>NC_067244.2:45536217-55536217 GCF_019359855.2 Lolium perenne
CTACAAAAAATCGGTGATGGTTTATCATTTTTTGCGTGAAAAGTAATGGCTACAAGAAATCGGTGATGGTTTATCATTTTTGCGTGAAATTAATGGTTACAGCAAATCGGTGATCATTTATCATTTTTTGCGTGAAAAGTAATGGCTACAACAACTCGGTGATGGTTTATCATTTTTTGCGTGAAAATTAATGGCTACAACAAATCGGTGATGGTTTATCATTTTTTGCGTGAAAAGTAATGGCTACAACAAATAGAATCGGTGATGGTTTATCATTTTTTTGCGTGAAAAGTAATGGCTACAACAAATCGGTGATGGTTTATCATTTTTTTGCGTGAAAAGTAATGGCTACAACAAATCGGTGATGGTTTATCATTTTTTTGTGTGAAAAGTAATGGCTACAACAAATCGGTGATGGTTTATCATTTTTTTGCGTGAAAAGTAATGGCTACAACAAATCGGTGATGCTTTATCATTTTTTTGCGTGAAAAGTAATGGCTACAACAAATCGGTGATGGTTTATCATTTTTTGCGTGAAAAGTAGTGCCTAAAAGAGTTTATAATTTTTAGCGCGTGAAAAATAATACAGAAAACCGCCCTTTAGCATACTTAGAGGGTGGAAGCTAACCGCCGACAGAGAGAGAGAGGGGTTATCCTGCCCGTTCCCTAGATCATATGATCAACGGTCGGAGGGCACGATCCGCGTGATATGGGCTAGACCAATCAGGGTAATGTTGCACGTCTGCGAGAATTTGTGAAGGGAGAGGGAAAAAGTGAGTAGTATCAAGAAACTAAGGGCACCTGAGTAGTAAACAGACTAAGGGATTCAAATTTGAGATTTAAAAAATGGAAAATGCGTGTTTTGTACAATGAAACCCATCTTGGCCTACCTCAAACTATTTGCAATACAAATATACATCAGTTCACTAGTTAATCCCATTTGTTGACTCTCTGTTGACTAGCCACTTGAGGGTAAAACTGAGTATATTGCACTAGCCAGCATTAGCACTCAAGGGGAAAACTGAGCACACAAAAAATGCTAGTATAAGACTCGAGGGTATACCTGAGTATATCTAAATTTCCAGGGTTAGACTCGAGGACACGTGCAATTGTTGACGCGTAGACGCGGGTCGCGGTGGAGAAGTCGAGATGTGCAATCGTGGACGCGTGTCGCGTTGCAGAAGTCCAAGACGTGCAGACGTGCAACTGTGGACGCGTAGGACGCGGGTCGCATTAACCACCCCTCGCCTTTATAGACGCCTCCTCGCACTATCTCTGTCACTCTCACTCGCTCACGCAACGCCAACTCTCTCACGTCCCATCATCTTCTCCAAAGCAAAAAACCCTCTCCCTCTCCCTCTTCCACTTCTGGCGAGATGGACAAGGAGAATGCCAATCCCATCGTCGATGTAGGCTCCAAGCGCGACGCCTCCCTCTTCGACGCCGTCCCCTCAACGGCCGCCGCCGCCGGTGCATCGGAGGCTGCTGCCGCCGGTGGCGGTCAGATCCCGCCAGGATTTGACCCCTATGAGCCGGTGCCGTACGTCCCGCCCCCGAACCCCTACGACACCTCCCTGGAGGACCCATGGAACGAGGTAACTACGGTTTGCTTCCTTTTTTCCCCCATTCCTTTTTGAACCCTATTTTTGCTGGTGTAGATGGATCTGTAGATGGATAAGTATTGGGCTAATATTTGCGCCGATTTTATTCCATTTTGTTTTGATCACTTCTTGATTTCGTTTAAGATTTGGGGTTCGGCCGTTCGGTTAATTTATGCAAGTAATAATTGGATCTCAATCAGTTAATTTATGCAAGTAATCATGAGATCTCAATCAGTTATTTTATGCACTAATCAAAAGATATTAACCGTTTAATTTTGCAAATAACCTGGAATGTGTTCAAGTTTAGATCTGGAATGTGTTCAAGTTCAGATCTTTGCCTATGATGAATCGTTGGGCACAAATTTATACAGGGAGGGTTCAGGGAACCATTGCTGTGTACAAATCTGTTGTGCATGAGCTTTGGTTCGCTAACACCTTCTCTGTAGATATATAATCATGCCCACTCTAACTGAGGCTGACTCTATTTTTCCTAACTTTGTTATCATGCATGTTAGTCATCGTTGCAACTCATTCACTCATAGTTTTTGTTTGATATGGACCAGCTGTCTGGCAGCGACATCGGCAGCGACGAAGAGGAGGAGGACGTCAAGACTCGCCAGGTGCTGCGGAGGCTGCAGGTCGGCCAGTACATCTCCTACTTCGCCAAGGGTGTCTACAGGTGCCCCTTCTGCACTAGGAGACTCGGCGGCACGGACTTCAACTGCCTCGTCACGCATGCCAAGAACATCGGCAACACCTTCCCCAAGGTCGGCATGACGGTGAACGTCCACTCCTTCCGCGCCAAGCACAGGGCGCTCGGCATGCACCTCCGCAGCTTGCAACGGGTGGAGATCTCTGCCGGGCACATGCCTCCGCTCAAGCCCAAGGCTCCCAAGGGGAGCAGGAGCAACAAGTGGAGGCAGAGCCAGATGGGGTAGGCGGAGTCCTGGACGTGTGCTGTTGCTGCCTTCTATTTTGTTGTTAGCTAGGGATCCCTTGTTGTTATGTTAGTATAATGGTGCTGTGAAGAACCTGTTACTATGTTGGCCGCTGTGTATGCAGCTTATTATCTAGGGAGGGATCCCTATTATCTATCCATATTACCTATCCCTATTCTACTATATTTTGTTGGCCGTACTTAGTTTTCTCGATTTACTATGACTGTGAATTTATCGTACATTACCCTGGAGATTTGCTTCTAGATTTAGCTACATACATATGGACCAGAGGGAGTACTAGATTTGCTGCCATATTGGGCAAACAACGAGGGCCAAAAGGCACAAATAATTGAAGAAAGAAAGAAATGCAAGCTTCTCTAGATTTGATACTAATTTGGTGAAAAGGACAGAGAGAAAGAGGGGAAAAAGGTGCTCTTAATAATGCCAATTTGGGGCCGAGAGAGACAGAACCCAGCTCCTGCTCACATGCAACTAAACGCTTCTCGTCCTGTCCCACGCGGTCCCTTTCTACCAGCCCCACGCGACGCGGCCCCACACGTGACAGAACGGTCAACTAAACGTGAATCCTACCGTCTGAGCTGCTTCTGCGGGTTTCAAACAAGGGCTTGGGGAAAACTGAGGAAAAACTAAGGAGCTGGGGAAAACTGAGTACAACTAAGGACCTGAGGGCACGAAAATAGAAATCCCATTGTCAAAAGTCCATGGAGTTCCGACAAAACCAATATCGTATAGATCACAGTGCAATAGGACCTCGCGGAAATCCATCATAAGGCGTTCCGAGCGAGCAGTTTGGGAGAAGTGCTCCTCTTGCCACATAGCTCCGTTAAAATCCCCAAGTATCAACCATGGCTCATCAGAGCTATCTTTTATTTGTCGGAGCTTTGTCCACATGTGATGACGATCACTTGCCTTCGGCTCCCCGTAGATAAAAGTTCCTCTCCACATATGATCGTAAGGGCCACCACTGATGTGGACGTCAATATGGCGTTTACTGAAGGATAGGAGATCAACAGTAACATCCTCCGTCCAGTAGAGAGCAATGCCACCGCCTTTACCATCACCTTGTACCTGAAAGCAATACTTCATGCCAATCCTAGACCTGAGATTTTCAACTCTTTCTTTACTTTGCCTAGTCTCGCAAATAAAGACTAAGCAGGGCTTATACGTCTGCACCAAATAGACGAGTTCTTGAACAGTCGCAGGCGGCCCCATACCCCGACTGTTCTAGCCTAATGTCGTCATTGGGCTTGGCGGTCCTCCTCGGAGGAGTCCGCCGATGTTGCCAAGTCATTATTTTCTGAAGTCTTCCGCATCTTCGTGCGGTCACGAGGGTTGGTGTATGAAGGGGGAGGTGGTGGAATTTCTTCGGAATTTGCTGATGCTTACGGATTGGTCAAGGCCAACCCTTTCTCTGTAGCAGTGTCAAAGTTCAGAGCCTTTCTGGCACCCAGATCATCTTCCACAGAAGTTTCCATGGGCACCTGTTTCAACGGACTAGATGCTGAGTCCATAAGTTCATCCTCTTCGTCAAGCGAGGCTTCCTGAGACGAACGCTTACAGGTACCAGATGCAGCGTCCCTACCAAATCGTCCTCCTCGGCCACGCGGATTGAAAGAACGAGGTTCTATAGCCTGCAGGTTTGCATGCCGAGTTGCGAGCATGAAGTCGTCGTACTGCAGTTACTTCTTAGTCCAGACACCATCACCACACTCTTCATGATTATGCCCCATCAAACCACAATGCTTGCAAAAGAAAGGAATTTTTTCGTATTTGACCAGAAGTCTCTTTTTGCGCTCACCTTCCATATTGAGAGAGACAATGTGTGTTAGAGGATTCTACACCTCAACAAGCACCCGGAGTCTGACATAGTTCCCTTTGTAGAACAACTTTGGAGACATCTGAACCTCTTTCGTTTTACCAATGCAACGAGCCAGGTCATCAAAAACATGTACCTTCCGGTATAACTCCGGTATACCATGAATTTGAGCCCATATAAACAACCCTCCAAAGGAGACTTTTGCAGGATCTTCCCGGCCATCATAATCCTCGATGAGCATAGCCCATCCTCGGAACGTCCAAGGTCCCTGATGGACGACTTTCTTCCAATCACCTAGATAGTGCATCTGAAACATGAACATATTCTCACCTGCCTCCCTGCAGATTGGATCTCTGGATAGGTTCCAGATTGCTTCCATCTTCCCAAACAAAGCCTCAGCGCTGAAAGATCTCTTAGTGTGAACCTTGTCGATCGCCATCCAGCGAGCCTTTTGAAACTCCTTAACCGCATCTGCTCCGATTACCACATCATCTAGCTCATCATCACGTAGATCCAGGTGCTTGAGCAGGTCGATCTCAGAGTCCGATCCCTTCGCTAGGCTGGAGCCTCCGGCTTTCGAACTCGTCGCCATGTCGCCGTGTCTCAGGAGCCCTAGGCCAAAGGGTTAGGGGCGAGACTTGCGTAGATTGAGAGGGGATAGAAAGCGGATAGGGATTGGGGTATTGTAGAGCAGATCCGAGTTGGATCGGATACAGAATTGGAAGAATCTAACGGCAGCGACAAAGATCGCCTCCGGAGCCAAGAAACCCTAACGAAGAGGGTAGGTTCGCAAGAACACATTCTTGACAGTACATGTCTAAACATTTTTTTGGGCAGGGTATACTTTCAAAGAGGTAAATATATGCATTATTCATGAGCGTGTGGTCAGTTTCAAATAGATAGCCTCGAAATTGACACGACGCGGCTCGGTGACAGCAACAATTCTGAAGCGAAAAGAACAAACGAGTCGATTCTAAAAAAAAAAGAGAAGGCCTAAGAAGAAGAGACGATGGTCGAGTAGATCAGTAGATGTCCTAGTCACCTCCGCTCCAGAAGCTCCTCAATCACCTGGCCGGAAACAATGGATAGATTACTCAGCCCCTTGGCCACGCGGCACCTCCTCTCCACACGTGTCCCTGCCCGAGCGAGCCTCGCGCGTACATAACCTCTCGTCGCGATCGCATCCTCCACATCACGCTCGCGAATTCATTCCCCAGAAGCTCGAGAGAAATCAAGAAAATCTCCGATCCAAGTAACCGAGGCAAAGCCATCATCATCCATGGAGGCCACCGCCACCGCCCCCGTCCAGGATACAGGCCTCACCCACCGCGCCTATAGGCCGGTCGACGACACGCCGGCGCGGATGCCCGTTCCCGGCGGCGCGACCAGCCGGGACCCGAAGAGGAAGCTGGGCCGCGCCAAGCGTGGCCTCCGCTCGCTCGTCGTCGCCGTGACGTTCTCGGCCGCGCTCACCGCGATCGCCTTCTACGTCTCCGGCCCGGGCTCGTCGACGGACGACACCAGGGCGCCGTCCGCGGCGATGGTGGCGATCGCGCGCGCCGGGTCGGTGGCCGCGGAGGCCGTGATGGCGCTGGCGGCGTGGATGGTGTGGGCCGAGGGCGGCCTCCACGGGATGCCCGGCGCGACGCTGGCGCCGTTCGCGGCGCAGCTCTTGGCGGCCGCGGCGT
Organism: Lolium perenne; assembly: GCF_019359855.2. Taxonomy (NCBI): domain Eukaryota; kingdom Viridiplantae; phylum Streptophyta; class Magnoliopsida; order Poales; family Poaceae; genus Lolium; species Lolium perenne. The sequence continues at coordinate 45,542,282 of NC_067244.2, forward strand.
GGCCGGCCCTGGCGCTGAGGCTCGGGGCTGGGTGGGCCGGGATGGCGTGCTGCGCAGCCATGGCTGCAGGCGCCGCCGCGTGCGTCCGTGGGTTCGGCCGCGTGAACCCTGTCGCCGGAGATCTCGCCATGCCCTGCGCGGCCTGGGCCGTGCTCCTCGCCGTCATGAACTACAAGATGATGTAGAGAGACGGAGGGAGACAGAGATGATGCTTCTATGAGTGTTGTGTTGTGGCGTGATGGAACCTGAAGTGGTGTGTGTGGGTTTCGGCGAGTTTGTGTATGTGTACACACGTAGCGTCCGTAGTCTCTTGTACCGCAAATACTGCTCTACCTTTTTTTTGGCAATACTGTTGTTTAATATGTGAGATGCAATTGTTATGAAGTATGAGTAAGAAGGAAGCCTGGCCAACATTTCACAGCATGTGAGATGTGCATACGTGAGTTTGCCCATATCACTCGTCAGGTGATTGGTAGCTCCGCCCATATCACTCCTCAGGTATGAAGCAGCAACACGATACGAAGGAGTGTGTCCATGCTCTAAAGCAGCTTGTTTTTCATTGCCTTTTCCATTATACTAACGCCCAATAAGTCATGGCAACGAGAGTCGAGGTGATCCTAAGAATGCCTTTTCCATTATACTAACGCCCAATAAGTCATGGCAACGAGAGTCGAGGTGATCCTAAGAAACCTAGGATATGTTTGGTAACCTGCAGATGTTTTTTTTTTCATGGGTTGGGTTAGCTTGCAAGTCACCGTGTTCTTGCAGGAACCGAGTTTTAAAGCATCCGGGACAGGCTCTAGCGAAACGTTTAGAATGACAGTTTTTCCGGGATCAGGCCCGTTGAGACCACAAGGCTGCACGCATGAAAAGAGAGGCGGGACGTGATAACCCACAAGTATAGGGATCGCAGCAGTCTTCGCGGGTAGTAAAACCCAATTTATTGATTCGATACAAGGGGAGACAAAGAATACTTAAAAGTCTTAACAGCGGAGTTGTCAATTCAGCTGCACCTGGAAACAGACTTGCTCGCAAGAGTTTATCAGTAGTAACAGTTTTATAGCAGTAGTAGTAGTAAAATAACAGCAGCAGAGTAACAAAGACATCAGTAGTAATTATAGTAAACAGCAGGATTAAAATACTGTAGGCACGGGGACGGATAACGGGCGTTGCATGGATGAGAGAAACTCATGTAACAATCAAAGCAGGGCATTTGCAGATAATAATAAAACGGTGTCCAAGTACAAAGCAATCAATAGGCATGTGTTCCATATATAGTCGTACGTGCTCGCAATGAGAAACTTGCACAACATCTTTTGTCCTACCAGCCGGTGGCAGCCGGGCCTCAAGGGAATCTACTGGATATTAAGGTACTCCTTTTAATAGAGTACCGGAGCAAAGCATTAACACTCCGTGAACACATGTGATCCTCACATCACTACCATCCCCTCCGGTTGTCCCGATTTCTGTCACTTCTGGGCCATTGGTTCCGGACAGCGACATGTGTATACAACTTGTATGTAAGATCATAAAACAATGAATATCATGATGAAACAATAACATGTTCAGATCTGAGATCATGGCACTCGGGCCCTAGTGACAAGCATTAAGCATAACAAGTTGCAACAATATCATCAAAGTACCAATTACGGACACTAGGCACTATGCCCTAACAATCTTATGCTACTACATGACCAATCTCATCCAATCCCTACCATCCCCTTCAGCCAACAGCGGGGGAATTACTCACACATGGATGGGGGAAACATTGCTGGTCGATGGAGAGGCGTCGGTGGTGATGATGGCGATGATCTCCTCCAATTCCCTGTCCCGGCGGAGTGCCAGAACAGAGACTTCTGGCCCCCGAGACGGAGTTTCGCGATGTGGCGGCGTTCTGGAGGGTTTCTGGCGACTTCGACTTCTTGGTCGCGATTTTTAGATCGAACCCCTTAAGTAGTCCAGAGGAGGGCGTCGGAGGCCAGCCGAGGGGGCCACACGCTAGGGCCGCGCGCCCCCCTCCTGGGCCGCGCCGCCCTATGGTGTGGGGCCCTCGGGCCTCCACCTGGCTTGCCCTTCTGGCTCTGTGAGTCTTCTGGAAAAATAGGACCTTTCGCATAAATTCCGAGGATTTTCCTGAAAGTTGGATTTCTGCACAAAAACGAGACACCAGAACAGTTCTGCTGAAAATAGCGTTAGTCCGTGTTAGTTGCATCCAAAATACACAAATTAGAGGCAAAACAATAGCAAAAGTGTTCGGGAAAGTAGATACGTTTTGGACGTATCAACTCCCCCCAAGCTTAGCTTATTGCTTGTCCTCAAGCAATTCAGTTAACAACTGACGCGATAAAAGAACTTTCACGAACACATTTGTTCATATGATGTAAATATTCTCATGCTATGGCTAACACTTAGGCAGTTCATAATAAGGTACATGCAAATAAGATCATCTAACAGCTATGTCAATCATGGAAAGGTACCAACGATTAATAATAAGCATCATGAATCATGTCTATAAGCAGGATTGCAATGTTCATAAAAGAGTATGATAAAGTGGTATCTCGTTTGCCCATATTTGATCAGCAAAACATAAATGCTCAGGCACCTCTGAAGTTCATAGAAAGACTAGAAATAGTGATTGTCAAAGATAAAAGCATCAAAGTTATACCACAATCAATCATATTTTGAGACAAGCATATTGTACTAAGAATGACAGTTGTGCTCTCAAGATAGTGCTCAAAGAAAGGATGGAGACACAACATAAAAGTAAAAGATTGACCCTTCGCGGAGGGAAGCAGGGATTAACATGCGCTAGAGCTTTTCATTTTTAAAACAGGAGTAAAATTATTTTGAGAGGTGTTTGTTGTTGTCAACGAATGGTAATGGGTACACCAACTACCTCGCCAACCGGACTTTCAAGAGCGGCTCCCATGAAGGACGTTATCTCTACCAGCAAGGTAGATCATTGATGGCGTGTAACTCACACGTTCGTTGGGAACCCCAAGAGGAAGGTATGATGCGCACAGCAGCAAGTTTTCCCTCAGAAAGAAACCAAGGTTTATCGAACCAGGAGGAGCCAAGAAGCACGTTGAAGGTTGATGGCGGCGGGATGTAGTGCGGCGCAACACCAGGGATTCCGGCGCCAACGTGGAACCTGCACAACACAACCAAAGTACTTTGCCCCAACGAAACAGTGAGGTTGTCAATCTCACCGGCTTGCTGTAACAAATGATTAACCGTATTGTGTGGAAGATGATTGTTTGCAGAAAACAGTAGAACAAGTATTGCAGTAGATTGTATTTCAGTAAAGAGAATTGGACCGGGGTCCACAGTTCACTAGAGGTGTCTCTCCCATAAGATAAACAACATGTTGGGTGAACAAATTACAGTTGGGCAATTGACAAATAAAGAGGGCATGACCATGCACATACATATCATGATGAGTATAGTGAGATTTAATTGGGCATTACGACAAAGTACATAGACCGCCATCCAACTGCATCTATGCCTAAAAAGTCCACCTTCAGGTTATCATCCGAACCCCCTCCAGTATTAAGTTGCAAAGCAACAGACAATTGCATTAAGTATGGTGCGTAATGTAATCAACAACTACATCCTTAGACATAGCATCAATGTTTTATCCCTAGTGGCAACAGCACAACACAACCTTAGAACTTTCTCACATCGTCCTGTGTGTCAATGCAGGCATGAACCCACTATCGAGCATAAATACTCCCTCTTGGAGTTACAAGCATCTACTTGGCCAGAGCATCTACTAGTAACGGAGAGCATGCAAGATCATAAACAACACATAGATATAACTTTGATAATCAACATAACAAGTATTCTCTATTCATCGGATCCCAACAAACGCAACATATAGAATTACAGATAGATGATCTTGATCATGTTAGGTAGCTCACAAGATCCGACAATGATAGCACAATGGGGAGAAGACAACCATCTAGCTACAGCTATGGACCCATAGTCCAGGGGTAGACTACTCACACATCACACCGGAGGCGACCATGGCGGTGTAGAGTCCTCCGGGAGATGATTCCCCTCTCCGGCAGGGTGCCGGAGGCGATCTCCTGGATCCCCCGAGATGGGATCGGCGTTGGCGGCGTCTCTGGAAGGTTTTCCGTATCGTGGCTCTCGGTACTGGGGGTTTTGTCACGGAGGCTTTAAGTAGGCGGAAGGGCAAGTCAGGAGGGGGCACGGGGGCCCCACACCATAGGCCGGCGCGGCCAAGGGGGGGCCGCGCCGCCCTAGGGTTTGGGCACCCCGTGGCCCCACTTCGTTTCGTCTTCGGACTTCTGGAAGCTTCGTGGCAAAATAGGCCCCTGGGCGTTGATTTCGTCCAATTCCGAGAATATTTCCTTACTAGGATTTCTGAAACCAAAAACAGCAGAAAACAAAGAATCGGCACTTCGGCATCTTGTTAATAGGTTAGTTCCAGAAAATGCACGAATATGACATAAAGTGTGCATAAAACATGTAGATAACATCAATAATGTGGCATGGAACATAAGAAATTATCGATACGTTGGAGACGTATCAGCATCCCCAAGCTTAGTTCTGCTCGTCCCGAGCGGTAAAACGATAACACGTATAATTTACGGAGTGACATGCCATCATAATCTTGATCATACTATTTGTAAAGCATATGTAGTGAATGCAGCGATCAAAACAATGTATATGACATGAGTAAACAAGTGAATCATATAGCAAAGACTTTTCATGAATAGCACTTCAAGACAAGCATCAATAAGTCTTGCATAAGAGTTAACTCATAAAGCAATAATTCAAAGTAAAGGCATTGAAGCAACACAAAAGAAGATTAAGTTTCAGCGGTTGCTTTCAACTTATAACATGTATATCTCATGGATATTGTCAACATAGAGTAATATAATAAGTGCAATAAGCAAGTATGTAGGAATCAATGCACAGTTCACACAAGTGTTTGCTTCTTGAGATGGAGAGAAATAGGTGAACTGACTCAACATTGAAAGTAAAAGAATGGTCCTCCATAGAGGAAAAGCATCGATTGCTATATTTGTGCTAGAGCTTTGATTTTGAAAACATGAAACAATTTTGTCAACGGTAGTAATAAAGCATATGTATCATGTAAATTATATCTTACAAGTTGCAAGCCTCATGCATAGTATACTAATAGTGCCCGCACCTTGTCCTAATTAGCTTGGACCACCGGATCATCACAATGCACATGTTTTAACCAAGTGTCACAAAGGGGTACCTCTATGCCGCCTGTACAAAGGTCTAAGGAGAAAGCTCGCATTGGATTTCTCGCTATTGATTATTCTTCAACTTAGATATCCATACCGGGACAACATAGACAACAGATAATGGACTCCTCTTTTATGCATAAGCATGTAACAACAATTAATAATTTTCTCATTTGAGATTGAGGATATATGTCCAAAACTGAAACTTCCACCATGGATCATGGCTTTAGTTAGCGGCCCAATGTTCTTCTCTAACAATATGCATGCTTAACCATAAGGTGGTAGATCGCTCTTACTTCAGACAAGACGAACATGCATAGCAACTCACATGAAATTCAACAATGAATAGTTGATGGCGTCCCCAGTGAACATGGTTATCGCACAACAAGCAACTTATTAAGAGATAAAGTGCATAATTACATATTCAATACCACAATAGTTTTTAAGCTATTTGTCCCATGAGCTATATATTGCAAAGGTGAATGATGGAATTTTAAAGGTAGCACTCAAGCAATTTACTTTGGAATGGCGGAAAAATACCATGTAGTAGGTAGGTATGGTGGACACAAATGGCATAGTGGTTGGCTCAAGTATTTTGGATGCATGAGAAGTATTCCCTCTCGATACAAGGTTTAGGCTAGCAAGGCTTATTTGAAACAAACACAAGGATGAACCGGTGCAGCAAAACTCACATAAAAGACATATTGAAAACATTATAAGACTCTACACCGTCTTCCTTGTTGTTCAAACTCAATACTAGAAATTATCTAGACCTTAGAGAAACCAAATATGCAAACCAAATTTTAGCATGCTCTATGTATTTCTTCATTAATGGGTGCACAGCATATGATGCAAGAGCTTAATCATGAGCACAACAATTGCCAAGTATCACATTACCCAAGACATTAATAGCAATTACTACATGTATCATTTTCCAATTCCAACCATATAACAATTTAACGAAGAAGAAACTTCGCCATGAATACTACGAGTAGAAACCAAGGACATACTTGTCCATATGCTACAGCGGAGCGTGTCTCTCTCCCATAAAGTGAATGCTAGGATCCATTTTATTCAAACAAAACAAAAAACAAAAACAAACCAACGCTCCAAGCAAAGCACATAAGATGTGATGGAATAAAAATATAGTTTCAGGGGAGGAACCTGATAATGTTGTCGATGAAGAAGGGGATGCCTTGGGCATCCCCAAGCTTAGACGCTTGAGTCTTCTTAGAATATGCAGGGGTGAACCACCGGGGCATCCCCAAGCTTAGAGCTTTCACTCTCCTTGATCATGTTGCATCATACTCCTCTCTTGATCCTTGAAAACTTCCTCCACACCAAACTCGAAACAACTCATTAGAGGGTTAGTGCACAATAAAAATTAACATATTCAGAGGTGACACAATCATTCTTAACACTTCTGGACATTGCATAATGCTACTGGACATTAATGGATCAAAGAAATTCATCCAACATAGCAAAAGAGGCAATGCGAAATAAAAGGCAGAATCTGTCAAAACAGAACAGTTCGTATTGACGAATTTTAAAATGGCACCAGACTTGCTCAAATGAAAATGCTCAAATTGAATGAAAGTTGCGTACATATCTGAGGATCATGCACGTAAATTGGCTTAATTTTCTGAGCTACCTACAGGGAGGTAGACCCAGATTCGTGACAGCAAAGAAAAATCTGGAACTGTGCAGTAATCCAAATCTAGTACTTACTTTACTATCAAAGACTTTACTTGGCACAACAAAACACTAAACTAATATAAGGAGAGGTTGCTACAGTAGTAAACAATTTCCAAGACACAAAATAAAAATAAAGTACTGTAGGTAAAAACATGGGTTGTCTCCCATAAGCGCTTTTCTTTAACGCCTTTCAGCTAGGCGCAGAAAGTGTGTATCAAGTATTATCAAGAGACGAAGCATCAACATCATAATTTGTTCTCATAATAGAATCAAAAGGTACCTTCATTCTCTTTCTAGTGAAGTGTTCCATACCTTTCTTGAGAGGAAATTGATATTTTATATTACCTCCTTCATATCAATAGTAGCACCAACAGTTCGAAGAAAAGGTCTTCCCAATATAATGGGACAAGATGCATTGCATTCAATATCCAAGACAACAAAATCAACGGGAACAAGGTTATTGTTAACGGTAATGCGAACATTATCAACTTTACCCAAAGGTTTCTTTGTAGAATGATCAGCAAGATTAACATCCAAATAACAATTTTTCAGCGGTGGCAAGTCAAGCATATTATAAATTTTCTTAGGCATAACAGAAATACTTGCACCAAGATCACATAAAGCATTACAATCAAAATCTTTAACCTTAATCTTAATGATGGGCTCCCAACCATCCTCTAGCTTTTTAGGAATAGAGGCTTCGCGCTCTAGTTTCTCTTCCCTAGCTTTTATGAGAGCATTTGTAATATGATGTGTAAAAGCCAAATTTATAGCACTAGCATTAGGACTTTTAGCAAGTTTTTGCAAGAACTTTATAACTTCAGAGATGTGGCAATCATCAAAATTCAAACCATTATAATCTAAAGCAATGGGATCATCATCCCCAATGTTGGAAAATATTTCATGACTTTATCACAGGTGCAATTTCAAATAGCTTTAGCAGCTTTCAGTTCTCGCCTTGCATTAGAAGTGGAAACATTGCTAACACCAATTCTTTTATTATTATTAGTAGGAGGTGCAGCAACATGTGTAGCATTAGCATTACTAGTGGTGGTAATAGTCCAAACTTTAGCTACATTCTTCTCTTTAGCTAGTTTTTCATTTTCTTCTCTATCCCACCTAGCACGCAGTTCAGCCATTAATCTTATATTCTCATTAATTCTAACTTGGATGGCATTTGCTGTAGTAACAATTTTATTATGATGATTTTCATTAGGCAAAACTTTTGATTTCAAAAGATCAACATCAGCAGCAAGACTATCGACTTTAGAAGCAAGTATATCAATTTTCCCAAGCTTTTCTTCAACAGATTTGTTAAAAGCAGTTTGTGTACTAATAAATTCTTTAAGCATGGCTTCAAGTCCAGGGGGTGAACTCCTATTATTGTTGTAAGAATTCCCATAAGAATTACCATAGCCGTTGCCATTATTATAAGGATATGGCCTATAGTTGTTACTACAATTGTTTCGGTAAGCATTGTTGTTGAAATTATTATTTTTAATGAAGTTTACATCAACATGTTCTTCTTGTGCAACCAATGAAGCTAATGGGACATTATTAGGATCAATATTAGTCCTATCATTCGCAAGCATAGACATAATAGCATCAATCTTATCACTCAAGGAAGAGGTTTCTTCGACAGAATTTACCTTCTTACCTTGTGGAGCTCTTTCCGTGTGCCATTCAGAGTAGTTGATCATCATATTATCAAGAAGCTTTGTTGCTTCACCAAGAGTGATGGACATAAAGGTACCTCCAGCAGCTGAATCCAATAAATTCCGTGAATAAAAATTTAGTCCTGCATAGAAGGTTTGGATGATCATCCAAGTAGTCAGTCCATGGGTTGGGCAATTTTTAACCAGAGATTTCATTCTTTCCCAAGCTTGAGCAACATGTTCAGTATCTAATTGTTTAAAATTCATTATGCTACTCCTCAAAGATATAATTTTAGCAGGGGGATAATATCTACCAATAAAAGCATCCTTGCATTTAGTCCATGAATCAATACTATTCTTAGGCAGAGATAGCAACCAATCTTTAGCTCTTCCTCTTAATGAGAAAGGGAACAATTTTAGTTTAATAATATCACCATCTACATCTTTATATTTTTGCATTTCACATAGTTCAACAAAATTATTAAGATGGGCAGCAGCATCATCAGAACTAACAACAGAAAATTGCTCTCGCATAACAAGATTCAGTAAAGCAGGTTTAATTTCAAAGAATTCTGCTGTAGTAGCAGGTGGAGCAATAGGTGTGCATAAGAAATCATTATTATTTGTGGTTGTGAAGTCACACAACTTAGTATTTTCAGGGTTGGCCATTTTAGCAACAGTAAATAAAACAAACTAGATAAAGTAAATGCAAGTAACTGATTTTTTTGTGTTTTTGATATAGCAAACAAGATAGCAAATAAACTAAAACTAGCAACTAATTTTTTTGTATTTTGATTTAGTGCAGCAAACAAAGTAGTAAATAAAACTAAGCAAGACAAAAACAAAGTAAAGAGATTGAGAAGTGGAGACTCCCCTTGCAGCGTGTCTTGATCTCCCCGGCAACGGCGCCAGAAAAAGAGCTTGATGGCGTGTAACTCACACGTTCGTTGGGAACTCCAAGAGGAAGGTATGATGCGCACAGCAGCAAGTTTTCCCTCAGAAAGAAACCAAGGTTTATCGAACCAGGAGGAGCCAAGAAGCACGTTGAAGGTTGATGGCGGCGGGATGTAGTGCGGCGCAACACCAGGGATTCCGGCGCCAACGTGGAACCTGCACAACACAACCAAAGTACTTTGCCCCAACGAAACAGTGAGGTTGTCAATCTCACCGGCTTGCTGTAACAAAGGATTAACCGTATTGTGTGGAAGATGATTGTTTGCAGAAAACAGTAGAACAAGTATTGCAGTAGATTGTATTTCAGTAAAGAGAATTGGACCGGGGTCCACGGTTCACTAGAGGTGTCTCTCCCATAAGATAAACAGCATGTTGGGTGAACAAATTACAGTTGGGCAATTGACAAATAAAGAGGGCATGACCATGCACATACATATCATGATGAGTATAGTGAGATTTAATTGGGCATTACGACAAAGTACATAGACCGCCATCCAACTGCATCTATGCCTAAAAAGTCCACCTTCAAAGTTATCATCCGAACCCTCCGTATTAAGTTGCAAAGCAACAGACAATTGCATTAAGTATGGTGTGTAATGTAATCAACAAATACATCCTTAGACATAGCATCAATGTTTTATCCCTAGTTGCAACATAACAACAGAACCTTATAACTTTCTTTAACTTTCCCAGGTGTCAATGCAGGCATGAACCCACTATCGAGCATAAATACTCCCTATTGGAGTTACAAGCATCTACTTGGCCAGAGCATCTACTAGTAACGGAGAGCATGCAAGATCATAAACAACACATAGATATAACTTTGATAATCAACATAACAAGTATTCTCTATTCATCGGATCCCAACAAACGCAACATATAGAATTACAGATAGATGATCTTGATCATGTTAGGCAGCTCACAAGATCCGACAATGATAGCACAATGGGGAGAAGACAACCATCTAGCTACTGCTATGGACCCATAGTCCAGGGGTAGACTACTCACACATCACACCGGAGGCGACCATGGCGGCGTAGAGTCCTCCGGGAGATGATTCCCCTCTCCGGCAGGGTGCCGGAGGCGATCTCCTGGATCCCCCGAGATGGGATCGGCGTTGGCGGCGTCTCTGGAAGGTTTTCCGTATCGTGGCTCTCGGTACTGGGGGTTTCGTCACGGAGGCTTTAAGTAGGCGGAAGGGCAAGTCAGGAGGGGGCACGGGGGCCCCACACCATAGGCCGGCGCGGCCAAGGGGGGGGGCCGCGCCGCCCTAGGGTTTGGGCACCCCGTGGCCCCACTTCGTTTCGTCTTCGGACTTCTGGAAGCTTCGTGGCAAAATAGGCCCCTGGGCGTTGATTTCGTCCAATTCCGAGAATATTTCCTTACTAGGATTTCTGAAACCAAAAATGCAGAAACAAGAATCGGCACTTCGGCATCTTGTTAATAGGTTAGTTCCAGAAAATGCACGAATATGACATAAAGTGTGCATAAAACATGTAGATAACATCAATAATGTGGCATGGAACATAAGAAATTATTGATACATTGGAGACGTATCAATCATCCCTCTTCTCTTTTGTTTACACACGTATTTTAGTTTTATTATGAGTGACACTCCCCCCAACCTTTGCTTACACAAGCCATGGCTAACCGAATCCTCGGGTGCCTTCCATCAATCACATACCATGGAGGAGTGTCTATTTACAAAATTAAGTTGCTTACTGATGAATCAGAGCAAAACATGTGAAGAGAATTATTAATGAAGTTTGATTAATCGGGGCTGGGAACCCCATTGCTAGCTCTTTTTGCAACATTATTGGATAAGCGGATGTGCCACTAGTCCATAATGAAAGTCCGTCAAGAGTAAATGACAAGGTTGAAAGTTAAACACCACATACTTCCTCATGAGCTATGAAACATTAACACAAATTGAGAAGCATTTTGAAGGTTTAAATGTAGCGCATGAGAATTTACTTGGAATGGTTTGAAATGCCATGCATAGGTATTTATGGTGGACACTTTGGAACAACTTGGTTTTCAGGGGTTTGGAAGCACGAGCAGCGTTCCCGCTCAGTACAAGTGAAGGCTAGCAAAAGACTAGGGAGCGACAAATCAAGAGAGGAGTAACTGTCATAATCATGCTTGCGGCAAAATAAATTAACTGAGGCATAAAAGTGATACAAGAACTCTGAAGCAATGTAAATCATCGAGGCTTAATTGACTTTTGTTCAGTCATATGCATGCGTGAGCATGTGCCAAGTCGATACAAATGAATTATTCAGAGGAGGATACCACAATGCCATACCTACTTATGAATAAAACAATGCAAGCAAACATCCATGAAATGCTACTTATATTAATAAATTGGAGCAAAACATGAAAGATTATGAACTACTAGACTTTCTTAAATGACATATACCTCACATGAACCAACTAAGCATGCTCACATGGATGAGTATATGTACAAAAATGAAAACAAATAGAGTTCATACCAGCCTCTCACCACAATCCAATTGTCGTAGATCGTCATTATTGCCTTTCACTTGTGTAGCTTGGATAATATGAAATGAAAACCACGCTCCAGCCACCGAAGACCATTGAACTCATAATGAACTTTACAAACCAAAGAAGAACAGCAAATATTTTTAGAGTTTTCGAATTGGAAACAAGAACAAAAGGAAACAAGCAAACAAAGCAAAATCTTTTTGGATTTTCTTATAGCAAACCAACAATAGCAAATAAAGTAGAATAAATGCAAGAAACCAAAATAAGCAAATGATGAAGAGAAACAACATAAATATTTTTGGTATTTTTATGTTTTAGGAAAGAAACAAAGCAAAAACAAGAAATGGCAAACTAGAAAAGTCACATAAACACAAAGCAGCAGAAATTCGTCAAACTTGATAGCAGTACAGTACTCGATTTTTAAGAAATTCTTCCACTGCTCAAATCGAAAAGTGTTCAACTAATGAAAGTTAGATAACAACCTGGGGAACATGCACAAAAATTGGCTTCGCAAAATATCGTTCTGGCTATTTTTGAGAATTTTTTCGGTAACAGCCCAGAATCTGTTTTCAGGCAGCACTTCCCCAAATATCATCTTCCTCTCATTAGAAAACCACTCAAAGAAACTAAACAAGTATATACAAGTATCCAGCAACCATAATATGCAAAGAATGAGTGATGCCGGTATACCTCCCCCCAAGCTTAGGCTTTTGACCTAAGTGGAGTTCAATCCCATGGTGCCCATGAAGTAGCACCTCCGTAGTACGACGAAGATGGATCATATTCCGGATATGTGCTAGAAGAAGCACCCGGATACGTGACGGTGTAGTCGTAGGAGGGCTCGGCGTTCTCGGAGTCATGCTGCTGGTGGAAGCCTTGTATCTTCATTTTCTCCTCCACCTCCTCCTTAGAGCGCGACCATGGTTCCCAGTCAATACTGAACAAATCTGGCTGGGGCAAAGGAATTTCCTTCTCATCCCCGTCAGCAAACAACATTCTATAGACCAAATTATCTGAAGTAGAATCAGCGGTACCAAAATGATGGCTCTTCATAGCAGCAATATCAAGCCTCCTAGGAGTTAATGGCACATCATTAGAGTCAAAAGGAAGTCTTAAATGTGCTAAAATGCGCGATGCAATAGTTCCTCCAAAAATAGGCCCCCTGTTAGACAAGCGGCGAGCAATAAGAGAAACTAGATGATAAGGTGTCCCTCCAGTAAGTGCAGCAATTAAGAAAGCAAGATGGTAGCTAGAAATATTGCTAGTGTTCTCCCTACCAAGAATGCTAGTAGCAATGTAATAGGCAAAATACTTAATGGCGGGGAGTTGGATGTTTCTTATCTTGCCACGCTGAATGGTGCGACAATCATCATTATTGATCCCTCGATAAAGCTCCAACATGACCCTGGTGTTGTCCTCAATCCTCCTTGATGTACCTACAGGGGCAATACCCAATGCAACACAAAATTCTTCCAATGTCATAGTAATAGGATCACCATAAATCTTGAATGCAACTGTCGGGCCATAGTGCTTGTTGTGGAACTTGAAGCTCTCAACAAAGATTTTGGTGAGCATGTAGTATTGCTCCCTTTCATCTCCCACGTAGGCGGCTAAGCCCGCCTTGTTAACGAGGGTAAAGAAATCATCCAGCAACCCTGCATTACTCAAAAAGTCATAACATGGGAAAGATGAAGCGTTAGGAACTCCATTGTCTTCTTCGGGCTCGAAGCTTGGCGCAATGACATCCTCATTTTAGGATTGCCTAAATCGGGTGGCGGTCCTAGAGGGCCTTCCGGTGCTTGTCGTCTCTCTCTCAAACACTTCTCCAAAGTTGAAATTATCCATCTTCCTTCTCTGAAATTTTTCAACAAATGATATAAAATTTGATTTGGTGACATATAATTGAGGGGAACTACTATAGGAACTTGCTAGAGTACTAATCATGCATCAAAACTAGTTTATACATCTTAGAACAAGCATGCAAGCTCACTAAACATGTTACCTACAGCAGCAAATATTCAAGATATACTCAACAAAACAAAATTCTACTTGGATAATCGGAGGAGTCACATACCGGAGAGCAAATGTGCCAAATTTCAGACAGAAATCTGGGCTGAGCAAAGAGATCGAAAAATCCTGAGCTCTTGAGGCAAAACGCGAGTGAGAGAAAGCTGGTGTTGATTTTTTCGGGAGAGAGAAGAGTGTGGGAGGAAGAGATGCTAAAGTGGGGCAAAGGGGGACCCACACAACAGGGTGGCGCGCCCCACTTGCTGGTCGCGCTGGCCTGTGGGGTGCCACCCTGGGGTGCCCCACTGGTCATCCCCAGGTGCTCCCAGGTGCATTTTCGAAAAATAGGACCAACGGTATAATTTTTGTGAATTTTTGAAAACTTTGAAAAATGCACATTTCTGGGCATTAAATTTATTATTACTGGACAGGAAAAGATTTTGAAATCTCTAATTAACTAAGGAACTTTGCAAATCAAAAGTGCTACAGCAAGTAAAGCAAGTGGATGAAGAAAGAGATGTTGTTTACCTCCTCTATGCATATAAAAAGTATTTGTTAACAAGGTTGATCAAGTCTTCCCACCAAATAAATTTTACATAGCATAAGAAGAAATAAACCTCAAATCAGTCATGTTACCTTGAATTGTATTGATATGGATCCAATCATAAGACTTTGATATCCTTCTTTAGGCTCATATATAGGACAATCAATAGTCCCCACTTTGATAGTTCTCACATTAGAAATAGTATTGACTCCACATACTTTATCAATTCTCTTGGGGAAATAGACGGTATGCTCCTTATCATCAACATTAAAAGTAACCTTTCCTTTATTGCAATCAATAACAGCCCCTGCGGTGTTAAGAAAAGGTCTCCCAAGAATAATAGACATATTATCATCTTCCGGCATTTCCAACACAACAAAATCAGTTAATATCAAGGAGTTATTAGTAACTTGAACAAGAACATCCTCACATATACCAACAGGAATAGCAGTAGATTTATCAGCCATTTGCAAAGATATATCAGTAGGTATCAACTTATCTAAATAAAGTCTCTTATAAAGAGAAAAAGGCATAACACTAACACCGGCTCCCAAGTCACATAGAGCAGTTTTAACATAATTATTCTTAATAGAACAAGGAATAGTAGGTATACCTGGGTCACCCAACTTCTTTGGAACTTTGCCATTGAAAGAGTAATTAGCAAGCATAGTGGAAATCTCCTCATTGGGGATTTTCCTTTTGTTAGTAACAATATCTTTCATATACTTTGAATAAGGAGGCAATTTAATAGCATCAGTCAAAGGGATTTGCAAGAATAAAGGTTTCATGCAATCACAAAATTTATTATAGTGTTCTTCTTCCTTTGATTTTAGTTTCTTAGCAGGAAAAGGCATTTGCTTTTGCACCCAAGGTTCTCTTTCATTACCATGTTTCTTAGCAATAAAATCTTCTTTAGTATACTTTTTATTTTTAGCATGCTTTTCAGGTTCATCTTCAACCTCTTCTTTATCAGAAGCATCTTTCTTATCATTATCATTATCATTATCATGTTCATTACCACTTTCGGTTTCAGCATCAGAAATAGAAATACTATTAGGATCATTAACAGGTTCAGAGGATTCTACAACATTTTTATGTTTCTTCTTCTTTTTCTTAGAAGGAGCACTAGGTTCAATGCGTTGAGAATCTTGTTCAATTCTTTTGGGATGCCCTTCAGGATATAGAGGATCCTGGGTAGAGACACCACCTCTAGTTGTTACTTCATAAGCATGTTTCTCTTTAGAATTATTTTTTAACAAGTCATTTTGCACTTTAGTGAGTTGATCAATTTGAGTTTGAACCATTTGAAAATGTTTAACAAGCATCTTAACATCATTGGAGGTTCTCTCCACTATATCATGCAAATTGCTAATAGCTTGAGAATTTTCCATTAGATGATTCTCTACTCTCATATTAAAATTTTCTTGCTTAACAATATAATTATCAAACTCATCTAAGCATTGAGCAGGAGGTTTTGAATACGGAATATCTTCCCTAGTAAAGCGTTGAAGGGAGTTTACCTCAATCATGGATGAAGGGGGAATTATCTCACATATATCTTCTATGGGAGGTAGATTCTTCACATCTTCGGATTTAATACCTTTGTCCTTGAGAGACTTCTTGGCTTCCCTTATATCTTCATCATTCAATTTAATTAAACCCCTCTTCTTCAATATTGGCGTTGGAGTTGGTTCAGGTGTAGTCCAATCATCATGATTACGGCCTATTTTAGCCAATAATTCTTCAACTTCGTCTGGAGTTCTTTTCCTGAAAACACAACCAGCACAACTATCCACATATGCCCTAGACTCAACGGTTAGTCCACTATAAAATATATCAAGTAGATCATTCTTTTCTAAATCATGTCCAGGTCGAGCTCTGATAAGAGAACAAAATCTTGCCCAAGCCTCAGGCAATTTCTCTTCATCTCCCTGGTCAAATCTATAAATTTTCTGTAAAGCAATATGTTGAGCACTAGCAGGAAAATATTTTCAAAAGAAAACATCACGCAAATCAGTTGGACTTTTAATAGAACCAGGAGGCAAATTATTATACCAAGTTTTAGCATCATCCTTGAATGAGAAAGGAAAAATTTTAGCGACAAAGTAAGTACGGATCTTGACATCATCAGAAAACAAGCTACTCATAGAAGAAAGTTCAATCATGTGTTCTACAGCACTTTCTTTTTCAGTACCACAAAAGGGTGCTTTCTCTACAATAGCTATATGAGATAGATCAAGAGAAAAATCATAATCTTTATCCTTAATGCATATAGGAGATGTGGCAAATTTAGGATCAGGAGATAACTTATGTCTAACAGTATATTGTGTGAGAAACTTTTTAATTTTTCTTGCATCAGCAGTAGCATTGCATCTATTAATAAAATCATCATTAAGCTCCACATAATCTTCATCAGGATCATCACTAGAATAATCAAGTTCAGGTGAATTAACAGGTGTAGTAGCATTAGGAGTTTCAGTATTTTCAATTTGTCTAGACCTAGCAATTGTAGCATCTAGAAAATATCCCAATGAACCACTATCATCAAGCACAGCAGAAACATTATCAATATTATGAGAATTTTCAGATTCAGCAGAAGTACCAGCAAGTGAAGCTTGCGGCGGTGAAACAAGTTGACTTATCACAGATGGTGAATCAAGTGTAGCAGAGGTACTCAGAGTTGTACCTTTTCTTGTAGTGGATGGTAATATGGCAACTTTAGGATCACGAGGTTTACCCATGATGGAGAATTTGCAGCGAACAATATCAATCCAAGTGAACTTCCAAATAAAGCTATGTGACATAGGCATCCCAAATGGGCCTGCCGAATATAGTACCCGGGGTTTATTGAAGGCCCACTACCCGAAGAATAAGAAGATTCGGGAGCCCAAGATGCGTTTAAGGAAGAAATAGAGTTGTAATAGGAAGTGTTACTTGTAATCTGGCGGGACGAGTTAGAAACCGTCCCGGACTCTGTAAACTTGTATAGCACGAATCCCTCGGCTTCACCTCATATATAAGGGGGAGTCGAGGGACAAAAGAAAGAATCGAATCATTGTCTGCAAACCCTAGTTTTCATAGTCGTCGAGTACTTTTCGGCTGAAACCTTCGAGATCTACTTGCCCTCTACTTCTAACTAAACCCTAGCCTATAATCCATAGGCATTGACAAATCAATACCTTGTCACTATGCTCCCCGGCAACGGCGCCAGAAAACGGTCTTGATAACCCACAAGTATAGGGGATCGCAGCAGTCTTCGCGGGTAGTAAAACCCAATTTATTGATTCGACACAAGGGGAGACAAAGAATACTTGAAAGCCTTAACAGTGGAGTTGTCAATTCAGCTGCACCTGGAAACAGACTTGCTCGCAAGAGTTTATCAGTAGTAACAGTTTTATAGCAGTAGCAGTAGTAAAATAACAGCAGCAAAGTAACAAAGACAGCAGTAGTAATTATAGTAAACAGCAGGATTAAAATACTGTAGGCACGGGGACGGATAACGGGCGTTGCATGGATGAGAGAAACTCATGTAACAATCAAAGAAGGGCATTTGCAGATAATAATAAAATGGTGTCCAAGTACAAAGCAATCAATAGGCATGTGTTCCATATATAGTCGTACGTGCTCGCAATGAGAAACTTGCACAACATCTTTTGTCCTACCAGCCGGTGGCAGCCGGGCCTCAAGGGAATCTACTGGATATTAAGGTACTCCTTTTAATAGAGTACCGGAGCAAAGCATTAACACTCCGTGAACACATGTGATCCTCACATCACTACCATCCCCTCCGGTTGTCCCGATTTCTGTCACTTCGGGGCCATTGGTTCCGGACAGCGACATGTGTATACAACTTGCAGGTAAGATCATAAAACAATGAATATCATGATGAAACAATAACATGTTCAGATCTGAGATCATGGCACTCGGGCCCTAGTGACAAGCATTAATCATAACAAGTTGCAACAATATCATCAAAGTACCAATTACGGACACTAGGCACTATGCCCTAACAATCTTATGCTATTACATGACCAATCTCATCCAATCCCTACCATCCCCTTCAGCCTACAGCGGGGGAATTACTCACACATGGATGGGGGAAACATTGCTGGTCGATGGAGAGGCGTCGGTGGTGATGATGGCGATGATCTCCTCCAATTCCCCGTCCCGGCGGAGTGCCAGAACAGAGACTTCTGGCCCCCGAGACGGAGTTTCGCGATGTGGCGGCGTTCTGGAGGGTTTCTGGCGACTTCGACTTCTTGGTCGCGATTTTTAGATCGAACTCCTTAAGTAGTCCAGAGGAGGGCGTCGGAGGCCAGCCGAGGGGGCCACACGCTAGGGCCGCGCGCCCCCCTCCTGGGCCACGCTGCCCTATGGTGCGGGGCCCTCGGGCCTCCACCTGGCTTGCCCTTCTGGCTCCGTGAGTCTTCTGGAAAAATAGGACATTTCGCATAAATTCCGAGGATTTTCCTGAAAGTTGGATTTCTGCACAAAAACGAGACACCAGAACAGTTCTGCTGAAAACAGCATTAGTCCGTGTTAGTTGCATCCAAAATACACAAATTAGAGGCAAAACAATAGCAAAAGTGTTCGGGAAAGTAGATACGTTTTGGACGTATCAGGACGCCGCGTCCCTTCGAGAAAACGCGTCATAATTAGGCTCGCCGCTCTCTCTCCTTCCTCTCACTCGCGACCTCTTTCAACTGTCACATCACCTGACGGTTCCCCTCTCGCCGACCAATCCTCCGCATCGCCGCACGAAGGAGCATCGATACCGAAGAAGAAGACATCGGCCAGCACACCGCGACATTAGCCGGTACCTACTCCGCAGTCTTCATCGGCATCTCGAGTTCGCCCGTGATCTCGAGGTCTTCCTCGCTCGGAACTATGACGGTAAAGATCTCTCCTTCTCACCTTAGTACTCGATTAGCGAGAACATGCCATTTTGGCATTTGTGACGACATACACATTAGATCTGCTAGGGTTTCATTAGGATAGGGTTTGGATTGATGTTTGCAACGTATTCGTCTCCATTGCTTGCTGTTTTTGGCCAATTCTTGATGTTCACGAACTCGATTTGCTTAGATATGTTAGTCTAATCTCCAATCGCGGTAGATCCTTCCTAGATCGCGCTATGGATTGCTGAAACTGCCAGATTTTACGCAAAGAGGGCAAGAGTTTTTTGTGCTAGGTTTTAGTTGCAAGGAGTTCGTCGCCATTGCTTGTTGTTTTTGTCCAGATCTTGGTGTTCATGGTTTCGATTTGCTTAGATCTATTACTCTAATCTCCAATTACGGTAGATCCTTCCTAGATCGGGCTGTGGATTGCTGAAACTGCTAGATTTTACTGTGCATGCACAGAGGGCAAGAGTTTTTTGTGTTGGGGTTTAGTTTGCTGTAGATAGTGTTGTTTTTTATTGAACTAGGCCGATGATTCTAACCGAGAATCATAATGTGAGGAGATGATTGATCAGAACCTATGGCATGACTGAACATCACCATGCCATTGGTTCTGATCAAACATCTCCTACATATGTGCTCATTGAATGAGGCCTATGCTACCTTACTTAATTTCCATGTTTGTACTTCTTCAGTTGTGCAATGACCAATGATTCAACTATGGCACAACGGAAGGCAGGGTGCTACCTTCAAACTTAATCATATGTGTCATATTACTGGCACACTAGACTTAGTTTACGGACAATCCCTTTACCTGCCGTGTGATCCTACATATGAGGCTTCATTTTGGTTTGTCTAGTGCATTGGCCAATGATTCAACAAAGGCACAATGGAAGGCAAGGTGATGCCTTCAAAGTTCAAACTTAGTCATGTTTGTTTGATTACTTGCTGATGGCGTGTATTTCACACGTTCGTTGGGCAACCCCAAGAGGAAGGTATGATGCGCACAGCAGCAAGTTTTCCCTCAGAAAGAAACCAAGGTTTATCGAACCAGGAGGAGCCAAGAAGCACGTTGAAGGTTGATGGCGGCGGGATGTAGTGCGGCGCAACACCAGGGATTCCGGCGCCAACGTGGAACCTGCACAACACAACCAAAGTACTTTGCCCCAACGAAACAGTGAGGTTGTCAATCTCACCGGCTTGCTGTAACAAAGGATTAACCGTATTGTGTGGAAGATGATTGTTTGCAGAAAACAGTAGAACAAGTATTGCAGTAGATTGTATTTCAGTAAAGAGAATTGGACCGGGGTCCACAGTTCACTAGAGGTGTCTCTCCCATAAGACGAACAGCATGTTGGGTGAACAAATTACAGTTGGGCAATTGACAAATAAAGAGAGCATGACCATGCACATACATATCATGATGAGTATAGTGAGATTTAATTGGGCATTACGACAAAGTACATAGACCGTCATCCAACTGCATCTATGCCTAAAAAGTCCACCTTCAGGTTATCATCCGAACCCCCTCCAGTATTAAGTTGCTAACAACAAACAATTGCATTAAGTATGGTGCGTAATGTAACTAGTGACTACATCCTTGAACATAGCACTAATGTTTTATCCCTAGTGGCAACAACACAACACAACCTTAGAACTTTCTCATCCGTCCTGGTGTCAATGCAGGCATGAACCCACTATCGAGCATAAGTACTCCCTCTTGGAGTTACAAGCATCTACTTGGCCAGAGCATCTACTAGTAACGGAGAGCATGCAAGATCATAAACAACACATAAGCATAACTTTGATAATCAACATAACAAGTATTCTCTATTCATCGGATCCCAACAAACGCAACATATAGAATTACAGATAGATGATCTTGATCATGTTAGGCAGCTCACAAGATCCGACAATGATAGCACAATGGGGAGAAGACAACCATCTAGCTACTGCTATGGACCCATAGTCCAGGGGTAGACTACTCACACATCACACCGGAGGCGACCATGGCGGCGTAGAGTCCTCCGGGAGATGATTCCCCTCTCCGGCAGGGTGCCGGAGGTGATCTCCTGGATCCCCCGAGATGGGATCGGCGGCGGCGGCGTCTCTGGAAGGTTTTCCGTATCGTGGCTCTCGGTACTGGGGGTTTCGTCACGGAGGCTATTTGTAGGCGGAAGGGCAGGTCAAGAGGCGGCACGGGGGCCCCACACCACAGGGCCGCGCGGCCAAGGGGGGGCCGCGCCGCCCTATAGTGTGGCCCCTCCGTGGCCCCTCTTCGTCTCTCCTTCGGACTTCTGGGAGCTTCGTGAGAAAATAGGCCCCTGGGCTTTGATTTCATCCAATTCCGAGAATATTTCCTTACTAGGATTTCTGAAACCAAAAACAGCAGAAAACAGCAACTGGCACTTCGGCATCTTGTTAATAGGTTAGTTCCAGAAAATGCACGAATATGACATAAAGTGTGCATAAAACATGTAGATAACATCAATAATGTGGCATGGAACATAAGAAATTATCGATACGTCGGAGACGTATCAGCATCCCCAAGCTTAGTTCTGCTCGTCCCGAGTAGGTAAAACGATAACACAGATAATTTCTGGAGTGACATGCCATCATAATCTTGATCATACTATTTGTAAAGCATATGTAGTGAATGCAGCGATCAAAACAATATATATGACATGAGTAAACAAGTGAATCATATAGCAAAGACTTTTCATGAATAGCACTTCAAGACAAGCATCAATAAGTCTTGCATAAGAGTTAACTCATAAAGCAATAATTCAAAGTAAAGGCATTGAAGCAACACAAAAGAAGATTAAGTTTCAGCGGTTGCTTTCAACTTGTAACATGTATATCTCATGGATATTGTCAACATAGAGTAATATAATAAGTGCAATAAGCAAGTATGTAGGAATCAATGCACAGTTCACACAAGTGTTTGCTTCTTGAGGTGGAGAGAAATAGGTGAACTGACTCAACATTGAAAGTAAAAGAATGGTCCTCCATAGAGGAAAAGCATCGATTGCTATATTTGTGCTAGAGCTTTGATTTTGAAAACATGAAACAATTTTGTCAACGGTAGTAATAAAGCATATGCATCATGTAAATTATATCTTATAAGTTGCAAGCCTCATGCATAGTGTACTAATAGTGCCCGCACCTTGTCCTAATTAGCTTGGACTACCGGATCATCACAATGCATTGTTTTTACCAAGTGTCACAAAGGGGTACCTCTATGCCGCCTGTACAAAGGTCTAAGGAGAAAGCTCGCATTGGATTTCTCGCTATTGATTATTCTTCAACTTAGACATCCATACCGGGACAACATAGACAACAGATAATGGACTCCTCTTTTATGCATAAGCATATAACAACAATTAATAATTTTCTCATTTGAGATTTGAGGATTGTTGTCCAAAACTGAAACTTCCACCATGGAGCATGGCTTTAGTTAGCGGCCCAATGTTCTTCTCTAACATATGCATGCTTAACCATATGGTGGTAGATCTCTCTTGCTTCAGACAAGACGGACATGCATAGAAACTCACATGAAATTCAACAATGAATAGTTGATGGCGTCCCCAGTGAACATGGTTATCGCACAACAAGCAACTTAATAAGAGATAAAGTGCATAATTACATATTCAATACCACAATAGTTTTTAAGCTATTTGTCCCATGAGCTATATATTGCAAAGGTGAATGATGGAATTTTAAAGGTAGCACTCAAGCAATTTACTATGGAATGGCGGGAAAATACCATGTAGCATAGGTAGGTATGGTGGACACAAATGGCATAGTGGTTGGCTCAAGTATTTTGGATGCATGAGAAGTATTCCCTCTCGATACAAGGTTTAGGCTAGCAAGGCTTATTTGAAACAAACACAAGGATGAACCGGTGCAGCAAAACTCACATAAAAGACATATTGAAAACATTATAAGACTCTACACCGTCTTCCTTGTTGTTCAAACTCAATACTAGAAATTATCTAGACCTTAGAGAAACCAAATATGCAAACCAAATTTTAGCATGCTCTATGTATTTCTTCATTAATAGGTGCAAAGCATATGATGCAAGAGCTTAAACATGAGCACAACAATTGCCAAGTATCACATTACCCAAGATATTTATAGCAATTACTACATGTATCATTTTCCAATTCCAACCATATAACAATTTAACGAAGGAGAAACTTCGCCATGAATACTATGAGTAGAAACCAAGGACATACTTGTCCATATGCTACAGCGGAGCGTGTCTCTCTCCCATAAAGTGAATGCTAGGATCCATTTTATTCAAACAAAACAAAAACAAAAACAAACCGACGCTCCAAGAAAAAGCACATAAGATGTGATGGAATAAAAATATAGTTTCAGGGGAGGAACCTGATAGTGTTGTCGATGAAGAAGGGGATGCCTTGGGCATCCCCAAGCTTAGACGCTTGAGTCTTCTTGATATATGCAGGGGTGAACCACCGGGTGCATCCCCAAGCTTAGAGCTTTCACTCTCCTTGATCATGTTGCATCATACTCCTCTCTTGATCCTTGAAAACTTCCTCCACACCAAACTCGAAACAACTCATTAGAGGGTTAGTGCACAATATAAATTGACATATTCAGAGGTGACACAATCATTCTTAACACTTCTGGACATTGCATAATGCTACTGGACATTAGTGGATCAAAGAAATTCATCCAACATAGCAAAAGAGGCAATGCGAAATAAAAGGCAGAACCTGTCAAAACAGAACAGTTCGTATTAACGAATTTTAAAATGGTACCAGACTTGCTCAAATGAAAATGCTCAAATTGAATGAAAGTTGCGTACATATCTGAGGATCATGCACGTAAATTGGCTTAATTTTCTGAGCTTCCTACAGGGAGGTGGACCCAGATTCGTGACAGCAAAGAAATCTGGAACTGTGCAGTAATCCAAATCTAGTACTTACTTTTCTATCAACGGCTTAACTTGGCACAACAAAACACAAAACTAAGATAAGGAGAGGTTGCTACAGTAGTAAACAACTTCCAAGACACAAAATAAAAACAAAGTACTGTAGGTAAAAACATGGGTTGTCTCCCATAAGCGCTTTTCTTTAACGCCTTTCAGCTAGGCGCAGAAAGTGTGCATCAAGTATTATCAAGAGACGAAGTGTCAACATCATAATTTGTTCTCATAATAGAATCAAAAGGTACCTTCATTCTCTTTCTAGGGAAGTGTTCCATACC
Organism: Lolium perenne; assembly: GCF_019359855.2. Taxonomy (NCBI): domain Eukaryota; kingdom Viridiplantae; phylum Streptophyta; class Magnoliopsida; order Poales; family Poaceae; genus Lolium; species Lolium perenne. The sequence continues at coordinate 45,567,018 of NC_067244.2, forward strand.
TTTCTTGAGAGGAAATTGATATTTTATATTACCTTCCTTCATATCAATAATAGCACCAGCAGTTCGAAGAAAAGGTCTTCCCAATATAATGGGACAAGATGCATTGCATTCAATATCCAAGACAACAAAATCAACGGGGACAAGGTTATTGTTAACGGTAATGCGAACATTATCAACTTTACCCAAAGGTTTCTTTGTAGAATGATCAGCAAGATTAACATCCAAATAACAATTTTTCAGTGGTGGCAAGTCAAGGATATCATAAATTTTCTTAGGCATGACAGAAATACTTGCACCAAGATCACATAAAGCATTACAATCAAAATCTTTAACCTTCATCTTAATGATGGGCTCCCAACCATCCTCTAGCTTTTTAGGAATAGAGGCTTCGCGCTCTAATTTCTCTTCTCTAGCTTTTATGAGAGCATTTGTAATATGATGCGTGAAAGCCAAATTTATAGCACTAGCATTAGGACTTTTAGCAAGTTTTTGCAAGAACTTTATAACTTCAGAGATGTGGCAATCATCAAAATTCAAACCATTATAATCTAAAGCAATGGGATCATCATCCCCAATGTTGGAAAAAATTTCAGCAGCTTTATCACGTGCAGTTTCAATGATTTTAGCGATTTGAGCAGTTTTTCGCGCTTTGCATTAGAAGTGGAAACATTGCTAACACCAATTCTTTTATTAGTATGAGTAGGGGGTGCAGCAACATGTGTAGCATTAACATTACTAGTGGTGGTAATAGTCCAAACTTTAGCTATATTCTTCTCTTTAGCTAGTTTTTCATTTTCTTCTCTATCCCACCTAGCACGCAGTTCAGTCATTAATCTTATATTCTCATTAATTCTAACTTGAATGGCATTTGCTGTGGTAACAATTTTATTATGATGATTCTCATTAGGCAAAACTTTTGATTTCAAAAGATCAACATCAGCAGCAAGACTATCGACTTTAGAAGCAAGTATATCAATTTTCCCAAGCTTTTCTTCAACAGATTTGTTAAAAGCAGTTTGTGTACTAATAAATTCTTTAAGCATGGCTTCAAGTCCAGGGGGTGAATTCCTATTATTGTTGTAAGAATTCCCATAAGAATTACCATAGCCGTTGCCATTATTATAAGGATATGGCCTATAGTTGTTACTAGAATTGTTCCGGTAAGCATTGTTGTTGAAATTATTATTTTTAATGAAGTTTACATCAACATGTTCTTCTTGTGCAACCAATGAAGCTAATGGAACATTATTAGGATCAATATTAGTCCTATCATTCACAAGCATAGACATAATAGCATCAATCTTATCACTCAAGGAAGAGGTTTCTTCGACAGAATTTACCTTCTTACCTTGTGGAGCTCTTTCCGTGTGCCATTCAGAGTAGTTGATCATCATATTATCAAGAAGCTTTGTTGCTTCACCAAGAGTGATGGACATAAAGGTACCTCCAGCAGCTGAATCCAATAAATTCCGTGAAGAAAAATTTAGTCCTGCATAGAAGGTTTGGATGATCATCCAAGTAGTCAGTCCATGGGTTGGGCAATTTTTAACCAGAGATTTCATTCTTTCCCAAGCTTGAGCAACATGTTCAGTATCTAATTGTTTAAAATTCATTATGCTACTCCTCAAAGATATAATTTTAGCAGGGGGATAATATCTACCAATAAAAGCATCCTTGCATTTAGTCCATGAATCAATACTATTCTTAGGCAGAGATAGCAACCAATCTTTAGCTCTTCCTCTTAATGAGAAAGGGAACAATTTTAGTTTAATAATATCACCATCTACATCTTTATATTTTTGCATTTCACATAGTTCAACAAAATTATTAAGATGGGCAGCAGCATCATGAACTAACACCAGAAACTTGCTCTCGCATAACAAGATTCAGTAAAGCAGGTTTAATTTCAAAGAATTCTGCTGTAGTAGCAGGTGGAGCAATAGGTGTGCATAGGAAATCATTATTATTTGTGGTTGTGAAGTCACACAACTTAGTATTTTCAGCGTTGGCCATTTTAGCAACAGTAAATAAAGCAAACTAGATAAAGTAAATGCAAGTAAACTAATTTTTTTGTGTTTTTGATATAGCAAACAAGATAGCAAGTAAAGTAAAACTAGCAACTAATTTTTTTGTATTTTGATTTAGTGCAGCAAACAAAGTAGTAAATAAAACTAAGCAAGACAAAAACAAAGTAAAGAGATTGAGAAGTGGAGACTCCCCTTGCAGCGTGTCTTGATCTCCCGGCAACGGCGCCTTAAAATGTGCTTGATGGCGTGTATTTCACACGTTCGTTGGGCAACCCCAAGAGGAAGGTATGATGCGCACAGCAGCAAGTTTTCCCTCGAGAAAGAAACCAAGGTTTATCGAACCAGGAGGAGCCAAGAAGCACGTTGAAGGTTGATGGCGGCGGGATGTAGTGCGGCGCAACACCAGGGATTCCGGCGCCAACGTGGAACCTGCACAACACAACCAAAGTACTTTGCCCCAACGAAACAGTGAGGTTGTCAATCTCACCGGCTTGCTGTAACAAAGGATTAACCGTATTGTGTGGAAGATGATTGTTTGCAGAAAACAGTAGAACAAGTATTGCAAGAGATTGTATTTCAGTAAAGAGAATTGGACCGGGGTCCACAGTTCACTAGAGGTGTCTCTCCCATAAGACGAACAACATGTTGGGTGAACAAATTACAGTTGGGCAATTGACAAATAAAGAGAGCATGACCATGCACATACATATCATGATGAGTATAGTGAGATTTAATTGGGCATTACGACAAAGTACATAGACCGTCATCCAACTGCATCTATGCCTAAAAAGTCCACCTTCAGGTTATCATCCGAACCCCCTCCAGTATTAAGTTGCTAACAACAGACAATTGCATTAAGTATGGTGCGTAATGTAACTAGTGACTACATCCTTGAACATAGCACTAATGTTTTATCCCTAGTGGCAACAACACAACACAACCTTAGAACTTTCTGTCACTGTCCTGTGTCAATGCAGGCATGAACCCACTATCGAGCATAAGTACTCCCTCTTGGAGTTACAAGCATCTACTTGGCCAGAGCATCTACTAGTAACGGAGAGCATGCAAGATCATAAACAACACATAAGCATAACTTTGATAATCAACATAACAAGTATTCTCTATTCATCGGATCCCAACAAACGCAACATATAGAATTACAGATAGATGATCTTGATCATGTTAGGCAGCTCACAAGATCCGACAATGATAGCACAATGGGGAGAAGACAACCATCTAGCTACTGCTATGGACCCATAGTCCAGGGGTAGACTACTCACACATCACACCGGAGGCGACCATGGCGGCGTAGAGTCCTCCGGGAGATGATTCCCCTCTCCGGCAGGGTGCCGGAGGTGATCTCCTGGATCCCCCGAGATGGGATCGGTGGCGGCGGTGTCTCTGGAAGGTTTTCCGTATCGTGGCTCTCGGTACTGGGGGTTTCGTCACGGAGGCTATTTGTAGGCGGAAGGGCAGGTCAAGAGGCGGCACGGGGGCCCCACACCACAGGGCCGCGCGGCCAAGGGGGGGGCCGCGCCGCCCTATAGTGTGGCCCCTCCGTGGCCCCTCTTCGTCTCTCCTTCGGACTTCTGGAAGCTTCGTGAGAAAATAGGCCCCTGGGCTTTGATTTCGTCCAATTCCGAGAATATTTCCTTACTAGGATTTCTGAAACCAAAAACAGCAAAACAAAGAATCGGCACTTCGGCATCTTGTTAATAGGTTAGTTCCAGAAAATGCACGAATATGACATAAAGTGTGCATAAAACATGTAGATAACATCAATAATGTGGCATGGAACATAAGAAATTATCGATACGTCGGAGACGTATCACTTGCACACTAGACTTAGTTTGAGGGCAGTCCCTTGAGCTGCCGTGTGAGCCAATGTATGAGGCATCACCAGTTTTCAATATTCGTTTTCATCTATATATATACTTGTGAGCAGGCACACCTCTAATGCCATGTGTTCTTGCGGCAGACTGAGAAGCTCAAGCTTGGGTCACCTGAGACCCCATAGGAGGGACAGTCCAAGAAGCGAAGGGCGGCTAACGTCGGGCACTTCCAGCCAGACGTAGGGCCGGACCATTTCCTGTGCATCGTCTTCAAGCCCACCTTCAGCCAGCTCCGGATCCCTCAAGATTTCTCCAGGTGGTTCGGAGAAATCCATTCAAACATCATCCTGAAGACCAACACTAGCTGCAACTGGAGGATGACTACGGCGAGAGAAGGCGATGCCGTATACATCAACCAGGGGTGGGCGGCCTTCACCATCGCTCATCAGCTGCAGGTAGGCTAGTTCCTCATCTTCAAGAGGGTGTCCTCCTTCGAGTACAGTGTGGTCATCTTCGACCACACCCTGCAATGAGGTGATGACCAGGTGTAGTTACCATGGCGATGTCACCAGGTGTTTCGTCTTTGAAAGTCATTTCTGAAGCTTACCTGGTTCTGCCTCGCTGCTACCATGTCTGCGTCTAGCTGCTGTTGCTGTCGTGTGTTGAACTATGATCGTCTCTGCTGTGTTGTGAAATAATCGTCATGTGTCGTGAACTATGACTGTGTTTTAACTATGATCAGAAGTTTTCCTTAACTATGATTGTGCTATTGCTTCTGATGTTGATCGCTGGTAACCTCACCGCTAAAGGGAAGAGGTAAGCACAAGCACATTCTGGGTTGCAACCAAACAACAGGGGCGCTGTTCTACGCTGCTACAAGGCCTAAAACCCGACCTACCAAACGGGCTGAGCCCAAATCTCGACGGGGCCCAAATAAAACTCTATGCAGGCCACCAAACAATGTGGCTTTTATGGCTCATGGTCCGTCTGCGATGCATAGGGGACTTCTTCCCACTGCGCCAGTAGTGCAGGAAACTCATGTAGGCTACCAAACGAGCCCCTAGGTGCCGCGGGATGAGCAGCAGGCGCGGGGGTGAACTCTACCCATGGGGGCGTTGGGTGCGGGGCGCGATCGCAAGGAGCGGGGTTTGGCTTGCCAGCTTGCCACCCATGTGCAGCAGCTTGTAGTCGATGTGATCCTCGAGACCACAGAGTTGCAAAGGAACCTGGGTGCCGCACGATGGGCAGCAGGCGCGGGGGCGATCTTCGCCCGTGGGGGCGGTTGGGTGCGGGACGCGATAGTGAGGACGCGGGGTTTGGCCTTCTACTCTTGTGCGGCGGCTTGTATGGTGCTGGTTTTTGCCGGTTTTCCGCGCGAGGCAGTGTTGACGAAGGAGAAGCCTAGGGTAGCACCGCTAGCCTTGATGCATTGTTCCTTCCCGAGGAGGAGCGAGTACAGCTTGTGCAGCTGAATAGGAGTGTCGCGACCATGTATGTTCTCTACAAGGGTGTCGTAGTGGTCATTTAACCTATTAAGAACGTAGGAGATGGAAGTCTGTGGGGCGAAGATGCTGGCCAATGGAGGCAAGAGTATTCACCAGACCTGTGACCATGTTGTAGTAGTTGGTGATAGTGCAGTCGAGGAGATTCACCTCGCCAAGCTCAGTGCAAATAGCATGTGCTCGCGCATGCGACTAAGACGCAAAGCTGGTGTGAAGAGCAGCCCACGCCTTGTGAGACGTGGCGGTGAAGAGGATGAGCGACGCCACACCCGCATGAGCGAGGACTGTACAGTGGAGAGGACGGCTGATCCCGGGCCACCCATGCATGGTATGCCGGATGGTGCGGCGAAGGACACGGTAGTGTGCCGTTGATGTAACCATCCAAGTAACGACTCTCAAGGAGAGGTAACACCTGTGCGTGCCACACCTGGTAATTGTTCGGCGTAAGATTCACCGGAATAGGATGTGCGAAGTAGAAGGGCGCGTGCGGCATGCGCACCGCTGAGGATGACCGTAGCATACTCCACGCGTGCATTAGGGGGTGGCGCAGGGTCAACATGTATTGAAGGTAACACATGGGCATACATCGCAGCAAACAGGGACTGCCATACGGCCCAAGAGCATGGTGCGGCCCAAGAGGTGGCAGCGAGCTAGGGGCCGGCCCATACGCCCCGTAACCAAACAGGGCAAGGAAACCCTAGAGTTCCAAGCCGTGCGCGTAGGGGAGGCACCGGCGTGGGGGCGTACGCCGGCAGCACGGCGATGGGCAGATGCGCTGGTGGCGCGGGTAGATGGAAGGAGTTCCATAGGCCGCGTGTGCGTCATATGTCGTCGGTGCAGACGAGCCATATGCCGGAGATGATGGCGACAGATACGCTGGAGGCACGTAAGGAGGCAGCGGCTACGTTATCCATGGACAACAACGGCCACCGGGGCGCCATGGTGCGCGAGATCAGCAGTAGGGGCAACCACAGCAGTCGGCATCAACGGGGAATCAACTACTGGCGTGACCATAGGTGGCGGCCGGGGATGCTCCCAGGTGAGGGGTTGCGACTACGTGAAGGATGAAGCAGCGACGAGGGAGGATGATGCGGAAGTGGAGAGCGCACTGTCGACGGAGGCCATCGCTTTGACAACGGCGGCAGCAGAAAAACGTGGATCAACGACCTAGTGTGATACCATTATTAGACAGAGTTTTGGGGCTGCTCAACACCCTAATAAGAATGTAGCTATTTCATTCATATAGGGTAAAAAAGTGTAAAATATAGATTATTAGAGACATATACATCTATTACGTATAATATAGTCTTAGAGCAAGTACAATAAGTCATAGTCAGCTGACTACAAGATTAAAATAATATATTTGTATCTAATTGGAGGAGAGAGAAGAAGTGAGAATGTAAATGAGCTCTTATGCAAGAGCTAGCTTTAGCAAGTGCTTTTAGGCAAGTTGTGTGAATGAAAGGTGTGTCATCCATTGAGAAAGTAGTACAATCTTATAGCCAACTATTGTAGTTACTAGCACAAAACCCGTGCGTTGCTACGGCGTCAAATTAAATTAAATTAAAAGGATATTATTTCATAAGTTTATACCATAGTGTATCATTCAAATACAATAAAGTCTTCAATTAACCTATCTATTATACCGTGTATTAGTGAAAATAGGAAACATGCCTATGTGTTGCAACGGGAAAAATCTTTTTGACACGAGAACATGCAAAGCAAGTTTTGTAGGTATGTGATAGCCAAATTTATCACATCACGGTCAGGTGTGCCACCATAGGGACTACTAAGCCATGCCACTCAGGATCATATGTTACCATCCCCACCTCATTTCGCTTCGCGAAGGCCTTTTTGACGCTGAAAACCGGAGAGCAGAGCTAGCCAATAAGAACGGATATATCTTTGGAGAGGAGCCTATACGTAGATTAACCGAACAAACCTGAATTAGCCAAATTGTAACAAATAGAAAACGACAATGAGTATATCTCTGATCTGCTTGATTTTGTGCGGGTGAAATCGGCAGCAAATGTCGAGCAAAACTAATGCGATCTTGCAGACTGGTAATGTAATATGGCGCGGGCTGCGCCACGAGAGACGATACCCCTTGGTCAGCTGCCTCAGGCGCGCAAACTCAGGCACTTCGAGAATTACTGGGATCCTGCAATAAGCTGCTGAAGAATGTAGCTTTCGTCTGTATAATCCTCCAGTTGAGAACTGAGCTCTAGCTCAGTGGCAAGGCAAGCGAGTGCGCAGCCAGCCCATCCGGATTCGAATCCCCATGCGCGGTAATTTCGCAGCAGGGGCGAATAAACCGGGAAAGTCTCATCCTACCTAACAACGTATAGCCAAGGGATGGATCATTCCCCCGTTGGTCAACATTTTCTGTATAATCCTCCAGCGTAAGAATTTATTAGACGTGCTCCACATGTTAATATTCCAAATACAATCATATGAATATGCCTCTCATGATCTGAGGATTAAAAAGATTGTTCGTGCCTTAGCTATTTAGTAGGCCTAGAAAAAATGCACCAATTTATTTATGTGTACATGTAAATTCAGTAAATTGTCAACACACAAAAGGCTACATTTCCTGAAATAAAATGCATGAATTAATTTTTAAGCCGTAGCAAAGCACGGGTATTTAGCTAGTGGCACTTCAGTTTTTTGTTTGCATCAACCATGCATGGTTCATCTATCACAACAGGCTGAATAATATAATTCACCTCGTAATTTTGTTCGTATGAATAGTTAGCTCTTAAACATAACAATTATACAATTTTAGCAGCTATAACAATCACATCAGAAAAATTCTGAACGTGGTGCAGTGGCCGGTGTATTTACTTCTCTGCTGAACTTTTTAGAAACACCGCATTCTGGTTTTAGACAAAGCAAATTTGGTTGGAGCATGCGTAGCATCTACTGTAATTCAGTTTTGGTGTGGCTACTACAATGGCACATGAGACGGGTTGCTCGAGTAAAATACCAGCAGCGTGTTGTTACTAAATCGTGCACATAAAAAATTGCTTGTTCTCGCTCATCTCCAACCAGCTTCCGAGAAAGGTGCTACTGTAGAAAATTCCTCATATGTCTCTCTTCGCGTCGTTCTTCACCGTTCAGTACCAAAATCCCCTGCCTTTTTTCTACTTCTAATCATTATCCAGCAGCAGAATCACCTAGCTATTTCCTGCTCAATCTTCTAGTGCTCGTTCTATCCTCCCGCTCCCCAGCCACGAGAAGTGGCGGAGCTTTAAGTCGAGCCAGAGTGTGCCGCACGGGATTTAGAAGAACAGGGGAGCTAGCCTAGGCTGGAAGCTACACTGGATGGGAGAGTATTTGTGCGGAGCCGGCGATCGGTGCCTCGGGGGAGTGGAGAGGGCGTGCAGCGGTGCACGGAGGTTCCGGGGAGAGGCAGCAGGATCGTGGAGAACAAGAGCACAAGGCGACGACGGAGATGCATCAAGTTTTGTCTCTCGTTGCTCTCTCTGAAATCTCTCGATTTCTCTCTTCCTTCTCCAAATTTCGGCAGCCGGCCTCCCCGTCACATCTCTTCCTCCCTGCTCCAAGCAATCAGCAGCAACATCAGGCCATCGCTCCATCGCTCCATCTCTCCCCTCCCCCCGGTGTCTCCCAGTCCCATCCATCGAGGTCATAGTGACGGTGCACGACCTACTCCAGCTCGGCATCCTAATTGCGTCGCCGACGTTCTGCCGGAGAAGAAGGCAAACGCACCGGACCGGAGCAGCCCACGCCATGACGGGCACGGTGCCCAGCTCCACGAACGGACACCATGAGGGCGAGCAGCGGAGTCCAGTTCATGGTCCGTCGCCAGCGGCCCCGGTATTCGGCTCGATCTGTACATAATCCGGGACTAGGGCTGGGAGGCAATGTCGTAGATAGGAGGCTCGCGCGCGAGGTGGTCCAGAGCTCAGATGCGGGGAGATCGGCAGGGGGAGCGGCCGATAGAGCGGATGAGAGGAAGGGCAACTCGCTGCGTCCTTAGGGCGTGTTTGTTTGGGCTGTGGCTGGCTGGCTGTGTATGGAAAGCTGCTGTGTAGGAAAAACTGCTGTGCAGAGAAAGCTGCTGTTCTGAGTTTTACTGTTTGGCAATTTAGCTAGCTGTCTGGCTGTGAATAGATGAATTGTCTGAAATACCCCGTGTTCAAAAACATCTATTTTATGTTGATTTAAGTGTATAAGCGTATCAATCTGATGCTTAAAAATTTGCTTGCCAAGTGAAAGTATCACGGAGTATATCATTATGCACACTAGATTCAACAAACAAATTGATTCTAGAACAGATACAATAGAAAGCATCACACCTAGGAAGCATCACAGCATCAAACGAATCAGCTCATCACAGTATTACTGACCAGCACACGCATGCGAGAGTTGGGAAATGTCCAGCAAAGTCCGGCCAGGAGAGGAAATGACGCACGCAAGCGAGCTCGTACGCGGACATGGCGAACGCGGGGAAGCAGCGGGCGGAGTCGAGATTGGCCGCGGAGGTCATCTGCCGGCGGGGGAGTGGTCGGATTGAAGGAGCTTGGCGCGGTTGCCGGAAGCGGACGGAGTCGGCGGGAGCGCGCATACTTGGGGCAGCAAGGAATGGAGTGAGACGCAGATGCAGGAGGCGGGATCCGGTGGGGGAGTGCAGGATCCGGCGGTAGTGGTGGCCGGCGACCTGCTCGGCGGTGGCGCACCACGGGGGAATCCTGTTTTTGGCCTGGCTGTGTGTTTATCGATTGGGGAAGAAAAGTCTTTTCCCTGTCCACGCACGCGACCAGGAAAACGGTTCGACTAGACGGTGGCAATCTGCTGTAAATATTACAAACGAAATGGGCAATGGTATATACCTGTTGGGCTGTTATGCGGGAAGCTGCGGGAAGCACCTCAAAACGTGCTTCCCGGTATATGCCTATTGGGTGCTTTGGCTTTTGCAAAGCCAGTTTTCAAAGCACCCCGTTTGTTTCGATTTGCCTGCTTTTTCTACTGGAAAGCCAGAAAAAGCCCAAACAAACACCCCCTTAGTAGTAGCGAGAAAAAAAAAATGAAACGTTTTTTCAGTTGCGGATAGCAATGGTGGGTAATTTCTCTCTAAGTTTAGGGGTAAATTAGTCAAACAGCGACGACGTACCACGGTTGCATTGCAATCTATACCTACTAGTAAGCGTGCACGTGCAACGCACGATTTCTTAGTTAAAGAAAATAGGTAATAATTCACAAATCATATCGTACCATCAGATGCAATCCCATCAATCCACTATTGCCAGAGGAGGCAACTCCCTCTTCACTTTGCCCTCCTTCTATAATGCGGGTACCGACTCAATAGTAAAAAAGATGTTCGAAAAGTCGATGCCGACTTTGCAGTAAAAATCCTAAGCCTTGAACAATCGGGAAATTATGTTGAACAACTATGCAACCAGGGTCTTTGACATATCCAGAAGCCTCAACTTCAAAGCTCACCATCAGGTCAAGCTTGCTCTTAAGCTCCAGGGTTATATCCCTATTAAAAAACAATATTGCTAATGTCTTACTCCTCACTATCACCATAACAGGTTAATAAAAAAACGCTTATCCATTTTATTCCTCACAATATATATAATATATGCTACAGGCTTTGCAGTTATTTTAAGCACCGATGTATGATCGAATGAATAAATGATTCAGCTGATCATTGATGTTTATATAGATACACTGAGATTCTTCAGCTTTATAACATATACAATTGAATCTATTACAATGTGGATCACATGATGTGCTGATCCCACATAACTTCACAGCCTTAACATTGACAATCCACACATGGACAGACCAAAATATACATTATTGGGTAATGGTTGGGGTGCCATTCCGAAAAGGTTCACAACACTAATTGCATATGTCACACCGTTCCAATTTCCTACAAGTTGGGAAGTAAATAAAGTAGAGTAGTCAATATTCCGGATCTGAGCACCTCACCTCCTACTAACAGAATCACCTGATTCAGCATAGTAAAGCTAAGAAGACCTATGGTAAACAAACACAGACACCAAATCAATGTTATCGAGCAATTAATAACACAAGAAAACCAGAAACATGTAATCAGATTTGGTCGAGAAGACACGAACATTCACATAGTAGAAAAGAAGAGCAGTTCTGTAGGTAAGATGGAAGTATAGTAAACCTTTCTTAGTATCCCTTCATATTAGACAGTTTTTGGCAAAAAAAAAAAAAAAGACTATATTTGGCCCATTCGCCCCCCAACGGTGACCCAAGCTCCGCCACTGCCTCAATGGATTGCTTTTATGGACCATATGCATTGATCACTGGCCAGAGACAAAAGGTAGCCCCTGGCATCACAAAAGTGTAATTTACACAGCTGTTTAGCAATTTGTCCACAAATGAGTTAATCCTCCAATTAGAAGGAAAACAAATAATGTCAAATGATAATGAAGCACTCATGCAAGGACCGCACTGATATATAAATATTTCGTTGCACATGATTGAAACTATGCAACTGGGATGGACAATCAACGCATGCTATGTTATGTCAAGATCAAAGCAATCAGACAGAAATTAATGCCATTAGAACAACTGCTCGGTAAAAAAAGGAGGTAAAAAGTGCAACTCAAAATCAATTTGGACAAGCATGTATACATTCTTGCAGCAGACCGAAGCGTTTTTACGATGGAGACTGTAGCGTTCGTAACTTGGAGATTGGATCGTGCATATATGTGCAGTACAATACTAAAAATCGTAAAAAATACCCATTATTCAGCTAGAGCAGAGGTAAAAGCATATGCACAGCCACTATTGATCGGAGAAAACTAACATGCACCGAATAATATCCAAACACAAAGGTTTTGATCTGGAGAGTGATTCCTGTGCTAATTATCCGATCTATGGTCAGTTGTATCTCCCCTTGTGATCAACTGTGCTGCCAGTACAGAGGCAACTGGCATGACAGCCTTCTGTATATAGAACCAGACCTAATACTCTGTTCACTTTTTTTCCCGTGTACATAGATTTGTGAGTCTTCTTTTACCATGGGATTAGGATTTTAAGCAGGTAACGTCAATCACAAAATGTGCCTCGGTTATCATACCAATTGTGTAAAAGGTTAAGATTATTAAAGCGAAGGAGGTAATTGACATGTAGTATAGAGGCAAATCAATGCTAATATTTCTTTTGTTTTGATTTACCCATGCCTGCTCTGATCCAAAAGTTCTATTTGGATTCCTAGCTGTTTATGCAGTAGCAAATATCACCAAATTGGCAGGTGCAATTCATCAAACAACTTATGATTCTTCAGTTCTTCCTAGTTATGTGATTCAACATTCTCAGTCACTAGATTCTAAAAATCTAGATCTGAACCAGGTAGATATTAACAAAAGTGCACATCATTTAACATATCTAAGCTTACATGATCATACACTCATACTCAGAATACACACTTTCGTGTTGTAATAACTATCATGATTGAACATTCGATCTATATCCATTCAGATTTTATTCCCTGATTGTCGATCAATAAAATCTGACGCAAAGAGGAAGAAATTGATGTGATACCGGAGAAGATCCACGCCCTAGCTTGACTTCTACTGTCGGGGGCTGTTGCCATGCTAGGTCGGCCTCGACGGAAGATATCAGCATGAACTCAGCTTCAGGAACCGGGACAATATATAGCATGGCAGTAGACCCCAACACACAATAATTAAGAGCTTATAAGTGCCTGCAAAAAAAAAGATGTCAGAAAGCAAGTTCCAGCTATCAGTTTCTCTTATGAAAATTTACTTATATTTTTGATAATTGATTCCATAATTGCTGATTGCACGAACAAATCTGTCATGCTTTAAAAAATGAATTGTTGTTAATCGCCTAACCTCGCCTCCTGTTTCCATCGCCCCCTCATTGCTTCTGCATCCACATCTTCTGTGTCTCTATCTGGGTTAATAACTTCAAGACAATCTGCTCATTAATTGTTTCGAAATACCAAGCAACAACATGATTTTCTTGTACTAAACTTACCGATGGAAATGCATATTTCAGAAAAAATCAAAACCGAAAAGGAAAAAAGATAAGGTTGAAGTGAAGAGACGTCAAATGATGTGTATGTTAATATCGGAGTATGCCAAACTTCATTAACATCTAAACTTTCCAATCACAGTTCAGTACTGACCGTGGCCTATCTGCTATATCACAGCCCTCTCACCACATATAGAAAATGAAGTTCATGGTAAATAATAATTAAAAGCAGTAAGATGTCATATCACGAATGCAAAATCATGGAGAGAACGAATTGGGGCAGGGCCACAATGGCTACTTACGGTTGATGAGGCGGTGATGGAGTTGCGCTTTCCTAAATCTAAAGGGTGGCATTCTGGCGTTGCGCTCCTTGCCGTGTACAGGCGCTCCCCATTGTGGACTTGCAAGGTGCTTCACAATATTCCCAATCACCGGATCTAGGAAGTTGGGAATCAATATCGGATGTGGTGGCGACTCCGTCCACGGTCGCAGATTCTATGGATTTGGCGGAAGTTCCTCTAGGCAGCAGCTTTACTGAGAAATTTAGATAGAATCGACCTGGTTGCTGCTCACCTGAGAGCCACATCCGGCGCGACTTCAGCCCCCCTGCCCTCTCTCCCTGGAGGTGGCGGCACGATGTGCGTCTCCGCCTCTGCTGCCTCCGTGTGGGCGAACAACAATGAATTAAGGTGGTCGGGAGTTGGGAGAAGGCGGAAGAGAAGCAGGGCGAGGCGGCGGGATTCTTCGATTCCTGGGGAACTCGCGAGGAAGAGGGCAATCTAGCGGAACCGTTTCGGTGTTCTTCCATAATCTCGGGCGGGATATTTTTTTATATACAAGGGGCGTGGGAGATGGTCCAGCGAAAATCATGGGTGAGGAGAATGGATCATTCTGCACCGTGTGATGGGAGTGAATGGAGGGTTTAGATTGTATTTTCCAACGGCACTTCGTGCCTTTATAAGTAGTAGAGATAGAGATTATTTATTAATAAAGGAAGGAAGGTTTCTCCCCAAAAATTTCGTCCGTTTTTAACCTGCCCTTGTTTTTCAGTCGTAATTACAACTCTGCCACTGCCTAAGCAAAATACCGGACAAACAAATCCCCTCCCCTGTCTCCGGGACAGATGCGTGCTCACGATCCCTCCCACAGCTCAGGAAAAAAAATTTCTCGATCGATCCCATGTCGGGGTGTCTGGCCGTGTGCTGCTGATCACCTGGCTCTGTCCGACGGTCTCCCGAGTCTCGGTCCATCGGTGAGGCCCTCTCCTGGCCACCAGAGACGCCACCGATTTGAGTGGAGCCAGGATTCCCCTACGTTGACCCAGAGCGCGTGAGGTCCCAATCCACGATTAACTACGCCGCTTGGCCAATCCCTCGAACGCCGAGGGCCATGGCCATGAGCGCACCGTTCGCAGCTGAGGAATCAAACATACAGGGACTCAAGGTAAGGGGACACGGCGCGCGTGGTCGGACATCGAGCCGCGCCATTAGCAGAGAGGGCGATTATCCTGAAGAGAGCACGACTTAGACCTCTAGGATGTTGATTTGCATCTTGGATACTCGAATTTATCTTCGATCTAATCGATATGGCAGCTGAGACTATTGACAGAAGTAGCAGCCGATTGGGTCAACGAGAGAAGAAGAGTTAGGAGAAATAGCAGCAAAGAACGGCTCGCGTCAGTGGGAGACGGAGTAGAAGAAGTCGCGGTGTTAACTCTGATCTCATCAAGCAGCCGAAGGGGGCGAAGCAACCGTCGCCGCCCTGTCCTCCACTCAATTCTCCACTCCCAGCCTATCCCACGTCCGTTCGCTGATTCATTTTTCTCATATTTCAGAAACCTGCCTGGATGCGGCACGGCGGGAGCCTGATGACGGGGCATACGAGGAGATGGTGTCGGCGGCTGCTCACCTGCGCTTCTACGGTGAGCGGCAACTACGATCTCTCGCGCTCGTGATGGCGCGCTCCAAGATGTCGCGAGCAAGCGGCGGCTAACCAACGCTTTATTCGGTGACTCCGCTCCAGGCAATTTCTCTAAATCCATCCTGGTGGAGTTCATGTCCTCCTCTTCCTGATTTTTTATTGTGGAACTGTATGCAAGAAATAGACCGTGCAAGGAATTTGGTCGATTGATATGGCCGAGCAGTGGTGACGCCAAGACTGTCGTGGCTCGCTGGACAGCGGCAGCAAACATCGTTTCTGATTATCCACGATTCAAATTCAATGATTTTTTTTCAGAATCAGAATGCTTTATTGGTTCAGGATTGGTCTAGGAGCACAAGCAAGTTCCGAAAGACCATGAGAAGTGAGAAAGCTACGTTCAGATACGATTTTCTGCACTTCTATCTACACATCTTTGTGCTAATTGGTCTGATCCTATATAGAGTAAATTTCATTCGGTAGCGTTTATTGACTGATCGTAGAAACACTAGATCAGTTCAGGAATTCACCCCATCAATTTTGTTTGGTGGTTTAGGATCATGTAATACAAATCCAAACATGTGTGAAAAAGTTCAGTCTGTACAAGCCGAGAATCGTGGCCATGTGAAGTGTTGCCGCGTCGCTAGCAGCTGTGGAGTCTAAACATGGGTGAAAAAAGGTGAGCCCAATCGATTAACATGTAGGTTGTAAGGGAGTGTGGACTTTTTTTCGCCCGAGTTGTACATAATTTTTTTTAAAAATTGAAAACAATATTTATGGTTTCAAAAAAAATCAAAAAAAGGAATCTTGACATAGACAATGCTGTGATCTACCTACATGCAAAATATCAATTCCAAATACCATGTATTTGGGGCGAAACAAAAATGTCAAAATCTGACAAATTTTGATGTTTTGAAATTCGCGCTGTTTACTATACGATGGTAGAACACAATATTTATTCACATCTTCCTACTACAGCTTGATGATGTAAAGTCAAGATTTTTGTGAACTTCTTTACAAGAATGTGCTTATGTTTTCAACATTTATTTACTATACATTGTGTTTTAGTGTTCTTACATTGAGAACTTATTTGGTGGATTTTCTGTCAAAATAGTACAAAATTAGCATCAAACAAGAATTAGCATTCTTCTTAAAAAAAAATATTTATTCTTTCAATACATTGTCTTGTCTTAAAAAAAATTCAATTATTCATTAATGAAATTTCCCGTGGACCAAAAATATTAGGTACAGTAACAGAAAATATAATTGGGTGACTCATCTTTTTCGTTTCCGTTGCAACGCACGGGCATATTTACTAGTTTAATAGTAAAGAAGATTGGCTATATATTGGCTATAAATAACATTGCATATTGCTTGTAGCCAACAACCGACTATACTATTAAAGTTGCTCTTATAGAGAGCGGCGATCCCATGGATCTGGTCCGGCGATAACCAGAGCGGAGGATGACATGGACCTCGAGGTCAACCATGGCATATACTAACATTACAGAAACAATAAAAGAGAGGGGCAAAAACAGAACGTGAACCTTGGCCCACATTTTTTGTATTATTTGAAAGTTATGTGGATTTGCTTAAATAATTTGTGTTTGGGTTATTTTGGATACTCTAAGCTAATGGTTCGTGGATTTTGAGTACTCCTAGGTAAAAAGTTGGCAGACTATATTAGACCCTGTTGCCAACAAACTTGCGTAAAGCAAATCGCCCCATGCATTCATTGGATCTAGATAGTAGGGGTGGACGCTCGGTCATGGTCGACAATTCAATCTTCGTATTTCGGACTATTTTAAATTTAGCCATCTAAAATGAAGATTAAAATATACTCGTCACTTTTACTACCGACGAATTCGGGTACTCGATAATTCAGATTCAGGTTCGGTCATGAACCAAAAGTATGGTCGATGTAGTCAACACAAAAAGTAGACAATATTTAGTCAAAAATTGCAGTATTTTAGCTCAGTTTTGTAATTTTTTGCAATGCATATATTTTATTAATTGGAAAAAATAAATGTTCACCAATACCAAACAAAAATAAAATCCATGCTATAGTGTTTGATTGGCATACCGCAATACCACAATTCATTCACATCACACAATTATGGAGTTTGGGGTGGTCACACGTATAGCTCGATCAGTTCGGTTTATTCGGTTGTTAGGAACTAATGACTGAATTGGCTGATTTAAATTTGATCTGAATTTTTTTCTAACCAATTTGTTGATTGATCTTTTCGGTCTCGGTCTATTTGGGTTTGGTCTCGGTCTTTTCGGTTTTGATTTTCGATTATCAGTTTTTATGCCCACACCTAGATCCAGAGGCGGTGACAAACTCACGAGGACCTTTTTGACATTTCAAATACCCATTGAATATCTATCCATATAATACATTTCCTGTAAAAAGTTTGTAACTAATTTTTCAGCGGTTTTCTAAACTAGTTTTACATCTTTCTTATCTCGAAAAGCGCTTTTGGCATATGAGCACAAGTGCTCCTAGTTGTTTTTTCTTAAATCAAAAACATATTTCTATGATTTTAAAAATAAAAAATAAATATGCACATACATATACTCATTCTGAATGAATGTTATAATTTTGGGGAAACATATGTTGTATTTTGAGCTATATAAAATAGACAGATTTCTGATAAAAAAAATATGACTTTTCCTACCTGTACATAACAATATTTTTTTCTGTAACTCAAAATACAACACATTTTTTTAACAAAACGTCACATCAGTATTCAAAACATGTGCATGTAGTTATGGAATAAATTTTATAATTATTTGAAATACAAAAGTGTTTTGGGCTTGGAAGTACCGAGTTTGCCTAGAGGTCGGATCAGTTGATGCACTCCTGGTACGGCCCGTATCGGTAGCCCGCGAAAGAGCAGTTCTAGGCTCAAGGGTTCCGCTTCAAGGGGCGGCTCTACAAGTGCAGACGACGAGCAGCGCCAGGGCAGAGGAGGCGGACGCACGGCGTACGACGGAGGTTTCTGGACGGGTGCGGGGAGGTAGGAGTAGCGGCAGGCGGCGCTTCAGCACCAATCGCCACCACCAGCAAGCCAACCGCCGCCACCACCGGCATCTGTCGAGCCAGTGAGTGCCCTCCTGTACTCTTGTTCGATTCGCCGGGTCGAATCATTCGCTATCTCCTGAAGCATTATAAATTTTGTGGTATTTTTTCTCCTTAACAATTGTTTTGCGGAAATTCTTTCTTACATTTGCTTAACAATTGCTCAGTGAGCAAGGGAGCCAAGATGACGGAGCCGACCACTATTGTAGGCTGTTCTATCTTCCCGTTCAGAGTAGACTACGAGCAAAACAAGAAGCTTCCCATCGGGGAGGCCGTCCACTCCGACGTCGTCTCTGTCGGGGGACACCTCTGGAGGGTCGAGTGCTTCCCGCGTGGTTATGATGAGGCCAACAATGGCGAGTATATTTCTATCTTCTTCAGCCACGCGAGCCGATCTAGAAGCGTCAGGGTCATCGCCGAGGCCTTCATGATTGGTAGGGACGGCGAACCATCTATATCGTACGAGCGGCGCATATGTGAAACCTTCGCAATCAGCGGAGATGAAAGGCTCCACGACTCCTGGGGATGGACTCGGTTCGAGAAGGTTACTGATGTGGAGAATTTTTTTCTAATAGAGAGGCATGTCACATTTGTATGCACCATTGTGGTCATGGATGACAGTCCTATTCCAGTCCCTCCTTCAGACATTGGGATCCATCTTGGCCGCCTGCTAGATCACACTGACGGGACAGATGTGTCATTCATCATTGATAACGAGACATTCCCTGCTCATCGAGCGGTTCTTGCTGCCCGATCACCGGTCTTCAGAGCAGAGCTCTTCGGTTCCATGGCTGAGGCTACCATGTCGTCCATCACACTGCACAACATCACACCTACAACATTTAAAGTTATGCTTCAATTTATATACACGGATGAATTGCCTGCAAAAGATGACCTTGAGGACTCTTCCATTGAGATGATTCAGAATCTACTCGCTGCAGCTGATTGTTATGCACTTGACCGATTGAAGTTTATCTGTGCCCAAAAGTTATGGGATAAAGTGTCGGTAGATACAATTGCAACTATCTTAGCTTGTGCAGAAACCTACAACTGTCACGAGTTGAAGAACAAGTGCATTGACTTCTTTGTGCTGGAGGAAAATTTCAAGCAGGATGTATTCACTGATGGTTATGTAGCATTGGTTATAAAATTTCCATTGGTTGCCGCTGAGCTCAAAAAGAGGGTTAGGGCATAACACGGGTTTGAAGTTCAAGCCTAGCTCTAGTATGGTGTTGGTATATGGTGAGTAATATTTGGATCTTCTGAAGCATACAATCTCTGTTGGCTTTGTTTGGGAGCTTGATATTGCAGAATCTTGTTATGTGTTGGGCTCAGTTGATACCAAGTATTGATAGGTATAATTGAGGTCAGGTGGAGCATGTTGTTAGATGACTTAGATGCAAAGTTAAGGACGCCGTGTTAAATCAGTAGCACATTTTTGTTTTTATCTTTGTGTTGGTCTGAGCATGTCGTGTCCTGAAGCTTGCAGGATTTTCGCTTTTGCTAATGCAGGTGCATAACTATCTAATTATCTGTAGTCTGAGCTCCATGGGTACGTACTATATATGATCAGTGCAAAGCAAGTCAGAGTTGGTCGACAAAGTTCTGGAGTATGCCTTCTGCACATTCCAGTGTGTACTTTAATTACTCGATTCATCTGGTACTGAGTACTGAGATCAGTGATGTCCTGATTGCACCTATCACGTGGAAAAAACACTAACAAAGTTTTATTTTCCATCAGGAAATTTTCCATCAAACATCTAAACAAACTTTGCTATCGTCACTAATCATGACCTGAGTTATAAGTGGAGTTACAACTGAGATTTTTTCCAGTTTCAAGTCGAGTTCCAACTGGGTTCTTTTAGTTACATGTGAGGTTACATTTGACATTTTCTAATTGCAACTGAGTCTTTTTCCCCTAATTGGAATTGTAAAATAAAATATACAAAAAATGAAGTCATACTATTTCTATGATGAAAAAAAGAAGAAAAACAGCCATATTACGACCCACAAATGAAAAAGGAACCAGCCCTAATTTTTTATTATTAGCAATAGTTTCCTATTTATTTAAAACTCAAATATTACAGGAATATCCACATCATCAGGTTGATTAATTGGCCAAAGAAAACGGCCAAAGCTATTAGACAGAGAGAATCTAGCCAGATTGTGAGCTTCTTGATTAGTGAGAAGAATCGAGTGAGAATGAAGTGAATGGATGATTTATTGAAAGGGACTGCTGGGTATTTATAGGTCCCCAAGAGTCGTTTACATGTCGGTTACAAAGCCTCACGGCTGTTCCGAATAGACGTGGTGTCGTTTCGGTATGGGCAGCGTTTGGACAACGCTAGATAATAACTGACAAGTTAGCCTATATCTAACGCTAACTGCTAACTGCTATTTTATCTCTAACACTCCCCCTTGGACAACGCTGTCCAATTTCCATTGTGACGCCATCGTCTTGAATCTTCACATAGTCGTGAGTGTTGAAAAACCCTTGGTTGATCTTGATGCTCTCCGATCTTGTGAATCTTGAGAAGCTTTGATATCCTTCTAAATCCTGTGGAAAAATATAAGAAGGAAATATAGAAATTTTGCTATACCGTAGGTATAGTATTTGTCTCATTAAAACCTATATGAGAAATCCGTTGGAGAACTCATAAGGAAGAGAGTACAATATTTCTTATTTATAAATCAGATGATAATTAATAAGTTCAGTTCTAGGAGTTTCTCCCCCTGAACTTTGCATTCATTTTGCAATATTGTTCTATATATAAATAATATGCATTTGAATAATACAAATGGTATTTTCTTGATAGATAATAGTAGATGATTCTGTTGAATCTTAACTACATAATATCCGTCTTGATATGATTGCGAACACTTTTCAAGTGTTGTATAGACTTTGATTATAAAATCATCGGCATATACATAGGTCATGTAGAATCCAGGGAGGGATTTTCTTAATAACTGCATGTATGCAATCTTTATCCGAGTATCCTTTTAATAGGGAACTCTCATAGTCGATTGTACCACACAATTTTCGACTTTATTTAGTCATGGAGTGACTTTTGATGTTTTACACATTATATTTTGTGATTTGTTTTTGGACATCCATATAGATATCCGAGATGAGTGATCCATATGAGTATGAAATCACCGCGTCTATGAACTGCATGGATAGTTTATTTGTACTGCCAATAATATTGATATCGAAACGTAATTCCACTTATACCAAGAGGGTATGTTACATCATAATCGATGTCGGGTCTCTGCGTGAACCCTTGTGCTACAAGCATCGCTTTTTCACCACTTCATTATGAACAAAAATTCATTAAGTTTTCCAAAAGGGAAGATGCTTATGAGAAGAATGTATTACTGTGGTAAATACATCTCTTTTGTTTAGCGAATGCTATTCCTAATTGCCTCCTTCTAGTTGAACCAATATATGAGTGCATGAGGCACTCTACCATGGATTTTGGTTCAGGGCCCTAAAGGTTTTAGCAATTTAAGGATAAATATTTGTCGACAAATGTAGTCTTTATGTTATATGATTCTGTTGAATCAACGAAAATTATGGAAATAATATTTACATCTTTATAACTCCTCGTGATTTCCCATAACAATGGAGTCAAGGTGTTTCGATTTCCCAACACTTCAAATAGTGTGCACATATGTTGGGTTTGGATGATGAGCATCCGTTATGTTTTATTCAACTTGAGGTTGAACTACATTTACTAGTTGAGGATATAATTTCCTCTATTTCCGCGGATACATAGGAGAACTCATTTCTCATGTGACCATGTTTCTCCCCCTAATGCTCTCATTTGGGGAGAATAGTGGTGGTACGAGATACTTCCACTTTTATGGTACATTGCATGCATGCATAATGTAATTTCATGACGTTTTTGTCATAGGTAAATGTATGTGGTAGATTTGCAATGTGTTGCAAATATATTGAACTTTATGTTCAGTTAATAAGTACGTGAATATGAGGACTGAATGTCTGATGGCATTTCTAATTTATCGGCATTCATTGTGGTACGAATCTCCCCCTAATGCCGAAAATGTCCTTATATTAAGTGTAATCAGCGTATGGGTTATAAGCTATTCTCCTGATAGGAGCTTGAGATATTCATGATTGACGGACAATAAATAAATAGTAATATCTCACATAGATCCTATACGCTGGAGTGGTGATATTGGTAAGAACCAAAATATCGCAGATAGGAAATACTTGTTTCATTTCCACGTACTTACTGCAAGGGGAAGCAGTATGATATGCAGTTGGAATGATCTAGAATAGATCTGCGCGTGTAAGACCGCAGGTCTCCAACAAGATGTTGGTATATTAAGATTATGTATAAAGTGGTCATTGTAATTTTAAGGTGAGAGAGCCTTAAAATTATTTTTCTCATGGCACATGTGGTGCACATAAATTCTGATGACTTGAGATTTGCAACTTTTAAGTTGTGACCAACAGAATTGTTAATAATTTTCTTATCATACCTGTTCCAGGATGATCAAGGCAATCTTGCCAAGTCTTGAATTTATCAAGATTTTGAAAATTATCTTGTAACATAAGGTACGGGTTTTATGTATGTATAACATAATCCGAATGAAGGTATAATCAGTACACAAGAGTGCATTCTGATCTACAATAATAGTACCTATAGGGAGTATGAATATGGTTCTTTAGGAACCAATAATTGTTGTGTTATGCCTATTTACGGTCATAACATCGTCCTTACTCTTAGTAAGAGTTTGGAAATGTTTCGTTTCCCTTAAAAATGATAGAAGTGGTGGTACCACTCACTTAAATAGGATTTTTTTTTTCATCGGATTGTTTCCCGTAAATAGAATTGAATGTATAGAATATATTTTTACTCATATATTCACCAACATAGTATTTATGTTACAAATATCAAATATAAATACATTGCAGTATTATGTCTGATTCACATAATACAATATACATGGTCTGATAGACTTTTATTCTACATAGTCTGATAGACTTTATTCTACGTATTGTTATACAATATAACAGTTTGTAGTAATTTAATGGCTAAATGACATCAAGTGTTTATGGAGTTTAATTGAGGTCTCCAAAAACATCTTGGGTGTAGTCCACAAGCATGTCTTCATCGAGGATGATATCGTCTTTTGGCTCGAATTCTTCAATAGAACTTTGAGATGGACCAACTTGAGAGTTGTCTTGTATGTCGTTGAAGTGAGCTTCAGCTTTGTTTTCATGAACTTGTTTGACTTCTTTGCCATACTTCATGTATAGTTCCACGAGGTGGTCGGGCATACTGCATTCATTAGTACGATGATTCGTACATCCACACATTTGACAAGTTTGAGAGTTGTCATTTTGGTTATTTTTATTAAATTGACCATTCCCCTTAGAAGGACCGTTGGTCTTTTGACCATTGTTCGGTTTCCACTTTCCCTTGAATTTTCGGAAGTTCCATTTACGGTTTCCAAATTTACTAGTAAAATGAGCATTAGCATGTGTTTCAGGGATTGGCATGGCGCCCGTTGGGCGAGCATTGTGATTTTCCATGAGAAGTTCATCATGCTTCTCAGCCTGAAGTAATGTGTATATAAGCTCAGAATACTTTGTGTATTTTTGTTGACGATATTGCTGTTGCAATATCCTCATCGAGGGGTGGAAAGTGCATAAGGTTTTCTCTATTAAGTCCTCGTCTGAAACTTGCTTATTGCAAAATCTCAGTTTGGAATTAATCTTATGCACTGCAGAATTATATGCAACCACAGACTTAAAGTCCTGGAACCTTATGAGAGACCATTCTCTCTGGGCTTCCGGCAACATTACTGCTCTTTGCTGGTCATATCTCTCCTTGAGGGAGTTCCATAAGGCTAGTGGGTCCTCCTCCATTAGATATTCAGTTTTTAGACTGGGATGGAGGTGGTGCCTTATGAAATGTAATGCCACATACTTTACCACTTGTGGTATTTCTGGGGCATTTTCGGGGGGTGTGAGAATGCAAGGGCCAAGGTTACGTCCAGTCAAATTTATCTTTATATCCATGGCCCATGATAGATAGTTACTTCCATCAACTTGTAGTTCTTGGAATTCTTTATTGTTGATGCCAGCCATTTTTCCTGCATGTATGATCATGCATTTTATTAATTTTACTTGATAATAAAATTATTTTGGTAAACAACAATTTTGTTCTAGAGGAACAATTTTAAGCTGATGCTTTAAAACCAAAATGTGTAGATCTTCGAATTTCAAGTTAACACATTGTAGATAATCTCCATTTTATGGAGTACATCTCTCAGTACTAGGAAGCATAATCTGACATATGTCAGTAGACGCCCATCTAGTACCCTGTGTTATACTTTGACTTCAATATATTTGGAAGAGCACTTTGGAGATAATCATTCATCGTAATGACAAATGAATATACCTCACAGTAATGGATAATCTGTATTTGTACAGTAGATGCCATCACCTTGTGATTCGCAAATATGATTCGAGATAGTCACATTCTTTTTATCTCATATTTTAGTAATGAGAGCTTTGCACGAAATTATATTTCAAATGCAAAATAAGATAAAATAAAATAGTTGTACCGAATAGACATGTTATAATATGCTAGAGGCAAATATATAAATAACATGTCGTATTATATTTACAACATAATACATGCTTAAGCTGACTAAAGGACAAACTGAGGGTCCTAAATATAAATTTACGGTACATTTAAATCAGCATTTATGTTGTTCCATGTGACACGAGCGTGGCCTGTAGGCCTTGGCCCATGCGTGTGTCAGGCACCGCTTGCACGAGCAGGTCAAAAGGGGAACAGGGAGGTGCGACTGGAGTACGACCCCAAATCGAAATCCTCTTCACCCGATCCACCCATGGCCATGTCGTGCTGCACGCCGGCGCCATGGACGGTGACTTCAGCACCGATTCGTCCCCTCGGAAGGGTCCTCGAGGCAGAGCCCTCCCAGTCGGTTGGTGATGTCGAGGAGCGCGGGGAACCATGTCCCGGCGTGGATTTCGGCGGGGCGAGCCGCCATGGCCGACGTGAAGGTGCGGAGGAGGACGCGGGCCTCTGGCAAGGGCGTCGGGATGTCGATCAGCGCGGCGTTCTCGTTCTCCTCTGCCTGGGCGCGGAGTACCGGGGCGGCCGGTGCGGGAGCCGCGATCTCGACCTCCTGCATCTCTGCCCCCGGCTGGATCGCGTTGGGCGGCGAGGAGAACTCCGGCACGGTGTCGTAGGCGAAGTCGTGCTCTGGGTCGTCGATGAGTCGCTCGCATTTGAGTAGTTCATCGGCGTCCACAGAGGCGTTGGAGGCAGAGGCCTCGTCCTCGTTTAGAGCATCGACCAGTTCTTCCGCGGCGACCTCCGGCACGGCTACAACGGCTGGTTCGGCAGAGGCCACCTGGTGGCGGCGCTGCACCCAGCGGTTGCCACTATGGTGGCGCCAGGGCCTCGAACGGTTGCCGTTGCGGTGGTGGCGGAGGCCACCGCCAGGGCCGTAGCGGCGGCGACCGTGGATATATGGTGCCCTGCGGTGGTGGAGGCCACCATTTCTGTCCGGGCGACGCTGCTGGCGACGGCGGCCGTGGACACCATATGGTGCCCTGCGGTGGCGGAGGCCACCGTTCCTGTCCGGGCGACGCTGATAGCGACGGCCGGAATTCCAGCGGCGACGGGCGGCAACAGGACCGAAGGTCCGGCGAGCGGGGCGATACTGTCTTGCGACGAACCTTGCAAAGGCAAAGGCTAGTTCCGGCAAAGTTGCCATTCTTTCTCACCTTTCTTCTTCTGGCATGTGCTCTCTACTCAGAGCGAAGCGTGCTGATAACGTGAGAAGAATCGAGTGAGAATGAAGTGAATGGATGATTTATTGAAAGGGACTGCTGGGTATTTATAGGTCCCCAAGAGTCGTTTACATGTCGGTTACAAAGCCTCACGGCTGTTCCGAATAGACGTGGTGTCGTTTCGGTATGGGCAGCGTTTGAACAACGCTAGATAATAACTGACAAGTTAGCCTATATCTAACGCTAACTGCTAACTGCTATTTTATCTCTAACAATTAGAAGCTCGCCGTTCGAAATAGAAAGCGGCACTGTGAAACTCAGTGCTCCACTCTGAAACCAGCCCCAAATGGATATGCGTTTTATGAAAAGACGAGTAAGGACCCCTACACACAAAGCCTACAAGGTCAACTTGGGTCACTACAAGCCCTTTTGGCAGATTACACATACAAATATAAACGACAAAAAAAAAACAGTTTTTTTTTTTTTTTGACAGGGGAAGGGGCCTCGAAGGACCCCGAAACTGCATTCATTGCATCGTCGGTGGGTTACAACTTACAGAAAGGATCACAGAAGAAAACAAAAGTACAACCAGATCCCTGAAATTTGCACTAAAGACCCTAGAATAAAAAAAGAAAACGCGATCCAGTCCAGGTCTTCTTCCAGCTCCATCACCACCGAGATTTTCACAGATCTTGCAAACACGGTCAACCACAGCACCACCGGGGACATGGCCACTTGGAGCGCTGCAGCGGGAGCACACCGTGTTGAAGACGAAGGGCCTCCATATCAGCATCAAAGCCAGGAGGTTGAGCAAGACCTTGCACTGTCAGCAGTACGCTTACTCTCATCCGACTCCGGCGACCAAGGCGAGAAGCGACCGCCATTCGGCTAGAAAGTTCGACGACGTAAAGCGAAGTGCCGCCGAGAAGAAGCTCTCAAGAAACGCGTGGAGTGGCGGCGACACTGCCCAAGATCACGACGGCGGAAATCTGCGTGTGTGAACTCCACTTTGCGATCGAACTTCCCCACCATCGCCGTGCTCCGGAAGCGAACGCAAGACCACATCCTCCCCTCGCCGCCAAGGCCGGCCGGAGGAAGCTTACCCGCGCCAAAGCTCCACAGCACAACATGGCAAAACAAATCCACCAGATTTGATGGATCTTCGAGCTTATTTGAGATAGCGCCTTCTCCAAATCTACTGCAATCCGCCTCCATCCACCATGGACAGTAGCAGAGCAGCAGAAGGAACCTTCTCCGATCGGCCGCTCGGAGGCGATGGAGAACGACGCAGCAACGGCATATCGCCAGAGTAGAAGGGAGAGACGGCCTTATTGCTGGAGATGTCTCGCTCCAGATCCCTCGTAAGCAACCGCTCCTGCCACGAGAGCGGGCCGACGAAGAAGACGGAGCAAAGAACGCACCCGATCCGGCCGAAGAGATCCGGTGACCGACTCCAAGACGCCATGAAGGACAAAGCACAAACCCTAAAACAACTAGAAACTACTCTGGCTCTGCTCCATGTCCAGCTCCGGCCGGCTAATCCGGCGGAGAGGGCATCGGAGAGGCCCCACACAGAGAGGAAGACTCGGGAGCTACTATTCAGCACTGAGAGAGGGGAAGGGGGAAAAGTGCTCAGTCAAAAAAAAAAAAAAAAAAAAAAAAAAAAAACAGTTTGTACAAATCCCGTAAGATATGGGTATCCAGTTTTAGGTACTCCCTCGGATTCAAAATAATTACTCGAAATCACCTAATTTTGGGAACCTTCTCTCCTCTACCAAAAATTGGTTTCGGCCGCTAAATTTGGCAATTCTGCTGGAGATGTTCTAAACGGATGGTTAGGAAAAGGAGACTGATTTCTCAAAGATGGTACGTACATACTCTAGGGAAAAGGCACACTTTGGTTTGGAACTGTGCATTAGGAATTAGACTTCAAGAGTCCTACACACTGTAGAAAAAAAAGTCAAGAGTCCTACTCCAAACCGGACTAGAGCTAGTTCAGATTCTGTTTAATTAATAGAGTGCTGACACAGTGACACGTGAGTTTGTAAACCACCAAACCGGACTGCGGGACTAGGGTGTTTGCATCGCATACGGGTAGCCTCGTGTTGGGCGAATCCCTCTGTATAGTTAGTGCCTTTGCAGTTTGAGAGTAAAGACAAAAGTATAAGTTGTAGGCAAAACCGAAAATTTATCGCCAACGTTTGTTCAACCTAGTTAGGTTTCTGATCAGATCAAGTTTCTCTCAGCTAGCTAGGTTAAACGCCATATTGCGCACACCCACGTGAGAATCGATCTAAATCTTCAAAGCCTGCACAGCAACGGAAATTGACGAGTGTTCTTGGCTCAAGGGTTTCGGCGCCATCTTGCGCGGAGCAAGTTGCCAGGGGCGGTGATCACGAGAGCAGGCGACGAGCAGCGACGGGCAGGCAGAGCAGCGGCGGAGGATCAGAGACGGGTGCCGGGAGGTCGGAGGAGCGGCGGGTGGCGCCTGATCAACACCGATCGCAACCATCAGGAGGCCAACAGGAAGCCAGTGAGTGTCCTCTGCTGCTCTGGATCGGTTCCTTTGATTGTCACTTGCAAATTTGCGTTAGTTTCTTTTGCTTGTTCAATTCTTTCTTTTTGTAACATTTGCTTGAAAATTCTTCAGTGAACAAAAAGGAAACTATTTTAAAGAGAGGGCATATTTAGATTAAGGTGGTATAATAATGTTTAGATTTTAAAATTTATTCAAATTTGAAAATTTTCCTATTTTAAAAAACTCGCGAAAACGTTTCTTCTAGAAAAATGTTATTTTGGAAAACTGAAAATATTAAGAGAAAAGAAACAGCAAAATAAAAAGCAAAAGGGAAAAGATTCGTACCTGATCAATGGGTCTTACCGCGGCCCATTCACGCACCTGACGTGTTGGAAGCCCGCAAACAACAGCTTTGTGCTCAAGGGTTTCGGTGCGAGCGGCGGCGCCCCTAGTGCGAACGACGAACAGCGCCAAGGCAGAGGAGGCGGACATCCGGTGTACGGCGGAGGTTCCTGGACGCGTGGGGGAGGTCGGTGGAGCGGCCGCAAGCGCCTCAGCACCAATCGCCATCACCAGCCGGCCAACCGCCGCCACGGACGGCAGCTGTCGAGCAAGTGAGTGCCCTCCTGTACTTTGTTTGATTCGCCCGGTCGAACCATTCGCTAGGCCGTGAAGCATTGTCAAATTTGTGGTAGTATTTTTTATGCTTAGCTTAATTGTTTTCGGCAATGCATATCAATTGTTCAGTGAGCAAGCGAGCCAAGATGTCAGAGCCGGAGGCGCGGACCACTGTTGTAGGCTCTTCCGTGCAGTTCAGAGTTTACTACGAGCAATTCAAGCAGCTTCCCATTGGCAACCCCATCCTCTCCGACGTTGTCTCTGCCGGGGGACACCTCTGGAGGATTGAGTTTTTCTCTGACGACGACGATGTGGGCATTTCTATCTTCCTCAGGCACATGAGCAAATCCAGAAGTGCCAGGGCCATCTTCGAGGCCTTCGTGATGGGTAGGGATGGCACACCATCTAAGCCGGCTATGCAATGGTTATGTCAAACCTTTGAAGCCAGTGGAGATACAAAGGGCAGCGACAACTGGGGATTGTTGATGGTGGTTCCTGATCTGGAGAAAAGATTCTTAATAGAGAGACACGTCACATTTGTATGCACCATCATGGTCACCGACCACAGTCCTATTCTGGTGCCGCCTTCAGACATTGGAACCCATCTTGGCCGCCTGCTAGATCAAACTGATGGGGCAGACGTGTCATTCATCATTGACGATGAGACATTCCCTGCTCACCGAGCAGTGCTTGCTGCCCGCTCACCAGTCTTCAAAGCAGAGCTATTCGGTTCCATGGCCGAGTCTACAATGTCCTCCATCACGCTGCACGACATCACACCTGCAACATTTAAAACTTTGATATGGTTCATATACACAGATGAATTGCCTGCAGAAGACGAGCATCAGGGCTCTTCCACTGAGATGATTCAGAATCTACTCGTTGCAGCCGATCGGTATGCGCTTGACAGGCTGAAGATCATCTGTGCCCAGAAGCTATGGGATAAAGTGTCGGTAGATACAGTTGCAGCTATCTTAGGTTTCGCCGAAACATACAATTGTCAGGAGTTGAAAAACAAGTGCATCGACTTCTTTGCAGTGGAGAATAATTTCAAACAGGTCATGTTCACCGATGGTTACGCAATGTTGCTTCTGAAGTTCCCATCGATCATTGCTGAGCTGAAGAAGAGGGTTGGGGCATAACATGCGTTCTGAGGTTCAAGCTTAGCTCTAGGATGGTGTTTTGGTATATATTGAGTAGTTTTCTGACGTTAAGCCAAGCATACAGTTTCTGTTTACTGAGTGGCTAGGAGCTTGATATTGCAGAACCTTGTTATATGTTGGGCTTTGTTGATGCTGATAAGTGAGGGGAGCTGCAGTTGGCTGTCAGATAATTCAGATGCAAAGTCAAGGATGTTGTGTTAAATCAGCTGCCCATTTGTGTTTTTGTTTCTCTGTTGGCTTGGACATGTCGTGTGAAGTCAGGTGCCCTGAAGCTTTTTAAGATGTTTAATTGAGCAATGCTTGTGCAACTATCTAGATATATGTAGTCTTAACTCGATGCTACGATATGATCATTGCAAAGCATATCAGAGCTCAGGAAATCTGAATGCTTACTGTGTATGTTGTCAAAATTCTGGACTATACCTTATTACCTTTTGCATACTTCAGTGTTTACTCGAATTCTTCAATGTATCTGATAACTGAAATGGGTGATATCATCAGGATGGTGCCTTCTGGTAACAAAAAGCACAACCTTGATTTTGGTTTATTTATGTTTAGTTACGAGAATGAGTTCGCTCACTTGTATGGAAGCAGTTGTCTTCGTCTAGATATGTTTTCTGATGAAGCGAAGATCTGGCAATAGAAAAAGTGGGTGCTATTTTTTTTTTTGTTCAACTGAATATTTCCAAAATCAGCAAACATGGAATATTTGAAACCAAAAGAGCATGCGACTCCAACCGGCCCGGTTTATTAGTCCTGTGAGTCAGTGAGTGTCCTTAGGTTATCATGCGACTAAAACCACTTGAAACCAAAAGTATTCACTGTTCTGATGATGTGTTACTTTTGTGTAGTTCATAGTTGCTATTAACCCCATCCCAAGAATTAGCAAGAAACACGCTAGTGAATCAAGTAACACTGTATTGTTCTTAGGCGTGTAAGCAGCATGCCACATTTCCTGTGCCCGACTACACGTATGTGTTACTTTTGCAGCTATTAGAATGGAGATTACAAGTTAAGCAAGACAAGGTGCATCTTGCCTCAAACCAATTGTTCAATTAAATTCCATTCCGTGATGCTACCACATTGCACATTATCTAATTCAAGGCAGATCTCTCATTGTCCATGGTGATGGAAGTTGCTCCTCCCCACGTGGTAGCGGTACTGCCACCCCTTGTCTACCGCTGTCTCTTCTCGGTCCGGCCGGCTTCACATCGTTTGCCAGGGTGAGATGATGATGATGACCGCAAGATCATGGTGGCGCATGTTGACGGGCGATAAGTTTGGTGAATGCTATGGATTGTCGAGGGTTAGGGTTTTTTAGGGGTCGGGCGAAATCCTTATCTGTTCGTACGGCACCAACACGGTGACACCTGCGGGCGCCACCCTTCCTTATTGAATGGTGTCGGGTGTACCCCTTCTCCACTCCCCTCCGTGTACCGGGAAAAATTCTAGGACCAGCCCGTCAGCAGCGTCGTCATCGTCGCATCCCTTCTTCAATGTGTTGCTTGGTATGTGACGATTCAACGGCATTGGAGCATGGTGGGACTTCTCTGAAGGGCGCAACGTTTGCGGGTCACCATCGCTTTGTCGATTTTGTGTTGTTAGCATTAAATCCTCTTTCTTTCTCTTGTTTTTTTTTTCTTTCTCCTGAGCGTGTTTGTGTTGTTTGCCCCTCGTAGTTGTATCGTGCGGTTGCTATATTAATATAGTGAGGAGAAAACATGTTTGGAGGATTACTTATGTATAGTTATATTTTCATGACAAAACTCTGGAGTATAACTTTTGCGATCTTCAGTGTGTAGTTCTATTCCTTGATTCATCTAATAACTGAAATTTGTGATATGTACACTGGGCCTCAACAAAACACAACAAGATTCTATTTCGCGAAATTGTTAGAAGGGAAATAGTCTCGCTGCCAGCAAGGAACTGGATGTCCCAACATAAATGTGGTTTATCCTTAAAAATAATTGACAATGGAAAGAAAGAGTGCTATATTTTCCGTTAACTCAAAAAATCATGAAACAAGGAATGTTTGAAACAAGAAAAAATGGGAACCCGGTTGGGGGCGTACTAATGGAAGTCTGGTTCCAAAAAATTATTCTAATGACAGACGTGACACTTACTCTAAGTAGTACAAATATTGTTTTGAAGGAAACTATACATTGTTATCCTCCAGCACTTTCCTCTATCGCTATGAAGAAGACGGTGATCTAGGGTTTCACCATAGCCACCGCCATCTGCTCGTCTTCTTTGTCTCCGACTAGAAATCGATGGGTCCCGTCTCCCCTCTTTGCGGCTCATGGAAGGAGGTGGGGACCTTGGACCTGCGCTCGGCGCTGTTGTAAGAGGTCTCTAAAATAGTCATGCTTGTTGTGTTTTAGGCGGGAGATTATAGATGCCTGTTGCTTTCGTGTTTTCGTGGTGATTTGCATCGCTAAGTAAGATTGCGACCGCCGCGACGTTGCAAATAAAATACTGACTGTTTCGTAAATACTGACGCTTGTGCGGCCCATGTACGCACCTCCCGTGTTGGAAGCCCGCAAAGAACAGTGCTGTGCCCAAGGGTTCCGCTGCGAGGGGCGGCGCCACAAGTGCAGCCGACGAGCAGCAGCAGGGCAGAGGAGGCGGGCACACGGCGTACGCCGGAGGTTCCGGGACGGGTGCGGGGAGCTCGCAGGAGCGGTCGGCAGCGCCTCAGCACCATTCGCCAGCA
Source organism: Lolium perenne (assembly GCF_019359855.2). NCBI lineage: Eukaryota > Viridiplantae > Streptophyta > Magnoliopsida > Poales > Poaceae > Lolium > Lolium perenne. Next base: position 45,600,201 of record NC_067244.2, read on the forward strand.
GACGAACCGCCGCCACTACCGGCAGCTGTCGAGCCAGTGAGTGCCCTCTTGTGCTCTATCTCGATTCCGCGGATTGAATCATTCCCTAGCTTTTCATATATTGTCAATTTTGTCGTAACTTCTGTTGCTTTGCTCGATTTGTTTTGCGGTAATTTCTTCTTACATTGGCTTAAAAATTGTTCAGTGAGCAAGCGAGCCAAGATGTCAGAGCCGGATGCGAAGACCACCATTCTGGGTTCTTCTGTCTTTCAGTTCAGAGTCGACTACGAGCAAAGTAAGCAGCTTCCCATCGGGAAGGCCGTCCGCTCCGACGTTGTCTCGGCAGGGGGACACCTCTGGAGGGTTGATTTTTTCCCGCGTGGCGAGACTGACGAAGACAATGGCGAGTATACTTCTATCTTCCTCAGCCACATGAGCAAATCCTGTAGTGTCAAGGCCGTCTTCGAGGCTTTCATGATGGGTGGGAACAGCAAACTGTCTACGTCCTTGAACGCAGGAAGGACATTGGAAACCTTCGAAATCTTGGGAGATAAAGACTTCGTTGACACCTGGGGATGGACTCGTTTCATCAAGAGGACTTCTGTTCAGGAAAATTTCTTAACAGAGGGTCACATCACACTTGTGTGCGCCGTCATGGTCATCGATGACAATCCTATTCCTGTGCCGCCTTCAGACATTGGGACCCATATTGGCCGCCTGCTAGATGAGACTGACGGGACAGATGTGGCATTCATCGTCGACGACAAGACATTCCCTGCTCACCGAGCAGTGCTTGCTGCCCGCTCACCTGTCTTCAAAGCAGAGCTCTTCGGTTCCATGGCCGAGGCTACAATGTCGTCCATCACGCTGCACGACATCACACCTGCAACATTTAAAACTATGTTACGGTTCATATACACAGATGAATTGCCCGCAGAAGACGAGCATCAGGACTCTTCCACTGAGAAGATTCAGAATCTACTCGCTGCAGCCGATCGGTATGCGCTTGACAGGCTGAAGTTTATTTGTGCCCGGAAGCTATGGGATAAAGTGTCGGTATATACAGTTGCAACTATCTTAGCTTGCGCTGAAACCTACAACTGCCAAGAGTTGAAAAAGAAGTGCATGGACTTCTTTGTTCAGGAGGAAAATTTCAAGGAGGCTATTTTCACTGATGGTTATGCATCGGTTCTAAAATTCCCATTGATCGTTGCTGAGCTCAAAAGGAGGTTTAGGACATAACATGTGTAACTTCAGGCGTTCAAGCATAGCTCTAGTATGGTGTTTTGGTATATGGTTAGTATTATCTGACATCTTGTCAAGCTGCAAGTCTCTATTTGCTGAGTAGGGAGCCTGGGAGCTTGATAATGCAGAGAGTCTTGTTAAGTGTTGGGCTCAGTTGGTACCGAGTACTGATGCCGATAGCTGAGGTGACCCGAGCGTTCTGTCAGATCTCGGATGCAAAGTTAAGGATGGCGTAGCAAATTAGCAGCCCATTTGTGTTTTTGTTTCTTTTCTTTTGGATATGCCATGCCCTGAAGCTTCTTAAGATGTTTACTTGAGCTATGCTTGTGGAACTATCTAGATATATGTAGTCTAAAGTACTCCAATTTGGTACTGTATGATCATTCTAATTTGGAGAGGATGTCAGAGCTCAGGAGATCTGAGTGCTTAAGTTGTCATGACAAAGTTCTGGACTATACCTATTGCATACTTCAGTGTTACCTTTTGTTTTTAGTTACGAGAATTAGTTCGCTGACTAGTATGGAAGCAGTTGTCTGCGTCTAGATATGTGTTCTCTTAAAAGCGAAGATCTGGCAATAGAGAAAGAAGAGGGTGCTATATTTTTGTTCGATTGAAAAATTCCAAAATCAGCATGGTTGTGAAGAATTGTTCTGGTGCTGTTATAATGAACTGGCGTGTGTGTTGTAGTGAAGAAAAGAACTGACGAATGGTCCAACATATTTCGGATCAATTTGTTTTACGGTAGATGATGTCCTATGGATGCTGGAATCTGCCGCGCGTTTGGAGCTGTCATCCTCATGGAAGCTTGGGAAATCGGTACTCCATTTTATTTGTTTTGGGTCAAAATCACATACCCATGCTAAATCAGTGAATCTTCTGACGAGAACTATTCTACCCTGAAACATGCACACCTAATAATTCTTATGTAACATAGCAGGAGAGCTGGAAGGAGTAGAAGACTATACTGGCTCACCATTAGAGCAACTGAGTAATACATTCAAGGAATTGCTACAGAAGAGAAATGATTTGTAGTAATGCAACATACACGCATCAGATGGTACGAATTTACAGATGGATTATCATGTAAATTTAAAGCATTACAAATGGTTCATGCAGTAAACTAAAACTCGAGTAGATGTTGCAGCACAACAGCAACAGCCATCCATACAGACAGATTAATACCCCAGTCCACAAGAACCACTACACAACATACTAGCTATTAGTTAACATAATTCGTGACGGAAAGCTTGAGAAATTGGTATTCCATTTGCTTGGGGTAAAATATCCCAACCGCACGCTAAATCTTCTGATAAGATCTATTCTACCCTGGAATATGCTCGAGAGCTGGAAATAGTTGAAGACTATACTGGCTCGCCATTAGAGCAATGGAGTCTAAATACATTCAAGGAATTGTTACGAAGAATGAGAAATAACTGAGTTATACAACAGACACAGCAAATGGTGAATGTACAGATGGATTATTCATATAATTTGGATTTAGAACATTACAAATGGTTCATGCAACAAACTAAAACTCAAAGCAGATGTTGCAGCACAGTACAAGTCACCTCCATACACATGCAGAAACCGTAGTAACATCCACACGACAACCCAGTTCACAAGACACTACACAAGATACTAGCTACTAGGGAGTAACATAATTCAGGCTTGATGAAATTATCATCATTACTGCGTCGGGATGGGCTGCATCTCAGGAGCCGAGGTGGCAGCAGCGTCGGTAGGCGGGTAGGAGAACACCCTCGCGATGCGCTCCGTGGGGACAAGCGGGAGGTAGGTGGCAACAGAGTTGCCGCGCTTCGCCCCATCAAGCACGGCAGAGTTGTACTTGGCTGAGAGCTGTGCAGCGGTGGGGAGGACAGCCCTGGTCACCGATGGAACAAGAGGGAGACGGTTGAGGGCAGCCCAAGCTTCAGCAGCCTTGCGCTCCGCCACAGGCTCGTAGCGGGTGTAGAGGTCGCGAGCCTTTGGCTCAGCGCGAGCAATGGCAGACTTGGCCAGGCCGGTGGCGGTGCCAACTAAGCCAGTCTTGTGCACCTCAGCCGCCGCAGAGCGGGCATAGGTCGGCACCTCCTTCACAACCGGGGGGACACGGCGGTCCAGCTCCTGGACAGACTCGTCGACCTGACAAATTGAACATTCAGCATCAGTGAGACCGTTGTGCAAGACAGAGAGCATGGACATAACATTCAGTTCATAGAAAATGCTACTAACCCCATCCCGAGAATTCGCAAGAAACACTCTAGTGAATCGAGTAACACTGTATTGTTCTTAGGCATGTAAGCAGTGTGTCACATATCATGTGCCAGACTAGACGTATGTGTTACTTTTGCAGCTATTAAAATGGAGATTACAAGTCAAGCAAGACAAGGTGCATCTTGCCTCAAGCCAATTGAACAATTAAGTCCCATTCTTTGATGCCACCACATTGCACATTATTATCTAATTCATGGCAGCTACCTCGTAGTCAAATCCCATTTTACTGAATTGCCAGGTTAGATGCAAGAGAAGAAGTTGACATCTCAGCCGAAATGATCTCAATTAATCATTGCCTAGCACCAAGCCACCAACTAAGCCGCTACAAGTCAAACCTACAAGCCAGCACCAAACAGACAGATTGTGACAACCAGTTGCATCCTCATGTACTGTAGTACTACGTGTGTAGCTGATGAGAATGGTTTAATAAACACCTCAATTTTTAGGCAAGAGCACTGAACTTCCAACGAAATCATGAGTGCAATTTGAGGGCGAGTATAGCATGCAATTGATTAGTCATCCAGAGGAATGTATGAACAAATATCAGTAGCAAGATCAGACAGGGCTAACCCCAAATTTCATCCCCTTAACTCATGTGGATATTGAGGAGCACAGGGCACTAGGGTCTAAACTGAACATCAAATCCTCGCATATACAGCAAAAACAGCCAAGAGAATAATAAGCTAGTGGCAGGGGGATTTAGTTGGTCGTGCGTGCTCACCTTGCGGTCGAGGAACTTGAGGAGGTCGAGCGGCACGGCGTGGTAGCGGTCGTAGACGGGCCCGACGACGGCCTTGACGGTGCCCTCGACGTGGTCGACGCCGGGGCGGAGCGGCCCCGCGCCCTGCTTGGCGTAGGCGTATGCCGCGGCGGCCAGCACGACCGCCTGCGCCGCCGCCTGCTGCACGAACTCGAGGTACCTGAGCCTGGCCTCCTCCTCCTCGGGTGTCCGCTCCACCGTCACCTCCTCCTCCTGCACAACCCAAACCGCAGATCAGCGAACAACTCGAGAAGAGATCAAGGGGATCGGATGAAGAGAGGGGCGAGATCGGCTTACCTCGGTGGGGTGCGTGCTGATCGGGGCGGCGTCGCTGCCGGACTGCGCCATCTCCGCTGGTGCGCTTCCGCGGGTGGGGATCGAGGCTGGTCTGCGGCGGATTTGACGAGAACGAGACGAATCGGGTCGGGTGATTGGTGATTTGGCTGCTAGGGTTTTGAGGATTTGGTGGATGAATTCGGAGGAGGTGGGGAATCGGATCTCTTATAGAGAGATGAGGAAACGTTCGGACGCGTTCCTTTTTGCCTTCGGAGTTAAGGAATTTTCGCTTAATCGAGGCGAGCGGGTGCGCCTGTCCGTTTCGCGTCAGCGGCGGGGCTTCCAGAAGGGTGCCATTACGGGTCGCTGACGGTGGGGTAAGTTACAACGGGCCCACATGTCGGTGGGTGTGGGTGATGTGGACGGGGCCCGCGTGCCGGTGGGGGCGGTTTTGCATTCACGCGGGACGGGTGCTGCGAGCGTGTGAACGCCGTCGTCCGCTGTTTCCTTTTCCGTTGATCAACATTTTTTTTAGTACGAACAAAGAGGAATAAACTGGAAGTTTCGAGACTCGATCCAGAGAGGCCTGTGGTTGGACCCCGCAGCAGGACATATTTTTCGCACAATAGAGACTCGTAGTCTTGTGCCGACCACAGAACCAAAACCCCTCCACCACGGGCACAGTAGAGTACGTCACTTAGAATCTTGCATACACAAGCTTAGTTTACTATCCGCACAACCTAATCAGGACTAATCTAGTCGTTAAGTTTTGATCTTAGCAGCTATCCCTTCATCACTAATTATATTTGATCTCCTAGTGGAGCTAGTGAACTTATCTTATCGACAGGACCATGCTGATGCTATCATGTAGACTACTTCATCTGTTCACAAATAAGTGTACTTCTAGCTTTTATACTAAGTCAAACATTTTAAGTTTTGACCAACCGTGAAAAAAAAAGTAGCAACATATATAATGAGATTTTGATATAATTTGAAACTACATTTCAAAACGAATCTCGGGATACCAAATTAGTGTCATAAATGTTACTACTTTTTCTCTATATATTTGATCAAAGTTTAAAGAGTTTGACTAAACACAAAATCTAGATATACACTTATTTGCGAACGGAGGGAGTAGTCGGGATGCTCCTGGGCGGTCAATTATGTATGCGCAAGCAGCACGTCCAAGTAAACGGCATCGGGATACCGAATGCAGTTCCAGTTAACACGGCTCATCGACGTTTCCTTCTTTCTTTTACAAAACATGTATACTTCAGGACAATTCAATTCAGACAATATGGCCAACATAATTAAGTCAGAAATAAAAGAAATAGTAAACACTATTTTTTTAAACAAGGTAAAGACTATTAGGTTGATTACTAGGCACTTCCAACTATCTCATCCTACAATGTGTAGTCCACGGACTATATTTTTTTGAAAGCTGAGGCAGAAGATTCAACTCATTCACTAATTAAGAAAAAACCTACCTACAACTCCATGAGACAAACTGGCTACTCCCCAAAACACGAGACCGACCACACAAACATGAGTAGAAACGCTCCAAACACAATACTCCGCCAACACTCCAAAAAGAAGATTCACAACATCGCCAGCGTGCACTGATCTGCCGGTTGTAGCTCGAGAAAAACACATCGGCAAGGCAACGAAGACGACCACAACCATGATGACAGGCCAAGATGCTGAGAGTCATCCATCAGGCAACCGTGGACGCCTTTCCTATGGGGCAACTCTTGTTTTCTTCTACACTTGTTTCATTTCTCCTTCACAATGACTAGTCTAGGGCTATCGCACCGCCATCTTGATCTTATCCCGTATGTCCTTTTCCTTCAATGGAAACCAGTCATATTGCCAGATCCAGGGTTAGTAGCAGTCAAAGTAGCAAGGAAATCGCAAATCTCTTTAGTGAAGAGAGACTTGGGCACATGTGTCAATGCTCCGGATTTAGCAACCACGCCACCTACATGAATCACATGCCCAATTGACTTAGGTGAGAACCAGATCCCACTGTCCACATCGTCACTCTCCTCGATGTCTAGCGCCTAGCTCGGCGGTGAAGCTAGAACTGAATCTCGAGCAAGTCCACCTTCACTTGCTAGATGGACTGAGGCAGAACAAATTCCCCACACAACTCCTAAGCTTGGGTATGGTTTTGCAGCACTGAAGCCATGAATGTCAAGCTAGCCCTCGCACTAGGGGAGAAATTACCATAAAGACGTGCTCCACTCTCGTTCGTGAAATCCACATCAGGCACAACCAAAAAGGCGCAACTCAGGAGAACTCTGTATAACACATGCGGTGTCAAGGAGAGCCTAGCTAACGCAGGCTTAGACCACACCCAAAATACTCTCAATCATTAGCATCTAGCGTTGCATTGAGTCAATGACACCATGTAGAGGCTGGACCGTCTCATCAATACGAAAGGAAGCCATGTCGAGAAGTTCATAGCGTAGCTACTCAGCCTTTCCCTCCAAAGCGGACCGCAACTCTGTCGAAGCTACAAAGCCAACAAGAGCATAAGAGCATCCCCACTCGTTGGCGCTCCCCACGCCCAAATCCGGCGAAATTTTCGTCCGGATTGGAGGAAGATTTAGCGTGGGGAGGAGTAGTTTCCCAGCCGCGTGCCCAGGCGAAGACGACGATGCGAGTTTGAAAAACGAAAACTTGATAAACTTCGGCTAAATTCGGGCAAATATAGACTAAATTTAATGATATTTAGACTAAAACGGGCGGAGTTAATACATAGAGGCCGAATTCGACTATATTTCGAATTCGGCTAGGGGAATTCAAATGCTAATTTTAAAACACGGTGCTCTACATGCCCAAATGGCGGTAGAACACCGTGTAGTCGTCGCCGCCGTCGTCGGAGCCGTCGTCCTCGACCTTCGGCACCTTCGGCGGCGCGGCCTGGCGGCTGCTGCCCTGGCCGTCGTCTCCCCACCCCGGGGATGGCTTGTACCATTCGTCGTCCGAGGACTCGAGGTCGACGACGGGGGCAACGACGCCGGATGGAGGCGTCGCAGGACGGCGGTAGCGCGCGGCGTCGTCGTCGGCGGCGGTTGGAGCGGCGCGCGCGGCGAAGTCGGCGTGCGGCGGCCGTGTCCATCAGCCCGCCGCTGCTGCTCCGCCTCCTCGCGCTCCCACTCGCGCCTGGACCACGCCAGGGCGGCGTCGTCGGGGAGGGCGTTGTCGGCGGGCACCAGGTCGTTGAGCGACCTGGCGATCGCCTCCGCCACGGCAGCGTCCTCCGCGCGCTTCGCCTCCTCCTCGGCGAGCCTGTTTGCGGCGGCGGCCGCGGCGTCCTCCTTTTTCACCGCCTTCCTCTTCCGCCCAGGCTGGGAGGGTTGGTCGCGGATGACGAGGGCGCCGCTGCTGCGCCCTCTGGTCGGCGGCGGAGACGCCGGCTCCTTCTTGACGCGCACCGGTGTCGAAGGCGACGTCGCCTCCTCCCTCTTCACCGGCGCCAAGGATGACCTCGGCGCCGATCCGGAAGACGACGAGCTGGCAGCCATGCGCCGTGGCTGCCAGACGTTTCCCCGGCGGCGGCTCGCCGATGCCCTCGATGGAGGGGGCATCGTGAGCACCGGGAAGTTTCCGCCCTCGATGTGATCGAGGACGGCCTCGAGTGTCCGGCCCGGCGCGCTCCACCAACGTCGGCGGCCCGCGGCGTTGTTGCGCGGAGGCGGAGGCGGCGGGCCGTCGTAGGAGGCGAGCTCCCGCTGAAAGGACACGGATGTCGCCTAGAGGGGGGGGTGAATAGGCGATTTAAAACTTTTACGAGATGGGCTTAACAAATGCGGAATAAAACTAGCGTTTACTTTGTCAAGCCCAAAGCCTATATACTATTGTTCACCTATGTGCACCAACAACTTATTCTAAGCAATGCAAGCAAGTATGTGATAGCAAGATATATATAACTTCAAGCACGATGGCTATCACAAGGTAAAGTGCATAAGTAAAGAGCTCGGGTATAGAGATAACCGAGGCACGCGGGAGACGATGATTTATCCCGGAGTTCACACTCTTGCGAGTGCTAATCTCCGGTGGAGAGGTGCGGTTGCTTAGTGCTCCCGAACGCCACAAGAGGCTCACCTTGAGGTGTGGTTGCTCGATGCACACCAACGCCACAAAGGTCTCACCCCAAGATGTGGTACTCACACCACACACCGAACGCCACGAAGGCGCCTCACCTAAATCTCCGGTGACCCTCGCCACAAAGGCCTAGGTCACGGTTCCACTAAGGGATTTCCTTCGAGGCGGAAACCGGGCCTTACACAAAGATTGGGGCACACATTCACAACTTAATTGGAGGCTCCCAACAAATCGCCACAAAGGCCTAGAATCCGTCTAGGGTTCCAAGAACCCAAGAGTAACAACTTTCTTGCTTTCACCTCCACGAATCACCGTGGAGAACTCAAACCGATGCACCAAATGCAATGGCAAGAACACCACAAAGATGCTCAAGTCCTTCTCTCTCAAATTCCAACAAAGCTACAAAAGCTATTGGGGGAATAAGAGAGGAAGAACAAAGGAATTCACAAAGAACACCAAGATCAAGATCTAGAGAGTTCCACTCACAAAGAGATGGATTTGATTGGTAGAAATGTAGATCTAGATCTCCTCTTCCTTTTCCCTCAAATGGATTCAAGAATCATTGGAGGAGTAGAGGGATGTGGAAAGCTCTCAAGGTCAGCAATGGTGGAGAGCCAAAGGAGGAAGAAGAAGTGGGGAGAAAGAGGAGGAAGAAGGCCTTAAATAGGGGCCTCGGATTTCGCCCGTTGGGGCAAAAATCGCGACAGCCGGCGGTGCCGGCCTTGTGCCACCGGCAGTGCCGGGGTGGCCGGCAGTGCTGGCCATTTTCCACCGGCAGTGCCGGGGTTGCCGGCAGTGCAGGCCTTGCGCCACCGGCAGTGCCGGGGTGCTCCCGGCGGCAGTTCCGGCGGCAGTTCCGGCCCCCCAGTTTTTTGCCCAAACACCCGATACGAAAACTTTAAGAACTTTTGCATCCGGACTCCGATTTTGATGATCTTGGGCTCGTTTCGAAGCTAGTAACAAGCTCTACAAGATCATGCAGGGAACCATCATAGTCCAGTAAGGTAGGATAGAAATAAAAGACGAAAGGTTTGACCTGTCTAAAAAAGACATACCGGTAAAACCTCCAACCTCGAAAATGCAACAAGTTGAGTTAGGAAACTCGGATTTAGGTGAAACCAATTTTGTTGTAAAGGGTATGACAAGAGCTACCCAACAAAGAGTGAAAAGCTTAAGAACAAGTGGGGTAGGTTTTTCTATGTATTTTAGAGTGAAACCTCTCAATACGAGAAACCGAAAAACTCCAATATCGAAAACGCAACAAGTGATTCATGCGGAATCCGTTTTCGATGAACTAGAGCTTGCTATGGAAGTAACCACAAGCTCTACATCACCATATGGATAAGATCCAAATAACAACCAAGAAAGATGATGATGAACCAAACTCGAAACGCAACAAGTGATCTATACGAAATCCGTTTTCGATGAACTAGAGCTTGTCATGAGAATAAGCACAAGCTCTAAAACATCACATGGATAAGATCCAAATAACAACCAAGAAAGATGATGCAAGGATGCAAAGGTTTGAGCTCTCTCCGAATGATACGATCGAGTTACTCACTCGAGAGCCCTCTTGATAGTACGGCAACTAAACTATAAACCGGTCTCCAACTACACTATGAGACCGGTGAGAAAGAAACCCTATCAAGAGCAAACCTTAAACTTGCGCATTCCACTTGAGCTCGATGATGACGATCTTGACCGCAACAAGATGGAACGCCTTTCTTGCTTGTGCTTTCTAGACGAAGTCTTGTAGATTGCTCCCCCATAAACCACCATGGGAGAGCTTCTTCTTCGGCGCAACTTCACATATCCATGATCACCATATGGATGACAAGAGTCAATCAAAGGATCTCTTCGAGATGGCTCATCTTGAACTAGCACTTCATTTCTCCATGGCAAGCTTCAAGCTTATGATCTCTTCGAGTTGGCTCATCTTGAACTTGCACTTCAATTCTTCATTCTTCATCATGTTGATGTCTTGAAGTAACTTGAGGGCACACTTCATCTTCATCTTCAAGACATACTTGACACTTGATATACTTCATCAATTTCTTCTTATTGCAACCTTGAAGCCAACATATGGTTCAAGAATTGCCTATGGACAACTCCTACAAATATAACTCAATGCAAACATTAGTCCATAGGGATTGTCATTAATTACCAAAACCACACATGGGGGCTCCATGCACTTTCAATCTCCCCCATTTTGGTAATTGATGATAATCTCTTTGAGAGGGTTTATATAAGGAATTTAAGTAACAAATAAGTTGAATATATAGAGCAAACTCCCCCATAATATATGCATGTGTGAATGATCTTGACTTTCATTGCATATATTGGCATTCAAAGCCTAGTGGAGTTTCCTCTAAATATTCAACTATGCAAAGCAACAAGATGCAATGCAATAAAGGCACATGCTTAAGCACAAAGCAAAGACATAACCAAATTCCCTTAAACCCTCCAAACTTCTCCCCCATTGGCACCAATTGCCGAAATGGGTGAAAAATTTAGAAGGCCAATATAGTGAGAGTTCCTCCATAGCGTGTGCATTTCTCATAATTTGAGTGGAATCAAATGCACATATCCAATGACGAATATTCGGAAGGAATCACACTATAGATAGGATCAAAGATTGCAAAAAGATAACAAAGTCAAGAAGCATCAACAAATGAAGCAAGCAACCAAATGAACCACAAAGAGGATACCAAAAGAAAGATAGATATTATGATAAGATCAAGAAGATTGCTCTAAATAATATGAGGAAGCTCCCCAAGGTACATGCATAAATTAAAATGTTGTATTTGAATACAATATGCATAACATGGAATCCTCACTCCCTCATTTGAAACACAAACATTTGTAATAGATCATAGATAGAAAAATAAGCTTAACACTTGCAACAAACAAATAGTTGAGCAACAAGTAAGAGGCACGATAATAAAAGGCTCAACCAAGAGGATATGTGAAAGGCATGATAAAGCATATTATAAGACTATTACAAGGATGAGCAAAAAGCATCATCATAGTCTTCAATGAATTATATTGCTTAGCATGACCAATCAACACGCAATAAATAAATAAAATATCAAAAGGAGATGTATCATCTCTTATGTGTATAAGTTTCACTAAGTGGGCAATATCACAAAGATATTTATCCACAAAGAAACATGCACCCACAAAATAGATACGCAAGAAATATAGCATGATATCCAAGACGAAGTCATGCAATATACCAATAAGAATTTTTGCTTAATAGCATGGCCAAAGGCTCAATTTTATCTTATTGTACATTCATGAACTTCAACCACAAACACATCAAAGATATCACAAATATCAACAAGGGAAAGAAGATAGTTGAGATACTTTGAGAGGAGCAACAAGTATCACAAGAAAGGATACCACAACAAATAACTCAATTTGCACTTTCATCGATATTGCACATGTGTGAGCCTTGAGGAATTGATATGCAATAAAATTGCTAGATAGGCATAGTTGGGATGGATGAATCATGAGCATGATTTAGTATACTTCCCAACAAATGCACTCATCTCAAATTACTCACATTCACAATAAAGAGGATTCATTAAGACTTTTGCCAAAAAGCACAATATTTGCAAATCAAGAAATTCATGCCAAGATGCAACCATAAGGTTGGATACAAGAAAAGTATGCATGAGAAGATACTTGTTACCAAGATAGCATTGGTGTGGATGTAGTAGATATGTGTTCGTTGACCATCCTATCTTGCCTCAAGTTACCATTGAGTCACCACTTATTCCCAAGAGTGAGACAAGCATCCAATGCATATCCATTGTACCTAACACAAAGGGAAAGTACAAAAAGGTCCCCAAACTAATTGGGTCCGAAGTAGTTAGACACACTACAACATATAGGACAAACTCCACAATTCTATGTGCATATAGATATGAAATTGAATTTCATGCACATCTTAGCCAAATTAGGATTTGATGGAGTTTACCCTATATATTGGATCAAAGAAAGTGACACATGACATAAGATATACATATATTAAATATGCATGCACAATACTTTCAAGAGCCAAAGGAAGATACAATTTGGACAAAACACCAAATAAACCAAGAGACAATGGTTGTCCAAATTATATCAAAGAATCAAATCAACACAAGATTGACCAAAGACTTATCTCATTATAAGAAGCTAATTAAACCTAATCACAAAGGAATGAGATAACCAACTCCCAAGAGAGCAAGGTTCCAACAAATAAACCAAACCCTCGACACTTTTTATGATGGCACAAAGTACCAAAAAGAAAATTTTATGTCTCCCAAAACTAAATTTTTGATAAAGATCAAGAGATGTTAAGCATTCTAATAATATAGAAGAGCTCCCCCAAGTTTGGTGCATTATCTAGGATTTTTTATATGAATACAAAATGCACAAAACTAGGATCATCACGCTACCTATATCTTCTAACAATGCTAAGAAAGTTTGAATAGACAACTTAGATCCATAAGATGCAAGGAAGACACATGGGAGTCAAAGCACAACAAATTCATGGCAATAAATAAGGCAATATAAATACAAGAGCCAATGTAGATATGATCAAAAAATATCTACCTCATAATTGATTACCAATTGTCCTAGGACAAGAGGTATTAGGAAATATTTCCCGGTGGTAGTTTGTAAGTATACATAAGATCATATTTACAACGAACAAAGCATATGGTAAAAGATAAGAGTTAACCATCATGCAAAGATAGTTTCTTGATAGCTTCATTTAGTCATACCAACATGCAAGGCAATTAATAGTATTCATACCAACATGCAAAGCAATTAATATTATTCATACCAACATGCAAAGCAATTAATAGTATGACTTGAAGCACATGGTTTTCCAAAAATGTATTGAGGGACACGTTGGGAAAAACCATGCCAAGAAAAACTTTCACAAATAAGATCCACAAAGATATTAGCAATGAAGCCATTTAAGCAAATTGGAGCTTGTTTGAGCAAACATGCCACATAGGAGAGAGATAATTTACGGTATCAATTCTATGTGACACAACCTCAAATGTTCACATTTTCTAGGCTTGTAATATGCACAAAGCTTATTACTCCCCCATAATGTGATAAGGAATTTATTTTCACAAGAGGCAAATAAGATCCAACTAGAGATATTAATGAACATTAGAATTTGAATTTCTCATGAAGATGACATACCACATAGAGACTAGATAATCTTGCAATATCAATTCTATGTGATATTCCTCATGTACACACATTGTTAGGATTGTGAAATTCCTAAAGGAATATCACTCCCCCAAAATGTTATAGTCCATTAATCTCTCATAAGAGCCATATAAGATACAACAAGATGCAAAGAGGCTCCAACACAAACACAAATACATGGTGTGCAACCCAACATGCATAGACTTGATTTCTCAAGAAAAAGCAAGTAGGAAGCACAACATATACAAACACATGTTAGGAACAAAACTAACACATGCAAAGGGGCGAGTAACTTTCAATATAAATGAGTTGAGCACATGTTACCGCAAGGAGGAACATTGAATATATGATAGAAGCAAGATAACCAAGACTTGGCTTGAGATAATATAAATGATGAAGATCCCTTAATTCTTCATGATGTAGCCAAGTCTCCAATGCCCTCCAAAAAGCACCTATTGATCAAATTTTGGATTGTTGGTCCCCAACTAAGTTGGGTCCTAAGAGGTTAGTCACAATAGGCTTGGCAACCCAAATGGTTCTTTTCTTGACACCACTTTGAGCACCAACATATTTGGCAAACACATTGCCACCCTCATCCTTTCGAAGAGAATAAACATCATCAATGGTGATAGAGTTGGATGAGGTACCAATAGTGCAAAAGGAGGAGATGTGACCCTTCTCGCGGCATATGTAGCAAGTTCTTTTCTTCTCCTTCTTCTCACTAGATTTCTCCACAATGGGAGCATTGGCTTGATTCTTCTTGGGAAGTGGCATTTCTTCAACTTGAGGTTGAATATGAGTTTGAGCTTGAGGCCGCTTCCCTTTTTGCTTCTTCTTCAAAGGGCAAGATCTAACATGATGCCCTTCAATTTTGCACTTGAAGCAAACAATCTTGGCCGGGTCTTTGACTTGTAATTGGCCCTTCTTAATATTGTTGTTCTTGGACTTGTTCTTGTTGTTGGAGTTGAATCCAAGTCCACTCTTGTCATTGGGGGATTGTTGCACACTCAACATCTTGTCAAGTTTGCATTTCCCTTCATGACTCTTTACCAAGTCGTTCTTCAAAGAAGAGACTTGGGCCTTGAGCTCTTTGATTTCCTCTACATGGTTAGTAACAACACAAGTACTAGAGGAAGTAGAACCTACATTGTTAGAACAACAAGGCAAGGAAGATAATTCATCACAAGATTTAGCAATACTATGAGTGGATGAATTACTAGGACTAGCACATGGCAATATAGCATTTTGAGTAGTAGTGCTAGTATTCACATGAGGCTCACAAGGTGTTGCCTTTGATATGATAGCCTCATGAGCTAACTTTAGCCTATCATGAGAAGCTAGAAGATCCTCATAGGAGCTAGAAAGCTTTCCATGATTTTCTTCCAATTTCCCATAATTGCTAGTTAGCAATTCAAGTTGAGCCCTTAGCTCAACATTCTCCTTCAAGATAGATGCTTCACAAGAAGTAGAGTTAGTAGCACAAGCATCATTATTAATAGCAATGGGAGAAGGCAAGTTGGCATGCTCTTTTAAATAGGAAGCTTGAAGTTGCTCATGGGACTTGGTGAGGATAGAGTGTTCGCTCTCCAAGACCTTGTGGGCCTTGTCTAGATCATCTAGATCCTTAACAAGTTTATCATGACCAACACCAACTTTGGAATTTTCCTTTTTAAGCATTTTTACTTGAGCTTTAGCATGGTCTCTTTCCTTAGTGAGTTTAGAAACTATTTCATTTTGAGACACTTCAAGGGTTTCAAGTTGCTCTTCAAGAGAGGCTACGGTCTCTTGTTCTTCTTCAAGATCATTCTTTAGGGATGCTACATCATTGGCATACTCTCGTTCAAGAGCACCCTTTTTATCAATGGTGTTCTCATGCATCCAAATAAGTTTTTGGCTCTCAATAGCGGTAGTCAAGATTTCAAAGAAGTGAGTGCTAGCAATTTTATCTTTGCAAATAACCTTGAATACGCTCTTACCCTTATCGCGTAGAGAGACAACCCAATCCTCTTCTTCATATTCATCCTCATCCTTATCACCACGAGACATATTAGGTTCCATGGTAGGAGGTACCGTGGAACCCTTGGCCATAAGGCATATATGAGGACCGTGAGATAAAGATGAGGAGTTACTTGAGGCTCCTTTCAAGATCTTGTCTTGAACAATAGAATCTTTGGTTTCCTCTACATTGTTAGACACACAACAACTAGAGGAAATAGAATCATTTTTATCATGGCCACAAGACAAAGCAAGCATATCATCATTAGATTTATTCAAGCAACTTACACATGATATGCAAGGACTATCAACACAAGCATGTAAATCATTTCTAGTGCTAGATGTGTTTAAGTCCATAGATGAAGCATTGTAATGAGATAGAGATGAAGAATCATCAATAGAAAGCTCAATATCAACATTGCAATTTTCATCACCACTCACCATATT
This sequence comes from Lolium perenne, assembly GCF_019359855.2. Taxonomy (NCBI): domain Eukaryota; kingdom Viridiplantae; phylum Streptophyta; class Magnoliopsida; order Poales; family Poaceae; genus Lolium; species Lolium perenne. The sequence goes on from NC_067244.2 coordinate 45,616,501, forward strand.
ATTACCTTGTGTCTTGACACACTTTGGTGAAGTGGATGAAGATGAGAACTCATCACGGCAAGTAATGCAATCATCCTTCATAATATTGGACACATCATATTTATCTTGAATTTTTGTCCATAACTCATGAGCGCTCCAAAAAGGCAAGTATGGAAAAAGACCTACATCTCGCAAAGCATTCATAAGAACATAAGAAGCTTGAGAATTGAGATATAAATTTTTCTCATCCTCTAAAGATAGATTTTGTGAATCCATAGGAGGAGAAAAACCTATATCTACAATTTTCTCCATATGAGGGTCAATGTCCCGAAAATGACTAAGCATGCAAATTTTCCAAACATCATAATTTGTGCCATCTAATATAAGAGTGTTATCGTGCACTAATCCTCTAGCCGACATCTTTACTCTCAAGGCGGTGAAGCCTAAGAATGAGAGACCTGGCTCTGATACCAATTGAAAGGACACGGATGTCGCCTAGAGGGGGGGGGGTGAATAGGCGATTTAAAACTTTTACGAGATGGGCTTAACAAATGCGGAATAAAACTAGCGTTTACTTTGTCAAGCCCAAAGCCTATATACTATTGTTCACCTATGTGCACCAACAACTTATTCTAAGCAATGCAAGCAAGTATGTGATAGCAAGATATATATAACTTCAAGCACGATGGCTATCACAAGGTAAAGTGCATAAGTAAAGAGCTCGGGTATAGAGATAACCGAGGCACGCGGGAGACGATGATTTATCCCGGAGTTCACACTCTTGCGAGTGCTAATCTCCGGTGGAGAGGTGCGGTTGCTTAGTGCTCCCGAACGCCACAAGAGGCTCACCTTGAGGTGTGGTTGCTCGATGCACACCAACGCCACAAAGGCCTCACCCCAAGATGTGGTACTCACACCACACACCGAACGCCACGAAGGCGCCTCACCTAAATCTCCGGTGACCCTCGCCACAAAGGCCTAGGTCACGGTTCCACTAAGGGATTTCCTTCGAGGCGAAAACCGGGCCTTACACAAAGATTGGGGCACACATCCACAACTTAATTGGAGGCTCCCAACAAATCGCCACAAAGGCCTAGAATCCGTCTAGGGTTCCAAGAACCCAAGAGTAACAACTTTCTTGCTTTCACCTCCACGAATCACCGTGGAGAACTCAAACCGATGCACCAAATGCAATGGCAAGAACACCACAAAGATGCTCAAGTCCTTCTCTCTCAAATTCCAACAAAGCTACAAAAGCTATTGGGGGAATAAGAGAGGAAGAACAAAGGAATTCACAAAGAACACCAAGATCAAGATCTAGAGAGTTCCACTCACAAAGAGATGGATTTGATTGGTAGAAATGTAGATCTAGATCTCCTCTTCCTTTTCCCTCAAATGGATTCAAGAATCATTGGAGGAGTAGAGGGATGTGGAAAGCTCTCAAGGTCAGCAATGGTGGAGAGCCAAAGGAGGAAGAAGAAGTGGGGAGAAAGAGGAGGAAGAAGGCCTTAAATAGGGGCCTCAGATTTCTGCCCGTTGGGGCAAAAATCGCGACAGGCCGGCAGTGCCGGCCTTGTGCCACCGGCAGTGCCGGGGTGGCCGGCAGTGCTGGCCATTTTCCACCGGCAGTGCCGGGGTTGCCGGCAGTGCAGGCCTTGCGCCACCGGCAGTGCCGGGGTGCTCCCGGCGGCAGTTCCGGCGGCAGTTCCGGCCCCCCAGTTTTTTGCCCAAACACCCGATACGAAAACTTTAAGAACTTTTGCATCCGGACTCCGATTTTGATGATCTTGGGCTCGTTTCGAAGCTAGTAACAAGCTCTACAAGATCATGCAGGGAACCATCATAGTCCAGTAAGGTAGGATAGAAATAAAAGACGAAAGGTTTGACCTGTCTAAAAAAGACATACCGGTAAAACCTCCAACCTCGAAAATGCAACAAGTTGAGTTAGGAAACTCGGATTTAGGTGAAACCAATTTTGTTGTAAAGGGTATGACAAGAGCTACCCAACAAAGAGTGAAAAGCTTAAGAACAAGTGGGGTAGGTTTTTCTATGTATTTTAGAGTGAAACCTCTCAATACGAGAAACCGAGAAAAACTCCAATATCGAAAACGCAACAAGTGATTCATGCGGAATCCGTTTTCGATGAACTAGAGCTTGCTATGGAAGTAACCACAAGCTCTACATCACCATATGGATAAGATCCAAATAACAACCAAGAAAGATGATGATGAACCAAACTCGAAAACGCAACAAGTGATCTATACGAAATCCGTTTTCGATGAACTAGAGCTTGTCATGAGAATAAGCACAAGCTCTAAAACATCACATGGATAAGATCCAAATAACAACCAAGAAAGATGATGCAAGGATGCAAAGGTTTGAGCTCTCTCCGAATGATACGATCGAGTTACTCACTCGAGAGCCCTCTTGATAGTACGGCAACTAAACTATAAACCGGTCTCCAACTACACTATGAGACCGGTGAGAAAGAAACCCTATCAAGAGCAAACCTTAAACTTGCGCATTCCACTTGAGCTCGATGATGACGATCTTGACCGCAACAAGATGGAACGCCTTTCTTGCTTGTGCTTTCTAGACGAAGTCTTGTAGATTGCTCCCCCATAAACCACCATGGGAGAGCTTCTTCTTCGGCGCAACTTCACATATCCATGATCACCATATGGATGACAAGAGTCAATCAAAGGATCTCTTCGAGATGGCTCATCTTGAACTAGCACTTCATTTCTCCATGGCAAGCTTCAAGCTTATGATCTCTTCGAGTTGGCTCATCTTGAACTTGCACTTCAATTCTTCATTCTTCATCATGTTGATGTCTTGAAGTAACTTGAGGGCACACTTCATCTTCATCTTCAAGACATACTTGACACTTGATATACTTCATCAATTTCTTCTTATTGCAACCTTGAAGCCAACATATGGTTCAAGAATTGCCTATGGACAACTCCTACAAATATAACTCAATGCAAACATTAGTCCATAGGGATTGTCATTAATTACCAAAACCACACATGGGGGCTCCATGCACTTTCACCCGCTCCCACCGCCGCAGGAAGTACGAGTTCCTCGCTGTGTAGTTGTCGGGGTGGTGGCGTGGCTCGGCGCGCTCCTCATCCGTCAAGGTCATCCGCGCCTCCTCGATGGCGACGTCGAGGGCGTGGCCATGAGGCAGCGGCGGGATTGGTACGCCGCCAGCACTAAGCCACCACCCGCCGCCGGGAGGCCTCGTGTCCGGCGGGCAGGGGTACCCCGCCTGGTGGAGGAGGTGCCCCTCCCACGCGTGGAGCGACCGGCGGGGGAAGCCGTTGTTGGCTGCGCCGTCGTCGTCGTAGAACGCCATCGGGAGAGTAGAGGGAGAGTGGAGGGAGAGTGGAGCACGGGGTACGCCTCGCGGCGAGCGAACCGGCGTATATAGGCGCGGCTGGCGCTGGTGATTAATGCCGCGTGGAATGCGACGCGTCCGCGGCGAGCTGACCGGCGGCAGCCTTTAGTGCGCGCGGAAGACGATGCGCGCGCGGAAGACGACGACATTAACTCGCCGCGTGGCCGGCGAATGCAGACCGGCGGCAGGCTTTTACAGCGCGCGGAAGACGATGCGATGAGGACGACGATTGGTTTCTCTCGCCGACAAGTTGGGGCCACCAGACGCGCGGGAAGTTTCCTCGGTGTTTCCCGCGCTTTCGTTTCGTCCGGAGTCCCCGAGCGCTCCCCGAGGGGGGCGGGGATGCCGTGGGATCGCCGGATGAATTTAGGCCCAAATCCGGACGAAAACGAGGAACCGAGGGCGCGACTGGGCCAAATTACGCCGTCCGGATGGAAAAAAAGTCATTCGGGGGCCTCGTCGGGGAGACGAGTGGAGATACTCTAACGACCGATGCCCAGGTGGGAGCGAGGGTTCTATCTAGGTCCAGCCAATGCTTAGTGGCGAGTCAGGGCGACATGGACATAGCAGGGCTTCCGAACAAGCTGAGTGGACGTCGGCATTGTGACACTCGCTGCCTGATGACCGTTCCCAAGGCACCGAGAGCACCTGAAGGCATCTCCGACAAGCAGCTGCATGATGTCTAGGAATGCCATTCCCCGGTTTCGAACTTTGTTTCAGGTTGCACGCTTGGGCAAGCGGTGGAAGCCAAGCACACGACCTCGGCTTCCACGTTATCTGCAGTGTAGGACAGAATGAATAGGTCATCCTTGATCATCTCCAAGTTCTCACTTCCGGTGATAGATGGCTGCTGACAACCTGACCATATTTCCTCCCAGATCAATAATGCCAATAATGCCACACGGCATAGATAGCAACCGACAGTTCGTCTCAGCAACAATCTCATGCAGGTTTCAGCATATTCCATAGAACTTTCCACTAGCTTCTGGCCAACATGCCAACTCACAAAAGAAAGTAGAAACACAAAGCATATGCCGCTTAAGAGAAAACATACCATGTAATGCAATGCATGGTACGGAGTACTTTAAGAGTAGTAACAGTCAACCGCTTATAAGATCCAGCAGAATTAATCAAATTGGGATTGACTTTTATTGGTCAGATCCACCATATCAGCATAAAGCATGTTCTTTCAAAGTTTACCGCTGGGACTTGCCCTAACATCCTGATAATTAGAAACTGCAGACCAAGGGTCAGTGCAGTGAAGACATTCAGGATGCTTGTGGGCTGAGGCTAGTATACAACCTATCAATTAAATCTGTAAGTAAAACTGGATAAACGGCGGAGAAGCATGCCCTGCTACAAGATGACTTGCGAAATCTGCATATAATGTCTGGCATCGGCAAATAGCTGATGAGCAGTTTTCACCTTCCGGCAGGATCAAATACTATTTGCCCTGCTGAAGATTGCCAGTGACTATGATTGTATTCTAGAGCAAGCACTGTTTCTCACCCAGATCTAGTAATGCCAGAATGTTGCACTTGCACTATTGCAAGTACTCGATGCAAATTATACACTACCACGAAAAGCAGAGGCATCCGCAAGCAAAAGCACAAAGCAGAATATAATAACAAGAAGATGGAGGGCAACAACAGTAATACAAAGATCGGTGGAAGGATCATATAGATCTACCAACATTATTCAACTATAGTTCTACATGAATAAGACAACAACTCTTCAGCCAAAATTATGATAGGAACAATCTGCGGATAAGACACGAAAATTGAAACAGATACAGGCGACGGTTCAAATAAATTAGGAAAAGTAAAAATAGATGCTGATGACACAAGTAACAGATGCTCTTCTTGCCAAGCTAATAAGCAAACGATGGTTCACTGGGCCAGATGCTCCGGTAGATGGAGGCAAGTACTGGGACAAGACCCAGCAGCGCGATCTGTACCTGCTCTGAGGTGCTTGTCCTGACGGTGATCTGCCCACTCAGCTTGTTGTTCAGCCCAAGGCGGACCGCCATCTTTGAACCCCTTCCGATCGAGAACTGGGACTGCAGGTTAGCGCCAAGGGCAAGGTCGCGGCGCCACTTCATGAGGGACAGGCCCAAGGTTGACAAGGATTGGCCAATTGGATAGTCTTTGTCCTTCAAGCGCATTTCCAAGTTAGCTCCATAAGCAGTATCCCCTTGAGCTCGCATTGCTCCTGTACTTGCAACTAATGCCAGCCTCTTACCAACAGAGAGCTGGTCCTCAACCTTCAGCCCAGTTGCCACAATGTCACCCAAGAAAGTCACAGAGAATCCTCCAGTAGTCTTGTTCTTCTTGATACTCTTGAATTTGGTCTCACCACGAAGAATATACGCAAGCTGCCGCCCAACAGTCTGGATGTCAAAACCAGCAAGGGAAGACGCATCCTCTCCATGCTTTGCTGAGATGGAAGAATCTAGATGGATGCTAAATTCCTTCTTGTCCTTGGTAACCTGAACTGCCACAGTCCCTGGGAACTTGCTAAGGAGCGCGAGTGACTCTTCAACACTTACTCCATCATAACCGCAGTCATGATCCCACCCATGCGCATCTAAAACAGGCCTAGCAAGGACAGTAGAGGTTGGTTCCAGAAAGCGGTACCGGTATGTCGGATTGTCACAATCAAATGAAGGAGGCAGCACCATGTCAGGTAAAGGGACTGAAACATTTTCTGGAGGAGGATCCTGATCGTTTTCTCCTGCAATACTAGCATACCCATAAGCGTCCATATCAGACTTGCCCCTCTTCTTCATCTCCTTCAACCTGCGGAGCTCGTCCTTCCACTGTTTCTTCTGCAGAAGTTTGACCCTGTAGTCATACTCATCAAAATAAGCATTCTTCTGCTCTTTTGAGAGCCTTGAAAGCTGAGATTTGGTCAAAGGCTTGAAGGGAGGAAGCTGATCATATTCCTCTTCATCTTCATCTTGTTCTATATCAGAATACTCATCCAAATCAATATCAGAATCTCCTTCATTACCACCCTGGTCAGGGGAAAGTTTCGGGTGAGCTCTTGACTGCAAAAGGGAGGATAGCAGGAAAGGAAGCGGCGGGGAACGGAAGCGGAACCCAAAAAGCTTCCCAGGGGAAGGATCCTGAAGCTTCAAAAGTGAGTTGGCTTCTGATAATATCTTTGAAGAGTAGCACAAGAGCAGCATCTGGTGCCTCCAACTTTGCCCATTTGGAAGCACTTTCTGACCCTCACGGTTCTTCCGGCAAGAAGGGTGGTTCTCAACAAGGGCTACTGGGTTCATCAGTCGCATATCCCCTGCAGCCTGCCTGATGGATTGCTGGATAATGTGGGATCGCTGTGCCATTAATACCTCATATGTCATAGGGGCACCGCTAGGGCCTTCAGGAGGAGCAGAAGCAGCATGGGTGAGAGCAACAATAGCGTTGAACCATATGGAAGAACCAAGAACGGCAGTGATGGTTTTTAGAAGAGGCAAATCATTGAGATCACGACTCAGACTATCAAGACGGTCCACATATAGAACAATATCTGGCGGACATCTCTTGGTATATTTCTTGACAGATGCGAGAATTTTTCTGTTGTTTCCTTGGTCCATCACATTGGGCCGAAGGCCCGGTGTATCGATGATCCGTATCTTCACACCATCTACATTGCCGACAATTTCCCGTACACTGGTGGTGGCTGCACCAAAAGCATCAGTTTTGGTCTTCTCTTCACCAAAAATAGAATTTATAGTTGCACTTTTGCCAACCCCAATCTTTCCTAAGACAAGTATGTTGCATGAGAAGCTCAAATCTTCTGTTCCCTCTGCTTCAAGCTGTATGGCTTTCTTCCGTGCATTCTCAAGGCTGAAAGCTCTGTTTGTTTGCCTTCCATGTCGGATACCCTCAGCAAGGCTCAGACGGTACAGCACTTGTGCTGCCACTGTTTCTTCAGGGGTTGCCCCCAATTTATACACAAGACGCAGAAACTTTACACGGATCAACTCAACCTTGTCGTGCAATTTCTTCTCCTCCTCTGTCATCTCGTCATTAGGCTCAGCAGTCACTGCTAGCTCAGAGGGGTTGAAGAGGTTTGACCGGGCAGGTTGTCGTGGAGCAGTTGGCCTCAAAGATGGGGCTGACGAGCCCAGACCAGCAGGTCTATCCATGGAAAAAATTCTAGATCCATCTTGAGAAGAAACTGTGATGTTTCCATCAGGGGATGCACCAGTGGCTGCTTTAAGCAAGGCGGCTAAGGCAGCAGAATCAAACCCCTTCTCATCATCATCCTCATTATCGTCGTCATCCTCATCATCCTCAGAATCATCAAGCACAATCTGTCCATCCATGCTATTAGTGTACTCTCTTGAACTGCTCAAGCCAGACACAGGACTGCCACTGGAGGAACCTTCCCCAAGCTCCTTCATGATCTGCTTCGCAGCTTCAGAATTCTCTATGATTGCAACTCGTGCAGGACTCCTATCAAAGCTCACCTCGTCATCGTCCTCATCACCCTCATTACCACTCCCGTCTTCATCATCAGCTGCAGCTAAAACTATCTCGTCATCAACAGCCTCTACTTCACGGTCAGAAACATCTGGAGCACCTTCATTCTCCTCACCGCCCCTTTCTTCGTCATCATCTGCAGCTACAGCTTTCTGATCATCACCAGCTGCAGCTACAACTATGTCATGATCATCAGCCTCTTCTATATGGCCAATAACCTCTGCAGCATTTTCATTCTCCGCAGCATCATTGTTTTCCTCGATAGGTTCTGGAGCCAACTCTCGGGACAGGATAACATCAGTGCCACCAGCAACAACACTCTCAACCTCTGTCGGCTTCTCAACACTAACATCTTCCACAGTTCCACTATTAGCCACCTGGCCCTCAGCATTTTGTGCATTCTCATTACTTTCATTAAGCACAATGTCTGAGGTTACAGGGGCAAGCTTCTCTGAGATTTCCAAGTCACTGCCGTCAATAACCTGGTTTGGATCATTTGAATTGTTTAAATCCCCATTAATGTTCCTACAAGCGGAAGAATTAAATTTGACATGCCTACTTACCACATGGCTTGCATCGTCTTTTGGCTCAGGCTTTGCCGCCTCATCTTCCACATTAGCCTGGCTTCCAAAGCTAATGTTGTCAGCAACCTGCTTTGGTTCATGTGATTTGTTCAAATCCCAGCTAATGTCAACACCAGAGGAAACAGAATTATATTGAATGTGCCCACTTACCACTGGACTTGCATCATTCTCTGGCTCAGGCTTTGCCGCCTTGTCTTCCACATTAGCATGGTTCTCCAAGCTACTGTCTCCAACAACCTGCTTCATAACAATTGAATTGTTCACATCCCTACTACTGTCGACACTGCTAGCAATAGAATCACAAAGAACATGGCCACTTACCGATGGCTTGGTCACCGCATTATCCACATTAGCATGGTTCTCCAAGCTACCGTTGTCAATAACCTGCTTGGGCCATTTGAATTGTTTATATCCCTCTACTAGTACTAACTCTATGAACAACAAGAATAGATTGAACATGCCTACTTACCACCGGATTTGCATCGGTCTCGGTCTCAGGCTTCGCGGACCCGTCTTCCACAATAGCATGGTTCTCCATCGCTATAATCTGGTTTAGGCCAAAGGAATTGTTCACATCCCCACTAGTATCATCAATAGTGAAAAATAATTTACTGAAGACGCATGCTTACCACTGGGCTTGCGTCGCTCTCTGGCTCTGGCTCTGCCGCCTTGTCTTCCACAGTCTCCAATGATGCTTCTGGAGTTTCTTCACCTCCCACTGCCACCGTCTCCACAGGCGCATCAGCCTCGCCACCCAATTTGCCGTTAGCTTCAGCAACAGGAGCCACCTTATCCTCTGGTTCTGCCGCCTCGGTGCTCCTGGTGGAAACCTCTTTCTCGGTGCCGAATTCACCACCGTCTTCACCTCCAGCGGCCACCTCTGCGTCCTCCAGTTTCTCCACGGACAATTCAGCATCAGGTGCCGCCTCGCCACCATCCTTCACCTCCAAAGCCGCGGGTTCATCGACCAATTCACCCTTATCCTCCGCTACGGGTGCATCAGGGGCAGGCAGGGAAGCATACCCCTCGCCCAATTCGGTGCTGTCGGAGGGCGCCGGCGCCAACGGAGCAGCCTCCGCATCTTCCGCCTCGGGTTCCCGGTCCCCCGACTCCTCCTCGGCTGCCGCCGCCGCCGCCGCCGGCTCGACCTCCCCATCGCTTTCATCTTTCGCATCTCCTACGGCTGCTTCCGCCTCCTCCGCCTCGACCACCCCGTTGTTGGCCTCCGAACCACCGAGGCTCCGGTCCTTCCCCTCAAATCTCACCTCCTCGCCGTCAATTCCTCCGCCGCCCACCTCCGCCGCCGCTCGCTTGCTCCCCTCCGCCGCCGCCGCCGCAGACGCGACCTCGTCCCCATCAGCCGCCGGGGGGCGCTCGTCGGCCGCGGGCGCGACTCGGGCGTCGGTGGTGGCCATGCTGCCGCCTGTTGCTCCGCCCAGAAGCAAAGCAGCGGTGGAAGTGGCCGGATTCCGTCGCCGGAGGTGGAGGTGGAGGTGAGGAGAGGGGAGGAGAGGATAAGGTGAGGGTTTTAGGTTAGGGAAGGCTCTTATTTTATCTCGTGAGAGTATAAATAGGTCAATTCGATTTTGGGTTTGGACCTGGCGTGGCGTGTAATTCTGGGACGGGACGGCAGCCGTCCAGGCGCCAGGGGTGAGGTGAGATGAGGAAGGAAGCAATGGGCAAACTTGGGAGGTGGTGGGTGATAAAGTGTTTTTCAAAACAAAAAAGGTTATTTTTATTATTATTTGTGTCGCAAGCTAAATATATGAAGTATATCTAATTGATTATGAACTAATATAAGAACGGCTATATTAAACATAAAAAAAGATATATAAGGTAATAAGGTATAATCTAAGTGCTCAAAATGAGTGATAGCTCTTTGTAGTAAAAGAAGGCTGACAAGCCTAGAAGTCGAATATATGATTTTTCACTTGTTTTCAAATTTTCTAACATATCACACCTATTTTTAGCTTGTTTCATTTTTTTAGCATAATGAAGAATATTTTCAAAAATGCCCATGATATTTAAGAGAAAAATTTATTGCTCTGATATAAGTTGTTAGCAGTATATATTTTGCAAAAGAAAATAAAAATATTTATACATATATATTGCAACATAAATATATTATATATCTTCAGTTATAGTCAATGGTAAAATATCTTGCATAATTTACACTATAAATTGCTTATGAATCTAGTGCTACTTGAAAAACTGGATGCTCATATACATTATTAGTGCCACTACTCATACTATACTACTACGCTTTTCTTTTTGATATGTGATGATTTTTTCACATGGAAGATGCCTTTCCGTTGGATCAAGCAAAGCGTCCAAGGAACACAGAGAAACAGCAAAGTTACTTAGGGTTGTATCCAATGCTAGCAAAAGAGAAGCTTCAAAAGTTGTTCCCAACACGGTAAAAATGAAGCCTGGGAGCACCATCAACATTCACCATATAAATATTTTAATGAGGTAATAAGAGATAGTACATAATTAAACTACTACTTCAACCGACATGTCATACTAATCAAGTTCACCCTACTAGTGGATTAATGACGAACGAGGGTAAATAAGTGTACTCCCTCCGGCCTCAAATAAGTATACGTCAAGACATCTTAAGTCAAACTTTATTAACTTTAAACCGTCTTCTATGAAAGTAGCATTATTACGACACTACATGAATATCGCTAGATTCATCTTGGCATGTATAGTTCAATAATATTGCAATTTAATGTCACATGTATTGCTATTTTTGTGTAAAATATTGGGAAAAATCTACTATGCAAAATAGGGGGTAGACCAGAGAGGTTGCAGTAATGTAGTGAGGATGATAACCCAGATGGAAATTTATTTGAAATGGTTTTGACCATTATATGAGAGACGGACAAGATTTGTATGAATTTCAATAGAACTAGCTCTTTGGAATTTTTTAAAGAGGCAAAATAATATTTTGACTTTAAAATATCTTACTTGCTTAACTTAGCATAGTAGAATTTTCCCCAAATTAATTGACATCAAAAATTGCAAGAAATGGCATATATACCATTAGCATGCATTTTGGTAAAAGGAAAAAATAAAACAATTTTCTAGAAAATATTTTTGGGTGGAAAAGAGATGATACAACCTATGAGTCACATTTCCTATTGATAAAAACTAGAAATAGTTTTGTAGTTAAAGTAGAGAAGAAGAAATAGGGTGTGATGGTGTTGGATTTTTTTTGGAGGGAACTCCAAACTTTGAAATCTTGATTTATTACCATGGTAATTTGGATTAAGTTTTAGAGGTTAGATTAGGCCATTTGCCTACTTGTGGTTAGAGATAACCAAGTATTTCAATCATAGTCACAAGGAGTCACACACACATAAGAAAGTGCAATTCAAAAAAAAACTAGTAGACAAACCAATAAGTAGTTGCTGATCAAGTGCTCAAAGATGATCATGTCATGGTAGGTTTTTAATAGGGAAGCAAAGCTTGGGCAAGATTTTCCAGAAAATAGTGGAGACAAGAACATCTCCTAACTTTATAGGCTTTTAAAAATTGTTTGAAATCCTCTTGTAAAACATTTAGAATATAAAGTTTTGAAAAGTCGTGTGATCATACCAACTTATAGATCCCTATAGGTTTTATAGATACTTTTTTTGGAAAAACTTTTGAGTGAAAATAAATCTTGGTTCATTGTTTATAAAAAGTAATATCACTTGAAATAAGAGAAGTTACCAATATAATACTTTTGTCAAATAGATAGTAGTATTTTAAAGGACACGATCACTACAGTAGAAATATTGTGTTGGTTCACAATCTTTGTGAACAATCAACCCAAACCTATATGATGAACACATTAACCAAGACAATAGCAAGGAGATATTTTGTGAAGAGACTAACAAAAAAGTTTATGTTAGCCCTCCATAACTTTGCTTAACAAGGTTATAAAAGTTAGGTTGTTACACTCCAGTAACATCCTCTCCCTAAACCCTATGAATCTGAAAGAAGTGAGTCAGGAAGCCATCAGGCCCCAATGACTTAGTGGGAAACATCTGAAATAATGTTGTTTTCACCTAACTAGGATCATAAGATGCAGTCTACATGGCATTTATCTCAGCATAAATTTCGGAGGCACATGATCCAGAAATTGATTCATATTTTGCACCCCTTTGGATATGTAGAGGGTTTTGTAAAATTTTGAGGTCATATGTTAAATCTCCACCCCATCCTCCATAAGGTTACCATTAGATTGGGTTAAGGCCTTAATCAAAGTTCTTTCGCCTAAGCATAATCGATCTTTGATGTCGTTTTATTCATATCGTCGACTTAAAGACACTCAATACGTGAGCTTTGTTGCCACATAATCTCCCCCCTATGATAGAATTCGATCAGGCACCCATTTATTTTAATTTCAACATATCACAGACCTACTCTTAATGCGATGTTACTCAAGGTTTCTAACTCCACCTTTAGCTTTGGAATCTCTTTTCTCACCCTTCAAAACATTTATCCCCATCTTCCAAGGTTATCAGCGATGGATGTTAGACGTCCTCGAACATCAAAAACTGACTGCATGAGGCCACCTTTCCATCCTGCTATCCTGCCATGACCGTTTCTTTCATCTCCTCGTGTGTATTCCACATTGCCTCATATTTAAACTGCCCGCCATGACTCGTCCTAGTGGTCTCATCAATAAGCTTCAGTAACGAGGTTGGTTCCTAGGTCTCCGCCTCTAGGTGACTCAAACATGCCAGTAGTAACTGAGCGCTCCATTCCATCGAACCCAGAGCACGGTCCATCCGAACTCTTGTGTATATTCCTCCAACAACATTCTTTGTCCAGGTCCAAAAGTGGGACTTAAACTCCAGATCGATCAGCTCGCATGTATTAACCACGTCTCAGAAGCCTTGAATATGGGCTTGGCTATGTCCGATACCGACATGACCATCAACTCGAAGAACTTTGTTGAAGTCACCTATGCAAAGCCAAGCCATTGAATTATTCGAGCTAATGTCCTTCCATCATATTTGATGTTTTGAATCTTTCATGAGTTTTGGCCTACCCGTATACACACATCAATCTCCACATTGTGTCTCCCAGTCCCTGAACAGATGCATCAAAGTGATATTATGAATAGCCCAAAATATTCAGATTTATTTTAGTGTTCAAAGAATTCTCTAGACCTCCACTCCGACCCGTACTGTTAGAGTATATCTCTTGTATAGATTGCTAGGCAATATCTGTAACACAATCCCTCCACTGATCTTGTTTATATTCGGTTTGGTAGGTTTAGATTGTTTCCTTGCCTTGCAAGACACTCCGTATTGTGCTATATATATATGATCAAGGACGATCGCCCCATGTGTGGCGTTTTCCCTAAACTACTCGTTTGCATGGTATCAGACGCCGAGTAAACCTTCCCGCCTACGTAAACCAGCCCACCCCTATCCGATCTCCCTCTCCAACGCCGCCTCATGGCTGGCACCGATCTCTCCCTCCCCAGCAGCTCTTGTGCCACCCTCAACAGCGGCTCCGCCGGCGCCCTCAAATCCGGCTCCGTCGCCGCCCTCGCCGGCCTGCCGGCCCCGGCATCCTCCTCCTCCCTCGCGATGAACGTGGCCAGCGTCAAGACGCACGTGCCCGTCGTCCTCGACCTCGCTAAGTCCAACTACGCCAAGTGGCGCATGCTGATCACCGTCCTCCTCGGCAAGTATGACCTCACTGACCATGTTGCTATGCAGACACCCATGGAGGCTCGCACGCTGGAGTGGACACGGGCGGACTTCATCGTCCGCTCCTAGCTATATGGCTCCATCAGCGAGGAGATCCTCGACATCATCATGGCGGACACCCAGATCGCTCACGACGCCTACACCCTCATCCGCAACCTCTTCCTCGACAACCAGATGACGCGCGCCGTTCACCTCGAAGCCGAGTTCCACGCGTTCGTCCAGGGCGATCACTCTGTCACCGCGTACTGCCGTCGCCTCAAGTCCCTCTCTGACGCCCTGCGCGACGTGGGACAGCCGGTGACCGATCAGACCCTCGTGCTGACCTGCCTCCGCGACCTCAACCCGCGCTTCACCGACATCACCACCATGGTCACCATGCAGGCGCCCCTCCCATCGTTCCTGCAGACGCGCTCCTTGCTGCTCCTACGCGAGACGCAGCTCAACCACGCCGCGCCCATCAACTAGTAGACGTCCCTCTACGCCAACAACGGGAACGGTGGCTCGGGCGGCGGCTCGGGCTATGGCCAACCCTCAGGCTATGGCCAAAACAGCGGTGCCAATGGTGCCTGTAATATCCCAGGTATTGGGGTTACAAAAATAGAGGAAACAGATGTGTGCATTGCATTCATGCATAGAAAATCTGGGGAATTTTCGCGCTTTAAAGTAAAACAGTCACAGTAACTGAAGTTTCACTTGACCTTGGTGGAATTGAAGTAGCTCATCAAGTCAAGCGCTATAAACCTCAATGTGACTTTGTTAAAACCTTGTTTTGATTTGATCTAAGGGATTAGATCAAATGGAATTAACATTCAACACAACAACACCTTACTCAATGATCAATTGCTTGATCTTATAAAATATTATAACATGGTATTCCTTGCCATAACATATGAACATCCATTTAATTGGAAATCAAGTAACAATAATTGGAGAAACTGTTCTTCACTTATCTTCTCCATGTCTTAAACAAATCCATGATCCTACCATGAACATCATGGTATTCATTCCACTTCAACATTGGAATTATAACAAGGAGTTCCACTCAAGAAGTATATATTCTTCTACATTCTAAATAGTTTTACCTCAAACCTAGAGAGGTGAGAGTTCTACTATAATTATTAGAGAAGCAATAACAAACCTTGAGCTAAACCTTGGATATACATCCAAGTATTCAAATCATCATCTTAAAGAGAAACCCTAGGATATTATTCAAGACTCCCCTAAAGAGAGAACCCATTTATATTAACCATAGATATTGGTGACCACATAATTATCTTTGGAGAATAACCTTAGGTTAGTATTGAAGTCCTTCCCAAGTGAGAGAGCCCATTCATATCAATTCTAGCTTTACCTATTTAAGAATAAAGGACAACCTCTGAACTAAAGTATTAGGAGGGTAACCATTTCATCTTGGAGTGGTGAGACAACCTATCATCACATGGAATAATACCATATCCATGAACTGATAAAGTAATGAGGAGACTAATTCAACCCAGATAGCCAAGTGGAGTTTTAGACTAAAGACCTATTGAGATATTGTGAGTACACCATAACCCTAGAATAACCATCCCTTTATAAGAGAGCCCAAGCTATGGTGTTACACACAATTAGTTGGGGCAACACTTGAATATAAGGGAGAGAACTATCCATATACCAGATGAGTATATCATCATTGATTAAGTAGAACCCTAACATAATATTTCAAGCATCCTCCTGGGATATATACTTTAGAGGCAACCATAGTAAACCCATTCAAGAAGGTAAATTTAGAAGAGCTATACCTTAACTGATCAAGACAATGCTTGATCATGGAAGTAAAAAACTATTCCATTAGAAATATCTTAGGAAGCCCAACCTTGAACATTATAAATTGAGTAATGATCATAAACCCTAAGAACTTGAGGTAAAGATATTAAGAACAAGTTGATCATGCCTAATCCATGATCATGCTCTTGAGGTATGTGAGGATAAGTTAAACCCTACTAGGATAAGTAGATCCCATTCCCACATAAAATTATAGGGAGATCACTAGAAATCAAATCTAGGCTTATATCCCAACCTATACTTGTGAATCACTTGGTGATCATAAGTAGAATCCTACCACATCTATATTCCATAGATTAAAGAACCTAAACAAACCTTAGAGTAAAACTCCATACTTAATATGGTGAGAAACCATCCATCCACATGACCAAAGTTAACTATAAAAGAACTATAATCAATATAGTTACTTTAAATGATAAATTGAGGTTAATAATAGAAGCCAATTGGTAGAAGATAAAACTAATTCTCAATATCATGATAACTAGAGGAGAACCTAAAATGTTAAGTAAGTAACCATCTTGTCTGGGTTAGGGGAGATTAAACCCTAGCACATGCAATATGGAGACACCCCATCTCTATAACCTAGAATTAAATCTCAACCCTAGTTTATGTATCACTATGGTGATCATAATACAAACCAGGCCATAGTTGTGAGTCAAACCAATTGCCATTAGATGAATCTCATTAGAACCCTAGGATTGCTAATAAACTACATCTTATGTTTCAATTATGAATCTAAGATTAACCTAGTGTTAAATATCATAATTAAAATCATATGTGTGATCAACCACTTATCCCCATAAGTCAAACCCAAACTATGTTGAGAATAATGTTCACCCTAGGGCATTCAAGATAAGATTAATACAAATTCATTAGCACATAGTTATGCACATAAAATAATAGGCAAGTGACAACCTTTTCAAATAGGAGGTCAAATCCTTAGAGATATTCTAACACATGAACTTATGCTATTAAGTCACCCCTTATTGAAATTCATTAATAAGTATTACTTTGGGATTGTCTCATACAAAGTAATACCAACAAAACTCCATATATCACTAAGTAATAAAACCATCATATGGAAAACAATTTTTAACATTCTTAAAGATAATAGTCAAATTCATGTCCATATGGATATTTGAATTCAAATCCCAATAATAACAACTAAACCAAGGTTATAGTACCCACATTAAACTTTCTAATACATTATCAAAGTGGATGATGAATCTTGGGCTATTCCTTGTATTATTAAGAAATACCTGTAACATAGAAAAGGATTCAAATTTGAATTTAAACCAGGATTTAAAACAGAATTTGAAAGCAGAAAATAAAAACAGAAAAGAAGAAAAGGGGAGAAAGGCCTTACCTGGCTACCTGGACCTTGCCAAGCCGACGCAGCCCACCAACCAGCCCATCGACACGGCCCAAATACCAGCCCAGAGGGAGCCCGTATACCCCTTCGTTAAAAAAAAAATGAGGAGCTCGTCCTCATCCCTTCTTCACGCCTGGAGGCCACCTCGACGCCGTGGCCGGCTTCTCCTCGCGCTGGCGCCCTCTCCTTCATCGGCGTCGTGACGAGGCGCGTCCTGGTGGCGTATAAAAGCCTGCGATGAACCCTAGCCTCGGTTTGCTTCTTCCTCGTCTCAATTCTTCCTCAAATCGAAACCCTCACCGAGCCGGACTCCGACCATCGCCGCCGGTAGGGACCTCCCCGAGCCCCGGCGTGGTCACCGTCATCACCACCACCCTCGACATACCCAGCCTACGGGAGGAATCGAGCTGAGAAGCCCCAGAGCGTCGCCGTCAAGCTCATTCCCTCCGACGGCCGGAGCAGTCGATTCCGGCGATCCAGAGCTCCTCCGACCATGTCGTCGCCTCCACTCTGCTCGCGGTGAGCCACTGAGTCTCCCGAGCACCTTAGCTTCCCCTAATTCCCGTTGCATCGTCGTAGCACCGCTCGCCTGTGAGCACCGCCGTCGGGCATCACCGCCGCCGTCGCTCCGGCGACCATTGGGGGGCGGCGCCACCATCAGTCTGTTCGTCTTGAAGCCCTTGTTCGATTGAGCCTAAGCACAGCCCCACGCGAACCCAGACTCGCCGGCGGCGACCACCACTGGCCGCCGGTGATGCACATGGTTGCCACATCGGCACCATGTGGCAGCCACCGTGGCAATGGCCCACTGGCCAGTGGCTGTGGGTAGACTCTGTCTCGGGTAGTTTTAGCATTTAGCATTTAGTTTTAAATCCAGGAAATTACTGCAACTTCAAATAATTATAGAAAAATCATATTAACTCAGAAAAATGAAAATAAGACATCAAAATTCTTATAAAAGTAAATTCTAGTTAATAAAAATATAATATGAAATTTTTATTTTTAATAAAAATTTAATTGTTTAATACTTGTTATTTAAAGCCTTTAATTTTAATTCTAAATTCAGTTAAAATTCAATAATTAGGAAAAAGGTATAAAATAAATAAAAACCAGAAAGTAAATAAGGAAAACATTAAAATTAATTTTCCTTTTCTATTAACTTATTAAATCCTTATTAGGAGGATTTAATACCCTAATTAATAAATGCCTTAATTATTAATTGTTTAAAATAATAAAATATCAAATCTAATATTATTTTTATTTCAAAGTTATTAATAACTTCAACTTTATTAATGAAGTTATTAATCCAATAATTATAGGGTAATTAGGAAACCCTAGTTCCATTAAAATCAAAGTGATAACCTCATCATTTCATGTGTAATCCTAAAACCCTAGTGCCATTTAGACCCTAGATCCATTACTTCTTATGAACCCTAAATTGTTCCCAAACCTAAACCTAAGTAACATGTGATCATGTTACTTCACCAGTAAACATAGATTCATATCTAGCAACTAAATACTAGTTAGAATCCACATAAAATATGGGAAACCTTATCGCTACTGATTAGCATCCCATGTGTTCATCTTCATTAGACCTAAATAATCCAGTAGGGCCAACCAAGTGTAAACCCTAGATTCCATTACCAAAAACCACCATCCTTAATTAACCATGCTTATCATCACATCCTTGTGATGAACCATAATAGCAACTATACTTGCTATTCTGTATTACATACCATATTCCACTAAACCCTACTAGTGTTGGATACTTACCCACCATTCCATTTAGGAGCCACTTATTCCTTACTTAATGAATCCAATAACAAAACCTAGACAACCTCAACCTTAATTGTAATACTTCTTATTACTTAAGAAGTATGTTCTTCAAAAGTTATTCTTTTGAAGTAAATAAAGAATCATCATCAACCCTGCTTATAAGGACCTATAAACCCTAGCCAAATATCACCAACAAGGTATGCCACCTTGATAGCAACTATTGGTAATTAAGATGTTTTAGGCTTAATTCAACAATACAAGACTAGTAGCTGATGAATCCAACTAGGTTGTGATCCATCTAATACTTACTCCAGAAATTAACTGAAACCATAGTCAACCATAGAACCCCCTCAATCTAATTATCATACTTGTTCTTTATTAAAGAATATGTTCTTCAAAAGTTATTCTTTTGAAATATATGATAATCAACCATTAACCATGCCATATAGTACTAAAACTAACCACTGTTCTTTACTTGTTAACATTATGCCAATTATCATTCTCTGTGTGCTCAATTTATTACTATGCTTTATCATCTACCTGCTTATGATAACAAGCAACCAAATCTGAATAAGAACCTTGTTTGCAAATCACTCTAAAAGTGCAACACACCCTAAACCAATCATTACCACTCACTGATCCTAAATCATCGGGGTTAGGTCACGCTTAGAGCGATTGCATCTCATACCTATGCATTATTGCATCCTTGCCAATCTTTTAAACATCGTCCTTACCGGATGATGATGCTATTTCAGAATTTGGAGTTATTATGCGTCTTAGAAGACCTTGTCTGCATAATCTTGCAGTCAAGAAAGGCAAGTTCATCACTTGCTCATGTCATTTGAGTATTTCTATCAAATTACTTGCAAAGTACTATGGTTATCACTATTGCATAAAAACCAAAACCACTACTTTCATAACTATGAATATGACTATGTGGTGGGCAATGGAACCATGGATTGTGTTGATATGGTGGAGGTTCCATTGCACGGGTTTATATCCATCTAGGATTAAACAACAAATGTCGCCAGTGATTCTTGTGCCGTAATACCCGTGTTAACCATAAGATCCGGAGTGGGACGGAGTAGTCAAAAGTGTTTCCACCTCTCGTTCATCAACGGATGCGCTTTACCGTAGACACTTGTATCTGTCGGTGGCAAGCGGTAGGCTGGGGAAGCCTTAAGTCCCCACGGCATAGTCCGTAGACACTTGTCGCTCGAAGAACAAGCGGTAGGCTGGGGAAGCCTTAAGTCCCCACGGTATTGCGGTCTATGATGGGTTGCAGCTACCGGCGTAGGAGTGTATGGTAGAGCCCAGCACTGTCGTCGTGGTCGGGGTCCACCTTGAAATCTACAGGAATAATGGGACCGGCGTGGACCCAGGGTCGGGGCATGCAACAACGGGTGGGTGTTCGAGGTAGCGGAGGAACATGATTGGCTAGACCTTATACCGGGCCTCACACCAAAGGAAGTGTGGACGGGTCGCCCCCGGTTGGCACCAAGGTTAAGATCTCTTATGGGTAAAGCAACACACATCTGCAGAGTGTAAAGAACTGTGACCTGTCACTCCCTGTTCCGGGATAAGGAACTGCGAACGCGGCCGGAAAGGAGCTCCATGAAGTTCTAGTAAACCGGTGAAGGCTGACGGACATAGTTCTTCTGAATAAAAGCAACCTTTTGAAGAAATGGTTATGAAAACTTGCATTGGTATTAGACTTTCTGGTCTAATGCCGTAGCTAGTGCATTAAACACCTCTTTCCTATAATGAACTTGTTGAGTACGCTCGTACTCATCCCACTCTTAAATCCCCTGCTTAGATATGGAGGCATCAAGAGAGGATCTACAGTGCAACTCGAAGGCCGAGGAGTCAACAACTACCTCAAGAGATAAGACCCTGTCAGAGGAGTCAGATACCACATCCAACAAGGAGAAAACCTAGTGTAGCCATAGAAGGGAACCAGCTTCCTAAACCTAGTTCCTACTTAGCTAGAATCTATTCATAGCCTCTGTAGCTAGTCAAATACTCTACAAATAGAGTTCGTGATAGGATTAGACTACGAGTCGTTCTTCTGGAGTTTATTTGCAGATTTACCTCATTGTAAAGTAGGAGGCTGTGATGATCTTATGTAACCGAGTCAATGTTGTAATTCTATAGACATGCCTTGGACCCGCATATGTTTCTGTTGTACCACTCTGAGCGATATAATACTAGTGGAACGGTGTTTCATTGGTGTTATATCAGACTTGCATACTACACCATGCAGTGGTATGCTGGGTCACCACAGTGCCAACGACAACGGCAACCGGCGGAGGAACGGCAACTATGGCGGCAACACCGACAACACCAGCGGCGCTCCCCGCCCGCCTGTCGGTCCCTGGGTCTGCTTCAACCCGGTCACCGGCGTCGCCCAGCAGATGTCGGCGCCCACGTCCTGGCGCCCCGCTGGCGGACCTGGCTGATACGTCTCCAACGTATCGATAATTTCTTATGTTCCATGCTTGTTTTATGACAATACCTACATGTTTTATACATACTTTATGTCATATTTATGCATTTTCCGGCACTAACCTATTAACAAGATGCCGAAGAGCCAGTTGCTATTTTCTGCTGTTTTTGGTTTCAGAAATCCTAGTAAGGAAATATTCTCGGAATTGGACGAAATCAACGCCCATGATCTTATTTTTCCACGAAGCTTCCAGAAGTCCGAAAGGGAAACGAAGTGGGGCGACGAGGCGGCCACACAGTAGGGCGGTGCAGCCCAGCCCCTGGCCGCGCGGCCCTAGTGTGTGGGCCCCTCGTGGCGCCCCCTGACCTA
The DNA here is from genome assembly GCF_019359855.2 of Lolium perenne. Classification (NCBI taxonomy): domain Eukaryota; kingdom Viridiplantae; phylum Streptophyta; class Magnoliopsida; order Poales; family Poaceae; genus Lolium; species Lolium perenne. Next base: position 45,638,458 of record NC_067244.2, read on the forward strand.
CCCTTCCGCCTACATAAGCCTTCGTCGATAATAACTCCAGTACCGAGAGCCACGATACGGAAAACCTTCCAGAGACGCCGCCGCCGCCAATCGCATCTCGGGGGATTCAGGAGATCGCCTCCGGCACCCTGCCGGAGAGGAGAATCATCTCCCGGAGGACTCTTCACCGCCATGGTCGCCTCCGGAGTGATGTGTGAGTAGTTCAATCCTGGACTATGGGTCCATATCAGTAGCTAGATGGTTGTCTTCTCCTCATTGTGCTATCATTGTTCGATCTTGTGAGCTGCCTAACATGATCAAGACCATCTATTTGTAATGCTACATGTTGCGTTTGTTGGAATCCGATGAATATTGAATGCTATGTTTTGTTGATTATCAATCTATCATCTATGTGTTGTTTATGATCTTGCATGCTCTCCGTTATTAGTAGAGGCTCTGGCCAAGTCGTTACTTGTAACTCCAAGAGGGAGTATTTATGCTCGATAGTGGGTTCATGCCTCCATTAAATCTGGAACAAGTGATGTAAAGTTCTAAGGTTGTGGATGTGCTGTTGCCACTAGGGATAAAACATCAATGCTATGTCTAAGGATGTATTTGTTGATTAGATTACGCACCATACTTAATGCAATTGTCTGTTGTTTGCAACTTAATACTGGAAGGGGTTTGGATGATAACCTGAAGGTGGACTTTTTAGGCATAAATGCATGCTGGATAGTGGTCTATGTACTTTGTCGTAATGCCCAATTAAATCTCACACTACTCATCATAACATGTATGTGCATTGTCATGCCATCTTTATTTGTCAATTGCCCAACTGTAATTTGTTCACCCAACATGCTATTTATCTTATGGGAGAGACACCACTAGTGAACTGTGGACCCCGGTCCATTCTTTTACATCGAATACAATCTACTGCAATACTCGTTCTACTGTTTTCTGCAAACATCATCATCCACACTATACATCTAATCCTTTGTTACAGCAAACCGGTGAGATTGACAACCTCACTGTCACGTTGGGGCAAAGTAATTTGGTTGTGTTGTGCAGGTTCCACGTTGGTGCCGGAATCCCTGGTGTTGCGCCGCACTACACTCCGCCGCCATCAACCTTCAACGTGCTTCTTGGCTCCTACTGGTTCGATAAACCTTGGTTTCTTACTGAGGGAAACTTACTGTTGTATGCATCACACCTTCCACTTGGGGTTCCCAACGGTCGCGTGCTGTACGCGTGTCAAGCTAAATTTCTGGCGCCGTTGCCGGGGAGATCAAGACACGCTGCAAGGGGAGTCTCCACTTCCAATCTCTTTACTTTGTTTTTGTCTTGCTTTTACTTTTATTTACTTCTTTGTTTGCTGCATTATATCAAAATACAAAAAAATTAGTTGTTAGCTTTACTTTATTTACTATCTTGTTTGCATTCTCCATATTAAAAACACAAAAAAAAATTAGTTACTTGCATTTACTTTACCTATTTCATCATGTTTCCTCCTAAGTTTACTCTAAAAGATATACATGTAGGAGAAGGGTCTATCATTGGAAGAGATAATATAGAAGCATTTTTCACCCATGTTAGCATGGATGAAGATTTTGAAGATATACCATTATTAAAAGCTGCTCCTACTTATGAAAGTGCCTCTGCCTGTTTAGTACACATGTTGGAAACTAGATTTATTAGTCTCAATCCCATGATACAACACATTTTTCTTACACTCAGTGATATGGAAGAAGGAGAAAAGAAAGATTTTGTATTAGAAACCCTTCTTAAAGAATTTGATGGTGTAGCAAGAGAAGCTAGAAAAGTCTTTGCTAAATATAATATGCTTGACTCTTATACCAACTTTGCTAGTACCCTTGAAAAGATGGAAAAAGATAGACAAAAGTACACTAATCAAGTTAATTATGAGGGGGATATTAAAACATCAATACCTTGCAAGCTCTTAGGAACGTGCGAGGCACTAGAAAATAACTATGCTTGGCTTGTCCCTGCAAATTTGTTTGATGAGAATAGCAAGCCTAAGACTAATGAAAAGGGAGCCTCTGAAACCCACATAGATAAAATACAATGCATAGTTGAGAAAACTCCAAACCCCGATGTTGATGCTTCATCTCTTGATAATACTTGATTCACACTTTCTGCGCCTAGCTGAAAGGCGTTAAAGAAAAGCGCTTATGGGAGACAACCCATGATTTTACTACAGCACTTTTATTTTATATTTAAGTCTTGGAAGTTGTTACTACTGTAGCAACATCTCCTTATCTTTATTTTATTGCATTGTTGTGCCAAGTAAAGTCTTTGATAGTAAGGTTCATACTAGATTTGGATTACTGCGCAGAAACAGATTTCTTGCTGTCACGAATTTGAGAAGTAGTCTCTGTAGGTAACTCAGAAAAATCTGCCAATTTACGTGAGTAATCCTCAGATATGTACGCAACTTTCATTCAATTTGAGCATTTTCATTTGAGCAAGTCTGGTGCACCTAAAAAATTCGTCTTTACGGACTGTTCTGTTTTGACAGATTCTGCCTTTTTATTTCGTATTGCCTGTTTTGCTATGTTTGATGAATTTCTTTATTCCATTAAATTTCAGTAGCTTTGTGCAATGTCCAGAAGTGTTAAGAATGATTATGTCACCTCTGAACATGTGAATTTTGATTATGCACTAACCCTCTAATGAGTTGTTTTGAGTTTGGTGTGGAGGAAGTTTTCAAGGATCAAGAGAGGAGGATGATACAATATGATCAAGGAGAGTGAAAGCTCTAAGCTTGGGGATGCCCCGGTGGTTCATCCCTGCATATTTCAAGAAGACTCAAGCATCTAAGCTTGGGGATGCCCAAGGCATCCCCTTCTTCATCGACAACATTATCAGGTTCCTCTAGTGAAACTATATTTGTATTCCATCACATCTTATGTGCTTTACTTGGAGCGTCTGTTTGTTTTTGTTTTTGTTTTTGTTTTGTTTGAATAAAGTTGGATCCTAGCATTCATTGTGTGGGAGAGAGACACGCTCCGCTGTTGCATATGGACAAATATGTCCTTGGCTTTACTCATAATGTTCATGGCGAAGGTTGAATCTGCTTCGTTAATTGTTATATGGTTGGAAACGGGAAATGCTACATGCGGTAATTGGTATAATGTATTGAATAATTTGATACTTGGCAATTGTTGTGCTCATATGGATCATGTTTAAGCTCTTGCATCATATACTTTGCACCTATTAGTGAAGAAATACATAGAGCTTGCTAAAATTTGGTTTGCATGATTGGTCTCTCTAAGGTCTAGATATTTTCTAGTAAGGGTTTGAACAACAAGGAAGACGGTGTAGAGTCTTATAATGCTTGCAATATATTTTTATGTGAGTTTTGCTGTACCGGTTCATACTTGTGTTTGCTTCAAACAACCTTGCTAACCTAAGCCTTGTATTGAGAGGGAATACTTCTCGTGCATCCAAATCCTTGAGCCAAAAACTATGCCATTTGTGTCCACCATACCTACCTACTACATGGTATTTCTCCTCCATTCCAAGTAAATTGCTTGAGTGCTATCTTTAAACACTTCAAAAGTTATTACCTCTTATTTGTGTCAATGTTTTATAGCTCATGAGGAAGTATGTGGTGTTTATCTTTCAATCTTGTTGGGCAACTTTCACCAATGGACTAGTGGCTTCATCCGCTTATCCAATAATTTTGCAAAAAGAGCTGGCAATGGGGTTCCCAGTCCCAATTAATTAACTTTCATAATTTTACAAAAAAATAGACACTCCTCCATGGTATGTGATTGTTGGACGGCACCCGAGGGTTCGGTTAGCCATGGCTTGAGAAAGTAAAGGTGGGGAGGAGTGTCATCTAAATAAAACTAAAATAAAAAGGCACTCCTTCATGGTATGAGATTGTTGGCAGGCACCCGAGGATTCGGTTAGCCATGGTTTGTGAAAGCAAAGGTTGGAAGGAGTGCCACCCAAAAATAAAAATCTTTCATGGGAGCCGCTCTTTGAAGGTCTGTCTGGCAAGGGGGTTAGAGTGCCCACTACCATTCGTTGACAACAACAAACACCTCTCAAAACTTTACTTTTATGCTCTCTTTATGTTTCAAAATAAAAGCTCTAGCACAAATATAGCAATCAATGCTTCCCTCTTCGAAGGGCCATTCTTCTACTTTTATGTTGAGTCAGTTTACCTATTTCCTTCTATCCTAGAAGCAAACACTTGTGTTAACTGTGCATTGATTCCTACATACTTGCTTATTGCACTTATTATATTACTTTATGTTGACAATATCCATGAGATATACATGTTACAAGTTGAAAGCAACCGCTGAAACTTAATCTTCCTTTGTGTTGTTTCAATATCTTTACTATGAATTTATTGCTTTATGAGTTAACTCTTATGCAAGACTTATTGATGCTTGTTTTGAAAGTACTATTCATGAAAAGTCTTTGCTATATGATTCAGTTGTTTACTCATTGTCTTTACCATTGCTTCGGATCGCTGCATTCATTACATGTGCTTACAATAGTATTGATCAAGATTATGATAGCATGTCACTTCAGAAATTATCTTTGTTATCGTTTACCTACTCGGGACGAGTAGGAACTAAGCTTGGGGATGCTGATACGTCTCCAACGTATCGATAATTTCTTATGTTCCATGCTTGTTTTATGATAATACCTACATGTTTTATACATACTTTATGTCATATTTATGCATTTTCCGGCACTAACCTATTAACAAGATGCCGAAGAGCCAGTTGCTGTTTTCTGCTATTTTTGGTTTCAGAAATCCTAGTAAGGAAATATTCTCGGAATTGGACGAAATCAACGCCCAGGATCTTATTTTTCCACGAAGCTTCCAGAAGTCCGAAAGGGAAACGAAGTGGGGCGACGAGGCGGCCACACAGTAGGGCGGCGCGGCCCAGCCCCTGGCCGCGCGGCCCTAGCGTGTGGGCCCCTCGTGGCGCCCCCTGACCTACCCTTCCACCTACATAAGCCTTCGTCGATAATAACTCCAGTACCGAGAGCCACGATACGGAAAACCTTCCAGAGACGCTGCCGCCGGCAATCCCATCTCGGGGGATTCAGGAGATCGCCTCCGGCACCCTGCCGGAGAGGGGAATCATCTCCCGGAGGACTCTTCACCGCCATGGTCGCCTCCGGGGTGATGTGTGAGTAGTTCACCCCTGGACTATGGGTCCATAGCAGTAGCTAGATGGTTGTCTGATGTCCCACAAGTATAGGGGATCGCAGCAGTCTTCGCGGGTAGTATAACCCAATTTATTGATTCGACACAAGGGGAGACAAAGATTACTTGAAAGCCTTAACAGCGGAGTTGTCAATTCAGCTGCACCTGGAAACAGACTTGCTCGCAAGAGTTTATCAGTAGTAACAGTTTTATAGCAACGATAGCAAGATAGTGAAATAACAGCAGCAGAGTAACAGAGACAGCAATAGTGATTATAGTAAACAGGAGGATTAAAATACTGTAGGCACGGGGACGGATAAAGGGCGTTGCATGGATGAGAGAAACTCATGTAACAATCATAGCAGGGCATTTGCAGGTAATAATAAAACGGTGTCCAAGTACAAAGCAATCAATAGGCATGTGTTCCAATTATAGTCGTACGTGCTCGCAATGAGAAACTTGCACAACATCTTTTGTCCTACCAAATGGCAAGGCAGCGGCCTCAAGGGAATCTACTGGATATTAAGGTACTCCTTTTAATAGAGTACCGGAGCAAAGCATTAACACTCCGTGAACACATGTGATCCTCACATCACTACCATCCCCTCCGGTTGTCCCGATTCTTGTCACTTCGGGGCCATTGGTTCCGGACAGCGACATGTGTATACAACTTGCAGGTAAGACCATAAACAATGAATATCATGATGAAATAATAACATGTTCAGATCTGAGATCATGGCACTCGGGCCCTAGTGACAAGCATTAAGCATAGCAAGTTGCAACAATATCATCAAAGTACCAATTACGGACACTAGGCACTATGCCCTAACAATCTTATGCTATTACATGACCAATCTCATCCAATCCCTACCATCCCCTTCGGCCTACAGCGGGGGAATTACTCACACATGGATGGGGGAAACATGGCTGGTCGATGGAGAGGCGTCGGTGGTGATGATGGCGATGATCTCCTCCAATTCCCCGTCCCGGCGGAGTGCCAGAACGGAGACTTCTGGCTCCCGAGACGGAGTTTCGCGATGTGGCGGCGTTCTGGAGGCTTTCTGGTGACTTCGACTTCTCCCCCGTGCGTTTTTAGGTCGAAGGCAATAAATAGTCCGAAGGAGGGCGTCGGGGGCTGACCGAGGCCGCCACACAGTAGGGCCACGCGGGCTCCTCCTGGGCCGCGCCGCCCTATGGTGTGGGGTCCTCGGGCCCCCACCTGGCTTGCCCTTCTGGCTCCGCCAATATTCTGGGAAAATAGGACCTTCTGCATAAATTCCGAGGATTTTCCTGAAAGTTGGATTTCTGCACAAAAACGAGACACCAGAACAGTTCTGCTGAAAACCGCGTTAGTCCGTGTTAGTTGCATCCAAAATACACAAATTAGAGGCAAAACAATAGCAAAAGTGTTCGGGAAAGTAGATACGTTTTGGACGTATCAACCCCCCCAAGCTTAGCTTATTGCTTGTCCTCAAGCAATTCAGTTAACAACTGAGCGATAAAAGAACTTTCACGAACACATTTGCTCATATGATGTATATATTCTCATGCTATGGCTAACACTTAGGCAGTTCATAATGAGATACATGCAAATAAGATCATCTAACAGCTATGTCAATCATGGAGAGGTACCAACAATTAATAATAAGCATCATGAATCATGTATATAAGCAGGATTGCAATGTTCATAAGAGAGTATGATAAAGTGGTATCTTGCTTGCCCATATTTGATTAGCAAAACATAAATGCTCATGCACCTCTGAAGTTCATAGAAAGACTAGAAGTAGTGATTGTCAAAGATAAAAGCATCAAAGTTATACCACAATCAATCATATTTTGAGACAAGCATATTATACTAAGAATGACAGTTGTGCTCTCAAGATAGTGCTCAAAGAAAGAATGGAGACACAACATAAAAGTAAAAGATTGACCCTTCGCAGAGGGAAGCAGGGATTAACATGCGCTAGAGCTTTTCATTTTTAAAACAGGAGTAAAATTATTTTGAGAGGTGTTTGTTGTTGTCAACAAATGGTAATGGGTACACCAACTACCTCGCCAACCGGACTTCCAAGAGCGGCTCCCATGAATTATTTTTATGTTTATGTGGCACTCCTTCCAACCTTTCTTTCACAAACCATGGCTAACCGAATCCTCGGGTGCCTACCAACAATCTCATACCATGAAGGAGTGCCTTTTTATTTTAGTTTTATTATGATGACACTCCCCTCAACCTTTGCTTACACAAGCCATGGCTAACCGAATCCTTCGGGTGCCGTCCAACAATCATATACCATGGAGGAGTGTCTATTTAGGTTAATTAATTTGGGACTGGGAATCCCATTGCCAGCTCTTTTTGCAAAATTATTGGATAAGCGGATGTGCCACTAGTCCATAATGGAAGTCCGTCAAGAGTAAATGACAAGGTTGAAAGTTAAACACCACATACTTCCTCATGAGCTATAAAACATTAACACAAATTGAGAAGCATTTTGAAGGTTTTAAAGGTAGCGCATGAGAATTTACTTAGAATGGTTTGAAATGCCATGCATAGGTATTTATGGTGGACACTTTGGAATAACTTGGTTTTCAGGTGTTTGGAAGCACGAGCAGCGTTCTCGCTCAGTACAAGTGAAGGCTAGCAATAGACTGGGGAACGACAAATCAAGAGAGCAGTAACTGTCATAATCATGCTTGCGGCAAAATAAATTAACAGAGGCATAAAAGTGATACCAGAACTCTGAAGCAATGTAAATCATAGAGGCTTAATTGACTTTTGTTCAGTCATATGCATGCATGAGCATGTGCCAAGTCGATATAAATGAATTATTCAGAGGAGGATACCACAATGCCATACCTACTTATGAATAAAACAATGCAAGCAAACATCCATGAGATGCTACTCATATTAATAAATTGGGGCTAAACATGAGAGATCATGAACTACTAGACTTTCTCAAATGACATATACCTCACATGAACCAACTAAGCATGCCCACATGGATGAGTATATGTACAAAAATGAAAACAAATAGATTTCATACCAGCCTCTCACCACAATCCAATTGTCTTAGATCGTCATTATTGCCTTTCACTTGTGTAGCTTGGATAATATGAAATGAAAACCACGCTCCAGCCACCGAAGACCATTGAACTCAAGATGAACTTTACAAACCAAAGAAGAACAGCAAATATTTTTGGTGTTTTCGAATTGAAAACAAGAACAAAAGGAAACAAGCAAACAAAGCAAAATCTTTTTGGATTTTCTTATAGCAAACCAACGATAGCAAATAAAGCAAAATAAATGCAAGAAACCAAAGTAAACAAATGGTGAAGAGAAACAACAGAAATATTTTTGGTCTTTTTGTGTTTTGGGAAAGAAACAAAGCAAAAACAAGAAATGGCAAACTAGAAAAGTCACATAAACACAAAGCAGCAGAAATTCGTCAAACTTGACAGCAGTACAGTACTCGATTTTTAAGAAATTCTTCCACTGCTCAAATCGAAAAGTGTTCAACTAATGAAAGTTAGATAACAACCTGGGGAACATGCACAAAAATTGTCTTCGCAAAATACTGTTCTGGCTATTTTTGGGAATGTTTTCGGTAACAGTCCAGAATCTGTTTTCAGGCAGCACTTCCCCAAATATCATCTTCCTCTCATTAGAAAACCACTCAAACAAACTAAACAAGTATATACAAGTATCCAGCAATCATAATATGCAAAGAATGAGTGATGCCGGTATACCTCCCCCCCAAGCTTAGGATTTTGGCCTAAGTGGAGTTCAACCCCAGCGAGGCCATGAAGTAGCATCTCCGTAGTACGGCGAAGATGGATCATATCCCGGGTATGTGCTAGAAGAAGCACCCGGATACGTGACGGTGTAGTTGTAGGAGGGCTCGGCGTCCTCGGAGTCATGCTGCTGGTGGAAGTCTTGTATCTTCATATTTTCCTCCACCTCCTCTTTAGTGCGCAACCATGGTTCCCTGTCAATGCTGAACAAATCTGGCTGGGGAAGAGGGATTTCCTTCTCATCCCCGTCAGCAAACAACATTCTATAAACCATGTTATCTAAAGTGGAATCAGCGGTAACAAAATGATGGCTTTTCATAGCAGCAATATCAAGCCTCCTAGGGGTTAATGGCACATCATTAGAATCAAGAGGAAGTCTTAAATGTGTTAAAATGCGCAATGCAATAGTTCCTCCAAAAAATAGGCCCCCTGTTAGACAGGCGGCGAGCAATAAGAGAACCGAGATGATAAGGTGTCATCCAAAGAAGTGCAGCATTCAAGAAAGCAAGATGGTAGCTAGAAATATTGCTAGTGTTCTCCCTACCAAGAATGCTAGTAGCAATGTAATAGGCAAAATACTTAATGGCGGGGAGTTGGATGTTTCTTATCTTGCCACGCTGAATGGTGCGACAATCATCATCGGTGATCCCTCGATAGAGCTCCAACAGGTCCCGGGGGTTGTCATCAATCCTCCTTGCTGTACCTACAGGGGCAATATCCAATGCAACACAAAATTCTTCCAATTCCATAGTAATAGGATTACCATAGATCTTGAATGCAACTGTCGGCCCATATTGCTTGTTGTGGAACTTGAAGCTCTGTTATCACCAGATTTTGGCCAAATCAGGAGGTGGGCCGTAAGGGAGATGGGCTTGGAAGATTACACGTGGAAGATCTCTGAAGCGGCCTTGCACGAAGAATTTGGGCTAGATTGCCCGTGTATCTTTAATTATAGTAGATTGCATCGTAGATTAAAAGTTAGAGTTTGTCTCGTGCACGGTGGGATTATTCCCACGTTAGAAAGTCCCCTGGACTATAAATATGTATCTAGGGTTTATGGAATAAACAACAACCAACGTTCAACCAACAAATCAATCTCGGCGCATCGCCAACTCCTTCGTCTCGAGGGTTTCTACCGGTAAGCAACATGCTGCCTAGATCGCATCTTGCGATCTAGGCAGCACAAGCTTCATGTTGTTCATGCGTTCCTCGTACTGAAGCCTTTTTGATGGCGAGCAACGTAGTTATCATAGATGTGTTAGGGTTAGCATTGTTCTTCGTTTAAACATGCTGTCGTAGTGCAACCCTAGCATATCTAGCCGCCCTTACACCTATCTTAGGTGTAGGGGCGGCACCCCGCTTGATCTTTATTTAGTAGATCTGATCCGTTACGGTTGCTCCTTGTTCTACAAGGATTAGTTTAATATCTGCAATAGTTAGGCCTTACAAAGGGTTGGAGGATCCAGCGGCACGTAGGGTGGCGTTCGCTAGTCCTAGACAGGATGTTCCGGGGATCAACCTCGTGTTGGTTTTTAGGCCCTATCTAGGATCGGCTTACGATCACCGTGCGTGGCCGCGAGGCCCAATCGTGAGTAGGATGATCCGATTATGCGGTGAAAACCCAAAATCGTCGTAGATCTCATTAGCTTTATCTTGATCAAGCAGGACCACCATATATTCGTGCACCTCGTATGAATCATGGGTGGATCGGCTCCTTGAGCCGATTCACAGGATAACCTGAGAGCCGATCGAGGCTCGTATTTAATGTTTACGTGTATGCCATGCAGGAAACTAAGCGAGGCATCTCCATCACCTTCCTGACCAGGTATAGGTCAGGTGGCACGCCCTTGCATCAGCATCGGACGTGTGACCAGAAAGCTTTGCGGGCCGTCGCTCGGAGGGACCTCGGCCAGCCGCAGCCCTAGGTTGTTCCCGGCTCTACGGTGTTGCCCGTCGCTGCCCGCCGGTGGGTTTTGACAGCAACACATTCTGGCACGCCCGGTGGGACAAGCTTCAACATCAACCACATCGCCATCTACATCTGAGATGGCGGACGGCACGCCAGTCACGTACGAGGATCTGACGGACGAGCTCAAGAAGAAGTATGACGAGATCAAAGTCATCCTCGAAGCCGACCTCATCGGCTCTTTTCACAGAACCCGTTCCCATGGCGTCAGATGGAAAGGGTTCTCACCTGAAGGTGCACTCGATGGGATAGACCTCTCGCCCGTCGAAGAACGCACCAGGTCCCCGCGGGCAGAGATCAACTTCTTGGTGGCCCACTCGCTACACCGCCACTCTGAGAACCTGGTAAACACGTTGGAGCGTGTCGCTCTTCGCGTGATCCAGGAGATCATGAGGCACCAGTATTCGCCGTCAGGACCAGCTCTCGGGACGCATCAAGGAGAGTTGCCACTCCAGTCCCGTCCACCGCTGCCATTTGCATGGGCAGCGCCAGAAGTGCCGAATTCACCGGCATTCGTCGTCTACAAGATCGGTGGTGACCCTAGTGACTACCAGTTCTTGCTTGAGGCGCCTAAGGAGATCCCTCACGGGTACACGTGCACGTATGTGCCAGATTGCGGTAACTGGGCGCTCACAAACCAGGCCACAACATCGGGGACTTCGGGAAAACAGGAGGGACGTCAGCGACAGATCTTGAGAAGCAGACGTGGCTAACTAAGTACGCCACCCCGACGAACCTCCAGAGCTCAGCTCCTGCAGTTGGCTCAGAGCTGGAAAAGCAAACATGGCTGGCTAAGTACGCCACCCCGGCGAATCTTCAGAGTTCAACTCCTGCAGCCAGCACAGCGGATCGGATCAGTACCATAATGAGAGACCAGTTCGGCATGGTGCCGAAAAGGAGGGCAATCGGCTATTCCAAGCCGTACCCCGATGAGTACGAATTGATCCCGCTACCACCTAAATATCGGCTCCCTGATTTCTCCAAATTCAGTGGATCAGATGGTTCCAGCTCCATCGAGCACATAGGCCGATATTTGGCACAGCTAGGACCGGCTTCAGTGTCGGATCAACTACGCGTGAGGTTCTTCTCACAGTCCCTCACGGGATCGGCTTTCGGGTGGTACACCTCGTTGCCACCAGACTCCATCCGGACTTGGAAGCAGTTGGAAGAACAGTTCCATATGCAGTATCACTCAGAGGCTTCCGAGTCTGGCCTTGCCGATCTAGCACAACTACGTCAGAAGCGTGGAGAAACTGTGACAGAATACATCCAGCGCTTCAGGAATCTTAGGAACCGATGTTATTCGGTTCGAATAACTTAAAAGGAAGCAGTCGAGTTGGCAGTAGCGGGCCTTGCAGCACCGCTCAAGGACATGGCCTCCCAAGCAGACTACCCCTCACTGGCGCATATGGTTCAGAAACTGTCGGCATATGAACAGCGCCACCCGGACCTGTACCAGGACAAATTCAAGCGTGCAGTAGTCCTGGTCGAGGCAGAGGAAGACGAAGTTTCTGCGGGAGATCAAGAGGTAGCAGTGGCTGAATGGACTCGGGGGGGAACCCCCGTGTCCTGCAAATGGGTAAAGCCACCAGGCCCGCCCAGGGGGTTTGATTTTGACGTGACCAAAACTGAGCAAATCTTCGACCTCCTGCTCAAGGAGAAGCAGTTGACGATCCCTGAAGGTCTCAAATTCCCCACGGTACAAGAGCTGAACGGAAAGCCATACTGCAAATGGCATAACTCGCTCTCCCATGCCACCAACGACTGCAGGGTGTGGCGTCAGCACATCCAAGCGGCGATAGAAAAAGGGCGTCTAATTTTCAACCAGTACGCCATGAAGGTCGACACCCAACCCTTCCCCGCCGTTAACATGGTGGAATGCACTTACCCTGAAGGTTGCCAGCCAGGGTCCTCATTCAGCATCAACATGGTAGGATCTGGGCACCGCTCTGGCAAAGATGGAGACGAGGGCAGCTGCTCTCGTAGAAAGGACACAGAGGAGGCCGCTCCACGCGATCGGCTCCGTCATGATGGCAAGCGCTACGTCACAGAGGGAGAAGTGACGAACATAAGATATCAGCGACCCCTCTCTGATCACCTCCTCAACAAGTATGTGAGTCAGTATGACCAACGCCGACGATCAAGCAATGATGATGAAAGAGATCGTCTGGCTAGAGAAGCCAGAAGACATCGTCGGCACGATCGCGATGAGGAGGAGCACGAGCGCCGTGCCGAAGAAAAATCAAGGGAGCAAGACGACAATGATAGGCACTGGGACTGCCCCTTCTTCAGACACTGCTGGGATTCAGGAATGAGCCGATTGCCCACAATCGGCAATTGCCCAGAATGCAACCAGAAGAAGAAGGAGGCAGCCAACGTGTCTGTGTTCAAGCGCCTAGGGCCTCTCCCGCCACAAAGCAAACGCGCTGAGTCACCTCGTTGGGCAGATCTCGAGGATTCAGAAGACGAGGGAGAAGAAGAAGAAGACAGGTACCACCGGCCAAGGTGGTGCCCTGACGGACTCAGCCGTTCCCAAAAGCGCAGGGTTCAGCGATTGCGCAGCCTGGAGGAAGCTGAAAGGGTATACTTGCATACGCTAAGGAAGGCACGACCTGATCTGGCTGCGAAAGTTCAGCGAACCCTGGACGAAGAGGGTCGTCCACGGAAAATGGAGTGGCGCCCCAAACAAAGGAAAGCCGATGATGAAACATCGGCTGGCACAAACATGGTGCTCGTCCTTCCGACGGAGCTTGGTGCTCCACGATTACACGATGCACTCAAGGTGGACGACAACAAGCGCATAAAGTCAGAGGTTGGGCTGGTTTTATCCACCAGCCTGACCGAGTAGCAAGGACAAACCGATGAGCAAACGGGGCGAGGCTGATCCTTGTGATCGGCCCCAAAAATTACGGAGGAGCATTACAGAACCTTCAGTCAGCGCTTCAATCGATATGGAGGCCGATTCCAGCAATCGGCCAAACTTATCTTCACCACATGTTCTGCTTGTGTTCAACATTGATCTACTGGGCAGCGGCCACGTCGGCGGATGAAAGTTAGCACGAATCCTCGCGGAGCCGACGTGCAAGTACAGTGCTTTGGCTAACCACAAAGCCGATATCTGCAGTCACCTGGCAGATTCGGCTCGGGGGGCATATAGTCGGATGAACATGTGCAGATAAACATGTGTAAACACATGTGCAGTGAAACATTGGGGGCCGGTTAAGGAAAAATTGGCCAGTAAAAAATATTTTTACAGCCGATGCAAGGGCATCGACTTTAGAACTAAGGAACAAAGCCGATGCGCAGCCATCGACTCTAGGGCAATTACACAAGACCAAAACCTACCGATTATGTGCTCAGGGCTCACATTTTCGCCAAGATGGTTTTCAGTTCAGCTGCAATAAGCCGACAACCCTTTGCGTCAGTTAAGCTGTTGATGTTTCATCTACAACATCAGCACTCAGTGGAAGGAAACTGATCAATGTGGGCAAGTCTGGCTGATTCTTCATGGTGGCTATCTCGGATTACCAGACTACCTAAGGTCAGAGCCTTTTTGTTGGATCTGTGTATCCATGCCGGTATTCTCACCCTGATTGAGGCTCGGGGGCAGCTCGCCCTAAAATGTCTTTGTTTTGGAGAGCCGATTTCGTTGGAATCGGCCGGTTCCATATTAATGACTTGGAAGCCAATGGTAACGTGTTTGGCTGATTCACCACTATTCTCGCCTTGGGTAAGGCTTGGGGGGCAACTCGCCTGAAGGTTTTTTGGCTCTGGAGAGCAAATTTGGTTGGAATCGGCTGGCTCTACATCGCAACTGTTCTGAAAAGGGGTGCTTTTATTACAGAGGTATCAGCTTTATCATCCAAGCTGATTCAGCGACAGTTCCAGGGCCTTTGTAAAGACACCTGCTCAAGACTAAACCCGCGGCTTACCGCGGTCGGCAGTGTTATCATCATCGGTAAGATTGGCTAATCTGGAGGGATGAATGAATTGACCTGTCTCGCAGATTATCGTGAGAGACCGATGCGTTGCCATCAGTCATTGAACATTGATTGGGCTAATGGTCGACAAAGCCAGATGAGGGAAAATCGGCTGAATCAGCATACAGGACATCGGCAAAATCAAAAGAAGTTTTCATTGATAATAAAATTTCTTACAAGGAGAAACCGATTGTTCAACAAAAGGGAACGGGTTACTACTGCCAACCCTATGCTAGTGAATCCCTACTCTAAAGGCTGTTGCTGTCTTCGCCGTCGCTGAGGTAGCCGCCGCCATTGCTGCTGTCGGCGAGTTTCTCGTTGCTGCTACTGTGACCTTCAGCAGAGGCCTCTTCCTCGTCATCATCATCGTCCTCGTCTGACCAAGCCCAGCCCCGGATATGCTTTGGTGGTGGTTCGTCGGAGGAGGTGTCGTCCTCCTGTTCCTTCTTCAGGTCGGAGGAGACGTCTTCTTCTTCATCGTCTTCTTCTTCTTTGGTGACGGAGGTGAATTTACCCCGGAAGGGAGGGTCGTCATCATCGCTCTCCGCCTCCAGTGCTCCGTCAACCAGGTACCGGAGGTCATCTTCCCCGTCGGTTAGGGGCATGGCCCCATCTGACCAGACGAGGTCCTCACCCTCCGGCACGAAGTCGAAGTCCCACTCCCGCTTGTCCCAATGTTTGGGAGCCTGGCGGTTGTACGCCTCCATCTGGTTGTGCTCTGGAACCAACTCGCTTGAGGAAGAGGATTGGAGAGAGACGGAAGAGGAGGAAGAAGACGACATGGCTGAGAAAAAAAGAGGGTTTTTTGGTGCCGATAGCTAGAACAGAGGAAGGGGATGAAGAGGGCTAATCGACCAGCACGGATAAATAATGAGAAATCTGGTGGAAATTTAATGCTATTGCAGTTTCCGAGGAGGTGATGCTAAAGCTATCGAATTGTGCAGAGAAGTTGACAAGACAGGGCATCATGATAAGGATTCTGCAACAGGTCTGCCCTGCCAAGACATGACTCTTCGAAGGGAAAACAAAATGGTTTTGGAATTATCATTGCCAAAACCAGGGGGGCATGTGTTATCACCAGATTTTGGCCAAATCAGGAGGTGGGCCGTAAGGGAGATGGGCTTGGAAGATTACACGTGGAAGATCTCTGAAGCGGCCTTGCACGAAGAATTTGGGCTAGATTGCCCGTGTATCTTTAATTATAGTAGATTGCATCGTAGATTAAAAGTTAGAGTTTGTCTCGTGCACGGTGGGATTATTCCCACGTTAGAAAGTCCCCTGGACTATAAATATGTATCTAGGGTTTATGGAATAAACAACAACCAACGTTCAACCAACAAATCAATCTCGGCGCATCGCCAACTCCTTCGTCTCGAGGGTTTCTACCGGTAAGCAACATGCTGCCTAGATCGCATCTTGCGATCTAGGCAGCACAAGCTTCATGTTGTTCATGCGTTGCTAAATCTTTGAAGCCTTTTTGATGGCGAGCAACGTAGTTATCATAGATGTGTTAGGGTTAGCATTGTTCTTCGTTTAAACATGCTGTCGTAGTGCAACCCTAGCATATCTAGCCGCCCTTACACCTATCTTAGGTGTAGGGGCGGCACCCCGCTTGATCTTTATTTAGTAGATCTGATCCGTTACGGTTGCTCCTTGTTCTACAAGGATTAGTTTAATATCTGCAATAGTTAGGCCTTACAAAGGGTTGGAGGATCCAGCGGCACGTAGGGTGGCGTTCGCTAGTCCTAGACAGGATGTTCCGGGGATCAACCTCGTGTTGGTTTTTAGGCCCTATCTAGGATCGGCTTACGATCACCGTGCGTGGCCGCGAGGCCCAATCGTGAGTAGGATGATCCGATTATGCGGTGAAAACCCAAAATCGTCGTAGATCTCATTAGCTTTATCTTGATCAAGCAGGACCACCATATATTCATGCACCTCGTACGAATCATGGGTGGATCGGCTCCTTGAGCCGATTCACAGGATAACCTGAGAGCCGATCGAGGCTCGTATTTAATGTTTACGTGTATGCCATGCAGGAAACTAAGCGAGGCATCTCCATCACCTTCCTGACCAGGTATAGGTCAGGTGGCACGCCCTTGCATCAGCATCGGACGTGTGACCAGAAGGCTTTGCGGGCCGTCGCTCGGAGGGACCTCGGCCAGCCGCAGCCCTAGGTTGTTCCCGGCTCTACGGTGTTGCCCGTCGCTGCCCGCCGGTGGGTTTTGACAGCAACAAGCTCTCGACGAAGATTTTGGTGAGCATGTAGTATTGCTCCCTTTCATCTCCCACGTAGGCGGCTAAGCCCGCCCTGTTGACGAGGGTGAAGAAATCATCCAATAACCCTGCATTTCTCAGAAAATCATAGCATGGGAAAGATGAAGCATTAGGAGCCCCATTGTCTTCTTCGGGCGCAAAGCTCGGCGCGATGATATCCTCATTGTAGGATCGCCTGAGTCGGGTGGCGGTCCTAGAGGGCCTTCCGGTGCTGGTTGTCCCTCTCCGAAACAATTCTCCAAAGTTGAAGTTCTTCATCCTCCTTTTCTGAAATTTTTCAACAAATGATATAAAACTTGATTTGGTGACATATAATCAAGGGGAACTACTATAGGAACTTGCTAGAGTAATAATCATGCATCAAAACTAGTTTATACAACTTAGAACAAGCATGCAAGCTCACTAAACATGTTACCTACAGCAGCAAAATATTCAAGATATACTCAACCAAACAAAATTCTACTTGGATAATCAGAGGAGTCACATACCGGAGAGCAAATGTGCCAAATTTCAGACAGAAATCTGGGCTGAGCAAAGAGATCGAAAAATCCTGAGCTCTTGAGCAAAAACGCGAGTGAGAGAAAGCTGGTGTCGATTTTTTCGGGAGAGAGAAGAGTCTGGGAGGAAGAGATGCTGAAGTGGGGTAAAGGGGGCCCACACGCCAGGGTGGCGCGCCCCTTGCCGGCGCGCCACACCGTGGGTGCCACCCTGGGGTGCCCCACAGGTCATCCCCAGGTGCTCCCAGGTGCATTTTCGAAAAATAGGACCAACGGTATAATTTTTGTGAATTTTTGAAAACTTTGAAAAATGCACATTTCTAGGTATTAAGTTTATTATTACTGGACAGGAAAATTTTTGAAATCTCTAATTAACTAAGGAACTTTGCAAATCAAAAGTGCTACAGCAAGTAAAGCAAGTGGAGGGAGAAAGAGATGTTGTTTACCTCCTCTATGCATATAAAAGGTATTTGTTAACAAGGTTGATCAGGTCTTGCCACCAAATAAATTTTACATAGCATAAGAATAAATAAACCTCAAATCAATCATGTTACCTTGAATTGTATTGATATGGATCCAATCATAAGATTTTGATAACCTTCTTTAGGCTCATATATAGGACAATAAATAGTTCCAATTTTGATAGTTCTCACATTAGAAATAGTATTGACTCCGCATACTTTATCAATCCTCTTGGGGAAATAGACGGTATGCTCCTTATCATCAACATTGAAAGTAACCTTTCCTTTATTGCAATCAATAACAGCCCCTGCGGTGTTAAGAAAAGGTCTCCCAAGAATAATAGACATATTATCATCTTCAGGCATTTCCAACACAACAAAATCAGTTAATATCAAGCAGTTATTAGTAACTTGAACAGGAACATCCTCACATATACCAACAGGAATAGCAGTAGATTTATCAGCCATTTGCAAAGATATATCAGTAGGTATCAACTTATCTAAATAAAGTCTCTTATAAAGAGAAAAAGGCATAACACTAACACCGGCTCCCAAGTCACATAGAGCAGTTTTAACATAATTATTCTTAATAGAACAAGGAATAGTAGGTATACCTGGGTCGCCCAACTTCTTTGGCACTTTGCCATTGAAAGAGTAATTAGCAAGCATAGTGGAAATTTCCTCATTGGGGATTTTCCTTTTGTTAGTAACAATATCTTTCATATACTTTGAATAAGGAGGCAATTTGATAGCATCAGTCAAAGGGATTTGCAAGAATAAAGGTTTCGTCCAATCACAAAATTTATTATAATGTTCTTCTTCCTTTGATTTTAGTTTCTTAGCAGGAAAAGGCATTTGCTTTTGTACCCAAGGTTCCCTTTCATTACCATGTTTCTTAGCAATAAAATCTTCTTTAGTATACTTTTTATTTTTAGCATGCTTTTCAGGTTCATCTTCTACCTCTTCTTTATCAGAAGCATCATTCTTATCATTATCATTATTATTATCATTATCATGTTCATTACCACTTTCAGTTTCAGCATCGGAAATAGAAATACTATTAGGATCATTAACAGGTTCAGAGGATTCTACAACATTTTTATGTTTCTTCTTCTTTTTCTTCTTAGAAGGAGCACTAGGTTCAATGCGCTGAGAATCTTGTTCAATTCTTTTGGGATGCCCTTCAGGATATAGAGGATCCTGGGTAGAGACACCACCTCTAGTTGTTACTTCATAAGCATGTTTCTCTTTAGAATTATCTTTTAGCAAGTCGCTTTGCACTTTAGTGAGTTGATCAATTTGAGTTTGAATCATTTGAAAATGTTTAACAAGCATCTTAACATCATTGGAGGTTCTCTCCACAATATCATGCAAATTGCTAATAGCTTGAGAATTTTCCATTAGATGATTCTCTACTCTCATATTAGAATTTTCTTGCTTAACAATATAATTATCAAACTCATCTAAGCATTGCGCAGGAGGTTTCGAATACGGAATATCTTCCCTAGTAAAGCGTTGAAGAGAGTTTACCTCAATCATGGGTGAAGGGGGAATTATCTCACATATATCTTCTATGGGAGGTAGATTCTTCACATCTTCGGATTTAATACCTTTCTCCTTGAGAGACTTCTTAGCTTCCCTCATATCTTCATCATTCAATTCAATTAAACCCCTCTTCTTCAATATTGGCGTTGGAGTTGGTTCAGGTGTATTCCAATCATCATGATTCCGGCTTATTCTAGCCAATAATTCTTCGACTTAAATGCTGGAGTTCTTTTCCTGAAAACACAACCAGCACAACTATCCAAATATGCTCTAGATTCAATGGTTAGTCCACTATAAAATATATCAAGTAGATCATTCTTTTCTAAATCATGTCCAGGTTGAGCTCTGATAAGAGAACAAAATCTTGCCCATGCCTCAGGTAATTTCTCTTCATCTCCCTGGTCAAACCTATAAATTTTCTGTAAAGCAATATGTTGAGCACTAGCAGGAAAGTACTTTCGAAAGAAAACATCACGCAGCTCAGTTGGACTTTTAATAGAACCAGGAGGCAAATTATTATACCAAGTTTTAGCATCATCCTTTAATGAGAAAGGAAAAATTTTAGCGACAAAGTAAGTACGCATCTTGACATCATCAGAAAACAAGCTACTCATAGAAGAAAGTTCAATCATGTGCTCTACAGCACTTTCTTTTTTAGTACCACAAAAGGGTGCTTTCTCTACAATAGCTGTATGAGATAGATCAAGAGAAAAATCATAATCTTTATCCTTAATGCATATAGGAGATGTGGCAAATTTAGGATCAGGAGATAGCTTATGTCTAACAGTATATTGTGTGAGAAACTTTTTAATTTTTCTTGCATCAGCAGTAGCATTGCATCTATTAATAAAATCATCATTAAGCTCCACATAATCTTCATCAGGATCATCACTAGAATAATCAAGTTCAGGTGAATTAACAGGTGTAGTGGCATTTTCATTAGGAGTTTCAGCATTTTCAATTTGTCTAGACCTAGCAATTGTAGCACCTAGAAAGGATCCCAATGAACCACTATCATCAAGCACAGCAGAAACATTATCAATATTATGAGAGTTTTCAGATTCAGCAGAAGTACCAGCAAGTGAAGCTTGTGGCGGTGAAACAAGTTGACTTATCACAGATGGTGAATCAAGAGTAGCAGAGGTACTCAGAGTTGTACCTTTTCTTGTAGTGGATGGTAATATGGCGACTTTAGGATCGCGAGTTTTACCCATGATGGAGAATTTGCAGCGAACAATATCAATCCAAGTGAACTTCCAAATAAAGCTATGGTCCCCAGCAACGGCGCCAGAAAACAGTCTTGATGTCCCACAAGTATAGGGGATCGCATCAGTCTTCGCGGGTAGTATAACCCAATTTATTGATTCGACACAAGGGGAGACAAAGATTACTTGAAAGCCTTAACAACGGAGTTGTCAATTCAGCTGCACCTGGAAACAGACTTGCTCGCAAGAGTTTATCAAGATAATGTGATTTTATAGCAGTAGCAGTAGTGAAATAACAGCAGCAGAGTAACAGAGACAACAGTAGTGATTATAGTAAACAGCAGGATTAAAATACTGTAGGCACGGGGACGGATAAAGGGCGTTGCATGGATGAGAGAAACT
This sequence comes from Lolium perenne, assembly GCF_019359855.2. Classification (NCBI taxonomy): domain Eukaryota; kingdom Viridiplantae; phylum Streptophyta; class Magnoliopsida; order Poales; family Poaceae; genus Lolium; species Lolium perenne. The sequence goes on from NC_067244.2 coordinate 45,659,753, forward strand.
CATGTAACAATCATAGCAGGGCATTTGCAGATAATAACAAAACGGTGTCCAAGTACAAAGCAATCAATAGGCATGTGTTCCAATTATAGTCGTACGTGCTCGCAATGAGAAACTTGCACAACATCTTTTGTCCTACCAGCCGGTGGCAGCCGGGCCTCAAGGGAATCTACTGGATATTAAGGTACTCCTTTTAATAGAGTACCGGAGCAAAGCATTAACACTCCGTGAACACATGTGATCCTCACATCACTACCATCCCCTCCGGTTGTCCCGAGTCTTGTCACGTCGGGGCCATTGGTTCCGGACAGCGACATGTGTATACAACTTGCAGGTAAGACCATAAACAATGAATATCATGATGAAATAATAACATGTTCAGATCTGAGATCATGGCACTCGGGCCCTAGTGACAAGCATTAAGCATAGCAAGTTGCAACAATATCATCAAAGTACCAATTACGGACACTAGGCACTATGCCCTAACAATCTTATGCTATTACATGACCAATCTCATCCAATCCCTACCATCCCCTTCGGCCTACAGCGGGGGAATTACTCACACATGGATGGGGGAAACATGGCTGGTCGATGGAGAGGCGTCGGTGGTGATGATGGCGATGATCTCCTCCAATTCCCCGTCCCGGCGGAGTGCCAGAACGGAGACTTCTGGCTCCCGAGACGGAGTTTCGCGATGTGGCGGCGTTCTGGAGGCTTTCTGGCGACTTCGACTTCTCCCCCGTGCGTTTTTAGGTCGAAGGCAATAAATAGTCCGAAGGAGGGCGTCGGGGGCTGACCGAGGCCGCCACACAGTAGGGCCGCGCGGGGCCCCTCCTGGGCCGCGCCGCCCTATGGTGTGGGGTCCTCGGGCCCCCACCTGGCTTTCCCTTCTGGCTCCGCCAATATTCTGGGAAAATAGGACCTTCTGCATAAATTCCGAGGATTTTCCTGAAAGTTGGATTTCTGCACAAAAACGAGACACCAGAACAGTTCTGCTGAAAACCGCGTTAGTCCGTGTTAGTTGCATCCAAAATACACAAATTAGAGGCAAAACAATAGCAAAAGTGTTCGGGAAAGTAGATACGTTTTGGACGTATCATTGTCTTCTCCTCATTGTGCTATCATTGTTCGATCTTGTGAGCTGCCTAACATGATCAAGATCATCTGTTTGTAATGCTACATGTTGCGTTTGTTGGGATCCGATGAATATTGAATGCTATGTTATGTTGATTACCAATCTATCATCTATGTGTTGTTTATGATCTTGCATGCTCTCCGTTATTAGTAGAGGCTCTGGCCAATTCGTTACTTGTAACTCCAAGAGGGAGTATTTATGCTCGATAGTGGGTTCATGCCTCCATTAAATCTGGAACAGTGACAGAAAGTTCTAAGGTTGTGGATGTGCTGTTGCCACTAGGGATAAAATATCAATGCTATGTCTAAGGATGTATTTGTTGATTACATTACGCACCATACTTAATGCAATTGTCTGATGTTTGCAACTTAATACTGGAAGGGGTTCGGATGATAACCTGAAGGTGGACTTTTTAGGCATAGATGCATGCTGGATAGCGGTCTATGTACTTTGTCGTAATGCCCAATTAAATCTCACACTACTCATCATAACATGTATGTGCATTGTCATGCCATCTTTATTTGTCAATTTCCCAACTGTAATTTGTTCACCCAACATGCTATTTATCTTATGGGAGAGACACCACTAGTGAACTGTGGACCCCGGTCCATTCTTTTACATCGAATACAATCTACTGCAATACTCGTTCTACTGTTTTCTGCAAACAATCATCATCCACACTATACATCTAATCCTTTGTTACAGCAAGCCAGTGAGATTGACAACCTCACTGTCACGTTGGGGCAAAGTAATTTGGTTGTGTTGTGCAGGTTCCACGTTGGTGCCGGAATCCCTGGTGTTGCGCCGCACTACACTCCGCCGCCATCAACCTTCAACGTGCTTCTTGGCTCCTACTGGTTCGATAAACCTTGGTTTCTTACTGAGGGAAACTTACTGCTGTACGCATCACACCTTCCACTTGGGGTTCCCAACGGTCGCGTGCTGTACGCGTGTCACTGGCCCAGCTAGCTGCCCAGGCCTCCTCGGACCCCGACCGGCTGCTCCCGCCCCACCCGCCTACGGGCCAATCCACCAAGCCAACTATGGGCCGGTCCAGCCTCCGCAGCAGGCCTACACGACGATGCTCGCGCCTCTCCACGGCCAGGCGTTCGACACCAACCCGCTGCCACCACTGACTCCCCAAGGTCCACCTGCATGGGACTGCTCCGCCCTGATAGCTGCACTTCACGCCGCGAGCTCTTCATCATCATCGACTGCCGCTGGTGATTGGGTCATGGACTCGGGTGCCACCTCTCACATGGCCTCCGACCCTGGTATACTGTCTTTCCGCACTCCACCTCCTCCACACTCTCATGTCACCGTCGGTAACGGCGTGTCTTTACCTATCTCTAGCACCGGTCACACCACTCTTCCTCTCTCCGATAAATTTTTCTCTCTTCGTAATATCTTAGTTGTGCCCCACATTATCAAAAACCTTTTATCTATTCATCAATTCACTATCGATAACCTTGTTTCCATTGAATTTGACCCGTTTGGTTTTTCTATAAAGGATCTTCGAACCAGACGCCCGATAGCTCGCTGCAATAGCTCCGGTCCGCTCTACACCGTCTCCGCCACCACACCGCCATCCAGCCTCGGCCTCGTCGCATCCTCCAACCACCATGAGCTTTGTCATCATCGTCTAGGATATCCGGGTCGTGACGCTCTATCACATTTATCAAGAAAATTATCGATTTCATGTAATAATGCAACACCTTCAGTGTGCCATGCGTGTCAACTTGGCAAGCATGTTCGTTTGCCGTTTTATAGGTCCAGAACATTTTGTGTCATTCCCTTTCAGTTAATTCATTGCGATTTGTGGACATCCCCAGTTCTTAGTAATTCTGGTCTCAAATATTACTTAGTTATCATTGATGATTACTCTAATTTTATGTGGACCTTTCCACTCTGTCGCAAATCCGACACTGCCGACATTCTCCTTAACTTCATCTCCTATGCCCGAACCCAATTTAATTTTCCCGTAGTCGCCATCCAAGCCGACAATGGTACCGAGTTTCTCAACTCCACCGTCACCACCTTTCTCTCCATCCATGGCATTCATCTACGTCTCTCTTGTCCCTACACATCGCAGCCAAACGGCAAGGCCGAACGCGCCATCCGGACACTCAATGACATTACCCGCATCCTCCTCTTCCAAGCCCATATGCCACCCTCCTATTGGGTCGAAGCTCGTTCCGCTGCCACTCACCTAGTCAACCTTCGACCCTGCCAACCCATTGGTTTTTCCATTCCCTATGAGCGTCTCTACAACGCTCCCGCCTCCTACAACAATCTTCGCGTTTTCGGGTGCTTATGCTACCCGAACCTCTCAGCTACAGCCCCACATAAACTCTCACCCCGCTCTAGTGCATGTGTTTTTCTCGGGTACCCTTCCTCCCATCGTGGCTATAGATGTCTAGACATATCTACACGCCGTGTCATCACCTCGCATCATGTCATCTTCGACGAGTCATATTTTCCGTTCGCCACCACCTCTCCTAGCCTTCCCAGTGACTCCCTAGACTTTCTTATAGACCTCGCTGCCACCGAGCCCCCTCCCATCCACAACACTCTCCCGCCTACACCTACACCTGCTGCACCCACCCCACGCGCACCAGCCTCCGCGACGCCACCGTCGCCTCCTACACACACGTCTCCTACAGCCACGCCCACCCCACCACCTTCCCCATCCCCGCCCCGGCGTGCACCCCCTCCAGCCGACAACACTCATGCCATGACCACCCGCGCCAAACGCGGTATTCACGTCCCTCCCCGCGAGCGCCTCAACCTCTCAGCCGTCACATCCACCATCTCTCCTGAGCCCAAAACCTATCGCACCGCACTCCATGACCCTCATTGGCGCGCATCAATGACTGATGAATATGATGCTCTAATCCAAAACCGTACTTGGACTCTTGTTCCTTATCCGGTCGGTGCTAATATTGTTTCAGGGAAGTGGATTTTCAAGCACAAGTTTGGCTCGGACGGTGGACTAGCACAGTACAAGGCGCGATGGGTTGTCCGTGGCTTCTCGCAGCAGCCCGACATCGACTTTGATGAGACGTTCAGTCCCGTCGTCAAGCTGGCCACCATCCACATTGTTCTCGGCATCGCCACGTCCCGCGCATGGCCTGTGCATCAGCTTGACGTCAAGAATGCCTTCCTTCATGGCAACCTTGACGAGGAGGTCTACTGCGTGCAACCTCCTGGCTTCATCGACCTAGCTCGGCCACATCATGTCTGCCATCTAGACAAGTCACTCTATGGCCTCAAGCAGGCTCCTTGAGCATGGTACCAGCGGTTTGCTCATTATGCTCACCGTTGAAAGGACACGGATGTCGCCTAGAGGGGGGTGAATAGGCAATTTAAAACTTTTACGAGATGGGCTTAACAAATGCGGAATAAAACTAGCATTTACTTTGTCAAGCCCAACGCCTATATACTATGGTTCACCTATGTGCACCAACAACTTATTCTAAGCAATGGTTCACCTATGTGCACCAACAACTTATGCTAAGCAATACAAGCAACTTATGTGATAGCAAGATATATAACTTCAAGCACGATGGCTATCACAAGGTAAAGTGCATAAGTAAAGAGCTCGGGTATAGAGATAACCGAGGCACGCGGGAGACGAAGATTTATCCCGAAGTTCACACTCTTGCGAGTGCTAATCTCCGTTGGAGAGGTGCGGTGGCTTAGTGCTCCCGAACGCCATAAGAGGCTCACCTTGAGGTGTGGTTGCTCGATGCACACCACCTCCACAAAGGCCTCACCCCAAGATGCGGTACTCACACCACACACCGAACGCCACGAATGCGCCTCACCTTATTCTTCGGTGACCCTCACCACAAAGGCCTAGGTCACGGTTCCACTAAGGGATTTCCTTCGAGGCGGAAATCGGGCCTTACACAAAGATTGGGGCACACATCCACAACTTAATTGGAGGCTCCCAACAAATCGCCACAAAGGCCTAGAATCCGTCTAGGGTTCCAAGAACCCAAGAGTAACAACCTTCTTGCTTTCACTTCCATGAATCACCGTGGAGAACTCAAACCTATGCACCAAATGCAATGGCAAGAACACCACAAAGATGCTCAAGTCCTTCTCTCTCAAATTCCAACAAAGCTACAAAAGCTATTGGGGGAATAAGAGAGGAAGAACAAAGGAATTCACAAAGAACACCAAGATCAAGATCTAGAGAGTTCCACTCACAAAGAGATGGATTTGATTGGTAGAAATGTAGATCTAGATCTCCTCTCTTTTTTCCCTCAAATGGGGGCAAGAATCATGGAGGGATTGAGAGATAGAGCAAGCTTCTCTAGTTCAACAATGGAGGAGAGAGAGAGAGTGAGAGAAGCATCAGCCCAAGGAGGAAGAAGGGAGTATTTATACCCCCCAAGAAAATCGAGCCGTTGGGGAAAATCCAGGGCCGGATAATCCGGCCTAAGTTGGGGCCGGATAATCCGCCCCCCCAAAAGTCCGGCCCAGGGAAAAATCCGGTCAAAAGTCCGGCCAAAAAACCGGCCTCAGCCAGGGTATTACTGAGCCGCATCGCCTCGAGTCCTTAGCCAAATTTTGGGGGCCGAATATTTTGCAAATATCCGGCCTGGATTATCCGGCCCAAAATCTCCGGCCTGGGGAATTTCCGGTCAAAAGTCCGGCAATATATCCGGGGCAGTACTGAGCCGAAAAGTCTTGAGTCCTTAGCCAAATTTCAGGGGCCGGATATTTTGCAAATATCCGGCCCGGAAAATCCGGCCTGCTGATATAAACATGCTACCTTGTAAAATCCAAAACTTAAGATTGGTTGGAAAGAGGACGACAAGAGCAAACCCAACAAAAAGTGAAAATATGGAAACTAGTGGGGGTGATTTTCTATTATATTTAGAGGTGCAACACCTCAACATGAGAAACCGAGAAAATCACCAAACTCGAAAACACAACAAGTGATCTATGCAAAATCCGTTTTCGATGAACTAGAGCTTGTCATGAGAATAAGCACAAGCTCTAAAACATCACATGGATAAGACCCAAATAATAATCAAGAAAGGTGATGCACCAAACTCGAAAACGCAACAAGTGATTTATGCGAAATCCATTTTTGATGAACTAGAGCTTGTCATGAGAATAAGCACAAGCTCTAAAACATCACATGGATAAGATACACATAACAACCAAGAAAGGTGATGCAAGGATGCAAAGGTTTGAGCTCTCCGAAGGATATGATCGAGTTACTCACTCGAGAGCCCTCTTGATAGTACGGCAACTAAACTATAAACCGGTCTCCAACTACACTATGAGACCGGTGAGAAAGAAACCCTATCAAGAGCAAACCTTCTTCGGCGCAACTTCACATATCCATGATCACCATATGGATGGCAAGAGTCAATCAAAGGATCTCTTCGAGATGGCTCATCTTGAACTAGCACTTCATTTCTCCATGGCAAGCTTCAAGCTTATGATCTCTTCGAGTTGGCTCATCTTGAAATTGCACTTCATTTCTTCATTCTTCATCATGTTGATGTCTTGAAGTAACTTGAGGGCTCACTTCATATTCATCTTCAAGACATACTTGACACTTGATATCCTTCATCAATTTCTTCTTATTGCACCCTAATACAAACATGTTGATGTCTTGAAGTAACTTGAGGGCTCACTTCATCTTCATCTTCAAGACATACTTGACACTTGATATCCTTCATCAAATTCTTCTTATTGTAACCTTGAAGCCAACATATGGTTCAAGCATTGCCTATGGACAACTCCTACAAATATAACTCAATGCAAAATTAGTCCATAGGGATTGTCATTAATTACCAAAACCACACATGGGGGCTCCATGCACTTTCAACCATCTCGGCTTCGTCGCCTCTCAGTCGAATGTGTCCCTCTTCATCTATCGACACGACACCGACCTCGCGTACCTCTTATTGTACGTCGACGACATCATTCTCACTGCCTCGACGCCGCAGCTGCTCAAGCACATCACCGGCCTTCTACATCGAGAGTTCTCTATGACGGATCTCGGGGCTCTCTCTTATTTCCTCGGGATTTCTGTCACACGGATGTCAAGTGGGATGCTACTTTCTCAGCGTCAGTATGCTGCTGCTGATCTTCTCCAACGCGCCGGCATGCTCGACTGCAACCCCAGTGTCACTCCTATTGACACGCGTTGCAAGCTCTCCGCTGATGAGGGCCCTCTTCTGGCTGATCGTACGGAGTACCGCAGCTTTGCAGGGGCTCTACAGTATCTCACCCTGACTCGCCCCGATATTGCTCATGCGGTTCAGAAGGCCTGTCTGTACATGCATGCACCTCGCGAGCCTCATCTCAACTTGGTCAAGAGGATACTTCGCTACATCAAGGGTTCTCTTGATCTTGGGCTACGTCTTCATGCGACGCCAGCATCTACTCTCACGGCCTACTCTGACGCCGATTGGGCCGGTTGCCCGGACACACGGCGTTCCACTTCGGGCTACTGTGTATACCTTGGCGACAATCTGGTCTCGTGGTCCTCCAAGCGACAAGCTACAGTTTCCCGCTCCAGCGCTGAGGCGGAATATCGCGTTGTTGCTCATGCTGTCGTCGAGTGTTGTTGGATCCAACAGTTGGTTCAGGAGCTTCATCACCCCCTCCACTCAGCCACCGTTGTCTTTTGTGACAATGTCAGTGCAGTCACCATGGCATCGAACCCGGTTCAGCACAGCCGTACTAAGCATATCAATATCGACATCCACTTTGTCAGGGAGAAGGTGTGTCTCGGTCAGATACGGGTTCTCCATGTCCCCTCCTCGCTGCAGTTCGCCGACATCATGACCAAAGGGCTCCCCTCGCAGCTCTTCTTGGACTTCCGGTACAGTCTATGCGTTCGTCCGCCCGACGCACTGACTGCGGCGGGATGTTAGAGTATATCTCTTGTATAGATTGCTAGGCAATATTTGTAACACAATCCCTCCACCGATCTTGTTTATATTCGGTTTGGTAGGTTTAGATTGTTTCCTTGCCTTGCAAGACACTCTGTATTGTGCTATATATATATGATCAAGGACGATCGCCCCATGTGTGGCGTTTTCCCTAAACTACTCGTTTGCACGTACTACCAACACCATAATATCTATCGTACTGATAATGTTAGAACTCCAAGTGCAGAGTGTTCTGTTAGCAGAGTATTTTCGCCACAAGGGTGACTCGAGGGTTATATCGAACTCTTGGGTAGGTCAAGAGTTGTCTGCCCCTCTCTTCTTCTAGCAATCCCGCAAAATAAAATAAAGCCTTGTGTACCCAACACTACCGTGTGGTTTTCAAGCACAAGGCTTCATATTAGTAATAGTAAAATAAAGTAGTAACGAAAGTATTTTTTAAAGTAAACTAAACAAGTAAATTAAACTAAATAAAAGCAGTAAATGGTTGATTGTTTTGGGGTTTTGCATGCAAATAAGATAACTAAATATTTTTGTATATTCGGATTAAAATAGTGTAGGAAATAGAAAGTAAGATAAATACAATGGAAATGTGTTTATTATGATTAAAAATTGGACCGGGGTTCACGGGTTCACTTGTCTACTCTCTTCTTAAAGTTGTGGTGGATAATAACAATTCATCAATGAGATATAAAGAATATAACTTCAATATGTGTAAGATACATATTCATATAGGCATCACGTCCTAATATAGAGATAATACAACACATCTCTCTTATACTCCACAAGAAAGGGAAAAGTCCATGCAATCTTATTTTAAAAATTAACATAGTATAGCCATAAGTACTTTGACATGATTGTGAATATCAAATACGTTACCGTGAACAAACACAATCCCCACTTTTATTATGTGACGAACATAGCACATGTATTCACTTTATCGCTAGTGAGATAGCCAGGGGCGGAGCCAGCATACAAATAATGGGTGTACATAGTACACTTGAAGTTGCATTTTTACTCACATTTCTTATATTTATTTGATGTATATTGCTATGTATTTAAGTTAGACATAGGTATACACGCTGCTGCCAAAAAATAATGGGTGTACATTTGCACACACCCATGTACTGATGTGGCTCCGCCAATGGAGATAGCAAAAGAAAAGGCAAACCATTATATATTATGAATTTGTTGTCACTATCCAATCACTAAAACCATATTATTTCATCTAACACACATATCACAACATACATGTTCTTGCATACAAGTTGGATCAGAACCAATACTTAAGAACGGGGTACATAATATAATCTATTAATACATCTTACATAAAGTAGAGTCAAATCTCATAGCACAATATCATAGAACAAAGATCCACCACATAGAAATCACAATATGACCATAATCATGTTGGGCAGCTCATATGGTACTAAGATCTATGAAGAACATGAGAGAAATAGATTAAGGTACTACCACAAACTCGTAGTACATAGGTGGACTACTACCCCTTGATCACGGTGTTGATGTGAAAGATGTTGGAGAAGGTGAAGATCCCTGCGGTGGCGGTTCCGGCGGAGTTTGCCCCTCCATTCTTCGCTGACGCAACCTCTGTTTTCACGTATGTGTTTGTGCGATGCTCTCCTCCAGAGAACCCCCGTGGGTCATATATATATATATATATATATATATATATATATATATATATATATATATATATATATAGTGTAACTTGCATGTGTGTATGTTAAGTATGTAAATGTTATGTATGTGTAACTTGTATGTGTATATGTTAGGTATGTAAACCTTAGGTATGTGTAATTTAGACACGTACACTCCAGGTATGTACGAAATACACGTTTGGTGCCCGGGCACCATGGTGCCCCATATATATAAGGTTTTTTAGATCAAAATACGTCGGTTCGTGGAAAAATAAGCGAATCGGACGATCGATGGCCAAAAGAGGCATGGTGGCGCGCCCTAACAGGGTGGGTGCGCCACCTTCCCTCTTTTGGGCCTCCAAGGTTCCAGGTCTGGTCCAATAGTTCACGATGCTTCTCTCAGTAAAAAAATGACTCCCTAGTAATCCTAGCTCAATTTTACTCCGTATATGTCTCTGAAAGTGGAAAATACACAAAATAGGGTTTTTCTGTTCTGTAGAGTTATAACCAAAGTAAAGGGGATCATTGCTAAATCCCCGTAAATTAATATAAAACATGGTAATAGCATCATATATGTTGCAAATATGTGGGAGTACATGTTAATAAAGTGCAAAGTTCATATATGCATTTTACATGCATCACATACCCTAATGTACCAGATAATGAATGAACACGAGTCTTACTTATTTGACTTTCGAAAATACAAAGAATAAAATGGGCTAACTTTCTGACAAAGTCATGAAGCTCACAGACTGTCGAGGCATTTCTCGCTCGCTGACAGTTCAGGCTCATGAGGCTCAATGGTCCTGATGGTACTCCCTAAGGGAAACATGTTTCGGATGTCACCAACAATTCCTTGATTGGTGCCATCAACAACTGCAATGAGTGCAACCTGCTTCCTATTGGGATTAGTTGGCTCCTCCTTGTTCATACCATCATCGCCTGGCATATGTTTGTTGGGATCACCAAAGGGGTCTGCCACCACAACCACCTCTTCCTCCACTGCCAGCTCATCGGCCTCTACCACGACCAACAAAACAACCAAATGAACATGGTCCAAAGCTCGGCCTCAGGTCTCTGAAGACCAATGCCCCAGGGTTATGCACACGATCACCATGATCCTTGTAGAGGTGGCCCAACATACCACAGACTACACACCAGTTAGGAAATCGCTCGTATTTGACTAAAGAGAGCTGCCGTTTTGAATTTCTGCATGCTTCAACTATTTGCCGAGATCAATCATGACTTTAGCTGCGTAAAAGTTACCAGTAAAATCATCTGATGGAGGGTCCACTACCTCAAACTCCCCCACCTTTCTTGCTAGGGTTTTGATCATATCCCTGTAGCCAAACGGTAGATCATGTATATGTATCCATATAAGCAACAGGGATGAAGCTAGAAAAAAATATCACTGGGGTCAGCCCTATATTTGCTCTAATTCATTGGTGTCATCTTATCTAAAATATGTCTAATTTGTAATATTTAGTGAAGCATTCACCAAAAATCATTGGGGTCAGCTGACCCCAATGGCACTAAGGCAGCTCCGTCCCTGATAAGCAATGTATTCAACTCGATCAGGTTTGGTGAATCCACATAAGGGGCCATGACGACTGACTTCTCCACCCAAGATCCCCCATTCACTACCTTCTCCGAGTCACCAAGACATGCAAAATGGAACATGCATAAATATCTTCAACACTTTAATCTTCACATCATTGGCAAGATCTAATGTTGACCGATCTGTGTGTACATAATCCATAACAAGACAGCGAGTTGCCTACTCATGTTGGCTTCCATCTTCCTCGAATACAATGTCATCAACGTCCTCCTCGCGAAGTCCCAGATTCACCATCAAAACTTCTCTGTCATCTACACCGGCGGTGCCCGGCCCAGATGCTGCAAGATCCGACGTTGACGCTGTAGTTTTCGTCGCCATAACAGACGCACACGAATAAACCCGTTTGATCGGAAAAAACAACAAAACCCTAGCTCGCAATACAGCCAACCCAAGAACCCTTGATCAACCGGAGAAACACGGGGAATTGATGCTAACCGAGATCGAAGATGAAGTATGTTAGAGATGCTCTTAATTTGCTCTGATATCATGTTCGGTGAACTGAATACGGGTGTAAACACGAGTTCGGTGAACTGAATATGGGCGTAAATACATGTTTACGGGGGCTTTATTAGAGATGCTCTTAATTTGCTCATGTTTCAGCGGGCTGCGTGGAAAGGGCCCAGACGAAGGCCCATCTGTCATACTCCGACAACTCCTGCCACCGACGCGCAAAAAGAAAAAAAAATCACTCGCCGTGCGTCGTGCGACGGGACGCGATGCTCTCGTGGCCTCTACTCTAAGCACAAAGCACCTCCGACGACGGCGACTCACCGCCGGCGAGCCGATCCGCGCTGCCGCTCCATCCATTGCGGCCCTATAGCGCGTATGTGATCTGGATCACTCTCTCCGGACTCCGGATCATCTTCCTCCATGGGATTAGGGGGCGCGAGAGGCGGCATCGGGGGAGGGGGCGCCGGCTCGGGCGAGAGGTGGCGGTGGATCCTCTTCCTCTCGCTGGTCTCCGTCTCCTTCCTCCTCTCGTTCCTCTTCCTCTTCCTCTCCGCCTACTCCTCCCCGACGCGCCTCCGCCTCCCGGGCCTCACAACCGCCCACGCCGCCGCCGGCGTCCGCCGTGGCCCCGACGCGCTGCCCTGCCTCGCGTACTTCCTCATCGGCGCCCGGGGCGACGGGCCTCGCCTCCTCCGGCTACTCCTCGCCGTCTACCACCCCCGGAACCGCTACGTCCTCCACCTCTCGGCCGACGCCTCCAACGACGAGCGCCGGGACCTCGCTGCCGGGGTCGCCGCCGCTGCGCCCGCCGCTGTCGCGTTCGCCAACGTCGCGGTCGTGGGCACGCCCACCGCGGGGACGCCTGTCGGGTCCTCCGGCCTGGCCGGCACGCTACGCGCCGCGGCCGTTCTGCTCCGCCTCCACCCCGACTGGGATTGGTTCCTCACCCTCAACGCCGCCGATTACCCCCTCGTCACCCAGGATGGTATGTCAACTCGACTTGTATTCATACTCAGGGATTTCCATGATTGTATCTTATTGACCCGAAATAGTCCCCCCATTTTGATATTTCATTTCTCCAATAGTGTCAGTCTGTTAGAAACGAAATTAATTTTGCAAGCTAAACACATTAATCTTCTAACTAACATCAACTAACTACCTATTGCCCACACAGACAGATGTAGTGTTTTTTTAAACTACGAAATGTAGTGTCACTTCAGTTATTTGTTTTACAGCATAGACCTCCATATGGATGTGCATTATTTTCTGTTTAAATTCAGGCTCCCGTTATCGTCAGTTTGATTTATCTAAAGTTGAGTAGAAGGTGCGGATTTCAGAACATGCACGGGTTGATTATAAGACTGACCTTTAAGTTGTGCTGATGATCATCATGATATTAGATGTTTAGTACTCCCTCCATTCCAAAAAAAAGCTTCTCAACTTTTTCTAGATACAGATGTACCTATAGATAAAACATGTCTATATACCTCCATATCTAGACAAAGTTGAGAAGCTTTTTTTGGAACAGTGGGAGTAGTAGTTTTTGCAGGAGAATTTGTTAATAGTAGCTAAGTACTCCCTCCGTTTATATTTACTTCGTGCTCTGAATTTAGTCCAAGTCAAACTTTGTAAAGTTTGACCAAGAATATAAGAAAAAATATCAATAACTATAATACCAAATGCTAAGGTTGAACCAAAATGTCGTCTCTGCGCTTGGTTGGCTCTTCATAACCGCATCCTTACAGCCAACAACCTTGAGAGGCGTGGTTGGCCTCATGAGCATCAGTGTGTGCTTTGTCGTTTGGAGGCAGAGACTATTTATCATCTTTGTTTGAGTTGTCCCTTTAGCGATGAGGTTCTCTCGCTGTTGGCGGATTGGAATAGTATTCCTGCTGCCAGTTTTGGTTCGAGCTCTATATCTCTTGATGCTTGGTGGGGTCACTTCTTGCATGCAAGTGCCAAAGAGTCGCGGAGAAGTTTTAGTGGGCTGATCATCTATGATTTCTGGAATGTGTGGAAGGAGCGTAATCGGCGTATTTTCCAGCACCGATCTCTTCTTCCTAGTGAGGCGGCCTTCCTCGCTCACCAGGACTTGTCACAGTGTAGATTAGCAATGATCAACGAATAGTTCTTTGATTTTTCTTAGGCCGTTGGTTTTTTTGGCTGAGTAGAAGGCTGAGGAGCAACTTTTTTTTTTCTGCTAGAGTAAGTTGTTTTTTCTGTTTTCTGGCAAGGTGTTTGTGATGGAACTCTTTCTTCTTCTTCTTCTTTACTGGATGGGCAGTGCTTCTTTATGCCGATTCGAATACAGTAGATTTTACATTGTAGATGTTGATATTATTTCCTAAATATTTGGTCAAATTTTACAAAGTTTGACTTTGACTAAATTCAGGAAGCGAAGTAATTGTAGACGGAGGGAGTATCTACTGTGTCGTGCTGACGTTTGGACTTGTTTGGGTTACCAAATGACATTTCCAGTTTGTTTCCCAGACATGTAGTAGATCTCGTTCACCTTGACCGTGTACTGTGCACATCTGTTTGGGAAGAACTACATGCTGCCTGCCACCTGCGGTGCCTGTCGTCCGTGGTCTCGGATCACTGCACCCTGTTGCTCGATTGCTGCCCCATGCCCTCTGCACGGCCACGTTTCCACTTCGAGGAGTATTGACTGCCTCTCGACAGCTTCCACGACGCTGTGGCTCAAGCTTGGTCCTTGGTGGATGGCATCGACCCTTCCGGCGCCTTGTGGCTCTGTCTACAAGCCACGGCTCACACACTGACCAGCTGGAGTGCTCGCATTGTAGAGGACCGGCCACTGACGCCCCTGCTACCTTGTACTGCTTACTGCTGCTTACCCTGCTACCTACACGTGCAGATGCATCTAGCCCAGGCGATTATCGGCCAATCAGCCTAGTACGACACGGCTGCTGCATCAACTCAAAGAGCTGAGGATTTTGCTGAAATTTTGATTCCATATCTTGGCCGTTCCTTTTTGAGGCCCTATGCCAATATGGTTTTGGAGACCGTTTCCCAGAATGGCTAGCAATCCTCCTCTCTTCGGTTAGATACGAGAGTCTTGCTCAACGGTGAACCTGGACCCCCAATCTGGCATCGCCGAGGGCTTCGGCAGGGCGACCCTCTGTCGCCACAGTTCTTTGTCCTCTCCGTCGATGCATTGGGTCGTCTGATCAGGGGCGCCGCCACTCTGGGCATACTGCAACAGCTGCACCCCTGGCGGATGATCCCCATGATTTCCATCTATGCTGAAGATATCATGGCGATCAAAGAGATTCTCAATCTTTTTGGGCGTACATCAGGGCTACAGGTGAACTTCTCAAAGAGCTCTGCCACCCTTATTCACTGCAGTGAGGAAGACACCGATGCCATCGGCCAACACTTTAGATGCCCATCTGTGCAATTCCCTATCATCTACCTGGGCATTTCGCTCACTGCCCGCAAATCAACAGCCGCCCAGATGCAGCCGCTGATTGAGAAGGCGCGAGACAATCTACCAACATGGAAGGCACGTCTTATGAACAAGTCTGGTCGCCTTGAGCTTATCAAATCTGTTCTCAGTGCAATACCCATGCATCAGCTGCTTGTCCTTGCGCCTTTTTCACTCTGCGCCTCCGGTGGCTCTGGTATAGCCACACCGACATGAACAGGGCCTGGAGCAACCTTGAACTCCAATTCTCGGCAGAAGAACACACCCTCTTCTTCACTTCCACTTCGATGTCAGCGGGCAATGGCCAGACCGCGCTGTTCTGGGACGATCGCTGGATCAGCGGCCGCTCAATCAGCGAGATTGCACCACAACTCCATGCCTGCATACCAAAAAGAAGGTGGAAAGTGAGAACAGGAGCCGATGGCTTGCAGGCAAACAGCTGAGCGCGTGACATCTATGGGATCCTCGGAATCAAGGGGATTGGTCAGTGTACCTACTGCTTTGGCAGGAAATTCTGCACACCACCCTTAGACGCCGACAAGCTGATCTGGAGGTGGACTGCAAACGGACCCTACACAGAGAAATCGTGCTATCACACAACCTTCCAGGGCTCCACTTCGAGCAGAGCTTGGAAACTTATCTGGAAAAGCTGGGCACCGCCACGTGTGAAATTCTTCCACTGGCTGGCTGACCAAAACCCGTGCTGGATGGCTGACCGTCTTGCACGTCGAGGACTCCAGCACCATTCAGCTTGTTTGGTCTGTGGACAGGCCCCTGAGACAATGCTGCGCCTGACCCTGCCCTGCCCTTCCACCTTGCTGATCTGGCAGGAAATTCTCTCATGGCACCGGATGACCTGCAGACCACCAGCCCAGGAGATATCCCTCACTGAACGGTGGATAGAAGCAAGACAACGCCTGCCCCCCGCGACGCTGCTCATCCTGTGGATGACCTGGAAACACCGCAACAGTTGCGTGTTTGAGGGTGCACAACCTTTGATCAATGGTCTGATCTCCAGCATCAAAGATGAAACAATTCTCTGGGCTAAAGCCAGTGCCACTGGCCTAGGAGTAGTGACCGACGACCTGGGATGTACATTAGTTAGTTTTCCTCTTTTTTTTTTTTTTTTTCAAGAACCCGCAGGAAATCTCCGAGTCATTTCATTAAGCTCGAAAAGAAAGGTAAACAAGGCTACAATGTTACAAGTTCGTAACGGACCCCAACACTCACGACCAAAGCTCCAACAAGGAGCAAGCGAGGCACTACCCTATCTCCTGAATCTGCCCACGTCTACAAGATAGCCAGAGATGCCACTCTTCTACGACACCATCTAGGACACGTCCCACAGAAGTGGAGGTATCATCGAAAACCCTAGCGTTCCGCTCCTGCCAAAGAGCCCTAAGAGTAAGCATAATGGCAGAGTTAGCAACCTTGGTGTCAGATCGATTCAGATGGGTAACCGAGTCAGGCCACTAAGATGAGAGCTGACTATCTGCAGAGGGCACCGCCAGGTTCAGCCCTGCATGCTGAAACAGCTCTTTCCAAATAGTCTAGGTGAACGAGCACTGGAGAGAGGTGGTCGAGCGCCTCGTTGGCCACAGAACAAAGGGGGCAGAGAACATGGAGGGGGCAGAGAACATGGGAGGGTAACCTGTGGCGCAGCCGGCGATTATCAGTCCAACATGAGCCCCGAAGCGACAGCCAGGCATGGAACTTGAACTTGAAGGGAGCAAATGAGTTCCAAACCTGCGCCGCACTGGGCAGCACAGTTGAGCCATGGAAGAAGGTGCGATAGGCCGTCTTCGTCGAGAACTTCCCATCCGCAGTCCACTTCCACTTAAACTTGTCCTCCTCCTGTACCCTCTTCCTCCTAGGAGGCTTGTAATAAAAAACTTCTACCTTTTCAATGAAATGAAACACAAAGGTCCTTTGTGTTTTCTTGAAAAATATAGTAGTGATGTTGTTCTGGTTTATTTTGTGAAACTGCACCATTTTGATAGTTAGGTTTATGCTGATTATGATACTATTGTTCATTTTATCCTGCTGCAGACTTGATTCATGCCTTATCATATGTTCCAAGGGAATTCAACTTCATTGATCACACTAGTGACGTTGGAGAGAAAGAGTATGAACCGTTTGAACTTGGAGTGATTTTTAGCAGCCAACAGTATCAGTTTTGATAAAACTATTCACTTGCAGATCTGAAAAAGTGCAATCAATGATAGTGGATGCTGGAATATACTTGTCAGGGAGGACCAACTTTTTCCGAGCCTCACAGAAAAGACCAACTCCAGATGCTTTTAAGTTCTTCACAGGCATTTCTTGCTCTCTGCGCTGATTTTATTTCATTGGTCTAGATAATATCCTTATCCATCTACTTTTCTTTCTTACTAGGTTCTCCATGGGTTATTCTAAATCGGCGGTTTATAGAGTATTGTATTCTTGGCTGGGAGAATCTTCCTCGGGTTCTTCTCATGTACTTCAACAACGTAGTGCTGCCTCAGGAAGGATACTTCCACTCAGTCATATGCAACTCGGTTGATTTCCGTAATTCCACTGTGAACAATGATTTGAGGTACAAGGTGTGGGATGAACCACCTCAGACAGAGCCCCTATTTCTGAACATGGCACATTATGATGAGATGGTGAACAGCGGACAGCCTTTTGCAAGGCGTTTTCAGAAGAAGGAACCATTGCTGGACAAGATCGATGACAAACTACTCAGGCGTCCTGGGCATGGGCCTGTTCCTGGTGCCTGGTGCTCAGGCAGGAAGGGCTGGTTCGTTGACTCATGTTCCCAGTGGAGTGACGTGAACGTTGTGAAACCTGGTCCTCAGGCCTTGAAGTTGCAGCAATATATCAATCGGACATTGGAAGAAGCAAATTCTGGCGCAAAATCATGCAGGCGATAGCAATATAACCTCTTTTGCATAGGAAAAGGGGAATATCGATAATATAACAGAGGGTATTTATATATATAATGATCTGACCTGCTTTCTTGACCGTACTCCCTTCTTTAGCAATAGGCACTGAAGGCCAGAGAGTTTCACTTCATCTGTGGCTCCGCCATGGCATTGAAGGCCTAGATGTTCGAGCAGGCTAATTGAAGCATATTGGTCTGGTGTGCTGTTTCATTGCTGAATTCACATTTGACAGAACTGGACAGGAAAGAGTAGAGCAGGTGGTATGTTGGTCGTATTAGCGTTGCTACCGTGTTCTCATCTCCGCAGTGAGCTTGTATGTGTCCATTTCTCCCGAGAACCTCCAGTTGCCTACTCCCTCTGTTTTAGAACATCAGTCCATATTTTGGGACTGCCATTTTATAAACCATACTAATTCATATTCTAATCTTCATTAAAATAGCAACAGTATCTTGAATCTTTTGCTCTATGCCATTCGTTTAAATTAGTAAATGAGTTTTTTTTTGGTAGTACAAGCAATTTAACCTTGATGTATCATTTGTAAGATTCTTGCAGTGCCGTTCTATATAAAGCAATAAAGAAACAGGAAAAGGCAGAGACTGCCGTGCTGCCGGAATTGATCCATAGCCTCAAGCCCTCAACTAGCTAGCTTCCTATCTTCATCGAGCTAGCTAGCTGGTGCATGAGACCTCGTAGAATCATATGCTCCTAAGTACTAACCAAAATCAATCCACAATTTTTTAATTTTCTAGTAGCGGTGATAACTTGTGCAACTACATCGTGAAGTTACCTTTTTTTCTTCTTCGATAATGGATGCTTTTATTACTTAAAATTTAAGCATTACTCATAATAAGGATGCACACATCCACACATATCCAAGATAAAACACCATAAGAGGTCTAAAATTCTGAGAAACAAACATCGAACAAGAATAAAGCTAAGGCGGGGAGATTCTATCCGATGATCACGCTGCCATCAACGTTGGAAAAAAGTATCCCTCGCTGTGTCCTTCAATCGTGTAGATATCTCTATAAAGAGGTCTCTATGCTCCACACCCTGTAGAGGTGACCACAAATGGAACATAGTGGTTCATCTCTGCATAAGAGAAACATTTTTATTATTAAAAACCAATCGTGAAGTTACCTATAACATGTGCATTGCTTTTAATTTTCCCACCACCACGATTCTACACTATTTTATGAACAAACAACGGCGAATATATCTAAGGTGCGTTGATAACTTGTCTAACTATGTTCTAAGGCAGGGGCTTCTAGTCCCCCAAGCATTACTCCGTTTCTCAATATCATCAACTTAGCCATTGCAGTAGTCAAAATAATAGTACCAATATAGTTAAGGCGGCAAGGGCAGGGATGGGGCCGGATCGGGATGGGAGCCAGGAATGCGGCTAAATCTGGCAGCGACATGTTTATCGAGCGTCGAGAGCCTGGTAAGGAGTAACGGCTTGCCGACGGCTGTATGAGGGTAGTGGCAGCCGTCTGGCGCTGCTGCAATGACTATCTCGGGCGGCGGCATGGCATGGAACAGGAAGATTCGGGTGGCGACGTCCCAAGATTCCGCAGCGGTGGCAATGGTTGTGGCGGAGCCTCCTGAGGGGGGAATGAGCGATGGGGTGATAATAGGGATGAGGGCGCCCGACAGAGTTGTCGCAGTGGCGCACGGTAGTGAGAACCAGGCAACCACGATCATGGTGGTTAGGTTCTTGCCACAACGTTTTTGGGTGCCCTACACCCAAATATACATCACTTGCAACAATTTTTAGGGCATGCTCTATATTTTTGGTACAATATAGAGATAATGCATATGTTGAAGGTGAGATTTTAGCCCCAAATGCCCTAAACAAATAGTTTTTTAGACACTAGCCCTATTTTATATCATATACTCCCTCCACCTCAAAAAAAGTTGCTTAACTTTTTTAGATTCAGATGTATAAATAACTAAATATGTTTATATATATTTGTATCTCGATAAATTTGAGCAACTTTTTTAGAAACGAAGGGAGTACTCCGTATTAGAGATGCTCTTAGGACCATCTTTGGGCATGGTAGAGAAGGCATGTCTCCTCTTATTCCTCCATATTATCTAGAGAAGGCGGTAAGTATAGGGTGTAAAATGCATTATCTTTTATTGTTATCTCTTATAATTAATGAGAAATAATTAAATTTTGGTAGGATATTACCTTGGTAAGGAAAGATATATGGTACAATGGAGAAAATCATTTCTCTTCTTTTTTAAGAGATCATTTCTTAGCTAAGAAAAAACAACTTTATCTTTCTATTTATTCTCTCTCCTCCAGTTCAACAGATATCTTACATGGCAGCTCTAAGATAAGACTTGCGTCGCCCCATTGTAAATTTCCTTATGCTGTTTGAGACGAAAAAAAGGCGGAATTTTAATTTTTATGTTTGCCATATAGCATACGTTTGCCATATATATGGTTATGTACAATGTTGATGATTTCTGGTGGATTTTATTTTTACAATCTTTATGGCACAAAAAAGTCATAGGTCCAACAGGCGTGCTCATTCACATCAAAAAATGGTCCAACGAAGTGATGAACATAACATGCTCATCTTTTTCTGTTATACATTGTTTAATTATATGCCACGGAGTCACGTTCAACACCGAGCTCATTCAAAACTTTCTCCTGCTATACTGAGCATTCACAAATAATCCAAGAAGGTGATCGACACAGCATGCTCGATTGCTCGAGACAAAGCGGATCACTGCATCATACTGTTACGAAGTAACATAATAACCCCTGGCAGGGGTATCACCAAAATCCTAACAAGATCTTTTGATCTCAGTCCACATCCCAAATCGTTTCCTCTCCCACGACCAGCACCGATCTAGCTGATGATAATCCTAAGGTTGACCTCGACGGTCTCCTCGTTGTCGTCGAGGTCGTCGGACAGCAAGACATCGGCCTTGAACCAGCCGTCGCGGCCAGGCAGCCCACGGGCGAGATCGCTGCAGGCCACGCTGGCGTTGGTCTTCTGGTGGTGGCGCCGCACCAGAATGCCGTCATTGGCGGCGGCGTAGACGTTGCGCGTGTAGGAGAGGCAGAGCTGGCACTGCGCGTCCTTGGCTGGCCACAACGAGCGCCGGTCGAAGGCGGCCACGCGGGGGCGGATGCAGAAACCGGAGACGCTGCGGCCCATCGTCACGCCCTCATCCTCCAGCTCGACCACCACCAGCGCGAGCAGGTACCGTCCGGCGATGCCCCGGCGGTTGTCGTCGTCGTCGGAGGCGGCGACGCAGTCAACTGCGACGATGTTGACGCCATCCCGGAGGCGGACGGAGATGGTGTCCCCGGCGAGCACCCCGTTGGTGCACGGCCAGTTGTGCACGCTGACGAAGTGGCAGAGAAGCTCCGCCGCGGAGCCGACGAAGTCGCAGTCGCCGGGGCAGCGGCACGGTCCACGGCGCGCGCGGCTGCGGATGCGTGAGCCGTAGTATTCCGGCCAGACGTCGCGGCCGTGGGCCCGGCGGGATCCGCGGCAAGCGGCCTTGCCGCAGCACACGTGGCACCTTCCCTCCGGCTGCTCCAGCATGTCCCGGCAGGACGAGCAGATCACATGCCCGGCGTCGCACTGCAAAACAAATTAGCAGGCCGCAATCATCACCACGGCAAAAAAAGAAAGATAGATCGATCGAGGGATCAAATTGGAAAATCGCGTGCAGCTAGTACCTGGAAGATCGGCGGCGCTTCGCAATCGAACGGGAGGAAGCAGATGCCGCAGTCGCTGGATTCGACGTCTTCTGCCGGCGCGTTCTCGGTCGCGGCGGCGGGGCGCGACCACAGGGGCGCCATGAGTACTCGCTCGTCGGCTAGGTTACGGAGAGTAGGCCTTCCTATCTCTTATCTATTTCCATATATATACCTACACGCTTGCCCTCTCGACTTCCTCATTGGAAGCGCGGGTGGGGTTTCATCGCGGGCGTTTGAGCGTCACGTAGTAGTATATCGGTTTCCTTTTTCGAGTATACCGTATTTTTTAGGAATTTATTAATTACCCCCTCTATGCCAAAATATATAATATAGTATCTATAAGATTTTTTGAAAGTCAACCCGTGTGATCTTTGACCTGCACCTAGAGTATCAAGTCAATACCATTTCATCTTTACTATTAAATTGGAGTTGGTCGTTTGACACTCAACGCGTTTGATGGTCGTCATTAGAAGCATCCTGTCCGTCCAATTTAATCTCAACAACTAACACCGTCCGATCGATTTGTATATGGTATGTACATACCTCCTCCCATCCAACCCCGGCTTGACAAGATAAATCGGCATTAAACTGGAACGTGATTTGGAGCTGTTTTGCTATGCACGTCAAATACTTCCATATATGCTCCTGCCATCGTTGACTTCCTCTAATTTCCTCCCGTTAATCATGGTACTAAAGTGGAATCAATGAATACAAATTAATTATGACATATTTCTGGATATTTCCTTGTCATTCCTTAGAAACAATGTTTCTCC
This sequence comes from Lolium perenne, assembly GCF_019359855.2. Lineage (NCBI taxonomy): Eukaryota > Viridiplantae > Streptophyta > Magnoliopsida > Poales > Poaceae > Lolium > Lolium perenne. The sequence goes on from NC_067244.2 coordinate 45,682,403, forward strand.
TCTCCCTCTTGATCCGAGCGTGCCGCCGCATCACCACACATCTCGCCGGCCATCCCAGCCCCTCCCATCCCCTCCCGGTCCTCCGATGCTCGGGAGCATGCGCACATGCCGCCACTAACCATCATCGCCGTCGCCCTATCCGTGTCGCCGCGCCGCCTGCGCACTGACCACCTACCTATATTGTTACGCATGGATGAGCCACTTCCCCCAACACACCGCCTTCCTCTCAAGGGGAGGACTCGGACTGCCCTTCGCTCACCTCAATGTCGCCCTCTCCCTCGACGGATAACCTGGAGGCGCAGAGTATCACCGCCCACTCTCCTTTTCTGTTCTCACCTCCCTGCCATCCCACGCACATGAAAAAGCTTCCATGCTGAAGCTCGGTGCCACACAAGATTTAGGAGATCGTCTGTCCCGACTCTATGCGCCTTCGCAAGCCTCGATCCTCGGAACCTCCGCCCGCTGCCTCCAGATTTTTCCTGCACAACCCTCTGCCAGTTTAGAGTTCTCGATTCGAAATATTGTTGTTAGGGCCTATCGATTGGGGGCATTTTCTGAAAAGTTTTTTGGCCATGCATCATTTGAAGTGGAAGGGCAAGGGAAAGAGAATAGTCATTGGTGCCAACTACTGAAGTGAGAAATTTAAGGTGATTCAGTCTGTAGTCTTGGTATGTTTTTTTACAATACACTTTTACGATGACTAGGAGAGTGAATGGAGTTATGCTTTATTTTGATGGCTTGCAGGCGTTAAAACAGAACACCAAATTTACTAAAAGAATCATAGGAATAGAGAAAGTGTTTGTCGGATGCTACACAGGTGACTTCAACATTTCATCAATCACTAGGTAATTTAACATCATTGTTGTGTATCTCATCTGCATGAGTATGACAAGACACCTAGAAAAATTCTATTAAGTGATGTCATGGTGCACTCTACATAATAGGTCATGTGCATTGCTGGATAATGGATGATTAGTGCAATTGGCGTGTCGTCAAAAGTTATTATCATTGTAATATTTTGGTTGGTTAGATATTGAATTTGTTAATATTTTTCTACTCATAATCCAATCTCATGTTGTAGTCTTTGCATTTCATGCAGGCTGTGCAGACTGTATTTTGTGTGGAATGGACTAATGCATTCCTGAGGTTGCTATTGCGTACTACTAGACTTCTTCAGCTGCTTCAGTGGGATCAGATTACGTGACGTGAACTTTGTTCTCTTAGTTTTAACTATTCTCTTGGGTGATCTTTTTGTACAAAAGTTGAGCGGGGAGGGCTGACCAAAGTTTTCAAGGATTTGAATGATGCACAAACCCATGTTTCCTTAGGTGATATCCTTTTACTAGAAATATAATAAGGTGTATATGTGTTGAGATATTTACTACCTCTGTCCCAGTTTATAGGGCTTGCATGTATTCCTAGATTATCAATTTGGCAAACATAATATCAATCGTACAACATAAATACTATATCATTAAAAAGTACAACATCTAAGTTTTCTAATGATATATATTTTTGTAATAGATACCTTCTATTATCATGGGTAAATGTATGCTCTTGCAAATATCTTATCACTTGTTTGTGTCTTCTTGAATTATTTGACAAAGCCCCATCCCGTGTGGTGTGGACGATATCCAAACAAAGAAGCCTTGAAGGCATAAAGACTTCAAGTTTTCGCTGACCAACTAGAGAGAAGACATTGAAGTGTTCAAGCGATCGCTGAACGTGTGGTGTGGTGTGGATGATACCTAAAATTGAATTCCGCACAAGTAGATCAACGAGACAAAATGTTACATTTAATATGCCTGATGTTGGAAATAACTTTTAAATGTTAGAGTAGTTAATATTATATGGGTTTTTTTTTTGAGAAACACAGTACAAACGCAGACGCTCACATACACGCGCATACACTCACCCCTATGAACGCACACACGCACACCCTACCCCTATGAGCACCTCCGGAAGACTGAGCCGGCGGATTGGATCTATATGGGTTTTTGTTACCCCTGTTTTCAACTCCGTTGCATATTTTGCTCCTAGGTGTCTGTGAGGGATGCATCTTGGGGCACATATTATTATTTCATTAAAATGGATCGACTCGTGTGTTTGTCTTACAATATAATGAATGGGCAAGAACCCATATTCTTTTCCACGCATGTTAGAACATTTCATTATTGTAAATATGAAAAGCAATATAACATGGGAAAGTTTGGGCTAGCGTATTGTTTAGCAGATTATCGGCATATTGTTTCCACTAGACATTGCACATCGATTGATACCAATAAAATGAGTGCATAAACTAGCATTTTAAATTTTAAAAAAATGTTGTAAAATTAACATGGTTTCCTTTGCATGTACTTTTATTATTCCATAGCAATAAATGGGTTATTTCTTAGCAAAGCAAGAGCCTTGTTGAGAATAGTATTGCCTAAGTTGATGCTCTATTCAAAGTTTCTTGTATTCTTTTGTAGCTACTTGACTTAAATGGAATTCAACAAATCATATAATCATATATGGACTCTCAAAACTGAAATGTGTTGAATGGTTAAATTTTCATATACTCATATGTTTCTTGTCTTGCAAGATGGGGCAAAAGGAGTGCCTTGCAAGAATGCATTACGGTAACAAGAATATCCCTATGTTGTTGTTAAATGTCGATTAAAAAAGCTTCTTCATTTGTATCCTTCGTGCCAACAATTATTTTATGTAGATTATATACGTGAGCATGAAAAATATTAAGAAACCGTAGCAACGCACGGGCATTCAACTAGTTCATCATAAAGTATGTATTAATATAAGAGCAATAAAAGTATATATTAATATGGCATACATATAATATTGTAGATTTCGATAATTTCTTCAATATAAACTTTGTTAAAGTTAGTGGAGCTTGACTTTCGCGCAAATCAATGTGCACTATATTATGGCAAGGTGGAAGTACATCTTGCATCATGCCCTTCTAATTTCGAGTTGCCACACATGTCGTCAATGCTTATAATCAGCCGACCGATCGTGCTTAAAAGATCGATCGCGCTGCCACCCGCCCAGTCTGCTTAACCACGCGCTTTGTCCTTGTGTTGCCGCTGCTCCATGTGCACATGGTGGACCCCATAGCCTTTTATGTTTGTTTGCTACTGCTAGGGAGTAATGTACGCATGTGCATGCACGCAGGTCGTGTGCAGTTTTTGCTAGCGAAAATGCATGGCTTCTGCACTCCAATCTACTCGTAGCTGCTAACTAGTAGCACACATGCTTGCTTATAACTAACCCGCAATAACACTACCGTCTATTGTTGTAAACAACCAATAATTTTGTAAGCTTTGTTGTTAACAAATATTGTAAAGGGCCACATTTTTGTTGGATTTGTTGATGCTAATAACCAAGTGATTTTTTTGTTGCAACCGTTTGTGACTTTTGATAAAATAGTATAGACAAATTTTGATGCTGTAACACGACTACGTACAACACATTTTTTGTGTTTTTATACACATCACACAAAATGTTGTTTTTCCACGGAAACTTGTGTACGGACATAGAATATCACGATGTGCACCAAAAATTTTATGTCAATTTTTTTAACATTTTTAAAATTATTTTTTAATTGTTTTATATAATGGGAGCATTTGCTCCTATGAGCCAAAACACCACCTCCGTGATTTTTGTTGTAATTTAATCCATAGCAAATTAATTGTTGCTTGACCACTTTGCACTTTTTGTAAACATACACATTTTTGTTGTAAAAGTCTACGGATTTTGATAAATTTGTTGGTGACATTTGTTGCAAATCAATATGGAGAAAGAAATTATTGGTTTAACCACTTTATTGTAACTTAACTTTTTTTTTATAAACGTTCTGTCATTTTTGTTGTAATAGAATATTTTTTGTGTACAAGGTGATTATTTTTGTTGTAATACCCTCTGTACTAGGGATAAATCAGCATAGTGGCATATTTGTTGTAAATATCGGGAAACATATGGCCTAAGAGATACATCCCTTTCGTACAAACTGAAGAAGCTAGGACCGTGGGTTGAGTTCTGAAAAACTAGGGACCATAATGCAAAACTTCGTCGCGGCTTGTCCTGATCGTTGGATGTTGATTAGATGACCCGGAGTGCAACCGATTTTCAGACTCAAATCTGCCGACCGATGGCTAGCGCATGCAGGAGCGGCAGCCGAGGTGTTGTCCTTCTTCTTCTTCTTCTTCTTCTTCTTCTTCTTCTCTTCTTCTTCTTCTTCTTCTTCTTCTTCTTCTTCTTCTTCTTCTTCTTCTTCTTATTCAACACCCTTTTCGGGGGCGGAGGAGTAACAAGTGAATCCTCTGGCGGAGCCGGCGCTTTCTTCACTAATGCCTCGGCTCCCGTGGTCACCGTCTTGTTCAGAGCTGACCCTCAGTTTCTTCGGAGGTGGAGGAGCTACCATCCTTCGTCACTGGCCAAACGAATTCAAACATATCAGGAAAGCATATGAGGCACTCAGGAGAATCGATGGCCTAAAAGAGAAAAAACACACTTACGATTCAAACATCATAGCATCCTCAACGGCAAAGATGCTCGCCGTCCGCTTCAACAAGCACAATATGATCAACGTCATCGTCTTGGTGGTCGCTAGGACTCGACTCTGTTGTGTCAATCAGTTCTTCAGCAACACGCTTTCGGCATTTGATAGTGAAACCCTCGACATCTTCAGTTTCGTCTTCATTGTCTTTTGTAGCTTCACTGTCGGCTACCTCCTCGAGGTTCTCCTCCGACTCGTCGTCTTCGGGTTCTATCCCACTCTCAAGGGAAGGAGGATAGCATCTCGAAATAGTAAGGCCCTGCCATGTCAAAATAAAGTCAAAGTTAAAAAGCATGCATCGAGTATAAAGTTATATCGAGTATGGAACGTGAAGACAATAGAATTACCTCGGGTGGCAAGTGACGAGAGTCATAGGGATCAACAAGGGATTCCGGAGAAGGGTGTCTTCTTGGCTAAAGTGAGTCAAGCGCCTGACCTCATCCAAGAGCTCTTTATCAGAATAATCTGCGGCATTAATGCGGGTTGAGTCCTTAGGGACGATATACAACCACATCGGGTCGCCCATGGCCATCACTGGTTGGATACGATGCTTCAGAAAGAGGGCAGCTAATTCGGTGCCAAGCATCGTCTGACCTCCAGAGTTTTTCAGCTCCAGGACCCTCTCATACAACTCGTCGGCTGATGGCTTCTCTTCGGCAGTCAGGATGTTCCTCCATGATTTCTTCGGCTTAGCTTCCAGGACGTTCGAAAACTTCGGCAGGTCGAGTGGTGGTTCGGAGCCTGCGGGTCCCTGAGGTAGAACCACTTCTGCCTCTAACCTTGAACCGACTCTCCCGTCGGGAAGTTGAAGTACTTTGCCTCCTTGCGGACGACAAAGCCGACTCCGCCCACAACATAAGGACCGTTGTTCCCGCAATGGTGCTTGACGAAGAAAATCTTGTTTCACAAGCCCAGTGTGGGTCAATGCCGAGCTCTCACAGATGGTGATGCAAATGGCAAGATGCAGAATAGAGTTCGGCGTCAGCTGCCAGATCTGGACGCCCTAGGTAAAAAGGAGGCAAAGAAGAAATTCGTGGGCTGGAAGAGAGAGCCCACGGTACAAGAACGCGGCGAACATCACTACGAATCCGGCGGGAGGCTTGGGGCGAGATTCTGCACGTGGAAATCTGATGTCCTTCTCGTTGTTGGAGATCAGCCCCAAGCGGCGCATTTGGTTCTCCTCGCGCTTCGTCATGGTGGTTCGACTCCAATCGCATTGGAGGGCCTTGGCACCGACGCCATCGACGGTGGCAGAGGACCTCGGTGCGGTGGCGCTCGGCCTTGCTCTGATGGCGCTAGCAACGGCGCTTGAGGAGGTGGCGATCCTCCTCTTCCCCATCTCGCCGAATGATTTTTCCCTCTACTCCATGAGCTTGGTGCGGTGGCAATGGAGGGAGATTGAGAGGAAGAAGATGGAGAGAATGAGCGGTGAAGGGATGAACTGACCTGCCACTTCCGCTTATAAAGAACCTTGAGCCTTCATCCGAGCCGTTAAATCCGGGCAACTAAAATCAAGAAGGGAATCTAGCCCTACACATATCGTGATGGGAGAGAAAATGGAGGCTCACTACCTCCACTACGCACAAGGATCGAGGAAATGCCTTGGTCAATGCGCATCAATCGGTCATTTCCAAACTGACCGCCCACTCGTGGGCTGGGCCCACCAGGTCATGTCCCGTCAGTTGCGCTGCAGCAGTTGCTACGTCGGCGGCGACGTCATAAAAAATACCGGCTCCCTCCATGGTGGAGCACCCGGACATATTTCAGGACCCAAAGAAATCTACGGTATTCGAGTCGGCCATTTACAGCCTATATAACTATTACACAGTCATCCACGGGCTCGGGGGCTACTCCCATCGGGAGCGCTGGTCGCGCACCCGATAAAAAAGATTGAAGCCTCGTCCACAGTAACGAACTTAACAGTTTCAACTCCCACGTAAAAGGAAGAAGTGAACCCGAAGGTTTCAAACTTTTTTACGGACACAAAGGTTCCAATAATCCGGGTCCGTGCCCGGGGACTCGAATCTGTGTAGGGTAATGATGTTTTTCTCCAGCAGTTAACCAGTCTCGATTTATTGAGTAAATCTGGGATCGTTACGCCATCCCTTACGTGTACTCAACTGTTCGGCGATTACCAAACCTGTATCTTTTGAAGACTCGATAGATTGGAAAGTATCGGCTGGTGTCAACTTCAATTCCTACCCGAAGCTTCGGTTCAGCCAATCACTCGGGGACTACTGATGTGGGCATTACCCTTCGGGTACTCGACATTGCCCTACCTCATCTGGCCAAACAGGGGCCCATCTAGAGCGCCGCAGCCCAAGGAGGTCCAAGACGTTGGTTGCACGGTGAATAGATGGAAGGAGATGATTTCTTGAAGTACAAGGTAGGGAAACATTCAAGTATGGAAAGATTAGATAGAATATATGTGTATTGTAACCGAATCCGGGCAGGACTCTCGGGACATGGCCTCCTATATAAGGGCCATGAGAGGGTGATGTTGTGTAGTTACACACCGTTGGGGAATCCCAAGAGGAAGGTATGATGAGCACAGTAGCAGTTTCCCTCAGTAATAAACCAATGTTTAATCGACCAGTAGGAGAAAGAAATGACTTCTGAAGGTGTTGCTAGCTGACTTTTGGTAGGGCGCACTACCGGCGTCAGCAACAACGTGAAACCTACACACAACACAACCAAAATACTTTGCCCCAACATATAGTGAGGTTGTCAATCTCACCGGTTTTTCTGAAAACAAAGGATTAACCGCATAGTGTGGAAATAGATGTTTGTTTGCAGTGGAATTAAAGAGAACAGTGCTTGTAGTAAGTAAACATAACATGTGTTTGCAGTAGATGATTTTATCAGTGTAAAAGAAAGGACTGGGGTCCATAGTTCACTACAGGTGTCTCTCCATAAAGATAAATAACATGTTGGGTGAACAAATTACAGCTGGGCAATTGACAGAATAAATACCATACATGAACATGATGATTACTATGAGATTCATTTGGGCATTACAACATAATACATAGACCGTAATCCAACTGCGTCTATAACTAATAATCCACCTTCCGGTTACCGTTCGCACCCCTTTCAGTATTAAGTTGCAAGTCAACAGATTATCACATTAAGCAATGTGTGTAAAGTAAACAATAGAATTATCCTTAGACAAAGCATTGTTGTTTTCTCTGTAGTAGCAACAACATATCTACAACCTTAGAAGTTATTGTCACTCTTCCGGATTACTAGAGGCATGAACCCACTATCGAGCATAAATACTCCCTCTTGGAGTCACAAGCACATACTTGGCCAGAGCATTTACTAACAATGGAGAGCATTCAAGATCACAAATAACATATGACAAGTATATAATCGATCTCAACCACAATATTCAATATTTATCGGATCCCAGCAAACACAATATGTAGCATTACATAAAGATGATCTTGATCATGATAGCCAGCTCACAAGATCTAAACATGAAGCATAAATTGGAGAAGATAACCATCTAGCTACTGCTATGGACCCGTAGTCCAGAGATGAACTACTCATGCATCACTTCGGAGGCGAGCATGGCGATGTAGAGGCCTCTGGTGATGATCTCCCTCTCCGGCAGGGTGTGATGTCTACGCACGCTTATATTCTTGTAGACAGTGTTGGGCCTCCAAGTGTAGAGGTTTGTACAACAACAGCAAGTTTCTCTTGAGTGGATCACCCAAGGTTTATCGAACTCAGGGAGGTAGAGGTCAAAGATATCCCTCTCAAGCAACCCTGCAATTACGAAACAAGAAGTCTCTTGTGTCCTGATACGTCCAAAACGTATCTACTTTCCCGAACACTTTTGCTATTGTTTTGCCTCTAATTTGTGTATTTTGGATACAACTAACACGGACTAACGCTGTTTTCAGCAGAATTGCCCTGGTGTCTTGTTTTTGTGCATAAACTCAACTTTCAGGAAAATCCCCGGGATTAATTGCAATGGGCCTATTTTCACAGAAGATTGACGGAGCCAGAAGACCAGAAGGAGGGGGGCCACGAGGCGCCCACCCCACAAGGCGGCGCGGTGGGCCCCTGGGCCGCGCCGCCCTATGGTGGCGATGCCTCGGGCAGCCCCCGACGCTCCCCTCTGGACTACTTAAGGGTTTCGACCTAAAAACGCACGGGGGTTAGACGAAATCGCCATAAGACATCCAGAACACCGCCGCCATCGCGAAACTCCGTCTCGGGACCAGAAACTCCGTTCTGGCACTCCGCCGGGACGGCGAATTGGAGGAGATCATCGCCATCATCACCACCGACGCCTCTCCATCAACCAGCCATGTTTCCCCCATCCATGTGTGAGTAATTCCCCAGCTGTAGGCTGAAGGGGATGGTAGGGATTGGATGAGATTGGTCATGTAATAGCATAAGATTGTTAGGGCATAGTGCCTAGTATCCGTGATTGGTACTTTTATGATATCGTTGCAACTTGTTATGCTTAATGCTTGTCACTAGGGCCCGAGTGCCATGATCTCAGATCTGAACATGTTATCAATTCATGATGATATTCATTGCTTTATGATCTTACCTGCAAGTTGTATACACATATTGTTGTCCGGAACCCGAGGCCCCAAAGTGACAGAAATTGGGACAACCGGAGGGGAAGGCGGTGATATCAGGATCACATGTGTTCACGGAGTGTTAATGCTTTGCTCCGGTGCTCTATTAAAAGGAGTACCTTAATTACCAGTAGATTCCCTAGAGGCCCGGCTGCCACCGGCTGGTAGGACAAAATATGTTGTGCAAGTTTCTCATTGCAAGCACGTACGACTATATACGGAACACATGCCTATGGTTGTTTAGTACTTGGATACTGTTTTATTACTATCTGCAAATGCCCTACCTTGATTGTTACATGAGTTCTCTCATCCATGCAGCGCCCGTTCATCCATCCATGTGCCTACATTATTTTAATCCTGCTGTTTACTATAATCACTACTGCTGTCTTCGTTACACTGCTGCTGATATTTCACTACTGCTACTGCTATAAAACTATTGCTACTGATAAACTCCTGCGAGCAAGTCTGTTTTCTGGTGCAGCTGAATTGACAACTCCGCTGTTAAGGCTTACAAATATTCTTTGACTCCCCTTATGTCGAATCAATAAATTGGGTTTTACTTCACTCGAAGACTGTTGCGATCCCCTATACTTGTGGGTCATCAAGACTATTTTCTGGCGCCGTTGCCGGGGAGCATAGCTTTATTTGCAAGTTCACTTGGATTGATATTGTTCGCTGCAAATTCTCCATCATGGGTAAACCTCGTGATACTAAAGTTGCCATATTACCATCCACTACAAGAAAAGGTACAACTCCGAGTACCTCTGCTGCTCTTGATTCACCATCTGTGATAAGTCAACTTGTTTCACCACCACAAGCTTCACATGCTGGTACTTCTGCTGAATCTGAAAATTCCTCTTATAATTTTAATGATGCTTCTGCTGTGCTTGATGATAGTGGTTCGTTAAGATCTTTTCTAGATGCTACAATTGCTAGGTCTAGACAAATTGAAAATACTGAAATTTCTAATGAAAATACTGTTACACCTGTTAATTCACCTAAGTCTGTTGAATACTCTAGTGATGATCTTGATGAAGATTATGTGGAACTTGATGATGATTTTATTGTTAAATGCAATGCTACTACTGATGCAAGTAATATTAAAAATCTTCTTGCACAACATCTTTATTAGATATAATTTGTCTCTGATCCTAAATTTGCCACATCTCCTATAAACATTAAGGATAAGGATTATGATTTTTCTCTTGATTTATCTCATATATCTATTGTTGAGAAAACATCCTTTTGTGGTACTGAAAAAGAAAGTGCTGTAGAACACATGATTGAGCTGTCTACTTTGAGTAGCTTGTTTTCTGATGATATCAAGAAGCGTACTTATTTTGTTGCTAAAATTTTTCCTTTCTCATTAAAGGATGATGCTAAAACTTGGTATAATAGTTTGCCTCCTGATTCTATTGATAGTCCAAGTGGTTTGCTTGATGTTTTCTTTCGGAAATATTTTCCTGCTAGTGCTCAACATATTGCTTTGCAGAAAATTTATAGTTTTGACCAGGAAGATGGAGAGAAGTTGCCTGAAGCTTGGGCAAGGTTTTGTTCTCTTATCAGAGCTCGACCTGGACATGATCTGGAAAAGCATGATTTACTTGATATATTTTATAGTGGACTAACCATTGAGTCTAGGGCATACATGGATAGTTGTGCTGGTTGTGTTTTCAGGAAAAGAACTCCGGACGAAGCTGAAGAATTATTGGCTAGAATAGGCCGAAATCATGATGATTGGACTACACCTGAACCAACCCCCATGCCAATATTGAAGAAGAGGGGTATGATTAAATTAAATGATGAAGATATGAGGGAAGCCAAGAAATCTCTTAAGGAGAAAGGTATTAAATCTGAAGATGTGAAGAATTTACCTCCCATAGAAGATTTATGTAAGATAACTCCCCTTTCATCCATGATTGAGGTACATTCTCTTCAACGCTTTAGTAGGGAAGATATTCCGTACTCAAAACCACCTGATCAATGTTTAGATGAGTTTGATAATTATGTTGTTAAACAAGATAATTTTAATATGAGAGTAGAAAATCATTTAATGGAAAATTCTCACGCTATTAGTAAATTGCATGATATTGTGGAGAGAACCTCCAATGATGTTAAGATGCTTGTTAAACATTTTCATATGGTTCAAACTCAAATTGATCAACTCACTAAAGTGCAAAATGACTTATTAAAAAATAGTTCTAAAGAAAAACATGCTTATGAAGTAACAACTAGAGGCGGTGTTCCTACTCAGGATCCTCTATATCCTGAGGGGCATCCCAAAAGAGTTGAACAAGATTCTCAACAAACTAAAGAAATTAGTGCTCCTTCTAAGAAAAAGAAGAAGAAACATAAAACTGTTGTAGAATCCTCTGAGCCTGTTAATGATCCTAATAATATTTCTATTTCTGAAGCTGAAACTGAAAGTGGTAATGAACATGATAAAGATAATAATAAGAATGATGCTTCTGATAAAGAAGAGGTTGAAGATGAACCTGAAAAGCATGCTAAAAATAAAAAGTATACTAAAGAAGATTTTATTGCTAAGAAACATGGTAATGAAAGAGAACCTTGGGTTCAAAAGCAAATGTCTTTTCCTGCTAAGCAACTAAAATCAAAGGAAGAAGAACACTATAATAAATTTTGTGATTGGATGAAACCTTTGTTTCTGCAAATCCCTCTGACTGATGCTATTAAATTGCCTCCTTATTCAAAGTATATGAAAGATATTGTCTCTAACAAAAGGAAAATTCCTAATGAGGAGATTTCCACTATGCTTGCTAATTACTCTTTCAATGGAAAAGTTCCAAAGAAGCTGGGCGACCCAATATACCAACTATTCCTTGTTCCATCAACAATAATTATGTTAGAACTGCTCTATGTGATTTGGGAGCAGGTGTTAGTGTTATGCCTTTTTCTCTTTACAAGAGACTTTATTTAGATAAGTTGATACCAACTGATATATCTTTGCAAATGGCTGATAAATCTACTGCTATTCCTGTTGGTATATGTGAGGATGTTCCTGTTCAAGTTACTAATAACTGCTTAATATTAACTGATTTTGTTGTGTTGGAAATGCCTGAAGATGATAATATGTCTATTATTCTTGGAAGACCTTTTCTTAACACTACAGGGGCTGTTATTGATTGCAATAAAGGAAAAGTTACTTTCAATGTTGATGACAAGGAGCATACTGTTTATTTTCCCAAGAGGATTGATAAAGTATGTGGAGTTAATACAATTTCTAATGTGAGAACTATCAAAGTGGGAGTTATTGATTGTCCTATATAAAGGAAAAGTTACTTTCAATCTTGATTCTTAAATATGTAAAGATAATATTGGTATGAGTGGTCTCTCTCTCATTTGGGGAAGGACTTCAATGCTGACCTGGGGTTATTCTCCAAAGATAATGATGTGGTCACCAATATCTATGGTTAACATAAAGGGTTTCTGTCTCTAGGAATTGTCTTGGATAATATCCTAGGGTTTCTCTTAAAGATGATGATTTGAATACTTGGATGTATATCCAAGGTTTGACTCAAGGTTTGTTATTGATTCTCTACTAATTATAATAGAACTCTCACCTCTCTAGGTTTGATGCATAATATTTTGGAATAGAGAAGAATTATATTCCATGATTGGATCTCCTTGTCTTGTTTCCAAGATTAAAATAAAATGAGTACCATGAGGTTCATGGTAGGATCATGGATTAGTTTAAGACATGGAAAAGATAAGTCAAGAACAGTTTCTCCAATTATTGTTACTTGGTTTCCAATTAAATGGATGTTCATATGTTATGGCAAGGAATACCATGTTGTGATCTTTAATAAGATCAAATAGTTGATCATTGAGTAAAGTGTTAGTGTGTTGATTATTAGTTCCATTTGATCTAACCCCTTAGATCAAATCATCTCTTCCCAAAACAAGGTTTTCACAAAGTCACATTGAGGTTTATAGCGCTTGACTTGATGAGCTACTTCAATTCCACCAAGGTCAAGTGAAACTTCAGTTACTGTGACTGTTTTACTTTAAAGCGCGAAAATTCCCCAGATTTTCTATGCATGAATGCAATGCACACATCTGTTTCCTCTATTTTTTTTAACCCCATTACCTGGGATATTACAGTCTCTACCCCTTAAACTAAACTTCGTCCTCGAAGTTTGATCTCTCTCACGTTTCCGAAGTGTGGTTCTGACTTATGCAGACTTAAACTTTTCTAGAACTCCGCAGTGATCTCACTGGATATAATTGAATATATCCCTTGTCCAGATTCTTCCTGGAATCCATTAGAGTTTGTCTCCGAACATTATTTTCTCACTCCAGTTCTATGATTTTTCTCTGGAATCTCATAATACCTGTCTTTGAGCCATGGCTTCTAACTTTAATTATTTGATTTCTTTCAACTCTATATGCTTGTTTCCTTTCTCATTGAAGAATCAATGATTGGGACTTCTTCTTGTCCTAATAATCTTACTTGGGGACTAATTGGGTAACATACTCCTAATTGGTAAATAGGTCTTTGTTTTCCCTTACTACCAAAACTGCAATAATGGTACTAAGTAAGGTACTTAACATGGAATGTTCGTGATGGTTTATTTTCCTAAGGATGGATTAGACTTATTTAGTTCATCCAATCATGGTTTATAGTTGATACCTATAACTATTTTGGGTTATTTAGGTTCCATGAAAGGAATCATTCTAATAATCTTTGGTATTGGTATGTTCAATCTTCTTCGGTCTTTGGCCTTTTTAATATGTATTTGGTCTATGGTATTTCCTTCATCCAACTTCATTATCCTTATTTTACTTGAGCTTTCGTACTTCTGAGTAAATACTACTCACTTTCTCAGGTTATAGTCCACTTCTTGCTTCCTCGAGGTATAAATCTCGGCTTCTGGTCTGACATCCTTCTGAAAGTAGTGTTCAACAATCCTATGAAAATAAGATTGAACTTCCTCTCAGTTCAGACCTTCATCAACTATCTTGCTCAAAATATTGAGTTATTATATAGCCAACTCACTCTTTACTCTACCCCTTAGAGTTTCCTTATGGTCTTCAGCTCCTTTTCTTCCAATTATTGAACTTATGATTAGAATATTGGTCTAGGTTCTAGCTTATGGTTTGTATTCTTCTAAGGTTTCACGAAGAATGTTTGTGGTGTATCCACTCAATTGTGGACATCCATCATGAATCCTTCTACTAAATGATTATAGGTCATTATTATTTGGTTAACAAAATTTTATTTGTTCACAACTTCTTGGTACAAATAATCCAATGGTGGACTATGATACGCGTACAGCACGCGTCCGTTGGGAACCCCAAGAGGAAGGTGTGATGCGTACAGCGGCAAGTTTTCCCTCAGTATGAAACCAAGGTTTATTGAACCAGTAGGAGCCAAGAAGCACGTTGAAGGTTGATGGCGGCGAGATGTAGTGCGGCGCAACACCAGGGATTCCGGCGCCAACGTGGAACCTGCACAACACAAACCAAGTACTTTGCCCCAATGAAACAAATGAGGTTGTCAATCTCACCGGCTTCTTTGTAACAAAGGATTAGATGTATAGTGTGGATGATGATTGTTTGCAGAAAATAGTAGAACAAGATTGCAAGAGATTGTATTTCAGTAAAGAGAATTGGACCGGGGTCCACAGTTCACTAGAGGTGTCTCTCCCATAAGATAAACAGCATGTTGGGTGAACAAATTACAGTTGGGCAATTGACAAATAAAGAGGGCATGACCATGCACATACATATTATGATGAGTATTGTGAGATTTAATTGGGCATTACGACAAAGTACATAGACCGCTATCCAGCATGCATCTATGCCTAAAAAGTCCACCTTCAGGTTATCATCCGAACCCCCTCCAGTATTAAGTTGCTAACAACAGACAATTGCATTAAGTATTGCGCGTAATGTAATCAGTAACTACATCCTCGAACATAGCACCAATGTTTTATCCCTAGTGGCAACATCACATCCATAATCTTAGAGATTTCTGTCACTTCCCTAGATTCACGGAGACATGAACCCACTATCGAGCATAAATACTCCCTCTTGGAGTTACAAGCATCTACTTGGCCAGAGCATCTACTAGTAACGGAGAGCATGCAAGATCATAAACAACACATAGATATAAATTGATAATCAACATAACATGGTATTCTCTATTCATCGGATCCCAACAAACACAACATATAGAATTACAGATAGATGATCTTGATCATGTTCGGCAGCTCACAAGATCCGACAATTAAGCACAATGGGGAGAAGACAACCATCTAGCTACTGCTATGGACCCATAGTCCAGGGGTAGACTACTCACACATCACTCCGGAGGCGACCATGGCGGCGTAGAGTCCTCCGGGAGATGATTCCCCTCTCCGGCAGGGTGCCGAAGGCGATCTCCTGAATCCCCCGAGATGGGATTGGCGGCGGCGGCGTCTCTGGAAGGTTTTCCGTATCGTCGCTCTCGGTACTGGGGGTTTCGCGACGAAGGCTATTTGTAGGCGGAAGGGCAGGTCAAGGGGCGTCACGAGGGGCCCACACCCTAGGTCAGCGTGGCCAGGGCTTGGGCCGCACCGCCCTATGGTGTCGCCACCTCGTGGCCCCACTTCGTCTCCTCTTCGGTCTTCTGGAAGCTTCGTGGCAAAATAGGACCCTGGGTGTTGATTTCGTCCAATTCCGAGAATATTTCCTTACTAGGATTTCTGAAACCAAAAACAGCAGAAAACAAAGAATCGGCACTTCGGCATCTTGTTAATAGGTTAGTTCCAGAAAATGCACGAATATGACATAAAGTGTGCATAAAACATGTAGATATCATCAATAATGTGGCATGGAACATAAGAAATTATCGATACGTCGGAGACGTATCAGCATCCCCAAGCTTAGTTCCTGCTCGTCCCGAGCAGGTAAACGATAAACAAAGATAATTTCTGGAGTGACATGCCATCATAATCTTGATCATACTATTTGTAAAGCATATGAGCTGAGATCAAATCATTCAAAGCAAGTATCTATATTGACATAAGAGATGATAATGCAAGAGTTAGACAAGCTAAAAGTTTTCATGAACTATTGCTTTAAAGACATGCTACCGTACAAAGTTCATCAAAGATGTATTAAGTATTCAGCATAGAAGTTCTATCCTTCATTCCAAGCATCAAGTAAATTTTCACAACATAAGAAGGATTCAGTCAAGTAAACATAAACATGAACATCATGAATCAACTGTTTCGAAGTCTACTCAACCGGTGAGCGCAAGCATTTGGTATTAGCACCAGGATGTTATGGCATAAAGAACGCTAATGGGGGTTTGGAAGGCCAAATGGAAGAAAGGCTTGCAAAGCTGTAAATGACCATTAGACAAGAGGAAGCCTTATGATCGAAGCTATGCAAGGAGTAGTGATTGCCATGCAACGGATGCACATAGAGCTATATGTGTATGAAAGCTCTCCAATGGAACTAGTGGGGGTGCATCCAACTTGGTTGCTCACGAAGACCTAGAGCACTTTTGAGGAGGCTCATCATTGGAATATACAACCCAAGTTCTATAGTGTAAATTCCCCACATAGTTATACTAGTAAAACATGAAAACTCTCTCATATGAATGTAGGTGCTGAACATGAGCACAAATGATGACTATGAATAATGCGGGTGCTAAAACATGAGCACAAGTGTGGATAAAAGATAGTAATGCTGCCCCCTTTTTTCTTTATTCTCTTTTTTTCTTTTTTCTTTTTTTTTCTCTTTTTTTTCTTTTTTTTCTTTCTTTTCATTTTTTTCTTTTTGATGGCCTCCACGGCTCTTTTCATTTTTAGGGGCAACATCCTAATATGACAACACACTTTTTGGTACAAATAACTCATAATGAATGAAACATGATGTATGAAACTGTATGCCTCTGCCAGTGTAGCAGGATGTGCAATGATCTAGCGTAACATGGGTAAACCACACATCAGCTGTATATGATCATGCAAAGCAATATATAAATAATAAATGACAACATGGCATGTAATGTAAAAATGGATGTTGCATGGCAATATATCTCGGAACAGCTATGGAAATGCTGTGGTAGGTAGTTATGGTGGCTGTTTTGAGGAGATGTATGGGCTTATGTGTAGGAGAACAAGAGAAAGTTCTCCCACGGGTTTGGATGTACCGGCGAAGTATGCACAATTCTCAATGTGAGCCAAAGGCAATGCACAGTACCGAAGAGGCTAGCAAATTTGGATGGTGGAAGTGCCAAAAACCGTAGCTTAACATTCGTCAAAAAGAACTCACAAGCTTATTGCAAACAACTAGCAGGTTCATCATTAAGAGCATGATTAAAATTTACTCCTAGGAGGGCCGTTCACGGTGGCACAAGTACCCCGCTAGCTCCCTCGACCTTCAGCACAACTTAGTTATTACGATGAACTCTCAGACATGGAAAGCTATCAAATCCAACTACGCCTTCAACTATTTAAATAGAGTTTGTAGTACGGCACAAGCTTAAAGACAACAATCCACTACTAATTTTAACTCATTTATCCAGCAAGCCTTACCATCTAAATATCTCAAAACATTTGCAAAGAATCAAGTTATCAAAGCTCAATGTTCTACAAGTATTTTATTATACACTACCACATGCAACATTTCCCGTTTCCAACCATACAACAATTTAACGAAGAAGAAACTTTGCCATGAATATTATGAGTAAAGCCTAAGGACATATTTGTCCATATGCTACAGCGGAGCGTGTCTCTCTCCCACAAAGTGAATGCTAGGATCCATCTTATTCAAACAAAACAAAAACAAAAACAAACCGACGCTCCAAGAAAAGCACATAAGCTGTGATGGAATAAAAATATAGTTTCAGGGGAGGAACCTGATAATGTTGTCGATGAAGAAGGGGATGCCTTGGGCATCCCCAAGCTTAGACGCTTGAGTCTTCTTGATATATGCAGGGGTGAACCACCGGGGCATCCCCAAGCTTAGAGCTTTCACTCTCCTTGATCATGTTGTATCATCTCCCTCTCTTGATCCTTGAAAACTTCCTCCACACCAAACTTAGAACAAACTCATTAGAGGGTTAGTGCATAATCAAAAATTCACATGTTCAGAGGTGACACAATCATTCTTAACACTTCTGGACATTTCTCAAAGCTACTGGAAGTCAATGAAACAAAGAAATCCATCCCACATAGCAAAAGAAGCAATGCGAAATAAAAGGCAGAATCTGTCAAAACAGAACAGTCCGTAAAGACGAATTTTATTGAGGCACCAGACTTGCTCAAATGAAAATGCTCAAATTGAATGAAAGTTGCGTACATATCTGAGGATCACTCACGTAAATTGGCATAATTTTCTGAGTTACCTACAGATAATTTTTCCTAGATTCGTGACAGCAAAGAAATCTGTTTCTGCGCAGTAATCCAAATCTAGTATGAACTTTACTATCAACGACTTTACTTGGCACAACAAAACACTAAACTAAGATAAGGAGAGGTTGCTACAGTAGTAAACAACTTCCAAGACACAAAATAAAAACAAAGTACTGTAGTAAAAACCATGGGTTGTCTCCCATAAGCGCTTTTCTTTAACGCCTTTCAGCTAGGCGCAGAAAGTGTGTATCAAGTATTATCAAGAGACGAAGTGTCAACATCATAATTTGTTCTAATAATAGAATCAAAAGGTAACTTCATTCTCTTTCTAGGGAAGTGTTCCATACCTTTCTTGAGAGGAAATTGATATTTAATATTACCTTCCTTCATATCAATGATAGCACCAACAGTTTGAAGAAAAGGTCTTCCCAATATAATGGGACAAGATGCATTGCATTCAATATCCAAGACAACAAAATCAACGGGGACAAGGTTATTGTTAACAGTAATGCGAACATTATCAACTTTCCCCAAAGGTTTCTTTGTAGAATGATCAGCAAGATTAACATCCAAATAACAATTTATCAGCGGTGGCAAGTCAAGCATATTATAGATTTTCTTAGGCATAACGAAAATACTTGCACCAAGATCACATAAAGCATTACAATCAAAATCTTTAACCTTCATCTTAATGATGGGCCCCCAACCATCCTCTAGCTTTCTAGGAATAGAAGCTTCGCGCTCTAATTTCTCTTCTCTAGCTTTTATGAGAGCATTTGTAATATGTTTCGTGAAAGCCAAATTTATAGCACTAGCATTAGGACTTTTAGCAAGTTTTTGCAAGAACTTTATAACTTCAGAGATGTGGCAATCATCAAAATTCAAACCATTATAATCTAAAGCAATGGGATCATCATCCCCAATGTTGTAAAAAATTTCAGCAGTTTTATCACAGGCAGTTTCAGCAGTTTTAGCAGTTTCGGGCAGTTTTTCGCGCTTTGCATTAGAAGTGGAAACATTGCCAACACCAATTATTTTACCATTAATAGTAGGAGGTGCAGAAACTTGTGTAGCATTAGCATTACTAGTGGTGGTAATAGTCCAAACTTTAGCTATATTATCTTCTTTTTCATTTTCTTCTCTTTCCCACCTAGCACGCAATTCAGCCATCAATCTTATATTCTCATTAATTCTAACTTGGATGGCATTTGCTGTAGTAACAATTTTATTATGATGATTCTCATTAGGCATAACTTTCGATTTCAAAAGATCAACATCAGCAGCAAGACTATCGACTTTAGAAGCAAGTATATCAATTTTCCCAAGCTTTTCTTCAACAGATTTGTTAAAAGCAGTTTGTGTACTAATAAATTCTTTAAGCATGGCTTCAAGTCCAGGGGGTGAATTCCTATTATTGTTGTAAGAATTCCCATAAGAATTACCATAGCCGTTGCCATTATTATAAGGATATGGCCTATAGTTGTTACTAGAATTGTTCCGGTAAGCATTGTTGTTGAAATTATTATTTTTAATGAAGTTAACATGTTCTTCTTGTGCAACCAATGAAGCTAACGGAACATTATTAGGATCAACATTTGTCCTATCATTCACAAGCATAGACATAATAGCATCAATCTTATCACTCAAGGAAGAGGTTTCTTCGACATAATTTACCTTCTTACCTTGTGGAGCTCTTTCCGTGTGCCATTCAGAGTAATTGATCATCATATTATCAAGAAGCTTTGTTGCTTCACCAAGAGTGATGGACATAAAGGTACCTCCAGCAGCTGAATCCAATAGGTTCCGTGAAGAAAAATTCAGTCCTGCATAAATGGTTTGGATGATCATCCAAGTAGTCAGTCCATGGGTTGGGCAATTTTTAACCAAAGATTTCATTCTTTCCCATGCTTGTGCAACATGCTCAGTATCTAATTGTTTAAAATTCATTATGCTACTCCTCAAAGATATAATTTTAGCAGGGGGATAATATCTACCAATAAAAGCATCCTTGCATTTAGTCCATGAATCAATACTATTCTTAGGCAGAGATAGCAACCAATCTTTAGCTCTTCCTCTTAATGAGAAAGGGAACAATTTTAATTTTATAATGTCACCATCTACATCTTTATACTTTTGCATTTCACACAATTCAACAAAATTATTGAGATGGGCAGCAGCATCATCAGAACTAACACCAGAAAATTGCTCTCGCATAACAAGATTCAGTAAATCAGGTTTAATTTCAAAGAATTCTGCTGTAGTAGCAGGTGGAGCAATAGGTGTGCATAAGAAATCATTATTATTTGTGGTTGTGAAGTCACACAACTTAGTATTTTCAGGAGTACCCATTTTAGCAATAGTAAATAAAACAAACTAGATAAAGTAAATGCAAGTAACTAATTTTTTTTTGTGTTTTTGATATAGCAAGCAAGATAGTAAATAAAGTAAAACTAGAAACTATTTTTTTTGTATTTTGATTTAGTGCAGCAAACAAAGTAGTAAATAAAACTAAGCAAGACAAAAACAAAGTAAAGAGATTGCGATGTGGAGACTCCCCTTGCAGCGTGTCTTGATCTCCCCGGCAACGGCGCCAGAAAAAGAGCTGCTGGCGCAAAGTTGACGTGGGAGTTAGAGATCTCTGTGGTGTAGCTTTTCTTCAGTTCCTCGGCAACGGCGCCAGAAAAAGAGCTTGATACGCGTACAGCACGCGTCCGTTGGGAACCCCAAGAGGAAGGTGTGATGCGTACAGCGGCAAGTTTTCCCTCAGTATGAAACCAAGGTTTATCGAACCAGTAGGAGCCAAGAAGCACGTTGAAGGTTGATGGCGGCGAGATGTAGTGCGGCGCAACACCAGTGATTCCGGCGCCAACGTGGAACCTGCACAACACAACCAAAGTACTTTGCCCCAACGAAACAGTGAGGTTGTCAATCTCACCGGCTTGCTGTAACAAAGAGTTAACCGTATTGTGTGGAAGATGATTGTTTGCGAAAATGTAGAACAAGTATTGCAGTAGATTGTATTTCAGTAAAGAGAATTGGACCGGGGTCCACAGTTCACTAGAGGTGTCTCTCCCATAAGACGAACAGCATGTTGGGTGAACAAATTACAGTTGGGCAATTGACAAATAAAGAGAGCATGACCATGCACATACATATTATGATGAGTATTGTGAGATTTAATTGGGCATTACGACAAAGTACATAGACCGCTATCCAGCATGCATCTATGCCTAAAAAGTCCACCTTCAGGTTATCATCCGAATCCCCTCCAGTATTAAGTTGCTAACAACAGACAATTGCATTAAGTATTGCGCGTAATGTAATCAGTAACTACATCCTCGAACATAGCACCAATGTTTTATCCCTAGTGGCAACAGCACATCCATAATCTTAGAGATTTCTGTCACTTCCCCAGATTCACGGAGACATGAACCCACTATCGAGCATAAATACTCCCTCTTGGAGTTACAAGCATCTACTTGGCCAGAGCATCTACTAGTAACGGAGAGCATGCAAGATCATAAACAACACATAGATATAAATTGATAATCAACATAACATGGTATTCTCTATTCATCGGATCCCAACAAACACAACATATAGAATTACAGATAGATGATCTTGATCATGTTCGGCAGCTCACAAGATCCGACAATTAAGCACAATGGGGAGAAGACAACCATCTAGCTACTGCTATGGACCCATAGTCCAGGGGCAGACTACTCACACATCACTCCGGAGGCGACCATGGCGGCGTAGAGTCCTCCGGGAGATGATTCCCCTCTCCGGCAGGGTGCCGGAGGCGATCTCCTGAATCCCCCGAGATGGGATTGGCGGCGGCGGCGTCTCTGGAAGGTTTTCCGTATCGTGGCTCTCGGTACTGGGGGTTTCGCGACGAAGACTATTTGTAGGCGGAAGGGCAGGTCAAGGGGCGTCACGAGGGGCCCACACCCTAGGTCGGCGCGGCCAGGGCTTGGGCCGCACCGCCCTATGGTGTCACCACCTCGTGGCCCCACTTCGTCTCCTCTTCGGTCTTCTGGAAGCTTCGTGGCAAAATAGGACCCTGGGCGTTGATTTCGTCCAATTCCGAGAATATTTCCTTACTAGGATTTCTGAAACAAAAAACAGCAGAAAATAGCAACTGGCACTTCGGCATCTTGTTAATAGGTTAGTTCCAGAAAATGCACGAATATGACATAAAGTGTGCATAAAACATGTAGATATCATCAATAATGTGGCATGGAACATAAGAAATTATCGATACGTTGGAGACGTATCAGACTACTTGATACCAATTGTGGCTATTTGTTATCAAAAAGATGGATTCTAATATGGGTTTTGATCAATTGGTCGGGACATCTTCTACTCTATCTCGTAGTATTGATCCTATGCCAATTGTGGTTTTCTGATATCAACTATGGTCTTCTTATATCAGCTATGATTTCATATATCATCTTCCTTCATTCAGGGTTTATTTTGCAAGAGAACCACTAACTGACACTATGAATATAGTATCCGAAGTGATTTCCCATGCATTCCCTCTTCTTGTGGATTATGGATCTGCTTCCGCTTCACCATAATCACCAGATTTCTCACCTTCATACTTCTTATGTACTAAAGTACTCCTCTGTTGAGGTAAAGCATGAGTTTTGGGTTGGTACTTCCTTCAGGCTATTGTGGTTGCTTCCCACAATTTTGCTTACTTCTTCTGATGAACCTTCATCTTGTCTTTGGAATCTTTAGAATTCGTCACGTCCTCACACGAATACCATTACCCTCTAGATCTATAGCATCAAGTAATAACTTGATACTGCAACATGCATTTGCATATCAAAGTCAAACTTCATGTATGGATCTAGTCAAACAATGAAAATCCAATAAAATCCAAGAAGATTCAGCTTTGTGCTTATAATACACATCATCATAAGCCTGAATTATAATAGTTGAGTAAGACATCTCTAAACATCAGGCTCTGATGTGTAGTATATAACACCACATAATATAGGTTTATATAGCACGAATGCGTGGATTTCTACTATTTATCTTAACATTTACCTTAATTGCACATTTGCAATGAGATAAACTTGAAACAAAGTGGTTTGGGATGGTTAAGGTTAACCTAATTTTCTTTGGAAGTACTACTTAACTTTCATTTTATTGAGGACTATCTCACATAATGTATTTTGGTTCTAACCTGGCTACTCTAAACACATAGCTATTGGAACATAGCTCCTGTACTTTCAAGTGTTTCTACCGTAAACCTATGGTCATGATGTGCTTGGCACACTTCCCATGTTTTGGAACACAATTCTTACACTATTGTTTAGCACTTGGCTTCTTATTGTACTCCTCCTAAGTATTTATGATGTTCTAGTCCATCACATAACGATTCTCAGGTGAATCATATATGATTTCTATCTCTACCATTTAAGTAGGCATATTTTATTCCTATCTCTCTTTCTTACCTCCCATGATTGACTCATCATGGTCTATACACCCACATATAACTCATAATTATCGCTTACTATCAATTGTTTCACATGTCTAGATAATTTTCCTTATTCATTACTTAACTTGGTCTACATCTTCTATTAGGATATCTTAATTATCTTTATCACTTGATATTACTCCTATTACAAGTCTGAGTAATTCTTATTTGACCATAACATGTGATGGTACACATCTTCCAATAGGATATCTTCCTTATGGTTGTATCCTCTCTTTGGACTACCATGTATTGTATACCAACTGGGGTCTACTCATCTATTGTTTAAGGACTTCATGGTGTACTACATGTTTGGGATTAGCTAACTAACTTTATTTTATTTTGGTAAGCTAAATAAGAAATGTTGACTCAAGTGTGTCAGGATTATTCTCAAGTGAATATCCATCTCAAGTCATAAAAAGTATTTGGTTTAACTAAGACAACTCCCTATAGACACTACCAATCCTATAGGTCTCATTTAAAGGGTTTTAATCCTAGGTCAAAGCATTTGCTCTGATACCAACTGTGGTGACCCGGCATACCACTGCATGGTGTAGTATGCAAGTCTGATATAACACCAATGAAACACCGTTCCACTAGTATTATATCGCTCAGAGTGGTACAACAGAAACATATGCGGGTCCAAGACATGTCTATAGAATTACAACACTGACTCTATTACATAAGATCATCACAGCCTCCTACTTTACAATGAGGTAAAGTTACAAATAAACTCCAGAAGAACGACTCGTAGTCTAGTCCTATCACGAACTCTATTTGTAGAGTATTTAACTAGCTAGAGAGGCTAAGAATAGATTCTAGCTAAATAGGAGCTAGGTTTAGGAAGCTAGTTCCCTTCTAAGGCTAAACTAGGTTTTCTCCTTGATGGATGTGGTATCTGACTCTTCTGACAGGGTCTTGTCTCTTGAAGTAGTTGTTGACTCCTCGACCTTCGAGTTGCACTGTAGATCCTCCTTCGATGCCTCCATATCTAAGCAGGGGATTTAAGAGTGGGATGAGTACGAGCGTACTCAACAAGTTCATTATAGGAAAGAGGTGTTTAATGCACTAGCTACAGCATTAGACCAGAAAGTCTAATACCAATGCAGGTTTTCATAACCATTTCTTCAAAAGGTTGCTTTTATTCAGAAGAACTATGTTCGTCAGCCTTCACCGGATTACTAGAACTTCATGGAGCTCCTTTCCGGCCGCGTTCGCAGTTCCATATCCCGGAACAGGGAGTGACAGGTCACGGTTCTTTACACTCTGCAGAGGTGTGTTGCTTTACCCATAAGAGATCTTAACCTTGGTGCCAACCGGGCGCGCAACCCGTCCACACTTCCTATGGTGTGAGGCCCGGTATAAGGTCTAGCCAATCATGTTCCTCCGCTACCTCTAACACCCACCCGTTGTTGCATGCCCCGACCCTGGGTCCACGCCGGTCCCATTATTCCTGTAGATTTCAAGGTGGACCCCGACCACGATGACAGTGCTGGGCTCTACCATACACTCCTACGCCGGTAGCTGCAACCCATCATAGACCGCAATGCCGTGGGGACTTAGGACTCCCCAGCCTCACCGCTTGCTCCTTCGGGCGACAAGTGTACTACGGACTATGCCGTGGGGACTTAGGACTCCCCAGCCTCACCGCTTGCCCCCTTGGATTACAAGTGTACTACGGTAAAGCGCATCCGTTGATGAATGAGAGGTGGAAACACTTTTGACTATTCCGTCCCACTCCGGATCTTATGGTTAACACGGGTATTACGGGACAAGAATCACTGGTGACATTTGTTGTTTAATCCTAGACGGATATAAACCCTTGCAATGGAACCTCCACCATATCAACACAATCCATGGTTCCATTGCCCACCACATAGTCATATTCATAGTTATGAAAATAGTGGTTTTTGGTTTTTATGCAATAGTGATAATCATAGTACTTTGCAAGTAATTTGATAAAGATACTCAAATGTCATGAGCAAGTGATGAACTTGCCTTGCTTGGCTGCAAGATTATGCAGACAAGGTCTTCGATGCGTAATAACTTCAAATTCTGAAATAGCATCATCGTCCGGTAAGGACGATGTTTAAAAGATTGGCAAGGATGCAATAATGCATAAGAATGAGATGCAATCGCTCTAAGCGTGACCTAAACCCGATGATTTAGGATCAGTGAGTTGTAATGATTGGTTTAGGGTGTGTTGCACTTTTAGAGTGATTCACATACAAGGTTCTTATTCAGGTGTGATTTACTTGGTATTATAAACAGGTAGATAATAAAGCATAATAATCAATTGAGCACACAAAGAATGATAATTGGCATAATGTTAACAAGTAAAGAACAGTGGTCAGTTTTAGTACTATATGGCATGGTTAATGATTGATTATCATATACTTTAAAAGAATAACTTTTTGAAGAACATGTACTTTGATAAAGAACAAGTATGGTGATTAGGTTTGTGGGTTGCTATAATTTATTCTGGTTCCAAGTAGTTTCTGGAGTAAGTATAAGCTAGATCCCAACATAGTTGGATTCATCAACACCTAGGGTTTGTAAGGTTGAGCTAAGCCTAGGCATCCTAAGCAATGATTCATACAAGGTTGCTGTTAGGGCTGGTTCATCTTGTTGGTGCTAGCTAGCTAGGGTTTATAGGTCCTTATAAGCAGGGTTGATGATGATTCTTTATTTCCTTCAAAAGAGTAACTTTTGAAGAACATACTTCTTAAATAATAAGAAGTATATTAATTGGGGTTGAGGTGGTCTAGGTTTTACTGTTGGTTCTATTAAATAAGGTATAAAATGGGCTCCTAAAATAGGATGGTTCATAAGTATCTCACACTAGTAGGGTTTAATGGAGTAGGGTATGTAATGTCAAATAGTAGGTATGGTTGCTATTAGGGTTCATCACAATGGTGTGATGCTAAATAAGGATAAATAATGATGATGGCTTTGGGTAATAGGATCTAGGGTTTACATCTGGTCAACCCCATTTGATCATCTAGGTCTGATGAAGATGAGCACATGGGATAACCACCTATTAGTGATAGGTCTTCTATATTTTATGTGGACATGACGAGTATTTAGTTGCTACTATGGTTCTATGACTACTATTCAAGTAACATGATCACATGTTAACTTGGGGTGCAGGTTTGGAAACCATTTAAGGTTCATATGAAGTAATGGAGCTGGATTCTGAATGGCATTAGGTTTTTAGGATCCCACATGAAATTATGAACTACTATTTAAGGTATAATGGAACTAGGGTTTTCTAATTAATTTAGGGTTTTAGGAGTCACATGAAATGATGAGTTCCTGGTTCTATTACTTATGAAATTAGGGTTTTCTAAATACCCTCAAGTTCTTGAATTAATAACTTCACTTTAAGTTTGAAGTTATTAATAACTTTGAAATAAAATTAATATTGGATTTGGCATTTTTCTATTTTTAAATATTTTAATATTTAGGGTAATTATTAATCAGGGTTTAATTCCTATTAATATAGATTTAATAAGTTCCAAATAAAGAAAATTAGTTTTAATGTTTTCTTTATTTACTTTACTGGTTTTTATTTATTTTATAATCTTGTCCTAATTATTGAATTTTTAATTCAATTAAGAATAAAAGAAAAGATTTAATTATTAAGTATAAAACAATTAATTTTTTATTAAAAATAAAAATTTCATATTATATTTTTATTGGGTAGAGTTTCCTTTTCTATGAATTTTGATGTATCATTTATATTTTTCTGAGCTATATTGAATTTTCTACAATTATCTAAAGTTGCAGCAATTTGTGGAATTGAAATTAAAACAAAACTGCTAAATCTACCCGGCTGCCTACTGATGCGTGTGGTTGGCACGTCCGTTGGGAACCCCAAGAGGAAGGTGTGATGCGCACAGCGGCAAGTTTCCCTCAGTAAGAAACCAAGGTTTAATCGGACCAGTAGGAGTCAAGAAGCACGTTGAAGGTTGATGGCGGCGAGATGTAGTGCGGCGCAACACCAGTGATTCCGGCGCCAACGTGGAACCTGCACAACACAACCAAGATACTTTGCCCCAACGAAACAGTGAGGTTGTCAATCTCACCGGCTTGCTGTAACAAAGAGTTAACCGTATTGTGTGGAAGATGATTGTTTGCAGAAAAACAGTAGAGAACGATGTGCGATGAGATTGTATTTCAAGAAGAGAATTGGACCGGGGTCCACAGTTCACTAGAGGTGTCTCTCCCATAAGACGAACAGCATGTTGGGTGAACAAATTACAGTTGGGCAATTGACAAATAAAGAGAGCATGACAATGCACATACATATCATGATGAGTATAGTGAGATTTAATTGGGCATTACGACAAAGTACATAGACCGCCATCCAACTGCATCTATGCCTAAAAAGTCCACCTTCAGGTTATCATCCGAACCCCCTCCAGTATTAAGTTGCAAAGCAACAGACAATTGCATTAAGTATGGTGCGTAATGTAATCAACAACTACATCCTTAGACATAGCATCAATGTTTTATCCCTAGTGGCAACAGACAACACAACCTTAGAACTTTTCATCACTGTCCGGTGTCAATGCGAGGCATGAACCCACTATCGAGCATAAGTACTCCCTCTTGGAGTTACAAGCATCTACTTGGCCAGAGCATCTACTAGTAACGGAGAGCATGCAAGATCATAAACAACACATAGCATAACTTTGATAATCAACATAACAAGTATTCTCTATTCATCGGATCCCAACAAACGCAACATATAGAATTACAGATAGATGATCTTGATCATGTTAGGCAGCTCACAAGATCCGACAATGATAGCACAATGGGGAGAAGACAACCATCTAGCTACTGCTATGGACCCATAGTCCAGGGGTAGACTACTCACACATCACAATCCGGAGGCGACCATGGCGGCGTAGAGTCCTCCCGGAGATGATTCCCCTCTCCGGCAGGGTGCCGGAGGCGATCTCTGGATCCCCCGAGATGGGATCGGCGGCGGCGGCGTCTCCGGAAGGTTTTCCGTATCGTGGTTCTCGGTACTGGGGTTTTCGTCACGGAGACTTTTTATAGGCGAAAGGGCAGGTCAAGAGGCGGCACGGGGCCCCACACCACGGGGCCGCGCGGCCAAGGGGGCCGCGCCGCCTAGGGTGTGGCCCCTCCGTGGCCCCTCTTCGTCTCTCCTTCGGACTTACGGAAGCTTCGTGAGAAAATAGGCCCCCGGGCTTTGATTTCGTCCAATTCCGAGAATATTTCCTTACTAGGATTTCTGAAACCAAAAAGCAGTAAAACAAAGAATCGGCACTTCGGCATCTTGTTAATAGGTTAGTTCAGGAAAATGCACGAATATGACATAAAGTGTGCATAAAACATGTAGATAACATCAATAATGTGGCATGGAACATAAGAAATTATCGATACGTCGGAGACGTATCAGCATCCCAAGCTTAGTTCTGCTCGTCCCGAGCAGGTAAAACGATAACACGAGATAATTTACGGAGTGACATGCCATCATAATCTTGATCATACTATTTGTAAAGCATATGTAGTGAATGCAGCGATCAAAACAATGTATATGACATAAGTAAACAAGTGAATCATATAGCAAAGACTTTTCATGAATAGCACTTCAAGACAAGCATCAATAAGTCTTGCATAAGAGTTAACTCATAAAGCAATAATTCAAAGTAGAGATATTGAAGCAACACAAAAGAAGATTAAGTTTCAGCGGTTGCTTTCAACTTGTAACATGTATATCTCATGGATATTGTCAACATAGAGTAATATAATAAGTGCAATAAGCAAGTATGTAGGAATCAATGCACAGTTCACACAAGTGTTTGCTTCTTGAGGTGGAGAGAAATAGGTGAACTGACTCAACATTGAAAGTAAAAGAATGGTCCTCATAGAGGAAAAGCATCGATTGCTATATTTGTGCTAGAGCTTTGATTTTGAAAACATGAAACAATTTTGTCAACGGTAGTAATAAAGCATATGCATCATGTAAATTATATCTTATAAGTTGCAAGCCTCATGCATAGTGTACCAATAGTGCCCGCACCTTGTCCTAATTAGCTTGGACTACCTGGATTATCACCGCAATACATATGCTTTAACCAAGTATCACAAATGGGTACCTGTATGCCGCACTTTGTACAAAGGTCTAAGGAGAAAGCTCGCATTGGATTTCTCGCTATTGATTATTCTCAACTTAGACATCCATACCGGGACAACATAGACAACAGATAATGGACTCCTCTTTTAATGCTTTAAGCATTCAACAACAATTAATTTTTTTCTCATTAGAGATTTGAGGATGTTTGTCCAAAACTGAAACTTCCACCATGGATCATGGCTTTAGTTAGCGGCCCAATGTTCTTCTCTCACAATATGCATGCCCAAACCATTCAACTCAGTGTAGATCGCCCTTACTTCAGACAAGACGAACATGCATAGCAACTCACATGAAATTCAACCAATGAATAGTTGATGGCGTCCCCAGTAAGCATGGTTATCGCACAACAAGCAACTTAATAAGAGATAAAGTGCATAATTACATATTCAATACCACAATAGTTTTTAAGCTATTTGTCCCATGAGCTATATATTGCATAGGTGAATGATGGAATTTTAAAGGTAGCACTCAAGCAATTTACTTTGGAATGGCGGAAAATACCATGTAGTATAGGTAGGTATGGTGGACACAAATGGCATAGTGGTTGGCTCAAGTATTTTGGATGCATGAGAAGTATTCCCTCTCGATACAAGGTTTAGGCTAGCAAGGCTTATTTGAAACAAACACAAGGATGAACCGGTGCAGCAAAACTCACATAAAATACATATTGAAAACATTATAAGACTCTACACCGTCTTCCTTGTTGTTCAAACTCAATACTAGAAATTATCTAGACCTTAGAGAAACCAAATATGCAAACCAAATTTTAGCATGCTCTATGTATTTCTTCATTAATGGGTGCAAAGCATATGATGCAAGAGCTTAATCATGAGCACAACAATTGCCAAGTATCACATTACCCAAAACATTTATAGCAATTACTACATGTATCATTTTCCAATTCCAACCATATAACAATTTAACGAAGGAGAAACTTCGCCATGAATACTATGAGTAGAAACCAAGGACATACTTGTCCATATGCTACAGTGGAGCGTGTCTCTCTCCCATAAAGTGAATGCTAGGATCCATTTTATTCAAACAAAACAAAAAACAAAAACAAACCGACGCTCCAAGAAAAAGCACATAAGATGTGATGGAATAAAAATATAGTTTCAGGGGAGGAACCTGATAATGTTGTCGATGAAGAAGGGGATGCCTTGGGCATCCCCAAGCTTAGACGCTTGAGTCTTCTTGATATATGCAGGGGTGAACCACCGGGTGCATCCCCAAGCTTAGAGCTTTCACTCTCCTTGATCATGTTGCATCATACTCCTCTCTTGATCCTTGAAAACTTCCTCCACACCAAACTCGAAACAACTCATTAGAGGGTTAGTGCACAATATAAATTGACATATTCAGAGGTGACACAATCATTCTTAACACTTATGGACATTGCATAATGCTACTGGACATTAATGGATCAAAGAAATTCATCCAACATAGCGAAAGAGGCAATGCGAAATAAAAGGCAGAATCTGTCAAAACAGAACAGTTCGTATTGACGAATTTTAAAATGGCACCAGACTTGCTCAGATGAAAATGCTGAAATTGAATGAAAGTTGCGTACATATCTGAGGATCATGCACGTAAATTGGCTTAATTTTCTGAGTTACCTACAGGGAGGTGGACCCAGATTCGTGACAGCAAAGAAATCTGGAACTGTGCAGTAATCCAAATCTAGTACTTACTTTTCTATCAACGGCTTAACTTGGCACAACAAAACACAAAACTAAGATAAGGAGAGGTTGCTACAGTAGTAAACAACTTCCAAGACACAAAATAAAAACAAAGTACTGTAGGTAAAAACATGGGTTGTCTCCCATAAGCGCTTTTCTTTAACGCCTTTCAGCTAGGCGCAGAAAGTGTGTATCAAGTATTATCAAGAGATGAAGTGTCAACATCATAATTTGTTCTCATAATAGAATCAAAAGGTACCTTCATTCTCTTTCTAGGGAAGTGTTCCATACCTTTCTTGAGAGGAAATTGATATTTTATATTACCTTCCTTCATATCAATGATAGCACCAACAGTTCGAAGAAAAGGTCTTCCCAATATAATGGGACAAGATGCATTGCATTCAATATCCAAGACAACAAAATCAACGGGGACAAGGTTATTGTTAACGGTAATGCGAACATTATCAACTTTCCCCAAAGGTTTCTTTGTAGAATGATCAGCAAGATTAACATCCAAATAACAATTTTTCAGTGGTGGCAAGTCAAGCATATTATAAATTTTCTTAGGCATAACAGAAATACTTGCACCAAGATCACATAAAGCATTACAATCAAAATCTTTAATCTTCATCTTAATGATGGGCTCCCAACCATCCTCTAACTTTTTAGGAATCGAGGCTTCACGCTCTAGTTTCTCTTCTCTAGCTTTTATGAGAGCATTTGTAATATGATGCGTGAAAGCCAAATTTATAGCACTAGCATTAGGACTTTTAGCAAGTTTTTGCAAGAACTTTATAACTTCAGAGATGTGGCAATCATCAAAATTCAAACCATTATAATCTAAAGCAATGGGATCATCATCCCCAATGTTGGAAAAAAATTCAGCAGCTTTATCACAAAGCGATTTCATAGTTTTAGCGATTTCAGGCAGTTTTTCGCGCTTTGCATTCGAAGTGGAAACATTGCTAACACCAATTCTTTTATTAGTATGAGTAGGAGGTGCAGCAACATGTGTAGCATTAGCATTACTAGTGGTGATAATAGTCCAAACTTTAGCTATATTCTTCTCTTTAGCTAGTTTTTCATTTTCTTCTCTATCCCACCTAGCACGCAGTTCAGCCATTAATCTTATATTCTCATTAATTCTAACTTGAATGGCATTTGCTGTAGTAGTAATTTTATTATGATGATTCTCATTAGGCAAAACTTTTGATTTCAAAAGATCAACATCACAGACAAGACTATCGACTTTAGAAGCAAGTATATCAATTTTCCCAAGCTTTTCTTCAACAGAATTGTTAAAAGCAGTTTGTGTACTAATAAATTCTTTAAGCATGGCTTCAAGTCCAGGGGGTGAACTCCTATTATTGTTGTAAGAATTCCCATAAGAATTACCATAGCCGTTGCCATTATTATAAGGATATGGCCTATAGTTGTTACTAGAATTGTTCCGGTAAGCATTGTTGTTGAAATTATTATTTTTAATGAAGTTTACATCAACATGTTCTTCTTGTGCAACCAATGAAGCTAATGGAACATTATTAGGATCAATATTAGTCCTATCATTCACAAGCATAGACATAATAGCATCAATCTTATCACTCAAGGAAGAGGTTTCTTCGATGAATTTACCTTCTTACCTTGTGGAGCTCTTTCCGTGTGCCATTCAGAGTAGTTGATCATCATATTATCAAGAAGCTTTGTTGCTTCACCAAGAGTGATGGACATAAAGGTACCTCCAGCAGCTGAATCCAATAAATTCCGTGAAGAAAAATTTAGTCCTGCATAGAAGGTTTGGATGATCATCCAAGTAGTCGGTCCATGGGTTGGGCAATTTTTAACCAAAGATTTCATTCTTTCCCAAGCTTGAGCAACATGTTCAGTATCTAATTGTTTAAAATTCATTATGCTACTCCTCAAAGATATAATTTTAGCAGGGGGATAATATCTACCAATAAAAGCATCCTTGCATTTAGTCCATGAATCAATACTATTCTTAGGCAGAGATAGCAACCAATCTTTAGCTCTTCCTCTTAATGAGAAAGGGAACAATTTTAGTTTAATAATATCACCATCTACATCTTTATATTTTTGCATTTCACATAGTTCAACAAAATTATTAAGATGGGCAGCAGCATCATCAGAACTAACACAAGAAAATTGATCTCGAATAGAAAGAATCTCTAAAGCAGGTTTAATTTCAAAGAATTCTGCTGTAGTAGCAGGTGGAGCAATAGGTGTGCATAAGAAATCATTATTATTTGTGGTTGTGAAGTCACACAACTTAGTATTTTCAGCGTTGGCCATTTTAGCAATGATAAATAAAACAAACTAGATAAAGTAAATGCAAGTAGACTAATTTTTTTGTGTTTTCGATATAGCAAACAAGATAGCAAATAAAGTAAAACTAGCAACTAATTTTTTTGTATTTTGATTTAGTGCAGCAAACAAAGTAGTAAATAAAACTAAGCAAGACAAAAACAAAGTAAAGAGATTGAGAAGTGGAGACTCCCCTTGCAGCGTGTCTTGATCTCCCAGCAACGGCACCAGAAATTTGCTTGATGCGTGTGGTTGGCACGTCCGTTGGGAACCCCAAGAGGAAGGTGTGATGCGCACAGCGGCAAGTTTCCCTCAGTAAGAAACCAAGGTTTAATCGGACCAGTAGGAGTCAAGAAGCACGTTGAAGGTTGATGGCGGCGCGAGGTAGTGCGGCGCAACACCCGTGCGTCCGGCGCCAACGTGGAACCTGCACAACACACCCCAGAGACTTTGCCCCAACGAAACAGTGAGGTTGTCAATCTCACCGGCTTGCTGTAACAAAGAGATAACCGTATTGTGTGGAAGATGATTGTTTGCAGAAAAACAAGAGAACAAGATTGCAAGAGATTGTATTTCGATAAGAGAATTGGACCGGGGTCCACAGTTCACTAGAGGTGTCTCTCCCATAAGACGAACAGCATGTTGGGTGAACAAATTACAGTTGGGCAATTGACAAATAAAGAGAGCATGACAATGCACATACATATCATGATGAGTATAGTGAGATTTAATTGGGCATTACGACAAAGTACATAGATCGCCATCCAACTGCATCTATGCCTAAAAAGTACACCTTCAGGTTATCATCCGAACCCCTCCGTATTAAGTTGCAAAGCAACAGACAATTGCATTAAGTATGGTGCGTAATGTAATCAACAACTACATCCTTAGACATAGCATCAATGTTTTATCCCTAGTGGCAACAGCACAACACAACCTTAGAACTTTCTCACACCGTCCTGTGTCAATGCAGGCATGAACCCACTATCGAGCATAAGTACTCCCTCTTGGAGTTACAAGCATCTACTTGGCCAGAGCATCTACTAGTAACGGAGAGCATGCAAGATCATAAACAACACATAGCATAACTTTGATAATCAACATAACAAGTATTCTCTATTCATCGGATCCCAACAAACGCAACATATAGAATTACAGATAGATGATCTTGATCATGTTAGGCAGCTCACAAGATCCGACAATGATAGCACAATGGGGAGAAGACAACCATCTAGCTACTGCTATGGACCCATAGTCCAGGGGTAGACTACTCACACATCACACCGGAGGCGACCATGGCGGCGTAGAGTCCTCCGAAAGATGATTCCCCTCTCCGGCAGGGTGCCGGAGGCGATCTCCTGGATCCCCCGAGATGGGATCGGCGGCGGCGGCGTCTCTGGAAGGTTTTCCGTATCGTGGTTCTCGGTACTGGGGTTTTCGTCACGGAGACTTTTTATAGGCGAAAGGGCAGGTCAAGAGGCGGCACGGGGGCCCCACACCACAGGGCCGCGCGGCCAAGGGGGGGGCCGCGCCGCCCTAGGGTGTGGCCCCTCCGTGGCCCCTCTTCGTCTCTCCTTCGGACTTCTGGAAGCTTCGTGAGAAAATAGGCCCCTGGGCTTTGATTTCGTCCAATTCCGAGAATATTTCCTTACTAGGATTTCTGAAACCAAAAACAGCAGAAAACAGAATCGGCACTTCGGCATCTTGTTAATAGGTTAGTTCCAGAAAATGCACGAATATGACATAAAGTGTGCATAAAACATGTAGATAACATCAATAATGTGGCATGGAACATAAGAAATTATCGATACGTCGGAGACGTATCACCTACCCACAGAGGCACTGACCTGTGGGCCAGAGGTCCACGTGGACTGCCACGTGAGCTTGACTGGGTCCAAATTAAATTCCTGTCCAGGGGTTGCCGGCCGGCAGCCAGACGGCGATGACGCCGGCGATTCGGTGCTCTCACGGGGGCGCGTGCGTGCGCAATCGAACGAGGACGATGCGGCTAAGCTACTAGTGGTAGCGCCGCTTGATTTTGGTCGCCAGCGCTTGCCCGACGGCAAGGCCGAGCGGCGGAGCTCGCAGGTCTACGGCGACGACACGATACAGAGAGCTAGGAAGGATGCGAGGTGGTCCACGAGGAGCAGAAGCTCACCATGATCGCGTAGGAAGGCTCAGGCGAGGTCGGGGTGGCCGGATGGCGACTCCACCATCGACGGAGATGGTGGCCGGGCGTGAAGAAGAAATGGTCGGGGCTGACGCTTCCGAGCTTCCGCGAACGATTCCTTGGTCGAGGATGATCACGGCACCGAGGCGGAGCTGCAGAGACACTCGCCGGAGCTAGGGGTGGCGAGGAACGGCAAGGCGAGGCGGATACCGGCGAGCTAGGGTTTCTTGATTTCATGCGATTGGAACGAAAAGGGGTCGAATTGAGGCTTCAGCGCCATTTATACGGCCCCCGGCGTGCTCTGGTGGTCAACGAAGCCGGCGGCGACCGCGGACGTGGCCCTCCCCGTCGCGGTGTCGATCTCCTGCGCGTCGACGGTGCGGAAACGAAGACGAAGACGTTGTCTTCGATCTTATCTTCGTGAAGGGGTAAGTGGGCTGCTGGTGGGCTTTGGCTTGGGCCAGTGCTGGGCTGCGGTGGCCCGTCAGGTAAGCCAGGTAGGCTCTCTTCTCTCTTCTATTTTTCCATTTTCTGTTTTTAATTTCATTTGTTGAATTCTGTTTTAAATCTAATTTATTTTCAAAATTTTCTTGCAGGTTTATTATTATGTTAATTTAATTAAAAATTAGTGTGATGTATTACACCACACTCCAATATGAAGCAAGTATTTTGTATTTGATTACATTTCATGCTTGTTGGCTTATTCAAAAATAAATAGGCATGAGTTTATATTCTCATTTTTAATTTTCTTTTTCCTTGTGAATCCAATTATTTGGATTAGTATAATTGATACTTTCATCTCAAAGTATTTTAAAGGTTGTATTAAGGGTTGGTTTCAATTTAGGGAATTTGTCACTTGCACATAATTTTATGTGAGCACTTTTTAGTTAAGGTTTTGTGGTTTTTATTATAACCACATTTCAAAGGTGGCACTAGGATTATATTTAATAACACCTTGAATTACCTAGAGTAGACATTACTCTTATAAGGGTTTGGTCTTGGTTATACGGGCAAGTGGTTGATCACCAGACATGGGTTTAATTATAGGATTTAGCACTAGGTTATTCTTAAGTCCCATATTAAGCATGAGCTTTAATTAGTGAACAATTCTAGGGTTCTCATCATATTCACCTAATGGTAATTGGTTTAAATCTCAATTGTGGTTTAGTTTGTATTATGATCACCATAGTGATACATAAACTAGGGTTGAGGTATACTTCTAGTTTGTAGAGTTGGGATGACACCATATTGCACTTGCTAGGGTTTAATCTCCCCTAACCAAAATATTATGGTTACTTGCTTAATTGTTTCTGTTCTCTTTTAATTACTAAGGACTTGAGAATTGGTTTTATCTTATACCAATAGATCTCTATTATAACCTTAAGCTATTGTTAAAGTAACTAAAGTTGTTATAGTTCTTTTTATAGTTAACTTTGGTTATACAGATGAATGGTTTCTCACCTTATAAAGTATATAGTTTGACTCTAAGGTTTGCTTAGGTTCTTTAATTTATGAAATATAGATGTGGTAGGGTTCTACTTACGATCTCCAGGTGAATCACAAGTTAAGGTTGTGATATAAGCTTAGGGTTTCTTACTAGTTACCTCCCTATGATTTCATGTGAAGAATAATATCTATTAATCACATAAATGTTAGTATTTGGATTATTCTGCTATTTCTCCAAATCATGTCATGGCATTATCATGGACAACTTGTTCTTTATATATCTACCTCAAGTTCTTAGGTTTTTATGATCATCACCCAATTTGTAATGATCAAGGTTTGGCTTCCTAAGGTATCTCTCATTAGATGAGGTTCTCACTTCCATGATCAATCACTGTCTTGATCAACTAAGCATAATATCTCCCTTATAGTTTCTTGGGTGGACATGGCTATGGTTGTCTCTATAGATTATATCCCAGGAGAATGCCTGAGATATTATTTAGGGTTCTTTCCAGGGAATGATGATATAATCATCTGGGTATATGGATAGTTCTTTCCCTCAAATCCAAGTGTTGCCTCACTAACTTGAATGTAACACCATAACTTGAGCTCCCTCATAAATGAATAGTTATTCTTGGGTTTAGGGTGTACTATTAATATCTTCTTAGGTATCTAGGCTAAGACTCCACTTGTCTATCTTGGTTGGATTAGTCCCATTCTTACTTTATCAATTCATGGATATAATCTTGTTTCACTTGATATTAGGTTATCTCACCACTCCAAGAGGAAATGGTTTGCAACCTAATACTTTAGCTCAAGGTTGTTCTTGGTTCTTAAATATGTAAAGATAAGATTGGTATGAGTGGTCTCTCTCTCATTTGGGGAAGGAATTCAATGCTGACCTGGGGTTATTCTCCAAAGATAATGATGTGGTCACCAATATCTATGGTTAACATAAAGGGTTTCTGTCTCTAGGAATTGTCTTGGATTATATCCTAGGGTTTCTCTTAAAGATGATGATTTGAATACTTGGATGTATATCCAAGGTTTGACTCAAGGTTTGTTATTGATTCTCTACTAATTATAATAGAACTCTCACCTCTCTAGGTTTGATGCATAATATTTTGGAATAGAGAAGAATTATATTCCATGATTGGATCTCCTTGTCTTGTTTCCAAGATTAAAATAAAATGAGTACCATGAGGTTCATGGTAGGATCATGTATTAGTTTAAGATATGGAAAATATAAGTCAAGAACAGTTTCTCCAATTATTGTTACTTGGTTTCCAATTAAATGGATGTTCATATGTTATGGCAAGGAATACCATGTTGTGATCTTTAATAAGATCAAATAGTTGATCATTGAGTAAAGTGTTAGTGTGTTGATTATTAGTTCCATTTGATCTAACCCCTTAGATCAAATCATCTCTTCCCAAAACAAGGTTTTCACAAAGTCACATTGAGGTTTATAGCGCTTGACTTGATGAGCTACTTCAATTCCACCAAGGTCAAGTGAAACTTCAGTTACTGTGACTGTTTTACTTTAAAGCGCGAAAATTCCCCAGATTTTCTATGCATGAATGCAATGCACACTTCTTTTTCCTCTATTTTTTTTAACCCCATTACCTGGGATATTACATATATGTCTCCAAATCAACTTTTATAATGTTTGTTGAAAAATTTCAGAAAATGGAGTGAAATAGGCACCAACTCAACCAACAAGAATTGGAGGTGCAAGAAGTTATGAGAGTTCACCGCGAAGAGGGAGTATACCCCTCCTACTACTCATGCACCGATTTTATGAGGAGTGCAGGAATCTTGCAGGATGTTCAAAATCTGATTTCCAATGCAAGGTTGGAAAGTTTTGTTGTTGGTGAACCTTATCAATATGCAAAAATAACCATGTCAGTGGTGCAGGATTTTGAATTCCATTGGTCCCAACCTAACCCCATGGTTCGATACAAAATTTATAATAAAACTATCGACTTGCCCCTTGATGATTTTTGTGCAGCTATTAGAGTGCCACAATGGGGATTATGCGAGAAGGTTAGGGGACTGCCGCAGGAGCTTTTGAGTCTATACAAGATGATCTGTCAAGGGAGAAGCTTCTCAGATGAGAGTGGTAAAATTCGTAGTATTCAACTCCCATCTATTCGCTACTTTGCTTACTTTATCACCAAGTGGGTACTTGCTAGAAAGAATGCAAATAAGTTATCTATCCAGGATTTGGCTTTCCTAGCTGCTGCATTGCAATGTGATAGGACTTATAATTTGGGTGCTTTGACAGCCTTTAGACTTGCTACTAACCGTGATAAAGGAGGAATTTGTGGAGGTCTCATCGCCTCTCGTTTGCTAGCTATGCATGGTGTAGAACCTCACCCTCTTGATGTTCAGCTCCCCATAGAGAAACTTGATATTGTTTCCATGATAAAACATGACTTTGTTTCTGATTGGTCTAATTTGAGTAACCTGTCTTATAAGATAACCTTTTACAAGAAAAATTGGAGAACAACTAAAAAATCTGAAAGGCTAGTAGGATTGTCTGCACCTGTTTTGTTTAACCTTGATTCCAGAAAAAATTCGTCGGTCACAGAAGATGAACTAGATGCATACACAGAGGGAGATGGCCATCATGCAGGGGACAGCAAGGAGGAGGCCGAGGAACCCCTCGACTTGTCATCCGATGCAGCGAGTTCTTCACATCAACATTTTTGGCATGTTGAGCCTTCACCCTTTTCTTCTGCACCGGGACCTTATTATGACCACGCCATGTATGATCCATCGGCGTGGAACCCTGACCCTCG
The DNA here is from genome assembly GCF_019359855.2 of Lolium perenne. Classification (NCBI taxonomy): domain Eukaryota; kingdom Viridiplantae; phylum Streptophyta; class Magnoliopsida; order Poales; family Poaceae; genus Lolium; species Lolium perenne. Next base: position 45,722,993 of record NC_067244.2, read on the forward strand.
CTGGGGTTGATCTCCACTTAGGCCAAAAGCCTAAGCTTGGGAGGAGGTATGCCGGCATCACTCATTCTTTGCATATTACAATTGCCGGATACTTGTACATACTTGTTTAGCTTCTTAAGGTGGTCTCTAATAAGAGGGAGATGATATTTGGGGAAGTGCTGTTTGAAAACAGATTCTGTACTGATACCAAAAAAATACCCAAAACAGCCAGTACGTTATTTTATGAAGCCAATTTTTGTGCATGTTCCCCAAGTTATTATCTAACTTTCATTAGTTGATCACTTTTCGAGTTGAGCAGCGGAAGATTTTCGTAAAAATCGATTACTGTACTGCTGTCAAGTTTGACGAATTTCTGCTACTTTGTGTTTATGTGACTCTTTTAGTTTTCATTCTTTTGTTTTTGCTTTGTTTCTTTCCTAAAACACAAAAAGACCAAAAATATTTCTGTTGTTTCTCTTTACCATTTGTTTATTTTGGTTTCTTGTTCCTATTTTGCTTTATTTCCTATCATTGGTTTGCTATGAGAAAATCTAAAAAGATTTTGCTTTGTTTGTCTGTTTCCTTTTGTTCTTGTTTCCAATTCGAAAACACCAAAAATATTTGTTGTTCTTCTTTGATTTTGTAAAGTTTATTATGGGGTTCAGCGGTCTCCGGTGGCTGGAGCTTGGTTTCCATTCCATATTATTCAAGCTACACAAGTGAAAGGCAATAATGACGATCTACGACAACTTGACTGTGGTGAGAGGCTGGTATGAACTCTATTTGTTTTCATTTTTGTACATATACTCATCCATGTGAGCATGCTTAGTTGGTTCATGTGAGGTATATGTTATTTAAGAAAGTATAGTAGTTCATGATCTCTCATGTTTAGCTCCAATCTATTAATATGAGTAGCATGTCATAAATATTTGCCTGCATTATTTTATTCATAGATAGATATGACATTGTGGTATCCTCCTCTAAATAATTCACTTGAATCGACTTGGCACATGCTCGCGCATGCATATGACTGAACAAAAGTCAATTAAGCCTCGATGATTTACTTTGCCTCGGAGTTCTTGTATCACTTTTATGCTTCTGTTAATTTATTTTGTCGCAAGCATGATTATGACAGTTACTGCTCTCTTGATTGTCGCTTCCCAGTCTATTGCTAGCCTTCACTTGTACTGAGCGGGAACGCTGCTCGTGCTTCCAAACCCCTAAAACCAAGTTATTCCAAAGTGTCCACCATAAATACCTATGCATGGCATTTCAAACCATTCCAAGTAAATTCTCATGTGCTACCTTTAAACCTTCAAAATACTTCTCAAATTGTGTCGAAGTTTTATAGCTCATGAGGAAGTATGTGGTGTTTTATCTTTCAACCTTGTCATTTACTCCTGACAGACTTTCATCAACGGACTAGTGGCACATCCGCTTATCCAATAATTTTGCAAAAAGAGCTGGCAACGGGGTTCCCAGCCCCAATTAATTAACTTTCATCAATAATTCTCTTCACATTTTCCCCCTGATTTATCAGTAAGCAACTTAATTTGCAAATAGACACTCCTCCATGGTATGTGAATGTTGGAAGGCACCCGATGATTTGGTTAGCCATGGCTTGTGTAAGCAAAGGATTGGGGGGAGTGTCATCCATAATAAAACTAAAGTACGTGTGTAAACAAAAGAGAAGAGGGATGATTTACCTTGCTGGTAGAGATAACGTCCTTCATGGGAGCCGCTCTTGAAAGTCTGGTTGACGAGGTAGTTGGAGTGCCCACTACCATTCGCTGACAACAACCAACACCTCTCAAAATAATTTTACTCCTGTTTTAAAAATGAAAAGCTCTAGCGCATGTTAATCCATGCTTCCTTCTGTGAAGGGCCAATCTTTTACTTTTACATTGAGTCACCATCCTTTCTTTGAGCACCTTCTTGAGAGCACAACTGTCATTCTTAGTATAATATGCTTGTCCCAAAATGTGATTAACTGTGGTATAACTTTGATGCTTTTATCTTTGATAATCTCTACTTCTAGTCTTTCCATGAACTTCAAAGGTGCCCGGGCATTTATGTTTTGCTGTACAAACACGGGCAAGCGAGATACCACTTTATCATATCCTTTTATGAACATTGCAATCCTGCTGATAGACATGATTCATGATGCTTATTATTAATTTGTTGGTACCTTTTCCATGATTGACATAACTATTAGATGACTTTATTTGCATGTATCTTATTATGAATTGCCTAAGTACTTGTCCATATTGTGAGAACATTTACATCATATGAACAAATGTGTTCGTGAAAGTTCTTTTATCGCACTCAGTTGTTAACTGAATTGCTTGAGGACAAGCAATAAGCTAAGCTTGGGGGGAGTTGATACGTCCAAAACGTATCTACTTTCCCGAACACTTTTGCTATTGTTTTGCCTCTAATTTGTGTATTTTGGATACAACTAACACGGACTAACGCTGTTTTCAGCAGAATTGCCATGGTGTCTTGTTTTTGTGCAGAAACTCAACTTTCAGGAAAATCCCCGGGATTAATTGCAATGGGCCTATTTTCAAAGAAGATTGACGGAGCCAGAAGACCAGAAGGAGGGGGCCACGAGGCGCCCACCCCACAAGGCGGCGCGGTGAGCCCCTGGGCCACGCCGCCCTATGGTGGCGACGCCTTGGGCAGCCCCCGATGCTCCCCTCTGGACTACTTAAGGGTTTCGACCTAAAAACACACGGGGGTTAGACGAAATCGCCAGAAGACATCCAGAACACCGCCGCCATCGCGAAATTCCGTCTCGGGACCAGAAACTCCGTTCTGGCACTCCGCCGGGACGGGGAATTGGAGGAGATCATTGCCATCATCACCACCGACGCCTCTCCATCAACCAGCCATGTTTCCCCCATCCATGTGTGAGTAATTCCCCAGCTATAGGCTGAAGGGGATGGTAGGGATTGGATGAGATTGGTCATGTAATAGCATAAGATTGTTAGGGCATAGTGCTAGTATCCGTAATTGGTACTTTTATGATATTGTTGCAACTTGTTATGCTTAATGCTTGTCACTAGGGCCCGAGTGCCATGATCTCAGATCTGAACATGTTAACAATTCATGATGATATTCATTGCTTTATGATCTTACCTGCAAGTTGTATACACATATTGCTGTCCGGAACCCGAGGCCCCAAAGTGACAGAAATTGGGACAACCGGAGGGGAAGGCGGTGATATGAGGATCACATGTGTTCACGGAGTGTTAATGCTTTGCTCCGGTGCTCTATTAAAAGGAGTACCTTAATTACCAGTAGATTCCCTAGAGGCCCGGCTGCCACCGACTGGTAGGACAAAAGATGTTGTGCAAGTTTCTCATTGCGAGCATGTACGACTATATACAGAACACATGCCTATGGTTGTTTAGTACTTGGATACTGTTTTATTACTATCTACAAATGCCCTACCTTGATTGTTACATGAGTTCTCTCATCCATGCAGCGGCCGTTCATCCATCCCTGTGCCTACAGTATTTTAATCATGTTGTTTACTATAATCACTACTGCTGTCTTCGTTACACTGCTGCTGATATTTCACTACTGCTACTGCTATAAAACTGTTGCTACTGATAAACTCTTGCGAGCAAGTCTATTTCTAGGTGCATCTGAATTGACAACTCTGCTGTTAAGGCTTACACATATTCTTTGGCTCCCCTTGTGTCGAATCAATAAATTGGGTTTTACTTCCCTCGAAGACTGTTGCGATCCCCTATACTTGTGGGTCATCATGTCCCCAACATACCCAATACACTAGATGTATAGGTGCACTAGTTCGGCGAAAAGATAGTAAAATGCAAGTGATATGGATGAATATGAGTGGTAATAACAATCTGAAATAAATATGGTCGCAAGTAAACATGCAGTAAAAGAGTAAATAAACGCTGATTCGATGTTTGGAAACAAGGCCTAGGGATCGTATTTTCACTAGTGGTCACTCTCAACAATGATATCATAAAGGAATATAAATATAAGCACTTCACTATGCTACTCTGAACTACTCTTCGGTTGGATACCGAACACTAATTCACCGTGTAGGTCTGCAAAAGCAAACCTTAAAGATGTATTCCCAAGTACTAATGAACACCCCGTGCTGCACTTTGAGCATTCATAGAAGGTACTAACACACCACAATTTCATAGAGACATCCAACTCAAATCATAATTCAGTGAACATGTATTCTGTGAAATATAGCCTAAGAGACCCACACGATGCACACACTACACCTTTACACACGTGGGACAAGGAGTCTCCGGAGATCACATAAGTAAAATCCACTTGAATAGCATAACGACATCTAGATAACAAAGCTCATGGTCACATGAAGATCATACCATGTGAGAGAGAGATAAACCACATAGCTACCGGTAGAGCCCTTAGCCCCGAGGGAGAACTACGCCCTCCTCATCACGGGAGTTAGCAACGGCGATGGAGATGACGGTGGAATCGATGGAGATGGCTCCGGGGGTAATTCCCCGTCCCCGCAGGGTGCCGGAACAGAGACTTCTGTCCCCCGGATCTTGTGTGCGACGATGGTGGAGCTACAGAACTTTTCGTGGGCGGTATATTTAGGGTTTTTACGTCGGGAGCTCTATATAGGCGGAAGGGCGAGGTCGGTGGAGGCCCGGTGGCCCCAGACCACCTCTAGGCGCGGGCTAGGTCCATGCTGCGCCTAGGGTAGGTCTGGCCACCCTGTAGCCCTCCTCCATCTCTGCTTTGGACTCCGTCTTCACTCCGGGAAAATAGGAACTTTGGCTTTTGTTTCTTCCAATTCCGAGAATATTTCATGTACAACTTTTCTGAAATATAAAAACAACAAAAAATAGGGAACTGACACTGTGGCATCTTGTCAATAGGTTAGTGCCAGAAAATGCATAAAAGTGCCACGAAGTGTAAACAAAACATATAGCAATTGGTGTAAAACAAGCATGGAACATCAAAAATTATAGATACGTTTGCAACGTATCAGGGTGCCGGGAAGAGCTTCAGAACCCTCCCGAGCTAGGGTCAGCGATCGCGGCTGCGACAGAACTTTTCGTGGATGGAGGCTCGGGTATTTAGGTTTTTCTCGAACAGGTGAATAAATAGCCGGAAGGGCGAGCTCGGTGGGTGCCCGAGGGGCCCACACCACCCCTAGGCGCGACCAGGGGTTGGGCCGCACCCAGGCCTGGTGTGGCCGTCTCGTGGCTCCCCTTCGTCTCTCCTCCGGACTCCATCTTCATTACAGTAGATTGGAACTTCAGCTTTTGTTTCGTCCAATTCCGAGAATATTTCCTGTACAACTTTTCTGAAATACAAAACAACAAAAAATAGGGAACTGACACTGTGGCATGTTGTCAATAGGTTAGTTCCGGAAAATGTATAATAGTGCAACAAAGTGTAAACAAAACATATAGAAATCGGTGTAAAACAAGCATGAAACATAAAAAATTATAGATACGTTTGCAACGTATCAACATCCCCAAGCTTAACTCCTGCTCGTCCTCGAGTAGGTAAGTGATAACAAAAATAAATTTTGAGGTGACATGAAGCCAACACAATCTTGATCAAGTTATTGTGAAAGCATTGTGAGCTGGGATCAAAGTACTCTAAACATAGGCATGATAGATGTAATTATAACAATAGAACTTAGCAACAATGTTACAACATGAAAAGTAAGTCAAACAAAAGATCATGAATAATTGTGCAATGAAAGAACTGTTTGTTTTTGAGCATAGAGAAAGCATATGAAAGTGGTACTCAGATTGTCCTTTATGAAGTAGCAAAATATAAATGCTAGGACACCTTTAAAGTTCAAAGGGTGGCTAGATACAAGTAATTTGAGAACAAGCAACAACATAATCACGAATCAATCAATAATAAATTTTGGGACTATGCATATTATACTCAGAATGACAACTATGCTCTCTTAATTGGTGCATAAAGTAAGAAGATGAAGACTCAACATAAAGGTAAAAGAAAGGCCCCGCGCAGAGGAAAGTAAGATTTCTCATCTGCTAGAGCTTTTTATTTTGAATGCAATAGAGGTATTAAAAATATATTTTGAGAGGTATGTATGTCTATGTCAACGAATGACATCAAATGTTCTATCATTCTTTCATGTTTAATGGCTTCAAGAGCGGCTCCCATAGAGAGAACAATAAAGTTCATCTTCTCCTTTGTTTAAACAAGCTAGTTCATGATTTCTCAAGTACATAGTGTTAGGAGATTTAGATTATTAGTTCATTTTATATTTAGAGGGCTAGGCACCCGTTTGCCTGCTCTATTTGCAATATTAGGGACTAGTACATTGTGTATGCTAGTCAAGTTGTGAAGCCAAATAAATATGAAAAATACAATAAAGCATCCAACACTTTCTCATGAGCTAAAACAGGAACACAAAACATGTAATAACTTTTGAAGGTTTTAAAGGTAGCACACAAGCAATTTACTTAACGGTGGAATACCACATATAGGTAGGTATGGTGAACACATTTGTTAAACTTTGGATTTTTGGGAGTTGGATGCACGAGTAGAGCTCAGACTCAGTACATGTGAAGGCTAGCAAGAGACTGGGAGCGACCAACTAAGAGAGCAATAATTGTCATAATCATGCATAGCGACAAAACGTTATTAATCAAAGCATAAAGTGATATTACAAGTCAAAATCTAAATAATCATATAGGCTTGAGGTGACTGGTTTGTAGTCATAACATGGTGTAAGCATGCGCAAAGTCAATCCAACTAAAACATTGAAGGAGAATACCACAATGCCATACCATATTATGAACATGACAATGCCATCCCATGCCCTTGGGTTTAATATCTTTCTTGGAGACCCATGTTGACTCTCTTTTACCACATCCTTACTTCCCCACCAAAACTTTACTAGAAGAGAATTTATATAGTTGCACGATATCAACTTTGGCCCAATAACTAGCCCAAAATTCACTGCGGCCCATCTAATAATCCAGTTCGTGACACAAGCTAGGTACCACTGCAACAAAACAAAGACACCGACTGAACCCTCGTGGGCCGCGAGGGGGTTGCTAGGATGATATCAATTTCTACAAATAAGATAGTCGGCAAAACTATTCCTCTTTTTTAAATGGACACAATTATTCCTTTACGTAACCTTAACCCGAGCAAGCATTCCCGCACCATACGCAGAAGCCGCACCGTTTCGCTCGCCCCCACGACTCGAACCCAATCCCAATCCCTAGCTCCCGACCCCAGGACCGCCGCCCACGACCGCCGCCGCCGGCAACGAAACCCTAGGCAAGCGTCGCGATGTTATCAGTCGATGAGCAAGTCTGGCCCCGCCTTGTGCTTCCAGACGGCCGCTTCCCCGTGATCTACCTAACTTCCGGTTCCCTCCTGACCTATTTGGTCCCGCGCTCCAGCTTCTCCATCATCCTCGCGAGGAGGTTGACCAGGTGGTGGTGGTGGATGTGGAGCCCTCCTCCAACTATTTCTTCGTCGACAAATATGGCGATCCGATGCCCAGAGCCAGCGGTGCGTCCCTCTCTATTTTTTCTACTATTTATCTTCACTTTTTATTTAGATAAAAGGCATCTAGTGCCCGACTTTAAATTAATAAAGCCCTTAGAGCATCTCTAAAAGAGCCCGTAAAAAGTGGAACCGAAAAACACGAGTTCGATGCACCGAACTCGTGTTTACGGGCCGGAAAATGGCAGGCGCAGTCGCGCAGAACAGAGCCCGTAACGAAAACTGAATAACAGAATATTCTGTTTTACAGTTTGGGTTTACGGGCTCTGTTCTGCGTCTGCGGCTTCCGAACCCGTAAAAACAAGGTTTATGAAATTGATTTGCATATGATCGATCAAAGCTCAACGTTAAAACACAAACAAATCATGCATAGTTCATAGTGCAGACATCAAATGACACAACCAAATGACACAGTTCATAGTTCACCATAAGATCTAACCGCCGGCATCAAACAGAGGCAGTACCGCCATTAGCACCATCGGCAGTAACTCCTGGAGTCACATCGGCACCACCTCCTGGAGGCACATCAGCAGCAGCAGATGCCTCTTGATGAGCAGCTCTTCGCCTCGCCGTGATCTCCGCCGAGGTCTCCTTCCACCACTCCAGCTAAACCTCATTCATTTCCTTCGTGTTCATCATCAAGATTTCCCTCTCTTCCGCCAATAGTAGCTTTGTTGCTTTGGCCTTCTTCACATTGATGCTCATCTCATCCAACTTGGCTTTGGTCTTTGCTTCCTCTCGGCTGGCTTCAAGCTTTGCAAGGCTCACCTCCTTCTTCGTCTCGATGATGACACGCTTGGTCTCCAAAGTCTTGGTCGCTATCACCTCCTTCGACTTCATCATTTGATCAAACTTGTCCCTCAACAATGCAGTGTGGTGACCCTGCATACCACTGCATGTTGTAGTATGCCAGTCGTTGATATAACATTCACGAAGTACCATTCCGCAAATATCACATCCCTCAGAGTAGTACAACAGAACATAGCAGGTCCATAACTCATTCACTTATTATTACAATTATCATACACATGTCGTCTTGGAGCTCCTCTTGGGTCCTAAGAGGAATACTCCTGGGTTCGAGGCGAACCCAACTTAGCTTACAATATAAGAGTCTCATTAAGCTAAACATTTATTTCCTCGAGCAGCTAAATACTAAGTGTTCGGCTGCTCGGTTACTACTACTGGATATCTCTAGGCTTGATCTCCTCCGGAAGCCTCCCCGGATCCGTAGACGATGAGGTAGTCTACGCCTTCTATACCTCCAGAGAGGTCTGGTTCTTCATAGCCGATGATCTCGGCTCCTTCATTGTTGTCGCAGTCCTCCTCCAGACGATTCAGACAATCTAAGCATGGGATTTAAGAGTGGGATGAGTACGAGCGTACTCAACAAGTTCATTATAGATAAGAGGTGTTTAATGCACTAGCTACGATATTAGACCAACAAGTCTAATACCAATGCAAGTTTTGATAAACATTTCTTCAAGAGATTGCTTTTATTTCAAAGAGCTATGTCCGTCAGCCTTCACCGGTTTACTAGAACTTCATGGAGCTCCTTTCCGGCCGCGTTCGCAGTTCCTCATCCCGGAACAGGGAGTGACAGGTCACAGTTCGTTACACTCTGCAGAGGTGTGTTGCTTTACCCATAAGAGATCTTAACCTTGGTGCCAACCGGGCAGCTTTCCCGTCCACACTTCCTTCGGTGTGAGGCCCGGTATAAGGTCATAGCCAATCATATTCCTCCGCTACCTCGCACACCCACCCTTTGTTGCAAACCCCGACCCTGGGTCCTCGTCGGTCCACTTACACCATTTAAGGACGGATCCCGACCACGACAACAGTCTGGGATCGAACCAAACTCCTTCGCCGGTAGTTGCAACCCATCATAGACCACATTACCGTGGGGACTTAGAATGGGTTCCCCACCCACAAGTTGTTCCGCAAGCCGCAACCGCTACGGTATGCATAGCATAACCGTGGGGACTTAGAATGGGTTCCCCACCCACAAGTTGCTCCGCAAGATACAACTGCTACGGTAAGCGCATCCGTTGATGTACAAGAGGTGGAAATACGATTGACTAGTCCGTCCCACTCCAGATCTTATGGTTAACACGGGTATTACGGCACAAGAATCACTGGCGACATTTGTTGTTTAATCCTAGATGGATATAAACCCTTGCAATGGAACCTCCACCATATCAACACAATCCATGGTTCCATTGCCCACCACATAGTCATATTCATAGTTATGAAAATAGTGGTTTTGGTTTTTATGCAATAGTGATAATCATAGTACTTTGCAAGTAATTTGATAAAGATACTCAAATGACATGAGCAAGTGATGAACTTGCCTGAACACTGCAAAGTTTTGCAGTTAGATGGTGTGGACTGACCCTTGTCCTCTGGTTCTGAAAAATAGCATCATTGTCCGATAAGGGCAATGGTTAAAGAAGCAATTATGCATGATTCCATCTTTTAGGGTTTGTTCCCCCCTTCCGATGTCGTTATTATTTCATGTAAGAGGTTAATACTAAGAATAATTTGGGGATACTTGATTTAAAGTAAAATACAACCTTGAAATGTTGTCAAGGTGTTTTTAAAGTCCAAATGCATTAATGGACTTATTTTTATTATTGAAAATTATATGTGTGATTTAAATGATTATTTAAATCATCAAATGAAGTCTTATTCTTATATTTCTTCAAAAATTCTCTTTGATATTTTATTTAGATAGAGAATTTTATGCTGATTAATTTTCATATTTTTACTTATTTTTTTAGAGCTGTATTTTATTTTATAAAATTCTTGGAAATTCTCATTTAAATGGGTATTTTGGAAATGTCCAAAATACCCCTCGGGCCCACCTGTCAGGCGGCCGAGCTGGTTAGGTTGGACCAGCCCAGTGGGCTCGGTCCAACCGACCCAGTCGCTTCGTCGTCCTCCCTCGCTCTCGAACCCTAATCCCCTACTCGCTCTGGCGACGCGCGCGTCGCCGCCCCCTTTTGCCGAATTGTTCCGACCGACTCCGGCCATCGCCGCCGGCAAGATGCGGCGCATCTGATCCGCCGTTTGACGGCGCTTCAGATCCACCGCGCCGATCTGTGTTTCGCCGCTTCCTCGACGCGTCCCCATCGCCTCTGCTCGCCTGCCGTGGTGTGCTGCGGCGAGTTCGTCGCCGCCGACGTTCTTGGTGCCGAGGCCGTGTGCCTCGCCGTGCCTGCGCTGGAGCCTCCGTGCTTCGGTGACCGCCTGGCTTGGCCATGGCTTGGCGCTGCCGTGGCCAGGCTGTGCCGCCGTACCGCCATGGTGACGCCGTAGTGCTCCGCTCCAGGTATGTGCGCCGCCATCCTCTTCCTTCTTCCTTCTCTACTGCTAGTTCATCCTCCTCTCCTGTTCTCTTCTCCCTTGCGTCTGGCTCGACTACTGGCCTCATTCCCCATGTGGAGATGTTGGCCGTGCCGATCTTCTTGCTGCTGACTTGCTAGCTTGTGCATGCTTTGCTATCTTTGTAATATTTGTCTTCTTCTTGTTCTTGCTCAATTGCTTACTGTTGCAACTCATGAACTATTGCTTATGAGCATGCTGTGGTGCTCTGTGTAATTTAGTGGCTCCTGCTGATTCTCTGTATAACATTCCTCTCCTGTATATACCATGGATTGCTCTTGGCTTGATCATTCCGTGATTATCCTTGCATTTGGCAAGTGCCAGTGCTCCAGATGTGCTATTATATGTGCTCTAATTCCTGGACATGCTCAATTGAGCCTAACTGTTGCATTAACAACTCCATCCCTTGATGGAGTGCTTCTGGATACAATTATAATGCTCTATTCATTTATCTGTGATGCAATTGTTCAATTGTATGGTTAATTTATTTGTCTGGGCCTTGTGATGATGCTATGCTTGGCTATAATGACCTGTAGCAAGAGCAAGTGATGCTCTGATGATCAATTGATCATTACTTGCTTGTGAGCAAGTGTGTGCTTCTCTCTGTGATTCACTGATACTCAACCAGTGCTGTTTGTGCTTCATACAGGCTTAGCCTGGTGTGTACTGTTGTTGGCTTAAGCAACTGCTGTTGCTTGCAGTGAACCATTGGATCACCGCAAAGCCCTGGTGCTTTGATTTAATTGTTTAGTTCACTTATCTGTATTTGCCTGAATTTTACTGAAGTGGATAAGTGATGTGATCTGCTTTGCAGTTGTGATCATCCAATTAATTGTGACAGGGCTAGATGGATGCCAACACTCAGTTGTGTACCCTAGCCCTCTACTGAATCCAAATGGATAATGATGTGTGGGTTCTTGTCTTTGTTGTGGGTTGAGGTAGCCACAGCAAGACCGTGATGCTGTCAAGGGTAGCTCCCTTCTTCTGTGACTTGCTCTAGTTGGTAATTGCTTGCTGGATTTGAACAACTGCTCACTGGCTTGATCCAATACTGGACTTCCAGTGGCTTTTGATGTTGAGAAATTATATAGACAAGGATTTGTCTATAGTCTGATGGCCAAGCTAGCGGTAGGTGCTTAGTGTGTGGATTAGGCTAACTATGAATTCATTCTTGGCTGGATTCCTTTAGTTATGCATTGATTTGCATAACTGATGTTCCCATAGGATGATTACCTAGTGGTCTTACCCATATTTGCTTGCACCAAATGGCTTTGTAGCCAGGTGATGACACAAACAGGGTATTCTACCCTTCTGTGCTCCTGTGATGCATTGTATGCTTATTTATGAGCAAAACTTGGTTTTGCTCAGGTTGATTTGGTTTATACCTCACTCCAGCTCCTAGATTGTTTGTTGGTGTAGGGGATTTCTTCAGTGTTGAGCTTGTGCTTGCCCTGCTCCTCCTAGCAATCTTGTGGTGCTTGATTCAGTGCTGTGGTGAGTTAGGCAGATTGAACAGCAGTGGCTGTTCTTGTGTTCTTGTGTTCTTGGTGACTTACCCAGTGAAGCCTGTCGATGGATATGGCTTAGGGTTTGCTTCTGAAAAGCTTATATTTGGTGCTCCCTTGCTCTCCCTGGTCGACAGCTTGGTCTGGCACACTTTGTGACTCACTGCTGATGTGTGTGTGTGTTGTGCTACATGCACACTCAGTGGCTTGGTGTTGAGCATGCACACAGGCTGTGTGAGCTGCTTGTGTGTGCGTGTATACCAGATACTTGGTATCTGGCATGTGCTCTGCTGGGAGATGATCAGCTACGACAGAGTTGATCCATATCCCCTCATTTTCATTGTTCTTCTTACCTGCCAAGTGGATATGCCACTTGGCATAACTTCTTTTTGTTGTGATTATGTGCAGGGATCAACAATTGATCATAATGGATATGGAGGTCATCAAATCCAAGATCAAGTGAAGATGATCTTGTAGTATTTAGGATAGGATCCATCCTTGTACTTTTCTTTTTATTTTCTTTTATTTTTCATTTTCTCCAATTCTTGTAATGTGTTGTAAAATTCATTTATTTCCATTATGAATATTGTAAAGACAATGTATCTTGTGTGTTAATCAATAAAGCTCAAGGTTTTCTCTAATGAGCTTGTCTTATTGTTTAAATTATTCATAATGTGTGTTATGTATTATTTACTTAATGAATTTCCTCACAATTCAAATATTTAGGGTAATTATTTAATGTTTGAATTTGAAATTCAAATTCAACTTTGGTTTGAATTCAACCATGCCACTTAATTTAGAATTCAATCTTGCAACTTAAGTTTGATGCAAACTCTCCCCTCTCTTCTCAAAACCCTAATTTAGTTAGATGGGAAACAAGTTTGTCGCACTCTCGAAACCCTAACCCTGTAAGGTGTCGAGAGAGAAACTTGTCCCCCTTCGATGCAGTTTTTGTTTAAAAGCGCGAAATTTCCCCAGAATTTACAATGCAATGCACATCCCTTTCTAAAATCTACCCCTCGATCGTCTCTAAACCTGGGACATTACAGCCTTTCCCCCTTAAAGAAAACTTCGTCCCGAAGTTGTGGTTGTAATACCTGAAGAGTTCGGGGTATGTTTTCCTCAGGTCTTCCTCTTTTTCCCAGGTGGCTTCCCTCTCGGGGTGATGCTTCCATTGTATCTTGCAATACTTGATAGCTTTATTTCGGAGTTGTTTCCAGCTCTCCTCGAGAATCTTGGCTGGCTTCTCGATGTAAGTCAAGTCTGGTTGCAACTCGAGCTCATCATGTGATACTGGTTCATCTGGGGTCTTTAAGCATTTCCGGAGTTGTGACACATGGAATACATTGTGAACTTGAGCTAGCCTTCCTGGTAGATCCAATTCAAAGGCTAAACCTCGGTTCTGACTCAGTATCTTGAAAGGTCCTATATATCTAGGACTGAGCTTTCCTTTTACTCCAAACCTCTGGAGTCCTTTCATCGGGCTTACCTTAAGATAAACCATGTCTCCAACTCGTGGCTCCCATGTTCTCCTCTTCTGATCGGCATAACTCTTTTGCCTACTTTGGGCTATCTTGAGCCTATCTCTGATAATGTCAATGATTTGTTGTTTTTCCTTAACATAATCAGGGTTGAACTCTTTGCTTGCTCCAGCTTCATACCAACATATCGGTGATCTACACTTCCTTCCATATAGAGCTTCAAATGGTGCCATCTTGATGCTCCTTTGATAACTATTATTGTATGAAAACTCTGCTAGTGGTAAGTGCTCCTCCCATGATCCTCCGAAGTCTAGGGCACAAGCCCTAAGCATATCCTCTAAAATCTGGTTAGTTCTCTCGGTTTGTCCACCTGTCTGGGGATGATAAGCGGTACTATAGTCCAACTTGGATCCTAAAGCTTCGTGTAGTTGCTTCCAGAATGCTGATGTGAACACAGATCCTCGATCCGACACAATCTTCTTAGGCACTCCATGCTTACTCACGATCTCTTTGATGTAAAGATCGATGAGTTTCTCTCCTTTATCCTGCTGATTTACTGCTAAGAAGTGTGCACTTTTCGTCAACCGATCCACGATTACCCATATCATGTCCTTCTTTTTATTAGTAATAGGTAGTCCGGTGATGAAATCCATCCCTATTTCCTCCCATTTCCACTCTGGAATAGGTAAAGGTTGCAACTTTCCTGCCGGACTCTGGTGTTCAGCCTTCACTCTCTGGCAGGTATGGCATTCCGCCACATATTGTGCTATCTCTCTCGTCATATTATTCCACCAGAATAGTTCCTTTAGATCCATGTACATCTTTGTACTTCCCGGATGTATGGAATATGGTGTTTGATGAGATTCCCGGAGTATTACTTCCTTAATTTCAGCAATATCCGGAACGCAAATTCTCTTCTGGAACCATAATGATCCAGATTCTCCTCGGTGAAATTCTGATGGTCTTCCCTCATCTATTCTTCTCATCTCCTCAACGATAAATGGATCGTCCAGCTGACCCATCATTATCTCATTCTTCAGGTTAACATTTAATTCATCGGCTACTTGCAACGCCGATAATCCTTCATGGGCTTCCTTCTCCCAAAGTTGTATTTGGGCTTGACTTATTTCCTTCCTCAACTCTGGTGAGATTTCTTGTTCCACTCCGCCGGTACTCTTCCTGCTCAAAGCATCTGCTACAACATTGGCCTTCCCTGGAGTGTAATTGATTGTCAGATCATAATCCTTGATTAGCTCAAGCCATCTTTTCTGCCTCATGTTGAGTTCCTTCTGAGTGAAGAAATATTTGAGACTCTTGTGATCTGTATAGAGCTCACACTTGGCTCCATAGAGAAAATGTCTCCAAGTTTTGAGTGCAAATACAACTGCTGCTAGTTCCAAGTCATGTGTTGGATAATTCACTTCATGAGGTCTGAGTTGCCTCGATCCATAAGATATTACTTTTCGATCTTGCATGAGTACGCAACCCAATCCATGTTTGGATGCATCACAGTACACGGTGTAATCCTTGCCAACTTCCGGAACTGCTAACACCGTTGCCGTGGTGAGTTTTTCTTTTAGAGTTTGAAAACTCTTCTCACACTCCTCTGACCACACGAATGGTGTGTTCTTCCTTAACAGCTTTGTCATTGGTCCTGCTATCTTAGAGAATCCTTCAATGAATCTCCGATAATATCCTGCCATTCCTAGGAATCCTCGAATTTCCTTGACAGTCTTGGGTGCTTCCCATTCTAGAACCGCTGCTACCTTACTCGGGTTAACAGCTATTCCCTCTTTACTAATAACATGACCAAGGAATTCCACCTGATCTAGCCAAAATTCACACTTACTAAGTTTGGCATAGAGTTGATGTTCTCTTAGTGTTTGCAACACTAACCTCAAATGTTCAGCATGTTCGGCCTTGTTCTTGGAATAGATCAAGATATCATCGATAAATACGATGATGAACTTGTCTAGATATGGCATGAAGATCTTATTCATGAGATTCATGAATATTGCTGGGGCATTGGTCAATCCAAAAGGTACTACGAGGTATTCATGGTGTCCATACCTTGAGACAAAGACAGTTTTCGGAACGTCTTCCTTCTTGATCTTTATCTGGTGATAACCGGATCTTAGATCAATCTTGGAAAAGACTCCCGCACCTCTAACTTGATCAAATAGATCTTGTATTCTTGGAAGTGGGTACTTGTTCTTGATTGTGACGTTGTTCAGATTCCTGTAGTCTCCGCACATCCTTCTTCCTCCATCTCTTTTATCCACGAAGATCACAGGTGATCCCCATGGTGAAACACTCTCTTGAATGAATCCCTTTTGTTCTAAATCATCTAGTTGCTCCTTCAGTTCTTTCAACTCCTTGGGCCCCATCTTATATGGTGCTTTAGCAATCGGAGCTGTTCCTGAAATTAGGTCGATAGTGAATTCTATCTCCCTATCTGGTGGCATACCAGGTAATTCCGCAGGAAACACATCCTGGAATTCACTTACTACAGGTATATCTTCTAACTTCACCTCCTTCATGCTGTTCAGCTGTAGCTCAACTTCAATTTGTGTATGTTTGTCGCCTTGGTAGATCATTCTACTTCCATCGGGGCTTTTCAAAGACACCGTTTTGTTCACACAGTCGATCAATGCTCCATTAGCTTCCAACCAGTTCGTACCAAGAATGACATCAATGTCCTTCATCGGTAAAATGAATAGGTCCGCGTCAAACGCACACTTATTGATCATGATGACTTGTTTTTGTTTGGTATGGGTTACTACTATCGTTCCCCCCGCAGAAAGTATGGTTATGGGTGTATCTAACTTAGTGCAACTAATCCCATGTTTGGTGATGAATTGTTGAGAAATGAATGATGTAGTTGCACCAGTATCAAAAAGTACTTTGCCAGGATGAGTGAGTATCTGGAGCGTACCTATCACCGCCTGGTCGGAGTTGACCACCTCCTCCAGACTGGTACAGTTCAACTTGCCGAAGGGCTTCTTATTCTTCCAGTTCCCTCCGGTGTTTCCTCCTCGGCTTCCACCTCCTCCAGACTGACCTCCTCCATTCTTCTTATTAGGGCAGTCTTTCATCATGTGCCCCTCCTGACGACACCCGAAGCAAATGATTCTGGGTTTACGACAATCCTTTGAAGTATGTCCTTTAAACCCGTAGATGCGACAAACTATTTGGTTAGCAGTTTGAAATGCTTGGTTCTTCCTGCTACCATAGTAGTTGTTGTTGTTGTTGTTGTTGTTGTTGTATCTTGGCTTGAAATTTAAGCTGGTGTTGGGCTTGTTATTGGAAAATCTTTTAGGCTCAAACTTGGCCTTCTTCCTCTTTTCCTCCTGCAGTTGTTTGAAATCATCTTCCAGAGTAATGGCAGCATCCACCAACTCTTGAAACTCCGTCGCTCTCATCATACGGAGCTGAACCTTGAACTGGGGACTTAACCCCCTCAGAATTCTCTTCTTCTTCTTGTCCTCGGTGTTGACTTCTTCAACAGCGTACCGGGACAGTTTTGAGAATTCCCTGACATAAGTCAGGATTGCCTTGTCCTTCTGCTCGAGACTTTCAAATTCTCGACGCTTCAATTCCACGATACTTTCAGGGACATTGGATTCCCTGAACTTCCTTGCAAATTCCTCCCAGGTAAATACCTTTCCAGCCGGATAAACGGCTACAATATTGTCCCACCATGATGCGGCAGGTCCACACAGCAGATGGGTAGCGTAACGGACCTTGTCTTGATCGTTACATCCAACAGTATTGAGCTTTCGCTCAGTATCCATAAGCCAGTCTTCCGCGTCCATTGGCTCGGGCGCGTATGCGAAAGATATAGGCTTGGTGTTTTGGAAGTCTGCTAAGGTGACTCCCGGGTTCTCAGGTCTCTCCACCCTGTTCTGCTGCAGCAAATCTTGGAAGAATTTGTTCTGCTGCTCCAGTGTTACACGCTGTCTCTCCTCTACCAACTGCATGTACTGGATAAAATTTTGCTGCGTCATGGGTGGTGGTGGTGGAAACTGATCTCTGGCTGCATCCTCAGCCTCTTCCTTTTGTTTTGCTTCGCGCTCCATGCGCTGCGCTTCGGTCTCGTCTCCTAGCGTTCCCGACATAACCCCCTAGTTCTGCAATACAAGATGATACTCATAATTACTCCATGCGCAAGTTTTCTGAGCTCAACTTTGTGCACAGAACTAGTCACGCAATGGAAATCAAGAAGCAAATCCAAATCATACAAAACATATACCCTGTATATACATACTTAAGTGGTCTTATTACAATACTCAAGTCGATGTGAGTATGCAAACTCACTTATTAAAGTATATGTACAAATTTATACAAATATTACATACTATAATACACGTGGTACTTGTGTATTATAGCCTCGCCTCCCTTGGTGGACTCTAGTCGATCTTCACTCCCGGTACATCCCAGGCTTCCATCCGGTCGAACGTGTCGTCCTCCTGATAGACCCTGGAACATAAGGTCTCCCCGTTGGCTGATAATCCGAATCAGATGATGATCCTAGGGAGAAATCAGTGTTCACAAACTGATCGTTGAGTGCATCATAGTCCACCCATCGGGTGTACTCCCCTGTAGCTCCACCATATGTGTTACCAACACTCATACCCGACTCAACCTGTGTCGGATACCCACCATCAACTCCTTCATTACTGGGATAACTCTGGTTCTGGGTTGTGGCGTCATCATTCATCTCCCCATCATAATACACAGAAGTACTATGAGTTCCAGTATCAGATCCCCAACGCCAACCCGTGGAATTCTCGATAGGAGTCTCGGAACGCTGATTGTTTCCGGATTCCTCTCCGCCCTCGTATCCCCCATAGGAACTACCCAGATAGTTCCCAGGTGTAACAGGTGTAGGTTCACGCTCAAGTGGATCAATACTAATGTAGTCACCAGCTGAGTAAACTGGTGTATGCAC
The DNA here is from genome assembly GCF_019359855.2 of Lolium perenne. Taxonomy (NCBI): domain Eukaryota; kingdom Viridiplantae; phylum Streptophyta; class Magnoliopsida; order Poales; family Poaceae; genus Lolium; species Lolium perenne. Next base: position 45,741,823 of record NC_067244.2, read on the forward strand.
CACATTCTCCATAGGTTCTTTCCCCCTAATCTCCTCCTTGGGTTCAGTAAATTCCTCTAGCATTGTATCAATTGCTCCCGTCAGATGACGGTTCAGTTGATATAACAATGACAGTAAGTTGCGGCTGTTATCCATATACTTAGTGGCTTCTGCTGGTTTGCGTTTTGCATATCTGAAGTGGTTAAGCATAGGATCATCTTCCTCTCCCATATGAGGAATGTGTGTGAATTCGGAACCCATAAGCTCTTTCGTCTTATGCTCCCGAATATCGGTTATGGCTCTCATTATGGCTATATGGTAGGCTGTGTTGATAGTCCTAGCCTCACCTGCTGGCATAACTACGCTCATTCCCAAGGATTCGGGAAGTCTTAGCCCTACCCTACACTTTGCCAATACTGGTCCATCATAGTACCAGTATTTCATCACTTGGATTTGGGGATCGCACCCGAATTCAAGTAACATGGCACGAAGAATGTCTGCAAGTCCTCCGTCATATTCACTCAGGTTTGACGGCTTCACTTTCACATTTCGTCCCGGGCGTGAACTTGCCATTGTTGGCTGTAGAAATAGAAAGAATATAAGATTAGTAATAATGCATCATAATAGAGATAATAAAGAATTATCGCACTAAAAGATATGATTGTTGTATTCTCAATTGAATATACACCATATTTTTAGAGAATTCTTTACTAGTCCTATTTGACTCCTAACGTTTGGTCCCATTTACTAGGTTCCAACCTAAGGTCAAAGCTTTTGCTCTGATACCAACTGTGGTGACCCTGCATACCACTGCATGTTGTAGTATGCCAGTCGTTGATATAACATTCACGAAGTACCATTCCGCAAATATCACATCCCTCAGAGTAGTACAACAGAACATAGCAGGTCCATAACTCATTCACTTATTATTACAATTATCATACACATGTCGTCTTGGAGCTCCTCTTGGGTCCTAAGAGGAATACTCCTGGGTTCGAGGCGAACCCAACTTAGCTTACAATATAAGAGTCTCATTAAGCTAAACATTTATTTCCTCGAGCAGCTAAATACTAAGAGTTCGGCTGCTCGGTTACTACTACTACTGGATATCTCTAGGCTTGATCTCCTCCGGAAGCCTCCCCGGATCCGTAGACGATGAGGTAGTCTACGCCTTCTATACCTCCAGAGAGGTCTGGTTCTTCATAGCCGATGATCTCGGCTCCTTCATTGTTGTCGCAGTCCTCCTCCAGACGATTCAGACAATCTAAGCATGGGATTTAAGAGTGGAATGAGTACGAGCGTACTCAACAAGTTCATTATAGATAAGAGGTGTTTAATGCACTAGCTATGATATTAGACCAGAAAGTCTAATACCAATGCAAGTTTTGATAAACATTTCTTCAAGAGATTGCTTTTATTTCAAAGAGCTATGTCCGTCAGCCTTCACCGGTTTACTAGAACTTCATGGAGCTCCTTTCCGGCCGCGTTTGCAGTTCCTCATCCCGGAACAGGGAGTGACAGGTCACAGTTCGTTACACTCTGCAGAGGTGTGTTGCTTTACCCATAAGAGATCTTAACCTTGGTGCCAACCGGGCAGCTTTCCCGTCCACACTTCCTTCGGTGTGAGGCCCAGTATAAGGTCATAGCCAATCATATTCCTCCGCTACCTCGCACACCCACCCTTTGTTGCAAACCCCGACCCTGGGTCCTCGTCGGTCCACTTACACCATTTAAGGATGGACCCCGACCACGACAACGATCCGGGGATCGAACCAAACTCCTTCGCCGGTAGCTGCAACCCATCATAGACCACATTACCGTGGGGACTTAGAATGGGTTCCCCACCCACAAGTTGTTCCGCAAGCCGCAACCGCTACGGTATGCATAGCATAACCGTGGGGACTTAGAATGGGTTCCCCACCCACAAGTTGCTCCGCAAGATACAACTGCTACGGTAAGCGCATCCGTTGATGTACAAGAGGTGGAAATACGATTGACTAGTCCGTCCCACTCCAGATCTTATGGTTAACACGGGTATTACGGCACAAGAATCACTGGCGACATTTGTTGTTTAATCCTAGATGGATATAAACCCTTGCAATGGAACCTCCACCATATCAACACAATCCATGGTTCCATTGCCCACCACATAGTCATATTCATAGTTATGAAAATAGTGGTTTTGGTTTTTATGCAATAGTGATAATCATAGTACTTTGCAAGTAATTTGATAAAGATACTCAAACGACATGAGCAAGTGATGAACTTGCCTGAACACTGCAAAGTTTTGCAGTTGGATGGTGTGGACTGACCCTTGTCCTCTGGTTCTGAAAAATAGCATCATTGTCCGATAAGGGCAATGGTTAAAGAAGCAATTATGCATGATTCCATCTTTTAGGGTTTGTTCCCCCCTTCCGATGTCGTTATTATTTCATGTAAGAGGTTAATACTAAGAATAATTTGGGGATACTTGATTTAAAGTAAAATACAACCTTGAAATGTTGTCAAGGTGTTTTTAAAGTCCAAATGCATTAATGGACTTATTTTTATTATTGAAAATTATATGTGTGATTTAAATGATTATTTAAATCATCAAATGAAGTCTTATTCTTATTTGTCTTCAAAAATTCTCTTTGATATTTTATTTAGATAGAGAATTTTATGCTGATTAATTTTCATATTTTTACTTATTTTTTTAGAGCTGTATTTTATTTTATAAAATTCTTGGAAATTCTCATTTAAATGGGTATTTTGGAAATGTCCAAAATACCCCTCGGGCCCACCTGTCAGGCGGCCGAGCTGGTTAGGTTGGACCAGCCCAGTGGGCTCGGTCCAACCGACCCAGTCGCTTCGTCGTCCTCCCTCGCTCTCGAACCCTAATCCCCTACTCGCTCTGGCGACGCGCGCGTCGCCCCCCCTTTTGCCGAATTGTTCCGGCCGACTCCGGCCATCGCCGCCGGCGAGATGCGGCGCATCTGATCCGCCGTTTGACGGCGCTTCAGATCCACCGCGCCGATCTGTGTTTCGCCGCTTCCTCGACGCGTCCCCATCGCCTCTGCCGCCGCTTAGTGGTGTCTTTGCGGCGAGTTAAATCGCCGCCGACGTTCTTGGTGCCGAGGCCGTGTGCCTCGCCGTGCCTACGCTGGAGCCTCCGTGCTTCGGCGACCGCCTGGCTTGGCCATGGCTTGGCGCTGCCGTGGCCAGGCTGTGCCGCCGTACCGCCATGGTGACGCCGTAGTGCTCCGCTCCAGGTATGTGCGCCGCCATCCTCTTCCTTCTTCCTTCTCTACTGCTAGTTCATCCTCCTCTCCTGTTCTCTTCTCCCTTGCGTCTGGCTCGACTACTGGCCTCATTCCCCATGTGGAGATGTTGGCCGTGCCGATCTTATTTGCGGCTTGCTAGCTTGTGCGCATCTTTGCTATGCTTTGTGACCGTGTCTGCTGTTCTTGCTCAATTGCTTACTGTTGCAACTCATGAACTATTGCTTATGAGCATGCTGTGGTGCTCTGTGTAATTTAGTGCCTCCTGCTGATTCTCTGTATAACATTCCTCTCCTGTATATACCATGGATTGCTCTTGGCTTGATCATTTCGTGATGATCCTTGCATTTGGCAAGTGCCAGTGCTCCAGATGTGCTATTATATGTGCTCTAATTCCTGGACATGCTCAATTGAGCCTAACTGTTGCATTAACAACTCCATCCCTTGATGGAGTGCTTCTGGATACAATTATAATGCTCTATTCATTTATCTGTGATGCAATTGTTCAATTGTATGGTTAATTTATTTGTCTGGGCCTTGTGATGATGCTATGCTTGGCTATAATGACCTGTAGCAAGAGCAAGTGATGCTCTGATGATCAATTGATCATTACTTGCTTGTGAGCAAGTGTGTGCTTCTCTCTGTGATTCACTGATACTCAACCAGTGCTGTTTGTGCTTCATACAGGCTTAGCCTGGTGTGTACTATTGTTGGCTTAAGCAACTGCTGTTGCTTGCAGTGATCCATTGGATCACTGCAAAGCCCTGGTGCTTTGATTTAATTGTTTAGTTCACTTATCTGTATTTGCCTGAATTTTACTGAAGTGGATAAGTGATGTGATCTGCTTTGCAGTTGTGATCATCCAATTAATTGTGACAGGGCTAGATGGATGCCAACACTCGCTTGTGTACCCTAGCCCTCTACCGAATCCAATTGGATCATGATGTGGGGGTTCTTGTGGTGGCGGTGGGGTGAGGTAGCCACTGGCAGCACCGTGATCCGTCAAGGGTAGCTCCCTTCTTCTGTGACTTGCTCTAGTTGGTAATTGCTTGCTGGATTTGAACAACTGCTCACTGGCTTGATCCAATACTGGACTTCCAGTGGCTTTTGATGTTGAGAAATTATATAGACAAGGATTTGTCTATAGTCTGATGGCCAAGCTAGCGGTAGGTGCTTAGTGTGTGGATTAGGCTAACTATGAATTCATTCTTGGCTGGATTCCTTTAGTTATGCATTGATTTGCATAACTGATGTTCCCATAGGATGATTACCTACTGGTCTTACCCATATTTGCTTGCACCAAATGGCTTTGTAGCCAGGTGATGACACAAACAGGGTATTCTACCCTTCTGTGCTCCTGTGATGCATTGTATGCTTATTTATGAGCAAAACTTGGTTTTGCTCAGGTTGATTTGGTTTATACCTCACTCCAGCTCCTAGATTGTTTGTTGGTGTAGAGGATTTCTTCAGTGTTGAGCTTGTGCTTGCCCTGCTCCTCCTAGCAATCTTGTGGTGCTTGATTCAGTGCTGTGGTGAGTTGGGCAGATTGAACAGCAGTGGCTGTTCTTGTGTTCTTGTGTTCTTGGTGACTTACCCAGTGAAGCCTGTCGATGGATATGGCTTAGGGTTTGCTTCTGAAAAGCTTATATTTGGTGCTCCCTTGCTCTCCCTGGTCGACAGCTTGGTCTGGCACACTTTGTGACTCACTGCTGATGTGTGTGTGTGTGTTGTGCTACATGCACACTCAGTGGCTTGGTGTTGAGCATGCACACAGGCTGTGTGAGCTGCTTGTGTGTGCGTGTATACCAGATACTTGGTATCTGGCATGTGCTCTTCTAGGAGATGATCAGCTACGACAGAGTTGATCCATATCCCCTCATTTTCATTGTTCTTCTTACCTGCCAAGTGGATATGCCACTTGGCATAACTTCTTTTTGTTGTGATTATGTGCAGGGATCAACAATTGATCATAATGGATATGGAGGTCATCAAATCCAAGATCAAGTGAAGATGATCTTGTAGTATTTAGGATAGGATCCATCCTTGTACTTTTCTTTTTATTTTCTTTTATTTTTCATTTTCTCCAATTCTTGTAATGTGTTGTAAAATTCATTTATTTCCATTATGAATATTGTAAAGACAATGTATCTTGTGTGTTAATCAATAAAGCTCAAGGTTTTCTCTAATGAGCTTGTCTTATTGTTTAAATTATTCATAATGTGTGTTATGTATTATTTACTTAATGAATTTCCTCACAATTCAAATATTTAGGGTAATTATTTAATGTTTGAATTTGAAATTCAAATTCAACTTTGGTTTGAATTCAACCATGCCACTTAATTTAGAATTCAATCTTGCAACTTAAGTTTGATGCAAACTCTCCCCTCTCTTCTCAAAACCCTAATTTAGTTAGATGGGAAACAAGTTTGTCGCACTCTCGAAACCCTAACCCTGTAAGGTGTCGAGAGAGAAACTTGTCCCCCTTCGATGCAGTTTTTGTTTAAAAGCGCGAAATTTCCCCAGAATTTACAATGCAATGCACATCCCTTTCTAAAATCTACCCCTCGATCGTCTCTAAACCTGGGACATTACATGCAGCCTCCCCCTCGAGCCTTATCCTTTCCTTCGCTTTCTTGTTCCCCTCCGGCTTGTCGGCGTTCCTGCCTTCCTTCTCGTCCTCGGTGTCGTCAAGCGCAACCATCGCAGCCTTCTTCGGAGCGACCTCTTCATCCCTCAACTTATACTTGGGGAGGTGTTGGAGCACATCAAAACAATGACGCATGTTGAAGCTCTTGCCCTTACTGCCGGCCATGTCTCTGTACCTAGCATCGGCAATGCGAACCTACATATGCAAAAGGAACCAACAAATCGTCAATATCTCACCGACGCTAAAACTACAATTAGCTTTATGAAATATGCACTCACATATTCGTCGACAGTTGCGCCGCTAGGAGGATTGGACACCACTTGGTCCATTGCTGCTGCCCACCGGCTACACACCGGTTTGATTGCGTCCCAACGACCTTGGAGGGATCAGTAGGTGCGATCGACAGGACGGCGAACACGTGGCATGAGCTTGTGGAACTTGTCCTCGATGCGCTGCCAGTACCATTGGCCTGTTTGATCCGTGCCGGAGACAGCATCCATCCCCACGGAGGCCCAAGCTCGGCACAAGGTGGCGTCTTCAATATCCGTGTAGTTGTTGGCCCGCCTCTTCTTCCGATTTCCATCGGCCGTGACCTCCACCACACCGTTGTCCTCTTCCTCGTTCCCCTCGTCCCCTTTGTCCCCTTCTTCCCCTTCTTCCCCTTCTTCCCGCAGTAGTTGTCGTTGCCGAATGGCGAGAGTGGGTTAATGTTCACCTCCCCCAACATCTCCATGCACGAGCTGGAATCGTTCCTAATTTGACGAGGCCTCAGTATGTACTTGCAATGGAAAAAACGGAGGAAGAGTTCATGTGTACCTTGCTGCGCCATCGTCGAGCACGTCGTGGGCGGCGGTCACGGTGGCTTCCGGAGGCGGCGACGGCGTAGGCGGAGATGGGCAGGGAGGCGCGGGGCCACGGCCAGTCGCCGCCTTCACTTTGGTACTTTTCGGACCCGAACTCTTCGGTCTCGCACGGATGGCCTTCGGCTTCACCGCCGACCCACCACCGGGGACCGCCGCGGCACCGGCTTGCGGGAGCAGATGCGTTCCCGCGCGCCGCCTCTTCGTCGCAGTCGTCGATGAGACCGCGGGGGTCACAAGGGTGGGAGCGGTGGCCGGGATTGTTGGTGGAGCGGCGGAAGCTCCGGCGACCACGGGAGAGGGTGCCGCCGCCGGCACGGTAGCAACGGCGGCCGGCGGGGTAGCAACGGCGGCCGGCGGGGTAGCAACGGCGGGCAACAGGGTCGATTCGAGACTCGTCGGGGACAAATCGGAGGGTGGCGGCGCAGAGGAAGCGAGGGCGGCGGCGGTTGGGACGAGCTGAAGGTTCCCTCGCGCGCAAATTAGGGATTGTGTTCGGGCTGCGTTTGGTTCGCTCCATCGGCCCCTACAAATACAGGCCGACGGAGCGAACCGAACGCAGCCCGAAAAAATATGTTTGGTTTTGGGCCGTATACGGGCTCTGATCGGCGCCGTTTTTCGCCCCGAACCCGTAAAACGGCGGTTATTTTTCGGTTCCAGGCCTTTTACGGGCTCTGTAGAGATGCTCTTAGGTTTAGAACATAGTACGGTTACAATGTTGAGGCCTACAACTTAGCCAAGAAGACAGACAAACAAAACATAAGATGAAACATCGACGTCCCGGCCATGCTCGAAGTGAAGACCACCATCTTGAGGAAGATCAGCATAAAACTCCAGGACTCGCTAGTGCTCATTTGCCACCATTCCCGCGTAAGTCTTAGTTGCCTTGTCATCTCCAGAAGGTTTGCTTTGTCTTGGGGCTTTGCGAGGGGTGTCCACAGCTGCAAGATGACAATGGTTTTATAAAGAAGATTAGCAGGTTTAGAGATCACCCTAGATTCAAAAACGTGCTTGTTGTGAATATGCCAAAGCGCTCAACTTTGTGCCACACATAAAGTCCAAATAATACGACGAGGGTGACCCGAGAAACTAGAGACAATGGTTAAAAACTAAGCAAAGGAGGTGGGAGACCAGCAACATTCGAGAACCTGTCTCACCACACTCAACATAAACCTTGCCAGAGAACAAGTAAAGAAAATAGGGTTGGCATCTTCTGGCGCATCAAAGAGAGCACAACGCCCTGTCGCCGGGCCAAATTTGGAAACAACGGGTTGACTGGAAGGTAGATGATCCAAAATAAATTGCCAAGTAAATATACGGATCTTAAGGGGGAGTTTGGCCGCCCAAACATCCCTCGCATGGGAAACCGGCGCTCCCTCGGCCAGCTTATTATACATAGATGACACCGAGTAGCAACCCGTGGGCTCGAGGTTCCAGGAAATATTGTTGTCACCGGGGCATAGTTGGGTCTCCAGGAGGATGTGTTGCAAGTTCGCCCATTCTTCCCGGGCCACTAAGTCAAAAGATCTACGGAACCGGAGCCCCGAGACGTCCGCACAGGCCGAGGCGACATACAGCTGTTGGTTGTCACATATATTGAACATGGTAGGGAAAGTGTCTTTAAGAGGCCTCCACCCCACCCAAAGATCGAGCCAAAACATAGTGCGATTCCCATCACGCACCATGTGTTTGGCCCCTAACTTGAAGAAGTGCTTGATTTTGTGCAAGCTTTTCCAAAACGAAGAGCCCCCCACTCCGGAGCTAGAGAAAATGTCGGCCGCCGCCGCATACTTGGCTCTAATAAGCTGTGCCCACAAGGCATGTCTCCCTAGTACAATTACCAAATCCATTTAAGCATAAGAGCAATGTTCATTTTCCTGGAATTGAGTAAGTGGTATTTACATTTCGGCCCCGTGCCTTCCCAAAAGAACCGCGAACGGTGCAAGTCGAATTTCGAGTGAACTCTGTCCTGGAGCAAAGAGGCCCATAGCAAACATTGGAAGGCTACCCAGACAAGAGTTGGAGAGAATCAATCTTCCTCTCGAGGAAAGGAATCTCCCCAACCAAGTTTCAATCTTTAAACCTAATCTTCTAACCGGAAACAACCACTGATCTAAGGTAAGTTTGCGGCCCGAGATGGGGAGACCTAGGTACATAAAAGGGAAAGCCCCTAGCTTGCAGTTGAGCATGTCAGCCACCCTATGCTGAATCTCAACAGATTGACCCATGCAATCACCTCACTCTTATGATAGTTAATTTTAAGCCCGGACATCTCTTCAAAATCAGGTTTATGAGTTGTCGCTCGTCGTACTGAATAAGGCTTTGGATAGCATGATGGACAGAGCTTCTGCCATGAAGTTGAATAATAAAGGCGAGAGGGATCCCCTTGTCGCAATCCCCTTTTATTGCGGAAGAAAGGGTCGGCCTCACCGTTGATGGAAATAGCGGTCTGTCCACTGGTAACCAGCTGCAGGATTCTGTGCACTCTACCACCATCAAAGCCCTTCGCCCGCATGACCTCAGTCAAGAAATCTCAATTGACTCTATCGTAGGCCTTTCCAAAATCAAGTTTAAGCAAAATGCCCCTAGCTTCTTGCTTTTCATCTCATGGATAATTTCCTGCAAGGCCAACACCCCGTCGAGAATAAATCTGCCTTTAATGAAGGCGGTCTGGTTCTGGCCGATGACTCGATGTGCATTTGGATCAAGTTTTGAGGCAAAATCCTTGGATACTATCTTGAAAATCACGTTTATGAGAGCAATTGGCCTGTACTGGGTGATCTTATCAGCGCCCGACACTTTAGGGATTAGTAAGAGAACTCCAAATTTGAGGCGAGCGATATCAATCCTCCCAAGGATGAAATCGTTGAGAATGTGTAAAACCCCATGTTTTACCAGCGGCCAGCAACGTTGGAAAAAGGCAACTGGGAAACCATCCGGGCCCGGTGTTGTGTCGGTTTTCATTTCTTTCACCACTTCCTCCAGTTCCTCCTCCGAGATGGTAAGTGCTAAGTGCAGGTTTTCTGCGGCGGAAACCCGCGGTGAAGCGTCCCACACATTCTGGGCAATACCACAGAGCCGTATAGATTCCGAACCCAACAACTCCCTATAGAACGAGTAAATGTGCTCTTGTATCAATCTCTTGTCCGAAATAGGCCCAGCGTCCGTTGTAAGGGTGGAGATCAGACACTTCCTTCTACGCCCGTTGGCAACAACATGGAAATACGTGGTGTTTGCATCCCCTTGGAAAGACCATGCACTCGACCTCTCTGTCTCCAATATTCCTCATCCAATTTGTAGACATTTATGAGTTGATCGTCGAGGTGATAACGGAAGGCCCAGCCCTCTTCCTTGAGGCCTTCCAAGTCCGCTTCCTCATCTAGTTGCTTAATCTGTCCCAACAACTGCAACTTGAGGGCGCGTTGTTCCTTCCCAATATTCTTACTCTAGCCCCTAAGATATTGGCGCAGGCCGCCACTCATACCCTGCCACCAGTCCACGATGTCTCTGCCACCAATTTGCGATCCCAGGTGATCCCATACCCGGGACAGTAATTGATGGAAGCCCTCAGTTTCAAACCAGCCTGTTTCAAAAAAGAACCGATTACTTCTAATGGGGCTGTCGTCCCCTGTATCGAAAATCAGGGGAGTATGGTCGGAGCCCAGGCTAGTTTCCACGAAAACCGAGCAAAGAGGGAACCTAGGTTCCAACAAAGGTGAGATAAAAACTCTGTACAGGACACTCTGCACAGGATTGAGCTGTTTGTTTGTCCAGGTAAATCTCGCTCCGGTGCGAGGTATCTCCCTGACAGCCCAATCGTTGATCGCCTAATTGAACATGTTGAGTCTAGCCCAGTTGATTCTGTCATTATTTTTATCCTCTTCACTTCGAATAAGATTGTAGTCCCCACCCATAATGAGGGGCTCATTCAAGCGATTGATCTTACTACTAATTTCAGCTAAGAACTCCCTAGAGTAAGAGTGATCCGCAGGCCCGTAGATCCCCATGATCTCGAGCTTAAGCTTACCCACACGCCAAAGGACCGTGACACTAAGAAAGTATTGCCCCATGTCAATACTACCAATCTCAAAGAAACTATCCCTGAAGCCCATCAACATGCCGCCCGATCGGCATTTGCTGGAAGCCAGCACCAGAAGAACTTTTCCCCAACTTCTAAGGTACGGAGCTCCTGGTTCGTGAAGTCTTGTTGAAAGTCTGTTGTAAGCATACCACATCAATATGATGACTGCGGAGGTATTCCTTCAAAAGGGTCCGGCGCCCCCGATAGTCGAATCCCCGGATGTTCCAGAAAAGACACCGCATTAGGACACCAGTCCTTTAGCCCGTGATTGGCGGGTTCGTGGTCTTGTTCCCTGGATAACCACCTTCTTTGCACCTCTTCGGCCCTTGGGTACCGGGGTCTCCTGGGCGGGTCCCGTGCCAGACCCTTCTGGTACAGGAGGCTCCTCCCCATCCTCAGGAGCCCGCTCAACAAGTTTCACAACCTCTGCTACCTCCTTCTCCATAGCTAATTGTGCCTCAATTTTATGTCGGGCTAGCGCCAATTCGGCCTAGGCCAGCTCTTTTGCACGAATCAAAGAAAGCACCTCAAGGGGAGTACCAGCAGCCGAAGGAAAAACAACACAACTGCCCTTGGCAACATAAAGCAAAAGTTCGAAGGAAGAATCTTTCAAGACAACAAAGGAGGATATCGATTTGGAGTTACCTGGGTCCTTATCAGCCGCTGCACGCATCGCGCGCTCCAGAACTGGCCTTTCCGTGAGACCTTGTCCGCGAGTGGTCTTGCGAGAAGCATCCATCGGTGATGCACGGCTCCTTGGATCCCTTGCCACCGTTGCCGCCAGCTCCGGGATCACTTGCCCTCCCTTTAGTTGTTCGTCCACCAACTTCGAGGCCAGGTCATTGTCATCAGAGAACTCAAGTTGCGTAGCTACCGCAGCTAAGCCAGGGCTGCGGACTTTGGAGGGGCGATTGTTATTGCTCTTTCTTCTCCTTTCCTTCTCCCTAAGTCTCTCCTCCTCCCTCACTGCAAGTGTCGGGCTTTGCCAGCCAATCTCCATCTTCTCATCCTTAGAGAGGGCCATCTCTTTGCTCGGAGTCACGTAGCTTTGGCCCGTGGTGCCCCACCCCCTGGTGTGCAAAGCTCGGAAACGGACATTGAGATCGGGGGTTCACTTTCATGTGTAGATTCCTCCTCTGTGTTAGTGCTGGGCAAGGAGGCCGAGGCGACGATTTGTGCAACCATGGGGAAAATGTCACCATCCTTAGTGAGATTCGAACCATACTGGGAGAACACCGTCTTTGGCAGAGTGGTCAACATCATTTCCTTGTCCGTGCACGGCGAGATTGGTCCAAGAGGAACTGATTTTTGACTGGCCCCCGTCGCTTTACCCGGATTCTTTGGCGCTAGGCTTTGCAGCTCCTTGCTAGCATGGCAGCCCCGACGTCCATCCCAGCGGTCACCATCCGAGTTCGCGGCGTCTTCCTCTTCTTCGTCATTAGCTGGCTTATGAGGAGGTGGTGGCGACGGTGCCCCAGTTGCCGTCGCGGCACCCTCCCTGACTACAAGGACTCTAAAACCTTGCATGTTCACGAACAACATGAAGTATTCTAGGAGTTACACAGGGGCCCGACAGCCAATGGACATGCGGACGGTGCCATCAACATTGTTCAACGAGTTCTCATCCACCGAAAGGGGCCTGCCCAGCTCCCTAGCCCCCACTCGGAGACGGTCGACATAGCGGAAGGGAGGGGGTACTCCAAATAACTTGACCTTGGTCTCCACCAACTGCTCCACTGTAGCCGGGTCGACAGTATTGGACATGACCAGCGCATGACACTGGTTAGATGGCAGCTTGATGCCACCCCCGCGGATCGCCATCCTCAAGCTTTCTTTGGAGGAGAAGACAAGGGAGAAGTCCGTATCAGAAACTTTGTGCACTTGCCAGTCTCACTCTTCTTCTACTAAATCTTTGAACTCTGCCTCAACCTGCTCGACCGAAAGCTCCCCAACTTCAATACAAATTATCGCCGAATTCGCCTTGGGTTTCTGCAGCTCTTCTTCTGCCATCTCGCATCAGTAAAAACTGACTCCGTCACCAAAAAAACCTGCCCAGAAGGGTTCTTGGAGTTTGGAAAAGATGGAGCACATGGCAGATAAGTGGCCTTCTTTCTTGCAGTTGACACAAAATGGATTGGCGGTGCAATCGACTTGCATATGCCCTGGCTGACCACACTTGTAACAGATGATATAGGTGATGTCGCCCCCGAACGATTCACCCGCCATCGACTCCGAGAGCCCGGTCTGGGCCCCAGCCAGATCCGCCCCTTGCGGATTTTGTGGTGGCCGGTTGCGACGAGGGCTAGCCCCCCTTCCTGAATCTCGCCCACGCACATTCAATGGAGGGGGCGGCGGAAGCTGCTGGTCACGGACGTATCTATCTTCTTCCCTGGAACGTTGAGAGTCTCCATCCCACGCACTCTGCTGCCTGCGCTGCTCCTCCTGTTCGCGGTCAAGGCGTTGGCGAAGATCAAGTTCCCGGTGGCGCACACCTCCGCCCGAGATCTCTTCATAGGGCCGCTTCCCCGAGTTGCCGCCGCGCCAGTTGCGGTCCATCAGCACGAAGGAAAGCTCGCCGGAGGTTGGGTCGGTGCGGGAGCGTAGCAACTTGGCTCTACGATGGAAACGGGAGACGTCCTTTTTGTTAGCTGGAAAACCTAATGCTGGATCTAGGGTTCCAGCCCGCAACCAGAGCCACTTTTGTACTGGCAGCGCAGGGGTAAAAGCGGAAAGAGGGTGCCCGACTCCTTGAGTAGTGATCTGCGCCGTTCCTTTTTGCCCCTGGGACACCTGGCACGGATCCAACCGTTCCCCAGCTAAGACACCCGATGGCCCAAGGCCTTGCGGCCCATCCGCGCCCAACCGGCCCAGCTGCACCCAGGCCCAACGTCGCACCCGCAGGTGAGACAGGAAACCATAGCAGCGGCCACACACCCACCCCGGGCCGAGGCGGCGCTCCGGTCGCCGCGACCAAGATCGGCACCTCACCAACCAGAAAGAACGGGGCCGGAGCAGAAGATCCTTCGACGAGGCCGCGCCCTCATCCACCCAACGGAAGCGAGGGGAAGTCCTCCGAGTCAAGCACGAACGAAACCTCCGATGCAGATGCCGGCGTTGACGCCGGAGTTTGGGGAGGAGCCTCTCTTCCGACTCCGGGGAGACCACGGTCGGTGCTCCGACCAGATGCAGCAGTTATCTTCACCTTCTCTATTCGCTAATTCAACTATGCCAATTAATTTTCTAGATACGCCTATCCTTCACTGGGACGATGTCTGCATATCCGACAGTGATGATGATGATGATGATAATGACGATGTATCTGACTTGGACGACTTGGTCTTGGACGACGATGAAGTGGTGACACACGATGAGGAGACAAATTGCCAAGGTAGCTCATTCTCCAGACCGTACACCACAATCTCATCTCCAAAATATCCAAACAACACTGATTGCTACATTGATTTTATCCTGCAGGGAAGAAATTCCCTATGGAAAAAGCGAGACTAATCGACAGGATATGGGTAGCGGGTGACATGAAACGGAAGGAAGAACACCAGCAGCTGTGCAAGATGCTTCTAGCACAGGGACATACTCCTCCTCCTTTCCCTATGAAAGTATTACCTCAGGCAACAGGTCTATGTGTTTTGCGGGGCGACTGCTACCACCGTCGTTACAAAACCCATGATACTTCTACCAGTAAGCTAGTCCCGCCAATTTGATTACTAGCCTAGCAATCTGCTCATGTGCTATATATGTATGTATTTGTTTGGAACCTTAGCTTTTCCCTCGGTATTTGCAGCTAAATCAACTATTGGATTTCGCGAACCACATCTGATGCTACAGTTTTTCTCAGTGTGTTTATCAACCTCTGCATCGTACCCTGTTAGTGTGTATGGGATAATCGCCGTTCGGGATGAATTGGAGCCTATGCGGATCTTTAACCGTCCCTGCAGAGATGATGCTGTCACCATTGACAAGGTAATCAAGCCAGGCTTGTTGTCTTTCCACATAACTTGCTTGTTGCTCAAGACTGATCAACGTTCAACACTATGTGTGAGATCCATGCCAGTTACCTTCTTCTATGCTTGGATTGGATCGATTAAATAGTTAATCACATCTCCGTGTTGTGCGGATATGGACTCCCTTCGAAGTATATGTTTTCCTTTCTTTGATTGCATTAACATTCTATGGAATCCCCAAAGTTCTATATGCCAATTTTTTGGAATTGGGGGGATAATACTGTTTTTGAATGTTTACTGATAAATGCTTGAAGTGGTTGACAATATATATAAATGAGTGTACAAGAGAGAAAATGCATGCATGCCTTGCTTTTAGAACTTTATTGTGCATGTTTTATTCTGTTGCTACATACAAATGTGTCTGAAAGTTGATTTAGCATCTTTCTTTATAGTTCTAATTAGAGGTGTTAAATTGTAGGATTCCCTTATCTTACCTCTTTGTAGCCCTCGTCGAGGAATGTACTTGCTGGATGATGCATTAGTAGAAGTTGATCTCTGGGTAAAGGAGGAAGGGGATGGATCAGCTGACAAACAAATATTTTCTGCATATGCTGAGATTGAGGGCCGCCCAGGTTTCGATAAAATTCGACATGGACAGGTTCGTAGTGGCCTGTTCAGCTTGGACATAAGCTACATATTATCTACACGAAGTGTTGAGGCTGTAATACAAGTCTTTGCAGAGGTTGACAGTCCTCATCACTTGAGGTTCGCTGCTTTCAGCAGTGGCTTTGATCATGAGATTGTGTTGTTTGATGATAAGTTCAGTGGGACTAAGGTGCAGTTTCAGCATGTAGTTGTGGTGAAGGCACAGGAAAAATTGGATGTTTGCTTAAAATTGGGGGAATCACTCTTTTGGTGGACTTTCCAGGATGGATATGTTGGAGCTGTTACGAATCCTGATGACTTTGTGTCAAAGTATGGGCAGTTTGATGTGAGGGTGTTCTTTGCTCCGAAGAACTGGCATCCAGAGGAGTAAGTGAAGAAGACATCCAATGCTCTAATGACTGTTTATCTCCTAATAAAGTACCACTTGAGTTTTCTTTTGTAAGCCCTCTTGCGGCAAAACAGCAGAAGTTTGATGTCAGACTTGTGTGTGCCCTACATAATGCTAATTGGTTAACTGCACCGGAAGCTTAAGGTTTTGGTTTGTGTGATGTATATGTAATATTTTAGGGTTTTGGTTGTGTTATTTCCCCTATAGCTTTGAGCCTCTGATTCATCATCTGGTGGTATCCAGCGCTATTCTATTCTTCAGTTCTCTTTAATGGGATTAATTTGCACTACTGTTATAGAACAAATTATTGTTAATTTTTCTTATTGATAACTCAAACTCTGCTACTCCGTATCAATAAGTAGTCGGATTTTTAGATGCCCGTGGCCTGTCTTTCTATTCTTCAGTTCTCTTTAGTGGGATTAATTTACACTACTATTATACTCCCCTGTTTTATCAAACTTGTCTTAGATTTTTGAGAGAAGTCCAATTTACTCCCTTGAACTTGTCGCAAAGTTCACTTTACAACCTTTAGCTTTGGGGTTGTTTGGATAGCTAGGATTAGCGATCAGATTTTAGAAAACGAGTATTAGAGCATCCCCACTCGTTGGCGCTCCCCACGCCCAAATCCGGTGAAATTTTCGTCCGGATTGGAGGAAGATTTGGCGTGGGGAGGAGTAGTTTCCCAGCCGCGTGCCCAGGCGAAGACGACGATGCGAGTTTGAAAAACGGAAACTTGATAAACTTCGGCTAAATTCGGGCAAATATAGACTAAATTTAATGATATTTAGACTAAAACGGGCGGAGTTAATACATAGAGGCCGAATTCGACTATATTTCGAATTCGGCTAGGGGAATTCAAATGCTAATTTTAAAACACGGCGCTCTACATGCCCAAACGGCGGTAGAACACCGTGTAGTCGTCGCCGCCGTCGTCGGAGCCGTCGTCCTCGACCTTCGACACCTTCGGCGGCGCGGCCTGGCGGCTGCTGCCCTGGCCGGCGTCTCCCCACCCCGGGGATGGCTTGTACCATTCGTCGTCCGAGGACTCGAGGTCGACGACGGGGGCAACGACGCCGAATGGAGGCGTCGCAGGACGGCGGTAGCGCGCGGCGTCGTCGGCGGCGGTTGGAGCGGCGCGCGCGGCGAGTCGGCGTGCGGCGGCCAGGTCCATCGGCCGCCGCTGTCGCTCCGCCTCCTCGCGCTCCCACTCGCGCCTGGACCACGCCAGGGCGGCGTCCTTGGGGAGGGCGTTGTCGGCGGGCACCAGGTCGTTGAGCGACCTGGCGATCGCCTCCGCCACGGCGGCGTCCTCCGCGCGCTTCGCCTCCTCCTCGGCGAGCCTGTTTGCGGCGGTGGCCGCGGCGTCCTCCTTTTTCGCCGCCTTCCTCTTCCGCCCAGGCTGGGAGGGTTGGTCGCGGATGACGAGGGCGCCGCTGCTGCGCCCTCTGGTCGGCGGCGGAGACGCCGGTTCCTTCTTGACGCGCACCGGCGTCGAAGGCGACGTCGCCTCCTCCCTCTTCACCGGCGCCAAGGATGACCTCGGCGCCGATCCGGAAGACGACGAGCTGGCAGCCATGCGCCGTGGCTGCCAGACGTTTCCCCGGCGGCGGCTCGCCGATGCCCTCGATGGAGGGGGCATCGTGAGCACCGGGAAGTTTCCGCCCTCGATGTGATCGAGGACGGCCTCGAGTGTCCGGCCCGGCGCGCTCCACCAACGTCGGCAGCCCGCGGCGTTGTTGCGCGGAGGCGGAGGCGGCGGGCCGTCGTAGGAGGCGAGCTCCCGCTCCCACCGCCGCAGGAAGTACGAGTTCCACGCCGTGTAGTTGTCGGGGTGGTGGCGTGGCTCGGCGCGCTCCTCATTCGTCAAGGTCATCCGCGCCTCCTCGATGGCGACGTCGAGGGCGTGGCCATGAGGCGGCGGCGGGATTGGTACGCCGCCAGCACTAAGCCGCCACCCGCCGCAGGGAGGCCTCGTGTCCGGCGGGCAGGGGTACCCCACCTGGTGGAGGAGGTGCCCCTCCCACGCGTGGAGCGACCGGCGGGGGAAGCCGTTGTTGGCTGCGCCGTCGTCGTCGTAGAACGCCATCGGGAGAGTAGAGGGAGAGTGGAGGGAGAGTGGAGCACGGGGTACGCCTCGCGGCGAGCGGACCGGCGTATATAGGCGCGGCTGGCGCTGGTGATTAATGCCGCGTGGAATGCGACGCGTCCGCGGCGAGCTGACCGGCGGCAGCCTTTAGTGCGCGCGGAAGACGATGCGTGCGCGGAAGACGACGACATTAACTCGCCGCGTGGCCGGCGAATGCAGACCGGCGGCAGGCTTTTACAGCGTGCGGAAGACGATGCGATGAGGACGACGATTGGTTTCTCTCGCCGACAAGTTGGGGCCACCAGACGCGCGGGAAGTTTCCTCGGTGTTTCCCGCGCTTTCGTTTCGTCCGGACTCCCCGAGCGCTCCCCGGGGGGCCGGGGATGGCGTGGGATCGCCGGATGAATTTAGGCCCAAATCCGGACGAAAACGAGGAACCGGGGACGCGACTGGGCCAAATTACGCCGTCCGGATGGAAAAAACGTCGTTCGGTGGCCTCGTCGGGGAGACGAGTGGAGATGCTCTTAGGCAGCCTCCCCACCCTCTCCCAACATGCTTTGCCTTCTCATGCCCCAAGTGCTTCCATGCTGACCCTGCTCCTTCGCATACGTGTTTGTGGTCTGTCGTGACAGCAGCGGGCTGTGGACATTATAAACTATATAAAAGCTGACCCCCTTATACCATCTCTAACATAGCCCGAAAAAACGCAAATCGTAAAGCGCGAGTTCAGTTTACCGAAAACGCAAGTTCGGTCGAATTTCGCAGTGCCGTAGAATAGAACCCGTAAAACGAAACTAAAAACTGGAATTCGAATTGGCGCGGGTAAGTTTAAGGCGATGATCATAGTTCATACATGAAATAGATGCGTCAATTGCACATCGATACATACATACTGCGGGAAATTGACATTATACTACTACACCGGCAACCTAACCTATCTTAAAATGAGCAAAATGCGGCCTGCTAGCTATGGCGCGCGCGGCGGTGCCGGTGCTGGCGGAGATCGTCGGCAGCGTGAAGTCTTCACGCCTCGTCCTTGTCAAGCTCGACTATTTCGAGCTTGACCTTGCGGACGCGGGCCTCCCGGCGGGCCGCCTCGTACTCCCGTACCTGGCGGACGACGTCGGCTTCTTCACGGCGGAAGCGGGCCCTCGCCTCCGCCTCGCTGATGGCGAACGTCTGCGCCATCACCGCCTCCTCCTCGTCGCTACCGTGGACGTAGTCCCTGGCGGAGAAGGTTGGAGAGCGCGTGGGGACGAGTTCGTCCTCCTCGACGCTCGGCGCCACGGGCAGCCGCGGAGCGCGACTGGACTGCCCGGAAGAGGAGCTCTCCGCCTGGTTGCCGTAGCGGGCGAGCTTCCCTGGGGGCGTGAGCCCCCAGTTGGTCCACCGGCGAGCGCTACGCTTGCGCGCGCCCTCGCTGCGGTTCCACTTCCGTCGCTCCGCCTCGTTGCGGAAGAAGGGCGGACGCGGCGGCGAATCGCCGCCGCCCAAACCCGCGGCTCGGCTGACAGCACCTCCACGGGAGGCCATCGCGTGGCGGCGGGTGGGTGATTGGTGGCTCTTCTGGCGTGGATTGCTCGTCAGAGCGTGGGTCTGGCGGCGGCGGAGGGAGAGGAGACGGCGGAGGGGAGTAGGGTTTGCGAAC
Organism: Lolium perenne; assembly: GCF_019359855.2. Taxonomy (NCBI): domain Eukaryota; kingdom Viridiplantae; phylum Streptophyta; class Magnoliopsida; order Poales; family Poaceae; genus Lolium; species Lolium perenne. The sequence goes on from NC_067244.2 coordinate 45,761,397, forward strand.
CGAACTCCCCTCCGCGATCCCTTTTAATAGGGGCCGTGCGGAGAGGTGTTCGGGCCCCCGAACTTCCAATTTGGGCTGGCCCACTTTTTCGGGCGCTAATCTGCGCCAGTTTCGGCCCGAACCCGTAAATCCGCCAAAAAAGTTCGGTTCCGGCGGGATTTACGGGCTCTGTTAGAGTTGCTCTTATAGCAGTAAAGGGAGCGTTTTGGGCACTGTTCATGCACCGATCCTCTCCAATCAGCCAGGGACGCGTACTGGTTTTCCACTGTAGACCCGCACATTGCTCCTCCAATCGATCGCTCATGATTTTCCATTTACGTTTTTTTCACGTGTAAAATCCATTGTAACCGGTAAGTTCCCGGTGGACCTTTGTAGTCGTATCTGGTAATCTCTCCACCCGCTTTATTTTTTCCTAAACTTTACCCGTAACTCCCGGTCTCCAGATTTATTAGATTTAGTTCGGTCCGGTCAAAGCGGCGTGCAGTTCTAGCTATCTCTCTTCTCTCCGCGTGTCGCCTGGCCGTTCCTCCTCTTTCTCGCCACTCGCCCCTTCTCCTTCTCCAAGCACGGCAGGTCGCCGGACGGTCGATGACACGACGGCGTCGACTGGATCAGGTAAGCTGCCCATCCTCCTTCTCGCCTCCACCTTCTTCCTCCTCTCATGTTTCCTCTTGATCTTCACCCAATTTCTCGCAGCGCTCAATTAATCGACCCAACTCCTTGCAGGGCTCGATGAATCGTGGCTGATCTACCCCTTCAAATTCAAGGCCAACAACTCGATCCTTGATCTCGCCGCTGATACTTTCCGGCTGGACCGCTTGGGAGATTAAAATCGTGTTCGGCGTGTCCTCCTGCTGCCCACCGACATACCTAGGCCCTTTCCATTGGTCTGCCTTGCGTCCGCTGCAGCAGAGCTGGACACAACGACGTGTCCACTGGCAGCTTCGGCCTTCATGAGACCGAATTTGTTCGTCACCAGCCGGGCCTTACCTCATCCGTCCGCTGCTGTTCTGGGAGCCGTATTCAGTCAACTTCGGATTTTGGACTCTCAAGATCACGGTCCACTTCACAGCACCGTAAGTGATCAAGCTTCTCAGGTAGTGCTGCCTGATTCCTCTTCCATCCTTTTTATCTGTGTCTTTTTTCAACTTTTTCTTTCATTCGAAGAACCAGCCTGCACTGGTGCTGCCGGGGAACCGGGTGGTATTATCAGTCAGATGCACCACTGCCTCCTTAATTGTCTCCCTTTCTCCCCTTTCTTGTGTCATTTGTGTGGCCAGCAAGATCTTCTGTTTTATTTTTTTTACCTTTTTACTCTCTTATTTGGTTTGGTGTTTTGAAGTCTCATTTTCTCTTCTTAACTAAAAACATGCTTTGCCAATAAAAAGAATGGATGCAATGAAAGAGCTGGTGCTACCAATGAAGTCCAACTCTCTTCCATGACATGATGATCTTCATAGTCGCCTCCAGATGCATATTCATCGTCGTCCCTGTGAACGTTCTCCTCATCCCAGTGCTCACCTTTGGGATGCTGATCTGCCACGCTGAGCATGCTGCCAAAATTGGGGAACAATGTGCTCCACATGCTTCCTCCCGCTTGAGGCATGTTCTCGTGAACACTCCCAAAGAGCGTGACTAGAGGATCCATAAGGCCTTGTTTAATTCTAAGGTATTTATGGGGATGGGAGGGGATTATTTCGTATTCTGGAAAATCCCCACTAGTCCGTTTACTTCTCCGGTTTTGAACAAAATAATTCCGAGATATCCCCTCCCATCCCCACATTTTTTGCCTAAATTAAAAACTCTCCATCGTACTAGTGTATTTTTTGGGAAGGGTATTTGAGGGGATTGGGTGAACACCTAATCCCCTCCCATCCCCATACCCATTGGAAAAAAAATACAAGAGAAGTAAACAAGACCTAAGTGGTATACTCTAGTTCACCATGCTGCCATGACGGGATGCGAGGAAAACACACTTCCAAGCATGCTAGGTCCTTTGGAAGGTCGGGCAATCCATGATTGGCCCTCTTCAGGTCCATATAGGGTTATTTGCTCATTATCGCCATCAACAACATGATCATCAGCACCATCGTTAGGTCCAATGATGTACTCTTCAATGGAGGTGTCTCCTCCAACGTCCAAACCTTCAACGAGAAGAGCCATTTCTCCTGCACAATTTCATATGGAATGACAACACAACTTTACTGAGGATGTCTTTGATGAATACTTGCACAATTAATTATGAACGAACCGACAGTTGAAACAAATATCCATAGGATCAGGCGATCAGCCAACACTTAGCTTATTCAGAAAAAATGGTTATAGCTACACAATTTGTGAACTGCTTAACATTTATTGAGAAATGATTTCTGAAATTCAGAAATACCCAAAAAAGTTGTCTTTTAAAGTTACATCATAACTAGCATGAGTACCTTGCTGAAATTAGTAGATAATAATGCAAGAAAGATAACTCTAGTCGCATGCTTGTGTCCAATTACCAGCCAACAAACATAGTTTATCTGAGCATCGTCAACTGAATTATTTGTTTAGAACTTGAAATCGCAAAACAGGCCGAAGTATACTAGTAATACTTTGAATGCTTTGGTGTATATATTTCAGTGTGAAGTAGTAGCAAAGTAAACTTGGAATACAAATGAATGTCAAAAACGCTGAAAACCTATGGCTCTTTGAGCATTTCTGATGATGAAAAACGATGTTATTTTTTTCGACAAAGAGCATATATTAATATTGGAGCGTATTGCCCTAGCGGCATTACGAATGCGCACAGCCAAAAAAAAAATTACACAAAAAGAAAAGTCCTGCTACTGTGGTTTAATCCTCGAAACAGCAGCACTCACACCACCAAGGCACCATAAGTTCAACTTCTTCAAAAGCGGCGCCTCTAAGAAGAAAACGGTGCACATGTGTTGTTGAAAAACGATGTTATACAGTCCATCAATAGTTATTTTTGTTTTGCCACTCGAAACAGTTAGCACTAGTGAATAGCGATATCTATCACCAATTCAATGTTAGGGGGCAATTTCAAGAAATCAGTCAACTGGAAAGTCCAGGTGAAGAAATGAACACATGAAGGCTTTCAGTAAAACAACAGACCTGAGACATCCTCCCGTCCACGCAGCCTCTGCAACACCTTCTTGGCCTCCGCCATCCGCCCCTTGCTGACAAGGCACCTGGGCGACTCCGGGAGAAAGAAGACCGTGAGGCCGAAGAAGAAGAGCGAGGGCACGGAGAGCACCCCGAGCATGACCCTCCAGTCCGGCGACGGCAGAAGAGACATCCCGAAGACCATGCAATAGGAGAGGAACATCCCTCCCGACCCGCTGAACTGGGGTGCGATCCCGAAGACCGTGTTGAGGCGGCCCCTGATCTCCGAGGGTGCGATCTCGGAGATGTAGAGGGGCACGAGGGTAACGGCGAGGCCGATGCCGAAGCCGTCGATGAGGCGCACCAGGAGCAGCACGTACACGTTGGGGGCCCAGAGCATGATGAGGCCGCTGAGGAAGTAGAGGACCGAGGAGAGGATCATCATCGGGCGCCGGCCGACCATGTCGGAGACGGGCCCGGAGAAGGTGGTGATGATGGTCGCGCCGACGAGCGACATGGCCATGATCAAACCTTCCACGGTGGGGTTGTCCTCGAGCTGGAACTCCTTCTTGATGTACAGGACGGCATCTGGAGAGGAAAAGAGTAGTGATGTTTTACCATTTTTCTGAAAATGGACACGTTATTACTTTAGTGATGTTTTTTTACTATGTATGCTCAACTATGACAGGAAAGGATTGCAAACTGTAATCTCTGGACAGCACATAACCAAGATTGAACATTTACTATCTGTGCCATCGATGGCACAGATCAAGGATAACAAAGACATCACTCAAATTAAAACCAAAAACTCTTTTATTGAAAATTATCTTCGTTAGAGCATCTCTAACAGTTACTAAAAAGGGGCCGGAACCGAAAAATTCCGGCGAGTTTACGGGTTCAGGCCGAAATCGGCTTAGAATCGGGCCCGAACTCGTGGCCTGGCCCATAAACAGAGTTCGGGGGCCCGAGAAACTCGACGGCCACCCCGTATTAAAATGGGTCACACGGAGGGGAGTTCGGTTTCCAAACCCTAGTCCCCTCCGCCGCTACCACTCGCTCCGCCGCCACCAGTCTCCACTCCGGCAAGCAATCCAGCTCGCAGCTGTCTACCTTCGCCCCAGCTCCGCGATGCCATGGCTCGCGTGGTGGATCTGCTGGGCGCGACGCGGGATTGGGCGGCGGGGACTCACCGCCACGGCGCCCCGTGTTCCGCACGGAGGCGGAACGCCGGAAGTTCAACCGGTCGGAGGGCGCGCGCAAGTGCAGCGCCCGCCGGGAGGAGTGCGTCCGCCGCGTCAAGCTCGTGAAGAAGTGAAGCTCTTCACCGGCCTCCATGTCGACCCCGTCCTCCGCCTCGACGCTCGGCCACCACCAGCACCCCCGTGCCCAGAGGTTAAGTTTTAAGGTATAAAGCGGTTTTTTGTTATTTACGATCGGGACGGACGGACGGGATAGTTTTGACGTACGAAGGCGGTTCTTTATCCCCGTAGTTTAAGCTGGTTTTTTACCTACCAACGCTGGGAGGCCCGGTTTGGAGTCCAGTTGTTTTTACGGACCAAAATTTGTTCCCTTTTTTTAACCTACCAACACCATCAATCCATAACTTATTAGTAGAGATTGCCAGTACGAACATGGAATCCATTAGATCTTAAACTATCTTAACTCACCATACGATGTGTCCCTAAAATATGATTGTTTTGTGATATTAGTTTGAGGCATTCTCTCGTGTATCCTGCCAAACAATCCGTTCCATCAGGCCAACTCACATCACCAAGGGCATGGTAGGCTGTGAGCCTTTTGACTCGCATCGGCTCAGCAGAAACCAACCTGTTTGGTTGCCCGTAAGAGGTCCGCGTTGTGGTCTAACCAGTTCTCAAAACACCCCTGGAACAAGTCCTGGAGGAACGCCCGAATTGGCAGTTTTCAGCGGGCCTGCCCCGTTGTCGTGCCATTTTGCACGGACATGGATTCAGTGACATTAAAATAGCATGGCACGCTGTGCCATGACCTCCCATCCACCCTACAATTTTCATCTAATGGCTGCAATCAAGCGATCAATTTTTTTTGCCAAATTTGTTTTTTTTTTGCTGCACCTAAAATACAAACTATTTTTGATTGAAACTTTTCGTACTCACAACATGATTTGTTGGCAATACGTATATTTTTTGTTTTGAATTTTTTGATGATTTTCAATATTTTTTAAAAAAGTCATCAAAAAATTCAAAACAAAAAATGTACATGTTGCCAACGAATCATGTTGTAAGTACGGAAAGTTTCAATCAAAAATACTTTGTATTTTGGATGCAGCAAAAGAGACAAATTTAGCAAAATTTTCTGATCGCTTGATTACAGCCGTTAGATAGAAAGTGTAGGGTGGATGGGAGGTCATGGCACAGCGTGCCATGGTGTTGTAATGTCACTGAATCCCTGTCCATTTTGCACGCCCTCGTGCAACGGTTTCACGCGTGGAGAAGCGCGGGAGACACCGGAGACACCGCGTTGTCTTAGTCCTCGCTCCCCACTTGCAGGCACCGGTTCCCTCCTTCTCTCTCCCCATTCACTCCTCTCACTGACAGTCACCGCCCTGTTGCATCTGTTAGACATACGATATGAATCGTATACGGATTCATCACGACTTCCTTGTAAAGCCTCTGGCAATCTTCTGTATATATCAATAAACGAGAATCTCGGAAGTTATCAGAGTAGACTAAATACGTGCTGTTTCACATGGTATCGAGATCCCACCTCTCCGGTACATCCACCGGATCGCATCTGGAAAACAAAAAACCCTCGTCGCTCCCGTTCGTCATCTTCACCGCGGCGATCTGAGCAGCGTCCTCATGGCTTCGACCAGTAGCACCTCCCTCAACCTCGGTGCTCCACCCTCTGAGAAGCTGACGCGCTCTAACTATCCCATATGGCGGGCGCAAATTCTACCCGTGATCCACAGAGCCCAACTCGTCAGTCTTCTTGATGGAACTGATGCCCCACCGGCGAAGACGCTGGTCATAGATCCGCACCGGCGAAGATGCTGGGATAACCCTTGTTTTGTTGTGATAACAACGTCGTCGATGTATACTTGGACGTTTTTTCCAATCTGCATAGCAAGGCACTTCTACATCATCCTCTGATACGTTGCTCCCGCGTTCTTCAACCCGAAGGACATTGTTCTATAACAGAATACATCATAAGGGGTGATAAAAGCCGTTTTGATTTCATCTTCTTCTTTCATTAGGATCTGGTTGTAACCAGAATACGCGTCCAAGAAGGTAAAACGTTCACAACATGTCGTGGGGTCGATGATTTGATCGATCCTTGGAAGGGGAAAGTGATCCTTTAGACAATGTTTATGGAGACACGTGAAATCGACGCACATGCGAAGGACTTCAGTGTTTTTTTTTTGAACCTTGTGACTGTGGGGAAAAAACCCCACAGTTATTTATTAAAGCAAGTTAAAATATGTACAGAGCAAAAAAAGAAGAAAATAGACCTAGCTGTACAAAGACTAATCAAAAAGAGTAAAGCTAGATCAGACTGCCTATCCAGGCAACTAAATCATCCACATACTTCCTTTTTATCCTATGCACAAGCATGGATATATCATGTACAAATCCATTCTTCCACCCTTGAAAAGATGGCCTGTGATACTGAAAGATTTTCTCATTTCGTTGCTTCCATATATTCCAGCAGGCTAATATCACCACCTCCATGAAAAAAGGCTTAGCAAAATCTGATCTTGCTCTTGTAGCAGCTGTTTGAATATCTTGACCCTGTAGCCAATCAATTTGTAAATATCTCCAAATCCTCTGACTGAAATTACACTCAAAAAACAAATGCATTCTGTCCTCATATGCTCCTAGCAAAACACAACTCACAATGGGTATCATCTGTGACCTTCCAATGCCTTCTCTTTAACATGTCTCTAGTGTTGAGCCTATCACTTATCAAAAGCCATGCAAAAAACTTATGCTTCATTATGCAAGAAGACTTCCAAATCCATCTATAAAGGCCAATGACCTGAATATGCCCATGTATGTGCTTGTAATACTTTGATGCAGTATATGTGCTTCCCCAAACATATATCCAAGAATCATTGCCCACAGATAAAGGATTGCGCCTCATATGAAAACTTAACTCCTGCAATTCATCATAGGCCTATGAAGACAATGGCAGATGGAAAAGCTGTGTAATATCATCAATTGCATACACCTCCTCAGCTGTAAGCTTGTCATCCAAAGCATAAGAAAAAATTCTTGGATATCTTTCACTTAGAGGGGTATTGGAATTCTCAAATTTCCAACTGTCCAACCAGAACAAAAAAGTATCTCCTTTGCCAGGCAAAACTGTGGCCACTTGCCTATACTTATCCAAATACTTACATACATCTTTCCACCAGAAAGAGCCACAAAGATTCTCAGCATGTGGAACAGACTCCTGATAATAAGTTCTCCATATAAGGTTTGTCAACACCCGGATTTTTAAGTCCGAATGCCTATTATGTCATACATCGCAATCCCAGGAATATTGTTGTTGCGAGGCATAATAGTTAAGTATCACAGTCATCATTCATTACAAACCATAAGTCTTACAAATTGGAATCACATGATCCATATTACATGAATAGTTGATCTATTGACCAACGAACAAACACAAGTTCATAGTTCAACATAGCGGAAGCGTAAGATACAAGGACTCTCTAGTCCACAGGCCAACGCTTGACGTCGGAAGGCGCTTAGTTGTCGTAGGCGTCCTGCTGGTCATCTCCTTGTTCATCTTCATACTCTGGCCATTGGAATAGCCAGGGACAAAGCCGTGAGTACGTTGAGTACTCGCAAACCAATACTAAAGTAAGTGCTAGACATTCTAGTATGGTTTGCTAAGCTCTAGTTTATTTGCATAAAGCTAGTTTTATTTCACAAAGTTTTGAGAAAAAGCTTACTCAAGTGCTAACTAACTCAAGTGGGAACATTAGTGTCATTCCCACCATTCAAGTGGTGATTTCAATTCAATCCACCACAAGTCACTTCACCATCATCCTTTTCAACATCATTTTCAAAGATATGACATCGGAAACTGTATGGCCTTTCCAACCGTCCGTAACCGTGGACGCGGCTATTCGAATAGGTTTACACTCTGCAGAGGTTGCACACTTGTGCCACAACATTTGATTTCATCCGTCGGGATTTCCCCGAATCATCGTAACACAGTACGCGGATCATCAACCATAACCTTTCACTTACAAATCCTAGTATGAGCACCTCTCCCCATGAGCTTGGCCTCCCAGTGAAGACAGACAGTCGGCACAGGAACTGCACAGGCTTGGGCAGAACATTCACCTCATTTCGCATCATATCGTATCGTTTCTTTTGTGGTAGAGGCAGCTTTCGGCATAACCCCGATGACGCTTGTTTAGAGGGAACCCATACTAAGACGCATAAACTTCCAGTTAAGCCCTACCCATAATCAGGTATTGTGGGGGTACTTGATAATTGGAAAGGTATCGCATTCAAACCAACATCATGTTTTATCAAAAAAATCACCATCTTCTCTTGGTCATATTCACCTTCAAAAATCATTCAATGGAATGCATCTTCATTCCAAGGTTTAAAAATCCTTTCAAAATTCACATGGTTCCCATCTAGAGTAGTCAAGTTTTAATTCTTTAGCACTAGCTCTATTTCATGAGGGGTGCTAACTTGCTTTGCTTTGGGAAGACTAACTCACTACTCTAGGACTCAACTTGTACTTTGACCAAAGTTAACTATAAAAATAACTCATTTAGAAAACAAGTAACAACTTGTAAAGTAAAAAAAACTTGGGATGGGTTCATATAAGAAAAGGTAAGAACATGGTGCCTTGCCCCAAGGGGCTTTGCACTTTGCAAGAATAATAGCTTGCATTGGTAGTAGCTTGCATAGTAATTTAGCTTGCCTTGGTAGTTCTCAAACTGTTCCTCCTCTTCCTCCTGGTAGCAACCTTCTTCTTCGGCGTACTCTCCGGTGCTACCGTCTAAATTTGAATACGAGTATAATTACTCACTAATTCAATGTCTATTCCACACATCACAAATAAACACACAAACTACTCTATGCACACCAAATAAATAAACTAGGGTGCATGGGTTGTGGGATTTAAATAGAATTTGTATTCCATATGTAAATGATAGTTTCCATAGGGTTCTTGAGAAATAATTTCCTCTCATTGAAATCTTCTTAAGATTTAATTTCTCCAACAATCATAGATGAACTCATATTGACCTAAGTCAAATGTTCATCATCATCATTTGGGAAAATGGTTTAAATGAGGTGGATCACCTCATACCATTTAAATAACACTACCTTTGATTTAAATCTCAAGTAATTCATATAAGAGAGTTTGGGACCAGGGGTCCAAACATCCCATGAATCCATGTGAGACAAGTTTAAGTGAAGTGTAAGACTTCACACAAATTAACTTTAATAGTTTTGGACAATATCAACTAGTTAAACTAGTCAAAATATCCATTCATTAAACCATGGCATGATCATGCAAAGTGACCACACCATTTTATTGCATAAACAATTAGTGTAAGTCAAATGTGAGCTATTAGAGTTGGAATTGACTTAATATCTATTTTGGTTGATTTTTAAGAATTATTTGAATAGGGAAAAGTCCCTGTCTTGTTATTTTTGTCACATTAATTCTACAAAGAAATTGACCATGAGGCCAGTGGTATGTTGTAGAGAATTTCAGTGGCTTTCTAACAATATAAAATTCACTAGATTTGGTTTAGCCAATTTGAAATGGTTGAATTTCAAAGTGGAGGCAATATTCAAATTCATTTGAATTAATTAAACTCGGTTTGAATTAAAAGGGCCGGCGGGAAAAGCTATTGGGCCAAATCATTTAAACAGGCCCACGGCCAGCCCACCACGCGTCTGTGCCCGCGTGGGCTGCCTGACAGGGTGGGGTCCGCCTGTCAGCCTCTTTTAAAACCCGAAACGGTATGTTTCAACGTGGGACGTAGGATTAGATCGCAGATCGACGGTCGTGGTTCATCGTCGTCACCGACGAGAACCCGACGATGCGGCGGTGGCAGTAGGGGGTGGGAGAGCTCACCGCGGCTCCAGCAAGGTATGGCAGTGTGCGCGAGGTAGATGTGGACGACGGCGAAGCAGCTGGTAGCAGTGGCGGAGCTCGAGGCGGCCTGGATCAATGGCGATTTCTTCAGGGCTTCCACGGCTCCGATCTTGCAATTGGCCTTGCTCCGGCGACGATCGAGGTGGCTAACGGTGCGAGGCGAAGTGGTGAAGGGTGGGGAGTGAGGTGGTGTGCTCAGTTGCTTCCAGGGAACGTGGTATTTATAGAAGCGAGTGAGGGTTGCGGGGCAGGGTGGTGGTCGACATGCTCGCGGCGTCTCCGGCGAGCTAGCGAGCTAGGCGAGGTGGCGGCAGTGCTCTGTGTGTCCAGGCGAGTCTAACGGCAGCGACAGCTTGGTCAGGGGAGGCTCGGTTGGGTCGCGTTGCTTCCACGACGGTCGCGGCACGTACGGGAACCAGTCGTCGTCTCCGGCGCCGGCGGTCACGGGTCTGGGCTGGGTGCGTGTCTGGCGGCGTCGCGGTGTCACTGCGGTGCTCAAAGCGTTGCAAGGGGGTCCAGGGCGAGAGCGGAGTGGCTGCGCGGCGCGTGGCCAGTGGCGTCCATGCGCGACGCGAGCGGCATCCAGGGCTGATCTCGGCGCGCGATCTCCGGCGATGGTTGGCGTCGAGCTCGACCGTGGCTTGGCTAGGGTGGTGTAGGAGTGTGCGGTGGCGAGTGTGGGCACCAGGGCCAGGGCTGAGGTGCAAGGATGAGAGGGGGAGAAGAACATGGCCGGCATGGGCCGGCATGGCCATGTCTTGCTTGTTCTCTCTCTCTCCCTAGGGTTTCAATGTTGCCATTCAGGGTGAAAGGGGGCAGGGGAACCATTTGGGGTAGTGTAGTGTAGGTTTGGTGTGTATAGAACACTATTTCAAATAGTGTCAAATAGTGCCATATTTTGCAATTTGCATAATTCTCCAAATTTGAAATAATTCAAAAGGTGAAAGTTTTTGAAATGTGAGTGTTGATATTAGTTGTAAATGACCAGAGGTGATTTGAGGTGGTGGTGGAAAAAGTAGAATTCAAGAATTTCAAAAATTGACAAGTGTGAGATTGTTCCACTTGTTAAAATGTTGCAACTTTGGATGAGCATAGCTATTGATCCAAGATGAATTTGGCAGGGTGATCTTCATCAAAGTTGTTCACCTTGATGTTGTCTTTGAAATGGTGCAAAGAGTTAGCAAGAATTGGTTTGGGAAAATTGATTTGCAGGGGCTCAAAGTGGTGACCAGACTAAATTTGGCAGATTTGGCCATTATCATATGTGAGTGGGAATTGTGTTTGAATTTCATTTGAATTGTGCAACCTTGGTTCCAAAAGTTGTAATAAGTGTTTAATAACATTATCCAACTAATGGTGAAGACCAAATAGGTCTAGGGTCAAGATTTATAAAAATGCCATAGAGCCTATGTTAGGGTTTTTAGGGTTTTGCAATTTATGGAATTTCTTCCTCTTTGATTTATTTGGTTGGTGATCTTTACATGATCACTCTAGGGTTTTTAGAGCATATCCAATACAAGTAAAAACAATCATCATGGCATATCACTCAAATGCACAAGTCCTATGCATGGTACTATATGCAAAAAGAAAAGTTTTTGTTGGTTTGAAATTTTGGTTTCTGGATTTCTCTAACTTTCTTTTTATTGAAATTTGGGGTGTTACAAACCCTTCCCCCTTACAAAAGATCTCGTCCCGAGATCGAAAAGAAAGTTAGGTACTAAAGAGATCTGGGTACTCCTTCTTCATGAAGTCTTCGCGTTCCCATGTGGCTTCATCCTCGGTATGATTGCTCCATTGGATCTTCAGAAACTTGATGCTTCGGGTGCGGGTGGTTCGGTAAGCTTCTTCCAATATGCGAATCGGCACTTCGCGGTAAGTCAGATCCTTGTTGATATCCACCGATTGGTGATCGATGTTCTTGAACACTTCGGTCTTCTCCGGGACTTCAAGGCATTTCCGGAGGAGTGAGATGTGAAACACGTCGTGCACAGCCGACATTTCTTCAGGCAACTCCAGTTGATAAGATACTTCACCTCGGTGGCTAAGGACTTGGAAAGGTCCAACATAGCGAGGTGCAAGCTTTCCTTTCAGCTGAAACCTTTGCATCCCTTTCAAGGGGGATACTTTGAGATAGACGAAGTCTCCGATCTCAAAGGTCATCTCCCGACGTCTCTTGTCGGCGTAGCTCTTCTGTCTGGATTGCGCAGTTTTGAGGTACTCTCGGATCTTGTGGACTTTCTCTTCGGCTTCACGAAGAACATCTGGGCCGAAAACTTGGCTTTCTCCGACTTCTGACCAGTTCAGGGGGGTACGGCACTTCCTTCCGTACAAGGCTTCAAAGGGGGCCATCTGTAGGCTGGCTTGGTAACTATTGTTGTAAGAGAATTCTGCGTAAGGTAGGCAGTCTTCCCACTTGGATCTGTATTCCAGTACGCATGCTCTAAGCATGTCTTCCAGTATCTGGTTTACTCTCTCAGTCTGTCCGTCGGTCTGAGGGTGATAGGCGGTGCTGAAATTTAGGCGAGTGCCTAGTCCTTCATGCACTTTCTGCCAGAACCTTGAGGTGAACTGTGATCCTCTATCTGACACTATCGATTTGGGGGTTCCGTGCAGAGCGACTATTCTGGAGATGTAAAGTTCAGCTAACTTGGGGCCTTGATAGGTGGTTTTGACGGCGATGAAATGGGCGACTTTGGTCAATCTATCGACCACTACCCATATGGAATCATTGCCTTTGCTGGATTTGGGCAGTCCGGTGATAAAGTCCATTCCTACGGAGTCCCATTTCCATTCCGAAATCTGAAGGGGTTGCAACAGTCCGGCAGGTCTTTGGTGTTCTGCCTTGACTCTCTGATAGATGTCACACTTAGCGATATAGCTACTGATCTCTCTCTTCATTCCGTGCCACCAAAATTGTTCTTTCAGGTCCTGGTACATCTTGGTACCTCCGGGGTGGATTGAATAAAGGGTGTCATGGGCTTCTTGCAGAATGACTCGTTTTAAGTTAGAGTCCGATGGTACGCAGAGACGTTCTTTGTACCAAAGCACTCCGGCTTCGTCTACGGTGAATCCGGGGGCTTTTCCTTCGGCTATCTGTTTCTTGATTCCGTCAATGCTAGCGTTGTCCTTCTGGGCTTCCTTGATCTGACCAACCAAGGTGGGTTGCAGTTCTATGCTGGCTAGGAATCCTTCACTAACAAGTTCAAGTCTGAACTGTTCAAACTCTTGGTGCAAACTGGGCTGTTCGGTTGCGAGCATGGAGTTCAAGCGGCACGGCGATCGACTCAAAGCATCCGCTACCACATTGGCCTTGCCGGGGTGGTAGTGAATCTCCATGTCGTAATCCTTGATCAATTCGATCCATCGGCGTTGTCTCATGTTCAACTCTTTCTGGGTGAAAATATATTTGAGGCTTTTGTGGTCGGAGTAGATCTCGCATCGATTACCCATGAGGTAATGACGCCAAACTTTCAGGGCTAGAACCACGGCTGCAAGCTCAAGGTCGTGGGTTGGGTAGTTCTGTTCATGTTGCTTGAGCTGTCTCGAAAGGTAGGATACAACCTTGCCTTCTTGCATAAGCATGCATCCAAGTCCAGTCTTGGAGGCGTCGCAATATACGTCAAAGGGCTTTGCGATATCTGGCATGATCAGGATTGGGGCTGTTGTCAGTCTACTCTTGAGCTGTTGAAAGCTCTCTTCACATTTGTCGGTCCACTCAAACTTTCTGTCCTTTTTCAGTAGTTGGGTCATTGGTCGAGCGATGCTCGAAAATCCTTCTACAAATCTGCGGTAATATCCGGCTAATCCAAGAAAAGCGCGGACCTCGGTTTGTGTGGTTGGGGCTTTCCATTCCATAACAGTTTTGATTTTGGTGGGATCTACGGCAATTCCTCCTGCAGACAAGATGTGTCCGAGGAATCCAACTTCTTCCAGCCAAAACTCGCACTTGCTAAACTTGGCATACAACTTGTGCTGTCTAAGGGTTTCTAGAACAATCTCCAAATGTTGTTCATGTTCCTCTTCGGACTTGGAGTAGACGAGGATGTCGTCGATGAATACAACGACAAACTTGTCCAAAAAGTTCATGAAGATCTTATTCATGAGGTTCATGAAATAAGCGGGGGCATTGGTCAGTCCAAACGACATGACGTTGTACTCATACAACCCATATCTGGTGGTAAAGGCAGTTTTTGGAATGTCGGTGGCTCGGATCTTCAGTTGGTGGTATCCAGTTCTAAGATCAATCTTGGAGAAAACTCGGGATCCGGTGAGTTGGTCAAACAAGTCTTCTATCTTGGGTAAGGGGTATTTGTTTTTGATGGTGACATCGTTAAGCTTACGATAGTCCGTGCATAAACGATTTGCACCATCCTTCTTGTCGACAAACAAGACGGGGCATCTCCAGGGGGATGCACTTGGTCTAATCAAACCTTTGGCTAACATGTCATCTATTTGCTTCTTCAGCTCCACAAGCTCGGTTGCGTTCATGCTGTAGGCTCTCTGGGCGATGGGTCCAGTTCCGGGGATTAACTCGATGATAAACTCGATATCCCGATCCGGGGCATCTGGGTAGATCATCCGGAAACACATCAGGGTAGCGACAAACGACCCTGATTTGATCCAGAGTTGGCTTGGATACACTTTGGTTGCAGGTGAATTTCCTGGGTAGTTTTTCAGAGACGTGCTCAACTACGATACCGGTGCTGCTAGTCATGGTTATGGCTTTCTTGGCGCAGTCTATCAATCCATTGTGCTTGGACATCCAGTCCATCCCTAGGACAACTTCCAAACCTTTGGTTCCAAGAATGATTAGATTTGCAAAGAAATCTACATCATGGATTTTGATTGGCACATTTTTGCAAAATTTTCTGGCTTTGGTGGTTGATCCGGGGATTTGAACTATCATAACATGCTTCAAACTGAGGGGTTGAATTTTACTTGTTGATGCAAAATCTTCGGTGACAAAGGAATGAGATGCTCCAGAATCAAACAACACTCTAGCGAGGGTGTGGTTGACGAGAAAACATACCCAAGACAACATCTGGTGCTTCCTGGGCTTCTTCAGCGTTCATGTGGTAGAGGCGGCCGTTGCGGTTGTTGGGGTTGTTGGGGGCGAACTTCTTGCCGGTGGAGACACGGCGTTGCTGCTGAGCAGGTGCAGCGGTGTTGCCGGCGAGCTTGGCAAGACGCTTGGGGCACTCGTTGGAGTAGTGTCCCACTACACCACACTCGTAACAAGTGATAGTGCTCTTGTCCTGCTTGTTCGCAACGGGAATGGCATTGCTTCCGGTTCTGGGGTTGGTGTTGGTGTTGGTGTTGTTAGGGGCTCGGGGTGGAGCGCGGTTGTAGTAGTAGTAGTTGTTGTTGTTGTAGTTGTTGTGGTAGCCTCCCGGCTTGGAGTTTCCTCCACTCCGGTTCTGATAACCGGGGCGAGAGTTCTGCATCGGGAGTTTGTTGTTTCTCGGAGGGAAACCTCCGCTTGAGCTAGGGCGAAACTTCTGGGGGTGGCTTGATCCACTCTGACTTGCCATGCGGCGCTTGCGGTTCTCATTTGCTTGGTTTAACTTGCCCTCCATCTGGATGGCGGAGTCAACAAGGGCTTCTAGGTCGGCGAAGGGGATGTTGATGAGGACAGTCTGCATCTCATCATGCAGCCCGTTCAGGAATCTCTCCTTCCTCTTCTCAACGGTGTCAGTCTCATCAGGGGCATACCTTGACAAGGTGAGAAACTTGTCGCGGTATTCAACCACCGTCATGCGACCTTGTTTCAGCTCACGGAATTCATCCCTCATCTTCTTGATAAGACCCGGGGGTACATGGTACTTGCTGAACTTGAGTTTGAAATCCTCCCAAGTCATGAATTGACCTCCGTTCATGGCACGGGTGCTTGTCCACCAAGCGCGAGCTGGTCCAGCGAGATAGTGAGTGGCGAACAACACCTTCTCGTTGGCTTCCACTCCAGCTACCTCCAGATTGTTCTCCATAGTCTGGAGCCAATCGTCGGCGTCGAGGGGCTCCTCGGTCTTGCTAAACACCGGAGGGTTGGTGTTTTGGAAGTTCTTGAGCTTGGATCCGGGGTGGTCATGATTTCCATGGCCTTGGTTGGCGATGTTCTGCAAGGCGATGAGGTTGGCTTGGTGCTCGGCTCTTTCAGTTTCCCGGTCGGCAAGCAGGGTTTGCAGAAGTTGCAGCATCGCGTCGTTGGTGCGATTCGGAGGGGCCATCTGAAGATGTAGAAGATTATGAGATAAGAGGGAACATTCCATGGTTCATTTTGGTTAAGTTTGAAAAGCATTTGAAAACTTGTAATCTTTTCATGACCAACATAACATTCATTCATTCATGCAACACATAGTACAAACTACACACATACTCCAATGGTTTTAAGAACCATTCTCATGCTACGATACAAAGGACGGGATACAACTCACACCTACTATAAGTGGAACTAGTGCAACTACTCCTCATCATCGATATCGATCGGGACGTAGTCGTCGGGTCCTGCCTCCAGGAACTCGTAGTCCTCCTCCTCGGTGTTCTCGTCCTCCTCAAAGTCGTCGTCATCGCTCAGAAAGGCGTCTCCTCCCTGAATATCGATGCCTCCATCGTCATCCTCCAGCTGACGAATCTGATCCTCCTGGGCCTTGACAGTGGCCTCAAGTGACGCGATCCGGGCGCGAAGGCGGCGAATCGTAGCGTCCTTCTTGGCACGCTGCTGGCGAAGGCTCCTGCGGTCGTTGTTGAGTAGCTTGATCGCCTCACCCTGCTCGGTGATGTGAGCATGGGTGCAGTTCGCGTAAGCGCGAGAGGCGTCGAGGTCCCTCTGAGTCTGGTAGAGCATGAAGTCCAAGTGATCCACATGGTGCCTCAACTGGGGGTGCAGTGGCACATCCATGGGTCTTCCGTCAGAGTTACACCTCGCAAGATGCGCAAAGCGTTCCTCACGAAGTGCTTCCGCATTCTGTCCGCACAGACGAGCAAGTGCTTCCTGAAGAGCATGTGCAAGCCCGTCGAGCCAGTTGCTTTCCGTGAAAGAGAAAAGGATCCTCTCCGAGGTGGGAGGCTCCAGCTTGCCCCTCAAGTCAGCGGTGATAATCCACTGCAGTTCCCCTCCCGGCTGGTCGTCCACCTGAATCCCGTGAAACTCGGGGTGTGGGCGGCCAAGGTGATCCGACAGGGAGTCGAGGTCATGCTCGAAGATCAAGCTTCCTCCGTTCCCAAGTTGATAAAACTTGGTGTTGATGGGTTCATTCGGCTCCATCTGAAAGAGAATTGGATGAGTAAGTTAGAGAGTGCAAAGTGTGGCAAAATTTTAAGTTGATTCAACAAGATAGACATGATTCATCAAATTTTGGCAAAGTCTCAAAGACAAGAGTGTAGTACATTTTCACAAATAGTTTCTTTTATTTGATTTCAAAGTTAAATTTTTCAGAACGCCCATTCTAACTAAGGTCTTCTAAGGTCAAACAATGGCTCTGATACCAACTTGTCAACACCCGGATTTTTAAGTCCGAATGCCTATTATTTCATACATCGCAATCCCAGGAATATTGTTGTTGCGAGGCATAATAGTTAAGTATCACAGTCATCATTCATTACAAACCATAAGTCTTACAAATTGGAATCACATGATCCATATTACATGAATAGTTGATCTATTGACCAACGAACAAACACAAGTTCATAGTTCAACATAGCGGAAGCGTAAGATACAAGGACTCTCTAGTCCACAGGCCAACGCTTGACGTCGGAAGGCGCTTAGTTGTCGTAGGCGTCCTGCTGGTCATCTCCTTGTTCATCTTCATACTCTGGCCATTGGAATAGCCAGGGACAAAGCCGTGAGTACGTTGAGTACTCGCAAACCAATACTAAAGTAAGTGCTAGACATTCTAGTATGGTTTGCTAAGCTCTAGTTTATTTGCATAAAGCTAGTTTTATTTCACAAAGTTTTGAGAAAAAGCTTACTCAAGTGCTAACTAACTCAAGTGGGAACATTAGTGTCATTCCCACCATTCAAGTGGTGATTTCAATTCAATCCACCACAAGTCACTTCACCATCATCCTTTTCAACATCATTTTCAAAGATATGACATCGGAAACTGTATGGCCTTTCCAACCGTCCGTAACCGTGGACGCGGCTATTCGAATAGGTTTACACTCTGCAGAGGTTGCACACTTGTGCCACAACATTTGATTTCATCCGTCGGGATTTCCCCGAATCATCGTAACACGATACGCGGATCATCAACCATAACCTTTCACTTACAAATCCTAGTATGAGCACCTCTCCCCATGAGCTTGGCCTCCCGGTGAAGGCAGACGGTCGGCACAGGAGCGCACAGGGCTTGGGCCGGACATTCACCTCATTTCGCATCATATCATATCGTTTCTTTTGTGGTAGAAGCAGCTTTCGGCATAACCCCGATGACGCTTGTTTAGAGGGAACCCATACTAAGACGCATAAACTTCCAGTTAAGCCCTACCCATAATCAGGTATTATGGGGGTACTTGATAATTGGAAAGGTATCGCATTCAAACCAACATCATGTTTTATCAAAAAAATCACCATCTTCTCTTGGTCATATTCACCTTCAAAAATCATTCAATGGAATGCATCTTCATTCCAAGGTTTAAAAATCCTTTCAAAATTCACATGGTTCCCATCTAGAGTAGTCAAGTTTTAATTCTTTAGCACTAGCTCTATTTCATGAGGGGTGCTAACTTGCTTTGCTTTGGGAAGACTAACTCACTACTCTAGGACTCAACTTGTACTTTGACCAAAGTTAACTATAAAAGTAACTCATTTAGAAAACAAGTAACAACTTGTAAAGTAAAAAAAACTTGGGATGGGTTCATATAAGAAAAGGTAAGAACATGGTGCCTTGCCCCAAGGGGCTTTGCACTTTGCAAGAATAATAGCTTGCATTGGTAGTAGCTTGCATAGTAATTTAGCTTGCCTTGGTAGTTCTCAAACTGTTCCTCCTCTTCCTCCTGGTAGCAACCTTCTTCTTCGGCGTACTCTCCGGTGCTACCGTCTAAATTTGAATACGAGTATAATTACTCACTAATTCAATGTCTATTCCACACATCACAAATAAACACACAAACTACTCTATGCACACCAAATAAATAAACTAGGGTGCATGGGTTGTGGGATTTAAATAGAATTTGTATTCCATATGTAAATGATAGTTTCCATAGGGTTCTTGAGAAATAATTTCCTCTCATTGAAATCGTCTTAAGATTTAATTTCTCCAACAATCATAGATGAACTCATATTGACCTAAGTCAAATGTTCATCATCATCATTTGGGAAAATGGTTTAAATGAGGTGGATCACCTCATACCATTTAAATAACACTACCTTTGATTTAAATCTCAAGTAATTCATATAAGAGAGTTTGGGACCAGGGGTCCAAACATCCCATGAATCCATGTGAGACAAGTTTAAGTGAAGTGTAAGACTTCACACAAATTAACTTTAATAGTTTTGGACAATATCAACTAGTTAAACTAGTCAAAATATCCATTCATTAAACCATGGCATGATCATGCAAAGTGACCACACCATTTTATTGCATAAACAATTAGTGTAAGTAAAATGTGAGCTATTAGAGTTGGAATTGACTTAATATCTATTTTGGTTGATTTTTAAGAATTATTTGAATAGGGAAAAGTCCCTGTCTTGTTATTTTTGTCACATTAATTCTACAAAGAAATTGACCATGAGGCCAGTGGTATGTTGTAGAGAATTTCAGTGGCTTTCTAACAATATAAAATTCACTAGATTTGGTTTAGCCAATTTGAAATGGTTGAATTTCAAAGTGGAGGCAGTATTCAAATTCATTTGAATTAATTAAACTCGGTTTGAATTAAAAGGGCCGGCGGGAAAAGCTATTGGGCCAAATCATTTAAACAGGCCCACGGCCAGCCCACCACGCGTCTGTGCCCGCGTGGGCTGCCTGACAGGGTGGGGTCCGCCTGTCAGCCTCTTTTAAAACCCGAAACGGTATGTTTCAACGTGGGACGTAGGATTAGATCGCAGATCGACGGTCGTGGTTCATCGTCGTCACCGACGAGAACCCGACGATGCGGCGGCGGCAGTAGGGGGTGGGAGAGCTCACCGCGGCTCCAGCAAGGTATGGAAGTGTGCGCGAGGTAGATGTGGACGACGGCGAAGCAGCTGGTAGCAGTGGCGGAGCTCGAGGCGGCCTGGATCAATGGCGATTTCTTCAGGGCTTCCGCGGCTCCGATCTTGCAATTGGCCTTGCTCCGGCGACGATCGAGGTGGCTAACGGTGCGAGGCGAAGTGGTGAAGGGTGGGGAGTGAGGTGGTGTGCTCAGTTGCTTCCAGGGAACGTGGTATTTATAGAAGCGAGTGAGGGTTGCGGGGCAGGGTGGTGGTCGACATGCTCGCGGCGTCTCCGGTGAGCTAGCGAGCTAGGCGAGGTGGCGGCAGTGCTCTGTGTGTCCAGGCAAGTCTAACGGCAGCGACAGCTTGGTCGGGGGAGGCTCGGTTGGGTCGCGTTGCTTCCACGACGGTCGCGGCACGTACGGGAACCAGTCGTCGTCTCCGGCACCGGCGGTCATGGGTCTGGGCTGGGTGCGTGTCTGGCGGCGTCGCGGTGTCACTGCGGTGCTCAAAGCGTTGCAAGCGGGGCCAGGGCGTGAGCGGAGTGGCTGCGCGGCGCGTGGCCAGTGGCGTCCATGCGCGACGCGAGCGGCATCCAGGGCTGATCTCGGCGCGCGATCTCTGGCGATGGTTGGCGTCGAGCTCGACCGTGGCTTGGCTAGGGTGGTGTAGGAGTGTGCGGTGGCGAGTGTGGGCACCAGGGCCAGGGCTGAGGTGCAAGGATGAGAGGGGGAGAAGAACATGGCCGGCATGGGCCGGCATGGCCATGTCTTGCTTGTTCTCTCTCTCTCCCTAGGGTTTCAATGTTGCCATTCAGGGTGAAAGGGGGCAGGGGAACCATTTGGGGTAGTGTAGTGTAGGTTTGGTGTGTATAGAACACTATTTCAAATAGTGTCAAATAGTGCCATATTTTGCAATTTGCATAATTCTCCAAATTTGAAATAATTCAAAAGGTGAAAGTTTTTGAAATGTGAGTGTTGATATTAGTTGTAAATGACCAGAGGTGATTTGAGGTGGTGGTGGAAAAAGTAGAATTCAAGAATTTCAAAAATTGACAAGTGTGAGATTGTTCCACTTGTTAAAATGTTGCAACTTTGGATGAGCATAGCTATTGATCCAAGATGAATTTGGCAGGGTGATCTTCATCAAAGTTGTTCACCTTGATGTTGTCTTTGAAATGGTGCAAAGAGTTAGCAAGAATTGGTTTGGAAAAATTGATTTGCAGGGGCTCAAAGTGGTGACCAGACTAAATTTGGCAGATTTGGCCATTATCATATGTGAGTGGGAATTGTGTTTGAATTTCATTTGAATTGTGCAACCTTGGTTCCAAAAGTTGTAATAAGTGTTTAATAACATTATCCAACTAATGGTGAAGACCAAATAGGTCTAGGGTCAAGATTTATAAAAATGCCATAGAGCCTATGTTAGGGTTTTTAGGGTTTTGCAATTTATGGAATTTCTTCCTCTTTGATTTATTTGGTTGGTGATCTTTACATGATCACTCTAGGGTTTTTAGAGCATATCCAATACAAGTAAAAACAATCATCATGGCATATCACTCAAATGCACAAGTCCTATGCATGGTACTATATGCAAAAAGAAAAGTTTTTGTTGGTTTGAAATTTTGGTTTCTGGATTTCTCTAACTTTCTTTTTATTGAAATTTGGGGTGTTACAAGGTTGACCCAGGGGGTATCTGCTTTATTATAAAACTTATCCAGAAATTTCAACAACAAAGCCTCATTATGTTTTTGAAAGTTAACAATACCAACCCCCCCCCCCCCCCCTTACTTTTAGGCTTGCATATCATTTCCCAAGCTTCCAATGACTGCTTTGGTGTATCAATATTATCCCTCCAAAGACACTGTCTTAGAATTCTATTCAGCTGATTTAATATTCCAGGGGGAATTTGAATGGAACACAAAAAGAATGTAGACATGGAAGACAAAGCAGAATCCACTAGCTGCAGTCTAGCTCCCTGGGATAAAAAACTAGAAATGCTTGTAAGTTTTCTCTCCAATCTGGTAACAATAGGTGTCAAGTGCTGAATCTTTGGTCTAGCTGTTCCCAAAGGCAACCCCAAATAAGTAAAGGGAAGAGTGGCAACTTGACATCCAAAAGCAGTGGCCAACTGTTCCACCTCCTCTCTATCCACATTAATTGGAACCATGCTAGACTTATGATAATTAACTTTGAGACCAGTAGAGACAGAAAATTTGTGCAAAATGTCCTTCAAAGCAAGCACTTGGTTCCTATCAGCTGGAAGAATAAGCAAAGTGTCATCTGCATACTGTACCACTGGGTAATCAGGATCTCCCACCTCAATGGGCAAAGATAATAAACCATCTCTGAGAGCATCATTAATCACTAATTGCAATAGTTCAGACCCAAGCACACACAAAATTGGTGATAGAGGATCACCCTGCCTGACACCCCTCTTGCAAGAAAATTGTTTCCCTGGAACACCATTCAAAAGAATTTTAGAGGTTCCATAAGAGAGGATATCTTTTATCCACTTGATGGTTTTACTATCAAAACCCATATGTGTCATCACTTGGATTATTGCCTCATGTTCTATAGTATCAAAGGCTTTAGCAAAGTCTAGCTTCATGATCACCAAAGTTTTTTGGAAGCATGACACTGGTATAGATATTCAAATGTCCATGCCACACAATCCTGAATTGTTCTGCTTTTGATAAATCCATATTGATTCTTATGCACACAAGAAAGAATTCTCTGCTGGAATCTGTTTGCTACCAGCTTTGTCAAAAATTTGAGGCATACATTTGTGAGAGATATGGGCCTAAAATCATTTACACTCTCAGGACTATGCACCTTAGGGACAAGAGTAATGAAAGATTCATTTATATTCTGTAACTGCAAAGAACCCTCATGGAAATCATGCACAAGCTTGCAAAAATCCTGCTTTATGATAGGCCAACATCTCTTCAAGAAAAGCCCAGTGAAACCATCTGGTCCAGGTGACTTATCTGGTGGCATTTGTTTGATAACTAGATCAATCTCCTCTTGCAGAAAAGGCTGTGAAATATCTTCCAAACCTGGCACTCTATTTATTAACCTGGGCAGATCAAATTTCATATCTATACCCTTAGAACAACCCATTCTGTCCCTGTAGCTTGACCACAATAAAGCTGCCATTTCAGCATGGTCATTAACCACCCTTCCATCAGATGCTTTAATCATGGAAATTGTATTCCTTCTATTTCTCTGTGTAGCCATAGCATGGAAAAATTTAGTATTGTCTTCCCCAACTTTTACCCATCTAACAGTACATCTCTTCCTCCAATAATTGCATTCAATCTTTAAAAGTTTCTCCAAGTGCAGTTTGACAATTTTCCTAAAGTTGAATTCTGTGATGAAGAGAGGCCTCTGTTCTTCCAGATTGTCCAAAATTAAGATGGCTTTATTGCAGTTCTGGATTAAAACCTTTAACTAGGACAAATTCATATGCCAATGCTTCAGGGCATATCTAAGTGACTTAAATTTTGCAGCAATTATAGCTGATGTGTACTGCTTGTTACAACTTTCTTCCCAAACTTGCTTAACACAATCCATGAACCCTGGTTGATCTACCCAGAAATTCTCAAACCGAAATATAGATGCCTTAGGAATGACTGTGTCAATATTAATTACACAAGGCACATGATCAGAGGTTGTATTAGCCAGTGGCATGACAGTGGTGTTTGGAAAGGAAGAGATCCATTCAGCACTAGTGAAAAACCAGTCAAGTTGCTCCAATAAAGGCTGAGATTGCGTATTTGACCATGTAAACTTTCTCCCTTTTAAAGGTAGCTCAAGCAGACCCAAGTGCCCAATAATTTCATTAAAAAGGAACATATCATTCACATCTCCCCCAGGCTTGTTTCTATTTTCCTCTGATCTAATAAAATTAAAATCACCTATTAGCAACCAATTACTTCCCACTAGAATTTGGATATTATACAGCCAGGTTACAAAATTGTCCCTTAGCACACCCTGACAAGGCCCATAAACTGAGACTAAATTCCAACTGTCATTATTGTGAACAGATGTAAATTTTATGACCACTGAAAATCTCTGAATTTCTATCAATTCACCAGAAAAAACAGAAGTGTTCCATGCAACTAAAATCCCTCCTGAAGCACCCACAGATGGGGAGAAAGCAAAAGAATCAAAACGCTTGGGACAAAATTTCCTAAGGAATTTGTGATCAATATTTTCACACTTGGTTTCTTGCACACAAAGCACAGAGCACTGACTTTCTTCAATTTTAGATCTTAGTGCCCTTTGATGAATATCAGAATTTAGACCCCTTACATTCCAGCATAATATCCTCCATTTTCTCACTTTTGCATAACACATTTATAACATAAATAAGTTTTGGCTGATAAGCAGAGGAGACCAACTCCACTGCCAAAAGGACTGAAAGAGTCATAACATAAGAGAAGCTTTACATGACACCCACACTGCATCCACTGACACAATAAAAACCAAGAGGAGTACCCAGGAAGCACACACTGAACACTTAATTCATAGCCAACATAACTAGAGGCACCAAAAGCAGCTTTACAAGGGAGGCAAGGACTCCCTATCTTCTTCATTGCTTCAACTATCATTCGAAGAACTGTTGGAATTCTTTCCCTTAGAGTCAGCCTTAAGCCTCTCCTCTGTGATCAAGTTAGGATCAATGCCAAGTGCCATACCCACTCTCTGCATGACTTGAACAGGTGTCTCTGGAGGGATCTGCACTGCATTATCATCACTATGATTCTGTTGTGACTCTTGACTAGATTCATCTTGAGTGCTTGACATAGCTATCTTCTCTCCCTCCACTTTCTTCTTCTGAAGTTTAAGCTTCTTTCTTGGACGAGAGACAGTGTCAGACATAGATACAGGCTTATGCCCATCCCTTTTGGTACAACTCCTGGTACTCCTTCTATATGCTGTATCCACCACTGCTGGCTCAGATTTCCTAGGCATGCCCCTCTTCTTCTGAGGCACACTCTTGATTGGTGTGGCACAAAAAACAAGGGAATCCATCTCTTGCACATCTACATCTTGCATAGTGTCCCCAATTGTGAGATCAGCAACAGTGTCAACTGTGACTTGTGCATTATCTGCATCTGTTACAGCAGTGATGTCCTCACACTCAGTCAATGTTGCAACCTGTCTTCTTGCTGATGGCAATCTCCAAGGCCTTCTTGCAACCTGTGTGTGAATCCCTAGAGAGACTGACAGAGATCCTTTGAAAAACAACTCATGTTCAGTTAGAAAAACAAAATTGAACTGAGCACAGCTGAGTGATTTAGGGACATGTGTGAAGAAAGAGTAAGGGAGAGCCATATTAATCAGTCTATCTATAATCATGTGTGGTGGTAGCATTGGTCTAATGTGCACCATCCCTACATGCATAACTTGTTCTTGACCCATAAGCTGCTGAAAAAGAACAGCACCTTCCATCACTGGCTGATTCACTTCCCCTTCTTCAAGAGCTTCAGCAGCTCCTTCAGCAACTGATAAATCAACCACAATGGAATCATCTACTACCTCCTCTACAGGCTGCTCATGTGGTTCTTTTTGTTGCTGCATCTGATCATTGTTGCCAGGCTGATCATTCTGAACTTGCTCCCCATGCAGTGGAGCATTGTTCCAACCAAGCTGTGGAAAAGGTGGTAAAACCATCATATTATCTGGAGCCACTAAATTTCCTGGCAATGGGTGAGGATTTCCATGCCTCATTTTTTAATTCTTTGATGAACCCAGCTTCTTTGAATCGGTGGATTTCAGATAACATGGCTTTGCGGTTTGGCTCAGAAAAATGCCGCAAAGGTTGTCGAATTGGTCTGGCTCTTGGATCCAGATTAAGTGCATGCTCGATGATACGTCCAAAACGTATCTACTTTCCCGAACACTTTTTCTGTTGTTTGCCCTCTATCTTGGGTGTTTTGAATACAACTAACACGGACTAACACTGTTTTCAGCAGAATTGCTCTGGTGTCTCGTTTTTGTGTAGAAATCCAACTTTCAGGAAAATTCCCGAAAAATATCGCAAAATCCATATTTCACCCGAAGACTCACGGAGCCAGAAGACGAGACGGAGGGGGGCCACGAGGGGCCCACACCTACCCTAGGCGCGGGACATGCCTTGGCCGCGCCTAGGGGTGGTCTGCCGCATCAACCTCTCCTTCGCACTATAAGAAGCCCCTGACCTGAAAATACCGGGGGTTTGACTTTTTTCCAGAAAAAATTCCGTTGCTTCGCCGCCACCAGAAACCCCAATCCAGGGACCATAAACTCTGTTCTGGCACCCTGCCGGGACGGGGATTTGGAGGAGGCCATCGCCATCACCGACGCCTCTCCATCAACCATCCATGATCCCCCATCCATGTGTGAGTAATTCCTCGCTGTAGGCTGTAGTGGATGGTAGGGATTGGATGAGATTGGTCATGTAATAGCTATAAGATTGTTATGGGCATAATGCCTAGTATCCGTTGTTAGTATTTTTGATATTGTTGCAAATTGCTATGCTTAATTCTTGTCAATTTGCGCCCGAGTGCCATGATCTCAGATCTGAACATGTTATTGATTCATGAGGATTTTTTTTATCATATCTGCAAGTTGTATACACATATTGTTGTCCGGAACCCGAGGCCCTAAAGTGACAATAATTGGGATAACCGGAGGGGATGGCTATGATGTGAGGATCACGTGTGTTCACAGAGTGTTAATTTTTTGCTCCGATACTCTATTAAAAGGAGTACCTTAATTACCAGTAGTTTCCCTTGAGGCCCCGCTGTAATGGGTTGATAGGACAAAAGATGTCGTGCAAGTTTCTCATTGCGAGCACACACGACTAAATAGGAACACACGCCTATGGCTATATTATACTATGTAACACCCCAAATTTCAATAAAAAGAAAGTTAGAGAAATCCAGAAACCAAAATCTCAAACCAACAAAAACTTTTCTTTTTGCATATAGTACCATGCATAGGACTTGTGCATTTGAGTGATATGCCATGATGATTGTTTTTACTTGTATTGGATATGCTCTAAAAACCCTAGAGTGATCATGTGAAGATCACCAACCAAATAAATCAAAGAGGAAGAAATTCCATAAATTGCAAAACCCTAAAAACCCTAACATAGGCTCTATGGCATTTTTATAAATCTTGACCCTAGACCTATTTGGTCTTCACCATTAGTTGGATAATGTTATTAAACACTTATTACAACTTTTGGAACCAAGGTTGCACGATTCAAATGAAATTCAAACACAATTCCCACTCACATATGATAATGGCTAAATCTGCCAAATTTAGTCTGGTCACCACTTTGAGCCCCTGCAAATCAATTTGCCCAAACCAATTCTTGCTAACTCTTTGCACCATTTCAAAGACAACATCAAGGTGAACAACTTTGATGAAGATCACCCTGCCAAATTCATCTTGGATCAATAGCTATGCTCATCCAAAGTTGCAACATTTTAACAAGTGGAACAATCTCACACTTGTCAATTTTTGAAATTCTTGAATTCTACTTTTTCCACCACCACCTCAAATCACCTCTGGTCATTTACAACTAATATCAACACTCACATTTCAAAAACTTTCACCTTTTGAATTATTTCAAATTTGGAGAATTATGCAAATTGCAAAATATGGCACTATTTGACACTATTTGAAATAGTGTTCTATACACACCAAACCTACACTACACTACCCCAAATGGTTCCCCTGCCCCCTTTCACCCTGAATGGCAACATTGAAACCCTAGGGAGAGAGAGAGAACAAGCAAGACATGGCCATGCCGGCCCATGCCGGCCATGTTCTTCTCCCCCTCTCATCCTTGCACCTTAGCCCTGGCCCTGGTGCCCACACTCGCCACCGCACACTCCTACACCACCCTAGCCAAGCCACGGTCGAGCTCGACGCCGACCATCGCCGGAGATCGCGCGCCGAGATCAGCCCTGGATGCCGCTCGCGTCGCGCATGGACGCCACTGGCCACGCACCGCGTAGCCACTCCGCTCTCGCCCTGGACCCCCTGTGCACACGTTGAGCACCGCAGTGACACCGCGACGCCACCAGACACGCGCCCAGCCCAGACCCGTGACCGCCGGCGCCGGAGACGACGACTGGTTCCCGTACGTGCCGCGACCGTCGTGGAAGCAACGCGACCCAACCGAGCCTCCCCCGACCAAGCTGTCGCTGCCGTTAGACTCGCCTGGACACACAGAGCACTGCCGCCACCTCGCCTAGCTCGCTAGCTCGCCGGAGACGCCGCGAGCATGTCGACCACCACCCTGCCCCGCAACCCTCACTCGCTTCTATAAATACCACGTTCCCTGGAAGCAACTGAGCACACCACCTCACTCCCCACCCTTCACCACTTCGCCTCGCACCATTAGCCACCTCGATCGTCGCCGGAGCAAGGCCAATTGCAAGATCGGAGCCGCGGAAGCCCTGGAGAAATCGCCATTGATCCAGGCCGCCTCGAGCTCCGCCACTGCTACCAGCTGCTTCGCCGTCGTCCACATCTACCTCGCGCACACTGCCATACCTTGCTGGAGCCGCGGTGAGCTCTCCCACCCCCTACTGCCGCCACCGCATCGTCGGGTTCTCGTCGGTGACGACGATGAACCACGACCGTCGATCTGCGATCTAATCCTACGTCCCACGTTGAAACATACCGTTTCGGGTTTTAAAAGAGGCTGACAGGCGGACCCCACCCTGTCAGGCAGCCCACGTGGGCACAGACGCGTGGTGGGCTGGCCGTGGGCCTGTTTAAATGATTTGGCCCAATAGCTTTTCCCGCCGGCCCTTTTAATTCAAACCGAGTTTAATTAATTCAAATGAATTTGAATACTGCCTCCACTTTGAAATTCAACCATTTCAAATTGGCTAAACCAAATCTAGTGAATTTTATATTGTTAGAAAGCCACTGAAATTCTCTACAACATACCACTGGCCTCATGGTCAATTTCTTTGTAGAATTAATGTGACAAAAATAACAAGACAGGGACTTTTCCCTATTCAAATAATTCTTAAAAATCAACCAAAATAGATATTAAGTCATTTCCAACTCTAATAGCTCACATTTGACTTACACTAATTGTTTATGCAATAAAATGGTGTGGTCACTTTGCATGATCATGCCATGGTTTAATGAATGGATATTTTGACTAGTTTAACTAGTTGATATTGTCCAAAACTATTAAAGTTAATTTGTGTGAAGTCTTACACTTCACTTAAACTTGTCTCACATGGATTCATGGGATGTTTGGACCCCTGGTCCCAAACTCTCTTATATGAATTACTTGAGATTTAAATCAAAGGTAGTGTTATTTAAATGGTATGAGGTGATCCACCTCATTTAAACCATTTTCCCAAATGATGATGATGAACATTTGACTTAGGTCAATATGAGTTCATCTATGATTGTTGGAGAAATTAAATCTTAAGAAGATTTCAATGAGAGGAAATTATTTCTCAAGAACCCTATGGAAACTATCATTTACATATGGAATACAAATTCTATTTAAATCCCACAACCCATGCACCCTAGTTTATTTATTTGGTGTGCATAGAGTAGTTTGTGTGTTTATTTGTGATGTGTGGAATAGCCATTGAATTAGTGAGTAATTATACTCGTATTCAAATTTAGACGGTAGCATCGGAGAGTACGCCGAAGAAGAAGGTTGCTACCAGGAGGAAGAGGAGGAACAGTTTGAGAACTACCAAGGCAAGCTAAATTACTATGCAAGCTACTACCAATGCAAGCTATTATTCTTGCAAAGTGCAAAGCCCCTTGGGGCAAGGCACCATGTTCTTACCTTTTCTTATATGAACCCATCCCAAGTTTTTACTTTACAAGTTGTTACTTGTTTTCTAAATGAGTTACTTTTATAGTTAACTTTGGTCAAAGTACAAGTTGAGTCCTAGAGTAGTGAGTTAGTCTTCCCAAAGCAAAGCAAGTTAGCACCCCTCATGAAATAGAGCTAGTGCTAAAGAATTAAAACTTGACTACTCTAGATGGGAACCATGTGAATTTTGAAAGGATTTTTAAACCTTGGAATGAAGATGCATTCCATTGAACGATTTTTGAAGGTGAATATGACCAAGAGAAGATGGGGATTTTTGATAAAACATGATGTTGGTTTGAATGCGATACCTTTCCAATTATCAAGTACCCCCACAATACCTGATTATGGGTAGGGCTTAACTGGAAGTTTATGCGTCTTAGTATGGGTTCCCTCTAAACAAGCGTCATCGGGGTTATGCCGAAAGCTGCCTCTACCACAAAAGAAACGATACGATATGATGCAAAATGAGGTGAATGTCCGGCCCAAGCCCTGTGCAGCTCCCAGGCTGACTGTCTGTCTTCACTGGGAGGCCAAGCTCATGGGGAGAGGTGCTCATACTAGGATTTGTAAGTGAAAGGTTAGGGTTGATGATCCGCGTACTGTGTTACGATGATTCAGGGAAATCCCGACGGATGAAATCAAATGTTGTGGCACAAGTGTGCAACCTCTGCAGAGTGTAAACCTATTCGAATAGCCGCGTCCACGGTTACGGACGGTTGGAAAGGCCATACAGTTTCCGATGTCATATCTTTGAAAATGTTGTTGAAAAGGATGAAGGTGAAATGACTTGTGGTGGATTGAATTGAAATCACCACTTGAATGGTGGGAATGACACTAATGTTCCCACTTGAGTTAGTTAGCACTTGAGTAAGCTTTTTCTCAAAACTTTGTGAAATAAAACTAGCTTTATGCAAATAAACTAGAGCTTAGCAAACCATACTAGAATGTCTAGCACTTACTTTAGTATTGGTTTGCGAGTACTCAACGTACTCACGGCTTTGTCCCTGGCTATTCCAATGGCCAGAGTATGAAGATGAACAAGGAGATGACCAGCAGGACGCCTACGACAACTAAGCGCCTTCCGACGTCAAGCGTTGGCCTGTGGACTAGAGAGTCCTTGTATCTTACGCTTCCGCTATGTTGAACTATGAACTTGTGTTTGTTCGTTGGTCAATAGATCAACTATTCATGTAATATGGATCATGTGATTCCAATTTGTAAGACTTATGGTTTGTAATGAATGATGACTGTGATACTTAACTATTATGCCTCGCAACAACAATATTCCTGGGATTGCGATGTATGACATAATAGGCATTCGGACTTAAAAATCCGGGTGTTGACAAGTTGGTATCAGAGCCATTGTTTGACCTTAGAAGACCTTAGTTAGAATGGGCGTTCTGAAAAATTTAACTTTGAAATCAAATAAAAGAAACTATTTGTGAAAATTTACTACACTCTTGTCTTTGAGACTTTGCCAAAATTTGATGAATCATGTCTATCTTGTTGAATCAACTTAAAATTTTGCCACACTTTGCACTCTCTAACTTACTCATCCAATTCTCTTTCAGATGGAGCCGAATGAACCCATCAACACCAAGTTTTATCAACTTGGGAACGGAGGAAGCTTGATCTTCGAGCATGACCTCGACTCCCTGTCGGATCACCTTGGCCGCCCACACCCCGAGTTTCACGGGATTCAGGTGGACGACCAGCCGGGAGGGGAACTGCAGTGGATTATCACCGCTGACTTGAGGGGCAAGCTGGAGCCTCCCACCTCGGAGAGGATCCTTTTCTCTTTCGGGGAAAGCAGCGGCTCGACGGGCTTGCACGTGCTCTTCAGGAAGCACTTGCTCGTCTGTGCGGACAGAATGCGGAAGCACTTCGTGAGGAACGCTTTGCGCATCTTGCGAGGCGTAACTCTGACGGAAGACCCATGGATGTGCCACTGCACCCCCAGTTGAGGCACCATGTGGATCACTTGGACTTCATGCTCTACCAGACTCAGAGGGACCTCGACGCCTCTCGCGCTTACGCGAACCAGACCCATGCTCACATCACCGAGCAGGGTGAGGCAATCAAGCTACTCAACAACGACCGCAGGAGCCTTCGCCAGCAGCGTGCCAAGAAGGACGCTACGATTCGCCACCTTCGCGCCCGGATCGCGTCACTTGAGGCCACTGTCAAGGCCCAGGAGGATCAGATTCGTCAGCTGGAGGATGACGATGGAGGCATCGATATTCAGGGAGGAGACGCCTTTCTGAGCGATGACGACGACTTTGAGGAGGACGAGAACACCGAGGAGGAGGACTACGAGTTCCTGGAGGCAGGACCCGACGACTACGTCCCGATCGATGTCGATGATGAGGAGTAGTTGCACTAGTTCACTTATAGTAGGTGTGAGTTGTATCCCGTCCTTTGTATCGTAGCATGAGAATGGTTCTTAAAACCATTGGAGTATGTGTGTAGTTTGTACTATGTGTTGCATGAATGAATGAATGTGATGTTTGTCATGAAAAGATTACAAGTTTTTCAAATGTTTTTCAACTTAACCAAAATGAACCATAGAATGTTCCCTCTTATCTCATAATCTTCTACATCTTCAGATGGCCCCTCCGAATCGCACCAACGACGCGATGCTGCAACTTCTGCAAACCCTGCTTGCCGACCTGGAAACTGAAAGAGCCGAGCGCCAAGCCAACCTCATCGCCTTGCAGAACATCGCCAACCAAGGCCATGGAAATCATGACCACCCCGGATCCAAGCTCAAGAACTTCCAAAACACCAACCCTCCGGTGTTTAGCAAGACCGAGGAGCCCCTCGACGCCGACGATTGGCTCCAGACTATGGAGAACAATCTGGAGGTAGCTGGAGTGGAAGCCAACGAGAAGGTGTTGTTCGCCACTCACTATCTCGCTGGACCAGCTCGCGCTTGGTGGACAAGCACCCGTGCCATGAACGGAGGTCAATTCATGACTTGGGAGGATTTCAAACTCAAGTTCAGCAAGTACCATGTACCCCCGGGTCTTATCAAGAAGATGAGGGATGAATTCCGTGAGCTGAAACAAGGTCGCATGATGGTGGTTGAATACCGCGACAAGTTTCTCACCTTGTCAAGGTATGCCCCTAATGAGACTGACACCGCTGAGAAGAGGAAGGAGAGATTCCTGAACGGGCTGCATGATGAGATGCAGACTGTCCTCGTCAACATCCCCTTCGCCGACCTCGAAGCCCTTGTTGACTCTGCCATCCAGATGGAGGGCAAGTTAAACCAAGCCAATGAGAACCGCAAGCGCCGCATGGCAAGTCAGAGTGGATCAAGCCACCCCCAGAAGTTTCGCCCTAGCTCAAGCGGAGGTTTCCCTCCGAGAAACAACAAACCCCCGATGCAGAACTCTCGCCCCGGTTATCAGAACCGGAGTGGAGGAAACTCCAAGCCGGGAGGCTACCACAACAACAACTACAACCGCGCTCCACCCCGAGCCCCTAACAACACCAACACCAACACCAACCCCAGAACCGGAAGCAATGCCATTCCCGTTGCGAACAAGCAGGACAAGAGCACTATCACTTGTTACGAGTGTGGTGTAGTGGGACACTACTCCAACGAGTGCCCCAAGCGTCTTGCCAAGCTCGCCGGCAACACCGCTGCACCTGCTCAGCAGCAACGCCGTGTCTCCACCGGCAAGAAGTTCGCCCCCAACAACCCCAACAACCGCAACGGCCGCCTCTACCACATGAACGCCGAAGAAGCCCAGGAAGCACGAGATGTTGTGCTGGGTATGTTTTCTGTCAACCACACCCCTGCTAGAGTGTTGTTTGATTCTGGAGCATCTCATTCCTTTGTCACCGAAGATTTTGCATCAACAAGTAAAATTCAACCCCTCAGTTTGAAGCATGTTATGATAGTTCAAATCCCCGGATCAACCACCAAAGCCAGAAAATTTTGCAAAAATGTGCCAATCAAAATCCATGATGTAGATTTCTTTGTAAATCTAATCATTCTTGGAACCAAAGGTTTGGAAGTTGTCCTAGGAATGGACTGGATGTCCAAGCACAATGGATTGATAGACTGCGCCAAGAAAGCCATAACCATGACTAGCAGCACCGGTATCGTAGTTGAGCATGTCTCTGAAAAACTACCCAGGAAATTCACCTACAACCAAAGTGTATCCAAGCCAACTCTGGATCAAATCAGGGTCGTTTGTCGCTACCCTGATGTGTTTCCGGATGATCTACCCGGTATGCCCCCGGATCGGGATATCGAGTTTATCATCGAGTTAATCCCCGAAACTGGACCCATCGCCCAGAGAGCCTACAGCATGAACGCAACCGAGCTTGTGGAGCTGAAGAAGCAAATAGATGACATGTTAGCCAAAGGTTTGATTAGACCAAGTGCATCCCCCCTGGAGATCCCCCGTCTTGTTTGTCGACAAGAAGGATGGTGCAAATCGTTTATGCACGGACTATCGTAAGCTTAACGATGTCACCATCAAAAACAAATACCCCTTACCCAAGATAGAAGACTTGTTTGACCAACTCACCGGATCCCGAGTTTTCTCCAAGATTGATCTTAGAACTGGATACCACCAACTGAAGATCCGAGCCACCGACATTCCAAAAACTGCCTTTACCACCAGATATGGGTTGTATGAGTACAACGTCATGTCGTTTGGACTGACCAATGCCCCCGCTTATTTCATGAATCTCATGAATAAGATCTTCATGAACTTTTTGGACAAGTTTGTCGTTGTATTCATCGACGACATCCTCGTCTACTCCAAGTCCGAAGAGGAACATGAACAGCATTTGGAGATTGTTCTAGAAACCCTTAGACAGCACAAGTTGTATGCCAAGTTTAGCAAGTGCGAGTTTTGGCTGGAAGAAGTTGGATTCCTCGGACACATCTTGTCTGCAGGAGGAATTGCCGTAGATCCCGCCAAAATCAAAACTGTTACGGAATGGAAAGCCCCAACCACACAAACCGAGGTCCGCGCTTTTCTTGGATTAGCCGGATATTACCGCAGATTTGTAGAAGGATTTTCGAGCATCGCTCGACCAATGACCCAACTGCTGAAAAGGGACAGAAAGTTTGAGTGGACCGACAAATGTGAAGAGAGCTTTCAAGAGCTCAAGAGTAGACTGACAACAGCCCCAATCCTGATCATGCCAGATATCGCAAAGCCCTTTGACGTATATTGCGATGCCTCCAAGACTGGACTTGGATGCGTGCTTATGCAAGAAGGCAAGGTTGTATCCTACCTTTCGAGACAGCTCAAGCAACATGAACAGAACTACCCAACCCACGACCTTGAGCTTGCAGCCGTGGTTCTAGCCCTGAAAGTTTGGCGTCATTACCTCATGGGTAATCGATGCGAGATCTACTCCGACCACAAAAGCCTCAAATATATTTTCACCCAGAAAGAGTTGAACATGAGACAACGCCGATGGATCGAATTGATCAAGGATTACGACATGGAGATTCACTACCACCCCGGCAAGGCCAATGTGGTAGCGGATGCTTTGAGTCGGCTTGCCGTGCCAGTTGAACTCCATGCTCGCAACCGAACAGCCCAGTTTGCACCAAGAGTTTGAACAGTTCAGACTTGAACTTGTTAGTGAAGGATTCCTAGCCAGCATAGAACTGCAACCCACCTTGATTGGTCAGATCAAGGAAGCCCAGAAGGACAACGCTAGCATTGACGGAATCAAGAAACAGATAGCCGAAGGAAAAGCCCCCGGATTCACCGTAGACGAAGCCGGAGTGCTTTGGTACAAAGAACGTCTCTGCGTACCATCGGACTCTGACTTAAAACGAGTCATTCTGCAAGAAGCCCATGACACCCTTTATTCAATCCACCCCGGAGGTACCAAGATGTACCAGGACCTGAAAGAACAATTTTGGTGGCACGGAATGAAGAGAGAGATCGGTAGCTATATCGCTAAGTGTGACATCTGTCAGAGAGTCAAGGCAGAACACCAAAGACCCGCCGGACTGTTGCAACCCCTTCAGATTCCGGAATGGAAATGGGACTCCGTAGGAATGGACTTTATCACCGGACTGCCCAAATCCAGCAAAGGCAATGATTCCATATGGGTAGTGGTCGATAGATTGACCAAAGTCGCCCATTTCATCGCCGTCAAAACCACCTATCAAGGCCCCAAGTTAGCTGAACTTTACATCTCCAGAATAGTCGCTCTGCACGGAACCCCCAAATCGATAGTGTCAGATAGAGGATCACAGTTCACCTCAAGGTTACGCGAAAGTGCATGAAGGACTAGGCACTCGCCTAAATTTCAGCACCGCCTATCACCCTCGGGATGACAGACGGTCGAGAGAGTAAACCAGAATCTTGGAAGACATGCTTAGAGCATGCGTACTGGAATACGGATCCAAGTGGGAAGACTGCCTACCTTACGCAGAATTCTCTTACAACAATAGTTACCAAGCCAGCCTACAGATGGCCCCCTTTGAAGCCTTGTACGGAAGGAAGTGCCGTACCCCCCTGAACTGGTCAGAAGTCGGAGAAAGCCAAGTTTTCGGCCCAGATGTTCTTCGTGAAGCCGAAGAGAAAGTCCACAAGATCCGAGAGTACCTCAAAACTGCGCAATCCAGACAGAAGAGCTACGCCGACAAGAGACGTCGGGAGATGA
Organism: Lolium perenne; assembly: GCF_019359855.2. Classification (NCBI taxonomy): domain Eukaryota; kingdom Viridiplantae; phylum Streptophyta; class Magnoliopsida; order Poales; family Poaceae; genus Lolium; species Lolium perenne. Next base: position 45,798,268 of record NC_067244.2, read on the forward strand.
CCTTTGAGATCGGAGACTTCGTCTATCTCAAAGTATCCCCCTTGAAAGGGATGCAAAGGTTTCAGCTGAAAGGAAAGCTTGCACCTCGCTATGTTGGACCTTTCCAAGTCCTTAGCCGCCGAGGTGAAGTATCTTATCAACTGGAGTTGCCTGAAGAAATGTCGGCTGTGCACGACGTGTTTCACATCTCACTTCTCCGGAAATGCCTTGAAGTCCCGGAGAAGACCGAAGTGTTCAAGAACATCGATCACCGATCGGTGGATATCAACAAGGATCTGACTTACCGCGAAGTGCCGATTCGCATATTGGAAGAAGCTTACCGAACCACCCGCACCCGAAGCATCAAGTTTCTGAAGATCCAATGGAGCAATCATACCGAGGATGAAGCCACATGGGAACGCGAAGACTTCATGAAGAAGGAGTACCCAGATCTCTTTAGTACCTAACTTTCTTTTCGATCTCAGGACGAGATCTTTTGTAAGGGGGAAGGGTTTGTAACACCCTAAATTTCAATAAAAAGAAAGTTAGAGAAATCCAGAAACCAAAATCTCAAACCAACAAAAACTTTTCTTTTTGCATATAGTACCATGCATAGGACTTGTGCATTTGAGTGATATGCCATGATGATTGTTTTTACTTGTATTGGATATGCTCTAAAAACCCTAGAGTGATCATGTGAAGATCACCAACCAAATAAATCAAAGAGGAAGAAATTCCATAAATTGCAAAACCCTAAAAACCCTAACATAGGCTCTATGGCATTTTTATAAATCTTGACCCTAGACCTATTTGGTCTTCACCATTAGTTGGATAATGTTATTAAACAGTTATTACAACTTTTGGAACCAAGGTTGCACGATTCAAATGAAATTCAAACACAATTCCCACTCACATATGATAATGGCTAAATCTGCCAAATTTAGTCTGGTCACCATTTTGAGCTCCTGCAAATCAATTTGCCCAAACCAATTCTTGCTAACTCTTTGTACCATTTCAAAGACAACATCAAGGTGAACAACTTTGATGAAGATCACCCTGCCAAATTCATCTTGGATCAATAGCTATGCTCATCCAAAGTTGCAACATTTTAACAAGTGGAACAATCTCACACTTGTCAATTTTTGAAATTCTTGAATTCTACTTTTTCCACCACCACCTCAAATCACCTCTGGTCATTTACAACTAATATCAACACTCACATTTCAAAAACTTTCACCTTTTGAATTATTTCAAATTTGGAGAATTATGCAAATTGCAAAATATGGCACTATTTGACACTATTTGAAATAGTGTTCTATACACACCAAACCTACACTACACTACCCCAAATGGTTCCCCTGCCCCCTTTCACCCTGAATGGCAACATTGAAACCCTAGGGAGAGAGAGAGAACAAGCAAGACATGGCCATGCCGGCCATGTTCTTCTCCCCCTCTCATCCTTGCACCTCAGCCCTGGCCCTGGTGCCCACACTCGCCACCGCACACTCCTACACCACCCTAGCCAAGCCACGGTCGAGCTCGACGCCGACCATCGCCGGAGATCGCGCGCCGAGATCAGCCCTGGATGCCGCTCGCGTCGCGCATGGACGCCACTGGCCACGCGCCGCGCAGCCACTCCGCTCTCGCCCTGGACCCCCTGTGCACACGTTGAGCACCGCAGTGACACCGCGACGCCACCAGACACGCGCCCAGCCCAGACCCGTGACCGCCGGCGCCGGAGACGACGACTGGTTCCCGTACGTGCCGCGACCGTCGTGGAAGCAACACGACCCAACCGAGCCTCCCCCGACCAAGCTGTCGCTGCCGTTAGACTCGCCTGGACACACAGAGCACTGCTGCCACCTCGCCTAGCTCGCTAGCTCGCCGGAGACGCCGCGAGCATGTCGACCACCACCCTGCCCCGCAACCCTCACTCGCTTCTATAAATACCACGTTCCCTGGAAGCAACTGAGCACACCACCTCACTCCCCACCCTTCACCACTTCGCCTCGCACCATTAGCCACCTCGATCGTTGCCGGAGCAAGGCCAATTGCAAGATCGGAGCCGCGGAAGCCCTGGAGAAATCGCCATTGATCCAGGCCGCCTCGAGCTCCGCCACTGCTACCAGCTGCTTCGCCGTCGTCCACATCTACCTCGCGCACACTGCCATACCTTGCTGGAGCCGCGGTGAGCTCTCCCACCCCCTACTGCCGCCGCCGCATCATCGGGTTCTCGTCGGTGACGACGATGAACCACGACCGTCGATCTGCGATCTAATCCTACGTCCCACGTTGAAACATACCGTTTCGGGTTTTAAAAGAGGCTGACAGGCGGACCCCACCCTGTCAGGCAGCCCACGCGGGCACAGACGCGTGGTGGGCTGGCCGTGGGCCTGTTTAAATGATTTGGCCCAATAGCTTTTCCCGCCGGCCCTTTTAATTCAAACCGAGTTTAATTAATTCAAATGAATTTGAATAGTGCCTCCACTTTGAAATTCAACCATTTCAAATTGGCTAAACCAAATCTAGTGAATTTTATATTGTTAGAAAGCCACTGAAATTCTCTACAACATACCACTAGCCTCATGGTCAATTTCTTTGTAGAATTAATGTGACAAAAATAACAAGACAGGGACTTTTCCCTATTCAAATAATTCTTAAAAATCAACCAAAATAGATATTAAGTCATTTCCAACTCTAATAGCTCACATTTGACTTACACTAATTGTTTATGCAATAAAATGGTGTGGTCACTTTGCATGATCATGCCATGGTTTAATGAATGGATATTTTGACTAGTTTAACTAGTTGATATTGTCCAAAACTATTAAAGTTAATTTGTGTGAAGTCTTACACTTCACTTAAACTTGTCTCACATGGATTCATGGGATGTTTGGACCCCTGGTCCCAAACTCTCTTATATGAATTACTTGAGATTTAAATCAAAGGTAGTGTTATTTAAATGGTATGAGGTGATCCACCTCATTTAAACCATTTTCCCAAATGATGATGATGAACATTTGACTTAGATCAATATGAGTTCATCTATGATTGTTGGAGAAATTAAATCTTAAGAAGATTTCAATGAGAGGAAATTATTTCTCAAGAACCCTATGGAAACTATCATTTACATATGGAATACAAATTCTATTTAAATCCCACAACCCATGCACCCTAGTTTATTTATTTGGTGTGCATAGAGTAGTTTGTGTGTTTATTTGTGATGTGTGGAATAGCCATTGAATTAGTGAGTAATTATACTCGTATTCAAATTTAGACGGTAGCACCGGAGAGTACGCCGAAGAAGAAGGTTGCTACCAGGAGGAAGAGGAGGAACAGTTTGAGAACTACCAAGGCAAGCTAAATTACTATGCAAGCTACTACCAATGCAAGCTATTATTCTTGCAAAGTGCAAAGCCCCTTGGGGCAAGGCACCATGTTCTTACCTTTTCTTATATGAACCCATCCCAAGTTTTTACTTTACAAGTTGTTACTTGTTTTCTAAATGAGTTACTTTTATAGTTAACTTTGGTCAAAGTACAAGTTGAGTCCTAGAGTAGTGAGTTAGTCTTCCCAAAGCAAAGCAAGTTAGCACCCCTCATGAAATAGAGCTAGTGCTAAAGAATTAAAACTTGACTACTCTAGATGGGAACCATGTGAATTTTGAAAGGATTTTTAAACCTTGGAATGAAGATGCATTCCATTGAACGATTTTTGAAGGTGAATATGACCAAGAGAAGATGGGGATTTTTGATAAAACATGATGTTGGTTTGAATGCGATACCTTTCCAATTATCAAGTACCCCCACAATACACGATTATGGGTAGGGCTTAACTGGAAGTTTATGCGTCTTAGTATGGGTTCCCTCTAAACAAGCGTCATCGGGGTTATGCCGAAAGCTGCCTCTACCACAAAAGAAACGATACGATATGATGCAAAATGAGGTGAATGTCCGGCCCAAGCCTGTGCGGTTCCCAGTGGTATGTCTGTCTTCTTTGGGAGGCCAAGCTCATGGGGAGAGGTGCTCATACTAGGATTTGTAAGTGAAAGGTTAGGGTTGATGATCCGCGTACTGTGTTACGATGATTCGGGGAAATCCCGACGGATGAAATCAAATGTTGTGGCACAAGTGTGCAACCTCTGCAGAGTGTAAACCTATTCGAATAGCCGCGTCCACGGTTACGGACGGTTGGAAAGGCCATACAGTTTCCGATGTCATATCTTTGAAAATGTTGTTGAAAAGGATGAAGGTGAAATGACTTGTGGTGGATTGAATTGAAATCACCACTTGAATGGTGGGAATGACACTAATGTTCCCACTTGAGTTAGTTAGCACTTGAGTAAGCTTTTTCTCAAAACTTTGTGAAATAAAACTAGCTTTATGCAAATAAACTAGAGCTTAGCAAACCATACTAGAATGTCTAGCACTTACTTTAGTATTGGTTTGCGAGTACTCAACGTACTCACGGCTTTGTCCCTGGCTATTCCAATGGCCAGAGTATGAAGATGAACAAGGAGATGACCAGCAGGACGCCTACGACAACTAAGCGCCTTCCGACGTCAAGCGTTGGCCTGTGGACTAGAGAGTCCTTGTATCTTACGCTTCCGCTATGTTGAACTATGAACTTGTGTTTGTTCGTTGGTCAATAGATCAACTATTCATGTAATATGGATCATGTGATTCCAATTTGTAAGACTTATGGTTTGTAATGAATGATGACTGTGATACTTAACTATTATGCCTCGCAACAACAATATTCCTGGGATTGCGATGTATGACATAATAGGCATTCGGACTTAAAAATCCGGGTGTTGACATACTAGGATGCTTATATCATTATTACTTGCAATGCCTATGTCTTGCTATTATATGGACTCTCTCATTCATGCAACGCCCCTTCATCCATCTTTGTGCCTACAATATTTTAATCCTGCTGTCTACTGCAATCAACGCTACTGTTGTTTTTTATTTCGCTACTGCTGTTACTTCACCACTACCACTGCTATAAAACTGTTATTATTGATAAAATGTTGCGAGCTAGTCTATTTCCAGGTGAAGGCGAATTGACAATTCATCTGTTAAGGCTTATAAATATTCTTTGGCTCCCCTTGTATCGAATCAATAAATTTGGGTTTTACTTCCCTCGAAAACTGTTGCGATCCGCTATACTTGTGGGTCATTAAGACTATTTTCTGGCGTAGTTGCCGGGGAGCATAGTTTTATTTACAAGCCCACTTGAAGGTGATATTGTTCGCTGCAATTTATTCATTATGGGGAAAGCTCCTTAATCGAAGATCCCTATATTTCCATCCACTACAAGAAGAAGTACAACTCTGAACACCTCTGTTGCTCTTGATTCGCCATCTGTTATGAGTAAGCTTCTTACTCCACCACATGCTACTGCTACTTCTGCTGAGTCTGATAATGCTCTTGATGATTTTGATGATGCTTCTACTGTGCTTGATAAGAGTGGTTCGTTAGGTCCTTTCCTAGATACTACAATTGCTAGAGCTAAGCAAATTGAAAATGCTGAAAATACAATTACACATGTTAGTTCACCTCAAGCTAGGGGGAATCCTAGTGATGATCCCGATGAAACTTATATTGAACTTGATGATGACTTCATTGAAGAATGTCATGCAACTAGAGATGCAAGTGCTATGAAAAGTCTCTTGCAAGAAGAGTTGTTAGATATAATATGTCTTCTGATTCTAAGTTTGCCACATCTCCCATAAATATTAGAGATAAGGATTATGATTTCTCTCTGGATTTATCTTACATATCTATTGTTGAGAAAGAATCTTTCTGTGGTACTGAAAATGAAAGTGCTATGAAACATATGAATGAACTCTCTACTCTGAGTAATTTATTCTCCGATGATATTAAGATACGCACTTACTTTGTCACTAATTTTCCCTTTCTCTATGAAAGGAGCAGCTAAAATTTGGTATGATAATTTGTCTCCTGGATCTATTGATAGTCATATTGGTTTGGTTAATGTTTTCTTTCAGAATGTGAGGATGTGAGAGGGAGTGGCCGACCAGGTCAAACGAGGAGCGTCAGCATGCGCTAACACATGCGCTAACTGTTGGAGATATGCCCAAGAGACAATAATAAAGTGGTTATTATATATCTTTATGTTTATGATAAATGTTTGCATACCATGCTATAATTGTATTAACCGAAACATTGATACATGTGTGTTATGTAAACAACAAGGAGTCCCTAGTAATCCTCTTGTATAACTAGCTTGTTGATTAATAGATGATCATAGTTTCGTGATCATGAACATTGGATGTTATTAATAACAAGGTTATGTCATTGATGAATGATGTAATGGACACACCCAATTAAGCGTAGCATAAGATCACGTCATTAAGTTCATTTGCTATAAGCTTTCGATACATAGTTACCTAGTCCTTCGACCATGAGATCATGTAAATCACTTATGCCGGAAGGGTACTTTGATTACATCAAACTCCATTGCGTAAATGAGTGGTTATAAAGGTGGGATTAAGTATTCGGAAAGTATGAGTTGAGGCATATGGATCAATAGTGGGATATTGTCCATCCCGATGACGGATAGATATACTCTGGGCCCTCTCAGTGGAATGTCGTCTAATTAGCTTGCAAGCATATGAATGGTTCATAAGAGATGACATACCACGGTACGAGCAAAGAGTACTTTTCGGAGACGAGGTTGAACGAGGTATAGAGATACCGATGATCAAACCTCGGACAAGTAAAATATCGCGTGACAAAGGGAATTGGTATCGTATGTAAATGGTTCAATTGATCACTAAGTCATCGTTGAATATGTGGGAGCCATTATGGATCTCCAGATCCCGCTATTGGTTATTGGTCGGAGAGAAGTCTCAACCATGTCTGCATAGTTCACGAACCGTAGGGTGACACACTTAAGGTTTGATGTCGCATAAGTAGATTTGAATATGGTATGGGACGAAGTTTGTTCGGAGTCTCGGATGGGATCCATGATGTCACGAGGAGGTCCAGAATAGTCTGGAGAATAAGATTCATATAAGGGAAGTTGATTTCTAGGTTTCGAAAAAGTTCGGGATTTTCCGGTGGATGACCGGGAAGGTTCTAGAAGGTTCCGGGGATCCCACCAGTGGGCCCACGACCCTAGGAGGCCTAGCATGGGCCGAGGGGGTGCTCCCTAGCCTAATGGGCCAGGGGCACATGCCCCTCAAGGCCCAGCCGGCCAACCCCTAGGGTTTCCCTAGGGGGGATCAACTTGGGGGGGGGGGAAGAAATCCCTCTTCCCCCCACTTGGCCGCCGCCCCCTAACCCTAGATGGGAAAGGGGGCCACCCCACCGACCTGGCCCCCTATATAAAGAGGGGAGGGGGTGGCCGGCCACCATCCCCATCATTGTCCCCTCCTCTGGCCGCCTTTCTCCTCCACCATACGCTGCTCTGGCTTAGGCGAAGCCCTGGAGCTTTTCTTCCTCCATCACCACCACCACGCCGTCGTGCTGCTGGAACTTGGAGGAGATCTACCAGACCTCCGCTGCCCACTGGAAAGGGGAGAGGAAGGGCTTCATCGACACCGTACACGCGACCGAGTACGGAAGTGCTGCCGGATTGCAGCACCGGGGACGATCGTCTACACCAACAACGAGATTAATCTCGTAAGCTTTGGAATCTTCGAGGGTTAGTCCCATCTCCATCTCGTTGCTTCGATCTTGTAGATTATATCTTGGGTGTTCCATATATTAGATCTTGGATTTGTTCGTCTTTGCGGTAGGAAATTTTTTGTTTTCTATGCAACGAACCCCATCAAGAGGGCAGCTCCGTTAGTGAGCACGTGCTCGCTAAGTCTGGGCATGCGAAGAAGCTCAGTGACTTGGGGATAGTGATTCCTAACCAGCTGGGTATTCATCGTGTCCTCCAATCACTGCCACCAAGTTACAAGAACTTCGTGATGAACTACAACATGCAGAACATGAACAAGGAGTTACCTGAACTCTTCTCCATGCTAAAATCTGCTGAGATTGAGATACAGAAAGAACATCAAGTGTTGATGGTCAAAAAGACCACTAGTTTCAAGAAGCAAGGCAAACCTAAGAAGGGCAACATCAAGAAGGGCGGCAAGAAAGCTGCCGCGCCTCCTGAGAAGCCTAAGGGTGGCCCTAAACCTGATACTGAGTGCTATTACTGCAATGGGAAGGGGCACTGGAAGCATAATTGCCCCAAGTACTTGGCTGATCTGAAGAGCGGCCTTGTCAAGAAGAAAAAAGGTATATCTGATATACATGTTATAGATGTCTATCTTACTGGTTCTCGTACTAGTGCCTGGGTATTTGATACTGGTTCGGTTACTCACATTTGTAACTCGAAACAGGAACTATGAAATAAACGAAGCCTGGCGAGGGACGAAGTGACGATGCGCGTTGGAAATGGATCCAAGGTCGATATGATCGCTGTCGGCACGCTCCCTCTACATCTACCTCCGAGATTAGTTTTAAACCTCAATAATTGTTATTTGGTGCCTGCTTTGAGCATGAACATTATATCTGGATCTTGTTTAATGCAAGACGGTTATTCATTTAAGTCTGAGAATAATGGTTGTTCTATTTTTATGAATAATATCTTTTATGGTCATGCGCCTGAGATGAATGGTTTATTCTTGTTAAGTCTCGATAGTAGTGATACACATGTTCATAACATTGATGCTAAGTGAATTAAATTGAATGGTAATTCTACTTATATGTGGCACTGTCGTCTTGGTCATATTGGAGTGAAACGTATGAAGAAACTTCATTCCGATGAACTTCTTGAGTCACTTGACTTTGAGTCACTTGATAGATGTGAAGCATGTCTAATGGAAAAATGAATAAGACTCCATTCTCTGGTATAATGGAGCGAGCTACAGACTTATTGGAAATCATACATACCGATGTGTGCGGACCAATGAGTGTAGCCTCGCTCGGTGGTTATCGTTATGTTCTAACCTTGACAGATGATCTGAGTAGATATGGGTATATCTATTTCATGAAACATAAGTCCGAGACTTTTGAGAAGTTCAAGGAATTCCAAAGTGAAGTAGAAAATCAACGTAACAAGAAGATTAAGTTTCTGCGTTCTGATCGCGGAGGCGAATATCTGAGTTATGAGTTTGGCATGCATTTAAATAAATGCGGAATACTTTCACAGTTGACACCGCCGGGAACACCACAGCGCAATGGTGTGTCCGAACGTTGTAATCGAACTCTCTTAGATATGGTTCGGTCTATGATGTCTCTTACAGATTGCCGTTATCGTTTTGGGGTTATGCATTAGAGACAGCCGCATTCACTTTAAATAGGGCACCATCTAAATCCGTTGAAACGACACCGTATGAATTATGGTTTGGGAAGAAACCTAAGCTGTCGTTCCTGAAAGTTTGGGGTTGCGAAGCTTATGTAAAGAAGTTACAACCTGACAAGCTAGAACCCAAAGCGGAGAAATGCGTCTTCATAGGATACCCTAAAGAAACAATTGGGTACACTTTCTATCATAGATCCGAAGGCAAAATTTTTGTTGCCAAGAACGGATCCTTTCTTGAGAAGGAGTTTCTCACAAAAGAAGTGACTGGAAGGAAAGTAGAACTCGACGAGGTTGATGAACCTTCTCTCGTAGATCAGAGTAGCGCAGTGCCGGAAGATGTTCCTGTACAGCCTACACCGATAACAGAGGAAGCAAATGATAATGATCATGAAACTTCGAACGAGGTAACTACTGAACCTCGCAGATCGACAAGGGAGCGTACCACTCCTGATTGTTATGATCCTTGTCTAAATGTCATGATTGTGGACAACAATGATGAAGACCCTGCGATGTATGAAGAAGCGATGATGAGCCCAGATTCCAACAAATGGCAAGAAGCCATGAAATCCGAAATGGGATCCATGTATGATAACAAAGTGTGGACTTTGGTAGACTTACCTGATAGCCGCAAGGCTGTCGAGAATAAATGGATCTTCAAGAGAAAAACAGATGCTGATGGTAATGTTACTATCTATAAAGCTCGACTTGTCGCAAAGGGTTTCCGAAAAATTCAAGGAGTTGACTACGATGAGACCTTCTCACCTGTAGCGAAGCTAAAATATGTGAGGATTTTGTTAGCAATAGCTGCATTTTTTGATTATGAGATTTGGCAGATGGATGTCACAACGGCATTCCTTAATGGTGACATTGAGGAAGAGTTGTATATGGTACAACCCAAAGGTTTTGTCGATCCTAAAAATGCTGACAAGGTATGCAAACTTCAGCGTTCCATTTATGGACTGAAGCAAGCATCCAGGAGTTGGAACCGACGCTTTGATAAGGTGATCAAAGACTTCGGGTTTATACAGTGTCATGGAGAGGCCTGTATTTACAAGAAAGTGAGTGGGAGCTATGTAGCATTCCTGATATTATATGTAGATGACATATTATTGATTGGGAATGATATAGAACTATTAAGCAGTGTAAAAGGTTATTTGAATAAATGTTTTTCAATGAAAGACCTTGGTGAAGCAGCGTACATTTTAGGCATCAAGATTTATAGAGATAGATCAAGACGCCTAATAGGGCTTTCATAGAGTACATACCTGGACAAGATTCTAAAGAAGTTTAGAATGGATGAAAGTAAGAAAGGGTTCTTGCCGATGTTGCCAGGTAAGGTCTTGAGTAAGACTCAAGGTCCGGCTACGGATAAGAAAGAGAGAGGATGAACAAGATCCCCTATGCCTCGGCAGTTGGCTCTATCATGTATGCCATGTTGTGTACTAGACCGGATATCGCAAATGCTGTTAGTTTGACCATCATATATCAAAGTGATCCAGGAATGGAACACTGGACAGCGGTCAAGAATATCCTGAAGTACTTGAAAAGGACTAAGGATATGTTTCTTTGTTATGGAGGTGACCAAGAGCTCGTTGTAACCAGTTACACCGATGCAAGTTGGAACACTGATCCTAATGACTCTAAGTCTCAGTATTGAATGGTGCTGCAGTAAGCTGGTGTAGCTCCAAGCAGTGCACGGTGGCGAAGTCTTCAACATAATCGGAATACATAGCGGCTTCGGAGTCTTCATCGGAAGCGGTATGGATGAAGAGGTTCATTGTTGAGCTTGGTGTGGTTCCTAGTGCATTGGACCCACTAGTCATCTATTGTGACAACATGGGTGCCATCGCCAATGCACAAGAAACAAGGTCACACAAGAAGCTAAAGCATATCAAGCTGCGTTTTCATTCGATTTGTGAGTACATCGAAGATGGAGAATTAAAGATTTGCAAAGTACACACTGATCTAAATGTGGCAGATCCGTTGACTAAAGCTCTCTCTAGGGCAAAGCATGACCAACACCAGAATGCCATGGGTGTTAGGTACCTTACAATGTAATCTAGATTATTGACTCTAGTGCAAGTGGGAGACTGTTGGAGATATGCCCAAGAGGCAATAATAAAGTGGTTATTATATATCTTTATGTTTATGATAAATGTTTGCACACCATGCTATAATTGTATTAACCGAAACATTGATACATGTGTGTTATGTAAACAACAAGGAGTCCCTAGTAAGCCTTGTATAACTAGCTTGTTGATTAATAGATGATCATCGTTTCATGATCATGAACATTGAATGTTATTAATAACAAGGTTATGTCATTGATGAATGATGTAATGGACACACCCAATTAAGAGTAGCATAAGATCACGTCATTAAGTTCATTTGCTATAAGCTTTCGATACATAGTTACATAGTCCTTCGACCATGAGATCATGTAAATCACTTATGCCGGAAGGGTACTTTGATTACATCAAATGCCACTGCGTAAATGGGTGGTTATAAAGGTGGGATTAAGTATTCGGAAAGTATGAGTTGAGGCATATGGATCAAGAGTGGGATATTGTCCATCCCGATGACGGATAGATATACTCTGGGCCCTCTCGGCGGAATGTCGTCTAATTTGCTTGCAAGCATATGAATGGTTCATAAGAGATGACATACCACGGTACGAGTAAAGAGTACTTGTCGGAGACGAGGTTGAATGAGGTATAGAGATACCGATGATCAAACCTCGGAGAAGTAAAATATCGCGTGACAAAGGGAATCAGTATCGTATGTAAATGGTTCAATCGATCACTAAGTCATCGTTGAATATGTGGGAGCCATTATGGATCTCCAGATCCCGCTATTGGTTATTGGTCGGAGAGAAGTCTCAACCATGTCTGCATAGTTCACGAACTGTAGGGTGACACACTTAAGGTTTGATGTCGTTTAAGTAGATATGGAATATGGAATGGAGTTCGAAGTTTTGTTCGGAGTCTCGGATGGGATCCAGGACATCACGAGGAGGTCCGGAATGGTCCGGAGAATAAGATCATATATTGGAAGTCATTTTCTAAGTTTGAAAATGATCCGGTGCATTTATGGAAGGTTTTAGAAGGTTCTAGAAAAGTCCAGAAGAAATCACCATGGAAGGTGGAGTCCCGGAGGGATTCCACCTAGCATGGCCGGCCAGCCTAAGGGAGGAGGAGTCCCAGGTGGACTCCACCCCATGGTGGCCGGCCACCCCACCAAGGAAGGGGTGGGAGTCCCACCTTGAGTAGGAGTCCCACCTTGGGTAGGTTTCGTCCTTATGCATGGAAGGTTTAGGAGTTGGGCTCTTATTCGTTTCCTGGGCAAACCCTTGGGCTATTCCACCTATAAAAAGAGGGGCAAGGGGAGGGGGCCGGCCACTTCAAGCCACCACCTTGGCCGCACCCCTAGAGGCACCAAGGCCGGCGCCCCCCCCTCCCAAACCCTAGCCACCCTCCTCCTCCACCTCTCCCGCATACGCTTTGGCGAAGCCCTGCCGGAGATCTCCACCACCACCGCCACCACGCCGTCGTGCTGTCGGGATTCCGAGGAGGATCTACCACTTCCGCTGCCCGCTGGAACGGGGAGAAGGACGTCTTCATCAACACCAAACGTGTGACCGAGTACGGAGGTGCTGCCTGACTATGGCACTGTCAAGATGTTCTACGCGCTTTTGAAAGCGGCAAGTGATCATCTTCTGCAACAACGAGATCTAATCTCGTAGGCTTTGGAAATCTTCAAGGGTTAGTCTCATGATCTCCTCGTTGCTACCATCTTCTAGATTGCATATTTGCTTGGTTTTCGTTCTTGCGGTAGGAAATTTTTTTTTGTATGCTACGAATCCCATCACTAACACCCCGTCGTAGCTGATGTGTCCGGAGGCCGGACGCACAAGCTGGATTAAAATTCCTAGAATGGTGCCGTTGGCAGTCCCTTTGTCATCACGTCAGCAAATTGTTGTGTAGTAGGTACATGTAGAACGCGAAGCTGTTTGAGCGCGACTGATGTGGGCATTACCCTTCGGGTCACTTGTATTGTACTACCTCTTACAGCCCGGCCAGGGGCCCATGAAGGCACTCGGTGACCAAGTGGGCCGTTACGTTGGTTCCGAAGAGGAATTCTTGAAGGACAAGGCAAGAAGACGAAGAATACAAGGAGAGTTTAGATCTAGGGCACTTTGTAACCTAGTCATACCCGGACAAGACTTCTCGAGACCTGATCCCAATATAAGGGCCAGGAGAGGGGCTCCCGAGGGACGCACGCAATCATAGCAACCATAGCCACCGCAAGTCTAGAGCTAGGTCATCACAGAACTTAGTTGCTCGACGAGATCACAGCCGAAACCTTTGGCACCCCATTGTAACCCGATATTTTCATAATCAAGATCAGACAGGCAGGACGTAAGGGTTTTACCTCATCGAGGGCCCCGAACCTGGGTAAATCGCTCTCTCCGCTTTTTTGATAACCGATGTCTCGTGTTAGCCTACATGATTCCATCTACCCTAAGCCCCGCACGGAGGGCATTGTCGGGGAGTACCCTCGACATATGGCGCCGTCTGTGGGAAGCTTGTCGGCACAGGGCATGACATCGGTAGTTCCGGTCACATCTGCGGCGTTCGTACTGGAATCGCCAACGCCGCCAAGTCCAAGAAACTCGGTTCGTTGCGGATCCTTTGAGTTCACACCGCGCACTGAGGCCTCGCATCCGATCTCTTCGGAGCCGCGCGGCAACATGGATACGACCTTCGGTGTTGTCCACTTCATCATCGACTCCAGAGGGTTTCTTCGACTTCCCAGTTCAAACGCGCCAAGCCCAAGAACTTCGGTTCTAGATGACATCACACCACCAGCAGCTTTGGCAGTCTTGCCTGGGAGTAATGGCGAGTGTAGCCGAAGCAATTTCGCTAGCACAGAGGAGCATAGGAAGAGACGAAGGGACTCACACCGTGAAGAAGAGGAGCGAGCTGCGAGCCGACCTCGACAGTACGAACGGGGATGTTACAATATGCAATCAAGCAAGAACCGCTTCCGCACACCTTATTTATCGGCCACGGAGCAACTTGAAGCACCGTGATACCTGCACTCTTATATTGACCCAAAGGATAACCTCGAAAAAGCCACCCATCTGCTTAGAAATTGTCGGCAGTTCCTCGAAGTCCAGAGCTTTTGAGATGATCTCAGGGCTGAGGCAGCAGCAAAAGCCTACTCAGCAGAAAAAAGGGCGGCATCTTTTAGTCATCCACCGCAGCAGTACGTGCCGGAAGAAGGAGATATGTACATACCAACCAAAGTATATCCAGCGTCTCGAGGACAAGTCAACATGATCCATAAAACCAGATTTTCGAAGGGAGAAGCTAAGAAGTTCTCGCGAGAGGTGAGAGGTTGCTATGGCTGAGGTACCCGAGTATATCGACTGGTCGGACCAAAGCATATCTTTTAGCAAGGCGGATCATCCGACGGCCGTTCCAAGACCTGGTCGTGCCGCTCTAGTCCTCGAAGCGCAGATCGGAGGTTACAATATGAGCAAGGTGTTCATGGATGGAGGAAGCGGTCTGAACCTGCTGTTCGCTAGCACAATGAAGGCAATGGGTTTAACGGTCGATATGCTAAATGAATCTGATACAAGCTTCCATGGCATCATCCCGACCTGACCCACTTATCCCCTTGGAAAAATATCATTGGATGTTGTTTTTGGCACACCTAGCAACTTCAGGAAGGAGAAACTCGAATTCGAAGTGGTTGATTGGGAATCACAATAGCACGCCATCCTCGGCAGGCCAGCGTTTGCCAAATTTATGGCGGTACCTCACTATGCATACTTGAAGCTGAAGATGCCATGCAATAACGGGACAACAATAACCGTTCATGGAAGTTTTTCTCGCTGGTAACTGCGACAGGGATTTCCAGAAGATCGGCTCAAAGTTTGGTCTTAAGGAAGAGCTCAATGCACTCGACGTTGTTACAGATCACACGCAGCCTCCATCCGATAACCGGAACGTAAAATCCAATGAATTTGACGTCGCAAAAGAGGCAAAGAAATAGCAAGTGCACCCCTCTGACAAAAAAAACAGTCAACACGTCGGCAGATCTTGCTGTCGCATAGGAAGGCGCGCTCATCGAGTTCCTTCGTGAGCGCTGGGAAATATTTGCATGGGAACCATCAGACATGCAAGGTATTCCCAGGGAACTCGCTGAGCACGCCCTCAATGTTGACCCCAAAGCTAAACCTGTACAGCAGACATTACGTCGCTTCTCAGAACCTAAGAGAAAAACTATTGGCGAAGAAATTAATCGGCTCCGCAAGGCTGGATTCATTCGGGAGCTCAAGGAAGCCGAGTGGGTAGCTAACCCAGTAATGGTGCCAAAGAAAGATACGACAGCTCTTCGCATGTGTATTGATTACACAAGCCTCAACAGGCATTGCCCAAAGGATCACTTTTCGCTGCCCCGCATCGACCAAATAGTCGACTCCACAGCAGGCTGCGATCGTCTCTCCTTCCTCGATGCGTATTCAGGATATAATCAGATCAAGCTCAAGAAAAAAGATCAAGAGTTAACCGCGCATGGCGTTTATTGTTACAACGTTATGACTTTCAGACTAAAAAACGCGGGCGCAACTTATCAGCGGTGTATGCAAGCCTGTCTTGGAGAGCAAATTGGTCGCAACATCGAAGTATACATCGACAATATTATGGTTAAAACCAAAAATGCAGTTACCCTCATTGATGATCTGCGTGTAACTTTCGACAATCTCGACAGGTACAAAATAAAGCTGTATCCGAAGAAATGCTTCTTCGGAGTACCAGGAGGTCAGGTACTCGGGTACTTCATTTCAGCTTGAGGAATAGAGGCCAATCTGTAAACACCCGGATTTTTAAGTCCAGATGCCTATTATGCCATACATTGCAATCCCAGGAATATTGTTTTTGCGAGACATAATAGATTGATATCCCAGAACATCATTCATTACAAACCATAATTGTCTTACATCAAGGGATCACATGATCCAGTCTTACAACATAGTGGATCTAGAGATCCAATTACAAAACACATAGCGGAAGCGAAGTAGCGGTTGCGATCCATCTATTCCACAGGCAACTGTTGACGTCAGGAGTAGTCCTAGTTATCATAGACATCATGCTGTCTATCTTCATGGTACTGGTTCTCCTCTTCATAGTCTGGCCATTTGAATAGTCAGGGACAAAGCCATGAGTACTTTAAAGTACTCGCAAACTAATACTAGTGTAAGCACTATCAACTATAGTATGTGTTCTAAGCTCTAGGTTTATTTGCATAAAGCCAATTTTATTTCATAAGCATTTAGTAATAAAAGACTCTTCAATTCTCTAACTAAACTCAAGTGGGAACGTTAGTGTCATTCCCACAACTTTGTTGTGATCAATTCAAATTCACCTTTCAAGTTCAAGTCACCAGTCACCCTTCACATATCACATTTTGAAAATGGTCTGATGACGGAACAGTATGGCCTTTCCAACCGTCCATAACCGTGGACACGACTATTCGAATAGTTTTACACTCTGCAGAGGTCGCACACTTTTGCCACAACATTTGCAATAATCCATCAGGGTTAACTGGCCCTGATTTATCACATTCCGTGTGCGGACTACCAACCATAACCTTTCACTTACATACCCTAGTACATGCACCTCTCCCCATGAGCTTGGCCTCCAAGTAAAAACAAACCGTCAGCCTGGGAACTGCACAGGGCTTGGGTAGGACATTCGCCTCATTTCACATCATTTAACATTTCAATGGAGGCAGTCTTGGCATAACCCCTATGACGCTTGTTTATAGGGAACCCATACTAAAGCACATAAACTTGCAGTTAAGCCCTACCCATGATCAGGTATTGTGGGGGTACTTTAAAATTGGAATGGTATCGCATCCAAACCCAACCATCAGTTTTTGGTAAAATTCACCATGTCATTCACAAGTCATATTCACCTTCAAAATCTTTCAATAGAATGACTCATCATTCCAAGGTTTTCAAAGTCATTTGATTCACATGTTTCCCATCTAGAGTAGTCAATTTTAGTTTAGCACTAGCAACTAATCATGAGGGGTGCTATCTACATTGTAGTTCTCTAGGCTAACCTTGTTGCTCTTGCAATACCTCATATCTAGACCAAAGTGAACAATGCACAAAATATCTTTGATAAACCAAAGTAAAGCTTGTAAGAATAAAACTTGGGATTGGATCTTAAACATAAAATAGAAGTGTAATGGTGCCTTGCTCTAGTAGATCTTTGCAATTGGGGTAGCTTGCAAGAGTATAGCTTGCCTTGAGTGGTGTATTGATCAAAGTTTTCTTCTTCTTCTTCAAAGTAGACCTCCTCCTCCTGGTAGTCCTTGGTACAAGCGTCTATAAACAGATACGAGGTATACAATCACCAAACAAATCTTAAGGCTAGACTAAGCACACAAATGGTTCACACAAGCTATTCTAGCATCACAACATTATTAACATGTTGGTTGACTTTGTGTTCTTTTTAAAAATAATTTCCTCTCATTGAAATAATTATTAGAGTTGTTATTTATGTTCTTTGAGAAATAATTTCCTCTCATTGAACCTTATTAAGATTTAATCTCCTCAAATAATAATAAGGTATGAATACATGTTGACCAAGGTCAACACTTCATATTTATCATTTGGGAGAATGATTTAAATGAGGTATTACACCTCATGCAATTTAAAATTACTATAGTAATAATTTAATATCACCAAATAATACAATATGAGATTATAAAGACCAAGGTCAATACCTCATGAGTTACTTGAGACAAAGATTTAAATGAGAGGATACCTCTCATACTATTTAATAATTAATTTTGGGTAATTTAAATGGACTAGAAATAGCCACATAGCCATTATTTATTCTAGCCCATGATCATATGAAGCAACCATGTCATATTTTTACATATTCAGATAGACAATATGAAATGTGATTTTTGAGAGTCGGAATCAACTCAAAATCATTTATGGTTGATTTTTAATAAATGTTTGAAGTTTGCAAAAGCCCTGCCTTGTTATTTTTACAATATGAATTCTGCAATGAATCTAAGGTTGAGACCAGTGGGGTTGGATAGATAATTTTCTAAGCTTTCCATCAATATAAAATTCATCAAATTTGGTTCATCAGATTTGATTCTATTTAATTTTGAACATAGCATCTGCAAATAATTTCAGTTAAATCAAATAATGCGAATTTGAATTAGTGGGCTCAGGCGGGAAAGCACAAAAGGCCAGAGAAAAAGAAGTTGGGCCAGCCCAGCTGCGTGTCTCGCATGAGCGGGCCGCCTGACACTGGGGTCCACCGGTCAGTGGCGCATAAATAGCGAAACGGTAAGTTCTCTTCTGGAACGTAGGATTAGAACACGATCCAACGGCGTACAGCCGTCGTCGTCTCCGGCGAGACATGGGCTTACTGGCGGCGCGGGTAGGGGGTCGGAGGCTCACCGGAGCTCCAGCGATCGTCGGCGAGGGTGCGTAGCGACGTTGTAGATGACGGTGATCCTCCTGGTACAAGCGGCAGCTCCAGGGGTGGCGCCAATCTTCTCCTCCTTCTGCGGCAGCTCCACGGTGCTCCGGCGTGCAATTGGCGAGCTACGGTGGCTAATGTGGAGAGGGAGAGGGTCGAGGAGAGTCAGAGAGGAGAGGAGAAGCTGAGGGTGTGAAGGATTCGAGAGGGGAAGGCCTCCTTTTATAGTTGCGCGAGGTGCTGCGGCTCGGTGGATGAGGTCATCCATGGCGACGTCGCTACATGGGCGGCATGGATCGGGCGATGATGCAGGGGCATTGGCGACGTCAGGGCGGTCACGACAGGTTTGACGGCGGTGAAAACCATGCAGTGACGCGGGCTGGAGCTTGACAGAAGCTTGCAGTACGGCGGCGAAAGTTGTCGATGATGGCATCGTCCACTATCCTCTCTGGCGCAGGTGCGTGTGTCTGGGAGCTAGCTGGTGTCGTGGCGGAGCTGCTGGCGCGAGGAGAGAGCAAGGGGAGGACGAGGGTGACGTGGGGCTTGCGTGCTCTGGCGCGCTCCGGGCGTGCACACGTCGCGTTCTGGCGCTCACTGGACGTCACTGGGCGCGTGCGTTCCGGCCAGTGGCGTGCTCTCCTTCGTCGATGGCGGGTACTAGGGTGCTCAGGAGAGTGGGAGGGAAGTCCAGGACATGATGATGCATGGTTGAAGGGAGTGGAGAGGAGAGTTGGCAAGGTGATGACATAGGGGCTCGGCATGATCATCATTTGGTCAATTTTGTACTTGGCACAGTGGTGTAAAGGGCTGGGTTTGGTCCAGGGGATTGAGGAGAGTGTGTTTGCTGACTTGAGCAAGATGGTTTAGTCTAAAACCCAAAGGATTATAGCATGTGTTGAGTTGGCAGAATGGTGCACACCAAGTGCTCGACCAAATGGCCGCAAGAGATGAACTTTGGAACTTTGCAAAGATTTTTGGTGGAGTTCATTCAAATAATATTTGGAACACAATGGTGGTAGTGGTGTGCAAAATTAAGTTGATTTGTGAAATTTCAAAACGGGCATAATCTTAATTCTGTTTTGGTGTTGCTACTTTGCTTGATGGTATTAACAAATTGAGAAAGAACTTGCAGGGATGGTCTTGACCAAAGTTGTTCACCTTGATGAGGTCTTGGATGAGGTGCAAAGAGTTGGGGTGGTTTGGTTTAAGAATCTCTTAATACAGAGGCTCAAAGTGGGTGTCATGATATAAATGGCAGTTTTGACCATTATCTTATGTGAGTAGGTTTTGTATTTTATTTTGATTTGATTTGAGTTTCTTTGATTCAAAAAGGGTTCTTAAGTGTTTAGTAACATTACCCAACCATTGGCACAAGTCAATTTGGCCTAGGTTCAAGATTTGCAAAATTGACCATAAGGTGAGGTGGTGTGCATTTTTCTATTCTTCTTCTTTTCTTCTCTTTGATCACATTCATGATGGTTTAGGGTTTTAGCACATTTGATAAGCATATCAACAATCATCATGGCAATAACACAAGGATTAAGTATGAGCACTATGCATAGCACATGATTTAATAAAAGTTTTTGTTGGTTCTCATTTTTGAACAAGTGAAATCTTTTTCTTCATTTATTTGAAATCTTGGGATGTTACAAACCCTTCCCCCTTAAACAAATCTCGTCCCGAGATTTTAAGAAAATTTAGGTTCCTAAGAGAGATTGGGCAATTGGGTTAACAGGAAAACATACTCTGCATGGTCTGGGGTGCTTCCTGGGCTGCTGTGGCACTCATGTGGTAGAGACGGCCGTTGCGGTTGTTCGGGTTCCTTCTAGCTGCGAAGCAGCGCTGTTGCTGGGCAGGTGCAACAGTATTGGGGGCAGTCTTGGCAAGCTTCTTTGGGCACTCATTGGAGTAGTGACACACAGTTCCACATTCATAGCAGGTTACCGTTGACTTGTCCTTTGGGGCAATGGGGGTAGCATTGCTTCCAGTCCTTGGGGCAGTATTGGGGTTGTTGTTGTTACCATTGTGGTGGTTGTTGTTGTTGTTGCCTCCGGGCTTCGGGGGTCCTCCATTGTTGTTGGTGTAGTTTGTGCGGTATGTCTGAGCAGGGGGCTTGTTGTGTCTTGGGGCAAATCCTCCAGATGAATTGTTGCGGTACTTCTGTGCATTGTGGGGTCCATTCTGGTGCATCATACGGCGCTTGCGGTTCTCGTTGGCTTGGTGCAGCTACCCTTCCATTTGGATGGCTGAGTCCACCAGGGCTTCTAGGTCAGCAAACGGGATGTTCACTAACACAGTCTGCATCTCATCGTGCAGTCCATTCAGGAATCTTTCCTTCCTTTTCTCAGTGGTGTCGGTCTCATCCGGGGCGTACCTTGACAGAGTGAGAAACCTGTCGCGGTATTCCACCACGGACATCCTTCCTTGCTTGAGTTTGCGGAACTTGTCTCTCATCTTCTTGATCAGTCCCTAGGGCACATGGTATTTGCTGAACTTGAGTTTGAAGTCTTCCCAGGTCATCATTTGTTCCGCATTCATTGCACGGGCACTTGTCCACCAGGCTCTGGCAGGTCCTGACAGGTAGTGGGTGGCGAACAGTACTTTCTCTGTAGCTTCTACTCCTGCAACTTCTAGGTTGTTCTCCATTGTCTGGAGCCAGTCATCTGCATCTAGGGGCTCTTCTGTCTTGCTAAACATGGGTGGGTTAGTGTTCTGGAAATTCTTCAACTTGGATCCAGGGTGATCATGGTTTCCATGGCCTTGATTGTTCTGGGCTAGCTGCTGCAGTACGACATGGTTGGCTTGTCGCTCAGCTCTTTGTACTTCTCTATCTGCCATCATCATTTGTAGCATCTGCAGCATTGCATCCTGGTTGGTGCTGCGGGTTGGTGGGGCCATCTGAACGTTGAGGTAGATGATAAGATAAGAGGGAAATTTCTATGGTTTGTTTGGTTTAAAGTTCAAAAAGTTTCAAAACTTTGAGTAGTGTTGAGGGGGTAAAAACCGACAACACTTTTTCATTCATACCAAACATCACACATTACAAAGCTAACACACCATTGGTTTTAAGAACCATTCATTCGTTCTACGATACAAGGGGACAGATACAAACTCACACCTATGAAAGTGCTCTAATGATACTACTCTTCATCCGGAATGGTGGGTTCTTTGTCTTCATGGGTAATGTGCTTGGCGAAATGTGCGGGCGTTGTCCAACTCCTTGCGGGTCTTGTACAACATGAAATCCAGGTATGCAACATAGTGGTTCAGCTCCGGGTGTGGTGGCATGGTTATTGGTCTTCCCATGGGGTCATGTCTTGGGTAGTAGCAGAAACGAGTGTTCTTGAACTAGTTCACATTCTGTCCACACAGACGGAAATTGCTTCTTGCATGGCTCTAGTTATTCCATCCTTCCAAGTGTTCCCCGTTACAGAAAACCATATGGTTTCCCGAATTGGGGCTCCTAGCTTTCCTCTCAGATCTGCAGTAACTTCCCACCGAGGTTGTCCTCCCGACTGATTATTGAGTGGTATTCCGAAGAACTCGGGATACGGGCGTCCTAGGTATTCAACTAGTTGCTTCAAATCCTTCTCGAACATTAGGTTTCCTCCGTGGCCAAGCTGATAGGACTCACAGTTGTACTCCATATGTGAGCAATTAGGATGAGTAAGTTAAAGAAGTGATCAAGTGTGCAAAATTTTATGTAGGATTACAAGGAAAAGTAGAGCATGGATTTCTCATTTTTAAAAGATCTCAAAGGTAAGAGGGAGAATAGGTTTTCGTAAATATTCACTTCATTGGTTTTGAAACTAAGTTTTTCAGACGTCCATTCTAACTAGGGTCTCCTAAGGTCAAACAATGGCTCTGATACCAACTTGTAAACACCCGGATTTTTAAGTCCAGATGCCTATTATGCCATACATCGCAATCCCAGGAATATTGTTTTTGCGGGACATAATAGATTGATATCACAGAACATCATTCATTACAAACCATAATTGTCTTACATCAAGGGATCAAATGATCCAGTCTTACAACATAGTGGATCTAGAGATCCAATTACAAAACACATAGCGGAAGCGAAGTAGCGGTTGCGGTCCATCTGTTCCACAGGCAACTGTTGACGTCAGGAGTAGTCCTAGTTATCATAGACGTCATGCTATCCATCTTCATGGTACTGGTCTCCTCTTCATAGTCTGGCCATTTGAATAGCCAGGGACAAAGCCATGAGTACTTTAAAGTACTCGCAAACTAATACTAGTGTAAGCACTATCAACTATAGTATGTGTTCTAAGCTCTAGGTTTATTTGCATAAAGCCAATTTTATTTCATAAGCATTTAGTAATAAAAGACTCTTCAATTGTCTAACTAAACTCAAGTGGGAACATTAGTGTCATTCCCACAACTCTGTTGTGATCAATTCAAATTCACCTTTCAAGTTCAAGTCACCAGTCACCCTTCACATATCACATTTTGAAAATGGTCTGATGACGGAACAGTATGGATTTTCCAACCGTCCATAACCGTGGACACGGCTATTCGAATAGTTTTACACTCTGCAGAGGTCGCACACTTTTGCCACAACATTTGCAATAATCCGTCAGGGTTAACTGGCCCTGATTTATCACATTCCGTGTGCGGACTACCAACCATAACCTTTCACTTACATACCCTAGTACAGGCACCTCTCCCCATGAGCTTGGCCTCCCAGTGAAGACAAACCGTCAGCCTGGGAACTGCATAGGGCTTGGGTAGGACATTCACCTCATTTCACGTCATTTCACATCATTTCACATTTCAATGGAGGCAGCCTCGGCATAACCCCTATGACGCTTGTTTAGAGGGAACCCATACTAAAGCACATAAACTCCAGTTAAGCCCTACCCATGATCAGGTATTGTGGGGGTACTTTAAAATTGGAATGGTATCGTATCCGAACCCAACCATCAGTTTTTGGTAAAATTCACCATGTCATTCACAAGTCATATTCACCTTCAAAATCTTTCAATAGAATGACTCATCATTCCAAGGTTTTCAAAGTCATTCGATTCACATGTTTCCCATCTAGAGTAGTCAATTTTAGTTTAGCACTAGCAACTAATCATGAGGGGTGCTATCTACATTGTAGTTCTCTAGGCTAACCTTGTTGCTCTTGCAATACCTCATATCTAGACCAAAGTGAACAATGCACAAAATATCTTTGATAAACCAAAGTAAAGCTTGTAAGAATAAAACTTGGGATTGGATCTTAAACATAAAATAAAAGTGTAATGGTGCCTTGCTGACATAGGCATCCCCAATGGGCCTGCCGAAGATGGTACCCGGGGTTTACTGAAGGCCCATGAAGTCGAAGAATATGAAGATCGGAAGCCCAATTAGTTGATAAGGAAAGATAGAGTTGTATTAGGAATAAAGAGATTTGTAACTTTACGGGTTGGACTAAAAGGGTCTCCCGGAATCTGTAAACTTGTGCAATACGAAACCCTCGGCTCCGCCTCCTATATAAGGGGGAGTCGAGGGACAAAGAGAGGATCAAGTCATTGTTCACGCAACCCTAGTTTTCATAAGCAGTCGAGTACTTTTTCGGCTGGAACCCTCAAGATCTACTTGCCCTCTACTTCCAACGAAACCCTAGTCTACAACTTGTAGGCATTGACAAGTCGATACATTGTCAATTGGCGCCGTCTGTGGGAATTAGAGGCGACAAGGAGCTGATCTCGATGGCACGTTCAAGATCGTCGACTTCCTCGGTAGCAAGCAACGTGATGGATAGAGGTAAACGGATCGAAACTGATCTAGTCGATTTTATTCCTCACCCGCCCTCCCATTTGGATGCATATGCGTATATGGAGGAGCCTATGGAGATGACGTTTGGAAAGTTCCACTTCCGCGTCGAGAAGGAAGGATCGTATCGTCTCGAAGTTCCGATATCGTCGGGATTATCAGTGGTCGATTCCGATTTTTCGGGATCATCATCATCGTTCAAGCTCGATGCCGAAGAAATTTCATCGCCGCGCCTCGGCAAGTCGTCCACAAGCGGGGAAATTATCAAGATCTTCAGCGGCGTATCCTCTGAGTCATTCGCGGACTCCAATATAAGCAGCGACTCGGACAGTGTCGACAGCTATAACTTCATCGACAGATCTGCTTCTGTTCGGGAGGTCTTCACCGATCTATACGACGGTGTCACCAATCGAAGCAAAGGTACATCTTCAAAATACCATCAAATCTATGTAGTTGGAGAAGAAAGTCGCGCGGAGGAGACGTCAGAGGCTTTCGACGATGCGGGAAACCCATATGTCGATCCCGCTGATCTCAGGCGAGGTTTAGGCACTAAATATGTCGGGCCTACACCGCGTCTAAGGGTTCAACTCCCACAAGCAGCGTGGGACAGAGCCGCAAGAGCCATGGATGGTACGGAACCAATGAACACAACTGCTACGGCGGAAGAGTTGCAAGCATACCAATACAGACTCGCCCGTGTTGGACGAGAATTAGAAAAATAGACAGCTGATCTGAATAGAAGAAAGGAGGCAGCTGCCGAGTCAAGCAGGCGAAGGGCGGAGCTGAGCCGACAATGAGGTACTTCGGGAGATAGTCATAGAGCAGCTCGAAATAGAGCAAGATCTCGGTTGCAAAATATACCTGAGGCTGACAGGGATAATTTAATTCAAAACCTCGACATGTCCTTTATGTCGATCGACACGAGGGGGAATATTATTCCCAAAACACCAGAAGCGGGATACATGGCGACACAAGCTTTCATCCTTGCATCCAGGCTACCTCCTGGAGACCCAAGAGAAGCATTGTATAACATGGCCATGGCAGGAGTTGGAGCCATGGGAACATCGTTCGCAAAGACGCCTCCCGAAGGATCTGCAAGGAAAAATAGTCTACGACCTGCGGCAGCGGTGCAGGATCCGGCGAGAACAAGTGGGGCAAGAGACATAGCAACGCAATCAAGAGTGGACAGAGTGAGACAGGAACGAAGGGAACGTCGACATTCACCAGAGGTTGATGAGGAAGATATGTGTGGACTCCCGTGCTTTACGAGACGAGTCCGCAGAACTCGAGTTCCTTCAGGGTTTAAGTTACCCGATAATTACAAAAAATTCGATGGATCACAAGATCCTGAGGATTGGCTAATCGACTATCTCGAGACGGTAAAGTTAGTGGGTGGAACCAGAGCAATAGCCATGCAGAGCATCCAAGTGCACCTGAGTGGTGCCGCACGATCATGGATAAAGAAGCTGTCTCCTGGGTCTATCGACAATTGGGAAAGTTTCGAGGACATATTCGTAAAGAATTTCTGGTCCACATGCAAGAAGCCTGCATCATTGGAGCAATTGAGGGCTTGCAGGCAGAAATATGACGAGTCAATGAGAACATATATCCAGAGGTGAAACATCATCAAAAACTCGGCAGAAAATATATCTGACGAGAGGGCGATAGACGCATTTGTCGCTGGTATCCGAAGGAGAGACTTTGTTGAGGATTTGGGGAGAACCAATCCAAAAACAATAGCAGCACTCATGGAAATAGCAAATAGGTGGGCAGATGGAGAAGATGTTGTTCACAACAAACGGCACAGGTCGCCTGAGGAGGACCGCAACCGAAATTTCCAAAATAGACGACGATTCCCTCGACAGTCCTCAGATTATGATGCTCCCGGCCAAATATCGGCTGGCTTCCGAGGAAATAACGGAGGAAACAATCGCGATGATTATCAAAACAGCGGGGAGCAGCGCAATGACTACAAGGACGGCCCCCGTCCAAGTAGGCAAAATAATGGTCCAAGGTTCTAGAGGCCATACATATCTCCCGAGGATATGATGAACGGACCATGAAAAATGCACTTTTATCTCGACAACAATGGAAAGAGGAAGTCAGGACAATTGCAGAAAGATTGTCGAACTTTTCAGGCGTTGAACAGATTTGCAGGGCATGCCAATGCACAGGCAGCAAACAGATACCCCCAGGGGCCAAGGAGTGAGGTCCATCTTCCACCCCCTCCCGCGATCACAGACGCAAACCGACACCAGTTACAAATAGCGGCAGCACCAAACCCACCCACTTATGTCGACACCAATGGAGACGCGGTGTCGATGATTCAGAAGGCCAGGCCGTCAAATAGAGCTCAAAAAGTAATTTCGCGACATGTCTTTATGGCAGAGAAGATGCCTCCACCAACGATTGAGTACTGGAATTGGTCGGGACAATATATTGGCTTTACCATTGCAGACCACCCGCAGCAAGTTCCTCGACCAGGGCAATCAGCTTTGATCTTACCAGCGATGATCGCAGGGTTTGACGTCTCACGAGTATTCATAGATGGAGGCAGCAGTTTAAACCTTATGTATGCAGATACATTGAGGAAGATGAATATATCCCTGGCAAACTTAAAACCAACGGATATGCGTTTCCATGGTATCACACCAGACAAGCCAAGTTATCCATTGGGGAAGATCAATCTCGACGTTCAGTTTGGAACCCGAGAGAATTACAGGATAGAAAGGCTGGAGTTCGAAGTTGTGGATTTCCCGTCACAGTACCACGCTCTATTGGGATGACCTGCATATGCCAGATTCATGGCAGTACCACACTATACATACCTGTTACGGAGGCTCCCTGGACCCAAAGGACCAATTACAGTGAAAGGTAGCTTTGCGGTAGCAGATAAGTGCGACAAGGATTTTCATCGACTTTCCGAAACCTTCGGGATGCAGGCAGAATACATGGCGTCAAAACTGACAATAGACTACGACGTGTTGCCAGATGTCGGAAGGCCTCTCAACGAACCAACCTTTGACACCACCAAGAACTCGAAGGAAGTACAGATACACCCGACAGATCCGAAGAAGACGACAGCTATCGCCACAAACATGGACCTCGCGTAGGAAAGCACGCTCGTTGAGTTCCTCCGTGAGCGCTGGGAAATCTTCGCATGGTGTCCAGCTGACATGCCAGGAGTACCCAGGGAACTTGCCGAGCACCTCTTAAACTTGGATCCATTGGCTAGGCCAATCAGACAACCTTTGCGGTGTTTTTCGGAGCCAACCGCAAAGCTATGCTGTCAGAAATCAATCGACTCAGAGAAGCTGGGTTCATTAAAGAGATACACACAGAAGCCACGTGGGTAGCAAACCCAGTGCTGGTCCTGAAGAAAAACACAGAGGTCCTTCGCATGTGTGTCGACTTCACGTGTCTCAATAAACATTGTCCAAAGGATCACTTTCCCCTCCCAAGGATCGATCAAATCATCGACTCCACGGCAGGTTGCGAACGTCTTTCCTTCTTGGATGCATATTCTGGTTACAACCAGATTTGATTAAAGGAACAAGATGAAGTCAAAACAGCTTTCATTACCTCCTATGGCGTGTTCTGCTACAGAACAATGCCCTTCGGGTTGAAAAACGCGGGTGCAACATATCAGCGGATGATGCAAAAATGCCTTGCCACGCAGATTGGCAAGAACGTTCAAGTATCCATCGATGATGTCGTCATAACAACACAGAAGGGGTCAACTTTGATCGATGATCTCAGGGAGACCTTCGACAACCTCGACAAGTTCTGCCTCAAGCTCAATCCGACGAAGTGTTCTTTCGGTGTCCCCACGGGAGAACTTCTCGGGTTCATGGTGTCAGCAAGAGGAATTGAAGCTAACCCGGAGAAAATTCAGGCCATCGTGACGATGAGGAAGCCAACAAAGTTAAAAGAGATACAACAGTTAACTGGACGAGTCGCAGCTTTAAGCAGATTCATCGCTAGACTAGGAGAAAAGGCGTTGACGTTTTACGCCTTGATTAAGCAAGGAGAAAAATTCGAGTGGAACGAAGAAGCAGATAGAGCTTTCGAGGATCTCAAACGCACAATCTCGACACCACCAATACTGGTGGCACCGAAGGAAAAAGAACCTCTTTTGCTATATATTGCGGCCACACCTTAGGTGGTCAGCACAGTGCTTGTGGTCGAGCG
Source organism: Lolium perenne (assembly GCF_019359855.2). Taxonomy (NCBI): domain Eukaryota; kingdom Viridiplantae; phylum Streptophyta; class Magnoliopsida; order Poales; family Poaceae; genus Lolium; species Lolium perenne. The sequence goes on from NC_067244.2 coordinate 45,827,070, forward strand.
CGAAGAAGAAGGAAAACTTCATGGAGTACAGAGGCCGGTATATTTTATTAGTGAAGTTTTATCTCCTTCAAAACAGCGATACCCGCATTATCAGAAGCTGGCGTACGGAGTATTTACAACAGCAAGAAAGTTGCGGCACTATTTTTCGGCACACACGATAATAGTAGTCAATGAAGCACCTTTGTCCAACATACTGAATAACCCGGAAGCTACGGGTCGTGTTTCCCTATGGGGAATAGAGCTTTCCCCTCGGGACATCACATATGAAAAAAGAAAAGCAATAAAGTCACAGATATTGCCAGACTTCGTCGCAGAGTGGATGGAGCTGCAGAATACGGGACCCCCAGATTTGTCGAGAACTTGGACTATGAATTTCGACGGGTCCAAAAGGTTAGAAGGAGCTGGAGCAGGCGTGATACTAGTTTCACCCCAAGGAGACAAATTGAAGTATGTACTACGGATGACGTTCTCTAACGCCTCCAACAACGAGGCAGAGTACGAAGCACTGATACATGGGATGAAGATGGCGAAAGCTTGTGGTGCGACCCGATTAAGAATCTTCGGTGACTCCCAGTTAGTGGCTCAACAGGTGATGAATCAATGCGATGCAGCCAACGATAGTATGATAGCATACAAAGAATTATACAATGAACTTGAGAAGCTTTTCGACGGATGCAAAGTGAATCATATCAGCAGGCTCAACAATGATGAAGCCGACGTTCTGGCAAACATCGGATCTCAATGTTTGGCGATACCACCTGGAGTATTTTGGGAAGAGATAAGCGAAAGGTCGACCAAGGTGAAAAAACAGCCAAAGAAAAAGGAAAAAGTCAAGAAGGGCTCGGGGGCTCCTGTAGCAATAGAAGCAAATATATCGGGAGATGAAGAAGAGTCACACGAGGTGATGGTGGTGCAAATCCCTTGGATGCAAGCTTATATTGCATATATCTCAAGGAAGGAAATACCCGAAGATCCGGTAGAAGCAAGGTGAATTATTCGACGATCCAAAGCCTTCACCGTGGTTAATGGTGAGCTTTACAAGAGGAGTATATTGGGAGTCTTGCAGCGGTGTGTCACACCCGAAGAAGGTCGATTGCTGTTAAAGGAGGTACACGAAGGTGTATGTGGACATCACGCGAGTAGTCGAGCTATAGCAGCCAAGGTTTTCAGGGCAGGATTTTACTGGCTAACAGCAATCGAAGATGCAAAGGACATAGTACGAACCTGCAACGCCTGCCAAAGGTTTGCCGCGAAACCACATTCTCCGGCAGCAGAGTTGATGCCAATACCATTGTCATTGCCCTTTTCTCAATGGGGCCACGATATGGTGGGAAAGTTACATAAAGCATGACCAGGAGGATACGCGTATATGCTCGTAGCTGTCAACAAGTTTACAAAGTGGATCGAGGCAAAGCCGATAAATTCACCAGATGCAGCATCGACAATTAAATTCATCAAGAGCATCATTTTTCGGTTCGGAGTTCCTCATATAATAGTTACAGACAACGGCAGCAACTTCACATCGAAGGAGTTCAAGGCATACTGCACAGAGGTAGGCATCAAATTACAGTTTGCCTCGGTGGCACACCCGCAAACCAATGGTCAAGTCGAGAAAGCAAACGGCATTATCTGTAATGGCATCAAGAAGCGCATGTTGACACCATTGGAAAAAGCTCGACACACCTGGCCAGAGGAGTTGCCAAGCGTGTTATGGAGCATACGAACAACACCAAATACAGCGACACAAGAAACTCCGTTTTTTCTGGTCCACGGAGCTGAGGCAGTGCTGCTGATAGAAATAGAACACAACTCCCCGAGAGTAGCAGAATTTGATGAAGAAACCTCGAGAAGGGCACTGGAAGATGATGTCGATGCACTTGACGAAGCTCGGGATGAGGTATTGTCAAGAGTCACCAAATACCAGCAAGATCTGAAAAACTACCACGGTCGACGATTGCGACCACGGTCTTTCCAAGTAGGCGACCTAGTTCTTCGGCTTACACAAAACAGCCATGAAAAACTCGAGTCACCGTGGGTAGGCCCGTACATCATCACAGAAGTAATTGAAGGAGGAGCATACAGAATAAAGGACAAGAAAACAGGGAATGAAGAGCCAAATCCTTGGAACGTGGTGCAGCTTAGGCGTTTTTACACCTGAGTCGAAATATAGTCCTCTATGTAAACATACAATGTACTGAAACGCCCGCGAGTTTTCAGACGCACTCTTTTCCTTTCAGGGCACCGAGTGAGGCTGGAAGGTTTTTAATGAGGCGGGCTCGCGGTGCTGCAATATAATAAAGATATTGGTGATATAATCTTTTTCTTCGACAGGCTCGGGGGCTTGCAATCCGCAAAATACAATATATATACTCAAGTTCTCAGTATATAGTTTCAAAGATATTTTGCCTTGGTTCAAAAAACCTCGCAAACCAATAAAAAAAATACAAAACGACTTACAAAATAGCATTTACAATATACAAGGCCCTTTTTTACAAGAGAATTTCGACAGCAAAAAATAACTATTCAAGTCCCAACAGGTCATCTATGTTAATCCTTTCGTCGTGAGCAGAGGCACTCATATGTTCATCATAGTTGCCCTTGACGGAGAACTCCGTATCCATCCGAAGCAAATCGTCCATCATGTCATCGGCTACAAGCGTGACAATCTCATTGATTTTCTCGATATTCCTCCTTCGCCTTTTCAATTTAGCATGGCATAATTCAACAATCTTAGTCATATCCAATTTGGGATAGACAATCTGCAGCATGATCATAGCAAATCGAGCTCCCGCAGTTAATTGGGCTCTCACAAAATTGTGGATGCGTGGAGCATCCCGAAACTTGTTCATCAAATCAGGAAGAGTCTTCGGTGGGGCGTTTCGAGGAAACATGGTGTTATAAACCAGAGCCAATGTCTTCGTACAGAAATCAAGGAAGTCGCGAACTTGACCTGCGCGATCTTGAAATCTAACAATTCCTCGGGTGCGATCCGGCGTCGCCCAAAAATTGGAACCATGTTCCTGAGCAAGCCTTAAAAGATGAGTGGATCTCGCCTCCACACGTTGATCTTCGGGAACAGTATCCAAAAAAGAGCCTGTTCAAACAAAGTGCATGGATATGAGACAAAAATCAAATAGATTGGTGAAACTATGAAGACAAGAAGCGTACCCGCCATATCCTGGCTTGCGTCAGTCATCAGCTCGAGCATAAAGTTTTCTCGAGTAGCAGCTTGGGCTGCTTCGGCGACCGCAGATTCCTTTAGAGTTAAAGCTTCCTGGGCTTGATGGAGTGCTGATTGCGCGTGCAACACACGTCCGTTGGGAACCCCAAGAGGAAGGTGTGATGCGTACAGTAGCAAGTTTTCCCTCAGAAAGAAACCAAGGTTTATCGAACCAGTAGGAGCCAAGAAGCACGTTGAAGGTTGATGGCGGCGGAGTGTAGTGCGGCGCAACACCAGGGATTCCGGCGCCAACGTGGAACCTGCACAACACAATCACAGAACTTTGCCCCAACGTAACAGTGAGGTTGTCAATCTCACCGGCTTGCTGTAAACAAAGGATTAGATGTATAGTGTGGATGATGATGATTGTTTGCGAAGAACAGTAAAGAATAATTGCAGTAGATTGTATTTCAGATGTAAAGAATAGGACCGGGGTCCACAGATCACTAGTGGTGTCTCTCCCATAAGATAAACAGATGTTGGGTGAACAAATTACAGTTGGGCAATTGACAAATAAAGAAGGCATAACAATGCACATACATATATCATGATGAGTACTATGAGATTTAATCAGGGCATTACGAAAAAGTACATAGACCGCTATCCAGCATGCATCTATGCCTAAATAGTCCACTTTCAGGTTATCATCCGAACCCCTTCCGGTATTAAGTTGCAAGCAACAGACAATTGCATTAAGTATGGTGCGTAATGTAATCAACACAAATATCCTTAGACAAAGCATCGATGTTTTATCCCTAGTGGCAACAGCACATCCACAACCTTAGAACTTTCTCACTTGTCCCAGATTTAATGGAGGCATGAACCCACTATCGAGCATAAATACTCCCTCTTGGAGTCACAAGTATCAACTTGGCCAGAGCCTCTACTAGCAACGGAGAGCATGCAAGAACATAAATAACATATATGATAGATTGATAATCAACTTGACATAGTATTCAATATTCATCGGATCCCAACAAACACAACATGTAGCATTACAAATAGATGATCTTGATCATGATAGGCAGCTCACAAGATCTAACATGATAGCACAATGAGGAGAAGACAACCATCTAGCTACTGCTATGGACCCATAGTCCAGGGGTGGACTACTCACACATCGATCCGGAGGCGATCATGGCGATGAAGAGACCTCCGGGAGATGATTCCCCTCTCCGGCAGGGTGCCGGAGGCGATCTCCTGAATCCCCCGAGATGGGATTGGTGGCGGCGGCGTCTCTGGAAGGTTTTCCGTATCGTGGCTCTCGGTACTGGGGGTTTCGCGACGAAGACTTTAAGTAGGTGGAAGGGCAGGTCAGGGGGACACACGAGGGCCCCACACAACATGCCGGCGCAGCCAAGGCCCAGGCCGCGCCGCCCTAGTGTGTGGCCACCTCGTGGCCCCACTTCGTTTCCTCTTCGGACTTCTGGAAGCTTCGTGGAAAAATAGGACCATGGGCGTTGATTTCGTCCAATTCCGAGAATATTTCCTTACTAGGATTTCTGAAACCAAAAACAGCAGAAAACAGCAACTGGCTCTTCGGCATCTCATCAATAGGTTAGTGCCGGAAAATGCATAATAATGATATATAATGTGTATAAAACATGTGAGTATCATCATAAAAGTAGCATGGAACATAAGAAATTATAGATACGTTTGGGACGTATCAAGCATCCCCAAGCTTAGTTCCTACTCGCCCTCGAGTAGGTAAACGATAACAAAGATAATTTCTGAAGTGACATGCTATCATAATCTTGATCATACTATTGTAAGCATATGAGATGAATGCAGCGATTCGAAGCAATGATGAAGATAATGAGTAAACAAATGAATCATATATTAAAGACTTTTCATGAATAATACTTTCAAGACAAGCATCAATAATACTTGCATAAGAGTTACTCATAAAGCAATAAGTTCGAAGTAAAAGCATTGAAGCAACACAAAGGAAGATATAAGTTTCAGCGGTTGCTTTCAACTTCAACATATTTATCTCATGGATAATTGTCAACACAAAGTAATATAACAAGTGCAATAGGTAAACATGTAAGAATCAATGCACACAGTTGATACAAGTGTTTGCTTCTATGATAGAAAGAAGTAGGTAAACTGACTCAACAATAAAGTAAAAGATATGCCCTTCGCAGAGGGAAGCATGGATTACTATTTTTGTGCTAGAGCTTTTCATTTTGAAAACAAGAAACAATTTTGTCAACGGTAGTAATAAAGCATATGTGTTATGTATAAGATATCCTATAAGTTGCAAGCCTCATGCATAGTATACTAATAGTGCTCACACCTTGTCCTAATTAGCTTGGATTAACACGGATTATCATTGCATAGCATATGTTTCAACCAAGTGTCACAAAGGGGTACCTCTATGCCGCCTGTACAAGGGTCTAAGGAGAAGGTTCGCATTGGATTTCTCGCTTTTGATCATTCTCAACTTAGACACCCATACCGGGACAACATAGACAACAGATAATGGACTCCTCTTTAATGCTTAAGCATTCAACAACAGTTAATATTCTCATAAGAGATTGAGGTTTTGTGTCCAAACTGAAACTTCCACCATGAATCATGGCTTTAGTTAGCGGCCCAATGTTCTTCTCTAACAGTATGCATACTCAAACCATTTGATCATGAAAATCTCCCTTACTTCAGACAAGACGAACGTGCATAGCAACTCACATGATATTCAACAAAGGTGAAAGAGTTGATGGCGTCCCTAGAAACATGGTTACCGCTCAACAAGCAACTTATTAAGAAATAAGACACATAAGTACATATTCTTCACCATAATAGTTTTTAAGGCTACTTGTCCCATGAGCTATGTATTGTAAAGGCAAAGAATAGAAATTTAAAGGTAGCACTCAAGTAATGTACTTTGGAATGGCGGAGAAATACCATGTGGTAGGTAGGTATGGTGGACACAAATGGCATAGTATTTGGCTCAAGGATTTGGATGCACGAGAAGAATTCCTCTCAATACAAGGCTAGGCTAGCAAGGTTGTTTGAAGCAAACTCAAGTATAAAAGGTGCAGCAAAGCTCACATATGAACATATTGTAACTATTATAAGACTTTACATTGTCTCCTTGTTGTTCAAACACCTCAACCAGAAAATATCTAGACTCTAGAGATCAATCATGCAAACCAAATTTTAACAAGCTCTATGTAGTTATTCATTAATGAGTACAAGGTACATGATGAAAGAGCTTAAACATGATCTATATGAGCACAACAATTGCCAAGTATCACATTATTCAAGACATTAAACCATTTACCACATGCGGCATTTTCCGTTTCCAACCATATAACAATGAATGAAATAGTCCAACTTTCGCAATGAACATTAAGAATAAAGCTAAGAACACATGTGTTCATATGCAACAGCGGAGCGTGTCTCTCTCCCACATAAAGAATGCTAGGATCCGATCTTATTCAAACAAAACGAAAATAAAAACAAAAACAAACAGACGCTCCAAGTAAAGCACATAAGATGTGACGGAATAAAAATATAGTTTCACTAGAGGAACCTGATAAGTTGTCGATGAAGAAGGGATGCCTTGGGCATCCCCAAGCTTAGATGCTTGAGTCTTCTTAAAATATGCAGGGATGAACCACGGGGGCGTCCCCAAGCTTTGACTTTTCACTCTTCTTGATCATATTGTATCATCCTCCTCTCTTGACCCTTGAAAACTTCCTCCATACCAAACTCAAAACAAACTCATTAGAGGGTCAGTGTATAATTCATATATTCAGAGGTGACATAATCATTCTTAACACTTCTGGACATTGCACAAAGCTACTGAAAGTTAATGGAACAAAGAAATCCATCAAACATAGCAAAACAGGCAATGTGAAACAAAAGGCAGAATCTGTCAAAACAGAACAGTCCGTAAAGACGAATTTTTAAGAGGCACCAGACTTGCTCAGATGAAAATGCCCAAATTTAATGAAAGTTGCGTACATATCTGAGGATCACGCACGTAAATTGGCAGATTTTTCTGAGTTACCTACAGAGAACCATACCCAAATTCGTGATAGCAAGAAATCTGTTTCTGCGCAGTAATCCAAATCTAGTATTGACTTTACTATCAAAGACTTTACTTGGCACAACAATGCAATAAAATAAAGATAAGGAGAGGTTGCTACAGTAATAACAACTTCCAAGACTCAAATATAAAACAAAGTGCAGAAGTAAAATAATGGGTTGTCTCCCATAAGCGCTTTTCTTTTACGCCTTTCAGCTAGGCGCAGAAAGTGTGAATCAAGTATTATCAAGAGATGAAGCATCGACATCATAATTTGTTCTAATAATAGAGTCATAAGGTAACTTCATTTTCTTTCTAGGGAAGTGTTCCATACCTTTCTTGAGAGGAAATTGATATTTAATATTACCTTCCTTCATATCAATGGTGGCACCAACAGTTCGAAAAAAAGGTCTTCCCAATATAATGGGACAAGATGCATTGCATTCAATATCCAAGACAACAAAATCAACGGGGACAAGGTTATTGTTAACCATAATACGAACATTATCAATCCTCCCCAAAGGTTTCTTTATAGCATTATCAGCAAGATTAACATCCAAATAACAATTTTTCAATGGTGGCAAGTCAAGCATATCATATATTTTCTTAGGCATAACAGAAATACTTGCACCAAGATCACATAAAGCATTACAATCAAAATCATTGACCCTCATCTTAATGATGGGCTCCCAACCATCTTCCAACTTCCTAGGAATAGAGGTTTCAAGTTTTAGTTTCTCTTCTCTAGCTTTTATGAGAGCATTTGTAATATGTTTTGTAAAGGCCAAATTTATAGCACTAGCATTGGGACTTTTAGCAAGTTTTTGTAAGAACTTTATAACTTCAGAGATGTGACAATCATCAAAGTCTAAATCATTATGACCTACAGCAATGGGATCATTGTCCCCAATGTTGGAAAAAATTTCAGCAGTTTTATCACAAGTAGTTTTAGGTAATTTTGCACGCTTTGCACTAGGAGTAGAAACATTGCCAACACCAATTATTTTACCATTGATAGTAGGAGGTTTAGCAACATGTGAATCATTATCATTACTAGTGGTGGTGATAGTCCAAACTTTAGCTACATTATTCTCTTTAGCAAGTTTTTCATTTTCTTCTCTTTCCCATCTAGCATGCAATTCAGCCATCAATCTTATATTCTCATTAATTCTAACTTGGATGGCATTTGCTGCAGTAATAATCTTATTTTCATTATCCTTATTAGGCATAACTTTCAATTTTAAAAGATCAACATCAGAGGCAAGTCTATCAACCTTAGAAGCAAGAATATCAATTTTATCAAGCTTTTCTTCAACAGATTTATTAAAAGCAGTTTGTGTACTAATAAATTCTTTAAGCATGGCTTCAAGACCAGGGGGTACACTCCTATTATTGTTGTAAGAATTCCCATAAGAATTACCATAACCATTACCATTAGCAGCAGGATATGGCCTATAGTTGTTACCAGAATTATTCCTATAAGCATTGTTGTTGAAATTATTATTTTTAATGAAGTTCACATCAGCATGTTCTTCTTGGGCAACCAATGAAGCTAAAGGAACATTATTAGGATCAACATTAGATCTACCATTCACAAGCATAGACATAATAGCATCAATCTTATCACTCAAGGAGGAGGTTTCTTCAACAGAATTTACCTTCTTACCTTGTGGAGCTCTTTCCATGTGCCATTCAGAGTAATTTATCATCATATTATCAAGAAGCTTTGTAGCCGCCCCCAAAGTAATGGACATAAAGGTACCTCCAGCAGCTGAATCCAATAGGTTCCGCGAAGAAAAATTCAGTCCTGCATAAAATGTTTGGATGATCATCCAAGTAGTTAGTCCATGGGTTGGACAATTCTTTACCAAAGATTTCATTCTCTCCCATGCTTGAGCAACATGTTCATTATCTAATTGTTTGAAATTAATTATGCTACTTCTCAAAAATATAATTTTAGCAGGAGGATAATATCTACCAATAAAAGCATCCTTACATTTAGTCCATGAATCAATACTATTTCTAGGCAGAGATAGCAACCAATCTTTAGCTCTTCCTCTTAAGGAGAAAGGAAACAATTTTAATTTTATAATGTCACCATCTACATCCTTATACTTTTGCATTTCACATAGTTCAACAAAATTATTAAGATGGGCAGCAGCATCATCAGAACTAACACCAGAAAATTGCTCTCTCATAACAACATTCAGTAAAGCAGGTTTAATTTCAAAGAATTCTCCTGTAGTAGCAGGTGGAGCAATAGGTGTGCATAAGAAGTCATTATTATTTGTGTTTGTGAAGTCACACAACTTAGTGTTTTCAGGAGTATTCATTTTAGCAATAGTAAATAAAGCAAACTAGATAAAGTAAATGCAAGTAACTAATTTTTTTGTGTGTTTTTAATATGGAGAACAAGACAGTAAATAAAGTAAAGCTAGCAACTAATTTTTTGTGTGTTTTGTTTAAGTGCAGCAAACAAAGTAGTAAATAAAATAAAGCAAGACAAAAACAAAGTAAAAAGATTGGAAGTGGAGACTCCCCTTGCAGCGTGTCTTGATCTCCCCGGCAACGGCGCCAGAAAAAATGCTTGATTGCGCGTGAAATACACATCCGCTGGGAACCCCAAGAGGAAGGTGTGATGCGTACAGTAGCAAGTTTTCCCTCAGAAAGAAACCAAGGTTTATCGAACCAGTAGGAGCCAAGAAGCACGTTGAAGGTTGATGGCGGTGGAGTCTAGTGCGGCGCAACACCAGGAATTCCGGCGCCAACGTGGAACCTGCACAACACAATCACAGAACTTTGCCCCAACGTAACAGTGAGGTTGTCAATCTCTCCGGCTTGCTGTAAACAAAGGATTAGATGTATAGTGTGGATGATGATGATTGTTTGCGAAGAACAGTAAAGAACAATTGCAGTAGATTGTATTTCAGATGTAAAGAATAGGACCGGGGTCCACAGATCACTAGTGGTGTCTCTCCCATAAGATAAACAGATGTTGGGTGAACAAATTACAGTTGGGCAATTGACAAATAAAGAAGGCATAATAATGCACATACATATATCATGATGAGTACTATGAGATTTAATCAGTGCATTATGACAAAGTACATAGACCGCTATCCAGCATGCATCTATGCCTAAATAGTCCACTTTCAGGTTATCATCCGAACCCCTTCCGGTATTAAGTTGCAAGCAACAGACAATTTCATTAAGTATGGTGCGTAATGTAATCAACACAAATATCCTTAGACAAAGCATCGATGTTTTATCCCTAGTGGCAACAGCACATCCACAACCTTAGAACTTTCTGTCACTGTCCCAGATTTAATGGAGGCATGAACCCACTATCGAGCATAAATACTCCCTCTTGGAGTCACAAGTATCAACTTGGCCAGAGCCTCTACTAGCAACGGAGAGCATGCAAGAACATAAATAACATATATGATAGATTGATAATCAACTTGACATAGTATTCAATATTCATCGGATCCCAACAAACACAACATGTAGCATTACAAATAGATGATCTTGATCATGATAGGCAGCTCACAAGATCTAACATGATAGCACAATGAGGAGAAGACAACCATCTAGCTACTGCTATGGACCCATAGTCCAGGGGTGGACTACTCACACATCGATCCGGAGGCGATCATGGCGATGAAGAGACCTCCGGGAGATGATTCCCCTCTCCGGCAGGGTGCCGGAGGCGATCTCCTGAATCCCCCGAGATGGGATTGGCGGCGGCGGCGTCTCTGGAAGGTTTTCCGTATCGTGGCTCTCGGTACTGGGGGTTTCGCGACGAAGACTTTAAGTAGGTGGAAGGGCAGGTCAGGGGGCCACACGAGGGCCCCACACAACAGGCCGGCGCGGCCAAGGCCCAGGCCGCGCCGCCCTAGTGTATGGCCACCTCGTGGCCCCACTTCGTTTCCTCTTCGGACTTCTGGAAGCTTCGTGGAAAAATAGGACCCTGGGTGTTGATTTCGTCAAATTCCGAGAATATTTCCTTACTAGGATTTCTGAAACCAAAAACAGCAGAAAACAACAACTGGCTCTTCGGCATCTCGTCAATAGGTTAGTGCCGGAAACTGCATAATAATGACATATAATGTGTATAAAACATGTGAGTATCATCATAAAAGTAGCATGGAATATAAGAAATTATAGATACGTTTGGGACGTATCAAGTGCCTGTTTCTCTTTCTCGGACGACTTTCGGGATTGTTCCATTACTATAAGTATTTGTTTCTTCATCGCCTGAAGTTGTTGCCAGAGTTCGTTCAAGGTTTGATCAGGTTCGGAACTCGAAGAATCTTCGTTGAGATTATTAGCAGGAGTTCTCTTCGCAAGGGAAGAAGCGGGCAAAGCATCCGAGGAATGAGGAACCACGGTATAGTTGTCAAAAATCAACTGGAAAAATAATATCGACATCAATAACTTGGCAAGATAGCACTTTATTGATTCATGTTGAATATTTGCAAGCGCGTTACAAAACAGTAGGTTCCTAGTGAACCAATGATAGACTGTCGCAAAAGCACCTACGGCGACACTAACAAAAGAGGAAGGGAAAAAAGAAACCAAGGACAAGATGGTCTACTTGACCTCCGGTTTTGAAGCACTAGGGGAAGGAGTTGGTTTGTATTCGAGGAAGGAGAGGATTTTCTTCGAGTTTGGCTTGGCGGCCTTGATCAAAGATTGCCACTTCTTCATCTCCATACTCTTAACATCACCAACTTTAGCCCAGTCAGTGCGGCGAAGGGGATTGACGAGGAAGACGACGGGTATTTATAGCAGGATCATCCAAAACGTCGCACCGTTGGATGGTATAAGAACGGGCTTGATGATCTACACGTGGTTCAAGGGGTACAACGGTATTTTTACCATGATGGAACTGGACAGGCGCTACAGCGCGCGTGCCAGAAAAAGCGGAGGACGTGTGTCCCCCACTTGCGTAACGTGTCAATATGTCACAGATTTTGGGCCCACAAGTCAATGAAAGGACAAAAATTGTGTCTTCCGATACAGTGGTCGTGGCTATCATCAGCACTGATGTCACCTTACCAGTGGAAAAATCTCGGTTGCGGTGTTATGAAAATTGGCGACAGTGAAGGAATACTGACCTCGGGAGCATTTGACCAAATACAAGTTTTTGTTCAAATGCTCGGGGGCTACTTTATATAGAAATTTCGGGAAATTTGATGGAGATAATTCAGAAGGGGATGTTTCAAAATATTGCGATAGAGACAAATTGGAGCCTACAACCAAGTATAAATACTCGACTGTAGCCTCCGGGGCTACTCCCATCGGGAGCGCTGGTCGCGCACCCGATAAAGATGGAAGAATTCGAGAAGAAGACAATATAGTGACAAAGCTGTTACAACGGTGAGCCTACAACCAAGTACAAGCACTTGGCTGTAGCCTTGGGGGCTACTCCCATCGGGAACGCTGTTCGCGTGCCCGATGAATTTAGAAAACAAAATGACTGGTATATTTCGAGTTATACAAATAACTCTTCATATACTCCCATCGGGAAGACAAGATAAAATATACAAGTCATCCGATTGACTCGAATAAATGGGCTATTCCATTAGCCAAAAAAGAAACTCGACAATATATTCTCAGAGTGCCTCAGTCGCAAATAATCTCTGAATGCCGCAAAACTTTGCGAAGGTAAGACCCCGGATCCGTCATGTGCGGCGTGGCACCGTCTCTGACGACGGTTTGCTACTTTTTTCCGTATCAACATATACGAAGAAAAATCCTAACGGACGCGTTAGGTACCCGATAAAAAACATGACTGGAACTCGGCATCTGGTAAGACCTTAAGCGGCACATGTCGAGTTACGCCAGTATCCCGAGGTCATGTCCAGGGACGTGATCTTGAAGTAGGTTTTTGCGGATTGCCACAAGAGCAGTTAACTAGTACCTGATCCTTCAGATGGACTAGCCCCAAATTACCGTTATCCCTGTACAATATATGTTTGTTTTTTTTAAAATATGAGTTAACTCGAAGAAGTTATATGGTAATTATTAAGTGGGAGATTTTCCCTGATTCCCTGATTCAAGCAAAATCTCGAGGGCTACTGACATAGGCATCCCCAATGGGCCTGCCGAAGATGGTACCGGGGGTTTACTGAAGGCCCATGAAGTCGAAGAATATGAAGATCGGAAGCCCAATTAGTTGATAAGGAAAGATAGAGTTGTATTAGGAATAAAGAGATTTGTAACTTTACGGGTTGGACTAAAAGGGTCTCCCGGAATCTGTAAACTTGTGTAATACGAAACCCTCGACTCCACCTCCTATATAAGGGGGAGTCAAGGGACAAAGAGAGGATCAAGTCATTGTTCACGCAACCCTAGTTTTCATAAGCAGTCGAGTACTTTTCCGGCTGGAACCCTCGAGATCTACTTGCCCTCTACTTCCAACGAAACCCTAGTCTATAACTTGTAGGCATTGACAAGTCGATACCTTGTCACTTGCTCTAGTAGATCTTTGCAATTGGGGTAGCTTGCAAGAGTATAGCTTGCCTTGAGTGGTGTATTGATCAAAGTTTTCTTCTTCTTCAAAGTAGACCTCCTCCTCATGGTAGTCCTCGGTACTAGCGTCTATAAACGGATACGAGGTATACAATCACCAGACAAATCTTAAGGCTAGACTAAGCACACAAATGGTTCACACAAGATATTCTAGCATCACAACATTATTAACATGTTGGTTGACTTTGTGTTCTTTTTAAAAATATTTTTCTCTCATTGAAATAATTATTAGAGTTGTTATTTATGTTTTTGAGAAATAATTTCCTCTCATTGAACCTTGTTAAGATTTAATCTCCTCAAATAATAATAAGGTATGAATACATGTTGACCAAGGTCAACACTTCATATTTATCATTTGGGAGAATGATTTAAATGAGGTATTACACCTCATGCAATTTAACATTACTATAGTAATAATTTAATATCACCAAATAATACAATATGAGATTATAAAGACCAAGGTCAATACCTCATGTTGAGTTACTTGAGACAAAAATTTAAATGAGGGGATACCTCTCATACTATTTAATAATTAATTTTGGGTAATTTAAATGGACTAGAAATAGCCACATAGCCATTATTTATTCTAGCCCATGATCATATGAAGCAACCATGTCATATTTTTACATATTCAGATAGACAATATTAAATGTGATTTTTGAGAGTTGGAATCAACTCAAAATCATTTATGGTTAATTTTTAATAAATGTTTGAAGTTTGCAAAAGCCCTGCCTTGTTATTTTTACTATATGAATTCTACAATGAATCTAAGGTTGAGACCAGTGGGGTTGGATAGATAATTTTCTAAGCTTTCCATCAATATGAAATTCATCAAATTTGGTTCATCATATTTGATTCTATTTAATTTTGAACATAGCATCTGCAAAGACTTTCAGTTAAATCAAATATTCCGAATTTGAATTAGTGGGCTCAGGCGGGAAAGCACAACAGGCAAGAGAAAAAGAAGTTGGGCCGGCCCAGCTGCGTGTCTCGCACGAGCGGGCCGCAAATAGCGAAACAATAAGTTCTTTTCTGGGACGTAGGATTAGAACACGATCCAACGGCGTACATCCGTCGTCGTCTCCGGCGAGACATGGGCTTACTGGCGGCGCGGGTAGGGGTTCGGAGGCTCACCGGAGCTCCGGCGATCGTCGGCGAGGGTGTGCAGCGACGTTGTTGACGACGACGATCCTCCTGGTACAAGCGGCGGCTCGGTGGATGAGGTCGTCCATGGCGACGTCGCTACAGGGGCGGCATGGCTTGGGCGATGACGCAGGGGCGTTGGCGACGTCAGGGCGGTCACGACAGATTTGACGGTGGTGAAAACCATGCAGTGACGCGTGCTGGAGCTTGACAGAAGCTTGCAGTACGGCGGCGAAAGTCGTCGATGATGGCGTCGTCCACTGTCCTCTTCGGCGCAGGTGCGTGTGTCTGGGAGCTAGCTGGTGTCGTGGCGGAGCTGCTGGCGCGAGGAGAGAGCAAGGGGAGGACGAGGGTGACGTGGGGCGTGCGTGCTCTGGCGCGCTCCGGGCGTGCACACGTCGCGTTCTGACGCTCACTGGACGTCACTGGGCGCGTGCATTCCGGCTAGTGGCATGCTCTTCTTCGTCGATGGCGGGTACCAGGGTGCTCAGGAGAGTGGGAGGGAAGTCCAGGACATGATGATGCATGGTTGAAGTGAGTGGAGAGGAGAGTTAGCAAGGTGATGACATAGGGGCTCGGCATGATCATCATTTGGTCAATTTTGTACTTGGCACACCGGTGTAAAGGGCTGGGTTTGGTCCAGGGGATTGAGGAGAGTGTGTTTGCTGACTTGAGCAAGATGGTTTAGTCTAAAACCCAAAGGATTATAACATGTGTTGAGTTGGCAGAATGGTGCACACCAGTGCTCGACCAAATGGCCGCAAGAGATGAACTTTGGAATTTTACAAAGATTTTTGGTGGAGTTCATTCAAATAATATTTGGAACACAATGGTGGTAGTGGTGTGCAAAATTGAGTTGATTTGTGAAATTTCAAAATGGGCATAATCTTAATTCTGTTTTGGTGTTGCTACTTTGCTTGATGGTATTAAGAAATTGAGAAAGAATTTGCAGGGATGGTCTTAACAAAAGTTGTTCACATTTATGAGGTCTTGGATGAGGTGCAAAGAGTTGGGGTGGTTTGTGATACGTCCCAAACGTATCTATAATTTCTTATGTTCCATGCTACTTTTATGATGATACTCACATGTTTTATACACATTATATGTCATATTTATGCATTTTCAGGCACTAACCTATTGACGAGATGCCGAAGAGCCAGTTGCTGTTTTCTGCTGTTTTTGGTTTGAGAAATCCTAGTAAGGAAATATTCTCGGAATTGGACGAAATCAACGCCCAGGGGCCTATTTTTCCACGAAGCTTCCAGAAGTCCGAAGAGGAAACGAAGTGAGGCCACGAGGCGATGCCACACTAGGGCGGCGCGGCCTGGCCCTTGGCCGCGCCGGCCTGTTGTGTGGGGCCCTCGTGTGGCCCCCTGACCTGCCCTTCCGCCTACTTAAAGCCTCCGTCGCGAAACCCCCAGTACCGAGAGCCACGATATGGAAAACCTTCCAGAGACGCCGCTGCCAATCCCATCTCGGGGGATTCAGGAGATCGCCTCCGGCACCCTGCCGGAGAGGGGAATCATCTCCCGGAGGTCTCTTCATCGCCATGATCACCTCCGGATCGATGTGTGAGTAGTTCACCCCTAGACTATGGGTCCATAGCAGTAGCTAGATGGTCGTCTTCTCCTCATTGTGCTATCATGTTCGATCTTGTGAGCTGCCTATCATGATCAAAATCATTTATTTGTAATCCTTCATGTTGTGTTTGTTGGGATCCGATGAATATTGAATACTATGTCAAGTTGATTATCAATCTATCATATATGTTATTTATGTTCTTGCATGCTCTCCGTTGCTAGTAGAGGCTCTGGCCAAGTTGATACTTGTGACTCCAAGAGGGAGTATTTATGCTCGATAGTGGGTTCATGCCTCCATTAAATGCAGGACGATGTGAGAAAGTTCTAAGGTTGTGGATGTGATGTTGCCACTAGGGATAAAACATCGATGCTTTGTCTAAGGATATTTGTGTTGATTACATTACGCACCATACTTAATGCAATTGTCTGTTGTTTACAACTTAATACTGGAGGGGGTTCGGATGATAACCTGAAGGTGGACTTTTTAGGCATAGATGCATGCTGGATGGCGGTCTATGTACTTTGTCGTAATGTCCTGATTAAATCTCATAGTACTCATCATGATATATGTATGTGCATTGTTATGCCTTCTTTATTTGTCAATTGCCCAACTGTAATTTGTTCACCCAACATCTGTTATCTTATGGGAGAGACACCACTAGTGAACTGTGGACCCCAGTCCTATTCTTTACATCTGAAATACAATCTACTGCAATTGTTCTTTACTGTTCTTCGCAAACAAACATCATCATCCACACTATACATCTAATCCTTTGTTTACAGCAAGCCGGTGAGATTGACAACCTCGCTGTTACGTTGGGGCAAAGTTCTGTGATTGTGTTGTGCAGGTTCCACGTTGGCGCCGGAATCCCTGGTGTTGCGCCACACTACACTCCTCCGCCATCAACCTTCAACGTGCTTCTTGACTCCTACTGGTTCGATTAAACCTTGGTTTCTTACTGAGGGAAACTTGCTACTGTGCGCATCACACCTTTCTCTTGGGGTTCCCAACGGACGTGTCAACTACACGCATCAAGCAAATTTCTGGCGCCGTTGCCGGGGAGATCAAGACACGCTGCAAGGGGAGTCTCCAGTTCCAATCTCTTTACTTTGTTTTTGTCTTGCTTTACTTTATTTACTACTTTGTTTGCTGCATTATATCAAAACACAAATAAATTAGTTGCTAGTTTTACTTTATTTACTGTCTTGTTCTCCATATCAAAAACACAAAAAAATTAGTTACTTGCATTTACTTTATCTAGTTTGCTTTATTTACTACTGTTAAAATGAATACTCCTGAAAACACTAAGTTGTGTGACTTCACTAGTTAGGCTTAATGGAAAACAACAACAAAATGAGAGATCTTTATGAACTTTATCTTGAATTAGGACATGATGTGTTTGAAGAGAGAATTAAAAAACCCATGGAACTTTATATGCATGCTAATGGGAATGTTATTAGTATGAATGCTTTGAACACCATTGTTGCTAATGCTATGGAAAATTCTAAGCTTGGGGAAGCCGGTTTTGATGAGCATGATATCTTTAGTCCCCCAAGTTTTGAGGAGAAAATTTTCTTTGATGATACTTTGCCTCCCATATATGATGATTATAATGATAGTGGTCTTTTGGTGCCACCTACTATGGAGAGTAAATTTTATTATGATTACAATATGCTCCTACACTTGATGAGAATAATAATGATAGCTACTTTGTTGAATTTGCTCCCACTACAACTAATAAAATTGATTATGCTTATGTGGAGAGTAATAATTTTATGCATGAGACTCATGATAAAAATGCTTTATATGATAGTTATATTGTTGAGTTTGTTCATGACACTACTGAAAGTTATTATGAGAGAGGTAAACATGGTTATATGCATCTTAATAATATTAAGTTTCCCTCCTTTGTGTTGAGAATCTTGAAGCTACTCGTGTTTTATCTTCCTATGCTTGTTACTTTGCTCTTCATGAACTTGTTTATTTACAAGATTCCTATGCATAGGAAGCATGTTAGATTTAAATGTGTTTTGAATTTGCTTCTTGATGCTCTCTTTTGTTTCAACTCTTATTTCTTGCGCGAGCATCATTAAAATTGCTGAGCCTATCTTAATGGCTATAAAGAAAGAACTTCTTGGGAGATAACCCATGTGTTTATTTTACTACAGTACTTTTTTTATATTTGAGTCTTGGAAGTTGTTTACTACTGTAGCAACCTCTCCTTATCTTTATTTTATTGCATTGTTGTGCCAAGTAAAGTCTTTAATAGTAAAGTCAATACTAGATTTGGATTACTGCGCAGAAACAGATTTCTTGCTGTCACGAATCTGGGCAGAATTCTCTGTAGGTAACTCAGAAAAATCTGCAAATTTACGTGCGTGATCCCCAGATAAGTACGCAACTTTCATTCAATTTGGGCATTTTCATCTGAGCAAGTCTGGTGCCACTTTAAAATTCATCTTTACGGACTGTTCTGTTTTGACAGATTCTGCCTTTTATTTCGCATTGCCTGTTTTGCTATGTTTGATGGATTTCTTTGTTCCATTAACTTTCAGTAGCTTTGTGCAATGTCCAGAAGTATTAAGAATGATTGTGTCACCTCTGAATATATGAATTATGCACTTACCCTCTAATGAGTTTGTTTCGAGTTTGGTGTGGAGGAAGTTTTCAAGGGTCAAGAGAGGAGGATGATACAATATGATCAAGAAGAGTGAAAAGTCAAAGCTTGGGGATGCCCCCGTGGTTCATCTCTGCATATTTTAAGAAGACCCAAGCGTCTAAGCTTGGGGATGCCTAAGGCATCCCCTTCTTCATCGACAACATTATCAGGTTCCTCTAGTGAAACTATATTTTTATTCCGTCACATCTTATGTGCTTTACTTGGAGCGTCTGTTTGTTTTTGTTTTTGTTTTGTTTGAATAAAATTGGATCCCACAATCCTTTATATTGGAGATATTACGCTCCGCTGTTTCGTATGAACACATGTGTTCTTAGCTTCATTCTTAAATGTTCATTGCGAAAGTTGAACTACCTCATTCATTGATATATGGTTGGAAACGGAAAATGCCGCATGTGGTAAATGGGTTAATGTCTTGAATAATGTGATACTTGGCAATTGTTGTGCTCATATAGATCTTGTTTAAGCTCTTGCATCATGTACCTTGTACCCATTAATGAATAACTACATAGAGCATGTTAAAATTTGGTTTGCATGATTGTTCTCTCTAAGTCTAGATATTTTCTGGTTGAGGTGTTTGAACAACAAGGAGATGATGTAAAGTCTTATAATGCTTACAATATGTTTATATGTGAGTCTTGCTGCACCATTTCATACTTGAGTTTGCTTCAAACAACCTTGCTAGCCTAGCCTTGTATTGAGAGGGATTCTTCTCGTGCATCCAAATCCTTGAGCTAATAACCATGCCATTTGTGTCCACCATACCTACCTACCACATGGTATTTCTCCGCCATTCCAAAGTACATTACTTGAGTGCTACCTTTAAAATTTCTATTCTTTACCTTTACAATATATAGCTCATGGGACAAAATAGCTTAAAAACTATCGTGGTGAAGAATATGTACTTATGTGTCTTATTTCTTAGTAAGTTGCTTGTTGAGCGGTAACCATGTTTTCTGGGGACGCCATCAACTCTTTTACCTTTGTTGAATATCATGTGAGTTGCTATGCATGTTCGTCTTGTCTGAAGTAAGGGCGGTTTTCACAATCAAATGGTTTGAGTATGCATACTGTTAGAGAAGAACATTGGGCCGCTAACTAAAGCCATGATTCATGGTGGAAGTTTCAGTTTGGACATAAAACCTCAATCTCTTATGAGAATATTTCCTGTTGTTGAATGCTTAAGCATTAAAAGAGGAGTCCATTATCTGTTGTCTATGTTGTCCCGGTATGGGTGTCTAAGTTGAGAATGATCAAAAGCGAGAAATCCAATGCGAACCTTCTCCTTAGACCCTTGTACAGGCGGCATAGAGGTACCCCTTTGTGACACTTGGTTGAAACATATGTTATGCAATGATAATCCGTGTTAACCCAAGGTAATTAGGACAAGGTGCGAGCACTATTAGTATACTATGCATGAGGCTTGCAACTTATAAGATGTCTTATACATAACTCATATGTTTTATTACTACCGTTGACAAAATTGTTTCTTGTTTTCAAAATGAAAGCTCTAGCACAAATATAGTAATCAATGCTTCCCTCTGCGGAGGGCCTATCTTTTACTTTATTGTTGAGTCAGTTTACCTATTCTTTCTATCTTAGAAGCAAACACTTGTGTAAATTGTGTGCATTGATTCTTACATGTTTACCTATTGCACTTGTTATATTACTTTGTGTTGACAATTATCCATGAGATATACATGTTGAAGTTGAAAGCAACCACTGAAACTTATATCTTCCTTTGTGTTGTTTCAAAGCTTTCTACTAAGAACTTATTGCTTATGAGTTAACTGTTATGCAAGTCTTATTGATGCTTGTCTTGAAAGTGCTATTCATGAAAAGTCTTTGCTATATGATTCATTTGTTTACTCATTATCTTCATCATTGCTTCGAATCACTGCATTCATCTCATGTGCTTTACAATAGTATTGATCAAGATTATGATAGCATGTCACTTCAGAAATTATCTTTGTTATCGTTTACCTACTCGAGGGCGAGTAGGAACTAAGCTTGGGGATGCTTGATACGTCCCAAACGTATCTATAATTTCTTATGTTCCATGACTCTTTTTTGATGATACTCACATGTTTTATACACATTATATGTCATATTTATGCATTTTCCGGCACTAACCTATTGACGAGATGCCGAAGAGCCAGTTGCTGTTTTCTGCTGTTTTTGGTTTCAGAAATCCTAGTAAGGAAATATTCTCGGAATTGGACGAAATCAACGCCCAGGGGCCTATTTTTCCACGAAGCTTCCAGAAGTCCGAAGAGGAAACGAAGTGGGGCCACGAGGCGATGCCACACTAGGGCGGCGCGGCCTGGCCCTTGGCCGCGCCGGCCTGTTGTGTGGGGCCCTCGTGTGGCCCCCTGACCTGCCCTTCCGCCTACTTAAAGCCTCCGTCGCGAAACCCCCGATGCACAGAGCCACGATACGGAAAACCTTCCAGAGACGCCGCCGCCGCCAATCCCATCTCGGGGGATTCAGGAGATCGCCTCCGGCACCCTGCCGGAGAGGGGAATCATCTCCCGGAGGTCTATTCATCGCCATGATCGCCTCCGGATCGATGTGTGAGTAGTTCACCCCTGGACTATGGGTCCATAGCAGTAGCTAGATGGTCGTCTTCTCCTCATTGTGCTATCATGTTCGATCTTGTGAGCTGCCTATCATGATCAAGATCGTTTATTTGTAATCCTTCATGTTGTGTTTGTTGGGATCCGATGAATATTGAATACTATGTCAAGTTGATTATCAATCTATCATATATGTTATTTATGTTCTTGCATGCTCTCCGTTGCTAGTAGAGGCTCTGGCCAAGTTGATACTTGTCACTCCAAGAGGGAGTATTTATGCTCGATAGTGGGTTCATGCCTCCATTAAATCTGGGACAGTGACAGAAAGTTCTAAGGTTGTGGATGTGCTGTTGCCACTAGGGATAAAACATCGATGCTTTGTCTAAGGATATTTGTGTTGATTACATTACGCACCATACTTAATGCAATTGTCTGTTGTTTACAACTTAATACTGGAGGGGGTTCGGATGATAACCTGAAGGTGGACTTTTTAGGCATAGATGCATGCTGGATGGCGGTCTATGTACTTTGTCATAATGCCCTGATTAAATCTCATAGTACTCATCATGATATATGTATGTGCATTGTTATGCCTTCTTTATTTGTCAATTGCCCAACTATAATTTGTTCACCCAACATCTGTTATCTTATGGGAGAGACACCACTAGTGAACTGTGGACCCCGGTCCTATTCTTTACATCTGAAATACAATCTACTGCAATTGTTCTTTACTGTTCTTCGCAAACAAACATCATCATCCACACTATACATCTAATCCTTTGTTTACAGCAAGCCGGTGAGATTGACAACCTCGCTGTTATGTTGGGGCAAAGTTCTGTGATTGTGTTGTGCAGGTTCCACGTTGGCGCCGGAATCCCTGGTGTTGCGCCGCACTACACTCCTCCGCCATCAACCTTCAACGTGCTTCTTGACTCCTACTGGTTCGATTAAACCTTGGTTTCTTACTGAGGGAAACTTGCTACTGTGCACATCACACCTTCCTCTTGGGGTTCCCAACGGACGTGTCAACTACACACATCAGTTTGGTTTAAGAATCTCTTAATACAGAGGCTCAAAGTGGGTGTCACGATATAAATGGCAGTTTTGACCATTATCTTATGTGAGTAGGTTTTGTATTTTACTTTGATTTGATTTGAGTTTCTTTGATTCAAAAAAGGGTTCTTAAGTGTTTAGTAACATTACCCAACCATTGGCACAAGTCAATTTGGCCTAGGTTCAAGATTTGCAAAATTGACCATAAGCACACATGTGAGGTGGTGTGCATTTTTCTATTCTTCTTCTTTTCTTCTCTTTGATCACATTCATGATGGTTTAGGGTTTTAGCACATTTGATAAGCATATCAACAATCATCATGGCAATAACACAAGGATTAAGTATGAGCACTATGCATAGCACATGATTTAATAAAAGTTTTTGTTGGTTCTCATTTTTGAACAAGTGAAATCTTTTTCTTCATTTATTTGAAATCTTGGGATGTTACACAATCCTTTGAAAATCAAAGCTATCCTCGACATGGAACCGCCAAAGAATTTGCATCAAATGCAACAGTTGGCAGGTCGGCTGGCAGCGCTTAGCAGATTTATCGCCAAATTGGAAGAAAAAGCCTTGCCCTTCTATCAGTTGATGAAGAAGTCAGAAAAGTTCGAGTGGACAGCTGAGACACAGGAATCCTTTGATAATCTAAAGAAGATTTTGTCGACATCTCCAGTACTCAGTACTCGTAACTCCACATGAAAATGAACCAATGTTTATGTACATAGATGCAACGGTGCAGGTTTTCAGCACAGTATTAGTCGTCGAGCGAGCAGAGGCAGGGAAAGTTAATGGCGTACAACTACCTATCTACTACCTCAGCGAGGTACTTACACCAGCAAAGCAGAGATATCCTCATCATCAGAAGCTGGCGTATGCTGTGTGGAGGACAGCGCGCAAGCTCCGACATTACTTTGCAGAGCACCCGATCATCGTGGTAACCGAAGCACCATTGAAGAACATACTCACCAACCCAGAGACTACGGGCAGGGTATCTCAATGGGCTATTGAGATAGCACCACATGATATAACTTACGTCAATCGGACAGCGATTAAATCCCAGGTCCTTCCCGATTTCTTGGCAGATTGGATACAGTCGCAAATCCTGGCAGTACCCGATATGTCTGGATCCTGGACGATGTATTTCGATGGATCTAAGCGGAGTACAAGTGCAGGGGCAGGAGTAGTGTTGATCTCACCACAAGGAGACAAGATGAGGTATATTTTAAGGATGAATTCCACTGTCGACCAATAATGAAGCAGAGTATGAAGCACTGCTGCACGGGATGCGTATGGCCAAAGCATGCGGAGCAACTCGTTTGGAAATCTATGGAGATTCAAATCTTGTGGTACAGCAGTCGATGAATTTATGTGACGCAGTCAGTGACAACATGATTGCTTATCGACAAGTATACCAGTCCATGGAAGCTAAATTTAAAGGGTGCGAGCTAAAACATATCGGCAGAGCCAGCAACGAGGAAGCCGATGCTTTAGCCAACATAGGGTCTACATGCTGATGCTCAAAATCCGTGTAGTTTAATCACGCAGATTAGTACTACCATATGTTACTTCCCATATGTTTTAGCCAACATTAGTACTACCATATGTTACTTCCCACTATGATTAGTCTAATCACCCAGACGTGTGACATGCATGAGATAAGCTTGATCAACAATAAGCTTTTTCCTAGTAGTTTAGACAGAGACCGACTCATAGGCAGAGCAAGCTAAGGACGTGGGTGTACAAATATACACCCATTATTTTTTTTTGGAGAAGATAAAGTATGTGTAAGTTTCATATAAATTCATACTAAAACATAGCTCACAACCATAAGTTAATCTCATAATTAATTAGTAAAACTCTAATCCCCTATCTCTGTACACCCAAACCAAATTTCTTGCCTCCGCCCCTGGGCCGGCTTGTAAAGTTTCTTGAGCTGGTTCAGCTGGCCACGAATCTGCAGAGACCCCGTGGTGGAGTGGGAGGCGATGCTACTGGAGAGCGCCATCTAGACATCCAGGGACGAGGCGGCGAAGAGAACCACTCCAGCGATTGCGGGTCTCAAATAGGATGGGAGGGCGGACATAATCGCTTGGTCCTGCTGAAGGTAGAAGATCGACGCCGAATTCACCAACGTGACCACCAGAGCGCCTTCAGAGGCTGGGGTGGTGATCTCCGTCAGATGCTAGGGTGGTGATCGTGGCCAGAGGGCACTGGAAGGTGTCCTCTACATAGCACATCAGATTGTGACTCTGGAAAAGATGAACCACTTGTACACGATAAAGGTAGTTGTCTTGGGTGAGCTTCACAATCATGAGGTGCAAGAAGTAGAACGGTGACGGCGAGGAAGACACGTATGCGCTCATCGTCGCATTACAGAGAGCAAGAGGGCTAGTTGGAAAACCGAAGTTTGTGAGAGCGGCTGAGGTGTGCTCGGAGGCTAAAGAATCGGTGCCCATGAGAGGATCGGCTGCTTAGGAAAAAAGCAACATCAGCGGTAGAGCAGAAGCGAGATTGGATTGGTGTTTAACCTAAAACTTCTGATACCATTTTGAAAACAATATTTGGAACACACAACTCACACAGCTTGCCTCCTCCGTTATATATTGACCAACATGTTTACAAATACTCCCTTTTACCCATATTACTTGTAGATGCATCTATAACTAATATGTGTCTAGATACATCTATATTATCATTAAGTAATATATGAATTGGAGGAGTACAATACATGTACAACACCTCTAACTATGATGGATAGAGCTTTAGAGGTGATCTAGCTAAATACATGGACTACTAACATATCTCAACAGATGAAATTGGACATAGATCAAGTTCATTATTGTACTAGTACAGTAACATCTCATCTGCAGACGAGCCACACCCTATCTATAAGTATCAAACACTATTTAAAAGAAAAAATTGTCCCAAAATGACAATATCGCTAGGTGGTGCACGTGTGGATGTTTTCCGATCAATTAGCATATAAACACTATCTTTGGACTTAGGGACATTACATACATTTTCAACCAAACCTGCAGTTACATTTGTTACAACTAAACAATTTTTTTTTAAAAAAATCACAGTTCTCAGCTCACAATGGACTTTTCACAGTTCTTTTCAAAATCCACAGCTCAACCAAACACAATGTGAGTAAATTTGGTATGGTTACGCTTGGGTTTGTGGGGTTGCCTTGTGAAGATCTCGTGTGTGAATTCGCATCAAGAAGTTTGTAAAAGGTGCGTGGATCACCTCAAGATCTTGGATAGTGGAAGGGCTCTCGCTTTATATAGAGGGCTCAAGGGCTCTCACTTGGTTTGGAGAGTTCAAGGAAGAATAAGGCTAGATCCTGAAAGGGATCACGTGGACTTTGTTTGCTGCGGCCTCTCCAACAGAGACTATAGTCTTCCCAAGAACTTGAACTTTTGGTTAAATCACTGTGTCATCATCTCCTTCTACATTCGGTTATTTCTATCCTTGCCTTTACTTGTTGTACCTTGTTACTAATTACAACTAACCGGGTAGATGTTGCAGTTTTTTATGAATCATATGGTATGGCAAAGAAACTAACTAAAGTGAAGTTCAAATATGTGAATCGAGAAGCAAATTGTTGTAGGACATGAGCTAACTCGAATGGTGACTTTTGAGCTAATAAGAACTTATTTTATAAAATAAATGAATTTGTCATGGATCCTTTCCAACGCATAAACGAGCACCTCAACATATCCATCTGTTGCTAATAAGACGGTGGTTTGATATTGGCAGCTTTGTAAACAGTTGAATTATAAAGGACATACTGTAGGGAGGACTTTATTGGCCATTTGTATCAAAGGATCCAAGCACATAGACAGAAATTTGTGCAAGGAAGAAAAAGTCTGAGTTTATCTATGGAACTCTCTCACAATATACGATTTCGATCATATAGAAGAAAAAAGTAGTATTTGTAAGTGCAAATACGATGGGTGCGCAGTGCACCACAACAGTGTTTGGATTACCAATTTGGTCAATTTCATTCAAATTCTGAATCATAACATTCTGGCAAATCTCTTGTAACAAGTCCTACAGGCCCCTTAATACTTCAGGCACACGTTTCCGGAATGGACGGCCATGCATTGAGAACTTGAACACCACACGGTACGACTCAACTTCTAGACGCTGATTGATCGATGGTCGTCACGATCCTAATACTTACCGAGACCTTAACAGTTTCCTCTTCGTCCGGTAGAGCATACTTTGGCACGATGAGCTGGAAACAGCCGTCAGGATTGGGCAGCCCATTGGAGAGATCACTGGGTGCTAGTTTGAACTCAGATTCCTGAAGATGCGTGTCTGACTCGTCACCATCGATATGGTAGCGCGAGACCTCGACCTGGAGATGGCAGAACGCATGGTCCTTGCCTACTCGTGGACTTGGGCATACAAAGATAACGGCTATGGCGCGTCCGACGTGCTCATGCGACACCAATAGCAGTAACAGGTGCTTCCTATCGCCGTCGATGACATCCAGCACGTTGAAGCCGTCGAGGAGGATGTATTCTGCAAGCTGGGATCCCCGAACCTTAAAATGCGGCCACTGGTGCACGGTGCTGAAATGGTCCGTGAGGTCCGCTGTGGAACCGACGAAGCAGCAGGCCTTCGCCGGGCAGTGGCACGGCGGATGCAGGCAACTGGGGAGGTGGAGGTGGTAGTCGTAGTAGGCTGGCTTCGCGGTGCAGCCGAAGGCAGTGTTGGGACACAACACCCGGATAGACTCCACCAGTTTCTCCATGTCGTGGTTCCGACGGTAACCGTCGGCTATTGGAGCGCGGCACACGTGGCAACTTCCAGCCGAGGTCATCTTGTCGCGGCAGTTCGAGCACACCACGTGCCCCACCGAACACTGCACAATAATATTTTTCAGTAAAAGTTGATAATATATTAATATCGAGGTGATAGTAAATATACCCGTCCTATGCACAACATAACATCAAAAACTAGTCGAGACATCGAGAATACAAAGAGCCAAAGTTGTGGCCCAAGGGTTAAGCCGAAGCAATAAACAACCATGCACCACACTGACGGAGCATCAGCAGGACGAACCTGGGCGCTCGCCCAATTTCATACTTACACATAAATAATTTCAGCCTATTTGGCAAGCCGATGGTCTCTTTTACCCGAGCCTCTAGAAATTGGTTGTAGCCCATCCAAGAGTAGATAAATGTTAGCGTGTGGACTTCCATACAGAATAGGCAGTGTGGGCACGAATGGGATTAGAAGGAAAAGCTCAATGATGTTCATAATACTCCTCACAAGAGAGTCTTCCAGATTGCATCTTTTTTCCTATATATTTGAGATATTTATATTATAATTTTACAAATCTCAACCATACTTATTTACAGCGAAGTCTCATTACATTTTATAATATGGTTATCTTCTCAGGATTTTAATACCGGTTCTCAAAATCCTAGGGTTGCAATTGCAGAGTTTCGCTCCTCCCCTGAGATATCGTTCAAGTTCCGCCGCTGATGCAGCACACAGCAACAAGAAAAGGTCGCCGCTGATGCACCACACAGCAACAAGAAAAGGTCGTTTCTGTAATGTCCTAACCGCGACGGGCACATATGTGTTGTGGATCCATGATTTAGAATCCCCAGCCCCGAACATGACCTACGCCACCAGATAGAGCCACTCGTGCACACGATCTTGATGTGGACATAGGCATGCTATCAAAAGCATGTCCGCACCGAGCGAGCTTTCAAGTAGCACTTAGCTATGTCCACCACCATTGATGAGAATGCCCAACATTGCCTATCGCCAACACCAATCCCACAAATTCCCAGCCATCAGACAACAACAGTAGATTGCTCTGATATGCCATGGCAGAAGTTTCTGCGCCAAGCTCTCCAGCACATACACCAATGAGGACGCACCACGAGACATGTCAACCACTCTGGTCGGCACTTGCAGCATGCCTCCTTGAGTCTGTCAGAATCAGTCCCTGTTGTCGAGCCGATGAGCCCAGTCGCACGCAGAGATTTGACCCAAGGCATCTGCAAATTGGGTGAGCATCGTACCTTGATGGAGCAACAAGAGGCATTATTGCATCACCTCCGGATGCCTTTTTCCTCCAGCCTCCTGTATGCTGCTTCAGGTCTTGCAATTATTTAAAAATAATAATGATTCACTTCAGCCGGGATTGCAGCGAGCTGAAGAAGATTATTGCAGCAAGCTGCAAAGGAAGATTTTCACATGCTATAAGCATCGACTGCTCCCGCCGGCTATACGCAGTTGCATCATACAGCCAGAGAAGCGGAGGACATTTTTCATCGGATGATCCGGATCCGGAGGACGCTCAGCGCGGTCTGCTTCAACTCCTAGAAATTCTCCCAGATCCGGTGGCAGCAAAGACGATCCAGATTCGCCGCACCCTTGTTTCCTGGCCGCCAAAGACCACTCTTCCCAGCTGGACGGAGAGCCTCGCCGCTGGGGCAGAGTCCCGCCGCCGCCGTCGACCGGTAGGGCTTCGCCCGCGGCGTCATCCGGCGGCGGCGGCGGCGGCGGGGGAGTAGCACGTGGTAGGGCGAATGAAGCTGAAGATCGGATCGCCTCCCTTGTCGCCCTTCCAGACGACGCGGGGGATTTTTTCTTTTCGTTTCGGGCCAGAAGATTGATGTGCTCATGTGCCTGTGCTACAAAGGCGGCGCGGGCGAGGCTGCGAGTACGCACCTGGAAGATGGGAGGCCTGAGCGGGCAGCAGCAGACGCCGCAGTCCAGGGCGTCGAAGCTCTCCAGCGTCACGCTAGCCGGCACCGGCCGCGTCCAAGGCGTTGCCATTCCTGATTTCCTGACGACTTGATCCGAGGACTCACCCTAGCATTTCTTTTTCCGGCCGGTGTTTAATACTATAACCGCGTTTCTCTACCAACTGATCGCCCAAATAAATTCAGCCGGCAAGTCAACCGGAAGCCTATTAGTCTTCGGTACATATACTACCTCCTACAGTTGTGTGCAGTTACACAAACACACACACATGCACGCACTGTAGCCATGCTGAAACATACTCAGCACACACGAGTCGCTACAGTTCAGGGACACACACCACATCCCTACTGTTGACTACCAGCTACAACAGATGCAGCCTAATATCAACTCATCATGGCTACTACATACGTGCATGGCCAATAACATGTTTCAATTACATCAAGGAATACATCAAGGAAAAAATGGGAGGAAACCTTATCCCTTCGGGAATTTTCATCTAAGTCCTTCTACTTTATTACTTTCATGCAAATGACCATGATTTTTTTGTTAGTTGACTTTGCCCACAGTCCATGGAGCTCGGATGGTCCGCGAACCCATTCTACATTCAGTGGCGGAGCCAGGAATTAAAATGAGGGGGTCGAAACTAAGCTCTAAAAAAATTTTTGACAGAAAAGAGAAAATGTATTCAACAAAAGAGGTCCAAACAGATTCAATTGCATATTTTAGCAAGTACAACAACAAAATGACTATAAAGAAGAAGAACAACAAAATAGAGCTACATTTTGATAAGATAGTATCATACCATTTAGTTGCATCTAAGTTTGGAAGACGAAAGCCCCGAGGAAGATGACCTCTACGGTTGCTGTAGGAATGGAAACGTAGCATAATCTTCTTGTCGTCAATTTTGGCAAATATATCTTTCTCAACATAGCAAATCATCAAATCATTGAGCCAATCATCCCCTATCTTGTTCCGAAGAGATGATTTTATAATATTCATCGCCGAGAAAACCCTCTCAACTGATGTTGTTGCCACAGACAATGCCAAAGCAAGTGTAATAAGGCGGTATACCAACGGAAAGGTCTCATGGTATCTCTTCTGAACTAACTTGAGAGCAAGATCACTCAAACTGTCACAAGCTATGAAATCGGAACTTCTCTTCATCACATCAACATATATGTCCAGTTCATCAACCAATAGAGAACAATCATATGAAGAGAAATCAGCAGAGTACATGGTTGCAAGCTCAACTAGCATATCATTATCAAAGTTGCTGGATGAGTCTCTAGGATCAAGGCATGCAGTGCACAATAATAGGCGTGTAGAAGCTTCAGAAAATCTATGATTCATCTCAACTATGTTTCTATCAAGCACCTCATTAAAGATTTCTACCTTGTAATGATGCAAGCAAGTAACCATCTTGCGTGAGCTCCTTGGATAACCCCTAGCTGCAATGTTATCATCCATATTCGGTATTATAATATTTCTTTCACCACAGAACTTAGTAGCAGCAAGCAATATGAGAAACCAGAATTTCCGAGCTCGCTCATTGTCGTTGCCCAATCGACGGTGCCTCGGAGGAGGGATCCTCACGAGGGGGAAAAGAAGTAGGGGCCATAGGGCGGAGTGCACACGGGACGGTGGTACGCGAGTTACCCAGCTTCGGAACACCTGCACGATGACAGGGCCTACTGCTGCTTGTCTGGAATTATCTGGGCGCTTTCGCGTTGTTACAATGAGTTGTAGTTGTGCCTCTAGGGCTCCCGGGATCCGGCTTATATAGACGCACGGATCTAGGGTTTACATGGAGAGTCCTTGCCGGAATACAAGTTACCTAACTACGGTTCAATATCTTGCCGTGTACGTCAAGGATCCGCCTTCATTCTAGGCCGTGCCGGATCCGGATACTTTATGGGCTTCCACGGATCCGGCCTCCTTCGTAGGTCGGTTGAGATCCGGCTCCTCGTTCCTGGGCTGGACTTCATCCTTCATGATCAACAGCAACTGGGCCGCCCGATGGGCCACATGCCACCATCACCGTCTGTGGGCCACCCGGGCTTGCCGGATCTAGGCCATGTCGTTGATATACCCATAAAGTATACCCACAACAGTAGCCCCCGAAGTTCTCCGAGATTCATCATTCCTCCGACTTCATTCAACTCGGATCCGAAGAGAATCTTGAAGAGCTTCAAAACCTTTACTTGTTTCCGGTATCATCTGTTCGGAAATCTTCCTTTCTTCTGGATCGTTAATGAAACGGAAAGCCCACTTCTCCGGCGCACAACTTCCTTTTTTCCCGCGCTAAATTTTCGGAGATGCGAATCTTCTAGCCGGAAATTTCGGGAGCGCACAGTTAAGTTACCTCCACGTCATTTTACCGTTTTTAACCTAAGACACGCGTCAAGCATCCAACGGTGAGACCGTTCAGTTTCCACCGTTGGATCCGAAACACGAATCTCCGCACGGGGTCTATATATAACCCTCACCTGCGGTAACTTCTCACTCTTTCACCTCCTCACCCACATCGTCTTCTTCCTCGCACCGCGCCGCCCGACAGATCTCATCTCCGGCGAACTTTGCCACGGTGAGCTCCGCGCCCCCGCCAGTCCAAGCCTCTCCTCGCGCCAAGATCCTCTCGGTTGAACGGGAAATCCTTCCCGCCGCCGATTCGTGGTTACGCGAGGCGATTTCCTGCAAGTCCGGCGACCTCGATTCCACCGGAGCTCCGTCGAGCCACCGCGCCATTAACGGTACGTGCGCCGGCCTCGTAGAAGATAAACTTAGTGTAGATCCGGATACTCAAACAATTTGCATGGGTGCAGCCGGAAGCATGCCACTTGATTCATCGCACTGTACTGGTAGTTCTCCGAGTAGCCCGGATCCCAGCCCATTAGAACCAATATGTCCGGATCCCATAGCATACCTGCCACCATATGTTTCCGACATCAGGTTAGCTCAACCGTTTTCCGCATCTTCCAGCACCACTCCAGGCCGGATCCCCTCCCTCAAAGAGCTTCAAGAAGAACTCGAGGGACAAGCTAGGATGGCAGCCAAAGTACAGGAGGCGGAAAACAAGAGGGCGTCCAAAGCCCGGATTCGTGAAGGAGAACGGGGTCAGTGGTGGCCCTGCAAAACTACCGATGTGGAGCTTAGAGAGCTCCAGAACGAGGGTATGATCTCCGCTCACTGGAGCTTCATACGCGATACCGACGTCCCCAAGCCCGGAGCCGGAGAAGTTGTCATGACCAAGGCTTGGGTGGAGCGCAGACTATCGCTCCCTTGCTCGGAGTTCTTCCTCTCCATCCTCAACACATACGGGCTCCAACCCCACAACATCTGCCCAAACTCATACCTCCTCCTCTCCAACTTCGTAACTCTTTGCGAAGGGCATCTTGGGATCCGACCAGATGTCAGATTATGGCAGTTCTTCTTCCGGGTGAAGAAGGAAACGAAAGACAAAGCAATGGTGAACTGTGGGAGTATGACGTTCATGCTCCGGCCTGGCCGCATGTATCCACCTCACGATTCGCACGAATCCGTCCGGTACTGGAACGCCGGATGGTTTTATGAGAAGAACGCCTCGGTTCCGGACATTCACGACGGTTTGCCCAAGTTCATCAACGAACCTCCGGAAGAGCTCGCAAGCTGGAGCTTTGTTCCCTCGCTCGCCCAAACCCCTATCTTGGAGAAAGCAGCGCGGAGAATCTCCTGGCTAGTCCATGACGGGCTAACCGGAGCTCAGCTTACCCTTAGCTGGTTCACCCGGCGGATCCAGCCACTTCGGCACAATGCGCGGTTAATCTGCGCATACACCGGGGCGGACGACTTGCTCCGGGCTACCCGCCACGACCTTCCGGCTGATTCCCTCAAAAGGAGAATCAAAACGCTCGTGAAGATAGGCCGGGGCCAACCGGTCCCGGAACTGATCAAGGATATCTACACAAACAACCAGTGTCCTCCGGTAAGCTCTGTTCCTTTCGTTACTTCAAAACTTCATAAGTTTCTGGATGTTAACTTTAACTTTTATTCATATTCCTCCCAGCTCAATACTTTGGCGGAGGAAAACTTTCGCACCATTCTTCGTGTCCCTGTCAGCGGCGACGCGGCGGAGGAGGTTCCGGAAGACGTAGAGGAGGAAGAGGAACAGGCGCCCCGCAAGGTGGCCCCTCGACCTTCGAAGCGTCCCCGCGCCAAAGCTTCCGGCTCAGAAGCCGGAGCTAGCGGCGAGGCCTCCGCCAAGAAACCCAAGACCGTAAGGCCACCTCCGCTAGACTCGAGGAAAGCGGAACGTGAACGTCTGAAGATGCTTTCAATAGCTGGCAAACGCTCGCGCCCCATCATCCCCGGTGCCCCGTAAGTTTCCGAATATGGTGCACCTCTATTTTGACGAAATTAGTTCTTATTTGATCCCTTTCACTTGTTCGCAGGAATCCGAGTACCACCGCCACGCGGACCACCAGCCAAGAGCCTATTACCAAATACATGAAAAAGTCTCCGGCAGTTGGTCCCACTACTCCAGCTCCACCAAGTACTTCCCACACTGCTCCTCAGCCGTCTCCCCCTCAGGCTGATCAATCTCCCCCTCCTGCCGCAAACACTCCACCGGAAATAATTCCGGTTAGCAGCGAGAAGGTGGGCGGAGAAGATCCTAAGGCCAAAGGCCCTGCCCAAGAAGACGCAGGAGAACAAGGCCAAGGAGAGGCTGAAGTCACTTCTTCTGAGAAAACCGGAGCCGGCGCTGGCAACATCGTCGTTTTTCCGAAAAACTTTGGAGATCCGGCTGACCTCACTTCCACCCCCAAGGCATATGCTACCAAGTTTTTCAACAAGTTAACCGAGGCGGAGAAATGGGAGCTTGAACAGGATTTGCTCAATGCCATGCTGAACAATGCCTGGGGGAAGCCTGACACCGCGACATCGGAAATCCAGGACTTTAAGAAGGACGTCGGCCAGTTCTTCGACAAGCTCATCTGCAAGCAAAAGGTACTCCCCAGTAGCCCCCAAGCATGTAGGCAGAAACTTAAATACTAGTTAGCGCTTACATGCTTAGACAAAAATTATTTCTGGGAAGGTTTTTTTTAAAAAATTTGATCAGTAGCCCCCAAGCATTATGGCGGAAAGGTTCCGGCAATAATGCTTCAAAGGAAACCACTGCTACAGGCGGAATTTTTACTCCTGCTCTGTCTATATTTTACAGGAACAGCAGGCGCTGCATTACGAGCTGCACAAGAACATTGCCCTTCAGCGCCGCGTTACCTTGAGTCAGGCGGAAAATATCCAGACTCTAAAAGATGCTAATGCGGAACTGAACAAACAACTGGCGGATGCCCAAGGTTGGTTTCCGACTTGTCTCGCCATTAACTCATGTTCCGACCTTGAACTTGTTTTTGACTTATGTTATTATAGGCGCCTCCTCTTCCCTTGTCACAGCCTCCTCGGGACTCGAGAACCTGCGCTCCTCGTACCAAGAGTTGGAAACGAAACTAAAGGAGGCGGAACTAGAAAAGGAGCAAGCCGAGAAACAGCTGGCGGAGAAAAACTCCGAGCACATCAGGGAGAAAGGCGAATTTGTATTGAAAAGGAATGCTGGCAGCGAGACCATCAAGAGGCAGCAGAGAGAGCTCAATGGGCTCCAGAAGTATATGGAGACCGCGGAACATCACTGGGACTTGCTCAGCGAGAACATCTTGGGTACTATACTGGAGCCTTGTCTAGATGTTTGCTCCGAGTTTTTTCTTGTGCTTAAGGTGCATACTTATATCCTGATTATCTCGTGCAGAGCCGCTTGGGTATCCGGAAAAGCGTCGGAATTTGTTCCCCCGAGACGACCTTCTTCAACTTGCAGGCGATGATTGCAAAGATCTCATCTCCGCCTCCCGCAAGATATGCCACAACTTATCCCTCAAGAGGAGTCGCACTTGCAACGTTCGCAAACTTGTTAGAAAGATGGACGTTCTTCCGGAGCTGGTGACGGATCTACAAGCATCATCAGCCCGAGGCGCAGCTGCAATGACCTTAACTATGTGCTTAGCACATAACTCAGAGCTTGATCTTGAACAGGTAACCACAGGCGTTCCTCCGGATGCGGATGTTAATGCGCTCCTGGATGCAGTTAGCGGCTACGATACCCGCATCGCGCGCAGGATCTGGCACGACGAATTCTACGACAAGGTCGTTCTTCCTGCGGACGAGCCCCTGGAAGCAGAACTTCAAAAGGAGCGCGATGCGGAGGCGTGACCTGCGGAATCCGGAACTCAGTATACCTGGACCAGCTCCAAGGATGCTCCCCAAGAGGAACCCAAGGAAAGCGCTGTAGCTTCGAAAGAGGAAGAAGAGAATGATGTGGACGTGTCGTCTCCGACCGAGGATGCCGAGGAAGGGGACCCAAAGGGCAAAACTTCTCCGGCTAAGGAGGAGTGAAAACTTTATTCCTGCGGGAAAAAACAATGCATCATTTTGGCCCCAGCGAGGGTTTGTAATGTAACTTAAATTCTTAAGTAACTAGGAACGAAACCAGTATGCATGGGCGGAGAAAACTTATCCTGCTATCCATTATATTATTTGCATGTTTCGTTTTGTTGGAAAGCAAGTGTTGATATCGATTTTTTCCGGCTTACTCGCTTGACCTTCCGCAAGCCAGAAGACCTTTAACCGGGAATGCTCGCCAGCGGCGACGAAGCCCAATGGCAATCCGTCAATAACCGCGGAAACAAGCCCCCAGCCAAGGTGCCGGAAATCGCTACTAGGAATCCACGAATTCGCAACAGAAAAAATTTCCATCAGAAAACTTAAGCTTACGTCCTAAAGGACGATTTCGAAAATCACAACTTTCATACACGCCTAGGCGGAAAGATCCAGCTCTGCGGTTTTAGTCGGAAGAAAAAACATACACGATCTAAAATGAACAAGTAAAGGAGGTAAATGACTCAAAGAGTGAACCATAAGCTTTATTTCATTGATCATGTATAACTATTACAGAGTTTGTAACTCGGAAAAAATACGCTAAGTGTAGAAAGGACGTAGCTGTGCGATGTTCCAGGGGCGATCTGTCTCGTCGTAGATGTCATCCGGATCCTCACGCTTGCGTTTCCGGTGCCAATTAGCAGGTCTGTCCTTCAGCTCTCGGAAATCAACAAGGTAGTACGATCCGTTATGAAGCACTTTGCTAACGACGAAGGGTCCTTCCCAAGGAGACTGCAGCTTATGGTCTTTCACCTGCCGAAGGCGGAGGACCAGGTCTCCTGTCATGAAAGAGCGATTACGGACTCGACGACTGTGATAACGTCTGAGCTTCTGCTGGTAGATGGCGGAGCGCTGGTCAGCTAAATTCCGAGCTTCCTCGATCAGGTCCACAGATAGCTGTCTGGCCTCTTCAGCTATTTCTTCATTGAAGGCGGAAACTCGCGGCGAATCGTGGATGATGTCGGAGGGAAGCACGGCTTCGGATCCGTATACCAGGAAAAATGGGGTAAACCCTGTTGACCTATTGGGGGTAGTTCGCAAACTCCACAAGACAGCTTCCAACTCGTCAGCCCAAGCTCCAGCTGCTCGCCGCAGCGGTTCTTCAAGGCGTGGCTTAATTCCTGATAATATTAGGCCGTTAGCCCTTTCAACTTGACCATTGGATTGTGGGTGAGCCACAGACGCAAGGTCCAGTCGAATCCCTACTGTCTCGCAATAATCCTTCAATTCTCCCTGTGCGAAGTTTGTGCCATTATCTGTGATTATGCTGTGTGGGATGCCGAATCTCATCACGTTGCACATCTTTGAGACAAGTTGGCCTTTTTATGCACAAAATTGCCTTGATTTTTTCCGGGTTCACTTCAATGCCCCTGTTAGAGACAATGAAGCCAAGGAGTTTTCCAGCTGGTACGCCAAAGACGCACTTCAGCGGATTCAACATCATCATGTACCGACGGAGATTCTTAAAGGTTTCTGTGAGGTCGCTGATCAAGTCGGATCCTTTCCGAGTCATGACCGCGATGTCGTCGACGTAGGCGTGTACGTTCCGGTCGATTTGGTCCTTCAAGCACCGCTGCATCGTACGTTGGTAGGTGGCACCTGCGTTTTTCAAGCCAAAGGGCATAGTAACATAGCAGTAAGTGCCGAAGGGGGTGATGAACGAAGTCGCCTTTTGGTCAGACTCCTTCATCCGGATCTGATGATACCCGGAATACGCATGAAGAAAACACAGAAGTTCCGCCCCCGCCGTCGAATCAATGACTTGGTCAATGCGCGGCAAGGGGAACGGATCCTTCGGACAATGCTTGTTCAAGCCGGAGTAATCGATGCACATTCTTAGTATTTCAGTGTTCTTTTTGGGTACAAGGACGGGGTTTGCGACCCAATCAGTGTGGATTACTTCTATTACAAAACCTGCCTCTAGTAACTTTGCTAATTCCATTCCTATGGCGCGGCGCTTCTTATCTCCAAAGCGTCGCATAGCTTGCTTCACCGGTTTAGCCCCCGGTTTATATTGAGGTAGTGCTCGGCGAGTTCCCTTGGTACTCCGGACATGTCAGAAGGCTGCCATGCGAAGATATCCATGTTAGCGCGGAGGAACTCGACGAGCGCGCCTTCCTATTTGGAGTCCATGTTGGCTCCGATTGAGACCTGCTTGGAATCGTCGCCTTCCTTGAAGTTGACTTTCTTGGTCTCTATCGCGGCACTGAAGGAGTTTTTCTGTTCTGAGATCTGCTTGTTGGTGGTCTGCATTTCGGTCGGATCCACCGCGGCTTTGTAGCCTTTTAGCTCTTCTCCGGATATTACAGACTCTGCGAAGGCGGCTTCGCCAGCTCGCACTCATGAGCCTTTTTGTAGTCTCCGGATACGGTGATCATACCCTTAGGACCCGGAATCTTGAGCTTGTTGTAGATGTAGCACACTCTAGCGTGGAACTTGTGGTAGGTGGGCCTGCCGAAGATGACGTGGTAGGAGCTCTTGAAGGGCACAACTTCAAACGTGATCTTTTCTTCGCGGAAATTGTGAACGTCGCCGAAGTCCACGGGAAGTGTGATGCTGCCGAGGGAATTCGCCTTCTTACCCGGAACCACGCCATGAAACTCAGTTGTGCTGTGTTTGAGCTGTTCCTTGGTGAGGTTCATCCGCTCTAGAGTCTCCAGGTACATGATGTTCAAGCTGGCTCCACCATCCATGAGGCACTTGGAGAAGTCATACCCGTCTATGCGGGGACTTACAACCAAGGCGTAGCATTCTTTTGGCACAATGACAGGGTGATCCTCCCTGTCAAATGTGCACGGGACTTCCGACCACCTGACATACTGCGGCACAGCCGGAACTGTGGCGTTCAGGATCCGGGTAGCTGACTTGGTAGCGCAGACTGTTGGGGTTCCGAGGAAAGTGTGGTAAGCCCCCACGCTCTTTTTCTCGAATGGGTTGGATTTACCTGCGGACCCTGCCTTGGGATCCGGCGAGTTATCATCCTCATCCATTGCCTCGGAACTGTCCTCCTCTTTGTCTTTGTTCTTGCCCTTGCCTCCTTTGCCGCGAGGGCGGTGCTTCCGGGGTCGCTTGTATCCTGCTTCCGGGTCGTTTTTCAGATCGTTGACCCACTTGCAGTTGTGGTTAGTGTGAGTGGACTTCCCTGTAACCGGATCCAGGTGGGCCAGGCAGGGCATGTCTCTGTACTCCTCGTAGGTTTGCGGGGCGCGGGATCCGCCAGCTGTGACCTCAGTGCCTTGCTGCTGACCCCTGCCGGCTCCGCCTCCACGGCTGCGTCCTCTTCCACCTCCTGAACCTCCGCGTTGGAACGCCATGGCGACCATCTCGGATCCGCCACTTTTCTGGTCATCAGGTGGGTTTTTGCGTTTATGGCCGCTGGTGTTACCGTTGTCACGGTTCTTCTTTTGCTGGTGCAGGGGAATTGCCGTCGCTGCTAGATCTCCGCCTGCGTCGTCATTGGCGGCAGTGTGATCGCTGGCGATGGTGATCATGTCATCCAACGTCAGTTTTTTTGCATTGACCAAGCAAGTTAGCTTGTGTCGCAGCAATCCTCCTCGCTGCAAGCCCCCAATGAAGGCGTGCATTGCTGTGCGGTTGTCGACGTTCTCGCACTCGTTTCTGCATGCCAACCATCGGGTGAGGAAATTCCTCGATGTTTCACCCTTCTTCTGGATACATGCCTGCAGGTCGCTTGTTGTGGCAGGTCTCTTGTAGGTGCCCCTGAAGTGTTTCTCGAAAGCGTTCTTCAGGTCAAACCAGCAAAAGATGGAATTCTTCTCGAGGTCACTGAACCAGATCCGGGCTGGACCTACAAGGTACAACTGAAGCATGCGGCAGGCGATGTTAGGGGTTCCTCCGGCGAAGGTTACAGCATTATAGTAATCCTCAATCCAGGTATCCGGCCTTTCCGTGCCATCATAATTCTTCAGATTTCTGGGTAGCTTGAGATTCATCCTTGGCTTTGGTTCCTCTCGAATCGTCCTGCCAAAGCATTTTGGGCCAATGTAGT
The DNA here is from genome assembly GCF_019359855.2 of Lolium perenne. Taxonomy (NCBI): domain Eukaryota; kingdom Viridiplantae; phylum Streptophyta; class Magnoliopsida; order Poales; family Poaceae; genus Lolium; species Lolium perenne. Next base: position 45,867,106 of record NC_067244.2, read on the forward strand.
CAGATCTGTACTCATTGAGGCGTTCTCGGGCGTCGCGTGGGCCGCCGCCTGGGGTTTTTGAGCGGGAGCGGGATCTTCGGCCACCGCCTCCGCCTCCGCCGCTGGGTGGCGGTGAAGGGGACCTGCGAGGGGGCCTGTAAGATTTTTTGCTTCCGCCTTCTGAATCCCGGCGGTCTTCCCGAGGCTCGCTCCGGCTTCGGTGGCTACCTTCACCTTGGTGATAGTCTCCTCCGTCGTTCCGGCTCCTGCGAGGCTCTGGCTCACGTTCCGCGTTCCGGCTCCTCCTGGGCTCCTGCTCGCGATCATTGTTCTGGTTCCGACGTGGTTCCGGCGTGCGCGCCCTGGTCCTTGGCGGCGGCATATTGTCGCGGATGTTAATTCCACCAGCCCCATGGGGCCTGGTGTTTCCGGCTGGACTGCGGCGGCGAGGTGGCGGGGGACGCGGGTACCCGTTAGGCGGAGGTGACGGATCCCGGTACTTGTTCCTACCAGTGTACATTGCATCCTTTCCCTTCTTTGGGTCTGACGGAGGCGTTTTCGACGGCCCGGGGATTGGGTTCGGGTGCTCCCTTGCTTTTCTTCTGCGCTCCGTGGATCCGGTGCGCGATTCATCATCAGGGTGGCGATTGATACGGGCGTCCTTCTGCGCGGTGGATACACAGTGATCCGGATTGGATTCCAACCTGCGCGAAGTATCGGCCTTACTCTGCTGCTGCATTGCAGAAGCAACGAGCTTGCGGACGTAATCAATATCAATTTCCTCGTCCTTTTTGTTCAGGATTTCCGCCGCTTTCTGCATGTTATCCTTTGGAGTTGCGAGCGGCTGCTGTTCGACAGGGGTTGCGAAGTTGATCCTGCGGGGAGGGATTGCTTCTCTGACGATTCTATCAGCCTCCGCCTGTGCGTAGGTCATTTTCACCTCCCACTCTTTTCTCATACTCTTGACTTGCTCGAGTGTTGCGGTGATTTCGCGATCCTGTCTTTCGAAGCGATCCATGATAAGCGCAGCTTCTTCCCTCTCATCCAATATAGCAGCTGCGGTATTGGCGAACTTCTTGGCTGTAGCCAGCATTTCCTTTCTGGTGGCCTCTAAAGCCTCCGGATCTGCAGCGTCGCCAGGGGTTATTGGCTTGTTGAGGACGTCTAACTTTGCGACCAAATCCATGCGTGCTTGTGCAACTATTTCCTCCGGAGACAGGACATCCTCAAACGGACGTTCCCGATCTAACGGAGATCTGGCATTAGATGGTCCAGGGTCGGAGGTGGTGTTTTCATCTTCGCGTTCCTGCTGTTCCAGCGGTGCCACGGTTGCGAGAACCTGCATAGGCTGGGCGGAATCGACCTCAGGTTGTTCACCGCCTCCGAGCTCTTCTATCTTGCGATTGAACTCTTCCGTGTCCATAGAGGAGGAATCATCGGAAGTTGGGCTCAGGTTGCCCAGAATCGACTCTTCACCCGGGGCGTCGCTTTCTCCGACAGCCTCTTGCTGATCCGGAGCGCCGTCGTTCTCCGGTACCTCAACCTGCACGGGACCAGCTCCGACTTCTTGAGGAGCGGCTCCTGCGGTATGGGCTATGAAGTGTACGAAGTGACATCTTTGCTTCTCTAACACCTGGGAGACCCAGGCGGATCTGCATTGGTCTTCCACCGTTATTTCCTGCTCAGGGGCGGATTGGGTGGGTTTTGATTTTTTCAGATCTAAGGCGGAATCCTTCTTAGGAAGTTCCTGCGACTCAGATCGGATCTTCGCGACTGCGTCCTGCTCAGCGGCGGTCGCGTCAGCGTTACTTACCAGTGGGTTTTCGTCGGAATCGACAGTTTCCCCGATGAAGATGTGTATGCCGCCAACTGGGACGATGGAGAGCTTGACGGGGTCGGTTTTAGCCGGAATCCAGCACTCATCCGGAGGGACGATCGGCATATTTCCGGCGTAAAGGACACGCCCCACAGCGATGGTGTCGTCGAAGCTTCCCATGGCGGAACCCTCCCGGTTCCGGCCTCCAGACGCCGCAGGCCCCACGGTGGGCGCCAACTGTCGTTGCCCAATCGATGGTGCCTCGGAGGAGGGATCCTCACGAGGGGGAAAAGAAGTAGGGGCCATAGGGCGGAGTGCACACGGGACGGTGGTACGCGAGTTACCCAGCTTCGGAACACCTGCACGATGACAGGACCTACTGCTGCTTGTCTGGAATTATCTGGGCGCTTTCGCGTTGTTACAATGAGTTGTAGTTGTGCCTCTAGGGCTCCCGGGATCCGGCTTATATAGACGCACGGATCTAGGGTTTACATGGAGAGTCCTTGCCAGAATACAAGTTACCTAACTACGGTTCAATATCTTGCCGTGTACGTCAAGGATCCGCCTTCCTTCTAGGCCGTGCCGGATCCGGATACTTTATGGGCTTCCACGGATCCGGCCTCCTTTGTAGGTCGGTTGAGATCCGGCTCCTCGTTCCTGGGCTGGACTTCATCCTTCATGATCAACAGCAACTGGGCCGCCCGATGGGCCACATGCCACCATCACCGTCTGTGGGCCACCCGGGCTTGCCGGATCTAGGCCATGTCGTTGATATACCCATAAAGTATACCCACAACACTCATAATGACTTGTGTAACCTCTTCTGCACATGCTTGCACTATATCTTTTTGGATTTCAGGAGATGTCAATTGACAATTACCAGGAGCATTCTCATTAATCACATCGGCTACATCCTTGCATCTTGCACCATACCAATCCAACAACTCATGGAAATTGCCCTTGTTCAATGAAGTGCTAGACTCATCGTGCCCACGGAAAGCTAGACCTTGTTCAAGTAGAAATCTGACAACACCCAAAACAGCCCTCAAACGAATCTCATATTTAATATGTGATTGTTCTTCATGAGAAACAATAGCATATGCCACACTTTGCTTCTTATTTCTGAAATCTTCACAACTATTTCTTGCATTGTTGTGAATGCTACTTGGTCCACCTATATGAGTCTTGAAGATTTCTGAGGCTTTCTTCCAATTTGAAAACCCCGTCTTTGTGAAAACATCATATCCAAAGTGGTTACTATTGCTTGAAGATTTGAAAAGAAAACAATGGAAACAAAATGCAGCCTTTTTTCTCAACACTATACTCTAACCAATCATACTTAGCATACCATGCATCTAGAAATGACCGCCTATCGGGACCTTTGGGAAAATTATGACCAATTAAACGATTGCGGCCTCTCGATAAATATGCCCATCTCATTTTATCTCTGATTTCAGGGGTACCAAATTCCTCAATTGGTCTACGAAGTCCAGGATCCCCAACAACATTTTGTAGATCAAAGATTTCAGGAATATTTGCCTACAACATTGAAAACGAAAATAAAATTGAGCATACTGCTAATTAGTAGACACATAGACAGCAAAACTCAATATAGGGGAAAAATCAACCTCTGTGCGTGCCCTTTTGCGGGATTCCTCTTCGGCGTCCATGGGGAATTGGAGATGGAGGCTGAGCAGAGCGAGGCATGCGGGGGGGGGGGGGGGGGATGGAGCCACACCGGGTCGAGCAGCTTGGCGAGACGGGGAGGTGGCGACCGGTGAGACGGGGAGGGGGCGACCGGCGAGACGGGGAGCTGGCGCGCGGGTCACCGCCGCGCCGGGATTTGCTGCCGGTGGCCTGGCTGCGCCTGGGCGGCGGCGCGGGCTTTGGTCTGGCGTCTGGGTGCGGACTCGGGGACAGTCGTGCTCGGGGAGACACGCGACTCGTGAAGCCAGAGATGCGAGTGATTGGCTGTAGGTATTTTTTTTTTGCCAATTATTGAGCCGGGTCGGCCGACCTGGCTCGACCCACTGCTGGCTCCGCCCGTGTCTACATTGTTGATCTATTGGCTCTTATGTAGGTGGTCACCTACTCGAGTTGCTACCGTCGATGTCAGAGTGAGGCCACCGTTGTCGATTGATATGATGAGTTGTATACTGATTACATTAAGTTGCAGTGTTCAATATAGCTAATTTGGGTATTGGAATCCACCATAGTTGTATTTTTAGTTGAAGCACTACCCCTTTTTAAATTGCACACTAATTTTCATTAAATTGTCTTATTCAACATAGCTAAGTTGGTCACTTAATCCAACATAGTTGCTTTTTCATTTAATAATTCCTAGTTAGGTTTATTTATATTTTTTACAGCACTACCCTTTTTTTAGTTGCATAATAATTTACATTAAGTTGTAGTGTTCAATATAGCTAAGTTGGGGGAATCCACCATAGTTGTATTTTTAGTTGTAGTGAAATTCTAGCTAAGTTCATTTATTTTTCTTCAGCATTACCCATTTTTAAGTTGTACACTAATTTTCATTAAATTGTGTTATTCAACATAGCTAAGTTGGTCACTTCATCCAGCTTAGTTGCTTTTCATTTAATAATTTCTAGTTAAGTTTATTTATATTTTCTACAACACTACCCTTTTTTTGGTTGTATAGTAATTTACATTAAGTTGCAGTGTTTAATATAGCAAAGTTGGGTACTGGAATCCACCATAGTTGTATTTTTAGTTGAATTTAAATTCCAGTTAAGTTCATTTAGTTTTCTTTGGCACTACCCCTTTTTAAAGTTGTACAGTAATTTTCATTAAATTGTCTTGTTCAACACAGCTAAGTTGGTCACTTAATCCAACTTAGCTGGTTTTCCTTTTTTTTTTCCTTTCATCATCTTCTATATTAGTTAAGTTGCTTTTTGACAACATGGCGAAGTTACTTTTATCACCTCACTAAGTTGGTTCTATCATCTAAAGTAAGTTGAGGACACCATCACACTTGGGATCCAGCCGATCCGCCAACCGCCTCCTCAGTCATCTCCCTCAACCCGATTTGCATCGCCGTCTCCTGCCCGGCCAACCTCCGGGCAACACAACCGCGCGTGCCCACACGCCGATCAACGCGCGCGCTTGGCAACGCCCTAGTGCTGCACCGCTCGCCTCACAGCGGACTCGCTCCACCCCGTGCGTGAGCGCCGCCGCCGACTCGGCCGCTGCCCGCCAAGCGCGACCGCGCCCCGCGCGTGCCTGCAGCCGCTCCCAGCGCTGCGCCGCTCGCCTCATGGCCGCCTCGCTCCACCCCACACGTGAGCGCTGCCGCTGGATCCACGAGGAGCCCCTGTCTGTGGTTTTGGCTTCCTCGTCTCCGGTGACCGCAATAGCTCATGTGCTCGTGTGTCGCAGATGGCACGCTGCCAAGGCCTCCTCGCGCCTCCATCTCGCCCTTGACGCGCGGCTGCCGCGCTCCTCGCCACGGGACCGGGGATCCGAGCGCGTGTGGTGGTGCTCGCCTCGACCTAAGTTGCTTTTTATCCCAAGTTACATCCATTTACCAACTGAGATGTAGCTGAAACAAGCAAAGTTCGGGCCATGTCATCGGGGGTGTAAGATAAATTAGTTCTTTACATTTGTGCTAAGTCGAATTTTTTGGGCAGTATTTTTGGTAGCATAGGCAAGCTAAGTCTTATTTTACACGGGATAAATCGTTCACTAACATATTTCCTAACTCATGTTTTTAAGCAGTTAATTGTTATTACACACATGTGCTAAGTTGCATACCCACTATTGCTAAACTATATACTCATTAGTGTTAGGTTGCATACCCACTAGCATTAAGTTATATACTCATTATTGTTAAGTTGCATAGGTACTGGTGTTAAGTTGCATACCTCCTATTGCGAAGTTTCATGTCCATTATTGCTAAGTTGTATCCCGTTGTGCTTAGTTGCACATTTATTATTGCTAAGATGTATACCTCTTAGTGCTAAGTTTCTTACCTACAATTGTGAAGTTGTGTACTTCTAATGTAAAGTTGCGTATCCCATATGTGGAGTTGCATCTTGCGTACTTTGCCTACAATGGGGATGGCTACCACTATGTTGAAGTTGTATCTCACGTGACAACACGCCTAAGTTGCCCACCGCTAATTGGGCTCCATTATCGTGAACTTGCGTATTATTGTGTCTAAGTTACCTACTGCTAGTACTAAGTAAGCTAGCATCATTGTTTGTCAAAATGGTGTACCGTTATACTGAAATTGCATATCGACATACCAAAGTTGCGGACTGTTTGATATGAAGTTGTATTTTCATTGCTACTAAGTTGTGCACATAGAAAATCAAGTTACTAACAATACTAGAAAGTATGATTGGCAACAAGTAGAGCAAAATTGATCTCTCAATACTGGAGTTGATGGCAGTTGTTGCTAACCAAGTATCATAGAAACTAAGTTGGCACAAAATATTCAAAAAAAGTAGTGTAACCAACTCTTTGTATGAAGTTGCTTCATCATAATACTAGAGTTGATTTTTCGCAACAACTGAGATGGTTTTCGAAAAATAAGTTTGTCGAAATATATACAAATGAGATCTAGTTTCGAAGATCTCGTCGTAAGAGGTCCAACGATGAAAACGGATCACAATTTCGACAAATGGTTTAAAAGTTATGACTTTTTGAAAAAAAAATCACATGACATTAAATGCACGTATTGTGCTAAACTTTCTATTTTTAGGGGGTGCTTGGGTGGACAAACGAGCATCCGAGTGCTCCCTAGCCGTGTCCAAAAACTTTAACCATAAATTTGGTTAATAAAATATAATATATATGCCATCAAAATTATAACATTGAGTTAATATTCAAAAGAAGTTTTCATTTTTAATACATTTCATTAATCAAATTATTGTTGAAGTTTCTTCTCGAAATACGTAAGACCCATATAAACCGGTATGAAGGAAGTAGCAAATGTGGATATCTGCCATGTCCAGATAATAACCACAGTTTCTGGATTTTGCCAAAAAAAATGAAACGATCTAGAAATAAGCTGGCTCGGATATTTCCATCGAGTTCTGGGAATGCATCTCCCAAACTTTTTTTTTTATATGATCTCCCAAACTTCATATAGTTGGCTTTGAGGATCACATTTGCCACACCCCCGATAGACGTGTGGTAGTTGGCCGGACCAAAATTTCAGCTCCACGCCTCTAGCTCCTCCATCATTGCCGTCACTGATCTCCTTGCCCCCCGCGATTTGAGCCCCGCCACATGACATAATTATGTAGATGCTTAACGACTTCACCCTAGGAAGGCTGGATATTGCCCACTTGAATTTTAGGATAATCCCGCTCATTCCCAAGGTCAAGGGGGCTAATACGATTAAAAAGTTTAGACCTATTGCCCTAATCAACGTCATATTAGAGTTCATGGTTAAAGCATACGCGGTCACTTTTGCTCCTCTAGCCCATAGGACGATAGATTGTAGCCAAACTGTTTTCATTAAGGGTCATTGTCTGCACGAGGGAGCTGTTGTTCTACACAAAATTTCCCATGAGCTCCAGATGAAGAAGCTAGGGTGCTTCTCAAAATTAACTCCGAGAAGGCCTATGATCGGGTGAACTAGGATTTCTTCCGAGAAGTTTTTGAGCGCAAGGGTTCTAAGCCATGAAAGTTAGTCGTCTGATGTAGCTGGTGTTGAATAATTAGGCACAATTTCCATGATTAATTCCAGAATATTAAGCACGACGACAGCAAGTACTAACATGTGAAACTCAAACATACTAGATGCATTAATCAAAATGAACAGTACCAGAGCAAACGATACATCATCCATCACCGAACAGATCAGGATAAGTCGCATGTACCGATCTAGGGGTGGTGGTGGTGGAGGTGTAGCAGTTGTCTCGCAGCAGTAACGTTGTTGATGACAACGTTGTTGACGATGGGTCGAAGCAGACACCGTTGAAGATGACGGTAGGTAGCACCGTCCGACTTGGACACAAGACGACCCGTGATGAAGAACTTGAGCAATCGCGCAGAGCGCTTTCGAAAAATCTAATTCACCGTCTCCCGTACAGGATCGCAAAGCCGAGCGGTTTCTGAGACCTGCTCCCCCGTTTGCCGGTGCACGCCGACGGGTGATGTCTAAGCACGCTTCTATTCCCTTAAGTGGATCACCCATGGTTTATCGAACTCAGGGAGGTAGAGGTCAAAGATATCCCTGTCAAGCAAACCCTGCAATTACGACACAAGAAGTCTCTTGTGTCCCCAACACATCCAATACACTTGTCAGATGTATAGGTGCACTAGTTCGGCGAAGAGATAGTAAAATGCAAATGATATGGATGAATATGAGTGGTAATAACAATCTGAAATAAATATGGCAGCAAGTAAACATGAAGTAAAACAGTAAATAAACGGTGATTTGATGTTTGGAAATAAGGCCTAGGGATCATACTTTCACTAGTGGTCACTCTCAACAATGATATCATAAAGGAATATAAATATAAGCACTTCACTATGCTACTCTGAAAGACTCTCCGGCTGAATAATAAACACTAATCCACTGCGTAGGTCTGCAAAAGCAAACCTTAAAAATGTATTCCCAAGTACTAATGAACACCCCGCACTGCACTTTGAGCATTCATAGGTGGTACTAACACACCACAATTTCTTAGAGACATCCAACTCAAATCATAATTCAGTGAACAAGTATTCTATGAAATATAGCCTAAGAGACCCACACAGTGCACACACTCCACCTTTACACACGTGGGACAAGGAGTCTCCGGAGATCACATAATTAAAATCCACTTGAATAGCATAACGACATCTAGATTACAAAGCTCATGGTCACATAAAAATCACACCAAGAAAGATAGAGATAGACCACATAGCTACCGGTAGAGCCCTCAGCCCCGGGGGAGAACTACTCCCTCCTCATCATGGGAGTCAGCAACGGCGATGGAGATGGCGGTGGAGTCGATGGAGATGACTCCGGGGGCAATTCCCCATCCCGGCAGGTTGCCGGAACAGAGACTTCTGTCCCCCGAATCTTGTCTGCGACGGCAGCGGAGCTACGAAACTTTTCATGGGTGGAGGCCTATATATTTAGGTTTTTGCGTCGGGAGTTTTATATAGGCAGAAGGGCGATGTCGGTGGAGGACTGGTGGCCCCAGAACACCCCTAGGCGCGGGCCAGGTCCAGGCCGGGCCTAGGGTAGGTCTGGCCACCCTGTGGCCCTCCTCCGTCTCTACTCTGGACTCCGTCTTTGCTCCGGAAAATAGGAACTTTGGCTTTTGTTTCATCCAATTCTGAGAATATTTCCTATACAACTTTTCTAAAATACAAAAACAACAGAAAACAGGGAACTGACACTGTGGCATCTTGTCAATAGGTGAGTGCCGGAAAATGCATAAAAGTGCCACGAAGTGTAAATAAAACATATAGCATATGGTGTAAAACAAGCATGGAGCATCAAAAATTATAGATACGTTTGCAATGTATCAACATCCCCAAGCTTAACTCCTGCTCGTTCTCGGGTAGGTAAGCGATAACAAAATAATTTTTGAGGTGACATGAATACAACACAATCTTGATCAAGCATGTAAAGCATTGTGAGTTGGGATCTAAGTACTCTTAACATAGGCATGATAGATATAATTCGATAGAACTTAGCGATTATGTTATAACATGGGAAGTAACTCAGACAAAGGTTCATGAATAATAGTGCATTGAAAGCAACTGTTTGTTTGTTAGCATAGATTAAACATAGTAAAGTGGTACTCAACATGCCCTTTATGGAATAGCAAAACATAAATTCTAGGACACCTTCAAATTTTAAAGGGTGACTAGATACAAGTAATTTAAGAACAAGCAATAGTCACAATCATGAATTAATCAATAATAATTTTGGGACTATGCACATTGCACTAAGAATGACAACCATACTCTCTTAATTGGTGCATAAAGTAGAAGATGAAGACTCAACATAATAGTAAAAGAGAGACTCTTTGCAGAGTAAGCAAGATAAACAAGTTTTATAAACCTTTCAAAAAGTATGGTGCTTATTAGCTTTGAGCTCCCGTTGCCCATATCATAAGCATCTTGAATGGTTAAGGTTAATGTGAGTAAAAAATGAGCTATATGCTTGCAAATCACAAGTTGAAAATCTCATGCCCCTTGAATGCGAGTACCTAAACCTCATGCTACTCAACTTAGGTCTCAAATAAGTTCTTGTCATTGTAAGTATACATGTATCATTAAGAACCGCCAACGGGGTACCTCTTGCCCGATGATATGGAGGTACTCTTGTAAGAGCAATCACATGCCAAAATGACAAGACAAACAGACAGGGAGCATCTCAGCAATTTTTTATTTAAAATGGCTATAGCTTTTTATTGCAAATGGCTATAGCTTTTTATTGCAAATGCTTCATAGAATGCTCATTATGGCTTAGATGTAAATTTCCACCATGAATGATGCATGACTTAGATTAGCGGCCCAGAAATTTCTCTAACTCATATACAAAGTCCATGGACTTACAATTTTTAATTTTATTTCGCACCGCTAGGCATCCATAAATAAAAGAACATGACATCAACTAAATATAAGTGCAATGTAGAAAGTGTTCCCCATGAAAGCATGGTTCTACTAACTCTCAACTCGCAATTTGCAAACCTATAAACTTCATAATATAGGCATAATGATAAAAATTATTAAGTGCAAGAAAGTAAATGTGCCATCAAGTTCGTGAGAGATTTACTAACTAATTTTCTCATGCCAAAATTTAATTTGGAAGATAAATAAAAACATGATGAATTACTTGGAATAGCAATAATGCTATTAGGTAGATATGGTGGATACAATTGGCAAACTTTGGTTTAATGGTGGTTGGATGCACGAGTAGAGTTCATACTCAGCACATGTGAAGGCTAGCAAAGACTGGGAGCGACCAACTAAGAGAGCAATAATGGCCATAATCATGCATAGCGACAAAACATTATCAATCAAAGCATAAAGTGATATTACAAGTCAAAAACCAAATGATCATAGAGGCTTTAGTTGACTGGTTATAGTCGTAACATGGTGTAAGCATGCGCCAAGTCAACCCAATAAAGCATCAAATGAGAATACCACAATATTATGCTTTTATGATAGAAATAACACATGATTCTTTCAATGATACATTATGCACTCTCATTCATTTGAGACAAGTCATGCTACAAAAATAAATACTAACCACATGACAAGAATAACATCCAACATGACATGCCAAAGTCTATGCCACAGTCTAGACAAGCTTTCTTTTGCATCACTATAGTCATGAAACATTTTACTCGCCTCCAACACCAATCAACTTATTTGAAATAGCTCTCTGAGATGAAAAAAAATGGACCAGAGAGCTAATCATACATAAATAAAGAATACTAACGAGCTCTGAACAAAATTCAAGTGAAAGAACAAGAGCTAAACGCAGTACTAGAAAACTAGAGCGTTATGTGCAATTAAAACAGAGCGTGTCTCTCTCCCACACAATAATGCTATGATCCAACCATATACTCCAGCAAACAAAACAAAATAAAACTAAAAATAAAAATAAAGACACTCCAAAAACAACACATACTATATGAAGCAATAAAAATATAGCGCATAGAGAGATGACATGTTGCTTTGTTGATGAAGAGGGGATGCCTTGGGCATCCCCAAGCTTTGACGCTTGTACCTATTGGATATTCTTGAGGTGCAGGGGCATCTCCAAGTCCATTCTTTATCTCATCACATCATTCTTCTCTCCCAACACTTGAAAACTTCCTTCATACAAAACTTCACACAATTCTTCATTAGCAGCATTAGTACAATCAAAATAAATAAATCCACTTGGGTTCCGTACAAACATATATCAAACATCTATTAAATCACTAGCTACTGTAGAAACCTTCTACATAAAGCTCTTTGATCAAAAGAACTAAAAAAGAAAGAGATTTAAGACGCAAATGCAAAAGTGCAGAAATCTGTCAAAAGAGAACACCAGGTAAAGATCGATTTTTACGAAAATCCTCTGTTGCTCATATCGAAAAGTGGTCAACTAACAAAAGTTAGATAATAATCTGGGTCATATGAATAAAAAATGGCAGCTCAAAATTCTGCTCTGGCTAGTTTTAAGATTTTTTATGGTAACAACATAAAATCTGTTTTCAGGACAACAACTTCCCCAAATATTACTTTCTTCCTATTAGAGGCTATTATTGGCGCAAAAACGAAATAAAAATGATAATGAGAGATTATTACAGAGGGAATAACTTCAAAGACTCAAAAAAAAGAAAAATTACTGAAACAAAACAATGGGTTATCTCCCACAAGCGCTTTTCTTTAACGCCTTTAAGCTAGGCACAGTAGTTTGAGAAGATGCTCATATAAGAAATATGAACTAAAACAAAAGAGAGCATCAAGAAGAAAATATAAAACAAATTTAAGTCTAACCTAGTTCCTATGTATAGGAATCTTGTACACAAATAAATTCACAAATAACAAAGTGACAAGCATAGGAAGATAAAACAAGATTAATTTCAAAACTTTCAGCATATAGACAGGTGTTTTAGTAACATGAAAACTTCTACAACCATATTTTCCTCCCTCATAATAACTTTCAGTAGCATCATCAATAAACTCAACAATATAACCATCACATAAAGCATTCTTATCATGAGCCACATTCATAAAATAATTACTACTCCCCACATAAGCATAGCCATTCTTATTAATTGTAGTGGGAGCAAATTTAACAAAATAGCTATTATTATTATTCTCATCACCATAATCATCAATTATAAGAGGCATATTGTAATCACAATTAAATTTCTCCTCATTAGTAGGTGGACTGAAAATAACATAATCATCATTGTAATCATCATTTATTGGAGGCATAGTATCATCAAAGTAAATTTCATCCTCAAAAGCTGGGGAACTAAAAATATCATTTTCATAAAAACTAGCTTCCCCAAGCTTAGACTTTTCCATATCATTAGCAATAACGGTATCCAAAGAATTCATACCAATAACATTGCTATTAGCATGCAAATAAAGTTCCATAGGTTTTTTTTTCTCTTCAAACACCTCATATCCTAACTCAAGATAAATACTATAAAGCTCTCTAATTTTTGTTGTTGTTTTCCATTAAGCCTAACTATTGAAAATAAAATAAGAAACAAAAAGATGTAATTGCAGATCTAAAGGAAATAACTTCGAGCACTCACCAGCAACTAAAAAACTTAGTAGCCAGAGGATGTGAGTACCTTTTACCTTACCTCCCCGGCAACGGTGCCAGAAAAGAGCTTGATGTCTACTTACGCACGCTTCTATTCTTGTAGACAGTGTTGGGCCTCCAAGTGCAGAGGTTTGTATAACAGCAGCAAGTTTCCCTTAAGTGGATCACCCAAGGTTTATCAAACTCAGGGAGGTAGAGGTCAAAGATATCCCTCTCAAGCAACCCTACAATTACGATACAAGAAGTATCTTGTGTCCCCAACACACCCAATACACTTGTCAGATGTATAGGTGCACTAGTTCAGCGAAAAGATATTAAAATGCAAGTAATATGGATGAATATGAGTGGTAATAACAATCTGAAATAAATATGACAGAATGTAAACATGAAGTAAAACAGTAAATAAACGGTGATTTGATGGTTGGAAACAACCTAGAGATCATACTTTCACTAGTGATCACTCTCAACAATGATATCATAAAGAAATATAAATATAAGCTCTTCACTATGCTACTCTGAAAGACTCCCCGGCTGGATAACGAACACTAATCCACTGCGTAGGTCCGCAAAAGAAAACCTTAAAAATGTACTCCCAAGTACTAATGAACACGCCGCGCTGCACTTTGAGCATTCATAGGCTGTACTAACAGACCACAATTTTATAGAGACATCCAACTCAAATCATAATTCATTGACTAAGTATTCTGTGAAATATAGCCTAAGAGACACACACGGTGCACACACTCCACCTTTACACACGTGGAACAGGGAGTCTTCGGAGATCACATAAGTAAAATCCTCTTGAATAGCACAACGACATCTAGATTACAAAGCTCATGGTCACATAAAGATCACACCAAGAGAGAGAGTAATCCATCACATAGCTACCGGTAGAGCCCTCAGCCTCGGGGGAGAACTACTCCCTCCTCATCATGGGAGTCAGCAACGGCGATAGAGATGGCGGTGGAGTCGATGGAGATGGCTCCGGGGGCAATTCCCCGTCCCGGCAGGGTGCCGAAACATTTTGTCTCCCGAATCTTGTCTGCGACAGCGACGGAGCTACGGAACTTTTCGTTGGTGGAGGCTTGTATATTTAGGGTTTTTGCATTGGGAGCTTTATATAGGCGGAAGGGCGAGGTCGGTGGAGGCCTGGTGGCCCTAGAACACCCCTAGACACGGGCCAGGTCCAGGCCGCGCCTAGGGTAGGTCTCGCCACCCTGTGGCCCTCCTCCGTCTCTGATCTGGACTCTGTCTTTGCTCCGAAAAAATAGGAACTTTGGCTTTTATTTCGTCCAATTCCGAGAATATTTCTTGTACAACTTTTCTAAAATACAAAAATAACAGAAAACAAGGAACTGTCACCGTGGCATCTTGTCAATAGGTTAATGCCGGAAAATGCATAAAATTGCCACGAAGTGTAAACAAAACATATATCAATTGGTGTAAAACAAGCATGGATCATAAAAATTTATAGATACGTTTGCAACGTATCAACGGGCAGGATGGAGTATGCTACGATGGCGGAGCAAGCAGAATGAGGTGGCAAACCCTAACTCGTGTATCAGATGTGTTTCTGCGGTAGCCGGGCAAGAGATTATATAGGCTCAGGAAACCCTAGGCAACGTGGGCCATGCCCACATCGCACGTTTCAAGTCGGTTACAGAGGCCCAATCCACTCACCACGAGCGCGGTGCGTGCGTCGTGTCGAGACGAGACGAGCGAGCGAGGAGGAGGAGCGCGTGTATCACTCCTCTTCTTACTCACTTCCTAGTGGTGGAACAACCCACCTTATAAGGTGGCCTAACTTCCTCCCAACTTTCCATGTGGGACTAAACTTCTCACCTCTTGCCACTCCCTAGTGAGCTGCCACCAACTTGGGCTCAAACTCACATGGGTTGCCATAATGTGGGCTTTGAGATTTATAGGGAAATCTGAAATCTAATTTGGGCCACTATATATGGGCTCAATATTTCAACAATCCCCCACTAGATCTCAAATGCCCATTTAGAGATTTACCAACACTCGCTGCTTGTTTATATACCAGTGTTTCAGCACAGGCTGTTAAGTTGAACTTCCGCCTAGAACCTTAAGCTAAATCCATTCACACTTGAACAATGGGCTAAGCCTTGAATTGCAAGTTTTGCGTGAACAGGTTACACTCAAAGTCATAACATGTACATGGTTGTCTGTAGGCTACTGATGACCCACAAGTATAGGGGGTGTATCGTAGTACTTTCGATAAATAAGAGTGTCGAACCCAACGAGGAGCAGAAGGTGTTGACAAGCAGTTTCGATGAAGGATTCACTGTAAATGCTCACAGACAAGTTTTCAGGGGGTTTTGATATAGCAGATAAATAAAGTACAAGTAAGTAAAATGCGAGAGTAATAATTGCAGCGAGTGGCCCAATCCTTTTTAGCACAAAGGACAAGCCGGTTTGTTTACTTATGATGACCAAACGTTCTTGAGGACACACGGGAATTTAGTCTAGTGCTTTCGCTTCATATAGTTGATTAATCTTCATTGTTTTGATAAGTGTTGTGTGGGTGAACCTATGCTAATGCACCGCCCTTCCTAGGACTAATACATACTTGTGATTAAACCCCTTGCAAGCATCCGCAAATACAAGAAAGTAATTAAGATAAATCTAACCACAGCCTTAAACTCTGAGATCCTGCTATCCCTCATGCATCGATATACCAACGGGGGTTCAGGTTGCTGTCACTCCGGCAACCCCACAATTGGCAAACGAATACAAGATGCATTCCCCTAGGCCCATAAAGGTGAAGTATCATGTAGTCGACGTTCACATGACACCACTAGAAGAATAACACCACAACTTAAATATCAAACCATTAAATATTACTCAACATAGTTCACTACTAACATTTAGACTTCACCCATGTCCTCAAGAACTAAACGAACTACTCACAAGACATCATATGGAACATGATCAGAGGTGATATGATGATGAATAACAATCTGAACATAAACCTTGGTTTAATGGTTTCACTCAATAGCATCAATAACAAGGAGTAATCAATACCAGGAGAGTTTCCCCTATGAAATAATCAAGATTCAACCCTAGATGTTACAGCGGTGATGAGGTGCAGTGGTGGAGATGATGGTGTCGGTGGTGGAGATGATGGTGATGATGATCCCAATGAAGTCCAGCTCGATGGCGGTGACGATGGCGACGATTTCCCCCTCCGGGAGGGAATTTCCCCGGCAGATTTCAGCCTGCCGGAGAGCTCTTTTCTCTCTGGTGTTTCTCCGCCCCGCAGAGGCGGCTGTGTCTATTCTCGATGTCCCCCCACGCCTTAGGGTTTTCGGGAGATGAAGTACGCGAAGGAGAGATGGCCGAGGGGGGTCGTGGGCCCCCCCTCCCCACATGGCGGCGCGGCCAGGGTGGAGCCCGCGCCGGCCTATGGGGGGCCCATGGTGGCCCTCCTCGGCCTCCCCTTTTGGCTGGCTCCGTCATCTGGAAAAATAGGAGCTTCGGTATATTTTCCGTCAATTGTCGATCTTCAGAAATATTGTATCCTGACGGTGCTTTTTCCATCAGAATCCTGACTCCGGTGAGTAATTCTCCAATAATCATGAAACATGCAAAATAGGTGAAATAACATAAGTATCATCTCTAAATATGAAATATATCAATGAATAACAGTAAATTATGATATAAAATAGTGATGTAAAATGGACGTATCAACTCCCCCCAAGCTTAGACCTCGCTTGTCCCCAAGCGAAACTGAACTCAGTAAACAAGACCGCATGTTTATGGAGTGAAGAGTCGATAAATAAAATACGGACAAGAAGCATCACATTTATTAATCCACACAAGACATTCTAGTAAACAACTTCATCATATAAGTCAACTTGAAACAAGTAAAGGGAAATCACAAATAAAGGTGCATAGGAAATCATAATTGGTGATGGCAAATTTTGTTCTTGGTCAAAGAATGATTAACAGATTGTACTTATCTTTCGAGCAAAGCCTTTATATCTCATATGGCAGAACTTACATGCTCAATCATAAAAATCTCCTCATAATCATTGGTAACTTTCAAAGTCATATTCATTCAAATAAAATTGGTACTCCTCCCAACCTTTGCTTTCTCAAGCCATGGCTAACCGAATCCTCGGGTGCCTTCCAACATTTCACATACCATGGAGGAGTGTCTATTTGCAAAATTAAGTTGCTTACTAATGAATCAGGGCAAAACATGTGAAGATAATTATTAATGAAAGTTAATTAATTGGGGCTGGGAACCCCGTTGCCAGCTCTTTTTGCAAAATTATTGGATAAGCGGATGTGCCACTAGTCCATTGGTGAAAGTCTGCCCAACAAGATTGAAAGATAAAACACCATGATGCGCGTGAGACACACGTCCGTTGGGAACCCCAAGAGGAAGGTGTGATGTGCACAGCAGTAAGTTTTCCCTCAGAAAGAAACCAAGGTTTATCGAACCAGTAGGAGCCAAGAAGCACGTTGAAGGTTGTTGGTGGCGGAGTGTAGTGCGGCGCAACACCAGGGATTCCGGTGCCAACGTGGAACCTGCACAACACAATCACAGTACTTTGCCCCAACGTAACAGTGAGGTTGTCAATCTCACCGGCTTGCTGTAAACAAAGGATTAGATGTATAGTGTGGATGATAATGTTTGTTTGCGAAGAACAGTAAAGAACAATTGCAGTAGATTGTATTTCAGATGTAAAGAATAGGACCGGGGTCCACAGTTCACTAGTGGTGTCTCTCCCATAAGATAAACAGATGTTGGGTGAACAAATTACAGTTGGGCAATTGACAAATAAAGAAGGCATAACAATGCACATACATATATCATGATGAGTACTATGAGATTTAATCAGGGCATTACGACAAAGTACATAGACCGCTATCCAGCATGCATCTATGCCTAAAAAGTCCACTTTCAGGTTATCATCCGAACCCCTTCCGGTATTAAGTTGTAAACAACAGACAATTGCATTAAGTATGGTGCGTAATGTAATCAACACAAATATCCTTAGACAAAGCATCGATGTTTTATTCGTAGTGGCAACAGCACATCCACAACCTTAGAACTTTCTGTCACTGTCCCAGATTTAATGGAGTCATGAACCCACTATCGAGCATAAATACTCTACTCCCTCTTGGAGTCACAAGTATCAACTTGGCCAGAGCCTCTACTAGCAACGGAGAGCATGCAAGAACATAAATAACATATATGATAGATTGATAATCAACTTGACATAGTATTCAATATTCATCGGATCCCAACAAACACAAGATGTAGCATTACAAATAGATGATCTTGATCATGATAGGCAGCTCACAAGATCTAACATGATAGCACAATGAGCAGAAGACAACCATCTAGCTACTGCTATGGACCCATAGTCCAGGGGTGGACTACTCACACAT
Source organism: Lolium perenne (assembly GCF_019359855.2). Classification (NCBI taxonomy): domain Eukaryota; kingdom Viridiplantae; phylum Streptophyta; class Magnoliopsida; order Poales; family Poaceae; genus Lolium; species Lolium perenne. Next base: position 45,885,579 of record NC_067244.2, read on the forward strand.
CGATCCGGAGGCGATCATGGTGATGAAGAGACCTCCGGGAGATGATTCCCCTCTCCGGCAGGGTGCCGGAGGCGATCTCCTGAATCCCCCGAGATGGGATTGGCGGCGGCGGCGTCTCTAGAAGGTTTTCCGTATCGTGGCTCTCGGTACTGGGGGTTTCGCGACGAAGACTATATGTAGGCGGAAGGGCAGGTCAAGGGGCGTCACGAGGGGTCCACACAACAGGCCGGCGCGGCCAGGGCTTAGGCCGCGCCGCCCTAGTGTGTCGCCACCTCGTGGCCCCACTTCGTTTCCTCTTCGGACTTCTGGAAGCTTCGTGGAAAAATAGGACCCTGGGCGTTGATTTCGTCCAATTCCGAGAATATTTCCTAACTACGATTTCTGAAACCAAAAACAGCAGAAAACAGCAACTGGCTCTTCGGCATCTCGTCAATAGGTTAGTGCCGGAAAATGCATAATAATGACATATAATGTGTATAAAACATGTGAGTATCATCATAAAAGTAGCATGGAACATAAGAAATTATAGATATGTTTGGGACGTATCAAGCATCCCCAAGCTTAGTTCCTACTCGCCCTCGAGTAGGTAAACGATAACAAAGATAATTTCTGAAGTGACATGCTATCATAATCTTGATCAATACTATTGTAAGCATATGAGATGAATGCAGCGATTCGAAGCAATGATGAAGATAATGAGTAAACAAATGAATCATATAGCAAAGACTTTTCATGAATAATACTTTCAAGATAAGCATCAATAAGGCTTGCATAAGAGTTACTCATAAAGCAATAAATTCAAAGTAAAGGCATTGAAGCAACACAAAGGAAGATATAAGTTTCAGAGGTTGCTTTCAACTTCAACATATTTATCTCATGGATAATTGTCAACACAAAGTAATATAACAAGTGCAATAGGTAAACATGTAAGAACCAATGCGCACAGTTTATACAAGTGTTTGCTTCTAAGATAGAAGGAATAGGTAAACTGACTCAACAATAAAGTAAAAGATAGGCCCTTCGCAGAGGGAAGCATGGATTACTATTTTTGTGCTAGAGCTTTTCATTTTAAAAACAAGAAACAATTTTGTCAACGGTAGTAATAAATCATATGTGTTATGTATAAGATATCCTATAAGTTGCAAGCCTCATGCATAGTATACTAATAGTGCTCGCACCTTGTCCTAATTAGCTTGGATTAACACGGATTATCATTGCATAGCATATGTTTCAACCAAGTGTCACAAAGGGGTACCTCTATGCCGCCTGTACAAAGGTCTAAGGAGAAAGCTCGCATTGGATTTCTCGCTTTTGATTATTCTCAACTTAGACATCCATACCGGGACAACATAGACAACAGATAATGGACTCCTCTTTAATGCATAAGCATTCAACAACAGTTAATTTTCTCATAAGAGATTGAGGATTAATTGTCCAAACTGAAACTTCCACCATTAATCATGGCTTTAGTTAGCGGCCCAATGTTCTTCTCTAACAGTATGCATACTCAAACCATTTGATCATGAAAATCGCCCTTACTTCAGACAAGACGAACATGCATAGCAACTCACATGATATTCAACAAAGGTAAAAGTTGATGGCGTCCCCAGAAACATGGTTACCGCTCAACAAGCAACTTATTAAGAAATAAGACACATAAGTACATATTCTTCACCACAATAGTTTTTAAGGCTATTTTCCCATGAGCTATGTATTGTAAAGGCAAAGAATAGAAATTTAAAGGTAGCACTCAAGTAATGTACTTTGGAATGGCGGAGAAATACCATGTGGTAGGTAGGTATGGTGGACACAAATGGCATAGTATTTGGCTCAAGGATTTGGATGCACGAGAAGAATTCCTCTCAATACAAGGCTAGGCTAGCAAGGTTGTTTGAAGCAAACTCAAGTATAAAAGGTGCAGCAAAGCTCACATATGAACATATTGTAACTATTATAAGACTTTATATTGTCTCCTTGTTGTTCAAACACCTTAACCAGAAAATATCTAGACTCTAGAGACCAATCATGCAAACCAAATTTTAACAAGCTCTATGTAGTTCTTCATTAATGGGTACAAGGTACATGATGCAAGAGCTTAAACATGATCTATATGAGCACAACAATTGCCAAGTATCACATTATTCAAGACATTATACCATTTACCACATGCGGCATTTTCCGTTTCCAACCATATAGCAATGAATGAAATAGTCCAACTTTCGCAATGAACATTAAAGATAAAGCTAAGAACATATGTGTTCATACAAAACAGCGGAGCGTGTCTCTCTCCCAAACAAAGAATGCTAGGATCCGATCTTATTCAAACAAAAATAAAAATAAAAACAAACAGACACTCCAAGTAAAGCACATAAGATGTGATGGAATAAAAATATAGTTTCACTAGAGGTGACCTGATAAGTTGTCGATGAAGAAGGGATGCCTTGGGCATCCCCAAGCTTAGACACTTGAGTCTTCTTAAAATATGCAGGGATGAACCACGGGGGCATCCCCAAGCTTAAACTCTTCACTCTTCTTGATCATATTGTATCATCCTCCTCTCTTGACCCTTGAAAACTTCCTCCACACCAAACTCAAAACAAACTCATTAGAGGGTCAGTGCATAATTCATATATTCAGAGGTGACATAATCATTCTTAACACTTCTGGACATTGCACAAAGCTACTGAAAGTTAATGGAACAAAGAAATCCATCAAACATAGCAAAACAGGCAATGCGAAATAAAAGGCAGAATCTGTCAAAACAGAACAGTCCGTAAAGACGCATTTTTTTGAGGCACCAGACTTGCTCAGATGAAAATGCCCAAATTGAATGAAAGTTGCGTACATATCTGAGGATCACGCACGTAAATTGGCAGATTTTTCTGAGTTACCTACAGAGAACCATGCCCAAATTCGTGACAGCAAGAAATCTGTTTCTGCGCAGTAATCCAAATCTAGTATTGACTTTACTATCAAAGACTTTACTTGGCACAACAATGCAATAAAATAAAGATAAGGAGAGGTTGCTACAGTAGTAACAACTTCCAAGACTCAAATATAAAACAAAGTGCAGAAGTAAAATAATGGGTTGTCTCCCATAAGCGCTTTTCTTTAACGCCTTTCAGCTAGGCGCAGAAAGTGTGAATCAAGTATTATCAAGAGATGAAGCATTGACATCAAAAAATTTCTCACAAACAAAACTTGTTGCAGAGGGTACCTTAGATGCTCCATTATCTAAATTTCCTATAGTGGTACTAAGGGTTTTATCAATTTTAGGCTTATAATAATTCTTTGGCTTAGGCACCTTAGAGACATACATGAATTTTTGCTCCTTTCCCACATAAGCTTTCTCCTTAAATTTAAGAGAAGAAAAAGTTGAACCCAATGTTCCCATAGCTTCTTCAAGTTTACCAATTCTATGGGTTTGATTATCATGGATAGCACAAGTTTCTAAAGTAGCAATTCTTTCATTAATTCCTCCTAGGGATTTATCAAGTTTATCAGTATTATCAAGTAATACCCCCAATTTAGTCTCGACACTTGGAAGATTTTTCTCTATGGCTTCCAATTTTTTCATGACATCCTCAAGAGAGATTTCAATTTTAGTTTCATTAACAGGTGGTATTCCAACTAGACTCTCAATGATGCAACTAGCTTCTAAAGAAGGAGTACCTAGGAAATTACCCCCCGAAAGAGTATCAAGAACATACCTATTCCAGCTAGATATACCAACATAAAAGTTCCTAAGTAGGATAATAGTGGAGTGTTTCTTAGTGCACCTATGATGGGCATCACTAATTCTATACCAAGCATCTTTAAAACTTTCTCCCCCCTTGTTGCTTAAACGAACGAACTTCAACTTCAGGATTACTCATTTTAAGCAGTAGTAAATAAAGCAAACTAGATAAAGTAAATGCAAGTAACTAATTTTTTTGTGTTTTTAATATAGAGAACAAGACAGTAAATAAAGTAAAACTAGCAACTAATTTTTTTGTGTTTTTGTTTTAGTGCAGCAAACAAAGTAGTAAATAAAATAAAGCAAGACAAAAACAAAGTAAAGAGATTGGAAGTGGGAGACTCCCCTTGCAGCGTGTCTTGATCTCCCCGGCAATGGCGCCAGAAAACAGTCTTGATGCGCGTGAGACACACGTCCGTTGGGAACCCCAAGAGGAAGGTGTGATGTGCACAGCAGTAAGTTTTCCCTCAGAAAGAAACCAAGGTTTATCGAACCAGTAGGAGCCAAGAAGCACGTTGAAGGTTGTTGGTGGCGGAGTGTAGTGCGGCGCAACACCAGGGATTCCGGCGCCAACGTGGAACCTGCACAACACAATCACAGTACTTTGCCCCAACGTAACAGTGAGGTTGTCAATCTCACCGGCTTGCTGTAAACAAAGGATTAGATGTATAGTGTGGATGATGATGTTTGTTTGCGAAGAACAGTAAAGAACAATTGCAGTAGATTGTATTTCAGATGTAAAGAATAGGACTGGGGTCCACAGTTCACTAGTGGTGTCTCTCCCATAAGATAAACAGATGTTGGGTGAACAAATTACAGTTGGGAAATTGACAAATAAAGAAGGCATAACAATGCACATATATATATCATGATGAGTACTATGAGATTTAATCAGGGCATTACGACGAAGTACATAGACCGCTATCCAGCATGCATCTATGCCTAAAAAGTCCACTTTCAGGTTATCATCCGAACCCCTTCCGGTATTAAGTTGTAAACAACAGACAATTGCATTAAGTATGGTGCGTAATGTAATCAACACAAATATCCTTAGACAAAGCATCGATGTTTTATCCCTAGTGGCAACAGCACATCCACAACCTTAGAACTTTTTGTCACTGTCCCAGATTTAATGGAGGCATGAACCCACTATCGAGCATAAATACTCCCTCTTGGAGTCACAAGTATCAACTTGGCCAGAGCCTCTACTAGCAACGGAGAGCATGCAAGAACATAAATAACATATATGATAGATTGATAATCAACTTGATATAGTATTCAATATTCATCGGATCCCAACAAACACAACATGTAGCATTACAAATAGATGATCTTGATCATGATATGCAGCTCACAAGATCTAACATGATAGCACAATGAGGAGAAGACAACCATCTAGCTACTGCTATGGACCCATAGTCCAGGGGTGGACTACTCACACATCGATCCGGAGGCGATCATGGCGATGAAGAGACCTCCGGGAGATGATTCCCCTCTCCGGCAGGGTGCCGGAGGCGATCTCCTGAATCCCCCGAGATGGGATTGGCGGCGGCGGCGTCTCTGGAAGGTTTTCCGTATCGTGGCTCTCGGTACTGGGGGTTTCGCGACGAAGACTATATGTAGGCGGAAGGGCAGGTCAAGGGGCGTCACGAGGGGCCCACACAACAGGCCGACGCGGCCAGGGCTTGGGCCGTGCCGCCCTAGTGTGTCGCCACCTCGTGGCCCCACTTCGTTTCCTCTTCGGACTTCTAGAAGCTTCGTGAAAAAATAGGACCCTGGGCGTTGATTTCGTCCAATTCCGAGAATATTTCCTAACTAGGATTTCTGAAACCAAAAACAGCAGAAAACATCAACTGGCTCTTCGGCATCTCGTCAATAGGTTAGTGCCGAAAAATGCATAATAATGACATATAATGTGTATAAAACATGTGAGTATCATCATAAAAGTAGCATGGAACATAAGAAATTATAGATACGTTTGGGACGTATCACACCACATACTTCCTCATGAGCTATAAAACATTGACACAAATAAGAGATAATAACTTTTGAATTGTTTAAAGGTAGGACATGAAATATTTACTTGGAGTGGTGCTAAATACCACATAATAGGTAGTTATGGTGGACACAAATGGCATGGGTTTGGTTAAAAGCTTTGGATGCACGAGAAGCATTCCCTCTCAGTACAGGTCTTTGGCTAGCAAGGTTGGTTAGCAAGCATGAGAGTTGAGGGAAACAAACAAATATACATGTGATAGAAACAATCATGCATCTTACTTGTAAGCACAAACAATTTTAACTTCAGAATACTAAGCTCACTAGCTAACAAGAAAGATAGATAATGAAATAATATATCTACATGTACTTCCCTCTTTTCTACTTAAACCTCAAAGTATTGTTGTTATTGACCAATGCTAAGTTTGCCAAAACCAAATAGATTTACTTGATGCTCCCAAAGTGATGCCAATACTAACAGCAAGATCAATCATATAACAGAAATTGCAAACTAAAATAAGGTGTGCAAAAAGTAAATGATAAAACTTCTCATTAATATTCCATAACGATAACTCACACCAAGGGATACATAGATAACCAACTAAAAGAGAGATACTTCCACACTGCAAACTATCTTATATAATAAATTCCCTACTCATGATATGATACTACTTGACAGTAAAAAGGTAAAAGATAGTGATGATGTGATACCGCGGCACTCCCCCAAGCTTGGAACAAACCAAGGGGATGCCAATACCAATGATGAATTACTCCTTCGGTGGTGATGGTGGTAAATTCTTCCCGTCATCAGACTTCCAAGGAAGAGGCTCTCCATCAACAAACGACGTCTTGGTCTCGGGAATCCTGAAACCGGCAGCATAGCTTATGTGTTTAAACCTGTTTTCATACTCACAGTTTTGATTCTGAACATCATAAAGTTGCGCTTGAAGTTGGTTGGTAGTGTTGTGAAGTGAGAGGATATCGTCCCACAGCTTCGTAGTCTCCTTCTTGTGTTCAACAATAAGTTCGGACACAATTCTGTGGAAGATGCCCACTTCACGTTCAGCCATCTTCTTGTAGGCGAAGACCTCTTGTTCTAGTTTCTCCATCCTGTCCTCCAAGCTTCCTTCTCCTTTAGGCCCCCGGACATCTTCTATCTGCAACTCCCCATCTATGAGCAGCAGTTCCTTGGGATGCATCATCAGCTCGTTCATGTACGGGTTGACGACGTTCTCAAAGAAGCTGTCCTTCGGAGCTCCCGACGAAGACATGGTGACTCTAGATCTGAAACAATATCTGGAAGAAAACAGCTCGAAACAAAACACAACGAGAAAACAATATACGGACCTCTAGGGATCCGGGTGATTATATAGCAAGAATTTTCACGACAGAAGGAAAGTACCAGGTCGAAAACGAGTGGAAAAGGGACTCCGAGGAGCCGTCCTCATAGGGCGGCGCGGCCAGGGTGGGGCCCGCGCCCCCACGTGGGGACGTGCCCTCGTGCACCTCCTCCACTCCGATTCGATCTCGTAATTTTTCATATTTTCTAAAAACAGCAAAAATATTGTTCGGAAAGTTAAACGCGGACTTTTTACAACCAGAACTGTTACCTATTCAAAGTCGAACTCTGCAGAACTATCAATTTGATCTTTGATGAAAGTTTCCGGAGTTACCACTCGAATAACATCAACATCTTTATTATAAGAATCTCCAGAAATATAATGCTTGAGTCTTTGTCCATTCACCACTTGTGTGGCATCACCTTTCAGAGAACCAATTTTTATTGCCCCTGAACGATACACCTCCACAACGACATATGGTCCTTCCCATTTTGAGAGTAATTTCCCTGAAAAAATCTGAGACGAGACCGATACAATAGGACTTTATCTCCAATATTAAATTCTCTTTTAATAATTCTTCTATCATGCCATTTCTTAATTTTCTCTTTAAAAAGTTTAGCGTTCTCATAAGCTTCACTTCTCCATTCATCTGAAGAACTCAATTGTAGCAACCTTTTCTTACCGGCAAGTTTAAAATCTTTATTAAGTTCTCTTACAGCCCAATAAGCTTTGTGCTCTAGTTCTAAAGGTAAATGACAAGCCTTTCCATAAACCATTTTATAAGGAGACATACCCATAGGATTTTTATAAGCAGTTCTATAAGCCCACAATGCTTCCTTCAACTTACTAGCCCAATTTTTCCTAGATTTATTAACAGTCTTTTGCAAGATAGATTTAATTTCTCTATTTGATAATTCTACTTGCCCACTAGTTTGAGGATGATAAGCGGAAGCAATCCTATGATTAATACCATATTTAGCAAGAGTTTTTCTAAAACCACCATGAATAAAATGAGAACCTCCATCAGTAATAATATATCTAGGTACTCCAAACCTAGGAAAGATAACATCTAAAAGCATTTTTAAAGAAGTCTCACCATCAACACTTTTTGTGGGTATAGCTTCCACCCATTTAGTAACATAATCAACAGCAACAAGTATATCCTTCTGAAGAAGGGAAAGGACCCATGAAGTCAAATCCCCAACAATCAAATGGTTCAATAACAAGAGTATAATTCATAGGCATTTCATTGCGCCTAGAGATATTACCAACTCTTTGACATTCATCACAAGATAAAATAAACTTCCTTGCATCCTTAAAGAGAGTTGGCCAGTAAAAACCTGACTGTAGAACCTTTTGTGCGGTTCTATCTCCGGCGTGATGTCCTCCATAAACACTACCATGACACTTACTCAATATCTCTTGTTGTTCATATTCGGGGACACATCTTCGCATAATGCCATCCACTCCTTCTTTATATAAGTATGGATCATACCAAAAATAATGCCTCAAATCATAAAAGAATTTCCTCCTTTGCTGCGCTGAAAAGGTTGGAGGCAAGTACTTGGAAACAATAAAGTTAGCATAATCAGCATACCAAGGACTATCTTGCGAGCTCACCTTTATTACATCCAATTGTTCATTTGGAAAACTATCATTAACATGAACAGGATCATAAGCAATATTTTCCAATCTAGACAAATTATCAGCAACAGGATTATCAGCACCTTTCCTATCTACAATATGTAAATCAAATTCTTGCAAAAGAAGCACCCATCTAATTAGCCTTGGCTTAGCATCTTTCTTTTCCAGAAGGTACCTAATTGCAGCATGATCAGTATGAATTGTGACTTTTGAATCAACAATATAAGGTCTAAACTTGTCACAAGCAAAAACTACAACTAATAATTCTTTTTCAGTTGTAGCATAATTTCTTTGAGCAGCATCAAGAGTTTTACTAGCATAATGAATAACATTCAATTTTTTATCTACTCGCTATCCAAGAACAGCACCAACAGCAAAATCACTAGCATCACACATAATTTCAAAAGGTAAATTCCAATCAGGAGGTTCAACTACTGGAGCAGTTGTTAAAGCTTTCTTTAGAGTTTCAAAAGCTTCCTTACAATCATCATCAAAAACAAAAGGTACATCTTTTTGAAGAAGATTAGTAAGAGGCTTTGAAATTTTAGAGAAATCTTTAATAAATCTCCTATAAAATCCAGCATGACCAAGAACACTACGAATACCTTTAACATCCCTCGGATAAGGCATCTTCTCAATCGCTTCAACCTTAGCTCTATCAACTTCAATACCTCTTTCAGAAATTTTATGTCCCAATACAATTCCTTCATTAACCATAAAGTGGCATTTCTCCCAATTAAGAACAAGGTTAGTTTCTTCACATCTCTGCAAAACTTTATCAAGATTTCGCAAACAATTATCAAAAGAATTCCCATAGACAGAAAAATCGTCCATGAATACCTCTACAATCTTTTCACAAAAGCCATGAAAAATAGCAGACATGCATCTTTGAAAAGTAGCAGGAGCATTACATAAACCAAAAGACATACACCTATAAGCATAAGTTCCATAGGGACAAGTGAAAGTGATTTTCTCTTGATCTTTAGTTCTAACAGCAATTTGTGAAAACCCATAATAACCATCAAGAAAGCAGAAATTCTAGCATTTGATCAATAAAAGGTAAAGGGTAATGATCCTTCTTAGTAACTTTATTAACTTTTCGATAATCAATGCACATTCTATACCCTACAACTACTCTTTGAGGGATAAGCTCATCATTATCATTAGGTACAATAGTTATTCCTCCTTTCTTAGGAACACAATGCACAGGACTAACCCATCTACTATCAGCAATAGGATATATAATACCAGCTTCAAGAAGTTTTAATACCTCATTCCTTACCACATCCTTCATCTTAGGAATTAAACGACGCTGATGTTCGACAACAGGCTTTGCATCATATTCCATGTTGATGGCATGTTGGCAAATAGTGGGAGAAATCCCCTTCAAGTCATCAAGAGTGTAGCCAATAGCTCCTCGGTGTTTCTTCAATATTTCCAATAATCTTTCTTCCTCAAAATCTGAAAGCTTAGCACTAATAATAACAGGATATGTTTTCTTATCATCAATATAAGCATACTTAAGATTGTCAGGCAACGGTTTCAAATCAAAAACAGGATCTTCCTTTGGTGGTGGTGTTGTACCTAGATCTTCAACCGGTAAGTCATGTTTAAGAATAGGTTGACGAAGGAAAATTTCATCAAGCTCATTCCTTTCTTCCCTAAAGACTTCACTCTCATGATCCTCCAAATGTTGCTGCAAAGGATTACTAGGAGCAAGAGCAATAGATGCAAGCTGTTCAACTCTAAAATCATTATTAGGCAACTCAGCTTTATAAGGAACTTTGGCAAATTTAGAGAAATTAAACTCATAAGATTCACCGGCAAATTTAGTCACAATTTTCTCTTTCTTGCAATCTATAATAGCTCCACAAGTATTTAGAAAAGGCCTACCAAAAATGATAGGACAAGTCTTACTAGCAGCAGAGCCAAGTACCAAAAAGTTAGCAGGATATTTAATCTTACCACATAGAACTTCCACATCTCGAACAATACAAATAGGAGAGATAGTTTCTCTATTAGCTAGCCGAATAACCACATCAATATCTTCAAGTTCACAAGAACCAATTTCATGCATGATTTCCTTGTAAAGCTCATAAGGAATGGCACTAATACTTGCACCAATATCGCATAAACCATAATAACAATGATCACCAATTCTAACAGAGATCATAGGAACACTAGCTTTCCTAGACTTACTAGGATGTGAAACAATATTAGAAGCATCTTCACAGAAAATGATGTGACCGTCTTCTACATTTTCAGTCACAAGATCTTTAACTATTGCAATAGCAGGTTCAACATTTATTTGCTCCTCAGGTTCTATAAGTTTCTTTGCACTTTTATTAACCACACTAGTTATAACAGAATACTCCTTCATTTTAGCAGGGAAAGGAGTTTTTTCAATATAAGCTTCAGGAAGAATATGATCAAAAGTTTTAATTTCAACACATTTACCTATAGGTGAATCAGTTTTATCTTTATAAGGTTCATGATACTTATTAAAGTTCTTCCTAGGCAATTCAAAATGAGAGGCAAAAGCTTTATAAAAATTTGCAACAACTTGAGAGTCAAGACCATAAGTAGCACTCATATTACGAAATTTATCAGTATCCATAAAAGTTTCAATGCATTCGTAATCATAATTTATACCTGACTCTCTGCCTTTGTCGTTCTCCCATCCTTCAGTATTCTCTTGGATCCGATCAAGAAGGTCCCATTTAAACTCTTCTTTGTTGCGCGTGAATGATCCAGAACAAGCAGTATCCATCAAGGTTTTATCTTGAAAAGAAAGTATTGCATAGAAATTATCAATGATGATATTACCAGGAAGCTCATGAATGGGGCATTTGAGCATTAAAGACTTCAACCTCCCCCATGCTTGGGCAATACTCTCTCCATCATGAGGCCAGAAATTATATATGCGGTTTCGGTCTTTGTGAATTTCACTTGGAGGATAAAATTTAGAATAAAATAGAGGCACAATATCCTTCCAATCAAGAGAATTCCCATTCTTCAGAAATTTATACCAATGCGCCGCTTTACCAGACAGCGATATAGAGAACAGTTTCTTCCTAACTTCATCCATAGAAATACCTGCACACTTGAATAACCCGCATAATTCATGTAAAAACAGTAAATGATCTCCAGGATGGACAGTTCCATCCCCTTCATAGCGGTTATCCACAACACGTTCAATAATTTTCATAGGTATTTTATATGGAACCTCTTTCTCACCTGGCGCCTCATCCCCTACCGTTGCAGTAGAAATAGATTTTCCAAATAGGAATTCAAGAGAAGATCTCTCCATAATGAATTATAGCAGGAGGCAAAAATAAAAACAACACGTACAATAAAAGTTTTCCTTGCCAATTCCACTTACCAATAGCGCTTCACTCCCCGGCAACGGCGCCAGAAAATAGTCTTGATGACCCACAAGTATAGGGGGTGTATCGTAGTACTTTCGATAAATAAGAGTGTCGAACCCAACGAGGAGCAGAAGGTGTTGACAAGCAGTTTTGATGAAGGATTCACTGTAAATGCTCACACACAAGTTTTTAGGGGGTTTTGATATAGCAGATAAATAAAGTACAAGTAAGTAAAATGCGAGAGTAATAATTGCAGCGAGTGGCCCAATCCTTTTTAGCACAAAGGACAGGCCAGTTTGTTTACTTATGATGACCAAACGTTCTTGAGGACACACGGGAATTTAGTCTAGTGCTTTCGCTTCATATAGTTGATTAATCTTCATTGTTTTGATAAGTGTTGTGTGGGTGAACCTATGCTAATGCACCGCCCTTCCTAGGACTAATACATACTTGTTATTAAACCCCTTGCAAGCATCCGCAAATACAAGAAAGTAATTAAGATAAATCTAACCACAGCCTTAAACTCTGAGATACTGCTATCCCTCATGCATCGATATACCAACGGGGGTTCAGGTTGCTGTCACTCCGGCAACCCCACAATTTGCAAACGAATACAAGATGCATTCCCCTAGGCCCATAAAGGTGAAGTATCATGTAGTCGACGTTCACATGACACCACTAGAAGAATAACACCACAACTTAAATATCAAACCATTAAATATTACTCAACATAGTTCACTACTAACATTTAGACTTCACCCATGTCCTCAAGAACTAAACGAACTACTCACAAGACATCATATGGAACATGATCAGAGGTGATATGATGATGAATAACAATCTGAACATAAACCTTGGTTCAATGGTTTCACTCAATAGCATCAATAACAATGAGTAATCAATACCGGGAGAGTTTCCCCTATGAAATAATCAAGATTCAACCCTAGATGTTACAGTGGAGACGAGGTGCAGCGGTGGAGATGATGGTGTCGGTGGTGGAGATGATGGTGATGATGATCCCAATGAAGTCCAGCTCGATGGCGGTGACGATGGCGACGATTTCCCCCTCCGGGAGGGAATTTCCCCGGCAGATTTCAGCCTGCCGGAGAGCTCTTTTCTCTCTGGTGTTTCTCCGCCCCGCAGAGGCGGCTATGTCTATTCTCGATGTCCCCCCACGCCTTAGGGTTTTCGGGAGATGAAGTACGCGAAGGAGAGATGGCCGAGGGGGGTCGTGGGCCCCCTCCCCACATGGGGGCGCGGCCAGGGTGGAGCCCGCGTTGGCCTATGGGGGGGGGGCCCATGGCGGCCCTCCTCGGCCCTCCTCGGCCTCCCCTTTTTGCTAGCTCCGTCATCTGGAAAAATAGGAGCTTCGGTATATTTTCCGTCAATTGTCGATCTTCAGAAATATTGTATCCTGACGGTGCTTTTTCCAGCAGAATCCTGACTCCGGTGATTAATTCTCCAATAATCATGAAACATGCAAAATAGGTGAAATAACATAAGTATCATCTCTAAATATGAAATAAATCAATGAATAACAGTAAATTATGATATAAAATAGTGATGCAAAATGGACGTATCAGCTACCCCGCGGGTGAAGCATATGCGTCGTACTTCGTGGTCTCTTCAAGAGTTTACTAGATATCACCCAAATCTCATAGATTGCGACGTTTAACAATCGGACACATATAGGTGTGTTCTTTCAAGAGTGCTCTGTAGGACAACATCTTTGCTAAAATAGCCAACATAAACACATTAAGGCTTGTTGCCAACCTTCCTTACAGCAATTGAGAGTTGTGCATCTTCACATAGAGAGGGGTACATAATACTGATGTCTACGCCCCCCTCCTTTTCCTGTAGACAGTGTTGGGCCTCCAAGAGCAGAGGTTTGTAGAACAGCAGCAAGTTTTCCCTTAAGTGGATCACCCAAGGTTTATCGAACTCAGGGAGGAAGAGGTCAAAGATATCCCTCTCATGCAACCCTGCAACCACAAAGCAAGAAGTCTCTTGTGTCCCCAACACACCTAATAGGTGCACTAGTTCGGCGAAGAGATAGTGAAATACAGGTGGTATAAATAAGTAGTAGCAACGGCACCAGAAAAGTGCTTTGCCCAGGACAGTAAACAAGCAGTAGTAACGCAGCAGTAGTAACGCAAAGAAAACGATAAACAAGCAGCGATAGCAGTATTTAGGAACAAGGCCTAGGGATCATACTTTCACTAGTGGACACTCTCAACATTGATCACATAACAGAATAGATAAATGCATACTCTACACTCTTGTTGGATGATGAACACCATTGCGTAGGATTACACGAACCCTCAATGCCGGAGTTAACAAGCTCCACAATTCAATGTTCATATTTAAATAACCTTAGAGTGCATGAAAGATCAATACGACTAAACCAAGTACTAACGTAGCATGCACACTGTCACCTTCATGCTAAGAAAGGAGGCATAGAACACATCGATACCATCATAGCAATAGTTAACTTCATAATCTACAAGAGATCATAATCATAGCCTATGCCAAGTACTAACACGGATGCACACACTGTCACCATTACACCATGCAGGAGGAATAAAACTACTTTAATAACATCACTAGAGTAGCACATAGATAAATTGTGATACAAAACACATTGCAATCATAAAGAGATATAAATAAGCACTTCACTATGCCATTCATAACAGTGAATAAGTATTCTGTGAAATATAGCCTAAGAGACCCACACGGTGCACACACTGTCACCTTTACACACGTGGGACAAGGAGTCTCCGGAGATCACATAAGTAAAATTCACTTGACTAGCATAACGACATCTAGATTACAAGCATCATCATATGAATCTCAATCATGTAAGGTAGCTCATGAGATTATTGTATTGAAGTACATAGGAGAGAGATGAACCACATAGCTACCGGTACAGCCCCGAGCCTCGATGGAGAACTACTCCCTCCTCATGGGAGACAGCAGCGTTGATGGAGATGGCGGTGGTGTCGATGGAGGAGCCTTCCGGGGGCACTTCCCCGTCCCGGCGGCGTGCCGGAACAGAGACTCCTGTCCCCCAGATCTTGGCTTCATGATGGCGGCGGCTCTGGAAGGTTTCTCGTACCGTGGCTTTTTCCGTATCGAGGTTTTAGGTCCAGGGGCTTTATATAGGCGAAGAGGCGGCGTCAGAAGGTCGAAGGGGCGCCGACATTATAGGGGGGCGCGGGCCCCCCCTTGGCCGCGCCGGCCTAGGGTTTGGTGGGCCTGTGCCCCCTCTCTGGCGGTTCTCGTGTGTTCTGGATGCTTCCGGGCAAAATAGGAACCTGGGCGTTGATTTCGTCCGATTCCGAGAATATTTCGTTACTAGGATTTCTGAAACCAAAAACAGCAGAAAACAGGAACTGGCACTTCGGCATCTTGTTAATAGGTTAGTTCCAGAAAATGCACGAATATGACATAAAGTGTGCATAAAACATGTAGATATCATCAATAATGTGGCATGGAACACAAGAAATTATCGATACGTCGGAGACGTATCAAATACTCTCCTTAATTAAACCACTAGTTTGTTCGTCCCGCCATATCCTAATTCACGGGATCTCCGATCACAAAGGTTGGGTTACTACTATGGTGTAACATCTACGGGTCTCAAACCCATCTCACTCAATGCACTTTCTATCACATTATGTGATAGTCCCTTCGTAAAGGGATCTGCCAGGTTTTTATCTGTTTGAATATACACAATAGTTATTACTTCAGAGTTTCGCAATTTCCTGACAGACTTCAAATGTCTCTTTACGTGTCTTGACAACTTCATGTTATCCTTAGAGTTGTTCACTTTGACAATTACAGTTCGATTGTCACAATTCAAAAAGATTGCCGGAACATGTTTTCAACCACATGCAAGTCCATCAAGAGCTCACGTAGCCATTCTGATTCAACAGTGGTTGTGTCTAAAGCAGTTAGTTCTGCTTCCATAGTTGACCTCGTCAATATGGTTTGTTTGCAAGATCTTTATGACACTGCGCCACCTCCAAAGGTAAATACATACTCACTAGTGACATAGAGTTCAGCTACATCAGAGCTCCAATTCAATACCTATATCCTTCAAGCACAGCTGAGTGCCCTGAATAGTGAATCCCATAACTCTTTGTACCACATAGGTAGCGCATAATCCTATCAAGTGCATGCCAATGATCAGTACCCGCGTTTGACATGAACCTACTCAACTTGCTAACATCAAAAGAGATGTCAGGTCTAGTGGCGCTTGATGGTGTGCAGTACCGTTGGGGAACCCCAAGAGGAAGGTGTGATGAGCACAACATCAAGTTTTCCCTCAGTAAAAAACCAATGTTTAATCGACCAGTAGGAGAAAGACGTGACTTCTGAAGGTGTTGCTAGCTGACTATTGGTAGGGCGCACTACCGGCGTCAGCAACAACGTGGAACCTGCACACAACACAACCAAAATACTTTGCCCCAACTTACAGTGAGGTTGTCAATCTCACCGGTTTTGCTGAACACAAAGGATTAAACATATCGAGTGGAAATAGATGTTTGCAGTAATTAAAGAGAACAATGCTTGCAGAAAGTAAACAGAACATGATTGCAGTAGATGAATTTATCACTGTAAAGGAAAGGACTGGGGTCCACAGTTCACTAGAGGTGTCTCTCCATAAAGATAAATAACATGCTGTGTGAATAAATTATAGCTGGAAAATTGACATAATAAATACCATACATGACAATATGATTACTATGAGATTCGTTTGGGCATTACAACATAATACATAGACCGTAATCCAACTACGTCTATGACTAATAATCCACCTTCCGGTTATCGTCCGAACCCCTTCCAGTATTAAGTTGCAAGCAACAGATTGTCGCATTAAGCAATGTGTGTAAAGTAAACAATTAAATTACCCTCAGATAAAACATTTTTGTTTTCTCCCTAGTAGCAACAGCACATCTACAATCTTAGAAGTTATTGTCACTTTTCCAGAAAAGTAGAGATATGAACCTACTGTCGAGCGCGCATAAATACTCCCTCTTGGAGTCACAAGCATTTACTTGGCCAGAGTATCTACTAGCAATGGAGAGCATGCAAGATCACAAATAACATATGATAAATATATAATCGATCTCAACATATTATTCAATATTCATCGGATCCCAGCAAACACAACATGTAGCATTACATAAGGATGATATTGATCATGTAGGGCAGCTCACAAGATCTAAACATGAGGCACAAATCGGAGAAGACAACCATCTAGCTACTGCTATCGACCCATAGTCCAGGGATGAACTACTCACGCATCACTTCGGAGGCGGGCATGGCGACGTAGAGGCCTCCGGCGATGATCTCCCTCTCCAGCAGGGTGCCGGGAAGAGCTTCAGAACCCTCCCGAGCTAGGGTCTGCAATTGCGGACACGACGGAACTTTTCGTGGATGGAGGCTCGGGTGTTTAGGTTTTTCCCGAGATCGTGAATAAATATGCGGAAGGGCGAGGTCGGTGGCCGCCTGGGGGCCCACACCACCCCTTGGCGCGGGCCCACCCTTGGCCGCACCATGGGGTGGTCTGGCCGCCCTGTGGCGCCTATTCGACCCCCCTCTGGACTCTGTCTTCGTTACGTTAAAATATTGACTTTGGCTTTTGTTTCATCCAATTCCGAGAATATTTCATGTACAACTTTTTTGAAATACAAAACAGCTGATAACATGGAACTGGCACTGTGGCATCTTGTTAATAGGTTAGCGTCGGAAATGTATAAAAGTGCAACGAAGTATGAGCAAAAAATATAGAAATTGGTGTAAAACAAGCATGGATCATCAAAAATTATAGATACATTTGCAACGTCTCAGCGCTCGCTAAGTACATCAGTGAGCCAACGATATGAGAATATCTCAATTGATCTATGGCAACCTTCGGTTCTTGCGTAGTGTCACATTGGGATCATAAGGTGTTGGAGAAGACTTGCTATCAATATAGCTGAACCGGCTCAAGATCTTCTCAACATAATGAGATTGCGTTAGAGTGATCTCACTCACGTTCTTAATCAGCTTGATGTTCAGAATCACATCAGCTTCTCCCAGATCTTTCAGATCAAAGCTCTTTGACAAGAAAGACTTGACCTCGTTTACTATTTTCATGTTTGTACCAAAGATGAGGATATCATCCACATACAAACACAGTATAACACATTTGCCCCCACCACGGCGATAGTAAACGCACTTGTCAACCTCATTAACAGCAAAGCCTACAAAAGTTAAAGTTCTGTCAAACTTCTCATGCCATTGCTTAGGTGTTTGTTTCAGGCCATATAATGATTTCAGCAACTTGCACACTTAGCGAGACGATTACACGATACCATCAACTCGGAGACACCATCATGAAGGTCGCCGCTGATATGGGAGTGGAGTTTAGGCAGATTTATTCGTCGGGGTGTCGCTCCCACCACACCAATGACACACCACAAGAGACAAACCCTAACTACAAACCAAAGGAACGGGTCTCCTCCCCCTCCTGTCGCGGAGCGACGAGCGGGGGGAGAGGGGCCAACGCCCACACCGGTGGTGTTTTGGGATCTGGATCGCCGCCGCCTCCAGAGACACGAGAGAAATGGTGTTATGTCTCCCGGGTTTTTGAGATCAGTTCTATGCTAGGTGCCAATTGCTTAGGTCGTGGGAAGAAATACACCTAGCGCCGCGACTTGCTATCTATTGTATTATGTTTGTGCTAGTGGACACGGCTTTAACAAACTGTATAGTGACAGTGATCCAAACGGTTACCAAACAGTATACTAGCAATGAATACAAAAAAATAGAGTATAGCAATGAATCAATCAAAGGTGCACACATCCAAGATAGAAAGCTACAATCTTCGGCCAATATTTTGGGATGGCTACTCGCACGTGGAATCGAAGCCGTGACAAAAGAAACCAGCTAGAGTAAGATTCTACCAACACGTCGGGATGGCTACCCTACAGCAAAGTAATAAGTACTATGAAGTGGCTTTCATTTTCATCTTTGTTCATTTTGAGGTCCACTGTCCAACTTGTAGGGTTTTGACACGAAGAATGTTCCATGACGGGAAGCTATCTCGAAGGTGACCGGAGTTGCATTCAAGGTGCCCACGAGATATACAGTATATTATTCCCTTAGAGCACCTCCACTCGTCTCCCCACAGAGCCCCCGGCCACTTTTTTCATCCGGACGGCGAAAAACGGCCCAGTCAGGCCCCCGGTTTCTCGTTTTGGTCCGGATTTGAGTCTATTTTCGTTCGGACTCCCCATGCCATCCTCGGTTTCCCGGGGGTCTCCCGGGGACTCCGGATGAAGCTAAACCAACCGCCCACGCCCACGTGTTTCCTCTTTCGTCCGGATTCCCCGAGTCATCCTCTTTTTCCCCGAGAAACGCCGCTTGGAGAGCACACGACTGGAAATATACTGCCCCCCAGGCCAAATTTTCGTCCAACCCGGACGAAAATTTTGCCGGATTTGGGCGTGGGGAGCGCCAACGAGTGGGGATGCTCTTAGAGAGATGCTAAATCTGTTGCCAACAAATCGTAAAGTAAGAGATTGGATCTTTTGGTAATGTGACTGCAGTATGCATGATGTTTCGCTTTTTCTTAATCATTTTTCGTGGGGCAGAGATAGGATCCTTAAAGTTGCCCTGATGAGCTTATCTTTTGAGATGTAAGAGCATCTCCAGTCGCGTCCCCCAAACCGTCCCCCAAACCGCGCCGGATTGAGCGTTTGGGGGACGTGTTTTGTTCGTGCCGCCTTTGGGGGACGTCGCTCCCCAGCCGCGTCCCCCAAACGCCTCCCCCAAACATTTAAAATACTTTTTTTGGCATTTTTATTTCAATTTTCACAAACTAATACATAATTGGGAACGTTGTTTCCACAAACTAATACATAGTTGGAACCGTGGTGGACACAAAAATAAAATATTGCAAATAAACTAAACCTAACTAGGCCGTGCATCGGAGGTTTGCTGTGTTCGCTGGTAAGAAAGAACACTCGAGGGCACACCCAGTCACCTAAACTGGAAAATCCAGCGGGAGGATGGTGCCCTTGTTGGTTCTACCGATGAGGCGAACAGGCAGAAACCTCCGTGCACGTATTCGCTGCGAAGAAACAACACTCATCAGTCGTCCTCCTCGTCGGTGCTGTCGTCGTGGGAGTCCCTGTCGCCGTGGTAGTTCAGGCGGCAGCGCCTCTCGTCGAAGACCTTGACGCTCATGTCCCTGTTGCCGAAGTAGGAGAACACGAGGATGAAGCCGGCTTGGAGGCTGTGGTGGCGCGCGAACTTCTCCCAGCCGATGTTGAGGTACATCTTGCCGTGCGCGTCGTAGATCGCGTCGACGATCCATCGGTAGTAGCCGCACGAATGCTCCCGCAGATGCATCTTGCGCGGGCGTACGCCGCCGACGTACTCGGCGAAGGAGTCCGGCAGCCTCTGGATGCCGCGCGGGTCGCCCTTGAGGACGAGGACGAACTCGAACAACACATCCGGCTCCACGTCCATCTCCGACGATGAAGACGACGGCGTGGGAGGCGACGACGAGCGTTCAGCTATGCCGCGGCCACGTCCACGACCACGACCACAGGCGCGGCCGCGAGGTCGGCCTCCGCCTCTACCAGACATAGCGTAGAGTCTTGTTGAGAGATGGTGGCCGCTAGGGTTTGGGAGAGAGGCGCTAGGGTTTGTGTGTGAGAGGGACGATGAGAGGCGCCCCTTTTTATAGGCCGGAGGGAGGCGGATGAGCGGTGACGCTCATTAACGTTGGCACGCAGAGCTAGGCGCGACGGGACGTGTCGCTGCGCCCTCTGTGGGAGCTGCACCGTCGCTGCGGGAACTGCACCGTCGCTGCGCGCCAATAACTTCCGCCGCGAGGTAGGCGACGGTTAGGTTAAAATTAATTGTGCCGCTGACGGGTCGGCCCCGCCACTCCCCGCCTCGCTTTTCGTTGTGTCCGGCGTCCCCGGTGCGTCCCCTGTGGGACGGGGACGGGCTCGGGGCGCCGGACACCGTATCGTGGCGCGCCGGACAAAAATGGGCTTTGGGGGACGCGGCTGGAACGCATTTTTGGTCCGGCGCGCCCCAAATCCCTTTGGGGGACGCTTTGGGGGACGCGACTGGAGATGCTCTAATGGTACCATTCTGGCACAACTATATAAGAAAGCTTAAATCTATTCCCTCAATCGCGAAGTACGGAACTATCAATTAAAAAAAATCAGAAGAAGTGTAAACAATACCCACACAAGACATTAGGAAAAAAGTTAAGATCAAATCTCATAATTTATCTCCATGTTCTACAAGGTCACTTACAATCTATAAAGGCCCCATTTGCAGTCAAACCATTAGTTGTTTTTCCATGGAGGATAACCAATCTCGTTGGACGCTTAGAAAATTAAAATCAGGAACATGCACACGGCCTTGGACATCTCCTCTCTCCCGCTACAATAGAGAGAGGTGATTTGTGCACTCCCCCTTCCAATCCACCTCACGGTCGCTGAATCGGTGGATTCCTCACCCTCCAGCAGCTGTTTCGATGGCGGGAGGATGGGGGATCCCTGATTCATGGTGTGTACATAGCGTAGGGTTTGTAGGGTGGCCTGCTGGCGGTGTCGTGGAGGTTGTGGCACGATCGGAGAGGCTTTTTGCGGCGGAGCTCGTCCACTTAGGTGGTGGTGTTCCTCGGAGCGCCGCGACGGAGGGTCCGCCTTCCTTGCAGTTGCGGATCCGTGGATCTGTCGTGTGTAGCAACTCTGTCCCAGATTCCATGTGCCAGCAGATCATGTCGTTGTTCAAGAAGATGAAGACGGTGTTTTGATGTTCCGCGTTGTCGTCAGCATTTCTTGGGGTAGGATCTACAGATCCGGTGCTCTACAACTTACCGGCTGCCAGGGGGATGCATCCTATCCAAGGCGAGTTGTGGAGCAGCAGCAGCAGCACGCCACAGACGAGAACTAGAAGGACTTCCTTGTGATTTTTTTTGTTTATGGGCTTTTCTGTAAGAACGGAGTATTAATACCACCTTCCTTTTCCCGCAAAAAAGAAAAGAAATCAGGAATATGCACAAGGGCCTAGTCCCTATGAGTCCTAGTTTGGAGTATATATTTTCGAAGCGCCCGACTCTACTTGACAAAATAACAGCCAAGAACAGGTTCTAGACTGCCAAAACGTTTGGGATTCCATTCCTAGCGCCTGAAAAATTAGTCTTAGCATATTAAGTAACAGTAAAATGGAACTACCTAGGCTCATTCTCAGCGTTTTGAAGTCGTGAGCCGTCCGATCAGGCAAGTGGACGTTGCAGATCATTTGGCCATCCCGCTGCTCACGCTTGTGCGTTTTTCACCGGGTCAACCGTAAAATCTGCTCGTCCAACTTAACCGGGTTGCTGCTCCGAAAAACTACCTGCACATCTTCTTGTGAACTGGGCCTGCGGTTGATTGGGCCTCGTTAGTCGTGTGGGCTGCAAGTTGTGCTTAGCCTCGACGGAATTCCGTGGAGGCACCACGCCGCCGCAGCCATGGCTTCACGCAGTCGTAGAAGGTGTGCCGTCCCATCACTGCCCTTCCGTTTCCCCTTTTTCCGGCTATAGTAGATGGATTTTCAGTGCCTCCCCACCTCTCCCCTACTACATGAATCATGACGAGGTTCCTCTTATTGGTTCCAGACATGTGTGCCGACTAGGTCCAGTTTGATTTGCTTGCAGACATTAGATTTCTTTATCTCCCTGTTTCGTCGGATCACATATGTTCTAATTCCTGCTTTTATCATCACAGGATCATGGACACGACTACGGACGATGTGGAGGAGTTGGTGGCGACAGCTGAGTCAGCTGATACAGATGCGGGGTGGTGGCTGCGATGGTCGGGCGATGCAGAGGAGGAGCCAGCGACGTCAATGGATCAAGGATGCACAAAAAGGATACGGACGAGTCGATGGCGTCTCGATAGTGCAAGAGAAAGAGGAGGCGTGGTGGACAGCCGGACTAGGATCCTGACAGCAGAGAGTAAGAGTCCACAACAGGTAAACTTTATTCGTAGCTCTTCACCTCCCAACTCTGAGTGACTGAGCCCTCCGCAATTTCTATCCCCCTCTCCCTCTCTGGTTCATCTTGTTAGACGCCTGGGTAGGAAGCCAAAGCAAGGATCCAATGGTGAATATGAGATGGCATGCGCCTCTGCTGCTTCATGCCAGATATGACCATACAAATCTTGGGCGGCAGTGGTTCCACTAACAAGGATGGTTGTCCTGAGAGGTCAGTTTGGTCGTTTTGAATTGGACTATCATTTGTTGGTTCGTCAATAAATCAGGTACACTAACAATGTTATTCAGTCTCTTAACAAGAAAATAATGTTTGAGGATACATACAAATCTCTATGTACTTCAGGTACACTAACAATGTTCTTCAGTTTCTATGTACTTCAAACATAGGCATATGAATATATGATACACGCATGTAATATCTTACTATTCCAGCTAATGTTTTTAGCATGGGTGTTCAGAGAGGTAATTTTGGCTGTTCTGGATCAGACACTATCGTTGATTTGGTTCATCGTATTTTATTGCTTGCACATGTCGGCAAAAGGTTAAGATTTGTGGAGTATCACTGAGTTTGTAACTCTGGCATATGCTTATGGTAGTTTCAGCACAATAGGATATCAGCTTCGTGTTTGTTAATTAAATTTGGTTTTTTCCCTTGAATCTTTGTTACCTAGCATTAGCTTTGCCTCTGTTGAGACATAATTTTTATCCCGCCGGCATATCATTTTAAATGCTTTAATCTTGCAAAATAAAGCATATTTTGTTACCCTAGCAACCTGGCATGCCACTCAGATCAGATGCTACCACCTTTGTTCTTGTTGAATAAGTATCAATATCTTTTTCAGGTTTAATACGTGATTCTCCATTGGAAGCACATCATTTAACTACTAGGCATTTACTGATTGTTAGCGATAGAATATATTTCCGAAACACAAAACCTGACCAGCAGGATACCGTCAATTTATCTCTCAGCCATACTCAAGTTGCAGCTATAACTAATAGTTGACTGGCATGCAATCTGCAGAGACCACACTTGTTTTGGTAAGAAAATTTCAGGACAGTACTTTGTTTTTCTGTCTTTCAGGTTACCATGTGTGCAATTTTTTCAGGGTAACCTGAGTGTTATTTCAGTTACAATATGCCAGAATAAGTGGAAAACAAACCTATTGATTTGAGGATACATACAAATCTGAGGTCAGAAAGAGACGACCTCAGATTTTAATGGTTTGATATGTCAATAGTGTTTAATGAGTATTTGTTGATCTTATCCACCTGTTTCTGTTGATATATCAAATGAAATTTAATTACATTGTTGTTCATATGGAATCCATGGATTGTTCATATCAAATTTTATGTTCCTATTTCTCTGATAATTGTTTCGATTCTTGCATTTTTTTCTTTGATGATGGCTTGTGATCGTCTCTACAGTTTCAATATAGCACATCATATTGAAATTCATGTTTACTCATTGATACAAAGTGGCTAAACAATGCAAGACGTGGATTGTTTGAGAACTTGACCTTGATATTGGAGTTTCATTTTGTGCAAGAATGTGATACATGCCTTTAGAGGATAGATTTTGTTTTGTTTTGTTCCATCCATTTTGTTATTATGTTCTCATGAATTTGATCTAGAACAAATGTAAAAGAGCAGTTATGTGTGTGGCATGGACGGGCGCAGCAACGCGCGCATTTATGGTCTAGTGATGTTCTTACAACTGGTGTGACTAGGGGGAAGCTGCCATCCAGCAGAAGATTAGGGTGAGCACACATGATACATGGAGAAGAATTGTCTCACCAGATCCTATTTTCTACATAGTTTTTTTTTTCATTTTAGCAGTTATTGTTTTTAAGTATATTTGTACATGCAGTGCAAGGAATGCAAATAAGAAACATTACTGATGGTAGGAAAATGGTTATCCAAATGCAACTAGTGAAGGCTAAGGTAGTGCAAACACCCTAGAGTGGACAAAAAAAAAGACAAGGATATGTCCAAAGGTGATTTCATAGCAAATCATATGCGCTCAAGACAGTGCATGAAAACATTACGGAGTATAACACATTAATATGCTCTCTAGTTTTAAAGAGCTACTCATGAGAAACACACCATGAAAACCTGGTCCAAGTTTACATGTCAAGTTCAAAAGATATTCACTTTTAATATCTGGAAATGGAGTACAAAAAATAAGAGAAAAAAAACCCCGCTCCTAGCTCTCCACAAGTGAACCAGGACTAACCTGACCGCACCCCCAACCCCGAACCCTAGCCTACCGGACCCCGCCTCCCAACTCTCCCGCCGCCGCCGCCGCCGGCAGCGCCGCTGGGGCAAAGATCTCGGGGCGTGGCGGCGGCGGGGGCCTTCCCCTCGTGACGCGTCGGGAACGGCGGCCAAGGAGTCTCTCACGCGGCGGCGGCCCTTCCGCCTCCCGGGGCGGCGGCGATCGGACGAGGATGGAGTGGCGGCAGCGGCCCTCCCGGGGACGATCCACCTGCGGGCTGCGGCCTTCCCGCCTCCCATCGGCGGCATGCCGGCGGTGGTGGCTGGTGGAGGCGGACAGCGCCTTTCCCTCCGCCTCTCGCCGGTGAGGGGCGATGATCTTGGGCTTCTCCCGCGGTATGAGGACGCCCGGGGCAGCAGCCTTGGGTTCGACGGTGGAGGTGACCCTCTTCTTCGCCGGAGTGGATCGGCCTGCGGTTGGTGGTGGTGGATCTATTGATCTATCACCGCGTTCCGGCGGCGAGATGGAGGAGCTTGGAAGCCGGCGATGGTGTCGCCGATGGAGGGTTGGAGTGGCCAGCCCAGGGTGGTCGCCGACGTGGGGGTCCGACCTGAATAAAGGCGGTGGTCCTAGGGCCTCTCTTGCTTGAAGAGGAGGACCTACCGGAGGCCTGGACTCGTGATCTGGCCGGTGTGTTGAGTTCCGGAAGGCTCCGCCGGCGAATGTAACAGTGCTTTTGCCTGGAGTTTGCTAGATCGGTGGTATTCGGTCGTGTGCACCCATGCTTTTATTCCGACCGATTGGTTCTGGAGGGAGCGGCGCGAAGCTCTTTTTCTGTGTTGACATCAAGTGACTATGGATCCATGATGAAAGTCGGAAGAAGAGAATTTCATGAAGGCCGGAGGGGAGGACTAGCTAAGGGAGGTTCAATTCTCCGCGCTATTGAGGGACTTGCTTGGTGTTCCGGGCTTCACAGCAGCGGTATGAAAGTGGGGGCGACAACATAGGTGAAGTTCGGAGTCCTACCTTTCAGGGTGAAAACCCAAGGTCTGGCCTTAACTGGTTGTGCCTGACAATGACCTTGTTGGAGGCATTGTTTTGAGAGCGGGACTATCTTCAGGGTGAAAACCTAAGATCTTTGATCGGACGACGACGGTGTTAGAGCACTGTTCCCTTCTTGGAGGCGTCGTTTTTGAAGAGTCTGTATTTTAGGTGTTGTCTTGGCGGTAGATGTATTGCTGTTGTTAGGCCCGAGATACTGTAGCGGGACTTTTGTTTCTTAGTTTCCTTTTCCTTTTTTTGGCTGTGTGCATCCGTAGTGCCATTAGGGTGGTGCGTTGTTGTAGAGGCTGAGTGTAATTGGTATCTTTTGATATTAATATATTCCGTTTATCGAAAAAAAAAACTCTCCACAAGAGAACGACAAGTGGCGCGTGGCGAAGCAACCATAAGCGGAGAATTTTCTTATGGGCAACACCTATCGCATGTGGAAGCACTCTCAAGAGCGACCTCTCTATAATGACGATTTTTCTTGCGAATTATATTCCTTTTGTTGCAAAAAGTATTATCTTGAAAAATCATTGTTGTAATTTCAATCCTCTAGATTCCTACGTCTAGGTTGGTGTCCCACAGCATATTCTCAAATCAAAATCAAACCAAAGCTGAAAAATGTCAAAAGAATATTTGCAAACCCAAACCTAACAGTAGCCTTGCTAGAGCCAGGGTCTACCGAGAGCCCAATTGATCGGCTGTCGGCATACATATGCATATGGGTACAATGTTGCGTTGCGAACCAAAAGGAATATCTCTTCGGAGAGAAAGCTATGCGGACAAGGCCAAGCCCACAAGCCCACATATGGAGCGCCACAGAAATTATTCCCAGCTTTCTTCTCCAATCTCCATCGCCCTCCCCCTTCTCTGTCGCTCGCTCTGGTTTCTCCATGTGTGGACGTGAATCGCGGGGCGCGCGCACGGCGCACCGCGTGCTATATACGGGTTCTACGCAGAGAACCATGCCACTCGCCGAAGACCCCAGCCCTCTCTGCTCTAGCGCCGCGCGCTTCCGGCGACCCGGCAGTTTGGGGCGCAAATGGGGGCGGCGGAGCTGCTGTCTTTGTGCTTGGTACTCGCTGCGGTGGCATGGACGGAGGGGCAGCAGCCCCGCGCGGTGAAAGTGGGCGCGCTCTTCAACTACGATTCCACCATTGGCCGCGCGGCGCAGCTCGCCATCGAGCTCGCCGTCGACGACGTCAACGCGGACCGCTCCGTACTCGCAAGGACCAAGCTGGACCTCATCATGGCGGACACCAACTGCAGCGGCTTTGTTGGAACCGTGCAAGGTTGGTTGCGTTTTTCATTGTGATTTAGCTGTCATGCTTGAGGAACTGCACTTTCTTTGCTAGCTAGTACTAGTAGTTGGGAAAGATCTGACTATAGTTAAATTCAAGTAACTTTGATAGAGGAATTGATTTTCCAGGATGCAAGGATGATAGTATGGGAAGTTGCTAATTATCGTATTTCTAAATTAGTTTAGTTTTTTTTTTTTGCGAGTCTGAACTAGTTTACTTGGTTAATAGGTTTGCCCTCTGTCGGCATAATCATTTCGGAACAACAAGAACAACAGGAAAAACCCTTTAATCACAAGCAAGTTATAAAATCTTGAGATAAAACCAAAAGAGTAACACAAACCAACAGAGCATTCATATTTGGAGTAATATAGTACTATTGATCGTAATTCTAATAGTACAGTCAATGTTGGCACATGGATTATTAATTTTAATTTAATTACTCGTGTCGAAAATCAGATCTGTTTGTTCGATAATGGGCTTATGCAGTCCGTGTTAATCTACGCTCAGGTTGAATTTAACACAGATTGAGGACTACTCTCAAAACCTTTTTGCAAGCAAAAAATCCTTTTGTTCGGTGGTATGCTTTTTCGAAGTAGAGTTGAAGGAAAATGGCCCCAAGCCTTTTCACTCGCACTTCCCGTATAATTTCCTAAAGGGCCAAGACCCCTTCATTTAAGCCACGACCCTTAATAAAAGCCGCTTGGCATCGATCTATAATCCGATGGGCTACTCGGGAGATATGCCTCACATAGGCTTTAGCAATGGTTTTTTATTTTATTTTTTGAAATGGAGCAATCAATTTAAAATTACATTAATTGGCGCTCTGTGGTATATGTGACCGTCGGAATAAGCACATTACTGGGGCTAATCACCAAATGTTGAACCATATCTATTATTCACTTTCTTGTTGAACACTAAATTTCGAACAGAAGCCAAGTATTCTGCTTTCTTGTCTTGTGAGATATGCAATTAAGATTCAGTTTATCAACTACAGTTGTTGATTGCTTGAACAGTTCTGATCAATGAATTTTATTTTTGCTGCAGCACTGCAACTAATGGAGAAAAATGTGGTTGCAGTTGTTGGCCCACAGTCCTCTGTGATAGGCCATGTCATCTCACATTTTGTTAATGAGCTGCATGTTCCGCTCCTATCATTCGCAGCCACTGATCCAACTCTTTCTGCATCAGAGTATTCTTACTTTTTAAGGAGCACTGTCAGCGATTACTTCCAAATGCGTGCGATTGCTAGCATTGCTTCTTACTATCAATGGAAAGAGGTAACTGCTATATTTGTTGATGATGATTATGGGAGAGGTGGGGTGTCTGCCCTTGGTGATGCCCTTGCAACAAAGCGTGCCAGAATTTCATATAAAGCAGTCATTCCTCCAGATGCTAACAAAGATGTGATCAGTGATATACTGTTTAAAGTTAACATGATGGAATCAAGGGTTCTGGTTGTGCATGTCAATCCTGATACAGGGCTGCGAATATTTTCTATAGCTAACGAGCTCCAGATGATGAGCGGTGGCTATGTCTGGATTGTAACTGATTGGCTAGCTGCTGTCCTGGACTCCTCAAAGTCTGGATATCCGAAGAACATGAGTTATATGCAAGGATTAATTGCCCTTCGTCAGCACATTCCTGATTCTGCTGCCAAGAAGAAGTTCATATCAAAATGGAATACTGCGGCTCGCAAAAGGAAAATTGCATCTGGTTTGAATTCGTATGGTTTTTATGCTTATGACTCTGTTTGGATTGTTGCCCATGCGATTGACAAATTTCTCAATAGTGGGCAGAAGATCAACTTCTCTGCAGATACAAGATTGCACGATTCGGATACAAGCATTATCACTCTGTCAACTCTCAAGATATTTGATGGTGGTGAACACTTGCTACAGCAACTTCTGCTCACAAACTTTATAGGCCTAACAGGTCTGGTTCAATTTGATTCAGACCGCAATTTGGTACACCCAGCATATGAGATCCTTAACATTGGTGGTTCTGTTCCTGGTTTGATTGGCTATTGGTCTAATTATTCTGGCCTTTCTGTTGCTGCTCCTGAAACTTTGTATCAGAAGCCACCAAATATGTCGTCAAGTGCCCAACAGTTGAGCACTGTGGTGTGGTCAGGTGGCTCTACCACTAAACCCAGGGGGTGGGTTTTCCCAAACAATGGCCAGCCTCTGAGAATTGGTGTTCCAAATAAACCAAGTTTCAAGGAATTTGTGGCAAGTGGCAAAGGTCCTGATAACGTGACAGGTTATTGCATTGATATATTCAATGCAGCAGTTAAACTGCTTCCTTACCCTGTTCCTTCCAAATTCATATCAATCGGCGATGGTATACATAATCCTAAATATGATGACATCATTAATATGGTTGCAAACAATGTATGCTCTGATTCTTTACCCTTCTTCTTTTGTCATTTTCCTTTTGATCCTATTGTTTCAATTGCAACAGCATTATAAATATGGTTTCCACCAATGCATGTCCAAATAATTGCTCTGCTTCATTGATCATTTTTCTTTTAATCCTCTAATTTCCTTTTTTTCTTTTCATTGTAGACCATTGATGTAGCTGTAGGCGACTTCGCTATTATCAAAAATAGAACAAGGATTGCAGAATTCACACAGCCCTATATTGAGTCAGGGATGGTGATAGTAGCGCCAGTGAAACAGTCAACTTCAAGTGCATGGGCTTTCTTTAAACCATTCACATTAGAGATGTGGTGCGTAACTGGTGCTCTTTTTGTCTTTGTGGGAATAGTTGTTTGGATTCTGGAACATCGGACTAATGAGGAGTTCCGAGGCACTCCACAGCAACAAGTCCTAACAATATTTTGGTATGTTCTGATTGCTATTATAGATGTCTTTTATCGTATGATCATATCTAGCTCAGAATGTAGACCACAAATATTAGTAATGCAAAAAAATGCTTCATTTTTTTCATAATATAATATAATATTTTATCTTAGTGATTTCTCTATTTGTTAACTATATGTAACAGATAATTCATGTTTCTCTTTCAGGTTTGCTTTCTCAACAATGTTCTTTGCA
This sequence comes from Lolium perenne, assembly GCF_019359855.2. Classification (NCBI taxonomy): domain Eukaryota; kingdom Viridiplantae; phylum Streptophyta; class Magnoliopsida; order Poales; family Poaceae; genus Lolium; species Lolium perenne. Next base: position 45,916,336 of record NC_067244.2, read on the forward strand.
CACCGTAAGTCTGCATCACCTGATGGCATGCTTAACTCTTCCATTCCATCTTATTGTCCATTATATTTAAGAAAATCCATGTTATTTTCGCATCGTGTACAAAACATCTTACTGTAATATCATCTCAGGAGAAAACACCGTAAGTGGTCTTGGGCGTTTCGTTCTGATCATATGGTTATTTGTGGTGCTGATCATCAACTCAAGTTACACTGCTAGTTTGACGTCAATCCTCACAGTCCAGCAGCTTGTAACCGGAGTTACTGGACTGGACAATTTGATTGCAAGCACTGTACCCATTGGACACCCGGCTGGAAAATTTATCCGAAATTATCTGATTGAAGAGCTGAATATTCATGAATCCCGCCTGGTGCCATTGAACACGATCCAGGACTATGCGGATGCCCTTAACCGTGGACCAAAAGCTGGTGGTGTTGCTGCAGTTATTGATGAAATGCCGTGTGTTGAGCTATTCCTGTCATACCACTGTAACTTCAGAATAGTAGGTCAGGAGTTCACGAAGGAGGGATGGGGATTTGTACGTACATCATGCCATTATAGATTTTCATTTCGATTTCTCGGGACATCAGTCTATTAGAGGAAACAAATTAACCTGTTCATCTCTTGTCTTTACAGGCATTTCAGAGAGATTCTCCGCTTGCTGCAGACATGTCAACGGCCATCCTTCAACTTTCAGAGACTGGGCAGCTCCAGAGAATTCACGACGAGTGGTTGACGCGGCCAAGTTGCAGCTCTGATGATAGTGGGTTGGGACCAAGCAGGCTAGATCTTGGAAGCTTCTGGGGTCTTTTCCTGCTGTGTGCTATGATCTGCCTCTTCTCTCTTGGGGCGTTCTTTGTAAAAATAAGCTGCCAGTACAGCAGGTACTCCAGTTCTGTGGCTGCTGGCGAATCCAGCGAAGCTTCTCCTACCTCCCCTGCTGTTTCTGAAGTACACCCAACGAAACCAAAGCCAAGACGTCTTGATAGCTTCAAAGATCTGATGCATTTTGTTGACAAGAAGGAGGAAGATGTTAAAAAGGAAATGAAACAGAGATCAAGCGATAAAGATAATCATGGCGTGGGATCCTCAGATACACACTTTGTCTCTTCAGCATAGAAGTTTCCTTCAGACAGATCTCCAGGTTCTGACACTGCCAACACACAAAAGTAGATAAAACAGAGGTGTATTGGTAGTACACGACACAGCTGCCATTCTCGTTGTGCCTAATAGGCCGAGCAGTGGGAGTATTTGTGTCTGAACCACCTCCTAATCAGAAATGACTAGGATTCTGTCTGAAATCACCCTTGTGGCTGTATGTTACGTTTATGCACATGCACGTGAGTAGCGACACAAGAGCCCATGTATGTTTATGTATACTACTAGTATGGTTTATGTACTACTGTATAGTTCTGGAATAAATTTGAATAAATATCAATGAATGCATTATTTCGGTTGGACGGCTCATATTTGAAATCTATGCTGCAGCCGTTGACAGTTCGGATTTAAAGCATAAACTGCGAATGGGATGTTATAAGTGTTGGACTTATAAATATGGACTTGTAACCTGTTTAAGTGTGTCCTGTTATTTTCATTGTTTTGTTGAATGTGGGCCTCTTGAAGTGTGTTGTTCCTAGGGCCGGCCCATAGGCTGGGCAAACAGTGTGCCCGCACTGGGCCTCCGCGAGGAAGGGCCCTGGCCCAGGTACTCTAGTTCTATACTGTCATTTGAAAATCCCTGTGCGATCTTGGAGGCGATTTTTCTCTCCGACGAGGGTTTTCGGTCCCATGCTGCCGTTCATTCCGAGTCTCCCGTCTCCGCTCGGGCTGACCAAGGGGATGTCCTACACAGCTGCCCAGCTTTGGCGGAGCGGTGGATCGGGTTGTCGGCGGCTGATCGATTTTGTGCTGGTGAGGAAGTCATGGCGGTGGGATCGCCTGGCGTGAAGAAAGGGTTTGATGTGGAGGATCTTCTCCGCAAGTTGCATATGAGTGATGTGGAGAAAGAGGGAGTCTTCCTAGCCAAGGAGGATCGTAGCGATCTACCGGTGGTGAAGTGGATGGCCGTAGGAAAACTCTTGTCGAGGAAGGGTTTCAGTGCGGAATCTCTGAAGCGGGCTATGTTCGCGGCCTGGAACATAGCACAAGAAGTTACTTTCAGAGCCATTGAGAAGAATCTCTTCCTGATCCAGGCGCAGTGTCTAGGGACTGGAAGCGCATCATGGAGAAAGGTCCCTGGCTTTTCCGAGACTGTGCGTTGATGGTTGAAGAGTTTGATGGGGCGACAACTGTGCCGTCGGTTATACCCAAAGAAAAAATAGCGTGCTATTTCACGGTAATAGTGGCGCTATAGCGTATTTGCGAGTTGAACGCTACGCTATTCATTTTAGGCACGCTATGACGCTACGCGCGCTAAAGACGCGCTATTTCACGCTATTTGCCGCTATTTGCTATTTCACGCTATTTGCCGCTATTTGCTATTTCACATAGCACGCTATTTTGCAGAGTAGTTTTTTAGTGGCTCATTCCACATTTTGACCCACTTGTGTATCCTAAATCCCTAATCCAGACAACCCTAGACTAAGAAACTCAGATCAAGCACTCCCCAACTCCTTGTCACCTTCTCCTCTGTCAATCGGTGGTAAGCTGCCACGCCTAGCTTCACCTTCACGCCTTCACCCCGTGCCTCCGTTCCCCTCCTTCAATCCTTCTAGTTCGGGATAATGTGAATGTGAACTATGGTTTGTGATTTTGAGACTATGTCATATCAAGTTATGGACTATGTGAACTATCTCTGGTTGATGTTTGGCTGCAAAATATCATATCCTAGATTTTATAGCTGCAGAGTGCTACATCTATTATTATATATATGCTGAAATCCTGAATTTTCATATTTTTTGTTAAACGCTATTTTGAAAAATAGCACGCTATAGCGTCTATAGAGTTTTTCTGAAACCCACGCTATTTGTGTTAGCGCGCTATTTTTTCCATTGGTTATACCAATAAAGTTCAAGTGTGGATTCAGATACACAAGATCCCTCCTCTGTACCGAACTGAAACTATACTAAAGCAGTTGGCATCCATGGTAGGGGAGGTGGACAAGGTGGAGATGAAGGTGGTCTATTTTGGGAGTGGTGAGTTTCACGGTGTAAAGCTTAATGCTGAAAGCCCGCTGTTGAGGCTTGTTAATCTTTCTCATGAAGGGAGTGAGAGTTTGTTCATTCAAGTACTTTTTGAAAGATGGCAAGATTATGTGACCATTGTGGACTGATGGGGCACGGGGTGCTGGAGTGTGGAACTGTAGAATATGAGGCTGATCAGCTGCAGTATGGAGAGTGGATACTGGCGGCGATGGAGACCTAGCACCCGGAGACTCCGCGCGTGAGGGGTGGCTATATCAGGGAGCAAGAAGGGACTGCTGCAAATCGTGGCATGGATGGTCGCAGGCATGCTGTGTTGGTGGTCGGTCATGCTGCTAATGGTGGGCGCGACCGGGCTGGCAGTGCACGAGATGGACGTACGTCGGTGTGGAAAGAGAAGGAGGTTGTGGACCCAAATGCTAGCGGCTTGAGGAAGAGATCTTCCTGAGGCGGGGCTTGCGGAGGGAGAGGGCGCTGAACTTGATGATACAACCAGCAGCCCTCTTAAGCTTGTAGCTTAGGAGGCAGATGTCAACCATGGAAAATCCAACACGAAGAAGCAGTTGTTGCTTGAGTCGGCTGTGCACGTCGAGGCTGCGGATAAGGAGGTGCCACCGCCGCCTGCGTATGTCACACCAAGAGATCAAAAGAAGCAAAATAAGACAGACAAGGGTGGAGTTGATACAAGAACACAAGCGAAGAATCGAGCTGGCTCCGACTCGGGGCCCAGCCAGCCACAATGAGTTATGCGAGCTGGAACGGTCGTGGTGTAGGTACAACTTCGACCGTCAAAGAGCTTCGCAATTTTGCGAGGACTTATGCCCCTACCGTTCTTTGTGTAGTAGAGACCCAAGTGCACAAAGTTCGGGCCGAAGATTTGAAGCATACATTAGGCTATGATAAATCCTTTGCGGTCAGTAGTTCGGGCCGTAAGGGTAGTATTGTCATCTATTGGAATAATAAAACTAATGTTAAGATCTTACTGTATTCACAATATCATATCGATGACATTGTCACTGATAATGGAGGTGAGCCTTGGAGACTCACATGTGTACGGGGAAGCACAAACCCACCTGCGTTTTAAGACGTGGGATATGCTCAAATTTATCAAATCATCGTGTCCCCATCCATGGATGTGTATCGGCGATTTCAATGAGTTTTTACATTGATCGGAGCATATTGGTGTGCAAGAGCGCAGTCTCACGGAAATTGCAGGTTTCCAAGAGATGGTGGACGTATGCTGTCTGCGTGACCTTGGTTTCACGAGCCGCAGCTGGACGTATATATGATAAGAAAGTGGCCGGCGGAACTTTCTACCGGGTGAGGATTGACTAGGACTTGGCCACGGCGGAGTGATGCTCCTGCTATCCATTGGCCACGGTCGAGAACTTGGTGGCCACATCGTCGGACCACGGTCCCATTCTTCTGCGTTGGGATCCAAAACAAGACACGAGGCTGACGAGGGATATGAAGCGTACTTTCAAGTATGAATTAATATGGGAAATTCATTCTGATATTCCTTCTATGATGGTGCGGACCTGGCAGAAGGAAGGAAATGCATAGTCACTTCTTGAGCTTCAACAAAAGTTGGCACAAGTGGCAGGCAAGCTCCAAGGCTAGGGCCGATCCACGTTTAGCCATGTTACGTTGGAATTAAGGCAACTTAGGGAGGAGCTCGAGAAAATGCAGAGTGATCCAACAAGGTCTGGTCCTTCACATGCGGAAATCAAGGTTACTAATCGAATTGTTGAGTTAAATCACCAGGAAGAGGTGATGTGGCAGGACTTCCTCCATGATCCAATGGCTGAAAGTGATGGGGTTCGTAGCATAGAAAACAAAAAATTTCCTACCGCAAGACGAATAAAACCAAGATCCAATCTAGGAAAAGCCAAGATCTAATCTATGAAGATCGAAGCAACGAGATGCATGTGAGACTAACCCTCGAAGATTTCCAAAGCCTACGAGATTAGATCTCGTTGTTGATGTAATCGATCATCCTGTGCTGCAATCCGGCAGCACTTCCGTACTTGGTCGCGCATACGGTGCCGATGAAGCCCGTCCTCTCCCCGTTCCAGCGGGTAGCGGAGGTGTGGTAGATCCCCTCGGAATCCCATCAGCACGACGGTGTGGTGGTGGTGGTGGAGGAGAATCTCTGCAGGGCTTCGCCTAAGCCGCAGCAGAGAGAAAGAGGAGAGAGGAGAGGTGGCGGCTAGGGTTTCAAGTTGGGGACTTCGCCGGCCACCCCTCCCCTCTTTATATAGTGGGGAGGGTCGGTTGGGGTGTCCTTCCCACGTCCAAACCCATCTAGGGCCGGCCAAAGGGGGAGGGGGAACTTTCCTTCCCCCCAAACCTTCCAAATTTAGGGTTTTCCCTAAACCCTAGGGTTGCGGCCGGCTTGGGCCTTTAGGGCTTGCTGCGCCTAGCCCATTAGGGCAAGGCAGCACCCCCTTGGCCCAAGTGGCCCCTCCCGGGGTCGTGGGCTGATACGTCCATTTTGCATCACTATTTTATATCATAATTTACTGTTATTCATTGATATATTTCGTATTTGGAGATGATACTTATGTTATTTCATCTATTTTGCATGTTTCATGATTATTGGAGGATCGCGCACTGGAGTCAGGATTCTGCTGGAAAAAGCACCGTCAGAATGCAATATTTTGGAAGATCAGCAATTGACGGGAATTATACTGAAAATCCTATTTTTCCAGAAGACGGAGGTAGCCAAAAGGAGGAGCCGAGGAGGGCCGCCAAGGGCCCCCCTCATAGGCCGGCGCGGGCCCTGCCCTGGCCGCGCCGCCTTGTGGGGAGGGGGCCCACAGCCCCCTCTGGCCTCCTCTCCTTCGCGTACTTCTTCGTCCCGAAAACCTAAGCTCCACAGGAGAGTCGCGAAGAGTCACAGCCGCCTCTGCGGAGCGGAAAACACCAGAGAGAAAAGAGCTCTCCGGCGGGCAGGAATCCGCCAAGGAAATTCCCTCCCGGAGGGGGAAATCGACGCCATCGTCACCGTCATCGAGCTGGACATCATCTCCATCATCATCACCATCATCTTCATCATCATCACCGCCATCTCCACCGCTGCACCTCGTCACCGCCGTAACAATTAGGGTTGGATCTTGATTGTTTGATAGGGGAAACTCTCCCGGTATTGATTTCTACTTGTTATTGATGCTATTGAGTGAAACCATTGAACCAAGGTTTATGTTCAGATTGTTATTCATCATCATATCACCTCTGATCATGTTCCATATGATGTCTCGTGAGTAGTTCGTTTAGTTCTTGAGGACATGGGTGAAGTCTAAATGTTAGTAGTGAATTATGTTGGGTAATATTCAATGTTATGATATTTAAGTTGTGGTGTTATTCTTCTAGTGGTGTCATGTGAACGTCGACTACATGATACTTCACCTTTATGGGCCTAGGGGAATACATCTTGTATTCGTTTGCTAATTGCGGGGTTGCCGGAGTGACAGCAACCTGAACCCCCGTTGGTATATCGATGCAGGAGGGATAGCAGGATCTCAGAGTTTAAGGCTGTGGTTAGATTTATCTTAATTACTTTCTTGTATTTGCGGATGCTTGCAAGGGGTATAATCACAAGTATGTATTAGTCCTAGGAAGGGCGGTGCATTAGCATAGGTTCACCCACACAACACTTATCAAAACAATGAAGATTAATCAGCTATACGAAGCGAAAGCACTACACTAAATTCCCGTGTGTCCTCAAGAACGTTTGGTCATTATAAGTAAACAAACCGGCTTGTCCTTTGTGCTAAAAAGGATTAGGCCACTCGCTGCAATTATTTCTCTCGCATTTTACTTACTCGTACTTTATTTATCTGCTATATCAAAACCCCCCTGAATACTTGTCTGTGAGCATTTACAGTGAATCCTTCATCGAAACTGCTTGTCAACATCTTCTGCTCCTCGTTGGGTTCGACACTCTTATTTATCGAAAGTACTACGATACACCCCCTATACTTGTGGGTCATCAAGACTATTTTCTGGCGCCGTTCCCGGGGAGTGAAGCGCTATTGGTAAGTGGAATTGGTAAGGAAAACCTTTACTGTACGTGCTGATTTTATTTCTGCCTGCTGCTATAATTCATTATGGAGAGGTCTTCTCTTGAATTCCTATTTGAAAAATCTACTACTACTGCAAAGGTAGTGGATGAGGCGCCAGGTGAGAAAGAGGTTCCATACAAAATACCTATGAAAATTATTGAACGTGTTGTGGATAACCGCTATGAGGGGGATGGAACTGTCCATCCTGGTGATCATTTACTATTTTTACATGAATTATGCGGGTTATTCAAATGTGCAGGTATTGCTATGGATGAAGTTAGAAAGAAACTATTCTCTATATCGCTGTCTGGTAAAGCGGCGCATTGGTATAAATTGCTGAAGAATGGTGATTCTCTTGATTGGAAGGATATTGTGCCTCTATTTTATTCTAAATTCTATCCTCCAAGTGAAATTCACAAAGATCGGAACCGCATATATAATTTCTGGCCTCATGATGGAGAGAGTATTGCCCAAGCATGGGGGAGATTGAAGTCTTTAATGCTCAAATGCCCCATTCATGAGCTTCCTGGTAATATTATTATTGATAATTTTTATGCAAGACTGTCTTTTCAAGATAAGACATTGCTGGATACTTCTTGTTCTGGATCATTTACACGCAACAAAGAAGAGTTTAAAAGGGACCTTCTTGATCGGATCCAGGAGAATACTGAAGGATGGGAGAACGACAAAGATAGAGAGTCAGGTATAAACTATGATTATAAATGCATTGAAGTTTTTATGGAGACTGATAAATTTCGTAATATGAGTGCTACTTATGGTCTTGATTCTCAAGTCGTTGCAAACTTTTATAAAGCTTTTGCCTCTCACTTTGAATTGCCTAGGAAGAATTTTGATAAGTATCATGAACCATACAAAGATAAAACTGATTCATCTATAAATAAATGTGCAATAATTGAAACTGTTGATCATATTCTTCCTGAAGCATATATTGAAAAAACTCATTTTCCTGCTAAAATGAAGGAGTATTCTGTTATAACTAATGCGGTTAATAAAAGTGAAAAGAAACCTATAAAACCTGAAGAACAAATAAAGGTTGAACCTGCTATTGCAATAGTTAAAGATCTTGTAACTGAAAATGTAGAAGATGGTCATATTATTTTCTATGAAGATGCTTCTAATATTGTTTCACATCCTAATAAGTCTAGGAAAACTAGTGTTCCTATGCTATCTGTTAGAATTGGTGATCATTGTTATTATGGTTTATGCGACATTGGTGCAAGTATTAGTGCCATTCCTTATGAGCTTTATACGGAGATCATGCATGAAATTGGTTCTTGTGAACTTGAAGATATTGATGTGGTTATTCGGCTAGCTAATAGAGAAACTATCTCTCCTATTGGTATTGTTCGAGATGTGGAAGTTCTATGTGGTAAGATTAAATATCCTGCTGACTTTTTGGTACTTGGTTCTGCTGCTAGTAAGTCTTGTCCTATTATTTTTGGTAGACCTTTTCTAAATACTTGTGGAGCTGTTATAGATTGCAAGAAGGAAAAAATTGTTACTAAATTTGCTGGTGAATCTTATGAGTTTAATTTCTCTAAATTTGCCAAAACTCCTTATAAAGCTGAATTGCCTAATAATAATTTTAGAGTTGAACAATGTGCGTCTATTGCTCTTGCTCCTAATAATCCTTTGCAGCAACATTTGGAGGATAGTGAAAGTGAAGTCTTTAGGGAAGAAAGGAATGAGCTTGATGAAATTTTCCTTCGTCAACCTATTCTTAAACATGACTTGCCGGTTGAAGATTTAGGTACGACACCACCACCAAAGGAAGATCCTGTTTTCGAATTGAAGCCACTGCCTGATAATCTTAAGTATGCTCATATTGATGATAAGAAAATATATCCTGTTATTATTAGTTCTAAGCTTTCAGAATTTGAGGAAGAAAGGTTATTGGAAATATTGAAGAAACACTGAGGAGCTATTGGCTATACTCTTGATGATTTGAAAGGGATTTCTCCCTCTATTTGCCAACATGCTATCAATATGGAAGATGATGCAAAGCCTGTTGTTGAACATCAGCGTCGTCTAATTCCAAAAATGAAGGATGTGGTAAGGAATGAGGTATTAAAACTTCTTGAAGCTGGTATTATATATCCTATTGCTGATAGTAGATGGGTTAGTCATGTGCATTGTGTTCCTAAGAAAGGAGGAATGACTGTTGTGCCTAATGATAATGATGAGCTCATCCCTCAAAGAGTAGTTGTAGGGTATAGAATGTGCATTGCACTACAAGAAAAGTTGCCATGGCCGACGAAGTTGAAGTCGCGCCGTGGTTGCTGGTGCACCCTGGCCGACGATTTTTGGTCCCTCCGTGGTTCATGTCAAAACTTTTTTTTTCTCGTTTTTGAGGCCACCTAGCCCGACGAAAGCGGCCAAAACGTCGCGTATGGTGGCCCGGGACGTGGTGCATCGCGAATTCTCGGGTTCGCCGGCCGAGTCAACGCAAATCCGCACCGCCCAGGGATGTAGGGCCCAGATGGCAGCCTCTCTAGCATTGTTTTTTTTCTCGATCGCGCCATCTCGTTCAACGCTCTCCGATCGAGCCGTTTACGATGCAGGATCATGGGTCCCGCTTGTCATCCTCTATGAACCAAATTTCTTTCTTTTCTTGGATTTTTTTTGACCCCCTGATTTCTGGCTACTTCCTTTTTCTTTTGATCCCTTGCCGCCTTGGAAACGTTGAGACTGCTGCAGCTAAATGGGACCCGCATGTCATCCTCTATGAGCAATCAACTTTCTTTTCTTGGAGTTTTTTTGGCACCTCATATTTGGTCACTTGCCTTTTTTTTCGATCCCCTGCCGCCTCTCAAACGGTGATACCGCTGCTGCTAAATGGGACCCGCATGTCATCCTCTATGTACTATAAAACTTTCTTTTCTTGGATTTTTTTGGCACCTCATATTTGGTCACTTGCCTTTTTCTTTCGATCCCCTGCCGCCTCTCAAACGGTGATACCGCTGCTGCTAAATGGGACCCGCATGTCATCCTCTATGTACTATAAAACTTTCTTTTCTTGAATTATTTTTGGCTCCTGATATTTGGTCACTTGCCTTTTTCTTTCGATCCCCTGCCGCCTCTCAAACAGTGAGACCGCTGCAGCTAAATGGGACCCGCATGTCATCCTCTATGAGCAATCAACTTTCTTTTCTTGGAGTTTTTTTTGGCACCTCATATTTGGTCACTTGCCTTTTTCTTTCGATCTCATGCCACGTTTGAAATGTTGAGGAACCTGCTGGCTCATGGGACCCGCATGTCATCCTCTATGTGCTATAAAAGTTTCCTTTGTTGGATTTTTTTTCACCCTTTGATTTTTGGCTTGCCTTTTTCTTTTGATCCCCTGCCCCCTTTGAAACGTTGAGTAAGCTGCTGGCTCAAGGGACCCGCATGTCATCCTCTATGTCCATCAACTTTCTTTTCTTGGATTTTTTTGACCCCCTAATTACTAGCTACTTTCTTTTTCTTTTGATCTCAAGCCGCATTTCAAACATTGAGACCGCTGCTGCAAAATGGAACCCACGTGTCATCCTCTATGTACAATAAATCTTGGATTATTTTTGGCTCCTGATATTTGGTCACTTGCCTTTTTTTTCTTTCGATCTCATGCCACGTTTGAAACGTTGAGGAACCTGCTGCTAAATGGGACCCGCATGTCATCCTCTATGTACTATAAAACTTTCTTTTCTTGGATTATTTTTGGCACCTCATATTTGGTACTTGACTTTTTCTTTCGATCCCCTGCTGCCTCTCAAACAGTGATACCGCTGCTGCTAAATGGGACCCGCATGTCATCCTCTATGTAAATCATGTTTCTTTTCTTGAATTATTTTTGGCTCCTGATATTTGGTCACTTGCCTTTTTCTTTCGATCTCATGCCACGTTTGAAACGTTGAGGAACCTGCTGGCTCATGGGACCCGTATGTCATCCTCTATGTGCTATAAAAGTTTCCTTTGTTGGATTTTTTTTCACCCGCTGATTTTTGGCTTGCCTTTTTCTTTTGATCCCCTGCCCCCTTTGAAACGTCGAGTAAGCTGCTGGCTCAAGGGACCCGCATGTCATCATCTATGTCCATCAACTTTCTTTTCTTGGATTTTTTTTGACCCCTTAATTACTAGCTACTTTCTTTTTCTTTTGATCTCAAGCCGCATTTCAAACATTGAGACCGCTGCTGCAAAATGGGACCCACATGTCATCCTCTATGTACAATAAATCTTGGATTATTTTTGGCTCCTGATATTTTGGTCACTTGCCTTTTTCTTTCGATCTCATGCCGCCTTTGAAATGTTGAGTAAGCTGCTGGCTCATGGGTCCCGCATGTCATCCTCTACGAACAATAAAAGTTTCCTTTCTTGGAGTTATTTTTGACCCCTAATTTCTGGCTATTTGCCTTTTTATTTTGATCCCCTGCCCCCTTTGAAATGATGAGGACGCTGTTGGCAGGTCGGTCCCACATGTCATCCTCTATGAACAATAAAAGTTTCCTTTGGTGGATTTATTTTTGACCCCTAATTAATTTCTGGCTATTTCCTTTTTTTTTCTTTTGATCCCCTGCCGCCTTGGAAACGTTGAGGATGCTGCTGCCTCATCGGTCCCGCATGTCATCCTCTCAGAACGATAAATGTTTTCTTTTCTTGGATTTTTTTACCAACTGATTTTTGGTTTTTTTTTATTTTCGACCCCCTGCCTTTGAAACGTTGACGACGCTGCTGGCTCATGGGTCCCTGATGTCAGCCTCCCCGTACAAGAAACATGTGATATCTTGATTATTTTGCAGACAATAAACAGTGTATTTCGCTCTGAGCTATTGCAAACGGATAAATTAAATCTTTATTTTTACAACTTATATCTTGAATCTCCTTGTTTTTTGTTTTTGTGAAGCATAGGACATTCCTGTTATTTTTTTTTGAGAAAAATCCGAACTTTCATGTTCTGGAGTGGGCTGAAATTGTACGAATCAAAAGGCCCAGAAGGATAGTTCGAAGGCCCAGATGTCCAAATGCAGCCCAATTGAAATCTTTCTTTTCTTGGATTTTTTTCACCCCCTGATTTCTGGCTAGTTCATTTTTCTTTTGGTCCTGTGCCGCCTTGGAAACGTTGAGACCGCTGCTGCAAAATGGGACCCGCATGTCATCCTCTATGTGCAATCAACTTTCTTTTCTTGGAGTTTTTTTTGGCACCTCATATTTGGTCACTTGCCTTTTTCTTGCCTTTTTCGGCAAAATAGACAGAAATAACCCAAAGTCGAAAAGATTGGGAAAAACAAACTTTCGACATACTAGCAAGATTGGGTTATTTTTGTCCAAATTCTCGTTTTTTTCTCTTGGCTTCCCTACCCTTGAATCCATGTCACTTACGTGTGTTGCCCATGCATGCGTCATGTCCCACACTTCAGTGAGCACAAGTGATGTGATGTACGTACGCAAACTCCCAGCGATCTTCTTTGTCAAGAGAAGACGCATCAAGATTCAAGACCCGATCGCATTTCTTGCTTTCAGCCTGGGGTCCTAAATGTAAAAGTTAGGGATTTAGATGTAATTTCATGTTTATTTTGTGTGCTGTTGTAAACTGTTGATTTTTTATGTCCATTTGAATCTTGGTCAAATCCTAGGTTTGACCTAGATTTAAACAAGTTTAAAACATGAAAATGAAAAAGTAAGCCTGGATCCTCCTTAGTCAATCCAAAATGAAGCTTTTGGGAGGTTTTTGAAATTTCCATGTTTGAAACCCAAAACCACTTCTTTTCATGCTAGACTTCATAAGACATAGTTTAGGGATAGGGGTAGATACATGATTTGTCTGGTTTCAGTATGTCTAGAGCTTGTTTATCCACTTGAATGCTTACTATATGACATAAGAAGACTATGTGCTATGGTTTTTCATTTATCTAATTTTTTTGAATTTTATGCCCATTTGAATCTTGGTCAAATCCCAGGTTTGACCAGGTTTTAAACAAGTTTAAAACATGAAAATGAAAAGGTGTAAGCATGGATCCTTCGTAGTCACTCTAAAATGAAGCTTTTGGGAGGTTCTCGAAATTTCCATGCATGCTTGAAACTCAAAACCACTTTTCTTCATGCTTGACTTCATAAGACAGAGTTTAGGGTTAGGGGTAGATACACGATTTTTCTGGTTTGAATATGTCTAGACCTTGTTTATCAACTTGAATGTTTACTATATGACATAATTAAGAAGCTAGGCTATGTGCTTTGGTTTTTCATTCTTTAGATTTTTGTCTGAATTTTTATGCCCATTTGAATCTTGGTCAAATCCTAGGTTTTTGGTTTAAAACATGAAAATGAAAAGATAAGCATCGATCCTTCTTACTCGCTCTAAAATGAAGCTTTTGGTAGGTTTTTGAAATTTCCATGTTTGAAACCCAAAACCACTTCTCTTCATGCTTGACTTCATAAGACGAAGTTTAGGGTCGATAGGGGGTAGATACATGATTTGTCTGGTTTGAATATGTCTAGACCTTGTTTATGAACTTGAATGCTTACTATATGACATAAGAAGACTATGTGCTTTGGTTTTTTTTTTATTTTTTTATTTTATGCCCATTTTAATATTGGTCAAATCCTAGGTTTGACCAAGATTTAAACAAGTTTAAAACATGAAAATGAAAAGGTAAGACTGGATCCTTCTTAGTCACTCTAAAATGAAGCTTTTGGGAGGTTTTTGAAATTTCCATGTTTGAAACCAAAAACCACTTCTCTTCATGCTTGACTTCATAAGACAGAGTTTAGGGTTAGGGGTAGATACATGATTTGTCTTATTTGAATATGTATAGACCTTGTTTATCAACTTTTGAATGCTTACTATATATATATGTGACATAAGAAGACTATCTGCTTTTGTTTTTCATTTTTCTGATTTTTTTAATTTTATGCCCATTTAAATATTTGTCAAATCCTGGTTTGACAATGATTTAAACAAGTTTAAAATATGAAAATGAAAAGGTAAGCATTGATCCTTCTTAGTCACTCTAAAATGAAGCTTTTGGTAGGTTTTTGAAATTTTCATATTTGAAACCCAAAACCACTTCTCTTCATGCTTGACTACATAAGACAAAGTTTAGGGTTAGGGGGTAGATACATGATTTTTCTTGTTTGAATATGTCTAGACCTTGTTTATCAACTTTAATGCTTACTATATGACATAAGAAAACTATGTGCTTTGGTTTTTCATTTTTCTGATATTTTTTGGAATTTTGATGCACATTTGAATCTTGGTCAAATCCTAGGTTTGACCAAGATTTAAACAAGTATAGAACATGAAAATGAAAAGGGAAGCATATATCCTTCTTAATTAGTCACCCTAAATTGAAGTTTTTGGGAGGTTTTTGAAATTTCCATGTTTGAAACCTAAAACCACTTATCTTCATGCTTGACTTCGTCATAAGACAGAGTTTAGGGGTTAGGGGGTAGATACATGATTTGTCTAGGTAGTTTGAATATGTCCAGACCTTGTTTATCAACTTTAATGCTTACTATATGACATATAAGAAGACTATGTGCGCTTTGGTTTTTCATTTTTCTGTTTTTTTTATTTTATGCCCATTTGAATCTTGGTCAAATCCTAGATTTGACCAAGATTTAAACAAGTATAAAACATGAAAATGGAAAGGTAAGCCTGGATCCTTCTTAGTCGCTCTAAAATGAAGCTTTTGGGATGTTCTTGAAATTTCCATGTTTGAAACCCAAAACGACTTTTCTTCATGCTAGACTTCATAAGATCGACAGGGAGTAGATACATGATTTGTCTGGTTTGGATATATCTAGACCTTGTTTATCAGCTTGAATGCTTACGATATGACATAAGAACACTATGTGCTTTTGTTTTTCATTTTTTTATTTTTTTGTGCCCATTTGTATCTTGGTCAAATCCTAGGTTTGACCAAGATTTAAACAGGTTTAAAACATGAAAATGAAAAGGGAAGCAGGTATCCTTCTTAGTCACTCTAAAATGAAGTTTTTGGGAGGTTTTTGAAATTTCCATGTTTGAAACCCAAAACCACTTCTCTTCATGCTTGACTTCTTAAGACATAGTTTAGGGGTTAGCGGGTAGATACATGATTTGTATGGTTTGAATATGTCTAGACCTTGTTTATCAACTTTAATGCTTACTATATGACATAAGAAGACTATGTGCTTTGGTTTTTCATTTTTCTGTTTTTTTTTGAATTTTCTGCCAATTTTGTTTGACCAAGATTTAGACAAGTTTTACACGTGAAAACGAATAAGTAAGCCTGGATCCTTCTTAGTCACTCCAAAATGTACCAATTGATAGGTGCGTTAACTTTGCTTCATGGAAAAAATAATGTCATGTAAATGAGTTAACTTGGATTTCCTACCCTTGAATCCATAGGAAACTTTGTTCTAATGCACTATAATAATCAACCGAGCTTTTACACCAGCAGGTCTGTCACTTACGTGTGGTGCCCATGCGTGAGGTCCCACACTTCAGTGAGCACAAGTCACGTGCAATAGGTACGCAAACTCCCAGCCATTTTCTTTGTCAAGAGAAGACGCATCAGGATATTGGAAGTCTGTGGGTCCTTCTGGATCCTTCGGTTGTCCCTCTCACAAAAAAAACAAATCTCTCTCATTCTCGGCCTCGCTCGACTCGCTCGCTCGCTCGCTCGCACCTCCTGCTCACTGACAAACCCTGCACAAAAGTCAACATCATCACCCGAAAAAGGGGAGACACCATAATTCTCTCCCTTCTTCTCTCCTTCCGAGTGATCCCTCTTCCTCTGAGTTTCACTCGACGGGCAAACACACATGTGCTGCATAGTAATAATAAAAAGGTAGAAAAATCGACCTACGAATCTATAATTAAATAGGTTAAACTAGGGTTTTGCCCAGTACTACAGATCAAGGTTCAAAAAATCCAACTACGGGGTTCGAACAACCCCATTTCTAATCCAAGAATTTTTTGAAATATTTGAAATGGGGCTTTTGGCTTAAACGTTTGAAACCCAAAACGACTTCTCTTCATGCTAGACTTCATAAGACCGAGTTTAGGGTTAGGGGGTAGATACATGATTTGTCTGGTTTGAATATGTCTAAACCTTGTTTATGAACTTGAATGCTTACTATATGACATAAGAAGACCGACCATGTGCTTTTGTTTTTCATTTTTCTATTTTTTTTAAGAATTTTATGCACATTTGATTCTGGTCAAATCCTAGGTTCAACCAAGATTTAAACAAGTTTCAAGCATGAAAATGAAAATGTAAGCCAAGATCCTTCTTAATTAGTCACTCTAAAATATATGAAGCTTTTGGAACGTACTTGAAATTTCCATGTTTGAAACCCAAAACCAATTCTCTTCATGATTGACTTCATAAGACAGAGTTTAGGGTTAGGGGTAGATATACACATGATTTTTCTGGTTTGAATATGTCTAGACCTTGTTTATCAACTTGAGTGTTTACTATATGACATAATTAAGAAGGCTATGTGCTTTGGTTTTTCATTCTTTAGATTTTTTGTCTGAATTTTTATGCCCATTTGAATCTTGGTCAAATCCTAGGTTTGACGAAGATTTAAATAAGTTTAAAACATGAAAATGAAAAGGTAAGCATCGATCCTTCTTAGTCGCTCTAAAATGAAGCTGAATTTTGGGAGGTTTTTGAAATTTCCATGTTTGAAACCCAAAACCACTTCTCTTCATGCTTGACTTCATAAGACGAAGTTTAGGGTCGATAGGGGGTAGATACATGATTTGTCTTGTTTGAATATGTCTAGACCTTGTTTATCAACTTGAATGCTTACTATATGACATAAGAGGACTATGTGCATTGGTATTTCATTTTTTGATTTTTATGCCCATTTGAGAATCTTGGTAAAATCCTAGGTTTGAGCAAGATTTAAACAAGTTTAACATGTGAAAATGATAAGGTAATTAAGTCTGGATCTTTCTCTTAGTAACTCTAAAATGAAGCTTTTGGGAGGTTCTTGAATTTACCATGTTTGAAACCCAAAACCACCGTACTTCTGTTCATGCTTGACTTCATAAGACAGAGTTTAGGGTTAGGGGTAGATACATGATTTTTCTGGTTTGAATATGTCTAGACCATGTTTATCAATTAGAATGCTTACTATATGACATAAGAAGGCTATGTGCTTTGGTTTTTCATTCTTTCGATTTTTTCTGAATTTTTATGCCCATTTGAATCTTGGTCAAATCCTAGGTTCGACCAAGATTTAAACAAGTTTAAAACATTACAATGAAAAGGTAATTAATCATGGATCCTTCTTAATTAACCAGTCAGTCTAATTAAAATGAAGCTTTTTGGGAGGTTTTTGAAATTTCCATGTTTGAAACCCAAAACCACACTTCTCTGCTTCATGCTTGACTTCATATATAATTAAGACAAAGTTTAGGGTTAGGGGGTACATGATTTGTCTGGTTTGAATATGTCTAGACCTTGTTTATGAACTTGAATGCTTACTATATGACATAAGAAGACTATGTGCTTTGGTTTTTTATTTTATTTATTTTTTTATTTTATGCCCATTTGAATATTGGTCAAATCCTAGGTTGGACCAAGATTTAAACAAGTTTAAAACATGAAAATGAAAAGGTAAGCCTGGATCCTTCTTAACTAGCTAGTCACTCTAAAATGAAGCTTTAATTTTGGGAGGTTTTTGAAATTTCCATGTTTGAAACCAAAAACCACTTTTCTTCATGCTTGACTTCATAAGACAGAGTTTATGGTTTTAGATGGGTAGATACATGATTTGTCTTATTTGAATATGTCTAGCTAGACCTTGTTTATCAACTTTTGAATGCTTACTATATATATGTATGTGACATAAGAAGACTATGTGCTTTTGTTTTTCATTTTCCGATTTTTTTTTAATTTTATGCCCATTTAAATATTGGTCAAATCCTAGGTTTGACCAAGATTTAAACAAGTTTAAAATATGAAAATGAAAAGGTAAGCATGGATCCTTCTTAGTCACTCTAAAATGAAGCTTTTGATAGGTTTTTGAAATTTCCATATTTGAAACCCAAAACCACTTCTGTTCATGCTTGACTACATAAGACAAAGTTTAGCGTTAGGGGGTAGATACATGATTTTTCTTGTTTGAATATGTCTAGACCCTTGTTTATCAACTTTAATGCTTACTATATGACATAAGAAAACTATGTGCTTTGGTTTTTCATTTTTCTGATTTATTTTGGAATTTTGAGGCACATTTGAATCTTGGTCAAATCCTAGGTTTGACCAAGATTTAAACAAGTATAGAACATGAAAATGAAAAGGGAAGCCTGTATCCTTCTTAGTCACCCTAAAATGAAGTTTTTGGGAGGTTTTTGAAATTTCCATGTTTGAAACCCAAAACCACTTATCTTCATGCTTGACTTCGTCATAAGACAGAGTTTAGGGGTTAGGGGGTAGATACATGATTTGTCTAGCTAGTATGAATATGTCCAGACCTTGTTTATCAACTTTAATGCTTACTATATGACATATAAGAAGACTATGTGCGCTTTGGTTTTTCATTTTTCTGTTTTTTTTTTTATTTTATGCCCATTTGAATCTTGGTCAAATCCTAGATTTGACCAAGATTTAAACAAGTTTAAAACATGAAAATGGAAAGGTAAGCCTGGATCCTTCTTAGTCGCTCTAAAATGAAGCTTTTGGGATGTTCTTGAAATTTCCATGTTTGAAACCCAAAACGACTTTTCTTCATGCTAGACTTCATAAGATCGACAGGGAGTAGATACATGATTTGTCTGGTTTGGATATATCTAGACCTTGTTTATCAGCTTGAATGCTTACGATATGACATAAGAACACTATGTGCTTTTGTTTTTCATTTTTTTATTTTTTTGTGCCCATTTGTATCTTGGTCAAATCCTAGGTTTGACCAAGATTTAAACAGGTTTAAAACATGAAAATGAAAAGGGAAGCATGTATCCTTCTTAGTCACTCTAAAATGAAGTTTTTGGGAGGTTTTTGAAATTTCCATGTTTGAAACCCAAAACCACTTCTCTTCATGCTTGACTTCTTAAGACATAGTTTAGGGGTTAGCGGGTAGATACATGATTTGTATGGTGTGAATATGTCTAGACCTTGTTTATCAACTTTAATGCTTACTATATGACATAAGAAGACTATGTGCTTTGGTTTTTCATTTTTCTGTTTTTTTTTTTTGAATTTTCTGCCAATTTTGTTTGACCAAGATTTAGACAAGTTTTACACGTGAAAACGAATAAGTAAGCCTGGATCCTTCTTAGTCACTCCAAAATGTACCAATTGATAGGTGCGTTAACTTTGCTTCATGGAAAAAATAATGTCATGTAAATGAGTTAACTTGGATTTCCTACCCTTGAATCCATAGGAAACTTTGTTCTAATGCACTATAATAATCAACCGAGCTTTTACACCAGCAGGTCTGTCACTTACGTGTGGTGCCCATGCGTGAGGTCCCACACTTCAGTGAGCACAAGTCACGTGCAATAGGTACGCAAACTCCCAGCCATTTCCTTTGTCAAGAGAAGACGCATCAGGATATTGGAAGTCTGTGGGTCCTTCTGGATCTTTCGGTTGTCCCTCTCACAAAAAAACAAATCTCTCTCATTCTCGGCCTCGCTCGACTCGCTCGCTCGCTCGCACCTCCTGCTCACTGACAAACCCTGCACAAAAGTCAACATCATCACCCGAAAAAGGGGAGACACCATAATTCTCTCCCTTCTTCTCTCCTTCCGAGTGATCCCTCTTCCTCCGAGTTTCACTCGACGGGAAAACACACATGTGCTGCATAGTAATAATAAAAAGGTAGAAAAATCGACCTACAAATCTATAATTAAATAGGTTAAACTAGGGTTTTGCCCAGTACTACAGATCAAGGTTCAAAAAATCCAACTACGGGGTTCGAACAACCCCATTTCTAATCCAAGAATTTTTTCGACCTCATCCAATGGCCTCAAACTATAGGCCGGGTTAGCATCTAGTGCAGTATGTGTGAGAATGTATGCACTATGTGTGCTATAACTTGTGTGTCTTTCAAATTTGAACCAAATTTGAATAAGTTTGAAATATTTGAAATGGGGCTTTTGGCTTAAACATTTGAAACCCAAAACGACTTCTCTTCATGCTAGACTTCATAAGACCGAGTTTAGGGTTAGGGGGTAGATACATGATTTGTCTGGTTTGAATATGTCTAAACCTTGTTTATCAACTTGAATGCTTACTATATGACATAAGAAGACCGGCCATGTGCTTTTGTTTTTCATTTTTCTATTTTTTTAATCATTTTATGCACATTTGATTCTGGTCAAATCCTAGGTTCAACCAAGATTTAAACAAGTTTCAAGCATGAAAATGAAAACGTAAGCCAAGATCCTTCTTAATTAGTCACTCTAAAATATATGAAGCTTTTGGGACGTACTTGAAATTTCCATGTTTGAAACCCAAAACCAATTCTCTTCATGATTGACTTCATAGGACAGAGTTTAGGGTTAGGGGTAGATATACACATGATTTTTCTGGTTTGAATATGTCTAGACCTTGTTTATCAACTTGAGTGTTTACTATAT
The DNA here is from genome assembly GCF_019359855.2 of Lolium perenne. Classification (NCBI taxonomy): domain Eukaryota; kingdom Viridiplantae; phylum Streptophyta; class Magnoliopsida; order Poales; family Poaceae; genus Lolium; species Lolium perenne. The sequence continues at coordinate 45,937,113 of NC_067244.2, forward strand.
GACATAATTAAGAAGGCTATGTGCTTTGGTTTTTCATTCTTTAGATTTTTTGTCTGAATTTTTATGCCCATTTGAATCTTGGTCAAATCCTAGGTTTGACCAAGATTTAAATAAGTTTAAAACATGAAAATGAAAAGATAAGCATCGATCCTTCTTAGTCGCTCTAAAATGAAGCTGAATTTTGGGAGGTTTTTGAAATTTCCATGTTTGAAACCCAAAACCACTTCTCTTCATGCTTGACTTCATAAGACGAAGTTTAGGGTCGATAGGGGGTAGATACATGATTTGTCTTGTTTGAATATGTCTAGACCTTGTTTATCAACTTGAATGCTTACTATATGACATAAGAGGACTATGTGCATTGGTATTTCATTTTTTGATTTTTATGCCCATTTGAGAATCTTGGTAAAATCCTAGGTTTGAGCAAGATTTAAAAAAGTTTAACATGTGAAAATGATAAGTTAATTAAGTCTGGATCTTTCTCTTAGTAACTCTAAAATGAAGCTTTTGGGAGGTTCTTGAATTTACCATGTTTGAAACCCAAAACCACCGTACTTCTGTTCATGCTTGACTTCATAAGACAGAGTTTAGGGTTAGGGGTAGATACATGATTTTTCTGGTTTGAATATGTCTAGACCATGTTTATCAATTTGAATGCTTACTATATGACATAAGAAGGCTATGTGCTTTGGTTTTTCATTCTTTCGATTTTTTTCTGAATTTTTATGCCCATTTGAATCTTGGTCAAATCCTAGGTTCGACCAAGATTTAAACAAGTTTAAAACATGACAATGAAAAGGTAATTAATCATGGATCCTTCTTAATTAACCAGTCAGTCTAATTAAAATGAAGCTTTTTGGGAGGTTTTTGAAATTTCCATGTTTGAAACCCAAAACCACACTTCTCTGCTTCATGCTTGACTTCATATATAATTAAGAGAAAGTTTAGGGTTAGGGGGTACATGATTTGTCTGGTTTGAATATGTCTAGACCTTGTTTATGAACTTGAATGCTTACTATATGACATAAGAAGACTATGTGCTTTGGTTTTTTATTTTATTTATTTTTTTATTTTATGCCCATTTGAATATTGGTCAAATCCTAGGTTTGACCAAGATTTAAACAAGTTTAAAACATGAAAATGAAAAGGTAAGCCTGGATCCTTCTTAACTAGCTAGTCACTCTAAAATGAAGCTTTAATTTTGGGAGGTTTTTGAAATTTCCATGTTTGAAACCAAAAACCACTTCTCTTCATGCTTGACTTCATAAGACAGAGTTTATGGTTTTAGATGGGTAGATACATGATTTGTCTTATTTGAATATGTCTAGCTAGACCTTGTTTATCAACTTTTGAATGCTTACTATATATATGTATGTGACATAAGAAGACTATGTGCTTTTGTTTTTCATTTTTCCGATTTTTTTAATTTTATGCCCATTTAAATATTGGTCAAATCCTAGGTTTGACCAAGATTTAAACAAGTTTAAAATATGAAAATGAAAAGGTAAGCATGGAACCTTCTTAGTCACTCTAAAATGAAGCTTTTGATAGGTTTTTGAAATTTCCATATTTGAAACCCAAAACCACTTCTCTTCATGCTTGACTACATAAGACAAAGTTTAGCGTTAGGGGGTAGATACATGATTTTTCTTGTTTGAATATGTCTAGACCCTTGTTTATCAACTTTAATGCTTACTATATGACATAAGAAAACTATGTGCTTTGGTTTTTCATTTTTCTGATTTATTTTGGAATTTTGAGGCACATTTGAATCTTGGTCAAATCCTAGGTTTGACCAAGATTTAAACAAGTATAGAACATGAAAATGAAAAGGGAAGCCTGTATCCTTCTTAGTCACCCTAAAATGAAGTTTTTGGGAGGTTTTTGAAATTTCCATGTTTGAAACCCAAAACCACTTATCTTCATGCTTGACTTCGTCATAAGACAGAGTTTAGGGGTTAGGGGGTAGATACATGATTTGTCTAGCTAGTTTGAATATGTCCAGACCTTGTTTATCAACTTTAATGCTTACTATATGACATATAAGAAGACTATGTGCGCTTTGGTTTTTCATTTTTCTGTTTTTTTATTTTATGCCCATTTGAATCTTGGTCAAATCCTAGATTTTACCAAGATTTAAACAAGTTTAAAACATGAAAATGGAAAGGTAAGCCTGGATCCTTCTTAGTCGCTCTAAAATGAAGCTTTTGGGATGTTCTTGAAATTTCCATGTTTGAAACCCAAAACGACTTTTCTTCATGCTAGACTTCATAAGATCGACAGAGAGTAGATACATGATTTGTCTGGTTTGGATATATCTAGACCTTGTTTATCAACTTGAATGCTTACGATATGACATAAGAACACTATGTGCTTTTGTTTTTCATTTTTTTTTTTTTTGTGCCCATTTGTATCTTGGTCAAATCCTAGGTTTGACCAAGATTTAAACAAGTTTAAAACATGAAAATGAAAAGGGAAGCATGTATCCTTCTTAGTCACTCTAAAATGAAGTTTTTGGGAGGTTTTTGAAATTTCCATGTTTGAAACCCAAAACCACTTCTCTTCATGCTTGACTTCTTAAGACATAGTTTAGGGGTTAGCGGGTAGATACATGATTTGTATGGTGTGAATATGTCTAGACCTTGTTTATCAACTTTAATGCTTACTATATGACATAAGAAGACTATGTGCTTTGGTTTTTCATTTTTCTGTTTTTTTTTTGAATTTTCTGCCAATTTTGTTTGACCAAGATTTAGACAAGTTTTACACGTGAAAACGAATAAGTAAGCCTGGATCCTTCTTAGTCACTCCAAAATGTACCAATTGATAGGTGCGTTAACTTTGCTTCATGGAAAAAATAATGTCATGTAAATGAGTTAACTTGGATTTCCTACCCTTGAATCCATAGGAAACTTTGTTCTAATGCACTATAATAATCAACCGAGCTTTTACACCAGCAGGTCTGTCACTTACGTGTGGTGCCCATGCGTGAGGTCCCACACTTCAGTGAGCACAAGTCACGTGCAATAGGTACGCAAACTCCCAGCCATTTTCTTTGTCAAGAGAAGACGCATCAGGATATTGGAAGTCTGTGGGTCCTTCTGGATCCTTCGGTTGTCCCTCTCACAAAAAAAAACAAATCTCTCTCATTCTCGGCCTCGCTCGACTCGCTCGCTCGCTCGCACCTCCTGCTCACTGACAAACCCTGCACAAAAGTCAACATCATCACCCGAAAAAGGGGAGACACCATAATTCTCTCCCTTCTTCTCTCCTTCCGAGTGATCCCTCTTCCTCCGAGTTTCACTCGACGGGCAAACACACATGTGCTGCATAGTAATAATAAAAAGGTAGAAAAATCGACCTACGAATCTATAATTAAATAGGTTAAACTAGGGTTTTGCCCAGTACTACAGATCAAGGTTCAAAAAATCCAACTACGGGGTTCGAACAACCCCATTTCTAATCCAAGAATTTTTTCGACCTCATCCAATGGCCTCAAACTATAGGCCGGGTTAGCATCTAGTGCAGTATGTGTGAGAATGTATGCACTATGTCTGCTATAACTTGTGTGTCTTTCAAATTTGAACCAAATTTGAATAAGTTTGAAATATTTGAAATGGGGCTTTTGGCTTAAACGTTTGAAACCCAAAATGACTTCTCCTCATGCTAGACTTGATAAGACCGAGTTTAGGGTTAGGGGGTAGATACATGATTTGTCTGGTTTGAATATGTCTAAACCTTGTTTATCAACTTGAATGCTTACTATATGACATAAGAAGACCGGCCATGTGCTTTTGTTTTTCATTTTTCTATTTTTTTAAGAATTTTATGCACATTTGATTCTGGTCAAATCCTAGGTTCAACCAAGATTTAAACAAGTTTCAAGCATGAAAATGAAAACGTAAGCCAAGATCCTTCTTAATTAGTCACTCTAAAATATATGAAGCTTTTGGGACGTACTTGAAATTTCCATGTTTGAAACCCAAAACCAATTCTCTTCATGATTGACTTCATAAGACAGAGTTTAGGGTTAGGGGTAGATATACACATGATTTTTCTGGTTTGAATATGTCTAGACCTTGTTTATCAACTTGAGTGTTTACTATATGACATAATTAAGAAGGCTATGTGCTTTGGTTTTTCATTCTTTAGATTTTTTGTCTGAATTTTTATGCCCATTTGAATCTTGGTCAAATCCTAGGTTTGACCAAGATTTAAATAAGTTTAAAACATGGAAATGAAAAGGTAAGCATCGATCCTTCTTAGTCGCTCTAAAATGAAGCTGAATTTTGGGAGGTTTTTGAAATTTCCATGTTTGAAACCCAAAACCACATCTCTTCATGCTTGACTTCATAAGACGAAGTTTAGGGTCGATAGGGGGTAGATACATGATTTGTCTTGTTTGAATATGTCTAGACCTTGTTTATCAACTTGAATGCTTACTATATGACATAAGAGGACTATGTGCATTGGTATTTCATTTTTTTATTTTTATGCCCATTTGAGAATCTTGGTAAAATCCTAGGTTTGTTGAGCAAGATTTGAACAAGTTTAACATGTGAAAATGATAAGGTAATTAAGTCTGGATCTTTCTCTTAGTAACTCTAAAATGAAGCTTTTGGGAGGTTCTTAAATTTACCATGTTTGAAACCCAAAACCACCGTACTTCTGTTCATGCTTGACTTCATAAGACAGAGTTTAGGGTTAGGGGTAGATACATGATTTTTCTGGTTTGAATATGTCTAGACCATGTTTATCAATTTGAATGCTTACTATATGACATAAGAAGGCTATGTGCTTCGGTTTTTCATTCTTTCGATTTTTTCTGAATTTTTATCCCCATTTGAATCTTGGTCAAATCCCAGGTTCGACCAAGATTTAAACAAGTTTAAAACATGACAATGAAAAGGTAATTAATCATGGATCCTTCTTAATTAACCAGTCAGTCTAATTAAAATGAAGCTTTTTGGGACGTTTTTGAAATTTCCATGTTTGAAACCCAAAACCACACACTTCTCTGCTTCATGCTTGACTTCATATATAATTAAGACAAAGTTTAGGGTTAGGGGGTACATGATTTGTCTGGTTTGAATATGTCTAGACCTTGTTTATGAACTTGAATGCTTACTATATGACATAAGAAGACTATGTGCTTTGGTTTTTTATTTTATTTATTTTTTTATTTTATGCCCATTTGAATATTGGTCAAATCCTAGGTTTGACCAAGATTTAAACAAGTTTAAAACATGAAAATGAAAAGGTAAGCCTGGATCCTTCTTAACTAGTCACTCTAAAATGAAGCTTTAATTTTGGGAGGTTTTTGAAATTTCCATGTTTGAAACCAAAAACCACTTCTCTTCATGCTTGACTTCATAAGACAGAGTTTATTGTTTTAGATGGGTAGATACATGATTTGTATTATTTGAATATGTCTAGCTAGACCTTGTTTATCAACTTTTGAATGCTTACTATATATTTGTATGTGACATAAGAAGACTATGTGCTTTTGTTTTTCATTTTTCTGATTTTTTTTAATTTTATGCCCATTTAAATCTTGGTCAAATCCTAGGTTTGACCAAGATTTAAACAAGTTTAAAATATGAAAATGAAAAGGTAAGCATGGATCCTTCTTAGTCACTCTAAAATGAAGCTTTTGATAGGTTTTTGAAATTTCCATATTTGAAACCCAAAACCACTTCTCTTCATGCTTGACTACATAAGACAAAGTTTAGGGTTAGGGGGTAGATACATGATTTTTCTTGTTTGAATATGTCTAGACCCTTGTTTATCAACTTTAATGCTTACTATATGATATAAGAAAACTATGTGCTTTGGTTTTTCATTTTTCTGATTTATTTTGGAATTTTGATGCACATTTGAATCTTGGTCAAATCCTAGGTTTGACCAAGATTTAAACAAGTATAGAACATGAAAATGAAAAGGGAAGCCTGTATCCTTCTTAGTCACCCTAAAATGAAGTTTTTGGGAGGTTTTTGAAATTTCCATGTTTGAAACCCAAAACCACTTATCTTCATGCTTGACTTCGTCATAAGACAGAGTTTAGGGGTTAGGCGGTAGAATATGATTTGTCTAGCTAGTTTGAATATGTCCATACCTTGTTTATCAACTTTAATGCTTACTATATGACATATAAGAAGACTATGTGCCCTTTGGTTGTTCATTTTTCTGTTTTTTTATTTTATGCCCATTTGAATCTTGGTCAAATCCTAGATTTGACCAAGATTTAAACAAGTTTAAAACATGAAAATGGAAAGGTAAGCCTGGATCCTTCTTAGTCGCTCTAAAATGAAGCTTTTGGGATGTTCTTGAAATTTCCATGTTTGAAACCCAAAACGACTTTTCTTCATGCTAGACTTCATAAGATCGACAGGGAGTAGATACATGATTTGTCTGGTTTGGATATATCTAGACCTTGTTTATCAACTTGAATGCTTACGATATGACATAAGAACACTATGTGCTTTTGTTTTTCATTTTGTTTTTATTTTTTTGTGCCCATTTGTATCTTGGTCAAATCCTAGGTTTGACCAAGATTTAAACAAGTTTAAAACATGAAAATGAAAAGTGAAGCATGTATCCTTCTTAGTCACTCTAAAATGAAGTTTTTGGGAGTTTTTTGAAATTTCCATGTTTGAAACCCAAAACCACTTCTCTTCATGCTTGACTTCTTAAGACATAGTTTAGGGGTTAGCGGGTAGATACATGATTTGTATGGTTTGAATATGTCTAGACCTTGTTTATCAACTTTAATGCTTACTATATGACATAAGAAGACTATGGGCTTTGGTTTTTCATTTTTCTGTTTTTTTTTGAATTTTCTGCCAATTTTGTTTGACCAAGATTTAGACAAGTTTTACACGTGAAAACGAATAAGTAAGCCTGGATCCTTCTTAGTCACTCCAAAATGTACCAATTGATAGGTGCGTTAACTTTGCTTCATGGAAAAAATAATGTCATGTAAATGAGTTAACTTGGATTTCCTACCCTTGAATCCATAGGAAACTTTGTTCTAATGCACTATAATAATCAACCGAGCTTTTACACCAGCAGGTCTATCACTTACGTGTGGTGCCCATGCGTGAGGTCCCACACTTCAGTGAGCACAAGTCACGTGCAATAGGTACGCAAACTCCCAGCCATTTTCTTTGTCAAGAGAAGACGCATCAGGATATTGGAAGTCTGTGGGTCCTTCTGGATCCTTCGGTTGTCCCTCTCACAAAAAAAAACAAATCTCTCTCATTCTCGGCCTCGCTCGACTCGCTCGCTCGCTCGCACCTCCTGCTCACTGACAAACCCTGCACAAAAGTCAACATCATCACCCGAAAAAGGGGAGACACCATAATTCTCTCCCTTCTTCTCTCCTTCCGAGTGATCCCTCTTCCTCCGAGTTTCACTCGACGGGCAAACACACATGTGCTGCATAGTAATAATAAAAAGGTAGAAAAATCGACCTACGAATCTATAATTAAATAGGTTAAACTAGGGTTTTGCCCAGTACTACAGATCAAGGTTCAAAAAATCCAACTACGGGGTTCGAACAACCCCATTTCTAATCCAAGAATTTTTTCGACCTCATCCAATGGCCTCAAACTATAGGCCGGGTTAGCATCTAGTGCAGTATGTGTGAGAATGTATGCACTATGTCTGCTATAACTTGTGTGTCTTTCAAATTTGAACCAAATTTGAATAAGTTTGAAATATTTGAAATGGGGCTTTTGGCTTAAACGTTTGAAACCCAAAACGACTTCTCTTCATGCTAGACTTCATAAGACCGAGTTTAGGGTTAGGGGGTAGATACATGATTTGTCTGGTTTGAATATGTCTAAACCTTGTTTATCAACTTGAATGCTTACTATATGACATAAGAAGACCGGCCATGTGCTTTTGTTTTTCATTTTTTTATTTTTTTAAAGAATTTTATGCACATTTGATTCTGGTCAAATCCTAGGTTCAACCAAGATTTAAACAAGTTTCAAGCATGAAAATGAAAACGTAAGCCAAGATCCTTCTTAATTAGTCACTCTAAAATATATGAAGCTTTTGGGACGTACTTGAAATTTCCATGTTTGAAACCCAAAACCAATTCTCTTCATGATTGACTTCATAAGACAGAGTTTAGGGTTAGGGGTAGATATACACATGATTTTTCTGGTTTGAATATGTCTAGACCTTGTTTATCAACTTGAGTGTTTACTATATGACATAATTAAGAAGGCTATGTGCTTTGGTTTTTCATTCTTTAGATTTTTTGTCTGAATTTTTATGCCCATTTGAATCTTGGTCAAATCCTAGGTTTGACCAAGATTTAAATAAGTTTAAAACATGAAAATGAAAAGGTAAGCATCGATCCTTCTTAGTCGCTCTAAAATGAAGCTGAATTTTGGGAGGTTTTTGAAATTTCCATGTTTGAAACCCAAAACCACTTCTCTTCATGCTTGACTTCATAAGACGAAGTTTAGGGTCGATAGGGGGTAGATACATGATTTGTCTTGTTTGAATATGTCTAGACCTTGTTTATCAACTTGAATGCTTACTATATGACATAAGAGGACTATGTGCATTGGTATTTCATTTTTTGATTTTTATGCCCATTTTAGAATCTTGGTAAAATCCTAGGTTTGAGCAAGATTTAAACAAGTTTAACATGTGAAAATGATAAGGTAATTAAGTCTGGATCTTTCTCTTAGTAACTCTAAAATGAAGCTTTTGGGAGGTTCTTGAATTTACCATGTTTGAAACCCAAAACCACCGTACTTCTGTTCATGCTTGACTTCATAAGACAGAGTTTAGGGTTAGGGGTAGATACATGATTTTTCTGGTTTGAATATGTCTAGACCATGTTTATCAATTTGAATGCTTACTATATGACATAAGAAGGCTATGTGCTTTGGTTTTTCATTCTTTCGATTTTTTTCTGAATTTTTATGCCCATTTGAATCTTGGTCAAATCCTAGGTTTGACCAAGATTTAAACAAGTTTAAAACATGAAAATGAAAAGGGAAGCATGTATCCTTCTTAGTCACTCTAAAATGAAGTTTTTGGGAGGTTTTTGAAATTTCCATGTTTGAAACCCAAAACCACTTCTCTTCATGCTTGACTTCTTAAGACATAGTTTAGGGGTTAGCGGGTAGATACATGATTTGTATGGTGTGAATATGTCTAGACCTTGTTTATCAACTTTAATGCTTACTATATGACATAAGAAGACTATGTGCTTTGGTTTTTCATTTTTTTTTGAATTTTCTGCCAATTTTGTTTGACCAAGATTTAGACAAGTTTTACACGTGAAAACGAATAAGTAAGCCTGGATCCTTCTTAGTCACTCCAAAATGTACCAATTGATAGGTGCGTTAACTTTGCTTCATGGAAAAAATAATGTCATGTAAATGAGTTAACTTGGATTTCCTACCCTTGAATCCATAGGAAACTTTGTTCTAATGCACTATAATAATCAACCGAGCTTTTACACCAGCAGGTCTATCACTTACGTGTGGTGCCCATGCATGAGGTCCCACACTTCAGTGAGCACAAGTCACGTGAAATAGGTACGCAAACTCCCAGCCATTTTCTTTGTCAAGAGAAGACACATCAGGATATTGGAAGTCTGTGGGTCCTTCTGGATCCTTCGGTTGTCCCTCTCACAAAAAAAAACAAATCTCTCTCATTCTCGGCCTCGCTCGACTCGCTCGCTCGCACCTCCTGCTCACTGACAAACCCTGCACAAAAGTCAACATCATCACCCGAAAAAGGGGAGACACCATAATTCTCTCCCTTCTTCTCTCCTTCTGGGTGATCCCTCTTCCTCCGAGTTTCACTCGACGGGCAAACACACATGTGCTGCATAGTAATAATAAAAAGGTAGAAAAATCGACCTACGAATCTATAATTAAATAGGTTAAACTAGGGTTTTGCCCAAGATTACGAGATCAAGGTTCAAAAAATCCAACTACGGGGTTCGAACAACCCCATTTCTAATCCAAGAATTTTTTCGACCTCATCCAATGGCCTCAAACTATAGGCCGGGTTAGCATCTAGTGCAGTATGTGTGAGAATGTATGCACTATGTGTGCTATAACTTGTGTGTCTTTCAAATTTGAACCAAATTTGAATAAGTTTGAAATATTTGAAATGGGGCTTTTGGCTTAAACGTTTGAAACCCAAAACGACTTCTCCTCATGCTAGACTTCATAAGACCGAGTTTAGGGTTAGGGGGTAGATACATGATTTGTCTGGTTTGAATATGTCTAAACCTTGTTTATCAACTTGAATGCTTACTATATGACATAAGTAGACCGGCCATGTGCTTTTGTTTTTCATTTTTCTATTTTTTTAAGAATTTTATGCACATTTGATTCTGGTCAAATCCTAGGTTCAACCAAGATTTAAACAAGTTTCAAGCATGAAAATGAAAACGTAAGCCAAGATCCTTCTTAATTAGTCACTCTAAAATATATGAAGCTTTTGGGACGTACTTGAAATTTCCATGTTTGAAACCAAAAACCAATTCTCTTCATGATTGACTTCATATATAATTGTTGCGGTCAGAAACCCACCGGCGAGCAACGACGGGCAACACAGGAGAGCCGGGAGCAACTTAGAGCTGCGGCTGGCCCTGGTCCCTCTGAGCGACGGCCCGCAAAGACTCCGGCACGCACGTCCGATGCTGGTGCAAGGGCGTGCCACCTGACCTATACCTGGTCAGGAAGGTGATGAAGATGCCTCGCTTAGTTTCCTGCATGGCATACACGTAAAGATTAAATACGAGCCTCGATCGGCTCTCAGGTTGTCCTGTGAATCGGCTCAAGGAGCCGATCCACCCATGATTCGCACGAGGAGTACGAATATATGGTGGTCCTGCTTGATCAAGATAAAGCTAAAACGATCTACGACGATTTAGGGTTTTCACCGCATAATCGGAACGTCCTACTCACGATTGGGCCTCGCGGCCGCGCACGGTGATCGTAAGCCGATCCTAGACAGGGCCTAAAAACCAACACGAGGTTGATCCCCGGAACGTCCTGTCTAGGGCTAGCAAACTACACCCTACACGCCGCTGGATCCTCCAACCCTTTGTAAGGCCTAACTATGCAGATATTAAACTAATCCTTGAAGAACAAGGAGCAACCATAACGGATCAGATCTACTAAATAATGATCAAGCGGGGTGCCGCCCCTACACCTAAGATAGGTGTAAGGGCGGCTAGATGTCTAAGGGTTGCACTACGACAACATATGATACGAAGAACAATGCTAACCCTAACACATCTAAGATAACTACGTTGCTCGCCATCAAAAAGGCTTCAGTACGAGCAACGCATGAACAACGAATAAACTTGTACTGCCTAGATCGCAAGATGCGATCTAGGCAGCATGATGCTTACCCGGAAGAAACCCTCGAGACAAGGGAGTTGGCGATGCGCCTAGATTGATTTGTGGTGAACGTGATTGTTGTTTATTCCATAAACCCTAGATACATATTTATAGTCCGTAGACTTTCTAACGTGGGAATAATCCCCACCGTGCACGAGACAAACTCTAACTAACTGACACGTATCCTACTATATTACAGATACACGGGCAAACTAGCCCAAACTTTGCATAACATGCCGATTCACGTATTTCTTCCATGTATATTCTTCAAGTCCATCTTGATCGCGGCCCACCTCTGACTCGGTCAAATTCTGGTGATAACACATGCCCCCCTGGTTTTGGAATTGATAATTCCAAAATCACTCTGTTCTTTCTTCGTCGGGTCATGTCGTGGCAGAACCGTCGCAGTATCCTTCATCATGATGCCTTGTCTTCTCAACTTCTCTCTGTTCTAGCTATCGGCACCGAAAAACCCTCTTTCCCTGTAGCAATGTCTTCCTCTTCCTCCGTCTCCTCCGGCCTCTCCCTCTAGTCTTCCTCCTCGAGCGAGCCGGAGTGGAACTTTGATCATGTGCCAGACGGCCCGCCCGAAGCACTCGTCGGGTCAGATGGCGATCAGCCTCTGACCGATGGGGAAGACGACCTCAAGTTCCTCATCGAAGGGGAGCTGATAAGCGAAAGCGAAGACGACCTCCATCCCTGGGTGAAACCCACCTCCTCCGACGGGAAGGAGGAAGAAGAAGAAGTAGAGGAAGAAGAGGAAAAGGAGGAGGATGATGCCTCCTCCCCCGCTAAGCATCCGCCGGCAAAGCGATTCCGCGCTTGGGCGGACAGCGAGGACGATGATGATGATGAGGAAGAAGAAGCTCCGGCCGAGGGCTGGGGCAGCAGCGACGAGGAACTTCCTGGGAGCAGCGCCGACGGCAGCTACAACGGCGACGATGAGGACAGCGACGACTAGTAGAGTAGGACTAGTAGTAGCAGTGCACTAGGCATCAGATCCCCCTTTTGAGAGCCATCGGCTCCTTCCTGTAAAGCCGCTCCTTTGAATTAATAAGAATTGTTCTTCCAATTTAACTTTCAATTAATCCAATTTCAAGCCTTCCGCCCGCCACACCAAGACCGATAGCAACGTATCGGATTTTTTTTTAGACGCCCATGAAGCCGGACTCATATACCGATTAGACCGTCAGTCAAGCACTTCTCAAATTCAGACTGTAATTTGATATCTGACCATAATATTCCGTAATCCTACAGCCGATGACTGTTCATCGGCTGTTTTGAGAATCCAGTCTCCTTCATTTTCTTGCAGTAACAGGACGGTCCAACCCCTGTAGATGACGACGGCTTCCCTTTCAGGCTCCTCTCCGTAGCTCTAGCAGTCTGCTTCTGCAACGACTCACCGCTTTCGGAGAAGTTTATGGTGCAGGGTCAGCCGATGTAACTCGAATCGGCTTCACAAACAGAGTGTCTATCAAATCAGCTGCCCCCCGAGCCTCAGTCAAAGTGAGAACGGTGGCGAGGATAGCCTCAGTCAAAGTGAGAACGGTGGCGAGGATACACAGTTCAGTCCAAGGGTCCTGAACTCAGGCAAATTGAGACAGCCACCATGCAGAGGTCCTAATCATGTCTACGAACGTAGCTGGGAAAAAGCCAACTTGTAGACGCATCAGAGCCGATCACCCTTCTTCCTTTGAAAGCTGATATTGCAGATGAAGTACCAATGGCTTAAAGAGCAAAGGGTTGCCTTGTGCCAAAACTGACGTTTCTGCCAGTACTGCTGAACTGTCGCAAATGGTTAGAAGTCCTCGAAGAGAAGGTTCAGGTACCCAAAATCGGCTCATTGTTTACTCCCTTGAGGAAGCAGAAGGTATCACAATGTCGTGGTATCGTCACGGCATATGCCATAGGGTGGCTAATCGAAGTGGTTCCTGAGAGATCTCACGGCGGTATCCGGATGCGGGTATGGGCACGAGCGACACGGCGACGTACCCAGGTTCGAGGCCCTCCGATGGAGGTAAAACCTCTACTCCTGCTATGAGTGTATATGATGATCACACAGTACAATGGTGCTCCTAGAGCTGTGTCCGGCTGCTCCTGAGAGGCTAAGGAAGACTATGGTCTCTCTCACAGGGCAGCTCTGTAGGTGGGTGAAAGTAATAAATGATCGATCCCCTGCACGAGAGGGGGTAGTGCGGCTTATATAGGCACCGGCACTTTACATATAAGACCCTATAGTTTTACTGGCTGGCTGGGCCGGCTCCGGCTTCCGCTCCTTCCCGAGGCGGTGACGTCAGGAGTGGTTGAGGCATCGTGGCCTGTCCCATCCGGCTGCCACGGTCAGCGGTATGGAGGAGGTGTCCCTGTCGCCGTCAGCCACTGTAGCCTGTACGGATCGTCGTAAGCCCTGACGGCCTGTCCGGCGCGAGGCACTATTGCTCCACAGTGCCCCGCGTTTCACGGAAGATGGAGTCAGCGTGGACTTTAGGAACCCGGATCACCTACCCGGTTCCTTCCAGTGCAAGACTCGCCAGCCTCGAGTCGGTCTGAGGTACAAACCCCAGTCGGATATGGCTTGTAGAAGCCGGCCCAACTACAGCATTGGTGGCCGCAGCCAGGCCGACTAGGACCTAGAGCCAGCCGGCTTCCAGACCAGCCGGCCACGGCGCCAGCCGGCTGCTCCTCAGCCGGCCTTTGCCGCGAGCCGGCCCGGTGGCCAGCCGGCTGCTCCGCGTCCATTGCCCTATCCGGGGTCTTCCCCCCGACATTAGCCCCCGAAGCTGGCAAGGTCCTGCGTTTAGAAGGACCTAGGCAGGTTTTCCTGGCTTCTCGAATATATTAGACGGCACTTGGAGGGGCCGACTGAGGATTTCCATTCAGCCGGCTACGCCCTCATCCGGCTCGTTCCTGCCGGCTGCTTCTAGCCGGCCGCTTTTTATACTTGTGCAGTTTTTGCTTTCTCGCCAGGTCTGATGGCGCCTCCGCCTTGCTGATGAATTTTGGCTCGAGTGGAACTTCTTGTCCGGCTCCGGCTCGCTGCGCGCCGGAGTCCCCGCCGCCTCGGGTTCTGCGCCCGACTTGACCGGCCTGACGCTAGGGCTCTGCCGCCGGTTCGTCTGGTCACATCAATGTCCTTCCGGATCCGGTGCGGTAGTGGGCGACGTGGTGTGGCCGTTTCTGGTAACGGTAGCGGTCGTGGGAGGAGTTATGGCGCAGTAAATCCGGAGACGTGGCCCACGTCGGCCACTTGGAGGCCAACCGCCGCGGTCGGCTATAAATGCCGCGGGGGCGGTACCGAGGCGGCACTTGCCCCTTTCTTCTTCCTCGCGCTCCTGCCTTGCTCCTTCGCTTCGCTCGAGCTCTTCGCTGCTCCGACGCCGTTCTTCTTCCGCTCTTCTGGCGAATCTCAGCGAGCGGTCGCCCCGACGAGCCTCCGCCGAGCTACCGCCGCAAGCCCGCCAATCCGGCGCCACGGGGCCACGCGCATCGACGGCGCGATCTTCTCCACCGCGATCTCCTCCGGCGAGGAGCGGCTCTTCTTCGCCCTTCCGCCTCTCTTGGACCTCCTCTTCTTCGTCCTCGATGGCCCAGCCGAGCGGCTCCTGGAAGGGCTCCTACATGCAGGATGACGACATTGCCCGGTTCGTGCGCCTCCGCCGCATCCCGGCGGGGGTGATTACCAGGGCGCCGGGCGAGGAGCAGGAGCCTCGGCCGGAGCCCGGCGAACGCGTGGTCTTCGGCGCGCATCTCGACCGCGGATTGGGTCTGCCGGCTTCCAACTTCTTCCGCCGGTTCCTCGATCACTTCGGCCTGCAGCCGCACCACCTGCCGGCCAACGCCATGATCCTCCTCAGCTGCTACGTGGCCTTCATGGAAGGCTACGCCGGCTTGTGGCCGGACGTGGAGTTTTGGAGCCGGCTCTTCTACATCAAGGCGCAGACGACCGAAGGCCGCACCGAGGACCTGCGGCGCCGCCTCCATCTATCCCCGTACGGGTACGTCCTTCCCGCGGATTCCGATTGTCGATTACGTAAGAATTGGCAGATGTCTTTCTTTTATGTGCGGAACGAGAACCCGGCCTTCGACCGGCTCAATCTGCCGGAATTCAACCCGGCCCCGCCAGTCGGCCGGATCAACTGGGGCTTCAACGCCAAGTCCTCGAACCCGGACGCGGAGGTGAACCTCCTGTGGGACTTCCTGGGCCAGTGCATCTCGGAGGGCCGGCTGAGTGCCGAGGACCTCCTCTGCACCTACATCTCGCGCCGGGTCGTACCGCTCCAGTGGCGCGTCCACAAGATCGGCCACATGTCCGGCTTGCTCGACCCGACACGGACGTCGAAGTTGGAGCTCTCCAAGGCCCAGGTGGCTCACCGGGTGAACAACATCACCAAGGCCAACATGCCGGACAACTGGGACTGGGGGCTGGCGCCCTACGATCGGGAGCAGCCGCCTGAACTGGTAAGTTTGTTGTTTTTCCGTCTTCCGACTTGCGGCAGCGTGGCCGACTCGATATTTATCTTGTCTTGTTTTCAGCTTTTCGTCCGCCAAGGCATTGAGGATGGCGACTTGGCGACGAAGGTCTGGACGCCGGATCTCGTTGACCCGGCTGACTTAGCCGGCGACCAAGCTGGCGACGACGATCTGCTGGTGGCGCAGGATCAGGGCGGCCAGGGGGAGCATAACCCGCCTCCTTCGCCTGAGCATGAGCAGGAGCAGGAGCAGGAGCAGCTGCAGGCGGAGCCGGCCCAATCCGGCACGGGGGCCATCCCGGCGGTGCCCCTGCGCGCGGCGCTGCCTACGAGCACGGCGACTTCTGCGCCGAAGGGGAGGAAGCGGGCCGGCGTCGGGTCCACGGCCGCTTCGGAGGCGAGGGCCAAGAAGCAGCGCCGGCTGGCGCCCAAGAAGGTCCCGGAGAAAGCCGGGTGAGTTCTTTTTCCTCTATTGTTTGATTCCTTTTCTTTCCTTCCTCAGTACTTATCTTTTCTTGCTTGTTCGACTAGGGCCGCGATTAAGTTTACCCAGGGAGGCGGCTCTCGGCAGGCTCCTCCCGTCACGTCGCCGCTTCGGCGGCAAAGGAGGGAGCCAACCCCGCAACCTTCGGCACGCGCGCGCACGCCGCCGGCTGCTAACGTGCCGCCTGTGGCCACGCCACCTTCTGCGGGGGCGTCTTCTTCTGCGGCGCCTGGCGGCGGAGACCAGGGTCAGTCGGCGCGCCAGCCGACCTTAGACGACATGTTTCCGCGCCGCGCCCCGTTTGTGGAGCGGGCAGCCGGAGCCGGCAGGGGCATGCCGCCTGCGGCAGGAGCTGGAGCTGGTGGGGCTGCGCCGTCTTCGACCGGAGTCGGCGGGCCCGCGCCCAACGTCGTGGTGCCGGGGAGTTCTCCGAAGGGAGCGCCTCGGGCGCCGGATGCGACGGCTCCCACCGGGCCGACTGCTTCGACCGCGCCGCCTCCAGCTTCGGAGCCGACGAGGAGGGAGCCGACCGGGAAGGAGCCGGCGAGGGGGCAGCCAGCGCGCTCAAAGGACGCCGATTCCCGGGCTCTGGTGAGGACGAGGGGCCCGTCGGGCCCAACTGAGGGCCTTCACGTGGCCAAGGGGGCCCGGCTGCTGCAGGTGCCGTCTGCCTCTGACTCCAGCCTTGGCTCGGCTGGCACCATGGAGGCTGCGTGGCACTCGGCGGATTCCTGCGAGGTGTTCAACCGGGAGGGGCAGCCTGGTACGGCGCCCATGAAGATGGTCTTCTCCGGCTACCGGGCCGCCCTTAAGAACAAGGCCGCCGAGGCCCTGGCCCAGCTAGCAACGCTGGAGGATGCTGACAAGGTAGGTGTCTTTCTGTTTTTGCAATTTTGTTATTATCCTGGTAGCCCTCCGAGGCATGGTCCGGCTGCTTGGAGCCGGTCCGGGTTTCGTCTAAGCAACTGATTCTTTCAGACGGTTACGGAGCGACGCACCGTCTTGTACAACAAGGTGGTGACCAGCTACCACAAGGCCAAGATCGAGCGGGCCGCCTTGGCTCGCGAGCTGGAGGCTGTCAAGGGTGAGGCTTTCTCTCTTTGCCTTTACTCTTTTTTTTATGCTTCTGTTTTACTGACGGCTTGTTTTTGCCGGCTTGCAGCTGAGGCCGCCCGGGTCCCGCAGCTTGAGTCGGACCTCCGGGTTGCCCGCGCTCAATGCGCCACAAGTGAGGAGGCGAACCAGGCTGCTGCCGCCAAGCTGAAGGTGGCTGACGGGGAGCTGAAACGGCTGCGCCTTCTTGAGGCTAACCATCTCAAGGAACTTGCCGCCCTCAAGAAGGAACAGGAGGAAAAGCTGGAGGGTCTGAGCAAGCGGTTGGAGGAGGTGGAACGGCAACGGCTTTCGCTCCAGCAGGAGGTGACCACCAAGTCCAACGAGCTGTCGGCCACCGCCAAGCGGTGGTTGGGGGAACTTAGCGCGCTCGACCGCGGCTTGGCTGGTGAGTCTTTTGTCTTATGCCTTCCCCTTTGCCGGCTTTCGGCCGTCGGCTGCTGGCTTAGGTTGGCAGCCGGCGGCAGAACCTTGATTTTTTCGATATCTCCATCTTCGGGCTGGGGGCAGTCGGTTCTTGCCGGCTACCGCCAGGTTTTCTTTAAAGCTTTGGGATCTCCATCTTCAGGCTGGGGGTAGTCGGATCTTGCCGGCTGCCGCCAAAGCTTACTAGGACTTCGAAAATTTGCATTTTTCAGCTTATTTCGGCTTTGATGGCTTCTGACCTGCTTTCTTCTTTGCAGCGGCCTTCCCTGAGGCGCAGGAGGAGGCGTTAGCGGCTGTTGGCAGGGCGCGGGAGGATCGCCGGCAGGCCACTGGGGAGCAGAGCTCCGACTGCTTCACCATGGACGACTATCTGGCGTCCATCGCCGCCCGCGTGGAGCCGGTCACCAAGCTCGGCTGGGAGCTGCGGAAGGCGGCGGAGGAGCTGATGCGACTGCTGTGGCCGACGGAGACGCTGCCAGAAGATCTCTCCAATCTCATCGCTTGGCTGGACAGGGCTCCTGACCGCTTCTTGGACTGGAAGGAGTCAGCCACGCGCGCCGGAGCTGATATGGCGCTATCTTTTGTGCTCTCCTGGTATAACGAGGTTAGCCTCGACCAGTTGGAGTTCCGGCGCGCCGGCGTGGAGGACAAGCTCCCGGCGGAGAACAAGACTGCTCGGCTTGCCCGTGCCTGCGCCATTGCCGACTTCGTCGACAAGTCCCTCTTCATCGAGGACCCGAATCCGTCGTCTGACGACGAGGAGGAGGCGGCTGAGGACGAGGAGGCGGACGATGTGCCCGGGGATGACCCGGCGGCCGGCTCTGCTGATGCAGCCGGCGCTTAGCTTTTACCTGTTTCCTTATGTTTTTGCCAAGACAATTCGTTAAATCCCCGGGATGCCGGGTGCATATGTAAGACAATGTTATTATCCTTTGATTAAGGCACGCTTTAATGTGTTTGTTAATCATCTGTGTGCCGAGTTGCTTTCTTTCGACTCGTTCGCTTTTTCCCATCCGCCCCACTCTTTGGCTGTGCCCTTGCCGGTCGTACGTCCGACTTGCGATCCGTCGCCGGGTCAAGAGCGGGCCGCTGGGTGAGGCCGACAGTATTTCAGTCGAACGAGCTGAATTCGGCACTCCGGCACTTTTATGAAAGGTTGCAAGTCAACTCGCTTTTACTCTTTCCCTTAGTCGTTTTTCGCGTGCCGGCTCCCTAGGCCTTACTCCCGCCAGCCGGACAGCCGGGTTGCGGTCTGTAGCTGGATCGGAAGCCGGCTGTCGGAAACCGGATCACGGTACTGAGCCGACCACGTGAGAGGGTTCAAGCCAATTGGCGAAACAAGGTAAAGTACACGAAAAACTTGTCGGAAACAGCGCTCTTGGCGCAAGCTTTTTCATAACTCACAAAAGGGATACAAGGGATACATACATTCCTGCTCTCATGTGTAAAATGGGCGGAGTAACCTGACATTCCAGGGACGTTTAGTCTCCTCGTCAGCCTTGTCCGGCTTGTTTTTCTTAGCCTCTTGGGCATCTATGAGATAGTAGGAATCATTGCCTACTGCCTTGCTCACGATGAAGGGACCCTCCCATGGGGATGACAGTTTATGCTGTCCGGCTGTCCTCTGGATCAGCCGGAGCACTAGGTCTCCCTCTCGGAATGCTAAGGGCTGGACCCTCTGGCTGTGATAGCGTCGGAGGCTTTGCTGGTAGATAGTAGATCTAGACTCAGCCAGCAGCCGGGCCTCTTCGACCAGGTCAACTCCATCTTCGCGAGCTTCTTTGGCTTCGGCTTCTGTGTAGAGCTTGATCCTTGGCGCGTCATGCTCGATATCAGTCGGCAAGACGGCTTCGGCCCCGTATACGAGGAAAAATGGTGTGAAGCCGACTGAGCGGTTTGTCGTTGTGCGCAGGCTCCACAGCACATTGGGCAGTTCTTCAATCCAGCAGCCGGCTGCTCGCTCGAGCGGCTCCACCAGCCGGGGCCGGATGCCGGCCAGGACTAAGCCGTTAGCCTTTTCCACTTGTCCATTGGACTCTGGGTGTGCCACAGAAGATAGGGCCATCCGGATCCCCATTTCCCCGCAATAGCGAGAGAAGATGCCTTGGGAGAAGTTGGTGCCGTTGTCGGTGATGATGGTGTGGGGGTAGCCGAATCTCACAATGATTTCCTTGAGGAATGTGACGGCTGTGGACCCGTCCGGTTCTTGATTGGCTTGGCTTCGATCCACTTGGTGAATTTGTCAATCATCACCAAGAGGTGTGTCATGCCGCCTCGCTGTTCTGAATGGGCCTACCATATCCAAGCCCCATACGGCAAATGGCCATGTGATGGGGATGGTTTTCAAGGCGGAAGCCGGCTGGTGTCTTTGCTTTGCGAAGCGCTGACAGCCGTTGCACTTCTTCACCAAATCTTCTGCGTCTCTGAGCGCAGTCGGCGATAAAAACCGTGCCGGAAGGCTTTGGCCACTATGGCTCTGGATGAGGCGTGATGTCCGCACTCTCCTTGATGGATTTCCCGTAGGAGTTCAATCCCTTCAGCCGGCTCGACGCACCGCTGGAACACCCCACTTACGCTGCGTTTGTACAGCTGGTGGTTGATGATGGTATAGGCCTTGGCCCTTCTCTCAATCTGCCTGGCCTGGACTCTATCATCAGGCAGCACACCGTCGGTGAGGTAGGAGAGGAATTCTTGTGCCCATGAAGGTACGCATCTTATCTCGAATACGCTGACCAACAGGGCCTCCTGCGTGGGAGCTTCCGGATTCGACTGCATGGTCGCCGGGTTCGGCTTGCTAGCCGGCGGGTTCGGCTTGCTAGCCCCCGAGTTTGGCGATGAAGCCCCCGGGTTGGACTGAGAAGTCCCCGGGTTCGGCTTGCTAGCCGGCGGGTTTGGCTTGTTAGCCCCCGACTTGGGCGATGAAGCCCCCGGGTTCGGCTGAGCAGCCCCCGGGTCAGCCGGCACGAATATTGAATCCGAGTCCGGTGACGGTATGATGGACGGCTTCTTGAGAACCGCCAAGGCGACACCCGGCGGAATGGCTTGCCGGGTTGAGCCAATCTTGGATAAGGCATCAGCCGCCGTTATTTGCTCGTGGCACATGGTGGAATTCGCAGCCGTCGAAGAAGCCGGATAGCTGCTGGACATGGAAGCGGTACGAGGCCATGTTGGCGTCCTTCGCGTCCCGATCGCCGGATGCTTGTCGTATGACCAAGTCGGAGTCGCCGAAGCGAGTATGCGACGCACGCCAATCTCCTTGGCCAGCTTCAGCCCATGAATGAGCGCTTCGTACTCCGCCACATTGTTGGAGGCGGCGAAGTGGATCTGCAGGACGTAGTCCAGCCGGTCCCCCTTGGGGGAAGTGATGACGATGCCGGCTCCCAAGCCGTTGCGCATCTTCGAGCCGTCGAAGTGCATCTTCCAGTGTGTGGAATCCGGCACAGGCGGCAGGTACTGCATCTCAGCCCAGTCGACGAAGAAGTCCGCGAGGATCTGCGACTTGATGGCTGTGCGTGGCTCGTAGAGGATGGTGTGGGCGGCTAGCTCCAGGGCCCACTTGGCAACCCGGCCGTTGGCATCCTTGCTGCCTATGATTTCTGCCAAGGGCGCTGTGGCAACCACCCTGATGGGGTGCTCTTGGAAGTAGTGCTTGAGCTTCTTGGCCGCCATGTAGACGCCGTAGGTGACCTTGTGGTAGTGGGGGTAATTTTGCTTCGATCGGGAGAGCACTTCGCTAAGGTAATAGACTGGGCGCTGAACCAGCTGCTCCCTGTTGCCGGCTTCTCTGCGCTCCACCACCAGGACAACGCTAACCACGCGGTTGGTGGCTGCGATGTACAACAACATCGGCTCCATTGAACCCGGCGTTGCAAGGATTGGCGCGGTTGAGAGCACGCGCTTCAAGTCACGGAAGGCCTCATCCGCCTGCGGTGACCAGACGAACTTGTCCGCCTTCCTCATTAGTTGATACAGGGGCGGTGCCTTCTCCCCCGGCCGGCTGACGAAGCGGCTCAAGGAGGCCAGGCAGCCAGCAAACTTACGGACGTCCTTGAGGCACTGCGGCAGTTCCATCTTCTCTATGGCGCTGATCTTGTCCGGGTTGGCTTCGATCCTCGCTGAGAGACGAGGTAGCCAAGGAGCTGGCCAGACGGCACGCCGAATGTGCACTTGGCCGGGTTGAGCTTCATCCGGAATCTTCTCAGATTGGTGAAGGTTTCTCTCAGGTCATCAAGGAGGGTAGTCGTCTCCTTGGTCTTTACAACGACATCATCCACATATGCGTGAACGTTTACGCCGATTTGATCCTGCAAGCATTTTTGCATGCACCTTTGGTAGGTGGCGCCTGCATTTTCAAGCCGAACGGCATAGTCGTGTAGCAATAAGCCCCGTACGGGGTAATGAACGAAGTCTTTATTTGATCAGCCGGATTCAAAGGAATCTGGTGGTAGCCTGAATAGGCGTCTAAGAAAGACAACAGTTCACAGCCGGCAGTCGAGTCTATGACTTGATCTATGCGCGGCAGTGGGAAGGGATCCTTCGGGCACGCCTTGTTCAGGCTGGTGTAGTCGATACACATGCGCCAGGAGCCGTTCTTCTTCAAAACCAGGACCGGGTTCGCCAACCAGTCCGGGTGCAGCACTTCCATGATGAAGCCGGCAGCTAGGAGCCGGGCGATTTCTTCACCGATGGCCTTCCTTCGTTCTTCGGCGAAGCGCCTGAGGGGCTGCTTCACCGGCTTGGCTTCAGGCCGGACGTGGAGGTGGTGCTCAGCCAACTCCCTCGGCACACCCGGCATGTCTCTTGGAGTCCATGCGAAGATGTCCCGATTCTCACGGAGGAAGCTGGTGAGCTCGCTTTCCTATTTCTTGTTCAAGCCGGCACCGATGGTGACGAACTTGTCCGGCTGCGCCGGGTCCAGCAGGATCTTTTTGGTGTTGTCGGCCGGCTGGAAGTGAGTCGTCCCAGCCGGGTTGCCCGCAGCCGGCATGTCTGTCTGCGCGGCTTTGGCGAGGGCGACGGCGTCGTGGATGAGCTGCTTCTCGGTGGCGATGACCAGCGTCTGGGCCATCTTGGAGCTCTGCGTGGCGCAGTCCATGGAGCGGCGATAGTCGCCGGCTACGGTGATGACCCCCTTGGGGCCAGGCAGCTTCATCTTCAGGTACCCGTAGTGGGGCACCGCCATGAACTTGGTCAGGGCCGGCCTGCCCAGGAGCGCGTGGTAGGGACTCACGAGGTCCACCACCTCGAACTCGATTCTCTCAGTGCGGAAGTGGTCCGGCTTCCCGAACACCACCTCCAGCGTGATCCGGCCGATCGGCTGGCAGCAATGGCCTGGCACGATGCCATGGAAGACGGTGGGGGTGGGGCGCAACTCGGCCTCCTGGATGCCCAGCTTGCGGGCGGTGTCGCGGTAGAGGATGTTGATGCTGCTGCCGCCGTCGATGAGGACGCGCGAAAAACGCACGCTGCGCCGGGTTGTGCCGATGGTGGGGTCGAGGACCATGGCGTAGCTGCCCGGCTTCGGCAGGACAGCCGGTGTGTCGCGGCGATCAAAAGTGATGGCCTGCTCTGACCAGTTTAGGTACTGGGGGACCGGCGGTATGACCGCGTTGACCTCGTGGGAACGGCGCTCTTGGCTCGTCCTGTCCTCGGGCTCGGAGGTGAAGATAATGTAGGTGGCGTCTTCGGCCAGGTATCGGCCGGCATGGTGCACTTGGTTAGCCTCGTGGTGCTCGAGGTTGACGTTCTCTGCGCCGGCTTGGCCACCCGGCCCGCCGGCTGGTGGAGGTGGGGGTGGAGGCGGTAGAGGTTCACCGCTTGTCAGCCGCTTCATGAAGTGGCAGTCGCGGGTGGTGTGGTTGGAGGGATTCTTGCCGCTGTGGTACTTGCACGGCGAGTCGAGCATCTGCTCGAAGGTGTACTTCGGCTTCCACTGCCGGTCTTGCTTCTGGCGGCGGCTGCCGCCTGCCGCGTTGTCTGCCACGGCGGCCACGTGGGCGGAGCCGTACCGGCGGTCCGGCTGGTCGTTGTGACGCTTGCCGCGGTAGTTGTCCCGCCGGCTGCCGTGCGAGGCGCCCTCGGCCGGCTTGTTGTTGTCCCGTCTTGCTGGGGCCGGTGAAACATCAGCCGGCGCCTTGCCGGCTTCCTCTGCGGCCACAGACTTTCTGTCTGCGATGACCATCAAGGCGGCCATCGTCTTGGGCTCGCTGCGGCGTAGCTTGTGCCACAGTATGGTGTTGGGTCGGCAGCCTCCCATGAAGAAGCTGATGGCTTGCATCTCGTGCACGCCCTCGCAAGAGTTGCGCATCTCGCACCAGCGCGTCAGGTACGCGCGATCCGTCTCGTCCGGGCCCTGCTTGCACATCTCAAGCTGTTGAGGGCGACCCGGCCGGCGATAAGTGCCGGTGAAGTTGCTGATGAAGGCGGCTTCGAAGTCCAGCCAGCCGTTTATGCTGCCGGCTGGCAGGTTGTTGAGCCACGTGCGGGCGGAGCCGAGTAGCATGAGGGGGGAGTAGCGCACAGCCCAGCGCTTGTTGCCCTTGGCGATGCCGACTGCCGTGGAGTAGTCCAGCAGCCAGTCTTCCGGCTTGGTGGTGCCGTCGTACTTGGGGGTGTCGCGCGGGAGCTGGAAACCCTCGACCATGGGCTCGTTGAGGATCCGCGGCCCGAAGCACTTTGGGCCGGCTGGCCCCTCTTCTTCCGCGATGCGGGATTGAACTAGCCGGTCGAGGCGGTCTCGGGCGTCAGCGGGCTCGACGCGCGGGCCCAGCCGGGAGTGTGCCGGCTGGCGCGCGCCGCTTGCTTCTGGAGCCGGCCGGTGATGACGGCGGGGCCCGGAGTCTTGCTCCTGGTTCCGGCTTGGAGGGGGCCGGCTGCGGCTACCGCCGCTCGGCTGGTGGCTTGGCCGGCCCGAGCTGTGCGTGGCCCGGGAATCATGGCGCCGGCTTGGTGCTGGGGAGGAGGACTCGGCCGTGTCTCTGGCGCCTTCCCTGTCGTTGCCTGCAGCTCCACGAGCGTGAGAAGCTCTGGGGGCATTGACATACCCGGGGTCGGCGATGCGCTGTTGGCTGCGTTGAGCAGCTCAGTCACCCGCCTGGTCTGGCGGCGTAACTCTTCGCCCTGAAGGCGGTTCAGCTCTTCTGCGGCGGCTTCTGCCGCGCGCATGTTCTTGTCGGGGGTGTTGTAGACGGGGAGCTCCGCGGACGGAGCCGGCGAAGGAGCGCCGTCGCGGGCGATCTCAGCGCCGAGGTCGCGGCCCCTGCGGCGGATGTGGCCGGCTCGGCTTGGCTCGTCGCCGCCTGGAGTGAGGCCGTGGGCGCGGTTGTACTCGCGCTGGGTGATCTCCATCTGGCGCTTAGCAGCAGCCAGTTCTTCGGTTTGCTTGAGGAGGAGCTGGCGGTGCGCCTCCAAGTCCGCCTCGACGGCGGTGGGGTCTCCGCCAGGCGTGAGTGGGGTGCTCAGCTTTGCCCGGACTGCATCCAGCCGGGACGGCGGTGGTGGCGCTTTTGGGCCCGAGCCGGAGGCGTTGGGGTCGATGTTGCGCTCCAGGTCGGGGCCGCGCATGCGCGGGTTCTTGGTGGGGAGCTCGTCGCCAGCCATCATGACTTGCACGACGGCGGGGCTGGCGGGAGCGCTGCTGCCGGCTCGCGGAGGAGGGCTAGCGCAGCGCAGCACCTGCCGCGGGTAGCGCGGCGGTGCGACGGTGGCGACGTAGACGTCGAAGCCGCCGAAGGAGATGACGCTGCCGCCGGCTGGGAAGGGCCGGTCAGCGAAGCAGCCAGCGTTGTCGCCGGCGACGCAGTCGCGGGAGCCGAATCTCCAGATCAAGCCTGAAGCGACTCGCTCGCCGGTGGTGGTGGTGAGGCCCGTCCGGATGAAGACACCGGCCGAGGATGCTGAAGGCCCCACGGTGGGCGCCAAATGTCGTGGTATCGTCACGGCATATGCCATAGGGTGGCTAATCGAAGTGGTTCCTGAGAGATCTCACGGCGGTATCCGGATGCGGGTATGGGCACGAGCGACACGGCGACGTACCCAGGTTCGAGGCCCTCCGATGGAGGTAAAACCTCTACTCCTGCTATGAGTGTATATGATGATCACACAGTACAATGGTGCTCCTAGAGCTGTGTCCGGCTGCTCCTGAGAGGCTAAGGAAGACTATGGTCTCTCTCACAGGGCAGCTCTGTAGGTGGGTGAAAGTAATAAATGATCGATCCCCTGCACGAGAGGGGGTAGTGCGGCTTATATAGGCACCGACACTTTACATATAAGACCCTATAGTTTTACTGGCCGGCTGGGCCAGCTCCGGCTTCCGCTCCTTCCCGAGGCGGTGACGTCAGGAGTGGTTGAGGCATCGTGGCCTGTCCCATCCGGCTGCCACGGTCAGCGGTATGGAGGAGGTGTCCCTGTCGCCGTCAGCCACTGTAGCCTGTACGGATCGTCGTAAGCCCTGACGGCCTGTCCGGCGCGAGGCACTATTGCTCCACAGTGCCCCGCGTTTCACGGAAGATGGAGTCAGCGTGGACTTTAGGAACCCGGATCACCTACCCGGTTCCTTCCAGTGCAAGACTCGCCAGCCTCGAGTCGGTCTGAGGTACAAACCCCAGTCGGATATGGCTTGTAGAAGCCGGCCCAACTACAGCATTGGTGGCCGCAGCCAGGCCGACTAGGACCTAGAGCCAGCCGGCTTCCAGACCAGCCGGCCACGGCGCCAGCCGGCTGCTCCTCAGCCGGCCTTTGCCGCGAGCCGGCCAGTGGCCAGCCGGCTGCTCCGCGTCCATTGCCCTATCCGGGGTCTTCCCCCCGACACACAACTGGACTGAAAACTGACCTGGTCGAAATCCGTGTCTTGAACACGCAGCCGGTAGATCTTGTGTAAATGTACTAGAGTCGATGGCTGTGCATCGGCTTTGTTTCTTAGTTCTAAAGTCGATGTCCGTGCATCGGCTATATATCGTGATGCTGATTTTTTTTTACTGGCCGATTTTTCTATCGGCCTCCAACATTTCACTGCACACATGTTCATCTGATTAGGTGCCCCCCGAGCCGAATCTGTCAGGTAACTGCAGATATCGGCTCTGTAGTTAGCCAAGGCACTGTATTTGCACGTCGGCTCCGGTAGGACCAATGTTGATTTTCCCTAACTCATCAGCCGACGTAAAACCGCTGCCCAGTAGGTCGATGTTGAACACAAGCAGAACATGTGGTGAGGATAATTTTGGCCGATTGCTGGAATCGGCCTCCATATTGAATCGCTCAGTGAAGGTTTTGTAATGTTCCTTCATAGATCTTTGGGGCCGATCCCAAGGATCGGCCTCGCCACGTTTGCTCATCAGTTTTGTTCTTGCTACACGGTCAGGATGGTGGATAAGACCAGCCTAACCCTGCCCTTCGTCACGTCGATGCGCTCGCAGTCGTCCAAATTGATACCTGGGAGTGGCTCTTGGCCTGCTGTTTCCCAAGCGTTCATGCCAGCCGTTGAAATTTCGGCTGAGTCATCGGCCTGGACGACCTCTACCTCATCTCCATCCCACTGTATTACGCATTGGTGCATCGTGGAGGGAATGCAACAGTTGGCGTGGATCCAATCTCTTCCTAGCAGAACAGCATAGGTGCTCTTGCTATCGACGATGAAGAACGTCGTAGGGATGGTTTTCCTTCCTACGGTCAGATCCACGTTCAGAACACCTTGTGCGTCAGATGCTTGGCCGTTGAAATCGCTCAATGTCACGTTGGTCTTGATCAGATCCGAGCTAGAGCGTCCCAACCGACGTAGCATAGAGTATGGCATGATGTTGACTGCCGCTCCGGTCTCCACCAGCATCTTATTGACAGGCCTCCCATCGATATAACCTCGCAAGTACAGGGCCTTCAGATGTCTGTAGCTTCTTTCTCGTGGCTTCTCAAAGATAACCGGCCGTGGGCCGCAGTCAAGTTGTGCCACAGGTGCCTCGTCTAACCCTGGAGCACTGAACTCCGTAGGAAGGATGAACACCATGTTTGTGCCAGCCGATGTTTCATCATCGGCTTTCCTTTGCTTGGGGCGCCACTCCATTTTTTGTGGTCGACCCTCTTCATCCAGGGTTCGCTGAATCTTCGCGGCCAGATCAGGCCGCGCCTTCCTCAGCGTGTGCAAATATAACCTTTCGGCTTCCTCCAAGCCGCGCAGTCGCTGAACCCTACGCTTTTGGGAACGGCTGAGTCCATCAGGGCACCACCTTGGCCGGTGGTACCTGTCTTCTTCTTCTTCTTCATCGTTTTCCAAATCCTCGAGATCTTCCACCCGAGGGGACTCAGCGTGTTTGCTTCGAGGTGGGAGAGGCCCTAGACGTTTGAACACGGACACGTTAGCTGCATCCTTCCTCTTCTGTCTACATTCTGGGCAGTTGCCGATTGTAGGCAATCGGCTCATTCCTGAATCCCAGCAGTGTCTGAAGAAGGGGCAGTCCCAGTGCCTATCCTCATCGTCTTGCTCCCTCGATTTTTCCTTGGCACGGCGCTCGTACTCCTCCTCATCGCGATCATGCCGACGATGTCTCCTGGCGTCCCTAGCCAGACGGTCTCTATCATCATCGTCGCTGGATCGTCGGCGTTGGCTATATTGACTCACGTACTTGTTGAGGAGGTGATCGGAGAGAGGTCGCTGATATCTTACATTCTTCACTTCTCCCTCTGTGATGTAGCGCTTGCCATCGTGCCGGAGCCGATCGCGCGGAGCGGCCTCCTCTGTGTCCTTGCTACGAGAGCAGCTGCCCTCGTCTCCATCCTTGCCAGAGTGGTGTCCAGGTCCTACCATATTGATGTTGAACGAGAATCCTGGCTGGCAACCTTCAGGGTAAGTGCACTCCACCATGTTAACGGCGGGGAAGGGGTGGGTGTCGACCTTCATGGCGTACTGGTTGAAAATCAGACGTCCTTGTTCTATCGCCATTTGGATCTGCTGACGCCACACCCTGCAGTCGTTGGTGGCATGGGAGAACGAGTTATGCCATTTGCAGTATGGCTTTCCGTTCAGCTCTTGTACCATGGGGATTTTGAGGCCTTCGGGTAACTTCAACTGCTTCTCCTTGAGTAGGAGGTCGAAGATTTGCTCAGTTTTAGTCACGTCAAAATCAAACCCTCTGGGCGGACCTGGTGGCTTAACCCATTTGCAGGACACGGGGGTTGCCCCCCGAGTCCATTCAGCCACTGCTACCTCTTGATCTCCCACAGAACCTTCGTCTTCATCCGCCTCCACCAGGACTACCGCACGCTTGAATTTGTCCTGGTACAAGTCCGGGTGGCGCTGTTCATATGCTGACAGTTTCTGAACCATGTGCGCTAGTGAAGGGTAGTCTGCTTGGGAGGCCATGTCCTTGATTGGTGATGCAAGGCCCACCACTGCCAACTCGACTGCTTCCTTTTCAGTCACGCGAGCCGAATAACATCGGTTCCTAAGATTTCCGAAGCGCTGGATGTATTCTGCCATAGTTTCTCCACGCTTCTGACGTATTTGAGCTAGATCGGCAAGGCCAGACTCGGAAGCTTCTGAGTGATACTGCATGTGGAACTGTTCTTCCAACTGCTTCCAAGTCCGGATCGAGTCTGGTGGCAATGAAGTGTACCACCCAAAAACCGATCCTGTGAGGGACTGTGTGAAGAACCTCACACGTAGCTCATCTGCTGCTGAGATCGTGCCCAGCTGTGCCAAATATCGGCTCACATGCTCGATGGAGCTGGAACCATCTGATCCATTGAATTTTGAGAAATCAGGGAGCCGATATTTGGGTGGTAGCGGGATCAACTCGTACTCGTTGGGGTACGGCTTGGAATAGCCGATTGTCCTCCTTTTCGGCACCATGCCGAACTGGTCTCTCAGTATGGTACTGATTTGATCCGCGGTGCTGGCTGCAGGAGTCGAACTCTGAAGATTCGCCGGAGTGGCATACTTAGCCAGCCATGCTTGCTTTTCTAGCTCTGAGCCAACTGCAGGAGCTGAGCTCTGGAGGTTCGTCGGAGTGGCATATTTAGCTAGCCACGTCTGCTTCTCAAGATCTGTCGCTGACGTTCCTCCTGCTTTTCCAGAAGTCCCTGCTGTTGCGGCCTGGTTTGTGAGCGCCCGATTACACGCGATGCAGCACGTATGTGCACGTGTATCCGTGAGGGATCTCCTTAGGCGCCTCGTGCAAGAACTGGTAGTCACTAGGGTCACCATCGATCTTGTAGACGATGAATGCCGGTGAATTCGGCACTTCTGGTGCTGCCAACGCGAATGGCAGCGGTGGACGGGACTGGAGTGGCATCTCTCCTTGGTATGTCCCGAGAGCTGGTCCTGACGGAGAGTACTGGTGCCTCATGATCTCCTGGATCACCCGAAGAGCGGCACGCTCCAAAGTGTTCACCAGGTTCTCAGAGTGGCGGTGTAGCGAGTGAGCCACCATGTAGTTAATCTCCTGACGCAGAGACCTGGTGCGTTCTTCTGACGGGGCGGACAGGTCTATTCCATCGAGCGCACCTTCAGGCGAGAACCCTTTCCACCTGATGCCATGTGAACGGGTTCTGTGAAAAGAGCCGATGAGGTCGGCTTCGAGGATCGCTTTGACCTCGTCATACTTCTTCTTCAGCTCCTCGGTCAGATCCTCGTACGTGACTGGGGTGCCGTCCGCCATCTCAGATGTAGATGGCGATGTGGTTGATGTCGAAGATTGTCCCACCGGGCGTGCCAGAATATGTTGCGGTCAGAAACCCACCGGCGAGCAACGATGGGCAACACAGGAGTGCCGGGAGCAACTTAGGGCTGCGGCTGGCCCTGGTCCCTCCGAGCGACGGCCCGCAAAGACTCCGGCATGCACGTCCGATGCTGGTGCAAGGGCGTGCCACCTGACCTATACCTGGTCAGGAAGGTGATGAAGATGCCTCGCTTAGTTTCCTGCATGGCATACACGTAAACATTAAATACGAGCCTCGATCGGCTCTCAGGTTGTCCTGTGAATCGGCTCAAGGAGCCGATCCACCCATGATTCGCACGAGGTGTATGAATATATGGTGGTCCTGCTTGATCAAGATAAAGCTAAAACGATCTACGACGATTTAGGGTTTTCACCGCATAATCGGAATGTCCTACTCAAGATTGGGCCTCGCGGCCGCGCACGGTGATCGTAAGCCGATCCTAGACAGGGCCTAAAAACCAACACGAGGTTGATCCCCGGAACGTCCTATCTAGGGCTAGCAAACTACACCCTACACGCCGCTGGATCCTCCAACCCTTTGTAAGGCCTAACTATGCAGATATTAAACTAATCCTTGAAGAACAAGGAGCAACCATAACGGATCGGATCTACTAAATAATGATCAAGCGGGGTGCCGCCCCTACACCTAAGATAGGTGTAAGGGCGGCTAGATGTCTAAGGGTTGCACTACGACAGCATATGATACGAAGAACAATGCTAACCCTAACACATCTAAGATAACTACGTTGCTCGCCATCAAAAAGGCTTCAGTACGAGCAACGCATGAACAACGAATAAACTTGTACTGCCTAGATCGCAAGATGCGATCTAGGCAGCATGATGCTTACCCGGAAGAAACCCTCGAGACAAGGGAGTTGGCGATGCGCCTAGATTGATTTGTGGTGAACGTGATTGTTGTTTATTCCATAAACCCTAGATACATATTTATAGTCCATAGACTTTCTAACGTGGGAATAATCCCCACCGTGCACGAGACAAACTCTAACTAACCGACACGTATCCTACTACATTACAGATACACGGGCAAACTAGCCCAAACTTTGCATAACAGGCCGATTCACGTATTTCTTCCATGTATATTCTTCAAGTCCATCTTGATCGCGGCCCACCTCTGACTCGGTCAAATTCTGGTGATAACAATAATTAAACAAGTTTAACATGTGAAAATGATAAGGTAATTAAGTCTGGATCTTTCTCTTAGTAACTCTAAAATGAAGCTTTTGGGAGGTTCTTGAATTTACCATGTTTGAAACCCAAAACCACCGTACTTCTGTTCATGCTTGACTTCATAAGACAGAGTTTAGGGTTAGGGGTAGATACATGATTTTTCTGGTTTGAATATGTCTAGACCATGTTTATCAATTTGAATGCTTACTATATGACATAAGAAGGCTATGTGCTTTGGTTTTTCATTCTTTCGATATTTTTCTGAATTTTTATGCCCATTTGAATCTTGGTCAAATCCTAGGTTCGACCAAGATTTAAACAAGTTTAATACATGACAATGAAAAGGTAATTAATCATGGATCCTTCTTAATTAACCAGTCAGTCTAATTAAAATGAAGCTTTTTGGGAGGTTTTTGAAATTTCCATGTTTGAAACCCAAAACCACACTTCTCTGCTTCATGCTTGACTTCATATATAATTAAGACAAAGTTTAGGGTTAGGGGTTACATGATTTGTCTGGTTTGAATATGTCTAGACCTTGTTTATGAACTTGAATGCTTACTATATGACATAAGAAGACTATGTGCTTTGGTTTTTTTTTTATTTTTTATTTTATGCCCATTTGAATATTGGTCAAATCCTAGGTTTGACCAAGATTTAAACAAGTTTAAAACATGAAAATGAAAAGGTAAGCCTGGATCCTTCTTAACTAGTCACTCTAAAATGAAGCTTTAATTTTGGGAGGCTTTTGAAATTTCCATGTTTGAAACCCAAAACCACTTCTCTTCATGCTTGACTTCATAAGACGAAGTTTAGGGTCGATAGGGGGTAGATACATGATTTGTCTGGTTTGAATATGTCTAGACCATGTTTATCAAATCCTAGGTTTGACCAAGATTTAAACAAGTTTAAAACATGAAAATGAAAAGGGAAGCATGTATCCTTCTTAGTCACTCTAAAATGAAGTTTTTGGGCGGTTTTTGAAATTTCCATGTTTGAAACCCAAAACCACTTCTCTTCATGCTTGACTTCATAAGACATAGTTTAGGGGTTAGGGGGTAGATACATGATTTGTATGGTTTGAATATGTCTAGACCATGTTTATCAACTTTAATGCTTACTATATGACATAAGAAGACTATGTGCTTTGGTTTTTCATTTTTCTGATTTTTTTTGGAATTTTGATGCACATTTGAATCTTGGTCAAATCCTAGGTTTGACCAAAATTTAAACAAGTATATATAGAACATGAAAATGAAAAGGGAAGCCTGTATCCTTCTTAGTCACCCTAAAATGAAGTTTTTGGGAGGTTTTTGAAATTTCCATGTTTGAAACCCAAAACCACTTATCTTCATGCTTGACCAAGATTTGACGAAGATTTAAACAAGTTTAAATCATGAAAATGGAAAGGTAAGCCTGGATCCTTCTTAGTCGCTCTAAAATGAAGCTTTTGGGATGTTCTTGAAGTTTCCATGTTTGAAACCCGGCCAAAACGACTTTTCTTCATGCTAGACTTCATAAGATCGACACGGGGTACATACATGATTTGTCTGGTTTGGATATATCTAGACCTTGTTTATCAACTTGAATGCTTACGATATGACATAAGAACACTACGTGCTTTTTGTTTTTCATTTTTTTGTGCCCATTTGTATCTTGGTCAAATCCTAGGTTTGACCAAGATTTAAACAAGTATAGAACATGAAAATGAAAAGGGAAGCCTGTATCCTTCTTAGTCACCCTAAAATGAAGTTTTTGGGAGGTTTTTGAAATTTCCATGTTTGAAACCCAAAACCACTTAATCTTCATGCTTGACTTCGTCATAAGACAGAGTTTAGGGGTTAGGGGGTAGATACATGATTTGTCTAGTTTGAATATGTCTAGACCTTGTTTACCAACTTTAATGCTTACTATATGACATATAAGAAGACTATGTGCGCTTTGGTTTTTCATTTTTCTATTTTTTTATTTTATGCCCATTTGAATCTTGGTCAAATCCTAGATTTGACCAAGATTTAAACAAGTTTAAAACATGAAAATGGAAAGGTAAGCCTGGATCCTTCTTAGTCGCTCTAAAATGAAGCTTTTGGGATGTTTTTGAAATTTCCATGTTTGAAACCCAAAACCAATTCTCTTCATGCATGCTTGACTTCATAAGACAGAGTTTAGGGTTAGGGGGTTAGATACATGATTTGTCTAGTTTGAATATGTCTAGACTTTGTATATCAACTTGAATATATTATTGTACCATGTCTCCACACAGCCCAAAATGCACATATTTTCAAAAGTTTTCATGCATGAGTACTTGTAACTAGTAAAAATAGAAAGTAAAAATAGGAACCCCATGTATGAAGGATACTAAAAAGAACTCTTTCACATTTTTTTTGGTATAGATTATGAGTTTGCTTGGCTTCATACACAAGTGAGTACATGTCATGCAAAAATTAACACGAAATTTAGTTATCATGACCCATTTTTGGCAGGCATTGTGCATATCGCCTTGAGAAACATCTTTGCGAGCTAGTGTATTAAACATTTATTCACATATAATGGATTTTTTTTACTTTATTAGTGCACACAATGACAGAATCGGCCAAATGTGTATGATTTTTGTGAAGGTGCTAGAAAAACAAGATGCACTACGATGAAGCATGAAAGGAGGCAAGGGGAGGGATAGTGAAGAGGTGGGAGAGACCGAGAGATGAACCGCAAGGTAATTAAAAAATTGGGGCCAAAACGATTCCAACTTCCTAGGCATTGACCAACTTTGCCCCTCTTAACCCAACGTGGCAGTGAACCCGTATAAGCAACAACTTCCTCTTACTCCGCTTCTCCGAAATGGTAAGAGAACCTCTCCAGCTTAAGTGACCAATCGACATAGCTATGGCCTTCCGACTTGGCTCTGGTCGCCGCGCGCGTAGTCCTACCACCGACGAGGAAGCGGAGCATCAGCGCCGCCTTCGCTTCATCCATCGTGCACCAAGGCATAACCCGCCCGCTCTGCACTGGCCGGTTGTTCAGCCCGCGGCGGCAGCGCTGGCCGTGGAGCCCCTCGCCAGCCGCTTGCCGTGCGGGCCGATGGATGCAGAGGCAGGGATCTCCCACGCAACCCCGCATGCGACGCCCGCTCGGCCCTGGCCGGCTTTTCCGCCCGCGCATGCCGCATGGTTTTCTTTGCCAGCAAGTGAGATCCCCTTCCCGGCCGGCGCGAACGATGCGGAGGCAGGGAGCTCCCGTGGCCAGCCGCCTAATCCGACCGCACTTCAGGCGGTGCCGGCCGTGGAGCCAGGCCGTTCTTTCGAAGCGCATCATGGCGACGCCCTTTGCAGGAGCAACACCGCCAAGGAGCTCGTATATAACGTGATGTTCCCGGCACTCTATAGATGCCGGGATGCTCTGCAAGCTTTCGTGCAGGCTAAGAATGCGGCGGCTGCAAATCCCAGGGACGCAGCATTGCAGCGGCGCGCCGATGAGGCTAAGGTGGCGCACGCTTTCCACCAGGCGTGCCTCGACAGGCTTAACATCCAGCACGGCTTCGTGCAACCGCCAAACGCCGCTCCAGCTAAGATCCAAAAATACTCCG
The DNA here is from genome assembly GCF_019359855.2 of Lolium perenne. Lineage (NCBI taxonomy): Eukaryota > Viridiplantae > Streptophyta > Magnoliopsida > Poales > Poaceae > Lolium > Lolium perenne. The sequence goes on from NC_067244.2 coordinate 45,972,473, forward strand.
GTGAGCATATCACTCCGGAGTAGAACAATCCAATTTCTAGTACTGTAGGAGTACTTTATTAGTGCACAAACCTAGCGAAATTAAAGGTGTGTTCTTTGTGTGTGATGTAAATCTAAAAATTTGAAGGTTCTAGCAAAAACATTTCTTCACAAATATTCGATGTGTTTGCTTGGCCTTACCTATATATCCGGTGAGCATATATGGATGCCAAATCCTTTACAAACTTAGGTCTCCTTTGATTCATAGGAATATGAAGAGTGTAGGAATATGAAAGGTGTAGGATTGGAATGTCATGCCAAGTTGAATCCTATAGGAATATGGTGTGTCTTTGATTGTAGCAAAGGAATTTTTCCATGAGGTATGAGCTAATGCTTTTTTCCTATAGGATTTGTACTACAAGATTCCTATAGGAATAATTCCTATAGGATATGTTCCTATGAATCAAATGACTTGTATAGAAATTTTCCTATAGGATCCAATTCCTACATAATTCCTATATCAATCATATGAATCAAAGGAGCCCTTATATTTTTTAAGAGATCGATGTGCATGCATCTATCTCGCCATGGTAAATTAATGAAACAAGTTGCATATTTGTCAGAATTCCAAACTTCGTGAGCAGTATAGAGATCGAGACCTTAATTAATTATTATGGGTAGGATGCATGCATGCATGGCCATTTTCTAGGGTTTTAAAGGATACTAGAGCTTTTCTAGGTTAATTTGCAACTATATGTATATTTGTTTTCTAGTTCTGGGCTGATCATTAAACTCGACATTGAGTTGTAGATTATGTGAAATTAGTACATGCCATAAAATATAGTAATTTTTTATATACCCTACGAGGTAGTACGTGTGGTGTACCCTTAATTATTAATTGGTAGAATGTACCGTTGGCATGTTTGAAGAAAATTTGAATTTGGAAGAAGTTTTTAAAGTAAAATTAACGCAAGCACAAAATCATGTGTGATGGTGAAATTTCTAGAACAAATTAATACAAACCTAGTAATATGAGTTTGTTTGGCTTTCTGCCCACAAGTGAGTATTGTGCGCATGTACTTTGATGCAAAATCCCGCCATACAAAACTTTTTAGTTATCATATGACCTCAAGTTTGGAAGAGATCGTATTTTTAGCAACTTCACAAACAAGAGATTCTAACAATTATATGCATGCATGAAAGAATGATTTCCCTTTTTTATTACTGTACAAAAATGGCTAGATGTGTGTTATTTGTGAAGGAGGGCTACCAAATTTTAACAGTTGCACATTATTGTCATAATTCCACCTTTTGGAAGCAGTAGGGTAGACATGCTTTCCGCTTGGTAGGATGTGTTAGTGCCATCAATTTTGTAAATATAGGTTCAAGGATTTGTTCATCTTAATCTGCAACTATATATGGATTTTTAAGCTTTTGCCTAGTAATTAAACTCATAATTGAAATAATGTAGGTTATTTAACTACATACATGCCATAAATTCTGACAGGAAATACTTGGACGTGCCTTGCGAGGGTGGTAACAAACAAGAACACAATGACCAAACTTCAAATGCCAATCCACCCACCAAGCTATACGATTGGCATGTACAATCGATCGACTCCTTCTAATCAAATTTGAATACAATAGAAGAAGTTTTAAAAAAATTCAAAATGAGATCAACTTGTGCATTGAGTCATCTTTTGTTATTTATTTGCTTGTAAAAATAGAAACATAGGCATATGAATGTATTCGAAACACTTCACTTTTCAACGGGGAAGGAACCCGAAGGTCCCAGAAAAACAAAAAAGATTACAATAGTAGTACTCCTTTGAGAAGGCAGTAGAAGAAGGATCCTCGAAGAGACAAATGCTTTTATTATCCACAGCTGTTCGGCTCTTTTCCTTCTCGTGTAAGCTATCGCGCAATGATTATACTAATGGTCGGATGGTAGTACAACCATTTTCGCAAACTTCTGCGCCCTTCGTCATGTCAGCATCGTATCCCAGTGTGCAAGCAGTCTGCTCGAATGAAATACTCCTAAGTACGTACGGTATTCCCTCCAAAGACACACCACACGGTATTCCCTCCAAAGACGCACCGTCACCCCGATCTGCTCGAATGAAATACTCCAAAATACTTCTGCGCCCTTCGTCATGTCAGCAGCGTATCCCAGTGTGCAAGCAGTCTCCTATGAAATGGAGACGACATTTTGTTGAAAAGTGTCGGTGCATGCTATATACCACACTAGTATGAGAGTTTTTACAGCATTATTCCGATTTCCACAGAATGCATTAAATTTGGACGCGATGCCACACTGACAAGAGTGGTTTAAACAAGGCCATTATTTTTATTATGTTATATTACTACAATACTCCAAGGTAGCACTAGTAGCCTTCGGTTGTACTTTCTGCCGTGTCGCTGCCTCATTCGACCAGACTTTATTCTTCTTCTCATATATATATACAAAATACTGTCTGCCGAGGTTCGATGACCGCACCGTCGCCCCTCTCCGCGCCGCCGTCTTGGGCCGCGCCACCATTCTCCCCGCCGAGTTCTCCCCCGTCCCCGATGCACCATCGTCAAGCACCACCGGACCGATCTTCGCAGGTATGTACATCTCCAACCTCCGGCGAGTACAGAGGTTCATCGGTCATTGTGTTCGATATAACCTTAATTTGGGGATTGCAATGTGAGTAACTTACTGGGTTTTCTAGGAAATGAAAACGGCGTCGCTCGATGCCTACACTGCGTCGGCGGATACATGGAAAGCGGAGACGGATGCTCTGCATGCATCGGCGGAGACATGTAAAGCGGATGCGGATGCGGATGCGGAGGCAAAGGCGAAGGCGGTGGCTAGGACGGGCCCGGGCGCTGGCAAATGCTCGTATCGAAGCTGCATTTTGTTGGAAAGTCTTGGCGCGTGCTTCGAGAGTTTTGGCGGCGCAGCCGGGAGAACCATCGGAGGCTTCGAAGCTGGCTGCTTTGAACGCGTCGAGAGCTTGGATGGTGACTTCATCTAAGGCGGCGCTTGTTGCATATGATCGTGACTCGTCAACCCCTTTGTAAGTTCTACCTTCCCCAACTGCAATGAGGTTAGATCTGGTGGATTGGGTTTTTTGCCCAAACCAGACGTGATGATGCATTGAGATATTTTTGTATTTTTGATGATGCATTCTGCTTCTTTTGTAATTTTGGTGATTCATTATGCTTTTTAGGTAGTAATTTTTCTGATGCACTCACCTCTTCAGGAATTTTTCATGGTTTTTTTTTTGTTTTTGTTTTTTTTCTGTCACACTAGCTAATGCTCTCTACTGTTTAGCCAAAAGTTGGATGATGCATTGTACTGTTTACATATATTTTACTCTGATGATGCATTTTGCTCTTTTAGCCTTTTAGGTAATTTTTCTGATTCCTTGAGCAGTGTGGGAAATTTCGATGAAGAATTTTGCTGTCAACTTAGATGATGTATTGTGCTGTTTACATTTTATTACCTATATCAAAGCTAACCCCATCTGATGTTACCACAGCGTTTTGGGTCCTGTAGAGGTCTCTTTTTCCTCCAATCGTGTTGACACGTTAGCAATTATTACTGTATATGGGAGATTGCCTTCCGTTGGTGCGTCCTATTTTTGTGGTGTTTTTTTTTTGCAAATTAAGGGCTTCATTGATTATGCAACAGGATTACAATTGCATTGTCCTGTTTACATTATTTTGATTTTGCTGATGCATTGTGCTGTTCACATTATTTTGATTTTGCTGATGCATTGTCATGTTTACATTATTTTGATTTTGCTGATGCATTGTGCTGTTTACACTATTTTGATTTTGCTGATGCACCGTGCAGTTTAGGAAACTTTGATGATGAATTAGATGATGCATTTTGCTGCTTAGTCAAATTAGATGTTGCATTTTGTTTTAAAAAATAGATGATGCAGTGTGCTGTTTACATAATTTTGACGATGCATCGTGCGATTTGCATAATCCTACCAGCTTCAGTCGAAGGACACCCACAACAATCAACAATCTGCCTGGAGATGTAGTCTCTCAAATTCTTGTCAGGCTTCCTCCCCATCCAACCTGCTTACTAGCTGCATCAGGCACCAAGAAAGCATGGAGGCAATGAATGGGAAGCAATTATTTCAGAAAGCTAACTGTGTCACACAACGGAGGAAACCCGTTGCTAGGGTTTTTCACCAACAACTCCGAGGACAATCGATTCATCACAGAGCATGATCTTCACCCGGCCATCTTGAAGATGCTGGCAATCCCGTCTCAAGTGAACGGTCCCAAAATCTATGTCCTGGGATGCCGCGATGGTATGGTGCTACTCCATTCTAATGTATCCAGTGGGTATATATCAGTTTGGGATCCAATTAGGCAAGTTCTCACAGCGATACCAGAACCACCATTGTGGCGCAATCACACAATTGAAAGCAGCGGCTCAATTCTCTGTTCGAGAAACAACTCTGAACCGTTTACACATTGTGGCAAGTTCTCGGTTGTTTGGATAACAACTAAACGTTACGATGCACAGGCTCATATCTACTCACCAGATTCAAAAGAATGGGAGTTTCTAGCTCGATCAACTCCGATCTTTGTCGAGAGATTGACCGTAGACCGGCAACTCTCATAGGGGGTATTTTGTACTTGGCCAACGAAGTCTAGATATATCATTGAGCTTGACCATGCAAAGAAGGCTACGAAATATATTCAGTGGCCTCATGAGACGCATGATATATTCATGCTTAACATTCACATCTTCAAGGGACATAATGGAGATGTTGCCCTTGCTGTTATAAGAGACTTCACCCTACAAACATGGGCCAGTACAAGATCATCAACAGGCGATCACGAGTCATGGACATGTCATATAAATTTTAAATTGGATACTTTTTTTTGGCCTTGACACATCATTTCCATACAATTGGAAACATGCAGTAAGGTTACTCTGCGTATTTGAGGACAAAAATGAGCTGGTTGTACGGGCAAAGGAGGGAGTATTTCAATTAGATATGAGCAACTGGCAGTGGAGAAAGTACAATTCTGCTAGACGTTGGTGCACTTTACATCCCTACTCAGTTAGACCGGGTTAGTCATTCATATGTAACCTTTGCATTCATTTACATATGACTTTTGCTGATCAATTTGTTTATTTCCTGACAGTAACCGACCTGATCCAGAGTGCAACATCAAGGACACGAAAAAGAACGCACTGTCAGGAACCCATCTAATTCAAAGTTCAACATCCATAAGAGAAAAGGAAGTCGCATATGAAGGAGCAAGGCTTGTTTGGGCAAGAAGTGATAGCCCAGCTTTTGTTTGGTCTGATGTCTTTTAGTTTTCGTTCTGGTGGAAATGTCGCTGCACCATTTGTTTGTACTGCAGCTCCATAGTACTAGCTGCTAGTACGTTGGCGCTGTCCGACGTCTGCTTGTTTTGGGGGCATAAATATGCCACGAAACCTTTGTTTTATGTGATCAAACGGTCATCTCTGCATGTATATGTTCGGGTTCTGATGAAACCTTTTTTGTGATCTGTACATATATTTGAGTCAGTCTGTGTTTTGTTTTATGATGGGCAGGAGTATTTGTTTTACTACACCATTGTTTATCCGAATTGTATTACTCACTCTATTCAAAAAGTTAGCGGCTCACCTTTTTCCTTCAAGATACGGATGTATCTACACACTAAAAACATATATAGATGAAACCATCTTCAGACAAAGTTTAGTCACTTATGTATGGACGGGGGTAGTATTATTTATGTTGTGCTCCCAAACAAGCAGACATCGGACAGCGCCTATTTAAAGTTCATATGTGTAATCTTATTCCCTTTGGAAGTTAAGCATTAAACTCTACTAGTACAACCGTGGTGGTCTTGTGATGTAGTACTCTTTTGATGCATTTGTGATGTAGTAGTACAGTACTTTTTTTTGAACTGGTATAGTACTATCTAAGAAGAGTACTCCCTCCGACTCACATTTATTTTACACCAAGAAATATGGATCGGAGCGAGGGAGTAAATTAAACATGGCATCTCGTGCATGAAGCTTGACAGATCGATCAGGTTGGCTAGAATGGCAATACAATGCTCCTCATTAGGCAAATGCATGCCATGTACGATAGTATACATCCAGTAAAGAAGTCTATACTGACATAAAAAAGACTACATTGGGGATGAGAGTCAATTGGGGAATCTACAATACATAAAATCTTGCTCGTAGCTGATTTTGGCTAAGAGGGTTTTACTCACATTACACGTGCCACTTTCCTTGTCTGCAAAACACTACAAGAAAAGTTCTGATAGACAACGTCTCAAAATCGTCCGCTAAGGGGTATTTTTCGTCGCCTATGGGCCTAACCCGACGATATGGGTTCTGTTGTGGAAACTGCGTCAGGCAAAGTCCTACGACGATTTTTTCGGTCCGTCGCGCTTGGGCGCCCTTCCGCCACGGAAAATCGGACCGTTGCCCAAGTGTTTCCGGGAGCCCGTTGACTGCTGACGTCATGCAAACTGACACGTGGCAGACGCCGTTAACTGGCAGTTAACGGCGTTAACCCGCTGAAACCCCGTGGTAGATGGTAGGCCCACACGAGGCCTACCACGTCTTAAGCGGGCCGGCCCATTAAGTTTGCGGGCCGGGACAGCTGACTTAGATTGACCGGTCAACTGTATGGCTGGGCTGGTCCATTAGTTACGTGGGCCGGGCCTAACCTCTAAGGTTGACTGGTCAAAACTTTAATGGGCCGGCCCACTAAGTATGTGGGCCGGGCCGAATGCACTCGTTTGACCGGTCAACAGGCAAAAAGGCCGGCCCACAAGACATGTGGGACCCACTTTCCTGGTATCGGGCCGGCCCATTTACAAAGTGGGGTCCACATTAAAGCAACTGGGCCGGCCCAATTAGCATGTGGGTCCCACTTTCCTGCTATCGGGCCGGCCCATTTAGTACGTGTGGTCCACATTTGATCAAATGGGCTGGCCCAACAAGCCAGTGGGCCAGGCCAAAAGCACTGGTGGGTCCCACTTTCCTGTTAAAGGGCCAGCCCATTTAGTATGTGGGGTCCACCATATAGCAAGTGGGCCGGCCCAACAAGATAGTGGGCCGGGCCAAAAACACAGGTGGGTCCCACTTTCCAGTTAAAGGGCTGGCCCATTTAGTATGTGGGGTCCACCATATAGCAAGTGGGCCGGCCCAACAAGATAGTGGGCCGGGCCAAAACACTGGTGGGTCCCACTTTCCTGTTAAAGGGCCGGCCCATTTAGTATGTGGGGTCCACCATATAGCAAGTGGGCTGGCCCAACATGCTAGTGGGCCGGGCCAAAAACACAGGTGGGTCCCACTTTCCTGTTAAAGGGCCGGTACATTTAGTATGTGGGGTCCACCATATAGCAAGTGGGCCGGCCCAACACGCTAGTGGGCCGGGCCAAAACACAGGTGGGTCCCACTTTCGTCTTAAAGGGCCGGCCCATTTAGTATGTGGGGTCCACCACAAAAGCAATTGGGCTGGCCCAACTAGTTAGTGGGCCGGCCCAGTAGTGGGTGGGGTCCACCTTAAAGCAAGTGGGCCGGCCCAATAAATGTGTGCGGTCCACAGTAAATCAAGTGGGCTGGCCCAATAAGTAAGTGGGCCAGCCCGTTTAGTTGCTGTTTATATGCCGGCGTAATAGGCGCTTTAGGATTTTGCGGGCCGGCACATATGTGATTTCGCTTAATTGGGCCGTTTAAGGGATGGGAATTCGTGATTTAGATATTGAGAATATTTACGCGGCATTGATTTACGTCGGATAGCCTCACTTACCACAAGCACCAAAGAAAAAATGCGCGAAAGAACTATAAAAACTAACTAAATATTACATCAGCTGCAAGGCATTGAAAAAATATTACAGAACCCAGAGAAATTGAATGGTAATTAAACCTAGCAATACAATGAAGGGATCCGGCAATCTTTTAAGTTGTCCATGCAGCACCTATATCCGAAACAAAGACATTACAAGTTAAGACAACAACAATGGAAAGGCAAAGACACTACAATATTGTTTGCCAAATAATTTGGAACTCATCATTTCGTCGTTATAATAAGATCATTGTAATGCGCACAATAAGCAAACAAAGAGTGCATGCCGCATACCAACAGCCAATATAACAGAGCATGTTAGAATGAAACAGCAGACTTACTACTGTCGAGTCCCATGCAAACCAACATGTTCAGGGAGTACAAAATTGGCATGAACAACATAGTTTCAGGCTATAAATTTTGTAACAACGGCGAGCAAGATGAAGTTATGATGGCTACATCTACAGAGCAGGGAATGTAAACCAAAAATAGAAGTTACGATGGCAAAAGCTAAAGAGGAGGGAATGTGAACCAACATGTGCCAAGTGCAATTACTTCATTTTGGCCGTGAACTAAATAATACTCCTGAACTTATAGTGAAGGGGATGCAAATCAAGATGTTTCGGGATATAAACTTGTAATGAGCAACACATAGAGGATAGTTAATGCTGGAGCTTAGGATGGAACAGATACAGAATATAGTGGGATCACCTGTGAACTTGTATAAGAGGGAATGCAAACCAATATGTTCAGCTTTCCATATGTGAGCGTCATGCCAAGTCAGAGAAACAAGTCAATAATGCAGCTTTTGAAGAACAAGATGGCACGCGAAATTATTATCTAGTAGTATGACAAGTTTATTTGTACTACAGGCTAGATAGCAGAGTGATAGCATGCCAAACTAAGTCCTTACTTTGTTAGCTTACAATGAACTAGATACAAAACAATGGCATCACCTGTAGTACGAGGAATGCAAGCCAACATGTTCATGGAGTAAAAAATTGGCACAAACAACATAGTAGCAGGCCATAATTTTTGTAACAACGTTGAGCAAGATAAAGTTATGATGGCTAGATCTACAGAGCAGGGAATGTAAACCAAATATAGAAGTTACGATGCCAAAAGCTATAGAGCAGGGAATGCGAACCAACATGTGCAATTACTTAAAATTGGCCATGAACTAAATAATAGCAGGATGTTACTATAATACCTATAATTTTTGTAACAACGACTGCGCAAGATAGAAGTTATGATGGCTACATCTACAGAGCAGGGAATGCAAACCAAAATGTTCAATCGCTTAAAGTTAGCAATGAAGTAGAAAATAGCAACGTGTTACGGTCATAGCTAGGAATGAACTAAAAGAGCTTCAGACAAACAAGCATACGAACCCGAACATGGCGCTAAAACAAGGGACTTACATTAGGAGAAGCACTACGTGGGAGTCACAACAGATCTTCCTGGGGTTGATAGATCCGGTGATGAAGTACGCTACATGTGCTACTTGGGGTTGGAGAGACGGCCATTACACTTCATGGTTACTCATCTCATCTGCAAAAAAGTAACGACGCGTCGTTAGCACAAACAGGTTCCCCCAAGATTAAACAAGAACTTGCAGGCAAGCAATAGAAAAGCGACAGTAGAAGAGTTTAGATCATGCACGGCGCCGGTGAAGCAGATCCGGTTCATGCACAGCGGTGTCGGTGAGCAAGATCCGATGCGGTGGAAGACGGATCCGGCGAAGCGGCTAAGCTGAAGCGACTGCGGTAGACTGCTGGATGAGCATATGGTTTCGAGGTACGGCGGGGATGATCCGGTCCGGTTGATGACGGCGTCGATGAAGCGGCTCCGGCAAGTAGCCGGATGACGAGGATCGCGAGGGCTCGGGTAGGCCAGGGAAGTCCGGCGGGGATGTTCCGGTGCGGTGGTCGTGGAGGTGGGAGAGAGGGACTTGGGAAGTTCCGGTGGGTGGTCTGAGGGAAATGAATTTTTACGGGAGGGTTTCCGGGCTAGGGAGGTGGTGATCCAAAAAATGACGGGCATACCCCCCACCCCCCACCAACCGACCTTTTTGTCATCTCCGCAGGGGTAGAATGGGAATTTGGAAGCGTGTCAAATTTTTGTATTTTGTGGGCGGGAAGTTTTGCCGCTATGAGATTTTGAATTTGGCTAAGGTCCAACTATAATGATTAAAAAATGTGAGACCGTACTAGTACCTCTGTTCAAGGCCGAGTGCAAAATCAAATCATCATCACATTAAATACTGGTTACTACCATGATCATCATCTATCTCTGAAATTGGCTCATCCCCTAGATCTTGCAAATTATAGTGATAAAAAATTGTGAGACCGTACTAGTATTTCAGTTCAAGGCCGAGTGCAACATCAAAACATCATCACGTTGAAAATTTGTTACCCTGATCATGATCTATATCTGAAATTGGTGCATCCATTGCAAAGTATAATGCTAAAATTTTGAGTGACCGTACTAGTACTTCTGTTCAAGCCCGAGTGCAACATCAAATCATCATCATGCTGAAAATTTGTTACCATGATCATGATCTATGTCTGAATTTGGCGCATCTGCTAAATGTTGCAAAGTATAATGATTAAAAAAATTGTGAGACCGTACTAGTACTTATGTTCAAGGTCGAGTGCAACATCAAATCATCATCACGTTGACGATTTTTTCTGTTACCATGATCATTATCTATCTATAAGAGCATCTCCACCGGCACAGCATCCTCTATTTGGGGACGCTGCTCCCACACCGGCGGCCCCAAAATGACAGCCCCGATAGATTTTAAAATTTAAATTGACATCTAAAAACCCAAATTCATACGAAATTTATACCAAAGTAGCTCGAATTTAAACATAACTAAACATAAACTTAATCCTGGTCTACTGGCCGTCGGTAGGGGCGCTCGACGGCCCTGCCTCGTCGTTGTTCTTCGCCATTGCCGCCTGCTTCCGTGCCCGCTTCTCCTCCGTTGCTTCGCGCATCTGGCGGTGGAGCATGGCGGCCGGCGTCGCAGGGGCTTGCCGGCGGCGCTGTCCCCGCGCTTCCAGCCTTTCTCGAGAAGCTTCGATCTCGGCGCGCCTCGCCTGCTGGCGAGCGAACGCGTCCTGGTGGCGATGAGCGTTGAGCTCTGTGAGCTTCTGTCGCTCCGCCTCCTTGAGGCGGCGTCCCGCCTCCTCCGTGACCACTCGCTGGCGCGATATCTCGAGGACGTGCTCGAGGTTTGCGTCGTTGACGAACTCGCGCTCCTCCTCCCTCAACCGCTGGTATCGTTGTGCGTTCAGCGACGCGAGGATCGCCGCCTGCTCCGGGTCGGCGGGGGCCTGCGGCGGCTCGCCCGACTGCGCTGACTCCTCGATCCGCCGCCTGCGCTTCCGCACGCTACGTAGACATCGTGCCAGGACTCGAACCGTGGGTCCTCGTCCTCGTCGGAGCTGTGCTCGTTGTCGGCCTGCAGCTCCGGCTCCGGCTCCGGCTGCGGCTGCCGTGGTGGTGGAGGCAGCGCGCGGCCGTTGAGGCCAAGCATCGAGTAGGTGGTCTTCAGACGGCGCGGCATCTTGATGTGGAGAGTAGAGAATGGAGCGGCGGTGGTGGACGGCGTACGTCCTATATATCTAGCGGTGGCAACTACCCACATTTATGGTGACTGGACGCCACGTGGCCAGTCGCTGCCCTCGTGGCCAGTCGCTGCCTCGGTTTCCGCGCGGGAGGCCATTTAAACGCCGACAACCAACCTTCCCGCATCGTGGCCAGTCGATGCGAACCGTCGCGTCCTCTCGCTGACAAGGCGCCTCCACCAGCGAAAACCGTCGTTCCGCGAGGCACCCGGAGCGCCTGATTCGCGCCCCTGGCGAAGGGGCCGGCTCGGGGATGCCGGCGATTCTACTCGGCTCGACAATCAGCCGGCGCCGTTTGGAGCGCACCAGTGCGAGCCCTAAAACGACGCCGGCCCCCAAATCGCTATGGGTGCTCTGAATTTGGGGCGACCGCTAAATCTTGCATAGTATAATGATAAAAAATTGTGAGACCATACTAGTAGTTCTGTTTAAGGCCAAGTGCAAGATAAAATAATCATTACATTGAAAATTTGTTACAATGATTGCACACTATAGCAATAACAGGAAAAAATGCTCAAGGATTACAATAACAGCAAAAATTCTCAAATACAACAACAAGTCGAAATAACTCAAATGATACAAGCCATACAAATGGCATCATCGGCAAAACTGCATTTCTGTTAGGTAGAATTCATCGGAGTGCAAGTAACAGCTGGCTTTCCATTAGATCTGCAGAGTAGATTATTAAGGATCTGCTCAATCCAAGCTTGCCTATTTTTCAATTCATGTATCTCATTGACTGTTATGATGATATTTGAATCTCTTTCATCTCTTTGCTGCTGAATTATATCAATTGATTCGTGTGCAAAGGCAGCGATTGTTTGCGCTGGAATGGCTGAGACGATAGCTATCATCGACAATCGGATGAATTGGCATTGTCACGGCTGTCTTTGTGGAAAGACCTGGACACTTGATGTACATGCCACTGCCATCTGCCTTCCTTGCTCTATTCGGGGGCTGAAAACAAGACGGTGCAAGTTCTGAGAACCATACAATTTGAGAAAACAACCATATTATTAGTTGTCACAGATTTTTGCAAAGCATCAAAACAGATGGCAGATTTTCACAAAGCACAAGGCATAATATAACAAAGCAAGCTATCAACCCCAATGCAACAGGCAGAGCAACCGGATGGCAAATATGAACAAAATAAATCAAGTAACTAGACAGTCTGCCTAATAAAATAAGCCGAAAGCGCATAACAGCTGTCTATTAAAATTGACACTTGGAAGGGGTGCTTGAGATCCCTTAAGTTCCACAAAAGTGGTCATGTGGACAAAACTAGCCAGACATTGTGCGGTTGGAGAATCTCCAACCCCTAAATTTCATTATTTTAATCATCGGCCAGCCATGGGAATGCCTCGAGATAAAAGAGAAATATATCCATTTGGTGCCAAATATAAACGAGCGAGGACCAATTAAGGCAGATTAGACAGCAACCATTACGGGATTCATATAAACTGACATATTATTTCAATGTTTAACCCATGAGCGCAATATAAGGGAAGGAGAAACAAACAAATGAACCATTTTGTGCCTAAAAATAAAAGATGGGTCAGCCAAAAAGTAACAACAAATCTTATTTATGATACCTACTGAAGGTGGATTTCCTACTACAGAAGGTGGCATTGGATTAAACAACAGTGAAATCCGAAAAAATCTTACAAAAAACAAATATGCTCATTATATCCCACAACAAGCATGCCAGATAGTCGCAAGGTTTATATGTTTTAATCATCAATCAACTCAATGAATCAAGGACTAATAACCAATTGAATCATCATCTGACTCATATTCACCAAGAAAAACATTCTTATCATTATGGAAGAAATCCAGAAGACATAACGGTATGAGGAAGTGCATGAGCAATCAAACATTATGTGGCTGGAATAAAATGCCAGATCATTTAAGTTAAGCAGAACAATTAAATTGGTTTAATCACGATCAAACAAAAAAAGATTAGACTGGCAATAGAACAAGTTTGAGAAGCTAGCAGGAAAATGAACGAAGACGTGCAGTCATACAAATAGCATGATTTATTTCAAACCAGTTATCCTATCTATATGGAGAGTAAATGTGTTAAACACAAACTGGTTCCAGCACGATAAGCATATCAATACAAAAATGAAAGGTAAATACTGGATTATAGGGGTGATTCACTCCACGATTTGCTGTGTTCCATGTGATAGTGCAACATGAAATTACAGCAAAGAGTTAGGGTTGCAGCTCTTGAAGAACAAAAACAATGAAGAATTTAAATGTACCAGAGCAATGAGTTCACACATGTACTACAGGATGGCAAAAGGATAGCAGAAAGGAAATAGTAATTGGCATTTACCGTCATTGTTTACAACAAAACAGATGGAAATTATAATGTAAAACCTTGTGAACACAGAAGAGCACAGAATGGCGGAATATAAAACAACATTTTGCAACGAACAAAACAGACGGCGGCTATGGTCCCAGCACACAACCTATCACCTGAGAATAAGAAAAGCAAACAAACATGTAGGTTTCCTAACAAAAATAGATGAATTACATAGCATGCAATTACTGTTCTAACATTAGGACGAACTAGATAGATATTATAGGGGTGTTTCTTGAGAGTTTATAGAGCAGGGAACGCTTTGCTAGTCTTAGTATGAACAAGACAAAATTAATACTATTTTTTGCAACACACGGTACAATCATAGACGCTCACACGTACATACATACACTCATCACTCAAGCACACACACTACCCCTTCGAGCACCTTCAGAAACTGCATCCAAGAAACTGTTCCACGGGTATTGAGATTGACGAAGTCACCACTAGCACCACAATGTCATCGGGAACGCCGCATCCCACAGAAGAATATTCCTCCATTTTGAGACACCAAAGCGTTAAATCTGGGGGTGCCACTTTGCCCTCCTAACCATCCAAACACGGGTTGGTTCTCGGTGATTTGGTACTTGACATGTACTACATGATATCTAAAATGAAGTCGGTGTCAGGCTAACAAGCAGGGTGCGGCGTCGTTGCTTGACGTGAGTCGGTGTGGTGCCATCACAAGATGAAGTGCATGGTCCATGTGATCTGGATTAGGGGATACTAGCATAATACCCGTGTGTTGCAACGGGTTAATAACGAAAGATGGCTCCCTCCAAATATAGAATAAATGGAATATAATCGCAATGTCTATGTCCAGGATGTGTGGCCACATGGTCCTCATTTTCTTTAGAATCTGTAGTACGTCGGTATCATACAATGTGCACTATTTTTTGTCATCACTGAGACAACTCTGATGCTCGATCGACCGATCCGAGTTGATCAATCGACCGATCTAATTAACATGTTTGAACAAACGATCGAATAATTCATAGTATTTATTGAATGATACTCCCTCCGTGCCTAAAATAAGGCGTCTAAGGATTAGTTAAAAGTCAATGTTTTTAAAGTTTGACCAAGTTTACACACAAAAATATAAATATTTACAATACTAAATCATTATCAATAGAGTCACCCTAAAGTATAATTTCTTAATATGTCAATTTGATATTGTAGATGTAAATATTTTTTAAAATATTTGGTCAAAGTTTGTAAGGTTTGACTTTTGACCAATCCTTAGACGCCTTACATTTTGGGACGGAGGGAGTATATCGTAAAAGGTGCCCGTTTTACACCATCTTTTTTAACAAAACACGGTACAATATAAATGCTCACTAAATGCATACTCGCTCCTACGAACGCACAAATGCACATGCAATCTCTATGAACACCTTCGAGATACTTTGTCTGAGAAACTGATTTGTCGAGAACACACGTCGAAACGTGGCCCCAACTGAACAGATATTTCTCTTTATTAATGAAACACCCACGCATGAAACATGGTTTTTTTTAGGGAGAATGTCACTGCGCTCCAAAACATGTGGTTGATTCTTGTCACTAACCTCTTAAAAGCTGCAGGGTATGAAAGCTTTTCTTTTTTTAAGGATTTTTAGTTGCATAAGTGTTGAGATTTGTATGTCCTACGAATTTTAAAGGGAAAATGCATGCACGTGCAAAAATTAGGAAATGAAACCTAGAGTCATATAGGTTGTCACTGTATGTTTGCGAATGAAAGAAAAGTTAGAAAATTTAAAGTAGCACGGCAAGAGGAGCCTAATCAATGGGTCTCTTTTGGCCTTTTTCTTTTTTGCCGATTGTGTCGATCTAACCGGGATTGCCGGACACGCGTTGATGAACTACGGCAGAGGAGAAAGGACGGATCACCTGCCGATCTTTTACAGAACTATTCCAGAAAGGATATAAAGATTGACCGGTACAAAAACCATCTCCATCAATCTACGCTCGTTAAGGAGAGGGTTCCTTAGAGAATAAAAAGGGGAGCGAACGAAAAAGATGTGTGGCTGAACCGATCTATGCTTGTCTTACCGATTAGAATTAGGAAAGGGATGCTGATTTTGCTACCTAGTGCTACGGATTGGATTTTGGTCGTGACCTAACTAATCCTGATAAGAACTCCTCATGGAGCCGGTCACGCTGACCTTACTTTTTATGTTCGGGGTGAGTTGTATACACGTTTGACGTACCATCACCAACCACCGCGGCCTATTTTAAATTTAATAGTAAAGATAGTTTATATGACAAGATTATGGGGGGGATTGTTAGTAGTAATCTTATCAATGTGGTTGGCTAGTAAAGGAGCTAGCTTAGTCATGAAGTATCCAAGGTATGTAGAGAGAATTGTAGAATGGGGAATGTTCTAGAGTAAGATATTTACGAGTAGTATGAAATATCTAGAGTTTGTAGAGTATTCTAGAAGTATGGTATAGGGTTTGGATTCTGGCACATGGCAACAATCTAAAGGGTCATGTACAAAAGTTTAAATAGAGTATCACCCGTCCCATGTAAGTAAGCTTTGTACCACTGAGATATCCAATAAAGCTTCCTAGTAGTAGTAGCCCTGTGTGTAAGTGTATGTGAGGCACAAGCTTCCTAGTATTATAAGCCCTGTGTGTGAAGCACATCAAGACAAAGAGCTCAAGGAGTGGCATGGGCAAATGCGTAGGATCCTGCCATCTGCCACGCGCATTGAGAGCGGGGCGGAGCTGGATCTATGGGACTTCTCTGTCGATGCTTTTTTAGACAGACGAATCAGTATATAGACACATTCTAGTTGACCAAGACATGCTTGAACCTTCTATGGTAACAGACCAAAACGTGTAGGGGGGAGGGTGTCTGGTTACCTCGACGGCGGCTTCGTGTAGTCATACTCGGCATCCTTGCGGGTCGCATCGACGACGGCGGGGGTGCTGCGGTTGCGGTGGGCGTCGGCATCGAGGAAGCAGATCTGGGGCGGTCGATGATGGGTTCGGGGAAGCAGATCTGAAACGAGGGAGTCGGTGAAGCAGATCCGGTGCAGTGCACGGCGTCGTTGGTGAAGCGGATCAGGTACGGCAGACGAGGGAGTCGGTGAACTCAGATAGTGCAGTGCACGGCGGCGTTGGTGAAGCGGATCTGGTGCTGCGGATGAAGCAGTCGGTGAAGCAGATCCGATGCAGTACACGGCGGCGTTGGTGAAGTGGATCTGGTGCTGCGGACGAGGGAGTCGGTGGCCTCAGGTAGGTGAGGTGGTATGCCGGCTAAGTACGGCTGGGATATTCCGGTGCGGTGGTCCGGCAGGTGAGAGATGATGGGGAAGACGAATGGAAGGCGGTAGACTATATATATCAGAGGGGATGTGTATATTACGAACGAGACCCCAACCAACGCCGGCTTCACTTGTCTGCCTTTGCGTCATTGGTAATAGGGGTCGAAAGGGAATTCGAAATATGTGTATGGAGGCGGGAGTTTTGGCGCTCAACTCGTATTTTGAATCTCCCTGGTGTATAAGCAGTACAGTATACTAGATATTGAATCATAGACCAGGGAAGACAAGTACAGTAGTACAAAAATACTGTAATGTCTACATTGCATGATGCTGATCTACCTTGCGTTAGTGTTTGTACTTTGTAGTGGTAGCTAAGTGGTGCAAAGAAGACATATTTGTAATTTCTACAACTAAGATATGTCTATATACATCCGTATTAGACAAAACTAAGACACCTCCTTTTAGATGAAGGTAATATTAATTTTGAATCTCTTTGTACTAATGTTGATGATTTTTAATAGATCTTTAGAGTTTCGTAGAAAAAAACTAGGCTCCTCTCGAGAAACAAATAAGCATACAATTAATTAAGTACGTGGGCGGTTATTATTATTTTAACAGGGAAACTGCATTCGTGCCCTATGGCCCGTCATCTTCAAAACCGTCCAAATGCATGCATCTAGCGACGGGCGGTTTGCAGGCCCTGGCGTGGCGGTTAACATTCGTCTTCCTCATTTCGTCTTCTCCCTGACACTCTCGCCTGTGCCCCTCTCTCGCTACCCTCCATGGAAGCGTTCTACCAAGGACACACTTTCCTCACTCATGGAACAACCACCATTACGGCGAACTATACCAATATGGCGTCTAAGGTGGAGGAACACATCAACAAAATCGAGTTGATACTGGAGAAAGAAGACTCGTACAAAATTGTTGGCCTAGACGTAGAGTACACCTATGGGCCTGAACAGAAGGCTGCCCTCATACAGTTGTGCATGGGCACAGAGCGCCTCTGTACCAGATTTCCTCGGCCGACCAGCCCTGCCCCAAACTCGCTGACTTTCTTGGCATGCCTGACATAACATTTGCAGGTGTTGACATCGGCAACGACATTACCAGGCTTGGGCATTGCAACCTCTCAGTGGCGAACTTCGTGGACATCCAGAAAAGGTGGAAGCCTGCCGATTCCACTAGTAACAATAAGGATTCGTTGGCTGACTATGCTGCGGCCATTATAGACAGCCAGTACAAATCTATCATGAAAAAACTTACGAAAGAGGAACACAAGCTGTGGAAGCAGGTGCCCTTGTCCATGAAGCATATCCTGTATGCAAGCATCGACGCATACGCGACATATGAGGTATACAGGCGAATAGTGAACTTTGAGAAGGGTCAACAAAAATTGGCAGAATTCCAGGACAGCGGGAGTAAGAAGAAGAAGAAGAAGAAGAAGAAGAAGAGCAACATGGTACAGGCTGTGGAAGCTGAAGAGGAAGACCACTGATAAGTAGTTCTGTACATCCAGCTATATTTTATCCTAGTGTTAAAAGTAGTACAGCACTAGTATGTATATGATCGTGTGTGTATGCACCCAGTGATAAGTAGTTCTGTACATCCAGCTATATTTTATCTTGCAAGTAGTTTTAAAAGTAGTACAGTACTACTGTAGTATGTACGATCGTGTGTGTATGCTCCCAGTGTCATGAGTACATAACTGATGATAATAATACTAATATGTATGGTAGATCTTTTTTTATCTTGCATACTCCCTACGATCCATAATAAGTGTGCCGTTTCACTCTAACAGCATCCACTGTGTTGTCCACAACAGCTATCCTCGTCCACAAGCAATAAGTGAAGTCCATGCCCATATATATAGTGGACACGTACAAGCTTTTGGTTGCCCATAAGTAAATAGTAATTATTTTACTCTGTGCTCTGTCTTGCATGTGTGTACTTCTAACAAATATGTGCGTCCCAGTGTGTGCCAAACTTAACCTTATACTGAGTATATTGTATAGTATTACTCCCTCCGATCCACATTACTTGATGCTAAAATGGAAGTATCTATTAGCTACAATATGTCTAGATACATCTACATTAGAGTCAAGTAATGTAGTTGCTGTTTCAGTAATCTTGTGGTTCCCATAGGTGGTGCCTTAAATGACAAAAGTCATGGCCATATCTAAACCATGATTAAGCCGAAACTCTGCCCCAAGACATGACATCTCTTCTAGTAGAATGCTCTCCGTCCATAATAAAATAATCAATGGATGGGACTGGATACCTTTGTTGGGAAGGTACCGTCACCTGCCGAGTAGGGTGTATGTAGGCATCCTATCACGTCAGGACAGCTATCCAGTAGTAATATCCATCTCCCAGTGACCCAGTCTATGTGTGTGTCTTGTCTTGTCGATCCATGGACATGGCACCTATCGAGGTACTCCACTGCTGATGATTTTGTAGAGTACGTATATTTATATGAGCACGATGCTTTGAACAAAGTTGTCCCGGTCACCTCAAGGTTGCATTAGCAGGACGAAAAATAGTTACTCCCTTTCTTGTTCTTTTTCTTTTGTTGTCACATATTTGAAACCAATAAGTTCAAGTTATGTTCCTGATGATGTTACCCAACAATAGAAGCGAAACTGAAATAATAGTACAACTCAGACGGTGTTAGTACTAGTACTTTACTAGAGGTTACATCCGCATTAGCACTATACTAGTACGTATCATCATATGGAGTAGGAGTACTTATTTTGAGGATTAATTGTTCTCCTTCTCGATGCGAATGTAGAAACGCAGTAGCTTGGAAGGTCCACCAAGCACCAGGTACAGCGGCGGCACCGAGAGGAACGACGTGAGTTCATCAAACACGACGTCGCCCGGCAAGGCGCAGCTCGACGCCTCCAAAGACACACTCACGGTGTCCGCCCTGCTCCTCGCGTGCGCCAACGAGCACGACGCCGGCCCATTCGCCCACATCTTTACCGTGTACAGAGGCCACACGCACGCGGCCGCCCTAACGCACACGGTAGACACGATGGTGGTCGAAGTCGAACCGAGCACGCCGATGATCAGGACGAACACGGCGCCGTCCTCCCCTTCGGCGATGATCCGCAGGCACGGCGAACCCGGCACCTGGAACACTTTGGTCGTGTTGTACGGCGGGAGCTTGTGCACTTGGATCGAGTGGGCCGCTGTGAAGTGGGCGACGAGCGCTGTTGGCGGGGCGGCGAAGTCGCAGCCGGGCTCCGTGCAAGCGCAAGGGGCGTGCGGGCATGCAATCTTGTGGTCGTGGACCTGGTGGTAGGCCACCAAGCTCCCGCAGCTGCTGTGGGGGCACTCAACCGTCGCCGCTGATACGACGGCGTCCATTGCCGGGTCCTGCTCGAATCCGCCGCGGGGTTCCACGCACCTATGTCACCGGTTCCCGGGAAGCTCGCTGAGGTAGCGGCCGCAGGCCAAATGATTACCCTTGCACTGCACAAATCAAAGTTCGTGGATTCCCATTTTTGCAGTAGTGAACCCACAAAAGAAACATCAATGGAGTGTGGGAGGGAAAGGGATCGACCTTGAAGACGGGGGGCTGGAGGGGCTGGGAGCAGAAAATGCAGTGAAGCACGGTGGAGTCCATCTTCAGGGTAACGGTGACAGTTTCCAACATTGCGAGCGCGCGAGGAGTATGGCCTATCGATGGCCTCTCTTATCTCCTAGCCTCGAGGCTGGAGTACTCTATTTAAGGGGATGGGAAGGGATTTTTCTTAAGACGAGGAAAACCCAATATAGTACCTCCATCTCAAAGCTTAAGGCTTATACGGAGTATTATTTTTAGAAAGTCAAATTATGTCAAAATTGACTAAGCATTTACCGAAAATCATGGTAGTTAAAAAATGTGTATCTCCACCATCATACTATTTGAGACTATATTTGTGATGGTAATAGGCACAACTACATACACAAAAATTGACATCATCTGATTATTAGTTATTTGGACTGCTGGATGAACTTTTTGGAACTGTGCATTAAGCACCGGTAACCACTTAGGGCTTCTTTGATTCATAGGATTGACATAGGAATTATGTTGGATTTGATTCCTATGGGAAAATTTCAATCCTACACCTTTCCTATTTCTACACTCTCCACATTCCTTTGAATCAAAGCAGCAATGCTTCTTTGTTTTTTATAGTAAGTGAAAGGACATCTAAAAAATAGGAGAAATGATCTGGAAGTGCACATAGTTTTATATAAATCAGATGGAGGGGTTACAATTACATATAGTTGGAGTATTCACTTCCGATTCACAAAAAAAAGGAGTATTCACTTCCACGCTGCATTATTATTAAGTATAAGTAATACTACAAACAGTTCAGCACAAATATGAAACGAGGAATCCATAAAAAAATAGCAGCCGTACGAACAATCAAGTACTTTTCAGCGAAATTTATCATTCCTCATGACAAATTGACAGTTTTTTCAACTACGCAAAGTAGCAGTAGCTACATCTGCTTGCATATGCGAATGTAGAAACGCAGCTCCTTGGACGATCCAGCACCAACGAGGTATGGCCCCGACACAACGAGGAACGACGTGAGCTCCTCAAACACGACAGCACCCGGCGACGCGCTGCCAGAAGCATCGGCAGACATCTTCACGACATCCCGCCTGCAGTCCGATTTCGAGGACGGCGGCGGGCCGTGCGCCCAGATCTTCACCCTGTAGAGCGGCCACACGGATGTGGCCGAACTGATGCATACCAAAGACAAGACAATGGCCGGGCCGAGCGCGTCGATGTACAGGACGAACACGGAGCCGTCATCCCCTTCGACGACGAGCAGCCTGCACGGCAAGCACGGGTGCGTCATGGTCACCCGGAACTCTATGGACTTGCCATACTCTAACCTGTGCACCTGAATCGAGTGGGCCTCTGCGAGGTGAACGAGGAGCGCTGACGGTGGGGCGGCGAAGTCGCAGCCCTGCTCTGTGCAGTTGCACCGGCCGTGCGGGCACGCGATCTGGTGGCTTAGGGACTCGTGGTAGCTGACGATGACCCCGCAGCCATCGTGGGAGCACATGACCTGCGCCGTTCCAGCGATGTTGTACGCGATGGCCTCCAAATTCATAGCGTTTATTTCCATAGTGCCGTCCATCGCCGCCAGTTGGTTGAATCCGGAGCCGCGCTACTCTTCTTCTGGCGCCGTTTACTTGGAACCTCGCCGACGGTGGCAGGCGGCAGGCCTCATACCACGCTGCAACTCCGATCAATATTAATTGATGGTAAAATGGATGTAT
Source organism: Lolium perenne (assembly GCF_019359855.2). NCBI lineage: Eukaryota > Viridiplantae > Streptophyta > Magnoliopsida > Poales > Poaceae > Lolium > Lolium perenne. The sequence goes on from NC_067244.2 coordinate 45,994,843, forward strand.
CTACAACTATAATGTGTGTAGATGCATCTATATTACCATCAAATAATATGAATCGGAGGGAGTACAAGGAATGACAGTTTAGCACAAGTGACACCAGCAAATAAAAATCAATGGACTCTCAGAGGAAAAGGGGGCGACCTTGTTGAACTTGGGGCAAATCAATGGAGTCTGACAGACAAATGATGCGATATCTAAAGCCGGTTAGAGAGAGAGAGAGAGAGAGAGAGAGAGAGAGAGTGTGTGTGTGTGTGTCCGTGGCGGGGGGGGGGAGAGAGTTTGTTCACTTCTTCTTGGTTTAAAACGAGGATTCGTACAAGGAAATAGAGCCCGCATGCTCGGCTGGGTAGACAGCCAGGAGTGACCCCAACATGGTCGTGCCACAAGGATTCATGTCAAATGAAAAGGGAAGCATGTATCTTTGAATCTTGTCAAATCCTAGGTTTGAAACCAAAACCACTTCTCTTCATGCATGCTTGACTTCATAAGACAGAGTTTAGCTAGGGTTCGGGGGTAGATACATGATTTTCCTGGTTTGAATATATGTCTAGACCTTGTTTATCAACTTAATTGAATGCTTACTATATGACATAAGAAGACTATGTGCCTTGGTTTTTCATTTTCTGATTTTTTTAAAAAAATTATGCCCATTTGAATCTTGGTAAAATCCTAGGTTTGACCATGGTTTAAACAAGTTTAAATCATGGATATGAAAAAATAAGCATCTATCCTTCTTAGTCACCCCGAAATGTAGCTCTTGGGAGGGTTTTTGAAATTTCCATGTTTGAAACAAAAAAAATCACTTCTCTTCATGCATGCTTGACTTCATAAGACATAGTTTAGGGTTAGGGGTGTAGATATATACATGATTTTCTAGTTTGAATATGTCTAGACCCTGTTTATCAACTTAATGCTAACTATAGAAATAAGAAGACCATGTGCTTTGGTTTTCATTTTTCTGTTTTTTTTTATTTTATGCCCATATATTTGAATCTTGGTCAAATCCTAGGTTTAACCAAGATTTAAACAAGTTTAAAACATGAAAATTAAAAGGTAAGCCTGTATCCTTCTTAGTCACTCTAAAATGAAGCTTTTGGGATGTTCTTGAAATTTCCATGTTTGAAACCCAAAACGACTTCGATCTCTTCATGCTAGACTTCATAAGATCGACATGGGGTAGATACATGATTTGTCTGGTTTGGATATACCTAGACCTCGTTTATCAACTCGAATGCTTATGATATGACATAAGAAAACTATTTGCTTTGGTTTTTCTTTTTGCTGATTTTTTTTCAATTTTGATGCCCATTTGAATCTTGGTCAAATCCTAGGTTTGACCATGGTTTAAACAAGTTTAAATCATGAATATGAAAAAATAAGCATCTATCCTTCTTAGTCACCCCAAAATGTAGCTCTTTGGAGGGTTTTTGAAATTTCCATGTTTGAAACAAAAAAACCACTTCTCTTCATGCATGCTTGACTTCATAAGACAGAGTTTAGGGTTAGGGGTGTAGATATATACATGATTTTCTAGTTTGAATATGTCTAGACCTGTTTATCAACTTTAATGCTAACTATAGACATAAGAAGACTATGTGCTTTGGTTTTTCATTTTTCTGTTTTTTTTTTGAATTTTATGCCCATATATTTGAATCTTGGTCAAATCCTAGGTTCAACCCAGATTTAAACAAGTTTAAAACATGGAAATTAAAAGTTAAGCATGTATCCTTCTTAGTCACTATAAAATGAAGCTTTTGGGATGTTCTTGAAATTTCCATGTTTGAAACCCAAAACGACTTCTCTTCATGCTAGACTTCATAAGATCAACGGGGGGTAGATACATGATTTGTCTGGTTTGGATATACCTAGACCTCGTTTATCAACTCGAATGCTTACGATATGACATATATAAGAAGACTATGTGCTTTTGTTTTTCATTTTTCTGATTTTTTTGAATTTTGTGCCCACCCATTTGTATCTTGGTCAAATCCTAGGTTTGATAATGATTTAAACAAGTTTAAAATATGAAAATGCAAATGTAAGCATGGATCCTTCTTAGTCACTCTAAAATGAAGCTTTTGGGAGGTTTTTGAAATTTCCATGTTTGAAACCCAAAACCGCTTCTCTTCACGTGCTTGACTTCATAATTAAGACATAGTTAATTAATTTAGGGGTTAGGGGGTATAGATACATGATTTGTGCGGTTTGAATATGTATGGACCTTGTTTATCAACTTCAATGCTTACTATATGACATAAGAAAACTATTTGCTTTGGTTTTTCTTTTTTCTGATTTTTTTTTCAATTTTGATGCCCATTTGAATCTTGTCAAATCCTAGGTTTGACCAAGATAATTTAAACAAGTTTAAAACATGAAAATGAAAAGGGAAGAATGGATCCTTCTTAGTCACTCTAAAATGAAGCTTTTGGGAGGTTTTTGAAATTTCCATGTTTGAAACCCAAAACCACTTCTCTTCACATGCTTGACTTCATAAGACAGAGTTTAGGGGTTAGGGGGTATAGCTACATGATTTGTCTGGTTTGAATATGTCTAGACCTTGTTTATCAACTTTAATGCTTACTATATGACATAAGAAAACTATTTGCTTTGGTTTTTCTTTTTGCTGATTTTTTTTTCAATTTTGATGCCCATTTGAATCTTGTCTAATCCTAGGTTTGACCAAGATAATTTAAACAAGTTTAAAACATGAAAATGAAAAGGGAAGCATGTATCCTTCTTAGTCACTCTAAACTCGGGTTTTGCCCAGTTCTACAAATAAAGGGTTCAAAAAAATCCAACTATGGGGTTCGAACAACACGATTCTAATCCAAGAATTTTTTCGACCTCATCCAAATGGCCTCAAGCTATAGGGTTAGCATGTAGTGCAGTTTGTGTGAAAATGTATGCACTATGTGTATGCTATAACTTGTATGTCTTTCAAATTTGAACCAAATTTGAATAAGTTTGAAATATTTGAAAAGGGGCTTTTGGGAGGATTTTGAAATTTTCATGTTTGAAACCCAAAACCAATTCTCTTCATGCTTGACTTCATAAGACGGAGTTTAGGGGTTAGGGGGTAGATACATGATTTGTATGGTTTGATATGTCTAGACCTTGTTTATCAACTTTAATGCTTACTATATGACATAAGAAGACTATGTGATTTGGTTTTTCATTTTTCTGTGTTTTTATTTTTCTGCCCAGTTGAATCTTGGTCAAATCCTAGGTTTCACCAAGATTTAGACAAGTTTAACACGTAAATGAGTTAACTTGGATTTCCTACCCTTGAATCCATAGGAAACTTTGTTCTAATGCACTATAATAATCAATCGAGTTTTTACACCAACAGGTCTGTCACTTACGTGTGGTGCCCACGCTTGAGGTCCCACACTTCAGTGAGCACAAGTCACGTGCAATAGGTACGCAGACTCCCAGCCATCTTCTTTGTCAAGAGAAGACGCATCAGGATGCGTATTGGAAGTCTGTGGGTCCTTCTGGATCCTTCGGTTGTCCCTCTCACATAAAAAACAAATCTCCCTCATTCTCGGCCTCGCTCGACTCGCTCGCTCGCACCTCCTGCTCACTGACAAACCCTGCACAAAAGTCAACATCATCTCCCGAAAAAGGGGAGACACCATAATGCTCTCCCTTCTTCTCTCCTTCCGAGTGATCCCTCTTCCTCCGAGTTTCACTCGACGGGCAAACACCCATGTGCTGCATAGTAATAATAAAAAGGTAGTAGAAAAATCGATATATGAATCTATAATTAAATAGGTTAAACTCGGGTTTTGCCCAGTTCTACAGATCAAGGGTTCAAAAAAAATCCAACTACGGGGTTCGAACAACACGATTCTAATCCAAGAATTTTTTCGACCTCATCCAAATGGCCTCAAACTATAGGGTTAGTATCTAGTGCAGTATGTGTGAAAATGTATGCACTATGTGTGCTATAAATTGTATGTCTTTCAAATTTGAACCAAATTTGAATAAGTTTGAAATATTTGAAAAGGGGCTTTTGGCTTAAACGTTTGAAACCAAAACCACTTCTCTTCATGCATGCTTGACTTCATAAGACAGAGTTTAGCTAGGGTTCGGGGGTAGATACATGATTTTCCTGGTTTGAATATATGTCTAGACCTTGTTTATCAACTTAATTGAATGCTTACTATATGACATAAGAAGACTATGTGCCTTGGTTTTTCATTTTCTGATTTTTTTAAAAAATTATGCCCATTTGAATCTTGGTAAAATCCTAGGTTTGACCATGGTTTAAACAAGTTTAAATCATGGATATGAAAAAATAAGCATCTATCCTTCTTAGTCACCCCGAAATGTAGCTCTTGGGAGGGTTTTTGAAATTTCCATGTTTGAAACAAAAAAATCACTTCTCTTCATGCATGCTTGACTTCATAAGACAGAGTTTAGGGTTAGGGGTGTAGATATATACATGATTTTCTAGTTTGAATATGTCTAGACCTGTTTATCAACTCTAATGCTAACTATAGACATAAGAAGACTATGTGCTTTGGTTTTTCATTTTTCTATTTTTTTTTTGAATTTTATGCCCATATATTTGAATCTTGGTCAAATCCTAGGTTCAACCAAGATTTAAACAAGTTTAAAACATGGAAATTAAAAGTTAAGCATGTATCCTTCTTAGTCACTCTAAAATGAAGCTTTTGGGATATTCTTGAAATTTCCATGTTTGAAACCCAAAACGACTTCTCTTCATGCTAGACTTCATAAGATCGACGGGGGGTAGATACATGATTTGTCTGGTTTGGATATACCTAGACCTCGTTTATCAACTCGAATGCTTACGATATGACATATATAAGAAGACTATGTGCTTTTGTTTTTCATTTTTCTGATTTTTTTGAATTTTGTGCCCACCCATTTGTATCTTGGTCAAATCCTAGGTTTGATAATGATTTAAACAAGTTTAAAATATGAAAATGCAAATGTAAGCATGGATCCTTCTTAGTCACTCTAAAATGAAGCTTTTGGTAGGTTTTTGAAATTTCCATGTTTGAAACCCAAAACCACTTCTCTTCACATGCTTGACTTCATAAGACAGAGTTTAGGGGTTAGGGGGTATAGCTACATGATTTGTCTGGTTTGAATATGTCTAGACCTTGTTTATCAACTTTAATGCTTACTATATGACATAAGAAAACTATTTGCTTTGGTTTTTCTTTTTGCTGATTTTTTTTTTCAATTTTGATGCCCATTTGAATCTTGTCTAATCCTAGGTTTGACCAAGATAATTTAAACAAGTTTAAAACATGAAAATGAAAAGGGAAGCATGTATCCTTCTTAGTCACTCTAAACTCGGGTTTTGCCCAGTTCTACAGATCAAGGGTTCAAAAAAATCCCACTACGGGGTTCGAACAACACGATTCTAATCCAAGAATTTTTTCGACCTCATCCAAATGGCCTCAAGCTATAGGGTTAGCATGTAGTGCAGTTTGTGTGAAAATGTATGCACTATGTGTTTGCTATAACTTGTATGTCTTTCAAATTTGAACCAAATTTGAATAAGTTTGAAATATTTGAAAAGGGGCTTTTGGGAGGATTTTGAAATTTTCATGTTTGAAACCCAAAACCAATTCTCTTCATGCTTGACTTCATAAGACGGAGTTTAGGGGTTAGGGGGTAGATACATGATTTGTATGGTTTGATATGTCTAGACCTTGTTTATCGACTTCAATGCTTACTATATGACATACGAAAACTATTTGCTTTGGTTTTTATTTTTTCTGTTTTTTTTTCAATTTTGATGCCCATTTGAATCTTGTCAAATCCTAGGTTTGACGACCAAGATAATTTAAACAAGTTTAAAACATGAAAATGAAAAGGGAAGCATGGATACTTCTTAGTCACTCTAAAATGAAGCTTTTGGGATGTTCTTGAAATTTCCATGTTTGAAACCCAAAACGACTTCGATCTCTTCATGCTAGACTTCATAAGATCGACAGGGGGTAGATACATGATTTGTCTGGGTTTGGATATACCTAGACCCCGTTTATCAACTTGAATGCTTACGATATGACATATATAAGAAGACTATGTGCTTTTGTTTTTCATTTTTCTGATTTTTTTGAATTTTGTGCCCACCCATTTGTATCTTGGTCAAATCCTAGGTTTGATAATGATTTAAACAAGTTTAAAATATGAAAATGCAAATGTAAGCATGGATCCTTCTTAGTCACTCTAAAATGAAGCTTTTGGGAGGTTTTTGAAATTTCCATGTTTGAAACCCAAAACAACTTCTCTTCACATGCTTGACTTCATAATTAAGACATAGTTAATTAATTTAGGGGTTAGGGGGTATAGATACATGATTTGTGTGGTTTGAATATGTATGGACCTTGTTTATCAACTTCAATGCTTACTATATGACATAAGAAAACTATTTGCTTTTTTGGTTTTTTCTTTTTTCTGATTTTTTTTTCAATTTTGATGCCCATTTGAATCTTGTCAAATCCTAGGTTTGACGACCAAGATAATTTAAACAAGTTTAAAACATGAAAATGAAAAGGGAAGCATGGATCCTTCTTAGTCACTCTAAAATGAAGCTTTTGGGAGGTTTTTGAAATTTCCATGTTTGAAACCCAAAACCACTTCTCTTCACATGCTTGACTTCATAAGACAGAGTTTAGGGGTTAGGGGGTATAGCTACATGATTTGTCTGGTTTGAATATGTCTAGACCTTGTTTATCAACTTTAATGCTTACTATATGACATAAGAAAACTATTTGCTTTGATTTTTCTTTTTGCTGATTTTTTTTCAATTTTGATGCCCATTTGAATCTTGTCTAATCCTAGGTTTGATCAAGATAATTTAAACAAGTTTAAAACATGAAAATGAAAAGGGAAGCATGTATCCTTCTTAGTCACTCTAAACTCGGGTTTTGCCCGAGTTCTACAGATCAAGGGTTCAAAAAATCCAACTACGGGGTTCGAACAACACGATTCTAATCCAAGAATTTTTCGACCTCATCCAAATGGCCTCAAGCTATAGGGTTAGCATGTAGTGCAGTTTGTGTGAAAATGTATGCACTATGTGTGCTATAACTTGTATGTCTTTCAAATTTGAACCAAATTTGAAATATTTGAAAAGGGGCTTTTGGGAGGATTTTGAAATTTCCATGTTTGAAACCCAAAGCCACTTATCTTCATGCTTGACTTCATAAGACGGAGTTTAGGGGTTAGGGGGTAGATACATGATTTGTATGGTTTGATATGTCTAGACCTTGTTTATCAACTTTAATGCTTACTATACGACATAAGAAGACTATGTGATTTGGTTTTTCATTTTTCTGTGTTTTTATTTTTCTGCCCATTTGAATCTTGGTCAAATCCTAGGTTTCACCAAGATTTAGACAAGTTTAACATGTAAATGAGTTAACTTGGATTTCCTACCCTTGAATCCATAGGAAACTTTGTTCTAATGCACTATAATAATCAATCGAGTTTTTACACCAACAGGTCTGTCACTTACGTGTGGTGCCCACGCTTGAGGTCCCACACTTCAGTGAGCACAAGTCACGTGCAATAGGTACGCAAACTCCCAGCCATCTTCTTTGTCAAGAGAAGACGTATCAGGATGCGTATTGGAAGTCTGTGGGTCCTTCTGGATCCTTCGGTTGTCCCTCTCACAAAAAAAACAAATCTCCCTCATTCTCGGCCTCGCTCGACTCGCTCGCTCGCTCGCACCTCCTGCTCACTGACAAACCCTGCACAAAAGTCAACATCATCACCCGAAAAAGTGGAGACACCATAATGCTCTCCCTTCTTCTCTCCTTCCGAGTGATCCCTCTTCCTCCGAGTTTCACTCGACGGGCAAACACCCATGTGCTGCATAGTAATAATAAACAGGTAGTAGAAAAATTGATATACGAATCCATAATTAAATATGTTAAACTAGGGTTTTGCCTAGTTCTACAAATCAAGGGTTCAAAAAAATCCAACTACGGGGTTCGAACAACACGATTCTAATCCAAGAATTTTTTCGACCTCATCCAAATGGCCTCAAACTATAGGGTTAGTATCTAGTGCAGTATGTGTGAAAATGTATGCACTATGTGTGCTATAAATTGTATGTCTTTCAAATTTGAACCAAATTTGAATAAGTTTGAAATATTTGAAAAGGGGCTTTTGGCTTAAACGTTTGAAACCAAAACCACTTCTCTTCATGCATGCTTGACTTCATAAGACAGAGTTTAGCTAGGGTTCGGGGGTAGATACATGATTTTCCTGGTTTGAATATATGTCTAGACCTTGTTTATCAACTTAATTGAACGCTTGCTATATGACATAAGAAGACTATGTGCCTTGGTTTTTCATTTTCTGATTTTTTTAAAAAAATTATGCCCATTTGAATCTTGGTAAAATCCTAGGTTTGACCATGGTTTAAACAAGTTTAAATCATGGATATGAAAAAATAAGCATCTATCCTTCTTAGTCACCCCGAAATGTAGCTCTTGGGAGGGTTTTTGAAATTTCCATGTTTGAAACAAAAAAATCACTTCTCTTCATGCATGCTTGACTTCATAAGACAGAGTTTAGGGTTAGGGGTGTAGATATATACATGATTTTCTAGTTTGAATATGTCTAGACCTGTTTATCAACTTTAATGCTAACTATAGACATAAGAAGACTATGTGCTTTGGTTTTTCATTTTTCTGTTTTTTTTTTGAATTTTATGCCCATATATTTGAATCTTGGTCAAATCCTAGGTTCAACCAAGATTTAAACAAGTTTAAAACATGGAAATTGAAAGTTAAGCATGTATCCTTCTTAGTCACTCTAAAATGAAGCTTTTGGGATGTTCTTGAAATTTCCATGTTTGAAACCCAAAACGACTTCTCTTCATGCTAGACTTCATAAGATCGACGGGGGGTAGATACATGATTTGGCTGGTTTGGATATACCTAGACCTCGTTTATCAACTCGAATGCTTACGATATGACATATATAAGAAGACTATGTGCTTTTGTTTTTCATTTTTCTGATTTTTTTGAATTTTGTGACCACCCATTTGTATCTTGGTCAAATCCTAGGTTTGATAATGATTTAAACAAGTTCATAATATGAAAATGCAAATGTAAGCATGGATCCTTCTTAGTCACTCTAAAATGAAGCTTTTGGGAGGTTTTTGAAATTTCCATGTTTGAAACCCAAAACCACTTCTCTTCACATGCTTGACTTCATAAGACATAGTTCATTAATTTAGGGGTTAGGGGGTATAGATACATGATTTGTGTGGTTTGAATATGTATGGACCTTGTTTATCAACTTCAATGCTTACTATATGACATACGAAAACTATTTGCTTTGGTTTTTATTTTTTCTGTTTTTTTTTCAATTTTGATGCCCATTTGAATCTTGTCAAATCCTAGGTTTGACGACCAAGATAATTTAAACAAGTTTAAAACATGAAAATGAAAAGGGAAGCATGGATCCTTCTTAGTCACTCTAAAATGAAGCTTTTGGGATGTTCTTGAAATTTCCATGTTTGAAACCCAAAACGACTTCGATCTCTTCATGCTAGACTTCATAAGATCGACAGGGGGTAGATACATGATTTGTCTGGGTTTGGATATACCTAGACCTCGTTTATCAACTTGAATGCTTACGATATGACATATATAAGAAGACTATGTGCTTTTGTTTTTCATTTTTCTGATTTTTTTGAATTTTGTGCCCACCCATTTGTATCTTGGTCAAATCCTAGGTTTGATAATGATTTAAACAAGTTTAAAATATGAAAATGCAAATGTAAGCATGGATCCTGCTTAGTCACTCTAAAAAGAAGCTTTTGGGAGGTTTTTGAAATTTCCATGTTTGAAACCCAAAACCACTTCTCTTCACATGCTTGACTTCATAATTAAGACATAGTTAATTAATTTAGGGGTTAGGGGGTATAGATACATGATTTGTGTGGTTTGAATATGTATGGACCTTGTTTATCAACTTCAATGCTTACTATATGACATAAGAAAACTATTTGCTTTTTTGGTTTTTTCTTTTTTCTGATTTTTTTTTCAATTTTGATGCCCATTTGAATCTTGTCAAATCCTAGGTTTGACGAACAAGATAATTTAAACAAGTTTAAAACATGAAAATGAAAAGGGAAGCATGGATCCTTCTTAGTCACTCTAAAATGAAGCTTTTGGGAGGTTTTTGAAATTTCCATGTTTGAAACCCAAAACCACTTCTCTTCACATGCTTGACTTCATAAGACAGAGTTTAGGGGTTAGGGGGTATAGCTACATGATTTGTCTGGTTTGAATATGTCTAGACCTTGTTTATCAACTTTAATGCTTACTATATGACATAAGAAAACTATTTGCTTTAGTTTTTCTTTTTGCTGATTTTTTTTCAATTTTGATGCCCATTTGAATCTTGTCTAATCCTAGGTTTGATCAAGATAATTTAAACAAGTTTAAAACATGAAAATGAAAAGGGAAGCATGTATCCTTCTTAGTCACTCTAAACTCGGGTTTTGCCCAGTTCTACAGATCAAGGGTTCAAAAAAATCCAACTACGGGGTTCGAACAACACGATTCTAATCCAAGAATTTTTTCGACCTCATCCAAATGGCCTCAAGCTATAGGGTTAGCATGTAGTGCAGTTTGTGTGAAAATGTATGCACTATGTGTGCTATAACTTGTATGTCTTTCAAATTTGAACCAAATTTGAAATATTTGAAAAGGGGCTTTTGGGAGGATTTTGAAATTTCCATGTTTGAAACCCAAAGCCACTTATCTTCATGCTTGACTTCATAAGACGGAGTTTAGGGGTTAGGGGGTAGATACATGATTTGTATGGTTTGATATGTCTAGACCTTGTTTATCAACTTTAATGCTTACTATACGACATAAGAAGACTATGTGATTTGGTTTTTCATTTTTCTGTGTTTTTATTTTTCTGCCCATTTGAATCTTGGTCAAATCCTAGGTTTCACCAAGATTTAGACAAGTTTAACACGTAAATGATTTAACTTGGATTTCCTACCCTTGAATCCATAGGAAACTTTGTTCTAATGCACTATAATAATCAATCGAGTTTTTACACCAACAGGTCTGTCACTTACGCGTGGTGCCCACGCTTGAGGTCCCACACTTCAGTGAGCACAAGTCACGTGCAATAGGTACGCAAACTCCCAGCCATCTTCTTTGTCAAGAGAAGACGCATCAGGATGCGTATTGGAAGTCTGTGGGTCCTTCTGGATCCTTCGGTTGTCCCTCTCACAAAAAAAACAAATCTCCCTCATTCTCGGCCTCGCTCAACTCGCTCGCTCGCTCGCACCTCCTGCTCACTGACAAACCCTGCACAAAAGTCAACATCATCACCCGAAAAAGTGGAGACACCATAATGCTCTCCCTTCTTCTCTCCTTCCGAGTGATCCCTCTTCCTCCGAGTTTCACTCGACGGGCAAACACCCATGTGCTGCATAGTAATAATAAACAGGTAGTAGAAAAATTGATATACGAATACATAATTAAATATGTTAAACTAGGGTTTTGCCCAGTTCTACAAATCAAGGGTTCAAAAAAATCCAACTACGGGGTTCGAACAACACGATTCTAATCCAAGAATTTTTTCGACCTCATCCAAATGGCCTCAAACTATAGGGTTAGTATCTAGTGCAGTATGTGTGAAAATGTATGCACTATGTGTGCTATAAATTGTATGTCTTTCAAATTTGAACCAAATTTGAATAAGTTTGAAATATTTGAAAAGGGGCTTTTGGCTTAAACATTTGAAACCAAAACCACTTCTCTTCATGCATGCTTGACTTCATAAGACAGAGTTTAGCTAGGGTTCGGGGGTAGATACATGATTTTCCTGGTTTGAATATATGTCTAGACCTTGTTTATCAACTTAATCGAATGCTTACTATATGACATAAGAAGACTATGTGCCTTGGTTTTTCATTTTCTGATTTTTTTAAAAAAATTATGCCCATTTGAATCTTGGTAAAATCCTAGGTTTGACCATGGTTTAAACAAGTTTAAATCATGGATATGAAAAAATAAGCATCTATCCTTCTTAGTCACCCCGAAATGTAGCTCTTGGGAGGGTTTTTGAAATTTCCATGTTTGAAACAAAAAAAATCACTTCTCTTCATGCATGCTTGACTTCATAAGACAGAGTTTAGGGTTAGGGGTGTAGATATATACATGATTTTCTAGTTTGAATATGTCTAGACCCTGTTTATCAACTTAATGCTAACTATAGACATAAGAAGACCATGTGCTTTGGTTTTCATTTTTCTGTTTTTTTTAATTTTATAACCATATATTTGAATCTTGGTCAAATCCTAGGTTTAACCAAGATTTAAACAAGTTTAAAACATGAAAATTAAAAGGTAAGCCTGTATCCTTCTTAGTCACTCTAAAATGAAGCTTTTGGGATGTTCTTGAAATTTCCATGTTTGAAACCCAAAACGACTTCGATCTCTTCATGCTAGACTTCATAAGATCGACATGGGGTAGATACATGATTTGTCTGGTTTGGATATACCTAGACCTCGTTTATCAACTCGAATGCTTACGATATGACATAAGAAAACTATTTGCTTTGGTTTTTCTTTTTGCTGATTTTTTTTTCAATTTTGATGCCCATTTGAATCTTGGTCAAATCCTAGGTTTGACCATGGTTTAAACAAGTTTAAATCATGAATATGAAAAAATAAGCATCTATCCTTCTTAGTCACCCCAAAATGTAGCTCTTTGGAGGGTTTTTGAAATTTCCATGTTTGAAACAAAAAAACCACTTCTCTTCATGCATGCTTGACTTCATAAGACAGAGTTTAGGGTTAGGGGTGTAGATATATACATGATTTTCTAGTTTGAATATGTCTAGACCTGTTTATCAACTTTAATGCTGACTATAGACATAAGCAGACTATGTGCTTTGGTTTTTCATTTTTCTGTTTTTTTTTTTGAATTTTATGCCCATATATTTGAATCTTGGTCAAATCCTAGGTTCAACCCAGATTTAAACAAGTTTAAAACACGGAAATTAAAAGTTAAGCATGTATCCTTCTTAGTCACTATAAAATGAAGCTTTTGGGATGTTCTTGAAATTTCCATGTTTGAAACCCAAAACGACTTCTCTTCATGCTAGACTTCATAAGATCGACGGGGGGTAGATACATGATTTGTCTGGTTTGGATATACCTAGACCTCGTTTATCAACTCGAATGCTTACGATATGACATATATAAGAAGACGATGTGCTTTTGTTTTTCATTTTTCTGATTTTTTTGAATTTTGTGCCCACCCATTTGTATCTTGGTCAAATCCTAGGTTTGATAATGATTTAAACAAGTTTAAAATATGAAAGTGCAAATGTAAGCATGGATCCTTCTTAGTCACTCTAAAATGAAGCTTTTGGGAGGTTTTTGAAATTTCCATGTTTGAAACCCAAAACCACTTCTCTTCACGTGCTTGACTTCATAATTAAGGCATAGTTAATTAATTTAGGGGTTAGGGGGTATAGATACATGATTTGTGTGGTTTGAATATGTATGGACCTTGTTTATCAACTTCAATGCTTACTATATGACATAAGAAAACTATTTGCTTTGGTTTTTCTTTTTTCTGATTTTTTTTTCAATTTTGATGCCCATTTGAATCTTGTCAAATCCTAGGTTTGACCAAGATAATTTAAACAAGTTTAAAACATGAAAATGAAAAGGGAAGCATGGATCCTTCTTAGTCACTCTAAAATGAAGCTTTTGGGAGGTTTTTGAAATTTCCATGTTTGAAACCCAAAACCACTTCTCTTCACATGCTTGACTTCATAAGACAGAGTTTAGGGGTTAGGGGGTATAGCTACATGATTTGTCTGGTTTGAATATGTCTAGACCTTGTTTATCAACTTTAATGCTTACTATATGACATAAGAAAACTATTTGCTTTGGTTTTTCTTTTTGCTGATTTTTTTTTTCAGTTTTGATGCCCATTTGAATCTTGTCTAATCCTAGGTTTGACCAAGATAATTTAAACAAGTTTAAAACATGAAAATGAAAAGGGAAGCATGTATCCTTCTTAGTCACTCTAAACTCGGGTTTTGCCCAGTTCTACAGATCAAGGGTTCAAAAAATCCAACTACGGGGTTCGAACAACACGATTCTAATCCAAGAATTTTTTCGACCTCATCCAAATGGCCTCAAGCTATAGGGTCAGCATGTAGTGCAGTTTGTGTGAAAATGTATGCACTATGTGTTTGCTATAACTTGTATGTCTTTCAAATTTGAACCAAATTTGAATAAGTTTGAAATATTTGAAAAGGGGCTTTTGGGAGGATTTTGAAATTTTCATGTTTGAAACCCAAAACCAATTCTCTTCATGCTTGACTTCATAAGACGGAGTTTAGGGGTTAGGGGGTAGATACATGATTTGTATGGTTTGATATGTCTAGACCTTGTTTATCAACTTTAATGCTTACTATATGACATAAGAAGACTATGTGATTTGGTTTTTCATTTTTCTGTGTTTTTATTTTTCTGCCCAGTTGAATCTTGGTCAAATCCTAGGTTTCACCAAGATTTAGACAAGTTTAACACGTAAATGAGTTAACTTGGATTTCCTACCCTTGAATCCATAGGAAACTTTGTTCTAATGCACTATAATAATCAATCGAGTTTTTACACCAACAGGTCTGTCACTTACGTGTGGTGCCCACGCTTGAGGTCCCACACTTCAGTGAGCACAAGTCACGTGCAATAGGTACGCAGACTCCCAGCCATCTTCTTTGTCAAGAGAAGACGCATCAGGATGCGTATTGGAAGTCTGTGGGTCCTTCTGGATCCTTCGGTTGTCCCTTTCACAAAAAAACAAATCTCCCTCATTCTCGGCCTCGCTCGACTCGCTCGCTCGCTTGCTCGCACCTCCTGCTCACTGACAAACCCTGCACAAAAGTCAACATCATCACCCGAAAAAGGGGAGACACCATAATGCTCTCCCTTCTTCTCTCCTTCCGAGTGATCCCACTTCCTCCGAGTTTCACTCGACGGGCAAACACCCATGTGCTGCATAGTAATAATAAAAAGGTAGTAGAAAAATCGATAAACGAATCTATAATTAAATAGGTTAAACTCGGGTTTTGCCCAGTTCTACAGATCAAGGGTTCAAAAAAAATCCAACTACTGGGTTCGAACAACACGATTCTAATCCAAGAATTTTTTTCGACCTCATCCAAATGGCCTCAAACTATAGGGTTAGTATCTAGTGCAGTATGTGTGAAAATGTATGCACTATGTGTGCTATAAATTGTATGTCTTTCAAATTTGAACCAAATTTGATTAAGTTTGAAATATTTGAAAAGGGGCTTTTGGCTTAAACGTTTGAAACCAAAACCACTTCTCTTCATGCATGCTTGACTTCATAAGACAGAGTTTAGCTAGGGTTCGGGGGTAGATACATGATTTTCCTGGTTTGAATATATGTCTAGACCTTGTTTATCAACTTAATTGAATGCTTACTATATGACATAAGAAGACTATGTGCCTTGGTTTTTCATTTTATGATTTTTTTAAAAAAATTATGCCCATTTGAATCTTGGTAAAATCCTAGGTTTGACCATGGTTTAAACAAGTTTAAATCATGGATATGAAAAAATAAGCATCTATCCTTCTTAGCCACCCCGAAATGTAGCTCTTGGGAGGGTTTTTGAAATTTCCATGTTTGAAACAAAAAATTCACTTCTCTTCATGCATGCTTGACTTCATAAGACAGAGTTTAGGGTTAGGGGTGTAGATATATACATGATTTTCTAGTTTGAATATGTCTAGACCTGTTAATCAACTTTAATGCTAACTATAGACATAAGAAGACTATGTGCTTTGGTTTTTCATTTTTCTGTTTTTTTTTGAATTTTATGCCCATATATTTGAATCTTGGTAAAATCCTAGGTTCAACCAAGATTTAAACAAGTTTAAAACATGGAAATTAAAAGTTAAGCATGTATCCTTCTTAGTCACTCTAAAATGAAGCTTTTGGGATGTTCTTGAAATTTCCATGTTTGTAACCCAAAACGACTTCTCTTCATGCTAGACTTCATAAGATCGACGGGGGGTAGATACATGATTTGTCTAGTTTGGATATACCTAGACCTCGTTTATCAACTCGAATGCTTACGATATGACATGACTATGTGCTTTTGTTTTTCATTTTTCTGATTTTTTTGAATTTTGTGCCCACCCATTTGTATCTTGGTCAAATCCTAGGTTTGATAATGATTTAAACAAGTTTAAAATATGAAAATGCAAATGTAAGCATGGATCCTTCTTAGTCACTCTAAAATGAAGCTTTTGGGAGGTTTTTGAAATTTCCATGTTTGAAACCCAAAACCACTTCTCTTCACATGCTTGACTTCATAATTAAGACATAGTTAATTAATTTAGGGGTTAGGGGGTATAGATACATGATTTGTGTGGTTTGAATATGTATGGACCTTGTTTATCAACTTCAATGCTTACTATATGACATAAGAAAACTATTTGCTTTTTTGGTTTTTTCTTTTTTCTGATTTTTTTTTCAATTTTGATGCCCATTTGAATCTTGTCAAATCCTAGGTTTGACGACCAAGATAATTTAAACAAGTTTAAAACACGAAAATGAAAAGGGAAGCATGGATCCTTCTTAGTCACTCTAAAATGAAGCTTTTGGGAGGTTTTTGAAATTTCCATGTTTGAAACCCAAAACCACTTCTCTTCACATGCTTGACTTCATAAGACAGAGTTTAGGGGTTAGGGGGTATAGCTACATGATTTGTCTGGTTTGAATATGTCTAGACCTTGTTTATCAACTTTAATGCTTACTATATGACATAAGAAGACTATGTGATTTGGTTTTTCATTTTTCTGAGTTTTTAATTTTGATGCCCATTTGAATCTTGTCTAATCCTAGGTTTGATCAAGATAATTTAAACAAGTTTAAAACATGAAAATGAAAAGGGAAGCATGTATCCTTCTTAGTCACTCTAAACTCGGGTTTTGCCCAGTTCTACAGATCAAGGGTTCAAAAAAATCCAACTACGGGGTTCGAACAACACGATTCTAATCCAAGAATTTTTTCGACCTCATCCAAATGGCCTCAAGCTATAGGGTTAGCATGTAGTGCAGTTTGTGTGAAAATGTATGCACTATGTGTGCTATAACTTGTATGTCTTTCAAATTTGAACCAAATTTGAAATATTTGAAAAGGGGCTTTTGGGAGGATTTTGAAATTTCCATGTTTGAAACCCAAAGCCACTTATCTTCATGCTTGACTTCATAAGACGGAGTTTAGGGGTTAGGGGGTAGATACATGATTTGTATGGTTTGATATGTCTAGACCTTGTTTATCAACTTTAATGCTTACTATACGACATAAGAAGACTATGTGATTTGGTTTTTCATTTTTCTGTGTTTTTATTTTTCTGCCCATTTGAATCTTGGTCAAATCCTAGGTTTCACCAAGATTTAGACAAGTTTAACACGTAAATGAGTAAACTTGGATTTCCTACCCTTGAATCCATAGGAAACTTTGTTCTAATGCACTATAATAATCAATCGAGTTTTTACACCAACAGGTCTGTCACTTACGTGTGGTGCCCACGCTTGAGGTCCCACATTTCAGTGAGCACAAGTCACGTGCAATAGGTACGCAAACTCCCAGCCATCTTCTTTGTCAAGAGAAGACGCATTAGGATGCGTATTGGAAGTCTGTGGGTCCTTCTGGATCCTTCGGTTGTCCCTCTCACAAAAAAAACAAATCTCCCTCATTCTCGGCCTCGCTCGACTCGCTCGCTCGCTCGCTCGCACCTCCTGCTCACTGACAAACCCTGCACAAAAGTCAACATCATCACCCGAAAAAGGGGAGACACCATAATGCTCTCCCTTCTTCTCTCCTTCCGAGTGATCCCTCATCCTCCGAGTTTCACTCGACGGGCAAACACCCATGTGCTGCATAGTAATAATAAAAAGGTAGTAGAAAAATCGATATACGAATCTATAATTAAATAGGTTAAACTCGGGTTTTGCCCAGTTCTACAGATCAAGGGTTCAAAAAAAATCCAACTACGGGGTTCGAACAACACGATTCTAATCCAAGAATTTTTTCGACCTCATCCAAATGGCCTCAAATTATAGGGTTAGCATCTAGTGCAGTTTGTGTGAAAATGTATGCAATATGTGTGCTATAACTTGTATGTCTTTCAAATTTGAACCAAATTTGAATAAGTTTGAAATATTTGAAAAGGGGCTTTTGGGAGGTTTTTGAAATTTCCATGTTTGAAACCCAAAACCACTTCTCTTCATGCTTGACTTCATAAGACGGAGTTTAGGGGTTAGGGGGTATAGATTCATGATTTGTCTGGTTTGAATATTTCTAGACCTTGTTTATCAACTTTAATGCTTACTATATAACATAAGAAAACTATTTGCTTTGGTTTTTCTTTTTGCTGATTTTTTTTTCAATTTTGATGCCCATTTGAATCTTGGTCAAATCCTAGGTTTGACCATGGTTTAAACAAGTTTAAATCATGAATATGAAAAAATAAAGCATCTATCCCAGAAACTCAATTCGGCTCCCGGGTGCGTATGATCCCTCTACCATAAAAATATATTTCCAAGTGTTAAAAAATATTGACAAAAAAATTTACATGTACATCTCCATAATATATGTGTATTCGTCAAGTTTCACGAAAAAATGATATTTTTTGTAGTCTAAGCGAAAAAGAGAAAATTTATCTTGTGACAAGTCTTTGTTTCAGCACTGAATTTTGTCTTTTTTACACACGCCACATGACATTTCGATTTTTCATGAAACGACTTTGTGAGCGCGTAGCACATGAAGATGTACGTGCGAAATTTTTGTTTCAATTTTTTTTGACATTTTAAAATGTGTCTAACATGTATTTCAAAATAAAGGGAGCATATGCTCCCATGTGCCAAAACATCACTCCCCATCTATCCTTCTTAGTCACCCCAAAATGTAGCTCTTGGGAGGGTTTTTGAAATTTACATGTTTGAAACAAAAAAACGAATAAAAAAATAAAAAACCAAATCACATAGTCTTCTTATGTCACAGAGTAAGCATTCAAGTTGATAAACACGATCTAGACATATTCAAACAAGGAAAATCATGTATCTACCCCTAACCCTAAACTCTCTCTTATGAAGTCAAGCATGAAGAGAAGTGGTTTTTGGGTTCAAACATAGAAATTTTAAAAATACCAAGAGCTTCATTTTGAAGTTATTAAGAAGGATACGGGCTTACCTTTTCATATTCATGTTTTAAACTTGTTTAACTCTTGGTCAAACCTAGGATTTGACCAAGATTCAAATGGGCATAAAAAATCAAAGCACATAGTCTTCGATCTTATGTCCTATAGTAAGCATTCAAGTTGATAAACAAGATCTAGACATATTCGAACCAGAAAAATCATGCATCTACCCCTAATTAACCCTAAACTCTATCTTATGAAGTCAAGCATGCATGAAGAGAAGTGGTTTTTGGTTTCAAACATAGAAATTTTAAAAACCTCACAAGAGCTTCATTTTGGAGTGATTAAGAAGGATACAAGCCTACTTTTCCATATTCATGTTTTTAAACTTGGTTAACTCTTGGTCAAATTAACCTAGGATTTGACCAAAATTCATATGGGCATAAAAATTCAAAAAAATGAAAAATGAAAAACTAAAGCACATTGTCTTCTTATGTTATACAGTAAGCATTCAAAAGTTGATAATAAACGTACAAAACTCGATCTAGACATATTCAAACCAGAAAAATCATGTATCTACCCCTAACCCTAAACTCTGTCTTAATTATGAAGTCAAGAATGAAGAGAAGTGGTATTTGGTTTCAAACATGGAAATTCCAAAAACCTCCCGGCCACGAGCTCCATTTTGGAGTGACTAAGAAGGATCGATTTTACTTAGGTATGTAGTATTGTACATCACAAATGTTAAATGAAACAGATGATGTGAATCTCTATAAACCCTAAACCCTAATTATATTAAACCCCTAGACCCTAACACTAAACCTTGTATATATATAAACCATAAACCTATATATCACTACCAAAAAATGAGTCATGCGATTCAAATGTTTGGCATTGTTTTCTCGTAGCATGCAAAATGCTCTCACACACACTTCTGGGGAAGCGAGGCCTCAAACACATGGTGCAAAAAAATATGCAGGGTTCTTGTCTAAACATAGAAGTGTATATATGCCATGTTTATTTGGTACTGTTCATAGAGGTATTATGTAAACCACAAATGATATGACTATGCATGCTTTGTTTCGATCTTTTCTATCAATCCCCACAATAACTTATTAAGTCGGCTTGTTTTAAAATTTAGCTAGGTCAAGCAATCTCACGATGCTCTCACCCTGCTTGTTTTAATTTGTTCTAGTAGGAGGGTGCGGTGCATGTGTTTGGCCATTATTATATAAAATGTACTTGGCTCGATCCACACATTCAGGCCACACACCCATGTATTTTTTAAATTATTTGTTTGATCTGTACTTCATCTACACACTGTGTCAAATTTGCATTTTATCGGATTTAGCCCAAGAAATTGTATATATATGGATGCACATTGAGATAATTCATGAAACCTTGGAAATGGTCATCCTGTCATGCATGTTTCCCCGCGAATGAAAACTTGATTGGTGGTAGACAAGCAAAAACACATTTATGGGCGACAACCCAAAATGCACATATTTTGCAAAGTATTCATGCGTGCATGATGAAAAGTTGCAAATATATACATAAAATTGGGCCATGATTCAAAAGTTTGGCATGGTTCTTGTGTAGTGGTACCAAGCTCACATGCATGTGGGAGGAAATTTAGCTGGACGGACTCCAACATGGTGCCAATCTACTTGAGGGTTCTTCTCTAAAACACTGGTATGGCATGTTTGGTATTTTCCCTAGATATATGTACTACAAAATGATGAATACTCCATGTTTTTAGATTGCCTTTTTTGAATCACGTGTGCCTTGCTTTCAAATCTAGGTCAAATCACTGGGGGAGGGGGATGAATGTGTTTCTTTTTGATGCATCGCTAGCTCGTATTTCCGAGTTTTTTTTGGGTCCCACAAATTCAGGGTAGCATCACCCCCCACCCCCCCAGTAAAAGTTTTAGGCGAGTAGTAGAATGGCATGACCAACTAGTTTCAAGTAAAAGTTTGAATATAACCAAAATATACCAATTGATTGATGAGTTAACTTGGCTTCATGGAAAAAATAATGTCTTGTAAATGAGATAACTTGGCTTTCCTACCCTTGGATCTATAGGAAACTATGGAGTACTAATACATTATAATAATCACCCGAGTACACCAACTGGTCTGTCACTTACGTGTGGTTCCCATGCGTGAGGTCCCACACTTCAGTGAGCACAGGTCATGTGTCCACCAGTCTAGAGGCTCCCGTTAAAAGAAGAGCCCTCTATATTATTACTCGTATAAAGAAACATCAATCTCCATAAACATCAATCTCCCTTCTCAGTTCTCAGCTTCTCACTGCTCCCCCCTCGCTCGCGCCGCCGCCGCCACAACCCCCCGCGCCCCTTTCCGATCCCTCATCAGACCTTAGACTATGGAGTTGCCTGTGCCGAAGAAGCAGCCTCTGAAGCCGACGATCCAGTGTATCAACGACTGGTGTGGGAGGGAGATCCCTTACAACGAGGAAGACAAGCACATGATGGCGTGCCCGCACGGCTATTGCTTCTGCACACACCCCGGCTGCGAATTCGCCGATTCGAAGGTACCGTTCATCCTACACCTCAGAGAAGCCCACTTGACCGCTGTGGATAGGTTCCCGTACGACGAGGACTTCGGATTTGTTCATCTGAAGGTGCCGGCACCGGGCTCGCCAAAACGACAGCTCATCGGCTACGGGACGGATGGCGCAGTGTTCGCCTTGCACATCCACCCTTGCGGCATGGACACCGCGGTATCCTTCGTGTGCGTCAGGCCGGTGGCGTGCAACTTGCCCCGGTATAGGGTGACAATGTGGGCGAATGGCCCGCCGATGCCGGGGCCACGTAAGCTTACCGGGGAACACTTGTTTGACGTGGTGAAGGAGGTATTAGAGCCGACGAGCAGCCCGACTCCGGGCACAGTTTCTTTGGGAGATGTCACTTCCTTCCTCTCGGTGCCGCCGCGGTACCTGTGCGGCAATGAATCATCGAAGCAGCTGACTATCTATTTGCGCATCGATAAGGAGTGAGTGAACATAACACTACCCTCAATCTTATTGGGACGATGCTAATGCGGATTTAAGTAATGCTGAATTAATTTGTTTTTCTTGTGACAGGGCGATTAGCAAGGAGAAGAGGATCTCCGTGCACAGCTAGCGACCTATATCTCGGCGTCCACCAAGTGTCCCTGAGTAGGAGATCTTGTTCTGCCTCTTCTTTTGATGTTTATATTGCTTCATCACCGTAAAAGGAAGGGTGTGTGCAGGGCTTCTGCTTCAAAGTACTCAGTACAAGGACTAAAAGAGACGTTTTGCTGATGGTTCTTGTCAGGACGGCCGTAGTGTTGGAGGTGGTCATCTACTTCGGTGGGGAAGGACTACTTAGACCTTTATCTAAAAATGTTGAGGGATTGGATGTATTTTATGTTTACCATGAATTAGTCTATGTAATATGTAACCCAATTCGCCGATTAATGCAACTCTGGATCCTTCACTGTCATACGACTACTAAAACAAAATAAATAAATAGGAATTTTAAGTTTAATGCACATTTAATCAAGCCACATAATGTTGGCGTACTTGTAAGCAATCAGGTTTACTATTGTTGGCATGTGTGGTACAATTTCATGGGGCAATACCCAATCTAGCTTGTTCAATTACATTACATGAAGTAATTAAAATATGGATGCCTAGAATTATTCACTTCCGTACATTGCGATGGCTTATAGCGATTTCTATGACCAATCTACATCACAAATCTAGTTCAAATTTGATCTATTTTTATGAACAAAATTGGAAACTCTACTTGGCATTTTCGTTTACTATGACCAGATTCACATATGTAGTGATTCATTTTCTTTTCAAATCGCCATACCATTTCCTCGTGAACTCTTCATCTTTTTTTTGGTTTTAATGAATTTCCTTTGGTTGCATTCAATTTTCTTCAAATTCACCGGCTTCACCATTCGTACAAATTGTTCATCTTTTCTTTGTATTTTTTTCATGCATGAAGCATAACACCTTACCATGGTAAAATCTGCATATTTTCTACCAAAACTCGTCTTAGAACTTTAAAGAACATGCAATTTTAAATTGACTAAAATTGGTTAAAACCCAACATAAGTCCACATATATTACAAACTCGAGAAATAATCAACATATATATCACCTAAATGGTCATCTTATGAAGTATGCCATGTTTCGAAATTGTTACCTTGAAAATTTGGCCCTTCTCTCAGGCAGCCACTTCACAATAAAGCTCACATAAAGCTCTTATTTTACACTAATAAAGTAGAATGTATTTTTGTGTGAAATGAAGTTGAATAAAATATATGTGAACGGTAAGATGCACATTGCTGCGAATATTTGGGATAATTATTAGTAAGTTCATACTAATATACAATGCAATCAACATGACCACACATGTGTAAGCAAGAAAATAAATCTTTCTTAAATTACCTTAAGGTTGTAAGTTTGTTATTTGTATAGCAATTTTATCTCATACGATGACTCAAGCTAGCACATTTTTTTTTGAATTTGCTTCAATATTCTAGGACCCACCACATTCGTAAAATGGTAGTGCCAATTTTACGTATCGTAGTGCACAAAAGACACACACACACACACACACAGACACACACACACACACACACACGCACGCACACATATGCTCACTTATTTCAATATTTAAACTATATTTTCTTCATTCAAATTTTCCGACCTGGCAATTTGAACATGTAGTTGAATTTTGAGTAAAACCGCTCATACATCAAACATGAATCCAAATAAGGTACAATTCGAGAAAATCTACACATCACATTTCGGCCAATATACATTGTATAATGCTTGTGAAAATGTAGACTATGAAATAGTCAACGCCACCTTTTTAGGTCATGAATGTCTTGGGCATCGACCAAAGTCTGGTAGGATGGTGAGGCATGAGTTACGAACATCCTTCTTCTCCTCTCACCCCCATTTGAGAGAGAGAGAGTGTGTGGGGGGGGGGGAGGGGGGTGGGGTAGAAAGCCATGTTAATAAATTAACTCATACATGAAAGCAAGAAATCAAACTTGATTTATATAAATCACTCTTAGGATTGTAGTTTGTTATTTTTATACCATCTATATCTCATATGATGACACAAGCTAGTCCACATTTTTAATTTCATTGAAGTTCTTTTTGTTGCACTCAAATTACTTCAACTTTTAGGACCCACCATCCGTACAAGGGTAATGGAAATTTCTATGATCTTAGTGCAAGGCTTCACACAGAGACACTCAAAGTATTTCAATATTTTCAAATTCATTTTCTTCCCTCAAATTTACCGACCGTCCATTCGTAACATGTAGTTCAATTTTGAGTAACATCACACATATGTCAAACATCAATCTATTTTTTTTTGATATTTCGAGAAAATCTTCATATCCCATTTTTGGCCATCATATAAGGTGTACTGCGTGTGAAAACATAGACAGTGAAACTTTCAACGTCACCTTTTTTAGGGCCCTTTTGTTGTGGTTTTTTTTTTGGCTTTTTGGCTTTGGCAAAAGCCAAAAAAAGCACCCAAAAAAAGCACCTAAATAGGTGCTTTTTTGGATTTTGGATTTTGGATTTTGGAAGCCAAAAACAAAGATCCTATTTTTTTGGCTTCCAAAATCCAAAAGCCAAAAAAGCACCTAGCTTTTGCCAAAGCCAAAAAGCCAAAAAAAAGCCACAACAAAGGGCCCTTAGCCAAGCTGGTGGGACGGTGAGGCCCGAATTAATAAAGCCACCACCATCCTTCTTCTCCACTCGCCCCTCCCCTCCCCTCCCCATCAATATCCTCTTCAAAGCAGATTAAAGAGGATGGAGTGCCCCCACGACGGGTGCGGGAGCGTGGTCGCCTACAACGAGCTCCACGACCACGAGCTCGCGCGCCCGCACGGCCCGTGCGACTGCACAGAGGCCGGCTGCGACTTCTCCGCCTCGCCAGCAGCGCTCATCGCCCACCTCAGAGAAATCCATTCGATTTGTGTGGACATGATCCCGTACGGCACCGCGATGGCGTTCATCACGGTGCTGGCACCGCCAGAGCCAAGACGTCCGGTCATCTTCTACGGGAACGATGGTACCGTGTTCGTCTGGCACACATATACGCAAGTCCAGCCGAAAAATGGATGCGTGCTGGCCAGCCTATCCGTTGAGTGCGTTAGGTCGGCGGCGTGCGTGTGGCCGGAATACAAGGTGAGTATGTCGTCGCACGGCAAGCCATTACTTAATCGCTCTGAGATTGGTTTAATGCTCCCCAACTATACGGCCACTATTACAGCGAACAGCACGACCACGCCGGCGCCGCCAAATGGTCGGAACTAGAGCGGTCGTTGCAATGGTATCAACCGTGCACGGAGCTGACTATCTGGGTTCGCATCGACAGGTGATACATGCGCCTATCTTAATCTTCGTGTTTATCTAATTGAAATTGCGGTTTATGCAGTACTGAATTAATTAATTTTTGTTGTCAGAAAGTTCTCGTCGGACGGAAGTTCCTATTCGGAGCGGCGGGTTTAGGTTGCCAACTATGGGCTTTTTTCATTCAGAGGATTCACCAGGGCGACCCTAACGACGATATATGATCTTATTTGGCGGAGAGGGACTTGCTTGCGTTTCCTATCTTCAGTTAGGGCCCTTTATGTAAACACTAAGCGCTTGATTGTATTCTGTGTTTATGTTCACATACTCTATGGTGTAAAATACTATGGAATCCCATGTCCGATTAAATGCACCTCTGGAACCTGCTGTGCATTTCCCTTGTTATCTTTTCTTTTTACACATCTTTGTAACCATTGTTCAACGCGCAGTCCATCGGCTTGGGTGCTAGATGCTTCCTCGGGAAGGTACCCTATCTTGCCCATTTGAGAACACACGTCCCTATAATTGCTCGAAGCCCGCGAGGGCACGATGGTGTTTTACGGGTGTATGTAAGATTTTAGCCTTGACCAGCCCTCCGCCCTTCTTCTCTTTCTCGTTACTGCTGGTAGCTAGTAACTAGCCTTCACCAGCCCTCCACCCTAACTACTGAGTAGTAAAGTACTACGTACCTCGCAAGCCATGGCTCCATTGAGCCGGGCGGCCCGGCGGCAGGATATCCTAGGGAAGACGATGAGGACTAGGACCGCCGAGAAAAACTCATCTAGCCAGCTAGCGCGTCGTTGTATGGCCACTTATGATCGCCTGAGCATTCTCGCAGAGCAGTCTATCCTCTATTCGATGGAGAGCGAGCCAGTGGGCGAGGGTTCGTCCGGGTAAGTTTCTAGCGGGGTGTCCTTCAGTTGATTCTTATTTTCTAATAACTATTTTTTCCATTTATTTACATCTCACAGGGCCGGCGGTTCAAACGTCTACCCGGTAACCCCCACGACGGTGGCGCCCCAAGTCCGGTCGTCGGAAGCTGAGTTCGGCCCCGTTTCACGGCCAAGCCAGGTAGGCTGTATGCCTCTATCCACTTTTTTTTTATACTCCCTCCAATCCATTTTAATAGACTCAGATTTAGTACTCCCTCCGATCCATTTTATTTGACTCAAATTTAGTACAACTTTGTACTAAATCCGAGTCAACTAAAAGGGATCATAGGGAGAATACAACTTTACTAAATCCGTTTTACTACTACTACTAAAAGGGATAGGATGGAGTAGTTTATGTAATCACGGCTTTCCTTTTAATTATGTGTTGATGAACACTGTGATATTTGTGGAGCGTCCAAGTGATGTCCATTCCTGTATCAAGATCTGTGCTAGAAATTAGTAGTAATCCTATTTTTTTGCGTGTAATTACTCATATATGAATTGGTTGGATTCTTTTTTGTTCCATACAATGATCGTGCCAGCAAATGGAGGTGAACATGGCCCACATAGGCAGCCAGCTGGGGAATGAACTCTCCCTCACCCCATAGTTTGAGCCTGTTCACGTAGATTTGGCGTCCGAGAACAAGATCTGCCATAATCTTCAGCAAGGCATCAATACCTTTACTGCCGAGCTCGACAGGCTTAATGAGCAGAACCGCGTTTGTGTGGAACTGCATAACCAGAGCGTCACATTGATGAATGATTATGATGCAAACACCACCATCAAGGGCGAGGGTTCGTCCGGGTATGTTTCTAGCGGGGTGTCCTTCAGTTGATTCTTATTTTCTAACCGTTTTTACATTTATTTACATCTCACAGGGCCGGCGGTTCAAATGTCTCCCCGGTAACCACAACGACGGTGGCGCCCCAAGTCCGGCCGTCCGAAGCTAAGTTCGGCCCCGTTTCCCGGCCAAGCCAGGTAGGCTGTATGCCTCTGTCCACTTGTTTTTTATAGTTTATGTAATCACTGCTTTCCGATTATTATGTGTTGATGAACCATGTGGTATTTGTGGAGCGTCCGAGTGTTGTCCATTCCTTTATCAATATCCATGCTAGAAATTAGTAGTCCTATTGTTTGCGGGTAATTAATACTCATATATGAATGGGTTGATTTCTTTTTTTTTCATACAATGATTGTTGTAGCAAAAGGAGGAGAACAAGGCCCACATAGGCAGCCAGCTGGAGAATGAACACTCCCTCACCCTAGAGTGTGATCGTCTTCACAGAGTTTTGGCGTCTGAGAAGGAGATCTCCTTTCATCTTGCGCAATGCGTCGACATGCTTAAGCAGCAGAACGCCTACTGGGTGGAACTGAACAACAAGAGCGTCACATGGATGGATACTGGAAGCAACCTCATCAAGTATCTCATGGAACAGAAGTTGAAATTAAAGCTCAAGACGCAGATCTCGAGGGTGCTAATGCGCGGACAAACCGCCGTCCTTAAGGCGATTATCAAGGAGAAGGAGGATCTCCGTGCACAGCTAGCGACCTATATCTCGGCGTCCACCAAGAGCGTCCCTGAGTAGGAGATCTTGTTCTGCTAGTTAACTGCTTCATCGCCTTAATATCGCCATGTGCTCGTAAAACTGCTAGTTAACTTTCTGTTGGTATGTTGCACATTTGATCTGAACTTTGTGTTTTGCAATGCACAATTGATCAACTACTAGTAAGTGTATATTAAAATGGCGGGATACTCTTTTTAGCGGCGAAAATTTTCCATTTGTTGCTATTGTAGCGAATCTAAGCCCTTCAGAATCTTCCCTATCGTCAAGAAAACTTTCCAAAAACATAAGCATTTTGGAGGGAAACCTTGATGATATAGGCTATGAGGATGATCCTGGGTTGTGGTTCTTAGCGTGATCTGTAGATGGCAATATGCTTCTTGTTCATACCTGAGGCTTTACTGAGGCTGCAAGATGTTCTCTAAGGACACTGTCAGTTATGTTCAGATAAGCTAGGGAAGAGATTACTGGTCTTGGAGCATATTGTCTTTTCGTGGGATTGAATTATCCGCTCACATTGCAGTAAATCATGCATATTTCGATTTATATTTTGGTGGAGTTTCATTCGATTTGAATCATAGGTTTGTGAGAAAATATATATTTAGTTTAAACTAGTGCTCGAATACGTAAGAAGCTATTTAATCACAAGTTAGTCATCCGAATGGGATGAAATATTCATAGATTTTAAAACAAGGCATCTACATATTACTGGATTTTTTTCAAAATTTTCTGAATAGTTTTTTCTTTTTTAGCTTCGAAATAACAGATAGTTTGGAACGTTGGATCTCGAATGATGGTAGATGGTGGCACCTAGTCACAATGAGACTTGGAAGCATCAAGTCACTGAAGCTCCGTCCGGTTTCCAAACCAAGCTAGGAAAGGCATTGAAAATGAAGTTCTGCTCTAAAACATCTCTCATTTCATTTTGGTGCTCGCGTGGTTGCATGCTGCCCACGTGTTAAGGTACGTGTCTCTGGCATAGAGTACTACGATTATCGGCGAAAATTATATCGTAATGGAAACTGTAAAAAAAAACCCTCTCTGCTCAAGCTGATGCGACGAGACATCACTGCACCAAACGTCGTGGCAAATTTATAGATGGGTGGCGTGCTAGTCTACCATCTACCAACTGTCAAATCGGCGCCAGCCGCAGCGCAGCAGCAGCCTAGAGTATCTTGCCTAGGTTTTGCCCCTTGCATGTCTATCATCTTTTTCTTCACCCTCCTAGAATCACGCGCACGCGCAGGATCTCGATCCCCACCACGCCGCATCGTTCCTTCCATAGCGCTCGCCCTCTCCTCCGAAAACCCCAAGCGCAGTTGCATCCGCCATCCACCTAAATCCATCTTCACGTGATGGAATATTCTAGGCTTTGCCGGGGCGGTGGGGACGGCCACTTGGAGGCTCTCACCGGCGACAACATCGACCTCATCGCTGCGCATCTGGACGTTACCTACACCGTCCGACTTGCCGCATGTTCCAGGGAGCTCTACGACCGGATCAGCAAGGATGAAGGTAAGATGCACCATTGGGGTGAACCCTGCCTGCTGATGCCTCCGCCTGCTTATTGGTTCGATGAACACTGGGATTGGGCGACAGCATCTCGTCTGCATGATACCGTGTACGACCTGGTGCCCCTCGACCATCCTCGCTGTTCGTCGCCCCCGCCGTTCATGCACGACGAAAATGGCTTGGCGCGAACGGCGATCGGATCGCCGCCGCCGATCATCATGGGTACCAGTGGTGCCTCGTGAACGTCTACACCGAGCGACATATCCCCCTTCCATCCCTACCTGCTTCGAAGATCGATCATAGTAGTTTTTCATATCAACCTGCATACTCTTTTAACTGGGGTCCAGCAATTGATTTGTTGAAGATTGTAATCTGCCAAGTGCCCACAAAAGGTGGGAGGTACGCAGATTACAAGCTCATCGCCTTGTTCGACAAAACGATTTTCTACCTTGAAGGGGGTGGCGACTGGAGAATGCCCATGCTGGAGGCCCTTACACCTGCACCTGATTATCCAAATTACTGTGATGCCATTGACCTCGGTGGCCACGATTTTGCGGTGGACGACACGGACGGCTCCACGTACTTCTGGGACACCGCAAATGGTATTTTTTCAGTCCTTTTGCATTGCATGATACACTGCCTTAACCAATGAAGTTATTAATGAACTACCTTGTTTATATTTTACCTTTCTTAAATGACTTAATGATCACACCCCCTTTTGCTGAATATGAATGAACCGTTGCTTGCAATGAATTAGTAGTACTAATTAGCCACCAACAAACATAGTATGCTCAGTATGTGATTGCATTCCTGAATTAGTAACTCTACGCCAATGCAGAATATGGATGTAATTAACCAGTATCTCAAAAGATAACGCAGCACTATGAAGGCACCCTTTTTGATAACCTTTTACACCCATTGTTTCATATATAACTAATTGATTTTGCCTCCAAAAGGAGGACGAGAGACCCCCGCCATCTGCATCAGAGAGATGCATAAGGGCTTTCATAAGTATATGACTTAACGATCACATCCTTTATCTGAATATGAATGAACCGTTGCTTGCAATGCATTAGTACTAGTCAGTCATCAAGAACATAGTATACTCCGTATGTGAATGCATTCCTGAATTAGTAACTCCATGCAACTGCAGAATATGGATGTAATTAACAAGTATCTCAAATGTTAACGTAGAAACAGAAAAATAGAAGAAAATCGTTTGTAATTACATGCGTAGCTTATATTTTCTAGAGATCAGGGAAAAAGCGTTGATTGGATGTACCTACATGCAGATCAAACAGTTCTTTGTTTATATCGGTGAACAATCTGCAAAATGGTATAATTAATTTTGTGTTTGATACATTATTTCTTCCATTTTCTTGAATAGATTTCAGTTTCCCACAATTATCTTTGATTAGTGATTGTGACGTCCCCTCATTCAAAATAACTCAGGTTATCTTTTTCCTAATCAAGTGTTATTTAAGTTTGAGTAAGTTTACGACTAATATCTACAACCTCATATATATATAAGATTTAGCACCTGCATGCCTAGCAAAGTTAGCTGCCTGTAGTCCCCTGTATAGTTCTTTCTTTTTGCTTTCTCAGTTTTTCGTAGCCTTGCTACAACCCTGTATGCTCTAATATATAATGATGCACGACTAGGCATGTGTTCGAGAAAAGAAAATCTAAATATCTTTTGTAATATATGAGCCTATATTGATGTTTTAGATGTTGGTAGTATAACTTTCGATAAACTTGAGCAGACTTAAATCAGTTTAACTTAGCACAACCATATGGCGTACCTTTTTTAGAACGCGAAAATGAGGTAAAGAAATACCCTGTGTACCCTTAACTATCAATAGTAGAGAAGAGATTATGAACCTTCAACTCTAAAATGCAAATTCTTCTACTGAATGGATAGCTGCATCTGATACCTATTTTGCAAATGTTACCAGACTTGGGGTTAGCTATAAAAAGGCATTTCTTTCTTGTCAAGCTTAATGCACTACCAACACAACCAAAAGTCCGAACTGATCGCAAGGGCGGCAATTTTAGGATAAATTGCGAAAGCCAGGACTCGAACTCGAGACCCTGGCTCTGACACCATGTCAAGCTTCATCGACTAGCCAACGCAACCAAAAGTCCGAACTGATGGAAAGGTCTAGGCAATCCACTTATACAGTTAAACATTTCTTACCCTTCGGGTGGTCACAGGGAAGCTCTCTAATAGATCACTTAAGACAAAGGGAATTAACTACAGCACAGGACTTAAACTTAAGATGATATATATTTGTCAAAATTTGAATCTATCTATATGCTTTCACTGTCTAGATACATCTGAATTTGGACAAATCTCAGACACTTTCGGTGGGACAGAGGTAGTATATAACTGTGTATACACTAACTAGTGTCTAGTTTTGGCATCAATAATAACCTAGATGACACAAATGCTAAAACTGCAAGAATGCTCGATGTCAGTCATAGAAACATTATTGCAGTACCACTTTAGTATGTAAACATCGATCGAAGTAATGTAAAGACTCAAATAGAGTTAGCTACTGAATTCATTCTTATCCTGATGTAGAGTTATTTTCTATATATTATTGAGACGTTTCTGATGCTTAGTTTCCTGTTGGGCTTTTCATCTGGACAAATCATTAGCTGAAATGGGCAGCTACTATTTTTAGATTATATCAACTAAGGCAGCTGTTACTTTTCTCTGTTCTTACTAATTACTGTTCATGAAACTATAGTTCATATTACATGTGTCAAGGTGAGACGATTGCTAAAGTAGAATTATCTGCATTTACTTTGCCGTGCTTTCCCTGAAAATAGTCTGTTGTTTTTGGCTACTAATTCATACGCTCACATCTTCACATGTTAAACATGGATGTACACTAGACCAGCTTAGATGAGGCAATTGTCCACTTTTGCTGGTGTAGCAATTTTAGTATTTCATCTTACACTCAATTACTTCAGGGTAGCCGTCTTTTGTTTTCAGATGTCTTTTAATAGATCAAATTCTGAGAAGGATGCAATTACCTTCCCACGGTCAGTTTCCTACATGGGGTAGCTAGCTGAGAATTTGGCTAAGTATATGAACTCTTACATTCACAACTGGAGACATGAACCATCAGTATTAGTAGATGGCCTAGCAATTTAACCGATACTGCACAAGATACACACCAAGGAGTGATAACAAATGGCATCACAAAATTGTGTTCTGTAAAAAATAATCCTGAAGTTGTGTTGTGATCTATTTATGAGTTGCAGCAATATGTGCAACGGATTCGTTCTCTACACATCAGGATTAGACAGTTTTGTTAAATTAAATGTTGATTTCTTCACAGTTGAGATTGTTTCAGACTTCCGGATAGCATGATGTTTGATTGCGTTGTCTCAGGGCTTAGGGAAAGTGGGTATGTGCCTAATATCAGCTCCCTTAACGTTGTAAGGGCAGTTTGAGAATCGGTGAGTTTGAGCATCATTTATTCAAAAAAATATCATGCTACAACTGCTAAACTTCACTTCATGTTGTGCCATCATCATTGCTGATGAAAAGCCCATAAATATTTACAACTGCTAAACATTTACTCCATCTCACAGCTTAAGGTGTAAATAAATTGGCGCTACAGTAGGATTAAGTAGGGTTGGCGTGGAAATTAGCTTCCATACTTGCCCCTCATAAATCTCTAATAACTCACTCCTTTTACTCCGTATTTCTCTCTCTTCCCTAAAGTAGCCGCATCAGACTCCTCGTTAACTACCATCTCATGCATGCACCGTATACAACCAATGAGGCACCGGTTTTAGAGGAGATTGACTGGAGGAGCGATTAATTCAGCGTGAATACCGTGTGCATGCCATAGCTGGGTCAAGAGTCTCCCCTTTATTAGCAAACGAGAAACGGCTGAGAGGGGCATCTTCGGTAGAAATAGGATAGAGTTCGCCCTACGCCTTATGCTTTGATCAAAAATCGAATTTATTTTTACGCCTTAAGCTCTGAGATAGAGGGAGTATATTAGTTAGACACGCCGCGCCGATCATTGCTAGTGCCTTACTATATGACATAAGAAGACCATGTGAAGGAGACATGCATCACCTTTTTTGGTGATGTAACTAGTCGTCCTGTAGCCCTTGTCAAGTTCCTCTGATACTGATGGGAGGGCCTGCTCACCCTATACGCTAGTACAGTAGTAGTAGTTGCATTTTTTGGGCTCACACCGGCGAAGGGCGCGAATCGGGCGCGTCGGCGCCTCGCGGCACGACGGTTTTCGCGTGTGGGGCCGCCTTGTCAGCGGGAGGACGCGACTGTTCGCATCAAAGGCGACGCGGGAAGGTTGGTAGTCCCCGGCGTTTAATGGTCTCCCGCGCCTAAACCTAGGCGGCCACGAGGGCAGCGGCCGGACACGCGGCGTCCAGTCGCCTACCCCGCCGTAAATGAGGGTAGTTGCCTACCACCAGCATAAAGTACCTACTACGCCGTCCACCCCCGCGGTGCTATCCTCTCATTTCCACCACCGCTTACGCTCCATTCTCTCCTCTCCACCTCAAAAATGCCGCGCCATCGGAAAACGAGGTTCTGTAGGCTTGGCCTCAAAGTCCGCGCGCAGCCTCCACCACCATCGCAGCCGGAGCCGGAGCCGGAGCCGCAGTCCGACGCGGAGTACAGCTCCGATAACGACGAGGACCCACGGTTGAAGGAGGAGTACAGCGAGCACGACCTCCGGATCTTGGAGGCTTCCCAACGGAAGTTCTGCGAGGACAGGGCTCATCGCCATTATGAGGCATTCGCCCGCCAGCAAGCGATACTCTTCTTCCGGAAGGAGATTTCTCGGCTAAGGACTGAACCGCTGGGACAGCGCCGCCGGCAAGGTCTTTTGACGGCGTCCGCCATGCTCGACCGCCTGGAGCGCGAATAGTGGCTACGCCAGTGTTGAAGTGCTGGGTATTCATTTTCAACCTGTGTATTCATTTTGCCAAAATCCTCATGTATTTGCCAAATTTTTCCCTGATTTATGAGGAAATTCTAAGGTTTTGTCAAAATCTTGGGTATTCAGCTGCATACGCAAGAATACCCCTGGGGCCGCCCCTATCGCGAAGCATGGGACCAGAAGCGGGCACGGACGTAGGCGGCATAGGCGAAGAACGAGGACGAGGCAGACCCGTCGCGCGCCCCAACCGACGTCCATTAGATTAGGATTAAGTTTAAGTTTTATTTAGGCCTCCCCAACCGACGGCATCACTTGTGTTCATGTAGTATTATTATGGTGGTGTACTTGTGTTCATGTACTTGCTTCAGACATGTACTGCTGTGTTTGTTGAAGGAGACATGCATCACCCTTTCTTGGTGATGTCTTCCTGTAGCCCTTGTCAAATTAAATTCCTCTGATACTGATGGGAGGGCTTGCTCACCACACACGTCAGGATGAAGTGGAGAGAAACTACTCGTCCCTTGTTGGACACGGACCATTGGAAACTTATTTTCATTATCAATCCTACGTATTATTTTTGTGGCATATATCTTATATTACACCTTGTCAGTGCCCATGATGATGGACTTGGGTGTCTAGGAATAGGAAGGAGGACACTAGCGAATAAACAAACCGGTCAGCCAACCGGCAGCCGATGAAAAGTATGATCAAGTGCGAATCGTCGAAATTGCAATACAATAATTTCCGGGGAAAATATATGTTGATATGAACTTGCAAGTGTGGGCTACCCACAAACTATTTGCAAACACGGGCTATGCATCCACCATGCCATGCTATCTATAGTTCTATTCCTGTTGCTTAGTTTTTCCCAGTTTTATGAGTTGAAGCTGATATACCGTTCCTACGAAATAGCCAAACTAGATCCAGAGGCATAATGTTCAGATTGTGGGCTTCATAAGTATACCATTTGGGTCCATTTTTGTTGTTGCATTGTTCAGGCAACAAGATCAAGCTTGTAGAGAGCTCGTCTTCGAAAAAAGGGAGCTGCCCTGATGATCAGGCCACCAAACGCCAGTGAGCAGACCCGCCCTGGCAGCTTCTGCAAGTTACTGGATGGGCTCATCCCCAGTGCTTTTAAGCCCTGGTTTGAAGGTTTGTGGCCAGAGACCATCAAGCTGAAGATCTCCACCGATTGCATCTGGGAGGTCGGCCTGAAGGAGGAAGATGGCAAGATTGTTATGGACGCACGCTGGTCAGCGTTTGTCAAAGCACATGACTTGAAGATAGGATACTTCACAGTATTCAAGAGGATTGACACCAGATCCTTGAAGGTGCTCGTATTTGATCACGAAAACTGCGAGTAGGTCATCAAGTGTAAAGGCAATCATGCACCACTGGAGGAACAATATGGATCACAGCTCAAATAAGGTGGTGCATGTTCGGTTCTAATTACCACTTTTTTGTAGAGAGGTGGTCAATAAGTATATTTACCACTCTCTTCGATGATGCATTTGTGGTCAACATGATGGTACTCTTATATACTATGTGCGTGGCTCCTTCACACACAATGTTATGTTAAACATGAAGGCTCAATCTGTACTCAATGTCTCTAGTTACATTAGTTAATGCTTGTGTTGGCTGTATTGTGAAGAACACATGCTGTTCAGTTGTCTGGTGAAGTCAAAATGCTGCATTTGGTTCCTCGCAAACGTATGCATGCACCAACAAACTCCCCTTCCATAGTTTTCCAACAAATAGCAAACCTCCTGCTGACAAGCATATTAGGCGCAAATGTGCAACCTTCAGTAACGATCAGGCTTCCAGCACTGCCCCATGTAACCAGACATTTTTTGTGTGTGA
This sequence comes from Lolium perenne, assembly GCF_019359855.2. Classification (NCBI taxonomy): domain Eukaryota; kingdom Viridiplantae; phylum Streptophyta; class Magnoliopsida; order Poales; family Poaceae; genus Lolium; species Lolium perenne. The sequence goes on from NC_067244.2 coordinate 46,031,244, forward strand.
GGCTAACCTTACCAATAGAAAAAAAAGTACAACTTCCCCCGCTTGGGCCAAAATTTCCCCTTTTGGGTTGCCGTCTACTCCCTCCGGTCCTTTTTAATTGACTCAAATTTAGTACAAAGTTGTACTAAATCCGAGTCAATTAAAAGAGACCGGAGAGAGTACATGGTAATTGATGTGGGCCTACTTACTAGGACTATAATGCCCAATAACTACAAATGGGCAACTCAAACACTTTCGGCCCCTTTTCTAATACAACACGGATACTATGATTCACCACAAAAAACAGGGACATTCTACGTACAAGTTGTTTTTAAAGTGATCAAATATCAGGAGCCAAAAATAATTCAAGAAAAGAAACTTGAGTGTACATAGAGGATGACATGCGGGTCCCATTTAGCAGCAGCGGTATCACCGTTTGAGAGGCTGCACGGGATCGAAAGAAAAAGGCAAGTGACCAAATACGAGGTGCCAAAAAAATCCATGAAAAGAAAGTTTTATAGTACATAGAGGATGACATGCGGGTCCCATGAGCCAGCAGGTTCCTCAACGTTTCAAAGGTGGCATGAGATCGAAAGAAAAAGGCAAGTGACCAAAAATCAGGGGGTAAAAAAAATCCAAGAAAAGAAACTTTATTGTACATAGAGGATGAAATGCGGGTCCCATGAGGCAGCTACTTACTCAACGTTTCAGAGGCGGCATGAGATCGAAAGAAAAAGGAAAGTGACCAAATATCAGGAGCAAAAAATAATCCAAGAAAAGAAACTTTTATTGTACATAGAGGATGACATGTGAGTCCCATTTTGCAGCAGCGGTCTCAACGTTTCAAAGGCGGCATGAGATCGAAAGAAAAATGCAAGTGCCAAAACATCAGTAGCAAAAAATAATCCAAGAAAAGAAACTTTATTGTACATAGAGTATGACATGCGGGTCCCATTTTTCAGCAGTGGTCTTAACGTTTCCAAGGGGCACGGGATCAAAATAAAAAGGAAGTGACCAAATATCAGGAGCCAAAAATAATCCAAGAAAAGAAACTTTATTGTACATAGAGGATGACATGCGGGTCCCATTTTGCAGCAGCGGTCTCAACGTTTCCAAGGCGGCACGGGATCAAAAGAAAAAGGAAGTAGCCAGAAATCAGGGGTAAAAATAATTCCAAGAAAGGAAACTTTTATTCTACATAGAGGATGACTTGCGGGACCCACGAGCCAGCAGCTTCCTCAACGTTTCAGAAGCGGCATGATACCGAAAGAAAAAGGCAAGTGACAAATATCAGGTCCCAAAAATAATCCAAGAAAAAACGTTTATTGTACATAGAGGATGACATGCGGGTCCCATTTTGCAGCAGCGTTCTCAATGTTTCAAAGTTGGCATGAGATCGAAAGAAAAAGGCAAGTGACAAATATCAGGAGCCAAAAATAATCCACGAAAGAAACTTTTATTGTGCATAGAGGATGACATGCGGGTCCCATCATGCAGCACCGGTCTCGACGTTGCCAAGGCGGCATAGGACCAAAAGAAAAAGGAAGTAGGCAGAAATTAGTGGGTCAAAAATAAACTCCAAAAAAAGAAAGTTGATTGTACATAGAGGATGACATGCGGGTCCCATGAGTCAGCAGCTTACTCAACGTTTCCAAGGCAGCAGGGGATCAAAAGAAAATCAGAGGGTGAAAAAAATCCAAGAAAAGAAAGTTTTATAGTACATAGAGGATGACATGCGGGTCCCATGAGCCAGCAGGTTGCTCAACGTATCAAAGGTGGCATGAGATCGAAAGAAAAAGGCAAGTGACCAAATATCAGGAGCCAAAAATAATAATCCAAGAAAAGTAATTTTTATTGTACATAGAGGATGACATGTGGGTCAAAGGCCGCAGGGGATCAAAAGAAAAAAAGGCAAATAGCCAGAAATTAGGGGTAAAAAATAAATCCAACAAAGGAAAGGTTTGTTGTTCATAGAGGCTGACATGTGGGACCCATGAGCCAGCGGTGACCTCAATTTCAAAGGCGGCATATGATCGAAAAGAAAAAGGCAAGTTAGCAAAAATCAGGGGGTAAAAAAAATCTAAGAAAAGAAACTTTATTGTACATACAGGATGACATGCGGGTCCCATGAGCCAGCACCTTACTCAACGTTTCAGAGGCGGCATGAGATCAAAAGAAAAAGGAAACTGACCAAATATCAGGAGCAAAAAATAATCCAAGAAAAGAAACTTTTATTGTACATAGAGGATGACATATGGGTCCCACTTATACAAGCTCTTTCACTCCAAGATCTTGCAAGTTGATTGTACATAGAGGATGACATGCGGGGCCCTTGTGTCAGCAGCTTAATCAACGTTTCCAAGGCGGCAGGGGATCAAAAGAAAAAGGAAATAGCCAAAAATAAGAGGGTGAAAAAAAATCCAAGAAAAGAAACTTTTATAGTATAGAGGATGACATGTGGGTCCCATGAGCCAGCAGCTTCCTCAACGTTTCAGAGGCTGCATGAGATCGAAAGAAAAAGGCAAGTGACCAAAAATAAGTGGGTAAAAAAATCCAAGAAAAGAGACTTGATTGTACATAGAGGATGACTTGCGGGTCCCATCAGTCAGCAGCTTACTCAACGTTTCCAAGGCGGCAGGGGATCAAAAGAAAATGGAAATAGGCAAAGATCAGAGGGTGAAAAAAATCCAAGAAAAGAAACTTTTGTAGTACATAGAGGATGACATGCGGGTCCCATGGGCCGAAGAAACACACGACAGTCCTACGCATGTGCGTCGACTTTACGTGTCTCAATAAACATTGTCCAAAGGATCACTTTCCCCTCCCGAGGATCGATCAAATTATCGACTCCACGGCTGGATGCGAACGTCTTTCCTTCCTGGATGCATACTCTGGTTATAACCAGATCAGATTGAAAGAAGAAGATGAAGTAAAGACCGCGTTTATTACACCATACGGCGTGTTTTGCTACAGAACAATGCCCTTTGGTCTGAAAAATGCGGGAGCAACATATCAGAGGATGATGCAGAAGTGTTTGGCGACACAGATTGGAAAAAACGTACAAGTATACATCGATGATGTCGTCATAACATCAAAAAAGGGGGCAACGCTGATCGAGGATCTCAAGGAAACCTTCGACAACCTTGACAAGTTCTGCCTCAAACTGAACCCAACGAAGTGTTCTTTCGGCGTCCCAGCAGGAGAACTTCTGGGGTTTCTAGTTTCAGCAAGAGGGATTGAAGCAAATCCCGATAAAATACAAGCTATCGTAACAATGAGGAAGCCAACAAAGTTGAAAGAAATACAGCAGTTAACTGGGCGAGTCGCAGCCTTGAGCAGATTCGTCGCCAGGCTAGGGGAAAAAGCGCTACCATTTTACGCCCTCATAAAGCAAGGAGATAAATTCCAGTGGAACGAAGAAGCGGACAGAGCTTTTGAGGACCTCAAACGCGAAATCTCGACACCCCACATCTTGGTGGCGCCAAAAGAGAAGGAGCCTTTGTTACTGTATATTGCGGCCACACCTCAGGTAGTAAGCACAGTCCTTGTCGTTGAAAGGGAGGAAGAAGGAAAACTCCACGGAGTGCAGAGGCCAGTATACTTCGTCAGCGAAGTTTTATCGCCCTCAAAACAAAGGTACCCTCAGTACCAAAAGCTAGCATATGGAGTGTTCACAACAGCACGAAAATTGCGCCACTATTTTTCGGCACATCCGATTATAGTGGTCAATGAAGCTCCCTTGTCAAATATACTAAACAATCCAGAAGCTACGGGTCATGTCTCCCTTTGGGGAATAGAACTTTCCCCTCGGGACATCACGTATGAAAAAAGAAAAGCAATCAAGTCGCAAGTTCTGCCAGACTTTATCGCAGAGTGGATGGAGCTGCAAAACACAGGACCCCCAGACTTGTCGAGAACCTGGACCATGAACTTTGATGGGTCCAAGAGACTAGAAGGAGCTGGCGCAGGAGTAATACTTATATCACCTGAAGGCGACAAGTTGAAGTACATCCTTCGGATGACGTTCCCTAACGCACCTAACAATGAAGCAGAATATGAAGCCCTCATACACGGGATGAAGATGGCGAAAGCTTGCGGTGCAACTCGACTAAAAATCTTTGGCGACTCACAATTGGTGGCTCAGTAAGTTATGAACCAATGCGACACAGTCAATGATAGCATGATGGCATACAAGGAGGTGTACAACGAGCTCGAGAAGTTATTCGATGGATGCGAAGTAAATCATATTAGCAGATTGAGCAACGATGAAACCGATGTTCTTGCAAACATCGGGTCGCAATGCCTTGCAGTTCCGCCAGGTGTATTTTGGGAAGAGATAACAGAGAGATCTACAAAATCGACAAAATCAAAAAAGAAGGAGAAGAAACCCTCGGGGGCTACCAAGGAAGAGCAAGAGGAAGAAGAAGAAGATCAGGACCTGGTCATGGTGATACAGATACCATGGATGCAGACGTACATATCATACATCCTCAGGAAAGAAATACCCGATGATCCAGTTGAGGCAAGGCGAGTAATTCGACGCTCCAAAGCTTTCACGGTGATCAAAGGAGAATTGTACAAGCGAAGTATTTCAGGCGTCCTGCAAAGGTGTGTCACACCCGAAGAAGGAAGAATAATTCTGAAGGATGTACACGAAGGAATATGTGGCCACCACGCAAGTAGTCGAGCTATTGCAGCCAAGGTTTTTCGGGCAGGATTCTATTGGTTGACAGCAATTGAGGACGCCAAGGAAATAGTAAGAACTTGCGACGCGTGTCAAAGGTTTGCCGCGAAACCTCATTCTCCAGCAGCAGAACTAACACCAATACCATTGTCGTGGCCCTTTGCCCAATGGGGACTTGATATGGTGGGCAAGTTACACAAATCCTGGCCAGGAGGAAAGGAGTACATGCTAGTAGCTGTCGACAAATTTACAAAGTGGATAGAAGCGAAGCCGATAAACTCACCAGACGGAGCATCCGCAGTAAAATTCATAAAAGGCCTCGTCTTCAGATTTGGAGTGCCCCATAGCATCGTCACAGACAATGGCAGCAACTTCACATCCCACGAATTCAAAGATTATTGCAAAGAAGTGGGTATCAAGTTACACTTTGCGTCAGTTGCGCACCCGCAGACCAACGGCCAAGTCGAGAAAGCTAATGGAATCATCTGCAACGGCATTAAGAAACGCTTATTAGCGCCACTGGAGAAAGCTCGACACACCTGGCCAGAGGAGCTGCCCAGTGTATTATGGAGCATACGAACAACACCAAACACAGCAACACAAGAAACTCCGTTCTTCTTGGTTCATGGAGCAGAAGCAGTATTACCAATCGAGATAGAGCATGACTCTCCACGAGTCGTAGAATATGATGAAGAGGTGTCGAGAAAAGCGCTAGAAGATGACGTCGATGCACTTGATGAAGCTAGAGATGAAGTACTGTCTCGGGTAACCAAATACCAACAGGACTTGAAGAATTACCACAGTCGACGTTTGCGGCCAAGATCTTTTCAGGTGGGAGACCTAGTTCTTCGGCTCACGCAAAAAAGTCATGAAAAACTCGAGTCACCATGGCTTGGCCCTTACATTGTCACGGAAGTAATCGGAGGAGGAGCATACAGGATAAAGGACAAGAAGACAGGGGTGGAGGAGCAAAACCCCTGGAACGTGGCGCAACTCAGGCGGTTCTACGCCTAGAGCTAAAATATAGTCCTTGTAAAACTTCAATGTAATGAAACGCCCGCGAGTTTTCAGACGCACTCTTTTCCTTTTTCGGGGCACCGAGTGGGGCCGGAAAAGGTTTTTAATGAGGCGGGCTCGCGGTGCTGCAATATAATAAAGATAGTGTCAATATAACTTTTCTTCATCGACACACCCAAAGTCTCCGACCCGACGAATTTCAATATAATTCCTCGAAAAAAGAAAAGCCTCGCCTTGGTATTAAAATACCTCGTGAGTCAATAAAAATACAAAATAGTACTCAACAAAGAAGCTCGGGGGCTGATATTCGCCAAAACTACATATTGAATAAATGCCTTGGTTCAAAACCTCGCAATACACAAATACAGTAAATAGCCACCGAAACACTCGGGGGCTAGACAAATATAGAAATATGATGATTGCTTCAAAATATAATCACAATTATGGGTTACAAAGAAGAGTTATCTACCAAAGGAAAATAATTAGTCATGATTCAATATGTCATCAAGGGTAATTCTATTTTCTTCAGGAGCAGCGCCAAGAAAATCAGCATAATGACCATCTGCAAAAAAGTCGGCATCCATCCGAAGAAGGTCTTCAATCATTTCTTCGGCTATAGGCGAAACCTTCGTGTTAATTCGGTCGACACCAACTCTTCGGCGCCTTACCTTCTCATGAACTTTCGCAACAACTTGGGTCAGGTCAAGCTTTGAGTGGCAGATCTGAAGCATGATAAGGGCAAATCTGGCGCCAGCTACCAGTTGAGCTCTGACAAAATCATGGATCTTGTGGGCATCCTTAAATTTCCCCATTAACTCGGGAAGAGTTTGTGGTTGAACGTTCCGAGGAAACATGGAGTTATAAACCATGGACAGGGTCCTGGTACAGAAGTCAAGGAAGTCGCGAGTTTGAGAGGTGCGATCCTGAAATCTGACAATCTGGCGGGTCCTCTCTGGGGTAGCCCAAAACAGAGAACCATGGTCAAGGGCAAGGTTAACAAGGAGGTTCGTCCTAGTATTTACCCTCTCTTCTTCGGCAACAACATCAGTAAAGGAACCTATTAAAACAACAGAGCAGAAAACTTTAAGAGACGCAGCATGAAGACGGAAGATATCGGAGGATGAAACAAGCATACCCGACATATCCGCACTGGCTTCACTCATTAACTCGAGCATGAAATTTTCTCGAGTAGTCGCCTTTTCAGCCTCGGAAGCAGCGATTTCCTTAGCAGCCAAGGCCTCGCGAGCTTGCTGAAGTGCAATTTTTTCGGCTTCAGATGACTTACGAGACTTTTCCATCATCACAAGTGTTTGCTTCTTTGCATACTGAAGTTGCTGCCGAAGTTCATCCAATTCTTGCGGCAAGGAATCTTCGACAGGTGTAGTGTCAGCAAGAACTCTCCTTGAGCGAGAAGAAGAAGGCGAAACATTGGAAGGAGCGGAAGATGGAGTATAGTTATCAAATACCAACTGAAATTTAATAAAACAAGACAACATCAATCAACAAGCAAAAATAGAGTTTTTCATTAATCTTTCGGAATAGTTACAAAGGCCTTACAGTGGAGCTAATGAAGTACGTATCGCCAAATAACTACTTTGGCGACAAGAGCAAAAGAAACAGAGAAAGAAAAACAAAGAGGCATGCAACTAGACCTCCGGCCTTGATGAGCTAGGAGTTGAAGCTGGTTTGATCCCGAGATAGGCCAAGATTTTCTTCGTATTGGGCTTGGCTGCCTTAATCAGCGACCTCCATCTTGACTGCTCTATCTGATTGGTGTCGCCAACTTTCATCCAATCAACAGTTTGTTGGCTGTCAACCAGGGCAACAAGCAGCTTTCGACAAAGCAATCTTCATATTTTCCTGGCGCATCTTCAGTCCAAGGTCCTCTGATGAATTGAAGCTCTTCGCAAGGGCAAGGAAAGTCGGGGGCTCCTCTTTCTTCGGGAAGAAGTAGGGGAACAGCGTCGACAATCCTGCACTAGCATTTGCCACGCCCTCACGAATTTCGGACCCATGAAGCTCCAGATAAGAAAGTGCGTCGAGGAGAGGATCATTGACGGGATTCTCCAGATCAAACTCTTGGTTTGTTTGGCCTACCACAGGAAATAAACATTAATCAAAAAACAAGGAACAGGAAGTCCAATAAAAAATAGAAGGGATTGATAATATTACTTTGAGTGCGTCGACTTTGCGATTTCAGGCGCTTGAGAATTCCCTGTTCACGAGCAGCCTGTGCGGCTTTGTGCTCGTTTAAAGCAGTTTCAGTATCTCCAAGTTTCTTCTGCAGTTCCTCGGCACTAGCAGCTTTTGCTTTGGCTTCATTAGCCTCTGCTTTGGCTTCGCTAGCAACAAGTTCGGCTTTCTTGCGCGCCGCTTCACTTTGCTCCAGCTGTTGAGCAAGTGCGTCGGCACGTTTGTTGGCCTCTGCAAGTTTCTCTGTCGAAGTAAAAAAGAAAAAAGAAAGGTCAAAAAGGTTGCGACAAAGGACAGGAGCAAGAAGTTAAAAACAACGATAGGAAAAAAGTTATTACCTTCAGCTCTGTTGGCATACTCATGGTACCCAATGAATTGGGATCCGATGCGAATAAGCTCTTTGATCATGGGCTGTCAAAGAAGAACAAAGAAAAAGAAATATCGGTATGAAAAACGAGTGAAGACGTGAAAAAGCAAAATAGAAGAAATATAGATATCGACAAACTTACATCATCCAAGAGCAAAGTAGAAGAGCCGCTTAATTGAGGGGCAGGCTCAACAATCGTTTCAATCCTTGTCCTTTTTGGTGAAGGCGCAAGGGGGCTTGCTGGCGGAGTTGTGGTGACGACGTTTCGTTGAGGAGGCGAGGATTTTTCTCCTTCAGCTGGTGTCTCTGAAACAACTAGAGTACGTGACGAGCTCGTTCGAGCAGCCACGTCAAGAGTTGGTGGTTCTTCCTCATCATCACTATGAACAAAAGACGACAGCATAAAAAACAAGATAGACAAAAGAACTTCGAGTACAACGATAAGAAGAAGTAAAAGACAACTTACGAGCTGATGAGGGATCCAAGATATGGATCATAAGCCGCTTTTTGGCGTGAAGGATCGGCTTCTTCGGCTTTGGAGGTGCCAGAATCCTCGGTGTCATTCCTTTTCCTTTTGTTCCTTGGGGAAACAGCAGGAGGAAGGGATTGCGTCGACTCGCTGGCGTCAGATTCAACTTCTTTTTCATGGGAAGCCGCAGATTTGTGAGAACCTGCGACTTCACTTTCAGGAAGAGAAGAACCCTGGTTGTCTTCGGCGACGATAGCTAGTTCTTCGACTTCTCCATCCTCAGGAAGAGGAGGAAGGGAAGCCACAGTAGGATGGTTCTGCAGGAAAATAGCGACAAAAGAAAAATTAGAGAGATATCAATACAATGAGATGCAGGGAAAGTTCGGAACAAGACAAAAATTCGAGAAGACAAAATACCTCAGGGAGAGGATTGGCGGAGCTGTATGGTTCCACGCGGCAAGAGGAGGGAGTAGGATCCTTCTTATTAAGCGAGGAAATTCTTTGAATCAGCTTCTCCAAGTCCTTTACAGAAAGATCATTGGAGAGCCTATTGGCGTCATTTTCACCAGCATACGTCCAAAGGGGATTTTTGCGAGCCTGAAGAGGCTGCACTCTAATCCTAAGGAAGTAGGCAGTGATTTGAATACCAGACAGCTCTTTGCCTCGAGTATTTTGAAGCTGATGAATACGAGACATAAGTGCTTCTGTCGCCGTTTTCTCTTCTTCGGAAGCTTCAGCATCCCAGGAGCGGCGGCGCAGAATTTTGGCACTTCCGTCGAAAGGGACTATGTTGTGCTCAACAGAATTGGCACTTTCTTCGTGTATGTAGAGCCACCTTTTGCGCCACCCTTGGACAGAATCAGGAAATTTGACGTCGAAGTAATCAACGTCAGATCGGACACAGATAACAACGCCGCCTATGTTATAGGTGGCGTTGTGGGAGCCATTGCGGCGGAGGCAGAAAATGCGTTTCCACAGAGCCCAGTTAGGAGGGACTCCAAGGAAGCACTCGCAAAGAGTGATAAAAATGGAGACATGGAGGATGGAATTGGGGGTCAACTGGTGCAGCTGAATCCCATAAACAAAAAGAAGGCCGCGGAGGAAATCGTGAATTGGGGCAGAAAGGCCGCGGATGAGGTGATCAACGAAACTAACCCGGTACTCCATTGGAGGGGTTGGGTAGCTTTCTTCGCTGGGAAAGCGGATGGCGTCCTCTTTCTTCATCAGGCCTAGCCTCTTCAACATGTTGACGTCTTGATTGGAGATTTTAGATCTCTCCCACTCAAGATGTTCAGCGGCCATCTTGGACTCTGGAGTACTGTGGCGAGTGAGTCGCGTGCGCGGTGGCATCAACGGCACTGGAAAAGCAAAGTTCGTGCGTGTGTAAGATCAAAGGGAGTTGGGCGCAGTGGAAGTTTTTGCAAAGAGGAACAGATGTGCGGCGCAAACGAAGGTGCGAACGGAGGTTGAAGAAAGGTTTATATAGGAATTGGGCGAAGCAATGCACCGTTGGATGAAGAAATCGTGTGGTGAAAAAAAAGATCTTGTAGATAAAGGGTAAAAAGGTATTTTTACTGAGATGGAATAGAACAGGCGTTACAGTACGTGCGCCAGGAAAAGCGGAGGACGTGTGTCCTCCACTTGCACGACGTGTCAACGTGGTGGAAACAATGGACCCACAAGGCAGAAAAATCACGGCTATTAACAGAGATGAAGTAAATTTGACTAAGGGAAGCATGCCGACAAGAAAAATAAAAGAAGATTGGCGACAGGAGAAGTTATTGAATACTTCGGGAGCCTTTGATCAAATACAAGTTTTTGCCCAAATGCTCGGGGGCTACTTCGACAAAAGTAAAATTTCGAGTATGGCAATATAGAAATTGTGGGAGCCTACAACCAAGCACAAGTCCTTGGCTGTAGCCTCGGGGGCTACTCCCATCGGGAGCGCTGTTCGCGCACCCGAGAGATGAAAAGAAGATCATATCGAGAAATAATGACAATATAGCGACAAGGTGGACTAAAATGTTGAGCCTACAACCAAGCACAAGTCCTTGGTTGTAGCCTCGGGGGCTACTCCCATCGGGAACGCTGTTCGCGTACCCGATGAAATTAAAAAAGAAAGATAGAAGAGTAAAAGAGTATATTTCGAGTTATAACTAACTCTACATATACTCCCATCGGGATATAAGTCATCTTTGACTCGATAAAATGTGCCATTCCAACAGCCGAAAAAGCACTCGACAATATATTCTCAGAACGCCAAAGTTGCGATCAATTTCTGAATGCCGCAAATTTGCGAAGGTAAGACCCCAGATCCATTCTGCTGGGCGTGGCATCGCCGAAGACTGCGCTCTGCTACTTTTATCCGTATCAACAGATACGAAGAAAAATCCTAACGGACGCGTTAGGTACCCGATAAATTTTACTGGGACTCGATAGAATGGTAAGACCTTAAGCGGCGCCTATCAAAGTTTGCACCAGTATCCCGAGGTCATGTCCAGGGACGTGATCTTGAAGTAGGTTTTTGCGGATTGCCACGAGAGCAGTTAACTAGTACCTGATCCGTCAGATGAACTAGCCCCAACTACCATTATCCCTGTACAATATAGATTTTTATGTGAAGAAATATAGGAAAGTTAAAGCTGTCGAATAAAAATAAATAGTGGAGATTTTCCCTGACTCTACGATTCAAGCAAAATCTCGAGGGCTACTGACATAGGCATCCCAAATGGGCCTACCGAAGAAAGTACCCGGGGTTTACTGAAGGCCCACTACCCGAAGAATAAGAAGATTCGGGAGCCCAAGATATATTAAGGAAAGTTAGAGTTGTAATAGAAAGTGTTATTTGTAATCTGGCGGGATGAGTTAGAAACCGTCCCGGACTCTGTAACTTGTACAAAACGAAACCCTCGGCTCCGCCTCCTTTATAAAGGGGGAGTCGAGGGACGAAGAGAGGATCGAATCATTGTTTTACAAACCCTAGTTTTCATAATCGTCGAGTACTTTTCGGCTGAAACCTTCGAGATCTACTTGCCCTCTACTTCCAACTAAACCCTAGCCTATAATCCATAGGCATTGACAAGTTGATACCTTGTCATTCGTAGAGGATGACATGCGGGACCCATGAGCCAGCAGCTTACTTAACGTTTCAAAGGCGGCATGAGATCGAAAGAAAAAGGCAAGTGACAAAATATCAGGAGCCCAAGATAATCCAAGAAAAGAAACTTTATTTACATAGAGGATGACATGCGGGTCCCATTTTGCAGCAGCAGTCCCAACGTTTCAAATGCGGCTTGAGATCAAAAGAAAAAAGAAAGTAGCCAGAAATTAGGGGGTAAAAAAACTCCAAGAAAGGAAAGTTTTATTGTTCATACAGGCTGACATGTGGGATCTATGAGCCAGCAGAGTCCTCAACGTTTTAAAGGCTGCACGTGATCGAAAGAAAAAATAAGCCAAAAATCGTTTGGTCAACAAAATCCAAGAAAATAAACATTTACCATTCTGAGAGGATGACATGCGGGACCCATGAGGCAGCAGCATCCTCAACGATTCCAAGGCGGCAGGGGAAATATCCAGAAATTAATTAGGGGTTCAAAATAAATCCATCAAAGGAAACTTTTATTATTCATAGAGGATGATATGTGGGACCGACCTGCCAACAGCGTCCTCATCGTTTCAGAGGGGGCAGGAGATCAAAAGAAAAAGGCAAATAGCCATAAATTAGGGGTAAAAAATAACTCCAAGAAAGGAAACTTTTATTGTTCGTAGAGGATGACATGCGGGACCCATGAGCCAGCAGCTTACTCAACATTTCAAAGGCGGCATGAGATCGAAAGAAAAAGGCAAGTGACAAAATATCAGGAGCCAAAGATAATCCAAGAAAAGAAACTTTATTGTACGTAGAGGATGACATGCGGGTCCCATTTAGCAGCAGCGGTCTCAACGTTTCAAATGCGGCTTGAGATCAAAAGAAAAAGAAAGTTGATTGTACATAGAGGATGACATGCGGGTCCCATGAGTCAGCAGCTTACCCAACGTTTCCAAGGCGGCAGGGGATCAAAAGAAAAAGGAAATAGCCAAAAATCAGAGGGTGAAAAAAAATCCAACAAAGGAAACTTTTATAGCACATAGAGGATGACATGCGGGTCCCATGAGCCAGCAGGTTCCTCAACGTTTCAAACGTGGCATGAGATCGAAAGAAAAAGGCAAGTGAAAAAATATGAGGAGCCAAAAATAATTCAAGAAAAGAAACTTTTATAGCACATAGAGGATGACATGCGGGTCCCATGAGCCAGCAGGTTCCTCAACGTTTCAAATGTGGCATGAGATCGAAAGAAAAAGGCAAGTGCCCAAATATGAGGTGCCAAAAAAAACTCCAAGAAAAGAAAGTTGATTGCTCATAGAGGATGACATGCGGGTCCCATTTAGCTGCAGCGGTCTCACTGTTTGAGAGGCGGCAGGGGATCGAAAGAAAAAGGCAAGTGACCAAATATCAGGAGCCAAAAATAATTCAAGAAAAGAAAGTTTTATAGTCCATAGAGGATGACATGCGGGTCCCATTTAGCAGCAGCGGTATCACCGTTTGAGAGGCGGCAGGGGATCGAAAGAAAAAGGCAAGTGACCAAATATGAGGTGCCAAAAAAATCCAAGAAAAGAAAGTTTTATAGTACATAGAGGATGACATGCGGGTCCCATTTAGCAGCAGCGGTATCACCGTTTGAGAGGCGGCAGGGGATCGAAAAAAAAGGCAAGTGACCAAATATGAGGTGCCAAAAAAAACTCCAAGAAAAGAAAGTTGATTGCACATAGAGGATGACATGCGGGTCCCATTTAGCAGCAGCGGTATCACCGTTTGAGAGGCGGCAGGGGATCGAAAAAAAAGGCAAGTGACCAAATATGAGGTGCCAAAAAAACTCCAAGAAAAGAAAGTTGATTGCACATAGAGGATGACATGCGGGTCCCATTTAGCAGCAGCGGTCTCAACGTTTCCAAGGCGGCAAGGGATCAAAAGAAAAAGGAAGTAGCCGTAAATCAGGGGTAAAAAAAATCCAAGAATAGAAAGAATTTTGGTTCATAGAGGATGACATGCGGGACCCATGATCCTGCATCGTAAACGGCTCGATCGGAGAACGTTGAACGAGATGGCGCGATCGAGAAAAAAAACAATGCCAGAGAGGCTGCCATCTGGGCCCTACATCCCTCGGCGGTGCGGATTTGCGTTGACTCGGCCGGCGAACCCAAGATTTCGAGATGCACCACGTCCCGGGCCACCATACACGACGTTTTGGCCGCTTTCGTCGGGCTAGGTGGCCTCAAAAACGAGAAAAAAAAAGTTTTGACATGCACCACGGAGGGACCCAAAATCGTCGGCCATGGTACACCAGCAACCACGGCGCGACTTCAACTTCGTCGGCCATGGCAACTTTTCTTGTAGTGAAACAAGTTCCAATAAAGGAAGAGGAAAGAAGAGGACATTGTGGACGAGATTGAACACCTTTTTATGTGTTAAGCTGAGGCCTTGTTTAGCTGAAGATTTCGACTTAGGCCTAACAGCTCAGCACACCCAGAAATAAATTTCCTTGCGCGCACCACTGTCAGCGAAAATAACAAAATTAGCACGCAAGATTAAGAACGAAGTGAATTTAAGTAACTTGGTTAGCTTTTCAAGCAATATATTCAGGGAAAGAGCACACATGTCCGGCTAGAAATAATCGTAAGAGAAGAACAATAAATCTAAGGCATCCCACTTCATATGCAGAAGGGACGCGACAACGCATGGATTCATACCTTGAGTCGACTCTGGCTCGTAGAAGGGCGGTCGCGCCACGAGGATGCCGGCGACGTCTCCACCTCGATCTCACATGTGACTGCTTCTCGGTGGGCGGTGCGCCACGCCATGTAGAAGATCTATCAAAAGAGGAGAGCCCGATGACGCTACCGACGCCTCAACCTTGATAGCACCGGCTTGTTGCTCCGCACCGAGATGCGCCACGTGCAAGATTTAGCGGATGCGCCAATTTTAGAGATATGTCATGATCGTTGTAACAAATTTCAACATGATGATGATTTGATCCTGCACTCGGCCTTGAACATAAGTACTAGTACAGTCTCACAATTTTTTTTATCATTATACTTTGCGAGATTTAGCGAATGCGCCAAATTCAGAGATAGATCATGATCATGGTAACACAATTTTCAATGTAATGATGATTTGATGTTGCACTAGACCTTGAACATAAGTACTAGTACGGTCTCACAATTTTGTATCATTATACTTTGCAAGTTTTAGCGGATGCGCCCATTTTCAGAGGATCATGGTAACAAATTTTCAACGTGATGATGATTTGATGTTGCACTCGACCTTGAACAGAAGTACTACTACTGTCTTACAATTTCTTTATCATTATACTTTGCAAGATTTAGCAGATGCGCCAAATTCAGAAATAGATCATGATCATGGTAACAAATTTTCAATGTGATGATGATTTGATGTTGCACTCGAACTTGAACAGAAGTACTAGTACAGTCTCACAATTTTTTTATCATTATACTTTGCGAGATTTAGCAGATGCGCCAAATTCAGAGATAGATCGTGATCATGGTAACACACTTTTCAATGTAATGATGATTTGATGTTGCACTCGACCTTGAACATAAGTACTAGTACGGTCTCACAATTTTGTATCATTACACATTGCAAGTTTTAGAGGATGCGCCCATTTTCAGAGGTAGATCATGATCATGGTAACAAAATTTCAACGTGATGATGATTTGATGTTGCACTCGAACTTGAACAGAAGTACTAGTATGGTCTCACAATTTTTATTATCATTATACTTTGAAAGATATAGCGGATGCGCCAATTTCAGAGATAGATCATGATCATGGTAACAAATTTTCAACGTGATGATGATTTGATGTTGCACTCGGCCTAGAATAGAAGTACTAGTACGGTCTCACAATTTTTTTTTATCATTATACTTTGCAAGATATAGCGGATACGCTAATTTCAGAGATAGATCATGACCATGGTAGTGACCAATATTCAAGGTGATGATGATTTGATTTTGCACTCGGCCTTGAACAGAGGTACTAGTACGGTCTCACAATTTTTTATCATTATACTTGGACCTTAGCGAAATTCAAAATCTCATAGCGGCAAAACTTCCCGCCTACAAAATACAAAAATTTCACACGCTTCCAAATTCCCATTCTACCCATGTGGAGATGACAGCAAAGTCGGTTGGTGGGGGGGTCTTCCCGTCATTTTTTGGATCACCACCTCCCTAGCCCAGGAAACCCTCCCCAAAAAAATTCATTTCCCTCAGTCTCTCATCTGAGACCACCCACCGGAACTTCTCAAGTCCCTCTCTCTACCACCTCCACAACCACCGCACCGGAACATCCCCGCCGGACTTCCCTGGCCTACCCGTCATCCGGCTGCAGGAGCCGCTTCATCGACGCCGTCATCAACCGGATCGGATCATCCCCGCCGAACCTCGAAACCATATGCTCATCTAGCAGTCTACAGCAGTCGCTTCAGCTGCGGTATCGTCCACCCCACCGGATCCGCTTCGCTGGATCCGTCGTCCACCGCATCGGATCTTGCTCACCGACACCGCTGTGCACGAACCGGATCTGCTTCACCGGCGCCGTGCATGATCTAAACTCTTCTACTGTCACTTTTCTATTGCTTGCCTGCAAGTTCTTGTTTAATCTTGGGGGAACCTGCTTGTGCTAACGACGCGCCGTTACGGTTTTGCAGATGAGATGACTAACCATGAATTGTAACGGCCGTCCGTCCAACCCCAAGTAGCACATGTAGTGTACTTCATCACCGGATCTATCAACCCCAGGAAGATCTGCTGTGACTCCCACAGAGTGCTTCTCCTAATGTAAGTCCCTTGTTTTAGCGCCATGTTCTGGGTTCAGATGCTTGTTTGTCTGAAGCTCTTTTAGTTCATTCCTAGCTATGACGGTAACACCTTGCTATTTTCTAGTTCATTGCTAACTTTAAGCGATTGAACATTTTGGTTTGCATTCCCTGCTCTGTAGCCATCATAACTTCTATCTTGCTCAGTCGTTGTTACAAAAATTATAGGCTGCTACTATTTTGTTCATGCCAATATTGTTCTTCAAAAGCTGCTATCACTCTGCTATCTAGCTATGACCGTAAGTATTTAGTTTGGCATGCTATCACTCTGCTATCTAGCCTGTAGTACAAATAAACTTGTCATACTACTAGATAATAATTTTGTGTGCCATCTTGTTCTTCAAAAGCTGCATTATTGACTTGTTTCTCTGACTTGGCATGACGCTCACATATGGAATGCTGAACATATTGGTTTGCATTCCCTCTTATACAAGTTCACAGGTGATCCCACTATATTCTGTATCTGGTCCATCCTAAGCTCCAGCATTAACTATCCTCTATGTGTTGCTCATTACAAGTTTATATCCCGAAACATCTTGATTTGCATCCCCTTCACTATAAGTTCAGGAGTATTATTTAGTTCACGGCCAATTTGAAGTAATTGCACTTGGCACATGTTGGTTCACATTCCCTCCTCTTTAGCTTTTACCATCGTAACTTCTATTTTTGGTTTACATTCCCTGCTCTGTAGATGTAGCAATCATAACTTCATCTTGCTCAGTCGTTGTTACAAAATTTATAGCCAAATGTTATTCCCTGAACATGTTGGTTTGCATGGGACTTGACAGTAGTAAGTCTGCTGTTTCATTTTAATGTGCTCTGTTATATTGGCTGTTGGTATGCGGCATGATATCTTTGTTTGCTTATTGTGCGCATTACAATGATCTTCTTATAACGACGAAATGATGAGTTCCAAATTCTTTGGCAAACAATATTGTAGTGTCTTTGCCTTTCCATTGTTGCTGTCTTAACTTGTAAGGTCTTTGTTTCAGATATAGGTGGTGCATGGACAACTTAAAAGATTGCCGAATGGCTTCATTGTATTGCTAGGTTTAATTACCATTCAATTTCTCTGGGTTCTGTAATATTTTTTCAAAGCCTTGCAGCTGATGTAATATTTAGTTAGTTTTTATAGTTCTTCGCGCATTTTTTCTATGGTGCTTGTGGTAAGTGAGGCTATCCGACAAAAATCATGTGCTGCGTAAATATTCTCCGTATCTAAATCACAAATTCCCATCCCTTAAACGGCCCAATTAATCGAAATCACATAAGTGCCGGCCCGCAAAATCCTAAAGCGCCTATTCTGCCGGCATATAAACAGCAACTAAACGAGTGGGCCAGCCCACTTGATTTCTGGTGGACCCCACCGTCTAATTGGGCCGGACCACTTTCTTTAATGTGGACCCCACACACATCTGGGCCGGCCCTGTAACAGAAAAGCGGGCCCCACAAGATTATTGGGCCGGCCCACTAACTTGTTGGGCCAGCCCAACTGCTTTTATGGTGGACCCCACATGCTAAGTGGGTCGGCCCGGTTACACGATAGGGGACCCCACATTTATTATTGGGCTGGCCCACTATCTTGCTGGGACAGCCCACTTGCTATATGGTGGACCCCACATACTAAATGGGCCGGCCCATTAACAGGAATGTGGGACCCACCTGTGTTTTGGCTCGGCCCACTATCTTGTTGGGCCAGCCCACATGCTATATGGTGGACCCCACATACTAAATGGGCCGACCCATTAACAGGAATGTGGGACCCACATGTGTTTTGGCCTGGCCCACTATCTTGTTGGGCCAGCCCACTTGCTATATGGTGGACCCCACATACTAAATGGGCTGGCCCTTTAACAGGAAAGTGGGACCCACCTGTTTTTTTGGCCCGGCCCACTAACTTGTTGGGCCGGCCCACTTGCTATATGGTGGACCCCACACACTTAATGGGCGGCCCTTTAACAGGAAAGTGGGTCCCACGTGCTAATTAGGCCGGCCCACTAACTTCTTGGGCTGGCCCAGTTGCTTTAAGGTGGACCCCACTTGTTAAATGGGCCGGCCAGATAACAGGAAAGTGGGCCCCACATGTCTTGTGGGCCGGCCCTTTTGCCTGTTGACCGGTCAAACGAGTGCATTCGGCCCGGCCCACATGCTTAGTGGGCCGGCCCATTAATGTTTTGACCAGTCAACCTTAGAGGTTAGGCCCGGCCCACGTAACTAATGGACCAGCCCAGCTATATAGTTGACCGGTCAAACTAAGTCAGCTGGCCCGGCCCGCAAACTTAATGGGCTAGCCCGCTTAAGACGTGGCAGGCCTCGTGTGGGCCTACCATCTACCACGGGGTTTCAGCCGGTTAACGCCGTTAACTGCCAGTTAACGGCGTCTGCCACGTGTCAGTTTGCATGACGTCAGCAGTCAACGGGCTCCCGGAAACACTTGGGCAACGGTCCGATTTTCCGTGACGGAAGGGCGCCCAAGCGCGACGGACCGAAAAAATCGTCGTAGGACTTTGCCTGACGCAGTTTCCACAACAGAACCCATATCGTCGGGTTAGGCCCATAGGCGACGAAAAATACCCCTTAGCGGACGATTTTGAGACGTTGTCTATCAGAACTTTTCTTGTAGTGTTGATTATCGAAAAGTTAATAAGGTTACTAAGAAAGATCATTACCCTTTACCCTTTATTGATCAAATGTTAGAGAGGTTGTCTAAAAATACTCATTTTTGCTTTCTTGATGGTTATTCTGGGTTTTCACAAATTGCTGTTAAAACTAAGGATCAAGAGAAAACCACTTTCACTTGTCCCTATGGAACTTATGCTTATAGACATATGCCTTTTGGTTTATGTAATGCTCCTACTACTTTTCAAAGATGCATGTCTGCTTTTTTTCATGGCTTTTGTGAGAATATTGTAGAGGTATTCATGGATGATTTTTCTGTCTATGGGAATTCTTTTGATAATTGCTTGCGAAACCTTGATAAAGTTTTGCAGAGATGTGAAGAAACTAACCTTGTTCTTAATTGGGAGAAATGCCACTTTATGGTTAATGACGGAATTGTATTGGGACATAAAATTTCCGAGAGAGGTATTGAAGTTGATAGAGCTAAAGTTGAAGCAATTGAGAAGATGCCCTATCCAAGGGATGTTAAAGGTATTCGTAGTGTTCTTGGTCATGCTGGGTTTTATAGGAGATTTATTAAAGATTTCTCCAAGATTTCAAAGCCTCTTACTAATCTTCTTCAAAAAGATGTACCTTTTGTTTTTGATGATGATTGTAAGGAAGCTTTTGAAACTCTAAAGAAAGCCTTAACAACTGCTCCTGTAGTTGAACCTCCTGATTGGAACTTACCTTTTGAAATTATGTGTGATGCTAGAGATTTTGCTGTAGGCGCTATTCTTGGACAGCGAGTAGATAAAAAATTAAATGTTATTCATTATGCTAGCAAAACTCTTGATGCTGCTCAAAGAAATTATGCTACAACTGAAAAAGAATTATTAGCTGTAGTCTTTTCTTGTGACAAGTTTAGATCTTATATCGTTGATTCAAAAGTCACAATTCATACTGATCATGCTGCAATTAGATACCTTATGACGAAGAAAGATGCTAAGCCAAGGCTTATTAGATGGGTGCTTCTTTTGCAAGAATTTGATTTACATATTATAGATAGCAAAGGTGCTGATAATCCTGTTGCTGATAATTTATGTAGATTGGAAAATATTGCTTATGATCCTGTTCCTGTTAATGATAGTTTTCCAAATGAACAATTGGTTGTAATAAAGGTGAACTCGCGAGATAGTCCTTGGTATGCTGATTATGCTAACTTTATTGTATCCAAGTACTTGCCTCCAACCTTTTCAGCTCAGCAAAGGAGGAAATTCTTTTATGACTTGAGGCATTATTTTTGGGATGACCCACACTTATATAAAGAAGGAGTGGATGGTATTATGCGAAGATGTGTTCCCGAATATGAAGAACAAGAGATATTGAGTAAGTGTCATGGTAGTGCTTATGGAGGACATCACGCCGGAGATAGAACCGCGCAAAAGGTTCTACAATCAGGTTTCTATTGGCCAACTCTCTTCAAAGATGCAAGGAAGTTTATTTTATCTTGTGATGAATGCCAAAGGGTTGGTAATATCTCCAGACGCAATGAAATGCCTATGAATTATACTCTTGTTATTGAACCATTCGATTGTTGGGGATTTGACTTCATGGGTCCTTTCCCTTCTTCAGAAGGTAACACTCATATACTTGTCGCTGTTGATTATGTTACTAAATGGGTGGAAGCTATACCCACAAAAAGTGCTGATGGTGAGACTTCTTTAAAAATGCTTTTAGATATTATTTTTCCTAGATTTAGAGTACCTAGATATATTATGACTGATGGAGGTTCTCATTTTATTCATGGTGGTTTTAGAAAAACTCTTGCTAAATATGGTATTAATCATAGGATTGCTTCCGCTTATCATCCTCAAACTAGTGGGCAAGTAGAATTATCAAATAGAGAGATTAAATCTATCTTGGGAAAGACTGTTAATAAATCTAGAAAGAACTGGGCTATTAAATTGAGGAAGCATTATGGGCCTATAGAACTGCTTATAAAAATCCTATGGGTATGTCACCGTATAAAATGGTTTATGGGAAAGCTTGTCATTTACCTTTAGAACTAGAGCACAAAGCTTATTGGGCTGTAAGAGAACTAAATAAAGATCCTAAACTTGCCGGTAAGAAGAGATTGCTACAATTGAGTTCTCTAGATGAATGGAGAAATGAAGCTTATGAAAATGCTAAACTCTTTAAAGAGAAAGTTAAGAAATGGCATGATAGGAGAATTATCAAAAGAGAATTTAATGTGGGGGATAAAGTCCTATTGTATCGGTCTCGTCTTAGATTTTTTGCAGGGAAATTACTCTCAAAATGGGAAGGACCATATGTCATTGTGGAGGTGTATCGTTCAGGGGCAATTAAAATTAGTTCTCTGCAAGGTGATGCCACACAAGTAGTGAATGGACAAAGACTCAAGCACTATATCTCTGGAGATTCTTATAATGAAGATGTTGATGTTATCCAAGTGGTGACTCCGGAAGCTTTCATCAAAGGTCAAATTGACAGTTCTGCAGAGTTCGACTTTGAATAGGTAACAGTACTGGTAATAAAAAGTCCGTGTTTAACTTTACGAACAATGTTTTTGTTATTTTCGGAAAATATGAAAAATTACGAGATCGAAACGGAGTGGAGGAGACGCACGAGGGCGTGCCCCCATAGGCCGGCGCGGGCCCCAGCCTAGCCGCGCCGCCCTATGAGGACATCGCCTCGTTGTCCCTCTCCGACTCTTGTTCGACCTGGTACTTTCCTTTTGTCATGAAAATTTCTGCTATATAATCCCCCGGACCCCTGGAGGTCCGTATATCGTTTCTCGTCGTGTTTTGTTTCGAGCCGTTTTTTGCCAGGATCTGCTTCAGATCTAGAGCCACCATGTCTTCGTCGGGAACTCCGAAGGACAGCTTCTTTGAGGACGTCGTCAACCCGTACATGAACGAGCTGAAGATGCACCCCAAGGAATTGCTACTCGTAGATGGAGAGTTGCAGATCAAAGATGTCCAGGGTCCTAAAGGAGGAGGAAGCTTGGAAGATAGGGTGGAGAAACTAGAACAAGAGGTCTTCAACTACAAGAAGATGGCTGAGCGTGAAGTGGACATCTTCCACAAGATTGTGTCTGAACTTATTGATGGACACAAGAAGGAGACTGCAAAGTTGTGGGACGATATCTTCTCGCTTCACGACACTACCAACAAACTCCAAGCTCAACTCTATGATGTTCAGAATCAAAATTGTGAGTATGAAAACAGGTTTAAACACATAAGTTATGCTGCTAGTTTCAGGATTCCGGAGACCAAGATGTCGTTTGTTGATGGAGAGCCTCTTCCTTGGAAGTCTGATGATGGGAAGAATTCATCATCACCGAAGGAGTAATTCATCATCGGTATTGGCATCCCCCTGGTTTGTTCCAAGCTTGGGGGAGTGCCGCGGTATCACATCATCACTACCTTTTTACCTTTTTATTATCAAGTAGTGTCATATCATGAGTAGGGAAGTTATCATATAAGATGTGTTGCGGTATGGAAGTATCTCTCTTTAGTTGGTTATCTATGTATCCCTTGGTGTGAGTTATCATTATGGAATATTAATGAAAAGTCTTATCATTTACATATTGCACATCTTATTTTAGTTTGCAATCTCTATTATATGATTGATCTTGTTGTTAGTATTGGTATCACTTTGGGAGCATTGATTAAATCTATTTGGTTTTGGCAAACTTAGCATTGGTCAATAGCAACAACACTTTGAGTTTAAGTAGAGAACAAATACATGTAGATATGTTGTTTCATTATCTTTCTTTCTTGTTAGCTATGAGCTTAGTATTCTGAAGTTAAAATTGTTTGTGCTTACAAGGAAGATGCATGATTGTTTCTATCACATGTATATTTGTTTGTTTCCCTCAACTCTTATGCTTGCTAATCGACCTTGCTAGCCAAAGACCTGCACTGAGAGGGAATGCTTCTCGTGCATCCAAACCCTTAGACCAAACCTATGCCATCAGTGTCCACCATAACTACCTATTATGTGGTATTTTGCGCCATTCCAAGTAAATACTTCATGTGCTACCTTTAAACAATTCAAAAGTTATCATCCCTTATTTGTGTCAATGTTTTATAGCTCATGAGGAAGTATGTGGTGTTTATCTTTCAATCTTGTTGGGCAGCTTTCACTAATGGACTAGTGGCTTCATCCACTTATCCTATAATTTTGCAAAAAGAGCTGGCAACGGGGTTCCCAGCCCCAATTAACTAACTCTCATTAATAATCCTCTTCACATGTTTTGCTCTGATTCATCAGTAAGCAACTTAATTTTGCAATAGACACTCCTCCATGGTATGTGAAATGTTGGAAGGCACCCGAGGATTCGGTTAGCCATGGCTTGAGAAAGCAAAGGTTGGGAGGAGTGTCATCCCTAAATAAACTAAAGTACATGTGTGAACAAAAGAGAAGAGGGATGATCTACCTTGCTGGTAGAGATAACGTCCTTCATGGGAGCCGCTCTTTGGAAGTCTGTTTGGCAAGGGGGTTAGAGTTCCCACTACCATTCGTTGACAACAACAAACACCTCTCAAAACTTTACTTTTATGCTCTCTATATGATTTCAAAACTTGAAAAGCTCTAGCACATGATTTAATCCCTGCTTCTCTCTGCGAAGGGCCTATCTTTTATTTTTAATGTTGAGTCAGTAAACCTATTTCCCTCCATCTTAGGCAAGCAATTGAGTTGTTGTGATCCAACCATCTATATTGTGATTTATTTAATCATGCTTTTATTTCTTCCTTGTTTAGTACAAGTTTTATCTGAATGAATATAGCTTTGAAGATTATCGATGATTATGAGGAGATTATTATGATTGAATATGCAAGTTTTGCTATAAGCTTTAATATAAGAGCGCTGCTCGATAAATTAGTACAATCCGTTAAATGT
The DNA here is from genome assembly GCF_019359855.2 of Lolium perenne. Taxonomy (NCBI): domain Eukaryota; kingdom Viridiplantae; phylum Streptophyta; class Magnoliopsida; order Poales; family Poaceae; genus Lolium; species Lolium perenne. The sequence continues at coordinate 46,055,413 of NC_067244.2, forward strand.
TTTCTGACCAAGAACGAAGTTTGCCATCACCAATTTTGATTTCCTATGCACCTTTACTTGTGATTTCCTTCTACTTGTTTCAAGTTGAATTATATGCAGAAGTTGTCTACTAGAATGTCTTGTGTAAATTAATATGATGCTTCTTGTCCGTATTTTATTTATCGACTCTTCACTCCATAAACATGTGGTCTTGTTTACTGAGTTCAGTTTCGCTTGGGGACAAGCGAAGTCTAAGCTTGAGGGGAGTTGATACGTCCATTTTGCATCACTATTTTATATCATAATTTACTGTTATTCATTGATATATTTCATATTTGGAGATGATACTTATGTTATTTCTTCTATTTTGCATGTTTCATGATTATTGGAGGATCGCGCACCGAAGTCAGGATTCTGCTGGAAAAAGCACCGTCAGAATGCAATATTTCGGAAGATCAGCAATTGACGGGAATTATACTGAAAATCCTATTTTTCCAGAAGACGGAGGTAGCCAAAAGGAGGAGCCGAGGAGGGCCGCCAGGGGCCCCCCTCATAGGCCGGCGCGGGCCCTGCCCTGGCCGCGCCGCCTTGTGGGGAGGGGGCCCACAGCCCCCTCTGGCCTCCTCTCCTTCGCGTACTTCTTTGTCCCGAAAACCTAAGCTCCAGAGGAGATTCGCGAAGAGTCACAGCCGCCTCTGCGGGGCGGAAAACACCAGAGAGAAAAGAGCTCTCTGGCGGGCAGGAATCCGCCGGGGAAATTCCCTCCCGGAGGGGGAAATCGACGCCATCGTCACCGTCATCGAGATGGACATCATCTCCATCATCATCACCATCATCTTCATCATCATCACCGCCATCTCCACCGCTGCACCTCGTCACCGCCATAACAATTAGGGTTGGATCTTGATTGTTTGATAGGGGAAACTCTCCCGGTATTGATTTCTACTTGTTATTGATGCTATTGAGTGAAACCATTGAACCAAGTTTTATGTTCAGATTGTTATTCATCATCATATCACCTCTGATCATGTTCCATATGATGTCTCGTGAGTAGTTCGTTTAGTTCTTGAGGACATGGGTGAAGTCTAAATGTTAGTAGTGAATTATGTTGGGTAATATTCAATGTTATGATATTTAAGTTGTGGTGTTATTCTTCTAGTGGTGTCATGTGAACGTCGACTACATGATACTTCACCTTTATGGGCCTAGGGGAATACATCTTGTATTCGTTTGCTAATTGCGGGGTTGCCGGAGTGACAGCAACCTGAACCCCCGTTGGTATATCGATGCAGGAGGGATAGCAGGATCTCAGAGTTTAAGGCTGTGGTTAGATTTATCTTAATTACTGACAAGGTATCAACTTGTCAATGCCTATGGATTATAGGCTAGGGTTTAGTTGGAAGTAGAGGGCAAGTAGATCTCGAAGGTTTCAGCCGAAAAGTACTCGACGATTATGAAAACTAGGGTTTGTAAAACAATGATTCGATCCTCTCTTCGTCCCTCGACTCCCCCTTTATATAGGAGGCGGAGCCGAGGGTTTCGTTTTGTACAAGTTACAGAGTCTGGGACGGTTTCTAACTCATCCCGCCAGATTACAAATAACACTTTCTATTACAACTCTAACTTTCCTTAATATATCTTGGGCTCCCGAATCTTCTTATTCTTCGGGTAGTGGGCCTTCAGTAAACCCCGGTACTATCTTCGGCAGGCCCATTTGGGATGCCTATGTCAGTAGCCCCCGAGATTTTGCTTGAATCGTAGAGTCAGGGAAAATCTCCACTATTTATTTTTATTCGACAGCTTTAACTTTCCTATATTTCTTCACATAAAATTCTATATTGTACAGGGATAATGGTAGTTGGGGCTAGTTCATCTGACGGATCAGGTACTAGTTAACTGCTCTCGTGGCAATCCGCAAAAACCTACTTCAAGATCACGTCCCTGGACATGACCTCGGGATACTGGTGCAAACTTCGACAGGCGCCGCTTAAGGTCTTACCATTCTATCGAGTCCCAGTAAAATTTATCGGGTACCTAACGCGTCCGTTAGGATTTTTCTTCGTATCTGTTGATACGGATAAAAGTAGCAGAGCGCAGTCTTCGGCGATGCCACGCCCAGCAGAACGGATCTGGGGTCTTACCTTCGCAAATTTGCGGCATTCAGAAATTGATCGCAACTTTGGCGTTCTGAGAATATATTGTCGAGTGCTTTTTCGGCTGTTGGAATGGCACATTTTATCGAGTCAAAGATGACTTATATTGCTCTCCCGATGGGAGTATATGTAGAGTTAGTTATAACTCGAAATATACTCTTTTACTCTTCTATCTTTCTTTTTTAATTTCATCGGGTACGCGAACAGCGTTCCCGATGGGAGTAGCCCCCGAGGCTACAACCAAGGACTTGTGCTTGGTTGTAGGCTCAACATTTTAGTCCACCTTGTCGCTATATTGTCATTATTTCTCGATATGATCTTCTTTTCATCTCTCGGGTGCGCGAACAGCGCTCCCGATGGGAGTAGCCCCCGAGGCTACAGCCAAGGACTTGTGCTTGGTTGTAGGCTCCCACAATTTCTATATTGCCATACTCGAAATTTTACTTTTGTCGAAGTAGCCCCCGAGCATTTGGGCAAAAACTTGTATTTGATCAAAGGCTCCCGAAGTATTCAATAACTTCTCCTGTCGCCAATCTTCTTTTATTTTTCTTGTCGGCATGCTTCCCTTAGTCAAATTTACTTCATCTCTGTTAATAGCCGTGATTTTTCTGCCTTGTGGGTCCATTGTTTCCACCACGTTGACACGTCGTGCAAGTGGGGGACACACGTCCTCCGCTTTTCCTGGCGCACGTACTGTAACGCCTGTTCTATTCCATCTCAGTAAAAATACCTTTTTACCCTTTATCTACAAGATCTTTTTTTTCACCACACGATTTCTTCATCCAACGGTGCATTGCTTCGCCCAATTCCTATATAAACCTTTCTTCAACCTCCATTCGCACCTTCGTTTGCGCCGCACATCTATTCCTCTTTGCAAAAACTTCCACTGCGCCCAACTCCCTTTGATCTTACACACGCACGAACTTTGCTTTTCCAGTGCCGTTGATGCCACCGCGCACGCGACTCACTCGCCACAGTACTCCAGAGTCCAAGATGGCCGCTGAAGATCTTGAGTGGGAGAGATCTAAAATCTCCAATCAAGACGTCAACATGTTGAAGAGGCTAGGCCTGATGAAGAAAGAGGACGCCATCCGCTTTCCCAGCGAAGAAAGCTACCCAACCCCTCCAATGGAGTACCGGGTTAGTTTCGTTGATCACCTCATCCGCGGCCTTTCTGCCCCAATTCACGATTTCCTCCGCGGCCTTCTTTTTATTTATGGGATTCAGCTGCACCAGTTGACCCCCAATTCCATCCTCCATGTCTCCATTTTTATCACTCTTTGCGAGTGCTTCCTTGGAGTCCCTCCTAACTGGGCTCTGTGGAAACGCATTTTCTGCCTCCGCCGCAATGGCTCCCACAACGCCACCTATAACATAGGCGGCGTTGTTATCTGTGTCCGATCTGACGTTGATTACTTCGACGTCAAATTTCCTGATTCTGTCCAAGGGTGGCGCAAAAGGTGGCTCTACATACACGAAGAAAGTGCCAATTCTGTTGAGCACAACATAGTCCCTTTCGACGGAAGTGCCAAAATTCTGCACCGCCGCTTCTGAGATGCTGAAGCTTCCGAAGAAGAGAAAACGGCGACAGAAGCACTTATGTCTCGTATTCATCAGCTTCAAAATACTCGAGGCAAAGAGCTGTCTGGTGTTCAAATCACTGCCTACTTCCTTAGGATTAGAGTGCAGCCTCTTCAGGCTCGCAAAAATCCCCTTTGGACGTATGCTGGTGAAAATGACACCAATAGGCTCTCCAATGATCTTTCTGTAAAGGACTTGGAGAAGCTGATTCGAAGAATTTCCTCGCTTAATAAGAAGGATCCTATTCCCTCCTCTTGCCGCGTGGAACCATACAGCTCCGCCAATCCTCTCCCTGAGGTATTTTGTCTTCTCGAATTTTTGTCTTGTTCCGAACTTTCCCTGCATCTCATTGTATTGATATCTCTCTAATTTTTCTTTTGTCGCTATTTTCCTGCAGAACCATCCTACTGTGGCTTCCCTTCCTCCTCTTCCTGAGGATGGAGAAGTCGAAGAACTAGCTATCGTCGCCGAAGACAACCAGGGTTCTTCTCTTCCTGAAAGTGAAGTCGCAGGTTCTCACAAATCTGCGGCTTCCCATGAAAAAGAAGTTGAATCTGACGCCAGCGAGTCGACGCAATCCCTTCCTCCTGCTGTTTCCCCAAGGAACAAAAGGAAAAGGAATGACGCCGAGGATTCTGGCACCTCCAAAGCCGAAGAAGCCGATCCTTCACGACAAAAAGCAGCTTATGATCCATATCTTGGATCCCTCATCAGCTCGTAAGTTGTCTTTTACTTCTTCTTATCGTTGTACTCGAAGTTCTTTTGTCTATCTTGTTTTTTATGTTGTCGTCTTTTGTTCACAGTGATGATGAGGAAGAACCACCAACTCTTGACGTGGCTGCTCGAACGAGCTCGTCACGTACTCTAGTTGTTTCAGAGACACCAGCTGAAGGAGAAAAATCCTCGCCTCCTCAACGAAACGTCGTCACCACAACTCCGCCAGCAAGCCCCCTTGCGCCTTCACCAAAAAGGACAAGGATTGAAACGATTGTTGAGCCTGCCCCTCAATTAAGCGGCTCTTCTACTTTGCTCTTGGATGATGTAAGTTTGTCGATATCTATATTTCTTCTATTTTGCTTTTTCACGTCTTCACTCGTTTTTCATACCGATATTTCTTTTTTTTTGTTCTTCTTTGACAGCCCATGATCAAAGAGCTTATTCGCATCGGATCCCAATTCATTGGGTACCGTGAGTATGCCAACAGAGCTGAAGGTAATAACTTTTTTGCTGTCGTTGTTTTTAACTTCTTGCTCCTGTCCTTTGTCGCAACCTTTTTGACCTTTCTTTTTTCTTTTTTACTTCGACAGAGAAACTTGCAGAGGCCAACAAACGTGCCGACGCACTTGCTCAACAGCTGGAGCAAAGTGAAGCGGCGCGCAAGAAAGCCGAACTTGTTGCTAGCGAAGCCAAAGCAGAGGCTAATGAAGCCAAAGCAAAAGCTGCTAGTGCCGAGGAACTGCAGAAGAAACTTGGAGATACTGAAACTGCTTCAAACGAGCACAAAGCCGCACAGGCTGCTCGTGAACAGGGAATTCTCAAGCGCCTGAAATCGCAAAGTCGACGCACTCAAAGTAATATTATCAATCCCTTCTATTTTTTATTGGACTTCCTGTTCCTTGTTTTTTGATTAATGTTTATTTCCTGTGGCAGGCCAAACAAACCAAGAGTTTGATCTGGAGAATCCCGTCAATGATCCTCTCCTCGACGCACTTTCTTATCTGGAGCTTCATGGGTCCGAAATTCGTGAGGGCGTGGCAAATGCTAGTGCAGGATTGTCGACGCTGTTCCCCTACTTCTTCCCGAAGAAAGAGGAGCCCCCGACTTTCCTTGCCCTTGCGAAGAGCTTCAATTCATCAGAGGACCTTGGACTGAAGATGCGCCAGGAAAATATGAAGATTGCTGTCGAAAGCACTGTTGCCCTGGTTGCTGACAGCCAACAAACTGTTGATTGGATGAAAGTTGGTGACACCAATCAGATAGAGCAGTCAAGATGGAGGTCGCTGATTAAGGCAGCCAAGCCCAATACGAAGAAAATCTTGGCCTATCTCGGGATCAAACCAGCTTCAACTCCTAGCTCATCAAGGCCGGAGGTCTAGTTGCATGCCTCTTTGTTTTTCTTTCTCTGTTTCTTTTGCTCTTGTCGCCAAAGTAGTTATTTGGCGATACGTACTTCATTAGCTCCACTGTAAGGCCTTTGTAACTATTCCAAAAGATTAATGAAAAACTCTATTTTTGCTTGTTGATTGATGTTGTCTTGTTTTATTAAATTTCAGTTGGTATTTGAAAACTATACTCCATCTTCCGCTCCTTCCAATGTTTCGCCTTCTTCTTCTCGCTCAAGGAGAGTTCTTGCTGACACTACACCTGTCGAAGATTCCTTGCCGCAAGAATTGGATGAACTTCGGCAGCAACTTCAGTATGCAAAGAAGCAAACACTTGTGATGATGGAAAAGTCTCGTAAGTCATCTGAAGCCGAAAAAATTGCACTTCAGCAAGCTCGCGAGGCCTTGGCTGCTAAGGAAATCGCTGCTTCCGAGGCTGAAAAGGCGACTACTCGAGAAAATTTCATGCTCGAGTTAATGAGTGAAGCCAGTGCGGATATGTCGGGTATGCTTGTTTCATCCTCCGATATCTTCCGTCTTCATGCTGCATCTCTTAAAGTTTTCTGCTCTGTTATTTTAATAGGTTCCTTTACTGATGCTATTGCCGAAGAAGAGAGGGTAAATACTAGGACGAACCTCCTTGTTAACCTTGCCCTTGACCATGGTTCTCTGTTTTGGGCTACCCCAGAGAGGACCCGCCAGATTGTCAGATTTCAGGATCGCACCTCTCAAACTCGCGACTTCCTTGACTTCTGTACCAGGACCCTGTCCATGGTTTATAACTGCATGTTTCCTCGGAACGTTCAACCACAAACTCTTCCCGAGTTAATGGGGAAATTTAAGGATGCCCACAAGATCCATGATTTTGTCAGAGCTCAACTGGTAGTCGGCGCGTATTTGCCCTTATCATGCTTCAGATCTGCCACTCAAAGCTTGACCTGACCCAAGTTGTTGCGAAAGTTCATGAGAAGGTAAGGCGCCGAAGAGTTGGTGTCGACCGAATTAACACGAAGGTTTCGCCTATAGCCGAAGAAATGATTGAAGACCTTCTTCGGATGGATGCCGACTTTTTTGCAGATGGTCATTATGCTGATTTTCTTAGCGCTGCTCCTGAAGAAAACAGAATTACCCTTGATGACATATTGAATCATGACTAATTATTTTCCTTTGGTAGATAACTCTTCTTTGTAACCCATAATTGTGATTATATTTTGAAGCAATCATCATATTTCTATATTTGTCTAGCCCCCGAGTGTTTCGGTGGCTATTTACTGTATTTGTGTATTGCGAGGTTTTGAACCAAGGCATTTATTCAATATGTAGTTTTGGCGAATATCAGCCCCCGAGCTTCTTTGTTGAGTACTATTTTGTATTTTTATTGACTCACGAGGTATTTTAATACCAAGGCGAGGCTTTTCTTTTTTCGAGGAATTATATTGAAATTCGTCGGGTCGGAGACTTTGGGTGTGTCGATGAAGAAAAGTTATATTGACACTATCTTTATTATATTGCAGCACCGCGAGCCCGCCTCATTAAAAACCTTTTCCGGCCCCACTCGGTGCCCCGAAAAAGGAAAAGAGTGCGTCTGAAAACTCGCGGGCGTTTCATTACATTGGAGTTTTACAAGGACTATATTTTAGCTCTAGGCGTAGAACCGCCTGAGTTGCGCCACGTTCCAGGGGTTTTGCTCCTCCACCCCTGTCTTCTTGTCCTTTATCCTGTATGCTCCTCCTCCGATTACTTCCGTGACAATGTAAGGGCCAAGCCATGGTGACTCGAGTTTTTCATGACTTTTTTGCGTGAGCCGAAGAACTAGGTCTCCCACCTGAAAAGATCTTGGCCGCAAACGTCGACTGTGGTAATTCTTCAAGTCCTGTTGGTATTTGGTTACCCGAGATAGTACTTCATCTCTAGCTTCATCAAGTGCATCGACATCATCTTCTAGCGCTTTTCTCGACACCTCTTCATCATATTCTACGACTCGTGGAGAGTCATGCTCTATCTCGATTGGTACATCGCTTCTGCTCCATGAACCAAGAAGAACGGAGTTTCTTGTGTTGCTGTGTTTGGTGTTGTTCGTATGCTCCATAATACACCGGGCAGCTCCTCCGGCCAGGTGTGTCGAAGCTTTCTCCAAAGGGCGCTAATAAGCGTTTCTTAATGCCGTTGCAGATGATTCCATTAGCTTTCTCGACTTGGCCGTTGGTCTGCGGGTGCGCAACTGACGCAAAGTGTAACTTGATACCCACTTCTTTGAAATAATCTTTAAATTCGTGGGATGTGAAGTTGCTGCCATTGTCTGTGACGATGCTATGGGGCACTCCAAATCTGAAGACGAGGCCTTTTATGAATTTTACTGCGGATGCTCCGTCTGGTGAGTTTATCGGCTTCGCTTCTATCCACTTTGTAAATTTGTCGACAGCTACTAGCATGTACTCCTTTCCTCCTGGCCAGGATTTGTGTAACTTGCCCACCATATCAAGTCCCCGTTGGGCAAAGGGCCACGACAATGGTATTGGTGTTAGTTCTGCTGCTGGAGAATGAGGTTTCGCGGCAAACCTTTGACACGCGTCGCAAGTTCTTACTATTTCCTTGGCGTCCTCAATTGCTGTCAACCAATAGAATCCTGCCCGAAAAACCTTGGCTGCAATAGCTCGACTACTTGCGTGGTGGCCACATATTCCTTCGTGTACATCCTTCAGAATTATTCTTCCTTCTTCGGGTGTGACACACCTTTGCAGGACGCCTGAAATACTTCGCTTGTACAATTCTCCTTTGATCACCGTGAAAGCTTTGGAGCGTCGAATTACTCGCCTTGCCTCAACTGGATCATCGGGTATTTCTTTCCTGAGGATGTATGATATGTACGTCTGCATCCATGGTATCTGTATCACCATGACCAGGTCCTGATCTTCTTCTTCTTCCTCTTGCTCTTCCTTGGTAGCCCCCGAGGGTTTCTTCTCCTTCTTTTTTGATTTTGTCGATTTTGTAGATCTCTCTGTTATCTCTTCCCAAAATACACAAGCGGAGCGCAAGGCATTGCGACCCGATGTTTGCAAGAACATCGGCTTCGTCGTTGCTCAATCTGCTAATATGATTTACTTCGCATCCATCGAATAACTTCTCGAGCTCGTTGTACACCTCCTTGTATGCCATCATGCTATCATTGACTGTGTCGCATTGGTTCATAACTTGCTGAGCCACCAATTGTGAGTCGCCAAAGATTTTTAGTCGAGTTGCACCGCAAGCTTTCGCCATCTTCATCCCGTGTATGAGGGCTTCATATTCTGCTTCATTGTTAGATGCGTTAGGGAACGTCATCCGAAGGATGTACTTCAACTTGTCGCCTTCAGGTGATATAAGTATTACTCCTGCGCCAGCTCCTTCTAGTCTCTTGGACCCATCAAAGTTCATGGTCCAGGTTCTCGACAAGTCTGGGGGTCCTATGTTTTGCAGCTCCATCCACTCTGCGATGAAGTCTGGCAGAACTTGCGACTTGATTGCTTTTCTTTTTTCATACGTGATGTCCCGAGGGGAAAGTTCTATTCCCCAAAGGGAGACACGACCCGTAGCTTCTGGATTGTTTAGTATATTTGACAAGGGAGCTTCATTGACCACTATGATCGGATGTGCCGAAAAATAGTGGCGCAATTTTCGTGCTGTTGTGAACACTCCATATGCTAGCTTTTGGTACTGAGGGTACCTTTGTTTTGAGGGCGATAAAACTTCGCTGACGAAGTATACTGGCCTCTGCACTCCGTGGAGTTTTCCTTCTTCCTCCCTTTCAACGACAAGGACTGTGCTTACTACCTGAGGTGTGGCCGCAATATACAGTAACAAAGGCTCCTTCTCTTTTGGCGCCACCAAGATGGGGGGTGTCGAGATTTTGCGTTTGAGGTCCTCAAAAGCTCTGTCCGCTTCTTCGTTCCACTGGAATTTATCTCCTTGCTTTATGAGGGCGTAAAATGGTAGCGCTTTTTCCCCTAGCCTGGCGATGAATCTGCTCAAGGCTGCGACTCGCCCAGTTAACTGCTGTATTTCTTTCAACTTTGTTGGCTTCCTCATTGTTACGATAGCTTGTATTTTATCGGGATTTGCTTCAATCCCTCTTGCTGAAACTAGAAACCCTAAGTTCTCTCGCTTGGGACGCCGAAAGAACACTTCGTCGGGTTCAGTTTGAGGCAGAACTTGTCAAGGTTGTCGAAGGTTTCCTTGAGATCCTCGATCAGCGTTGCCCCCTTTTTTGATGTTATGACGACATCATTGATGTATACTTGCACGTTTTTTCCAATCTGTGTCGCCAAACACTTCTGCATCATCCTCTGATATGTTGCTCCCGCATTTTTCAGACCAAAGGGCATTGTTCTGTAGCAAAACACGCCGTATGGTGTAATAACGCGGTCTTTACTTCATCTTCTTCTTTCAATCTGATCTGGTTATAACCAGAGTATGCGTCCAGGAAGGAAAGATGTTCGCATCCAGCCGTGGAGTCGATAATTTGATCGATCCTCGGGAGGGGAAAGTGATCCTTTGGACAATGTTTATTGAGACACGTAAAGTCGACGCACATGCGAAGGACTGTCGTGTGTTTCTTCGGCACCATCACTGGGTTAGCTACCCATGTGGCTTCTGTAGATATCTCTTTGATAACACCAGCATCCTTAAGTCTATTTATTTCTGATAACATAGCTTTGCGGTTTGGTTCCGAAAAACGCCGCAAGGGTTGTTTGATTGGTCTCGCGAGAGGATCTAAGTTGAGGTGGTGCTCGGCAAGTTCCCTGGGTACTCCTGGCATGTCAGCTGGACACCATGAGAAGATTTTCCAGTGCTCACGGAGGAACTTGACGAGCGCGCTTTCCTATGCGATATCCATATTTGTTGCAATGGACGTCGTCTTTTTCGGATCTGTCGGGTGAATCTGCACCTCCTTAGAATTTTTCTCGGTATTGAAAGTTGATTCTTTATTTGGCCTTTCAACGTCTGGCAGCACGTCGTAATCAGTCATGCTTTTTGACGCAAAATACTCAGCTTGCATCCCGAAAGTTTCTGATAGCCGATGAAAATCTTTGTCGCACTTATCGGCTAAGGCGAAGCTTCCTTTGACTGTGATTGGTCCCTTTGGTCCAGGCAATCTCCACAACAAGTATGTATAGTGTGGTACTGCCATAAATCTAGCATATGCTGGTCGTCCTAACAAGGCGTGGTACTGCGACGGAAAATCCACGACTTCAAATTCTAGCCTCTCGATTCTATAATTTTCTCGGGTTCCAAACTGAACGTCGAGATTGATCTTCCCCAATGGGTAACTCGGTTTCTCTGGTGTGATACCGTGGAACCTTGTGTCTGTTGGCTTCAAGTTTGCTAGGGATATGTTCATCTTCCTCAATGTATCTGCGTACATAAGGTTTAAGCTGCTGCCGCCGTCTATGAACACTCGAGAGACATCGAATCCCGCAATAACTGCTGGTAAAATAAGTGCTGACTGCCCTGGTCGAGGAACTTGCTGCGGATGATCTGCTATGGTGAAGCCAATATCTTGCCCTGACCAATTAATATACTCGACAGTTGGTGGAGGCATTTTTTCTGCCATAAACACCTGTCGTGAGATTACTTTCTGAGCTCTATTGGATGGCCTTCCTTTCTGAATCATCGACACTGCTCCGTTAGAGTTGGGATCAACATAAGGTGGTGGTGGAGGTGCTGCCGCTATTCTGAGCTGATGTCGATTGTCTTCTGTAATCGCGGGAGGTGGTGGCAGGTGAATCTCGCTCCTGGGTTCTCGAGGATTTCTCTGTGCTGCCCGAGCGTTAGCGCTCTCTGCATACCTTAGCATTGCCTGGAAATTGCGACAGTCTTTCTCCTGCAGTGCCCCGATTTGTCTTTTTCCGTTGCTGTCGAGAAAAAAGTGCATCTGACACGGCCCATTCATCATTTCTTCGGGGGAAACGAAAGGCCTCGGGAACCTAGGTCCACTATTTTGCCTGTTGTTGCGAGAATCGTCTCTGTTGTCGTTTCGCTGCTCATTGCTTCTCTGATAATCATCTCTGTTGCTCCCTCCCGTGTTCGCCCGAAAACCTGCCGAAATTTGTCCTGGGGTGTCGTAGTTCGGGTACTGCCGAGGAAATCGTCGCCTCGGTTGATAATTTCGACCACGGTCCTCCTCTGGCGACCTGTGTCGTTTGTTGTGGACAGCATCTTCTCCATCTGCCCATCTGTTTGCTATCTCCATTAACGCGGATACTGTCTTTGGATTGGTCCTTCCCAAGTCCTCGACAAAATCTCCACGCCGGATTCCTGCGACAAACGCATCTATTGCTCTCTCGTCAGATATATTTTCTGCCGAGTTTTTGATGATGTTCCACCTTTGGATATATTTTCTCATTGGCTCATCTGGCTTTTGTCGACATGCTCTCAACTCCTCTAACGATGCAGGTTTTTTGCACGTGGATCTGAAGTTCTTGACGAACACGTCCTCGAAGCTTTCCCAGCTGTCGATAGATCCTGGGGTAAGTTTCTTTATCCAAGATCGTGCTGCTCCACTCAGATGCACCTGGATGCTTTGCATAGCTGTTGCTCTGGTTCCTCCTGTGAGTTTTACTGTCTCGAGATAATCAATTAGCCAATCCTCTGGATCTTGAAGGCCGTCGAATTTCTTGAAGTTATCGGGTAACTTGAATCCTGAAGGGACTCGAGTTTTTCGGACTCTCCTCGTGAAACACGGCAAGCCGCACATATCTTCGTCGTTAAGCTCCGGGGATTGCCGATGTTCCCTTCTGCTTTGCCGCGCTCTATCGACCCTTGCTTGTGTTGCCGTGTCTCTTGCTCTGCTTGGTCCTTCAGGGGCTGCCGCCGTTGCTGCTGCAGGTCGTGGACTATTTTGCCTTGCCGCTCCTTCGGGAGGCGTTGATACAAACGCTGTCCCCATAGCTCCAACTCCTGCTATCGCCATATTGTATAATGTTTCCCTTGGATCACCTGGAGGTGGTTTAGATGCGAGGATAAAAGCTTGTGTCGCCATATACCCAGCTTCTGGTGTCTTAGGGATAATGTTCCCTCTTGTATCTATCGACATAAAGGACATGTCGAGGTTTTGAACCAAGTGCTCTCTTTCTGCTTCGGGTATGTGTTGTAACCTTGATCTTCCTCTGTTTCGAGCCTCCCTGTGGCTATCACCCGAAGTTCTGGATTGTCGACTTAGATCTGCCCTTCTTCTGCTGGATGCAGAAGCTGCCTCCTTTCTCCTGTTTAACTCAGCTGTCTGTTTTTCCAATTCTCTGGCAGCTCGTGCGAGCCTATATTGATATGCTTGTAATTCCTCTGGTGTGGCCGTGGTAGCCATTGGTTCTGTACCGTTCATATCTCTCGCGGCTCTGTCCCATGCTGCTTGCGAAAGTTGAACTCTGTCTCGCGGCTGTGGCCCGACGTATTTGTTGCCCAGGCCTTGTCGCAGATTGGAGGGATCGACGTATGGATTTCCCAGATCGTCGAAAGCCTCAGATGTTTCCTCTTGATCTTCAATGGCATAAATCTGATGATATTTTGTATTCAGATCTATGTTGGGTTTGGTGACATCATTGTTGAGATTGATGAAGACCTTGCCCACTTTGATAGATTTGTCGATGAAGTCGTAACTGTCGACATTGCTTGAGCCATCGCTTATATATGAGTCCGTGGATGACTCAAACGACATGTCGCTGAAGATCTTGGCGAGTTTCTCTCTTGCCCTGGTACTGATGTAGCGTGTCGACGAAGTTTCTTCTCCTGATTCGGTTGACGATGTATAGCTTGAAAAATCGGAATCGACCGCCGACGATCCCGACGAAATCGGAATTTCGACACGATACGATCCTTCTTTCTCGACGCGAAAGCGAAACCTTCCGAACATCATCTCCATAGGCTCCGCCAGGTACGCATATGCATCCAAACGGGAGGGTGGGTGAGGAACAAAATCGACAAGACCAGCAGCGATCTGTTTACCTCGATCCATTGTGTTGCTTGCGGTTGATGATGTCGAAGATCTTGAACGTGCCATCGAGATCAGATCCTTACGCCTCTAATCCCCACAGACGGCGCCAATTGACAAGGTATCAACTTGTCAAGGCCTATGGATTATAGGCTAGGGTTTAGTTGGAAGTAGAGGGCAAGTAGATCTCGAAGGTTTCAGCCGAAAAGTACTCGACGATTATGAAAACTAGGGTTTGTAAAACAATGATTCGATCCTCTCTTCGTCCCTCGACTCCCCTTTTATATAGGAGGCGGAGCCGAGGGTTTCGTTTTGTACAAGTTACAGAGTCCGGGACGGTTTCTAACTCATCCCGCCAGATTACAAATAACACTTTCTATTACAACTCTAACTTTCCTTAATATATCTTGGGCTCCCGAATCTTCTTATTCTTCGGGTAGTGGGCCTTCAGTAAACCCCGGGTACTATCTTCGGCAGGCCCATTTGGGATGCCTATGTCAATTACTTTCTTGTATTTGCGGATGCTTGCAAGGGGTATAATCACAAGTATGTATTAGTCCTAGGAAGGGCGGTGCATTAGCATAGGTTCACCCACACAACACTTATCAAAACAATGAAGATTAATCAGCTATATGAAGCAAAAGCACTACACTAAATTCCCGTGTGTCCTCAAGAACGTTTGGTCATTATAAGTAAACAAACCGGCTTGTCCTTTGTGCTAAAAAGGATTGGGCCACTCGCTGCAATTATTTCTCTCGCATTTTACTTACTCGTACTTTATTTATCTGCTGTATCAAAACCCCCTGAATACTTGTCTGTGAGCATTTACAGTGAATCCTTCATCGAAACTGCTTGTCAACACCTTCTGCTCCTCGTTGGGTTCGACACTCTTATTTATCGAAAGTACTACGATACACCCCCTATACTTGTGGGTCATCATGGGCCCACTAGGGGTCTCTCCGGAACCTTCTAGAACCTTCTCGGTCTTCCACCGAAAAATCCTGAACTTTTTCCGAACCCCAGAAATTAATTTCCCTTATATGAATCTTATTCTCCGGACCATTCCGAACCTCCTCGTGATGTCCTGGATCCCATCCGAGACTCGGAACAAACTTCGTCTCCATACCATATTCCAAATCTACTTATGCGACATCGAACCTTAAGCGCGTCACCCTACGGTTCGTGAACTATGCAGACATGCTCGAGACTCCTCTCCGACAAATAACCAATAGCGGGATCTGGAGATCCATAAAGGCTTCCACATATTCAACGATGACTTAGTGATCGACTGAACCATTTACATACGATGCCGATTCCCTTTGTCACGCGATACTTTACTTGTCCGAGGTTCGATCATCGGTATCTCCATACCTTGTTCAACCTCGTTACCGACAAGTACTCTTTACTCGTACCGTGGTATGTCATCTCTTATGATCCAATCATATGCTTGCAAGCTAATCAGACAACATTGAACTTTGAACTTTGTCTAATCTTATCACAGTCAACTCTTTGAACTTTGTCGTAAACAACTTTTTGACAAATCAAGCTTATTCAAGAATATTCCATCCAAGTCCATCAATTTTATAGATTCATTTACTTTCAAAAAAGTATTCACCTATCTTGGATTTCATGGCGCATAGCCATTTTAACGGAGTCAGGGCCCATCATAACTTCTTTGTATGTAGTTGGTTTATCATTGTTAAAAACAATCCTTTGTTCACAAATCATTTATTTGATCACAAAATAAACCACATCTACAAGGTTCAGTAAGTACTTTGATCTCCATGACTATAACACTTTGTAGACATGGGAGCCATGATCTTCGTGGCCGCTTCCGGAACCAATTCTGATGATGCGCTACTCTGATCATTATGCTCAGGTTCATAAACCTTATCAAGTTCTATTGTCCTCCCACTCAAATACTTCACTAGAAAACAATTTCTTGGAAATAAGTAAGTAACATTAACAAACACTTTTGTCTTTTACTTCATAGTGGAAAGAATTCCCAATTCTGGGATAACAACAAAGACATTCATCCGATTTTGGTTGTAAACTTATTTACTTATGCTATGCATACCAAAATTTAAGAAAGGACTATTAGGGTTTATACCCATGCCATAACTTGTATGGTGTCATTTCAACGGATTATGATGATGCTCTATTTAGTGTAAAAGCGGTAGTCTCTAAAGCATAATCCACAAAAATATAATGGCGTCATTTTATTTTATCTCATCATTAACCCAACAAGGTTTGGATACGTCTCTTGGAAACTCCATCATCACTATGATACTCCAAGAAACGTGAGTTGTAGAACAATTTCATAACTCTCTTAGATGTTCACTAAAACTCGTAATTCAAATATTTCCACCATGATCCAATCATAGATATTTGACTTTTATATTACGATGATTTCCACTTCATGCTGAAATTTATTTGAATCCATTCAAATGTTTCAAACTTCTTCCTTATCGAATATATCCACATATATATACTCAATTCATTATTGGAAGTTTTCATGAAGTAGAAGAATCTCCCGCACACAACTATGTCCAGTGAACCACATACATCATTATGTATGTTTCCACTAAGTTAGTTGCCCGTTCAACTCTTGGCCTATGAACGGTATTTCAGTCATTCTCTTTAGAAGAGATTTGCAAGGGCCAAACGATTCAAAAATCATATGACACCAAAAATCCATTCAAATGGAGTTCCTTCATGCGTTCCTTTCTAACATGACCTAAATGGCGGTTCCACTAAGGAGTGGAATTCACATCATTTGCCTTATGGCATTTTAGCGTCAGTGTTATGTATGTGTGCTTCACCATAAAGATTTATAATAACTTATCCATCGTACATGGAATGTTGTTACAATTTGAACAACTCATTGTTTTCATTTAACCAGAACAAAACAACAATTATAAAGTTCTTTATTATAAATCTGAATGGCTAGACAGAATGCCAATGACGAACATAATAACACTTTATTTTTGTTCCAGACGTGCGCATTCCTATCACATTCCTTTTCAGTCACTTAGGCCATTGTATTCTTGTATTGTGTTTTTTTGTATGACACCTCATACCAACCAATATGGTACTAATACCCAAGAATTTCATTGTGTGACCAAAACAAGGAATACATTCATAACATGTATATCATCTATATACACCCGAGCTAGACTTTCTAGTCTTTTCTTTCTTTCTGCCAAAATATCTTTTGTAGTTTCTCTTTTAGTTTTCCTCATTCTCAGAAAACACTTCATCTTCAACTACTTCTAGGTCCATTGGTCAATTACCAATAACCTTGAGGTTCTTACTTTGAAGTTGATCATCACATGACAAGTGTTCCAGATTTCACTATTAGTAACTTTTTAATGTGATGAACAATTTCACTCATAATTTTATCCATCAAATCATGACGACTTTCCGAGACCATGTCTGTACATGCTAGGCTCGTAAAGTTTAACCTTAGTATTCGCATGTGCAAATCTGGCTTGCACCCATTGTATGCACACATAGAATCTATAACACCCGATCATCACGTGATGCTTCGAAACGACGAGTCTTAGCAACAGTGCATACTAAGGACGATCACTTCCTGGATATGCGAATATCGTTAGTGCCCAACTAGTTGGAGGATCGGGACGCCTAGCGTCTTCAACCTTCGTACATTCCCATAAAATTATGAGTTTATGTAGTCTCACTAGATTATATTCTATCATCTTACAATAGGGTCTTAGATATCACACATATCTCATACCTTGCTTATTTCTGAAAACAAAATTTCCAGCTCCTTATTTTTTCAAACGAATTTGAACTTCAAGTTTCACGGAGACAAGATGATTTGGTACTAATTGAAACCATTGCTCCTTGAATCATCAATGTGAGGTTTATTAAAAGTTTGCATTAGGACTTAATCATATCTTGATTCTTTAACAATACGGTACCAGTCCATAAAGTTACTTGTCAGACTTAACAATATTTCTATCTCAATTACAAGACTAGCGCATGGTAGATAACGGATGCCAATTCTACAAATTTAATTGAAAATACTATTCAGACTATGTTCATGATAATTAGTTCATGTTTTAATCTAATTACTAATGAACTCCCACTTAATACAACATCCCTCATAGTTGTTAAGTGGCACATGATCCACATCCACTACACCAAAACCGATCATCACGTGAGATGATGTAGCTTCAATGGTGAACATCAACATGTTGATCATATCATCCATATGACTCGTGTTCAACCTTTCGGTTTCCGTTGTCCCGAGGCCATGTCTGTACATGCTAGGCTCGTCAAGCAAACCCAAGTATTTCCGCGTGTGCAACATGGCTTACACCCGTTGTATGTGAACGTAGAATTTATCACATCCGATCATCACGAGATGTTTCGAGACGACGAACTGTAGCAACGGTGCATACGAGGGGAGAACACTTTATTATCTTGATATTAATGTGAGGGATCATCTTATAATGCTACCGTCGCGATCTAAGCAAGATAATATGCATAAAGGATTAACATCACATGCAATTCATAATATGTGATATGATATGGCCTTTCTTCTTGTGCTTTTGATCTCCATCTCCAAAGCACATGAGCATGATCTCCATCATCACCAGCATTGCACCAAGGTCCATGGCACCGCTTCATGGTTGTCCATCACTTATAGCTACTATAACAACTACTCCCTCCGATTCATATTAATTGACTTCAATATGGATGTATCTAGAACTAAAATGTGTCTAGATACATTCATATTAGAGTCAATTAATATGAACCGGAGGGAGTACTTGAAATAAAGCTATTATATGATGAATAGACACGCAGGTCTTTAACAAAAATTAAAGACAACCATTAGGCTCCTGCCGGTTGCCATAATACAACAATGAACATCTCATACATCAAATATAATCATCATCACATCATGGCCATATCACATCACCAAACCCTGCAAAAACAAGTTAGACGCCTCTAATTTGGTTTGCATATTTTACGTGGTTTAGGGTTTTCGAGTAAGATCCAATCTACCTACGAACATGAACCACAACGGTGATACTAGTGTTGACAATAGAAAGTGCAAATTGTAATCTTCACTATGGTGGGAGAGACAGACACCCGCAAAGCCACTTATGCAATACAAGTTGCATGTCAAGCGTGGAGCAAGTCTCATGAGACGCGGTCATGTAAAGTTAGCCCGGGCCGCTTCATCCCACCATCCCGCAAGATGCAAAGTACACAAACTAAAGCAACAAAAGCATCAACGCCCACAAAACCATTGTGTTCTACTCGTGCAACAGATCTATGCATAGACATGGCTCTGATACCACTGATGGGGTTCGTAGCATAGAAAACAAAAAAATTCCTACCGCAAGACGAATAAAACCAAGATCCAATCTAGGAAAAGCCAAGATCTAATCTATGAAGATCGAAGCAACGAGATGCATGTGAGACTAACACTCGAAGATTTCCAAAGCCTACGAGATTATATCTCGTTGTTGATGTAGTCGATCATCCTGTGCTGCAATCCGGCAGCACTTCCGTACTCGGTCGCGCGTACGGTGTCGATGAAGCCCGTCCTCTCCCCGTTCCAGCGGGCAGCGGAGGTGTGGTAGATCCCCTCGGAATCCCATCAGCACGACGGCGTGGTGGTGGTGGTGGAGGAGAATCTCTGCAGGGCTTCGCTTAAGCCGCAGCAGAGAGAAAGAGGAGGGAGGAGAGGTGGCTGCTAGGGTTTCAAGTTGGGGACTTGGCCGGCCACCCCTTCCCTCTTTATATAGTGGGGAGGGTCGGTTGGGGTGTCCTCCCCACGTCCAAACCCATCTAGGGCCGGCCAAAGGGGGAGGGGGGAACTTTCCTTCCCCCCCAAACCTTCCAAATTTAGGGTTTCCCCTAAAACCTAGGGTTGTGGCCGGCTTGGGCCTTTAGGGCTTGGTGCGCCTGGCCCATTAGGGCAAGGCAGCACCCCCTTGGCCCAAGTGGCCCCTCCCAGGGTCGTGGGCCCACTAGGGGTCTCTCCGGAACCTTCTCGGTCTTCCACCGGAAAATCCTGAACTTTTTCCGAACCCCAGAAATTAATTTCCCTTATATGAATCTTATTCTCCGGACCATTCCGGACCTCCTCGTGATGTCCTGGATCCCATCCGAGACTCCGAAAAAACTTCGTCTCCATTCCATATTCCGAATCTACTTATGCGACATCGAACCTTAAGCGCGTCACCCTACGGTTCGTGAACTATGCAGACATGGTCGAGACTCCTCTCCGACCAATAACCAATAGCGGGATCTGGAGATCCATAATGGCTCCCACATATTCAACGATGACTTAGTGATCGATTGAACCATTTACATACGATGCCGATTCCCTTTGTCACGCGATACTTTACTTGTCCGAGGTTCGATCATCGGTATCTCCATACCTTGTTCAACCTCGTTACCGACAAGTACTCTTTACTCGTACCATGGTATTTCATCTCTTATGATCCAATCATATGCTTGCAAGCTAATCAGACGACATTCCACCGAGAGGGCCCAGAGTATATCTATCCTTCATCAGGATGGACAAATCCCACTATTGATCCATATGCTTCAACTCACACTTTCTGAATACTTAATCCCATCTTTATAACCACCCATTTACGCAATGGCGTTTGATGTAATCAAAGTACCCTTCCGGTGTAAGTGATTTACATGATCTCATGGTCGAAGGACTTAGGCAACTATGTATCGAAAGCTTATAGCAAATTGAACTTAATGACTTGATCTTATGCTACGCTCATTTGGGTGTGTGTCCATTATATCATTCACCTAATGACATAACCTTGTTATTAATAACATCCAATGTTCATGATCACGCAACCATGATCATCCATTAATCAACAAGCTAGTTATACAAGAGGCTTACTAGGGACTCCTTGTTGTTTACATAACACACATGTATCAATGTTTCGGTTAATACAATTATAGCATGTGATGTAAACATGTATCATGAACACTAAGATATAACAATAACTAATTTATTATTGCCTCTTGGGCATATCCCCAACAGAAAGTGGGGGACAAGAACACGGAATTTTTCCATCTCTTCGAGCTAGCCAAAGGAAGAAGAAGAACAAGATAGTAGGGCTGAAGAAGCCGGATGGTGGGACAACCGAAGATGCACAGGAAATGGGCACATGACTACCAGATTCTATAAGGATCTCTACCGGTCGGAAGGTACAAGAAATATGGAGGAGGTACTGCGCACAGTACCCATGAAAGTAACTCCAAAAATGAATAATGGTCGGCTAAAGCCCTTTGAGAAAAAGGAAGTGAAAGAAGCTATTTTCCAAATGTTCCCAACTAAGGCGCTAGGACCAGACGACTTTCCCGCACATTTCTTCCAGCGTCATTGGGACATGTATGGTGGAGAGGTAACATCAGTGGTTTTGCGGATCTTGAGAGGAGAAGATGATCCGGGAGCGATACATAACACGTTTATAGTGTTGATTTCAAAAGTAGCAAAACCGGAGGAGTTAGGACAATTCAGACCCATCAGTTTGCCCAATGTTCTATATAAAATTGCTTAGAAGGTAGCAGCAAATAGACTGAAGGTCATTTTACCAGAGGTGATATCAGAGGAGCAGTCAACTTTTGTTCTTGGGCCTTTGAGTGTTTGCACTTCATGAAGCGCAAGAGAGCAAAGAATTTGAGATGATGTGCGCTAAGCCTATGACCGAGTTGAATGGGATTACCTCTGAGCCATTATGATGCGGCTAGGTTTTCATCCTTTATGGGTAGAGATGGTCAAGCGATTAGTCATAACTGTCTCTTTCGCAGTTCTTTTCAATGGGGATCACCTTGAGAGGTTTGTGCCACCGAGGGGGATCCGCCAAGGGGATCCTATGTCTTCCTTATTTGTTTTTGTTAGCAGCAGAGGACCTTTCGTGTCTGTTGAAATGAAGAGTCTTACCTCTCAGGGTGAAAACCCAAGGTCTGGCCTTAACTGGTTGTGCCTGGCAATGTTCTTGTTGGAGGCATTGTTTTGAGAGTGGAGACTATCTTCAGGGTGAAAACCTAAGACCTTTGGTCGGGCGACGACGGCGCTGGTGCACTGTTTCCTTCTTGGAGGCGTTGCTTTTGGAGAGTCTGTACTTCAGGTGTCACTAGTAGAGAAACCCCCCTTTTGTACCGGTTTGAAAGGGCCTTTAGTACCGGTTTTGGAACCGGTACTAAAGATCCGGCACTAAAGGCCTCCATCCTTTAGTACCGGTTCGGGGCTGGAGATCTTTTTTTTTTTTTCTCACAAAAAGGCTATTTCGTTTAATTTTTTTTATCCATTTTTTTTCTAATTATTTTTCACTACCTTTTTTTCATAATTTCTAATATTTCCGTTAGTCTCTAACTACACTTAATCTCTAGTCAATTACTTACCCTTGGTCAAACTTCCCGGTCGGTCACCCATCCTCACACTACTCCAACACTAGCACGCTTAACTTCCGGGTTCCTTTCCGTCCCACTTCCAAGTGCTTCGCGCGCATGTTGTTGATAGTAGTATCATATCAATCCTATTAACATGTTGGTCAATGTGACACTTCTTTATTATTTGTATTGCAAATAATTTCTTTAATAAACAAAAGTAATGATGTAATAATAATGTTGAATAAATAAATAAAATTAACTTTTTAATTTGTATTATTTTTATATATTTTTTAAAATTTTAATTTTTTTTGCCAAACTTTAAACCTGAAAATTTGAAAATCTTACAATTTGATAAAAGTAATAGTTATTCTGGGAATCAAAAAATCTTATAATTATTAATTTTAATTTTTAAAAAATAAAAAATATATAAAATTCTAAAGTTTTGGAAAAAACCTAAAATCTTCTTGCTTTATATTTTGATTTGGAATTTTGAGAATCTAAAATTTGGCTAACCGGGTAAACCCTGGTGAATTCGGATGTAACTTTTTCCCACGATGATTTTGATTATTATACGTTTTTTTCGACGTCGTACGCAAAAGTTCTTGCGGTTTTACCATTTTCCAAAACTTTTTTGCAAAAAAAAGTGAAAATTCAAATTTGTTAATTTTCCCCAATACTAGGTTGCATAACATACAAGAATCTGAAAACATTTTATTTTTTTGAATTTTCTATCATTTTCATTTGTATTTTACAAAGCAAAAAAAGGCGATCCACGGGGGGGGGGGGGGGAGGGGCGTGGGGAGCAGGAAAAACCTTTAGTACCGGTTCGTGACACGAACCGGTACTAAAGGGTACCTTTAGTACCGGTTCCTGTCACGAACCGGTATTAAAGGTCTGTGCAGTGCAACCGGTACTAATGCACCCTTTAGTACCGGTTCGTAAGGAAACCGGTACTAAAGGGTTGGCCGAAAGACCCCTTTTTCTACTAGTGTGTTGTCACGGTGGTGGTTGTATTACTGTTGCTAGGTCTAGAATGCTGTAGCGGGACTTTTATTTCTTAGTTTTATTTACTCTTTTTTAGCTGTGTGCATCCGTACTGCCATTGGGGTGGGGCGTTGTTGCAGATGCTGAGTGTAATTGGTATCTTTTGGTATTAATATATTCCCTTTATCTAAAAAAAGGTGGCACCATCAGCCCCAATGGTTAGCCTTTTACTCTTTGCAGATGGCTGTTTTTCGGAGCAAATAGAGAGAGTGCACATGAGATAAATGACGTTTTGCAGCTATACTGTAATGCATCAAGCTAGCAAGTGAATATGAAGAAATCCTCAATCTATTTCGCTAAGGGATGCCAGGCTGTAAGGCAAGAGGTTATGGATATCCTGGATGTCCATAACGTCTCACTAAGTGAGAAGTATCTAGGGATGCTGTCAGATGTAGGAGCATCAATCAACGGGGTCTCTAAATACCCAAAATACCGGGTTTGGAAACAAATCCAGGGTTGTCTCAAGACGTTACTGTCAGCGGCAGGAAATAAAGTCTTGATCATAGCAGTGGCACAAGCGATACCCACCTTCTCGATGGCGTGTTTCAAATTACCAAAGGGACTATGTCGTCATATAAATAGTCTCCTTCGGAACTTTTGGTGGGGGTGCAAAGATGGTAAGCGTCGTACATGCTAGGTGGCGTGGGAGGACATGACCAAACATAATTACCTTGGGGTTTAGGTTTTCGTGATATAGATCTCTTTAATCTTGCCCTTCTCGCCAAGCAAGCATGAAGAATGTTACAGGACCCGAGTTTGCTAAGTGCGCAGATTCTCAAGGCCGTGTATTTTCGAACGGGGTGTTCCTGGAAGCTGAGCTAGGGTCGTCGTCTCCCTCAAAAATTTGGGGTTCCATACTTGATGGAAGACCGAGAAAACGAACATATGGGACATGAATTGGCTGCCAAGGGATGGATTTTTACGCCTTGTGGCATGAGCGCTGGAACCTGGTGTCATGGAGAAGCCTCAACTGGTGAGTGAGTTGATTCATCATATTTATGTGTCTTGAAATCAGGAGAAGCTACTTCAAGTTTTTCTGCCCATGGATGCCGAGGTGGTACCTAGCATACCGTTGAGTACTCGTCAACATAACGACTTCTGGACGTGGCACCACGAACGCAATGGCAGCTTCTAGGTGCGGTCGGCTATCCATGCTGGTTCATACAAGAGAGAAACGGACATCGTGGCTGGACAGCAATGCAGTTGTCTCAAACTTTAAAGGAGAAGAGAGCCCAAGGTCAATGTTGCGGCGATAGCACGGCTGTGGCGCGAGACTCATCGGGAGGCTTTCTTCATACCTCATCGGTGGCTATGAGGGGAGTAACTGATCCTGAAGCTTTGGAGGCTATGGCATGCAGGGAGGATTGGCTTTGGTAGCTGATCTTCTCTTAAGGCGGGTTAGAGTGGCATCTGACTGCCCAAAATGCCATCCGTAGCATCCACGGACAAGGAAGAGGGTCCTGTGGCCATATAGTTATGGACAAGGAAGAGGGTCATGTGGCCACATAGTTATGGAGCTTAGGGAGGCGACTGATTTCTAGGAGGTTCTGTTTGTTCACGAGGGTCGTTCGTCGAACGGTGACGCGCATAGCTTGGCTAGGGGCACAATGTCTAAAGATTTAGGCCAGCATGTGTGATTCCAAACTTTACCGAGGATGTTTGTATGAATTATGATATTATTTGAATAAAGGAGGGTGGGAGTTGGGTGTTAAAAAAAAGGAAGGCGGGAGTTGTTCTCGATATTTTATTTAAATTCTTGTTTTTAGGTGTCTAAAAAGGCCCGTGTGCACACCATGGTTAACATGCAGCTGCTACGTTTTCACACTTTGTCATGGAAACAGTGACACAAGCGTTCTGAAACTAAAACCTTCCTTTTTTTTGCGCCAATTGAATCTAAAACCTTCCTAGTTCCGACGTTCCGGTATGAAGAAATGAATGGTCGACAACGACGAGGAGGTTTATATACGAATTGATTGCAATGCATCGGTAACTGGAAGGGATTAGTGACTGTAGTCACGAATCAAGAGGGACTGCATTACTGCAACCTGATTGGATGGGAAGACCTAAGAAAGGAGTCCTCCATGCATTCATCAGACTACGATGCACTACTCGTATATGTGTTCATAATGATGCGGCGAAGCCAAAGAGACAATGCTGCTTTTATAAGGATGAAGAGATCCGTCAAGCCAAATCTCACGTTCACGGTACACACAGCCACAGTACAGAGAGGAACTAGGCGACGAACGGCGAGGTATGGAGCGGGCGTCTGCAGCGAAATCAGGGCGGCGCTCTCGGCGGCCGCTGGAGCGGCGGCAGGGTGTTAAGCTTCATGCACTAGCCACTTGAACCAAAAGTCCGAACTGAGAGAGAGGGTCGGTCATTACACTCTAACACTCCCCCTCACGTCTATGCTCCTTTTTTTGGAGTCTTGACGTGCGCAGCGGGAACAGGGGCAGGCCGCAATGTATTTTTATTGCGTTTCTTGGGTTTTGAACCTTGAACCTCTGGTTATAAGTTATATGCACCTAACCAATTCACCCATCAGTTCGAACTGATGGAAAGAGACTAGACAGTGTATTTATATTCAACACTCCCCCTCACGTCTAGGCTATTTTAGTCCTTAGCGTGGGTTCAGTGTGGGCCGCAGAATCTTTTTTCTTTTGTTTTTAAAACTGCGTGAGCAGAGTCTTGAGACCTCTTGGCTCACCGAAAGAAGAAGAGCACACCGAAACAGGGCATCAGCGGTGGCTAAAGAGGGGGGCAACAACAATTTTTAGGCTTAATTGCGAAAACCATGTGAAAGCCAGGATTCGAACTCGAGACCTGGGGCTCTGATACCATGTTAAGCTTCATGCACTAGCCACTTGAACCAAAAGTCCGAACTGATGGAAAGGGCTAGGCAATCCACATATACATTTCACAACACCCCCACTCGCGTGTGACAGAAAGTCAACACGTGAAAGAAGAAGTGCACTGGTGGAAAAACAGGCTTCGGGTGAGCCCCAAATGTCGCGATGCTGCAGGAGCCGCGACTAATGGGGTCTTTAGTCGCGGTTCGTGTGGCGAACCGCGACCAAAGGCCTGGGCCCAGGGCGCACGGTGGCCAGCTGGTGCACGTGGGGGGCTTTAGTCGCGGTTGGGCTGGCCAACCGCGACTAAAGGTGCCCGAAGGCCTTTAGTCGCGGTTGGCCAGGCCAACCGGGACTAAAGCCCCTCCCCTATATATACCGATCCAGGAGCCAAC
This sequence comes from Lolium perenne, assembly GCF_019359855.2. NCBI lineage: Eukaryota > Viridiplantae > Streptophyta > Magnoliopsida > Poales > Poaceae > Lolium > Lolium perenne. The sequence goes on from NC_067244.2 coordinate 46,081,882, forward strand.
ACTTAGCCATTTGGAGCCATTCTCTTCACAAACTTCACAAGTGAGTGTTAGGTTTGCTTTTGGTTCCTCTTATGCACATAAGGTGTTTGATGAAATGCCCCAAGAGCATGAAACAAACATGATATGAAGTGTTGGAGCCACACTTGAGCTTTCTCATTTATTTTTTCCTCCTCGATCGCGGTTAGCAACTTGAACCTTTGATGTGTCATTGATAAAATATGCATGTGTGTGTAGTTCATTGTTTAATTCATATTGTTTGTAGCTAGTTAGTTTAACAAATGCATGATGCATGGTTAATTATATATTTTATATTATAATAATGCAGATGAATCGGCAATGGATGTACGGTAACCGACTCTCCGGCGAGTTCAGTACGGGTTTGAAAGATTTCCTCGTAGTGGCTAATGCGAACAAGCGGGAGGGTTTTGTTATCTGTCCATGTGTTAAGTGTAAGAATCGAAGGGTTACTCTTCCTCAAGAGATGTTCACATGCACCTGCTTCGCACGGTTTCATGCCAAGCTATAATTGTTGGACCAAGCATGGAGAAAGAGGGGTTATAATGGAAGAAGATGAAGAAGGGGATGATTTCAATGATGAAAGCTATCTTTCTCATTTCGGTGATACTTTCATGGAGGATGCTGAAGGTGAAGGGGAAGGTGAAGGGGAAGGTGAAGAAGAGGCACGTGATGATCCCGTTGATGATCTTGGTCGGACCATTGCTGATGCACGGAGACGCTGCGAAACTGAAAAAGAGAGGGAGAATTTGGATCGCATGTTAGAGGATCACAGAAGGCGCTGTACCCCGGATGCGATGATGGTCTGAAAAAGCTGGGCTGCACACTGGATTTGCTGAGATGGAAGGCACAGGCAGGTGTAGCTGACTCGGCATTTGAAAACTTGCTGAAAATGTTGAAGAATATGTTTCCAAAGAATAACGAGTTGCCCGCCACTACGTACGAAGCAAAGAAGGTTGTCTGCCCTCTAGGTTTAGAGGTTACGAAGATACATGCATGCATCAACGATCGCATCCTCTACCGCGGTGAATACGAGAATTTGAATGAATGCCCGGTATGCACCGCATTGCGTTATAAGATCGAGGCGATGACCCTGGTGACGATGTTGAGGGCCGAAACCCGGGAAGAGGGTTCCCGCCAAGGTGATGTGGTATGCTCCTATAATACCACGGTTGAAACGTCTGTTCAGGAACAAAGAGCATGCCAAGTTGTTGCGATGGCACAAAGAGGACCGTAAGTCGGACGGGGAGTTGAGACACCCCGCAGATGGAACGCAATGGAGAAAGATCGACAGAGAGTTCAAAGATTTTGCAGCTGACGCAAGGAACATAAGATTTGGTCTAAGTACGGATGGCATGAATCCTTTTGGCGAGCAGAGCTCCAGCCATAGCACCTGGCCCGTGACTCTATGCATCTACAACCTTCCTCCTTGGTTGTGCATGAAGCGGAAGTTCATTATGATGCCAGTGCTCATCCAAGGTCCGAAGCAACCCGGCAACGACATCGATGTGTACCTAAGGCCATTAGTTGATGAGCTTTTACAGCTGTGGGGCAGACCTGGTGTCCGTGTGTGGGATGAGCACAAAGAAGAGGAATTTGACCTACGAGCGTTGCTTTTCGTAACCATCAACGATTGGCCTGCTCTTAGTAACCTTTCGGGACTGTCAAATAAGGGATACAATGCATGCACGCACTGCTTACATGAGACTGAAAGTGTACATTTGCCAAATTGTAAGAAGAACGTGTACCTTGGGCATCGTCGATTTCTTCCGAAAGGTCATCCAGGAAGAAAGAAAGGCAAGCATTACAACGGCAAGGCAGATCACCGGCCGAAGCCTGCGGAACACACTGGTGCTGAGGTATTTGATATGGTCAAGGGTTTGAAAGTCATCTTTGGAAAGGGTCCTGGCGGACAATCAGTTCCGAAGGGAGCTGACGGGCACGCAGCCATGTGGAAGAAGAAATCTATATTCTGGGAGCTAGAATATTGGAAAGTCCTAGAAGTCCGCTCTGCAATCGACGTGATGCACGTTACGAAGAATATTTGCGTGAACATCCTAAGCTTCTTGGGCGTGTATGGGAAGTCAAATGATACAAAGGAAGCACGGCAGGACCAGCAAAGTTTGAAAGACCACGATGACCGGCATCCGGAACGGTTTCAAGGTCGTGCCGCCTACGCTCCGACCAAAGAAGAGAAGGTCATCTTTTTTGAATGCTCGAGCGGTATGAAGGTCCCGTCAGGATTCTCGTCCAATATAAAGGGAATAATAAACATGGCGGAGAAAAAGTTCCAAAACCTGAAGTCTCACGACTGCCACGTGATTATGACGCAATTGCTTCCGATTGCTTTGAGGGGGCTCCTGCCGGAAAATGTTCGAGTAGCCATTGTGAAGCTATGTGCATTCCTCAATGCAATCTCTCAGAAGGTAATCAATCCAGAAGTTCTACCACGGTTACAGAACGATGTGATCCAATGTCTTGTCAGTTTCGAGTTGGTGTTCCCGCCATCCTTCTTCAATATTATGACGCACCTCCTGGTTCACCTAGTCGATGAGATTTCCATTCTCGGTCATGTATTTCTACACAATATGTTCCCCTTCGAGAGGTTCATGGGAGTATTAAAGAAATATGTTCGTAACCGTGCTAGGCCGTAAGGAAGCATTGCCAAGGGCTATGGAAATGAGGAGGTAATTGAGTTTTGTGTTGACTTTGTTCCTGACCTTAAGCCGATTGGTCTTCCTCAATCGCGGCACGAGGGGAGACTAAGTGGAAAAGGCACGATCGGAAGGAAATCAATGATATGTATGGACGGCCATTCTCTGACTGAAGCACACCACACAGTTCTGACCAATTCCAGCTTGGTGGCTCCGTACTTTGAGAAACACAAGAATATTTTACGCTCGGACAACCCTGGGAAGCCTGAATCCTGGATTAGGAAGGCCCACATGGAGACTTTCGGCAGTTGGTTGAGAAAACATTTAATGAGTGACAATAAGGTTGTAGATCAGCTGTACATGTTGGCCAAGACACCATCTTCGACTATAACGACTTTCCAAGGGTACGAGATAAATGGGAATACATTTTACACGATCGCCCAAGATAAAAAGAGCACCAACCAAAACAGTGGTGTCCGCTTTGATGCAGCAACCGAGAATGGGCAAAAGGTCACATATTATGGTTACATAGAGGAGATATGGGAACTTGACTATGGACCCTCCTTTAGGGTCCCTTTGTTCCGGTGCAAATGGTTCAAGCTAACAGGAGGTGGGGTAAAGGAGGACCAGCAATACGGAATGACAATGGTGGATTTCAACAATCTTGGTTACCTTGACGAACCATTCGTCCTAGCGAAAGATGTCGCTCAGGTTTTCTATGTGAAGGACATGAGTAGCAAACCGAGGAAACGGAAAGATAAGAAAACGATCAGTACATCATGCGATGATCCAAAGCGCCACATTGTTCTTTCAGGGAAAAGAAACATCGTGGGAGTGGAGGACAAGACAGACATGTCAGAAGATTATAATATGTTTGCTGAAATTCCGCCCTTCAAAGTGAACACCGACCCAAGCATTAAGTTAAATGATGAGGATGCTCCATGGATACGGCACAATCGTAAGCAAGCAGGGACACAAGGAAAGAAATGATGTGTAATAATTTATTGTACCAAACTTTGTTGAATGGATCATGTGAATTATATTACCCGTGATGTGTTTGGTGTCCATTTTCGAATGATTCAATAATTGACTCGAGATAGCACTGATGATACAAGAAATTTGGAGTGACTAAGTCATACTCCTGCATACAAGAAATTTGGAGTGACTAAGTCATACTCCTGCATACATGAAATTTGGAGTGACTAAGTCATACTCCTGCCTACATGAAATTTGGAGTGATTTTGTCATACTCCTGCCTAGGCGTATAATATGCATACTCGTAGTCTTCATAGCCGCCGCCGTGGTACGGGTAGTCGTCGCCTTCTAAGTTCCGGCGTCGTAAATCCCTCTTTGTCAATCGCGTCGTCGGGCGGCGCTCGTGGCTCGAACTGAGGGTAGCGCAGGCGGGGGATATCGCCGGCCGTGATGTAGTCCATGACGCTCTGCAGAGTCCGGCCGTACCACCATAGCCGACGGCCGGCCTCGTGGAAGTTTCCAGGAGGCAGACCGTCCTCCTCATACCTGGCGAGCGCCCTCTCACGCCGATTGATGAAGAAGGCGTCCCAAGTATGCTGGTTATCGGGATGCCAGCGGGGATTCATCCGCTGCTCCGGCGTGAGGTCGAGGTAGTAGTGGTTCGTGATGGCCGCCCGGCGCGCAGCACTCGAGGACGGGAGGGACCGGCACGCCGCCGGCGCTTAGGCTCCAGCCAGCAGGGACGCGGTAGCCCGGTGGACAAGGGTAGTTCGAGGCGCAAAGCTCCTCCACCTGCTGGTAGGTTAGAGTGGGTGCGGTGGAAGCCATGAGAGAGTGATGAGAGATTGTAGAGATGTGATAATGCTGGCCAAGCCGGGCTACCTATATGTAGTGACAAAGGGCGGGAACACTGGGCGCGGGACGACAGGAGGCGGGAAGAACCAGACGGGACGAAAGTGGCGGGAAGAAAGAGGCGGGAAGAACGGGGCGGGAAGAAACTGCCGGGACGAAAGAGGCGGGAAGAAAGTGGCGGGAAGAAAGTGGCGGGAAGTATTTTTTTGATTTTTTGATATATTATTTGTATTTTTAAGAATTTGAATTGAATTAGTTTTATTTTTCTGATTTTTCTGATATATTTTTTGTATTATTAGGAATTTGAATTGAATTATTTTATTTTTCTGATTTATTTGATATATTTTTTGTATTTTTAAGAATTTGAATTGAATTAGTTTTATTTTTCTGAATTTTTTGGTATATTATTTGTATTTTCAACAATTTGAATTGAATTAGTTTTATTTTTCTGAATTTTTTGGTATATTATTTGTATTTTTAAGATTTTGAATTGAATTAGTTTTATTTTTATGAATTTATTGATGTATTATTTGTATTTTTAAAATTTTGAATTGAATTAGTTTTATTTTTCTGAATTTTTTGATATATTATTTGTATTTTTAAAATTTTGAATTGAATTAGTTTTATTTTTCTGAATTTTTTGGTATATTATTTGTATTTTTAACATTTTGAAATGAATTTGTTTTATTTTTCTGAATTTCTTGATATATTATTTGTATTATTAACATTTTGAATTGAATTAGTTTTATTTTTGTGAATTTTTTGATATATTATTTGTATTTTATGATTTTGAAAAAGAAAAGTAATTTGAAAAAAGCCCTTTAGTCGCGGGTCGCCTCCCCAACCGCGACTAAAGGTCTCGCGCAGCGGAACGAAAAAACCCGGCAAAAAGCCTTTAGTCGCGGTTGGCACAGCCAACCGCGACTAAAGGGTGCCCTTTAGTCGCGGGTCGCCTCCCAACCGCGACTAAAGGGGGGGCTATAAATATCTCGCGCGAACCGTCCCTCCGCCATCGTCTTCATCGTCTTCTCCGCGCGCCATCGTCTTCTCCGCCGAACCCCGCACGCCGCCGCGAGACGCGGACGCCGCCGCCGCGAGATCGACGTCGTCGCCCTTTTCGCCATCGCCGTTGAGACGCCTCGTCGCCGCCGCCTCTCGTCGCTGCGCCGATCAGTACGCGCGCGCGCCCGCGCCCCTACAGTACCTTTGTCGCGCCGCCCGCGAGATGACGCGCCGCTGCCGCCCGCCATGAACGCGCCGCCCGAGGCGCGCTTGCCGCCGCCCGCCATGGCGCGCGCCGCCCGTACGCACGCCGGCCAGCGCCTTCGCTTGAACGCGAGGCCGCGCGCGAAAAGGAGAGAGAGAGAGGGCCGGGCCGGATTATTTTTCCCTTTTTTGTGTTTTTTTTTTTTTTAATTTTAACTAGTTAATTAGTTTAACAAAAACGGTAAATTAACAAAAAAAGTAAAACTTGATAATTTGTAACTAAAATTTTATACTTAACACAAATTTGTAACTAAAATTTTATACTTAACACAAATTTGTAACTAAAATTGTATACTTAACAAAATCTTGACTTAACAAAAATTTTACTTAACAAAAATTTTACTTATCAAAATTTTGACTTAAGAAAATTTTTACTTAGCGCCGTCACCACCGCCCTCTCGGTCACCGCCACCGCCCTCTCGGTCACCGCCACCGGTCACTGCGTCCCCCCTTTCGCCACCGCCACCGGTCACGCGGTCACTGCGTCCCCCCTCTCGCCACCGCCACCGGTCTCTCGGTCACGCGGTCACTGCGTCCCCCCTCTCGCCACCGCCACCAGTCTCTCGGTCACGTGGTCACTGCGTCCCCCCTCTCGCCACCGCCACCGGTCACTCGGTCACGCGCGCGGTCACTGCGTCCCCCCTTTCGCCACCGCCACCGGTCTCTCGGTCACGCGGTCACTGCGTCCCCCCGCGCGCCTCCCTCGTCGCCTCTCTCTCTTTATATGTAGAAGAGATGTGATAATGCTGGCATATACACAATTAATTTGTTTTGACTACATGTTTTCAGGACTGACATATGGCGGACGATAGAGCTGACCCGATTCTGGACAACTATGATCCGGACGCTGAAGACCATATGTTCGGCATCATAAATGGCGATATTCCATTTGTGCCGACCGGAGAAGAAGAAGATGATATCTCTTCTTATCTGAACCTTGAGGGTGAAGATGAAGGGCGCCGTCAGCAAGATGGTGCCGAAGAAACGTCGATAAACGACGATCTTCAGTTGGAAGTAGCAACCACCTCCGGCGCCGAGGTATATATATATATATACATATTGAGCGTCTGATTTGAATAAATGTGTGTGTACTAACGCGCGCGACTCTCTTTCTTATTTTAGCCCTCGGCCGGATCGTCGAAAAAATCGAGTACGTCGTCAAAGCGTGGCGCAACCAAGACGATGAAAGCAGGAGAAACATGCACCATCGATGTTGTCGATGAAGCAACCGGCAGGCCGCTGGAGCCCAGCAAGAACGCCACCAAGTTTGTCAGCCAATGCGGAGCCGTTGTTAGAGACAACGTCTCGATCACCCGCCAGGAGTGGAATGAGCCAAAGAAGGCACGTGTTGGTTTCACTTTTGTCGATAAGAGAGAAAAAAAAGATTGCTTCAACAAGCTTATGGAACATTTCGTTCTACCTCCGGAATACCGCAAATACGATGAGGAGGGTAACAAGATTGCGGAAAACAAGGAGAGGCGCAAGCTAGTCAAACAGTTCGCTCTTTCTAGGATGGCCAACGCATTCCGGAAATACAAGCAAAATCTAGCCCATGACTTTGTCAACCAGGGCAAGACTCCGGATTTCAAAGGACAATATGAGAAACTGCAACATGATTGGCCAGATTTTGTGAAGCAAAAGAAATCGGAGCAGTTCCTTGAACTATCGAAAAAAATAAGGAAAATGCGGCCAAGAAGGAGTACAATCATAAAATGGGGCCAGGAGGGTATCGCTTTTGGCAGCCTAAGTGGGAGATGATGGAGAACGAGCTGAGGGCGCGAGGAATCCGTCTGTACGGAGGATGGGACCCAAGGGCCAAAAGCTGGTGGTACGGGCATGGGGGATCGCCGAACCCGAGACAGGGGAGTGTGTTTATCGGGGCAAAATAATTACACCCACCCAAAAGCTTATTGAGGCAATGAGGGAGGCTCAAGAGGGGAGGATCAGGTTCAACAGAGAGAACGACGCCCTGACAAAAGCCCTCGGGAATCCTGAACACGGAGGACGTATACGAGGCATGGGGCCCATTCCGTGGAAAATAGGGTTCCCCCGGAACGATGACCCGTACGGTTACAGAAGCCGTAAGAGAAAGATGGATCGGGATGCAGATGTTGTGGCGAAGTTGGTAACGGAAATGGATGTGATGAAGAAAACCGTGAGTGTACTAGTCGCCGAAAGAGATGCAGCTCGGGCGCAGCATGCTGAAGATCATCCAATGGATCTCGGAAGCCAGCAGCGGAGAAGAAGCAGCGTGGCTTCCACGGAGGCCTCACCGGCTGGTGCACCGACGATAGAAATTACTGCACCGGAGCCTCTGGTGGTCGAAATTACTGCACCGGAGCCTCCTCGCTACCCCGTGGACGATATAAAGGAGATGAAAGCATGTCATCTGTATTATCCTATCGGGAACATGTCCATGAAGGTAGCCATCGGCAGTGCTTTGCCACCTGGAGCACTCCACCACAACAACCCCATTCAAGATGGCTATGCTCGTGTGACGGTGGAGGAGATAGTCCAAGGGTTTGAGGACCTGGACATTGACATTGCTACACCTGAAGGGGTGAAAAGACTTGGAGATGTCAAGCGCCAGTTCATTCTATGGCAGAAGAAATTTATCAAGTTTCCAAGCGAGGCGCCAACAAGTCCACCCCCGTACGGTGGTGGTGGTGGCGGTGGCGGTGGCGGTGACGGTGGCGGTGGCGGTGGCGGTGACGGTGGTGGTGGCGGTGACGGTGGCGGTGGTGCTTCACCTAATACACCTCATTCACGTCAGCCGACGCCGCCACCCCCCAGTCCTCGTCCGGCGGGTGATCAGACACCGGTACCGCCCCCCAATCCACCTCCGGCGAAGAAGCAGAAGCAGTCCTGGGTTATTAACCCGGACCCTTACGTACCTAAGAAAACAAAGGTACCGGAGGTATCACTGAAGCCTCTCCCCACGAGGCCTTGGGAAAGTAGTGCCGAGGAAGTCGAGGCGGGCGCGGCTGCTGATTTAGAGAAATGGAAGGCGAGCGTCAAGAAGAAAATAGAGGGCGAGCCCAAGCCGCAAGATATTCGACAAGGAAAAGCAAGTGGGCTAAGTCATTTTTGAACACACCGTCCCAAGCCGCGAAGAATCCGCTCGACGACTATTTACGTGAACTTCGTAGGCAAGCACTCGCGTTCAAGAACAGGAAAGAGTTGGCGGAGAAGAAAGCCTTGAAGGACGAGGCCGAGTCAAAATTAGAAAGGGGGAAAGAAGTTGCCCAGCTCGGGGAACAAAGTAAACAATCGATCGCCCCGCTCATAGTGCAAGCCGCCGATCCGGATGCCCCCGATATCATAGCAGCTGCGGCAAAGACATGGATTGACCGTAACGAGTGCGAGAGAACAAGCGGCCGAGTTAGGTATCACTCTTCGTGCCTTTGCTAGGCCTTGATGAGGCGCCAATGAAGGACGTAGTATTTACATATGTGAAGAATGGCCCTCTCGTCGAGCCTGCGCGCAGAAGGGGATCTACCTCGACAAATGCTAGGTCTGCTAAATTGGTACAAGGGTTACATAAAACATAAAAACGCCAAAGAGTATATCTATGCGGAAGTTAGATATGAGCATCACTTCAAACATTACTGGGTACAAATTCCTCTGAGTGAATTGTTCCAGCTGTTCAATCTGCGCGACCTCGACAAATCTATTATCAGTTGCTACGTCTCGTAAGTGATTTATTAATTTCTACCCCATCTCGTTCATTGCCTCGCACCGTCCTAACTATCTTGTTGTGTACGCTATTATGCAGAATGAAGAAGCGGGAAATGCGAATAAGGAACATCCATGATGTTGGGTTCATTAACCCACACATCGTTAATTCACATGTGTTAGAACACCACCCCGCCGACGTGGAGGATGACCTGTGGCGGTTTATTAGAAAAACAGCAACAGAAAAGTGATATTCTATTTCCTTACCATTTTGGGTGAGTGTTTCTGTCTTGAGCACATTCTCTTTTGTTTACTCCATGCATGGTATGTGGCTAATCGATGAGTTATGCATGATCGTGCATGTATCGTGTCCGCAGGTTCCACTGGATTCTTATGGTAATTAAAGTTCAGACCTCCTCGGTTCTCGTCCACGACTCTCTGAATATGGATCCGGCGCTTTGGGGCGACATGAGAAAAATGATGCAAAAGTAATTATTTTCATTCATTTGCGCTCTATATCGATCGGCCTATTTCGTTCATCATTTCCTAATATCAAGTAACCGATTAATAACTCTCTTGTTTATTTAATTTTCTTTGCCTCGTAGGGTTTGGAGACGGTTCGTAGATACCAAGGTCGGTGAATTCAAAAAGGAGCTACATTTTAAAATGGTAGTGCCGACGATCGGGGATATTCAGCCACCGGGGACCAATCTATGTGGATACTATGTTTGTGAGAGGATCCGGAGATACTGCAATGAGCGGGACCAGACGTGTGAGAACAACATCCCGAGGAATAACCTCCGGAAGACGCTTAGTCCGTAAGCTCGCTCCGACCACTTCAAGAGGAACTAGCTGGATGGTTGGCGAGGGAAGTCAGCGATCCTAGAGGAGAACACTATTACGATGACGTAGAACTTTATATGCACCAGAATTTGTAACTAACTTGTTCAAAATTGTATATGGTCATCCGATATTGAATATATATTGTATATGGTCATCCGATATTGAATATATATTGTATATTCCTCTTGAATTCCTTTTGGTTCTAATTTCAAATTTGTTTGAAATTGTACATTCATATGCATGTATGTATACAGTACCGTAGAATATGTGAAACTCCTTCAAAATTAAAACCCAAAAGAAATAAAACAATACAAATTAAAAAGAAACCAGAGTGAGGGGAGGGGGCTAAAACCCTAAACCCTGCGGAGGCCTTTAGTCGCGGTTGGCCAGAAGAACCGCGACTAAAGGTCCTCCGCCCTGGCGCTCGCCTGCGGCCCACGTGGACGGGCCTTTAGTCGCGGTTCGTAAGGAACCGCGACTAAAGGGGGGGGGGGGCCTTTAGTCGCGCTGCTTTGGTCGCGGTTGGGCCACCGCGACTAATGGCAGTTGCCAACCGCGATCAAAGCCCTTTTTTCCACCAGTGGTGCACACCGAAACAGAGCATCAGCGGTGGCTAAAGAGGGGGCAACAACAATTTTTAGGCTTAATTGGGAAAACCATGTGAAAGTCAGGATTTGAACTTGAGACCTGGGGCTCTGATACCATGTTAAGGTTCATGCACTAGCCACTTGAACCAAAAGTCCAAACTAATGGAAAGGGCTAGGCAATCTACTTATACACGTTAACACTCCCTCTCACGTGTGACGGGAAGACGAGAAGACAAGTCAACACGTGTAGAAAGGCAAAGAAGCAGCGGGAGGCCGGGACCACACGACATGAGGCTGCGGGGATTTTTAGAATAAATTGTGAAAGTTAGGATTTGAACTCGAGACCTGGGGCTCTGATACCATGTTAAGGTTCATGCACTAGCCACTTAAACCAAGAGCCCGAACTGAGAGAGAGGGTCGGTCATTACACTCTAACACAGGGGACCCCTGGGAGGTCGCGGCCGCCGCGTTGCGCTCCGGGACGTCGTCCGATCCCCGGGGCACGGGTAACAGGCAGTCGACGGCGGCGCCGGTCACCGACGCTTGGGGTCCATGGGCGCCGACCGCGGCACCGGTCAACGTCTCCTGGGACGCCATGGCGTCCATAGAGGCACCGGCCACCGTCGCCTGGGGGACCATGACGTCCACGGATGCCCCCATGACCGACACCTGGGGCATCAGATCGTCGGAGGCGGAGCCGGTCACCCACACATGGTGGGACAGAGCGTCGAGTGGGGCTCCGGTCACCGACGGCTGGTGAACCATGGCGTCGACGGAGCCGCTGGTCTCCTACCCCTGGGTGGCCAGGGCGTCCCAGGCGGCGCGGGGTGGCCATGATCCGTCAGATGCGGGGGACAACTGGGGCCGCAGAGAGACGAAAAGGTCTCGCTTCACGGTTCCGCCGCCGTCAGAGAGCGAGGTGCCCATGAACATCACGGTGCGCAACGCGAAAGCCTTTCTCCACTGCTGCGTCTGCAGCCTCCCCCTCAAACCGCCAATCTTCCAGCTATACGAACATTCTTACGCATTCACCTCTAAGCCATAGGTTGCACGCTAATTCTACAGCACATTCATGCACTTGCAGTGCGGTGCAGGGCACGCGGTGTGCTCGTCGTGCCGGGACGAGCCGCTCGGCAGACCGACGGTGTCGCTTGATGGAGCGCTTGCTGGAGTCCCTCCGCGTGGCGTGCCCCAACGCTGCCTACGGCTGCGACGTCAAGCCGGCCTACTACGACCTGCACGCGCACCGGATGGCCTGTGCCCACGCGCCGGGCACGCGCTGCACCGTGCGTGGCTGCGCCTTCGTCGCCTCAATGGCGGAGCTCCTAGACCACTTCACCGCCGTGCATGGGTGGCCGCTCACCACCGAGGAGCGCGCCGGGAAGAGCTTCGACATCGTCCTTCGCGACGGCTTCAACATCACTAGTAGAAAAACGGTCATCTATACCGGTTCCAGAGGGCCATTCGTACCGGTTTTGCAACCGGTACAAATTATTCGGCACTAAAGCCCCCCCCCCTTTCGTACCGGTTGCTTACGAACCGGTATAAAACGGGCCTCCACGTGGGCCACCAGGAGAGCTCAGGGCTGAGGATCTTTGGTACCGGTTGGTAATACGAACCGGTACCAAAGGTTCCCCCCGCGGCAGGGAATTTTCCCAAATCTCTGCCGCGGCAGAGAATTGGCTTTTTAGGGTTTTGGAGAGGTTTAGGGATATCGGTTTGATTCATATCGCGTCGATGCACCAGAAACGCGTTTGGGTTTAGGTAGTACATGAAGATCAAGATGATGCATAGCAAGTTGGTGCATATAATATAACACACATGTTATTGCATGAGATCGCAAATTAAGTAGCACTATGCATGAAGATCGATCTTCATGCATAGTGGTGCTCTCCGAGGCGTACTCTATATATGTCTATTACATGTAGCATAGTGGTACTCTTCGAGTCAACGATATATGTAACATGTACATCTTCATTCATTGTGGTGCTCTGCGAGTGGTGGTATGACGTCCCGAAGGAAAAATCCCGCCAATTCCTCGCCTATTGCTATGAAGCGGTCATCGATTGAGAGCTTGTTCCGCTTTCTTGCCAACTATAAAAGAATAAGATACAAATGAATACATGAAACAACTATTACTGAAACTCGGCACAACTTATGATAACAAAACAAATTTGTGAAGATTGTTTTTGTACCTCTTTATTTCTCTCATTATTCGTTCTCTCGTTGACAATTCTGCGGATGAACTCGCAAACGAAGAATCCACAGAGATCGGTCCCCGGAGGTTGTTGCGGGCATTTCTTTACAAGAATATAATTCAATCAAACAATAGTCAAGTATGATAATTGAAAGGTGTGTGGACCTAGGTAGTACTACTTACTTTCGCACGCCATCGCAGCTTCGGTGGCCATTCACGGGACGTATCTTCCTTGATGAAAGTTTGCCATACGCTGCTCGACAAAAGAAAATGCATAAAAGAGTCATCAATTAGTTCAAAGCAGGAAATTAACGAAACAAACCGATAAGAATTCAAATTACCTTCGAGCATTAAAAAACAAGACACGTATAGATCCTTTTCTTTGGTTAGTGAGTCCAAGACTTCAACTTCTCCAATTTCCAAATTGATGACGAGAAGAATAAAGTGAAACCTACGCACGTTTCAATATGTAGTCATTAGTTAAAATTTTGACATACGGTGAGCAAAATATAATGTGTTATAAGACAAAGAAGACTCACTCGAAGTTGTAAGGCCAAAGTATTAGCTTTTTGTCACGTTGTCGCTTCAAAAACCTTAGCAAAGTCTGCGGTGTATCCTTGTTATAGAGGGGATCATCTATGGTTTTGACATGCATTGTGTTCGGGTCAATGAACCCAATGTCTCGTGATATCGTCCCTTTTGCATTCGAGCATCTTCGATCTGCATAATATAGCGCACAAAAGATTATAATCTGCAGACAATGAACGACTTCTCAAATTAAATAAATAAATCACTTACAGACAATAGCAACCGATGATTGATTTGTCGAGGGCCCGGAGATTTTATAACTGAAAGAGTTAGGCGAAGTCAACGTTCACACGGTACTTCCCGGAAGTAGTGCTCTTCCCTAACTCGCACCATGATAGTCTCGATCCCTTCCTTTGAGGCCTTAAGGTACCACGAATGCAAGTTACGCATACATGTTGGTACCTTCCGAGATTCTCGACCAAATCTTTCCCTTGAACAAACTGATATGCTCGTTCAGCTAAGGCGTAATCAGTTGCGTCTTGTCGAGAACTTTGAACGGTCTTCCCGTCAAACACCTTGAGAGGGGCGACCGATTGAACGGGTTGTTGTCCGAGCTGGTAGACACCGTGTATCCCTTTTATCTCACCGATACCCGATTTAACGGGTTTTGTCGCCTCGATCATCTTGTCATACGACCTTTCAATAGAACGCGCATAGTCAGATGGCGGCGATGGTACAGGGTCATATAGATTGTCAACGGTACGCACAACTTTCTCCCGATCTAGTGTCTTCTCGAAAGGTATCTCTGGCACTTTCGGTGCAAAAAATTTCTTCACCTCGGCCTGAACGGCCTCCGCGTTTTCCTCTGGAGTTTTTTCCCAAGGTAACTTCTCAGGAGGCGGCAGTTGTTTCTCCTTTCTAGCTTTCTTCCTAGGCGGCGTACCGTTCCGCTTAATGGACGCTGTCTTACGCGGAGGATCTCGAGATGGTGGACTCACGCTGGGGTCCCTCTCAGGTAGGTGTGGACTTGGCTGCTCACCAGGACTGCCACCAGGAGGAGTCGATGGCATTTGCTGCTCATGTGTAGGAGTCGGTGGCCTTTGCAAAAGGACGACGTACTTCTTCGGCCATAGGGCGAAACCGTGCTTGACATCGGCCAGTGTCCTCTCATCTTCACCTCTAGGAATATCAAGCTCCACTTTTTCAAAACCCGAAACAACTTCATCCACCCCGACACGAACACAACCAGGTGGAATGGGCATATGATGGTGCATTGCTCCATCTTCACTTGGGTACACATAGCCGACCGCCACCTTAACAGACGCGGTCCTGATTAACATATGTAGCTCGCAATCTGTCTTCTCCGTGACATAATCCACGGGGTAGCTTCCTCCACATCCGTCAAGATGCGAGGAACCGACATTGCTTCTTCGCTGAGATGGGGCAGCATCGGCTTGTGGATCCTGTAGAAACACCGGCTGATCAGGTGCCCTCTGATTTCTCTCAAGAGCCTCCACCCTAGATAACAACTCCGTTACAATGTCGGCGTCCTTCTTCTTCTTTCGCGAACGGCTTCTATAAGTGTCGGCGTTGTCCGCCACGCTTCCTTCATGGTGAGACACAGGCGAGCTCGTACCCGTCCAACATGTTCAGGGTTCCCCGAGGCGAGTGTCGGCTCGTCATTCTCTCGATCGGGAATGTACTCTCCCTTTACGACCTTTTCAATTGCATCTACAAGCTTCGGTACAATTGCCTCAATTTTTTCCTTCCATTTTCCCTTCGCAACGATCAACCCTGTCTTTGGGTCCAACCCTGCCCCATGAGCGAACAACCGAACTTGGACCGTTCGGGCCAGTCCATGTACGTGGAGTGATTCCATGATCCATCGAGTTTATTCTCAAACGCTGTCCACTTCGGAATGGCACTCTTGTAGCCACCTGACCCCAAATGATGCGGAAGTTTCTTCTTTGCAGCATTTTCGGTATTTTTCTTCGATCGGGACACAAAAGTAGACGATTTCTTATACTCCTTAAATGCGGCCCAGTGATCTTTTAGCTTCACTAGATTATCATCGAATACTTTGGATCTTCATTCTTATATTTGTCCCATAAATTTTTCTTGAAGCTACGGAATTGTATGGCCATCTTCTTCCATGTCCATTCCTTGACTTTATTCTTCACGGCCTTCCGTCATGTCTTCCGGTAGGCTGAACTTTGTCATGAGCGTGTCCCAAAGAAATTTTTTCATCGCGTCGTTGACATAACTAGCACCACTCTCCGGGTTCTTCGGCTTATGCCACTCTTGAATGCTGATCGGTACATGGTCCCTAACAATAACTCCGGATTGACTTGTAAATTTGCGGCAAAACTCCTTGGGCTCCACTGGTTCACCATTATCCTTGAATGCCGTGAGGGCTAACCTGCCCTCGCACTTTAGCACCCGCGTCGGGCCTCGTTTTGATCTAACAGACTTGCTCGATGATCCAGAAGGCTAAAAGAAAAAAATATTCGTTAATAAGTGCAATACAAATAAATGAATGCATCTAGGGATGAACATATAGACTAATTGATACATAGATATACACCTCGCCGGAGTTTGTGATGGACACTTCGTTTGTCTCTTCTAACTTGTTCAGACTCAAGTCCCTCGCCAAAATCATTCAGAAAGTCTTGGAAATCGTTGTCATCTCCATCGTCGGGTTCCGGACCACGGGCACTCTCATAGATCAATTGCTGCACCGCTTCTTCCCCCTCCTCATCTCGGACGAAGGTGCCGTCCTCCATACCTCAATGTCACTGCAAAATTAAGAAAGCAATTGTATTTCATTCATCATGTCATGATCATATAACAGATTGCTAGATGGATAACAATTGAAATGAAGAAAGCAAAAAAACCCTAACGGACCGCCACGGCCACGGACACGGTGTTCCCCCTCCTCCTCTCGCTCTTCTCTCTTTTTCTCGACCCTAACCCTAACACTCGGCGCTCCTCCTCTCGCTCTTCTCTCTATGTCGCGGCGGCACCGCCACGGACTCGGCACCGCTACAGACCCTAACCCTAACACTCGGCGCTCCTCCTCTCGCTCTTCTCTCTATGCCGCGGCGGCAATTGGTGGTCTTGGATTGCAATTTGGAGTTGGTTTGTGAATATTCCAAAATTTGGGGCAATCTAAAATTTGTTTCAAAGTTGCCACTTTGCATGCTTATATTAAGAGTTTGACTTTGAATCAGCAAGGTTGACTTTGACCAAGTTGTTCACTTTTATGAGTACTATTGATCTGGGCAAAAAGATTAGCAAGTTTAGTTTAGAAATAGTTAACCAAAGGGGCTCAAAGTAGGCATCATATTATTTTTGGCAGATTTGACCATTAGCATGTCACTTAGGTTTTTTCACTTTCTTCCCTTTTTCTTTGATTTTCTTTGACCCAAATGGTGTTGTCTTGTGTTGAAATGGTATAGGGTTGTGTTTTAAGAATTCAAACCAAGAAAGTATGGCCTTATTTGAAGGTTCTGGTCGAGTCCATGAGGTAAACGAAAAGTACTTCGTACTAGTCTTATAGAGTTCCGATCACACATTTATAAAGTCATGTGGGTTCTCAAGGACTAGCGCAACAAGTCATACTGTGTTTACACCGTCTACACAAGATTCGCTTCCTAAACTAAACAAATTCAACCTTATTTGTAAATTCTGTGTGCAAAATTCTCAGGAAATGAACGGGAAACTAAATCCTGCTGCAAAATTAGACACCAAAGTATTTTGATCAACTTCAAGGAATTACATAACCGAAAAAATAGCGTCTCCGGGGAGACTCGGGTCGCCGTCGCCAGTGCCATAAACGGCGCTCGACGGCCGTTCTCGCGGGCCAGGGGAGGAGCAGGAGTGGTGGCGCGGCTCGTGGGGGAAGGAGTGGCTGGGGTCCGTGGCGGCGGAACGTGGCCGCAGGGTCGTGGTAGAGCGGCAGTAGGCGAGGGGAGCGGCTGCCGGCGAGGCACCGCGGCAGCGGCAGCGGCAGGGCAGCGGCAGGCGCACCGCGGCAGGGGCAGGCGCACCGCGGCAGCGGCAGCGCACAGCGGCAGCGCACCGCGGGCAGGGGCAGGCGCGCTAGCTGGTGGCGGCGCGGCGCGGCTTTTCCTCGAACACCTGCGGGCGTGCGTGAGGGGAGGCCGGCGGCGACCGTGGCGCGGCAGCCGACGCGCGCGCGGGCTCCTCCCGGCGAGGCGCGCCGGCCAGGGGAGGCGAGGGAGGCGAGGGAGGCGAGGGAGGGAGAGGAGGGGCCGGGTGCTCACCTCGGTGAGGGCGACGGCGGCGGGGAGAGGTGGAGCGGCGCGGGCGACGCGGCGACGACGGCGGCGGCTCGGTGAGGGCGACGGCGGCGGCTACGGCGAGGGCGACGGCGAGGGCGGCCGCTACGGCGACGGCGGCACGCGGGCGACGGCGGCGGCTACGGCTACGGCGAGGGCGAGGGCGACGGAGCTCTGCGAGGTTGGCGCGCGCGCGGAAGAAGAAAGTTGCGAATTTTTGCCCGCGGCTAAGTCCTTACTAGGGAAATACCTTTGGTACCGGTTGGTACCACCAACCGGTACGAAAGGTCTTTCGTACGGTTGGTGGTACCAACCGGTACCAAAGGTTTTTTTGTTTTTCTTTTTCTTTGTTTCTTTTGTTTTTCTTTTTCTTTTCTTTCCTGTTTCTTTTGCTGTTTCTGTTTCTTTTCTTTTTATTTTCTGTTTCTTTTCTTTTGCTTTTCTATTTCTTTTTTCTATTGCTTTTTTTTTTCTGTTTCTTTTCTATTCCTGTTTCTTTTTCTTTATTTTCTATTTATTTTTTCTATTTATTTTTTTCTATTTATTTTTTCTATTAATTTTCTTTTTTTCCTTTCTTTTCTATTTCTTTTCTATTTATTTTTTCTATTGCTTTTGTTTTTCTTTTCTATTTCTTTTCTCTATTCTATTTCTTTTCTTTACTCTCGCCATGACGCCGTCCGCACAGGAAACTTTCCCGTCCCGACGTCGCGCGGGAAACTTTCCGGCCACGACGCCGCGCGGGAAAAGAAAGGGCGGGAATGAAATTTTATTACGATTGAACTCGAATTAAAAGTACATAGCTTAACTGAAAATTAAAGATACATGACCAAATTCTACTGGGGAGTCATTCAGTCATACTCCTGCCTAGCCCTGTAGTACTCGCCACTGTAGTCGTCGTAGTCGCCGTCATCATCGTCGGCCCCGGCATCGGGGTCGCGGTACTCGAACGTCGGCGGGTGAGCACGCGTGGGCTGGGACCGAGGGTAGCGCAGCGGGGGCCACGGTAGGCCATGACGCCCTGGAGAGTCCGGCCGCGCCACCACAGCCGACGGCCGGCCTCGTTGAAGTTCGGAGGAGGCGGGCCGCCCTCCTCGTGCCTGGCAAGCGCCCTCTCACGCCGATTGATGAAGAAGCTTTCCCAAGTCGGGCTGTAGTCGGGATGCCACTGGGGATTCCTCCGCTGCTCTGGCGTGAGCTCGAAGTAGTAGTGGTTCGTGATGGCCATCTCGCGCGCCACACCTAGAGGGACTGGAGGGACCGGTACGCCTCCGACGCTTAGCAACCAGCCGGTCGGGACGCGGTAGCCCGGCGGGCAGGGGTAGTTCGAGGCGCAAAGCGCCTCCGCCTCCTGGGGGGTTAGAGATGCGATGGAAGCCATGGGAGAGAATGATGAGGTTTGCGATATGAGTCTAGATGTGATATGTAAATGGTGGCCAAGCCTACATATATATAGTGAAAAAATGGCGGGAAGACAGAGGCGGGAACCGGTGGAAAGCGCGGGAAGAAAATAGGCGGGAAGACAGATCGAGGCAAACCTTTAGTACCGGTTGGTGGGTGCAACCGGTACTAAAGCTGTCGGCGGGATAAGGACGCCCTGCTCGATGAGATAAAGTATGTAGCGCACGACGCCCTGTCGGTGGGATAAGGACGCGTGGGTAACCTTTAGTACCGGTTGGTGGGTGCAACCGGTACTAAAGCTGTCGGCAGGATAAGGACGCGTGGGTAACCTTTAGTACCGGTTGGTGGGTGCAACCGGTACTAAAGCTGTCGGCAGGATAAGGACGCCCTGCTCGATGAGATAAAGTATGTAGCGCACGACGCCTGCGTCGGTGGGATAAGGACGCGTGGGTAACCTTTAGTACCGGTTCGTGTCTACAACCGGTACTAAAGCTGTCGGCAGGATAAGGACGCTCTGCCTATAAAAGGAGCATCGATACACCATGGGAAGCAGCTCAACAAGCCAACATGGATGGAGAGTTTCATCACCATGGATGGAGGAAAGGGTTGGGAAATCTCCGTGGCGGAACTTGTCGAAGATGCCCTTGGTGCACACGCCCTATGGCATCTTCGGAAGTTCCGCCTCGAAAAATTTCCCTGCAAGCCCGTGGAAGACTCCATCTCCTCTAACAAATGTTGGGGAAAGGGTTGGGAAATCTCCGTGGCGGAACTTGTCGAAGATGCCCTTGGTGCACCCGCCCTATTGCATCTTGGGAAGTTCCGCCTCGGAATATTTTCCTGCAAGCCCGTGGAAGACTCCATCTCCTCTAACACTGTTGCGGAAAGGGTTGGGAAATCTCCCGTGGCGGAACTTCTCGAATATGCCCTTGGTGCACATGCCCTATATATGGCATATTCGGAAGTTCCGCCTCGGAATTTTTTCCTGCAAGCCCGTGGAAGACTCCATCTCCTCTAACAATGTTGCGGAAAGGGTTGGGAAATCTCCCGTGGCGGAACTTCTCGAATATGCCCTTGGTGCACATGCCCTATATATGGCATATTCGGAAGTTCCGCCTCGGAAAAATTTCCACTGCAAGCCCGCGTGACTTAACTAGTAAAACAAGCCAACCATCTCAATTGTTAATATCTTACATACAGTAACATCATTACACAAAAGTGATTTCCATATTGAGATACACAAGTTATGATCCCTATATGTAGCTAGCTAGTCTTCCGAGTTTTCTTCGCTCGTTTCCCTTTCTTCTTATCGCGACGCAACCATGGACAATCTTCATTGTTTAAGATGATGCTTGGGTCAATTTTTACCTTGAAGGGTGGAATATCGTCAAACTTATTATAATCTTCGACATGTCTGTCTTGTCCTCTACTCCCACGATGTTTCTTTTTCTGAAAGAACTATGTGCCGCTTTTGGCTCATCGTATGATGTGTCCACGTGCCTTTCTTTCCTTTTGTACCGTTAGCTAGACATATCCTTCACATAAAAAACCTGAGCCACTTCACTGGCTAGGACGAATGGTTCGGTGTCGTACCCAAGATTCTTGAAATCCACCGTAGTCATTCCGCATCGCGGGTCTACCTGTACCCCGTCTTTCAGGTTGAACCATTTACACCGGAACAAAGGGACCTTGAAATTAGGTCCATAGTCAAGTTCCCATATCTCCTCTATGTACCCATAATATGTGACCTTGTTCCCATTGCCATCTTCTCGCATCAAAGCGGACACCACTGTTTTGGTTGGTGCTCTTTTTGTCTTGGGCGAAAGTGTAAAATGTGTTCCCATTAATCTCGTACCCTTGAAAAGTCGATATAGTAGAAGATGGTTGCTTGGCCAACAAGTACAGCTGCTCGTCATCGGTGACATTCATGAGACGTGTTTGCAACCAACCGCCGAAAGTCTTCATGTGTTCTCCATCAATCCAATCTTCACGATGCTCGGGTATTTAGAGCGTAAGATCTCCTTGTGTTCCTCTTTGTACGGAGCCACCAAGATGGACTTAAGTAGAACTGTGTAGTTTGCTTGAGTGAAAGAATGTCCGTCCATACACGTTGCTGATTTCTTTCCTAGCGTGCCTTTTACACGCAGTCTCCCCTCATAGCGCGATTCCGGTACACCGATCGGCTTAAGGTCAGGAATAAAGTCAACACAAAACTCAATGACCTCCTCTGTTCCATAGCCCTTGGAGATGCTTCCTTCTGGCCTAGCACGGTTATGAACGTACTTCTTTAAGACTCCCATGAATCTCTCAAAGGGGAACATGTTGTGTAGAAATACAGGACCGAGAACGCCAATCTCTTCGACCGGGTGAACTAGGAGATGTGTCATAATATTGAAGAAGGATGGTGGGAACACCAACTCGAAGCTGACTAGACATTGGACCACATCCTTCTGTAAATTTTGTAGAGTAAGTGGATTGATCACCTTACTGAGAAATTGCATTGAGGAACGCACATAGCTTCACAATGGGTACTCGAACATTTTCCGGCGAAGCCCCCTCAATGCAACCGGAAGTAATTGTGTCATAATCACGTGGCAGTCATGAGACTTTAGGTTTTGAAACTTTTTCTCCGACATGTTTATTATTCCCTTTATATTCGACGAGAAGCGACGGGACCTTGATGCTACTCAGGACTTCAAAAAGATCTCCTTCTCCTCTTTGGTAAGAGCATAGCTGGCAGGACCTTGATACTTCTCTCGGATTCAGGTTGTTTCCTTCGTGGATACTTTGCGGGTCCTGCCGTGCATCCGGTGTATCTTTTGTCTTCCCATACACGCCCAAGAAGTTTAGCAGGTTCACGCAAAGATTTTTCGTCACGTGCATCACGTCGATTGCAGAGTGAACCTCTAAGAATTTCCAGTAGGGTAGCTCCCAAAATATCGACTTCTTCTTCCACATGGGTACGTGTCCGTCAACATCATGCGGAACAGATTGTCCGCCGGGACCCTTTCCAAAGATCACTTCTAAATCCTTGACCATATCATATATAACTTCCCCATTAGGGCGGGTAGGCTTGGTTCGGTTATCTGCCTCACCTCCGAAATGCTTTCCTCTCTTTCTTACGTGATGTTGTTTTGGAAGAAATCGACGATGCCCTGTGTACACATTCTTGTTTCCCAAATAAATACTATCAGTCTCACCTAAACGGTGTGTGCATGCATTGTATCCCTTGTTTGACTGCCCGAAATGTTACCAAGAGCAGGCCAATCATTGATGGTTACAAATAACAACGCTCGTAGGTTAAATTCCTTTTGTTCGTGCTCATCCCACACAGGTACACCTTCGTCACGCCACAACTCTAAAAGTTCTTCAACCAATGGCCTCGGTACACATCAATGTCGTTGCCGGGTTGCTTCGGGCCCTGGATGAGCACCGGCATCATAATGAACTTCCGCTTCATGCACAACCAAGGAGGAAGGTTATAGATACATAGAGTCAACGGCCAGGTGCTATGACTGGAGCTCTGCTCCCGAAAGGATTAAAGCCATCTGTACTTAGACCAAATCTTAAGTTCCTTGCGTCATCCGAAAATGACTTGAACTCTCTGTCGATTTTTCTCCACCGCGACCCGTCAGCGGGGTGTCTCAGCATCACATCTTTCTTACGGTCCTCTTTGTGCCATCGCAACAACTTGGCATGCTCTTTGTTCTGGAACAAACGTTTCAACCGTGGTATTATAGGAGCATACCACATCACCTTCGCAGGAACCCTCTTCAAGGGGGTGGACTATCCCTCAACATCGCCGGGGTCATCTCGCTTGATCTTATACCTCAATGCACTACATACCGGGCATGCATTCAAATTCTCGTACTCCCGCGGTAGAGGATGCGATCATTGATGCATGCATGTATCTTTTGCACCTCTAATCCTAGAGGGCAGACAACCTTCTTTGCTTCGTACGTGCTAGAGGGCAACACGTTCTCCCCGGAAGCATCTTCTTTATTATTTTCAGCAACTTTTCAAATCCCTTGTCGAAGTACCATTCTCTCGCCTTCCATCGCAGCAATTCCAGCGTGGTACCCAGCTTTTTCGACCATTTTCGCAATTTGGGTACAACAGTTTGTTGTGATCCTCTAACATTTTCTCCAACTTCAACCTCTCCTTTTCATTTCCGCAGTTCATCTTCGCATCAAGAATGGCCCGACCCAAATCGTCATCCGGGTCATCAAAAATCGGCTCATCGAAAATGAGCTCTTCTTCAGCTTCATCTTCCCCCATTCTACTACCACCGTCTTCGGTGAATAAGCTGGGATAGTTGTCACTATCCTCTTCTTCTTCGTTGTCTTCCAATATAACTCCTCTTTCTCCGTGCTTGGTCCAACAATTATAGCTGGGCATGAAACCATTCTCCAAAAGTGGACGTGAAGGGTCTTCGAGGTAGAGTAATCCTTCATATTCTTACAGGAACTACATGGACAATACATGAAACCATTCGACTGCTGTTTGCCTCAGCCACGTTGAGAAAATAATGCATGCAGGTAATGAACTCGGGATGGCACCGGTCACCGTACATCCATTGTCGACTCATCTGCATTTTATATGTATATCAAAAATCATTAAGTACACAACATCATGGATATATGAGTGACCAACTTAATTAATATTCAAGTTCATCACATAAAACTAAGTTATTTTTATAAAAAAGAAGAGGGGCTCACCGAGGTGGTACCGTGCCGGCTAGGGGACGACGCTAGCGATCGACGGCGGTGAGGACGGGGATGATACTAATTAAAACCTACAAAACATACCATAATTTCAGCTCAAATTGCATATAAAAAAATAAAATCACTAACTTAGGCATTTCATCGAACACCTTGATTGCACTACAAAAATAGTACGAGTTAAAACTACCAAAGAACTGAGCTAAATTAGGAACGCCGGAAGGAAGGATGATATTGCTAACCCTTGGATAGATGTATGCCGTTAATCTTGTTAAAATGGTGGAGAAAAATAAAGATTATTGGAGTGTGAGAGGTGGAGAATATTTGGAAATGTGAGAGGAGAAGTGAGAATGAGATATATGCAGGGAGCTGGGCGCTGCCGCGCGATCATATAGGCACGGACCCTTTAGTACCGGTTCCTTACACGAACCGGTACTAAAGGTGCAACCCTGGCCCCACCACCGCCTGGAAATCGGGCCCAAACCCTTTAATACCGGTTCCTGTTACGAACCGGTATTAAAGGTCCATAACGAACCGGTATTGATGTCCCACGCACGGAACCGGTATTAATGCCCCCTTTAGTACCGGTTCGTAAGGGAACCGGTACTAAAGGCTTAGATGGATGAGAGGTTTTCTACTAGTGCATCGTCGCCACTGCCGACGGTGACGGCCGCAACCAGCAGCGCACCTGCTCCTGCTGAACGTGGCGAGGCAGCCGTTCGGCCGCACGATCTCCGCGGTCTGCATACATCCTCAGCCCGTTGCCGTTGAGTCATGGGCAGCAGAGGTGCCCGTGGCCATGACGGTGGAGCTCGAGATCCGCTACTGGGCCGCACGCCATTACCAAGAATCTGAAATTCTGAATTCAACGTGCCTTTCGTCGATCTCACCGATGGGCTCGCCAAAGACTCGTTGCCGCAGTTCGTCGTGCCCAAGACTGTTCACCCAGGCGGCGATACTACGTACTATCCTTGTTAGGCTGACCATAGTGCTAGTATCATAGGTAGTATCATGCATACTAGGCCCACAAAAATGATGATGTGGTATGTAATTAAGGAGGAGAGATAAGGTTAGAGTAACATAGGTGGATACTGTATCATAGCGCACGTTACGAGAAAAGTACATGTCAAATAGATCATGTACATAGATTTACATTGGGATTCTACAAAATAATAAATTTAGAAGTTTATGATACTACTCTATAATACCACCCACTATAGAGGTAGTATCATAGGCAAGTATCATATGGATGATACTAGTATATGATACTATGCACTATGACCAGCCTTACAGCCTACATCACCATCAAGTAGTTCATTCATCGGCCAATCCTACTGGTTGATGCGCCTGAATTAGTTAATGTGCCAGTGTGCCACTGAGCGAGTACTATTTTGTTTTGTTGATTTATGATGTTTTGCTACTGCCAGCACCAAGGCTAGTAGCGAGGAGATGTATTATCCCGCAAAAATCTCCACGATCCAAGTGTCGCACATGCAACATCTCCACGATACCTACAAGTATGGGATAAGCTTTACCACGTCGAAGTGTGATCAAGCACATTGTCGAATGTGTCGATCAAGATCTGGCCGCGCTTCTGTGATCACCGCCTAGATTGGATCTAGACAATGGGTAGAGATCCAACAACATTTCCGTGTCCAAGATAATGAGGACATAGGGCATGCTGGCCCTAGGGTCTAGGTTGAGGTCGACATCATGGTGTTGATGATGACACGGGGACTACTATGGCGGTACATCAAACAGCGGCGTGACTAGCGCGGCGGAGGTCGGGGCGGCGGTGATTCTGCGGCTTGGGGAGGCTAGTGTTGCGACTTGTGGTACCTTTGGGGTGCCCCTTGGTCCCCTTAAATAGGTGGCCAAACCCCTTGGATCGTCCAAACCTGCCCCCAAGTTTGAGCGAGTTCCGGTAGATTTCTATCAACCAAAACCTACTAGAAATAGGACTCTTTTACAAAATCCAAATTTGCGTTAGAGGGAAACTTCTTGTCTCTCAAGGCCATGTGGATACTCCTATTATGGAACCGTCCGGACTTCCTAAGACAACCCGGGTCATCCCGGGCACTTCCAAAACCTTTCAAAATAGTCTGAATGCTGCTGGTCCATTCAAAGCCTTCCATATATGCCCGAAACCATTCTAGACACTGCTGGCACCATTTCAAACACTTCTGGGGTTATCTAGGACCTTTTAGAACCATTCCGAGACCATCCGAGACAAACTCGGAAGCCATATATCTTATCTTCATATAGAACTCGCGTTCCTAAATGTCGCTAAATTATTAAGTGTGTGACCCTATGAGTTTGAATACATGTGGACATGTTCGAAACACAATGAATCCGAGTATCACTTAACATATACACAACAAGATGTATATTTTTCTAAGCTTTACCTGCTTGAATCGGAGCAAATATCTTAGAATACAAACTTTAAACATTCAAATATCTGAATTAATAAAACTAATTTACCAATAAAATATCTGTGCTCCAAACCAATTAAATCTTGAAAGGATGTTGAGCGGGCATTTGGTGTGCTCCAACAACATTTTGTCATTATTCGGTACCCTACTCTCACCTGGTAGGAGTCAACTATGTGGGAGGTGATGAACTGTTGTGTGATCATGCACAACATGATCATCGGGATTGCGCGAGAAGAACAAGTGCACGATGACCATCCATTTGATCATCAAGGACCTCTTGCCCAACTTGATCAGTTACATGGCAAGTTTTCTGCTTTGCTCGCCATGCATCAAGAAATCCAAGATGGATTAGTTCATACTTAAGTTCGAAATGATTTAGTTGATCGTTTGTAGGAGAGGAGAGGAAACGCCACATGATTCTTGAACAAGTTGAATTGCTATTTATTTGAATTATTGTATGAATAATTTAATTTGTATGTCTGGACTATTGTGTGAAACTATCTATGTCTATAATATTGTAATATTGTATAAATTGTGTTAACGTCGGAGGCGCCAAATCGATCACACGAGAACAAGAAATCATAGCAAACGACAACGGGATTTGGTAAAGTAGTTCAGCGAACGACTACATCTGCGAGGCATGCTTTACGGGAGCTCCTCCCTAGGTACTATCACGGTACCATCAACGACAAACCTGCCAAGGTGTACATACACATCAGATCTACAACGTCACGCCGTTCCAGCTCCCCTGCCACAGGCGCTGGACCTTCCCCGAAAATCAATCTTCTATCTAACCTACAACTTGCATCTAGTCTATTTTGGCTACTCATAGTGCCTTCATATATTAGTCGAGTTCGAGTCCAACATGTATCCTTACATTAATTACTAGTCCTATTGTAGCACTACTCACACATATTCGACACATATCTCAACAATCTCCACCTTGATGAATATGACCTTCACCATCTTGAAGCTGTCACGTTTGAACATCTGTGTAGGTGGACTTGAACCATTAATCATGAGCCCCGCTGCTACTTCCTTGACTTCACATTACTCCACCTACAACTGTAGTCCATTTCTTTCTTCATCACCGTCAACTCACTTCCACGAAAATTAAGTTCTACCAAACTCTTGTTCTGTGCTCCCAATTCTCCGGAGTATCTGTTCACGCCATCACACATCGATCATAAAGTCACCATATTCCGATAACACCGATGTATAATCACCTTGGTAGCTTCTTCTGGTCTATGTGAAAGTGAACAACTCACATATTAGGTGTCACATATAAGAATACCGAAGTCATCATGCACGCTATTTTTGATTGCATATCTGAAAACTTGAAGGAATTTCGTTGTTGCTTTAAGTCATCTCCAGTCAAATTCGCTGTTGTCTCGTCCACTTTTGCAGATTCTCCATGGTCAACCCTCATCAATCTCTCGGTCTCGATAGACAGTCACCATCATGAACCTGTTACTCTCCAACACTGCTCAACCTCCATACTTAGCTGATCAAGTGTCTAACCATCAGTGTCCTAGTTTATCGCCGTGTTTGTCTGTAGTCTCACCTAGTCTTATGGATCGCGAACCCACATAAGATCAGCATCCACTGCAGAAAAATACCGGTCATACCCAGATCGATGACGAGTTCATGTATCCCTTGGACCTTCGAGCGCTCGTCCGGACTACGTCTCACTCACTTTTTTTACGCCGCACTAGGCTTGGACTCTCTGCATGCTTACGCTGTAGCCCCTCATTAGCCGAGTGGAATTTCTGTCAGACTTCAGCCCCACCTTCAACATGACTCCATGTAGCTGGCCAAGCTTCCTCATGCCCCTAAGGACTTCAAGCTCTCATGTGCATACCGTCTTGAATCAACTATGCGCCATCGCATGTCGAAGCAAGCACACATGTGCGTTGCGTGTTTCCATGCGACAAAAATAAGGAACCATCAACATCTCGCTCCTATGTTGTCGTCGCTTATCTCGCCATGCTTTTATGTTCGATCGACCACCACGTCAATCCGCCAGACTACACAGGCCACTTGCCTTATGTGCCTGACCCATCCAGACTTATCCTATTGCAACCGTACTCGACCTTGCGCCATATCAGCTCAGAAAATCATAGTACATTGCTCGACGCCATGTAGATACACAATCCCAACATGTCTCACTTCAGGCTACTGCAAAATTTACGCGCAAACGTCATTGTTCTTGACTTCGCCACTGCCTTCAAGGATCCTTATTTAGCTTCATGGTACAAACCTCGCGCACAATAAGCAAATTTTATTGGAACAAATAATTCCGTGCAAATTCCATGCATATACCATTATTTTGTCTCGCTCTTTTCTTCTCCAAGAAACTCTAGGCTAATCGTACCGCAACAATTAAATTATATGGACATCTTTTTTCAAAAGAAATCTCTTTATTTTGCTTGCATCAAGTACATCTATCCGATCCAATACGTCCAAAGAATGACTAGAGAGCACTCACGTCTTGCACCTTGATCACAATCCACTTTGTTCACACGTGCTTAGAGCATCTCCATTCGGCTCCCTAGCACCCCCTCTCCAGGCCAAATTTTAACGCCGGATGGACGCAAATTCACCAGTTGCGCCCCTAGGAGCCAAATTTTCGTCGGATTGGGCCTATTTTTCATCCATCGATCGCAAGCCAAACCCAACACCCGGGGAGCGCCTAGGAACGCCGGATGAAGTGAAAAAGCACGTGGCCCAGGTCTGTCGGCGGCACACCAACAAAGATTCCCCCACTTCACTCGTGTTGCCCAAACCAGCTCGTCCCCGCTACCTCGCCGCTGGCACCACCCCCACCCTCTCCCGCCGTGCATACGCTGGTAGAAAGGCCGCACCAACTACCTAGCTACTACCGAGCTCGCCGTTGTTCATCATCTCACCGACGCTCCTTGTCGATCCCCATGCCGACCCCTGTGCCAACCTTTGCGGCACTACGCTCGTGAGGTATTCAGCGTTTTGATTGCTCGGCCATGGACTCTGACGACGAGGATGAGCAGATATTTGTTTTGTTGTTAGAGGAGGAGAACATCGCCGCTGTCGAAGATGAAGAGCACATGATGATCCCGGTGTCTCTAGCCATCCTATACGCCAAGCGAAACTCAAAACCGTGGCGTGGCGGCTCGGCGCCCGGTCACTGGAAGGCCAAGGAGAGGCAGCGCCTGGAGGGCTACATCATGATGTACGCTGATTACTTCGCCGAAGAACCGCCGTAACCTGAGGCAGTATTCCGGTGCCGGTTCAGGATGAGCAAGGATCTCTTTCTCAAGATTGTGTATGCCGTCCGGGACTTGGACCCCTACTTCTGATGCCAACCGGAATGCAACTGCATGATTGGCTCAAATAACGACATCAACGTCTTGCAGTACTCGCCTGTCTTTGCCAAGCTTCACTACAAGAGATTTGATATATCGTGACGAGCCTAAAACGTCATACAATAGCAAAAAAAAAAAGTCATGGAAGACCCCTCCGTGACGTTTTACGAGCGTCACGGGCATCGTCACGGAATCCGCGTCACAGATTCCTCCTAGTGACGCGGTGCACGAAAAAACGTCACGAAGTATAGATGACATCATGTATGATTTCAGCAACTAGGAGACCTGCCTATGGCTAAAAAACGTCACATATTAACGTCATAGATGTCAATGACATCATATGTGATGTCATTTAATTAATTTAGAGAATCCTGATTTTGTTGATTTTTATTCATTTTTTCATATTTTAGACCATTCCCACGTTTCATGCCATAAAATTTATTGAAATTCTAAAAATCCCATTAATTTTGTTGGAATGGTAAAATTTGTTCAATTGGAATACTAGTCGATCCAAGCTGCTCTTGTGCATGCAGGTACAAGTATTATTCACATCATATGAGTTATTTCACCACAAATTACAACCAAATAGTACAAATTACAACAAAATAGTCACATAAAAATAAAATTACATCACGTGGAATCTACTGATTTATTATTCTGCACTGTTTTCTCTTCGTCGTCACATTCTTTACCAAGAGTCTGTGGTATCGCCTACATGTTCAAAAGAAGAAGAAAAAGTGGATAGTTAGAATTCCTATTCCATAAATAAATGAATTGACAAAAAACTGGTAACCACTAACAGATCACATCCTCGTGTAACATTCTTAACAATAATCACCTATTGATATATGAAATTCCAGACCTGGTGTGCAACATCAATTCCACTCCAAAGAGGTACCCATATGCTATTGCACTCAAATCCGCAGAAAGCTTGCAATAGATGATCAGATGTAACACTCATTATGCTGAAAAAACACTCATAAAGTATTTAGTTGACAGACAAATGTAGATAGAGTACACTTTGTAACATACATATTAAGTCTGGGTCATGACAATCTAGTGCATACAAAGCAAAGAGACATAATTAATTGCAAAGAACCAACCATGTATCCTAGTACAATCAAATTGCCACTTCCAAGAACCCCCTCCACCTTCGGCAACACCCTTAATGGTACTTTGTATCCTAGTACATTGCAAGATTCAGTAAGATACTCTGCTAGGATAATTTGTCTACTTTGTATCCACCAAAGGTTTTAAGAATGAAGATGTTCCTTACTGATGAGCTTGAAGATATGCAGAAATCCTGGTTCCGATGTGGTATACATTGTTTCTGCAAAATGGGGAACCGTCAGAATAGACCAAACGAAGTAGCAGTATTAATTCTAATCTTCTGATATAAAAAGAGAAGGTAAATAAGATTAGTATTGATAGACACCTCATGTCCATTATTATGTATGTGAATGATTGAACATTGTAAATATATTAATCGGTATGTGACACTTTAGACCCCCTATGTCTCTGGCTAAATATAAACACGCTACTTTCAGTGAATGCTAACAACTGACATGTAAACATATAGCATATATGCAAACCAAAATGCATATGTATGTCTCGTAAAAAGATTCTCCAATCTATTTTCTATGAAAATGACACATCGAGTCTTCTTTGTATTACTTCACGATGTACTAATGTACTAGGTCTAGCTAAACCGAGTCGATCTAGCTAGTCCTAATCTGATACACGCACAGGCTCTATTCGTATACGGAATCACACAGAGCACGCGACGCCGTATCAGCACCAGGCGTGATTATTCCTAACACGTACACGATCCCTTGTGTTTTTAGTGATCATTCTAAATTTAGTTCCAAACCTGCCACCGTGCTTCATACACAGGAGCCACCTACCTGACTGGTTAAGTAAGTATCTAGTAGATTTCTAGTGTTGTTAATTGACATCTAAATTCAGTTTCAAACTTGCCACTGCACTTCTTACACAGGCGCCACCTGACACCTGAGTGGTTACATTTTGTTCAAGCTTATTTTTTTCTAATCTGTTTAACACGATACTAGGATTGATTAGATATTCTAAATTTGAGAATTTGTAAACTTCAGGTTTGAGGTACTGTTTCAAAATCACAAACTAAAACAAAGGAGACGCACAACGGGAGCTGTGAGCAAGAATATTTTAATCAAACCTGAAGGCACATATCAACGACGCACTGTATTCTTAAGCACAAACACACATGAATTCGATTCAATGATTCAGGGTGCAAGAATTTTAAAATGGGCAGTCTTACCCGTGAATATGAACTTGTAGCAGCGTCGTTTCGAAGCCTCCAGCCTCTCAGCAATCGCGTTCAGATCCTTTTGACTGATTTTACCGTCTCCATACCTCGCACATCAACCTAAATTTCGAAAAAATCTGAAATTGATCAAGGAGCCTCACGTCCTAAAACTGAACTGCATTTGGATCACAGAAGCAGGATAGGACCTTAGCTTAACCAAGGAGGCGGTCTCACTCAACAGCCAGCCGTTTTTTGCGGTGAGGAACAGGCCAGACCTCCGGAAAACCACATGCATGTACCTCGATCGGGGATTGCAGCGGTGAGGGACCGGAGGAGGATCATCGTCGAGGAGGTGAAGCGGTTGAAGGGGGTTCGATGGAGGTCCGCCATGTCGGAGGGCAGGGAGGAGGATGGTACAGGCGGGTTGTGGACGCTGCCATTGGGAGCGCACGAGGAACAGAGGACCACGATGCAAGGGGTGTTGGGGATCGCTCTCCGGCGAGGGGGCGTAGGGGATCCTGGGGTTCCCATCTACAGGTTGCGATGGCGGGCTAAGAGAGCTCGCGGTTATGGCGCCATCGAGGCCGTCGTGAATAGGGCCGGATGGCCCGACAGTGGGGTCGAAGATAAGGGCGCGGGGGAAGGGGTGGTGCTTCACGGCCGGAGAAGCTCCGCCTGGTCTACGGGGAACAAGTAGGATGGGAGTGGAGAGGATGCGGTGGCGTATTAGGGTTTGAGGTTCAGGGAGCCAGGAAGATGACATGTTGGGGAAATAGATGGGATCGTGGGGCTTTAAAAGAGGATGTACGACAAAATTGTACAATTCCGGAGGGAAATAGCAGCGGAGCTGAAAAAATATTTTCAACCACATTGTAACTCAAAAATGAGTAAAATACATGAGAGGTCACTGAACTTGGCACCCTAGTTCCATACAGTCACTGTACTATGAAATACGCAAATTATGGTCACTGAATAAGCTGAGTGCTTCATCGGAGGTCACCGGAGACTATACAACTTCGTATTTACTGATGTGGTACTGGTTAACCCCACATGTCAGGCCCAGCCGATGTTTACAGGGCCTGTTTTGAAATAATTAAAAACAAAATGTCTAAATTAAAAAAAGTACAAGTGCTAAATTGGAAAAATGCCACCGCCAGGAGAGCTAGCTCCTGGCGCGACCGTACTTGTCGGCGAGTATACTCCTCCTGCCAGCGCGGATTCCGTGTGCGCCCATCGTCGCGGAGGTGCTCGAGCTCGCGTCACAACTGGAGGCGAGGGGACGGCGAGTTGGGCGAGGGGTGGCCTACGTCCAGAAGCGAGTGGCGCATCTGCATCTTGACTACCAGCGGCATACACGAGGTCCAACGCAACGAGATCAAACGACGACGAACAAGAACTGGACGGCGAGCCTGCCTCGACCGTCGCGTGGTACTCCGAGCGCCACCGCCGGGATGTCCCCCGCGCCCCTGCCTCTACGTCTACGGCCTTATCTGTTTTCTTAACTTTGCACCTTAGCCCTTTTTTTATTAGACAATAGTCCCTGCAGATGGTGGGGGCTGACAGGTGGGGTCCAATTCAGTGCGACATCCACAAATACAGAGTTGTACAGGCTCCAGTGACCTCCGATGAAGCACTCAGCGTGTTCAATGACCGTAATTTGCGTATTCTATAGTACAGTGACAGTATCGAACTAGGGAGTAAAGGTCAGTGACCTCCCATGTATTTTACTCCTCAAAAATTGATACACTTTGACGGGAATAATAAGTGCAAGCTGAAATAAATTTGACCATGTCGTAAACAACAGTTTCTTTTAGCAAATATATATTTACCGGCAAAGGTTCTACTATGATAAATTAATTGTGAAGCGTACTAACATGCGTAGAGTACTTGATTTGCAAGGAAAAAAGCATGGATAAAAAATTGTGGAATTAATCATTCATTTATTTATTACACTTACCAATCAAACTGAAATAAAATTATATTTATATATGCCATACTAGTTATATACTAGACTGGCCGGTGGTGCCAAAATAAAGTATGTCTACATGACATACGTGTTATATATTATATATATTAGACTCACTTCCAGGTTTGAAACATCACACGGTGTAAAAGGATTTCTTTGCGGTATAAATTAGCAAGCATCAATATCTATTTGTACCACTGTATGAAACAGGGAAAGGCTGCAGGTTTAACTCACGCATTAAGTATTTCACTTATTTCATTCGACATAAGTACTCAAGCTTTATTCTTTTGTGACCCAACCGTGTTCGTCATGGAAGTTGTCGACGCCGTCACAGAATATGCTAATGAGTGACGATGATAGTGCAACCGTCACGGATTTCAGGGAATCTGTGACGAAGGTGCAAAACATCACACATTACTACATTCCGTGACGTTACAAACCACTGTCACGAGGATTTTCGTCACGGTATATCAGATCTCTTGTAGTGCTTGTTGAGGGCTATGCTCCCCCGGTGAACTATGAGGTTAATGGACGCCACTATAACAAGGATACTACCTTGCACATGGCATCTATCCTACATGGTCAACATTTGTGAAGACGGTCTCAAGCCCGAAGCTACCAAAAGAAGTGTGGTTTGCCAAGGAGAAAGAAGCTGCGAGGAAGGACGTCGAGCGGGCATTTGGTATCCTGCAACAGAGATTTACAGTTGTCCGGTTCACAGCTATGCCTTGATTACAGGATCAGATGTGGAAGGTGATGAACTGTTGTGTGATATTGTACAACATGATCAATGAGCGGAAACATCCAGTTCCTGAGGCCGAGTTGTTGTAGTCATATCACCGACATGGTCCTTTTACAGAGCTTTATGGTCAGGCGCCGACATCATGGGCTTCCTTCCTAGCTATGCGTTAGGAGATCCGAGACTCACGTGTGCACCCAAGAGCTGCAGGATGATATGGTCGACCACCTATGGGCTCGCAAGGGTGCATCAAGAGCTGGTGCACCATGATTTGTTGTGTTTGTTGTGTTGTTGTGTTTGTTGAACTATTTGATTTGTTGAAATAATGCCAAATCTCCGCAAACAATGTTATAAATTTTTATATTTTGTATTTTATTCAGAAATTGTACCAAAAATTGGCCAAAAATTGGCATATTTTTGCCGAATCCGTTCGGCCTGGGAAGCGGGTGTGGGTTCGCCGCTGGGAAACTAAGCCTTCCCAGACAGAAATTTACATCCATCCAATTAGCGTCGAATTTCGGTCTAGGGAGCGACAACAAGTGGAGATGCTCTTAGCCTGTCAATCATCAGCCCATCGACACCACTAAATGATTCAGTTTTACTTGGATGAGTAACGCTTGAGCTTGGGCCTTGCAAGCCTACGCGTGTACACGCCGCGTTACGCTGCTCCTTTACAGAAAACTACCACAATTGAGAACATTACGAGTCAATACCTATTTATTAATTTTTCCATATCAGTACCTGCATTTGGGCGGAGAGAACCAAATCGCGCAAAACGGGCGTAGACAGGGAATTAAGCCCTTTGGCCCCACTGTTAGGTGCCACCTAGCCAGACCGCAGTTTCCGCAGCCGTTAGGGCACCAAGCCATTTAACGCCCAACTCCGACCTGGTCCACTCCATTCCCCCGTGCTAGTTAGCTCTCGACCTTCCTCAACTCTGTCGCCGCCGCGCTCGCCGCGTCGCCATGCCCTCATGGAACGATGGGGAGAGCACCGAGGACAGCCTGCTGTCGGAGTTCGACCAAGGGCACGACATCAGTTTGCGCCTCCCGATAAGTTCATAGTTAGGGTTAGGGTTTGCTGGGATTTGGGATTTTTTTTTTGTTCGAAGCTCCGAATCGACGATTTTAGGTTTAATTCTTGTTTTGTCTGCCAATATTTAGATTCGACAGAACATCATAGGCCAAGATTAATTGGATATGAGGACTGTGACATTCGTTGCAACTATGACATGCCGATGTACAAATATGTTTGCTTTGGAGCAGAAAATACTGGAAGGAGATTCTTTGTATGTGGATGCAAGGTAGGTCATCTTGATTTTTTCAGTAGAAATTGCTATTGCTAGTGTCTTCCAAATGTTGTTAGTGCCTAGTTAAAATGTGTGTGCTAAGTTAAGTGTTGTTCTTGAGGTAGATATAGCTAATTAAATGTATTTCTTGCCTATGTAAATTTAGCTCTTAAGGTACATATAGCTATAAGCGCGCCTAGTTAAATGTTCATATTGTCTATATATTTTTGTGGTACTGCGTAGTGAAATTGCTATATAATTTTGTGCTACTGACTAGTTAGTTTATGTGTTTATTTGTACTGCCTTGTTTAATTATTTGTGTAGCGTACTAAATTTCAGTTAATATGTAGGAGGAGTGGTGTGTGATAAGGTTGAGTGGGTAGACAAGGAGTGGCCATTGCCACTTAAGAGCGCGTTGGTCAAGTTGTGGTCTATGCACGAGGCCGAGAGGGACTCCAGAATGCATGGGAATGTGGAGTATGCTACAAAAAAATACCAGCTAGTCTTAAAGACTAGGAAATTTGGAAACAAAATCTTGGAGCTGCGTAAGCAATTGGGTGACACTTTGGAGTATGTTGCAGAGGCTACCAGCCATGAGCTTGAGTATGCTAAGAGGCAGCATGTAGAGCTGAAAGTTGCCTGTTTGAAGGAAGACAATAAAAAGTTAGAGTTGGAGGTTGTAAAGATGCATAAGTTAGAGGAACAAGTTGGCTGGCTTGAAGATGGGAAGAAGAAGCTGGAGTTTGAGCTAGAGGCTGGAAAGATGCAGAGTGGAGATGGGAAAGTTGCCAGTTTGAAGGAAGAGAAGAAGAAGCTAGAATATATGTTGCAGATCTTCTGGAAGTTCACCATGCCAACAAGGAAAAGATGAAGATGATTGCTCAAATAGGTCAGGAATGATGTCTTTAACTACTATGTTGTATCTTGCTGAAGCTAGACTAATATGTGGCAATTCGTGTTGAACCATGTTGTGTACCTTTGAAGTTTAATATGCTGACATTGTAAACTATGTATGACATTGTGATTCCTGTTATGGTGCTACTTATATATGTTATCTTCCTATGTCGTTGATTCTGTCTAAGTTTTATATGCTACTTATATATGTTATAGGTGCGGGTATAATTCTGTGAGCCTGTAGTTATAATTCCGTGACGAGGGCACGACGACACCACCTGTTTATGGTCGCCGTTGGCAGCATGTGGATGGCGGCGGCGCCACTTAATGGTCACCCAGGTTTAAATTCAACAGCTACGACACTCAACAGATAAATTCCACAGCATTCAACCAAAATTCAATAGATAAATTCGACATCTACGACACTCAACAGATAAATTCAACAGCATTCAACCAACATTCGACTGATAAATTCAGAATAATATTCGACTGATAAACTCATAGCAGCATTTAATAGAATATCTTCATCACTTAAATTTACCAGCTTTGTTCAGCAGCAAATCACCTACGTTGTGTCCATTACATAACAGCTAGGTAGATAGACATCAAATGCAGTAATGCAATAAGGTTGTCCATTACAACATAGATGTTTGACAGCATCAACAACTGTTTCTAGCCACAGTTGTTTGAAGATTGTCCTTCCCCTTCATGATCGACATAGCCACAGTTGAAGTAGCCCCATGTTCTGCCCCTTGTGTAAGATGGACCTGGTTATTTTTTTCTTGCCTCCCATCTTGTGCAGCCATCCTTGGTGGCACAAAAGGTTGTCCAGGAGCATGTCAAGTCGCTTGAGCTGCAGTATGTGGAGCATGTGGAGTTGGTGCTGCAGCATGTGGAGCAACATGTCGAATAGCTTGAGGTGCAACATATGGACTTGCTTGAGGAGCAGTTTGAGGTCCATCAGGTGGTGGATCTTGTGTTGCAGGCTATTACAAGTAATATAATAGGTACAAGTTAAATAAGTAGACAATTATCAAGTCTAATGTGTGCAAAAGCAAAACAATTGTGAAGTCAAATATTTACCACATGCTTGTCCTTTCTGATCACAAGATCTGGCCTCAACTCCTTGAGGCAGCTGGTATACTTGTGTCCCTAAAGCTTGCAGTTAGAGCAAGTAATGGCTCCCATTCTTGATGTGTCATTGGGCTTTGGCACGTACCTCATTCTTTCCCTTCCTCCTCTTCTCTGTCTTCCTGCATTTGGAAATGTAGAACTCTGGTAGTATGATGTCTGGAGTTTTTGTCTTTGTCCAATCATGTTGTCCAGGAACTGGGTAGATGACTGGCTTGTATGCTTCAGCATACACCTGCTTCTTATAAAATGAGTTCACATTGTCCTCTGGAACTTGCTTTGCTTTGATTATAGCACTCACAGCATGGTTGCAAGGCATAAAGTGACATCCCATCTCCTACATCCACATGTCCTTGCAACCAGATCGACTTAATGAATTG
The DNA here is from genome assembly GCF_019359855.2 of Lolium perenne. Lineage (NCBI taxonomy): Eukaryota > Viridiplantae > Streptophyta > Magnoliopsida > Poales > Poaceae > Lolium > Lolium perenne. Next base: position 46,120,346 of record NC_067244.2, read on the forward strand.
CATCACCCTTCATATTAGTAACTTGGCCCAAATAAACATCTGAAATCCTTAGTGTGAAAAATTTGGAGTACTTCTTGGACAGCTCAAGCATCTTTGTGAAGTGAGGAGTAATTTCCCATCTAGCTCTAGCTACACCTACCTTTTAGAAAACCCTCCCTATCTCCATTGATGCAGAAGAACAGTCCATGAAATGTAGGACCTGGATGAGGGTTCTCTAAAGAGGGACCTGGAGTGACAGCTGTCACAATAACCCTACTGACACGGTTAGTATCAACTACTGTTTGGGCAAATTCTCTTAGCCTCACATATTGCTCTCTGTGATCACCTAGCACAACATCAACAACCAGCCACTTTGCCCTGTAGGCAGTCATCTTTGAGACCTCGACACCATAGTGTTGCCTTGCACTGTCAATCAAAGTCTGAATTCTTGTGTTTGTATCTGATCTGAACAAACTTTCATATTTATATGACAACCATCTAGCACTGACCCTTGTTGATCCATTGGTTGTAGGGAAGGTATGGTGAATCCTCCTCTTACGAAGCACAAATGTCTTATCACCTTTGATCTCAGATGCTGACATGTAGAAAGGACACCTCTGCTTTATGCACTTCACAATGATCCTTATGTTGGAGTTCATGTGGTACATGTAGTTTCGGATTTGTGCAATGTACAAATCAATCAAAGCATTTCTAAATTGTTGCACATTGCGAAAACACATTTTCAAACACAATTGTTCATGTGGTTGCAGCCTCTTCTCATCATACCATTTTCTTGGGGGGGTTTTCTTCCTTCGACTCTTTCTACCCTTTGGTGGCACCATTGTGATTGGTTGAAAATAATCTTCATCCTTTAGAAAACCATGGAACTCATATTCATTCGATGATGGCATGTAGTCTAGTATGTCATCAATTTGCACAAAGGAATGACATCTCGTTGTTGGTTCGGGTCCTCTTTTAACCGTCTTCTGCTTTTTCTTCACATGTTTAAGTTCAGGTTCAGGTTCAGGTTCGTTAGCTGCTTCATTCTCATGTTCATTCAAATCTGGAAGTACATAGCTATCTTTAATATTGGTGTCACCTTCACATTGAAGAAATGGATCCTCTCGAATCCTTCTCATCTCTTCAATCTTCTCAGATATTTCCACTTCTTCCTTCCTCCTTAGCTCCTCCATTGCAGCAGAGTCTGCCTCTCCCATGTTGAAAAATATATTGGCATCATCTTGTGCATCATCATTCTCTATTGCCTTTCCCTTCTCAACATTTCTGCTTTTTTGAGTGGACATGTAAGGAAATTGAGATCCTACATTACTGCCAGCTTGACTTGACAATAGTTGGCCTTCATTGTCAATAGCATACACATAAGGTGGACTAAAATCATTGACCACTTCCTTTGAATACCTAAGAACTTGAGACACAACTGCGTTGCCACTGTCACTTGGACTGCACTGCCTATGAACTACACTGCCACTTGGTTCTGCACCAGGCTGCTTCTTACCAACAACAACCCTTCTCTTTAGAGTCAAGCTTAAAACTCGATTAGATTGGAACATGTCTAGAAGTTCATAGATTCTTGCACTGTTCTCAACCAATACATCATGTCCATCTAGCTGTCTGCCATAGATGTTATCCAGAATGCTATATCCCCTGACCTCAATCATGGCAACAATCTGCTGATATGCAATGTCATCATGCTCTATTCTCCTATCAAGGTTATCTACCCCATCCTAATTTATTCTGACCTCCCATACTTCATGATCCAAACTAGACGAACAAAATAAAGATAACACATTTCAGCAATCACTCATACGGCAAACCGTAATCCAAAAAAGGACAACGATGTGGGAGATAATCCAGCATACGAGAGTGGGTACATGATCTTACTCTAAGCCGCCGAAGCCGTAGATGAAGCACCCAGAAGTCGCGGGATTGTCCACCCAAACCTTGGCGAGCAAAGACGTCGCCGACGATGGGCGTGACGGCCTCAGCTTGTCTAGATCTTGGAATGCGCTCTTCATGTTGGTACTTGCCACTCCACCACCACAACTACTCTCGCCCCGCCGACTGCCGCCACCAGGGTTTGTCGGCTCTTCCATCATCGCCGCCACTAGGAATTGAGCACGGGGGAATGGGCACGAGAAGAACGAGTTCTTGGGGTTTCCGACCGGGTCGAAGCTGGGCATTAAATGGCTCGGTGCCCTAACGGCTGCTGAAACGGCCGTCTAGCCAGGTGGCACCTGACAGTGGGGCCAAAGGGCTTAATTCGCTGTATGTGCCTGTTTTGCGCGATCTAGTTCTCTCCGCCCCAATGTAGGTACTGATATGTTAAAATTAGCAAAACAAGTACTGACTCGTAATGTTCTCCTCAATTGTGGTAGTTTTCTGTAATTTAGACTCCTGCTGCCTGCCTGCCTGCCCGCCTGCGATCGATGGAGTGTGCCGCCGCCTTTCGGATCTCGCTGAGAACTTCCATGTAGTATGCTGTACCGATTGCTTGTTTTTCTTTCCACTGCTTGCCGATCCAATCCAGCTCCGTTGAGCTTATCGATCGCGTGAGACCGATCTCGACAAAAAAAACTTCCTCGTTCCTGATGGCAGCTTGCCTAAACTCTTCCGATCCACATCAACACCGTCTTCCTCTCATCAATAATCCACTTGACCTTCAAGCAACCTCGCTCTGATACCACTTGTTGACGTTGGAGATGCCAAACGATAACACGAGGACATGCAATCATAGCAAACGACACCAAGAATTGGTAACGTAGTTCGGCGAACGCCTACATCTGCAGGGCATGATTTACGGCCACTCCTCCCCAGGTACTATCACGGTACCGTCGACGACAAGCCTGCCGATGTGTACAGACACATCAGATCTACAACGCCATGCCGGTCCAGCGTCCTAGACACGAGCGTCAGACCTTCAATCTTGTGTCTAACCTACAACTTCCTTGCGTCTAATCTATTTGGGCTACTCCCGGTGTCTTTATATATTAGGCCAGGTTACTGATAACCCACAAGTATAGGGGATCGCAGCAGTCTTCGTGGGTAGTAAAACCCAATTTATTGATTTGACACAAGGGGAGACAAAGAATACTTGAAAGCCTTAACAACGGAGTTGTCAATTCAGCTGCACCTGGAAACAGACTTGCTCGCAAGAGTTTATCAGTAGTAACAGTTTTATAGCAGTAGCAGTAGTAAAAAAATAGCAGCAGAGTAACAGAGACAGCAGTAGTGATTATAGTAAACAGCAGGATTAAAATACTGTAGGCACGGGAACAGATAACGGGCGTTGCATGGATGAGAGAAACTCATGTAACAATCAAGCAGGGCATTTGCAGATAATAATAAAATGGTGTGTAAGTACAAAGCAATCAATAGGCATGTGTTCCAATTATAGTCGTACGTGCTCGCAATGAGAAACTTGCACAACATCTTTTGTCCTACCAGCCGGTGGTAGCCGGGCCTCAAGGGAATCTACTGGATATTAAGGTACTCCTTTTAATAGAGTACCGGAGCAAAGCATTAACACTCCGTGAACACATGTGATCCTCACATCACTACCATCCCCTCCGGTTGTCCCGATTTCTGTCACTTCGGGGCCATTGGTTCCGGACAGCGACATGTGTATACAACTTGCAGGTAAGACCATAAACAATGAATATCATGATGAAATAATAACATGTTCAGATCTGAGATCATGGCACTCGGGCCCTAGTGACAAGCATTAAGCATAACAAGTTGCAACAATATCATCAAAGTACCAATTACGGACACTAGGCACTATGCCCTAACAATCTTATACTATTACATGACCAATCTCATCCAATCCCTACCATCCCCTTCAGCCTACAGCGGGGGAATTACTCACACATGGATGGGGGAAACATGGCTGGTCGATGGAGAGGCGTCGGTGGTGATGATGGCGATGATCTCCTCCAATTCCCCGTCCCGGCGGAGTGCCAGAACGGAGACTTCTGGCTCCCGAGACGGAGTTTCGCGATGTGGCGGCGTTCTGGAGGGTTTCTGGCGACTTCGATTTCTCCCCGTGCGTTTTTAGGTCGAAGGCAATAAGTAGTCCGAAAGAGGGCGTCGGGGGCCAGCCGAGGCCGCCACACACTAGGGCCGCGCGCGCCCCTCCTGGGCCGCGCCGGCCTAGTGTGTGGGGCCCTCGGGCCCCCACCTGGCTTGCCCTTCTGGCTCCGTCAGTATTCTGGGAAAATAGGACCTTTCGCATAAATTCCGAGGATTTTCCTGAAAGTTGGATTTCTGCACAAAAACGAGACACCAGAACAGTTCTGCTGAAAACAGCGTTAGTCCGTGTTAGTTGCATCCAAAATACACAAATTAGAGGCAAAACAATAGCAAAAGTGTTTGGGAAAGTAGATACGTTTTGGACGTATCAACTCCCCCCAAGCTTAGCTTATTGCTTGTCCTCAAGCAATTCAGTTAACAACTGAGCGATAAAAGAACTTTCACGAACACATTTGTTCATATGATATAAATATTCTCATGCTATGGCTAACACTTAGGCAGTTCATAATAAGATACATGCAAATAAGATCATCCAATAGCTATGTCAATCATGGAAAAGTACCAACAATTAATAATAAGCATCATGAATCATGTATATAAGCAGGATTGCAATGTTCATAAAAGAGTATGATAGAGTGGTATCTCACTTGCCCATATTTGATCAGCAAAACATAAATGCTCAGGCACCTCTGAAGTTCATAGAAAGACTAGAAATAGTGATTGTCAAAGATAAAAGCATCAAAGTTATACCACAATTAATCATATTTTGGGACAAGCATATTATACTAAGAATGACAGTTGTGCTCTCAAGAAAGTGCTCAAAGAAAGGATGGAGACTCAATGTAAAAGTAAAAGATTGACCCGTCGCAGAGGGAAGCAGGGATTAACATGCGCTAGAGCTTTTCAATTGTAAAACATGAGTAAGATTATTTTGAGAGGTGTTTGTTGTTGTCAACGAATGGTAATGGGTACACTAACTACCTCGTCAACCAGACTTTCAAGAGCGGCTCCCATGAAACTTTATTTTTGGGTGGCACTCCTTCCAACCTTGCTTTCACAAACCATGGCTAACCGAATCTTCGGGTGCCTGCCAACAATCTCATATCATGAAGGAGTGCCTTTTTATTTTAGTTTTATTTAGATGACACTCCTCCCCACCTTTGCTTTCTCAAGCCATGGCTAACCGAATCCTCGGGTGCCAACCAACAATCACATACCATGGAGGAGTGTCTATTTATAAATTTATGAAGGTTAATTAATTTGGGGCTGGGAACCCCGTTGCCAGCTCCTTTTGCAAAATTATTGGATAAGCGGATGTGCCACTAGTCCATATGAAAGTCCGTCAAGAGTAAATGCCAAGGTTGAAAGATAAACACCACATACTTCCTCATGAGCTATGAAACATTAACACAAATTGAGAAGTATTTTGAAGGTTTAAAGGTAGCGCATGAGAATTTACTTGGAATGGTTTGAAATGCCATGCATAGGTATTTATGGTGGATACTTTGGAACAACTTGGTTTTCATGTGTTTGGAGGCACGAGCAGCGTTCCCGCTTAGTACAAGTGAAGACTAGCAATAGACTAGGAAGCGGCAATCAAGAGAGCAGTAACTGTCATAATCATGCTTGCGGCAAAATAGATTAACTGAGGCATAAAAGTGATACAAGAACTCTGAGGCAATGTAAATCATTGAGGCTTAATTGACTCTTGTTCAGTCATATGCATGCGTGAGCATGTGCCAAGTTAATTCAAACGAATTATTCAGAGGATGATACCACAATATCATACCTATTTATGAATAAAACAATGCAAGCAAACATCCATGACATGCTACTCATATTAATAAATTGGAGCTAAACATGAGAGATCATGAACTACTAGACTTTCTTAAATGACATATACCTCACATGAACCAACCAAGCATGCTCACATGGATGAGTGTATGTACAAAAATGAAAACAAATAGAGTTCATACCAGCCTCTCACCACAATCAGATTGTCGTAGATCGTCATTATTGCCTTTTCACTTGTGTAGCTTGAATAATATGGAACGAAAACCACGCTCCAGCCACCGAAGACCATTGAACTCATAAAGAACTTTACAAAACCAAAGAAGAACAACAAATATTTTTGGTGTTTTCGAATTTGGAAACAAGAACAAAAGGAAGCAAGCAAACAAAGCAAAATCTTTTTGGGTTTTCTTATAGCAAACTAGCAATAGCAAATAAAGCAAGATAAAATCAAGAAACTAAAATAAACAAGTGGTGAAGAGAAACAACAGAAATTTTTTGGTCTTTTTGTGTTTTAGGAAAGAAACAAAGTAAGAATAAGAAAATAAAAACTAAAAGAAACACAGAAAAGCAGGATGGCAGAAATCTGCCAAAACCTGACAGCAGTACAGAAATCGATTTTTACAAAAATCTTCCGCTGCTCAGCTCGAAAAGTGTTCAACTAATGAAAGTTAGATAACAACCTGGGGAACATGCACAAAAATTGGCAGCTCAAAATAACGTTCTAGCTGTGCGCACGAAATTTTCTAGTAACAGTCCAGAATCTGTTTTCAGGCAGCACCTCCCCAAATATCATCTTCCTCTCATTAGAAAACCACTCAAAGAAACTAAACAAGTATGTACAAGTATCCAGAAACCATAATATGCAAAGAATGAGTGATGCCGGTATACCTCCCTCCAAGCTTAGGTTTTTGGCCAAAGTGGAGATCAATCCCATGGTGCCCATGAAGTAGCACCTCTGTAGTACGAAGATGGATCATATTCCGGGTATGTGCTAGAAGAAGCACCCAGATACGTGATAGTGTAGTCGTAGGAGGGCTCGGCGTCCTCGGAGTCATGCTGCTGGTGGAAGCCTTGTATCTTCAATTGCTCATCCACCTCCTCCTTAGTGCACGACCATGGTTTCCTGTCAATACTGAACAAATCTGGCTGCGGCAAAAGGATTTCCCTCTCTTCCCCGTCAGCAAACAATATTCTATAGACAATCTTATCTAAACTAGAGTCGGTTGTAATAAATTGATGACTCTTCATAGCAGAAATATCGAGCCTCATAGGAGTTATTTTTACATCATTAGGGTCAAGAGGAAGCTCTAAATATGCTAAAACGCGTGAAGCAATAATTCCTCCAAATATAGCCCCCTTGTTAGACAAGCGGCGAGCAACAAGAGCACCAAGATGATAAGGCGTGTCCCCAGTGAGTGCAGCAATTAAGAAACCAAGGTGATAGCTAGATATGTTACTAGTGTTCTCCCTACCAAGAATGCTAGTGCCAATGTAATAAGCAAAATACTTAATGGCGGGGAGTTGGATGTTTCTCATCTTGCCACGCTGAATGGTGCGACAATCATCATTGGTGATCCCTCGATAGAGCTCCAGCAATTCCTTGGGGTTGTCCTCGATCTTCCTTGCTGTACCTACAGGGACAATACCCAATGCAGCACAAAAAAATTCCAACTTCATAGTAATAGGTTGATACATCTCCGACGTATCGATAATTTCTTATGTTCCATGCCACATTATTGATGATATCTACATGTTTTATACACACTTTATGTCATATTTGTGCATTTTCTGGAACTAACCTATTAACAAGATGCCGAAGTGCCAGTTGCTGTTTTCTGCTGTTTTTGGTTTCAGAAATCCTAGTAAAGAAATATTCTCGGAATCGGACGAAATCAACGCCGAAGATCTTAGAATCCCCGGAAGCATCCAGAACACACGAGAGAGGCCAGAGGGGGGCCACAGGCCCACCAAACCATAGGCCGGCGCAGCCTAGGGGTGGCCCGCGCCCCCCTATAGTGTCGGCACCCCTTTGACCTTCTGACGCCGCCTCTTCGCCTATATAAAGCCCCTCGACCTAAAACCTCGATACGGAAAAGCCACGGTACGAGAAACCTTCCAGAGCCGCCGCCATCGCGAAGCCAAGATCTGGGGGACAGGAGTCTCTGTTCCGGCACGCCAGGACGGGAAGTGCCCGGAAGGCTTCTCCATCGACACCACCGCCATCTCCATCAACGCTGCTGTCTCCCATGAGGAGGGAGTAGTTCTCCATCGAGGCTCGGGGCTGTACCGGTAGCTATGTGGTTCATCTCTCTCCTTATGTACTTCAATACAATAATCTCATGAGCTGCCTTACATGATTGAGATTCATATGATGATGCTTCTAATCTAGATGTCGTTATGCTAGTCAAGTGAATTTTACTTATGTGATCTCCGGAGACTCCTTGTCCCACGTGTGTAAAGGTGACAGTGTGTGCACCGTGTGGGTCTCTTAGGCTATATTTCACAGAATACTTATTCACTGTTATGAATGGCATAGTGAAGTGCTTATCTATATCTCTTTATGATTGCAATGTGTTTTGTATCACAATTTATCTATGTGCTACTCTAGTGATGTTATTAAAGTAGTTTTATTCCTCCTGCACGGTGTAATGGTGACAGTGTGTGCATCCGTGTTAGTACTTGGTTTATGCTATGATTGTGATCTCTTGTAGATTACAAAGTTAACTATTGCTATGATAGTATTGATGTGATCTATTCCTCCTACATAGCGTGAAGGTGACAGTGTGTATGCTATGTTAGTACTTGGTTTAGTCGTATTGATCTTTCATGCACTATAAGGTTATTTAAATATGAACATTGAATTGTGGAGCATGTTAACTCCGGCATTGAGGGTTCGTGTAATCCTACGCAATGGTGTTCATCATCCAACAAGAGTGTAGAGTATGCATTTATCTATTCTGCTATGTGATCAATGTTGAGAGTGTCCACTAGTGAAAGTGTAATCCCTAGGCCTTGTTCCTAAATACTGCTATCGCTGCTTGTTTACTATTTTACTGTATCTGTACTGCCTGCTATATCACCATCCATCACTACACGCCAGCAAGCACTTTTCTGGCATCGTTACTACTGCTTGTTTACTGTCCTGGGCAAAGCACTTTTCTGGTGCCGTTGCTACTTATTCATACCACCTGTATTTCACTATCTCTTCGCCGAACTAGTGCACCTATTAGGTGTGTTGGGGACACAAGAGACTTCTTGCTTTGTGGTTGCAGGGTTGCATGAGAGGGATATCTTTGACCTCTTCCTCCCTGAGATCGATAAACCTTGGGTGATCCACTTAAGGGAAAACTTGCTGCTGTTCTACAAACCTCTGCTCTTGGAGGCCCAACACTGTCTACAGGAAAAGGAGGGGGGCGTAGACATCAAGCTATTTTCTGGCGCCGTTGCCGGGGAGGAAAGGTAAAAGGCACTCATATTTCGGTTCCAGGTAGTACTTTTCTGGCGCCATTGTATTTGTGCTCGAAGCTATTTCCTTTAGATCCTGCAATTGCAACTTTTTGTTTCTTGTTTACACTAGTTAGGCATAATGGAAAACAACAAAAATATGAGAGATCTTTATGAACTTTATCTTGAATTAGGACATGATGTGTTTGAAGAGAGAATTAAAAAACCCATGGAACTTTATGCATACCAATGGGAATGTTATTAATATGAATGCTTTGAACACTATTGTTGCTAATGCTATGGAAAATTCTAAGCTTGGGGAAGCTGGTTTTGATGAGCTTGATCTTTTTAGTCCCCCAAGAATTGAGGAGAAAATTTACTTTGATGATACTTTGCCTCCTATTTATGATGATTATAATGATAGTAGTCTTTTGTTACCACCTGTTATGGAGGATGAATTTGATTATGATTACAATATGCCTCCTATATTTGATGATGAGAATAATAATGATAGCTACTTTGTTGAATTTGCTCCCACTAGTACTAATAAAATTGATTATGCTTATGTGGAGAGTAATAATTTTATGCATGAGACTCATGATAAGAATGCTTTATGTGATGGTTATATTGTTGAGTTTTCTCATGACACTACTGAAAGTTATTATGAGAGAGGAAAATATGGTGGTAGAAATTTTCATGTTACTAAAACACCTCTCTATATGCTTAAAATCTTGAAGTTGAGCTTGTCTAGTTTTTCTATGCTTGTTGCATTATGCTTCTTGAATTTGTTTATTTACAAGATTCCTTTGCATAGGAAGCATGTTAGACTTAAATGTGTTTTGAATTTGCCTCTTGATGCTCTCTTTTGCTTAAACTACTATTTCTTGCGAGTGCATCATTAAAACTGCTGAGCCCATCTTAATGGCTATAAAGAAAGAACTTCTTGGGAGATAACCCATGTGTTATTTTGCTACAGTACTTTGTTTTATATTTGTGTCTTGGAAGTTGTTTACTACTGTAGCAACCTCTCCTTATCTTAGTTTAGTGTTTTGTTGTGCCAAGTAAAGTCATTGATAGTAAGGTTCATTCTAGATTTGGATTACTGCGCAGAAACAGATTTATTTGCTGTCACGAATCTAGGCAAAATTATGTGTAGATAACTCAGAAAATTATGCCAATTTACGTGAGTGATCCTCAGATATGTACGCAACTTTCATTCAATTTGAGCATTTTCATTTGAGCAAGTCTGGTGCCCTTTTAAAATTCGTCTTTACGGACTGTTCTGTTTTGACAGATTCTGCCTTTTATTTCGCATTGCCTCCTTTGCTATGTGGGATGGATTTCTTTGTTCCATTAACTTCCAGTAGCTTTGGGCAATGTCCAGAAGTGTTAAGAATGATTGTGTCACCTCTGAACATGTGAGTTTTTGATTATGCACTAACCCTCTAATGAGTTTGTTTCGAGTTTGGTGTGGAGGAAGTTTTCAAGGGTCAAGAGAGGAGGATGATATATTATGATCAAGGAGAGTGAAAGCTCTAAGCTTGGGGATGCCCCGGTGGTTCACCCCTGCATATATCAAGAAGACTCAAGCGTCTAAGCTTGGGGATGCCCAAGGCATCCCCTTCTTCATCGACAACATTATCAGGTTCCTCCCCTGAAACTATATTTTTATTCGGTCACATCTTATGTACTTTACTTGGAGCGTCGGTTTGTTTTTGTTTTTTTTTGTTTGAATAAATGCTTGTGTGGGAGAGAGACACGCTCCGCTGTTGCATATGGACAAGTATGTCCTTAGTTTCTACTCATAGTATTCATGGCGAAGTTTCTTCTTCGTTAAATTGTTATATGGTTGGAATTGGAAAATAATACATGTAGTAATTGCTATAATGTCTTGGATAATGTGATACTTGGCAATTGTTGTGCTCATGTTTAAGCTCTTGCATCATATGCTTTGCACCCATTAATGAAGAAATACATAGAGCATGCTAAAATTTGGTTTGCATATTTGGTCTCTCTAAAGTCTAGATAATTTCTAGTATTGAGTTTGAACAACAAGGAAGACGGTGTAGAGTCTTATAATGTTTTCAATATGTCTTTTATGTGAGTTTTGCTGCACCGCTTCATCCTTGTGTTTGTTTCAAATAGCCTTGCTAGCCTAAACCTTGTATTGAGAGGGATTACTTCTCATGCATCCAAAATACTTGAGCCAACCACTATGCCATTTGTGTCCACCATACCTACCTACTACATGGTATTTCTCCGCCATTCCAAAGTAAATTGCTTGAGTGCTACCTTTAAATTTCCATTCTTCACCTTTACAATATATAGCTCATGGGACAAATAGCTTAAAAACTATTGTGGTATTGAATATGTACTTATGCACTTTATCTCTTATTAAGTTGCTCGTTGTGCGATAACCATGTTCCTGGGGACGCCATCAACTACTCTTCGTTGAATATCATGTGAGTTGCTATGCATGTTTGTCTTGTCTGAAGTAAGAGTGATCTACCACCTTATGGTTGGAGCTTGCATATTGTTAGAGAAGAACATTGGGCCGCTAACTAAAGCCATGATCCATGGTGGAAGTTTCAGTTTTGGACATATATCCTCAATCTCATATGAGAAAATTAATTGTTGCTACATGCTTATGCATAAAAGAGGAGTCAATTATCTGTTGTCTATGTTGTCCCGGTATGGATGTCTAAGTCGAGAATAATCAATAGCGAGAAATCCAATGCGAGCTTTCTCCTTAGACCTTTGTACAGGCGGCATAGAGGTACCCCTTTGTGACACTTGGTTAAAACATGTGCATTGCGATAATCCCGGTAATCCAAGCTAATTAGGACAAGGTGCGGGCACTATTAGTATACTATGCATGAGGCTTGCAACTTGTAAGATATAATTTACATGACACATATGCTTTATTACTACCGTTGACAAAATTGTTTCTTGTTTTCAAAACCAAAGCTCTAGCACAAATATAGCAATCGATGCTTTCCTCTTTGAAGGACCATTCTTTTACTTTTATGTTGAGTCAGTTCACCTATTTCTCTCCATCTCAAGAAGCAAACACTTGTGTGAACTGTGCATTGATTCCTACATACTTGCATATTGCATTTGTTATATTACTCTATGTTGACAACTATCCATGAGATATACTTGTTACAAGTTGAAAGCAACCGCTGAAACTTAATCTTCCATTGTGTTGCTTCAATGCCTTTACTTTGAATTATTGCTTTATGAGTTAACTCTTATGCAAGACTTATTGATGCTTGTCTTGAAGTACTATTCATGAAAAGTCTTTGCTATATGATTCACTTGTTTACTCATGTCATATACATTGTTTTGATCGCTGCATTCACTACATATGCTTTACAAATAGTATGATCAAGGTTATGATGGCATGTCACTCCAGAAATTATCTTTGTTTATCGTTTACCTGCTCGGGACGAGCAGGAACTAAGCTTGGGGATGCTGATACGTCTCCGACGTATCGATAATTTCTTATGTTCCATGCCACATTATTGATGATATCTACATGTTTTATGCACACTTTATGTCATATTTGTGCATTTTCTGGAACTAACCTATTAACAAGATACCGAAGTGCCAGTTGCTGTTTTCTGCTGTTTTTGGTTTCAGAAATCCTAGTAAAGAAATATTCTCGGAATCGGACGAAATCAACGTCGAGGATCTTAGAATCCCCGAAAGCATCCAGAACACATGAGAGAGGCCAGAGGGGGGCCACAGGCCCACCAAACCATAGGCCGGCGCGGCCTAGGGGTGGCCCGCGCCCCCCTATAGTGTCGGCGCCCCTTCGACCTTCTGACGCCGCCTCTTCGCCTATATAAAGCCCCTCGACCTAAAACCTCGATACGGAAAAGCCACGGTACGAGAAACCTTCCAGAGCCGCCGCCATCGCGAAGCCAAGATGCGGGGACAGGAGTCTCTGTTCCGGCACGCCGCCGGGATGGGGAAGTGCCCCCGGAAGGCTCCTCCATCGACACCACCGCCATCTCCATCAACGCTGCTATCTCCCATGAGGAGGGAGTAGTTCTCCATCGAGGCTCGGGGATGTACCGGTAGCTATGTGGTTCATCTCTCTCCTTATGTACTTCAATACAATAATCTCATGAGCTGCCTTACATGATTGAGATTCATATGATGATGCTTGTAATCTAGATGTCATTATGCTAGTCAAGTGAATTTTACTTATGTGATCTCCGGAGACTCCTTGTCCCACGTGTGTAAAGGTGACAGTGTGTGCACCGTGTGGGTCTCTTAGGCTATATTTCACAGAATACTTATTCACTGTTATGAATGGCATAGTGAAGTGCTTATTTATATCTCTTTATGATTGCAATGTGTTTTGTATCACAATTTATCTATGTGCTACTCTAGTGATGTTATTAAAGTAGTTTTATTCCTCCTGCACGGTGTAATGGTGACAGTGTGTGCATCCGTGTTAGTACTTGGTTTATGCTATGATTGTGATCTCTTGTAGATTACAAAGTTAACTATTGCTATGATAGTATTGATGTGATCTATTCCTCCTACATAGCGTGAAGGTGACAGTGTGTATGCTATGTTAGTACTTGGTTTAGTCGTATTGATATTTCATGCACTCTAAGGTTATTTAAATATGAACATTGAATTGTGGAGCTTGTTAACTCCGGCATTGAGGGTTCGTGTAATCCTACGCAATGGTGTTCATCATCCAACAAGAGTGTAGAGTATGCATTTATCTATTCTGTTATGTGATCAAAGTTGAGAGTGTCCACTAGTGAAAGTGTAATCCCTAGGCCTTGTTCCTAAATACTGCTATCGCTGCTTGTTCTTGTTTCTTCGTATCTGTACTGCCTGCTATATCACCATCCATCACTACACGCCAGCAAGCACTTTTCTGGCATCGTTACTACTGCTTGTTTACTGTCCTGGGCAAAGCAATTTTCTGGTGCCGTTGCTACTTATTCATACCACCTGTATTTCACTATCTCTTCGCCGAACTAGTGCACCTATTAGGTGTGTTGGGGACACAAGAGACTTCTTGCTTTGTGGTTGCAGGGTTGCATGAGAGGGATATCTTTGACCTCTTCCTCCCTGAGATCGATAAACCTTGGGTGATCCACTTAAAGGAAAACTTGCTGCTGTTCTACAAACCTCTGCTCTTGGAGGCCCAACACTGTCTACAGGAAAAGGAGGGGGGCGTAGACATCATAGGTTTACCATAGATCTTGAATGAAACTGTCGGGCGAAAGTGCTTATTGTTGAACTTGAAGCTCTCCACAAAGATTTTAGTGAGCGCGTAGTATTGCTCACTCTCATCTCCCACATAGGTGGTTAAACCCGCCCTACCGACGAGGGTCAAGAAATCATCCAACAAACCTGCATTTCTCAAAAAGTCATAACATGGGAAGGATGAAGCATTAGGGACTCCATTGTCCTCCTCGGGTGCGAAGCTTGGTGCGATGAGATCCTCATTGTAGGATTGCCTGAATCGGGTGGATGACCTCGAGGGCCTCCCCGTGCTTGTTGTCTCCCCTTGGAACACTTCTCCAAAGTTAAAGTTGTCCATCCCCCTTTTCTGAAATTTTTCAACAAACAATATAAAATCTGATTCGGTGACATATAATTGAGGGAAACTACCATAGGAACTTGCTAGAGTACTAATCATGCATCAAAACTAGTTTCTACCACTTAGAACAAGCATGCAAGCTCACTAAACATGTTACCTACAGCAGCAAAATATTCAAGATATACTCAACCAAACAAAATTCTACTTGGATGGTTGGAGGAGTCACATACCGAAGAGCAAATGTGCCAAATTTCAGATAGAAATCTGGGCTGAGCAAAGAGATCGAGAAATCTGGAGCTCTTGAGCAAAAACGCGAGTGAGAGGAACCTGGTGCTAGTTTTTTCGGGAGAGAGAAGAATGTGGGAGGAAGAGATGCTGAAGTGGGGCAAAGGGGGGCCCACACACCAGGGTGGCGCGCCCCCCTTGCAGGCCACGCCGGCCTGTGGGGTGCCACCCTGGGGTGCCCCACTGGTCATCCCCAGGTGCTCCCAGGTGCCTCGTCGAAAAATAGGACCAACGATATAATTTTTGTGGATTTTTGAAAACTTTGAAAAATGCACATTTCTGGGTATTAAGTTTATTATTACTGGCCAGGAAATTTTTTGAAATCTCTAACTAACTAAGGAACTTTACAAAACAAAAGTGCTACAGCAAGTAGAACAAGTGGAGGAAGAAAGAGATGTTGTTTACCTCCTCTATGCATATAAAAAGTATTTGTTAACAAGGTTGATCAAGTCTTGCCACCAAATAAATTTTACATAACATAAGAAGAAATAAAACTCAAATCAATCATGTTACCTTGAATTGTATTGATATGGATCCAATCACAAGAGTTTGATATTCTTCTTTAGGCTCATATATAGGACAATCAACGGTTCCCACTTTGATAGTTCTCACATTAGAAATTGTATTAACTCCACATGCTTTCTCAATCCTCTTGGGAAAATAAACGGTATGCTCCTTGTCATCAACACTGAAAGTAACTTTTCCTTTATTGCAATCAATAACAGCCCCTGCGGTGTTAAGAAAAGGTCTCCCAAGAATAATAGACATATTATCATCTTCGGGCATTTCCAACACAACAAAATCAGTTAATATCAAGCAGTTATTAGTAACTTGAACAGGAACATCCTCACATATACCAACAGGAATAGCAGTAGATTTATCAGCCATTTGCAAAGATATATCAGTAGGTATCAACTTATCTAAGTAAAGTCTCTTATAAAGAGAAAAAGGCTTAACACTAACACCGGCTCCCAAGTCACATAGAGCAGTTTTAACATAATTATTCTTAATAGAACAAGGAATAGTCGGTATACCTGGGTCGCCCAACTTCTTTGGAACTTTGCCATTGAAAGAGTAATTAGCAAGCATAGTGGAAATTTCCTCATTGGGGATTTTCCTTTTGTTAGTAACAATATCTTTCATATACTTTGAATAAGGAGGCAATTTAATAGCATCAGTTAAAGGGATTTGCAAGAATAAAGGTTTCATCCAATCACAAAATTTATTATAGTGTTCTTCTTCCTTTGATTTTAATTTCTTAGCAGGAAAAGGCATTTGCTTTTGCACCCAAGATTCCCTTTCATTACCATGTTTCTTAGCAATAAAATCTTCTTTAGTATACTTCTTATTTTTAGCATGCTTTTCAGGTTCTTCTTCAACCTCTTCTTTATCAGAAGCATCATTCTTATCATTATCTTTATCATGTTCATTACCACTTTCAGTTTCAGCATCAGAAATAGAAATACTATTAGGATCATTAACAGGCTCAGAGGATTCCACAACAGTTTTATGTTTCTTTTTCTTTTTCTTAGATGGAGCACTAGTTTCAGTTCGTTGAGAATCTTGTTCAATTCTTTTGGGATGCCCTTCAGGATATAGAGGATCCTGGGTAGAGACACCACCTCTAGTTGTTACTTCATAAGCATGTTTCTCTTTAGAATTATTTTTTAATAAGTCATTTTGCACTTTAGTAAGTTGATCAATTTGAGTTTGAACCATTTGAAAATGTTTAACAAGCATCTTAACATCATTGGAGGTTCTCTCTAAAATACCATGCAATTCACCAATAGCTCGAGAATTTTCCATTAAGTGATTCTCTACTCTCATATTAAAATTTTCTTGCTTAACAATATAATTATCAAACTCATCTAAGCATTGCGCAGGAGGTTTTGAATACGGAATATCTTCCCTAGTAAAGCGCTGAAGGGAGTTTACCTCAATCATGGATGAAGGGGGAATTATCTCACATATATCTTCTATGGGAGGTAGATTCTTCACATCTTCAGATTTAATACATTTCTCCTTGAGAGACTTCTTGGCTTCCCTCATATCTTCATCATTCAATTTAATTAAACCCCTCTTCTTCAATATTGGCGTTGGAATTGGTTCAGGCGTAGTCCAATCATCATGATTCCGGCCTATTTTAGCCAATAATTCTTCAGCTTCGTGCAGAGTTATTTTCCTGAAAACACAACCAGCACAACTATCCAAATATGCCCTAGACTCAATGGTTAGTCCACTATAAAATATATCAAGTAGATCATTCTTTTCTAAATCATGTCCAGGTCGAGCTCTGATAAGAGAACAAAATCTTGCCCAGGCCTCAGGCAATTTCTCTTCATCTCCCTGGTCAAATCTATAAATTTTCTGTAAAGCAACATGTTGAGCACTAGCAGGAAAGTATTTTCGAAAGAAAACATCACGCAAATCAGTTGGACTTTTAATAGAACCAGGAGGCAAATTATTATACCAAGTTTTAGCATCATCCTTTAATGAGAAAGGAAAAATTTTAGCGACAAAATAAGTACGCATCTTGACATCATCAGAAAACAAACTACTCATAGAAGAAAGTTCAATCATGTGTTCTACAGCACTTTCTTTTTCAGTACCACAAAAGGGTGCTTTCTCTACAATAGCTATATGAGATAGATCAAGAGAAAAATCATAATCTTTATCCTTAATGCATATAGGAGATGTGGCAAATTTAGGATCAGGAGATAACTTATGTCTAACAGTATATTGTGTGAGAAACTTTTTAATTTTACTTGCATCAGCAGTAGCATTGTATCTATTAATAAAATCATCATTAAGCTCCACATAATCTTCATCAGGATCATCACTAGAATAATCAAGTTCAGGTGAATTAACAGGTGTAGTAGCATTAGGAGTTTCAGTATTTTCAATTTGTCTAGACCTAGCAATTGTAGCATCTAGAAAAGATCCCAATGAACCACTATCATCAAGCACAGTAGAAACATTATCAATATTATGAGAGTTTTCATATTCAGCAGAAGTACCAGCAAGTGAAGCTTGTGGCGGTGAAACAAGTCGACTTATCACAGATGGTGAATCAAGAGTAGCAGAGGTACTCAGAGTTGTACCTTTTCTTGTAGTGGATGGTAATATGGCGACTTTAGGATCGCGAGGTTTACCCATGATGGAGAATTTGCAGCGAACAATATCAATCCAAGTGAACTTCCAAATAAAGCTATGCTCCCCGGCAACGGCGCCAGAAAACAGTCTTGATAACCCACAAGTATAGGGGATCGCAGCAATCTTCGTGGGTAGTAAAACCCAATTTATTGATTCGACACAAGGGGAGACAAAGAATACTTGAAAGCCTTAACAACGGAGTTGTCAATTCAGCTGCACCTGGAAATAGACTTGCTCGCAAGAGTTTATCAGTAGTAACAGTTTTATAGCAGTAGCAGTAGTAAAATAACAGCAGCAGAGTAACAGAGACATCAGTAGTGATTATAGTAAACAGCAGGATTAAAATACTGTAGGCACGGGGACGGATAACGGGCGTTGCATGGATGAGAGAAACTCATGTAACAATCAAGCAGGGCATTTGCAGATAATAATAAAACGGTGTCTAAGTACAAAGCAATCAATAGGCATGTGTTCCAATTATAGTCATACGTGCTCGCAATGAGAAACTTGCACAACATCTTTTGTCCTACCAGCCGGTGGCAGCCGGGAATCAAGGGAATCTACTGGATATTAAGGTACTCCTTTTAATAGAGTACCGGAGCAAAGCATTAACACTCCGTGAACACAGGTGATCCTCACATCACTACCATCCCCTCCGGTTGTCCCGATTTCTGTCACTTCGGGGCCATTGGTTCCGGACAGCGACATGTGTATACAACTTGCAGGTAAGACCATAAACAATGAATATCATGATGAAATAATAACATGTTCAGATCTGAGATCATGGCACTCGGGCCCTAGTGACAAGCATTAAGCATAACAAGTTGCAACAATATCATCAAAGTACCAATTACGGATACTAGGCACTATGCCCTAACAATCTTATACTATTACATGACCAATCTCATCCAATCTCTACCATCCCCTTCAGCCTACAGCGGGGGAATTACTCACACATGGATGGGGGTAACATGGCTGGTCGATGGAGAGGCGTCGGTGGTGATGATGGCGATGATCTCCTCCAATTCCCCGTCCCGGCGGAGTGCCAGAACGGAGACTTCTGGCTCCCGAGACGGAGTTTCGCGATGTGGCAGCGTTCTAGAGGGTTTCTGACGACTTCGATTTCTCCTCATGCGTTTTTAGGTCGAAGGCAATAAGTAGTCTGAAAGAGGGCGTCGGGGACCAGCCGAGGCCGCCACACACTAGGGTCGCGCGGGCCCCTCCTGGGCCACGCCGGCCTAGTGTGTGGGGCCCTCGGGCCCCCACCTGGCTTGCCCTTCTGGCTCCGTCAGTATTCTGGGAAAATAGGACCTTTCGCATAAATTCCGAGGATTTTCCTGAAAGTTGGATTTCTGCACAAAAACGAGACACCAGAACAGTTCTGCTGAAAACAGCGTTAGTCCGTGTTAGTTGCATCCAAAATACACAAATTAGAGGCAAAACAATAGCAAAAGTGTTCGGGAAAGTAGATACGTTTTGGACGTATCAGTTACAAAGTTGGACTCCAACATGTAACCTTCTTTTAATTACAAGTCCTGCTGTAGCACTATTCGTACACATATTTGGCACATATCTCAACAAATTGTTGTTTCAAAACTATGAAAAATAATATATACCTTGATAAAAATAAAAAGGACAATTTTTGGGGCTCGGACTATTCACATCGTCGGTGTGGGACAGGTTCCCCTCCATCAAGGGAGGTACTACCGATGCCCCCCCCCCCCCCCCCGCCCACACGTGCCAGCGCTACTGTCGTCACCTTTTTAGAGTCACTGGTGGAGATGCTCTTACATATAAAAATGGAAGGAGTAGTGTTTATAGTCGCTCTCCAGAGGACGTGGCGTTTTGGCTCATATGTACATATGCTCCCTATTTTCATATGCATTTTAAAAATACTTGAAAATGTCAAAAAAATTCAAAACAACATGTATCGTGTATATCTCCACATCCCACATGCTCAGAAAGTTGTTTCAAGAAAAATCGAAATTTTTGTGCAGCTTGTGTAAAAAAGGTAAATTTTTGCGTTAAAATAAGGCAATTCTCGAGACATTTTTTTTCTTTCACACAGAGCACAAAAATATCGATTTTCAACGAAATATTACGTGCACACATAGAATGTGTACATAATTCCTTGAAGTTTCAAACATTTCAAAATTTTATTTTTTAAATAAAAAGAGTGTATGCACCTCAGATCAAAAGTGCATTTCCCCTCTCTTCAGTGGCGTACTAGTGTAAATGCATTATTAGATTGACATGCATGCATACCTTTTAGTACGTACATGTGGTATTCTTGTAGTACATGTGGCATGTGCTAAGGTATTGTGAAATACTCCTTTTTTTGAGAAGTATGTCGCTGCATTCTTTCAATAATTTTTTTTTTCATGAAGAATCACTGAGTAATTGAAATGATGTGAGTATATTTTGGCGGAGTTTTTTTTTCCTTTTTTTCTGAAAAAGGGTCAGTTTCCGTGTTTGGGTTGTATGGTTTGATTTGGCGCTCAAACACGAATGACAACGTGAGTTGATACCCTGGTGCGTGTGTGTTTCCTACCATATTTTATTTTGACACATGGTTTCACACCATATTTGGTAAGCATTACATATCCGTTGTGTAAAAACGCTCACGATTTCCATTTGATTTAGACTCACGAAATCACGAATCAAGAAGTACCAAATCTGCACATGTCCAGACCACTACTTAAGCACCATATATCACCCATCCCCAGATCCCACAACCGCATAAGAACTTGCGACCATCCCATCACCTACAGCCAGCACTCGTGTTTCCTAGCTAGCAGTCATCCACGAGGTCTCTGCAATGGCGTCCTCACTCCCGGCCGACCTCGTTCGCTGCATCGGCAACTGCCTCCTTGCCACCGACGACTTGGACTACTACATGAGCATGCGCGCAGTCTGCAGTGGCTGGCGCACGGGCTCCGACGACCCCAAGACCAGCCCGGCGGATCCTCGCTTCCGCCTGCGGCGCTGGGTCATGCTTGACGATGAGTCCATGAGCCACCAAGGCGAACGCCTCTTCCTCAACACTGCCACCGGCCGTTTGGTCCGCGTGGAGCTCCCTCGTCTCCACAACTACTGCTTCGTGACGAGCACTGGCGGTCTCCTTGTCCTTGCGAGCAGGAGGCCTCCACATGTGGCACATGTCATCAACCCTTTCACGCGTGCATCCATCAGTTTTGCGGCGCCCATACCTAACTTAGTGCGCAACACCATCGCCTATGTCCACCAGGTTGGTCCTTCCCCTACCCTAACCTTGGACGATGCACCGTTGCTGGGCACCGCGTACTCGGCCATGCCTGATGCCAAGAACTTCGCCATTGTGGAGCATGGCCTGCCGGACAAGGTACGTACCATCTGGGGCGTTAAGTCCACCGATGGTCTCCATAGGAGCATCACCGCCGTTCTTCCCAGCAAGATGTATTTCCATCAAGGTTGCTATCACGTCATCGAATCTTCTGGGGAGATGTTACTGGTTGTCCATCGTCAAGGCCCACGCCGCGGTGTGGATGTTTTTAAGGTGAACGTCGAAAGTAAGGTGGTCAAGCCAGTGAGAAGCATCGGCGGCCGTGCACTCTTCCTCGGCAAGAGGTGTGTGTCTGTTGACTCCAACATATTCTCCTCCATCGACAGCAACTGTGTCTTCTACTTCAGCAAAAGTGACGAACAAGATGAAGGCATGGGAATCTACATGTACAATCTTACCAATGAAACGGAGCAGTGGATCACCTCCGGTGTTGTTGATTCGTCCTGGGGCATTGCTGACTACACCCCACCCTCCATAATCCAGACACTCATGAAATACTGCATCCACACCCCGTGGGTCTCGATTGGGGTATGAAGTATGAACTACTTAAATAGTCGAAATTGGCAAGAGGATATAATTATCACATGTGTGACAGGGTGGTTCTCGATTTATCAATTATTTCGAAAGAAAGTTGTATGTTTGGGGGTTTTGTATTCCCAATTTCCGGGTCAAATGTTCTAAATATCTATATATTTTTAGATACGTTTGTGTGACTCCTGAAAGCTAGGTTGTGAATGATTGATTGTAATCCATAAAAATAGAGGATTTGGTAACATGTGTTTGATTGATCAAGTTGTAAGATGGAGCATCCATAGAATGATCTGGTAGCATACGCTGCATTCAAATGTAAAGCAGTGAGTGATGATGAGACATGTGCATGAAGTGGATGCGCTGTTAAAGTACAAGCTAACTATTTTTAGGCATAACTATTTGTAGAAAATACTAAATATATTTAAAAGAAGCATCACACGAAGAATTACTTTGGTGCCTAACTTTATGATGGCAATGAAACATGCATAAATAACAGGGACACATGCAGGAAAATAAGAAAATAATTTACAATGAAGAACAAGGGAGAGATACTGTGAAAACAGAATAGGACACATGAATAGAAAGTTTAAACTATATAGTAGGTGAATTATGTTAAGTAATAATTTTAACTATAGACAACTGAGTATAAAATACTTAGATCTGAAAAGTACTACATAAATCAAATAAGCAACTACAATACAACCAGTGACCAGACCGGTGCATGAAAAGAAACAAGGCTATGTATGTTATAAACTCGACAAGCAAATAACGAAGAACGATAAAAAAAATGCAGCGGAGACATGAGATTTCACATGGAAAACCTCTTCCAACACAGAAGGGGAAAAAACCACAGGCGCCAGCCAGCAAAACTTCACTATATCGAGGAGTGTTTACAAACACCGTGGGTTATCTGATAAACCCTAGCCATCGGCTTACAAGATGTATATATAGGCGGTGGCAACAATTCGTACCGCGATGCTTCGGCCCAAGCCTACCGGCGACTGGCCTCGCTCCGCTTGATGGGGATATGCCCAAGGGGGTGCATCATCAGTCTCACTCGCCGCAGGAGAGAAGGCCTAGGGAGAGATCCAGTCGACAGTGGCGACTAGGCCTAAAACCCTGGAGCGACTAGGCCTAAACCTCTGGGGTGGCGACTGGACCGAAGGCCCAGGCGACTGAACATCTAGATTACTTGAGCATGGGATAACATATACCAGGCTTGTAGCAACTGATATAGTTCGGACTTTTCCGCATGTAACCCTAGATCGGGGGTGCCTATATACAGGGCCGGCCCTGGGGAGGGTCTGGCGGGGCGGCCGCCCCGGGCCCAGAAAAATTGGGGGCCCATATTTCTGTACAGCCTTACTATACATTGCAGAAAAAATAGCAGTTTTACGATTTTAGATGGGCTTGGTCTATAGTTGGACCTTTTCTTTTCCAATTGGTTTCCATTCCGGCTGGCCGGCCCCGACTTGAGTCCGCGCCTAAAATCTGTTCCATCTATCGATATGTGAAACATCGCCAATTTGCCTGAGCCCGATGCCCCGATTCCATGCCTGCCGGATGCCAACTCTGATGGATATTTAACAAGTATAGGCGACCGGCCGGCAGACAGGCGAGTAGGGCCTCACCGCAGCTCAGAGGCTTGACGTCCCATGCCCCACGGTGGGCGCCACTGTCGTGGATAAGACCACGGCAGATTCTACAGGGTGCAACACTTCGTTGATGCGGGAGCAATGCGACATAGCCATCTGCGGAGCGAGGTGCACAAGACGCAATGTTTTACCAAGGTTCAGCCCCTCCGGAGAGTAAAAGGCCTACGTCCTGCTAGATCTATTACTGAGTGGAGAATTACAATGGGGGGCTCAGTCGGCGGAGCACTGAGAGCTATGGAGGTGAGATGCGATCTCGGATTGTGTGTCCTCTAGGGTTTAGCTCGGGGCTTATATAGGCAGGGCCGGTCCTAAGATTTCGGAGGCCCGGGCGAAACTAAAATTTTGGGCCCCTCTTACTACTTCTTTTCGCATGTATGAGATGATGAAAAATAAATACTTTTAAGTATGCACAACTTTAATATTCATATAAAAGAATGTTTACATGATACCTTAAAATTTTCTCCGCCAATTCCTAAAAGCAAAGTCTGTGACGATGGAATCAATATCAAACTCGTCCACTAACTTTCTGTCTATGTATAGAGTTGCCAAACCAGTGAACCCCGCTCCTACAAATAAGAACAACAACAACTAATCAAAATTCAGAACCCGAATTATAGGCGAGCATATAGTAGAATTCCAAGAGAACTGTACCAGCATTCTTACCTTCTATCTTAATCTAATACGCAAATTGGATGATTGCCTGATTGACGACGGCCGGACTGGGACTGCCAATTGCGACGGCCACTGGCCGGCGGACTAGCAGGCAGCACCGTAGTCCGCAGGAGGGTAGCAGTCAGCAGATCGTCTCGCGATCGGTCGGTCGCAATCGACGAGAGTGAGGGTGGGAACCAGGCGGCCTGGGCGATAGCCACGAACTGCGAGAGGGCAGGCATGGAATCGGGGCATCGGGCTCAGGCAAATTGGCGATGTTTCACATATCGATAGATGGAACAGATTTTAGGCGCGGACTCAAGTCGGGGCCGGCCAGCCGGAATGGAAACCAATTGGAAAAGAAAAGGTCCAACTATAGACCAAGCCCATCTAAAATCGTAAAACTGCTATTTTTTCTGCAATGTATAGTAAGGCTGTACAGAAATATGGGCCCCCAATTTTTCTGGGCCCGGGGCGGCCGCCCCGCCAGACCCTCCCCAGGGCCGGCCCTGTATATAGGCACCCCCGATCTAGGGTTACATGCGGAAAAGTCCGAACTATATCAGTTGCTACAAGCCTGGTATATGTTATCCCATGCTCAAGTAATCTAGATGTTCAGTCGCCTGGGCCTTCGGTCCAGTCGCCACCCCAGAGGTTTAGGCCTAGTCGCTCCAGGGTTTTAGGCCTAGTCGCCACTGTCGACTGGATCTCTCCCTAGGCCTTCTCTCCTGCGGCGAGTGAGACTGATGATGCACCCCCTTGGGCATATCCCCATCAAGCGGAGCGAGGCCAGTCGCCGGTAGGCTTGGGCCGAAGCATCGCAGTACGAATTGTTGCCACCGCCTATATATACATCTTGTAAGCCGATGGCTAGGGTTTATCAGATAACCCACGGTGTTTGTAAACACTCCTCGATATAGTGAAGTTTTGCTGGCTGGCGCCTGTGGTTTTTTCCCCTTCTGTGTTGGAAGAGGTTTTCCATGTGAAATCTCATGTCTCCGCTGCATTTTTTTTATCGTTCTTCGTTATTTGCTTGTCGAGTTTATATCATACATAAGCCTTGTTTCTTTTCATGCACCGGTCTGGTCACTGGTTGTATTGTAGTTGCTTATTTGATTTATGTAGTACTTTTCAGATCTAAGTATTTTATACTCAGTTGTCTATAGTTAAAATTATTACTTAACATAATTCACCTACTATATAGTTTAAACTTTCTATTCATGTGTCCTATTCTGTTTTCACAGTATCTCTCCCTTGTTCTTCATTGTAAATTATTTTCTTATTTTCCTGCATGTGTCCCTGTTATTTATGCATGTTTCATTGCCATCATAAAGTTAGGCACCAAAGTAATTCTTCGTGTGATGCTTCTTTTAAATATATTTAGTATTTTCTACAAATAGTTATGCCTAAAAATAGTTAGCTTGTACTTTAACAGCGCATCCACTTCATGCACATGTCTCATCATCACTCACTGCTTTACATTTGAATGCAGCGTATGCTACCAGATCATTCTATGGATGCTCCATCTTACAACTTGATCAATCAAACACATGTTACCAAAT
Source organism: Lolium perenne (assembly GCF_019359855.2). NCBI lineage: Eukaryota > Viridiplantae > Streptophyta > Magnoliopsida > Poales > Poaceae > Lolium > Lolium perenne. Next base: position 46,146,347 of record NC_067244.2, read on the forward strand.
CCTCTATTTTTATGGATTACAATCAATCATTCACAATAATAAGAATGATTTAACTCTGATGGATATTTAACAAGTATAGGGGATCGCAACAGTATTCGCGGGAAGTAAAACCCAATTTATTGATTTGACACAAGGGGAGACAAAGAATACTTGAAAGCCTTAACAGCGGAGTTGTCAATTCAGCTGCACCTGGAAACAGACTTGCTCGCAAGAGTTTATCAGTAGTAACAGTTTTATAGCAGTAGCAGTAGTGAAATAACAGCAGCAGAGTAACAAAGATAGCAATAGTGATTATAGTAAACAGCAGGATTAAAATACTGTAGGCACAGGGATGGATGAACGGGCGTTGCATGGATGAGAGAAACTCATGTAATAATCAAAGTAGGGCATTTGTAGATAATAATAAAACGGTATCCAAGTACTAATCAATCAATAGGCATGTGTTCCATATATAGTCGTACGTGCTCGCAATGAGAAACTTGCACAACATCTTTTGTCCTACCAGCCGGTGGCAGCCGGGCCTCTAGGGAATCTACTGGAAATTAAGGTACTCCTTTTAATAGAGCACCGGAGCAAAGTATTAACACTCCGTGAACACATGTGATCCTCATATCACCGCCTTCCCCTCCGGTTGTCCCAATTTCTGTCACTTTGGGGCCTCGGGTTCCGGACAACAATACGTGCATACAACTTGCAGGTAAGATCATAAAACAATGCATATCATCATGAAACAATAACATGTTCAGATCTGAAATCATGGCACTCGGGCCCTAGTGACAAGCATTAAGCATAACAAGTTGCAACAATATCATAAAAGTACCAATTACAGATACTAGGCACTATGCCCTAACAATCTTATGCTATTACATGATCAATCTCATCCAATCCCTACCATCTCCTTCAGCCTACAGTGGGGGAATTACTCACACATGGATGGGGGAAACATGGCTGGTCGATGGAGAGGCGTCGGTGGTGATTATGGCGATGATCTCCTCCAATTCCCCGTCCCGGCGAGGTGCCAGAACGGAGTTTCTGGTCCCGAGACGGAGTTTCGCAATGGTGGCGGCGTACTGGATGGTTTCTGGCGACTTCGACTTCTCGTTAATAGGTTAGTTCCGGAAAATGCATAAAAACATTATAAAGTGCAAGCAAAACATGTAAGTATTGTCATAAAACAAGCATGGAACATCAGAAATTATAGGTACGTTGGAGACGTATCAGCATCCCCAAGCTTAGTTCCTGCTCGCCCTCGAGTAGGTAAACGATAAAAAATAAGTAATTTCTGTAGTGACATGCTACTTACATAATCTTGATCATACTATTATAAAGCATATGAGATGAATTCAGTGACTCAAGCCAATGATCTATAGTTGCTAACAAATAGATAACATATAGCAAAACTTTTCATGAATAATACTTTCAAGACAAGCATCAAAAGTCTTCCATAAGAGTTAACTCATAAAGCAATACATTCAAAGTAAAGGCATTTGAAGCAACACAGAGAAAGATTTAAGTTTCAGCAGTTGCTTTCAACTTTCAACATGTATATCTCATGGATAATGGTCAACACAAAGTAATATGATGAATGCAAATAAGCAAGTATGTAAGAATCAATGCACAGTTGACAGAAGTGTTTGCTTCTAAGATGGAAGGAAGTAGGTAAACTGACTCAACATAAAGTAAAAGAAAGGCCCTTCGCAGAGGGAAGCAGGGATTAAATCATGTGCTAGAGCTTTTCAAGTTTTGAAATCATATAGACAGCATAAAAGTAAAGTTTTGAGAGGTGTTTGTTGTTGTCAACGAATGGTAGCGGGTACTCTAACTACCTCGTCAATCAGACTTTCAAGAGCGGCTCCCATGAAGGACGTTATCTCTACCATCAAGGTAGATCATCCCTCTTCTCTTTTGTTTACACATGTACTTTAGTTTTTCTTTATTTATTTTAGATGACACTCCTCCCAACCTTTTGCTTACACAAGCCATGGCTAACCGAATCCTCGGGTGCCTTCCAACAATCACATACCATGGAGGAGTGTCTATTTGCAAAATTAAGTTGCTTACTGATGAATTAGAGCAAAACATGTGAAGAGAATTATTAATAAAAGTTAATTAATTGGGGCTGGGAACCCCATTGCCAGCTCTTTTTGCAAAATTATTGGATAAGCGGATATGCCACTAGTCCATTGGTGAAAGTCTGTCAGAAGTAAATGACAAGATCGAAAGATAAACACCACATACTTCCTCATGAGCTATAAAACATTGACACAAATAAGAGATAATAGCTTTTGAATTGTTTAAAGGTAGCACATGAAGTATTTACTTGGAATGGCAGGAAATACCACATAGTAGGTAGATATGGTGGACACACATGGCATAGGTTTTGGCTCAAGGTTTTGGATGCACGAGAAGCATTCCCTCTCAGTACATGGCTTTGGCTAGCAAGGTTATTTGAAGCAAACACAAGTATGAACCGGTACAGCAAAACTTACATAAGAACATATTGCAAGCATTATAAAACTCTACACTGTCTTCGTTGTTGCTCAAACACTTTTACCAGAAAATATCTAGACCTTAGAGAGACCAATCATGCAAACCAATTTCAACAAGCTCTACGGTAGTTCTCCACTAATAGGTTTAAACTACATGATGCAAGAGCTTAATCATGATCTAATTGAGAGCTCAAAACAATTGCCAATTATCAAATTATTCAAAACAATATGAAGCATTTTCTGTTTCCAACCAAATATCAATAAGTGCAACGGCTTTCAACTCCGCCATGAACATTAAAATAAGCTAAGAACACCAGTGTTCATATGAAAAAGCGGAGCGTGTCTCTCTCCCAAACAAGGATTGCTAGGATCCGAATTTATTCAAACATAAACAAAAATAAAAACACACAGATGCTCCAAGTAAAGAACATATGATGTGACCGAATAAAAATATAGTTTCAATAGAAGAAACCTGATAAGTTGATGAAGAAGGGGATGCCTTGGGCATCCCCAAGCTTAGACGCTTGAGTCTTCTTGAAATATGCAGGGATGAACCACGGGGGCATCCCCAAGCTTAGGCTTTTCACTCTTCTTGATCATATATCATCCTCCTCTCTTGACCCTTGAAAACTTCCTTCACACCAAACTTCTCATAAACTTCATTAGAGGGGTTAGCACTCAAAAAAAAACTTTAATCCACTTTATTCCTGTAGTGACACATTGCAAGAACTCAATAAAACATTAGCTACAGCTCTCCACGTCTAGAAAGCCTCACTTAAAGTCCACAAGAGACAATGCAAAAAACAGAGACAGAATCTATCAAAACAGAACAGCCAGTAAACATGAATTTTTAAGAGGTACTTTCGTTGCTCAAATCAGAAAACTCAAAACTAATGAAAGTTCGGTACATATCTGAGGAACACGCACGTAAATTGGCAGATTTTTCTGAGTTACCTACAGAGAGCCCTGCCCAAATTCGTGACAGATAGATATCTGTTTCTGCGCAGAAATCCAAATCTAGTATCAACCTTCTATTAGAGACTTCACTTGGCACAACATTGCAATAAAATAAAGATAAGGAGAGGTTGCTACAGTAGTAACAACTTCCAAGACACAACAAAACAGTAGCAAAATAAAAACATGGGCTATCTCCCAAGAAGTGCTTTCTTTATAGCCATTAAGATGGGCTCAGCAATTTTAATGATGCTCACATAAGGATGAGAGTTGAAGCAAAAGAGAGCATCAAAAAGCAAGTTCAAAACACATTTAAGTCTAACCCTCTTCCTATGCATAGGAATCTTATACACAAATAAATTCATGAAAGTGACAAGCATAGAAAGATAAAACAAGAGTAACTTCAAAATTTTCAGCATATAGAGAGGTGTTTTAGTACCATGCAAATTTCTACAACCATATTTTCCTCTCTCACAATAATTTTCAGTAGCTTCATGGATAAACTCAACAATATAACTATCACATGCAGCATACTTTTCATGATCCATAAACACATAATTTTTATCAAGCTCAAAAATAATAGGATCAGAACTTTCAAACCCGCTTTTATCAATAATATAACAAGATGATTGATCAATCTCAAAAGATATGGGACTCCTAGATAAAGTCAAGACCTCTCCAATCCCATTTTCATTAGTAGTACAATTAGTATTATCAAGTAACATAGGACCATCATCTAGAGATTTATCATAAACATTTGTCAAACAAAACTCTTTAGTACCATGCATTTCGACATCAGGCACAAACAAAGCATTATCATAAGATTTATCAAAGTAGCATGGATTATCATGAATAACAGTAGCATAATCATTCTCACAAGTTTTACTCATAGGTACTATTTCAAAAGAATCCACAGGAACATAACATTCAACATCTTTCGGTAAGCATGGAGGACAATCAAATAGTGTAAGAGATAAAGAGTTACTCTCATTAGAAGGTTGGCATGGGTAGCTAATCCATTCTTCCTCCTTTTGTTCATCACTCTCCTCCTCTTTTTCATCCAATGAGCTTTCAGGTTCATCAATTTCCTCCTCTTTTTCATCCAATGAGCTTTCAGGTTCATCAATTTCTTCTTCCACAGGTTCCTGCAAATTGTGAGTGCATTCTTGTGCATTAATGAGTCTCTCTTTATAATCAATGATATAAAGATTATCACTGTAACTTTCTATGCAAAAATTAAGGATAGAAGAGACATAATCTTTAAGGTCCTTACAAACAACACAAGTTTCATAATTTTTAGACATGAAGGATTCTATCTCAGAGGCTCCCATAAATATGACAAATTGTTCTACCTCTTCGAACCCAAAATGCATATAGCTATTCCAATTATAGTTCTTAATTAAAACTTCCTCACTAAAGCCACATTGAAATTTAAGATGTTTAGTATCCTGTTTAGTGCAACAGTTTATATCATGGCGTTTAAGCAAGATTTTAGCAATTATATTTAATTTTTCTATCACAGCACTCATAACTTTTCCCGTTCTTGATTCTCTATAATTATTATATAATTCAATAAGCTCCAAATAGGTTGTAGGTTCTCCCATAATAGCAGTTTTTAATTTTTAGGTTTTTCAAATTTTTATGGATTTTCGGGTATATAGGGAAAATAAAACAAGACAAATATAAACTAGACAAAAGTAAACTAAGCAAAATAAAACTAGACAGAAATAAACTAAGCACAAATAAACTAGACAGAAGTAAACTATCAAAATAAAATAAAACAGAGAGAGAGGTGGAGTGTACTCCCCAGGTGAACTTATGAGTAGAGTTATGCCTCCCCGGCAACGGCGCCAGAAAATAGTCTTGATGACCCACAAGTATAGGGGATCACAACAGTCTTCGCGGGAAGTAAAACCCAATTTATTGATTCGACACAAGGGGAGACAAAGAATACTTGAAAGCCTTAACAGCGGAGTTGTCAATTCAGCTGCACCTGGAAACAGACTTGCTCGCAAGAGTTTATCAGTAGTAATAGTTTTATAGCAGTAGCAGTAGTGAAATAACAGCAGCAGAGTAACAAAGACAGCAGTAGTGATTATAGTAAACAGCAGGATTAAAATACTGTAGGCACAGGGATGGATGAACAGGCGTTGCATGGATGAGAGAAACTCATGTAACAATCAAAGTAGGGCATTTGCTGATAATAATAAAATGGTATCCAAGTACTAATCAATCAATAGGCATGTGTTCCATATATAGTCATACGTGCTCGCAATGAGAAACTTGCACAACATCTTTTGTCCTACCAGCCGGTGGCAGCCGGGCCTCTAGGGAATCTACTGGAAATTAAGATACTCCTTTTAATAGAGCACCGGAGCAAAGCATTAACACTCCGTGAACACATGTGATCCTCATATCACCGCCTTCCCCTCCGGTTGTCCCAATTTCTGTCACTTTGGGGCCTCAGGTTCCGGACAACAATACGTGTATACAACTTGCAGGTAAGATCATAAAACAATGCATATCATCATGAAACAATAACATGTTCAGATCTGAAATCATGGCACTCGGGCCCTAGTGACAAGCATTAAGCATAACAAGTTGCAACAATATCATAAAAGTACCAATTACGGATACTAGGCACTATGCCCTAACAATCTTATGCTATTACATGACCAATCTCATCCAATCCCTACCATCCCCTTCAGCCTACAGCGGGGGAATTACTCACACATGGATGGGGGAAACATGGCTGGTTGATGGAGAGGCGTCGGTGGTGATGATGGCGATGATCTCCTCCAATTCCCCGTCCCGGCGAGGTGCCAGAACGGAGTTTCTGGTCCCGAGACGGAGTTTCGCGATGGTGGCGGCGTGCTGGATGGTTTCTGGCGACTTCGACTTCGCGTTAATAGGTTAGTTACGGAAAATGCATAAAAACATTATAAAGTGCAAGCAAAACATGTAAGTATTGTCATAAAACAAGCATGGAACATCAGAAATTATAGGTACGTTGGAGACGTATAGCATCCAAGGCTACTCCGAGCTGCTCGCCACCCTTTACCTGCCCCTCATGATGGACGGGGCGAATCGTCAATGGTTCAACACCCCCCACCCCCGAACAGCATCGACTCCTGAAGGAGGCACGTGATGCCTTTATCTAGAACTTCGCCGGTGCGTACACTCGTGCCACCACCATCGAGGACCTGGACCGCTGCATCCAGGGCCCCCGCGAATCGACTTGCCGATGGGTGGAACGCTGGCAGGACATGTGGACGACCTCCAGCGGCATCAGCACCGACACGGCAATTTACTGCTTCCGGGCGGTGCTGCCGGTACTAAACACTCGGCGCTAAGCTTGGGCGCGTTAGCAGGGACAACATCTCTATCGCCGTGCTGTTCAACATCGCTCAGCGATACGCCGATGAAGACCCCACGGTCAACTCGGATGATGAGTACGGGCAGCGGCGTAATCGCCGCCCCATCCGACCTGACAATCCCCGCGACGACTATCGCTTCGGCCCTCACCCAAGCAGCGGCAAGCGCCACATCACCGGTGGCAACTCCGAGTTCGTCGCCAACGCCAACTATGGACAGCGTGACCCGAAGTACTCCTGCCGCGACAACCGCGGCCCACGAGAGGACCGCCCGCCAGGCAAGCGATTCGACCCGCACAGCCTGCTTGATGCCCCGTGCATCTACCATATCAAAGAGGGCAAGCCTTCGATGCACACGACTGGGAACTGCTTTTCCCTTAAGCAGATCGAGAAAGCCCGCCACTCCAAGGAGAACGGCGGCGGCGACCAGAACAAGGACCAGGACCAGCCCAAGGACGACGGCTTTGGTCGCAGCGTCGAGTCCCTCCACACCTTCACCGGGTTCAGCGACCGCCGCGACAAGAAAGTTCTCGCGTGGGCGGTGGCTATCAACGTAGTCGTCGCAGACGGCCCGCGCTGGCTCAACTGGTCCGAGTAGAGCATCACGGGGAGCCGCAAGGATCACGCTCCACGCATCGAGTACCCAGGGTGAGTGGCCTTAATCGTCAAGCCCAAGGTCGCCGACTACTGTCTCTCCAAGACCTTGATGGATGGAGAAAGCTCCATCAACATTATATACTACAACACCTTACAGCGGCTCCAACTACCCGACCCGCGCCTTGAAGAGACGAGCGTCACCTTCCACGGCATCGTCCCATGAAGGAAGGCCTTCCCAATTGGCAAGGTGACACTGCCGGTGACATTTGGCATGTCGGCAAATAACCACACCGAGCAGATCTCCTTCGAGGTGGTAAACTTCCACAACCCCTACCACTGCGTCCTCGGCCGCCAGGCGTTCGCCAAGTTCATGGCCACGCCACACTATGCCTACAACATGATGAAGATGCCGGGGCCGCGCGGCATCATCACCGTCCGCGGCGACCCCGAGATGGACCTGGAGTGCGAGGACAGGGGCGCCAAGCTCGCCGATGTTGTCATCGCCTCGGAGCGTGATGCGTGCAGTTGACACACGCCCGTTGGGAACCCCAAGAGGAAGGTGTGATGCGTACAGTAGAAAGTTTTCCCTCAGTAAGAAACCAAGGTTATCGAACCAGTAGGAGTCAAGGAACACGTGAAGGTTGTCGGTGACGGAGTGTAGTGCGGCGCAACACCAGGGATTCCGGCGCCAACGTGGAACCTGCATAGCGCAATAGAAGTACTTTGCCCCAACGTAACAGTGAGGTTGTCAATCTCACCGGCTTGCTGTAAACAAAGGATTAACCGTATAGTGTGGAAGATGATGTTTGTTTGCGAAGAACAGTAAAGAACAAGTATTGCAGTAGATTGTATTTCAGATGTAAAGAATGGACCGGGGTCCACAGTTCACTAGTGGTGTCTCTCCCATAAGATAAATAGCATGTTGGGTGAACAAATTACAGTTGGGCAATTGACAAATAGAGAGGGCATAACAATGCACATACATGTCACGATGACTACTATGAGATTTAATCAGGGCATTACGACAAAGTACATAGACCGCTATCCAGCATGCATCTATGCCTAAAAAGTCCACCTTCGGGTTAGCATCCGCACCCCTTCCAGTATTAAGTTGCAAACAACAGACAATTGCATTAAGTATGGTGCGTAATGTAATCAACACAAATATCCTTAGACAAAGCATTGATGTTTTATCCCTAGTGGCAACAGCACATCCACAACCTTAGAACTTTCTGTCACTGTCCCAGATTCAATGGAGGCATGAACCCACTATTGAGCATAAATACTCCCTCTTGGAGTTACAAGTATCAACTTGGCCAGAGCCTCTACTAGCAACGGAGAGCATGCAAGAACATAAACAACACATATGATAGATTGATAATTAACTTGACATAGTATTCCATATTCATCGGATCCCAACAAACACAACATGTAGCATTACAAATAGATGATCTTGATCATGATAGGCAGCTCACAAGATCTAACATGATAGCACAATGAGGAGAAGACAACCATCTAGCTACTGCTACGGACCCATAGTCCAGGGGTGAACTACTCACACATCAATCCGGAGGCGATCATGGCGATGAAGAGTCCTCCGGGAGATGATTCCCCTCTCCGGCAGGGTGCCGGAGGCGATCTCCTGAATCCCCTGAGATGGGATTGGCGGCGGCTGCGTCTCTGGAAGGTTTTCCGTATCGTGCCTCTCGGTACAGGGGGTTTCGCGACGAAGGCTTTAAGTAGGCGGAAGGGTAGGGTTGAAGGCGGCGCGAGGGACCCACACCATAGGGTGATGCGGGCCCCTCCCTGGCCGCGCTGGCCTATGGTTACGGGCCCTCGTGGCCCCACTTCGTATCCTCTCCGGTCTTCTGGAAGCTTCGTGGAAAAATAAGACCCTGGGCGTTGATTTCGTCCAATTCCGAGAATATTTCCTTTGTAGGATTTGTGAAACCAAAAACAGCAGAAAACAACAACTGGCTCTTCGGCATCTCGTCAATAGGTTAGTGCCGGAAAATGCATAATAATGACATAAAGTGTGTATAAAACATGTGAGTATCATCATAAAAGTAGCATGGAATATAAGAAATTATGGATACGTTTGAGACGTATCAAGCATCCCCAAGCTTAGTTCCTACTCGCCCTCGAGTAGGTAAACGATAACAAGGATAATTTCTGAAGTGACATGCTATCATAATCTTGATCAATACTATTGTAAATCATATGAGATGAATGCAGCGATTCGAAGCAATGGTAAAGACAATGATTAAACAACTGAATCATATAGCAAAGACTTTTCATGAATAGTACTTTCAAGACAAGCATCAATAAGAGTTGCATAAGAGTTAACTCATAAAGCAATAAATTCTTAGTAGAAAGCTTTGAAACAACACAAAGGAAGATATAAGTTTCAGCGGTTGCTTTCAACTTCAACATGTATATCTCAACGATAATTGTCAACATAAAGCAATATAACAAGTGCAATAGGTAAACATGTAAGAATCAATGCACACAGTTGACAAGTGTTTGCTTCTAAGATAGAAGGAAGTAGGTAAACTGACTCAACATAAAGTAGAAGAATGGCCCTTCGCAGAGGGAAGCATGGATTACTATTTTTGTGCTAGAGCTTTTCATTTTGAAAACATAGAAACAATTTTGTCAAAGGTAGTAATAATTCATATGTGTTATGTATAAGACATCCTATAAGTTGCAAGCCTCATGCATAGAATACTAATAGTGCCCGCACCTTGTCCTAATTAGCTTGGATTAACACGGATTATCATTGCATACATATGTTTCAACCAAGTGTCACAAAGGGGTACTTCTATGCCGCCTGTACAGAGGTCTAAGGAGAAAGTTCGCATTGGATTTCTCGCTTTTGATTATTCTCAACTTAGACATCCATACCGGGACAACATAGACAACAGATAATGGACTCCTCTTTTAATGCTTAAGCATTCAACAACAGATAATATTCTCACAAGAGATTGAGGATTTGTGTCCAAACTGAAACTTCCACCATGATTCATGGCTTTAGTTAGCGGCCCAATGATCTTCTCTAACAATATGCATACTCAAACCATTTGATCATGAAAATCGCCCTTACTTCAGACAAGACGAACATGCATAGCAACTCACATGATATTCAACAAAGGTGTAATAGCTGATGGCGTCCCCAGAAACATGGTTACCGCTCAACAAGCAACTTATAAGAAATAAGATACATAGCAACATATTCAATACCACGATAGTTTTTAAGGCTATTTTCCCATGAGCTATGTATTGTAAAGGCAAAGAATGGAATTTTAAAGGTAGCACTCAGGTAATGTACTTTGGAATGGCAGAGAAATACCATGTAGTAGGTAGGTATGGTGGACACAAATGGCATAGTTTTTGGCTCAAGGATTTTGGATGCACGAGAAGTAATCCCTCTCAATACAAGGCTTAGGCTAGCAAGGTTGTTTGAAGAAAACTCAAGTATAAACCGGTACAGCAAAACTTACATAAGAACATATTGCAAGCATTATAAGACTCTACACTGTCTTCCTTGTTGTTCAAACACCTTAACCAGAAAATATCTAGACTTAGAGAGACCAATCATGCAAACCAAATTTTAACAAGCTCTATGTAGCTCTTCATTAATAGGTGAAAGGTACATGATGCAAGAGCTTAAACATGATCTATATGAGCACAACAATTTCTAAGTATCAAATTATTCAAGACATTATACCAATTACCACATTAAGCATTTTCCGTTTCCAACCATATAACAATGAACGAAGCAGTTTTCAACCTTCGCCATGAACATTAAAAGTAGCACTAAGAACACATGTGTTCATATGCAACAGCGGAGCGTGTCTCTCTCACATACAAAGAATGCTAGGATCCAATTTTATTCAAACAAAAACAAAAACAAAAAGAAACAGATGCTCCAAGTAAAGCACATAAGATGTGACTGAATAAAAATATAGTTTCACTAGAGGTGACCTGATAAGTTGTCGATGAAGAAGGGGATGCCTTGGGCATCCCCAAGCTTAGATGCTTGAGTCTTCTTGAAATATGCAGGGATGAACCACGGGGGCATCCCCAAGCTTAGACTTTTCACTCTTCTTGATCATATTGTATCATCCTCCTCTCTTGACCCTTGAAAACTTCCTCCACACCAAACTCGAAACAAACTCATTAGAGGGTTAGTGCATAATTGAAAATTCATATATTCAGAGGTGACATAATCATTCTTAACACTTCTGGACATTGCACAAAGCTACTGAAAGTTAATGGAACAAAGAAATCCATCAAGCATAGCAAAACAGGCAATGCGAAATAAAAGGCAGAATCTGTCAAAACAGAACAGTCCGTAAAGACGAATTCTTCTGGGGCACTTAACTTGCTCAGATGAAAAAGCTCAAATTGAATGAAAGTTGCGTACATATCTGAGGATCACGCACGTAAATTGGCAGAATTTTATGAGTTATCTACAGACGGGGCTGCTCAATTTCGTGACAGTAAAAAATCTGTTTCTGCGCAGTAATCCAAATCTAGTATCAACATTACTATCAAAGACTTTACTTGGCACAACAATGCAATAAAATAAAGATAAGGAGAGGTTGCTACAGTAGTAACAACTTCCAAGACTCAAATATATAAAAAAAGTGCTGTAGTAAAATAATGGGTTGTCTCCCATAAGCGCTTTTCTTTAACGCCTTTCAGCTAGGCGCAGAAAGTGTGAATCAAGTATTATCAAGAGATGAAGCATTAACATTATTACCAGGGGCTTTGCGCCTATCCTTCTTACTCTTATTCTTACTCTTTGGTCTAGGAAATACTTGACCACATCCAGGTGTAGAGGTAAAATTTAGAGTGCTTTTTCCCACATCTATGGTTGCTCCCAAGAGTTTCAGCAGGGATCTTCCAAGTGTAATTTGTCCTGTCCCTACACATTCAATAACGAGGTAATCAGTGGATACCGTTCTTCCTAGAAAGGTTGTGAACACACCTTCAGATATCCCCTCAGGAATTATAATAGAATTATCAGTAAGAGTTATTCCTTCTCCACCTTCAGTAAGTTCCCAAAGTGTCAAAGATTCATAGATACTTTTAGGCATAAGGCAAAACTCAGACATAATATCACAACGGGCATAAAAAGTTTCACCACAAATAGTAATTTTAATAGTAGGGATCCACATTGAAGGTTTAAAATTTACTGGAACATAATCATAATATTCACGAATCTGGTTGTACCCTTCTTTTAAACAAGATATATTTGTTTCAAGAGTGTTTAATCTATCATAAATACTAGCAAGAGATGAATCGAAATTACTAGCTGAGCTAGATGATGTAACCAATTTCTTTATGGCATTAAAAGCTTGCCCCATTGCAGTGAAGGAAATTTCCTCCCACTAAAGCATCCAAAGCATATCTATAGCGAACAATAAGCCCAAAATAAAAATTACTAAGAAGCAAGCTTAAAGTCATTCTAGGTTCAGTTTTACCATAAAAATCCAAAATTCTAGACCAAGCTTCTTCAAAACTCTCCTCACTCCCTTGTTTAAAAGTAAAGATCAATTCCTCGGGTGACGGAGTAACAAGTGCAGGACTAGACATGGTAACAAAATAAAGTAAATGCAAGTAACTAATTTTTTTTGTATTTTTAATATAGAGAATGCAAACAAGACAGTAAATAAAGTAAAACTAGTAACTAATTTTTTTGTGTTTTTGATATAAAGAACAAACAAAGCAGTAAATAAAGTAAAGTAAAGCAAGACAAAAACAAAGTAAAGAGATTGGATGTGGGAGACTCCCCTTGCAGCGTGTCTTGATCTCCCCGGCAACGGCGCCAGAAAAAGAGCTTGATGCGTGCAGTTGACACACGTCCGTTGGGAACCCCAAGAAGAAGGTGTGATGCGTACAGTAGCAAGTTTTCCCTCAGTAAGAAACCAAGGTTATCGAACCAGTAGGAGTCAAGGAACACGTGAAGGTTGTTGGTGACGGAGTGTAGTGCGGCGCAACACTAGGGATTTCGGCGCCAACGTGGAACCTGCACAGCACAATCAAAGTACTTTGCCCCAACGTAACAGTGAGGTTGTCAATCTCACCGGCTTGCTGTAAACAAAGGATTAACCATATAGTGTGGAAGATGATGTTTGTTTGCGAAGAACAGTAAAGAACAAGTATTGCAGTAGATTGTATTTCAGATGTAAAGAATGGACCGGGGTCCACAGTTCACTAGTGGTGTCTCTCCCATAAGATAAATAGCTGGGTGAACAAATTACAGTTGGGCAATTGACAAATAGAGAGGGCATAACAATGCACATACATGTCACGATGACTACTATGAGATTTAATCAGGGCATTACGACAAAGTACATAGACCGCTATCCAGTATTAAGTTGCAAACAACAGACAATTGCATTAAGTATGGTGCGTAATGTAATCAACACAAATATCCTTAGACAAAGCATTGATGTTTTATCCCTAGTGGCAACAACACATCCACAACCTTAGAACTTTCCGTCACTGTCCCAGATTCAATGGAGGCATGAACCCACTATCGAGAATAAATACTCCCTCTTGAAGTTACAAGTATCAACTTGGCCAGAGCCTCTACTAGCAACGGAGAGCATGCAAGAACATAAACAACACATATGATAGATTGATAATCAACTTGACATAGTATTCCATATTCATCGGATCCCAACAAACACAACATGTAGCATTACAAATAGATGATCTTGATCATGATAGGCAGCTCACAAGATCTAACATGATAGCACAATGAGGAGAAGACAACCATCTAGCTACTGCTATGGACCCATAGTCCAGGGGTGAACTACTCACACATCAATCCAGAGGCGATCATGGCGATGAAGAGTCCTCCGGGAGATGATTCCCCTCTCCGGCAGGGTGCCGGAGGCGATCTCCTGAATCCCCCGAGATGGGATTGGCGGCGGCTGCATCTCTGGAAGGTTTTCCGTATCGTGGCTCTCGGTACAGGGGGTTTCGCGACGAAGGCTTTAAGTAGGCGGAAGGGTAGGGTTGGAGGCGGCGCGAGGGACCCACACCATAGGGCGGCGTGGGCCCCTCCCTGGCCGCGCCGGCCTATGGTTACGGGCCCTCGTGGCCCCACTTCGTATCCTCTCCGGTCTTCTGGAAGCTTCGTGGAAAAATAAGACCCTGGGCGTTGATTTCGTCCAATTCTGAGAATATTTCCTTTGTAGGATTTCTGAAACCAAAAACAGCAGAAAACAGCAACTGGCTCTTCGGCATCTCGTCAATAGGTTAGTGCCGGAAAATGCATAATAATGACATAAAGTGTGTATAAAACATGTGAGTATCATCATAAAAGTAGCATGGAACATAAGAAATTATCGATACGTTTGAGACGTATCAGAGCGCGACAACACCGCCGAACTCGCCAAGTAGCAAGTCGACAACAACGACGCCGCCATCCTCGAGAAGCCATCCGAGCTTGACTCGTCCTCGTCGACCTTCCAGCCGACGACTGACACACGTCGAGTAGATTTGGTAGAGAAAGATCCGAGTAGGCAAGTTATCATTGGGATGGGCCTGTTCGCCAAATAGGAAAGCGCGCTCATCAAGTTCCTCTGTGAGAATCGAGATATCTTTGCATGAAAACCTTCTGATATCCCAGGTGTCCCGTCAGAACTTGCTGAGCACAAACTACACGTTGATCCGACTGCGTGTCCCGTCAAACAGACGATGCGACCCGTAGGCGAAGAGCGACGATGCGCAATCACCGAAGAAGTGAACCGGCTACCCACCGCCGGGTTCATTATGGAAATCAAGCACCCCAAGTGGCTGGTAAACCCAGTCCTAGTGCTGAAGAAAAACAAAACATGGCGCATGTGTATAGACTACACCAGCCTCAATCGGGCCTGCTCCAAGGATCCATTCGTCCTTCCGCTGATCGATCAGATCATCGACGCCATCGCGGGCTCGGAGTCGATGTGCTTCCTCGACGCATACTCCGGGTACAACCAAATCAATATGGCGGTCGAGGATAAGGAAAAGACAAGTGTTCATCACGCCACTCGGTGCCAACTGTCACACCGCCATGACCTTCGGCCTCAGAAACACCGGAGCCACATATCAGCGATGCATGAACAGTTGCCTCGAAAGCCAAATCGGGAGAAACGTTCATGTGTACATCAACGATGTGGTGGTCAAGTCGACTCGGCAAGATGACCTAGTCGCTGACCTCACCGATACTTTTGCCAACCTTCGGCGCTACCAGATCAAGCTCAATCCCCTGAAGTGCACCTTCGGAGTTCCATCGGGGCAGCTACTCGGCTACGTCGTCTCCAAGCGTGGCATCGAGCCCAATCCGGAGAAAACCTTGGTCGGCATGCGCATCAAAAGGCCCGCATGCCTCGACGCATAGAAGCTCGCCGGGTGAGTCGCAGCGCTCAGTCGCTTCATACCTCGACTCAGCGACAAGACCCTGCCACTCTACCGTCTCTTGAAGAAGTCTGATTCCTTCGAGTGGATGGAGGAAGCACAAAAAGCCCTGGAAACACTGAAAGAGGCCTTTTCCTAGCCGCAAGACCCTGCCACTCTACCGTCACTCTATCGTCTCTTGCAGAACGCACCTGTCCTAGCCGCACCACTGCCGCAAGAACCCATGCTCCTCTACGTCGCCGCGTCAAATCGTGCCGTGAGTGCAGTCATGGTAGTAAAGCGCAAGGAAGAAGGAAAGGAGCAACTCGTGCAGCACCCAGTGTACTACATTAGCGAGGCACTCACCGAGTCGAAACAGCGCTACCTGCACTATCAGAAGCTGGTCTACTCCGTGTTCAGGGCCCAACGGCGACTGGCCCCTTACTTCCACGAGCACCCCATCAAGGTCGTCGCATCGACGCCACTCGCCGACATCATCCTCAACCGAGATGCGACTGGAAGAATTGCCAAGTGGGCGGTCGAACTCGGCGCCCACAACATCACGTATGAGCCTCTCCACGCGATCAAGTCCCAGGCGCTGGCTGATTTCTTTGTCTACTGGGAAGAAGCGCAGCAGCCAACCACCCCGGCGGACGTCAAGCATTGGACCCTCTTCTTTGATGGATCCAAGAACCTCGAAGGGGCCGGAACAGGGATCATCCTTATATCCCCGAAAGGAGACACTATGAGGTACGTCCTACAGCTTCAATTCGAGCCCTGCACCAACAACGTGGCTGAATACGAGGCACTCCTCCACGACATGCGGATCCCCAAGGAGATGGGCGCATCACGCATGCGCTGCTTTGGCGATCCGACCTAGTCGCTAGCCAAATCTCGGGAACCTGCGACGCCACCGACGCCAACAAGATTGCCTACAAGTGAGCGGTCAACCAGGCCGGGCCAGCTTCTCTGGGTACGTCGTCGAGTGGCTCGACAGGCGCAAGAACGAGGAGGCCGACGCGCTTTCCAGGCTCAGCTCCAACTGACAACCCCCTCTGCTAGGCTTCTTCCTCGACATCCTCACTCGCCCGCCGGTACGGACACCCCACGAGGTCGACATCGCCGAATCACTAGCCCCCGACTCTTTGCTGGTCGCAGTCGCCTTAGACGCTGGGGACTGGATGAAGCCCTACATGAACTACCTCGAGCGGCAGATCTTCCCATGGATGAAACGGAAGCACGCATGATCGTACTCCGATGCAAGTCCTTCACCATCATTAACCAGGAGTTGTACAAGTGCAGCATCTCCGGAGTCTTCCAGTGGTGCGTCACTACAGAGGAGGGACACAAGATCCTGCGTGACATACACGCATGCGACTGCGACCATCACGCAGGAGCCTGCTCGATAGTTGCCAAAGCCTTTAGGCATGGCTTCTACTTGCCAACCACACATGCCGATGCAGTCGAACTCGTCCGCGCATGCATCGGGTGCCAGAATTATGCGAGTCAGTCGCACATGCCGGGCTCCGCCCTCAAGACCATCCCCCTCACCCACCCTTCGCCGTTTGGGGCATGGATATGGTGGGCAAGTTCTAAAAAGCCCCCAATGGCTACACTCACCTCATCATCGCCATCGATAAATTCGCCAAGTGGGTGGAAGGAAAACCCATAAAGAAGTGAGACGGCAAAACAGTGACGAAGTTCCTACGGGAATTGATATACCGCTACGGGTACCCGCACATCATCATTACCGACAATGGCACAAACTTCGCCAAAGGAGAAATGGCGGACTTCTGCGAAGAAAACGGGATCCGACTCGACCTCGCCTCAGTCGCCCATCCTGAGTCGAATGGCCAAGCAGAAAGGGCCAACCAGAGCATCCTCCATGGGATCAAGCCACGATTGGAGGTACCCCTGGAGCACGCCGCCGGATGCTGGGCGGAAGAACTACCATCTGTGCTCTGGGGCATACACACAACACCAAATAGATCGACGAGCTACACGCCTTTCTTCCTAATCTATGGAGCGGAAGCCGTCATGCCCACGGACATCCACCATGACTCGCCACACGTCGTGAACTACTCGGAAGAAGAAAACAAGCTCGCCCGTCAGGACAGAGTCGACCTCCTCGACAAGGACAGAGAACTCGCCCTCTCCAGGACGACCATATACCAGCAAGGCCTCCGGCGCTATCACAGTCGCCACGTCCGCAGTCTTTCCTTCCAGGAAGGCAACCTCGTACTTAGGTTAATCCAGGACAAGAAGGGCATGCATAAGCTGTCTCCACCATGGGAGGGGTCATTCGACGTTAGCCGCGTGCTCGGCAATGATGCCTACTACCTCACGGACGTGCGCAAGGACGACGACGGCAACCCGCTCACCCGAGAGGTCGAGCGCCCCTGGAACGTCAATCTCCTTTGCCGTTTCTACACGTAAATCGCCATGTAAAATGCCACATGATTATCAATAAAGATACTGCATACTCCATTCGATCTCCAATTCGCCGACCTAATATTATAACCATGCCCGCACGAACATATCTCCCAAGTCGCCGATACGAGTTGGACGCCAATCGACACAGTTCAGGAACCGGGAGACTTTCGCTTGCTTCTACCGGCAGAGCAATCCATAACAGCTAAGTAGCTCGGCTAAAAAGAGAAGCTGTCAACATGTCAATCGAACTTTCAAGGACTGACCAATTCGCCATCCTTTACGCCGCAAAGCGAAAAAAGCGATTGGATCCGTCAGTAGGGCCGCTCGCCTGGCCAGCCCTACGGGCCTTAGCAACCGATCGATGCTACATATACAACATCCACTCGCCGTCCTCTACCTTAGGATTGGTGACTTGTAAAGCTAAGTACTACAATCGGAGACTCCGCAAAATGGACCCACGACTCGTTAAGTAAAAATGACGAGACAAGAACCTCCTTTGGGGTCGCCATGCAACTGACCCATCGGGCCACGACGAGCTGCATGCTACATTACAACATAGTTTCAGTCGCCTTCCTCCTCTACCTTTGGAGAAGCGACTCGCACAAACGACTACGTACTGCGACCGGGAACTTTGCAAAACGAACCCCCAGCTCGAACAGGAAAACAGTCATGGCGAGAGCCTCCATTGGGGTCGCCCAGCAACTGGCCCCTCGGGCCACGACGAGCAGGCACGCTAAAACAAACAACGGCTAACACAATTAAAAAGCCACACAGTCGCCTTCGGTGACTAGAGCCTATTGACTTGGGACTTGGCCAAACTCATAAGGTACAAAATTTACATACTAACATATTATTATTACTCAGAAGAACCGTGAGTCGCTTCTAACAACTCGCGGACACAAGGTCTAGCGACTCGCGGACACAAGGTCTCTTATTACAGGGCACGGGGGTGCATTCCCCCCAAGGGTACAAGATCTCCTACTTCGAAGCACTGGCCCCAGGATCGGACACTCGCTCCACGCCGCTGTCGCCGTGGATGAACTTCGGCACATACCTCACAACGGGGTACGTCGTCAACGCCTTATTCACAGCAGCATGGAACAGCCGCTCGGCGGGGAAGTCCCAAGGTTTCTTCTCGGCTTGCTCCTTCTCGGCGTCCTCCGGGGCGGTCTGGCTCCTGATGTGCGACTCCAGGGCGGCCATAGCCAGCACACGGTCGGCATACGGCCGGACCAACTCCATCAGCCGCAGCACCTCCGCCACGTCAAATTCGCCGGTCTCAGAGGGGAAGCCCGCCGTCACTTCTTCCATGTCGAAGGCCTCGGAGTAGTGGGCAAGAACCATGCTGAAAGCCATGGTAATGCCCACCCGGCACGACGAGCGCCGCAGCCAGTCCACACCAGCAGGGACATCTGAAACGGCCTTGAACACCGACGGATCATCATGCGGGATCCGCTCCCGTGGACTCAGGTACTGCAATGCCGCCAAGATATCTGCCGTGCACTGGATGATGCGGGTCGTCGCACTCTCTAGTCACTCGCGCAGAATCGCCATCTCCACGAAGTCGTATGTCCCTGAAAGCAAAGAAACGGAAACCAAATTAGCAACTACAAAGGAGATCTTCAGACTCGCCACGTTTGGGGATTGGCCGCCCAGGCGGACTCGCCACGCTCGGGGACTGGCCACCCAAGTAGACTCGCCACGCTCGGGGATGGACGCCCAAGCGGACTCGCCAAGCTCGGGGACTTCACCCGGGGACTCGTCCCACCCAGACTAACAAGTGATGACAACAAAAAAAGAGAAGGGGAATGCACAAACACTCACTAAAAAGCTGTCGTGACATGTCCCGGACGAACGCTTCGAAGGTGGTCTTCTCCTTCTGCAACGCCAAGATGGTCGAGGTCGAGGCCTCATGCTCCGCAGCAAGTTCTTCGGCATGCTTCGTCTTCCACGTGGTCAGCTGCTTCTGGGCCGCGGTGGTCGCTATACGCGCCTCGTCCCTCTCCTGCAGCGCTACGGCGAGCTTGCCCTTATAATCGGCGATGACATCCTCAAGCTCCTTGTTCTTGTCGTTAAAGACTTGGGTGAGGTCCATCACCTCCGACTCGGAGTGTTTGGCAGCCGCTTCAACCGCAGTCGCCCGCTCCTCGGCCTCCTTCGACAACGACTCCTTCACATACCCCGCACGGGCAGCCTCGGCGAGTGTCCTCTCACGCGCCTCAGCTACAAAAACACCACATTGGAGAGATTCCTCTCGACACAAACAAAGGAAAAAGGGAAAATGACAGATGAGGGAGCGGTTATTCCTCGTGCGCCGCTTCCTCCACCAGCGCGTTCAGATGCTTCACCTCAGCCTGCAAAAAAATCAAACAGGAAAAATGTCAGTCGTCTGGCTCCAAGCGGAAAGATACTCGATTCGCCCCGTCATCCCAAGTCGACCCTCAAGGACTGGGAGGAGGCCAAGCTCCGCAGGTACAGTACTTAAAACATGAAGATCACCGAGAGCTCTGTGCATCTCGGCGAACGTCAAGGAGGCCATACTCCGCAGGTACAGTACTTACCACATGAAGATCACCGAGAGCTCTGTGCATCTCGACGAACGTCAAGGAGGCCATTGGCATCTGGTTGACCGTGCGCAGCTCTTCTCCCTCTTCCTTGTGGGGAGCGTGCATCGCCGCCTCAGTTGATGCCATGTCTACCTCCGGCGTGAGGGGATCGTCAGTGCGGGTGGGATCTGCAACCATCTTCGTCCATCGCTTCCTGTGCGACGCCACCGACGCCGCACTAGAACCCCTTGGCACCCTGCCTCCCTCGGGGACGACCTGCTCCTTGAGCACAGAGGTCGCCACGTCTAGCGACTCGGCCTCAGTAGCCCTCTTCGCCGCCTCGGCTTCGGCAGCCTTCTTCACTGCTTCGCCCTCGGCGACCTTCTTCGCCGCATCAGCCTCTACATCTTGCTTAGCAGCCTCAGCGTTAGCGGCCTTCTTTGCAGCCGCCGCCTCTGCCAGCGATGCCGTCGCTTCACCGACATCCTCATCTGCCACCCTCTTCGCCTCGGCGGCCTCGTCGGCCATCTTCTTTGCATCGGCGGCTTTCTTTGCCTTGGCCGCCTTCGTCGCGGCCGCCCCACGTGCGGGCGCGGACTTCTTCAAGACCTTCTGCTTGGCCTGCAAGGCATCACAGTCAGGCCGGTTCCCACCAATAACAAGCGAATCAGAGAGCGTGCAAAACTTACTTCACCGTCGGCAGCGTCTTCACGCCCGGGCCGACTCGCTCCCCCGCCTTGAGCGCGGCCCCGAGTGGGCGCCGGAGCGCCCTTCCACCCTCCAAGACGGTTTGGCGCAGTTGCTTGGGCTGCAGCTCGTCAGGCCGGCTGACAGCCGCTTTCCCCTCCGGCGGGGAGGTCGTCTCCTCCTCCTCCTCTTCCGCGGTCTCCTCCAGGGATGTCTGCGAGGAGGAGGCCGCCCCTCTCTTCGAGCCCCGGGTGCGGCCCGCAGCTTTGTGGCTGGGTGCCTCGGAATCCGATTCCGTGCGCTCCCCCTCGTCCTCCTCTTCCTCCTCGTCACCCTCCTTGCCCTCGATCATCTCTGGAGGCTCCTTTCCGGCGAGTGGGGACAGGTGGTTGGTGATCTTTTGCCACCGCTGCATCAAGACCAAGAAATGAGTTAACAATGCGAAGAATCCTAGCTACTCGTCATAAAACAGCAAGTCGACACGTACCTTTGGAGCGGGCTTATCCTCCGAGAAGAGCTGCAGCTTGGCGTCGAATGAAGTAAACGTCGCCGTGGTGATTTTGGAGAGCACCCTTCAGTACTCGGCCTCGGTCCACTCGGCGGCGGTGGTGCGGGTGCAGTCGTTCTGCCCGTTGTACTCACACATGTAGTGGCCCCGACTGCGCAAGGGTACCAGTCGCCGGGCGAGCCAGGAGTTGTAGAGGTTGGTTGCGGTCAGCCCCGAGTCCTTCAGCGACTGGATCGTCGTTCGCATCTCCTTCACCACCTCCTCCTGCTTGCGTGGAAGCGAACGCACGTTCAGTCGCCGCGGCACGCTCGACTCGGGCGAGTACTGCGGGATGGCGACGTCGCCCTTCCGTGTGTGCTCCTTGACGTAAAACCAGTATTTATGCCACTGGGCTTGCGCCTTCTTCGGGAGCGCCATGTCGATGAAAGCCTCCCCGGACTTCACCTGGAAGGTGATCCCGCCGTTCGAGATGAGCGACTAGTCGCTCTCGCTCACTCGAGCCGCCTGCCCATGGAAGATGGAGACCCACAACGGGAAATAGGGCAGGCAGCCAAAGAACACTCGCACAGCACCACGAATAGGGAGATCTCCTGGACGATGTGGGGCCCGAGATCGGATATCTTGATGTTGTAGAAGGCGAGCAGCTGGCGCAGGAAGTCGGAGGTTGGTGATACGTCTCCAACGTATCTATAATTTCTGATGTTCCATGCTAGTTTTATGACAATACCTACATGATTTATTCATACTTTATATCATTTTGATGCATTTTCCAGTACTAACCTATTAACAAGATGTCGAAGCACCAGTTCCTGTTTTCTGCTGTTTTTGGTTTCAGAAATCTTACACAGGAAATATTCTCGGAATAGGACGAAACAAAAGGCCACGTTCTTATTTTTCCAGGGGCTTCACGGAGTCCGAAGGAGAGACGAAGGGGGGCCACGAGGTGCCCACACCCTAGGGGGGCGCGGGCCCAGCCCTGGCCGCGCCGCCAGGTGGGGACCCCACCTCAGGACTCCACCGACATCGCCCCTTCGCCTATATATTCTCCCCGTCGCGAAAACCCTAAAAACTCCAGTCATATTCCACGAAGAGTTCCGTAGCCGCCGCCATCGCGAAGACAAGTTTCGGGGGACAGAATCTCTGTTCCGGCACGCCGCCGGGACGGGGAATTGCCCCCGGAGTTATCTCCATCGACACCACCGCCATCTTCATCGCCGTTGTTGTCTCCCATGATGAGGAGGGAGTAGTTCTCCCCCGAGGCTGAGGGCTCTACCGGTAGCTATGTGGTTCATCTCTCTCTCCCATGGTGTGATCTTTATGTGATCATGAGCTTTGTATCACTATTAATCTATGTGCTACTCTAGTGATTTTATTAAAGTAGTCTATTCCTCCTCCATGATGTAAAGTTGACAGTGTGTGCATCATGTAGTACTTGGCGTAGGTTATGATTGTAATCTCTTGTAGATTATGAAGTTAACTATTACTATGATAGTATTGATGTGATCTATTCCCCCTTTCATAGCTATTGTTGACAGTGTGTATGCTATGTTAGTACTCGGTCTAAATTGCAACGGTCTATTATGCACTCTAGAGGTTACTTTAATATGAACTCCGGATTCACTCTCCACGGTGTGACGGTGACAGTGTGCGCATCGTGTGTGATTCCTTTATGACGTTGTGGAGCTTGTTTACTCCGGCTTGAGGGTGCTCTTGTAGCCCTACACAATGAATGGTGTTTGTTATCCAACAAGAGAGTGTTTGAGAGTAGCACAAGTGAGGAGAAGTTATTTATTAATTATGTGATCATTGTTGAGAGTGTCCACTAGTGAAAGTATGATCCCTAGGCCTTGTTTCTAAGCATTGAAACACCGTTTCCAACAAGTTCTGCTACATGTTCGCTTGCCGCCATTTTTATTTCAGATTGCAATTACTACTTATAATCATCCATATTAGTTGTATTTCACTATCTCTTCGCCGAACTAGTGCACCTATACATCTGACAAGTGTATTAGGTGTGTTGGGGACACAAGAGACTTCTTGTATCTTAATTGCAGGGTTGTTTGAGAGGAATATCTTTGACCTCTACCTCCCTGAGTTCGATAAACCTTGGGTGATTCACTTAAGGGAAACTTGCTGCTGTTCTACAAACCTCTGCTCTTGGAGGCCCAACACTATCTACAGGAATAGAAGCATGCGTAGACATCAGTTGGCACCACGAAACCGCGATCGAGGAAGCTCATGAAGATCACGGACTCCCCCGTCCGCGGCAGCGGTTCCGTCTCGTTCGCCGCCGGTACCCGCCACCTCTCACGATTCATCTCGGGGATAATGCTCGCAGAGATGTACGGGATGAGCGCCTCCTTGGTCACCTTGGACCTTGTCCATCCCTTCGCCGCCATCACGATCATCAGAGCTCGAGCGGAGAGGATCGAAGGTTGCGGGTAGAGAAGGAGAGGAATGAAGAAGAAGAAGAAGTGGGACGAAGTGACTCCCACTAGGTCACGGACTGGGCCTTTATACCCTCTCACTCGCCCCGGATAAGGAAGGATATCCGCCGTTCAATGCCGCCCCGCAATTGGTGTCCGGAGATCAACGGCCGAGATTCGCGGCGGAGTTATCTGCGTAGCTGTTAACTAGCCATTACCCATCACGTCAAGCCCAACAGTCAATTGCGGAGCAATGGCTCGCGCCTCGGTCAACGTGAAACTAGCCGTTGGAATCGCCACGTGCGCCCCCTGGAGGATTCATGCCGACTGTCCTGTGTCGACTGGCTCACACCGACTTGCTTGCGCAGAGTGGATCTCTGCAATTAACTTATGCCAATTGACCAATGTCGACTGGCATACGCCGACTAGACAACTCCGACTGGCTCGTTACGACTAAGGACTGAGGTCCTGTTTGTTCCTTTTGTTTCAGGAGCTCGCCGTCGATTCACCTTGATCCATCGCCAAGCCTCTTCGCGCCCTGCCTCAAGCTCTTACCGAATCCATGACGCGCTCGGGGATTACTGATGGGGATATGCCCAAGGGGGTGCATCATCAGTCTCACTCGCCGCAGGAGTGAAGGCCCAGGGAGAAATCCAGTCGACAGTGGCGACTAGGCCTAAAACCCTGGAGCGGCTGGGCCTAAACCTCTGGGGTGGTGGCAGGCGACTGAAGATCTAGATTCGCAACTGATATGATTCGGACTTATCCGCATGTAACCCTACATCGCGGGTGTCTATATAAACCCCCGAGCTAAACCCTAAAGGACACACAATCCGAGATCGCATCTCACCTCCATAGCTCTCGGTGCTCCGCCGACTGAGCCCCCAATTGTAATTCTCCACTGAGTAATAGATCTAGCAGGACGCAGGCCTTTTACTCTCCGGAGGGGCTAAACCTGGGTAAAACCTTGCGTCTTGTGCACTTCGCTCCGCAGATGGCTACGTCGCCTTGCTCCCGCATCAACGAAGTGTTGCACCCTGTAGCACCTGCCGTGGTCATATCCACGAGAGTGGCGCCCACCGTGGGGCGTGGGACGTCAAGCCTCCGAGCTGCAATCGATGTGAGAATATTTTGCCGGAGTTTTTTTTTCCTTTTTCTGAAAAAGGTCAGTTTCCGTGTTTGGGTTGTATGGTTTGATTTGGCGCTCAAACACGAATGACAACGTGAGTTGATATTCGGGTGCGTGTGTGTTTCCTACTACTCCGTTGTGTAAAAACGCTCACGATTTCCATTTGATTTGGCGCTCAAACACGAATGACAACGTGAGTTGATATCCGGGTGCGTGTGTGTTTCCTACTACTCCGTTGTGTAAAAACGCTCACGATTTCCATTTGATTTCCATTTGACAACGTGAGTATATTTTATTTTGACACATAGTTTCGCACCATATTTGGTAACCATTACATATCCGTTGTGTAAAAACGCTCACGATTTCCATTTGATTTAGACTCACGAAATCACGAATCAAAAAGTACCAAATATATATGCACGTGTGCAGCTAGCGCGGCAAAAGCACACTGCTTTCACACCCAATCCAGACCACTACTTAAGCACCATATATCACCCATCCCCAAATCGCACAACCGCATAAGAACTTGCGACCATCCCATCGCCTACACAGCCAGCACTCGTGTTTCCTAGCTAGCAGCACGCAGTCTCTGGAATGGCGTCCTCACTCCCAGCTGACCTCGTTCGCTGCATCGGCAACTACCTCCTCGCCACCGACGACTTGGACTACTACATGAGCATGCGCGCCGTCTGCAGTGGCTGGCGCACGGGCACCGACGACCCCAAGACCTGCCCGGCAGACCCTCGCTTCCGCCTGCGGCGCTGGGTCATGCTTGACGATGAGTCCATGAGCGACCAAGGAGAACGCTTCTTCCTCAACACTGCCACCGGCCGTTTGGTCCGCGTGGAGCTCCCTCGTCTCCACGACTACTGCTTCGTGACGAGCACTGGCGGCCTCCTTGTCCTTGCGAGCAGGAGGCCTCCACATGTGGCGCATGTCATCAACCCTTTCATGCGTGCATCCATCAGTTTTGCGGCGCCCATACCTGACTTAGTGCGCAACACCGTCGCCTATGTCCACCAGGTTGGTCCTTCCCCTACCCTAACCTTGGACGATGCACCGTTACTGGGCACCGCGTACTCCGCCATGCCTGATGCCAAGAACTTCGCCATTGTGGAGCATGGCCTGCCGGACAAGGTACGTACCATCTGGGGCGTTAAGTCCACCGATGGTCTCCATAGGAGCATCACCGCCGTTCTTCCCAGCAAGATGTATTTCCATCAAGGTTGCTATCACGTCATCGAATCTTCTGGGGAGATGTTACTGGTTGTCCATCGTCAAGGCCCACGCCGCGGTGTGGATGTTTTTAAGGTGAACGTCGAAAGTAGGGTGGTCGAGCCCGTGAGAAGCATCGGCGGCCGTGCACTCTTCCTCGGCAAGAGGTGTGTGTCTGTTGACTCCAACATATTCTTCTCAATCGACAGCAACTGTGTCTTCTACTTCGGCAAAAGTGACGAACAAGATGAAGGCACGGGCACGGGAATCTACATGTACAATCTTACCAATGAAACGGAGCAGTGGATCACCTCCGGTGTTGTTGATTCGTCCTGGGGCATTGCTGACTACACCCCGTGGGTCTCGATTGGGGTATGAAGTATGAACTACTTAAATAGTCGAAATTGGCAAGAGGATATAATTATCACATGTGTGACATGGTGGTGCTCGATTTATCAGTTATGTCAAAAGAAAGTTGTATGTTCGGGGGTTTTGTATTCCCAATTTGTGGGTCAAATGTTCTAAATATCTATATATTTTTAGATACGTTTGTGTGACTCCTGAAAGCTAGGTTGTTTATCCATCACAGTTAAATCATTCTTATTATTGTGAATGATTGATTCTAATCCATAAAAATAGAGGATTTGGTAACATGTGTTTGATTGATCAAGTTGTAAGATGGAGCATCCATAGAATGATCGGGTAGCATACGTTGTGCATTCAACTGTAAAGCAGTGAGTGATGATTTATCCATAGAAGGACTATATCGAGGAGTGTTTACAAACACCGTGATTTATCTTATAATCTGATAAATCCTAGCCGACTGCTTACAAGATGTATATATAAGCGGTGGAAACGATACGTACCGCGATGCTTCGGCCCAAGCCTACTGGCGACGGGCCTCGCTCCGCTTGATGGGGATATGCCCAAGAGGGTGCATCATCAGTCTCACTCACCGCAGGAGAGAAGGCCCAGGGAGAGATCCAGTCGACAGTGGCGACTAGGCTTAAAACCCTAGAGCGACGGGGCCTAAACCTCTGGGGTGACGACTGGACCGTAGGCCCAGGCGACTAAAGATCTAGATTACTTGAGCACGGGATAACAGATCCCGGGCTTGTAGCAACTGATATGATTCGGACTTATCCGCATGTAACCCTAGATCGGGGGTGACTATATAAGCCCCCGAGCTAAACCCTAGAGGACACACAATCTGAGATTGCATCTCACCTCCATAGCTCTCGGTGCTCCGCCGACTACCCCCCCCCCCCCCCCCCCCCATTGTAATTCTCCACTGAGTAATAGATCTAGCAGGACGTATGCCTTTTACTCTCCGGAGGGGCTGAACCTGGGTAAAACCTTGCGTCTTGTGCACCTCGCTCCGCAGATGGTTACGTCGCCTTGCTCCCGTATCAACGAAGTGTTGCACCCTATAGCATCTGCCGTGGTCATATCCACGACACCGCTCGTCAAAAGCTAGCCTCCCTTTAGTATTTGAATTTGGATCACAATATAACAATGTACAAGTCAGCCATGTTTATTTTTAGTTCTTAATTTAAAATTCCTTTCATAACATGAGTAAATTAAAAGGTGGAGATGAGCATGGAAGTCCATATTTTGCATCCGCGATGTTGATCTGAGTGTCATTGATCTTTAGGTGTCATACACTCAAGTCTTGTCCAATAAAGTACAACAATAAATAAAGATTTTTACGAAAGTTCAATCGTGTCGTTTGTCGAAAATGTGTACTATATTCCTACTCATTAGCTTGGTCGGTTTCATGGCACTCGAGTAGTGCAACCATGCAGGCTTTCAATCGTGCAGGATTTGAGGAGCAAATTACCCGTAAACTTTAGATGTGCATGTGTGATGTGTAGACGAGAGCCTCTACCCTGTCAATGGATAGGCAGAGAACAAAATCTAGATAAATACCAATTTCTATTACTGTATGGACTAAACCGATATGGATTAAGCTAATCACATCCAAAGAAAACACTAATATCAGTAGGACAATTATTAAATTGACACGCATGCATACCTTTTGGGTCTTAATTACCTCTGGTTTCAGATATTGTCTTTAAACATAGATGAAAATGTGAGATCCTGCCAAATTCTTAAATACTGCAATTGGACCACCAAGATTGAACTAAAATTGACGACTAAACTAGAAGTGAAACTTTGGCAGGATCAAACTTGACACCTTTAGCTGTTCTTGCACATGGGCTAGGTTTTGTGAGATACTTGTGTGCAGAAGTTTGTCGCTGAACTCCTGAGTAAGATTTTTCTTTTCAGAGGAAATCAGTAATACATTATAATCGTCTCTTTGGTAATTTGACAGCCCATTTGTAACATTATTTCCCACTTTTCTCATTTCTATTGCACTTGTAGCTGGTAGGTTTTACTAGTTGTGCCATGGTTGAGAGACATAATGAAGAGGATAGTCAACGATAAGAAAATGCACGGTAGACAACTTAAAATTTCCTTTCGGAGAAATGTTAATCAAGCCCTCACTAGTAGAAAACAGGGCTTTCGTTCGGAGCTGTTCGTAGTCCCGGTCGCATTACGAAACGGGACTAATATGTGATCATTAGTTCTAGTTCGTACGGGGAGAACACCAAAAAGTTTTAGTTCTGGTTCGTAAGGGGACCTTTAGTCCCGGTTGGAGACACCAACCTGGACTAAAGGGGTGCAGGGCGCGCAGCGGTGTGAGCCTCTTTAGTGTCGGTTGGTATCCCCAACCGGAACTAAATGTTGTCTGGAGTTTTTTTTGCCTCCACCCCCTTCCCTCCCCTGGATCGCTTTTTTAGTTTTGTGAAAAACAAAAGAAAATGATAGAAAATTAAAAATTAAAAATTCCTTTAGATGTAGGTAAGTTAAGTGATCTTGTTATTATGAAAAATAACAAACATGAATTTTGACTTATTTAGCAAAGCAAACTATAGTTTTGGTACAATGACAATATCTTTTGCATACGAACTCGAAAAAAACGTTTAATATATAAAAATGTATCGACGCGAAAAAATATCCGAAGATAAACCCCGTTAGCCAATATTTAGATTCTCAAACTGCCAGAGGAAAGTATGAAAGTTTTCAGGTTTTAGGTTTTTACTATTGCATCATTACTTTTGTTTATTAAAAGAATTATTTGGATTTCAAACAATAAAAAAGTGTGACATCGTCACCAACGGGTTAATAGGATTGATATGATACTAATATCAATAACATACGCGAAACACACTTGGAAGCGGGACGAAAGGAACTCAGAAGTTAAGAGTGCTAGTGCTGTAGCAGTGGGCATAGTTTTAAAAACAGAACCGGACCGCCGGTTAAACCGGCAAAAAACTGAAACCAGAGCCTATGTCGGTTTTTTTAGCGCATTGAACCGTATGCGCAGGCGAGCCGGTATAAACCGGGCAAACCGCGGTTTAACCCTGGTTTTACGCATTAAACCGGCCATCCGGTCTGAACGGTTCAACAATGAAAATGTTGTAAAAAATATTATATCACTACTGGCAGGATTCGAACACTACACATTGCTTGTTTGCGCACAGAACGGAGACCAACTGAGCTGACGGTAGTTTACGTATGTGTCGAATGGAGATCTGTATTTATATATGAGCTACGCATTATCATTTTGATGCAATTTTGATCGGTTGTTGCTTTTTTATCAAGCTCTAATGATCATGTGATCATCAACTGCATGTTGGTTGCTTGCTATCCTATGCTTATCCATGTGCCTGTGTAGCACCATACCTTGTGCTGGTACATGCTATTGCTTGATAAAGCATCTACTGATACGTGCAGTGATCCTTTGGATCATTTGCAAGTGTCTATGCCACTGGTTGCTGGTGTATTTCATTTATCTGTATAGTTTGGATTGATTCAATGGATAAATGAGATGAACTGCTTATTGCTTATGCAATAGTGATTCTTTTTCTTAATTGATTTGAGCTAGAGGGATGCCAACCATTGTTGGGGACCCTAGCTCACTTTGAACCCTTCTGGGTGATGATACAAATGCTTGGCTTGATGGTTTTGTGGTTGAGGTGATCCTAGTGATGGCGTGTACAGCACACGTCCGTTGGGAACCCCAAGAGGAAGGTGTGATGCAGACAGTAGCAAGTTTTTCCTCAGAAAGAAACCAAGGTTTATCGAACCAGGAGGAGCCAAGAAGCACGTTGAAGGTTGTTGGTGGCGGGATGTAGTGCGGCGCAACACCAGGGATTCCGGCGCCAACGTGGAACCTGCACAACACAACCAAAGTACTTTGCCCCAACGAAATAGTGAGGTTGTCAATCTCACCGGCTTGTGATACGTCTCCGACGTATCGATAATTTCTTATGTTCCATGCCACATTATTGATGTTATCTACATGTTTTATGCACACTTTATGTCATATTCGTGCATTTTCTGGAACTAACCTATTAACAAGATGCCGAAGTGCCAGTTCCTGTTTTCTGCTGTTTTTGGTTTCAGAAATCCTAGTAAAGAAATATTCTCGGAATCGGACGAAATCAACGCCCAGGTTCCTATTTTTCCCGGAACCATCCAGAACACCCGAGAGCCGTCAGAGGGGGGCCACAGGCCCACCAAACTACAGGCTGGTGCGGCCAGAGGGGGGGCCGCGCCGCCCTATAGTTTGGCCCCCCTGTCAGCCCTCCTGCGCCGCCTCTTCGCCTATATAAAGCCCCTGGATCGAAAACCCTGATGCGTTCGACGAAAACCACAGAAACCTTCCAGAGCCGCCGCCATCGCGAAGCCAAGATCTGGGGGACAGGAGTCTCTGTTCCGGCACGCTGCCGGAACGGGGAAGTGCCCCCGGAAGGCTTCTCCATCGACACCGCTGCCATCTTCACCGCCATCTTCATCACCGCTGCTGCTCCCATGAGGAGGGAGTAGTTCTCCATCGAGGCTCGGGGCTGTACCGGTAGCTATGTGGTTCATCTCTCTTCCATGTACCTCAATACAATAATCTCATGAGCTGCTTTACATGATTGAGATTCATATGAGTTTTGTATCACTATTCATCTATGTGCTACTCTAGCAATGTTATTAAAGTAGTCCTATTCCTCCTGCACGTGTGTAAAGGTGACAGTGTGTGCACCGTGTTAGTACTTGGTTTATGCTATGATCATGATCTCTTGTAGATTGCGAAGTTAACTATTGCTATGATAATATTGATGTGATCTATTCCTCCTACATATGCATGAAGGTGACAGTGTGCATGCTATGCTAGTACTTGGTTTAGTCTTTTGATCTATCTTACACTATAAGGTTACTAAAATATGAACATAATTGTGGAGCTTGTTAACTCCGGCATTGAGGGTTCGTGTAATCCTACGCAATGTGTTCATCATCCAACAAAAGTGTAGAGTATGCATTTATCTATTCTGTTATGTGATCAATGTTGAGAGTGTCCACTAGTGAAAGTGTAATCCCTAGGCCTTGTTCCTAAATACTGCTGAGTTACTACTGCTTGTTTACTGTTTTACTGTGTTACTACTGCTGCAATACCACCACCATCAACTACACACCCGCAAGCTATTTTCTGGCACCGTTGCTACTGCTCATATATATTCATACCACCTGTATTTCACTATCTCTTCGCCGAACTAGAGCACCTATTAGGTGTGTTGGGGACACAAGAGACTTCTTGCTTTGTGGTTGCAGGGTTGCATGAGAGGGATATCTTTGACCTCTTCCTCCCTGAGTTCGATAAACCTTGGGTATCCACTTAAGGGAAAACTTGCTGCTGTTCTACAAACCTCTGCTCTTGGAGGCCCAACACTGTCTACAGGAAAGGAGGGGGAACGTAGACATCAAGCACTTTTCTGGCGCCGTTGCCGGGGAGGGAAGGTAAACGGCACTCACACATTGGCAAGCCCGGCAACTAAGCACTTTTCCTCCCTCGTCAACTACGCGCCAAGCACTTTTCTGGCGCCGTTGCCGGGGAGGAAAGGTAAAAGGCACTCATACTTCGGTTCCAGGTAAAGTACTTTTCTGGCGCCATTGTGTTTGTGCTCGAAGCTATTTCCTTTAGATCCTGCAATTGCATCTTTTTGTTTCTTGTTTACACTAGTAAGGCATAATGGACAACATCTGTGAGCTTTTTATTCTATTTCCTGAGTCAAGACATGAATGGTTTAATGCGAAAATTAAAAAACCCATGGAATCTTATTTGCATGCTAGTAGCAATGATATTAGTATGAACGCTTTGAACACCATTGTTGCTAATGATATGGAAAATTCTAAGCTTGGGGAAGCTGGTTTTGATGAGCATGATCTTTTTAGTCCCCCAAGCATTGAGGAGAAAATTTTCTTTGATGATACTTTGCCTCCTATTTATGATGATTATAATGATATTGGTCTTTTAGTGCCGCCTACTATGGAGAGTAATTTTTATGATGATAATACTATGCCTCCAACACTTGATGAGAATAATAATGATAGCTACTTTGTTGAATTTGCTCCCACTACAACTAATAAAATTGACTATGCTTATGTTGGGAGTAGTAATAATTTTATGCATGAGACTCATGATAAGAATGCTTTATGTGATAGTTATATTGTTGAGTTTGCTCATGTCACTACTGAAAGTTATTATGAGAGAGGAAAATATGGTTGTGGAAATTTTCATGTTACTAAAACACCTCTCTATGTGCTGAAATTTTTTTAAGCTACACTTGTTTTATCTTTCTATGCTTGTTACTTTGCTCTTCATGAACTTGTTTATTTACAAGATTCCTATGCATAGGAAGCATGTTAGACTTAAATGTGTTTTGAATTTGCCTCATGATGCTCTCTTTTGCTTCAAATACTATTTCTTGCGAGTGCATCATTAAAACTGCTGAGCCCATCTTAATGGCTATAAAGAAAGAACTTCTTGGGAGATAACCCATGTGTTATTTTGCTACAGTACTTTGTTTTATATTTGTGTCTTGGAAGTTGTTTACTACTGTAGCAACCTCTCCTTATCTTAGTTTTGTGTTTTGTTGTGCCAAGTAAAGCCGTTGATAGAAAAGTAAGTACTAGATTTGGATTACTGCGCAGTTCCAGATTTCTTTGCTGTCACGAATCTGGGTCTACCTCCCTGTAGGTAGCTCAGAAAATTAAGCCAATTTACGTGCATGATCCTCAGATATGTACGCAACTTTCATTCAATTTGAGCATTTTCATTTGAGCAAGTCTGGTGCCATTTTAAAATTCGTCAATACGAACTGTTCTGTTTTGACAGATTCTGCCTTTTATTTCGCATTGCCTCTTTTGCTATGTTGGATGAATTTCTTTGATCCACTAATGTCCAGTAGCATTATGCAATATCCAGAAGTGTTAAGAATGATTGTGTCACCTCTGAATATGTTAATTTTTATTGTGCACTAACCCTCTAATGAGTTGTTTCGAGTTTGGTGTGGAGGAAGTTTTCAAGGGTCAAGAAAGGAGGATGATATACTATGATCAAGAAGAGTGAAAGCTCTAAGCTTGGGGATGCCCCGGTGGTTCATCCCTGCATATTTCAAGAAGACTCAAGCGTCTAAGCTTGGGGATGCCCAAGGCATCCCCTTCTTCATCGACAAATTATCAGGTTCCTTCTCTTGAAACTATATTTTTATTCGGTCACATCTTATGTGCTTTACTTGGAGCGTCTGTATGCTTTTGTTTTTGTTTGTGTTTGAATAAATGCTTGTGTGGGAGAGAGACACGCTCCGCTGGTTCGTATGAACACATGTGTTCTTAGCTCATAATATTCATGGCGAAGGTTGAAACTTCTTCGTTAATTATTATATGGTTGGAATTGGAAAATGCTACATGTAGTAATTGGTATGATGTCTTGAATAACTTGATACTTGGCAATTGTTGTGCTCTTGTTTAAGCTCTTGCATCATATACTTTGCACCCATTAGTGAAGAAATACATAGAGCTTGTTAAAATTTGGGTTTGCATGAGTGGTTTCTCTAGAGTCTAGATATTTTCTAGTAAGATGTTTGAACAACAAGGAAGACGATGTATAGTTTTATAATGCTTGTAATATGTCTTCTATGTGAGTTTTGCTGTACTAGTTCATGCTTGTGTTTGCTTCAAACAACCTTGCTAGCCTAAACCTTGTATCGAGAGGGAATACTTCTCATGCATCCAAATCCTTGAGCCAAACAACACTATGCCATTTGTGTCCACCATACCTACCTACTACATGGTATTTTCCGTCATTCCAAAGTAAATTGCTTGAGTGCTACCTTTAAAATTCCATCATTCACCTTTGCAATATATAGCTCATGGGACAAATAGCTTAAAAACTATTGTGGTATTGAATATGTACTTATGCACTTTATCTCTTATTAAGTTGCTTGTTGTGCGATAACCATGTTCACTGGGGATGCCATCAACTACTCTTTGTTGAATTTCATGTGAGTTGCTATGCATGTTCATCTTGTCTGAAGTAAGAGAGATCTACCACCTTATGGTTAAGCATGCATATTGTTAGAGAAGAACATTGGGCCGCTAACTAAAGCCATGATCCATGGTGGAAGTTTCAGTTTTGGACATATATCCTCAATCTCATATGAGAAAATTATTAATTGTTGTTACATGCTTATGCATAAAAGAGGAGTCCATTATCTGTTGTCTATGTTGTCCCGGTATGGATGTCTAAGTTGAGAATAATCAATAGCGAGAAATCCAATGCGAGCTTTCTCCTTAGACCTTTGTACAGGCGGCATAGAGGTACCCCTTTGTGACACTTGGTAAAAACAGTGCATTGTGATGATCCGGTAGTCCAAGCTAATTAGGACAAGGTGCGGGCACTATTAGTACACTATGCATGAGGCTTGCAACTTATAAGATATAATTTACATGATGCATATGCTTTATTACTACCGTTGACAAAATTGTTTCATGTTTTCAAAATCAAAGCTCTAGCACAAATATAGCAATCGATGCTTTTCCTCTATGGAGGACCATTCTTCTACCTTTCAATGTTGAGTCAGTTCACCTATTTCTCTCCACCTCAAGAAGCAAACACTTGTGTGAACTGTGCATTGATTCCTACATACTTGCTTATTGCACTTATTATATTACTCTATGTTGACAATATCCATGAGATATACATGTTACAAGTTGAAAGCAACCGCTGAAACTTAATCTTCCTTTGTGTTGCTTCAATGTCTCTACTATGAATTTATTGCTTTATGAGTTAACTTTTATGCAAGACTTATTAATGCTTGTCTGGAAGTGCTATTCATGAAAAGTCTTTGCTTTATGATTCAGTTGTTTACTCATGTCATTACCATTGTTTTGATCGCTGCATTCACTACATATGCTTTACAAATAGTATGATCAAGGTTATGATGGCATGTCACTCCAGAAATTATCTGTGTTATCGTTTTACCTGCTCGGGACGAGCAGAACTAAGCTTGGGGATGCTGATACGTCTCCGACGTATCGATAATTTCTTATGTTCCATGCCACATTATTGATGTTATCTACATGTTTTATGCACACTTTATGTCATATTCATGCATTTTCTGGAACTAACCTATTAACAAGATGCCGAAGTGCCAGTTCCTGTTTTCTGCTGTTTTTGGTTTCAGAAATCCTAGTAAAGAAATATTCTCGGAATCGGACGAAATCAACGCCCAGGTTCCTATTTTTCCCGGAACCATCCAGAACACCCGAGAGCCGTCAGAGGGGGGCCACAGGCCCACCAAACTACAGGCTGGCGCGGCCAGAGGGGGGGCCGCGCCGCCCTATAGTTTGGCCCCCCTGTCAGCCCTCCTGCGCCGCCTCTTCGCCTATATAAAGCCCCTGGATCGAAAACCCTGATGCGTTCGATGAAAACCACAGAAACCTTCCAGAGCCGCCGCCATCGCGAAGCCAAGATCTGGGGGACAGGAGTCTCTGTTCCGGCACGCTGCCGGAACGGGGAAGTGCCCCCGGAAGGCTTCTCCATCGACACCGCTGCCATCTTCACTGCCATCTTCATCACCGCTGCTGCTCCCATGAGGAGGGAGTAGTTCTCCATCGAGGCTCGGGGCTGTACCGGTAGCTATGTGGTTCATTTCTCTTCCATGTACCTCAATACAATAATCTCATGAGCTGCTTTACATGATTGAGATTCATATGAGTTTTGTATCACTATTCATCTATGTGCTACTCTAGCAATGTTATTAAAGTAGTCCTATTCCTCCTGCACGTGTGTAAAGGTGACAGTGTGTGCACCGTGTTAGTACTTGGTTTATGCTATGATCATGATCTCTTGTAGATTGCGAAGTTAACTATTGCTATGATAATATTGATGTGATCTATTCCTCCTACATATGCATGAAGGTGACAGTGTGCATGCTATGCTAGTACTTGGTTTAGTCTTTTGATCTATCTTACACTATAAGGTTACTAAAATATGAACATAATTGTGGAGCTTGTTAACTCCGGCATTGAGGGTTCGTGTAATCCTACGCAATGTGTTCATCATCCAACAAAAGTGTAGAGTATGCATTTATCTATTCTGTTATGTGATCAATGTTGAGAGTGTCCACTAGTGAAAGTGTAATCCCTAGGCCTTGTTCCTAAATACTGCTGAGTTACTACTGCTTGTTTACTGTTTTACTGTGTTACTACTGCTGCAATACCACCACCATCAACTACACACCCGCAAGCTATTTTCTGGCACCGTTGCTACTGCTCATATATATTCATACCACCTGTATTTCACTATCTCTTCGCCGAACTAGAGCACCTATTAGGTGTGTTGGGGACACAAGAGACTTCTTGCTTTGTGGTTGCAGGGTTGCATGAGAGGGATATCTTTGACCTCTTCCTCCCTGAGTTCGATAAACCTTGGGTATCCACTTAAGGGAAAACTTGCTGCTGTTCTACAAACCTCTGCTCTTGGAGGCCCAACACTGTCTACAGGAAAGGAGGGGGAACGTAGACATCAGCTTGCTGTAACAAAGGATTAGATGTATAGTGTGGATGATGATTGTTTGCATAAAACAGTAAAACAAGTATTGCAGCAGATTGTATTCAATGTAAAAGAATGGACCGGGGTCCACAGTTCACTAGAGGTGTTTCTCCCATAAGATAAATAGCATGTTGGGTGAACAAATTACAGTCGGGCAATTGACAAATAGAGAGGGCATGACAATGCACATACATGATACGATGAGTATTGTGAGATTTAATTGGGTATTACGACAAAGTATATAGACCGCTATCCAGCATGCATCTATGCCTAAAAAGTCCACCTTCAGGTTATCATCCGAACCCCTTCCAGTATTAAGTTGCAAACAACAGACAATTGCATTAAGTATGGTGTGTAATGTAATCAATAACTACATCCTCGGACATAGCATCAATGTTTTATCCCTAGTGGCAACAGCACATCCACAACCTTAGAACTTTATGTCACTGTCCCAGATTTAATGGAGGCATGAACCCACTATCAAGCATAAATACTCCCTCTTGGAGTTAAGAGCAAAAACTTGGCCAGAGCCTCTACTAATAA
This sequence comes from Lolium perenne, assembly GCF_019359855.2. Lineage (NCBI taxonomy): Eukaryota > Viridiplantae > Streptophyta > Magnoliopsida > Poales > Poaceae > Lolium > Lolium perenne. Next base: position 46,184,593 of record NC_067244.2, read on the forward strand.
CAGAGAGCATGCAAGATCATAAACAACACATAGGTAATAGATTGATAATCAACATAACATAGTATTCTCTATCCATCGGATCCCGACAAACACAACATATAGCATTACAGATAGATGATCTTGATCATGTTAGGCAGCTCACAAGATCCAACAATGAAGCACATGAGGAGAAGACGACCATCTAGCTACTGCTATGGACCCATAGTCCAGGGGTGAACTACTCACTCATCACTCCGGAGGCGATCATGGCGATGAAGAGTCCTCCGGGAGATGATTCCCCTCTCCGGCAGGGTGCCGGAGGCGATCTCCTGAATCCCCCGAGATGGGATTGGCGGCGGCGGCGTCTCAGTAAGGTTTTCCGTATCGTGGCTCTCGGTACTGGGGGTTTCGCGACGGAGGCTTTAAGTAGGCGGAAGGGCAGGTCAAAGGGCGTCACGAGGGGCCCACACCACAGGCCGGCGCGGCCAGGGCCTGGGCCGCGCCGCCCTGGTGTGTCGCCACCTCGTGGCCCCACTTCGACTCTCCCTCGGACTTCTGGAAGCTTCGTGGCAAAATAGGACCCTGGGCGTTGATTTCGTCCAATTCCGAGAATATTTCCTTACTAGGATTTCTGAAACCAAAAACAGCAGAAAACAGCAACTGGCTCTTCAGCATCTTGTTAATAGGTTAGTGCCGGAAAATGCATAAATACGACATATAATGTGTATAAAATATGTAGATATCATCAATAATGTGGCATGGAACATAAGAAATTATCGACACATCGGAGACGTATCAGCATCCCCAAGCTTAGTTCCTGCTCGTCCCGAGCATGTAAACGATAACAAAGATAATTTTTGGAGTGACATGCCATCATAACCTTGATTATACTATTGTAAGCATATGTAATGAATGCAGCGATCAAAAACAATGGTAATGACATGAGTAAACAAATGAATCATAAAGCAAAGACTTTTCATGAGTAGTACTTCAAGACAAGCATCAATAAGTCTTGCATAAGAGTTAACTCATAAAGCAATAAATCAAAGTAAAGGTATTGAGGCAACACAAAGGAAGATTGAGTTTCAGCGGTTGCTTTCAACTTATAACATGTATATCTCATGGATATTGTCAATGCAAAGTAATATAACAAGTGCAATATGCAAGTATGTAGGAATCAATGCACAGTTCACACAAGTGTTTGCTTCTTGAGATGGAGAGAAATAGGTGAACTGACTCAACATAAAAGTAGAAGAAAGGTCCTTCAAAGAGGAAAGCATCGATTGATATATTTGTGCTAGAGCTTTTATTTTGAAAACATAAAGAGAGCATAAAAGTAAAATTTTGAGAGGTGTTTGTTGTTGTCAACGAATGGTAGTGGGCACTCTAACCCCCTTGCCAGACAAACCTTCAAAGAGCGGCTCCCATGAATTATTTTTATTTTTGGGTGGCACTCCTTCCAACCTTTCTTTCACAAACCATGGCTAACCGAATCCTCGGGTGCCTGCCAACAATCTCATACCATGAAGGAGTGCCTTTTTATTTTAGTTTTATTATGATGACACTCCTCCCCACCTTTGCTTTCTCAAGCCATGGCTAACCGAATCCTTCGGGTGCCGTCCAACAATCACATACCATGGAGGAGTGTCTATTTAGGTTAATTAATTTGGGACTGGGAATCCCATTGCCAGCTCTTTTTGCAAAATTATTGGATAAGCGGATGAAGCCACTGGTCCATTGGTGAAAGTTGCCCAACAAGAATGAAAGATAAACACCACATACTTCCTCATGAGCTATAAAACATTGACACAAATCAGAGGTGATAAATTTTGAATTATTTAAAGGTAGCACTCAAGCAATTTACTTTGGAATGGCGGAGAAATACCATGTAGTAGGTAGGTATGGTGGACACAAATGGCATAGTGGTTGGCTCAAGGATTTTGGATGCATGAGAAGTATTCCCTCTCGATACAAGGCTTAGGCTAGCAAGGTTATTTGAAACAAACACAAGGATGAACCGGTGCAGCAAAACTCACATAAAAGACATATTGTAAACATTATAAGACTCTACACCGTCTTCCTTGTTGTTCAAACTCAATACTAGAAATTATCTAGAACTTAGAGAGACCAATTATGCAAACCAAATTTTAGCAAGCTCTATGTATTTCTTCATTAATGGGTGCAAAGTATATGATGCAAGAGCTTAAACATGAGCACAACAATTGCCAAGTATCAAATTATTTAAGACATTTTAGAATTACTACATGTAGCATTTCCCGATTCCAACCATATAACAATTTAACGAAGAAGATTCAACCTTCGCCATGAATACTATGAGTAAAGCCTAAGGACATATTTGTCCATATGCAACAGCGGAGCGTGTATCTCTCCCACACAATGAATGCTAGGATCCATTTTATTCAAACAAAAACAAAAACAAGAACAAACCGACGCTCCAAGCAAAGCACATAAGATGTGACTGAATAAAAATATAGTTTCAGGGGAGGAACCTGATGATGTTGTCGATGAAGAAGGGGATGCCTTGGGAATCCCCAAGCTTAGATGCTTGAGTCTTCTTAAAATATGCAGGGGTGAACTACCGGGGCATCCCCAAGCTTAGAGCTTTCACTCCTCTTGATCATAGTATATCATTCTCCTCTCTTGACCCTTGAAAACTTCCTCCACACCAAACTCAAAACAAACTCATTAGAGGGTTAGTGCATAATCAAAAATTCACATGTTCAGAGGTGACACAATCATTCTTAACACTTCTGGACATTGCCCAAATCTACTGGAAGGTAATGGAACAAAGAAATCCACCCAACACAGCGAAAGAAGCAATGCGAAATAAAAGGCAGAATCTGTCAAAACAGAACAGTTCGTAAAAACGAATTTTAAAGTGGCACCAGACTTGCTCAAATGAAAATTCCCAAATTGAATGAAAGTTGCGTACATATCTGAGGATCACGCACGTAAATTGGCATAATTTTCTGAGTTACCTACAGAGAATTAGGCCCAGATTCGTGACAGCAAAAAAAATCTGTTTCTGCGCAGTAATCCAAATCTAGTATGAACCTTACTATCAATGACTTTACTTGGCACAACAATGCACAAAACTAAGAAAAGGAGAGGTTTCTACAGTAGTAAACAACTTCCAAGACTCAAATATAAAATAAAGGTACTGTAGTAAAAACATGGGTTGTCTCCAATAAGCGTTTTTCTTTAACGCCATTCAGCTAGGCGCAGAAAGTGTGTATCAAGTATTATCGAGAGATGAAGCATCAACATCATAATTTGTTCTAATAATAGAATCAAAAGGTAACTTCATTCTATTTCTAGGGAAGAGTTCCATACCTTTCTTGAGAGGAAATTGGTATTTAATATTACCTTCCTTCATATCAATGATAGCTCCAACAGTTCGAAGAAAAGGTCTTCCCAATATAATGGGACAAGATGCATTGCATTCAATATCCAAGACAACAAAATCAACGGGGACAAGGTTATTGTTAACCATAATACGAACATTATCAACTCTCCCCAAAGGTTTCTTTTTAGCATTATCAGCGAGATTAACATCCAAATAACAATTTTTCAATGGTGGCAAGTCAAGCATATCATAAATTTTCTTAGGCATAACAAAAATACTTGCACCAAGATCACATAAAGCATTACAATCAAAATCATTGACCTTCATCTTAATGATGGGCTCCCAACCATCTTCTAACTTTCTAGGAATAGAGGTTTCAAGTTTTAGTTTCTCTTCTCTAGCTTTTATGAGAGCATTTGTAATATGTTTTGTTAAGGCCAAATTTATAGCACTAGCATTGGGACTTTTAGCAAGTTTTTGTAAGAACTTTATAACTTCAGAGATGTGGCAATCATCAAAATCCAAACCATTATGATCTACAGCAATGGGATCATCACCCGCAATGTTGGAAAAAAATTCAGCAGTTTTATCACAAGCGCTTTCAAATAGCTTTTAGCAATTTCAGGCAGTTTTGTACGCTTTGCACTAGGAGTAGAAACATTGCCAACACCAATTATTTTACCATTGATAGTAGGAGGTGTAGCAACATGTGAATCATTATCATTACTAGTGGTGGTAATAGTCCAAACTTTAGCTATATTATTCTCTTTAGCTAGTTTTTCATTTTCTTCTCTATCCCACCTAGCACGCAATTCAGCCATTAATCTTATATTCTCATTAATTCTAACTTGGATGGCATTTGCTGTAGTAGCAACCTTATTATCAATGTCCTTATTAGGCATAACTTTCAATTTTAAAAGATCAACATCAGAGGCAAGTCTATCAACCTTAGAAGCAAGAATATCAATTTTATCAAGCTTTTCCTCAACAGATTTGTTAAAAGCAGTTTGTGTACTAATAAATTCTTTAAGCATGGCTTCAAGACCAGGGGGTACACTCCTATTATTGTTTTAAGAATTCCCATAAGAATTACCATAACCATTACCATTAGCAGAAGGATATGGCCTATAGTTGTTACCAGAATTGTTCCTATAAGCATTGTTGTTGAAATTATTATTTTTAATGAAATTCACATCAACATTTTCTTCTTGAGCAATCAATGAAGCTAAAGGAACATTATTAGGATCAACATTAGATCTACCATTCACAAGCATAGACATAATCACATCAATCTTATCACTCAAGGAGGAGGTTTCTTCGACAGAATTTACCTTCTTACCTTGTGGAGCCCTTTCAGTGTGCCATTCAGAGTAATTTATCATCATATCATCAAGAAGCTTTGTAGCCGCCCCCAAAGTGATGGACATAAAGGTACCTCCAGCAGCTGAATCCAATAGGTTCCGCGAAGAAAAATTTAGTCCTGCATAGAAGGTTTGGATGATCATCCAAGTAGTCAGTCCATGGGTTGGGAAATTCTTTACCAAAGATTTCATTCTCTCCCATGCTTGAGCAACATGTTCATTATCTAATTGTTTAAAATTCATTATGCTACTTCTCAAAGATATAATTTTAGCGGGAGGATAATATCTACCAATAAAAGCATCCTTACATTTAGTCCATGAATCAATACTATTCTTAGGCAAAGATAGCAACCAATCTTTAGCTCTTCCTCTTAATGAGAAAGGAAACAATTTTAATTTTATAATGTCACCATCTACATCTTTATACTTTTGCATTTCACACATTTCAACAAAATTATTAAGATGGGCAGCAGCATCATCAGAATTAACACCAGAAAATTGCTCTCTCATAACAAGATTCAGTAAAGTAGGTTTAATTTCAAAGAATTCTGCTGTAGTAGCAGGTGGAGCAATAGGTGTGCATAGGAAATCATTATTATTAGTGTTTGTGAAGTCACACAACTTAGTATTTTCAGGGGTATTCATTTTAGCAATAGTAAATAAAGCAAACTAGATAAAGTAAATGCAAGTAACTAATTTTTTTTGTGTTTTTGATATAGAGAACAAGACAGTAAATAAAGTAAAGCTAGCAACTAATTTTTTTGTGTTTTGATATAATACAGCAAACAAAGTAGTAAATAAAATAAAGCAAGACAAAAACAAAGTAAAGAGATTGGATTGTGGAGACTCCCCTTGCAGCGTGTCTTGATCTCCCTGGCAACGGCGCCAGAAAAAATGCTTGATGGCGTGTACAGCACACGTCCGTTGGGAACCCCATGAGGAAGGTGTGATGCAGACAGTAGCAAGTTTTCCCTCAGAAAGAAACCAAGGTTTATCGAACCAGGAGGAGCCAAGAAGCACGATGAAGGTTGTTGGTGGCGGGATGTAGTGCGGCGCAACACCAGGGATTCCGGCGCCAACGTGGAACCTGCACAACACAACCAAAGTACTTTGCCCCAACGAAACAGTGAGGTTGTCAATCTCACCGGCTTGCTGTAACAAAGGATTAGATGTATAGTGTGGATGATGATTGTTTGCAGAAAACAGTAAAACAAGTATTGCAGCAGATTGTATTCAATGTAAAAGAATGGACCGGGGTCCAAAGTTCACTAGAGGTGTTTCTCCCATAAGATAAATAGCATGTTGGGTGAACAAATTACAATCGGGCAATTGACAAATAGAGAGGGCATGACAATGCACATACATGATACGATGAGTATTGTGAGATTTAATTGGGCATTACGACAAAGTACATAGACCGCTATCCAGCATGCATCTATGCCTAAAAAGTCCACCTTCAGGTTATCATCCGAACCCCTTCCAGTATTAAGTTGCAAACAACAGACAATTGCATTAAGTATGGTGCGTAATGTAATCAATAACTACATCCTCGGACATAGCATCAATGTTTTATCCCTAGTGGCAACAGCACATCCACAACCTTAGAACTTTCACACTGTCCTGCATTTAATGGAGGCATGAACCCACTATCGAGCATAAATACTCCCTCTTGGAGTTAAGAGCAAAAACTTGGCCAGAGCCTCTACTAATAACGGAGAGCATGCAAGATCATAAACAACACATAGGTAATAGATTGATAATCAACATAACATAGTATTCTCTATCCATCGGATCCCGACAAACACAACATATAGCATTACAGATAGATGATCTTGATCATGTTAGGCAGCTGACAAGATCCAACAATGAAGCACATGAGGAGAAGACGACCTTCTAGCTACTGATATGGACCCATAGTCCAGGGGTGAACTACTCACTCATCACTCCGGAGGCGATCATGGCGATGAAGAGTCCTCCGGGAGATGATTCCCCTCTCCGGCAGGGTGCCGGAGGCGATCTCCTGAATCCCCCGAGGCTATTTGCTGTTCTAGGGTAGCTCCCCTCTCTGTGGCTTGTTGTGGCTTGGTAAATGCTTACTGGTTGATCCTCTTTTGGATTTCCAGTAGCTTTTAATGTTGAAAAATTAAGTAGACAATCATTTGTCTATAAGTCTGATGGTTAACTAAACCATTAGATGCTAGGTGAGTTGGGCTAGGCTAGATATGAATCAAATCCTTGATGGATACTTTGGTTTGCTGTATTGGTGGTACACTTGACTTGGGTCAATCTTCCCTAGGATTAAACTCTTCTGGCTTAAACCCTATTTTGCCAGCATCCACTGGTTTACATCAAATGATGATGCACCTACGGTATTCCTACCCTTTGGCTTGTGTGTGAATCATGTCTGTGCAATTTGTATGGACAAAACCATTTGGTTTGTCCGTGGTTTAATGTATACCTCACTCCAGCTCCTAGAAATGGTGTTGGTGTAGAGGTTTTGCTTCTGGATGGTTGCTTGTGCTTGTCCTGCTCCTCCTGGCTTGCTGGTGATGGTTTACTCCATCATGTGCTTGCTCAAAAGCCAACAGTTCTTGGTGGAACTGATGCTGAATGGTTTTGGTGGCTTTGTGTTCTTCCCGTGCTTGGTGTTCTTACCCTGGTGAAGCTCTGTCGATGAGCAGCTAGGGTTTGGCTGCTGGAAAGTTCATATGCTTCCCCTCTGGTCACTTCCTTGGTCGACAACTAGATATTTTGGTTTGATGACTAGCAATTTGGGTTGTGTGTTGGTGATCATGCAAGCATGCTTGTAAGCTGCTTACACTATTCATGGTTGGTACTTGTGTGTGATGGATGAGCTCGGCAGAGTTGGTGTTATCCACCTTATTTCCATTTTATTTCTAATCTGCCAAGTGGCTTTGCCACTTGGTTCAATGTGGAGCATTTTTGTTTCTTTGGTTGCAGGTTTGGAGTAAAATCAAATCATTCAAGGCTTGATCAAGGTCAAGATGGATTTTAGTAATTAGGGCCTTTGTCATTTCATCATGTAATTTTCTCTTTTGTATTTATTCCCTTTTATTTTATTTGTTGTATTGTAATATTCATAAGAATATTGTACATGACAATGTAATTTGTGTATGGTTCAATAAAGCTCAAGGTTTTCTCATTTTAGCTTTATATAATTTACTTATCTTTATTCGATGTTGTCAAATGGATTATCTAATATTATTATTTTGTGATATGAATTATATTTGAATTGTTTGAGTTTGAATTTGAATTCAAACTCAATCCTTGTTTCAAGTTTGAATCACACAAGTGATACTCAATTAATATGTACTCTAAATGCAAAGAGGTTATGTCGAAGTTTATCGCACTCTCGAAACCCTAAACCCTAAATGGTGTCGAGGGAGAAACTTGTCCTCTCTAAGATGCATTTTGCAATAAAGCGTGAAATTTGCCCAGATTTTTATGATGCAATGCACAACCCTTTCTAAAATCTACCCCGCAATCGTCTCGAATCCTGGGATATTACAGCCTTTCCCCCTTAAAGAAAACTTCGTCCCGAAGTTGTGGTTGGTAATACATGAACAGTTCTGGATATGTTTTCCTTAAGTCTTCCTCTTTCTCCTAGGTGGCTTCCCTCTCGGGATGGTGCTTCCACTGTATTTTGCAGTACTTGATAGCTCTATTTCGGAGTTGCTTCCAATTCTCTTCCAGAATCTTGGTTGGCTTCTCGATGTAAGTCAAATCTGGCTGAAGATCTAGGTCTTCATGAGATACTGGCTCATCTGGTGCCTTTAAACATCTCCGGAGTTGTGACACATGGAATACATTGTGTACTTGGGATAAATTTCCCGGTAGTTTCAGTTCAAAGGCTAACCCTCGTTTTTGACTCAATATCTTGAAAAGTCCGATATATCTTGGACTGAGTTTCCCCTTCACTCTGATCTCTGAAGACCTTTCATCGGACTAACCTTTAGGTATACCATGTCTCCAAGTTTTGGTTCTCATGTCCTCCTCTTTTGATCTGCATAACTCTTCTGATGGCTTTGAGCTATCTTAAGTCTGTCCCTAATCACATCAATGATCTGATGTTTCTCCTTCACATAATCTAGGTCAAATTCTTTGCTTGATCCTGCCTCATACCAACAGATAGGTGATCTGCACTTCCTTCCGTACAAAGCCTCAAATGGTGCCATCTTGATGCTGCTTTGATAGTTGTTATTGTATGAAAACTCTGCTAAAGGTAAGTGTTCTTCCCATGATCCTCCGAAATCTAAGGTACATGCCCTAAGCATGTCCTCTAGTATTTGGTTTGTCCTCTCGGTCTGTCCTCCCGTCTGAGGATGGTAAGCGGTGCTGTAGTCCAACTTGGATCCTAAAGCTTCATGAAGTTGTTCCTAAAAGGCGGATGTGAATACAGATCCTCGATCTGACACTATCTTCTTTGGAACACCGTGTTTACTCACAATCTCTTTAATGTAGAGATCTATAAGCTTCTCCCCTGTATCCTTCTGATTTACCGCTAGAAAGTGTGCACTCTTAGTCAGCCGGTCCACGATTACCCATATCATGTCCTTCTTTTTATTAGTCATGGGTAGTCCGGTAATAAAATCCATACCTATCTCTTCCCACTTCCACTCTGGAATTGGTAAAGGTTGTAATGGTCCTGCGGGACTTTGGTGTTCAGCTTTCACTCTTTGACACGTATGGCATACTGCCACATACTGGGCAATTTTCCTCTTCATGTTGTTCCACCAAAACAACTCTTTCAAGTCCATGTACATCTTCGTACTTCCAGGATGAATTGAATATGGTGTTTCATGGGCTTCTTTCAGGATTGCTTCCTTAATGTTAGCGATGTCTGGGACACAAATCCTCTTTTGAAACCATAAGGATCCCGACTCGCCCAGGTTAAACTCTGACGGTCTTCCTTCTTAGATCCTTTGTACCTCTTTCACGATGAATGGATCATCTAACTGACCCATTATGATCTCATTTTTCAGGTTTATGTTCAATTATTCTGCAACGTGTAATGCTGATAGTCCCTCATGAGCTTCTTTCTCCCAAAGTTGTATCTGTGCTTGGCTTATTTCCTTCTTCAACTCCATTGGTAGCTCTTGTTCAACTCCTCTGGTACTCTTTATACTTAAGGAATCGGCTACAACATTAGTCTTTCCTGGTGTATAATTGATGGTCAAATCTTAATCTTTTGATCAATTAGAGCCATCTTTTATGGCTCATGTTCAGTCCCTTCTGAGTGAAGAAGTATTTGAGACTCTTGTGATCCGTATAAAGTTCACACTTGGCTCCATAAGGAAATGCCTCCAACTCTTTAGTGCAAATACAACTGCTGCTAACTCTAAATCATGTGTAGGATAGTTGACTTCATGAGGTCTTAGTTGCCTTGATCCATAAGATATCACTTTCCGATCTTGCATGAGTACACATCCCAATCCATGCTTGGATGAATCACAACACATTGTGTAATCCTTGCCAGTTTCTGGTACTGCTAACACAGGTGATGTTGTCAACTTCTCCTTCAGAGTCTCAAAACTATGCTCACACTCATCTGACCACGCAAATGGTGTGTTCTTCCTTAATATCTTGGTCATTGGTCCCGCTATATATCTTGGAGAATCCTTCAATGAATCTGCGGTAGTATCCTGCCATTCCTAAAAATCCTCTTATTTCCTTGACGTTCTTAGGTGCTTCCCACTCTAAAACTGCTGCTACTTTGCTTGGGTTTACTGCAATTCCATCCTTACTAATCACATGTCCAAGAAATTCCACTTGGTCTAGCCAAAACTCACACTTGCTGAATTTGGCATAGAGCTGATGTTCCCTTAGTGTCTGTAACACTATCCTGAGATGCTCTGCATGTTCAGCCTTATCCTTGGAATATATCAAGATATCATCGATGAACACGATGACAAACTTGTCAAGATAGGGCATGAATATCTTGTTCATGAGGTTCATGAATATTGCTGGGGCATTTGTCAACCCAAAAGGTACCACTAAGTACTCATGATGTCCATACCTTGAAACAAAGGCAGTCTTTGGAACATCTTCTTTCTTGATCTTTATCTGGTGATAACCCGATCTCAGATCTATTTTGAAGAAGACTCCTGCTCCTTTGACTTGATCAAACAAATCTTGGATCCTGGGTAACGGATACTTCTTCTTGATAGTAACATTGTTAAGGTTACGGTAATCTCCGCACATTCGACGGCCTCCATCTCTTTTGTCCACAAATATCACTGGTAATCCCCAAGGTGATATACTTTCTTGTATGAATCATTTCTGTTCCAAATCATCCAATTTCTCTTTGAGTTCCTTAAGTTCCTTTGGTCCCATCTTATATGGTGCTTTAGCAATCGGGGTTGTTCCAGGAATTAAGTCTATGGTAAACTCTATTTGTCCTGTCTGGTGGCATTCCGTAATTCCTTTGGAAAAACATCTTGGAATTCATTAACTATTGGTATGTCCTCAAGTTTCACCTCCTTCATACCGTTAAGCTGTAGCTCAACCTCAACTGGGTATGCTTATCTCCTTGATAAATCATCCTTCCTTCATCTGGACTTGTCAGAGACACTGTCTTGTTTGCACAATCTATCTAGGCTCCATTCTCCTCTAACCAGTTCATACTGATACGTCCAAAACGTATCTACTTTCCCGAACACTTTTGCTATTGTTTTGCCTCTAATTTGTGTATTTTGGATACAACTAACACGGACTAACGTTGTTTTCAGCAGAATTGCCCTGGTGTCTTATTTTTGTGCAGAAACTCAACTTTCAGGAAAATCCCGGAAATAATCGCAATGGGCCTATTTTCACGAGAAGATTCACGGAGCCGGAAGGGCAAGCCTGGGGAGGCCCACGACCCCCACACCATAGGCCGGCGCGGCCAGGAGGGGGGCGCGCCGCCTTATGGTGGGGCCGCCTCGGCCAGCCCCCGACACTCCCCTCTGGACTACTTAACGCTTTCGACCTAAAAACGCACGGGGTTCGACCATATTTCCACAAGACATCCAGAACTCCGCCGCCATCGCGAAACTCCGTCTCGGGACCAGAAACTCGTTACGGCACCTGCCGGGACGGGGAATTGGAGGAGATCATCGCCATCATCACCACCAATGCCTCTCCATCGACCATCCATGCTTCCCCCATCCATGTGTGAGTAATTCCCCCGCTGTAGGCTGAAGGGGATGGTAGGGATTGGATGAGATTGATCATGTAATAGTCATAAGATTGTTAGGGCATAGTGCCTAGTATCCGTTGTTTGTACTTTTATGATATTGTTGCAACTTGTTATGCTTAATGCTTGTCACTAGGGCCCGAGTGCCATGATTTCCGATCTGAACATGTTATTGATTCATGATAATATTCATTGTTTTATGATCTTACCTGCAAGTTGTATGCACATATTGCTGTCCGGAACCCGAGGCCCCAAAGTGACAGAAATTGGGACAACCGGAGGGGAAGGCTGTGATATGAGGATCACATGTGTTTACGGAGTGTTAATGCTTTGCTCCGGTACTCTATTAAAAGGAGTACCTTAATTACCAGTAGTTTCCCTAGAGGCCCGGCTGCCACCGGCTGGTAGGACAAAAGATGTTGTGCAAGTTTCCCATTGCGAACACGTACGACTATATACGGAACACATGCCTATGGTTGTTTAGTACTTGGATACTATTTTATTACTATCTGCAAATGCCCTGCCTTGATTGTTACATGAGCTCTCTTATCCATGCAGCGCCCGTTCATCCATCCCTGTGCCTACAGTATTTTAATCCTGCTGTTTACTATAATCACTACTGCTGTCTTTGTTACACTGCTGCTTATATTTCACTACTGCTACTGCTATAAAACTGTTGCTACTGATAAACTCTTGCGAGCATGTCTATTTCCAGGTGCAGCTGAATTGACAACTCCGCTGTTAAGGCTTACAAATATTCTTTGGCTCCCCTTGTATCGAATCAATAAATTGGGTTTTACTTCTCTCGAAGACTGTTGCGATCCCCTATACTTGTGGGTCATCAACACTATTTTCTGGCGCCATTGCCGGGGAGCATAGCTTTATTTGCAAGTTCACCTAAATTGATATTGTTCGCTGCAAATCCTCCATCATGGGTAAACCTCGCGATATTAAAGTCGCCATATTACCATCCACTACAAGAAAAGGTACAACTCTGAGTACCTCTGCTGCTCTTGATTCACCATCTGTGATAAGTCAACTTGTTTCACCACCACAAGCTTCACGTGTTGGAACTTCTGCTGAAACTGAAAATTCCTCTGATAATTTTGATGATGCTTCTACTGTGCTTGATGATAATGGTTGATTAGGTCCTTTTCTAGATGCTACATGTGCTAGGTCTAGACAAATTGAAAATACTGAAATTCCTAATGAAAATACTATTACACTTGTTAATTCACCTGAGTCTGTTGAACACTCTAGTGATGATCTTGATGAAGATTATGTGGAACTTGATGATGATTTTATTGATAAATGTAATGCTACTACTGATGCAAGTAAAATTAAAAAGCTTCTTGCACAACGTGCTGTTAGATATAAACTATCTCCTGATCCTAAATTTGCCACATCTCCTATAAACATTAAGGATAAGGATTATGATTTTTCTCTTGATTTATCTCATATATCTATTATTGAGAAAACACCTTTTTGTGGTACTGAAAAAGAAAGTGCTGTAGAACACATGAATGAGCTTTCTACTTTGAGTAGCTTGTTTTCTGATGATATTAAGAAGCGTACTTATTTTGTAGCTAAAAAATTTCCTTTCTCATTAAAAGATGATGCTAAGATTTGGTATAATAGTTTGCCTCCTGATTCTATTGATAGTCCAAAAGGTTTGCTTGATGTTTTCTTTCGGAAATACTTTCCTGCTAGTGCTCAACATATTGCCTTGCAGAAAATTTATAGTTTTGACCAGGAAGATGGAGAGAAATTGTCTGAAGCATGGGCAAGGTTTTGCTCTCTTATCAGAGCTCGGCCTGGACATGATTTGGAAAAGCATGACCTACTTGATATATTTTATAGTGGACTAACCATTGAGTCTAGGGCATACCTGGATAGTTGTGCTGGTTGTGTTTTCAGCAAAAGAACTCCAGACGAAGCTGAAGAATTAATGGCTAGAATAAGCCGAAATCATGATGATTGGACTACACCTGAACCAACCCCAACACCAATATTGAAGAAGAGGGGTATGATTAAATTAAATAATGAAGATATGAGGGAAGCCAAGAAATCTCTTAAAGAGAAAGGTATTAAATCTGAATATGTGAAGAATTTACCCCCCATAGAAGATTTATGTAAGATAACTCCCCCTTCATCCACGATTGAGGTACATTCTCTTCAACGCTTTGATAAAGGAGATATTCCTTATTCAAAACCTCATGATCAATGTTTAGATGAATTTGATAATTATGTTGTTAAGCAAGATAATTTTAATATGAGAGTAGAGAATCATTTGATGGAAAAATCTCACGCTATAAGTAAATTGCATGATATTGTGGAGAGAACCTCCAATGATGTTAAGATGCTTGTTAAACATTTTCATATGGTTCAGACTCAAATTGATAAACTTACTAAAGTGCAAAATGACTTGCTAAAAAATACTCATAAAGAAAAACATGCTTATAAAGTAACAACTAGAGGTGGTGTTTCTACTCAGGATCCTCTTTATCCTGAGGGGCATCCCAAAAGAGTTGAACAAGATTCTCAACGAACTAAAGAAACTAGTGCCCCTTCTAAGAAAAAGAAGAAGAAACATGATTTTTTTGTAGAATCTTCTGAAACTGTTAATGATCCTAATAGTATTTCTATTTATGATGCTGAAACTGAAAGTGGTAATGAACATGATAAAGATAATGATAAGAATGATGTTTCTGATAAAGAAGAGATTGAAAATGAACCTGAAAAGTGATGCGTGCAGTTAACACACGTCCGTTGGGAACCCCAAGAGGAAGGTGTGATGCGTACAATAACAAGTTTTCCCTCCCGTTGAGCAAACAGACTGAATAAAAATATAGTTTCACTAGAGGTGACCTGATAAGTTGTCGATGAAGAAGGGGATGCCTTGGGCATCCCCAAGCTTAGATGCTTGATTCTTCTTAAAATATGGAGGGATGAACCACGGGGGCATCCCCAAGCTTAGACTTTTAACTCTTCTTGATCATATTGTATCATCCTCCTCTCTTGACCCTTGAAAACTTCCTCCACACCAAACTCGAAACAAACTCATTAGAGGGTTAGTGCATAATTGAAAATTCATATATTCAGAGGTGAAATAATCATTCTTAACACTTCTGGACATTGCACAGAGCTACTGAAAGTTAATGGAACAAAGAAATCCATCAAACATAGCAAAACAGGCAATGCGAAATAAAAGGCAGAATCTGTCAAAACAGAATAGTCCGTAAAGACGAATTTTTCAGGGGCACTTAACTTGCTCAGATGAAAATGCTCAAATTGAATGAAAGTTGCGTACATATCTGAGGATCACGCACGTGAATTGGCAGATTTTTCTGAGTTAACTACAGAGAACCCTGCCCAAATTCGTGACAGCAAGAAATCTGTTTCTGCGCAGTAATCCAAATCTAGTATTGACTTTACTATCAAAGACTTTACTTGGCACAACAATGCAATAAAATAAAGATAAGGAGAGGTTGCTACAGCAGTAACAACTTCCAAGACTCAAATATAAAACAAAAGTATTGTAGTAAAATCATGGGTTGTCTCCCATAAGCGGTTTTCTTTAACGCCTTTCAGCTAGGCGCAGAAAGTGTGAATCAAGTATTATCAAGCAGAGGAGTTTGGAATTTTCTCAACTATGCATTGTATCTTATCTATGTAAGTTTCAGAGGCACCTTTTTCATTACTCTTAGGCTTTCTATTCTCATCAAACAAATTTTCAGGAACAAGCCAACCGTAGTTATTTTCTAGAGCTTCATGCATTCCTAGGAGCTTGCAGGGTATTGATGTCTTAATCTCCCCTCCATCATTAACATTATTAGTGTAATTTATTCTATCAATGTTCATCTTTTCAAGGGTACTAGCAAAGTTGGTGTAAGAGCCAAGCATCTTATATTTAATAAAGACTTTTCTAGCCTCTCTTGCTACACCAACAAATTCTTTAAGAAGGGTTTCTAAGACAAAATCTTTCTTTTCTCCTTCCTCCATATCAGAGAGTGTAAGAAACATATGCTGAATTATAGGATTGAGATTAACAAATTTAGTTTCCAACTGTACTAAAGAGGCATCAGCAATTTCATAAGTAGGAGCAAGTTCTACCAAGTGTCTATCTTCAAAATCTTCAGCTGTACTAACATGAGTGAAAAAATCTTCTATATTATTGTTATCACCAGAATTTGACCGGATCAGAGGTGGGCCGCGATTAAGATGGGCTTGAAGAATATACCTAGAAGAATTACATGAATCGGCCTTGTATACAAAGTTTGGGCTAGTTTGCCCGTGTATCTGTAAATATAGTAGGATACGTGTCGGTTAGATAGAATTTGGCTCGTGCACGGTTGGGATTACTCCCACGTTAGAAAGTCTACGGACTATAAATATGTATCTAGGGTTATTGAGAAAAACAACAATCACGTTCATCACAAACCAATCTAGGCGCATCGCCAACCCCTTGTTTCGAGGGTTTCTTCCGGGTAAGCATCATGCTGCCTAGATCGCATCTTGCGATCTAGGCAGTACACGTTTATTCGTTGTTCATGCGTTGCTCTGCTGAAGCCTTGTTGATGGCGAGCAACGTAGTTATCATAGATGTGTCAGGGTTAGCATTGTTTCATCGTGTCACATGCTTTCGTCCATGCAACCCTTAGACGTCTAGCCGCCCTTACACCTATCTTAGGTGTAAGGGCGGCACCTCGCTTGATCATTATTTAGTAGATCCGATCCGTTATGATTGCTCCTTGTTATTCAAGGATTAGTTTAATATCTGCATAGTTAGGCCTTGCAAACGGGTTGAAGGATCCAGTAGCACGTAGGGTGTAGTTTGCTAGCCCTAGATGAGATGGTCCGGGGATCAACTTCACGTTGGTTTTTAGGCCTTATCTAGGGTCGGTTTATTATCACCGTGCGTGGCTGCCAGGCTCAATCATGCGTAGGATGTTCCGATTATGTGGTGAAAACCCTAAATCGTCGTAGGTCATTTTAGCTTTATTTTGATCAAGCAGGACCACCATGTGATCGTATACCTCATACGGATCATGGGTGGATCGGCTCCTTGAGCCGATTCACAGGACAACCTGAGAGCCGATCGAGGCTCGTATTTAATGTTTACGTGTATGCCATGCAGGAAACTAAGCGAAGCAAATCCATCACCTTCCTGACCAGGTATAGGTCAGGTGGCACGCCCTTGCACCAGCATCGGACGTGCGTGCCGAGGCTTTGCGGGCTGTCGCTCGAGGGACCAGGGCCAGCCGCAGTCCTGGGAGCCTCCCGGCTCTACTGTGTTGCCCGTCGCTGCTCGCCGGTGGGTTTCTGACCGCAACACATTCTGGCACGCCCGGTGGGACAGTCTTCGACATCAACTGCATCGCCATCTACATCTGAGATGGCGGAAGGTACTCCAGTCACGTACGAAGATCTGACTGAGGAGCTCAAGAAGAAGTATGAAGAGGTCAAAGCTATCCTCGAAGCCGACCTCATCGGCTCTTTCCAGAGAACACGCTCACACGGCATCAGGTGGAAAGGGTTCTCACCTGAAGGCGCGCTCGATGGAGTGGACCTGTCCGCCCCTTCAGAAGAACGCAACAGGTCTCTGCGTCAGGAGATTAATTTCATGGTAGCTCATTCGCTGCACCGCCATTCTGAGAGCCTGGTGAACACTTTGGAGCGTGTCGCCCTTCGGGTGATCCAGGAAATCATGAGGCATCAGTATTCTCCGTCAGGACCTGCTCTAGGGACTCACCAAGGAGAGATACCACTCCAGTCCCGACCACCGCTGCCGTTCGCGTTGGCAGCACCAGAAGTGCCGAATTCACCGGCATTCGTCGTCTACAAGATCGGTGGTGACCCTAGTGATCACCAGTTCTTGTATGAGGCGCCTAAGGAGATCCCTCACGGATACACGTGCACATACGTGCCAGACTGCAGTAACTGGGCACTCACGAACCAGACTGCAACAACAGGGACTTCTGGAACAGCAGGAGGAACTTCTGGAACAGATCTTGAGAAGCAGACGTGGCTAGCTAAGTATGCCACTCCGACGAACCTCCAGAGCTCAACTCCTGCAGTTGGCTCAGAGCTTGAGAAGCAAGCGTGGCTGGCTAAGTATGCCACTCCAGCGAATCTTCAGAGTTCGACTCCTGCAGCCAGCACCGCGGATCAGATCAGTACAATCTTGAGAGACCAGTTCGGCATGGTGCCGAAAAGGAGGGCAATCGGCTATTCCAAGCCGTACCCCAACGAGTACGATTTGATCCCACTACCACCCAAATATCGGCTCCCCGAATTCTCCAAGTTTAGTGGGTCAGATGGCTCCAGCTCAATCGAGCATGTGAGCCGATATTTGGCGCAGCTGGGCACGATCTCAGCATCAGATGAACTACGTGTGAGGTTCTTCGCACAGTCCCTCACAGGATCGGCTTTCGGGTGGTACACATCGCTGCCACCAGACTCAATCCGGACTTGGAAGCAGTTGGAAGAACAGTTCCACATGCAGTATCACTCAGAGGCTTCCGAGGCTGGCATTGCCGATCTAGCACAAGTACGACAGAAGCGCGGAGAAACAGTGTCAGAATACATCCAGCGCTTCAGGACCGTTAGGAACCGATGCTATTCGGCTCGTGTGACTGAAAAAGAAGCAGTCGAGTTGGCGGTGGTGGGTCTCGCATCACCGATCAAGGATGTGGCCTCCCAAGCAGACTACCCTTCACTGGCGCATATGGTGCAGAAGCTGTCATTATATGAACAGCGCCACCCAGAGGTGTACCAGGATAAATTCAAGCGTGCGGTGGTCCTGGTTGAGGCAGATGAAGATGAAGGCTCTGCGGGAGATCAAGAGGTAGCAGTGGCTGAATGGACTCGGGGGGCAAGCCCCGTGTCCTGCAAATGGGTTAAGCCACAAGGTCCTCCAAGAGGGTTTGACTTCGACGTGACCAAGGCTGAGCAAATTTTCGACCTCTTACTTAAGGAGAAGCAGCTAAAGGTACCCGAAGGCCACAAAATCCCCACGGCGCAGGAGCTGAACGGAAAGCCATACTGCAAGTGGCATAACACGTTCACCCATACCACCAACGACTGCAGGGTGTGGCGTCAGCAGATCCAAATGGCGATAGAACAAGGGCGTCTAATTTTTAGCCAGTACGCCATGAAAGTCGACACACACCCCTTCCCCGCCGTTAACATGGTGGAGTGCACTTAACATGAACAATTGCCTCGAAAGCCAAATCGGGAGAAACGTTCATGTGTACATCAACGATGTGGTGGTCAAGTCGACTCGGCAAGATGACCTAGTCGCTGACCTCACCGATACTTTTGCCAACCTTCGGCGCTACCAGATCAAGCTCAATCCCCTGAAGTGCACCTTCGGAGTTCCATCGGGGCAGCTACTCGGCTACGTCGTCTCCAAGCGTGGTCATATCCACGACACCGCTCGTCAAAAGCTAGCCTCCCTTTAGTATTTGAATTTGGATCACAATATAACAATGTACAAGTCAGCCATGTTTATTTTTAGTTCTTAATTTAAAATTCCTTTCATAACATGAGTAAATTAAAAGGTGGAGATGAGCATGGAAGTCCATATTTTGCATCCGCGATGTTGATCTGAGTGTCATTGATCTTTAGGTGTCATACACTCAAGTCTTGTCCAATAAAGTACAACAATAAATAAAGATTTTTACGAAAGTTCAATCGTGTCGTTTGTCGAAAATGTGTACTATATTCCTACTCATTAGCTTGGTCGGTTTCATGGCACTCGAGTAGTGCAACCATGCAGGCTTTCAATCGTGCAGGATTTGAGGAGCAAATTACCCGTAAACTTTAGATGTGCATGTGTGATGTGTAGACGAGAGCCTCTACCCTGTCAATGGATAGGCAGAGAACAAAATCTAGATAAATACCAATTTCTATTACTGTATGGACTAAACCGATATGGATTAAGCTAATCACATCCAAAGAAAACACTAATATCAGTAGGACAATTATTAAATTGACACGCATGCATACCTTTTGGGTCTTAATTACCTCTGGTTTCAGATATTGTCTTTAAACATAGATGAAAATGTGAGATCCTGCCAAATTCTTAAATACTGCAATTGAACCACCAAGATTGAACTAAAATTGACGACTAAACTAGAAGTGAAACTTTGGCAGGATCAAACTTGACACCTTTAGCTGTTCTTGCACATGGGCTAGGTTTTGTGAGATACTTGTGTGCAGAAGTTTGTCGCTGAACTCCTGAGTAAGATTTTTCTTTTCAGAGGAAATCAGTAATACATTATAATCGTCTCTTTGGTAATTTGACAGCCCATTTGTAACATTATTTCCCACTTTTCTCATTTCTATTGCACTTGTAGCTGGTAGGTTTTACTAGTTGTGCCATGGTTGAGAGACATAATGAAGAGGATAGTCAACGATAAGAAAATGCACGGTAGACAACTTAAAATTTCCTTTCGGAGAAATGTTAATCAAGCCCTCACTAGTAGAAAACAGGGCTTTCGTTCGGAGCTGTTCGTAGTCCCGGTCGCATTACGAAACGGGACTAATATGTGATCATTAGTTCTAGTTCGTACGGGGAGAACACCAAAAAGTTTTAGTTCTGGTTCGTAAGGGGACCTTTAGTCCCGGTTGGAGACACCAACCTGGACTAAAGGGGTGCAGGGCGCGCAGCGGTGTGAGCCTCTTTAGTGTCGGTTGGTATCCCCAACCGGAACTAAATGTTGTCTGGAGTTTTTTTTGCCTCCACCCCCTTCCCTCCCCTGGATCGCTTTTTTAGTTTTGTGAAAAACAAAAGAAAATGATAGAAAATTAAAAATTAAAAATTCCTTTAGATGTAGGTAAGTTAAGTGATCTTGTTATTATGAAAAATAACAAACATGAATTTTGACTTATTTAGCAAAACAAACTATAGTTTTGGTACAATGACAATATCTTTTGCATACGAACTCGAAAAAAACGTTTAATATATAAAAATGTATCGACGCGAAAAAATATCCGAAGATAAACCCCGTTAGCCAATATTTAGATTCTCAAACAGGTTTTAGGTTTTTACTATTGCAT
The DNA here is from genome assembly GCF_019359855.2 of Lolium perenne. Taxonomy (NCBI): domain Eukaryota; kingdom Viridiplantae; phylum Streptophyta; class Magnoliopsida; order Poales; family Poaceae; genus Lolium; species Lolium perenne. The sequence goes on from NC_067244.2 coordinate 46,205,558, forward strand.
CATTACTTTTGTTTATTAAAAGAATTATTTGGATTTCAAACAATAAAAAAGTGTGACATCGTCACCAACGGGTTAATAGGATTGATATGATACTAATATCAATAACATACGCGAAACACACTTGGAAGCGGGACGAAAGGAACTCAGAAGTTAAGAGTGCTAGTGCTGTAGCAGTGGGCATAGTTTTAAAAACAGAACCGGACCGCCGGTTAAACCGGCAAAAAACTGAAACCAGAGCCTATGTCGGTTTTTTTAGCGCATTGAACCGAGCCGGTATAAACCGGGCAAACCGCGGTTTAACCCTGGTTTTACGCATTAAACCGGCCATCCGGTCTGAACGGTTCAACAATGAAAATGTTGTAAAAAATATTATATCACTACTGGCAGGATTCGAACACTACACATTGCTTGTTTGCGCACAGAACGGAGACCAACTGAGCTGGCGGTAGTTTACGTATGTGTCGAATGGAGATCTGTATTTATATATGAGCTACGCATTATCATTTTGATGCAATTTTGATCGGTTGTTGCTTTTTTATCAAGCTCTAATGATCATGTGATCATCAACTGCATGTTGGTTGCTTGCTATCCTATGCTTATCCATGTGCCTGTGTAGCACCATACCTTGTGCTGGTACATGCTATTGCTTGATAAAGCATCTACTGATACGTGCAGTGATCCTTTGGATCATTTGCAAGTGTCTATGCCACTGGTTGCTGGTGTATTTCATTTATCTGTATAGTTTGGATTGATTCAATGGATAAATGAGATGAACTGCTTATTGCTTATGCAATAGTGATTCTTTTTCTTAATTGATTTGAGCTAGAGGGATGCCAACCATTGTTGGGGACCCTAGCTCACTTTGAACCCTTCTGGGTGATGATACAAATGCTTGGCTTGATGGTTTTGTGGTTGAGGTGACCCTAGTGATGGCGTGTACAGCACACGTCCGTTGGGAACCCCAAGAGGAAGGTGTGATGCAGACAGTAGCAAGTTTTCCCTCAGAAAGAAACCAAGGTTTATCGAACCAGGAGGAGCCAAGAAGCACGTTGAAGGTTGTTGGTGGCGGGATGTAGTGCGGCGCAACACCAGGGATTCCGGCGCCAACGTGGAACCTGCACAACACAACCAAAGTACTTTGCCCCAACGAAACAGTGAGGTTGTCAATCTCACCGGCTTGCTGTAACAAAGGATTAGATGTATAGTGTGGATGATGATTGTTTGCATAAAACAGTAAAACAAGTATTGCAGCAGATTGTATTCAATGTAAAAGAATGGACCGGGGTCCACAGTTCACTAGAGGTGTTTCTCCCATAAGATAAATAGCATGTTGGGTGAACAAATTACAGTCGGGCAATTGACAAATAGAGAGGGCATGACAATGCACATACATGATACGATGAGTATTGTGAGATTTAATTGGGTATTACGACAAAGTACATAGACCGCTATCCAGCATGCATCTATGCCTAAAAAGTCCACCTTCAGGTTATCATCCGAACCCCTTCCAGTATTAAGTTGCAAACAACAGACAATTGCATTAAGTATGGTGCGTAATGTAATCAATAACTACATCCTCGGACATAGCATCAATGTTTTATCCCTAGTGGCAACAGCACATCCACAACCTTAGAACTTTCTGTCACTGTCCCAGATTTAATGGAGGCATGAACCCACTATCGAGCATAAATACTCCCTCTTGGAGTTAAGAGCAAAAACTTGGCCAGAGCCTCTACTAATAACAGAGAGCATGCAAGATCATAAACAACACATAGGTAATAGATTGATAATCAACATAACATAGTATTCTCTATCCATCGGATCCCGACAAACACAACATATAGCATTACAGATAGATGATCTTGATCATGTTAGGCAGCTCACAAGATCCAACAATGAAGCACATGAGGAGAAGACGACCATCTAGCTACTGCTATGGACCCATAGTCCAGGGGTGAACTACTCACTCATCACTCCGGAGGCGATCATGGCGATGAAGAGTCCTCCGGGAGATGATTCCCCTCTCCGGCAGGGTGCCGGAGGCGATCTCCTGAATCCCCCGAGATGGGATTGGCGGCGGCGGCGTCTCAGTAAGGTTTTCCGTATCGTGGCTCTCGGTACTGGGGGTTTCGCGACGGAGGCTTTAAGTAGGCGGAAGGGCAGGTCAAAGGGCGTCACGAGGGGCCCACACCACAGGCCGGCGCGGCCAGGGCCTGGGCCGCGCCGCCCTGGTGTGTCGCCACCTCGTGGCCCCACTTCGACTCTCCCTCTGACTTCTGGAAGCTTCGTGGCAAAATAGGACCCTGGGCGTTGATTTCGTCCAATTCCGAGAATATTTCCTTACTAGGATTTCTGAAACCAAAAACAGCAGAAAACAAAGAATCGGCTCTTCAGCATCTTGTTAATAGGTTAGTGCCAGAAAATGCATAAATACGACATATAATGTGTATAAAATATGTAGATATCATCAATAATGTGGCATGGAACATGAGAAATTATCGATACATCGGAGACGTATCAGCATCCCCAAGCTTAGTTCCTGCTCGTCCCGAGCAGGTAAACGATAACAAAGATAATTTTTGGAGTGACATGCCATCATAACCTTGATTATACTATTGTAAGCATATGTAATGAATGCAGCGATCAAAAACAATGGTAATGACATGAGTAAACAAATGAATCATAAAGCAAAGACTTTTCATGAGTAGTACTTCAAGACAAGCATCAATAAGTCTTGCATAAGAGTTAACTCATAAAGCAATAAATCAAAGTAAAGGTATTGAGGCAACACAAAGGAAGATTGAGTTTCAGCGGTTGCTTTCAACTTATAACATGTATATCTCATGGATATTGTCAATGCAAAGTAATATAACAAGTGCAATATGCAAGTATGTAGGAATCAATGCACAGTTCACACAAGTGTTTGCTTCTTGAGATGGAGAGAAATAGGTGAACTGACTCAACATAAAAGTAGAAGAAAGGTCCTTCAAAGAGGAAAGCATCGATTGATATATTTGTGCTAGAGCTTTTATTTTGAAAACATAAAGAGAGCATAAAAGTAAAATTTTGAGAGGTGTTTGTTGTTGTCAACGAATGGTAGTGGGAACTCTAACCCCCTTGCCAGACAAACCTTCAAAGAGCGGCTCCCATGAATTATTTTTATTTTTGGGTGGCACTCCTTCCAACCTTTCTTTCACAAACCATGGCTAACCGAATCCTCGGGTGCCTGCCAACAATCTCATACCATGAAGGAGTGCCTTTTTATTTTAGTTTTATTATGATGACACTCCTCCCCACCTTTGCTTTCTCAAGCCATGGCTAACCGAATCCTTCGGGTGCCGTCCAACAATCACATACCATGGAGGAGTGTCTATTTAGGTTAATTAATTTGGGACTGGGAATCCCATTGCCAGCTCTTTTTGCAAAATTATTGGATAAGCGGATGAAGCCACTGGTCCATTGGTGAAAGTTGCCCAACAAGAATGAAAGATAAACACCACATACTTCCTCATGAGCTATAAAACATTGACACAAATCAGAGGTGATAAATTTTGAATTATTTAAAGGTAGCACTCAAGCAATTTACTTTGGAATGGCGGAGAAATACCATGTAGTAGGTAGGTATGGTGGACACAAATGGCATAGTGGTTGGCTCAAGGATTTTGGATGCATGAGAAGTATTCCCTCTCGATACAAGGCTTAGGCTAGCAAGGTTATTTGAAACAAACACAAGGATGAACCGGTGCAGCAAAACTCACATAAAAGACATATTGTAAACATTATAAGACTCTACACCGTCTTCCTTGTTGTTCAAACTCAATACTAGAAATTATCTAGACCTTAGAGAGACCAATTATGCAAACCAAATTTTAGCAAGCTCTATGTATTTCTTCATTAATGGGTGCAAAGTATATGATGCAAGAGCTTAAACATGAGCACAACAATTGCCAAGTATCAAATTATTTAAGACATTTTAGAATTACTACATGTAGCATTTCCCGATTCCAACCATATAACAATTTAACGAAGAAGATTCAACCTTCGCCATGAATACTATGAGTAAAGCCTAAGGACATATTTGTCCATATGCAACAGTGGAGCGTGTATCTCTCCCACACAATGAATGCTAGGATCCATTTTATTCAAACAAAAACAAAAACAAGAACAAACCGACGCTCCAAGCAAAGCACATAAGATGTGACTGAATAAAAATATAGTTTCAGGGGAGGAACCTGATGATGTTGTCGATGAAGAAGGGGATGCCTTGGGCATCCCCAAGCTTAGACGCTTGAGTCTTCTTAAAATATGCAGGGGTGAACTACCGGGGCATCCCCAAGCTTAGAGCTTTCACTCCTCTTGATCATAGTATATCATTCTCCTCTCTTGACCCTTGAAAACTTCCTCCACACCAAACTCAAAACAAACTCATTAGAGGGTTAGTGCATAATCAAAAATTCACATGTTCAGAGGTGACACAATCATTCTTAACACTTCTGGACATTGCCCAAATCTACTGGAAGGTAATGGAACAAAGAAATCCACCCAACACAGCGAAAGAAGCAATGCGAAATAAAAGGCAGAATCTGTCAAAACAGAACAGTTCGTAAAAACGAATTTTAAAGTGGCACCAGACTTGCTCAAATGAAAATTCCCAAATTGAATGAAAGTTGCGTACATATCTGAGGATCACGCACGTAAATTGGCATAATTTTCTGAGTTACCTACAGAGAATTAGGCCCAGATTCGTGACAGCAAAAAAAATCTGTTTCTGCGCAGTAATCCAAATCTAGTATGAACCTTACTATCAACGACTTTACTTGGCACAACAATGCACAAAACTAAGAAAAGGAGAGGTTTCTACAGTAGTAAACAACTTCCAAGACTCAAATATAAAATAAAGGTACTGTAGTAAAAACATGGGTTGTCTCCAATAAGCGTTTTTCTTTAACGCCATTCAGCTAGGCGCAGAAAGTGTGTATCAAGTATTATCGAGAGATGAAGCATCAACATCATAATTTGTTCTAATAATAGAATCAAAAGGTAACTTCATTCTATTTCTAGGGAAGTGTTCCATACCTTTCTTGAGAGGAAATTGGTATTTAATATTACCTTCCTTCATATCAATGATAGCTCCAACAGTTCGAAGAAAAGGTCTTCCCAATATAATGGGACAAGATGCATTGCATTCAATATCCAAGACAACAAAATCAACGGGGACAAGGTTATTGTTAACCATAATACGAACATTATCAACTCTCCCCAAAGGTTTCTTTTTAGCATTATCAGCGAGATTAACATCCAAATAACAATTTTTCAATGGTGGCAAGTCAAGCATATCATAAATTTTCTTAGGCATAACAGAAATACTTGCACCAAGATCACATAAAGCATTACAATCAAAATCATTGACCTTCATCTTAATGATGGGCTCCCAACCATCTTCTAACTTTCTAGGAATAGAGGTTTCAAGTTTTAGTTTCTCTTCTCTAGCTTTTATGAGAGCATTTGTAATATGTTTTGTAAAGGCCAAATTTATAGCACTAGCATTGGGACTTTTAGCAAGTTTTTGTAAGAACTTTATAACTTCAGAAATGTGGCAATCATCAAAATCCAAACCATTATGATCTACAGCAATGGGATCATCACCCGCAATGTTGGAAAAAAATTCAGCAGTTTTATCACAAGCAGTTTCAGCAGTTTTAGCAATTTCAGGCAGTTTTGTACGCTTTGCACTAGGAGTAGAAACATTGCCAACACCAATTATTTTACCATAGATAGTAGGAGGTGTAGCAACATGTGAATCATTATCATTACTAGTGGTGGTAATAGTCCAAACTTTAGCTATATTATTCTCTTTAGCTAGTTTTTCATTTTCTTCTCTATCCCACCTAGCACGCAATTCAGCCATTAATCTTATATTCTCATTAATTCTAACTTGGATGGCATTTGCTGTAGTAGCAATCTTATTATCAATGTCCTTATTAGGCATAACTTTCAATTTTAAAAGATCAACATCAGAGGCAAGTCTATCAACCTTAGAAGCAAGAATATCAATTTTATCAAGCTTTTCCTCAACAGATTTGTTAAAAGCAGTTTGTGTACTAATAAATTCTTTAAGCATGGCTTCAAGACCAGGGGGTACACTCCTATTATTGTTTTAAGAATTCCCATAAGAATTACCATAACCATTACCATTAGCAGAAGGATATGGCCTATAGTTGTTACCAGAATTGTTCCTATAAGCATTGTTGTTGAAATTATTATTTTTAATGAAATTCACATCAACATTTTCTTCTTGAGCAATCAATGAAGCTAAAGGAACATTATTAGGATCAACATTAGATCTACCATTCACAAGCATAGACATAATCACATCAATCTTATCACTCAAGGAGGAGGTTTCTTCGAGTAATTTACCTTCTTACCTTGTGGAGCCCTTTCAGTGTGCCATTCAGAGTAATTTATCATCATATCATCAAGAAGCTTTGTAGCCGCCCCCAAAGTGATGGACATAAAGGTACCTCCAGCAGCTGAATCCAATAGGTTCCGCGAAGAAAAATTTAGTCCTGCATAGAAGGTTTGGATGATCATCCAAGTAGTCAGTCCATGGGTTGGGAAATTCTTTACCAAAGATTTCATTCTCTCCCATGCTTGAGCAACATGTTCATTATCTAATTGTTTAAAATTCATTATGCTACTTCTCAAAGATATAATTTTAGCGGGAGGATAATATCTACCAATAAAAGCATCCTTACATTTAGTCCATGAATCAATACTATTCTTAGGCAAAGATAGCAACCAATCTTTAGCTCTTCCTCTTAATGAGAAAGGAAACAATTTTAATTTTATAATGTCACCATCTACATCTTTATACTTTTGCATTTCACACAATTCAACAAAATTATTAAGATGGGCAGCAGCATCATCAGAATTAACACCAGAAAATTGCTCTCTCATAACAAGATTCAGTAAAGTAGGTTTAATTTCAAAGAATTCTGATGTAGTAGCAGGTGGAGCAATAGGTGTGCATAGGAAATCATTATTATTAGTGTTTGTGAAGTCACACAACTTAGTATTTTCAGGGGTATTCATTTTAGCAACAGTAAATAAAGCAAACTAGATAAAGTAAATGCAAGTAACTAATTTTTTTTGTGTTTTTGATATAGAGAACAAGACAGTAAATAAAGTAAAGCTAGCAACTAATTTTTTTGTGTTTTGATATAATACAGCAAACAAAGTAGTAAATAAAATAAAGCAAGACAAAAACAAAGTAAAGAGATTGGATTGTGGAGACTCCCCTTGCAGCGTGTCTTGATCTCCCCGGCAACGGCGCCAGAAAAAATGCTTGATGGCATGTACAGCACACGTCCGTTGGGAACCCCAAGAGGAAGGTGTGATGCAGACAGTAGCAAGTTTTCCCTCAGAAAGAAACCAAGGTTTATCGAACCAGGAGGAGCCAAGAAGCACGTTGAAGGTTGTTGGTGGCGGGATGTAGTGCGGCGCAACACCAGGGATTCCGGCGCCAACGTGGAACCTGCACAACACAACCAAAGTACTTTGCCCCAACGAAACAGTGAGGTTGTCAATCTCACCGGCTTGCTGTAACAAAGGATTAGATGTATAGTGTGGATGATGATTGTTTGCAGAAAACAGTAAAACAAGTATTGCAGCAGATTGTATTCAATGTAAAAGAATGGACCGGGGTCCAAAGTTCACTAGAGGTGTTTCTCCCATAAGATAAATAGCATGTTGGGTGAACAAATTACAGTCGGGCAATTGACAAATAGAGAGGGCATGACAATGCACATACATGATAAGATGAGTATTGTGAGATTTAATTGGGCATTACGACAAAGTACATAGACCGCTATCCAGCATGCATCTATGCCTAAAAAGTCCACCTTCAGGTTATCATCCGAACCCCTTCCAGTATTAAGTTGCAAACAACAGACAATTGCATTAAGTATGGTGCGTAATGTAATCAATAACTACATCCTCGGACATAGCATCAATGTTTTATCCCTAGTGGCAACAGCACATCCACAACCTTAGAACTTTCTCACACTGTCCTGCATTTAATGGAGGCATGAACCCACTATCGAGCATAAATACTCCCTCTTGGAGTTAAGAGCAAAAACTTGGCCAGAGCCTCTACTAATAACGGAGAGCATGCAAGATCATAAACAACACATAGGTAATAGATTGATAATCAACATAACATAGTATTCTCTATCCATCGGATCCCGACAAACACAACATATAGCATTACAGATAGATGATCTTGATCATGTTAGGCAGCTGACAAGATCCAACAATGAAGCACATGAGGAGAAGACGACCTTCTAGCTACTGATATGGACCCATAGTCCAGGGGTGAACTACTCACTCATCACTCCGGAGGCGATCATGGCGATGAAGAGTCCTCCGGGAGATGATTCCCCTCTCCGACAGGGTGCCGGAGGCGATCTCCTGAATCCCCCGAGGCTATTTGCTGTTCTAGGGTAGCTCCCCTCTCTGTGGCTTGTTGTGGCTTGGTAAATGCTTACTGGTTGATCCTCTTTTGGATTTCCAGTAGCTTTTAATGTTGAAAAATTAAGTAGACAATCATTTGTCTATAAGTCTGATGGTTAACTAAACCATTAGATGCTAGGTGAGTTGGGCTAGGCTAGATATGAATCAAATCCTTGATGGATACTTTGGTTTGCTGTATTGGTGGTACACTTGACTTGGGTCAATCTTCCCTAGGATTAAACTCTTCTGGCTTAAACCCTATTTTGCCAGCATCCACTGGTTTACATCAAATGATGATGCACCTACGGTATTCCTACCCTTTGGCTTGTGTGTGAATCATGTCTGTGCAATTTGTATGGACAAAACCATTTGGTTTGTCCGTGGTTTAATGTATACCTCACTCCAGCTCCTAGAAATGGTGTTGGTGTAGAGGTTTTGCTTCTGGATGGTTGCTTGTGCTTGTCCTGCTCCTCCTGGCTTGCTGGTGATGGTTTACTCCATCATGTGCTTGCTCAACAGCCAACAGTTCTTGGTGGAACTGATGCTGAATGGTTTTGGTGGCTTTGTGTTCTTCCCGTTCTTGGTGTTCTTACCCTGGTGAAGCTCTGTCGATGAGCAGCTAGGGTTTGGCTGCTGGAAAGTTCATATGCTTCCCCTCTGGTCACTTCCTTGGTCGACAACTAGATATTTTGGTTTGATGACTAGCAATTTGGGTTGTGTGTTGGTGATCATGCAAGCATGCTTGTAAGCTGCTTACACTATTCATGGTTGGTACTTGTGTGTGATGGATGAGCTCGGCAGAGTTGGTGTTATCCACCTTATTTCCATTTTATTTCTAATCTGCCAAGTGGCTTTGCCACTTGGTTCAATGTGGAGCATTTTTGTTTCTTTGGTTGCAGGTTTGGAGTAAAATCAAATCATTCAAGGCTTGATCAAGGTCAAGATGGATTTTAGTAATTAGGGCCTTTGTCATTTCATCATGTAATTTTCTCTTTTGTATTTATTCCCTTTTATTTTATTTGTTGTATTGTAATATTCATAGGAATATTGTACATGACAATGTAATTTGTGTATGGTTCAATAAAGCTCAAGGTTTTCTCATTTTAGCTTTATATAATTTACTTATCTTTATTCAATGTTATCAAATGGATTATCTAATATTATTATTTTGTGATATGAATTATATTTGAATTGTTTGAGTTTGAATTTGAATTCAAACTCAATCCTTGTTTCAAGTTTGAATCACACAAGTGATACTCAATTAATATGTACTCTAAATGCAAAGAGGTTATGTCGAAGTTTATCGCACTCTCAAAACCCTAAACCCTAAATGGTGTTGAGGGAGAAACTTGTCCTCTCTAAGATGCATTTTGCAATAAAGCGTGAAATTTGCCCAGATTTTTATGATGCAATGCACAACCCTTTCTAAAATCTACCCCGCAATCGTCTCGAATCCTGGGATATTACAGCCTTTCCCCCTTAAAGAAAACTTCGTCCCGAAGTTGTGGTTGGTAATACATGAACAGTTCTGCATATGTTTTCCTTAAGTCTTCCTCTTTCTCCTAGGTGGCTTCCCTCTCGGGATGGTGCTTCCACTGTATTTTGCAGTACTTGATAGCTCTATTTCGGAGTTGCTTCCAATTCTCTTCCAGAATCTTGGTTGGCTTCTCGATGTAAGTCAAATCTGGCTGAAGATCTAGGTCTTCATGAGATACTGGCTCATCTGGTGCCTTTAAACATCTCCGGAGTTGTGACACATGGAATACATTGTGTACTTGGGATAAATTTCCCGGTAGTTTCAGTTCAAAGGCTAACCCTCGTTTTTGACTCAATATCTTGAAAAGTCCGATATATCTTGGACTGAGTTTCCCCTTCACTCTGATCTCTGAAGACCTTTCATCGGACTAACCTTTAGGTATACCATGTCTCCAAGTTTTGGTTCTCATGTCCTCCTCTTTTGATCTGCATAACTCTTCTGATGGCTTTGAGCTATCTTAAGTCTGTCCCTAATCACATCAATGATCTGATGTTTCTCCTTCACATAATCTAGGTCAAATTCTTTGCTTGATCCTGCCTCATACCAACAGATAGGTGATCTGCACTTCCTTCCGCACAAAGCCTCAAATGGTGCCATCTTGATGCTGCTTTGATAGTTGTTATTGTATGAAAACTCTGCTAAAGGTAAGTGTTCTTCCCATGATCCTCCGAAATCTAAGGTACATGCCCTAAGCATGTCCTCTAGTATTTGGTTTGTCCTCTCGGTCTGTCCTCCCATCTGAGGATGGTAAGCGGTGCTGTAGTCCAACTTGGATCCTAAAGCTTCATGAAGTTGTTCCTAAAAGGCGGATGTGAATACAGATCCTCGATCTGACACTATCTTCTTTGGAACACCGTGTTTACTCACAATCTCTTTAATGTAGAGATCTATAAGCTTCTCCCCTGTATCCTTCTGATTTACCGCTAGAAAGTGTGCACTCTTAGTCAGCCGGTCCACGATTACCCATATCATGTCCTTCTTTTTATTAGTCATGGGTAGTCCGGTAATAAAATCCATACCTATCTCTTCCCACTTCCACTCTGGAATTGGTAAAGGTTTTAATGGTCCTGCGGGACTTTGGTGTTCAGCTTTCACTCTTTGACACGTATGGCATACTGCCACATACTGGGCAATTTCCCTCTTCATGTTGTTCCACCAAAACAACTCTTTCAAGTCCATGTACATCTTCGTACTTCCAGGATGAATTGAATATGGTGTTTCATGGGCTTCTTTCAGGATTGCTTCCTTAATGTTAGCGATGTCTGGGACACAAATCCTCTTTTGAAACCATAAGGATCCCGACTCGCCCAGGTTAAACTCTGACGGTCTTCCTTCTTAGATCCTTTGTACCTCTTTCACGATGAATGGATCATCTAACTGACCCATTATGATCTCATTTTTCAGGTTTATGTTCAATTATTCCGCAACGTGTAATGCTGATAGTCCCTCATGAGCTTCTTTCTCCCAAAGTTGTATCTGTGCTTGGCTTATTTCCTTCTTCAACTCCATTGGTAGCTCTTGTTCAACTCCTCTGGTACTCTTTATACTTAAGGAATCGGCTACAACATTAGTCTTTCCTGGTGTATAATTGATGGTCAAATCATAATCTTTTGATCAATTAGAGCCATCTTTTATGGCTCATGTTCAGTCCCTTCTGAGTGAAGAAGTATTTGAGACTCTTGTGATCCGTATAAAGTTCACACTTGGCTCCATAAGGAAATGCCTCCAACTCTTTAGTGCAAATACAACTGCTGCTAACTCTAAATCATGTGTAGGATAGTTGACTTCATGAGGTCTTAGTTGCCTTGATCCATAAGATATCACTTTCCGATCTTGCATGAGTACACATCCCAATCCATGCTTGGATGAATCACAACACATTGTGTAATCCTTGCCAGTTTCTGGTACTGCTAACACAGGTGATGTTGTCAACTTCTCCTTCAGAGTCTCAAAACTATGCTCACACCCATCTGACCACGCAAATGGTGTGTTCTTCCTTAATATCTTGGTCATTGGTCCCGCTATATATCTTGGAGAATCCTTCAATGAATCTGCGGTAGTATCCTGCCATTCCTAAAAATCCTCTTATTTCCTTGACGTTCTTAGGTGCTTCCCACTCTAAAACTGCTGCTACTTTGCTTGGGTTTACTGCAATTCCATCCTTACTAATCACATGTCCAAGAAATTCCACTTGGTCTAGCCAAAACTCACACTTGCTGAATTTTGCATAGAGCTGATGTTCCCTTAGTGTCTGTAACACTATCCTGAGATGCTCTGCATGTTCAGCCTTATCCTTGGAATATATCAAGATATCATCGATGAACACGATGACAAACTTGTCAAGATAGGGCATGAATATCTTGTTCATGAGGTTCATGAATATTGCTGGGGCATTTGTCAACCCAAAAGGTACCACTAAGTACTCATGATGTCCATACCTTGAAACAAAGGCAGTCTTTGGAACATCTTCTTTCTTGATCTTTATCTGGTGATAACCCGATCTCAGATCTATTTTGAAGAAGACTCCTGCTCCTTTGACTTGATCAAACAAATCTTGGATCCTGGGTAACGGATACTTCTTCTTGATAGTAACATTGTTAAGGTTACGGTAATCTCCGCACATTCGACGGCCTCCATCTCTTTTGTCCACAAATATCACTGGTAATCCCCAAGGTGATATACTTTCTTGTATGAATCATTTCTGTTCCAAATCATCCAATTTCTCTTTGAGTTCCTTAAGTTCCTTTGGTCCCATCTTATATGGTGCTTTAGCAATCGGGGTTGTTCCAGGAATTAAGTCTATGGTAAACTCTATTTGTCTGTCTGGTGGCATTCCAGGTAATTCCTTTGGAAAAACATCTTGGAATTCATTAACTATTGGTATGTCCTCAAGTTTCACCTCCTTCATACTGTTAAGCTGTAGCTCAACCTCAATCTGGGTATGCTTATCTCCTTGATAAATCATCCTTCCTTCATCTGGACTTTTCAGAGACACTGTCTTGTTTGCACAATCTATCTAGGCTCCATTCTCCTCTAACCAGTTCATACTGATACGTCCAAAACGTATCTACTTTCCCGAACACTTTTGCTATTGTTTTGCCTCTAATTTGTGTATTTTGGATACAACTAACACGGACTAACGTTGTTTTCAGCAGAATTGCCCTGGTGTCTTATTTTTGTGCAGAAACTCAACTTTCAGGAAAATCCCCGGAAATAATCGCAATGGGCCTATTTTCACAGAAGATTCACGGAGCCAGAAGGGCAAGCCTGGGGGAGGCCCACGACCCCCACACCATAGGCCGGCGCGGCCAGGAGGGGGGGCGCGCCGCCTTATGGTGGGGCCGCCTCGGCCAGCCCCCGACACTCCCCTCTGGACTACTTAACGCTTTCGACCTAAAAACGCACGGGGTTCGACCATATTTCCACAAGACATCCAGAACTCCGCCGCCATCGCGAAACTCCGTCTCGGGACCAGAAACTCTGTTCTGGCACCCTGCCGGGACGGGGAATTGGAGGAGATCATCGCCATCATCACCACCAACGCCTCTCCATCGACCATCCATGCTTCCCCCATCCATGTGTGAGTAATTCCCCCGCTGTAGGCTGAAGGGGATGGTAGGGATTGGATGAGATTGATCATGTAATAGTCATAAGATTGTTAGGGCATAGTGCCTAGTATCCGTTGTTTGTACTTTTATGATATTGTTGCAACTTGTTATGCTTAATGCTTGTCACTAAGGCCCGAGTGCCATGATTTCCGATCTGAACATGTTATTGATTCATGATAATATTCATTGTTTTATGATCTTACCTGCAAGTTGTATGCACATATTGCTGTCCGGAACCCGAGGCCCCAAAGTGACAGAAATTGGGACAACCGGAGGGGAAGGCTGTGATATGAGGATCACATGTGTTTACGGAGTGTTAATGCTTTGCTCCGGTACTCTATTAAAAGGAGTACCTTAATTACCAATAGTTTCCCTAGAGGCCCGGCTGCCACCGGCTGGTAGGACAAAAGATGTTGTGCAAGTTTCCCATTGCGAACACGTACGACTATATACGGAACACATGCCTATGGTTGTTTAGTACTTGGATACTATTTTATTACTATCTGCAAATGCCCTGCCTTGATTGTTACATGAGCTCTCTTATCCATGCAGCGCCCGTTCATCCATCCCTGTGCCTACAATATTTTAATCCTGCTGTTTACTATAATCACTACTGCTGTCTTTGTTACACTGCTGCTTATATTTCACTACTGCTACTGCTATAAAACTGTTGCTACTGATAAACTCTTGCGAGCATGTCTATTTCCAGGTGCAGCTGAATTGACAACTCCGCTGTTAAGGCTTACAAATATTCTTTGGCTCCCCTTGTGTCGAATCAATAAATTGGGTTTTACTTCTCTCGAAGACTGTTGCGATCCCCTATACTTGTGGGTCATCAAGACTATTTTCTGGCGCCATTGCCGGGGAGCATAGCTTTATTTGCAAGTTCACCTAAATTGATATTGTTCGCTGCAAATCCTCCATCATGGGTAAACCTCGCGATATTAAAGTCGCCATATTACCATCCACTACAAGAAAAGGTACAACTCTGAGTACCTCTGCTGCTCTTGATTCACCATCTGTGATAAGTCAACTTGTTTCACCACCACAAGCTTCACGTGTTGGAACTTCTGCTGAAACTGAAAATTCCTCTGATAATTTTGATGATGCTTCTACTGTGCTTGATGATAATGGTTGATTAGGTCCTTTTCTAGATGCTACATGTGCTAGGTCTAGTCAAATTGAAAATACTGAAATTCCTAATGAAAATACTATTACACTTGTTAATTCACCTGAGTCTGTTGAACACTCTAGTGATGATCTTGATGAAGATTATGTGGAACTTGATGATGATTTTATTGATAAATGTAATGCTACTACTGATGCAAGTAAAATTAAAAAGCTTCTTGCACAACGTGCTGTTAGATATAAACTATCTCCTGATCCTAAATTTGCCACATCTCCTATAAACATTAAGGATAAGGATTATGATTTTTCTCTTGATTTATCTCATATATCTATTGTTGAGAAAACACCTTTTTGTGGTACTGAAAAAGAAAGTGCTGTAGAACACATGAATGAGCTTTCTACTTTGAGTAGCTTGTTTTCTGATGATATTAAGAAGCGTACTTATTTTGTAGCTAAAAAATTTCCTTTCTCATTAAAAGATGATGCTAAGATTTGGTATAATAGTTTGCCTCCTGATTCTATTGATAGTCCAAAAGGTTTGCTTGATGTTTTCTTTCGGAAATACTTTCCTGCTAGTGCTCAACATATTGCCTTGCAGAAAATTTATAGTTTTGACCAGGAAGATGGAGAGAAATTGTCTGAAGCATGGGCAAGGTTTTGCTCTCTTATCAGAGCTCGGCCTGGACATGATTTGGAAAAGCATGACCTACTTGATATATTTTATAGTGGACTAACCATTGAGTCTAGGGCATACCTGGATAGTTGTGCTGGTTGTGTTTTCAGCAAAAGAACTCCAGACGAAGCTGAAGAATTAATGGCTAGAATAAGCCGAAATCATGATGATTGGACTACACCTGAACCAACCCCAACACCAATATTGAAGAAGAGGGGTATGATTAAATTAAATAATGAAGATATGAGGGAAGCCAAGAAATCTCTTAAAGAGAAAGGTATTAAATCTGAATATGTGAAGAATTTACCCCCCATAGAAGATTTATGTAAGATAACTCCCCCTTCATCCACGATTGAGGTACATTCTCTTCAACGCTTTGATAAAGGAGATATTCCTTATTCAAAACCTCATGATCAATGTTTAGATGAATTTGATAATTATGTTGTTAAGCAAGATAATTTTAATATGAGAGTAGAGAATCATTTGATGGAAAAATCTCACGCTATAAGTAAATTGCATGATATTGTGGAGAGAACCTCCAATGATGTTAAGATGCTTGTTAAACATTTTCATATGGTTCAGACTCAAATTGATAAACTTACTAAAGTGCAAAATGACTTGCTAAAAAATACTCATAAAGAAAAACATGCTTATAAAGTAACAACTAGAGGTGGTGTTTCTACTCAGGATCCTCTTTATCCTGAGGGGCGTCCCAAAAGAGTTGAACAAGATTCTCAACGAACTAAAGAAACTAGTGCCCCTTCTAAGAAAAATAAGAAGAAACATGATTTTTTTGTAGAATCTTCTGAAACTGTTAATGATCCTAATAGTATTTCTATTTATGATGCTGAAACTGAAAGTGGTAATGAACATGATAAAGATAATGATAAGAATGATGTTTCTGATAAAGAAGAGATTGAAAATGAACCTGAAAAGTGATGCGTGCAGTTAACACACGTCCGTTGGGAACCCCAAGAGGAAGGTGTGATGCGTACAATAACAAGTTTTCCCTCCCGTTGAGCAAACAGACTGAATAAAAATATAGTTTCACTAGAGGTGACCTGATAAGTTGTCGATGAAGAAGGGGATGCCTTGGGCATCCCCAAGCTTAGATGCTTGATTCTTCTTAAAATATGGAGGGATGAACCACGGGGGCATCCCCAAGCTTAGACTTTTAACTCTTCTTGATCATATTGTATCATCCTCCTCTCTTGACCCTTAAAAACTTCCTCCACACCAAACTCGAAACAAACTCATTAGAGGGTTAGTGCATAATTGAAAATTCATATATTCAGAGGTGAAATAATCATTCTTAACACTTCTGGACATTGCACAGAGCTACTGAAAGTTAATGGAACAAAGAAATCCATCAAACATAGCAAAACAGGCAATGCGAAATAAAAGGCAGAATCTGTCAAAACAGAATAGTCCGTAAAGACGAATTTTTCAGGGGCACTTAACTTGCTCAGATGAAAATGCTCAAATTGAATGAAAGTTGCGTACATATCTGAGGATCACGCACGTAAATTGGCAGATTTTTCTGAGTTAACTACAGAGAACCCTGCCCAAATTCGTGATAGCAAGAAATCTGTTTCTGCGCAGTAATCCAAATCTAGTATTGACTTTACTATCAAAGACTTTACTTGGCACAACAATGCAATAAAATAAAGATAAGGAGAGGTTGCTACAGTAGTAACAACTTCTAAGACTCAAATATAAAACAAAAGTATTGTAGTAAAATCATGGGTTGTCTCCCATAAGCGCTTTTCTTTAACGCCTTTCAGCTAGGCGCAGAAAGTGTGAATCAAGTATTATCAAGCAAAGGAGTTTGGAATTTTCTCAACTATGCATTGTATCTTATCTATGTAAGTTTCAGAGGCACCTTTTTCATTACTCTTAGGCTTTCTATTCTCATCAAACAAATTTTCAGGAACAAGCCAACCGTAGTTATTTTCTAGAGCTTCATGCATTCCTAGGAGCTTGCAGGGTATTGATGTCTTAATCTCCCCTCCATCATTAACATTATTAGTGTAATTTATTCTATCAATGTTCATCTTTTCAAGGGTACTAGCAAAGTTGGTGTAAGAGCCAAGCATCTTATATTTAATAAAGACTTTTCTAGCCTCTCTTGCTACACCACCAAATTCTTTAAGAAGGGTTTCTAAGACAAAATCTTTCTTTTCTCCTTCCTCCATATCAGAGAGTGTAAGAAACATATGCTGAATTATAGGATTGAGATTAACAAATTTAGTTTCCAACTGTACTAAAGAGGCATCAGCAATTTCATAAGTAGGAGCAAGTTCTACCAAGTGTCTATCTTCAAAATCTTCAGCTGTACTAACATGAGTGAAAAAATCTTCTATATTATTGTTATCACCAGAATTTGACCGGATCAGAGGTGGGCCGCGATTAAGATGGGCTTGAAGAATATACCTAGAAGAATTACATGAATCGGCCTTGTATACAAAGTTTGGGCTAGTTTGCCCGTGTATCTGTAAATATAGTAGGATACGTGTCGGTTAGATAGAATTTGGCTCGTGCACGGTTGGGATTACTCCCACGTTAGAAAGTCTACGGACTATAAATATGTATCTAGGGTTATTGAGAAAAACAACAATCACGTTCATCACAAACCAATCTAGGCGCATCGCCAACCCCTTGTTTCGAGGGTTTCTTCCGGGTAAGCATCATGCTGCCTAGATCGCATCTTGCGATCTAGGCAGTACACGTTTATTCGTTGTTCATGCGTTGCTCTGCTGAAGCCTTGTTGATGGCGAGCAACGTAGTTATCATAGATGTGTCAGGGTTAGCATTGTTTCATCGTGTCACATGCTTTCGTCCATGCAACCCTTAGACGTCTAGCCGCCCTTACACCTATCTTAGGTGTAAGGGCGGCACCTCGCTTGATCATTATTTAGTAGATCCGATCCGTTATGATTGCTCCTTGTTATTCAAGGATTAGTTTAATATCTGCATAGTTAGGCCTTGCAAACGGGTTGAAGGATCCAGTAGCACGTAGGGTGTAGTTTGCTAGCCCTAGATGAGATGGTCCGGGGATCAACTTCACGTTGGTTTTTAGGCCTTATCTAGGGTCGGTTTATTATCACCGTGCGTGGCTGCCAGGCTCAATCACGCGTAGGATGTTCCGATTATGTGGTGAAAACCCTAAATCGTCGTAGGTCGTTTTAGCTTTATTTTGATCAAGCAGGACCACCATGTGATCGTATACCTCATACGGATCATGGGTGGATCGGCTCCTTGAGCCGATTCACAGGACAACCTGAGAGCCGATCGAGGCTCGTATTTAATGTTTACGTGTATGCCATGCAGGAAACTAAGCGAAGCAAATCCATCACCTTCCTGACCAGGTATAGGTCAGGTGGCACGCCCTTGCAGCAGCATCGGACGTGCGTGCCGAGGCTTTGCGGGCCATCGCTCGAGGGACCAGGGCCAGCCGCAGTCCTGGGAGCCTCCCGGCTCTACTGTGTTGCCCGTCACTGCTCGCCGGTGGGTTTCTGACCGCAACACATTCTGGCACGCCCGGTGGGACAGTCTTCGACATCAACTGCATCGCCATCTACATCTGAGATGGCGGAAGGTACTCCAGTCACGTACGAAGATCTGACTGAGGAGCTCAAGAAGAAGTATGAAGAGGTCAAAGCTATCCTCGAAGCCGACCTCATCGGCTCTTTCCAGAGAACACGCTCACACGGCATCAGGTGGAAAGGGTTCTCACCTGAAGGCGCGCTCGATGGAGTGGACCTGTCCGCCCCTTCAGAAGAACGCAACAGGTCTCTGCGTCAGGAGATTAATTTCATGGTAGCTCATTCGCTGCACCGCCATTCTGAGAGCCTGGTGAACACTTTGGAGCGTGTCGCCCTTCGGGTGATCCAGGAAATCATGAGGCATCAGTATTCTCCGTCAGGACCTGCTCTAGGGACTCACCAAGGAGAGATACCACTCCAGTCCCGACCACCGCTGCCATTCGCGTTGGCAGCACCAGAAGTGCCGAATTCACTGGCATTCGTCGTCTACAAGATCGGTGGTGACCCTAGTGATCACCAATTCTTGTATGAGGCGCCTAAGGAGATCCCTCACGGATACACGTGCACATACGTGGGATCGCAGAATCGGGCACTCACGAACCAGATCGCAACAATAGGGACACGGAACAGCAGGAGGAACTTCACGGAAGAGATCTTGAGAAGCAGACGTGGCTAGCTAAGTATGCCACTCCGACGAACCTCCAGAGCTCAACTCCTGCAGTTGGCTCAGAGCTTGAGAAGCAAGCGTGGCTGGCTAAGTATGCCACTCCAGCGAATCTTCAGAGTTCGACTCCTGCAGCCAGCACCGCGGATCAGATCAGTACAATCTTGAGAGACCAGTTTGGCATGGTGCCGAAAAGGAGGGCAATCGGCTATTCCAAGCCGTACCCCAACGAGTACGATTTGATCCCACTACCACCCAAATATCGGCTCCCCGAATTCTCCAAGTTTAGTGGGTCAGATTGCTCCAGCTCAATCGAGCATGTGAGCCGATATTTGGCGCAGCTGGGAATGATCTCAGCATCAGATGAACTACATGTGAGGTTCTTCGCACAGTCCCTCACAGGATCGGCTTTCGGGTGGTACACATCGCTGCCACAAGACTCAATCCGGATTTGGAAGCAGTTGGAAGAACAGTTCCACATGCAGTATCACTCAGAGGCTTCCGAGGCTGGCATTGCCGATCTAGCACAAGTACGATAGAAGCGCGGAGAAACAGTGTCAGAATACATC
Organism: Lolium perenne; assembly: GCF_019359855.2. Classification (NCBI taxonomy): domain Eukaryota; kingdom Viridiplantae; phylum Streptophyta; class Magnoliopsida; order Poales; family Poaceae; genus Lolium; species Lolium perenne. The sequence goes on from NC_067244.2 coordinate 46,225,793, forward strand.
CAGCGCTTCAGGACCGTTAGGAACCGATGCTATTCGGCTCGTGTGACTGAAAAAGAAGCAGTCGAGTTGGCGGTGGTGGGTCTCGCATCACCGATCAAGGATGTGGCCTCCCAAGCGGACTACCCTTCACTGGCGCATATGGTGCAGAAGCTGTCATTATATGAACAGCGCCACCCAGAGGTGTACTAGGATAAATTCAAGCATGCGGTGGTCCTGGTTGAGGCAGATGAAGATGAAGGCTCTGCGGGAGATCAAGAGGTAGCAGTGGCTGAATGGACTCGGGGGGCAAGCCCCGTGTCCTGCAAATGGGTTAAGCCATAAGGTCCTCCAAGAGGGTTTGACTTTGACGTGACCAAGGCTGAGCAAATTTTCGACCTCTTACTTAAGGAGAAGCAGCTAAAGGTACCCGAAGGCCACAAAATCCCCACGGCGCAGGAGCTGAACGGAAAGCCATACTGCAAGTGGCATAACACGTTCACCCATACCACCAACGACTGCAGGGTGTGGCGTCAGCAGATCCAAATGGCGATAGAACAAGGGCGTCTAATTTTTAGCCAGTACGCCATGAAAGTCGACACACACCCCTTCCCCGCCGTTAACATGGTGGAGTGCACTTACCCTGGGAGGTGCCAACCAGGTTTCTCATTCAGCATCAACATGTTAGGACCTGGGCACCACTCTGGTAAGGACAGAGACGAGGGCAGCTGCTCTCACAACAAGGACAAAGAGGAAGCCGTTCCACGCGATCGGCTCCAGCATGATGGCAAGCGCTACATCACAGAGGGAGAAGTGAAGAATGTGCGGTATCAGCGACCTCTCTCTGATCACCTCCTCAACAAATACGTGAGTCAATACGATCAACGCCGACGATATGACGACGATGACGAAAGAGATCGTCTGTCTAGCAGGGACGCCAGGAGACATCGTCGGCAGGATTGCGATGAGGAGAGATATGAGCGCCATGCCAAGGAAAATCCGAGAGAACAAGACGACATGGATAGGCACTGGGACTGTCCCTTCTTCAGACACTGCTGGGATTCAGGAATGAGCCGATTGCCTACAATCGGCAACTGCCCAGAATGTAGAGAGAAGAAGAAGGGTGCAGGAGACGTGTCAGTATTCAAACGTCTAGGGCCACTCCCATCTCGGAACAAGTACGCTGAGTCCTCTCGGGTGGAAGATCTCGAGGAGTTACAAGACGACGATGAAGAAGAAGAAGATAAGTACCACCGGCCAAGGTGGTGCCCTGATGGACTCAGCCGTTCCCAAAAGCGTAGGGTTCAGCGACTACGTGGTTTGGAGGAAGCTGAAAGGTTATACCTGCACACGTTAAGGAAAGCGCGGCCTGATCTGGCCGCGAAAATTCAGCGAACTCTGGACGAAGAAGGTCGGCCACAAAAGAAAGAGTGGCGCCCCAGACAAAGGAAAGCCGATGATGAGACATCGGCTGGCACAAACATGGTGTTCATCCTTCCGGCGGAGTTTAGTGCTCCAGGATTAGACGAAGCACCTGTGGCACAACTTGACTGCGGCCCACGGCCAATTTTTTTGTAGAAGCCACGAGAAAGAAGCTACAGACACCTGAAGGCCCTGTACTTGCGAGGTTATATCAATGGGCAGCCTGTCAACAAGATGCTGGTGGACACCGGAGCGGCAGTCAACATCATGCCATACTCCATGCTACGTCGGTTGGGACGCTCTAGCTCGGATCTGATCAAGACCAACGTTACACTGAGCGATTTCAACGGCCAAGCATCGGAAGCACAAGGTGTTCTGAACGTGGATCTGACCATAGGAAGAAAAACCATCCCTACGACGTTCTTTATTGTCGACAGCAAGAGCACCTATGTTGTCCTGCTAGGGAGAGATTGGATCCACGCCAACTGTTGCATTCCATCCACGATGCACCAATGTTTAATACAGTGGGATGGAGATGAAGTAGAGGTCGTCCACGCAGATGAATCAGCCGAGATTTCAACGGCTGGCATGAACATTTGGGAGACGGCAGGCCAAGAGCCACTCTCAGGCATCACTTTGGACGACTGCGAGCGCATCGACGTGACGAAAAACGGGGTGAGGCTGGTCTTATCCACCGGCCTGTCCGTGTAACAAGAGCAAAATCTGTGGACGAACATGGCAAGGCCGATCCTTGTGATCGGCCCCAAAAAAAAAAAGGGATAGTCTTGTCTCAAGCATGTCACGTGGTTATAGTAAAGCAAGACCAAGATGTAAACCTTCATTGAGCAATTCAATCAACATGGAGGCCGATTCCAGCAGTCGGCCAAAATTATCCTCACCATACGTTCTGCCCGTGTTCAACGTCGATCTAACGGGCGGCGGAAAGCGGGGATACAGGTTTACGTCGGCTGACGAGCTGGAAGAAGTCAACATTGGTCCTGACGGAGCCGATGTTCAAGTACAGTGCCTGGGCTAACTACAGAGCCGATATCTGCAATTACCTGACAGATTCGGCTCGGGGGGCACCTAATCAGATGAACATGTGCGATACATGTGCAGTGAAATATTGGGGGCCGATAGAAAAATCGGCCACACAAAAAAAGGGAAAAGAATTTTCATAATGTACAGCCGATGCACAGACATCGACTTTAGAACTAAGAAACAAAGCCGATGCACAGCCATCGACTCTAGTACAAATTACGCAGGATCTACCAGCTGCGTGTTCAAGGCGCGGGTTTCGGCCAAGTCGGTCTTCAGTTCAGCTTCGAGGCCTTCTGCTTCCTTGAGGGAGTGAACGATGAGAGCTTCCTCAGCTTCAATGAGCTGTTTTTGTTGCCCGAACCTTCTCTTCGAGTACCTCCAACCCTTTGCGCAGGGTCGCCAGTTCAGCAGTGCTGTCAGATGTGTCAGTTTTGGCGTCCAAGGCAGCCTGTTGCTCATTAAGCCGTTGGCATTGGTCTGCAATATTGGCTTTCAACGGAAGAAGAGATGATCGGCTCTGGTGTTCTGCTGTCGGTTTGGCCAAGTTGGCCACCTTCTCAACTACACTCGTAGAAGTTGCTAGGGCCAGAGTGGCGGATGGCATGGGTACCTCCTCGACTTCCCCATTGGAGGTGTCATCAGTCTGCAAATAGAGAGGCTTGCGGTTCCTTGCGGGCTCTCTTTATGCATCGGCTCTCTGTGCGTAGGCTGCCCTGCCCCGCTCTAATGGGAGTTTGGGAAACGGCAGGTTCAGTGGCTGACCTTTTCTTGGAAGCCGACGGTGGCGAGTCTGGCTGACTCTGCGTGGTGGTTTTCTCAGAATTGCCCGAGCTCGAGTCTCTTCGATTGAACTATGTGTCCTCACTAGAGTTTTCTTCAGTAGAGGTTTGTAGAAGAACTACGAGTATGCTGCAGAAGCCTAGAAGGATGAATGAAATCAGCCAAAGCATGGGCGGAACTTACATGCAAGCCTTCTTTAGCTGGAGTAGGGCTTTGGCGCCTCAGAGTCTTCCTGGCAGCTACTTTCCTCACCGCTGTTCTCGCCTTGACTGAGGCTCGGGGGCAGCTGACTTAGTAGACACTCTACTTTTTGAAGCCGATTTAGGTGTCATCGGCTGGCTCTGCATCACAACCTTCTTCAAAGATGGTGAGATTTTGCAAAAGAGGACCACCGGAGCTGTTGGGAGGAATCTGAAAGGGAGCCGTCATCACCTACAGGGTCTGGACCGACCTGTTGCTGCAAGGAGATGAAGGGACATCATCGGCAAAACTATCTAACCTGAAGGAGACTGGATTTTCAAAACAGCCGATGAACAGCCATCGGCTTTAGGGTTGCGAAGTATTATGGTCAGATATTAAATTACAGTCTGAATTTGAGGAGTGCTTGGATGACTGTCTAAATTGGTATTTGAGTCTGGCTTCATGGGCGTTTGAGGCGAAAAGTCCGATACGTTGCTATCGGTTCTTGGTGCGGCAAATGGAAGACTTGAAATTGGATAAATGGAGAGTCAAATTGGAAGAATAGATCTTATTAATTCAAAGGGATGGCTTTACAAGAAAGAGCCGATGGCTCTCAAAAGGATCATCCGATGCCTAATGCACTGCTACTACTAGTCCTATGCTACTAGTCCTAGTCTAAGGGCCGTTGCTGCCCTCGTCGGTGCTGTCGTGGCTGCCGTCGGCGCTGCTGCCGGCGGGCTCCTCGTAGCTGCTGCCGTAACCTTCGGCAGGGGCCCCGTACTCTTCCTCGTCATCATCGTCGTCGTCATCATCATCCGACCCGGCGCGGAAGCGCTTCATCGGTGGGTACTCGTCGGAGGAGGTGTCCTCCTCCACTTCTTCATCCTCCTTATCGGAAGAGATGTCTTCGCCCCAGGGAGCATCATCGTCGTCCTCCTCCTCCGAATCCCCATCAATGAGGAAATGAAGGTTGTCCTCCCCATCGGTCAGGGATTCATCATCCTCTGACCAGACGGAGAAGTCCCAGTCTGCCTCGTCCCATCGCTCCGGGGCGCGTATGTCCTCCGGCGTCGACTCGCGGGAGGAGGAAGACCGGAAGGAAAGACCAGAGGAGGAAGAGGAGAAGGAGTCCATGGTGGAAGAAGGGTTTTTTGAGTACTACAGAGGAGCAGAGGATGAGGAGGGGATGAAGAAGCAAACTGCTCGATGCGGTTAAATAAAAGGGGTATAGTGGAGATTTAATGCCACTACGGTTTCCGAGGAAGTGATGTTAAAGCTATCAAATCTTGCAGAGAAGTTGATAAGGCAAGGCATCATGATGAAGGATACTGTGACGGTTCTGCTCTGCCACGACATGACCCAACGAAGAAAAAACAGAGTGATTTTGGAATTGTCATTTCCAAAACCAGGAGGGCATGTGTTATCACCGGAATTTGACCGGATCAGAGGTGGGCCGCGATTAAGATGGGCTTGAAGAATATACCTGGAAGAATTACATGAATCGGCCTTGTATACAAAGTTTGGGCTAGTTTGCCCGTGTATCTGTAAATATAGTAGGATACGTGTCGGTTAGATAGAATTTGGCTTGTGCACGGTTGGGATTACTCCCATGTTAGAAAGTCTACGGACTATAAATATGTATCTTGGGTTATTGAGAAAAACAACAATCACGTTCATCACAAACCAATCTAGGCGCATCACCAACCCCTTGTTTCGAGGGTTTCTTCTGGGTAAGCATCATGCTGCCTAGATCGCATCTTGTGATCTAGGCAGTACACGTTTATTCGTTGTTCATGCGTTGCTCGTGCTGAAGCCTTGTTGATGGCGAGCAACGTAGTTATCATAGATGTGTCAGGGTTAGCATTGTTTCATCGTGTCACATGCTTTCGTCCATGCAACCCTTAGACGTCTAGCCGCCCTTACACCTATCTTAGGTGTAAGGGCGGCACCTCGCTTGATCATTATTTAGTAGATCCGATCCGTTATGATTGCTCCTTGTTATTCAAGGATTAGTTTAATATCTGCATAGTTAGGCCTTGCAAACGGGTTGAAGGATCCAGTAGCACGTAGGGTGTAGTTTGCTAGCCCTAGATGAGATGTTCCGGGGATCAACTTCACGTTGGTTTTTAGGCCTTATCTAGGGTCGGTTTATTATCACCGTGCGTGGCTGCCAGGCTCAATCACGCGTAGGATGTTCCGAATATGTGGTGAAAACCCTAAATCGTCGTAGGTCGTTTTAGCTTTATTTTGATCAAGCAGGACCACCATGTGATCGTATACCTCATACGGATCATGGGTGGATCGGCTCCTTGAGCCGATTCACAGGACAACCTGAGAGCCGATCGAGACTCGTATTTAATGTTTACGTGTATGCCATGCAGGAAACTAAGCGAAGCAAATCCATCACCTTCCTGACCAGGTATAGGTCAGGTGGCACGCCCTTGCACCAGCATCGGACGTGCGTGCCGAGGCTTTGCGGGCCGTCGCTCGAGGGACCAGGGACAGCCGCAGTCCTGGGAGCCTCCCGGCTCTACTGTGTTGCCCGTCGCTGCTCGCCGGTGGGTTTCTGACCGCAACAATTATCTCTTCCAATTATAGACCCTTGTCCTACCGGTATGTCTTTTAGAGTGTACTTAGGAGGAAACATGATGGAAAAAACAAAAGGTAAATAAAGTAAATGCAAGTAACTAATTCTTTTGTGTTTTTAATATGGAGAACGCAAACAAGATAGTAAATAAAGTAAAGCTAGCAACTAATTTTTTGTGTTTTTGATATAGTGCAGCAAACCAAGCAGTAAATAAAGTAAAGTAAAGCAAGACAAAAACAAAGTAAAGAGATTGGAAGTGGAGACTCCCCTTGCAGCGTGTCTTGATCTCCCCGGCAACGGCGCCAGAAAAAGTGCTTGATGCGTGCAGTTAACACACGTCCGTTGGGAACCCCAAGAGGAAGGTGTGATGCGTACAGTAGCAAGTTTTCCCTCAGTAAGAAACCAAGGTTTATCGAAACAGTAGGAGTCAAGGATCACGTGAAGATCGTTGGTGACGGAGTGTAGTGCGGCGCAACACCAGGGATTTCGGCGCCAACGTGGAACCTGCACAACACAATCAAAGTACTTTGCCCCAACGCAACAGTGAGGTTGTCAATCTCACCGGCTTGCTGAAAACAAAGGATTAACTGTATAGTGTGGAAGATGATGTTTGTTTGCGAAGAACAGTAAAGAACAATTGCAGTAGATTGTATTTCAGATGTAAAGAATGGACCGGGGTCCACAGTTCACTAGTGGTGTCTATCCCATAATATAAATAGCATGTTGGGTGAACAAATTACAGTTGGGCAATTGACAAATAAAGAAGGCATAACAATGCACATACATATATCATGATGAGTACTATGAGATTTAATCAGGGCATTACGACAAAGTACATAGACCGCTATCCAGCATGCATCTATGCCTAAATAGTCCACTTTCAGGTTATCATCCGAACCCCTTCCGGTATTAAGTTGCAAGCAACAGACAATTGCATTAAGTATGGTGCGTAATGTAATCAACACAAATATCCTTAGACAAAGCATCGATGTTTTATCCCTAGTGGCAACAGCACATCCACAACCTTAGAACTTTCTCACATCGTCCTGCATTCAATGGAGGCATGAACCCACTATCGAGCATAAATACTCCCTCTTGGAGTTACAAGTATCAACTTGGCCAGAGCATCTACTAGCAACGGAGAGCATGCGAGAACATAAACAACATATATGATAGATTGATAATCAACTTGACATAGTATTCAATATTCATCGGATCCCAACAAACACAACATGTAGCATTACAAATAGATGATCTTGATCATGATAGGCAGCTCACAAGATCTAACATGATAGCACAAGGAGGAGAAGACAACCATCTAGCTACTGCTATGGACCCATAGTCCAGGGGTGAACTACTCACACATCGATCCGGAGGCGATCATGGCGATGAAGAGTCTTCCGGGAGATGATTCCCCTCTCCGGCAGGGTGCCGGAGGCGATCTCCTGAATCCCCCGAGATGGGATTGGCGGCGGCTGCATCTCTGGAAGGTTTTCCATATCGTGGCTCTCGGTACAGAGGGTTTCGCGATGAAGGCTTTAAGTAGGCGGAAGGGCGGAGTCGGAGGAGTCGGAGGAGTCACGGGGGCCCCACACGCCAGGGCCACGCGGGCCCCCCTTAGGCCGCGCCGCCCTAGTGTGGTGGCGCCCCGTGGCCCCACTTCGTTTCTCCCTCGGTCTTCTGGAAGCTTCGTGGAAAAATAAGCCCCTGGGGGTTGATTTCGTCCAATTCCGAGAATATTTCCATTGTAGGATTTCTGAAACCAAAAACAGCAGAAAACAGCAACTGGCTCTTCGGCATCTCGTCAATAGGTTAGTGCCGGAAAATACATAATAATGACATATAATGTGTATAAAACATGTGAGTATCATCATAAAAGTAGCATGGATCATAAGAAATTATAGATACGTTTGAGACGTATCAAAAAGCATGCTAAAAATAAAAAGTACACTAAAGAAGATTTTATTGCTAAGAAACATGGTAATGAAAGAGAACCTTGGGTTCAAAAGCAAATGCCTTTTCCTGTTAAGAAACTAAAATCAAAGGAGGAAGAACACTATAATAAATTTTGTGATTGGATGAAACCTTTTTTTTTTGCAAACCCCTTTGACTGATGCTATTAAATTGCCTCCTTATTCAAAGTATATGAAAGATATTGTCTCTAACAAAAGGAAAATTCCTAATGAGGAGATTTCCACTATGCTTGCTAATTATTCTTTCAATGGCAAGGTTCCAAAGAAGCTGGGAGACCCAGGTATACCGACTATCCCTTGTTCCATCAAGAATAATTATGTTAGAACTGCTCTATGTGATTTGGGAGCAGGAGTTAGTGTTATGCCTTTTTCTCTTTACAAGAGACTTGATCTAGATAAGTTGATACCAACTGATATATCTTTGCAAATGGCTGATAAATCTACTGCTGTTCCTGTTGGTGTATGTGAGGATGTTCCTGTTCAAGTTACTCAAAATTGCTTAATATTAACTGATTTTGTTGTGTTGGAAATGCCTGAAGATGATAATATGTCTATTATTCTTGGAAGACCCTTTCTTAACACTGCAGGGGCTGTTATTGATTGCAATAAAGGAAAAGTCACTTTCAATGTTGATGACAAGGAACATAGTGTTTATTTTCCCAAGAGGATTGATAAAGTATATGGAGTTAATACAATTTCTAATTTGAGATCTATCAGAGTGGGAGATATTGATTGTCCTATATATGAGCCTAAAGAAGAATATCAAACTATTGTGATTGGTTCCATATCAATACAATACAAGGTAACATGATTGATTTGAGGTTTATTTCTTGTTATGACATGTAAAATTTATTTGGTGGCAAGACTTGATCAACCTTGTTAACAAGTATATTTTAAATGCATGGAAGAGCTAAACAACATTTCTTTCTTTCTCCACTTGTTTTACTTGCTGTAGTACTACTTGTTTTGCAAGGTACTTTAGTTGTTTAGAAATTTAAAAATCTTTTTCTGTCCTGAAATAGTAATGTTAACACCCAGAAATGTGCGTTTTTCGAAGTTTTCAAAAATTTACAAAAATTATACCGTTGGTCCTATTTTTCGAAATGCAACCTGGGAGTGCCTGGGGCGGACCAGTGGGGCACCCCAGGGCTGGCCCCCATGTGCCGGCGCGGCCAAGGAGGGGGGCGCGCCACCCTGTGGTGAGGGCCCCACCTGGCCCCACTTAGTCATCCCTTCCACTCACTCCACTCTCTCTCCCGAAAAAACTCATACCAGTTCGTTCTCACTCGCGTTTTCGCCCGAGAGCTCAGGATTTTTTGATCTCCTTGCTCAGCCCATCTTTGCTGCTGAGATTTGGAGCATTTGCTCTCCGGTATGTGACTCCTCCGATTATCCAAATAGAATTTTGTATGGTTGAGTATATCTTGAGTAATTTGCTGCTGTAGGTGACATGTTAAGCGAGTTTGCATGCTTGATTCAAGTTGTAAAAATTAGTTTTGATGCATGTTTAGTACTCTTTCAAGTTCCTATAGTAGTTTCCCTCATTTATATGTCTAAAAATCAACTATTATAATGATTGTTGAAAAATTTCAGAAAAGGAAAATGAATAACCACACCTTTGGAGAAGTGTTTGAGAGGGATATGTGACATAGGCATCCCAAATGGGCCTGCCGAAGATAGTACCCGGGGTTTACTGAAGGCCCACTACCCGAAGAATAAGAAGATTCGGGAGCCCAAGATATATCAAGGAAAGTTAAGAGTTGTAATAGGAAGTGTTATTTGTAATATGGCGGGATGAGTTAGAAACCGTCCCGGACTCTGTAACTTGTATAGCACGAATCCCTCGGCTCCACCTCCTATATAAAGGGGGAGCCGAGGGACAAAGAGGGAATCGAATCATTGTCTGCAAACCTTAGTTTTCATAATCGTCGAGTACTTTTCGGCTGAAACCTTCGAGATCTACTTACCCTCTACTTCCAACTAAACCCTAGCCTACAATCCATAGGCATTGACAAGTTGATACCTTGTCAATTGGCGCCGTCTGTGGGAACTAGAGGCGTAAGGATCTGATCTCGATGGCACGTTCAAGATCTTCGACATCGTCAACCGCAAGCAACACAATGGATCGAGGTAAACAGATCGCTGCTGGTCTTGTCGATTTTGTTCCTCACCCACCCTCCCGTTTGGATGCATATGCCTATCTGGCAGAGCCCATGGAGATGACGTTCGGAAGGTTTCACTTTCGCGTCGAGAAGGAAGGATCGTATCGTGTCGAGATTCCGGTTTCGTCGGGATCGTCGGCGGTCGATTCTGATTTTTCAAGCTATGCATCGTCAACCGAGTCAGGAGAAGAAGAAACTTCGGCGACACGATACGTCAGCACCAGAGCAAGAGAGAAGCTCGCCAAGATCTTCAACGACATGTCGTTTGAGTCATCTGCGGACTCATATATAAGCGATGGCTCAAGCGATGTCGACAGTTACGACTTCATCGACAAATCTCTCACAGTGGGCAAGGTCTTCATCAATCTCAACGATGATGTCACCAAACCCAACGTAGATCTGAGTACAAAGTATCATCAGATTTACGCCATTGAAGATCAAGAGGAGACATCTGAGGCTTTCGACAGTCTGGGAAATCCATACGTCGATCCCTCCAATCTGCGACAAGGCCTGGGCAACAAATACGTCGGGCCAGAGCCACGAGATAGAGTTCAACTTTCACAAGCAGCGTGGGACAGAGCCGCGAGAGCTATGAACGGCACAGAACCAATGGCTACCACAGCCACACCAGAAGAATTGCAAGCATATCAATATAGGCTCGCACGAGCTGCCAGGGAATTGGAAAAACAGACAGCTGAGTTGAACAGGAGGAAGGAGGCAGCTTCGCATCCAGCAGAGAAGGGCAGACCTAAGTCGACAATCGAGAACCACGGGTGATAGCCACAGGGAGGCGCGGAACAGAGCAAGATCAAGACTGCAACATATACCCGAAGCAGAAAGAGAGCACTTGGTCCAAAACCTCGACATGTCCTTTATGTCGATAGATACAAGAGGAAACATCATCCCTAAGACACCAGAGGCTGGGTATATGGCGACACATGCTTTTATCCTTGCATCTAAACCACCTCCAGGTGATCCAAGGGAAACACTATACAATATGGCGGTAGCAGGAGTTGGAGCTATGGGGACAGCGTTTGTATCAACGCCTCCCGAAGGAGCGGCAAGGCAAAATAGTCCACGACCCGCAAAGAAGAACAGCGGTAGCACCCGAAGGGCCAAGTGGAGCAAGAGACACAGCAGCACAAGCAAGAGTCGACAGAGCGCGGCAAAGCAGAAGGGATCATCGGCAATCTCCGGAGCTGACCGACGAAGATATGTGTGGCTTGCCATGCTTTACGAGGAGAGTCCGGAAAACTCGAGTCCCCTCAGGATTCAAGTTACCCGATAATTTCAAAAAGTTCGACGGCCTTCAAGATCCAGAGGATTGGCTAGTCGACTATCTGGAGACGGTGAAGCTCACAGGAGGAACTAGGGCAACAGCCATGCAAAGCATCCAGGTGCATTTGAGTGGAGCTGCACGATCTTGGATAAAGAAACTCGCTCCAGGGTCCATCGACAGCTGGGAAAGTTTCGAGGATGTGTTCGTCAAGAACTTCAGATCCACGTGCAAAAAACCCGCGTCGTTAGAAGAGTTGAGAGCATGTCGACAAAAGCCAGATGAGCCAATGAGAAAGTACATCCAGAGGTGGAATATCATCAAAAACTCGGCAGAAAATATATCTGACGAGAGAGCAATAGATGCGTTTGTCGCAGGAGTCAGGCGTGGAGATTTTGTCGAAGATTTGGGAAGGACCAATCCAAAGACAGTATCCGCGTTAATGGAGATAGCAAATAAATGGGCAGATGGAGAAGACGCTGTCCACAACAAACGGCACAGGTCGCCAGAGGAGGACCGTGGTCGAAACTATCAACCAAGGCGAAGATTTCCTCGGCAGTACCAGAACTACGACGCTCCAGGACAAATTTCGGCAGGATTTCGGACAAATACAGGAGGAAGCAATAGAGATGATTACCAGAGAAGCAATGAACAGCGAGGTGATAACAGGGATGATTCACGCAACAGGCAAAATAGCGGGCCTAGGTTCCCAAGGCCTTTCGTGTCCCCTGAAGAGATGATGAATGGACCGTGCCAGATGCATTTTTTCCTCGACAGCAACGGTAAAAGACAGTCAGGGCACTTGCAGAAAGATTGTCGAAATTTTCAAGCAATGTTGCGGTATGCAGAAAACGCTAATGCACGGGCAGCACAGAGAAATCCTCGAGAACCCAGAAGCGAGATTCACTTGCCGCCTCCTCCCGCGATTACAGACGACAATCGGCATCAGCTCAGAATAGCGGCAGCACCTCCACCTCCACCTTATGTTGATCCTAACTCCAACGGAGCAGTGTCGATGATTCAGAAAGGAAGGCCGTCCAATAGAGCTCAGAAAGTAATCTCACGACAGGTGTTTATGGCAGAGAAAATGCCTCCACCAACAGTTGAGTACCTTAATTGGTCAGGACAAGATATCGGCTTCACAATAGCAGATCATCCGCAGCAAGTTCCTCGACCAGGGCAGTCAGCACTTATTCTGCCAGCAGTTATCGCGGGATTTGATGTCTCTCGAGTGTTCATAGACGGCGGCAGTAGCTTAAACCTTATGTATGCAGATACATTGAGGAAGATGAACATATCCTTAGCAAACTTGAAACCAACAGACACAAGGTTCCACGGCATCACACCGGAGAAACCAAGTTATCCATTGGGAAAGATCAATCTCGACGTTCAGTTTGGGACCCGAGAAAATTATAGAATCGAGAAGCTCGAATTTGAAGTCGTGGATTTTCCGTCGCAATACCACGCTCTGTTGGGACGACCAGCATATGCTAGATTTATGGCGGTGCCACACTATACATACCTGTTGTGGAGGATGCCTGGACCAAAGGGACCAATCACAGTCAAAGGAAGCTTTGCCTTAGCCGATAAGTGCGACAAGGATTTTCACCGGTTGTCAGAAACCTTCGGGATGCAAGCTGAGTACTTGGCGTCAAAAAGCATGACTGATTACGACGTACTGCCAGACGTTGGAAGGACAAACAAAGAATCAACTTTCAGTACCGAGAAAAATTCAAAAGAGGTGCAGATTCACCCGACAGACCCGAAAAAGACGACATCTATCGCAAACGACATGGATATCGCATAGGAAAGCGCGCTCGTCGAGTTCCTCCGTGAGCACTGGAAAATCTTCGCATGGTGTCCACCGACATGCCAGGAGTACCTGTGGAACTTGCCGAGCACCACCTAAACTTGGATCCACTAGCGAGACCAATCAAACAACCTTTGCGGCGTTTTTCGGAACCAAACCGCAAAGCCATGCTGTCAGAAATCAATCGACTACAAGAAGCTGGTTTTATCAAAGAGATATTCACAGAAGCCACATGGGTAGCAAATCCTGTGCTGGTGCCGAAGAAAAACACTAAGGTCCTTTGCATGTGCGTCGACTTTACGTGTCTCAATAAACATTGTCCAAAGGATCACTTTCCCCTCCCGAGGATCGATCAAATTATCGACTCCACGGCTGGATGTGAACGTCTTTCCTTCCTGGACGCTTATTCTGGTTATAACCAGATCAGATTGAAAGAAGAAGATGAAGTAAAGACCGCATTTATTACACCTTACGGCGTGTTTTGCTACAGAACAATGCCCTTTGGTCTAAAAAATGCGGGAGCAACATATCAGAGGATGATGCAGAAGTGTTTGGTGACACAGATTGGGAAGAACGTGCAAGTATACATTGATGATGTCGTCATAACGTCAAAAAAGGGGGCAACGCTGATCGAGGATCTCAAGGAAACCTTCGACAACCTTGATAAGTTCTGCCTCAAATTGAACCCGACGAAGTGTTCTTTCGGCGTTCCAAACAGGAGAACTTCGGGATTCCTAGTCTCAGCAAGAGGGATTGAAGCAAATCCCGATAAAATACAAGCTATCGTAACAATGAGGAAGCCAACAAAGTTGAAAGAAATACAACAGCTAACTGGGCGAGTCGCAGCTTTGAGCAGATTCGTCGCGAGGTTGGGAGAAAAAGCGCTGCCGTTCTACGCTTTGATAAAACAAGGAGATAAATTCCAGTGGAACGAAGAAGCCGACAGAGCTTTCGAGGATTTGAAGCGCACAATTTCGACACCACCAATTCTGGTGGCGCCAAAAGAAAGGGAACCTCTCCTGCTGTATATCGCAGCCACGCCCCAAGTGGTGAGCACGGTGCTAGTTGTCGAAAGGGAAGAAGAAGGAAAACTCCACGGCGTGCAGAGGCCAGTATACTTCGTCAGCGAAGTTTTATCGCCCTCAAAACAAAGGTATCCTCAGTACCAAAAAATAGCATATGGAGTGTTCACGACAGCACGAAAATTGCGCCACTATTTTTCGGCACACCCGATCATAGTGGTCAATGAAGCTCCTTTGTCAAATATATTGAACAACCCAGAAGCTACGGGTCGTGTCTCCCTTTGGGGAATAGAACTTTCCCCTCGGGTCATCACGTATGAAAAAAGAAAAGCAATCAAGTCGCAAGTTTGATGGGTCCAAGAGACTAGAAGGGGCTGGCGCAGGAGTAGTACTCATATCACCTGAAGGCGACAAATTGAAGTACATCCTTCGGATGACGTTCCCTAACGCATCTAACAATGAAGCAGAATATGAGGCCCTCATACACGGGATGAAGATGGCGAAAGCCTGTGGTGCAACTCGACTGAAAATCTTTGGCGACTCACAGTTGGTGGCACAGCAAGTTATGAACCAATGTGACGCAGTCAATGATAGCATGATGGCATACAAGGAGGTGTACAACGAGCTCGAGAAGTTGTTCGATGGATGCGAAGTAAATCATATTAGTAGATTGAGCAATGACGAAGCCGACGTTCTTGCAAACATCGGGTCGCAATGCCTTGCAGTCCCGCCAGGGGTATTCTGGGAAGAGATAACAGAAAGATCCACTAAGTCGACAAAATCAAAAAAGAAGGAGAAGAAATCCTCGGGGGCTACCAAGGAAAAGCAAGAGGAAGAAGAAGAAGATCAGGACTTGGTCATGGTAATACAGATACCGTGGATGCAGCCGTACATATCATACATCCTCAGGAAAGAAATACCCGACGATCCAGTCGAGGCAAGGCGAGTAATTCGACGCTCCAAAGCTTTCACGGTGGTCAAGGGAGAATTGTATAAGCGAAGTATTTCAGGCGTCTTGCAAAGGTGCGTCACACCCGAAGAAGGAAGAATAATTCTGAAGGATGTACACGAAGGAATATGTGGCCACCACGCAAGTAGTCGAGCTATCGCAGCCAAGGTCTTTCGGGCAGGATTCTACTGGTTGACAGCAATCGAGGACGCCAAGGACATAGTAAGAACTTGCGACGCGTGTCAAAGGTTTGCCGCAAAACCTCACTCTCCAGCAGCAGAGCTAGCACCAATACCATTGTCATGGCCCTTTGCTCAATGGGGACTTGATATGGTGGGCAAGTTACACAAATCTTGGCCAGGAGGAAAGGAGTACATGCTGGTAGCTGTCGATAAGTTTACAAAGTGGATAGAAGCGAAGCCGGTAAATTCACCAGACGGAGCATCCGCAGTCAAATTCGTAAAAGGCCTCGTCTTCAGATTTGGAGTGCCCCACAGCATCGTCACAGACAACGGCAGTAACTTCACATCCCATGAATTCAAAGATTATTGCGAAGAGGTGGGTATCAAGCTGAACTTTGCGTCAGTTGCACATCCTCAAACCAATGGGCAAGTCGAGAAAGCCAATGGCATCATCTGCAATGGCATCAAGAAGCGCTTGTTAGGACCACTGGAAAAAGCTCGACATACTTGGCCAGAAGAACTACCAAGCGTGTTGTGGAGCATCCGAACAACACCAAACACAGCAACGCAGGAAACTCCGTTTTTCCTGGTTCATGGAGCAGAGGCAGTACTACCAATCGAGATAGAGCACAACTCTCCACGTGTCGGTGAATATGATGAAGAAACGTCGAGAAAAGCGCTAGAAGACGACGTCGACGCGCTTGATGAAGCTCAAGATGAAGTACTATCTCGGGTAACCAAATATCAACAGGACTTGAAGAATTACCACAGTCGACGTTTGCGGCCAAGATCTTTTCAGGTGGGAGACCTAGTTCTTCGACTCACGCAAAAAAGTCATGAAAAACTCGAGTCACCATGGCTTGGCCCTTACATTGTCACGAAAGTAATCGGAGGAGGAGCATACAGGATAAAGGACAAGAAGACAGGGGTGGAGGAGCCAAACCCCTGGAACGTGGCGCAACTTAGGCGGTTCTACGCCTAGAGTCGAAATATAGTCCTTGTAAAACTTCAATGTACTGAAACGCCCGCGAGTTTTCAGACGCACTCTTTTCCTTTTTCGGGGCACCGAGTGGGGCCGGAGAAGGTTTTTAATGAGGCGGGCTCGCGGTGCTGCAATATAATAAAGATAGTGGCAATATAACTTTTCTTCTTTATCGACATAATCAAAGTATTTGCTCCGACAAATTTCAATATAGTTCATCGACAAAAGAAAAGCCTTGCCTTGGTATTCAAATACCTCGTGAGTCAACAAAAATACAAAATAGTACTCAATAAAAAGCTCGGGGGCTCATATTCGCCATAAATATATAAATGCCTTGGTTCAAAACCTCGCAAATATACAAATACAGTAAAGAGTCACCGAAACACTCGGGGGCTAGACAAACAGAGAAATATAGTGATTGCTTTACAATATAGTCATGGATTACAAAGAAATATCTACAAGAGGAAAATAACTAGTCTTGATTCAATATGTCATCAAGAGTAACTCTGTTTTCTTCAGGGGCAGCACCAAGAAAATCGGCATAATGGCCATCGGCAAAAAAGTCAGCATCCATCCGAAGAAGGTCCTCAATCATTTCTTCGGCTATAGGCGTAACCTTCGTGTTAATCCTGTCAACACCAACTCTTCGACGTTTTACCTTTTGATGAACTTTCGCGACAACTTGGGTAAGGTCAAGATTCGAGTGGCAGATCTGGAGCATGATAAGAGCAAATCTGGCGCCAGCTACCAGTTGAGCTTTGACAAAATCATGGATACTGCGAGCATCCTTGAACCTTTCCATCAATTCAGGAAGAGTTTTTGGTTGGATGTTCCGAGGAAACATGGAGTTGTAAACCATGGACAAGGTCTTGGTACAGAAGTCAAGGAAATCGCGAGTTTGAGAGGTGCGATCTTGAAATCTGACAATTTGGCGAGTCCTCTCTGGGGTAGCCCAAAACAAAGAACCATGGTCCAGGGAAAGATTAACAAGGAGGTTCGTCCTGGCATTTACCCTTTCTTCCTGGGCAGCAGCATCAGTAAAGGCACCTATCAAAACAACGAAGTGGAAACCTTTAAGAGACAATAGCATGAAGATGAAAGATATCAAAGGATGAAACAAGCATACCCGACATATCTGCACTGGCTTCATTCATTAATTCGAGCATGAAATTTTCTCGAGTAGTCGCCTTTTCAGCCTCGGAAGCAGCAATTTCCTTAGCAGCCACGGCCTCGCGAGCTTGCTGAAGAGCAACCTTTTCGGCTTCAGATGACTTACGAGATTGCTCCATCATCACAAGTGTTTGCTTCTTTGCATACTGAAGTTGCTGTCGAAGTTCATCCAGTTCTTGCGACAAGGTATCGTCGACAGGTGCAGCATCAGCAAAAGCTCTCCTCGCGCGAGAAGAAGAAGGCGAAACATTGGAAGGAGTGGAAGATGGAGTATAGTTATCAAATATCAACTGAAATTTAAACAAGACAACATCAAACAACAAGCAAAGACAGAGTTTTCATTAATCTCTTGGAATAATTACAAGGGCATTACAGTGGAGCTAAGGAAGTACATGTCGCCAAATGACTACTTTGGCGACAAAAGCAAAAGAAACAGAAAGAAAAACAGAGGCATGCAACTAGACCTCCGGCCTTGACGAGCTAGGAGTCGACGATGGCTTAATCCCGAGATAGGCCAAGATCTTCTTTGTGTTGGGCTTGGCTGCCTTAATCAGCGACTTCCACCTTGATTGCTCTATCTGCTCGGTGTCGCCAACTTTCATCCAGTCAATAGTCTGTCGACTGTCAGCAACCAACGCGACAGTGTTCTCAACGGCAACCTTCATATTTTCTTGGCGCATCTTCAGTCCAAGGTCTTCCGGTGTATTGAACATCTTGGCAAGGTTGAGGAAAGTCGCAGGCTCCTCTTTCTTCGGGAAGAAGTAGGGGAACAATGCCGACAATACTGCGCTAGCATTCGACACACCTTCACGAATCTCGGACCCATGAAGCTCCAGATAGGAAAGTGCGTCAAGGACAGGATCATCGACAGGATTCGTCAGATCAAAATCCTGGTTTGTTTGGGCTGTCAAGGAAACAAAGCATTAGTGAAAAGATAAGAAACAACGATTCTCATAAAAATAGAAGGGATCAGCAAAATTACTGAAAGTGCGGCGACTTTGAGTTTTCAGGCGCTTGAGGATTCCTTGTTCACGAGAAGCTTGCGCAGCTTTGTGCTCGTTTAAGGCAGATGTAGCATCCTCAAGTTTTTTCTGCAGTTCCTCGACACCAGCAGCTTTTGCCTTGGCTTCATCAGCTTCGGCCTTGGCTTCGCTAGCAACGAGTTCGGCTTTCTTGCGAGCCGCCTCACTTTGCTCAAGTTTTTGAGCAAGTGCGTCGGCACGTTCGTTGGCCTCTGCAAGTTTCTCTGTCGAGATATGAAAAAGAGAGAGAAGAAAGATCAAAAATCGCGACAAAAAACTGGAGCAAAAAGCCAGGGAAAAACGGCAAGCATAGAAGTCGTTACCTTCGGCTTTGTTCGCATATTCACGGTACCCAATAAATTGGGATCTGATGCGGAGAAGCTCTTTGATCATGGGCTGTTCAAGACGAACACAGCAAGAGAAACATCGGCATGAAAAAGAGCGAGAAGGCGTAAAAAAAAAAAAAAAAAAAAAAAAAAAATAAGGAAAATATAGATGTCGACAAGCTTACATCATCTAAGAGCAGAGTCGACGAACTGCCCAACTGAGGGGCAGGTTCAACAATCTTTTCAAACCTTGTCCTTTTTGGTGAAGGAGCAAGGGGGCTTGATGGTGGAGTAGTGGTGACGACGTTTTGTTGAGGAGGCGAGGTTTCTTCTCCTTCAACTAGCGTGTCTGAGGCAAGTACAGTACGTGACGTGCTTGTCCGAGGAGCCACGTCAGTAGTTGGAACTTCTTCCTCGTCATCACTATTGATCAAAAAGTCGGCAGCATAAAAAGCAAGACAAAGATAAATATTTCGGGTACAAAAATAGGGAGAAATAAAGACGACTTACGAGCTGACGAGGGATTCAACATAAGGATCGTAAGCTGCCTTCGGATGAGAAGGAACAACTTCTTCAGCCTTAGAGGTGCCAGAATCCTCGGCATCAGTCCTTTTCCTTTTGTTCCTTGGAGAAACAGCCGGAGGAAGGGATTGCGTCGATTCACTGGCTTCAGACTCAATTTCTTTTTCATGAGAAGCCGCAGATTTGTGAGAACCCGCGACTTCACTTTCAGGAATAGAAGAACCTTGAGTATCTTCGGCAACAATGGCCTGTTCTTCGACTTCTCCACCCTCCGGAAGAGGAGGAAGGGAAGTCATAGTAGGATGGTTCTGTAAAAAATAGTGACCAAAGGAAAATTAAAGAGATGACAATATAATGAGATGCAGAGAAAGTGCGAAACAAGATAAAAACTCGGGAAGACAAAATACCTCGGGGAGTGGATTGGCGGCGCTGTACGGTTCCACGCGACAAGAGGAAGGAATTGGGTCTTTACCCAGGCGAGAAAGTCTTCGAATCAACTTCTCCAAGTCCTTGGTGGAAAGATCACCGGAGATTCTATTGGCGTCATTTTTACCAGAATACGTCCAAAGGGGATTTTTGCGAGCCTGAAGAGGCTGCACTCTAATCCTAAGGAAGTAGGCAGTGATTTGAACACCAGACAGCTCTTTGCCTCGAGTGTTTTGAAGCTGACGAATACGAGACATGAGTGCCTCTGTCGCCTTTTTCTCTTCCTCGGAAGCTTCGGCATCCCAGGAGCGGCGGCGCTGAATTCTGGCACTTCCGTCGAAAGGAACTATGTTGTGCTCAACGGAGTTGGCGCTTTCTTCGTGAATGTAGAGCCACTTTTTGCGCCATCCTTGGACAGAATCAGGAAATTTGACGTCGAAATAGTCGACATCAGTACGAACACAGATAACAACGCCACCTATGTTATAAGTGACGTTGTGGGAGCCATTGCGGCGGAGGCGTAAAAATGCGTTTCCACAGAGCCCAATTGGGAGGGATTCCGAGGAAGCATTCGCAAAGTGTGATGAAAATAGAAATGTGAAGGATGGAATTGGGGGTCAACTGGTGCAGTTGAATCCCATAAACGAAAAGAAGGCCACGGAGGAAATCGTGAATTGGGGCTGAAAGGCCGCGGATTAGGTGATCAACAAAACTAACCCGATACTCCATTGGAGGCTTGGGGTAGCTTTCTTCGCTGGGAAAGCGGATGGCGTCCTCCTTCTTCATGAGGCCAAGCCTCTTCAGCATGTTGGTGTCTTGGTTGGAGATTTTGGATCTCTCCCACTCAAGATCCTCGGCGGCCATCTTGGATTCCGGAGTGCTGTGGCGAGTCAGACGCGCGCGCGGTGGCATCAACGGCAATGGGCAGAGCAATGTATGTGAGTGCGGAAGATCAGAGAGAGTTGGGCGCAGGGGAAGTTTTGCAAAGAGGAACAGGTGAGTGGCGCAAGCGAGGGGATGAACGGAGGTTGAACAAAGGTTTATATAAGAATCAGGTGAAGCAGTGTGCCGTTGGATGAAGAAATCGTGTGGTGAGAATAGATCTTCTAGAAACAAGGGTAAAAAAGGTATTTTTACAGAAATAAGCGTTACCGTACGTGCGCCAGAAAAAGCGGAGGACGTGTGTCCCCCACTTGCACGACGTGTCAACGTGGTGGAAGCAATGGACCCACAGGGCAGAAAAATCACGACTATTCACCAGGGATGAAGAAAATTTGATTAAGGGAAGCATGTCGACAAGAAAAATAAAAGAAGATTGGCGACAGGAGGAATTATTAAAAACTTCGGGAGCCTTTGATCAAATACAAGTTTTTGCCCAAATGCTCGGGGGCTACTTCGACAAAAAGTAAAATTTCGATTATGGCAGTATAGAAATTGCGGGAGCCTACAACCAAGCACAAGTCCTTGGCTGTAGCCTCGGGGGCTACTCCCATCGGGAGCGCTGTTCGCGCACCCGAGGGATAAAAAAAAAAAGAAGAAGAAAGAGATCATATTGGGAAATAATGACAATATAGCGACAAGGTGGACTAAAATGTTGAGCCTACAACCAAGCACAAGTTCTTGGTTGTAGCCTCGGGGGCTACTCCCATCGGGAACGCTGTTCGCGTGCCCGATGAAATTAACAAAGGAAAAATAGAAAAGCAAGAGAGTATATTTCGAGTTATAGTTAACTCTACATATACTCCCATCGGGAGAGCAATATAAGTCATATTTGACTCGATAAAATGTGCCATTCCAACAGCTGGAAAAGCACTCGACAATATATTCTCAGAACGCCGAAGTTGCGATCAATTTCTGAATGCCGCAAATTTGCGAAGGTAAGACCCCAGATCCGTTCTGCTGGGCGTGGCATCGCCAAAGACTGCGCTCTACTACCTTTATCCGTATCAATAGATACGAAGAAAAATCCTAACGGACGCGTTAGGTACCCGATAAATTTGACTGGGACTCGACAGAATGGTAAGACCTTAAGCGGCACCTGTCGAAGTTTACACCAGTATCCCGAGATCATGTCCAGGGACGTGATTTTGAAGTAGGTTTTTGCGGATTACCACTAGAGCAGTTAACTAGTACCTGATCCGTCAGATGAACTAGCCCCAACTACCATTATCCCTGTACAATATAGAAATCTTATGTGAAGAAATATAAAAAAGTTAAAGCTTTCGAATAAAAATAAACAGTGGAGATTTTCCCTGATTCTACGATTCAAGCAAAATCTCGGGGGCTACTGACATAGGCATCCCAAATGGGCCTGCCGAAGATAGTACCCGGGGTTTACTGAAGGCCCACTACCCGAAGAATAAGAAGATTCGGGAGCCCAAGATATATCAAGGAAAGTTAAGAGTTGTAATAGGAAGTGTTATTTGTAATATGGCGGGATGAGTTAGAAACCGTCCCGGACTCTGTAACTTGTATAGCACGAATCCCTCGGCTCCACCTCCTATATAAAGGGGGAGCCGAGGGACAAAGAGGGAATCGAATCATTGTCTGCAAACCTTAGTTTTCATAATCGTCGAGTACTTTTCGGCTGAAACCTTCGAGATCTACTTACCCTCTACTTCCAACTAAACCCTAGCCTACAATCCATAGGCATTGACAAGTTGATACCTTGTCAATATGCCAAGAGTAACAAGGCCTTCAAGGGAAGCTACTCGTGTTAGGCGATCCTATGATGAGGATGTCATTGCACCTAGCTTTGAAGATGATGACGACAACGGGATTCCTAATGCTTCATCCTTTCCATGCTTTGACTTTTTGCGTAATGCAGGGCTGCTTGATGACTTCTTGTTTCTCATCAATAATGTGGGCTTGTCTACCTATATGGAAGATGAGAGCGATCAATTTTATAGGCTAACTAAAATCTTTGTTGAAAGTTTCAAATTTAGCAACACACCTTTCACACCATCAGTTAAATTTAAGATTTATGATAGGCCTGTTACTATGAAATTGTGTGATTTTTGTACTGCACTGGACATTACTCCTGTAGGTACATCGAAGAAGATCGAGAACCGCCCCAAAGCTTTGACGGAACTCTATCGAGAAGTCACCAACGATGATAGCCGTACTATTCAGCGCGGCAAGATAAGGAACATTCAGCTCCCTGCCATTAGATATTTCGCTTACTATCTTGCTACTAGCATTCTTGGTAGGGAGAACACTAGCAACATTTCTAGTTATCATCTTGCTTTTCTGGTTGTTGCACTTACTGGAGGTACTCCTTATCATCTTGGTGCTCTCATTGCTCGTCGCTTATCTAATAAGGGACCTATTTATGGAGGGATTATTGCTTCGCATATTGTTGCATATCTAGGTCTTTCTGTTGAACCTAGTGATGAGAAATTAGCTCCTATTAAGCTTGATATTGCTGCTATGAAGAGTCACCAATTTGTCACAACTGACTCCAACTTAGAAAATATTGTTTATAGAATGTTGTTTATTGACGGGGGTGGATGAGCAGCTGAGGATACGTGGATTTCACCAGTAGCACGACTCCGAGGAAGTCGGGCCCTCTGATGGGTACAATGTCACATATCCTGGTGCGTCCTCCAGTTCGTACCAAGGACAGGATCCTCCTTCATCATATTACGGAGGCGCCACTTCATGGGCACCGTGGGATTGACCTCCACTTTGGCCAAAAGCCTAAGCTTGGGGGAGGTATGCCGGCATCACTCATTCGTTGCATATTACAATTGCAGGTCATTTGTATATACTTGTTTTACTTCTTTTGGTTGTTTCTCTTTCGGTTATTTTTATTTCAGTAGGTTTCTTATTTTTAGTTTTTGAAGGTTGTTACTACTGTAGTAACCTTTACTTTTACTTTTTATTTCAATTGTGTGCCGATGGTTGCCTCTAATATGAGGAAGATGATATTTGGGAAAGTGTTGTCTAAAAAACAGATTCTGGACTGATATTGAAAACATTCCTGTGCGTAGCCAGAACGTTATTTTGAGCTGCAAATTTTTGTGCATGTTCCCCAAGTTATTATATAACTTTCATTAGTTGAGCACTTTTCGAGTTGAACAGCAGAAGATTTTTGAAAAAAATGATTACTGTACTGCTGTCAAGTTTTGGCAGATTTCTGCCACTTTGCTTTTCTGTGATTCTTTTAGTTTTCATTCTTTTGTTTTTGCTTTGTTTCTTTTCTAAAACACAAAAAGACCAAAAATATTTCTGTTATTTCTCTTTATCATTTGTTTATTTGGTTCCTTGTTCTTATTTTGCTTTATTTACTATCGTTAGTTTGCTATGAGAAAATCCAAAAAGATTTTGCTTTGTTTGCTTGTTTCCTTTTGTTCTTGTTTCCAATTCGAAAACACCAAAAATATTTGTTGTTCTTCTTTGGTTTTGTAAAGTTCACTATGGAGTTCAGGGTCTCCGGACGTTGGAGCTTGGTTTTCATTTCATATTATTCAAGCCGTACAAGTGAAAGGCAATAATGACGATCTACGACAATTTGACTGTGGTGAGAGGCTGGTATGAACTCTATTTGTTTTCATTTTTGTACATATACTCATCCATGTGAGCATGCTTAGTTGGTTCATGTGAGGTATATGTCATTTAATGAAAGTCTAGTAGTTCATGATCTCTCATGCTTAGCTCCAATTTATTAATATGAGTAGCATGTCATGAATATTTGCTTGCATTGTTTTATTCATAGATAGGTATGACATTGTGGTATCCTCCTCTGAATAACTCGTTCGAATTGACTTGGCACATCCTCACGCATGCATATGACTAAACAAAAAGTCAATTAAGCCTCGATGATTTTCCTTGCTTCAGAGTTCTTGTATCACTTGTATGCCTCCGTTAATTTTATTCTGTCGCAAGCATGATTATGACAGTTATTGCTCTCTTGATTGTCATTTCCTAGTCTATTGCTAGCCTTCACTTGTACTGAGCGGGAATGCTGCTCGTGCTTCCAAACCCCTGAAAACCAAGTTATTCCAAAGTGTCCACCATAAATACCTATGCATGGCATTTCAAACCATTCCAACTAAATTTTCATGTGCTACCTTTAAAACCATCAAAGTACTTCTCAATTTGTGTCAATGCTTTATAGCTCATGAGGAAGTATGTGGTGTTTTATCTTTCAACCTTGTCATTTACTCCTGACAAACTTTCACCAATGGACTAGTGGCACATCCGCTTATCCAATAATTTTGCAAAAAGAGCTAGCAACGGGGTGCCCAGCCCCAATTAATTACAACTTTCATAAATAATTCTCTTCACATGTTTTGCCCTGATTTATCAGTAAGCAACTTAATTTGCAAATAGACACTCCTCCATGGTATGAGAATGTTGGAAGGCACCCGAGGATTCGGTTAGCCATGACTTGTGTAAGCAAAGGTTGGGGAGAGTGTCATCCATAATGAAACTAAAATAAATGTGTAAACAAAAGAGAAGAGGGATGATCTACCTTGCTGGTAGAGATAACGTCCTTCATGGGAGCCGCTCTTGAAAGTCTGGTTGACGAGGTAGTTAGAGTGCCCACTACCATTCGTTGACAACAACAAACACCTCTCAAAACAATTTTACTTCTGTCTTTAGAAAAATGAAAAGCTCTAGCACATGTTAATCCCTGCTTCCCTCTGCGAAGGGTCAATCTTTTACTTTTATGTTGAGTCACCATCCTTTCTTTGAGCACCTTGTTGAGAGCATAATTGTCATTCTTAGTTTAATATGTTTGTCCCAGAATATAGTTAACTGTAGTATGACTTTGATGCTTTTGTCTTTGATAATCTTTACTTCTAGTCTTTCCATGAAATTCAGAGGTGCCTGGGCATTTATGTTTTGCTGTACAAATACGGGCAAGCGAGATACCACTTTATCATATCTTTTTATGAACATTGCAATTCTGCTTATAGAAGTGTTCATGATGCTTATTATTAGTTTGTTGGTATCTTTTTCATGATTGACATAACTATTAGATGACTTTATTTGCATATATCTTATTATGAATTGCCTAAGTACTCGTCCATATCATGAGAATATTTACATCATATGAGCAAATGTGTTCGTGAAAGTTCTTTTATCGCACTCAGTTGTTAACTGAATTGCTTGAGGACAAGCAATAAGCTAAGCTTGGGGGAGTTGATACGTCCAAAACGTATCTACTTTCCCGAACACTTTTGCTATTGTTTTGCCTCTAATTTGTGTATTTTGGATACAACTAACACGGACTAATGCTGTTTTCAGCAGAATTGCCCTGGTGTCTTATTTTTGTGCAGAAACTCAACTTTCAGGAAAATCCCCGGAAATAATCGCAATGGGCCTATTTTCATAGAAGATTCACGGAGCCAGAAGGGCAAGCCTGGGGGAGGCCCACGGCCCCCACACCATAGGCCGGCGCGGCCAGGAGGGGGGGTGCGCCACCTTATGGTGGGGCCGCCTCGGCCAGCCCCCGACGCTCCCCTCTGGACTACTTAACGCTTTCGACCTAAAAACGCACGGGGGTTCGACCATATTTCCAGAAGACATCCAGAACTCCGCCGCCATCGCGAAACTCCGTCTCAGGACAAGAAACTCCGTTCTGGCACCCTACCGGGACGGGGAATTGGAGGAGATCATCGCCATCATCACCACCAACGCCTCTCCATCGACCATCCATGCTCCCCCCATCCATGTGTGAGTAATTCCCCCGCTGTAGGATGAAGGGGATGGTAGGGATTGGATGAGATTGATCATGTAATAGTCATAAGATTGTTAGGGCATAGTGTCTAGTATCCGTTGTTGGTACTTTTATGATATTGTTGCAACTTGTTATGCTTAATGCTTGTCACTAGGGCCCGAGTGCCATGATTTCAGATCTGAACATGTTATTGATTCATGATAATATTCATTGTTTTATGATCTTACCTGCAAGTTGTATACACATATTGCTGTCCGGAACCCGAGGCCCCAAAGTGACAGAAATTGGGACAACCGGAGGGGAAGGCTGTGATATGAGGTTCACATGTGTTCACGGAGTGTTTATGCTTTGCTCCGGTACTCTATTAAAAGGAGTACCTTAATTACCAGTAGTTTCCCTAGAGGCCCGGCTGCCACCGGCTGGTAGGACAAAAGATGTTGTGCAAGTTTCTCATTGCGAGCACGTACGACTATATACAGAACACATGCCTATGGTTGTTTAGTACTTGGATACTGTTTTATTACTATCTGCAAATGCCCTGCCTTGATTGTTACATGAGCTCTCTTATCCATGCAGCGCCCGTTCATCCATCCCTATGCCTACAGTATTTTAATCCTGTTGTTTACTATAATCACTACTGCTGTCTTTGTTACACTGTTGCTTATATTTCACTACTGCTACTGCTATAAAACTGTTGCTACTGATAAACTCTTGCGAGGAAGTCTATTTCCAGGTGCAGCTGAATTGACAACTCCGCTGTTAAGGCTTACAAATATTCTTTGGCTCCCCTTGTGTCGAATTAATAAATTGGGTTTTACTTCCCTCGAAGACTGTTGCGATCCCCTATACTTGTGGGTCATCACATACCAAGAATGACATCTATGTCCTTCATGGGTAGAACAAACAGGTCTGCGTCAAACACACATCTATGGATCATGACGACCTGTTGTTGCTTAACATGGGTAACTAATATCGTTCCCCCTGCAGATAATATGGTGATAGGTGTTTCTAACTTAGAGAAACTTATCCCATGTTTGATGATGAATTGCTGAGAAATGAACGATGTGGTTGCACCGGTATCAAAAAGTACTTTGCCAGGATGAGTGAGTATCTGAAGCGTACCTATGACCGCCTTGTCTGAGTTTATCACCTCCTCCAGGCTGGTAAAGTTCAGCTTTCCGAAGGGCTTCTTGTTCTTCCAATTCCCTCCAGAATTTCTACTACGACTCCCTCCTCCTCCTGACTTTCCTCCTCCATTGTTTTTGTTAGGGAAATCTTTCAGCATATGCCCTTCCTGGCGACAACCATAACAAATCACCTTTGGTTTCCTGGAGTCCTTTGAGTAATGTCCTTTAAGTCCACAAATACGGCAGATAATGTTTGCCATATACTGGGATGCTGGGGTCCTCCTATTGTTATTGGGGTTGTATCTTGGCTTGAAGGTCAAACTGGTATTGGGTTTGTTGCTAACAAACTTCTTTGGCTCAAACTTGGCCTTCTTGTGCTTCTCCTTCTCCTCTTGCACTTGTTTAAAATCATCCTCCAGGTGATTGCGGCATCAACCAACTCCTGGAATTCAGTCGCTCTCAACATTCTGAGCTGCATCTTGAAATTAGGATTCAATCCTCTCATGAACCTTTTCTTTCTCTTGTCCTCGGTACTTACTTCCTCAGTGGCGTATCTGGATAGCCTTGAGAACTCTCTGACATACGTCAGGATTGCTTTGTCTTTCTGTTCTAGGTTCTCGAACTACCTACACTTCAACTCCATTACACTTTCAGGGACATTGGATTCCCGGAACTTATGCTTGAACTCCTCCCAGGAGAATACCTTTTCAGCTGGGTGGACTGCTACTATGTTACCCCACCAAGATGCGACAGGTCCACACAACAGGTGTCTCACATACCTTACTTTCTCTTGATCTGTGCATCCAACATTCTTGAGCTGGTGTTCCGTGTCCATCAGCCAATCCTCAGCATCCATTGGCTCGGGTGCATAAGCAAAGGATATAGGCTTGGTATTCCGAAAGTCTGACATCGTAACTCCTTGGTTTTCTGGTCTTTCTATCCTGTTTTGCTGCAGCAACTCTTCGAAGAATTTGTTCTGCTGCTCCATCGTTGCACGTTGCCTTTCCTCCAGCATTTGCATGTACTAGAGAAAGTTTTGTTGCGTCATCGGAGGTGGTGATGGTGGAAACTGATTTCTTGCGGCTTCATCTGCCTCTTCCTTCTGCTTGGCCTCGCGCTCGAGGCGCTGAGCTTCGCTCTCCTCTCCCAGCGCTCCCGACATCACCCCTAGCTTTGTAACACAAAGTGGTACTCATAGTTACTCCATGCGCAAGTTTTATGAGCTCAACTTTGTGCACAGAACTAGTCACGCAATGGAAATCAAGAAGCAAATCAAAATCATACAAAACATATAGCATGTATATACATACATAAGCGGTTTATTACAATACTCATAAGTAGTGTGAGTATGCAAACTCACTTATTGTATGAAAATTACAACTTATTAAACTAATACACACTACAATACATATGGTATCGCCTCCTTTGGTGGTCACTACTCGTGGCTTCATTCCTGGTACATCCCAGGCATCCATCCGGTCGAACGTGTCGTCCTCCTGATAGTGTCTGGAACATATGGCTTCCCAGTAGGCTGGTAATCCGAGTCCGAGGATGATTCCAGGGAGAAATCTATCATCATAAATTGATTATTTAGCGATGCATAGTCCTCCCCTGGGGTGTACTCCCCCTTGGCCACATTACGTGCCATCCCTCCTCCGGAATCTGATTCGATCACTATTGGGCACTCCTGATAATCTCCAATACCATAGTGAAAGTTATGATATTGATCCATCTCCGAGTCACATCTCACCGGATCTCCCTGAGTTCCCATGAATGACCCAAAACGCCATCCAGTGGAATTCTCTATAGGGGTCTCCGAACATTGGTGGTTCCCGGATTCCTCTCCTCCCTCATATCCACCATATGAACTACTAGGAAAGTACCTAGGTGTTGGTGGTGTTGGTTGTGGTTCAGGAGCATCTATGTCTATGTAATCACCAGTTGAGTAAACTGGTGTAGGTGGCTCGCTCTCCATAGGCTCCTTACGTTTTGAGTCCTCCTTAGGCTCAGTGAACTCGTCTAACATTGTATCAATTGCTCCCGATAAGTGTCGGTTCAACTGAAAGAACAAAGTCAGAAGGTTCCTACAGTTGTCCATGTATTTTGCGGCTTCTGCAGGTTTCCTCTTAGCAAACTTAAAATGGTTTAGAGTCGGATCATCATCCTCCTCCATATGTGGAATATGGGCGAATTCGGAGCTAATAAGATCCTTCGTCTTATTCTCACAGATCTCAGTGATAGCTTTCATGATTGCTATGTGATAGGCTGTTCTAATTGTTCTCGCCTCTCCTACAGGCATAACTGGTTTCATCCCTAAGGCTTCGGGTAACAGGAGTCCTACTCTACACTTTGCCAGTACAGTACCATCGTAGTACATGTACTTCATTACTCGGATCTGGGGATCGCACCCAAACTCGAGTAACATAGCGCAGAGTATATCTGCAAGTCCCCCGTCATAGTCATTCAAAGTGGATTCCTTCACTTTCACGTTGCGTCCGGAACGTGAACTGGCCATAGTTGGTTGTAGATAATAATGAATAGAATATTAGTAATAATGCATCATAATAGTGATAATAAAGAATTATCGCACTAATATGAATGTATTATTCTCAAGTGAATAGAAACCATATTTTTAGAGAATCCTTTACTACTCCTATTTGACTCCTACAGGTCTCGTCCCATTAACTAGGTTCCAACCTAAGGTCAAAGCTTTTGCTCCGATACCAACTGTGGTGACCCTGCATACCACTGCATGTTGTAGTATGCTAGTCGTTGACATAACTTGTGGGAAGTACCAATCCGCAAATATTACATCCCTCAGAGTAGTACAACAGAAACATAACTGGTCTTTATTTCAGTCATATAATATTACAAGCCATATAATTACATCATACTGGAGCTCCTCCTGGGCCCATACAGGTTTACTCCTAGATTCGAGATGAACCATACTCAACTTATAAAATATAGGTCTTAGCAGGTTTATCATTATTCGACTCGAGCAGTAAATACTATAGAGTTCGTACTGCTCGGTTACTACTACTACTTTTGTTGCCTAAGCTTGTTCTCCTTATGGAACCTCCCCGGTTCCGTACACGATCAGATAGTCGACCCCCTCAACTCCTCCAGAGAGGTCTGGTTCCTCGTAGCAGATCCCATCTGCTCCGTCTTGTCCTTCGCTGGCCTCCTCAAGGTGATTCAGACAATCTAAGCAGGGGATTATAAGAGGTATGAGTACGAGTGTACTCAACAAGTTCATTATAGGAAAGAGGTGTTTAATGCACTAGCTATGGCAGTAGACCAGAAAGCCTAATACCAATGCAGGTTTTCATAATCATTTCAACAAAAGGTTGCTTTTATTCAGAAGAACTATGTTCATCAGCCTTCACCGGTTTACTAGAACTTCATGGAGTTCCTTTCAGGCAACGTTCGCAGTTCCAAATCCTGGAACAAGGAGTGACAGGTCACGATTCATTACACTCTGCAGAGGTGTGTTGCTTTACCCATAAGAGATCTTAACCTTGGTGCCAACCGGGCAGCTTTCCCGTCCACACTTCCGTGGTGTGAGGCCCGGTATAAGGTCCTAGCCAATATTGCATTCCTCCGCGACCTCGCAGACCCACCCTTTGTTGCAATTCCAACCTTGGGTCCTCGCCGGTCAGCGTACCCCTTGGATACCTTCCGACCTCGACAACTATCAGGTTCTCGGCATGATACCTTTGCCAGTCGTTGCAACCCATCATAGACCGCATTACCGTGGGGACTTAGGGCTCCCCAACCACTCCGGTTGTCCCTCGGGATTCAACTTACTACGGTAAGCGCATCCGTTGATATACGAGAGGAAGAAACACAATTGAATACTCTGTCCCACTCCAGATCTTATGGTTAACACGGTTATTACGACACAAGAATCACTGGACGATATTTGTTGTTTAATCCTAGATGGATACAAACCCTTGCAATGGAACCTCCACCATACTCATACCATTGTTCCATTGCCCACCACATAGTCATATTCACAGTTATGAAATTAGCATCTTTGCTTTTTCATGCAAGAGTGATAAGTATAGTACTTTGCAAGTAATTTGGTAAAAATACTCAAAGTAACATGAGCAAGCGATGAACTTGCCTGGCGATTGCAATGTAGTGCAGTTGGATTGTCTGGACTGACCCTGGTCCTCTATTTCTGAAAGATAGCATCATTGTCTGATAAGGGAAATGGTTAAAGATTCAAATATGCATGCTTTCGATTTTTTAGGGTTTGGTTCCCCCTTCCCGGTGTTTAATTTAATGTCGGAGGTGTCGAATAAGAATAATTTAGAATTACTCCTTAAGAGTGAAAATATCATCTTGGAATGTTTCCAAGTTTTTTTAAGTCCAAAATAATTTATGGACTTATTTAATCATTAAAAATATGGGGTTATTTTTAATGATCTTTTATGAAATCATTATTCTTTGAATTAAATAATGGTTCACATTTATTTGTCTCAAAAATTTCATTTCATATTTAATTATGATAGAGAACTTTATTTTGAGTGGTTTGCATATTATTCTCTATTTTTTTAGAGCTATATTTAATTTATAGTATTAATTCACAGTTCTGGTTTTTTAAATAATTTGGGAAATACCCAAATTACCCTTGGGCCCACCTGTCAGGGTGAACCTGAGTGGGTTGGGCTAGACCCGCTCGGGTCGGGCCGACCCACTCGGTCGCTCGCCACTTCGTCTCCTCCTCCGCGTCTAACTCTAGCCTCTCAGCTCCCGCGACGCCGTGGTCGCCTCCGCCGTCGCCGATTTATTCCAGCCGACTCCGACCGCCTCCGCCATCGCCATGGGGCGCGTTCGACACATCTTGCAACGGTGCATCAAACCGTCCGTGTTGATCTGACGGATTCACCTCCGTCTGCTCGTCCTCGACCTTCCTATGGCACCTAGGGTTTCGGACGCCACCGCTGCTGCACGCCGGCGGTGCTCCAGGCTTGCCCTGGTGCTGACCAGGGACGTGTCGTGCGGTGCTGGGCGCTGCGGTGCTTGTCATGGCATGGCTTGGCCTGGCCTGGTGCTGCCGTGCGTCTGGTGTGTGTCGCCGTGGCCGCCATGGCCGTGCTCCTTGTCTGCTCGCCCAGGTGTGTACTCCTCCTTCTCTCTCTCGCCTGTTCTACCTCCTCTCCTTCCTCTGGATGCCTTGGCATCCATGGCTCTGTGTTGCTGCTGCTGTATGTGTGCTGCTGCTATGTTGTTGCTCCCGTGGCTATGCATGTGTTGCTGCTCTACTTGTGCTGCTGCTCCTTCCATGCTCTAGCCTCTGCTGCTCCACTCTACTTGCAGTTTATGGTTCTGTGAATTTCCTAGTTGCTAGTGGGCTGCTTATGCATTTATAACCTATCTGCAGCTACTCCTATACTTCTGCTCATGCTATTGCTACTGTTGTGACACTCACGCACTTGCTCATGAGCATGCTGTGATGCAAATGGATTGACATGTTGCTCCAGCTGTTGCTATTATTACTGGATGATCATGTGTATTCATAATTTTTGCACCTGGCTTGATTACTTTGAGTAATCCTTGCTTGTGCAAGGGCCAGTGCTACTTGTGTGATGCTTATTGAGCTATGGCTCATGGTAGGGCTCTGCTTGGCTTGGCTGTTGTCTATATGCATCAATTCCTTGATGATATGCTTCTGGATACAATTATATATTGTTTATATAATTTCTGTGATGCAATTGTTAATTATCTGTGGCTATTTCAGTAATTGGTTGATGTACTGATGCTAGGCTTGACTCTAGCAAGCCCTAGCATGCTCTAGCAAGCTCTGATGATCATGTGATCATCAGCTGCTTGTTGGTTGCTTGCTATCCTACTGTCTGTGCCTGACTGATGCTTATCCCTGTGCCTGTGTAGCACCATATCTTGTGCTGGTGCATGCTATTGCTTGATAAAGCATCTACTGATACTTGCAGTGATCCTCTGGATCATTTGCAAGTGTCTATGCCACTGGTTGCTGGTGTATTTCATTTATATGTATAGTTTGGATTGATTCAATGGATAAATGAGATGAACTGCTTATGCAGGAGTGATTCTTTTTCTTAATTGATTTTAGCTAGAGGGATGCCAACCATTGTTGGGGACCCTAGCTCACTTTGAACCCTTCTGGGTGATGATACAAATGCTTGGCTTGATGGTTTTGTGGTTGAGGTGACCCTAGCAGTAGCTATTTGCTGTTCTAGGGTAGCTCCCCTCTCTGTGGCTTGTTGTGGCTTCGTAAATGCTTACTGGTTGATCCTCTTTTGGATTTCCAGTAGCTTTTAATGTTGAAAAATTAAGTAGACAATCATTTGTCTATAAGTCTGATGGTTAACTAAACCATTAGATGCTAGGTGAGTTGGGCTAGGCTAGATATGAATCAAATCCTTACTGGATACTTTGGTTTGCTGTAGTGGTGATACACTTGGCTTGGGTCAATCTTCCCTAGGATTAAACTCTTCTGGCTTAAACCCTATTTTGCCAGCATCCACTGGTTTACACCAAATGATGATGCACCTAGGGTATTCCTACCCTTTGGCTTGTGTGTGAATCATGTCTGTGCAATTTGTATGGACAAAACCATTTGGTTTGTCCATGGTTTAATGTATACCTCACTCCAGCTCCTAGAAATTATGTTGGTGTAGAGGTTTTGCTTCTGGATGGTTGCTTGTGCTTGCCCTGCTCCTCCTGGCTTGCTGGTGATGGTTTACTCCATCATGTGCTTGCTCAACAGCCATCAGTTCTTGGTGGAACTGATACTGGATGGTTTTGGTGGCTTTGTGTTCTTCCTGTTCTTGGTGGTCTTACCCTGATGAAGCTCTATCGATGAGCAGCAAGGGTTTGGCTGCTGGAAAGTTTATATACTTCCCCTCTGGACACTTCCTTGGTCGACAGTCAGATATTTTGGTGATATGACAAGCCATTTGGGTTGTGTGTTGGTGATCATGCAAGCATGCTTGTGAGATGCTTACACTATTCATGGTTGGTACTTGTGTGTGATGGATGAGCTCGGCAGAGTTGGTGTTATCCACCTTATTTCCATTTTATTTCTAATCTGCCAAGTGGCTTTGCCACTAGGTTCAATGTGGAGCATTTGTGTTTCTTTCGTTGCAGGTTTGGAGTAAAATCAAATCATTCAAGGCTTGATCAAGGTCAAGATGGATTTTAGTAATTAGGGCCTTTGTCACTTGATCATGTAATTTTCTCTTTTGTATTTATTCCCTTTTATTTTAGGGATTTCTATTTTCGTGCCCTCGGTTCCTTAGTTGTGCTCAGTTTTCCCCAGCTCCTTAGTTTTTCCTCAGTTTTACCCAAGCCTTTGTCTGAAACCATCACACGTGATGTAACGGCCAGTTGCCCGACGGTTGACCGTTATCTTCTGACTAGTGGGGCCACGTAGAGCCTGCAAAGACACGTCAGACCATCCATCTTTGTTTGACCGTAAGCATCGGTGTATCCCTGACCAAAACGCGCACGAGTGGGGCTTCGGTATATCGAATGACAAGTGGGCCATGGCGCTGATACAATGGGCAATACACGGGTAGGAATAGATTTTTAAACGGAGCTCTACAGCGATGGCACGGAGGAGGTGGCCTGCGGAGTGCCGAGATGAGATCGACGTCCACAAAGAACTGCATGAGGCGAGACCAGACGCATTAGATAGATATGAACTAGATGTGTTTAACCATGCAAAGAAGAGAAGAAATGGTCGACGACATCGACGACTACCTCAAAACTTTGACTCACCGTGTCCGACACGAACAAGAGAAATGTAGAGAAAACTAGTGTCTCTCCTTTCTGGCGTGTATAGATGGGTGCTAGAAGAGTGTGGTGGCGAAGGGAAAGACCTCGCGGTGGTCTGTGGCGTCCAGCATAGCGGGGCGGCGTGGCCGTGCCCACAGCGGCGTGCATGCATGTTCGGCATTGGCATCGGCATGTACGTTCGGCATTGGCCTCGGCGGTATCTCTGGTTTTTCAGTGATCGAATGAGGGGACGGGATTGACGGTGCATCCCGACGGTGACCTAGCAGTGGCGGCGAGCATAGTCGTTCTGACCATGCCGATATCGGCATCGGCATCGTTTGGAGGCTGTGGTGCTCGAATCAAGGTGGGATTTGTTTCTTGTACTCCAAAAGTGATTTGAAACAAGTTTCGTGTTGAAGGTTAGGTAACGAAAGTTTGTAACTAAGCCCAAAATTATACTAGCGCCATGGTGAGGTTCTTTTTGATAGAGCTATACGGTTGGGCAAACTTTTTTGACACTTTTTAGATAGGGTTCCTTTTTGTTACACGTATGGCATCATGTATGGCAAATTTGGGGTCATTTGGAGATGTTCGAAAAAATCACTTTGCTTAAACGCGTGCCGTTTCGTCTCACTGAAACCAGCTTTTCTAACAAGGTGATTTTTTCTACATTCTCTAAATGACCTCAAATTTCATACAGCTGATCTTCTATACATAGATAGATAGATGGTTTCGTTTTTACATTTTTCAAACTTTTTATTTCCCTTTATAATACCCAACTGATTTTCAGATTTTGTAACAAGTTATGGCATCATGTATGGCATCATTTTCGCCCTAAATTTCAAATTTTGTGAAACTTTCCCTTTTAGATATTACTTGTTGTTATAGATATGGCATCATGTATGACAAATTTGGTTAGGTCTCACTGAAACCAGCTTTTGTAACAAGTTAGGTTTTTTCGACCTTCTCAAATGGGATTTTTTTTCTACCTACTCTAAATGACCTAAAAAATCATACAGACGATCTTCTATACAAAGATAGGTAGATTTTTTGCGTGAAAAGTAATGGATACAACAAATCGGTGATGGTTTATCATTTTTTTCGTTAAAACTAATGGCTACAACAAATCGGTGATGGTTTATCATTTTTTGCGTGAAAATTAATGGCTACAACAAATCGGTGATGGTTTATCATTTTTTTCGTGAAAATTAATGGATACAACAAATCGGTGATGGTTTATAATTTTTTGCGTGAAAATTAATGGCTACAACAAATCGGTGATGGTTTATCTTTTTTGCGTGAAAATTAATGGCTACAACAAATCGGTGATGGTTTATTATTTTTTTCGTGAAAATTAATGGCTACAACAAATCGGTGATGGTTTATCATTTTTTGCGTGAAAATTAATGGCTACAACAAACCGGTGATGGTTGATACGTCTCAAACGTATCTATAATTTCTTATGTTCCATGCTAGTTTTATGACAATACCTACATGTTTAATTCATACTTTATATCGTTTTGATGCGTTTTCCGGAACTAACCTATTGACGAGATGCCGAAGTGCCAAATCCTGTTTTCTGCTGTTTTTGGTTTCAGAAATCCTAGTAAGGAAATATTCTCGGAATTGGACGAAATCAACGCCCAGTATCTTATAATTCCACGAAGCTTCCAGAACACCGGAGAGGGGCCAGAGGAGAGGCCCAGGGCCACCACACATGGTGGCGGCACGGCCCAAGGGGGGGCGCGCCCCCCTACTGTGTGGGTCCCCCGTGGCCCTTCCGACTCCGACTCTTCGCCTATATAAGCCTCCCTGACCTAAATCTTCGATACGAAAAAGCCACGGTACGAGAAACCTTCCAGAGCCGCCGCCATCGCGAAGCCAAGATTCGGGGGACAGAAGTCTCTGTTCCGGCACGCCGCCAGGACGGGGAAGTGCCCCCGGAAGGCATCTCCATCGACACCAGCGCCATCTTCATCGCCGCTGCTGTCTCCTATGGTGAGGAGGGAGTAGTTCTCCCTCGAGGCTAAGGGCTGTACCGGTAGCTATGTGGTTCATCTCTCTCTCTCCCATGTGATCTTTATGTGATCCTGAGCTTTGTGATCTAGTTGAATATCATCTATGTGCTACTCTAGTGATGTTATTAAAGTAGTCTATTCCTCCTTCATGATGTAATGGTGACAGTGTGTGCATCATGTAGTACTTGGTATAAGCTATGATTGTGATCTCTTGTAGATTATGAAGTTAACTATTACTATGATGGTATTGATGTGATCTATTCCTCCTTTCATAGTATGATGGTGACAGTGTGCATGCTATGTTAGTACTCGGTATAATTGCAATGATCTATTATGCACTCTAAGGTTATTTAAATATGAACATCGAATGTTGTGGAGCTTGTTAACTCCGGCATTGAGGTGCTCTTGTAGCCCTACACAATGAATGGTGTTTGTCATCCAACAAGAGAGTGTAGAGAAAGTAGTATTTGTTTATTCAGTTATGTGATCAATGTTGAGAGTGTCCACTAGTGAAAGTATGGTCCCTAGGCCTTGCTTCTGAATAGAAAGTTACACCACAGAGAATTGCTTCCCACGCCAGCAAGCTATTTTCTGGCACCGCTTGTTTACTGTTTTACTGCATCTTTACTTCCTGCAATATTACCACCATCTATACCACCTGTGTTTTACTATCTCTTCGCCGAACTAGTGCGCATATACATCTGACAAGTGTATTAGGTGTGTTGGGGACACAAGAGACTTCTTGTATCGTGATTGTAGGGTTGCATGAGAGGGATATCTTTGTCCTCTTCCTCCCTGAGTTCGATAAACCTTGGGTGATCCACTTAAGGGAAAACTTGCTGCTGTTCTACAAACCTCTGCTCTTGGAGGCCCAACACTGTCTACAGGAAAAGAAGCGTGAGTAGACATCAAGCTATTTTCTGGCGCCGTTGCCGGGGAGGTAAGGTAAAAGGCACTCATACTCCGGTCCCAGGTAACTAAGTTATTTTCTGGTGCCGTTGTAAGTGCTCGAAGCTATTTTCTTTAGATCCTGCAATTGCATCTTTTTGTTTCTTATTTTACACTAGTAAGGCATAATGGAAAACAACTGTGAGCTTTTTATTCTATTTCCTGAGTTAAGACATGGATTGTTTGCTGCGAAAATTAAAAAACCTGTGGAATCTTATTTGCATGCTAGTAGCAATGATATTAGTATGAACGCATTGAACACCATTGTTGCTAATGATATGGAAAATTCTAAGCTTGGGGAAGCTGGTTTTGATGAGCATGACATTTTTAGTCCCCCAAGCATTGAGGAGAAAATTTTCTTTGATGATACTTTGCCTCCTATTTATGATGATTATAATGATAGTGGTCTTTTGGTGCCGCCTACTATGGAGAGTAAATTTCATTATGATTATACTATGCCTCCTACACTTGATGAGAATAATAATAATGATAGCTACTTTGTTGAATTTGCTCCCACTACAACTAATAAAATTGATTATGCTTATGTGGTGAGTAATAATTTTATGCATATAGCTCATGATAAGAATGTTTCATTTGATAGTTATATTGTTGAGTTTGTTCATGATGCTACTGAAAATCTTTAGTGGCTATAAAGAAAGAACTTCTTGGGAGATAACCCATGTGTTTATTTTACTACAGCACTTTTGTTTTGTTGTGTCTTGGAAGTTGTTACTACTGTAGCAACCTCTCCTTATCTTTATTTTATTGCATTGTTGTGCGAAGTGAATTCTTTGATAGCAAGGTTCATACTAGATTTGGATTATTGCGCAGAAACAGATTTCTGTCTGTCACGAATTTGGGCAGGGTTCTCTGTAGGTAACTCAGAAAAATCTTCCAATTTACGTGCGTGATCCTCAGATATGCACGCAACTTTCATTCAATTTGAGCATTTTCATCTGAGCAAGTCCAGTGCCTCTAAAAAATTCGTCTTTACGGACTGTTCTGTTTTGACAGATTCTGCCTTTTATTTCGCATTACCTCTTTTGTTGTGTTGGATGGATTTCTTTGTTCCAGTAGCTTTGGGCAATGTCCAGAAGTGTTAAGAATGATTGTGTTACCTCTGAACATGTGAATTTTTGATTATGCACTAACCCTCTAATGAGTTTGTTTCGAGTTTGGTGTGGAGGAAGTTTTCAAGGGTCAAGAGAGGAGGATGATACAATATGATCAAGAAGAGTGGAAAGTCTAAGCTTGGGGATGCCCCCGTGGTTCATCCCTGCATATTTTACGAAGACTCAAGCATCTAAGCTTGGGGATGCCCAAGGCATCCCCTTCTTCATCAACAATTTATCAGGTTTCTTCTCTTGAAACTATATTTTTATTCGGCCACATCTTATGTACTTTACTTGGAGCGTCTGTTTGCTTTTATTTTTGTTTTTGTTAGAATAAAATCGGATCCTAGCATTCTTTGTTTGGGAGAGAGACACACTCCGCTGTTTCGTATGAACACATATGTTCTTAGCTTTACTCTTAATGTTCATGGCGAAGGTTGAAACTGCTTCGTTCATTGCTATTTGGTTGGAAACAGAAAATGCTTCATGTGGTAATTGGTATATTGTCTTGAATAATTTGATACTTGGCAATTGTTTTGAGCTCTCATAGATCATGTTTAAGCTCTTGCATCATGTACTTTGCACCTATTAATGAAGAACTACATAGAGCTTGTTAAAATTTGGTTTGCATGATTGGTCTCTCCGAGTCTAGATATTTTCTGGTTAAGGTGTTTGAACAACAAGGAAGACAGTGTAGAGTCTTATAATGCTTGCAATATGTTCTTATGTAAGTCTTGCTGCACCGTTTATACTTGAGTTTGCTTCAAACAACCTTGCTAGCCAAAGCCTTGTACTGAGAGGAAATACTTCTCGTGCATCCAAAATCCTTGAGCCAAAAACTATGCCATTTGTGTCCACCATACCTACCTACCACATGGTATTTCTCTGCCATTCCAAAGTACATTACTTGAGTGCTACCTTTAAACTTCTATTCTTTGCCTTTACAATACATAGCTCATGGGAAAATAGCCTTAAAAACTATTGTGGTGAAGAATATGTACTTATGTATCTTATTTCCTAATAAGTTGCTTGTTGAGCGGTAACCACGTTTTTGGGGACGCCATCAGCTTTTACCTTTGTTGAATATCATGTGAGTTGCTATGCATGTTCGTCTTGTCTGAAGTAAGGGCGATTTTCATGATCAAATGGTTTGAGTATGCATATTGTTAGAGAAGAACATTGGGCCGCTAACTAAAGCCATGAATCATGGTGGAAGTTTTAGTTTGGACACAAATCCTCAATCTCTTATGAGAATATTATCTGTTGTTGAATGCTTAAGCATTAAAAGAGGAGTCCATTATCTGTTGTCTATGTTGTCCCGGTATGGATGTCTAAGTTGAGAATAATCAAAAGCGAGAAATCCAATGCGAACTTTCTCCTTAGACCTCTGTACAGGCGGCATAGAGGTACCCCTTTGTGACACTTGGTTGAAACATATGTTATGCAATGATAATCCGTGTTAATCCAAGCTAATTAGGACAAGGTGCGGGCACTATTAGTATTCTATGCATGAGGCTTGCAACTTATAGGATATCTTATACATAACACATATGATTTATTGCTACCGTTGACAAAATTGTTTCTATGTTTTCAAAATGAAAAGCTCTAGCACAAAAATAGTAATCCATGCTTCCCTCTGCGAAGGGCCTTTCTTTTACTTTATGTTGAGTCAGTTTACCTACTTCCTTCCATCTTAGAAGCAAACACTCGTGTCAACTGTGCATTGATTCTTACATACTTGCTTATTTGCATTCATCATATTACTTTGTGCTGACAATTATCCATGAGATATGCATGTTGGAAGTTGAAAACAATTGTTGAAACTTAATCTTCCTTTGTGTTGCTTCAAAGCTTTCTAGTAAGAATTTATTGCTTATGAGTTAACTCTTATGCAAGACTTATTGATGCTTGTCTTGAAAGTACTATTCATGAAAAGTCTTTGCTATATGATTCAATTGTTTAATCATCATCTTTACCATTGCTTTGAATCACTTCATTCATCTCATATGCTTTACAATATTATTGATCTAGATCATGTTGGTAGCATGTCACTTAAGAAATTATCATTGTTATCGTTTACCTACTTGAGGGCGAGTAGGAACTAAGCTTGGGGATGCTTGA
Organism: Lolium perenne; assembly: GCF_019359855.2. Lineage (NCBI taxonomy): Eukaryota > Viridiplantae > Streptophyta > Magnoliopsida > Poales > Poaceae > Lolium > Lolium perenne. Next base: position 46,267,379 of record NC_067244.2, read on the forward strand.
TACGTCTCAAACGTATCTATAATTTCTTATGTTCCATGCTAGTTTTATGACAATACCTACATGTTTTATTCATACTTTATATCGTTTTGATGCGTTTTCCGGAACTAACCTATTGACGAGATGCCGAAGTGCCAGTTCCTGTTTTCTGGTGTTTTTGGTTTCAGAAATCCTAGTAAGGAAATATTCTCGGAATTGGACGAAATCAACGCCCAGTATCTTATAATTCCACGAAGCTTCCAGAACACCGGAGAGGGGCCAGAGGAGAGGCCCAGGGCCACCACACATGGTGGCGGAGCGGCCCAAGGGGGGGCGCGCCCCCCTACTGTGTGGGTCCCCCGTGGCCCTTCCGACTCTGACTCTTCACCTATATAAGCCTCCCTGACCTAAATCTTCGATACGAAAAAGCCACGGTACGAGAAACCTTCCAGAGTCGCCGCCATCGCGAAGCCAAGATTCGGGGGACAGAAGTCTCTGTTCCGGCACGCCGCCGGGACGGGGAAGTGCCCCCGGAAGGCATCTCCATCGACACCACCGCCATCTTCATCGCCGCTGCTGTCTCCTATGATGAGGAGGGAGTAGTTCTCCCTCGAGGCTAAGGGCTGTACCGGTAGCTATGTGGTTCATCTCTCTCTCCCATGTGATCTTTATGTGATCATGAGCTTTGTGATCTAGTTGAATATCATCTATGTGCTACTCTAGTGATGTTATTAAAGTAGTCTATTCCTCCTTCATGATGTAATGGTGACAGTGTGTGCATCATGTAGTACTTGGTATAAGCTATGATTGTGATCTCTTGTAGATTATGAAGTTAACTATTACTATGATGGTATTGATGTGATCTATTCCTCCTTTCATAGTATGATGGTGATAGTGTGCATGCTATGTTAGTACTCGGTATAATTGCAATGATCTATTATGCACTCTAAGGTTATTTAAATATGCATCGAATGTTGTGGAGCTTGTTAACTCCGGCATTGAGGTGCTCTTGTAGCCCTACACAATGAATGGTGTTTGTCATCCAACAAGAGAGTGTAGAGAAAGTAGTATTTTTTTATTCAGTTATGTGATCAATGTTGAGAGTGTCCACTAGTGAAAGTATGATCCCTAGGCCTTGCTTCCGAATAGAAAGTTACACCAGAGAGAATTGCTTCCCACGCCAGCAAGCTATTTTCTGGCTCCGCTTGTTTACTGTTTTACTGCATCTTTACTTCCTGCAATATTACCACCATCTATACCACCTGTGTTTTACTATCTCTTTGCCGAACTAGTGCGCCTATACATCAGACAAGTGTATTAGGTGTGTTGGGGACACAAGAGACTTCTTGTATCGTGATTGCAGGGTTGCATGAGAGGGATATCTTTGACCTCTTCCTCCCTGAGTTCGATAAACCTTGGGTGATCCACTTAAGGGAAAACTTGCTGTTGTTCTACAAACCTCTGCTCTTGGAGGCCCAACACTGTCTACAGAAAAAGAAGCGTGAGTAGACATCAATGGTTTATCATTTTTGCGTGAAAAGTAATGCCTAAAAGAGTTTATAATTTTTAGCGCGTGACCTCTGAACATGTTAATTTTTATTGTCGCTAACCCTCTAATGAGTTGTTCTAAGTTTGGTGTGGAGGAAGTTTTCAAGGATCAAGAGAGGAGTATGATGCAACATGATCAAGGAGAGTGAAAGCTCTAAGCTTGGGGATGCCCCGGTGGTTCACCCCTGCATATACTAAGAAGACTCAAGCGTCTAAGCTTGGGGATGCCCAAGGCATCCCCTTCTTCATCGACAACATTATCAGGTTCCTCCCCTGAAACTATATTTTTATTCCATCACATCTTATGTGCTTTGCTTGGAGCGTCGGTTTGTTTTTGTTTTTGTTTTGTTTGAATAAAATGGATCCTAGCATTCACTTTATGGGAGAGAGACACGCTCCGCTGTAGCATATGGACAAGTATGTCCTTAGTTTCTACTCATAGTATTCATGGCGAAGTTTCTTCTTCGTTAAATTGTTATATGGTTGGAATTGGAAAATGATACATGTAGTAATTGCTATTAATGTCTTGGGTAATGTGATACTTGGCAATTGTTGTGCTCATGTTTAAGCTCTTGCATCATATGCTTTGCACCCATTAATGAAGAAATACATAGAGCATGCTAAAATTTGGTTTGCATATTTGGTTTCTCTAAGGTCTAGATAATTTCTAGTATTGAGTTTGAACAACAAGGAAGACGGTGTAGAGTCTTATAATGTTTACAATATGTTTTTTATGTGAGTTTTGCCGCACCGGTTCATCCTTGTGTTTGTTTCAAATAAGCCTTGCTAGCCTAAACCTTGTATCGAGAGGGAATACTTCTCATGCATCCAAAATACTTGAGCCAACCACTATGCCATTTGTGTCCACCATACCTACCTACTACATGGTATTTTCCGCCATTCCAAAGTAAATTGCTTGAGTGCTACCTTTAAAATTCCATCATTCACCTTTGCAATATATAGCTCATGGGACAAATAGCTTAAAAACTATTGTGGTATTGAATATGTACTTATGCACTTTATCTCTTATTAAGTTGCTTGTTGTGCGATAACCATGTTCACTGGGGATGCCATCAACTACTCTTTGTTGAATTTCATGTGAGTTGCTATGCATGTTCATCTTGTCTGAAGTAAGAGAGATCTACCACTTTATGGTTAAGCATGCATATTGTTAGAGAAGAACATTGGGCCGCTAACTAAAGCCATGATCCATGGTGGAAGTTTCAGTTTTGGACATATATCCTCAATCTCATATGAGAAAATTATTAATTGTTGTTACATGCTTATGCATAAAAGAGGAGTCCATTATCTGTTGTCTATGTTGTCCCGGTATGGATGTCTAAGTTGAGAATAATCAATAGCGAGAAATCCAATGCGAGCTTTCTCCTTAGACCTTTGTACAGGCGGCATAGAGGTACCCCTTTGTGACACTTGGTTAAAACATGTGCATTGCGATGATCCGGTAGTCCAAGCTAATTAGGACAAGGTGCGGGCACTATTAGTACACTATGCATGAGGCTTGCAACTTGTAAGATATAATTTACATGATACATATGCTTTATTACTACCGTTGACAAAATTGTTTCATGTTTTCAAAATCAAAGCTCTAGCACAAATATAGCAATCGATGCTTTTCCTCTATGGAGGACCATTCTTTTACTTTCAATGTTGAGTTAGTTCACCTATTTCTCTCCACCTCAAGAAGCAAACACTTGTGTGAACTGTGCATTGATTCCTACATATTTGCTTATTGCACTTATTATATTACTCTATGTTGACAATATCCATGAGATATACATGTTACAAGTTGAAAGCAACCGCTGAAACTTAATCTTCCTTTGTGTTGCTTCAATACCTTTACTTTGAATTATTGCTTTATGAGTTAACTCTTATGCAAGACTTATTGATGCTTGTCTTGAAGTGCTATTCATGAAAAGTCTTTGCTATATGATTCACTTGTTTACTCATGTCATATACATTGTTTTGATCGCTGCATTCACTACATATGCTTTACAAATAGTATGATCAAGGTTATGATGGCATGTCACTCCAGAAATTATCTGTGTTATCGTTTTACCTGCTCGGGACGAGCAGAACTAAGCTTGGGGATGCTGATACGTCTCCGACGTATCGATAATTTCTTATGTTCCATGCCACATTATTGATGATATCTACATGTTTTATGCACACTTTATGTCATATTCGTGCATTTTCTGGAACTAACCTATTAACAAGATGCCGAAGTGCCAGTTGATGTTTTCTGCTGTTTTTGGTTTCAGAAATCCTAGTAACGAAATATTCTCGGAATTGGACGAAATCAACGCCCAGGGTCCTATTTTGCCACGAAGCTTCCAGAAGTCCGAAGAGGAGACGAAGTGGGGCCACGAGGTGGCCACACCCTAGGGCGGCGCGCCCCCCCCCATTGGCCGCGCGGCCCTGTGGTGTGGGGCCCTCGTGCCGCCTCCTGACCTGCCCTTCCGCCTACTTAAAGCCTCCGTTGCGGAACCCCCAGTACCGAGAGCCACGATACGGAAAACCTTCCAGAGACGCCGCCGCCGCCGATCCCTTCTCGGGGGATCCAGGAGATCGCCTCCGGCACCCTGCCGGAGAGGGGAATCATCTCCCGGAGGACTCTACGCCGCCATGGTCGCCTCCGGAGTGATGTGTGAGTAGTCTACCCCTGGACTATGGGTCCATAGCAGTAGCTAGATGGTTGTCTTCTCCCCATTGTGCTTCATTGTCGGATCTTGTGAGCTGCCTAACATGATCAAGATCATCTATCTGTAATTCTATATGTTGCGTTTGTTGGGATCCGATGAATAGAGAATACTTGTTATGTTGATTATCAAAGTTATGTCTATGTGTTGTTTATGATCTTGCATGCTCTCCGTTACTAGTAGATGCTCTGGCCAAGTAGATGCTTGTAACTCCAAGAGGGAGTATTTATGCTCGATAGTGGGTTCATGCCTCCATTGATATCTGGGACAGTGACAGAAAGTTCTAAGGTTGTGGATGTGCTGTTGCCACTAGGGATAAAACATTAGTGCTATGTTCAAGGATGTAGTTACTAGTTACATTACGCGCAATACTTAATGCAATTGTCTGTTGTTAGCAACTTAATACTGGAGGGGGTTCGGATGATAACCTGAAGGTGGACTTTTTAGGCATAGATGCATGCTGGATGGCGGTCTATGTACTTTGTCGTAATGCCCAATTAAATCTCACTATACTCATCATAATATGTATGTGCATGGTCATGCCCTCTTTATTTGTCAATTGCCCAACTGTAATTTGTTCACCCAACATGTTGTTTATCTTATGGGAGAGACACCTCTAGTGAACTGTGGACCCCGGTCCAATTCTCTATACTGAAATACAATCTACTGCAATACTTGTTCTACTGTTTTCTGCAAACAATCATCTTCCACACAATACGGTTAATCCTTTGTTACAGCAAGCCGGTGAGATTGACAACCTCACTGTTTCGTTGGGGCAAAGTACTTTGGTTGTGTTGTGCAGGTTCCACGTTGGCGCCGGAATCCCTGGTGTTGCGCCGCACTACATCCCGCCGCCATCAACCTTCAACGTGCTTCTTGGCTCCTCCTGGTTCGATAAACCTTGGTTTCTTTCTGAGGGAAAACTTGCTGCTGTGCGCATCATACCTTCCTCTTGGGGTTCCCAACGAACGTGTGAGTTACACGCCATCACCTACAGCGGGGGAATTACTCACACATGGATGGGGAAAACATGGCTGGTCGATGGAGAGGCGTCGGTGGTGATGATGGCGATGATCTCCTCCAATTCCCCGTCCCGGTGGAGTGCCAGAACGGAGACTTCTGGCTCCTGAGACGGAGTTTCACGATGTGGCGGCGTTCTAGAGGGTTTCTGTCGACTTCGACTTCCTCCCGTGCGTTTTTAGGTCGAAGGCAATAAGTAGTCCGAAGGAGGGCGTCGGGGGCCAGCCGAGGCCACCACACACTAGGGCCGCGCGGGCCCCTCCTGGGCCGCGCCGGCCTAGTGTGTGGGGCCCTCGTGCCCCCACCTAGCTTGCCCTTCTGGCTCCGCCAATATTCTGGGAAAATATGACCTTCTGCATAAATTCCGAGGATTTTCCTGAAAGTTGGATTTCTGCACAAAAACGAGACACCAGAACAGTTCTGCTGAAAACAGCGTTAGTCCGTGTTAGTTGCATCCAAAATACACAAATTAGAGGCAAAACAATAGCAAAAGTGTTCGGGAAAGTAGTTACATTTTGGACGTATCACGTCCCGCCCCCGAACCCCTACGACACCTTCCTGGAGGACCCATGGAACAAGGTAACTCCGGTTTGCTTCCTTTTTTGTTCCCCATTCCTTTTTGAACCCTATTTTTGCTGGTGTAGATGGATCTGTAGATGGATTAGTATTGGGCTAATATTTGCGCCAATTTTATTCCATTTTGTTTTGATCACTTCTTGATTTCCTTTAAGATTTGGGGTTCGGCCGTTCGGTTAATTTATGCAAGTAATAATTGGATCTCAATCAGTTAATTTATGCAAGTAATCATGGGATCTCAATCAGTTATTTTATGCACTAATCGTAAGATATCAATCGTTTAATTTTGCAAATAATCTGGAATATGTTCAAGTTCAGATCTGGAATCTGTTTCTTTGCCTATGATGAATCGTTGGGCACAAATTTTTACAGGGAGGGTTCAGCGAACCATTGCTGTGTACAAATCTGTTGTGCATGAGCTTTGGTTCGCTTACACCTTCCCTGTAGATATATAATCGTGCCCACTATAACTGAGGCAGACTCTGTTTTTCCTAACTTTGTTATCATGCACGTTCTTCATCGTTGCAACTCATTCACTCATAGTTTCTGTTTGATATGGATCAGCTGTCTGGCAGCAACGTCGGCAGCGACGAGGAGGAGGAGGACGTCAAGACTCGCCAGGTGCTGCGGAGGCTGCAGGTCGGCCAGTACATCTCCTACTTCGCCAAGGGTGTCTACAGGTGCCCCTTCTGCACTAGGAGACTCGGCGGCACGGACTTCAACTGCCTCATCACGCATGCTGAGAACATCAGCAATACCTTCCCCAAGGTCGGCACGACGGTGAACGTCTACTCCTTCCGCGCCAAGCACAGGGCGCTCGGCATGCACCTCCACAGCATGCAGTGGGTGGAGATCTCCGCCGGGCGCATGCCTCCGCTCAAGCCCAAGGCTCCCAAGGGGAGCAGCAGCAACAAGTGGAGGGAGAGCCAGATGGGATAGGCGGAGTCCTGGACGTGTGCTGCTGCTGCCTCCCATTTTGTTGTTGGGATCCCTTTGTTGTTAGCTAGGGATCCCTTGTTGTTATGTTGTTAGTATGATGGTGCTGTGAAGAACCTCGAACCTGTTACTATGTTGGCTGCTGTGTATGCAGCTTATTATCTAGGGAGGGATCCCTATTATCTATCCCTATTCTACTATATTTTGTTGTCCCTACTTTGTTTTCTCGATTTACTATGACTGTGAATTTATCGTACGTTACCCTGGAGATTTGCTTCTAGATTTAACTACATAAATATGGACCAGAGGGAGTACTAGATTGGGATCCCTACTAGATTTGCTGCCATATTGGGCAAAGAATGAGGGCCAAAAGGCACAAATAATTGAAGAAAGACAGAAATGCAAACTTCTCTAGATTTGATACTTATTTGGTGAAAAGGACAGAGAGAAAAGAGGGGAAAACGGTGCTCTTAATAATGCCAATTTGGGGACGAGAGAGACAGAACCCAGCTCCTGCTCACGTGCGCAACCAAACGCGGTCTCGTCCTGTCCCACGCGGTCCCTTTCTACCGGCCCCACACGACGCGGCCCCACACGTGACAGAACGGTCAACTAAACGGGAATCCTGCCGTCTGAGCTGCTTCTGCGGGTTTCAAACAAGGGCTTGGAGAAAACTGAGGAAAAACTAAGGAGCTGGGGAAACTGAGTACAACTAAGGACCTGAGGGCACGAAAATAGAAATCCCTTTATTTTATTTGTTGTATTGTAGTATTCATAAGAATGTTGTAAATGACAACGTAATCTGTGTATGGTTCAATAAAGCTCAAGGTTTTCTCATTTGAGCTTTATATAATTTACTTATCTTTATTCAATGTTGTCAAATGGATTATCTAATATTATTTATTTTATGATTTGAATTATATTTGAATTGTTTGAGTTTGAATTTGAATTCAAATTCAATCCTTTTTTCAAGTTTGAATCACACAAGTAATACTCAATTCTTATGCACTCCAAATGCAAAGAGGTTATGTAGAAGTTTATCGAACTCTCGAAACCCTAAACCCTAAATGGTGTCGAGAGAGAAACTTGTCCTCTCTAAGATGCATTTTGCAATAAAGCACGAAAATTCCCCAGATTTTTATGATGCAATGCACAACCCTTTCTAAAATCTACCCCGCAATCGTCTCGAATCCTGGGATATTACAATTTCCGTCAGTTGAAACCTACTAGAAATATGGCTCATTTCCCAAAATCATAATTTGCCTTGAAGGGAAGCTTCTTGTCTCTCAAGGAAACGTGAATACACCTATTATGGAACCCTACGGACTTCCTAAGACAACCCGGGTAATCCTAGACACTTCCAAAAACCTTCCATAATATTCTGAATGCTTTTGGTCCATCCAAAGCCTTCCATATATGCATGAAACCATTCCGGACACTCCTGGGACCATTTCGAACACTTCTGGGATCATCTAGGACCTCTCATAACCATTTTGAGACCATCTGTGACACTCTTGGAAGCCATATCTCTTATCTTCATATAGAACTCATGTTCCTAAATGTCGCTCAACCATTAAGTGTGTGATCCTATTTGTTTAGATACCTCTGGACATGTCCGGAACACAATGAATTAGAGTAACACTTAACATATACACAACAAGATGAATGTTTTCTAAGTTTACATGCTTGAATTGGAGCAAATATCTTAGAATACAAACTTTAAACAATCAAATAGTTGAAATAATAAAAATAATTTACCAATAAAATATGTGTGCTTCACACCAATCAAACGTCGAAAGGATGTCGAGCAGGCATTTGGTATGCTTAAAAACATTTTGCCATTGTTTGGTACCCTGCACTCACCTGGTCGGAGTCAACTATGTGCGAGGTGATGCACAACATGATCAGCGCGAGTGAGAAGAACTAATGCATGATGATCATCCATTTGATCATCAAGGACCTCTTGCCAACTTGATCAAGTACCTAGCGATATTTCTATTTTCCTCGCCATGCATCAAGAAATCCAAGATGCTGCAGTTCATACATAAATTCAAAATGATCTAGTTGAAATTTTGTGGGAAAGGAGAGGAAACGCCACATGATTCTTCAACAAGTTGAATTGCAACTAATTTGAATTCTTGTATGAATAATTTAATTTGTATGTCTTGATTGTTTTGTGAAATTATTTATGTGTACACCATTTTAATATTGTTTAAATTATTTTTTGAACCATGCAAAATATTGTATAACTTGATAAAAATACAAATAAAGAATTTGGGGGGGGGGGGGGGGGGGGGGCGGCCTATTGAGATCACCGGTGTGAGACGGGGTCCCCTACATAAACGGAGTTACTGCCGCCGCACCCCATAGTGACGTTCCGGTGCTGCTACCGACACCTTTTTGGGCTTTTTGGGATCACCTGGGGAGATGCTCTTATATATAAAAACAGAGAGAGTAGTGTTTATATTTGCTCTTGAGTGGACGTGGTGTTTTGGCTTCCATGTGCTGCTGTGCATATGCTCTCTTTTCTGTATGCATTTTAAACATATTTGAGAGTATCAAAAAAAATTCAAAATAGCTTGTTGCGTGTATATCTCCACATCCTACATGCTCACAAAGTAGTTTCAACAAAAACCAATTTTTTGTGATGCCTGTGTGAAAAGGACAAATCTTGGTGCTAAAATAAGGTATTTCTCAAGACATTTTTTATCCTTTTCCAGTGGGCACAAAAATATTGATTTTCAGCGAAACATTGTGCGCACATAAAATGTGTACATATACATGCGAAAAAATATATCCCTGAATATTTTTATATTTTTTAATCTAGTTCCTAGATATAGAGTGTATGTGCACCTGCTGATATTAAAAGTGCATTTCCGCTCTTCAGTTGTATACTATCTATACATGCAATATTAAATTGACACGCATGCATACCTTTTAATACATGTGGTATGTTTCTACTTCCTCCGTCCCGGTTCATAGGGCTTGTCGTATTTCTTGGTCGTAAATTTTAGAATAATAATATAAGTAGTTCATTCTTTTTTTGAGAACCCAGAACCTACAGCTGATGCGACTCCTATAATCTAATTATTGTTCAAAATTTGGTGGCTTATAATAATTTACAAATTTTACTTTGTCCTAAATTAGATTTCTTCCATATGGCGACTGCATTTTTTTGTGTGAAATAATATCCTGTAGTGTATTTAAATTAGACCCTAAATCAGACTTAAATCGGTTGCATTCTATAAATTCTAACATATACACACATCTGAACACTAACGAGCTTGTAATGCCATAAAGGCAGTCACCCCAAAAGCCTAGGAACAAGGTAGCCCATGAATAAATAGACCGGCCAACTTATGTCGCCACATGGGCCAGCCCATTCAATATCTAATATGTTTAAGTGGGTCAGGCCATCCACCAAAAAGGCCTGCCCTTCAATTTGCAGGGTTTGACAATAAATTTAACTGAGCCCACATCCAAACAGTATGGGCCAGCCCATTAAGGTTTTGACCAGTCAGCGAAGTAAGTTGGGCCAACCCACCAACTAGGTGGGCTAGCCCGCTTAGTTGGTGGGCCGGCCCACTTACTTCGTTTGTTGGTCAAGGAAATATATTCGTCCTAGCTCGCGTATTAAATGTGACGGCCCATTTAGCATGTTGACCAGTGGCCCAGTCCACCGGCTAAGGGCATCTCCAACGGAACGACGCATTTTGGACATAATTTATGTCTATTTGCGTTGGGCACGTACACAAAAAGTGGTCACATGTTCGCATGCGTCTACCCCTTCCCCAGCGGCAGAGACGCATTTTTTAGCTCAAAGGCCCTGTAATGCATTAACTAGGAAGGAGAGAGAAAAAAGATGCATTTTGTATGGCCACCATTGGCCATCACATGAGCCTGCCCTGCATTAAAGGAGGAGAGAGGGCCAGCCATGTCAAAACGGACGCGTGGCGCATATTTGGACCAGGTTTGCGTCAGAATGGACGTTGCGGTCATTTTGCATCTAACCGCTGGAGTGTGTTTTTTGTCCACGCAAACGTAAATGTGCACTTTTGTCCCGTTTACGTCGCTTCATTGGAGATGCCCTAAATGAGCCGCCCCATGTAACAAGTTGACTAGTCAAACTAGACCAACCGTCTCGGCCCATGAAATAAAGTGGTGGCCCAATAATTTAGTTGACCAGTCAAGCCAAGTCAGCTGGCCCAAACCGTAATATAAATGGACCGGCCAAGTCTTCCTTATTGGGTTGGCCCGTTTAAGTCGTAGCAGGTCTTGTGTGGGCACATCATCTACCACTGACACTTACCCCAGTTAACGACCTTGTCGAACACTTAACGACGTCTACCACATTTCAGTTAGCATGACGTCAGTAATCAACGGCCTCTCGACAATCTTTTGCAAGGGTTTGATTTTTCATGACCAAAGGGCACCCAAACGCGACAAACCGTAAAATCAGTGGTGCATGCTTAAGTGACCTGATATGCACCACATAACCCAAATCGTCGGCTTAAGGCTCATTAGCAAGAAAAAGCGCTCCTTATCCGACAAAAAATGACGTTTTAGATAACAACTTTTCTTGTAGGAAATGGTACCACGCTCAAATTTCGAATTTACAAGTGTCTAAAAAATTCCAAAAAAATTATGAGAGTTCACAAGATGTGTCTTTAGATTCCTAGAATTTTTCATAAAAAAATCAAAATACATAGAGAAACAAAATAGAAAATTGATATGTAAATAGTGGCATTTGTGATTGTGTCTTTCTGTCATACTATTCATGCTACATTTTTCTTTTTAGTTTTTTTGTGTATTTCGAATTTGATTATAATAGCCTAGATATTCTTAGGATATCTTATGAGCATTAACATATTTATTTTCAAAAATAATAAACAATTGCAAATTTAAATTTTAGAAGCGGTATCATGTGAAAAATGGTATCATTATATACTTTCCCCTAGGGCGAGCCCCAACTTCTGGCTTCTGGAGATTTCCCCCGAGGACAAGCCCAATTCATGGTTCTTTCTGCATGTTCCCCACGGTGCCGCTTGCATGTCGACTACAACACTGTTTGTTATTGAACTATTTTTATTATGCTTATCTCATAATTTTCTGGGTAAAATTAGCAATAAACGTAGAGGACATGAAACATTAATAAAATTTCCAATGGACAACAAAGGGTCGTCCCAGTGATAATTACACATGAAAGAAGTATATTACATATACTCCTAAGCTTTTTTCCAACATTTATTTATCATGAATAGATACAGATCATGGAATATTCTGGATTGGAATATTAGAGGTATCAATTCACAGGATAGATGGGATGACCTTGCTAATAAAATCAGTGAAAGCAATTGCAATATTATCTGTTTGCAAGAGACAAAAAGAGAGAGTTTTGACAATGCTTATATCACAAAATTTTGTCCAAGAAAATTTAATATGTTTGCATATCACCCATCTGTGGGGAATTCGGGGGGTCTTATTACTATATGGAATGGAAATGCTTTCACTGGTAATGTCATAAGCTCTTCTAGCTATCAAATTACAGTGGAGTTTATTTGCAATATCTCTGGAGAGAAATGGTACATCACAAATATATATGCCTCTTGCCATACTGAGGGGAGAAATGAGTTTATTAACTAGATGAATAACTTGGACTCATCAATTTATGCCCTGTGGATGCTTGTTGGTGATTTCAATATGATTAGATCAAATGATGATAGAAATAGACCTGGAGGTAATACAAATACCATGTTGTCTTTCAATGATATTATACAAGCACATGATCTGGAAGAAATCCCTTTGAAAGGTAGGCAGTATACATGGAGCAATATGCAGAACACCCCTTTACTAGAAAAGCTTGATTGGATATTTACTTCCTCTTTATGGACCATCACCTTCCCAAATACCATGGCCTCCCCCATGGCTAGGCTAGGGTCAGATCATGTCCCAATTATCATTGAAATTGGATCAACCATTCCCAAGGCTCAAATTTTCAGATTTGAAGAATATTGGCTGGATTTTGATGGGCTTGATGAAGTGGTACAGCATCACTAGAAAAATATGGGGACATACAAAAATGCAGCACATGATATTATAGCCAGATTTAAATCCCTTAGGCAAGGCATCAAAAGATGGAGCAAAAATTTATCACAGTTATCCATTATCATACATAACTGCAGCTATGTGCTTGCACTTCTAGATGGGTTGGAAGAACAAAGGCCTCTATCTATTATAGAAAAAAAATTCAGACTTGCACTCAAGACACACCAAAAAAATCTTTTGGAAGCCAAGAGATTATATTGGAGGAAAAGAGCAAACATCAGATGGGCCAAGCTTGGTGATGAAAATACAAAAAAATTCCATGCAATTGCCACAAGGAATTACAGGCACAATTACATATCACAGCTCATTACTGAGGATGGAAGAGCTCTCAGTGAGCATGGACAGAAAGCAGCACACTTGTGGAATTCATTTAAAGAAAGGCTTGGCAAATCTGTAAATACTAATATGATGTTTGATCTTAATGACATTGTCAATCGACATGATCTGTCAAGCTTAGACATTCCTTTCACAAAAGAGGAAATTGATGAAGTTATCAAGCACATGCCAAATGACAAAGTGCCTGGCCCAGATGGTTTCAATGGCAAATTCATGAAGAAGTACTGGAATATTGTCAAATCACAATTTTATGATCTGCTGCAGAAATTCTATGAGGGAGACATTAACCTAGAAAGTCTGAATACTGCATTTATTGTGCTAATCCCAAAAAGGCCACACCCTGAAACAGCATCAGACTATAGACCAATATCTTTAGTGAGCATGGCACTCAAGGTTATTTCCAAGATTATGGCCAACAGGGTGCAGAAGGTCATCATTCCTATTCTGCATCAAAATCAATATGGTTTTATTAGGAATAAAACCATTCAAGACTGCCTATCATGGGCCTTTGAATATCTGCACATATGTCATAAATCAAAGAAAGAGATTGTCATATTGAAATTAGACTTTGAAAAAGCATTTGATACAGTAGAATATTCTGCCATTCTATCCATGTTAAGACATCTGGGATTCAGTGACAAATTTATAGGCTGGATTCAGTGTATCCTTACTACTGCATCCACATCTGTTATTCTGAATGGAGTGCCAGGAAAAAATATAATATGCAAAAGAGGTGTTAGACAAGGTGACCCATTATCTCCCCTACTCTTTGTGGCCACTGCTGAATTATTGCAGATTATCATTAATTATGCTTGGCCTGAGGGAGTTCTTAATCTACCCATCAACAATTCTTATGGGCAAGATTATCCTATATTACAGTATGCAGATGATACACTCATCATTGTACCTGCTGCATTGGAACAACTTGACAATCTCAAGGATATCTTGACCAACTTTAGTATTTCTACTGGCTTGAAAATTAATTACCAGAAGTCTTCCACGGTTCCAATTAATATTACCTCTGAAAGATGTCAAGAGCTAGCGAATCATTTTGGCTGCAAAAGAGAATCACTTCCTTTTACTTATCTGGGACTCCCGATGGGAACTACTAGACCAAAAGTTGATGATATAATTCCCATGATCTGTAAGGTGGATAAAAGGTTATCTGGATTATCTAATTTATTGTCATACAGTGCCAGGTTAGTGACTATCAAAGCTGTGATATCTGCTATGCCAAACCATGCTATGTGTGCTATCAAAGTACACAACACAAACCTGGAGCATATACAGAAAGTTAGCAGACAATTTCTATGGCATGGAAAGGAGATCGATAAACATGGAAAATGCCTAGTCAGTTGGAATAAGGTATTGTTGGAGATATGCCCAAGAGGAAATAATAAAATGGTTATTATAATATATCTTTGTGTTTATGATAATGTTTACATACCATGCTATAATTGTATTAACTGAAACATTAATACATGTGTGTTATGTGAACAACAAAGAGTCCCCAGTAAGCCTCTTTATAACTAGCTTGTTGATTAATAGATGATCATGGTTTCGTGATCATGAACATTGGATGTTATTAATAACAAGATTATGTCATTATATGAATGATGTAATGGACACACCCAATTAAGCGTAGCATAAGATCACGTCATTAAGTTATTTGCTATAAGCTTTCGATACATAGTTACCTAGTCCTTTCGACCATGAGATCATGTAAATCACTTATACCGGAAAGGTACTTTGATTACATCAAACGCCACTGCGTAAATGGGTGGTTATAAAGGTGGGATTAAGTATCCGGAAAGTATGAGTTGAGGCATATGGATCAACAGTGGGATTTGTCCATCCCGATGACAGATAGATATACTCTGGGCCCTCTCTGTGGAATGTCGTCTAATTAGCTTGCAAGCATATGAATAAGTTCATAAGAGACTACATACCACGGTACGAGTAAAGAGTACTTGTCAGGAGACGAGGTTGAACAAGGTATAGAGAGATACCGATGATCAAACCTCGGACAAGTAAAATATCGCGTGACAAAGGGAATTGGTATCGTATGTGAATGGTTCATTCGATCACTAAGTCATCGTTGAATATGTGGGAGCCATTATGGATCTCCAGATCCCGCTATTGGTTATTGGTCGGAGAGAAGTCTCAACCATGTCTACATAGTTCGCGAACCGTAGGGTGACACACTTAAGGTTTGATGTCGTTTAAGTAGATATGGAATAAGGAATGGAGTTCGAAGTTTTGTTCGGAGTCTCGGATGGGATCCAGGACATCACGAGGAGGTCCAGAATGGTCCGGAGAATAAGATTCATATATAGGAAGTCATATTCCAAGTTTGGAAATGATCCGGTGCATTTATGGCAGGTTCTAGAAGGTTCTAGAAAAGTCCGGAAGAAATCACCATGGAAAGTGGAGTCCCGGAGGGACTCCACCTTGCATGGCCAGCCAACCCTAAAGGGGAGGAGTCCAAGGTGTACTCCCCAAGGGTGGCCGGCCAACCCCCCAAGGAAGGGGTGGGAGTCCCACCTTGAGTGGGATTCCCCCCTTGGGTAGGTTTTGTCCCTATGGAAGGTTTTGGTTTCGGGTCTTATTCGAAGACTTGGATACCAACACTTGGGGATTTCCACCTATATAATGAGGAGGAGAGGGAGGGGCTGCCCACTCTTGGCCGCACCACCTAGGGCTGCCCATGGCCGGCGCCCTAGCCACCCCCTCTCCCCAAACCCTAGCCTCTCCTCCTCCACCACTTCTCCCGCATACGCTTAGGCGAAGCCCTGCCGGAGTTCTCCACCACCACCGCCACCACGCCATCATGCTGCCGGGATTCCGAGGAGGATCTACTACTTCAGCTGCCCGCTGGAACAGGGAGAAGGACGTCGTCTTCATCAACACCGAACGTGTGACCGAGTACGGAGGTGCTACCCGATTGTGGCACCGTCAAGATCTTCTACGCGCTTTTGAAAGCGGCAAGTGATCGTCTACCGCAGCAACGAGAGCCTCCTCTTGTAGGCTTTGGAAATCTTCAAGGGTTAGTCTCGTTCATCCCCTCGTTGCTCCCATCTTATAGATTGCATCTTTGCTTGGATTGCGTTCTCGCGGCAGGAAATTTTTTGTTTTCTATGCTACGAATCCCATCAGTGGTATCAGAGCCGTGTCTATGCATAGATGGTTGCACGAGTAGAACACAATTGTTTTGTGGGCGTTGATGCTTATGTTGTCTTTAGTTTGAGTACTTTGCATGTTTGTGGCATAGTAGGATGAAGCGGCTCGGGCTAACTTTACATGACCGCGTTCATGAGATTTGCTCCACGCTCGACATGCAACTTGTATTGCATAAGTGGCTTTACGGGTGTCTGTCTCTCCTACTATAGTGAAGATTCAATTTACTCTTCTATTGACAACACTAGTATCACCGTTGTGGTTCATGTTCGTAGGTAGATTAGATCTCACTCGAAAACCCTAAACCACGTAAAATATGCAAACCAAATTAGAGACGTCTAACTTGTTTTTGTAGGGTTTGGTGATGTGATATGACCATGATGTGATGATGAATATGTATGAGATGATCATTATTGTATTGTGGCAACCGGCAGGAGCCTTATGGTTGTCTTTAAATTTCATGTTGAGTAGTATTTCAAAGTAGTTGTAATAGTTGCTACATGAGGTGAACAACCATGAAGACGGCACTATGAACCTTGACGCTACGCCGACGATGATGGAGATCATGCCCGTTGATGATGGAGATCAAGTCCGTGCTTTGGAGATGAAGATCAAAGGCGCAAAGACTAAAGGGCCATATCATATCACATTATGAATTGCATGTGATGTTAATCCTTTATGCATCTTATTTTGCTTAGAACGCGACGGTAGCATTATAAGATGATCCCTCACATTAATATCAAGATAATAAAGTGTTCTCCCCTCGTATGCATTGTTGATATAGTTCGTCGTTTCGAAGCATCTCGTGATGATCGGATGTGATAGACTCAACGTTCACATACAACGGGTGTAAGCCATGTTGCACACGCGGAATACTTGGGTTTGCTTGACGAGCCTAGAATGTACAGACATGGCCTCGGGACAACGGAAACCGAAAGGTTGAACACGAGTCATATGGATGATATGATCAACATGTTGATGTTCACCATTGAAGCTACATCATCTCACGTGATGATCGGTTTTGGTATAGTGGATGTGGATCGTGTACCACTTAACAACTATGAGGGATGTTGTATTAAGTGGAAGTTCATTAGTAATTAGATTAAAACATGAACTAATTATCATAAAAATAGTCTGAGTAGTATTTTGAATTAATTTTGTAGTATTGGCATCCGTTTTTTACCATGCTCTAGTCTTGTAATTGAGATAGAAATACTGTTAAAATCTGACAAGAAACTTTACGGACTGGTACCGTATTGTTAAAGAATCAAGAAATGATTAAGTCCTATTGCAAACTTTTAGTAAACCTCACATTGTTGATTCAAAGAGCTATGGTTTCAATTAGTACCTAAAGTTATCTTGTCTCCGTAAAACTTGAAGTTCAAATCTGTTTGAAAAGTAAGGAGCTGAAAATTTAATTTTCAGAAATAATCAAGGTATGAGATATATGTGATATCTAAGACCTTATTGCAAGATGATAGAATATAATTTGGTGAGACTACATAAACTCATAAGTTTTATGGGAATGTACGAAGGTTGAAGACGCAAGGCGTCCCAATCCTCCAACTATTGGGGCACTAACGATATTCACATATCCATGAAATGATCGTCCTTAGTATGCACTGTTGCTAAGACTCGTCGTTTCGAATACTGAGGTATAGATTCTACGTGTACATACAACGGGTGCAAGCCAGATTTGCACATGCGAATACCGAGGTTAAACTTTACGAGCCTAGCATGTACAGACATGGTCTCGGAAAGTCGTCATGAATTGATGGATAAAATTATGAGTGAAATTATTCATCATATTACAAAGTTACTAATAGTGAAATCTGGAACACTTGTCATATGATGATCAACTTCAAAGTAAGAATCTCAAGGTTATTGGTATTTGACCAACAAACCTAGAAGTTATTGAAGGTGAAGTGTTTTCTGAATAATGAGGAAAGCTAAAAGAGAAACTACAAAAGATATTTTGGCAGAAAGAAAAGAAAAGACTAGAAAGTCTAGCTCAGGTGTATATAAATGATATACAGGTTATGGTTGTATTCCTAGTTTGGTTACACAATGAAATTCTTGGGTATTAGTACCATATTGGTTGTCATGAAGTGTCATACAAAACAACGCAATACAAGAATACAATGGCCTAAGTGACTGACAAGGAATATGATAGAAATGCACGTCTGGAACAAAAATAAAGTGTTATTATGTTCGTCGTTGGCATTCTATCTAGCCCTTAGAATTTATAATAAAGAACTTAATAATTGTTATTTTGCTCTAGTCAAATGAAAACAATGAGTTGTTCAAATTATGACATTACTCCATGTACGATGGATAAGTTATTATAAATCTTAATGGTGAAAACACACATACATAAACACTGACGCTAAAATGCCATAAGGCAAATGATTTGAATTCCACTTATTTGTGGAACCGCCATTTAGGTCATGTTAGAGAGGAACGCATGAAGGAACTCCATGCAAATGGATTTTTGGAGTCATTTAATTTTTGAATCGTTTGGCGCTTGCAAATCTTTTCTAAAGAGAATGACTAAAATACCATTCATAGGCCAAGAGTTGAACGGGCAACTAACTTAGTGGAAAAATACATGATGATGTATGTGGTTCACTGGACATAGTTGTGTGCGGGAGATTCTTCTACTTCATGAAAACTTCCAACAATGAATTGAGTATATATGTATATATTCGATAAGGAAGAAGTTTGAAACATTTGAATCGATTCAAATAAATTTCAGCATGAGGTGGAAATCATCATAATAGAAAAAGTCAAATATCCATGATTGGATCATAGTGGAAATATTTGAATTATGAGTTTTAGTGAACATCTAAGAGAGTTATGAAGTTGTTCTACAACTCACGTTTCTTAGAGTATCATAGTGATGATGGAGTATCCGAGAGATGTATCCAAATCATTTTGGATCAATGATGAGATAAAATATTGATGCCATTATAATTTTGTGGATTATGCTTTAGAGACTACCGCTTTTACACTGAATAGAGCATCATCATAATCCGTTGAAATGACACCAGACGAGTTATGGCATGGGTATGAAACCTAATAGTCATCTCTTAAATTTTGGTATGCATAGCATAAGGTAAATAAGTTTACAACCAAAATCGGATGAATGTCTTTGTTGGTTATCCCAAAGAATTAATTGGGAATTCTTCCACCATGGAAACAAAGACAAAAGTGTTTGTCGATGTTTCTTACTTATTTCCAAGAAATTGTTTCTAGTGAAGTATTTGAGTGGGAGGACAATACAACTCGATAAGGTTTATGAACCTGAGCATAATGATCAGAGTAGCGCAGCATTGGAATTGGTTCCGGAAGCGGCCACGACGATCATGGCTCCCATGACTACAAAGTGTTTTAGCCATGGAGATCAAAGTACATATTGAACCTTGTAGGTATGGTTTACTTTGTGATCAAATAAATGATTTGTGGACAAAGGATTGATTTTGAACAATGATAAACCAACTACAAACAAAGAAGTTATGATGGGCCCTGACTCCGTTAAAATGGCTATGCGCCATGAAATCCAAGATAGGTGAATACTTTTTGAAAGTAAATGGATCTATAAAAATGATGGACTTGGATGATATATCCTTGAAGAAGCTCGACTTGTAGAAAAGTTGTTTACGACAAAGTTCAAAGAGTTGACTACGATAAGATTAGATCTTCCGTAGCAATGCTTATAGTCTATGTGGATTATTCTAGTAATCGCTACATATTTCTTTTATGAGATATGCTAGTAGGATGGAAAAATACATTACTTAACAGAAGTGTGTATTAAAAGTGTATACAAGATACAACCAAGTGTTTTGCTAGTCCGTGGAATACTAGATAGGTATACGATCTTCAATTGGATGAAGTGAGTATCACGGAGTTGGAATCTTCACCGGATGAAATAGTCAAAGAGTTTTTGATTTCATCAGAAATGATGAAGATGCTTGCATTTGCAAGAAATTAAGTGGGAGCACTGAGACATATTTATAATACTTTATGTAGATGACATATAGTTAGTTATAAATAATGTAATTATATACTTGATTATAAAAGGTTTCATTGAGAATTAACTTCAATGAAAGAATATGGACTGAAACATATTTAGTGTCAAGATCTATGAAGATAGATTGAAACACATAATAAGTTTAAGTTAAAATACATAGAAAGGATATTGAAGTAGTTCAATATAGAAATATTAAGAAAATGTTCTTGTCATGTGAAGTTTTAACAAGACTTGAGTGTATCTGACACACAATGAGTAAAAACACATGAGTGATTTAGATCACAATTAATATGTACACAATCAGATGTTCTGTGCTCTAAAATGTTAGGAGCATATACCAGAATGATTCATGTGATGATCATTGGACAAACAGTAAGAATATCCCTGTGTACTTTAGAAGAACCAAGGATATATAAATAGTTTTGTATGGAGAAATGACAAACGAATCGTTGTAAGGTGTTGCACCGATATTGGTTTTGTCACATATAAAAATAAAATTTCTCAAATTAGGCTAAGTGTTGTTTAAAAGGTAGCACAATGCTAGATTTAGAAGAGTTCTAAATATTGTGACAGATTCTACGAAAGAAGGCAGAGTATGTCATTGTTTTGACAATGATTGAGGATGTTAAGTCAAGAAGTTTTTTGAGAACTTGGTGTAGTTCCGATAGTGTCAGAACTTTGAAGCTATATTGTGTATGACAATATTAGTGACATATTTCAGACCGCGGAATTAAGGTTCCACCAGAAGACTGAACATATACGATAAATGCCAACTCATTTGGAAAATGATTGATGTGTGAAGACGCAAATGAATTGCAAAATACATACGTTTCTGAGCATGTCAGATACGTTGACTAAAACCTCTCCCGTGAGCAAAACATGATAAAGCACCGGAAGGCCAAGGTGTTATATCTTTACAAATGTAAACTAGATTATTGACTCTAGTGCAAGTGGGAGACCGTTGGAGATATGCCCAAGAGGCAATAATAAAATGGTTATTATAATATATCTTTGTGTTTATGATAATTTTTACATACCATGCTATAATTGTATTAACTGAAACATTAATACATGTGTGTTATGTGAACAACAAAGAGTCCCTAGTAAGCCTCTTTATAACTAGCTTGTTGATAAATAGATGATCATGGTTTCGTGATCATGAACATTGGATGTTATTAATAACAAGATTATGTCATTATATGAATGATGTAATGGACACACCCAATTAAGCGTAGCATAAGATCACGTCATTAAGTTATTTGCTATAAGCTTTCGATACATAGTTACCTAGTCCTTTCGACCATGAGATCATGTAAATCACTTATACCGGAAAGGTACTTTGATTACATCAAACGCCACTGCGTAAATGGGTGGTTATAAAGGTGGGATTAAGTATCCGGAAAGTATGAGTTGAGGCATATGGATCAACAGTGGGATTTGTCCATCCCGATGACGGATAGATATACTCTGGGCCCTCTCTGTGGAATGTCGTCTAATTAGCTTGCAAGCATATGAATAAGTTCATAAGAGACTACATACCACGGTACGAGTAAAGAGTACTTGTCAGGAGACGAGGTTGAACAAGGTATAGAGAGATACCGATGATCAAACCTCGGACAAGTAAAATATCGCGTGACAAAGGGAATTGGTATCGTATGTGAATGGTTCATTCGATCACTAAGTCATCGTTGAATATGTGGGAGCCATTATGGATCTCCAGATCCCGCTATTGGTTATTGGTCGGAGAGAAGTCTCAACCATGTCTACATAGTTCACGAACCGTAGGGTGACACACTTAAGGTTTGATGTCGTTTAAGTAGATATGGAATAAGGAATGGAGTTCGAAGTTTTGTTCGGAGTCTCGGATGGGATCCAGGACATCACGAGGAGGTCCGGAATGGTCCGGAGAATAAGATTCATATATAGGAAGTCATATTCCAAGTTTGGAAATGATCCGGTGCATTTATGGCAGGTTCTAGAAGGTTCTAGAAAAGTCCGGAAGAAATCACCATGGAAAGTGGAGTCCCGGAGGGACTCCACCTTGCATGGCCAGCCAACCCTAAAGGGGAGGAGTCCAAGGTGGACTCCCCAAGGGTGGCCGGCCAACCCCCCAAGGAAGGGGTGGGAGTCCCACCTTGAGTGGGATTCCCCCTTGGGTAGGTTTTGTCCCTATGGAAGGTTTTGGTTTCGGGTCTTATTCGAAGACTTGGATACCAACACTTGGGGATTTCCACCTATATAATGAGGAGGAGAGGGAGGGGCTTCCCACTCTTGGCCGCACCACCTAGGGCTGCCCATGGCCGGCGCCCTAGCCACCCCCTCTCCCCAAACCCTAGCCTCTCCTCCTCCACCACTTCTCTCGCATACGCTTAGGCGAAGCCCTGCCGGAGTTCTCCACCACCACCGCCACCACGCCGTCGTGCTGCCGGGATTTCGAGGAGGATCTACTACTTCCGCTGCCCGCTGGAACGGGGAGAAGGACGTCGTCTTCATCAACACCGAACGTGTGACCGAGTACGGAGGTGCTGCCCGATTGTGGCACCGTCAAGATCTTCTACGCGCTTTTGAAAGCGGCAAGTGATCGTCTACCGCAGCAACGAGAGCCTCCTCTTGTAGGCTTTGGAAATCTTCAAGGGTTAGTCTCGTTCATCCCCTCGTTGCTCCCATCTTCTAGATTGCATCTTGGCTTGGATTGCGTTCTTGCGGTAGGAATTTTTTTGTTTTCTATGCTACGAATCCCATCAGATATGCCTCCCCAAGAAAGCTGGAGGACTGGGAGTGTTGGATCTAAAGATACAGAATAAAGCATTGCAAATAAAGAATCTATATAAATTTTACAACAAGCAGGGTATCCCCTGGGTGAACCTGGTTTGGCAAGCATATTACCAACATGGAGCTGTCCCAATAGCAAGCAATTCCGGAGGATCTTTCTGGTGGCGTGATTGCATGGCTTTAATCCCAGATTTTAAGCAGCTTACCTCATGTTCTCCAGGAAATGGGAAAAGTATTATGCTATGGAATGATAAATGGGGAGATAACATTCTAAAGGATAAATACCCACATCTCTTTTCATTTACCAAGAAAGGGAATATTAATGTGTTGGAAGCCTATAATACTGCACAGGAAAACATCTTCAATATGTTTTATCTCCCTTTGTCCATGATTGCTGCACAACAGTGTGATGAACTGTCACAGGAACTGAACAACCTGCATCTTGATGATATGTCTGTTTATGATAAATGGAATTTTGCATGGAGTAGTAATAAATACTCAACCCAGAGGGTTTATTTGGCATTGATTAATGCCCCTGTGGCGCCAGCACCCTTCAAGTGGATATGGAAATCATCTTGTCTCCCAAAGCACAAGTTCTTCTTCTAGCTACTCATACAAGACAGACTAAATACTAAAATGCATATGCTCAAGAAGAATTTTTTTGTGGGGAACCAGCTCTGTGTGTTATGCAATGAAGGTTCACATGAAGATATGCTACACCTTTTCTTCCAGTGTGATTTCAGTCAAATTTTTTGGTGGAAAATTGGGGAGGAATGGAATACACAACTTGAGGTGATCGACATGATAATGGATGCAAAGAATAGATCTACTAACCGTTTTTTCAATAAAGCCATGATAGCTGGCTGTTGGAGCATTTGGAACCGGAGGAACTCTTTCATCTTTGATGGCAAGCCTGTAGATCTGGATAGCTGCTTTGCTTTTTTTAAAGAATCTATTTCTCTTATTAGGCATAGGGTTAGACCTAGCCTGAGAGAAGGTATGCAAGATTGGCTGGACATTTTATGAACTAGCTTAGTTTCGTTCCATGTACATATTCCCCCCATTTATGAAATATAAAAAATGACACAGTGGGGACCTTCCCCACTGTTTTTGTGTCAAAAAAAACAAAGGGTCGTTCAAACGAGATTATTATAATCCAGTGGCAAGCATAACAAGTTAACGCTAGAATGAATCAGTTACTAACTGTAAACAATTCTAAGACATATTCAAGAATTACAATGCTACCATGAAAGGGCTGATCAAACTGGGAGCAGGACTTTTGGGACAGGTCAAATCGATGTCCAGTACTTATCGCATACTTTTTTAGCCCGTCTTAGAAAAGCCTTATGGAAGAAGAAGAAGAAAAAAAAAAGATGAGCAATGAGTACTAATGTACTATCAACTGTATCCCGCCTAAAATTATTTTGCCATCTAATGCAAATTTTAAGATAAAAATGTACACTACAAATAACAAAATAAACAAGAAGTGGGATCTAGGATCCCACCATTCTGCTACGCAACTTAATAATGGAAAGTCTCACTGGGATTACATCTTCTAGCTAGGGTCGCTAATACTACAGGTTTCATCCTTTAGAGCGCAAATCACAGAAGCTCCACAGATGACAGGATAGGTAATGGGGAAACACGAAAGATCATACACTAATGGTGACATGCAGAACTTCGAAAGTGGCAGCGATAGTCCGGATGAAATCCGGATGAACGCACTTGGGCAGGAAGAACTGGAAGGACTCGTCGGAACTGGGCAGCCCACCGGAGAGGTCAGTGCACGCCACGGTGAACTGGCTCTGCTGGCTATGGCCGCGGCAGACGCCGCCGCCATGGGCGTTGTCGTTGCGAGAGTACTTGAGCCGAACCTCGAACCCCACGGTCTGATGAGGATGCACGCACGAGACGGAGATCGCGCGCCCGAACAGGCCACGCGCCACGTTCAGCAGGAACATGTGCTGCTGCCCGCTGGCGTGGACGGAGACGGCGTTGAAGCCGTCGCGGAGGTTCACCTTGACGCACACCCACGGCCGGGTGTCCGTCGTGCACGGCCACCCGTGCGCGGCCGCGAGGTGGCCCAGGAGCGCCACCGTGGAGCCGGCGAAGCCGCACGCGTCCGCCGGGCAGTAGCACGGCTTGTGGGGGCACGCCCTCGCGTGCTCGCCGTGGTCGTAGGGCGCCGTCCTGGCGCCGCAGCCGTGGGCGGCGTTCGCGCACGGTATACGGATGGACTCCAGCACCTTCTCCAGGTCGATGCACCGCTGATAGCCGCCGATCAGTGGGACGCGGCACACGTGGCACTGCTGGCTCCTCCCACTCGCCACCATCTTGTCGCGGCACAGAGAGCATATGGCGTGGCCGACGGCGCACTGCATCGCAGAAATGGCGTGGCCGTTAGTACAGAGAAGCGCTGCATCGGCATCGGCATCAGCTAGCTAGCTAGAAGAGGATGAATATACCTGGAAGACTGGCGGCTTGAGAGGGCGATAGCACACGCCGCAGTCGAGGGTATCGGCGTCCTCCACCATCACGTTCTTGAGCGGCTTCCGCTTCGCCGGCAGTGCCATCATACCTGCGGCAGAGTGGAGTGGGGAAGAACGTACGGTACCACCAATCTATATCTATACCTAATAATAAAGAAAATAAGGTTTCCGTGGTTCGGTCCGTCGAAAGACGCTTTCATCCGTTTTATGTACGTTTTCGTCCGTCCCAAATTTCCTCCGTCGGCCTGGGCGCTTATACGAGGAATACCATGAAGAGTGTCAGCCAGAAGTATCACGAGGAGATCCAGCCGGAAGGAACAGGTGAGGAGTTCAAGAGGGACACGAATTTAAGCAGAGCAGACTCACGCCTTGAAGGACGATTTCCATCAATGAAAAAAAGAATTTTACTAAGAACACCCACGGCCCCTATTCGTTCGTCCTGCGGATCAATGAAACCCGACGAAAACAGTGTCCTGTTCGAAAAGGAAAACGTAATAGCAGTATTCATGTTCGGGGGACTTTCCGATTCCAAAGAAGATGGTTGCTTTATAATCCCGACGCAACTTGCCGAACCGCTCATCCCATGAGGTGAGTTTAGATGTGCCGTCTTCTTCGATGTCTGCCTCTAGCAGCAACGACGACGTCTGCCACCAGAAACGATGATGTCCCCGACGATGGGACCCATGGACTGTTGGAGAAGCAGGCCGAGGGCAATGGCTACTGCGAGGAGCTTCGACCACAACTATAAGCTCGACCATGCCGGGAGCCCGGGACTCAAAGGAAGTGGGGGAAGACGGCGCAGTCGCACATCGGCCAGGGTAGGACAGCATCGTCGACGACCGCCAGCAAGAGCCTTCCGGCGTAGCTCCCCACGCCGCAATGGCGGCGCCAATGAAAGCGCTCCCAAGACAGCTCTCAATGCCCCGCATTGGCGCCCGTGAAAGCGCTCTGGGCGAGCTCGTGCGCACTCGTGCTCGCCTCGGCTCCGCATGCAACGAGCCTCCATGGCGGCCGCGGCGATAGCCCGGCCGGCGCTCACTTCCGACTCCACTGCGGCATAGTGTTTCATTGGCTCGTCCGTGGCCCATTCGTTCGATCCCGTGAAAAATACCGTACTTCGCTTCGATCAAGCGCCAGATAGGAAAATGAAACAAAGAAATCATGTCGCCGTTGGTGCCATTACCATCAATTTCATAGATCAAACATGATAACTCTCGATCGATTTCGTATGTATTGTGAGTAAGTGAGCATAGACGGTGTTGGTGTTTTGGTTGCAGCCCTTCTCCCTCACGCTGGATACTAGAAGATGTTGATCTCGTCGATGAAGGATAGCCGAGATCAAGCACTCCCAAGAACCGGATCAAGCACTGACGGCCAAAACGATATCTCTAGCAACCGATCTCCATGGCCAGCTATTGATTTCTGGGAGGGGCGAGTTGATCTTTGCAAAACAAAATCTAGACCTTGCATTGGTGGAGCTTAGATTTGTCGGGAAAAAATTTCGCCATGGACTACGAAGAAATAGATAAACGAATGATTAGCAAAAACATTGTCCCACAAAAGCACAACTAGCCCATATATATGTCATCGAAGTTCTGCTCACAAAGCAAAATTTTGTGCCTGGCTTGGAAGTTCCAAGCTAGATATGTGGATATGTTGTGGTAGAAGTTGTGGGCCACCAGCGACATATTGTGCCTGGATGTATCACGAAAGCAAGAATTTGTGTTTGGCTTAGGAGTCTCTTTCTGGTTTTTGCCATTCTATCGGGCGGATGAATGCCGCCGATTCCCCGAGGCAGGGTGGCACAATGTGGGATGCTAAGTCTGCGCCTAGGTCGCACGCGAGGGAACTCAATAAAAAGAGATGATGGCAACAAGGAAAAAAGGGGGATGGAGTCCAGCTGGTGGAAGGTGGAGGCTGAAAGGCGACGCGTGGGTAGAAGGGATGACGCACTGTGATTTTTTTACGAATCAAACATTTAAGCCGTATCAACGCATGGTATATCAAAGGCGCCCGTCATTTTAGTCTGTCCATGCAAGTATCCCAGCCTAACATGTCGCAACCAGGCTCTTCTTACCTTGTGTGGACAGCGGAACGGTCGATGGCCATGGCAATGATCGAGTCAATTTTTCGTCACCCGTAGCAACGCACGGCAAATTTCCTAGTCTATACCTAATAATAATAAACAAAATAAGGCTTCTTGTTCGTCCGTCTATTTTTGCCCCTAATTCCCGACGAAATTACAGGGTGTGCCACCGCCAAGTCAAAGGAAAGAAAACGCTTCGTCGATACAATACACCACCGGCGAGAAATCCTTCCTCCACAGCGCCGCCCCCGGCTTTCTTCCCCAACCTCGCCAGTCGGCACCACCGGCCCCTTCATCCATCGCGATGCCACCGGCTCCACATCGCGCACGGCCCCCGCCTCCTTCCTTGCTCTTCCTCTACCTCGCGCGTCTTCCCTCCGCTCCAAATCCCTCCCGGCCTGCAAGATCTGAGTCGCGGGATCTGACTAGAATAAGGCCAATGCGCTGCTTCTGCCCGGTGTGCAGGCGCTGGACTGGTCGATCTTGTTGCTGGCGGAGTCATGGGATCCCGACCACACTACCGGCTCTCCGTCCCGAGCTCTTGCGGTCAATATCCAGGTTTTGTCTCCGTCCGGGAAAGAGCAGCAGGGGTGTCGACATCTGGGAAATAGCAGCAGGGGCGCTGCCATCAGCCTACGCCTCGAGCGGCCGTGACGGGGATCGGGGGATGCCGAGAGCCAGAATCCGGCAACGCACGAGTTGGTGAATGTATAGATGGATATGAATATGAACTACGTTTTTGCAATAAGGGGGAATGAAGGAAAGATGCGGTGGCAGCAAGGCAAGCGTCGACGTGCGGAGACGGCCTGGGGCAGCCGGACACTGCACGGCCCCGGCGGATGGGAGGCAGACCTGCGGTCGCTAGGGAGGTCGACGGTTGTCTGGTTAGCAGGTTCCAAGCCAATAAGCCATGGCCCGCCGGCCGCGCGTGGCCACCACCGACAGCACGACCTCTTGTCTGTTCTCATGTCTGGTGGGAAGGCAGAGGATAGAGCAACCCACACCACATCTAATTTGCAAGCAGATAACTGATCACAACGACGACGCCGACGCGTACGAAGAGCTCGACATACCTCGGTTGTCTACGGTTGAGCAACAGCATTGGCATATATGATTATTAATTGAACATTATTTTATCTTTTAATGGGTGGGATTTAGGGTCTGTTCTTCTATTGCAAAAGGCTCAGAACGAACTGTCTCCAAACTCCAAAGCCCATGACAAACGTGATTGGCTTTGCAGCTTTCACGGATTGTGCTGGCGTCGATTCATGCGTTTTGTCGTGGAGGTCAAAAGAGTTTGTGGACTTCACGTAGAGGAAATAGGTCATTACTAAGGATCGAATTGGGTACTGCAAACAACAGAGATATCATTTGCTCGGCCCGTGTCTGATTAGGCCTTGCAACGGCGGTGTCGACGACAATGGCAAATACTGAAAATGAGATAACATTGTGTAATTATCTCAATAAAAAATTGTTCTTCATGATATTGTGTATTGTAATAATAACATGTTTTGTCACCTTTAACCTAGAAAACACAACACCAAATAAATTTCTTTGAACACATTTTTTTTGGTGAGACCTATCTCGTACAATTTGGTTTTAGATATGAAATTTCTTATGCACCTTTTATTACTGCCCCCGCATAAATATTTTTTTGCTTTTGAAATTACATGATCCTAGCAAGATGCACTAATTAATATAGAGTTGTTCGATTGACATAAAATTTCCGTGATGGCCACATATTGTAAGTATGCTTCCTCGCAAAATAGATTTTTTTTTATTTGCAGTACTAATTTTTTTCATGGTCATAAAATTTAACCCGTCGCAACGCACGGGCAAATTTCGTATCTATACCTAATAATAAAGGGAGGATTGTTTCCTTGGTCCAACACTTTTTTGGACTGATTTACCCTCCCACCAAATCACATACAACGCACTATTGCCACCAAACCGTTTTATTCTTTTTTTTTCCAGTCCATCATCCGGTGCGTGTGGGCGTCTTCATCCGACCCACGGTTCATCATATCGTACGTAATAACGTGTTAGATACAAACTAAAAGCAGTCCGGCTGGAAGAACGAGTTCGACACGAATCCATGTAGATCGCTCCACACGCAAATCCACCGATATATAACCCATCAACTCCTCGTGCAATCCCACAGAATCGATCTCGCCGGAAGTCCCAGATGGACGAATGGTCTAGCACCGAGCGGAGCGGCTCGAGTCGTCGGTCGCCGGAATTGCTCTTCGTCGAACATGTCACGCCCGAGTCCCCACCTCAACACCACTTGAGGCTCACCCGCGCGGACTGTCGCCGGCCTGGCTCAACTCGCTGACGGGGAGGAACGATCGCCGCCGTACCCGCAGGCCATCCAGATACAGCCCGAGGCCTTCAGTTGCACTTGCACCTACACGTCTCTTCGCCTATTCAGTCCACGGCGGCGAACGATTTGAAGAGATATCAAGCAACCACGACGGCGAACGGGAGGGCGCTTCGTTCCTCCTTCCCGGCGGGCCGTGAGGTATTCATCTGTTCTGATCCCTCCTTGCCGTCTTGGCTGTGTCGGCCGAAGACGCTAGCTCGCTGCCATCCGCTGCATGGAGCTTGGACAGACTGCATAACGCAACCACGGCGTGTTGTATACGTACCGCTATACATAACCTTGGCGGCAGCTCTGGCGGTGGAACAGCAAGGACAACCGCGGCCTCGATTGAAAACGGCAGCAACAATGCTTAGGCGGCAAGCAGCCATCAGAAAGATCAGTTTGGATACGTGCAAGAGGAATAAATGGATTGACCGGTTTCATTTCTTATACTCCCTCCGTCCTAAAATATAAGACGTCTAAGGATTGATCAAAAGTCAAACATTACAAACTTTGATCAAATATTTAGGAAAATATATTTACATCTACAATATCGAATGGACATATTAAGAAAATATACTTGATGGAGAATCTATTGATGTTGGTTTAGTATTGTAAATGTTTATATTTTTGTGTATAAACTTGGTCAAACTTACAAAACATTGACTTTTGACTAATCCTTAGGCGCCTTATATTTTGGGACGGAGGGAGTACCATACATACGTCTTCCTGCACATTACTGACTGGACAGAGTTGATCCTTGACGGCATCCATCCTATAATCGGCATCACCTATCCTTGAATCGGCTATAAGCTAAGTTACTTGCAAAATCGGTGTCTGCCTGTGAGTTTTAGCATTGCTGCTGCTCACAATCATCTTTAATTCCAACGACCTAGAACTACAAGGATTCTCTGCTTATTTTGGACACAATGTCTATTGGTTGAGGTGGGACTTTTTCTCTAATTTAAGAAGCTTTGTCTAGGTGAATATAATTAGGTCTTTTTCTGTTTTTTTCGTAATAATATACAAGTCAAAGTTATGTTTTGGTCTCTTTTACGATTGGACACAATTTTAATAGACGAACATGGTAACACATAGGACAACTTTATTATCTTATAAAATAAAAATAAAATTGAATAAAAATACTAATTTTATTTCATCAAAATTGCATGTAAAATCAATTTTCTGAATAGTATTGTATAAAACTGGTAATTGAACTTTTAAATAAAATCTGTTCAGTTTATACAAAATCTTAGTATTTTTAAAAGTTTATTTATCTTTAACACATCGATGACACTGATAGTATTTATCCCGGTGCAACGCACGGGCATTTGTGCTAGTAGAATAGAAGTGGGCTTCCTTCCTTCTTGCACGGTCAATATTTATCTCTGGTCGGTTGGTTCCTGCACATGCCCGACAGAAGTTGTCCGCAGATGCATGCAATGCTGCCTACGTGTCGCCTTTGTCAGTACATTGAGTAGGATCTTTGAAGAACTTATTACATCCGAAGGATTATTTTTATTTGGAGATCATATAAATGTATAACGTCTATATAGAGAAACTAATAAAGTTGTTCATAGTATGGTTAGGTTTTGTTTTTTATTCAAAAACCTCAGGCAACCCGATCGATGAGCCTCCCTAGCTTTTAACTTGAGCTGCCTTACGGACAATGTAATTATTGATTAAGATTAATAATGCTACCACGGTAGCTTTTAAAAAATTGTTACCATATCATTTCCACGAAATTCCCCTCCCACTAGGCTTATTGGGGGGACTCATGCACAAAATGGTCTCCAAACGGCGCTCCCAATTCACTATAAGCAGTGCGTGTTGACTTAAATCTTTGTCTGAAACCTCCGCAGGAGCCGACCAATAGGACAACCCTGGGGGCTGACACGAGTTCCACCGTTGATAAGGAAGCGAACAAATCATTCTCGTCGTCCTACCTCTCCTCTCCCGCATCCTTTGCCACAGAACCGTCCCTTCCTAGCCCCGCTTAAATGTGGGTTTAGGCAGTTCGACCACTGCTAGCCAACAAACACGCATAACCATCCCGCGCTCTACTCGCCATTGTTTCGATGCCAACGCTTCTCGCCGTTATTTGGGAGCCGCCGCTTCTCCGGTCGTGCCACACCTTCCATTGCTGACCGCTTGTAACCTATGCATCTGTCTCGGTTGTGCCAGTCTACAACTCTTCTTTGTCTCAGCGCGACTATCTGACAAACGGTTCCCGCTCGCGCGCACCTTGCATAAACGGTTCGGCGTTTGTCTAGGTATATAGTTTTGCTAGTTTTTTTTGCCTCGGTAATATAATTGAGTGTTTGGGTTTGTAATTGAGTGTTTGGGTTTTTATTGTTTCATTATTTGGTAAAGAAACTATGGATAACGATAATGAGTTCATGATCCAAGAATTAGCTACCGTTGATGATGAAGAGAAGTTGATGGTATTTTTGTTTATGAGCGTAGCTGAATCCCCCCCCCCCCCCCCCATATACACACACAACGTGAAGGTTCTAGAGTTGATAAGAGGAAGAATTAGTACTCGCAGCAGGTGCATGGTGCGGTGATGTTTGATCATGACTGTTTTGCCAACAATCCAACACATACTCCCAAGAATTTTCTGCATTAGGATGAAAATTAGTTGTTCATGAAGTTGGTGCATGGTGCGAGGGAGTATGATGACTACTTCAAGTGGAAGAAAAACGCAACCGGATTGGTTGGTTTCTTCTCTGTTCAGAATTGCTCAACTGCCCTGACATGTCTTGTATATAGATCTCCTTCAGATACAAGAGATGACTATGGAGACATGTTATTTGGACAGCCGACCGCTTGACAAAACGGGGGTGGCCAAATTGTGGGGTTTGCCCTTTATGCAACCAATGCACGGAGTCGGTCGATCACGTTCTAGTCCATTGCCGCTTCACCTTGCGTCTATGGGACAAGGCCAAAGAAGGGTTCGACATTCCAGCTTTGAAAGTTGCGCGGGTCTCTCCTTCCCGGAGTGGTGGACCATGATATCTACGGGGCAAAACTGCAAGGGTATGGCGTCTCTTACCATTCATCATTTGGGAGATTTGGAATGAGAGAAACGATAGAGTTTTCAAGAACAAGCGCGCCCCTTCTCAAGTCGTCTTTGAGAGGATAAAAAAAGAAGCTACGCTTTGGGTTTTAGCGGGTGCTAAAAATTTGTGTAATTTGATGCCGTGAGAGTAAAACTTGTATTATGTCTAAAATTTTACTTTCTACTTGTAAACTCCTTTCTTAATCAATAAATGGAAAAGCTTTTGCCCTTGTTTCAACAAAAAGAAGACTATGGAGACATGTTTGAGTTCACGTGCTGGGAGAGTGTGTACATGTTTTGTTGGGCAATTGTGGTGGTGTTTGACCCAATACATTTGAAAGCATCGAATGAAGAAGACAGAACTCGGATTCCTAACACATAGGACTTCCTTGGATGCTTAAAAGCTTTGTTTGTATGCATTGTGCATGGAAGATCTGTCCATTCGCTTAGCAATGTATAAAAAAAATGAAACTGTGTCTAGGAGGAACTAGACACTTTTTGATATAGTAGAAGCGGGACTTGGCGTGACAATTCCGAAATTCGTCCCTGACAGGAATCGAACTCCAGTCGTTAGGGTGCGCCACTGCGACCCCAACCACTGGGCTAAGCCCACGTCGTCCGCTTAGCAATGTATGTACAAATATCAGACCTAGAGAGTGCAATAAGGTACTTGAAGTTGTGCCAGATTATGAAAGATTTATCACCCTTTTTTCGGAATTTCGGGATCTCACGGACATGTTGCAATGCTCTTTGGTGTTTTCTATACTTGCCGAAGGCCATGATCCGGTGGTAAACTATGAGATCAATGGTCACTCATACATCAAATGGTACTACCTAGACGATGAGATATATCCAAAATTGTCAACATTTGTGAAGACAATTCCTAACCCTACCGAGAAGAAATTTTGGTTAGCTATGTGACTGCAGGGTTGTAGGAAGGATGTTGAGCGAGCATTTGTTGTGCTCCAAAATTGTTTTGCTATTGTTTGTTCTGATGCTCTCACATGGTCGACATATCATATGTAGGAGGTATTGAATAATTATGTCATCATGCACAACATAATCGCCGAGAGCGGGCATGTTGCTCCAGTCATATAATCCCTAGGGCCCTCTTGGTGATGTTGATCACCAGGTCGCAACAAAGTTTGTAGTTTCCTCGCCATGCATCAAGTAATCTGCGACAACATTTTCATTGCCACATACAAAATTATCGAATGGGACATCTATGTGCGAGTAAAGTAAATGCCATCTAAGGAGTCTTGATTTATTTGAACATATGAAAATTAATTTATTTTAGTTATTTTAAAATTATTTTATTTCTATATTTGAATCATTTATGTATTTGTTTTATTTATTGTGAAAGTAGAATCTATGTGTGTAAAACCATACGATATGATTGCATTGTGATAAAGTGTTTCATCTTTGAATCTACTGGGCTAGCCTATTGAGGACGTCGCTGCAGACAAAAGCCCCCAATAGCATAGTAACAGTAACGGTAACGTGTGTGAGCACTTTCGAAGGGCTTGTCCGTGGAGATGCTGAAAGTGTTTTTGGCTCCCGAGCTTCAATGCGCTCGCTATTCTGAAAAAAATTAAGAGAAATTTTTACAAGTTATCAAAAAATCTCAAAGCTAATCTGGAGATTGTCACTGGTACATCTCATGCAAAATCTAACCCATAATTATTTTTATTTTGTGCTAGATAAAAAATATACAATCGTTTTGGAGATTTGAAAAGACTACTCAGATATACACTTTTGTCAATTTTATGCAGCTCAGAAGATAAAGTATTTGAAATTAATATTTTACATGTTTGTGGGATACATTATTTTCTATTTACAGAATTTTTAGATTTTTTTCAAACACAAAAATATAATTTTTAATTTATTTTAAAAACGAGGTTATTGATGCCCATGTGCATCAAATCTCTTTTATGGCCCCGTGAAGATGCTATAGCACTCAAAATCTCAGTTTACCCATCCCCCGTTACTTTCAAATGATCGACCCGCGCAGTACAGCAAGAAGAGCCGCTGTTGCTTGAAATCATCACACGATGTGATGCAAAGCCGGAAGCATGCGCCGCCGTGCTGCAATGCGCGAGGTGTGGTGCTGGAAGCAGAGTCTGGCGATGCTGCAGGGCCTCATCTCCTGCCATCGTCCAAGTTGCATATAATCAAAATTGTTGGTGTTACGAAATTCTAAATGTATTGGTCCGTGAAGACAACAAGTTGATGAGAAACAGATTCAACCGAAAGAAGGTAGCGGTAGCCTAGCCTGGAGCGAACCAGTAACGTGACTAGTGATAGCCCAAGTCCCGTGGCCCGAGTCTCAGAAGTCAGCAATTCAGCACGACACGTTCGGTCAAAAGTAGTTCCAGTCTGAGGTTGATTTGACGCCTCTGTAACCGCTGCAGATGGCGTGGTCAGCCCCTGCGACCTGCGACCTGCGTGCTCCAGTTGGGCGATTTATACAAAAATAACCTAAAACTGAAAGAAAAGCACAGACTGACCCTCCGGCGAAACTATTTCACGGATCTAACTCTTTTGTGTGGCGCCCCTCTCACGGGCGCCACATGCTGGCGCTGGCGCCACACACCCATCCGACGTGGCCCGTCGACGCTGAGTTGGTGACCCCGATCCGACGTGGCAGCACGAGTGGCGCCGTTCTCGCCGGCGCGGCGCCCGTGGCAAGGGCGCCACACATTCACTTAAGTTTGGGCTGCGCGCGCGCCCCCAGCCCGACCCTTCTTCTTTCTTTCTTTCTCTTCTCTTCTCCTCCCTCTCCCCCAGCCCGGTTCTCTCTCTCCTCCCTCTCCCCCCCACCAAATCCACCACCAAATCGTCAGATCTGTCCGTGGAGATCGTTCCCCATCCATTTGTCAAGGTAATCTCCTTCAAATCTTCTCCATTCATCCACTAATTTTATAGATCGGGCTAGATTTGGACATGAACCCTAGACATGTTTTTTTTCTTTTGTGCACTCTATATTGTATTGTTTGTGTTGGAGATGGTAGCCTCATGTATGCATGTGTTTGAACCATAGATTTGTAGAAATCTACATATGAAATTTCACATGTATGTGTATGAACTCTATGTATGTATGTGTATGTATGTGTATGAACCCACATATATGCCTAGTATTTGTGATGGAGTAACTCATATTTATTAGTGGAATGGATCGTAATATGGTTCAAAAATGTAAACATGTAGGATGGCCGGTCCCGGTGGACGGGGAAGGGGCCGCCGCGGTCCTGGGCGCCCCCCGGGCCGGGGAAGGGGCCGCCGCGGTGGAGCAGCAAGGGCCCCACGGTCACCGTCACCTGCATCCTCCTCGTCTTCGCATGAGGAACGCTGCTTCGAGTTCCTCCTCCGCATCGACGATGACCCACTCGGCATCAAGCGGCTACCGGACAAGTTCGCCGAGTTCGTCGACGGCCACGAGCCGGCGCACTTGCAGCTACGGGAGGCTAGCTGCAACTTCTGCCGCTGGTCCGTGGAGGTACTGTTCGATGGGCAGGGCAAGATGTACTTGCACACGGGGTGGGACAAGTTCGCCCGTGACCTCCACCTCGAGCCCGGCTGCCAGCTCACCTTCCTGTACGAGGGGGACGGCGAGATGATCGTCAAGGTGTTCGACGACACCGCCTGCCGTGTGCACTACCCCCACACCGGCGAATCCGGCTCCGACACCGATAGTTAGATCGTCGAGTGTTGTCAAATCTATGTTCGTTGCTTCATGTTGTTTGAATGCTATCTTAAATTGTATGAAACTATGTGCTACGATGTTAGGTATGATGATGTTATGTCCATGATGTGTGTACAAAATGGCTGTTGATATGATGTGTGTATGACATAGCTTTTGACATGATGGCAGTTTTGTTGGAATATGGTAGGATTTTTCATGGTTTTAACACATGTCCACGAGCAGGTCTATCGGACCTCGGAGAAAGCGAATCCCCCAGCAGCGAAGCGGTCGCTCCCATGGACAGCACCCTCGATCCCCGAGCCTCAAGAGTAGGACTAGTCCGCCGCAGCCTGTCGACTATCTCCTTAGCCTTGGGAGTTTGAGGGTTCGGATTGAAAGGAGTGAGGGCCATCACAGCCGGCACAGAGCGAGTACCAACGGAGGTCTGATTCCCTCCTCCGCCCACCTCCCCAAAAGGCGCCACCAAAGTAGACGGTCCAGCGCGGGTGTCCGATGTATCCATAGCATCATCATCCCCAGCGTCATTTCCATCACCATCATCATCCGCGTCATCCTTCTTAATCCATATCAAAGGAACAAAATCAGGCTCTGGTACATAGTCCTCGGGCTCTCTACGGAACCGAAACTCGAAGGCCTTGAGCTTAACCACTACATCAGACTTGATGATCTTCCCAGAATCTGAAATCTTCTCAAGTACTTTAGCATCAATCATAGCCACCTGAATACGAACCACAGCTCTGCGTCTGAGGCTAAGAAGGTCCACATCAACCGTCTTCCCCAATAGCGAACCCACAGCCCAAAGTCCTAAGAAATGCCTCAACGTATGAGGGACTCCTTCTACACGTAACCAAACCTTATGTAGCTCAAATTTGGGTGGTACTTCCGAGGACTGCCAAGCGGAGATAGACATGGTGGAACAAAATCCTGGTACTGCAACCTGGATGCCATCTACCCTGTCGAGGTCCTCGAAGGAAGGGACAGTGATAAGGAATCTCAGGACATCAGTAGGTACAGCCTCCCATTTCCAACACAGACGATCGAGCACCGTCTTGCCACCTGCTTGGCAATCACATCAGCTGGCACAACATCTCCAACCACAACAACCAGAGCTACAGGAGACTGAGAGGGCGCAAGCGCATCATTAACCACAGAATCAGGAATCACTGTAAAGTAAGTCTCCAATAGACCAGCCCCAGTAACATAAGCAGAAGGGCGGGGAGCTTTAAGCACCGGACAACGCAAAGTCGGGTGAGCCACCTTATCACAAAAGTAGCAATAGTGTTTGACCCTGCAATCTTTGGTCGCATGCGAATGATCAGAACATTTGGAACACCAAACTGTCTTCTTGGACTTAGCAACAGCCTTAGCTCCATCAGCAACCTCCACTCCATACATGTGTAGCCAAGTTCAATTAAGGAAAGTAAAACATTGCTGCCTAATTTTAAGAAATCGATGAGCCATGCATTAGGAATCTCAATTAATTGTTTCTAATTTTGTATTATTTTTTCTCACGCATGTTGTGTGGGAGCTGAGCGGAGAAGGGAGTAATTGAAAAAAAAATCAAGCTGCAACCTTATATTCTGAAATAAATGCCAAAAATCTATAGTCAATATAGAAAAGAACGGGTGTGTGCATTACTTGGATGCAGAGGCTGTGGTGATTTTCCCCTATTTCAAAAACAAAGGACTCGCCTAGCCAGCGTTGAAACATTTTCAAACACCCCGCAGATTCCATTCCAACCACAACATCCTAAGCATCAACATGATCGCTGAGATTGGTGTCTCGGTGTCCAAGGCAGAAAGATGGGCTCTACCGTGGCTTAATGTATTGGGTTTTTAAGTTTCAAAAAAAAAACATGATTGCTGAGATTGGTGTCTCGGTGTCCAAGGCAGAAAGATGGGCTCTACCGTGGCAGGCCACAAAGAAACAATGAATTGGGTAGGGTGGCCTTATTTGGGAAAATTCTTGAAAAAGGCCGACCTTCGCGAAGGGAAGGCAACTCGCTCCGCACGCGACAAGTGGCGCGCTGTTGTGCCAGAAAATCCCTGGGAAGTGGTCTCCCTGCTTGCCACGTGTCGCAAGGGGAAGCAAGATGGGGATGGGGGAGGAGAGAGAAGACTGGGTTGTGTCAGTTTTTTCCTTTTTCTTCTAGATTCATTTTTTCAAAATGAAATATCTTGAAAACCGTAAGTCCAAATTGCGAACCGTTTTCACTTTTGAGATTCTCGCGTCGAGAGCTTCAAAACTAGATCCCATGTTGATAGGTTTGGAGATACTTTTTTTTCGTACTTCCAATAATATTATGATTGTACCTGTGGTGCGTACCTAACTGTACTCGTGTATCAACTGATAAGTACTTCTGTTTTTAGTGTATTTGGTGCAATTTTTCCTTTTACTTGCTAACTGTACTCGCCCGTGTGCGGGATTACACTACTTCTACGCGTATTGTACCTGCTCGTGTGCGCCACTGTACTTCTGTACATGTACTTGCTCGTGTTCACGACTGTACCTGCTCGTATGCGCGTTTGTACCTGCTCGTGTGTGTGACTGTACTTGTACTCGCTCGTGTGTTCAATTGTACTCGTGTGTTGTGCGTGACTGTACCTGCTTGTGTGCGCGACTGTACCTGCTCGTGTGCGCGACTGTACTTGTATTCGCCCCATGTGTGCAACTGTACTCGTCTGTTGTTCGCAATTATACTCGTGTATTGTACATAACTGTACTCGTGTGTTGTGAGATACGTATGTTGTATGTTGCTCGCGTGTCAAAAACTAAAGTAGATACAGTTATTGTGCTGCTACCTAAACTAGTAGCATACATGTGCTAGCATGCATGCGTGGCCTGGCACGGCATGCACGCCATGGAGAGACTCGCGCGGGGAAGTACGCGAGGCGCGCGAGTACGAAGCGCGAGTACGCGAGGCGCTGTGCGGCGAGCGCGAGTACGCGAGGCGGCGAGCGCGAGTACGCGAGACGCGCGGTGGGTGAGCCCGCGTGTACGTCGGCCCGCGCGGAAGCAGGTTACCACGTGTCGTTCTGTGGTGGTTTACTTTCCCTTTCTAAAGGTTGGTCTTTTTCCAGTGGTACCCTCTTATTTGCCAAAAATTCAACCCCAGGGCAAGCCCAATTCATGGTTCTTTTCTGGATGTTCCCCACGGTGCCTTCCCTTGAGTTCACAAACATGCTTGCATTTTTGCATGTCCACTACAACACCGTTTGTTATTGAACTATTTTTATTATGCTTGTCTCATAATTTTCTGGGTAAAATTACCAATAAACGTAGAGGACAAGAAACACTAATAAAATTTCCAATGGACAACAAGAGGTCCTTCAAACGAGATTATCATAATCCAGTGCCAAGCATAACAAGTAAACGCTAAAACGAATCAGTAAACAATTCAAAGACAGATTGAAGAATTACAATTCTAGCATGAAAGGGTTGATCAAACTGGGAGCAGGACTTTTGGGACAGGTCAAATCGATGTCCAATACTTTGCAGATATTGTTTTTAGCCCGTCTTAGGGTGTGTTCGGTTCTAGAATTAGGTGGAATGGGGAACGGTTCCATACCTAGCAGTCGTTCTTGTGTTCGGTTGGATTCAAGGAATGGAACCAACTAGTTCCTCGGAACGGAATATACTTGGAAGCTGCGGAAGCAACTCGTTCGACCGAATCGATCGAATCTGGAGGAATGCCTCGCTAACCGTCCTCGCTAATCATCCCAAGCGAACAGAAAAAAAAAAGCCTGGCCGAACAAATCGGCCCTCTATTATCTCACCCCTGACTGGCTACCCTATCTCTAATCCCTCCCTCTCGTCTCATGTACCGCCGCTCTCCCTCTCCCTCTCGTCTGCTACGCTGCCGCTCTCCCTCTCCCTCTCGTCTGTTACGCCGCCGCTCTCCCTCTCCCTCTCTCTCTCTCATGCGTTGCTGCTCACCGGCGGGAAGAGGGCCTGGTAGCCGAGGAGAAGGGAGCGTGCAGTCTAGGCGGAGGAGGGGTCGGGCGGGAGTGGCGGAGGAGGGTTCGGCGGTAGTGGCGGTGGCGATACAGGCGCGAGTCGGCGGTGAAACCTTGTTTTTTTGCGAACCGAACATGGGCACGAAACCGTTCCGTGACGATGGAATGGATTCCATCCCTCCCGGTTCTCAAACCGAACACATCCTTAGAAAAGGCTTAGATGGGAGAAGAACAAAAAGATGAGCAATGAGGACTATCAACTGTATCCCGCCTAAAATTATGTTGTCATTTCTAATGCAAATTTTAAGATAAAAAAATTTGGGTGTACCTATGTCTCAGTTGACTGAGATTTTCTTAAGTCTCAGTCACCTCAAAAAAGTGCAACTGCAGTTCAAAAAAATATGCAACTCGGATCAGTTGCACTTTTCAAGTTCATTTTTGTGGGTGACTGAGACTTAAGAAATTCTCAGTTGACTGAGACATAGCAAAACCGAAAAAATTTACACTACAAATAACAAAATAAACAAGAAGTGGGAACTAGGATCCCACCATTCTGCTACGCAGCTTATAATGGAAAGTCACTGAGATTACATCTTGTAGCTAGGTAATAGGGGAAACACGACAAATCACACCAGCTCCACAGATGACAGGATAGGTAATGGGGGAAACAGGAAAGATCATACAGTAATGGTGACATGCAGAACTTCGAAAGTGGCAGCGATAGTCCGGATGAAATCCGGATGAACGCACTTGGGCAGGAAGAACTGGAAGGACTCGTCGGAACTGGGCAGCCCACCGGAGAGGTCAGTGCACGCCACGGTGAACTGGCTCTGCTGGCTATGGCCGCGGCAGACGCCGCCGCCATGGGCGTTGTCGTTGCGAGAGTACTTGAGCCGAACCTCGAACCCCACGGTCTGATGAGGATGCACGCACGAGACGGAGATCGCGCGCCCGAACAGGCCACGCGCCACGTTCAGCAGGAACATGTGCTGCTGCCCGCTGGCGTGGACGGAGACGGCGTTGAAGCCGTCGCGGAGGTTCACCTTGACGCACACCCACGGCCGGGTGTCCGTCGTGCACGGCCACCCGTGCGCGGCCGCGAGGTGGCCCAGGAGCGCCACCGTGGAGCCGGCGAAGCCGCACGCGTCCGCCGGGCAGTAGCACGGCTTGTGGGGGCACGCCCTCGCGTGCTCGCCGTGGTCGTAGGGCGCCGTCCTGGCGCCGCAGCCGTGGGCGGCGTTCGCGCACGGTATACGGATGGACTCCAGCACCTTCTCCAGGTCGATGCACCGCTGATAGCCGCCGATCAGTGGGACGCGGCACACGTGGCACTGCTGGCTCCTCCCACTCGCCACCATCTTGTCGCGGCACAGCGAGCATATGGCGTGGCCGACGGCGCACTGCATCGCAGAAATGGCGTGGCTGTTAATACAGAGAAGCGCTGCATCGGCATCGGCATCAGCTAGCTAGCTAGCTAGAAGAGGATGAATATACCTGGAATACTGGCGGCTTGAGAGGGCGATAGCACACGCCGCAGTCGAGGGTATCGGCGTCCTCCACCGTCACGTTCTCGAGCGGCTTCCGCTTCGCCGGCAGTGCCATCATACCTGCGGCAGAGTGGAGTGGGGAAGAACGTACGGTACCAACAGAAGTGGGCTTCGTTCCTTCTTGCACGGTCAATATTTATCTCTGGTCGGTTGGTTCCTGCACATGCCCGACTGAAGTTGTCCGCGGATGCATGCCATGCTGCCTACGTGTCGCCTTTGTCAGTACATTGAGTAGGATCTTTGAAGAACTTATTAAATCCGAAGGATTATTTTTATTTGGAGATCATATAAATGTATAACATCTATATAGAGAAACTAATAAAGTTGTTCATAGTATGGTTAGGTTTTGTTTTTGATTCAAAAACCTCAGGCAACCCGATCGATGAGCCTCCCTAGCTTTTAACTTGAGCTGCCTTACGGACAATGTAATTATTGATTAAGATTAATAATGCTACCACGGTGGCTTTTAAAAAATTGTTACCATTCATTTCCACGAAATTCCCCTCCCACTAGGCTTATTGGGGGGACTCATGCACAAAATGGTCTCCAAACAGCGCTCCCAATTCACTATAAGCAGTGCGTGTTGACTTAAATGTTTGTCTGAAACTTTCGCAGGAGCCGACCAATAGGACAACCCTGGGGACTGACACGAGTTCCACCGTTGATACGGAAGCGAACAAATCATTCTCGTCGTCCTACCTCTCCTCTCCCGCATCCTTTGCCACAGAACCGTCCCTTCCTAGCCCCACTTAAATGTGGGTTTAGGCAGTTCGACCACTGCTAGCCAACAAACACGCATAACCACCCCGCGCTCTACTCGCCATTGTTTCGATGCCAACGCTTCTCGCCGTTATTTGGGAGCCGCCGCTCCTCCGGTCGTGACACACCTTCCATTGCTGACCGTTTGTAACCTATGCATCTGTCTCGGTTGTGCCAGTCTACAACTCTTCTTTGTCTCAGCGCGACTATCTGACAAACGGTTCCCGCTCGCGCGCACCTTGCATAAACGGTTCGGCGTTTGTCTAGGTATATAGTTTTGCTAGTTTTTTTGCCTCGGTAATATAATTGAGTGTTTGGGTTTTTATTGTTTCATTATTTGGTAAACAAACTATGGATACCGATAACGAGTTCATGATCCAAGAATTAGCTACCGTTGATGATGAAGAGAAGTTGATGGTATTGTTTATGAGCGTAGCTGAATCCCCCCCCCCCCCCACCTCCCCATATACACACACAACGTGAAGGTTCTAGAATTGATAAGAGGAAGAATTAGTAATCGCAGCGGGTGCATGGTGCGGTGATGTTTGATCATGACTGTTTTGCCAACAATCCAACACATACACCCAAGAATTTTCTGCATTAGGATGAAAATTAGTTGTTCATGAAGTTGGTGCATGGTGCGAGGGAGTATGATGACTACTTCAAGTGGAAGAAAAACGCAACCGGATTGGTTGATTTCTTCTCTGTTCAGAATTGCTCAACTGCCCTGACATGTCTTGTATATAGATCTCCTCGAGATACAAGAGATGACTATGGAGACATGTTATTTGGACAGCCGACCGCTTGACAAAACGGGGGTGGCCAAATTGTGGGGTTTGCCCTTTATGCAACTGATACGTCTCAAACGTATTTATAATTTCTTATGTTTCATGCTACTTTATTGATGATACTCACATGTTTTATACATACTTTATGTCATATTTATGCTTTTTCCGGCACTAACCTATTAACGAGATGTCGAAGAGCCAGTTGCTGTTTTCTGCTGTTTTTGGTTTCAGAAATCCTAGTAAGGAAATATTCTCGGAATTGGACGAAATCAACGCCCAGGGGCCTATTTTTTCACGAAGCTTCCAGAACACCGAAAGGGAACCGAAGTGGGGCGACGAGGCGACGCCACACTAGGGCGGCGCGGCCTAGGTGCTGGCCGCGCGGCCCTGTTGTGTGGACCCCTCGTCAGCCCTCCGACTCCGCCCTTCCGCCTACTTAAAGTCTTCGTCGCGAATACCCCAGTACCGAGAGCCACGATA
This sequence comes from Lolium perenne, assembly GCF_019359855.2. Classification (NCBI taxonomy): domain Eukaryota; kingdom Viridiplantae; phylum Streptophyta; class Magnoliopsida; order Poales; family Poaceae; genus Lolium; species Lolium perenne. The sequence goes on from NC_067244.2 coordinate 46,311,803, forward strand.
CAGAAAACCTTACAGAGACGCCGCCGCCGCCAATCCCATCTCAGGGGATTCAGGAGATCGCCTCCGGCACCCTGCTGGAGAGGGGAATCATCTCCCGGAGGACTCTTCACCGACATGGTCGCCTCCGGAGTGATGTGTGAGTAGTTCACCCCTGGACTATGGGTCCATAGCAGTAGCTAGATGGTCGTCTTCTCCTAATTGTGCTATCATTGTTGGATCTTGTGAGCTGCCTAACATGATCAAGATCATCTATTTGTAATGCTACATGTTGCGTTTGTTGGGATTCGATGAATATGGAATACTATGCTATGTTGATTATTGATCTATTATCTATGTGTTGTTTATGATCTTGCATGCTCTCCGTTATTAGTAGAGGCTCTGGCCAAGTCGTTACTTGTAACTCCAAGAGGGAGTATTTATGCTCGATAGTGGGTTCATGCCTCCATTAAATCTGGGACAGTGACAGAAAGTTCTAAGGTTGTGGATGTGCTGTTTCCACTAGGGATAAAACATCAATGCTATGTCTAAGGATGTATTTGTTGATTACATTACGCACCATACTTAATGCAATTGTCTGTTGTTTGCAACTTAATACTGGAGGGGGTTCGGATGATAACCTGAAGGTGGACTTTTTAGGCATAGATGCATGCTGGATAGCGGTCTATGTACTTTGTTGTAATGCCCAATTAAATCTCACACTACTCATCATAACACGTATGTGCATGGTCATGCCCTCTTTATTTGTCAATTGCCCATCTGTAATTTGTTCACCCAACATGATATTTATCTTATGGGAGAGACACCACTAGTGAACTGTGGACCCCGGTCCATTCTTTAACATCGAATACAATCTACTGCAATACTCGTTCTACTGTTTTCTGCAAACATCATCATCCACACTATACATCTAATCCTTTGTTACAGCAAGCCGGTGAGATTGACAACCTCAATGTTAAGTTGGGGCAAAGTATCTTGGTTGTGTTGTGCAGGTTCCACGTTGGCGCCGGAATCCCTGGTGTTGCGCCGCACTACACTTCGCCGCCATCAACCTTCAACGTGCTTCTTGGCTCCTACTGGTTCGATAACCTTGGTTTCTTACTGAGGGAAAAACTTGCCGCTGTACGCATCATACCTTCCTCTTGGGGTTCCCAACGGACGTGTGCTTTACCGTCACAAGCAGCAAATCTTTTTCTGGCGCCGTTGCCGGGGAGATCAAGACACGCTGCAAGGGGAGTCTCCACTTCCAATCTCTTTACTATGTTTTCGTCTTGCTTTACTTTTATTTACTACTTTGTTTGCTGCACTAAAACAAAACACACAAAAATTAGTTGCTAGCTTTACTTTATTTACTGTCTTGTTTGCCATATTAAAAAAACACAAAAAAAATAGTTATTAGCATTTACCTTATTTTTGTTACCATGACTAGTCCTGTAGTTGTTACTCTATCACCCGAGGAATCGATCTTCACTTTTAAACAAGGTGGTGAAGAGGGCTTTAAAGAAGCTTGGTCTAGAATTTTCGATTCATATAATAAAACTGAACCTAAAATGACACTAAGTTTGCTTCTTAGTAATTTTTATTTTGGGATTATTCTTCGTTATAGATATGCCTTAGATGCTGTAGTGGGAGGAGATTTCCTTCACTGTGATGGGGATCAAGCTTTTAATGCCATAAAGAAATTGGTTGCATCATCTAGCTCCACTAATAATTATGATCCATCTCTTGTTAGTGTTTATAATAGATTGAACACTCTTGAGACACATGTATCTTGCTTGAAAGAAGGGTATGGTCGGATTCGTGAGCATTTTGATTATGTTACAATAAACTCTGAACCATCAATGTGGGACCACACTATTAAAGTTACTATTGATGGTAAAAAATTTGATGCTCGTTGTGATATTATGACTGAATTTTTCCTTATGCCTGAAAGTATTTATAAATCTTTGACACTCTGGGGACTTACTGAAGGAGGAGAAGGAATAACTCTCACTGATAACTCTGTTATAATTCCTAGGGGAATAGCTGAAGGAGTATTCACAACCCTTTTTGGAAAAACGGTATCCACTGATTATCTCGTTATTGAATGTGTAGGTACAGGACAAATCACACTTGGAAGATCCCTGCTGAAGCTCTTCGGAGTAACCATAGATGTGGAAAAAGGCGCTCTAAAATCCTCCATACCTGGATGCAATCATATATTCCCCAAACCAAAGAGTAAGAATAAGGGTAAGAAGGGTAGGCGCAGAGCCTCTGGTAAGAATCCCAATGCTTCATCTCTTGATAACACTTGATACACACTTTCTGCGCCTAGCTGAAAGGCGTTAAAGAAAAAACGCTTATGGGAGACAACCCATGATTTTACTACAGTACTTTGTTTTATATTTGAGTCTTGGAAGTTGTTACTACTGTAGCAACCTCTCCTTATCTTTATTTTATTGCATTCTTGTGCCAAGTAAAGTCTTTGATAGTAAGGTTCATACTAGATTTGGATTACTGCGCAGAAACAGATTCCTTGCTGTCACGAATTTGAGCAGTAGTCTCTGTAGGTAACTCAGAAAATTCTGCCAATTTACGTGAGTGATCCTCAAATATGTACGCAACTTTCATTCAATTTAAGCATTTTCATTTGAGCAAGTCTGGTGCACCTAAAAAATTCGTCTTTACGGACTGTTCTGTTTTGACAGATTCTGCCTTTTATTTCGCATTGCCTGTTTTGCTATGCTTGATGGATTTCTTTATTCCATTAACTTTCAGTAGCTTTGTGCAATTTCCAGAAGTGTTAAGAATGATTATGTCACCTCTGAACATGTGAATTTTTATTATGCACTAACCCTCTAATGAGTTGTTTTGAGTTTGGTGTGGAGGAAGTTTTCAAGGATCAAGAGAGGAGGATGATACAATATGATCAAGGAGAGTGAAAGCTCTAAGCTTGGGGATGCCCCGGTGGTTCATCCCTGCATATTTCAAGAAGACTCAAGCATCTAAGCTTGGGGATGCCCAAGGCATCCCCTTCTTCATCGACAACATTATCAGGTTCCTCTAGTGAAACTATATTTTTATTCCATCACATCTTATGTGCTTTGCTTGGAGCGTCTGTATGTTTTTATTTTTGTTTTATTTGAATAAAATTGGATCCTAGCATTCGTTGTGTGGGAGAGAGACACGCTCCGCTGTTGCATATGGACAAATATGTCCTTAGCTTTACTCATAATGTTCATGACGAAGGTTGAACTGCTTCGTTAAATTGTTATATGGTTGGAAACGGAAAATGCTACATGTGATAATTGGTATAATATCTTGAATAATGTGATACTTGGCAATTGTTGTGCTCATTTTTAAGCTCTTGCATCATATACTTTGCACCTATTAATGAAGAAATACATAGAGCTTGGTAAAATTTGGTTTGCATGATTGGTCTCTCTAAGGTCTAGATATTTTCTAGTAAGGGTCGAACAACAAGGAAGACGGTGTAGAGTCTTATAATGCTTGCAATATGTCTTTTATGTGAGTTTTGTTGTACCGGTTCATACTTGTGTTTATTTTAAATAGCCTTGCTAGCCTAAGCCTTTTATTGAGAGAGAATACTTCTCATGCATCCAAAATCCTTGAGCCAAACACTATGCCACTTGTGTCCACCATACCTACGTACTACATGGTATTTCTCCGCCATTCCAAAGTAAATTGCTTGAGTGCTACCTTTAAAATTTCTATTCTTTGTCTTTGCAATATATAGCTCATGGGACAAATAGCCTAAAAACTATTGTGGTATTGAATATGTACTTATGTATCTTATTTCTTATTAAGTTGCTTGTTGAGCGATAACCATGTTCCTGGGGACGCCATCAACACTTTGTTGAATATCATGTGAGTTGCTATGCATGTTCGTCTTGTCTGAAGTAAGGGCGATTTACCATGAGTTGAATGGTTAGAGCATGCATATTGTTAGAGAAGAACATTGGGCCGCTAACTAAAGCCATGATCCATGGTGGAAGTTTCAGTTTTGGACAACCATCCTCAATCTCTTATGAGAATATTATTTGTTGTTGAATGCTTATGCATTAAAGAGGAGTCCATTATCTGTTGTCTATGTTGTCCCGGTATGGATGTCTAAGTTGAGAATAATCAAAAGCGAGAAATCCAATGCGAGCTTTCTCCTTAGACCTTTGTACATGCGGTATAGAGGTACCCCTTTGTGATACTTGGTTAAAACATATGTATTGCGATGATAATCCATGTAAATCCGAGCTAATTAGGACAAGGTGCGGGCACTATTGGTAATCTATGCACGAGGCTTGCAACTTGTAGGATATAATTTACATAATGCATATGCTTTATTACTACCGTTGACAAAATTGTTTCTTGATTTCAAAATAAAAGCTCTAGCACAAATATAGCAATCAATGCTTCCCTCTGCGAAGGGCCATTCTTCTACTTTTATGTTGAGTCAGTTTGCCTACTTCCTTCTATCTCAGAAGCAAACACTTGTGTTAACTGTGCATTGATTCCTACATACTTGCTTATTGCACTTATTATATTACTTTATGTTGACAATATCCATGAGATATACATGTTACAAGTTGAAAGCAACCGCTGAAACTTAATCTTCCTTTGTGTTGCTTCAATGCCTTTACTTTGAATTTATTGCTTTATGAGTTAACTCTTATGCAAGACTTATTGATGCTTGTCTCGAAAGTACTATTCATGAAAAGTCTTTGCTATATGATTCAATTGTTTACTCATTGTATTTACCATTGCTTCGAATCGCTGCATTCATTACATGTGCTTACAATAGTATTGATCAAGATTATGATAGCATGTCAATTTGGAAATTATCTTTGTTATCGTTTACCTACTCGGAAAGAGTAGGAACTAAGCTTGGGGATGCTTGATACGTCTCAAACGTATCTATAATTTCTTATGTTCCATGCTACTTTATTGATGATACTCACATGTTTTATACATACTTTATGTCATATTTATGCATTTTCCGGCACTAACCTATTAACGAGATGCCGAAGAGCCAGTTGCTGTTTTCTGTTGTTTTTGGTTTCAGAAATCTTAGTAAGGAAATATTCTCGGAATTGGACGAAATCAACGCCCAGGAGCCTATTTTTCCACGAAGCTTCCAGAACACCGAAAGGGAACCGAAGTGGGCGATGAGGCGACGCCATGATAACCCACAAGTATAGGGGATCGCGATAGTCTTCGAGGGTAGTATAACCCAAATTTATTGATTCGACACAAGGGGAGGTAAAGAATACTTATAAGCCTTAACAACTGAGTTGTCAATTCAGCTGCACCTGGAAAAGCACTAGCAACAGGGGTGATGTGAAAGTAGCAGTAATATGAGAGCAGTAGTAACAGTAACACAGCAGCAGTAATAGCAATATGAGAGCAATGGCACCGGAAGATAGTTGATACTACTTCCAATGACATATAGACGAGTATATTATGATGAAAGATGGACCGGGGTTCCCAGCGATCTACACTAGTGGTAACTCTCCAATAAGTGACAAGTGTTGGGTGAACAAATTACAGTTGGGCAATTGATAGGAATCAAAGCATTAAGACAGAACATCAAGATTATTAATTATGTAGGCATGTTTTCCGTATATAGTCATACGTGCTCGCAATGAGAAACTTGCACAACATCTTTTGTCCTACCAGCCGGTGGCAGCCGGGCCTCAAGGGAAACTACTGGATATTAAGGTACTCCTTTTAATAGAGTACCGGAGCAAAGCATTAACACACCGTGAAAACATGTGATCCTCACATCACTACCATCCCCTCCGGTTGTCCCGATTTCTGTCACTTCGGGGCCTTTGGTTCCGGACAGTGACATGTGCATACAACTTGTAGATACAATCTAAGCAACAATATAGAGCTCAAATCTAAGATCATGCCACTCGGGCCCTAGTGACAAGCATTAAGCATAACAAGATTGCAGCAACAATAACTTCACAAACTTTATAGATAGACTAATCATAATGTATCATCCATCGGATCCCAACAAACACAACACCGATTACATCAGATGAATCTCAATCATGGAAGGCAGCTCATGAGACCATTGTATTGAAGTACATGGGGGAGAGTATACCGACATAGCTACTGCTAGAACCCGTAGTCCATGGGGGAACTACTCACGGAGCATGGTGGAGGCGGTGGCGTCGATGGAGATGGCTTCCGGGGGCACTTCCCCGTTCCGGCAGGGTGCCGGAACAGAGTTCTGTCCCCCGAATTGGAGTTTCGCGATGGCGGCGGCGCCCCTGGAGTCTCTCTCGAGTTTCGTCAATTGGTACGGTGTTTTTAGGTCGAAAGGGATTTTATAGGCGAAGAGGCGGCGCAGGGGGGGCACCTGGGGGCGCCACACCCTAGGCCGGCGCGGCCAGGGTCTGGCCCGCGCCGCCATGTGGTGTGGTGGCCCCCTGGCCCCTCTCCGACTCTTCTTCGGTGTTCTGGAGCCTTCCGGGAAAAATAGGAGGTTTGGCGTTGATTTCGTCCAATTCCGACAATATTGCCCGAACAGCGTTTCTGGAACCAAAAACAGCAGAAAACAGGAACTGGCACTGTGGCATCTTGTTAATAGGTTAGTTCCGGAAAACGCATAAAAACATTATAAAGTGCAAGCAAAACATGTAAGTATTGTCATAAAACAAGCATGGAACGGCAGAAATTATGGATACGTCGGGGACGTATCAGCATCCCCAAGCTTAGTTCCTGCTCGTCCCGAGCAGGTAAACGATAAAAAGAATAATTTCTGTAGTGACATGCTACTTACATAACCTTGATCATACTATTACAAAGCATATGAAATGAATGAAGTGACTCAAGGCAATGATCTATAGTTGCTAACAAGTAGATAACATATAGCAAAACTTTTCATGGAGAGTACTTTCAAGACAAGCATCAAAAGATTGCACAAGAGTTAACTCATAAAGCAATAGATTCAAAGTAAAGGCATCGAAGCAACACAAAGGAAGATATAAGTTTCAGCGGTTGCTTTCAACTTTCAACATGCATATCTCATGGATATTGTCAACATAAAGTAATATGATGAATGCAAATATGCAAGTATGTAAGAATCAATGCACAATTAACACAAGTGTTTGCTTCTAAGATGGAAGGAGATAGGTGAACTGACTCAACATAAAAGTAAAAGAATGGTCCTTCAAAGAGGAAAGCATCGATTGCTATATTTGTGCTAGAGCTTTGGTTTTGAAAACATATAGAGAGCATAAAAAGTAAAATTTTGAGAGGTGTATGTTGTTGTCAACGAATGGTAATGGGTACACTAACTACCTCGCCAACCGGACTTCCAAGAGCGGCTCCCATTTTATTATATTTTTGGGTGGCACTCCTTCCAACCTTTCTTTCACAAACCATGGCTAACCGAATCCTCGGGTGCCTGCCAGCAATCTCATACCATGAAGGAGTGCCTTTTTATTTTAGTTTTATTATGATGATGACACTCCCCCAACCTTTGCTTACACAAGCCATGGCTAACCGAATCCTTCGGGTGCCTTCCAACAATCACATACCATGGAGGAGTGTCTATTTAAGTTAATTAATTCGGGACTGGGAATCCCATTGCCGGCTCTTTTTGCAAAATTATTGGATAAGCGGATGTGCCACTAGTCCATATGAGAGTCCGTCAAAACTAAATGACAAGGTTGAAAGCTAAACACCACATACTTCCTCATGAGCTATGAAACATTAACACAAATTGAGAAGCATTTTGAATTGTTTAAAGGTAGCACTCAAGCAATTTACTTTGGAATGGCAGGAAATACCACATAGTAGGTAGGTATGGTGGACACAAATGGCATATGTTTTGGCTCAAGGTTTTTGGATGCACGAGAAGTATTCCCTCTCAGTACAAGGCTTTGGCTAGCAAGGTTGTTTGAAGCAAACACAAGTATGAACCGGTACAGCAAAATTTACATAAGAACATATTGCAAGCATTACAATACTCTACACTGTCTTCCTTGTTGCTCAAACACTTTTACCAGAAAATATCTAGACCTTAAGAGAGATCAATTATGCAAACCAATTTTAACAAGCTTTACGGTAGTTCTCCACTAATAGGTTTAAACTACATGCAAAAACTTATGATCTACTTGAGAGCTCAAAACAATTGCCAAGTGTCAAATTATCCACAACATATGAGGCATTTTCTTTTCCCAACCAAATAACCAATAAGTATTGTAGCTTCCAACTTTTATCATTGAACATTAACAGTAAAACGAAGAACAAGTGTTCATATGAAAAAGCGGAGCGTGTATCTCTCCCAAACAAGGATTGCTAGGATCCGTCTTATTCAAACAAAAACAAAACGAAAATAAACACACAGACGCTCCAAGTAAAGCACATATGATGTGACCGAATAAAAATATAGTTTCAGGGGAGGAACCTGATAAGTTGATGAAGAAGGGGATGCCCTGGGCATCCCCAAGATTAGACGCTTGAGTCTTCTTGAAATATGCAGGGATGAACCACGGGGGCATCCCCAAGCTTAGACTTTTCACTCTTCTTAATCATATATCATCCTCCTCTCTTGACCCTTGAAAACTTCCTTCACAACAAACTTCTCATAAACTTCATTAGAGGGGTTAGTACTCAAAAAATTTGAATCCACCTTGGTCCTGTAGTGGCACATTGCAAGAACTCAATAAAACATTAGCTACAGCTCTCTACGTCTAGAAAAGCTCGCTTAAAGTCCACAAGAGACAATGCAAAAAACAGAGACATAATCTGCCAAAACAGAACAGCCAGTAAAGACGAATTTTAATAAAATACTTCCGTTGCTCAAATCAGAAAACTCAAAACTAATGAAAGTTGCGTACATATCTGAGGAACAGGCACATAAATTGGCATGTTTTTCTGATTTTTCTACAGAGAAAACAGCCCAGATTCGTGACAGATAGAAATCTGTTTCTGCGCAGAAATCCAAATCTAGTATCAACCTTCGATTAGAGGCTTCACTTGGCACAACAAAACACAAAACTAAGATAAGGAGAGATTGCTACAGTAGTAAACAACTTCCAAGACACAAATATAAAACAAATTACTGTAGCAAAATAACACATGGGTTATCTCCCAAGAAGTTGCTTTCTTTATAGCCATTAAGATGGGCTCAGCAGTTTTAATGATGCACTCGCAAGAAATAGTATTGGAGGCAAAAGAGAGCATCAAGAAGCAAATACATAACACATTTAAGCCTAACATGCTTCCTATGCAAAGGAATCTTGTACACAAATAAATTCATGAAGAACAAGGTGACAAGCATAAGAAGATAGAACAAGTGTAACTTCAACAATTTCAGCATATAGAGAGGTGTATTAGTATCATGAAAATTTCTACAACCATATTTTCCTCTCTCATAATAATTTTCAGTAGCTTCATGAACAAACTCAACAATATAGCTATCACATGCAGCATACTTTTCATGATTTCCAAACACATAATTTTTATCAAGTTCAAGAATAGTGGAATTAAAACTTTCAAACTTACTTTTATTAATAATATAACAAGGTAGTTGATCAATCTCAAGAGATATGGGACTCATAGAATAAGTCAAGGACTCTCCAATCCCATTTTCATTAGTAGTACAATTAATATTATCAAGTAACATAGGACCATCATCTAGAGCTTTATCATAAACATTTGCTAAGCAAAATTCTTTAGTACCACGCATTTCGACATCAGGCACAAACAAAGCATTATCATAAGATTTATCAAAGTAGCATGGATTATCATAAATAACAGTAGCATAATTATTCTCACAAGTATTACTCATAGGTACTATTTCAAGAGAATCCACAGGAACATAACATTCAACCTCTTTCGGTAAGCATGGAGGACAATCAAATAGTGTAAGAGATGAAGAGTTACTCTCATTAGAAGGTTGGCATGGGTAGCTAATCCATTCTTCCTCCTTTTGTTCATTACTCTCCTCTTCTTTTTCATCCAATGAGCTTTCAGGTTCATCAATTTCTTCTTCCACCGGTTCCTGCAAATTGTGAGTGCATTCTTGTGCATTAATGTGTCTCTCTTTATAATCAAGGATATAAGGATTCCTACTGTAGCATTCTATGCAAGAATTAAGGATAGTAGAGACATAATCTTTAAGGTCCTTACAAATAGCACAAGTTTCATAATTCTCAACCATGAAGGATTCTATCTCGAAGGCTCCCATAAATAAGACAAATTGTTCTACCTCTTCGAACCCATAATGAATGTAGCAATTTCGGTTATAGTTCTTAATAAAAAATTCCTCACTAAAGCCACATTGAAATTTAAGATGTTTAGTATCCTGTTGAGAGCAACAGTTTATATCATGGCGTCTAAGCAAGATTCTAGCAATTGTATTTAATTTCTCTATCATAGCACTCATTATTTTACCGGTTCTTGATTCTCTATAATTGTTATAACATTCTATAAGCTCCAAGTAGGTTGTAGGTTCTCCCATAACAACAGTTTTTAATTTTTTGGTTTTTCAAATTTTTATGGATTTTTGGATATATGAGACAAATAAAACAAGACAAAAATAAACTAAGCAAAAGTAAACTACGCAAAATAATACTAGACAGAAATAAACTAAGCACAAATAAACTAGACAAAAGTAAACTAAGCAAAACAAAATAAAATAAAACAGAGAGAGAGGTAGAGTGTACTCCCCAGGTGAACTTATGAGTAGAGCTATGCCTCCCCGGCAACGGCGCCAGAAAACAGTCTTGATAACCCACAAGTATAGGGGATCGCGATAGTCTTCGAGGGTAGTATAACCCAAATTTATTGATTCGACACAAGGGGAGGTAAAGAATACTTATAAGCCTTAACAACTGAGTTGTCAATTCAGCTGCACCTGGAAAAGCACTAGCAACAGGGGTGATGTGAAAGTAGCAGTAATATGAGAGCAGTAGTAACAAGAACACGACAAGCGATAATAGCAATATGAGAGCAATGGCACCGGAAGATAGTTGATACTACTTCCAATGACATATAGACGAGTATATTATGATGAAAGATGGACCGGGGTTCCCAGCGATCTACACTAGTGGTAACTCTCCAATAAGTGACAAGTGTTGGGTGAACAAATTACAGTTGGGCAATTGATAGGAATCAAAGCATTAAGACAGAACATCAAGATTATTAATTATGTAGGCATGTTTTCCGTATATAGTCGTACGTGCTCGCAATGAGAAACTTGCACAACATCTTTTGTCCTACCAGCCGGTGGCAGCCGGGCCTCAAGGGAAACTACTGGATATTAAGGTACTCCTTTTAATAGAGTACCGGAGCAAAGCATTAACACACCGTGAAAACATGTGATCCTCACATCACTACCATCCCCTCCGGTTGTCCCGATTTCTGTCACTTCGGGGCCTTTGGTTCCGGACAGTGACATGTGCATACAACTTGTAGATACAATCTAAGCAACAATATAGAGCTCAAATCTAAGATCATGCCACTCGGGCCCTAGTGACAAGCATTAAGCATAACAAGATTGCAGCAACAATAACTTCACAAACTTTATAGATAGACTAATCATAATGTATCATCCATCGGATCCCAACAAACACAACACCGATTACATCAGATGAATCTCAATCATGTAAGGCAGCTCATGAGACCATTGTATTGAAGTACATGGGGGAGAGTATACCGACATAGCTACTGCTAGAACCCGTAGTCCATGGGGGAACTACTCACGGAGCATGGTGGAGGCGGTGGCGTCGATGGAGATGGCTTCCGGGGGCACTTCCCCGTTCCGGCAGGGTGCCGGAACAGAGTTCTGTCCCCCGAATTGGAGTTTCGTGATGGCGGCGGCGCCCCTGGAGTCTCTCTCGAGTTTCATCAATTGGTACGGTGTTTTTAGGTCGAAAGGGATTTTATAGGCGAAGAGGCGGCGCAGGGGGGCACCTGGGGGCGCCACACCCTAGGCCGGCGCGGCCAGGGTCTGGCCCGCGCCGCCATGTGGTGTGGTGGCCCCCTGGCCCCTCTCCGACTCTTCTTCGGTGTTCTGGAGCCTTCCGGGAAAAATAGGAGGTTTGGCGTTGATTTCGTCCAATTCCGAGAATATTGCCCGAACAGCCTTTCTGGAACCAAAAACAGCAGAAAACAAGAACTGGCACTGTGGCATCTTGTTAATAGGTTAGTTCCGGAAAACGCATAAAAACATTATAAAGTGCAAGAAAAACATGTAAGTATTGTCATAAAACAAGCATGGAACGACAGAAATTATGGATACGTCGGGGACGTATCACGCCACACTAGGGCGGCGCGGCCCAGGTGTTGGCCGTGCAGCCCTGTTGTGTGGGCCCCTCGTCAGCCCTCCGACTCCGCCCTTCTGCCTACTTAAAGTCTTCGTCGCGAATACCCCAGTACCGAGAGCCACGATACGGAAAACCTTACAGAGACACCGCCTCCGCCAATCCCATCTCGGGGGATTCAGGAGATCGCCTCCGGCACCCTGCCGGAGAGGGGAATCATCTCCCGGAGGACTCTTCACCGACATGGTCGCCTCCGGAGTGATGTATGAGTAGTTCACCCCTGGACTATGGGTCCATAGCAGTAGCTAGATGGTCGTCTTCTCCTAATTGTGCTATCATTGTTGGATCTTGTGAGCTGCCTAACATGATCAAGATCATCTATTTGTAATGCTACATGTTGCGTTTGTTGGGATCCGATGAATATGGAATACTATGCTATGTTGATTATTGATCTATTATCTATGTGTTGTTTATGATCTTGCATGCTCTCCGTTATTAGTAGAGGCTCTGGCCAAGTCGTTACTTGTAACTCCAAGAGGGAGTATTTATGCTCGATAGTGGGTTCATGCCTCCATTAAATCTGGGACAGTGACAGAAAGTTCTAAGGTTGTGGATGTGCTGTTGCCACTAGGGATAAAAAATCAATGTTATGTCTAAGGATGTATTTGTTGATTACATTACGCACCATACTTAATGCAATTGTCTGTTGTTTGCAACTTAATACTGGAGGGGTTTCGGATGATAACCTGAAGGTGGACTTTTTAGGCATATATGCATGCTGGATAGCGGTCTATGTACTTTGTCGTAATGCCCAATGAAATCTCACACTACTCATCATAACATGTATGTGCATGGTCATGCCCTCTTTATTTGTCAATTGCCCAACTGTAATTTGTTCACCCAACATGCTATTTATCTTATGGGAGAGACACCACTAGTGAACTATGGACCCCGGTCCATTCTTTAACATCGAATACAATCTACTGCAATACTCGTTCTACTGTTTTCTGCAAACATCATCATCCACACTATACATCTAATCCTTTGTTACAGCAAGCCGGTGAGATTGACAACCTCGCTGTTAAGTTGGGGCAAAGTATCTTGGTTGTGTTGTGCAGGTTCCACGTTGGCGCCGGAATCCCTGGTGTTGCGCCGCACTACACTTCGCCGCCATCAACCTTCAACGTGCTTCTTGGCTCCTACTGGTTCGATAACCTTGGTTTCTTACTGAGGGAAAAACTTGCCGCTGTACGTATCATACCTTCCTCTTGGGGTTCCCAACGGACGTGTGCTTTACCGTCACAAGCAGCAGCAACCAATGCACGGAGTCGGTCGATCACCTTCTAGTCCATTGCCGCTTCACCTTGCGTCTATGGGACATGGCCAAAGAAGGGTTTGACATTCCGGCTTCTCATGCCAACAGTTGGGCGGGTCTCTCCTTCCCGGAGTGGTGTACCATGATATCTACGGGGCAAAACCGCAAGGGTATGGCGTCTCTTGACATGCTCATTATTTGGGAGATTTGGAATGAGAGAAATGATAGAGTTTTCAAGAACAAGCGCGCCCCTTCGCAAGTCGTCTTCGAGAGGATAAAAAAAAGAAGCTACGCTTGGGGTTTTAGTGGGTGCTAAAAATTTGTGTAATTTGATGCCGCGAGAGTAAAACTTGTATTATGTCTAAAATTTTACTTTCTTGTAAACTCCTTTCTTAATCAATAAATGGAAAAGCTTTTGCCCTTGTTTAAAAAAAAGACTATGGAGACATGTTTGAGTTCACGTGCTGGGAGAGTGTGTACATGTTTTGTTGGACAATTGCGGTGGTGTTTGACCCAATACATTTGAAAGCATCGAATGAAGAAGACAGAACTCGGATTCCTAACACATAGGACTTCCTTGGATGCTTAAAAGCTTTGTTTGTATGCATTGTGCATGGAAGATCTGTCCATTCGCTTAGCAATGTATGTAAAAAGATCAGACCTAGAGAGTGCAATAAGGTACTTGAAGTTGTGCCAGATTATGAAAGATTTATCACCCTTTTTTGGAATTTCGGGATCTCGCGGACATGTTGCAATGCTCTTTGGTGTTTTCTATACTTGCCGAGGGCCATGATCCGGTGGTAAACTATGAGATCAATGGTCACTCATACATCAAATGGTACTACCTAGACGATGAGATATATCCAAAATTGTCAACATTTGTGAAGACAATTCCTAACCCTACCGAGAAGAAATTTTGGTTAGCTATGTGACTGCAGGGTTGTAGGAAGGATGTTGAGCGAGCATTTGTTGTGCTCCAAAATTGTTTTGCTATTGTTTGTTCTGATGCTCTCACATGTAGGAGGAATTGAATAATTATGTCATCATGCACAACATAATCGCCGAGAGCGAGCATGTTGCTCCAGTCATATAATTGTTGGAGATATGCCCAAGAGGCAATAATAAAAGTGGTTATTATATATCTTTATGTTTATGATGAATGTTTATATACCATGCTATAATTGTATTAACCGAAACATTGATACATGTGTGATATGTAAACAACAAAGAGTCCCTAGTATGCCTCTTAACTAGCTTGTTGATTAATGGATGATTAGTTTCATAATTATGAACATTGGATGTTATTAATAACAAGGTTATATCATTATATGAATGATGTAATGGACACACCCATTTAAGCGTAGCATAAGATCACGTCATTAAGTTATTTGCTATAAGCTTTCGATACATAGTTACCTAGTCCTTATGACCATGAGATCATGTAAATCACTTATACCGGAAAGGTACTTTGATTACATCAAACGCCACTGCGTAAATGGGTGGTTATAAAGGTGGGATTAAGTATTCGGAAAATATGAGTTGAGGCATATGGATCAACAGTGGGATTTGTCCATCCCGATGACGGATAAATATACTCTGGGCCCTCTCGGTGGCTAATGTCTTGCAAGCATATGAATAAGTTCATAAGAGACCACATACCACGGTACGAGTAAAGAGTACTTGTCAGGAAACGAGGTTGAACAAGGTATAGAGTGATACCGATGATCATACCTCGGACAAGTAAAATATCGCGTGACAAAGGGAATTGGTATCGTATGTGAATGGTTCATTCGATCACTAAAGTCATCGTTCAATATGTGGGAGCCATTATGGATCTCCAGATCCCGCTATTGGTTATTGGACGGAGAGAGTTCTCACCCATGTCCACATAGTTCGCGAACTGTAGGGTGACACACTTAAGGTTTGATGTTGTAATAGTAGAACTTGAATATGGAATGGAGTTCGAAGTATTGTTCGAAGTCCCGGATGGGATCCCGGACATCACGAGGAGTTCCGGAATGGTCCGGAGAATAAGATTCATATATAGGAAGTCATTTTATAAGTTTGAAAATGATCCGGTGATTTTATGGAAGGTTCTAGAAGGTTCTAGAAAAGTCCGGAAGAAATCATTAAGGAAGGAGGAGTCCCGGAGGGACTCCACCTCCCCATGGCCGGCCAACCCTAGAGGGGGGAGTCCAAGGTGGACTCCACCTAGGTGGCTGATGTCTACGGGTGCTTCTATTCTTGTAGACAGTGTTGGGCCTCCAAGAGCAGAGGTTTGTAGAACAGCAGCAAGTTTCCCTTAAGTGGATCACCCAAGGTTTATCGAACGCAGGGAGGAAGAGGTCAAAGATATCCCTCTCATGCAACCCTGCAACCACAAAGCAAGAAGTCTCTTGTGTCCCCAACACACCTAATAGGTGCACTAGTTCGGCGAAGAGATAGTAAAATACAGGTGGTATGAATAAGTATGAGCAGTAGCAACAGCGCCAGAAAGGTGCTTTGCTGTCCAGGACTGGCGTGTGGATGATGGTGGTAATATTGCGGACAGTAGAGATGCAGTAAAACAGTAAACAAGCAGCGATAGCAGTATTTAGGAACAAGGCCTAGGGATTATACTTTCACTAGTGGACACTCTCAACATTGATCACATAACAGAATAAATAAATAGATGCTAGACTCTACACCCTCTTGTTGGATGATGAACACCACTAACTGTGTAGGATTACACGAACCCTCAATGCCGGAGTTAACAAGCTCCACAATATTCGATGTTCATATTTAAATAACCTTAGAGTGCATGACAGATCAACATAACCAAACCAAGTACTAACATAGCATGCACACTGTCACCTTCACGCTACGAAAGGAGGCATAGATCACATCAATACCATCATAGCAATAGTTAACTTCATAATCTACAAGAGATCACAATCATAATCTACGCCAAGTACTACACGATGCACACACTGTCACCATTACACCGTGCAGGAGGAATAAACTACTTTAATAACATCACTAGAGTAGCACACAGATAAATTGTGATGCAAAACACATTGCAATCATAAAGAGATATAAATAAGCACTTCACTATGCTCTTCATAACAGTGAATAAGTATTCTGTGAAATATAGCCTAAGAGACCCACACGGTGCACACACTGTCACCTTTACACACGTGGGACAAGGAGTCTCCGGAGATCACATAAGTAAAACCCACTTGACTAGCATAATGACATCTAGATTACAAGCATCATCATATGAATCTCAATCATGTAAGGCAGCTCATGAGATTATTGTATTGAAGTACATAGGAGAGAGATTAACCACATAGCTACCGGTACAGCCCCGAGCCTCGATGGAGAACTACTCCCTCCTCATGGGAGACAGCAACGTTGATGAAGATGGCGGTGGTGTCGATGAAGAAGCCTTCCGGGGGCACTTCCCC
Organism: Lolium perenne; assembly: GCF_019359855.2. Taxonomy (NCBI): domain Eukaryota; kingdom Viridiplantae; phylum Streptophyta; class Magnoliopsida; order Poales; family Poaceae; genus Lolium; species Lolium perenne. The sequence goes on from NC_067244.2 coordinate 46,328,839, forward strand.
GTCCCGGCGGCGTGCCGGAACAGAGACTCCTGTCCCCCAGATCTTGGCTTCGCGATGGCGGCGGCTCTGGAAGGTTTCTCGTACCGTGGCTTTTCCGTGTCGAGGTTTTAGGTGGAGGGGGCTCAAATAGGCGAAGAGGCGGCGTCAGAGGGTCGAAGAGGCGGTGAGATGATAGGGCGGCGTGGCCAGGGCCTGGGCCGCGCCGGCCTACCTCCTGGGCCCCCTGTGGGTCCACTCTGGCGACTCTCGGGTGTTCTGGATGCTTCCGGGGATTCTAAGATGCTGGGCGTTGATTTCGTCCGATTCCGAGAATATTTCCTTACTAGGATTTCTGAAACCAAAAACAGCAGAAAACAGCAACTGGCCCTTCGGCATCTCGTCAATAGGTTAGTTCCGGAAAACGCATAAATATGACATAAAGTATGCATAAAACATGTAGATATCATCAATAATGTAGCATGGACATAAGAAATTATCGATACGTCGGAGACGTATCAGTGGCCGGCCACCCCCCCTCATCGAAGGGTGGGAATCCCACTTGGGTGGGAGTCCCACCTTCGGTAGGTTTCCCTACTACATGGAAGGTTTTGGGTTGGGGTCTTATTCGAAGACTTGTAGTCCAACACTTGGGGGTTCCACCTATATAATGAGAGGCATAGGGGAGGGGGCCGGCCACCACAACCACACCACCTTGGCCGCACCCAAGGAGGCCGGCCACCCCCTCTCCCAAACCCTAGCCGCCCCCTCTCCTCCACCTCTCCCGCAACGCTTAGCGAAGCTCCACCGGAGTTCTCCATCGCCACCGCCACCACGCCGTCGTGCTGCCGGATTCAAGGAGGAGCTACTACTTGCGCTGCCCGCTGGAACAGGGAGAAGGGCGTCGTCTTCATCAACACCGAACGTGTGACCGAGTACGGAGGTGCTGCCCGATCGTGGCACCGTGATCAAGATCTTCTACGCGCTTTTGCAAGAGGCAAGTGATCGTCTACCGCAGCAATAAGAGCCTACTCTTATAGGCTTTGGAAATCTTCAAGGGTGAGTCTCGATCATCCCCTCGTTGCTCCCGTCTTCTAGATTGCATCTTGGCTTGGATTGCGTTCTCGCGGTAGGAAATTTTTTTGTTTTCTATGCAACGAATCCCTACAGTGGTATCAGAGCCGTGTCTATGCATAGATGGTTGCACGAGTAGAACACAATGGTTTGTGGGCGTTGATGCTTTTGTTGTCTTTAGTTTGAGTACTTTGCATCTTTGTGGCATAGTGGGATGAAGCGGCTCGGACTAACTTTACATGACCGCGTTCATGAGACTTGTTCCTCGTTCGACATGCAACTTGTATTGCACAAGAGGCTTTGCGGGTGTCTGTATCTCCTACTATAGTGAAGATTCAATTTACTCTTCTATTGACAACATTAGTATCACCGTTGTGGTTCATGTTCGTAGGTAGATTAGATCTCTCTCGAAAACCCTAAACCACGTAAAATATGCAAACCAAATTAGAGACGTCTAACTTGTTTTTGCAGGGTTTGGTGATGTGATATGGCCATAATATGATGATGAATTTGTATGAGATGATCATTATTGTATTGTGGCAACCGGCAGGAGCCTTATGGTTGTCTTTAAATTTCATGTTGAGTAGTATTTCAAAGTAGTTGTAATAGTTGCTACATGAGGTGAACAACCATGAAGACGACGCCATGGACCTTGACGCTACGCCGACGATGATGGAGATCATGCCCGTTGATGATGGAGATCATGTCCGTGTTTTGGAGATGAAGATCAAAGGCGCAAAGACAAAAGGGCCATATCATATCACATATGAACTGCATGTGATGTTAATCCTTTTATGCATCTTATTTTGCTTAGATCGCGATGGTAGCATTATAAGATGATCCCTCACTAAAATATCAAGATAATAAAGTGTTCATCCTTAGTAGCACCGTTGCCAAGACTTGTCGTTTCGAAGCATCTCGTGATGATCGGGTGTGATAGAGTCAACAAGTGCATACAACGGGTGCAAGCCAGATTTGCACATGCAGATACTAAGGTGGCCTTGACGAGCCTAGCATGTACAGACATGGTCTCGGAACACGTGATACCGAAAGGTAGAGTATGAATCATATGATTGATATGATGAACATTTTGAGTGTTCTCCATTGAAATTACATCTTGTCTCGTGATGATCGGACTTAGGTGTGATGGATTTGGTTCGTGTGATCACTAAGACAATTCGAGGGATATTGTTTTGAGTGGGAGTTCACCTAGATTTTTAATTATGTTGAATTAAAATTTGAATTCAATTTGTCATAAACTTAGTCTAAACTATTGCAAATATATGTTGTAGATATGGCGTCCCCAATCAATTTTAACTAGTTCCTAGAGAAAGAAAAGCTTAAGAGCAACGATAGCAACTTCACTGATTGGTTCCGTCATGTGAGGATCTTCCTCGCTGGCGGAAATCTGCAATATGTGCTTGATGCACCGCTAGGTGACCCTTGATACGTCTCCAACGTATCGATAATTTCTTATGTTCCATGCCACTTTATTGATGATACTTACATGTTTTATGCATACTTTATGTCATATTTATGCATTTTCCGGCACTAACCTATTAACGAGATGCCGAAGAGTCAGTTGTTGTTTTCTGCTATTTTTGGTTTCAGAAATCCTAGTAAGGAAATATTCTCGGAATTGGACGAAATCAACGCCCAGGATCTTATTTTTCCACGAAGCTTCCAGAACACCGGGGGAGATACGAAGTGGGGCGACGAGGCGGCCAGACGCTAGGGCGGCGCGGCCCAAGCCTCGGCCGCGCCGGCCTAGTGTGTGGGACCCTCGCGTCGCCCCTAAACCTACCTCTCCGACTATAAGAAGCCTTCGTCGATAATAACTCCAGTACCGAGAGCCATGATACGAAAAACCTTCCAGAGACGCCGCCGCCGCCAATCCCATCTCGGGGGATTCAGGAGATCGCCTCCGGCACCCTGCCGGAGAGGGGAATCATCTCCCGGAGGACTCTTCACCGCCATGGTCACCTCCGGAGTGATGAGTGAGTAGTTTACCCCTGGACTATGGGTCCATAGTAGTAGCTAGATGGTCGTCTTCTCCTAATTGTGCTTCATTGTTGGATCTTGTGAGCTGCCTAACATGATCAAGATCATCTATCTGTAATGCTACATGTTGTGTTTGTTGGGATCCGATGAATAGAGAATACTATGCTATGTTGATTATCAATCTATTATCTATGTGTTGTTTATGATCTTGCATGCTCTCCGTTATTAGTAGAGGCTCTGGCCAAGTTTTTGCTAGTAACTCCAAGAGGGAGTATTTATGCTCGATAGTGGGTTCATGCCTCCATTAAATCAGGGACAGTGACAGAAAGTTCTAAGGTTGTGGATGTGCTGTTGCCACTAGGGATAAAACATCGATGCTATGTCTAAGGATGTAGTTATTGATTACATTACGCACCATACTTAATGCAATTGTTTGTTGTTTGCAACTTAATACTGGAAGGGGTTTGGATGATAACCTGAAGGTGGACTTTTTAGGCATAGATGCATGCTGGATAGCGGTCTATGTACTTTGTCGTAATGCCCCTTAAATCTCACTATACTCATCATATCATGTATGTGCATGGTCATGCCCTCTTTATTTGTCAATTGCCCAACTGTAATTTGTTCACCCAACATGCTATTTATCTTATGGGAGAGACGCCTCTAGTGAACTGTGGACCCCGGTCCATTCTTTTAATCGAATACAATCTACTGCAATACTTGTTCTACTGTTTTCTGTAAACAATCATCATCCACACTATACATCTAATCCTTTGTTACAGCAAGCCGGTGAGATTGAAAACCTCACTGTCACGTTGGGGCAAAGTAATTTGGTTGTGTTGTGCAGGTTCCACGTTGGCGCCGGAATCCCTGGTGTTGCGCCGCACTACACTCCGCCGCCATCAACCTTCAACGTGCTTCTTGGCTCCTACTGGTTCGATAAACCTTGGTTTCTTACTGAGCGAAAACTTGCTGCTGTACGCATCACACCTTCCTCTTGGGGTTCCCAACGGACGCGTGATGTACGCGTATCAAGCTCTTTTTCTGGCGCCGTTGCCGGGGACGTGAAGGAAAATTACACCACAGAGATTTCTAACTCCCACCTCAACTACACGCCAGCAACCCTCCTGCAGAAACTGAAATCGATGAAGTAAAGAATGTTTACGCGACTCGGAAATCTCGGTACTCTCAAGTTCAGTATGCCATCCTGTGCAGTCTGGAAGCCGATCTTCAAAAACGTTTTGAGCACCACGATCCTCATGAGTTGGTCAATGAGCTGAAAGCTATATTTGAGACTCATGCGGCCGTGGAATGCCATGAAGCATCGAAACACTTCTTCAGCTGTATGATGGAAGAAAGCAGCTCCGTTAGTGAGCACATGCTCGTTATGACCGGGCATGCGAAGAAACTCAGTGACTTGGGAATAGTGATTCCTAATAGACTGGGGATTAATCGTGTCCTTCAATCACTGCCACCTAGTTACAAGAACTTTGTGATGAACTACAACATGCAGAACATGAACAAGGAGTTACCTGAACTCTTTGGCATGCTAAAAGCTGCAGAGATTGAGATCAAGAAAGAGCACCAAGTGTTGATGGTCAACAAGACCACCAGTTTCAAGAAGCAGAGCAAGTCTAAGGGAAAATTCAAGAATGGTGGCAAGAAAGCTGCCACGCCTCCTATGAAACCTAAGAACGGCCCTAAGCCTGATGCTGAGTGCTATTACTGCAAGGAGAAGGGACACTGGAAGCGTAATTGCTCCAAGTATCTGGCTGATCTAAAGAGCGGCCTTGTCAAGAAGAAGAAAGAAGGTATATTTGATATAAATGTTATAGATGTTTATCTCACTGGTTCTCGTACTAGTACCTGGGTATTTGATACTGGTTCAGTTGCTCATATTTGTAACTCGAAACAGGAACTAAAGAATAAACGAAGACTACTGAAGGATGAAGTGATGATACGCGTTGGAAACGGATCCAAAGTCGATGTGATCGCTGTCGGCACACTTCCTCTACATCTACCTTCGGGATTAGTTTTAAGCCTAAATAATTGTTATTTTGTACCCGCGTTGAGCATGAACATTATATCTGGATCTTGTTTAATGCAAGACGGTTATTCATTCAAGTCTGAGAATAATGGTTGTTCTATTTTTATGAATAATATCTTTTATGGTTGAGCACTGATGGCGTGTAACTCACACGTTCGTTGGGAACCCCAAGAGGAAGGTATGATGCGCACAGCAGCAAGTTTTCCCTTAGAAAGAAACCAAGGTTTATCGAACCAGGAGGAGCCAAGAAGCATGTTGAAGGTTGATGGTGGCGGGATGTAGTGCGGCGCAACACCAGGCATTCCGGCGCCAACGTGGAACCTGCACAACACAACCAAAGTACTTTGCCCCAACGAAACAGTGAGGTTGTCAATCTCACCGGCTTGCTGTAACAAAGGATTAACCGTATTGTGTGGAAGATGATTGTTTGCAGAAAACAGTAGAACAGTATTGCAGTAGATTGTATTTCAGTAAAGAGAATTGGACCGGGGTCCACAGTTTACTAGTGGTGTCTCTCCCATAAGATAAACAGCATGTTGGGTGAACAAATTACAGTTGGGCAATTGACAAATAAAGAGAGCATGACCATGCACATACATATCATGATGAGTATAGTGAGATTTAATTGGGCATTACGACAAAGTACATAGACCGCCATCCAACTGCATCTATGCCTAAAAAGTCCACCTTCAGGTTATCATCCGAACCCCCTCCAGTATTAAGTTGCAAAGCAACAGACAATTGCATTAAGTATGGTGCGTAATGTAATCAACAACTACATCCTTAGACATAGAATCAATGTTTTATCCCTAGTGGCAACAGCACAACACAACCTTAGAACTTTCATCACATCGTCCTGTGTCAATGCATGAACCCACTATCGAGCATAAATACTCCCTCTTGGAGTTACAAGCATCTACTTGGCCAGAGCATCTACTAGTAACGGAGAGCATGCAAGATCATAAACAACACATAGATATAACTTTGATAATCAACATAACAAGTATTCTCTATTCATCGGATCCCAACAAACGCAACATATAGAATTACAGATAGATGATCTTGATCATGTTAGGCAGCTCACAAGATCCGACAATGATAGCACAATGGGGAGTAGACAACCATCTAGCTACTGCTATGGACCCATAGTCCAGGGGTAGACTACTCACACATCACACCGGAGGCGACCATGGCGGCGTAGAGTCCTCCGGGAGATGATTCCCCTCTCCGGCAGGGTGCCGGAGGCGATCTCTGGATCCCCCGAGATGGGATCGGTGTTGGCGGCGTCTCTGGAAGGTTTTCCGTATCGTGGCTCTCGGTACTGGGGGTTTCGTCACGGAGGCTTTAAGTAGGCGGAAGGGCAAGTCAGGAGGGGGCACGAGGGCCCCACACCACAGGCTGGCGCGGCCAAGGGGGGGGGGCCGTGCCGCCCTAGGGTTTGGGCACCCCGTGGCCCCACTTCGTTTCGTCTTCGGTCTTCTGGAAGCTTCGTGGCAAAATAGGCCCCTGGGCGTTGATTTCGTCCAATTCCGAGAATATTTCGTTACTAGGATTTCTGAAACCAAAAACAGCAGAAAACAAAGAATCGGCATTTCGGCATCTTGTTAATAGGTTAGTTCCAGAAAATGCACGAATATGACATAAAGTGTGCATAAAACATGTAGATAACATCAATAATGTGGCATGGAACATAAGAAATTATCGATACGTCGGAGACGTATCAGCATCCCCAAGCTTAGTTCTGCTCGTCCCGAGCAGGTAAAACGATAACACGATAATTTACGGAGTGACATGCCATCATAACCTTGATCATACTATTTGTAAAGCATATGTAGTGAATGCAGCGATCAAAACAATGTATATGACATGAGTAAACAAGTGAATCATAAAGCAAAGACTTTTCATGAATAGCACTTCAAGACAAGCATCAATAAGTCTTGCATAAGAGTTAACTCATAAAGCAATAATTCATAGTAAAGGCATTGAAGCAACACAAAAGAAGATTAAGTTTCAGCGGTTGCTTTCAACTTGTAACATGTATATCTCATGGATATTGTCAACATAGAGTAATATAATAAGTGCAATAAGCAAGTATGTAGGAATCAATGCACAGTTCACACAAGTGTTTGCTTCTTGAGGTGGAGAGAAATAGGTGAACTGACTCAACATTGAAAGTAAAAGAATTGTCCTCCATAGAGGAAAAGCATCGATTGCTATATTTGTGCTAGAGCTTTGATTTTGAAAGCATGAAACAATTTTGTCAACGGTAGTAATAAAGCATATGTATCATGTAAATTATATCTTATAAGTTGCAAGCCTCATGCATAGTATACTAATAGTGCCCGCACCTTGTCCTAATTAGCTTGGACTACCGGATCATCACAATGCACATGTTTTAACCAAGTGTCACAAAGGGGTACCTCTATGCCGCCTGTACAAAGGTCTAAGGAGAAAGCTCGCATTGGATTTCTCGCTATTGATTATTCTTCAACTTAGACATCCATACCGGGACAACATAGACAACAGATAATGGACTCCTCTTTTATGCATAAGCATGTAACAACAATTAATAATTTTCTCATTTGAGATTGAGGATATATGTCCAAAACTGAAACTTCCACCATGGATCATGGCTTTAGTTAGCGGCCCAATGTTCTTCTCTAACAATATGCATGCTTAACCATAGGGTGGTAGATCGCTCTTACTTCAGACAAGACGAACATGCATAGCAACTCACATGAAATTCAACAATGAATAGTTGATGGCGTCCCCAGTGAACATGGTTATCGCACAACAAGCAACTTAATAAGAGATAAAGTGCATAATTACATATTCAATACCACAATAGTTTTTAAGCTATTTGTCCCATGAGCTATATATTGCAAAGGTGAATGATGGAATTTTAAAGGTAGCACTCAAGCAATTTACTTTGGAATGGCGAAAAATACCATGTAGTAGGTAGGTATGGTGGACACAAATGGCATAGTGGTTGGCTCAAGTATTTTGGATGCATGAGAAGTATTCCCTCTCGATACAAGGTTTAGGCTAGCAAGGCTTATTTGAAACAAACACAAGGATGAACCGGTGCAGCAAAGCTCACATAAAAGACATATTGAAAACAATATAAGACTCTACACCGTCTTCCTTGTTGTTCAAACTCAATACTAGAAATTATCTAGACCTTAGAGAAACCAAATATGCAAACCAAATTTTAGCATGCTCTATGTATTTCTTCATTAATGGGTGCAAAGCATATGATGCAAGAGCTTAATCATGAGCACAACAATTGCCAAGTATCACATTACCCAAGACATTAATAGCAATTACTACATGTATCATTTTCCAATTCCAACCATATAACAATTTAACGAAGGAGAAACTTCGCCATGAATACTATGAGTAGAAACCAAGGACATACTTGTCCATATGCTACAGCGGAGCGTGTCTCTCTCCCATAAAGTGAATGCTAGGATCCATTTTATTCAAACAAAACAAAAACAAAAACAAACCGACGCTCCAAGAAAAAGCACATAAGATGTGATGGAATAAAAATATAGTTTCAGGGGAGGAACCTGATAATGTTGTCGATGAAGAAGGGGATGCCTTGGGCATCCCCAAGCTTAGACGCTTGAGTCTTCTTAGAATATGCAGGGGTGACCACCGGGGCATCCCCAAGCTTAGAGCTTTCACTCTCCTTGATCATGTTGCATCATACTCCTCTCTTGATCCTTGAAAACTTCCTCCACACCAAACTCGAAACAACTTATTAGAGGGTTAGTGCATAATAAAAATTAACATATTCAGAGGTGACACAATCATTCTTAACACTTCTGGACATTGCATAATGCTACTGGACATTAATAGATCAAAGAAATTCATCCAACATAGCAAAAGAGGCAATGCGAAATAAAAGGCAGAATCTGTCAAAACAGAACAGTTCGTATTGACGAATTTTAAAATAGCACCAGACTTGCTCAAATGAAAATGCTCAAATTGAATGAAAGTTGCGTACATATCTAAGGATCACTCACGTAAATTGGCATAATTTTCTGAGTTACCTACAGGGGAAAACAGCCCAGATTCGTGACAGCAAAGAAATCTGTTTCTGCGCAGTAATCCAAATCTAGTACTTACTTTTCTATCAACGGCTTAACTTGGCACAACAAAACACAAAACTAAGATAAGGAGAAGTTGCTACAGTAGTAAACAACTTCCTAGACACAAAATAAAAACAAAGTACTGTAGGTAAAAACATGGGTTGTCTCCCATAAGCGCTTTTCTTTAACGCCTTTCAGCTAGGCGCAGAAAGTGTGTATCAAGTATTATCGGAGAGTGGTGCATTCTCAGCGGGGTGCGGAGTTTTCTCAACCAGGCATAGTATATTAGATACATAAGTTTTAGCATCTCCCTTTTCATTAGTCTTAGGCGTGTTACTCTCATCAAACAAATTTTCAGGAACAAGCCAAGCATAGTTATTTTCTAGCGCATCATTCATAGCTAAGAGTTTACATGGTATTGGTGCTTTGATCTCCCCTCCATCATTAATATTATTGGTGTACTGTATTCTATCCATATCCATCTTTTCGAGGAGACTAACAAAATTGGTATAAGAACCAAGCATATTAAATTTAGCAAAGACCTTTCTAGCCTCTCTTGCTAGACCACCAAATTCTCTAAGAAGGGTTTCTAAAACAAAATCTTTCTTTTCCCCTTCTTCCATATCACCAAGTGTGAGAAACATGTGTTGGATTATAGGATTGAGATTAACAAATATAGTTTCCAACATGCGAACTAAAGCAGCAGCAGCAATCTCATAGGTAGGGGCAAGGTCTACCAAGTGTCTATCCTCAAAATCGTCAACGGTACTAACATGGTTGAAGAATTCTTCTATATTATTTCTCCCAACTATAGACCCACGTCCTACCGGTATGTCTTTTGTGGTAAAATTAAAAGGAAACATGATGAATCAAGTATAGTAAATGCAAGTAACTAATTTTTTTGTGTTTTTGATATAGCAAACAAGATAGCAAATAAAGTAAAACTAGCAACTAATTTTTTTGTATTTTGATTTAGTGCAGCAAACAAAGTAGTAAATAAAACTAAGCAAGACAAAAACAAAGTAAAGAGATTGAGAAGTGGAGACTCCCCTTGCAGCGTGTCTTGATCTCCCCGGCAACGGCGCCAGAAAATAGTCTTGATGACCCACAAGTATAGGGGGTGTATCGTAGTATCTTCGATAAGTAAGAATGTCGATCCCAACGAGGAGCAGAAGGTGTTGACAAGCAGTTTCGATGAAGGATTCACTGTAAATGCTCACAGACAAGTATTCAGGGGGTTTTGATGTAACAGTTGAATAAAGTACGAGTAAGTAAAGTGTGAGAGTAACAATTGCAGCGAGTGGCCCAATCCTTTTTAGCACAAAGGACAAGCCGGTTTGTTTACTTATAATGACCAAACGTTCTCGAGGACACACGGGATTTTAGTCTAGTGCTTTCGCTACATACGGCTAAATAATCTTCATTGTTATGATAAGTGTTGTGTGGGTGAACCTATGCTAATGTACCGCCCTTCCTAGGACTAATACATACTTGTGATTATACCCCTTGCAAGCATCCGCAACTACAAGAAAGTAATTAAGAATAAATCTAACCACAGCCTTAAACTCTGAGATCCTGCGATCCCTCCTGCATCGATATACCAACGGGGGTTTAGGTTTCTGTCACTCCGGCAACCCCGCAATCGGCAAACGAGTACAAGATGCATTCCCCTAGGCCCATAAATGGTGAAGTGTCATGTAGTCGACGTTCACATGACACCACTAGAAGAATAACACCACAACTTAAATATCACACCATTGAATATTACTCAACCATAGTTCACTACTAACATTTAGACTTCACCCATGTCCTCAAGAACTAAACGAACTACTCACGAGACATCATATGGAACATGATCAGAGGTGATATGATGATGAATAACAATCTGAACATAAACTTGGTTCAATGGTTTCACTCAATAGCATCAACAACAAGTAGAGATCGATACCGGGAGAGTTTCCCCTATCAAACAATCAAGATCAAACCCAAATTGCTACGGCGGTGACGATGTCCAGCGGTGGAGACGGCGGTGATGATGGTGGAGATGATGATGATGGTGATGGAGATGATGTCCAGCTCGATGACGGTGACGATGGCGTCGATTTCCCCCTCCCGAAGGGAATTTCCCCGGCGGATTCCTGCCCGCCGGAGAGCTCTTTTCTCTCTGGTGTTCTCCGCCCCGCAGAGGCGGCTGTAACTCTTCGCGAGGTACCCTCTGTGGCTTAGGTTTTTGGGACGAAGGATTTCGCGAAGAAAAGGAGGCGAAAGGGGCTGTGGGCCCCCCACACCACATGGCGGCGCGGCCAGGGCATGGGCCGCGCCGCCCTAGGGTGTGGGCCCGCCCTGGGTCCTCCTGGCTCCTCCTTCTGGCTTCCTTCGTCATCCTGAAAAATAGGATTTTTGGTATAATTTCCTTCCACAGTGGATCTTCCGAAATATTGCGTTCTGACGGTGCTTTTTCCAGCAGAATCCTGGCTCCGGTGCTTGATCCTCCAATAATGATGAAACATGCAAAATAGATGAAATAACATAAGTATTGTGTCCCAATATGAAATATATCAATGAATAACAGCAAATTATGATATAAAATAGTGATGCAAATTGGACGTATCAACTTCCCCCAAGCTTAGACTTCGCTTGTCCCCAAGCGAAACTGAGCTCGATAAACAGAACCACATGTTTATGGAGTGAAGAGTCGATAAATAAAATACGGACAAGAAGCATCATATTCATTCACACAAGACATTATAGTAAACAACCTCTTATAACTCAACTTGAAACAAGTATAAGGTAATCACAAGTAAAGGTGCATAAGAAATCATAATTGGTGATGGCAAACTTCGTTCTTGGTCAGAGAACAATTAACAGATTATACTTATCTCATTGAGCAGCGCTCTCATGTTAAAGTTTATAGGGCACAACTTGCATACTCAATCATAATGGTCTCTTCATAATCATTGATAACGTGCAAAGCTATATTCATTCAGATAAAACTTGTACTAAACAAGGAAGAATAAAAGACATGATGAAGCAAATCACAATATAATGGTTTGATCACAACTACTCAAATGCTTGCTTGAGATGGAGGGAAATAGGTTTACTGACTCAACATAAAGTAAAAGACAGGCCCTTCACAGAGGGAAGCAGGGATTAAATCATGTGCTAGAGCTTTTTTAGTTTTGCAATCATATAAAGAGAGTAAAAGTAACATTTTGAGAGGTGTTTGTTGTTGTCAACGACTGGTAGCGGGTACTCTAACCCCCTTGCCAGACAACCTCCAAAGAGCGGCTCCCATATTATTTTCATTTTATGTGGCACTCCTTCCAACCTTTCTTTCACAAACCATGGCTAACCGAATCCTTCGGGTGCCTGCCAACAATCTCATACCATGAAGGAGTGCCTTTTTATTTTAGCTTTATTATGATGATGACACTCCCCCCAACCTTTGCTTACACAAGCCATGGCTAACCGAATCCTTCGGGTGCCATCCATCAATCACATACCATGGAGGAGTGTCTATTTAGTTTGATTAATTTGGGACTGGGAATCCCATTGCCAGCTCTTTTTGCAAAATTATTGGATAAGCGGATGAAGCCACTAGTCCATTGGTGGAAGTTGCCCAACAAGATTGAAAGATAAACACCACATACTTCCTCATGAGCTATAAAACATTGACACAAATAAGAGATGCTAAGTTTTGAATTGTTTAAAGGTAGCACATGAAGTATTTACTTGGAATGGCAGAAAATACCATGTAGTTGGTAGGTATGGTGGACACAAATGGCATAGGTTTGGGTTAAGGTTTGGATGCACGAGAAGTATTCCCTCTCAGTACAGGTCTTTGGCTAGCAAGGTTAATTAGCAAGCATAAGAGTCGAGGGAAACAAACAAGTATACATATGATAGAAACAATCATGCATCTTCCTTGTAAGTACAAACAATTTTAACTTCAGAATAATAAGCTATGAGCTAACAAGAAAGACAATGAAACATCTACATGTATTTCTCTTTTCTACTTAAACCTCAAAGTGTTGTTGCTATTGACCGATGCTAAGTTTGCCAAAACCAAATAGATTCATTCAATGCTCCCAAAGTGATGAAGGAGATATGCCCTAGAGGCAATAATAAAGTGGTTATTATTTATATCTTTATGTTTATGATAAATGTTTATATATCATGCTATAATTGTATTAACCGAAACATTAGTACATGTGTGATATGTAGACAAACAAAGAAGTCCCTAGTATGCCTCTTAACTAGCTTCTTGATTAATGGATGATTAGTTTCATAATCATGAACATTGGATGTTATTAATAACAAGGTTATGTCATTGTATGAATGATGTAATGGACACACCCAATTAAGCGTAGCATAAGATCTCGTCATTAAGTTATTTGCTATAAGCTTTCGATACATAGTTACCTAGTCCTTATGACCATGAGATCATGTAAATCACTTGTACCGGAAAGGTACTTTGATTACACCAAACACCACTGCGTAAATGGGTGGCTATAAAGGTGGGATTAAGTATCCGGAAAGTATGAGTTGAGGCATATGGATCAATAGTGGGATTTGTCCATCCCGATGACGGATAGATATACTCTGGGCCCTCTCGGTGGAATGTCGTCTAATGTCTTGCAAGCATATGAATGAGTTCATAAGAGACCACATACCACGGTACGAGTAAAGAGTACTTGTCAGGAGACGAGGTTGAACAAGGTATAGAGTGATACCGAAGATCAAACCTCGGACAAGTAAAATATCGCGTGACAAAGGGAATTGGTATTGTATGTGAATGGTTCATTCGATCACTAAAGTCATCGTTGAATATGTGGGAGCCATTATGGATCTCCAGATCCCGCTATTGGTTATTGGTCGGAGTGAGTACTCAACCATGTCCGCATAGTTCACGAACCGTAGGGTGACACACTTAAAGTTGGATGTTGAAATGGTAGAACTTGAATATGGAATGGAGTTCGAATATTTGTTCGGAGTCCCGGATGAGATCCCGGACATCACGAGGAGTTCCGGAATGGTCCGGATAAGATTCATATATAGGAAGTCATATTCACTACAACAGGAACCCCCCTACAGCAACGGATTGATGTGTTGCCGAATGTCCACATAAGCGTTGTTAAAATCTACACCAACGGATTTTGTATGCGTTGCCGTTGGTGGCGTTGCAAGGGTCTACAACAACGCATAAACATCTGTTGGTAACCGCCATGAGGAAGCGTTGTTAGATCCTAACAACACTTAGTATGCGTTGGTGGTTGCCCTACATGAATTGTTTTGAAATGCGCAGAATAGCATATTGCGAAAGCTTAGAGAGTTGCTTGATAGCTCAAACAATTAATGGTATTTTCTATATGGACAACAACAATTAGTTGTTCAACGCTAGGAGTGCACATGGGATGCAAATAATAAACAAATAGACCTCATATATTAAATCAACTCCGTAGCTTTACATAGAACATGATCCAGCGAATACAAGCTATGTATGTGTCAAAATGTCAAAATGACATTCTAAAATATAGTCTACAACTATATGGTAGCAGCACCGTTCTCAAAAATTGCTCCCAGCATCTCATCCATGCATCATCCAAATATTTTGTCAATCTACAAGAACACCAAATTGAGATAGGTAACCTACCATTAGTGAGACTAAAAAACAAGTGAACAAAATAGTAGAATTTAAAATAGCTGCAACATACAATGGTTGAAGGCCATGAGATAATTAATCTTATTGCAAGAACATTTATTAAAAGCAGAAGGGAATTGAGATTATCTTATCTAAACAGCGAGGTCAGAGCAAAGAACCTTCCTGTGATATATAAATTATCTTTTGTTGCAGAAGATTTTTGCTTGTCCTCTTCTTTCTAGATCCAATGAATCTTCTCAGGATGCCACACTCGTTGAGGAGAGCCTAGTCAGATTGCAATGTTACTTATACCAAGTTAGCTTAGTGCTTTTGATCTCTTAATTAAACATGTTATTGTTCACAAAAATCAAATCAATATAACAGATATAATACAAGATGTAACTTAGTAATTTCCTAAGATTTTATTTTCGCTACACTATTACAGACTTATAGTTCAGGGAGTAAAATATTTTAAGCGGATAGAACAAAAGATGTAGCATAGTTATTGGTTAAGCATTTATGTGATGTGCTGACTGAATGTGCATGCTTCTGCAAATAATTCTCCAGAAAACACACAAAGTTCATTATTTATAAGTAGCTGAAGATAAACAAAATATGCAGATGAAACTAAATTCAGATATATCTGCTCACTTCAACATGCATGCTAGTCCATATGAGATGCCTAAACTGATACTACTTCTTAATCATGTTTAATCGATGCGGAGTGTACGTGAACATGCACATAAGCAATGTCCGGTGTCAATTAAACATGATCGGAGGGAGTGTGTATGTGAGACCGTAATAACATCAAGATCAAAGACGTCACCAGGCCATAACGCTTCAGCATGTATGCTACTCCATGTGAGATGCCTAAACTGATATATGTGGCACCATAACACAACCTCAGTTCCAAAGACGTCACCAGTCTATACCGCATACTCTGATTAGTTTATGGACTCTAGTTCTGCACAACGTAACGATTGTGTTATATTTCTAGATGCATCACACAAATACTGAAGCTTTACCTCTTGTCTAAAACTGCCCAAGTATAAGCATGTTGTCATAAGAAACCAACGGAAATTTCAGAACCATGTGTATAGCTCCATCTGAAGATTGTCTGACAAACACAACTAAGTAAAATAATTTTGGATCTTAGTCATGTCCTGCCTTGAGTATAGGGGGTTCAGTTAAACAATTTCACAAGTCAGCACAATTTCCCGTATATTTACAACCAACTAGTTACTCCCTTGACTAGCCTCGAAAGATGCATACTATCGAGTATCAACAGTCCATACACAATCTCAAAGGCAACATGTATATTATGAGTAAATAATTGCTTTGTTTACACATGTATGGCAACAGACTTAAGCTGGTATGTAATTAGTAAAATTCTTCTATTGCATATATGGGAAAGAACACAGCCGTGGTTTGCACAAATAAACAAGCTAGGCACTTCATAAGCATATTAAAACTAACATTTATTAAATCATTTGCACAAAACGAGTTGGGCATAGTAATCAACCACACATCTGCTAAGTTAATGAAACCATAGACACATGTTGACCTTGCAGTAGTACCAATGACGCTATCGGACCTACCATATTGTGAAATTTGGGGAAACAATTCAAGTAGTACTAAAATAAGTAAAAAAGAAAGAGCAATCAAATTTAGGGAATGGTCACCTGATTAAGAAAAAATCCAGGTAAGGGCGATGATTGGCTCGTGGCACTCCTGGAAGGGGATCTGGGAGCAAACGTGCCCTTGGTTGAGGGGCAGGAGGCACAACACGGATCCACCAAGCAGATCCCAGCTGAAAAAATGAACCGATCAAGCCAACCAAGTGCAGATATTTTGTAGGGAGAGAGAGAATCTGAAATATCTTCAGAGCTGAACCGAACCTCCAAATGGTGTCGATGCACACAATGGTACCCACCGGTGGTCAGTTGTGGAAGTGGAGTAGCATTTAGCCCGCCGGCTCGCCGCTGCACATAATTGACGAACCCTAATCATATGAACCCATAACGGAAGTGTGGAGAACGAAGCATGAACATCTGAACCCATAGACGGCAACCGCGATAGAGATAATAGACAAGACCATGTACCGAGAGAGATGCGTACACAGGATTGTGAAGGCGGGTGGCGGCGGCGGCCGGCGCATGGCGGAAGCAGAGGATTTGCCACTTTGGCAGGGACATGGCGACTTAAGAGGATCTGGGCATCTAGCAGGGGTGTATTACTCACGTATTGGGGAGTGGATCTGGCAGGAGCGTTTTACTGCGGGAGGAGAGGACGGGGATTGAGGGAAATATCAACTACCTATCGTGTCTCCTCTCATATCTCCACTCGCATAGGAAGTGGGGGAGTTGTTTTTTAGAAGCGCATCCCTAATCCGTTGGAAGATATGCGTAGCCATAGGAGGGGTCCTGTTGTAGTGATTCCAAATTTGGAAATGATCCGGTGCATTTATGGCAGGTTCTAGAAGGTTCTAGAAAAGTTCGGAAGAAACGCACTATGGAAGGTGGAGTCCCGGAAGGACTCCACAAGCTTGACCAGCCAAACCCTAAAGGAGGAGTCCCAGGTGGGCTCCACCTAGAGGTAAGGTGGGAGTCCCACCTTGAGTGGGACTCCCTCCTTGAGTAGGTTTCCCACATATGGGAGGTTTTAGTGTTGGGTCTTATTCGAAGACTTGGACTAGAACTCTTGGGGCTTCCACCTATATAATGAGGAGGAGAGGGAGGGGGCAGCCACTCTTTGGCTCAGCCTTGGCCGCACCCCTTAGAGGGCCGGCGCCCAACCCCCCTCTCTCCCCAAACCCTAGCTTCTTCTCCTCCTCCACTTCTCCCGCATATGCTTAGCGAAGCTCCGCCGGATATTTCCACCGCCACCGCCACCGCCACCACGCCGTCGTGCTGCCGGATTCAAGGAGGAGCTACTACTTCCGCTGCCCGCTGGAACGGGGAGGTGGACGTCGTCTTCATCAACAACCGAACGTGTGACCGAGTACGGAGGTGCTGCCCGTTCGTGGCGCCGGAAGCGATCGTGATCAAGATCTTCTACGCGCTTTTGCAAGCGGCAAGTGAACGTCTACCGCAGCAACAAGAGCCTCATCTTGTAGGCTTTGGAATCTCTTCAAGGGTGAGACTCGATACCCCTCGTTGCTACCGTCTTCTTGATTGCATCTTGGCTTGGATTGCGTGTTTGCGGTAGGAAATTTTTTGTTTTCTATGCAACGTTATCCTACAGTGGTATCAGAGCCGTGTCTATGCATAGATGGTTGCACGAGTAGAACACAATGGTTTTGTGGGCGTTGATGCTCTTGTTATCTTTAGTTTGAGTACTTTGCATCTTTGTGGCATAGTGGGATGAAGCGGCTCGGACTAACTTTACATGACCGCGTTCATGAGACTTGTTCCTCGTTCGACATGCAACTTGTATTGCATAAGAGGCTTTGCGGGTGTCTGTCTCTCCTACTATAGTGAAGATTCAATTTACTCTTCTATTGAAAACACTAGTATCAACGTTGTGGTTCATGTTCGTAGGTAGATTAGATCTCTCTCGAAAACCCTAAACCACGTAAAATATGCAAACCAAATTAGAGACGTCTAACTTGTTTTTGCAGGGTTTGGTGATGTGATATGGCCATAATGTGATGATGAATATGTATGAGATGATCATTATTGTATTGTGGCAACCGGCAGGAGCCTTATGGTTGTCTTTAAATTTCATGTTTAGTAGTATTTCAAAGTAGTTGTAATAGTTGCTACATGAGGTGAACAACCATGAAGACAGCGCCATGGATCTTGACGCTACGCCGACGATGATGGAGATCATGCCCGAAGATGATGGAGATCATGTCCGTGCTTTGGAGATGAAGATCAAAAGCGCAAAGACAAAAGGGTCATATCATATCACATATGAACTGCATGTGATGTTAATCCTTTATGCATCTTATTTTGCTTAGATCGCGACGGTAGCATTATAAGATGATCCCTCACATTAATATCAAGATAATAAAGTGTTCTCCCCTCGTATGCACCGTTGTAACAGTTCGTCGTTTCGAAGCATCTCGTGATGATCGGATGTGATAGACTCAACGTTCACATACAACGGGTGTAAGCCATGTTGAACACGCGGAATACTTGGGTTTGCTTGACGAGCCTAGCATGTACAGACATGGCCTCGGGACAACGGAAACCGAAAGGTTGAACACGAGTCATATGGATGATATGATCAACATGTTGATGTTCACCATTGAAGCTACATCATCTCACGTGATGATCGGTTTTGGTGTAGTGGATTTGGATCGTGTACCACTTAACAACTATGAGGGATGTTGTATTAAGTGGGAGTTCATTAGTAATTAGATTAAAACATGAAATAATTATCATAAACATAGTCTGAGTAGTATTTTGAATTAATTTTGTAGTATTGGCATCCGTTTTCTACCATGCACTAGTCTTGTTATTGAGATAGAAATACTGTTAAAATCTGATAAGAAACTTTACGGATTGGTACCGTATTGTTAAAGAATCAAGAATTGATTAAGTCATATTGCAAACTTTTAGTAAACCTCACATTGTTGATTGAAAGAGCTATGGTTTCAATTAGTACCTAAAGTTATCTTGTCTCCGTGAAACTTGAAGTTCAAATTTGTTTGAAAAGTAAGGAGCTGAAAATTTAGTTTTCAGAAATAATCAAGGTATGAGATATAAGTGATATCTAATACCTTATTGCAAGATGATAGAATATATTTTGGTGAGACTACATGAACTCATAAGTTTTATGGGAATGTACGAAGGTTGAAGACGCAAGGCGTCACAATCCTCCAACTACTGGGGCACTAACGATATTCACATATCCATGAAGTGACCATCCTTAATATGCACCGTTGCTAAGACTCGTCGTTTCGAAGCATCACGTGATGATCGGGTGTGATAGATTCTACGTGTGCATACAACGGGTGCAAGCTAGATTTGCACATGCAAATACCAAGGTTAAAACTTTACGAGCCTAGCATGTACAGACATGGTCTCGGAAAGTCGTCATGATATGATGGATAAAATTATGAGTGAAATTGTTCATCATATTACAAAGTTACTAATAAGTGAAATCTGGAACACTTGTCATATGATGATCAATTTCAAAGTAAGAACCTCAAGGTTATTGGTATTTGACCAACAAACCTAGAAGTTAATGATGTTGAAGTGTTTTTGTGAATAATGAGGAAAGCTAAAAGAGAAACTGCAAAAGATATTTTGGTAGAAAGAAAAGAAAAGACTAGAAAGTCTAGCTCAGGTGTATATAAATGATATACATGTTATGGTTGTATTCCTAGTTAAGTCATACTATGAAATTCTTGGGTATTAGTACTATATTGGTTGGTATGAAGTGTCATACAAAACAACGCAATACAAGAATACAATGGCCTAAGTGATTGACAAGGATTATGATAGGAATGCACGTCTGGAACAAAATAAAGTGTTATTATGTTCGTCGTTGGCATTCTATCTAAGCCCTTAGAATTTATAATAAAGAACTTAATAATTGTTATTTTGCTCTGGTCAAATGAAAACAATGAGTTGTTTAAATTATGACATTACTCCATGTACGATGGATAAGTTATTATAAATCTTAATGGTGAAACACACATAACACTAACGCTAAAATGCCATAAGGCAAATGATTTGAATTCCACTTATTTGTGGAACTGCCATTTAGGTCATGTTAGAAAGGAATGCATGAAGGAACTCCATGCAAATGGATTTTTGGAGTCATTTGATTTTTGAATCATTTGGCGCTTGCAAATCTTTTCTAAAGAGAATGACTAAAATACCGTTTATAGGCCAAGAGTTGAACGGACAACTAACTTAGTGGAAAAATACATGATGATGTATGTGGTTCACTGGGCATAGTTGTGTGCGGGAGATTCTTCTACTTCATGAAAACTTCAAACAATGAATTGAGTATATATATGTGGATATATTCAATAAGGAAGAAGTTTGAAACATTTGAATGGATTCAAATAAATTTCAGCATGAAGTGGAAATCATCGTAATAGAAAAGTCAAATATCTATGATTGGATCATGGTTAAAATATTTGAATTACGAGTTTTAGCGAACATCTAAAAGAGTCATGAAATTGTTCTACAACTCACATTTCTTGGAGCATCATAATGATGATATAGTATCCAAGAGATGTATCCAACCCTTGTTGGATTAATGATGAGATAAAATACTATGACGCCATTATATTTTTTTTTGTGGATTATGCTTTAGTGACTACTGCTTTTACACTGAATAGAGCATCATCATGATCCGTAGAAATGACACCATACGAGTTATGGCATGGGTATAATCCCTAATAGTCCTTTCTTTAAATTTTGGTCTAAAAGTTAAACAACCAAAATCGGATGAATGTCTTTGTTGGTTATCCCAAAGAATTGATTGGGAATTCGTTCCACTATGAAGTAAAAGACAAAAGTGTTTGTTAATGTTACTTGCTTATTTCCAAGAAATTGTTTTCTAGCGAAGTATTTGAGTGGGAGGACAATAGAACTTGATAAGGTTTATGAACCTGAGCATAATGATCAGAGTAGCGCAGCATCGGAAATTGGTTCCGGAAGCGGCCACAACGATCATGGCTCTCATGACTACAAAGTGTTTTAGCCATGAAGATCGAAGTACATATTGAACCTTGTAGGTATGGTTTACTTTGTGATCAAATAAATGATTTGTGGACAAAGGATTGATTTTGAACAATGATAAACCAACTACAAACAAAGAAGTTATGATGGGCCCTGACTCTGTTAAAATGGCTATACGCCATGAAATCCAAGATAGATGAATACTTTTTGAAAGTAAATGGATCTATAGACTTGGATGAAATATCCTTAAAGAAGCTCGACTTGTCGAAAAATTGTTTACGACAAAGTTCAAAGAGTTGATTACGATAAGATTAGATCTTCCGTAGCAATGCTTATAGTCTATGTGGATTATTCTAGTAATCACTACATATTTCTTTTATGAGATATGCTAGTAGGATGGTAAAATACACTACTTAACAGAAGTATGTATACAAGATACAACCAATTGTTTTGCTAGTCCGTAGAATACTAGATAGGTATACGAACTTCAATTGGATGAAGTGAGTATTACGGAGATGGAATCTTCACCAGATGAAATAATCAAAGAGTTTTTGATTTCATCAGAAATGATGAAGAGGCTTGCATTTGCAAGAAATTAAGTGGGAGCGCTGAGACATATTTATAATACTTTATGTAGATGACATATAGTTGGTTATAAATAATGTAATTATATACTTGATTAAAATGTTTCATTGAAAATTAACTTCAATGAAAGGATATGGACTAAAACATATTTAGTGTCAACATCTATGAAGATAGATTGAAACACATAATAAGTTTAAGTCAAAGTACATAGAATGGATATTGAAATAGTTCAATATAGAAATATTAAGAAAATGTTCTTGTCATGTGAAGGTTTAACAAGACTTGAGTGTATCTGACACTCGATGAGTAAAAACACATGAGTGATTTTAGATCACGAATAATATGTACAAAATCAGATATCTTGTGCTCTAAAATGTTATGAGCATATACCGGAATGATTCATAAGATGATCATGGGACGACAGTAAGAATATCCTTGAGTACTTTAGAAGAACTAAGGATATATATTTTTTTTTGTATGAAGAAATGACAAACAAATCGCTGTAAGGTGTTACACCGATATTGGTTTTGTCACATATAAAATATAATTTCAATCTCAAATTAGACTAAGTGTTGTTTAAAAGGTAGCACAATGAGCTAGAAGTTGTCTATGCTAGATTTAGAAGAGTTCTAAATATTGTGACGGAATCTACAAAAGAAGGCAGAGTATGTCATTGTTTTGACAATGACAAAGGATGTTAAGTCAAGAGGTTCTTTGAGAACTTGGTGTATTTCCGACAGAGTCAAAACGTTGAAGCTATATTGTGTGTGACAATATTAGTGACATATTTCAGACCGCGGAATTAAGGTTCCACCAGAAGATCAAACATATTTAATGCCGACTCATTTGGAAATGAGTGATGCGTTGAGACGCAAATGAATTACAAAATACATACGTTTCTGAGCATGTCAGATCCGTTGACTAAAACCTCTTCCATGAGCAAAACATGATAAAGCACCAGAAGGCCAAGGTGTTATATCTTTACAAATGTAAACTAGATTATTGACTCTAGTGCAAGTGGGAGACTGAAGGAGATATGCCCTAGAGGCAATAATAAAGTGGTTATTATTTATATCTTTATGTTTATGATAAATGTTTATATATCATGCTATAATTGTATTAACCGAAACATTAGTACATGTGTGATATGTAGACAAACAAAGAAGTCCCTAGTATGCCTCTTAACTAGCTTGTTGATTAATGGATGATTAGTTTCATAATCATGAACATTGGATGTTATTAATAACAAGGTTATGTCATTGTATGAATGATGTAATGGACACACCCAATTAAGCGTAGCATAAGATCTCGTCATTAAGTTATTTGCTATAAGCTTTCGATACATAGTTACCTAGTCCTTATGACCATGAGATCATGTAAATCACTTGTACCAGAAAGGTACTTTGATTACACCAAACACCACTGCGTAAATGGGTGGCTATAAAGGTGGGATTAAGTATCCGGAAAGTATGAGTTGAGGCATATGGATCAATAGTGGGATTTGTCCATCCCGATGACGGATAGATATACTCTGGGCCCTCTCGGTGGAATGTCGTCTAATGTCTTGCAAGCATATGAATGAGTTCATAAGAGACCACATACCACGGTACGAGTAAAGAGTACTTGTCAGGAGACGAGGTTGAACAAGGTATAGAGTGATACCGAAGATCAAACCTCGGACAAGTAAAATATCGCGTGACAAAGGGAATTGGTATTGTATGTGAATGGTTCATTCGATCACTAAAGTCATCGTTGAATATGTGGGAGCCATTATGGATCTCCAGATCCCGCTATTGGTTATTGGTCGGAGTGAGTACTCAACCATGTCCGCATAGTTCACGAACCGTAGGGTGACACACTTAAAGTTGGATGTTGAAATGGTAGAACTTGAATATGGAATGGAGTTCGAATATTTGTTCGGAGTCCCGGATGAGATCCCGGACATCACGAGGAGTTCCGGAATGGTCCGGAGAATAAGATTCATATATAGGAAGTCATATTCCAAATTTGGAAATGATCCGGTGCATTTATGGCAGGTTCTAGAAGGTTCTAGAAAAGTTCGGAAGAAACGCACTATGGAAGGTGGAGTCCCGGAAGGACTCCACAAGCTTGACCAGCCAAACCCTAAAGGAGGAGTCCCAGGTGGGCTCCACCTAGAGGTGGCCGGCCACCCCACCTCAAGGAAAGGTGGGAGTCCCACCTTGAGTGGGACTCCCTCCTTGAGTAGGTTTCCCACATATGGGAGGTTTTAGTGTTGGGGTCTTATTCGAAGACTTGGACTAGAACTCTTGGGGCTTCCACCTATATAATGAGGAGGAGAGGGAGGGGGGCAGCCACTCTTTGGCTCAGCCTTGGCCGCACCCCTTAGAGGGCCGGCGCCCAACCCCCCTCTCTCCCCAAACCCTAGCTTCTTCTCCTCCTCCACTTCTCCCGCATATGCTTAGCTAAGCTCCGCCGGAGATTTCCACCGCCACCGCCACCACGCCGTCGTGCTGCCGGATTCAAGGAGGAGCTACTACTTCCGCTGCCCGCTGGAACGGGGAGGTGGACGTCGTCTTCATCAACAACCGAACGTGTGACCGAGTACGGAGGTGCTGCCCGTTCGTGGCGCCGGAAGCGATCGTGATCAAGATCTTCTACGCGCTTTTGCAAGCGGCAAGTGAACGTCTACCGCAGCAACAAGAGCCTCATCTTGTAGGCTTTGGAATCTCTTCAAGGGTGAGACTCGATACCCCTCGTTGGTACCGTCTTCTTGATTGCATCTTGGCTTGGATTGCGTGTTCGCGGTAGGAAAAATTTTGTTTTCTATGCAACGTTATCCTACAAGTGATACTAATACTAATGACAAGGTAAACCATATAATAGAGATTGCAAACTAAAATAAGATGTGCAATATGTAAATGATAAGACTTCTCATTAATATCCCATAACGATAACTCACACCAAGGGATACATAGATAACCAACTAAAGGAGAGACACTTCCAAACTGCAACCCATCTTATATGATAACTTCCCTACTCATGATATGACACTACTTGACAATAAAAGTAAAAGGTAGTGATAATGTGATACCGCGGCACTCCCCCAAGCTTGGAACAAACCAAGGGGATGCCAATACCGATGATGAATTACTCCTGCGGTGATGGTGGTGATGAATTCCCTTCATCAAACTTCCAAGGAAGAGGCTCTCCGTCAAGAAAAGACATCTTGGTCTCGGGAATCCTGAAACTAGCAGCACGGCTTATGTATTTAAACCTGTTTTCATACTCACAGTTCTGATTATGAACATCATAGAGTTGTGCTTGGAGCTTGTTGGTGGTGTCGTGAAGTGAGAGGATGTCGCTCCAAAGCTTTGCAGTTTCCTTCTCATGTTCAGCAATGAGTTCAGACACAATCCTGTGGAAGATATCCACCTCACGCTCAGCCATCTTCTTGTATTTGAAAACCTCTTGTTCTAGCTTCTCCATCCTGTCTTCCAAACTTCCTTCTCCTTTAGGACCCTGGACATCCTTGACCTGCAGTTCTCCTTCAACGAGCAGCAACTCCTTGGGGTGCATCCTCAGCTCCTCCATATACAAGTTGCCAACATCCTTGCTGGAGCTGTCCTTCGGAGTTTCCGACGAAGACATGATAGCTCTAGGTCTGAAACAAATCCTGGCAGAAACAGCTCGAAACAAAACACGTCGAGAACACGATATACGGACCTCCAGGGGTCCGGGGGATTATATAGCAAAAATTTTCTCGACAAACGGAAAGTACCAGATCGAACCAGAGTCGGAAAGGGGCGACGGGGCGGCCAGACCATAGGGCGGCGCGGGCCCAGGCTTGGCCGCGCCGGCCTATGGTGGCGCCCCCTCGTGCGTCATTTCCACTCCGTTTCGAACTCGTAATTTTTCATATTGTCCAAAAACAGCAAAAATATTGCTCGGAAAGTAAATTGCGTACTTTTCATTACCAGTACTGTTACCTATTCAAAGTCGAGTTCTGGCGGACTGTCAATTTGCCCTTTGATGAAAGCCTCCGGTGTTTCCACTTGAATAATATCAACATCAACATTATAGGAATCACCTGAGATATAATGCTTGAGTCTTTGTCCATTCACCACTTGCGTAGCATTGCCTTGGAGAGAGCTAATTTTGATTGCTCCTGAACGATACACCTCCTCGACAACATACGGTCCTTCCCATTTCGAGAGTAATTTCCCTGCAAAGAATCTGAGACGAGACCGATACAATAGGACTTTATCCCCAATATTAAATTCTCTTTTGATAATCCTTCTATCATGCCATTTTTTAACTTTCTCTTTAAAGAGTTTAGCATTTTCATAAGCTTCACTTCTCCATTCATCTAGAGAACTTAATTGCAACAACCTCTTATCACCGGCAAGTTTAGGATCTTTATTTAATTCTCTAACAGCCCAATAAGCTTTGTGCTCTAGTTCTAAAGGTAAATGACAAGCTTTCCCATAAACCATTTTATAAGGTGACATTCCCATGGGATTTTTGTAAGCAGTTCTATAAGCCCATAGTGCATCCTTCAATTTACTAGCCCAATTCTTTCTAGTTTTATTAACGGTCTTTCCCAAAATAGATTTAATCTCTCTATTTGATAATTCTACTTGACCACTAGTTTGAGGATGATAAGCGGAAGCAATTCTATGATTAATACCATACTTAGCAAGAGTTTTTCTAAAACCTCCATGAATAAAATGAGAACCTCCATCAGTCATAATATATCTAGGTACTCCAAATCTAGGAAAAATAATATCTAAAAGCATTCTTAAAGAGGTCTCACCATCAGCACTTTTTGTAGGTATAGCTTCCACCCATTTAGTAACATAATCAACAGCAACAAGTATGTGAGTGTTACCTTCTGAAGACGGAAAAGGTCCCATGAAGTCAAATCCCCAACAATCAAACGGTTCAATAACAAGAGTATAATTCATAGGCATTTCATTATGTCTGGAGATATTACCAACCCTTTGGCATTCATCACAAGATAAAATAAACTTTCTCGCATCCTTGAAGAGGGTTGGCCAATAAAAACCTGATTGTAGAACCTTTTGCGGTTCTTTCTCCGGCGTGATGTCCTCCATAAGCACTACCATGACATTTACTCAATATCTCTTGTTGTTCATATTCGGGAACACATCTTCGCATAATACCATCCACTCCTTCTTTATATAAGTGTGGGTCATCCCAGAAATAATGCCTCAAATCATAAAAGAATTTCCTCCTTTGCTGAGCTGAAAAGGTTGAAGGCAAGTACTTGGAAACAATAAAGTTAGCATAATCAGCATACCAAGGACTGTCTCGCGAGCTTACCTTTATTACAGCCAATTGTTCATTTGGAAAACTATCATTAACAGGAACAGGATCATAAGCAATATTTTCCAATCTAGACAAATTATCAGCAACAGGATTATCAGCACCTTTCCTATCTACAATATGTAAATCAAATTCTTGCAACAGAAGTACCCATCTAATAAGCCTCGGCTTAGCATCTTTCTTTGTCATAAGGTATCTAATTGCAGCATGATCAGTATGAATATTAACTTTTGAATCAACAATATAAGATCTAAATTTATCGCAAGCAAAGACTATAGCTAATAATTCTTTTTCAGTTGTAGCATAATTTCTTTGAGCAGCATCAAGAGTTTTACTAGCATAATGAATAACATTCAGTTTTTTATCTACTCGCTGTCCAAGAACAGCGCCTACAGCAAAATCACTAGCATCACACATAATCTCAAAGGGTAAGTTCCAATCAGGAGGTTCAACTATAGGAGCAGTTGTTAAGGCTTTCTTAAGAGTTTCAAAAGCTTCCTTACAATTATCATCAAAAACAAATGGTACATCTTTTTGAAGAAGATTAGTAAGAGGCTTTGAAATCTTGGAGAAATCTTTAATAAACCTCCTATAAAACCCAGCATGACCAAGAACACTACGAATACCTTTAACATCCCTAGGATAGGGCATCTTCTCAATTGCTTCAACTTTAGCTCTATCAACTTCAATACCTCTCTCAGAAATTTTATGTCCCAATACAATTCCTTCATTAACCATAAAGTGGCATTTCTCCCAATTAAGAACAAGGTTAGTTTCTTCACATCTCTGCAAAACTTTATCAAGGTTTCGCAAGCAACTATCAAAAGAATTCCCATAGACGGAAAAATCATCCATGAATACCTCTACAATACTCTCACAAAAACCATGAAAAATAGCAGACATGCATCTTTGAAAAGTAGCAGGAGCATTACATAAACCAAAAGGCATATGTCTATAAGCATAAGTTCCATAGGGACAAGTGAAAGTGGTTTTCTCTTGATCCTTAGCTTTAACAGCAATTTGTGAAAACCCAGAATAACCATCAAGAAAACAAAAATGGGTATTTTTAGACAATCTTTCTAGCATTTGATCAATAAATGGTAAAGGGTAATGATCTTTCTTAGTAACTTTATTAACTTTTCGAAAATCAATGCACATTCTATACCCTACAACTACTCTTTGAGGGATGAGCTCATCATTATCATTAGGCACAACAGTCATCCCTCCCTTCTTGGGAACGCAATGCACAGGACTAACCCATCTACTATCAGCAATAGGATATATAATACCAGCTTCAAGAAGTCGTAATACCTCATTCCTTACCACTTCCTTCATCTTCGGAATTAGACGACGCTGATGTTCAACAACAGGCTTTGCATCATCTTCCATATTAATAGCATGTTGGCAAATAGAAGGAGAAATCCCTTTCAAATCATCAAGAGTATAGCCAATAGCGCCTCGGTGCTTCTTCAATATTTCCAATAACCTTTCTTCTTCAAACTCTGAAAGCTTAGAACTAATAATAACAGGATATATTTTCTTATCATCAATATGAGCATATTTAAGGTTATCAGGCAAAGGCTTTAAATCAAAAACAGGATCTTCCTTTGGTGGCGGTGTTGTACCCAAATCTTCCACCGGTAAATCATGCTTGAGAATAGGTTGGCGAAGAAAAATTTCCTCAAGCTCATCTCTTTCTTTCCTAAAAACTTCACTCTCGCTATCCTCCAAATGTTGCTGCAAAGGATTGTTAGGAACAAGAACAATAGATGCACACTGTTCCATTTTAAAATCATTACTAGGCAAATCAGCTTTATAAGGAGTTTTAGTAAATTTAGAGAAGTTAAACTCATAAGATTCACCAGCAAATTTAGTCAAAATTTTCTCTTTCTTGCAATCTATAATAGCTCCACAAGTATTTAGAAAAGGTCTACCAAAAATAATAGGACAATAATCACTAGCGTGAGAACCAAGTACCAAAAAGTCAGCAGGATATTTAATCTTACCGCATAAAACTTCCACATCTCGAATAATACCAATTGGAGAAATAGTTTCTCTATTAGCCAGCTGAATAACCACATCAATATCTTCAAGTTCGCAAGAATCAATTTCGTGCATAATCTCCGTGTAAAGCTCATAAGGAATAGCACTAACACTTGCACCAATATCACATAATCCATAATAGCAATGATCACCAATTCTAACAGATAGCATAGGAACACTAGCTTGTTTGGGTTTATTAGGATGTGAAACAATATTAGAAGCATCTTCACAGAAAATAATATGACCATCCTCCACATTTTCAGTCACAAGATCTTTAACTATTGCAACAGCAGGTTCAACTTTTATTTGTTCTTCAGGTTCTACAGGTTTCTTTTCGCTTTTATGAACCGCACTATTTATAACAGAGTACTCCTTCATTTTAGCAGGGAAAGGAGTTTTTTCAATATAAGCTTCAGGAATAACATGATCAGCAGTTTCAACTACAACGCATTTATTAATAGATGAATCAATTTTATCTTTATAAGGTTCATGATACTTATCAAAATTCTTCTTTGGCAATTCATAATGAGAGGCAAAAGCTTTATAAAGATTTACAAAGACAACTTGAGAATCAAGACCATATGTAGCACTCATATTACGAAATTTATCAGTATCCATAAAAGCTTCAATGCATTTATAATCATAAATTATACCTGATTCTCTATCCTTGTCGTTCTCCCAACCTTCAGTATTTTCTTGGATCCGATCAAGAAGGTCCCTTTTAAACTCTTCTTTGTTGCGTGTAAATGATCCAGAACAAGAAGTATCCAGCAAGGTCTTGTCTTGAAAAGAAAGTCTTGCATAGAAATTATCAATAATAACATTACCAGGAAGCTCATGAATGGGGCATTTGAGCATTAAAGACTTCAATCTCCCCCAAGCTTGGGCAATACTCTCTCCATCATGAGGCCAAAAATTATATATGCGATTCCGATCCTTGTGAATTTCACTTGGAGGATAGAACTTAGAATAAAACCGGGGCACAATATCATTCCATTCAAGAGAATCCCCATTATCCAGTAATTTATACCAATGCGCCGCCTTACCGGACAGCGATAAAGAGAATAGTTTCTTCCTCACTTCATCAATAGCAATACCTGCACATTTGAATAACCCGCATAATTCATGCAAAAACAGTAAATGATCACCGGGATGGACAGTTCCATCCCCTTCATAGCGGTTATCCATAACACGTTCAATAATTTTCATAGGTATTTTATATGGTATCACTTCCTCACCTGGCGCCTCATCCACTACCATTGCAGTAGTAGTAGATTTCCCAAATAAAAATTGAAGAGAAGATCTCTCCATAATGACTTATAGCAGCAGGCAGAAATAAAATCAGCACAAACAGTAAAGGTTTTCCTTACCAATTCCACTTACCAATAGCGCTTCACTCCCCGGCAACGGCGCCAGAAAAAGAGCTTGATGGCGTGTAACTCACACGTTCGTTGGGAACCCCAAGAGGAAGGTATGATGCGCACAGCAGCAAGTTTTCCCTCAGAAAGAAACCAAGGTTTATCGAACCAGGAGGAGCCAAGAAGCACGTTGAAGGTTGATGGCGGCGGGATGTAGTGCGGCGCAACACCAGGGATTCCGGCGTCAACGTGGAACCTGCACAACACAACCAAAGTACTTTTCCCCAACGAAACAGTGACACTAGTAGGAAAAGGGCTAACTGTGGCGCACCATTTCCTCTTTCTGTGGCGCACGAGGCTGTCGCCACAGTTGCCACGCGACTAGTATTAGAATTCTGTGGCGCAGCACTGGGTGCGCCACAGAAGTTTGGAATTCTGTGGCGCATGCGCACCAGTGCGCCACAGAATCTTTTAGAATTTTGTGGCGCACCTGCACACATGCGCCACAGAATTTAGCTGTAGATTTTGTGGCGCATCTACTTTCGTGCGCCACAGAATATTTATAAGTTTTTATGGCGCACTACCATTGCATGCGCCACAGAATGTTAATTTTTGGATTTTCGAATTTTTCCCATTTCTGCAGTATATACTGGTATTTGACAGGAAATATACAGGAAATACATAGCACAATCCAGAAATAACAGAAATACTCACAAATGACATGATACACACAAATCTTCATCATTACATCATTTAGATCCAAATTATTACACAAGTACAAATGTGTTCATCGTCGCATACACATGCATCGTCACCGGCCACCTAGACTAAAGTAAAGTATAGTACAACCGCGGTGGCGGTGAGTAAGAGGGGGACCAAGAACTTCAGCCGGTTCTTCTTCTTCCCCACGTGTGCCCTCCACTGTGCTACCGCCTCCTCTCTAGTCGCGTATCCCTTGTAGCTGTTCCCGCTGAACTTGTGGACCTGTTCGAGACAGTCCTGCCACTCCTCGTAGACACCTGGAACCCGACCCTTGTACATAACGTACGTCGGCATCTGTATTGACAAGGCATATTAGTATATCATATTAGTACATCACGCATATATATATATATGTTCATAAATATTAGAGCAAAGCATATAGTAAAGTTGAACACGTCAACAATAAGTTTGCGAGGCGCACACACAAGACGACGTCCATCAATATATACAAACTAACCGATGAAGATAGCTAGTACTTAGAGTTTATGATCCACACACACTAAGTCAAGGCTCGCAGGGCTCCGGGAACAACTTGTACAGATCTTTCGTATTCCACGTCCTCCTGTCACCCTGCGCTTTGAGGCGTTGTTCGATGTCCCTCTTGCATAATGCTCTACCCTGGTGTAAGAGCCCTCCCCCTGTGATGACGTCTTCAATGATGATATGTGATAACTTGACCTGGGTAGCATGGAAGTCTTCTCTGAGGTCATCATCATTGATCCGCGCCAACTTTTCGGACCATCCTCGGAGAGCAGATGGCAGCAACAAGTTCTGGCTATCCCAGACAAACCCTTTTAGGTGATGCATGACATAGAAGGCCTCCAGAGTGCTGTTTTCAGGCTGCTTGACACAGGGGAACTCGAACACGTGCTTGAACTTGTGTTTACCATCATCCCTGAAACATTCCGCCTTTTCTTTGAAGGCGCCTCCCTTTTTGAAGTAGCCCTCGAGAGCATCATCTAGCACACCCCTTATTCTGCTGTAGTTCTTCTTTTTCGCACTTCCCGAGTCGAAATAGGTGGCAAGAGAATACTTCGGGGCGATGGAGATGAGTACGCAGTACGTGTCTCTGCGCAACACAAATTTGGAACAAGATCGATGTTGGAAATGAGCAATTGAAAAGAAATTTATTACAGGGCTAGCGGGATGTGTACTTACTCGGGAAAGTAAACCAAAAGGATGTTGTCCTTCCTCTTGTTGTCCAAGAAGCACTTCTGTAGGTACAACGAAGCCCGGACCCGCACCACTGATAAGGCCAACTGGCTTTCACGCATGTAGTAGGGATCCGCTATCGCGACGTCTGGGGTACTCTCTCTCTTGATCTTCATCGCCAGATTGAGCGTGAATAGGCGGACCAAGTTATAGTCCAGCCTTCTCGAGTGGAATAGCTTGAAGATGTCCTCGTACGCTATAAAGAATATATCCGCGGGGGCATCAGTGACAAAGCCCACATCTGTTGGCACCCTGACCGTGAAGACCGGGTAATTTGGATCTTTGTCCTTAAGAAGGACACTCTCTAGGTGAAGGACACTGTCCTGCAGACGCAGCATATCTCCGGAAGCGAGGTGGCGCAGCTCCGGACCCATTATTGGTTTGCCAGCTTCATGCATTCTGGTCAAGCCATCCTTGCTGGGAGGTACAATGGAGTCCCGATAACGGATCGTCGGAGGTGGCTGGCTCGCAGACTTGTCCTTGTTCTTACTAGGTCTTTTACGGGGCTTCTTCGGAGCAACGGCCCCTGACGCTTCAAACTGCTCGTTGACCTTCTTGATTAGCGTATTAGGGCTGAAGATATTTGCGGTGGATGGCTCTTGTGTATCGGCGGCCGGAGGCGTCTCTTCAGAGAAGCCGCGGAACACCAGGCGCTGTTTGGTTGCCTTGGGTGGGCCAGCTTCTTCGTCGCGAGCGCGGAATGGTTCTTCATCCGCGCCCGCCATGTACAAATCGTCTATGTCGGCGCCGGTGTTGAGGTAGGCATCGACGTCGACCAGCCCATCATCATCGATGTCATCTTCCTGGGGTGGTGGGATGGGCGATAGCGGTACAGCGGCCTTGCCTTTAGGCTCCGCCGGTGGCGGTTGAGGTGTAGACGCTCCCAGCAGTTTCTTGTGGCGGCTTGTTGTGGCAGCGAGGACGGGAGGAGCTGCCCTCCGAGGAGGCGGCCGGACGATCGGCTGTCGGGCGATCGAGGAGGCGCCGGTGGAGCGACCCCCAAGACGGATCTAGGTCTTTGGCCATACCATGGTATAGCCATGGCAGTTCTCAAGTGTCAGGCGCTCGTCGGCTCCCTCGGGTTGTATTGGGGGGTCCATGTCTTCGCACCCCGGCAACACCCGACCCAAAGTGACCTTCAGGACGTTAGCGTCCATAGCCACGCTGTGCAACGTGGTGCTCTTCGGTTGTATGATCATGCCCGTGGCAACATCCTTCAACTTGCCGCCGGGCGCACAATGAAGGAGCACGCATGGAGTGTCCTGAGAATGTTGGGCATCATTAATTAGATCGCCGGGTATCAAAACGCATGAAGGAGATGGCATGGAATAACTAATTAGTTAACTACCTTGGTGATGGCGTTGAGCTCTGCTAATGTCGAGACAGGGGCGGCCGGCCGATCAATCTTCTGCGGCTCGGGTGCATTATGAAGCACCACCGCCGCCGGTTGCCCCTTGGTAGCCTTGACAGGAGGGGGCACCGGTTCATCCAACTCCATCGGCTGCCCCGCGGCGATGGTGGGCGGCGGGGTAACCACATCCGGAGATGGCGACACGTTGAAGGTCGAGTTGCTGCCCCCGGCGCTAGGCACTTGTATCTGCCCCACCTGACCGGCCGCATTCCACGCAGCTATCCCCTCGATGATCTGAGGGGGTAGGAAATCGCGGAGCTTCTTCTCAAACAGCTTGTCTACCTCTTCTTTATCCATCGAGGTTGCATGTTTTGCCTCCAGCATAGAGACCTTCTGCCTCAGCTCTTCCACCTCGGCTTTATCGCTCCTCCTCTCCCTTCTCTTCTTGTTGTCCTCTTTGTAGTACTCGCGAAACTTCATGCTTGTACCAAAGCCGCAGACACGGCCAGCCGACGTCGGCGGCTCGGACAATGGCCTCTTCTTGTAGGAATTCAACGCCCTGTTGAAAGGCGTGTCCCACGGCTCCGTCGAGCCCTGGGATGATGATTCGTCCTCGGGGCGATCGGCCGCCGCCAACTGCTCGTTCTGCAGATAAGGATATGGTGAACACATTTAGGGCATTGCCTTCACCTCATATATGTAATATGTGCAGCAATGGACTGCGCGGGTAAATTCCCTTACCAGCTTTTCCTCAAACTTCTTCACTTCTTTATCCTCGGTAACGAATTCCATGGTCTTCCTGTCCAGAGTGTAGCGGGCCCGTACAAAGTACCTCACTTGCAAGTTGGTCATTTTCAACCATGGGTTCGGTTTCCCAGCACGTGCAAGCTCTTCGTCCTCCTTTTCCCAAATGGGAATCTTTCCTCTATAACCGCCGCTTCCAAGGTGATGTGCTCCTAAGTTGAGCTCATGCATTTTCCTACCCCACTCTGTCCATGCTTTGGCATCGTCGCTTTCCACCTGCGCCTTGAATATCGTGAACTCTGCTTCATCGAGCATCGGCTCACCCTTCTTAATAGTCTCCCAGCTTTCACCTTTGTCGATCTTAGCCTTCACCCGGCTTTTCCAGCTGCTCAGGGCGTTGCTCATCTTCGTGATGGCCAATTTATTCACCGGGTTGGATGTTGACAAGGTATTGTATGGCGCCGGGAACGTGTACCGTCGGTGAAGCTTCCGAAGGCAGAGCTCGACCAATTTCTCCTTGCCTTCACCTCGGAGGTTCACCGTGTTGATCGACATGCTTTCCCGGACAATGCACCCGAGTTGCATGCCGTACCCAGCGGCAACATCCATAGGCTCCAAGGGCTGCCCACTTTCGGAGACCAATGTGATCTCGCTGGTGGTGTTGGCGAGCACCGTCGGCTTCCGATCCTTCCGCGGCTTCTTCTTCTTCTTAGCAGCCGGGTTGCCGCTGCCGTCATCCTCCGTGTGGTCAGCACACTCGGTGGAGTCACCCCCCGTGTGGTCGCCGCCGTCGGTGGTGGTGGGTTCATACTCCTCCTCCTCCTCCCCGGCTTCGTCATCATCCGTCGGTCAGGTCCGACTTCCTCCGCCGCCAAGTCCACCTCCTCCTCCTCTTGTCGATGGGAGGGGCCGACTTCCCAGAACGCGACGTTCGCCGCTCTGGCTTCCTCTTCGAGGCTCATGGCGGCCTTAGAAGTGCCGGCCACGTTGTCATTGGCCGACATGTTTGCACTTTCTATAAACAAGAGGAAGAAATCTATTAGTACAATTGTCGGCCGGAAAATTCGGCATGACCTTTGCTAATTTTTGGACATAGGAGCCCCATTTCTCAACCGAAACGGAAGTGAATCAACGTTTCGGGAGAAATGGGCAGCTCATTTGAAATCCCTGCAACAATTCACATAATAAAATGCCACCATGCATACCACCATGTCCATACACAGCACCAATTCACATAATTCACAGGACGGCGGCGACAGCAGCAGCCAGCAACAACCAGCAGCCATCAATAGCCACCAGCAAACAGCAGCAGGCAAGCAACACATGCAGCACCAGCAACAGCAGCAGGAAAGCAATAGCCAGCAGCCATCAACAGCAGCCATCAACACCAACAGGCTATAAATGTTATGTCCCGATCTTGCTAGCTGCTAGGAAACATGCTATAAAACAGCAGCAGGCTATAAAACAGCAGTAGCATTTTGACCATCAAGAAGTAATCTCTAATGTGTGAACAATGCAAAATGAAAATGGAATAAATAAATTGATGAAAACAGTAGTGCAGATGCTTCTGCTTGCCACTGAATACTTTTATTCCTGCCAAATCGTAAACAATGTGACAGGCCTTCAATAGTTCATACCAATCTATGTAGTGTATTACAGTAAATAAACCAGTGCATCTATTGATTATATACATCATTATCATGTTAAAGGAAAGAGGCAGGAGCCCTGGCATTCAATCAAACAGATAGTGCATCCTTTCACATCTACATACACATATGCAACACAGAAAACATGCCCCTGTATTCTCATGGTTTAGCATGAGTTGCCTAATTCAGGGGTAACTTGGCTGGCATTCAACACGCTGAAAAGGCAGAGAAAGTCCACCATTCAGGGGTAACTGCAAAGCCACATAAAAAGGATACTAGTATAAAGTGCACCTTCATTGTAAGTAACTTGAGAAGAACCCTAGCAAGATATATCAGCAAACAATACTAGCAGCTAGCAAGTAGCATTAATTTAACCGATAGACTAAGAATCTAGTCGGCCTAAGGCCCTTGGACTAAGAATCTAGTCAAATTGCATAACCTCAGGCCATAAAATAAACCTGCTTGTGGAGGGGGAGAGGGAAGGGGGAGAGAGGGGAGAGGGAGAGAAGCTCACCAGGGGCGGGCGTAGGGCAAGGCGAGGGCGCGGTGGTCGTCGGCGAGGCGAGGGCGTGGTGGTCGTCGACGAGGCGACGGTGCGGCGCGGGCAGCGGGCGGCGCTCCTCCTGCTCCTCCGGCGGGCGCGGGCGGCGGGCGGCGCTCCTACTGCTCCTCCGGGCGGGCGCGGGCGGCGGGCGGCGGGCGGTTGGGCGACAGCGCTAGCTAGGGTTGGGCGGTGTTGGGGAAGAAGTGAGCAGGGACGCGAGGAGAAAGCGGTATATGGCTAAGTGTTAAAATTCTGTGGCGCACCAAGCCCCATATGCGCCACAGAATTTCAACTTTCTATGGCGCACGAAGCCCCATATGCGCCACAGAAGTTTTTTCGACGGAACTATGGAGGAGCCTTTGGCTTCCCATAATATGGCTAAGTGTGAAACTTCTGTGGCGCATATCGTGTCTGGTGCGCCACAGAAGTTATTTTCCTTATAAAATTTATTTCTCCCCTGCATTATATGTTCCTAATATAGATAATTCAAAAAAATCACATCACACACATATACACACTTGTGTTTTTGCCAAAGAACATATATGTCTGCATTAGAGTAAACAAAAAAACCACATCACACACATGCATGGTGCTTGTGTCATACACACACATGTACACACATGTGTTTTTGCCAAAGTACATATATGTGTGAATTAGAGTACAAAAAAAAAGGCACAATGAACTTCTCGGTTCTGATTGGTGGCTAGCTAGCGTTTCTTGACAATGTTCTTGCCCTTCTTCATCGCGGCCGTTGTTGAATACTTTAGCTCGGCCACCTTGAGATTTCTTCTCGTGTACGGGCAACCTTTAGCCGGTAGGGTGGTCTTCCTTCTTACTTTCGAATAAGTAGTAGGCTTGTCGAAGTACTTGTCAAATTCCTCTTCGATCTTCGGATCGCCGTTCTTGTCGATGTCTTGCTTGTCGGCGTCTCCTTCCATTCCGATGATGCTCCTCTTGCCATTGCATGAGCTTTGCTTCCTTAGGATCTACGAAATACCGCTGCAGACGGGGAGTGATAGGAAAGTACCAGACAACTTTCAGAGGAACTTTCTTGTTCCCTCTCTTGTACCGTCCGTGCCCGCACACTGGACATGTGGTTCTGTCCTTGTACTCATCCCGGAAAAGTGCACAATCATTGATGCATGCGTGGTACTTTACGTGCGGTAGGTCGAGTGGGCAAACTATTTTCTTGGCCTCGTCGATACTTCTTGGCAATGTGTTGTCCTTGGGAAGACGAGCATGCCAGGATTTCATGTTATCGCTGAAGCTGCTGTCGGTCCATTTGTGTTCCGCCTTCATCTCCAGACACTCGAGCGTTACACTCAAGCGTGTATCCTCGGGCCGACACCCTGGATACAATGGAGTCATCCCGTCTACCTCCATTTGCGCCAGCTTGGCTTCAGGTTTGGCGTTGCCCGTGTCCTTCAGGAGCAGCTCTTGAACATGAGGGTCCCGCAAGGCCGACGTTAGCGGCGTCTGCGTGCTCTCGGCTTCTCCACCACCATCTGCTCCGGCATCATCATCTCCTTCATCGGCCTCATGATGAACACCATGTTCGGGAGACTCTTCGTCTTCTCGCCCGATGTCGTCCTCTTCTTCATGACCAACATTTGCCGCCGGCTCCTCATTGAAGCCGAGCATGAAACCGCGCCTGAGCAGGTGTTCCTCCAGTTGTCCAGAATCAGGGTCGATCCACTGCCGGAGTCCGCATTTTCGACACGGACATCTTATCAGGGTCATGTTGTTCCTAACCATGTCGGCCTTCGCGTTCACCTTGTATCTAACCACTTGGCCTTCCCTCATATGGACGACCATGGTTCACTGCTCGTCATACATAGAGCAAAAGAGAGTTAATTAGAACCACACACATCATGCACAAACACACATGCATGCATGATCGCCGGAAAATTTCGGCATGACCTATCCTAAAAGTAGGACATATGGCTAGTGCAAAAATTTGCCGAAATGGAAATGAATCAACATTTCGGCAAACATCCATGCACCACACGCCGGCACAAACCAACAACACCAACAACACAAATAAGCTTCTTCGCAAGCAAACATTCAACCACAACACAAAGCTCAACAAGTATAAACATCATCGTCTCGCCATCGCAAACCGTCCGGGAGCGCGATAATCTTCACCTACAAAACATCCATACATACAAAACATGCATCCAATAGTACTCAACCTCTCACAAATCTACCAATCATGGTGGAGCAAGAGGATGGGGTGGTGGAGAGAAAGCAATGGACCATGCAAGAGGGAAAATGGAGGAGGGAAAGAGAATTGTGGTTTTTAGTACCCTCTACAAGTTGGAGTGGCTTCCCCTTACAAATATGCCCACAAAATAGGCTTAGAGCTATCAACAATGGAGGAAAGTATGACTAAAATGGAGTGAAAGAGAGGAGCAACACGAGCTGGTTAGAGTAGACAAGAATGGAAAGTGTGGTGGGTGGAAGAGAAGAGGGAAAAGCCTAGATCTACTGTGCTCATTCTGTGGCGCATATGGTGATATGCGCCACAGAATGTTTGACTTCTGTGGCGCATACTAGCACATGCGCAACAGAATCTTGGTGGCGTGAGCCGGGGGGTGGTCCCCGCTGGATGTTCTGTGGCGCATGGAGCAATGTGCGCCACAGAAGTTTAAATTTCTGTGGCGCACATTGCTCCATGCGCCACAGAATATCCTTCGCCCATGTGCAGTGGTTGACCCCGCGTGGGCCCCACTAACTTTCTGTGGCGCACTGGCCATAGTGCGCCACAGAATGTCCTCTTTCTGTGGCGCATGCGCTGACCGTGCGCCATAGAAGTTGCTCCATTTTTGTGGCGCATAGTGGCTGGTGCGCCACAGAAATTGTTTTGTGGCGCATTGTTAATATGCTGCGCCACAGTTGTTGTTTCTACCTATAATGGTTTTCCTACTAGTGTGAGGTTGTCAATCTCACCGGCTTGCTGTAACAAAGGATTAACCGTATTGTGTGGAAGATGATTGTTTGCAGAAAACAGTAGAACAGTATTGCAGTAGATTGTATTTCAGTAAAGAGAATTGGACCGGGGTCCACAGTTCACTAGAGGTGTCTCTCCCATAAGATAAACAGCATGTTGGGTGAACAAATTACAGTTGGGCAATTGACAAATAAAGAGAGCATGACCATGCACATACATATCATGATGAGTATAGTGAGATTTAATTGGGCATTACGACAAAGTACATAGACCGCCATCCAACTGCATCTATGCCTAAAAAGTCCACCTTCAGGTTATCATCCGAACCCCCTCCAGTATTAAGTTGCAAAGCAACAGACAATTGCATTAAGTATGGTGCGTAATGTAATCAACAACTACATCCTTAGACATAGCATCAATGTTTTATCCCTAGTGGCAACAGCACAACACAACCTTAGAACTTTCTCACCGTCCCGGTGTCAATGCAGGCATGAACCCACTATCGAGCATAAATACTCCCCCTTGGAGTTACAAGCATCTACTTGGCCAGAGCATCTACTAGTAACGGAGAGCATGCAAGATCATAAACAACACATAGATATAACTTTGATAATCAACATAACAAGTATTCTCTATTCATCGGATCCCAACAAACGCAACATATAGAGTTACAGATAGATGATCTTGATCATGTTAGGCAGCTCACAAGATCCGACAATGATAGCACAATGGGGAGAAGACAACCATCTAGCTATTGCTATGGACCCATAGTCCAGGGATAGACTACTCACACATCACACCGGAGGCGACCATGGCGGCGTAGAGTCCTCCGGGAGATGATTCCCCTCTCCGGCAGGGTGCCGGAGGCGATCTCCTGGATCCCCCAAGATGGGATCGGCGTTGGCGGCGTCTCTGGAAGGTTTTCCGTATCGTGGCTCTCGGTACTGGGGGTTTCGTCACGGAGGCTTTAAGTAGGCGGAAGGGCAAGTCAGGAGGGGGCACGAGGGCCCCACACCACAGGCCGGCGCGGCCAAGGGGGGGGGCCGCGCCGCCCTAGGGTTTGGGCACCCCGTGGCCCCACTTCGTTTCGTCTTCGGTCTTCTGGAAGCTTCGTGGCAAAATAGGCCCCTGGGCGTTGATTTCGTCCAATTCTGAGAATATTTCGTTACTAGGATTTCTGAAACCAAAAACAGCAGAAAACAGCAACTGGCACTTCGGCATCTTGTTAATAGGTTAGTTCCAGAAAATGCACGAATATGACATAAAGTGTGCATAAAACATGTAGATAACATCAATAATGTGGCATGGAACATAAGAAATTATCGATACGTTGGAGACGTATCAAGCACCTGAAAAGAATGGCTTATTCCTGTTAGATCTCGATAGTAGTGATACACATATACATAACATTGATGCTAAGCGAATTAAATTGAATGATAATTCTACTTATATGTGGCACTGTCGTCTTGGTCATATTGGAGTGAAACGCATGAAGAAACTCCATACTGAT
Source organism: Lolium perenne (assembly GCF_019359855.2). Taxonomy (NCBI): domain Eukaryota; kingdom Viridiplantae; phylum Streptophyta; class Magnoliopsida; order Poales; family Poaceae; genus Lolium; species Lolium perenne. The sequence continues at coordinate 46,370,352 of NC_067244.2, forward strand.
GGATTACTAGAATCACTTGACTTTGAGTCACTTGATAGATGCGAAGCATGTCTGATGGGGAAAATGACTAAGACTCCATTTTCTGGTATGATGGAGGGAGCTACTGACTTATTGGAAATCATACATACCGATGTGTGCGGACCAATGAGTGTAGCATCGCGCGGTGGTTATCGTTATGTTCTAACCTTCACAGATGATCTGAGTAGATATGGGTATATCTATTTCATGAAACATAAATCCGAAACTTTCGAGAAGTTTAAGGAATTCCAAAGTGAAGTAGAAAATCAACGTAACAAGAAGATTAAATTTCTACGATCTGATCGTGGAGGTGAATATCTGAGTTATGAGTTTGACATGCATTTAAAGAAATGCGGAATACTTTCACAATTGACACCGCCGGGAACACCACAACAAAACGGTGTGTCCGAACGTCGTAATCGAACTCTCTTAGATATGGTTCATTCTATGATGTCTCTTACTGATTTGCCGTTATCATTTTGGAGTTATGCATTAGAGACAGCCGCATTCACTTTAAATAGAGCACCATCAAAATCCGTTGAAACGACACCGTATGAATTATGGTTTAATAAGAAACCTAAGCTGTCGTTCCTTAAAGTTTGGGGTTGCGAAGCCTATGTAAAGAAGTTACAACCGGACAAGCTAGAACCTAAAGCGGAGAAATGTGTCTTCATAGGATACCCTAAGGAAACTATAGGGTACACTTTCTATCACAGATCCGAAGGCAAAATCTTTGTTGCTAAGAACGGAACCTTTCTTGAGAAAGAATTTCTCACTAAATAAGTGACTGGAAGAAAAATAGAACTCGATGAGATTGATGAATCTTTACTCGTTGATCAGAGTAGCGCAGTACCGGAAGTTGTTCCTGTGCCGCCTACACCGGCAACAGAGGAAGCTAATGATAATGATCATGAAACTTCGAACGAGGAAACTACTGAACCTCGCAGATCGACAAGGGAACGTGTCACTCCTGATTGGTATGATCCTTGTCTAAATGTCATGATTGTGGACAACAATGATGAAGACCCTGCGACGTATGAAGAAGCGATGATGAGCCCAGATTCCAACAAATGGCAAGAAGTGATACGCGTTCAACACGCGTCCGTTGGGAACCCCAAGAGGAAGGTGTGATGCGTACAGCGGCAAGTTTCCCTCAGTATGAAACCAAGGTTATCGAACCAGTAGGAGCCAAGAAGCACGTTGAAGGTTGATGGCGGCGGGATGTAGTGCGGCGCAACACCAGGGATTCCGGCGCCAACGTGGAACCTGCACAACACAACCAAAGTACTTTGCCCCAACGAAACAGTGAGGTTGTCAATCTCACCGGCTTGCTGTAACAAAGGATTAACCGTATTGTGTGGAAGATGATTGTTTGCAGAAAACAGTAGAACAATATTGCAGTAGATTGTATTTCAGTATAGAGAATTGGACCGGGGTCCACAGTTCACTAGAGGTGTCTCTCCCATAAGATAAACAGCATGTTGGGTGAACAAATTACAGTTGGGCAATTGACAAATAAAGAGGGCATGACCATGCACATACATATCATGATGAGTATAGTGAGATTTAATTGGGCATTACGACAAAGTACATAGACCGCCATCCAACTGCATCTATGCCTAAAAAGTCCACCTTCAGGTTATCATCCGAACCCCCTCCAGTATTAAGTTGCAAAGCAACAGATAATTGCATTAAGTATGGTGCGTAATGTAATCAACAACTACATCCTTAGACATAGCATCAATGTTTTATCCCTAGTGGCAACAGCAGAACACAACCTTAGAACTTTCTGTCACTGTCCAAGGTGTCAATGCAGGCATGAACCCACTATCGAGCATAAATACTCCCTCTTGGAGTTACAAGCATCTACTTGGCCAGAGCATCTACTAGTAACGGAGAGCATGCAAGATCATAAACAACACATAGATATAACTTTGATAATCAACATAACAAGTATTCTCTATTCATCGGATCCCAACAAACGCAACATATAGAATTACAGATAGATGATCTTGATCATGTTAGGCAGCTCACAAGATCCGACAATGATAGCACAATGGGGAGAAGACAACCATCTAGCTACTGCTATGGACCCATAGTCCAGGGGTAGACTACTCACACATCACACCGGAGGCGACCATGGCGGCGTAGAGTCCTCCGGGAGATGATTCCCCTCTCCGGCAGGATGCCGGAGGCGATCTCCTGGATCCCCCGAGATGGGATCGGCGGCGGCGGCGTCTCCGGAAGGTTTTCCGTATCGTGGCTCTCGGTACTGGGGGTTTCGTCACGGAGGCTATTTGTAGGCGGAAGGGCATGTCAAGAGGCGGCACGAGGGCCCCACACCACAGGGCCGCGCGGCCAAGGGGGGGCCGCGCCGCCCTAGGGTGTGGCCCCCTCGTGGCCCCTCTTCGTCTCTTCTTCAGACTTCTGGAAGCTTCGTGGCAAAATAGGACCCTGGGCGTTGATTTCGTCTAATTCCGAGAATATTTCGTTACTAGGATTTCTGAAACCAAAAACAGCAGAAAACAAAGAATCGGCACTTCGGCATCTTGTTAATAGGTTAGTTCCAGAAAATGCACGAATATGACATAAAGTGTGCATAAAACATGTAGATAACATCAATAATGTGGCATGGAACATAAGAAATTATCGATACGTCGGAGACGTATCAGCATCCCCAAGCTTAGTTCTGCTCGTCCCGAGCAGGTAAAACGATAACACAGATAATTTCTGGAGTGACATGCCATCATAACCTTGATCATACTATTTGTAAAGCATATGTAGTGAATGCAGCGATCAAAACAATGTATATGACATGAGTAAACAAGTGAATCATAAAGCAAAGACTTTTCATGAATAGCACTTCAAGACAAGCATCAATTAGTCTTGCATAAGAGTTAACTCATAAAGCAATAATTCAAAGTAAAAGCATTGAAGCAACACAAAGGAAGATTAAGTTTCAGCGGTTGCTTTCAACTTGTAACATGTATATCTCATGGATATTGTCAACATAGAGTAATATAATAAGTGCAATAAGCAAATATGTAGGAATCAATGCACAGTTCACACAAGTGTTTGCTTCTTGAGGTGGAGAGAAATAGGTGAACCGACTCAACATTGAAAGTAAAAGAATGGTCCTCCATAGAGGAAAAGCATCAATTGCTATATTTGTGCTAGAGCTTTGATTTTGAAAACATGAAACAATTTTGTCAACGGTAGTAATAAAGCATATGTATCATGTAAATTATATCTTACAAGTTGCAAGCCTCATGCATAGTGTACTAATAGTGCCCGCACCTTGTCCTAATTAGCTTGGACTACCGGATCATCACAATGCACATGTTTTAACCAAGTGTCACAAAGGGGTACCTCTATGCCGCATGTACAAAGGTCTAAGGAGAAAGCTCGCATTGGATTTCTCGCTATTGATTATTCTTCAACTTAGACATCCATACCAGGACAACATAGACAACAGATAATGGACTCCTCTTTTATGCATAAGCATGTAACAACAATTAATAATTTTCTCATTTGAGATTGAGGATATATGTCCAAAACTGAAACTTCCACCATGGATCATGGCTTTAGTTAGCGGCCCAATGTTCTTCTCTAACAATATGCATGCTTAACCATAAGGTGGTAGATCTCTCTTACTTCAGACAAGACGGACATGCATAGCAACTCACATGAAATTCAACAAAGAGTAGTTGATGGCGTCCCCAGTAAACATGGTTATCGCACAACAAGCAACTTAATAAGAGATAAAGTACATAATTACATATTCAATACCACAATATTTTTTAAGCTATTTGTCCCATGAGCTATATATTGCAAAGGTGAATGATGGAATTTTAAAGGTAGCACTCAAGCAATTTACTTTGGAATGGCGGAAAATACCATGTAGTAGGTAGGTATGGTGGACACAAATGGCATAGTGGTTGGCTCAAGTATTTTGGATGCATGAGAAGTATTCCCTCTCGATACAAGGTTTAGGCTAGCAAGGCTTATTTGAAACAAACACAAGGATGAACCGGTGCAGCAAAACTCACATAAAAGACATATTGAAAACATTATAAGACTCTACACCGTCTTCCTTGTTGTTCAAACTCAATACTAGAAATTATCTAGACCTTAGAGAAACCAAATATGCAAACCAAATTTTAGCATGCTCTATGTATTTCTTCATTAATGGGTGCAAAGCATATGATGCAAGAGCTTAAACATGAGCACAACAATTGCCAAGTATCACATTACCCAAGACATTTATAGCAATTACTACATGTATCATTTTCCAATTCCAACCATATAACAATTTAACGAAGGAGAAACTTCGCCATGAATACTATGAGTAGAAACCAAGGACATACTTGTCCATATGCTACAGCGGAGCGTGTCTCTCTCCCGTAAAGTGAATGCTAGGATCCATTTTATTCAAACAAAACAAAAAACAAAAACAAACCGACGCTCCAAGAAAAGCACATAAGATGTGATGGAATAAAAATATAGTTTCAGGGGAGGAACCTGATAATGTTGTCGATGAAGAAGGGGATGCCTTGGGCATCCCCAAGCTTAGACGCTTGAGTCTTCTTGATATATGAAGGGGTGAACCACCGGGGCATCCCCAAGCTTAGAGCTTTCACTCTCCTTGATCATGTTGCATCATACTCCTCTCTTGATCCTTGAAAACTTCCTCCACACCAAACTTAGAACAACTCATTAGAGGGTTAGTGCACAATAAAAATTAACATATTCAGAGGTGACACAATCATTCTTAACACTTGTGGACATTGCATAAAGCTACTGGACATTAATGGATCAAAGAAATTCATCCAACATAGCAAAAGAGGCAATGCGAAATAAAAGGCAGAATCTGTCAAAACAGAACAGTTCGTATTGACGAATTTTAAAATGGCACCAGACTTGCTCAAATGAAAATTCTCAAATTGAATGAAAGTTGCATACATATCTGAGGATCACTCACGTAAATTGGCATAATTTTCTGAGTTACCTACAGAGGAAAACAGCCCAGATTCGTGACAGCAAAGAAATCTGTTTCTGCGCAGTAATCCAAATCTAGTATGAACTTTTCTATCAACGGCTTTACTTGGCACAATAAAACACAAAACTAAGATAAGGAGAGGTTGCTACAGTAGTAAACAACTTCCAAGACACAAAATAAAAACAAAGTACTGTAGGTAAAAACATGGGTTGTCTCCCATAAGCGCTTTTTTTTAACGCCTTTCAGCTAGGCGCAGAAAGTGTGTATCAAGTATTATCAAGAGATGGTGTATCGTTATCACAAGCTCCCCCATCCGTGGTGGTACTAAGGGCTTTATCAATTTTAGGCCTATAGTAATATTTCTTTGGTTTAGGCACTTTAGAGACATACATAAATTTTTGCTCCTTACCCACATAAGCTTTCTCCTTATATTTAAGAGAAGAAAATGTTGAACCCAAGGTTCCCATAGCTTTTTCAAGTTCGTCAATCCTATTAATTTGATCATCATGGACAACACAAGTTCCTAGGACACTAATTCTTTAATCAATTCCTCCTAAGGATTTATCAAGTTCATCAGTTTTATCAAGTAACATTTCCAATTTAGTTCCAACACTTGGAAAAAATTTCTCTATGGTTTCCAATTTTTTCATAACATCTTCAAGAGAGATTTCAGTTTTAACTTCATCAACAGGGGGTATTCCAAATAGACTCTCAATAATGCCGCTAGCTTCTAATGCAGGAGTACTTAAGAAGTTACCTCCTGCGAGACAATCAAGAACATACCTATTCCAGCTAGAGATACCAACATAAAAATTCCTGAGTAAAATAGTGGTGGAGTGTTTCTTAGTGCACCTATTATGGGCATTACTAATTCTATACCAAGCATCTCTTAAACATTCTCCCCCTTGTTGCTTAAACGTACGAACTTCAACTTCAGGATTACTCATCTTAGTAGTAGTAAATAAAGCAAACTAGATAAAGTAAATGCAAGTAACTAATTTTTTTGTGTTTTTGATTTAGTGCAGCAAACAAAGTAGTAAATAAAACTAAGCAAGACAAAAACAAAGTAAAGAGATTGAGAAGTGGAGACTCCCCTTGCAGCGTGTCTTGATCTCCCCGGCAACGGCGCCAGAAAAAGCTGCTTGATACGCGTTCAACATGCGTCCGTTGGGAACCCCAAGAGGAAGGTGTGATGCGTACAGCGGCAAGTTTCCCTCAGTATGAAACCAAGGTTATCGAACCAGTAGGAGCCAAGAAGCACGTTGAAGGTTGATGGCGGCAGGATGTAGTGCGGCGCAACACCAGGGATTCCGGCGCCAACGTGGAACCTGCACAACACAACCAAAGTACTTTGCCCCAACGAAACAGTGAGGTTGTCAATCTCACCGGCTTGCTGTAACAAAGGATTAACCGTATTGTGTGGAAGATGATTGTTTGCAGAAAACAGTAGAACAATATTGCGAGATTGTATTTCAGTAGAGAGAATTGGACCGGGGTCCACAGTTCACTAGAGGTGTCTCTCCCATAAGATAAACAGCATGTTGGGTGAACAAATTACAGTTGGGCAATTGACAAATAAAGAGGGCATGACCATGCACATACATATCATGATGAGTATAGTGAGATTTAATTGGGCATTACGACAAAGTACATAGACCGCCATCCAACTGCATCTATGCCTAAAAAGTCCACCTTCGTGTTATCATCCGAACCCTCCGGTATTAAGTTGCAAAGCAACAGACAATTGCATTAAGTATGGTGCGTAATGTAATCAACAACTACATCCTTAGACATAGCATCAATGTTTTATCCCTAGTGGCAACAGCACAACACAACCTTAGAACTTTCTCACATCGTCCTGTGTCAATGCAGGCATGAACCCACTATCGAGCATAAATACTCCCTCTTGGAGTTACAAGCATCTACTTGGCCAGAGCATCTACTAGTAACGGAGAGCATGCAAGATCATAAACAACACATAGATATAACTTTGATAATCAACATAACAAGTATTCTCTATTCATCGGATCCCAACAAACGCAACATATAGAATTACAGATAGATGATCTTGATCATGTTAGGCAGCTCACAAGATCCGACAATGATAGCACAATGGGGAGAAGACAACCATCTAGCTACTGCTATGGACCCATAGTCCAGGGGTAGACTACTCACACATCACACCGGAGGCGACCATGGCGGCGTAGAGTCCTCCGGGAGATGATTCCCCTCTCCGGCAGGGTGCCGGAGGCGATCTCCTGGATCCCCCGAGATGGGATCGGCGGCGGCGGCGTCTCTGGAAGGTTTTCCGTATCGTGGCTCTCGGTACCGGGGGTTTCGTCACGGAGGCTATTTGTAGGCGGAAGGGCAGGTCAAGAGGCGGCACGAGGGCCCCACACCACAGGGCCGCGCGGCCAAGGGGGGGCCGCGCCGCCCTAGGGTGTGGCCCCCTCGTGGCCCCTCTTCGTCTCTTCTTCGGACTTCTGGAAGCTTCGTGGCAAAATAGGACCCTGGGCGTTGATTTCGTCCAATTCCGAGAATATTTCGTTACTAGGATTTCTGAAACCAAAAACAGCAGAAAATAGCAACTGGCACTTCGGCATCTTGTTAATAGGTTAGTTCCAGAAAATGCACGAATATGACATAAAGTGTGCATAAAACATGTAGATAACATCAATAATGTGGCATGGAACATAAGAAATTATCGATACGTCGGAGACGTATCAAGAAGCCATGAAATCCGAAATGGGATCCATGTATGATAACAAAGTATGGACTTTGGTAGACTTACCTAATAGCCGCAAGGCTGTCGAGAATAAATGGATCTTCAAGAGAAAAACAGATGCTGATGGTAATATTACTGTCTATAAAGCTCGACTTGTCGCAAAGGGTTTCCGACAAATTCAAGGAGTTGACTACGATGAGACTTTCTCACCTGTAGCGAAGCTATAATCTGTGAGGATTTTGTTAGCAATAGCTGCATTTTTCGATTATGAGATTTGGCAGATGGATGTCAAAACAGCGTTCCTTAATGGAGACATTGAGGAAGAGTTGTATATGGTACAACCCAAAGGTTTTGTCGATCCTAAAAATGATGACAAAGTATGCAAACTTCAGCGTTGAATTTATGGACTGAAGCAAGCATCGAGAAGTTGGAACCGACGCTTTGATAATGTGATCAAAGACTTCGGGTTTATACAGTATCATGGAGAGGCCTGTATTTACAAGAAAGTGAATGGGAGCTCTGTAGCATTCCTGATATTATATGTAGATGACATATTATTGATTGGGAATGATATAGAACTATTAAGCAATGTAAAAGGTTATTTGAATAATAGTTTTTCAATGAAAGACCTTGGTGAAGCATCGTATATATTAGGCATCAAGATTTATAGAGATAGATCAAGACGTCTAATAGGGCTATCGCAGAGTACATACCTAGACAAGATTCTAAAGAAGTTTAGAATGGATGAAAGTAAGAAAGGGTTCTTACCTATGTTACCAGGCAAAGTCTTGAGTAAGACTCAAGGACCGGCTACGGCAGAAGAAAGAGAAAGGATGAGTCAGATCCCCTATGCCTCGGCAGTAGGCTCTATTATGTACGCCATGCTATGTACTAGACCGGATATAGCACATGTTGTTAGTTTGACTAGCAGATATCAAAGTGATCCAGGGATGGAACACTGGACAGCGGTCAAGAATATCCTAAAGTACTTGAAAAGAACTAAGGATATGTTTCTTTGTTATGGAGGTGACCAAGAGCTCGTTGTAACCAGTTACACCGATGCAAGTTGGAACACTGATCCTGATGACTCTAAGTCACAGTCTGGGTATGTGTTTATATTGAATGGTGTTGCAGTAAGCTGGGCAAGCTCGAAGCAGTGCAAGGTGGCGAAGTCTTCAATAGAATCAGAGTACATAGCGGCTTCAGAGGCTTCATCAGAAGCGGTATGGATGAAGAGGTTCATTGTAGAGCTCGGTGTGGTTCCTAGTGCATTGGACCCACTAGTCATCTACTGTGACAACATGGGTGCCATCGCCAATGCACAAGAACCAAGGTCACACAAGAGGCTGAAGCATATCAAGCTGCGTTACCACTCGATTCGCGAGTACATCGAAGATGGAGAAGTAAAGATTTGCAAAGTACACACTGATCTGAATGTAGCAGATCCGTTGACTAAAGCTCTCCCTAGGGCAAAGCATGACCAACACCAGAATGCCATGGGTCTTAGGTACCTTATAATGTAATCTAGATTATTGACTCTAGTGCAAGTGGGAGACTGTTGGAGATATGCCCAAGAGGCAATAATAAAAGTGGTTATTATATATCTTTATGTTTATGATGAATGTTTATATACCATGCTATAATTGTATTAACCGAAACATTGATACATGTGTGATATGTAAACAACAAAGAGTCCCTAGTATGCCTCTTAACTAGCTTGTTGATTAATGGATGATTAGTTTCATAATCATGAACATTGGATGTTATTAATAACAAGGTTATATCATTATATGAATGATGTAATGGACACACCCATTTAAGCGTAGCATAAGATCACGTCATTAAGTTATTTGCTATAAGCTTTCGATACATAGTTACCTAGTCCTTATGACCATGAGATCATGTAAATCACTTATACCAGAAAGGTACTTTGATTACATCAAACGCCACTGCGTAAATGGGTGGTTATAAAGGTGGGATTAAGTATCCGGAAAGTATGAGTTGAGGCATATGGATCAACAGTGGGATTTGTCCATCCCGATGATGGATAGATATACTCTGGGCCCTCTCGGTGGAATGTCGTCTAATTTCTTGCAAGCATATGAATAAGTTCATAACAGACCACATACCACGGTACGAGTAAAGAGTACTTGTCAGGAAACGAGGTTGAACAAGGTATAGAGTGATACCTATGATCAGACCTCGGACAAGTAAAATATCGCGTGACAAAGGAAATTGGTATCGTATGTGAATGGTTCATTCGATCACTAAAGTCATTGTTCAATATGTGGGAGCCATTATGGATCTCCAGATCCCGCTATCGGTTATTGGACGGAGAGAGTTCTCACCCATATCCACATAGTTCGCGAACCGTAGGGTGACACACTTAAGGTTTGATGTTGTAATAGTAGAACTTGAATATGGAATGGAGTTCGAAGTATTGTTCGAAGTCCCGGATTGGATCCCGGACATCACGAGGAGTTCCGGAATGGTCCGGAGAATAAGATTCATATATAGGAAGTCATTTTATAAGTTTGAAAATGATCCGGTGATTTTATGGAAGGTTCTAGAAGGTTCTAGAAAAGTCTGGAAGAAATCACTAAGGAAGGAGGAGTCCCGGAGGGACTCCACCTCCCCATGGCCGGCCAACCCTAGAGGGGGGAGTCCAAGGTGGACTCCACCTAGGTGGCCGGCCACCCCCCCCCCCCCCCTCATGGAAGGGTGGGAATCCCACTTGGGTGGGAGTCCCACCTTGGGTAGGTTTCCCTACTACATGGAAGGTTTTGGGTTGGGGTTTTATTCGAAGACTTGTAGTCCAACACTTGGGGGTTCCACCTATATAATGAGGGGCATAAGGGAGGGGGCTGGCCACCACAACCACACCACCTTGGCCGCTCCCAAGGAGGCCGGCCACCCCCTCTCCCAAACCCTAGCCGCCCCCCTCTCCTCCACCTCTCCCGCAACGCTTAGCGAAGCTCCGCCGGAGTTCTCCATCGCCACCGCCACCATGCCGTCGTGCTGCCGGATTCAAGGAGGAGCTACTACTTCCGCTGCCCGCTGGAACAGGGAGAAGGACGTCGTCTTCATCAACACCAAACGTGTGACCGAGTACGGAGGTGCTGACCGATCGTGGCACCGTGATCAAGATCTTCTACGCGCTTTTGCAAGCGGCAAGTGATCGTCTACCGCAGCAATAAGAGCCTACTCTTATAGGCTTTGGAAATCTTCAAGGGTGAGTCTCGATCATCCCCTCGTTGCTCCCGTCTTCTAGATTGCATCTTGGCTTGGATTGCGTTCTAGCGGTAGGAAATTTTTTGTTTTCTATGCAACGAATCCCTACAATAATCCCCAGGGCCCTCTTGGTGATGTTGATCACCCGGTCGCAACAAAGTTTGTAGTTTCCTCGCCATGCATCAAGTAATCTGCGACAACATTTTCATTGCCACTTACAAAATTATCGAATGGGACATCTATGTGCGAGTAAAGTAAATGCCACCTAAGGAGTCTTGCTTTATTTGAACATATTAAAAATTAATTTATTTTAGTTGTTTTTAAATTATTTTATTTCTATATTTGAATCATTTATGTATTTGTTTTATTTATTGTGAAAGTAGAATCTATGTGTGTAAAACCATACGATATGATTGCATTGTGATAAAGTGTTTCATCTTTGAATCTACTGGGCTAGCCTATTGAGGGCGTTGCTCCAGACAAAAGCCTCCAATAGCACAGTAACAGTAATGGTAACGTGTGTGAGTACTTTCAAAGGGCTTGTCCGTGAAGATGCGGAAAGTGTTTTTGGTTCCCGAGCTCCAATACTGTCGGTATTCTGAAAAAAAATAAACAAATTTTTTTACAAGTTATCAAAAAATCTGAAAGTTAATACTGGTACATTTCACAGTCATGCAAAATCTAACCCAAAATTATTTTTTTCTTTTTTGCTAGATAAAAAATAAAAAAATATAATACGTTTTGGAGATTTGAAAATGACTACTCAGATCTACACTTTCGTCATTTTTATGCAGCTCAGAAGATAAAGTATTTGAAATTGATATTTTACATGTTTGTGGGATACATCATTTACTATTTACATAATTTTTTAGATTTCTATCAACCACAAAAATATAAATTTTGATTTATTTCAAAAACGAGGTTATTGACGCCCATGTGCATCAAATCTCTTTTACGGCGCCCGTGAAGATGCTATAGCACTCAAAATCTCAGTTAACACATCCTCAGTTACTTTCAAATGATCGACCAGATGCACGGTGCAGTAAGAAGAGCCGCTGTTGCTTTAAATCGTCACACGATGTGATGCAAAGCCGGAAGCATGCGCCGCCGTGCTGCAATGCGCGAGGTGTGGTGCTGCAAGCAGAGTCTGGCGATGCTGCAGGGCCTCATCTCCTGTCATCGTCCAAGTGTTGCATATAATCAAAATTGTTGGTGTTACGAAATTCTAAATGTATTGGTCCGTGAAGACTGTTGAGATACATATCTTTGCATATCCGGATGTGTATCTTCTGTAGTTATGTAGAGCGATACATATCTTTGTATTTATTATTGGGTCTATCTCCTTCCTTGTATAGTCGAGGACGTGGCCTATATATGTAACGTCATATGCACCCAATCAATACATTGTGAGTTGCATCCCTTTCTACATGGTATCAGACACCTACCGTTCCTAACCTAGCCGCTGTGCCCCTCTCTCCCCGCGCGCGCCGCCCCACCATCCAACCCTAGCGCCGCCGCCCTTGTGCCGCCGTTGCGTGTGCTCCTCCTCACGCCGCGCCGCCGCCGCACCTGCAGCCGCCGCCGCGCCTCCCTCCCCTACCTTGCGCCGTCGTCGTCCCCTGCGCGCGCGTCGTCATGTCGTCGGTCTCCAACGACAGCAACCCCTTCGCCTACAACTCATGGACGGTCTCCAACGGGTGCCGCGCCCGCCGACTCACCAGGCGCACTTCACCACGACAACGCCCTACGCCTCGGCCTTCACCGCCACGCCACCGTCCTACGCCCCGGCCTACCACGCCGCGCCCGCACCTGGCTCTTACGCCGGTGGCGGCAACTGGTTTATGGACACGGGCGCCTCGTCTCACATGGCCGCTCACCCGGGTAACCTTTCCCATTCTTTTCCCACTTCCACCGAGTCTCGCATCATTGTCGGTAACGGCGCCGGTCTTCCTATTTCTCACATTGGTTCTGCTAATTTTCCTTCTACTTCTAAACCATTGTCTCTTAATAATGTCCTTGTGTCTCCCCAGCTTATTCGGAATTTAGTGTCTGTTAAAACTCTTTCTCGTGACAACTCAGTGACTGTTGAATTTGACGCGTTTAGTTTTTCTGTTAAGGACGCCCGCACCCGGATGGTCCTCCATCGATGTGAGAGCTCCGACGATTTGTATCCGGTGATGTCGCCTTCCACCCTTGGCGCCGCACCTCGTGCTCTCTCCGCAGGCGTTGATCTTTGGCATGCTCGTCTTGGACATCCCAATGCCAACACGCTTCACCAAATAATGAGGGGTTTTTCGTTTTCATCTACTAAACAGTCTTCACATAGTTGCGAAGCATGTCGTCTTGGTAAACACGTCCGTCTTCCTTTTAGTCAGTCTTCCACCGTTGCGTCTTTTCCTTTTGAGTTAATTCATAGTGATGTATGGACCTCTCCAATCCCGAGTAATTCTGATCTTCTTCATTACCTAGTTATTCTTGATGATTTCTCTCATTTTGTGTGGATGTTTCCCCTCCGTAAAAAGTCCGATGTCGCCACCACTCTCACAGCCTTCTACGCCTATGTTTCCACCCAGTTCGGTCGCCCCATCCACGCCCTACAAACTGACAACGGAAAAGAGTTTGACAATGTCGCCGTCCGCACCCTACTCTCCTCTCACAGCACTATTTTCCGTCTAACCTGTCCATCCACGTCCCAAAAAAACGGCCGCGCCGAGCGTATACTCCGCACCCTCAACGACTGCGCCCGCACACTCCTATTCCACAGACATGTTCCCCCCACCTTTTGGCCTGACGCCTTAGCCACCTCCACCCTCCTTGTCAACCTTCGTCCGTGTCGTCCCCGCTGGAACTATGCACCTCATTACCTCCTTTACGGTTCCCCTCCATCCTACGACGGTCTTCGGATTTTCGGTTGTCGTTGTTATCCTAGTATCGCCGCCACCACTCCTCATAAACTCGCCCCTCGTTCTGTTCCGTGTGTTTTCCTCGGTTACCCGGCTAACACCAAAGGCTACCGCTGCTATGATCCGGTTTCTCACCGCGTCATCACCTCCCTGCACGTGTACTTTGATGAGCATTGCTTTCCTTTTGCACAGAGACAGGTGGTCGCCACTCCTCCTTCGACTACTGATGGTCCCCGGTGTCGACCCCCTGCAGGTCCGCCGGCTGCAGTGCCCTCGAGCTCGGACTCGGGCACTGCCTCGTCGTTCTCCGCCGCGCCCTTCAGCTCTGGCTCGGGCGCTGCCTCACCACCCTCTGGGTCACCCTCGAGCCATGTCTCGTGTGACCCCACGCCGACACCCGCGCCGACACCTGCGCCGACGCCCGCCTCGATGCCGCCTGCGTTGCCCTCGAGCCTCAGCTCAGGCGACGCGCCGTTGATACGTCTCCGACGTATTGATAATTTCTTATGTTCCATGCCACATTATTGATGATATCTACATGTTTTATGCATACTTTATGTCATATTTATGGGTTTTCCGGAACTAACCTATTGACGAGATGCCGAAGGGCCAGTTGCTGTTTTCTGTTGTTTTTGGTTTCAGAAATCCTAGTAAGGAAATATTCTCGGAATCGGACGAAATCAACGCCCAGCATCTTAGGATTGCATGAAGCTTCCAGAACACCCGAGAGCCGCCAGAGAGGGGCCACACATGGGGCTGGCGCGGCCAGGGCCTGGGCCGCGCCCCCATATTGTGTGGCGGCTCCGTACCCCCTCCGACTCCGCCTCTTCGCCTATTTAAGCCTCCTCGACCTAAATCTTCGATACGGAAAAGCCACGGTACGGGAAACCTTCCAGAGCCGCCGCCATCGCGAAGCCAAGATCTGTGGGACAGGAGTCTCTGTTTCGGCACTCCGCGGGGACGGGGAAGTGCCCCCGGAAGGCTCCTCCATCGACACCACCGCCATCTTCATCACCGCTGCTGTCTCCCATGAGGAGGGAGTAGTTCTCCATCGAGGCTAAGGGCTGTACCGATAGCTATGTGGTTCATCTCTCTCCCTATGTACTTTAATACAATAATCTCATGAGCTGCCTTACATGATTGAGATTCATATGATGATGCTTGTAATCTAGATGTCATTATGCTAGTCAAGTGGATTTTACTTATGTGATCTCCGGAGACTCCTTGTCCCACGTGTGTAAAGGTGACAGTGTGTGCACCGTGTGGGTCTCTTAGGCTATATTTCATAGAATACTTATTCACTGTTATGAATGGCATAGTGAAGTGCTTATTTATATCTCTTTATGATTGCAATGTGTTTTGTATCACTATTCATCTATGTGCTACTCTAGTGATGTTATTAAAGTAGTTTATTCCTCCTGCACGGTGTAATGGTGACAGTGTGTGCATCGTGTAGTACTTGGCGTAGGCTATGATTGTGATCTCTTGTAGATTATGAAGTTAACTATTGCTATGATGGTATTGATGTGATCTATGCCTCCTTTCGTAGCGTGAAGGTGATAGTGTGCATGCTATGTTAGTACTTGGTTTGGTTATGTTGATCTGTCATGCACTCTAAGGTTATTTAAACATGAACATCGAATATTGTGGAGCTTGTTAACTCCGGCATTGAGGGTTCGTGTAATCCTACACAGTTAGTGGTGTTCATCATCCAACAAGAGGGTGTAGAGTCTAGCATCTATCTATTTATTCTGTTATGTGATCAATGTTGAGAGTGTCCACTAGTGAAAGTATGATCCCTAGGCCTTGTTTTCAATACTGCTATCGCTGCTTGTTTACTGTTCTACTGCATTTGTACTGTCCGCAATATTAACACCATCAACCACACGCCGGTTGTAGCATCAAGCTATTTTCTGGTGCCGTTACTACTGCTCATATATATATATATATTCATACCACCTGTATTTCACTATCTCTTCGCCGAACTAGTGCACCTATACATCTGACAAGTGTATTAGGTGTGTTGGGGACACAAGAGACTTCTTGCTTTGTGGTTGCAGGGTTGCATGAGAGGGATATCTTTGACCTCTTCCTCCCTGAGTTCGATAAACCTTGGGTGATCCACTTAAGGGAAACTTGCTGCTGTTCTACAAACCTCTGCTCTTGGAGGCCCAACACTGTCTACAAGAATAGAAGCACCCGTAGACATCAAGCACTTTTAGGCGCTCGTTGTCGGGAGGAAAGGTAAAAGGTACTCACACTCTGGATCTCGGCTACTAAGCTATCTTTCGCCGTTGTAAGTACTCGAAGCTATTTCCTTTAGATCCTGCAATTGCATCTTTTTGTTTCTTGTTTTACACTAGTAAGGCATAATGGAAAACAACAAAAATATGAGAGATCTTTATGAACTTTATCTTGAATTAGGACATGATGTGTTTGAAGAGAGAATTAAAAAACCCATGGAACTTTATATGCATGCTGATGGGAATGTTATTAATATGAATGCTTTGAACACTATTGTTGCTAATGCTATGGAAAATTCTAAGCTTGGGGAAGCTGGTTTTGATGAGCATGATCTTTTTAGTCCCCCAAGCATTGAGGAGAAAATTTACTTTGATGATACTTTGCCTCCTATATTTGATGATAGCCACTTTGTTGAATTTGCTCCCACTACAACTAATAAAATTGATTATGCTTATGTGGAGAGTAATAATTTTATGCATGAGACTCATGATAAGAATGCTTTATGTGATAGTTATATTGTTGAGTTTGCTCATGATACTACTGAAAGTTATTATGAGAGAGGAAAATATGGTTGTAGAAATTTTCATGTTACTAAAATACCTCTCTATGTGCTTAAATTTTTGAAGCTACATTTGTTTTATCTTCCTATGCTTGTTATTTTGCTCTTCATGAACTTGTTTATTTACAAGATTCCTATGCATAGGAAGCATGTTAGACTTAAATGTGTCTTGAATTTGCCACTTGATGCTCTCTTTTGCTTCAAATACTATTTCTTGCGAGTGCATCATTAAAACTGCTGAGCCCATCTTAATGGCTATAAAGAAAGAACTTCTTGGGAGTTAACCCATGTGTTTATTTTGCTACGGTATTTTGTTTTATATTTGTGTCCTGGAAGTTTTTACTACTGTAGCAACCTCTCCTTATCTTATTTTATTGCATTGTTGTGCCAAGCAAAGTCTTTGATAGAAAGGTTGATACTAGATTTGGATTACTGCGCAGAAACAGATTTCTTGCTGTCACGAATCTGGGCCTAATTCTCTGTAGGTAACTCAGAAAATTATGCAAATTTACGTGAGTGATCCTCAGATATGTACGCAACTTTCATTCAATTTGAGCATTTTCATTTGAGCAGTCTGGTGCCTCTTTAAAATTCGTATTTACGGACTGTTCTGTTTTGACAGATTCTGCCTTTTATTTCGCATTGCCTCTTTTGCTATGTGGGATGGATTTCTTTGTTCCATTGACTTCCAGTAGCTTTGAGCAATGTCCAGAAGTGTTAAGAATGATTGTGTCACCTCTGAACATGTGAGTTTTTGATTATGCACTAACCCTCTAATGAGTTTGTTTCGAGTTTGGTGTGAAGGAAGTTTTCAAGGGTCAAGAGAGGAGGATGATATACTACGATCAAGAAGAGTGAAAAGTCTAAGCTTGGGGATGCCCCGGTGGTTCATCCCTGCATATTTCAAGAAGACTCAAGCATCTAAGCTTGGGGATGCCCAAGGCATTCCCTTCTTCATCGACAAATTATCAGGTTCCTCTCTTGAAACTATATTTTTATTCGGTCACATCTTATGTACTTTACTTGGAGCGTCTGTATGTTTTTGTTTTTGTTTTTGTTTGAATAAATGCTTGTATGGGAGAGAGACACGCTCCGCTCGTTCATATGAACATATATGTTCTTAGCTTTTAATTTTCATGGCGAAGGTTGAAACTGCTTCGTTAATTGTTATATGGTTGGAAACGGGAAATGCTACATGTAGTAATTGGTATGATGTCTTAAATAATGTGATACTTGGAAATTGTTGTGCTCATGTTTAAGCTCTTGCATCATATACTTTGCACCTATTAGTGGAGAACTACTGTAGAGCTTGCTAAATTTTGGTTTGCATGATTGGTCTCTCTAAGGTCTAGATATTTTCTAGTATCGGGTTGAACAACAAGGAAGACGGTGTAGAGTCTTATAATGCTTGCAATTTGTCTTTTATGTGAGTTTTGTTGTACCGGTTCATAATTGTGTTTGCTTCAAACAACCTTGCTAGCCAAAGCCTTGTATCGAGAGGGATTACTTCTCATGCATCCAAATCCTTGAGCCAAAAACTATGCCACTTGTGTCCACCATACCTACCTACTACATGGTATTTCTCCGCCATTCCAAAGTAAATTGCTTGAGTGCTATCTTTAAACACTTCAAAAGTTATTACCTCTGATTTGTGTCAATGTTTTATAGCTCATGAGGAAGTATGTGGTGTTTATCTTTCAATCTTGTTGGGAAACTTTCACCAATGGACTAGTGGCTTCATCCGCTTATCCAATAACTTTGCAAAAAGAGCTGGCAATGGGATTCCCAGTCCCAAATTAATTAAACTAAATAGACACTCCTCCATGGTATGTGATTGTTGGACGGCACCCGAAGGATTCGGTTAGCCATGGCTTGAGAAAGCAAAGGTGGGGAGGAGTGTCATCATAATAAAACTAAAATAAAAAGGCACTCCTTCATGGTATGAGATTGTTGGCAGGCACCCGAGGATTCGGTTAGCCATGGTTTGTGAAAGCAAGGTTGGAAGGAGTGCCACACAAAAATAAAAATAATTCATGGGAGCCGCTCTTTGAAGGTTTGTCTGGCAAGGGGGTTAGAGTACCCATTACCATTCGTTGACAACAACAAACACCTCTCAAAACTTTACTTTTATGCTCTCTTTATGTTTTCAAAACCAAAGCTCTAGCACAAATATAGCAATCAATGCTTCCCTCTGCGAAGGGCCATTCTTCTACTTTTATGTTGAGTCAGTTTACCCATTTCTCTCTATCTTGGAAGCAAACACTTGTGTTAACTGTGCATTGATTCTTACATACTTGCTTATTGCACTTGTTATATTGCTTTGCATTGACAACTATCCATGAGATATACATGTTACAAGTTGAAAGCAACCGCTGAAACTTAATCTTCCATTGTGTTGCTTCAATGTCTTTACTTTGAATTTATTGCTTTATGAGTTAACTCTTATGCAAGACTTATTGATGCTTGTCTTGAAAGTATTATTCATGAAAAGTCTTTGCTATATGATTCAATTGTTTACACATTGCATTAACATTGCTTTGATCGCTGCATTCATTACATATGCTTACAATAGTATGATCAAGGTTATGATGGCATGTCACTCCAGAAATTATCTTTGTTATCGTTTACCTGCTCGGGACGAGCAGAAACTAAGCTTGGGGATGCTGATACGTCTCCGACGTATCGATAATTTCTTATGTTCCATGCCACATTATTGATGATATCTACATGTTTTATGCATACTTTATGTCATATTTATGCGTTTTCCGGAACTAACCTATTGACGAGATGCCGAAGGGCCAGTTGCTGTTTTCTGCTGTTTTTGGTTTCAGAAATCCTAGTAAGGAAATATTCTCGGAATCGGACGAAATCAACGCCCAGCATCTTAGGATTGCATGAAGCTTCCAGAACACCCGAGAGCCGCCAGAGAGGGGCCACAGGGGGCCCACACATGGGGCTGGCGCGGCCAGGGCCTGGGCTGCGCCCCCATATTGTGTGGTGGCTCCGTACCCCCTCCGACTCCGCCTCTTCGCCTATTTAAGCCTCCTCGACCTAAATCTTCGATACGGAAAAGCCACGGTACGAGAAACCTTCCAGAGCCACCGCCATCGCGAAGCCAAGATCTGGGGGACAGGAGTCTCTGTTCCGGCACGCCGCCGGGACGGGGAAGTGCCCCCGGAAGGCTCCTCCATCGACACCACCGCCATCTTCATCACCGCTGCTGTCTCCCATGAGGAGGGAGTAGTTCTCCATCGAGGCTAAGGGCTGTACCGGTAGCTATGTGGTTCATCTCTCTCCCTATGTACTTCAATACAATAATCTCATGAGCTGCCTTACATGATTGAGATTCATATGATGATGCTTGTAATCTAGATGTCATTATGCTAGTCAAGTGGATTTTACTTATGTGATCTCCGGAGACTCCTTGTCCCACGTGTGTAAAGGTGACAGTGTGTGCACCGTGTGGGTCTCTTAGGCTATATTTCACAGAATACTTATTCACTGTTATGAATGGCATAGTGAAGTGCTTATTTATATCTCTTTATGATTGCAATGTGTTTTGTATCACTATTCATCTATGTGCTACTCTAGTGATGTTATTAAAGTAGTTTATTCCTCCTGCACGGTGTAATGGTGACAGTGTGTGCATCGTGTAGTACTTGGCGTAGGCTATGATTGTGATCTCTTGTAGATTATGAAGTTAACTATTGCTATGATGGTATTGATGTGATCTATGCCTCCTTTCGTAGCGTGAAGGTGATAGTGTGCATGCTATGTTAGTACTTGGTTTGGTTATGTTGATCTATCATGCACTCTAAGGTTATTTAAACATGAACATCGAATATTGTGGAGCTTGTTAACTCCGGCATTGAGGGTTCGTGTAATCCTACACAGTTAGTGGTGTTCATCATCCAACAAGATGGTGTAGAGTCTAGCATCTATCTATTTATTCTGTTATGTGATCAATGTTGAGAGTGTCCACTAGTGAAAGTATGATCCCTAGGCCTTGTTTTCAATACTGATATCGCTGCTTGTTTACTGTTCTACTGCATTTGTACTGTCCGCAATATTACTACCATCAACCACACACCAGTTGTAGCATCAAGCTATTTTCTGGTGCCATTACTACTGCTCATATATATATTTATACCACCTGTATTTCACTATCTCTTCGCCGAACTAGTGCGCCTATTAGGTGTGTTGGGGACACAAGAGACTTCTTGCTTTGTGGTTGCACGGTTGCATGAGAGGAATATCTTTGACCTCTTCCTCCCTGAGTTCGATAAACCTTGGGTGATCCACTTAAGGGAAACTTGCTGCTATTCTACAAACCTCTGCTCTTGGAGGCCCAACACTGTCTACAAGAATAGAAGCACCCGTAGACATCAGCCGTCTTCGCCAGGCGACGCCCCTTCGCCGGGTTCATCCGCCTCGACGCCTCTTGCGTCGCCCTCGAGCCTCAGCTCGGGCGTCGCGCCGTCTTCGCCGGGCGACGCCTCGCCTCCGGCTCCGCCTCCGCCTCCTCCGCCGCCGGCCACGGGGCCCCTCACACGCGCCCGTGCAGGGATTCGCGTCCCGAGCACGCGGTACCCCTCGGACGAGTACGTCTGCACCGCGTCGACTTCCGCGCCTTCACCATCCACGCCATCGCCCCTGCCCGCCTCTGCCAGGGCTGCTCGCGCGACCCGCAGTGGCTTGCGGCCATGCAGGACGAGTTCGACGCCCTGCAGCGAAACCAGACATGGACGCTCGTTCCCCGACCCCCTCACGCCAACATCATCACCGGGAAGTGGGTCTTCAAGCACAAGTTCCATCCGGACGGTACTCTCGACCGTCACAAGGCGCGGTGGGTGGTTCGTGGCTTTCGCCAGCGTGCCGGCGTCGACTTCACCGACACCTTCGCCCCGGTTGTCAAGCCCGGGATGATCCGCACCGTCCTTCAGCTCGCGGTCTCCCGTGCGTGGCCCGTGCACCAGATGGACGTCTCCAACGCCTTCCTTCACGGCCATCTCGAGGAGCAGGTCTTCTGCCAGCAGCCCACGGGATTCATCGACAGCACCCACCCCGACCATGTGTGCCTGCACTCACGCTCGTTATACGGGCTCAAGCAGGCCCCACGCGCCTGGTACCAGCGCATCGCAGCGTTTCTTCACCAACTCGGCTTCCGCTCCACCCGCTCCGATGCCTCGCTGTTTGTGTACAACAATGGCACCACCACCGCGTACCTGCTGCTCTACGTCGACGACATCATCTTGACGGCTAGCTCGACGGACCTCCTGCGACAGATCACTGAGCGTCTTCGCGCTGAGTTTGCCCTCAAGGACTTGGGGCCCCTGCACTACTTCCTCGGCATCGAGGTCGTACGTCGCACTGACGGCTTCTTCCTTCATCAGCGCAAGTACGCCCACGAGCTCCTGGACCGCGCCGGTATGCTTAATTGCAAACCCGCGGCCACGCCTGTCGACACGAAGTCCAAGCTCTCCGCCACGGATGGTTCGTTGGCCACAGACGCGTCATTTTATCGCTCCATCATCGGTCCCTGCAGTACCTCACCTTAACTCACCCCGAGCTGCAGTACGCTGTCCAGCAGGTGTGCCTTCACATGCATGCTTCGCGGGATCCTCATTGGGCTACGGTCAAGCGGATCCTCCGCTACATTCGTGGCACCATGGACTTCGGTCTCTCCCTCCACGCCTCCACCGCCACGGACATCGTCGCCTACTCGGACGCCGATTGGGCAGGCTGCCCCGACACGCGTCGCTCCACGTCTGGCTACTGCGTCTACTTCCGACCTTTGCTCATCTCCTGGTCGTCTAAGCGACAACCCACGGTCTCTCGCTCCAGCGCCGAAGCGGAGTACCGGGCTGTTGCTAACGCGGTTGCCGAGGTCTCTTGGCTGCGGCAACTCCTTGTTGAGCTCTCATGTCCTGTTGCCAAAGCCACCGTGGTCTATTGCGACAACGTCTCCGCCGTCTACCTCTCCGCCAACCCGGTCCACCATCGCCGCACCAAGCATATTGAGCTGGACATCCACTTTGTTCGGGAACAGGTGGCCCTTGGACACATTCGAGTACTTCATGTGCCCACCTTCCAACAATTTGCGGATATCATGACTAAGGGTCTGCCTACGGCATCATTTGAGGAGTTCCGGTCCAGTCTATGCGTTCGACCAGGCGACGCTTCGACTGCGGGGGTGTTGAGATACATATCTTTGCATATCCGGATGTGTATCTTCTGTAGTTATGTATAGCGACACATATCTTTGTATTTATTATTGGGTCCGCCTCCTTCCTTATATAATCGAGGACGTGGCCTATATATGTACCCAATCAATATATTGTGAGTTGAATCCCTTTTTACAAAGACAACAAGTTAATGAGAAACAGATTCAACCGAAAGAAGGTAGCGGTAGCCTAGCCTGGAGCGAACCAGTAACGTGACTAGTGATAGCCCAAGTCCCGTGGCCCGAGTCTCAGAAGTCAGCAATTCAGCACGACACGTTCGGTCAAAAGTAGTTCCAGTCTGAGGTTGATTTGACGCCTCTGTGATCGCTGCAGATGGCGAGGTCAGCCCCTGCGACCTGCGTGCTCCAGTTGCAGCTACTGGATTGACGTCTCTGTGACCGCTACTGCCGTGCCAAAGTCAAAAGATCCGAAAACGGAGTAGCTCAGCTACCAGCTACGCGGCGTATCCGGTCTGACAGCACTCCACCAGTGCCGCGAGGGAGCCCTTTGATCGCGTTCGGACTCGATCGAGAGAATACACGCGATATAGTTTGAGATGTGCGTACGCCGATTCCAAATACATACTCCATTTTGTATATTTGGACAGTGGTTTTGTTTAACGTTCTCTAAGGGCACCGTCACTACAGCAAACATGAAAAATGCCTTCGGCCAAATTATATGCCCAGGGGAATTCTCATTTCCTTTCTTCCTTTCTCTCTCTTTTCTTCCTTTGAGAGTCGCCTTGGCTGCTTTGGCTCAGCATCCCTCGGTGCAGACTAGTTTAGTTTTTCTTGCTTTACACATGTGAAGAATGGCTTTATGCCGGTCACTTGGAGCGATTATGCAGATCTTGGCGGTCAGATCTGCAAATTTCTAGGGTTTCTTCTTTTTGCTCTTTTGCTTCTATGGTTGAAGTTGCATATCAAAGAGATGGAAGCCGCTCCTCCCGATAAGACCGTGGTCTTGGGCCACTTCTTGCTGTGGAGCTATGGCATGAGTGGGCTTCCTCGGGCTAGCCTTGGTGGCGAGATGAGGAGGTGTTCTGGCCTTTTTTTCTCTGGAGTGAGAGGTTGGTTGGGAAGATGGGCTGTACCACTCTCTTCACCAGTGGACTGTCGCTGGAGATGCCTTCCCCTGCATCCGATGGCCAAAGAGGGGCTCTCGTCCAGGAGATGAACCTCCATCTAGAGGCCTTTATTGCAGTCGCTAGAACTTGTTGTCGATTCATTTCCAAGTGGTTTGTCCCTAAGGGTGTAGAGATGGTCGGTGATTTAGGGTCTGCATCGGCGAGGAGAAAATCGTGAGCGCCCTACTCTCAGATCTCGGCGTGACCTGCGCCTTGAGGTTGCCGGCATGTAGCGTAGAAGACGCCTAGGAACCTGATTGCTTTCAATTTTATTTTGCTAGGGGTCTTTTTTTATAAAATTAGAGGCCTTATCCTCAAATTCTAGGATTTTCAGGGTAAAAGAAGTTACAAGGCATCTTTGTAAATTTGTACATGCCGCTTATCAATGCAGCTTTCTAGGCTTGTCGAGGCCATTCTCTCTTTCAAAAAAAAAGTTATATGCCGAGGGTTGTCCTGTCGGTATCGTGGACATATTTTTCTTGGATGTCTACGGCTGATAAAAAGTCACCCACATAGTATCTGGATACATGCATACACATAGCTCAGCCATCGGGACATGGGTAGCTATGCCAACGGCTATAATCGCTTAACATAGTTGTTGGCAAAGGTCCCAACAGCGTGGAGTTGGCGACCTGCCGGCTGACAGACGGATGGTAGCACTAGGTTTACATGGCTGGCCCTAGCAAAGAGCCGGTGACAATGCTAATAATAATAACAATGTAGCAAATACCAAAGTCATCGACAAATCTGGATATATGTCTACGACATATATAGCTTGATCGTTGGGACATGGGTAGCTATGCCAACGGCAACCCTCGGCTTAACATAGTTGTCGGCAAAGGTCACAACCACGCGACGCTGGCGACCCTGACTAACGGGCGCCTTGCGATGTTAGGTTTACATGAATTAATGGCCCTAACGGAGAGCCGACGGCATAGATATGCACTGATGGAAATGCTAATAATAATAATGTATCACATACCAAAGTCAGACATATCTGGATGTATGTCTACGGCATAGCTTGGTCGTGGGGACATGGGTAGTCGGCAACCGTCGGCTTAACGTAGTTGTCGACAAAGGTCACAGCCAGGCGACGCTGGCGACCTCGACTGATGGGCGCCTAGCGATGTTAGGTTTACACGGATGGCCCTAACAGGGAGCCGACAACATAGATCCCGCCGCAATGATGATAATAATAATGTAGCACATACTAATATTTTGAATCTTAGAACAAGTTTAATACTATAGCCAAGCTAACTGCTGGCTATAAACCAAGTGACATATCATCTATAGCTGATCTAACATGTATAATGGTGAGTTATAAAATTATACTATTTTATCAATGCATGACCCACATTCATTCGCACAAAGTGCCTAGAAGCATGTGCTAGAGTTGACTCTTGCATGAGAATCCACTGCTCTTCTCTCTCCTTCTC
Organism: Lolium perenne; assembly: GCF_019359855.2. Lineage (NCBI taxonomy): Eukaryota > Viridiplantae > Streptophyta > Magnoliopsida > Poales > Poaceae > Lolium > Lolium perenne. The sequence continues at coordinate 46,395,817 of NC_067244.2, forward strand.
TCTCCTCCAACTAAACAACAATATAGTATTTTAATTTTTATAATCAGCTGATTTAAACTTATTTTACTTGCTTTTACGCACCAATTAGTCGTAGTCTGCCTTCGAAATGGCTTAGCTGGAGTTTTATTGGTCGGAATACTCCAGGGTTAACCGGAGCGATCCAAGTGCGAGGGAACGAAGTTAGCCCTTCAATGGGAAGGGGGTGGGGCCAGTCCGACCGAAAATATATTCTTTTTCCATTTGGTGTACTTAACATGTTTTGACAGATTCTGTGGTTAATATACACCCTTTCTTTTTCCATTTTTTTACTTTCTATTTATTGTGGCTATTATCTATACCTAATAATAAAAGCAAAAGGGTTTCTCCCTCGGTCGTTCGTTCAATTTAAAACTACCCTAAAAGTTGATACAAATTACCCACCACTGCCACCCGTAAGTTAAAATCTATCTATACCTAATAATCTCTACTAATAAGTTACGAATAGGTGGTGCTGGTAGGCAAAAAAACCGACAAATTTTCGTCCGTAAAAAAAACCGAGACTTTCAGTGCCTTCCAATCTGCAATCGGGTCTCTTATTGCCTTCCGATGTTTCGTCCGTAAAAAAACCGGACGTTCGACCTCGACTGTTTCTTTCCTTCCGCTTCTTAGCTCGGTACGTAAAAAAAGAACCCGATCGTAATACTTTTCCGATGCTATCGTACGGAAAGAGGTCACCAGTTCGCCCAATCAATCAAGGAAAGGAAATCAAGAGTTGCCTGCCGTCTTCTGCTATACGTAGGTAGAAAAGCCAGAGTCTGAATCAAGTTTAACTCCGCCTCGCCAATGAAACAGCTAACCGGCTGCTCGCAAAGGCCAGCGACAACCGGCGGCTCCATAGGACGAGGTGGGATTGGACGAGGAGTCGAGGACGACGTCCGGTTGCTCGAGTATAGCCACGCCGCCGTTAGTTGATGATGCAGGGATTGGCGAGACCGTGACGTGGACTTCATGTGTGAGATGCTCGGCGACACGGACGATGCACTCCGACATAACGGAGATAGGGCCTGCAGGGATAGGCGAGACCGTGACGTGGACTTCATGTGTGAGATGCTCGGCGACACGGACGACGCACTCCGACATAACGGAGACAGGGCCACCGCCGGGAAGACGGAGACGTTCCTAGCCGCCGAGATCCTTTCTCGGCTACCTCTCTGCTCAGTCGCACGCCGCCGCCGGCCACGTACTGGTACGTCATCACGTGTACGGGGCACGTGCTCCTCACCACATCCGTCGATGAGGGCATCACCCTCGCCCTGTCGCCAGCCACCGCCTGCGTCAAGTGTCGATGGTGCTTCATCAGGTTTCGGTTGCGTTTCGAGCAAGGCTTACATGACGTGCTTCCCCTCGTGCGTCGTGAGGACGCCTTCTCATAATGTCTATGGCTGCTCTGGCCTATGACATGCCTTCGCCGCCTCCTTGCAAGCTGTTGCTGCTGGCCAACTCGCAAGATACATTACGCTTTGTATATGTGTCAAAGAATATCTAGACACTGCAGAAAAGTAACGATGGCTCGGGTCACCAGAGATAGGGAAACAATCAACTATTTGTCTCACTTGATGAACAAGGTGCTGAGGAGCCTGGCTTGTAGGGAGTTCATTTGGAGGAGATTGAAGATTTACTTTGACATCAAGTGTTAATCTTTCAAACAACTCCTGATGCTATGGAAGCTCTTCCATCAAGCTTAACCTGAAGGAAGAAAAAATTTGAGCGATCAAACTTTGATAGCTAGGCATGTTCCTTTGCCCCCCATGAGATTGATCAAGCGTTGAGGAATTACTTCATTGGGCAGGGAGCAGATTTCAGACAAATCCAGAAACAATACATGCCTTTCATCAACTTGAAAGAAGGAACTATTTGGTCCTTATGCTTTGAAATTGAAGCTTCCTTTTGGTGAAATTTATGTTCTTGAGCATGGTCAAAAAATAGTTTAGACTTGAGGAAGTAGAGGAACTGTTGGCGTCTGATGCAACTACTCTTGCCAAAACTGGCAGCCATGTTTCTGTGCTGATCAAGACCCTGCCTTCTCCCAGCGAACCGGAGAGCAGACAGGAATCTGGATCCCAGAACTGAGCTCAAGGTACACTATTAGCATTGATATGTTTTTCTTTGCTTATTTATACATACATGTCGAAATAACATTAGATCTGGAAAACTTTTGGACTCACGCATTATTTATGCGGACATGTCGGTCTTACATTAGATCTGAAAAACAAAATTATGTACTTGCCTCACCCCTGCAACATGGCAATGGTGCTTTGCACAGGGATGCTCTGTTAAATGCACAATGTTTTTCAGCCTTTTTTATGTCTTCATATATTAAAGGATAGTTGAGGCAGCATATATAAATTTTACCATCGTAGTATTAGCCTGTATCAAGTAAAAATAAGCAGAAAACGGGTGGAGAAGAAAACTGATTGTTATTTTCTTACAACCTTAAAGTGGAAAAGAATTGCGTCCCGTCAAGAGTTCTTTGTCGATGATATTGTCCCGTAGCAACGCACGGGTATAGTGCTAGTTTTTTACAACGAGGAAAGCCACTCGTCAAACGTAGGCTCTGTGTAGCCTATAGGTCCTAGTCGTACATGTATATTGTCTTGTTTCAGAAAAACAACGAAGCATATAGTCAAAGATCACAACTGCACGCAAAATCTAATTTGTGCACGCACGGGCATTCAAATTTCAAAACGATTACAATCTAATTTCTACTACTTTCTCAAAGAAATCGAAGATTTATCTAAAATCAGATGTACCTATAAACTCTTTAATGTATCCAAATTCAGGTAAACTTCTGGCATTATTTTATGGACGAAGGTACTATTATTTATTTGAACAGGGATTCAAATCTTTGTAAGAGTGTTGCAAAACTATACTCTAGTATTTTTCTAACTTTGAATATGGTGGCGGACCATTTCTGCGTGATTCAATATTATATTTGTTTGGATGGAGGCCCAATCCCACATTACAAAAAATGAAGCCTCTTTGATTTGTACTAGTATTTTAAAAACGTGGAATAAAAGAGGCAAGATTGCCATGTCATGCCTAATTTTATATGCATCCAAGTTCTTTGATCATCCGCAACAAACACAAGGAATAAAAATTTCTAATGGAGGTTTGAGCGCGCGCATGTTAGATTTTCTTTGCAATCTAGTGCAAAAAGTTTCTTGAAAAAAATTCTTGCGATATTTGTCAGTTCTACAAATCAAACAACAGCCATTAGTGCAAACGATGGCCTTAGCCACGAATCATGATGAAAACTTTGGTTTTCGTTTGGATGGTTATCATTTTCGTCGATATGCTTATGTGTTTTGGCTAATCTAGTTTTTTTTTTTCTTGCTACCGTTTTCTAATTCATGGGGAAGAAAAGATTCCACCAAAATTTCAGCTTGCGTCCTTCTATAGTATTTGATAGGGTATTCAGCCCCTCGCCCCCTCGCGTCCTTCTATAGTTGTTTGAGAGGCCCTCCACAGGTATTGGGCCAATCTGATGCCCTCCCCGCCAGTGTACTAGCTAGGCTGGAGATGGGCTAGGAGAGGCGTCGGAGCTAGGTTAGTGTATATTAGTAGTAGATCTAGGTTGATGTGGTGTTATGCCGGAAGGCGGCTCCCAGATCTTTTGACCGAGTCTTCTTCGACGTGGTGCTCCGATGGTCGGAGACGGAAGCGGTGAAGAGATGGGCGTATGGTTCCTCCGCAAATAAAGGGCCATTATCCTGTGATGAGCTCAAGCTTGTCATGTTGGTGCTTCTCCTTTCCCTGTCCGACCGTGGTGGCGAGGGGGGAAGTGGAGGTGCGACTATAGAGGGAGCCGCATTGGCGACAACGGGTATTTTGTGTTGCGCCTGATAGCTTCGATGCTCTCGCTTCTGCAGTTCATCAGCAGAGGACCTATGCCGGCAGCAAGCACCGTCCTGCCTCTGCAAATTATGGTTGAATGTCGATTCTCCTCGATCTCGCTTCAATGGTCGTTCTTCCTCCAGGCTACAAGCCGATTCGGAGGATCTTGTGGTGACCCTGCATACCACTGCATGTTGTAGTATGCCAGTCGTTGATATAACATTCACGAAGTACCATTCCGCAAATATTACATCCCTCAGAGTAGTACAACAGAACATAGCAGGTCCATAACTCATTCATTTATTATTACAAGCATAATATACATATCGTCTCGGAGCTCCTCTTGGGTCCTAAGAGGGATACTCCTGGGTTCGAGGCGAACCCATCTTAACTTACAATATAGAAGTTTCACTAGGTTGTACATTTATTTCCTCGAGCAGTTAAGTACTAAGAGTTCGCACTGCTCGGATACTACTACTACTCGGTTATTCTAGGCTGGATCTCCTCCGGAAGCCTCCCCGGTTCCGTAGACTATAAGGTAGTCTACGCCTTCAACACCTCCAGAGAGGTCTGGTTCTTCATAGCCGATGATCTCGACTCCTTCAGGGTTGTCGTAGTCCTCCTCCAGACGGTTCAGACAATCTAAGCAGGGGATTTAAGAGTGGGATGAGTACGAGCGTACTCAACAAGTTCATAATAGATAAGAGGTGTTCAATGCACTAGCTACGATATTAGACCAGAAAGTCTAATACCAATGCAGGTTTTGATAAACATTTGTTCAAGAGGTTGCTTTTATTTCAAAGAACTATGTCCGTCAGCCTTCACCGGTTTACTAGAACTTCATGGAGCTCCTTTCCGGCCGCGTTCGCAGTTCCATATCCCGGAACAGGGAGTGACAGGTCATGGTTCTTTACACTCTGCAGAGGTGTGTTGCTTTACCCATAAGAGATCTTAACCTTGGTGCCAACCAGGCAGCTTTCCCGTCCACACTTCCTATGGTGTGAGGTCCGGTATAAGGTCTAGCCAATCATGTTCCTCCGCTACCTCGAACACCCACCCTTTGCTGCAAACTCCGACCCTGGGTCCACGCCGGTCCCATTATTCCCATAGATTTCAGGGTGGACCCCAACCACGACGTCAATGCAGGGCTCTACCATACATTCCTACGCCGGCAGTTGCAACCCATCATAGACCTCATTACCGTTGGAAATTCTACGGGTTCCCACCCCTGCATCATGTCTCGCAAGATCATGTGCACCCAGTAATTAGCATCCGTTGATGAACGAGAGGTGGAAACACTTTTGACTACTCCGTCCCACTCCGGATCTTATGGTTAACACGGGTATTGCGGCACAAGAATCACTGGACGGCATTTGTTGTTTAATCCTAGATGGATATAAACCCTTGCAATGGAACCTCCACCATATCAACACAATCCATGGTTCCATTGCCCACCACATAGTCATATTCATAGTTATGAAAATAGTGGTTTTGGTTTTTATGCAATAGTGATAACCATAGTACTTTGCAAGTAATTTGATAGAAATACTCAAATGACATGAGCAAGTGATGAACTTGCCTGAACACTGCAAAGTTTTGCAGTTGGATGGTGTGGACTGACCCTTGTCCTCTGTTTCTGAAAAATAGCATCATTGTCCGATAAGGGCAATGGTTAAAGAAGCAATTATGCATGATTCCAGTTTTAGGGTTTGTTCCCCCCTTCTGATGTCATTATTATTTCATGTAAGAGGTTAATACTAAGAATGATTTGGGGATACTCTCTTTAGAGCAAAATACAACCTTGAAATGTTGTCAAGGTGTTTTTAAAGTCCAAATGAATTTAGGGACTTATTTTCATAATTTAAAATAATATATGTGATTTGAATGATTATTTTAATCCTCAAATTTGAACTTATTCATAGTTGTCTTCAAAAATTCACTTTGATATTTTATTTAGATAGAGCATTTTATGCTGATCAATTTTCATATTTTTAATTATTTTTTAGAGCTATTAAATATTTCTTGTGTATTTTCAAAGTTTCTGTATTTAAAAGGATTTGTGAAAAGACATATTTGCCCCTGGGCCCACATGTCAGTGCGGCCCAGCGGGTTAGGTCGCACCCGAGCCACCAGTTCGGCTCGGTGGGCCCACTTGTCCTCTCCTCTCTTCCTCGCGCAGAAACCCTAATCTCTCCTTTCTCTCTCGCGACGCCGTGGTCGCCTCGCCGTCGCCGAATTAAACCGGTCGTCTCCGGCCAGCTCTGGCGGCGAGATCGGTGCCAATCGAACCGCCGTTCGACGGCGCACGGATTGGTCCGTGCCGATCTGCTTTCCCTCGCCGCCACCGTTCTTCCCCAACACCCCTGCGACATGGCCGTGTGATCCACGGCGATCTCGTCGCCGCCGTTGTTCCTGGTGACGTGGCGCGGCCGTGTGCCTCGCCGTGGTGATGCTGGGGCTCATGCGCCTGGCGACGCCTAGCCTGGCTGCGGCCTGGCGCTGCCGTGGTCGGCCCGTGCCGCCGTGCCGCCATGGGCACGTCGCGGTGCTCTGCACCAGGTATGCTCGCCTCCTTCTCTCCTGTCTTCTCTACCTCCTCCCCTTACTCTGGATGCCTGGGTATCCAGCTTGTAGTGCTGCTGCTGCTACGCCTCTGTTCCTTGCGCCATGCTTGCTCTGGTGATGTGCTCGCTGCTGCTGCCTACATGTGCCATGACTCCTAGCTAATGTGCTTGCTCTACTGCTATGCGTATGCTGCTTGCTGTGCTGCTACTGCCATGCTTGCCCTAGTCTATGCGCGTGTGCAAATCTTACTATGGCGTGTGCTTCCTTTGTTTCCTGTCTCTGCTCACCCTTGTGGTTATACATGCTATTATCTGTCTAGATGCTCATCTGAGCATCACTAGCCATTGCTGTTGCTTGCTTGCTTGTGCTGTGATATGCTCTGGCTCCCCTGGTTCATTACTGTGAGTGATTCTTGCTGTTTAGCAAGAGACAATGTTGTTTGTGTGATGATTATTGAGTTCTGGCTCATGGTAGGCTTGGCCTTGCTTAATTATTGTCCATATACATCAATTCCTTGATGATATGCTTCTGGATACAATCATAAAAATGGTTTATGTACTAGTCTGTGATTCAATTGTTGCTTAACTGTGGCTGTTTAATTTATATGATTCCTGTCTGATGCCAGTGATGCCCTAGCATGCTCTAGCAAGCTTCTGATGATCCTGTGATCATCAGTTGCTTGTAAAAGCTGGGGTGCTCCATCTTGTGCCTTACCAGTGCTCAATTTGAGCTGTGTGTGGTTACAGATTAGTGCTGGTGTGTGCTGTGGTTGGCTCAAGCAATTGCTGTTGCTTGCAGTGGTCAATTGGATCCACTGCAAGGCTCTGATGTATTGATTACTTGTATAAATCATTTATCTGTGTAGCTTGGCAAGATTTATTTGATAAATGAGATGAACTGTTTCTGCAGTTATAATTCTTTAACTTAATTGACTTGAGCTAGAGGGATGCCAACACTTGTTGGGGACCCTAGCTCACTCTGAACCCTCTGGGTGATGATGGGTGGCTTGGTTGGCTAGTCTTGTGGTTGAGGTGGCCTCAACAGCAAGTATTTGCTGTTCAGGAAGCTCCCACCCCTTTGTTGGCTTGCTGTGGCTTAGTGAATATCTCACTGGATAAATCCTTGTTGGTTTTCCAGTGACCTTTGCTGTTGACAAATAAGAATAGACATAAGTTGTCTATCTGTCTGATGGCTTGCTGGATTTAGGTGCTAGATGATTTTGGATGGCTAGTTAGGGATTAATCCATGTTGGATTTCTCTGGTATAGTCACCATGCTGACATACCAATGTTCCCTTGGAGATTTCTTTCTGGCTGATCTCTAGTTTGCTTGCACCAAAAGGCTTAGTAGCCAGATGATGATACAAACTGGGTACTCACACCCTATGGCTTGTGTGTGTTTGATGCACATGCTTATTTATGAGCAAGACAGATGCTTGCTCATGATTCTTTGGGTATACCTCACTCCAGCTCCTAGAATTAGTTGTTGGTGTGGAGGATTTCTTCTGGTTTGGATTTATGAGCTTGCCCTGCTCCTCCTTGCTTGTTGGTGATGCTTGGTTAATTTCTGGTGATTGGGGACTAGGTGAGACAGCTCTAGTTGTTCACCTGTTCTTGGTGTTCTTGAGCTGTTCTTGGTATCTGATGACTTACCCTGCTGCCTGTCGATGGATGAAGCTAATGGCTAGGGTTTTGGCTGTGAAAAGCTTTTATATGATCTTCTTCTTCTTCTCTGGTCGACAACAAGGCCTGGCATGTGTTGGTGACTCACTAGCTGTGTGTGTGTGTGCTGTGCTCCATCCACACAGCCTTGTGAGCAGGCTGTGTGTGTGTATCCTGATACTTTGCATCTGGCTTGGGACTTGGTTGTGAGCTGATCTGCTCGGCAGCTTTGGTCATATCCTTTCAATTCTCATTTCTTTGCTAACCTGCCAAGTGGCATTGCCACTTGGCATAATGTTATGTTTGTGTTGTTTGTGTGCAGGGATCAAGCAATTGATCAAGATGGACATGAAGATCATCAAGTCCAAGATCAAATGAAGATGATCTTGTAGTATTTAGGATAGAATCTTACCTTGTACTTTTCTTTCATTTTCTTATTTCATTTATTCATTTCATGTAATATGTTGTAAAGTCATAATTCAATTCTGAATATTGTAATTGACAATGTATTATGTGTGATTATCAATAAAGCTCCCATTTTCCTTAATGAGCTTTATATAATTGTTGTACTATTTATATTCTTGATTACTTATAATTATTTATTGAATTATCTCAAGTTTGAATTATGAGATATCAATTTGATGTTTGAATCAAATTCAAATTTTGTTTGAATTCAATCATACAACTTAAATTTGAATTCAATCATGCAACTTAAGATTGTGATGCAAGATCTCTTCGCTCTTCTCAAAACCCTAATGTAGTTGAGTAGGAACAAGTTTGTCGCACTCTCGAAACCTTAACCCTGTAAGATGTCGAGAGAGAAACTTGTCCCCCTTCGATGCAGTTTTGTTTTAAAAACGCGAAATTTCCCCGGAATTTACGATGCAATGCACATCCCTTTCTAAAATCTACCCCTCGATCGTCTCTAAACCTGGGACATTACAGCCTTTCCCCCTTAAAGAAAACTTCGTCCCGAAGTTGTGGTTGTAATACCTGAAGAGTTCGGGGTATGTTTTCCTCAGGTCTTCCTCTTTTTCCCAGGTGGCTTCCCTCTCGGGATGATGCTTCCATTGTATCTTGCAGTATTTTATTGCTCGATTCCTGAGTTGTTTCCAGTTCTCCTCGAGAATCTTCGCTGGCTTCTCGATGTATGTCAAATCTGGTTGTAACTCGAGCTCATCATGTGATACTGGCTCATCTGGGGTCTTTAGACACTTTCTGTGTTGCGACACATGGAATACGTTGTGAACTTGGGATAACCTTCCCGGTAGTTCCAATTCAAAGGCTAACCCTCGGTTTTGACTCAAAATCTTGAAAGGTCCGATGTACCTAGGGCTTAACTTCCCTTTTACTCCGAATCTCTGAAGTCCTTTCATCGGGCTCACCTTGAGATATACCATGTCTCCAACTTGTGGCTCCCATGTCCTTCTCTTCTGATCGGCATAACTCTTTTGTCGGCTTTGGGCTATCTTGAGCCTATCTCTTATAATGTCAATTATTTGTTGCTTTTCCTTGACATAATCAGGATTGAACTCTTTGCTTGCTCCCGCTTCGTACCAGCATATGGGTGATCTGCACTTTCTTCCGTACAGAGCTTCGAATGGTGCCATCTTGATGCTACTTTGATAGCTATTATTGTATGAAAACTCTGCTAGTGGCAAGTGCTCCTCCCATGATCCTCCAAAGTCTAAGGCACAAGCCCTAAGCATATCCTCTAGGATCTGGTTAGTTCTCTCGGTTTGTCCACCAGTCTGAGGATGATAGGCGGTACTATAATCCAACTTGGATCCTAAAGCTTCATGTAGTTGCTTCCAAAATGCTGACGTGAACATGGATCCTCGATCCGACACGATCTTCTTGGGCACTCCATGTTTACTCACGATCTCTTTGATGTAAAGATCGATGAGTTTCTCTCCTTTATCCTGCTGATTTACCGCTAAGAAGTGTGCACTTTTCGTCAACCGGTCCACGATTACCCATATCATGTCCTTCTTTTTATTGGTCATGGGTAGTCCGGTGATGAAATCCATTCCTATCTCCTCCCATTTCCATTCTGGGATTGGTAAAGGTTGTAACTTTCCTGCCGGACTCTGATGTTCAGCCTTCACTCTTTGGCAGGTATGGCATTCCGCCACGTATTGTGCTATCTCTCTCTTCATGTTGTTCCACCAGAATAATTCCTTGAGATCCATGTACATCTTTGTACTTCCCGGATGTATGGAATATGGTGTTTGGTGAGCTTCCCGGAGTATTACTTCCTTGATCTCAGCAATATCCGGAACGCAAATCCTCTTGTGGAACCATAATGATCCCGACTCTCCTCGGCGGAATTCTGATGGTCTACCCTCATCTATCCTTCTCATCTCCTCTACGATGAATGGATCATCCAGTTGACCCATCATTATCTCATTCTTGAGATTAACATTTAGCTCATCAGCCACTTGTAAAGCCGATAGTCCTTCATGAGCTTCTTTCTCCCAAAGTTGTATTTGGGCTTGGCTTATTTCCTTCCTCAACTCCGGTGATAACTCTTGTTCCACTCCTCCAGTGCTCTTTCTACTCAAGGCATCTACTACAACATTGGCCTTTCCTGGAGTATAATTGATGGTCAAATCATAATCCTTGATTAGTTCAAGCCATCTTTTCTGCCTCATATTGAGTTCCTTCTGAGTGAAGAAGTACTTGAGACTCTTATGATCCGTCTAGAGCTCACACTTGGCTCCATAGAGAAAATGTCTCCATGTTTTAAGTGCAAATACAACTGCTGCTAATTCTAAGTCATGTGTTGGATAATTCACTTCATGAGGTCTGAGTTGCCTGGATCCATAAGATATTACTTTCCGATCTTGCATGAGTACGCAACCCAATCCGGCCATGCTTGGATGCGTCACAGTACACGGTGTAATCCTTGCCAACTTCAGGAACTGCTAACACCGGTGCTGTGGTGAGTTTCTCTTTCAGAGTTTGAAAACTCTTCTCACACTCTTCTGACCACACGAATGGTGTGTTCTTTCTTAACAGCTTCGTCATAGGTCCTTCTATTTTGGAGAATCCTTCAATGAATCTCCGATAGTATCCTGCCATTCCTAGGAATCCTCGGATGTCCTTGACAGTCTTGGGTGCTTCCCATTCTAAAACTGCTGCTACCTTGCTCGGGTTAACAGCTATTCCATCTTTGCTAATGACATGACCAAGAAATTCCACTTGATCTAGCCAAAATTCACACTTGCTGAACTTGGCATAGAGTTGATGTTCTCTTAGGGTTTGCAGCACTAACCTCAAATGTTCAGCATGTTCCATTTTATCCTTGGAGTATATCAAGATATCATCGATGAATACGATGACAAACTTGTCTAAATATGGCATGAAGATCTTATTCATAAGATTCATGAAGATTGATGGGGCATTGGTTAATCCAAATGGCACTACAAGGTATTCATGATGTCCATACCTTGAGACAAAGGCGGTTTTCGGAACGTCTTCCTTCTTGATCTTTATCTGATGATAACCGGACCTTAGATCAATTTTGGAGAAGACTCCCGCGCCTCTAACTTGATCAAATAGATCTTGGATTCTAGGATGTGGGTACTTGTTCTTGATTGTGACATTGTTCAAATTCCTGTAGTCTCCACACATCCTTCTACCTCCATCTATTTTATCCACGAAGATCACAGGTGATCCCCATGGTGAAACACTCTCTTGTATAAATCATTTCTGTTCCAAGTCATCCAATTGCTCCTTAAGTTCTTTCAACTCCTTAGGCCCCATTTTGTATGGTGCTTTAGCAATCGGAGCTGTTCCTGGAATTAGGTCGATAGTGAATTCTATCTCCCTATCTGGTGGCATTCCAGGTAATTCCTTAGGAAACACATCCTGGAATTCATTCACTATAGGTATATCCTCCAACTTCACCTCCTTCATGCTGTTCAGCTGTAGCTCGACTTCGATCTGTGTATGCTTGTCTCCTTGGTAGATCATTCTACTTCCATCGGGGCTTTTCAAAGACACAGTCTTGTTCACACAGTCGATCAATGCTCCGTTAGCTTCTAACCAGTTGATGACCCACAAGTATAGGGGATCGCAGCAGTCTTCGCGGGTAGTATAACCCAATTTATTGATTCGACACAAGGGGAGACAAAGAATACTTGAAAGCCTTGACAGCGGAGTTGTCAATTCAGCTGCACCTGGAAACAGACTTGCTCGCAAGAGTTTATCAAGAGGTAACAGCTTTATAGCAAGAATGATAGTGAAATAACAGCAGCAAAGTAACAGAGATAGCAGTAGTGATTTTAGTAAATAGCAGGATTAAAATACTGTAGGCACGGGGACGGATGACGGGCGTTGCATGGATGAGAGAAACTCATGTAACAATCATAGCAGGGCATTTGTAGATAATAATAAAACGGTGTCCAAGTACAAAGCAATCAATAGGCATGTGTTCCAATTATAGTCGTACGTGCTCGCAATGAGAAACTTGCACAACATCTTTTGTCCTACCAGCCGGTGGCAGCCGGGCCTCAAGGGAATATACTGGATATTAAGGTACTCCTTTTAATAGAGTACCGGAGCAAAGCATTAACACTCCGTGAACACATGTGATCCTCACATCACTACCATCCCCTCCGGTTGTCCCGATTATTGTCACTTCGGGGCCATTGGTTCCGGACAGCGACATGTGTATACAACTTGCAGGTAAGACCATAAACAATGAATATCATGATGAAATAATAACATGTTCAGATCTGAGATCATGGCACTCGGGCCCTAGTTACAAGCATTAAGCATAACAAGTTGCAACAATATCATCAAAGTACCAATTACGGACACTAGGCACTATGCCCTAACAATCTTATGCTATTACATGACCAATCTCATCCAATCCCTACCATCCCCTTCGGCCTACAGCGGGGGAATTACTCACTCATTGATGGGGGAAACATGGCTGGTTGATGAAGAGGCGTCGGTGGTGATGATGGCGATGATCTCCTCCAATTCCCCATCTCGGCGGAGTGCCAAAACGGAGACATCTGGCTCCCGAGACGGAGTTTCGTGATGTGGCGGCGTTCTGGAGGCTTTCTGGTGACTTCGACTTCTCTCCGTGCGTTTTTAGGTCGAAGGCAATAAGTAGTCCGAAGGAGGGCGTCGGGGGCCGACCGAGGCCGCCACACACTAGGGCCGCGCGGGCCCCTCCTGGGCCGCGCCGGCCTAGTGTGTGGGGCCCTCGGGCCCCCACCTGGCTTGCCCTTCTGGCTCCGCCAATATTCTGGGAAAATAGGACCTTCTGCATAAATTCCGAGGATTTTCCTGAAAGTTGGATTTCTGCACAAAAACGAGACACCAGAACAGTTTTGCTGAAAACAGCGTTAGTCTGTGTTAGTTGCATCCAAAATACACAAATTAGAGGCAAAACAATAGCAAAAGTGTTCTAGAAAGTAGATACGTTTTGGACGTATCACCAGTTCATACCAAGAATGACATCAATGTCCTTCATCGGAAAAATGAATAGGTCTGCGTCAAACGCGCACTTATTGATCATGATGACTTGTTTTTGTTTGGTATGGGTTACTACTATCGTTCCCCCCGCGGAAAGTATGGTTATGGGTGTATCTAACTTAGTGCAACTAATCCCATGTTTGATGATGAATTGCTGAGAAATGAATGATGTAGTTGCACCAGTATCAAAAAGTACTTTGCCAGGATGAGTGAGTATCTGGAGCGTACCTATCACTGCCTGATCGGAGTTAACCACCTCCTCCAAGCTGGTGCAGTTCAATTTGCCGAAGGGTTTCTTGTTCTTCCAGTTCCCTCCGTTGTTTCCTCCTCGGCATCCTCCCCCTCCAGGCTGACCTCCTTTATTCTTATTCTTAGGGCAATCCCTAAGCATGTGTCCTTCCTCACGACAACCGAAACAGATTATCCTGGGCTTCTTACAGTCCTTGGAAAAATGTCCCGTACCTCCACAGCTACGGCACACGATCTTATTTGCAGTCTGAAACGCTTGGTTCCTCCTGCTACTGTAGTAGTTACTGTTGTTGTTGTTGTTGTTGTTGTTGTTATACCTTGGCTTGAAACTCAAGCTGGTATTGGGCTTGTTACTGACAAACCTCTTAGGCTCAAACTTGGCCTTCTTCCTCTTCTCTTCTTGCAGCTGCTTGAAGTCATCTTCAAGAGTGATGGCTGCATCCACCAACTCTTAGAACTCTGTTGCTCTCATCATCCGGAGCTATACCTTGAACTGGGGACTTAACCCCCGCAAGAACCTCTTCTTCTTCTTGTCCTCGGTGTTGACCTCCTCAACAGCGTACCGGGACAGCTTTGAAAACTCCCTGACATTAGTCAGGATGGCCTTATCCTTCTGCTCGAGATTTTCAAATTCTCGACGCTTCAGTTCCACAATGCTTTCAGGGACATTGGATTCCCTAAACTTCCTTGCAAACTCCTCCCAGGTAAATACCTTTCCAGCCGGATAAACGGCTACTATGTTGTCCCACCATGATGCGGCAGGTCCACACAACAAGTGTGTAGCATAACGGACCTTCTCCAGGTCGTTGCAACCAACGGTGTTGAGCTTTCGCTCCGTGTCCATAAGCCAGTCCTCCGCGTCCATTGGCTCGGGCGCGTATGCGAAAGATATAGGCTTTGTGTTCTGGAAGTCTGACAAGGTGACTCCCTGATTCTCGGGTCTCTCTACCCGGTTCTGTTGCAGCAGTTCCTGGAAGAATTTATTCTGCTGCTCCAACGTTATACGTTGCCTCTCCTCCATCATCTGCATGTACTGGACGAAATTCTGCTGCGTCATGGGTGGTGGTGGTGGTTGAAACTGATTTCTGGTTGCTTCGTCAGCCTCTTCCTTCTGTTTAGCCTCGCGCTCCATGCGCTGTGCTTCACTCTCCTCTCCTACCGGTCCCGACATATCCCCCTAGTTCTGCAACACAAGATGATACTCATAATTACTCCATGCGCAAGTTTCATGAGCTCAACCTTTTTGCACAGAACTAGTCACGCAATGGAAATCAAGAAGCAAATCCAAATCATACAAAACATATACTATGTATATACATACTTAAGTGGTCTTATTACAATACTCAGATCAATGTGAGTATGCAAACTCACTTATTGAAGTATATGTACAAATTTCTACAAATATTACACACTACAATACACGTGGTACTTGTGTATTGTAGTCTCGCCTCCCTTGGTGGTCTCTAGTCGATCTTCACTCCCGGTACATCCCAAGCTTCCATCCGGTCGAACGTGTCGTCCTCCTGACAGAATCTGGAACGTAGGGTCTTCCCGTTGGCTGGTAGTCGGAATCAGAGGATGATCCGAGGGAGAAATCTGTGTTCATGAATTGATTATTCAAAACATCATAATCCACCCATTGGGTATATTCCCCTGTGACTCCGCCATAGGTATTACCTCCATCAGTATCTGACTCAATCAATATAGGGTACTCCTCATAGTCACCCCTATTATACTGATTACCCTGGAACTGGTTTGTGGCATCCTCATTCATCTCCGCATTATTTCTGACAGGATTGCCAGAGTTTCCTGTGTCTGACCCCCAACGCCAACCTGTTGAGTTCTCTATAGGAGTCTCGGAACGCTGATTGTTTCCGAATTCCTCTCCACCCTCATATCCTCTATAGGAATTACTAAGATAGTTCCCAGGTGTAATGGGTGTAGTTTCTAGTTTAGGGTGGTCAATACTAATGTAATCACCAGCTGAGTAAACTGGTGTGTGCACCTCATTCTCCATGGGTTCCTTCCCCTTAGTCTCCTCCTTGGGTTCAGTAAACTCCTCTAGCATTGCATCAATTGCTCCCGACAGGTGTCGGTTCAACTGAAAGAACAATGATAGCAAGTTGCGGCTATTGTCCATGTACTTTGCGGCTTCTGCTGGTTTGCGTTTTGCAAATTTGAAGTGGTTAAGCATGGGATCATCTTCCTCCTCCATATGAGGAATGTGTGAGAATTCGGAACCCATAAGCTCTTTCGTCTTATGCTCCCGGATATCAGTGATGGCTCTCATAATGGCGATATGGTAGGCTGTTTGGATAGTTCTGGCCTCACATGTAGGCATCACTATGCTCATTCCTAGGGATTCTGGGAGTCTTAGTCCTACCCTACACTTTGCCAATACAGTACCGTCGTAGTACATGTATTTCTTTACTTGGATCTGGGGATCACACCCAAATTCAAGTAACATGGCACGAAGAATATCAGCGAGTCCTCCATCATACTCACTCAGTGTTGAATCCATCACTTTCACGTTTCGTCCCGGACGTGAACTTGCCATAGTTGGCTGTAGAAATAGAAAGAATATAAGATTAGTAATAATGCATCATAATAGAGATAATAAAGAATTATCGCACTAAAAGATATGATTGTTGTATTCTCAATTGAATATACACCATATTTTTAGAGAATTCTTTACTAATCCTATTTGACTCCTAACGTTCGGTCCCATTTACTAGGTTCCAACCTAAGGTCAAAGTTTTTGCTCTGATACCAACTATGGTGACCCTGCATACCACTGCATGTTGTAGTATGCCAGTCGTTGATATAACATTCACGAAGTACCATTCCGCAAATATTACATCCCTCAGAGTAGTACAACAGAACATAGCAGGTCCATAACACATTCATTTATTATTACATGCATAATATACATATCGTCTCGGAGCTCCTCTTGGGTCCTAAGAGGGATACTCCTGGGTTCGAGGCGAACCCATCTTAACTTACAATATAGAAGTTTCACTAGGTTGTACATTTATTTCCTCGAGCAGTTAAGTACTAAGAGTTCGCACTGCTCGGATACTACTACTACTCGGTTATTCTAGGCTGGATCTCCTCCGGAAGCCTCCCCGGTTCCGTAGATTATAAGGTAGTCTACGCCTTCAACACCTCCAGAGAGGTCTGGTTCTTCATAGCCGATGATCTCGGCTCCTTCAGGGTTGTCGTAGTCCTCCTCCGGACGGTTCAGACAATCTAAGCAGGGGATTTAAGAGTGGGATGAGTACGAGCGTACTCAACAAGTTCATAATAGATAAGAGGTGTTCAATGCACTAGCTATGATATTAGACCAGAAAGTCTAATACCAATGCAGGTTTTGATAAACATTTCTTCAAGAGGTTGCTTTTATTTCAAAGAACTATGTCCGTCAGCCTTCACCGGTTTACTAGAACTTCATGGAGCTCCTTTCCGGCCGCGTTCGTAGTTTCATATCCCGGAACAGGGAGTGACAGGTCACGGTTCTTTACACTCTGCAGAGGTGTGTTGCTTTACCCATAAGAGATTAACCTTGGTGCCAACCGGGCAGCTTTCCCGTCCACACTTCCTATGGTGTGAGGCCCGGTATAAGGTCTAGCCAATCATTTTCCTCCGCTACCTCGAACACCCACCCTTTGCTGCAAACTCCGACCCTGGGTCCACGCCGGTCCCATTATTCCCATAGATTTCAGGGTGGACCCCGACCATGACGTCAATGCAGGGCTCTACCATACATTCCTACACCGGCAGTTGCAACCCATCATAGACCTCATTACCGTTGGGACTTCTACGGGTTCCCACCCCTGCATCATGTCTCGCAAGATCATGTGCACCCAATAATGAGCATCCGTTGATGAACGAGAGGTGGAAACACTTTTGACTACTCCGTCCCACTCCGGATCTTATGGTTAACACGGGTATTGCGGCACAAGAATCACTGGACGATATTTGTTGTTTAATCCTAGATGGATATAAACCCTTGCAATGGAACCTCCACCATATCAACACAATCCATGGTTCCATTGCCCACCACATAGTCATATTCATAGTTATGAAAATAGTGGTTTTGGTTTTTATACAATAGTGATAACCATAGTACTTTGCAAGTAATTTGATAGAAATACTCAAATGACATGAGCAAGTGATGAACTTGCCTGAACACTGCAAAGTTTTGCAGTTGGATGGTGTGGACTGACCCTTGTCCTCTGTTTCTGAAAAATAGCATCATTGTCCGATAAGGGCAATGGTTAAAGAAGCAATTATGCATGATTCCAGTTTTAGGGTTTGTTCCCCCCTTCTGATGTCATTATTATTTCATGTAAGAGGTTAATACTAAGAATGATTTGGGGATACTCTGTTTACAGCAAAATACAACCTTGAAATGTTGTCAAGGTGTTTTTAAAGTCCAAATGAATTTAGGGACTTATTTTCATTATTGAAAATATTATATGTGATTTGAATGATTATTTTAATCCTCAAATTTGAACTTATTCATAGTTGTCTTCAAAAATTCACTTTGATATTTTATTCAGATAGAGCATTTTATGCTGATCAATTTTCATATTTTTAATTATTTTTTAGAGCTATTAAATATTTCTTGTGTATTTTCAAAGTTTCTGTATTTAAAAGGATTTGTGAAAAGACATATTTGCCCCTGGGCCCACATGTCAGTGCGGCCCAGTGGGTTAGGTCGCACCCGAGCCACCAGTTCGGCTCGGTGGGCCCACTCGTCCTCTCCTCTCTTCCTCGCGCAGAAACCCTAATCTCTCCTTTCTCTCTCGCGACGCCGTGGTCGCCTCGCCGTCGCCGAATTAAACCGGCTGTCTCCGGCCAGCTCCGGCGGCAAGATCAGTGCCAATCGAACCGCCGTTCGACGGCGCACCGATTGGTCCGCGCCGATCTGCTTTCCCTCGCCGCCACCGTTCTTCCCCAACACCCCTGCGACATGGCCATGTGATCCACGGCGATCTCGTCGCCGCCGTTGTTCCTGGTGACGTGGCGCAGCCGTGTGCCTCGCCGTGGTGATGCTGGGGCTCATGCGCCTGGCGACGCCTAGCCTGGCTGCGGCCTGGCGCTGCCGTGGTCGGCCCGTGCCGCCATGGGCACGTCGCGGTGCTCTGCTCCAGGTATGCTCGCCTCCTTCTCTCCTGTCTTCTCTACCTCCTCCCCTTACTCTGGATGCCTGGGCATCCAGCTTGTAGTGTTGCTGCTGCTACGCCTCTGTTCCTTGCGCCATGCTTGCTCTGGTGCTGTGCTCGCTGCTGCTGCCTACATGCACCATGACTCCTAGCTAATGTGCTTGCTCTACTGCTATGCGTATGATGCTTGCTGTGCTGCTACTGCCATGCTTGCCCTAGTCTATGCGCGTGTGCAAATCTTACTGTGGCGTGTGCTTCCTTTGTTTCCTGTCTCTGCTCACCCTTGTGGTTATACATGCTATTATCTGTCTAGATGCTCATCTGAGCATCACTAGCCATTGTTGTTGCTTGCTTGCTTGTGCTCTGATATGCTCTGGCTCCCCTGGTTCATTACTGTGAGTGATTCTTGCTGTTTAGCAAGAGACAGTGTTGTTTGTGTGATGATTATTGAGTTCTGGCTCATGGTAGGCTTGGCCTTGCTTAATTGTTGTCCATATACATCAATTCCTTGATGATATGCTTCTGGATAAAATCATAAAAATGGTTTATGTACTAGTCTGTGATTCAATTGTTGCTTAACTATGGTTGTTTAATTTATATGATTCCTGTGTGATGCCAGTGATGCCCTAGCATGCTCTAGCAAGCTTCTGATGATCCTGTGATCATCAGTTGCTTGTAAAAGCTGGGGTGCTCCATCTTGTGCCTTACCAGTGCTCAATTTGAGCTGTGTGTGGTTACAGATTAGTGCTGGTGTGTGCTGTGGTTGGCTCAAGCAATTGCTGTTGCTTGCAGTGGTCAATTGGATCCACTGCAAGGCTCTGATGTATTGATTACTTGTATAAATCATTTATCTGTGTAGCTTGGCAAGATTTATTTGATAAATGAGATGAACTGTTTCTGCAGTTATGATTCTTTAACTTAATTGACTTGAGCTAGAGGGATGCCAACACTTGTTGGGGACCCTAGCTCACTCTGAACCCTCTGGGTGATGATGGGTGGCTTGGTTGGCTAGTCTTGTGGTTGAGGTGGCCTCAACAACAAGTATTTGCTGTTCAGGAAGCTCCCACCCCTTTGTTGGCTTGCTGTGGCTTAGTGAATATCTCACTGGATAAATCCTCGTTGGTTTTCCAGTGACCTTTGCTGTTGACAAACAAGAATAGACATAATCTGTCTATCTGTCTGATGGCTTGCTGGCTTTAGGTGCTAGATGATTTTGGATGGCTAGTTAGGGATTAATCCATGTTGGATTTCTCTGGTATAGTCACCATGCTGACATACCAATGTTCCCTTGGTGATTTCTTTCTGGCTGATCTCTAGTTTGCTTGCACCAAAAGGCTTAGTAGCCAGATGATGATACAAACTGGGTACTCACACCCTATGGCTTGTGTGTGTTTGATGCACATGCTTATTTATGAGCAAGACAGATGCTTGCTCATGATTCTTTGGGTACACCTCACTCCAGCTCCTAGAATTAGTTGTTGGCGTAGAGGATTTCTTCTGGTTTGGATTTATGAGCTTGCCCTGCTCCTCCTTGCTTGCTGGTGATGCTTGGTTAATTTCTGGTGATTGGAGACTAGGTGAGACAGCTCTAGCTGTTCACCTATTCTTGGTGTTCTTGAGCTGTTCTTGGTATCTGATGACTTACCCTGCTGCCTGTCGATGGATGAAGCTAATGGCTAGGGTTTTGGCTGTGAAAAGCTTTTATATGATCTTCTTCTTCTTCTCTGGTCGACAACAAGGCCTGGCATGTGTTGGTGACTCACTAGCTGTGTGTGTGCTGTGCTCCATGCACACAGCCTTGTGAGCAGGATGTGTGTGTGTGTATCCTGATACTTTGCATCTGGCTTGGGACTTGGTTGTGAGCTGATCTGCTCGACAGCTTTGGTCATATCCTTTCAATTCTCATTTCTTTGCTAACCTGCCAAGTGGAATGCCACTTGGCATAATGTTATGTTTGTGTTGTTTGTGTGCAGGGATCAAGCAATTGATCAAGATGGACCTGAAGATCATCAAGTCCAAGATCAAATGAAGATGATCTTGTAGTATTTAGGATAGAATCTTACCTTGTACTTTTCTTTCATTTTCTTATTTCATTTATTCATTTCATGTAATATGTTGTAAAGTCATAATTCAATTCTGAATATTGTAATTGACAATGTACTATGTGTGATTATCAATAAAGCTCCCATTTTCCTTAATGAGCTTTATATAATTGTTGTACTATTTATATTCTTGATTACTTATAATTATTTATTGAATTATGAGATATCAATTTGATGTTTGAATTTGAAATTCAAATTCAAATTTGGTTTGAATTAAGATTGTGATGCAAGATCTCTTCTCTCTTCTCAAAACCCTAATGTAGTTGAGTAGGAA
Organism: Lolium perenne; assembly: GCF_019359855.2. Taxonomy (NCBI): domain Eukaryota; kingdom Viridiplantae; phylum Streptophyta; class Magnoliopsida; order Poales; family Poaceae; genus Lolium; species Lolium perenne. The sequence continues at coordinate 46,417,201 of NC_067244.2, forward strand.
CAAGTTTGTCGCACTCTCGAAACCTTAACCCTGTAAGATGTCGAGAGAGAAACTTGTCCCCCTTCGATGCAGTTTTGTTTTAAAAACGCGAAATTTTCCCGGAATTTACGATGCAATGCACATCCCTTTCTAAAATCTACCCCTCGATCGTCTCTAAACCTGGGACATTACAGATCTTCAACTCCTACTGTCGGCACCATGCAGTGGTGCTGGCCCAAGTGGTGTGTCCCCGGTGCCGGTTCTCCTGGCCTAGCGGCGGAGATCAGCTTAATGCGGCGGAGAAGGAACTCGGGGATCTAATTGCTTTTTCATTTTTCTTCTCGATGGCCTTGCTGTAATACCTAGGGTCTTGTCTGTATTTTCTAGTTTCTTTTCAGACCCCTTTGTAATTTGTACACCCACCGCTTATAAATGAAACAGCTTCCAGGTCCTTTTGGACCGTAGCCGTTCAAAAAAAAAAAGGCAAGCAAAGCTATAGGCTAAAGCAAAACACGCTCGTTTTGCGAGGAAAATATGCTGCCGAACTAGGAGGAATGCAAATGTAGTTTCGTTTACCGCAAGAACATATTCGTTTTGCTATGATGAATTTTTCGTCTAGTGAAAAAGAATTCCATTGTGCCCATTTGAACAAAAAATACACCGTCATGGTTTGGGTACAAGGCACGATATATAGAACCTCGCTGATGGAGTGAAAGATGACAGAACCAGAGGATTTCTTCGTTTACGTGTCTGTGTTGAGAAACATCGAGCGAGCCACCATGCGAAGCATTGATGAGAAGCAGCATTGCCTTGCGAACCTGCGCACTAGTATAGCCAGGAGTGGAGCAGCGACGTGACCGCACGGGGGCAAATCCCAGCAGTCGGCACACGCAAGCCTCCTAGCCCTGATAGATCGTGGTCCTTCTCCTCGATAGCATCAAAGTGATTGAGTTTTGGCTCAGCAGGTTGATTGACATTTCTGCCACCGCTGCTTGACTTGAGGGCTCAGCTACGACCTTGGATAGTTCGATACAAAATCATTCAAGCACATACGCAGTACGGTACAACCGTGCAGGATTCTCGGTTAAGTCGAGAAGGAGAAATACGAAGGCCTTATTTGATTTACAGGATTTGCGTAGGAATGTAGCATTTAGATTTAGATTGTATGAAAAAAAATTCTTACACTAGTTGTTTGATTTATAGGAATATATTCTACAGAAATTAATTCTATAGTAATTTTGTAGTGTAAATTTTGTATGAATAAAACATTAGGTTATACCTCATGAAAAAATTCTTTTGGCACAATTAAACATAACTCATCTTTCTATGGGATTGAACTAGCCACGACATATAAATCATATGTTTTTTTCCTATTACTATGATTTTCCTATCCTATTAATTAAAGGAGCTCTAAACCTTTGATCACTTTCACCGATCTACAGTAGCCTAGGGCTTCTTCCACCTTTGACTGGGCCGTCGATGGCCACTCCGCCGGAATAGCCGGCCGGAGTTGGTTTAGGTTTGGCGCCGGTGTAGTTTAGGAGTAGATCTGCAGGTTTTCTTTTTCTTTTTTGGCTTCATGCCAGTGATTGGGCGTTTGTCCCGTAGTGAAGACGGTGGCTCGGATCTCCGTCGTAGGGTTGCTGCTTGCCCTACCTCTGCTCCTATGCCCTACCTCAGTAACTTGGTGGCCTCAGGTTCTGTTCACCCCAATGTTGATACGAAGAAGAAGCTCTCCTAGCCGGCTATGGTGGCGAGCAGGAGGTCCAAGTCGAAGCAGCAAGGTGCATGCCTTGTTGATTCTCTCCTGGACGGCCTTGGTGGCAAGGGGGATAAGAGGCGAGGTGCGCTGGTTTTGGATCTGGGAGGCATTTTCTATCCTCTTCGCCGGTGCTACTCGAAGACGGAGTCCACAGGGGAGACGGAGAAGAGCCGGGAGGTGGCCACACCACCCGTAGGCACGGCCCCCCTGGCCGCTCCTAGGTATGGTGTGGGCCCCTCGGGCGACCACCGACATCGCCCTTTCGCCTATAAATTGACATCCTCGGCAAAAACCTAAATACCCGAGCCTCCATCCATGAAAAGTTCGGTAGCCGTCGCCATCGTCGACCCTAGCTCGGGAGGGTTCTTAAGCTCTTCCCGGCACCCTGATGGAGAGGGAAATCATCACTGAAGGCCTCTTCATCACCATTCCCGCCTCCGAATGATGCGTGAGTAGTTCATCTCTAGACTACGGGTCCATAGCAGTAGCTAGATGGTTTTCTTCTCGTCCTTATGCTTCATGTTTAGATCTTGTGAGCTGCCTAACATGATCAAGATTATTTTTATCTAGTGCCGCATGTTGTGTTTGTTAGGATCCGATGAATATTGAATAGTATGATTGAGTTGATTATAGACCTGTTTATATGTTATTTGTGATCTTGCATGCTCTCCGTTGCTAGTAGATGCTCTGGCTAAGTATGTGCTTGTGACTCCAAGAGGGAGTATTTATGCTCGATAGTGAGTTCATGCCTCTATTAATCTGGGAGAGTGACAATAACTCCTAAGATTGTAGATCTGTTGTTGCTACTAGGGAGAAAACAACAGTGCTTTATCCAAAGATAATTATATTGTTTACTTTACACACTTTATTTAATGCAATAATCTGTTGCTTGCAACTTAATACCCAAAGTTTTTCGGATGATATCATGAGGGTGGATTATTAGTCATAGATGCAGTTGGATTACGGTCTATGAATCTTGTTGTAATGCCCAAATGAATCTCATAGTAATCATCTTGTCATGTATGGTCTTTATTATGTCAATTGCCCAGCTGTAATTTGTTTACCCAACATTTTATTTATCTTCATGAAGAGACACCTCTAGTGAACTGTGGACCCAGGTCCTTTCTTTTACACTGATAAAACCATCTACTGCGAATACCTGTTATGTTTCCTTACCGCAAGCACTATTCTCTTTATTTCACTGCAAACAAATATCTCTTTTCCACACTATACGTCTAATCCTTTGTTTTCAGCAAAACCAGTGAGATTCACAAACTCATTGTAAGTTGGGGCAAAGTAGTTTGGTTGTGTTGTGTGCAGGTTCCACGTTGTTGCTGACACCGGTAGTGCGCCCTGCCAAAGTCAGCCAACAACACCTTCAGAAGTGATTTCTTTCTCCTACTGGTCGATTAAACCTTGTTTCTTACTGAGGGAAAACTTGTTGTTGTTCTCATCATACCTTCCTCTTGGGGTTTCCCAACTGCATACTCTGCACAACATTAGGTGGCCCCTACTCTTCCTCCAGGATGAAGGCCTTTCTTCGCATCCTTCGTCGGACCTCGACGCTCCTCCACCGCCAAGTAGTTCGTCCCGGAAGAGGAGGAGCAGCCGGCATCTGCGGTGCATCGCTGGAAGTATGATGTCGAGCGCTTTGGCATCAGATCTCGACGGGCACGTCTTGAGATAGCCGGCGGGAGGTGGCAGTGGCACCCAAGGACCTAATCACTTTTCATCTTTTGTTCCAGGGTGTTTTTGTACATTTCTTCAGGCCCTTTATTCTAATTTTAGGTTTCTCAGTGCGAGAGATGTTAAATGGCCTCTTTGTAATATGTACCCTCCACGTGTGTTCTAGTGAATGAATTACTCGGGTCTTCTAGACCCCACCTCTGTTAAAATAACGAAATTGGGACCATTTGGCATGCATGCTCGGTGTTCAATGACCAAAAATATAATAAATTTTGTTACAACACCTTGCTAAAAACACCACGAATAGTTAAAAAATAACAAAATGAAAAATCGATCAGGTTTTTTTAAAACATGAAGGGTGCATTAGGACCCGAAAACTGCATTGCTTACAGTTGTATGTAGATAATTATAATTACAAAGAGCTAAATAGAAATTACATTATGGTCCTCATGCTTTCCCACTAATGAAATATAAAATGCAATCCAATCCTTCTCGACCACTCCTACATTGCAATGGGAGCACGAGTCACGACTACACAACTCGCAACCAGGATTACTCCCTATGTTATCAAAAAAGTGAAAGTTCCATTTTTTGAAGAGAGATTCGAAATTATGCTTTGAAAAGTACAATTTATTTTTTATTCTCTTTTTAATTTCTCTACTTTCAATGATGCAAGATGAATGTAGAAAAAGAGAAGACCATGTGAGAGAAAGTTCAATAATATAGTCAGTTGATTATAAGCAAAATGTCATCTCATCCATAGTTAACATATAGCTAACACGTATAATAATTGGCTCTGAAAATACTAAACTACTTTATTAATACATGGCTCATCTTTTAGTCTCAAAAAGTGTTTAGAAGAAGTTGCTAGAGCTAGCTCTTGCATGAAATCATACTTAACTTCTCTCTTCTTCTCTCCTCTCTAACTAAGCACACATATTATATTTAAATCCTCGTAGCGTGCTGACTAGACCTTGTTGCACTTGTTGTGATAGATGTTATTAAACTTGATTCTTGTACAATAAGAGAGAAGCACTTTTATCTACTTTAAAATGCATTGAGAAGTAAGGAGTACATCCTTTTATCGATATTTTTAAAGCTAAATATCCACTTATGTAAGAATGGAGGAAGTAATCAACTTGGGTCGAGGTAGGTGTGAGGCGCCAAACCAAAATCTAAGATCCTCCCATGAGACACGCTAGAGAAACAAGATGTCGAAGCGTCATTTTATGTAATCTAGTTACGAGAAAAAAATAAACTTGAAATGTGGTAGGTATTCTAACAACCCTTCATCAAATGAGCTAACAACTACATAGTCCTATAACTTCATGTGACATCGGATGATTTGTATTTGATGAACATAAAGAACACAAAGGGGAGGAGAGACACAACACACCGCCAAGTGAGAGAATTATGTGGCCAATGCAAGCTATTTATAGGAGCATGGGGGTTGAAAGAAGGCGGGAAGCAAATGGATGGAACGGTACTTTGCCGAGTGTCCTCTAACGACGCTCCACTACAAAGAAAAAGTCATGTAAAGACATCTAATTTAGAGGCTAGACACGGGAAAATACAAAGGAGCTCTCGGGTGCAACGCACCCCCATACTTAGAAAAATAAAAATATATATTAAAAAAAATTAAAAAATTTTAATTTTTTTTGCATATCAAAGATGATCAGGTATTGTACTTGAAACAAAATATTTTTCTAGGAAATTACTTTTATTGTATCCTGGGTAAAAAACAAACTTGAAACGCCCCATGACCAGGTACTATTCACTTTATATTCGTCATAATTTTGTTTTTTTTCCTGGAGTCCATGGGAATTATTTCGTGTCCAAACATTTTTTTTTACGAGTACAAACTTGATCATCCTTAGTTTCCAGGAAGATTCAAAAAAAAAATTGACTTTTCAAATTACTATATTTTTTTTGGTTTATGGGGGTGCGTTGCACCCGAGAGCCACAAGTCCGCGTTACTAGACACGCTAAACTTCATATCTACTTGTAAAGACGCTGCTATATTACGTCATAGCAATATCTTCTTGTACACCGTCTCAAGTAACAAAAAGATGCTTCGTTCAGCGTTCCAAAAATAAGACGAGACGTTTTCAATATCGTGTCTAGCTACATTGCTGTGTCTCGATATTGCATCCTTGAATGGAGATAACTGTTGCATTCAATATAAATTAATTTATTCTTAAAATATTTGCAAAAGCTGAACGAGTGCACACCATATAACTAAAATCAAATTATATCCATCAAATGACAAAACACATTACAAAAAATAAAGTGCAGCGCAGAAAATATTTATTACGAGTATATAATTTGGTGGCAACTGCACTTTACGACTAAAATGTACATTCTTACAAAAATTTGCATACATCACTGAATAATACTTTAGAACTACGTACATGATTTCTGGGAACAACTATATTAGATCTTGAAATCATCTGCTTGTCCGGTTCACTGCTTGTGTAAACTTCCTTTGCTACTCCGCTTGAAAAATCTTCACAAAAAGTATCCTACAGTTTGACAATCAGCAAGTATAATATTAACAATTTAAGAGCAAGTTAATATGTTTATGATGTAAGAGTAAATACAGTGTACATCAGAATGTTTTATCCTAGAGTTTTGGTCTGATAAAAGACTACACATGTTAAAGTTCCATCAATATTATGTCTTTATGAATTATTTGTATCCACTGTAACACAAAAAGAGAGTAGACAAGTGAATTCATAAACCTCGGTCCATTTTAAATCTACTTTTATAACACACTATCACACTTTACATTTTTTTGTCATTTATTATTCAAAAATACAAAAATACTTTCTTCACTTACAAAAACACACAAAACCACAAAAACAACCATCTTTTCATTGCTTTTATCTTGCTTGCCAGGTTTACTTGACTTTACTTACATTTATATTTCACATTACAAATATGAAACCATGTATTTAACAACTACACGATAGAGTTGGGGACACAAAACAAAAACCTTGTTTTGAAGATTTCTAGAAAAGAAGAAGAAGAATCAACCCCTTACCAAATCCCCGAGAATTCTCGAGTCACCACTATGGAGAAAAGAAGCTTGCTACAACACTCTGTATCTACAGTCCCAACGAGTTGGTACACACTAAGTTATTTCCATCACCTTATGCTCGTGGAAGAGGAAGGCCAAATGATTTAAGTTGGAATTTGGCCACTCTAAGTCCAAGGTTGAAATTTTGACAACATCGTATGAAGGGGTTAGTCGGGATATCCTCAAGATGACCAGAAATGAAACAAAAATACTTAACACGAAAGTTTTTCATATCTTCAAAACGTATAATTTTGCTTTTGGAGGTATCTGGATTCGACTGGCGATGCGGCTCATAGAGGTCTAACAAGATCCGGGTAACTTTCCTTTTGTTGGATCCAACCGGAAGTTAAAGATGCATCCAAAATTCCATCAAGATGACCTCATATGGAAAAGTGCCCAACACTAAAGTTATTCTTATCGTTGAAATGTACATCTTTGGTTTTGGAGTCATCGGATCCAACTTAAGATTCTCCCCTGGAGAGGTGACAAGATCCAACCTCAAGTTGAAGATGTAGTCGGAAATTCATCAGGATGGTTCTGGATGAGACAATGCTCAACACAGGAGTTGTTCGTATCATCATGATGACAAATTTTATGTTGACTGATAAGGGGTGGTCCGATCTTTTCAGTAAGCAATGGTGGTGATGATGATCACGGGGTGATAGCAGCGGAGGAACACGACGATGTAGTGGATGATAACTTGTATGACGCAACGAGATCTCTCGATTGGTCCCTGTCGCCAATGCAACAACTCTCAACCCTGCAAGATATTCGCAACTCCACACACTTGCGCACGTAGCCGCCGACCACGAAGCGGTAAGTTGCAACCGTCTAATTCCCAATGGAACAGCAGATCACACAAGACTTTATCAGGATCTACACAATATCAAGCAATATGGTGTAGGGAATTCAATAGTTTTGCAGAGCAAACAACTAAGAACTAGGGTTTATCTTAAACATGGCATAAGCAGCTAGGGGCGTCCTGGCACTTATATAGGCGTCCGGGATGACTTCTGGTCGAAAAGATACAAGAATAACCGACCCAGAATAGATCTGGTCGAGACAGACTCGGACACGGCCGGTCTGGGGGCCGGTCGACCGGGCCTGGGACTGGGCTGGCCGGTTCAAACCGGGCTAGGGACCGGGTTCCAACCGGGCTCGGGAATTGTGGCACAGTAACGTCCCCGGTTGGCATCAGCGTGGCGCCCGGTTGGCGCCGGGGTGGATCCGGCCTGCCGCCCGCTCGGACCGGGCTAGGGACCGGGCGTGCCGGCGTGGCAGCCGGTTTGACCGGGTACTGGGCCGGCCTGGACTTTATCTTCTCCTCTCGCGCATGCCTCCCGCTCCTCCCTCGCGCGTCCATGAGATTTCTTCATGTCCAGCTCCTTGTCCAGCTCCACGCCCATCTTCACGTCCAGCTGCTCTTCTCCTCCTCGTGCGATGCTTTTCTCCTCTTCATACCTGATGATACATAAGTAATGGGACTTAGGTAGTATAAAGTTCTGATCAATCAAAGTATCATTTAGGAACAAGTTCACCTGTTGTTTAAGTAGCTTCGCACGAGCCCTTGTAATAGGTCCAATCCGAACTTCATTGGACTTGAGCTTCACAGCAGGTTCATCTTCAGTTGGTAATGACGGAGGTGGTAGTGAGGTAGGGATGTCCTCATCATCTCCCCCCCCCTTCAAAAGGCGTCGACCTCGACGCTCCAAGGTCTTCTCCGTCATATGGTGTCAAATCAGCAGCATTGAAAGAATTACTGACACCAAACTCATCAAGTGGAAGATCTATCGAGTATGCATTATCGTTGAACTTGGCAAGCACTTTGTAAGGACCAGCACCACGAGGAAGCAACTTGGACTTCCGTAGCTTCGGGAACCTATCCTTGCGAAAATGTACCCAGACCATATCACCAGGCTTGAACAACATCTCTTTGCGTTTCTTGTTCATCCTTGCAGCATTGCTCTTACCTTTCTTCTCTATCAACTCTTTAGTCTTCACATGAATGTTTCGCACAAAATCTGCCCTCTTGGATGCCTCCATATTAACTCTCTCGTGTATAGGGAAAGGCAACAAATCAAATGGAGTAATGGGTTTGAAACCATACACCTCCTCAAAAGTACACAGCTCCGTGGTAGAATGTACCGCCCTGTTGTAAGCAAACTCCACATGCGGCAAACACTCTTCCCACTCCTTCAGGTTCTTCTTGATCATGGATCTCAACAGTTGTGACAATGTTCTATTCACCACTTCAGTTTGTCCATCAGTTTGGGGATGACATGTAGTACTGAAAAGTAGCTTCGTCCCCAGCTTTCTCCACATAGTCTTCCATAAGTAGCTCATAAACTTCACGTCACGATCAGAAACAATAGTCTTTGGGACTCCATGTAGTCGCACAACCTCCCTGAAAAACATGTTAGCAATATGCGACGCATCGTCGCTTTTGTGGCAGGCAATAAAGTGTGACATCTTAGAAAATCTGTCCACTACCACAAATATAGAATCATGGCCTCTCTTAATACGCGGCAAACTCAATACAAAATCCATACTAATATCCTCCCAAGGTGTAGTAGGTGCCAGTAAAGGAGTATAGAAACTGTGAGGCTTCAGCTTGGACTTGGACCTGTTGCAAGTAATGCACCTCTTCACATATATGTCCACATCCCGCCTCATCTTTGGCCAATAAAAGTGGTCAGCGAGCATGAGTAGCGTCTTCTCACGCCCAAAGTGACCCATCAAACCTCCAGCATGTGATTCCTGTAATAAGAGCAAACGCACAGACGATTCTGGAACACATAGTTTGTTATCTCTAAACAAAAACCTATCATGTATGTGATATTTTTCCCATGCTTTACCAATAGCACATAAGCGATATGGTTCAGCAAAATCATGATCAGTAGCATACAAATCACATAGTACTTCTAATCCATGAATTTTAACATCAAGTTGAGTTAATAACATATTCTTCCTAGATAGAGCATCAGCAACAATATTATCTTTTCCCTTCTTATGCTTAATAATGTATGGAAGACTCAATGAACTCGACCCACTTAGCGATATGCTTATGCAAAGTAGATTGAGCTTTCAGATATTTCAAAGCTTCATGATCAGAATGTATGATAAATTCTTTTGGCCACAAGTAATGTTGCCAAACCTCAAGAACTCTAATTAAAGCATACAATTCTTTATCATATATAGGATAGTTCAACTTAGCACCAGAAAGTTTCTCAGAAAAATATGCATTGGGCGACCCTCTTGCATCAACACACCACCAATTCCAATACCACTAGCATCACATTCAATCTCAAATTTCTTATTGAAATCAGGAAGTGCAAGCAACGGTGCAGAAGTTAACAATCTCTTAAGTTCATCAAAAGCATGATCTTGGGCTGCGCCCCACTAAAAAATAACACCCTTTTTAATCAAATCATTCAAAGGTGCAGCAATAGTACTAAAGTTTGGCACAAATCTTCTATAAAACCCAGCTAGATCATGTAAACTTCTTACTTGACTCACATTCATGGGAGTAGGCCAATTTTGAATCGCTTCAATTAGACACATCTACTTCTACTCCATGCTTAGAAACAACATAACCCAGAAATATGACCTTATCTTTGCAAAATGTGCACTTCTCAAGATTACCATAGAGTTTATTATCACGCAACACTTGCAAAACATGTCGAATATGTATAGTACGATCAGATTCATTGCGGCTGTAGATTAATATGTCATCAAAATACATAACCACAAACTTGCCAATAAATTCACGCAAAACATGGTTCATCAGTCTCATGAAAGTGCTAGGTGCATTAGTCAAACCAAAAGGCATTACTAACCACTCATATAAACCAACTTTTGTTTTAAAGGCTGTTTTCCACTCATCCCCTTCTTTCATCCTAATTTGCTGATAACCACTACGCAAATCAATTTTAGAGAACACAGCAACACCGCTCAATTCATCTAGCATATCCTCTAAATAGGGTGACGATATCAAATAGTAATGTTGTTTATAGCTCTACAATCTACGCACATACGCCATGTACCATCTTTGTTAGGAACAAGAATAACAGGAACAACACAAGGACTAAGGCTTATGCGGATATAACCTTTGTCGAGTAGCGCTTGTACTTGCTTCTGTATCTCCTTCGTCTCTTCAGGGTTTGTTCTATATGGTGCCCGATTGGGTAGCGAAGCTTCGGGAATTAAGTCGATTTGATGCTCAATACCTCGCAATGGTGGAAGTCATGCGGGTACCTCATCCGAAAACACGTCGCCAAATTCCTGCAAAACATTAGAAACACCAAGAGAAAGAGGGGTCATGTCGTTAGAAACCAAAACCGTACCCCTGTACAAGAGCACAAGAGGCATGGCTGTAGGATCCTCGCTAAATTCTATCATGTCTTCTTTGGTGGCTAATGAGACTAAGGAATTCACTCTCTCACTTTTCGTTATACCACGCACGACATTACAATTCTCTCGCCTATCTAAAGAAGCATCCTCCAAGTTTACTTCAACTTTCTGACGAGATTCATTGACAATTTGCTGCGGTGACATAGGCTGTAGATTGATTTTCTTGCCCTTGAACTCCAAGTGATATGTATTGGCACGGCCATTGTGTTGCACAGAACGGTCATAGAGCCAAGGCCGACCCAATAGTAGGTGACACACCGTCATAGGAATCACATCAAAGTCAATGCAATCCTTATACGGTCCAATAGCAAACTCAACACGCACCATGTGGTTTACCTTCATCTCACCATTGTCGCTCAACCACTGAATATAGTATGGATGCGGGTGCGGTAGATACTTCAACTTCAGCTTGTTACACAACTCCTTTCTTGCTAAATTGCGGCAACTCCCGCCATAATAATGACCTTACAAGCCTTGTCAGGACCAACTAAAGCCTTTGTTTGGAACAAATTGCAGCGCTGAGTAGATGCACTAGGCAATACATTAAGAGCACGCTGCGACACAACAATGGTGCGAGCTTCAGACGGATAAGCATCTTCACCATCAGTGTCATAGTCATCATCTTCTGGAGCATTAGGATCAACATCATCTCCAGTCTCATACTCATTGTCCTCATTGATAATCATGACTTTATAGTTAGGACAATCTCTCTTGAAGTGACCTTTTCCTCCACATGTATGACAAGCCATATCACGATTGCACGCAGTAGACATGTTAGAGCCACTCGTACTTGCAGCAGATTCGGACTTCTTTGTGTTAGGCACATTGGAGACCGACTTGATAGGCGGAGTAGAGTAGGGTGCGGAGCGCATCGAGGGCGCTGGCGCCATGGATGGGGCCGCTCGGGGTGTGAAGCGCCCAACTCCTGTAGCTCAACCTTTAATCTTTGCTTCGTCAGCCAATTGTGATTAAGCTTCTTTTGCATGATGTAACAATTGATTCATATTGGTGTAACTATAGTGACGAATAATGCCTTTGATATCATACTTCAAGCCGTTCAGAAAACGCTGCATTGTCATCTCAAGAGACTCACGGACACGGCCACGCTGCATAAGCATCTCCATCTCCATGTAGTATTCATCCATAGTCTTCACACCTTGCCTCAACAGGGTCAACTTATCAAAAATATTCCGCAAGTAATTTGTAGGCACAAAGCGAGAAGTCATCGCCGCCTTCATAGCACGCCATGTGCGTATAGGTTGCTCACCATCCTCGTCTCGGTTACGAACAAATGCATCCCACCAACGCAAAGCATACCCATCAAATTCAGAAGAAGCAAGCTTGATCTTTCTATCTTCAGTGTAATGCGGATGTAAACTCCATAACTTCTCAATCTTGAGCTCCCAAGTGAGGTATTCTTCAACATCAGCACCTCCTTCAAACTTGGGTATAGAAAACTTGGGCTTACCCAATCCATCTTCCTCATCATGTCCATAACCATTGCGGCCAAGTGGAGCCCATCCTCGAGGACGATCACCACGTGGCGCACCACGAGCATTGTGTGCGTCATCTTGAAGCTCAGGATCTTTGTCATCTTCTTGGTGTTGTTGAGCGGTCAGATTCTCAACAGCTAAGCGCAAATCAGCAAGACTGCGTTGTATATCCGTCATTTGATCTTTCATCATAGTGACGGTCTCACATGTAGTATCCAACTTCTAGGAGATCTCTTGGACCGTCCCTTTAAGCTCATCATCCTGAGTGCGGAATTCACGTCGCATCTCATTACGAAAAGCCTTGTACTCCCTCCATGTGATGAGGTCTGCAGAACTCTTGTTTTCCTGGTTAACAAGTTTTTGATCACTAGCAGACATCGTTAGTATATTAGTGCATGATACGTCCAAAACGTATCTACTTTCCCGAACACTTTTGCTATTGTTTTGCCTCTAATTTGTGCATTTTGGATGCAACTAACACGGACTAACGTTGTTTTCAGCAGAACTGTTCTGGTGTCTCGTTTTTGTGCAGAAATCCAACTTTCGGGAAAATCCTCGGAATTTATGCAGAAGGCCCTATTTTCCCAGAATAATGACAGAGCCAGAAAGACAATTAAGGTAGAGGCCCGAGGGCCCCACACCATAGGGCGGCGCGGCCCAGGGGGGGCCCGCGCGGCCCTGTGGTGTGGCCCCCTCGGCCGGCCTCCGACGCCCTCCTTCGGACTATTTATCGGCCTCGACCTAAAAACGCACGGGGAGAAGTCGAAGTCGCCAGAAACCCTCCAGAACGCCGCCACATCGCGAAACTCCGTCGCGGGAGCCAGAAGTCTCCGTTCTGGCACTCCGCCAACGCCTCTACATCAACCAGCCATGTTTCCCCCATCCATGTGTGAGTAATTCCCCCGTTGTAGGCCGAAGGGGATGGTAGGGATTGGATGAGATTGGTCATGTAATAGCATAAGATTGTTAGGGCATAGTGCCTAGTGTCTGTAATTGGTACTTTGATGATATTGTTGCAACTTGTTATGCTTAATGCTTGTCACTAGGGCCCGAGTGCCATGATCTCAGATCTGAACATGATATTGTTTCATCAAGATAATCATTGTTTATGGTCTTACCTATAAGTTGTATACACATGTCGCTGTCCGGAACCGATGGCCCCGAAGTGACAGAAATCGGGACAACCGGAGGGAATGGTAGCGATGTGAGGATCACATGTGTTCACGGAGTGTTAATGCTTTGCTCCGGTACTCTATTAAAAGGAGTACCTTAATATCCAGTAGTTTCCCTTGAGGCCCGGTTGCCACCGGCTGGTAGGACAAAAGATGTTGTGCAAGTTTCTCATTGCGAGCACGCACGACTATATATGGAACACATGCCTATTGATTGCTTTGTACTTGGACAGCGTTTTATTATTATCTGCAAATGCCCTGCTATGATTGTTACATGAGTTTCTCTCATCCATGCAACGCCCGTTATCCGTCCCCGTGCCTACAGTATTTTAATCCTGCTGTTTACTAAAATCACTACTGCCGTCTCTGTTACTCTGCTGCTGTTATTTCACTACTACTACTGCTATAAAACTGTTACTGACATAGGCATCCCAAATGGGCCTGCCGAAGATAGTACCCGGGGTTTACTGAAGGCCCAATACCCGAAGAATAAGAAGATTCGGGAGCCCAAGATATATTAAGGAAAGTTAGAGTTGTAATAGGAAGTGTTATTTGTAATCTGGCGGGATGAGTTAGAAACCGTCCCGGACTCTGTAACTTATACAAAACGAAACCCTCGGCTCCGCCTCCTATATAAAGGGGGAGTCGAGGGATAAAGAGATCATCAAATCATTGTTACAAACCCTAGTTCTCATAATCGTCGAGTACTTTTCGGCTGAAACCTTCGAGATCTACTTGCCCTCTACTTCCAACTAAACCCTAGCCTACAATCCATAGGCATTGACAAGTTGATACCTTGTCAATTGGCGCCGTCTGTGGGAACTAGAGGCGTAAGGATCTGATCTCGATGGCACGTTCAAGATCTTCGACATCGTCAACCGCAAGCAACGCAATTGATCGAGGTAAACAGATCGCTGCTGGTTCTGTCGATTTTGTTCCTCACCCACCCTCCCGTTTGGATGCATATGCGTATCTGGCGGAGCCCATGGAGATGACGTTCGGAAGGTTTCACTTTCGCGTCGAGAAGGAAGGATCGTATCGTATCGAAATTCCGATTTCGTCGGGATCGTCGGCGGTCGATTCCGATTTTTCAAGCTATACATCGTCAACCGAGTCAGGAGAAGAAGAAACTTCGTCGACACGCTACGTCAGCACCAGAGCAAGAGAGAAACTCGCCAAGATCTTCAACGACATGTCGTTTGAGTCATCTGCGGACTCATATATAAGCGATGGCTCAAGCGATGTCGACAGTTACGACTTCATCGACAAATCTATCACAGTGGGCAAGGTCTTCATCAATCTCAACGATGATGTCACCAAACCCAACATAGATCTGAGTACAAAGTATCATCAGATTTATGCCATTGAAGATCAAGAGGAAACATCTGAGGCTTTCGACGATCTGGGAAATCCATACGTCGATCCCTCCAATCTGCGACAAGGCCTGGGCAATAAATACGTCGGGCCGCAGCCGCGAGACAGAGTTCAGCTTTCGCAAGCAGCGTGGGACAGAGCCGCGAGAGCTATGAACGGTTCAGAACCAATGGCAACCACAGCCACACCAGAGGAATTGCAAGCATATCAATATAGGCTCGCACGAGCTGCAAGAGAATTGGAAAAACAGACAGCTGAGTTAAACAGAAGAAAGGAGGCAGCTTCTGCATCTAGCAGGAGGAGGGCAGATCTAAGTCGACAATCTAGAACTTCGGGTGATAGCCACAGGGAGGCGCGGAACAGAGCAAGATCAAGGTTGCAACATATACCCGAAGCAGAAAGAGAGCACTTGGTCCAAAACCTCGACATGTCCTTCATGTCGATAGATACAAGAGGAAACATCATCCCTAAGACACCAGAGGCTGGGTATATGGCGACACATGCTTTTATCCTCGCATCTAAACCACCTCCAGGTGATCCAAGGGAAACACTATACAATATGGCGGTAGCAGGAGTTGGAGCTATGGGGACAAATGCTTTGTATCAACGCCTCCCGAAGGAGCGGCAAGGCAAAATAGTCCACGACTGCGCAGCAGCAACGGCGGCAAAGACCTGAAGGACCAAGTGGAGCAAGAGACACAGCAGCACAAGCAAGGGTCGACAGAGCGCGGCAAAGCAGAAGGGATCATCGGCAATCTCCGGAGCTTAACGACGAAGATATGTGCGGCTTACCATGCTTCACGAGGAGAGTCCGAAAAACTCGAGTCCCCTCAGGATTCAAGTTACCCGACAACTTCAAGAAGTTCGACGGCCTTCAAGATCCAGAGGATTGGCTAGTTGATTATCTCGAGACAGTGAAGCTCACAGGAGGAACCAAGGCAACAGCTATGCAAAGCATCCAGGTGCATTTGAGTGGAGCCGCACGATCTTGGGTAAAGAAACTCACTCCAGGATCTATCGACAGCTGGGAAAGTTTCGAGGACGTGTTCGTCAAGAACTTCAGATCCACGTGCAAAAAACCTGCGTCGTTAGAGGAGTTGAGAGCATGTCGACAAAAGCCAGATGAGCCAATGAGAAAGTACATCCAAAGGTGGAATATCATCAAAAACTCGGCAGAAAATATATCTGACGAGAGAGCAATAGATGCATTTGTCGCAGGAATCAGGCGTGGAGATTTTGTCGAGGACTTGGGAAGGACCAATCCAAAGACAGTATCCGCGTTAATGGAGATAGCAAATAGATGGGCAGATGGAGAAGACGTTGTCCACAACAAACGGCACAGGTCGCCAGAGGAGGACCGTGGTCGAAACTATCAACCGAGGCGACGATTTCCTCGGCAGTACCCGAACTATGACGCTCCAGGGCAAATTTCGGCAGGCTTTCGGGCAAACACAGGAGGAAGCAACAGAGATGATTATCAGAGAAGCAGTGAACAGCGAGGTGATAACAGGGATGATTCTCGCAACAACAGGCAAAATAGCGGGCCTAGGTTCCCAAGGCCTTTCGTGTCCCCTGAAGAGATGATGAATGGACCGTGTCAAATGCACTTTTTCCTCGACAGCAACGGTAAAAGACAGTCAGGGCACCTGCAGAAAGACTGTCGAAATTTTCAGGCAATGCTAAGGTATGCAGAGCACGCTAACGCACGGGCAACACAGAGAAATCCTCGAGAACCCAGAAGCGAGATTCACTTGCCGCCTCCTCCCGCGATTACAGACGACAATCGGCATCAGCTCAGAATAGCGGCAGCACCTCCACCACCACCTTATGTTGATCCTAACTCCAACGGAGCGGTGTCGATGATTCAGAAGGGAAGGCCGTCCAATAGAGCCCAGAAAGTAATCTCACGACAGGTGTTTATGGCAGAAAAAATGCCTCCACCAACAGTTGAGTATCTTAATTGGTCAGGACAAGATATTGGCTTCACCATAGCAGATCATCCGCAGCAAGTTCCTCGACCAGGGCAGTCAGCACTTATTCTGCCAGCAGTTATCGCGGGATTTGATGTCTCTCGAGTGTTCATAGACGGCGGCAGCAGCCTAAACCTTATGTATGCAGATACATTGAGGAAGATGAACATATCCTTAGCAAACTTGAAACCAACAGACACAAGGTTCCACGGCATCACACCGGAGAAACCAAGTTATCCATTGGGGAAGATCAATCTCGACGTTCAGTTTGGGACCCGAGAAAATTATAGAATCGAGAGGCTGGAATTTGAAGTCGTGGATTTTCCGTCGCAATACCACGCTCTGTTGGGACGACCAGCATATGCTAGATTTATGGCGGTGCCACACTATACATACCTGTTGTGGAGATTGCCTGGACCAAAGGGACCAATCACAGTTAAAGGAAGCTTCGCCTTAGCCGATAAGTGCGACAAGGATTTTCATCGGCTATCAGAAACTTTCGAGATGCAAGCTGAGTATTTGGCGTCAAGAAGCATGACTGATTACGACGTACTGCCAGATGTTGGAAGGCCAAATAAAGAATCAACTTTCAATACCGAGAAAAATTCTAAGGAGGTGCAGATTCACCCGACAGACCCGAAAAAGACGACATCTATCGCAAACGACATGGATATCGCATAGGAAAGCGCGCTCGTCGAGTTCCTCCGTGAGAACTGGAAAATCTTCGCATGGTGTCCAGCTGACATGCCAGGAGTACCCAGGGAACTTGCCGAGCACCACCTAAACTTGGATCCAATAGCGAGACCAATCAAACAACCTTTGCGGCGTTTTTCAGAACCAAACCGCAAAGCTATGCTGTCAGAAATCAATCGACTACGAGAAGCTGGTTTTATCAAAGAGATATTCACAGAAGCCACATGGGTAGCAAATCCTGTGTTGGTGCTGAAGAAAAACACTAAGGTCCTTCGCATGTGCATCGACTTTACGTGTCTCAATAAACATTGTCCAAAGGATCACTTTCCCCTCCCGAGGATCGATCAAATTATCGACTCCACAGCTGGATGTGAACGTCTTTCCTTCCTGGACGCATATTCTGGTTATAACCAGATCAGATTGAAAGAAGAAGATGAAGTAAAGACCGCGTTTATTACACCTTACGGCGTGTTTTGCTACAGAACAATGCCCTTTGGTCTAAAAAATGCGGGAGCAACATATCAGAGGATGATGCAGAAGTGTTTGGCGACACAGATTGGGAAAAACGTGCAAGTATACATCGACGATGTTGTCATAACGTCAAAAAAGGGGACAACACTGATCGAGGATCTCAAGGAAATTTTTGACAACCTCGACAAATTCTGCCTGAAGTTGAACCCGACGAAGTGTTCTTTTGGCGTCCCAGCAGGAGAACTTCTGGGGTTTCTAGTCTCAGCAAGAGGGATTGAAGCAAATTCCGATAAAATACAAGCTATCGTAACAATGAGAAAGCCAACAAAGTTGAAAGAAATACAATAGCTAACTGGGCGAGTCGCAGCTTTGAGCAGATTCGTCGCCAGGCTGGGAGAAAAAGCGTTACCATTCTACGCTCTGATAAAGCAAGGAGATAAATTCCAGTGGAACGAAGAGGCCGACAGAGCTTTCGAGGATTTGAAGCGCACAATCTCGACACCACCAATTTTGGTGGCGCCGAAGGAAAAGGAACCTCTCCTGCTGTATATCGCAGCCACACCCCAAGTGGTGAGCACGGTGCTAGTTGTCGAAAGGGAGGAAGAAGGAAAACTCCACGGCGTGTAGAGGCCAGTATACTTCGTCAGCGAAGTTTTATCGCCCTCAAAACAAAGGTACCCTCAGTACCAAAAGCTAGCATATGGAGTGTTCACAACAGCACGAAAATTGCGCCACTATTTTTCAGCACACCCGATCATAGTGGTCAATGAAGCTCCCTTGTCAAATATACTAAACAATCCAGAAGCTACGGGTCGTGTCTCCCTTTGGGGAATAGAACTTTCCCCTCGGGACATCACGTATGAAAAAAGAAAAGCAATCAAGTCGCAAGTTCTGCCGGACTTCATCGCAGAGTGGATGGAGTTGCAAAACACAGGACCTCCAGACCTGTCGAGAACCTGGACCATGAACTTTGATGGGTCCAAAAGACTAGAAGGAGCTGGCGCAGGAGTAGTACTCATATCACCTGAAGGCGACAAGTTGAAGTACATCCTTCGGATGACGTTCCCTAACGCATCTAACAATGAAGCAGAATATGAAGCCCTCATACACGGGATGAAGATGGCGAAAGCTTGCGGTGCAACTCGACTAAAAATCTTCGGCGACTCACAATTGGTGGCTCAGCAAGTCATGAACCAATGTGACGCAGTCAATGATAGCATACAAGGAGGTGTACAATGAGCTCGAAAAGTTGTTTGATGGATGCGAAGTAAATCATATTAGCAGATTGAGCAACGACGAAGCCGACGTTCTTGCAAACATCGGGTCGCAATGCCTCGCAGTTCCGCCAGGTGTATTTTGGGAAGAGATAACAGAGAGATCTACAAAATCGACAAAATCAAAAAAGAAGGAGAAGAAATCCTCGGGGGCTACCAAGGAAGAGCAAGAGGAAGAAGAAGATCAGGACCTGGTCATGGTGATACAGATACCATGGATGCAGACGTACATATCGTACATCCTCAGGAAAGAAATACCCGATGATCCAGTTGAGGCAAGGCGAGTAATTCGACGCTCCAAAGCTTTCACGGTGATCAAAGGAGAATTGTACAAGCGAAGTATTTCAGGCGTCCTGCAAAGGTGTGTCACACCCGAAGAAGGAAGAATAATTCTGAAGGATGTGCACGAAGGAATATGTGGCCACCACGCAAGTAGTCGAGCTATTGCAGCCAATGTATTTCGGGCAGGATTCTACTGGTTGACAGCAATCGAGGACGCCAAGGAAATAGTAAGAACTTGTGACGCGTGTTAAAGGTTTGCCGCAAAACCTCACTCTCCAGCAGCAGAACTAACACCAATACCATTGTCGTGGCCCTTTGCCCAATGGGGACTTGATATGGTGGGTAAGTTACACAAATCCTGGCCAGGAGGAAAGGAGTACATGCTAGTAGCTGTCGACAAATTTACAAAGTGGATAGAAGCGAAGCCGATAAATTCACCAGACGGAGCATCTGCAGTAAAATTCATAAAAGGCCTCGTCTTCAGATTTGGAGTGCCCCACAGCATTGTCACAGACAATGGCAGTAACTTCACATCCCACGAGTTTAAAGATTATTGCGAAGAAGTGGGTATCAAATTACACTTTGCGTCAGTTGCGCACCCGCAGACCAACGGCCAAGTCGAGAAAGCTAATGGAATCATCTGCAACGGCATTAAGAAACGCTTATTAGCGCCACTGGAGAAAGCTCGACACACCTGGCCAGAGGAGCTGCCCAGTGTATTATGGAGCATACGAACAACACCAAACACAGCAACACAGGAAACTCCGTTCTTCTTGGTTCATGGAGCAGAAGCAGTATTACCAATCGAGATAGAGCATGACTCTCCACGAGTCGTAGAATATGATGAAGAGGTGTCGAGAAAAGCGCTAGAAGATGACGTCGATGCACTTGATGAAGCTAGAGATGAAGTACTGTCTCGGGTAACCAAATACCAACAGGACTTGAAGAATTACCATAGTCGACGTTTGCGGCCAAGATCCTTTCAGGTGGGAGACCTAGTTCTTCGGCTCACGCAAAAAAGTCATGAAAAACTTGAGTCACCATGGCTAGGCCCCTATATTGTCACGGAAGTAATCGGAGGAGGAGCATACAGGATAAAGGACAAGAAGACAGGGGTGGAGGAGCAAAACCCCTGGAACGTGGCGCAACTCAGGCGGTTCTACGCCTAGAGTTGAAATATAGTCCTTGTAAAACTTCAATGTACTGAAACGCCCGCGAGTTTTCAGACGCACTCTTTTCCTTTTTCGGGGCACCGAGTGGGGCCGGGAAAGGTTTTTAATGAGGCGGGCTCGCGGTGCTGCAATATAATAAAGATAGTGTCAATATAACTTTTCTTTATCGACATGCTCAAAGTCTCTGACCCGACGAATTTCAATATAGTTCCTCGAAAAAGAAAAGCCTTGCCTTGGTATTAAAATACCTCGTGAGTCAATAAAAATACAAAATAGTACTCAATAAAGAAGCTCGGGGGCTGATATTCGCCATAAATACATATTAAATAAATGCTTTGGTTCAAAACCTCGCAATATACAAATACAGTAAATAGCCACCGAAACACTCGGGGGCTAGACAAATATAGAAATATGATGATTGTTTCACAATATAATCACAATCATGGGTCACAAAAAAGAGTTATCTACCAAAGGAAAATAATTAGTCATGATTCAATATGTCATCAAGGGTAATTCTGTTTTCTTCAGGAGCAGCGCCAAGAAAATCAGCATAATGACCATCCGCAAAAAAGTCGGCATCCATCCGAAGAAGGTCTTCAATCATTTCTTCGGCTATAGGCAAAACCTTCATGTTAATTCGGTCGACACCAACTCTTCGGCGCTTTACCTTCTCATGAACTTTCGCAACAACTTGGGTCAGGTCAAGATTTGAGTGGCAGATCTGAAGCATGATAAGAGCAAATCTGGCGCCAGCTACCAGTTGAGCTCTGACAAAATCATGGATCCTGTGGGCATCCTTGAATTTCTCCATTAACTCGGGAAGAGTTTTTGGTTGAACGTTCCGAGGAAACATGGAGTTATAAACCATAGACAGGGTCTTGGTACAGAAGTCAAGGAAGTCGCGAGTTTGAGAGGTGCGATCCTGAAATCTGACAATCTGGCGGGTCCTCTCTGGGGTAGCCCAAAACAGAGAACCATGGTCAAGGGAAAGGTTAACAAGGAGGTTCGTCCTAGTATTTACCCTCTCTTCCTCGGCAGCAGCATCAGTAAAGGAACCTATTAAAACAACAGAGCAGAAAACTTTAAGAGACGTAGCATGAAGATGAAAGATATCGGAGGATGAAACAAGCATACCCGACATATCCGCACTGGCTTCATTCATTAACTCGAGCATGAAATTTTCTCGAGTAGTCGCCTTTTCAGCCTCGGAAGCAGCGATTTCCTTAGCAGCCACGGCCTCGCGAGCTTGCTGAAGTGCAATTTTTTCGGCTTCAGATGACTTACGAGATTTTTCCATCATCACAAGTGTTTGCTTCTTTGCATACTGAAGTTGCTGCCGAAGTTCATCCAATTCTCGCGGCAAGGAATCTTCGACAGGTGTAGCATCAGCAAGAGTTCTCCGTGAGCGAGAAGAAGAAGGCGAAACATTGGAAGGAGCGGAAGATGGAGTATAGTTATCAAATACCAACTGAAATTTAATAAAACAAGACAACATCAATCAACAACCAAAAGATAGAGTTTTCATTAATCTTTCGGAATAATTACAAAGGCCTTACAGTGGAGCTAATGAAGTACGTGTCGCCAAATAACTACTTTGGCGACAAGAGCAAAAGAAACAGAGAAAGAAAAACAAAGAGGCATGCAACTAGACCTCCGGTCTTGATGAGCTAGGAGTCGAAGCTGGTTTGATCCCGAGATAGGCCAAGATTTTCTTCGTGTTGGGCTTGGCTGCCTTAATCAGCGACCTCCATCTTGATTGCTCTATTTGATCGGTGTCACCAACTTTCGTCCAATCAACAGTCTGTTGGCTGTCAGCAACCAGAGCAACAGTGCTTTCGACAGCAATCTTCATGTTTTCCTGACGCATCTTCAGTCCAAGGTCTTCTGATGAATTGAAGATCTTGGCAAGGGTAAGGAAAGTCGGGGGCTCCTCTTTCTTCGGGAAGAAGTAGGGGAACAGCGTCGACAATCCTGCATTAGCATTTGCCACGCCTTCACGAATTTCGGACCCATGAAGCTCCAGATAAGAAAGTGCATCAAGGAGAGGGTCATTGACGGGATTCTCCAGATCAAAATCTTGGTTTGTTTGGTCTGCCACAGGAAACAAAACATTGGTCAACAACAAGAATCAGCGGTTCTCATAAAAATAGAAGGGATCAATGGTATTACTGTGAGTGCGTCGACTTTGTGATTTCAGGCGCTTGAGGATCCCTTGTTCACGAGCAGCTTGTGCAGCTATATGCTCGGTTAAAGCAGATTCGGCATCCTCAAGTCTTTTCTGCAGTTCCTCGACACTAGCAGCTTTTGCTTTGGCTTCATCAGCCTCGGCTTTGGCTTCGCTAGCAACAAGTTCGGCTTTCTTGCGAGCCGCCTCACTTTGCTCCAGTTTTTGAGCAAGTGCGTCGGCACGTTTGTTGGCCTCTGCAAGTTTCTCTGTCGAGATATAAAAAAAAAGGGGAAGAAAGATCAAAAATCGCGACAAACAACAGGAGCAAAAAGTCAGAAAGAACGGCAAGTATAAAAGTTGTTACCTTCAGTTCTGCTAGCATACTCACGGTACCCAATGAATTGGGATCCGATGCGGATAAGATCTTTGATCATGGGCTGTCAAAGAAGAACACAGCAAGAGAAACATCGGCATGAAAAAAGAGTGAAGGCGTGAAAAAGCAAAATAGAGGAAATATAGATATCGACAAACTTACATCATCCAAGAGCAGGGTCGAAGAGCTGCCCAATTGAGGGGCAGGTTCAAGAATTGTTTCAATCCTTGTCCTTTTTGGTGAAGGAGCAAGGGGGCTTGCTGGCGGAGTTGTGGTGACGACGTTTCGTTGAGGAGGCGAGGATTCTTCTCCTTCAACTAGCGTGTCTGAGGCAAGTACAGTATGTGACGTGCTTGTTCGAGGAGCCACGTCAACAGTTGGTACTTCTTCCTCGTCATCACTGTTGATTAAAAATCGACAGCATAAAAAGGAAGACAAGATAAACATTTCGAGTACAGAAATAAGGAGAAATAAAAATGACTTACGAGCTGACGAGGGATTCAATATAAGGATCATAAGCTGCCTTCGGATGAGAAGGAACAACTTTTTCGGCTTTAGAAGTGCCAGAATCCTCGGCGTCATTCCTTTTCCTTTTGTTCCTTGGGGAAACAGCAGGAGGAAGGGATTCCGTCGACTCGCTGGCGTCAGATTCAACTTCTTTTTCATGGGAAGCCGCAGATTTGTGAGAACCTACGACCTCACTTTCAGGAAGAGAAGAACCTTGGTTGTCTTCGGCAACGATAGCCTGTTCTTCGACTTCTCCATCCTCAGGAAGAGGAGGAAGGGAAGCCATAGTAGGATGGTTCTGCAGGAAAATAGCGGCAAAAGAAAAATTAGAGAGATATCAATACAATGAGATGCAGGGAAAGTTCGGAACAAGACAAAAATTTGAGAAGACAAAATACCTCAGGGAGAGGATTGGCGGAGCTGTATGGTTCCACGCGGCAAGAGGAGGGAATAGGATCCTTCTTGTTTAAATGGGAAATTCTTCGAATCAGCTTCTCCAAGTCCTTTGCAGAAAGATCATTGGAGAGCCTATTGGCGTCATTTTCACCAGCATACGTCCAAAGGGGATTTTTGCGAGCTTGAAGAGGCTGCACTCTAATCCTAAGAAAGTAGGCAGTGATTTGAACACCAGACAGCTCTTTGCCTCGAGTATTTCGAGTAGGCAGGGATTTTTGCGAGCTTGAAGAGGCTGCACTCTAATCCTAAGAAAGTAGGCAGTGATTTGAACACCAGACAGCTCTTTGCCTCGAGTATTTTGAAGCTGATTTGAACACCAGACAGCTCTTTGCCATCGGGAGCGCTGTTCGTGCACCCGAGAGATGAAAAGAAGATCATATCGGGAAATAATGACAATATAGCGACAACGTGGACTAAAATGTTGAGCCTACAACCAAGCACAAGTTTTTGGCTATAGCCTCGGGGGCTACTCCCATCGGGAACGCTGTTCGCGTGCCCGATGAAATTAAAAAAGAAAAGATAGAAAAGCAAGAGAGTATATTTCGAGTTATAATTAACTCTACATATACTCCCATCGGGAGAGCAATATAAGTCATATTTGACTCGATAAAATATGCCATTCCAACAGCCGGAAAAGCACTCGATAATATATTCTCAGAACGCCAAAGTTGCGATCAATTTCTGAATGCCGCAAATTTGTGAAGGTAAGACCCCAGATCCGTTCTGCTGGGCGTGGCATCGCCGAAGACTGCGCTCTGCTACTTTTATCCGTATCAACAGATACGAAGAAAAATCCTAACGGACGCGTTAGGTACTCGATAAATTTGACTGGGACTCGACAGAATGGTAAGACCTTAAGCGGCACCTGTCGAAGTTTACACCAGTATCCCGAGATCATGTCCAGGGACGTGATCTTGAAGTAGGTTTTTGCAGATTGCCACTAGAGCAGTTAACTAGTACCTGATCCGTCAGATGAACTAGCCCCAACTACCATTATCCCTGTACAATATAGAATTTTATGTGAAGAAATATAAAAAAGTTAAAGCTCTCGAATAAAAATAAACAGTGGAGATTTTCCCTAACTCTACGATTCAAGCAAAATCTCGGGGGCTACTGACATAGGCATCCCAAATGGGCCTGCCGAAGATAGTACCCGGGGTTTACTGAAGGCCCAATACCCGAAGAATAAGAAGATTCGGGAGCCCAAGATATATTAAGGAAAGTTAGAGTTGTAATAGGAAGTGTTATTTGTAATCTGGCGGGATGAGTTAGAAACCGTCCCGGACTCTGTAACTTGTACAAAACAAAACCCTCGGCTCCGCCTCCTATATAAAGGGGGAGTCGAGGGACGAAGAGATCATCGAATCATTGTTACAAACCCTAGTTCTCATAATCATCGAGTACTTTTTGGCTGAAACCTTCGAGATCTACTTGCCCTCTACTTCCAACTAAACCCTAGCCTACAATCCATAGGCATTGACAAGTTGATACCTTGTCAGTTACTACTGATAAACTCTTGCGAGCAAGTCTGTTTCCAGGTGCAGCTGAATTGACAACTCCGCTGTTAAGGCTTCCAAGTGTTCTTTGTCTCCCCTTGTGTCGAATCAATAAATTGGGTTTTACTTGCCTCGAAGACTGTTGCGATCCCCTATACTTGTGGGTCATCAAGACTATTTTCTGGCGCCGTTGCCGGAGAGCATAGCTTTATTTGGAAGTTCACTTGGATTAATATTGTTCGCTGCAAATTCTCCATCATGGGTAAACCTCGCGATACTAAGATCGCCATATTACCATCCACTACAAGAAAAGGTACAACTCTGAGTACCTCTGCTGCACTTGATTCACCATCTGTGATTGATAAACTTGTTTCACCGCCACATGCTTCACATGTGGGTACTTCTGCTGAATCTGAACACTCTCATAATATTGATAATATTTCTACTGTGCTTGATGATAGTGGTTCATTGGGATCCTTTCTAGATTCTACAATTGCTAGGTCTAGACAAATTGAAAATACTGAAACTCCTAATGCTACTACACCTGTTAATTCACCTGAACTTGATTATTTTAGTGATGATCCTGATGAAGATTATGTGGAGCTTAATGATGATTTTAATGAAAAATGCAATGCTACTACTGATGCAAGAAAAATTAAAAAGTTGCTTGTAGAACATGCTGTTAGATATAAACTGTCTCCTGATCCTAAATTTGCCACATCTCCTATAAACATTAAGGATAAAGATTATGATTTTTCTCTTGATCTATCTCATATAGCTATTGTTGAGAAAACACCCTTTTGTGGTACTGAAAAAGAAAGTGCTGTTGAACACATGATTGAGTTATCTACTCTAAGTAGCTTGTTTTCTGATGATGTCAAGATGCGTACTTACTTTGTTGCTAAAATCTTTCCATTCTCATTAAAGGATGACGCTAAAACTTGGTATAATAGTTTGCCACCTAATTCTATTAAAAGTCCAAAAGAATTGCTTGATGTTTTCTTCCGCAAATACTTTCCTGCTAGTGCTCAACATATTGCTTTGCAGAGAATTTATAATTTTAACCAGGAAGATGGAGAGAAATTGCCTGAGGCTTGGGCGAGATTTTGCTCTCTTATTAGAGCTCGGCCTGATCATGATTTGGAAAAGCATGATTTACTTGATATATTTTATAGTGGACTAACCATTGAGTCTAGGGCATACCTGGATAGTTGTGCTGGTTGTGTTTTCAGAAAAGAACCTGCATTTGACGCTGAAGAATTATTGGCTAAAATAAGCCGGAATCATGATGATTGGACTACACCTGAACCAACTCCAACGCCAATATTGAAGAAGAGGGGTTTAATTAAATTGAATGATGAAGATATGAGGGAAGCCAAGAAGTCTCTCAAGGAGAAAGGTATTAAATCTGAAGATGTGAAGAATCTACCTCCCATAGAAGATATATGTGAGATAATTCCCCCTTCATCCATGATTGAGTTAAACTCCCTTCAACGCTTTACTAGGGAAGATATTCCATATTCGAAACCTCCTGCACAATGCTTAGATGAGTTTGATAATTATATTGTTAAGCAAGAAAATTTTAATATGAGAGTAGAGAATCATTTAATGGAAAATTCTCGAGCTATTAGTGAATTGCATGATATTGTAGAGAGAACCTCCAATGATGTTAAGATGCTTGTTAAACATTTTCATATGATTCAAACGCAAATTGATCAACTCACTAAAGTGCAAAATGACTTGTTAGGGAATAATTCTAAAGAGAAACATGCTTATGAAGTAACAACTAGAGGTGGTGTCTCTACCCAGGATCCTCTATATCCTGAAGGGCATCCCAAAAGAATTGAACAAGATTCTCAACACATTGAACCTAGTGCTCATTCTAGGAAGAAAAAGAAGAAGAAACATAAAAATGTTGTAGAATCCTCTGAACCTGCTAATGATCCTAATAGTATTTCTATTTCTGATGCTGAAACTGAAAGTGGTAATGAACATGATAAAGATAATGATAAGAATGATACTCCTGATAAAGAAGAGGTTGAAGAAGAACCTGAAAAGCATGCTAAAAATAAAAAGTACACTAAAGAAGATTTTATTGCTGAGAAACATGGTAATGAAAGAGAACCTTGGGTGCAAAAGCAAATGCCTTTTCCTGCTAAGAAACTAAAATCAAAGGAAGAAGAACACTATAATAAATTTTGCGATTGGATGAAACCTTTATTCTTGCAAATCCCTTTGACTGATGCTATTAAATTGCCTCCTTATTCAAAGTATATGAAAGATATTGTTACTAACAAAAGGAAAATCCCCAATGAGGAAATTTCCACTATGCTTGCTAATTACTCTTTCAATGGCAAAGTGCCAAAGAAGTTGGGCGACCCAGGTATACCTACTATTCCTTGTTCTATTAAGAATAATTATGTTAAAACTGCTCTATGTGACTTGGGAGCCGGTGTTAGCGTTATGCCTTTTTCTCTTTATAAGAGACTTTACTTAGATAAGTTGATACCAACTGATATATCTTTGCAAATGGCTGATAAATCTACTGCTATTCCTGTTGGTATATGTGAGAATGTTCCTGTTCAAGTTACTACTAACTGCTTGATATTAACTGATTTTGTTGTGTTGGAAATGCCTGAAGATGATAATATGTCTATTATTCTTGGGAGACCTTTTCTTAACACCGCAGGGGCTGTTATTGATTGCAATAAAGGAAAGGTTACTTTCAATGTTGATGATAAAGAGCATACCGTCTATTTCCCCAAGAAGATTGATAAAGTATGTGGAGTCAATACTATTTTTAATGTGAGAACTATCAAAGTGGGAACTATTGATTGTCCTATATATGAGCCTAAAGAAGAATATCAAACTCTCGTGATTGGATCCATATCAATACAATTCAAGGTAACATGATTGATTTGAGGTTTATTTCTTCTTATGCTATGTAAAATTTATTTGGTGGCAAGACTTGATCAACCTTGTTAACGAATACTTTTTATATGCATAGAGGAGGTAAACAACATCTCTTTCTTCCTCCACTTGCTCTAGTTGCTGTAGCATTTTTAATTGGCAAAGTTCCTTAGTTATTTAAAGATTTCAAAAAATTTCCTGGCCAGTAATAATAAACTAAATACCCAGAAATGTGCATTTTTCAAAGTTTTCAAAAATTCACAAAAATTATACCGTTGGTCCTATTTTTCGACGAGGCACCTGGGAGCACCAGAGGATGACCTGTGGGGCACCAGAGGGTGCCACACCACAGGCCGGCGCGGCCAAGGAGGGGGGCGCGCCACCCTGTGGTGTGGGCCCCTCCTTGCCCCACTTTGCCATCTCTTTCTCCCAGCACCTTCTCTCTCCCGAAAAAACTCGTACCAGGTTCCTCTCACTCGCATTTTTGCTCAAGAGCTCCAGATTTCTCGATCTCTTTGTTCATCCCAGATTTCTTGCTAAAATTTGGCACATTTGCTCCTTGGTATGTGACTCCTCCACCCATCCAAGTAGAATTTTGTTTGGTTGAGTATACCCCTCTTACTACCCGTGCGCGGATTTCATGAGAAGCGCGGGAATACTTGAAGATGTTCAAAGTCTAATTTCTCGTGCAGGGCTGAGTGACTTTGTTGAAGGAGAGCCAAGACAATATGCAAAATTAACTATGTCTTTTGTGCAGGACTTCAAGTTCAATTGGTCGCGATCTAACCCCATGGTCCAGTATAAAATTTACAATAAAGCTGTCAACTTGCCATTCAGTGATTTTTGTGCAGCAATTAGAGTACCGCAATGGGGATCATGCGAGAAGATAAGGGGATCGCCGCAAGAACTCTTAAACCTCTTCAAGATGATTTGCTATGGAAGGAGTTTCTCAGAGGATAGTGGTAAAATCACTAGCATTCAGCTCCCGGCTATCCGCTACTTTGCCTATTTTATTACTAAATGCGTTCTTGCTAAAAAGATTGGTGGTAAACTTTCTATCCCGGATTTAGCTTTTCTAGCTGCGGCACTGCAAAGTAGTAGGACTTATAATTTGGGGGCATTGATAGCTTATAGACTTGCTACTAACCGTGAGAAAGGTGGAATTTGTGGAGGTCTCATCGCCTCTCGTTTACTAGCTTTTCATAATGTAGAACCTCATCATTTTGATATTCCATTCCCCATAGAAAAACTTGACATAGCCTCTATGATTAAACATGAATTTGTTTCTGATTCCTCCAACTTGGGTAACCTGTTTTACAAGATGACATTTTATAAGAAAGTCTGGAGAATAACTAAGAAAACTGAGAAATTAGTAAGATTGCATGCGCCTGTTCTGTCTAACCTTGATTCCATGGGAGATTGGTCAGTCACAGAAGGTGCACTGGATGCACACATAGAGAGAGGAGGCCAACATGCAAGAGACGACACGGAGGTTGAGGAGCACCTCGACTCATCATCCGATGCAGCAAGTTCCTCGCATCAACATGGTGGACATGTGGAGCCTCCACGCTTTTCTTCTGCACAGGAACTTTATTACGACTACTCCATGAATTATCCACCGGCGAGAAACAGCGACCCTCGTTGGGGTTGAACTCCACTTAGGCCAAAAGCCTAAGCTTGGGGGGAGGTATACCGGCATCACTCATTCTTTTCATATTATGATTGCTGGATACTTGTACATATTTGTTTTGTTCGTTTGAGTGGTTTTCTAATGAGAGGAAGATGATATTTGGGGAAGTGCTGCCTGAAAACAGATTCTGGACTGTTACTAGAAAAATTCGTGCGCACAGCCAGAGCGTTATTTTGAGCTGCCAATTTTTGTGCAGGTTCCCCAGGTTGTTTTCTAACTTTCATTAGTTGAACACTTTTCGAGCTGAGCAACGTAAGATTTTTGTAAAAATCGATTTCTGTACTGCTGTCAGGTTTTGGCAGATTTCTGTCATCCTGCTGTTATGTGTTTCTTTTAGTTTGTTATTTCTTATTTTTGCTTTGTTTCTTTCCCAAAACACAAAAAGACCAAAAATATTTCTGTTGTTTCTCTTCACCATTTGTTTGCTTTGGTTTCTTGCATTTGTTTCGCTTTATTTGCTGTTGCTAGTTTGCTATAAGAAAACCCAAAAAGATTTTGCTTTGTTTGTTTGTTTCCTCTTGTTCTTGTTCTCAAATTCGAAAACACCAAAAATATTTGCTGTTCTTCTTTGGTTTTGTAAAGTTCATCTTGATTTCAATGGTCTTCGGTGGCTGGAGCGTGGTTTTCATTTCACATTATCTAAGCTGCACAAGTGAAAAGGCAATAATGACGATCTACGACAATTGGATTGTGGTGAGAGGCTGGTATGAACTCTATTTGTTTTCATTTTTGTACATATACTCATCCATGTGAGCATGCTTAGTTGGTTCATGTGAGGTATATGTTATTTGAGAAAGTCTAGTAGTTTATGATCTCTCATGTTTAGCTCCAATTTATTAATATGAGTAGCATGTCATGGATGTTTGTTGCATTGTTTTATTCATAAGTAAGTATGGCATTGTGGTATCCTCCTCTGAATAATTCATTTATATCGACTTGGCACATGCTCACGCATGCATATGGCTGAACCAAAGCCAATTAAGCCTCGATGATTTATATTGCTTCAGAGTTCTTGTATCACTTTTATGCCTCCGTTAATTTATTTTGCCGCAAGCATGATTATGACAGTTACTGCTCTCTTGATTTGTCGCTCCCTAGTCTATTGCTAGCCTTCACTTGTACTGAGTGGGAACGCTGCTCGTGCTTCCAAACACCTGAAAACCAAGTTGTTCCAAAAGTGTCCACAATAAATACCTATGCATGGCATTTCAAACCATTCCAAGTAAATTCTCATGCGCTACCTTTAAAACCTTCAAAATGCTTCTCAATTTGTGTTTATGTTTCATAGCTCATGAGGAAGTATGTGGTGTTTAGCTTTCAACCTTGTCATTTACTTTTGACGGACTCTCATATGGACTAGTGGCACATCCGCTTATCCAATAATTTTGCAAAAAGAGCTGGCAATGGGATTCCCAGTCCCGAATTAATTAACTTAAATAGACACTCCTCCATGGTTTGTGATTGTTGGACGGCACCCGAAGGATTCGGTTAGCCATGGCTTGTGTAAGCAAAGGTTGGGGGGAGTGTCGTCATCATAATAAAACTAAAATAAAAAGGCACTCCTTCATGGTATGAGATTGTTGGCAGGCACCCGAGGATTCGGTTAGCCATGGTTTGTGTAAGAAAGGTTGGAAGGAGTGCCAAATAAATATGCAATAATTCATGGGAGCCGCTCTTGAAAGTCCGGTTGGCGAGGTAGTTGGTGTACCCATTACCATTCGTTGACAACAACTAACACCTCTCAAAATAATTTTACTCCTGTCTTTATAAAAATGAAAAGCTCTAGCGCATGTTAATCCCTGCTTCCCTCTGCGAAGGGTCGATCTTTTACTTTTATGTTGTGTCTCCATTATTTCTTTGAGCACTATCTTGAGAGCACAACTGTCATTCTTAGTATAATATGCTTGTCTCAAAATATGATTGATTGTGGTATAACTTTGATGCATTTATCTTTTGACAATCACTACTTCTAGTCTTTCTATGAACTCCAGAGGTGCCCGGGCATTTATGTTTTGCCAACCAAATACAGGCAAGCGAGATACCACTTTATCATACTCTCTTATGAACATTCCAATCTTGCTTATATACATGATTCATGATGCTTATTATTAATTGTTGGTACCTCTCCATGATTGGCATAGCTGTTAGATGATCTTATTTGCATGTATCTCATTATGAATTGCTTAAGTATTAGCCATAGCATGAGAATATACACATCATATGAGCAAATGTGTTCGTGAAAGTTCTTTTATCGCTCAGTTGTTAACTGAATTGCTTGAGGACAAGCAATAAGCTAAGCTTGGGGGGAGTTGATACGTCCAAAACGTATCTACTTTCCCGAACACTTTTGCTATTGTTTTGCCTCTAATTTGTGCATTTTGGATGCAACTAACACGGACTAACGCTGTTTTCAGCAGAACTGTTCTGGTGTCTCGTTTTTATGCAGAAATCCAACTTTCGGGAAAATCCTCGGAATTTATGCAGAAGGCCCTATTTTTCCAGAATAATGACGGAGCCAGAAGGACAATTAAGGTGGAGGCCCGAGGGCCCCACACCATAGGGCGGCGCGGCCCAGGGGGGCCCGCGCGGCCCTGTGGTGTGGCCCCCTCGGCCGGCCTCCGACGCCCTCCTTCGGACTATTTATCGGCCTCGACCTAAAAACGCACGGGGAGAAGTCGAAGTCGCCAGAAACCCTCCAGAACGCCGCCACATCGCGAAACTCCGTCGCGGGAGCCAGAAGTCTCCGTTCTGGCACTCCGCCGGGACGGGGAATTGGAGGAGATCATCGCCGCCATCACCACCAACGCCTCTACATCAACCAGCCATGTTTCCCCCATCCATGTGTGAGTAATTCCCCCGCTGTAGGCCGAAGGGGATGGTAGGGATTGGATGAGATTGGTCATGTAATAGCATAAGATTGTTAGGGCATAGTGCCTAGTGTCCGTAATTGGTACTTTGATGATATTGTTGCAACTTGTTATGCTTAATGCTTGTCACTAGGGCCCGAGTGCCATGATCTCAGATCTGAACATGATATTGTTTCATCAAGATAATCATTGTTTATGGTCTTACCTATAAGTTGTATACTCATATCGCTGTCCGGAACCGATGGCCCCGAAGTGACAGAAATCGGGACAACCGGAGGGAATGGTAGCGATGTGAGGATCACATGTGTTCACGGAGTGTTAATGCTTTGCTCCGGTACTCTATTAAAAGGAGTACCTTAATATCCAGTAGTTTCCCTTGAGGCCCGGCTGCCACCGGCTGGTAGGACAAAAGATGTTGTGCAAGTTTCTCATTGCGAGCACGCACGACTATATATGGAACACATGCCTATTGATTGCTTTGTACTTGGACACCGTTTTATTATTATCTGCAAATGCCCTGCTATGATTGTTACATGAGTTTCTCTCATCCATGCAACGCCCGTTATCCGTCCCCGTGCCTACAGTATTTTAATCCTGCTGTTTACTAAAATCACTACTGCCGTCTCTGTTACTCTGCTGCTGTTATTTCACTACTGCTACTGCTATAAAACTGTTACTACTGATAAACTCTTGCGAGCAAGTCTGTTTCCAGGTGCAGCTGAATTGACAACTCCGCTGTTAAGGCTTCCAAGTGTTCTTTGTCTCCCCTTGTGTCGAATCAATAAATTGGGTTTTACTTCCCTCGAAGACTGTTGCGATCCCCTATACTTGTGGGTCATCAGTGCACTAAATCAAAAATATAAGGTGGTACTCTCACAACTCACTCAAAAACTTATAAGAAAAGGAGATCTTACCGTTCCAAAGTAAATTAGTGTTGCTTACCACTTGTAGTAACAACTAGTGCACGGATGTGGCGAAGCGAATATCAAGGGTATAAGAACAAATCACACGGCAAAGCAGGATATATGTGAGGCTGTAGGTAGGCTATCTATTTGCACCAATAACAAGCTCTAGCGCTGACCATAGACAACCAATTATACTCACTGATACGTCCAAAACGTATCTACTTTCCCGAACACTTTTGCTATTGTTTTGCCTCTAATTTGTGTATTTTGGATACAACTAACACGGACTAACGCTGTTTTCAGCAGAATTGCTCTGGTGTCTTGTCTTTGTGCAGAAATTCAACTTTCGGGAAAATCCTCGGAATTTATACCAAAGGGCCTATTTTACCAGAAGACTCAGGGAGCCAGAAGGGCAAGCCAAGTGGAGGCCCGAGGGCCCCACACACTAGGCCGGCGCTGCCCAGGAGGGGGGCGCGCCGCCCTAGTGTGTGGCCCCCTCGGCTGGCCTCCGACGCCCTCCTCTGGACTACTTAAAGGGTTCGACCTAAAAAACGCGAGGCACGAAGTCGAAGTCGCCAGAAACCCTCCAGAACGCCGCCACATCGCGAAACTCCGTCTCGGGGACCAGAAACTCCGTTCTGGCACTCCGCCGGGACGGGGAATCGGAGGAGATCATCGCCATCATCACCACCTACGCCTCTCCATCGACCAGCAATGTTTCCCCCATCCATGTGTGAGTAATTCCCTCGCTGTAGGCTGAAGGGGATGGTAGGGATCGGATGAGATTGGTCATGTAATAGCATAAGATTGTTAGGGCATAGTGCCTAGTGTCCGTAATTGGTACTTTGATGATATTGTTGCAACTTGTTATACTTAATGCTTGTCACTAGGGCCCGAGTGCCATGATCTCAGATCTGAACATGTTATTATTTCATCATGATATGCATTGTTTTATGATCTTACCTGCAAGTTGTATACACATGTCGTTGTCCGGAACCCGAGGCCCCGAAGTGACAGAAATCGGGACAACCGGAGGGGATGGCAGTGATGTGAGGATCACATGTGTTCACGGAGTGTTAATGCTTTGCTCCGGTACTCTATTAAAAGGAGTACCTTAATATCCAGTAGATTCCCTAGAGGCCCGGCTGCCACCGGCTGGTAGGACAAAAGATGTTGTGCAAGTTTCTCATTGCGAGCACGTACGACTATATACGGAACACATGCCTATGGATTGCTTTGTACTTGGACACCGTTTTATTATTATCTGCAAATGCCCTGCTTTGATTGTTACATGAGTTTCTCTCATCCATGCAACGCCCGTCATCCATCCCTGTGCCTACAGTATTTTAATCCTGCTGTTTACTATAATCACTATTGTTGTCTCTGTTCCACTGCTGCTGTTATTTCACTACTGCTACTGCTATAAACTGTTACTACTGATAAACTCTTGTGAGCAAGTCTGTTTCCAAGTGCAACTGAATTGACAACTCCGCTGTTAAGGCTTTCAAGTATTCTTTGTCTCCCCTTGTGTCGAATCAATAAATTGGGTTTTACTTCCCGCGAAGACTGATGCGATCCCCTATACTTGTGGGTCATCAAGACTATTTTCTGGCGCCGTTGCCGGGGAGCATAGCTTTATTTGGAGGTTCACTTGGATTGATATTGTTCGCTGCAAATTCCCCATCATGGGTAAATCTCGCGATCCTAAAGTCGCCATATTACCATCCACTACAAGAAAAGGTACAACTCTGAGTACCTCTGCTGCTCTTGATTCACCATCTGTGAGATGAGTCCACTTGTTTCACCGCCGCAAGCTTCACTTGCTGGTACTTCTGCTGAATCTGAAAACTCTCAAAATATTGATAAAGTTTCTGCTGTGCTTGATGATAGTGGTTCATTGGGATCCTTTCTAGATGCTACAATTGCTAGGTCTAGACAAATTGAAAATGCTGAAACTCCTAATGAAAATGCTGCTACACCTGTTAATTCACCTGAACTTGATTATTCTAGTGATGATCCTGATGAGGATTATGTGGAGCTTAATGATGATTTTATTAATAGATGCAATGCTACTGCTGATGCAAGAAAAATTAAAAAGTTTCTCGCACAATATACTGTTAGATATAAGCTATCTCCTGATCCTAAATTTGCCACATCTCCTATATGCATTAAGGATAAAGATTATGATTTTTCTCTTGATCTATCTCATATAGCTATTGTTGAGAAAACACCCTTTTGTGGTACTGAAAAGGAAAGTGTTGTAGAACACATGAATGAACTTTCTTCTATGAGTAGCTTGTTTTCTGATGATGTCAAGATGCGTACTTATTTTGTTGCTAATTTTTTTTCCTTTCTCATTAAAGGATGATGCTAAAACTTGGTATAATAATTTGCCTCCTGGTTCTATTAAAAGTCCAGGTGATTTGCTTGATGTTTTCTTTCGGAAATACTTTCCTGCTAGTGCTCAACATGCTGCTTTACAGAAAATTTATAGCTTTGACCAGGAAGATGTAGAGAAATTGCCTGAAGCATGGGCAAGATTTTGCTCTCTTATCAGAGCTCGACCTGGACATGATTTGGAAAAGCATGATTTACATGATATATTTTATAGTGGACTGACCGTTGATTCTAGAGCATATTTGGATAGTTGTGCTGGTTGTGTTTTCAGGAAAAGAACCTGCATTTAAGCTGAAGAATTATTGGCTAAAATAGGCCGGAATCATGATGATTGGACTACACCTGAACCAACTCCGACACCAATATTGAAAAAGAGGGGTTTAATTAAATTGAATGATGAAGATATGAGGGAAGCCAAGAAGTCTCTTAAGGAGAAAGATATTAAATCCGAAGATGTGAAGAACTTACCTCCCATAGAAGATTTATGCGAGATAATTCCCCCTTCATCCATGATTGAGGTAAACTCCCTTCAACGCTTTACTAGGGAAGATATTCCATATTCAAAACCTCCTGCTCAATGCTTAGATGAGTTTGATAATTATATTGTTAAGCAAGAAAATTTTAATATGAGAGTAGAGAATCATCTAATGGAAAATTCTCAAGC
The DNA here is from genome assembly GCF_019359855.2 of Lolium perenne. Taxonomy (NCBI): domain Eukaryota; kingdom Viridiplantae; phylum Streptophyta; class Magnoliopsida; order Poales; family Poaceae; genus Lolium; species Lolium perenne. The sequence continues at coordinate 46,454,450 of NC_067244.2, forward strand.
TATTAGCAATTTGCATGATATTGTGGAGAGAACCTCCAATGATGTTAAGATGCTTGTTAAACATTTTCAAATGGTTCAAACTCAAATTGATCAACTCACTAAAGTGCGAAATGACTTGTTAAAAAATAATTCTAAAGAGAAACATGCTTATGAAGTAACAACTAGAGGCGGTGTCTCTACCCAGGATCCTCTATATCCTGAAGGGCATCCCAAAAGAGTTGAACAAGATTCTCAACGAATTGAACCTAGTGCTCCTTCTAAGAAAAAGAAGAAGAAACAATGTTGTAGAATCCTCTGAACCTGCTAATGATCCTAATAGTATTTCTATTTCTGATGCTGAAACTGAAAGTGGTAATGAACATGATAATGATAATGATAATGATAAGAATGATGCTTCTGATAAAGAAGAAGTTGAAGATGAACCTGAAAAGCATGCTAAAAATAAAAAGTATACTAAAGAAGATTTTATTGCCAAGAAATATGGTAATGAAAGGGAACCTTGGGTACAAAAGCAAATGCCTTTTCCTGCTAAGAAACTAAAATCAAAGGAAGAAGAACACTATAATAAATTTTGTGATTGGATGAAACCTTTATTCTTGCAAATCCCTTTGACTGATGCTATTAAATTGCCTCCTTATTCGAAGTATATGAAAGATATTATCACTAACAAAAGGAAAATTCCTAATGAGGAGATTTCCACTATGCTTGCTAATTACTCTTTCAATGGCAAGGTTCCAAAGAAGTTGGGCGACCCAGGTATACCTACTATTCCTTGTTCTATTAAGAATAATTATGTTAGAACTGCTCTATGTGATTTGGGAGCGGGTGTTAGTGTTATGCCTTTTTCTCTTTACAAGAGACTTTATTTAGATAAGTTGATACCTACTGGTATATCTTTACAAATGGCTGATAAATCTACCGCTATTCCTGTTGGTATATGTGAGGATGTTCCTGTTCAAGTTACTAATAACTGCTTGATATTAACTGATTTTGTTGTGTTGGAAATGCCTGAAGATGATAATATGTCTATTATTCTTGGGAGACCTTTTCTTAACAACGCAGGGGCTGTTATTGATTGCAATAAAGGAAAAGTTACTTTCAATGTTGATGATAAGGAGCATACCGTCTATTTCCCCAAGAGGATTGATAAAGTATGTGGAGTTAATACTATTTCTAATGTGAGAACTATCAAAGTGGGAACTATTGATTGTCCTATATATGAGCCTAAAGAAGGATATAAAAATCTTATGATTGGATCCATATCAATACAATTCAAGGTAATATGATTGATTTGAGGTTTATTTCTTCTTATGCTATGTAAAATTTATTTGGTGGCAAGACTTGATCAACCTTGTTAACAAATACTTTTTATATGCATATAGGAGGTAAACAACAGCTCTTTCTTCCTCCACTTATTCTACTTGCTGTAGCACTTTGTTTTGCAAATTTCCTTAGTTAATAAGAGATTTCAAAATTTTTTCCTGACCGGTAATAATAAACTTAATACCCAGAAATGTGCATTTTTCAAAGTTTTCAAAAATTCACAAAAATTAAACCGTTGGTCCTATTTTTCGAAGACGCACCTGGGAGCACCTGGGGATGACCAGTGGGGCACCCCAGGGTGGCACCCCACAGGACGGCGCGGCCTGGAAGGGGGGCGCGCCACCTTGGTGTGTGGGCTCCCCCTTGTCCCACTTCTTTATCTCTTCCTCCCACTCTCTTCTCTCTCCCGAAAAAACTCGCACCAGTTTCCTCTCACTCGCATTTCTGCTCAAGAGCTCAAGATTTCTCGATCTCTTTGCTCAGCCTAGATTTCTGTCTGAAATTTGGCACATTTGCTCTCCGTTATGTGATTCCTCCGATTATCCAAGTAGAATTTTGTTTGGTTAAGTATATCTTGAATATTTTGCTGCTGTAGGTAACATGTTTAGTGAGCTTGCATGCTTGTTCTAAGATGTATAAACTAGTTTTGATGCATGATTAGTACTCTAGCAAGTTCCTATAGTAGTACCCCTCAATTATATGTCACCAAATCAAATTTTATAATGTTTGTTGAAAAATTTCAGAAAAGGAAGATGGATAGTTTCAACTTTGGAGAAGTGTTTGAGAGAGAGACGACAAGCACGGGAAGGCCCTCTAGGACCGCCACTCGATTCAGGCGATCCTACAATGAGGATGTCATCGCGCCAAGCTTCGAGCCCGAAGAAGACAATGGAGTCCCTAACGCTTCATCTTTCCCATGTTATGACTTTTTGAGTAATGCAGGGTTGCTGGATGATTTCTTGACCCTCGTTGATAAGACGGGCTTAACCGCCTATATGGGAGATGAAAGGGAGCAATACTTCATGCTCACCAAAATCTTTGTTGAGAGCTTCAAGTTCGACAACAAGCACTATCGCCCGACAGTTGCATTCAAGATATGGTAATCCTATTACTATGAAATTGGAAGAATTTTGTGTTGCATTGGGTATTGCCCCTGTAGGTACAGCAAGGAGGATTGAGGACAACCCCAGGGCCTTGTTGGAGCTCTATCAAGAGATCACCAATGATGATTGCCGCACCATTCAGCGTGGCAAGATAAGAAACATCCAACTCCCCGCCATTAAGTATTTTGCCTATTACATTGCTACTAGCATTCTTGGTAGGGAGAACACTAGCAATATTTCTAGCTACCATCTTGCTTTCTTAATTGCTGCACTTACTGGAGAGACACCTTATCATCTTGGTTCTCTTATTTCTCGCTGTTTGTCTAACAAGGGGCCTATTTTTGGAGGAATTATTGCATCACGCATTTTAGCACATCTAGAACTTCCTCTTGACCCTGCTGATGTGCCATTAACTCCTATGAGGCTTGATATTGCTTCTATGAAGAGCCATCAATTTGTTACAGCTGATTCTAGTTCAGATAATTTGGTCTATAGAATGTTGTTTGCTGACGGGGATGAGAGGGAAATCCCTTTGCCACAGCCAGATTTGTTCAGTATTGACAGGAAACCATGGTCGCGCTCTAAGGAGGAGGTGGATGAGAAAATGAAGATACAAGGCTTCCACCGGCAGCATGACTCCGAGGATGCCGAGCCCTCCTACGACTACACCGTCACGTATCCGGGTGCTTCTTCCAGCACATACCCGGAATATGATCCATCTTTGTCGTATTACGGAGGTGCTACTTCATGGGCACCATGGGATTGAACTCCACTTAGGCCAAAAGCCTAAGCTTGGGGGGAGGTATACCGGCATCACTCATTCTTTGCATATTATGGTTGCTGGATACTTGTATATACTTGTTTAGTTTCTTTAAGTGGTTTTCTAATGAGAGGGAGATGATATTTGGGGAAGTGCTGCCTGAAAACAGATTCTGGACTGTTACCAAAAAAATTCTCAAAAATAGTCAGAACGATATTTTGCGAAGCCAATTTTTTTGTATGTTCCCCAGGTTGTTATCTAAGTTTCATTAGTTGAACACTTTTCGATTTGAGCAGCGGAAGAATTTCTTAAAAATCGATTACTGTACTGCTGTCAAGTTTGACGAATTCCTGCTGCTTTGTGTTTATGTGACTCTTCTAGTTTTTATTTTCTTGTTTTTGCTTTGTTTCTTTCCTAAAACACAAAAAGACCAAAAGTATTTCTGTTGTTTCTCTTCATCATTTGTTTATTTTGTTTTCTTGCATTTATTTTGCTTATTTGCTATCGTTGGTTTGCTAAAAGAAAATCCAAAAAGATTTTGTTTTGTTTGCTTGTTTCCTTTGGTTCTTGTTTCCAAATTTGAAAACACCAAAAATATTTGCTGATAGGCACCCGAGAATTCGGTTAGCTATGGCTTGTGTAAGCAAAGGTTGGGGGGAGTGTCACCCATAATAAAACTAAAATACGTGTGTAAACAAAAGAGAAGAGGGATGATCTACCTTGCTGGTAGAAATAACGTACTTCATGGGAGCCGCTCTTGAAAGTCTGGTTGGCGAGGTAGTTGGTGTACCCATTACCATTCGTTGACAACAACAAACACATCTCAAAATAATTTTACTCCTGTTTTAAAAATGAAAAAGCTCTAGCGCATGTTAATCCCTGCTTCCCTCTGCGAAGGGTCAATCTTTTACTTTTATGTTGTGTCTCCATCCTTTCTTTGAGCACTTTCTTGAGAGCACAACTGTCATTCTTAGTATAATATGCTTGTCCCAAAATATGATTGACTGTGGTATAACTTTGATGCTTTTATCTTTGACAATCTCTATTTCTAGTCTTTCTATGAACCTCAGAGGTGCCTGGGCATTTATGTTTTGCTGTTCAAATTCGGGCAAGCGAGATACCACTTTATCATACCCTTTTATGAACATTGCAATCCTGCTTATAGACATGATTCATGATGCTTATTATTAATTGTTGGTACCTTTCCGTGATTGACATAGCTATTAGATGATCTTATTTGCATGTACCTTATTATGAACTGCCTAAGTGTTAGCCATATCATGAGAATATTTACATCATATGAGCAAATGTGATCGTGAAAGTTCTTTTATCGCACTCAGTTGTTAACTGAATTGCTTGAGGACAAGCAATAAGCTAAGCTTGGGGGGAGTTGATACGTCCAAAACATATCTATTTTCCCGAACACTTTTGCTATTGTTTTGCCTCTAATTTTTGTATTTTGGATACAACTAACACGGACTAACGTTGTTTTCAGCAGAATTGCTCTGGTGTCTTGTTTTTGTGCAGAAATTCAACTTTCGGGAAATCCTCGGAATTTATATCAAAGGGCCTATTTTAGCAAAAGACTCAGGGAGCCAGAAGGGCAAGCCAGGTGGAGGCCCGAGGGCCCCACACACTAGGCCGGCGCGGCCCAGGAGGGGGGCGCGCCCTAGTATGTGGCCCCTGATACGTCTCCGACGTATCGATAATTTCTTGTGTTCCATGCCACATTATTGATGATATCTACATGTTTTATGCACACTTTATGTCATATTCGTGCATTTTCTGGAACTAACCTATTAACAAGATGTCGAAGTGCCAGTTGCTGTTTTCTGCTGTTTTTGGTTTCAGAAATCCTAGTAATGAAATATTCTCGGAATTGGACGAAATCAACGCCCAGGGTCTTGCCACGAAGCTTCCAGGAGACCGAAGAGGAGACGAAGTGGGGCCACGAGGTGGCCACACCCTAGGGCGGCGCGGCCCAGGCCCTGGCCGCGCCGACCTATGGTGTGGGCCCCTCGTGTCGCCTCTTTACCTGCCCTTCCGCCTACTTAAAGCCTTCGTCGCGAAACCCCCAGTACCGAGAGCCACGATACGGAAAACCTTCCAGAGACGCCGCCGTCGCCAATCCCATCTCGGGGGATTCAGGAGATCGCCTCCGGCACCCTGCCGGAGAGGGTTCATCTCCCGGAGGACTCTACGCCGCCATGGTCGCCTCCGGAGTGATGAGTGAGTAGTCTACCCCTGGACTATGGGTCCATAGCAGTAGCTAGATGGTTGTCTTCTCCCCATTGTGCTTAATTGTCGGGTCTTGTGAGCTGCCGAACATGATCAAGATCATCTATCTGTAATTCTATATGTTGTATTTGTTGGGATCCGATGAATAGAGAATACTATGTTATGTTGATTATCAATTTATATCTATGTGTTGTTTATGATCTTGCATGCTCTCCATTACTAGTAGATGCTCTGGCCAAGTAGATGCTTGTAACTCCAAGAGGGAGTATTTATGCTCGATAGTGGGTTCATGTCTCCGTGAATCTGGGGAAGTGACAGAAATCTCTAAGATTATGGATGTGCTGTTGCCACTAGAGATAAAACATTGGTGCTATGTTCGAGGATGTAGTTACTGATTACATTACGCACAATACTTAATGCAATTGTCTGTTGTTAGCAACTTAATACTGGAGGGGGTTCGGATGATAACCTGAAGGTGGACTTTTTAGGCATAGATGCATGCTGGATAGCGGTCTATGTACTTTGTCGTAATTCCCAATTAAATCTCACTATACTCATCATAATATGTATGTGCATGGTCATGCCCTCTTTATTTGTCAATTGCCCAACTGTAATTTGTTCACCCAACATGCTATTTATCTTATGGGAGAGACACCTCTAGTGAACTGTGGACCCCGGTCCAATTCTCTATACTGAAATACAATCTACTGCAATACTTGTTTTACTGTTTTTTGCAAACAATCATCTTCCACACAATACGGTTAATCCTTTGTTACAGCAAGCCGGTGATATTGACAATCTCACTGTTTCGTTGGGGCAAAGTACTTTGGTTGTGTTGTGCAGGTTCCACGTTGGCGCCGGAATCTCTGGTGTTGCGCCGCACTACATCCCGCCGCCATCAACCTTCAACGTGCTTCTTGACTCCTACTGGTTCGATTAAACCTTGGTTTCATCGAGGGAAACTTGCCGCTGTGCGCATCACACCTTCCTCTTGGGGTTCCCAACGGACGTGTCAACTACACGCATCAAGCAAATTTCTGGCGCCGTTGCCGGGGAGATCAAGACACGCTGCAAGGGGAGTCTCCACTTCCCAATCTCTTTACTTTGTTTTTGTCTTGCTTTATTTTATTTACTACTTTGTTTGCTGCATTATATCAAAACACAAAAAAATTAGTTGCTAGTTTTACTTTATTTGCTATCTCGTTTGCTATATCAAAAACACAAAAAAATTAGTTACTTGCATTTACTTTATCTAGTTTGCTTTATTTACTACTGCTAAAATGGCCACCCCTGAAAATACTAAGTTGTGTGACTTCACAACCACAAATAATAATGATTTCTTATGCACACCTATTGCTCCACCTGCTACTACAGCAGAATTCTTTGAAATTAAACCTGCTTTACTGAATCTTGTTATGCGAGAGCAATTTTCTGGTGTTAGTTCTGATGATGCTGCTGCCCATCTTAATAATTTTGTTGAACTATGTGAAATGCAAAAGTATAAGGATATAGATGGTGATATTATTAAATTGAAATTGTTTCCTTTCTCATTAAGAGGAAGAGCTAAAGATTGGTTGCTATCTCTGCCTAAGAATAGTATTGATTCCTGGACTAAATGCAAGGATGCTTTTATTGGTAGATATTATCCCCCTACTAAAATTATATCTTTGAGGAGTAGCATAATGAATTTTAAACAATTAGATACTGAGCATGTTGCACAAGCATGGGAAAGAATGAAATCTTTGGTTAAAAATTGCCCAACACATGGACTGACTACTTGGATGATCATCCAAACCTTCTATGCAGGACTAAATTTTTCTTCGCGGAATTTATTGGATTCAGCTGCTGGAGGTACCTTTATGTCCATCACTTTGGGGGCGGCTACAAAGCTTCTTGATGATATGATGATTAATTACTCTGAATGGCACACGGAAAGAGCTCCACAAGGTAAGAAGGTAAATTGGTCAAGAAACCTCTTCCTTGAGTGATAAGATTGATGCTATTATGTCTATGCTTGTGAATGGTAGGACTAATGTTGATCCTAATAATGTTCCGTTAGCTTCGTTGGCTGCTCAAAAAGATTATGTTGATGTGAATTTCATTAAGAATAACAATTACAATAACTCTATGCCATATCCTGCTAATGGTAACTCTTATGGTAGATACGCTTCACCTAATGAGGAAAAGATGTTAGAAATTGAAAGATCCACCAAGAACTTTATGCAATCACAATATGAGCAAAATAAATTGTTTACTAAAACTATGAATGAGCAATCTACCTTGTTGAAGAATATAGGAAATCAACTTGAAAATCTGAATATGGAAATCTCTGGGTTGCAAACTAAACTTGCGAATGCTGAAAACCGAATCTCATATATGTCTGCATCACAATCTTCTTTAATTAATAAAATGGCTGCTAAACCTGAGGATATAGATAATAAAATTACTACTACAGCAAATGCCATCCAAGTTAGAATTAATGAGAATATAAGATTGATGGCCGAATTGCGTGCTAGGTGGGATAGAGAAGAAAATGAAAAACTAGCTAAAGAGAAAAATGTAGCTAAAGTTTGGACTATTACCACCACAAGCAATGTTGATTCTTCACATGTTGCTGCACCTCCTACTATTAATGGTAAAATAATTGGTGTTGGCAATGTTTCTACTCCTAGTGCAAAGCGTACAAAACTGCCTGAAATTGCTAAAACTGCTGAAACTGCCTATGATAGAACTGCTGAATTTTTTTTCAACATTGGGGATGATGATCCCATTGCTTTAGATTATAATGGTTTGAATTTTGATGATTGCCACATCTCTGAAGTTATAAAGTTCTTGCAAAAACTTGCTAAAAGTCCTAACGCTAGTGCTATAAATTTGGCTTTCACGCAACATATTACAAATGCTCTCATAAAAGCTAGAGAAGAGAAATTAGAGCGCGAAGCCTCTGTTCCTAGAAAACTAGAGGATGGTTGGGAGCCCGTTATTAAGATGAAGGTTAAAGATTTTGATTGTAATGCCTTATGTGATCTTGGTGCAAGTATTTCCGTTATGCCTAAGAAAATTTATAATATGCTTGACTTGCCACCGCTGAAAAATTGTTATTTGGACGTTAACCTTGCTGATCATTCTACAAAGAAACCTTTGGGGAAAGTTGATAATGTTCGCATTACCATTAACAATAACCTTGTCCCCATTGATTTTGTTGTCTTGGATATTGAATGCAATGCATCTTGTCCCATTATATTGGGAAGACCTTTTCTTCGAACCGTTGGTGCTATCATTGATATGAAGGAAGGTAATATAAAATATCAATTTCCTCTCAAGAAAGGTATGGAACACTTCCCTAGAAAGAGAATGAAGTTACCTTATGATTCTATTATTAGAACAAATTATGATGTTGACACTTCGTCTCTTGATAATACTTGATACACACTTTCTGCGCCTAGCTGAAAGGCGTTAAAGAAAAGCGCTTATGGGAGACAACCCATGGTTTTTACTACAGTACTTTGTTTTTATTTTGTGTCTTGGAAGTTTTTTACTACTGTAGCAACCTCTCCTTATCTTAGTTTTGCGTTTTGTTGTACCAAGTAAAGTCGTTGATAGTAAAGTTCATACTAGATTTGGATTACTGCGCAGAAACAGATTTCTTTGCTGTCACGAATCTGAGCTGTTTTCTCTGTAGGTAACTCAGAAAATTATGCCAATTTACGTGAGTGATCCTCAGATATGTACGCAACTTTCTTTCAATTTGAGCATTTTCATTTGAGCAAGTCTGGTGCCTCAATAAAATTCGTCAATACGAACTGTTCTGTTTTGACAGATTCTGCCTTTTATTTCGCATTGCCTCTTTTGCTATGTTGGATGAATTTCTTTGATCCATTAATGTCCAGTAGCTTTATGCAATGTCCAGAAGTGTTAAGAATGATTATGTCACCTCTGAACATGTATATTTTGATTGTGCACTAACCCTCTAATGAGTTGTTCTAAGTTTGGTGTGGAGAAAGTTTTCAAGGATCAAGAGAGGAATATGATGCAATATGATCAAGGAGAGTGAAAGCTCTAAGCTTGGGGATGCCCCGGTGGTTCACCCCTGCATATTCTAAGAATACTCAAGCGTCTAAGCTTGGGGATGCCCAAGGCATCCCCTTCTTCATCGACAACATTATCAGGTTTCTCCCCTGAAACTATATTTTTATTCCATCACATCTTATGTGCTTTTCTTGGAGCGTCGGTTTGTTTTTGTTTTTGTTTTGTTTGAATAAAATGGATCCTAGCATTCACTTTGTGGGAGAGAGACACGCTCCGCTGTTGCATATGGACAAGTATGTCCTTAGGCTTTACTCATAGTATTCATGGCGAAGTTTCTTCTTCGTTAAATTGTTATATGGTTGGAATTGGAAAATGATACATGTAGTAATTGCTATAATGTCTTGGATAATGTGATACTTGGCGATTGTTGTGCTCATGTTTAAGCTCTTGCATCATATACTTTGCACCCATTAATGAAGAAACACCTAGAGCTTGCTAATTTGGTTTGCATATTTGGTTTCTCTAAAGTCTAGATAATTTCTAGTATTGAGTTTTGAACAACAAGGAAGACGGTGTAGAGTCTTATAATGTTTACAATATGTCTTTTATGTGAGTTTTGCTGCACCGGTTCATCCTTGTGTTTGTTTCAAATAGCCTTGCTAGCCTAAACCTTGTATCGAGAGGGAATACTTCTCATGCATCCAAAATCATTGAGCCAACCACTATGCCATTTGTGTCCACCATACCTACCTACTACATGGTATTTCTCCGCCATTCCAAAGTAAATTGCTTGAGTGCTACCTTTAAATTTCCATTCTTCACTTTTACAATATATAGCTCATGGGACAAATAGCTTAAAAACTATTGTGGTATTGAATATGTACTTATGCACTTTATCTCTTATTAAGTTGCTCGTTGTGTGATAACCATGTTCACTGGGGACGCCATCAACTATTCTTTGTTGAATATCATGTGAGTTGCTATGCATGTCCGTCTTGTCTGAAGTAAGGGAGATCTACCACCTTAATGGTTGGAGCATACATATTGTTAGAGAAGAACATTGGGCCGCTAACTAAAGCCATGATTCATGGTGGAAGTTTCAGTTTTGGACATATATCCTCAATCTCATATGAGAATAATAATTGTTGCCACATGCTTATGCATTAAAGAGGAGTCCATTATCTGTTGTCCATGTTGTCCCGGTATGGATGTCTAAGTTGAGAATAATCAAAAGCGAGAAATCCAAAATGCGAGCTTTCTCCTTAGACCTTTGTACAGGCGGCATGGAGGTACCCCATTGTGACACTTGGTTAAAACATGTGTATTGCGATGATCCGGTAGTCCAAGCTAATTAGGACAAGGTGCGGGCACTATTAGTATACTATGCATGAGGCTTGCAACTTGTAAGATATAATTTACATAACTCATATGCTTTATTACTACCGTTGACAAAATTGTTTCATGTTTTCAAAATCAAAGCTCTAGCACAAATATAGCAATCGATGCTTTTCCTCTATGGAGGACCATTCTTTTACTTTTATTGTTGAGTCAGTTCACCTATTTCTCTCCACCTCAAGAAGCAAACACTTGTGTGAACTGTGCATTGATTCCTACATACTTGCATATTGCACTTATTATATTACTCTATGTTGACAATATCCATGAGATATACATGTTACAATTTGAAAGCAACCGCTGAAACTTAATCTTCCTTTGTGTTGCTTCAATGCTTTTACTATGAATTATTGCTTTATGAGTTAACTCTTATGCAAGACTTATTGATGCTTGTCTTGAAGTACTATTCATGAAAAGTCTTTGCTATATGATTCACTTGTTTACTCATGTCATATACATTGTTTTGATCGCTGCATTCACTACATATGCTTTACAAATAGTATGATCAAGGTTATGATGGCATGTCACTCCAGAAATTATCTTTGTTATCGTTTTACCTGCTCGGGACGAGCAGAACTAAGCTTGGGGATGCTGATACGTCTCCGATGTATCGATAATTTCTTGTGTTCCATGCCACATTATTGATGATATCTACATGTTTTATGCACACTTTATGTCATATACGTGCATTTTCTGGAACTAACCTATTAACAAGATGTCGAAGTGCCAGTTGCTGTTTTCTGCTGTTTTTGGTTTCAGAAATCCTAGTAACGAAATATTCTCGGAATTGGACGAAATCAACGCCCAGGGTCCTATTTTGCCACGAAGCTTCCAGAAGACCGAAGAGGAGACGAAGTGGGGCCACGAGGTGGCCACACCCTAGGGCGGCGCGGCCCAGGCCCTGGCCGCGCCGACCTATGGTGTGGGCCCCTCGTGCCGCCTCTTTACCTGCCCTTCCGCCTACTTAAAGCCTCCGTCGCGAAACCCCCAGTACCGAGAGCCACGATACGGAAAACCTTCCAGAGACGCCGCCGCCGCCAATCCCATCTCGGGGGATTCAGGAGATCGCCTCCGGCACCTTGCCGGAGAGGGGATTCATCTCCCGGAGGACTCTACGCCGCCATGGTCGCCTCCGGAGTGATGAGTGAGTAGTCTACCCCTGGACTATGGGTCCATAGCAGTAGCTAGATGGTTGTCTTCTCCCCATTGTGCTTAATTGTCGGGTCTTGTGAGCTGCCGAACATGATCAAGATCATCTATCTGTAATTCTATATGTTGTGTTTGTTGGGATCCGATGAATAGAGAATACTATGTTATGTTGATTATCAATTTATATCTATGTGTTGTTTATGATCTTGCATGCTCTCCGTTACTAGTAGATGCTCTGGCCAAGTAGATGCTTGTAACTTCAAGAGGGAGTATTTATGCTCGATAGTGGGTTCATGTCTCCGTGAATCTGGGGAAGTGACAGAAATCTCTAAGATTATGGATGTGCTATTGCCACTAGGGATAAAACATTGGTGCTATGTTCGAGGATGTAGTTACTGATTACATTACGCGCAATACTTAATGCAATTGTCTGTTGTTAGCAACTTAATACTGGAGGGGGTTCGGATGATAACCTGAAGGTGGACTTTTTAGGCATAGATGCATGCTGGATAGCGGTCTATGTACTTTGTCGTCATGCCCAATTAAATCTCACTATACTCATCATAATATGTATGTGCATGGTCATGCCCTCTTTATTTGTCAATTGCCCAACTGTAATTTGTTCACCCAACATGCTGTTTATCTTATGGGAGAGACACCTCTAGTGAACTGTGGACCCCGGTCCAATTCTCTATACTGAAATACAATCTACTGCAATACTTGTTTTACTGTTTTCTGCAAACAATCATCTTCCACACAATACGGTTAATCCTTTGTTACAGCAAGCCGGTGAGATTGACAACCTCACTGTTTCGTTGGGGCAAAGTACTTTGGTTGTGTTGTGCAGGTTCCACGTTGGCGCCGGAATCTCTGGTGTTGCGCCGCACTACATCCCGCCGCCATCAACCTTCAACGTGCTTCTTGACTCCTACTGGTTCGATTAAACCTTAGTTTCTTACTGAGGGAAACTTGCCGCTGTGCGCATCACACCTTCCTCTTGGGGTTCCCAACGGACGTGTCAACTACACGCATCAAGCAAATTTCTGGCGCCGTTGCCGGGGAGATCAAGACACGCTGCAAGGGGAGTCTCCACTTCCCAATCTCTTTACTTTGTTTTTGTCTTGCTTTATTTTATTTACTACTTTGTTTGCTGCATTATATCAAAACACAAAAAAATTAGTTGCTAGTTTTACTTTATTTGCTATCTCGTTTGCTATATCAAAAACACAAAAAAATTAGTTACTTGCATTTACTTTATCTAGTTTGCTTTATTTACTACTGCTAAAATGGCCACCCCTGAAAATACTAAGTTGTGTGACTTCACAACCACAAATAATAATGATTTCTTATGCACACCTATTGCTCCACCTGCTACTACAGCAGAATTCTTTGAAATTAAACCTCGCTTCTTTGAATCTTGTTATGCGAGAGCAATTTTCTAGTGTTAGTTCTGATGATGCTGCTGCCCATCTTAATAATTTTGTTGAACTATGTGAAATGCAAAAGTATAAGGATGTAGATGGTGATATTATTAAATTGAAATTGTTTCCTTTCTCATTAAGAGGAAGAGCTAAAGATTGGTTGCTATCTCTGCCTAAGAATAGTATTGATTCCTGAACTAAATGCAAGGATGCTTTTATTGGTAGATATTATCCCCCTGCTAAAATTATATCTTTCAGGAGTAGCATAATGAATTTTAAACAATTAGATAATGAGCATGTTGCACAAGCATGGGAAAGAATGAAATCTTTGGTTAAAAATTGCCCAACACATGGACTGACTACTTGGATGATCATCCAAACCTTCTATGCAGGACTAAAATTTTCTTCGCGGAATTTATTGGATTCAGCTGCTGGAGGTACCTTTATGTCCATCACTTTGGGGGCGGCTACAAAGCTTCTTGATGATATGATGATTATTTACTCTGAATGGCACACGGAAAGAGATCCACAAGGTAAGAAGGTAAATTCTGTCGAAGAAACCTCTTCCTTGAGTGATAAGATTGATGCTATTATGTCTATGCTTGTGAATGGTAGGACTAATGTTGATCCTAATAATGTTCCGTTAGCTTCGTTGGCTGCTCAAAAAGATTATGTTGATGTGAATTTCATTAAGAATAACAATTACAATAACTCTATGCCATATCCTGCTAATGGTAACTCTTATGGTAGATACGCTTCACCTAATGAGGAAAAGATGTTAGAAATTGAAAGATCCACCAAGAACTTTATGCAATCACAATATGAGCAAAATAAATTGTTTACTAAAACTATGAATGAGCAATCTACCTTGTTGAAGAATATAGGAAATCAACTTGAAAATCTGAATATGGAAATCTCTGGGTTGCAAACTAAACTTGCGAATGCTGAAAACCGAATCTCATATATGTCTGCGTCACAATCTTCTTTAATTAATAAAATGGCTGCTAAACCTGAGGATATAGATAATAAAATTACTACTACAGCAAATGCCATCCAAGTTAGAATTAACTAGCAGGATAGCCCGCGCATTTGCGCGGCTAGATTTAATTGTGGTTTGGTTGTCTAACATATGAAATAGATCATCCCCACTATTAGCTTTTCTCTTCCCCTCTTCCTAATTATAATTTCATATTCAATAGTAAAAACATATTTATCAAAAATTATATCTAAACATTTGTATATGTATCCAAACTTGATTCTATGAAACTTCTTTTCTATGCAACTTTTTGGTTGGTGTAATGCATTTTACGTGTCTTCCAATCTGAAATATGTCTCACAATGAATCAGTTTCATGTTTTATTTTGCTTTACCATCGATATAATCCATTACATCTACTATGTGTATGTGTCATCTAAAGATACAAAAATATTCTCTCTTAGTCGTCTCTACAATTTCAAATTAGCCTACATGGTGTACCACAGTAAAATATTAACACGATTTCTCTGTTACAATATTTTTGTAGAACCACTATCATTTGAAACATTTTCTTACGATTTGTTTTGGCAAAACCATCCGTTATTTTTCATATTTTGCTCCCCCTCTATGGCATATACAACCTCATCACTGATCTCGGATATTGGCTCTCGGAGCCTCTCCTATAGTTTTCCTTCAAAACCGTAGTTATATCTACTTATGTTCAATGGTCTAATTAAACAATCCATGCATGTAAAAAATCTTAGGCATTGCTAGATTGATGGAACTCCTCTCATCAATTGAAATGGACTTTGTGAGGAACTTAGATGAATAATCTTTAATTTATTTTGGATTTTACATACATAATAACATTTAACCGTTAAGGCTGATCCATTAAGCTAGGCTACAGATTCTGCTTCATACTTTGACGATAACCGCGCCGATTGTCCTGCATCCATGTATGCACATCCCGTGTAGAATGTTCGAAAAATGCATATACCTCATTTTTGCATCCATCTGTGGAGAACTTTTAACCTAGTGAATGTTATATGTATCTTGTATGCTCACCTAATTTCTATATCAAAAAATACTAACGTAGTTCCGGATCCATTAAGCTATGCTGTGTGGTTTCTGCTTCCTACCCTCGTGGTGGTCGTGCCTATCGTCCGACACCCATGCACGCGTCGGGCGCTGATTAATCCTGCAGCCACTCGCATGTGGCGAAGACCGATCAATCTAATAATGGCCGAAAGATGGATCTGCCATGGTACTGCTTGATAATCAATCAATCTAGAGAATATCTTATCGATGAGCCGATCGATGATATCTCATTTGTTGCATCTATCCGAGGAGGGGATCCTTGAAGTTTTTCGGTGCATGATGAGACACTGATGGTGGCGTGGAGCTGGCCTAGCAGCATCTCGTCCATGACCTTGGTGAACACGTATGTTGGACCAACTGAAGTTCCCCATATGATCTGATCAAGAGTGAAATGATTAAAAAAAATTATGGATTACGAACATATACGAACCGGTGCTTTCTAAAATATGCATCGTGTATTCGTGTGGATGCTTGTAGAGTATTAATTTGCTATAGAAATCTCCTTATGAATCCTTGTGCTGGGGAGGTGCATTCTTACTGAAAATATCAAGAAAAAATGATTAAAGAAATATAACCTATTTGAAATAGGTGTGGTTTCTCATAATAATCATCCTAGAAGGATCTACCGGATCTAAACTTGCAGTGTCAAGTACTCATTAAGGCCACCAAGTGTACATACAGTCCATCCGAGTGTTCCACCGGAAATCTAACTAATAATATCCAATGGTAGTTTCAACTAAATTATTTTGATATAGTTTAAACTACAATAATTCTCTACAATTGAACTACTGTAATTTATTTTCACAATGGCACGGCTGATTAACCTATCACTAAATTACAATACGCTTGCTTAAATCCAGGATTTTTTTAAATGAATGTCGAACTCAATTTAGTCCTTTGGGAAGTGAAGGGGGGTAAATTTCTAATAAATTTACTGCCACAGCTACCCATGCAGAAAAAACGATGTCCCTCTGGCCATGAGCTCGAAAATAAACATGGACGGTGTTTACGTTATGCAAATACACATACTCCTGTCACCTGATGGTCCTTTCTCTGGACGATCTGCACATGCTCCCTAGTTTAGCACGTACATGACCATAGTTCAGAAGTGGAGCAAGTGGCCAACTGCAAAACTAATTTAATAGCACTTTAAAATATTCATGTGAAATATGATTCGGAAATCGCAACCCTGGAGAAAATTCGTGCCTTTGAATCATTTGTTCAAGCGAGAAATCATGTCAAGTATCACGCAGACAAAATAAAAGAGAAAGACATGGTGAAAAATGTTTATCATTCAGAAAAGTTGGTAGTCCAACATACCATCTCTGTACATAAAATTAGATTTATCCATGAGGCCTGTAGGTAAGATGCATCCATTTTTCATTTATTAAGGAGGAACGACTCCAGGAGAGTATGTTGTCAACCACACCAGTACACGATAATGTGGTAGTGGCATACCACCGTTAGACAACCCTATTTTTTTCGAGCGGTATCAGTACTGTTTATAAAAAAAAAACGATTCAATGGAGCTCCCTCCATCTCATTTAACTTAGCTTACATTTGTCTAAATGTGAAGTATCCAGTCTGTATTTAATGTCTATATAAATCTAGATTTAGATAAATTTAAAACTACTTTGAGAGTACCAGGAATCACATACCACATCTCCGAAAAAAAAATCAGGTACCAAATAAAAGGAAGTGACAGAGATAAACTTCAGTACATACATGGATGATCTCGACTTGACGACTGGCGGGTGCCGCCGGTGGTGGCCCGGACGATTGTGGAGTCTCCAGTAGAGAAGTATATATTGATCATGATGACCTGATGTTGAATAAAACATCAGTTTGATCCATGATTCTTTGATTCCAAACTGCTTCTTTAATCTTGTTGACCATGAGAAAATAGAAGCAGCCAATTAACAGAGCCCGGAAATAACAGTCTTTAGCTTACCTGAATTTTGCAAGGAGACACTACATGGCGTACTCCACCTTGACGACAACATGGACGGCGTCTCAGGCTCCCGCGCTGTGGTCTCCTTATCCCAAAAAGAAAATGGACTTTATTCCTTGCAGCAGATTGATACGCACTGGTTCCATCCGAGTCCCTGGTTATATAAGCTGGATAAGGTAGAAAGAGGGCTGAGCATCACAGTGGCCACTGCCATGACCAGCTGGATGGATCAATCTGCACCTCCCCATGGATCAATCTCACATGACCACACTGACCATCATACGCCTAACCAATACAGCAGCAACTTGCTCTGCACGGGAGTGGAGGCAGTGGCATACCGGCGACGATGCAGGAAATTTCATGGATAGCACTCACGTCGCGATGGGAGTACCAAGGGCAGGCAGGAGAAGGCGGCGGCAGATCGATGTGGAAAACCGTGCTGATATGTGCCATGGGAGGACCTAGGGCAGGGAGCAGAAGGCGGCGGCCGATCGATGTGGAACAGCGACCGTGCCGATATGTGTACGATGTAACTTATGTCCCGGGATTTGTGCCAGATTCGATCGCGTAACTTTAGGCGTTGAGGGGTTATGACTTTCTGTAGTTTTTTAAATCTAGGCCGTTTACTTTTAGCTGGTTAATCCAAGCCATTAGTTGTCTTGTGTTTTAATAATATAATAGATGAGAATATAAGATTGATGGCCGAATTGCGTGCTAGGTGGGATAGAGAAGAAAATGAAAAACTAGCTAAAGAGAAAAATGTAGCTAAAGTTTGGACTATTACCACCACAAGCAATGTTGATTCTTCACATGTTGCAGCACCTCCTACTATTAATGGTAAAATAATTGGTGTTGGCAATGTTTCTACTCCTAGTGCAAAGCGTACAAAACTTCCTGAAATTGCTAAAACTGCTGAAACTGCCTATGATAGAACTGCTGAAATTTTTTCCAACATTGGGGATGATGATCCCATTGCTTTAGATTATAATGGTTTGAATTTTGATGATTGCCACATGTCTGAAGTTATAAAGTTCTTGCAAAAACTTGCTAAAAGTCCTAACGCTAGTGCTATAAATTTGGCTTTCACGCAACATATTACAAATGCTCTCATAAAAGCTAGAGAAGAGAAATTAGAGCGCGAAGCCTCTGTTCCTAGAAAACTAGAGGATGGTTGGGAGCCCGTTATTAAGATGAAGTTTAAAGATTTTGATTGTAATGCCTTATGTGATCTTGGTGCAAGTATTTCCGTTATGCCTAAGAAAATTTATAATATGCTTGACTTGCCACCGCTGAAACATTGTTATTTGGACGTTAACCTTGCTGATCATTCTACAAAGAAACCTTTGGGAAAAGTTGATAATGTTCGCATTACCGTTAACAATAACCTTGTCCCCGTTGATTTTGTTGTCTTGGATATTGAATGCAATGCATCTTGTCCCATTATATTGGGAAGACCTTTTCTTCGAACCGTTGGTGCTATCATTGATATGAAGGAAGGTAATATAAAATATCAATTTCCTCTCAAGAAAGGTATGGAACACTTCCCTAGAAAGAGAATGAAGTTACCTTATGATTCTATTATTAGAACAAATTATGATGTTGACACTTCGTCTCTTGATAATACTTGATACACACTTTCTGCGCCTAGCTGAAAGGCGTTAAAGAAAAGCGCTTATGGGAGACAACCCATGGTTTTTACTACAGTACTTTGTTTTTATTTTGTGTCTTGGAAGTTTTTTAGTACTGTAGCAACCTCTCCTTATCTTAGTTTTGTGTTTTGTTGTGCCAAGTAAAGTCGTTGATAGTAAAGTTCATACTAGATTTGGATTACTGCGCAGAAACAGATTTCTTTGCTGTCACGAATCTGGGCTGTTTTCTCTGTAGGTAACTCAGAAAATTATGCCAATTTACGTGAGTGATCCTCAGATATGTACGCAACTTTCATTCAATTTGAGCATTTTCATTTGAGCAAGTATGGTGCCTCGATAAAATTCGTCAATACGAACTGTTCTGTTTTGACAGATTCTGCCTTTTATTTCGCATTGCCTCTTTTGCTATGTTGGATGAATTTCTTTGATCCATTAATGTCCAATAGCTTTATGCAATGTCCAGAAGTGTTAAGAATGATTATGTCACCTCTGAACATGTATATTTTGATTATGCACTAACCCTCTAATGAGTTGTTCTAAGTTTGGTGTGGAGGAAGTTTTCAAGGATCAAGAGAGGAGTATGATGCAATATGATCAAGGAGAGTGAAAGCTCTAAGCTTGGGGATGCCCCGGTGGTTCAACCCTGCATATTCTAAGAATACTCAAGCGTCTAAGCTTGGGGATGCCCAAGGCATCCCCTTCTTCATCGATAACATTATCAGGTTCCTCCCCTGAAACTATATTTTTATTCCATCACATCTTATGTGCTTTTCTTGGAGCGTCGGTTTGTTTTTGTTTTTGTTTTGTTTGAATAAAATGGATCCTAGCATTCACTTTGTGGGAGAGAGACACGCTCCTCTGTTGCATATGGACAAGTATGTCCTTAGGCTTTACTCATAGTATTCATGCCGAAGTTTCTTCTTCGTTAAATTGTTATATGGTTGGAATTGGAAAATGATACATGTAGTAATTGCTATAATGTCTTGGATAATGTGATACTTGGCAATTGTTGTGCTCATGTTTAAGCTCTTGCATCATATACTTTGCACCCATTAATGAAGAAACACCTAGAGCTTGCTAATTTGGTTTGCATATTTGGTTTCTCTAAAGTCTAGATAATTTCTAGTATTGAGTTTTGAACAACAAGGAAGACGGTGTAGAGTCTTATAATGTTTACAATATGTCTTCTATGTGAGTTTTGCTGCACCGGTTCATCCTTGTGTTTGTTTCAAATAGCCTTGCTAGCCTAAACCTTGTATCGAGAGGGAATACTTCTCATGCATCCAAAATCCTTGAGCCAACCACTATGCCATTTGTGTCCACCATACCTACCTACTACATGGTATTTCTCCGCCATTCCAAAGTAAATTGCTTGAGTGCTACCTTTAAATTTCCATTCTTCACCTTTACAATATATAGCTCATGGGACAAATAGCTTAAAAACTATTGTGGTATTGAATATGTACTTATGCACTTTATCTCTTATTAAGTTGCTCGTTGTGCGATAACCATGTTCACTGGGGACGCCATCAACTATTCTTTGTTGAATATCATGTGAGTTGCTATGCATGTCCGTATTGTCTGAAGTAAGGGAGATCTACCACCTTAATGGTTGGAGCATACATATTGTTAGAGAAGAACATTGGGCCGCTAACTAAAGCCATGATTCATGGTGGAAGTTTCAGTTTTGGACATATATCCTCAATCTCATATGAGAATAATAATTGTTGCCACATGCTTATGCATTAAAGAGGAGTCCATTATCTGTTGTCCATGTTGTCCCGGTATGGATGTCTAAGTTGAGAATAATCAAAAGCGAGAAATCCAAAATGCGAGCTTTCTCCTTAGACCTTTGTACATGCGGCATGGAGGTACCCCATTGTGACACTTGGTTAAAACATGTGTATTGCGATGATCCGGTAGTCCAAGCTAATTAGGACCAGGTGCGGGCACTATTAGTATACTATGCATGAGGCTTGCAACTTGTAAGATATAATTTACATAACTCATATGCTTTATTACTACCGTTGACCAAATTGTTTCATGTTTTCAAAATCAAAGCTCTAGCACAAATATAGCAATCGATGCTTTTCCTCTATGGAGGACCATTCTTTTACTTTTATTGTTGAGTCAGTTCACCTATTTCTCTCTACCTCAAGAAGCAAACACTTATGTGAACTGTGCATTGATTCCTACATACTTGCATATTGCACTTATTATATTACTCTATGTTGACAATATCCATGAGATATACATGTTACAAGTTGAAAGCAACCGCTGAAACTTAATCTTCCTTTGTGTTGCTTCAATGCTTTTACTATGAATTATTGCTTTATGAGTTAACTCTTATGCAAGACTTATTGATGCTTGTCTTGAAGTACTATTCATGAAAAGTCTTTGCTATATGATTCACTTGTTTACTCATGATACATTGTTTTGATCGCTGCATTCACTACATATGCTTTACAAATAGTATGATCAAGGTTATGATGGCATGTCACTCCAGAAATTATCTTTGTTATTGTTTTACCTGCTCGGGACGAGCAGAACTAAGCTTGGGGATGCTGATACGTCTCCGACGTATCGATAATTTCTTGTGTTCCATGCCACATTATTGATGATATCTACATGTTTTATGCACACTTTATGTCATATTCGTGCATTTTCTGGAACTAACCTATTAACAAGATGCCGAAGTGCCAGTTGCTGTTTTCTGCTGTTTTTGGTTTCAGAAATCATAGTAACGAAATATTCTCGGAATTGGACAAAATCAACGCCCAGGGTCCTATTTTGCCACGAAGCTTCCAGAAGACCGAAGAGGAGACGAAGTGGGGCCACGAGGTGGCCACACCCTAGGGCGGCGTGGCCCAGGCCCTGGCCGCGCCGACCTATGGTGTGGGCCCCTCGTGCCGCCTCTTTACCTGCCCTTCCGCCTACTTAAAGCCTCCGTCGTGAAACCCCCAGTACCGAGAGCCACGATACGGAAAACCTTCCAGAGACGCCGCCGCCGCCAATCCCATCTCGGGGGATTCAGGAGATCGCCTACGGCACTCGCCGGAGAGGGGATTCATCTCCCGGAGGACTCTACGCCGCCATGGTCGCCTCCGGAGTGATGAGTGAGTAGTCTACCCCTGGACTATGGGTCCATAGCAGTAGCTAGATGGTTGTCTTCTCCCCATTGTGCTTAATTGTCGGGTCTTGTGAGCTGCCGAACATGATCAAGATCATCTATCTGTAATTCTATATGTTGTGTTTGTTGGGATCCGATGAATAGAGAATACTATGTTATGTTGATTATCAATTTATATCTATGTGTTGTTTATGATCTTGCATGCTCTCCGTTACTAGTAGATGCTCTGGCCAAGTAGATGCTTATAACTCCAAGAGGGAGTATTTATGCTCGATAGTGGGTTCATGTCTCCGTGAATCTGGGGAAGTGACAGAAATCTCTAAGATTATGGATGTGCTATTGCCACTAGGGATAAAACATTGGTGCTATGTTCGAGGATGTAGTTACTGATTACATTACGCGCAATACTTAATGCAATTGTCTGGTGTTAGCAACTTAATACTGGAGGGGGTTCGGATGATAACCTGAAGGTGGACTTTTTAGGCATAGATGCATGCTGGATAGCGGTCTATGTACTTTGTCGTAATGCCCAATTAAATCTCACTATACTCATCATAATATGTATGTGCATGGTCATGCCCTCTTTATTTGTCAATTGCCCAACTGTAATTTGTTCACCCAACATGCTGTTTATCTTATGGGAGAGACACCTCTAGTGAACTGTGGACCCCGGTCCAATTTTCTATACTGAAATACAATCTACTGCAATACTTGTTTTACTGTTTTCTGCAAACAATCATCTTCCACACAATACGGTTAATCCTTTGTTACAGCAAGCCGGTGAGATTGACAACCTCACTGTTTCGTTGGGGCAAAGTACTTTGGTTGTGTTGTGCAGGTTCCACATTGGCGCCGGAATCTCTGGTGTTGCGCCGCACTACATCCCGCCGCCATCAACCTTCAACGTGCTTCTTGACTCCTACTGGTTCGATTAAACCTTGGTTTCTTACTGAGGGAAACTTGCCGCTGTGCGCATCACACCTTCCTCTTGGGGTTCCCAACGGACGTGTCAACTACACGCATCAGCCCCCTCGGCTGGCCTCCGACGCCCTCCTCTGGACTACTTAAACGGTTCGATCTAAAAACGCGAGGCACGAAGTCGAAGTCGCCAGAAACCCTCCAGAACGCCGCCACATCGCGAAACTCCGTCTCGGGGACCAGAAACTCCGTTCTGGCACTCCGCCGGGACGGGGAATTGGAGGAGATCATCGCCATCATCACCACCTACGCCTCTCCATCGACCAGCAATATTTCCCCCATCCTTGTGTGAGTAATTCCCTCGCTGTAGGCTGAAGGGGATGGTAGGCATTGGATGAGATTGGTCATGTAATAGCATAAGAGTGTTAGGGCATAGTGCCTAGTGTCCGTAATTGGTACTTTGATGATATTGTTGCAACTTGTTATGCTTAATGCTTGTTACTAGGGCCCGAGTGCCATGATCTCAGATCTGAACATGTTATTATTTCATCATGATATGCATTGTTTTATGATCTTACCTGCAAGTTGTATACACATGTCGCTGTCCTGAACCCGAGGCCCCGAAGTGATAGAAATCAGGACAACCGGAGGGGATGGCAGTGATGTGAGGATCACATGTGTTCATGGAGTGTTAATGCTTTGCTCCGGTACTCTATTAAAAGGAGTACCTTAATATCCAGTAGATTCCCTAGAGGCCCGGCTGCCACCGGCTGGTAGCACAAAAGATGTTGTGCAAGTTTCTCATTGCGAGCACGTACGACTATATACGGAACACATGCCTATGGATTGCTTTGTACTTGGACACCGTTTTATTATTATCTGCAAATGCCCTGCTTTGATTGTTACATGAGTTTCTCTCATCCATGCATTGCCCGTCATCCATCCCTGTGCCTACAATATTTTAATCCTGCTGTTTACTATAATCACTACTGCTGTCTCTGTTCCACTGCTGCTATTATTTCACTACTGCTACTGCTATGAACTGTTACTACTGATAAACTCTTGCGAGCAAGTCTGTTTTTAGGTGCAGCTGAATTGACAACTCCGCTGTTAAGGCTTTCAAGTATTCTTTGTCTCCCCTTGTGTCGAATCAATAAATTGGGTTTTACTTCCCGCGAAGACTGTTGCGATCCCCTATACTTGTGGGTCATCACTCACACAAGGCGATAAATGTGGCAAAGCAACTATATGTAGGAAAATGTTGCAATGCACTAGAGAGACGCTAGCAAAGCTCAACGAGACAGACACAAGATTTCTCAACTACGGGTGCAGTAAAGTAAACTTAGGCCCTCTCTTAATTCTTCTAGCACTTCACTTTCTTTTTGTAGTTTTCTTTTTGTAGAACACGCAACTATGTAGCTCTTTTTGCTTCTTTTAAATTTTCTATTTTTTTATATATATGACACAACTCCTTGATAACACGGCCAACAAGATATGCAAAGCACCAAAACCCTAATGAGCAGCCTGTCAAGCGGTAAAACTAGTCTCTTCTGGGGAAGTTCCTAATCACTTATATCGAAAGGCTGTGTCTATGGTTGGGAACAAGCACATTGTACGCTATGTGGACTCGGAGTAACAAAACTGAAACTTGATAATAATAGAGACTCAAACCCTAACAATACTATATGCAAAAACAAGATACGCAAAAACAATTACGAAAAACAACTAAAACTCAAAATTAGTGCAATCTAAGGCTATGGCAAACCCTAACCCTAATATTTTTTTGGGTTTTTCTGGATAGGAAACACTCACAACTCAACTATGGGGTGGATTGTGGATGGCTTACCGAGGAAAACTGGAAATCTGATACCAAGATGTTAAGGGGTGGCCCGATCTTCTCAGTAAGCAACGGTGGTGATGATGATCACGGGGTGATAGCAGCGGAGGAACATGACGATGTAGTGGATGATAACTTGTATGACGCAACGAGATCTCTCGATTGGTCCCTGTCGCTAATGCAACAGCTCTCAACCCTGCAAGATATTCACAACTCCACACACTTGTGCACGTAGCCGGCGACCACGAAGCGGTAAGTTGCAACCGTCTAATTCCCAATGGAACAGCAGATCACACAATACTTTACCAGGATCTACACAATATCAAGCAATATGGTGTAGGAAATTCAATAGTTTTCCAGAGCAAACAACTAAGACCTAGGGTTTATCTTAAACGTGGTCTAAAGCAGCTAGGGGGCGTCCTGGGCACTTATATAGGTATCCAGGACGACTTCTGGTCGAAAAGATACAAGAATAATCGACCCAGAATAGATCTGATCGAGAAAGACTCGGACACAGCCGATCTGGGGGCCGGTCGACTGGGCCTGGGACCGGGCTGGCCGGTTCAAACCGGGCCAGGGACCGGATTCCAACCGGGCTCGAGAATTGTGGCACAGTAACGTCCCCGGTTGGCATCAGCGTGGCGCCCGGTTGGCGACGGGGTGGATCCGGCCTGCCGCCCGGTCGGACAGGGCCAGGGACCGGGCGCGCCGGCATGGCGGCCGGTCTGACCGGGTGCTGGGCCGGCCTGGACTTTACCTTCTCCTCTCGCGCATGCCTCCCGCTCCTCCCTCGCGCGTCCATGAGATTTCTTCATGTCCAGCTCCTTGTCCAGCTCCACGTCCATCTTCACGTCCAGCTGCTCTTCTCCTCCTCGTGCGATGCTTGTCTCCTCTTCATACCTGATGATACATAAGTAATGGTACTTAGGTAGTATAATGTTTTGATCAATCAAAGTATCGTTTAAGAACAAGTTCACCTGTTGTTTAAGTAGATTCGCACGAGCCCTTGTAATAGGTCCAATCCGAACTGCATTGGACTTGACCTTCACAGCAGGTTCATCTTCAGTTGGTAATGACGAAGGTGGTAGTGAGGTAGGGATGTCCTCATCATTGACTCCATCTGGATCCGACATACCGTGCAAGCCGCAGAGCTTTGACAAGATCCGTGTGACATTCTGCCTGATGGATCTGACCTGCAGCGTAAGATGGATTCGAAATCACACCAAGACATGCTTAGATGAAAAGGTGATCAACACAATAGTTGTTTGTATCTTAGTGGTGTACAAATTTTCCTTTTGCATCATCTCCATCTGAGTTACAAAGCAATTTTCAGAGGCAAGACAAGAAGCAGAACAATAAACATAGTTGTATCCAAATTCTATCCAACTTAGGGTAGGTGTAGGGTATTTGAGCGGAAATTAGAAGTCTGTTTCTTGTACGAAACGTGTAAAAAGTTGTCCCAAACTTGCATGGGAAGTTCAGCCACCTCATATATATGATATATATGTAAACGGTGACGGCCGATTGAAATTAAGCAAACAATCGACAAACATCAGTATATCTACTTTTTTCTCATACCTTTGTTCTTGCTTCTATTCTTCGGCAACTTCCCATAGATTTTACCTGAGATCGATAACCGAGCTTGGAGAAGTCAAATCCATCCAAGTTCAACCCATAGTCTACGGAACCTCCGACGAGGTCCCTCCGGGTTGTCTTGCGTATCGCACTTCCAGCCAACCACCTTCGACGTGAGTTGTGGTGTATCGCCAGCGGCGTCGAGGGTGCACGAGGACGTGCTAGTGCAAGCCAAAATATTTTACGCCCTAGCATCGAACCATCGTCCTTCTCGAGGTCTCGCATCTAGTCGGAAACTTTCAGGCCCAACAAATAGTTAATTCTAAATTTTAGCTGTGCGTGAAAGCAAAAATTTAACGGAAGAGGTTTTAGCGGCAGTTGGCGAATATTGAAAGGCAAAATATCTAGTTCAATAAAAGCCAGATTAGGGAGACACATGTTCGTCGTATCAAAATCCTAGGGTGGTCCAAGCACTACCCTTGCTACCCTCTAGAGCTTGCACATGCGCTTAGGCCCTATGAATCGGGACAGAGGAAGTATTACGAAGAGGCACACTATGACAAGACAACTCTATATTTTTTATAAAGCAAAATCCTTATAACTATAATTAGTATGTCTATATATACATTCAAGCTATCCACATCATCTATTTCAAGCCAATCAAATATCCATGTTATCTCCACTAACATTCATGATGTATTTTTGCATGCAAGCTATCCATGTCAACTATCCACATAACTAATTTACTGTAAAAGTTCAGAAGAGATTGGTTTCGGCGTGCCCCAATGGGTGCCGATGGCTTTCCTTATATATGCCTCAATGGCTACAACATCTCAACAGATTACAAGATAGTTAGCACCGGATTCAATCTAACAAACCCCGGTGTCTATCTCTAACTATTCGTGGAGTACAAGCCAAGGTATATCTACATACGGTTACAATCTAACCTTCTAGAACAACTCGTTTAACACGCCCCCTCAAACACAACTCTCTAGATTGAGGTGTCGTTTGAAACCTTCGAGTTGCTTCACTGGAAGGGGTTTGGTGAAGCCATCCGCCACTTGATCACCATAAGGAATAAATCTGACCTCCAACATCCTCTTTGCTACACGCTCTCGAACAAAATGAAAATCCACTTCTATATGTTTTGTTCTGGCATGGAACACAGGATTGACAGATAAATACGTTGCTCCAAGGTTGTCACACCAAAGACAGGCAACCTTCGGTTGAGATACACCAAGCTCTCCAAGAACTGACTGTACCCAAATAACTTCTGCAGTGGCATTGGCTAATGACTTATACTCCGCTTCTGTGCTAGAACGTGATACAGTTGCTTGCTTTCGCGCACTCCATGATATTAAATTAGGACCAAAGAACACAGCAAAACCTCCCGTAGAGCGACGATCATCCGGGCATCCCGCCCAATCAGCATCCGAGAATGCACTGACCAATGATGAGGATGATCTTCGAATCTTCATGCCAAGATCCATACTGTGCTTCAAATATCTGATAATTCTCTTCACCGCAGCCCAATGCAGGCTAGTAGGCGCATGCAGGTATTGACATACCTTGTTAACTGCAAAAGAAATGTCCGGCCGCGTCATGGTGAGATATTGCAAGGCTCCAACTACACTCCTGTACCGAGTCACATCATCAGGTTGTAGCACAACACCTTCATAGGCCGAGAGTTTTTCAGAAGAAGACATAGGAGAGGTTACACCTTTACATGTACTCATACCAACACGCTTGAGCAAATCCTTAGTGTACCTCCCTTGCAAAAGTGTGATGCCATCATATGTCTTCTTCACCTCAATGCCCATAAAATAATGCAAATCTCCCAAGTCCTTTAATGCAAAGTCTCCTCTAAGCTGCTGAAGTAAAGATGTTACTGCTGTAGGAGTAGAGCTCGCCACTATTATATCATCAACATATACCAAAACAAACATAGTGATCGCAGGCTTTGCAAGGAAAAAGAGAGATGTATCAGAAATTTGATGGTGTAAAGCCAAGAACTTGAAGCTTTGCACTTAATCTAGAATACCAAGCACGAGGGGCCTGTTTCAAGCCATATAGTGCCTTGTCCAATTTGCACACTAAACCATTGCCTTGCTCAAAACCAGGAGGTTGCCTCATATATACCTCTTCCTCCAGAACGCCATGCAAGAACGCATTCTGAACATCTAGCTGCCTGAGTGTCCACCCTCGGGAAACTGCAATGGAGAGAACAAGTCTAATGGTGGCAACCTTGACTACAGGACTGAATGTGTCTTCATAGTCAATTCCATACCGCTGCTTGAAGCCTTTAGCTACTAGCCGAGCCTTATACCTCTCAATGGTACCATCAGACTTTCTTTTAATTTTATACACCCACTTGCAGTCTATAATATTCCTTCCTTGTTTTGCCGGCACAAGATGCCATGTCTTGTTCCGTTGAAGAGCCATGTACTCCTCTTCCATAGCACTCTTCCACTTTGGGTCGCCAAATGCCTCTTGAACATTTTCAGGTTCACCAGTGGCAGCAAAGTTCGCATATCGGATCATTCCTTCAAAGAGTTTTACTGGTTTCTGAATTTTATTCTGCAATCGGGTCAGAGGTCGTCCAGCCACAGAAGATCTGGGAGGCTCTAGCGCAGTGGATCTGCCAGCAGATGGCTGCTCTGCCTTCCTGGACGATGCAGCGGATTCGGTGTGGGCAGCCGAGCCGTGCGGCTGCGAAGAAGCGGACGACGTCGCCGCAGACGATCCCGTGGCCTGTCCCGAGGCAGACCCGCGCGTGTGCCGTGGGCTGCCTGGCGCGTCCGCGCCTGACGCGTGGCCCAACGGAGAGCTGGGAGCAGAAACCGCGTCGTCAGCGGTCCCGCCTGACCCTGGCGATGACGATCCCGACGAAGATTGTGTCGGAGAGGTGGAGCCGCCAAGTGAATCTGCATCGGAGTCAGCGTCCGAGACTCCTGCTCCGTGTACACCACCCTGCGTACCAGAAACACTTCCAGAACCGGAATTAGCAGGATTAGCAATTAACAGGTCATCAATTAATTCCCCCCTTTGATCAAAACGGGTTGACGTGAGAAGATCTGTGGGTAGAAGTAGAATTTCGGCATGAAGACGCGCACCGGCATTGGGATTGAGTTCCGAGAAGGGGAAGACATTTTCATCAAAAGCTACGTCTCGGGATATATATAATCTGCCACTAGAAATATCCAAGCATTTGTATCCCTTGTGCAAATTGCTATAGCCAAGAAAAGCACACCGGGTAGATCGAAACGAAAGTTTGTGGGAGTTGTATGGACGTAAATTGGGCCAACACGCACATCCAAAAGTGCGCAAGAAGGAGTATTCAGGCTTTCGTTTAAAGAGACGTTCTAATGGTGTTTCATGATGAATGACTTTGCTAGGAATACGATTAATGAGGAAGGTGGCAGTTAGGAATGCTTCATCCCAATATTTCAGTGGCATGTGGGCATGGGCTAGGAGAGACAAGCCTACTTCGACAATGTGTCGATGCTTTCTTTCAGCAGACCCATTCTGTTGATGGGCATGTGGACAAGAGACATGGTGTTCGATGCCTATACGCTGAAAGAAGGAGTTTAACTTTTGATATTCACCTCCCCAATCAGATTGGAGAGCAAGGATCTTCTTATCAAAGATTCGTTCAACATGGTTTTGGAAGTCATGAAATCGAGCAAAAACATCAGACTTATTCTTAATAAGATAGATCCAAGTAAACTTGCTATAGTCATCAACGAAGCTTACATAGTACTTGTGACCTCCAACAGAAGCACAAGCAGGACCCCACACATCCGAAAAAATGAGCTCTAAAGGAGCACTAGAGACACTACTTGACCTAGGATAAGGGAGTTGATGACTCTTCCCTTTTTAACAAGCATCACAAATAAAATTTTCTGAATCATCCTTGAAAGAAGGAAGATCATTATTCCTAAGGAATCTTGAGACAACTTCAAAAGAAGGATGCCCTAAACGCCTATGCCACCGAGAGGTCGATGGTTTATTGACTCCAAAAGCTTGTTTCGATGACGAGGGAAGACTTGGTGGGAAGGGATAAAGGCCACCATGACCTCTACCGTGAAGAATGGTTCTCCTCGTGCCCTGTTCCTTGACAAAAAAGGAATTTGGATGAATTTCAACAAAAGCATCATTATCGTATGCTAAACGATGGGCAGAAACAAGACTTTTTGTGGCTTGAGGGGAATGAAGAATGTTGTTTAAGTGAAGTTGTTTATCACAAGGGGTAGGAATAATCGAATGACCTATATAATTGATATCCATACCTGCTCCACTCGCGGTGTGGATTTGCTCGTGGCCGTGGTACCTGTCGCGGACCGTGAGCTTCTCTAGCTCGCCCGTGACATGATCGGTCGCACCGGTGTCCAGGTACCAATTGGTGTCGACGCCGTACGCCGACGATGATCCAGCCGGCTTCTCCTCGCCGGTGTACTCCTTGTTGAAGCGCTTCCAGCACTTGATCACCGTGTGCCCGTACTTGGCGCACACCTGGCACTGTGGGCGTGGGTTGCCATTGGCATCAAATGGCTGTTGGCTGTTGGGGCGGCCAGAGTTGTTGGTGAAGTTGCCGCCCCCGTTGCCGTTGCCGCGCCCACCATCGCCGCGTCCGCGGCCGCCACCGCGACCACCGCCACGATAGCCTAAGCGACCACCACCGCAGGAGGCAAGATTGACAGAGGAGGTACCACGGCCTCCTCCTTGCAGACCACCGAAGCTGAGCGGGCCACCTGATCCCTGAGCCCCGCCGTTCTAGATGTCGAGGCGGGTCTCAAAGTTCAGGAGGTGAGCGTAGAGCTCGGACAGCGGAACCGGATCGGCCCTGGTGGTCATCGACGTGACGAGCGGATTCCAATCCGCATCCAGTCCGGCGAGGATGTACGCCGTCAGATCGTCCTCGTCCATCTTCTTCCCGGCGGACACCATAGCGTCGCCGAGGCTTCTCATCCGAGCGAAGTACTCGGAGACCCGCTTTTCTCCCTTCTGGGCGCTTGCAAGTTGCATCCTGATCTGCATCACCTGCGCCCGGGATTGCGATGAATACATCGCCGTCAGTGCCGCCCACACTTCGGCAGAGTGTTCCAGGGACGACACTTGGATCAGCACCCCCCTCGTCAGCGAGGAGAGGAGGAAGCCCAGGACCTGCTGGTCCTGAGCCACCCACGTGGCATACACGGGATTGGGGACCACCAGAGTCTCCGTGCCGCCCTTCTCGAGATCGACCTCAACGTCGATGGTCTGGGGTGGCTTCTTTGCCCTGCCATCAAGGAAGCCAACAAGTTGGCGCTCCCTCAGAGGCGGCATCACCTGCGCCTTCCAAAGAGGAAAGTTATCCCCTCCGAGCTTCTCTGTCACGACACCGGCCTGCGGAGCCGAGAGCTGCATGGGGGAGAACGAGGATGAGGAGGAGCTAGACATGATGGAGGAAGTAGGCTCTGATACCATGTAAAAGTTCAGAAGAGATTGGTTTCGGCGTGCCCCAATAGGTGCCGATGGCTTTCCTTATATATGCCTCAATGGCTACAACATCTCAACAGATTACAAGATAGTTAGCACCAGATTCAATCTAACAAACCCCGGCGTCTATCTCTAACTATTCGTGGAGTACAAGCCAAGGTATATCTACATACGGTTACAATCTAACCTTCTAGAACAACTCGTTTAACATTTACAACCATCAATTTACAAGAAAATAATAAAAAATAAATTTAGCATATCGACTACTTTGACCAATTAATCATGCATACTTCTATATTTAATTTGTATTCATGTGTATTATATCATTTTATTTATATAATATATTTTCTTAGAAGATTTTGGCAGAACCGCCAGCGCATGTACTAACTTAATCACAGCATCACAATCAATTGCGCAGCTGTTAGACAGTCAAAGGGTCAAAGCCATAAAGATTTTGTCACTGCCCCCGCCATAAAGGTTTTATCACTCGCGTCGCCTTTGCTTCTCTTCTCCGTCTCCCTTCTTTCACTTGGCTCCCCCTCTCCTGTCCATCGAGCGACTTCTTCTGCTACGGTCGTACGAGTAAGAGTTCATCTCTTCCGGATCTCTTGTTTCTCTTTATCTGCAGAGGACGACCTGGAGTTCATCAGCTTTATTCTCACAGGACGGGATTCAGATTTACCTTTCGGTCTCTCTTCTACTTACCTTTTCCCCTGTTGTTTCCTCTGACACGATGTTCATCTTGAGCACGGCTGTTTTCTTGAAACTCCAGTGGGGAATCGGTGCTGACCTAGCTCGTTTGCTGTCTTCACTCCTTGATTTCTTGGTTCACTTTATTTCTCTCTTCCTAGATCTTGCTTATACCATGCGTTTCTGTGACGAAGCTATTGAGCACTCTTCCATCTGCCCCCTTTCCTTCCCTTTCACCAGGCTGCAGGAGTAGCAGGGAACAATGGCGGCGGCGTCGAAGTCGTCAATCGAGAACGTGACGGCGGTGGACTCCACCGCATTGGACTGCGGCGTATGCGAATGTCCACTGAAACCGCCGATCTTCCAGGTACACATGCGAATCTACACGGGGGCAACACCCGCAGATTTCAGTTTCACCTGGTATGCATTTGTTCTCTGTCTAATTTAGCTCCAAATTAACTGCAGTGTGAAGTGGGACACATGGTGTGCTCAGAGTGCAAAGAGAAGATGGCAGCAGCGAAGACGTGCCATGTGTGCCGGCGCACCCTTGCCGGTGGCTACAAGCGGTGCTACGGCGCGGAGCACATCGTGGAGTGCCTCAAGGTACCGTGCCCCAACACGGCCAACGGCTGCCCCGCCAAGCTAGCCCGCTACGCCGAGAGCGCGCACCTCCAGGTTTGCAAGTACCGGCCGTTCCAATGCCCCGTAGAGGACTGCACCTTCGCCGACCGATACCTGTCGGCGCTCAAGCACCACTTGAAATACACGCACAAATGGCCGTCAACCAACGTCTACGATGGCACCTCGAACCTGGCCCTCGTCGACGGCTTCAATGTAATCATACCCTGCCCCGGTTCCCGACCGCAGCCAACTGAAACTCTATGGCCATACTTTGGGATTCCCGTTTATCACATGCTCATCCTAAAGGTGACCCGGGAGTCGTATGGCCGCGTCGTCACTCCCGTCCACATACGTGCTCGGGACGCCAAGGAATGCCGGCTGAAGCTCGCGTACGAAACTCCTTGCGGCACCCATCGCCTGGAGTATGCATTCAACGTGCCGTCCACTGATGTCTCCGCCTCCGGTGGGGGTGGGCTGTCTTCTCCGGACGACCGCTTTGACTTCGTCGTCCCAAAATCCGTTCAGCCGCTCGACATGGATACTATCAAGGTAGCATTCTCATGCTGGTACCTTGACAATGTCGAGTCCTAAGTCATAACCAGAGCAAGGACTAGTCAGAGACCTGGAGGGTTAGTTTGGACTGCTCTTAAATTGTTGCGGGGCTAGTTTATGCATTTTGCTGGCGAGAAGAACTGTTACTCAGTGTGGTGCAGCCTGTTGATCTGGGCAAGACTAGTTTTTATTTTGTTAACCTCAGCCATGAACTATCTATAAGCTTAATCTGCTACTATGTCTATGTGCTACTCCACTACTCCTGCTATGTTCCTATGTGTGATGCATGGCTCCTTTTGTAATATGTTGGTGCTGCATCTATATCAAGTTTATATCTGCTATGGAATGAGCTCCTGAGGTCCTGGATCTGTTCGCTTAATCTACTTTGTGCTCCTGTATTTTTAACTCTGTTTCTTCTCCATGGCCGGTTTGTTACTCAAGTCTTGTGAAATTTCTTTTCTTCCTGGATTGTCCAACTTCTTGCTATAGTTTCTGCAGCTGTGGACTGGTTCCAGGTCTAACAGTTTGCAATCGCTGACTGATGCCCAGCTGTATGTATCAATGCATAGAAGCACGTTCCCTCTTTAGCCTGAGGCAAAAGCTATGGTGATTCTTGTTTTTCATGGTACATTCAGTTTCTGGATTGCAAATTACTACATGACATGAACTGACCAGAATACCTGGTGTATGTAAAATGAAATATGTTGTGTTGGAACATTTGAAGCCGTAAAATATCTTGTTTTCCAACTTCTTGCTATAGGGCGCGTTTGGTAGGCTGTGAGTCCTTTGGCTCGCATCGGCCTAGCAAAAATCAGCCCGTTTGGTTGCCTGTAAGAGGTTCACGTTGTAACCCAACTGGTTCTTAAAGAACCCCTGGGACAGGCTCTGGAGGAATGTCCGAATTGGCAGTTTCCAGCTGGCATGTCCCGTTGTCGTGCCATTTTGCACGCCCGCATGCATCGGTTGCACGCGTGGAGAAGCGCGGGAGACAGCGCGTTGTCTTGGTCCTCGCTCCCCACTTGACCTCACCGGTTCGTTCCTTCTCTCTCCCCGTTCACTCCTGGCATAGACAGCACCGCCCTGTCCCATCAATCGTCGCCATGGCCTCCTCGCCTCCTCCTCCGGCATCCTCTCCAGCACTGACGGATCCTGCCATACGGCCGATGGCCACCAGGTCCAACGAGGCGCTCCTGCGCCTCATCCGCGAGTACAAGGCAGGAGGCGGCGACTCGGCAGCTGATGACCCACAAGTATAGGGGATCGCAACAGTCTTCGCGGGAAGTAAAACCCAATTTATTGATTCGACACAAGGGGAGACAAAGAATACTTGAAAGCCTTAACAGCGGAGTTGTCAATTCAGCTGCACCTGGAAACAGACTTGCTCGCAAGAGTTTATCAGTAGTAACAGTTTTATAGCAGTAGCAGTAGTGAAATAATAGCAGCAGTGTAACAAAGACAGCAGTAGTGATTAAAGTAAACAACAGGATTAAAATACTGTAGGCACTGGGATGGATGACGGGCGTTGCATGGATGAGAGAAACTCATGTAACAATCAAAGCAGGGCATTTGCAGATAATAATAAAACAGTATCCAAGTACTAAGCAATCCATAGGCATGTGTTCCGTATATAGTCGTACGTGCTCGCAATGAGAAACTTGCACAACATCTTTTGTCCTACCAGCCGGTAGCAGCCGGGCCTCTAGGGAATCTACTGGAAATTAAGGTACTCCTTTTAATAGAGTACCGGAGCAAAGCATTAACACTCCGTGAACACATGTGATCCTCACATCACTGCCTTCCCCTCCGGTTGTCCCAATTTCTGTCACTTTGGGGCCTCGGGTTTCGGACAGCGACATGCGTATACAACTTGCAGGTAAGATCATAAAACAATGCATATCATCATGAAACAATAACATGTTCAGATCTGAGATCATGGCACTCGGGCCCTAGTGACAAGCATTAAGCATAA
Organism: Lolium perenne; assembly: GCF_019359855.2. Taxonomy (NCBI): domain Eukaryota; kingdom Viridiplantae; phylum Streptophyta; class Magnoliopsida; order Poales; family Poaceae; genus Lolium; species Lolium perenne. The sequence goes on from NC_067244.2 coordinate 46,490,311, forward strand.
CAAGTTGCAACAATATCATCAAAGTACCAATTACGGACACTAGACACTATGCCCTAACAATCTTATGCTATTACATGACCAATCTCATCCAATCCCTACCATCCCCTTCAGCCTACAGCGGGGGAATTACTCACACATGGATGGGGGAAACATGGCTGGTCGATGGAGAGGCATCGGTGGTGATGATGGCGATGATCTGTCAACACCCGGATTTTTAAAGTTCGGATGCCTATTATGTCATACATCGCAATCCCAGGAAATTGTTGTTGCGAGGCATAATAGTTAAGTATCACAGTCATCATTCATTACAAACCATAAAGTCTTACAAATTGGAATCACATGATCCATATTACACAAATAGTTGATCTAATGATCAACGAACAAACACAAGTTCATAGCGGAAGCGTAAGATACAAGGACTCTCTAGTCCACAGGCCAACGCTTGACGTTAGAAGCTCCTAGTTGTGGTAGACGTCCTGCTGATCGTCCTCCTCGTACTGCTGCTCGGCTTCATATTCTGGCCATTTGAATAGCCAGGGACAAAGCCGTGAGTACTTTAAGTACTCGCAATCTAACACTAAAGTAAGTACTAGCATTGACATAATGGTGTTCTAAGCTCTAAGTTTATTTGCATAAAGCCAATTTTATTTCATAAACACTTTTGTAAACAACTCCCCATGTGCTAACTAACTCAAGTGGGAACATTAGTGTCATTCCCACAACTCAGTTGTGATTCAAAGTCAAAGTCACCGTTCAAGTTCAAGTTCAAAAACACCAGTCACAAAGATATAAATTCTAATGACGGAAACAGAATGGCCTTTCCAATTGTCCATATCCGCGGACGCGGCTATTCGAATAGTTCTACACTCTGCAGAGGTCGCACACTTGTGCCACAACATTTGATTACATCCGTCAGGGATAAAACCCTGAATAATCATAACTCAGTACGCGGATCATCAACCGTTAACCTTTCACTTACACACCCTAGTATAGGCACCTCTCCCCATGAGCTTGGCCTCCCGGTGAAAACCAACTGTTAACCCGGGAACTGCACAGGGCTTGGGCCGGACATTCACCTCATATTCACGTCATATCACATCATTTCTTTTGTTGTAGAGGCAGCTTTCGGCATAACCCCGATGACGCTTGTTTAGAGGGAACCCATACTAAGACACATAAATTTCCGTCTAAGCCCTACCCATAATCAGGTATTGTGGGGGTACTCAAAAATTGGAAAGGTATCGCATCCAACTCAATCATCAGTTTTTAGCCAAAGTCACCAAGTCAACTTCAGTGTCATAATCACCTTCAAAATCTTTCAATGGAAATGACTAATCATTCCAAGGTTTTCACCATCATCATTTCATCAACACAAGTTCCCATCTAGAGTAGTCATTTTTATTATTTAGCACTAGCCACTAGGTATGAGAGGTGCTAAGTATTTGCTTTGCTTCTAGGCTAAGTTTGATACTCTTGTACTAACTCAATACTAACCTAGTAAATCATAAATCAAAGGTACTTTGATAAAACAAAGGTAAATAAAACTTGTAAAGTAAAACTGGGAAATAGGATCATAAGCATAAAGTAAATGGGGTAATGCCTTGCTCATGGTGAGCTTTGCACTTTGCAAGAGTGTTATCTTGCCTTGGTTGGGAAACTGATCAAAGTGGTCTTCTTCTTCTTGGAAGTAGACCTCCTCCTCCTCCTGGTACTCCTCGGTACTAGCGTCTAAAATACGAATACGGAGTACACAATCATCACACCAAACTAATTTACTAAACTATGCACAAACATGGTTCACACACTTAAACTAGCATCACACATTACTATTAAGTTGGTGGATGTGTTTTTCTTAATATTTAAGAAAAATAATTTCCTCTCATACTAGTCTTAATGTTACTTTGAATTATTCAGAGAAATAATTTCCTCTCATTATCTTTTTTAGATTTAATTTCTCTTATGCATAATATGTGACCTAGGTTGACCCAAGTCAACCTCTTCACACTTATCATTTGGAGAAAATGATTTAAATGAGGTGAGCACCTCATACCATTTAATTCTAGCATACCAAAGATTTAATATCACCAACAATTCCTATGGGACCTAAATAACCAGAGTCTCCACTTCATTTGGAATTGGTGGTGACAAGATTTAAATGAGAGAAAAATTCCCTCATAAGATTTCTTAATAGTTTTGGACAATACCTTTGACTAGAAATAGCCATAAAGGCATTTAAAACAACTAAGCCATGATCATTCAAAGTAGGCATGGCATATTTTTGTAGAAACAATTGGTATAAGTGAAATATGAATTATTGGAGGTGGAATTAGCTAAAAAGTATTTATGGTTGATTTTTAAGAATTATTATAAGACAGAAAAGTCCCTGCCTTGTTTATTTTGCCACTTTAATTCTACAATAGATCTAGGGTTCTATCCAGTGGCATTGTGTAGATAAAACCCTAAGGTTTCCAAAAATATAAAGTTTGCAAAATTTGGCCGAGTAGATTTGTCACTATTGAATTTCAAAGTTTGCATCAGATTAAGATATTTTTCTAATTTCCAAAATTGAATTCAAAACGTGGGCTCACAAGGAAAACGAGAAAAGGGAAAATGGGCCGGCCCAAGATCGCGTCCAGCGCAGCGGGCCGCCTGACAGCGTGGGGGCCACGCGTCGGCGGGACTTACTCACCGAACCGGTACGGGAAAGGAGAGGCGTTGGATCAGGCGATGATCGAACGGCCAGGGGTTGTCGTCGTCGACGGCGAGAAGCAGTGGCGAGCGTGGCGGCAGTAGGGGGTCGGAGCGGTCGTCGGAGCTCCGGCGAGCGTCGGAGGGGTGCGCCGCGACGTTGTCGATGATGGTGAAGCCGATGGAAGCAGCGGCGCATCCTGGGGCGGCCTCCTTCTCCGGCGAGCTTCGGCTACTGGCGGCGGCAGCGAGCTAGCAATTGCGGCGGTGTGGTGGCTATCTGGTGAAATTGAGGGGGCGAGGAGTGCTGTGAGGATGAGGGGGAGCAAGTGGCGTGCTCAGATCAGTAGGAGGGGTGCTGCTTTTATAGTTGGGGGAGGTGGCCGTGGAGCGGAGTAGCGGTCGTCGACGGCGTCGTCGTTCCAGGGGCGCCAAGGGGCAAGTGATGGGCGCAGTGTGTCGCTGGTGCTCTGGCGAAGATGACGCGTGTGACGGTGATGAAAAAGAGGCACTACAGCGGCGGCGAGCGTGATGGAAGCTTGCAGGTCATGGCGGAAGGGCGTGGATGCTCACGTCGTCTGCGGCGTTCCCGCGGGCCAGGGGCCATGTCCAGGCGTTGCAGGCGGTCGTCGTGCATCGACTGGCGGTGAGTGTGAGGGCGGAGGTGACGCAGGGGCGCGGGGCGGCTGACGCTCTGGCGCGTCCAGGGCTGGCGCCATGCGCGCTCTGGCGCGGCATGGGCGTGCCTGGGCGCGTCTGGGCGCGACGTTTTCTACCCGTTGCGGTAAGATTTTTCGTTGAGGCAGTGTTGGGTCTTGCTCAGGTGAGTGAGAGGGAGGGGAATGACAAGGTGATGCATGCTGGATTTGACCAGGTGAGGAGATGGCATGAATTGGCCATGCCATGCCACGGCATGGCAATGTTTGATTCATTTGATCTCTCCTTGACCAGTGCAAGTGGTGGTGATGGTGTGGTGAGGTGAGAGGGAGGCTCCAGGGTGCAGAGAGGGCAAGGTTGGACCAAGTCCAAGGTAGAAATGAGGTATGGGCTCAAATTTTTACCCTGCCAGCAAGGTGTTCGACAGAATGCCCGCAAGAAAAAGATTTTTGAATTTTGAAATTCTTTTTGGTGGGTTGTAATCAAATAATAAATGGAGCATTTTGGTGGTGGTGGTGGTCAAAATGGAATTGATATGCAAAATCACATTTTGCATATGATCTTACATATGTGAGAAAGTTCCAACTTTGCTTGCTTCCCATTTGAAATTGGTAAAGATTTTGGGGTGGTGGTTTTGGGCAAAGTTGTAGTGCTTGATGTTGTCTTGGATGAGGTGTAAAGAAATGGTCCAGGGTAGAAGTGAAAACTCAAAAGCCAGGGGCTCAAAGTGAGCATCAGACTAAAATTGCCTCATATGACCATAATCATATGTGAGCTCATATTTGCTTCAAATTTGATTTGAAAAGTGTTTGATGGTTTCCAAAGTTGTTAATAAGTGTTTAGTAACCATTTACACCCAATGGTGCAAACCAAAATGGTCTATAACCAAGATTTGTAAGAATGGCCTAAGCCTTATGTGTGTGTGAAGTTGATTTTTATTATTTCTTTTCTATTTCAATTTTATTTGGCTAAGGGTGATCAAGTGATCATTGCTAAGGTTTTAGGATGAGAGTAACACACAAACAAGCATCATGGCAAAAGCACACTCAATTAACTTAATAAGGTGAGCTAATATGCATAGTCCTATATGATGAGAAAAAGTTTTTGTTGGCTCCAAATTTTGGATTCTTGAATTCTCTCTTTGGTTCATTTTATTCAAACTTGGGATGTTACAAACCCTTCCCCCTTACAAAAGATCTCGTCCCGAGATCTAGAGAAAACTAGGTACTAAAGAGATCTGGGTATTCCTTCTTCATGTCTTCCTCGCGTTCCCAAGTTGCTTCTTCTTCGGTGTGATTACTCCATTGTATCTTCAGGAACTTGATACTTCTGGTGCGGGTGGTTCTGAATGCTTCTTCAAGGATGCGAATAGGCACTTTGCGGTAGGTTAGGTCCTTGTTGATATCAATGGCTCTGTGGTCGATGTTCTTAAATACTTCGGTCTTCTCAGGCACTTCTAGGCACTTCCGAAGCAGTGAGATGTGAAACACATTGTGTACGGCGGACATCTCTTCCGGTAGTTCCAACTGATATGAGACTTCTCCTCGACGGTCCAGAATCTTGAATGGTCCGACATATCTGGGGGCGAGCTTTCCTTTGAGTTGGAATCTCTGCATTCCTTTGAGGGGTGAGACTTTGAGATACACAAAATCTCCGATCTCGAATGTCATCTCTCGGCGTCTCTTGTCGGCGTAGCTCTTCTGTCTTGACTGGGCGGTCTTGAGGTACTCGCGGATCTTGTGCACCTTCTCTTCAGCTTCGCGGAGAACATCGGGGCCGAAGACTTGACTATCTCCGACTTCCGACCAATTCAGAGGGGTACGGCATTTCCTTCCGTATAGGGCTTCAAAGGGGGCCATCTGTAAGCTGGCTTGATATCTATTGTTGTAGGAGAATTCTGCATATGGTAAGCAGTCTTCCCATTTGGATCCGTACTCTAGCACACAGGCTCCCAACATATCTTCCAGTATCTGGTTGACTCTCTCGGTCTGTCCGTCAGTCTGTGGGTGGTAGGCTGTGCTGAAATTCAGACGGGTTCCTAGTCCTTCATGCACTTTCTGCCAGAATCTTGAGGTGAATTGTGATCCTCTATCTGACACAATTGACTTCGGTGTTCCATGCAGGCTGACTATTCTGGATATGTATAACTCGGCGAGCTTTGGGCCTTGGTATGTGGTCTTGACAGGGATAAAATGTGCAACCTTGGTCAACCTATCGATGACTACCCAAATGGAGTCATTTCCTCTGCTAGATTTGGGCAATCCTGTGATAAAGTCCATACCGACAGAATCCCATTTCCACTCAGGAATCTGTAAGGGTTGCAACAGTCCTGCGGGTCGTTGATGTTCTGCTTTGACTCGCTGACAGATATCACACTTGGCGATGTAGCTTCCTATCTCTCGCTTCATTCCGTGCCACCAGAATTGTTCCTTCAGGTCTTGGTACATCTTGGTTCCTCCGGGGTGAATGGAATACAGGGTATCATGAGCTTCTTTCAGAATGACTTGTTTCAACTCTGAATCTGATGGTACACACAGGCGTTCGTTGTACCAAAGAACTCCTTCTTCATCTACAGTGAATCCTGGTGCCTTTCCTGCAGCTATTTGACTCTTTATTCCGTCAATGCTGGCATTTCCCTTCTGGGCTTCCTTTATCTGGCTCATCAAAGTGGGTTGGAGCTCAATGCTGGCGAGGAATCCTTCGCTCACTAGCTCTAGTCTGAATTGTTCAAACTCTTGGTACAGACTTGGTTGCTCTATGGCGATCATGGAGTTCAACTGACACGGCAGTCTGCTCAAGGCATCCGCTACCACATTGGCCTTGCCGGGGTGGTAGTGAATTTCCATGTCGTAATCCTTGATTAAATCTATCCATCTGCGCTGTCTCATGTTCAGCTCCTTCTGGGTGAAAATGTACTTCAGGCTCTTGTGATCTGAATATATTTCGCATCGATTACCCATGAGGTAATGACGCCAAACCTTCAGGGCTAACACTACGGCTGCTAACTCCAAGTCATGAGTTGGATAGTTCTGTTCATGTTGCTTCAGCTGCCGTGATAGGTAAGATATCACTTTGCCTTCTTGCATCAACACACATCCAAGACCAGTCTTGGATGCATCACAATAGACATCAAATGGCTTGGTGACATCGGGCATGATTAATATTGGGGCTGTGGTCAATCTGAGCTTGAGTAGCTGAAAGCTTTCTTCACATTTGTCATTCCAGTCAAATTTCCGGTCCTTCTTCAGCAGTTGAGTCATTGGTCTTGCGATGCTTGAAAATCCTTCAACGAATCGGCGGTAATATCCCGCCAATCCTAGAAATGCTCGGACTTCAGTCTGGGTGGTTGGGGCTTTCCATTCCTCAACAGTTTTGATTTTTGCGGGATCTACAGCAATTCCTCCTGCAGACAAGATGTGTCCCAGGAATCCTACTTCTTTCAGCCAAAACTCACATTTGCTGAACTTGGCGTACAACTGATGCTGCCTAAGGGTTTCTAGAATCACTTCCAAATGTTGCTCATGTTCTTCTTCTGATTTGGAGTAGATAAGGATGTCGTCGATGAAGACAACGACAAACTTATCCAGGAATTCCATAAAGATCTTATTCATGAGATTCATGAAGTAAGCGGGGGCATTGGTTAGTCCAAAGGACATAACATTGTACTCATACAGTCCATATCGGGTGGTAAAGGCAGTCTTTGGAATATCTGTTGCTCGGATCTTTAGTTGATGGTAACCTGTCCTCAGATCAATCTTTGAGAAAACTTGGGCACCGGCTAGCTGGTCAAACAGGTCTTCTATCTTTGGCAAGGGATATTTGTTCTTGATTGTGACATCGTTAAGCTTACGATAATCCGTAACCAAACGAGTGGCACCGTCCTTTTTATCCACAAACAAAACTGGTGATCTCCAAGGCGACGCACTTGGTCGAATCAGACCTTTGTATAGCATATCATCCAGTTGTTTCTTCAGTTCCACCAGTTCTGCGGGGTTCATGCTATAGGCTCTCTGGGCTATGGGTCCTGTTCCCGGGATTAACTCGATGATAAACTCGATATCCCGGTCCGGGGGCATACCGGGTAGATCATCCGGAAACACATCAGGGTATCGACAAACGACCCTGATTTGATCCAGAGTTGGCTTTGCTACACTTTGGTTGCAGGTGAATTTTCTGGGTAGTCTTTCAGATAAGTGTTCTATTATTATTCCGGTGCTACTTGTCATGGTGATGGCCTTCTTGGCGCAGTCTATCAATCCATGATGTTTCGCCATCCAGTCCATACCCAGGACTACTTCCAATCCTTTTGTTCCCGGAACAATCAAGTTTGCATAAAAGTCTATTTCATGGATTCTGATGGGTACATCTTTGCAGAATTTTCTAGCTTTAGTGGTTGATCCAGGTATTTGAACTACCATGACATGTTTCAAGCTGATTGGTTGAATCTTACTAGTGCACACAAAATCTTCAGAATCTAACGAATGCGATGCTCCAGAATCAAACAACACTCTTGCTGGTATTGAGTTAACAGAGAACATACCCAGCACCACGTCAGGTGCTTCCTGGGCTTCCTCAGCATTCATGTGGTAGAGGCGACCTCCGCGGTTGTTCGGGTTGTTGGGGGCGAACTTCTTGCCGGTGGAGACACGGCGTTGCTGCTGAGCAGGTGGTGCAGGGTTGCCTGCAAGCTTGGCGAGCCTCTTGGGACACTCATTGGAGTAATGCCCCACTACACCACACTCATAGCAAGTGATGGTGGTCTTGTCCTGCTTGTTCGCGACGGGGATTGCATTGCTCCCGGTCCTTGGTGCGGTGTTGGTGTTGTTGTTGCTGTTGTTGTGGTTGGGGGCTCTCGGCGGAGCGCGGTTGAAGTTGTTGTTGGTGTTGTTGTTGTAGTGGCCTCCTGGCCTGGGGTTTCCTCCACTCCGGTTCTGGTAAACCGGACGTGACATCTGTGCATTGGGCTTGTTGGTCCTGAAGCCTCCGCCTGAGTTGGGGTGATACCTTGGGGCATTGCTAGGCCCACTCTGATTCATCATGCGGCGCTTGCGGTTCTCGCTGGCTTGGTGCAGTTTGCCTTCCATCTGGATGGCGGAGTCAACAAGGGCTTCGAGGTCGGCAAAGGGGATGTTGATCAACACAGTCTGCATCTCATCATGCAGTCCATTCAGGAACCTTTCCTTCCTCTTCTCAGTAGTGTCGGTCTCATCCGGGGCGTACCTTGACAGTGTGAGAAACTTGTCGCGGTATTCTACCACGGACATCCGGCCTTGCTTCAGTTCACGGAACTCATCTCTCATCTTCTTTATCAGACCCGGGGGCACATGGTACTTGCTGAATTTGAGCTTGAAATCAGTCCAAGTGATAAACTGTCCTGCGTTCATGGCACGGGTGCTTGTCCACCAAGCTCTTGCTGGTCCTGCTAAGTAGTGCGTGGCAAACAGCACTTTCTCATTCTCTTCCACTCCAGCTACTTCTAGATTGTTCTCCATAGTTTGGAGCCAATCATCTGCATCAAGTGGTTCCTCAGTCTTGCTGAAAACTGGCGGGTTGGTATTCTGGAAGTTCTTGAGCTTGGATCCTGGATGATCATGGTGGCCTTGATTGTTGTTGGCAAGCTGTTGAAGTGCTGCAATGTTGGCTTGTCTTTTAGCTCTTTCTGCTTCTCTATCTTCCAGCATAACTTGCAACATCTGCATCATAGCGTCTTGATTCGTGTTGCGAGTTGGAGGGGCCATCTGAGTATTGAGATAGATCATGAGATAAGAGGGAAATTTTCTATGTCTTGTTTTGTGTTTGAGTTCAAAAGCTTAAAACTTGAAGTCTTTTCATGATGACACAACATACTTTCATTCATAGCAAACAACACACATTACAAGCTAACACACTAAGGGTTTTAAGAACCCTTCTTCTCCAAGCTACGATACATGGGGCGGGATACAACTCACACCTACGATAGTGCATAAGTGAACTACTCCTCATCCTCATCAACATCGATGGGGGTGTGGTCATCATCTTCATCGTCCAGGAAGTCGTAGTCTTCCCCCTCGGTGTTCTCATCCTCCTCGAAGTCGTTGTCGTCACTCAGGTAGTTGCTTCCTCCCTGAATGTCTTCTCCATCTTCCTCCATCTTCTTCATCTGCTCCTCCTGGGCCTTGACAGTGGCCTCGAGTGCGGCTATCTTCGCGCGGAGGCGAGTGATGGTGGCATCCCTCTTCGCGCGCTGCTGGCGGAGGGTCCTGCGGTCGTTGGCGAGCATCTTGATGGCGTCTCCTTGCTCGATGATGCGGGCGTGAGTCTGGTTGGCGTACTCACGGGAGTGGTCGAGATCCTGCTGCGTGTGGTACAGCATGAAGTCGAGATGCTCCACATGGTGCTTCAGCTCCGGGTGGGATGACATGTCCATGGGCTCTCCAGCAGAGTTACGCCTCGCGAGGTGAGAAAAGCGAGGGTGCTTGAGTGCCTCCCCGCTCATCCCGCACAGGCGTGCGAGTCCCTCCTGAAGTGCGCGGGCAAGTCCGTCCAGCCAGTTGCTCTCCATGAAGGAGAAGAGGATCCTCTCAGAAGTGGGAGGCTCCATCTTGCCCCTCAAGTCAGCGGTGATGATCCACTGCAGCTCGCCTCCTGGCTGGTTCGCGATCTGCGATCCGTGGAACTCTGGGTGCGGGCGACCAAGGTGGTCGGACAGGGCGTTGAGGTCGTGCTCGAAGATCAAGCTTCCCCCATTCCCAAGCTGGTAAAACTTCGTGTTCACGGGCTCCATCTGAAAGTGAAGTAAAGGATTAAGTTAGAGAAGTGAACAAGTGTGGCAAAATTTTAGTTATATTTCTAAGGAAGAGCATGACTTTTTGTTTTTCCAAAGAGCTCAAGGAGAAGACAAAGATTAAAATTTTCAGAAATACTTCATTCCTTTTTGAAACTCAATTTTTCAGAATGTCCATTTCTAACTAGGGTCTCCTAAGGTCAAACAATGGCTCTGATACCAACTTGTCAACACCCGGATTTTTAAAGTCCGGATGCCTATTATGTCATACATCGCAATCCCAGGAAATTGTTGTTGCGAGGCATAATAGTTAAGTATCACAGTCATCATTCATTACAAACCATAAAGTCTTACAAATTGGAATCACATGATCCATATTACACAAATAGTTGATCTAATGATCAACGAACAAACACAAGTTCATAGCGGAAGCGTAAGATACAAGGACTCTCTAGTCCACAGGCCAACGCTTGACGTTAGAAGCTCCTAGTTGTGGTAGACGTCCTGCTGATCGTCCTCCTCGTACTGCTGCTCGGCTTCATATTCTGGCCATTTGAATAGCCAGGGACAAAGCCGTGAGTACTTTAAGTACTCGCAATCTAACACTAAAGTAAGTACTAGCATTGACATAATGGTGTTCTAAGCTCTAAGTTTATTTGCATAAAGCCAATTTTATTTCATAAACACTTTTGTAAACAACTCCCCATGTGCTAACTAACTCAAGTGGGAACATTAGTGTCATTCCCACAACTCAGTTGTGATTCAAAGTCAAAGTCACCGTTCAAGTTCAAGTTCAAAAACACCAGTCACAAAGATATAAATTCTGATGACGGAAACAGAATGGCCTTTCCAATTGTCCATATCCGCGGACGCGGCTATTCGAATAGTTCTACACTCTGCAGAGGTCGCACACTTGTGCCACAACATTTGATTACATCCGTCAGGGATAAAACCCTGAATAATCGTAACTCAAGACGCCGGATCATCAACCGTTAACCTTTCACTTACACACCCTAGTATAGGCACCTCTCCCCATGAGCTTGGCCTCCCGGTGAAAACCAACTGTTAACCCGGGAACTGCACAGGGCTTGGGCCGGACATTCACCTCATATTCACGTCATATCACATCATTTCTTTTGTTGTAGAGGCAGCTTTCGGCATAACCCCGATGACGCTTGTTTAGAGGGAACCCATACTAAGACACATAAATTTCCGGCTAAGCCCTACCCATAATCAGGTATTGTGGGGGTACTCAAAAATTGGAAAGGTATCGCATCCAACTCAATCATCAGTTTTTAGCCAAAGTCACCAAGTCAACTTCAGTGTCATAATCACCTTCAAAATCTTTCAATGGAAATGACTAATCATTCCAAGGTTTTCACCATCATCATTTCATCAACACAAGTTCCCATCTAGAGTAGTCATTTTTATTATTTAGCACTAGCCACTAGGTATGAGAGGTGCTAAGTATTTGCTTTGCTTCTAGGCTAAGTTTGATACTCTTGTACTAACTCAATACTAACCTAGTAAATCATAAATCAAAGGTACTTTGATAAAACAAAGGTAAATAAAACTTGTAAAGTAAAACTGGGAAATAGGATCATAAGCATAAAGTAAATGGGGTAATGCCTTGCTCATGGTGAGCTTTGCACTTTGCAAGAGTGTTATCTTGCCTTGGTTGGGAAACTGATCAAAGTGGTCTTCTTCTTCTTGGAAGTAGACCTCCTCCTCCTCCTGGTACTCCTCGGTACTAGCGTCTAAAATACGAATACGGAGTACACAATCATCACACCAAACTAATTTACTAAACTATGCACAAACATGGTTCACACACTTAAACTAGCATCACACATTACTATTAAGTTGGTGGATGTGTTTTTCTTAATATTTAAGAAAAATAATTTCCTCTCATACTAGTCTTAATGTTACTTTGAATTATTCAGAGAAATAATTTCCTCTCATTATCTTTTTAAGATTTAATTTCTCTTATGCATAATATGTGACCTAGGTTGACCCAAGTCAACCTCTTCACACTTATCATTTGGAGAAAATGATTTAAATGAGGTGAGCACCTCATACCATTTAATTCTAGCATACCAAAGATTTAATATCACCAACAATTCCTATGGGACCTAAATAACCAGAGTCTCCACTTCATTTGGAATTGGTGGTGACAAGATTTAAATGAGAGAAAAATTCCCTCATAAGATTTCTTAATAGTTTTGGACAATACCTTTGACTAGAAATAGCCATAAAGGCATTTAAAACAACTAAGCCATGATCATTCAAAGTAGGCATGGCATATTTTTGTAGAACAATTGGTATAAGTGAAATGTGAATTATTGGAGGTGGAATTAGCTAAAAAGTATTTATGGTTGATTTTTAAGAATTATTATAAGACAGAAAAGTCCCTGCCTTGTTTATTTTGCCACTTTAATTCTACAATAGATCTAGGGTTCTATCCAGTGGCATTGTGTAGATAAAACCCTAAGGTTTCCAAAAATATAAAGTTTGCAAAATTTGGCCGAGTAGATTTGTCACTATTGAATTTCAAAGTTTGCATCAGATTAAGATATTTTTCTAATTTCCAAAATTGAATTCAAAACGTGGGCTCGCGCGGGAAAACGAGAAAAGGGAAAATGGGCCGGCCCAGTACTGCGTCCAGCGCAGCGGGCCGCCTGACAGCGTGGGGGGCACGCGTCAGCGGGACTTACTCACCGAACCGGTACGGGAAAGGAGAGGCGTTGGATCAGGCGATGATCGAACGGCCAGGGGTTGTCGTCGTCGACGACGAGAAGCAGTGGCGAGCGCGGCGGCAGTAGGGGGTCGGAGCGGTCGTCGGAGCTCCGGCGAGCGTCGGAGGGGTGCGCCGCGACGTTGTCGATGATGGTGAAGCCGATGGAAGCAGCGGCGCGTCCTGGGGCGGCCTCCTTCTCCGGCGAGCTTCGGCTACTGGCGGCGGCAGCGAGCTAGCAATTGCGGCGGTGTGGTGGCTATCTGGTGAAATTGAGGGGGCGAGGAGTGCTGTGAGGATGAGGGGGAGCAAGTGGCGTGCTCAGATCAGTAGGAGGGGTGCTGCTTTTATAGTTGGGGGAGGTGGCCGTGGAGCGGAGTAGCGGTCGTCGACGGTGTCGTCGTTCCAGGGGCGCCAAGGGGCAAGTGATGGGCGCAGTGTGTCGCTGGTGCTCTGGCGAAGATGACGCGCGTGACGGTGATGAAAAAGAGGCACTACAGCGGCGGCGAGCGTGATGGAAGCTTGCAGGTCATGGCGGAAGGGCGTGGATGCTCACGTCGTCTGCGGCGTTCCCGCGGGCCAGGGGCCATGTCCAGGCGTTGCAGGCGGTCGTCGTGCGTCGACTGGCGGTGAGTGTGAGGGCGGAGGTGACGCAGGGGCGCGGGGCGGCTGACGCTCTGGCGCGTCCAGGGCTGGCGCCATGCGCGCCTCGGCGCGGCATGGGCGTGCTCGGGCGCGCCTGGGCGCGACGTTTTCTACCCGTTGCGGTAAGATTTTTCGTCGAGGCAGTGTTGGGTCTTGCTCAGGTGAGTGAGAGGGAGGGGAATGACAAGGTGATGCATGCTGGATTTGACCAGGTGAGGAGATGGCATGAATTGGCCATGCCATGCCACGGCATGGCAATGTTTGATTCATTTGATCTCTCCTTGACCAGTGCAAGTGGTGGTGATGGTGTGGTGAGGTGAGAGGGAGGCTCCAGGGTGCAGAGAGGGCAAGGTTGGACCAAGTCCAAGGTAGAAATGAGGTATGGGCTCAAATTTTTACCCTGCCAGCAAGGTGTTCGACAGAATGCCCGCAAGAAAAAGATTTTTGAATTTTGAAATTCTTTTTGGTGGGTTGTAATCAAATAATAAATGGAGCATTTTGGTGGTGGTGGTGGTCAAAATGGAATTGATATGCAAAATCACATTTTGCATATGATCTTACATATGTGAGAAAGTTCCAACTTTGCTTGCTTCCCATTTGAAATTGGTAAAGATTTTGGGGTGGTGGTTTTGGGCAAAGTTGTAGTTCTTGATGTTGTCTTGGATGAGGTGTAAAGAAATGGTCCAGGGTAGAAGTGAAAACTCAAAAGCCAGGGGCTCAAAGTGAGCATCAGACTAAAATTGCCTCATATGACCATAATCATATGTGAGCTCATATTTGCTTCAAATTTGATTTGAAAAGTGTTTGATGGTTTCCAAAGTTGTTAATAAGTGTTTAGTAACCATTTACACCCAATGGTGCAAACCAAAATGGTCTATAACCAAGATTTGTAAGAATGGCCTAAGCCTTATGTGTGTGTGAAGTTGATTTTTATTATTTCTTTTCTATTTCAATTTTATTTGGCTAAGGGTGATCAAGTGATCATTGCTAAGGTTTTAGGATGAGAGTAACACACAAACAAGCATCATGGCAAAAGCACACTCAATTAACTTAATAAGGTGAGCTAATACGCATAGTCCTATATGATGAGAAAAAGTTTTTGTTGGCTCCAAATTTTGGATTCTTGAATTCTCTCTTTGGTTCATTTTATTGAAACTTGGGATGTTACATGATCTCCTCCAATTCCCCGTCCCGGCGGAGTGCCAGAACGGAGTTTCTGGTCCCGAGACGGAGTTTCGCGACGGTGGCGGCGTACTGGATGGTTTCTGGTGACTTCGACTTCTCGTCTCGCGTTTTTAGATCGAAACCCTTAAGTAGTCCAGAGGAGGGTGTCAGAGGCTGGCCAAGGGGGCCACACGCTAGGGCAGCGCCCCCCTCTAGGCCGCGCCGGCCTGTTGTCTGGGGGGCCTGGGCCTCCCCCAGGTCTGCCCTTCTGGCTCCGTGATTCTTCTGGAAAAATAGGCCCTTTGACATAAATTCCGGGGATTTTCCTGAAGTTGAATTTCTGCACAAAAACGAGACACCAGGGCAATTATGCTGAAAACATCGTTAGTCCGTGTTAGTTGTATCCAAAATACACAAATTAGAGGCAAAACAATAGCAAAAGTGTTCGGGAAAGTAGATACGTTTTGGACGTATCAGTAGCGCAGATCGATGCTGGCCGCGTGCCGGTGTTGAATCGACCATCGCCATTCGCGATCACTAGGCCGACAGGCGTCGCAACCCGTAGCGTCACCGTCCTGGCTCTTCAAGACGCCGGGATTCGATCGGCGGATCCGTCGGGGATGGTTTTTTTTGCCCCATCCCCACTAGGGTTTCCGACGGCGAGGGCGACCGCAATGGCGGCCGGTGTACCGGGCTCCAGCAGGGAGATAGAGCCCCCGCCAGGGTTCGCGTCGACCCCGATGCACGCGGTGATGCCATGGGGCATGCCGCGTCCGCCTCCCCCCTATGGCGCGTCTCCCGTCCCGCCGCCGCCGGGCTTCAGCCGACCTCGGGCACGTCGGCAGCCGACAACATCATGGGTGTACCCCTGTCTGACCACGGCACCAGCGCCGCCCCAGATGACCAACGCTCCGGCTCCTCCTCCGCCTCCTCCCGGATTTGGAGTGTCGCGTCCTCGAGGACCTACCGCTGCCTCTGCGCGTCCTGTTCCTCCTCCGACTGGGCTGCTATCGCTCCACCCAATCGTAAGTACCTTTAATCAACTCCTTGTCACTTGTTTACATCGACTAGATGACATTGTAGATGTGAATGTAGATAGGATTCATGGCAATGTGCATGCATGTTATCGACAGTGCTTATGCTTGCCATGCCAAGCTCAAGCACCATCATGGACTTGACAATGTCAAGTTCATGACAGTGCTTGAGCTTGGCATTGCCATTGTCCATGGCATTGCTAAAGCACCTGGCAATGACAAGCTGAAGCACCACGATTGCCTTCACAGTGCTTGCGCTTGGCATTGCCATTGTCCATGACATTGCTCAAGCACCTGGCAATGCCAAGCTCAAGCACCATGATTGGCTTTCACAGTGCTTGTGCTTGCCATTGGCACAATGTCAAGTCCATGATATTGCTTGTCCATGACATTGCTTCTGCTTGGCAATGACATTGCTTGATTGTGCTTGAGCTTGGCATTGCTAGCTTGTGCTTGTGCTTATGCAAGTCCATGCTTCTGCTTGTCCATGCCACTGATTTGTGCATTGCTTAACTCTTAGCATTTCCACTGCATCTGCAGAACTGGCCCTTCCTGGAAGCGTTCTCGGAAGGGCCAATACTGAACGCAAGGGACGAGGCCGTCCGGGTGAAGCTTCGTGACCCCAACGTAGCGTTCATGCAAGCGCACCAGCAGATCACGAAGCCAAGGAGTCACGCCGGCTGTCCTGCTAACCTGGGCCACGATGCCAGGCAGCGTCTGCCGGCGTTCTTCGTGCAGGTGGAGAGCCACAACCTCCGTGCCCTCGCCGTCCCGCCGTACATGGAGCAGCTCCTGATCACCAAGTACACACTCAAGTACAATGGCCCGCTCGGTGAAGGTCTGCTTCTACTTGGGCCAGCGTTGCGAGTGGAAGGTGCAGCTGCAGTGGACGGGACATCACGTCGGCTTCATCAAGTCTCCGAGTTCTCCAAAAGGCTTAAGCTCCAGGTCGACGACACGATCGTCCTCACCCCTCAGGACGACGACTTCAAGGTCGATGTCTTCAGGAAGGAGACATCCTGCTGCAGCATCTTCGGCTGCAAGAGGCACCGCGAGGACCCTTATGCTGATCCTCGCCGTTAAGGTGCTGCTGCTCCATCGCTGCCTCTATTTATGTTTGATCCTGTAGTTGTGCTGGCCTCTAGGAGGCTGTTAAACATTTCTTTTATGCATATCTCACTGTTGTGCTGACCTCTAGGAGGCTGTTGAACACTGCTTTTGGACTAGGTAGTCTGTCTCCAGGTTTAGGCAAGTGTCTTACCACTCTGACGCTAGATTAGGAACCGTTAAGTACTCTATTCGTTGTGTATAAGTGTTTGCTCTGCTTATGATCGTGTTTGAGCTGTTTGTGTGCCGTTATATGATGGTAAGGTCACCATATTTGATGTTGTGAGGAGAAGCTATTGTTAGGGTGCCCAAAATGGAAACCAAACACATGTGATGTGGAGATGGAACGCTGTCTACAGGCATCCAAACAATGTGCACTTCTGTTCGGCCCGGTGCAGCACAACCTACCAAACGTTGGCCAAAAATGGTCCGTGGCCCGTTCGTGACGAGCAGAGACGCCCATCTCGCTGCGCGAGTCATGCATGAATTCGGCCCAGGCAACCAAACGCGCCCATAGTTTTCTGCAGCTGTGGATTTGTTCCAGTCCAGCTTCTCGGACAGCTGAATGATAAATTGTATGTATCAATGCATAGAACCACATTCCCTCTGCAGCCTGAGCCGAAAGCTATGCCAAAAGCTATGACGATTCTTGTTTTTCATGGTACATTCAGTGTCTGGATTGCAAACTGCTACATTACAGGACCCGATCTGAATACCTGGTGTATGTAAAATGAAATATCTTGTTTTGGAACATTTGAAGCTGCAGTCTGTTTCTTTCGTACTATGTAGAGTCTGTCTGTAGGCATCCCGTGATTTTTTTGCGGAATGGCTCTACTCATAGGATTCTGAGGAATTCTAAAACCTGGGCTTAGAATTTCTGTATTTTTTCCCAGTGTTTCGAAAAGATATACTGGAATGTACAAGAGAAGACACCTGCGCATTTTCTGGTCAAGTATTTCGTTTTTAGAAAACATTCTATAGTCTTGGATCAAGTGTTTTGTCTTTTTTGATGGAATGTACTAATACTTCATTTCTTGAGATAATGAACTGCATTTTAAAATTAGTGGGCGTACTATCTTCTTTTAATCAGTATACTGCAATTTTGTGAGCAAGCGTGCTGCATTTTTAGACTCTACTACGATGGATAGTGACCACCAAACCAGTTTAGCGGCACATGATAACCGAACGGACGACGACGCGAAACCCAACCCTAAATGAATCCCCTCATCCCGCACTTTTTTGCCCAACCCATCCGTTTTCATGTGGTTTGCAACAGAGAAAAAGAAATCCAAAGCATTAGATTTGGGTCATGATTCCTGCTGACCCGTGAGTTGCATTTGAGATTTGAGGGACATCATCTTAGTTAGGATAAAATTAATTATCAATCAGTCGAGCGGTAGTTAACATGATTTATGTAACTATTTTTAAAATAGTTTTGAGCTGCGCAATACGTGCATAACTGAATCCCAATTTGCTCATATCGTGTAACTGAGCCTAAGTTTTGCATCAGTTGCAAGTTGTATGTAATTAGATAAACCATCATGTATCTAGTTGCACATGTCATAGCACCAAAGTTGCATTTCTTCCTGTACTGTGCCTTGTAATTTTTTTTAAAGTTTTACTTTACAAGCAGTAACAGATTGCGTCTTCTAGATTTTATGAAAGCATGGCCAGACAAAAAAAAAGGTGGACGCCCAGACCAGACCAATTTAGAGCATCTCCTGTCACGTCCCCAAAGCGTCCCCCAAAGGAATTTGGGGCGCGTCGGACAAAAAAACCGTTCCAGCCGCGTCCCCCAAAGCCCATTTTTGTCCGGCGCGGTGTCCGGCGCCCCAAGCCCGTCCCCGTCCCACAGGGGACGCACCGGGCACGCCGGACACAACGAAAAGCGAGACGGGAAGTGGCGGGGCCGATCCGTCAGCGGCACGGAAGGCTAAAACCCCGTCGCCTACCTTTGGTCAAGCGACGTTAATAGCGTCCCTGTTTTCTCAGGCGACGCAGGGACGTGTCTCGTCGTGCATGGCCGCGTGACCGTCCGCGCCGGAGTTATTGTGTGCAACCACCCGCTGCCGCCGCTGTTTTAAGACGCCCTGCAGTTCTCGCCGCTCATCACAATCCTTATCGTCGCCGCCGCCTCCCCCCTCCCAGATCTTCTCCTCGCCGCTCCAAAAAATGTCGACCTCGTCCTCCCGCAAGATCGCCCCGGCGAACGGCTTTGGCCGCGGCAGCCTCACCGTGGCGCAGGCGTGGGCGCTGTACCACGCCCGGTATCCAGTCCCGCCGGACATGCGGCTGCCAAGCAGCGGCGGCTGGAAGATGGCCGTGAACGGCATTGGCATCCCGCCGCCGCCGAAGCCGGACACGGATCAATGGAGGGACGCCATCAAGGCCCGGCGGGCTCAACTCACCCCCGCAGAGCGGTTGGATCCAACGTGGGCGGTCACCAACAACGACGCCTGGTGGACGACGTACTTCAAGGCGAAGTACGACGTCGAGATGCACAGCACCGAGAACCTCGTCGGCGGCCCCAACAGCTGGAACAAGGACGGTCGCGCCCTGTTCTGGGGCGTTCCGGGGCGCACCCTCGACAACGTCATCCGCGGCATCCGCAACGGCGCTCCAAGGCTGGAGATGCCGTCGTCGCCACCGCCGTCTCCTCAATGGCAGCCGAGGAGGACGACGTACTCCTCCTCCTCACACTCTTCTTCCTCGGGACCGGCGCGATCGACGCCGTCCTCGTCGTACCGGTCGGCGCCCTATACCGTCCCCAAACGGGAGGTCAAGGAGGAGCCGGTGACGCCCGTCAACACGAGGCGTGGCGGCAGCGGCAGCGGCAGCCGACGGCAGCAAGGGAGGCGCGGCGGCGCCCTCCTCATCCCGAAGCCGGAGGTGAAGGAGGAGCCGGAGGAAGCGTCGCAGGCGGCGCTGATGGCGGAGTACGAGCGGCAGCAGCGGCTCATCGCCAGCAGCGACGACCCCGAGGACTGCCCAGGGCTGCGGGCGGCGTTCTTGGCGTCCATGAACGACAAGGACGCCTGGAGGGGCGACCTGGACGCGGCGATCGCCATGTCCATCCGCGACTCCGGCAAGCCGCTGGTGGACCTCACCGACGACGGCGAGGCAGGACCAAGCGGCTTGGTGAAGGACGAGCCCGTCGACGAGCACGTCGAGGAGCGCGTCAAGCAGGAGGTCGTCACCGAGGAGATGTACAACTTCCAGCAGTACTACGACGCCTCCGGCCGCCGCAAGTGGTTCTAGATTAGGTTTAGTTTAAATTTAGTCAAATTTCGTTCGAATCTATGTAATATATGGCAAGTTTGGATGAATCTCGCTTAAGTTTAAGATTTGCGAAATTTGGTTTGGGGGACGCGACTGGGGAGCGACGTCCCCCCAAACGCGGCACGAACGAAACACATCTCCCAAACGCTCAATCCAACGCGGTTTAGGGGACGGTTTGAGGACGCGACCGGAGATGCTCTTAGACCTGCAAGCCCCCTTCTTCGGTCGAATGGAGACTAGTGGCATGGGCTGGCCCTACAGCACACCAATACCAGAAAAATTATCAGCGAAACTCCCAACACGTCGCCTCATGTTTCTTGTCTTTGCCCTCGCCTCGCCTCGCTTCCCTGTTGTGCTGCTCCGCCGTCGTACCCCGGCCTCCTCCTCTCAAACCCTAAAACGCCGACGGCCTTCGCCACGATCCCTTGACCGCCCCGTCCCATCCACGGACCACGGTCCGATATTCTTGCACCGGACGTTTCTCTTCGATCCGAATCTGCACTTCCCATCCTCCAGGCGCAGGTACCATTTTTTATTTCTCCCCATGTAATTCTTCCTCTCCGTCCTACCATTGATTCCAGTTACTCGCTTGATGCATGTTGAGAGGATTTATTGTGTACCCAATCTTTAGATGCTGTTTGATGCATTGTCAAAATCCCCCGCACCCTCCACTGTGGGTAGCGAAGATTGCCAGTTTTGTTAATTATTGTTTTTGACCAGCTTCAGAGCATCTCCACCGGCTCACCCTAAATTGTGGCCGGCAACAGCACCGGCACTGTGCTGTTGTGGGTATCGGCACACGATGATATCGTATTGGGACTGGCTGACCACACCAGCGCTCCCAATGTTTTTTTAGGGATTGGTTAAAAGTCAAATAATTCAATAACGACAGCGAATTTTTAAAATTTTAGGTCTATCTTACAAATTTGAACAAAAAATGGTAAAAATTAAAAACTAAGTCCTAATCTAGTTGGATAAATCGCTGAAGTCGAAGCCATCGTCGCCGCCCACAAGGTCAATGACGCATTTCTTGATTTATCGACTAATTATACATAGTGAGTAGGCAGAGATCCTCCAGAAAAGGAACAATGTACATGAAAAAAAAGATTGATTATTGATTGATTTTTCCAACGGACTCATTCCATGAGTAAACGATTGAGAGCAGCTGTTCTCCCACGCCGACCAGGCCTCGCTGTAGCCCCTAATTGCTGCCGGAGTGTTGTCGAAGGACTGGCAGAGCGCCAGGTGCAAGCCAGGAACCAGATAGTTGGGGCTGCGGAGCGCCGCGTGCGCCCGCCGATATTCTTCCCTCGGCTCCGGCTCCTATTTGACCTTCTTCTGGTGCTGTGGTAGGTGTTCTTTCTTGGGGCAGCAGAGAAACATGAGGCCCGTCGGAGGCGATGGAGGCTCGGGTTTCGGCTATTGGAACACAACTCCGCTAAAGCGTGGCAGCGTGCCTGGCTCCAGCCGTGGTGTCTCCGCCAAAGGGTGGTGGCAGGCTGCACAGGCAGCCACAACGGGACATCCCTTGCGAGTATGGGGCCAATGGCGATGAAAGCATGCACGACAAAGAAGACTGCCATGATGACTGCGTGGTGAAGATGAGGGGCGCAAGACGTGGTGGCGTCCGGACGTAGCCATAGAAGGTTAGCACATCGTTGAGCGTGCGGCCGTGCCACCAATGGCGGCGCTGCCGGTGGTTGTAATGGCCGGGAAGGTAAGGCTTCTCGTAGTGGTTGAAGGCGGCCTGCTATTCCTACAGGAACATCGTCAGCCACAGCTGGCCCGTAGCTGGGGTTGGCGAGTCCCTCGTTGTAGAGGAGGGCGTGAAACTGCTCGATGAGATCCGCCAGGCGCTCGCAAAGTTTTAAATAGCCAGCTATAGCCTTTTGGAAGACCTCCCACTACGGCTATGCCATTTATAGGCTAAATGAGAAAAACCACTAATAGCCAACTATAGCCTATTTAGCCCCTAATTAGCCTCTATTTAGCCGCTAAACCTCATGGTTTCTGAATTTTTCTTCTCTTCTCCTTTTTATTTCTTATTTCTGAATTTGTGTTTAATATGATTCCATAAAACTTGTGAGTTGAATAGTTGAATACTTGTTTGCCTTGAATAGTTCAATGAGTTGTAGCTTGAATCGTGTTTGAGTCATAGTTTTCCACTTTTTTTGTGTAAGATATGACTAAAATTTTCCATAGTTTTGAAAAAAAAAAACTCTAAATGGATTAGCCTGCTATAGTTTGGCTATAGCCTTTCTTAGCCTCTGAAAATTTCGCGGCTAAATGAAATAACCCGCTATTTTAAACTATGGGCGCTCGTCTTTTGGCACCTACGACACCACCAGCCCCTGGGCACTGATGTTCCATCCACTCAAGACCTGGTATCCAGCGGCACGAGGGCGCTGTTGTCGGCGAGGACGGTGGCCTTGTCAAGCTCGGCCTGCCACCATCGGAGCTGTTGTCTTCGCCGTTGAACACCATTGAGATCAAGCGAAGGGGAGACGAGAGGGACGAGCAAGCGAGTAGACATGGTGGTGCGAGTGGACGAGCAGAGTGCCTCCTCTTAAATGGACCTGCGCGTAGCTGGATGAAAATACACTTTAAGCCGATTCTAATATAATAGATTTTATATTATAGATGTTAATATTTTTGTCAATATTTAGTAAAAATTTACAAACTTTGATTTTGACTAAACCCAGAACAACGGAGGAAGTGCCATTGTGGCAATCAATTAAGCAGCTAGCGGTCAAGTGATCAACGCCGTAAAGGTCTTGTCACCAGCCCCCATGCCATAAATTTTATCACTGCTTCGCCTCTCTTCTCCTTGGCGTCCGTTTTTTCTCCTTCGCGGCTTCACTTCTCTCCCCCTCTTCTGTCCGTCAAGCGTCTTCTTCTGCTATGCTCGTAAGTGCTCAGCTCTTTTCGATCTCTTTGTTTATCTTTAATATGTAGAGAACGTTCTGTAGTTCATTCTTTCTTTCTTTCTTTCTTTCTTTCTTTCTTTCTTTCTTTCTTTCTTCCTGCGATGTAGATGCTTTATTCTCACGTGACAGCTTTAGATTTAGCTTTAGATATGTTTTTGCCTTTGTTTCCTGTAACCCGTTGTTCATCTTCAGCGCAGCTGGTTTCTTGACACTATAGCAGGGTTCGGGTGCTGTGCCTTGTTTCCAGTACTCCACGGGCATGTCACACCTTACATGTTCATAGATTTAGCAGAATATTTCATCCTTTTTCTAGTTTTTAACCATCGGTTCATTTTTTTCTCTCTTCCTCTTTGATTATTGCATACACTAGTGCGACGAAGGTATTGAGCACTCTTCTTCCCCTTCCTTTCATACCTGCAGGCCGCAGGAGTAGCAGGGGGTTATGGCATCGTCAATCAAGAATGTGATGCTTCTGGACTCCGGCGCATTCGACTGCGGCGTATGCCAGTGTCCACTTAAGCCGCCAATCTTCCAGGTACACATGCGAAACTCCAAGACGCAGCTAGCTAACAGTTCACGCAGATTTCATATTCCTTGCTAATTTAGTTGGACTTAACTGCAGTGTGAAGTGGGACACATGGTGTGCTCAGAGTGCAGGGAGAAGATGGCAGCAGCAGAGACGTGCCATGTGTGCCGACGCACCCTTGCCGGTGGCTACAAGCGGTGCTACGGTGCGGAGCACATTGTGGAGAGCCTCAGGGTGCCGTGCCCCAACAAGGCATACGGCTGCTCCTTCATGCTGGCTCGCTATGACGAGAGCGTGCACCTCCAGGTTTGCCAGTACCCCCCGTTCCACTGCCCCGCAGAGGACTGCGTCTTCATCACCGGCAACCAGCCGGCGCTTCTGGAGCACTTCCAATACACACACAAATGGCCGTCGACCACCGTGCACTGTATTGTCCCAAACAGTGCCACACGGCCCAAACCCACGGGGACGAACTTGGCACTCGTTGACGGCTTCAACGTACTATACATCATCCCTTCTGGGCCGGTCATCCTGAAGGTGACGCGGGAGTCATGTGGCCGCGTCATCACTCTTATCAAGGTACGTCGTGCTGGTCGAAGGGCCAAGAGATGCCGGTTCATGCTGGTGTATGAGACTCCTTGCGGCACTCACCGCCTGGAATATGCATTTAATAACATGGCCTCCACTAATCCCTCCCTCACCGGAGGAGGCCTGTCTACTACCGACGACCACTTCAACTTCGTCGTCCCAAACTCGGTTGAGCCACTCAATTTGATATTTTCACCGCCGCATTCACATTCTTGTTGGCAGTTTAACGATCTCGATGCAGAGGCCGGGGCTGTGCTCCCATTTCGAAAACAACTTTGGCAATCTCGAGCCTGAAGTCTATTACCAGAGCCTGCTGACTGCTAAGGACTAATCGGAGGCCTGGACGGTTATTTTTGTTTAGTTTAGACTGCTCTTAAATTGCTGCGAGGCTGGTTTATGCATTTTGCTAGAGACGAGAACTGGTACTCAGTATGCTGCAGCTATTGCTCTAGGCAAGATTAGTTTTCATTTTGTTAACCTCAACCATGAACTATCTGTAAGCTTATTCTGCTAGTATGTGTATGTGGTACTCCTTGCTATGTGCTCCTTTTGTAATACGTAGTATGTTGCAAGGAATGCGCTACTGGAGTCCTGTATCTGTCCGTTGCATTCCACCTGTTCCTTCTTTTTCTGTATGTTTCCCCTCTATGCTTTGTTACTCAAGTTATGTGAAATTTCTATATCTTCTGGACCGTGGCAACTTTTTAGCTATAGCTTACAGGCAGCTGCTCCAGGCCCAAGTTCTCGAACAGTTGATGCATTGTGTCTATCAATGCATAGAAGCACATTCCCTGTTCAGCTTTGCCCAGCTATGCCGATTCTTGCTTTCCATGCCAAAAACCTAGCACCGACAGTTCGTTCTCCTAAAATTGCAGTATACTGATTAAAAGAACATATCACACCTACTAATTATAAAATGCAGCTTATTATAAAAACACTTAACCAGAAAAAATACACAGGTGTCTTCTCTTGTACATTCCAGTAGATTTTTTCGAGATGCAGGGAAAATTTTCCATAAATTCTAAGCTCAGGTGTTAAGAGTTCTTCAAAATCTTATGAGTTCAGCCATTGGGTAAAAATTCCACCGGATGTCTACAGGCACACTCCTCTGTTGTATCATTGTATGTTTTTTTTTTTTTGTTGCGAATATATCATTGTATGTTCCCTCAGCCTACATACGAAAGAAACAGAATGCAGCTTCAAGTGTTCCAAAACAAACTACTCCAGGTCGATCGGTTCCTGTCATGGAGTTTGCAGTCCAGAAACTGAATGTACCATTTCCGGAGCTGCATTAAAACATCAAAACATCAAAACATCCTTTTTAGCGTTGTTGCTTTTAGCATCCCTTCTATGTGACTGATACACCTTTTATGGTGTATCATAAAATTGCAGCATACAACCCTGAATGAATTCCCTCCTCCTGCACTCTTTCTCCTTTTTTTCCCACCTATCCATTTACACGTGGTTTGCAACAGAGAAAAAAAAAGTCCGGACCACTAGATTTGGATCTTGATTCCTGCTGACCCGTGAGTTGCATTTGAGATTTGAGGAAGGTAATCTAAGTTAGAATAAACTTAATTATCAGTCAGTCGAGCTAGCGGTAGTTAACATGATTTAGGCAACTAACTTTTCAAACCATTTTTGTGTAACCTTGGAAACAGTTACACTCCATGTGCAACTGAACATAAAGTGTGTACTATAGCTTAATGTTGACAGTTGCACTCTGCAACTGAACAATTTTTCAGCGTGTACATCGAGATGTGCAATTGATTTTTCAGTTGCATTTTTGTTTTCAAAAATTCGACCAATCTATAAATAATCTTCAATAATAGTAAAAAAGTTCTAATACTTATAAATACGGTTTTGGACCACTTAGCGACGACTATAAACTAGCGTGGGCGGAAGCCACGCCCCCATCCTCGCCCCTGCATTACTAGAGCCGAGGAAGTTAGCTGTAGTAGATCTTGTTTAGTAGACAAATAGGAACTGATCGTGACAAGGCTCCAAAGGACCAACACACTAGAGGAGTAACCATCGCTAATGATGACAACCGTTGATGAGAAGAGACTGACCTAAAATTACACAACGGACATGAAACCGACCAGATTCTAGGAGATCCACCGCACAAACAAGTCCACATGTGGCGCTAGACGCACCACCGGAGCAAGGATAGAGAAAAGAGGACCTTATTATGACTTTAAGATGTAGCCCCACTGCCTCACCATCTCGAAGAAGACACTGAACTCCAATCTAAACAGAGAACAATGCGAGAGGCTGTGGTCCACCAATCCTCCAAATCCCCAAGGCCACCATAGACATAGCAGACCAGCGCCGGTGCTAGCGAGGGAGACAAAACCCTAGACAGATTTTCGAATGATCTTGTTAGTCGGCTACGTTCCGGCTTGTCCGTTTGTTTTCTTGTTGGTCTCCCCTTTTGTGAAGTCGAAGCTGCCTTTGGGCGGTGTACGATGACCTTTGAGGGGTGGTCCGACAGTGAAGGTCCTCTTCGGCGCAGGTCTTGGGCATCTCCACTCCGAGCCTTGTCTTCAGAATCAGGACTGCCGGTCTCTTCTCGAGGAGCCATCTGTTTGGCATAGGCCAGCTTGAACTTCGCGTTTATGTAGCTTCTGTGGGTAGCCAAGATGACAGGGTGTGCCTCTCGCGACGGCGTGTTGGTGGTTCTGGGTGTGGGCTTTGCCCTATTGTTGTAGGTTTTCGCTCGATTTTCTCCTAAAAATTGGACACCTTCTGCTTAATTAATAGATGAGGCAAAGCTTTTACTTCTGTTAAAAAAAATGGTCTCCCAGTCTCCCCTCTATCATGCACCTTATGTGCCTACCAAAACATATAATCGACTTTTCAGTTGCACGTTGTGTGTAAATAAACCTGGTTACCATTTTTGTTCATTTATCCCCTGTTCTTCCTCTCCGTCCTACCATTCATTGCAGTTACTTGCTTGAGGCATGTCAGAGAGGATTTATCGTAGACTTACTCTTTTGATGCTGTTTGATGCAATGGAAAATCCCCCCGCGCTCTTCGCCGCTACCATGACCATTATTCAGTACTAACAGTAGGTGGCGAAGCATGCCAGTTTTGTTAATTTTTTTTTGGACCAGGTTTAAGTTCAATTCAGGTTTTACACGATTAGTACTTTGTGCTGAATGTTTCTATGGGAGAGCAGACAAACTTGTTTCTAATTAATGTTTACTTAATTAGAAAAATAAATCTTTGTGATACGGGTAATGGTTTGATAACTATCTGGATGAGGTGCTCTCGTGGATACGATCAACATCAAGGCTCCTGGTTTTTCATGGTGGACTCCGCAGATTGGTGGCACCATCCCATCCTTTCTGCTCAACCGACCGGAGAAAAGGCACATCTTCAGTGATCATGCTCATGTTGCGGTGGATCATCTTCTACAACATGAGTCCCAACGTTGCCACCTTGTTTGTCACTATTAAGGCCGATGCCAGGCAGTGGGCATTAGCAGGGGGAATGAGTTGACAGCGCTCCTCGTGGCAGTGCTTGGTGAGTAGGGTATCGCGTTATACATGTGGAGTGTTGGCCCTCTTTGGAATTGTACATAATCTTTTCCTCCATGAATACAACGACACACAAGACTTTTTGTGTTTTCTCGAAAAAAATACTATGGTTTGTCAAGTACTTGACTCACTGTTAGTTTGGGTCTACGAGGTTCTGTTTTGGTGCTGACAATTAATTTTCTTACGCACAAGTTTGATTAGTAGAGGGTGGTTATATACTTATATAAAGTTATATGTGCTGCAGCTGCAGCCTCACGCCTATGCAAAAGTGTTGATACACTAAGTTTATTTAAGATTGGTAATGTGTGCTGTGCTTGTCATATATCTGGATGCTTCACCTCTGTTGCTCTGTCCAGTGTATAAACTCCCTATGTAATTAGGATATATTGTGTCCCTTTAAAAACAAAGCAAGGCAGAAATAAAACTTTGGTCTGGAAATGCTTTCATTGATTTCGTCTAATCATCAGTTCACTTTATATGTCTTGCTTCAACTTGCTCTGACGAGCTATTTGGTTTCCCCTTTCATGCTGCAAAATTAATTAACACATTCAGCACTCTTTCCCCAACCTCTCTTTATTTTTCAAATCTGGTTTGGAATTTTACTGTTGCACAGACAACCTGTTGCTCTTCATTATTTAACTTCTTTTGTGAGAATATTTAACTTGTTTTGTATGTACTAGCATGTACACTTATCTTACTTTACGATGTCACACTAACAATAAACTCAATGCCTTTAAACTTTGCCTTGATGGACAAGGTCAAGGGTGAAGAATTAACATGAAGAGTCAACCAAATACATCACTTTAGTTAGAATAATCATAATAAAAAAATCGAATTTGATGGTTCTTTTACCTAAATGTCTACATAAAATTTAGGGTTTAAAGGTGCATTACTTCTTTGGTACAAAACAGGCAAGAGTAGTTCGTAGTTTCTTGATCCTGAATTTAGTTCTTTTTCTTTATATGACATAGATGAATGCAATTTGATTATTCTTTACATTGTTATATAGAATACAATTATTTACTTTTGATTTGCACTTGAAG
Source organism: Lolium perenne (assembly GCF_019359855.2). Lineage (NCBI taxonomy): Eukaryota > Viridiplantae > Streptophyta > Magnoliopsida > Poales > Poaceae > Lolium > Lolium perenne. The sequence continues at coordinate 46,519,008 of NC_067244.2, forward strand.
GAAATATTGGATTACAGTGACAACTGTTCTGTATTTCCTTTCTACTTTTTATTAACATGATTTCTTTATGTAAAACCTTCTAGCTGGGAACCTGCGGATATTCCTGAATATGCAGTTGCTTAAGATACAACTTTATTTTATTCACCGTATATTAGGATGTTTATACATGTTTTGACGAATGTTATCTTCATTTTGCGATATACCACAACTTTTATTTGCAGTTTCAGATTAACTCTGACATATTCATAGTAATCTTCTGATCTCTTACATAAGCAATTTCCATATGTTTTCTTACGCTGCATTTTGCAGCCTGCTAATAAGTATTTTACTCTTCTCAATCATTGCACCTATTCCATTATATTCTCGCACAATAAAAAATTGTGACCTACATTATATTATAATTGTCTTTTAATAATATGTTGTGCCGCTGTTATGTTTTTATTTTGGTCATTCCTAGTGAATCAGTCCTTTCATATGCCGTAACTTATTATATCTAGGCGAGTCCTTGGTTATAACAAATGTATATAAACACGGTAACAGATCTTTTAGTCTAACGGGCACATGGATTATAAAGAGAGCGTGTCAAACAGTGTCGAGGTATGTAGTCACAAAGTTCAGTCCAAGATTCCAAGCTCAAGTTCATGTATTAGTGTTTCGGCATGCATGATAAAGACCGGTTGTTTATACACCATTAATGTTTTTTCAATGCGCATGTAAGTAATGAGGCCTGTGCAGCCATCTTCAATCTTTCTCCAGAAAATGGACTCAAAACGTCAATTTATTCTTATGGATGCATAAATTCAGATTAAACTTTTTGTTACAAAAACAACAACAAAAAATATAGTTGTCTGAGTTTTTCTTTTATTTTGATCTATGCTGCTGATACAGTGACTTGATCTCTGCGGTGGTTATATCTCTGGCAGTAAAGATTAATTAACTGGTGCTAATCTGGTCGGCTGTTTAGTTTGTACTGAATGATGTATTAGCTTTGCTCCAATACATGAATGGTTGAAATTAGGAATATTGCAGTACATTATTTGTGACATTACTCAGCTTAGCCTCTATCTAACTGTTGAAATATTTATTACATGGGGATGTCTAGAGATTGTCATACAAACATCTCGCTCAATCTCTGTGTTCGTAGACCTGTTTCACTAAAATATACAACTTATCTCATTGTACATAATTTAGCACATTTTACTGATAAACTCATTTCTTGTTATTTTAGTGATAAAATGGCCGTTGCCTGCCACTTCAACCAGCAGTTATGTCAACCTTTCCTCTTTACACAATAAGCCATGTTTCCATTCATATGTGTGCAACACCTACAATTATATTTTTTTACATTTTCTTCTTATGAGTGCATTCATAAATCAGCAATTATCATCTGCGAGTAACAAATTTTCATTACAAGCTAGCATAAAAGGCTAAGGTCGACTATTTTCTGCACTTGACAATATTACATGATACCAATTAAGCTAGCCTATTGGAGTATGTAATAGGAGATAACCTGGGTTTAGACTATCACATGTATTACTCACTGGTAAATTTTCATGCAGAGAAGCCTAGGCCCTCCCACAGCGGCCAAGTATGGCAGTATTGGAGGCACCAGGGACGTCAGTCAGCAGGAAGAGGATGCGCTTCACGGTACCGCCAACACATGCATATTCAGGTTTTGGGGGATATAGCAGCGAGGAAGAAATTCAAGAGCGCACAGAATCTAATGGTGGCAATGAGGAGAGGCAAGACGAAGAGGATGGGCAGGGTCAAGAGGAAAGCCAGCACGATCAAGAGCCCTCAGAGTCCGAGGGTGATGATGAGAGTCTGGATGAAGAAGACGCGCAGGTAGAGCAGGAAAGGAAAACCGATCAAGAGCAGTCAGATAGTGACGAGGAGAGTGGGCCGGATGAAGAAGACAAGCAGGTAGAGCAGGAACGGCAAATGACTAAAGAGAGCTCCGAGCCTGATGGTGAAGATGAGGTGCAGGACGAACTGGATGAGCTGCTAGAGCAGTCAAGGCAAATGGATCAGGAGAGCTCAGAATCTAATGGTGACGACGAGGAGGAGGACGAACTGGACGAGCAGGAAGGGCAAATGGATCAAGAGAGCTCAGAATCTGAGGGTGAAGATGAGGAGGAGGACGAAGTGGACGGGCAGGAAGGGCAAATGGATCAAGAGAGCTCAGAATCTGGTGGTGAAGACGATGAGCAGGACGAAGAGGGCGACCAGGAAAGACAAATGGATCAAGAGAGCTCAGAATCTGATGGTGAAGTTGAGGAGCGGGACGGAGAGGACGACCAGGAAAGGCAAATGGATCAAGTGAGCTCAGAATCTAATGGTGAAGACGAGGATCAAGACGAAGAGGACGACCAAGAAAGGCAAATGGATCAAGTGAGCTCAGAATCTGACGGCGAATATGAGGAGCGGGACGGAGAGGATGACCAGGAAAGGCAAACGGATCAAGAGAGCTCAGAATCTGATGAATTGAGGAGGAGGACGAAGAGGATGAGCAGGTAGAGCAGGAAAGGCAAATTGACCAAGAGAGCTCAGAATCTGATGGTGAAGACGAGGAGCAGGACGAAGTGGACGAGGAGGTAGAACAGGAAATGCAAATTGATCAAGAGCTCTCAGAATCTGAACAAGCACACTCGGAAAGCCAAAGCATTCAAGCTCCTGTGGAGTCTGCTGGTAGCGAAGAAGAGGACGAGCAGATAGAGCAGGAAATGCATATCGATCAAGCATACTCGGAATTTGATGGTGAAGACGAGGAACAGAACGTAGAAGAACACTTGGGGGGAGGAAAGCCAAAACAATCAAGAATCTGTAGGTGGGGACGAGGAGGGACAGGAAGAAGAGGACGAGTAGGTGGAGGATGTTTCAGACGGGGGATGTGTTCACAAAAACTCCTCTGAGCTGGTATTGGCACCACCACCGTCCAAGCATACATCGATAGCGAACATGACGTTGGACGAGGACATGCTCGATTGCGGTGTTTGTTTCCTACCCCTCAAGCCACCAATCTTCCAGGTACACATGCGTCTCATCAACTATAACCAAGAATGTGCATCTTTCATCATTTGTTAATTGGTTGATGGTTGATTCCCATCCATTTATCTTGGTGTTACCATGTTAATTGCAGTGTGATGCTGGCCACGTGGTGTGCTCGTCGTATCGGTACAAGCTGGCCACGTTTGGGAGGTGCCATGTGTGTAGCACCGCCATTACCGGTGGCTACCGCCGGTGCCATGCCTTGGAGCAGCTGGTGGAGTCCATCCGGGGGTCATGCCCCAATGCAACCTATGGCTGCGCTGCCAGGGTGCTCTACTATGACCTCCATGCTCACCTTCTGGATTGCCCACACGCTCCGTGCCACTGCCCTAGAGAAGCATGTGGCTTCGTTGGCTCGACATCGGCGCTCCTTGATCACTTCGTCGGCACACACAAGTGGCCATGCATCACCGGGGTTCGGAACAGCGAGAATCGTGCCATCCACCTCCATGATGGCTTCAACTTCATGGCTGTCGTCCATGACACCAGATAGTACCTATTCCTGTTAAGGGTGACGCGCTCACCATTTGGCCGCGTGATATCGTCCGTGTGCTTACACCCTCAACCCGCAGCCGATGGTTCTCGGTCAAAGAATGTGAAGTGCAGGCTCCAGCTCATCTACTTGCGCGACATCTTCGATGACTCTGACGTGCTGTCCCATGTCCAGGATTCTTCTTTCAAAGTGGCATGCACTGATCTCTCCAGTGGGATGCCCAACATCTGCTTCCAGTTCATCGTGCCCTATGAGGTTCAACCAGAAGCTGCGGCTACTGTCGAAGTCAAAGTATCTTTCACCATCTGGTAGATCAACTGCTTATCTGCCTTTAGTTAGCTTTATCGATTATTAGAAGTATAGATACTTGATGAACAACTTTGGTGAGGATCTATTCGATGGAATACTAGCATAGTTTTCAGATCTGGAGCTAGTTTGCCTGAATATTTTTCACCTGCCTGTCACGATTGTCACGTCCCGTTGCTACCGGTGAAGATCGGGGCGTGAGATCGACTCAAGGAGGATACAATGGTGGCTTGTGGTAGCCGCCTGACCATGGATGCTTGTGGAGAGCAGCCGGACCTGAAGAAGAAGGGGCAGAGAGGAAGCGAGCCGAGACGAGGAAGACGAAGACCAACTGGTTCTATTTCTGTTTCCTCCCTCCCGTGCTGCCCTGGTGTCTATCTTTACCAGTCGTGCTCCAAGGCTTGATCTGGGCCAAGCCCATGTACACAACCCATAGCTCAAGTGCATTCCAAGGGGTATATAGGGTGTTACACTACCGCCCCGGCAAAACATTGCTTGCCCCAAGCCATGGCTTGAATTCTGCTACCATTAACGCCTCCAGGATCCCACAACATTCCATCATGCATTGACATATTGCATAGCTCAAAAATAGTGAACCCATATAACCTGGCCGGCAGGTGGAAGTAGCATCCCAAGCCAGCTTCTTGCTGATTCCTGTGAACCAGCTTCTCCTGATAGAATGAAGCACTTTGCCCACCCTGGTATTGCCAAATGACGCAAACGCTAGGTCTGATGCACTATCGTCAAGAGAACTTCCCAGCTCAGAAGCTCTGCAATGAGTTTCAGTTTCTCCTTGTGCAATATGCTTTGGTGCTCTTTTCGAAATAATTGACCAGATGGCAGGTTCCGAAGGCCAGAACAGTTGCACAGAAAGCTTCACTTCCAGCTCAAAACAAGTAGCAGCAATGGCCACATCGACCAAACTCAAATCAACTTGGAATGCACAAACTGATTGATATGTCACCAGCAACTCCACCGAGCACAAATAAGCGATACCTTTTGTAAATGGAGCCATATGCTGACTAGTGCGTTCTAACAGAACAAAGGTTGAGCATTGGTACTGAAGGCGCCACGCCTCCATGGCGGCATTATGCGCAAGTTTGGCTGCCCACAACGTCTAGGGATGAAACAACTTTGAATCCATGGTGGCCAACACATGATGAGTACTATAAGTTCCATCTTGTCCTGGACTAAATCCACTTCGCCTCCATGGAGATATTTTACCAAACAACCACATCTGGTATTTCTCGTGTAGTGGACATTGCAGTGGGGTGACACTGTATGACCCCTTGACAATCAACACATGGTCATACCTCATGAGTATAGTCAGGCGCTGCTGCACCTCTGTGTCATATCCTGTTGTGCAAGGAATTTTTAGATCAAGCTGAATGAAAATTGACATGCCACCAACATGCGTGAGCACCTCATCTGACATCCAAACCTCATTTAGAAGCAGAGTGTCACACACCATATCTGTCGCATCCATCACATGTTTCCGAAATAGAGATGAGCTTCCAATATCAGTGAGGTTCTCCTGTGAGTCCTCCTTAACCCAAGATTCTGCCAGATGAGCCATATCCATGAACTTGCCTCTCTCACCTTCTGCTGTTCATATCATGTGGCACATTGTCAACTGGGTGCTCGGAAATCAATTCATCCTTGTCGCGAGACATCATGTGGACAACATTCGCCTCACCCGCCATGCTAACTGACCTGATTTGAATTCCATCAAACACTGGACGAGTAGCATCTACCACTGATATCTCAAATGGAATCATTTCGACCTGGAGCTCCTCATGGACTCTAGGACCAAAGTGTGCTTCTACTGCATCCATGAACCCAGACCAATCGCCAACAACTTGACGCAACTTGTATGCCTCAAACCACTCCTTGGCTTCACCATCCATGTGCATTCTGGCAGCAATAACCCACAAACACTTGCTTATATTGAAGCGGTGGAAGTACTGAAGACATTGAACTCGCCAGAGGCCTGGATTCGTGCCATCAAAATGAGGGAAGGATTTATTGCATGACTGGTCTATGTGGACAACAGGAGCACCGTCCTAACTGGTGAGGACAAAAGTCGAACACCTTGTGGGCGTGGCAGGAGCGAGGACGACACCCTCATGAAGAGCACCAACATCCATGACCCGATGCTTGTCAATGATGGAGGACAACGATGGATTGGTCGCCGGCTTGTGCCCCACACGATCCTACACGAAAATCGGTGTGGTCGTGGTGGCCAATGAAGCAGTGGTGGCCACCTGCCCTCCATGCTCCTTGACCCCCAAGCGCTGCGCACAAGAGGCCAGCAGCGCCCGTGACTCGTTGAGGCTCACCATGTGACAAGGTATCAACTTGTCAATGCCTACAGGTTATAGGCTAGGGTTTAGTTAGAAGTAGAGGGCAAGTAGATCTCGAAGGTTTCAGCCGAAAAGTACTCGACGATATGAAAACTAGGGTTTGTGAGACAATGAATCGATGCTTTCTTTGTCCCTCGACTCCCCCTTATATAGGAGGTGGAGCCGAGGGATTCGTGATGTACAAGTTACAGAGTTCGGGAAGGTTTCCAACTCCTCCCGTAATATTACAAGTGTTCTCTCCTAATACAACTCTAGCTTTCCTTAACTAGCAAATTGGGCTTCCGAATTCTCCTTATCCTTCGGGTTGTGGGCCTTCAATAAACCCCGGGTACTATCTTCGGCAGGCCCATTGGGATACCTATGTCAGTAGCCCCCGAGATTTTGCTTGAATCGTAGAGTCAGGGAAAATCTCCACCTTTATATTTATTCGATAACTCTGAACTTTACCACATATCTTTGCATACAAATTTCTATATTGTACAGGGATAATGGTAGTTGGGGCTAGTTCATCTGACGGATAAGGTACTAGTTAACTGCTCTAGTGGCAATCCGCAAAAACCTACTTCAAGATCACGTCCCTGGACATGATCTCGGGATACTGGTGTAAACTTCGACAGGTGCCTCTTAAGGTCTTACCATTCTGTCGAGTCCCAGTCATATTTATCGGGTACCTAACGCGTCCGTTAGGATTTTTCTTCGTATCTGTTGATACGGAAAAAAGTAGCAAACCGACGTCAGAGACGGCGCCACGTCACACAGAACGGATCCGGGGTCTTACCTTCGCAAAGTTTTGTAGCATTCAGAAATTATTCGCAACTTTGGCGTTCTGAGAATATCTTGTCGAGTGCTTTTTCGGCTGTTGGAATAGCACATTTTATTGACTCAACGGATGACTTATATTGCTCTCCCGATGGGAGTATATGTAGAGTTATTTATATAACTCGAAATATGCTCACTTTTTCTTCTTTTTCTCTCTCTCTTTTTTATAATTTCATCGGGCACGCGAACAGCGTTCCCGATGGGAGTAGCCCCCGAGGCTACAGCCAAGGACTTGTGCTTGGTTGTAGGCTCCACGCCTTATGTCGCTATATTTTTCACCTGTCGCATAATTTTTCAAATCTCTTGGGTGCGCGAACAGCGCTCCCGATGGGAGTAGCCCCCGAGGCTATGATCAAATACTTGTATTTGATCATAGGCTCTTGACACGCGTACAACACGCGACCGTTGGGAACCCCAAGTGGAAGGCGTGATGCGTACAACAGTAAGTTTCCTTCAGTTAGAAACCAATGTTTATCGAACCAGTAGGAGTCAAGAAGCACGTTGAAGGTTGATGGTGGCGAGATGTAGTGCGGCGCAACACCAGGGATTCCGGCGCCAACATGGAACCTGCACAACACAACCAAAGTACTTTGCCCCAACGAAACAGTGAGGTTGTCAATCTCACCGGCTTGCTGTAACAAAGGATTAGATGTATAGTGTGGATGATGATTGTTTGCAGAGAACAGTAGAACAATGTTTGCAGTAGATTGTATTTGATGTAAAAGAATGGACCGGGGTCCACAGTTCACTAGTGGTGTCTCTCCCATAAGATAAATAGCATGTTGGGTGAACAAATTACAGTTGGGCAATTGACAAATAGAGAGTGCATGACAATGCACATACATGATATGATGAGTATTGTGAGATTTAGTTGGGCATTACGACAAAGTACATAGACCGCTATCCAGCATGCATCTATGCCTAAAAAGTCCACCTTCAGGTTATCATCCGAACCCCTTCCAGTATTAAGTTGCAAACAACAGACAATTGCATTAAGTATGGTGCGTAATGTAATCAATAACTACATCCTCGGACATAGCATCAATGTTTTATCCCTAGTGGCAACAGCACATCCATAACCTTAGGGGCTTCTGTCACTCCCCCAGATTCACGGAGACATGAACCCACTATCGAGCATAAATACTCCCTCTTGGAGTTACAAGCATCAACTTGGCCAAAGCATCTACTAGTAATGGAGAGCATGCAAGATCATAAACAACACATAGATTGATAATCAACATAACATAGTATTCTCTATCCATCGGATCCCAACAAACACAACATATAGCATTACAGATAGATGATCTTGATCATGTTAGGCAGCTCACAAGATCCGACAATGAAGCATAATGAGGAGAAGACAACCATCTAGCTACTGCTATGGACCCATAGTCCAGGGGTGAACTACTCACTCATCACTCCGGAGGCGACCATGGCGGTGTAGAGTCCTCCGGGAGATGATTCCCCTCTCCGGCAGGGTGCCGGAGGCGATCTCCTGAATCCCCCAAGATGGGATTGGCGGCGGCGGCGTCTCTGGAAGGTTTTCCGTAACGTGGCTCTCGGTACTGGGGGTTTCACGATGAAGACTATTTGTAGGCGGAAGGGCAGAGTCGGGAGAGTCACGAGGGGCCCACACGCTAGGCCGGCGCGGCTAGCACCTGGGCCGCGCCGCCCTAGTGTGGCGCCGCTTCGTGGCCCCACTTCGTCTTCTGTTCGGTCTTCTGGAAGCTTCGTGGCAAAATAGGCCCCTGGGCGTTGATTTCGTCCAATTCCGAGAATATTTCCTTACTAGGATTTCTGAAACCAAAAATAGCAGAAAACAGCAACTGGCTCTTCGGCATCTCGTTAATAGGTTAGTGCCGGAAAATGCATAAATATGACAGAAAGTATGCATAAAACATGTAGATATCATCAATAATGTGGCATGGAACATAAGAAATTATCGATACGCCGGAGACGTATCAGCATCCCCAAGCTTAGTTTCTGCTCGTCCCGAGCAGGTAAACGGTAACAAATATAATTTCTGGAGTGACATGCCATCATAACCTTGATCATACTATTGTAAGCATATGTAATGAATCCAGCGATCCAAACAATGTAAATGACATGAGTAAACAAATGAATCATATAGCAAAGACTTTTCATGAATAGTACTTCAAGACAAGCATCAATAAGTCTTGCATAAGAGTTAACTCATAAAGCAATAATTCAAAGTAGAGGTATTGAAGCAACACAAAGAAAGATTAAGTTTAGCGATTGCTTTCAACTTGTAACATGTATATCTCATGGATATTGTCAACATAGAGTAATATAACAAGTGCAATATGCAAGTATGTAGGAATCAATGCACAGTTCACACAAGTGTTTGCTTCTTGAGGTGGAGAGAGATAGGTGAACTGACTCAACATAAAAGTAAAAGAAAGGTCCTTCAAAGAGGAAAGCATCGATTGCTATATTTGTGCTAGAGCTTTGGTTTTGAAAACAAGAAACAATTTCGTCAACGGTAGTAATAAAGCATATGTGTTATGTAAATTATATCTTACAAGTTGCAAGCCTCATGCATAGTATACTAATAGTGCCCGCACCTTGTCCTAATTATCTCGGATTACCTGGATTATCATTGCAATGCACATGTTTTAACCAAGTGTCACAAAGGGGTACCTCTATGCCGCCTGTACAAAGGTCTAAGGAGAAAGCTCGCATTGGATTTCTCGCTATTGATTATTCTCAACTTAGACATCCATACCGGGACAACATAGACAACAGATAATGGACTCCTCTTTTAGGCATAAGCATTCAACAACAATTAATTTTCTCATATGAGATTGAGGATATTTGTCCAAAACTGAAACTTCCACCATGGATCATGGCTTTAGTTAGCGGCCCAATGTTCTTCTCTAACATTATGCATGCTCTAACCATTTTAGTGGTAAATCTCCCTTACTTCAGACAAGACGGACATGCAGAGCAACTCACATGATATTCAATAAAGAGTAGTTGATGGCGTCCCCAGGAACATGGTTATCGCACAACAAGCAACTTAATAAGAGATAAAGTGCATAAGTACATATTCAATAGCACAATAGTTTTTAGGCTATTTGTCCCATGAGCTATATATTGCAAAGGTGAAGAATAGAAATTTTAAAGGTAGCACTCAAGCAATTTACTTTGGAATGGCGGAGAAATACCATGTAGTAGGTAGGTATGGTGGACACAAATGGCATAGTGGTTGACTCAAGGATTTTGGATGCATGAGAAGTATTCCCTCTCGATACAAGGTTTAGGCTAGCAAGGTTATTTGAAACAAACACAAGGATGAAGCGGTGCAGCAAAACTCACATAAAAGACATATTGTAAACATTATAAGACTCTACACCGTCTTCCTTGTTGTTCAAATTCAATACTAGAAATTATCTAGACCTTAGAGAGACCAATTATGCAAACCAAATTTTAGCAAGCTCTATGTATTTCTTCATTAATAGGTGCAAAGTATATGATGCAAGAGCTTAAACATGAGCACAACAATTGCCAAGTATCACATTATCCAAGACATTATAGCAATTACTACATGTAGCATTTCCCAATTCCAACCATATAACAATTTAACGAAGAAGAAACTTTCGCCATGAATATTATGAGTAAAGCCTAAGGACATATTTGTCCATATGCAACAGCGGAGCGTGTCTCTCTCCCACACAATGAATGCTAGGATCCATTTTATTCAAACAAAACAAAAATAAAAACAAACCGACGCTCCAAGCAATGTACATAAGATGTGATGGAATAAAAATATAGTTTCACTAGAGAAACCTGATAATGTTGTCGATGAAGAAGGGGATGCCTTGGGCATCCCCAAGCTTAGATGCTTGAGTCTTCTTAAAATATGCAGGGGTGAACCACCGGGGCATCCCCAAGCTTAGAGCTTTCAATCTCCTTGATCATATTGTATCATCTCCCTCTCTTGATCCTTGAAAACTTCCTCCACACCGAACTCAAAACAACTCATTAGAGGGTTAGTGCACAATTAAAATTTACATGTTCAGAGGTGACATGATCATTCTTAACACTTCTGGACATTGCACAAAGCTACTGAAAGTCAATGGAATCGAAAAATCCATCAAGCATAGCAAAAGAAGCAATGCGAAATAAAAGGCAGAATCTGTCAAAACAGAACAGTTCGTAAAGACGAATTTTATTGAGGCACCAGACTTGCTCAAATGAAAATGCTAAAATTGAATGAAACTTGCGTACATATCTGAGGATCACTCACGTAAATTGGCATAATTTTCTGAGTTACCTACAGAGAATTAGGCCCAGATTCGTTACATCAAAGAAATCTGTTTCTGCGCAGTAATCCAAATCTAGTATGAACCTTACTATCAACAACTTTACTTGGCACAACAATGCACAAAACTAAGATAAGAAGAGGTTGCTACAGTAGTAACAACTTCCAGGACTCAAATATAAAATAAAGGTACTGTAGTAAAAACATGGGTTGTCTCCCATAAGCGCTTTTCTTTAACGCCTTTCAGCTAGGCGCAGAAAGTGTATATCAAGTATTATCAAGAGACGAAGTGTCAACATCATAATTTGTTCTAATAATAGAATCAAAAGGTAACTTCATTCTCTTTCTAGGGAAGTGTTCCATACCTTTCTTGAGAGGAAATTGATATTTAATATTACCTTCCTTCATATCAATGATAGCACCAACAGTTCGAAGAAAAGGTCTTCCCAATATAATGGGACAAGATGCATTGCATTCAATATCCAAGACAACAAAATCAATGGGGACAAGGTTATTATTAACGGTAATGCGAACATTATCAACTCTCCCCAAAGGTTTCTTTGTAGAGTTATCAGCAAGATTAACATCCAAATAACAATTTTTCAATGGTGGCAAGTCAAGCATATTATAGATTTTCTTAGGCATAACGGAAATACTTGCACCAAGATCACATAAAGCATTACAATCAAAGTCATTGACCTTCATCTTAATGATGGGCTCCCAACCATCCTCTAGCTTCCTAGGAATAGAAGTTTCGCGTTCTAGTTTCTCTTCTCTAGCTTTTATGAGAGCATTTGTAATATGTTTTGTGAAAGCCAAATTTATAGCACTAGCATTAGGACTCTTAGCAAGTTTTTGTAAGAACTTTATAACTTCAGAGATATGACAATCATAAAAATCCAAACCATTATGATCTAAAGCAATGGGATCATTGTCTCCAATGTTGGAAAAAATTTCAGCAGTTTTATCACAGGCAGTTTCAGCAGTTTTAGCAGTTTCAGGCAGTTTTTCGCGCTTTGCATTAGAAGTGGAAACATTGCCAACACCAATTATTTTACCATTAATAGTAGGAGGTGCAGCAATATGTGTAGCATTAGCATTACTAGTGGTGGTAATAGTCCAAACTTTAGCTATATTATCTTCTTTCTCGTTTTCTTCTTTCTCCCACCTAGCACGCAATTCGGCCATCAATCTTATATTCTCATTAATTCTAACTTGGATGGCATTTGCTGTAGTAACAATTTTATTATCTATATCCTCAGGTTTAGCAGCCATTTTATTAATTAAAGAAGATTGTGACGCAGACATGTATGAGATTCGGTTTTCAGCATTTGCAAGTTTAGTTTGCAACCCAGAGATCTCCATATTCAAATTTTCAAGTTGATTTCCTATATTCTTCAAAAAGGTAGATTGTTCATTCATAGTTTTAGTAAACAATTTATTTTGCTCATATTGGGATTGCATAAAGCTCTTAGTGGATCTTTCAATTTCTAACATCTTTTCTTCATTAGGTGAAACATATCTACCATAAGAGTTACCATTAGCAGGATATGGCATAGAGTTATTGTAATTGTTATTCTTAACGAAATTCACATCAACATATTCTTCTTGAGCAACTAATGAAGCTAACGGAACATTATTAGGATCAATATTTGTCCTATCATTCACAAGCATAGACATAATAGCATCAATCTTATCACTCAAGGAAGAGGTTTCTTTGACAAAATTTACCTTCTTACCTTGTGGAGCTCTTTCCGTGTGCCATTCAGAGTAATTAATCATCATATTATCAAGAAGCTTTGTTGCTTCACCAAGAGTGATGGACATAAAGGTACCTCCAGCAGCTGAATCCAATAGGTTCCGCAAAGAAAAATTCAGTCCTGCATAAAAGGTTTGGATGATCATCCAAGTAGTCAGTCCAAGGGTTGGGCAATTTTTAACCAAAGATTTCATTCTTTCCCATGCTTGTGCAACATGCTCAGTATCCAATTGTTTAAAATTCATTATGCTACTCCTCAAAGATATAATTTTAGCAGGGGGATAATATCTACCAATAAAAGCATCCTTGCATTTAGTCCATGAATCAATACTATTCTTAGGCAGAGATAGCAACCAATCTTTAGCTCTTCCTCTTAATGAGAAAGGGAACAATTTTAATTTTATAATGTCACCATCTACATCCTTATACTTTTGCATTTCACATAATTCAACAAAATTATTGAGATGGGCAGCAGCATCATCAGAACTAACACCAGAAAATTGCTCTCGCATAACAAGATTCAGTAAAGCAGGTTTAATTTCAAAGAATTCCGCTGTAGTAGCAGGTGGAGCAATAGGTGTGCATAAGAAATCATTATTATTTGTGGTTGTGAAGTCACACAACTTAGTATTTTCAGGAGTACCCATTTTAGCAATAGTAAATAAAGCAAACTAGATAAAGTAAATGCAAGTAACTAATTTTTTTGTGTTTTTGATATAGCAAACAAGATAGCAAGTAAAGTAAAACTAGCAACTAATTTTTTTGTATTTTGATTTAGTGCAGCAAACAAAGTAGTAAATAAAATAAAGCAAGACAAAAACAAAGTAAAGAGATTGGGATGTGGAGACTCCCCTTGCAGCGTGTCTTGATCTCCCCGGCAACGGCGCCAGAAATTTAGCTTGACACGCGTACAGCACGCGACCGTTGGGAACCCCAAGTGGAAGGTGTGATGCGTACAGCAGTAAGTTTCCCTCAGTTAGAAACCAAGGTTTATCGAACCAGTAGGAGTCAAGAAGCACGTTGAAGGTTGATGGTGGCGAGATGTAGTGCGGCGCAACACCAGGGATTCCGGTGCCAACGTGGAACCTGCACAACACAACCAAAGTACTTTGGCCCAACGAAACAGTGAGGTTGTCAATCTCACCGGCTTGCTGTAACAAAGGATTAGATGTATAGTGTGGATGATGATTGTTTGCAGAGAACAGTAGAACAAGGATTGTAGTAGATTGTATTTGATGTAAAAGAATGGACCGGGGTCCACAGTTCACTAGTGGTGTCTCTCCTATAAGATAAATAGCATGTTGGGTGAACAAATTACAGTTGGGCAATTGACAAATAGAGAGGGCATGACAATGCACATACATGATATGATGAGTATTGTGAGATTTAGTTGGGCATTACAACAAAGTACATAGACCGCTATCCAGCATGCATCTATGCCTAAAAAGTCCACCTTCAGGTTATCATCCGAACCCCTTCCAGTATTAAGTTGCAAACAATAGACAATTGCATAAGTATGGTGCGTAATGTAATCAATAACTACATCATCGGACATAGCATCAATGTTTTATCCCTAGTGGCAACAGCACATCCATAACCTTAGGGGCTTCTGTCACTCCCCCAGATTCACGGAGATATGAACCCACTATCGAGCATAAATACTCCATCTTGGAGTTACAAGCATCAACTTGGCCAAAGAATCTACTAGTAACGGAGAGCATGCAAGATCATAAACAACACATAGATTGATAATCAACATAACATAGTATTCTCTATCCATCGGATCCCAACAAACACAACATATAGCATTACAGATAGATGATCTTGATCATGTTAGGCAGCTCACAAGATCCGACAATGAAGCATAATGAGGAGAAGACAACCATCTAGCTACTGCTATGGACCCATAGTCCAGGGGTGAACTACTCACTCATCACTCCGGAGGCGACCATGGCGGTGTAGAGTCCTCCGGGAGATGATTCCCCTCTCCGGCAGGGTGCCGGAGGCGATCTCCTAAATCCCCCGAGATGGGATTGGCGGCGGCGGTGGCTCTGGAAGGTTTTCCGTATCGTGGCTCTCGGTACTGGGGGTTTCGCGACGAAGACTATTTGTAGGCGGAAGGGCAGAGTCAGGAGAGTCACGAGGGGCCCACACGCTAGGCCGGCGCGGCCAGCACCTGGGCCGCACCGCCCTAGTGTGGCGCCGCCTCGTGGCCCCACTTCGTCTTCTCTTCGATCTTCTGGAATCTTCGTGGCAAAATAGGCCCCTGGGCATTGATTTCGTCCAATTCCGAGAATATTTCCTTACTAGGATTTCTGAAACCAAAAACAGCAGAAAACAACAATTGGCTCTTCGGCATCTCGTTAATAGGTTAGTGCCGGAAAATGCATAGATATGACATAAAGTATGCATAAAACATGTAGATATCATCAATAATGTGGCATGGAACATAAGAAATTATCGATACGTCGGAGACGTATCAGCTCTCGCCATTTCTATTTTGTCTTTCTCGAATTTTTCATTTTTCCAAAGTAGCCCCCGAGCATTTGATCAGAAACTTGTATTTGATAAAAGGCTCTCAAAATAGTCCATAATCCTCTGCTGTCGCCTTTTTATATGAAGCTGCTTAGTCGAAACTTTCTCTTGCTAATGTGACATCACTGCTGACGATAGCCACGACCGCTGTTCCTGGAATACGCGAGAAGTTCTCTCTCACTGCCTTGCGGGCCAAAATTACGCATCGTATTGACACGTCGCGCAAGTGGGGGACACACGTCCTCCGTTTTTCCTGGCGCACGTACTGTAGCGCCTGTGCTTTCTCGTCTATATGAAATTACTTTTTACCCCTTGTCCACGTGCCGAGTGGGAAAGATCCAAGATCTCCGCCCAAGATATGAACCTGCTGAAGAAGATGGGGTTCAACAAGAAGGAGAACTCGCTCCGCTTCCCCAAGGAGGAGAGCTATCCAAGGCCTCCAATCGAGTATCGGGTCAGTTTCGTTGACCACCTCATCCGAGGTCTTTCTCCCCCAATCCACGAGTTTCTTCGGGGTCTTTTGTTTGTCTATGGGCTTCAACTGCATCAGTTGACGCCTGACATAGGCATCCCAAATGGGCCTGCCGAAGATAGTACCCGGGGTTTACTGAAGGCCCATTACCCGAAGAATAAGAAGATTCGGGAGCCCAAGATATTATTAAGGAAGACTAGAGTTGTAATAGGAGGTGTTATTTGTAATCTTACGGGATGAGTTAGAAACCTTCCCGGACTCTGTAACTTGTACGGCACGAATCCCTCGGCTCCGCCTCCTATATAAGGGGGAGTCGAGGGACACAGAAATAACCGAATCATTGTTTACAAACCCTAGTTTCATAATCGTCGAGTACTTTTCGGCTGAAACCTTCGAGATCTACTTGCCCTCTACTTCCAACTAAACCCTAGTCTACAATCCGTAGGCATTGACAAGTTAATACCTTGTCAATTGGAGCCGTCTGTGGGAATTAGAGGCGTCAAGGATCTGGTCTCGATGGCACGTTCAAGATCATCGACTTCATCAACCGCAAAATCATAGACTTCATCAATCGCAAGCAACGCAATGGATCGAGGTAAACAGATCGCTACTGGTCCTGTTGATTTTGTTCCTCACCCGCCCTCCCGTTTGGATGCCTATGCGTATCTGGAGGAGCCTATGGAGATGACGTTCGGAAGGTTTCACTTTCGCGTCGAGAAAGAGGGATCGTATCGTGTCGAAATTCCGATTTCGTCAGGATCGTCGATGGTCGATTCCGATTTTTCAAGCTATACATCGTCAACCGAATCAGGAGAGGAAGAAACTTCGTCGTCACGCTTCATCAGCACCAGGGCGAGAGAAAAACTCGCCAAGATCTTCAGCGACATGTCGTTTGAGTCATCTGCGGACTCATATATAAGCGATGGCTCAAGCAGTGTCGACAGCTACAACTTCATCGACAAATCTACTACAGTGGGCAAGGTCTTCGCCAATCTTAACGATGGTGTCACCAAACCCAGCATAGATCTGAATACAAAGTATCATCAGATTTATGTCATCGGAGAGCCAAGCCATGACCAAGAAGAAACATCTGAGGCTTTCGACGATTTGGGAAATCCATACGTTGATCCCTCTGATTTGCGACGAGGTCTAGGCAATAAATATATCGGGCCACAGCCACGAGACAGAGTTCGACTCCCGCAAGCAGCATGGGATAGAGCAGCAAGAGCTATGGATGGCTCAGAACCAATGGCTACCACAGCCACACCAGAAGAATTACAAGCATATCAATATAGGCTTGCACGAGCTGCAAGGGAATTGGAAAAACAGGCAGCCGAGTTAAATAGAAGAAAGGAGGCAGCCTCTGCATCAAGTAGGCGAAGGGCAGAGCTGAGTCGACAATCTAGAACTTCGGGAGATAGCCACAGAGAAGCTCGGAACAGAGCAAGATCAAGGTTACAAAACGTACCTGAAGCAGAAAGAGAGCACTTGGTGCAAAACCTCGACATGTATTTTATGTCGATAGACACGAGAGGAAACATCATACCCAAGACACCAGAAGCTGGGTATATGGCGACGCAAGCTTTTATCCTTGCATCCAAACCACCCCCAGGAGATCCAAGGGAGGCACTGTACAACATGGCAATGGCAGGAGTTGGAGCCATGGGAACGGCGTTTGTGACAACACCTCCCGAAGGAACAGCAAGGCAAAATAGTCCACGACCTACGGCAGCAGCAGCGGTGGCTCCCGAAGGACCAAGTGGAGCAAGGGACACGGCAGCACAAGCAAGAGTCGACAGAGCGCGACAAAGCAGGAGGGAACATCGGCAGTCCCCAGAGTTAAACGACGAAGATATGTGCGGCTTGCCGTGCTTCACGAGGAGAGTGCGAAAAACTCGAGTCCCTTCGGGATTCAAGTTACCTGATAATTTCAAAAAATTCGACGGCCTTCAAGATCCAGAGGATTGGCTAGTTGATTATCTCGAGACGGTGAAGCTCACAGGAGCAACTAGAGCAACAGCTATGCAAAGCATCCAGGTGCATTTGAGTGGAGCCGCACGATCTTGGATAAAGAAACTTCCTCCAGGATCCATAGATAGCTGGGAAAGCTTCGAGGACGTGTTCGTCAAGAATTTCCGGTCCACGTGCAAGAAACCTGCGTCATTAGAGGAGTTGAGAGCGTGCCAACAAAAGCCAGACGAGCCAATGAGAAAATATATCCAAAGATGGAACATCATCAAAAACTCGGCAGAAAATATATCTGACGAGAGAGCGATAGATGCGTTTATCGCAGGAATCAGGCGTGGAGATTTTGTCGAGGACTTGGGGAGGACCAACCCAAAGACAGTATCTGCTTTAATGGAAATAGCAAACAGATGGGCAGATGGAGAAGATGCTGTTCACAACAAACGGCACAGGTCGCTAGAGGAAGACCGCGACCGAAATTATCAGCCAAGGCGACGATTCCCTCGGCAGTACCCGAGCTATGACGCTCCAGGTCAAATCTCGGCAGGCTTCCGAGCAAACACCGGAGGAAACAATAGAGATGATTATCAAAGAAGCAATGAGGAGCAAAGCGACAATAGAGATGACTCTCGAAACAATAGGCAAAATAACGGGCCAAGGTTCCCAAGGCCTTTCGTGTCTCCCGAAGAGATGATGAATGGGCCGTGTCAGATGCACTTTTTCCTCGACAGCAACGGGAAAAGACAGTCAGGACATCTGCAGAAAGATTGTCGCAATTTCCAGGCGATGTTAAGGTGGGCAGGGCATGCTAATGCTCAGGCAGCACAGAGAAATCCTCGAGAACCCAGGAGTGAGATTCACTTGCCACCTCCTCCCGCGATTACAGACGACAATCGACATCAGCTCAGAATAGCGGCAGCACCTCCACCACCGCCCTATGTTGATCCTAATTCTAACGGTGCGGTCTCGATGATTCAGAAGGGAAGGCCATCCAACAGAACTCAGAAAGTAATCTCGCGACAGGTGTTTATGGCAGAAAAGATGCCTCCACCAACAGTCGAGTATCTTAATTGGTCAGGGCAAGACATCGGCTTCGCCATCGTGGATCATCCGCAGCAAGTTCCTCGACCAGGACAGTCAGCACTCATACTACCAGCGGTCATCGCAGGATTTGATGTGTCTCGCATATTTATAGATGGAGGCAGCAGTTTAAACCTTATGTATGCAGATACATTGAGGAAGATGAACATATCCCTAGCAAATCTGAAGCCAACAGACACGAGGTTCCATGGTATCACACCGGAAAAACCAAGTTATCCACTGGGGAAGATTAACCTCGATGTTCAGTTTGGAACCCGAGAGAATTATAGAATCGAGAAGCTGGAGTTCGAAGTCGTGGATTTTCCGTCGCAGTACCACACTTTGTTGGGACGACCAGCATATGCTAGATTTATGGCGGTACCACATTACACGTACCTGCTATGGAGGATGCCTGGACCTAAGGGACCAATCACAATCAAAGGAAGCTTTGCTTTGGCCGATAAATGCGACAAGGATTTACACCGGATATCAGAAACTTTCGGGATGCAAGCTGAGTATTTGGCGTCAAGGAGTATGACTGACTACGACGTGCTGCCAGACGTTGGAAGGCCAAATAAAGAATCAACTTTCAGTACTGAGAAAAATTCTAAGGAGGTGCAGATTCACCCGACATACCCGAAAAAGACGACGTCCATTGCAAACGACATGGACCTCGCATAGGAAAGCGCGCTCGTCGAGTTCCTCCGTGAGAACTGGAAAATCTTCGCATGGTGTCCAGCTGACATGCCAGGAGTACCCAGGGAACTTGCCGAGCACCACCTAAATTTGGATCCTTTAGCGAGACCAATCAAACAACCTTTGCGGCGTTTTTCGGAACCAAACCGCAAGGCTATGCTGTCAGAAATCGATCGACTACGAGAAGCTGGTTTTATCAAGGAGCTGCACATAGAGGCCACATGGGTAGCAAATCCTGTGTTGGTGCCGAAGAAAAACACTAAGGTCCTTCGCATGTGCGTCGACTTTACGTGCCTCAATAAACATTGTCCAAAGGATCACTTTCCCCTCCCGAGGATCGATCAAATTATCGACTCCACGGCTGGATGTGAACGTCTTTCCTTCCTGGACGCATATTCTGGTTATAACCAGATCAGATTGAAAGAAGAAGATGAAGTAAAGACAGCGTTCATCACACCTTATGGCGTGTTTTGCTACAGAACAATGCCCTTTGGTCTGAAAAACGCGGGAGCAACATATCAGAGGATGATGCAGAAGTGTTTGGCGACACAGATTGGGAAAAACGTGCAAGCATACATCGACGATGTCGTCATAACGTCAAAAAAGGGGGCGACGCTGATCGAAGATCTCAAGGAAACCTTTGACAACCTCGACAAATTCTGCCTCAAACTGAATCCGACGAAGTGCTCCTTTGGCGTCCCAGCAGGAGAACTTCTGGGGTTTCTAGTTTCAGCAAGAGGGATTGAAGCAAATCCCGACAAAATACAAGCTATCGTAACAATGAGGAAGCCAACAAAGTTGAAAGAAATACAGCAACTAACTGGGCGAGTCGCAGCTTTGAGCAGATTCGTCGCCAGGCTGGGGGAAAAGGAGTTACCGTTTTACGCTCTGATAAAACAAGGGGAGAAATTCCAGTGGAACGAAGAAGCTGATAGAGCTTTTGAGGATCTGAAACGCACAATCTTGACACCACCAATCTTAGTGGCGCCGAAGGAAAAGTAACCTCTCCTGTTATACATTGTAGCCACACCCCAAGTGGTTAGCACGGTGCTGGTTGTCGAAAGAGAAGAAGAAGGAAAACTCCATGGAGTGCAAAGGCCGGTATATTTCATCAGTGAAATTTTATCGCCTTCCAAACAGCGGTACCCGCAGTACCAGAAACTAGCATATGGAGTAATTGCAACGGCAAGGAAGTTGCGCCACTATTTTTCGGCACAATAGTCAACGAAGCACCTCTTTCAAATATACTGAACAATCCAGAAGCTACAGGGCGTGTCTCCCTTTGGGGAATAGAACTTTCCCCTCGGGACATCACGTATGAAAAAAGAAAGGCAATCAAGTCGCAAGTTCTACCAGATTTCATTGCAGAGTGGATGGAGCTGCAAAATACGGGACCCCCAGATTTGTCGAGAACTTGGACCATGAACTTCGATGGGTCCAAGAGAGTAGAAGGAGCTAGCGCAGGAGTGATACTTATATCACCTAAAGGCGACAAGTTAAAATACGTCCTCCAGATGATGTTCCCCAACGCATCCAACAATGAAGCAGAATATGAAGCCCTCATACACGGGATGAAGATGGCGAAAGCTTGCGGGGCAACTCGATTAAAAATCTTTGGCGACTCACAATTGGTGGCTCAGCAAGTTATGAACCAATGTGACGCAGTCAATGATAGCATGATGGCATACAAGGAGGTGTACAATGAGCTCGAGAAGCTGTTTGATGGATGCGAGGTAAATCATATCAGTAGATTGAGCAATGATGAAGCCGACGTTCTCGCAAACATTGGGTCGCAGTGCCTCCCAATCCCGCCAGGAGTATTTTGGGAGGAGATAGCGGAGAGATCCACAAAGCCGAAGAAGTCGTAGAAAAAAGCAAAGGAAGAAAAAGCTTCGGCATCTTTCAAAGAAGCTGCGGAGGATGAAGAGGACCAAGAGCTTGTGATGATGGTAGAAGTTCCTTGGATGCAAACGTACATATCAATATCCTCAGGAAAGAAATACCCGACGATCCAGTTGAGGCAAGGAGAGTTATTCGACGATCCAAAGCTTTCACAGTGGTCAAAGGGGAGCTATACACGCGAAGTATTTCAGGGGTCTTGCAAAGGTGCGTCACACCCGAAGAAGGAAGAAAAATTCTGAAGGATGTACACGAAGGAATATGTGGCCACCACGCAAGTAGTCGAGCTATTGCAGCCAAGGTTTTTCGGGCAGGATTCTATTGGTTGACAGCAATTGAGGATGCCAAGGAAATAGTACGAACCTGCGACGCGTGCCAAAGATTTGCCACAAAACCTCACTCTCCAGTGGCAGAATTAACACCAATACCATTGTCGTGGCCCTTTGCCCAATGGGGACTTGATATGGTGGGAAAGTTACACAAAGCTTCGCCAGGTGGATATGAGTACCTGCTGGTTGCTGTCGACAAATTCACCAAGTGGGTAGAAGCGAAGCCAATAAATTCACCAGATGTAGCGTCGGCAATAAAGTTTGTGAAAGGACTCGTTTTTCGGTTTGGAGTGCCTCATAGCATTGTTACAGATAACGGTTCAAACTTTACGTCCAAGGAATTCAAGGAGTACTG
Source organism: Lolium perenne (assembly GCF_019359855.2). Classification (NCBI taxonomy): domain Eukaryota; kingdom Viridiplantae; phylum Streptophyta; class Magnoliopsida; order Poales; family Poaceae; genus Lolium; species Lolium perenne. The sequence continues at coordinate 46,541,412 of NC_067244.2, forward strand.
CGCAGAAGTAGGCATTAAATTACACTTTGCGTCAGTTGGGCACCCGCAAACCAATGGCCAAGTCGAGAAAGCCAATGGTATCATTTGCAATGGCATCAAAAAGCGCCTGCTAGGACCACTTGAAAAAGCTCGACATACCTGGCCAGAGGAATTGCCAAGTGTTTTGTGGAGCATCCGAACAACACCAAATACGGCGACACAAGAAACTCCATTTTTTCTCGTCCACAGAGCCGAAGCTGTATTACCAATTGAAATAGAGCATGATTCTCCAAGAGTAACAGAGTATGACGAAGAAACATCACAAAAAGCTCGGGAGGATGATATGGACGCACTCGATGAAGCTCGAGATGAAGTACTTTCACGAGTCACCAAATACCAGCAGGACCTCAAAAACTACCACAGTCGACGGTTAAGACCCAGATCTTTCCAGGTCGGGGATTTGGTCTTGCGGTTAAATCAAAAAAGTACCGAAAAGCTCGAATCACCGTGGCTAGGCCCTTACGTTGTCACGGAAGTCATCGACGGAGGAGCATACAGGATCAAGGACAAGAAGACAGGGGCTCCAGAGAAAAACCCTTGGAACGTGGCGCAGCTCAGGCGGTTCTACGCCTAGAGTCGAAATATAGTCCTCCCCTGTAAAAATATAATGTACTGAAACGCCCGCGAGTTTTCAGACGCACTCTTTTTCTTTTCGGGGCACCGAGTGGGGCCGGAAAGGTTTTTAATGAGGCGGGCTCGCGATGCTGCAATATAATAAAGATAGTGGAGATATACTTCTTATTCTTCGACACGCTCGGGGGCTTAACGCCTTCAAATCTCAAAATAAGTACAATATAGATAAATTAGACTTGCCGAAATATTCCGCCTTGGTACAATAATACCTCGCCAAATATAACATCGGAAGCTAACAAGTTATAAATATAGTATACTCATTGCTTTGGTCTGAAAACCTCGCAACAAAAATATAGAACTTCGACACTAAGATACTCGGGGGCTTGCAACCTATCGATGGAAAAATCAAGACATCTTCTTACGACAAGAGGAAAAATTTTCGAGATGGCAAAACAGTATAAACTCTAGCCAAAGTCTCGGGGGCTTCAACAATATAGACCACTTTACAATGTAAAACAAATTTCTTTGGAAACAAAAAAAGAAATCAAAAAAGATACAGACACAATGTCTTGCAATATAGTACAGCTCAATCGAGGCCTAAAATACTATCTATGGACAAGCCTCTGGTTGTTTTATGTTCAGCATAAGTTCCTTTGACGAAAAATTCTGAATCATCCATCATCGACTCGGCCACAGGAGTTACCATCTCATTGATTGTGTCAATATCATTTTTTTGCCGTGATTTCTTGGCCAGGCAATCAGCAACAATCTTCATCAGGTCCAACTTTGGATGGCAAATGTTTATCATAATCATGGCGAACCTTGCTCCGGCAGTCAATTGAGCTTGCACAAAATTATGGATGCGAGGGGCATCTCTAAAAGTCTCCAGCAATCCAGGAAGAGTTTTGGGAGCCTCATTTCTAGGAAATAAAGTCTTGTAAACAAGGGTTAACGTTGTCGTGCAAAAATTGAGAAATTCACGCACCTGAAAAGCACGATCTTGGAACCTGACAATTTGCTGAGTTCGTTCAGGGGTGGCTGATGTCTACGCCCCCCTCCTTTTCCTGTAGACAGTGTTGGGCCTCCAAGAGCAGAGGTTTGTAGAACAGCAGCAAGTTTTCCCTTAAGTGGATCACCCAAGGTTTATCGAACTCAGGGAGGAAGAGGTCAAAGATATCCCTCTCATGCAACCCTGCAACCACAAAGCAAGAAGTCTCTTGTGTCCCCAACACACCTAATAGGTGCACTAGTTCGGCGAAGAGATAGTGAAATACAGGTGGTATAAATAGATATGAGCAGTAGCAACGGCACCAGAAAAGTGCTTTGCCCAGGACAGTAAACAAGCAGTAGTAACGCGGCAGTAGTAACGCAGTAAAACAGTAAACAAGCAGCGATAGCAGTATTTAGGAACAAGGCCTAGGGATTACACTTTCACTAGTGGACACTCACAACATTGATCACATAACAGAATAGATAAATGCATACTCTACACTCTCTTGTTGGATGATGAACACATTGCGTAGGATTACACGAACCCTCAATGCCGGAGTTAACAAGCTCCACAATTCAATGTTCATATTTAAATAACCTTAGAGTGTAAGATAGATCAATACAACTAAACCAAGTACTAACGTAGCATGCACGCTGTCACCTTCATGCTAAGAAAGGAGGAATAGATCACATCAATACTATCATAGCAATAGTTAACTTCGCAATCTACAAGAGATCATGATCATAGCATAAACCAAGTACTAACACGGATGCACACACTGTCACCATTACACCGTGTAGGAGGAATAAAACTACTTTAATAACATTGCTAGAGTAGCACATAGATAAATTGTGATACAAACACATTGCAATCATAAAGAGATATAAATAAGCACTTCACTATGCCATTCATAACAGTGAATAAGTATTCTGTGAAATATAGCCTAAGAGACCCACACGGTGCACACACTGTCACCTTTACACACGTGGGACAAGGAGTCTCCGGAGATCACATAAGTAAAATTCACTTGACTAGCATAACGACATCTAGATTACAAGCATCATCATATGAATCTCAATCATGTAAGGCAGCTCATGAGATTATTGTATTGAAGTACATAGGACAGAGATGAACCACATAGCTACCGGTACAGCCCCGAGCCTCGATGGAGAACTACTCCCTCCTCATGGGAGACAGCAGCGTTGATGGAGATGGCGGTGGTGTCGATGGAGGAGCCTTCCGGGGGCACTTCCCCGTCCCGGCGGCGTGCCGAAACAGAGACTCCTGTCCCCCAGATCTTGGCTTTGCGATGGCGGCGGCTCTGGATGTTTTCTCGTACCGTGGCTTTTTCGTATCGAGGTTTTAGGTCGAGGGCCCTTAAATAGGCGAAGAGGCGGCGTCAGAAGGTCGAAGGGGCGCCGACACTATAGGGCGGCGCGGCCAAGGCCTGGGCCGCGCCGGCCTATGGTCTGGGGGCCCAGTGCCCCCCCTCTGGTCCTTCTCGTGTGTTCTGGATGCTTCCGGGCAAAATAGAAACCTGGCGTTGATTTCGTCCGATTCCGAGAATATTTCGTTACTAGGATTTCTGAAACCAAAAATAGCAGAAAATAGCAACTGGCACTTCGGCATCTTGTTAATAGGTTAGTTCCAGAAAATGCACGAATATGACATAAAGTGTGCATAAAACATGTAGATATCATCAATAATGTGGCATGGAACATAAGAAATTATCGATACGTCGGAGACGTATCAGTGGCCCATAACAGACACCCATGGTTAAGGGAAAGGTTGACGAGAAGATTCGTTCTCTCGTTCACTCTTTGGTCTTCGGCGGCAGCATCAAGAACCGAGCCTATTAAGCGACAAGGCAAGAAATTTAAGGGGAGGCACAGTAAAACAAAAAAGAGGCAGTGTGAGGTTGGAAAAACATACCTAGCATATCTGTGCTAGCCTCAGACATCAGCTCGAGCATGCTATTTTCTCGGGTAGTGGCTTTTTCAGCCTCCAACACAGCAGCATCCTTGGCGGCCAGAGCCTCTTTGGCTTGTTGAAGAGCGATTTTCTCTTTTTCAGATGCTTTTCGAGATTGTTCCATCATTGCCAGAGTTTGTTTCTTCATGGACTGAAGTTGTTGTCGAAGTTCTTGCAAATATGCCGACAAATGTTTGCTTGAAGAACCTTCGAGGGGGTTATCATCGACTAGCATTTTCTTCGAGAAGGAAGAAGCAGGTGAAGCATCGGCAGAGCAAGGATTGGTCGAATAGTTATCAAATATTAACTGGAAAAGAAAAGTCCCAGGATCAATGATAGTGCCAGGAGGAATTTCATTGATTTCTAGAAAATTTACATGGACATTACAAAAGAAGTTCTCCAAAAGGACTACCAGGATAATTATCGCCAAAGCTAAAGTGGCGACAAGGGCAAAAGAAACAGAGAAAGTAAAGAAAAGAAAAAAAAAGAGGCATGCAACTAGACCTCCGGCCTTGATGAGCTAGGAGTTGCAGATGGCTTGATCCAGAGATAGGCCAGGATTTTCTTCGTGTTGGGCTTGGCTGCCTTGATCAACGACCGCCATTTTGTTTGTTCTATTTGCTCGGTGTCGCCAACCTTCATCCAGTCAACAGTCTGCTGGCTGTCAGCGACTAAGGCAACAGCGGTCTCGACAGCAATCTTCATGTTCTCCTGGCGCATCTTCAGTCCAAGATCCTCCGGTGGATTGAAGTCCTTGGCAAGGGCAATGAAAGTCTTGGGCTCCTCTTTCTTCGGGAAGAAGTAGGGGAACAGCTTCGACAATCCTGCGTCAGCATTCACCACGCCTTCGCGAACTTCTTGGCCATGAAATTCCAGATAAGAGAGTGCGTCAAGGAGAGGATCATTGGTGGGATTCTCAAGATCAAACTCTTGGTTTGTTTGACCTGCCACAGAAAATATATGTTGGTCGACAGCAAGTAAAAAGAAAAAAAAGAGCAAGTCCTAAGAAAAATAGAAGGGATCGACAAAGTTACTGAGGAAGCGCCGATTTTGCGTGTTCAAGCGCTTGAGGATCCCCTTTTCACGAGTAGCCTGCGCGGCCTTGTGCTCGTTTAAAGCAGTTTCGGCATCCTCAAGTCTCTTTTGCAGATTTTCGACACCAGCAGCTTTTTCCTTGGCTTCATCAGCCTCTGCTTTGGCTTGGCTAGTGTCAAGTTCAACCTTCTTGCGAGCCGTTTCACTTTGCTCCAGTTTCTGAGCAAGAGTGTCGACAAGCTTGTTGGCCTCTGCAAGTTTCTCTGCCAAAATAGAAAGGAATCGTCAAAATTGCGATAAAAACAGAAGCAAGAAGTTATAAATAAGGGGTAGCAAAAAAGTTATTACCTTCAGTCTTGCTGGCATACTCACGGTACCCAATGAATTGAGACCCGATGCGAACAAGCTCTTTGATCATATGCTATCAAAGAAGAACAAAGAAAGAAAACATCGGTACTGGAAAAATATGAAGGCATAAAGAAGCAAACAGAGGAAATATAGAAACGGGTAAGAAAATAAAAAACTTACATCATCTAAGAGAGGATTAGAGGAGCTACCCAACTGAGGGGTAGGCTCCACGATCGTTTCCACCCTTGTCCTTTTTGGTGAAGGAGCAAGAGGGCTTGAAGGAGGAGTGGTGGTGACGACGTTTTGTTGAGGAGGCGAGGATTCTTCTCCCTCAACTGGCGTCTCCGAAACAATTAAAGTATGTGACGTACTTGTTCGAGGAGCCACGTCAAGAGTTGGTACTTCTTCCTCATCATCACTGTGATTAAAGATCGACAGCACAAAAACCAAGATAAGACAAAAATCTTCGAGTACATAAATAAGGGGATATCAAAGTGACTTACGAGCTGATGAGTGATTCAAGATAGGGATCATAAGTTGCCTTCTGACGTGAAGGATCAACTTCTTCGGCTTTGGAGGTGCCGGAATCTTCGACATCATTCCTCTTCCTTTTATTCCTTGGAGAAACAGCAGGAGGAGGAGACAGTGCCAACGCAGTGCCTTCGGAGGCAGCATCTTTTTCAGAAGATCCCGCAGATTTTAGAGAATCCACGGGTTCATTCACAAAAGAGGGGGCCTCTTGGTTGTCATCAGTGACAATGGCCCTTTCCTCGACTTCTCCACCTTCAGGAAGAGGAGGAAGCGAGACAAGGTTTGGATGGTTCTGTACAAAACAAAAGTGAAACAAGGAAAGATATCAGAAAAGGAGTTACAAAAAAGATAAGCAAGGCAATAACAAATTAATCGACAAGGATTACCTTGGGAAGTGGATTGGCGGCGCTGAATGGTTTTACACGGCAAGAAGAAGGGAGAGGATCTTTTTTGCTGAGAGAGGAGATTTTTCGGACAAGTTTCTCTAAGTCCTTGACCTCTAAATCCACCAACAAACTGATCTCAAGGCTCCTTCTCGCCAGCATATTTCCAGAGAGGATATTTGCGAGCCTGAAGCGGCTGCACTCTAGTCCTAAGAAAGTATGCAGTGATTTGGATACCCGATAACTCTTTGCCACGAGTATTTTGCAACTCGTGGATGCGAGCCATCAAGGTTTCTGTCGACACCTTTTCTTCTTCGGTAGCCTCTGCGTCCCAGGAGCGGCGGCGAAGGATTTTTTCGGCGCCATCAAAAGGAGGGATGTTGTCTTCAGCACATCCGTCGTTCTCCTCCTGAATGTACAACCACTTCTTGCGCCACCCTTGAACTGAGTCAGGGAGTTTGACGTCGAAGTAGTCGACAGTGGGCCGAACAGAAATTACAACACCGCCTATATTATAGGCGACATTGGGCGAGCCATTACGGCGGCAGAAGAAAATGCGCTTCCATAGCGCCCAGTTAGGCTGGACGCCAAGGAAGGCCTCGCAAAGGGTGATGAAAATGGAGATATGGAGGATTGAATTTGGCGTGAGGTGGTGGAGTTGCAGACCATAAATAAAGAGCAGTCCGCGGAGAAAAGGATGAATGGGGGCGGAAAGACCGCGGATGAGGTGGTCGACAAAACTTACCCGGTACCCCATTGGAGGGGTTGGGTAGCTCTCTTCACTGGGGAAGCACAGTGCTTTGGGCTTCTTGCTGATCCCCAGTTTCTTCAGCATGTTGATGTCCTGGGTGGAAATCTTCGATCTTTCCCACTCCGCCGTCCCCAGATCCACGGCGGCCATGGAGGACTCCGGCGTGCTGTGCCTTGTCAAACAACGCGGTGGCATCAACAATGGCGCAGGGTTTGCAGCTTGGAGACGAGGAGCTTAGGTGGCTATGGGTCACAGGAGGAAATTTGCAGATGAGAGCAGGAGAACGGCGCGAGCGGAAGTGCTCGAGGAGGAAGAAGAAGATCTTATATAGAGGTGCGGTGAAGCGGCGGACCGTTGGATAAGAAAAATGTGTGGCAGATGATAACCACGTGGACACGAGGGTAAAAAAGTAATTCAACATTGGAGAAGTTACGGTACGTGCGCCAGAAAAAGCGGAGGACGTGTGTCCCCCACTTGCACGACATGTCAAGATAGTGGATCAATTGGGCCCGCAAGGCAGTGGGAGAAGGCTTTTCGCGATTTTTGACTCGCAATCGTGGCTATCGTCAGCAATAACGTCACCTTGGCAGAAGAAAAAAATCGACTCCACAGTTTCATAAAAGGCGACATAGAAAAATAATGCAGAGCTTTTGATCAAATACAATTTTTTGATCAAATGCTCGGGGGCTACTTTGGAAAAAAGAAAAAAGATCCAGAAAGACAAAATAGAAATGGCGTGAGCCTATGACCAAATATAAATATTTGTTCATAGCCTCGGGGGCTACTCCCATCGGGAGCGCTGTTTGCGCACCCGAGAAATTATAAAACTTTGGGAGATAAAAAGAAAATATAGCGGCATAAGGCGTGGAGCCTACAACCAAGTACAAGTCCTTGGCTGTAGCCTCGGGGGCTACTCCCATCGGGAACGCTGCTCGCGTGTCCGATGAAATCATGAAAAAAGAAGCGAAAAAAGAAAGAGAAAAAAGAAAGATAGCAAAGCAAAAGAGTATATTTCGAGTTATAAATAACTCTGCATATACTCCCATCGGGAGAGCAATACAAGTCATCTTTGACTCGATAAAATGTGCCATTCCAACAGCCGAATAAGCACTCGACAATATATTCTCAGAACGCCAAAGTTGCGATCAATTTCTGAATGCCGCAAATTTGCGAAGGTAAGACCCCAGATCCGTTCTGCTGGGCGTGGCATCGCCGAAGAATGCGCTCTGCTACTTTTATCCGTATCAACAGATACGAAGAAAAATCCTAACGGATGCGTTAGGTACCCGATAAATTTTACTGGGACTCGACAGAATGGTAAGACCTTAAGCGGCACCTGTCGAAGTTCGCACCAGTATCCCGAGATCATGTCCAGGGACGTGATCTTGAAGTAGGTTTTTGCGGATTGCCACTAGAGCAGTTAACTAGTACCTGATCCGTCAGATGAACTAGCCCCAACTACCATTATCCCTGTACAATATAGAAGTTTATGAGAAGACATATAGAAAAGTTAAAGTTGTCGAATAAAAATAAACAGTGGAGATTTTCCTTGACTCTACGATTCAAGCAAAATCTCGGGGGCTACTGACATAGGCATCCCAAATGGGCCTGCCGAAGATAGTACCCGGGGTTTACTGAAGGCCCATTACCCGAAGAATAAGAAGATTCGGGAGCCCAAGATATTATTAAGGAAGACTAGAGTTGTAATAGGAGGTGTTATTTGTAATCTTACGGGATGAGTTAGAAACCTTCTCGGACTCTGTAACTTGTACGGCACGAATCCCTCGGCTCCGCCTCCTATATAAGGGGGAGTCGAGGGACACAGAAATAATCGAATCATTGTTTACAAACCCTAGTTTCATAATCGTCGAGTACTTTTCGGCTGAAACCTTCGAGATCTACTTGCCCTCTACTTCCAACTAAACCCTAGTCTACAATCCGTAGGCATTGACAAGTTAATACCTTGTCAACGCCCAATTCCATCCTCCACGTGTCGATTTTAATCACATTGTGTGACTGCTTCCTCGGGGTCCAACCTAATTGGGCTCTGTGGAAGCGTATCTTCTGCCTCCGCCGTAATGGCTCCCACAACGTCGCATACAACATTGGCGGCGTTGTTATCTGTGTCCGTTCTGACGTCGAATATTTCGACGTCAAATTCCCCGACTCTGTCCAAGGTTGGCGGAAGAGGTGGCCATATGTACATGAAGAAAGCTCCAATCCAGTGGAGGACAACATCGCCCCTTTTGACGGAGAAGCCAAAATCCTTCGCCGCCGTTCTTGGGATGCCGAAGCTACCGAAGCTGAGAAATTGGCGACAGAAACGCTAATGACTCGCATCCACGAGCTACAAAACACCCACGGCAAGGAGCTGTCGGGTATTGAGATCACGGCGTATTTCCTTAGGATCAGAGTGCAGCCTCTCCAGGCTCACAAAAATCCTCTCTGGAAGTATGTTGGTGAGAAAGACGTCGACAGGCTCTCAAAAGATCTTCCTTTGAAAGATTTTGAGAAGCTTATCCGAAGAATCTCATCGCTCAGCAAGAAGGATCCAATTCCATCTTCTTGCCGTATTACGCCATATAGTGGCGCCAATCCCCTCCCCGAGGTAATTTTTCCTCTTACTTGCTATATTGTCTCCTCGAATTTTATTATTTATCAACTACTATCTTTCTAACTTTTTACACAACTTCTATTTTTTATTGACACTCTTTTTTTTTTCTCAGAACCACCCCGTTCTTGCTTCTCTTCCTCCTCTTCCTGAGGGTGGAGAAGTTGAGGACCGTACCGTTGTCGATGATGACAACCAGGGTACCTCGCGCCCTGAAAGTGAAGTCGCGGGTTCTCACAAATCCGCGGCTTCTTCTGAAAAAGACGCTGATTCTGAAGCCACTGCCTCGACAAATTCTCTTCCTCCTGCTGTTTCTCCAAGGAACAAGAGGAAGAGGGACGACGTCGAAGATTCCGGCACCTCCAAAGCCGAAGAAGCTAGTCCTTCAGTTAGGAAGGAAGCTTTCAATCCATACCTTGATGCCCTCGTCAGCTCGTAAGTTACCCTTTGCTTCTTACTGTTTTGCTTCTTGAAGTTTTTTGTCTATCTCGCTTCTTATACTGTCACCATTTTACTGTAGTGGTGACGAGGAAGAAACGCCAGCTATTGACGCGACTGCTCGAACGAGTACGTCGCATACTTTAGTTGTTTCTGAAGTGCAAGTTGAAGGAGAAGAATCTTCGCCTCCTCAACAAAACACCGAACAACCTACTCCTCCTGCAAGCCCCCATGTCCCTTCGCCAAAAAAGGCGAGGGTTGAATCAATCACGGAGCCTGCCTTACAATTAGGTGGCTCCTCGACTCCTCTTTTGGATGATGTAAGTCCCTAAATACTTTCCGATACTATCGACTCTTTTTTTTTATTGCTTGCTTCTCTTTTTTTACTTTGTGCTGTCGAGCTTTTGACTATATTGATGCTTTCTTTCTCTATCTTTCTTTATCAGCCTCTGATTAAAGAATTCATCCGCTTCGGTGCCCAGTTCGTCGGGTACCGTGAATATGCTAGCAAAGCTGAAGGTAATATTTTTCTGCTTCTCCTGGCCCACGACTTCTCACTCCTTTCTTGTCCTGATTTTGACTGGTTTTGAATATTTTGGCAGAAAAACTTGCGGAAGCCAACAAGCGTGCCAATGCACTTGCTCAAAAATTGGAGCAAAGTGAGAAGGCTAGTCAGGAGGCTCAAGCAGATGCGAAGAATGCCCAGGCAGATGCTGAAAAGGCCAAGGCAGATGCTGCTGGTGTTGAAGATCTTCGGAAGAGGCTTCATGACGCAGAAACTGCTTTGAGCGACAAAATAGCTGAGCAAGCTGCGCGAGAGGAAAAGATCCTCGGTCGCTTGGAGGCACAAAGTCGACGTTTTGTTAGTAAGTGCTCGACTATTTGTGCATTTCCTCGAGTTACTTCACATTTTCCGAGCACTCTTTATTTACAGGCTACCCTTTGTTTGTTCAGGGAGAACTCATCAAGAATACGAAGTGGATGGTCCTGTAGGCGACGAACTTCTCGACGCGCTAACCCTTCTTGATATCCATGGGGATGAAGCACGTGATGGCCTCGCTGATGCTGAGGCAGGTCTCTCGAAGCTTTTCCCCTACTTCTTCCCGAAGAAAGAGGAGCCCAACACTTTTGTTGCTCTTGCCAAAAGCTTCAACGTGCCAGAAGATCTTGGGCTCAAACTTCGCCAAGAGGGCCTGAAGGTTGGCGTTGAAGGCACCATCGCGCTGATTGCTGATAGCCAGCAAAATGTCGACTGGACCAAGGTTGGCGACATTGGGGCGATGGAAACGAAGAAGTGGCAATCTCTAATTAGAGCTGCCAAACCTCCCTCAAAGCCAATCCTTGCCTACCTTGGTGTTACACCAACTCCTGCTCCAAGCACATCCAAGCCGGAGGTCAAGTAGACCACCCTTTCTTTCTTTTTTCCTTTTGATGCTACCGCCAAAGTAGCTTTGGCGACGCCTTCCCCACTAGTTTGTTAGGGCTTTCTCCATTGTAATATCTTGTAAATATTCTGAAACTCAATGGAATTCTACCTTGCTTGATGATTGATGTCGAGCCTTTTCTTTCAGTTGACGTTCGATAACTATACTCCAACTCCTGCTCCTTCCGATGTTTTGCCTACCTCTTCTTGCTCGAAGAAAGCTCTTGTGAATAGTGAACTTGGTGAAGATTCCTCGAGTAATAGTTTATCACAAGACTTGGAAGAACTTCGTCAACAACTTCAATATGCAAAGAAGCAAACACTTGTGATGATGGAGCAATCTCGCAAGGCATCCGAAAAAGAGAAGATTGCACTTCAACAAGTTCGAGAAGCCGTAGCTGCCAAGGAAGCCGCTATTTCTGAAGCAGAAAAAGCAACCACTCGAGAGAATTGTATGCTCGAACTGATGAATGAGGCCAGTGTCGATATGTCAGGTATGCTTTTTCAAACCAGAACTTCTTCTATCTTTCTGTTGTATCCTTTTTTGAATTTCTCGTGCTGTCGCCAAATAGGTTCCTTTCTCGACGCTGCTGCTGAAGACGAAAGGGTAAACGCAAGGACAAATCTTCTCGTTAACCTTTCTCTTGGCCACGGTTCTCTGTTCTGGGCCACTCCAGAACGGACCCGACAGATAGTCAGGTTTCAAGACCGCGCCTGTCAGGTTCGCGAGTTTCTTGATCTCTCCACTAGAACATTGTCCCTTGCTTACAAGACGATGTTTCCTCGGGACGAGGCGCCCGACACTCTGCTTGGTTTGATGGAAAAGTTTCGGGATGCCCCTCGTATTCATAACTTTGTACGAGCTCAATTGACTGCTGGGGCAAGATTCGCCATGATCATGATATAGATCTGTCATTGAAAATTAGACCTGACGACAATTGTCTCCAAATGCCTGGCCAAGCAGTCGAAGCGAAAAAGTAATGTCGACAAAATCAATGACATTGTGACTCCTGTAGCCGAAGAAATGATGGACGAACTTCTTCGGATGGACTCTGAATTCTTTGTCAAGGGGAGCTATGCTGGCCATACGACGACTGCTGCAAATAACAAAGGTCTATCCATAGATAGTATATTAGGCATTGACTGAGTTGTACTATATTGCGATAAAATCATGTCTATATTGTTTGTCGAATTCTTTGTGTTAATGGAGTTGTCTATATGTGAAGTACAATCTGTATTGCGAAGCCCCCAGGCCTTTGGCCGGATCTTTATACTATTTTTTCGTCTTGATGAACTTACTATTTTGCGAGAGTATATATATCTTTTGCTGTCGTGGGTTATGAGCCCCCGAGCCAGTCGACGAAAAAGATGTATGTCACCAATATCTTTTACTATATTGCAGCACCGCGAGCCCGCCTCATTAAAAACCTTTCCAGTCCCACTCGGTGCCCTGAAAAGGAAAAGAGTGTGTCTGAAAACTCACGGGCGTTTCAGTACATTGTATTTTTACAAAGGAGGACTATATTTCGACTCTAAGCGTAGAACCGCCTGAGCTACGCCACGTTCCAGGGGTTTTTCTCGGGAACCCCTGTCTTCTTGTCCTTGATCCTGTATGCTCCTCCTTCGATTACTTCTGTGATGATGTAAGGGCCAAGCCATGGCGACTCGAGTTTTTCAGTACTTTGTTGATTGAGTCGTAGGACTAAATCTCCAACCTGAAAAGATCTTGGCCGCAGTCGTCGACTGTGGTAGTTTTTCAAGTCTTGCTGGTACTTAGTGACCCGTGATAGTACTTCATCTCGAGCTTCATCGAGTGCATCTACGTCGTCCTCTAATGCTCTTCTGGAAGTTTCTTCATCATACTCTGTGACTCTTGGGGAATCATGCTCTATTTCGATCGGTAGTACTGCTTCAGCTCCGTGGACTAGAAAGAACGGAGTTTCCTGTGTCGTTGTATTTGGCGTTGTTCGAATACTCCATAAAACACTTGGCAACTCTTCTGGCCAAGTATGTCGAGATTTTTCCAGCGGTCCAAGAAGACGCTTCTTGATACCGTTGCAGATGATACCATTGGCTTTCTCGACTTGACCATTGGTTTGCGGGTGCCCAACTGACGCGAAGTGCAATTTGATGCCTACTTCTGCGCAGTATGCCTTGAATTCCTTGGATGTAAAGTTACTGCCATTGTCCGTGACGATGCTATGAGGTACCCCAAACCGAAAAACAATGCTCTTCACGAATTTTATTGCCGACGCTGCATCTGGTGAATTTATCGGCTTCACTTCTATCCACTTGGTGAAGTTGCCGACAGCGACAAGCATATACTCGTATCCTCCTGGCGAGGCCTTGTGCAATTTTCCCACCATATCGAGACCCCATTGGGCAAAAGGCCAAGACAATGGTATTGGCATCAGTTCTACTGCCGGAGAGTGCGGTTTTGCGGCAAATCTCTGGCACGCGTCGCTGGTTCGTACTATCTCCTTTGCGTCCTCGATTGTTGTCAACCAGTAAAATCCGGCTCGAAAAACCTTCGCCGCGATAGCTCGACTGCTCGCGTGATGACCACATATTCCTTCGTGTACATCCTTTAAGATTATCCTCCCTTCTTTGGGTGTGACACACCTTTGCAGTACGCCTGAAATACTGCGTTTGTACAACTCCCCTTTGACCATTGTAAAGGCTTTGGATCGTCGAATAACTCGCCTTGCTTCAACTGGGTCGTCGGGTATCTTGTTCCTTAAGATATATGATATGTACGCTTGCATCCATGGGACCTGCACCATCATTACCAGCTCCTGGTCCTCTTGTTCTTCTAGTGCTTCTTTGGGAGGCGCTGAAGTTTTCTCCTCCTTCTCCTTCTTTTGTGCCTTCTTTGTCTTTGTGGATCTCTCGGCTATCTCTTCCCAAAACACACCTGGCGGAATTGCGAGGCACTGCGACCCGATGTTTGCGAGAGCATCGGCTTCATCATTGCTCAGCCTGCTGATGTGATTTACTTCGCGTCCATCAAATAACTTTTCGAGCTCATTGTATACTTCCTTGTATGCCACCATACTGCCATTGACTGCATCACATTGGTTCATGACTTGCTGAGCCACCAACTGCGAGTCGCCAAATATTTTTAATTGGGTTGCACCACAAGCTTTCGCCATCTTTATCCCGTGTATAAGAGCTTCATATTCTGCTTCATTGTTAGATGCGTTTGGGAATGTCATCCGTAGGACATACTTCAGTTTGTCGCCTTCAGGTGATATAAGTATCACGCCTGCCCCGGCTCCTTCTATCCTCTTGGACCCGTCGAAGTTCATAGTCCAAGTTCTCGATAAATCCGGGGGTCCTGTATTTTGCAACTCCATCCACTCTGCGATGAAATCTGGCAGAATTTGCAACTTTATTGCTTTTCTTTTTTCATACGTGATGTCCCGAGGAGAAAGTTCTATTCCCCAAAGGGAGACACGACCTTTAGCTTCTGGATTGTTCAGTATATTTGATAGAGGTGCTTCATTGACCACTACTATCGGGTGTGCCGAAAAATAGTGGCGCAATTTTCTTGCGGTTGTGAACACTCAATATGCTAGCTTCTGGTACTGTCGGTACCGCTGTTTTGAAGGCGATAAAACTTCACTAATGAAATATACTGGCCTTTGCACTCCATGGAGCTTTCCTTCTTCTTCTCTTTCGACCACTAGCACCGTGCTGACCACCTGAGGTGTGGCTGCAATGTATAACAAGAGGGATTCCTTCTCTTTTGGCGCCACCAAGATTGGTGGTGTCGAAATTGTGCGTTTAAGATCTTCGAAAGCTCTATCTGCCTCTTCTTTCCACTGGAACTTCTCTCCTTGCTTGATTAAGGCGTAGAACGGCAATGCCTTTTCTCCCAGCCTGGCGACGAATCTTCTTAAAGCTGCGACTCGCCCAGTTAGCTGTTGTATTTCTTTCAACTTTGTTGGCTTCCGCATTGTTACGATAGCTTGGATTTTTTCGGGGTTAGATTCAATCCCTCTTGCTGAGACTAGGAACCCGAGAAGTTCTCCTGCAGGGACGCCGAAAGAACACTTCGTCGGATTCAGCTTGAGGCAGAATTTGTCGAGGTTGTCGAAAGTTTCCTTCAAGTCCTCGATTAGCGTTGCTCCCTTTTTTGATGTTATTACGACATCATCAATGTACACTTGTACGTTCTTCCCAATCTGTGTTGCTAAGCACTTCTGCATCATCCTCTGATATGTTGCTCCTGCGTTTTTCAGACCAAAAGGCATTGTTCGATAGCAAAACACGCCATAAGGTGTGATGAACGCTGTTTTGACCTCGTCTTCTTCTTTCAATCTGATCTGGTTATAACCAGAGTAAGCATCCAGGAAGGAAAGACGTTCACATCCTGCCGTGGAGTCGATAATTTGATCGATCCTTGGGAGGGGAAAGTGATCCTTTGGACAATGTTTGTTGAGACACGTAAAGTCGACACACATGCGAAGGACTTTAGTGTTTTTCTTTGGGACCAATACTGGGTTTGCGACCCACGTGGCCTCTGTACGCAGCTCTTTGATGAAACCAGCATCTCTCAGTCTATCGATCTCTGACAGCATAGCTTTGCGGTTTGGCTCCGAAAATCGTCGCAAAGGTTGTTTGATTGGTCTCGCTAATGGATCCAAATTTAGGTGGTGCTCGACAAGTTCCCTGGGTACTCCTGGCATGTCAGCTGGACACCATGCGAAGATTTTCCAGTGCTCACGGAGGAACTCGACGAGCGCGCTTTCCTATGCGAGGTCCATGTCTGTCACGATGGACATCATCTTCTTGGGATCTGTCGGGTGAATCTGCACTTCCTTAGAATTTTTCGCAGTATTGAAAGTTGATTCCTTATTAGGCCTTCCTACATCTGGCAACACATCGTAATCAGTCGTGAGCCTTGACGCCATGTACTCTGCTTGCATCCCGAAGGTTTCTGAGAGTCGATGAAAATCCTTGTCACATTTATCGGCTAGCGCGAAGCTTCCTTTACCTGTGATTGGTCCCTTAGGTCCAGGCATCCTCCACAACAAGTATGTGTAATGTGGTACCGCCATAAACCTGGCATATGCTGGGCGCCCCAATAAAGCGTGGTACTGTGATGGGAAATCCACGACTCCGAACTCCAGCCTCTCTATCCTGTAGTTTTCTCGGGTCCCGAACTGAACGTCGAGATTGATCTTCCACAACGGATAACTTGGCTTTTCCGGCGTAATTCCATGGAAACGCGTATCAGTTGGCTTCAGATTTGCTAGAGATATGTTCATCTTCCTTAGTGTATCTGCATACATAAGGTTTAGGCTGCTGCCTCCATCTATGAATACTCGCGATACGTCGAATCCTGCGATTACTGCTGGTAAGATAAGTGCTGATTGCCCTGGTCGAGGAACTTGCTGCGGATGGTCCGCTATTGTGAAGCCAATGTCTTGCCCTGACCAATTGAGGTACTCAATCGTTGGTGGGGGCATCTTCTCTGCCATGAACACTTGTCGCGAGATTACTTTGTGAGCTCTATTGGATGGTCTGCCTTTCTGAATCATCGAGACCGCTCCATTGGAGTTGGGATCAACGTAAGGCGGTGGCACTGGTGCTGCCGCTATTCTGAGCTGATGTCGATTTTCGTCCGTAATTGCGGGAGGAGGTGGCAGGTGAATCTCACTCCTGGACCCTTGCGGGTTTCTATTTGTCGCCTGGGCATTGGCGTGCCCTGCCCACCTTAGCATTGCCTGAAAATTTCGGCAATCCTTCTGCAGGTGTCCTGAATATCTCTTTCCATTGTTGTCGAGATAAAAGTGCATCTGGCACGGCCCGTTCATCATCTCCTCAGGGGACACGAAAGGTCTCTGGAACCTAGGCCCATTATTTGGCATGCTGTTTCGGGAATCATCTCTATTGTCGCCTCGCTGCTCATTGCTCCTTTGATAATCATCTCTGTTGTTTCCTCCAGCACTTGCTCGAAACCCAGCCGAGATTTGGCCAGGTGCATCATAGTTTGAGTATTGCCGAGAAAACCGACGTCTATTTTGATAATTTCGACCACGGTCCTCCTCTGGCGATCTATGCCGTTTGTTGTGAATAGCATCCTCTCCATCTGCCCATCTATTTGCTATCTCCATCAATGCAGATACTGTCTTTGGGTTGGTTCTCCCCAGGTCCTCGACAAAATCTCCTCGTCGGATTCCTGCGACAAACGCATCTATCGCTCTCTCGTCAGATATATTCTCTGCCGAGTTTTTGATGATATTCCACCTTTGGATGTACTTTCTCATTGATTCATCCGGCTTTTGTCGACATGCTCTCAACTCCTCTAGTGATGCAGGTTTCTTGCAAGTAGACCGAAAATTCTTGACGAATACATCCTCGAAGCTATCCTAGCTATCGATAGAACCTGGAGGAAGCTTCTTTATCCAAGATCGCGCAGCTCCATTCAGATGTACTTGGATGCTCTGCATGGCTGTTACTCTGGTTCCTCCTGTTAATTTTACCGTCTCGAGATAATCGACTAGCCAATCCTCTGGATCTTGCAGGCCGTCGAATTTTTTGAAGTTATCAGGCAGCTTGAACCCCGCAGGAACTTGAGTTTTTCGGACCCTCCTTGTAAAGCACGGCAGCCCACACATATCCTCGTCATCTAACTCTGGGGAGTGCCGATGTTCCCTTCTATTTTGTCGTGCTCTGTCCACCCTTGCTTGTGCTGCTGTGTCTCTTGCTCCACCTGTTCTCTCGGGAACTGTTGCTGCTGCCGCATGTCGTGGACTATTTTGCCTTGCTGAACCTTTGGGAGGTGTTGATGCAAACGCTGTTCCCATGGCCCCAACACCTGCCATGGCCATGTTGTATAATGCTTCCCTTGGATCTTCAGGAGGTGGCCTAGACGCGAGGATAAAGGCTTGTGTCGCCATATACCCAGCTTCCGGTGTTTTAGGGATGATGTTCCCTCGAGTGTCTATTGACATAAAGGACATGTCGAGGTTTTGCACCAAGTGCTCTCTATCAGCTTCAGGTATGTTTTGCATCCTAGATCTTGCCCTGTTCCGAGCTTCTCTGTGGCTATCTCCCGAAGTTCCTGAATGTCGACTTAACTCCGCCCTTCGCCTGCTTGATGCAGAGGCTGCCTCCTGCCTTATGTCCAACGCGATTTTCTGCTTCTCGAGCTCTCGCCTGGTGCGTGTAAGTCTATACTGATATGCTTGTAACTCCTTAGGTGTCGTCGTTACATTCATTGGCTCTGTACCATTAATAGCTCTTGCGACTCGATCCCATACTTCCTGCGGAAATCGCACCATCTCCCGTGTTCCTGGTCCGATATATTTTGTTCCTAAACCTCTCGTGAGATCTGCAGGATCAACATATGGATTCCCTGCCTCGTCGAAGTTCTCTAATGTCTCCTCTTGTGGGCGACTCGGATCTCCGATTGCATAGATTTGATGATATTTTGGGTACTGAACCATGTTGGGTTTGGTGACACCATCATAGAGATTGGTGAAGACCTTGCCAATGGTAGTGGATTGGTCGATGAAGTTGAAGCTGTCGAAGCTACTCGAGTCGTCGCTTATATCTGAGTCCGCAGATGACTCGAAGGACATGTCGCTGAAGATCTTGGCGAGCTTTTCGCTTGCCCTGGTGCTGATGAAGCGTGGCGATGAAGTCTCCTCTTCGCCTGACTCGATTGACGATGTTGATTTCGAAGAATCGGAATCGACCGCCGATAATCCCGATGAGATCGGAATTTCGAGACGATACGTTCCCTTCTTCTCGACGCGAAAGTGGAACCTTCCGAACGTCATCTCCATAGGCTCCTCCAGATGCGCATATGCATCCAAATGGGAGGGCGGGTGAGGAACAAAATCGACAGGACCAGTTGCGATCTGTTTACCTCGATCCATCGCGTTGCTTGCTGTAGATGAAGTCGACAATCTTGAACGTGCCATCGAGATCAGATCCTTGACGCCTCTAATTCCCACAGACGGCGCCAATTGACAAGGTATCAACTTGTCAATGCCTACGGGTTATAGGCTAGGGTTTAGTTAGAAGTAGAGGGCAAGTAGATCTCGAAGGTTTGAGCCGAAAAGTACTCGACGATATGAAAACTAGGGTTTGTGAGACAATGAATCGATGCTTTCTTTGTCCCTCGACTCCCCCTTATATAGGAGGTGGAGCCGAGGGATTCGTGATGTACAAGTTACAGAGTTCGGGAAGGTTTCCAACTCCTCCCGTAATATTACAAGTGTTCTCTCCTAATACAACTCTAGCTTTCCTTAACTAGCAAATTGGGCTTCCGAATTCTCCTTATCCTTCGGGTTGTGGGCCTTCAATAAACCCCGGGTACTATCTTCGGCAGGCCCATTGGGGATGCCTATGTCACCATGGTTGCCGCCAACCGCTCCTCCATGGTTGCTACCGCCTCACCCATCAACTCCACCAACTGCGGCTGCGTAGATGGCTTGGAGGTCACCGTTTTGACTCCTCGCTGAATCCGAGCAAACCTACTCCGGATTTACAGAAAGTAGGGGCAAATCGAAATCAACCCCCAAATCTTAGACCGCTTGCAGGAATTCGACTCGAGATCTCGCGAATTGGGAATCAGCGACGAACTCTAACCCAGTGGAACGAGACTGGAATCTGATACCAATTGTCACGATTGTCACGTCCCGTTGCCGCTGGTGAAGATCGGGGCGTGAGATCGACACAAGGAGGATACAATGGTGGCTTGTGGTAGCCGCCTGACCTTGGATGCTTGTGGAGAGCAGCCAGGCCTGAAGAAGAAGGGGCAGAGAGGAGGCGAGCCGAGACGAGGAAGACGAAGACCAACTGGTTCTATTTCTGTTTCCTCCCTCCCGTGCTGCCCTGGTGTCTATCTTTACCAGTCCTGCTCCAAGGCTTGATCTGGGCCGAGCCCATGTACACAACCCATAGCTCAAGTGCATTCCAAGGGGTATATAGGGTGTTACACTACCGCCCCGGCAAAACGTACTGGATGGCCTCCAAAAGGAGAGTATATATATAAACAGGCTGGACTCTACAGTCAAAATATCTCAATTGCTTAGACTCCTGAGCATCCGTACTAGATGGCCTGATTGATCTCGTGCGATTCTTTAAGGAGACGTATTCAAGCTGGATATGATCCTTTGTCAGTCTGTCTGATTGATTAATGGCAAGTATGGCCGGTAAGACACTACATAGATCGGATGTATGCATTTGGCCTCACAAGTATCAACAAAAAAAAAAAAAATTGCGTGGAAAACTCGAGGCTTTATTCAGATATAACAGCTCCTCCACTGTCAGCCATAAGACTGGTAGCATCTATAGGCACGTCCCCTCCTGCGTGCATTCATGCTTTCACACAGGTGAGCCGGCATATTGGCTGCCCTACTAACATGTTGAATAACAAAGGTACTAGTAAAAGTCGAGGCTAGCCCTTAGATCTCTAGAAAGATAGGTTTTTTTAGATAATAGGCAAACATTTGCCCGACTTTAAATTAATAAAGCCACGAAGGTAGCAATTCAGATACAACTGCTGGGCATTACAGCTTGGCCACACATAGCGGAGCGCCTACGATAATAAGTTCCAACGAAAACAACGGAAAAAGCAACAGAAGAACATAGCAAGGCTCCCTGCCGTCTTGACCGTCCAGGTACCCGTTCCGTGGTACGGCCTACTCCTTCATGGCGGCGTTGGCTTGAGCGCCGCGTACAGCTCCCTTAGCTCGCGTGCCATCCAGCTTAAGCCCTCCTTTTCTCTTGACTTGCATTTTAGGCTCCACAGCTGCAAAAAAATGATGATTTTGAAAATAATGTCAGCTGGGTTAGCAATAGTTTTCTTTTCAATGGCAAGTTTATTGCGCACATTCCACAAAGTCCAAGATTGGGCAAGGAACATGATCCACAGCAATCTTCTGGGGTAACCCGAGAAGCTAGACAGAATGTCGTGAAATTGGGCAAAGTTGGTGGGGCACCAGTTGCACCCGAGCATCTGGCGCGTAACTGACCACGCAAAAATCGCCAAAGAGCAGGAGAAGAAGATATGGCTAGCATCCTCTGGCGCCCCGCACAAGGGACAGAGCCCATTGGACGGACCGTGGCGAGCAAGAATCTGTAACCCCGAAGGTAGCTTATCAAGCGCTAGCTGCCAGGAGAAGATTTTGATTTTGAGCGGAACCGGGGCTTCCCACATGTCTTTGAAGTGGGCAATAGTCGTGCCCCGCGATAGCATCGAGTACATGGATTTCACTGAGTAGGATCCGGACTGTTCCAGGTGCCAGGAAATCTGGTCTTGACCCTCGGTGAGATTAACCTCAGCCATGGTATGTTGAAGCTCGACCCATTGCCGCAGGCCCTCTGGATCAAGAGAACGACGGAAGCGAACTTGCAGAGAGTCTTGGTAGATCGCGTCAGCAACCGCAATATCTTGGTTGTCACAGATGGCATACAGCAGAGGGAAGGATTCTAGGAGGGGGCCCCTCCCCCACCACCAGTCCTTCCAGAAACTGGTGCTACAACAGAGCGAGAAATCGCACGAGTCTCAGAGGTTAACGACCTCCAAGCAGTCCACTCGAAGAGCTAAAGCCTCAGCAATCATAGGATCTGTCATTCCTGGGTATGGTTTGCTCCAACCTCCAATGAAACCAGTAGAA
Source organism: Lolium perenne (assembly GCF_019359855.2). Taxonomy (NCBI): domain Eukaryota; kingdom Viridiplantae; phylum Streptophyta; class Magnoliopsida; order Poales; family Poaceae; genus Lolium; species Lolium perenne. The sequence continues at coordinate 46,563,146 of NC_067244.2, forward strand.
GATCTTGCAACTCCTCCGGCTCCACCCTTCATTGCCTCCAGCGATATGCCTGCGTCGGTATTAATCTTCGCGCAGTCATCATCTGGAGGCCTCAACCCATGCCTTGGTAGAATACTAGCATGGCTACTTGGAATATCAAGCAATGCCAGCGACTCGCGAGTCATTTTCATCGACTGAACCGGATCCAAGTTCCCCTTGTCACGAACGATACTGTTCCGAGAAGCCAAAAAGCCCGCATGACAGTAAGACGATCCTTCTTAGAAAACATTGGATCGGAGAGAATATCCCTAGCCCAAGTTGTTGGATGAAGCCTTGGGAGCTTAATATCAAACCATTGTATAGCTTCAGTCCAGAATCTTTTTGCATGAGTGCAGTTAATAAGAGCGTGCATCATATCTTCATTGGCATCAAGGCACACCTTGCAGCGGCCTAAAGGTGTCATGTGTCGGTGTTGAAGTGTTCTCTCAACAGGCAAGATTCCACGCAACACGCGCCACCAAAAAATTACTCTCACCTTTGGAGTGACCTGTAACTTTCATAGCTTGTTCCACAAAAAACTCTCACCTTTGGAGTGACCTGTAACTTTCATAGCTTGTTCCACAACTGTGCTTCAGTGTAGATGCCAGTTTCAACAATGTGCGCAAAGTTGCATTCAATATCGTCTACGAAAGAGATGAGCGGCTATGTGCAAACCTCGGCGAAAATAATCCTTTCAATCTCGAGCAATGCAAAGAAATCCCACTTTGGATCCCTTCCACTTTCTCTTCGTCTCCTCTTTAATTTCCTTGACGGCGAGCATCAAAATGACATACTCGATGTCATCACCACCAAACAAATTGTCACCGGAAACGGCCACAGACAACGAGTTTTGAAAGAAGAACTTCATGGACGAATTCATCTATAATGTTTGCAATTCTCATGTCACACACAATATGAATTACAATATTTTTAAGGTCTTATTTGGTACTAGAGTTTTTATGGGGATTAGTGCGGATAATACTCTAGAGTATTGAATGATCCCCTATCATCATCCAATCCCCACAAAACTCCATCCCCAATCCACTGGGTAGGGGTATAATATTAGGGATAGAGAAACTAAGATTTAGAAAAAAATGGGAATAAGTGGGGATTAAACCCGCTCAATACCAGACATGTTTTTAGAAGTGGGGATTTAAATTTGGGTCGAGATTAGAGACTCTCCAGTCGCATCCCTAAACTGTCCCCCAAACGGCGCCAGACCGAGCGTTTGGGGGACGTGTTTTGTTCGTGCCACGTTTGGGGGACGTCGGTCCTCAGCCGCGTCCCCCAAACGTCCACCTCAAATAAATATTAGTGCACGAAAATAAAGATTTTCATTCAAATTTCATTATATATTACAAAGTTTGAATGAAAACGGCTAGATTTCATCTAAACCCTACCCTATTGACCGCCCGGCGGTGCGTTCAACGGCACTGCCCCGTCGTCGCCTCCCCTCCGCCGCAACTCCTGCTGCGCGCGCCGCCTCTCCATGCATAGGGCGGTGAGCAGACGCCGCTGCTCCAGCAGCGTGTCGTCGCCTGCCCTCCCCTGCTGTGCCGCCGGGAGGGAGAGCTCGACGGCGCGGCGAATCTGCGCCTCTTCGCGGGCACGGGCGTCGTCCCGGAGCTTCTTCTCCGACTCGAAGGACTCAACGAGTGCTCGTTGCTAAGCCGCCGCCTCGTCCGGGTGCGGCCCATCATCGTTGGACCACTCGAAGCCGTCGTCATCCTCCTGCTCCGCCTTGTCCTCCTCTGCCTCCTTCTTCTCCTGCTCCTGCTCCTCCTCCTTCATTTGCGTCTCCAGTTGCGCCGCCAACACGCCGGCCTCCGCCGCCAACGCATCCGCCCGTGCCCTCCCCAGGCCGCCTCCCGCTGCTGACGCTCCTCCGCCGCCTGCTGCTGATGACGCTCCACCGCCTCCCGCCGCCGCCGCTCGATCGCCTCCCGCCGTTCACGGTACTGGAGATCCCGCTCCCGCTGCTCGTGCTCCTGCTCCGCACGCCACCGCTCGGCTATCTCCTCCATCCGGTGCCGCCGCGCCTCTTCCGTCGTGGCGGCGTCGAACGCCGCATGGTGTCCGCCGGCGCCGCCTCCTCCCACGCCGCGTTCTCCTCAGCTGCGGGGTCTCCCGCTGCTGACGCTCTCACCGCCGCCTCACGCTGCTGACGCTCCCGTTGCTCGATTGCCTCCCACCGACGTCGCCGCTCTACACGCCAAAGCTCCGCCCGGCGCTGCTGCCGCTCTTCCTCCGCGGCGGCGTCGATGCCAAACTATGAATCCGGTGGTGGAGGTGGTGGTGGAGACAGCGGTGGAGGGAACTGGCCGGCGCCGGGGCGGTTCATCATTGCGCAGTGGTGTTTGAGCGACGAGGGTTGTGCTTGCGGCGGAGAAATGGGTGCTGGCGGCTGTGGTGGCTACCATTGAGCCAGGGGGCCTTTAATAGACGCCGGCGCGGGGAAGAAAGCGCGGGAAGAGGCCAGAAGCGACGGGAAGAAAGCGCGGGAAGGCGCGGTGGCGTGCGAACGCTGGCAACGCGTGGAAGCTGCGCAGCACCGACGAGACGTCTCGCCTGCCCCTCCATCGCCATTAAGGCAAAGCTGCGACGCTTCGGTTGTGTGTCACTGCTCGCCAATAACTTCCGTCGCAAGGTAGGCGACGGTTAGTTCCAAACTTGTATGTGCCGCTGACGCGTCGGTCCCGCCACACCTCGCCTCACTTTTCGTTGTGTCCAGCGTGCCCTGAGCTTCTCCTGTGGGACGGGGACGGGCTCGGGGCGCCGGACAGTGATTTTTGACAATCAATACCACATACATTCATAATAAAAAATAGTACATAGTATAGATACACGAGCGATTACAAAATAAAGTCTAAATGATACTAGCAAATCTTCGAGGTCTTCAAACTCTTTCTTCTTCCAAAACATAATCTTGTACTTTCCTGAAGGCGGCCAAAGATAGATAACAAACCATAGACCTGTAAATACCAACGAAGGTTCTCCCATAATTTTAATTTGAGCCGCAATGCCAAGGCTACGTGCACACGCGCAACCATTAGAGTAGTCAATCAACATAGGCAAGAGTACCAACACTAGTATATCAGGGAATAAAAACCGATCAGCCTTGCCGGACAATACTAGTAAGGGCATCTCTAGCGGCGCGACGCAAACGGTCGCGACCGTTTGCGTCCGCCGGGCCAAAAATTGCGTTTGGCACCACCTCCAGCGGGGCGACACATAGTGACCGGGCCGTCCGCGGCGACGCAAACGTGGCCCAAATATGCGCCAGGTTTGCGTCTCTGAGGACGTTGCGCGGATGCAGCGGTCGTCCGCTCGGTCCTCGCACAGGCCCGCCTGGCAGGGGCACAACTGCTTCGTCTTCCGCGGTATTACTTACGGGTGGCGCGCTGTAGCCTTTCCAGGGCCACGTTAATGGCGTGCCTCGGCTTCCGCGAGCGTGCGCAGCTGGGCGGCGTCGCGGTGGCAGGACATTGAAGGCGAGATGGCGTCCGAGGCTCTTAAAGGGACGCTGTCGGCGCTCATTTCCCTGACCACACCATTGCCAGAGCCCACACTATCCAGCCGACCGAAGCCATGGGGAATAAATGCTGGCCGTTTCGCAAGACCAAGAACAACCACGAGGCTAGCGGCTCGCTGTCCGGCAAGAAGGCACGGGTCGGACGGTATGTCCGCGTCGAGCTCGCGCTCCAGCTATCGGAGGAAAACCGGCCGGTACCATGGCCGGACGCGAACTTGCCGGGAGGGGGCTGGTACCTCAACTCGAGGCGCGGGCCCCCCCCCCCCCCCCCCCCCCCGTGCCGCGCCAGGGCCGAGAGCGGCGGGATGTGCACCGCCGCCGAGCGATCTTGCCGTCGTATCTGCGGGAGGATCAGGCGTACGCGTTGAACTCCTACAACTGGATTTCATTCGGGACGTGGGGGTTCGACGCGCGCCGCGGCACGGTCTACCTCGGCGACGTGGACTACTTCGATCGCGAGATCGCTGCAGAAGAAGAAGAGAACGACCAGGAGGACGCGGACAAGGACGCGGACGAGGACGTGGACATGGCAGACTACGACCACAACAACGGCGGCCAGCATGGGATCCGGAGACCCAGCTGCCGGATATTACCGAGGAGAAGGCCATTGCCATGGCACTGTCCAACAGCGAGCAGGATGAGCTCAACAAGCTCGCAATCCAGCTCCGCGAGTCCGTGCTCGTGCAGGGGAGGCCAGCGACTCCTCCGGCCACGCCGACGCGTTCCAACGACCGCGCTCCGGCTGCTGCTCCGGCCTGGCATCCATGGCCACAGCCTCCTGCGCATGCGACGGTACCTCCTCCACCGCCGGCGTACGAGCTTCCATGGCCGACGCCGGAGTTCATTGACCTCGTCAGCGACGACGGGCAGTAGGCAACACCTACTTTTACCACGCCTTTATGGGTTTTTTATGTTTTTTATTAATGTAAATTATGACTTTATGAATAGAAAAAAAATGTATGCGTCGTGCCGCTGGAGCCACCCAATGCAAACGGACGCGAGGACGATTTCGACCATTTCGACCAACGCATCCATTTGAGCGTCCGAAATACGTCGCGCCGATGAAGATGCCCTAACAAACAAAGGCTAACATGGAGGTCTTCGCTGGCCGAATCGGGCATGAAGGGTTTCGCGGATGCCGAACAGGGGAAAAGTTGAGCCGGCCGGCTAATTGGGCAGTGGGCACACCAACCTGAAATTAGCTGAGGCGGCATTGCTACCTCGACTGAGCGACCGAATCAGGATGGGACACGACGGCAACACCGCCCACCTCGATTCAGCAAGTGAGAAATGACACAGGAAGGAAGGACGGATGGCTTCATGGATCAAGAATGGCTGATGGCGGCCATTCTTAGAGCATCTCCAGCAGGCGCGCTATATCGCGGCGCGCTAAACCTTCGATTATGCGCGCTGTAAACCGATGCCGCGCGCCGGAGCGATTTCTTCCCCGCCGGGTGCGTCATTTTGCAGCGCGCGTTGGCGCGGTAAAATAGCACCTCCGCCAGACGCGCCATTTTGCAGCGCGCGGGCGCGGCGCAAACAACAAACACCCACAAGTATGCATCCAACACTACAAGAAAAGTTCTGATAGACAACGTCTCAAAATCGTCCGCTAAGGGGTATTTTTCGTCGCCTATGGGCCTAACCCGACGATATGGGTTCTGTTGTCGAAACTGCGTCAGGCAAAGTCCTACGATGATTTTTTCGGTCCGTCGCGCTTGGGCGCCCTTCCGCCACGGAAAATTGGACCGTTGCAGAAGTGTTTCCGGGAGCCCGTTGACTGCTGACGTCATGCAAACTAACACGTGGCAGACGCCGTTAACTGGCAGTTAACGGCGTTAACCGCTGAAACCCCGTGGTAGATGGTAGGCCCACACGAGGCCTGCCACGTCTTAAGCGGGCCGACCCATTAAGCTTGCGGGCCGGGCCAGCTGACTTGGTTTGACCGGTCAACTATATAGCTGGGCTGGTCCATTAGTTACGTGGGCCGGGCCTAACCTCTAAGGTTGACTGGTCAAAACATTAATGGGCCGGCCCACTAAGCATGTGGGCCGGGCCGAATGCACTCGTTTGACCGGTCAATAGGCAAAAGGGCCGGCCCACAAAACATGTGGGACCCACTTTCATGTTATCGGGCCGGCCCATTTACCAAGTGGGGTCCACCTTAAAGCAAGTGGGCCGGCCCAAGAAGTTATTGGGCCGGCCCAATTAGCAGTTGGTCCCACTTTCCTGCTATCGGGCCAGCCCATTTAGTGCGTGGGGTCCACATTAGATCAAATGGGCCAGCCCACCAAGCCAGTGGGCCGGGCCAAAAGCACAGGTGGATCCCACTTTCCTGTTAATGGGCCAGCCCATTTAGTATGTGGGGTCCACCATATAGCAAGTGGGCCGGCCCAACAAGATAGTGGGCCGGGGCAAAAACACAGGTGGGTCCCACTTTCCAGTTAAAGGGCCGGCCCATTTAGTATGTGGGGTCCACCATATAGCAAGTGGGCCGGCCCAACAAGCTAGTGTGCTGGGCCAAAAGCACAGGTGGGTCCCACTTTCCAGTTAAAAGGCCGGCCCATTTAGTATGTGGGGTCCACCATATAGCAAGTGGGCCGGCCCAACACGCTAGTGGGCCGGGCCAAAAACGCAGGTGGGTCCCACTTTCCTCTTAAAGGGCCGGCCCATTTAGTATGTGGGGTCCATCATGTAGCAAGTGGGCCGGCCCAACAAGATAGTGGGCCGGGCCAAAAGCACAGGTGGGTCCCACTTTCCTGTTAACGGGCCGGCCCAGTAAGTAAGTGAGCCGACCCAAAATGAAAGTGGGTCCCACACTACTGTTAATGGGCCGGCCCAATCTGTTATAGGGCCCTGGTTGTTTGACTAGTCAACTTGCATTAAATTTCATGAGCCTAAAATCTGATATCAATGATACACACAATTACATACACAAATAAAATAACTAGAAAAATTACAAGGCAATTAATGTGCCCAAATAAAAAAATTACATAGAATCATTGAGGACTTCTATTAGCATCATCAATAACACGTTGACATTTGGCAATCGCCTTGATTGAATCTTGTGTACTCTTGGTCAACATATCGACTCTGAGACCTTAAAGCGGCAATACCATGTCTTTTATAAAGTACGACCTTGAGATGTTCCTTTGTTTGATGAAAAGAATGGTCTAGGTTGACGGCTATGAGAGGATGCATCGTAACAAAGATCAGAACTTTTTGTGGGCCTCTCTTCTAATGAAGATTGCTTCATCGAAGCGCATTACGATAATAATGCAAAAAGAGTTAAACGATGAACTATGCAAACATGTATTAAGCATTGTCGATATGAGATAGTCACAAGTACTAAGCGCAGACTTACATTATATCGTTGCATAGGCTCACGCCGGAACCTTTTTTGCGCTCTATCTTCTACTAAGGACTTCTTCATTACAACTGCATTCTAGTAATATTGCAAACATAGTTACAACAGTGAACTATTCAAACATTTATTATGCAATGTAGATATAAGATAATAACAAGTTGCATAAATAAGACAATGTATGGAACTTGTACTAAGACTTACATCATAATGTTGCACAGGGTCACTTTGGCGACTATCTTCTAATGATGACTGCTTCACTAAAACTGCATTCTGGTAATATTGTAAAAATAGTTACAACAATTAACTATTCAAACATGTATTACGCAATGTAGAGATCAGATAACAGCATGTAGCAGAACATACTGGCTCGCTACAGGTCCTTCTCTTGCGTGCACTAGTCGTGGTCGACATGCCTGTCATTTTAGGTTCAGCCATCAAGTGAAATGCTAATTCTCATGCTCCATTGTCCTTAATCTGTGTTTGGATATCACATTTAAGACCAAGTCAGCTGGTTTCAAATAACAAAAAACTTGAGCTGCCAAATGAATAAGCCAATATTTACCAGATATCAGATTAAAACCAACTAGATGTTGCTTTGCATGAGATACGAATTTCAGATATTCAGATTTAGAGTAGGGTAATACCAAGGTTTTCCACATAAAGTAAACTGGCATTAAGAATGACCAAATGTCATGTTCAAATCACCTTCGCTATTGCTCCAAGACAAGCATATCAAATAGGCAGAAACATAGTAAAGCATGGATGGCATTGCTATGGCAGGGTTCCAAGTGTTTATCTCTTGCATAAGGAACAATGCATAAAGGTTATAGATAATAACGGAAGTAAACTGCCAAAGTTACCAACCAAGAACTCAGATTCCAACCTTCCCTAGCGTCCCCGCTGTTAATGTTGGATATTCTAATAAGTGGTTCGCATGATCAATCCCTAGGAAAAATAACATTGACAAGTTAGTCTACGATAATACAAAGACCAGACATGCACGCAGCAATAACTATACAAGCTGTGCGACAGGAGCATTCATGGAAAAAAATAGCTATAAGCTAAAGACGAGGTATAAGAGCAAGCAGATTGGAAATGCACATAGCATGATTATAAAAGCAGTAAAAGAATAGCAGACACGAGAAAATTGAAAAGTTAGTCTACGATAATACAAAGACCAGACATGCACGCAGCAATAACTATACAAGCTGTGCGACAGGAGCATTCATGGAAAAAATAGCTATAAGCTAAAGACGAGGTATAAGAGCAAGCAGATTGGAAATGCACATAGCATGATTATAAAAGCAGTAAAAGAATAGCAGACACGAGAAAACAGCTAGCGGCTAGCGGTGAGCTAATGACGTGGTATAAGAACAACCAGATTGGAAATGCCCATAGCATGACTATAAAAGGAATAGCATGCAGTACAAAAACAGTTGGCAGCAAATGAATGGGTCCCCTATAAATATGTGGATGCACATAGGTGTCAGTAGAATGAACAGGATGGTAGCGACCGGATAATGCTTTGGTACTGTACAATATTTAAACGAACTTCATGCGAAGTAACACATCAAGAAATTTAATGGCATATAAGATCTGCAAATAACTACACAAAACATGGCTAAAGAAACACCGTGATCTAACGGGCCAGCGTACTAACCAAGCTGCGGCGGGGTGGACGGGGGCGGCAACTTGCATTCCAGCGGCGGCGAACGCGGGAGACGATGAGTCGACCCTGTTTCAGTAGAAGCGGGCGTTAGTGAAGCAGATCTGGTTGGCTGGCAAGGGATTCGGTGAAGTTGATACAGCCGCTGCGCCGAGGTAGTCGGTGGAATAGATCGGCTTCTGTGGAGGGGGGGCGTGGTGAAGTAGACGCGGTTCCGTTGGAGAGGATCCGGTGCGTCGACAGGAAAGGCGTTGATTGCTACGTTGTGGATGAGGTCGGCGGTGAAGCAGATCCATCGGTGGCGAGGTCGGCGGTGAAGCAGATCCGTCGGTGGCGAGGTCGGCGGTGAAGCAGATCTATCGGTGGCGAGGGCGGCGGGGGAGCGGATCAGGTGGGTGGACAGCCAACACGATCAAGGCTACGCTGTGGAGGAGTATGCCGGCGGCGGCGCATCTAATCTTGTAGAGAGTAAGAGCTTTGGCGTGTGAGAGTATTTTTGAGCTAATGGGGCGAATGGTTGGTGGGTGGGTGTGGGCATGTGGGGAGGGTTCGGGATCTAGGCAAGATATTTCATTGTTACCGAATGAGCCCTCCATGGTCGGTGGGTTGTAGCTTCCGGACCAGGGTTAAAAGGGTAAAACTGGTCACGGGATTTTCGAATGGATGCGGCGGGATGATTTGGCGCGCGGCCGAAATTTTCAGTTTCAAGCTACGAGCAGAACGACAAAAATAATGTTCTTCCCCAGGGAGCTCTCATTTCTTCCTCTTCTCTTTCTCTCTCGAGTCTCTCCCACTCCCCTGGCTCCTCTCCCCCTTCTCTCCGGCAGCCTCGCCGGCCGGAGACGAGGCCGACTTCTCTCTGTATATCGTACACCCTCCGAACTAAATTAATTGATTCAACTTTCCTTAGACGTGTATGTATCTCGAGTAAAAACATGTGTGGATACATCCATATTTAGATAAGCAAAGTTGAGTCAGTTAATTTGGATCCGAGGGAGTTCATGTTGTTGTAAGCTTAGATCCAGTGTTTCCCATGAGCAGAATGGCGCAATGGAGTCGGGGATCTCGTCATCGGCTTCAGATCTAGCCTACGGTGAATCTGGCGGATCTTGCCGGCCAAACCCCGATCTGGTGCCATCAAGGTGATGGCGCTAACGGTGAGGCTTGCTTTGGTCAGTGCTTCAGATCTGGTCAATGGGAAAGTCAAGCTGCTAACGTTCACAAGCTCGGGGCATACGACGGCGTCATCCGTCTTGCCCGTGAACATCTTGGCCTTTCAGTGGCCCTTCTCAGAGCCAATGTGCCGTTGCTGAGGCCCTTCTTCTCCTTCGTCCTGGCGACTACCGGCAACACCGTCCCAAGTGGTGCGTCCCCGACGACGGAGTTGCTGGAAAGGATGCGGAGCAGAGATCTGATGTGCGGTCCAGAAGGACTCGATTGATTTTCTTCTATATGTTTTGGGGTCCTTTTTGTAAAGTTGCAGGTCCTGTTAGTTATTGTCTAGTTCTCTTGGACCTCTATGTAATTTTTTGGACTAGTTTCCATTTGCACCGATAAACTTGAATTTTGACAAGTTCACGGGAAAAAAAATCCTTTGCACATATGGCCTATCATGTATGAACATTCTTGAGTTTTAAACTATATGTAATGGCCAGCACTTGCGCAAGGGGCTCGTCTAGTGCGCACTAGTTTCCATTAGCACCGATAAATTTGAATCTTGACAAGTTCTTGGAAGAAAAAATTGATTCACATATAGCCTATCATGTATGAACATTATTTGGATTCAAACTATACATAGATGGCCAACACGTGTAAGAGGGGGTCCTCTAATGTGCACTAGTTTCCATTAGCACTGATAAATTTGAATCTTTACAAGTTCTCGAAAAAAAATTGCTTCACACATATGCCCTATCATGTATGAACATTATTGGGATTCATATTATATATAGATGGCCAACACTTGTGCAAGGGGTCCTCTAATTCTTGGGGATTTCAATCTATCTATCTCTCTCGATCTATCGTTGGTGGCCAGAACAACACACATATGCATGCACTTTATGCGCAAAGGCGCGGGTGCCTCTAATAATTCATGTGTGTGCGTATATTTGAACATATTCTTGGGGATTTCAATCTCTATCTCTCGATCTATATATCGTTGGTGGACAATAAACACACTTATATATATACGCATGCACTTTATGCGCAAAGGCGCGGGTGCCTCTAATAATGTGTGTGTGCACTCGATCGATGATCCCTAAACCTTAAACCCTAAAACCCTAATCCCTAATTATACCCTAAACATACACCCTAAACACCCTAAACACTAAACCCTAGACCCTAAACCCTAAACACTACTCCATATACCCTAAACCCTAAACCCCAACCCTTGACCCTGAACCCTAAACCCTAAACCATAAACCCTAAATATATTTCAATCTCTCTCTAGATCTATATATCGTTGGTGGCCAAGAAACTTACTTATATATATATATACGCATGCACTTTATGCGCCAAGGCGTGGGTGCCTCTAATAATTATTAATGTGTGTGTGCACTCAATCGATGATCCCTAAACCTTAAACCCTAAAACCCTAATCCCTCATTATACCCTAACCGTACACCCTAAACACCCTAAACACTAAACCCTAGACCCTAAACCCTAAACCCTAAACACTAAACCCTAAACCCTAACCCTAGACCCTAAACCCTAAACACGTACTAAACCCTAAACACTAAACCCTAGACCCTAAACCCTAATTAACCCTAACCCTAACCCTAAAACCCTAGCTAGCTAACCCTAAAACCTAAACCCTAATTAAACACTACATATATATATATAGGCCAACGACACTTAATTGCGCATCAAGCAGGCGACCAAATAATTAGCGCTGATAAATTAATTAACTTGAATCTTGACAAGTTCTCTCGAATGAAAACACATTTGATTAAGTTGCCTCATAATATATATACAATTAGTGTGCATGCGCGCATGGCATACCATGGACATATCATTCGTGCATATATATATCTCAATATATATCTGAACATATTCTTGGGGATATATATATATTTCAATCTCTCTCTCGATCTATATATATCGTTGGTGGCCAAGAAACACACTTATTATATATATATACGCATGCACTTTATGCGCAAAGGCGCCGGGTGCCTCTAATAATGTGTCTGTGCACTAGATCGATCGATGATCCCTAAACCTTAAACCCTAAAACCCTAATCCATGATCCCTAATTATACCTTAAACGTACACCCTAAACACCCTAAACACTAAACCCTAAACCCTAGACCCCAAACCCCAAACCCCAAACCCCAAACCCTAAACCCTAAACCCTAAACCCTAAACCCTAATTAATTAACCTTAACCCTAACCCTACCCCTAAAACCCTAGCTAGCTAATCCTAAATCATAAACCCTAATTAAACCCTACATATATATATAGGGCAACGACACTAAATTGCGCATCAAGCAGGCGACCAACTAATTAGCGCTGCTAAATTAATTAACTTGAATCTTGACAAGTTATCTCGAATGAAAACACATTTGATTAAGTTGCCTCATAATATATATATATAATTAGTGTGCATGCGCGCATGGCATATACCTTGCACATATCATTTGTGCATATATTTCAATATATATCTGAACATATTCTTGGGGATAAATATATATATTTCAATCTTTCTCTCTCGATCTATATATATATCGTTGGTGGCCAAAAAACACACTTATATATATGCATGCACTTTATGCGCAAAGGCGCGGGTGCCTCTAATAATGTGTGTGTGCACTCGATCGATGATCCCTAAACCTTAAACCCTAAAACACTAATCCCTAATTATACCCTAAACGTACACCCTAAAGACCCTAAACACTAAACCCTAAACCCTAGACCCTAAACCCTAAACACTACACCCTAAACCCTAAACCCTAAACCCTAACCCTAGACCCTAAACCCTAATTAAACACTAAACCCCAAACCCTAAACCCTAAACCCTAGACCCTAAACCCTAATTAATTAACCTTAACCCTAACCCTAACCCTAAAACCCTAGCTAGCTAATCCTAAACCCTAAACCCTAATTAAACCCTACATATATATAGGCCAACGACACTAAATTGCGCATCAAGCAGGCGACCAACTAATTAGCGCTAATAAATTAATTAACTTTGTTGAATCTTGACAAGTTCTCTCGAATGAAAACACATTTGATTAAGTTGCCTCATAATATATATACAATTAGTGTGCATGCGCGCATGGCATACCTTGCACATATCATTCGTGCATATATTTCAATATATATCTGAACATATTCTTGGGGATAAATATATATATTTCAATATTTCTCTCTCGATCTATATATATATCGTTGGTGGCCAAAAAACACACTTATATATACGCATGCACTTTATGCGCAAAGGCGCGGGTGCCTCTAATAATGTGTGTGTGCACTCGATCGATGATCCCTAAACCTTAAACCCTAAAACCCTAATCCCTAATCCCTAATTATACCCAAAACGTACACCCTAAACACCCTAAACACTAAACCCTAAACCCTAGACCCTAAACCCTAAACACTACACCCTAAACCCTAAACCCTAACCCTAGACCCTAAACCCTAATTAAACACTAAACCCCAAACCCCAAACCCTAAACCCTAAACCCTAAACCCTAGACCCTAAACCCTAATTAATTAACCTTAACCCTAACCCTAACCCTAAAACCCTAGCTAGCTAATCCCAAACCCTAAACCCTAATTAAACCCTATATATATATAGGCCAACGACACTAAATTGCGCATCAAGCAGGCGACCAACTAATTAGCGCTAATAAATTAGTTAACTTGTTGAATCTTGACAAGTTCTCTCGAATGAAAACATATTTGATTAAGTTGCCTCATAATATATATACAATTAGTGTGCATGCGCGCATGGCATACCTTGCACATATCATTCGTGCATATATTTCAATATATATCTGAACATATTCTTGGGGATAAATATATATATTTCAATCTTTCTCTCTCGATCTATATATATATATATATATCGTTGGTGGCCAAAAAACACACTTATGTATACGCATGCACTTTATGCGCAAAGGCGCGGGTGCCTCTAATAATGTGTGTGTGCACTCGATCGATGATCCCTAAACCTTAAACCCTAAAACCCTAATCCCTAATTATACCCTAAACGTACACCCTAAACACTAAACCCTAAACCCTAGACCCTAAACCCTAAACACTACACCCTAAACCCTAAACCCTAACCCTAGACCCTAAACCCTAATTAAACACTAAACCCCAAACCCCAAACCCTAAACCCTAAACCCTAAACCCTAGACCCTAAACCCTAATTAATTAACCTTAACCCTAACCCTAATCCTAAAACCCTAGCTAGCTAATCCTAAACCCTAAACCCTAATTAAACCCTATATATATATATAGGCCAACGACACTAAATTGCGCATCAAGCAGGCGACCAACTAATTAGCGCTAATAAATTAATTAACTTGTTGAATCTTGACAAGTTCTCTCGAATGAAAACACATTTGATTAAGTTGCCTCATAATATATATACAATTAGTGTGCATGCGCGCATGGCATACCTTGCACATATGATCATTCGTGCATATATTTCAATATATATCTGAACATATTCTTGGGGATAAATATATATATTTCAATCTTTCTCTCTCGATCTATATATATATCGTAGGTGGCCAAAAAACAAACTTATATATACGCATGCACTTTATGCTCAAAGGCGCGGGTGCCTCTAATAATGTGTGTGTGCACTCGATCGATGATCCCTAAACCTTAAACCCTAAAATCCTAATCCCTAATCCCTAATTATACCCTAAACGTACACCCTAAACACTAAACCCTAAACCCGTAGACCCTAAACCCTAAACACTACACCCTAAACCCTAAACCCTAAACCCTAACCCTAAAACCCAACCCAAACCCTGCTAAACCCTAAACCCTAGGCCCTAAACCCTAATTAATTAACCTTAACCCTAACCCTAAAACCCTAGCTAGCTAACCCTAAACCCTAAATCCTAATTAAACCCTACATATATATATATATAGGCCAACGACACTTAATTAATTGCGCCTCAAGCAGGCGACCAACTAATTAGCTAGCGCGCTGATAAATTAATTAACATGAATCTTGACAAGTTCTCTCGAATGAAAACACATTTGATTAAGTTGGCTCATAATATATATACAATTAGTGTGCATGCGCGCATGGCATACGTACCTTGCACATATCATTTGTGCATATATTTCAATATATATCTGAACAAATTTATTTGGGATAAATATATATATTTCAATCTTTCTCTCTCGATCTATATATATATATCGTTGGTGGCCAAAAAACACATATATATATATATATATATATATATATATATATATATATATATATACGCATGCACTTTATGCGCAAAGGCGCGGGTGCCTCTAATAATGTGTGTGTGCATCCCTAAACCTTAAACCCTAAAACCCTAATCCCTAATCCCTAATTATACCCTAAACGTACACCCTAAATTAACACCCTAAACACTAAACCCTAAACCCTAAACCCTAAACCCTAAACACAACACCCTAAACCCTAAACCCTAAACCCTAACCCTAGACCCTAAACCCTAAACACTAAACCCCAAACCCCAAACCCTAAACCCTAAACCCTAGACCCTAAACCCTAATTAATTAACCTTAACCCTAACCCTAACCCTAAAACCCTAGCTAGCTAATCCTAAACCGTAAACCCTAATTAAACCCTACATATATATATATATAGGCCAACGACACTTAATTGCGCATCAAGCAAGCGACCAACTAATTAACGCTGATAAATTAATTAACTTGAATCTTGATAAGTTCTCTCGAATGAAAACACATTTGATTAAGTTGCCTCATAATATATATATATAATTAGTGTGCATGAGCGCATGGCATACCTTGCACATATCATTTGTGCATATATTTCTATATATATCTGAACATATTCTTGAGGATAAATATATATAGTTCAATCTCTCTCTCTCGATCTATATATATATCGTTGGTGGCCAAAAAACACACTTATATATACGCATGCACTTTATGCGCAAAGGCGCGGGTGCCTCTCTAATAATGTGTGTGTGCACTCGATCGATGATCCCTAAATCTTAAACCCTAAAACCCTAATCCCTAATCCCTAATTATACCCTAAACATACACCCCCTAAACACCCTAAACACTAAACCCTAAACCCTAAAGCCCTAAACCCTAAACCCTAAACACTAAACCCTAAACCCTAAACCCTAACCCTAACCCCTAGCTAGCTAACCCTAAACCCTAAACCCTACATATATAGGCCAACGACACTTAATTGCGCATCAAGCAGGCGACCAACTAATTAGCGCTGATAAATTAATTAACTTGATTCGTGCATATATTTCAATATATTTTTGAACATATTCTTGGGGATATATATATATATATATTTAAATCTCTCTGTTATCTCGATCTATATATCGTTGGTGGCCAAGAAACACACTTATATATATACGCATGCACTTTATGCGCAAAGGCGCGGGTGCCTCTAATAATGTGTGTGTGCACTAGATCGTTGATCCCTAAACCTTAAACCCTAAAACCCTAATCCCTAATCCCTAATTATACCCTAAACGTACACCCTAAACACCCTAAACACTAGACCCTAAACCCTAGACCATAAACCCTAAATGTACACCCTAAACACCGTAAACACTAAACCCTAAACCCTAGACACTAAACCCTAGACCGTAAACCCTAACCCTAAAACCCTAGCTAGCTAACCCTAAACCCTAATTAAACCCTACATATATATATATATAGCCCAACGACACTTAATTGCTCATCAAGTAGGCGACCAATTAACTAATTAGCGCTGATAAATTAATTAACTTGATTTTTGACAAGTTCTCGATCTCGAATGAAAACATATTTGATTAAGTTGTCTCATAATATATATATAATTAGTGTGCATGTGCGCATGGCATACCTTGCATATCATTCGTGCATATATTTCAATACATGTTTGAAGATATTCTTGGGGATATATATATTTCAATCTCTCTCTCTCGATCTATATATCGTTGGTGGCCAAGAAACACACTTATATATATACACATGTACTTTAATTTATTTGCCTCACAATATATATAATAAATATGCATGCATGGCCTAACCATGTATGCTTATATATGTGTTTAATTTGGAGATTTCAATCGCTCTCTCGCCGCTCTCTCATTGGTGGCCAACAACACACACATGCACTTTGTGCGCAAAGGCGCGCATGTGCCTCTAATAATGAGTGCGCAGTCGATTGGTCTAGTTTTAATTAATCATAGCACACAAATATAGAAGTTGTATTTGAATCCACACAACCCTAATCTAAAACACATAGCCCCTAACATGGCCTAATTAACTGACCCCTTCTCTCTAGCTAATTAGTGGAAATTGCACAAAATCAAAAGGGGTCCCTCACTAATTATACATATATATCTAGATTGTGATAAACTTTTGCCCCATATTTGGTGGATGGGTGCATCTTGGCATGTAAAACAATTAATTTTTGCAAATGGCGTTGTCAAAATTTATGTACAAATGATTTCTTTCCATCAAAAGTGCATAAAATGGGAGTTTTAATGAAGAAGGTACAAATAAAACAGCTCAACATGCCTCCACACCCCGATTTTCACAGGAAGTAGAGCATATTTAAAGGATAATTCCAGAGTTTTACTATTTTTCAAGCAACTTTGCAAATTTCCACCCACTCACATGACTTTATGTCGATTTAACGAAAATAGGGCGAATTTAAACTACATGGGCGGGATAGTTTGAATTGTGCGCGCGGCAAAGGGAACCGCCTATTCCTCAACCTTGTGCACGGAAAATTACACACGCAACTCCATTAAACACCACCTACCGGGCGGCCTGGCCGCATGACCCCCCACCCACCGCTACACAACTTATCCCCGTCCGTGCGAAGAGCTTCCCCTCCCTGTCCCGTCCGTGCGCAGAAGAAGCTTCCCCTCCCCGTCGTTCTTCTCGAGACGCACCGGCGGTCAAGTTGATCCATGGTAGGGTTGCTATCTCTAGCTCAATCATGCATCGGGCAAGACGGCCTAACGATTTATATTTTCTTGATGCTGCTAAAAAAATCGTCAGTATGCTCGAACTAATTGGCACTTTATAGTTTTCCGCTCAATTTGTCCTCGATCAATTTGTTCATTTGTGTGGGCATATAGAGTCAGTTTTGCACTCGATCCGTTAATTTGCTGAAATGCCATGGCAGAGATTTGTACACGATCTGTTTGCTAAAATGTCGATGGACATTTTTTGTTTTGTACTCGACATGATTGCTGAAATGCATAATCATGTACTAGTATAGTTTTGTACTCGATGGATATACATTTCCTACTTCGCCTTAAATTAATCACCAACCATTGTATCTCATAATTAAACAGATGGACAGAACTTGGATACTGCATGGACACTTATGTTCCCCTTCATATATAAATGGTGTTCAACCCTTTATGGGGTTTATTAGAGCTCATGAAGGTCACGACCTGGACGTGTATTGCCCGCGCTGCACATGTATGAATGGTGAGAAGAGGCCTCACCATGTAGTGGAAGATCATTTACACATTTTTGGGATGGACTGCACATATGTTAGGTGGGTTTATCATGGTGAACCACATAATGATCCTTCAGCGGGAGAAGCAGATCTTGCTCACACTGTATGTGTGCTGGCATATGTAGTTAATTACTTATATTGATGCTGCCGCTGTTTCGATCAATAGTTTGCATTGCTGTGCAAGTTCTTGACTCAAATTTAACTTGTTGCAGATGGATGGACGGGAAGGAGAGAAAAGGCGCTTGCTTCAGGAACCGGGTTTCAGCTCTGGGACATGTGCTGTGCCAGATGAGAAGGTAAATATGTAAAATGGCATTTGTTCAGGTTGCATCCCTTAGATGTTTGTCTAATCTGTTGATGTACTAATTGCAGAAGCATAGAGTTGAAGAGGTCTCTCAGTTTGATGGGAGATTTGAAGATGAATCTCAGTTTGATGCACCTCTGGATGGTACTGATGACGGGCCTTTCATAGACGAAGGTCCTGCACCTGAGATTATCCAGCCTACAGAAGGAGGCCGTCGACCGAGTACACAGCTTTGCGTTGAAGTGGATGCACGCCCAGAGATCATCAGTGGCGTCCGGGTAGTCTCAAGACCACCCAGCCCTGATGCACCTGTGGATGGTACTGATGATGAGCCTTTCATAGACGAAGGTCCTGCACCTGAGATTATCCAGCCTACAGAAGGAGGCCATGGACCGAGTACACAGCTTTGCGTTGAAGCGGATGCACGCCAGGAGATCATCAGGGGCGTCCCGGTAGTCTCAGGACCACCTAGCCCTGATGCAAAATGTTGAGCTACTTTATGATTCGTACTCTTATGTTCTGGTGCTGTAGTATGTACTATCTTTGTTATGATTTGTACGCCTTTGGCGCTAGAACTATAATTAAGCATTCAGTGGATGATCGCGTTGCAAAATTTGACACCCACACAATCAGTTCATCGTATGAGTAGTAGCACAATTACTTCTACAGCCAGTCCTGCCAGAGCATTAATTGGTAGCATGAAACACTTTCAGGCACTTCCCTCTGATTCATATTAATTGACTCAATTTTGTCTAGATATGGATGTATCTAGATGCATTTGTTAACTAGACTAACAAACTTGAGTCAGTTAATATGAATCGGTGTAAACCGCCCAAGTCCTCCAGCAGCTAGTTTATTGACTCTGGACTCCAAGCCTCTCGCGCCAAGCCATCGACGAAGCATTGACCAGATCTTGGCCCGCTTTTTTGCGAATAGCAAAGCTTTGACCAGTTCCTCTCGGGATACAGCACGCCGGTGAGCTTGCACGGTTGCCATGAGCACTTTCCGGCGGAACTTCCTCTACAGCGCCCTCAAGCCGCCGCTGCGAGACAGCACGCAGTGCCTCGAGGTGGACGGAACGGACGAACTCGGGATCTCAGGGCGGGGGGTCCGCCTCGTCCGGGAACGATCTCCAGCAGGTTAACGAGGACATGCATGGCGGCCAGGGGATTTGGTTTTTTTTTGTTGTTGTTTGAGCTTGGGATTTGGGGTTTTTTCGATAGGGGAGGAGGAACCGAGGAAGAGGAAGGAACAGCCCGCGTGCTTGGCGCGTGGCAGTGTGCTTGAATTTCGAATTTTTGTGAAATGTTTCATTTCCCCGTGATACGTCTCCGACGTATAGATAATTTCTTATGTTCCATGCCACATTATTGATGATATCTACATGTTTTATGCACACTTTATGTCATATTTATGCGTTTTTCGGAACTAACCTATTGACGAGATGCCGAAGGGCCAGTTGCTGTTTTCTGCTGTATTTGGTTTCAGAAATCCTAGTAAGGAAATATTCTCAGAATTGGATGAAATCAACGCCCAGCACCTTAGAATCCCCGGAAGCATCCAGAACACCCGAGAGTCGCCAGAGGGGGGCCACAGGCCCACCAGACCATAGGCCGGCGCGGCCTGGGGGTGGCCCGCGCCCCCCTATGGTGTCGTCGCCTTGTTGACCCTCCAACTCCGCCTCTCCGCCTATTTAATCGTCCCTGACCTAAAAACCTCGACCAGTTCGACGAAACCAGAGAAAACCATCCAGAGCCGCCGCCATCGCGAAACTCCAATTCGGGGGACAGAAGTCTCTGTTCCGGCACCCTGCCGGGACGGGGAATTGCCCCCGGAGTCATCTCCACCGCCGTCTCCACCGCCATCTTCACTGCCATCGCTGCCTCCATGATGAGGAGGGAGTAATTCACCCCCGAGGCTGAGGGCTCCGCTGTAGCTATGTGGTTAATCTCTCTCCCATGTACTTCAATACAATAATCTCATGAGCTGCCTTACATGATTGAGATTCATATGAGTTTTGTATCACTATTCATCTATGTGCTACTCTAGTGATGTTATTAAAGTAGTCTATTCCTCCTCCACGGTGTAATGTGGACAGTGCGTGCATCGTGTAGTACTTGGCGTATGCTATGATCGTGATCTCTTGTAGATTGTGAAGTTAACTATTACTATGATGGTATTGATGCGATCTATTCCTCCTTTCATAGTGTGATGGTAGAAGTGTGCATGCTATGTTAGTACTTGGTTTGGTTGTGTTGATCTATCTTGCACTCTACGGTTATTTAAATATGAACATTGAATATTGTGGAGCTTGTTAACTCCGGCATTGAGGGTTCGTGTAATCCTACACAATGGTGTTCATCATCCAACAAGAGGGTGTAGAGTAGTCCTATTATGTGATAATTGTTGAGAGTGTCCACTAGTGAAAGCAGGATCCCTAGGCCTTGTTTCCAATACTGCTATCGCTGCTTGTTTACTGTTTTACTGCGTTTCTACTGCCCGCAATATTACCACCATCAACTACACGCCAGCAAGAACTTTTCTGGCGCCGTTGCTACTGCTACTACTTATTTATACCACCTATATTTCACTATCTCTTCGCCGAACTAGTGCACCTATTAGGTGTGTTGGGGACACAAGAGACTTCTTGCTTTGTGGTTGCAGGGTTGCATGAGAGGGATATCTTTGACCTCTTCCTCCCTGAGTTCGATAAACCTTGGGTGATCCACTTAAGGGAAACTTGCTGCTGTTCTACAAACCTCTGCTCTTGGAGGCCCAACACTGTCTACAAGAATAGAAGCTCCCGTAGACATCAAGCACTTTTCTGACGCCGTTGCCGGGGAGGAAAGGTAAAAGGCACTCATACTCCGGTTCCAGGTAACAGTACTTTTCTGGCGCCATTGTGTTTGTGCTCGAAGCTATTTCCTTTAGATCCTGCAATTGCATCTTTTTGTTTCTTGTTTTACACTAGTTAGGCATAATGGAATACAACTATGAGCTTTTTGATTTATTTCCTAAGTTAGGACATGAATTGTGTGATGCGAAAATTAAAGAACCTATGGAGCCTCAATTGCATGCTAGTAGCAATATTATTGGTATGAACGCAATCACTGCTAATACTATGAATAGGTCTAAGCTTGGGGAAGCTAGTTTATATAAAAATAATCCTTTTTGTTCTTCAGCTTTGGAGAAAATATTTTGCTCTGATAATGCTTTATCTCCCATATGTGATAACTCTAATGATGCTTCTGATATTTTAAATCGACCTACTGCAAGTACTGCTTTCAAGATACCCATGAAAATTATTGAACGTGTTATAGATAACCGCTATAAATGGGATGGAACTGTCCATCCTGGAGATCATTTACTGTTTTTGCATGAATTATGCGGGTTATTCAAGTGTGCAGGTATCTCTATGGATGAAGTGAGGAAGAAGCTATTCTCTGTTTGGCTGTCTGGTAAAGCGGCACATTGGTATAAATTGTTGGAGAATAGTCATTCTCTTGGTTGGGAGGAAATTGTATCTCTCTTTTACTCTAAATTTTATCCTCCTCATGAAGTGCATATTGATAGGAATCACATTTATAACTTTTATCCTCGTGATGGAGAGAGTATCTCTCAAGCGTGGGGGAGATTGAAATCATTAATGCTCAAATGTCCCATTCATGAGCTCCCCCGTAATGTTATTGTTAACAATTTTTATGCGAGGCTTTCAGGACAACACAAGGACTATCTGGATGCCTGTTCGGAGGGATCTTTCACAAGCAAGGAGGTTGAAGCTAGGTGGGATCTTCTTGATCGGATTGAGGGGAACGCTGAAGGATGGGAGAACGACAAAGGTAAAGAGTCAGGTATAAATTATGATTATGAATGCATTGAAGCTTTTATGGATACCGATAAATTTCGAAATATGAGTGCTACTTATGGTCTTGACTCTCAAGTTGCTGCAAATCTTTATAAAGCTTTTGCTTCTCATTTTGAATTGCCTAAGAAGAATTTTGATAAGTATCATGAACCTTTTAAAGAGGCTTGCATGAAGAATGAAATTGTTGTTAATGATTGCAATAAGCATGCTCAAACTCCTAAGAATGCTATTTCCTATAAGCATGTTAATTTTTGTGGAATGCATAGACCTTGTGGAATTAATCAAATCGAAGATGAATATTGTATCCACCATATTAATGAAAAAACTAGAAAGTGGGCTAGGACTCTAGATGATCTTGGTAAAAAAGTTTGTGCCATCTATCCTTTTATTTGTGAAGTTTGCCATGAAGTGGGTCATTTTAATTTTCAATGCTCCTCCAATGATAATTTGAACCCAATGAGTGGTGCAAATTTGTATTGTGATGATGAAATTACTCCTAATCAGCATGATGAACTTACTTTATTTTTGTGGTGTGAAGAGCTCTCAAGAAAAATCTCTTTGTTACATATGAGTGATCTTGATATTGATGATGTCCTGCATGGGTGTTTTTCTTATTGCATTGATAATAGCCATACAAATACTTACATACAAAATATTTTAGAAGATGTCACCTTGCCAAAATATGATAGGACCGCTGTGTGTTTTCAACTAATTAATGAAAAGGAGGGATCCTCCCAAGTTTCTTCTATTGTTTCTGAAAGTAAATCAGGTTATGCGGAAAAGCCACCCTTCAAGCCTCTTCCTCCTGAAGGGAACGAGGAGAAGGAAAAGAAGAAGAAGAAGAAGAAGAAGAAGAAGGGAACGAAGAAGAAGAAGAAGAAGAAGAAGAAGGAGAATAAAAGAAAGAGGTAACGGCATATCCCCGCATGAATGAGATAACGCTATGTAACCGTAAGTATGTTGCTCCTAATGATTATTATGATAATGAATCTGAATACAATGATCTTCCTATGCCCTTTACATACATTAGTGATCATGATTTGAATGAGCACACTACTTTTGATATTGCAAATCTCTGGGAAAGTAATTCTGAAAATGATGATGATAATAATTGCCATAGTATCAGTGCTATCCATGCTTCCTCCCATAATGATATAGAAAGCTCTAAACTTGGGGAAGAGGTGTTTGAAAATCCTTTTGCTACTGATCATTATGTGTTTGATACATCTCCTTCTAATAACAATGATGGTATGGTCACAGATAAAACGACTGTGAAAGATAACTATTCTATTTCTTATGATGACACTGTGCCTCCGATCTTTGATGATTATTATAAAGAATGCTATGATATAGGTTATAACTATCCTTATGAAACTTGTCATAGTCATGATTGGATTACCAAAAACAATTCTTTTAATATGCAACTTGTTTACCATATTCAAATTCTTGATAATAATCTTGCTCCAATTACTATTAATGAGAATAACTCTTCTTATGCCAAAATTAATGATACTTCTATGCATATGAACCATGATAAGAATGTTTTAAGTGATGGGTATATTGTGTATTTCATCAATGATGCTACTGGAAGTTATTATGAGAGAGGGAAATATGGTTATATGCATCTTAATAATATTAAGTTTCCCCTCTTTATGTTGAGAATCTTGAAGTTACTCGTGTTTTATCCTCTCATGCTTGTCACTTTGTTCTTCATGAATTCATTTGTGTACAAGATTCCTCTTCATAGGAAGCATGTTAGACTGAAATTTGTTTTGAATTTGCCTCTTGATTCTCTCTTTTGCTTCAAAATACTATTTCTTGCGAGTGCATCATTAAAACTGATGAGCCCATCTTAATGGCTATAAAGAAAGAACTTCTTGGGAGATAACCCATGTGTTATTTTGCTACAGTACTTTGTTTTATATTTGTGTCTTGGAAGTTGTTTACTGCTGTAGCAACCTCTCCTTATCTTAGTTTTGTGTTTTGTTGTGCCAAGTAAAGTCTTTGATAGCAAGGTTGATACTAGATTTGGATTACTGCGCAGAAACAGATTTCTTTGCTGTCACGAATCTGGGCAAAATTCTCTGTAGGTAACTCATAAAATTATGCCAATTTACGTGAGTGATACTCAGATATGTATGCAACTTTCATTCAATTTGAGCATTTTCATTTGAGCAAGTCTGGTGCCTCAATAAAATTCGTCTTTACGGACTGTTCTGTTTTGACAGATTCTGCCTTTTATTTCGCATTGCCTCTTTTGCTATGTGGGATGGATTTCTTTGTTCCATTGACTTCCAGTAGCTTTAGGAAATGTCCAGAAGTGTTAAGAATGACTGTGTCACCTCTGAACATGTGAATTTTTTATTATGCACTAACTCTCTAATGAGTTGTTTCGAGTTTGGTGTGGAGGAAGTTTTCAAGGGTCAAGAGAGGAGGATGATACACTATGATCAAGAAGAGTGAAAGCTCTAAGCTTGGGGATGCCCCGGTGGTTCATCCCTGCATATTTCAAGAAGACTCAAGCATCTAAGCTTGGGGATGCCCAAGGCATTCCCTTCTTCATCGACAAATTATCAGGTTCCTTCTCTTGAAACTACATTTTTATTCGGTCACATCTTATGTACTTTACTTGGAGCGTCTGTGTGCTTTTGTTTTTGTTTTTGTTTGAATAAATGCTTGTGTGGGAGAGAGACACGCTCCGCTGGTTCGTATGAACACATGTGTTCTTAGTTTTTAATTTTCATGGCGAAGGTTGAAACTGCTTCGTTAAATTGTTATATGGTTGGAAATGGGAAATGCTACATGTGGTAATTGGTAGAATGTCTTGGATAATGTGATACTTGGCAATTGTTGTGCTCATGTTTAAGCTCTTACATCATATACTTTGCACCTATTAATGAAGAAATACATAGAGCTTGCTAAAATTTGGTTTGCATAATTGGTCTCTCTAAGGTCTAGATAATTTCTAGTATTGAGTTTGAACAACAAGGAAGACGGTGTAGAGTCTTATAATGTTTACAATGTGTCTTTTATGTGAGTTTTGCTGCACCGGTTCATCCTTGTGTTTGTTTCAAATAGCCTTGCTAGCCTAAACCTTGTATCGAGAGGGATTACTTCTCATGCATCCAAAATACTTGAGCCAACCACTATGCCATTTGTGTCCACCATACCTCCCTACTATATGGTATTTCTCCGCCATTCCAAAGTAAATTGCTTGAGTGCTACCTTTAAACAATTCAAAATTTATTACCTCTGATTTGTGTCAATGTTTTATAGCTCATGAGGAAGTATGTGGTGTTTATCTTTCAATCTTGTTGGGCAACTTTCACCAATGGACTAGTGGCTTCATCCGCTTATCCAATAATTTTGCAAAAAGAGCTGGCAATGGGATTCCCAGTCCGTAATTAATTAACAAAAATAGACACTCCTCCATGGTATGTGATTGTTGGACGGCACCCGAAGGATTCGGTTAGCCATGGCTTGAGAAAGCAAAGGTGGGGAGGAGTGTCATCATAATAAAACTAAAATAAAAAAGGCACTCCTTCATGGTATGAGATTGTTGGCAGGCACCCGAGGATTCGGTTAGCAATGGTTTGTGAAAGAAAGGTTGGAAGGAGTGCCACACAAAAATAAAATAAAATGGGAGCCGCTCTTTAAAGGTTTGTCTGGCAAGGGGGTTAGAGTGCCCACTACCATTCGTTGACAACAACAAACACCTCTCAAAACTTTACTTTTATGCTCTCTATATGTTTTCAAAACCAAAGCTCTAGCACAAATATAGCAATCAATGCTTCCCTCTGCGAAGGGCCATTCTTTTACTTTTATGTTGAGTCAGTTCACCTATTTCTCTCCATCTCAAGAAGCAAACACTTGTGTGAACTGTGCATTGATTCCTACATACTTGCATATTGTACTTGTTATATTACTTTACATTGACAATATCCATGAGATATCCATGTTACAAGTTGAAAGCAACCGCTGAAACTTAATCTTCCTTTGTGTTGCTTCAATGCCTTTACTTTGAAATTATTGCTTTATGAGTTAACTCTTATGCAAGACTTATTGATGCTTGTCTTGAAAGTACTATTCATGAAAAGTCTTTGCTATATGATTCATTTGTTTACTCATGTCATTTACATTGTTTGGATCGCTGCATTCATTACATATGCTTACAATAGTATGATCAAGGTTATGATGGCATGTCACTCCAGAAATTATCTTTGTTATCGTTTACCTGCTCGGGACGAGCAGAAACTAAGCTTGGGGATGCTGATACGTCTCCGACGTATCGATAATTTCTTATGTTCCATGCCACATTATTGATGATATCTACATGTTTTATGCACACTTTATGTCATATTTATGCGTTTTTCGGAACTAACCTATTGACGAGATGCCGAAGGACCAGTTGCTGTTTTCTGCTGTTTTTGGTTTCAGAAATCCTAGTAAGGAAATATTCTCGGAATTGGACGAAATCAACGCCCAGCACCTTAGAATCCCCGGAAGCATCCAGAACACCCGAGAGTCGCCAGAGGGGGGCCACAGGCCCACCAGACCATAGGCCGGCGCGGCCTGGGGGTGGCCCGCGCCCCCCTATTGTGTCGTCGCCTCGTTGACCCTCCAACTCCGCCTCTCCGCCTATTTAATCGTCCCTGACCTAAAAACCTCGACCAGTTCGATGAAACCAGAGAAAACCATCCAGAGCCGCCGCCATCGCGAAACTCCAATTCGGGTGACAGAAGTCTCTGTTCCGGCACCCTGCCGGGACGGGGAATTGCCCCCGGAGTCATCTCCACCAACGTCTCCACCGCCATCTTCACCGCCATCACTGCCTCCATGATGAGGAGGGAGTAATTCACCCCCGAGGCTGAGGGCTCCGCTGTAGCTATGTGGTTAATCTCTCTCCCATGTACTTCAATACAATAATCTCATGAGCTGCCTTACATGATTGAGATTCATATGAGTTTTGTATCACTATTCATCTATGTGCTACTCTAGTGATGTTATTAAAGTAGTCTATTCCTCCTCCACGGTGTAATGTGGACAGTGTGTGCATCGTGTAGTACTTGGCGTATGCTATGATCGTGATCTCTTGTAGATTGTGAAGTTAACTATTACTATGATGGTATTGATGCGATCTATTCCTCCTTTCATAGTGTGATGGTAGAAGTGTGCATGCTATGTTAGTACTTGGTTTGGTTGTGTTGATCTATCTTGCACTCTAAGGTTATTTAAATATGAACATTGAATATTGTGGAGCTTGTTAACTCGGCATTGAGGGTTCGTGTAATCCTACACAATGGTGTTCATCATCCAACAAGAGGGTGTAGAGTAGTCCTATTATGTGATCATTGTTGAGAGTGTCCACTAGTGAAAGCAGGATCCCTAGGCCTTGTTTCCAATACTGCTATCGCTGCTTGTTTCTTGTTTTTTGCGTTTCTCATCGCCCGCAATATTACCACCATCAACTACACGCTAGCAAGAACTTTTCTGGCGCCGTTGCTACTGCTACTACTTATTTATACCACCTGTATTTCACTATCTCTTCGCCGAACTAGTGCACCTATTAGGTGTGTTGGGGACACAAGAGACTTCTTGCTTTGTGGTTGCAGGGTTGCATGAGAGGGATATCTTTGACCTCTTCCTCCCTGAGTTCGATAAACCTTGGGTGATCCACTTAAGGGAAACTTGCTGCTGTTCTACAAACCTCTGCTCTTGGAGGCCCAACACTGTCTACAAGAATAGAAGCTCCCGTAGACATCACCCCGCTACAATTCGGGGGTTCTCTTGACGCGCCAATGCGTCCCGCCGTGCAGGTTCAAGTGAATTTGGGGTGCCACACTATGGGCCCCAGTTTCAGTGAGACATGTAATGACTAGTCACATCAGTAAGTTTACTGTGTAATAAAATATGTTACCCCTCCCCTTTATGTAGCCCCCTTTGTCTCTCCCGATCGAGTGCCGACAGCCGACGGATGCAAGCCGCTAGCTCGATCCCCTCCTTTCGCCTCCACCGTCCAGGCATCCAGCTTGGAGGGGCAAGCTGCATCTAGACCAAGCGGATTAGGTAGTACTAGTAATGCTCTTTCCTTTCTCGAGATCGGTTCTTTTTTCCTCACCTCGATATCTTGCGCATCTACTATTTCCTATTCTGGGCGAAGGGGTGTCTTTCTGGTCACCCTCTCGCTGGGAGTGATTGATGGGGGTGGGGGGCGGGGGCTACCTTTGCTTGGATTGGGGTGTTCTTCCTTTATTTGTCGACATTTGCAACCTTTGTAGTTTCTGCAGATCCTCAATGTATCTTTTGTCAGCTTGTACAGGAAAGGAAATACCTCGGTGGTGGTGGGGGCAATGGAGCGTAAGGCCACCACGCATGTGGGCAGTTGGCTGAGCCTGAGCTGCGTCCCCAGCCCCGCAAAGCAGGTACTCCGTTTGCTTATCCACTCTGTCTGTCTGCATCCTCAATCTGTTCCTGTTCTGGAAGATGCTTAAAGTAGCACATGTCTTCAGCTGTTTGTGCATAAAGCCTCTGTGACACCATGCTCTATATTCTTTGTATCAGGTTGGTACCTCCAGGTTCCGTGCTGAGGCTATGGGGAACGAGAATAGCGCCCCACCAGCTGCAGGAGCATGGCCCGATCTGCAGCACAAGAAGCGAAATGCCACTGCCGAGCTGGGCAAGGACCGTTGAGGGGTAATTTTTTTTAACCAACTTACCATGATGTAGTCTGAATCTGATACTCCCTCAGATCCAAATTAATTGACTCAACTATATGTAGATACGGATGTATCTAGATGTGTTTTTAGCTCTAGATACTACTACCTCCATCCCAAAGCTTAGGGATTATATTATTTTTAGAAAGTCAAACTATACCATGTTTGACTAAGCTTTTACCAAAAATCATTAACATGCAAAATACAAAATTAATATCATTAAATAGGTTGTGAAATATATTTTCCTACGGTATCTACACAATATTATATTTGTTGATAGAATGTTCTAAAATTTTGGTCAAACTTTACTTGTTTTGATTTCTCAAAAATAAATAAGCCTTAAGCTTTGGGATGGAGGTATCTAGACAAAGCTGAGTCAACTGGAGTAGTTTTTTTTGTCTGTCCATAGCTAGTGTTCATGGTGCAAAAGGCTAAGAGCATCCACTATATGCATCAGTCTATCTCATACAGTAATTCAATATCACTGCTGAGGTCTGCCTTTTGTTTTGCTATTCATATGCAGACTGAAACTTTAGGGCCTTTACTCAAAAGGAAGATCAAAACTGCGGCTGATCAGGCTACCAGTATGTTGATGCCGCCCCCATCTTCTAAATGCCTCTACAAGCACAAGGCCACGCGCCCGCTGGGTGGTGATCTTTTAATGAATATGGTATATTTTCTTAATCCACAAAACATGCCTTGATATTTGTCTGTTTATTGTCGGTTTTTTCTAATGCTTGCCAAAAGTTTACAACAACAACAACCAAGCCTTTCAGTCCCAAACAAGTTGGGGTAGGCTATAGTTGAAGCCCATAAGATCTCGAAGCCAAAAGTTTAGAAACACTAAATTCGTTTGCTTACAACCATCATACAGTAATGTTCATCTACTCTCCAGTTCCCCTAACCCAACAAAAAATGATGTTAATTATGATTTTTAGATTAAAAGAGCACCATTAGGCGCTGTTAATTATGATTTTGAGATTAAATGTCATTTGCAATTGCTAATTACAATTTTGAGGCAAATGATTAGTTTAACCTTGATCTGTTCCGCTCTCCATTTTTCCCAACCGAAAAAATGTAACCATTCCATTCCTCTGAAATGGAACCATTCCATTCCATTCCACGTTGTTTCAGAACCGAACACACCCTTGCATTGTTGTGAACTGTTGTCCATACACAGCCATACCATTCCACTTACATCCAGCACTATATGCATCAGTCTGTCTCAGAGTCATTCAATATCACTGCTGAGATCTGTTCCCATTCTTATGCAGGCTGAAACTGCTGCGCCTTTACTCAAGTGGATGCAAAATGAGGCTGATGAGGCTTCTGTGAGGACGATGGTGCCGGCACCATCATCCGAAAACCTCTACAAGCACGAGGCCATGGGCCAGCTGGGTGGTGACCTTTTAATGAATCTGGTATATTTTCTTAATCCACATACATGATTTTATTATTATCTGTTTAATTACTGTTGGCTTTGCCTAATGCTTACCAAAAGTTCAGAAACACTGCGTTTGCTTACAATCATCATACACTAATTTTTCACTTTTCAGTCTGTCTCATCCAGTATATAAACTGTTGAGTTCCGTTGGCTTCTTTTGTAATCATTTGCATTGTTGTCAACTGTTGTCTATGCACAACCCTATTCTTTTTGCATCAGTCCATCTCATAGATTTATTAAATATCAATGATGAGTTCTGTTGCTATTCATATGCAGGATGAAGCTTCTGTGCCTCTACTCAAATGGATAAAAAATGATCCTGATGAGGCTGCTGTGAAGATGATGGTGCCGCCACCATCTTCTGAAAACCTCCTCAAGCACAAGGCCACGGGCCAGCTGGGTGGTATCCTTTTTAAGCAGGTATATTTTCTTAATCCTCATACATGATTTGATTTGTCTGTTTATTGCTGGCTTTGTCTAATTATGCTTACCAATAGTTCAGAAACACACACAACCCTATTCTTCCACTTACATCCAGCACTATATGCATCAGTGTCTCATAGATTCATTTTATATATCACTGCTGATGTCTGTTGCTCATCAATTTTTATATGCAGACTGAAACTGCTAAGCCTTCATTGGTCAAAAGGATTGCAACTGCTGCTGATGAGGCATCTGCAGAGGCTGCCACCAAGTTCTTGTCGCCCCACCTTCTGGATGCTTATATAAGCTCAAGTCCAAGGACCAGCCGGGCCGTAACCATCCAAGGGTTCGGGTATATTTTCTTAAGCCACATATACATGCCATGATTTATTTGATATTATCACCGCTCGTTTCATCGCTTCTTGGAATTCGGAAACACCAAATTAGCATGCTTATATTCATCATACACTAAATTTTGACTGTTCAGTTTGTAACATAGTGTTATGCACTCGCTTGTCAATATTTGCATTGCTCTGAACTATGCACTTTACACAACCTAATTCTTCCACTTACATTCAGCACTACGCACCAGTAGTACCTCCCATGTTTTCTTCACCATCCCGATGCCGAGCTTGCGGGAATATGGCGGGCCCATGTACATACCCCGCATATAACACCTCCTATGGCTCTATCTACCTTTCTAATAACTCCTTCACGAGTTACAGTGTATGTATTCTCGGTGGTTTAGCAGGAATTGGCATATAGTAAAGTCTTGTTTTTAGTCTTCCCCGCTTCTTACATTAGTATCAATTTTCACCGCAGATCGTACCTTGTGAACTTCGTCCAATGATTAACCAGATGTGTCCGCATGAAGGGTCTTTCACTATGCATGGCAATGGCAAATTGATGAACACCTACACGGTCTATGAGGTGTATGTCTACAAGACGCAGGCCATCACATATTTGTATGGACATGATTGGAGAAAGTTTGCTTTTGACTACGGTCTGAGGAAGGGCGACGAGCTGAGGATCAGAAACTCAAACGGGCATATATACGTAATCGCTACGTAGTTGGAGACACTTCCAAATATATAATATGTAACTTTTTTGTACTCATATCCTTTGATTACCGCATTACGAGCGGTTGTTCTAAACCATTCCCTCTGTTCTAGCTTGCTGGGTTTAACATGATCAAAGCTGCAGATCCCCCGATGGAACAGAGCGGATGTCACAAAGGGCACCCACACCAGCACCGGCACCGGCTTCCCACTCTCCCCGCATCAGCACCGGTTCTGTACCAAAGACCGTTTATTGCATCTACCCCGAGGCCCCTACATCAGCATTGGTTCCCGTAGAGGCCCCATATACTACACTCCGCCTGCAGCCTCGCATCAAGACCTTTGGTTCCTCTAGCTGCACCGTTTATCGCACCTGCCCAACAGTCTCCTGCATCAGCACCGGTTCCTCTAGATGCACCGTTTATTGCACCTCGCCCAGCAGTCTCTCGCATCAGCACCGGCTCGTGTACCAGCCTGTGCTCCCGCACCTGCCCCACCTGCATCACCGAGGTCTCGGCTCATTGCCGTGGCCACCCGTGTGGTGACCCGTAACGCATCTGAAGGCTATGTTCGTGAGTATATGACAACATAACTGCTCTTATCTTGATGTCTTCTCTGCTCAAAGTCTCACATGGTTCAGTCTTCAGTGCATTGGTGCCATTGACTAATTTTTGTTGGTATCTCTTGCTTTGAATCAGAAATTGCCTAAAAGTATCGCCAAGATTCTCAATGTTGGCCGAAGGGGCAAGATTTCCCTCGTCATGGAGAGTGAAGGTCTCACCGTGGAGGGACGGTACTCCGTCAGTCCCACAGATGGCCGCTTGGCTGTTACTTCCAGGTGGAAAAAGTTCATTGACGGTGCCAAACTTCGCATTGGATCAAAGTTGAAGGTCAAGATCTTTCGATGCCGCTGTGACATGCTGGTCATCAAGTTTGCGGTTGTCTAGTTCTATTGTCCCATGAGCCCTTAGCAAATGCATTTGTAGTTATACTTATATAAGGTTATCTTATCTGAACTGCTAATTAATTCTATGGGTGGTAAAACTCTGGCAAGCTTTTGCTCTTAGCAAGTATGTATGTATGATCAGCTATTATGATAACTAATGTTTGTGTTCATCTTAATTTGCATTTCCGTTTTAGAAAAAAACTTAATTTCTATTTTGGCTGACCTTTTAGAGAACTATCAGATTGAATCCACAACATGATTCAAATAGATTCATTACACCAAGCCACATGTCTTGACCTTGCTATACACTAGTTCCATTAATCAGTGCAAGAAGGCTTACCTGAGCTGCCTGAACCACGGCAGATTCGAATCCACCTTAGCTATCTAGCTAGAAATACAACCTTTGCAGAAAGAGGATTTGCAGTACGGGGAGGCTGACATTGGGGACCCATGAGCCAGCAGCGTCGTCAACGTTTTAAAGGCGGCAGGAGATCGAAACAAAAAAAAAAGCCAAAAATCAGTTGGTAAACAAAATCCAAGAAATGAAACTTTTACCTTTCTGAAAGGATGACATGCGGGAGCCATGAGGCAGCAGCATCCTCAACTATTCCAAGGCGGCAGGGGATCAAAATAAAAATAGGAAATAGCCAGAAATTAATTAGGGTAAAAAATAAATCTATCAAAGGAAACCTTTATTGTTCATAGAGGATGACATGTGGGACCGACCTGCCAGCTGCGTCGTCATGGTTTCAAAGGGGGCAGGGGATCAAAAGAAAAAGGCAAATAACCAGAAATTAGGGGTTAAAAATAAATCCAACAAAGGAAACTTTTATTATTCATAGAGGATGACATGCGGGACCCATGAGCCAGCAGCTTCCTCAACGTTTCAAAGTCGGCATGAGATTGAAAGAAAAAAAAGTGACCAAATATCAGGAGCCAAAAATAATCCAAGAAAAGAAATTTTATTGTACATAGAGGATGACATGCGGGTCCCATTTTGCAGCAGCAGTCTCAACATTTCCAAGGCGGCACAGGACCAAAAGAAAAATGAAGTAGCCAGAAATCAGGGGGTGAAAAAAATCCAAGAAAAGAAAGATTTCAATTGGGATGCATCTGGACATCTGGGCCTTCGAACTATCCTGTTGGGCCTTTTGACTCGTACAATTTCAGCCCACTCCAAAATAGGAAAGTTCGGATTTTTCTAAAAAAAACAGGAAAGTCCTATGCTTCGCAAAAACACAAAACAAGGAGATTCAACATATAAGTTTGTTTATGTAAAAATAAAGATTTAATTTATCCGTTTGCAATAGCTCAGAGCGAAATACAATGTTTATTGTCTGCAAAATAATCAAGATATCACATGTTTCTTGTACGGGGAGGCTGACATCGGGGACCCATGAGCCAGCAGCGTCGTCAACGTTTTAAAGGCGGCAGGGGATGGAAAGAAAGAATAAACCAAAAATCTGTTGGTAAAAAATACAAGAAAAGAAACATTTTCGTTCTGAGAGGATGACATGCGGGACCCATGAGGCAGCAGCATCCTCAGCGTTTATTGTTCATAGAGGTTGACATGTGGGACCCGTGAGCCAGCAGTGCCCTGAATGTTTTAAAGGCTGCAGGAGATCGAAAGAAAAAATAAGCCAAAAATCATTTGGTCAACAAAATCCAAGAAAAGAAACATTTACCGTTCTGAGAGGATGACATGCGGGACCCATGAGGCAGCAGCATCCTCAATGATTCCAAGGCGGCAGGGGATCAAAGGGAAAAAGGAAATATCCCGAAATTAATTAGGGGTTCAAAATAAATCCATCAAAGGAAACTTTTATTGTTCACAGAGGATGACATGTGGGACCGACCTGCCAGCTGCGTCGTCATCGTTTCAAAGGGGGCAGGAGATCAAAAAAAAAGGCAAATAGCCAGAAATTAGGGGTCAAAAATAACTCCAAGAAAGGAAACTTTTATTGTTCGTAGAGGATGACATGCGGGACCCATGAGCCAGCAGCTTACTCAACGTTTCAAAGGCGGCATGAGATTGAAAGGAAAAGGCAAGTGACAAAATATCAGGAGCCAAAGATAATCCAAGAAAAAAACTTTATTGTACATAGAGGATGCCATGCGGGTCCCAATTAGCAGCAGCGGTCTCAACGTTTCAAATGCGGCTTGAGATCAAAAGAAAAAGAAAGTTGATTGTACATAGAGGATGACATGCGGGTCCCATGAGTCAGCAGCTTACTCAACGTTTCCAAGGCGGCAGGGGATCAAAAGAAAAAGGAAATAGCCAAAAATCAGAAGGTGAAAAAAACCCAAGAAAATAAACTTTTATAGCACATAGAGGATGACATGCGGGTCCCATGAGCCAGCAGGTTCCTCAACGTTTCAAACGTGGCATGAGATCGAAAGAAAAAGGCAAGTGACCAAATATCAGGAGGCAAAAATAATTCAAGAAAAGAAACTTGAGTGTACATAGAGGATGACATGCGTGTCCCATTTAGCAGCAGCGGTATCACCGTTTGAGAGGCTGCACGGGATCGAAAGAAAAAGGCAAGTGACCAAATATCAGGAGCCAAAAATAATCCAAGAAAAGAAATTTTATTGTACATAGAGGATGACATGCGGATCCCATGAGCCTGCAGGGTCCTCAACGTGGCATGAGATCGAAAGAAAAATTCAAGTGACCAAATATCAGGAGCCAAAAATAATTCAAGAAAAGAAACTTGATTGTACATACAGGATGACATGCGGGTCCCATTTAGCAGCGCGGTATCACCGTTTGAGAGGCTGCACGGGATCGAAAGAAAAAGGCAAGTGACCAAATATGAGGTTCCAAAAAAAATCCAAGAAAAGAAAGTTTTATAGTACATAGAGGATGACATGCGGGTCCCATTTAGCAGCAGCGGTCTCACCGTTTGAGAGGCGGCAGGGGATCGAAAGAAAAAGGTAAGTGACCAAATATGAGGTGCCAAAAAAATCCAAGAAAAGAAAGTTTTATAGTACATAGAGGATGACATGCGGGTCACATTTAGCAGCAGCGGTATCACAGTTTGAGAGGCGGCAGGGGATCGAAAGAAAAAGGCAAGTGACCAAATTTGAGGTGCCAAAAACAACTCCAAGAAAAGAAAGTTGATTGCTCATAGAGGATGACATGCGGGTCCCAATTAGCAGCAGCGGTGTCAACGTTTCCAAGGCTGCAAGGGATCAAAAGAAAAAGGAAGTAGCCAGAAATCAGGGGGTCAAAAAAAATCCAAGAATAGAAAGAATTTTGGTTCATAGAGGATGACATGCGGGACCCATGATCCTGCATCGTAAACGGCTCGATCGGAGAGCGTTGAACGAGATGGCGCGATCGAGAAAAAAACAATGCCAGAGAGGCTACCATCTGGGCCCTACATCCCTCGGCGGTGCGGATTTGCGTTGACTCGGCCGGCGAACCCGAGAATTCGAGATGCACCACGTCCCGGGCCACCATACGCAACGTTTTGGACGTTTTCGTCGGGCTAGGTGGCCTCAAAAACGAGAAAAAAAACGTTTTGACATGCACAACGGACAGACCCAAAATCGTCGGCCATGGTACACCAGCAACCACGGCGCGACTTCAACTTCGTCGGCCATGGCAACTTTTCTTGTAGTGCAACAAGATCAAACAATATATAAAAATTCACAAATAAATTGTACCATCCAAATACAATACATTGTTGACAACAATACTTCACACCAAATACAACACGTCCAACATACAATAATACAACATGGTTTTCAGACAATACAACACATAGTTTACAAACAAATACAACTAATATGCAACTATTGTTGTCCATTCCAATTCCACCATTCTTCCATGAGATCTTTTTGAAGCTCATCATGTGTGTCGTTGCACCGAATGGCATGGTATGAGGCAATAAATCGGGCAATCCTATGTGCGGATCTCCTCACTTGCACGGGAACCCCCATCAAGTCGTAGTGGGTATGATCCACATCTTTTCCGCGATCATCCTCTATAATCATGTTGTGCATGATTACACACGCGGTCAGGATGTACCAAAGGCATTCTTGATCCCAAAATCTAGCCGGTCCTCTAACAATGACAAATTGGGCTTGCAAAATCCCAAATGCTCTCTCTACATCTTTCCTAGCCGCCGCTTGTGCATTGTGGAATTGGGTTTGCTTCTTACCTCTTGGTTGAATAATTGGCTTCACAAATGTTTGCCACCTTGGATATATGCCGTCGGCGAGGAAGTAGCCATAGTTGTACTTGTGGCCATTTGCTTCAAACTCCACCAATGGACCTTCCCGCATTGCAAGTCTTGTCATTAGTGGTGACCGTTGAAGAACATTGATGTCATTGCAAGATCCGGGCATTCCAAAGAAAGCATGCCATATCCAAGTCTCTTGGTCGGCCACCGCTTCAAGTACTATGGTGGCATCCTTCTTGTAGCCTTTGAATTGTCCATGCCATGCCGCTGGACAATTCTTCCAACTCCAATGCATACAATCAATGGAACCAAGCATACCGGGAAACCCCCGGTTGGCGTTGATCTCCAAAAGTCTTGCCGTGTCTTGAGCATTGGGGGCTCTCAAGTATGTTGATCTCTAATAGTATTGATATGTTCTCCTCTTCTTCTTGGTCGAACTCGTCATCCGATGAATCATATGATGAACTCTAGAAACATATGTATAAAATTACTTCACTATGCTATTGTAGATAATTGGCGACTAATAGAGGCCGGCCGGCCGGCGGAGGTTCATACCTTGCGAGCAAATGGGCGAGCACCATGGGCGCGGCATGTTGCTAGCAAGCTTGAGGACGACGAGGACGACATGGCGACGCCTGAGCGGAGGAGAACGCGACGGCGGCGTCCCGCGGAGAAGGAGTGCCGAGTACACCTTGTCGCTGGCGGCGGCGCGAGCGGCACAGTGCGGCGGAGCGCCCGCTGCTGCCCGGAGGAGGTACGGGCGACGCGGATCTACGGCGCGGCGGCGCGCAGAAGCGAGGGCGGCCGCGGAATCGACCGGCGGCGGCTGGATTTCGCGCCGGCGGTAGGTGGGGAAATGAGGGCGCGGGCGCGGGGGGGAGGAATTTCCCAGCCGTTGGCTTTTCGCGCTTGGACGAGCGTTGCCGCGCGCTGTAGCCGACACACCAGATATGCCGCTCCCTTTTGTGCAAAACGCCGCGCCTGCTGGAGCGCCGCATTCCCTCCCGCGCGCGCGCCCTAAATTTTTTACAGCGCCGTTTACCGCGCCTGCTGGAGCGCCACATTCCCTCCCGCGCGCGCCAAATCGGTAGTTTTTTTACCGCGCGGCCTATATAGCGCGCCTGTTGGAGATGCTCTTAGCCCTTTGCGGCCTCGAAACTCGACGCCAGAGCATCTTGCTTTTTTCCTGGCCATCCCACAACTTCTGTCAGCGTGTTTCTTCCATCAAAGAAACTTTATAGGATCATACAAATTAGGCAAAACCGCAAAATAACCGGTATTTTGTGGTTTGGGCTAAAAATTATATTAATTCCAGATTTCACAAACAAGGCATGGCCATAAAAAATAGCGTTCCTCGTAAATTGACGCTCGCTTACCCCGTATACCCACTAGGCAAGTCATTTTTTAGTGTTTCCGATAAGGCCAGTGCTAGCCGTCGGTCGGCGGATCCTGGTCCAAAAATCGGTCATTGTTTCTACCGTTGGATCAACATCGTAGGATTGTAATCAGTCCATCTTCCACATCGCTTTCCTGTGTTGTCAGTCAAGTCACGTCACCACTACATGCATGTCGCTTTCGGGCTGTGCTCCGGTGTCCCCCCTTGGAGAACGACGTTCAGGTGGTAAACGTGCGTTTGGTTCGTGACCAGAAAATATGGATGATCCCATCCAAAAAGACGAATATTTCTGATAAAGGCTGGACCATATGATTCGTGAATTTCATGACTAATCTCACTACCCGCCTGAGAATCCATGGCCGTCGACGCGACTCCGACACCTGCCACCGTCGTATGTGTGCTCCCCAGCTCAGCGGCGGCCACCATGTCACGGCGAGCATTGGGCTTGCTTTTTCGCGTGGCTCCCCAGCTCGACATCGGCGGCCTCCAGGGCGCGGTAAGCGGCGGGCTTGATTCTCAACGTGGCTCCCTAGCTCGGCGGCGGCCTCCATGGCGTGGCGAGCAACGAGCTTGCTACATCTGCGCCACACCCAGTCGAAGAAATGGCCTCTCTAAGTATGTGCGGGTAGTGACCTTGCTAGGCATGGGTAGGCGGCCGCCCGCTAGGTTCGGCCTCCACCACAAAGGGAAAAGGACCCGTTAATTACATAATAACCGGTGTGTTAATGGCATATTTATATTTTTTATTAATCGTTAATTAAACATATTTTATCCCATCCCATCCCGTACATGTTTGCCCATGAACCAAACACACATGTTAAGTCAACCCACGAAGGGGTATCAACAGATCCTAGCCGTATAAATTGAACAAAGTTTAGAGGGGGGGACACCGGAGCAATAGCCGTCGCTTTCAGCTCTGCAGGGTGAAGGTCACACTATTTTTGTCACCGCCATGTGCGCTGTTTGGGCTTAGAGTGTTTACAACAAATGAAATTCAACAAAAGAACTATTTACAACAAAAATAATTCAACAAAATATATGTTTACAACAATACTCAATAATATTTTTTTACAAAAAAAGGGTCGCAGCACCAATAATTTTCTATGCCAAAAAATTAACCAAATGTTGAAAACAACAAATTAACAACAAAACCAACATTTTTATTTGGAAGTTTACAATAATAGTTAGCTTCAATGCCAGAAATATCTTTACAACAAATTATAAATATATTTACAACAATAATTAACACAAAAACAATAATTAACCACATATTTACAAGTATACTTTACAAAAACAACCAATTATTAGTGTGTTTACAACAAAAGCCAGCAACAATGTTCACAAAAAAAAACAATTTACATGCTAAAAATATCTTTATAACAGATTACAAACATATTAACAACAATAATTAACAGTAAAACCAACAAAAAATATATTTGCCGCCCCAC
Organism: Lolium perenne; assembly: GCF_019359855.2. Taxonomy (NCBI): domain Eukaryota; kingdom Viridiplantae; phylum Streptophyta; class Magnoliopsida; order Poales; family Poaceae; genus Lolium; species Lolium perenne. Next base: position 46,603,204 of record NC_067244.2, read on the forward strand.
ACCTGCATCTTCACTAGTACCTCCTTCGGCCGGCGACAACACCGGCGGCCACATCACGGCTGTAGTACCCGTAAGGGCTAGGTGCTGTGGTAGCCAAGCAGTAGGAGGCGCGGAGGTTGCTTGCAGGAGAAGGGGTAGGGCGGAGGTGTGCTCGTCGGGAGGAACTGTGGCGCTCGTCGGGGAGAAGAAGGGGCGCTCGTCGGGGAAGGAGCAGGGCGCTCGTCGGGGGAGGAGCAAGGACTGCCCGCTCGCCGGCAGAGGAGCAGGACAAGTGCGCTCGCCGGGGAAAGAGCTGCCGTAGCTCTCTCATCGGCGAAGGAGAAGGGGCAGCCCGCTCGCTAGCGGAGGAGCGGAGCCGGTGCGCTTGCCGGGGAAGGAGCTGCCACAGCGCACTAACCTGGGGAATTAGAAGGGGCAGTGCGCGCTCACTGGAGGAGGAACTTCGGCAGCGCGCTCGCCGGGAGCAGCTGCGAGACTGCGACGGGAGTAACATAAAGAGATTAGAAAAGGAAGTAGTAGTTGTGTGGCCAGCGATAGGATAGGGTACGGTGGGATCCACGTGCGCGTCGTGCGGCCACCGAGCAACGACTGATTTTTCGTGATCGGTGGGCTGATGGAAAGCATTTTCCTTCCGATAAGCTCGATAGCTTGACACAAAGGAAATTTCAAAACGTGGCCTTCTCGCCGTGGGCTCCCTTTCTTGATTCAATTCATCATTGATGATAATGTCGCACTAACGAGAAGGTTGCACCACCTCCTGCCGCGCCATTCCCATCTCTCGTGGAGATTGCGATGCATCCTATCCTTCCCTAAGGTGCGGGTTGCCCCACAAAGAGAATCGCAAGGAGAGCTCCTACAGGACGCTCGACCTAGGTAAACTAGATGATGCCCCGCGCGTTGCAGCGGGACACCTATGCATAATTGGTGGGTTGAGAAAATTTTCACAAACTGGATATGAAAAACACTCAAATAGAAAGAAAGATTGGCAATCTTTAACTTCCATACTCCCTCTACAAGGAAAAAATATCAAAAAAATTGAACAACAAATTAGAAGTGCGAGCTTGAAGTATAATGTAGATTGAGCACGACATCTTGCAATATACATTTGAACAAAGACTGACATGCTTCCTTTCTACAACAAACATATCTGAAATTTTGAACAACAAATTAGAAATGTGTGCTTGAAGTAGAATGTAGATTAGCATGACACGTTGAAATATACATTTGAGAAAAGAAATCTAACATATTCACATTTATCATCCATAAATCATTATATTATGCAGATTAAAATGAAATGATAAGATAAACATTATCAAGACATAATTCTAGCTAGTACCTAGCATGACACGTTGAAATATACATTTGAAAAAAATAAAGTAAACATATTCACTTTTATAATCCATTAATCATTATATTAGGCAGATTAAAAAAAGAGCAGATAAACATTATAAGAGAGGGGATTTGGTGACTAGGTGTATACGTGAGCACCCTCTAGATGCCACACGATCTGCGTTGAGATCCGGTTCTCGTCAATTGGATCTGTTGCCTTGACGTTGTCTTATCCATCGCTAAGTACTTGGCGTGGGTCCTACGTGATTTGAAAGTGCATTTGACCCACTATTTGAATTCAAAAAGGTGGGTCCTGCGTGATTTGGAAGTGTTGTTAGTGCTGATGTGGTTTGCTAACCCAAAAATGATAGTAACCGTGAATTGCTAGATGTGACACGTGTCAACCAATGGATGCGTGCTCACGTATACACCCGGTCACCAGGCTTCTTTTGAACATTATAATGACATAATCGTAGCTAGTACTTATTTAGAGCTGAGAAGGAACATGGATACGAAGAAAACTATTCTTAGACTGATAGTTCAGACAGCGTGAGAAAGAATGACTGACTTTGCAGTTTGCACAATATCATAGTTAGGAAAAAAATGGCACGACAAATATAACTATTTGCTCTTACCACTGTAACCTGCAATAATGAAAAGTGAAAGCATCAAATCAGAAATGCAATTTAAGTAGATTCATAAAGTAGGACATTCGTCTTCATCATTCTTTGATGCACGAATGCATGTTAGTTCACACATCAATTCACCAAGCACCTGGCAAGTCAATAAACATGAGAGACGGATATGGTTATTTGAGATCAACGACCACAGGTTCGAGCACAAGATCATTACCCACTCCGTCAATCTATTGCCGTGGCCACCCTAAGTGTACCTGAGCTGTTAACAACAGAAGTATAAAACTATGGTGGCCGGAGAGATTCAGGAGACCCTAGTGGAGAGAAAGGTCATTTAGATTTTAGAGGATAGGCATGGGATGGCTCACCGGTGGTGATTGATATCAGAGGAATGGCCCCTCCATCCCAACAATGGTCGGGGTGGTGGAGACAACGCAAGTCCAGTACTTAAAGGGGAGAGAAGAAGATGTACTTGTTCCATCAGTACTGCTGTTTGTGGGAGATGAAGAGAAAATAGAGAATAGATCAAGGCGATGCGTAAGTGGAAGATAAAGATGGTGGACGTAATGGAGGAGACGAAAGGTGGAGAGACAATTAGCTCAAAGGACATGGAGGCTAGTGGAGAAGACATTCTTGGGGCGGAAAAGAGGAGAAAAATCTAATGTAATCTGTAATCTACTGATCCAATTAACGCACCGAATCACTTAAAAAATGGAGCGGGGATCAAGACTAATAACTGTGTGATGGACGCATCAATTGCTGAGGTGGACCAATTAGATGATTGTTTAGGTGGACACCTTGCATGTTGAGAGAATTCACTTAGTGGGTTGCTCCTATTTAGTTATTATAGATTTCATTCTTATCACGGTTTCTCAGTTTTTCATATTATTTATTTTTGTTTTCCTTTTTCCTTTCACCTTATTTTTTTATTGTTTTATGGTTATTTCATATGAACCTTTAAAGAAGTGTTGGCAAGGTAAAAAAAACTATTTGTAAATTTTTTTGAAAAAAATATTCACGAGTTCGAAAAATTCTTCGTAAGACAATTTTTTTTGGATAGTTCAGAAAAATTGTTGGCATAGTATAGAAAAAATGTTAATGGGTTTAAAAAATATTTGAAAAGTTCAAAATTATGTTCATGATGTTAAGGAAATGTTTCTACAGTTCAAGAAAAAATGTCCACGAGTTCAAAAAAGATGTTTCTCATACTTCAAAGAAAGTGTTCCCGAGTCCAAAAGAATATTCCGTGAGAGTGAAAAATGTTCGCATAGTTCAAAGAGAGCATTCCTTATTTGACAAAAAATGTTTGAGCAGATCAAAATTATTTTTGAGTAGTTCATAAAGAAATATTCACTCATTACAAAAAAAAATCATACTATCAAAAAGAAAGCTAAATTTGATAACAAAACAAGAAATATAAATAAGGAAAGAAATATAAATAAAAATGGAAAATGAAAACAAAAAATAAACAGTGAAATGAAAAAGACAAAGAAAAAAAAGAAAACGATGAAAATAATTTTTAAAAAAGTAAAACGAAAAAGAGGGACATACCTGGGTCGGCAAAGGAAGCACAGTATCCTGAGGGCATGTACAGACTTCGTGGGATGGAGGTAGTATAGTAGATAAGGGCACCCAAACGGACGCGCTGGACCGTCTATTTTGGGCCGTTTGGGTGGCCGAGCGGACACCCGGACAGCGGCCTCCGCGTGTCCGTTTGGGTCGCACGCTGCGTCCAACGGTGGACGCAGCGCATATTCGAAGAAATAGGAAAACGAAATTTAAAATGCAAATTTAAACAAAATTTAATTAAGCATATGCCCTATTTTGGGCAAATTTGTACCTAGCCCTATTTCGGGAAAATAACAAACAAAAGAAGCTCTTTATATGGGCTTTAAAGTTTAAACTAAAAAACCCTATGTTAGGGTTTGGTCGACGACGCGGTGGCCGCCGGTGCGCCGCCTAGTCCCTGTGGCCGTCGTCGGCGTCGGCGTCGACGATGTCCCCGGGTGGCGAGGCCCTGTTGTGGCTCGACCGCGCCGGGGACTCCGGTCACGGAGACCACATGGCCTCCTCCTAGGCGGAATGGGGGTCCGGAGCCGCCCGAGGAAGCGGCGCCGCGGCAGCACGGAGCTGCGCCTCCCTCTCCTGCCAGGCGAGGTGCTTGGCCTTCTGGCGCCGCTCCTCCGCGGCGTGGCGCCTGGCCTCCTGCCGCCGCGCCGCTTCTTCCTCCTGCCGTCGCGCCTCGCGGGCCTCGGGGCGAACAACTCACGTGCCTCGGCGTCCTCCGCCGCATGCCGGCCTCCTCCTCCATCGCGGAGGTGCGAATGGCCGCTTCGAGTTGCGGCCATTTCGCTTCCTCCTCCGCCGCCGAGATCATGAGAGCGGCGCGGAGGTCAGGGTCCTCCTCCGAGGACTCCGGCTTGGGCTGCAGCAGCAGCAGCGGCGCCGGTTGCGGCAATGTCGCGCCGCCGCGGGCGACATCTCCTATGTGGAGGCCGCCGCGGTTCCCTCCGGCCCGAAGCGCCGGCGGCGGACGGCGGCTGCTGCTGGCCTTGTCGTCATTGGCTCCGGGAGCGAACCGTCGCTTGGGGGCCATGGCGGCGGTTTCGCTCGGGGAGTGGAGTGAGGACTGGACTTGAGGGACAGATCCCCTCCAGTCCACATTTAATAAGCCTCCCCGGTCACCGACGGGTGGGCCCAAGGGAGACGAGCAGCCAAGCGGCCGGACGCGACCGGACGCCGCGTGCCATCCGCGGCCACGCAAACCTAGCCTAGATTTGGGCCAGGTTTGCATCGTTCCGGACGCCACGGCCATCCGCATTTGCGGTGCATCGCCGCGTTGGGCCTCTTTTTTGTCCGGCTGGACCCATCCAGACACGCGGCGCGGGCACGGGATAGGTCGCCCCGTTGGAGATGCCCTAACTTATGTAACAATTGGAATTGGCGAATTGCCACGTACGTCTAGGTGAAGCCCAACTGTCCAAGTCCCCAAGCCCAAGCTCACCTACAGCAAGCGAAACCCAGTAGCCAACCAGCGGTAGCCCACCATGGCACAACTAATTGGAGCGCAATCACCGCATCCGAGCCTAGGGATCATTTCTTTTCCGCTGCGGCCGTGCGTCTAGGGCAGTTTAAAATTTAAACCCTATCCTTCCTGAACTGATCTAAAAAAAAAGGTGGGCGGCGATCAACGACTGCGTGGGCGCACGGCCAGCCGGACGGCCGCACCGCCAGCGTGCCTGAGCGGCGACGAGGCGAAGAAAGTGTTAGTTACTTTTGTCTCTGATTCTAATTGTCTCGTTAATTAGCCCTAGATCATGTCTCTCAGTATTAGATTGATTTGTGCCTTTAGAACTATATCAGTAGAATTGCTGAAGATCTTTCATTTTTGCTGACTTAGGACCTTCCATAGTTCTGAATTTCGGCTGATCCCGAGTATCAAGCTGGGGTTTGTTGAGTTCTTCCACAAGTGCGTGCGTGCCTGCCTCTCGTGTGCGTGCTTGATCTTGACCACATTCTGCTGGGTCCTGGACAGTCAAGTAGAAACAATGGCACCGGCGTCTACACGCGCGGCAGCGGCACTCGATGACGTGACTTTAGACAACACCGACGCCCTCGACTGCCGCCTTTGCTGCCTACCACTCAAGCCGCCCATCTTCCAGGTAATTAACATATGCAAAATGATGTCAACCATGCGAACAAGGGCTCATCGTCTCATGTCCCCGCGCTTGCAGTGTAAGGTGGGGCACGTGGTATGCTCGCCGTGCCGAGACAAGCTGGGGCGGCTCGGAGGTGCCATGTGTGTCGCACGGCGACTTCCGGCGGATACCACCGGAACCACGACATGGAGAAGCTGCTGGAGTCCATCCGGGTGCCTTGCTCCAACGCCGCCTACGGCTGCGCCGCCAAGCCGGTCTACTATGACAGGGACACCCACCTCCGGTTCTGCAAGCACGCGCCCCGCCACTGCACTATTGAAGCATGTGGCTTCGTTGGCTCGACATTATCGGCGCTCCTTGACCACTTCTTCGCCGTGCATGTGTCTATGTCTCCGTTGAGAGAGATTTTCAGAAAAGTGCAAGTATAGTTTAAAGAAACGTGCAACTCGATCCAGTTGCACATTTCTGGTAGAAAAGTGCAATTGCACTTTTTTTAACAGAAAAGTGCAACTCAAGCAGTTTTTTGTAACTGATTTAGACTTAAGAAAATCTGAGTTGACTGAGACATAGCAAAACCGTAAACCTTATGCATCACTTAGTTCAGTTTACAGTTATAGGTGTAGTTAAGCATCTGTTAGTCGTGGTGTTTGAGCCAGTCATGGGATGGCATGACATGTGGATCAAGACCGTTGTAATAGGTGCCTGTAGATCATGTTCTGCACGATCGTCTCGTGGGATGGCGCGAGTGGTCGCTGGTCGTGTGGAGCGTTTTTAGCTGAGGTTGTTACACCTCTGTATCTCTGAATAAATAGAGAAAAAAAAAACGAAAATGCAGTAAGTTTTACACTGCGCCAAACTGTGTATCCCCTGTGTGTTTTTATCCACTTGTATTTGTTCTTCACGTGTTGTTCGCAAGATCGTGCGAGAGAGTCTTGGTATACCCGAGGATCAGGACAACAGTTGGTATCAGAGCCCGTGTGCTCGATCGCTAAGGCAATGTCCGAATCCCCGACGGAGAAGTCCGGCGAGGCGACGCCGCGCGCCAAGATCTCTGACGGCTCGGAGGAAAGTGGAGGCCAGATCGTGATCCAGTGGATGGTTAGGGACGGTGGATCGGCCCAGTGGCCGATGCTCACCAGAACCAACTATGCCGACTGGGCACTACTGATGCAAGTGATAGAAAAAATGTTAATGGGTTTAAAAAATATTTGAAAAGTTCAAAATTATGTTCATGATGTTAAGGAAATGTTTCTACAGTTCAAGAAAAAATGTCCACGAGTTCAAAAAAGATGTTTCTCATACTTCAAAGAAAGTGTTCCCGAGTCCAAAAGAATATTCCGTGAGAGTGAAAAATGTTCGCATAGTTCAAAGAGAGCATTCCTTATTTGACAAAAAATGTTTGAGCATATAAAAATTATTTTTTGAGTAGTTCATAAAGAAATATTCACTCATTACAAAAAAAAATCATACTATCAAAAAGAAAACTAAATTTGATAACAAAACAAGAAATATAAATAAGGAAAGAAATATAAATAAAAATGAAAATGAAAACAAAAAATAAACAGTGAAATGAAAAAGACAAAGAAAAAAAAGAAAACGATGAAAATAATTTTTAAAAAAAGTAAAACGAAAAAGAGGGACATACCTGGGTCGGCAAAGGAAGCACAGTATCCTGAGGGCATGTAGAGACTCCGTGGGATGGAGGTAGTATAGTAGATAAGGGCATCTCCAACCGAGAGATCTAAACAGACGCGCTGGATCCTCTATTTTGGACCGTTTGGGTGGCCGAGCGGACACCCGGACAGTGGCCCGCGTCCGCGTGTCCGTCTGGGTCGCACGCTGCGTCCAATGGCGGACGCAGCGCATATTCGAAGAAATAGGAAAACGAAATTTAAAATGCAAATTTAAACAAAATTTAATTAAGCATATGCCCTATTTTGGGCAGATTTGTACGTAGCCCTATTTTGGACAAATAACAAACAAAAGAAGCCCATTATATGGGCTTTGAAGTTTAAACTAAAAAACCATATGTTAGGGTTTGGTCGACGACGCGGTGGCCGCCGGTGCGCCGCCTAGTCCCTGTGGCCGTCGTCGGCGTCGGCTTCGACGACGTCCCCGGGCGGCGAGGCACTGTTGTGGCTCGACCGCGCCGGGGACTCCGGCCACGGAGACCACAGGGCCTCCTCCTAGGCGGAATGGGGGTCCGGAGCCGCCCGAGGAAGCAGCGCCGCGGCAGCACGGAGCTGCGCCTCTCTCCTCGCCGGGCGAGGCGCTTGGCCTTCGGCGCCGCTCCTCCGCGGCGTGGCGCCTGGCCTCCGCCGCCGCGCCGCTTCTTCCTCCTGCCGTCGCGCCTCGCGGGCCTGGGCGAACAACTCCCAGGCCTCGGCGTCCTCCGCCGCCTGCCGGGCCTCCTCCTCCATCGCGGAGGTGCGAATGGCCGCTTCGAGTTGCGGCCATTTCGCTTCCTTCTCCGCCGCCGAGATCATGAGAGCGGCGCGGAGGTCGGGGTCCTCCTCCGAGGACTCGGCTTGGGCTGCGGCAGCAGCAGCGGCGCCGGTTGCGGCAATGCCGCGCCGCCGCGGGCGGCCTCTCCTATGTGGAGGCCGCCGCGGTTCCCTCCGGCCCGCAGCGCCGGCGGCGGACGGCGGCTGCTGCTGGCCTCGTCGTCATTGGCTCCGGGAGCGAACCATCGCTTGGGGGCCATGGCGGCGGTTTCGCTCGGCGAGTGGAGTGGGGACTGGACTTGAGGGACAGATCCCTGATACGTCTCCGACGTATCGATAATTTCTTATGTTCCATGCCACATTATTGATGATATCTACATGTTTTATGCATACTTTATGTCATAATTATGCGTTTTCCGGAACTAACCTATTGACGAGATGCCGAAGGGCCGATTCTTTGTTCTGCTTGTTTTTGGTTTCAGAAATCCTAGTAAGGAAATATTCTCGGAATCGGACGAAATCAACGCCCAGCATCTTAGAATCCCCGGAAGCATCCAGAACACCCGAGAGAGGCCAGAGGGGGGCCACAGGCCCACCAGACCATAGGCCGGCGCGGCCTGGGGGTGGCCCGCGCCCCCTATGGTGTCGTTGACTCGTTGACCCTCCGACTCCGACTCTCCGCCTATATAATCGTCCCTGACCTAAAAACCTCGAGCAGTTCGACGAAAACAGAGAAAACCATCCAGAGCCGCCGCCATCGCGAAACTCCAATTCGGGGGACATAAGTCTCTGTTCCGGCACCCTGCCGGGACGGGGAATTGCCCCCGGAGCCATCTCCACCGCCGTCTCCACCGCCATCTTCACCGCCATCGCTGCCTCCATGATGAGGAGGGAGTAATTCACCCCCGGGGCTGAGGGCTCTGCTATAGCTATGTGGTTCATCTCTCTCTTTGTGATCAAATTGAATATCATCTATGTGCTACTCTAGTGATGTTATTAAAGTAGTGTATTCCTCCTGCACGGTGTAATGTGGACAATGTGTGCATCGTGTAGTACTTGGTTTATGCTATGATTGTGATCTCTTGGTAGATTATGAAGTTAACTATTACTATGATGGTATTGATGCGATCTATTCCTCCTTTCATAGTGTGATGGTAGAAGTGTGCATGCTATGTTAGTACTTGGTTTGGTTGTGTTGATCTATCTTGCACTCTAAGGTTATTTAAATATGAACATTGAATATTGTGGAGCTTGTTAACTCCGGCATTGAGGGTTCGTGTAATCCTACACAATGGTGTTCATCATCCAACAAGAGGGTGTAGAGTAGTCCTATTATGAGATCATTGTTGAGAGTGTCCACTAGTGAAAGCAGGATCCCTGGGCCTTGCTTCCAAGCATCGAATCTCCGTTTGTTTACTGTTTTGTTGAATGTTTACTCGCTGCCATATTTCATTCCGATTGCTATTATCACTCATACTCATCCATATTACTTGTATATCACTATCTCTTCGCCGAACTAGTGCACCTATTAGGTGTGTTGGGGACACACGCGACTTCTTGCTTTGTGGTTGCAGGGTTGCATGAGAGGGATATCTTTGACCTCTTCCTCCCTGAGTTCGATAAACCTTGGGTGATCCACTTAAGGGAAACTTGCTGCTGTTCTACAAACCTCTGCTCTTGGAGGCCCAACACTGTCTACAGGAAAAGGAGGGGGCGTAGACATCAAGTACTTTTCTGGCGCCGTTGCCGGGGAGGAAAGGTAAAAGGCACTCATACTCCGGTTCCAGGTAACAGTACTTTTCTGGCGCCATTGTGTGTGTGCTCGAAGCTATTTCCTTTAGATCCTGTAATTGCATCTTTTTGTTTCTTGTTTACACTAGTTAGGCATAATGGAAAACAACAAAAATATGAGAGATCTTTATGAACTTTATCTTGAATTAGGACATGATGTGTTTGAAGAGAGAATTAAAAACCCTTGGAACTTTATATGCATGCTAATGGGAATGTTATTAATATGAATGCTTTGAACACTATTGTTGCTAATGCTATGGAAAATTCTAAGCTTGGGGAAGCTGGTTTTGATGAGCACGATCTTTTTAGTCCCCCGGGCATGGAGGAGGAAATTTACTTTGATGATACTTTGCCTCCAATTTATGATGATTATAATGATAGTAGTCTTATGGTGCCACCTGTTATGGAGGATAAATTTGATTATGAATACAATATGCTTCCTATATTTGATGATGAGAATAATAATGATAGCTACTTTGTTGAACTTGCTCCCACTACAACTAATAAAATTGACTATGCTTATGTTGGGAGTAGTAATAATTTTATGCATGAGACTCATGATAAGAATGCTTTATGTGATAGTTATATTGTTGAGTTTGCTCATGATACTACTGGACATTATTATGAGAGAGGAAAATATGGTTGTAGAAATCTTCATGTTACTAAAACACCTCTCTATGTGCTGAAATTTTTGAAACTACACTTGTTTTATCTTCCTATGCTTGTCACTTTGCTCTTCATGAACTTGTTTATTTACAAGATTCCTATGCATAGGAAGCATGTTAGACTTAAATGTGTTTTGAATTTGCCTCTTGATGCTCTCTTTTGCTTCAAATACTATTTCTTGCGAGTGCATCATTAAAACTGCTGAGCCCATCTTAATGGCTATAAAAGAAAGAACTTCTTGGGAGATAACCCATGTGTTATTTTGCTACAGTACTCTATTTCATATTTGTGTCTTGGAAGTTGTTACTACTGTAGCAACCTCTCCTTATCTTAGTTTTGTGTTTTGTTGTGCCAAGTAAAGTCTTTGATAGAAAGGTTGATACTAGATTTGGATTACTGCGCAGAAACAGATTTCTTTGCTGTCACGAATCTGGGCAAAATTCTCTGTAGGTAACTCAGAAAATTATGCCAATTTACGTGAGTGATCCTCAGATATGTACGCAACTTTCATTCAATTTGGGCATTTTTATTTGAGCAAGTCTGGTGCCTCAATAAAATTCGTCTTTACAGACTGTTCTGTTTTGACAGATTCTGCCTTTTATTTCACATTGCCTCTTTTGCTATGTGGGATGGATTTCTTTGTTCCATTCTTCCAGTAGCTTTGAGCAATGTCCAGAAGTGTTAAGAATGATTGTGTCATCTCTGAACATGTGAATTTTTGATTATGCACTAACCCTCTAATGAGTTTGTTTCGGTTTGGTGTGGAGGAAGTTTTCAAGGGTCAAGAGAGGAGGATGATATACTACGATCAAGAAGAGTGAAAAGTCTAAGCTTGGGGATGCCCCGGTGGTTCATCCCTGCATATTTCAAGAAGACTCAAGCATCTAAGCTTGGGGATGCCCAAGGCATCCCCTTCTTCATCGACAAATTATCAGGTTCCTTCTCTTGAAACTATATTTTTATTCGGTCACATCTTATGTACTTTACTTGGAGCGTCTTTGTGTTTTTGTTTTTGCTTTTGTTTGAATAAATGCTTGTGTGGGAGAGAGACACGCTCCGCTGGTTCATAGGAACACATGTGTTCTTAGCTTTTAATTTTCATGGCGAAGGTTGAAACTACTTCGTTAATTGTTATATGGTTAGAAACGGGAAATGCTACATGTAGTAATTGGTAAAATGTCTTAAATAATGTGATACTTGGCAATTGTTGTGCTCATGATTAAGCTCTTGCATCATATACTTTGCACCTATTAATGAAGAAATACATAGAGCATGCTAAAATTTGGTTTGCATAATTGGTCTCTCTAAGGTCTAGATAATTTCTAGTAAAGAGTTTGAACAACAAGGAAGACGGTGTAGAGTTTTATAATGTTTACAATATGTCTTTATGTGAGTTTTGCTGCATCGCTTCATCCTCGTGTTTGTTTCAAATAACCTTGCTAGCCTAAACCTTGTATCGAGAGGAAATACTTCTCATGCATCCAAAATACTTGAGCCAACCACTATGCCATTTGTGTCCACCATACCTACCTACTACATGGTATTTCTCCGTCATTCCAAAGTAAATTGCTTGAGTGCTACCTTTAAAATTTCTATCCTCTACCTTTGCAATATATAGCTCATGGGACAAATAGCCTAAAAACTATTGTGGTATTGAATATGTACTTATGCACTTTATCTCTTATTAAGTTGCTTGTTGTGCGATAACCATGTTCCTGGGGACGCCATCAACTACTCTTTGTTGAATATCATGTGAGTTGCTATGCATGTCCGTCTTGTCTGAAGTAAGGGAGATTTACCACCTAATGGTTAGAGCATGCATATTGTTAGAGAAGAACATTGGGCCGCTAACTAAAGCCATGATCCATGGTGGAAGTTTCAGTTTTGGACAAATATCCTCAATCTCATATGAGAAAATTATTTGTTGCTACATGCTTATGCATTAAAGAGGAGTCCATTATCTGTTGTCTATGTTGTCCCGGTATGGATGTCTAAGTTGAGAATAATCAATAGCGAGAAATCCAATGCGAGCTTTCTCCTTAGACCTTTGTACAGGCGGCATAGAGGTACCCCTTTGTGACACTTGGTTAAAACATGTGCATTGCGATAATCCCGGTAATCCAAGCTAATTAGGACAAGGTGCGGGCACTATTAGTATACTATGCATGAGGCTTGCAACTTGTAGGATATAATTTACATAACACATATGCTTTATTACTACCGTTGACAAAATTGTTTCTTGTTTTCAAAATCAAAGCTCTAGCACAAATATAGCAATCGATGCTTTCCTCTTTGAAGGGCCTTTCTTCTACTTTTACTGTTGAGTCAGTTCACCTATTTCTCTCCACCTCAAGAAGCAAACACTTGTGTGAACTGTGCATTGATTCCTACATACTTGCATATTGCACTAACGCGGACTTTTGGCTCATGGGTGCTCCACTCCCCTATAGATCCTCTGTGTATATTTGCTCCAAGATTGGTGCAGCGAAAGTAAGGAATTTCTCTCACGCAAGCCAGGAAGTCAGAATACAGATGAATACCAGTCGCTCTACCTGACACGTTGTACTAACACTGGGCCTGATACAGTGTCACATGCGGCAGCATTTATGAGAATAGTGTGGGTACATGTCAGTACAGGAATCCTAAGTCAAATGTGAATCAAATGCAACACCATGTATTCTGCCATGGCCTGCCATCCCACGCCTCCCCACCATTAAAACCAGCTTTCCCCTTCGCCGCCTCTTACCTGAGCTCCGGCGAACAGTAGCTTAGAGCTTGCAGCTATTATTTCTGGAGGACCAGCGCCTTGCCGGTGATGTATTCTTTTACCTCCGGCCAGCGTGGCGTCTCTTCGGCGGGAACCAAGACCACCAGATCTGGAGCTTGGTTTCATGAGGGATGTGACTCCCTGATCCAGCAAAGCACCAGGCCATTCGCCGGGAAGGTCGGATGAGACCTTGCTGATGATGTTGCCTGCCAATGCAGACCATAGCCGGTGAGTGGCGGAGACGGCGACAGGGGAGCACTTCCAGGAGCTCGTGGACTGGGTGGAGGCACAGCGCCCGGCGCCCATGGTGGCGAGGGCCTACCTGCAGGTTGGTGACGGTGACAGCACGGAGTTTGCCTTCAGCTCTGGATCAAGCGACGCGGTAAAGGACCTCAAGGCCACTCCCTAGATATTTTTTTTTGTTTTGGTTTGGATCTGATCTGCCCTGATTCCGTTCGATGGATATGTGTATTTTTGGCCCGAGGGATTCTTCTTTGCTTTATAAGAAATAATCGATGCTTTGCAAGTTTTGATCAGCTAACCTAAGTTCCTCCATCTGTCAGTTCAATGATAAGATGATTTATTACTTTGTACAGACTACATATCTAAAACTCATGTTTTAGCACTGTTAAATGCGCAACTGTGTTCCTAATTTTGCTCTGAAGCCTTCAAATGTCCATTCACAAGATCTGAACGCTAATGTTGTACGATTTCAGAATCTCACAAATGTTCCAGTATTTTAACCCTGGGTAGAATCGTACGATTTCTTCATATATTTGATGATATTTGGTGTTAAGTGTGCTGCTAATCTAGTTTAGATAATAATCCAGATCTGTACTCAAGTAAGGAGCTCAAGGCAAGTTCCAGAACATGTAATTAATTAGATTTGGAAATAATTTCCTTGGAATAATATCGTGAAATTCTTTGAAATGAGGTTCCTGGAACAAGATGTGCTCTTAGTACCAGTAAATATTTTTTCTTTTCTATTTTCAATTATGAGATGATTTATATGTTCAGTCGAGAGTACAGATCTGAAATTATGTTTTTGCACGGTTACCTGTGCAACTTTGTTCTTTGTTCCGCCCTTGGGCCGTCAAATGTTTGCTCAGAAGTATTAGGACATGTAATTAATTAGATGACAAACTAATTTTCATGGATTATTATCTTTAAATTCCCTGGAATAGGTTTTCTACTAAAACCTTTAAGTTAATTGAGAAATTAAATTATTATTTTAATCCCTGGAAGTAATAAAACAATAAAGTTCCTAATTGTTAAATCATATTCCTGGAATAAAATCTAATCTTTGTACTAGGAAATATTAAATTTGTTTTTGTTAGAAAAATATGAAAAAATCAACCTATAAATTTAAGCTATTTATAAGTTGTTTGATGGAAATAAGTATAGTTAGCATAATGGAACGAAGTCTATGAAAAAGTTTTCACTCTGATCAAAGATGAGGGGTCCATGGTTGATAGGTTGAGGTTTTTTTGAATTTTTTTTTGGATAGGTTGAGGTTGCGGTAGAAAAAAGCAAGCTGCAACGGCATGCTTGACTTTTGGGCACCGAGACAACACAGCCTTTCTGTCATTGTGGGCCCAGTACGGCTCTATGGTGGGATACACACGCTGCATGTCAATACAGGAAATACCAGATTCTTTATACAACATCAATCAGTGGGCCTAGGGCAGGTGTCACCTAGAAACATGGGTGGGTGTAGCACCCAAGAGCTCCATTGTAATTCTCCATATTGCACTTGTTATATTACTCTATGTTGACAATATCCATGAGATATACATGTTACAAGTTGAAAGCAACCGCTGAAACTTAATATTCCGTTGTGTTGCTTCAATGCCTTTACTTTGAATTATTTCTTTATGAGTTAACTCTTTTGCAAGACTTATTGATGCTTGTCTTGAAGTACTATTCATGAAAAGTCTTTGCTTTATGATTCATTTGTTTACTCATGTCATTACCATTGTCTTGGATTGCTGCATTCATTACATGTGTTTACAATAGTATGATCAAGGTTATGATGGCATGTCACTCCAGAAATTATCTTTGTTATCGTTTACTGGACGACGAGCTAAACTTGGGGATGCCGATACGTCTCCGACGTATCGATAATTTCTTATGTTCCATGCCACATTATTGATGATATCTACATGTTTTATGCATACTTTATGTCATAATTATGCGTTTTCCTAACTAACCTATTGACGAGATGCCGAAGGGCTTCTTTGTCATTGCTTTTTGGTTTCGTAAATCCTAGTAAGGAATATTCTCGGAATCGGACGAAATCAACGCCCAAAGATCTTAGAATCCCGGAAGCATCCGTAACACCCGAGAGAGGCTGAGGGGGCCACAGGCCCACGAGACCATAGGCCGGCGCGGCCTGGGGGTGGCCCGCGCCCCCCTATGGTGTCGTCGCCTCGTTGACCCTCCGACTCCGACTCTCCGCCTATATAATCGTCCCTGACCTAAAAACCTCGGGCAGTTCGACGAAAACAGAGAAAACCATCCA
This sequence comes from Lolium perenne, assembly GCF_019359855.2. Taxonomy (NCBI): domain Eukaryota; kingdom Viridiplantae; phylum Streptophyta; class Magnoliopsida; order Poales; family Poaceae; genus Lolium; species Lolium perenne. Next base: position 46,619,016 of record NC_067244.2, read on the forward strand.
GAGCCGCCGCCATCACGAAACTCCAATTCGGGGGACAGAAGTCTCTGTTCCGGCACCCTGCCGGGACGGGGAATTGCCCCCGGAGCCATCTCCACCACCGTCTCCACCGCCATCTTCACCGCCATCGCTGCCTCCATGATGAGGAGGGAGTAATTCACCCCCGGGGCTGAGGGCTCCGTTGTAGCTATGTGGTTCATCTCTCTCTCTGTGATCAAGTTGAATATCATCTATGTGCTACTCTAGTGATGTTATTAAAGTAGTGTATTCCTCCTGCACGGTGTAATGTGGACAGTGTGTGCATCGTGTAGTACTTGGTTTATGCTATGATTGTGATCTCTTGTAGATTATGAAGTTAACTATTACTATGATGGTATTGATGCGATCTATTCCTCCTTTCATAGTGTGATGGTAGAAGTGTGCATGCTATGTTAGTACTTGGTTTGGTTGTGTTGATCTATCTTGCACTCTAAGGTTATTTAAATATGAACATTGAATATTGTGGAGCTTGTTAACTCCGGCATTGAGGGTTCGTGTAATCCTACACAATGGTGTTCATCATCCAACAAGAGGGTGTAGAGTAGTCCTATTATGAGATCATTGTTGAGAGTGTCCACTAGTGAAAGCAGGATCCCTGGGCCTTGCTTCCAAGCATCGAATCTCCGTTTGTTTACTGTTTTGTTGAATGTTTACTCGCTGCCATATTTCATTCCGATTGCTATTATCACTCATACTCATCCATATTACTTGTATATCACTATCTCTTCGCCGAACTAGTGCACCTATTAGGTGTGTTGGGGACACAAGAGACTTCTTGCTTTGTGGTTGCAGGGTTGCATGAGAGGGATATCTTTGACCTCTTCCTCCCTGAGTTCGATAAACCTTGGGTGATCCACTTAAGGGAAACTTGCTGCTGTTCTACAAACCTCTGCTCTTGGAGGCCCAACACTGTCTACAGGAAAAGGAGGGGGCGTAGACATCAATCCCCTCCAGTCCACATTTAATAAGCCTCCCCGGTCACCGACAGGTGGGCCCAAGGGAGACGAGCAGCCAAGCGGCCGGACGCGACCGGACGCCGCGTGCCATCCGCGGCCACGCAAACCTAGCCTAGATTTGGGCCGGGTTTGCGTCGTTCCGGACGCCACGGCCATCCGCATTTGCGGTGCATCGCCGCGTTGGGCCTCTTTTTTGTCCGGCTGGACCCATCCGGACGCGCGGCGCGGGCGCGGGATGGATCGCCCCGTTAGAGATGCCCTAACTTATGTAACAATTGGAATTGGCGAATTGCCACGTACGTCTAGGTGAAGCCCAACTGTCCAAGTCCCCAAGCCCAAGCTCACCTACAGCAAGCGAAACCCAGTAGCCAACCAGCGGTAGCCCACCATGGCACAACTAATTGGAGCGCAATCACCGCATCCGAGCCTAGGGATCATTTCTTTTCCGCTGCGGCCGTGCGTCTAGGGCAGTTTAAAATTTAAACCCTATCCTTCCTGAACTGATCTAAAAAAAAAGGTGGGCGGCGATCAACGACTGCGTGGGCGCACGGCCAGCCGGACGGCCGCACCGCCAGCGTGCCTGAGCGGCGACGAGGCGAAGAAAGTGTTAGTTACTTTTGTCTCTGATTCTAATTGTCTCGTTAATTAGCCCTAGATCATGTCTCTCAGTATTAGATTGATTTGTGCCTTTAGAACTATATCAGTAGAATTGCTGAAGATCTTTCATTTTTGCTGACTTAGGACCTTCCATAGTTCTGAATTTCGGCTGATCCCGAGTATCAAGCTGGGGTTTGTTGAGTTCTTCCACAACAGTGCGTGCGTGCCTGCCTCTCGTGTGCGTGCTTGATCTTGACCACATTCTGCTGGGTCCTGGACAGTCAAGTAGAAACAATGGCACCGGCGTCTACACGCGCGGCAGCGGCACTCGATGACGTGACTTTAGACAACACCGACGCCCTCGACTGCGGCATTTGCTGCCTACCACTCAAGCCGCCCATCTTCCAGGTAATTAACATATGCAAAATGATGTCAACCATGCGAACAAGGGCTCATCGTCTCATGTCCCCGCGCTTGCAGTGTAAGGTGGGGCACGTGGTATGCTCGCCGTGCAGAGACAAGCTGGGGGCGGCTCGGAGGTGCCATGTGTGTCGCACGGCGACTTCCGGCGGATACCACCGGAACCACGACATGGAGAAGCTGCTGGAGTCGATTCGGGTGCCTTGCTCCAACGCCGCCTACGGCTGTGCCGCCAAGCCGGTCTACTACGACAGGGGCATCCACCTCCGGTCGTGCCAGCACGCGCCCTGCCACTGTCCGCTCAAAGCCTGCGGCTTCGTCGGCTCCACCTCGGCGCTCATGGACCACTTCGCCGCCGTGCACACGTGGCCGTCGACGACTGAGCTTCGCTCCTGGAAGCCCGTCCAGGTGCACCTCCGCGAGGGCTTCAACATCACCTCCCTCCGCACCGGCAGGCAACACTACCTGTTCCTGATAACCGTTGCGCGGAAACAGTTTGGAACCGCTATCTCCGTCTTCTGCGTACATCCTCAGGAACCAGTGGTCGACGGCGAGCCACCGCCGACGCCAAGAACTGTGGGATTCGAGGTCAGGCTCAAATACTCTCGCCGCAACTACGGCAGCGGTGATATGTGCCGCGGCCATACCCAGGAAACCAAGTTTAAAGTAGCCTTCACCGACCTCTCCAATGGGCTGCCTGACTCAGATGACGCTTGCCACTTCTTCCTGCCCAAGCTCGTTCATCCCTTTGACATCGAGACTATCACCGCCGAATTCGATGTAGGGACAGTATGAATGGATGCTTTTTCAAGTTCTTATACATTATCTTAGGGCTTTTTTTTTTTTTTGATTGAGGTTGTATTGGAAGCGGAAGGATATTCATTTGTAATACAACTATAAGATAGTTCTGAGCGACTGAAAATACCGCAAGGAGTGCTAGCTAGTTTCTTACGCTGGTTTGGCCATAATAAATATCTTGAATACACCGTTGCAAATTTCATTTTGTAGTTTTCTCAGGTATTCATGAAAAGAATTCTGTTTATGTAGCTAGTTTCTCTTACTACAATATAACTAGTAAATTGGAGTGCATACTGCATAGCATTCTGTAGAACAGTCCACTAGTTTCCCTGAAGCATCAATGTGAATTGTTGTTTTCTTTGTATTTGCACGTCATCTAGTTGGGGTGCATCAGAGGTGGGACTGGATGAGACCAGGTTGGGGTCCATTTGTGACCTTAATGCCTCTAATCGCAAATATAAATTTTCAGAAAATAATAACAACGGGTTCAAATGTGCGAGCATATAATTATCAACACATGTTTCCTCATAATATATGGCAAAATATGAAATAGCAGAGGTCTTCGAAACTTAGCTGTACACATACACATTGTTTATTATGTTAAGGATCATGAGTTGGGACTTTTCTCGATCACGGAATCTAGTAGACATGAGCTCCTTGAGCTGTGACTTCACTTGGCAGTTGGCACTAGATACATCCTACTAGACTTTGTTTGTTGTTTTTATTTTATGCATACTCATAACATCATGCATATCTTTGGCTCCCCAAATTATTTTATTAAACTTTATTTTTGTTGCCAAAATTAATCCTCCCTTCTTTATTTCAAATTAAAAGATATTTATCTTCTTATTTTCTAAATATATTGGGGGAGCATCCCATATTCTATGTTGTTCCACTTTGCATTCAAAAACAAATTCAACCAAGTGCATATATTATGGGCGAGTTTGCTTAATATCTTATACGGAAACATGTTTATAAGCTCATCGCAATATCTTTTTGTGACTCTAGCTCGCTTTGCCATCTTTAACCAAAAAGGGGGAGAATGTAAGGATATTTAACCCTTAACTGTTATTTTGGTTGGTGATGACACCTGAGATAAAGTGTGGACCAATGTTACCTACTATAGTGTACACAGTTTTTAGTTCATATATGCGGATGTAAGGTGATTAGAGACCCCCAATTCGCAAAAGGGTAGATGTACCCGTGTTTATTTTATATTTATCTCTTATTTATGTTTGTGTCAATAGGAAATACCGTACTATTAGGAGGTGTGGTATCGATGAGCTTGATGGGATGTTACAGAACCCTAAAGATAGCAATGGGTAGGGTATTTGGAGGGTAGATCAATACCACCCGTATAGTCAATGGGTAGAAAGTTCTCCCTATAACCTTACCCATGGGTAGAAAGTTTTCCCTATACTCTACCTGCACCCATACCCGACGGATACCCGTATACATTGGATATCCAATGGGTAGATCAAATAGTAAACAAGTTAATCATAATTTTACATTCATCGATATCATATCTGACAATTTTTTTCTATCTCAAGTTAATAACAGGTAGTTGAGTATGACAATTATCAAAAAAAAAAAAAATCGTACAATCACATATTGGTAACTAACACAATTAGACGACTCACACGACATATTGAAACCATTGCTTCGTCTAGTGTCTACAATACATATTACTCATATCGTACTAATTTTACTTTTACCGGATCAAAAAAAATTATGTTGAAAAGAAAATTTATAGATCCAATATCACATTCCGTAATAGATGACAACTTAGCATAGGTTTACAAACTCAATAACTTATCTATTTTGTTGCATAGATCCACACATCAGTATAAATTGGTAGGGTATGGGTGTACCCATGAGTACAAGGATATACCGTGTCATACATGTGACTTAACAGGTAGGGTATGGGTATTACCAGGGATATAAAAGTGTGCTCATACCCTTCCCATATGGGTACGGTACCAGCGGGCATGAGCGGAGTTGGAGATCGAGTCACCTTGATACACCACTTACTATGGCATAATTTTGTTTTTTTAGCACAAATCTACTATATAGAAATATGATTTGTAGCTTCCCATAGGTGAAATATGACATAATAGGAAGACAAGGTAAATTTTGAAAATGTGATACTCCCTCCTGCCAGTAATACTTGTTGTAGGTTCAACAAAGCTAGATAAATTTTAGCCTATATTTTACTCAAATCCGCAACAAATATTTAGTGACGGAGAGAGTATTTAAAACAAAAAATTCCTATTATATTGGTGAAATAAAAGATGAAGTTACCTGGAAAATATGTCTTGCATTTCCAAATTCTCATGAGACTTGGAAATTCGACTAAGAAAAAAATGTGGAGTTTATTTTCAAGTGAAACATACTAGAATGACAAAAATTATAGTCTCTCTGATCTATAATACTTGTCGCCAACTGCATGCACCTAGACACATTATAGTGTGTCTATTGACTTGTTTTAGCCACAAATATTATATGATAGAGTGAGTAGTGCCAATGTAGCAAAAATGTTCCTATATAATACTACTATATACCTAAATTTTATAAATAAAAAATTCACACGAGACTTGAAAAAACGCATGAGAAAATGGTACATATAAATATATCCTGCATAGATCCAACCAACAATTCTCAAGTGCCGGTTGACAATAATAAAAAAATGGGAAATAAAGGTTCCATTAAAGATAAGGCTTTTTGCGTGGTATCTTCATCGAGGAGTAATCCTCACTAAAGATAACCTTGTTAAACGCAATTGGCAAGAAAATACAAGGTGTGTATTTTGTAGTCAGGATGAGACAATGAAACACTTACTTTTCTAATGCAATTTCGCGAGATCTATATGGTCAGTCATCCAAATAGGTTCGACCTTGTATCCGCCAATTAACTTTGCTAATATATTTGGCAACTGGCTAAACGGGGTGGATAGTAGACTTAAAATACTTATTAGGATGGGATCACTTTGCTAATATGTGAAACGACGAGATGTCACCTAGAGGGAGGGTGAATGGCGTAAGAATTCAGAATTAAACTAACATTTTTTTACAAGAACAAAACATAAATATGCTAGGCTCAACTAAGTGCAACAACAACAACTTAAGCTAAGAAAGATAGCCACGTACAAGACATATGTAACACAAGTGATAGCAAGATAAAATAAGTTCAAACACAAAGTCTATCACAAGGAAAGTAACTTTGGGTATAGAGATAACCGAGGCATGCGGAGATGAAGATGTAATCCAGTGTTGCCTCACAAGAAGTTGGGTATGTCACATTCAAGATATGCATGCTGCCAGGAAAGTCTCCTAAACGCCATGAAAGCTCACCTTCTTCTCCAAGCTAATTCCACAAAGGATAAAGGTCTTTCCTTATGGTTAGCTTTTCCTCCACTCCAAACATGGCAAGCTCCACAACCACTTCACAAACCTCCACGAAGGAGAAGCCCGGACCTCTTCAGAATCTTCTACAAAGAGGTCATCGGAGCACCAACTGGCAAGCCAACTAGGAGGTAACCCCTCTAAGAGTAACAAGCTCATGGCCTCTCACTCAAACTAATCGTATTGGAGAGCTCAAGACTTATGCAAGGATGCAAAAGCAAGGACACCAAAGGTGCTCAAATCCTTCACACTCAAATCTCAACAAAGCAACAAATGCTATGTAGAAACTAAAGAGGAAGAACAAAGGAGGAAATCAATAAATGAATCCAAGATCAAGATTCCAAGAGTTCCCCTCACTTAGAGGAGAAATTAATTGGTGAAGATTGTAGATCTAGATGTCCTGTTTCAAATCCCTCAAAAGGATGTAAAAATCATGGGAGGGAATGGAGACGAAGCAATCTTTTGATGTTCAATAATGGACTATGAGATAGAGAAAGCAAATGAGATGGTTGACCTTACCTCCTCAAGGAGGAAGAAGGGCTATTTACAATCCAAGGGGGGAAACTTGCCCTTTGGAGGGTTTCCCTACGTGAAGAACCTACAAAAGTTGGTTGCGTCGAGCCACATGCCAGTCGAACCGGTAGCTAGACTGTTCAGTCGGGCTTTGCGCTGGACGAACCGGTGGGCCGGCCAAGAACCGGCGCTAGGGCCGTCGAACTAGCCAACAGCCGAACAACCCCCAATACACCCTTTTGGCGTTCACCGGCTTGGAGCCAGTGCCCAGCCGGTCAAAGCGGCGTAGGGGCCGACCCAGCTGATTTGGCCATCGGTTTCGCTAGAAACACCTCAAACGCAGTTTCTCGAAATAAATTAAGCTTTTACTACGCTCCTGAACTCTGACTGAGATGAAACCAATTTTGTTAAAAATATAACGACGAATAGAACCCCCAAAAAACATATGTAATATTAGGACTCATAATAGAATGTTTTATATCATTTTAGAGAGGAAGCCAATCAACGTCAAAAATGGTAAAGACCTTCAAATTCAAAAATGCAATAGAAGATGCATATGGATTCCATTTTTGATGAACTTGAGCTTGTTAAAAAGCTAACAATAAGATCAAGAACCTCAAACAGAGAAAAATCAAGAAGCAACATGAATATAGGGATGCAACGGAATGAGCTCCCTAAGGAAATGCGATCAAATTCCCCAACCGATAGTGCGGCTATCTATCCTATAACACGGTCTCCCAACAACCACCTTGAGACCGGTAAAAGAAAAATCTTTGCCTTGCACATCCTGCTTGATCTTGATGACAACACTTCATGCTCCATCCATGTCGGAATACCTCAGTTGATCATTGTTGCTTCATGAAGACTCATGATTGTTCCCCCATACACCACTATGAGAAAGCTACCTTCAAGCGCATCTTCACAAGTTCATTATCACCAAATGGGTGAAAAGCTTCAAGCATAAGTTCCTGAGATATATAACCCATATATACAACACAAAGACACATATATAACGGTTAGTTCATAAAGCATAATTGATAAAGCTTACTCTACCACAAGATCACATGATCAAAAGTGGTACAAACTTTATGCTTCATGTGTTGACCAACTTGAATTCAATCTTCACTCTTAGTATTGGTCAACCATATATCATAATATCTCGAGGAACATAAAGAACTATTCATTTTATTGCATGCTCTAAACATTAGTCAACCATAGCTCAACTCATGAGACTATCATGACACTGGCTCAAAGATCTTGATCATATAATATTTTTCTCTTGAAATCGATGATCTTGATGCTAATACTATAAGTATATCTTTATCTTCATGGCATCCACACTTGAATCGAACACATGGAATATAATAAATACCTATGGAGTATGTTTCATATAAACTCAAAAAAACATTAGTCCATAAAGATTATCATTAATTACCAAAAACACACTTAGGAGCAATGTACCCCTACACTATGTAGAAATGCCAATATTTTTAATGATAAAAATCTTCTCTTATGCAGGTTATCTACCCGGGTACGGCTACACTTTGTTCATGGCCACCTCTATAGCGTGTGGAGAATTGTGACCTATTTATTGATGTTTCTACATGGTTGAAGGATACAACTAGGGGTATTTTTACCCAAGATGGATGGCAGCGTAATCTTTGGATCGGGCACCCAACACCTTAGGAGGATTTAAAGTTTACACATAGTGTTCTTGTAATATGTATTTTTTAGTTTTTTCGGTTCACCCTTTTTTTTCCTGATGCGAACAGCTGCGCAGTCCATGCTGCCGCATTTTCAGACCAAATTAGGGCTAGGAATGTGTCGGTCCATGTGTGTCACGCTAAGTCATCTTTTTCGTGTGTTCATGTCCATGCGGACCAAAACGGATCACATCGGTCTGTTTGGATCGCACCCGCTGAAGATGCCCTAAAACATCTTATCTGAGTGAATGAAGGGGGTATTAGTCTTGGTTAATGTAAAACTTCATACAAAATTATACAGATTCTTCCCTTTTAAAAATACTTTGCTTTCCGGGAACAGTGAAAGCTGAGAACTAAGTTTGTACCGATTCAAGTTCTACACCATTTGATTGCACCGTGATTCATGCATATGAGTTGCAAATTCGGTTGCAACTGAGTTTTTCAGTTGCAAGTGGAGTTGCAACTCAGATTTTTTTAATTTCAAGTGGATGCAATTAAGAAAAATTATTCTGACCGTTAAAATTGCTTCATGATTCATGTTAATCAAGCTAGTTCTCAGTTCGACGGAGAAATAATCACACCCTTCTTTTAAGAAAGAACTAAATATGATTTTTTTCTATTAAACTTTGGACATCTCATCCTACCCCAAACATTAGAGCATCTCCAGCCATCTCCCCGGAAAGCTCCCCAGGACCCCTTTTTTTCATCTGGATGGAAGAAAACGGCCCAGTCGCGCCCTCGGAATCTCGTTTTCGCCCGGATTTGGGCTTTTATCCGTCTGGCGAGCTCAGGTCATCCTGCCCCCCCGGGGAGCACTCGGGGACTCCGGACGAAACGAAAGCGCGGCAAACATCGAGAAAACTTCTCGCGCGGATGGTGGCCCCGACTTGTCGGTGGCAGAGGCCAATCGTCTTCCGCGCGCTTCAAAAGCCTGCCGCCGGCCAGACTTCGCTGGACACGTACCTTCCACGCGTGGCTCCCCCTATTTATCGCGGAACCTACCGCGTCTGGCCGCATTCAGCACCGTCGTCTCCCTCCTCTCCCTAGCCGTGTCTTCTCTCCCCAATCCACCTCCACCAGCGAGCAATGGTGAGCCACGGCGCAGCGAACAACGGCTTCAGCCGCCGTTCCCTACACCAGGGGGAAGCGGGACTCCTGCACATGGCGAGCTACCCGGCGCCGCCGGCCTTCCGCGTGCCCGGAGGATGGCGCCTGAGCACGGGGGGAGTCTCGATCCCGCCGCTTCCGGTGGGAGGCGACGAGCTGGACGCCGCTATCGACGTTGTGCGGGTCACCCTCACCGATGAACAGCGCGCGGAGGAGCGGTACTGCGCCGACAACTACGACGTCTGGAACGAGTTCTTCCGTCTCGGGCACGAACGGGAACTCGCAGCGTACGACGGTCCCCCCTCCTCTAGCGCGTAACAACGCCGCCGGCCGCCGCCGCTGGTGGGGTGCGTCGGGCCGCACGCTCGCCCGTGTGCTCGCGCACATCGAGGCCGGCAACTCCCCCCCTGGGGATGCCGGCGGCGGTGCCACCGCCCGAGGACGCCGGGAACTCGAGCGACGATGACATGTAGTAGTTTATTACTTTTAGTTTATGTTTTCATATGGACGGATTCAAATATATGTACGAATTCGGTCTATATACGTACGAACGCGCCTACGTATGTTAAATATATTTAAATTTCGCTTATGTTTGAACGAATTTCACCTTGTTTTGTCCGGATTCGCTGTTATTTATCAAAAAAAAAAATCATCCATCCTAGACTCGCCGCTGGGAAAATCATCCATCCTAGACCAAAAATGGGCCGGATTTCGGCCTTAGATCCCCAACGGGTCTCGACGGGTTGCCGACACTAGCCGAATTTCATTTGCTGGTGCGTTCCATCCGCCAGAGGGAGCGCGCGTCAAACACGTCGTCAGGACCTTCAAGGCAAAGCAATGGCGCCTCTCTCTCTCTGTCTGCCTCTGTTGTTGGTGGAGCCCGCTGGAGGAGAAAGTGCGTAATTGTTAGTCTCTGCAGCTCCACCAAACTTTACGACCGCCACGCCACCACCAGCTGCTTGCTCACCTTTCCCTTTCTTTTTCTTCCTCCCCTGCTTTTGCTCACTTCATTGGTGGGCGACGACCTCCCATTGCCTCCTCTTGCTGTCTTCCATGTCGACAATGAAGGGCGTCGACGACGCGTTCCTCGGCGTCGGCGACAAGCCGTACGTCATCTCTCCTGCTCCCTAACCCCCTCCTTCTCCCTCGTCTGCTTTTATTTTCTTCTGTTGTTCTCTTGGACTAGATTCCAGCCAAATCTTGGGTCAGCACTGGAATATGCCTCCACGATTCTTTCTATTACCCCCCCCCCCCCCCCCCCCTCCTGCTGTTATTACCCATTCGCTTTACAGAATACAACTGGTAATTTTGTTTTTACCAGTATTCCAGCAATAAATCTGCTCTGTTCATAAGATTTGCAAGAAAAGTAGAAAAACGCTTGGAAGTCTCAAATCCGTGATGGAATGTGGGGGAATATATTTCAAACCTGTACGCAATTTGGCACATTATTCTTCAATTTGCCTATGTGCTGCAAATGTCAGGCAGTAAATCTAGGTAGCTTACGCTGTTCTTCTTAAAATGTCTCCCCAGAGGGCTGGACATCTGGTGCATTATGGGCACCAATGTAGTCCCAATTTCAAAGAATTTGCATGGCAAATTCTACACTGGGAACTGCTATATCGTACTCAGTGTAAGTTTCTGCAAAGCTCTGCTCGACCTGTAAAATTTGTACATTTTATTAGCCTATTTACATCACTGTCCAATTTCACATGCTGTACAACGTTTCAGACAGCTGAGCTCAAGAGGGGAAGTCGGCAACACAATGTGCATTACTGGGTAGGGGAAGAAGCGAAAGAGGTGTGGCACTTAATGGTCCCTCTTGTCATTCTTGATTGGCCAAGACTTTTGCTTATGTCTTTCTTTGTGTGTTGTATTATGGTCATCTAGGAACACTGTGTGATGGCTTCGGACAAGGCCTTTGAGTTGGATGCGGCACTGGGCTCCCAAGCTCTCCAGTACAGGGAAACGCAAGGCGAAGAATCTGACAAGTTCTTGTCATACTTCAGGCCATGTATCATCCCGGTGCAAGGCAGCTTCTCTTCGCACTGGAGAAGATCTGCGGAGGAATGCGACCAGACCACAATGTTTCGGTGTGAAGGAGAGCATGTAGCTCGTGTCACAGAAGTAAGAACTGCAAATGCAAAAAAAAAAAAAAAAAAAAAAAAAAATCAGCACATCTAACTGTCTGTCAGCGCAAGTCAACTAAATTGTGTTATTTCCAATGATGTTCACAGGTTCCGTTTTCGCGTACCTCCCTGGATCATAAGGCAGCGTTTATAGTTGACACTCCGTTGAAGATCTTCCTTTTCAGCGGTTGTAATTCTAGTGTGCAAACAAGGGCAAAGGCATTAGATGTCATTAAGTACCTGAGAGAAAACCGACATTCCGGTAGATGTGAAATTGGGACAATAGGTAGTGTCATATGAAACTCTCTCCTTTCATCACATGGCTAAGATACTTAAATTTTTATGCTTGTCACTGACTGTAGAGGATGGAAAGCTTGTTGGTGATTCTGATGCTGGTGAGTTTTGGAACCTGTTTGGAGGCTATGCACCTATTCCCCGTGATGTACCAGATGCAGCCAATGGGGAGCTGATGACTACCACATCCAAGAAACTTTTTTGGTGACTATCCCCAAGTTAATTTAGAACTCAATTCCCCTTTAATAAGTATATAACAGTATATTGGTATGCTTCTCCATCTGTAGGATTAATAAGAGAAAACTTGTTCCGATGGATGCACACTTGTTAGATAGAGAAATGCTGAAGTCTGACAGAAGTTACATACTGGACTGTGGAACTGAAATATACTTGTGGTTAGGGATGGCAACACTGGTTTCAGAGAGGAAGATATCCGTTACTGTCTTAGAGGTACGCATATGAACCTGTCTATTTTCCTTTTTGCTATTATACTGAATGTGTGCTTGTAGGGAAATTTCTAACAGAATAACATTTATTTAATATGCTCGTAGTGCAAATAAGTTTTCTTTCTTCAGAAAAAATATCGTGCAGATAACTTTCAAGCTAAACCAGAAAAAAAGATATGGGTATTAACATGCTTGATATGTGGTCCCTAGTTAAATCTTTGCATATGATTGAAACAAACCTTATTTTGTAGGATTATGTACGAAGTCAAGGAAGATCATCAATTGGTCAAACTGTTATAACGACTGAAGGTCATGAAATTGCCGACTTTAAGCTGCAGTTTCAGCATTGGCCGAAGAATGTCGTCCAAAAGTTATATGAGGCAGGGAGAGAGAAAGTGGCAGGTGTGAAGACTATAGTGGTTTCGTCTACCTATTGGTTCCATTAACTCAGTGAATATCATTGCAAGGTCTAATGCAGAATCATGGTGCAGCAATTTTCAAGCATCAGGGGTATGATGTTGCAGAAATTCCAGAAGATAAACCTCAACAGTCCATCAGTAGTAATGGTTCTCTGAAGGTAAAATTATTTGCCTAAGTGTGTCATATATGAGTGAAGCCGTCTTGTAACAGAATAATATGTAGCGCAGGTATGGCTGGTGGACCGTGGTTCTGTAACCCTCCTTTGCACTGAGGAGCAGGAGGAACTGTATAATGGGGATTGCTATATTGTACAGTACAGCTATGTTGAAGATGGAAAAGATTATAATCTGTTCTTTTCTTGGTCTGGACAAAATAGCGTACAGGTATACTGTATCCTACTAGTTTTTAAGAACAAAGACACACTCTTATAATTTACCTTGCTAAGAACCACTTAACATTTCCAATCGGATGTAAAGACGAACATGGTCGAATATTGATTGGGTTCTGTTTATCCATTCGCATGGCGCATGTTACTGAATTGGATTGTGCATTTGATGCAGGAAGACAGACTTGCTTCAGTTTCATTGATGTCAAGCATGTCTGATTCAGTCAAAGGTCCTGCAGTTGTGGTGAGTTATTTCACTCCTTAATTCCACTAAATCCAGGCATATGACTAAAATGAATCTTTGCTGTCATATCCAACAGTGTCAATGATTTGCAAAATGTAATTTCAGGGGCAAGTGTCTGAGGCCAGAGAACCAGAGCTGTTTTTCCTAGTATTCAAGTCCTTGATCATATTCAAGGTATACGTCTCATGTTGTGCGTGTCATGTACTTAAAAATTGATTAAGGAAGGGATGCATACTTGGATACTAATATTGTATAGTTTCTTCATTTTCTTCCTTTTCCAGGGTGGTAGGAGTGCTGCATATAAGAACTCTGTTCTGCAGAAAAGCAATAGAACTGAAGGGTACCAGAAAGACGGGGCTGCATTATTCCGGGTTCAAGGGCTGAGCCATGATTGCGCAAGAGCCGTTCAGGTTGATCTGGTGAGTTTGGGCAAAAATCCAAAATAATTGCAGATTTAGAGTTAGCCTCTTAGGCCAAAATCACAATTCGATATCATTTAATCTTCTGATATTCTAGATCATCCCATGTTTACTGGAATACTCACTAAATGCAGATTGCAAGCTCGCTTAATTCCTCGCACTGCTATATTTTGCAAGACGGTCCTTCTTTCTTTACCTGGACTGGAAGCCTTTCTTCACCAACTGAACATGTTATACTTGACAGGATGATGAATAAGTTGTTTGTAAGGATGCCATTTTTCTCACTCTAATGTTTCTTTCCAAAAAAAACTCTGATGTTTGTAGGAAATTTGTGAAGTATACCCTTGTGGATTATATGCTGTGCTATTTTTGCAGCCACTAAAGCAATCGTTTCTATTAAAAGAAGGTTCTGAACCTGATCACTTCTGGAAAACATTAGAAGGAAGATCAGAGTACTCCAAAGAAAAGTGTGTCAAGAGTTGGCCGGCAGATCCACGTCTGTATACCTGTACTTTCCAGCAATGTACGTGCATCTTTGTAGTTTTCCTTCCAAGAGACTCTGTTCATAAAAGAATTTCTAATCTAATATATGATTCTTTTCAGGTCTGTTCAAGGTTAGCGTTATCCTACAGATAACATTTTCTGCCACAAGAAATCATGAATACAGCCAACTCGTAGCTTGCTGATTTTTCTTGCAAAGGTTGAATAGTTTTTGGGATTCCAATCTTGCAGGCAAAGGAGGTATTTACCTTCTGTCAGGATGATCTGGCAACTGAGGAGACCTTGATACTGGACTGCGGCGAGGAAATTTATGTCTGGGTTGGACTTCACTCAGGTGTCACGTCCAAGGAGCATGCCCTCGACATCGGCAAGGTCATCAACAAGTTTCCAACTTGTGATTATAGCTGCCAAGAAAACCGTACTGGAGAAATCTCAAATCTCAATTTGTTTCTACCTAATGTGCAGATGTTCCTTCAGGCAGGCAATGGTCAGGATGGGCGACGGTCCATCTTTGACACAACTGTTTATGCTGTCGCGGAAGGGGATGAGCCTGCATTTTTCACCAGCTTCTTCAACTGGGATAACTCAAAACAAGTTGTATCCGTAAGTGCTACTAGTACTTAAGCAAACATAAATTGTGGCTTAATCTTTTTCGTTATTCATAAATAATCATAGATATTGCTGTCCACTTAATCGATTCACGAACAATCTAGCGACTAATTTCTTTACTTGTTAAATATGTAGGTTCTGGGCAACTCATTTGAGAGGAAGCTGGCGATGCTGAAAGGGATTTCACCAAAACTGGAGGTTTGTTCATTAGCTTGTCTCAGCAAACTCTGAATTTCTTGTCACGCTGAAGTATTTAACAGAAAGGTTTATTTACATCAAAACTAAGAGTGGATTGCATACTAGCCTAAATATCAGGCAAAACATAACCCTGTCCATGTGAACTCTGTTGAAACCAGTTTTACATATTTTTTGAAAAAAAAAATCTGGATATAAAAATCAGCTCTAATCCCCTTTGGAGGATATGAAAAAAATCATCATCAAAAGTTGCATGTTACTGTTTGCATTATATATGTTTCCATGCTGCCAATTCATATATTTCAAATGAAATTTTTATCTATCTAGTTTAAAATTGCATGTGATTTTGTCCTAGCATGCAGTTTCTACTCATTATAATCTGATGAAGAAGAAATGGTCGCTACTGTGTTACAGGCACCGGACAGGAGCTTGCGGAGATCATCCTCGAGAAGGCCAGGGACATTGTCAGAGCCGACCACACCGGAGCAGCACCAGCCGGCAGCTAGGAGGACGTTCGGCCCCGCCTCTGCCTCTGTCGGGAGGGTAGCCAAGGAGAGATCAGGATCATCTCCGGCACTGTCGCCGTCACCGGTAACACCATCCTGGTCTTCGAGGAGCCGCGCCTCCTCCTCGCCGTCGTCGCCATCCACACCGGTGATAGCTCGGAGGCTCTTCCCGTCCACGCTGCACGGAGCCCCGCACGCCGCCTCCGCTACAGCCACTGCGAGCCCCGCTCGTCGACGGTGAGCAGAAGCCGCCGGCGTAGCCTGAGCCCTGAGGAGGGTTATCATACTGTAACTCAACCACTGTAACAAGATTGCAGCCGAAGCCACGCATCAGAGAACGTGAATCCGCCAGGCCAGCCACGTGTTCTCTTCGCCACAATTCCTGCCGTGTCGTGATCGCCGCGCCACACCACAGAGAGGGCACGCGCCACCGCCGCCTCGCCGATCTTGTGGTTGGCTTCGCCGTGTTGTCATCGCCGCGCCAGTTCATCACAGATGCCACCCGCGCTGATCCTTGTGGTCTTTTCCCGTGTCACACTCACACGACATGAACGGAAACCAACAGCTTTCGTCCTCATCGACGACACCACCGACGGCCATAGCCAGCCAAAAACACCTCGCGCTACCCTGAACCGCGTTTCACCGGACGCGAAGCGGCGGCTGCCGTGCGGAGATTTGTTAGCACCTTTTCAACAGTTCCGGTGCTAAAGCGTCGGTTCGCAGTGCGCATGGAAGATGGAACACGGAAAACAGAGATAGGCCTAAAAGCGCTACGCAAGCAACTTGATTCAAGTCCCAAAAAGATCGATAACAGGAGCTTTTATTAATAGACCTTCAAGGTACTAGAGTGCAAAATAAACATGACAGTAAGTATTGAATTCAAATGCTCACTCCGATCCCTTTTAATTAACTCGGATCGGAGGAAGTATTATCCATATATATGGCTTAATAATAAACACAAAGGACCCATTAGGCTATGCACTTCATATGTTGTCTTGTATAATACAGTTTCGCAACCAGATTTTGCTCCATGTTGTATCGAATGTGGTCATAGATAGTTGCAACATACTAGGTGCATGTTGTATGCATGTCGAAATCTTCACGAATTTCTAAGGTTTACTTAATGTTGAAACATGGGTTTGGTATATCAGTACACGTGACGGTGCACCCAGTATGCCACCTTTCTTCCATTGAGATGGCTTCTCACCCTTGTCGAGCTATCCGGTGCAATTAACTGCATACTATTTACATGGACGTGGATCCCACATGTCCAATATGCAAGGGAGCAACCTTGTTGTAGCCCCTAGCATTTTCAGTATGCGGGATATATTTTACTTTGAGGATCACACTGGAGGAGGACGACGAGAGCAAAAGACACACCCATATGATCCATTGAGAACTACAAATAAGAACTCCTGGAAACTTTGTGACCATCTTACCATGTAAATTGCCTTGGCGATGCCTAAGTTGAGGAAGCCGTATGATGTGTTTTCTCGGTGTGCATCTTCTTCATGATGCTTTGGGCGTGGATTTTTTTAATTGGAAGCACGGCTTCCTAATGAAAACCATGCTAGACTAGCCGAGATGAGATTTAGGAGGAGAGGGGTGACACCAGATGCCATCATTTGGGATAGAATGTTGGAGACATCGTGAATGCTGCCAATTGAAATGAAATCGAGCGACCTATGTTAGTGATAGGGACTTGATGAGGATGACAGTGAGCGCTTGGTAGTTGAATTACCGCACCTTAATATTTTTAGGAGAAATATTGATTGGATTATGTAGATTAAATCCTTAGGAAATGCTTTCCCACAAATCAAAGTTGATTCCACACATGTGTATTCTCATTGGGGCTTTCTAGGATATTGGCTCCCATCAAGAAAAGGTGCGGGAGTGATAGTTCTTATGGCATTTGAGCACTTAGTTAGTAGTAGTGTGGAAGCCTCTTCACCCCGAAGATGAAACAAGATGGAGATTGACTCCATGGCCTTCTCTGTACGAATATCACCGATTTTCTTTCCCAACTCTATCACTCTCTTATCATCATCTGCCATCATATTTATTGTTTAGGTAGTAAAGCCTTCCACGAGAACCCTAGTCATGATACGAGTTGAAGGATCAATATGTAAAGTAGAGGGCCACAAATTTTAAGCAAAATGTTAATCTTAGGAAAATACATGTAAATACAGTTCTATGCATGAAACCGTATGAAAAAACCTATATAACAAGATTACTCTAACAAACAAGATAAACAAGGCGAGGTATACTTAGAACTAATTAACCAGAGAGAAAGTTAAAATAATTTGGGAGAGTCCAATATTTTGTTGGAGAGGCCATGTCAAACAACCCTCACAACAGTCACAATAGACATGCCCTTATCAATCAACTATGTATCAGATCTTCCACCATATATTGGTGGACCTTGAGGCGATATGTGGGCCTTCACAAACTTCTTGGGTGAATTCTCAACCTTAAATGCTCCCGAGGGACTCCAACTCTCTAAGGTTCCACACAAACCCAAAAGTAACAAGCATTATGCAAACTTAGAGGGTAAATCCAATTTGGCCAGGTGGAATCACATATTTTGGTCTCCACACTTTATTTTCCCTCATTGAGATTCAGTTTTTAACTTTTTATTTCTCTTTGGAATATATGATTGCATATGTTATATATTTTTAAGCATTGATCCCACTCCTTGGAAAATTGAACCAGTGTTAATAGTATGATTTATATATGACTCAAACAAGGCATCTTATTTTCCTAACCTTTTGTATATTGGGTATCAACCATTACGAATCTACCATCATCAGGGATTAAACATGTTCTCCTACTTGCACAATGATTAGTCCCCAAAATGGCGAGCCATTACTATTAAAACCACATATGGAAAGATAAATGTACTTTCAAATAGTATGGGTACTATCAATTTATATCACGAGATGTGCTACAATTCGAAAAACATAAACGTATAAGTGCCAATTCTTCAAGTAGAGCTTTGCACAATCACTAAGTTTAACAAATTTCATCAACCATTTTTTGCCACAAAATGTCATACCAATTATAATGATGACACCAAACCAAAAAAGAAGAGCAAGCTTCGTCATACTATTTGTCGCGTATCGTGGAGATGAAACGTCATAGCAGTTATCCATTTATAGTACTACATATGTAACAACTCGGGTCTCCAGAGATGAAACTGATAGAAACTTCCACGTACATGCGGTTCCGCGTACACCCCTTCGATGTGTCTATACGTTTCCCAACAACAAACGACAATTCCGTGCGGAAGTGGTATCTATTCATGATACCGTTCTCCACTCTCCGGTCTCCGGTCATGAAACCGACAAATTTTCTCTTACCAATGATCCAATACACCTTTTCCGATGGTCAACCTTTTCTGACCATTGAAACGCCAAAAATCCTCACCGGTAATACCTAGATCCCCGCCGGTTAGCATGCACTATGCATTTGTTGCTACTTTTTTCCAACTACGTAAAACCCTAACTCTTGGATCGACGATTGGGGCCATTAAGTTGGACCGGAACACCACAAGAGCTTTGTACTGTGTAGAATACTCATGTGTATCTATCTAAAAACAGGAATGGAACTACATCAAAATGATTTGTTATGCTATATATTTATTATACTTATAATGACACCCTCTAATTAGCTAAAAATTAATGAATCGTCATCTAAGCACACACCAACCACCAATCTGCGGTCGGTTTCTCCCTGAATTTATGTGCATACGTCCATAGGGGCACGAGTGCTGCGCATCAGCATATTTGTACTGACAGGTATTACATAGTCTGGTGCACGGCAAACCTCTCCATGGACTGCATACACCCGGTGCACATGGTCCGGAGAGACAATTGTAAATGTGTATCCGGAACGTCATAACCTGGGACAGTCTCCTGGCCGTCTGATGAGTTGTGGACCTGGGCGAATGGACGGTCCGATGGAGCATCCTCCCTCTATATCAGTCCACCCGTCCTCTGACACAGGTACTTATCTCGTGGTTGCAGGCACAGACTACTCCCTTTCTCATTCTCTGCTTGTCCCCTCTCTGTCGCGAGTGTTCCTGCTGCCATTGCTCCGTTCCGTCCTCCGAGGCCGAGATGATTGCGGGAGGCTGCGCGTACTTCGGCAGGGAGCTGGCGGCCGCGGCCGGCTGGACGGCAGGAAGCTACTCCGCGAGCTCCCGCCTTGGCAGCGTCGCGTCCGCGCAGTACTTCGTCCACAACGACGGCGGTACTCCCTCAGCCGGTGCGGCAGCCGTCCCGGACGAGGGATCAGGCGTTTACGGTGCCATCGGGGGGATGGATCGTCGCACCAGCTTCGCCGGCTATGGCAGCGCCCCCCTGCCCATGGCGACGGCCGCGCCGGCTCGACCGCCGCTGCTCGCCAGAGCCAACGGACCGCTGATCAAAGCATCGTGGACGGACGAGGAAGATGAGTACGTACTAAATCGATCGGAACTAGAATCCTTTCTCTTGGTTCGTAGAGATTTTCTCCTGCAGCTTCAGTTTTGTTTCTTTGTGGTTCGTTTGCAGGATTCTGACGAAAGCAGTGCGGGAACATGCTGGCAACCAGCACCGGAAGTGGACGGCGATTGCCGAGCACCTCCCAGGGCGAACCGGGAAACAGTGCCGCGAGAGATGGGTTAACCACGTCGACCCCACCATTGAGGTAATATCGCCAGATCTTGGCTTCTTGCTGTATACTATAGGTCAGCAGCTTAATTTCAATGGGAATTCTGATCATCTAGTATGGCCGAGTGTGTCTACCGAGAGGGAATTTACTGGAAATAATAAATCTGGTTTATATACTTGCGAAACTTCGCTCCAAGTTTCGTCCCACACCATTAGGAAGTGGGTGTTAACTCCCGGATAAATAGTGTGTTGCATGTCTTTACTCTGATCAGTAAGTGCGCAATTAGTTTCTTCATCTAGCCCACTAATTGGTCAGCCAAGTAATTTTGGGTATAATTTGTTGACGAAATTTCTGTTGTTGTTGTTGTTGTATTCTGTTGCTGTTGTAAATAGAAGTAGAGCCCTCATATTAGCATTCTGAGATATGTACGGAAATTTGAGTTTAAATCCTGCAGATAAAAGGTGTCACTTGCACTTATGAAAATCCTTATTCCTAATTTCCATGTCTACGAAATGTTCAAATTCTCCGACACTAATTCATCACACCCAAGTAACTTTGTAATGATATATATTTGTGAAATTCTGGATGTTGTTTGTTCTGTCTCGTCTGAATTTGGTAGTCCCCACTTTAGCAATTTGGGATGTGTACAATTTTATTCATTCAATTCTATTAATAAAATATGTCACTTGCACAGTTGCACTAAGGAAAATTTGGCTAGCCTGAAAGTGTTGTAGTTCCAAGCCATTAATTGATCAACAAAGTAATTTTGTGATGCTATTTACTTGTAAAATTGGTGTTGCTGCTTATTGTGACTTGGTTGAATTTCTAAGGAGTTGATATTCATGCCCCCAAATTAGCATTTGAGATGTGGTATGAACGTTTTGCTTCAACTATATAAACCAAGAGTCTCACTTGCAATTATCAAAATTGGTTTTGGTGATACATAGATTCTTAGCATTTCATAGAGTTTTGTGACTTGGTTGATATTTGTCAAGAATCGATATTTATGCCCCTGGATTACAATTTGAGATGTGGTATGATTTTTTATTCCAGTTATCTAAATATATATGTCACTTGTATTTAACACCATTTTCTTTGCTGATACATAGATTCCTAAAATTTTACTCCCTCTGTCCTATGTCGTCAATTTGTCTAAATTTTGATGTATCTAGATGCGACATCCTTTTCGGGATGAAGGGAGTACTTTATTTATATATCAAGTTCCTACCATGGTTATTTATTCATCTAATATGTAAATGGAATAATGATGTCAATCCTATAAAAAAAATTAAGTTACATTTGCAGTTTTTAATCGATCTTGGTAATGGCATGTCTCTGAAGATTTTCGTGATTCTCGGCCGCAATTGATAAACCATGTACTTTTGTGTTGTTATTTAATTTACACATCTTTGTCTATGCTCCTGCCCCCAAATTACTATCTGAGACGTGCTACAAATTTTGAATTCAGTAATATAAATAGAAAATGCCATTTGCATTTAACATAATAGGCTTTGCCAACACAAGGTTCATGTAATTATGTGTTATTTGTTTGTGAAACTGTTCTCTTGTTTATTTGTGAATTGCTGCAACCTTGAGTTCTGTTGTATGGTACGGTGTTACGTGCTGTGTTTTGTTCAATTATACTCCTCCTATGGTCTGACAAGCTTGTTATGACACAAGTAATTAACTCACAAGTATTGCACACGTGCAGAAGAAAAGGTGGACCGAGGCGGAGGATATGGAGCTGATCGCGGCGCACCGGAGGTGCGGCAACCGCTGGTCAGCGATTGCCAGAAAGCTCTCCGGCCGTTCCGAGAACTCCGTGAAGAACCACTGGAACGCCACAATGCGTAGCCTAAAGGCCAAGCGCACGCTCAAGAAGCGGAACTGCGAGCAGCTACCTCCCGGCAAGCCCTCCCTCCTCGCCGACTACATCCGTAACCTCTACCCTGCCACCGAATGGCCACCAGCAGTGTTACCGGCGGCGACCGCGCCGCCGACCAAGCCCGATCACCAAAATCATCCAGTTGGTCCAGACACCGGCATTGCCGCTGCGCCGCTGGCCTACGCCGCCCCGTCCATGGCTGGCATGTACTCCACAAACATGCAGCACTCCTGGGCACTGGACATGAACTCCGCGGCTGCCGGGTACCCGTACTACATCCCTCCCTACCCGCAGTTGAACTACCACCTGCCCTACGTCCCGCCTCCGACGCCAGCGCAGATGATCAAGGTGCAGGACCTGCAGGCGGCCGCGGCGTACGCGAGCACGAACGAGGTGAACCCGTTCGCTGACCAGCAGAACTGCCTGCAGCCGGAGGCGGAGATCGACCACGGGTTATCCACCAACGACACGATGGGCCACGTTGGTGGTGGTGGCGGTGGTGCTAACGACTGGTGCTACTTCAGCACCAACGGAGCTGGCCTGAGCCGTAGCATTAGCGGCGGTGGTCCAGGCGACATCGACGTGGTACAAATGGCCTCGAGGGAGTTTGAGGTGCTGGACCAGTACATGGCCACCCTCGACCATCTCACTCAGTTCAACTGAGAGGATTTGATCTAATCTGGAAGACTGTAAGCTGTATATTGTTGTAGTGTGGTGCGTTGTGCCTGTACTTTGGTCGATTTGAATTTTTCGTGACAGTACTATTCCCCGATCCATTTGGTGGAGAACCTTATGGTGTACTTCTATTTTACAGAATAAACATGTTGTACTTGTATTTGTACTTGACTAACCCATACATCCGTAGAAGCATCTCCGCTAGAGCTCTCCCAACAGGAAATCGGCGTCCCCGATAACACGGCATTGTACCACACGCTGCCCAGCAAACTGCTTGGCACTCCCACACTGGCCCCGAAACATAGGAGCCGATTTGGGAATGTCGAACCACGTCGAGTTGTTAGCATAAAACCACCACTTTTGCAGTTAAATCTTTATTTTGGTATCACTTTGTGTTTCGGGAGCAAACAATCATCAAATTTTGACGATATTTTCTCAAATAGCACTAAACCGTCTCTGAACTCGAATTGACACGATTTCTGCCTAGCCTGGCCCACTATCAGAGCTGATGTGGCAACAACTTGATGGCTCCCGGCACTGTCGTTAACAGGCGTTCACGGCGCGTGGGTCCCACCCACTTGTCGGTCGTTTAAGCGTGCGTTTTGGGAGACTGCCCGTTCAGTCGCGACCGTCCTCCCCACTCTCACTCCTCTCTCTCTCTCTCTCTCTCTCCCTCTCTCTCTCTCTCTTCCAGAGCTGCACCGCCATGGTCCACCACCACCACCATTCGTGCCGCCATGCCAAGCTGGAACGACAGCGAGAGCTCGACGGAGCAGCTGGATGTAAGCTTGGCCATCTCAATCTCTCTCATTTTCTTGGATCTAGGGTTCCGATTTGGGGATTTTGTTTCGTTGCTTCGATTTACACCTTGATTAAGGTCGTTTTTTTGCAAAAAATTGTCATTTAGGAGCTGACGGACATGGACTATGCTCCTGACACCTGAGGACATTGCATTTGGAGGATTATCTGTCGGCGGACCGCGTTGGCGCGTGCACAATTTGGAGCCGAACAGATGCGTGGCGTTTGAAGGGACGAACACCGGTAGGAGATTCCACGTGTGCTCCGTTGGTCATGTAAGCTTATGCCTCTGCTCTGTCCCATAGTTCCATTTTTCATTGCGGTAGAATAGATAATTTGCAGTAATGGTAGATATAATTTATATGTGTTGTGTTATAATGGATAGGTGTTGAATTTGCATGTCCCTGAGGTACATAATTGATATATGTTGTGTTATATATAATGGATGATATATTGATAGCAATATTTGCAGCAGGTGTTTAACTGTGGGTTTGTGGCCTAGGTGATGAATAGTGGCCAACTACTCTTCAAAACTCACTCGAAAGGTTGTAGTCAATGTACCATGAGTCCAGCAATACAAGAATAGATGAGAGCACTACTAGAAAAAAGGCATTCAGTGGCGCACCACATATAGCCATCAGTGGCGCACTAGTGGTGCGCCACTGTTATCACGCCACTGCTAACTCCTAGTAGTGGCGCACTAGTGGTGCGCCACTACTAGCCTTGATAATAGTGGCGCACTGCATGGTGCGCCATTGACATGTCCAGCAGTGCGCCACTATTACTTCAAATTGGTGCGCCACTGTTGGTCAGCTGCAGTGCGCCACTACTGTCTAGACAAGGTGCGCCACTGCTAGATTTTGGGGTGCGCCACTGCTTCAGCGAGGTGCTGCGCCACTGCTGCGTGTGGGCGTGCACCACTGCTGAAGTGCCTGGTGCGCCACTGCTAGAATTGTAGGGGATCACAGGGCAGTGCGCCACTGGAGCCAGGGCAGTGCGCCACTGCTACTTAGTGGCAGTGCGCCACTGATGGGCAACCAGTGCGCCACTGCTACAATTTCGATTTTTTTTGTATCCTGGCAGGTATTTATACAGGTTGTATATGGTACAATAGCACAATACAGGATATATAACACATATACACAACAGCACAGCTCATCCATACATAGTTCTTCACATTAGCCCCACATGATTCACAAGATTTCACATTAGAGAAGTTACGAGGTTACAATGCAAGTTACGGGGTTACAAAGTCGCAAATGATTACACAAGATTGATCATCTAAAGTACAATCACATAGAAGAGAGCTAGAGTCAGTACTAGCACCATCCCGATGATAGTGGTCTTCATCCGGTTCCTCCTCCGCTCCCTCCTCTCTCCCGCCAAATAGCGTGCGTATCTATCTCCGGCCTCCGCTCTAGTGGTGTACCCTTTGTAGCTGTTACCGCTAAAACGGTGAACCTGTCTCCGACACTCCTCCCAGTCGTTGTAGACTCCGGGAACCTTGCCCTTGTACACGACATACCACGTCATATCTGCACATATATGAACAAGCCAAAGAAACATTAGTGCACGCTCATAGATGTTTGCAACGAATAAGAGCAAACACAAAAACGATCCAAGTAGTATGAACTAAATGGAATGCCTCATACATTGTTGGTCCAAACAAATATGAACATCCCGGTATGGTGTCAGCGAGGCCAGGTAGGATGCACAAGAGATTGATATTTGTGTCATCGCACCAGGCTCGCTGGCGTCACCCCGAAGTGTACAGTTGACCAAACATTCTAATCATCGGCACTAAAATGGAAGAAAGGCCAATGCAATTAAGAAGTGCCAACTCAAATAAGAGACAAGTATCTATTATGAACTAAATGGAATGCCTCATATTTTGTTGGTCGGAACAAGTATTAACATTTAGAGAAGGGGTAAGCGAAACCAAGTAGGATGCACAAGAGATTGATATTTGTGTCATCGCACCAGGTTCACTGGCCCCTCCTCCAAGTGTATAGGTGACCAAACATTCTAATCATCGGCATTCTGAAAAACCAAAGCAAATGGAATGACGATGGTCTCATACATTGTTGGTCCAAACAAATATGAACATCCCGGGATGGTGTCAGCGAGGCCAGGTAGGATGCACAAGAGATTGATATTTGTGTCATCGCACCAGGCTCGCTGGCGTCACCCCGGAGTGTACAGTTGACCGAACATTCTAATCATCGGCACTAAAATGGAAGAAAGGCCAATGCAATTTGGAAGTGCCAACTCAAATAAGAGACAAGTAGCTCTTATGAACTAAATGGAATGCCTCATATTTTGTTGGTCGGAACAAATATGAACATTTAGAGAAGGCGTCAGTGAAACCAAGTAGGATGGACAAGAGATTGATATTTGTGTCATCGCACCAGGTTCACTGGCCCCTCCTCCAAGTGTATAGGTGACCAAACATTCTAATCATCGGCATTCTGAAAAACCAAAGCAAATGGAATGACGATGGCCTCATACATTGTTGGTCGAAATAAATATGAACATCCCGGGATGGCGTAAGTGAGGCCAGGTAGGATGCACAAGAGATTGATACTTGTGCCATCACACCAGGCTCACTTGCGTCACCCCGGGGTGTACAGTTGACCGAACATTCTAATCATCGGCATTCTGAAAAACCAAAGCAAATGGAATGACGAGGGCCTCATACATTGTTGGTCAAAACAAATTTTAACATTCAGGGATGGAGTAAGCGAGGCTAGGTAGGATGCACAAGACATGGATATTTGTGCCATCACACCAGGCTCGCTTGCTCCACCCCCGAGTGTACAAGTGACCAACCATTCTAATCATCGGCATATGCAAACAAAATTAACGACCAAATAAAGTGCGGAAAACGACAGAGCCATATATATAAGTTCACAAACATAGCCGAACTAGTAATTAAACAGACATGCAAGTAAAGTGCTTGACAAGGTATCAACTCGTCAATGCCTATGGATTGTAGGCTAGGGTTTAGTTGGAAGTAGAGGGTAAGTAGATCTCGAAGGTTTCAGCCGGAAAGTACTCGACGAATATGAAAACTAGGGTTTGCAGACAATGATTCAATTCCCTTTTCGTCCCTCGCTTCCCCCTTTATATAGGAGGTGGAGCCGAGGGATTCGTGCTATACAAGTTACAGAGTCCGGGACGGTTTCTAACTCATCCCGCCAGATTACAAATAACACTTCCTATTACAACTCTTGACTTTCCTTGATATATCTTGGGCTCCCGAATCTTCTTATTCTTCGGGTAGTGGGCCTTCAGTAAACCCCGGGTACTATCTTCGGCAGGCCCATTTGGGATGCCTATGTCAGTAGCCCCCGAGATTTTGCTTGAATCGTAGAATCAGGGAAAATCTCCACTGTTTATTTTTATTCGAAAGCCTTAACTTTTTTATATTTCTTCACATAAGATTCTATATTGTACAGGGATAATGGTAGTTGGGGCTAGTTCATCTGACGGATCAGGTACTAGTTAACTGCTCTAGTGGCAATCCGCAAAAACCTACTTCAAAATCACGTCCCTGGACATGATCTCGGGATACTGGTGTAAACTTCGACAGGTGCCGCTTAAGGTCTTACCATTCTGTCGAGTCCCAGTCAAATTTATCGGGTACCTAACGCGTCCGTTAGGATTTTTCTTCGTATCTGTTGATACGGATAAAAGTAGCAGAGCGCAGTCTTCGGCGATGCCACGCCCAGCAGAACGGATCTGGGGTCTTACCTTCGCAAATTTGCGGCATTCAGAAATTGATCGCAACTTCGGCGTTCTGAGAATATATTGTCGAGTGCTTTTCCGGCTGTTGGAATGGCACATTTTATCGAGTCAAATATGACTTATACTGCTCTCCCGATGGGAGTATATGTAGAGTTAACTACAACTCGAAATATACTCTCTTGCTTTTCTATTTTTCCTTTGTTAATTTCATCGGGCACGCGTACAGCGTTCCCGATGGGAGTAGCCCCCGAGGCTACAGCCAAGAACTTGTGCTTGGTTGTAGGCTCAACATTTTAGTCCACCTTGTCGCTATATTGTCATTATTTCTCAATATGATCTTTTTCTTCTTCTTCTTTTTTTTTTTTTTTACCCCTCGGGTGCGCGAACAGCGCTCCCGATGGGAGTAGCCCCCGAGGCTACAGCCAAGAACTTGTACTTGGTTGTAGGCTCCGCAATTTCTATATTGTCATAGTCGAATTTTTATTTTTTGTCGAAGTAGCCCCCGAGCATTTGGGGAAAAACTTGTTTTTGATCAAAGGCTCCCGAAGTATTAAATAATTCTTCCTGTCGCCAATCTTCTTTAACTTTTCTTATCGACATGCTTCCCTTAACCAAATTTACTTCATCCCTCTCGAATAGTCGTGATCTTTCTGCCCTGTGGGTCCATTGCTTCCACCACGTTGACACGTCGTGCAAGTGGGGGACACACGTCCTCCGCTTTTTCTGGCGCACGTACAGTAACGCCTATCTCAGTAAAAATACCTTTTTACCCTTGTATCTAGAAGATCTATTCTCACCATACGATTTCTTCATCCAACGGCACACTGCTTCACCCGATTCTTATATAAACCTTTCTTCAACCTCCGTTCATCCCCTCGCTTGCGCCGCTCACCTGTTCCTCTTCGCAAAACTTCTCCTGCGCCCAATCTCTCTCTGATTTTCCGCACTCACACACATTGCTCTGTCATTGCCATTAATGCCACCGCGTGCGCGTCTGACTCGCCACAGCACTCCGGAATCCAAGATGGCCGCCGAGGATCTTGAGTGGGAGAGATCCAAAATCTCCAACCAAGACACCAACATGCTGAAGAGGCTTGGCCTCATGAAGAAGGAGGACGCCATCCGCTTCCCTAGCGAAGAAAGCTACCCCAAGCCTCCAATGGAGTATCGGGTTAGTTTTGTTGATCATCTCATCCGTGGCCTCTCGACCCCAATCCACGATTTCCTCCGCGGTCTTCTTTTTGTTTATGGGATTCAATTGCACCAATTGACTCCCAATTCCATCCTTCACATTTCTATTTTCATCACACTTTGCGAATGCTTCCTCGGAATCCCTCCCAATTGGGCTCTGTGGAAACGCATCTTCTGCCTCCGCCGCAATGGCTCCCACAACGTCACTTATAACATAGGTGGCGTTGTTATCTGTGTTCGCACTGATGTCGACTATTTCGACGTCAAATTTCCTGATTCTGTCCAAGGATGGCGCAAAAAGTGGCTCTACATTCACGAAGAAAGCGCCAACTCCGTTGAGCACAACATAGTTCCTTTCGACGGAAGTGCCAAAATTCAGCGCCGTCGCTCCTGGGATGCCGAAGTTTCCGAGGAAGAGAAAAAGGCGACAGAGGCGCTCATGTCTCGTATTCGCCAGCTTCAAAATACTCGAGGCAAAGAGCTTTCTGGTGTTCAAATCACTGCCTATTTCCTTAGGATTAGAGTGCAGCCTCTTCAGGCTCGCAAAAATCCCCTTTGGACATATTCTGGTAAAAATGACGCCAACAGAATCTCCGGTGATCTTTCCACCAAGGACTTGGAGAAGTTGATTCGAAGACTTTCTCGCCTGGGTAAAGACCCAATTCCTTCCTCTTGTCGCGTGGAACCGTACAGCTCCGCCAATCCACTCCCCGAGGTATTTTGTCTTGCCGAGTTTTTACCTTATTTTACACTTTCTCTGCACCTCATTATATTGTCATCTCTTTTAATTTTCCTTCTGGTCACTATTTTTTACAGAACCATCCTACCATGACTTCCCTTCCTCCTCTTCCGGAGGGTGGAGAAGTCGAAGAACAGGCCATCGTTGCCGAAGATACTCAAGGTTCTGCTATTCGTGAAAGTGAAGTCGCGGGTTCTCACAAATCTGCGGCTTCTCATGAAAAAGAAGTTGAGTCTGAAGCCAGTGAATCGACGCAATCCCTTCCTCCTGCTGTTTCTCCCAAGAACAAAAGGAAAAGGACTGATGTTGAAGATTCTGGCACCTCTAAGGCTGAAGAAGTTGTTCCTTCTCATCCGAAGGCAACTTACGATCTTTATGCTGAATCCCTCATCAGCTCGTAAGTCGTCTTTATTTCTCTCTATTTTTGTACTCGAAATATTTAGCTTGTCTTGCTTTTTATGCTGCCGATTTTTTGATTATTAGCGATGACGAGGAAGAAGTTCCAACTGCTGACGTGGCTCCGCGGACAAGCACGTCACGTACTGTACTTGCCTCAGACACGCTAGTTGAAGGAGAAGAAACCTCGCCTCCTCAACAAAACGTCGTCACCACTACTCCGCCATCAAGCCCCCTTGCTCCTTCACCAAAAAGGGCAAGGGTTGAAAAGATTATTGAACCTGCCCCTCTGTTGGGCGGTTATCGAAACTCTGCTCCTAGATGATGTAAGCTTGTCGACATCTATATTTTCCTTATTTTGTTTTTTCACACCTTTTCTCTTTTTCATGCCGATATTTTTCTTTCTGTGTTCACGTTGAACAGCCTATGATCAAGGATCTTCTCCGCATCGGTTCCCAATTTGTTGGGTACCGTGAATATGCTAATAGAGCCGAAGGTAACGACTTTTGTACTTGCTGTTTTTCCTTGATTTTTTACTCTTGGTGCTTGTCGCGATTTTTGATCTTTCTCTTCTCTTTTTTTCATATCTCGACAGAGAAACTTGCAGAGGCTAACGAACGCGCCGACGCACTTTCTCGAAAACTTGAGCAAAGTGAGGCGGCTCGCAAGAAAGCGGACCTCGCTGCTAGCAAAGCCAAGACCGAAGTCGATGAAGCCAAGGCGAAAGCTGCGGTGTCGAGGAACTGCAGAA
Organism: Lolium perenne; assembly: GCF_019359855.2. NCBI lineage: Eukaryota > Viridiplantae > Streptophyta > Magnoliopsida > Poales > Poaceae > Lolium > Lolium perenne. The sequence goes on from NC_067244.2 coordinate 46,649,527, forward strand.
AAAGCTTAAGGATGCTACAGCTGCTTTAGATGAGCACAAAGCTGCGCAAGCTTCTCGTGAAGAAGGAATCCTCAAGCGCCTGAAGACTCAGAGTCGCCGTACTTTCGGTAATTTTACTGCTCCCTTCTATTTTTAGGAGAATCTTTGTTTCTTGTCTTTTCACTAATACTTTGTTTCCTTGACAGTCCAAACAAACCAGGATTTTGACCTGACGAATCCTGTCGATGATCCGGTCCTTGACGCACTTTCCTATCTGGAGCTTCATGGGTCCGAGATTCGTGAAGGTGTATCGAATGCTAATGCAGTATTGTCGGCATTGTTCCCCTACTTCTTCCCGAAGAAGGAGGAGCCTGCGACTTTCCTCAACCTTGCCAAGATGTTCAATACACCGGAAGACCTTGGACTGAAGATGCGCCAAGAGAATATGAAGGTTGCCGTTGAAAACACTGTCGCCTTGGTTGCTTGACCGATCGACAGGACTATCGACTGGATGAAAGTTGGCGACACCGAGCAAATAGAACAATCAAGGTGGAAGTCGCTGATCAAGGCGGCCAAGCCCAACATGAAGAAGATCTTGGCCTATCTCGGGATTAAGCCAGCGTCGACTCCTAGCTCGTCAAGGCCGGAGGTCTAGTTGCATGCCTCTGTTTTTCTTTGTTTCTTTTGCTTTTGTCGCCAAAGTAGTCGTTTAGCGACACGTATTTCCTTAGCTCCACTGTAATGCCCTTGTAATTATTCCAAGAGATTAATGAAAAATTCTATCTTTGCTTGTCGTTTGATTTTATCCTGTTTATATTTCAGTTGATATTTGATAACTATACTCCAACTTCCGCTCCTTCCAATGTGTCGCCTTCTTCTTCTCACGCGAGGAGAACTTTTGCTGATACTGCACCTGTCGACGATACCTTGTCGCAAGAACTGGACGAACTTCGACAGCAGCTTCAGTATGCAAAGAAGCAAACACTTGTGATGATGGAACAATCTCGCAAGTCATCTGAAGCCGAAAAAGTTGCTCTCCAGCAAGCTCGCGAGGCCGTGGCTGCCAAGGAGTTTGCTGCTTCCGAGGCTGAAAAGGCGACTACTCGAGAAAATTTCATGCTCGAATTAATGAATGAAGCCAGTGCAGATATGTCGGGTATGCCTGTTTCATCCTCTGATATCTTTCATCTTCATGCTATTGTCTCTTAAAGGTTTCGACTTCTTTGTTCTGATAGGTGCCTTTACTGATGCTGCTGCCGAAGAAGAGAGAGTAAGTGCTAGGACAAACCTCCTTGTTAATCTTTCCCTGGATTATGGTTCTTTGTTTTGGGCTACCCCGGAGAGGACCCGCCAAATTGTCAGATTTCAAGATCGCACCTCTCAAACTCGCGATTTCCTTGACTTCTGTACCAAGACCTTGTCCATGGTTTACAACTCCATGTTTCCTCGGAACGTCCAACCAAAAACTCTTCCTGAATTGATGGAAAGGTTTAAGGATGCTCGCAGTATCCATGATTTTGTCAGAGCTCAACTAGTAGCTGGCGCCAGATTTGCTCTTATCATGCTCCAGATCTGCCACTCGAAACTTGACCTTACCCAGGTTGTCGAGAAGGTTCACCAAAAGGTAAAACGTCGGAGAGTTGGTGTTGACAGGATTAACACGAAGGTTACGCCCATAGCCGAAGAAATGATTGAGGACCTGCTTCGGATGGATGCCGACTTTTTTGCCGATGGCCATTATGCCGATTTTCTTGGTGCTGCTCCTGAGGAAAACAGAGTTACTCTTGATGACATACTGAATCAAGACTAGTTATTTTCTTCTTGTAGATATTTCTTCTTTGTAATCCATGACTATATTGTAAAGCAATCATTATATTTCTCTGTTTGTCTAGCCCCCGAGTGTTTCGGTGACTCTTTATTATATTTGTATATTTGCGAGGTTTTAAACCAAGGCATATATATACTTAAGGTGAATATGAGCCCCCGAGCTTTTTACTGAGTACTATTTTGTATTTTTATTGACTCACGAGGTATTTGAATACCAAGGCAAGGTTTTTCTTTTGTCGATGAACTATATTGAAATTCGTCGGAGCAAAGATTTTGGTCATGTCGATAAAGAAGAAAAGTTATATTGTCACTATCTTTATTATATTGCAGCACCGCGAGCCCGCCTCATTAAAAACCTTCTCCGGCCCCACTCGGTGCCCCGAAAAAGGAAAAGAGTGCGTCTGAAAACTCGCGGGCGTTTCAGGACATTGAAGTTTTACAAGGACTATATTTCGACTCTAGGCGTAGAACCGCCTAAGTTGCGCCACGTTCCAGGGGTTTGGCTCCTCCACCCCTGTCTTCTTGTCCTTTATCCTATATGCTCCTCCTCCGATTACTTCCGTGACGATGTAAGGGCCAAGCCATGGTGACTCGAGTTTTTCATGACTTTTTTGCGTGAGCCGAAGAACTAGGTCGCCCACCTGAAAAGATCTTGGCCGCAAACGTCGACTGTGGTAATTCTTCAAGTCCGGTTGATATTTGGTTACCCGAGATAATACTTCATCTCGAGCTTCATCAAGTGCGTCGACGTCGTCCTCTAGCGCTCTTCGCGATGTTTCTTCATCATATTCAGCGACACGTGGAGAGTTGTGCTCTATCTCGATTGGTAGTACTGCTTCTGCTCCATGAACCAGAAAAACGGAGTTTCCTGCGTTCTTGTGTTTGGTGTTGTTCGGATGCTCCACAACACGCTTGGTAGTTCTTCTGGCCAGGTATGTCGAGCTTTTTCCAGTGGTCCTAACAAGCGCTTCTTGATGCCATTGCAGATGATACCATTGGCTTTCTCGACTTGCCCATTGGTTTGAGGATGTGCAACTGACGCAAAGTTCAGCTTGATACCCACCTCTTCGCAATAATCTTTGAATTCATGGGATGTGAAGTTACAGCCGTTGTCCTGTGACGATGCTATGGGGCACTCCAAATCTGAAGACGAGGCCTTTTACGAATTTTATCGCGGATGCTCCATCTGGTGAATTTATCGGCTTCGCTTCTATCCATTTTGTAAACTTGTCGACAGCTACTAGCATGTACTCCTTTCCTCCTGGCCAGGATTTGTGTAACTTACCCACCATATCAAGTCCCCATTGAGCAAAGGGCCATGACAATGGTATTGGTGCTAGCTCGTCGCCTGGAGAGTGAGGTTTTGCGGCAAACCTTTGACACGCGTCGCAAGTTCTTACTATGTCCTTGGCGTCCTCGATTGCTGTCAACCAGTAGAATCCTGCTCGAAAAACTTTGGCTGCGATAGCTCGACTACTTGCGTGGTGGCCACATATTCCCTCGTGTACATCCTTCAGAATTATTCTTCCTTCCTCTGGTGTGACGCACCTTTGCAAGACGCCTGAAATACTTCGCTTATACAATTCTCCCTTGACCACCGTGAAAGCTTTGGAGCGTCGAATTACTCGCCTTGCCTCAACTGGATCGTCGGGTATTTCTTTCCTCAGGATGTATGATATGTACGGCTGCATCCACGGTATCTGTATCACCATGACCAGGTCCTGATCTTCTTCTTCGTCCTCTTGCTTTTCCTTGGTAGCCCCCGAGGGTTTCTTCTCCTTCTTTTTTGATTTTGTCGACTTAGTGGATCTCTCTGTTATTTCTTCCCAGAATACACCTGGCGGGACTGCAAGGCATTGCGACCCGATGTTTGCAAGAACATCGGCTTCGTCGTTGCTCAATCTGCTAATATGGTTTACTTCGCATCCATCGAACAACTTCTCGAGTTCGTTGTATACCTCCTTGTATGCCATCATGCTATCATTGACTGCATCACATTGGTTCATAACTTGCTGTGCCACCAGCTGTGAGTCGCCAAAGATTTTTAGTCGAGTTGCTCCGCAGGCTTTCGCCATCTTCATTCCATGTATGAGAGCCTCGTATTCTGCTTCATTGTTAGATGCGTTAGGGAACGTCATCCGGAGGATGTACTTCAACTTGTCGCCTTCAGGTGATATGAGTACTACTCCTGCGCCAGCTCCTTCCAGTCTTTTGGACCCGTCGAAGTTCATGGTCCAAGTTCTCGATAAATCTGGAGGTCCTGTATTTTGCAACTCCATCCACTCTGCGATGAAGTCCGGCAGTATTTGCGATTTTATTGCTTTTCTTTTTTCATACGTGATGTCCCGAGGGGAAAGTTCTATTCCCCAAAGGGAGACACGACCCGTAGCTTCTGGGTTGTTCAGTATATTTGACAAGGGAGCTTCATTGACCACTATGATCGGATGTGCCGAAAAATAGTGGCGCAATTTTCGTGCTGTCGTGAATACTCCATATGCTATCTTTTGGTACTGCGGATACCTTTGTTTAGATGGTGATAGAACTTCGCTGACGAAGTATACTGGCCTCTGCACGCCGTGGAGTTTTCCTTCTTCTTCCCTTTCGACAACTAGCACCGTGCTCACCACTTGGGGTGTGGCTGCGATATATAGCAGGAGGGGTTCCCTTTCTTTTGGTGCCACCAGAATTAGTGGTGTCGAAATTGTGCGCTTCAAATCCTCGAAAGCTCTGTCGGCTTCTTCGTTCCACTGAAATTTATCTCCTTGTTTTATCAAAGCGTAGAACGGCAGTGCCTTTTCTCCCAGCCTAGCGACGAATCTACTCAAAGCTGCGACTCGCCCCGTTAGCTGTTGTATCTCCTTCAACTTTGTTGGCTTCCTCATTGTTACGATAGCCTGTATTTTGTCGGGATTTGCTTCAATCCCTCTTGCTGAGACTAGAAACCCCAAAAGTTCTCCTTTGGGACGCCAAAGGAACACTTCGTCGGGTTGGTTTGAGGCAGAACTTATCAAGGTTGTCGAAGGTTTCCTTGAGATCCTCGATCAGCGTTGCCCCCTTTTTTGATGTTATGACGACATCATCAATGTATACTTGCACGTTCTTCCCAATCTGTGTCGCCAAACACTTCTGCATCATCCTTTGATATGTTGCTCCCGCATTTTTTAGACCAAAGGGCATTGTTCTGTAACAAAACACGCCGTAAGGTGTAATAAATGCGGTCTTTACTTCATCTTCTTCTTTTAATCTGATCTGGTTATAACCAGAATATGCATCCAGGAAGGAAAGACGTTCACATCCAGCCGTGGAGTCGATAATTTGATCGATCCTCGGGAGGGGAAAGTGATCCTTTGGACAATGTTTATTGACACACGTAAAGTCGACGCACATGCGAAGGACCTTAGTGTTTTTCTTCGGCACCAGCACAGGATTTGCTACCCATGTGGCCTCTGTGAATATCTCTTTGATAAAACCAGCTTCTTGTAGTCGATTAATTTCTGACAGCATGGCTTTGCGGTTTGGTTCCGAAAAACGCCGCAAAGGTTGTTTGATTGGTCTTGCTAGTGGATCCAAGTTTAGGTGGTGCTCGGCAAGTTCCACAGGTACTCCTGGCATGTCAGCTGGACACCATGCGAAGATTTTCCAAAGGTGCTCACGGAGGAACTCGACGAGCGCGCTTTCCTATGCGATATCCATGTCGTTTGCGATAGATGTCGTCTTTTTTGGGTCTGTCGGGTGAATCTGCACCTCTTTTGAATTTTTCTCGGTACTGAAAGTTGATTCTTTGTTTGGCCTTCCGACGTCTGGCAGTACGTCGTAATCAGTCATGCTTTTTGACGCCAAGTACTCAGCTTGCATCCCGAAGGTTTCTGACAACCGGTGGAAATCCTTGTCGCACTTATCGGCTAAAGCAAAGCTTCCTTTAACTGTGATTGGTCCCTTTGGTCCGGGCAACCTCCACAACAAGTATGTATAGTGTGGCACTGCCATAAATCTAGCATATGCTGGTCGTCCCAACAGAGCGTGATATTGCGACGGAAAATCCACGACTTCAAACTCGAGCCTCTCGATTCTATAATTTTCTCGGGTCCCAAACTGAACGTCGAGATTGATCTTTCCCAATGGATAACTTGGTTTCTCCGGTGTGATGCCGTGGAACCTTGTCTCGGGTGGTTTCAAGTTTGCGAAGGATATGTTCATCTTCCTCAATGTATACGCATACATAAGGTTTAAGCTGCTGCCGCCGTCTATGAACACTCGAGAGACATCAAATCCCGCGATAATCTGGCAGAATAAGTGCCGATCGCCCTGGTCGAGGAACTTGCTGCGGATGATCTGCTATTGTGAAGCCGATATCTTGTCCTGACCAATTAAGGTACTCAACTGTTGGTGGAGGCATTTTCTCTGCCATAAACACCTGTCGTGAGATTACTTTCTGAGCTCTATTGGACGGCCTTCCCTTCTGAATCATCAACACTGCTCCATTGGAATTAGGATCAACATAAGGTGGTGGTGCAGGTGCTGCCGCTATTACGAGCTGATGCCGATTGTCGTCCGTAATCGCGGGAGGAGGCGGCAAGTGAATCTCGCACGGGTTCTCGAGGATTTCTCTGTGCTGCCCGCGCATTAGCGTTCTCTGCATACCGCAACATTGCTTGAAAATTTCGACAATCCTTCCGCAAGTGCCCCGACTTGTCTTTTTCCGTTGTCGTCGAGGAAAAATGCATCTGGCACGGTCCGTTCATCATCTCTTCAGGGGACACGAAAGGTCTTGGGAACCTAGGCCCGCTATTTTGCCTGTTGCGTGAATCATCCCTGTTATCACCTCGCTGCTCACTGCTTCTCTGGTAATCATCTCTGTTGCTTCCTCCTGTGTTTGTCCGAAAACCTGCCGAAATTTGTCCTGGAGCGTCGTAGTTCTGGTACGTTCGAGGAAATCTTCGCCTCGGTTGATAGTTTCGACCGCGGTCCTCCTCTGGCGACCTATGTCGTTTGTTGTGGACGGCGTCTTCTCCGTCTGCCCATTTATTTGCTATCTCCATTAATGCGGATACTGTCTTTGGATTGGTCCTTCCCAAGTCTTCGACGAAATCTCCACGCCTGACTCCTGCGACAAACGCATCTATTGCTCTCTCGTCAGATATATTTTCTGCTGAGTTTTTAATGATATTCCACCTCTGGATGTACTTCCTCATTGGCTCATCTGGCTTCTGTCGACACGCTCTCAACTCCTCTAACGACGCGGGTTTTTTGCACGTGGATCTAAAGTTCTTGACGAACACATCCTCGAAACTTTCCCAGCTGTCGATGGATCCTGGTGCGAGTTTCTTTATCCAAGATCGTGCGGCTCCACTCAAATGCACCTGGATACTTTGCATGGCTGTTGCCCTAGTTCCTCCTGTGAGTTTCACCGTCTCCAGATAGTCGACTAGCCAATCCTCTGGATCTTGAAGGCCGTCGAACTTCTTGAAATTATCGGGTAACTTGAATCCTGAGGGGACTCGAGTTTTCCGGACTCTCCTCGTAAAGCATGGCAAGCCACACATATCTTCGTCGGTCAATTCCGGAGATTGCCGATGATCCCTTCTGCTTTGCCGCGCTCTGTCGACTCTTGCTGTCTTTGTGTCTCTTGCTCCACTTGGCCCTTCGAGTGCGCCGCCGTTGTCGCTGCAGTCGTGGACTATTTTGCCTTGCCGCTCCTTCGGGAGGCGTTGATACAAACGCTGTCCCCATAGCTCCAACTCCTGCTACCGCCATATTGTACAATGTTTCCCTTGGATCACCTGGAGGTGGTTTAGACGCAAGGATAAAAGCATGTGTCGCCATATACCCAGCCTCTGGTGTCTTAGGGATGATGTTTCCTCTTGTATCTATTGACATGAAGGACATGTCGAGGTTCTGGACCAAGTGCTCTCTTTCTGCTTCAGGTATATGTTGCAGCCTTGATCTTGCTCTGTTCCGCGCCTCCCGATGGCTATCACCTGTAGTTCTAGATTGTCGACTTAAATCTGCCCTTCTCCTGCTGGATACAGAAGCTGCCTCCTTTCTCCTGTTCAACTCAGCTGTCTGTTTTTCCAATTCCCTGGCAGCTCGTGCGAGCCTATATTGATATGCTTGCAGGTGTGCTGGTGTGGCCGTGGTAGCCCGTGGTTGTGTGCCGTTCATAGCTCTCGCGGCTCTGTCCCACGCTGCTTGTGAAAGTTGAACTCTATCTCGCGGCTCTGGCCCGACGTATTTGTTGCCCAGGCCTTGCCGCAGATTAGAGGGATCGACGTATGGATTTCCCAGACTGTCGAAAGCCTCGGATGTCTCCTCTTGATCTTCAATGGCGTAAATCTGATGATACTTTGTACTCAGATCTACGTTGGGTTTGGTGACATCATCGTTGAGATTGATGAAGACCTTGCCCATTGTGATAGATTTGTCGATAAATTCATAACTGTCGACATTGCTTGAGCCATCGCTTATATATGAGTCCGCAGATGACTCGAACGACATGTCGTTGAAGATCTGGGCGAGTTTCTCTCTTGTTCTGGTGCTGACGTAACGTGTCACCGAGGTTTCTTCTCCTGACTCGGTTGACGATGCATAGCTTGAAAAATCTGAATCGATCACCGACGATCCCGACGAAATCGGAATCTCGACACGATACGATCCTTCCTTCTCGACGCGAAAGTGAAACCTTCCGAACGTCATCTCCATGGGCTCCGCCAGATACGCATATGCATCCAAACGGGAGGGTGGGTGAGGAACAAAATCGACAAGACCAGCAGCGATCTGTTTACCTCGATCCATTGTGTTGCTTGCGGTTGACGATGTCGAAGATCTTGAGCGTGCCATCGAGATCAGCTCCTTACGCCTCTAGTTCCCACAGACGGCGCCAATTGACAAGGTATCAACTCGTCAATGCCTATGGATTGTAGGCTAGGGTTTAGTTGGAAGTAGAGGGTAAGTAGATCTCGAAGGTTTCAGCCGGAAAGTACTCGACGAATATGAAAACTAGGGTTTGCAGACAATGATTCAATTCCCTTTTCGTCCCTCGCTTCCCCCTTTATATAGGAGGTGGAGCTGAGGGATTCGTGCTATACAAGTTACAGAGTCCGGGACGGTTTCTAACTCATCCCGCCAGATTACAAATAACACTTCCTATTACAACTCTTGACTTTCCTTGATATATCTTGGGCTCCCGAATCTTCTTATTCTTCGGGTAGTGGGCCTTCAGTAAACCCCGGGTACTATCTTCGGCAGGCCCATTTGGGATGCCTATGTCAGTGCTGGATAAAGTTTATTACAACACAAGCTCGTCTTTAGTTCACAACTACATAACTAGGCTCGCACATCAAGACTCGGCTAAAGGGACTTAGGAGCATGGATAAAACCGCCGCCTTTCTTCAAGCACATCCATTAGCGGTAGTCGTCACCCTGCATTTGGAGCATTGTGTCTATGACACTGTTCGACGGCTAATAGCCGGCATAGAACTCCCCCGCGCTTCTAATGACATCTTGAAAGATGACTTCACAGAACTCTACTTGGATGCGAAAGAACTCTTGCTTGATGCCGTCGTCAGGGACCCGCGACAATTTGTTGGCCCAGTCTCTGAGATGCTCAGGTAGCATAAGCTGCTGCTGGTCCCGTATGAACTTATCCATGTGATAGAGGGCGTAGTAGGCATCCTTGTTACTAGAAGGCGGCTTCTTGACGCAGGGAAACTTTGTTTGGTGCTTGAACACATGCTTCCCGTACCTAACATTTGGCCTCTGCATGTGGCCTTTCGCTTTGACGTAGCCATTGAGAGCATCATCAAGTACGGCCTTGACATTCGTGTAGTCCGTGGTTGACTGATACGTCTCTGACGTATCGATAATTTCTTATGTTCCATGCCACATTATTGATGTTATCTACATGTTTTATGCACACTTTATGTCATATTCGTGCATTTTCTGGAACTAACCTATTAACAAGATGCCGAAGTGCCAGTTGCTATTTTCTGCTGTTTTTGGTTTCAGAAATCCTAGTAAAGAAATATTCTCGGAATTGGACGAAATCAACGTCCAGGGTCCTATTTTGCCACGAAGCTTCCAGAAGACCGACGAGGAGACGAAGTGCGGCCACGAGGTGGCCACACCCTAGGGCGGCGCGGCCCAAGCCCTGGCCGCGCCGACCTGTAGTGTGGGGCCCTCGTGTGGCCCCCTGACCTGCCCTTCCGCCTACAAATAGCCTTCGTCGCGAAACCCCCAGTACCGAGAGCCACGATACGGAAAACCTTCCAGAGACGCCGCCGCCGCCAATCCCATCTCGGGGGATTCAGGAGATCGCCTCCGGCACCCTGCCGGAGAGGGGAATCATCTCCCGGAGGACTCTACGCCGCCATGGTCGCCTCCGGAGTGATGTGTGAGTAGTCTACCCCTGGACTATGGGTCCATAGCAGTAGCTAGATGGTTGTCTTCTCCCCATTGTGCTTAATTGTCGGATCTTGTGAGCTGCCTAACATGATCAAGATCATCTATCTGTAATTCTATATGTTGCGTTTGTTGGGATCCGATGAATAGAGAATACTATGTTATGTTGATTATCAATTTATGTCTATGTGTTGTTTATGATCTTGCATGCTCTCCGTTACTAGTAGATGCTCTGGCCAAGTAGATGCTTGTAACTCCAAGAGGGAGTATTTATGCTCGATAGTGGGTTCATGTCTCCGTGAATCTGGGGAAGTGACAGAAATCTCTAAGATTATGGATGTGCTGTTGCCACTAGGGATAAAACATTGGTGCTATGTTCGAGGATGTAGTTACTGATTACATTACGCGCAATACTTAAAGCAATTGTCTGTTGTTAGCAACTTAATACTGGAGGGGGTTCGGATGATAACCTGAAGGTGGACTTTTTAGGCATAGATGCATGCTGGATAGCGGTCTATGTACTTTGTCGTAATGCCCAATTAAATCTCACAATACTCATCATAATATGTATGTGCATGGTCATGCCCTCTTTATTTGTCAATTGCCCAACTGTAATTTGTTCACCCAACATGCTGTTTATCTTATGGGAGAGACACCTCTAGTGAACTGTGGACCCCGGTCCAATTCTCTTTACTGAAATACAATCTACTGCAATACTGTTCTACTGTTTTCTGCAAACAATCATCATCCACACTATACATCTAATCCTTTGTTACAGCAAGCCGGTGAGATTGACAACCTCGCTGTTTCGTTGGGGCAAAGTACTTGGTTTGTGTTGTGCAGGTTCCACGTTGGCGCCGAAATCCCTGGTGTTGCGCCGCACTACATCTCGCCGCCATCAACCTTCAACGTGCTTCTTGGCTCCTACTGGTTCGATTAAACCTTGGTTTCATACTGAGGGAAAACTTGCCGCTGTACGCATCACACCTTCCTCTTGGGGTTCCCAACGGACGCGTGCTGTACGCGTATCAAGCACTTTTTCTGGCGCCGTTGCCGGGGAGATCAAGACACGCTGCAAGGGGAGTCTCCACATCGCAATCTCTTTTACTTTGTTTTTGTCTTGCTTAGTTTTATTTACTACTTTGTTTGCTGCACTAAATCAAAATACAAAAAAATTAGTTGCTAGTTTTACTTTACTTGCTATCTTGTTTGCTATATCAAAAACACAAAAAAATTAGTTACTTGCATTTACTTTATCTAGTTTGCTTTATTTACTGTTGCTAAAATGGGTACTCCTGAAAATACTAAGTTGTGTGACTTCACAACCACAAATAATAATGATTTCTTATGCACACCTATTGCTCCACCTGCTACTACAGCAGAATTCTTTGAAATTAAACCTGCTTTACTAAATCTTGTTATGCGAGAGCAATTTTCTGGTGTTAGTTCTGATGATGCTGCTGCCCATCTCAATAATTTTGTTGAATTGTGTGAAATGCAAAAATATAAAGATGTAGATGGTGATATTATAAAATTAAAATTGTTCCCTTTCTCATTAAGAGGAAGAGCTAAAGATTGGTTGCTATCTCTGCCTAAGAATAGTATTGATTCATGGACTAAATGCAAGGATGCTTTTATTGGTAGATATTATCCCCCTGCTAAAATTATATCTTTGAGGAGTAGCATAATGAATTTTAAACAATTAGATACTGAGCATGTTGCACAAGCATGGGAAAGAATGAAATCTTTGGTTAAAAATTGCCCAACCCATGGACTGACTACTTGGATGATCATCCAAACCTTTTATGCAGGACTGCATTTTTCTTCGCGGAACCTATTGGATTCAGCTGCTGGAGGTACCTTTATATCCATCACTCTTGGTGAAGCAACAAAGCTTCTTGATAATATGATGATCAATTACTCTGAATGGCACACGGAAAGAGCTCCACAAGGTAAGAAGGTAAATTCTGTCGAAGAAACCTCTTCCTTGAGTGATAAGATTGATGCTATTATGTCTATGCTTGTGAATGGTAGGCCTAATGTTAATCCTAATAATGTTCCGTTAGCGTCATTGGTTGCTCAAAAAGAATATGTTGATGTGAATTTCATTAAAAATAACAATTACAATGATTCTAGGCCATATCCTGCTAATGGTAACTCTTATGGTAGATACGCTTCACCTAATGAGGAAAAGATGCTAGAAATTGAAAGATCCACCAAGAGCTTTATGCAATCACAATATGAGCAAAATAAATTGTTTAGTAAAACCATGAATGAGCAATCTACCCTTCTGAAGAATATAGGAAATCAACTTGAAAATTTGAATATGGAGATCTCGGGGTTGCAAACTAAACTTGCTAATGCTGAAAACCGAATCTCATACATGTCTGCGTCACAATCTTCTTTAATTAATAAAATGGCTGCTAAACCTGAGGATATAGATAATAAAATTACTACTACAGCAAATGCCATCCAAGTTAGAATTAATGAGAATATAAGATTGATGGCCGAATTGCGTGCTAGGTGGGAAAGAGAAGAAAATGAAAAAGAAGATAATATAGCTAAAGTTTGGACTATTACCACCACTAGTAATGCTAATGCTACACAAGTTGCTGCACCTCCTACTAATAATAATAAAAGAATTGGTGTTAGCAATGTTTCCACTTCTAATGCAAAGCGCGAGAAACTGCCTGAAACTGATAAAACTGCTGAAATTTTTTCCAACATTGGGGATGATGATCCCATTGCTTTAGATTATAATGGTTTGAATTTTGATGATTGCCACATCTCTGAGGTTATAAAGTTCTTACAAAAACTTGCTAAAACTCCTAATGCTAGTGCTATAAATTTGGCTTTCACGAAACATATTACAACTGCTCTCATCAAAGCTAGAGAAGAGAAACTAGAGCGCGAAGCCTCTATTCCTAGAAAGCTAGAGGATGGTTGGGAGCCCATCATTAAGATGAAGGTCAATGACTTTGATTGTAATGCTTTATGTGATCTTGGTGCAAGTATTTCCGTTATGCCTAAGAAAATCTATAATATGCTTGACTTGCCACCGCTGAAAAATTGTTATTTGGATGTTAATCTTGCTGATCATTCTACAAAGAAACCTTTGGGGAAAGTTGATAATGTTCGCATTACCGTTAACAATAACCTTGTCCCCGTTGATTTTGTTGTCTTGGATATTGAAAGCAATGCATCTTGTCCCATTATATTGGGAAGACCTTTTCTTCGAACTGTTGGTGCTATCATTGATATGAAGGAAGGTAATATAAAATATCAATTTCCTCTCAAGAAAGGTATGGAACACTTCCCTAGAAAGAGAATGAAGTTACCTTTTGATTCTATTATTAGAACAAATTATGATGTTGACACTTCGTCTCTTGATAATACTTGATACACACTTTCTGCGCCTAGCTGAAATGCGTTAAAGAAAAGCGCTTATGGGAGACAACCCATGTTATTTTGCTACAGTACTTTGTTTTTATTTTGTGTCTTGGAAGTTGTTTACTACTGTAGCAACCTCTCCTTATCTTAGATTAGTGTTTTATTGTGCCAAGTAAAGTCGTTGATAGTAAAGTTCATACTAGATTTGGATTACTGCGCAGAAACAGATTTCTTTGCTGTCACGAATCTGGGCAAAATTCTTTGTAGGTAAACCAGAAAATTATGCCAATTTACGTGAGTGATCCTCAGATATGTACGCAACTTTCATTAAATTTGAGCATTTTCATTTGAGCAAGTCTGGTGCCTCGATAAAATTCGTCAATACGAACTGTTCTGTTTTGACAGATTCTGCCTTTTATTTCGCATTGCCTGTTTTGTTATGTTCGATGGATATTTCGATTCCATTGACTTTCAGTAGCTTTGTGCAATGTCCAGAAGTGTTAAGAATGATTATGTCACCTCTGAACATGTATATTTTTATTGTGCACTAACCCTCTAATGAGTTGTTCTAAGTTTGGTGTGGAGGAAGTTTTCAAGGATCAAGAGAGGGAGATGATACAACATGATCAAGGAGAGTGAAAGCTCTAAGCTTGGGGATGCCCCGGTGGTTCACCCCTGCATATATCAAGAAGACTCAAGCGTCTAAGCTTGGGGATGCCCAAGGCATCCCCTTCTTCATCGACAACATTATCAGGTTCCTCCCCTGAAACTATATTTTTATTCCATCACATCTTATGTGCTTTTCTTGGAGCATCGGTTTGTTTTTGTTTTTGTTTTGTTTGAATAAAATGGATCCTAGCATTCACTTTATGGGAGAGAGACACGCTCCGCTGTAGCATATGGACAAGTATGTCCTTAGGCTTTACTCATAATATTCATGGCGAAGTTTCTTCTTCGTTAAATTGTTGTATGGTTGGAAACGGGAAATGTTGCATGTGGTAGTGAATAATAAAATACTTGTAGAACATTGAGCTTTGATAACTTGATTCTTTGCAAATATTTTGAGATATTTAGATGGTAAGGCTTGCTGGATAAATGAGTTAAAATTAGTAGTGGATTGTTGTCTTTAAGCTTGTGCCGTACTACAAACTCTATTTAAATAGTTGAAGGCGTAGTTGGACTTGATAGCTTTCCATGTCTGAGAGTTCATCGTAATAACTAAGTTGTGCTGAAGGTCGAGGGAGCTAGTGGGGTACTTGTGCCACTGTGAACGGCCCTCCTTGGAGTAAATTTTAATCATGCTCTTAATGATGAACCTGCTAGTTGTTTGCAATAAGCTTGTGAGTTCTTTTTGACTAATGTTAAGCTACGGTTTTTGGCACTTCCACCATCCAAATTTGCTAGCCTCTTCGGTACTGTGCATTGCCTTTTGCTCACATTGAGAATTGTGCATACTTCGCCGGTACATCCAAACCCGTGGGAGAACTTTCTCTTGTTCTCCTACACATAAGCCCATACATCTCCTCAAAACAGCCACCATACCTACCTACCACAGCATTTCCATAGCTGTTCCGAGATATATTGCCATGCAACATCCATTTTACATTACATGCCATGTTGTCATTTATTATTTATATATTTCTTTGCATGATCATATACAGCTGATGTGTGGTTTACCCATGTTACGCTAGATCATTGCACATCCTGCTACACTGGCAGAGGCATACATTTTCATACATCATGTTTCATTCATTATGAGTTATTTGTACCAAAAAGTGTGTTGTCATATTAGGATGTTGCCCCTAAAAATGAAAAGAGCCGTGGAGGCCACCAAAAAGAAAAGAAAAAGAGAAGAAATAAAAAAATGAAAAGAAAGAAAAAAAAGAAAAAGAAAAAAAAAGGAAAAAGAAAAAAGAAAAAAGAGAATAAAGAAAAAAGGGGGCAGCATTACTATCTTTTATCCACACTTGTGCTCATGTTTTAGCACCCGCATTATTCATAGTCATCATTTGTGCTCATGTTCAGCACCTACATTCATATGAGAGAGTTTTCATGTTTTACTAGTATAACTATGTGGGGAACTTACACTATAGAACTTGGGTTGTATATTCCAATGATGAGCCTCCTCAAAAGTGCTCTAGGTCTTCGTGAGCAACCAAGTTGGATGCACCCCCACTAGTTCCATTGGAGAGCTTTCATACACATATAGCTCTATGTGCATCCGTTGCATGGCAATCACTACTCCTTGCATAGCTTCGATCATAAGGCTTCCTCTTGTCTAATGGTCATTTACAGCTTTGCAAGCCTTTCTTCTATTTGGCCTTCCAAACCCCCATTAACGTTCTTTATGCCATAACATCCTGGTGCTAATACCAAATGCTTGCGCTCACCGGTTGAGTAGACTTCAAAACAGTTGATTCATGACGTTCATGTTTATGTTTACTTGACTGAATCCTTCTTATGTTGTGAAAATTTACTTGATGCTTGGAATGAAGGATAGAACTTCTATGCTGAATGCTTAATACATCTTTAATGAACTTTGTACGGTTGCATGTCTTTAAAGCAATAGTTCATGAAAACTTCTAGCTTGTCTAACTCTTGCATTATCATCTCTTATGTCAATATAGATACTTGCTTTGAATGATTTGATCTCAGCTCATATGCTTTACAAATAGTATGATCAAGGTTATGATGGCATGTCACTCCAGAAATTATCTTTGTTTATCGTTTACCTGCTCGGGACGAGCAGGAACTAAGCTTGGGGATGCTGATACGTCTCTGACGTATCGATAATTTCTTATGTTCCATGCCACATTATTGATGTTATCTACATGTTTTATGCACACTTTATGTCATATTCGTGCATTTTCTGGAACTAACCTATTAACAAGATGCCGAAGTGCCAGTTGCTGTTTTCTGCTGTTTTTGGTTTCGGAAATCCTAGTAAAGAAATATTCTCGGAATTGGACGAAATCAACGCCCAGGGTCCTATTTTGCCACGAAGCTTCCAGAAGACCGACGAGGAGATGAAGTGGGGCCACGAGGTGGCCAAACCCTAGGGCGGCGCGGCCCAAGCCCTGGTCGCGCCGACCTGTAGTGTGGGGCCCTCGTGTGGCCCCCTGACCCGCCCTTTCGCCTACAAATAGCCTTCGTCGCGAAACCCCCAGTACCTGATGTCTACGCCCCCTCCTTTTCCTGTAGACAGTGTTGGGCCTCCAAGAGCAGAGGTTTGTAGAACAGCAGCAAGTTTTCCCTTAAGTGGATCACCCAAGGTTTATCGAACTCAGGGAGGAAGAGGTCAAAGATATCCCTCTCATGCAACCCTGCAACCACAAAGCAAGAAGTCTCTTGTGTCCCCAACACACCTAATAGGTGCACTAGTTCGGCGAAGAGATAGTGAAATACAGGTGGTATGAATAAGTATGAGTAGGGGTGCCAGAAAATAGCTTGCTGGCGTGTAGTTGATGGTGGTAGTATTGCAGCAGTAGTAACGCAGTAAAACAGTAAACAAGCAGCGATAGCAGTATTTAGGAACAAGGCCTAGGGATTAGACTTTCACTAGTGGACACTCTCAACATTGATCACATAACAGAATAGATAAATGCATACTCTACACTCTTGTTGGATGATGAACACATTGCGTAGGATTACACGAACCCTCAATGCCGGAGTTAACAAGCTCCACAATTCAATGTTCATATTTAAATAACCTTAGAGTGCATGAAAGATCAATTCGACTAAACCAAGTACTAACATAGCATGCACACTGTCACCTTCATGCTTATGTAGGAGGAATAGATCACATCAATACTATCATAGCAATAGTTAACTTCGCAATCTACAAGAGATCATGATCATAGCATAAACCAAGTACTAACACGGATGCACACACTGTCACCATTACACCGTGTAGGAGGAGTAAAACTACTTTAATAACATTGCTAGAGTAGCACATAGATAAATTGTGATACAAAACACATTGCAATCATAAAGAGATATAAATAAGCACTTCACTATGCTCTTCATAACAGTGAGTAAGTATTCTGTGAAATATAGCCTAAGAGACCCACACGGTGCACACACTGTCACCTTTACACACGTGGGACAAGGAGTCTCCGGAGATCACATAAGTAAAATTCACTTGACTAGCATAACGACATCTAGATTACAAGCATCATCATATGAATCTCAATCATGTAAGGCAGCTCATGAGATTATTGTATTGAAGCACATAGGAGAGAGATGAACCACATAGCTACCGGTACAGCCCCGAGCCTCGATGGAGAACTACTCCCTCCTCATGGGAGCAGCAGCGGTGATGAAGATGGCGGTGAAGATGGCAGTGGTGTCGATGGAGAAGCCTTCCGGGGGCACTTCCTGCCCGGCGGCGTGCCGGAACAGAGACTCTGTCCCCAGGATCTTGGCCTCGCGATGGCGGCGGCTACGGAAGGTTTACGTGGGTTTCGTCGAACGTGATAGGGTTTTCGCGACGGAGGCTTTAAATAGGCGGAAGGGCAGCCTCGGAGGGGGCCTGGGGCCACCACACCATAGGGCGGCGCGGCCCCCCTCTGGCCGCGCCAGGGTGTGGTGTGGGGCCCCCAGGGCTTCCCTCTGGCGGCTCTCGGGTGTTCTGGATGCTTCCGGGCAAAATAGGAACCTGGGCGTTGATTTCGTCCGATTCCGAGAATATTTTGTTACTAGGATTTCTGAAACCAAAAACAGCAGAAAACAGGAACTGGCACTTCGGCATCTTGTTAATAGGTTAGTTCCAGATAATGCACAAATATGACATAAAGTGTGCATAAAACATGTAGATATCATCAATAATGTGGCATGGAACACAAGAAATTATCGATACGTCGGAGACGTATCAGCATCCCCAAGCTTAGTTCTGCTCGTCCCAAGCAGGTAAAACGATAACAAAGATAATTTCTGGAGTGACATGCCATCATAACCTTGATCATACTATTTGTAAAGCATATGTAGTGAATGCAGCGATCAAAACAATGTATATGAGATGAGTAAACAAGTGGATCATAAAGCAAAGACTTTTCATGAATAGTACTTCAAGACAAGCATCAATAAGTCTTGCATAAGAGTTAACTCATAAAGCAATATTTTCATAGTAGAGGCATTGAAGCAACACAAAGGAAGATTAAGTTTCAGCGGTTGCTTTCAACTTGTAACATGTATATCTCATGGATAGTCGTCAATGCAAAGCAATATAACAAGTGCAATATGCAAGTATATAAGAATCAATGCACAGTTCACACAAGTGTTTGCTTCTTGAGGTGGAGAGAAATAGGTGAACTGACTCAACAATAAAAGTAAAAGAATGGTCCTCCATAGAGGAAAAGCATCGATTGCTATATTTGTGCTAGAGCTTTGATTTTGAAAACATGAAACAATTTTGTCAACGGTAGTAATAAAGCATATGTATCATGTAAATTATATCTTACAAGTTGCAAGCCTCATGCATAGTATACTAATAGTGCCCGCACCTTATCCTAATTAGCTTGGACTACCGGATCATCACAATGCACATGTTTTAACCAAGTGTCACAAAGGGGTACCTCTATGCACTTTGTACAAAGGTCTAAGGAGAAAGCTCGCATTGGATTTCTCGCTATTGATTATTCTCAACTTAGACATCCATACCGGGACAACATAGACAACAGATAATGGACTCCTCTTTTATGCATAAGCATGTAACAACAATTAATAATTTTCTCATATGAGATTGAGGATATATGTCCAAAACTGAAACTTCCACCATGGATCATGGCTTTAGTTAGCGGCCCAATGTTCTTCTCTAACAATATGCATGCTTAACCATAAGGTGGTAGATCTCTCTTACTTCAGACAAGACGAACATGCATAGCAACTCACATGAAATTCAACAAAGAGTAGTTGATGGCGTCCCCAGTGAACATGGTTATCGCACAACAAGCAACTTAATAAGAGATAAAGTGCATAAGTACATATTCAATACCACAATAGTTTTTTAAGCTATTTGTCCCATGAGCTATATATTGCAAAGGTGAATGATGGAATTTTAAAGGTAGCACTCAAGCAATTTACTTTGGAATGGCGGAGAAATACCATGTAGTAGGTAGGTATGGTGGACACAAATGGCATAGTGGTTGGCTCAAGTATTTGGATGCATGAGAAGTATTCCCTCTCGAAACAAGGCTTAGGCTAGCAAGGCTATTTGAAACAAACACAAGGATGAACCGGTGCAGCAAAACTCACATAAAAGACATATTGTAAACATTATAAGACTCTACACCGTCTTCCTTGTTGTTCAAACTCAATACTAGAAATTATCTAGACCTTAGAGAAACCAAATATGCAAACCAAATTTTAGCATGGTCTATGTATTTCTTCATTAATAGGTGCAAAGTATATGATGCAAGAGCTTAAACATGAGCACAACAATTGCCAAGTATCACATTACCCAAGACATTATAGCAATTTACTACATGTATCATTTTCCAATTCCAACCATATAACAATTTAACGAAGAAGAAACTTCGCCATGAATACTATGAGTAGAAACTAAGGACATACTTGTCCATATGCTACAGCGGAGCGTGTCTCTCTCCCACAAAGTGAAACCTAGGATCCATTTTATTCAAACAAAACAAAAAAAACAAAAAAAAACCGACGCTCCAAGAAAAGCACATAAGATGTGATGGAATAAAAATATAGTTTCAGGGGAGGAACCTGATAATGTTGTCGATGAAGAAGGGGATGCCTTGGGCATCCCCAAGCTTAGACGCTTGAGTCTTCTTGATATATGCAGGGGTGAACCACCGGGGCATCCCCAAGCTTAGAGCTTTCACTCTTCTTGATCATAGTATATCATCCTCCTCTCTTGACCCTTGAAAACTTCCTTCACACCAAACTTCTCATAAACTTCATTAGAGGGTTTAGTACATAATCAAAAACTCACATGTTCAGAGGTGACACAATCATTCTTAACACTTCTGGACATTGCTCAAAGCTACTGGAGAGGGAACAAAGAAATCCATCCCACATAGCAAAAGAGGCAATGCGAAATAAAAGGCAGAATCTGTCAAAACAGAACAGTCCGTAAAGACGAATTTTTAATAAATACTTCCGTTGCTCAAATCAGAAAACTCAAAACTAATGAAAGTTGCGTACATATCTGAGGAACACGCACGTATATTGGCATATTTTTCTGATTTTTCTACAGAGAAAACAGCCCAGATTCATGACAGATAGAAATCTGTTTCTGCGCAGAAATCCAAATCTAGTATCAACCTTCGATTAGAGGCTTCACTTGGCACAACAAAACACAAAACTAAGATAAGGAGAGGTTGCTACAGTAGTAAACAACTTCCAAGACACAAATATAAAACAAAGTACTGTAGCAAAATAACACATGGGTTATCTCCCAAGAAGTTCTTTCTTTATAGCCATTAAGATGGGCTCAGCAGTTTTAATGATGCACTCATAAGAAATAGTAGTTGAAGCGAAAGAGAGCATCCAGAGGCAAATTCAAAACACATTTAAGTCTAACATGCTTCCTATGCAAAGGAATCTTGTAAATAAACAAGTTCATGAAGCATAATGCAACAAGCATAGAAAGATAAAACAGGTGGAGCTTCAAAAATTTCAGCACATAGAGAGGCATTTTAGTAACATGAAAATTTCTACAACCATATTTTCCTCTCTCATAAAGATTTTCAGTAGCATCATGAGCAAACTCAACAATATAACTATCACATAAAGCATTCTTATCACGAGTCTCATGCATAAAATTATTACTCTCCACATAAGCATAATCAATTTTATTAGTAATAGCGGGAGCAAATTCAACAAAGTAGCTATCATTATTATTCTCATCAAGTGTAAGAGGCATAGTATAATCATCATAAATAGGGGGCAAAGTATCATCAAAGTAAATTTTCTCCTCAATGCTTGGGGGGACTAAAAATATCATGCTCATCAAAGCCAGCTTCCCCAAGCTTAGAATTTTCCATATCATTAGCAACAATGGTGTTCAAAGCGTTCATACTAATATTACTACCAGCATGCAAATAAGATTCCATAGGTTTTTTAATTTTCGCATCAAACAATCCATGTTTTAAATCAGGAAATAGCATAAGAAGCTCATTCTTGTCCATTATGCCAAACTAGTGTAAACAAGAAACAAAAAGATGCAATTGCAGGATCTAAAGGAAATAGCTTTGAGTACTTACAACGGCGAAAATAGCTTAGTAGCCGAGATCCGGAGTGTGAGTACCTTTTACCTTTCCTCCCCGGCAACGGCGCCAGAAAATAGCTTGATGTCTACGCACCCTCCTTTTCCTGTAGACAGTGTTGGGCCTCCAAGAGCAGAGGTTTGTAGAACAGCAGCAAGTTTTCCCTTAAGTGGATCACCCAAGGTTTATCGAACTCAGGGAGGAAGAGGTCAAAGATATCCCTCTCATGCAACCCTGCAACCACAAAGCAAGAAGTCTCTTGTGTCCCCAACACACCTAATAGGTGCACTAGTTCGGCGAAGAGATAGTGAAATACAGGTGGTATGAATAAGTATGAGCAGTAGCAACGGTGCCAGAAAATAGCTTGCTGGCGTGTAGTTGATGGTGGTAGTATTGCAGCAGTAGTAACGCAAAGAAACAAAGAAACAAGCAGCGATAGCGATATTTAGGAACAAGGCCTAGGGATTAGACTTTCACTAGTGGACACTCTCAACATTGATCACATAACAGAATAGATAAATGCATACTCTACACTCTTGTTGGATGATGAACACATTGCGTAGGATTACACGAACCCTCAATGCCGGAGTTAACAAGCTCCACAATTCAATGTTCATATTTAAATAACCTTAGAGTGCATGAAAGATCAATTCGACTAAACCAAGTACTAACATAGCATGCACACTGTCACCTTCATGCTTATGTAGGAGGAATAGATCACATCAATACTATCATAGCAATAGTTAACTTCGCAATCTACAAGAGATCATGATCATAGCATAAACCAAGTACTAACACGGATGCACACACTGTCACCATTACACCGTGTAGGAGGAGTAAAACTACTTTAATAACATTGCTAGAGTAGCACATAGATAAATTGTGATACAAAACACATTGCAATCATAAAGAGATATAAATAAGCACTTCACTATGCTCTTCATAACAGTGAGTAAGTATTCTGTGAAATATAGCCTAAGAGACCCACACGGTGCACACACTATCACCTTTACACACGTGGGACAAGGAGTCTCCGGAGATCACATAAGTAAAATTCACTTGACTAGCATAACGAAATCTAGATTACAAGCATCATCATATGAATCTCAATCATGTAAGGCAGCTCATGAGATTATTGTATTGAAGCACATAGGAGAGAGATGAACCACATAGCTACCGGTACAGCCCCGAGCCTCGATGGAGAACTACTCCCTCCTCATGGGAGCAGCAGCGGTGATGAAGATGGCGGTGAAGATGGCAGCGGTGTCGATGGAGAAGCCTTCCGGGGGCACATCCCCGTTCCGGCGGCGTGCCGGAACAGAGACTCCTGTCCCCCAGATCTTGGCCTCACGATGGCGGCGGCTCTGGAAGGTTTCTGTGGGCTTCGTCGAACGTGATAGGGTTTTCGCGACGGAGGCTTTAAATAGGCGGAAGGGCAGCCTCGGAGGGGGCCTGGGGCCACCACACCATAGGGCGGCGCGGCCCCCTCTGGCCGCGCCTGGGTGTGGTGTGGGGCCCCCAGGGCTTCCCTCTGGCGGCTCTCGGGTGTTCTAGATGCTTCCGGGCAAAATAGGAACCTGGGCGTTGATTTCGTCCGATTCCGAGAATATTTTGTTACTAGGATTTCTGAAACCAAAAACAGCAGAAAACAGGAACTGGCACTTCGGCATCTTGTTAATAGGTTAGTTCCAGAAAATGCACAAATATGACATAAAGTGTGCATAAAACATGTAGATATCATCAATAATGTGGCATGGAACACAAGAAATTATCGATACGTCGGAGACGTATCAGTACCGAGAGCCACGATACGGAAAACCTTCCAGAGACGCCGCCGCCGCCAATCCCATCTCGGGGGATTCAGGAGATCGCCTCCGGCACCCTGCCGGAGAGGGGAATCATCTCCCGGAGGACTCTACGCCGCCATGGTCGCCTCCGGAGTGATGTGTGAGTAGTCTACCCCTGGACTATGGGTCCATAGCAGTAGCTAGATGGTTGTCTTCTCCCCATTGTGCTTAATTGTCGGATCTTGTGAGCTGCCTAACATGATCAAGATCATCTATCTGTAATTCTATATGTTGCGTTTGTTGGGATCCGATGAATAGAGAATACTATGTTATGTTGATTATCAATTTATGTCTATGTGTTGTTTATGATCTTGCATGGTCTCCGTTACTAGTAGATGCTCTGGCCAAGTAGATGCTTGTAACTCCAAGAGGGAGTATTTATGCTCGATAGTGGGTTCATGTCTCCGTGAATCTGGGGAAGTGACAGAAATCTCTAAGATTATGGATGTGCTGTTGCCACTAGGGATAAAACATTGGTGCTATGTTCGAGGATGTAGTTACTGATTACATTACGCGCAATACTTAATGCAATTGTCTGTTGTTAGCAACTTAATACTGGAGGGGGTTCGGATGATAACCTGAAGGTGGACTTTTTAGGCATAGATGCATGCTGGATAGCGGTCTATGTACTTTGTCGTAATGCCCAATTAAATCTCACAATACTCATCATAATATGTATGTGCATGGTCATGCCCTCTTTATTTGTCAATTGCCCAACTGTAATTTGTTCACCCAACATGCTGTTTATCTTATGGGAGAGACACCTCTAGTGAACTATGGACCCCGGTCCAATTCTCTGAACTGAAATACAATCCACTGCAATACTGTTCTACTGTTTTCTGCAAATAATCATCATCCACACTATACATCTAATCCTTTGTTACAGCAAGCCGGTGAGATTGACAACCTCGCTGTTTCGTTGGGGCAAAGTACTTGGTTTGTGTTGTGCAGGTTCCACGTTGGCGCCGGAATCCCTGGTGTTGCGCCGCACTACATCTCGCCGCCATCAACCTTCAACGTGCTTCTTGGCTCCTACTGGTTCGATTAAACCTTGGTTTCATACTGAGGGAAAACTTGCCACTGTACGCATCACACCTTCCTCTTGGGGTTCCCAACGGACGCGTGCTGTACGCGTATCATTGACTCACCGTCCGCATCGAGGTATGTGGCCACGGAATGTTTCGGGGTTATGGAGATGAGTGTGCAGGTTCTGTCTCTGCGTAGAACACATAATGTTTAAGAACATGACGATTGAAATCTAAAAAAATCACGAGTTAAGACCGGTACGGTGAGGGGTGACTTACTCGGGAAATACAGGCAGGAGGAGGTTACACTTCTTCTGGTTCGCTAGAAAGAAGTCTTTGAGGTATCCACTCGCGACTGCCTGGTCTCCGGCGGTGGCCAAGTGGACGGCACGCATGTAGAAGGGGTCGGCTATCGCGATGTCTGGGATGTTGTTTCGAATGATCCGCATCGCCTTGCTGAGCGAGTATAGGCGAATGAAGGTGTAGTGCAGCGGATAACTGTTCAGCATGGCGAAGATGTCATCATACCGCAGGAAGATGTTCTCCGCGAAGCCACTATCGACAAAGCCATGGCCCGAGGGCACCTTGGCAACATACACTGGGTATCCATGATCTTTCTCCCTGATACGCCGCTCCTCCATAAACTGAATACCGTCAACCAGAGATCGCATAGGACCGGGTGCAGCATCCTACAATCTTTGAATTAGCATCCGCTCACCCGACACATGCACCCTCGACTCGATATTCTTGGGCACTGGTGGCCCGTCCTGAGCACGGATAGGTGCCGGCTGGCTGGCAGACTTGTCGTCCTTCTTCTTTCTTTTCCGTCTCTTCGGCTTCGTATTTACTGGGACTGCATTCTCCTCTTCGCAAGCCTTCTTCAGTGTGTTAGGACTGATAACACTTCTCACCTCGGCTATCGGCTGAGTCTCGATGAAGTCGGCAGCTGGAGGCGTCTCCTGAGAACAGAATAGGCGCCGCTTGTTGCAATAGGTTTTCCCCTCGGCGGCAGCTTGAGAGGGTTGGCTACTGAGATCGTAGTCCGCCCCAAAATCGAAGTGGCAATCCAGGTTGGCGAACGTACTGTCCTCGTCCGGACCATCGTTCGGATCCTGTGCCATATGCATGTCCTCGTCGGCTGATGGCGGCACCGTTGGGGTGGTCTTGCCATGGCTTGGCGCCGGCATGGCTTGGGTGCTGTCCGTGGGGTGGTGTCGCTCGCCCCCAAACGAATCTGGCTCTTTGGCCAAACCATGGACCAATTGAAGCATTGGTGGAGGGTAAGGACCTCATCTGCGTCGGCGCCATGGGGTTGAAAGGGAGGTACCACGTTGTCATAGCCACTAAGCACCCGAACCAGTTGAATCCTATACACGTCGGGTGCCATGGGTACACCGTGTAACTGGCGGTTGCTCGGTTGAACGATTTTGGCCTTGGCAACATCGATCAACTCGCCGTTCACAAAATGCAGGAGAGTGCATGGGACGTCAGCGGCGGCACCCTACGGAAAACATGTAGGGCGTTAGGGATGGCTAGCGTAGTCAAAAACAAGGATATGGAAGTCATCGGAGACGAGGGTTGGTTACCGTGATGGCGTCCAGCTCGGCTAAGGTCGAGGCACCGCCGGCGGCGGGCGTGCCACTGATGGAGTGGCCGCTTGTTGGCGCGGTGCCGGGCGGTGTATTATCCGCAGCGACGGGTGCATTGAGCTGAAGTAATGGCGCCGCGGGAGCCACCAATGTTGGCGCCGCCGGAGACACCATTGTTGCCGCCTGCGGACTCACCGATGGCTCCACGTTGTGGGAGTTGCTGCCCGTGAAACTGGGAAACGGGGGAGGCCCCTTTTTTCCTCCCCTATACCACGCGTCCAGACCGGCAACCAAGGTAGGGATGATGGAGCTAAGCGTCGTGCCCACTTGGTCCTTGATACGTCTCCGACGTATCGATAATTTCTTGTGTTCCATGCCACATTATTGATGATATCTACATGTTTTATGCACACTTTATGTCATATTCGTGCATTTTCTGGAACTAACCTATTAACAAGATGCCGAAGTGCCAGTTGCTGTTTTCTGCTGTTTTTGGTTTCAGAAATCCTAGTAACGAAATATTCTCGGAATTGGACGAAATCAACGCCCAGGGTCCTATTTTGCCACGAAGCTTCCAGAAGACCGAAGAGGAGACGAAGTGGGGCCACGAGGTGGCCACACCCTAGGGCGGCGCGGCCCAGGCCTGCCCTTCCGCCTACTTAAAGCCTCCGTCGCGAAACCCCCAGTACCGAGAGCCACGATACGGAAAACCTTCCAGAGACGCCGCCGCCGCCAATCCCATCTCGGGGGATTCAGGAGATCGCCTCCGGCACCCTGCCGGAGAGGGGATTCATCTCCCGGAGGACTCTTCACCGCCATGGTCGCCTCCGGAGTGATGAGTGAGTAGTTCACCCCTGGACTATGGGTCCATAGCAGTAGCTAGATGGTTGTCTTCTCCCCATTGTGCTTAATTGTCGGGTCTTGTGAGCTGCCTAACATGATCAAGATCATCTATCTGTAATTCTATATGTTGCGTTTGTTGGGATCCGATGAATAGAGAATACTATGTTATGTTGATTATCAATTCATGTCTATGTGTTGTTTATGATCTTGCATGCTCTCCGTTACTAGTAGATGCTCTGGCCAAGTAGATGCTTGTAACTCCAAGAGGGAGTATTTATGCTCGATAGTGGGTTCATGTCTCCGTGAATCTGGGGGAGTGACAGAAACCTCTAAGATTATGGATGTGCTGTTGCCACTAGGGATAAAACATTGGTGCTATGTTCGAGGATGTAGTTACTGATTACATTACGCGCAATACTTAATGCAATTGTCTGTTGTTAGCAACTTAATACTGGAGGGGGTTCGGATGATAACCTGAAGGTGGACTTTTTAGGCATAGATGCATGCTGGATAGCGGTCTATGTACTTTGTCGTAATGCCCAATTAAATCTCACAATACTCATCATTATATGTATGTGCATTGTTATGCCCTCTCTATTTGTCAATTGCCCAACTGTAATTTGTTCACCCAACATGCTGTTTATCTTATGGGAGAGACACCTCTAGTGAACTGTGGACCCCGGTCCAATTCTCTATACTGAAATACAATCTACTGCAATACTGTTATACTGTTTTCTGCAAACAATCATCATCCACACAATACGGTTAATCCTTTGTTACAGCAAGCCGGTGAGATTGACAACCTCACTGTTTCGTTGGGGCAAAGTACTTTGGTTGTGTTGTGCAGGTTCCACGTTGGCGCCGGAATCTCTGGTGTTGCGCCACACTACATCCCGCCGCCATCAACCTTCAATGTGCTTCTTGACTCCTACTGGTTCAATTAAACCTTGGTTTCTTACTGAGGGAAACTTGCCGCTGTGCGCATCACACCTTCCTCTTGGGGTTCCCAACGGACGTGTCAACTGCACGCATCAAGCAAATTTCTGGCCCCGTTGCCGGGGAGATCAAGACACGCTGCAAGGGGAGTCTCCACATCCCAATCTCTTTACTTTGTTTTTGTCTTGCTTATTTTATTTACTACTTTGTTTGCTGCACTAAACCAAAATACAAAAAAATTAGTTGCTAGTTTTAGTTTATTTGCTATCTTGTTTGCTATATCAAAAACCCAAAAAAAATTAGTTACTTTCATTTACTTTATCTAGTTTGCTTTATTTACTGTCCTGCACTCTATATTAAAAATACAAAAAAATTAGTTACTTTTGTTACCATGTCTAGCTCTGAACCTGTTACTTCTTCGCCTGAAGAATTAGTCTTCACTTTTAAACAAGGGGATGAGGAGAGTTTTAAGGATGCTTGGTCTAGAATTTTTACTTCTTATCATAAAACTGAACCTCAAATGACTCTAAGTTTGCTCCTTAGTAATTTTTATTTTGGTCTTATGATTCGCTATAGATATGCTTTGGATGCTTTAGTGGGAGGAGATTTCCTTCATTGCAATGGGGATCAAGCTTTTAATGCCATAAAGAAGTTGGTTGCATCACATGATTCAGCTAATAACTTTGATTCAGCCCTTATTAGCATTTATAATAGATTAAACAATCTCGAGATAAGTACATCTCGCTTGGATGACAACTATCACCATGTTCGTAATCGTCTTGAACAAGTTTTAGTGAACTCTAAACCTTCATTATGGGATCCTACTGTTAAAATTGTTATCGGTGATCAAACTTTTCGTGCCAACTGTGATATTATGTCTGAATTTTGCCTTATACCTGAGAGCATTTATAAATCTTTGAAACTTTGGGGAGTTGATGAAGGAGGAGAAGAAATAACTCTCATTGATAACTCTGTTATAATTCCTAAGGGAATAGCCGCGGGTGTGCATACAACCATTCTTGGAAGAACAATATCCATTGATTATCTTGTTATTGAATGTGTAGGGACAGGAAAAATCACACTCGGAAGATCCCTGCTGAAACTATTGGGAGCAGTCATAGATGTGGGAGAAGGCACCCTAGAATTCACCTCTACACCGGGGGGGAATCATATATTTCCTAAATCAAAGGGAAAGAAAAAAAACAAGAAAGGTAAGGGTAAAGCCCAAGGTAAGGTCGACACACCGTCTCTTGATAATACTTGATACACACTTTCTGCGCCTAGCTGAAAGGCGTTAAAGAAAAGTGCTTATGGGAGACAACCCATGTTTTTACTACAGTACTTTGTTTTTATTTTGTGTCTTGGAAGTTGTTTACTACTGTAGCAACCTCTCCTTATCTTAGTTTAGTGTTTTATTGTGCCAAGTAAAGTCGTTGATAGTAAAGTTCATACTAGATTTGGATTACTGCGCAGAAACAGATTTCTTTTCTGTCACGAATCTGGGCTGTTTTCTCTGTAGGTAACTCAGAAAATTATGCCAATTTACGTGAGTGATCCTCAGATATGTACGCAACTTTCATTCAATTTGAGCATTTTCATTTGAGCAAGTCTTGTGCCTCAATAAAATTTGTCAATACGAACTGTTCTGTTTTTGACAGATTCTGCCTTTTATTTCGCATTGCCTCTTTTGCTATGTTGGATGAATTTCTTTGATCCATTAATGTCCAGTAGCTTTATGCAATGTCCAGAAGTGTTAAGAATGATTGTGTCACCTCTGAACATGTTAATTTTTATTGTGCACTAACCCTCTAATGAGTTGTTCTAAGTTTGGTGTGGAGGAAGTTTTCAAGGATCAAGAGAGGGAGATGATACAACATGATCAAGGAGAGTGAAAGCGTCTAAGCTTGGGGATGCCCAAGGCATCCCCTTCTTCATCGACAACATTATCAGGTTCCTCCCCTGAAACTATATTTTTATTCCATCACATCTTATGTGCTTTTCTTGGAGCGTCGGTTTGTTTTTGTTTTTTTTTGTTTTGTTTGAATAAAATGGATCCTAGCATTCACTGTATGGGAGAGAGACACGCTCCGCTGTAGCATATGGACAAGTATGTCCTTAGGCTCTACTCATAGTATTCATGGCGAAGTTTCTTCTTCGTTAAATTGTTATATGGTTGGAATTGGAAAATGATACATGTAGTAAATTGCTAAAATGTCTTGGATAATGTGATACTTGGCAATTGTTGTGCTCATGTTTAAGCTCTTGCATCATATACTTTGCACCCATTAATGAAGAAATACATAGAGCATGCTAAAATTTGGTTTGCATATTTGGTCTCTCTAAAGTCTAGATAATTTCTAGTATTGAGTTTGAACAACAAGGAAGACGGTGTAGAGTCTTATAATGTTTTCAATATGTCTTTTATGTGAGTTTTGCTGCACCGGTTCATCCTTGTGTTTGTTTCAAATAACCTTGCTAGCCTAAACCTTGTATCGAGAGGGAATACCTCTCATGCATCCAAAATACTTGAGCCAACCACTATGCCATTTGTGTCCACCATACCTACCTACTACATGGTATTTCTCCGCCATTCCAAAGTATATTGCTTTAGTGCTACCTTTAAATTTCCACTCTTCACCTTTACAATATATAGCTCATGGGACAAATAGCTTAAAAACTATTGTGGTATTGAATATGTACTTATGCACTTTATCTCTTATTAAGTTGCTTGTTGTGCGATAACCATGTTTCTGGGGACGCCATCAACTATTCTTTGTTGAATATCATGTGAGTTGCTATGCATGTCCGTCTTGTCTGAAGTAAGAGAAATATACCACCTTATGGTTAAGCATGCATATTGTTAGAGAAGAACATTGGGCCGCTAACTAAAGCCATGATTCATGGTGGAAGTTTCAGTTTTGGACATATATCCTCAATCTCATATGAGAATAATAATTGTTGCCACATGCTTATGCATTAAAGAGGAGTCCATTATGTGTTGTCCATGTTGTCCCGGTATGGATGTCTAAGTTGAGAATAATCAAAAGCGAGAAATCCAAAATGCGAGCTTTCTCCTTAGACCTTTGTACAGGCGGCATGGAGGTACCCCATTGTGACACTTGGTTAAAACATGTGTATTGCGATGATCCGGTAGTCCAAGCTAATTAGGACAAGGTGCAGGCACTATTAGTATACTATGCATGAGGCTTGCAACTTGTAAGATATAATTTACATAACTCATATGCTTTATTACTACCGTTGACAAAATTGTTTCATGTTTTCAAAATAAAATCTCTAGCACAAATATAGCAATCGATGCTTTCCTTTTTGAAGGACCATTCTTTTTACTTTTATGTTGAGTCAGTTCACCTATTTCTCTCCACCTCAAGAAGCAAACACTTGTGTGAACTGTGCATTGATTCCTACATATTTGCATATTGCACTTATTATATTACTCTATGTTGACAATTATCCATGAGATATACATGTTATAAGTTGAAAGCAACCGCTGAAACTTAATCTTCCTTTGTGTTGCTTCAATACCTTTACTTTGATTTATTGCTTTATGAGTTAACTCTTATGCAAGACTTATTGATGCTTGTCTTGAAGTGCTATTCATGAAAAGTCTTTGCTTTATGATTCACTTGTTTACTCATGTCATTTACATTGTGTTGATCGCTGCATTCACTACATATGCTTTGCAAATAGTATGATCAAGGTTATGATGGCATGTCACTCCAGAAATTATCTTTGTTATCGTTTTACCTGCTCGGGACGAGCAGAACTAAGCTTGGGGATGCTGATACGTCTCCGACGTATCGATAATTTCTTGTGTTCCATGCCACATTATTGATGATATCTACATGTTTTATGCACACTTTATGTCATATTCGTGCATTTTCTGGAACTAACCTATTAACAAGATGCCGAAGTGCCGATTCTTTTTTTCGCTGTTTTTGGTTTCAGAAATCCTAGTAACGAAATATTCTCGGAATTGGACGAAATCAACGCCCAGGGTCCTATTTTGCCACGAAGCTTCCAGAAGACCGAAGAGGAGACGAAGTGGGGCCACGAGGTGGCCACACCCTAGGGCGGCGTGGCCCAGGCCCTGGCCGCGCCGACCTATGGTGTGGGCCCCTCGTGCCGCCTCTTTACCTGCCCTTCCGCATACTTAAAGCCTCCGTCGTGAAACCCCCAGTACCGAGAGCCACGATACGGAAAACCTTCCAGAGACGCCGCCGCCGCCAATCCCATCTCGGGGGATTCAGGAGATCGCCTCCGGCACCCTGCCGGAGAGGGGATTCATCTCCCGGAGGACTCTTCACCGCCATGGTCGCCTCCGGAGTGATGAGTGAGTAGTTCACCCCTGGACTATGGGTCCATAGCAGTAGCTAGATGGTTGTCTTCTCCCCATTGTGCTTAATTGTCGGGTCTTGTGAGCTGCCTAACATGATCAAGATCATCTATCTGTAATTCTATATGTTGCGTTTGTTGGGATCCAACGAATAGAGAATACTATGTTATGTTGATTATCTATTCATGTCTATGTGTTGTTTATGATCTTGCATGCTCTCCGTTACTAGTAGATGCTCTGGCCAAGTAGATGCTTGTAACTCCAAGAGGGAGTATTTATGCTCGATAGTGGGTTCATGTCTCCGTGAATCTGGGGGAGTGACAGAAACCTCTAAGATTATGGATGTGCTGTTGCCACTAGGGATAAAACATTGGTGCTATGTTCGAGGATGTAGCTACTGATTACATTACGCGCAATACTTAATGCAATTGTCTGTTGTTAGCAACTTAATACTGGAGGGTGTTCGGATGATAACCTGAAGGTGGACTTTTTAGGCATCGATGCATGCTGGATAGCGGTCTATGTACTTTGTCGTAATGCCCAATTAAATCTCACAATACTCATCATAATATGTATGTGCATTGTTATGCCCTCTCTATTTGTCAATTGCCCAACTGTAATTTGTTCACCCAACATGCTGTTTATCTTATGGGAGAGACACCTCTAGTGAACTGTGGACCCCGGTCCAATTCTCTATACTGAAATACAATCAACTGCAATACTATTCTACTGTTTTCTGCAAACAATCATCATCCACACAATACGGTTAATCCTTTGTTACAGCAAGCCGGTGAGATTGACAACCTCACTGTTTCGTTGGGGCAAAGTACTTTGGTTGTGTTGTGCAGGTTCCACGTTGGCGCCGGAATCTCTGGTGTTGCGCCGCACTACATCCCGCCGCCATCAACCTTCAACGTGCTTCTTGACTCCTACTGGTTCGATTAA
The DNA here is from genome assembly GCF_019359855.2 of Lolium perenne. Lineage (NCBI taxonomy): Eukaryota > Viridiplantae > Streptophyta > Magnoliopsida > Poales > Poaceae > Lolium > Lolium perenne. Next base: position 46,682,890 of record NC_067244.2, read on the forward strand.
ACTTTGGTTTCTTACTGAGGGAAACTTGCTGCTGTGCGCATCACACCTTCCTCTTGGGGTTCCCAATGGACGTGTCAACTGCACGCATCAGTCCTCCACTTGCTGTCGTTGCGTCCTCTGTTGGGTCTCCACGATATGTTGCACTTGTTGCCGCAGTTGCTCCTCGACCAATGTCTCGACCAATGTCGGGATCTGCGCAACTTGTGCCTTGAGATGTGCGACCTCCTTCTCATCGATGGTGGCCTTTTTCTACTTTTTCCCCGACTTATAGTATTCTGACCATTTCATAGAGCATCCTTCGCCGACCACACGACCAGCCGACGTCGGCTTACTCAATGGATCCCTCTTGTTGTGGGCATTCAACGCCCTATTTAAAGGGTTGTCCCAAGGGGCACACTGCGAGGAGCTCGTGGACCCCGCGCCGTGATGGCGTGTAACTCACACGTTCGTTGGGAACCCCAAGAGGAAGGTATGATGCACACAGCAGCAAGTTTTCCCTCAGAAAGAAACCAAGGTTTATCGAACCAGGAGGAGCCAAGAAGCACGTTGAAGGTTGATGGCGGCGGGATGTAGTGCGGCGCAACACCAGGGATTCCGGCGCCAACGTGGAACCTGCACAACACAACCAAAGTACTTTGCCCCAACGAAACAGTGAGGTTGTCAATCTCACCGGCTTGCTGTAACAAAGGATTAACCGTATTGTGTGGAAGATGATTGTTTGCAGAAAATAGTAGAACAAGATTAAAGAGATTGTATTTCAGTATAGAAAATTGGACCGGGGTCCACAGTTCACTAGAGGTGTCTCTCCCATAAGATAAACAGCATGTTGGGTGAACAAATTACAGTTGGGCAATTGACAAATAAAGAGGGCATGACCATGCACATACATATCATGATGAGTATAGTGAGATTTAATTGGGCATTACGACAAAGTACATAGACCGCTATCCAGCATGCATCTATGCCTAAAAAGTCCACCTTCAGGTTATCATCCGAACCCCCTCCAGTATTAAGTTGCTAACAACAGACAATTGCATTAAGTAATGCGCGTAATGTAATCAGTAACTACATCCTTGAACATAGCACTAATGTTTTATCCCTAGTGGCAACAGCACATCCACAACCTTAGAACTTTCGTCATCGTCCCAGATATCAATGGAGGCATGAACCCACTATCGAGCATAAATACTCCCTCTTGGAGTTACAAGCATCTACTTGGCCAGAGCATCTACTAGTAACGGAGAGCATGCAAGATCATAAACAACACATAGACATGAATAGATAATCAACATAACATAGTATTCTCTATTCGTCGGATCCCAACAAACGCAACATATAGAATTACAGATAGATGATCTTGATCATGTTAGGCAGCTCACAAGACCCGACAATTAAGCACAATGGGGAGAAGACAACCATCTAGCTACTGCTATGGACCCATAGTCCAGGGGTGAACTACTCACTCATCACTCCGGAGGCGACCATGGCGGTGAAGAGTCCTCCGGAGATGAATCCCCTCTCCGGCAGGGTGCCGGGAGGCGATCTCTGAATCCCCCGAGATGGGATTGGCGGCGGCGGCTCTCGGGAAGGTTTTCCGTATCGTGGCTCTCGCATCGGGGTTTGGCGACGGAGGCTTTAAGTAGGCGGAAGGGCAGGTCAGGAGGCGGCACGTTGGGACCACACAACAGGGCCGCGCGGCCAAGGTGGGGCCGCGCCGCCCTAGGGTGTGGCCACCTCGTGGCCCCACTTCGTCTCCTCTACGGTCTTCCGGGAAGCTTCGTGGCAAAATAGGACCCCGGGGCGTTGATTTCGTCCAATTCCGAGAATATTTCCTTACTAGGATTTCTGAAACCAAAAACAGCATAAAAACAAAGAATCGGCACTTCGGCATCTTGTTAATAGGTTAGTTCCGTAAAAATGCACGAATATGACATAAAGTGTGCATAAAACATGTAGATAACATCAATAATGTGGCATGGAACATAAGAAATTATCGATACGTCGAGACGTATCCGCATCCCCAAGCTTAGTTCTGCTCGTCCCGAGCAGTGTAAAACGATAACACGTATAATTTCGGAGTGACATGCCATCATAACCTTGATCATACTATTTGTAAAGCATATGTAGTGAATGCAGCGATCAAAACAATGTATTTGACATGAGTAAACAAGTGAATCATAAAGCAAAGACTTTTCATGAATAGCACTTCAAGACAAGCATCAATAAGTCTTGCATAAGAGTTAACTCATAAAGCAATAATTCATAGTAAAAGCATTGAAGCAACACAAAGGAAGATTAAGTTTCAGCGGTTGCTTTCAACTTGTAACATGTATATCTCATGGATAATTGTCAACATAGAGTAATATAATAAGTGCAATATGCAAGTATGCAGGAATCAATGCACAGTTCACACAAGTGTTTGCTTCTTGAGGTGGAGAGAAATAGGTGAACTGACTCAACAATGAAAGTAAAAGAATGGTCCTCCATAGAGGAAAAGCATCGATTGCTATATTTGTGCTAGAGCTTTGATTTTGAAAACATGAAACAATTTTATCAACGGTAGTAATAAAGCATATGTATCATGTAAATTATATCTCACAAGTTGCAAGCCTCATGCATAGTATACTAATAGTGCCCGCACCTTGTCCTAATTAGCTTGGACTACCGGATCATCACAATGCACATGTTTTAACCAAGTGTCACAAAGGGGTACCTCTATGCCGTCTGTACAAAGGTCTAAGGAGAAAGCTCGCATTGGATTTCTCGCTATTGATTATTCTCAACTTAGACATCCATACCGGGACAACATAGACAACAGATAATGGACTCCTCTTTTATGCATAAGCATGTAACAACAATTAATAATTTTCTCATATGAGATTGAGGATATTGTCCAAAACTGAAACTTCCACCATGGATCATGGTTTTAGTTAGCGGCCCAATGTTCTTCTCTAACAATATGCATGCTTAACCATAAGGTGGTAGATCGCTCTTACTTCAGACAAGACGAACATGCATAGCAACTCACATGAAATTCAACAAAGAGTAGTTGATGGCGTCCCCAGTGAACATGGTTATCGCACAACAAGCAACTTAATAAGAGATAAAGTGCATAAGTACATATTCAATACCACAATAGTTTTTAAGCTATTTGTCCCATGAGCTATATATTGCAAAGGTGAATGATGGAATTTTAAAGGTAGCACTCAAGCAATTTACTTTGGAATGGCGGAAAATACCATGTAGTAGGTAGGTATGGTGGACACAAATGGCATAGTGGTTGGCTCAAGTATTTTGGATGCATGAGAAGTAATCCCTCTCGATACAAGGTTTAGGCTAGCAAGGCTTATTTGAAACAAACACAAGGATGAACCGGTGCAGCAAAACTCACATAAAAGACATATTGTAAACATTATAAGACTCTACACCGTCTTCCTTGTTGTTCAAACTCAATACTAGAAATTATCTAGACCTTAGAGAAACCAAATATGCAAACCAAATTTTAGCATGCTCTATGTATTTCTTCATTAATGGGTGCAAAGTATATGATGCAAGAGCTTAAACATGAGCACAACAATTGCAAAGTATCACATTATCCAAGACATTTTAGCAATTACTACATGTATCATTTTCCAATTCCAACCATATAACAATTTAACGAAGAAGAAACTTCGCCATGAATACTATGAGTAGAGCCTAAGGACATACTTGTCCATATGCTACAGCGGAGCGTGTCTCTCTCCCACAAAGTGAATGCTAGGATCCATTTTATTCAAACAAAACAAAAAAAACAAAACAAACCGACGCTCCAAGCAAAGCACATAAGATGTGATGGAATAAAAATATAGTTTCAGGGGAGGAACCTGATAATGTTGTCGATGAAGAAGGGGATGCCTTGGGCATCCCCAAGCTTAGACGCTTGAGTCTTCTTAGAATATGCAGGGGTGAACCACCGGGGCATCCCCAAGCTTAGAGCTTTCACTCTCCTTGATCATGTTGCATCATACTCCTCTCTTGATCCTTGAAAACTTCCTCCACACCAAACTTAGAACAACTCATTAGAGGGTTAGCGACAATAAAAATTAACATGTTCAGAGGTGACACAATCATTCTTAACACTTCTGGGCATTGCATAAAGCTACTGGACATTAATGGATCAAAGAAATTCATCCAATATAGCAAAAGAGGCAATGCGAAATAAAAGGCAGAATCTATCAAAACAGAACAGTTCGTATTGACGAATTTTATCGAGGCACCAGACTTGCTCAAATGAAAATACTCAAATTGAATGAAAGTTGCGTACATATCTGAGGATCACTCACGTAAATTGGCATAATTTTCTGAGTTACCTACAGAGAAAACAGCCCAGATTCGTGACAGCAAAGAAATCTGTTTCTGTGCAGTAATCCAAATCTAGTATGAACTTTACTATCAACGACTTTACTTGTCACAACAAAACACTAAACTAAGATAAGGAGAGGTTGCTACAGTAGTAAACAACTTCCAAGACACAAAATAAAAACAAAGTACTGTAGGTAAATACATGGATTGTCTCCCATAAGCGCTTTTCTTTAACGCCTTTCAGCTAGGCGCAGAAAGTATGTATCAAGTATTATCAAGAGACGAAGTGTCAACATCATAATTTGTTCTAATAATAGAATCAAAAGGTAACTTCATTCTCTTTCTAGGGAAGTGTTCCATACCTTTCTTGGGAGGAAATTGATATTTTATATTACCTTCCTTCATATCAATGATAGCACCAACAGTTCGAAGAAAAGGTCTTCCCAATATAATGGGACAAGATGCATTGCATTCAATATCCAAGACAACAAAATCAACGGGGACAAGGTTATTGTTAACGGTAATGCGAACATTATCAACTTTCCCCAAAGGTTTCTTTGTAGAATGATCAGCAAGATTAACATCCAAATAACAATTTTTCAGCGGTGGCAAGTCAAGCATATTATAAATTTTCTTAGGCATAACAGAAATACTTGCACCAAGATCACATAAAGCATTACAATCAAAATCTTTAACCTTCATCTTAATGATGGGCTCCCAACCATCCTCTAGCTTTTATGAGAGCATTTGTAATATGTTGCGTGAAAGCCAAATTTATAGCACTAGCATTAGGACTTTTAGCAAGTTTTTGCAAGAACTTTATAACTTCAGAGATGTGGCAATCATCAAAATTCAAACCATTATAATCTAAAGCAATGTGATCATCATCCCCAATGTTGGAAAAAATTTCAGCAGTTTTATCACAAGCAGTTTCAGCAGTTTTAGCAATTCCAGGCAGTTTCTCGCGCTTTGCATTAGAAGTGGAAACATTGCTAACACCAATTCTTTTATTATTAATAGTAGGAGGTGCAGCAACATGTGTAGCATTAGCATTACTAGTGGTGGTAATAGTCCAAACTTTAGCTACATTCTTTTCTTTAGCTAGTTTTTCATTTTCTTCTCTATCCCACCTAGCACGCAGTTCGGCCATCAATCTTATATTCTCATTAATTCTAACTTGGATGGCATTTGCTGTAGTAGTAATTTTGTCATCTAAATCCTCAGGTTTAGCAGCCATTTTATTAATTAAAGAAGATTGTGATGCAGACATATATGAGATTCGGTTTTCAGCATTAGCAAGTTTAGTTTGCAACCCCGAGATCTCCCTATTGAGATTTTCAAGTTGATTCCCTATATTCTTCAACAAGGTAGATTGCTCATTCATAGTTTTAGTAAACAATTTATTTTGCTCATATTGTGATTGCATAAAGCTCTTGGTGGATCTTTCAATTTCTAGCATCTTTTCTTCATTAGGTGAAACATATCTACCATAAGAGTTACCATTAGCAGGATATGGCCTAGAATCATTGTGATTGTTATTTTTAATGAAATTCACATCAACATATTCTTTTTGAGCAACCAATGACGCTAACAGAACATTATTAGAATTAACATTAGGCCTACCATTCATAAGCATAGACATAATAGCATCAATCTTATCACTCAAGGAAGAGGTTTCTTCGACAGAATTTACCTTCTTACCTTGTGGAGCTCTTTCCGTGTGCCATTCAGAGTAGTTGATCATCATATTATCAAGAAGCTTTGTTGCTTCACCAAGAGTGATGGACATAAAGGTACCTCCATGTAATATCCCAAGTATTGGGGTTACAAAAATAGAGGAAACAGATGTGTGCATTGCATTCATGCATAGAAAATCTGGGGAATTTTCGCGCTTTAAAATAAAACAGTCACCGTAACTGAAGTTTCACTTGACCCTGGTGGAATTGAAGTAGCTCATCAAGTCAAGCGTGATAAACCTCAATGTGACTTTATTAAAACCTTGTTCTGGGTAGAGATGAATTGATCTAAGGGGTTAGATCAAATGAAATTAAAACCAAAACAAGAACTTATTAATCAAGGATCAATTACTTGATCTTATTAAAGATCACAACATGATGTTCCTTGCCATAACCTATGAACATCCATTTAATTGGAATTCAAGTAACAATAATTGGAGAAAACTATTCTTCACTTATCTTCTCCATGTCTTAAAACTAATCCATGATCCTACCATACACCTCATGGTATTGATTCCACTTAAAACATGGAATCATGACAAGGAGATCAACTTTAGAAATATATAGATTCTTCTCTATTCCAAATAGTTTAACATCAAACCTAAAGAGGTGAGAGTTCTACAATAATTATTAGAGAAGCAACAAACCTTGAGCTAAACCTTGGATATGCATCCAAGTATTCACATCATCATCTTAAAGAGAAACCCTAGGATATTATTCAAGTCCTTCCCAAGTAAGAGAGCCCATTCATATCAATTCTAGCTTTACCTATTAATGAATAGAGGACAATCTTTGAACTAAAGTATTGGGATGTAAACCATTTTATCTTGGAGTGGTGTGATAACCAAATACCAAGTGGATTAAGACTATATCCATGAATTAGTGAAATAAGGGTTGGACTAATCCAACTAAGTCAGACCATTGAATCTTTAGCTCAGCAACCTAAATAAATAGTAGGAGTACACCATAAACCCTAGAATAAACCATTCCTATATGAGAGAACTCAAGTGATGGAGTTACACTAAAAATAGATGAGGCAACACCTGGATTTGAGAGAGAGAACTATTCTTATGACCAGATGATCATATCATCATTGTTGAGTAGAACCCCAACATAATATCTCAGACATTCTCCTGGGATATAAACTTTAGAGGCAACCATAGTAGTCCCATCCAAGAAAGTAAAGTATAAGTACCATATCTTAGCTGATCAAGACAATACTTGATCATGGAAGTGAGAACCCCATTTAATGAGAGATCCTTAGGAAGCCAAACCTTGATCATTATTAATTAAGTGATGATCATAAACCCTAAGAACTTGAGGTATGGAGAATAAACCCTAACAGGATAAGTAGATCTCATTAACCACATGAAATCATAGGGAGGTAACTAGTAGGCAACCCTAGGCTTATATTCCAAACTTAACTTGTGAACCACTTGGTGATCATAAGTAGTATTCTACCACATCTGCATTCCACTTATTCCTCACCTAAGAAACATAAGAAAACCTTAGTGTAAAACTCCATACTTAATATGGTGAGAAATCATCCATTCATAGGACCAAAGTTAACTATAAAAAGAACCATAACCACTTTAATTACTTTCTCAATAGATTAAGGATTCAAATAGAAGTCCAATGGAATAAGATAGAGTCCATTCTCAAAACCTTAGTAATTAGAGAAGCACATGAAATATTAAGCAAGTAACCACCTTATCATGGTTAGGGGAGATTAAACCCTAGCACATGCAAAATGGTGTCATCCCATATCTACAACCTAGAATTGTAACTTAACCTAGTTTGTATATCACTTGGGTGATTACAATTATAAAACCAAACCATAATTTAGATTTGAACCAAGTACCATTAGGTGAATATAATTAGAACCCTAGAATTGCTCATTAGCTAAATTCTATGTTTCACTAATTAAACCCAAGCAACATTTAGTACTTAAACTCATAATTAAATCCATGTGTAAGTGACCAACATTCTCAAATGAGAGATCAAGTCCTTAGAAATATTTTAGCACATGAAATCATGCCACTTAGTCACTTACTTAATAGGACTCCATAAACAAGCCTTACTTAGTGACTTGTTTCTTACAAAGTAATACTCAATAAAACCCTACAGATCATCAAATAAGTACAATATCATTTGGAAACTACTTTGAGTCCTTCCAAGATGATATTCAAATTCATGCCATATGGATATTTAATTCAAAGTAAAATAATAACTAATAGACCAATGTTTCAATGCCCATATTAAAGTGTATAATACACAACAATAATTTTTATAGAATATTGATTGAATTACACAAGGATTCAAACAATAAAAATGTACAAAACATGATTGAATTCCAACAGAATTTGAATCAATGAAATAGAAAACAGAAAATAAATAAACAGAAAACAAAAGGAAAGGAGCCTTACCTGGACTCACCTGCCGTGGAGTAGCCCACCAGCAGCCTAACCGCACCAGGCCAACGCAGCCCAACAGAAGCCCACAAACCGGCCCAAACTGCAGCCCATAAGCCAGCCCAACTTACCCTTTCGTTAAAATAACGAGGAGGAGGTCATCCTCATCCTCTCGACGCGCATGGACGCCAGCAAGACGGCGTGCTCCTCTTCCCTTCATCGCTGGCGGCCCCTCCTCAACCGACAGCGTGACGAGGCGCGCCCTGGCGCCGTATAAAGGCCCGCGATGAACCCTAGTTCCCGATTTTCTTCCTCCTTTGCTCAATTTTCCCCAACCCGAAACCCTACCTGAGCCGGTCGTCGACCATCGCCGTCGATCGAGCTGGGCCCTAAGCCACGCCGTGGACGCCATTGAAACCGCCGTCCTCGACTCGCCCATCCTGCAAAACGAATCGAGCTGGAGCACTCGGGAGCGTCCACGCCAACCTCATCTTCTCCGATGCTGGCCATCATCACCGCCGTTGATTCAGACCACTATAGGTCACGCCGACAACCTCTACACGCTCCTGGTGAGCTCCTCGATCTCCTCGTGTGCTCGGCATGCTCGATTGGCGTCTGGATAGTCGCCGCGTTTGACCACCTGGGAACACCGCCGCGGTACCTCGCCGTTGACCAAGCTCCGGTAAACTTACCGGAGCGGCGCCGCCATCTTTAGGTCCCTCGTGAAGCACTGGTTCGAATGGAACCAATAGCTCATCCGCGCGTGGCCGGAATCATCGCCGCCGACAACGTCTGCCGGCCGGCCACCGTGAGCCATGCCCAGTCATTAATTTTGACTTGGTCAAGCCGACGTGGCCGCTGACCTGGCCCCTGGCCCACATGTCAATAGCTGCGGGTAGTTCTAGTCTGGGTAGCTCTAGTATTTTCCAGTTTTAATTTAAATCCCCTAAATTTGCTGAAACTTTACATAAATGTATAAAATTCATACTTATTCAGAAAAATGTAAATGAGATATCAAAATGTTCCTAAAAATAAAATCTATCCAATAAAAATATAAAATGAAAATTTTATTTTTAATAAAAATTTCAATTATTTTATACTTGTTATTTAAGCCTTTAATTTAATTCTAAATTCAATTAAAATTCAATAATTAGTAAAAAATTCCAAAAGTAAATAAAAACCAGTAAATAAATAAAGAAAACATTAAAATTAATTTTCTTTATTTATTATTTGTTAAATCTTTATTAGAGAGATTTAAACCCTGATTAATAAATACCTTAGTTATTAATTGTTTAAAATAATAAAATATCAAATCTAATATTATTTTTATTTCAAAATTATTAATAACTTCAACTTTATTAATGAAGTTATTAATCCTATAATTATAGGGTAATTAGGAAACCCTAGTTCCATTATAAACCAAGTGATAACCTCATAATTTTATGTGGAACCCTAAAACCCTAAATTAATTAGGAACCCAGGTTCCATTATTACATGTGAACCCTAAATCGCTTCTAACCTAAACCCTAGGTTAGGACATGTGATCATGGTACCTTCTTTCAAAGCATAGAACCCTAGTAGCAAGTGAATACCTGTCTTGGCCACATAAAATGTAGAAGACCTATCACTAATATATGGGTATCCCATGTGTTCATCATCATCAGACCTAAACAATCCAAAGAGGGTCAACCAAGTGTAAACCCTAGATCCTATTACCAAGCAACCATCCTTAATTATCCATGCTTAGCATCACACCATTGTGATGAACCCTAATAGCAACCATGCCCATTATCCTGCATTACCTAACCCTGTTTCACTAAACCATACTAGTGTGAGATACTTATGAACCATCCTATTTAGGAACCAATCATTATCTACTTAGAGATCCAATAGCTAATACAAGACAACCTCAACCTAAATTGTTACACTTCTTATTATTTAAGAAGTATGTTCTTCAAAAGTTATTCTTTTGAAGTAAATAAAGAATCATCATCAACCCTGCTTATAAGAACCTACAAACACTAGCTAACAATCACCAACCAGATAAATCAACCTTGATAGCAACCATGTATAAATACTTGCTTAGGATACCTAGGCTTAACTCAGCCTTACCAGCCCTAGGTATTGATGAATCCAACATTGTTGTAATCCATCTATTACTTACTCCAGAAACCAATTAGAACCATAGAAAACCATAGAACTCCACAAACCTAATCATCATAATTATTCTTCATTAAAGAACATGTTCTTCAAAAGTTATTCTTTTGAAGTATATGATAATTAATCATTAACCATGACATATAGTACTAAAACTGACAACTATTCTTTACATGTTAACATTATGCCTAATATCATTTTTTGTGTGCTCAATTGATTACTATGTTTTATTATCTACCTGTCCATGATACCAAGTAATACTACCTGAATAAGAACCTTGTTTGTGGATCACTCTAAAAGTGCAACACACCCTGAACTAATCATTACCACTCACTAATCCTAAATCATCGGGGTTAGATCACGCTTAGAGTGATTGCATCTCATACTTATGCATTATTGCATCCTTGCCAATCTTTTAAACATCATCCTTACCGAACGATGATGCTATTTCAGAATTTGGAGTTATTGCGTAACGAAGACCTTGACTGCATAATCTTGCAGTCAAGAAAGGCAAGTTCATCACTTGCTCATGTCATTTGAGTATTTCTATCAAATTACTTGCAAAGTATTATGGTTAACACTATTGCATAAAAATCAAAACCACTACTTTCATAACTATGAATATGACTATGTGGTGGGCAATGGAACCATGGATTGTGTTGATATGGTGGAGGTTCCATTGCAAGGGTTTATATCCATCTAGGATTAAACAACAAATGTCGCCAGTGATTCTTGTGCCGTAATACCCGTGTTAACCATAAGATCCGGAGTGGGACGGAGTAGTCAAAAGTGTTTCCACCTCTCGTTCATCAACGGATGCGCTTTACCGTAGTACACTTGTAATCCAAGGGGGCAAGCGGTGAGGCTGGGGAGTCCTAAGTCCCCACGGCATAGTCCGTAGTACACTTGTCACCCGAAGGAGCAAGCGGTGAGGCTGGGGAGTCCTAAGTCCCCACGGTATTGCGGTCTATGATGGGTTGCAGCCACCGGCGTAGGAGTGTATGGTAGAGCCCAGCACTGTTGTCGTGGTCGGGGTCCACCTTGAAATCTACAGGAATAATGGGACCGACGTGGACCCAGGGTCGGCGCATGCAACAACGGGTGGGTGTTCGAGGTAGCGGAGGAACATGATTGGCTAGACCTTATACCGGGCCTCACACCAAAGGAAGTGTGGACGAGAACTAGACTCGGTTGGCACCAAGGTTAAGATCTCTTATGGGTAAAGCAACACACCTCTGCAGAGTGTAAAGAACCGTGACCTGTCACTCCCTGTTCCGGGATATGGAACTGCGAACGCGGCCGGAAAGGAGCTCCATGAAGTTCTAGTAAACCGGTGAAGGCTGACGGACATAGTTCTTCTGAATAAAAGCAACCTTTTGAAGAAATGGTTATGAAAACTTGCATTGGTATTAGACTTTCTGGTCTAATGCCGTAGCTAGTGCATTAAACACCTCTTCCCTATAATGAACTTGTTGAGTACGCTCGTACTCATCCCACTCTTAAATCCCCTGCTTAGGTATGGATGCATAGAAGGAGGATCTACAGTGCAACTCGAAGGCCAAGGAGTCAACAACTTCTTCAAGAGACAAGAACCTGTTAAATGATCAGATACCACATTCAACAAGGAGAAAACCTAGTTTAGCCATAGAAAGGAACCAGCTTCCTAAACCTAGCTCCTATTTAGCTAGAATCTATTCTCAGCCTCTATAGCTAGGTAAATACTCTACAAATAGAGTTCGTGATAGGATTAGACTACGAGTCGTTCTTTTGGAGTTTATTTGCAGATTTACCTCATTGTAAAGTAGGAGGCTGTGCTGATCTTATGTAATAGAGTCAGAGTTGTAATTCTATAGACATGCCTTGGACCCGCATATGTTTCTGTTGTACCACTCTGAGCGATATAATACTAGTGGAACGGTGTTTCATTGGTGTTGTATCAGACTTGCATACTACACCATGCAGTGGTATGCCGGGTCACCACAGTTGGTATCAGAGCAAATGCTTTGACCTAGGATTAAAACCCTTTAAATGAGACCTATAGGATTGGTAGTGTCTATAGGGAGTTGTCTTAGTTAAACCAAATACTTTTTATGACTTGAGATGGATACTCACTTGAGAATAATCCTGACACACTTGAGTCAACATTTCTTATCTAGCTTATTAAGATAAAATAAAGTTAGTTAGATAATCCCAAACATGTAGTACACCATGAAGCCCTTAAACAATAGATGGGTAGATCACAGTTGGTATACAATACATGGTAGTCCAAAGAGAGGATACAACCATAAGGAAGATATCCTATTGGAAGATGTGTACCAACACATTTATGATTAAATAAAATTATCCAGACCTGTAATAGGAGTAATATCAAGTGATAAAGATAATTAAGATATCCTAATAGAAGATGGAGACCAAGTTAAGTAATGAATAAGTAAAATTTATCTAGATATGTGAAACATTTGATAATAAGTGCTACATGTAAGTCATATAAGGTAGTATAAACCATGATGAGTCCATCATGGGAGGTAAGAAAGAGAAATAGGATTAAAATTTGCCTACTTACATGGTAGGGATAGAAATCATATATGATTCACCTGAGAATAGTTATGTGATGGACTAGAATATCATAAACATTTAGGAGGAGAACAATAAGAAGTCAGGTCTTCAACAACAAAGCAAGATTTGTGTTCCAAAACCATGGGAAGTGTGCCAAGCACATCATGACCATAGTCTCATGATAAGTACAAACACTTGGAAGTATAGGAGCTATATTGCAATAGTTATGAATTTAGAGTAGTGATGTTAGAATCTAGATATACCATATGAAGTAGTCCTCAACATAATGGAAGCTAAGTTAGTACTTCCAAAGAAAATTAGGTCAACCTTAACTATCCTAGACCACTTTGTTTCAAGTTTATCTCATTGCAAATGTGCAAGTAAGGTAAAGGTTGAGACAAATAGTAGAATTCCCTATATTCGTGCTAAGTATCACGATATAAACCTATATTATGTGGTGTTCTATACTACACATCAGAGCCTGATGTTTAGAGATGTCTTACTCAACAATCATATTCAGGCTTATGATGATGTGTATTATAAGCACAAAGCTGAATCTTCTTGGATTTTATTGGATTTTCATTGTTTGACTAGATCCATACATGAAGTTTGATTTTGGTATGCAAATGCATGTTGCTATATCAAGTTCTTACTTAATGCTATAGATCTAGAGGGTAATGGTATTCGTGTGAGGAAGTGACGATTTATGAAGATTCTGAAGACAAGATGAAGGTTCATCAGATAAAGGAAACAAAGTTGTGGGAAGCAACCACAATATTCAGAAGGAAGTACCAATCAAAACTCATGCTTTACCTCAACAGAGGAGTACTTTAGTACATGAGAAGCATGAAGGTAAGAAATTTGGTGATTATGGTGAAGCTCAAGCAGATCCATAGTCAAAATAGTAGAGGGAATACATGGGAAATCACTTAGGATACTATATTCATAGTGTCAGCTAGTGGTTTTTCTGCAAAATAAACCCTGAAGAAAGGAAGATGACATATGAAACCATAGCAGATATAAGAAGAACATAGTTGATATCAGAAGACCACAATTAGTATAGGGTCAATACTGCGAGATAAAGTAGAAGATGTCTCGTCCAGTTGATCAGAACCTATAATAGAATCCATTTTTAGATATCAAATAGCCACAATTGATATCAACTAGTCCAAAATTGGATCAATTGTACCCGGAAGTTGTGAACAAATAAAATTTTATCAGCCAAATAACTATGATCTATAATCATTTAGTTGAAGGATTCACATTGGATGTCCACAATTGAGTGGATACACCACAAATATTCTTCACAAGACCTTAGAAGAATATAAACCATAAGCTACACCTAGACCAATATTCTAACCATCAATCCAATGGTTGGAAGAAAAGGAGTTGAAGAACATAAGAAAACTCTAAGGGGTAGAGTAAAGATTGAGTTGGATGTACAAGGACTCAATACTTTAAGCTAGATAGAAGCAGAAGGTCTGAACTGAGAGGAAGTTTGATCTTATTTTCATAAGATTGTTGAACACTATTTTCAGAAGGATGTCAGACCAGAAGCCGAGGTTCATACCTCGAGGAAGTAAGAAGTGGTCTATAACTTGAGAAAGTGAGTAGTATTTACTCAGAAGTACGAAAGCTCAAGTAAGTTAAGCATAAAGAAGTTGGACGAAGAAAGTACCATATACCAAATACAGCTCAAGAAAGCCAAAGACCGAAGGAAACTGACCATACCAGAACCACAGACTAATAGAATGATTCCTTTCATGGAACCTAAATAACCCAAAATAGTTACAGGTATCAACCATAAACCAGGATTGTAAGGACTAAATGAGTCTAATCCATTCTTAGGAAAATAAACCATCACAACCATTCCATGTTAAGTACCTTACTTAGTACCATTAATGCAGTTTTGGTAGTAAGGGAAAACAAAGACCTATTTACCTATTAGGAGTATGTTATCAAACTAGTCTTCAGTTAGGACTAGCAACACCAAAAGAAGTCCTAGTCATTAAATCTTCAAAGAGAAAGGAAACAAGCTTATAGAGTTGGAAGAAATCAAAGAATCAAAGTAAGAACCATGGTTCAGAGACAAACCCTAATGGATTCCTGGAAGAATCTGGACAAGGGATATATTCAATTATATCCAGTGAGATCACCAAGGAGTTTGAGAAAAGATGTAGTCTGCACAAGTCAGATCCACACCCCGAAACATGAGAGATATCAAACTTCGAGGACGAAGTTTAGTTTAAGGGGTAGAGACTGAAATATCCCAGGTATTGGGGTTACAAAAATAGAGGAAACAGATGTGTGCATTGCATTCATGCATAGAAAATCTGGGGAATTTTCGCGCTTTAAAATAAAACAGTCACCGTAACTGAAGTTTCACTTGACCCTGGTGGAATTGAAGTAGCTCATCAAGTCAAGCGTGATAAACCTCAATGTGACTTTATTAAAACCTTGTTCTGGGTAGAGATGAATTGATCTAAGGGGTTAGATCAAATGAAATTAAAACCAAAACAAGAACTTATTAATCAAGGATCAATTACTTGATCTTATTAAAGATCACAATATGATGTTCCTTGCCATAACCTATGAACATCCATTTAATTGGAATTCAAGTAACAATAATTGGAGACAACTATTCTTCACTTATCTTCTCCATGTCTTAAAACTAATCCATGATCCTACCATACACCTCATGGTATTGATTCCACTTAAAACATGGAATCATGACAAGGAGATCAACTTTAGAAATATATAGATTCTTCTCTATTCCAAATAGTTTAACATCAAACCTAAAGAGGTGAGAGTTCTACAATAATTATTAGAGAAGCAACAAACCTTGAGCTAAACCTTGGATATGCATCCAAGTATTCACATCATCATCTTAAAGAGAAACCCTAGGATATTATTCAAGTCCTTCCCAAGTAAGAGAGCCCATTCATATCAATTCTAGCTTTACCTATTAATGAATAGAGGACAATCTTTGAACTAAAGTATTGGGACGTAAACCATTTTATCTTGGAGTGGTGAGATAACCAAATACCAAGTGGATTAAGACTATATCCATGAATTAGTGAAATAAGGGTTGGACTAATCCAACTAAGTCAGACCATTGAATCTTTAGCTCAGCAACCTAAATAAATAGTAGGAGTACACCATAAACCCTAGAATAAACCATTCCTATATGAGAGAACTCAAGTGATGGAGTTACACTAAAAATAGATGAGGCAACACCTGGATTTGAGAGAGAGAACTATTCTTATGACCAGATGATCATATCATCATTGTTGAGTAGAACCCCAACATAATATCTCAGACATTCTCCTGGGATATAAACTTTAGAGGCAACCATAGTACACTACAAGAAAAACCTTCCATAGAGACATTTTACTAGAGACACTTCCTACTTTGCCTCTTTAGAAATCACATTAAGACACTTTCCATGTTGTAGTGGCACTTTTTGAGACACTTCAGAAATAGTCTCATATGTAGAGACGTTAGTTGAGACATTTCTGTAAGGGGTTGCAGTTTTCATTCTATAGACAACTAATGAGACACTCCAAAGTATCACAAATAAGTTATCAAGAGGCAACCCGTGAGACACTTCGTTCTATGTCTTTAACTTTTATCTAGAGACAATGTTTGAGGCATTTTGCTTGTTCTCTAGAGACATTTGTTCTATGTTTGGGTCATGGTGGATAATACTAATTAGAAATTTGTTCCAAGTATCAACATATACTTGTTAAAGGTGAGATGGTTAATGGAATAAGTCTTAATCACTAAGGTCATGATTTCGAGTATCACTATTCACATGGTTTCTTTTCATTTATTTACTCTAGAGACACAACATAATGCCTCTTTTATGTCTTCTAAAATGTAGAGACATTATTACCATTGTCCTTACCATGTAGAGACACCACCCGTAGTGACAGTTTTGAGACAATATGGAAAGTGCCTCTATAACTATGTAGGAGCAATTTAAGTGTCTCTATGGGACCAAAATAGTGTCTCTACATGCCAATTCTCTTGTAGTGGTAGTCCCATCCAAGAAAGTAAAGTATAAGTACCATATCTTAGCTGATCAAGACAATACTTGATCATGGAAGTGAGAACCCCATTTAATGAGAGATCCTTAGGAAGCCAAACCTTGATCATTATTAATTAAGTGATGATCATAAACCCTAAGAACTTGAGGTATGGAGAATAAACCCTAACAGGATAAGTAGATCTCATTAACCACATGAAATCATAGGGAGGTAACTAGTAGGCAACCCTAGGCTTATATTCCAAACTTAACTTGTGAACCACTTGGTGATCATAAGTAGTATTCTACCACATCTGCATTCCACTTATTCCTCACCTAAGAAACATAAGAAAACCTTAGTGTAAAACTCCATACTTAATATGGTGAGAAATCATCCATTCATAGGACCAAAGTTAACTATAAAAAGAACCATAACCACTTTAATTACTTTCTCAATAGATTAAGGATTCAAATAGAAGTCCAATGGAATAAGATAGAGTCCATTCTCAAAACCTTAGTAATTAGAGAAGCACATGAAATATTAAGCAAGTAACCACCTTATCATGGTTAGGGGAGATTAAACCCTAGCACATGCAAAATGGTGTCATCCCATATCTACAACCTAGAATTGTAACTTAACCTAGTTTGTATATCACTTGGGTGATTACAATTATAAAACCAAACCATAATTTAGATTTGAACCAAGTACCATTAGGTGAATATAATTAGAACCCTAGAATTGCTCATTAGCTAAATTCTATGTTTCACTAATTAAACCCAAGCAACATTTAGTACTTAAACTCATAATTAAATCCATGTGTAAGTGACCAACATTCTCAAATGAGAGATCAAGTCCTTAGAAATATTTTAGCACATGAAATCATGCCACTTAGTCACTTACTTAATAGGACTCCATAAACAAGCCTTACTTAGTGACTTGTTTCTTACAAAGTAATACTCAATAAAACCCTACAGATCATCAAATAAGTACAATATCATTTGGAAACTACTTTGAGTCCTTCCAAGATGATATTCAAATTCATGCCATATGGATATTTAATTCAAAGTCAAATAATAACTAATAGACCAATGTTTCAATGCCCATATTAAAGTGTATAATACACAACAATAATTTTTATAGAATATTGATTGAATTACACAAGGATTCAAACAATAAAAATGTACAAAACATGATTGAATTCCAACAGAATTTGAATCAATGAAATAGAAAACAGAAAATAAATAAACAGAAAACAAAAGGAAAGGAGCCTTACCTGGACTCACCTGCCGTGGAGTAGCCCACCAGCAGCCTAACCGCACCAGGCCAATGCAGCCCAACAGAAGCCCACAAACCGGCCCAAACCGCAGCCCATAAGCCAGCCCAACTCACCCTTTCGTTAAAATAACGAGGAGGAGGTCATCCTCATCCTCTCGACGCGCATGGACGCCAGCAAGACGGCGTGCTCCTCTTCCCTTCATCGCTGGCGGCCCCTCCTCAACCGACGGCGTGACAAGGCGCGCCCTGGCGCCGTATAAAGGCCCGCGATGAACCCTAGTTCCCGATTTTCTTCCTCCTTTGCTCAATTTTCCCCAACCCGAAACCCTACCTGAGCTGGTCGTCGACCATCGCCGTCGACTGAGCCAGTCCTAAGCCACGCCATGGACGCCATTGAAACCGCCGTCCTCGACTCGCCCATCCTGCAAAACGAATCGAGCTGGAGCACTCGGGAGCGTCCACGCCAACCTCGTCTTCTCCGATGCCGGCCATCATCGCCGCCGTTGATTCAGACCACTATAGGTCACGCCGACAACCTCTACACGCTCCTGGTGAGCTCCTCGATCTCCTCGTGTGCTCGGCATGCTCGATTGGCGTCTGGATAGTTGCCGCGTTTGACCACCTGGGAACACCGCCGCGGTACCTCGCCGTTGACCAAGCTCCGGTAACCTTACCGGAGCGGCGCCGCCATCTTTAGGTCCCTCGTGAAGCACTGGTTCGAATGGAACCAATAGCTCATCCGCGCGTGGCCGGAATCATCGCCGCCGACGACGTCTGCCGGCCGGCCACCGTGAGCCATGCCCAGTCATTAATTTTGACTTGGTCAAGCCGACGTGGCCGCTGACCTGGCCCCTGGCCCACATGTCAATAGCTGCGGGTAGTTCTAGTCTGGGTAGCTCTAGTATTTTCTAGTTTTAATTTAAATCCCCTAAATTTGCTGAAACTTTACATAAATGTATAAAATTCATACTTATTCAGAAAAATGTAAATGAGATATCAAAATGTTCCTAAAAATAAAATCTATCCAATAAAAATATAAAATGAAATTTTTATTTTTAATAAAAATTTCAATTATTTTATACTTGTTATTTAAGCCTTTAATTTAACTCTAAATTCAATTAAAATTCAATAATTAGTAAAAAATTCCAAAAGTAAATAAAAACCAGTAAATAAATAAAGAAAACATTAAAATTAATTTTCTTTATTTATTATTTGTTAAATCTTTATTAGAGAGATTTAAACCCTGATTAATAAATACCTTAGTTATTAATTGTTTAAAATAATAAAATATCAAATCTAATATTATTTTTATTTCAAAATTATTAATAACTTCAACTTTATTAATGAAGTTATTAATCCTATAATTATAGGGTAATTAGGAAACCCTAGTTCCATTATAAACCAAGTGATAACCTCATAATTTTATGTGGAACCCTAAAACCCTAAATTAATTAGGAACCCCAGTTCCATTATTACATGTGAACCCTAAACTGCTTCTAACCTAAACCCTAGGTTAGGACATGTGATCATGGTACCTTCTTTCAAAGCATAGAACCCTAGTAGCAAGTGAATACCTGTCTTGGCCACATAAAATGTAGAAGACCTATCACTAATATATGGGTATCCCATGTGTTCATCATCATCAGACCTAAACAATCCAGTAGGGTCAACCAAGTGTAAACCCTAGATCCTATTACCAAGCAACCATCCTTAATTATCCATGCTTAGCATCACACCATTGTGATGAACCCTAATAGCAACCATGCCCATTATCCTGCATTACCTAACCCTGTTTCACTAAACCATACTAGTGTGAGATACTTATGAACCATCCTATTTAGGAACCAATCATTATCTACTTAGAGATCCAATAGCTAATACAAGACAACCTCAACCTAAATTGTTACACTTCTTATTATTTAAGAAGTATGTTCTTCAAAAGTTATTCTTTTGAAGTAAATAAAGAATCATCATCAACCCTGCTTATAAGAACCTACAAACACTAGCTAACAATCACCAACCAGATAAATCAACCTTGATAGCAACCATGTATAAATACTTGCTTAGGATACCTAGGCTTAACTCAGCCTTACCAGCCCTAGGTATTGATGAATCCAACATTGTTGTAATCCATCTATTACTTACTCCAGAAACCAATTAGAACCATAGAAAACCATAGAACTCCACAAACCTAATCATCATAATTATTCTTCATTAAAGAACATGTTCTTCAAAAGTTATTCTTTTGAAGTATATGATAATTAATCATTAACCATGACATATAGTACTAAAACTGACAACTATTCTTTACATGTTAACATTATGCCTAATATCATTTTTTGTGTGCTCAATTGATTACTATGTTTTATTATCTACCTGTCCATGATACCAAGTAATACTACCTGAATAAGAACCTTGTTTGTGGATCACTCTAAAAGTGCAACACACCCTGAACTAATCATTACCACTCACTAATCCTAAATCATCGGGGTTAGATCACGCTTAGAGCGATTGCATCTCATACTTATGCATTATTGCATCCTTGCCAATCTTTTAAACATCGTCCTTACCGAACGATGATGCTATTTCAGAATTTGGAGTTATTGCGTAACGAAGACCTTGACTGCATAATCTTGCAGTCAAGAAAGGCAAGTTCATCACTTGCTCATGTCATTTGAGTATTTCTATCAAATTACTTGCAAAGTATTATGGTTAACACTATTGCATAAAAATCAAAACCACTACTTTCATAACTATGAATATGACTATGTGGTGGGCAATGGAACCATGGATTGTGTTGATATGGTGGAGGTTCCATTGCAAGGGTTTATATCCATCTAGGATTAAACAACAAATGTCGCCAGTGATTCTTGTGCCGTAATACCCGTGTTAACCATAAGATCCGGAGTGGGACGGAGTAGTCAAAAGTGTTTCCACCTCTTGTTCATCAACGGATGCGCTTTACCGTAGTATACTTGTAATCCAAGGGGGCAAGCGGTGAGGCTGGGGAGTCCTAAGTCCCCACGGCATAGTCCGTAGTACACTTGTCGCCTGAAGGAGCAAGCGGTGAGGCTGGGGAGTCCTAAGTCCCCACGGTATTGCGGTCTATGATGGGTTGCAGCCACCGGCGTAGGAGTGTATGGTAGAGCCCAAAGATCGTTGTCGTGGTCGGGGTCCACCTTGAAATCTACAGGAATAATGGGACCGACGTGGACCCAGGGTCGGCGCATGCAACAACGGGTGGGTGTTCGAGGTAGCGGAGGAACATGATTGGCTAGACCTTATACCGGGCCTCACACCAAAGGAAGTGTGGATGAGAACTAGACTCGGTTGGCACCAAGGTTAAGATCTCTTATGGGTAAAGCAACACACCTCTCGCAGTGTAAAGAACCGTGACTGTCACTCCCTGTTCCGGGATATGGAATCGCTGAACGCGGCCGGAAAGGAGCTCCATGAAGTTCTAGTAAACCGGTGAAGGCTGGCGGACATAGTTCTTCTGAATAAAAGCAACCTTTTGAAGAAATGGTTATGAAAACTTGCATTGGTATTAGACTTTCTGGTCTAATGCCGTAGCTAGTGCATTAAACACCTCTTTCCTATAATGAACTTGTTGAGTACGCTCGTACTCATCCCACTCTTAAATCCCCTGCTTAGGTTTGGATGCATAGAAGGAGGATCTACAGTGCAACTCGAAGGCCAAGGAGTCAACAACTTCTTCAAGAGACAAGAACCTGTTAAATGATCAGATACCACATTCAACAAGGAGAAAACCTAGTTTAGCCATAGAAAGGAACCAGCTTCCTAAACCTAGCTCCTATTTAGCTAGAATCTATTCTCAGCCTCTATAGCTAGGTAAATACTCTACAAATAGAGTTCGTGATAGTATTAGACTACAAGTCGTTCTTTTGGAGTTTATTTGCAGATTTACCTCATTGTAAAGTAGGAGGCTGTGCTGATCTTATGTAATAGAGTCAGAGTTGTAATTCTATAGACATGCCTTGGACCCGCATATGTTTCTGTTGTACCACTCTGAGCGATATAATACTAGTGGAATGGTGTTTCATTGGTGTTGTATCAGACTTGCATACTACACCATGCAGTGGTATGCCGGGTCACCACACTCCAGCAGCTGAATCCAATAAATTCCGCGAAGAAAAATTTAGTCCTGCATAGAAGGTTTGGATGATCATCCAAGTAGTCAGTCCATGGGTTGGGCAATTTTTAACCAAAGATTTCATTCTTTCCCATGCTTGTGCAACATGCTCAGTATCTAATTGTTTAAAATTCATTATGCTACTCCTCAAAGATATAATTTTAGCAGGGGGATAATATCTACCAATAAAAGCATCCTTGCATTTAGTCCATGAATCAATACTATTCTTAGGCAGAGATAGCAACCAATCTTTAGCTCTTCCTCTTAATGAGAAAGGGAACAATTTTAGTTTAATAATATCACCATCTTTATATTTTTGCATTTCACATAGTTCAATAAAATTATTAAGATGGGCAGCAGCATCATCAGAACTAATACCAGAAAATTGCTCTCGCATAACAAGATTCAGTAAAGCAGGTTTAATTTCAAAGAATTCTGCTGTAGTAGCAGGTGGAGCAATAGGTGTGCATAAGAAATCATTATTATTTGTGGTTGTGAAGTCACACAACTTAGTATTTTCAGGGGTGGCCATTTTAGCAACAGTAAATAAAGCAAACTAGATAAAGTAAATGCAAGTAACTAATTTTTTTTGTGTTTTTGATATAGCAAACAAGATAGCAAATAAAGTAAAACTAGCAACTAATTTTTTTGTATTTTGATTTAGTGCAGCAAACAAAGTAGTAAATAAAATTAAGCAAGACAAAAACAAAGTAAAGAGATTGGGATGTGGAGACTCCCCTTGCAGCGTGTCTTGATCTCCCCGGCAACGGCGCCAGAAAAAGAGCTTGATGGCGTGTAACTCACACGTTCGTTGGGAACCCCAAGAGGAAGGTATGATGCGCACAGCAGCAAGTTTTCCCTCAGAAAGAAACCAAGGTTTATCGAACCAGGAGGAGCCAAGAAGCACGTTGAAGGTTGATGGCGGCGGGATGTAGTGCGGCGCAACACCAGGGATTCCGGCGCCAACGTGGAACCTGCACAACACAACCAAAGTACTTTGCCCCAACGAAACAGTGAGATTGTCAATCTCACCGGCTTGCTGTAACAAAGGATTAACCGTATTGTGTGGAAGATGATTGTTTGCAGAAAATAGTAGAACAATATTGCAGTAGATTGTATTTCAGTATAGAGAATTGGACCGGGGTCCACAGTTCACTAGAGGTGTCTCTCCCATAAGATAAACAGCATGTTGGGTGAACAAATTACAGTTGGGCAATTGACAAATAAAGAGGGCATGACCATGCACATACATATCATGATGAGTATAGTGAGATTTAATTGGGCATTACGACAAAGTACAAAGACCGCTATCCAGCATGCATCTATGCCTAAAAAGTCCACCTTCAGGTTATCATCCGAACCCCCTCCAGTATTAAGTTGCTAACAACAGACAATTGCATTAAGTATTGCGCGTAATGTAATCAGTAACTACAACCTTGAACATAGCACTAATGTTTTATCCCTAGTGGCAACAGCACATCCACAACCTTAGAACTTTCATCCTTTGTCCCAGAGATATCAATGGAGGCATGAACCCACTATCGAGCATAAATACTCCCTCTTGGAGTTACAAGCATCTACTTGGCCAGAGCATCTACTAGTAACGAAGAGCATGCAAGATCATAAACAACACATAGACATAACTTTGATAATCAACATAACAAGTATTCTCTATTCATCGGATCCCAACAAACGCAACATATAGAATTACAGATAGATGATCTTGATCATGTTAGGCAGCTCACAAGATCCGACAATGAAGCACAATGGGGAGAAGACAACCATCTAGCTACTGCTATGGACCCATAGTCCAGGGGTAGACTACTCACACATCACTCCGGAGGCGACCATGGCGGCGTAGAGTCCTCCGGGAGATGAATCCCCTCTCCGGCAGGGTGCCGGAGGTGATCTCCTGAATCCCCCGAGATGGGATCGGCGGCGGCGGCGTCTCTGGAAGGTTTTCCGTATCGTGGCTCTCGGTACTGGGGGTTTCGCGATGGAGGCTTTAAGTAGGCGGAAGGGCAGGTCAGGAGGCGGCACGAGGGGCCCACACCATAGGGCCGCGCGGCCAAGGGTGGGGCCGCGCCGCCCTAGGGTGTGGCCACCTCGTGGCCCCACTTCGTCTCCTCTTCGGACTTCTGGAAGCTTCGTGGCAAAATAGGACCCTGGGCGTTAATTTCGTCCAATTCGGAGAATATTTCCTTACTAGGATTTCTGAAACCAAAAACAGCAGAAAACAGCAACTGGCACTTCGGCATCTTGTTAATAGGTTAGTTCCAGAAAATGCACGAATATGACATAAAGTGTGCATAAAACATGTAGATAACATCAATAATGTGGCATGGAACATAAGAAATTATCGATACGTCGGAGACGTATCACGCCGCTACTAGCTTCCTTTTCACTTTCCGCAGCAATCTCCTTAGCCTACGGGTGGAACATGCATGAACATATTAGAAATTTGGATTCATCAATAAGAATGCAACCATAAAGGAGCTAATTAAGCGGGTGCATTCCTTACCAGAAGAGCCTCAAACTGCTTCACATCCGGAGTGGTGGTGAGCTCCTTTGTTTTCGGGTCAATACGGTACCGGGCCAGGAGAACGTTCCTGGTTTGCTTGTTTTTATATTGCGGGAAGAGGCCGTTCTTCACACGCTCCTCATCCGCGGCGTCCCATTTCGCTTGCGCCACCCTAAAACCGCCAGGACCAAGTTTGTGGGTGCCTAAGTTCAGTTTTCGCATGTCCTTCCCCCACTGACTAGAATCCGACGTTGACTCACTCTCGCACTTGATCTTGAAATCAGCGTAGTCTTGCTCGGTGATCGAGGGATTTGACTCCTTGATCTTCTCGTAACTCTCACCACTATTAATCATTTTCTTCACTCGGTTCCTCCAACTAGCGAGGGCGGTGCTCATCTTCGTGAGGGCGGCATTGTGCACTTTGTTCCGCATGAGACGCTTTTCTGAGCAGTCCACCGGGAACTCGTATCGTTCGTGCAGCTTCTTGAAGAGGAGGGTGCGCAAATTCGCTCGGTCAGGATG
The DNA here is from genome assembly GCF_019359855.2 of Lolium perenne. Classification (NCBI taxonomy): domain Eukaryota; kingdom Viridiplantae; phylum Streptophyta; class Magnoliopsida; order Poales; family Poaceae; genus Lolium; species Lolium perenne. The sequence continues at coordinate 46,708,590 of NC_067244.2, forward strand.
CCTGAGGTTCTCGGTGTTGATCGAGACCGTAATCCAGAGGATGCACCCGAGTTGGGCCGAGTACCCTTTGACTAACTCAGGGGGTGATACGTCTCCGACGTATCGATAATTTCTTGTGTTCCATGCCACATTATTGATGATATCTACATGTTTTATGCACACTTTATGTCATATTCGTGCATTTTCTGGAACTAACCTATTAACAAGATGCCGAAGTGCCAGTTGCTGTTTTCTGCTGTTTTTGGTTTCAGAAATCCTAGTAACGAAATATTCTCGGAATTGGACAAAATCAACGCCCAGGGTCCTATTTTGCCACGAAGCTTCCAGAAGACCGAAGAGGAGACGAAGTGGGGCCACGAGGTGGCCACACCCTAGGGCGGCGCGGCCCAAGCCCTGGCCGTGCGGCCTATGGTGTGGGCCCCTCGTGCCGCCTCCTGACCTGCCCTTCCGCCTACTTAAAGCCTCCGTCGCGAAACCCCCAGTACCGAGAGCCACGATACGGAAAACCTTCCATAGACGCCGCTGCCGCCAATCCCATCTCGGGGGATTCAGGAGATCGCCTCCGGCACCCTGCCGGAGAGGGGAATCATCTCCCGGAGGACTCTACGCCGCCATGGTCGCCTCCGGAGTGATGTGTGAGTAGTCTACCCCTGGACTATGGGTCCATAGCAGTAGCTAGATGGTTGTCTTCTCCCCATTGTGCTTAATTGTCGGGTCTTGTGAGCTGCCTAACATGATCAAGATCATCTATCTGTAATTCTATATGTTGCGTTTGTTGGGATCCGATGAATAGAGAATACTTGTTATGTTGATTATCAAAGTTATGTCTATGTGTTGTTTATGATCTTGCATGCTCTCCGTTACTAGTAGATGCTCTGGCCAAGTAGATGCTTGTAACTCCAAGAGGGAGTATTTATGCTCGATAGTGGGTTCATGTCTCCGTGAATCTGGGGAAGTGACAGAAATCTCTAAGATTATGGATGTGCTGTTGCCACTAGGGATAAAACATTGGTGCTATGTTCAAGGACGTAGTCACTGATTACATTACGCGCAATACTTAATGCAATTGTCTGTTGTTATCAACTTAATACTGGAGGGGGTTCGGATGATAACCTGAAGGTGGACTTTTTAGGCATAGATGCATGCTGGATAGCGGTCTATGTACTTTGTCGTAATGCCCAATCAAATCTCACAATACTCATCATAATATGTATGTGCATGGTCATGCCCTCTTTATTTGTCAATTGCCCAACTGTAATTTGTTCACCCAACATGTTGTTTATCTTATGGGAGAGACACCTCTAGTGAATTGTGGACCCCGGTCCAATTCTCTATATTGAAATACAATCTACTGCAATACTGTTCTACTGTTTTCTGCAAACAATCATCATCCACACTATACATCTAATCCTTTGTTACAGCAAGCCGATGAGATTGACAACCTCGCTGTTTCGTTGGGGCAAAGTACTTTGGTTGTGTTGTGCAGGTTCCACGTTGGCGCCGGAATCCCTGGTGTTGCGCCGCACTACATCCCGCCGCCATCAACCTTCAACGTGCTTCTTGGCTCCTACTGGTTCGATAAACCTTGGTTTCATACTGAGGGAAAACTTGCCGCTGTACGCATCACACCTTCCTCTTGGGGTTCCCAACGGACGCGTGCTGTACGTGTATCAAGCTCTTTTTCTGGCGCCGTTGCCGGGGAGATCAAGACACGCTGCAAGGGGAGTCTCCACTTCTCAATCTCTTTACTTTGTTTTTGTCTTGCTTAGTTTTATTTACTACTTTGTTTGCTGCACTAAATCAAAATACAAAAAAATTAGTTGCTAGTTTTACTTTATTTGCTATCTTGTTTGCTATATCAAAAACACAAAAAAATTAGTTACTTGCATTTACTTTATCTAGTTTGCTTTATTTACTGTTGCTAAAATGGCTACCCCTGAAAATACTAAGTTGTGTGACTTCACAACCACAAATAATAATGATTTCTTATGCACACCTATTGCTCCACCTGCTACTACAGCAGAATTCTTTGAAATTAAACCTGCTTTACTAAATCTTGTTATGCGAGAGCAATTTTCTGGTGTTAGTTCTGATGATGCTGCTGCCCATCTTAATAATTTTGTTGAACTATGTGAAATGCAAAAGTATAAGGATGTAGATGGTGACATTATAAAATTAAAATTGTTCCCTTTCTCATTAAGAGGAAGAGCTAAATATTGGTTGCTATCTCTGCCTAAGAATAGTATTGATTCATGGACTAAATGCAAGGATGCTTTTATTGGTAGATATTATCCCCCTGCTAAAATTATATCTTTGAGGAGTAGCATAATGAATTTTAAACAATTAGATACTGAACAAGTTGCACAAGCATGGGAAAGAATGAAATCTCTGGTTAAAAATTGCCCAACCCATGGACTGACTACTTGGATGATCATCCAAACCTTCTATGCAGGACTAAATTTTTCTTCGCGGAATTTATTGGATTCAGCTGCTGGAGGTACCTTTATGTCCATCACTCTTGGTGAAGCAACAAAGCTTCTTGATAATATGATGATCAATTACTCTGAATGGCACACAGAAATAGCTCCACAAGGTAAGAAGGTAAATTCTGTCGAAGAAACCTCTTCCTTGAGTGATAAGATTGATGCTATTATGTCTATACTTGTGAATGATAGGACTAATGTTGATCCTAATAATGTTCCGTTAGCTTCATTGGTTGCCCAAGAAGAACATGTTGATGTAAACTTCATTAAAAATAATAATTTCAACAACAATGCTTATCGGAACAATTCTAGTAATAACTATAGGCCATACCCTTATAATAATGGTAACGGTTATGCTAATTCTTATGGGAATCCTTACAACAATAATAGGAACACACCCCCTAGACTTGAAGCCATGCTTAAAGAATTTATTAGTACACAAACTGCTTTTAACAAATCTGTTGAAGAAAAGCTTGGGAAAATTGATATACTTGCTTCTAAAGTCGATAGTCTTGCTGCTGATGTAGATCTTTTGAAATCGAAAGTTATGCCTAATAGGGATATTGAAAAAAAAATTGTTACTACAGCAAATGCCATCCAAGTTAGAATTAATAAGAATATAAGATTAATGGCTGAACTGCGTGCTAGGTGGGATAGAGAAGAAAATGAAAAACTAGCTAAAGAGAAAAATGTAGCTAAAGTTTGGACTATTACCACGACTAGTAATGCTAATGCTACACATGTTGCTGCACCTCCTACTATTAATAATAAAAGAATTGGTGTTAGCAATGTTTCCACTTCTAATGCAAAGCGCGAGAAACTGCCTGAAACTGCTAAAACTGCTGAAACTGCCTGTGATAAAGCTGCTGAAATTTTTTCCAACATTGGGGATGATGATCCCATTGCTGTAGCTCATAATGATTTAGATTTTGATGATTGCCACATCTCTGAAGTTATAAAGTTCTTGCAAAAACTTGCTAAAAGTCCTAATGCTAGTGCTATAAATTTGGCTTTCACGCAACATATTACAAATGCTCTCATAAAAGCTAGAGAAGAGAAACTAGAGCGCGAAGCCTCTATTCCTAGAAAGCTAGAGGATGGTTGGGAGCCCATCATTAAGATGAAGGTTAAAGATTTTGATTGTAATGCTTTATGTGATCTTGGTGCAAGTATTTCTGTTATGCCTAAGAAAATTTATAATATGCTTGACTTGACACCACAGAAAAATTGTTATTTGGATGTTAATCTTGCTGATCATTCTACAAAGAAACCTTTGGGGAAAGTTGATAATGTTCACATTACCGTTAACAATAACCTTGTCCCCGTTGATTTTGTTGTCTTGGATATTGAATGCAATGCATCTTGTCCCATTATATTGGGAAGACCTTTTCTTCGAACTGTTGGTGCTATCATTGATATGAAGGAAGGTAATATAAAATATCAATTTCCTCTCAAGAAAGGTATGGAACACTTCCCTAGAAAGAGAATGAAGTTACCTTTTGATTCTATTATTAGAACAAATTATGATGTTGACACTTCGTCTCTTGATAATACTTGATACACACTTTCTGCGCCTAGCTGAAAGGCGTTAAAGAAAAGCGCTTATGGGAGACAACCCATGTTTTTACTACAGTACTTTGTTTTTATTTTGTGTTTTGGAAGTTGTTTACTACTGTAGCAACCTCTCCTTATCTTAGTTTAGTGTTTTGTTGTGCCAAGTAAAGTCGTTGATAGAAAAGTTAATACTAGATTTGGATTACTGCGCAGAAACAGATTTCTTTGCTGTCACGAATCTGGGCTGTTTTCTCTGTAGGTAACTCAGAAAATTATGCCAATTTATGTGAGTGATCCTCAGATATGTACGCAACTTTCATTCAATATGAGCATTTTCATTTGAGCAAGTCTGGTGCCTCGATAAAATTCGTCAATACGAACTGTTCTGTTTTGACAGATTCTGCCTTTTATTTCGCATTGCCTCTTTTGCTATGTTGGATGAATTTATTTGATCCATTAATGTCCAGTAGCTTTATGCAATGTCCAGAAGTGTTAAGAATGATTATGTCACCTCTGAACATGTTAATTTTTATTGTCCACTAACCCTCTAATGAGTTGTTCTAAGTTTGGTGTGGAGGAAGTTTTCAAGGATCAAGAGAGGAGTATGATGCAATATGATCAAGGAGAGTGAAAGCTCTAAGCTTGGGGATGCCCCGGTGGTTCACCCCTGCATATTCTAAGAAGACTCAAGCGTCTAAGCTTGGGGATGCCCAAGGCATCCCCTTCTTCATCGACAAATTATCAGGTTCCTCCCCTGAAACTATATTTTTATTCCATCACATCTTATGTGCTTTTCTTGGAGCGTCGGTTTGTTTTTGTTTTTGTTTTGTTTGAATAAAATGGATCCTAGCATTCACTTTGTGGGAGAGAGACACGCTCCGCTGTAGCATATGGACAAGTATGTCCTTAGGCTTTACTCATAGTATTCATGGCGAAGTTTCTTCTTCGTTAAATTGTTATATGGTTGGAATTAGAAAATGATACATGTATTAATTTGCTATAATGTCTTGGATAATATGATACTTGGCAATTGTTGTGCTCATGTTTAAGCTCTTGCATCATATGCTTTGCACCCATTAATGAAGAAATACATAGAGCATGCTAAAATTTGGTTTGCATATTTGGTCTCTCTAAGGTCTAGATAATTTCTAGTATTGAGTTTGAACAACAAGGAAGACGGTGTAGAGTCTTATAATGTTTACAATATGTCTTTTATGTGAGTTTTGCTGCACCGGTTCATCCTTGTGTTTGTTTCAAATAGCCTTGCTAGCCTAAACCTTGTATCGAGAGGGAATACTTCTCATGCATCCAAAATCCTTGAGCCAACCACTATGCCATTTGTGTCCACCATACCTACCTACTACATGGTATTTCTCCGCCATTCCAAAGTAAATTGCTGGAGTGCTACCTTTAAAATTCCATCATTCACCTTTGCAATATATAGCTCATGGGACAAATAGCTTAAAAACTATTGTGGTATTGAATATGTACTTATGCACTTTATCTCTTATTAAGTTGCTTGTTGTGCGATAACCATGTTCACTGGGGACGCCATCAACTACTCTTTGTTGAATTTCATGTGAGTTGCTATGCATGTTCGTCTTGTCTGAAGTAAGAGAGATCTACCACCCTATGGTTAAGCATGCATATTGTTAGAGAAGAACATTGGGCCGCTAACTAAAGCCATGATTCATGGTGGAAGTTTCAGTTTTGGACATATATCCTCAATCTCATATGAGAATAATAATTGTTGCCACATGCTTATGCATAAAAGAGGAGTCCATTATCTGTTGTCTATGTTGTCCCGGTATGGATGTCTAAGTTGAGAATAATCAATAGCGAGAAATCCAATGCGAGCTTTCTCCTTAGACCTTTGTACAAAGGCATGGAGGTACCCCATTGTGACACTTGGTTAAAACATGTGCATTGCGATGATCCGGTAGTCCAAGCTAATTAGGACAAGGTGCGGGCACTATTAGTATACTATGCATGAGGCTTGCAACTTGTAAGATATAATTTACATGATACATATGCTTTATTACTACCGTTGACAAAATTGTTTCATGTTTTCAAAATCAAAGCTCTAGCACAAATATAGCAATCGATGCTTTTCCTCTATGGAGGACCATTCTTTTACTTTCATTGTTGAGTCAGTTCACCTATTTCTCTCCACCTCAAGAAGCAAACACTTGTGTGAACTGTGCATTGATTCCTACATACTTGCATATTGCACTTATTATGTTACTCTATGTTGACAATATCCATGAGATATACATGTTATAAGTTGAAAGCAACCGCTGAAACTTAATCTTCCTTTGTGTTGCTTCAATGCTTTTACTATGAATTATTGCTTTATGAGTTAACTCTTATGCAAGACTTATTGATGCTTGTCTTGAAGTACTATTCATGAAAAGTCTTTGCTATATGATTCACTTGTTTACTCATGTCGTATACATTGTTTTGATCGCTGCATTCACTACATATGCTTTACAAATAGTATGATCAAGGTTATGATGGCATGTCACTCTAGAAATTATATTTGTTATCGTTTTACCTGCTCGGGACGAGCAGAACTAAGCTTGGGGATGCTGATACGTCTCCGACGTATCGATAATTTCTTGTGTTCCATGCCACATTATTGATGATATCTACATGTTTTATGCACACTTTATGTCATATTCGTGCATTTTCTGGAACTAACCTATTAACAAGATGCCGAAGTGCCAGTTGCTGTTTTCTGCTATTTTTGGTTTCAGAAATCCTAGTAACGAAATATTCTCGGAATTGGACGAAATCAGCGCCCAGGGTCCTATTTTGCCACGAAGCTTCCAGAAGACCGAAGAGGAGACGAAGTGGGGCCACGAGGTGGCCACACCCTAGGGCGGCGCGGCCCAAGCCCTGGCCGCGCCGGCCTATGGTGTGGGCCCCTCGTGCCGCCTCCTGACCTGCCCTTCCGCCTACTTAAAGCCTCCGTCGCGAAACCCCCAGTACCGAGAGCCACGATATGGAAAACCTTCCAGAGACGCCGCCGCCGCCAATCCCATCTCGGGGGATTCAGGAGATCGCCTCCGGCACCCTGCCGGAGAGGGGAATCATCTCCCGGAGGACTCTACGCCGCCATGGTCGCCTCCGGAGTGATGTGTGAGTAGTCTACCCCTGGACTATGGGTCCATAGCAGTAGCTAGATGGTTGTCTTCTCCCCATTGTGCTTAATTGTCGGGTCTTGTGAGCTGCCTAACATGATCAAGATCATCTATCTTTAATTCTATATGTTGCGTTTGTTGGGATCCGATGAATAGAGAATACTTGTTATGTTGATTATCAAAGTTATGTCTATGTGTTGTTTATGATCTTGCATGCTCTCCGTTACTAGTAGATGCTCTGGCCAAGTAGATGCTTGTAACTCCAAGAGGGAGTATTTATGCTCGATAGTGGGTTCATGTCTCCGTGAATCTGGGGAAGTGACAGAAATCTCTAAGATTATGGATGTGCTGTTGCCACTAGGGATAAAACATTGGTGCTATGTTCAAGGACGTAGTCACTGATTACATTACGCACAATACTTAATGCAATTGTCTGTTGTTAGCAACTTAATACTGGAGGGGGTTCGGATGATAACCTGAAGGTGGACTTTTTAGGCATAGATGCATGCTGGATAGCGGTCTATGTACTTTGTCGTACTGCCCAATTAAATCTCACAATACTCATCATAATATGTATGTGCATGGTCATGCCCTCTTTATTTGTCAATTGCCCAACTGTAATTTGTTCACCCAACATGCTGTTTATCTTATGGGAGAGACACCTCTAGTGAACTGTGGACCCCGGTCCAATTCTCTATATTGAAATACAATCTACTGCAATACTGTTCTACTGTTTTCTGCAAACAATCATCATCCACACTATACATCTAATCCTTTGTTACAGCAAGCCGGTGAGATTGACAACCTCGCTGTTTCGTTGGGGCAAAGTACTTTGGTTGTGTTGTGCAGGTTCCACGTTGGCGTCGGAATCCCTGGTGTTGCGCCGCACTACATCCCGCCGCCATCAACCTTCAACGTGCTTCTTGGCTCCTACTGGTTCGATAAACCTTGGTTTCATACTGAGGGAAAACTTGCCGCTGTACGCATCACACCTTCCTCTTGGGGTTCCCAACGGACGCGTGCTGTACGCGTATCAAGCTCTTTTTCAGGGGGCACCGTTGGTTGCCCACTTGCGTTCACTTCGGTGAATGCCTGCTTCACGGTGCTGAGCACATTTGGGCGACGCTCCCTCCGTAGCTTCTTCGGTTTGCCGGTGTCATCCTCGCCGGCACCATCCGTGGTGTGGTCATCCTCGCCGGCACCATCAGTGGTGTCATCGTCGGCGACATCATCCGCTCGGTACTCTGGATCGGTGCCATCATGCTCGCCGTCGTCACGGCGAGGTTGTGACTCCATCACCTCCATTTCATCGGTTAGCATCCAAAATGGCTTGCTGCCGCTGCCGCCGGCCTCACCGTTGTCGGCCATGTTCGAACTAAGTAGGAAAAATGCATAAATTAGCGCAAGATTTTACGGAAAAATTGGGCATGACCTATGCTAATTTATGTACATATGAGTGCCCCATTTTCGCCGAAACGGAAATGAATCAACATTTCGGCGATAATGGGCAACTCTATCGATCCCTGCACAAGAATATGTCACCATATACACCAGCTGAGCACCATGGCACATGTACAATTGTTCCTCATATACACCAGCTGAGCACCATGGCACATGCACAAGAATATGACACCATATACACCAGCAGCATCAACAGCAAGCAGCAGCATGCATCAACAGCAAGCAGAAGCTAGCAGCAGTAGCTAGCACCATGCAACAACACCTCACCTCTAAAAAAGAAGCTATGCAGATTGTTTGAAAACCTCCTGTCTGCTCCAAGCTGCTTCTCCAGCTGCTGCTCCAAGCTGCTGCTCCAAGCTACTGCTCCAGCTGCTGCTCCAAGCTGCTGCTCCAAGCTGCTTCTCAGCCTTGCAAATGTTTAAAATAAAAAGTTAGTAAGCTTTGAACTCTGAAAATAAAAGAGCTACAGTTGCTACTATGATGGCAGAAATAAAAAGTCAGTAAGCTTTTCATCTAAATGATTCTACTGAATAATCCAAGCAGCCCATGCCAATGGTGTTATTTTTGATTTATTTGCTACTGCTAGCTACTTCATGATGGAATAGCTTGATTCTGTTGCTACTACTATGGCAGAAATAAAAGAACTACATCTAGCAGCAACACCTATCACTAATATGCTAGCAGCAACACCTAGCAACCAGCCAACAACAGCCACAAGCAGCAGCAAAGCCACCACAACCACATTGCAGCTAGCAACAATGTGTAACCAGATATCTTTTGACATATAAAATGGTTGTGAGCAACCAACCTATTTATAAAAACAAAGTACTAGCAGCAGCAGCAATCAACCTAGCAACTAACAACCTAGCAGCAGCAACAAGCACTAGGAAGCACTAGCAAGCACCAGCAAGCAGCAGCAAGCACTAGCAAGCACCAGCAGCAGCAACACCTAGCAAGCACCAGGAAGCAACTAGCAAGCACCTAGTAGCAGCAGCAACACCTAGCAAGCACCAGTAAGCTTTGAACTATAAAAATAAAAGAGTTACCTAGCACATGCACTTAGCAGCACCTCACCTCTAAAAAAAGAAGCTATGCAGATTGTTTGAAAACCCATGATTTCCAAAATATAGAATGCAAACATTCATGCAACAACATATTCCTAGAATTACACCCATTTTGCAATGCATTTCTTCTTAAAAAAATACGAGCTTAACAGCAGTAGGAGTGCTGGTGCTCATAGTGCCATAGCATAGTAAGTACTAATTCTTTGTTAGTTTCCATGTTATTTTCCAAATAGAGTATGCAATATCAGATACATAATAGTCAGTAGCTTAAAATCACTAGCAACAATAACTGAAGCAGGGAATGCATAGAGCAAAGGAAGCAGCAGCAGAGGCACAGAGCAAAGCTACAAGACTAGTGCACATTGTTTGTTGGCTCAGAGCAAAGTCTACTCTACTCCACTGCCATCCTTTGTGCTCTTTGTTTGTTGGCTCAGTCCTACTTGGATCATGGTACCACCAAACCCTTAGGTACTATACATCCACACATGCACTAGTTCTTCATATACTACTGACCAGTTCATTTCACATCATATTTACTTCTCTATCTCATTTCAGGGGTGCTAGGGCATGCCCATTCTCGAATACCAACAACATGGTGGCTGCAAATCATGCTAGCTTGTTGCTATAACAAAGGTGCTAGGTGCATGTATCAATCCTAGCAGCAGAGGAGGGGGAGCCGCAGCAGCAAGAAACCTACCTTGGAAGGATGCAGTGGTGGCGTCAGCGGTCGAGGGTGGCGGCGTCAATGGTCGAGGGCGGTGCGGCTCAGCTGCTGCTCCACGACGCGCGCGTGGCTTGCTGCTCCTCCGCGGCGAGGTCGGGGACGAGGTCGCAGACGAGGTGTTGCTCCTCCACGGCGAGTTCGAGGACGAGGTCACAGACGAGGTGGGAGACGCGGTCACCGGCGTTAAATCGAGGGGGAGAGGCCACGCACTGGTGGGAGGAGGGGGATCGAGGTCGAGGGGATCTGGCCGCCAGGGTCTATGGTCGCTCGCATGAAAGGAGGGGTGGTGTCGCTCAGGGGAGGGGTGGCGACCGCCGGTGGGAGGTGGCATCGCTCAGGGGAGGGGTGGCACCGCGAGGCAGATCGAGGGATGGTGGCCGGCGGAGAGGAGGGCGCAGTAGCGAGGAAGCAGAGGAGGGATTTGGTCGGGACGGGGAAGAGAAGGGGATTTTTCTAAGTCCCCAACTCCCCTTAGCAACAGCGCACGTCCAGGGGTGCGCCACTGTGAGGCTTAGCAATGGCGCACCTCTAGGGGTTCGCCACTGCCTCGTTAGGTTTAGGTCAAAATGAGTACGACACCTACAGTTGACAAGAATCGCACTGTACCGTAATGGCTAGCTCCCCCTGTTTGGTTTACCCTGGCCGGCCAGGTTCGAACCCTGGCGGCCCCAATTTTTTTCACTTTTTTATTAAATTGATTTAGCACTATAATAAATAGCATAATACACCAACATAAAAGGCATAAATAATTATAATTATGTAGAATATTTAAAATACTATAGAATCTAGAAAATATCCAAAAATATAAATTATATGTCTATTTTGATCGGTACAATGTGTAGATTAACAATATGACATCCATTATTCATACAAGAAAATGATACATAATTATCTTTTCACAATCTTCTTGCCCTTCTTTCTCGCGGTTGAATAATTTAGCCCCGGAACTCCTAGACTTCTTCTTTTGAATGGACGGCCTTTAGGTAGGGTGGTCCTGCTTCTTCTTGTTGTGTATGGTTCTTCATCATCGTCGTCGTCATCTTCCATCTTCGGATCGCCGTACTGGTCAAAGTCTAGCTCGTTGGCGGCTCCATCCATTCCGATGATGCTCCTTTTGCCTCTCCTCACGACAACACGGCTGGGCTTTTGCAGGTCGGTGATACGTCTCCGACGTATCGATAATTTCTTATGTTCCATGCCACATTATTGATGATATCTACATGTTTTATGCATACTTTATGTCATATTTATGCATTTTCCGGCACTAACCTATTAACGAGATGCCGAAGAGCCAGTTGCTATTTTCTGCTGCTTTTGGTTTCAGAAATCCTAGTAAGGAAATATTCTCGAAATTGGACGAAATCAAGGCCCAGGGGCCTATTTTCACATGAAGCTTCCAGAAGACCGAAGGGAAGACGAAGTGGGGCCACGGGGCGCCGCCACACTAGGGCGGCACGGCCCAGGGGGGACCCGCGCGGCCCTAGCGTGTGGGGCCCCCGTGTGGCCCCCTGACCTGCCCTTCCACCTACATATAGTCTTCGTCGCGAAACCCCCAGTACCGAGAGCCACGATACGGAAAACCTTCCAGAGACGCCGCCGCCGCCAATCCCATCTCGGGGGATTCAGGAGATTGCCTCCGGCACCCTGCCGGAGAGGGGAATCATCTCCCGGAGGACTCTACACCGCCATGGTCGCCTCCGGAGTGATGAGTGAGTAGTTCCCCCCTGGACTATGGGTCCATAGCAGTAGCTAGATGGTTGTCTTCTCCTCATTATGCTTCATTGTCGGGTCTTGTGAGCTGCCTAACATGATCAAGATCATCTATCTGTAATGCTATATGTTGTGTTTGTTGGGATCCGATGGATAGAGAATACTATGTTATGTTGATTATCAATCTATTATCTATGTGTTGTTTATGATCTTGCATGCTCTCCGTTACTAGTAGAGGCTTTAGCCAAGTTGATACTTGTAACTCCAAGAGGGAGTATTTATGCTCGATAGTGGGTTCATGTCTCTATTGAATCTGGGGTAGTGACAGAAACCCCTAAGGTTGTGGATGTGCTGTTGCCACTAGGGATAAAACATTGATGCTATGTCCGAGGATGTAGTTATTGATTACATTACGCACCATACTTAATGCAATTGTCTGTTGTTTTCAACTTAATACTGGAAGGGGTTCGGATGATAACCTGAAGGTGGACTTTTTAGGCATAGATGCATGCTGGATAGCGGTCTATGTACTTTGTCGTAATGCCCAATTAAATCTCACAATATTCATCATATCATGTATGTGCATTGTCATGCCCTCTCTATTTGTCAATTGCCCAACTGTAATTTGTTCACCCAACATGCTATTTATCTTATGGGAGAGACACCTCTAGTGAACTGTGGACCCCGGTTCATTCTTTTACATCAAATACAATCTACTGCAATACTCGTTCTACTGTTTTCTGCAAACAATCATCATCCACACTATACATCTAATCCTTTGTTACAGCAAGCCGGTGAGATTGACAACCTCACTGTTTCGTTGGGGCAAAGTACTTTGGTTGTGTTGTGCAGGTTCCACGTTGGTGCCGGAATCCCTGGTGTTGCGCCGCACTACATCTCGCCGCCATCAACCTTCAACGTGCTTCTTGACTCCTACTGGTTCGATAAACCTTGGTTTCTAACTGAGGGAAACTTACTGCTGTACGCATCACACCTTCCACTTGGGGTTCCCAACGGTCGCGTGCTGTACGCGTGTCAAGCTAAATTTCTGGCGCCGTTGCCGGGGAGATCAAGACACGCTGCAAGGGGAGTCTCCACATCCCAATCTCTTTACTTTGTTTTTTTCTTGCTTTATTTTATTTACTACTTTGTTTGCTGCACTAAATCAAAATACAAAAAAATTAGTTGCTAGCTTTACTTTATTTGCTATCTTGCACTCTATATCAAAAACACAAAAAAAATTAGTTACTTGCATTTACTTTATCTAGTTTGCTTTATTTACTATTGCTAAAATGGGTACTCCTGAAAATACTAAGTTGTGTGACTTCATGTCAACACCCGGATTTTTAAGTCCAGATGCCTATTATGCCGTACATCGCAATCCCAGGAATAATGTTTTTGCGAGACATAATAGTAAGTAGCATAGAGTTCATCATTTATTACAACACATATTGTCTTACAACCATAGATCACATGATCCAATATTACACGAATATATTGTTCAACATCACAAATAGTAGCGGAAGTGAAGTAGTAGTGGACTATCTATTCCACAGGCAACGCTTGACGTTAGAAGACGATCCTAGTTATCGTAGACGTCCTGTTGTCCGTCATCCTGATACTGGTGCTCTCCTTCATAGTCTGGCATTTGAATAGCCAGGGCAAAGCCATGAGTACTTTTAAAGTACTCGCAAACTAACTCTACAATAATTACTCATTAAGTGTAATAAGGGGGTGCTAAGCTCTAGGTTTATTTGCATAAAGCCAAGTTTTAGTTTGATAAACATTCAGTAAAGCCTTATCATGTGCTAGACTAACTCAAGTGGGAACATTAGTGTCATTCCCACAACTCATATTGATTCACCACAATATCACCTTTCAATTCACCATTCATTTTTAAGATCAAAACATATTAATGATAACGGAGATAGTATGGCCTTTCCAATCGTCCGTAACTGTGGACACGGCTATTCAAATAGGTTTAACACTCTGCAGAGGTTGTACTCTTGTGCCACAACTTTTGATTACATCCGTCGAGGATAACCCCGAATCATCGTAACATAGTACGCGGATCATCAACCATAACCTTTCACTTATATATGCTAGTATGAGCACCTCTCCCCATGAGCTTGGCCCCCCGGTGAGAACCGCAGTCAACCCGGGAACTGCACAGGGCTTGGGCCGTACATTCACCTCATATTAACATCATTCCACACTTAACGGAGGCAGCCTCGGCGTAACCCCTATGATGTTTGTTTAGAGGGAACCCATACTAAAATACACAAGTTTCTAGTTAAGCCCTACCCATAATCAGGTATTGTGGGGGTACTTGTATAATTGGAAGGGTATCGCATTCAAACCCAATCATCAATTTTATCAAAAATCACCATCTTCTCTTGTTCATTTCCACCTCCACTTTACTTTCTTTCAAAGTCATTTCACTTCACCATGTTCCCATCTAGAGTAGTCAATTTTAATTGATTAGCACTAGCAACTAAATGAGGGGTGCTATCTAGCTTTGAGTTGTGCTAATTTAACTTCAGGTATTGTTCTACTCTAGACCAAGTGAATCATAAATCAAAAAGTACTTTGAAATAAATAAGCAAAAGTAAAAGTAGGTAAAAACATGGGATAGGTAATACATAAAAGTAAAGTGTGATGGTGCATTTGCTCTTATAGATCTAAGCACTTGTGGTTAGCAAGGGTTAGCTTGCCTTGAGCTGAGTAGTTATCGAAGTTCTCTTCTTCCTCCTGAGAGTAGGCCTCCTCCTCTTGGTATTCCTCGTTACTAGCGTCTATATATGAATACGAGGTATAAATACTAAACCAAGCTCACATACTAAGCTAGAAACACTCAAAAGAGTCACACACTAGTCCTATCATCAATCAAACATGGCATGGTGGATTATTTGATTAGTCTTTATTTGAAAGAAAAATGATTTCCTCTCATTATTCCTATTTCTTAAATTTGGTATGTAGATCCTTAGAGGAATTCATTTCTTCTCATTACCTCTTATTAAGATTTAATCTCTTCATATAATAATAAGGTATGAAATATAGGTTGACCCAAAGTCAACATTTCATATCTATTATATGTGAGTATAATTTAATTGAAGTGCTACACTTCACAAAGTTTTAATACTTAACATTTAAATGAATTAAAATCTCTACGTAATAATTCTCAAGGGTTCATTAGACTAAGTCATTCCCCCTGGTTATATCACTTAGGATCAAGATTTAAATGAGAGGTAGCTCTCATATTAGTTGTTGAGTTTGAATTCCAATTTCAATTGCTCTAGAATTGACTACATAGCCGTTTTATTTGATCTAGTCCCTGATCTTACAAACAACATGTCTATATTATTGCATAATCAATTAGAGGACATCATTTGTGATTTATTAGAATTGGAATCAATTCAAAATCTATTCTGGTTAAATTTTAAATAAAGTTTGAATGTTCAAAAGTCCCTGTCTTGTCTTTTTTATCAAATTAAATCTACTATGAATTTGGAGGTGGGGCCAGTGGCATTGGAAAGATAAATTCATGGGCTTTCCAACGGTATAAAGTTTGCTAAATTTGGTTTGGCAGATTTCAAACTATTCAAATTTAACTAAACCATCAGCAGGACAATTTGAATAATAATTAAATCCGAATTTGAATCATGGGCTTAGGCGGGAAAGCTAAACGGGCTGAAACAGGTTTAAAATCCACTTCGCAGCCCAACACGCATCTGGTGCGCTTGGGCCGCACTGACGAGGTGGGGGCCACCTGTCGGCGACACTTAACCACGCGAAACGGTACGCGCGCGTTAGGCCGTAGGATTAGAACACGATCCGACGGTCAGTGGTCGTCGTCGTCTCCGACGAGCGATGAGCTCACTGGCGGCGAGCCTAGGGGGTGGGAGAGCCTACCAGGCCGTTGCAGGTGTCTGGCAGTGTGCGCGGAGAAGTGGAAGTCGATGAGGAAGAGCTTGGTGCAGCGGCGGCGCTCGGGGAGGCTCCAATCGAAGCAGAGCTTCCGCGGGCTCCGGCGGCTTCGAGCTCTCGATTCGAGCAGCTCCGGCGAGGACTAGTGAAATTGATGGGTGGAGGTGGCTCAGTGAGGAGAGGGGAGCAAGGTGTGTGAAGAGATGGAGGGCTGAGGTGCTCTATTTATAGCGGGAGGGAGGTGGTCGAGTGTGCTGTGGAGGAGCGTCCATGGCGCGGCGCTTCTGGCGCTCCAAGGGGCAAGTGATGACGGCATCGTGTAGGCGTCGTCCTGGCGATGCTCGAGGACTAGCTAGCGTAGAGAAAGGGTGAAAGGATGGCTCGGGCGCGTGCGATGAGTGCGGCAGTACCCGCGGTACTTCGCCGGCGAGGACGACGGTGACGAGGCGGCCGCAGTCGATCGATCATGTCTAGTGGCTAGAGGGCGCAGAGGCGGTGCTCGACGCAGCGGTAGGCTTTGCAGGGGAGGCGTAGGCTGCTCGAGCGCGCGACGTACTGGCACTCACCGCGTGCCCTGGCGTGCACTGGCAAGGTTTTGGATGCGGCTCTCCTGGCCAATGCTGTGCATGCGCGAGGCTCGGCCGTGCATGGTCATCATCCTTGTGCAGGGTAGATGCTCCAGGACAAGAATTTGAGGAGAGAGGGAGGCCAGAGAGATGGTGGCCAAAGGTGGCCGGCATGGCCACGGCATGCTTAGTTTAGGGTTTTCTCTCCCCTTCCTCTCACTTTAATCGACCAAGGCAGGTACTGGGATGATGCAGGGGATGTAAGAGGGTGTGATGATCACAGGTTAAAGGGGTTTAGGCAAGAAACCAGAGTGTAATAGAGTGTAACACAAATTTGGATTAATGCCTGCCAAGTGTTCGACACAATGGCCGCATGAACAAAACTTTTGAAATTTGAAATTCTTTTTGGTGGATCTTAAACATATTAATTATGGGTTAGAATGGTGGTGGTGGGGTTCAATTTGGAGTTGTTTTGCAAAATGGCAAATGTGACATGATCTTCACTTTATTTCAGCATCCCTACTTGTCACCTTTATACTGGTCAACCTAGTCAACTCTAGCCATGGTGGTCAACATCAGAGTTACTCACCTTGACATGGTCTTGGATGACATGGCTTTGGTTGACCAAGTTTAGTTCAAGAATTGAGAAAACCAGAGGGGTAAAGTAGTGAAGAAAATATTTTGGTGACAAGTGACCATTATCATATGTATGATGGATTTGAGATTTCCTTGTGTTTGATTCTTGTTCCAAAGATGCAATTGTGTTAGTTTATCATATTGAAGTATTCTACAAGCAAGGGAGCAAGCAATTATGGCCTAGGGTGAGGATTTGCAATTTGGCATATTGTGTATGTAAGTGAATTATGGGTTTTTCCCATTTTCTTCAATTCTCCTCAATTTAGGGTTTGATGATCTTTGTTAGGGTTCAAATAGCAATGGTTAATCATACTAACACTCATCATGGCAATTGCACAAAAGAAATCACTCAAATTCAAGAAACTATATGTGGCACTATATGCATATAAAAAGTTTTTGTTAGTTGCAAATTATGAGTTTGGGGAAATTATCTCTCTTGTTTAATATTGTTGAAACTTGGGATGTTACAAACCCTTCCCCCTTACAAAAGTTCTCGTCCCGAGATCTGAGAGAAAACTAGGTACTAAAGAGATCTGGGTACTCAGTCCTCATGAAGTCTTCTCTCTCCCAAGTGGCTTCTTCTTCGGTGTGGTTACTCCATTGGATCTTCAGAAACTTGATACTCCGGGTACGGGTGGTTCTGAAAGCTTCTTCCAGGATGCGAATAGGTACTTCGCGGTATGTCAGATCTGAGTTGATATCCACAGCTCGATGGTTGATGTTCTTGAAAACCTCGGTCTTCTCAGGCACTTCTAAGCACTTCCGGAGTAGCGAGATGTGAAACACATTGTGCACCACTGACATTTCTTCCGGTAACTCCAGCTGATAGGATACTTCTCCTCGGCGACTCAGGACTTTGAAAGGTCCGACATATCGGGGTGCGAGCTTTCCTCTAAGCTGGAATCTCTGCATTCCTTTAAGAGGGGACACTTTGAGATATACGAAATCTCCGATCTCGAAGGTCATCTCTCGGCGTCTTTTGTCGGCGTAGCTCTTCTGTCTTGATTGGGCTGTCTTGAGGTACTCGCGGATCTTGTGAACCTTCTCTTCGGCTTCTCGGAGAATATCTGGTCCAAAGACTTGACTCTCTCCTACTTCCGACCAATTCAGAGGGGTACGGCACTTCCTTCCGTACAGTGCTTCGAAGGGGGCCATCTGCAAGCTGGCTTGGTAGCTGTTGTTGTACGAGAATTCTGCGTACGGCAAGCAGTCTTCCCACTTAGATCCATACTCTAGCACACATGCTCTCAACATATCTTCTAGTATCTGGTTGACTCTTTCATTCTGTCTATCTGTCTGCGGGTGATAGGCGGTGCTGAAATTCAGACGAGTTCCGAGTCCTTCATGTACTTTCTGCCAGAATCTGGAGGTGAATTGGGATCCTCTGTCGGATACTATCGACTTCGGGGTTCCGTGCAGGCTGACTATCCTTGAGATATATAACTCTGCGAGTCTCGGTCCTTGATAGGTGGTCTTGACGGGGATGAAGTGGGCGACTTTGGTCAGTCTGTCGACCACTACCCAGATGGAATCATTTCCTTTACTAGATTTGGGCAGTCCGGTGATGAAGTCCATTCCTACGGAATCCCACTTCCATTCGGGAATCTGTAGGGGTTGCAACAGTCCTGCGGGGCGTTGGTGTTCTGCTTTGACTCTTTGACAGATGTCACACTTGGCGATGTAGCTTCCAATTTCTCTCTTCATTCCATGCCACCAGAATTGTTCTTTCAAATCCTGGTACATCTTGGTTCCTCCGGGGTGAATGGAGTATAGGGTGTCGTGAGCTTCTTTCAGAATAACTTGCTTCAATTCTGAGTCTGACGGCACGCAAAGGCGCTTGTTATACCATAGCACTCCTTCTTCATCTACGGTGAATCCCGGTGCTTTTCCGGCGGCTATTTGGTTCTTGATTCCGTCAATGCTAGCATTTCCTTTCTGAGCTTCTTTGATCTGACTAATCAGGGTGGGTTGGAGTTCAATGCTGGCGAGGTATCCTTCGCTAACCAGTTCAAGCCTAAACTGTTCAAACTCTTCAAACAGGCTGGGTTGTTCAATTGCTATCATGGAGTTCAACTGACACGGCAGTCTACTCAGAGCATCCGCTACCACATTGGCCTTGCCGGGGTGATAGTGGATTTCCATGTCGTAATCCTTGATTAACTCTATCCATCTGCGCTGTCTCATATTCAGCTCCTTCTGCGTGAAGATATACTTCAGGCTCTTGTGATCCGAGTAAACCTCGCATCGATTACCCATGAGGTAATGACGCCATACTTTCAGTGCTAACACCACCGCTGCTAGCTCTAAGTCATGGGTTGGATAGTTCTGTTCATGCTGCTTCAGCTGTCTTGATAGGTAAGATATTACTTTGCCTTCTTGCATCAGCACACATCCAAGACCAATCTTGGAGGCGTCACAGTACACATCAAAGGGCTTGGTAATGTCCGGCATAACCAGTATTGGGGCTGTTGTCAATCTTAGCTTGAGCTGTTGAAAGCTCCCTTCACACTTGTCGGTCCATTCGAACTTCCGGTCCTTCTTCAACAATTGGGTCATCGGTCTTGCTATGCTCGAGAATCCTTCAACGAATCGGCGGTAATATCCCGCCAATCCGAGAAATGCACGGACTTCTGTCTGAGTGGTTGGGGCTTTCCATTCTTCAACAGTCTTGA
The DNA here is from genome assembly GCF_019359855.2 of Lolium perenne. Taxonomy (NCBI): domain Eukaryota; kingdom Viridiplantae; phylum Streptophyta; class Magnoliopsida; order Poales; family Poaceae; genus Lolium; species Lolium perenne. The sequence continues at coordinate 46,728,530 of NC_067244.2, forward strand.
TTTTTGCGGGGTCAATGGCAATTCCTCCTGCTGACAAGATATGACCCAAGAATCCTACTTCTTTCAACCAGAACTCACACTTGCTGAACTTGGCATACAACTGATGCTCCCGAAGGGTATCTAGGACCACTTCTAAATGTTGCTCATGTTCTTCTTCGGACTTGGAGTATATGAGGATGTCGTCGATGAAGACAACGACGAACTTGTCCAGGAAGTTCATAAAGATCTTATTCATGAGATTCATGAAGTAACCGGGGGCATTGGTCAATCCAAATGACATGACATTGTACTCATACAATCCATATCTGGTGGTAAAGGCAGTTTTGGGGATATCTGTGGCACGAATCTTCAGCTGATGGTATCCTGTCCGCAGATCAATCTTCGAGAATACTTGGGCTCCGGTCAGCTGGTCAAACAGATCTTCTATCTTTGGCAACGGGTACTTATTCTTAATGGTGACATTGTTAAGCTTACGGTAGTCCGTAACCAAACGAGTGGCACCGTCCTTCTTATCCACAAACAAAACTGGGGATCTCCAAGGTGACGCACTTGGTTGAATCAGACCTTTGAATAGCATATCATCCAGTTGCTTCTTCAGTTCCACTAACTCTGCAGGGTTCATGCTATAGGCTCTCTGGGCTATAGGTCCGGTTCCGGGGATTAGCTCGATGATAAACTCGATATCCCGATCTGGGGGCATACCGGGTAGATCATCCGGGAACACATCAGGATATCGACAAACGACCCTGATCTGATCCAAGGTGGGTTTGGCTAGGCTTTGGTTACAAGTGAACTTTTGGGGCAACTTTTCAGATATGTGTTCGACTATTATTCCGGTGCTACTAGTCATGGTGATGGCCTTCTTGGCACAATCAATCAGTCCATGATGTTTCGCCATCCAGTCCATTCCCAGGACTACTTCCAAACCTTTGGCTCTCAGAACAATCAAATTTGCATAGAATTCTATTTCATGTATTCTGATTGGCACATCTTTGCAAATTTTTCTAGCTTTAGTGGTTGATCCAGGTATTTGAACTATCATGACATGCTTCAAACTGATGGGTTGAATCTTACTAGTGCATGCAAAATCTTCGGTAATGAATGAATGCGATGCTCCAGAATCAAACAGCACTCTTGCGGGTATTGAGTTAACAGAGAACATACCCAGCACAACGTCTGGGGCTTCCTGAGCTTCTTCTGCATTCATGTGGTAGAGGCGGCCGTTGCGGTTGTTCGGGTTGTTGGGGACGAACTTCTTGTTGGTGGTGACACGACACTGCTGCTGCGCAGGGCCTGAGGTGTTGGCGGCAGTCTTGGCGAGCTTCTTGGGGCACTCATAGGAGAAGTGCCCAGCCACTCCGCACTCGTAGCAGTTGTAGGTGGACTTGTCCTTGGGGGTGATGGGAACAGCATTGCTCCCCGTCCTTGGAGTGGTGTTGGAGTTATTGTTGGGGGCGCGGGGTGGAGCGCGGTTGAAGTTGTTGCTGTGGTTGTTGTTGTTGTTGTTGTAGTTGTGGTGGCCTCCTGGCCTGGGGTTTCCTCCACTCCGGTTCTGATAACTCGGACGTGGATTCTGCATCGGGGGCTTGTTGTTTCTTGGGGCGAACCCTCCACTTGAGCTGGGGCGATACTTGTGGTTATTGCTGGGCCCACTCTGGTTCATCATACGGCGCTTGCGGTTCTCATTGGCTTGGTGTATCTTCCCCTCCATCTGAATGGCGGAGTCAACGAGGGCTTCTAAGTCAACAAAGGGGATATTGATCAGCACAGTCTGCATCTCATCATGCAGTCCATTCAGAAACCTCTCCTTCCTCTTCTCGACGGTGTCCATCTCATCCGGGGCGTACCTTGACAAGGTGAGGAACTTGTCGCGGTATTCCACCACGGTCATTCTGCCTTGCTTCAGTTCCCTGAACTCATCCCTGATCTTCTTAATCAGGCCCGGGGGCACGTGATACTTGCTAAACTTGAGTTTGAAGTCCTCCCAAGTCATCATTTGCCCCGCATTTAATGCGCGGGTACTTGTCCACCAGGCACGTGCAGGTCCAGCCAGATAGTGGGTGGCGAACAACACCTTCTCGTTGTCCTCCACTCCGGCAACCTCTAGATTGTTCTCCATAGTTTGGAGCCAATCATCAGCATCGAGGGGTTCCTCTGTCTTGCTGAACACCGGTGGGTTGGTGTTTTGGAAGTTTTTCAGCTTCGACCCTGGGTGGTCGTGGTTTCCATGGCCTTGATTGCCCTGAGCAAGCTGTTGAAGTGCAGCTAGGTTGGCTTGACGGTCAACTCTCTCAGCTTCTCTTTCTGCCATCATCTGTTGCAGCATTTGCATCATTGCGGCTTCGCTGCGAGTTGGGGGTGCCATCTGAACAGTGATAGGGATCATGAGATGAGAGGGAAATTTCTATGGCTCATTTTGGGATAAAATTTTCACACAACTTAAAACTTGATTCATACTAATAATAATATTACACACACACAAACATAGTCATGGAGGTAGCAAATATTACAAGCCAAATGTTCCAGAGGGTTTGAAGAACCCTTTCAACAAACTACGATACATGGGGCAGGTACAATGGACCGATACATAACACGGGACGCAAGTGCTCAGATGGGACTACTCGCCATCGACGTTGATAGGGTAGACATTGTCCACCCCGGCAGCAAGGTGCTCGTGGCCATCCTCGTAAGGGTGGAACTCCAGGTCGTCGTCTTCCTCCTCCTCGTAGTTGTCGTCGTTGCTGACGTAGGAGTAGCCGTCCCCCTGGATGTTCTCCCCTTCACCTTCGCCTTCCAGCTCCTGGATCTGCTCAGCTTGGGTGGCGATGGTCGCCTTCAGAGCGGCGATCCTAGCTTTGAGGTGGTTGATGGCGTGATCCTTCTTCTGGTTAGCGCGGCGGAGAGGTCTGCGCTCCGCGGCGATAACCCTGATGGTGTCGGCTTGCTGCGCCAACTGGATGTGAGTGTGGTTGGCGTATTCGCGGGGGTTGTCGAGGTCGATGCGGGTCTCATTCAACATGAAGTCGAGATGATCCACATGGTGGCGAAGTTGCGGGTGCGACGGCAGGTTCATTGGCACTCCGAGGGAGTTGTGCCTTGCATAGTGCACAAAGCGGCTATCCTCGAAGTCCATTAAGTTTTGCCCGCACAGACGTGCGAGTCCTTCCTGAAGTCCCCTTGCGAGACCATCCGCCCAGTTGTTCTCCCGGAAGGAGAACTGGATCCTTGCGCTCATTGGGAGCGTGAAACTTCCACGAAGGTCCACCATGATCACCCACTGAAGTTGACCACCGGGCTGGTCATTGACCATTCCGCCAAAGACTTCCGGTGGTGGGCGCCCGAGGAACTCTGAGAGGGAGAAGAGGTCCCTCTCAAAGATGATCTCTCCACCGTTCCCCAACTGATAGAACTCAGTTTGGAGAAAGGGCTGCGCGTCCACGATGTGATCCATCTGTAGAGAGATTAGATGGTTAAGTTAGAGAAGTGCAAGTGTTCCAAATTTTAATTCACTTATAAGAAGGGCATGAATTTAAAGTTTGTAATAGACTCTTCAAGGTAAGAAAGTGAATAAGGTTTTCATAACTAGTCAAATCATGGAATTTGAAACTAAGTTTTTGAGCGTCCATTCTAACTAGGGTCTCCTAAGGTCAAACAATGGCTCTGATACCAACTTGTCAACACCCGGATTTTTAAGTCCAGATGCCTATTATGCCGTACATCGCAATCCCAGGAATAATGTTTTTGCGAGACATAATAGTAAGTAGCATAGAGTTCATCATTTATTACAACACATATTGTCTTACAACCATAGATCACATGATCCAATATTACACGAATATACTGTTCAACATCACAAATAGTAGCGGAAGCGAAGTAGTAGTGGACTATCTATTCCACAGGCAACGCTTGACGTTAGAAGACGATCCTAGTTATCGTAGACGTCCTGTTGTCCGTCATCCTAATACTGGTGCTCTCCTTCATAGTCTGGCATTTGAATAGCCAGGGCAAAGCCATGAGTACTTTTAAAGTACTCGCAAACTAACTCTACAATAATTACTCATTAAGTGTAATAAGGGGGTGCTAAGCTCTAGGTTTATTTGCATAAAGCCAAGTTTTAGTTTGATAAACATTCAGTAAAGCCTTATCATGTGCTAGACTAACTCAAGTGGGAACATTAGTGTCATTCCCACAACTCATATTGATTCACCACAATATCACCTTTCAATTCACCATTCATTTTTAAGATCAAAGCATATTAATGATAACGGAGATAGTATGGCCTTTCCAATCGTCCGTAACCATGGACACGGCTATTCGAATAGGTTTAACACTCTGCAGAGGTTGTACTCTTGTGCCACAACTTTTGATTACATCCGTCGAGGATAACCCCGAATCATCGTAACACAGTACGCGGATCATCAACCGTAACCTTTCACTTATATATGCTAGTATGAGCACCTCTCCCCATGAGCTTGGCCTCCCGGTGAGAACCGCAGTCAACCCGGGAACTGCACAGGGCTTGGGCCGTACATTCACCTCATATTAACATCATTCCACACTTAACGGAGGCAGCCTCGGCGTAACCCCTATGATGTTTGTTTAGAGGGAACCCATACTAAAATACACAAGTTTCTAGTTAAGCCCTACCCATAATCAGGTATTGTGGGGGTACTTGTATAATTGGAAGGGTATCGCATTCAAACCCAATCATCAATTTTATCAAAAATCACCATCTTCTCTTGTTCATTTCCACCTCCACTTTACTTTCTTTCAAAGTCATTTCACTTCACCATGTTCCCATCTAGAGTAGTCAATTTTAATTGATTAGCACTAGCAACTAAATGAGGGGTGCTATCTAGCTTTGAGTTGTGCTAATTTAACTTCAGGTATTGTTCTACTCTAGACCAAGTGAATCATAAATCAAAAAGTACTTTGAAATAAATAAGCAAAAGTAAAAGTAGGTAAAAACATGGGATAGGTAATACATAAAAGTAAAGTGTGATGGTGAATTTGCTCTTATAGAGCTAAGCACTTGTGGTTAGCAAGGGTTAGCTTGCCTTGAGCTGAGTAGTTATCGAAGTTCTCTTCTTCCTCCTGAGAGTAGGCCTCCTCCTCTTGGTATTCCTCGTTACTAGCGTCTATATACGAATACGAGGTATAAATACTAAATCAAGCTCACATACTAAGCTAGAAACACTCAAAAGAGTCACACACTAGTCCTATCATCAATCAAACATGGCATGGTGGATTATTTGATTAGTCTTTATTTGAAAGAAAAATGATTTCCTCTCATTATTCCTATTTCTTAAATTTGGTATGTAGATCCTTAGAGGAATTCATTTCTTCTCATTACCTCTTATTAAGATTTAATCTCTTCATATAATAATAAGGTATGAAATATAGGTTGACCCAAAGTCAACATTTCATATCTATTATATGTGAGTATAATTTAATTGAAGTGCTACACTTCACAAAGTTTTAATACTTAACATTTAAATGAATTAAAATCTCTACGTAATAATTCTCAAGGGTTCATTAGACTAAGTCATTCCCCCTGGTTATATCACTTAGGATCAAGATTTAAATGAGAGGTAGCTCTCATATTAGTTGTTGAGTTTGAATTCCAATTTCAATTGCTCTAGAATTGACTACATAGCAATTTTATTTGATCTAGTCCCTGATCTTACAAACAACATGTCTATATTATTGCATAATCAATTAGAGGACATCATTTGTGATTTATTAGAATTGGAATCAATTCAAAATCTATTCTGGTTAAATTTTAAATAAAGTTTGAATGTTCAAAAGTCCCTGTCTTGTCTTTTTTATCAAATTAAATCTACTATGAATTTGGAGGTGGGGCCAGTGGCATTGGAAAGATAAATTCATGGGCTTTCCAACGGTATAAAGTTTGCTAAATTTGGTTTGGCAGATTTCAAACTATTCAAATTTAACTAAACCATCAGCAGGACAATTTGAATAATAATTAAATCCGAATTTGAATCGTGGGCTTAGGCGGGAAAGCTAAACGGGCCGAAACAGGTTTAAAATCCACTTCGCAGCCAACACGCATCTGGTGCGCTTGGGCCGCACTGACGAGGTGGGGGCCACCTGTCGGCGACACTTAACCACGCGAAACGCGCGTTAGGCCGTAGGATTAGAACACGATCCGACGGTCAGTGGTCGTCGTCGTCTCCGACGAGCGACGAGCTCACTGGCGGCGAGCCTAGGGGGTGGGAGAGCCTACCAGGCCGTTGCAGGTGTCTGGCAGTGTGCACGGAGAAGTGGAAGTAGATGAGGAAGAGCTTGGTGCAGCGGCGGCGCTCGGGGAGGCTCCAATCGAAGCAGAGCTTCCGCGGGCTCCGGCGGCTTCGAGCTCTCGATTCGAGCAGCTCCGGCGAGGACTAGTGAAGTTGATGGGTGGAGGTGGGTCAGTGAGGAGAGGGGAGCAAGGTGTGTGAAGAGATGGAGGGCTGAGGTGCTCTATTTATAGCGGGAGGGAGGTGGCCGAGTGTGCTGTGGAGGAGCGTCCATGGCACGGCGCTTCTGGCGCTCCAAGGGGCAAGTGAAGGACGGCATCATGTAGGCGTCGTCCTGGCGATGCTCGAGGACTAGCTAGCGCAGAGAAAGGGTGAAAGGATGGCTCGGGCGCGTGCGATGAGTGCGGCAGTACCCGCGGTACTTCGCCGGCGAGGACGACGGTGACGAGGCGGCCGCAGTCGATCGATCATGTCTAGTGGCTAGAGGGCGCAGAGGCGGTGCTCGACGCAGCGGTAGGCTTTGCAGGGGAGGCGTAGGCTGCTCGAGCGCGCGACGTACTGGCGCGCCCAGTGCGCGCTCACCGCGTGCCCTGGCGTGCACTGGCAAGGTTTTGGACGCGGCTCTCCTGGCCAATGCTGTGCATGCGCGAGGCTCGGCCGTGCATGGTCATCATCCTTGTGCAGGGTAGATGCTCCAGGACAAGAATTTGAGGAGAGAGGGAGGCCAGAGAGATGGTGGCCAAAGGTGGCCGGCATGGCCACGGCATGCTTAGTTTAGGGTTTTCTCTCCCCTTCCTCTCACTTTAATCGACCAAGGCAGGTACTGGGATGATGCAGGGGATGTAAGAGGGTGTGATGATCACAGGTTAAAGGGGTTTAGGCAAGAAACCAGAGTGTAATAGAGTGTAACACAAATTTGGATTAATGCCTGCCAAGTGTTCGACACAATGGCCGCATGAACAAAACTTTTGAAATTTGAAATTCTTTTTGGTGGATCTTAAACATATTAATTATGGGTTAGAATGGTGGTGGTGGGGTTCAATTTGGAGTTGTTTTGCAAAATGGCAAATGTGACATGATCTTCACTTTATTTCAGCATCCCTACTTGTCACCTTTATACTGGTCAACCTAGTCAACTCTAGCCATGGTGGTCAACATCAGAGTTACTCACCTTGACATGGTCTTGGATGACATGGCTTTGGTTGACCAAGTTTAGTTCAAGAATTGAGAAAACCAGAGGGGTAAAGTAGTGAAGAAAATATTTTGGTGACAAGTGACCATTATGATATGTATGATGGATTTGAGATTTCCTTGTGTTTGATTCTTGTTCCAAAGATGCAATTGTGTTAGTTTATCATATTGAAGTATTCTACAAGCAAGGGAGCAAGCAATTATGGCCTAGGGTGAGGATTTGCAATTTGGCATATTGTGTATGTAAGTGAATTATGGGTTTTTCCCATTTTCTTCAATTCTCCTCAATTTAGGGTTTGATGATCTTTGTTAGGGTTCAAATAGCAATGGTTAATCATACTAACACTCATCATGGCAATTGCACAAAAGAAATCACTCAAATGCAAGAAACTATATGTGGCACTATATGCATATAAAAAGTTTTTGTTAGTTGCAAATTATGAGTTTGGGGAAATTATCTCTCTTGTTTAATATTGTTGAAACTTGGGATGTTACACTTCACAACCACAAATAATAATGATTTCTTATGCACACCTATTGCTCCACCTGCTAATACAGCGGAATTCTTTGAAATTAAACCTGCTTTACTGAATCTTGTTATGAGAGAGCAATTTTCTGGTGTTAGTTCTGATGATGCTGCTGCCCATCTCAATAATTTTGCTGAACTTTGTGAAATGCAAAAGTATAAGGATGTAGATGGTGACATTATAAAATTAAAATTGTTTCCTTTCTCATTAAGAGGAAGAGCTAAAGATTGGTTGCTATCTTTGCCTAAGAATAGTATTGATTCATGGACTAAATGCAAGGATGCTTTTATTGGTAGATATTATCCTCCTGCTAAAATTATATCTTTGAGGAGTAGCATAATGAATTTTAAACAATTGGATACTGAGCATGTTGCACAAGCATGAGAAAGAATGAAATCTTTGGTTAAAAATTGCCCAACCCATGGACTGACTACTTGGATGATCATCCAAACCTTTTATGCAGGACTGAATTTTTCTTCGCGGAACCTATTGGATTCGGCTGCTGGAGGTACCTTTATGTCCATCACTCTTGGTGAAGCAACAAAGCTTCTTGATAATATGATGATTAATTACTCTGAATGGCACACGAAAAGAGCTCCACAAGGTAAGAAGGTAAATTCTGTCGAAGAAACCTCTTCCTTCAGTGATAAGATTGATGCTATTATGTCTATGCTTGTGAATGGTAGGACTAATGTTGATCCAAATAATGTTCCGTTAGCTTCATTGGTTGCTCAAGAAGAACATGTTGATGTGAACTTCATTAAAAATAATAATTTCAACAACAATGCTTACTGGAACAATTCTAGTAACAACTATAGGCCATATCATTATAATAATGGCAACGGCTATGGTAATTCTTATGGGAATTCTTACAACAATAATAGGAATTCACCCCCTGGACTTCAAGCTATGCTTAAGGAATTTATTAGTACACAAACTGCTTTTAACAAATCTGTTGAAGAAAAGCTTGGGAAAATTGATATACTTGCTTCTAAAGTCGATAGTCTTGCTGCTGATGTTGATCTTTTGAAATCGAAAGTTATGCCTCATGAAAATCATAATAATAAAATTGTTACTACAGCAAATGCCATCCAAGTTAGAATTAATGAGAATATAAGATTGATGGCCGAATTGCGTGCTAGGTGATACGTCTCCGACGTATCGATAATTTCTTATGTTCCATGCCCCATTATTGATGTTATCTACATGTTTTATGCACACTTTATGTCATATTCGTGCATTTTCTGGAACTAACCTATTAACAAGATGCCGAAGTGCCAGTTGCTATTTTCTGCTGTTTTTGGTTTCAGAAATCCTAGTAAGGAAATATTCTCGGAATTGGACGAAATCAACGCACAGGGTCCTATTTTGCCACGAAGCTTCCAGAAGTCCGAAGAGGAGACGAAGTGGGGCCACGAGGTGGCCACACCCTAGGGCGGCGCGGCCCACCCCTTGGCCGCGCGGCCCTGTGGTGTGGGCCCCTCGTGCTGCCTCCTGACCTGCCCTTCCGCCTACTTAAAGCCTCCGTTGCGAAACCCCCAGTACCGAGAGCCACGATACGGAAAACCTTCCAGAGACGCCACCGCCGCCGATCCCATCTCGGGGGATTCAGGAGATCACCTCTGGCACACTGCCGGAGAGGGGAATCATCTCCCGGAGGACTCTACGCCGCCATGGTCGCCTCCGGAGTGATGTGTGAGTAGTCTACCCCTGGACTATGGGTCCATAGCAATAGGTAGATGGTTGTCTTCTCCCCATTGTGCTTCATTGTCGGATCTTGTGAGCTGCCTAACATGATCAAGATCATCTATCTGTAATTCTATATGTTGCGTTTGTTGGGATCCGATGAATAGAGAATACTTGTTATGTTGATTATCAAAGTTATGTCTATGTGTTGTTTATGATCTTGCATGCTCTCCGTTACTAGTAGATGCTCTGGCCAAGTAGATGCTTGTAACTCCAAGAGGGAGTATTTATGCTCGATAGTGGGTTCATGCCTCCATTGATATCTGGGATGGATGAAAAGTTCTAAGGTTGTGGATGTGCTGTTGCCACTAGGGATAAAACATTGGTGCTATGTTCAAGGATGTAGTTACTGATTACATTACGCGCAATACTTAATGCAATTGTCTGTTGTTAGCAACTTAATACTGGAGGGGGTTCGGATGATAACCTGAAGGTGGACTTTTTAGGCATAGATGCATGCTGGATAGCGGTCTATGTACTTTGTCGTAATGCCCAATTAAATCTCACTATACTCATCATAATATGTATGTGCATGGTCATGCCCTCTTTATTTGTCAATTGCCCAACTGTAATTTGTTCACCCAACATGCTGTTTATCTTATGGGAGAGACACCTCTAGTGAACTGTGGACCCCGGTCCAATTCTCTATACTGAAATACAATCTACTGCAATAATGTTCTACTATTTTCTGCAAACAATCATCTTCCACACAATACGGTTAATCCTTTGTTACAGCAAGCCGGTGAGATTGACAACCTCACTGTTTCGTTGGGCCAAAGTACTTTGGTTGTGTTGTGCAGGTTCCACGTTGGCGCCGGAATCCCTGGTGTTGCGCCGCACTACATCCCGCTACCATCAACCTTCAACGTGCTTCTTGGCTCCTCCTGGTTCGATAAACCTTGGTTTCTTTCAGAGGGAAAACTTGCTGCTGTGCGCATCATACCTTCCTCTTGGGGTTCCCAACGAACGTGTGAGTTACACGCCATCAAGCTCTTTTTCTGGCGCCGTTGCCGGGGAGATCAAGACACGCTGCAAGGGGAGTCTCCACTTCCCAATCTCTTTACTTTGTTTTTGTCTTGCTTAGTTTTATTTACTACTTTGTTTGCTGCACTAAATCAAAATACAAAAAAAATTAGTTGCTAGTTTTACTTTATTTGCTATCTTGTTTGCTATATCAAAAACACAAAAAAAAATTAGTTACTTGCATTTACTTTATCTAGTTTGCTTTATTTACTGTTGCTAAAATGGCCACCCCTGAAAATACTAAGTTGTGTGACTTCACAACCACAAATAATAATGATTTCTTATGCACACCTATTGCTCCACCTGCTACTACAAAGAGAATTCTTTGAAATTAAACCTGCTTTACTGAATCTTGTTATGCGAGAGCAATTTTCTGGTGTTAGTTCTGATGATGCTGCTGCCCATCTTAATAATTTTGTTGAACTATGTGAAATGCAAAAATATAAAGATGTAGATGGTGAAATTATTAAACTAAAATTGTTCCCTTTCTCATTAAGAGGAAGAGCTAAAGATTGGTTGCTATCTCTGCCTAAGAATAGTATTGATTCATGGACTAAATGCAAGGATGCTTTTATTGGTAGATATTATCCCCCTGCTAAAATTATATCTTTGAGGAGTAGCATAATGAATTTTAAACAATTAGATACTGAGCATGTTGCACAAGCATGGGAAAGAATGAAATCTTTGGTTAAAAATTGCCCAACCCATGGACTGACTACTTGGATGATCATCCAAACCTTCTATGCAGGACTAAATTTTTCTTCACGGAATTTATTGGATTCAGCTGCTGGAGGTAGCTTTATGTCCATCACTCTTGGTGAAGCAACAAAGCTTCTAGATAATATGATGATCAACTACTCTGAATGGCACACGGAAAGAGCTCCACAATGTAAGAAGGTAAATTCTGTCGAAGAAACCTCTTCCTTGAGTGATAAGATTGATGCTATCATGTCTATGCTTGTGAATGATAGGACAAATGTTGATCCTTATAATGTTCCGTTAGCTTCATTGGTTGCACAAGAAGAACATGTTGATGTGAACTTCATTAAAAATAATAATTTCAGCAACAATGCTTACCGGAACAATTCTAGTAACAACTATAGGCCATATCCTTATAATAATGGCAACGGCTATGGTAATTCTTATGGGAATTCTTTCAACAATAATAGGAACACACCCCCTGGACTTGAAGTCATGCTTAAAGAATTTATTAGTACACAAACTGCTTTTAACAAATCTGTTGAAGAAAAGCTTGGGAAAATTGATATACTTGCTTCTAAAGTCGATAGTCTTGCTGCTGATGTTGATCTTTTGAAATCGAAAGTTATGCCTAATGAAAATCATCATAATAAAATTGTTACTACAGCAAATGCCATCCAAGTTAGAATTAATGAGAATATAAGATTAATGGCCGAATTGCGTGCTAGGTGGGATAGAGAAGAAAATGAAAAACTAGCTAAAGAAAAGAATGTAGCTAAAGTTTGGACTATTACCACCACTAGTAATGCTAATGCTACACATGTTGCTGCACCTCCTACTATTAATAATAAAAGAATTGGTGTTAGCAATGTTTCCACTTCTAATGCAAAGCGCGAGAAACTGCCTGAAATTGCTAAAACTGCTGAAACTGCCTGTGATAAAACTGCTGAAATTTTTTCCAACATTGGGGATGATGATCCCATTGCTTTAGATTATAATGGTTTGAATTTTGATGATTGCCACATCTCTGAAGTTATAAAGTTCTTGCAAAAACTTGCTAAAAGTCCTAATGCTAGTGCTATAAATTTGGCTTTCACGCAACATATTACAAACTCTCATAAAAGCTAGAGAAGAGAAACTAGAGAGCGAAGCCTCTATTCCTAAAAAGCTAGAGGATGGTTGGGAGCCCATCATTAAGATGAAGGTTAAAGATTTTGAATGTAATGCTTTATGTGATCTTGGTGCAAGTATTTCTGTTATGCCTAAGAAAATTTATAATATGCTTGACTTGCCACCGCTGAAAAATTGTTATTTGGATGTTAATCTTGCTGATCATTCTACAAAGAAACCTTTGGGGAAAGTTGATAATGTTCGCATTACCGTTAACAATAACCTTGTCCCCATTGATTTTTTTGTCTTGGATATTAAATGCAATGCATCTTGTCCCATTATATTGGGAAGACCTTTTCTTCGAACTGTTGGTGCTATCATTGATATGAAGGAAGGTAATATAAAATATCAATTTCCTCTCGAGAAAGGTATGGAACACTTCCCTAGAAAGAGAATGAAGTTACCTTTTGATTCTATTATTAGAACAAATTATGATGTTGATACTTCGTCTCTTGATAATATTTGATACATACTTTCTGCGCCTAGCTGAAAGGCGTTAAAGAAAAGCGCTTATGGGAGACAACCCATGGTTTTTACTACAGTACTTTGTTTTTATTTTGTGTCTTGGAAGTTGTTTACTACTGTAGCAACCTCTCCTTATCTTAGTTTAGTGTTTTATTGTGCCAAGTAAAGTCGTTGATAGAAAAGTTCATACTAGATTTGGATTACTGCGCAGAAACAGATTTCTTTGCTGTCACGAATCTGGGCTGTTTTCTCTGTACGTAACTCAGAAAATTATGCCAATTTACGTGAGTGATCCTCAGATATGTACGCAACTTTTATTCAATTTGAGCATTTTCAGTTGAGTAAGTCTGGTGCCTCGATAAAATTCGTCAATACAAACTGTTCTGTTTTTGACAGATTCTGCCTTTTATTTCGCATTGCCTCTTTTGCTATGTTGGATGAATTTCTTTGATCCATTAATGTCCAGTAGCTTTATGCAATGTCCAGAAGTGTTAAGAATGATTGTGTCACCTCTGAACATGTTAATTTTTATTGTCGCTAACCCTCTAATGAGTTGTTCTAAGTTTGGTGTGGAGGAAGTTTTCAAGGATCAAGAGAGGAGTATGATGCAACATGATCAAGGAGAGTGAAAGCTCTAAGCTTGGGGATGCCCCGGTGGTTCACCCCTGCATATTCTAAGAAGACTCAAGCGTCTAAGCTTGGGGATGCCCAAGGCATCCCCTTCTTCATCGACAACATTATCAGGTTCCTCCCCTGAAACTATATTTTTATTCCATCACATCTTATGTGCTTTGCTTGGAGCGTCGGTTTGTTTTTGTTTTTTGTTTTGTTTGAATAAAATGGATCCTAGCATTCACTTTATGGGAGAGAGACACGCTCCTCTGTAGCATATGGACAAGTATGTCCTTAGCTTCTACTCATAGTATTCATGGCGAAGTTTCTTCTTCGTTAAATTGTTATATGGTTGGAATTGGAAAATGATACATGTAGTAATTGCTAAAATGTCTTGGATAATGTGATACTTGGCAATTGTTGTGCTCATGTTTAAGCTCTTGCATCATATACTTTGCACCCATTAATGAAGAAATACATAGAGCATGCTAAAATTTGGTTTGCATATTTGGTTTCTCTAAGGTCTAGATAATTTCTAGTATTGAGTTTGAACAACAAGGAAGACGGTGTAGAGTCTTATAATGTTTTCAATATGTCTTTTATGTGAGTTTTGCTGCACCGGTTCATCCTTGTGTTTGTTTCAAATAAGCCTTGCTAGCCTAAACCTTGTATCGAGAGGGATTACTTCTCATGCATCCAAAATACTTGAGCCAACCACTATGCCATTTGTGTCCACCATACCTACCTACTACATGGTATTTTCCGCCATTCCAAAGTAAATTGCTTGAGTGCTACCTTTAAAATTCCATCATTCACCTTTGCAATATATAGCTCATGGGACAAATAGCTTAAAAACTATTGTGGTATTGAATATGTACTTATGCACTTTATCTCTTATTAAGTTGCTTGTTGTGCGATAACCATGTTCACTGGGGACGCCATCAACTACTCTTTGTTGAATTTCATGTGAGTTGCTATGCATGTTCGTCTTGTCTGAAGTAAGAGCGATCTACCACCTTATGGTTAAGCATGCATATTGTTAGAGAAGAACATTGGGCCGCTAACTAAAACCATGATCCATGGTGGAAGTTTCAGTTTTGGACAATATCCTCAATCTCATATGAGAAAATTATTAATTGTTGTTACATGCTTATGCATAAAAGAGGAGTCCATTATCTGTTGTCTATGTTGTCCCGGTATGGATGTCTAAGTTGAGAATAATCAATAGCGAGAAATCCAATGCGAGCTTTCTCCTTAGACCTTTGTACAGGCGGCATAGAGGTACCCCTTTGTGACACTTGGTTAAAACATGTGCATTGTGATGATCCGGTAGTCCAAGCTAATTAGGACAAGGTGCGGGCACTATTAGTATACTATGCATGAGGCTTGCAACTTGTAAGATATAATTTACATGATACATATGCTTTATTACTACCGTTGACAAAATTGTTTCATGTTTTCAAAATCAAAGCTCTAGCACAAATATAGCAATCGATGCTTTTCCTCTATGGAGGACCATTCTTTTACTTTCATTGTTGAGTCAGTTCACCTATTTCTCTCCACCTCAAGAAGCAAACACTTGTGTGAACTGTGCATTGATTCCTACATACTTGCATATTGCACTTATTATATTACTCTATGTTGACAATATCCATGAGATATACATGTTATAAGTTGAAAGCAACCGCTGAAACTTAATCTTCCTTTGTGTTGCTTCAATGCTTTTACTATGAATTATTGCTTTATGAGTTAACTCTTATGCAAGACTTATTGATGCTTGTCTTGAAGTGCTATTCATGAAAAGTCTTTGCTTTATGATTCACTTGTTTACTCATGTCATATACATTGTTTTGATCGCTGCATTCACTACATATGCTTTACAAATAGTATGATCAAGGTTATGATGGCATGTCACTCCAGAAATTATCTGTGTTATCGTTTTACCTGCTCGGGACGAGCAGAACTAAGCTTGGGGATGCTGATACGTCTCCGACGTATCGATAATTTCTTATGTTCCATGCCACATTATTGATGTTATCTACATGTTTTATGCACACTTTATGTCATATTCGTGCATTTTCTGGAACTAACCTATTAAGAAGATGCCGAAGTGCCGATTCTTTGTTTTCTGCTGTTTTTGGTTTCAGAAATCCTAGTAAGGAAATATTCTCGGAATTGGACGAAATCAACGCCCAGGGTCCTATTTTGCCACGAAGCTTCCAGAAGTCCGAAGAGGAGACGAAGTGGGGCCACGAGGTGGCCACACCCTAGGGCGGCGCGGCCTACCCCTTGGCCGCGCGGCCCTGTGGTGTGGGCCCCTCGTGCCGCCTCCTGACCTGCCCTTCCGCCTACTTAAAGCCTCCATTGCGAAACCCCCAGTACCGAGAGCCACGATACGGAAAACCTTCCAGAGACGCCGCCGCCACCGATCCCATCTCGGGGGATTCAGGAGATCACCTCCAGCACCCTGCCGGAGAGGGGAATCATCTCCCGGAGGACTCTACGCCGCCATGGTCGCCTCCGGAGTGATGTGTGAGTAGTCTACCCCTGGACTATGGGTCCATAGCAGTAGCTAGATGGTTGTCTTCTCCCCATTGTGCTTCATTGTCGGATCTTGTGAGCTGCCTAACATGATCAAGATCATCTATCTGTAATTCTATATGTTGCGTTTGTTGGGATCCGATGAATAGAGAATACTTGTTATGTTGATTATCAAAGTTATGTCTATGTGTTGTTTATGATCTTGCATGCTCTCCGTTACTAGTAGATGCTCTGGCCAAGTAGATGCTTGTAACTCCAAGAGGGAGTATTTATGCTCGATAGTGGGTTCATGCCTCCATTGATATCTGGGACAGTGACAGAAAGTTCTAAGGTTGTGGATGTGCTGTTGCCACTAGGGATAAAACATTGGTGCTATGTTCAAGGATGTAGTTACTGATTACATTACGCGCAATACTTAATGCAATTGTCTGTTGTTAGCAACTTAATACTGGAGGGGGTTCGGATGATAACCTGAAGGTGGACTTTTTAGGCATAGATGCATGCTGGATAGCGGTCTATGTACTTTGTCGTAATGCCCAATTAAATCTCACTATACTCATCATAATATGTATGTGCATGGTCATGCCCTCTTTATTTGTCAATTGCCCAACTGTAATTTGTTCACCCAACATGCTGTTTATCTTATGGGAGAGACACCTCTAGTGAACTGTGGACCCCGGTCCAATTCTCTATACTGAAATACAATCTACTGCAATACTGTTCTACTATTTTCTGCAAACAATCATCTTCCACACAATACGGTTAATCCTTTGTTACAGCAAGCCGGTGAGATTGACAACCTCACTATTTCGTTGGGGCAAAGTACTTTGGTTGTGTTGTGCAGGTTCCACGTTGGCGCCGGAATCCCTGGTGTTGCGCCGCACTACATCCCGCCGCCATCAACCTTCAACGTGCTTCTTGGCTCCTCCTGATTCGATAAACCTTGGTTTCTTTCTGAGGGAAAACTTGCTGCTGTGCGCATCATACCTTCCTCTTGGGGTTCCCAACGAACGTGTGAGTTACACGCCATCACTAGGTGGGAAAGAGAAGAAAATGAAAAAGAAGACAATATAGCTAAAGTTTGGACTATTACCACCACTAGTAATGCTTATGCTCCACATGTTGCTTGACCTCCTACTAATAATGGTAAAAGAATTGGTGTTGGCAATGTTTCCACTTCTAATGCAAAGCGTGAAAAACTGCCTGAAACTGCTAAAACTGCTGAAACTGCCTGTGATAAAACTGCTGAAATATTTTCCAACATTGGGGATAATGATCCCATTGCTTTAGATCATTGATGTCTACGCCCCCTCCTTTTCCTGTAGACAGTGTTGGGCCTCCAAGAGCAGAGGTTTGTAGAACAGCAGCAAGTTTTCCCTTAAGTGGATCACCCAAGGTTTATCGAACTCAGGGAGGAAGAGGTCAAAGATATCCCTCTCATGCAACCCTGCAACCACAAAGCAAGAAGTCTCTTGTGTCCCCAACACACCTAATACAATAGGTGCACTAGTTCGGCGAAGAGATAGTGAGATACAAGTAATATGGATGAGTGTGAGTGGTAATAGCAATCTGAATGAAATATGGCAGCGAGCAAACATTCAACAAAACAGTAGACAAACGGAGATTCAATGCTTGGAAGCAAGGCCCAGGGATCCTGCTTTCACTAGTGGACACTCTCAACAATGATCACATAATAGGACTACTCTACACCCTCTTGTTGGATGATGAACATCATTGTGTAGGATTACACGAATCCTCAATGCCGGAGTTAACAAGCTCCACAATTCAATGTTCATATTTAAATAACCTTAGAGTGCATGAAAGATCAATAAGACTAAACCAAGTACTATCATAGTATGCACACTGTCACCTTCACACTATGTAGGAGGAATAGATCACATTAATACCATCATAGCAATAGTTAACTTCATAATCTACAAGAGATCATAATCATAGCATACGCCAAGTACTAACACGGATGCACACACTGTCACCATTACACCGTGCAGGAGGAATAAAACTACTTTAATAACATCACTAGAGTAGCACATAGATGAATAGTGATACAAAACTCATATGAATCTCAATCATGTAAAGCAGCTCATGAGATTATTGTATTGAGGTACATGGGAGAGAGATGAACCACATAGCTACAGCGGAGCCCTCAGCCTCGGGGGTGGATTACTCCCTCCTCATCATGGAGGCAGCGATGGCGGTGAAGATGGCGGTGAAGACGGCGGTGGAGATGACTCCGGGGGCAATTCCCCGTCCCGGCAGGGTGCCGGAACAGCGACTTTTGTCCCCCGAATTGGAATTTCGCGATGGCGGCGGCTCTAGATGGTTTTCTCTGTTTCCGTCGAACTGGGCGATGTTTTTAGGTCAGGGACGAATATATAGGCGGAGAGGCGGCGCAAGGAGGCGGCTGGGGCCCCCACACCATAGGCTGGGCGCGCTGGGGGCCACCCGCGCCGCCTTATGGTGTGGGCCCCCTGCTGCCCGCCTCCGACTCTCCTTCGGTGTTCCGGAAGCTTCCGGGAATTCTAAGACTTTCGGTGTTGATTTCGTCCGATTCCGAAAATATTTCCTTACTAGGATTTCTGAAACCAAAAACAGCAGAAAACAGCAACTGGCCTTTCGGCATCTCGTCAATAGGTTAGTTCCGGAAAACGCATAAATATGACATAAAATGTGAACAAAACATGTCGGTATTGTCATAAAACAAGCATGGAACATCAGAAATTATAGATACGTTGGAGACGTATCAGCATCCCCAAGCTTAGTTCCTACTCGTCCTCGAGTAGGTAAACGATAAAAGATAATTTCTGAGGTGACATGCTACCAACATAATCTTAATCATACTATTGTAAAGCATATGAGATGAATGCAGCGATTAGAAACAACGTAAATGCAATGAGTAAACAATTGAATCATATAGCAAAGACTTTTCATGAATAGTACTTTCAAGACAAGCATCAATAAGTCTTGCATAAGGGTTAACTCATAAAGCAATAAATTCATAGTAGAGACATTGAAGCAACACAATGGAAGATTAAGTTTCAGCGGTTGCTTTCAACTTGTAACATGTATATCTCATGGATAGTTGTCAATGCAAAGCAATATAACAAATGCAATAAGCAAGTATGTAAGAATCAATGCACAGTTCACACAAATGTTTGCTTCTTGAGGTAGAGAGAGATAGGTGAACTGACTCAACAATAAAAGTAAAAGAATGGTCCTTCAAAGAGGAAAGCATCGATTGCTATATTTGTGCTAGAGCTTTTATTTTGAAAACATAAAGAGAGCATAAAAATAAAGTTTTGAGAGGTGTATGTTGTTGTCAACGAATGGTAGCGGGTACTCTAACCCCCTTGCCAGACAAACCTTCAAAGAGCGGCTCCCATTTTATTTTATTTTTGGATGGCACTCCTTCCAACCTTTCTTTCACAAACCATGGCTAACCGAATCCTCGGGTGCCTGCCAACAATCTCATACCATGAAGGAGTGCCTTTTTATTTTAGTTTCATTATGATGACACTCCTCCCAACCTTTGCTTACACAAGCCATGGCTAACCGAATCCTTCGGGTGCCGTCCAACAATCACATACCATGGAGGAGTGTCTATTTTTGTTAATTAATTTGGGACTGGGAATCCCATTGCCAGCTCTTTTTGCAAAATTATTGGATAAGCGGATGAAGCCACTAGTCCATTGGTGAAAGTTGCCCAACAAGATTGAAAGATAAACACCACATACTTCCTCATGAGCTATAAAACATTGACACAAATCAGAGGTGATAAATTTTGAATTGTTTAAAGGTAGCACTCAAGCAATTTACTTTGGACTGGCAGGAAATACCATGTAGTAGGTAGGTATGGTGGACACAAATGGCATAGTGTTGTTTGGCTCAAGGATTTGGATGCATGAGAAGTATTCCCCCTCGATACAAGGTTTAGGCTAGCAAGGTTGTTTGAAGCAAACACAAGCACGAACTAGTACATCAAAACTCACATAAAAGACATATTACAAGCATTATAAGACTATACATCGTCTTCCTTGTTGTTCAAACATCTTACTAGAAAATATCTAGACTCTAGAGAAACCACTCATGCAAACCAAATTTTAACAAGCTCTATGTATTTCTTCACTAATAGGTGCAAGGTATATGATGCAAGAGCTTAAACAAGAGCACAACAATTGCCAAATATCAAGTTATTCAAGACATCATACCAATTACTACATGTAGCATTTTCCGTTTCCAACCATATAATAATTAACGAAGCAGTTTCAACCTTCGCCATGAAAATTAAAAGCTAAGAACACATGTGTTCATACGAATCAGCGGAGCGTGTCTCTCTACCACACAAGCATTTATTCAAACAAAAACAAAAACAAAAGCACACAGACGCTCCAAGTAAAGTACATAAGATGTGACCGAATAAAAATGTAGTTTCAAGAGAAGGAACCTGATAATTTGTCGATGAAGAAGGGGATGCCTTGGGCATCCCCAAGCTTAGACGCTTGAGTCTTCTTGAAATATGCAGGGGTGAACCACCGGGGCATCTCCGAGCTTAGACTTTTCACTCTTCTTGATCGTAGTATATCATCCTCCTCTCTTGACCCTTGAAAACTTCCTTCACACCAAACTCGAAACAAACTCATTAGAGGGTTAGTGCACAATCAAAATATACATGTTCAGAGGTGACATAATCATTCTTAACACTTCTGGACATTGCACAAAGCTACTGAAAGTCAATGGAATCGAAATATCCATCGAACATAACAAAACTGGCAATGCGAAATAAAAGGAAGAATCTGTCAAAACAGAACAGTTCGTATTGACGAATTTTATTGGGGCACCAGACTTGCTCAAATGAAAATGATCAAATTTAATGAAAGTTGCGTACATATCTGAGGATCACTCACGTAAATTGGCTTAATTTTCTGAGTTACCTACAGAGAATTTAGCCCAGATTCGTGATAGCAAAGAAATCTGTTTCTGTGCAGTAATCCAAATCTAGTATGAACTTTTCTATCAACGACTTTACTTGGCACAACAAAACACAAAACTAAGATAAGGAGAGGTTGCTACAGTAGTAAACAACTTCCAAGACACAAATATAAAACAAAGTACTGTAGCAAAATAATACATGGGTTATCTCCCAAGAAGTTCTTTCTTTATAGCCATTAAGATGGGCTCAGCAGTTTTGGTGATGCACTCGCAGGAAATAGTATTTGAAGCAAAAGAGAGCTTCAAGAGGCAAATTCAAAACACATTTAAGCCTTACATGCTTCCTATGCAGAGGAATCTTGTACACAAATGAATTCATGAAGAACAAAGTGACAAGCATAAGAGGATAAAACACGAGTAACTTCAAGATTCTCAACATAAAGAGGGGAAACTTAATATTATTAAGATGCATATAACCATATTTCCCTCTCTCATAATAACTTTCAGTAGCATCATTGATGAAATCCACAATATACCCATCACTTAAAACATTCTTATCATGGTTCATATGCATAGAAGTATCATTAATTTTGGCATAAGGAGAGTTCTTTTCATTAATAGTAATTGGAGCAGGATTAT
This sequence comes from Lolium perenne, assembly GCF_019359855.2. Taxonomy (NCBI): domain Eukaryota; kingdom Viridiplantae; phylum Streptophyta; class Magnoliopsida; order Poales; family Poaceae; genus Lolium; species Lolium perenne. Next base: position 46,750,350 of record NC_067244.2, read on the forward strand.
TATCAAGAATTTGAACATGGTAAACAAGTTGCATATTAAGGGAATTGTTTTTGGTAACCCAATCATGACTATGACAAGTTTCATAAGGGTAGTTAGAACCTATATCATAGCATTCTTTATAAAAATCTTTAGAGATCGGAGGCACAGTGTCATCATAAGAAATAGAATAGTTATCTTTCACAATCGGTTTATCTGTGTCCACACCATTATTGTTATTAGAAGGAGATGTATCAAGAACATAATGACCAGTAGCTAAAGGATTTGCAAACACCTCTTCCCCAAGCTTAGAGCTTTCTATATCATTATGGGAGGAAGCATGGATAGTACTGACACTATGGCAATTATTATCATCATCATTTTCAGAATTAGTTTCCCAGAGATTTGCAATATCAAAAGTAGTGTGCTCATTCAAATCATGATTGCTAATGTATGTAAAGGACATAGGAAGATTATCGTATTCAGATTCATTATCACAATAATCATTAGGAGCAACATACTTACGGTTACCTAGCGTTATCTCGTTCACGTGGGGATACGCCGTTACCTCTTTCTTTTTATTCTCCTTCTTCTTCTTCTTCTTCTTCTTCTTCTTCTTCTTCTTCTTCTTCTTCGTTCCCTTCTTCTCGTTCCCTTCTTTAGGAGGAAAAGGCTTGAAGGGTGGCTTGTCCGCATAACCTGATTTACTTTCAGAAACAATAGAAGAAACTTGGGAGGATCCCTCCTTTTCATTAATTAGTTGAAAACACACAGCGGTCCTATCATATTTTGGCAAGGTGTCATCTTCTAAAATATTTTGTATGTAAGTATTTGTATGGCTATTATCAATGCAATAAGAAAAACACCCATGCAGGACATCATCAATATCAAGATCACTCATATGTAACAAAGAGATTTTTCTCGACAGTTCTTCACACCCCAAAAATAAAGTAAGTTCATCATGCTGATTAGGAGTAATTTCATCATCACAATACAAATTTGCAGCACTCATTGGGTTCAAATTATCATTGGAGGAGCATTGAAAATTAAAATGACCCACTTCATGGCAAACTTCACAAATAAAAGGATAGAGGGCACAAACTTTTTTACCAAGATCATCTAGAGCCCTAAACCACTTTCTAGTTTTTTCATTAATATGATGGATGCAATATTCATTTTTGATTTGATTAATTCCACAAGGTCTATGTATTCCACAAAAATTAACATGCTTATAGGAAATATCATTCTTAGGAGTTTGAGCATGCTTATTGCAATAATTAACAACAATTTCATTCTTCATGCAAGCCTCTTTAAAAGGTTCATGATACTTATCAAAATTATTTTTAGGCAATTCAAAATGAGAAGCAAAGGCTTTATAAAGATTTGCAGCAACTTGAGAGTCAAGACCATAAGTAGCACTCATATTTCGAAATTTATCGGTATCCATAAAAGCTTCAATGCATTCATAATCATAATTTATACCTGACTCTTTACCTTTGTCGTTCTCCCATCCTTCAGCGTTGTCCTCAATCCGATCAAGAAGATCCCACCTAGCTTCAACCTCTTTGCTTGTGAAAGATCCTTCCGAACAGGCATCCAGATGGTCCTTGTGTTGTCCTGAAAGCCTCGCATAAAAATTGTTAACAATAACATTACGGGGGAGCTCATGAATGGGACATTTGAGCATTAGTGACTTCAATCTCCCCCACGCTTGATAAATACTCTCTCCATCACGAGGGTAAAAGTTATAAATATAATTCCTATCAATATGCACTTCATGAGGAGGATAAAATTTAGAATAAAAGAGGGATGCAATTTCTTCCCAACCAAGAGAATGACTATTCTCCAACAATTTATACCAATGCGCCGCTTTACTTACAACAAACAGAGAATAGCTTCTTCCTCACTTCATCCATAGAGATACCTGCACACTTGAATAACCCGCATAATTCATGCAAAAACAGTAAATGATCTCTAGGATGGACAGTTCCATCCCCTTTATAGTGGTTATCCATAACACGTTCAATAATTTTCATAGGTATTTTATATGGAATACTTTCAGTAGGTGCATTTAAAATATCACAAGCATCATTAGAGTTATTGCATATGGGAGATAAAGTATTATCAGAGAAAATTTTCTCCCCTAAAGATGGGAAGCTAAAAAGATCACAAAAACTAGCTTCCCCAAGCTTAGACTTCTCCATAGCATTAGCAGTAATTGCATTCATACTAATAACATCGCTACTAGCATGCAAATAAGGTTCCATAGGTTTTTTAATTTTCGCATCAAACAATTCTAAATCAGGAAAAAGATTAAAAAGCTCACCAATTTTTTTGTTGTTTTCCATTATGCCTAACTAGTGTAAACAAGAAACAAAAAGATGCAATTGCAGGATCTAAAGGAAATAGCTTCGAGTACTTACAACGGCGAAAATAGCTTAGTAGCCGAGATCCGGAGTGTGAGTACCTTTTACCTTTCCTCCCCGGCAACGGCGCCAGAAAATAGCTTGATGTCTACGCCCCCTCCTTTTCCTGTAGACAGTGTTGGGCCTCCAAGAGCAGAGGTTTGTAGAACAGCAGCAAGTTTTCCCTTAAGTGGATCACTCAAGGTTTATCGAACTCACGGAGGAAGAGGTCAAAGATATCCCTCTCATGCAACCCTGCAACCACAAAGCAAGAAGTCTCTTGTGTCCCCAACACACCTAATACAATAGGTGCACTAGTTCGGCGAAGAGATAGTGAGATACAAGTAATATGGATGAGTGTGAGTGGTAATAGCAATCTGAATGAAATATGGCAGCGAGCGAACATTCAACAAAACAGTAGACAAACGGAGATTCGATGCTTGGAAGCAAGGCCCAGGGATCCTGCTTTCACTAGTGGACACTCTCAACAATGATCACATAATAGGACTACTCTACACCCTCTTGTTGGATGATGAACATCATTGTGTAGGATTACACGAATCCTCAATGCCGGAGTTAACAAGCTCCACAATTCAATGTTCATATTTAAATAACCTTAGAGTGCATGAAAGATCAATAAGACTAAACCAAGTACTATCATAGTATGCACACTGTCACCTTCACACTATGTAGGAGGAATAGATCACATTAATACCATCATAGCAATAGTTAACTTCATAATCTACAATCATGTAAAGCAGCTCATGAGATTATTGTATTGAGGTACATGGGAGAGAGATGAACCACATAGCTACAGCGGAGCCCTCAGCCTCGGGGGTGGATTACTCCCTCCTCATCATGGAGGCAGCGATGGCGGTGAAGATGGCGGTGAAGACGGCGGTGGAGATGACTCCGGGTGCAATTCCCCGTCCCGGCAGGGTGCCGGAACAGCGACTTTTGTCCCCCGAATTGGACTTTCGCGATGGCGGCGGCTCTGGATGGTTTTCTCTGTTTCCGTCGAACTGGGCGATGTTTTTAGGTCAGGGACGAATATATAGGCGGAGAGGCGGCAAAAGGAGGCGGCTGGGGCCCCCACACCATAGGCTGGCGCGGCCAGGGGGCCACCCGCGCCGCCTTATGGTGTGGGCCCCCTGCTGCCCGCCTCCGACTCTCCTTCGGTGTTCCGGAAGCTTCCGGGAATTCTAAGACTTTCGGTGTTGATTTCGTCCGATTCCGAAAATATTTCCTTACTAGGATTTCTGAAACCAAAAACAGCAGAAAACAGCAACTGGCCTTTCGGCATCTCGTCAATAGGTTAGTTCCAGAAAATGCATAAATATGACATAAAATGTGAACAAAACATGTCGGTATTGTCATAAAACAAGCATGGAACATCAGAAATTATAGATACGTTGGAGACGTATCAATCATAATGGTTTGGATTTTGATGATTGCTGATACGTCTCCAACGTATCGATAATTTCTTATGTTCCATGCCACATTATTGATGTTATCTACATGTTTTATGCACACTTTATGTCATATTCGTGCATTTTCTGGAACTAACCTATTAACAAGATGCCGAAGTGCCGATTCTTGTTTTCTGCTGTTTTTGGTTTCAGAAATCCTAGTAAGGAAATATTCTCGGAATTGGACGAAATCAAAGCCCAGGGGCCTATTTTTCCACGAAGCTTCCAGAAGTCCGAAGGAGAGACGAAGAGGGGCCACGAGGGGACCACACCCTAGGGCGGCGCGGCCCCCCCCCTTGGCCGCGCGGCCCTGTGGTGTGGGGCCCCCGTGCCGCCTCTTGACCTGCCCTTCCTCCTACAAATAGCCTCCGTGACGAAACCCCCAGTACTGAGAGCCACGATACGGAAAACCTTCCAGAGACGCCGCCAACGCCGATCCCATCTCGGGGGATCCAGGAGATCGCCTCCGGCACCCTGCCGGAGAGGGGAATCATCTCCCGGAGGACTCTACGCCGTCATGGTCGCCTCCGGTGTGATGTGTGAGTAGTCTACCCCTGGACTATGGGTCCATAGCAGTAGCTAGATGGTTGTCTTCTCCCCATTGTGCTATCATTGTCGGATCTTTTGAGCTGCCTAACATGATCAAGATCATCTATCTGTAATTCTATATGTTGCGTTTGTTGGGATCCGATGAATAGAGAATACTTGTTATGTTGATTATCAAAGTTATATCTATGTGTTGTTTATGATCTTGCATGCTCTCCGTTATTAGTAGATGCTCTGGCCAAGTTGATGCTAGTAACTCCAAGAGGGAGTATTTATGCTCGATAGTGGGTTCATGTCTCCGTGAATCTGGAGGGGTGACAAGAACCTCTAAGGTTATGGATGTGCTGTTGCCACTAGGGATAAAACATTGGTGCTATGTTCAAGGATGTAGTCACTAGTTACATTACGCGCAATACTTAATGCAATTGTCTGTTGTTAGCAACTTAATACGGAGGGGTTCGGATGATAACCTGAAGGTGGACTTTTTAGGCATAGATGCAGTTGGATGGCGGTCTATGTACTTTGTCGTAATGCCCAATTAAATCTCACTATACTCATCATGATATGTATGTGCATGGTCATGCTCTCTTTATTTGTCAATTGCCCAACTGTAATTTGTTCACCCAACATGCTGTTTGTCTTATGGGAGAGACACCTCTAGTGAACTGTGGACCCCGGTCCAATTCTCTATACTGAAATACAATCTACTGCAATACTTGTTCTACTGTTTTCTGCAAACAATCATCTTCCACACAATACGGTTAATCCTTTGTTACAGCAAGCCGGTGAGATTGACAACCTCACTGTTTCGTTGGGGCAAAGTACTTTGGTTGTGTTGTGCAGGTTCCACGTTGGCGCCGGAATCCCTGGTGTTGCGCCGCACTACATCCCGCCGCCATCAACCTTCAACGTGCTTCTTGGCTCCTCCTGGTTCGATAAACCTTGGTTTATTTCTGAGGGAAAACTTGCTGCTGTGCGCATCATACCTTCCTCTTGGGGTTCCCAACGAACGTGTGAGTTACACGCCATCAAGCTCTTTTTCTGGCGCCGTTGCCGGGGAGATCAAGACACGCTGCAAGGGGAGTCTCCACTTCTCAATCTCTTTACTTTGTTTTTGTCTTGCTTAGTTTTATTTACTACTTTGTTTGCTGCACTAAATCAAAATACAAAAAAATTAGTTGCTAGTTTTACTTTATTTGCTATCTTGTTTGCTATATCAAAAACACAAAAAAAAATTAGTTACTTGCATTTACTTTACTTATTTCATCATGTTTCCTTTTAATTTTACCACAAAAGACATACCGGTAGGACGTGGGTCTATAGTTGGGAGAAATAATATAGAAGAATTTTTCAATCATGTTAGTACCATTGAAAATTTTGAAGATAGACACTTGGTAGACCTTGCGCCTACTTATGAAATTGCTGCCGCGCATTTAGTTCGCCTGTTGGAAACTAAATTTGTTAATCTTAATCCTAGAATCCAACACATGTTTCTCACACTTGGTGATATGGAAGAAGGGGAAAAGAAAGATTTTGTTTTAGAAACCCTTCTTAGAGAATTTGGTGGTCTAGCAAGAGAAGCTAGAAAGGTCTTTGCTAAATTTAATATGCTTGGTTCTCATACTAATTTTGTTAGTCTCCTTGAAAAGATGGATATGGATAGAATAAAGTACACTAATAATATTAATGATGGAGGGGAGATCAAAGCACCAATACCATGTAAGCTCTTAGCTATGAATGATGCACTAGAAAATAACTATGCTTGGCTTGTTCCTGAAAATTTGTTTGATGAGAGTAGCACACCTAAGACTAATGAAAAGGGAGATGCTAAAACTTATGTATCTAATATACTATGCCTAGTTGAGAAAACTCCGCACCCCGCTGAGAATGCACCACCCTTTGATAATACTTGATGCACACTTTTTGCGCCTAGCTGAAAGGCGTTAAAGAAAAGCGCTTATGGGAGACAACCCATGTTTTTACCTACAGTACTTTGTTTTTATTTTGTGTCTTGGAAGTTGTTTACTACTGTAGCAACCTCTCCTTATCTTAGTTTTGTGTTTTGTTGTGCCAAGTTAAGCCGTTGATAGAAAAGTAAGTACTAGATTTGGATTACTGCGCAGTTCCAGATTTCTTTGCTGTCACGAATCTGGGTCCACCTCCCTGTAGGTAGCTCAGAAAATTAAGCCAATTTACATGCATGATCCTCAGATAAGTACGCAACTTTCATTCAATTTGAGCATTTTCATTTGAGCAAGTCTGGTGCCATTTTAAAATTCGTCAATACGAAGTGTTCTGTTTTGACAGATTCTGCCTTTTATTTCGCATTGCCTCTTTTGCTATGTTGGACGAATTCCTTTGATCCACTAATGTCCAGTAGCATTATGCAATGTCCAGAAGTGTTAAGAATGATTGTGTCACCTCTGAATATGTCAATTTATATTGTGCACTAACCCTCTAATGAGTTGTTTCGAGTTTGGTGTGGAGGAAGTTTTCAAGGATCAAGAGAGGAGTATGATGCAACATGATCAAGGAGAGTGAAAGCTCTAAGCTTGGGGATGCCCAAGGCATCCCCTTCTTCATCGACAACATTATCAGGTTCCTCCCCTGAAACTATATTTTTATTCCATCACATCTTATGTGCTTTGCTTGGAGCGTCGGTTTGTTTTTGTTTTTGTTTTGTTTGAATAAAATGGATCCTAGCATTCACTTTATGGGAGAGAGACACGCTCCGCTGTAGCATATGGACAAGTATGTCCTTGGTTTCTACTCATAGTATTCATGGCGAAGTTTCTCCTTCGTTAAATTGTTATATGGTTGGAATTGGAAAATGATACATGTAGTAATTGCTATAAATGTCTTGGGTAATGTGATACTTGGCAATTGTTGTGCTCATGATTAAGCTCTTGCATCATATGCTTTGCACCCATTAATGAAGAAATACATAGAGCATGCTAAAATTTGGTTTGCATATTTGGTTTCTCTAAGGTCTAGATAATTTCTAGTATTGAGTTTGAACAACAAGGAAGACGGTGTAGAGTCTTATAATGTTTTCAATATGTCTTTTATGTGAGTTTTGCTGCACCGGTTCATCCTTGTGTTTGTTTCAAATAAGCCTTGCTAGCCTAAACCTTGTATCGAGAGGGAATACTTCTCATGCATCCAAAATACTTGAGCCAACCACTATGCCATTTGTGTCCACCATACCTACCTACTACATGGTATTTTCCGCCATTCCAAAGTAAATTCCTTGAGTGCTACCTTTAAAATTCCATCATTCACCTTTGCAATATATAGCTCATGGGACAAATAGCTTAAAAACTATTGTGGTATTGAATATGTAATTATGCACTTTATCTCTTATTAAGTTGCTTGTTGTGCGATAACCATGTTTACTGGGGACGCCATCAACTTTTCATTGTTGAATTTCATGTGAGTTGCTATGCATGTTCGTCTTGTCTGAAGTAAGGGCGATCTACACTGAGTTGAATGGTTTGAGCATGCATATTGTTAGAGAAGAACATTGGGCCGCTAACTAAAGCCATGATCCATGGTGGAAGTTTCAGTTTTGGACAAACATCCTCAAATCTCTAATGAGAAAAGAATTAATTGTTGTTGAATGCTTAAAGCATTAAAAGAGGAGTCCATTATCTGTTGTCTATGTTGTCCCGGTATGGATGTCTAAGTTGAGAATAATCAAAAGCGAGAAATCCAAATGCGAGCTTTCTCCTTAGACCTTTGTACAGGCGGCATAGAGGTACCCCTTTGTGATACTTGGTTAAAGCATATGTATTGCGGTGATAATCCAGGTAGTCCAAGCTAATTAGGACAAGGTGCGGGCACTATTGGTACACTATGCATGAGGCTTGCAACTTATAAGATATAATTTACATGATGCATATGCTTTATTACTACCGTTGACAAAATTGTTTCATGTTTTCAAAATCAAAGCTCTAGCACAAATATAGCAATCGATGCTTTTCCTCTATGGAGGACCTTTCTTTTACTTTCAATGTTGAGTCAGTTCACCTATTTCTCTCCACCTCAAGAAGCAAACACTTGTGTGAACTGTGCATTGATTCCTACATACTTGCTTATTGCACTTATTATATTACTCTATGTTGACAATATCCATGAGATATACATGTTACAAGTTGAAAGCAACCGCTGAAACTTAATCTTCTTTTGTGTTGCTTCAATGCTTTTACTATGAATTATTGCTTTATGAGTTAACTCTTATGCAAGACTTAATTGATGCTTGTCTTGAAGTGCTATTCATGAAAAGTCTTTGCTTTATGATTCACTTGTTTACTCATGTCATATACATTGTTTTGATCGCTGCATTCACTACATATGCTTTACAAATAGTATGATCAAGATTATGATGGCATGTCACTCCAGAAATTATCTGTGTTATCGTTTTACCTGCTCGGGACGAGCAGAACTAAGCTTGGGGATGCTGATACGTCTCCAACGTATCGATAATTTCTTATGTTCCATGCCACATTATTGATGTTATCTACATGTTTTATGCACACTTTATGTCATATTCGTGCATTTTCTGGAACTAACCTATTAACAAGATGCCGAAGTGCCGATTCTTTGTTTCTGCTGTTTTTGGTTTCAGAAATCCTAGTAAGGAAATATTCTCGGAATTGGACGAAATCAAAGCCCAGGGGCCTATTTTTCCACGAAGCTTCCAGAAGTCCGAAGGAGAGACGAAGAGGGGCCACGAGGGGACCACACCCTAGGGCGGCGCGGCCCCCCCTTGGCCGCGCGGCCCTGTGGTGTGGGGCCCCCGTGCCGCCTCTTGACCTGCCCTTCCGCCTACAAATAGCCTCCGTGATGAAACCCCCAGTACCGAGAGCCACGATACGGAAAACCTTCCAGAGACGCCGCCAACGCCGATCCCATCTCGGGGGATCCAGAGATCGCCTCCGGCACCTGCCGGAGAGGGGAATCATCTCCCGGAGGACTCTACGCCGCCATGGTCGCCTCCGGTGTGATGTGTGAGTAGTCTACCCCTGGACTATGGGTCCATAGCAGTAGCTAGATGGTTGTCTTCTCCCCATTGTGCTATCATTGTCGGATCTTGTGAGCTGCCTAACATGATCAAGATCATCTATCTGTAATTCTATATGTTGCGTTTGTTGGGATCCGATGAATAGAGAATACTTGTTATGTTGATTATCAAAGTTATATCTATGTGTTGTTTATGATCTTGCATGCTCTCCGTTATTAGTAGATGCTCTGGCCAAGTTGATGCTAGTAACTCCAAGAGGGAGTATTTATGCTCGATAGTGGGTTCATGTCTCCGTGAATCTGGAGGGGTGACAAGAACCTCTAAGGTTATGGATGTGCTGTTGCCACTAGGGATAAAACATTGGTGCTATGTTCAAGGATGTAGTCACTAGTTACATTACGCGCAATACTTAATGCAATTGTCTGTTGTTAGCAACTTAATACTGGAGGGGGTTCGGATGATAACCTGAAGGTGGACTTTTTAGGCATAGATGCAGTTGGATGGCGGTCTATGTACTTTGTCGTAATGCCCAATTAAATCTCACTATACTCATCATGATATGTATGTGCATGGTCATGCTCTCTTTATTTGTCAATTGCCCAACTGTAATTTGTTCACCCAACATGCTGTTTGTCTTATGGGAGAGACACCTCTAGTGAACTGTGGACCCCGGTCCAATTCTCTATACTGAAATACAATCTACTGCAATACTTGTTCTACTGTTTTCTGCAAACAATCATCTTCCACACAATACGGTTAATCCTTTGTTACAGCAAGCCGGTGAGATTGACAACCTCACTGTTTCGTTGGGGCAAAGTACTTTGGTTGTGTTGTGCAGGTTCCACGTTGGCGCCGGAATCCCTGGTGTTGCGCCGCACTACATCCCGCCGCCATCAACCTTCAACGTGCTTCTTGGCTCCTCCTGGTTCGATAAACCTTGGTTTCTTTCTGAGGGAAAACTTGCTGCTGTGCGCATCATACCTTCCTCTTGGGGTTCCCAACGAACGTGTGAGTTACACGCCATCAATTGCCACATCTCTGAATTTATAAAGTTCTTACAAAAACTTGCTAAGAGTCCTAATGCTAGTGCTATAAATTTGGCTTTCACGAAACATATTACAAATGCTCTCATAAAAGCTAGAGAAGAGAAACTAAACCGCGAAACTTCTATTCCTAAAAAGTTAGAGGATGGTTGGGAGCCCATCATTAAGATGAAGGTCAATGACTTTGGTTGTAATGCTTTATGTGATCTTGGTGCAAGTATTTCCGTTATGCCTAAGAAAATCTATAATATGCTTGACTTGCCACCATTGAAAAATTGTTATTTGGATGTTAATCTTGCTGATAACTCTACAAAGAAACCTTTGGGGAGAGTTGATAATGTTCACATTACCGTTAACAATAACCTTGTACCCATTGATTTTGTTGTCTTGGATATTGAATGCAATGCATCTTGTCCCATTATATTGGGAAGACCTTTTCTTCGAACTTTTGGTGCTATCATTGATATGAAGGAAGGTAATATTAAATATCAATTTCCTCTCAACAAAGGTATGGAACACTTCCATAGAAAGAGAATGAAGTTACCTTTTGATTCTATCATTAGAACAAATTATGATGTTGATGCTTCGTCTCTTGATAACACTTGATATACACTTTCTGCGCCTAGCTGAAAGGCGTTAAAGAAAAGCGCTTATGGGAGACAACCCATGTTTTTACTACAGTACTTTTATTTTATATTTGAGTCTTGGAAGTTGTTACTACTGTAGCAACCTCTCCTTATCTTAGTTTTGTGCATTGTTGTGCCAAGTAATGTCGTTGATAGTAAGGTTCATACTAGATTTGGATTACTGCGCAGAAACAGATTTCTTTGCTGTCACGAATCTAGGCCAAATTCTCTGTAGGTAACTCAGAAAATTATGCCAATTTACGTGAGTGATCCTCAGATATGTAAGCAACTTTCATTCAATTTGAGAATTTTCATTTGAGCAAGTCTGGTGCCTCAATAAAAAATTTCTTTACGAACTGTTCTGTTTTGACAGATTCTGCCTTTTATTTCGCATTGCCTATTTTGCTATGCTTGATGGATTTTTCGATTCCATTAACTTTCAGTAGCTTTGTGCAATGTCCAGAAATGTTAAGAATGATTATGTAACCTCTGAACATGTAAATTTTAATTGTGCACTAACCCTCTAATGAGTTGTTTTGAGTTTGGTGTGGAGGAAGTTTTCAAGGATCAAGAGAGGGAGATGATATAATATGATCAAGGAGAGTGAAAGCTCTAAGCTTGGGGATGCCCCGGTGGTTCACCCCTGCATATTTCAAGAAGACTCAAGCGTCTAAGCTTGGGGATGCCCAAGGCATCCCCTTCTTCATCGGCAACATTATCAGGTTCCTCTAGTGAAACTATATTTTTATTCCATCACATCTTATGCACTTTGCTTGGAGCGTCGGTTTGTTTTTGTTTTTGTTTTGTTTGAATAAAATGGATCCTAGCATTCATTGTGTGGGAGAGAGACACGCTCCGCTGTTGCATATGGACAAATATGTCCTTAGGCTTTACTCATAATATTCATGGCGAAGGTTGAATCTTCTTCGTTAAATTGTTATATGGTTGGAAACGGAAAATGATACATGTAGTAATTGCTATAATGTCTTGGATAATGTGATACTTGGCAATTGTTGTGCTCATGTTTAAGCTCTTGCATCATATACTTTGCACCTATTAATGAAGAAATACATAGAGCTTGCTAAAATTTGGTTTGCATAATTGGTCTCTCTAAGGTCTAGATAATTTCTAGTATTGAGTTTGAACAACAAGGAAGACGGTGTAGGGTCTTATAATGTTTACAATATGTCTTTTATGTGAGTTTTTCTGCACCGCTTCATCCTTGTGTTTGTTTCAAATAACCTTGCTAGCCTATGCCTTGTATCGAGAGGGAATACTTCTCATGCATCCAAAATCCTTGAGCCAACCACTATGCCATTTGTGTCCACCATACCTACCTACTACATGGTATTTCTCCGCCATTCCAAAGTAAATTGCTTGAGTGCTACCTTTAAAATTTCCATTCTCTACCTTTGCAATATATAGCTCATGGGACAAATAGCCTAAAAACTACTGTGGTATTCAATATGTACTTATGCACTTTATCTCTTATTAAGTTGCTTGTTGTGCGATAACCATGTTCCTGGGGACGCCATCAACTACTCTTTGTTGAATATCATGTGAGTTGCTATGCATGTCCGTCTTGTCTGAAGTAAGGGAGATTTACCACTAAAATGGTTAGAGCATGCATAATGTTAGAGAAGAACATTGGGCCGCTAACTAAAGCCATGATCCATGGTGGAAGTTTCAGTTTTGGACAAACATCTTCAATCTCATATGAGAAAATTAATTATTGTTGAATGCTTATGCATAAAAGAGGAGTCCATTATCTGTTGTCTATGTTGTCCCGGTATGGATGTCTAAGTTGAGAATAATCAATAGCGAGAAATCCGATGCGAGCTTTCTCCTTAGACCTTTGTACAGGCGGCATAGAGGTACCCCTTTGTGACACTTGGTTAAAACATATGTATTGTGATGATAATCCAGGTAATCCGAGCTAATTAGGACAAGGTGCGGGCACTATTAGTATACTATGCATGAGGCTTGCAACTTGTAGGATATAATTTACATAATACATATGCTTTATTACTACCGTTGACAAAATTGTTTCTTGTTTTCAAAATCAAAGCTCTAGCACAAATATAGCAATCGATGCTTCCCTCTGCGAAGGGCCTTTCTTTTACTTTTATTGTTGAGTCAGTTCACCTATTTCTCTCCACCTCATGAAGCAAACACTTGTGTGAACTGTGCATTGATTCCTACATACTTGCATATTGCACTTGTTATATTACTTTACATTGACAATATCCATGAGATATACATGTTACAAGTTGAAAGCAACCGCTGAAACTTCATCTTCCTTTGTGTTGCTTCAATACCTCTACTTTGAATTATTGCTTTATGAGTTAACTCTTATGCAAGACTTATTGATGCTTGTCTTGAAGTACCATTCATGAAAAGTCTTTGCTATATGATTCATTTGTTTACTCATGTCATTTACATTTTTTGATCGCTGCATTCATTACATATGCTTACAATAGTATGATCAAGGTTATGATGGTATGTCACTCCAGAAATTATCTTTGTTATCGTTTACCTGCTCGGGACGAGCAGAAACTAAGCTTGGGGATGCTGATACGTCTCCGACGTATCAATAATTTCTTATGTTCCATGCCACATTATTGATGATATCTACATGTTTTATGCATACTTTATGTCATATTTATGCATTTTCCGGCACTAACCTATTAACGAGATGTCGAAGAGCCAGTTGTTGTTTTCTACTGTTTTTGGTTTCAGAAATCCTAGTAAGGAAATATTCTCGGAATTGGACGAAATCAACGCCCAGGGGCCTATTTTCACACGAAGCTTCCAGAAGACCGAAGGGAAGACGAAGTGGGGCCACGGGGCGCCGCCACACTAGGGCGGCGCGGCCCAGGGGGGCCCGCGCGGCCCTAGCGTGTGGGGCCCCCGTGTGGCCCCCTGACCTGCCCTTCCGCCTACATATAGTCTTCGTCGTGAAACCCCCAGTACCGAGAGCCACGATACGGAAAACCTTTCAGAGACGCCGTCGCCGCCAATCCCATCTCGGGGGATTCAGGAGATCGCCTCCGGCACCCTGCCGGAGAGGGGAATCATCTCCCGGAGGACTCTACACCGCCATGGTCGCCTCTGGAGTGATGAGTGAGTAGTTCACCCCTGGACTATGGGTCCATAGCAGTAGCTAGATGGTTGTCTTCTCCTCATTATGCTTCATTGTCGGGTCTTGTGAGCTGCCTAACATGATCAAGATCATCTATCTGTAATGCTATATGTTGTGTTTGTTGGGATCCGATGGATAGAGAATACTATGTTATGTTGATTATCAATCTATTATCTATGTGTTGTTTATGATCTTGCATGCTCTTCGTTACTAGTAGAGGCTTTGGCCAAGTTGATACTTGTAACTCCAAGAGGGAGTATTTATGCTCGATAGTGGGTTCATGTCTCTATTGAATCTGGGGGAGTGACAGAAACCCCTAAGGTTGTGGATGTGCTGTTGCCACTAGGGATAAAACATTGATGCTATGTCCGAGGATGTAGTTATTGATTACATTACGCACCATACTTAATGCAATTGTCTGTTGTTTTCAACTTAATACTGGAAGGGGTTCGGATGATAACCTGAAGGTGGACTTTTTAGGCATAGATGCATGCTGGATAGCGGTCTATGTACTTTGTTGTAATGCCCAATTAAATCTCATAATATTCATCATATCATGTATGTGCATTGTCATGCCCTCTCTATTTGTCAATTGCCCAACTGTAATTTGTTCACCCAACATGCTATTTATCTTATGGGATAGACACCTCTAGTGAACTGTGGACCCCGGTCCATTCTTTTACATCAAATACAATCTACTGCAATACTCGTTCTACTGTTTTCTGCAAACAATCATCATCCACACTATACATCTAATCCTTTGTTACAGCAAGCCGGTGAGATTGACAACCTCACTGTTTCGTTGGGGCAAAGTACTTTGGTTGTGTTGTGCAGGTTCCACGTTGGCGCCGGAATCCCTGGTGTTGCGCCACACTACATCTCGCCGCCATCAACCTTCAACGTGCTTCTTGACTCCTACTGGTTCGATAAACCTTGGTTTCTAACTGAGGGAAACTTACTGCTGTACGCATCACACCTTCCACTTGGGGTTCCCAACGGTCGCGTGCTGTACGCGTGTCAGTCGGTAATGAAGAAGCATTGGTCCACTTGGGAAGCTAGTACCCATGGCTCATATTTCGCGGTGACCTTTGCGCCCGCTGTCTTGGATTTGGCTTCGGGTATAACCATGGTGGTGAAATGTCGGTCTTCTTTTACGACGTTCTTGGCCCACCTGACACGGAACATCGGCACATTCTCTCCGGCGTAGCTCAGCTCCCAGATCTCCTCCATCTTTCCGTAGTATCTCTGCTTGATGTCACCGGTGTAGGACTCCATCGTTACCCCGGAGTTCTGATAATCGCTCTTCATGTCCTTTTCCTCGGTGTAGAATGTGTAGCCGTTGATATCGTACGCCTGAAATTTTATTAGGTTGTGTTCGGCGCCCTGTGACAAGGCGAAGATGAGTTTTTTTTCCGCAGAAGAATCCTCGTCTATAGGGTACGTCAGCATCTTGTCCTTGAACCACCGCGTGAAGGTTGAGTTGTGCTCTTTGATTATATCTCTGTCCGTCCTCTGTTGGCCCTGATCATTGTACGTCGTGGCGATGAAGGTTTTGTGCTCTACCACCCAAGGATCGACCACGTCTATGTGTTGTAGCGCGACTAGGTTTGCTCTTTCAAAGTCGGTGATTCGACCCTTGAAGTCGACATGCATTTCGCGGCTACCCTCGTGGTGACCCCATCCAGCGAGCTTCCCGAGGTGCCTGTTTACGGGCAGACCGACGGGATTCTCGATTTCTAGATAACTCGTGCAGAAGGAGATGCACTCTTCGGTCAGAAAGCCCTTGGCTATGCTTCCGTCTGGACGTGCCCTGTTGCGAACGTACCCTTTGATGACACCATTCATCCTTTCGAACGGCATCATGCTGTGCAGGAACGTCGGCCCCAGTTGGATGATATCCTCCACGATATGTACCAGCAGATGCACCATAACGTCGAAGAATGCGGGCGGGAAGTACGTCTCAAGCTCGCACAGTATCACCACGATCTCTTCCTGTAGCCTTCTAAGTTGCCTCACGCCAACAGACTTCCGAGAGATGACGTCGAAAAAGTTGCATAGGCCAAAAAGCGTTTCACGGACGTGCGCGTCCATGATCCCACGGATTGCAACCGGAAGTATCTGCGTCATCAGCACGTGACATTCGTGAGACTTCATCCCGCTGAGCCTCTGCTTCGCTTTGTCTAGGTACCTGCTTATCTTCCCCGTGTAACCGTAAGGAAGTTTTACTCCTAGGAGACAGTCGAAAAACTGCTCGATCTCCTTCTGACTCAGAGTGAAGCACGCGGGGGGGGGGGGGGGGGCAGTAATATTGGATCTTTTTGGCCTTTTTGCCCTTGCGACGACTTTGTGTGTCCTCCGCCTCATCATCGTCATCGTCGTCATCATCATCATCATCATCATTAGGGCGTCCCGCGTGAAGCTCCTCCCTGATCCCAATTGATTGCAAGTCGTACCTTGCTTTCGGCCCATCTTTGGTCTTCTCTGGCATGTTGAGGAGGGTACCAAGCAGACTCTCGCACATGTTCTTTGTGATGTGCATGACATCAAGGCTGTGAGGCACACGGAGGATCTTCCAGTACGGCAAGTCCCAGAAAACAGACCTCGTCTTCCATACCTTAAGCAGCGGCTCCGGCGCCTTTCGCTTCTTTCCCGGCGGTGGGCACTCTTTCCAATTTTTCAATAGCTCGTCTATTTGCTCGCCGCTTCTCGTACGTGGCCGTCTTCGTGGTTCGTCTTGACCATCGAACAGATCCTTGCGTTTCCTCCATGGGTCGTCCTCGTGAAGCCACCTTCGATGTCCCATGAACACCGTTTTCGAGGACCCAGGATCTCTATCTAGCTGGCGGTACGTTGTGTCGTCCATGCACCTGACGCATGCATTGAATCTGTGGACCACCTGCCCCGCGACATATCCGTAACCGAGAAAGTCGTGCACCGTCGTGAGCAACGCGGCTCTCATAGGGAAATATTCTTCCGCGGCGGCGTCCCACGTGTTGGCAGGCGCGTCCCATAGCGTGGCTAGCTCCTCTTTCAGAAGCCCCATATACAGATTGATGTCGTTCCCTGGTTGTTTCGGCCCTTCAATTAGCATACTCATTTGAATGTACTTCCTCTTCATGCACAACCAGGGGGGAGGTTGTACATCCACACAAACACGGGCCAGGTGCTATGCGTGCTGCTCTGGCTGCCAAACGTATTGACTCCATCGGTGCTCGCGCCCAGCCTTATGTTCCTAGGATCGTCCCCAAATTCTAGGTACTCGAGGTTCAACGCATTCCACTGGCTAGCATCCGAAGGGTGTCTCAACATCCTGTCCTTTTTCTTTTTCTTCGGATCATCTGCGTCATCTTCTCCCTTCCTCATCTCCGCGTGCCAGCGCATTAGCTTTGCTTGCTTAGGATCCGCGAAATACCGCTGCAGACGAGGAGTGATCGGAAAGTACCACACCACCTTCCGAGGAGCATTCTTCCCCTTCTTGTACCGACTGACGCCGCACACCAGAAATATGGTACACTCCGCGTGCTCGTTCCGATAAATGATGCAATCGTTCAAGCACACATGGTATTTCACATGCGGTAAATCCAGAGGACACACGATTTTCTTGGCCTCCTCGATACTAGTCGGACACGTGTTACCTTTGGGAAGACGTTTCTGCCAGAATGACATGTTGTCGTTGAAGGATGTGTTGGTCATTTTGTGCTTTACCTTCATCTCCAGAGCCATGAGCGTTACTTTCAGGCGGGTATCCTCCGGCCTGCATCCTTCATACAATGGAGTAACCGCGTCTACCTCCAGTTGATCCATCTTGGCTTTCTCTCGGGCGGCAGCTCTTGCGTTACTCGTCTGCTTGAGAAGCAGCTCTTGAAGATAAGGGTCCTGCACCCAGTCCATCGACGATGGTCCATCGTCTTCATCTTCATGATCGTCATGATGACCTCCATCTTGATCTTCCTCATCATCAGGTCCATGATCTCCTACATTGTGATCATGATCATCTCCGGGATCTTCTACATCCTGATCATGTCCGAGATCTTCTACATCCTGATCACCTCCTTCCTTATTTCTTGTTGAAATCCCATGGACAAATTCATAATCATCTTCGTCGCCTTCCCACCGATAGCCATCCATGAAACCACGCATGAGAAGGTGGTCCCGCACCATATCGGCTTTAGGGTCCATAAGGCTCGTCAGCTTGCATCTTCGACACGGACATCTTATCTCCTTTTGGTTATTTCTAATCATCTCGGCTGTCGCGGCTTTCAAAAACCTAGCCACAACGCCTTCGCTCATCATGCGGACCATGGTCGCCTGCGGGTATAGAGAAAATGGATATCTTAGCATACCAAAAGAAAATTTTGGCATGACCTTCCCTAAAAATAGGACATATGTATATCCGTAGTATGCCCAACATTCACCGAAACGGAAATGAATCAACGTTTCGGCAAAATATTGGCAACTCCATCGCATTTCAAATCCCTGCAAACAAAAACACATGCAACACATGTGTGGAGGCTTCGCATATACAATACATGTGGATCCGGAGGCTTCACATACAACACACATGCACGTGACGCTTTTCGCGCATGCGCACAACACATGATCATCGAGCTTCGCACATAACATATGTGCACACACACGTGTACGTGACGTGTGTGCAAGACGATCATATCGGAACCGGTCACACACAAAGCATAAAACCAACAAAGTTACCGATACGGCGAGACCTAGAGTGTTGGATGAGGTAAAAAGTTGAGATTGAGTAGGGTATTGAGCTAAGAAAGCTTCACCATTACTTACCTATGAAGAAAATTAAGTTTACCAGCTTAATTTTGGTGAATGAAGAGGTGAAAATGAGGTGGGAAGGAGGGGCAACACGACCAGATCCAGATTTGCTGGGAGGTGGTGGTGGAAGAGTGTTTGGGGAAAGTGGGTGGCACATGTGAGTGGAGGGGTTAAAAAAAGGAAATGGTCCCAGGTTAGCAGTGGCGCACCACCTAGCCGTGCGCCACTGCTAGGGTGACATAGCAATGGCGCACTGCTAGGTGGTGCGCCACTACTAAGCCTCTCATCTCTAAATGGGCTCTGGCCACCCCCTAGCAGTGGCGCACCTAATGACATGCGCCATAGGTAACCTATGTAGCAGTGGCGCACCACCGAAGTGCGCCATTGCTAAGCCTATCATCTCTAAACGGGCTCTGGACACCTCCTAGCAGTGGCGCACCTCACCAACGTGCGCCATAGGTAAGAAATGTAGCAGTGGCGCACCCCGGAGACGTGCGCCGCTACTAGGTTGGGGGAGGAGCTGGCCTCCTGTCACCACTTACTTATGGCGCACCACAATCAAGGTGCGCCACTACTACTTTTGTAACAGTGGCCCACCGTTTTGTGGTGCGCCACTGCTAAGTAGTAGTGGCGCACGGCAGTCATGGCGCGCCACTGTTGGCAGTCTTACGGCTAGGCCTTTTCCTAGTAGTGGAGGATCCAAAATGCCAGATTAGTGCAGGAGTTGGTTGAGGACAGGAACAAGTTTAAGAAGAACTACAACTCATTGATGGATGATGTGGATAAATTCGTGAAAGATACAGAGAAAAGAGTGATGAAAGAAAATTTGAAGAAGATGAATGAGGAGAATAACCAGAGATTTGATTTGAGCAGTCCTGAACTTGAAGCTGAGGTTATGAAACTGAATTCTGCATTGTTTGTCATGAAGGAGGAGAAGCAACAGTGGGAGAAGGAAAAATATGAGCTAAAAGAAGAGAAGCAATAGTGGGAGAAGGAAAAAAGAGGAGCCGAAAGAGGAGAAGCATCAGTGGGCTAAGGAAAAAAAAAAGAGGAGCTCATAGAGGATAAATGTAAGTTGAAAGAGGACAAGAGGAAGTTAGGGTACACACTGTATGACCTTATGAAAGTTGCTCATGAAAACAAAGACAAGCTTCTGAAGATCAAGGAGATTCTTGGAGAACTGTAATATGGTGTTGTAATCCTTAAGTAGTGTTGAAGCTATATGTGCTGAACAATGTTGTTGTAATCCTTAATTAGAACCAGTATTGAACTAGGTTGTAATCCTTAATTAGAACTAGTATTGAACTATGTTGTAATCCCCGGCGCCTTCTAATTTGCCGGCGGTAACTGGCACTTATCGCCGGCGCCTTCTCCAATTCGCCAGCGGTATTTGTTACCGCTGACGCCAAGCCTATTACGCGAGGTATTATGAAAATAAAAAATTTAATTTTTTTATTTTTATTTTTTATTTCTCTATTCTCAGATATTTGAATTGTTTGTCAGTTTCCACTCTAATATCTATTCACACCCCTATTCTCATGTCAAAGTACATACTGATGGTCAAACTTCTTGGTCGGTCACCCATCCTCAAGCGGTGAGTAACTATTGGCATAACTAGTGGTACAGCTATCAAGTTCTCATGCCTATAAGTGGATCAGGTTTGGTTGCAGTTTTGAACAAGGAGAGTCGCAGTAGCCACTGATGATACAAGGTGTGAATGATTTGCAGTGCTGATGCACAGTTTGTTCAAATAATGTTGGACGTTTTTATTAGATCACAAGATCTGGAGCAAATAACACATATGTATGCGGATATATGTCTAGTAACTCTATTTTGCAAGCAGCAATCAATTTCAGAGCTCTGAACAGTTAGCATTGGGATACTGCTAACTTGCATTCCTGCCTAAACTTTCTGCTCATAATTCGTGGATGGACACTCCTTGGATAAGTTTTGCTAACTTTAAGCTCTGAATTATAGATCCATTATCAGTCTGAGTAGTTAGTGTGTGACATGATTGCTGCAACATGCTTAATTCACCTGTGGATTGATAGGGCCAAAACTCTGTTCCCCAAACCGGGTCAGAACAAATTCTTGTCATACCAGAGCTAATGTTGAGCACTCGAGCTAAAACCTGAAACAAACATTGCTAATTACTATTTCTAGCTGACAACTCATGTGCTCCTCTGTTTTCGTTTCTCAATTACCAACAATAGGAATTCCAAGCTAAATAAACAGAAAACTAGGCTGAAAACATCAATCAAGAGGAGAGCCTCCAATCGACCAAAAATCACAGATCAACCTCCAGAACGGGTAGGTTAGTGTCATCGAGAGCATCACTATGCTGAGAACGCATTCTTGAGACTTGAGAGCTATTTCACTGGACAGAACTGCAGCTCAAACTTCATGGAAGAAACAACATCACGTTTGCACACAAGAGGTGAAGATCCATCGGAAGTATCGACAGCAACATTTGGCATCCAAGCATTGTCATCAACAACGTTACTGCTGCGACATCATCTGCTACACCTCCACCGCCACCTCCACCAGATCGGTACGTGCGACATATCTCGATCTGTTTAGCGATGGATGCTTTACCGTTTGTGTTGCTGCTACTCATGTTGATTAATGCATCTAGTATGTTCGAGTTTCACATGTTAGTAGTTGTTGTCATCTTGTTTTATATTCTGGAATTAATCATGGAAATTGTGCCTAATTATCCAACAAAAACTAGTGATAGTTCTTCATCGGTAGGAGTGATATTGTACACCTCGGATCAAATTCCGATCTTCATCAGTAGGAGGTGCTATTGTGCTAGTGTACACCTCTAATCTGACAATTGTAGTCCAGACTTGTACGTTTTTCAGTATTAAAGTTTTAGTTTGGTGGACATGTCAATTATATTGCACACTAGTGTCATGGACAAACAAACACATGAATATAGTCCGATGAGTCTCTCTCTTTAGATGGGATTCAAGATTCTATTCTCCCATCATCAATAGGGATACCTTGCATCCAAAGCTGGATCACACACAAAAAATGGTTGCAGTGTAATGTATTGAGTTTTTTTATTAATTAAACAAAATTTCATATCTTATTAAAAGTAATATTATCACGTGGATGCAATGTCCAAACTGATTTTGTACCAGTGCTTGTTATTAAATTTTGTGTCGCTGGAAGGTGTACCTTACAAGGCAAAAAGATTATGCCTCACCATATCTGTGCAAGACGCTAAAGTTTGCGATGGATTTTAGTCTACCGAGGTGAATCATCAGAATGTTGCTGAACAAACCATGCCACAAATAGAATGCACGGAGCCAAAAAAAGCAACACACATTCACTTTTGCTAGTCCCACCTAACCGCGTTCATGACATATAGGCGTGTGGCATGGCATTTATAACCGTCATGTAAACATGTGTGTTATAGTCATATCTAATGGTCTCATGCAATGTTTGTGTAGTCTGGTATGGAATCGAGTTTCCAGGTTGACGAGCCACTCCAGAAGCCACTAGACCTGCCCGGTATTAAACCCGATCGCTACTCAATTTTTTTTCCGGTCGTACATAATTCTTTATGACACTACAAGAAAAGTTGCCATGGCCGACGAAGTTGAAGTCGCGCCGTGGTTGCTGGTGTACCATGGCCGACGATTTTGGGTCTGTCCGTTGTGCATGTCAAAACGTTTTTTTTCTCGTTTTTGAGGCCACCTAGCCCGACGAAACCGGCCAAAACGTTGCGTATGGTGGCCCGGGACATGGTGCATCTCAAATTCTCGGGTTCGCCGGCCGAGTCAACGCAAATCCGCACCGCTGAGAGATGTAGGGCCCAGATGGCAGCCTCTCTGGCATTGTTTTTTTTCTCGATCGCGCCATCTCGTTCAACGCTCTCCGATCGAGCCGTTTACGATGCAGGATCATGGGTCCCGCATGTCATCCTCTATGAACCAAAATTCTTTCTATTCTTGGATTTTTTTGACCCCCTGATTTCTGGCTACTTCCTTTTTCTTTTGATCCCTTGCCGCCTTGGAAACGTTGACACCGCTGCTGCTAATTGGGACCCGCATGTTATCCTCTATGAGCAATCAACTTTCTTTTCTTGGAGTTTTTTTTGGCACCTCAAATTTGGTCACTTGCCTTTTTCTTTCGATCCCCTGCCGCCTCTCAAACGGTGATACCGCTGCTGCTAAATGGGACCCGCATGTCATCCTCTATGTACTATAAAACTTTCTTTTCTTGGATTTTTTTTGGCACCTCATATTTGGTCACTTACCTTTTTCTTTCGATCCCCTACCGCATCTCAAACGGTGAGACCGCTGCTGCTAAATGGGACCCGCATGTCATCCTCTATGTACTATAAAACTTTCTTTTTTAGGATTTTTTTTTGGAACCTCATATTTGGTCACTTGCCTTTTTCTTTCGATCCCGTGCAGCCTCTCAAACGGTGATACCGCTGCTGCTAAATGGGGCCCGCATGTCATCCTCTATGTACAATCAAGTTTCTTTTCTTCAATTATTTTTGGCTCCTGATATTTGGTCACTTGCATTTTTCTTTCGATCTCATGCCACGTTGAGGACCCTGCAGGCTCATGGGACCCGCATGTCATCCTCTATGTACTATAAAACTTTATTTTCTTGGATTCTTTTTGGCACCTCATATTTGGTCACTTGCCTTTTTTCTTTCGATCCCCTGCCACTTCTCAAACGGTGATACCGCTGCTGCTAATTGGGACCCGCATGTCATCCTCTATGTACAATCAAGTTTTTTTTCTTCAAATTTTTTTGGCTCCTCATATTTGGTCACTTGCCTTTTTCTTTCGATCTCATGCCACGTTTGAAACGGTGAGGAACCTTGCTGGCTCATGGGACCCGCATGTCATCCTCTATGTGCTATAAAAGTTTATTTTCTTGGGTTTTTTTTCACCCTCTGATTTTTGGCTATTTCCTTTTTCTTTCGATCTCATGCCACGTTTGAAACGTTGACGACGCTGCTGGCTCATGGATCCCCGATGTCAGCCTCCCCGTACAGGAAACATGTGATATCTTGATTATTTTCAGACAATAAACAGTGTACTTCGCTCTGAGCTATTGCAAACGGATAGATTAAATATTTATTTTTCATAAACAAACTTATATGTTGAATCTCCTTGTTTTTTGTTTTTTGCGAAGCATAGGACTTTCCTGTTTTTTTTACAGTAGATAAATCTGACTTTCCAGTTTTGGAGTGGGCTGAAATTGTACAAGACAAAAGCCTAGCAGGATAGTTCGAAGGCCCAGATGTCCAGATGCAGCCCAATTGAAATCTTTCTTTTCTTGGATTTTTTTGCACCCCCTAATTTCTGGTTACTTCATTTTTCTTTTGGTCCTGTGCCGCCTTGGAAAAGTTGAGACCGCTGCAAAATGGGACCCGCATGTCATCCTCTATGTACAATAAAGTTTCTTTTCTTGGATTATTTTTGGCTCCTGATATTTGGTCACTTGCCTTTTTCTTTCGATCTCATGCCGAGTTTGAAACGTTGAGGAACCTGCTGGCTCATGGGTCCCGCATGTCATCCTCTATGAAAAATAAAAGTTTCCTTTGTTGGATTTATTTTTTACCCCTAATTTCTGGCTATTTGCCTTTTTCTTTTGATCCCCTGCCCCCTTTGAAACGATGATGACGCAGTTGGCAGGTCGGTCCCACATGTCATCCTCTATGAACAATAAAAGTTTCCTTTGATGGATTTATTTTTGACCCTACTTAATTTCTGGCTATTTCCTTTTTTTCTTTTGATCCCCTGCCGCCTTGGAATAGTTGAGGATGCTGCTGCCTCATGGGTCTCGCATGTCATCCTCTCAGAAAGGTTAATGTTTCTTTTCTTGGATTTTGTTTACCAACTGATTTTTGGCTTATTTTTTATTTCGATCTCCTGTCGCCTTTAAAACGTTGACGACGCTGCTGCCTCATGGGTCCCCGATGTCAGCCTCCCCGTACAAGAAACATGTGATATCTTGATTATTTTGCAGACAATAAACAGTGTACTTCGCTCTGAGCTATTGCAAATGGATAAATTAAATATTTATTTTTCATAACCAAACTTATATGTTGAATCTCCTTGTTTTTTGTTTTTTGCGAAGGATGGGACTTTCCTGTTTTTTTTTAGATAAATCCGACTTTCCTGTTTTGGAGTGGGCTGAAATTGTCGAGACAAAAGGCCAAGCAGGATAGTTCGAATGCCCAGAATCCAGATGCAGCCCAATTGAAATCTTTCTTTTCTTGGATTTTTTTCACCCCCTAATTTCTGGTTACTTCATTTTTCTTTTGGTCCTGTGCCTCCTTGGAAAAGTTGAGACCGCTGCTGCAAAATGGGACCCGCATGTCATCCTCTATGTACAATAAAGTTTTTTTTCTTGGATTATTTTTGGCTCCTGATATTTGGTCACTTGCCTTTTTCTTTCGATCTCATGCCGAGTTTGAAACGTTGAGGAAGCTGCTCGCTCATGGGTCCCGCATGCCATCCTCTATGAACAATAAAGTTTCTTTTCTTGAATTATTTTTGGATCTGATATTTGGTCACTTGCCTTTTTTCTTTCGATCTCATGCCACCTTTGAAACGCTGAGGAACCTGCAGGCTCATGGGACCCACATGTCATCCTCTATGTCCATCAACTTTCTTTTCTTGGATTTTTTTTGACCCCCTAATTTCTGGCCACTTTCTTTTTCTTTTGATCTCAAGTCGCATTTGAAACGTTGGAACCGATGCTGCAAAATGGGACCCGCATGTCATCCTGTATGTACAATAAAAGTTTCCTTTCTTGGATTATTTTCCACCCTCTGATTTTTGGTCACTTGCCTTTTTCTTTCGATCTCATGCCGCCTTTGAAAACGTTGAGGAACCTGCTGGCTCATGGGACCCGCATGTCATCCTCTATGTACTATAAAAGTTTTTTTCTAGGATTTTTTTCTTTTGATCCCCTGCCGCCTTGGAAACGTTGAGTAAACTGTTGACTCATGGGACCCGCATGTCATCCTCTATGTACAATCAACTTTCTTTTTCTTTTGATCTCAAGCCGCATTTGAAACGTTGAGACCGCTGCTGCAAAATGGGACCCGCATGTCATCCTCTATGTACAATAAAGTTTCTTTTCTTGGATTATTTTTGGCTCCTGATATTTGGTCACTTGCCTTTTTCTTTCGATCTCATGCCGAGTTTGAAACGTTGAGGAACGTGCTGGCTCATGGGTCCCGCATGTCATCCTCTATGAACAATAAAAGTTTCCTTTGTTGGATTTATTTTTTACCCCTAATTTCTGGCTATTTGCCTTTTTCTTTTGATCCCCTGCCCCCTTTGAAACGATGACGACGCAGTTGGCAGGTCGGTCCCACATGTCATCCTCTATGAACAATAAAAGTTTCCTTTGATGGATTTATTTTTTACCCTACTTAATTTCTGGCTATTTCCTTTTTTTCTTTTGATCCCCTGCCGCCTTGGAATAGTTGAGGATGCTGCTACCTCATGGGTCCCGCATGTCATCCTCTCAGAAAGTTAAATGTTTCTTTTCTTGGATTTTGTTTACCAACTGATTTATGGCTTAATTTTTCTTTCGATCTATTGCCGCCTTTAAAACATTGACGACGCTGCTGGCTCATGGGTCCCTGATGTCAGCCTCCCCGTACAAGAAATATGTGATATTTCGATTATTTTGCAGACAATAAACAGTGTATTTCGCTCTGAGCTTTGCAAACGGATAAATTAAATCTTTATTTTTCATAACCAAACTTATATGTTGAATCTCCTTGTTTTTTGTTTTTTGCGAAGCATGGGACTTTCCTGTTTTGGAGTGGGCTGAAATTGTACGAGACAAAAGGCCAAGCAGGATAGTTCGAAGGCCTAGAATCCAGATGCAGCCCAATTGAAATCTTTCTTTTCTTGGATTTTTTTCACCCCCTAATTTTTGGTTACTTCATTTTTCTTTTGGTCCTGTGCCGCCTTGGAAAAGTTGAGACCGCTGCTGCAAAATGGGACCCGCATGTCATCCTCTATGTACAATAAAGTTTTTTTTCTTAGATTATTTTTGGCTCCTGATATTTGGTCACTTGCCTTTTTCTTTCGATCTCATGCCGAGTTTGAAACGTTGAGGAAGCTGCTCGCTCATGGGTCCCGCATGCCATCCTCTATGAACAATAAAGTTTCTTTTCTTGAATTATTTTTGGATCTGATATTTGGTCACTTGCCTTTTTCTTTCGATCTCATGCCACCTTTGAAACGCTGAGGAACCTGCAGGCTCATGGGACCCGCATGTCATCCTCTATGTCCATCAACTTTCTTTTCTTGTATTTTTTTGACCCCCTAATTTCTGGCTACTTTCTTTTTCTTTTGATCTCAAGTCGCATTTGAAACGTTGGGACCGCTGCTGCAAAATGGGACCCGCATGTCATCCTGTATGTACAATAAAAGTTTCTTTTCTTGGATTATTTTCCACCCTCTAATTTTTGGTCACTTGCCTTTTTCTTTCGATCTCATGCCGCCTTTGAAAACGTTGAGGAACCTGATGGCTCATGGGACCCGCATGTCATCCTCTATGTACTATAAAAGTTTTTTTCTAGGATTTTTTTCTTTTGATCCCCTGCCGCCTTGGAAACGTTGAGTAAACTGCTGACTCATGGGACCCGCATGTCATCCTCTATGTACAATCAACTTTCTTTTTCTTTTGATCTCAAGCCGCATTTGAAACGTTGAGACCGCTGCTGCAAAATGGGACCCGCATGTCATCCTCTATGTACAATAAAGTTTCTTTTCTTGGATTATTTTTGGCTCCTGATATTTGGTCACTTGCCTTTTTCTTTCGATCTCATGCCGAGTTTGAAACGTTGAGGAACCTGCTGGCTCATGGGTCCCGCATGTCATCCTCTATGAACAATAAAAGTTTCCTTTGTTGGATTTATTTTTTACCCCTAATTTCTGGCTATTTACCTTTTTCTTTTGATCCCCTGCCCCCTTTGAAACGATGACGACGCAGTTGGCAGGTCGGTCCCACATGTCATCCTCTATGAACAATAAAAGTTTCCTTTGATGGATTTATTTTTTACCCTACTTAATTTCTGGCTATTTCCTTTTTTTCTTTTGATCCCCTGCCGCCTTGGAATAGTTGAGGATGTCGCTGACTCATGGGTCCCGCATGTCATCCTCTCAGAAAGGTAAATGTTTCTTTTCTTGGATTTTGTTTACCAACTGATTTATGGCTTATTTTTTCTTTCGATCTATTGCCGCCTTTAAAACGTTGATGACGCTGCTGGCTCATGGGTCCCTGATGTCAGCCTCCCCGTACAAGAAATATGTGATATTTCGATTATTTTGCAGACAATAAACAGTGTATTTCGCTCTGAGCTTTGCAAACGGATAAATTAAATCTTTATTTTTACATAAACAAACTTATATGTTGAATCTCCTTGTTTTTTGTTTTTGCGAAACATAGGACTTTCATGTTTTTTATCGAAAAAAGGACTTTCATGTTTTGGAGTGGGCTGAAATTGTACGAGACAAAAGACCGAGCAGGATAGTTCGTAGGCCCAGATGGCCAGATCCAGCCTAATTGAAATCTTTCTTTTCTTGGATTATTTTGGCCAGATGCTACTTCCTTTTTCTTTTGATCCCGTGCTGCCTTTGGAAACGTTGAGACCGCTGCTGCAAAATGGGTCCCGCATGTCATCCTCTATGTACAATAAAAGTTTCTTTTCTTGGATTATTTTCGGGTCCTGATATTTGGTCACTTGCCTTTTTCTTTCGATCTCATGCCACCTTTGAAACGCTGAGGAACCTGCTGGCTCATGGGTCCCACATGTCAGCCTATAAACAACAAACCTTTCCTTTCTTGGAGTTATTTGACCCCTAATTTCTGGCTATTTCGCCTTTTTTTTTATCCCGTGCCGCCTTGGAAACGTTGAGGAAGCTGCTGCCTCAAGGGTCCCGCATGTCATCCTCTTAGAACGATAAATGTTTATTTTCTTTGATTTTTTTACCAACTGATTTTTGGTTTATTTTTTCTTTCGATCCCCTGCCGCCTTTATAACGTTGACGACGCTGCTGGCTCATCGGGCCCCGATGTGCCTCCCCGTACAAAAAACATGTGATATCTTGATTATTTTGCAGATAATAAACAGTGTATTTTGCTCTGAGCTATTGCAAAGGGATAAATTAAATCTTTGTTTTTACGTAAACAAACTTATATGTTGAATCTCCTTGTTTTTTGTTTTTGCCAAGCATAGGACTTTCCTGTTTTGGAGTGGGCTTAAATTGTATGAGTCAAAAGGCTTCCAGCAGGGTAGTTCGAAGGCTCAGATGTCCAGATGCAGCCCAATTGAAATTTTTCCTGTTTTTGGCTACTTCCTTTTTATTTTGGTCCTGTGCCGACCGCTATTGCAAAATGGGGCCGACATGTCATCCTCTATGTACAATAAAAGTTTCTTTTCGTGGATTATTTTTGGCTCCTGATATTTGGTCACTTGCCTTTTTCTTTCGATCTCATGTCAACTTTGAAACGTTGAGACCGCTGCTGCAAAATGGGACCCGCATGTCATCCTCTATGTAAAATAAAAGTTTTTTTGGATTATTTTTGGCACCTGATATTTAGTCACTTGCCTTTTTCTTTCGATCTCATGCTGCATCTAAAACATTGAGGAAGCTGCTGGCTTGTGGGTCCCGCAAGTCATCCTCTATGTAGAATAAAAGTTTCCTTTCTTGGATATATTATTTCTTACCCCTAATTTCTGGCTACTTCTTTTTCTTTTGATCCCGTGCCACCTTGGAAACGTTGAGACCGCTGCTGCAAAATGGGACCCGCATGTCATTCTCTATGTACAGTAAAGTTTCTTTTCTCGGAGTTATTTTTGGCTCGTGATATTTGGTCACTTGCCTTTTTCTTTCGATCCCGTGCCACCTTTGTAACGATGAGACCACTGCTGCAAAATGTGACCCGCATGTCGTCCTAAAAATACTTTCCTTTCTTGGAGTTATTTTTTACCCCTAATTTGTGGTTACTTCCTTTTTTTTGATCCCCTGCCGCCTTTGAAACGTTGAGCACTCTTCTGGCTCATGGGTCCCGCATGTCAGCCTCTGTGAACAATAAACCTTTCCTTTCTTTGATTTATTTTTGACCCCTAATTTCCGACTAGTTGCCTTTTTTTTGGATCCCATGCCGCCTTGGAAACGTTGAGGATGCTGCTGCCTCATGGGTCCCGTATGTCATCCTCTCAGAACGATAAATGTGTTTTTTCTTGTTTTTTTTACCAACTGAAGTTTGGCTTATTTTTTCTTTCGATCTCATTCCACCTTTAAAACGTCGAGGACGCTGCTGGCTCATGTGTCCCACATGTCAGCCTCTTTGAACAATAAACCTTTCCTTTGTTGGATTTATTTTTGACCAATAATTTCAGGCTATTTTCCATTTTCTTTCGATCACATGGCGCCTTTGAAACCTTGAGACGCTGCTGGCTCATGGGTCCCACATGTCAGCCTCTATGAACAATAAAAGTTTCCTTTCTTGGATTTATTTTTGACAGTAATTACTGGCTATTTGCATTTTTTCGATCCACTGCCGCCTTTGAAACTAAGAGGACGCTGATGCACGTGAGGTGTGGTCTGAAGATAATGGCTTCTATGGTATTCACCTAATCTATAAGAATTTTGCCTCTCCCAAGATGTGGATCTTTGATTATCTTTGTTCAGTCGGTGTTCTGCGGCGGTTCTATTATCGCCTTCGTCAAGCATACATGATATAGCATTGACGAACTGAATGTGAACATCCGTTACAGGCTTTTTTTTAGTAGATTCTGTCAACCAATTGCTAGCTTCAATATATATCACTAGTAGTACATACATCCCGAAAGCATTAGAATAATAGACCATGTTCACAAGAATAACATCAAGTCCGAAGTACATTAACCAAGTGATGAAGTATATTGTTCAGACCAGTACAAAATATAGGGAGTTAAAGTAACACTATGCAGAAATTGGCCCAAATCTTGCATATATCTCTCTAGCAAAGGGATCAGCCACTGACAAGTCATGTATCAAGCAGCTACGAACACCGTCCGAGCTGAACTTATCTAAGGATGGTAAATATCCAAACTGAAAATCAACATCTCTAGAAGCGGTGTTCTTCAGGTCTAGGCACTTGAACTGGGTATCCCACCAGATCTTATTGTGATAATTTGTTACACCAAATTTCATTACTTTGAGCATTCTAGTGTTCTGCATAAAGAACCTGGAGACAATAACATCATTTCTCCTTCCTCGGTAGTCAGAAATTGAAATTTCTTTGACATGGAGATCAAGGCATTCAATGGGACAGGCTGGCTCATTATGCAGCACATGAACCTTATCGCCGGTTCTATAAAACTGCAAAGAATTCAAATTAAGTAGTCAGTACAATAACAAAGTACTTCATAGCTGTCAACTAATGAATATCTCATGTGAGTTGAATCATGTGTTAACTGAGGACCGTGGAACAACATAATCCCCTGACACGTTCCAATTTGATAGATGCACTTTTTTACATCTGTTATTGTCATTGTAAAGTTTGGGAAAGGTTACCAACATGGGAAACTCCAATCCGCAACTAGTTGCGGGTGCACCCCATTTTTCTTTTGACACTTCCAAGTTTCCAAAAAAAATGTAAACTAAAAGTCTGGACATACATTGTGTTCTATCATGTGCTTCTGTGAAGTTTCATCCAAAAATATGATAATATGTGATCTACACAAAAAAGAATAAATGATGTGTAAATAGTAAGTCACACTATTTACATATGTCTAATCTTTTTTACACAGATCACATATTATCATGTGTTTATATGAAACTTCACAGATGCACAAGATACAACACATTGTATGACAAGAAGTTTAGTTTTGAACCAACATAAATATAACTCCATTGTGGATGTTCTTCTAGTACAAAATATTGTTCAACTGATCTAGGCTAATAACAGGTTAACTCCATGTAACTCTACACTTTTTGCTCATAGTGGTAAACAGTTAACAACAACGAATTTACCTTGATATATAGCTTCTCCGTGCAGGGAAAGCATCTAAGAAATGCAAGTAGTTGATCCAGACTAGGGCTGTCAGATTTTAGAACCAAGTTCTTCACTGTGCACAGAGAATGTTCCAAGCTTATGGGCATCATCCTCTACAGGACAATGGTACATATGTCAAAAAAAATAACAAAAATGTGAGTTAATTCAACAAGAAGAAGGTTGTTCTACCAAAAAGTTTATGCGTCCAATAACAAGTTGGCAGCCAGGGTACGACGCAAAGCCCAACACCATCAACTTTGGTGCGTTGGCGACCTGGATTAGTAGTGGAACATCATGAACACATATGACCAATCTCTCGAGGCAAGATGCATCCATAATTTGCACCGTGTTTAACTGAATAAGTTCGGTGGTGTTGTGTTTCCAATAGCTAGCCACACTAATTGTACGAAGATTTGGCATGTGAATGTTGAGGTGGGTGAACCCGTGGACCCCCTCAAGGTGAAGTGCCTCGAGCACAATACAGCGGGTGAACAGGCGGTTGATGTTCGCCGCCTTACAGATGTAGATGTCATAGAGCATCAGCTTCTTGAGTTGGGGGAAAAGAAGCATGGAGTTGGCATAAATCTCGGGCAAATAGCAAGTACAAATGCTGACAATACGCAGCGTGGGCGCGCAGCGGAGCGCGGACAGCGGGAAGGAGTGCATCACTGTTCCACCATCGAATCTGAGGTACTCGACGCAAGATAGGGTGGTGGACCGGAACCAGCTGTCGAGCGTGGTGTCGACCTTGCAAGTGCTTCTGAAGGGGTCAATTGATATGCTTCTGGCGGGGCCAGGGTGAGCGGCGAGGATACTGGAGACCGCGGCGATGCGTTTGTGGTTTTGCTTGGCGAGTTGGTCGTCGATCTCGAGGTTAAGTGGGACGGAGTGCCAGAGGTGGCGCCACCATTTGGAGACCAAGGTTGTGCTTATAGCGGATATAGTGGGCAGGTGGGAGATGATGATGTGGAGAATCTGGTCGGGGAGGCGGCTGATGAGGTCGTTGTCGTCGGCGAGGAGGTTAAGTGGGACGGAGCGCCAGAGGTGGCACCACCATTTGGAGAGCAAGGTTGTCCTTACAGCGGATATCATGGGCAGGAGGGAGATGATGATGTGCAGCATCTCGTCGGGGAGGCGGCTGACGAGGTCGAGGCTCGACGGAGGCTCTGCCCAATCTGGCTCGACCCGCCTTCGGGAGTTGAGCGGCTCCGCCTCCATCTGACACGGCGGCGACACACGCAACGCCGCCGTCGTCTGCTCGAAGTGTGTAGCAGGTAGCGGAGCGGATCTGCTGGACAGGGGAATAGGCGCAGCGGCGGTGGTGAGGACAGAAAGGTACTCGGCGGTGGATTTAGGTGGATGGCGGATGCAAGTGCGCTGGGGGGTTTGGAGGAGACGGCAAGCGCTATGGAAGGAATGTTTGCGGCGGGCGGCCAGCCGGGGCGAGGAGAGAAAGGTATACTGCTACTAATGATGCGGTGCGGCGTTTGCGTCTCCCTTCCTCACGAGTTTTTGATAATCACTCTTGAAAACACCGAGAAGATGGAGGTGAAGACGGAGAGGCAAGGAAAAAAACATTGTGAATTGAAATCAAAAATACTACAGGCGTTCCTTCTCTCTCTGGTCTCTGCTGCACTTACTGCACCTGTGGTGCAGGCGTGTGACCCGAGAAGAAGCTAATGTACTGTATAGTTGTCCCGTGCACGCCGTGTAGCTGTATTTTGTCTCGTCAAATCAGCTCGGGACAGTTTCAGCAGAGAAAACATCATTTTTTTCTTGCCATCATCATAATAGGCGAACATTACCACAGGCCCACATGGGTTGTATTTATGTAAACGGTTGGAGGCTACGGCGAGGGATACTTTTTCCCTACATGGGTGGCAGCATAGTCTACGGATTGAAGCCCCACCCGCATTTTAGGCGTTATATGATTCATCGTTTCGATATGTATTTCGCCTATTTTCTCCTTTAGTTTGACATTTTTGTGATCCTAAGACTATTAAAACGGCTGTGTGCACCCTGGTTGTGCAGAGGCTAGATGTAATTGCTTATCAAAAGTAATAAAGCATCCTTTATCGAAAAATTACCACAGGCCCACGGTAGTGCACATCCAACTTTTACTACTCAATCCTCCATATGCTGCACAAACCACCACTTTAACTTTTTCTTTGCAGTTTTCACTATTTTTAGCAGTTTCCACCATGTGGTGGTCTAATATGTTGCAAATTTCACCACTTGGTCATCTGATCAGTTATTTTGTCATGTCGATAGCAAAATCAACAAGTGGATGCCAACTTTTTTGAAGGGCTTCTCTCTAAAACACAGTTTGCATTATGGCATGTTTGGTATTTTCCCTTAGTACATCAAAAAAAAAGTTGACTACATGCTTTTATTTTCCTATTTTAAGCACCTTTTACCATGATTTCAAATTTAGGTCAAACTCACGGGGGCCATAGGATGCACGGCATTTATTTGGCAATTGTTTCAGTATGGCCAAGTAGTTAGGTCTCCTTTGGTTCATAGGAAATGGAAAGTATAGGAAAAGGAAAATAATAGAATTGGGATGTCATGTCTACTTGAATCCTATGGGAATCAGGCTCATTTCATAGGATTGACATAGGAATTATGTTGGATTTGGTTCTTATGGGAAAATTTCTTATACAAGTCATTTGATTCATAGGAACTATTCCTATCAAAATCTTATAGTGCAAATCCTATAGGAAAAACACATTAGCTAATACCTCATGGAAAAGTTCCTTTCCCACAATCAAAGACACATCATGTTCCTATAGGATTCAACTTGGCATAACATTCCAATCATGCACCTTTCATATTCCTACACCCTCCATATTCCTTTGAATCAATGGAGCCCGAAGTTTATTTGATTGTAGCAAAGGAATTTTCCATGTATCAACAGTTTGACATGGTATTTCAATATCAAATCAATAAGGCATGCAAACATACTTAAAGACACACATGGTGCCAAAATCGGTGAAAGGGAATATTCTCAAGAACATAGGTGTGTCATGTTTGGCATTGTTCCTAGGTAGTTCATCACAAATGATGAGTCCATGCTAAATTACTAACATTCGGGAGTTTGCCATGGTTCTAGCATTAACCAACTCACCTCTCACTTCAGAAGAGAGCCACGCGAACTCCAAGAAGGATTGTGTCAAAAAAAACTCCAACATGCATGGTGCCAAAATCTGGCAAGTTTTTTTTAAAAAATATTTTGGTGTGCCATGTTTGGTATTTTTTATATACATGTAGATTACATACATCACAAACAACTACTGAATGCTTTTGTTTGCCATATGGGTGTTACATACTTGGATGCATCGCATATGTTTGGTCAATTTTTTTGGGGGGGGGGGGGGGTACCACACCTTTAGTGCACATCATGTATATATAGTTTCCCCTTTTTTAATTGTACTTCGTGTACTTCGGTTGAAATTTCAGATTAAATGGAAATGAGCCCAAAACTAATTTAATATATGGTCACAAACCGAAATAATTCGTGAAATCTTGGAAATGTCCATGCTACCATATCAACCACGTGAAAAAATTGCATTGGCGGCAATCTGCCACTACAAATTTTTACCATTTCACGGAAAACACTCATGTACTAATTTGTTCCCTTCTAGCACTTCATAAATCTCCCCGATCTAGTTCGAAAAGGAGCCCCCGTCCAAAGAGTCCCTGTTTATAACTAAAACTAATTAATTCAGTACCGCATAAATCACAATTACCATTAGATAAACAAGATTAATATAGGAGCATGTACCTGTTGATCGCCAAAACCCACCGGCGGGCAGCGGCCTGTCAACACGGTAGAGCCGGGAAGAGCCTAGAGCTGCGGCTGGCTGAGACCCCTCCGAGCGACGGCCCGCAATGCTCTTCTGGTCACACGCGGCGATGCGAAGTGCAAGGGCGTGCCACCTGACCTATACCTGGTCAGGAAGGTGATGGGGATGCCTCGCTTAGTTCCTGCATGGCATACACGTAAACATTAAATAAGAGCCTCGATCGGCTCTCAGGTTATCCTGTGAATCGGCTCAAAGAGCCGATCCACCCATGATCCGTACGGGGTGCACGAATACTTGGTGATCCTGCTTGATCAAGATAAAGCTAATGAGATCTACGACGATTTAGGGTTTTCACCGCATAATCGGATCATCCTACTCCAGGTTGGGCCTCGCGGCCACGCACGGTGCTCGTAAGCCGATCCTAAACAAGGCCACACAACCAACGTGACGTTGATCATCGGAACATCCTGTTTAGGACTTGCGAACGCCACCCTACGTGCCGCTGGATCCTCCCCCCCTTCGTAAGGCCTAACTATTGCAGATATTAAACTAATCCTTGCAGAGCAAGGAGCAATCGTAACGGATCAGATCTACTAGATGATGAACAAGCAGGGTGCCGCCCCCACGCCTGAGATAGGCGTGAGGGCGGCTAGACATGCGAGGGTTGCACTACGTAAGCATGTTTATACGAAGAGCTATGCTAACCCTAACACATCTATGATAACTACGTTGCCCGCCATCAAAGACGCTTCAGTACGGGCAACGCATGAACAACGTGGAGCTTGTGCTGCCTAGATCGCAAGATGCGATCTAGGCAGCATGTCGCTTACCTGATTGAAACCCTCGAGACGAAGGAGTTGGCGATGCGCCGAGATTGGTTTGTTTTGGGGTGAACGTTGTGTTGTTGTTTATTCCATAAACCCTAGATACATATTTATAGTCCAGCGGACTTTCTAATGTGGGAATATCCCACCGTGCACGATACAAACTCTAACCTTTGATCTAAGATATAATCTACTTATACTTAAAGATACACGGGCCATCTAGCCCAAATTCTCCGTGCAAGGCCGCTTCAGAGATCTTCCACGTGTAGTCCTCTAAGCCCATCTCTCTTACGGCCCACCTCTGGATTTGTCCAAAATATGGTGATAACACATGCCCCCCTGGTTTTGGAAATAATTTTTCCAAAATCATTTAAGCTTTCCTTTCGAAGGGTCATGTCGTGGCAGAGCAGAGCTGTTGCAGTATCCGTTATCATTATGCCCTGTCTTCTCAGCTTCTCTGCAAAATTCGATAGCTCTGGCGTCATCTCCTTGGAAACTGTAATGACAGTAAATTTCCACCAGGCTCCTCATTATTTAACTGTGCCGATCGATTAGCTTTCTTCATCTCCTTCCTCTGTTCCAGCCATCGGCACCCAAAAAACCCTCTTTTCCCTCAGCAATGTCTTCCTCTTCCTCCTCCTTCTCAAACCTCTTCCCCCCATTCTCGCCGAAGAAGAATGAGGACAAACCTTCTTCCGAAGTGAACCCCCTCCCCTCCGATGATGAGAAGAAAGAAGGAGAAGCAGCGAAGGCCAAGGCCTTCCCCTCCGTCAAGCTCCCGCCGAAGAAGCGCTCCCGCATGTGGGCGGACAGCGAGGATGAAGATGACGACGAAGAAGAAGAAGAGGAGGAAGAAGATGAATCTTCCTCTTCCGCCGGGTACCCGCCAACCAAGCGCTTCCGCTCCTGGGCGGACAGCGAGGACGATGATGATGATGAGGAGGAAGAGGCTCCGGCCACAGGCTGGGGTAGCAGCGACGAGGAGCTCCCCGGGAGCAGCGCCGACGACATCGACGGCGGTGACGACGAGGACAGCGACGATTAGTAGAAATAGGACTAGTAGTAGCAGTGCGCTAGGCACTAGATCCCTCTTTTGAGAGCTATCGGCTCTTTCTTGTAAAGCCGCTCCTCTGACTTAATGAAATTGTTCTTTTGATTCATCTTTCAATTGCCCCAATTTCATTCCTTCCGCCTGCCATGTCAAGACCGATAGCAATGTATCGATTTTTTCCTTCTTTTGGCCGCCCATGAAGCTGGATTCTTATGTCGATTAGCTCGTAGGCCAAGAACTTCTCAATTTCAGGCTGCGATTTGGTATCTGACCATATTTTTCGCAATCCCTTAGCCGATGACTATTCATCGGCTATTTTGAGAATCCAATCCCTGTGCAGCGACAGGCCAGTCCAAAATCTGTAAAAGCCGACGGCCTCCCTTCCTGATTCCTCTCCATAGCTTCAGCAATCTTCTTTCGCGAACAGAACTGCTTCCAGAGAGGATCACAACGCAGGATCAATCGATGCAATCTCGATGTAGTCCGTTGCCCCCCGAGTCTTCATCAAGGTGAGGACAGTCGTGAGCTAACCACATGTGTCACCACCAGCCTCCGAATCGTAATGCCAGCCGATTCCATCAAAATCGGCTCTCTAAAGAACTTCTAGGGCGAGCTGCCCCCCGAGCCTTCATCAAGGCAAGAATACCGGCGAGGATGCATAAGTCGTTGATCAGCTTTCTTCTACTGAACATCGACGTCGATGTAAACCCTTGAACACATAGCCAGTAGGTCTTGGTCCCGTGCAACTGTACTAAAGTCGATGACTGCGCGTCGGCTTCGCTTCTTGCGAAAAAAAAAAATTTTTTGTTTGGCCGATTTTTCTTAATCGGCCCCCAATGTTCCACCTCACGCATGTCTGCACATGTTTATCCGCACATGTTCATCTGACT
This sequence comes from Lolium perenne, assembly GCF_019359855.2. NCBI lineage: Eukaryota > Viridiplantae > Streptophyta > Magnoliopsida > Poales > Poaceae > Lolium > Lolium perenne. The sequence continues at coordinate 46,788,980 of NC_067244.2, forward strand.
ATATGCCCCCCGAGCCGAATCTGCCAAATGATTGCAGATATCGGCTTTCTTGGTAAGTCAGGGCACTGCACTTGCACGTCGACTTCGCAAAGATTCATGCTGACTTTCATCTGCCGACATGGCTGCTGCCCAGTAGATCGTTGCTGACCATAAACAGAATATGTGCAGAAGATAATTTTGGCCGATTGCTGGAATCGGCCTCCACATTGCTTGCTCGATGAAGGTTTTGTAATGTTCCTCCATAAAATTTTTGGGGCCGATCACAAGGATCAGCCTCGCACGGTTTGCTCATTGGTTTAATCTTGCTACTCGGTTAGGCTGGATAAAACCAACCCAACCTCTGACTTGATGCGCCTGCTGTCATCCACCTTGAGTGCATCGTATAATCGTGGAGCACTAAGCTCTGTCGGCAAGACGAGCACCATGTTTGTGCCAGCCGATGTTTCATCATCGGCTTTCTTTTGCTTGGGACGCCACTCCATTCTCCGTGGACGACCCTCTTCATCCAGGGCTCGCTGAATCTTCGCAGCCAGATCAGGCCGTGCCTTCCTTAGCGTATGCAAGTATAACCTTTCGGCTTCCTCCAGGCCGCGCAACCGCTGAACCCTGCGTTTCTGTGAACGGCTGAGTCCGTCAGGGCACCACCTTGGACGGTGGTACCTGTCTTCTTCTTCTTCTAGTCCCTCGTCTTCGGAGTCTTCAATATCTGCCCAACGAGGTGACTCAGCACGTTTACTCTGTGGCGGGAGAGGCCCTAAACGCTGGAACACAGACACGTTGGCTGCCTCCTTCTTCTTCTTGTTGCATTCTGGGCAATTGCCGATTGTGGGCAATCGGCTCATTCCTGAATCCCAGCGATTAATACGAAGAAAGGGCAATCCCAAGAAACCGGCGTTGTCATCTTGCTCCCTTGGCCTGTCCGTGGCACGGCGCTCGTGCTCCTCCTCATCGCGATCCTGCCGACGATGTCTTCGGCTTCTCTAGCCGCACGATCTCCTTCATCATCATAGTTGGACCGTCGGCGTTGGTCATACTGACTCACATATTTGTTGAGGAGGTGATCAGAGAGAGGTCGCTGATATCTTATGTTCTTCACTTCTCCCTCTGTGACGTAGCGCTTGCCATCATGATGGAGCCGATCGCGTGGAGCGGCCTCTTCTGTGTCCTTGCTATGAGAGCAGCTGCCCTCATCTCCATCTTTGCCAGAGTGGTTCCCAGGCCCTACCATGTTGATGCTGAACGTGGGACCTGGCTGGCAGCCCTCGGGGTAGATGACTTCTACCATGTTAACGGCGGGGAAGGGCTGGGTGTCTACCTTCATGGCGTACTGGTTGAAAATTAAACGCCCCTTCTCTATCGCCGCTTGGATGTGCTGACGCCACACCCTGCAGTCGTTGGTGGCATGGGAAAGCGAGTTGTGGAATTTGCGATGACGGCTTTCCGTTTAGCTCTTGCGCCGTAGGGAACTTGAGACCTTCAGGAATCGTCAACTGTTTCTCCTTAAGCAGGAGGTCGAAGATTTGTTCAGTCTTGGTCACGTCAAAATCAAATCCCCTGGGCGGCCCTGGTGGCTTTACCCATTTGCAGGATACGGGGGTTCCTCCCCGAGTCCACTCAGCCACTGCTACTTCTTGGTCTCCCGCAGGCACTTCACCTTCCTCTGTATCGACCAAGACTATCGCACGCTTGAACTTGTCTTGGTACAGTCTGGGTGGCGCCTGTTCATATGCTGATAGTTTCTGAACCATGTGCGCCAGCGAGGGATAATCTGCTTGGGAGGCCATGTCCTTGAGCTGTGTTGCAAGGCCAGCTACTGCCAATTCGACTGCTTCCTTTTCAGTTATACGAACCGAATAACATCGGTTCCTAAGATTCTGAAGCGCTGGATGTACTCTGTCACCGTTTCTCCGCGCTTCTGACGTAGTTGTGCTAGATCGGCAATGCTAGACTCGGAAGCTTCTGAATGGTATTGCGTATGGAACTGTTCTTCCAATTGCTTCCAAGACTGGATGGAGTTTGCTGGCAAAGAGGTATACCATACATAAGCCGATCTGTGAGGGACCGTGAAAAGAGCCTCACGCGTAGCTGATCCGACACTCGAAGCCGGTCCTAGTTGCGCCAAATATCGGCCGATGTGCTCGATGGAGCTGGAGCCATCTGATCCACCGAATTTGGAGAAGTCGGGGAGCCGATATTTAGGTGGCAGCGGGATCATCTCGTACTCGTCGGGTACGGCTTGGAATAGCCGATTGCCCTCCTTTTCGGCATAATGCCGAACTGGTCTCTCGGTATGGTACCGATCTGATCCGCCGTGCTTGGCTGCAGGAGATGCATTACGAAGATTCGCCGGGGTGGCGTACTTAGCCAGCCATGTTTGCTTTTTCCAGCTCTCGAGCCAACCTGCAGGAGCTGGGCTCGGGAGTTTCGTCGGGGTGGCGTACTTAGTTAGCCACGTACGCTTCTCAAGCTCGTTGCTGACGTTCCTCCTGTTTGCGCCGGAGTCCCTGACGTTGTGGCCTGGTTTGAGAGTGGCCAGTTGCCACAATCTGGCACATACGTGCACGCGTATCCTTGAGGGATCTCCTTGGGCGCCTCAGCCAAGAACTGGTAGTCACTAGGGTCACCACCGATCTTGTAGACGACGAATGCCGGTGTAGCCGGCACTTCAGCTGGTGCTGCCAACGCATATGGCAGCGGTGGACGGGACTGGAGTGGCAACTCTCCTTGGTGCGTCCCGAGAGCTGGTCCTGACGGCGAGTACTGGTGGCTCATGATCTCCTGGATCACGCGCAGAGCGAGACGCTCCAACACGTTGACCAAGTTTTCAGAGTGGCGGTGTAGCGAGTGAGCCACCAAGTAATTGATCTCCTGCCGTAGGGCCCTGGTGCGTTCCTCCGACGGGGCAGAGAGATCTATCCCATCGAGTGCACCTTGTGGTGAGAACCCCTTCCATCTGATGCCATGGGTACGGGTTCTCTGAAAAGAGCCGATGAGGTCGGCTTCAAGGGTGGCCTTGATCTCGTCATGTTTCTTCTTGAGCTCAGCAGCAGCTCCTCGTAGGTGATCGGGCGTGCCGTCCGCCGCCATCTCGATGTAGATGGCGATGTGGTTGATGTAGATGATAGTCCCACCGGCGTGCCAGAATGTGTTGATCGCCAAAACCCACCGGCGGGCAGCGGCTGTCAACACGGTAGAGCCGGAAGAGCCTAGAGCTGCGGCTGGCTGAGACCCCTCCGAGCGACGGCCCGCAATGCTCTTCTGGTCACACGCGGCGATGCAAAGTGCAAGGGCGTGCCACCTGACCTATACCTGGTCAGGAAGGTGATGGGGATGCCTCGCTTAGTTCCTGCATGGCATACACGTAAACATTAAATAAGAGCCTCGATCGGCTCTCAGGTTATCCTGTGAATCGGCTCAAAGAGCCGATCCACCCATGATCCGTACGGGGTGCACGAATACTTGGTGATCCTGCTTGATCAAGATAAAGCTAATGAGATCTACGACGATTTAGGGTTTTCACCGCATAATCGGATCATCCTACTCCAGGTTGGGCCTCGCGGCCACGCACGGTGCTCGTAAGCCGATCCTAAACAAGGCCACACAACCAACGTGACGTTGATCATCGGAACATCCTGTTTAGGACTTGCGAACGCCACCCTACGTGCCGCTGGATCCTCCCCCCCTTCGTAAGGCCTAACTATTGCAGATATTAAACTAATCCTTGCAGAGCAAGGATCAATCATAACGGATCAGATCTACTAGATGATGAACAAGCAGGGTGCCGCCCCCACGCCTGAGATAGGCGTGAGGGCGGCTAGACATGCGAGGGTTGCACTACGTAAGCATGTTTATACGAAGAGCTATGCTAACCCTAACACATCTATGATAACTACGTTGCCCGCCATCAAAGACGCTTCAGTACGGGCAACGCATGAACAACGTGGAGCTTGTGCTGCCTAGATCGCAAGATGCGATCTAGGCAGCATGTCGCTTACCTGATTGAAACCCTCGAGACGAAGGAGTTGGCGATGCGCCGAGATTGGTTTGTTTTGGGGTGAACGTTGTGTTGTTGTTTATTCCATAAACCCTAGATACATATTTATAGTCCAGCGGACTTTCTAATGTGGGAATATCCCACCGTGCACGATACAAACTCTAACCTTTGATCTAAGATATAATCTACTTATACTTAAAGATACACGGGCCATCTAGCCCAAATTCTCCGTGCAAGGCCGCTTCAGAGATCTTCCACGTGTAGTCCTCTAAGCCCATCTCTCTTACGGCCCACCTCTGGATTTGTCCAAAATATGGTGATAACAGTACCACCTGTCAATTACCGGTTCGCAATCTCCATATGCTCACAATGAGCGGTTCCACATTATACTTGGTCGAATTCAATTAAACATACAAGTACATCATGCCGAAGTTTTGTTCTAGGACATGGACACGCTCAAACTAATGACGGTAATAGATGATACAACATCGCACACATAAATAGACGACATGTCTAAAATGAGTACTCATTTTTTAACACAGAAAAGTCCCGAAGGACCTGGCGACACTGCTTTTATATTATGATGACGGTGGGATTACAGACTGCAAGGAGGACCCTCCAAGCAAAAGGAAACTACGGACAGGACATCTAAAAGTACAAAAAGAACTCTAGATCTAGAAAAGGAAACTCCATCCGGTCCTTCTCCACCGAGCTCAGATCTTAGCCTCGAAGCGCGATCATCTTCTCCATCGAGACCGGCAAGATCAACCACCTACCGTCTCGTTGGCGCATGCGGGCACGTCGCCTCGTGTTGCAAGTATTCGAGCAAGTCGCCGCTCATGTCGCAACCATCGTTGCTACAATCCACCTTAAACAAGGAGACAAATCTAATTAAATCTACTTCCTCTTCGTAGATTCCGTCGCAGTTCGGGCACACGAGACTGGGGAGGTTTCTTAAGCAGCTTCCGCATGCAATATGCCCTCGCTCCCCCATGCGAATGCACTGCTTAATACAAGAAAATTAACATGACTGTTGGCCCAAAGAAAAAATATAGCTGGGTGCAACCTAGTGAAGAAAGTACTAACCCGGTATAGTGGACGTCGTGCGATTTGAGAGCACAAACCGCAGATGAACGTTCTTCTCACCCCATTCTTTTCAATGACACATTCACGGGAAAATTCCATACTTTCAGATGGAGGACTTTCACCTTGGAAGACGCCCTGGCATCCCGGGCACGTGCCACCGGGCAGGTTCCTAGCGCAGCTGTCGCATGCAAACTTCTTGCACGAACAGCACTGCTTAATACAAGGAAATTAACACGACTGTTGGCCCAAATTAAAATACAACTGGATGAACCTAGTGAAGAAAGTTCTAACCTGCCAAAATGGAGGTTGTGCGGATTGAAAGCACAAACCGCAGGTGAGCAGTCTTCTCAATTTAGCATCATCAAAAAGAGCTCTAAAGATACCAGGGGGAACCTCCATGCCCAACGATTCTAAATGGAATATGAATTTAGAGCATGGGAAGGAGATGGGAATAGAGGGTCATAGTCTTCGACTTGTATATATATAGGAGAGGGAATTGCAGATTCCACCACGAACAGAGATCCAGTGACTTCACTTGCGACTTGTACGTGAGTCATTCGATCAAGATCTAACGCACATTGTTGATCCAGATTTTGAACTTAAAATTAAACTCAATTTTGAAATGAAGTATAACTTTACCAGAATACTTAAGGAAAGATATATATCTTACTGTAATATTTTCGATTTTTTCCGAGCAACTTCAATTGTGACTTCAAATTCTGGATCAAATGTGTCCGTTGGATCTTGATCCGATGGCTCATGTACGTAAAGTTGCATTTTGGAGTAAGTAAAGTCACTGGCCTCAAGTTCCACCACCTCATACTTCGTATGTTGCACAAAAAAAACATTTGGACGGATATTTTGCGGTTTCCACCATGTACTGCTCCCATCTGTTGTGATTCCACCACTTAATCATCTAATCAACCAATTATACTGGTAAATATTCTCTTACTTTGCATCTCAAACATTTCCCTAACTTTGAGTCCCTGAAATGCAGATCCCACAATTTGGGGGACCCGGCTGTCAATGACCCAAAGTCAGGAAAGGCCAAGCCAGAGAATCCCCTTCGGGTAGAGCGGGCTGTGGGTCTTCTCGCTGACCGTGAACATTTGATAGAGTGCAGTATGAACGCGCGTTAGTACACTCAGAAAAGATAGAGAGAGAGAGACGCTGAAGAGGACTTTGAGTTCTGGTACCTCACCTGCCCGAAAAAAGTACGCTGGCAGCCTGACCTGCCCTAAGTACGTCCGGTCAAATCGATGCCTTGCCTTGCACGCCGCCTGCGCGCATCCATGTCTTCCCGATGAAATTGTCAGTCCAAAAAAATCGGAAATTTAATTCGGCTCTTGGGCGGATATGCTACCTCGACCCAAAAAAACATAGTATTTTTAATTTTCGAAAAATTCTAACAAAAAAATTCGCATGTACTCCTCGATAATCTATGTGTGTTCGTGTAGTTTCGTGAAAAGCCGATACTTTTTGTGGTTGATGTAAGAAGACAAAAGCAAGTATTACAAACAGCTTTATTTTTAGCAATAAATTTTATCTTTTTTACACAGCCCAAATGACAATTTAGTTTTTTATGGAAAGACTTTATGCGCTCTTAGCATGTGAAGATGAAAAGATTAATTTTTTGTTTGGAAGTTTTTGACATTTCAAAATATATAGATGTTGCAGTTCAAACTAAAGGGAGCATACGCACCCAGGAGCCAAAACATCACTCCCCCAGAAAATACGATTTGTTTTCTATTTGCGACGCTTCCGCGATGCCTATCACATGTCTGTAGCTAGCACCATCGAGCACGCCCCAATGCTGTGTGTATTGTCTTGTCAATTCAATGGTCATGGTAATCTGACCAAAATATACGTCTTGGAGTACGCGTGCGCCTTATTCCTTGAAATGGACATAGTACTTTATATTTGGCCCAAATGCGAAAAGTGCTACTCCTCCTATTCTAGTACTATACCATATTATGTTAGAAGTTTGGATCATGATGAACAAGTTAAATGTAATCTTCAAAACGTACATCTATGTCAAGTTTGACTAGTGCAAATAAACCCTCTGGCATTAAGAGAAACATCAAATAGTACAAAACATCTTAACAAAAACGAAATTACAACAAAATCCTTGAGATGCCCTTCGTCTTCAACCTCCAGACCGTGTCGACAGCACCATGGCCGACACTAATCCAACCCAGGAAGCCAGAATCCTAGGATAAGCAAGCTCGGAAGGTAGGTGGCCACGGCAGCTCTAGCACGTACCAATTCAGCACGTGCGAGGGCCCGCCCAGCATCTCAATCGGCACGGTGTGAAGCCAGTGCTCGTCTCGAGCTCTCTGGAAGCGTGAGAGCTCGCCGGATTCTCTGTCGAGAGCAAGAATGAAGTTTCCGAGCGCACCGAACAAGTACCACTGGAAGAAACGGGCGTTGCACCCCACAAAGAGGATATCCGACAGGCCTGTGTGCGTGGCGTCGAGAGGCACGGTGGCGCCGGAGGAGGTCCAAGCGTGGCCACCAGGGCCAGGCGAGAACACGCAGGTCTTGCAGATGCCGTCATGATAGATCAGGCACGTTACCCTGTAATTTGACAGACTGATGCGCGCCGCAGCGTCCTCGCCATGGAGGGCGGCGCCCAGGAACAATCTTACGAATGTTGTGTTCGAAACAGCAGGGGGTGGAGGGACCGTCACGTACTGACCTGCCAGGGGATCGCAGACGACGAGACGTGAAGGCTGCTCGAAAGGCTTCCCGTGTTCGGTGTGGTCGAAGTCCGCAAGGAGTAGGAGGCCGCCCCGAGAGTCGGCGAGCTCCAAGCTGAGGTCGCCGTTTGGCGCCCGTGGGAGGAAGTCGAGCGCGAGATTATTTGCGGCGACCCCGGCCCAACATGACGAGGAAGAGGGAACGAAGTGGGGCAGCAAGCCAGACGGACGATAGTGACAATGGGAGAAGCTGATGTGGTAGTGGCCGGCGACTATGGAGGATGGCGCGCCGTGGAGAGCGGAGACGACACGGAAGTTCTCCGACGCGATGACCTTGCGCCATCTCCTGCAGGTGAACGCGGCGCGGACGAGATCCAGAGGTGAGGTGAGGCGCAGGAACACCAGCCCGAGAAGTTCATCCGGGATGGTGTCACCCTTGTCCTCCTGCCCGGACTTCCTCTGAGCATTCTTCCAGCGGGGGCGGCTGTGCCCCATCTCCGGCTGGACCTAGCTTGCGTACGGGGGCGAGGTGTGCTGTAGGGAGGAAGCTAGGGAAGTAGCGAGGCGGCCGGCTTGGTAGAGACTAGAGAGCGAAGAGGAGATTTTTCTCGCTGGGGGAGTTAAGTCGGCATGGGAATTAAGGAGGAGACTATGTACTGATCGAAAAAGTTCCGTGGAATCAGATTCCTATAGAGGGGGTACTATGTACAGTACTGAGTAGTAGTAATTTTGGGATGGAGGGAGTGCTCAGAGTATCTCAAGATATAAAAAAAGAAAAAGCAAACCAGGCCCTTAGTACGAGGAAATTGCACGACACACCACTTATTGTTGTGATTGTTGCACAAAACGGACACTTTACTTTTTTTGCACATATACATCACTAACTATGGATACAAATTGGAATAAAAACTAGTACTCCGTAGTTGGCGATCCCCGATCATCTGATTTTATCTTACATAGTTTAGTCCTACGTTTGAACCTCCACGCAACTATGTCTTATATATGAAGTCAATCATGAAGAGAAGTGGTTTTGGGTTTCAAACATGGAAATTTCAAGAACCTCCCAAAAGCTTTATTTTAGAGTGACTAAGAAGGATCCATGCTTACCTTTTCATTTTCATATTTTAAACTTGTTTAAATCTTTGTCAAACCTAGGATTTGACCAAAAGATTCAAATGGGCATAAAATTCATAAAAAACAGAAAAATGAAAACCAAATCATATAGTCTTCGTATGTCATATAGCAAGCATTCAAGTTGATAAATTAACAAGGTTTGGACATATTGAAACCATACAAATCATGTATCTACCCCTAACCCTAAACTCGGTCGATCTTATGAAGTCTAGCATGAAGAGAAGTCGTTTTGGGTTTCAAACATGGAAATTTCAAGAACACCTCCAAAAAGCTTCATTTTAGAGTGACTAAGAAGGATCCATGCTTACCTTTTCATTTCATGTTATAAACTTGTTTAAATCATGGTCAACCCTAGGATTTGACAAAGATTCAAATGGGCAGAAAATTAAAAAAATCAGAAAAATGAAAAACCAAAGTACATAGTCTTCTTATGTCATATAGTAAGCATATTCAAGTTGATAAACAAGGTTTGGACATATTCAAATCATAAAAATCATGTATCTAACCCCTAACCCTAAACTCTGTCTTATGAGGTCAAGCATGAAGAGAAGTGGTTTTGGGTTTCAAACATGGAAATTTCAAAAACCTCCCAAAAGATTCATTTTAGAGTGACTAAAAAGGATCCATGCTTAGCTTTGCATTTCATATTTTAAACTTGTTTAAATCATTATCAAATCTAGGATTTGACCTAGATACAAATGGGTGGGCACAAAATTAAAAAAAATAGAAAAATGAAAAACCAAATCACATAGTCTTCTTATGTCATATCGTAAGCATTCAAGTTGATAAACAAGGTCTAGATATATCCAAACAATACAAATAATTAATCTAGCCCATGTCGATCTTATGAAGTCTAGCATGAAGAGAAGTCGTTTTGGGTTTCAAACATGGAAATTTCAAGAACATCCCAAAAGCTTCATTTTAGAGTGACTAAGAAGGATACAGACTTCCCTTTTCATTTTCATGTTTTAAACTTGTTTAAATCTTGGTCAAACCTCCTAGGATTTGACCAAGATTCAAATGGGCATACAAATTCAAAAAAAATCAAAATAATGAAAAAACAATGCACATAGCATTCTTATGGCATATATATAGTAAGCATTAAAGTTGATAAACAAGGTCTAGACATATTCAAACCAGACAACTCATGTATATATATCTACCCCTAACCCTAAACTCTGTCTTATGAAGTCAATCGTGAAGAGAAGTGGTTTTGGGTTTGAAACATTGAAATTTCAAGAACCTCCCAAAAGCTTTATATATTTTAGAGTGACTAAGAAGGATCCATGCTTACCTTTTCATTTTCATATTTTAAACTTGTTTAAATCTTTGTCAACCCTAGGATTTGACCAAAAGATTCAAATGGGCATAAAATTCATAAAAAATCAGAATAATGAAAAACAAAAGCATATAGTCTTATTATGTCATATAGTAAGCATTCAAGTTGATAAATTATCAAGGTTTGGACATATTCAAACCATACAAATCATGTATCTACCCCCTAACCCTAAACTCTATCTTATGAAGTCAAGCTTGAAGAGAAGTGGTTTTGGGTTTCAAACATGGGAATTTCAAAATCCTCCCAAAAGCTTCATTTTAGAGTGACTAAGAAGGATCCATGCTTACCTTTGCATTTCATATTTTAAACTTGTTTAAATCATTATCAAACCTAGGATTTGACAAAGATACAAATGGGTGGGCACAAAATTCAAAAAAAAATCATAAAAAATGAAAAACCAAATCACATAGTATTCTTATATGTCATATCGTAAGCATTAAAGTTGATAAACAAGGTCGAGATATATCCAAACCACGTACACAAATCATGTATCTACCCCTGTCGATCTTATGAAGTCTAGCATGAAGAGAAGTCGTTTTGGGTTTCAAACATGGAAATTTCAAGAACATCCCAAAAGCTTAATTTTAGAGTGACTAATAAGGATACAAACTTCCCTTTTCATTTTCATGTTTTAAACTTGTTTAAATCTTGGTCAAACCGCCTAGGATTTGACCAAGATTCAAATGGGCATACAAATTCAGAAATAAATCAAAAACCAATGCACATAGCATTCTTATGCCATATATACAGTAAGCATTAAAGTTGATAAACAAGGTCTAGACATATTCAAACCAGACAACTCATGTATATATCTACCCCTAACCCTAAACTCTGTCTTATGAAGTCAATCATGAAGAGAAGTGGTTTTGGGTTTCAAACATGGAAATTTCAAGAACCTCCCAAAAGCTTTATTTTAGAGTGGCTAAGAAGGATCCATGCTTACCTTTTCATTTTCATATTTTGAACTTGTTTAAATCTTTGTCAAACCGATAAGATTTGACCAAAAGATTCAAATGGGCACAAAATTCAAAAAAAAGCAGAAAAATGAAAAACCAATGTACATAGTCTTCCTATGTCATATAGTAAGCATTCAAGTTGATGCATTAACAAGGTTTGGACATATTCAAACCATACAAATCATGTATCTACCCCTAACCCTAATTAAGCTCTGTCTTATGAAGTCAAGCTTGAAGAGAAGTGGTTTTGGGTTTCAAACATGGAAATTTCAAAAACCTCCCAAAATCTTCATATTAGAGTGACTAATTAAGAGGGATACAAGCTTCCCTTTTCGTTTTCATGTTTTAAACTTGTTTAAATCTTTGTCAAACCTAGGATTTGACCAAGATTCTAATATATGGTCATAAAATTCAAAAAAAAACAAAAAAATGAAAAACCAAAGCACATAGTCTTCTTATGTCATATAGTTAGCATTAAAGTTGATGAACAAGGTTTAGACATATTCAAACCAGACAAATCATGTATCTACCCCCCTAACCCTAAACTCTGTCTTATGAAGTCTAGCATGAAGAGAAGTGGTTTTGGGTTTCAAACGTTTAAGCCAAAAGCCCCTTTTTCAAATACTTCAAACTTATTCAAATTTGGTTCAAATTTAAAAGACATACAAGTTATAGCACACATAGTGCATACATTTTCACACATACTGCCCTAGATAGATGCTAACCCTATAGTTTGAGGCCATTTGGATGAGGTAGAAAAAATTCTTTGATTAGAATCGTGATGTTCGAACCCCGTAGTTGGATTTTTTTGAACCTTGATCTGTAGTACTGGGCAAAACCCTAGTTTAACCTATTTAATTATAGATTCGTATATCGATTTTTCTACCTTTTTATTATTACTATGCAGCACATGTGTGTTTGCCCGTCTAGCTAGTGAAACTCGGAGGAAGAGGGATCACTCGGAAGGACAGAAGAAGGGAGAGCATTATGGTGTCTCCCCTTTTTCGGGTGACGATGTTGACTATTGTGCAGGGTTTGTCAGTGAGCAGGAGGAGGCGCGAGCGAGCGAGCGAGCGAGTCGAGCGAGGCCGAGAATGATAGAGATTTGTTTTTTGTGTGAGAGGGACAAACGAAGGATCCTGAAGGACCCAGAGACTTCCAATACGCATCCTGATGCGTCTTCTCTTGACAAAGAAGATGGCTGGGAGTTTGCGTACCTATTATTGCACGTGACTTGTGCTCACTGAAGTGTGGGACCTCACGCATGGGCACCACACGTAAGTGACAGACCTGTTGGTGTAAAAACTCGGTTGATTATTATAGTGCATTAGAACAAAGTTTCCTATGGATTCAAGGCTAGGAAATCCAAGTTAACTCATTTACATGACATTATTTTTTCCATGAAGCAAAGTTAACACATCTATCAATTGGTACATTTTGGAGTGACTAAGAAGGATCCAGGCTTACTTATTCGTTTTCACGTGTTAAACTTGTCTAAATCTTGGTCAAACCTAGGATTTGACCAACAAGATTCAAATGGGCAGAAAAATAAAATAAAAACAGAAAAATGAAAAACCAAATCACATAGTCTTCTTATGTCATATAGTAACCATTAAAGTTGATAAACAAGGTCTAGACATATCAAACCATACAAATCATGTATCTATACCCCCTAACCCCTAAACTCTGTCTTATGAAGTCAAGCATGTGAAGATAAGTGGTTTTGGGTTTCAAACATGGAAATTTCAAAACCTCCCAAAAGCTTCATTTTAGAGTGACTAAGAAGGATACATGCTTCCCTTTTCATTTTCATGTTTTAAACTTGTTTAAATCATTATCAAACCTAGGATTTGAAAAAGATTCAAATGGGCAGAAAATTAAAAAAATCAGAAAAATGAAAAACCAAAGTACATAGTCTTCTTATGTTATATAGTAAGCATATTGAAGTTGATAAACAAGGTTTGGACATATTCAAACCATACAAATCATGTATCTAACCCCTAACCCTAAACTCTGTCTTATGAAGTCAAGCATGAAGAGAAGTGGTTTTGGGTTTCAAACATGGAAATTTCAAAAACCCTCCCAAAAGCTTCATTTTAGAGTGACTAAGAAGGATCGATGCTCCCATTTTCATTTTCATGTTTTAAACATGTTTAAATCATTATCTAGGATTTGACCAAGATACAAATGGGTGGGCACAAAATTCAAAAAAAAAACAGAAAAATGAAAAACCAAATCACATAGTCTTCTTATGTCATATCGTAAGCATTCACGTTGATAAACAAGCTCTAGATATACCCAAACCATACAAATCATGTGTATCTACCCATGTCGATCTTATGAAGTCTAGCATGAAGAGAAGTCGTTTTGGGTTTCAAACATGGAAATTTCAAGAACATCCCAAAAGCTTCATTTTAGAGTGACTAAGAAGGATACAAACTTCCCTTTTCATTTTCATGTTTTAAACTTGTTTAAATCTTGGTTAAACCGCCTAGGATTTGACCAAGATTCAAATGGGCATACAAATTCAGAAAAAATCAAAAGAATGAAAAACCAATGCAAATAGCATTCTTATGTCATATATATAGTAAGCGCGCATTAAAGTTGATAAACAAGGTCTAGACATATTCAAACTAGACAACTCATGTATATATCTACCCCTAACCCTAAACTCTGTCTTATGAAGTCAATCATGAAGAGAAGTGGTTTTGGGTTTCAAACATGGAAATTTCAAGAACCTCCCAAAAGCTTTATTTTAGAGTGACTAAGAAGGATCCATGCTTACCTTTTCATTTTCATATTTTAAACTTGTTTAAATCTTTGTCAAACCTAAGATTTGACCAAAAGATTCAAATGGGCATAAAATTCAAAAAAAACAGAAAAATGAAAAACAAAAGCATATGGTCTTATTATGTCATATAGTAAGCATTCAAGTTGATGAATTAACAAGGTTTGGACATATTCAAACCATACAAATCATGTATCTACCCCCTATCCCTAAACTCTGTCTTATGAAGTCAAGCTTGAAGAGAAGTGGTTTTGGGTTTCAAACTTGGGAATTTCAAAATCCTCCCAAAAGCTTCATTTTAGAGTGACTAAGAAGGATCCATGCTTACCTTTGCATTTCATATTTTAAACTTGTTTAAATCATTATCAAACCTAGGATTTGACAAAGGTACAAATGGGTGGGCACAAAATTCAAAAAAATCATAAAAAATGAAAAACCAGATCACATAGTCTTCTTATATGTCATATCGTAAGCATTAAAGTTGATAAACAAGGTCTAGATATATCCAAACCACGTACACAAATCATGTATCTACCCCTGTCGATCTTATGAAGTCTAGCATGAAGAGAAGTCGTTTTGGGTTTCAAACATGGAAATTTCGAGAACATCCCAAAAGCTTCGTTTTAGAGTGACTAATAAGGATACAAACTTCCCTTTTCATTTTCATGTTTTAAACTTGTTTAAATCTTGGTCAAACCGCCTAGGATTTGACCAAGATTCAAATGGGCATACAAATTCAGAAAAAAATCAAAAACCAATGCACATAGCATTCTTATGCCATATATATATATATACAGTAAGCATTAAAGTTGATAAACAAGGTCTAGACATATTCAAACCAGACAACTCATGTATATATCTACCCCTAACCCTAAACTCTGTCTTATGAAGTCAGTCATGAAGAGAAGTGGTTTTGGGTTTCAAACATGGAAATTTCAAGATCCTCCCAAAAGCTTTATTTTAGAGTGACTAAGAAGGATCCATGCTTACCTTTTCATTTTCATATTTTGAACTTGTTTAAATCTTTGTCAAACCTAGGATTGACCAAAAGATTCAAATGGGCATAAAATTCATAAAAAATCATAAGAATGAAAAACCAAAGCATATAGTCTTCGTATGTCATATAGCTAGCAAGAATTCAAGTTGATAAATTAACAAGGTTTGGACATATTGAAGCCATACAAATCATGTATCTACCCCTAACCCTAAACTCGGTCGATCTTATGAAGTCTAGCATGAAGAGAAGTCGTTTTGGGTTTCAAACATGGAAATTTCAAGGACACACATCCCAAAAGCTTCATTTTAGAGTGACTAAGAAGGATCCATGCTTACCTTTTCAATTCATGTTATAAACTTGTTTAAATCATGGTCAACCCTAGGATTTGACCAAGATTCAAATGGGCAGAAAAATAAAAAATTTAGAAAAATGAAAAACCAAAGTACATAGTCTTCTTATGTCATATAGTAAGCATATTGAAGTTGATAAACAAGGTTTGGACATATTCAAACCATACAAATCATGTATCTAACCCCTAACCCTAAACTCTGTCTTATGAAATCAATCATGAAGGGAAGTGGTTTTGGGTTTCAAACATGGAAATTTCAAGAACCTCCCAAAAGCTTTATTTTAGAGTGACTAAGAAGGATCCATGCTTACATTTTCATTTTCATATTTTAAACTTGTTTAAATCTTTGTCAAACCTAGGATTTGACCAAAAGATTCAAATGGGCACAAAATTCAAAAAAAAAAAAACAGAAAAATGAAAAACCAAAGTACATAGTCTTCTTATGTCATATAGTAAGCATTCAAGTTGATGCATTAACAAGGTTTGGACATATTCAAACCATACAAATCATGTATCTACCCCCTAACCCTAAGCTCTGTCTTAGGAAGTCAAGCTTGAAGAGAAGTGGTTTTGGGTTTCAAACATGGAAATTTCAAAAACCTCCCAAAATCTTCATATTAGAGTGACTAATTAAGAGGGATACAAGCTTCCCTTTTCGTTTTCATGTTTTAAACTTGTTTAAATATTTGTCAAATCTAGGATTTGACCAAGATTCTAATATATGGGCATAAAATTTAAAAAAAAAATGAAAAACCAAAGCACACATAGTCTTCTTATGTCATATAGTTAGCATTAAAGTTGATGAACAAGGTTTAGACATATTCAAACCAGACAAATCATGTATCTAACCCCTAACCCTAAACTCTGTCTTATGAAATCAAGCATGAAGAGAAGTGGTTTTGGGTTTCAAACGTTTAAGCCAAAAGCCCCTTTTTCAAATACTTCAAACTTATTCAAATTTGGTTCAAATTTGAAAGACATACAAGTTATAGCACACATAGTGCATACATTTTCACACATACTGCCCTAGATAGATGCTAACCCTATAGTTTGAGGCCATTTGGATGAGGTAGAAAAAATTCTTGGATTAGAATCGTGTTGTTCGAACCCCGTAGTTGGATTTTTTTGAACCTTGATCTGTAGTACTGGGCAAAACCCTAGTTTAACCTATTTAATTATAGATTCGTATATCGATTTTTCTACCTTTTTATTATTACTATGCAGCACATGTGTGTTTGCCCGTCTAGCTAGTGAAACTCGGAGGAAGAGGGATCACTCGGAAGGACAGAAGAAGGGAGAGCATTATGGTGTCTCCCCTTTTTCGAGTGACGATGTTGACTATTGTGCAGGGTTTGTCAGTGAGCAGGAGGAGGTGCGAGCGAGCGAGCGAGTCGAGCGAGGCCGAGAATGAGAGAGATTTGTTTTTTTTGTGTGAGAGGGACAAACGAAGGATCCTGAAGGACCCAGAGACTTCCAATACGCATCCTGATGCGTCTTCTCTTGACAAAGAAGATGGCTGGGAGTTTGCGTACCTATTATTGCACGTGACTTGTGCTCACTGAAGTGTGGGACCTCACGCGTGGGCACCACACGTAAGTGACAGACCTGTTGGTGTAAAAACTCGGTTGATTATTATAGTGCATTAGAACAAAGTTTCCTATGGATTCAAGGCTAGGAAATCCAAGTTAACTCATTTACATGACATTATTTTTTCCATGAAGCAAAGTTAACACATCTATCAATTGGTACATTTTGGAGTGACTAAGAAGGATCCAGGCTTACTTATTCGTTTTCACGTGTTAAACTTGTCTAAATCTTGGTCAAACCTAGGATTTGACCAACAAGATTCAAATGGGCAGAAAAATAAAATAAAAACAGAAAAATGAAAAACCAAATCACATAGTCTTCTTATGTTATATAGTAAGCATTAAAGTTGATAAACAAGGTCTAGACATATCAAACCATACAAATCATGTATCTATACCCCCTAACCCCTAAACTCTGTCTTATGAAGTCAAGCATGTGAAGATAAGTGGTTTTGGGTTTCAAACATGGAAATTTCAAAAACCTCCCAAAAGCTTCATTTTAGAGTGACTAAGAAGGATACATGCTTCCCTTTTCATTTTCATGTTTTAAACTTGTTTAAATCATTATCAAACCTAGGATTTGAAAAAGATTCAAATGGGCAGAAAATTAAAAAAATCAGAAAAATGAAAAACCAAAGTACATAGTCTTCTTATGTCATATAGTAAGCATATTGAAGTTGATAAACAAGGTTTGGACATATTCAAACCATACAAATCATGTATCTAACCCCTAACCCTAAACTCTGTCTTATGAAGTCAAGCATGAAGAGAAGTGGTTTTGGGTTTCAAACATGGAAATTTCAAAAACCCTCCCAAAAGCTTCATTTTAGAGTGACTAAGAAGGATCGATGCTCCCCTTTTCATTTTCATGTTTTAAACATGTTTAAATCATTATCAAACCTAGGATTTGACCAAGATACAAATGGGTGGGCACAAAATTCAAAAAAAAAATAGAAAAATGAAAAACCAAATCACATAGTCTTCTTATGTCATATCGTAAGCATTCACGTTGATAAACAAGCTCTAGATATACCCAAACCATACAAATCATGTGTATCTACCCATGTCGATCTTATGAAGTCTAGCATGAAGAGAAGTCGTTTTGGGTTTCAAACATGGAAATTTCAAGAACATCCCAAAAGCTTCATTTTAGAGTGACTAAGAAGGATACAAACTTTCCTTTTCATTTTCATGTTTTAAACTTGTTTAAATCTTGGTCAAACCGCCTAGGATTTGACCAAGATTCAAATGGGCATACAAATTCAGAAAATATCAAAAGAATGAAAAACCAATGCACATAGCATTCTTATGTCATATATATAGTAAGCATTAAAGTTGATAAACAAGGTTTAGACATATTCAAACTAGACAACTCATGTATATATCTACCCCTAACCCTAAACTCTGTCTTATGAAGTCAATCATGAAGAGAAGTGGTTTTGGGTTTCAAACATGGAAATTTCAAGAACCTCCCAAAAGCTTTATTTTAGAGTGACTAAGAAGTCCATGCTTACCTTTTCATTTTCATATTTTAAACTTGTTTAAATCTTTGTCAAACCTAGGATTTGACCAATAGATTCAAATGGGCATAAAATTCAAAAAAAAAAAAACAGAAAAATGAAAAACAAAAGCATATAGTCTTATTATGTCATATAGTAAGCATTCAAGTTGATGAATTAACAAGGTTTGGACATATTCAAACCATACAAATCATGTATCTACCCCCTATCCCTAAACTCTGTCTTATGAAGTCAAGCTTGAAGAGAAGTGGTTTTGGGTTTCAAACATGGGAATTTCAAAATCCTCCCAAAAGCTTCATTTTAGAGTGACTAAGAAGGATCCATGCTTACCTTTGCATTTCATATTTTAAACTTGTTTAAATCATTATCAAACCTAGGATTTGACAAAGGTACAAATGGGTGGGCACAAAATTCAAAAAAATCATAAAAAATGAAAAACCAAATCACATAGTCTTCTTATATGTCATATCGTAAGCATTAAAGTTGATAAACAAGGTCTAGATATATCCAAACCACGTACACAAATCATGTATCTACCCCTGTCGATCTTATGAAGTCTAGCATGAAGAGAAGTCGTTTTGGGTTTCAAACATGGAAATTTCAAGAACATCCCAAAAGCTTCGTTTTAGAGTGACTAATAAGGATACAAACTTCCCTTTTCATTTTCATGTTTTAAACTTGTTTAAATCTTGGTCAAACCGCCTAGGATTTGACCAAGATTCAAATGGGCATACAAATTCAGAAAAAAAAATCAAAAACCAATGCACATAGCATTCTTATGCCATATATATATATACAGTAAGCATTAAAGTTGATAAACAAGGTCTAGACATATTCGAACCAGACAACTCATGTATATATCTACCCCTAACCCTAAACTCTGTCTTATGAAGTCAATCATGAAGAGAAGTGGTTTTGGGTTTCAAACATGGAAATTTCAAGAACCTCCCAAAAGCTTTATTTTAGAGTGACTAAGAAGGATCCATGCTTACCTTTTCATTTTCATATTTTGAACTTGTTTAAATCTTTGTCAAACCTAGGATTGACCAAAAGATTCAAATGGGCATAAAATTCATAAAAAATCATAAAAATGAAAACCAAAGCATATAGTCTTTGTATGTCATATAGCTAGCAAGCATTCAAGTTGATAAATTAACAAGGTTTGGACATATTGAAGCCATACAAATCATGTATCTACCCCTAACCCTAAACTCGGTCGATCTTATGAAGTCTAGCATGAAGAGAAGTCATTTTGGGTTTCAAACATGGAAATTTCAAGGACACACATCCCAAAAGCTTCATTTTAGAGTGACTAAGAAGGATCCATGCTTACCTTTTCAATTCATGTTATAAACTTGTTTAAATCATGGTCAACCCTAGGATTTGACCAAGATTCAAATGGGCAGAAAAATAAAAAAAATAGAAAAATGAAAACCAAAGTACGTAGTCTTCTTATGTCAACACCCGGATTTTTAAGTCCGAATGCCTATTATGTCATACATCGCAATCCCAGGAATATTGTTGTTGCGAGGCATAATAGTTAAGTATCACAGTCATCATTCATTACAAACCATAAGTCTTACAAATTTGGAATCACATGATCCATATTACACGAATAGTTGATCTATCGATCAACGAACAAACACAAGTTCATAGTTCAACATAGCGGAAGCGTAAGATACAAGGACTCTCGAGTCCACAGGCCAACGCTTGACGTCGGAAGGCGCTTAGTTGTCGTAGGCGTCCTGCTGGTCATCTCCTTGGTCATCTTCATACTCTGGCCATTTGAATAGCCAGGGACAAAGCCGTGAGTACGTTGAGTACTCGCAAACTAATACTAATGAAAGTGCTAGACATTCTAGTAGGGTTTGCTAAGCTCTAGTTTATTTGCATAAAGCTAGTTTTAGTTCACAAAGTTTTGAGAAAAGCTTACTCAAGTACTAATTAACTCAAGTGGGAACATTAGTGTCATTCCCACCATTCAAGTGGTGAATTCAATTCAATCCACCACAAGTCATTTCACCATCACCTTTCAACGTCATTTTCAAAGATATGACATCGGAAACTGTATGGCCTTTCCAACCGTCCGTAACCGTGGACGCGGCTATTCGAATAGGTTTACACTCTGCAGAGGTTGCACACTTGTGCCACAACATTTGATTTCATCCGTCGGGATTTCCCCGAATAATCGTAACACGACGCGGATCATCAACCATAACCTTTCACTTACGAACCCTAGTATGAGCACCTCTCCCCATGAGCTTGGCCTCCCGGTGAAGACCAAGCTGTCAACACAGGGAATCGCACAGGCTTGGGCCGGACATTCACCTCATTTCGCATCATATCGTATCGTTTCTTTTGTGGTAGAGGCAGCTTTCGGCATAACCCCGATGACGCTTGTTTAGAGGGAACCCATACTAAGACGCATAAACTTCCAGTTAAGCCCTACCCATAATCAGGTATTGTGGGGGTACTTGAGAATTGGAAAGGTATCGCATTCAAACCAACATCATGTTTTATCAAAAATCACCATCTTCTCTTGGTCATATTCACCTTCAAAAATCAATCAATGGAATGCATCTTCATTCCAAGGTTTTCAAAATCCTTTCAAAATCACAAGGTTCCCATCTAGAGTAGTCAAGTTTAGTTTATTAGCACTAGCTCTAATTCATGAGGGGTGCTATCTTGCTTTGCTTGGAAGAGACTAACTCACTACTCTAGTACCCAACTTGTACTTCGACCAAAGTTAACTATAAAAGTAAATTATTTAGAAAACCAGTAAAAACTTGGGATGGGTTCACATAAGAAAAGATAAGAAACATGGTGCCATGCCCCAAGGGGCTTTGCACCTAGCAAGAATATTAGCTTGCATAGTAATTTAGCTTGCCTTGGTAGTTCTCAAACTGTTCCTCCTCCTCCTCCTGGTAGCAACCTTCTTCTTCGGCGTACTCTCCGGTGCTACCGTCTAAATTTGAATACGAGTATAATTACTCACTAATTCAATGGCTATTCCATACATCACAAATAAACACACAAACTACTCTATGCACACACATAAATAAACTAGGGTGCACGGGTTGTGGGACTTAAATAGAATTTGTATTCCATAGGGTTCTTGAGAAATAATTTCCTCTCATTGAACTCTTCTTAAGATTTAATCTCTTCAACAATCATGGATGAACTCATCTTGACCTAAGTCAAATGTTCATCATCATCATCATTTGGGAGAATGATTTAAATGAGGTGGAACACCTCATACCATTTAAATAACACTACATTTGATTTAAATCTCAAGAATTTCATATAAGAGAGTTTGGAACCAGGGGTCCAAACATCCCATGAATTCATGTGAGACAAGTTTAAATGAAGTATAAGACTTCACACAATTTAACTTTAATAGTTTTGGACAATATCAACTAGTTAAACTAGTCAAAATATCCATTCACTAAACCATGGCATGATCATGCAAAGTGACCACACCATTTTATTGCATAAACAATTAGTGTAAGTCAAATGTGAGCTATTAGAGTTGGAAATAACTTAATATATATTTTGGTTGATTTTTAATAATTATTTGAATAGGGAAAAGTCCCTGCCTTGTTATTTTTGTCACATTAATTCTACAACGAAATTGACCATGAGGCCAATGGCATTGGATAGAGAATTTCAGTGGCTTTCTAACAATATCAAATTCACTAAATTTGGTTTAGCCAATTTGAAACTATTTAATTTCAAAGTTTGTGCAGTATTGGAAAATGTTTGGAAAAGTTTAAATCGAATTTGAATTAAACAGGCCGGCGGGAAACCAACGTGGGCCGAAATGGTTTAAACAGGCCCAAGGCCAGCCCAGCCACGGTCCAGCGCCGCGCGGGCTGCCTAACAGAGGGTCCCGCATGTCAGCGGCGTTTAAAACCCGAAACGGTACGAGCGACGCGGCGCGTTGGATTAGAAGGCAATCCAACGGCGCACGGTCGTCGTCTTCTCCGGCGAGAAGCAGAGGTTCGGGCGGCGAGCCTAGGGGGTGGGAGAGCTAACCAGGGCTCCCGCGGTGGCTGGCAGTGTGCGTGATGTAGATGTGGAAGACGGTGGTTCTCCTGGTACCGGCGGCGACTCCTGGATCGGCTCCAATCGACGGCGGCGAGGTGCGGTACTGGCGGGCTCCGATCTTCAAATTGGAGCAGCTCCGGCGACAATCGAGCGAGTGGTTGGGTGGAGGAGAAGCAGTGGAGGATGGTGAACGAGATGGTGTGCTCAGCTTCGTCCAGGGAACGCCGTATTTATAGATGGCCAAGGGTGCTGCGTGGCCGTGAAGAAGTCGACCGAGGTGCGGCGGTTCCGGCGAGGTGTTGGGCTAGGCAAGGGTGCTACGACGTTCTCCTCGTCCAGGCGAATCTGTAGGTGGCAATGGCGCGGTCGGGCGGCGTCTGTAGGCGAAGCATTGCTTCCGTGTCTGCCGCGCTGGTCGCGGGATCGCGTCGTCGTCTCCGGCGGCGGCGGGCACGGGTCGTGGTCTTGGCCATGTCTGGCGACGTCCTGGTGGCGCGTGCGTGCTCAACGGCTAGTCAGGGAGGCCAGGGCGTGCTCGTGGTGGTGGCGCGGCACGTGGCCAGTGTGTGTCCGCGTCGGGCACACGCGCGACGCGAGCGGCGTCCAGGGCGTGTGTGGGCGCGCGTCGTCCGGCCAATGTCGAGCTCCTCCTCGACCAGGGCTGTGCTAGGCGAGGCTAGGCAGTGTGGTGGCGTGCTGTGGCGAGGGGGCCAGGGTTGGCAAGCAAGGGAGAGAGGGGGAGGCTCGGCATGGTGATGCCATGGCCGGCATGGCCATGCCATGCATTCTAGCTCCTCCTCCTTAGCTCCACTATGTTTCCTTTAGGGTTAGAGGGGGCAGGGGAACCATTTGGTGCAATTTGGGGTAGGTTAGTTTGAGTAGATCACTATTTGCTATAGTGTGTGAATAGTGTTCAAATTTGGAAAATACAAAAATGTCCAAATTTGAAATACTTCAAATGGTGAACCTTTTTGAAAAGTGGGTGTTGGGATAAGTTGTAATTGACCAGAGATGAATGGAGGTGGTGGTGGAAAAATTACATTTCAAATTTTGGCCAAAATGGCTAAGGGGAGATTGTTGAACTTATTATAAAGTTGCAACTTTGGATGAGCATAGCTAGTGATCAAAGATGAATTTGGCAGGGTGATCTTCATCAAAGTTGTTCACCTTGATGTTGACTTTGAAATGGTGCAAAGAGTTAGCAAAGATTGGTTTGGGAAAATTGAATTGCAGGGGCTCAAAGTGGTGATCAGACTAAAATTGGCAGATTTGGTCATCATCACATGTGAGTGGGAAATGTGTGTGAAATTCATTTGAAATGTGCAACCCTGGTTCCAAAAGTTGTAATAAGTGTTTAACAACATTATTCAACTAATGGTGAAGACCAAATAGGTCTAGGGTCAAAAATTTATAAAAATGCCATAGGGCATATGTGAGGGTTTTTAGGGTTTTGCCTTTTATTTGATTTTCTTCCTCTTTGATTTATTTGGTTGGTGATCTTCATATGATCACTCTAGGGTTTTAGAGCACATCAAAATACAAGTAATAACAATCATCATGGCATATCACTCAAATGCACAAGTCCTATGCATGGTACTATATGCAAAAGAAAAGTTTTTTGTTGGTTTGAAATTTTGTTCTCTGGAATTCTCTAACTTTCTTTTCATTGAAATTTGGGGTGTTACAAACCCTTCCCCCTTACAAAAGATCTCGTCCCGAGATCAGAAAGAAAGTTAGGTACTAAAGAGATCTGGGTACTCCTTCTTCATGAAGTCTTCGCGTTCCCATGTGGCTTCATCCTCGGTATGATTGCTCCATTGGATCTTTAGAAACTTGATGCTTCGGGTGCGGGTGGTTCTGTACGCTTCTTCTAGGATGCGAATCGGCACTTCGGTAAGTCGAGATCCTGGTTGATATCCACCGATCGGTGATCGATGTTCTTGAACACTTCGGTCTTCTCAGGGACTTCAAGACATTTCCGGAGAAGTGAGATGTGAAAAACGTCGTGCACAGCCGACATTTCTTCAGGCAACTCCAGTTGATAGGATACTTCACCTCGGCGGCTGAGGACTTGAAAAGGTCCCACATAGCGAGGTGCAAGCTTTCCTTTCAGCTGAAACCTTTGCATCCCTTTCAAGGGGGATACTTTGAGATAGACGAAATCTCCGATCTCAAAGGTCATCTCCCGACGTCTCTTGTCGGCGTAGCTCTTCTGTCTGGATTGCGCAGTCTTGAGATACTCGCGGATCTTGTGAACCTTCTCTTCTGCTTCACGAAGAACATCTGGGCCGAAAACTTGACTCTCTCCGACTTCTGACCAGTTCAGGGGGGTACGGCACTTCCTTCCGTACAAGGCTTCAAAGGGGGCCATCTGTAGGCTGGCTTGGTAACTATTGTTGTAGGAGAATTCTGCGTAAGGCAGGCAGTCTTCCCACTTGGATCCGTATTCCAGTACGCAGGCTCTAAGCATGTCTTCCAGGATCTGGTTTACTCTCTCAGTCTGTCTGTCGGTCTGAGGGTGATAGGCGGTGCTGAAATTTAGGCGAGTGCCTAGTCCTTCATGCACCTTCTGCCAGAACCTTGAGGTGAACTGTGATCCTCTGTCTGACACTATCGATTTGGGGGTTCCGTGCAAAGCAACTATTCTGGAGATGTAAAGTCCCGCTAACTTGGGGCCTTGATAGGTGGTTTTGACGGCGATGAAATGGGCGACTTTGGTCAATCTATCGACCACTACCCATATAGAATCATTGCCTTTGCTGGATTTGGGCAGTCCGGTGAGTTGGTCGAACAAGTCTTCGATCTTGGGTAAGGGGTATTTGTTTTTGATGGTGACATCGTTAAGCTTACGATAGTCCGTGCATAAACGATTTGCACCATCCTTCTTGTCGACAAACAAGACGGGGGATCTCCAGGGGGATGCACTTGGTCTAATCAAACCTTTGGCTAACATGTCATCTATTTGCTTCTTCAGCTCCACAAGCTCGGCTGCGTTCATGCTGTAGGCTCTCCGGCGATGGGTCCAGTTCCAGGGATTAACTCGATGATAAACTCGATATCCCGGTCCGGGGGCATACCGGGTAGATCATCCGGAAACACATCAGGGTAGCGACAAACAACCCTGATTTGATCCAGAGTTGGCTTGGATACACTTTGGTTGCAGGTAAATTTTCTGGGTAGTTTTTCAGAGACGTGCTCAACTACGATACCGGTGCTGCTAGTCATGGTTATGGCTTTCTTGGCGCAGTCTATCAACCCATTGTGCTTGGACATCCAGTCCATTCCTAGGACAACTTCCAAACCTTTGGTTCCCAGTATGATTAGATTTGCAAAGAAATCTACATCATGGATTCTGATTGGCACATTTTTGCAAAATTTTCTGGCTTTGGTGGTTGACCCGGGGATTTGAACTATCATAACGTGCTTCAAACTGAGGGGTTGAATTTTACTTGTTGATGCAAAATCTTCGGTGACAAAGGAATGCGATGCTCCGGAATCAAACAACACTCTAGCAGGGGTGTGGTTGACAGAAAACATACCCAGCACAACATCTGGTGCTTCCTGGGCTTCTTCGGCGTTCATGTGGTAGAGGCGGCCGTTGCGGTTGTTGGGGGCGAACTTCTTGCCGGTGGAGACACGGCGTTGCTGCTGAGCAGGGGCAGCGGTGTTGCCGGCGAGCTTGGCAAGACGCTTAGGACACTCGTTGGAGTAGTGCCCCACTACACCACACTCATAACAAGTGATAGTGCTCTTGTCCGGCTTGTTCGCAACAGGAATGGCATTGCTCCCGGTTCTGGGGTTAGTGTTGGTGTTGGTGTTGTTGGTGTTCGGGGCTCGGGGTGGAGCGCGGTTGTAGCTGTTGTTGTTGTTGTAGTTGTTGTTGTAGCCTCCTGGCTTGGAGTTTCCTCCACTCCGGTTCTGATAACCGGGGCGAGAGTTCTGCATCGGGGGTTTGTTGTGTCTCGGAGTGAAACCTCCGCTTGAGCTAGGGCGAAACTTTTGGGGGTGGCTTGATCCACTCTGATTTGCCATGCGGCGCTTGCGGTTCTCATTGGCTTGGTTTAACTTGCCCTCCATCTGGATGGTGGAGTCAACAAGGGCTTCGAGGTCGGCGAAGGGGATGTTGACGAGGACAGTCTGCATCTCATCATGCAGCCCGTTCAGGAATCTCTCCTTCCTCTTCTCAACGGTGTCAGTCTCATCAGGGGCATACCTTGACAAAGTGAGAAACTTGTCGCGGTATTCAACCACCGTCATGCGACCTTGTTTCAGTTCACGAAATTCATCCCTCATCTTCTTGATAAGACCCGGGGGTACATGGTACTTGCTGAACTTGAGTTTGAAATCCTCCCAAGTGATGAATTGACCTCCGTTCATGGCACGGGTACTTGTCCACCAAGCGCGAGCTGGTCCAGCGAGATAGTGAGTGGCGAACAACACCTTCTCGTTGGCTTCCACTCCAGCTACTTCCGCAGTTGTTCTCCATAGTCTGGAGCCAATCGTCGGCGTCGAGGGGCTCCTCGGTCTTGCTAAACACCGGAGGGTTGGTGTTCTGGAAGTTCTTGAGCTTGGATCCAGGGTGGTCATGATTTCCATGGCCCTGGTTGGCGATGTTCTGCAAGGCGATGATGTTGGCTTGTCGCTCGGCTCTCTCGGTTTCCCGGTCTGCAAGCAAGGTTTGCAGAAGTTGCATCATCGCGTCGTTGGTGCGGTTCGGAGGGGCCATCTGAAGATATAGAAGATCATGAGATAAGAGGGAACATTCTATGGTTCATTTTGGTTAAGTTTGAAAAACACTTGAAAACTTGTAATCTTTTCATGACAAACATAACATTCATTCATTCATGCAACACATAGTACAAACTACACACATACTCCAATGGTTTTAAGAACCATTCTCATGCTACGATACAAAGGACGGGATACAACTCACACCTACTATAAGTGAGACTAGTGCAACTACTCCTCATCATCTATATCGATCGGGACGTAGTCATCCTGTCCGGCCTCCAGGAACTCGTAGTCCTCCGCCTCGGTGTTCTCGTCCTCCTCAAAGTCATCGTCATCGCTCAGAAAGGCGTCTCCTCCCTGAATGTCGATGCCTTCATCGTCATCCTCTAGCTGAAGAATCTGATCCTCCTGGGCCTTGACAGTGGCCTCAAGTGACGCGATCCGGTCGCGAAGGCGACGAATCGTAGCGTCCTTCTTGGCACGCTGCTGGCGAAGGCTTCTGCGGTCGTTGTTGAGTAGCTTGATCGCCTCACCCTGCTCGATGATGTGAGCATGGGTCTGGTTCACGTAAGCGCGAGAGGCGTCGAGGTCCCTCTGAGTCTGGTAGAGCATGAAGTCCAAGTGATCCACATGGTGCCTCAACTGAGGGTGGAGTGGCACATCCATGGGTCTTCCGTCAGAGTTGCGCCTCGCGAGATGCGCAAAGCGTTCCTCACGAAGTGCTTCCGCATTCTGTCCGCACAGACGAGCAAGTGCTTCCTGAAGAGCACGTGCAAGTCCGTCGAGCCAGTTGCTTTCCCTGAAAGAGAAAAGGATCCTCTCCGAGGTGGGAGGCTCCAGCTTGCCCCTCAAGTCGGCAGTGATAATCCACTGCAGTTCCCCTCCCGGCTGGTCGTCCACCTGAATCCCGTGAAACTCGGGGTGTGGGCGGCCAAGGTGATCCGACAGGGAGTCGAGGTCATGCTCGAAGATCAAACTTCCTCCGTTTCCAAGCTGATAAAACTTGGTGTTGAGGGGTTCATTCGGCTCCATCTGAAAGAGAATTGGATGAGTAAGTTTAGAGAGTGCAAAGTGTGGCAAGGTTTTAAGTTGATTCAAATAAGATAGAACATGATTCATCAAATTTTGGCAAAGTCTCAAAGACAAGAGTGTAGTAAATTTTCACAAATAAGTTCTTTCATTTGATTTCAAAGTTAAATTTTTCAGAACGCCCATTCTAACTAAGGTCTTCTAAGGTCAAACAATGGCTCTGATACCAACTTGTCAACACCCGGATTTTTAAGTCCGAATGCCTATTATGTCATACATCGCAATCCCAGGAATATTGTTGTTGCGAGGCATAATAGTTAAGTATCACAGTCATCATTCATTACAAACCATAAGTCTTACAAATTTGGAATCACATGATCCATATTACACGAATAGTTGATCTATCGATCAACGAACAAACACAAGTTCATAGTTCAACATAGCGGAAGCGTAAGATACAAGGACTCTCGAGTCCACAGGCCAACGCTTGATGTCGGAAGGCGCTTAGTTGTCGTAGGCGTCCTGCGGGTCATCTCCTTGGTCATCTTCATACTCTGGCCATTTGAATAGCCAGGGACAAAGCCGTGAGTACGTTGAGTACTCGCAAACTAATACTAATGAAAGTGCTAGACATTCTAGTAGGGTTTGCTAAGCTCTAGTTTATTTGCATAAAGCTAGTTTTAGTTCACAAAGTTTTGAGAAAAGCTTACTCAAGTACTAACTAACTCAAGTGGGAACATTAGTGTCATTCCCACCATTCAAGTGGTGAATTCAATTCAATCCACCACAAGTCATTTCACCATCACCTTTCAACGTCATTTTCAAAGATATGACATCGGAAACTGTATGGCCTTTCCAACCGTCTGTAACCGTGGACGCGGCTATTCGAATAGGTTTACACTCTGCAGAGGTTGCACACTTGTGCCACAACATTTGATTTCATCCGTCGGGATTTCCCCGAATAATCGTAACACAGTACGCGGATCATCAACCATAACCTTTCACTTACGAACCCTAGTATGAGCACCTCTCCCCATGAGCTTGGCCTCCCAGTGAAGACCAACTGTCAACCTGGGAACTGCACAGGGCTTGGGCCGGACATTCACCTCATTTCGCATCATATCGTATCGTTTCTTTTGTGGTAGAGGCAGCTTTCGGCATAACCCCGATGACGCTTGTTTAGAGGGAACCCATACTAAGACGCATAAACTTCCAGTTAAGCCCTACCCATAATCAGGTATTGTGGGGGTACTTGAGAATTGGAAAGGTATCGCATTCAAACCAACATCATGTTTTATCAAAAATCACCATCTTCTCTTGGTCATATTCACCTTCAAAAATCAATCAATGGAATGCATCTTCATTCCAAGGTTTTCAAAATCCTTTCAAAATCACAAGGTTCCCATCTAGAGTAGTCAAGTTTAGTTTATTAGCACTAGCTCTAATTCATGAGGGGTGCTATCTTGCTTTGCTTGGAAGAGACTAACTCACTACTCTAGTACCCAACTTGTACTTCGACCAAAGTTAACTATAAAAGTAAATTATTTAGAAAACCAGTAAAAACTTGGGATGGGTTCACATAAGAAAAGATAAGAAACATGGTGCCATGCCCCAAGGGGCTTTGCACCTAGCAAGAATATTAGCTTGCATAGTAATTTAGCTTGCCTTGGTAGTTCTCAAACTGTTCCTCCTCCTCCTCCTGGTAGCAACCTTCTTCTTCGGCGTACTCTCCGATTGCTACCGTCTAAATTTGAATACGAGTATAATTACTCACTAATTCAATGGCTATTCCATACATCACAAATAAACACACAAACTACTCTATGCACACACATAAATAAACTAGGGTGCACGGGTTGTGGGACTTAAATAGAATTTGTATTCCATAGGGTTCTTGAGAAATAATTTCCTCTCATTGAACTCTTCTTAAGATTTAATCTCTTCAACAATCATGGATGAACTCATCTTGACCTAAGTCAAATGTTCATCATCATCATCATTTGGGAGAATGATTTAAATGAGGTGGAACACCTCATACCATTTAAATAACACTACATTTGATTTAAATCTCAAGAATTTCATATAAGAGAGTTTGGAACCAGGGGTCCAAACATCCCATGAATTCATGTGAGACAAGTTTAAATGAAGTATAAGACTTCACACAATTTAACTTTAATAGTTTTGGACAATATCAACTAGTTAAACTAGTCAAAATATCCATTCACTAAACCATGGCATGATCATGCAAAGTGACCACACCATTTTATTGCATAAACAATTAGTGTAAGTCAAATGTGAGCTATTAGAGTTGGAAATAACTTAATATATATTTTGGTTGATTTTTAATAATTATTTGAATAGGGAAAAGTCCCTGCCTTGTTATTTTTGTCACATTAATTCTACAACGAAATTGACCATGAGGCCAGTGGCATTGGATAGAGAATTTCAGTGGCTTTCTAACAATATCAAATTCACTAAATTTGGTTTAGCCAATTTGAAACTATTTAATTTCAAAGTTTGTGCAGTATTGGAAAATGTTTGGAAAAGTTTAAATCGAATTTGAATTAAACAGGCCGGCGGAAACCAACGTGGGCGAAATGGTTTAAACAGGCCCAAGGCCAGCCCAGCCACGGTCCAGCGCCGCGCGGGCTGCCTCGACAGAGGGTCCCGCATGTCAGCGGCGTTTAAAACCCGAAGCAGTACGAGCGACGCGGCGCGTTGGATTAGAAGGCAATCCAACGGCGCACGGTGCGTCATCTTCTCCGGCGAGAAGCAGAGGTTCGGGCGGCGAGCCTAGGGGTGGGAGAGCTAACCAGGGCTCCCGCGGTGGCTGGCGGTGTGCGTGATGTAGATGTGGAAGACGGTGGTTCTCCTGGTACCGGCGGCGACTCTGGATCGGCTCCAATCGACGGCGGCGAGGTGCGGTGCTGGGCGGGCTCCGATCTTCAAATTGGAGCAGCTCCGGCGACAATCGAGCGAGTGGTTGGGTGGAGGAGAAGCAGTGGAGGATGGTGAACGAGATGGTGTGCTCAGCTTCGTCCAGGAACGCCGTATTTATAGATGGCCAAGGGTGCTTTGCGTGGCCGTGAAGAAGTCGACCGAGGTGCGGCGGTTCCGGCGAGGTGTTGGGCTAGGCAAGGGTGCTACGACGTTCTCCTCGTCCGTGCGAATCTGTAGGTGGCAATGGCGCGGTCGGCGGCGCGTACAGAGGCGAAGCATTGCTTCCGTGTCTGCCGCGCTGGTCGCGGGATCGCGTCGTCGTCTCCGGCGGCGGCGGGCACGGGTCGTGGTCTTGGCCATGTCTGGCGACGTCCTGGTGGCGCGTGCGTGCTCAACGGCTAGTCAGGGAGGCCAGGGCGTGCTCGTGGTGGTGGCGCGGCACGTGGCCAGTGTGTGTCGCGTCGGGCACACGCGCGACGCGAGCGGCGTCCGGGCGTGTGTGGGCGCGCGTCGTCCGGCCAATGTCGAGCTCCTCCTCGACCAGGGCTGTGCTAGGCGAGGCTAGGCAGTGTGGTGGCGTCTTTGTGGCGAGGGCCAGGGTTGGCAAGCAAGGGAGAGAGGGGGAGGCTCGGCATGGTGATGCCATGGTCGGCATGGCCATGCCATGCACTCTAGCTCCTCCTCCTTAGCTCCACTATGTTTCCTTTAGGGTTAGAGGGGGCAGGGGAACCATTTGGTGCAATTTGGGGTAGGTTAGTTTGAGTAGATCACTATTTGCTATAGTGTGTGAATAGTGTTCAAATTTGGAAAATACAAAAATGTCCAAATTTGAAATACTTCAAATGGTGAACCTTTTTGAAAAGTGGGTGTTGGGATAAGTTGTAATTGACCAGAGATGAATGGAGGTGGTGGTGGAAAAATTAGATTTCAAATTTTGGCCAAAATGGCTAAGGGGAGATTGTTGAACTTATTATAAAGTTGCAACTTTGGATGAGCATAGCTAGTGATCAAAGATGAATTTGGCAGGGTGATCTTCATCAA
Source organism: Lolium perenne (assembly GCF_019359855.2). Lineage (NCBI taxonomy): Eukaryota > Viridiplantae > Streptophyta > Magnoliopsida > Poales > Poaceae > Lolium > Lolium perenne. The sequence continues at coordinate 46,821,216 of NC_067244.2, forward strand.
AGTTGTTCACCTTGATGTTGACTTTGAAATGGTGCAAAGAGTTAGCAAAGATTGGTTTGGGAAAATTGAATTGCAGGGGCTCAAAGTGGTGATCAGACTAAAATTGGCAGATTTGGTCATCATCACATGTGAGTGGGAAATGTGTGTGAAATTCATTTGAAATGTGCAACCCTGGTTCCAAAAGTTGTAATAAGTGTTTAACAACATTATTAAACTAATGGTGAAGACCAAATAGGTCTAGGGTCAAAAATTTATAAAAATGCCATAGGGCATATGTGAGGGTTTTTAGGGTTTTGCCTTTTATTTGATTTTCTTCCTCTTTGGTTTATTTGGTTGGTGATCTTCATATGATCACTCTAGGGTTTTAGAGCACATCAAAATACAAGTAATAACAATCATCATGGCATATCACTCAAATGCACAAGTCCTATGCATGGTACTATATGCAAAAGAAAAGTTTTTTGTTGGTTTGAAATTTTGTTCTCTGGAATTCTCTAACTTTCTTTTCATTGAAATTTGGGGTGTTACATCTTATGTCATATAGTAAGCATATTGAAGTTGATAAACAAGGTTTGGACATATTCAAACCATACAAATCATGTATCTAACCCCTAACCCTAAACTCTGTCTTATGAAATCAATCATGAAGAGAAGTGGTTTTGGGTTTCAAACATGGAAATTTCAAGAACCTCCCAAAAGCTTTATTTTAGAGTGACTAAGAAGGATCCATGCTTACCTTTTCATTTTCATATTTTAAACTTGTTTAAATCTTTGTCAAACCTAGGATTTGACCAAAAGATTCAAATGGGCACAAAATTAAAAAAAAAATAGAAAAATGAAAAACCAAAGTACATAGTCTTCTTATGTCATATAGTAAGCATTCAAGTTGATGCATTAACAAGGTTTGGACATATTCAAACCATACAAATCATGTATCTACCCCCTAACCCTAAGCTCTGTCTTATGAAGTCAAGCTTGAAGAGAAGTGGTTTTGGGTTTCAAACATGGAAATTTCAAAAACCTCCCAAAATCTTCATATTAGAGTGACTAATTAAGAGGGATACAAGCTTCCCTTTTCGTTTTCATGTTTTAAACTTGTTTAAATCTTTGTCAAACCTAGGATTTTACCAAGATTCTAATATATGGGCATAAAATTCAAAAAAAAATGAAAAACCAAAGCACATAGTCTTCTTATGTCATATAGTTAGCATTAAAGTTGATGAACAAGGTTTAGACATATTCAAACCAGACAAATCATGTATCTAACCCCTAACCCTAAACTCTGTCTTATGAAATCAAGCATGAAGAGAAGTGGTTTTGGGTTTCAAACGTTTAAGCCAAAAGCCCCTTTTTCAAATACTTCAAACTTATTCAAATTTGGTTCAAATTTGAAAGACATACAAGTTATAGCACACATAGTGCATACATTTTCACACATACTGCACTAGATAGATGCTAACCCTATAGTTTGAGGCCATTTGGATGAGGTAGAAAAAATTCTTGGATTAGAATCGTGTTGTTCGAACCCCGTAGTTGGATTTTTTTGAACCTTGATCTGTAGTACTGGGCAAAACCCTAGTTTAACCTATTTAATTATAGATTCGTATATCGATTTTTCTACCTTTTTATTATTACTATGCAGCACATGTGTGTTTGCCCGTCTAGCTAGTGAAACTCGGAGGAAGATGGATCACTCGGAAGGACAGAAGAAGGGAGAGCATTATGGTGTCTCCCCTTTTTCGGGTGACGATGTTGACTATTGTGCAGGGTTTGTCAGTGAGCAGGAGGAGGTGCGAGCGAGCGAGCGAGTCGAGCGAGGCCGAGAATGAGAGAGATTTGTTTTTTTGTGTGAGAGGGACAAACGAAGGATCCTGAAGGACCCAAAGACTTCCAATACGCATCCTGATGCGTCTTCTCTTGACAAAGAAGATGGCTGGGAGTTTGCGTACCTATTATTGCACGTGAATTGTGCTCACTGAAGTGTGGGACATCACGCGTGGGCACCACACGTAAGTGACAGACCTGTTGGTGTAAAAACTCGGTTGATTATTATAGTGCATTAGAACAAAGTTTCCTATGGATTCAAGGCTAGGAAATCCAAGTTAACTCATTTACATGACATTATTTTTTCCATGAAGCAAAGTTAACACATCTATCAATTGGTACATTTTGTAGTGACTAAGAAGGATCCAAGCTTACTTATTCGTTTTCACGTGTTAAACTTGTCTAAATCTTGGTCAAACCTAGGATTTGACCAACAAGATTCAAATGGGAGAAAAATAAAATAAAAACAGAAAAATGAAAAACCAAATCACATAGTCTTCTTATGTCATATAGTAAGCATTAAAGTTGATAAACAAGGTCTAGACATATCAAACCATACAAATCATGTATCTATACCCCCTAACCCCTAAACTCTGTCTTATGAAGTCAAGCATGTGAAGATAAGTGGTTTTGGGTTTCAAACATGGAAATTTCAAAAACCTCCCAAAAGCTTCATTTTAGAGTGACTAAGAAGGATACATGCTTCCCTTTTCATTTTCATGTTTTAAACTTGTTTAAATCATTATCAAACCTAGGATTTGAAAAAGATTCAAATGGGCAGAAAATTAAAAAAATCAGAAAAATGAAAAACCAAAGTACATAGTCTTCTTATGTCATATAGTAAGCATATTGAAGTTGATAAACAAGGTTTGGACATATTCAAACCATACAAATCATGTATCTAACCCCTAACCCTAAACTCTGTCTTATGAAGTCAAGCATGAAGAGAAGTGGTTTTGGGTTTCAAACATGGAAATTTCAAAAACCCTCCCAAAAGCTTCATTTTAGAGTGACTAAGAAGGATCGATGCTCCCCTTTTCATTTTCATGTTTTAAACATGTTTAAATCATTATCAAACCTAGGATTTGACCAAGATAGAAATGGGTGGGCACAAAATTCAAAAAAAAACAGAAAAATGAAAAACCAAATCACATAGTCTTCTTATGTCATATCGTAAGCATTCACGTTGATAAACAAGCTCTAGATATACCCAAACCATACAAATCATGTGTATCTACCCATGTCGATCTTATGAAGTCTAGCATGAAGAGAAGTCGTTTTGGGTTTCAAACATGGAAATTTCAAGAACATCCCAAAAGCTTCATTTTAGAGTGACTAAGAAGGATACAAACTTCCCTTTTCATTTTCATGTTTTAAACTTGTTTAAATCATGGTTAAACCGCCTAGGATTTGACCAAGATTCAAATGGGCATACAAATTCAGAAAAAATCAAAAGAATGAAAAACCAATGCACATAGCATTCTTATGTCATATATATAGTAAGCGCGCATTAAAGTTGATAAACAAGGTCTAGACATATTCAAACTAGACAACTCATGTATATATCTACCCCTAACCCTAAACTCTGTCTTATGAAGTCAATCATGAAGAGAAGTGGTTTTGGGTTTCAAACATGGAAAATTCAAGAACCTCCCAAAAGCTTTATTTTAGAGTGACTAAGAAGTCCATGCTTACCTTTTCATTTTCATATTTTAAACTTGTTTAAATCTTTGTCAAACCTAGGATTTGACCAAAAGATTCAAATGGGCATAAAATTCAAAAAAAATAGAAAAATGAAAAACAAAAGCATATAGTCTTATTATGTCATATAGTAAGCATTCAAGTTGATGAATTAACAAGGTTTGGACATATTCAAACCATACAAATCATGTATCTACCCCCTATCCCTAAACTCTGTCTTATGAAGTCAAGCTTGAAGAGAAGTGGTTTTGGGTTTCAAACATGGGAATTTCAAAATCCTCCCAAAAGCTTCATTTTAGAGTGACTAAGAAGGATCCATGCTTACCTTTGCATTTCATATTTTAAACTTGTTTAAATCATTATCAAACCTAGGATTTGACAAAGGTACAAATGGGTGGGCACAAAATTCAAAAAAATCATAAAAAATGAAAAACCAAATCACATAGTCTTCTTATATGTCATATCGTAAGCATTAAAGTTGATAAACAAGGTCTAGATATATCCAAACCACGTACACAAATCATGTATCTACCCCTGTCGATCTTATGAAGTCTAGCATGAAGAGAAGTCGTTTTGGGTTTCAAACATGGAAATTTCAAGAACATCCCAAAAGCTTCGTTTTAGAGTGACTAATAAGGATACAAACTTCCCTTTTCATTTTCATGTTTTAAACTTGTTTAAATCTTGGTCAAACCGCCTAGGATTTGACCAAGATTCAAATGGGCATACAAATTCAGAAAAAAATCAAAAACCAATGCACATAGCATTCTTATGCCATATATATATACAGTAAGCATTAAAGTTGATAAACAAGGTCTAGACATATTCAAACCAGACAACTCATGTATATATCTACCCCTAACCCTAAACTCTGTCTTATGAAGTCAATCATGAAGAGAAGTGGTTTTGGGTTTCAAACATGGAAATTTCAAGAACCTCCCAAAAGCTTTATTTTAGAGTAACAAAGAAGGATCCATGCTTACCTTTTCATTTTCATATTTTGAACTTGTTTAAATCTTTGTCAAACCTAGGATTGACCAAAAGATTCAAATGGGCATAAAATTCATAAAAAATCATAAAAATGAAAAACCAAAGCATATAGTCTTCGTATGTCATATAGCTAGCAAGCATTCAAGTAGATAAATTAACAAGGTTTGGACATATTGAAGCCATACAAATCATGTATCTATCCCTAACCCCCGTCAATCTTATGAAGTCTAGCATGAAGAGAAGTCGTTTTGGGTTTCAAACATGGAAATTTCAAGGACACACATCCCAAAAGCTTCATTTTAGAGTGACTAAGAAGGATCCATGCTTACCTTTTCAATTCATGTTATAAACTTGTTCAAATCATGGTCAACCCTAGGATTTGACCAAGATTCAAATGGGCAGAAAAATAAAAAAATTAGAAAAATGAAAAACCAAAGTACATAGTCTTCTTATGTCATATAGTAAGCATATTGAAGTTGATAAACAAGGTTTGGACATATTCAAACCATACAAATCATGTATCTTACCCCTAACCCTAAACTCTGTCTTATGAAATCAATCATGAAGAGAAGTGGTTTTGGGTTTCAAACATGGAAATTTCAAGAACCTCCCAAAAGCTTTATTTTAGAGTGACTAAGAAGGATCCATGCTTACCTTTTAATTTTCATATTTTAAACTTGTTTAAATCTTTGTCAAACCTAGGATTTGACCAAAAGATTCAAATGGGCACAAAATTCAAGAAAAAACAAAAAAAATGAAAAACCAAAGTACATAGTCTTCTTATGTCATATAGTAAGCATTCAAGTTGATGCATTAACAAGGTTTGGACATATTCAAACCATACAAATCATGTATCTACCACCTAACCCTAAGCTCTGTCTTATGAAGTCAAGCTTGAAGAGAAGTGGTTTTGGGTTTCAAACATGGAAATTTCAAAAACCTCCCAAAATCTTCATATTAGAGTGACTAATTAAGAGGGATACAAGCTTCCCTTTTCGTTTTCATGTTTTAAACTTGTTTAAATCTTTGTCAAACCTAGGATTTGACCAAGATTCTAATATGTGGGCATAAAATTCAAAAAAAATGAAAAACCAAAGCACATAGTCTTCTTATGTCATATAGTTAGCATTAAAGTTGATGAACAAGGTTTAGACATATTCAAACCAGACAAATCATGTATCTAACCCCTAACCCTAAACTCTGTCTTATGAAATCAAGCATGAAGAGAAGTGGTTTTGGGTTTCAAACGTTTAAGCCAAAAGTCCCTTTTTCAAATACTTCAAACTTATTCAAATTTGGTTCAAATTTGAAAGACATACAAGTTATAGCACACATAGTGCATACATTTTCACACATACTGCACTAGATAGATGCTAACCCTATAGTTTGAGGCCATTTGGATGAGGTAGAAAAAATTCTTGGATTAGAATCGTGTTGTTCGAACCCCGTAGTTGGATTTTTTTGAACCTTGATCTGTAGTACTGGGCAAAACCCTAGTTTAACCTATTTAATTATAGATTCGTATATCGATTTTTCTACCTTTTTATTATTACTATGCAGCACATGTGTGTTTGCCCGTCTAGCTAGTGAAATGTCAACACCCGGATTTTTAAGTCCAGATGCCTATTATGCCGTACATCGCAATCCCAGGAATAATGTTTTTGCGAGACATAATAGTAAGTAGCATAGAGTCATCATTTATTACAACACATATTGTCTTACAACCATAGATCACATGATCCCATATTACACGAATATATTGTTCAACATCACAAATAGTAGCGGAAGCGAAGTAGTAGTGGACTATCTATTCCACAGGCAGCGCTTGACGTTAGAAGACGATCCTAGTTATCGTAGACGTCCTGTTGTCCGTCATCCTGATACTGGTGCTCTCCTTCATAGTCTGGCATTTGAATAGCCAGGGCAAAGCCATGAGTACTTTTAAAGTACTCGCAAACTAACTCTATGATAAATACTCATTAAGTGTAACAAGGGGGTGCTAAGCTCTAGGTTTATTTGCATAAAGCCAAGTTTTAGTTTGATAAACATTTAGTAAAGCCTTATCATGTGCTAGACTAACTCAAGTGGGAACATTAGTGTCATTCCCACAACTCATTATGGTTCACCATAATATCACCTTTCAATTCACCATTCATTTCTAGGATCAAAACATTTTAAAGATAACGGAGATAGTATGGCCTTCCCAATCGTCCGTAACCGTGGACACGGCTATTCGAATAGGTTTAACACTCTGCAGAGGTTGTACTCTTGTGCCACAACTTTTGAATACATCCGTCGAGGATAACCCCGAATCATCGTAACACAGTACGCGGATCATCAATCGAAACCTTTCACTTATATATGCTAGTATGAGCACCTCTCCCCATGAGCTTGGCCTCCCGGTGGAAACCGCAGTTAACCCGGGAACTGCACAGGGCTTGGGCCGTACATTCACCTCATTTCAACATCATTCCACACTTAACGGAGGCAGCCTCGGCGTAACCCCTATGATGCTTGTTTAGAGGGAACCCATACTAAAATACACAAGTTTCTAGTTAAGCCCTACCCATAATCAGGTATTGTGGGGGTACTTGTATAATTGGAAGGGTATCGCATTCAAACCCAATTATCAATTTTATCAAAAATCACCATCTTCTCTTGTTCAAATCCACCTCCACTTTACTTTCTTTCAAAGTCATTTCACTTCACCATGTTCCCATCTAGAGTAGTCAATTTTAATTGATTAGCACTAGCAACTAAATGAGGGGTGATATCTAGCTTTGAGTTGTGCTAATTTAACTTCAAGTGTTGTTCTACTCTAGACCAAGTGAATCATAAATCAAAAAGGTACTTTGAAATAAATAAGCAAAAGTAAAGGTAAGTAAAAACATGGGATAGGTAATACATAAAAGTAAAGTGTGACGGTGCCTTTGCTCTTGTAGAGCTAAGCACTTGTGTTTAGCAAGGGTTAGCTTGCCTTGAGCTGGGTAGTTATCGAAGTTCTCTTCTTCTTCCTGAGAGTAGGCCTCCTCCTCTTGGTATTCCTCGTTACTAGCGTCTATATACGAATACGAAGTATAAATACTAAACCAAGCTCACATACTAAACTAGAAACACTCAAAAGGGTTCACACACTAATCCTATTATCAATCAAACATGGCATGGTGGATTATTGGATTAGTCTTTATTTAAAAGAAGAATAATTTCCTCTCATTATTCCTATTTCTTAAATTTGGGATTTAGATCCTTAGAGGAATTCATTTCTTCTCATTACCTCTTATTAAGATTTAATCTCTTCATATAATAATAAGGTATGAAATATAGGTTGACCCAAAGTCAACATTCCATATCTATTATATGTGAGTATAATTTAATTGAAGTGCTACACTTCACATAGTTTTAATACTTAATATTTAAATGAATTAAAATCTCTAAGTAATAATTCTCAAGGGTTCATTAGCCTAAGTCATTCCCCCTGGTTATTAGTACTTAGGATCAAAATTTAAATGAGAGGTAGCTCTCATATTAGTGTTGAGTTTGAATTCCAATTTCAATTGCTCTAGAATTGACTACATAGCCATTTTAGTTGATCTAGTCCATGATCATACAAACAACATGTCTATATTATTGCATAATCAATTAGAGGACATCATTTGTGATTTATTAGAATTGGAATCAATTCAAAATCTATTCTGGTTAAATTTTAAATAAAGTTTGAATGTTCAAAAGTCCCTGTCTTGTCTTTTTTATCAAATTAATTCTACTATGAATTTGGAGGTGGGGCCAGTGGCATTGGATAGATAAATTCATGGTCTTTCCAACGGTATAAAGTTTGCTAAATTTGGTTTGGCAGAATTCAAACTATTCAAATTTTACTAAACCTTCAGCAGCATATTTTGAATAAAGATTAAATCCGAATTTGAATTGATGGGCTAGGCGGGAAACCTAAACGGGCCGAAACAGATTTAAATTTCACTTCGCAGCCCAACTAGCAACTGGTGCGGGTGGGCTGCCCTGACGAGGTGGGGGCCACCTATCAGCGGCTCTTTAAACGCCGAAGCGGTACGCGCGCGTTAGGCCATAGGATTAGAACATGATCCGACGATGCTGGAGCATCGTCATCTCCGACGAGCGACGGCTCACTGGCGGCGAGCCTAGGGGGTGGGAGAGCCTACCAGGCCGTTGCAGGAGTCTGGCAGTATGCGCGGAGAAGTGGAAGTAGATGAGGAAGAGCTTGGGGCAGCGGCGGCGCTCGGGGAGGCTCCAATCGAAGCAGGGCTTCCGCGGGCTCCGGCGGACCTCAGCTTCCAATTGCTGCTGCTCCGGCGAGGTGGTGTTAAATTGAGGTGGGGAGAGTGATCAGTGCGGAGAGGAGAGCAGATGGTGTGAAGAAGTTGCGGGCTGAGGTGCTCTATTTATAGCGGGCGAGGGTGGCCGTGAGGTGCTGCAAGGGCGCGTCGACGGCGTGGCCTCTCCGTCGATTGAAAGGGCAAGGCGAGGACGGCATCTTGTAGGCGTCGTCCTGGCGATGCTCGAGGACTAGCTGGCGCAGCGAGAGGACGAAGGGATTGCTCAGGAGGTCGATTCGAGTGCGGCGGTCCTTGCGGTAAGATTCCGACGAGGACGACGGTGACGAGGCGGCCGCAGTCGATCGATCACGTCTAGTGGCTAGAGGGCGCAGTGGCGGTGCTCGACGCAGTGGTAGGCTTTGCAGAGGAGGCGTAGGCTGCTCGAGCGCGTGGCGTCCTGGCACGGCCAGAGCGCGGTCACCGCGTGCACGGGCGTGTACTGGCATGGTTTTGGACGCGTGCGTTCTGGCCAATGCCAAGCCTTGGCGAGCATGGGCTGTGTACCGTTCGGTTCCTTGAGTGTTGTAGATGCTCCAGGACAAGGTGGTGCTGAGAGAGAGAGGCTAGGGAGAGGGGTGCCAAAGGTGGCCGGCATGGCATAGTTTGGCATATTTTAGGGTTTCTCCTCGACTTTAATCAACCATGCAAGTACTGGGCTAGAGGCAGGGGGTGCAGGGGAAGCTGATGATCACATTTCAAAAGTGGTTTAGGCTCAAATCTGCTGGACAAAGGGGTGTGTTGCATTTCAGATTTGATGCCTGCCAAGTGTTCGATGAAATGGCCGCATGAGATTTTTATTTGGATTTTGAAATTCTTTTTGGTGAATCTCATTTATATAATTAAAGTGAAGTATTGGTGGTGGTGGTACTCAATTTGGAGTTGTTTTGCAAAATGTCAAAAGTGATATGATCTTCACTTTATTTCAGCATCCCTACTTGTCACTTTTATTCTGGTCAACCTAGTCAACTCTAGCCATGGTGGTCAACATCAAAGTTACTCACCTTGACATGGTCTTGGATGACATGGCTTTGGTTGACCAAGTTTAGTTCAAGAAATGAGAAAACCAGAGGGGTAAAGTAGTGAAGAAAATAATTTTGTGACAAGTGACCATTATCATATGTATGTAAGAATTTTGATTTCCTTGTGTTTGATTCTTGATCCAAAGATGCAATTGTGTTAGTTTATCATATTGAAGTATTTTACAAGCAAGGGAGCAAGCAATTATGGCCTTGGTTGAGGATTTGCAATTTGGCATATTGTGTATGTGAGTGAATTATGGGTTTTTCCCAATTTCTTCTATTTTCCTCAATTTAGGGTTTGGTGATCTTTGTTAGGGTTCAAATAGCAATTGTTAATCATACTAACACTCATCATGGTAATTGCACAAAAGAATCACTCAAATGCAAGAAACTATATGTGGCACTATATGCATATAAAAAAAAGTTTTTGTTAATTGCAATTTTTGACTTTGGGGAAATTATCTTTCTTGTTTATTATTGTGGAAACTTGGGATGTTGCAAACCCTTCCCCCTTACAAAAGATCTCGTCCCGAGATCTGAGAAAACTAGGTACTAAAGAGATCTGGGTACTCAGTCCTCATAAAGTCTTCTCTCTCTCAAGTGGCTTCTTCTTCGGTGTGATTACTCCATTGGATCTTCAGAAACTTGATACTTCGGGTACGGGTGGTTCTGAAAGCTTCTTCCAGGATGCGAATAGGTACTTCGCGGTATGTCAGATCTGAGTTGATATCCACAGCTCGATGGTCGATGTTCTTGAAAACCTCGGTCTTCTCAGGTACTTCTAAACACTTCCGGAGTAGCGAGATGTGAAACACATTGTGCACCGCTGACATTTCTTCCGGTAAATCCAGCTGATAGGATACTTCTCCTCGGCGACTCAGGACTTTGAATGGTCCGACATATCGAGGTGCGAGCTTTCCTCTAAGCTGGAATCTCTGCATTCCTTTAAGAGGGGACACTTTGAGATATACGAAATCTCCGATCTCGAAGGTCATCTCTCGGCGTCTCTTGTCGGCGTAGCTCTTCTGTCTTGATTGGGCTGTCTTGAGGTACTCGCGGATCTTGTGTACCTTCTCTTCGGCTTCTCGGAGAATATCTGGTCCAAAGACTTGACTCTCTCCTACTTCCGACCAATTCAGAGGGGTACGGCACTTCCTTCCGTACAGTGCTTCAAAGGGGGCCATCTGCAAGCTAGCTTGGTAGCTGTTGTTGTACGAGAATTCTGCGTACGGCAAGCAGTCTTCCCACTTAGATCCATACTCTAGCACACATGCTCTCAACATATCTTCTAGTATCTGGTTGACTCTTTCAGTCTGTCCATCTGTCTGCGGGTGATAGGCGGTACTGAAATTCAGACGAGTTCCGAGCCCTTCATGTACTTTCTGCCAGAATCTGGAGGTGAATTGGGATCCTCTGTCGGATACTATCGACTTTGGGGTTCCGTGCAAGCTGACTATCCTTGAGATATATAGCTCTGCGAGTCTCGGTCCTTGATAGGTGGTCTTGACGGGGATGAAGTGGGCGACTTTGGTCAGTCTGTCGACCACTACCCAGATGGAATCATTTCCTTTACTAGACTTGGGCAGTCCAGTGATGAAGTCCATTCCTACGGAATCCCACTTCCATTCGGGAATCTGTAGGGGTTGCAACAGTCCTGCGGGGCGTTGATGTTCTGCTTTGACTCTTTGACAGATGTCACACTTGGCGATGTAGCTTCCAATTTCTCTCTTCATTCCATGCCACCAGAATTGTTCCTTCAAATCCTGGTACATCTTGGTTCCTCTGGGGTGAATGGAGTACAGGGTGTCGTGAGCTTCTTTCAGAATAACTTGCTTCAATTCTGAGTCTGACGGCACGCACAGGCGCTTGTTATACCATAGCACTCCTTCTTCATCTACGGTGAATCCCGGTGCCTTTCCGGCGGCTATTTGGTTCTTGATTCCGTCAATGCTAGCATTTTCTTTCTGAGCTTCTTTGATCTGACTAATCAGGGTGGGTTGGAGTTCAATGCTGGCGAGGTATCCTTCGCTCACCAGTTCAAGCCTAAACTGTTCAAACTCTTCAAACAGGCTGGGTTGCCCAATTGCTAACATGGAGTTCAACTGACACGGCAGTCTACTCAGAGCATCCGCTACCACATTGGCCTTGCCGGGGTGATAGTGGATTTCCATGTTGTAATCCTTGATTAACTCTATCCATCTGCGCTGTCTCATATTCAGCTCCTTCTGCGTGAAGATATACTTCAGGCTCTTGTGATCCGAGTAAACCTCGCATCGATTACCCATGAGGTAATGACGCCATACTTTCAGTGCTAACACCACCGCTGCTAGCTCTAAGTCATGGGTTGGATAGTTCTGTTCATGCTGCTTCAGCTATCTTGATAGGTAAGATATCACTTTGCCTTCTTGCATCAGCACACATCCAAGACCAATCTTGGAGGCGTCACAGTACACATCAAATGGCTTGGTAATGTCCGGCATGACCAGTATTGGGGCTGATGTCAATCTTAGCTTGAGCTGTTGAAAGCTCTCTTCACACTTGTCGGTCCATTCGAACTTCCGGTCCTTCTTCAACAATTGAGTCATCGGTCTTGCTATGCTTGAGAATCCTTCAACGAATCGGCGGTAATATCCCGCCAATCCGAGAAATGCACGGACTTCGGTTTGAGTGGTTGGGGCTTTCCATTCCTCAACAGTCTTGATTTTTGCGGGGTCAACGGCAATTCCTCCGGCTGACAAGATATGACCCAAGAATCCTACTTCTTTCAACCAGAACTCACACTTGCTGAACTTGGCATACAACTGATGTTCCCGAAGGGTATCTAGGACCACTTCCAAATGTTGCTCATGTTCTTCCTCGGACTTGGAGTATATGAGGATGTCGTCGATGAAGACAACGACAAACTTGTCCAGGAAGTTCATAAAGATCTTATTCATGAGATTCATGAAGTAAGCGGGGGCATTGGTCAATCCAAATGACATGACATTGTACTCGTACAATCCATATCTGGTGGTAAAGGCAGTTTTGGGGATATCGGTGGCACGAATCTTCAGCTGATGGTATCCTGTCCGTAGATCAATCTTCGAGAATACTTGGGCTCCGGTCAGCTGGTCAAACAGATCTTCTATCTTGGGCAACGGATACTTGTTCTTAATGGTGACATCGTTGAGCTTACGGTAGTCCGTAACCAAACGAGTGGCACCGTCCTTCTTATCCACAAACAAAACTGGCGATCTCCAAGGTGACGCACTTGGTTGAATTAGACCTTTGAATAGCATGTCATCCAGTTGCTTCTTCAGTTCCACTAACTCTGCCGGGTTCATGCTATAGGCTCTCTGGGCTATAGGTCCGGTTCCGGGGATTAGCTCGATGATAAACTCGATATCCCGATCTGGGGGCATACCTGGTAGATCATCCGGGAACACATCAGGATATCGACAAATGACCCTGATCTGATCCAAGGTGGGTTTGGCTAGGCTTTGGTTACAAGTGAACTTTCGGGGCATCTTTTCAGATATGTGTTCGACTATTATTCCGGTGCTACTAGTCATGGTGATGGCCTTCTTGGCACAATCAATCAGTCCATGATGTTTCGCCATCCAGTCCATTCCCAGGACTACTTCCAAACCTTTGGCTCCCAGAACAATCAAATTTGCATAGAATTCTATTTCATGTATTCTGATTGGCACATCTTTGCAAATTTTTCTAGCTTTAGTGGTTGATCCAGGTATTTGAACTATCATGACATGCTTCAAACTGATGGGTTGAATCTTACTAGTGCATGCAAAATCTTCGGTAATGAATGAATGAGATGCTCCAGAATCAAACAGCACTCTTGCGGGTATTGAGTTAACAGAGAACATACCCAGCACAACATCTGGGGCTTCCTGAGCTTCTTCTGCATTCATGTGGTAGAGGCGGCCGTTGCGGTTGTTCGGGTTATTGGGGGCGAACTTCTTGTTGGTGGTGACACGACGCTGCTGCTGCGCAGGGCCTGAGGTGTTGGCGGCAGTCTTGGCGAGCTTCTTGGGGCACTCATAGGAGAAGTGCCCAGCCACTCCACACTCGTAGCAGTTGTAGGTGGACTTGTCCTTGGGGGTGATGGGAACAGCATTGCTCCCAGTCCTTGGAGCGGTGTTGGAGTTGTTGTTGGGGGCGCGAGGTGGAGCGCGGTTGAAGTTGTTGTGGTTGTTGTTGTAGTTGTTGTGGTTGTTGTGTCCTCCTGACCTGGGGTTTCCTCCACTCCGGTTCTGATAACTCGGACGTGGATTCTGCATCGGGGGCTTGTTGTTTCTTGGGGCGAACCCTCCACTTGAGCTGGGGCGATACTTGTGGTTGTTGCTGGGCCCACTCTGGTTCATCATACGGCGCTTGCGGTTCTCATTTGCTTGGTGTATCTTCCCCTCCATCTGAATGGCGGAGTCAACGAGGGCTTCTAAGTCAGCAAAGGGGATATTGATCAGCACAGTCTGCATCTCATCATGCAGTCCATTCAGAAACCTCTCCTTTCTTTTCTCGACGGTGTCCGTCTCATCCGGGGCGTACCTTGACAAAGTGAGGAACTTGTCGCGGTATTCCACCACGGTCATTCTGCCTTGCTTCAGTTCCCTGAACTCATCCCTCATCTTCTTAATCAAACCCGGGGGCACATGATACTTGCTAAACTTGAGTTTGAAGTCCTCCCAAGTCATCATTTGCCCCGCATGTAAGGCGCGGGTACTTGTCCACCAGGCACATGCAGGTCCAGCCAGATAGTGGGTGGCGAACAACACCTTCTCGTTGTCCTCCACTCCGGCAACCTCGAGATTGTTCTCCATAGTTTGGAGCCAATCATCAGCATCGAGGGGTTCCTCTGTCTTGCTGAACACCGGTGGGTTGGTGTTTTGGAAGTTTTTCAGCTTTGACCCTGGGTGGTCGTGGTTTCCGTGGCCTTGATTGCCCTGAGCAATCTGTTGAAGTGCAGCTAGGTTGGCTTGACGGTCAACTCTCTCAGCTTCTCTTTCTGCCATCATCTGTTGCAGCATTTGCAGCATTGCGGTTTCGCTGCGAGTTGGGGGTGCCATCTGAACAGGGATAGGGATCATGAGATGAGAGGGAAATTTCTATGGCTCATTTTGGGATAAAATATCACACAACTTAAAACTTGATTCATAATAATAATAATATTACACACACACAAACATAGTCATGGAGGTAGCAAATATTACAAGCCAAATGTTCAGGAGGGTTTTAAGAACCCTTTCAACAAACTACGATACATGGGGTGGGTACAAAGGACCGATACATAACACGGGACGCAAGTGCTCAGACGGGACTACTCGCCATCGACGTTGATAGGGTAGACATTGTCTACCCCGGCATCGAGGTGCTCGTGGCCATCCTCGTAAGGGTGGAACTCCAGGTCGTCGTCTTCCTCCTCCTCGTAGTCGTCGTCGTTGCTGACGTAGGAGTAGCCGTCCCCCTGGATGTTCTCCCCTTCACCTTCGCCTTCCAGCTCCTGGATCTGCTCAGCTTGGGCGGCGATGGTCGCCTTCAAAGTGGCGATCCTGGCCTTGAGGCGGTTGATGGCGTGATCCTTCTTCTGGTTGGCACGGCGGAGTGCCCTGCGTTCTCCGGCGATAACCCTGATGGTGTCCGCCTGCTGCGCCAACTGGATGTGAGTGTGGTTGGCGTATTCGCGGGAGTTGTCGAGGTCGATGCGGGTCTCACTCAACATGAAGTCAAGATGATCCACATGGTGGCGAAGTTGCGGGTGCGACGGCAGGTTCATTGGCACTCCGAGGGAGTTGTGCCTTGCATAGTGCACAAAGTGGCTATCCTCGAAGTCCATGAAGTTTTGCCCGCACAGACGTGCGAGCCCTTCCTGAAGTCCCCTTGCGAGACCATCCGCCCAGTTGTTCTCCCGGAAGGAGAACTGGATCCTTGCGCTCATTGGGAGCGTGAACCTTCCACGAAGATCCACCATGATCACCCACTGAAGTTGACCACCGGGCTGGTCATTGACCATTCCGCCAAAGACTTCCGGTGGTGGGCGCCCGAGGAACTCTGAGAGGGAGAAGAGGTCCCTCTCAAAGATGAGCTCTCCACCGTTTCCCAACTGATAGAACTCAGTCTGGAGAAAGGGCTGCGCGTCCACGACGTGATCCATCTGTAGAGAGATTAGATGAGTAAGTTAGAGAAGTGCAAGTGTTCCAAATTTTAATTCACTTATAAGAAGGGTATGAATTTAAAGTTTGTAATAGACTCTTCAAGGTAAGAAAGTGAATAAGGTTTTCATAACTAGTCAAATCATGGAATTTGAAACTAAGTTTTTGAGCGTCCATTTTAACTAGGGTCTCCTAAGGTCAAACAATGGCTCTGATACCAACTTGTCAACACCCGGATTTTTAAGTCCAGATGCCTATTATGCCGTACATCGCAATCCCAGGAATAATGTTTTTGCGAGACATAATAGTAAGTAGCATAGAGTCATCATTTATTACAACACATATTGTCTTACAACCATAGATCACATGATCCCATATTACACGAATATATTGTTCAACATCACAAATAGTAGTGGAAGCGAAGTAGTAGTGGACTATCTATTCCACAGGCAACGCTTGACGTTAGAAGACGATCCTAGTTATCGTAGACGTCCTGTTGTCCGTCATCCTGATACTGGTGCTCTCCTTCATAGTCTGGCATTTGAATAGCCAGGGCAAAGCCATGAGTACTTTTAAAGTACTCGCAAACTAACTCTATGATAAATACTCATTAAGTGTAACAAGGGGGTGCTAAGCTCTAGGTTTATTTGCATAAAGCCAAGTTTTAGTTTGATAAACATTTAGTAAAGCCTTATCATGTGCTAGACTAACTCAAGTGGAAACATTAGTGTCATTCCCACAACTCATTATGGTTCACCATAATATCACCTTTCAATTCACCATTCATTTCTAGGATCAAAACATTTTAAAGATAACGGAGATAGTATGGCCTTCCCAATCGTCTGTAACCGTGGACACGGCTATTCGAATAGGTTTAACACTCTGCAGAGGTTGTACTCTTGTGCCACAACTTTTGATTACATCCGTCGAGGATAACCCCGAATCATCGTAACACAGTACGCGGATCATCAATCGAAACCTTTCACTTATATATGCTAGTATGAGCACCTCTCCCCATGAGCTTGGCCTCCCGGTGGAAACCGCAGTTAACCCGGGAACTGCACAGGGCTTGGGCCGTACATTCACCTCATTTCAACATCATTCCACACTTAACGGAGGCAGCCTCGGCGTAACCCCTATGATGCTTGTTTAGAGGGAACCCATACTAAAATACACAAGTTTCTAGTTAAGCCCTACCCATAATCAGGTATTGTGGGGGTACTTGTATAATTGGAAGGGTATCGCATTCAAACCCAATTATCAATTTTATCAAAAATCACCATCTTCTCTTGTTCAAATCCACCTCCACTTTACTTTCTTTCAAAGTCATTTCACTTCACCATGTTCCCATCTAGAGTAGTCAATTTTAATTGATTAGCACTAGCAACTAAATGAGGGGTGCTATCTAGCTTTGAGTTGTGCTAATTTAACTTCAAGTGTTGTTCTACTCTAGACCAAGTGAATCATAAATCAAAAAGGTACTTTGAAATAAATAAGCAAAAGTAAAGGTAAGTAAAAACATGGGATAGGTAATACATAAAAGTAAAGTGTGACGGTGCCTTTGCTCTTGTAGAGCTAAGCACTTGTGTTTAGCAAGGGTTAGCTTGCCTTGAGCTGGGTAGTTATCGAAGTTCTCTTCTTCTTCCTGAGAGTAGGCCTCCTCCTCTTGGTATTCCTCGTTACTAGCGTCTATATACGAATACGAAGTATAAATACTAAACCAAGCTCACATACTAAACTAGAAACACTCAAAAGGGTTCACACACTAATCCTATTATAAATCAAACATGGCATGGTGGATTATTGGATTAGTCTTTATTTAAAAGAAGAATAATTTCCTCTCATTATTCCTATTTCTTAAATTTGGGATTTAGATCCTTAGAGGAATTCATTTCTTCTCATTACCTCTTATTAAGATTTAATCTCTTCATATAATAATAAGGTATGAAATATAGGTTGACCCAAGGTCAACATTCCATATCTATTATATGTGAGTATAATTTAATTGAAGTGCTACACTTCACATAGTTTTAATACTTAATATTTAAATGAATTAAAATCTCTAAGTAATAATTCTCAAGGGTTCATTAGCCTAAGTCATTCCCCCTGGTTATTAGTACTTAGGATCAAAATTTAAATGAGAGGTAGCTCTCATATTAGTGTTGAGTTTGAATTCCAATTTCAATTGCTCTAGAATTGACTACATAGCCATTTTAGTTGATCTAGTCCATGATCATACAAACAACATGTCTATATTATTGCATAATCAATTAGAGGACATCATTTGTGATTTATTAGAATTGGAATCAATTCAAAATCTATTCTGGTTAAATTTTAAATAAAGTTTGAATGTTCAAAAGTCCCTGTCTTGTCTTTTTTATCAAATTAATTCTACTATGAATTTGGAGGTGGGGCCAGTGGCATTGGATAGATAAATTCATGGGCTTTCCAACGGTATAAAGTTTGCTAAATTTGGTTTGGCAGAATTCAAACTATTCAAATTTTACTAAACCTTCAGCAGCATATTTTGAATAAAGATTAAATCCGAATTTGAATCGATGGGCTAGGCGGGAAACCTAAACGGGCCGAAACAGATTTAAATTTCACTTCGCAGCCCAACTAGCAACTGGTGCGGGTGGGCTGCCCTGACGAGGTGGGGGCCACCTGTCAGCGGCTCTTTAAACGCCGAAGCGGTACGCGCGCTTTAGGCCGTAGGATTAGAACATGATCCGACGGTGCTGGAGCATCGTCGTCTCCGACGAGCGACGGCTCACTGGCGGCGAGCCTAGGGGGTGGGAGAGCCTACCAGGCCGTTGCAGGAGTTTGGCAGTATGCGCGGAGAAGTGGAAGTAGATGAGGAAGAGCTTGGGGCAGCGGCGGCGCTCGGGGAGGCTCCAATCGAAGCAGGGCTTCCGCGGGCTCCGGCAGACCTCAGCTTCCAATTGCTGCTGCTCCGGCGAGGTGGTGTTAAATTGAGGTGGGGAGAGTGATCAGTGCGGAGAGGAGAGCAGATGGTGTGAAGAAGTTGCGGGCTGAGGTGCTCTATTTATAGCGGGCGAGGGTGGCCGTGAGGTGCTGCAAGGGCGCGTCGACGGCGTGGCCTCTCCGTCGATCGAAAGGGCAAGGCGAGGACGGCATCTTGTAGGCGTCGTCCTGGCGATGCTCGAGGACTAGCTGGCGCAGCGAGAGGATGAAGGGATTGCTCAGGAGGTCGATTCAAGTGCGGCGGTCCTTGCGGTAAGATTCCGACGAGGATGACGGTGACGAGGCGGCCGCAGTCGATCGATCACGTCTAGTGGCTAGAGGGCGCAGCGGCGGTGCTCGACGCAGTGGTAGGCTTTGCAGGGGAGGCGTAGGCTGCTCGAGCGCGTGGCGTCCTGGCGCGGCCAGAGCGCGGTCACCGCGTGCACGGGCGTGTACTGGCATGGTTTTGGACGCGTGCGTTCTGGCCAATGCCAAGCCTTGGCGAGCATGGGCTGTGTACCGTTCGGTTCCTTGAGTGTTGTAGATGCTCCAGGACAAGGTGGTGCTGAGAGAGAGAGGCTAGGGAGAGGGGTGCCAAAGGTGGCCGGCATGGCATAGTTTGGCATATTTTAGGGTTTCTCCTTGACTTTAATCAACCATGCAAGTACTGGGCTAGAGGCAGGGGGTGCAGGGGAAGCTGATGATCACATTTCAAAAGTGGTTTAGGCTCAAATCTGCTGGACAAAGGGGTGTGTTGCATTTCAGATTTGATGCCTGCCAAGTGTTCGATGAAATGGCCGCATGAGATTTTTATTTGGATTTTGAAATTCTTTTTGGTGAATCTCATTTATATAATTAAAGTGACGTATTGGTGGTGGTGGTACTCAATTTGGAGTTGTTTTGCAAAATGTCAAAAGTGATATGATCTTCACTTTATTTCAGCATCCCTACTTGTCACTTTTATTCTGGTCAACCTAGTCAACTCTAGCCATGGTGGTCAACATCAAAGTTACTCACCTTGACATGGTCTTGGATGACATGGCTTTGGTTGACCAAGTTTAGTTCAAGAAATGAGAAAACCAGAGGGGTAAAGTAGTGAAGAAAATAATTTTGTGACAAGTGACCATTATCATATGTATGTAAGAATTTTGATTTCCTTGTGTTTGATTCTTGATCCAAAGATGCAATTGTGTTAGTTTATCATATTGAAGTATTTTACAAGCAAGGGAGCAAGCAATTATGGCCTTGGTTGAGGATTTGCAATTTGGCATATTGTGTATGTGAGTGAATTATGGGTTTTTCCCAATTTCTTCTATTTTCCTCAATTTAGGGTTTGGTGATCTTTGTTAGGGTTCAAATAGCAATTGTTAATCATACTAACACTCATCATGGCAATTGCACAAAAGAATCACTCAAATGCAAGAAACTATATGTGGCACTATATGCATATAAAAAAAAGTTTTTGTTAATTGCAATTTTGGACTTTGGGGAAATTATCTTTCTTGTTTATTATTGTGGAAACTTGGGATGTTACATGAAACTCGGAGGAAGAGGGATCACTCAGAAGGACAGAAGAAGGGAGAGCATTATGGTGTCTCCCCTTTTTCGGGTGACGATGTTGACTATTGTCCAGGGTTTGTCAGTGAGCAGGAGGAGGTGCGAGCGAGCGAGCGAGTCGAGCGAGGCCGAGAATTAGAGAGATTTGTTTTTTTTGTGTGAGAGGGACAAACGAAGGATCCTGAAGGACCCAGAGACTTCCAATACGCATCCTGATGCGTCTTCTCTTGACAAAGAAGATGGCTGGGAGTTTGTGTACCTATTATTGCACGTGACTTGTGCTCACTGAAGTGTGGGACCTCACGCGTGGGCACCACACGTAAGTGACAGACCTGTTGGTGTAAAAACTCGGTTGATTATTATAGTGCATTAGAACAAAGTTTCCTATGGATTCAAGGCTAGGAAATCCAAGTTAACTCATTTACATGACATTATTTTTTCCACGAAGCAAAGTTAACACATCTATCAATTGGTACATTTTGGAGTGACTAAGAAGGATCCAGGCTTACTTATTCGTTTTCACGTGTTACACTTGTCTAAATCTTGGTCAAACCTAGGATTTGACCAACAAGATTCAAATGGGCAGAAAAATAAAATAAAAACAGAAAAATGAAAAACCAAATCACATAGTCTTCTTATGTCATATAGTAAGCATTAAAGTTGATAAACAAGGTCTAGACATATCAAACCATACAAATCATGTATCTATACCCCCTAACCCCTAAACTCTGTCTTATGAAGTCAAGCATGTGAAGATAAGTGGTTTTGGGTTTCAAACATGGAAATTTCAAAAACCTCCCAAAAGCTTCATTTTAGAGTGACTAAGAAGGATACATGCTTCCCTTTTCATTTTCATGTTTTAAACTTGTTTAAATCATTATCAAACCTAGGATTTGAAAAAGATTCAAATGGGCAGAAAATTAAAAAAATCAGAAAAATGAAAAACCAAAGTACATAGTGTTCTTATGTCATATAGTAAGCATATTGAAGTTGATAAACAAGGTTTGGACATATTCAAACCATACAAATCATGTATCTAACCCCTAACCCTAAACTCTGTCTTATGAAGTCAAGCATGAAGAGAAGTGGTTTTGGGTTTCAAACATGGAAATTTCAAAAACCCTCCCAAAAGCTTCATTTTAGAGTGACTAAGAAGGATCGATGCTCCCCTTTTCATTTTCATGTTTTAAACATGTTTAAATCATTATCAAACCTTGGATTTGACCAAGATACAAATGGGTGGGCACAAAATTCAAAAAAAAACAGAAAAATGAAAATCCAAATCACATAGTCTTCTTATGTCATATCGTAAGCATTCACGTTGATAAACAAGCTCTAGATATACCCAAACCATACAAATCATGTGTATCTACCCCTGTCGATCTTATGAAGTCTAGCATGAAGAGAAGTCGTTTTGGGTTTCAAACATGGAAATTTCAAGAACATCCCAAAAGCTTCATTTTAGAGTGATGACTAAGAAGGATACAAACTTCCCTTTTCATTTTCATGTTTTAAACTTGTTTAAATCTTGGTCAAACCGCCTAGGATTTGACCAAGATTCAAATGGGCATACAAATTCAGAAAAAATCAAAAGAATGAAAAACCAATGCACATAGCATTCTTATGTCATATATATAGTAAGCATTAAAGTTGATAAACAAGGTCTAGACATATTCAAACTAGACAACTCATGTATATATCTACCCCTAACCCTAAACTCTGTCTTATGAAGTCAATCATGAAGAGAAGTGGTTTTGGGTTTCAAACATGGAAATTTCAAAAACCTCCCAAAATCTTTATTTTAGAGTGACTGAGAAGGATCCATGCTTACCTTTTCATTTTCATATTTTAAACTTGTTTAAATCTTTGTCAAACCTAGGATTTGACCAAAAGATTCAAATGGGCATAAAATTCAAAAAAAAAAACAGAAAAATGAAAAACAAAAGCATATAGTCTTATTATGTCATATAGTAAGCATTCAAGTTGATGAATTAACAAGGTTTGGACATATTCAAACCATACAAATCATGTATCTACCCCCTAACCCTAAGCTCTGTCTTATGAAGTCAAGCTTGAAGAGAAGTGGTTTTGGGTTTCAAACATGGAAATTTCAAAAACCTCCCAAAATCTTCATATTAGAGTGACTAATTAAGAGGGATACAAGCTTCCCTTTTCGTTTTCATGTTTTAAACTTTTTTAAATTTTTGTCAAACCTAGGATTTGACCAAGATTCTAATATATGGGCATAAAATTCCAAAAAAAAATGAAAAACCAAAGCACATAGTCTTCTTATGTCATATAGTTAGCATTAAAGTTGATGAACAAGGTTTAGACATATTCAATCCAGACAAATCATGTATCTAACCCCTAACCCTGAACTCTATCTTATGAAATCAAGCATGAAGAGAAGTGGTTTTGGGTTTCAAACGTTTAAGCCAAAAGCCACTTTTTCAAATACTTCAAACTTATTCAAAAGCACATAGTCTTCTTATGTCATATAGTTAGCATTAAAGTTGATGAACAAGGTTTAGACATATTCAAACCAGACAAATCATGTATCTACCCCCCTAACCCTAAACTCTGTCTTATGAAGTCTAGCATGAAGAGAAGTGGTTTTGGGTTTCAAACGTTTAAGCCAAAAGCCCCTTTTTCAAATACTTCAAACTTATTCAAATTTGGTTCAAATTTAAAAGACATACAAGTTATAGCACACATAGTGCATACATTTTCACACATACTGCCCTAGCTAGATGCTAACCCTATAGTTTGAGGCCATTTGGATGAGGTAGAAAAAATTCTTTGATTAGAATCGTGATGTTCGAACCCCGTAGTTGGATTTTTTTGAACCTTGATCTGTAGTACTGGGCAAAACCCTAGTTTAACCTATTTAATTATAGATTCGTATATCGATTTTTCTACCTTTTTATTATTACTATGCAGCACATGTGTGTTTGCCCGTCTAGCTAGTGAAACTCGGAGGAAGAGGGATCACTCGGAAGGACAGAAGAAGGGAGAGCATTATGGTGTCTCCCCTTTTTCGGGTGACGATGTTGACTATTGTGCAGGGTTTGTCAGTGAGCAGGAGGAGGCGCGAGCGAGCGAGCGAGTCGAGCGAGGCCGAGAATGATAGAGATTTGTTTTTTGTGTGAGAGGGACAAACGAAGGATCCTGAAGGACCCAGAGACTTCCAATACGCATCCTGATGCGTCTTCTCTTGACAAAGAAGATGGCTGGGAGTTTGCGTACCTATTATTGCACGTGACTTGTGCTCACTGAAGTGTGGGACCTCACGCATGGGCACCACACGTAAGTGACAGACCTGTTGGTGTAAAAACTCGGTTGATTATTATAGTGCATTAGAACAAAGTTTCCTATGGATTCAAGGCTAGGAAATCCAAGTTAACTCATTTACATGACATTATTTTTTCCATGAAGCAAAGTTAACACATCTATCAATTGGTACATTTTGGAGTGACTAAGAAGGATCCAGGCTTACTTATTCGTTTTCACGTGTTAAACTTGTCTAAATCTTGGTCAAACCTAGGATTTGACCAACAAGATTCAAATGGGCAGAAAAATAAAATAAAAACAGAAAAATGAAAAACCAAATCACATAGTCTTCTTATGTCATATAGTAAGCATTAAAGTTGATAAACAAGGTCTAGACATATCAAACCATACAAATCATGTATCTATACCCCCTAACCCCTAAACTCTGTCTTATGAAGTCAAGCATGTGAAGATAAGTGGTTTTGGGTTTCAAACATGGAAATTTCAAAAACCTCCCAAAAGCTTCATTTTAGAGTGACTAAGAAGGATACATGCATCCCTTTTCATTTTCATGTTTTAAACTTGTTTAAATCATTATCAAACCTAGGATTTGAAAAAGATTCAAATTGGCAGAAAATTTAAAAAATCAGAAAAACGAAAAACCAAAGTACATAGTCTTCTTATGTCATATAGTAAGCATATTGAAGTTGATAAACAAGGTTTGGACATATTCAAACCATACAAATCATGTATCTAACCCCTAACCCTAAACTCTGTCTTATGAAGTCAAGCATGAAGAGAAGTGGTTTTGGGTTTCAAACATGGAAATTTCAAAAACCCTCCCAAAAGCTTCATTTTAGAGTGACTAAGAAGGATCGATGCTCCCCTTTTCATTTTCATGTTTTAAACATTTTTAAATCATTATCAAACCTAGGATTTGACCAAGATACAAATGGGTGGGCACAAAATTCAAAAAAACAGAAAAATGAAAAACCAAATCACATAGTCTTCTTATGTCATATCGTAAGCATTCACGTTGATAAACAAGCTCTAGATATACCCAAACCATACAAATCATGTGTATCTACCCCTGTCGATCTTATGAAGTCTAGCATGAAGAGAAGTCGTTTTGGGTTTCAAACATGGAAATTTCAAGAATATCCCAAAAGCTTCATTTTAGAGTGATGACTAAGGAGGATACAAACTTCCCTTTTCATTTTCATGTTTTAAACTTGTTTAAATCTTGGTCAAACCGCCTAGGATTTGACCAAGATTCAAATGGGCATACAAATTCAGAAAAAATCAAAAGAATGAAAAACCAATGCACATAGCATTCTTATGTCATATATATAGTGAGCATTAAAGTTGATAAACAAGGTCTAGACATATTCAATCTAGATAACTCATGTATATATCTACCCCTAACCCTAAACTCTATCTTATGAAGTCAATCATGAAGAGAAGTGGTTTTGGGTTTCAAACATGGAAATTTCAAGAACCTCCCAAAATCTTTATTTTAGAGTGACTAAGAAGGATCCATGCTTACCTTTTCATTTTCATATTTTAAACTTGTTTAAATCTTTGTCAAACCTAGGATTTGACCAAAAGATTCAAATGGGCATAAAATTCAAAAAAAAAACAGAAAAATGAAAAACAAAAGCATATAGTCTTATTATGTCATATAGTAAGCATTCAAGTTGATGAATTAACAAGTTTTGGACATATTCAAACCATACAAATCATGTATCTACCCCCTAACCCTAAGCTATGTCTTATGAAGTCAAGCTTGAAGAGAAGTGGTTTTGGGTTTCAAACATGGAAATTTCAAAAACCTCCCAAAATCTTCATATTAGAATGACTAATTAAGAGGGATACAAGCTTCCCTTTCGTTTTCATGTTTTAAACTTGTTTAAATGTTTGTCAAACCTAGGATTTGACCAAGATTCTAATATATGGGCATAAAATTCAAAAAAAATGAAAAACCAAAGCACATAGTCTTCTTATGTCATATAGTTAGCATTAAAGTTGATGAACAAGGTTTAGACATATTCAAACCTGACAAATCATGTATCTAACCCCTAACCCTAAACTCTGTCTTATGAAATCAAGCATGAAGAGAAATGGTTTTGGGTTTCAAACGTTTAAGCCAAAATCCCCTTTTTCAAATACTTCAAACTTATTCAAATTTGGTTCAAATTTGAAAGACATACAAGTTATAGCACACATAGTGCATACATTTTCACACATACTGCACTAGATAGATGCTAACCCTATAGTTTGAGGCCATTTGGATGAGGTAGAAAAAATTCTTGGATTAGAATCGTGTTGTTCGAACCCCGTAGTTGGATTTTTTTGAACCTTGATCTGTAGTACTGGGCAAAACCCTAGTTTAACCTATTTAATTATAGATTCGTATATCGATTTTTCTACCTTTTTATTATTACTATGCAGCACATGTGTGTTTGCCCGTCTAGCTAGTGAAACTCGGAGGAAGAGGGATCACTCGGAAGGACAGAACAAGGGAGAGCATTATGGTGTCTGATGTCTACGGGAGCTTCTATTCTTGTAGACAGTGTTGGGCCTCCAAGAGCAGAGGTTTGTAGAACAGCAGCAAGTTTCCCTTAAGTGGATCACCCAAGGTTTATCGATCTCAGGGAGGAAGAGGTCAAAGATATCCCTCTCAAGCAACCCTGCAACCACAAAGCAAGAAGTCTCTTGTGTCCCCAACACACCTAATAGGTGCACTAGTTCGGCGAAGAGATAGTGAAATACAGGTGGTATGAATAAGTATGAGCAGTAGTAACGGCGCCAGAAAAGTGCTTGCTGGCGTGTGGTTGATGGTGGTAATATTGCGGGCAGTAGAGATGCAGTAAAACAGTAAACAAGCAGCGATAGCAGTATTTAGGAACAAGGCCTTGGGATCATACTTTCACTAGTGGACACTCTCAACATTGATCACATAACAGAATAAATAGATAGATGCTAGACTCTACACCCTCTTGTTGGATGATGAACACCACTAACTGTGTAGGATTACACGAACCCTCAATGCCGGGGTTAACAAGCTCCACAATATTCGATGTTCATATTTAAATAACCTTAGAGTGCACGACAGATCAACACAACCAAACCAAGTACTAACATAGCATGCACACTGTCACCTTCACGCTACGAAAGGAGGCATAGATCACATCAATACTATCATAGCAATAGTTAACTTCATAATCTACAAGAGATCACAATCATAGCCTACGCCAAGTACTACACGATGCACACACTGTCACCTTTACACCGTGCAGGAGGAATAGACTACTTTAATAACATCACTAGAGTAGCACATAGATGATATTCAACTTGATCACAAAGAGAGAGAGATGAACCACATAGCTACAGCGGAGCCCTCAGCCCCGGGGGTGAATTACTCCCTCCTCATCAAGGAGGCAGCGATGGCGGTGAAGATGGCGGTGGAGTCAGCGGTGGAGATGGCTCCGGGGGCAATTCCCCATCCCGGCAGGGTGCCGGAACAGAGACTTCTGTCCCCCGAATTGGACTTTCGCGATGGCGGCGGCTCTGGATGGTTTTCTCTGGTTTCGTCGAACTAGTCGAGGTTTTTAGGTCAGGGACGATTAAATAGGCGGAGAGGCGGAGTCGGAGGGGCCACGGGGTGCCCAGATGATAGGGGGCGCGCCCCCCCTTGGGCCGCGCCGCCCTGTGGGGTGGGGCCCCCCTGGCTCCCCTCTGACTTTTCTCCGGTGCTCTGGAAGCTTCCTGGAATTATAAGATCTCCGGTGTTGATTTCGTCCGATTCCGAAAATATTTCCTTACTAGGATTTCTGAAACCAAAAACAGAGAACAAAGAATCGGCCTTTCGGCATCTCTTCAATAGGTTAGTTCCGGAAAATGCATAAATATGACATAAAGTATGCATAAAACATGTACATATCATCAATAATGTGGCATGGAACATAAGAAATTATCGATACGTCGGAGACGTATCAGTGTCTCCCCTTTTTCGGGTGACGATGTTGACTATTGTGCAGGGTTTGTCAGTGAGCAGGAGGAGGTGCGAGCGAGCAAGCGAGCGAGTCGAGTGAGGCCGAGAATGAGAGAGATTTGTTTTTTTTGTGTGAGAGGGACAAACGAAGGATCCTGAAGGACCCAGAGACTTCCAATACGCATCCTGATGCGTCTTCTCTTGACAAAGAAGATGGCTGGGAGTTTGCGTACCTATTATTGCACGTGACTTGTGCTCACTGAAGTGTGGGACCTCACGCGTGGGCATCACACGTAAGTGACAGACCTGTTGGTGTAAAAACTCGGTTTATTATTATAGTGCATTAGAACAAAGTTTCCTATGGATTCAAGGCTAGGAAATCCAAGTTAACTCATTTACATGACATTATTTTTTCCATGAAGCAAAGTTAACACATCTATCAATTGGTACATTTTGGAGTGACTAAGAAGGATCCAGGCTTACTTATTCGTTTTCACGTGTTAAACTTGTCTAAATCTTGGTCAAACCTAGGATTTGACCAACAAGATTCAAATGGGCAGAAAAATAAAATAAAAACAGAAAAATGAAAAACCAAATCACATAGTCTTCTTATGTCATATAGTAAGCATTAAAGTTGATAAACAAGGTCTAGACATATCAAACCATACAAATCATGTATCTATACCCCCTAACCCCTAAACTCTGTCTTATGAAGTCAAGCATGTGAAGATAAGTGGTTTTGGGTTTCAAACATGGAAATTTCAAAAACCTCCCAAAAGCTTCATTTTAGAGTGACTAAGAAGGATACATGCTTCCCTTTTCATTTTCATGTTTTAAACTTGTTTAAATCATTATCAAACCTAGGATTTGAAAAAGATTCAAATGGGCAGAAAATTAAAAAAATCAGAAAAATGAAAAACCAAAGTACATAGTCTTCTTATGTCATATAGTAAGCATATTGAAGTTGATAAACAAGGTTTGGACATATTCAAACCATACAAATCATGTATCTAACCCCTAACCCTAAACTCTGTCTTATGAAGTCAAGCATGAAGATAAGTGGTTTTGGGTTTCAAACATGGAAATTTCAAAAACCCTCCCAAAAGCTTCATTTTAGAGTGACTAAGAAGGATCGATGCTCCCCTTTTCATTTTCATGTTTTAAACATGTTTAAATCGTTATAAAACCTAGGATTTGACCAAGATACAAATGGGTGGGCACAAAATTCAAAAAAAAAACAGAAAAATGAAAAACCAAATCACATAGTCTTCTTATGTCATATCGTAAGCATTCACGTTGATAAACAAGCTCTAGATATACACAAACCATACAAATCATGTGTATCTACCCATGTCGATCTTATGAAGTCTAGCATGAAGAGAAGTCGTTTTGGGTTTCAAACATGGAAATTTCAAGAACATCCCAAAAGCTTCATTTTAGAGTGATGACTAAGAAGGATACAAACTTCCCTTTTCATTTTCATGTTTTAAACTTGTTTAAATCTTGGTCAAACCTCCTAGGATTTGACCAAGATTCAAATGGGCATACAAATTCAGAAAAAATCAAAAGAATGAAAAACCAATGCACATAGCATTCTTATGTCATCTATATAGTAAGCATTAAAGTTGATAAACAAGGTCTAGACATATTCAAACTAGACAACTCATGTATATATCTACCCCTAACCCTAAACTCTGTCTTATGAAGTCAATCATGAAGAGAAGTGGTTTTGGGTTTCAAACATGGAAATTTCAAGAACCTCCCAAAAGCTTTACTTTAGAGTGACTAAGAAGGATCCATGCTTACCTTTTCATTTTCATATTTTAAACTTGTTTAAATTATATTGGTCAAACCTAGGATTTGACAAGATTCAAATGGTTACCAAAATTTAAAAAAAAAAATAGGAAAAAGAAAAAAACAAAGCAAAGCAAATAGTTTTCTTATGTCATATAGTAAGCATTAAAGTTGATAAACAAGGTCTAGACATATTCAAGCCAGACAAATCATGTATCTATACCCCCTAACCCCTAAACTCTGTCTTATGAAGTCAAGCATGTGAAGAGAAGTGGTTTTGGGGTTCAAACATGGAAATTTCAAAAACCTCCCAAAAGCTTCATTTTAGAGTGACTAAGAAGGATCCATGCTCACCTTTGCATTTCATATTTTAAACTTGTTTAAATCATTATCAAACCTAGGATTTGACCAAGATACAAATGGGTGGGCACAAAATTCAAAAAAATCAGAAAAAATGAAAAACCAAATCACATAGTCTTCTTATGTCATATCGTAAGCATTAAAGTTGATAAACAAGGTCTAGGTATATATATCCAAATCAGACAAATCATGTATCTACCCCTGTCGACCTTATGAAGTCTAGCATGAAGAGAAGTCGTTTTGGGTTTCAAACATGGAAATTTCAAGAACATCCCAAAAGCTTCATTTTAGAGTTACTAATAAGGATACAAACTTCCGTTTTCATTTTCATGTTTTAAACTTGTTTACATCTTGGTCAAACCGCCTAGGATTTGACCAAGATTCAAATGGTCATACAAATTCAGAAAAGAATGAAAAACCAAAGCACATAGCATTCTTATGTCATATATATAGTAAGCATTAAAGTTGATAAACAAGGTCTAGACATATTAAAACCAGACAACTCATGTATATATCTAACCCTAACCCTAAACTCTATCTTATGAAGTCAATCATGAAGAGATGTGGTTTTGGGTTTCAAACATGGAAATTTCAAGAACCTCCCAAAAGCTTTATTTTAGAGTAACTAAGAAGGATCCATGCTTACCTTTTCATTTTGCTTATTTTAAACTTGTTGAAATCTTTGTCAAACCTAGGATTTGACCAAAAGATTCAAATGGGCATAAAATTCATAAAAAATCAAAAAAAAGAAAACCAAAGCATATAGTCTTCGTATGTCATATAGTAAGCATTCATGTTGATAAATTAACAAGGTTTGGACATATTCAAACCATACAAATCATGTATCTACCCCCTAACCCTAAACTCGGTCGATCTTATGAAGTCTAGCATGAAGCGAAGTCGTTTTGGGTTTCGAAAATGGAAATTTCAAGAACATCCCAAAAGCTTCATTTTAGAGTGACTAAGAAGGATCCATGCTCACCTTTTCATTGTCATATTTTAAACTTGTTTAAATCTTTGTCAAACCTAGGATTTGACCAAAAGATTCAAATGTGCATAAAATAAAAAAAAAATCAGAAAAATAAAAAACAAAAGCATATAGTCTTCTTATGTCATATAGTAAGCATTCAAGTTGATAAATTAACAAGGGTTGGACATATTCAAACCATAGAAATCATGTATCTACCCCTAACCCTAAGCTCTATCTTATGAAGTCAAGCTTGAAGAGAAGTGGTTTTGGGTTTCAAACATGGAAATTTCAAAAACCTCCCAAAAACTTTATATTAGAGTGACTAATTAAGAGGGATACAAGCTTCCCTTTTCGTTTTCATGTTTTAAACTTGTTTAAATCTTTGTCAAACCTAGGATTTGACCAAGATTCTAATATATGGGCATAAAATTCAAAAAAAAACAAAAAAATGAAAAACCAAAGCACGTAGTCTTCTTATGTCATATAGTTAGCATTAAAGTTGATGAACAAGGTTTAGACATATTCAAACCAGACAAATCATGTATCTACCACCTAACCCTAAACTCGGTCTTATGAAGTCTAGCATGAAGAGAAGTGGTTTTGGGTTTCAAACGTTTAAGCCAAAAGCCCCTTTTTCAAATACTTCAAACTTATTCAAATTTGGTTCAAATTTGAAAGACATACAAGTTATAGCACACATAGTGCATACATTTTCACACATACTGCACTAGATAGATGCTAACCCTATAGTTTGAGGCCATTTGGATGAGGTAGAAAAAATTCTTGGATTAGAATCGTTTTGTTCGAACCCCGTAGTTGGATTTTTTTGAACCTTGATCTGTAGTACTGGGCAAAACCCTAGTTTAACCTATTTAATTATAGATTCGTATATCGATTTTTCTACCTTTTTATTATTACTATGCAGCACATGTGTGTTTGCCCGTCTAGCTAGTGAAACTCGGAGGAAGAGGGATCACTCGGAAGGACAGAAGAAGGGAGAGCATTATGGTGTCTCCCCTTTTTCGGGTGACGATGTTGACTATTGTGCAGGGTTTGTCAGTGAGCAGGAGGAGGTGCGAGCGAGCGAGCGAGTAGAGCGAGGCCGAGAATGAGAGAGATTTGTTTTTTTTTTGTGTGAGAGGGACAAACGAAGGATCCTGAAGGACCCAGAGACTTCCAATACGCATCCTGATGCGTCTTCTCTTGACAAAGAAGATGGCTGGGAGTTTGCGTACCTATTATTGCACGTGACTTGTGCTCACTGAAGTGTGGGACCTCACGCGTGGGCACCACACGTAAGTGACAGACCTATTGGTGTAAAAACTCGGTTGATTATTATAGTGCATTAGAACAAAGTTTCCTATGGATTCAAGGCTAGGAAATCCAAGTTAACTCATTTACATGACATTATTTTTTCCATGAAGCAAAGTTAACACATCTATCAATTGGTACATTTTGGAGTGACTAAGAAGGATCCAGGCTTACTTATTCGTTTTCACGTGTTAAACTTGTCTAAATCTTGGTCAAACCTAGGATTTGACCAACAAGATTCAAATGGGCAGAAAAATAAAATACAAACAGAAAAATGAAAAACCAAATCACATAGTCTTCTTATGTCATATAGTAAGCATTAAAGTTGATAAACAAGGTCTAGACATATCAAACCATACAAATCATGTATCTATACCCCCTAACCCCTAAACTTTGTCTTATGAAGTCAAGCATGTGAAGATAAGTGGTTTTGGGTTTCAAACAAGGAAATTTCAAAAACCTCCCAAAAGCTTCATTTTAGAGTGACTAAGAAGTATACATGCTTCCCTTTTCATTTTCATGTTTTAAACTTGTTTAAATTATATTGGTCAAACCTAGGATTTAACAAGATTCAAATGGTTACCAAAATTTAAAAAAACAGAAAAAAGAAAAAAACAAAGCAAATAGTTTTCTTATGTCATATAGTAAGCATTAAAGTTGATAAACAAGGTCTAGACATATTCAAGCCAGACAAATCATGTATCTATACCCCCTACCCCTAAACTCTGTCTTATGAAGTCAAGCATGTGAAGAGAAGTGGTTTTGGGGTTCAAACATGGAAATTTCAAAAACCTCCCAAAAGCTTCATTTTAGAGTGACTAAGAAGGATCCATGCTCACCTTTGCATTTCATATTTTAAACTTGTTTAAATCATTATCAAACCTAGGATTTGACCAAGATACAAATGGGTGGGCACAAAATTCAAAAAAATCAGAATAAATGAAAAACCAAATCACATAGTCTTCTTATGTCATATCGTAAGCATTAAAGTTGATAAACAAGGTCTAGATATATATATCCAAATCAGACAAATCATGTATCTACCCCTGTCGATCTTATGAAGTCTAGCATGAAGAGAAGTCGTTTGGGGTTTCAAACATGGAAATTTCAAGAACATCCCAAAAGCTTCATTTTAGAGTTACTAATAAGGATACAAACTTCCGTTTTCATTTTCATGTTTTAAACTTGTTCACATCTTGGTCAAACCGCCTAGGATTTGACCAAGATTCAAATGGTCATACAAATTCAGAAACGAATGAAAAACCAAAGCACATAGCAGTCTTATGTCATATATATAGTAAGCATTAAAGTTGATAAACAAGGTCTAGACATATTAAAACCAGACAACTCATGTATATATCTACCCCTAACCCTAAACTCTATCTTATGAAGTCAAGCATGAAGAGATGTGGTTTTGGGTTTCAAACATGGAAATTTCAAGAACCTCCCAAAAGCTTTATTTTAGAGTGACTAAGAAGGATCCATGCTTACCTTTTCATTGTCATATTTTAAACTTGTTGAAATCTTTGTCAAACCTAGGATTTGACCAAAAGATTCAAATGGGCATAAAATTCAAAAAAAATCAGAAAAATGAAAAACAAAAGCATATAGTCTTCTTATGTCATATAGTAAGCATTCAAGTTGATAACAAGGGTTAGACATATTCAAACCATACAAATCATGTATCTACCCCCTAACCCTAAACTCGATCGATCTTATGAAGTCTAGCATGAAGAGAAGTCGTTTTGGGTTTCAAAAATGGAAATTTCAAGAACATCCCAAAAGCTTCATTTTAGAGTGACTAAGAAGGATCCATGCTTACCTTTTCATTGTCATGTTTTAAACTTGTTTAAATCTTTGTCAAACCTAGGATTTGACCAAAAGATTCAAATGTGCATAAAATTCAAAAAAAAATCAGAAAAATGAAAAACAAAAGCATATAGTCTTCTTATGTCATATAGTAAGCACTCAAGTTGATAAATTAACAAGGGTTGGACATATTCAAACCATACAAATCATGTATCTACCCCCTAACCCTAAACTCGATCGATCTTTTGAAGTCTAGCATGAAGTGAAGTCGTTTTGGGTTTCAAACATGGAAATTTCAAGAACATCCCAAAAGCTTCATTTTAGAGTGACTAAGAAGGATCTATGCTTACTTTTCATTTCATGTTATAAACCTGTTTAAATCATGGTCAAACCTAGGATTTGACCAAGATTCACATGGGCAAAAAACTAAAAAAATCAGAAAAATGAAAAACCAAAGTACATAGTCTTCTTATGTCATATAGTAAGCATATTCAAGTTGATAAACAAGGTTTTTTGTGCAACATACTCCCTCCGTCCACAAATAAGTGTACATGCGGGTTTTCCAAGATAAATTATGAAGTGGAGTAGGTACGAAGTAGGAGGTGGTGGAATCTGCAATTCCCTCGCCTATATATTATATACAAGTCGAAGACTACAACCCTCTATCCCTATCTCCTTCCCATCCTCTAAATTCATATTCCTTTTAGAATCGTTGGGCATGGAGGTTCCCCCGGTAGCATTAGAGTTTCTGTCGACTTTGCTAAATTGAGAAGACTGTTCAGCTGCAGAGTGTGCTCTCAACCCATACAACCTCCTGCAATATCGCCGGTTAGTACTTTCTTCACTAGGTTCATCCAGATGTATTTTAATTTGGGCCAACAGTCGTGTTAATTTCCTTGTATTAAGCAGTGCCGTGGGTGCCAGAAGTTGGTATGCGGCAGCTGCTCTAGGATACTGTCCGGTCGCGCGTGCCCGGGATGCCAGGGCGTCTTGCAAGGTGAAAGTCTCTCGTCTAAAGTCATGGAGTTTACCAGTGGATGTTTCTCCAACCGAATGGGGCGAGAATATCGTTCACCTGCGGTTTGTGCTTTCAAATAGCACGGCGTCCACTATACCAGGTTAGTACTTTCTTCGTTAGGTTCCACCCAACTGTATTTTTCTTTTGGCGAACAGTCATGTTAATTTCCTTGTATTAAGCAGTGCGTTCGCAGGGATGGGTGAGGGCACCTTACATGCGGAAGCTGCGTAAGAAACCTGCCCAGTCTCGCGTGCCCGAGATGCGACGGCATCCTCGAAGACGTAGGAGGAAGCAGTTCGATTAATAGATATCCCTCCCTGTTTAAGGTAGATTGCAGCAACGATGGTTGCAACATGAGCGGCGACTTGCTCGAATACTTGCAACACGAGCGGACATGCGAGCATAAGCCAACGAGACGGTAGGTGGATGGTCTTGCCGGTCTCGATGGAGAAGATGATCGCGCTTCGAGGCTAAAATTTGAGCTCGTTGGAGAAGGATCAGATGGAGTTTCCTTTTCTAGATCTAGGGTTCTTTTTGTACTTTTGGTTGTCTTTTCTGTAGTTTCCTTTTACTTAGAGATTTCTCCTTGCAATCTGTAATCCCACTGTCATAATATAAAAGCAGTGCCGCCAGGTCCTTCGGGACTTTTTTGTGTTCAAAAAATGTATGATTCTATACATGTCGTCTATTTATGTGTACGATGTTGTATCGCCTATTACCGTGTTTAGTTTGAACGTGTCCTTGTCCTAGTACAAAACTTCGGCATGATGTATCTTGTCACATGTTTCCCCACAAATGAAAATTGGATTGGTGGTAGACAAGTCAAGGCACATTTATATGTGCGACAACCCAAAATGCACATATTTTGCCAAGTTTTGATGCGTGAGTGAAAAGTTGCAAATATATACATAAACTTGGGCCCTAATTAAAAAGTTTGACATGGTTCTTGTGTAGTACTAGTACCAAGCTCACATGTGGGGAGAAATTAAGCTGGACGAAGTCCAACATGTTGCCAAACTATTTGAAGGGCTATTTTCTGAAACACTGGTATGGCAGTATGGTATTTTCCCTAGCTATGTAGAAAATGATGAACAATCCATGCCTTTTGATTGCCTTTTTTGAACCATAGGAAACTTTGTACTAATACAGTATAATAAGCACCTGAGTTATGACACCGACAGGTCTGTCACTTACGTGTGGTTTCCATGCGTGAGGTCCCACACTTTAGTGAGCACAAGTCACCTGCGGTAGGTAGGCAAAATGCCGGCCATCTTCTTTGTCAAGAGAAGACGCCTCAAGACTCTCTCTCTCTCTTTCGCAAAAAAAAACACACTCTCTCACCAAGTTAGGGAGTTAGATGTAATTTCATGTTTATTCCGTGTGCTGTTATAAACCGTGCTCTGATGCGTAGTGGAATTCTAGGTCCTTCAGGATCCTTCGGTTGTCCCTCTCTCTCGAAAAAAAATCTCTCTCTCATTGTCGGCCTCGCTCGCTCGCACCTCCTGCGCATTGACAAACCCTGCACAACAGTCAACATCACCCTAAAAAGGTCAGACACCATAAATAAGATAAGAGGGGCCCCGTGAATGCTCTCGCTTCGTCTCCTTCGGTGTGATCCCTACTCCCTAGTTAAAATAACTTGAAAATTTCAACCCCTTGTATGAATTGCAGTTGGGGTAAATTTGAATCCCGTGGCGGGAATTCTCGCTACTCCTCTCGATTTATAGGCTCCTGCCGCCTCTCCCCATTCATCTTCAAAATCCTATAGCCCCAACCTGTACAGTGCTCGTCGGCGGCTGTACCATCCACAACCTCTGTATTAGCGCCTCCCCTCTGCACCCCCATCTTCCGGCGATGAATCCCACGAGTGGACTAGGGGGCCTGTTAGGTGTGCGGTCCACCGTCGTAATCCCCCAGCAGCAACTACAGGACCTCGCCGCCAACTCGCACGCCCCCCACAGCAGCTGCAGCAGGCGCATGGCGGCCTCGCCGTTGAGTCTGATGTGCCCACCATGCGGCAGCGGATCAACGACCTCTTCGTGGGCTCAGACGTAACAGTCCTGCTGCAGCTGCAAGACAACCTCACCGTCACCGGGAAGTCGGTCCTCTCCAAGGAGAAGAGCTTCGAGGTCAGTGGTTCATGTAGTTTAATCATTGGTTTAAAACTACTTAGCCCCCTACTGAGTATTATTTGGAGGGGATTTGGTGCAAAATACTTCATTCACCATGTTTTGGCGTGAGTATTTGCGGCAGATCAGGACAACCTGAGAGATAGCCTGGCCTGGGGCATTATTAGTTTTATTTTTTGAGGGGTTCCTCAGGCCTTATTAGTGAAGCGTCCAATTTCTATTCACGTAATCCATGCCAGCAGGCCTCAGGACTTGTAATTTTGGCATTGGAATCAATCCCTCAGCCCGATCCATGCTAGAACGGGGTGGAGACCTGGAAGGAGAAGCAGCAATCGGAGCACGTATGTGCAACAACCAGAAACGCGAGAGCAGAGGTGTTGCGGTTCCACGTCCACCCAACGTGCCTGGAAGTGTTTCCTGAGGATCCCCGCGACTCTGATCCTGTCCAATACTCTCCTGCCAAACAGATAAAATGTGTTCTTATTAAGAAAGACCCAGATATTACTCACTGAGTAGCTGCATTACCACATTCGAACTTCAATGCAAACTTCAAACTTCACTGCAGTCTTTTCCCCCCCTTTCGAACTGGAGATCCAGCCTCTCCATCGATTGATGCATAGGGCAAACTTTATTAGTTCATGTTTCGTTCTTAGTTTGAAACTTTACTGCTCCAAGCTCCGGAGTACTCATATTACTACAGTATTGCAATTGAAATTTATACATATTACAATTACTATTGAAGTTAGTCTTGTACATATTACTAGGAGTATTGAAGTTTAAGTCCTGCAAACTTTCGGAGTACTATATTACTATTGAAGTTACACTCTTGCACTTTATTAGTATAATATCATGTGTCACACAGGGTCGCTCTGTGAATCTACCATCTAATGAAGGACGACAACATGAAGCGTCTATGCAAGTAATCCGGCGGTCGCTCCTGGATGAGTCGCGCGAGTTGATTGACCATGCGTCCAAGCTCCGAGATGTGAACGCACATCTGGTAAACCGTGCTGTGAAGCTATGGAATGAGTATGCCGTACTCTTGAATGAGCACTCATCTCTATCGAAGGAGAACATCTCCATCCTAAAAGAGAACTCATCTCTGAAAAAGGAGAACATCTCCATCCTAAAAGAGAATTCATCTCTGAAAAAGGAGCACACCTACTACAAGTGGCGGAGCATGACAGGAAACTCCAGTAATCTTCTTCGGGTGTGAAGAAGGTGTACCCATATGTGCATGTAGAGAGGTGGAGACGGTTGCCGATGAGACAAGTGAGTAGATTGAGGAGGGCAGCCACAGCCCACAACGTTTGTAGTTACAAATCTTCTATCATAAAAGTTGTAGTATCGAAATTAATATGTATCACTTAATATATGTGGTGTTTGGCAATATATAGTTTAACATGCAAGGACTCTGCAATGTAATTTGTATCAGTTTGATTGGCTTTCTACCCAAGTGAGCATGTGTCATATTTGTCCAAGGTTTGGTTTTTGCATCTTATCAGATTTTATTGAATACCATACTAAAAAAATTCATGTGCATCATTTTGATGCAGAGGTCAGTCTCAACCTCCATTACGAAAAGGATATGTCAAGACATGAAACATTGGATAAAATCCTTGACTGTACCCTGCAAGTGTGGCACCTAGAAACAATGATTAAAATTCAAAGCTGCATCTCCTACCAATACAAATGCTATACCAGAGAATTTTGAAACAAATTGAATCCAAACCAAAATAAATTAAATTATATTTGGAAGAAGATATGTAGAAGTACCCCTGTACAGTAGGATGCTATGTGCAATGCACGACATATTGGCAAAAAATTACCCGCATATACCAAAGGCATGGGCACCAAGATCTGATGCAAATTTGAATTTGGCCAAAGGAGGGTACTAGCAAAGATTTCGATCGTGCCAGCGATCCAGACATTCTTATGAAGTAAAGGGAATTTGATCATCTTGGTCTCGCAAGTAATGAAATGTGGGGACTCCTAAGATCGACGACTTCAACACTGATGTTTCTTTTTCAGCAGAAGCTAGTGGCTGACAACTTTGATTCCAATTCGGCTGATGCAGATGTCCATGAGATCATCAAGAGGATCTTGGATCATGTTGAAGCACGTGTCGACATTCTGCTCTCGTGTTTGAAGGCAGATGATTTTGATAGGGTGATGCAAAAGCCGCCATATGGTCAATAGATTGTTATTATATACATGGAAGTTGTTTGTTGGGTCATCATCTAGATCTTTTGTTTTCTTATGTGATAGAAGTACTTTATGGAAACTATGTTAGTATTGTCTTATACTGAATTGTTGCTACTCTATGTTACTACCTTCATAATGCATAGTAACTTAGATGTAGTACTATCATGCATGAGTGTATTAGTTAGCATGTAGACTCATTCTATCTTGAGAAGTGTTATGGTAACATAGCTAGTTACCACTTACCACAACCATCTCTTTCTTCATTTAATATCATGCCATGTCATCAATTTGCCTAGTTGGCAACTCCGCTACACGGATACGGGGCAGAGAGGCCGTGTCCGTGTCAGATACGGTATCCGATACGGATACGGTTCGGATACCGTATCCCTATGGTTTGTGACGTATCGCTAAATTAACGAATTAAAAATAATTGATAATAATTCAGATACCTATTCCGATACGGTTTGGACACAGATCCGATACGGTCCAGCCCAGATGAAAAATCCTAACCTCTTTTTAACCCTCCCTTGCCAATTCCCACCCTCCCCGAGACCCCGACACAGCTGCCTCCTTCCTCTTGTGGTGGCAGTACTAGATCTGCACCCAGTAGCAGGTGGCGACCTAGCTGGCGGAGAGCCGACAACTTTTCCGTCTCAGCGCAAGAGCCAAGAAGCTTGACTGGCGGCTGCAGCAAGCAGCCGATGCCAGGCAGCAACCAGTAAGCCAGGAGCAAGCTACAAATCCTAACATTCTACTGTGAAGTTATTTATGTTACAATTTTAGATAAATCAAGGGTTGTGGAGCAATACAAAATGCCGTTGTATCAATGTATTGGTGTAAATTTATTTCTAATTTAGAAAGCTATTAAAAGGTATCCTTGTATCCGCGAATTTTCAAAATGCCGTATTTACGTATCGTATAGATCCGATACGGATACACGTATCCGTATCGGTGCTGCGTAGGTTGGCAATGCATGTAGCTCTATGTTAATACTCCTTAGTTACTCCCACTATGAGTAGTCTAAGTAGCATGGTCTACCCCGGAAGCAGATCCTCTAACGTGCAAGCTACACCTCTCTAATTTTCCTTCTCCACATCTACATGATTAAGTCTAATTTGATCTAAATTAACTTCCATAATATATGTAAGCCATATGCATTTACAATAATTAGTAACAATCAAAATTATGACTATCTTTTTTAATATTTATACTATTTTTTGTACAGTAAAAATATACAGTGATTGCTACAGTAAATACATACAGTATTTGTTAATGTTTCCTGAATTTTCTTCTACGTTTTGCCTACTTAAGCACTGTGCTTACCAGACTTGTCATCTCTATATTACAATCACGAGTATATTACTTAGACCGTTGATACGTCTCTGACGTATCGATAATTTCTTATGTTCCATGCCACATTATTGATGATATCTACATGTTTTATGCATACTTTATGTCATATTTATGCATTTTCTGGAACTAACCTATTGACGAGATGCCGAAGAGCCAGTTGCTGTTTTCTGCTATTTTTGGTTTCAGAAATCCTAGTAAGGAAATATTCTCGGAATTGGACGAAATCAACGCCCAGGGGCTTATTTTCACACGAAGCTTCCAGAAGACCGAAGAGTCAACGAAGTGGGGCCACGAGGTGGCCAGATGATAGGGCAGCGCGGCCCCGCCCTTGGCCGCGCGGCCCTGTCATCTGGGCCCCTCGTGACGCCCCTTGACCTGCTCTTCCGCCTACAAATAGCCTTCGTCGCGAAACCCCCAGTACCGAGAGCCACGATACGGAAAACCTTCCAGAGACGCCGCCGCCGCCAATCCCATGTCGGGGGATTCAGGAGATCTCCTCCGGCACCCTGCCGGAGAGGGGATTCATCTCCCGGAGGACTCTACGCCGCCATGGTCGCATCCGGAGTGATGAGTGAGTAGTTCACCCCTGGACTATGGGTCCATAGCAGTAGCTAGATGGTTGTCTTCTCCTTATGTGCTTAATTGTTGGATCTTGTGAGCTGCCGAACATGATCAAGATCATCTATCTGTAATGTTATATGTTGTGTTTGTTGGGATCCGATGAATAGAGAATACCATGTTATGTTGATTATCAATTTATATCTATGTGTTGTTTATGATCTTGCATGCTCTCCGTTATTAGTAGATGCTCTGGCCAAGTTGATGCTAGTAACTCCAAGAGGGAGTATTTATGCTCGATAGTGGGTTCATGTCTCCGTGAATCTGGGGGAGTGACAGAAACCCCTAAGGTTATGGATGTGCTGTTGCCACTAGGGATAAAACATTGATGCTATGTCCGAGGATGTAATTATTGATTACATTACGCGTAATACTTAATGCAATTGTCTGTTGTTAGCAACTTAATACTGGAAGGGGTTCGGATGATAACCTGAAGGTGGATTTTTTAGGCATAGATGCATGCTGGATAGCGGTCTATATACTTTGTCGTAATGCCCATTAAATCTCACTATACTCATCATAATATGTATGTGCATGGTCATGCCCTCTCTATTTGTCAATTGCCCAACTGTAATTTGTTCACCCAACATGCTATTTATCTTATGGGAGAGACACCACTAGTGAACTGTGGACCCCGGTCCAATTCTTTATACTGAAATACAATCATCGCAATTGTTCTACTGTTTTCTGCAAACAATCATCATCCACACTATACATCTAATCCTTTGTTACAGCAAGCCGGTGAGATTGACAACCTCACTGTTTCGTTGGGGCAAAGTACTTGGTTTGTGTTGTGCAGGTTCCACGTTGGCGCCGGAATCCCTGGTGTTGTGCCGCACTACATCTCGCCGCCATCAACCTTCAACGTGCTTCTTGGCTCCTACTGGTTCGATAAACCTTGGTTTCATACTGAGGGAAAACGTACAGCTGTACGCATCACACCTTCCTCTTGGGGTTCCCAACGGACGCGTGTTGTACGCGTATCAAGCTCTTTTTCTGGCGCCGTTGCCGGGGAGATCAAGACACGCTGCAAGGGGAGTCTCCACATCGCAATCTCTTTACTTTGTTTTTGTCTTGCTTTACTTTATTTACTACTTTGTTTGCTGCACTAAATCAAAATACAAAAAAAATTAGTTGCTAGTTTTACTTTATTTGCTATCTTGTTTGCTATATCGAAAACACAAAAAAATTATTTACTCGCATTTACTTTATCTAGTTTGCTTTATTTACTATTGCTAAAATGGGTACTCCTGAAAATACTAAGTTGTGTGACTTCACAACCACAAATAATAATGATTTCTTATGCACACCTATTGCTTCACCTGCTACTACAGCAGAATTCTTTGAAATTAAACCTGCTTTACTGAATCTTGTTATGCGAGAGCAATTTTCTGGTGTTAGTTCTGATGATGCTGCTGCCCATCTCAATAATTTTGTTGAATTGTGTGAAATGCAAAAGTATAAAGATGTAGATGGTGACATTATAAAATTAAAATTGTTCCCTTTCTCATTAAGAGGAAGAGCTAAAGATTGGTTGCTATCTCTGCCTAAGAATAGTATTGATTCATGGACTAAATGCAAGGATGCTTTTATTGGTAGATATTATCCCCCTGCTAAAATTATATCTTTGAGGAGTAGCATAATGAATTTTAAACAATTGGATACTGAGCATGTTGCACAAGCTTGGGAAAGAATGAAATCTTTGGTTAAAAATTGCCCAACCCATGGACTGACTACTTGGATGATCATCCAAACCTTTTATGCAGGACTGAATTTTTCTTCGCGGAACCTATTGGATTCAGCTGCTGGAGGTACCTTTATGTCCATCACTCTTGGTGAAGCAACAAAGCTTCTTGACAATATGATGATTAATTACTCTGAATGGCACACGGAAAGAGCTCCACAAGGTAAGAAGGTAAATTCTGTCGAAGAAACCTCTTCCTTGAGTGATAAGATTGATGCTATTATGTCTATGCTTGTGAATGATAGGACTAATGTTGATCCTAATTGATGGGACTCGTTGCAAAGAAAACAAAAAAATTCCTACCGCGAGAACGCAATCCAAGCCAAGATGCAATCTAGAAGACGGGAGCAACGAGGGGATGATCAAGACTAACCCTTGAAGATTTCCAAAGCCTATAAGAGTAGGCTCTTATTGCTGCGGTAGACGATCACTTGCCGCTTGCAAAAGCGCGTAGAAGATCTTGATCACGGTGCCACAATCGGTCAGCACCTCCGTACTCGGTCACACGTTCGGTGTTGATGAAGACGACGTCCTTCTCCCCGTTCCAGCGGGCAGCAGAAGTAGTAGCTCCTCCTTGAATCCGGCAGCACGACGGCGTGGTGGCGGTGGCGGTGGAGATCTCCGGCGGAGCTTCGCTAAGCGTGCGGGAGAAGAGGAGGAGAGAGGGGGCGGCTAGGGTTTGGGAGAGGGGGTGGCCGGCCACCTATGGGTGCGGCCAAGCTATGGGCTTGTGGTGGTCAGCCCCCTCTCCTATGCCCCTCATTATATAGGTGGAAGCCCCAAGTGTTGGACTACAAGTCTTCGAATAAGACCCGAACCAAAAACCTTCCATGTGTAGGGAAACCTACCCAAGGTGGGAATCCCACTTGGGGTGGGATTCCCCCCTTCCATGAGGGGGGTTGGCCGGCCACCCTTGGGGAGTCCACCTTGGACTCCTCCCCTTTAGGGTTGGCTGGCCATGCAAGGTGGAGTCCCTCCGGGACTCTACTTTCCATGGTGATTTCTTCCGGACTTTTCTAGAACCTTCTAGAACCTGCCATAAATGCACCGGATCATTTCCAAACTTGGAATATGACTTCCTATATATGAATCTTATTCTCCGGACCATTCCGGAACTCCTCGTGATGTTCGGGATCTCATCCGGGACTCCGAACAAATATTCGAACTCCATTCCATATTCAAGTTCTACCATTTCAACATCAAACCTTAAGTGTGTCACCCTACAGTTCGCGAACTATGCGGACATGGTTGAGTACTCACTCCGACCAATAACCAATAGTGGGATCTGGAGATCCATAATGGCTCCCACATATTCAACGATGACTTCAGTGATCGAATGAACCATTCACATACGATACCAATTCCCTTTGTCACGCGATATTTTACTTGTCCGAGGTTTGATCATCGGTATCAGTCTATACCTTGTTCAACCTCGTCTCCTGACAAGTACTCTTTACTCGTACCGTGGTATGTGGTCTCTTATGAACTTATTCATATGCTTGC
Organism: Lolium perenne; assembly: GCF_019359855.2. Taxonomy (NCBI): domain Eukaryota; kingdom Viridiplantae; phylum Streptophyta; class Magnoliopsida; order Poales; family Poaceae; genus Lolium; species Lolium perenne. The sequence continues at coordinate 46,865,844 of NC_067244.2, forward strand.
AAGACATTAGACGACATTCCACCGAGAGGGCCCAGAGTATATCTATCCGTCATCGGGATGGAAAAATCCCACTGTTGATCCATATGCCTCAACTCATACTTTCCGGATACTTAATCCCACCTTTATAACCACCCATTTACGCAGTGGCGTTTGGTGTAATCAAAGTACCTTTCCGGTATAAGTGATTTACATGATCTCATGGTCATAAGGACTAGGTAACTATGTATCGAAAGCTTATAGCAAATAACTCAATGACGTGATGTTATGCTATGCTTAATTCGGTGTGTCCATTACATCATTCATATAATGATATAACCTTGTTATTAATAACATCCAATGTTCATGATTATGAAACTATTCATCCATTAATCAACAAGCTAGTTAAGAGGCATACTAGGGACTCTTTGTTGTCTACATATCACACATGTACTAATGTTTCGGTTAATACAATTATAGCATGATATATAAACATTTATCATAAACATAAAGATATATAATAACCACTTTTATTATTGCCTCTTGGGCATATCTCCTTCAGTCTCTCACTTGCACTAGAGTCAATAATCTAGTTTACATTTCTAAAGATATAACACCTTGGCCTTCTGGTGTTTTATCATGTTTTGCTCACGGGAGAGGTTTTAGTCAACGGATCTGACATGCTCAGAAACGTATGTATTTTGTAATTCATTTGCGTCTCAACGCATCACTCATTTCCAAATGAGTCGGCATTAAATATGTTTGGTCTTCTGGTGGAACCTTAATTCCGCGGTCTGAAATATGTTACTAATATTGTCACACACAATATAGCTTCAAAGTTCTGACTCTGTCGGAACTACACCAAGTTCTCAAAGAACCTCTTGACTTTAACATCCTTTGTCATTGTCAAAATAATGACATATTCTGCCTTCTTTTGTAGAATCTGTCATAATATTTAGAACTTTTCTAAATCTAGCATAGACAACTTCTAGCTCATCGTGCTACCTTTTAAACAACACTTAGTCTAATTTGAGATTGAAATTTTATTTTCATATGTGACAAAACAAATATCGGTGCAACATCTTACAGCGATTTGTTCGTCATTTCCCATACAAAACTATATATATATATATCCTTAGTACTTCTAAAGTACTCAAGAATATTCTTACTGTCGTCCAATGATCATCATATGAATCATTCTGGTATATGCTCATAACACTTTATAGCACATGACATCTGATTGTGTACATATTATTCGTGATCTATAATCACTCATGTGTTTTTACTCATTGAGTGTCAGATACACTCAAGTCTTGTTAAAACTTAACATGACAAGAATATTTTCTTAATATTTTTATATTGAACTATTTCAATATCCATTCTATGTACTTTGACTTGAACATATTATGTGTTTCAATCTATCTTCATAGATCTTGACAGAAAATTTGTTTCAGTCCATATCACTTTCATTGAAGTTAATTTTTCAATGAAACCTTTTAATCAAGTATGTAATTACATTATTTATAACCAACTATATGTCTTCTACATAAGTATTATAAATATGTCTCAGCGCTCCCACTTAATTTCTTGCAAATGCAAGCCTCTTCATCGTCTCTGATGAAATCAAAAACTCTTTGACTATTTCATCCAGTGAAGATTCAAACTCCGCTATACTTACTTCATCAAATTGAAGTTTGTATACCTATCTAGTATTCCACGGACCAGCAAAACTCTTGGTTGTATCTTGTATACACCTTCTAATACATACTTCTGATAAGTAATGTATTTTGCCATCCTACTAGCATATCTCATAAAAGAAATATGTAGTGATTACTAGAATAATCCACATAGACTATAAGCATTGCTACGGAAGATCTAATCTTATCGTAGTCAACTCTTAGAACTTTGTTGTAAACAATTTTTCGACAAGTCGAGCTTCTTTAAGGATATTCCATCCAAGTCCATCAATTTTATAGATCCATTTACTTTCAAAAAGTATTTATCTATCTTGGATTTCATGGCATATAGCCATTTTAACGGAGTCAGGGCCCATCATAACTTATTTGTTTGTAGTTGGTTTATCATTGTTCAAAAACAATCCTTTGTTCACAAATCATTTATTTGATCACAAAGTAAACCATACCTACAAGGTTCAATATGTACTTCGATCTCCATGGCTAAAACACTTTGTAGTCATGGGAGCCATGTTCGTCATGGTCGCTTCCGGAACCAATTTCCGATGCTGCGCTACTCTGATCATTATGCTCAGGTTCATAAACCTTATCAAGTTCTATTGTCCTCCCACTCAAATACTTCGCTAGAAAACAATTTCTTGGAAATAAGCAAGTGACATTAACAAACACTTTTGTCGTTTACTTCATAGTGGAAAGAATTTCCAATCAATTCTTTGGGATAACCAACAAAGACATTCATCTGATTTTGGTTGTTAACTTTTAGACCAAAATTTAAAGAAAGGACTATTTAGGGTTTATACCCATGCCATAACTCGTATGGTGTCATTTCTACGGATCATGATGATGCTCTATTCAGTGTAAAAGCGGTAGTCACTAAAGCATAATCCACAAAAATATAATGGCGTCATAACATTTTATCTCATCATTAATCCAACAAGGCTTGGATACATCTCTCGGATACTATATCATCATTATGATGCTCCAAGAAATGTGAGTTGTAGAACAATTTCATGACTCTCTTAGATGTTCGCTAAAACTCGTAATTCAAATATTTTCACCATGATCATATCATAGATATTTGACTTTTCTATTACTATGATTTCCACTTCATGCTGAAATTTATTTGAATCCATTCAAATGTTTCAAACTTCTTCCTTATTGAATATATCCACATATATATACTCAATTCATTGTTGAAAGTTTTCATGAAGTAGAAGAATCTCCCACACACAACTATGCCCAGTGAACCACATACATCATCATGTATTTTTCACTAAGTTAGTTGCCCGTTCAACTCTTGGCCTATGAACGGTATTTTAATCATTCTCTTTAGAAAAGATTTGCAAGTGCCAAATGATTCAAAAATCAAATGACTCCAAAATCCATTTGCATGGAGTTCCTTCATGCGTTCCTTTCTAACATGACCTAAATGGCGGTTCCACAAATACGTGGAATTCAAATCATTTGCCTTATGGCATTTTAGCGTCAGTGTTATGTATGTGTGTTTCACCATTAAGATTTATAATAACTTATCCATCGTACATGGAGTAATGTCATAATTTGAACAACTCATTGTTTTCATTTGACCAGAGCAAAATAACAATTATTAAGTTCTTTATTATAAATTCTAAGGGCTAGATAGAATGCCAACGACGAACATAATAACACTTTATTTTGTTCCAGACGTGTATTCCTATCATATTCCTTGTCAGTCACTTAGGCCATTGTATTCTTGTATTGTGTTGTTTTGTATGACACTTCATACCAACCAATATAGTACTAATACCCAAGAATTTCATAGTGTGACCTAACTAGGAATACAACCATAACATGTATATCATTTATATACACCTGAGCTAGACTTTCTAGTCTTTTCTTTCTTTCTGCCAAAATATCTTTTGTAGTTTCTCTTTTAGCTTTCCTCATTATTCAGAAAAACACTTCAACATCAATAACTTCTAGGTTTGTTGGTCAAATACCAATAACCTTGAGGTTCTTACTTTGAAGTTGATCATCATATGACAAGTGTTCCGGATTTCTCTATTAATAACCTTTTAATATGATGAACAATTTCACTCATAATTTTATCCATCATATCACGACGAATTTTCGAGACCATGTCTGTACATGCTAGGCTCGTAAAGTTTAACCTTAGTATTCGCATGTGCAAATCTGGCTTGTACCCGTTGTAAGCACACGTAGAATCTATAACACCCGATCATCACGTGATGCTTCGAAACGACGAGTCTTAGCAACGGTGCATACTAAGGACAATCACTTCATGGATATGCGAATATCGTTAGCGCCCCAATAGTTGGAGGATTGGGACGCCTTGTGTCTTCAACCTTCGTACATTCCCATAAAACTTATGAGTTTATGTAGTCTCACCAAAATATATTCTATCATCTTGCAATAAGGTCTTAGATATCACATATATCTCATACCTTGATTATTTCTGAAAACTAAATTTTCAGCTCCTTATTTTTCAAACAGATTTGAACTTCAAGTTTTACGGAGACAAGATAACTTTAGGTACTAATTGAAACCACAACTCTTTGAATCAACAATGTGAGGTTTACTAAAAGTTTGCAATAGGACTTAATCATTTCTTGATTTTTTAACAATACGGTACCAGTCCGTAAAGTTTCTTATCAGACTTAACAGTATTTCTATCTCAATTACAAGACTAGCGCATCGTAGAAAACGGATGCCAATACTACAAAATTAATTCAAAATACTACTCAGACTATGTTTATGATAATTAGTTCATGTTTTAATCTAATTACTAATGAACTCCCACTTAATACAACATCCCTCATAGTTGTTAAGTGGTACACGATCCAAATCCACTACACCAAAACCGATCATCACGTGAGATGATGTAGCTTCAATGGTGAACATCAACATGTTGATCATATCATCCATATGACTCATGTTCAACCTTTCAGTTTCCGTTGTCCCGAGGCCATGTCTGTACATGCTAGGCTCGTCAAGCAAACCCAATTATTCCGCGTGTGCAACATGGCTTACACCCGTTGTATGTTGAGTTTATCACACCCGATCATCACGAGATGCTTCAAAACGTCAAACAATGCAACGGTGCATACGAGGGGAGAACACTTTATTATCTTGATATTAATGTGAGGGATCATCTTATAATGCTACCGTCGCGTTCTAAGCAAAATAAGATGCATAAAGGATTAACATCACATGCAATTCATATGTGATATGATATGGCCCTTTAGTCTTTGCGCCTTCGATCTTCATCTCCAAAGCACGGACATGATCTCCATCATCAACGGACATGATCTCCATCATCGCTTGTGAAGGCGTCAAGGTTCATGGCGCCGTCTTCATGGTTGTTCACCTCATGTAGCAACTATTACAACTACTTTGAAATACTACTCAACATGAAATTTAAAGACAACCATAAGGCTCCTGCCGGTTGCCACAATACAATAATGATCATCTCATACATATTCATCATCACATTATGGCCATATCACATCACCAAACCCTGCAAAAACAAGTTAGACGTCTCTAATTTGGTTTGCATATTTTACGTGGTTTAGGGTTTTCGAGTAAGATCTAATCTACCTACGAACATGAACCACAACAGTGATACTAGTGTTGTCAATAGAAGAGTAAATTGAATCTTCACTATAGTAGGAGAGACAGACACCCGCAAAGCCTCTTATGCAATACAAGTTGCATGTCGAACGAGGAACAAGTCTCATGAACGCGGTCATGTAAAGTTAGTCCGAGCCGCTTCATCCCACTATGCCACAAAGATGCAAAGTACTCAAACTAAAGATAACAAGAGCATCAACGCCCACAAAACCATTGTGTTCTACTCGTGCAACCATCTATGCATAGACACGGCTCTGATACCACTGATGGGATTCGTTGCAAAGAAAACAAAAAATTCCTACCGCGAGAACGCAATCCAAGCCAAGATGCAATCTAGAAGACGGGAGCAACGAGGGGATGATCAAGACTAACCCTTGAAGATTTCCAAAGCCTATAAGAGTAGGCTCTTATTGCTGCGGTAGACGATCACTTGCCGCTTGCAAAAGCGCGTAGAAGATCTTGATCACGGTGCCACAATCGGGCAGCACCTCCGTACTCGGTCACACGTTCGGTGTTGATGAAGACGACGTCCTTCTCCCCATTCCAGCGGGCAGCGGAAGTAGTAGCTCCTCCTTGAATCCGGCAGCACGACGGCGTGGTGGCGGTGGCGGTGGAGATCTCCGGCGGAGCTTCGCTAAGCGTGCGGGAGAAGAGGAGGAGAGAGGGGGCGGCTAGGGTTTGGGAGAGGGGGTGGCCGGCCACCTATGGGTGCGGCCAAGCTATGGGCTTGTGGTGGTCAGCCCCCTCTCCTATTCCCCTCATTATATAGGTGGAAGCCCCAAGTGTTGGACTACAAGTCTTCGAATAAGACCCGAACCAAAAACCTTCCATGTGTAGGGAAACCTACCCAAGGTGGGAATCCCACTTGGGGTGGGATTCCCCCCTTCCATGAGGGGGGTTGGCCGGCCACCCTTGGGGAGTCCACCTTGGACTCCTCCCCTTTAGGGTTGGCTGGCCATGCAAGGTGGAGTCCCTCCGGGACTCTACTTTCCATGGTGATTTCTTCCGGACTTTTCTAGAACCTTCTAGAACCTGCCATAAATGCACCGGATCATTTCCAAACTTGGAATATGACTTCCTATATATGAATCTTATTCTCCGGACCATTCCGGAACTCCTCGTGATGTCCGGGATCTCATCCGGGACTCCGAACAAATATTCGAACTCCATCCCATATTCAAGTTCTACCATTTCAACATCAAACCTTAAGTGTGTCACCCTACGGTTCGCGAACTATGCGGACATGGTTGAGTACTCACTCCGACCAATAACCAATAGCGGGATCTGGAGATCCATAATGGCTCCCACATATTCAACGATGACTTCAGTGATCGAATGAACCATTCACATATGATACCAATTCCCTTTGTCACGTGATATTTTACTTGTCCGAGGTTTGATCATCGGTATCACTCTATACCTTGTTCAACCTCGTCTCCTGACAAGTACTCTTTACTCGTACCGTGGTATGTGGTCTCTTATGAACTTATTCATATGCTTGCAAGACATTAGACGACATTCCACCGAGAGGGCCCAGAGTATATCTATCCGTCATCGGGATGGACAAATCCCACTGTTGATCCATATGCCTCAACTCATACTTTCCGGATACTTAATCCCACCTTTATAACCACCCATTTATGCAGTGGCGTTTGGTGTAATCAAAGTACATTTCCGGTATAAGTGATTTACATGATCTCATGGTCATAAGGACTAGGTAACTATGTATCGAAAGCTTATAGCAAATAACTCAATGACCTGATCTTATGCTATGCTTAATTGGGTGTGTCCATTACATCATTCATATAATGATATAACCTTGTTATTAATAACATCCAATGTTCATGATTATGAAACTAATCATCCATTAATCAACAAGCTAGTTAAGAGGCATACTAGGGACTCTTTGTTGTCTACATATCACACATGTACTAATGTTTCGGTTAATACAATTATAGCATGATATATAAACATTTATCATAAACATAAAGATATATAATAACCACTTTTATTATTCCCTCTTGGGCATATCTCCTTCACTAATAATGTTCATTGGTTGCACAAGAAGAACATGTTGATGTAAACTTCATTAAAAATAATAATTTCAACAACAATGCTTACCGGAACAATTCTAGTAACAACTATAGGCCATATCCTTATAATAATGGCAACGGCTATGGTAATTCTTATGGGAATTCTTACAACAACAATAGGAATTCACCCCCTGGACTTGAAGCCATGCTTAAAGAATTTATTAGTACACAAACTGCTTTTAACAAATCTGTTGAAGAAAAGCTTGGGAAAATTGATATACTTGCTTCTAAAGTCGATAGTCTTGCTGCTGATGTTGATCTTTTGAAATTGAAAGTTATGCCTCATGAAAATCATAATCATAAAATTGTTACTACAGCAAATGCCATCCAAGTTAGAATTAATGAGAATATAAGATTGATGGCCAAATTGTGTGCTAGGTGGGAAAGAGAAGAAAATGAAAAAGAAGATAATATAGCTAAAGTTTGGACTATTACCACCACTAGTAATGCTAATGCTACACATGTTGCTGCACCTCCTACTATTAATGGTAAAATAATTGGTGTTGTCAATGTTTCCACTTCAAATGCAAAGCGCGAAAAACTGCCTAAAACTGCTGAAACTGCTTGTGATAAAACTGCTGAAATTTTTTCCAACATTGGGGATGATGATCCCATTGCTTTAGATTATAATGGTTTGGATTTTGATGATTGCCATATCTCTGAAGTTATAAAGTTCTTACAAAAACTTGCTAAAAGTCCTAATGCTAGTGCTATAAATTTGGCTTTCACGAAACATATTACAAATGCTCTCATAAAAGCTAGAGAAGAGAAACTAGAACGCGAAGCTTCTATTCCTAGGAAGCTAGAGGATGGTTGGGAGCCCATCATTAAGATGAAGGTCAATGACTTTGATTGTAATGCTTTATGTGATCTTGGTGCAAGTATTTCTGTTATGCCTAAGAAAATTTATAATATGCTTGACTTGCCACCGCTGAAAAATTGTTATTTGGATGTTAATCTTGCTGATCATTCTACAAAGAAACCCTTGGGGAGAGTTGATAATGTTCGCATTACCGTTAACAATAACCTTGTCCCCGTTGATTTTGTTGTCTTGGATATTGAATGCAATGCATCTTGTCCCATTATATTGGGAAGACCTTTTCTTCGAACTGTTGGTGCTATCATTGATATGAAGGAAGGTAATATTAAATATCAATTTCCTCTCAAGAAAGGTATGGAACACTTCCCTAGAAAGAGAATGAAGTTACCTTTTGATTCTGTTATTAGAACAAATTATGATGTTGACACTTCGTCTCTTGATAATACTTGATATACACTTTCTACGCCTAGCTGAAAGGCGTTAAAGAAAAGCGCTTATGGAAGACAACCCATGTTTTTAGTACAGTACTTTGTTTTATATTTGAGTCTTGGAAGTTGTTTACTACTGTAGCAACCTATCCTTATCTTAGTTTAGTGTTTTGTTGTGCCAAGTAAAGTCGTTGATAGCAAGGTTCATACTAGATTTGGATTACTGCGCAGAAACAGATTTCTTTGCTGTCACGAATCTGGGCAAACTTCTCTGTAGGTAACTCAGAAAATTATGCCAATTTACGTGAGTGATCCTCAGATATGTACGCAACTTTCATTAAATTTGAGCATTTTCATTTGAGCAAGTCTGGTGCCTCAATAAAATTCGTCTTTACTAACTGTTCTGTTTTGACAGATTCTGCCTTTTATTTCGCATTGCCTGTTTTGATATGTTCGATGGATTTTCGATTCCATTGATTTTCAGTAGCTTTGTGCAATGTCCAGAAGTGTTAAGAATGATTATGTCACCTCTGAAAATGTATATTTTTATTGTGCACTAACTCTCTAATGAGTTGTTTTGAGTTTGGTGTGGAGGAAGTTTTCAAGGATCAAGAGAGGGAGATGATACAATATGATCAAGGAGAGTGAAAGCTCTAAGCTTGGGGATGCCCCGGTGGTTCACCCCTGCATATATCAAGAAGACTCAAGCGTCTAAGCTTGGGGATGCCCAAGGCATCCCCTTCTTCATCGACAACATTATCAGGTTCCTCCCCTGAAACTATATTTTTATTCCATCACATCTTATGTGCTTTGCTTGGAGCGTCGGTTTGTTTTTGTTTTTGTTTTGTTTGAATAAAATGGATCCTAGCATTCATGGTGTGGGAGAGAGACATGCTCCGCTGTAGCATATGGACAAATATGTCCTTAGGCTTTACTCATAATATTCATGGCGAAGTTTCTTCTTCGTTAAATTGTTATATGGTTGGAATTGGAAAATGATACATGTAGTAATTGCTATAATGTCTTGGATAATGTGATACTTGGAAATTGTTGTGCTCATGTTTAAGCTCTTGCATCATATACTTTGCACCCATTAATGAAGAAATACATAGAGCATGCTAAAATTTGGTTTGCATATTTGGTCTCTCTCTGAGGTCTAGATAATTTCTAGTATTGAGTTTGAACAACAAGGAAGACGGTGTAGAGTCTTATAATGTTTACAATATGTCTTTTATGTGAGTTTTGCTGCACCGCTTCATCCTTGTGTTTGTTTCAAATAAACCTTGCTAGCCTAAACCTTGTATCGAGAGGGAATACTTCTCATGCATCCAAATCCTTGAGCCAACCACTATGCCATTTGTGTCCACCATACCTACCTACTACATGGTATTTCTCCGCCATTCCAAAGTAAATTGCTTGAGTGCTACCTTTAAAATTTCCATTCTTCACCTTTGCAATATATAGCTCATGGGACAAATAGCCTAAAAACTATTGTGGTATTGAATATGTACTTATGCACTTTATCTATTATTAAGTTGCTTGTTGTGCGATAACCATGTTCCTGGGGACGCCATCAACTACTCTTTGTTGAATATCATGTGAGTTGCTATGCATGTCCGTCTTGTCTGAAGTAAGGGAGATTTACCACCTAATGGTTAGAGCATGCATATTGTTAGAGAAGAACATTGGGCCGCTAACTAAAGCCATGATCCATGGTGGAAGTTTCAGTTTTGGACAAATATCCTCAATCTCATATGAGAAAATTAATTGTTGCTACATGCTTATGCATTAAAGAGGAGTCCATTATCTGTTGTCTATGTTGTCCCGGTATGGATGTCTAAGTTGAGAATAATCAATAGCGAGAAATCCAATGCGAGCTTTCTCCTTAGACCTTTGTACAGGCGGCATAGAGGTACCCCTTTGTGACACTTGGTTAAAATATGTGCATTCCGATAATCCCGGTAATCCAAGCTAATTAGGACAAGGTGCGGGCACTATTAGTATGCTATGCATGAGGCTTGCAACTTGTAAGATATAATTTACATAACACATATGCTTTATTACTACCGTTGACAAAATTGTTTCTTGTTTTCAAAACCAAAGCTCTAGCAGAAATATAGCAATCGATGCTTTCCTCTTTGAAGGACCATTCTTTTACTTTTATGTTGAGTCAGTTCACCTATCTCTCTCCACCTCAAGAAGCAAACACTTGTGTGAACTGTGCATTGATTCCTACATACTTGCATATTGCACTTGTTATATTACTCTATGTTGACAATTATCCATGAGATATACATGTTATAAGTTGAAAGCAACCGCTGAAACTTCATCTTCCTTTGTGTTGCTTCAATGCATTTACTTTGAATTATTGCTTTATGAGTTAACTCTTATGCAAGACTTATTGATGCTTGTCTTGAAGTACTATTCATGAAAAGTCTTTGCTATATGATTCATTTGTTTACTCATGTCATTTACATTGTTTTTATCGCTGCATTCATTACATATGCTTACAATAGTATGATCAAGGTTATGATGGCATGTCACTCCAGAAATTATCTTTGTTATCGTTTACCTGCTCGGGACGAGCAGAAACTAAGCTTGGGGATGCTGATACGTCTCCGACGTATCGATAATTTCTTATGTTCCATGCCACATTATTGATGATATCTACATGTTTTATGCATACTTTATGTCATATTTATGCATTTTCTGGAACTAACCTATTGACGAGATGCCGAAGAGCCAGTTGCTGTTTTCTGCTGTTTTTGGTTTCAGAAATCCTAGTAAGGAAATATTCTCGAAATTGGACGAAATCAACGCCCAGGGGCCTATTTTCACACGAAGCTTCCAGAAGACCGAAGAGTCAACGAAGTGGGGCCACGAGGTGGCTAGATGATAGGGCAGCGCGGCCCAGCCCTTGGCCGCGCGGCCCTGTCATCTGGGCCCCTCGTGACGCCCCTTGACCTGCCCTTCCGCCTACAAATAGCCTTCGTCGCGAAACCCCTAGTACCGAGAGCCACGATACGGAAAACCTTCCAGAGACGCCGCCGCCGCCAATCCCATCTCAGGGGATTCAGGAGATCGCCTCCGGCACCCTGCCAGAGAGGGGATTCATCTCCCGGAGGACTCTACGCCGCCATGGTCGCCTCCGGAGTGATGAGTGAGTAGTTCACCCCTGGACTATGGGTCCATAGCAGTAGCTAGATGGTTGTCTTCTCCTTATGTGCTTAATTGTTGGATCTTGTGAGCTGCCGAACATGATCAAGATCATCTATCTGTAATGCTATATGTTGTGTTTGTTGGGATCCGATGAATATAGAATACCATGTTATGTTGATTATCAATTTATATCTATGTGTTGTTTATGATCTTGCATGCTCTCCGTTATTAGTAGATGCTCTGGCCAAGTTGATGCTAGTAACTCCAAGAGGGAGTATTTATGCTCGATAGTGGGTTCATGTCTCCGTGAATCTGGGGGAGTGACAGAAACCCCTAAGGTTATGGATGTGCTGTTGCCACTAGGGATAAAACATTGATGCTATGTCCGAGGATGTAGTTATTGATTACATTACGCGCAATACTTAATGCAATTGTCTGTTGTTAGCAACTTAATACTGGAAGGGGTTCGGATGATAACCTGAAGGTGGACTTTTTAGGCATAGATGCATGCTGGATAGCGGTCTATGTACTTTGTCGTAATGCCCAATTAAATCTCACTATACTCATCATAATATGTATGTGCATTGTCATGCCCTCTCTATTTGTCAATTGCCCAACTGTAATTTGTTCACCCAACATGCTATTTATCTTATGGGAGAGACACCACTAGTGAACTGTGGACCCCGGTCCAATTCTTTATACTGAAATACAATCTACTGCAATTGTTCTACTGTTTTCTGCAAACAATCATCATCCACACTATACATCTAATCCTTTGTTACAGCAAGCCGGTGAGATTGACAACCTCACTGTTTCGTTGGGGCAAAGTACTTGGTTTGTGTTGTGCAGGTTCCACGTTGGCGCCGGAATCCCTGGTGTTGCGTCGCACTACATCTCGCCGCCATCAACCTTCAACGTGCTTCTTGGCTCCTACTGGTTCGATAAACCTTGGTTTCATACTGAGGGAAAACTTGCCGCTGTACGCATCACACCTTCCTCTTGGGGTTCCCAACGGACGCGTGCTGTACGCGTATCAACCATCTGTACAACATACTTTTGTTGCGACTGGATTATTAATAAAGGCCGTGTGCATCACCACGATGCAGAGGCTGGGGTCATATCCCCTTTTCGAAGATTTTTTTTTACTTAGACCATAGCCTTATTCAAAATCAATTCTCAGTCAAGCTGCAAAATCTCCTACAAATCCCGAAATATTTCGGAAGGGCTTTTCAAAATTGATTTTCAAGATACATCATGATTATGATCGTGGTAACCGATTTTCAACGTGATGATGACTTGATGTGACACTTGGCCGTACTAGTACAGTCTCATATTTTTGTATTACTTGGACTGTAGCCAAATTCGAAATCTCATTCCAGCGGCAAAACTTCCCGCCCGAAAAATACAAATATTTCACACGCTTCTAACTTCCCATTCTACCCTCGTAAAGATGACAACAATGTCCATGTATAAGTCGGTTGGTGGGGGGTCTACCCGTCATTTTTTTCGATCACCACCTCCCTAGCCCCGGAAACTAACCGAAAAAAATTCATTTCCCTCAGTCTCTCCTCCGAAACCACACCCACCGGAACTTCCCAAGTCGCTCTCTCTCCCACCTCCACGACCTCCGCACCAGAACATCCCCGCCGGACTTCCCTGGCCTACCCGAGGCCTCGCGATCCTCGTCATCCGGCTGCCTGCCGGAGCCGCTTCATCGACGCCGTCATCAACCGGACCGGATCATCCCCGCCGAACCTCGAAACCATATGCTCATCCAGCAGTTTACCGCAGTCGCTTCAGCTGCGGTATCGTCCACCCCACCGGAGCCGCTTCGCCGGATCCGTCGTCCACCGCATCGGATCTTGCTCACCGACACCGCTGTGCATGAACCGGATCTGCTTCACCGGCGCCTTGCATGATCTAAACTCTTCTACTGTCGCTTTTCTATTGCTTGCCTGCAAGTTCTTGTTTAATCTTGGGGGAACCTGTTTGTGCTAACGACGCGCCGTTACGTTTTTGCAGATGAGATGAGTAACCATGAAGTGTAATGGCCGTCTCTCCAACCCCAAGTAGCACATGTAGCGTACTTCATCACCAGATCTATCAACCCCAGGAAGATCTGTTGTGACTCCCACAGAGTGCTTCTCCTAATGTAAGTCCCTTGTTTTAGCGCCATGTTCTGGGTTCAGATGCTTGTTTGTCTGAAGCTCTTTTAGTTCATTCCTAGCTATGACCGTAACACCTTGCTATTTTCTAGTTCATTGCTAACTTTAAGCGATTGAACATTTTAGTTTGCATTCCCTGCTCTGTAGATGTAGCCATCATAACTTCTATCTTGCTCAGTCGTTGTTACAAAAATTATAGGTATTACAGTAATATCCTGCTATTATTTAGTTCATGGCCAATTTTAAGTAATTGCACATGTTGGTTCGCATTCCCTGCTCTATAGCTTTTGGCATCGTAACTTCTATATTTGGTTTACATTCCCTGCTCTGTAGATCTAGCCATTATAACTTTATCTTGCTCAGTCGTTGTTACAAAAATTATGGCCTGCTACTATGTTGTTTGTGCTAATTTTTTACTCCATGAACATATTGGCTTGCATTCCCTGTACTACAGGTGATGCCATTGTTTTGTATCTAGTTCATTGTAAGCTAACAAAGTAAGGACTTAGTTTGGCATGCTATCACTCTGCTATCTAGCCGGTAGTACAAATAAACTTGTCATACTACTAGATAATAATTTTGCGTGCCATCTTGTTCTTCAAAAGCTGCATTATTGACTTGTTTCTCTGACTTGGCATGACGCTCACATATGGAAAGCTGAACATATTGGTTTGCATTCCCTCTTATACAAGTTCACAGGTGATCCCACTATATTCTGTATCTGGTCCATCCTAAGCTCCATCATTAACTGTCCTCTATGTGTTGCTCATTACAAGTTTATATCCCGAAATATCTTGATTTGCATCCCCTTCACTATAAGTTCAGGAGTATTATTTAGTTCACGGCCAATTTGAAGTAATTGCACTTGGCACATGTTGGTTCACATTCCCTCCTCTTTAGCTTTTGCCATCGTAACTTCTATTTTTGGTTTACATTCCACCCTTTCTGTAGATGTAGCCATCATAACTTCATCTTGCTTAGTCGTTGTTACAAAATTTATAGCCTGCTACTATGTTGTTCATGCCAATTTTGTACTCCCTGCACATGTTGGTTTGCATGGGACTCGACAGTAGTAAGTCTGCTGTTTCATTCTAATATGCTCTGTTATATTGGCTGTTGGTATGCGGCATGCACTCTTTGTTTGATTATTGTGTGCATTACAATGATCTTCTTATAACGACGAAATGATGAGTTCCAAATTCTTTGGCAAACAATATTGTAGTGTCTTTGCCTTTCCATTGTTGCTGTCTTAACTTGTAATGTCTTTGTTTCAGATATAGGTGCTGCATGGACAACTTAAAAGATTGCCGGATCGCTTCATTGTATTGCTAGGTTTAATTACCATTCAATTTCTCTGGGTTCTGTAATATTTTTTTCAAAGCCTTGCAGCTGATGTAATATTTAGTTAGTTTTTATAGTTCTTTCGCGCATTTTTTCTTTGGTGCTTGTGGTAAGTGAGGCTATCCGACAGAAATCAATGCTGCGTAAATATTCTCAGTATCTAAATCACGAATTCCCATCCCTTAAACGGCCCAATTAAGCGAAATCACATATGTGCCGGCCCGCAAAATCCTAAAGTGCCTATTATGCCGGCATATAAACAGCAACTAAACGGGCTGGCCCACTTACTTATTGGGCCAGCCCACTTGATTTACGGTGGACCCCACACTCTAATTGGGCCGGCCCATTTGCTTTAAGGTGGACCCCACCCACTACTGGGCCGGCCCACTAACTAGCTGGGCCAGCCCAATTGCTTTTGTGGTGGACCCCACATACTAAATGGGCCAGCCTTTTAAGTGGAAAGTGGGACCCACCTGTGTTTTTGGCCCGGCCCACTTGCTATATGGTGGACCCCACATACTAAATGGGCCGGCCCTTTAACAGGAAAGTGGGACCCACCTGTGCTTTTGGCCCGGCCCACTATCTTGTTGGGCCGGCCCACTTGCTATATGGTGGACCCCACATACTAAATGGGCCGGCCCTTTAACAGGAAAGTGGGACCCACCTGTGTTTTTGGCCCGGCCCACTATCTTGTTGGGCCGGCCCACTTGGTATATGGTGGACCCCACATACTAAATGGGTCGGCCCTTTAAGATGAAAGTGGGACCCACCTGTGTTTTTGGCCCGACCCACTATCTTGTTGGGCCGGCCCACTTGTTATATGGTGGACCCCACATACTAAATGGGCCGGCCCTTTAAGATGAAAGTGGGACCCACCTGTGCTTTTGGCCCGGCCCACTTGCTATATGGTGGACCCCACATACTAAATGGGCTGGCCCTTTAACAGGGAAGTGGGACCCACCTGTGTTTTGGCCCGGCCCACTTTCTTGTTGGGCCAGCCCATTTGATCTATTATGGACCCCACGTACTAAATGGGCCGGCCCGATAGCAGGAAAGTGGGACCCACATGCTAATTGGGCCGGCCCAATAACTTCTTGGGCCGGCCCAGTTGTTTTAAGGTGGACCCGACTAGGTAAATGGGCCGGCCCGATAACAGGAAAGTGGGTCCCACATGTCTTGTGGGCCGGCCCTTTTGCCTATTGACCGGTCAAACGAGTGCATTCGGCCCGGCCCACATGCTTACTGGGCTGGCCCATTAATGTTTTGACCAGTCAACCTTAGAGGTTAGGCCCGGCCCACGTAACTAATGGACCAGCCCAGCTATATAGTTGACCGGTCAAACTAAGTCAGCTGGCCCGGCCCGCAAACTTAATGGGCCGGCCCGCTTAAGACGTGGCAGGCCTCGTGTGGGCCTACCATCTACCATGGGGTTTCAGCGGTTAACGCCGTTAACTGCCAGTTAACGGCGTCTGCCACGTGTCAGTTTGCATGACGTCAGCAGTCAACGGGCTCCCGGAAACACTTCTGCAACGGTCCGATTTTCCGTGGCGGAAGGGCACCCAAGCGCGACGGACCGAAAAATACGTGGTAGGACTTTGCCTGACGCAGTTTCGACAACAGAACCCATATCGTCGGGTTAGGCCCATAGGCGACGAAAAATACCCCTTAGCGGACGATTTTGAGACGTTGTCTATCAGAACTTTTCTTGTAGTGTGAATTCTAGATTTCACACCGGGATTACAGAAAAAAGCATCCATGGCCGAGAAGATCATTTTACTCTCCCTCATTTTTGGGAGGAATATGTGGATGACATTATATCACAACGTAGTTTATAAATCATCTCCATCAAGCTCATCAAGAGTACCCTCTTAACAGTGCAACATACCTATGACTCATTCAAATTAGGTAAATTACGTGAAGCTTTAGCTGGTCAACACAATTCTAAGGATAACGCGAAGTCATCAAGACACGTTAAAAGACGTTTGAAGTCTGTCAGGAAATTGCGAAACTCCGGAGTAATAACTGTTACATATATTCAAACAGATAAAAACCTGGCAGATTTCTTTACAAAGGGACTATCACGTAATGTGATAGAAAGTGCATCGAGGGAGATGGGTTTGAGATCCGTTGATGTTACACCATAGTGGTAACCCAACCTTTGTGATCGGAGATCCCGTGAATTAGGACCTGGGAAGAACAAACTAGTGGTTTAATTGAGGAGAGTATTATGTAACCCTCTCTATGTGAAGATGCACAACTCTCAATTGATGTAAGGCAGGTTGGCAACAAGCCTTAATGTGTTTATGCTGGCTATTTTAGCAAAGATGCTGTCCTACAGAGCATTCTTGAAATAACACACCTATATGAGTCTGATTGTTAAACGTCGCAATCTATGAGATTTGGGTGATCTCTAGTAAACTCATGAAGAGACCACGAAGTATGACGCATATGCCTCACCCGCGGGGTAGGCTACTGGAAGCCATGTACTGGTCATGACTTTGAGTGAAACCCTGTTCACGCAAAACTTGCAATTCAAGGCTTAGTCCATTGTTCAAGTGTGAATGGATGTAGCTTAAGGTTCTAGGTGGAATTTCAACTTAACAGTCTCCGCTGGAACACTGGTATATAAACAAGCAATGAGTATTGATACGCGTACAACACGCGTCCGTTGGGAACCCCAAGAGGAAGGTGTGATGCGTATAGCGGCAAGTTTTCCCTCAGTATGAAACCAAGGTTTATCGAACCAGTAGGAGCCAAGAAGCACGTTGAAGGTTGATGGCGGCGGGATGTAGTGCGGCGCAACACCAGGGATTCCGGCGCCAACGTGGAACCTGCACAACACAACCAAAGTACTTTGCCCCAACGAAACAGTGAGGTTGTCAATCTCACCGGCTTGCTGTAACAAAGGATTAGATGTATAGTGTGGATGATGATTGTTTGCGTAAAAAAAGAGAACAAAGATTGCAAGAGATTGTATTTCAGTATAGAGAATTGGACCGGGGTCCATAGTTCACTAGAGGTGTCTCTCCCATAAGATAAACAGCATGTTGGGTGAACAAATTACAGTTGGGCAATTGACAAATAAAGAGGGCATGACCATGCACATACATATTATGATGAATATTGTGAGATTTAATTGGGCATTACGACAAAGTACATAGACCGCTATCCAGCATGCATCTATGCCTAAAAAGTCCACCTTCAGGTTATCATCCGAACCCCCTCCAGTATTAAGTTGCTAACAACAGACAATTGCATTAAGTATTGCGCGTAATGTAATCAGTGACTATATCCTCGAACATAGCACTAATGTTTTATCCCTAGTGGCAACATCACATCCATAATCTTAGAGATTTGTCACTTCCCATTCACGGAGACATGAACCCACTATCGAGCATAAATACTCCCTCTTGGAGTTACAAGCATCTACTTGGCCAGAGCATCTACTAGTAACGGAGAGCATGCAAGATCATAAACAACACATAGGCATAACTTTGATAATCAACATAACAAGTATTCTCTATTCATCGGATCCCAACAAACGCAACATATAGAATTACAGATAGATGATCTTGATCATGTTAGGCAGCTCACAAGATCCGACAATTAAGCACAATGGGGAGAATACAACCATCTAGCTACTGCTATGGACCCATAGTCCAGGGGTAGACTACTCACACATCACTCCGGAGGCGACCATGGCGGCGTAGAGTCCTCCGGGAGATGATTCCCCTCTCCGGCAGGGTGCCGGAGGCGATCTCCTGAATCCCCCGAGATGGGATTGGCGGCGGCGTCTCTGGAAGGTTTTCCGTATCGTGGCTCTCGGTACTGGGGGTTTCGCGACGGAGGCTTTAAGTAGGCGGAAGGGCAGGTCAGGGGGCCACACGAGGGGCCCACACCACAGGGCCGCGCGGCCAGGGGCCAGGCCGCGCCGCCCTAGGGTGTCGCCACCTCGTGGCCCCACTTCGTCTCCTCTTCGGTCTTCTGGAAGCTTCGTGGCAAAATAGGACCCTGGGCGTTGATTTCGTCCAATTCCGAGAATATTTCGTTACAAGGATTTCTGAAACCAAAAACAGTAAACAAAGAATCGGCACTTCGGCATCTAGTTAATAGGTTAGTTCCAGAAAATGCACGAATATGACATAAAGTGTGCATAAAACATGTAGATATCATCAATAATGTGGCATGGAACATAAGAAATTATCGATACGTCGGAGACGTATCAGCATCCCCAAGCTTAGTTCTGCTCGTCCCGAGCAAGTAAAACGATAACAAAGATAATTTCTGGAGTGACATGCCATCATAACCTTGATCATACTATTTGTAAAGCATATGTAGTGAATGCAGCAATCAAAACAATGTATATGACATGAGTAAACAAGTGAATCATATAGCAAAGACTTTTCATGAATAGTACTTCAAGACAAGCATCAATAAGTCTTGCATAAGAGTTAACTCATAAAGCAATAATTCAAAGTAAAGGTATTGAAGCAACACAAAGGAAGATTAAGTTTCAGCGGTTGCTTTTAACTTATAACATGTATATCTCATGGATAATTGTCAACATAGAGTAATATAACAAGTGCAATATGCAAGTATGTAGGAATCAATGCACAGTTCACACAAGTGTTTGCTTCTTGAGGTGGAGAGAGATAGGTGAACTGACTCAACATAAAAGTAAAAGAATGGTCCTTCAAAGAGGAAAGCATCGATTGCTATATTTGTGCTAGAGCTTTGGTTTTGAAAACAAGAAACAATTTTGTCAACGGTAGTAATAAAGCATATGTGTTATGTAAATTATATCTTACAAGTTGCAAGCCTCATGCATAGTATACTAATAGTGCCCGCACCTTGTCCTAATTAGCTTGGATTACCGGGATTATCGCAATGCACATGTTTTAACCAAGTGTCACAAAGGGGTACCTCTATGCCACTTTGTACAAAGGTCTAAGGAGAAAGCTCGCATTGGATTTCTCGCTATTGATTATTCTCAACTTAGACATCCATACCGGGACAACATAGACAACAGATAATGGACTCCTCTTTAATGCATAAGCATGTAGCAACAATTAATTTTCTCATATGAGATTGAGGATATTTGTCCAAAACTGAAACTTCCACCATGGATCATGGCTTTAGTTAGCGGCCCAATGTTCTTCTCTAACAATATGCATGCTCTAACCATTAGGTGGTAAATCTCCCTTACTTCAGTTCAGGAAAACGAATAAAGTCCTAGACGGATGCGTCGCAGTTAGTCGGTTTGGGTCGCTCCCGGACCGTGGGCTATCTGTAACCGACTCAAAACGTGCGCGCTATGTGGGTGTGCCCCACGTTGCCTAGGGTTTACTGAGCCTATATAATCTCCTGACCGGCTACCGCAGAATCACATCTAATACACGAGTTAGGGTTTTGCTACCTCTCTCTGCTTGCGCCGCCATCGTAGCCTACTCCATCCCACGCGCCGACGTGCATCGGCGAACGGGAGAGCAGGTCTCCGGAACCGCTCGTACTTGCGATCCTGTACAGGAGATGGCGAATTAGGTTTTTGGGAAGTGCTCTGCGCGACTGCTCAAGCTCTTCATCACGGGTCGCCTTCCGTCCAAGTCGGGCGGTGCTGCCTACCGTCGTCTTCAACGCCGTCTACTTCGACCCGTCATCCCTGTCGTCAACAACGTTGTCATCAACAACGTTACTGCTGCGATATCATCTGCTACACCTCCACCGCCACCTCCACCAGATCGGTACGTGCGACATATCTTGATCTGTTTAGCGATGGATGCTTTACCGTTTGTGTTGCTGCTACTCATGTTGATTAATGCATCTAGTATGTTCGAGTTTCACATGTTAGTAGTTGCTGTCATCTTGTTTTATATTCTGGAATTAATCATGAAAATTGTGCCTAATTATCCAACAAAAACTAGTGATAGTTCTTCATCGGTAGGAGTGATATTGTACACCTCTGATCAAATTCCGATCTTCATCAGTAGGAGGTGCTATTGTGCTAGTGTACACCTCTAATCGGACAATTGTAGTCCAGACTTGTACATTTTTCAGTATTAAAGTTTTAGTTTGGTGGACATGTCAATTATATTGCACACTAGTGTCATGGACAAACAAACACATGAATATAGTCCCATGAGTCTCTCTCTTTAGATGGGATTCAAGATTCTATTCTCTCATCATCATCAATAGTGATACCTTGCATCCAAAGCTGGATCACACAAAAAAATGGTTGCAGTGTAATGTATTGAGTTTTTTTTATTAATTAAACAAAATTTCATATCTTATTAAAAGTAATATTATCACGTGGATGCAATGTCCAAACTGATTTTGTACCAGTGCTTGTTATTAAATTTTGTGTCGCTGGAAGGTGTACCTTACAAGGCAAAAAGATTATGCCTCACCATATCTGTGCAAGACGCTAAAGTTTGCGATGGATTTTAGTCTACTGAGGTGAATCATCAGAATGTTGCTGAACAAACCATGCCACAAATAGAATGCACGGAGCTAAAAAAAAGCAACACACATTCACTTTTACTAGTCCCACCTAACCGCGTTCATGACATATAGGCGTGTGGCACGACATTTATAACCTTCATGTAAACATGTGTGTTATAGTGATATCTAACGGTCCCATGCAATGTTTGTGTTGTCTGGTATGGAATCGAGTTTCCAGGTTGATTGCTACTCCAGAAGCCACTAGACCTGCCCGGTATTAAACCCGATCGCTACTCAAATTTATTTCCGGTCGTACATAATTCTTTATGAATTCTAGATTTCACACCGGGATTACAGAAAAAAGCATCCATGGCCGAGAAGATCATTTTACTCTCTCTCATGTTTGGGAGGAATATGTGGATGAGATTATATCACAACGTAGTTTATAATTCATCTCCATCAAGCTCATCAAGAGTACCCTCTTAACAGTGCAACATACCTATGACTCAGCATTCAAATTAGGTAAATTACGTGAAGCTTTAGCTCGCCAACACTTTTTCTCTATTTGTATGGGCTCCTTCCACATTTTACCGTTGCGTCATTTGTGACTAAAATCCGAGTATTTAGTGTCAACGTCACCAAATCCCACTTAGATTGACCGTTCATCCGGACATGGCTGGCATGTACACCACCACCGCGGTTGAGCTCGGTGACCGAACTCAACTCTCCTCAACCTCAAGCGCATACCCCAAATAGACCGATCGACCAGAGATCCATCCATGGGAGCATCAACTGGTATCAAGCACACTAGAAGCCATAGAAAATTTCGGAGGCGGCACATTTGAGTCCGAGTTTAGGACTTATAAGTGGTGACCGATTGACTCCATTTGCAATCTTCGTTTTCTCTTAATGAGTTTAAACCATCTTTCACTTGTTTTGTGCAGCTAGGCACTTCTGACCCTTCTATGTACTTGAGAGCCATGTCATGATGTACAATATGATCTTTATTTTAATACAAATTGGTCTGTTAAAAAATTAACTAGTTTTGTACATTGGACTGTTCCAGTGGTAGGTGAGATTACTCATTCGACTTTCCATGTTTGAAAAAATTTAGGGGGTGGAAGAATTAAAAGCGCAGAGCCCATGTGCCCTTCCTCCTTCCATCCTCTGTTTACCACGCCCAACGACTCCGCTTCCCCATCCCACCACCACCCTCCGCTTCATTTCCCTTTCCTTTCCTGGCTTCCCACTCTTTTCCCCTTCAGCCCAGCCCAAGCGAAGCCATCGTCGCCAAGAACTCATCAATCAAGTGAAGAAGCCAAGAAACCCCGCCGCCGCTCTGCGCTGCTCCGCTCCGCTCCAGGTGAGAATGGACGAAACCCTTCTTCTTCATTCTTCTGGATGCCGCCGCCCTCGAGCATTGGCTTAAAACCCTCAAACCCCTGTTTCTTTCCTTTTCAGGAACATTTACTTTTTTCTTGTGTGTGATGCCCCAGTTCCTTTACCTATTTCTTGGTTGTGGTTTTGTGGTCTGGTCCGAGGACCCAACGGCCCGCCGCAAAATCTCTCCCCTTCTGTGCTCGTTTGTGCGTGCGTTATTGGACCTGGCTACGGGGGGATTTCATCTTTATCAGTTCCGTACCCCCGTGTTTTACTTCGATTCCTAGTTCTTGTACTTTACTCGATCCCTTTCTTGGGAGCTCGATTCTTGAAAATTTGGCCATTTTCTAAACTTTCTTGCGCTGCGTGTTGTTCGGAGGAAACGAGGGATTGCAGGGAACACACAAATGTGGACATTCTGAATGTGGATTATGTGAGGGGATGGGGGCCTAATTTTACCTCCTGTGTTGTCAGTGTTGAGCATGCCGAACCTGAGCCTTTGGGAATGTGTTAATTTTTCTTCTTCCCAGCTGCTCTGATCTGTAATTTGGGAGTAGCCTTCGAAACACAAACGCTCTGCATGCCCAACTTGTCTTGTGGCTTACTGTAGCTTAATTAATTGCAATAGCACTCTTGTTAGACCTTTGCAGGAACAGAAACCTATTTTTGGATGGGACGATTGATTGTGTGCGTAAGCGCGTCCTTCAATTTCTAAGAGCCTTGTAGAATACAGACGCCAGGCCTTACTCTAGCATTGGCTACTGCTCATGTAAATGCTGCATTTGTAGAGTTATCCACACCCATCTTACTGAATCACATAACTTACAGATTTATCATTCTTTCTGAACCTTGTTGGAACAGGAAACAATGTTAGGACGGGGTGATTAACTGTTTCTGTAGGCTACTGAATTGCTGAGCACTATCATACTACTGAATACAGATTACTGAGTCTCATCAAGTTTGTGCTATGCCTTGTTTATTTATTTAACTGGTTTGTAAGGAATGTGAGATGAACTTACTCATTGGCTGAGTGACTTAACATGTACTCAGATTCTTTTGGTCTCTTGGTTTGTATGTTAGGCGTCATTCTAGTATTGCTCATCTATTTGGCACTGCATCTTTGACTTTCTGTAATATTTACCACAATCATTTCATAATGAACACGTTTGCACCTGTTTATTTCTCTCTAGGTTGCTGGGCTTTCCATGTTCTTTCGCAATGGACTATACCTCGGATGGAGATTCTGAGCTTGAAGCTTATGGGTCTGACACTTATGCACTTCTGCTGTCAGGAGATATACAAGTGATGAATGATGAGGGCTTGTACAAATGCCCCTTTTGTTCGGATGAAAAGGATGACTATAACAAATATGATTTACTGCAGCATGCCCTTGGTGTGGGGGCTGCACATGATCAGCAAGTGAAAGAGAAGGTAGACCATCGAGCCCTCGCCAAGCATTTGAAGGATGATGAACCAGCTAAATCGCATAGCCCACTCCTGCAGCCAATTGTTATAGATCCACAGCCTCCTCAACATAACAGAGATGACCTGTTTGTCTGGCCCTGGATGGGTATCATAGTCAATATGCCTTCTGAATATGTTGGAAAAAGTGCAAACCGGCTGAAGGAGCATTTCTCACGTTTCTATCCTGTGAAAGTGCACCATGTGTACAGTAAAGGTCGCCCTACAGGAAATGCTATTGTTGAGTTTGGGAAGGACTTGGTTGGTTTTAGAAATGCACTAACATTTGAGAATCAATTTGAGAAGGAAGGGCATGGGAAAATAGGCTGGCAGGAAAAACAGCATGGAGGGCCAGAGCCTTTTGGATGGATCGCTAGAGCAGACGATTACAATGCTCCAGGAGCAATAGGGGACTTTCTAAGAAAAAATGGTGATCTGAAGACGGCTGACGGTGTTGAGGATGAAGAAACAATGAAAAATAACAAACTTGTGGCCAGTTTATCTTTTAAAGTTATTGAAACTGATATGCATATACAAGAACTGAAATCTGTGTATCAGGAGAGAACTGCGTCACTGAAAAGAATGATGGAGCAGAGGGAACAGCAGCTACAGTCATACAATCAAGGTGTGTCCTAATCTTCTGGTAATTTACTTATTATATATGTCAATGTCAAGTAACTATTTGCACACACAGGTTTCTTTCCTCTTTAGAGTATGCCGCGTTCTTTAAGTGATATGAGTGTCTGACTTACGTTTTTAATTTCATGTGTATTAGAAATCCAAAAGATGCAACAGCTTTCTGTTGAACATACAAAAACGATTGTTGACGAGAACAAGAAGCTAAGCCTGGATCTTCAGTCTATGACGCATGAGCTTGATGCAAGGTCCAAACAAATTGATGAGTTGGCTGCACAGACTGATTGTGACAGAAGAAACCTTGAATTGGAGAAGCAAAGGGTGAGCCATTTTTTTGTCTCTGTATTACATTTTTCAGTCAACCAGAACTACGATGGCTTGTAAGTTAGTGTACTGTGTAGCTTCTCTGTTCATTTTTTTTTACAGCAGTCGACTACTATCTTAACTTCAACTCGTACTCCTTCAAAATGAAACAAGTTTAGTTAGCTCCACAAAAAAAATTCAGTTATGATCGTCGCTGACTTGAGGAACATTGGGAGTCTACTTTTTGTTCCTATCATGGAGTAGAACTTTCGGTGTTTGGATTGTTGTACAGAACTAGCATGCTAGTCCATGAAGTTCGTTTTTAAAAAAGGTCAAACCTCCCGGCTTGTGCATCCGGGAATGCAAGTGTATGTGCAACTTTAATGTGTACATTTTTTGTAGCAGAGTAACGTTCTCCTTCAAAATTTAATAGCATACTATTTTGGAAATAAGTAATACAGTAACACAATATTGTGAAGGCCATTCAAAAGGCAATGCTCTGCAAGGTTACTCCTAACATACAACAAAAGATCTAGGATATTTGTTTTCTCTGCATGATTTGTTTTGTAAATGTTGTCCTGAGCTCGGCGTTGTCTTGGGTTGCTTGAAATGCTTTGTGAGGGCATTGAAAATTTTGTTTCGATATTATGATCTTTTGATTGCAAGAATGAGAAAAATATGTTAAGAAAATTGACTTGTAAAGAAGTAATAAACTTCAAAAGGACATCATTTGTATGCATGGCAAGCATGACTATGTGACTTGACAAAACTGGTGGAGAACACGGTAGGTCGTCAAAGTGAAAAAAATAAAAAAAAATTGGTGGTAATTGTACAGGGAAAACTGTTTGTATTTAGCTTTATTACTGGAGGCGGCATGAATGAAATTAATGAGTACCGCTCAGAACAGCATGGGGGTTGGAGTGTTGCTTAGGAGCCTTGCTAATTTTCAATCTGCCAATGATTGGGTCCTATATGGCATGCTTCCTCGAGTTTATTCATTCTTGTATAAAATTTTAAGTTTTCGCCTTTTGCCACACATACCCCAGGTGCAATTTACCTTTTTTATTTTATCTTTTTAGTCTAATTAACTAGATATACCTTTTAATTCAATCATAGTTTGGATCCACTAAATTGAGGGTGTGATTATTTTATATTTACTTATGAGAACATGTATAGCATATTTTGTTTGAATTTTCAATCTGCCAATGATCATGTCCTTTTGGCAGCGACATATGTTTGCATATTTTTCACTATGTATATACATATATATTAATGCTCAACTAAGACATGATATCCATCTCAAATAAGTAGAAGTAAGTGTAGGTTCGAGTCTGTAATCTGTTTGGTTTCCAATACGTGTAGGGGGTTCTTTCTTTGTGCTTAGAGGTACCAGTGCTTGGTGGGAAAAGCCTTTGAGTATGTGGGATCCTGTATTATTAGATTCAAGGGTTATGTTTTAATGATACTGTAATTAGTTGTGCATTATTTTGCTTGTCCGTGTGATTTTCTAGCCTTCCTTTATTTTTCCTGGTAGATCTGTCATGGTCTTTTAGTATAGATTAGATGTAAGTGAATCAACCATCTTAGTTTGACAACATATTAGCTGAAGAATGCAGAATGGAATTAGACCACTTTATGTAAAATATCATTCGACTTGTGCCTTATTTTCTACAGAATGCAATGAAGTTCAATCATCTTACCCTGGCAGAACAGGAGTATCAGAAAGCTGATGAAAATGTTCTAAAGCTTGTCGAACAACACAAGGTTAGTCCCTGTTGAGCTAATCTGTGTTCACGCTGTTTTGTTTTCAACGATACATGTTTTGACGATGCCTTCCTGTAAACTGCAGAGAGAAAAAGAAACTGCTTTAAACAATATTAAGAAGTTGAACGAAAAGCTGCATCTGACGCACAAACTTCAATTGGATATAAAGCACCTGACAGGAAAATTGGAAGTGATAAAGCTCACACCAGGCAATGAAACTTCAGAATCGGGGAAAAGAATAGCGGAACTGACAGAGGAGCTGCGTGATAAGATCGAGGAGATGGATTATACAGAAAACTACAACCAAGATCTAATCGTACAAGAAAAAAAGACTGCTGTTGAGTTGCAAGAAGCTCGGAAACTGGCGATAGATGTATGCTAGTTCTTTTGCTTTACTGTGTAATTTCCATGAGTACACTTGTTTATGTGTATTCATGCTTTGTTCAATTGCAGGCAATACAGCGTTTTCCTGGCCAGACCAGTGGCAAAGCACACATCGGCATCAAGATGATTGGTGAGCTTGACTTGAAAGCATTTTCAAATGTGTGCAGGCAAAAATTTCCAAAAGATGACGCCGAAGTTGAAAGTGTTAAGCTTTGTTCAAAGTGGCAGAATGAAATTAGCAATCCAAACTGGCATCCTTTTGTGGCTGCTATGGTGAACGGAAAAGAGTCGGTATGAATCTTTGTCCTTTTCTTACCATAGACCTGAATTAGTATGTAGTAGCATACTTTTTT
The DNA here is from genome assembly GCF_019359855.2 of Lolium perenne. Lineage (NCBI taxonomy): Eukaryota > Viridiplantae > Streptophyta > Magnoliopsida > Poales > Poaceae > Lolium > Lolium perenne. Next base: position 46,893,869 of record NC_067244.2, read on the forward strand.
TTGCGGGGGATGTAGTAGCATACTTACTAAGCTACTATTGTCAAACTTGAAAATTATTGAAATTTCTCACCGTGTTTTCATCTTTTGCTCCTTTCACCATTTTATTCATGGAAATAAAATCTTTTATTGCAAAAATTGGAATCCTTGTTGAGTATTTAGTCACTCAATGGGGCTTTATATAATGACTGAACTGTAGTCAGTGGATGCTATTGTTTACACATATATCACTTGGAAATATTATAACTGAACACAGGCGGAAACAACGGTACACAGTCTCTTGTCTGCAAGAGTTACCTGTGGATCAATTTCTGAACAGAGGGAATCCTATATAAAATGCTTTATTTGATATAGTTTGAACGAAGTAACACATTGCACATTTTTTCCCGAAACGGAGGCCATGCCACAGCCTCTGCATCAATCGATGCATGCGGCTTTCTTTATTATTTTATTCAACACATTGCACATATTTCTGTCTTTCTATTGACATTCAAAATCGATAGTAGAGATCTTCCTTTCTGTACTCAAGTGGCTGCTGTCTCGTCCTTCCTCCTATACATAGAAATTACTGAATCATGGTGTGCGCTATTGTGTGAGGTTTTTTTCCGCAAGTCTTATTGATGAAGCTGAGCAGATAGATTGCACCAGGAAGGTTTTGTAAATTTGCAACCTAACATATTGAATTCAGAGTAGCATAGGGACAATAGATGAGTCCAGTCTTTACACAACATATGATGAGCCTAATCTTCTTAGCAATTCTTATCACTACACATTTAGTGTCTGCGCAATCTCCAAGTGCTAACCCTTTATTGCACTTGCAACTAACTTACTGGTTAATACTTTTTAATTTCTGTTAATTGCTGCTTCACTCATTACAATCGGCGATGCTGCACGGGGTGCATATTTTTGTGCAGGAAGTGATCAGGGAGGATGACAAGAAGCTCCAGGAACTGAAAGAGGAGTACGGTGAGGAAGCCTATACTGCAGTTACAATGGCGCTGACCGAGCTCAATGAGCACAGTAGCAGCGGCAGCAGGGTTCCTTTCCCCGAGATGTGGAACTACAAGGAGGGGAGGAAAGCGAAAACAAAGGAAATTGTCCAGCATGTCATCAAGCTGGCCAAGGCGAGCAAAAAGGGGCGTTGAGCAGCTCAGCACTATATGGCTCCTCTATCAGTGAACCGAAGCTAGAACCCTATATATGTTTTATCATGTATTAAGTCACTAAGTGGAGTGGAAACGTAACCCGATGCATTTTAGTGGAGCTACCTATTTCTATCTGCAGTAAGTGAAGCTGGAAGCAGCTACATTGTCCATTGGTGGACAGTCTGCTGTTCTTCTGTTAGTGTCGTATATGGGATGTCACTTAACTGGTTACGTATTGGTTCAACGTAACTATCTGATGGATTATGATGTCGACTCATATGTTGTTTCCCTTTTCTTGACATATATCGTGGTTAGCACTTTGTTAAATTAGGGAGGCAAGAACACAGGATTTATTTCCCCCATAATGATGCAAATGAAATGCCCAATCATTCATTTCTAACAATGTGGTCTTTTAATTCTTACTAGCTCCAACCGGTCATGCATCCCACGTAAATGATGTTCAACACATAGGGTCGATTTTTATTCAGTATAGAAGTGCTAGTGTACACCTCTGATCAAACAAATAGTCTCAGTTCATCATCAGTAGGAGTGTTGGTGTACGCCTCTGATGAAACAAGCATAGCCCGGGCTGGAGGCCCCCTGTCGAAGGCATCAGGGCCTTCCGTTGGTCGGCGCGGTGACCAACCCGGCTATTGGGAACGGCAGATCCCGTCTCCTGGTTGTCAGGGCCCTCAAATCTGACGGTCCTGCATGAGGATCAGGCCAAAATTTTGTGTTCCGGCGTCGTGTTTTAGAAGATGTGTGATACAATGTGAGAACATCTTCAGCGGTCCGATACAAATGTACAAAGGCGGTTCGCAAATGTATGTGTGAGGGCATCTTCAGCATGTCGAAGTGTACGTGTTAGGACATCTTTAACGGGCTGATACAAACGTACCAAAGTGGTTCGACTCAAACAGACCGATTGTCATGGACCAATTGGCGGGGACTCATTCCCAGCCCAAATTTGTGCTAGAAATGCGCCTGTGCGGATCATCCGTGCACGTTCCCCTCTTGTCCTCCCTTGGTCCTTCTGTCAGAGACATACAAATCACTCCTTCCATGAAATCATGAAAGAAGCAAGGAAAAAATCTCAACGGGTCAGCTCAATATTATCTCTAATTCATTGGTGTCATCTCATGCAAAATAACAATACTTACTACTAATTAGTGAAGAGTTTTGTAACATTCATGGGGGTTAGTATGCCAATAAGGCGGCTCCGTCCCTGCATGAAATCGACCCCCTCCCTCTCTGTCACAACATCGTTGCAGCGCTGCCACCTGTTCCAAGCCATTGTCAGAGCCGCATGCCGCTGCTTACCGAAGGCCATTTCTCTTGCCGGCGTTGTTTGTACGACCTAGCCGCTATCGGAGGAGCTCAGGCCATGTAGTCGTCTCCGCTGTCTTCCCGGTCAGCACCACCACCTTAGTCCACGCCTTCGTGTCGGTTGGTTGCCTTTTGCGGCTGTCTTCTCGGATCCGGCCAGGACATGTCCAATTCACTTGCCGTAGGCTTAGACGTGCCCGTGAACCATGGCGCCCCGGACCTATCCAGCTATTTTTTTGGCCAAATTCGAGGTATGAACTCGGCCTATAATTTCATGCCAACTTGCGCTGACATAGACATTGATATAGTGACCATTTATATGACCATTGTCCTGTATGTTGTGCAAAGATGGGCAGTAGCTCAACCGATTTTTTTCAAAAACACATTTCGTGAATAGGACGAGGAGTCCGAGTCCAACGGTTATACAAATGTTTTGTTGGCCACGGCAGCCCTCGTCCATGAGCACAATAAGAAGCAGCTAGTCATATTCTCTCATTTTATTTTATTTGCTTGTAAACTATGTTTGATAGTGAGCTATGTTATTTAATTGATTATGAACTATTTAAATTTATTGTTTGTAAAGTACAATATTGTATTGTATTAAAAATGGTCAAAATAGGTGAAATGGGAAAAAGCAGGGCTATACGGGCAGCGGGGACCAAATGGGGTGCACCCCACACCAAACCGATGAGTAGAGAATACACAACCTTTGGTATATTCATGGGCCGATTAAAACCAAAATTGATACATTTGGTGTTCAAAATAGGTCGACCCATTAGTGATGCCCGTAAGTCTAAGCCTGCGGCCCTGATTATGGCCACCCCTTCCATTTGACTTCTTTTTGCAGACGATAGCTTGCTTTTCATTAAGGCAAATTCTGGTGGAGCTTTGGAGATCTCAGAAATTCTCAAGGTATATTGTCTTTCTTCGAGCCAGCGTATTAATAAGGATAAATCTTCAGTACACTTTAGCAAAGGTTGACCGAATTTAGTCAGAGCAGAAATAAAGAACATTCTCCAAGTTGCAAATGAAACTCTGTCAGGAAAATATTTGGGTATGCCATCTGATATTGGAATTTCAAAAAATGGTTCTTTCAAATATCTCAGAGATCGGATCTGGAAGTACATACAAGGATGGATGGAACAGATACTCTCCTCAGATGGAAAGGATGTGCTAATAAAATCGGTGGCCCAAGCCATCCCAATTTTTTCCATGTCATGCTTTAAACTCCCACGAGGTCTATGTCAATACATTGATCAAGTTATTAGAAGCTTCTGGTGGGGGAGCAAGGATGGAAAGAGAAAGGTTGCATGGGTATCCTGGGATGTTCTAATAATGCCTAAGTATATGGGAGGTCTAGGCTTTAAGGATATGGAACTTTTCAACTTGGCCCTCTTGGCCAAACAGGCTTGGCGAATTCTTCAAGCTCCTCAAACTCTGAGTGCTAGAATTCTAAAAGTTGTATATTTCCCTCACTGCGATATTATGACAGCCGGCCTTGGCACTAGGCCTTCACAAGTTTGGCGGGCGATATTGGAAGGAAGATATGCTCTCAAGCTTGGCCTGATCCGACGCATTGGTGATGGCAACACTACATCCATATGGAATGAGAATTGGCTCCCTCGCAGCACTAGACTGCGCCCCGTTGCAGCAACTGGTACTGTTCACTGTCCGACAATGGTTTCTGAACTTATAGAACATACTGAGGGGGAATGGAAGATGCTAACAATGCATTTCCTACCTATGGACATAGAAGTTATAAAGTCTATTCCTTTGAGCACAGTTAACCAAAGTGACACTTGGGCATGGCACTTTGAAAAAACGGGATTGTTTTCTGTCCGATCAGCATACAGGTTGTTGGTTTCTACCAAAAAATGCAGAGAAGATTGGCTGGCAGGGCGTCCAGCTAGCTCTTCATCGAGCACTGAGCAGAAAGCATGGACCACTCTCTGGAAAACGAAGGTCCCAAGCAAAATTAGGGTCTTCTTATGGCGACTAGCTCATCAGTCCATCCCAACTGGATCAGTTCGCCACCATCGGAACATGGCTACAACCCCTAGGTGTCCATTCTGCGCAGCTACAAGTGATGATTGGAGACACTCGTTCATGAATTGTACCATGGCAAGATGTGTTTCGGCTCTAGTCGATGAAGAAGTGACTGAGCACATAAGCATAAACAATTGTGGCAATGCCAAGGATTGGCTGTTCTTCCTGATTGACACACTGTCACACGAAAAGTTCACCAAGGTAATTATCACGCTCTGGGCAATTTGGGGTGCCAGAAGGAAAGCAATACACGAAGAAATTTTTCAGAGCCCTCTAACAGTCTATGGTTTTATCACAAATTATCTAGCCGAACTGAACCAGATTCAAACAATCAACAAACCTCGATTGCAAGTTCCTGCAGTACCTCCGGCTGCCCCCTGGATCGCGCCACCAAGCAGTGCAGTAAAGGTAAATGTTGATGCTACGGTATCTAAGTATGGGAACAGAGGGGTCGTTGCAGCAATTTTCGGGATGAACATGGAGCTTTTCTTGGTGCCTCTGTCCTAGCAGTTCAAGGGATTGCTGATCCTGCAACTTTGGAGGCGATAGCTTGCCGTGAAGGACTTGCTCTCTGCTCTGATCTTCACGTTAACAGAATTATTCTTGCATCAGACTGCCTGGAAGTTGTCAATGCTATCAAGGAAGGGAGCAGAGGAAGCTACTTTTCTGTCCTCTGTGAGATTAACTAGCGCAGTTCAGCTTTTGCTTCAGTTAGTTTCAACCATGAAGGAAGAAAGTCCAATATGCATGTTCATAATTTAGCCCATAGTCACATTTCTCTTGAGCATGGTCGCCACATGTGGCTCCTTAATTCCCCAGACATTGCTATTGTACCTATGATGATTGAGTAATAAAAGGAGCTGTAAACCCTCAAAAAAAAAAAAAATTTGACTTACAGGTGTTGCGACTCTTGTTGCAAGGAAGGTAACTTCAGGTTGATCGATGTGATAAGTCTTCCGTGAATAATTATTAAAAAATGTTTTATTTTGATGCATAAGAAGGGATACAACTTCCATTTCAAAGAACACATACATAGGCAGCACACTTGATAAATATCGCACAAACGCGACGACACGCACACCCAAAACACAACTTATTACTGTAATTCATTCATCGTGTCTCTCTCTAGAGAAGATGAGATCGATCTCATCGTCGTCACTCTCACCGGCGTCGTGGCTCCGCCGTCGTCCATCTCAGACCTGCTTGGCCTCGATGCGGCCGAGGCGGATGCCGTTGACGTAGTCCCTGGGGCTGTGCGAGGCGAGGCCAGGGACGATGAGCCCGGACGCGCGGTACAGCAGCGAGACGGCGCCCTCGCGGTAGTCCTTGCCGGCCCTGACCCAGAGGAAGGCGCCCTTCACCAGGTCCCCCAGCGCGTTCCCGTACATGGACAGCAGGAACCTCGGGTCGAAGTAGTTGGGGTTGGGCGCGTCGCCGGGGAGTACCTTGCCGTCGTACCAGCCGTCGTAGTAGATGCAGGTGCCGCCGTGCGCGAACTCCGCGATCAGCGGGATGTCGAACGGCACCCGCGGCACGACGTCGTAGCGGTACACGATCCGGTAGTACGTCGCCGCCACCTTCGCCACCTCGGCGGCGAGGTACTTGGCGAACGTGTCGTCGCCGACCCGGGGCTGCCCGTAGGTCTGCACGGTGTCGAGCCGGCTGAGGATGTCCGTCTCCTTGTGCAGCGCGAGGATCGCCGGGAAGACGGCGGCGAGCGCGCCGCCTAGGCTGTGGCCCGTGATGACCAGCCGGGACCCCGGGTGCTTCTTCAGCTGCTCGCGGATCACCTCCCGGAGCTTGTAGTAGGCGATGGTCTTGCCGATCGGGGCGGCGCCGTTGGGGGCGTCCTTGGGGAAGGCGCGGTTGGCGTCCTTGCCGTCCTCCTCCTGGAGGCCGAGCGCCTTGAGGAAGCCGGCGTGGACGTGGCCCATGGCGCCCATGCCCAGCCACGACAGGTTCACGTCCGTCGACCAGTCCTGCATGTTGAACGGCTCCGTGCCGCGGAACGCCACCACCACCACGTTCGCGTCCTCGGGGCGGTCCGTGAACACGAACGCCTGCGTCGTCTCCTCCTTCAAGAACTCTGCATCCACCAACATTACATGCATACAGATAATTAATAATAAGCTTAACGATCTCTTGATTAATTTCGTGCTAGCTTAATTAGCTTGCTACTTACTGTTCCAGCCGTTGTAGAACCCCACGAAATTAAACTGCAAATCACAAAAATAATAGTACGTTAGATTAGATCGATATATAATTATATATAGATATGTAAACAGACAACTCGTGTGTCAGAATAAGCAGATGCCAATAATATTTTTCTCAGATTTGCTAATTCTAAGTATCCAGACAATTGAATATACTCTCTCACTAGTCAGTTTGGTTTATAAGACGTTTAAGGTATTTTAAAGGTTCACTCGTTTTTGTGTGTATCTAGTCTATTTTTAGTGTATAAATTCACTCCTCTTAATTTGTATTTAATCTAATTTAAATGTGTCTAAAAAATCTTACATTTGTGCATGGATGGGGTACTTTTTAATTCTTGTTGGTCTATATATAAGTTGCACATGAGCCGCAAGTAGATTGTAACATCTATTTGGATGATGTTAATCGTCTAAGTCGAGTGAGATCTTACATGCATGAAAAAAAAAAACATGCATGTGTACTTGTCCCAATATGATTGATGATGTCCTAGAACAGTTGCTGCCCCATTCTCCGCAAAACTAGCTAGTCCACTTGTACACATTCTCATCATTTGATTCGTCCATCACTTGTATCTCACTTGTCTCCACGTTTTTTTTATTAATCCTTTAGTGATGTCATGTGTAGTTATATACGTACAGTGGTGATTATATCTACTGTATTACTGTGGATCATTTTATGTGTGTGATTACCTTCCAGACATTGTTGACCACGTTCTCGACGAAGGCGGCGTTCTCGTAGGCGATCTTGGCCGCCATGACGGTGATCTCGAGGATCAGGTACGTCCGCACGATGAGGGGCGTCCCGTCCGTCACGTACCCGCTCTCCAGGTCGGCGACCTCGCCGGAGACCAGGACGTTGAGCACCTGTAGCTGCCTCATGTCGCCGGCGGACGTCTCCGGCGCCGGTTTCAGCTCCGTCCGCCCGTCAATCATGCCGATCATCGTCCGGAAGTTCGCAGCGTCGCGCCGCGGGATCACCAGCTTAACTGCATATCATCCCCATGCCAAATTCAGATTTGGTAGTAGTAGTGTTGCTATCATGCATGGCGTGCTCCGTTTGATTTAATGACAAGTACGGTCAGGTTATCAAATCATGGCTTGTACTTTGGTACAAGGTGCCAAATTCTAGCAACGCTGTAGCTGCGACCTGCTTCGTTAACAAAACTGTACTGGATAATGACAGTGCCAAGATGACATGCGTGCATATGTACATTCAAGCGATTTCCGTGGTAGACACGTGCATGCAAATTAATGTGTAATATAGGCATGCGTGGATTAGGACAAAACGTTGAAAGGTAAAAAACAAAAACCGAGATAATGCATGGAAAACATGCGAAGAGATATGGTGGCGTGTGTTAAACTCCCTTTCAAATACATGCATGATGTTTTACACATGTACATGCATGTACACCATATCTAATTTTTTAAATTAAACATATGTTATCAGTATGATTATTATCGATTTTTTTTAAATTAGCGAATGAAGAGATTCGGAGGGAGCTGTAAAAATTGAAATACACGAAGTTTAACATCATGGTTTTATGTGTAAGATTATTAGACATAACACAAGTGTGGCACTATGTTAAATTAACAGAAAATTAAGCACCGTAAAAATAACCATACAGAAGAAATGCGAAGATCACACAAGCACAAACACACACCCATATGCGCAGGTTGTAAGAAAAAAATAAAAACATGAAAAATGGTGACACAATTTAGTTTACAGAAAATAGTCCAAAATAATAATGCACATATGTAAGCTTTACATACGGTTAAATCAAGTTAATTAGCACATAGATGAAAGACACATACTTTGTTAAATTAACACCCCTTAAAACACCACATAAGTAGAAAATGCAAAGAAGAAATAATTGGGGAAAATACACACACACACACACACACACACACACAGAGAGAGAGAGAGAGAGAGAGAGAGAGAGAGAGAGAGATCATACATGTAATCGTTCTGTCTCACAAACTTACCTGGGACAGTCATTATCCTTGCATGCCTCGTTCAATATACGTTTCCGACATTCGATCTCAGCATGTTGGTCCATTACTCATTTATATGTAGATATATGTAGTTAGACGTTTGTAATTAGCTACATTTTGTGACACGGTTAATTAATTTAAATTAAGCCAAATTTAAGTCGATCGTCAGTTTATACAGATCTTCGTCTCAGTTTTTGTAGGCCCTTATTTCAAGTAGATCATGCATGAGTTGATTAAGACATAACCGCGTATAAGTATATGTGCGCATACTATATTCGTGGATACGTACATCTGACGATGTTCCATAGGATGCCGAGCAGGCCTCCGTTCAGCGCGACGAAGTTGAGGAAGAACTCGACGACGATGCCGAGCCACTTGGCTGGCGTGTAGATGGAGGCAAGCACCTTCTGGATGATCTCGGTGAGCTTGACGAAGATGTCGCCGGGTGTGATGCCGATGTCTCGGGCCGTCTCGTCGCCGACGTCGACGAAGGCGTAGCTGGTGATGGGCCGCCGCAGGATCATCATCGACAGGATGTCGAAGAGCCGCACCTTCTCGGACCGAATGATCAGCTTCTCCTCCCCCATCTTGGGACGTCCAGCAGCAGCTTTTCCGGCTGCCGCCATGCTCGCCGGCCGGTGAGTGTGCTAGCTAGCTAGCTCAGCTTAGCAGACTTAACTACGTGGTGTGTGAGTGGCACAGTGGGCGATCGATCAGCTCAAGGCACACTGCTACGCCGCGGAGAAGGGTGCCTTTTATAGGGCTTTGGAGGGAGACAGACGGAACCGGGCCAGGGCTGGGTTGGGCTGGGCTTGGTGCCGAATGATTGATTGGCTAGGGCTAGATGGGTACCTAGGGTTTTGCTTACGTGGGTAGGGCCGGTTCATGCATGCTAGCTCGCGCGCTGAGCCTGAGCGTGCATCACATGGCTCGATCCATCCCCGCCGGCCACTGTTTCTACCAGTTGTCGGGACAGCACTTTCTACTGACTTTGGTTTGGTAGAAGCAGTCACATAGCTAGACTCCTTCCAAAATGTCGGATAGTCACACTGTGTACGTTGCCTGCACACAAACCGTCAAAGGGAGTGTATTCTCACTCAAGCTAGCATGTAACACTGGAAGACTGGAAAGAGTTGTGCTTACCTCTTTCCTAGTGAATTCTTATTTGTTTAGACGATGTTGCAAAAAAAAAGAGTATTAACCGAAACTCCCAAATTGACCCCATGTTTTGTTAACAGGACACATCATCTTCCTCCACTCACTTCACATCCATGGATGATTAAAGAGACGCAAAGTGGTCCTAAGGCAAAATATATTTTCCAGTAAACATACATGTATGAAGTCTTTACATTTCACACGCCCTTTTTCATCATGTCTGCCCAAGTTAAAAGTCTAGTTTGTGCACAAATATGTACAGTCATATAGATCTCCAATTATCAAAAGATCATTGGTTTGGACATTGGGGTGTAAATATCCAATCATCCAAAGATCATTGTTTTGAACATATATATATGGTTTAGTCAAATGCTAGATTTAGCTACCGGTGTTCTTTTCCGATAATTTTATACATAGATGGCATATATACTTTTGAATCACATGGCACATCAGTAGTATTTCCGAGGAAATTAACCACTTTCGTACTATTAATTTTTATTTAAGAGTATACTATATAAGTGCTAAATACAGGTTTAAGATCTAAGTCGGTTTAGAACATGAAGCTACTCTAGTAAAAAAATCGAATAGGAGGATAACACCCCGTGCATCCATTGATGCACACCACCATATATTATTTATTTTCAGAACTAGCAGCCAAACAAAGTCAACCAAAAAAGAAAAGCTTGGATTGTATGCCTCGCGGCAGTAACTTCACTAGACACTACTAACCCTATGTTACAAGACTGAAGCAAACAAAAAGTACACAACTCTTAGGCCAAGCCTCAAGAAGAAATACCACTAGTACCACCTCGCTTCTAATAACGGCCACATCACCTTTGATCTAGCAAAAATTGCATGACTTGACACCTCCGCCAGAGTCACGGTGCAAAGCATCTGCTGGCAGCAGTATGACTTAATACCTCCTTATGAGGCGTCATGCGTAGAGCTTGTCAACGAAAACATGACTCAATGCCTTTAAAGAGACATCGTTGTAGAACCTATCGAGCCGGAAAGACCATCATGGTGGAGGGCACGTCGAATACCACCGCCAACCTCGGAAAGACCATCAACATCTCGAGATCTAGTCGCCACGTTGTCTACATGAGCACTATAAATCTTTATCGAACGACATGTTTCAAAGACAGCCAGATATTTTTTGTTTTGCAATTTTTCCTAGTCGATAATTTCATCGTATTTGGTGTGCTAGATGTCTTTCCAAAGAAGATTAACGATGCAATTTCTTAGTTGACGGTGTCTTCCAATTAAAGTACATCCACATGTATCAAGCTGGATGATTTTTTGATTAATCTTGATTGACAACTAGGAGTATATTTTATGGAGCTTGTCCGTATATATTTAGTCACACTAACTTTCTCCTAGGTAAGCCAGATGGGACGAATCAAGTAATAACTGCAGGTCGTTTGTCGTTAATCGTCCCTGACGCTACAAAGCGACCCATTCCAAGTGGTTTTCTAGCAAAATGTCGATCGCTCGTATCTGGTTTCTTGTATGAATTTGGATAGGTTGGAGTAATAGTGCTTTCAGAAAATGTTTTGCGTGTGTGTATAGGAAAGGACTAGCAGCGTAAGCTAGACTATTCCAACATGTCGTCTCGTCGGATGGTAACATCTCTATCTCACGATTCACACGAGCGCAGCGTGTTATGATATTGTCATGCTCAAGATAATTGCAATCCAGCAGGTGCATATCTCGTGACTCTTGGTTGATGGGGTGCCCGGCAGGAAAATTGTACATGTCCATGGTCTGAGACAGGGACATCCCTTATCTCCGAAGCTTTTTGTGATCGCAATGAAAGTTGTGACATTGGTTACATGCAGGGCAGCAGAGCATGGGCTATTGTCACCTATCAGCAATGCTACCAACACTAGTGGAGAAGAGGCCTTTGGACCCAAGCAAATGACCCACTGCTGAACCAAACCGGGTCCAATGTCCCCATTGGACCCGGTTCGTTTCTGCCCAGGACGACCCCACCTGCTCGCGCCTGTCCTGTAGCGGCCTTTGGACCCGGTTTGTCATACAAACCGGGACTAAAGGTCCACCCGCAGGGCGCGGCAGGCCGTGTCAGCCTGGGGAACCCTTTAGTCCCGGTTTGTATGACAAACCGGGTCCAAAGGCCCCCCTCTGGCTATATAACCTTGCCCCTGCCCAAGTGTGAGCCACACTTAGCCATTTTTTCACTATCTTCACAAGAGGGGTGTGTTGCTTTCCTCTCTTCTTCACATGCACAAGAGGTGTTCGATGAAATGCTTAAGAGGATTTGCCACTTGAGTTTACACAAATCAAGCCATACTTAACTTGCTTTTTTCTTCTTCATCGAGGTTAACAACTTTATCCTTTTCATCTGCAATTGATAAAATGCATGTGTATATATACATCGTGATGTTCTGTAATGGTTTTGATCAGCTTAATTATATCATGCAGATGAATCGGCAATGGATGTACATTGACCGACGGTTTGACGAGTTCACTGCGGGCCTGGATAATTTTATGGCCGTGGCGGAGGCAAACAAACATGGTGGCTTCATGTATTGTCCATGTGTGGACTGCAAGAATACCGTAAATTACGCTCGCTCGAGTCTCATTCACAGCCACCTTCTCGCGATCCGGTTTCATGCCCGGTTACTATTGTTGGACCAAGCACGGAGAAAGAGGGGTTATGATGGAAGACAATGACGAAGAGGAAGAGGATGATGACGGTTATCCCAATTTCCCGAATACGATGATACCGCAGAAGGCAATGAAGACAATGAAGTAGAAGATCAAGAGGCACCAGATGAGCCTCGCTGATGATGATCTTGGCCGGGCCATTGCCGATGCAAGGAGAGAATGTGAAACTGAAAAGGAAAGGTTGGCCTTCGACAAGATGATAGAAGATCACAACAAATTGTTATACCCAACTTGCGAAGATGGCCATAAAAAGCTAGGCAAAGACACCGGAATTGTTGCAATGGAAGGCGCAGAACGGTGTCACCGACTCAGGATTTGGAAAGTTGCCGACAATAATTAAGAGGAAGCTTCCAAGGGGTAACGAATTGCCCGCCAAAGACGTACGAAGCGAAGAAGATTGTCTGCCCTCTAGGATTAGATGTGCAAAAGATACATGCATGCATTAATGATCGCATCCTCTACCGCGATGAGTACGAGAATTTGGATGCATGTCCGGTGTGCACCGCATTGCGGTATAAGATCGACGAGATGACCCTGGTGATGTTGAGGGCGAGCGCCCCGGGAAGAGTGGTTCTGCCAAGGTTATGTGGTATGCTCCTATAATACCACGGCTGAAACGCTTGTTCGTAAATAAAGAGCATGCTAGGTTGTTGCGATGGCACAAAGAAGACCGTAAGAAAGACGTGATGTTGAGGCACCTGCTGATGGCTCCCAATGGAGAAAATCGATAGAGAGTTCCCAAACTTTGCACAGGATGCAAGGAACTTACGGTTTGGTCTCGACAGATGGCATGAATCCTTTTGGAGAGCAGAGCTGCAGCCATAGCACCTGGCCTCGTGACTCTTTGTATATATAACCTTCCTCCTTGGTTGTGCATGAAGCGGAAGTTCATTATGATGCCAGTGCTCATACAAGGCCCGAAGCAACCCGGGAACGACATTGATGTGTACCTGAAGCCATTAGTCGAAGAACTTCTACAGCTGTGGTCCCTAGCAGGTGTACGTGTGTGGGACGAGCACAAGCAGGAGGAATTTGACCTAAGAGCGATGCTTTTCGTAACCATCAATGACTGGCCTGCTCTTGGTAACATTTCAGGACAGTCAAACAAGGGATACAATGCCTGCACACACTGTTAACAGGAGCTCGAAGGTGATTATTTGGAAAAAGGTCGAAGGTCGTGTACTGGGGCATCGTCGATTTCTTAGGCTTACCCATCCCGTAAGAAAGAAAGGCAAGCATTACAACGGTGAGGCTGATCACCGGAGGAAGCCTCCCATCGTGATGGTGTTGATATATTTGGTATGGTCAAGGATCTAGATGTAATATTTGGAAAGGGTCCTGGCGGACGGTCTGTTCCGAATGACGATGCCGGACACGCGCCCATGTGGAAGAAGAAATCTATATTTTGGGATCTACCCTATTGGGAAGTCTTAGAGGTCCGCTCTTCAATCGATGTGATGCACGTGACGAAGAATCTTTGCGTGAACCTGCTAGGCTTTCCGGGTGTGTACGGGAAGACAAAAGATACACCGAAGCACGGGAGGACCAAAGCAACGTTGGAAAGACCCCAAAAAGCTGCATGAGAGAGTTAAAGGACGTCATTTATCCAGCTACGCTCTTACAAAAGCAGAGAAGGAAATATTTTTTGAATGTCTTAGCAGTATCAAGGTCCCGTCCGGCTTCTCCTCCAATATAAAGGGAATAATAAATATGGAGAAGAAAACATTCCAACTTGAAGTCTCATGACTGTCACGTGATAATGACACGGTTGCTTCCGATTGCATTGAGGGGGCTTCTACCGGAAAATGTTCGACCGCCCATTGTGAAGCTATGTGCATTCCTCAATGCAATTTCTCGAAGGTAATAAATGCAGTAATTCTACCGATTTTGCAGATTTATGTGGTCCTCTGTCTCTTTAGTTTTGAGCTGGTGTTCCCTCCATCATTCTTCAATATTATGACACATCTCCTCGTTCACCTGGTCGATGAGATTTCCATTCTCGGTCCCGTGTTTCTACACAATATGTTCCCCTTCGAGAGGTTCATGGGAGTCTTGAAGAAATATGTTCATAACCGTGCTAGGCCGAAGGAAGCATCTCCAAGGGCTATGGAACAGAGGAGGTCATTGAATTCTGTGTTGACTTTATTCCTGACCTTAAGCCGATTGGTGTTCCCGAATCGCGGCATGAAGGGAGACTAAGTGGAAAAGGCACGCTAGGAAGGAAATCAATGATATGTAGGGACGGGATTTCTTTGACTCAAGCACACTACACGGTCCTACAAAGTTCCACCTTGGTGGCTCCGTATATCGGTGACCACAAGAACTTTCTACGCTCCCAGAACCCGGGGGCAGTCGAACGATTGGATTAGACGTGAACACATGTCGACTTTCGGCGGTTGGTTGCAAAAACATCTCCTGAATAACAAACATATTGAAGATCAGTTGTACTTGCTGCCCAGACACCATCTTCGATCGTAGTGACTTTCCAAGGGTACGAGATAAATGGGAATACATTTTACACGATCGCCCAAGATAAAAAGAGCACCAACCAAAACAGTGGTGTCCGCTTTGATGCAATAATGAATGAAGGCCCAAATGACACATATTATGGTTACATAGAGGATATATGGGAACTTGAGTATGGACCTTCTTTTAAGGTCCCTTTGTTTAGGTGCAAATGGGTCAACAAAACAGGAGGCGGGGTTCGTGTAGACAAGTTGTATGGAATGACAACGGTGGATCTCAACAATCTTGGGTATAGAGACGAACCATTCGTCCTAGCCAAGGATGTGGCCCAGGTTTTCTATGTGAAGGATATGTCTACCAAACCAAGAAAAAGAAAACATAAGGAAACAAATACATCAAACGATGAGCCAAAGCGCCACATAGTTCTTTCTCGAAAAAGAAACATCGTGGGAGTGGAGGACAAGACAGACATGTCGAAGATTATAATCAGCTTGATGAAATTCCACCCTTCGAGTGAACATTGATCCAAGCATCAAGTTAAATGATGAAGATGCTCCATGGTTACGGCCGAAGAAGATTAATTAAATGATGAAGATGCTCCATCATCAAGTTAATTGAAGAATGTTCATGGCACAAATGAGTATCTCAACATGGCAATCAATTTCCCATTTATTTTTGTGTAATCATGTAATCGTATGTAAGATATTAAAAGTGGAGATGCGCCACGGGAGATTTCCCAACCCTTTCCCCAACACTGTTAGATGAGATGTAGTCGTTCAGGGGCTTGGCAAGGCGTATCGATGCTCCTTTTATAGGCACGGCACCTCTTCTACTTTGTCTTGTTCCTTCGACAGGGCGTCGTGCGCTACATGCTTTATCTCATCGAGCAGCTAAGGCGTCCACCCATGCGTTCTTATCCTGCCGACATCTTTAGTCCCGGTTGTACCCACCAGCCGGGACTAAAGGTTACCCACACGTCCTTATCCCACCGACAGTTTTGTTAGATGACACAAAAAAGGATCTTTAGTCCCGGTTGTACCCACCAGCCGGGACTAAAGGTTACCCACACGTCCTTATCCCACCGACAGTGTTGGGCGCCCCTGCGTTCCCGCCTCTTTTTCGTCCCGCGCTTGCCATCGCTTCCCGCCTCCGTCCTCCCGCCATTTTTTCACTATATATATGTTGGCTTGGCCTCCATTTACATATCACATCTAGACTCATATCTGCAAACCTCATCACCAGGTCACATGGCTTCCATCGTATCTCTAACCCTCCGGGAGGCGGAGGCGCTTTGCGCGTCGAACTACCCCTGCCCGCCGGGCTACCGCGTCCCTACCGGCTGGTTGCCGAGCGTCGGAGGGGTACCGGTCCCTCCTGTCCCTCTAGGTGTGGCGCGCGAGATGGCCATCACGAACCACTACTACTTCGAGCTCACGCCGAGCAGCGGAGGAATCCCGGTGGCATCCCGACTACAGCCCGACTTGGGAGAGCTTCTTCATCAATCGGCGTGAGAGGGCGCTCGCTGTGCACGAGGAGGGCGGCCCGCCTCCTTCGAACTTCAACGAGGCCGGCCGTCGGCTGTGGTGGCGCGACCGAACTCTCCAGGCGTCATGGCCCACCGCGGCCCCCGCCTGCGCGACCCTCAGTCCCACCCCCCGCGGGCTCTCCCGCCGAGGTTTGACTACCGCGACCCCGATGCCAGCCGACGATGATGACGGCGACTACGACGACTACAAAGTGGCGAGTACTACAGGGCTAGGCACGAGTATGACCGAATGACTCGAAACAGTCGAATCTGGCCATGTA
The DNA here is from genome assembly GCF_019359855.2 of Lolium perenne. Classification (NCBI taxonomy): domain Eukaryota; kingdom Viridiplantae; phylum Streptophyta; class Magnoliopsida; order Poales; family Poaceae; genus Lolium; species Lolium perenne. The sequence goes on from NC_067244.2 coordinate 46,910,700, forward strand.
TCTTAATTAATTTTCAGTTGAGCTAGGCACGAGTACTATAGGGCTAGGCACGAGTACTATCTGGCCATGTATCTTAATTAATTTTCAGTTGAGTTACGTACTTTAATTCCACATGTAATCTGCGGGAAACTTTTCTCATCATCGGCGTCACACAACGACTTTATTGAAAATACAATAAAATAGATAAACAACTAGTCTAGTCGATCTACTCGTCGTCGGAGGTTGTCTCGGTCCAAATGTCGTCCCACCGAGGGTCGTTGTCGGCCCAAGTTGTATTCGGGTTATCGAGCTCGAACACGGCGACGGCCCGACGATGGCGCCTGTTGGACCTGCGTTGTGCCCGGAGGTCAGCGAAGAACGCGGCGGTGTTGTCGACGTCGTTGGGGAACCGCGCCCTCCACCGGCGCATCAACTCCTCGTCGTGCTCGGCGATTGCGATCCGGCGCTGCACCTGGCGGTGGCGGCGACGGTCCTCGTCGCCGACGAGGCACGGCGTCGGCGCGAGGAACTCCGCCTCCTCTAGCGATTCAACGTCCGGGAAGTTCATGTCGCACCGTGGCCGCCGAAATCGCCATGCGGCCGCGTCGTAGCGCGCGCCGCCAGCTCCGGGGTGTTGTACGTGCCGAGGGTGAGCCGGAAGCCACCGGCACGCATCTCGGCGTAGAACCTACCGTTCGGTCGCGCTCGGACGCCACGGAAACCGGACGAGCCGCGACGGCGCGGCGGCATCCCGGCGACGGATGAACGGAGGCGACGACGATGTTTGGTTCCGCGCACACGCGGCGCTTTATAGCACAGCGACGCGGCAAGTTTGGCGACAGGTGGCGCGGGGAAGCGGCGGGGCGTGGCACGTGGAAGCGGCGGCGACAGGTGGCGCGGGGAAGCGGCGGGGCCAGGCACGGCGGTGGCCCGTACATGGCGGTGACGGTGGTGGCCAGGCGGTGGCGGTGGCGGTGGTGGGCAGGCGGTGGCGGTGGCGACAGTGGCTTTTTTTCACTTGAAATAAGGCGGGAATGAAATTTTTTAAAAAAATTGGCCTTTGGACCCGGTTTGTATTACAAACCGGGACTAAAGGCCTTTTTTGCGCGCGCAGCGAAAACGCAGCAAAAAAGGCCTTTAGTCCCGGTTTGTTTTACAAACCGGCTCCAAAGGTCTTTGGACCCGGTTTGTAAAACGCACCGGGTCCAAAGGGGGGGGGAGTATAAAAGAAAGGACTTCGTCTCCGCGGCGATCAATCCCGCGGAGACGAAGCGCTGAGCGCCGCCAGGCTGCCCAACTGCGCGCGCCCACGCCGCTGCCGCCGCCGCCGCCGCGCGCCATCGCCGCCGCCCTCCCGTGCGCCATTGCCGCCGCCGCCACCCGCGCCGTCCGCACCATCCCCGCCTCCTCTCTCTCTCCCCGCGCGCGCACGTCGCCGCCGCCTCCGCCACTCCTCCCTCGCCGTCCGCCGCCACCGCGCCCCGCTCCGCCGCGCCCGCCTCCGCTTCTTCTCGTCTCGCCGCCATCGCCGCCGCCGACCCCGCCGGCCGCCACCGCGCCTCTCCCTCCGCCGGTAAGCCTCCTCGATCCGGTTTTTTTTTTTTCATTTGTTAGATTAAAGTGTAGTTAGTTTTACCCCGCACAAAAAAAAAAATAGTGTAGTTAGTTTTAGTGAAAATTTAGTTAAAATTAGTGTGTTAGTAAAATTAGTTAGTGTGTTAGTAAAATTAGTGTGTTAGTAAAATTATTAGTTAATGTGTTAGTGTGTTAGTAAAATTAGTTAGTGTGTTAGAAAAATTAGTGTTAGTAAAATTAGTTAGAGAAAAGTTAGAAAATTAGTTAGTTAGTGTTAGTAAAATTAGTTAGAAAAAAGTTAGTAAAATTAGTTAGGAAAAAGTTAGAAAAGTTAGAAAATAGATTCATTTGTGTCGGCGCCGCCGCGCGCCGACGACTTAGACCGTGGCGGTGCCGAGTCCGTAGCGGTGCCGCCGCGACATAGACTTAGGGTCGCGAAATAGAGAAAGAGCGAGCGAGGAGGAGCGCCGAGTCCGTGGCGGTGCCGGTATCGCCGGCGCTTCTGCCGACGCCCCCAAAACAGGGTCGTGGAACGCGGCGTTCGTACCAAAGTAGTGAAGTTTTTTATTTCGCACAATATCATGTTTTTTATTTATATTAGTATACATATATGATTTGTTTTCGTAGCTACGATGCCGCGACAGTGACAGCCGGCGGGCCGTGGTCTGACTCTCACCGAGGAGATGGAGCAGATGGGGGAGGTCCGGGACTGGGCTCCGCCGGGGTGGCACTGGGAGGTCTTAGCTTCCGGGTCGCGCACCTTGGTGCGGAATCCGGGTCCCGTTGTCGACCCGGATATTCTTTGGTGGAGGTCTTATGGGCCACGGTCATTTCAGAGGGAGCCGGCCCCGCCGGAGGAGGTAGCTCAGCGCATTGAAGCGGAGGACCAGCACGTTCGCCGTTACATGTACGCGTTAGACAACATGTATAGGACCGGATGGAGCGTTATGCGGGGATCTCATGTTAGCTATGCTCCCGTTGTTGTTCCGTGGCTTTGGGGGCACACCCAGCGCGGCTCAGGACCCGGTCGGCGCCCTCTAGGACCCGGTCTGCGCGGTTGAGTGGTTGTAGTAGTGATTGATATGTATTAGGGTTAAATAAACATGAACCCGATCTATGTATGCATGTAACTGCAGTATCTGCTTTCAGCACTATATTATCGATCCTTAGTTAAGAACTACACATATGTAACTCCATTTTCAGTTTTCGCATTATCCTTAATTTGATCATATGATGGTTCCTATGTATAGCTTGCAGGTCGTTGTAGAAAGCATGGAGAGAGATGAAATTCAAGAAAATTTCATGGAGGAACTCATAGCAAACGGTACTGGATGATCGCGACGACGACGTTATTCCAGATGATGGCGGTGACGATGTCACCGCAACTTATTTGAATGACTCCGGTGAGGGAGCGGAGGATATTGAGGAAGAAGATCCTAGTGGCGCCGGTGAGGAACAAGATCATCATAATGGCTCCCGAACTGTAGTTATCACCGAGGTATATAAATTAATTAAGCCGCTGTTGATCGACTAGATGCATTAACTAATGAAATTGTACTGACTATGAACTATTTCTTTTTTAGCCCTCCGGATCGAGCACTTCTTCTGTAAAGTCGAGGAAGCGAGGCCCGGCCAAAAAGTTGGATGACGGTGTTAGGTACGACATCACCCACATCGACAAGGATGGTAAACCGATTGCTCCAGAGAAAGGTGCAAAGGCATTTATAGCTCAATGCGGAGTGCTTGTTAGGGACCACGTCCCGATCACCGTTCGAGAATGGCACAAGCCGAAGGGACTAGTGCTGTCTGCGCAGAGGAAGAAGCTCAAGGTCTTTATATCGATGATGTAGCCAAAAACAGCATTATGAACAAGCTCATGGCACATTTCAACATAGTACCCGAAGAGGGGGGTGACGCTGAGAAGGCCAAGATGGAGCAGGCCCTCCGCGAGTTTGGCAAGAAGAAGATGGCCGAACTATTCAAGAGCCACAAGAAAAGATTGCGCCGCCTTATCAAGTTAAAGAAGACTCCGGACAGTGAGAAGGTAAAAAATCACTGGGACGAATTCGTGAAGTACAGCACGGAGTCAGAATAATTTTTGAGAAGGTCGGAAATAAATAAGGCAAATGCTGCGTTGAAGCTATATCACCAAATTCTGGGTCCAGGTGGATACAGGGCTAACCGTCCTAAGTGGGAGGCAGCTGAGGCGGAACCGACCGATAAAGGGATCGGATTAGGGACACACGGTTGGATCGAACGGTGCAAGGAGTGGTTCTACGGGATTGGGGGAACGTTGGATCCAGAAACAGGAAGTGCATCTATAAGAAAGCTCATCTGAAGGTTCCCATTGATGCCCTGGAAAAGGCACATAGGGACGTGGAGGCGGGGTTGTTCCAGCCCGAAAGAGAGAACGATGAGCTGACACGCGCCCTTGGGAACAAAGAACACGGCGGACGAACACGAGGCACAGCAGGCTCCGTTCCGTGGAAGTATGGCTTTCCTGCGGAAAGGAAGAGATTTCCTGATAAAAGCCATGAGAGGAGGAAGGCAAGGGAAACAGACCGCCTGGCTAACTTAGAGGAGGGTATGAGCACCATGCAAGCCCAATTAACCATGGTAACCCAAGTACTTACATCTCAGATGGCTCGGGGGCAGGCTGTAGATCCTGCACTGCTCAATGCCATCGCCCCACTGCAATCTCAACCACACCGGAAAAGCAGCGTGGCTTCCTCTCAGCAGGTGGATAATGATGATGATGATGACCAGGTGGTCGAGCCTCCTCGCTACCCCCCCGTGGATGATCTCACTGAGAGCCGTCCTTGTGAGCTGCATGTTAAAGTTTTCAACCTATCCTTCAAGGCGGCGGTCGGCATCCTCTTACCTACAAGGTCTTACCATTGCCGTCCGGTCCAAGACGACTTTGCTGTTGTGATGGTGGATGAAGTGTTGAGAGAGTATGAGGGGTTGGTGCTTGAGCACCCTGCAGGTGAAGATGGGGAAATCAAAGAACTGGGAGAAGCCCGTAGAACCACCGTGCAATGGCGGAAGGAGAACATTGTGTTTCCAGGTGAGAAGCCAACAAGCAGGCCACCTCCGCCTCCTCCGCCACCTGTGCAGTCTCCTCCGCGTGATGATTCTCCTCTGCGCGATGATGATTCCCCTATCCATGACCAGTCTCCTCCGCGTGAAAATACTCCGCCGCCTCCTCCTCCTCGTCAGGAGACTCCGCCGCTTCCACCTAAGCAAAAGAGGAAGCGGTCCGCGGCACCTCCTACAGCTCCGAAGAGATCATCAACTCCAATGAGGGAACAGACTCCAGAGTTGTTGCCACATGAGCAGACTGAAGAGCAAAAGGCGTTTCTTGCAACTGCGCCGAAGAAGATGTTTATTCCACCGCAGCAGTGAAGCACTTTGCCGAGACGAGAATGAAGAGACCAGAGCCGAGAGCTGATTATGACCGCTCTCTTGGACAGTCCTCTAAAGCGATGAAAGAAGCAAAAAAAGTCGCCCGGCTTGGACAAAGCGGGACATTCGGGCCGCACCCCACTTCATCGTGGAGCCATATCATGATCCAGAGACGGCATCGATGATCGAACGGGCGGCTAGAGCTCAGGGAGCATCAGTTGAGTACGAAGATTACTATCCAACGGCTCAAGTGGTAAACAAGTATAGATACGGATCTGATCTCGTCAAACTTGGCGAGCTCGCGCGTCTAGGGACTCAGATGCGAAGGTTGCATGAATGGTACCTGAAAGCCTGTCGAAGAGGTGATCGCTACCTCACGGTGTATCTTAGAGATGAGCATTACTTCCGGGGGGAAGACGAGATAAACATTGACGTAGAAGAACTGTTTCAGTTATTCAATCAAGACGCCCTCGACAAAGCTGTCATCAGTTGCTACTGCCTGTAAGTGATTTATTTGTGTAATTAAGTTTGTAGCTCATTCATTTGCACTAACAATTATCCTCATTATATTCTTTGTGTACGCTATACATTTAATTATGCAGAATGAAGAAGCTGGAATACAAAAGAGGCAAGCTCCTACCGCTGGGGTTCATAGACCCAAACACAGTTCATGAAGTTACGGTTCAAGACTTCGCCAAGGACACAGAGGACAACATCGTAATGTTTTTATAGAAGCAAGCAGACAAAGAGGATATATTCTTTCCCTACAACTTCAAGTGAGTGTTATATATAACATACATTATGCTTGTGCACCTTCCACTTTATTCTCGTAATCATTGAGCTATGCTTGTGCAGTTTCCATTTTATTCTCCTAATCATTGATCTTCACCTTGGAGTCGTAAACGTCATGGACTCGAAACGTAAAGAATATGCGGAATGGGCGGACATGGCTGCCATCCTCCGTAGGTAGTTTCAATCAATTTCGTATTGGCATCTTCATCTGCTCTAATTCGAAGATATCATCAACTAATCAATTACTCATTTACTCATTATTTTTTGTCAAGTGGCTTGGAAACGGTTCATCAATACTGTTCCGGGTGAATGGAAACCGGAGCTTACATTTAGAGATTACCCTGTAAGTAGTACTATATATATAGCTATGTCCGTGAAACTTTATATATGATATTTACTTTCAATACGATGCTTGATTATTAGTTTGATCGAACTATTTTTTCGTAAAGTGTATGAGGCAGGAAAAATGGAATAACTTATGTGGATACTACGTCTGCACCTTCATGCGTGACATGTCCTGTCCCAAGGGTGGGGATCCCCAAATACACCACACTCGTGTACGATAACAAATTTTCACAATTAATCTTAATTAGTACCATCTATTGTATTGAGTTCCATTCATATATTGATCTCCTTTTTTAAATATAGATGACACGCCTGCGGGACACTCTCATAACAGCGGATCAAATAAAAGCAATTCAAGAGGAAATCGCGGGATTCTTTATTACCGAGGTCCTTACCCCAGGTGGAGAGCACTATCGGAAGATCGTGACGGCGGAGGATATTCGTTCAGGAAAAGTTGTATTGTAAATATGCATGCATTACGTGTACTGTGTTGACTATGTCGTGTACTGTTGACGATGTCTATATATATTCATGACGATTTTTTGTGGTTTCTTGAATGATATATATATGCATTGCTGATACTCTGCCGCGGCAAGGAAACAGATCGTTTCTCTGCCGCGGCAGAGAAACGCTGGTACAGCCCAAATCTGTGCCGCGGCAGAGAAATAGCAATTCTCTGCCGCGGCAGAGAAACATAGGCCCGGTTCGTACCACGAACCGGGACCAAAGCCCTTCCAGCGCGAGCTCCCTGGTCGCACCACGTGTTGAGGCCTTTAGGCCCGGTTTATCTTTGAACCGGGACTAAAGGGTACCCCCTTTAGTCCCGCCTAGTTGGTCCCGGTTCAGGAACCGGGTCTAAAGGCCCAAATGGACCGGGCCTATTGCCCAGTTTTCCACTAGTGCAACATACAGAAGCTGTCGATCTACGCCGATGAATGTCGATCACCTATCAGCAGAGCAGAAGCTGTCGATCTAATCCGGTGAGGAAATGTCTGGATGTTTTTGGACATGCTTCAGGTCTTTTTTTTTTTGAAATTGGGATATAACCCAGCTTCTGCATTGTGATGATCCACACCGGTCATTTATAAAAAAGGGTTCAAATTCGGTAAAATGTTTACAACTCAAGCATTGCCAAGAATTGATACAAAAATCAACCGGCAAAAAAAGCAAAACATACTATGACTACGCATCAACATAGCCTTCTAGTATGTCGTCAGGCAGTCTGGCATAAGATATCCTCAGTGACCATCTGGAGCCGTGTGCATCCAGAAACCATGACATCCCGCTGTCCCTCCGGCGAAAGGAGGGCCCAAAGCTGAACCCAATGTGACACCATATGGATAACCTGCAAGAAGTGAAAAGATTTTTTTTGTTAAAATAAAGATAATATCATTTTTAACCCTCCATATAGACCAACATAAAGCAGAAACCCCAATCCGGATAAAAGCCTTAGATTGTCTATCTACTCCATTCAACCAGTTACCAAACATATCAGTAATATTGGTTGGAGACGGAAGATCATAAGTGAAATTAACCGTACGCCAACGAAGCTTAGCTAAAGGACACTCAATAAAAAGGTGTTGAATAGTCTCCTGGTCCCCGCAGAAAACACATTTCATACACCCATTCCAGTGATGTTTAGCTAAATATCTTTAGTTAACAGAACCTTGTTACTCAAAAATCACATGAAAATATTTTATCTTAAAAGGAACTTTAACCTTCCAGAGATACTTTCTCAGAAAAGGGGTATGGTCACTCATAAGATTCTCATACGTAGACTTCACCGTAAATAAACCTTTGGAGGTCAGACCCTAGGCAAAACAATCATTCTCTTCATTCAAGTTTACTATCATCAGTTTTCGGCATAATTCTAACCATGAGGTCCATTTGTTACCACTCAACACCCATCCAAAAGTATAATATTCAGAGAGGTTTGAGCTAACACATGAGCTACTGTTACATTCTTGTGATGTACAATATTATACAAAGATGGATACTGCTGAGCTAACGAAGTTTTTTCTAACCATGTATATTCCTAAAAACGGGTACTCATTCCATTACCCACTTTGAAAAAACCTCTAGAAAAAACTCCTCCTTAACCTCTATCAATCCCTTCCAGAAAGGAGAATCGATAGGCTTAGCCTACATCTCAGATAAGGTTTTCTGTCTTAAGAATTTATTATGTAGCAGTTCTTGCCACACCCCGTCTTCATTAAGAAGTTTAAAGAGTCACTTACTCAATAAATATTTGTTTTTGATTTCGAGAACCTCGATACCTAAGCCCCCTTGATCTTTGGGTCAGCTGACGATGTTCCATTTTGTGAGCCTATATTTTCTCTTATTTTCGTCGGACTGCCAAAATAACCTAGGTCTATAGAAGTCCAAACGTTTCCTTACCCCAACATGTATCTGTAGGAAGGACAACATAAACATAGGTAACTAGTTAATACTGAATTGATAAGGACTAGCCTATCACCATAGGACATGCTTCAGGTCTACATGTTAACTACTGTAAGACATCTGCCACTTTTAGACTAGCCACAATAGGAGTATCATAGGTAGTATCATGTATGCCATATAAGCAAAAATCTTATGTGACATATCAATTAATGAGGAGAGATGTGAGACTAATATCATAGTAGATATCATATCATAGCACGTAAAACTAGAAATTTTAGTGACAAACACATCTTGTATACACATTTGCATTGAGATTCTACAAAATATTAAATATGATGAAACTATAATACTAATTCATGATACTATACATTGTAGGTTATATCATACGTATGATACTAGTCTATAATACTTCCCATTGTGACTAGTCTTATTGGAGGAGGAACTGCAATACCCTATCAAGAATTTTTCCAATAAAATATCTCGGCCTTCAGTTAGCCTTGTGTCCTCTCACTAAGGCGCAGTGGCAACCGATGCTTGATGCCTCTGAACATATCGTTCCCGCGTGGCAGCGAGGGAAGATCGCACGCCCGAGAAGGCTGGTCCTCGTCCAGGCAGTCATGGCGGCACGACTACTACATCACGTGCTGGTCACCAAGTGCCAGTGTGGCTTTTTGAAGAACTGGAGAAAAGTCTGCGTGGCTTTCAGTTGGCTGAAGGAGAGATGTAACGATGGTAAGTGCCTCCTCGCCTGGAATCAAGTATGTTGGCTGGAAGAATTCAGAGGCTTGGGAATCGAAAACTTACGTCTGGAGGCCCCATCACACACGGTTAAATAAACCGGGTGCTCTATAAAGAAGCATCGTCCACTCTTACATGGTGACAGTAAGGTTTACTGCGTGTGACGATATGCCATTTTAACCGTGTGTGAAGGCTTATTCTTGACTAGCGTATCCTAGCAAGGCTGTCGTTACATTGTTTCGCAACACAACATAGAGTTTATTGTAAAGGAGGTATGGAGATACAAAGAGATCCCAATAGTACTAAAAGTTACAAACAGTTAATGTCAAGGTGCATAGAATTGAATCAAATATGGGAGAGGACTCTGCTTCCAGATGTGTGGTTCTATCATCCCTTCAAATTTTATATAGATCTTTCTGTTAAAATATTCCAAGTTCACAACAGAATTGTGTAAATACTAACTCTAACTGAACTTTTGCGAAGGCGTCGGTTTATCATCCCTTCAAATTTTATACATATCTTTCCGTTAAAATGTTCCAAGTTCACAACAAAATTATGTAAAATACTAACTCTAATTGAACTTTTGCGAAGACGTCAGGCATTTTTAACCACCAGGCAAGAGTTTTCCATTGGCTTCGTCAATCTTAGAACTCACCGCCTCAGTCTCTCGATGATTCTCATATGGTAGGATGTGCGAGTGTTCATAGGGATGAGTTTATGTGCGTGTTTGTGAGCGTTTGTGTTTTAGTGTGTTCTACAAAAAATCTAGGAACATCATAAACACTAGGAAATCAAGGATAGTGTCAGTTTGCATGATGACTTGGGAGGGGAGGGGAGGATGATGCCCTAGAATAGGCGCGAGAAGGCAGTAAAAGGTGAGGCACGAGTGGAGTCATGCGCGTGGAGGGGGTTACGCGGGATGTGTACTGGTCATGTTTACATCATAACTAATTACTGTTTTTTGCAGGTAGTCAGTTTACTGTTTACAGATATGTCTTGGGTCCTCTTAATCTACAACCACCGCCAAAGAAATTATTAGCTTGCAAGATAACCATTGAATTATAGTGTAGCTTTAAATAGTAAAAAGAGTGTGGCATATTAGATGTTGAAGACACATTAGATCATAGATGGTGATATAAATTGAATAGAAATGTACCTCTATAAATAAGAAAAATATTTTGTCACTAATAAAATATAGACTCAGTTGGTAAGTAGTAACACATCAGAATAGAACCCGACCTTTCTCCTCTCCTCTCCCCCACCGACCCTTAGAGTGTTGTCCACACATTACCGGATCAGATCGTTGTTTCCGCTGTTGCTCGTGCTAGCTTCTATAGGGATAGATTAGGATGCCACCCCCTCCCCTTTATACAAAGTAGTTTTAGGATTTCCTTTGCCTTATGGCTATAGTTATTCAGCTCCCGTATGTCGGTCCAGGCCAGGCTTTGGGCTGGGCCAAAGAAAGCCCGAGTAGAAAAAACTACGCCCATGCGCCTAGCCTGGCCTCGCCAAAAACTCCTAAACTTGGTGGGCCATAGGTCGGGGCCTCCCTAATGCGCTCATTTGGACTACCCAGGCCCAGCCTGGCCCGACCATCAGGTCAACACTTTTAGGCCCAGGCCTAGGAATTCTAGTTGGGCTTCTGGGCGGGCCGTGGGCTGTGTTGTAGTTGTTTCCTTTTTTCTGTCTGGTGGAGCTTGGCCATGGCGGGTGTGAGCGCTTCGTGGTTGCTGGCTTTGCTCCTTGGTGATTATTTGTAGTGGTCAAAGGCCTTGGGGGCGGATTTAGGCCACAACTTCGTTAATAAGCTCATGGGCTATGACGAAACCTCGATTTTGGGTAGATTTGGAGGCCTTTCTACTTTATCCGGATCTTCATGGAGACAAGACATACGGGGAAAAGATGTCGTCTAGCTACTCGGATCTTAGGCTTTGTGGGAAGATGGAGTACATGATGCATGTGTTCCGGAAGCTGTGATCTATCGTAAGAGTGCAGCGGGCTTCTTCGCCAATGTTATCCTTGGCCAGCGAGACATTTCACACTTGGATGATGAATCTTAGCTTTTTCTTCCTCCGGGCTGCTATGCCGATACGGAGGATCATTGATTTCGGTGCAGGGTTCTCAGCGAGCCTCACTCCAAGCGGAACAGCCCGGTGGCGTTCATGGTGCTTGCGCCTTGACGTCTCTGAGGAGGTGCAGTGAAGACGATGGACCTGATTGCTTTTTCCTATTTTTCTTTCAGGTCCTGTTTGCAAAGTGTGAGGATTGGACTATAATTTTTTGTTTCATCGGGTTTTTTTTATTGTAATCATGTACTCACTGCTTATCTAATGCAGTTTCTTATCTATTGCAATTTTCAGGTCCTTTGGGTCCATTCCCTGTCCATTTTTTTTGTAGTGTAGAAAGATGTCAGAGTCCCAAGTACTCCCGAGTCCCACCTCCCTACTACTTGAAAATTCAACAACCCCAATACCGAAGAAACCAAGAGTATCAAGCAGAGCGAGTTTTGTCTTTGAGTTCACAAAACCAGAACCTGAATCTAGAAGGGCATATAGCACAAATCATACAAACAGAAGAGGTTACATCCAAACTTTAGACCAGCTGAACAGGTAAATCGTCAACAGCTGCACCGTGCGCTTCTTCTTCAGAGGTGTGGCACTTAATCCCCCCAAAAAAAAAGTGAATTTCACTTTTTACCCCGTAGTTCTACCGTTGTGACACTAATTGCCACATTGAATAAAAAATCATCTAGATTATGCATTTTAGAATATTTGGACCCTCGATTTCTAGGGCGTATTCATTGGGCAAGCTATGAGGTGATTACCTACTTTCAAAAATATCAGTACGAGACGAGGAATAAAACAATCGGATAAGAGAAATCTGGACATAATCGTAGATGAGGGCCTCCGATATTTACACATTTTGTCGCACCACTTGGGCGAAATACGCCGGTTCTATCTAACAAAAACAAACAAAACGCTAAATTGGGGTAAAACCATGTTTAAAAACTCCTAGATGGGATATTTTTTTTGTAAAAGTTGCACTAAATGGGGTAATATGTGCCACAAATGCGCAACTATAGGGTAAAAAGTGAAATTCACTCTAAAAAAAATCTAGGACACTATCTTTCTTTTTGTCCAAATTAATAACCACATTTTTTCTATTTAATAACCAGTAGCAACAGAAATGCATTCAATTATTCTAGCAAGCTAGCAGTTAAGAACTTGATATAGGGAGGCACGTAACTAATCTTGATAAGAAAAGTTTGTTTAGCTGTCTCCATATATGCAGTAAGCCGGCTGTGTAATCCTAGTGCGGACAGGGATATGCACGCATTCCGCACGCGTTAGCGTATGTAACGGGAACAGTTCAGATCTTCATTTCAGCAATCGAGTCACGGACTCAGGGAACAGATATAATCATGCGCCCGCTGAATATAAGCCAATGCGTTGAATTTGATCAGAAGAAAACAAAGATACTACTGTCTGAGATTTTTCTGAAGCGGTAAAGCTGAACGATTTACTTTTTAATGCAGAGAGAGAGGCAGGAGTTCATCCTGCATTTGATGTTTTTTTTTTCAATACATATACCCATTAATATTGGGTATCCTTTTTTCACATAACCCGTAGAGGAAACTCACAACATCTAGCTAAAATATGCTGAACACCGTACCATTCTTGGGCTTGCTAGTGAGCCCACTATCCAGTTTTTGCGCAAATTTATCAAGTGTGCATACTTGATGCATTTAGGTATGGATAGAAGCCTCAATTTTAATGCAGAAAAAAAGGACGTAAACAAGCTATTCTAGGATTTTCATCTATGACCTATCTGTATGGCCACCCGGGTTTCGCTGCATACGGGAGCACATGCCCAATCATGACCCAATCACTAATGACCAAACTAAGATGTTTCCGAAGCTAATGGAGGATAATTGATTAATTCTAGTAATATATTGATTAATTTACCTAGTCAGAGATATTCATAAGTATAGACGATGCTAACATAATAAAGAGCTTCAAAGCCTTAAAATTATTTTGAATTTTTTATTTTTAGGAAAATAGTTGTACTACATTAACTTAGTAATACATATAATACTTTGAACGCTAATCAATATCGCCATCTGCAACACGTCATACATTACTTACTTCACAAGTATCGATGTGCAAATTACTTTATGTCTGGCGCATGATTTTATAGTGGAGAGTTAATTTCTCTTTGTATCTCGTTGTTTCATATTTTCTAGCTCTTGTTTATATGCTATCAATTCATGCATGGATCTTAACTATATAGGAAAGAATGGATCATTTTTTTATGTTTACATCAATTTAGCCTAGTGCTTTATTATTTAAGCTAACCCCATCACATCCTAGATTCGCCGCTGCATGTACTCTTCCACAATTCACAATACCTTTTTAGCTAGCTTGCTGTAGCTTAATTTCCAGCTTCACGAGTACTGTACCTGTAACTAACCGCACAGCTGGCTTCACCAATATGTCTTTGTTAGCTAGCACGAGGATCACACTCACCCCTGCAGTTCTGCAAAGGACCTTCTGCATCGTAAGTACGAACATTATTGGCGGGAGAACGTAAGGATGCAGTCAAACAGGTCCTCAGCCTGATCGTAGCCGGTAGATCAGTCGAGATGGACCTCGCCGATCAGTCGATATGATCTAGCTCCGTCGTGTTTCGTAGATAATAACATTGGGTAATACGTCGGTCTCCTCAGTTGATTGATTGATTGACAAGGATCGGAATAATAAAATAGAATAAGAAGGTAGCATCTTATCTTATATATATTAGTGGTCAGTGGATGCTGACAAGTGGAATACGGATCAAGATTTTTGTCACAAGACACGACGATTGACAAGAGAGAGATTCCGCATGAAGCACGTAAACTTAATTAATTATTAACACGAACAGAATTTCTACAGATCATCGATCGGGTGCAGTGCTGCACTGCAGCTGCATGATATTGGTCAGCATGCATGCACATGCGCTCCATGCCAGTAGACTCTGCACACTTGCACAACACTACCTGCCTGCACTCATCAAAGAGGACGAAAGAGAGCATCCATGACCATGCATCAATAATCGACCGATGTGCACTTGCCAGTAGGATCGATGCGATCGATCGTATCTAATGCTATACTATTATTCCGTGATCATGCATATCGATCTAATGCTATGCAAATGTTCAAATCTTGCAGCATGAACACAACAATTGTCTCAGACATCCAGAATCACGCAGCAAACAATTGCATGTCAAATGAACTTAAACAACATACAAAAATTATCCAAAGAATGCTAACATTTGCCACCAAGATTCTTGCCCTCGGCCTTGCTATATATTTATTTTGAATAAAAGACCAACGGTCCTACGTTAAATTAATAACGCCTAACAACGAAAATGATACAAGATGTTGAACTCAGCTTATAAGATAGAAACCGACCTACCAAAGAGGCTACAACGGAAATATCAGGCATGACCATGACGGAGACTACCCCGAAGAAGAGCATGAGCTGGACGGGCGCAGTTGTTCAGCCGGCGCTCACCATAGAGCACAAGCGAACCAACGAACGATGCACGCCGATGAGACTATTGCACCATTGCAGGAAACCCCACCAGTAGGTGACCACCACAAGGAACTGACCACACCACCGCCAACAAACCGTTGTCAGGACAGAATCCAAAGGGGAAAATGGTGGGTGCATAGCACGAATCAAGCTTTGCCGAAGAGAGAAAAATGAATAGCCAAAGCTGTCTGAAGAAGCATTGCAACTCCACCAAATAACCATGAGAGAGCTGCACACTGCGAAACCCAAGACGGTGCCTTCAAGAAAATCATGACACAAGAGTACCGCCACCGCCTGATCCGAGGATCTTGGATTTTCACCCGGAACACGTAAGAGGACCGAGAGGAGCACCAATGACGCCTTCAGTGGACATCACCACCGTGGCCCAAACGGGCAAGGTTTCCCGCCGGCATAATCTCTCCTCCTTCTGCACGGGGTGCAAAAAGTCGAATGATAACCAAACTGCCGCCATAGCGCATTGCTTGCCAGCACCACTCTATCCTTACGACCATGTACAATGACCAGCACCAAAGAATATGGCACTCCCACCAACTAGTAGGACTCCCACCTTCCAGGGCTTTCGCCCCGACGCTCAAGTTGCACACACCACATAGCTGAAGGAGAAGACAGATGGCGTTTCTACGAAACTTGAGAGACGACAAGACAAGGTTCATTCGGCCAGATCGGCAACCTGCATGCCCCATGGCAGCCGACACCCTTAGATCTGGAGGTCGAGGTTGATGGGCTTGGAAAGGGCCTAGGCCCCCTGCCCTGGCATGATCAAAAGGCCACCAGAAGCGCCGTGCTGCCCATCCACCTACTGGATCTATCCCCACCGCCGCTTCATTCCCGCTGGCCAACATCGTGGTCACAACACCCCCGGACCGAGAAGCCCCATCCTCCACCAGCCCATTGAACGCCTACTAGCGCCGCCCACCGCCGTAGATGCACCAGAAGGCACCGCCACCTTGGTCTTGCTAGAAGAAAATCTATGTCGTCCAACTTCTCCCCCAAGCCGGATCTAGTGAGCCAAACTCATTCTCCTCTTTCCAACATATTTTCTGAGCTTGGGCATAGGGGATGCCAATTTAAGATCCAACATTGTGTCCATCGCAGACTCTTATTCTTCTACTCTATTTGTCTCTCCTACCTAGCTCCTTGAGAGTCGCACAACGCCTCCGCCTCCCCTTTGCTGATCCTATCATTCGTAGTAGAGGGATGGGTGAGGCGGTCGGGTCTCCTCAGTATGTCATCTCGAGTTAGACCTTGTTTTGCCTATATGGCTTTTGGCTTTATGCCGGTTGATGGAGGCTGATTCCGATCACTTGCGAGTAGCGGCTTGGGCCGGCTAGCGAGCTTCTACACGATTTCTCCATGGAGAAGGAGGAGGAAGGGGAGGCATCAATCTGGTAGAGGCTTGTCCAATAAGCTCAGGGAGATCCGGTTCTTGGTGTTCATCTTTGTTGTGGTGGAGACGGAGGAGGGTGTCCCCAAGATCTGGATGCTCTGATGAATTACTTGTGGCTATAGAAAGCTATGGCGGATTTCATCAACAACGACGTCTTCGTGCCGGAGTTATCATTGGTCGTAAGGGAGGCCGCTGCACACTTAGTTAGGTGCCATGTGCACTTGGATTTTAAGATCTTGTGGGGAGGTGATACGTCTCCAACGTATCTATAATTTCTTATGTTCCATGCTAGTAGTTTTATGACAATACCTACATGTTTTATTCACACTTTATAATGTTTTTATGTATTATCTGGGACTAACCTATTAACAAGATGCCGCAGTGTCAGTTCCTGTTTTCTGCTGTTTTTGATTTCAGAAAAGCTAGTTTACAAATATTCTCGGAATTGGACGAAACAAAAGCCCACGGCCCTATTTTCCACAGAGTGTTCCAGAAGACCGAAGAAGCGTCGAGGAAGGCCAGCAGGGGGCCCACACCATAGGGCGGCGCGGGGGGCCCCACTGCCGCGCCAAGGTGTGGTGAGGGAGCCCCCTGGCTCCCACGACTCCACCCCTTCGCCTATTTATTCCTTTGTCCCCGAAAACCCTAGGACCAAGAGCCAGAATACCAGAACAGTTCCAGAGACGCCGCCGCCGTCAACCCTAACTCGGGGGGTTCAGAAGATCTCCTCCGGCACCCTGCCGGAGAGGGGAATCATCACCGGAGGGCTGTACATCACCATGCCCGCCTCCGGACTGATGCGTGAGTAGTTCATCCTTGGACTATGGGTCCATAGCAGTAGCTAGATGGTTATCTTCTCCTATTGTGCCATCATGTTTAGATCTTGTGAGCTGCCTATCATGATCAAGATCATCTATTTGTAATGCTACATGTTGTGTTTGTTGGTATCCGATGAATATGGAATACTATGTCAAGTTGATTATTGATCTATCATATATGTTGTTTATGATCTTGCATGCTCTCCGTTGCTAGTAGAGGCTCTGGCCAAGTTGATACTTGTAACTCTAAGAGGGGGTATTTATGCTAGATAGTGGGTTCATGTCTCCATTGAATCTGGGGGAGTGACAGCAACCCCTAAGGTTGTGGATGTGCTGTTGCCAGTAGGGATAAAACATCAATGCTTTGTCTAAGGATATTTGTAGTGATAAAACATCAATGCTTTCTTGTAGTGATTGTTTACATTACGCAAAGTACTTAATGCAATTGTCTGTTGTTTGCAACTTAATACTGGAAGGGGTGCGGATGCTAACCCGAAGGTGAACTTTTTAGGCATAGATGCATGCTGGATGGCGGTCTATGTTCTTTGTCGTAATGCCCTAAGTAAATCTCATAGTAGTCATCATGATATGTATGTGCATTGTTATGCCCTCTCTATTTGTCAATTGCCCAACTGTAATTTGTTTACCCAACATGTTATTTATCTTATTGGAGAGACACCACTAGTGAAATGTGGACCCCGATCCATTCTTTTACATCTGAAATACAACCTACTGCAATCATTGTTCTCTTTTGTTTTCTGCAAGCAAACATCATCTTCCACACCATACGTTTAATCTTTTGTTTTCAGCAAGCCGGTGAGATTGACAACCTCACTGTTAAGTTGGGGCAAAGTAGTTTGATTGTGTTGTGCAGGTTCCACGTTGGCGCCGGAATCCCTGGTGTTGCGCCGCACTACACTCCTTCACCAACAACCTTCACGTGGCCTTCATCTCCTACTGGTTCGATAACCTTGGTTTCTTACTGAGGGAAAACTCGCTGCTGTACTCATCATACCTTCCTCTTGGGGTTCCCAACGGACGTGTGCTTTACCGTCACAAGCAGGAGGCCCCTTTCGGAGATGTCGGCATCCAACATCTTCTCATCCCCATGTGGTATGTCCACAGTGGCGTTAAGCTTGCCAGCGGTCGAGTCTCAGGTCCGGTGTAGAAGACCAAATACTTGTTTGTTTTTCCTGCTTTTGTTCGAAGATCCTTTGTGCAATCTTCCAGTACTATGTTGTAATTCTTATTTTTCTAGGGTCATATATGTAAAATGTACCCAGCTACCAAATAAAGGCATCCATCTGGTTCAGTCGAGACCATTCTCTCCCCGTTAAAAAAATACCATGTCCATTGTAGGAGCTCTTGTATCTGGGTATATGAGGGAGGAAGGAGCTACATAGGAGTAGAGGAGGACGAATAATTATTGTTATAGGAGGTTTGTGAAAGAGGAGCATCTCCTTATGAGAAGTCATAGTCTTGGGGAGGATCAACAACAAAAGGTGTGGAAGATTGCTATGATCAATGTGGTGGTTGTTGTATCATCAACGAATTAGCTAGGATCAGACTTCATGTTTGATTTCACCGTGGTGTGTCTAAGCAAGATCAATTATTTATCGGTGTCAAGGCGTCTACAATGATTTCGCGATCTTAAAACCACGCAAGCTGTGTTTTCACTGGATAAACATGTGTTACCATGGTGTGCTCAGAGTTCCAAAATCATACTATGTACTATTTCATCGTAAGCAAACTAAGCGTTACAATCCGAAGAAAAAAATAGATGAAGAAAAATGCTATCGCCTGGTTCTCTCGAAATGGGGTGTGCACCCAGAGCAGACCGAAAAGCCCATCCTAATTCTCCCCCTTCAGGGCTCGTTTGGTTGCATACTTTCCCAGCGGTTTCGCTCGTTTTCCCTGGCCCAACAAACCCCGGGTCCAATCGACCCGGGTAAGCTCACGTGGCCATTTGGTTGCTCATACGGTGTAGTTTCCCCGTCGTTTCCGCGCTCATCCCCGGGAGAACGTTCCACCACTCGAGAGGTGGGGAACCAAATCCGCGACTCGGCTCTCTCTCGCGCGCGACAGGGAGACGACGATGCTGGGTCGCTGAGAGCTCGCGACCATCCCCTCCGGCGGCCGGAGGCTCTCTCTCCCCTCTACCTTCTCCTCCGCCGGATTGCCCTCCTCTGCTCTGACGAATCTCCTCCGCGCGGAGAACGCATGAACTCTCCAAGATCTGGCGCTCTCGTCTCCAACAACTCCACGCCATGCCGTGCGGCGGCCGGCGGGTGCTGCCTCGTCTTCGCCACTAGCCAACTCCGACCCTCAGCACATCGTCGTCTCTGGTTGCCTTGCACGGATCCGCCAATTTCACTTCCTCGAGGGCAGAGGCAGCTAGCCAGTGCGTAGTGTTTCCCTCGCTGCAAACCAAACAGACACGAGGATTAGGGAAATATCTCCCGTAAAAACTGGGGATACCAGGTGCACCCCAAAATTCCCTATCGGGGTATCCTTCACTGGTTTTCGTGCCCCCAACAACCAAACAAGCCCTCACCGTTGCTCGCGTCGCAGGCTGTCCGATGTGGGATTGGGACGCTACCTCCCTCGCCGGCGCTATCAAATCCGCCGCCACTGGCCGCTCTGCGCACCACGTCAAGCCCCTCCACGCGCTCCTCCTTAAGCTCGGCCTCTCAGCGTCCGCCATTCTATCCACCTCGCTCGCGCATCTTGCACTCCGCTGCGGGCTTCCAGGTTACGCCCGCGCGCTGTTCGGCGAAATGCCCCGCCGGGACGTGGTCTCCTGGACGTCCCTCATCACCGGTCATGCCCACCAGGGTCTGCATACTGATTCTTTGTCCCTTTTTCGGCGCATGGTGGAATCTGGTGTTGCTCCCAACGGGTACACGCTGTCCGGTGGGCTGCTCGCGTGCGCCGGGGTTGGCCAGGCCGCCCTTGCTATCGGGAAGGAAATTCATGCCAGGGTTGTGAAGATGAGTATGTATGGCCCCGTCGATTCAGTTGTGGAGAACGGAGTTCTTGACATGTACACGAGATGCGGGAATGTTGACTACGCCAGGAGAGTGTTTAGGGTGATGGCGGCAAGGGACATTGTTGCGTGGAACTCGATGATGGCTGGGTGTCTCGGCAGTGGCCAAGCAGAGGAGGCTGTGGCGTTGTTTGCGTCAATGGTGTCTTGTGGGGTTGGCGCAGATGGATTCTCGTGTGCCATAATTGTCGGTGCGTGCGGGGAGCTGGCATTGTTGAAGCAGGGTATGCAGGTGCATGCACGGGTTATTCGTGGTGGATTTGAGTGGGATGTGGTTGTCAGGAACTCCTTGGTGGATATGTATGCAAAGTGCGGTTGTGTTGACTCAGCAGAGCTTGTCTTTAAGGCTGCAACATCACTGGACTCTGTTCTGTGGACTACGATGATCTCAGCTTATGGGAAGTCTGGCCGTGCACAAGATGCAGTATCTATGTTTGATAGGATGGCACATTTGGGCATAAAAAGAGATGGAGTAGCATACCTTGCGGTGTTGTCAGCTTGTAGCCATGGCGGGCTTGTTCGGGAAGGTTGGCACTACTTCAAGGTTCTGTTTGATGGCCAGAGCTCGGTTAAGCTGCAGCCTGAGCACTACGGTTGCATGGCAGATCTTATTTGCAGGAGAGGTTGCCTACAAGATGCTCTTGAATTCATTGAGAGCATGCCATTTGACTCCAGTGTTGCTGCCTGGAGTGCATTGCTTAATTCATGTCGAATCTATAGGGATGCTAAGTTGGGTCAGCTTGCAGCATCTCGTCTACTCGAGCTTGATCCTGGGAACCACAGTAACTGGGTTGCTCTATCAAGTATACATGCGTTGGAGGGAGATTGGCATGAGACCTGGATGATCAGGGAGAACATGAACAAAGAGTGGGTGAAGAAAGAGCCTGGATGTAGTTGGGTCGAACTGCAGGATGGGGTTCATGTCTTTCTAATGGCTGACCAGTCTCACCCTGAGTTGGTTAATGTACTGCAGACTCTCGATTCTTTGAAGGAAGATATATAGAGGATGCCTTCATAAGAAGCATACGATGAACAAGTTTTTGCGAGGCTCTTTGGTCGGAGCTCCTTTAAATCTCGCCGGAGAGTGCGATGTTGTCCTAGCTGGTGATTTTCCTTGCAACTAGTGTGACCAGTGCCATCAAATAGGTTTGGAGATGAAAATACGTCCTTTGCAGATGTGCCATTACAGCAAGAGTTATAACTAAGGTACTATGGGCTACCGGCTTATGTGCATTTTATAAATAGTGGTACATGCGATAGTCTTCATGTGCTGCTTTCAGCTCACCATTAAGAAGTTCCCTTGTATTCTGAAATGTTGATACAAATGGATATATATTGTTCCTTAACAAAAATTGACCCTTGGGGAAGAAATCTGAAGGCGTCATTTTTAGGTCGATAAAAGGCCCTCAACTCCAGCTCCATCCATGATGCTGATGCAAGGGCGGCCTAGGTAGATATACACAATGAGATGTCTCTTTTGTGAGAACTAGGGTTTCAGTACTGGTTGGTAGTCTTCACATCTGGAGGACTTACTAACGCACGAGACACACATTCTCTTGTTCATCTTACACAAATTGTTATATTTCATCGATACAAATAGTTAAGGGCCTCGTTGATTTGAAGGAATTCCGTAGATTTTATGCATGACTATACTTATGATTTACAGCTCTTGTTTGATCTGTAGGATTGCAAACCAGGGGAAGACTTAGGTAGGATCAGGTTTTAGATGGGATCTATGAGAACATTTTTTTTTTGAAAAGACAAAACATGTTTAAATATTCTGAAAAAAAATGACAACACACATGTGTGTTACATATGCAAGGTAAAAAAATTGCAAATTTGACATACACTTAGAGAACCAAAAAGATAAATTTGGGTGTGAATACTTAATAGTGTGAAATCCTATTCAACCAGATCTGTCACTATTCATAGTCGAATTTTTCTTTTCTGTTTCTCCAAGTGTAGATCAAATTTTGAGCTGAAATTTTTGGGAGTTGTAAACACAACCCATAGGAATGTTATATATTATTTTCAGATTTTTTGCATTTTTAAAATATGTTTTCTGTGGGTTGATCCTATGATCCCACCTAATAGGGAGATACTATACAAGTCTCTCCCTTGTAAACCATATGAATTTTCCATATGGACAACTTCTCATGCAATTTTAAAGGAAAATTCAATTGAGTCCAACATCATGGACATTTTCCTCTCTCTTGCTGATAATACGTCAAGAACTTAATGATTGAAGAAAGTCATGTGTTTTTCTTGTGATGCGACCAAAAGCTTCTATTAGACATTCCTCTCATTTAAATTCCTGTAGGATTCGACATAGCATGGCATTCAGTTCCTAAGGATTTCATATTCCTGTGTTTTTCGAATCTTTTGAATTAAACAAGCGCCAAATTTGAGTAAAAAAAGACTGGACTATTTGCCATTTCAGAAATGCATGCCCTCACATAAGACAAAACTTGCATTCCTGGCCGAGCTGGGAGATAAAATAATCCTTCACTCATTGGTCTTATGTTTTCATTCCTATTTCTAAGTATCTGTTTTGGTTTATTGTATTTAGCACAGAAGAATTTTCAGCTGTCTTAATATTTCTATATGGCTGTAAGGGGCTGATCTTGTGTCATAGCATAAGGTACTGATCTCTGTTTTTGCCACTCCATTTTGTTTTGAAGGACCAGTGCCTTGCTGCATATATGTGGCATGCAAAAACGAGACCACGTACAGAAGACGATAGGATTACAAGAAAAGTTCCATTGAAGTGTATATCTACCCAGGTCAAGTTTCTATCCTTAACTTGTACTGTAGTCAAGAAGGAAAAGAAACCATTTTGCTAAAAGTTGCGCCCATGTTTCAGTTCAAACAGTGTTGGTTTGCCTCTATATATCAGTCTATTGTACGTCTTGATTGCTAGACATCAGGAGACCAACTACACATATGTGATACATTCTGCAAAATATTAACATTTCCTTGAAAGAGAAGAACTTAGGCAGAATGGTTGTGTTTTACTCCTTGAGGATCAGACTACGCATCTGAGACTCCATGCTTTAACTACATTGTGTTGATCTAAGGACTAATCTTCTACCTACACAGAATAACCATAGCAATTGTACTTGCAGTGACATCTTCTCTGTTTGACCCCTTAATTCTGCCGAAAGCAGTTAATCTAATGCCAAAGCATAATATTCAGACACCAGACATTTGTAATGAAGTGATTGAACATTTGCACCGTCCATAGCTTTTTCTCATTTGAAAGCTCTTACAATTTACCATAGCAAAAGAAATTACTTGCAATTTCCGAGTTATGGGTGGAACCACTGCAAAAAAATGAACATCTATTGTATGTTAAGAATAAAGGCGTGTTATTGTATTACTTAAATGTATTACTTAAAATTAGCTTGGTAACTTGTTATATTCTGAAGACCTATAGTTAACTTTAAACTCAGAGGCTGAAATCAAAACTGTGGCCATATATGCACCAGGCAACATACCAGTCAGTTAAATGTGTTGGGCAACGGAAGCATCGGGAAATACAGCTAACTTCAAACTCAGAGGATAAACAAGGCTGTCAATAAGCAAGATGCAAACCAGTTAAATTTGTTTGTCAGTTGAACCAACTATAAACACTCCAGCAGTCATCCACCAGGAAATTGAGACATTTTCTATCATCACTTGATTCAATCTCATGATGAAATACAAGTTTATTCCATGTCATTTGTTGAGCACATCCATGGTTGCTCTTGTCCTACTTCGGTTTCATATATTTTTACTGCAGTTTACGTGATTGCAAATGGGAAATTGTCAACAGAGTGCATGGTCTATAGTTTTACCTTGTTTCTACTCTGTCAAGTTGCAACAATGTCCAGTATGTTAATTATTTTAAGTCATGATGTTCTTGAGTGCTCAAAATCCGCATGGTCCTGTAAGGTAGACAGGTAGTAATATGTTAAGTGTTACATTCCCTACATGAAATTCGATGCAATCCAAATCTTGAAACAAATCAATTCACACCATACATTATTTGTTTGGCTTTGTTTCTATGTTTGAAATTTGAAGGCGTTTCTTGTATTGTTCCCATATATAGGATTTGGGCATAAATCATAACTTGTACATATGCTTTTGTTTGCTTGCTCTACGAATATGAGATTATGGGTTAGTTTTATAGTAATTAATGGTACGCAAGAAATATTAACTAAGCTACATGTAGCGACAGTAAAGCAATATGATAGGACACCTGCCTTTTGACATTAATCACACGATCTAGTTGGACAATTTGATTTGCTCTGGACGCAAGCAACAATAGGAACGAACAGGGAAGAGCTGGCTTATTGACAGTCAAATGGATGCCAAGGTAAGATACCTGGAATTCTGAGACTGGACAGACCAGGGTAGTTGCGAGCACAGTAGCAATCTCAGGGAATCAACGTACCGGTGTTGCCAATGACTTGTTATAATTGGTGAGAAGACCATAGGCGCGACAGATGATGTCCAAATGGCTTTGGATAGCACTGAGCTCCGCTGGATCAGGTCGTCGGAAGATGACCAATTCATCAGAATATAGGGACACCGCGGGGGCGGCATGGTGCTCTGAGAGGCGCTGTAGCACCCCATGTTAGACTTCCATCTGACATGATTAATAATGGTGTTTTGGTGAAAAGGAGGGAGAGGGAGAGAGAGAGAGAGGGAGAGAGGGAGAGGGGCAGAGGGGCAGAGGGAGAGGCAGAGGGGGAGAGGGAGAGAGAGAGGGAGAGAGGGAGAGGGAGAGAGAGGGAGAGAGGGAGAGAGGGAGAGAGAGGGAGAGGGAGAGAGAGAGGGAGAGAGGGAGAGAGAGGGGGAGAGAGGGAGAGGGAGAGAGGGAGAGAGAGCGAGGGAGAGAGGGAGAGGGAGAGAGAGCGAGAGAGAGAGTTGCCAATTTCACTTTGTGGATCCATTTTCACTAGTACTGCAGGCAAAACATATTGCAGGACCATACTATCTGTGTATTTATGAGACATCTATATCAATTATTACTTTATTTTGCTCTATAACGTGAGATGCTGAGGGATTGGTTCTTCTAATTCTATCTCTAACCCTTATTAGTTGTCATGCAACATGTATTAGCAGTTAGTTTATAATTAACTAAAGTTAAAGTTTCATTTATCAATAAACATAATTCATGAAATATTAAAATAATGCTTATATTCCCTTTTGTTCAATGTGGCAGCAGATGCATTATCGACAATTATGATGTGCAAATTGGTGTGGGTGTATCTAGACATTTAGTGATAGGAGGGTCGTACCTGCATCTAAAATGTTTATGTTTATGTGATATGTTCTCTGCTAGACCTGTGAAATCTTCACAGGTTTCGAAGGTGGTGTAGGAGGTAAGCACAAGTTTCAGTGAGGCTTGGCTTATATAGTCCACTCTGAAAAACGGAACTGTTCAAATTTGGAGCAACACTTGGGAATCAGCTTTACCCTCGAAGGTAATGTTTCGTAGGGTATTTGATATTTTGTTAAACCCTGGACCTTTACTACTCCCTCCAATCCATAATAAGAGTCGGGGGTTTAGTCAACTAAACCCCCGACACTTATTATTGGTCGGAGGGAGTAGTTCGTTACATGAGTGCATAGAACTGTTTGATATTTGAGAATATTAACATTTAAATAACCGTTGGTGCAAGTTGTAAAATTGGTGGACTATTGTGCAGTCAATACACCTAGACGATAAGAAAGACCGGGTTGTTTGGGCTCTTGGTAAATTTGATGTGTACTCAGCTACATCCTTATTAAAAGGTATCACTCTTAGCGGGCGTGAGCAATACTTGGATGAAAAAAGAAGCAATGAGCACGTACTAGAAATTAGGATCTTGGGGCAGCTCTTTCATGACCAACTTTAGAAGGCCGGACATCTCAGACTAACAAATTGGGTTGGAGATCTCAATTACTTACGTGGCGTTCCTGCAACTGTCCACCATATTTCTTTTGATTGTATCCGTTTCAGTTTGTTTGGTATGCCCTCAAAGAGCATTACTATGGTGTTGGCTAACTCTACAGACTTACTGCACCACTAACGAACTATGGATTCTGTGGACAAATACTGTGTTTCTTTGTGATTTATTGGGCTTGATAATAAACATAGAGGCTATTGAAACAATATTCCTTAGCTAGCGTGATGAAATAATATCCAAATGAGCTGTTGAAATATTTATTGTTGGGGACAAATGTTACTGCCTAAAATTTTAGAGGATAGACAGAACAACATTTATGAAAGCAAATGGCTTTGCAGAAAGTTGGTGTCCCTGTACTAGCTCAGTACCTGGCTAGTATACATAGGCCAACTATATAACTTAACCTATCACCCACAGTTTATAGTAGCTGTGGAAATTGAGCAGAGCAGGGAGCAAGAAAGTGAACAAAGTAGGAGCATTTGCTAGGGCTATGCTCTGTTTGCCATAATTTTTTAGACAGGAATCACATTGATGTAGATGCAATTGGCACAATAGAAATGAGCATGGGAGGTCCCAGGATAGGTTTATGCACATGCAGTCAACTGTTAGCTCTCATTCATGAATTGCCCACTGAATTCTGTGAGGGGATACATGCGATTGGATGAGGCGATATCATTTCTCACGGTGTGTGCATGCATGTCTGTATCATATAGCCACTGAAAGTACATAAATGGAAGAGTTAATCAACTTATGTGCAAGCCCTATAATCTGCAGTTTCGGGGTACCCTGTTGAAATTAGTTTCCAAATCTCTTTTTTTTTATGTTGTTACTGCGTGAGAAGTCTCACCTGGACTCTAGGAGTGACTTAGTTTGGCTGAGGTCCTTCCTTTCTCACGATGCCAGAACTCGAGATGTAGTTTTGATGGTTGTTGTTCGGTAGCTCGCATGTCTGCTTTTGCTTAATGCTTGTACCTGGCTGCATTATACATTCACGCGTGATTATACATTACGCAGGAACCTCTGCTAGATGTAAATCTGGGTTGCCACCTAATCTCTATTGAACACTGAACCTCTAAATATTCTAAAATAGAAGACATCTTAGACATTCTTTCAAAAAAGAAGCTACATGTAACTGTATAACTGAAGTTCTTACCTAAAAATAAAGGGATGGTAGTGTTGATCACCTACATGTAACTTAATTAAAAGCATATCGAATTAAAGATGTTACATCGTTCTATTTCGTTCACGTTGTACACATAAGTATATGTACCAACAAAAAAGTATTGACGTCACAGCCCTGAATTTCTATGGAACAACATAAGTACAAATTGTAAGTACGAAAGCAATTAGTTTTCCAGAAAATTCACTCACTGTTCCTAACTATATAATTGCACCCATCAACATAACTACATGTATACACTAACTATATAACTCCACCTATCGTACCAACTTTAGTTGACAAATAAAAAGAGGCGAGCGAGATAAAAGTGAGCAAACCGAAGTAGATGAAGAGGGCCATCCTCTCTTGCTCAAGAATTACAGCAAGTTATTGACAGAGACTATGTATATATGATGCAATTGGCACCAGAGAAATAGGCCTAGGAGGTACCGGGATAGATAGTTCATGCACAATCGCAAGCCCCAGCATACATGTGACTTCTTGAAGAATTACCCCATAAATTTTATGAAGAGATACTATGTACACCACTTGCCCTTTGAACACTTCAATAGTTCAAGTGATCATGATGGAGTGAGTGCCATGAAGATTATATAGACCTGTCATTTTTGCTTGTTCAAGTTAGGGTTAAAATTCTTCACATCGGCAAAACTAAAGGCCAAGATATTGCTGCCATGAGTGAGCTCAGTCTCTAGGTCAATCTTGTGTCTAATCAGCATGGATGATCTAGCTGGTGAATCCTTTTTCTAATGGAAATAGTGGATGAAATAATGACCAAAGTACAAGCTCATTTTTTCCTTGATTACATGTTTCTGTTCGAAGAATCAATGAGATAATCATCAAGTAAGCAGCACTGACGCTCTATGCAGCCAATACTGAAGGAAAAGCCTCTGTACATGAAAATTTAAAGTTAGCCAGAACTTTTTAATGGCCATCATAGCATTCTTAAGGGGGTACAACAGCTTGTAAATTAACTAAATGAGTGCCAAAATAGCATTTCAATACTGCTATGTGCAAGTGATGCTTCTAGTTAAAATGAAATAACGAATCAACGCTATAGCCATATGGCACTTCGGAATTTTGTTTTGTTTAAGCTCTTGCAAATCTGCTCATGGTAATTTAATGACTTATTTATATTTCTCGTCTTATTTAGAATGATTGTGGAAGGGGAATATTAGGGGAAAATCTACCACTATTTGGACCATACGGTCACAAGTTAAATGAGAGTCAGGATTTTTTCAATTTTGGGTATGATTGATGAAGTGCGGTATTTTTTCTGCTTTGACACTTCTAACATCAAGGAAGGGTCTCAGGACCGTTTTTGGCCGGACATGGTAATGCGGGGCTGCTCTTTGTGAGTGTATCCTGGTGTTCTAAATGAACATGACTCAGTCAAAGAGATGGTTCTTCATATTGTAAGTTAGTAGTTTGGTATGAGCTACTTAGCAGGCTCAATGATGTTCAACTCTCAGATGTGAGAGAGATTTTAGTGTCAACGTCCAGCAAAATTGTATCCATTCTGTCAAATGTACGTAGCTAGCTTTGATACACTCACAGGTTACATAGCCACTTAGCGAGTGATGGGTTGTGGAATTTAAAGGTTCCATTAAAGATTAAAAATTCTTTGTTTCATGCTCGGGGGTTTACATTGACAGAAGATAAATTAGCTAATAGTTTATACTGAGTTACTGACAGATTGAGACAATCAACCATTTAATTTTGCTAACACCACTTTTCCAGTCTTCAATTGCCTATAATCTATATCCATCTCGTAATGTAACCCATATACTTCTTCGGAGATTGCATGGTTTGGCTAAAAGAATAAAGGGAACTTATCATAGTTGGTGCGACCATGGTTTGGATGGTGTTATGACCATACATCAAGACTTTTGCCAATCAAGATTTCAGGACTGATCAAGATGGAGTTTGAAGGTTAAATCATTTGTCACTTCGTATCTACACTTGCTTTGAAATTTCAATTTTTTGTTGGCTATGCAGCCATCTTTGCTACCTGCATATTCGGTTGAATTACTAGCCCTGTAAGCATTCAGATTCTTATGTATTTCTTTATTCATAACAAAGCTAGTTTCTCCTTTTCTGAAGGTTCTCCTTGAATATATAGGGAGAGTAGTGGTGATCCGCTAACTGTAACTGAATAAATGTCCACTTCAAGGTGCTATATCATATTATTTTATTGTCGTATGTACAACTGATACGAATACAAATGTATTAAATGATACTGTCCTGGATTTTAGAGGGTAGATAACTAGATATAATATTTAGTGCGTATGAAAGCAAATGTTTTTTCACCATATTCACTCGATTCTGACAATCTGTGGTGACCTTGCCCGCACCATCATAATTAGTGGCTGTTGTCCACCAACTATATATAACTCAACCTCATGAAGTGTCTCTAGTTGAAGTTTTTGGCGAAGTCCAGCGTCTGCGTAGAATGCAATTTCCGGAAGAGAAATAGGCATGGGAGGCACCAGGATTGACAGATGACGAACAACTGTTCTCAAATGTGTGGGTCATTCAAGAATTACCCACTTAGTTACGCGAAGAGGTGTTTCGGATTCCAAATGAGCTAGATGTTGTGTGGAGTATAGTTACTGACATGGGGGAGGCAGGGGTTAGAGCATCTAAAAGGCCCAAAACCGAAAAATAACCGCCGTTTTACGGGTTCGGAAAAACGGCGTCGATCAGTGACCGTAAACGGGCCAAAACCGAAAATATTTTTTTAGGCTGCGTTCGGTTCGCTCCGTCGGCCTGTATATGTAGGGGCCGACGGAGCGAACCGAACGCAGCCCGAACACAATCCCTAATTTGCGCGCGAGGGAACCTTCAGCTCCTCCCAACCGCCGCCGCCCCCGCCGATCTGTGCGCCCTCATCTTCCTCTGCGCCGCCGCCCTCCGATTTGTGCCCGATGAGTCTCGAATCGACCCCATCTGCCGCCGTTGCTACCCCGTCGGCGCCGCCACCTTCTCCCGTGGTCGCGGGAGCTTCCGCCGCTCCACCAACAACCCCGGCCACCGCTCCCACCCCTGTGACCCCCGCGGTTGTTGCTTCGACGGTCTCGTCGACGACTGGGGCGAAGAGACGGCGCGCGGGAACGCATCTGCTCCCGCAAGCCGGTGCCGCGGCAGTCACCGGTGATGGGTCGGCGGTGATGCCGAAGGCAGTCCGTGCGAGACCGAAGAGTTCGGGTCCGAAAAAGGACCAAAGTGAAGGCGGCGACTGCCCGTGGCCCCGCGCCTCCCTGCCCATCTCCGCCAACGCCGCCGCTGCCGCCTCCGGAAGCCACCGCGAACGCCGCCTAGGATGTGCTCGACGACGGCGCTGCAAGGTACACATGAACTCTTCCTCCGTTTTTTCCATTGCAAGTACATACCGAGGCCTCGTCAAATTAGGAACGATTCCACCTCGTACATGGAGATGTTGGGGGAGGTGAACATTAACCCGCTCCCTCCATTCGGCAATGAGAACGACTACGTGGACGAGGGGGGACAAGGGGAAGAAGGGGACGAGGGGGACGAGGAAGAGGAAGACGGTGTGGTGGAGGTCACGGCCGATGGAAATCGGAAGAAGAGGCGGGCCAACAACTACACGGAGATTGAAGACGCCACCTTGTGCCGAGCTTGGACCTCCATGGGGATGGATGCTGTCTCCGGCACGGATCAAACAGGGAAGCGGTACTGGCAGCGCATCGAGGACAAGTTCCATAAGCTCATGCCGCGCGTTCGCCATCCTGTCGATCACACCTACCGATCCCTCCAAGGTCGTTGGGACGCGATCAAACCGGCGTGTAGCCGGTGGGCAGCAGCAATGGACCAAGTGGTGTCTAATCCTCGAAGCGGCGCAACTATCGACGAATATGTGAGTGCATACTTGGTAAAGCTAATTGTAGTTTAGCTTGGATGACATATTGACGATTTGTTGGTTCCTTTTGCATATGTAGGATCGCATTGCCGATGCTAGGTACAGAGACATGGCCGGCAGCAAGGGAAAGAGCTTCACCATGCGTCACTGCTTTGATGTGCTCCAGCACCTCCCCAAGTGGAAATTGAGGGATGAAGAAGTCGCTCCGAAGAAGGCTGCAATGGTTGCGCTCGACGACACCGAGGACAAGAAGGATGGCAGGAACGCCGACAAGCCGGAGGGGAACAAGAAGGCGAAGGAAAGGCTAAGGCTCGAGGGGGAGGCTGCATTGTTGAGGGACAAGTTTGACCAAATGATGAAGTCCAAGGAGGTGATAGCGACCAAGACTTTGGAGACCAAGCGTGTCATCATCGAGACGAAGAAGGAGGTGAGCCTTGCAAAACTTGAAGCCAGCCGAGAGGAGGCAAGGAGCAAAGTCAAGTTGGAGGAGATGAGGATCAATGTCAAGAAGGACAAAGCAACGAAGCAACTTTTGGCCGAAGAGAGGGAGATCATGATGACGAACACTAAGAACATGAATGAGATTCAACTGGAGTGGTGGAAGGAGACTACGGCGGAGATCATGGCAAGACGAAGAGCAGCTCGTGAAGAGGCAACTGGTGCAGCCGATGTGACTCCAGGAGGTGGTGGCGACGATGCTGACGGCAGGACAACCTCGGTTTGATGCCGGCCGTGAGAGGAGAGGGGGAACTATGAACTATGTCATTTGATTCTGTCATTTGATGTCTGCACTATGAACTATGCATGAATTGTTTGCATTTTATTGTGATGTTTCTTCGATCATATGCTAAAATAATTTCATAAACCCTGTTTTTACGGGTTCAGATGACGCTGGCGCAGAACAGAGCCCGTAAACCAAAACTATAAAATAGAATCCATTTTACAACCCGAATACGCGAGTTCGGTGAACTGAACTCGCCTTTTTCGGTTCGACTTTTTACGGGTTCTGCTAGAGATGCTCTTATCATATGAAATGGATCAATTAACGGACCGGGCATAAGGGCATCTCCAGCGGGCGCGACGCAAACGATCACTGGATCAATTAACGGACAGGGCATAAGGGCATCTCCAGCGGCGCGACGCGAATGGTCGCCGAGCGACCGTTTTCGTCCGCCGTGAGCGGAAATGCGTCTGGCACCACCTCCTGCGGGGCGACGCAAAGTGACCGGGCCGTCTGCGGAGACGCAAACCTGGCCCAAATATGCGCATGTGATGCGTCTCTGCGGACGCTGCGCGGATGCGGAAAGTGTTCGCTTGCGTCTGGCGGACATTTTGTCTGGCCCACCTGGCTGTGACCCAGCGTCGATGCGTCTTCTCCGCCAGTACTGGCGCCGTAAATGCGATGCTTCGCGTGGCGCGCGGCCGTCGCCTACCTCAGCGCATGAAGTAATGGCATTGCCACGCGTGCCGTGGCCGTCGCCCTGCCTCTGATCTATATAAACAGGGGCGGCCAGCATCTCATCTCCTCCCCGCAAAACCCCTAGCCGCCGCACAACCTCCACCGTAGGCCCGTAGCGCCGCTGCCGCTCAGACTCCGCCGCAGCCACCATGAGCAACGCCGGCCGCGGCCAGGCTGCCGCGCCTCCACCTCCACCTACACCTCCCACTCCACCTCCCCTGGCCTCGAGCTCCGACGAGGAGTTCGACTCCGACGACAGCACGGGCGACCTCCTCGACCCGGTCAAGGACGCCAAGGCCTTGGCACTCGCGGCGAAGGAAGCAGAGGAGGAGCTGGCGGGCCACGCTGCGTTGGACGCCGAGCTGGAACAGCGCAAGCTGGGGGCCGCCGCAGCCGCAGAGGACTCTGACTCCGAGATATCTTGGTCTTCCGATGACCCTGATGCGCCTACGCCGGAGGAGAGGGCGACAGAGCAGAGGGCTATCGTCGAGTCTTTCGAGACGCTCAAGGATGACGCTGCGAACGCGAGGCTCGAGCAGTGCCTGCAAGAGGACGCGGCGGCGCACCGAGCCATAGCAGCCGCACGGGAGGCGGCGGAGAAGCAGGCGATGGAGCGACACAACGACGGTGCCGGCCCGTCCGGAAGCAATTAGTCTAGTCTTCTAGATCTACATTGTATAGTTTTTATACATTTAAATGTACTACTTTTTATGTTTTAAAATGTGTTGCAAATCTAAAAATGGATCGCCCCGGTGGGAAGACACCCAGACGCAAACGGACGCGCGGACAAAATATATCCACGGGGCGACGCAAACGGACACTCGCGACCACTTTTGAGCGTCTGAAATGCGTCGCCCCGTTGGAGATGCCTAACAATTCCTCACTGGACACCAAAGATTCATCGAGTGTCCGCACGACGGCATTGTCTACCGTGGTATATAGACGTCTCTTTTTTTTTGAACATAACGATTTTTCCATTAAGTTCAGCAACATTTTACAAAAGCAAGCGTGCACAAGGCATCGCTGAATTCTGAAAATACATCTCTGAAGGAGCATCGTAGGCCATCCTCGTTGCTAGCAAGGCACCTGAAGGAGAAAGGCCTACCCTGTACCTGAATCCTATTAGCAAGCTTTGCTTGGAAATCAGCTTTGAAGTTCGTGCTCCTAGGAACATGAAATATTTTCTGCGGATTGAAATAGGGCATGCTAAAAAGAGCAGCTAGTTGTGGCCTAATCTGCCAGTGACCTGGGGCTTCAGTAATGTTACAAGTAGTTGCTGCCCTTGCTAGGATTGCGTTGTCGGTGAAGAAATGAACCTGCTGAAGCTGAAGGTGGTGTACCAACTTTGCTGCAAGAAGAAGTCCAAAAGCTTCGGCTTGCAGTGCCGAAGCAGCCGGGGGCGAAACAGCTGAGATGAAGAGCCGGCTGCATCGATGGGCGCCTTCAAACTGAATGAAAATTCCTACTCCTGCCTTCGATGTATAAGTGCCCTGATGTTGGAGTTGTGGCCATGAAGCATCTGTAAAGACTTTTGTGCCTGGAATGCTCCATGGATCAGAGACAGTTTTCCCTGGAGAAGGAAACACCTGATGGTTGATGTGCAGATCTCGAGTTGAACTTGTGGTATACTGTTGGTCTTGAACAGAAGAAGTTGGTCCAGGTGCCTCCTGTTGGTGAGGAAGATCTTGGATCAAGCTGTCATGTGCCCTGTCATCCAACTTGGCTCCTTGGAGTAGAGCATTTGTTGCAGAAAACACCTGCCAAGGTTTATGAGCTTTCCTGCAAAAGAGCTGATCGTTTCTTGCTTTCCAAAGGCACCATAAGAATGTATATATATTCTCAAGTGAAGCTAAAGGGTGACCAGAGGAAATAATGGCGTGAATCAAGTCTGGGATGGATGGGTGATTAGAAGCAAAAACTTCAGACCTGATGTACCACGGGTGACAGAACCAAGCCGCTTTAGAAAACGGGCAGAGGAAAAGCATATGCATTTCGTCTTCCAGTGCTCCACATCGAGAGCACTCCTTGTTGATGTGTATAGAATACTTACCAGCTCTCTTCCCAGTGGGGAGCGCTTTTCGCAACAGTCTCCATGCGAAAGTCTGAACTCTCGGAACCATCTTCTTGCATTTCCAAACCTGCAAAAGAAGGTTTTTGATTTGCACTGGCACTTCCTTTGGTCTTTGGTTGGCTGGGATAGCCAAATTTGCTCTACAATGGTAGTAAGCACTTTTTGCCGAGCACACACCTGCAGGGGTTAGCTTCCAACAAAGTGTATCTTGCCCATTTGCTAAGATGATAGGAGTTTGAATAATTTGATTAGCAGTTTCAGTACTGAATAGGCTTTGAATAAGAGGGATATTCCAAGCTTTTTGGTTGGGTATCCAAAGATCTTTAACAGTGGCAGGGTAATTGTAGGGCTGATCTTGTATAATAAGGGTATCATAAATAGATTCCCAACCTAGAAACCATGGGGTACTCCAAATGGAAGTACTGCCATCAAAGAGTTGGTAAAAAGCAGCGGAGAACAAAAGAGGTCGTACCTTTAGTATAGCAGTCCAGAAGGCGGATTTTGGAAAGTTTGATTTTGCTCGCCAAATGGAGGTGTCAGGGGGGTACTTGGATTTGAGAACTTGCGCTAAATGATGTTGAGGATCATTTGCAAGCCTCCAAGCCGCCGTTAGAATTAGACATTGATTTACGGCCTGCAAATTTCTAATGCCTAGACCACCTTCCTTTTTGTGTGTGCATATATCAGCCCATGCCCTAAGACACAAGCTTTTTGCGGTAGACTCTTCCCTCACACCTTTCCACCAGAAATTTCTAATGATGGCAGTAAGTTTGGACAAAAACTTCCTGGAAAAAAGTATATTGGACATGTAGTACACAGGTATAGATGAGAACACAGATTTTATTAAAGTTAACCTCGCAGCATGGGACATTCTATTGGCCTTGCAAGCAGTGAGCTTAGATTTGAATTTTTCATATATGAAATTGTAAGCAGCTGACCTATCCTTTGTAGGTAAAATTAGAGTATGGCCTAAGTGGATGGTGCTGATGTCAATGTCCTGAACCTGAAAGATGTGCTTAATATCATGTCTATCCTGCATGTTAACATTTTTGCTAAACAAAATAGCTGATTTACTCCAATTGGGGGTTTGGCCAGAAGCTTGGCAAAATTGATCGATAACACTATAAATAGTTGCAGCTTCTTGGGTGGTGGCCTTACCACAAACAAGAAGATCGTCTGCAAACAATAGGGAGTGTATCGGGGGACAACGTGGCCCAAAAGAAATACCTGTCAACTGATTAGCCTGCAGTGCTTCTTGTAACGCCATGGAGAGTTCGTTAACTGCAAGAATAAAAAGAGAGGGGGACAGAGGACAACCCTGCCGAATACCTCTGCTGCTACTAAACCGAGCATGGGGCTGGCCAATAATGATAATAGAAAAAGAGGGTGTCACAATACAAGCATGAATCAAGTTTATGAAATGGCCATCAAGCCCTTTACGAGCAAGCGCAGCAACAATGAAATGCCATTCGATCCTATCAAAAGCTTTCGCCAAATCTATTTTAATCATG
This sequence comes from Lolium perenne, assembly GCF_019359855.2. Lineage (NCBI taxonomy): Eukaryota > Viridiplantae > Streptophyta > Magnoliopsida > Poales > Poaceae > Lolium > Lolium perenne. Next base: position 46,946,814 of record NC_067244.2, read on the forward strand.
AAATCATGGCTATTCCAGGAATTAAGGTTAAAAGAGTGTGTAATCTCCTGGGCAATGGTAATATTATTGCTAATATGCCTCCCTTCAATGAACGCTTGCTGCGACGGGTGGATATAATCAGGAAGGTGGTTTTTCAGTCGATTTGCAAGAGATTTCGATATAATTTTGTAGATAACATTGCATAAGCTAATTGGTCTATAGTCTGCAGGCAAGTAGCAAACTAACTTCTTTGGGATGAGGGCTATATTAGTATCATTGAGGTGAGGAGGGAGAATACCTGTTTGGTAGAAGTTTTGCACCAACCTTGTTATGTCATCTCCAATCCAGTTCCATGCTGATAGGTAGAAAGCCACATTAAAACCATCCGGGCCTGGTGACAGCATTTCTTCTCATTGATTTAAGAATCTGAAAAATTTCCTGCTTGTCTGGAATTGAATATGTGAAATCATCTGCGACTTGTGGAGGCGTTGAGTTGGGGAAAGGTGTGCCATTACTAGTACCAGCAGAAGTAAAAATATTTCTAAAATAACAAACAAATTGGTTGGCAATGTCATCCGGATCATGATAAATATTTCCCTGAGCATCCTTTATTGAGATGATGCGATTCCTTCTTCTACGTTTAAGGACAGCATTGTGAAAGAAAGAAGTATTTCTGTCCCTAAAAGTAGCCCAATGTTTTTTTTGCTCTTTGTCTATAAAATTCTGTTAGTTTAGTCATGCTTTCTTCATACTGAGCTACCAAATTTGCCTCAAGAGACTTGTTTTGTACCTGAATTGGTTGCATCTGGATATTGTTAATTTGCTCCTGTAGGGAATCCAATTGTTAGTTGAGAGGCTTCTTTTTTTTTGCACCATCGCTTGAGAGATCCTGCAAGATTAGTTGTTCGAGTATGGAAAGGCCTATTGGCTGAAGCTAGCCAAGCAGATTTAGCAATTTTTTGAAAATCATTTTCCATAGTCCACCAATTTTCGAACTTGAAACTGAGTTTCGGTTTACGAAATTGAGAATCTGTAGATACAAGGATCGGAGCATGATCACCAAGCATAATAGGCAAATTAAAAACATTAGTATTCGGGAACAAGCCACACCACTCAGCATTTGCCAAACAACGATCCAATCTTTCAAACACAGGAGTTGAGGAAAAACATTTGTTTGTCCATGTATAAGCAGGACCGCTATAACCAAGATCAAATAAACCACACTGCTTGACATATGAGTTGAAAGCACGCATTCGACTCTTATTTATGCTAGAGGATGTGGTATCAACATCACACATGATATTATTGAGGTCACCTAAACAAGCTACTGGTTTGCCAAGATTTTCACCAACAAAATTTGCAATCTGGTCCCAAATCACTCTAGTTTGGCGGTGGTGAGGGTCTCCATACACACAAACCAGAATAAAATCCAAACTAGTGGCTATATTCACAACAGAAGCAAGGATCAGATTGAAACTAGAAAACTTGACATTGACCTGAACTTCGTCATTCCACATGAGCCAAAGGCCTCCTGAGCGGCCAACCGATGGAACAACAAAACTACCAGCTGTGCTAAAGTGATTGTTAAGCTGCGCAGAATTGTATTTAGAAGTTTTGATTTCAGATACGAAAATTACCTGCGCCCTGGTGGAATACATCAATTTGGCAAGGTAGCCCATCCTGTTTGAGCTGCGGAGATCCCTGCCTGCACCTTGGCAGTTCCATCCTATAATTTTCATAGATACCTCTGCCTCCTCTTGCTCTGTGCTCTGCCCTAAGTCGTCAAGAAAAGCCAATCGAATCACTGCTGCAAAACGGAGCCAAAGCGGCCTGTATAGACAGTAGAAAGTCTCCGCCCAGGAAGAGGATTGGATTTGGAGATTTTTCTTTTTGGGTCGTGGCTCACCGAATTGGGATTTGATTTGGAGCTTCTGGGATCGTGGCTCACTAAGAAAGAAAGAGAAAGCCTATGGAAGAGGAAACGGATCAAGGGAGTGATTACGGGGGAGAAAGAACAGGGGATTCAGATCTAGGGAAGAAATAATAGGTAGGAATAATTTGGAGGTAGGAGAGATCGGCAAATCGCCGGACTACGGCATGTCGCCAGTCGCCATACGGCAGAAACTTCCGGTAGTATGGGTTATATATATATAGACGTCTCCTGATGTGCGATGCCGCCTATAATGACCCGATGTTAGCTGTAAATATGCTTAACTGAAAAATCTGAACAATTCTTTCATATGCCACATGTATTGTTCGTGTGACCACCAAGAGGTGTCGTAGTAAGTGTTCGTTGATGGCTAACCGTGCAGATTTCCTACACTCTTGGTTAGTTAGCTATGCAGTTCACAAATCACAAGTCCAATATTTATTCTCTTTCACGGTGATTTGTTGGGCTGTACTTATGGCTGATAGGAATCAAGAAGGTTACTAAAGAAATGTTCCACATGCAACCTCATGAAATTCTTATGATGCAAGTTATGGTGACGTTCCTGCGTGAGATGTCTACCACTAGTAGAAAAAGAATCTTTTGTTCGAAGCTGCAAGGAGTATTAGTCCTGGCCATGATTTGAATCAACAATAATAGTTCCGATTCCAACGCCTAGGACGGGCGGCCACCTCTAGTCCTGGTTCGCTTGGGACCTTTAGTTCCGGTTGGTGTCCCCAACCAGGATTAAAGACCTTTTCGTCAAAACTAAGTTTTTTTTGAAATCTGTTATAATTTTAAATATTTGATAAGTGTTTGAATATGAATTTGAATAACTGTTGCATACTTTCGAACCTGAACAAACTTTGAAAATCAAAAGTGTTTGAATTTGGAGAAGCAATCCAAAACCGTTCTCTATTTTGTAAAATAATTAATCTAACTATTCAAACTATTAACCAAGCCCACGCTCCGGTTTCTGGTTGACGACTTGACTGACATGATAAGGCTGGTGCCAATGCATCACTGCCTATCAGCTTTTACCCTCACTCTCACCCCACTCTCACCCCACTCTCACCCCACGGTGCCAGTGCACGGGCTATAGTGCCAGCTCTCACTTCTCTCTCCTCCACATCACCATTTCTTTTTCAGATTAAGTTATTTCAGATTGCGCCACGTCAGCTAGTCGTTACCCCTCCCTTTCGCCCGCGCTCTCGCCCCGACCTGCCAACGCGGTCGTCCCCCTCTCGCCCCCCTCTCGGCGCCAGCGCGGGGGGCAGCCGGGCCCTACCGCCGGGCGGTGGATCCACCGCCCCGTGCTACCGTCTCGCCCGCCTCTCGCCCCTACGCGGGCGGTACCGCCACCGCTCCAGCCCGCGTTGGCACCAGCCTAACACCTCTAGTGTGAGGTCACTGTCCATTAATTTCTCCATGAACTGGGAGCAACCGAGCAGGTGCTCCTCTCAGTCTCTCACCATAGCTATCTCCATCGGCCATGACCACGTGCATGAGTAGCATACACATGTTACTTTGTTGCTACCCAGGCCATGGCCCCTTCTATCTCCACTAGTGGAATAGACCAATAATGGAGATGAATGCGTTCACGGGGTTGTGGGAAAATTTTCCCGGGGTGAGCTCTTTGAAGATGTCGTAGGGCGTGCGCACAAACGACATCTTCGAGAAGCTCCGCCACGTGAGATTTTTCAACCCTTTTCTCCGGCTATGGGGATGGAGTTCCATACCTTCTTGGTTGACTTGTTTTTGCTAGTTAAATAGAGGTTGTGACATACCATAGAAGAAATTTGTGGGAGATGGAAGAGGATGCTGATAGGAATAGACCAACAATGGAGATGGAGGCGTTCACGGGCTTCCGGGAAATTTTCCCGGGGCAAGTTCCTCGAAGATATCGTATGCCGTGCTAGTTAAATTTGGTTTTATGTACCACCCTATAATTTATGTTGAACGCATAATTAGTGAACCTACTTATGATTAACTTCTAAGTCTCTGGTGTTTTACGTTGTTTCTTGTTGTTTTTTTAGTGATTTTGTTGCTTATATGCTCCTTTAAAGAAGGAAACTAGCACTTTCCTGAAATCTAGGTTGAAAGAGAACCAACGAAAAGTATTGATAAGCCACATGTGACTGAGATCCTTCTCAAACTTATTATGGTGATTGTGTCATTGTCCACTTTTTTTTTTCAAAAAGGAGAGTACAATATCACTGTATAGCTCAAAGTTTAAATAATGCTGTCTTGAACTTCGGACGGGTAGATTGAATAGTACGTACTAAACTAATTTGTTCTACAAAATAGTGGCGTCCCTGCAAGAGCAATTATACACACGCCAAGTCACCAACTATATAGCACCACTTACGGCATGTACTACAGTATATATTGGTTGCGAAGCAAGTGAAGAGACTGAAGATTCACACAGTCGAAGAAGAAGAGATCACAGTTTATAGGGTCAAGTAATGCAATTTTTTTGACGAGGCCGTGTGAAGAGCCTTTCATGTGCAACCACATGAAATTGTCCAGAGAAATGGGCATGGGAGACACCGGAATAAGTAGTTCAGCGGACAGAGAATGACAATGTGCGTCTCCTTCACGAACTATACTGTGAATTATGCGAAGGGACAATCTCGACGTTACATGAGCCACTTGCTATTCTTGTGAAGCATCATATCAGTGTAGTCTTTTTCACCGCAGCGGCTCTTCATCCAACTTCTACATGTATTAACTAGCATTTTTTCTTTTTTTGCCTCCCGGGAGCACACCACCCCAGCAACCCCGCCGCCGCCAGTGGAGGCCATCCGACGGCAGACGCCGGCGTAGAGGCGTTCTTAGTTTCAGTTTTCTTGGCCCTATATCGTCTACTGCTTGCGCCATGTACATCCTCTTGCTGTGATTTTTGTTTTTGAAGCACAACCTCTTCCGGTGATACTATGCTGGAGGCAAGAGATCCGGCAATACACCGCGGCACACCTCGCGCTGTAATTCCAGGTGCCAAATCACGAGATCCCGCGGAGTTGCGGCGGCGCCCGCGCACACGTCGATAAATAGCAGCAGGCGCGTGCGAAAGGATCTGTAGCCGCGACGGATGACAACGATCGTGGCAGGCAGAGCATTGCGCTGGATTTGCATGTTCATGGCCACCGGAATTGAGCGTTCGGCCCGAGTTTGGATGCCGGGGAGCACTTTGCACAACTCGCCCCATGCTTGCATTCCGGCCTTGGTGGTGAGTCACCATGTCAATGGTTGTTGACCTTTGGTCACTAACTCCATTCTTAGTCCTTATCAAAAAAAACTCCATTCTTAGTTATCAAATTCCAGTTGCAACTCATGCTGCAACTCATCACTATCACAAATGAAATCTAACGGTCGATCTATATCACTTTTCTTCGTTGCATCCTCACTTGTAACTGGAAAACTCCCAGTTACAACCAAACTTGCAACTCATAAGCACGAATCATAATGCCTAAAGATATATATTCACTCGAATTATATCTGCACCTTGGATACATCGACCTTCACACCTTCATATATTGCAGCTATTAACACAAGGTGATGATTTGGGGATCAAGGCCGTCGTGCTCCAAGAAGATCGGTTAGGCTCTGGAGGTACAATCTCAGTCGACAGAGAGCGTTCCAAGGAGTATTCGTTGCGGATGGGGAGAAGATGACGCTTCACTTCTAGTTGTGTGCACGTGGTTTAGTTGTGTGGCCATGTTCATATCAAAATTGTGCATGTGACGCCGATCAGTTAGATAATCGGTGTTTCACAACATCTTTGAGTCTATGATTGCTTGGCCATGTTTTTTTTCTTTCTATTTTTTAGCTATGTGCAACCTTGATGTCTAGATTTCTCTTGATATTATGTCGTTGCAAAGGCTCGATGTACTTGGTATCAACTTGATACTAATATATTTTTTTATCGAAAAAAATTAACTAGTCTTTTTCGTCGGATGTGAGGGGATGTCGCATTACTAGGAAAAAGGTTAGCAGTAGCGCACAGAATTTGGTTACCAGTGGCGCACCACGTACTAGTGGCGCACCAGAAGGTGCACCACTGGTAAAATTTTGAAATCTGGATCGGGCACGATTTTTTGCTCGTTTTTTAGCTGGTGGCTGGAGAGGAGAGATGAGTCGGCAGCCGAAGAGGAGGGAGGGAGGAGGAGAAGAGTGGTACGTGGAAGGAGGGTTCGTCAACCAAAGGAAGGAGGAGGGAGGGGTGGCCAGAGAAGGAGAAGAGGAAGTAGGAGAAGAGGTGGCCGGAGGAGGAGAGGAGGCCAGGCACCGGAGAGGAGTAAGGAGGGAGGAGGAGGAGGCCGGGTGTTGGAGAGGATGGAGGAGGAGGGCGTGTGGTGACTGGAGAAGGATAAGAGGAAGTAGGAGAAGAGGTGGTCGGAGGAGGAGAGGAGGATGCCGGGCACCAGAGTGGAGTAAGGAGAGAGGAGGAAGAGGCAAGGGCGCTGGAGAGGATGGAGGAGGAGGAGGAGGAGGAGGAGGAGGAGGAGGAGAGGAGAGAGCTATGCCAGAGAGGAGGGTCAAGAAAGAAGGAGAGGATGGATATAGGATGGAGGAGAAGGAGGAGAGGATGAAGTGTAAGGGATTCGTAGTAGAAAACAAAAATTCTAACTTAAACGCAAACCCTAATTTCCCAAGATATACCTATTAGTAATGCTGTAACAGAGAAGGTTTCGGTTACATATCCTTGTAGACCGAAAGCGGTTAACATTTGGCTAGAACATGGATGACCTAGTCGTAACCGCGCCGACCTCAAGGTCGTGTGGAAGTCCTGTCGTATTGCGTCGAGTGTTTTATCTTCATCACCTCGTTGTTTTTGCACACGTACGGTGCTCAACAACGCTCCCGACTACGATGCAGCAGAGTTGCGGAAGTAGATCTTCTAGATCTGGATCCCAGCAGCGCTCCCGCGTACTGGGTATGGTTGTCTCCCTCCCTGCGTAATTCTTCGGGGAAACACGCGGAGAGAAAAACTAGAGAGAGAGAGAGATAGAGAGAGTTCTCATTCTTATTGTGTATTTCCTTCACCCAATTGACCACTATATTTAGGGGAAGGGGAGACTAGAGGGCTTGGCTTGGCAAGGTGGGACAAATGAGGGGGGAGGAAGTGGTAGGGCCAGCCGCCCCTCTTGCCCCCACTACCCGGCCCGGCCGTGCCCCCTTAGCCCATGGGGTGGCTGGCCACCCTTCCATAATGGGCCCCCTTTCCTTGTGGAGCTCATTTAGGGTTCAAAGCCTTTTTAATTAAATAAAAATATTTTAATATATTAAGTAATTTAATTAACATATTAAACATATTATTTAATAGCCAATGATTAGAGACAGCTCCCGAACCATTCCAAACACATTCTGATACTCCCGGAAACCTTTTCGGCACTCTCTCTCAATTTTCCGGTGAATCCAAAACTATCTTAAGTTTCGCACATTCCCTAAGAGTGCTACCCTATGGTTCAAGAATATGTAGACATAACCGAGACGACTCTCCGGTCAATGATCATCAAGGTGTTCTGGATAACAATAACAAAATGTGTGCATTCTACGAAGATATGATTGTCGTATGAACCATTACGCTATGTCCTATTCCCTTTGTTACTTCGATACCGAAACTCGCCCGAGATATGATCATCGGTATCAACGAACCTAGTTCGATCTTGTTACCGACAAGGCTATTCAACTTATTCCGTGTGATTCCATCCCCATGATCTAGTCATTTGTTGCGCAACTTTACGGATGTAATCCCGTCGAGTGGGCCCAGATTATCTATCAGTCATATGGATGAACACATCTCATTCTCGATACATCGGCCTCAACACACCCTATCGGAATACATGTGTAATACCTTTCTGACCACCCAGTTACGATGCATGGCGATTAATATTACCAAATTAAGCATCTTCCTGTTACAGTGATAATATATGATCTCAAAGGTCTAAGGATTAGATCACTACACTTCCACAAATATTGCAACGGTGCAATCTATGAATTGATCTTGTTACAATATTTATATGTTTGGGCATGTCCATCATATCATTCACCTAATTATATGACTCAATTTTCAATGATGTGCGTGCCCATGATCTCGAAACATTTGATTGACCTGAATAAACTAGTTTGTGAATACTCACTAGGGACCCTGGTTTGTTTATAATACCACACGTGTATTAATGTTTCCAATTAATGCAGTTATAGCATGACACAAAACTATTATGAATATTTGAGATATAAATAACAAATACTTATTATTATTTGCCTCTAGGGCACTATCTCCAACATCATGGATGGAAAGTTAGTAGCGACCCACCAAGATATGGTGCGCCACTGCTAACTTTTCCTCATCCAAACTTTTTTCTAAAGCTAAAATACTCCTATTTCCTTTTTAATTATTAGGAATCTAAAAATCGGTACGGTTATTGAATTCGGATGTAAATTTTTTTTCAAATAAAAAACATTTTCGTCCGAAGTTTTATGCAACTAGAAAAACCATTTTACCGAAACATGACGCCATATTTCATAATATTTGAAAATTCAGGTTTTTTATTTTTCCTAACAACTAGAACACATAACACCGTAATATAGAAGGACTTTTTTAAAAAAATTCTATCTCAAAATCAAAAAGGTGATCTTGGTGCGCCACTGCTAAGTAGCGCCCAAAATCCCCAGTCACTGTAGACATACCAGTGGTGCACCACACCTAGGTACGCCACTGCTATGACGCACCTAGGTATGACACGCCACTGGTATGTCTGGGGAAGGGGTCCAATATGTTGAAGAATAGGAGTTGCGTACCTTCAACCCTAGTGCCCCATTGGTAATTGGCAAGCAGTGGCGCACGTGATAGTCGTACGCCACTTTTATATAGCAGTGGCACACCATTATCACCGTGCGCCACTGCTAATGATATTGTGGCTAGCTGTTGTCGACATGTGTATGTAAAATGTACTAGCCTTATTCACTAGGTTGGATTTTCTAGTTGCCTTACTAGTGCATAAAGATTGACATGGTATCGAAGTGTAAGATCTTAAGAGCAACTACAACAAAACAGGTTTAAACCAGATTATAACCACTTTTTGCGGTTTCGATCGACAAAATGTGCAAAGAACAAATATCCTAATAATGGATAAAATATACAATTTCCCCGATAGCCACACCCAGAACCCCATATGCACAATGTTTTGTGTCCAAATTTCTAGCACCCTCGATATAGCAGAAAAAGGTTGTGCATCGCGGCGGCCAGTTAGGGCAGGCACGGTGCGGCGACACATCTGCATGGGGACATGGACGGGTTGTTGGCGCACATGCACGAGGATCGGTGGGCGGCACATGTGCAATGGGATGGGTATATATAGGGAGGTGCGAGGGGAGGCTGTTGGCGGCGCATGTGGGCAACAACAGGCATGCTCAACATAGTCGTGGTGGGCGACGGCCGGAGCCATGGCCAGGGGCCACGACTCCTTGGAGCTCACACTCCTGGAATATTACGGAGGTGCGGGATGCGGGTCGTGGCTGGCGGTGGCAACCGGCCGTGAGGGCCCCGGGGCGTAGAAGGTGAGCACCGTAGACAGGCGTGCAGAGTAGACACACGGGCTGGGCACCTGATGGCTAGGAGGTATGTTGTGCGGCCACATGAACGAGTCTAGGCATCTATGCGGAGGAAAGAAGATGGGAAAATCAAAGGGAAATGGGAGAAATGGTTGTTTTTTTAAAACAAGGAAAGGTCCCAAAGGACCTAGGAACTGCATTCAATGAAGCGTTGGGTTACTGTTGTGGGTATACTTTATGGGTATATCAACGGCATGGCCTAGATCCGGCAAGCCCGGGTGGCCCATAGTTGGTGATGAGGCATGTGGCCCATCGGGCGGCCCAGTTGCTGTAGATCACGAAGGATGAAGTCCAGCCCAGGAACAGGAAGCCGGATCCTAACCGACCTACGAAGGAGGCCGGATCCGTGGAGGCCCATAAAGTATCCGGATCCAGCACGTACTTGGAGGAAGGCGGATCCTTGACGTACACGGCAAGACATTGTACCGTAGTTAGGCAACTTGTATTCCGGCTAGGACTCTCCATGTAAACCCTAGATCCGTGCGCCTATATAAGCCGGATCCCGGGAGCCCTAGAGACACAGCCACAACTCATTGTAACAACGCGCAAGCGCCCAGATAATTCCAGACAAGCAGCAGTAGGACCTGTCATCGTGCAGGTGTTCCGAAGCTGGGTAACTCGCGTACCACCGTCCCGTGTGCACTCCGCCCTATGGCCCCTACATCTTCTCCCCCTCGTGAGGATCCCTCCTCCGAGGTACCGTCGAATAGGCAACGACAGTTGGCGCCCACCGTGGGGCCTGTGGCGTCTGGAGGCCGGAACCGGGAGGGTTCCGCCATGGGAAGCTACGACGACACCATCGCTGTGGGGCGCGTCCTCTACGCCGGAAATCTGCCGATCGTCCCTCCGGATGAGTGTTGGATTCCGGCTAGGACAAACCCCGTCAAGCTCTCCATCGTCCCAATTGGCGGCATACACATCTTCATCGGGGAAACCGTCGATTCTGACGGAAACCCACTGGTAAGTAACGCAGACGCAACCGCCGCAGAGCTGGACGCTGTCGCGAAGATCCGATCTGAGATGCAGGAGCTTCCCAAGGAAGATTCCGCCTCGGATCTGGAATTTTCAAAGCCCACCCAATCCGCCCCTGAGCAGGAAACAACGGTGGAAGACCAATGCAGATCCGCCTGGGTCTCCCAGGTGTTAGAAAAGCAGAGGTGCCACTTCGTACACTTCTTGGCCCATACCGCCGGAACCGCCCCACAAGAAGACGGAGCTGGTCCTGAGCAGGTAGAGGCACCGGAAAACGATGCAGATCCGGATCAGGCTGAGCCTGTCGGAGAAAGCGGAACTCCGGTTGAAGAGTCGATTTTGGGCAATCTGAGCCCAATTTCCGGAGATACCCCCTCCATGGATACTGACGAGTTTAACCGCAAGCTAGGGGAGTACGGTTTCGGTGATCAGCCTGAAGTCGACTCCGCCCAGCCTAAGCAGGTTCTCGCAACTGTAGCAGCGCTGGGACAAACTGGATCAGAAGAGGCAACCAACCAATCTGACCCTCAGCCATCCCACCAAGGATCTCCAATGTCTCGGGAGCGACCCCGCAGGGATTCTTCCTCGGAGGAGCTCCTGACAGCTGAAGAGATGGTTGCACGAGAAGTTCTTAACAAACCTATAACCCCAGGCGACGCCGCAGATCCGGAGGCTCTAGAGGCCACAAGAAAGGAAATGCTGGCCACAGCCAAGAAGCTCGCCGATGCCGAAGCCGCATTAAGGGAAGAAAGGGCAGAAGCTGCAGGTTTGGCGGACCAATTCGACAGACAGGATCGCGAAATTGCTGCCACACTCGAGCAGGTCAAGAGCATGGCGAAAGAGTGGGAAGTAAAAATGACCTATGCGCAGGCGGAGGCCGATCGAATTGTTAGAGAAGCAATTCCGCCTCGCAGAATCAACTTCGCCACGCCCGCAGAGCAGCAGCCGCTGGAAACCCCAAAGGACAACATGCTAAAAGCTGCAGAGCTGTTGAAGAAGAAGGACGAAGAGGTTGATATCAACTACGTCCGCAAACTTGTCGCTTCAGCAATGCATCATCAAAGCAAGACGGATACTTCGCGCAGGTTGGAATCCAATCCGGATAACTGTGTATCCACCGTGCAGAAGGACGCTCGCGCTGATCGGCATCCCGATGATGAATCACACACCGGATCCTCGGAGCGCAGAAGAAAAACCAGGGAACACCCAAATCCGATCCCCGTCCCATCTAAGACGCCTTCGTCAGACCCAAGAAAGGGAAAGGATGCAATGTACTCTGGACGAGACAAATATCGCAACCCCTCTCCTCCGCCTAACGGTTACCCGCGACCCCCTCGCCGCCGTAGTCCAGCCGGAAACACCAGGCCCCCAGGGCATGGTGGGATTGTTATCCGCGACAACGTGCTGCCAAGAAACAGAAACAGGGAGCGCTCGCCGGAACTACGCCGGAACCAGAACAATGTTCGTGAGCCCGAGCCCAGGAGGAGTCGGAATGAGGAGCGCGACCCAGAGCCTCGCCGGAGCCGCGACCCAGAGCCTCGCCGGAGCCGCGACCCGGAGCCTCGCCGGAGCCGGAACGACCAGGGCAGCCAGCGCCATGGCGAAGGCAGCCACAGGAGCCGGAGCCAGCACCGGGAAGGCCAAGGAGAATCAGATGGCGAAAGCAAGAAATCGGACCGACCACCTCGCAGGTCTCCCTCACCACCACCTAGCGGTGGCGGCGGAGGTGGAGGCGGAGGTGACGGCCGGAGATCTCGCTCTCGCTCACAATCTCCTCGCCACAGCCCGCGCGACGCGCGGGATCGCCTTAACGAATACAGAACCGACTACATTGGTCCGAAGTGCTTTGGCAGGATGATTCGAGAGGAACCAAAGCCAAGGATGAATCTCAAGCTACCCGGAAACCTGAAGCATTATGATGGCACCGAAAGGCCGGATACCTGGATTGAGGATTACTATAATGCAGTAACCTTTGCCGGAGGAACCCCTAACATCGCCTGCCGCATGCTCCAGTTGTACCTTGTAGGTGCAGCCCGGATCTGGCTCAGTGACCTCGAGAAGAACTCCATCTTTTGCTGGTTCGACCTGAAGAACGCTTTCGAGAAACACTTCAGAGGCACCTACAAAAGACCTGCCACGGCAAGCGACCTGCAAGCCTACATCCAGAAGAAGGGAGAAACCTCAAGAAAGTACCTCACACGATGGTTGGCATGCAGGAACGAGTGCGAAAACGTCGACCACACCATCGCCATGTACGCTTTCATTGGTGGACTGCAGAGGGGAGGATTGCTGAGGCATACGCTCACTCATTTGGCTAACTCAACCAAGCTGACTTTCGATGAGATGATCTCCATTGCCAGTGATCATACTGCCGCCGATGATGACGCAGGCTGTGATCTCGCAGCTACAGCAATCCCCCTACATCAACAAAAGAAGAACCGTGATAACGGCAACAGCAGCAGCCATAAGCGCAAGAACCCTGATGACCAGAAGAGTGGCGGATCCGAGATGGTTGCCATGGCGTTTCAACGCGGAGGTTCAGGAGGCGGAAGAGGACGCGGCCGTGGAGGCGGAGCCGGCAGCGGTCAGCAGCATGCCACTGAGGTCACAGCTGGCGGATCCCGCGCCCCGCAAACCTACGAGGAGTACAGAGACATGCCCTGCCTGGCCCACCTGGATCCGGTTACAGGGAAGTCAACTCACACCAACCGCAACTGCAAGTGGGTCAATGATCTAAAGAACGACCCGGAGGCAGGATACAAGCGAGCCCGGAAGCACCGCCCACGCGGCAAGGGAGGCAAGGGCAAGAACAAGGATAAAGAGGAAGATAGTTCCGAGGCGATGGATGAGGATGATAACTCGCCGGATCCCAAGGCAGGATCCGCAGGTAAATCCAACCCATTCGATAAAAAGAGCGTGGGGGCTTACCACACTTTCCTCGGGACACCAACAGTACGCGCCTCCAAGTCAGCTACCCGGATCCTGAACGCCATAGTTCCGGCTGTGCCGCAGTACGTCAGGTGGTCGGAAATCCCGTGCACATTTGATAGGAAGGATCACCCTGCAATTGTGCCAAAAGAATGCTACACCTTGGTTATAAGTCCCCGCATAGGCGGGTATGACTTCTCCAAGTGCCTCATGGATGGTGGAGCCAGCTTGAACATCATGTACCTGGAGACTCTAGAGCGGATGAACCTCACCAAGGAACAGCTCAAACACAGCAACACTGAGTTTCATGGCGTGGTTCCGGGTAAGAAGGCGAATTCTCTCGGCAGCATCACACTTCCCGTGGCTTTTGGCGATGTTCATAATTTCCGCGAAGAGAAGATCACGTTTGAAGTTGTGCCCTTCAAGAGCTCCTACCACGTCATCTTCGGCAGGCCCACCTACCACAAGTTCCATGCAAGAGCGTGCTACATCTACAACAAGCTTAAGATTCCGGGTCCTAAAGGTATGATTACCGTATCCGGAGACTACAAAAAGGCTCATGAGTGCGAGTTAGGCGAAGCCGCCTTCGCAGAGTCTGTGATATCTGGAGAGGAGCTGAAAGGCTACAGAGCCGCGGTGGATCCGACTGAGATGCAGACCACCAAGAAGCAGATCTCCGAACAGAAAACCTCCTTCAAGGCCGCGATAGAAACCAAGAAGCACGACCTCATCAAAGGCGACCCTTCAAAGCAGGTTTCAGTCGGAGCCAACATGGACCCCAAATAGGAAGACGCGCTCGTCGAGTTCCTCCGCGCTAACATGGATATCTTCGCATGGCAACCTTCTGACATGTCCGGAGTACCTAGGGAACTCGCCGAGCACTACCTCAACATAAATCCGGGGGCTAAACCGGTGAAGCAAGCTATGCGACGCTTTGGAGACAAGAAGCGCCGCGCCATAGGAATGGAACTAGCTAAGCTACTAGAGGCAGGTTTTGTAATAGAAGTTATCCACACCGATTGGGTCGCAAATCCCGTCCTTGTACCCAAAAAGAACACTAAAATACTAAGAATGTGCATCGATTACTCCGGCTTGAACAAGCATTGCCCGAAGGATCCGTTCCCCTTGCCGCGCATTGACCAAGTCATTGATTCGACGGCGGGGGCGGAACTTCTGTGTTTTCTTGATGCGTATTCCGGGTATCATCAGATCCGGATGAAGGAATCCGACCAAAAGGCGACTTCATTCATTACCCCGTTTGGTACTTACTGCTATGTTACTATGCCTTTTGGTTTGAAAAACGCAGGTGCCACCTACCAACGTACGATGCAGCGGTGCCTGAAGGACCAAATCGGCCGGAACGTGCACGCTTACGTCGACGACATCGCGGTCATGACCCGGAAAGGATCCGACTTGATCAGCGACCTCACAGAAACCTTCGACAACCTCCGCAGGTACAAGATGATGTTGAATCCGCTGAAGTGCGTCTTTGGCGTGCCAGTCGGAAAACTCCTTGGCTTCATAGTCTCTCACAGAGGCATTGAGGTTAACCCGGAAAAAATCAAGGCAATCCTGTGCATCAAACGGCCAACTTGTCTCAAAGATGTGCAACGACTGACTGGTTGCGTCGCAGCAATCAGTAGGTTTGTTAGCCGTCTTGGCGAGAAGGCGCTACCTTTGTACAAGCTGCTGAAGAAAACAGACAAATTCGTCTGGGACGACGCAGCCGACGCAGCTCTTCGGGGGTTGAAGGAAATACTCACCTCCCCACCTATCTTGGCAGCTCCAGCAGAGTCAGAGCCAATGCTCCTTTATCTGGCAGCTACCAACAAAGTGATCAGCCTCGTCATCGTGGTGGAGCGAAAGGAAGAAGGTCATGAATATGACGTCCAAAGGCCAGTCTATTACATTAGCGAGGTACTGACGGAGTCAAAGCAAAGATACCCTCACTTTCAGAAGCTAGCTTATGGAGTGTTCCTAGGCAGCCGGAAGCTGAGACATTACTTCCAAGAGCACCCAGTAACAGTTGTGAGCAAGGCTCCACTATCAACAATTCTCAATAACGCTGACGCAACAGGACGTACGGCTAAATGGGGCATCGAGTTATCCGCCTTCGACATCGCGTACAAGCCTAGGACTGCGGTTAAATCCCAAGTCTTGGCGGATTTCGTCGCAGATTGGACAGAAGCTCCAGATGCAAGTCTGGAGCCGGAACCAGAAACATGGGTCATGCACTTCGATGGATCCAAGCAGCATCAAGGCTCAGGAGCCGGAGTCGCCCTGAAGTCCCCTACCGGAGAAGAACTGCAGTACATTCTGCAGATCCACTTCGAAGCTACAAACAACATGGCGGAATACGAGGCTCTACTACACGGTCTGCGCATCGCTAAGGAAATTGGGATCAAGCACATCATATGCTGTGGAGATTCCAACCTGGTGGCACAACAAGTAGCCGGAACCTGGAACGCCAGAAACTCCGTCATGGCGGCCTACAGAGACGAAGTTGATGAGATCGCCAAGTGCTTCCTCGGATACGAAGTCAAGTACGTCAGGAGAGACGATAACACAGTGGCAGACATGCTATCCAAGCTCGGATCCGGCAGGAAGCAAATTCCGCCTGGCATTTTCCTGGAGCATCTCCGGATACCCTCAGTTAAGGGCGCTAACCCGGAAAACCCAGAGGTGGCAGTATCTCCGGCTAGGGAAGTGATGGCTATCATTCCGGCTTGGACACAGCCTTTCCTGGACTACCTCATCGATCAGAAGCTGCCAGAGGATGAGGTCCTCGCGCGACAGATCGTCAGACGAGCAAGATCCTGCACAGTTGTTGATGGACAGCTCTACAAACGAAGTACAACAGGGGTATTTCTCAAATGCGTCTCCAATCAAGATGGCATTGAAATCCTCAGAGAGATCCACGCAGGGGATTGCGGGCATCATGCCGCCCCCAGGTCACTCGTTGCAAAAGCTTTTCGGTTAGGTTTTTACTGGCTCACAGCTAAAGAAGATGCTGACAAAATAGTCAAGACCTGCCGAGGTTGTCAGTACTACGCTACTCAACCAAACGCTCCAGCTCAAGAGCTGAAGACCATACCTATCACCTGGCCATTTGCGGTCTGGGGGCTCGATATGGTTGGTAAGTTAAAAAGATCATCTCCTGGCGGTTTTGAATACCTTCTGGTCGCTGTTGACAAATTCAGCAAGTGGATCGAGGCAAAGCCAGTGAGGAAAGCCGATGGTGCTACGGCACTAAAATTTGTCTGCAGCCTCGTGATGAGATTCGGCATCCCACACAGCATAATCACAGGTAATGGCACAAACTTCGCTCAAGGAGAGTTGAGGGATTATTGTGAGACAGTAGGGATTCGATTGGACCTTGCATCTGTGGCTCACCCACAATCCAACGGACAGGTTGAAAGGGCTAACGGCCTAATATTATCAGGAATTAAACCGCGCCTTGAAGAACCACTGCGACGAGCAGCTGGAGCCTGGGCTGATGAGTTGGAAGCTGTTTTGTGGAGTTTAAGAACTACCCCTAACAGATCAACAGGGTTTACCCCATTTTTCCTGGTATACGGATCCGAAGCCGTGCTTCCCTCCGACATCATCCACGATTCACCGCGAGTTTCCGCCTACAATGAAGAAACAGCTGATGAGGCCAGACAGCTATCTGTGGACTTGATCGAGGAAGCTCGGAACTTAGCTGACCAGCGCTCCGCCATCTACCAGCAGAAGCTCCGACGTTATCACAGTCGTCGAGTTCGGAATCGCTCCTTCATGGCAGGAGACCTGGTCCTCCGCCTTCGACAGGTGAAAGACCATAAGCTGCAATCTCCATGGGAAGGACCCTTCGTCGTTAGCAAAGTGCTTCATAACGGGTCGTACTACCTTGTTGATTTCCGTGAGCTGAGGGATAGACCTGCTAATTGGCACCGGAAACGCAAGCGTGAGGATCCGGATGACATCTACGACGAGACAGATCGCCCCTGGAACATCGCACAGCTACGTCCTTTCTACACTTAGCATATTTTTTCCGAGTTACAAACTCTGTAATAGTTATACATGATCAATGAAATAAAGCTTATGGTTCACTCTTTGAGTCTTTTACCTCCTTTACTTGTTCATTTTAGATCGTGTATGTTTTTTCCGACTAAAACCGCAGAGCTGGATGTTTCCGCCTAGGCGTGTATGAAAGTTGTGATTTTCAAAATCGTCCTTTAGGACGTAAGCTTAAGTTTTCTGGTGGAAATTTTTTTTCGTTGCGAACTCATGGATTCCTGGTAGTGACTTCCGGCACCTAGGCTGGGGGCTTGTTTCCGCGGTTATGGATGGACGCTATTGGGCTTCGTCGCCGCAGGCGAGCGTATCCGGCCAAAGGTTTTCCGGCTCGTGGAAGGTCAAATGAGTAAGCCGGAAAATTAACAAACCAGCACTTGCTTTTAACAAACGAAACATGCAAATAATTCTAACGGATAGCAGGATAAGTTTTCCGCCCACGCATAATTGTTTCGTCCCTAGATACTTAAGAATTTAAAGTTATATTACAAACCCTCGCTGGGGCCAAAATGATGCATTGTTTCTCCCGCAGGAATAAAAGTTTTCACCCCCCCTTAGCCGGAGAAGCCTTGCCCTCTGGATCTTTTTTCTCGGCGTCTTCGGCCGGAGATGACACGTCTTCATCGCTTTTTTCTTCTTCTTCAGAAGCTGCAGCACTGGTCTTGGGTTCCTCTTGGGGAGCGTCCTTGGAGCTGGTCCAGGTAAATTGGGTTCCGGATTCCGCAGGTCGCGCCTCCGCGTCGCGCTCCTTTTGAAGTTCGGCTTCCAAGGGCTCGTCCGCCGGAAGAACGACCTTGTCGTAGAATTCATTATGCCGGATCCTGCGCGCGATACGGGTGTCGTAGCCGCTCACTGCATCCAGGAGCGCGTTAACATCCGTATCCGGAGGAACGCCCGTGGTTACCTGCTCAAGATCAAGCTCCGGGTTATGTGCTAAGCACATAGTTAGGGTCATCGCAGCTGCGCCTCGGGCTGATGATGCTTGTAGATCCGTCACCAGCTCCGGAAGAACGTCCATTTTTCCAACAAGTTTGCGAACGTTGCAAGTGCGACTCCTCTTGATGGATAAGTTGTAGCATATCTTGCGGGAGGCGGAGATGAGATCTTTGCAATCATCGCCTGCAAGTTGAAGAAGGTCGTCTCGTGGGAACAAATTCCGACGTTTTTCCGGATACCCAAGCGGCTCTGCATAAGATAATCAGGATATCAGCATGCAATGTGAGCATAAAAAGAAAGGTCAGAGCAAACATCTGGACAAAGTTTCAGCATAGTACCCAAGATGTTCTCGATGAGCAAGTCCCAGTGATGCTCCGCGGTCTCCATATATTTCCGGAGTCCATTGAGCTCTTTCTGCTGCCTCTTGATGGTCTCGCCGTCAGCATTTCTTTTCAATATAAGTTCGCCCTTTTCCCTGATGTGCTCGGAGTTTTTCTCCGCCAGCTGTTTCTCGGCCTACTCCTTCTTCAGTTCCGCCTCCTTTAGTTTCGTTTCCAATTCTTGGTACGAGGAGCGCAGGTTCTCAAGTTCCGACGAGGCTGTCGCAAGGGAAGAGGAGGCGCCTATAATAACATAAGTTAAAAGCAAGTTCAAAGTCGGAATATGACTAATGACGAAAAAGATGGAAACCAACCTTGGGCGTCCGTTAGTTGTTTGGTCAGTTCCGCATTCTCATCCTTCAGAGTCCGGATATTTTCCGCCTGATTCAGAGTAACGCGGCGCTGAAGGGCAATGTTCTTGTGCAGCTCATAATGCAGCGCCTGCTGTTCCTGTAAAACATAGACAGAGCAGGAGTAAAAATTCGGCCTGTAATAGTGGTTTCCTCCAAAGCGTTATTGCCGGAACCTTTCCGCCATAATGCTTGGGGGCTACTGATCCAATTTAAAAACTTTCCCGGAAGTAATATTTCTCTAAGCATCTAAGCGCTAACTATTGTTTGAGTTTCCGCCTACATGCTTGGGGGCTACTGGGGAGTACCTTTTGCTTGCAGATGAGTTTGTCGAAGAACTGGCCGACATCCTTCTTAAAATCCTGGATTTCCGATGTCGCGGCGTCTGGCTTCCCCCAGGCGTTATTCAGCATGGCGTTGAGCAAGTCTTGTTCAAGCTCCCATTTCTCCGCCTCGGTTAACTTGTTGAAAAACTTGGTAGCATATGCCTTGGGGGTGGAGGTGGTGTCAGCCGGATCTCCAAAGTTTTTCGGAAAAACGACGATGTCGCCAGCGCCGTCTCCGGCCTTCTCAGAAGAAGTAACTTCAGCCTCTCCTTGGCCTTGTTCTTCTGCGTCTTCTTGGGTAGGGCCTTTGGCCTTAGGATCTTCTCCGCCCACCTTCTCGCTGCTAACCGGAATTATTTCCGGTGGAGTGTTTGTGGCAGGAGGGGGAGACGGGTCAGCTTGAGGGGGAGACGGCCGAGGAGTAGGGTGGGAGGTACTTGGCGGAGCTGGAGTAGTAGGACCAACTGCCGGAGACTTTTTCATATATTTAGTGATAGGCTCTTGGCTGATGGTCCACGTGGCAGTGGTACTCGGATTCCTGCAAACAAGTGAAAGGGATCGAATAAGAAATAATTTCGCCAAGATAGAGGTGCACCATATTCGGAAACTTACGGGGCGCCGGGGATGATGGGGCGCGAGCGCTGGCCAGCTGTTGAAAGCATCTTCAGGCGCGCACGTTCCGCTTTCCTCGAGTCTAGCGGAGGTGGCTTTACGGTCTTGGACTTCTTGGCGAAGGCCTCGCCGCTATCTAAGCCGGAGCTAGGGCGCGGGGACGCTTCGAAGGTCGAGGGGCCGCCTTGCGGGGTGCATGTTCCTCTTCCTCCTCTTCGTCTTCCGAAACCTCCTCCGCCGCGTCGCCGCTGACAGGGACACGAAGAATGGTGCGGAAGTTTTCCTCCGCCAAATTGTTGAGCTGGGAGGAATATGAATAAAAGTCAGAGTTAACATCCAAAAACTTGTGAAGTTTGAAGCAACGAAAAGAACAGAGCTTACCGGAGGACACTGGTCGTTTGTGTAGATATCCTTGATCAGTTCCGGGACCTGTTGGCCCCTAGGAATCTTCACCAATGTCTTGAACCTTCTCTTGAGGGAGTCGGCCGGAAGATCATGGCGAGTGACTCGGAGGAGATCGTCCGCCCCAGTATAAGCGCACATCAGGCGTGCGTTGTAGCGCAGGGGCTGGATCCTCCGGGAAAACCAGCTGAGAGTAAGCTGGGCTCCGGTCAGTCCGTCATGGACTAGCCAGGAAATTCTCCGCGCTGCCTTCTCCAAGATAGGGGTTTGGGCGAGTGAGGGAACAAAGCTCCAGCTTGCAAGCTCTTCCGGAGGCTCGTTGATGAACTTGGGCAGGCCATCGTGTACGTCCGGAACTGAGGCGTTCTTCTCATAGAACCATCCGGCGTTCCAGTACCGGACGGATTCGTGCGAATCGTGAGGAGGATACATGCGGCTAGGGTGGAGCATGAACGTCATACTCCCACAGTTCACCATTGCTTTGTCTTTGGTTTCCTTCTTCACCCGGAAAAAGAACTGCCATAACTTGACATCTGGTCGGATCCCAAGGTGCCCTTCGCAGAGAGTTACGAAGTTGGATAGGAGGAGATATGAGTTTGGGCAGATGTTGTGGGGCTGGAGCCCGTATGTGTTGAGGACGGAGAGAAAAAACTCCGAGCAAGGGAGTGATAGTCCGCGTTCCACCCAAGCCTTGGTCATAACGATTTCTCCGGCTTCGGGCTTGGGGACGTCGGAATCACGTGTGAAGCTCCAGTGAGTGGAGATCATACCCTCGTTCTGGAGCTCTCTAAGCTCCACATCAGTAGTTGCGCAGGGCCACCACTGACCCCGCTCTCCTTCGCGGATCCGGGCCTTGGACGCCCTCTTGTTTTCCGCCTCCTGTACTTTGGCTGCCATCCTAGCTTGTCCCTCGAGTTCTTCTTGAAGCTCTTTGAGGGAGGGGATCCGGCCTGGAGCGGTGCTGGAAGATGCGGAAAACGGTTGAGCTAGTCCAATGTCGGAAACATATGGTGGCAGGAATGATATGGGATCCGGACATATTGGTTCTAATGGATTGGGATCCGGGCTACTCGGAGAGCTACCAGTACAGTGCGATGAATCGAGTGGCATGCTTCCGGCTGCACCCATACAAATTACATGAGTACCCGGATCTACACTACGTTTGTCTTCTACAAGGCCGGCGCACGTACCGTTAATGGCGCGGTGGCTCGACGGAGTTCCGGTGAAGACGAGGTCGCCGGACTTGCAGGAAACCACTTCGCGTGACCACGAATCGGCGGCGGGGAGGATTTCCCGTTCAACCGAAGCGGTCTTGGCGCGAGGGAAGGCTTGGACTGGCGGCGCGCGGAGTTCACTGTGGTGAAGTTCGCCGGAGTCAAGATCCGTCGGGCGGCGCGGCGCGAGGAGGAAGACGAAGTGGTGAGGAGAGGTGAAAGAATGAGGAATTACCGAGCTGCGGGGTATTTATAGGCCACACGCGGAGATTCGGGATTTGGATCCGACGGTGGAAACGGAACGGTCACACCGTTGGATGGACGACACGTGTTTTAGGTCAAGTGCGGTAAAACGACGTGGAGGTAACTTAACCATGCACTCCCGAAAATTCCGGCTAAAGATTTGCATCTACGAAAATTTAGCGCGGGAAATAAGGAAGTTGCACGCGGGAAAAGCGGAGTCTCCGTTGTTATACGTGATCTGAAGATGAAGGACTTCCGAGTGAATGAACCCGGAATCAAGTAATAGTTTTGAAGCTCTTCAAGATTCTCTTCGTTTCCGAGCTAAATGAAGTCGGAGGAATGATGAATCTCGGAGAACTTCGGGGGCTACTGTTGTGGGTATACTTTATGGGTATATCAATGGCATGGCCTAGATCCGGCAAGCCCGGGTGGCCCATAGTTGGTGATGAGGCTTGTGGCCCATCGGGCGGCCCAGTTGCTGTAGATCACGAAGGATGAAGTCCAGCCCAGGAACAGGAAGCCGGATCCTAACCGACCTACGAAGGAGGCCGGATCCGTGGAGGCCCATAAAGTATCCGGATCCAGCACGTACTTGGAGGAAGGCGGATCCTTGACGTACACGGCAAGACATTGTACCGTAGTTAGGCAACTTGTATTCCGGCTAGGACTCTCCATGTAAACCCTAGATCCGTGCGCCTATATAAGCCGGATCCCGGGAGCCCTAGAGACACAGCCACAACTCATTGTAACAACGCGCAAGCGCCCAGATAATTCCAGACAAGCAGCAGTAGGACCTGTCATCGTGCAGGTGTTCCGAAGCTGGGTAACTCGCGTACCACCGTCCCGTGTGCACTCCGCCCTATGGCCCCTACATCTTCTCCCCCTCGTGAGGATCCCTCCTCCGAGGTACCGTCGAATAGGCAACGACAGTTCAGATTACAAAGAGGTCCGAAAGATAGTAGAAAATGCTATCAAAACCTGTAATTTTATAGAAAGGTCCCTGCCTAAAGATGAAAAAAGCAATTGAATCCTTGTAGTCCTTCTCCACCGCGACGAGATGCACTCGACGGCTATCGGCGCCGCCCCCGCGGACGAAACTACTTCGCATTGGGCTGGCATTGAGCGCCATGATAGAGTCGGTGATGGGCCTCCTTGATGGTATGTCGGCATGGAGTTGAAGACGCTGCAGTGCACACGACACCACATCATGGAGTGGCCCTGTCGACCTAACCTCGGAAAATATGGCCTAAGCTGATGAACTCCGCAGATAGTAGCAGATCCTCTCCATGTTGATCGATAAAGATTAGCTCTCCAACACATTCCCTCTCCATCTCCACGATGGCGCACCTAGGTATGACGCGCCACTGGTATGGCTGAAGAAAATAAGTCAGTCCACCGCCTCCTTCGCCTCTACACAACACCATGCCCCAAGATCAAGATCTGGAGAGTAGTCGAGCTTTTTGAGCAGGAGCTTGCACCTGCCCCCTCCGGCGATGTCGGCTCTGACCTTAGGAGCGTCACGAGCAAGAAAAGGAGGCGCATCCCCTGGCTGTAGCTCAAGAGGGGACAACCGACATCTAGCCGAATCTTAATAGTAGCAGCAAGAACTAAACCTAAACTACACCTACTAAGGGTCCCTCTCCAACCTTAATGTCGGCTATCACCGGGGAATGGAAGGGGCTTGTCGGCCCAAATCGAGTGTGGAACGAGAAGGGAGCGGTGGGGGTCGAAAAATGATTATTTGTGGTGCCCGTATGATTCTGAGGGGTTCTTTCCGGTGTATGTTCTGCCAAGGAAATATTTCATACCCAAAAACATTTTCAGTTTACATTATGCGACTTTTGCAGTATCCATTTTTAGGGAATCTGCTATTGTTGCTCTGAAGTCAACTTCTATCTTTTTCAATTTATTAAAAACAATTATTGCCCCCTCTGTGCTTTTTGAAGTGTATTTTTTCGATAAAGGAAATATATTAATATGATGAGGATACCAATTACATCCAATCTCTGCAACAATGCAATACCCTAATAGCAACACAGATTCATACAACCAAAAAAAGAAAGAAGCTAAGAAAGAAAAGTTTCGCTACATTGTTCTAGTCCTCATAGCAGCAACACAAACACCACCAAAACAACACCGGACGTTCAAGTTCTCCAAAAGCGACACCTCCAAGAAAGTGTCCGTCATCACCTGATCATAGATGTTAGGTTTTCACCCTGAAGAAAGTGTTCGTTCTCAAAACAATGCCTTCAACAATACCATTGCCAGTCATAATCAATTAAGGTCAGATCTTGGATTTTCACCGTAAAAGGTAAGACTTTGAACTTCTCCTACATTGTCACCCCCACTTGCATGCCGCTGATACGAAGTCCGATCACCAAGAAACTTCCTACTCGTTGCAAAGACTCGAACCACCATTACTAGTCTTCAGATCTCATCTTCCATGCCATCATCCGCCTTTGAATTCACCATGGCGCAAAAAAGACATGTCCCATGGTACGACAATAGATACCAGAGCTTCACGCGCTCCCCATTGAAACCAAACGGTCGGAAAAAAACATGGTTGCACATGACTGAATTCTATGCGATGCAGCAATCTCCAAGCATGAGACGCTCAAGGGAGCTCGCCGATGGAGACATCCAGAACTCGACGGCCAAATCAAGGAGGACAGGCATCCAGAAGATCTTCGTCTTGGAATGAGAGGAACACTAGGACCGCAACTTTTATTTTAAGCAAACCGATGACCCCACGGCATGTCCCTTTGGCTCCCAACAGTAGGCGGAGATCTCAGCGGACGCCGCCATAACCACCCGCACCACGCGGAGATGAGGCGCTGATGCGGTGTGGTCGCGAATTGCTGCGCAGCAGGGGGCAGGCCAGACAGATCTGGAGCGGAGCACGTCTGTCAGGGATCGACTCAAACGGGCGGGTGGCGACCATGCGATGCGAGGAGCATGGAGCAGCGGCGGCGGAGATCAAGCCAACCAACGCGAGGAGAGCAGAAACAGCCAACCAGAAAGAAATCGATGCAAGCGCAGCGTACTGCAGTCGGTAAGGACAAAAAATGGCAGAATCAATCTCAACCGATCGAGGATCGGGCAAGACATTTGAGACCAAAAACTATTGATGCACGGAGTTGCGACCGCATGAAAAAATGGGTTTCCACAAGATTCATCCATTTCGAACGATATGTGCCAACCTACCCCCAATTGATCGATCAATAACGCTCCATTTTTTGTAAATCCAAAGGACCATGTTAATTTATACTACTGACAAAATCATGAATGGTAAGACATGCAAATGCACGAAGGTCCGCTCACTCCCCCCCCCCCCCCCCCCACCAGCTCTCACCTCGCTACACTAACTGGTCGATCCCCTTTCTTCTTCGGGCCGATCCGGAGCCTCTCCGCCGGAATAGCCGGCCGGAGACGGTGGAGGTGGTGCGCCGGCGTAGTCTAGGTCTCTCCTCTTCTAGTTTTTAGGATTACCCTTGTGGATCTTGGCGTGATGCCAGTAGTTTGGAGAGGGGTGCTCGATCTGTTCGGCTAGATCTGGCACAATCTAGGCTTCCTCTTCGTCGTGTGGTTGCTCCAGTGGCCGGAGCTGCTCGTGAGGAAGAGGATCACCGTCTCCTTTAATAAAGCCGGTGGTGTTTCTGCTGGGGATGGTCTGAGAAGAGGGAGCTGCAACTCTTCTTTGCCTTTGTCCTGCCGTGGTAGCGAGAGGAGGCGGGAGGGGGAGGTTTCGTTCTTCCTCGGGCGGTTCCTGATTCGGTGGCGGCGGATTGTCATCGACATGTGCATCCAAGCTAGAGGCATCTTTGCCTCTGCTATCCATGGCCGGTGCAGCGGCCAATCTTCGACAACCTCCAGGATGGAGGCTCTACTTCGTCCTCGCTGCTGGAGCTCGGTGCCTTGTCACCACCAAGTGGTTCGTTCCCGGTGGTCTCCAGGTGTCTGGCAGCGATGGATCGGCGCCAGAATGGGGTGTTCGGGCGCTTGTGCCCCGTTCCTCGGCGGCGACGCCTTGAGGATGCCGGCGTCTGGTGGCGGAGGTGTGGTGACCCTGCATACCACTGCATATTGTAGTATGCCAGTCGTTGATATAACATTCACGAAGTACCTTTCCGCAAATATTACATCCCTCAGAGTAGTACAACAGAACATAGAAGGTCCATAACTCATTCATTTATTATTATTACAAGCATATTACACATATCGTCTCGGAGCTCATCTTGGGTCCTAAGAGGAAAACTCCTGGGTTCGAGGCGAACCCAACCTAACTTACAATATAGAAGTTTCGCTAAGTTATACATTTATTCTCTCGAGCAGCTAAGTATTAAGAGTTCACGCTGCTCGGCTACTACTACTACTCGATACGTTTAGGCTTGATCTCCTCCGGAAGCCTCCCCGGTTCCGTAGACTATGAGGTAGTCTACGCCTTCAATACCTCCAGAGAGGTCTGGTTCTTCATAGCCGATGATCTCGGCTCCTTCAGGGTTGTCGTAGTCCTCCTCCAGACGATTCAGACAATCTAAGCAAGGGATTTAAGAGTGGGATGAGTACGAGCGTACTCAACAAGTTCATTATAGATAAGAGGTGTTTAATGCACTAGCTACGATATTAGACCAGAAAGTCTAATACCAATGCAGGTTTTGATAAACATTTCTTCAAGAGATTGTTTTTATTTCAAAGAGCTATGTCCGTCAGCCTTCACCGGTTTACTAGAACTTCATGGAGCTCCTTTCCGGCCGCGTTCGCAGTTCCATATCCCAGAACAGGGAGTGACAGGTCCCGGTTCTTTACACTCTGCAGAGGTGTGTTGCTTTACCCACAAGAGATCTTAACCTTGGTGCCAACCGGGCAGCTCTCCCGTCCACACTTCCTATGGTGTGAGGCCCGGTATAAGGTCTAGCCAATCATGTTCCTCCGCTACCTCGAACACCCACCCTTTGTTGCATGCCCCGACCCTGGGTCCTCGCCGGTCCCATTATTCCCACTCACGGGTGGACCCCGACCACGACAACAGTTTGGGACTCGTTAACCAAACTCCTTCGCCGGTAGCTGCAACCCATCATAGACCGCAATACCGTGGGGACTTAAGGCTTCCCCAGCCAACCGCTTGTTCTTCGAGCGACAAGTGTCTACGGACTATGCCGTGGGGACTTAAGGCTTCCCCAGCCAACCGCTTGCCCTGACAGATACAAGTGTCTACGGTAAAGCGCATCCGTTGATGAACGAGAGGTGGAAACACTTTTGACTACTCCGTCCCACTCCGGATCTTATGGTTAACACGGGTATTACGGCACAAGAATCACTGGCGACATTTGTTGTTTAATCCTAGATGGATATAAACCCTTGCAATGGAACCTCCACCATATCAACACAATCCATGGTTCCATTGCCAACCACATAGTCATATTCATAGTTATGAAAATAGTGGTTTTGGTTTTTATGCAATAGTGATAACCATAGTACTTTGCAAGTAATTTGATAGAAATACTCAAATGACATGAGCAAGTGATGAACTTGCCTGAACACTGCAAAGTTCTGCAGTTGGATGGTGTGGACTGACCCTTGTCCTCTGTTTCTGAAAAATAGCATCATTGTCCGATAAGGGCAATGGTTAAAGAAGCAGTTATGCATGATTCCGGTTTTAGGGTTTGTTTCCCCCTTCCGATGTCGTTATTATTTCATGTGAGAGGTTAATACTAAGAATAATTTGGAGATACTCTATTTAAAGTAAAATTACAACCTTGAAATGTTGTCAAGGTGTTTTTAAAGTCCAAAAACATTTTTGGACTTATTTTCATTATTGAAAATATTATGTGTGATTTAAATAATTATTTAAATCATCAAATTAAGACTTATTCTTAGTTGTCTTCAAAAATTCTCTTTGATATTTTATTTAGATAGAGAATTTTATGCTGATCAATTTTCATATTTTTAATTATTTTTTTAGAGCTTTTAAACATTTCTTATGTATTTTCAAAGTTTCTGTTTTTAACTAATTTTGTGAAATGACTAAATTGCCCTTGGGCCCCACCTGTCAGGTGGCCCAACGGGTTAGGTTAGACCGGCTTGGGTCCAACCGACCCGTGCGGTCGCTCACACTTCTCCCCCACCGCGCCGCCTCGACGAACCCTAATCCCCTTCGCTCTGGCGACCCGTGTCGCCCTCGCCGTCGCCGGTCGATTCCGGCGAGCTCCGCCGGTCATGGCCCTCGCCATGGGGCGCAATCGAACCGCCCCACGACGGCGGTCCTCCTCATCCGCGTCGATCTGGAGCGGTGTTGCTCTAGCTCGCCTTCGTCTACCTCTGCGGCGGCTAGGGTTACGGGAGTTGGGCGATCCCGCCGCTCCTGGCGCTATGGTGCCGCCGTGGCTTCGCCACCGTGTGCGCGAGGTGCCGCGGTGCTGCCATGGCTTGGCTTGGCCTGGTGCTGCCGCGCTCCGGCGTGTGCCGCCGTGGCCGCCATGGCTGCGCCTGTCTGCTCGACTCCAAGTAAGTGCGCCACCTCTTCTGCTCCCCTCCTGTGCTTGATCTTCTTCCTCCTCTAGCTCTCCTGCTGTGCTGTGCTTGCCTGCACAAGAGCTGTGGTGCTCTTCTGCAGCGCCATGTGTGCCTGCTCCTGCTGTGATATGCTGCTGCGCTATGCATGTGCTACTTTGCTCCACTGGCCTTGGCCATTGTTGCCATGGCCATGCCAGTGCTTGTGTTACTGCCGTGTACAGCCCTATCATGCTATCCTTTATCCTGTGCAACAATTCCTAGTCTAATTGATTGCTATGCTTGCATTTCTTGCTTAATTCCATCTCTGTGCCTCTGTTCTTGTTACTATGCTTGCCAGATACTCAAGTGTATTCATGTATACTGCCCTGGCTTGATTACAGTGTGTATTTCTTGCAAATTTGCAAGTGCCTGAGCTACTGTGGCTAATTCTTGTGCTCAATTTTATGATTATGCTCAATTGAGTATCACTGTGGTACAGTGATGAATTTATATGTTTGGCTGGTGTATTATGATTAGCTGTGAAGCAACTGTTGATGATTTGGTGTTGTGTTAGTCAAATGATTCATGAATTGTTGCTAGGCTGGCTCTAGCATGTACTGGCATGCTCTGGCAAGCTTCTGATGATCATATGATCATTAGTTGCTTGCATATGTTGCTGTTGTATCACTGTGCCTCACTATTGCTCTCTCTCTGTGTTGGATGTGCATCACACAGGCTTGGCCTGGTGTGTGTTGGTGCTTGCTTAAGCATCAGTTGATGCTTGCAGTGATCCAGTGGATCAATCGCAAGGCTCTGGTTAATCTATAGCTTGTATATTCATTTATCTGTGTTGTCTTGCTTGGCTAAGTGGATAAATGATGTGAACTGCTTGCAGTTATGATCATCTTTTTACTTGTGAAAGGCTAGCTAGATGCCAACCCTTAGTTGTGTACCCTAGTCCATTAATTTGAACCCTTCTGGTGATGATAAATGTGCAAGGCTTGTGATTTGGGTTTGTTGCAGTGGTTGAGGTGGCCTCAACAGCAGTTCTTGCTGTTCAGGAAGCTCCCACCCCTGTTGGCTAGCTGTGGCTTGATGAATGCATCTCTGGACAATCCCTTGTTGGATTTCCAGTGAGCTTTACTGTTGACAAACAAGATAGGCACAAGTTGCCTATCTATCTGATGGTTTAGCTAGCTATGGTTGTGTTTTGTAAATCTGGCTGACTAGACAGGATCCATCAATGATGGATTCCTTTGGTTATACCCCTGTATGGATATGACCAATGTTCCCTTGATGAATTCCTTCTAGCTAGGTCACTGGTTTGCTGGCACCAAATGGCTTGGCAGCCATATGATGATACAAACAGGGTTTTCCACCCATTTTGTTTCTGTGATGCAGATGGATGCTTATTTATGAGCAAATCAGTGTTTTGCTCAGGTTGATTTGCTTTATACCTCACTCCAGCTCCTAGAAAAGTTGTTGGTGTAGAGGTTTAGCTGCTGTGTTGATCTTAAGCTTGCCCTGCTCCTCCTTGCAAGCTGGTGGTGCTTGATTTGGTTCTGTGGTGTTCTTGAGTCGGTTGAACAGTAAAGCTGTTCTTCCTGTTCTTGTGTTCTTGGTTTGCTGGTGACTTACCCAGTGCAGCCTGTCGATGGATTTGGCTTAGGGTTTACTGTGGAAAAGCTTTTATATGGTTGGCCTTTGCTCCTCTGGTCGACAGCTCCACCTTACCCCTTTGGTGACTCACTGTGTGTGTGTGCTGCATGCCACACAGCCCTGTGAGCATGCTATGTGTGTGTGTGTGTATGCTGATGCTGTGCACTTGGACTTGGAGAGGATCAGCTCGGCTGATCTCTGTGCATATCCTCCCTATTCCATTTCTTTGCTAACCTGCCAAGTGGCAATGCCACTTGGCATAACTATTTGCTTTGCTTTGTTATGTGCAGGTTTCAAACAAATGATCAAGATGATCCAGAAGATCACCAAGTCCAAGATCAAGTGAATTTGATCTTGTAGTATTTAAGATAGAATCATAACTTGTATCTTTCTTTTATTTTCATTTTCTATATTTTCCAATTTGTGTAATGTGTTGTAATGTATCATAATTCAATTCTGGATACTGTAATTGACAATGTATTATGTGTGATTATCAATAAAGCTCCATTTTCCTTAATGAGCTTTACATAATTGTTGTATTATTTATAATCTTGATTAATGATAATTGTTTATTAAATTATCTCAAGTTTGAATTATGTGATATCCATTTGAGGTTTGAATTTGAAATTCAAATTCAAATTTGGTTTAAATTCAATCATACAACTTAACTTTTAATTCAATCATGTAACTTAACATTGCAATGCAATATCTCTTCCCTCTTCTCAAAACCCTAATCTAGTTAAGTAAGAACAAGTTCATCGCATTCTCGAAACCCTAACCCTGTAGGATGTCAAGAGAGAAACATGTTCCCCTTCGATGCAGTTTTGTTTTAAAAGCGCGAAATTTCCCCGTAATTTACAATGCAATGCACATCCCTTTCTAAAATCTACCCCTCGATCGTCTCTAAACCTGGGACATTACAGGAGGCTACCCAGGACTTGATTGCTTTTGTATCTTTAGTTCTAGGGTGGTTTTTGCAATTTGGCAGGCCTTATCTTCTAATATTTGGTTCTTTTGTGCGAGTGATGTAAAAGGACCCGCCTGCATATTTGTAACCTGCCACGTGGTTTAATGGATGGTCTTCCGGGCTCTTCTAGACCCCTTTCTTGTGCAAAAAAAAATCATGAATGGCAACATTGTCGAAAAGTTCTTCTCGCACATGAGCTCCAATGATCCCTCTATGTTAAAATTTTCAAAAATAATGTTTGTAAGTTTAAATTTTATTTTGGGAACATCTATGCACTTTCTCAATGATATATCCTACATGCATGCAAAATCGCACGTGAAACTTTTTTTTTGTTGGTCACACAGCAATAAAAAACCTAATTTTTTTTTGAGCTTTGAAAATGTGATAAGCAAATCACACTTTTGTCACTTTTGTGTAGCTTAAAATACACATTGTTTCTAATTGATAAATTGCATGTTTGTTGTATAGATCAGTAACTACATCCTGATTATTTTTTCAGCATTTTACGGAACTCATAAAAAATGTTTGGCGTTTTAATAAAAGAAATCAACAGTGCCCCTGGACAACAAATCTCCAATCTTTCCATCACTGGATAAGTTCATACTGCTCCTGTCCATGGTAGCAGTAAAAGTACCATAAAAATGTCCATAAATGGTAGCAGTAACAAGCACCATAATATTCCCATGCATGATACTTCTTACTCCCTGTTCGCCAGCTATATAATTCGACCTATCGGCCACACATGTGGTAGTGGTCTAAATCAAAAGATGCGAGAATTAATTGGGCTATTCTTTGATCAAACTACTTTTCTTCTCTTCCTCATGAACTTTCACAAGTTTTGCCAAAAGATTGAAGTCTAGTATTTCTGTATATAGGATGCAACTGCAACATGAGAAATTGGCATTGGAGGCACCGGGATAAATACTTCAACTGCGTTGTGAGCGCTTATTGTTGCGAGAGTTACACTGAGAACTCTGAATAGGGATCTGACAAAAACATGACTAATAACATTAGCCAAAAATTCTTCTGGCACATGAGCTCCAATGATCCATCTATATTAAAAATAGTCTAGTATATCCTGCAAGCATGCAAAATCGCAAAGATAAACTCTTTATATTATTCGCTACACAAAAATGACAAAGTCTGGTATTTTTTTTGAGATTTGAAAATGCCATACTCATATCCACCATTTTTTCATTTTTTTGTAGCTTAAAATACACATTGTTTCTTATTTATATTTTTCATGTTTATTATATATGTTACTGACTACATCCTGATTTCGCCCATAATTTTATGAAACTCGTAAAAATGATTTTTGTTTAAATAAAACAAAATAGCTAGTGCCCATGTGCAACAAATCTCCACTCTTTCCATCATTCGATAACCTGGTGGTAGTAAAATGAACCATAAAAAATGCCCATAAATGTTAGTAGTAGTAAGTACCATATAATTTCCCATAAAGATAATTTGTATTCCTTGTCCACCGGCTATATAATTCAACTTACGGCGCACATGGCCGGTAGCGGACTAGAAGATGTGAGAATTAATTAGGCTATTCTTTCTTAAAACAATTTCTCTTTTCCTCATGAACTTTTACAAGTTTTGACAAACGATGCAAGTATAATATTTATGTATACATGATGCAATTGCAATGGGATAAATTGGCATTAGTGGCACTGGGATAGATATATAGTTCATCTGCATTACGAGTGCTTGTTGTGTCCATTGTGATAGTTAATTATACTGAGAACTGTAGGAAGGGATAAGATAAAAACATAACTAGTAACATTAAGAACATTTCTTTTGGCACATGAACTCAAATGATCCCTCTATATTTAAAAAAATCAAAAAATATTTATACGTTAAAAAATGAAAACAGTTCAACACACTGTCAATGATATACCTTACAAGCATGCAAAATGGCAATGCAAAACTCTTTCTATTATTGGCTACACTAAAATTAAAAAATATGATATTTTTGAGATTTGAAAATGTATTACTCTATCGACACTTTTGTCATTTTTTGTATTAAAATTTACATTATTTATTACTGATATTTTGCAAGTTTATTTTATACATCAATGACTACATACTGACGCTTTTCAGAATTTTATGAAAGTCATAACAATAACTTTCGTTAAAAAAAAAACAGGATCACAAGTGCACATGTGCGACGAATCTCCACTCTTTCCACCGTTGGATAAGTTCAAACTACTCCTATACCTTGTAGTGGTAAAATGTACCTTAAAGATTCCCATAAATGGTATTAGCATCATTAGAAAGTGCTTTTCAATACGAATCCAACGGTGCTAATTACATATAATAAAATTAAAATTTTATTGCTCAATTTTTATGGTCAAAGTTCGTCTTGAAATACGCGTGCGCCTTATTCCTTGAAATGGAGGTAGTATATCAGAAGAAATCCTCAACAGACAAAACTAGCTTGTATATTTAGTGAAATCTTAGTACAATTTCCCAATCATAAATATATAGGAAATGACAAGAATGTTAAATCTTGTCTCTAGCATTAGCTATGTTTGGTCCAATAATTGAAACTGGAAGAACTTGCATGGAATAAACTAGCACAATAGCATTATATAATTATAAAATGAGGATACGTGTATATAACATCACATCATTAGCAGGCTTCATGCTAATTTTTACCCCTTTAATTTTTTCTGCACGGAGGGAGATGCCATGTAATGTCATTGCTTGTCATTGCGAGGATTAGGGAAATATCAACGTGATGAGCATTTTTTAGATACTACATTACTAGTTAGCATGCAAGTACAATGCACATCTTCACAATGTGGGACACGTAATACAAAACGCAAAGCAAACTCCAACCGGTGAACATGTTTGACAAATATGTGTATGTAATTTTATATGTTGTAGTACACTGAAAACTGACACATCAAAGTAATTGATGTGTATGGAATTTTATATGTTGTAGTACAGTGTAAAAAAATAATTTTACAGAATTTTGTGAAGCCAATTGGCATACATCCAAATATCAGATGCATCAAAGTAGTTTATCAAATTATTCAATCAATAGTCTGGTATGCGAGAAAAACATACCACAAACGGTTAAGATTGTGATTCTTTAACAACATTCTGTTGTGAAAGTGATATCATATAATGTAGCATAATTATAAATTTATAGTAAAATTTGTACATGTACAAAGAAGCTGACACATATGTTAAGAAAAGTCCAACATATTCGAGTTCGAGGTCATATTTAGGTTCTGCATCGTTGCATGTTGCCACAAATTTAGTAGAAGTACCATGGAACCAAGATCACTATAACTGGTTGTCAATTAACTGTGCAACATAATATAAAGATATGTCATGAACAGTTGAATACCTGGGAAATAATTGGAAGATACAAGCATGAGTATTGCAGGGCAATACCAGGATGAACTTAGGTACGCATGCACCCGTTTTCTCCAATATTGGAAAAAATGCTATATGAAAATCTTCAAAAAATTGAAATAAAATTTTTCATGTACATATTATCTTGATAATTACTTGTGTAGGTTTTCACCGAAAAATACGATTATATGTGGCCTACATGAAAAATGAAAAATGTCCAAATACGATTGGTTGTGTAATGTTCACGTAAATAGGAATTTCCATTTTCACATTTATGTGTAGGTCACAGATCGTTGTTTTTAATGCCAAAATCTGCACAAGTGTCAACATAATATAGACATGCGTGTACTTTTTCGAACTTTTCTGAAACTTCGAAATAGAATTTTTGAAATTTTTCATAATGGGGCGCGCGTGCATCTGGGTTCACATCGTCCGCCTCCGAGTGCTGAGTCTCTTCCGTGCAATTCTTAAGAAAAGAGAAAGGGAATTAATTAGGCTCCCCATAAACATGGACTGGATTCAACATTATAATGATGTAATAAAGATTGACAAACAAAGTCAACGTTAGGAATATATCCAATAGGCAATAATAAAGTGGTTATTATTATATCTTTATGTTTATGTCAAATGTTTGCATCCCATGCCATAATTGTATTAATCAGAAACATTAATACTTGTCTGTTTCGTAAACATATAAGAGTCCATAGCAAGCCTCTTGTTAAACTAGCTTGTTGATTAATAGATGATCATAGTTTCATGATCATGAACATTGAATGTTATTAATAACAAGATCATATCATTAGGTGAATGATGTGATGGACACACACCCATCATAAGCGTAGCATATGATCAAGTCATTTAGTTCGTTTTGCTACAAGCTTTAATATACATAGTAACCTAATCATTCGACCAGGAGATCATGTTAATCACCTGCACCGGATGGATGCTTTGATGACATCAAACACTACTTCGTAAATGGGTAATTATAAATGTGACATTAAGTATTCGGAAAGTATAGGTTGAAACGCGTGGATCAATAGTTGGATTTGTCCATCCAAATGAAGGATAGATATACTCTGGTCCCTCTCGGTGAAAATGCAAGCATGTGAATGGCTCACAAGGGATGGCATATCACGGTACGAGTAAAGAGTACTTATCGGTAACGAGGTTGAACTAGGTATAGAGATACCGATGATCGAACCTCGGATAAGTAAAGTATCGCGCGACAAAAGGAATCAGTATCGTATGTTAATGGTTCTTTAGATCACGAAGTCATCGTTGAATATGTAGGAGCCATTATGGATCTCCAGGTCCCGCTATTGGTTACTGATCGGAGAAGTGTTTCGATCGGCGTGGTGGTCGGCGAGTTGAGTGCTGTGGGATGTAGAAGGCGGTGATTTTGCCAAGGGGAAACCTTTGCCCCTTTGGGCCACGGTGGCGACGTTCGCGGACGCCGTTCCCTTGTTGAAGGTGCCGTGAGGCTAATCTTCGTTCCTCTACTTCCTCCGGGTGAAAACCCCAATATCCTAGGATCGGGCGGTGGCGGCACTCCAGTGTCGTGCTCTTCTTCAAAACACCATCTTGGAGCCCACAACACGAGGCTCTCTGATGGTTGTGACGAAGGTGATTCTTCGGCGATTTTCAGCAAAGCTTGCTCCCTGCCCTTCCCTTGTCGAGCTACCTTGGTGCTGCATTGCGGTCTGTGAGCAGCGTGGGTTGGTTCCCGGCGGTGGTCGGCTTCCGGTGGCGTTTCTGAGATGGAGGGGTTCTGTCGATGTCCCGCGTGTTCGATGGCTCACTCTTGATTGAGCTCCGGCCCGATACTGTATTTTCCAGCTCTGAGTCCTCGTAGTCTTAGTTTTGGCCGAACATGTTGGTCGCGCTTCCGGTTGTAGCTTCTTTGGTAGTTCGTGTGGGCGTGTGGTTCGCTTTATAAACTGGGTTCAACACTTTGTATCGTTTTCGCTGTTGGTGGCTTTATTAATTCAAAGCTGGGCACTTAAGTGCCTTTTATTTGAAAAAAATATTAATAAGGTAAATTTTTTTGGTCGGTTTGGTTTTGCCTTCCACGTACGTGAGTCCTAGTTGTAATAGTTTTGTCCGGTGTTCAACGTAGAGTTGTAGTTTGAGTCAGTGTCTGATTGGAGTTAGAATATGTATTTAAAGTCTAGATCGGTAGTACTAGTTTATTCTAGTACGATCCTGAGTTTGAGTGGGTTAGAGCATTTCCAGAGGTCGCTCCGAAAGTGGCCCCTAAAGTGGTTCAGATTTAGCATTTAGGACGTTGTTACTTGGTGTCGCGTTTGAGACGTATCTCTCTTCAGTGGCGTCTTCTAAATAAAAATCTAGATTTTTTAAATTCAACTAGAAACAATTGAATTCATTCAAATTTATTATATATTACATGGATTTGAACAAAATTCTATCAAATTTAAACCTAAAACTAAACTAGTAGAACTTGCAGTGGCCAGAGCGGTCGTAATACTGGTGAAAATTGTACATGCCATCATCGACGTCGTCCTGCTTGCTACGAGGGTCGGCGTCCTCATCGACGGGCTAGTCCTTCACCATGACGATTGCGTCCTCGTCGACGGGCTCATCCTTCACCGCGCCAGTGGGTCCAGCTTCCTCGCCATCGTGGGTGAGATCGTGATACGTCTTCGATGTATCGATAATTTCTTATATTCCATGCCACATTATTGATGATATCTACATGTTTTATGCATACTTTATGTCATATTTATGCATTTTCTGGAACTAACCTATTAACAAGATGCCGAAGAGCCAGTTGCTGTTTTCTGCTGTTTTTGGTTTCAGAAATCCTAGTAAGGAAATATTCTCGGAATTGGACGAAATCAACGCCCAGGGTCCTATTTTGCCACGAAGCTTCCAGAAGACCGGAGAGTCAACGAAGTGGGGCCACGAGGTGGCCAGGGGGTACGGCGGCGCGGCCCCACCCTTGGCCGCACCGACCTGTCTCCTGGGCCCCTCGCGACGCCCCCTGACCTACCCTTCCGCCTACAAATAGCCTTCGTCGCGAAACCCCCAGTACCGAGAGCCACGATACGGAAAACCTTCCAGAGACGCCGCCGCCGCCAATCCCATCTCGGGGGATTCAGGAGATCGCCTCCGGCACCCTGCCGGAGAGGAGAATCATCTCCCGGAGGACTCTACGCCGTCATGGTCGCCTCCGGAGTGATGTGTGAGTAGTCTACCCCTGGACTATGGGTCCATAGCAGTAGCTAGATGGTTGTCTTCTCCTCATTGTGCTTAATTGTCGGGTCTTGTGAGCTGCCGAACATGATCAAGATCATCTATCTGTAATGCTATATGTTGTGTTTGTTGGGATCCGATGAATAGAGAATACTATGTTATGTTGATTATCAATTTATGTCTATGTGTTGTTTATGATCTTGCATGCTCTCCGTTATTAGTAGAGGCTCTGGCCAAGTTTTTGCTAGTAACTCCAAGAGGGGGTATTTATGCTCGATAGTGGGTTCATGTCTCCGTGAACTGGGAGTGACAGAAACCTCTAAGGTTATGGATGTGCTGTTGCCACTAGGGATAAAACATTGATGCTATGTCCGAGGATGTAGTTATTGATTACATTACGCGCAATACTTAATGCAATTGTCTGTTGTTAGCAACTTAATACTGGAAGGGGTTCGGATGATAACATGAAGGTGGACTTTTTAGGCATAGATGCATACTGGATAGCGGTCTATGTATTTTGTCGTAATGCCCAATTAAATCTCACAATACTCATCATAATATGTATGTGCATGGTCATGCCCTCTTTATTTGTCAATTGCCCAACTGTAATTTGTTCACCCAACATGCTGTTTATCTTATGGGAGAGACACCTCTAGTGAACTGTGGACCCCGGTCCAATTTTCTACACTGAAATACAATCTACTGCAATACTTGTTCTACTATTTTCTGCAAACAATCATCTTCCACACTATACATCTAATCCTTTGTTACAGCAAGCCGGTGAGATTGACAACCTCGCTGTTTCGTTGGGGCAAAGTACTTGGTTTGTGTTGTGCAGGTTCCACGTTGGCGCCGGAATCCCTGGTGTTGCGCCGCACTACATCTCGCTGCCATCAACCTTCAACGTGCTTCTTGACTCCTACTGGTTCGATAAACCTTGGTTCTTACTGAGAGAAACTTGCCGCTGTGCGCATCACACCTTCCTCTTGGGGTTCCCAACGGACGCGTGTCGAACGAAAAGACAATACGTCAATCACGCGCATCAAACAAAATTTCTGGCGCCGTTGCCGGGGAGATCAAGACACGCTGCAAGGGGAGTCTCCACATCCCAATCTCTTTACTTTGTTTTTGTCTTGCTTTATTTTATTTACTACTTTGTTTGCTGCACTAAATAAAAATACAAAAAAATTAGTTGCTAGTTTTACTTTATTTGCTATCTTGTTTGCTATATCGAAAACACAAAAAAAATTAGTTACTTGCATTTACTTTATCTAGTTTGCTTTATTTACTGTTGCTAAAATGGGTACTCCTGAAAATACTAAGTTGTGTGACTTCACAACCACAAATAATAATGATTTCTTATGCACACCTATTGCTCCACCTGCTACTACAGCAGAATTCTTTGAAATTAAACCTGCTTTACTGAATCTTGTTATACGAGAGCAATTTTCTGGTGTTAGTTCTGACGATGCTGCTGCCCATCTCAATAATTTTGTTGAACTTTGTGAAATGCAAAAGTATAAAGATGTTGATGGTGACATTATAAAATTAAAATTGTTCCCTTTCTCATTAAGAGGAAGAGCTAAAAATTGGTTGCTATCTCTGCCTAAGAATAGTATTGATTCATGGACTAAATGCAAGGATGCTTTTATTGGTAGATATTATCCCCCTGCTAAAATTATATCTTTGAGGAGTAGCATAATGAATTTTAAACAATTGGATAATGAGCATGTTGCACAAGCATGGGAAAGAATGAAATCTTTGGTTAAAAATTGCCCAACCCATGGACTGACTACTTGGATGATCATCCAAACTTTTTATGCAGGACTGAATTTTTCTTCGCGGAACCTATTGGATTCAGCTACTGGAGGTACCTTTATGTCCATCACTCTTGGTGAAGCAACAAAGCTTCTTGATAATATGATGATCAATTACTCTGAATGGCACACGGAAAGAGCTCCACAAGGTAAGAAGGTAAATTCTGTCGAAGAAACCTCCTCCATGAGTGATAAGATTGATGCTATTATGTCTATGCTTGTGAATGGTAGGACTAATGTTGCTCCTAATAATGTCCCGTTAGCTTCATTGGGTGCTCAAAAAGAATATGTTGATGTGAATTTCATTAAAAATAATAATTATAATAATTCTAGGCCATATCCTGCTAATGGTAACTCTTATGGTAGATACGCTTCACCTAATGAGGAAAAGATATTAGAAATTGAAAGATCCACCAAGAACTTTATGCAATCGCAATATGAGCAAAATAAATTGTTTACTAAAACTATGAATGAGCAATCTACCTTGTTGAAGAACATAGGAAATCAACTCAAAAATCTGAATATGGAGATCTCTGGGTTGCAAACTAAACTTGCTAATGCTGAAAACCGAATCTCATACATGTTTGCGTCACAATCTTCTTTAATTAATAAAATGGCTGCTAAACCTGAGGATATAGATAATAAAATTGTTACTACAGCAAATGCCATCCAAGTTGGAATTAATGAGAATATGAGATTGATGGCCGAATTGCGTGCTAGGTGGGAAAGAGAAGAAAATGAAAAAGAAGATAATATAGCTAAAGTTTGGACTATTACCACCACTAGTAATGCTAATGCTACACAAGTTGCTGCACCTCCTACTATTAATGGTAAAATAATTGGTGTTGGCAATGTTTCCACTTCTAATGCAAAGCGCGAAAAACTGCCCGAAACTGCTAAAACTGCTGAAA
Source organism: Lolium perenne (assembly GCF_019359855.2). NCBI lineage: Eukaryota > Viridiplantae > Streptophyta > Magnoliopsida > Poales > Poaceae > Lolium > Lolium perenne. The sequence continues at coordinate 46,987,187 of NC_067244.2, forward strand.
CTACCTGTGATAAAACTGCTGAAATTTTTTCCAACATTGGGGATAATGATCCCATTGCTTTAGATTATAATGGTTTGAATTTTGATGATTGCCACATCTCTGAAGTTATAAAGTTCTTACAAAAACTTGCTAAGAGTCCTAATGCTAGTGCTATAAATTTAGCTTTCACGAAACATATTACAAATGCTCTCATAAAAGCTAGAGAAGAGAAATTAGAACGCGAAGCTTCTATTCCTAGGAAGCTAGAGGATGGTTGGGAGCCCATCATTAAGATGAAGGTCAATGATTTTGATTGTAATGCTTTATGTGATCTTGGTGCAAGTATTTCTGTTATGCCTAAGAAAATTTATAATATGCTTGACCTGCCACCGCTGAAAAATTGTTATTTGGATGTTAATCTTGCTGATCATTCTACAAAGAAACCTTTGGGGAAAGTTGATAATATTCGCATTACCGTTAACAATAACCTTGTCCCCGTTGATTTTGTTGTCTTGGATATTGAATGCAATGCATCTTGTCCCATTATATTGGGAAGACCTTTTCTTCGAACTGTTGGTGCTATCATTGATATGAAGGAAGGTAATATTAAATATCAATTCCCTCTCAAGAAAGGTATGGAACACTTCCCTAGAAAGAGAATGAAGTTACCTTTTGATTCTATTATTAGAACAAATTATGATGTTGACACTTCTTCTCTTGATAATACTTGATACACACTTTCTGCGCCTAGCTAAAAGGCGTTAAAGAAAAGCGCTTATGGGAGACAACCCATGTTTTTACTACAGTACTTTGTTTTATATTTGTGTCTTGGAAGTTGTTTACTACTGTAGCAACCTCTCCTTATCTTAGTTTTGTGCATTGTTGTGCTGTGAGAACCGGAACTTAACTTTCCGACCCTCCTGTGTTACTCGTCAATCCCAAGATCAATGTTGACGACACAGCGAAATGTATATCATTACAGACGTACAAAATATTAATTACAAAGTTTGAATAGCCACATAGTGTGACATTCATTACAATCAGAAAGCACAGCGGATAAATAAAACGCGAAGTGACTCCATCTCAGCCACAGGCAGTTGATGTAGTCCACGAGGCCTCACACTTCAATTTCGTCGTAGTTGTCGTAGTCTTCCTTGTCTTTGTTGTACTCTGAATATCAACAAAAGTATTGCCATGAGTACATAGAGTACTCAACATGCCCCCTCGATGCAAGACCTAATATATCTACATGAGGCTTCAAAGGAAGGTTGTAGGTTCTTTTGCATAAAAGCCAATTTTATTTGCAATATATTTGATAAAAGCAGTTTTAGACGAAAACATATTTTATAATGAGTGTAATATTTCTCATCAATGTGGTTGTCCTCGACAACTCACGTATTCCATAGGATTCAGATTCCAGGAAAAGAAGGAAAGGAGAGAGAGGCAAAGAGGGAAATAGCAAAACAGTTTCCCGTATGTCAAGAAGGATTCATGTGTCGTCCATGACCGTGGACACGGCTATTCGAATAGTTTTAACTCTGCAGAGGTTGTACACTTTGCCCACACGACACAACCCCGTCTTGTTGCCCACCAGCCGTCGCTGATTTAATACACACCAATTGGTGTACCGACAGAGGGATCGTGACAAGGTCTTTTAGCTAGATCCCCCAAAGATGTGACATGCCCACCGGGTATGGCGCACGGTACTGAGAGTACGTCCCCAAACCGGTCCCCCCATCTGTGCCCAAGGTTCTCCCGTAGGCAGCCACCTCATCTGCGGTACGGCGACATCAACACCTAAGGCTGACTAACTTACTTAACCAGGCCAGTGCCCATATAGCATGTGGTTGTACGGTTGTCACAATCTTCAAATCCAAGACTTTTTAGGACCCTTAAGCGGCACGAACGACGGATTGCTCCCTCCAACTTGTGAAGGGCAGCCAATCGCTCCTTCAACATTTGATTCAGCTGTCGCCCGCGCCATGTTTAGATGGTAAGTTTCACCCAGAGTAGAAGAGAGAGAGTAGAGGAAGCAACAACGGCTAATCAGCCTAGCTGAACGAGCTCAACAACTTTCAAAAGGGTATGTTTGACCCGAAGGTCGATCAATTCCTCCAAAGAGGCAATAGGAAGTATCCCAATGATTATTTAGCATGGCTAAGCAACTCTACTCTATCAGGATTACTATATAATCTCTACTCAGGGTATCAAGTAGAAGGCGACAAGCGAATCAGGGTTGGTGTGTCAATCGACACGCTAGCTACTGAATAAAATAGCATATATATTTGTAAAACATAAAATAGCATGCATTTTGTAAAACTGGGATAAAATATGATGAGAGGGCATGCCTTCGTTGATGAATCCTTCTTCTTTCTCAATAACCTGGTTATGTCCACGTCCAACCTCGCCACTCCCTAATCGTCGTAACGGTAGCAAATAGCAACCAAATAAATACCAAAACAATAATCACCAAAAGCAAATGAAATACACATAAGAATGAATGGGTGGATAGGTGTCGAATAGGATGGGACAACTTGGATGGAATTGAGAAAGTGAGTTGTGTAACTCGAATAAGAATCAAATAGCATGGGTCTGATGCTAGGATAGATTATCGGGATAGAGATCTACGATAAGATGTAAACGGATGCTTATTATAACTAGGTAACTACATATCGATGATCTAAGGGTTATTGTATAGTTGGTAACCGCCACGTTACATAGTGAACCCGCATTACACAATATTGCATAACTAGACAACTAGCAAACTTGTAAGACATACAAATAAACCATACCATACTACTATGCTATAATCAAACAATACCTATCATACATACTAGTGATATAAACAATAGCGAAGATTCTCTAACATGCTATCACAACATATAAGCAAGACAAAGGCTCGGATAAAACATACATCATAAAACAACATATGCAAGCTAATGCTAATACCATGAATTGCACGACGTTAGAGAACCATATATGTACACCGCAATACAAAGGGGCAATACAAATAATAAAATACTACTACCATGACACACGAACTAGCCAGAGCAATATATGGTTTACCACGTGAGGTAACAAACATCTCATAAGGTAACATACATGTACGAGACAATAAATAAATCTATAAATAACTAAACAAGAGTAAGACATGTTACTATCTATTCGACAAGTAAGTATATGCTAGCATACATGAAGAAACTTCAATATATAGTATGCAATACTAACATGAAAATAAGCTATCGTCTATGTATGTAACACCAATGTTCGATCAATGGAGTATCACATGAATAACATATATAACTATAATATAGACAAAGCATGATCATGCACACTACTATAACACTAAGTTACTAAAATAAATAGAATCAAGCATCTTATATGACACAAGATACACAAGATACCATGGTAGCTAAGCATGAATGATAAACCAGCTAAACAACACATATGTAATATCACAAAAAGCTAGTTGCATAAAGAAATATTAGACCAAACAAGTGTATGCATGAGCTACTAGTGAAACAAGAGCAATTAAACAATGTCATCATCTTATATGCAAATCTTGGCTACTAAGCAAGTAATTAACTGTTATACGATCACATGATATAAGAAGTTAACAAGAACAAATTATTGTCACGAATATAAAAGTACCAATATACTAAGCATGGATTATAACATAGAACACTAGTAGGATAGCTAACAACAATTCATGACATGAATATAATAGTACCAACTTCTATAAGAATACTAAGCATGGGTCACAACAATTCATAACATTAATATAATAGTACCAACTTCTGTAAAAGACTAAGCATGGGTCAAGACATGCATATACCATACGGGTTGATCATCCATGACTAACAAGTATAACTAGCTAGAAATAAAACATGGCAAGAAATCGTATAATAAATATAAACAAAGGCAACCAAACAGCCTAACATGATATTGGATCATAAGTCAAAATAAAGAATAACCTTCTAAGAAAATAAATCAATATCTAGTATTAATAAAATAATATTCCCACAACTCAATTGTTATTTAGATATAACCAACCGATCTATAATAATTCTACAATATACTAAACCGTACTAGCTAATTAGCACTAGAAGCGACGCATGTAAGACAATAGTTAAATCTAGCAAATTACACCTATAACAAAGAATGCGTGCTAAATCCACAAACTATGATCAAACATAAAAGTTATAATCAAGTTGAACAGTCACAAATACATAGATAGCTAGCTGAAATACCTTAGGCAATTAACTACATAGCTAGCATATGCAAACTAGCACATGGCGTTCAGTTCGTAGAGATGCATGGTGTTTAAAATAGACAAGAAAGCTAGTAGCAGTACATGAGGAAAATGCAACTACACGTGCATGTCTATGTGCTAATAACAATGCAACGGCGAACCACTTTTGTAAAAACAGAATTTGATAAACTTCAAATGTATTAGCCAAGTAACAATGACATGCATCCAATATATACAAGCGCTGGAGATTCTACCAAGAATCTAGCAAGTTGCAGACTACCATCTAAACAATGAAAACGTATGAACAGTCCACACATACATGCATGCATTCCTATAATTTCGAAATCCATCCATCAACCACGAAAACTAATACCACTACTGGGTTTCTAAGAGCATTTGACACACTTTCTATGTTGGGCTTGTGTGGATTCGAGGTGTGCAAGGTGCTAGAACGCTGATGCCATCGAATGGCATTCGGTTCACCGGCGACTCGACAAACTGTAATACTACGGATGTAAACCATGTCTAGGAGGTCGGCATAACTATCCCTACCGTGTGTGTGCGAGGGTTTCTGCTAGTGCTCACCGAGCGCGACGAAAACGATGGTTGAAGACGGTGGCCGGAGTTGACGGAGTCGTCGTTGATGTCGTCCGTGATCAGCTTCTCGAACTTCTGGTTCCCTAGATCATCTCCCCTCCTCCTAGTGATGTTCTTGGCGCAGCAGTTTGTCCTCCCGCACTTGGAGTCGTCGGGAACGGGAACGGTGTCCGGCGGCGTTCTCACGAGTTTGGCTTGTTGTGTGGAAGTCTATGGCTCCAGTGCTGGCGTGGGATGAAAGAGGAGAGCAGGGGCATCGATCTGATGTTATATAGGAGGGGGACGGTGTGCTCTGATGACATGTTTAAGTGGAGATTGAATGCGAGGTAATGGGCGACAGTTTCTAATGGGAGTGCTAGCGTTTCAGGCTGGCTGCTCACCTGCTGTTAGTGCTTGTGTTATGGAAGATGAAGAAAAACGGCAGCGCGTCACTTCGCATGCTGCTATGCGGGACTGGCTCGGCCGAGGGCGTGTTGGTCGATTTAGGTTGGCCTTGTGTGTTTTTGGAGCAGTGCAGCGTTGCTGCTAGGAAAAGAAAAGAAAGGCTGGCTGGCTACTAGTGTGTGGTGATCGACATGTAAGAAAAATGACCCGATGCATGTCTAAACATACATGAGACAGAAATAGAAATAAATGAGTGAGATGGGAGAGATTGAGCGATCGACACAAGGGAAGAAAAAGACTAGACGAGTTAAAAGATCTAACCCAGGTAGTGTATGTGCTTGTGCATGTACGTGCATGTGTATGTACGTCACCAAGTTCAAAGTGGATTTTTTGAAGAAAACCAAGTGAGAAGGAATTTGACAAATCCAATTAAGACCAAATAAAAACACAAGAAGCACTTTGAGAAGTTAATCAGTTTTTATATTAAGTCAATTAATTCCAACACATTTGGAATTAATTTTTAAGCGACTTCAGACGAAAAAAAATTTATTTGTTTAGTCGACTGAGTTGCAACATCCTTTGTTTTAGAAAAAAAAATCATTCAGTAAAAAATCAGGATGTTACATGTGCCAAGTAAAGTCGTTGATAGTAAGGTTCATACTAGATTTGGATTACTGCGCAGAATCAGATTTCTTTGCTGTCACGAATCTGGGCAAAATTCTCTGTAGGTAACTCAGAAAATTATGCCAATTTACGTGAGTGATCCTCAGATATGTACGCAACTTTCATTCAATTTGAGAATTTTCATTTGAGCAAGTCTGGTGCCTCAATAAAATTCGTCATTACGAACTGTTCTGTTTTTGACAGATTCTGCCTTTTATTTCGCATTGCCTGTTTTGATATGTTCGATGGATATTTCGATTCCATTGACTTTCAGTATCTTTGTGCAATGTCCAGAAGTGTTAAGAATGATTATGTCACCTCTGAACATGTATATTTTGATTGTGCACTAACCCTCTAATGAGTTGTTTTGAGTTTGGTGTGGAGGAAGTTTTCAAGGATCAAGAGAGGGAAATGATACAACATGATCAAGGAGAGTGAAAGCTCTAAGCTTGGGGATGCCCCGGTGGTTCACCCCTGCATATATCAAGAAGACTCAAGCGTCTAAGCTTGGGGATGCCCAAGGCATCCCCTTCTTCATCGACAACATTATCAGGTTCCTCCCCTGAAACTATATTTTTATTCCATCACATCTTATGTGCTTTGCTTAGAGCGTCGGTTTGTTTTTGTTTTTTGTTTTGTTTGAATAAAATGGATCCTAGCATTCTTTGTGTGGGAGAGAGACACTCTCCGCTGTTGCATATGGACAAATATGTCCTTAGGCTTTACTCATAATATTCATGGCGAAGTTTCTTCTTCGTTAAATTGTTGTATGGTTGGAAACGGGAAATGTTGCATGTGGTAGTGTATAATAAAATACTTGTAGAACATTGAGCTTTGATAACTTGATTCTTTGCAAATATTTTGAGGTATTTAGATGGTAAGGCTTGCTGGATAAGTAAGTTAAAATTAGTAGTGGATTGTTGTCTTTAAGCTTGTGCCGTACTACAAACTCTATTTAAATAGTTGAAGGCGTAGTTGGACTTGATAGCTTTCCATGTCTGAGAGTTCATCGTAATAACTAAGTTGTGCTGAAGGTCGAGGGAGCTAGCGGGGTACTTGTGCCACCGTGAACGGCCCTCCTTGGAGTAAATTTTAATCATGCTCTTAATGATGAACCTGCTAGTTGTTTGCAATAAGCTTGTGAGTTCTTTTTGACTAATGTTAAGCTACGGTTTTTGGCACTTCCACCATCTAAATTTGCTAGCATCTTCGGTACTGTGCATTGCCTTTTGCTCACATTGAGAATTGTGCATACTTCGCCGGTACATGCAAACCCGTGGGGGAACTTTCTCTTGTTCTCCTACACATAAGCCCATACATCTCCTCAAAACAGCCACCATACCTACCTACCACAGCATTTCCATAGCTGTTCCGAGATATATTGCCATGCAACATCCATTTTACATTACATGCCATGTTGTCATTTATTATTTATATATTGCTTTGCATGATCATATACAGCTGATGTGTGGTTTACCCATGTTACGCTAGATCATTGCACATCCTGCTACATTGGCAGATGCATACTGTTTCATACATCATGTTTCATTCATTATGAGTTATTTGTACCAAAAAGTGTGTTGCCATATTAGGATGTTGCCCCTAAAAATGAAAAGAGCCGTGGAGGCCATCAAAAAGAAAAAAAAAAGAGAAAGAAAAAAAAATGAAAAGAAAGAAAAAAAAAGAAAAAAAAGAAAAAAAAGGAAAAAAGAGAATAAAGAAAAAGGGGGCAGCATTACTATCTTTTATCCACACTTGTGCTCATGTTTTAGCACTCGCATTATTCATAGTCATCATTTGTGCTCATGTTTAGCACCTACATTCATATGAGAGAGTTTTCATGTTTTACTAGTATAACTATGTGGGGAATTTACACTATAGAATTTGGGTTGTATATTCCAATGATGAGCCTCCTCAAAAGTGCTCTAGGTCTTCGTGAGCAACCAAGTTGGATGCACCCCCACTAGTTCCATTGGAGAGCTTTCATACACATATAGCTCTATGTGCATCCGTTGCATGGCAATCACTACTCCTTGCATAGCTTCGATCATAAGGCTTCTTCTTGTCTAATGGTCATTTACAGCTTTGCAAGCCTTTCTTCCATTTGGCCTTCCAAACCCCCATTAACGTTCTTTATGCCATAACATCCTGGTGCTAATACCAAATGCTTGCGCTCACCGGTTGAGTAGACTTCGAAACAGTTGATTCATGACGTTCATGTTTATGTTTACTTGACTGAATCCTTCTTATGTTGTGAAAATTTACTTGATGCTTGGAATGAAGGATAGAACTTCTATGCTGAATACTTAATACATCTTTAATGAACTTTGTACGGTTGCATGTCTTTAAAGCAATAGTTCATGAAAACTTCTAGCTTGTCTAACTCTTACATTATCATCTCTTATATCAATATAGATACTTGCTTTGAATGATTTGATCTCAGCTCATATGCTTTACAATAGTATGATCAAGGTTATGATGGCATGTCATTCCAGAAATTATATTTGTTTATCGTTTACCTGCTCGGGACGAGCAGGAACTAAGCTTGGGGATGCTGATACGTCTCCGACGTATCGATAATTTCTTATGTTCCATGCCACATTATTGATGATATCTACATGTTTTATGCATACTTTATGTCATATTTATGCATTTTCTGGAACTAACCTATTAACAAGATGCCGAAGAGCCAGTTGCTGTTTTCTGCTGTTTTTGGTTTCAGAAATCCTAGTAAGGAAATATTCTCGGAATTGGACGAAATCAACGCCCAGGGTCCTATTTTGCCACGAAGCTTCCAGAAGACCGGAGAGTCAACGAAGTGGGGCCACGAGGTGGCTAGGGGGTAGGGCAGCGCGGCCCCACCCTTGGCCGCGCCGACCTGTCTCCTGGGCCCCTCGCGACCCCCCCTGACCTACCCTTCAGCCTACAAATAGCCTTCGTTGCGAAACCCCCAGTACCGAGAGCCACGATACGGAAAACCTTCCAGAGACGCCGCCGCCGCCAATCCCATCTCGGGGGATTCAGGAGATCGCCTCCGGCACCCTGCCGGAGAGGGGAATCATCTCCCGGAGGACTCTACGCCGCCATGGTCGCCTCCGGAGTGATGTGTGAGTAGTCTACCCCTGGACTATGGGTCCATAGCAGTAGCTAGATGGTTGTCTTCTCCTCATTGTGCTTAATTGTCGGGTCTTGTAATGCTATATGTTGTGTTTGTTGGGATCCGATGAATAGAGAATACTATGTTATGTTGATTATCAATTTATGTCTATGTGTTGTTTATGATCTTGCATGCTCTCCGTTATTAGTAGAGGCTCTGCCCAAGTTTTTGCTAGTAACTCCAAGAGGGGGTATTTATGCTCGATAGTGGGTTCATGTCTCCGTGAATCTGGGGGAGTGACAGAAACCTCAAAGGTTATGGATGTGCTGTTGCCACTAGGGATAAAACATTGATGCTATGTCCGAGGATGTAGTTATTGATTACATTACGCGCAATACTTAATGCAATTGTCTGTTGTTAGCAACTTAATACTGGAAGGGGTTCGGATGATAACCTGAAGGTGGACTTTTTAGGCATAGATGCATGCTGGATAGCGGTCTATGTACTTTGTCGTAATGCCCAATTAAATCTCACAATACTCATCATAATATGTATGTGCATGGTCATGCCCTCTTTATTTGTCAATTGCCCAACTGTAATTTGTTCACCCAACATGCTGTTTATCTTATGGGAGAGACACCTCTAGTGAACTGTGGACCCCGGTCCAATTCTCTACACTGAAATACAATCTACTGCAATACTTGTTCTACTGTTTTCTGCAAACAATCATCTTCCACACTATACATCTAATCCTTTGTTACAGCAAGCCGGTGAGATTGACAACCTCGCTGTTTCGTTGGGGCAAAGTACTTGGTTTGTGTTGTGCAGGTTCCACGTTGGCGCCGGAATCCCTGGTGTTGCGCCGCACTACATCTCGCTGCCATCAACCTTCAACGTGCTTCTTGACTCCTACTGGTTCGATAAACCTTGGTTCTTACTGAGGGAAACTTGCCGCTGTGCGCATCACACCTTCCTCTTGGGGTTCCCAACGGACGCGTGTCGAACGAAAAGACAATACATCAATCACGCGCATCAGATCGACGAGCGGCATGTCGGAGTCGCGGATGGACATGGCGATCACATCATTGATGTTGCCCCTCCAAGCGTCCTTGTCGTTCAGCGATGCCATGTACGCTGCGTTGTTCCCCGGGCATTCCTCGGGGTCGTCGCTGCTGGCGATGAGGCGTTGCCGACAGAGGTACTCCGCTACCTTCTCGTCCTCCTCGTGGTCCTCCTCCTCCTTCACCTCCGGCTTCGGGATGAGCAGGGTCCTCCCGTTAGAACATGTACGTCTCGGTTCATGGATTGTGATTCCACCGTCGCTACCGCGCCTCGGATTTTGGGGGCAGCGTCGGGTACTCCTCCTTCACCTCGCGCTTCGGCACGGCGTACGGGGAGGCGCGGTGAGAGGATGGCGCTGACCACGCCGGTCCAGAGAAAGACGAATGGGAGGACGACGACCATCCTCCTCGGCTGCAAGCGTGAGGGAACCGTAGGCGATGGCGGCGGCAACTTTGGCATTCCAAGCTTGAGGCTGCCGTTGTGAAGGCCATCGAGGACGGCTGGGAAGGTGCGCCCGGGGACTGCCCAAAATCGGATGCGCCCCTCCCTGTTCCAGTTGTTCGCCCTCCCGATGATGTCGACGGTGCTGCGCATGTCGGCGTCAGACCGCGCCTGGAATAAGTCCCACCACCATGCGTCATTGCCAGTGGGGGCCTAGGTGGGATCAACGCGCTCCTAGGGCTTCAGGCGTAGGTGTGGTGCCCTGATCTCATCCCTTCACCGCTGCGTGTCCGGCACAGGCGGCGCGGGATGCCGATCTTGTTGTCCCCCATCTTCCAACCGTCGCTGCTTGGCAGGCGCATGTCCGGCGAGAGAGGGTACCACTCGTTGTACAACGCCCTTGCCTTCGCCGCAGTGAGGCTGTCGCGCCCGAAGCCGTTCGTGGTGAGGATGTTCTTTTGGCCAGACATCGTCGGCGAGATCTGGGGGCTGGTTGTGGGGGCACAGTCGAGAGAGCGGTGCGAATAGTGTGGAAGGGACGAGAAGAAGGGGCCGCTATTTTATACAGTAGCGGCAGGCAAATCGGCAGCGAGAGCGTTGGCCGTAATAACGCCGGTGCAGATGGCCACACGGCCATGCACGACGAGATGCTTCATTGCGCCGCCTGGGAAAGCCGCAATGCCATTACGCCGCTTGACCAGAGGTAGGCGACGGGTTTAAACTGCCGTGTCACTGACGCGTCGGGCCGGTCCGCCAGTCACGACGTGGTTCCGCGCTCTGTCCGGCGCCCCGAGACCATCCCCGCTGGCGCCAGACACCATATTGGGCCGCGCAGGGCAAAATTGCCCTTTGAAGCGTGTGGTTAGGGGCGGTAAAATAGCCGGCGCGCCCCAAAAAAGCTTTGGGCGTCGCTTTGAGGGACGCGACTAGAGATTCTCTTAGGATACGAGTAAGTTTGAGTCGGCCAGGTTGTAACTAGCTTGGTCCACTGGTGGAAAAAGGGCCTTTGGTCGCGGTTCGCAACTGCCATTAGCCGCGGTTGCGCAACCGCGACCAAATAAGCGTGACTAAAGGTCCCCCCCCTTTAGTCGCGGTTGCTTAAGAACCGCGACTAAAGGCCCGTCCACGTGGGCGCCAGGCGGCCGTCGGGGCGGAGGACCTTTAGTCGCGGTTCTTCTGGCCAACCGCGACTAAAGGCCGCCGCAGGTTTAGGGTTTTAGCCCCCCCTAAACCTGCCCCCCTAAACCTGTTTTATGTTTAATTTGTATTGTTTTATTTCTTTTGTGCTTTATTTTAATTTTGAAGGAGTTTCACATATTCTACGGTACTACATACATGCATATGAATGTACAATTTCAAACAAATTTGAAATTAGAACCAAAAAGAATTCAAGAGGAATATACAATATCTATTCAATATCATCGGATGACCATATACAATTTTGAACAAGATTCCATACATAATTTAATGCATATGAAGTTCTACGTCATCGTAATAGTGTTCTCCTTTAGGATGGAGGACTTCCCTCCTGAACCATCCAGCTAGTTCCTCTTGAAGTGGTCGGAAGCGAGCTTCTGGACTAAGCATCTTCCGGAGGTTATTCCTCTGAGCATTGGTATCACTCGGAACCCGCTCAGAGGTGTATCTCCGGATCATCTCACAGACATAGTATCCACATAGATTGGTCCCCGGTGGCTGAATATCGCCACCATTCTTAGCCACTGGCTTTTTGAATTCTAGCTCTTTTCTGAAATCACCGACCCTTTGATCTGAGAACCGTCTCCAAACCCTACGAGGCAAAGAAAATTAAATGAACAAGAGAGTTATTAGTTACTTGATATTAGGAAATGAACGAAATAGGCCGATCGATATAGAGCGCAAATGAATGAAAATAATTACTTCTGCAGCATTCTTCTCATGCCGCCCCAAAGATTTGAATCCAGAGTCAGAGAGTCGTGGACGAGACATGTGGAGGTGTCAAATTTAATTACTAGCAGAATTCAGTGGAACCTGCGGACACGTGATACGTCTCCGACGTATCGATAATTTCTTATGTTCCATGCCACATTATTGATGATATCTACATGTTTTATGCATACTTTATGTCATATTTATGCGCTTTCCGGAACTAACCTATTGACGAGATGACGAAGGGCCAGTTGCTATTTTCTGCTGTTTTTGGTTTCAGAAATCCTAGTAAGGAAATATTCTCGGAATCGGACGAAATCAACGCCCAGCATCTTAGAATCCCCGGAAGCATCCAGAACACCCGAGAGCCGCCAGAGAGGGGACACAGGCCCCCCAGGAGGTAGGCCGGCGCGGCCCAGGGGTGGCCCGCGCCCCCCTGTGGTGACGTCACCTCGTTGACCCTCCGACGCCGCCTCTTCACCTATTTAAGCCCCCTCGACCTAAAACCTCGAGACAAAAAAAGCCACGGTACGAGAAACCTTCCAGAGCCGCCGCCATCGCGAAGCCAAGATCTGGGGGACAGGAGTCTCTATTCCGGCACGCCGCCGGGACGGGGAAGTGCCCCCGGAAGGCTTCTCCATCGACACCACCGCCATTTTCATCAACGCTGCTGTCTCCCATGAGGAGGGAGTAGTTCTCCATCGAGGCTCGGGGCTGTACCGGTAGCTATGTGGTTCATCTCTCTCCCTATGTACTTCAATACAATAATCTCATGAGCTGCCTTACATGATTGATATTCATATGATGATGCTTGTAATCTAGATGTCATTATGCTAGTCAAGTGGATTTTACTTATGTGATCTCCGGAGACTCCTTGTCCCACGTGTGTAAAGGTGACAGTGTGTGCACCGTGTGGGTCTCTTAGGCTATATTTCACAGAATACTTATTCACTGTTATGAAGAGCATAGTGAAGTGCTTATTTATATCTCTTTATGATTGCAATATGTTTTGTATCACAATTTATCTATGTGCTACTCTAGTGATGTTATTAAAGTAGTTTATTCCTCCTGCACGGTGTAATGGTGACAGTGTGTGCATCGTGTTAGTACTTGGCGTAGGCTATGATTGTGATCTCTTGTAGATTATGAAGTTAACTATTGCTATGATGGTATTGATGTGATCTATGCCTCCTTTCGTAGCGTGAAGGTGATAGTGTGCATGCTATGTTAGTACTTGGTTTGGTTATGTTGATCTGTCATGCACTCTAAGGTTATTTAAACATGAATATCGAATATTGTGGAGCTTGTTAACTCCGGCATTGAGGGTTCGCGTAATCCTACACAGTTAGTGGTGTTCATCATCCAACAAGAGAGTGTAGAGTCTAGCATCTATCTATTTATTATGTTATGTGATCAATGTTGAGAGTTTCCACTAGTGAAAGTATGATCCCTAGGCCTTGTTTCCAATACTGCTATCGCTGCTTGTTTACTGTTCTCATCGCATCGTATCGTCCGCAATATTACCATCATCAACCACACGCCAGTCCTGGACATCAAAGCACTTTTCTGGCGCCGTTACTACTGCTCATACTTATTCATACCACCTGTATTTCACTATCTCTTCGCCGAACTAGTGAACCTATTAGGTGTGTTGGGGACACAAGAGACTTCTTGCTTTGTGGTTGCAGGGTTGCATGAGAGGGATATCCTTGACCTCTTCCTCCCTGAGATCGATAAACCTTGGGTGATCCACTTAAGGGAAACTTGCTGCTGTTCTACAAACCTCTGCTCTTGGAGGCCCAACACTGTCTACAAGAATACAAGCTCCCGTAGACATCAACACGATACATGCACAGTACGTCATGCATAACTCATCGATTAGCCGGCCACATACCATGCATGGAGTAAACAAAAGAGAATGTGCTCAAGACAGAAACACTCACCCAAAATGGTAAGGAAATAGAATATCACTTTTGAGTTCCTGCTTTGTAAGAAACTGCCACAGGTCTTCCTCCACGTCGGCGGGGTGATGCTCTAACACATATCCATTAACGATGTGTGGGTCAATGAACCCAACATCATGGATGTTCCTTACTCTGCATTCCTTAATCTTCATTCTGCATGTATAATAGCGGACACAACAATATAGTTAGGACATATATATAGTGCAGGCAATATGAACGAGATGGGGTAGAAATAAATCACTTACAGAACGTAGCAACTGATGATAGATTTGTCGAGCTCGCGCAGATTGAAAAGCTGGAACAATTCACTCATATGAATTTGTACATAGTAATGTTTGAAGTGATGCTCATATCTAACTTCCGCATAAATATATTCTTTGGCGTTTTTATTTTTTATGTAACCCTTGTACCATTTCAGCAGACTTGTCATTTGTGGAGGTAGATCCTCTTCCTGCGCAGGCTCGACGAGAGGCCCATTCTTCACATATGTAATTACTACCTCCTTCACCGGTGCCTCATCAAGGCCTAACAGTTCACGAAGAGTCATACCTAAGTTGGCCGCTTGTTCTCTGGCACTTGTTACAGTCAATCCCTGTGCTGCCGCAGCTTCTATGATATCGGGGGCATCCGGACCGGCGGCTGTCACTATAAGCGGGGCAATCGATTGTTTACTTTGTTCCCCGAGCTGGGCAACTCGTTTCCCGCTTTTTTTACTTTCTAATTCTTTCTCGGCCTCCTCCCGCTCTTTCTTCTCCTTGAACATGAGTGCCTGCTTACGAAGTTCACGTGCATAGTCGTCAGGCAGATTCTTCGCGGCTTGGGACGGTGTGTTCAAAAATGACTTAGCCCACTTCTTTTGCTCATCGAAAAATGCGGCTTGGGCTCGGGCTCTCTTTTCTTCTTGCAGTCCGCCTTCCATTTCTCATAATCAGCAGTCGCGGCCGCGTCGACTTCCTCGGCACTACGTTCCCAAGGCCTCGTGGGGAGAGGCTTCAGTGATGGCTCCGGTACCTTTGTTATCTTAGGTACATAAGGGTCCGGGTTAATACTACAGGACTGCTTCTGCTTCTTCACCGGAGGTGGATTGGGGGGGCGGCGTCTGCTTACCCGCCCGGGGCGGACTAGGGGGCGGCGGCTGCTTAACCGCCGAAGGTGAATTGGGGGGCGGCGTCGGCTGACATGAAGGAGGTGTAGGTGAAGCACCACCACCACCACCGCCACCGCCACCACCACCACCGTAGGGGGGTGGACTTGTTGTCCTTGGCGCCTCGCCTGGAAACTTGATAAACTTCTTTTGCCATAGAATGAAATGGCGCTTGACATCTCCAAGTCTTCTCTCCCCTTCAGGTGTAGCAATGTCAATCTCCAGGTCCTCAAACCCTTGTACTATGTCCTCCACCGTGACACGAGCATAGCCATCTTGAATGGGCTTGTTGTGGTGGAGTGCTCCAGGTTCACATGGTAAAGCACTGCCGATGGCTACCTTCATGGACATGTTCCCGATTGGATAATACAGATGACATTCTTTCATCTCCTTTACATCGTCCACGGGGTAGCGAGGAGGCTCCGGTGCAGTAATTTCGATCGCCGGAGGCTCCGGTGCAGTAATTTCGATCGTCGGTGCACCAGCCGGTGGGGCCTCCGTGGAAGCCACGCTGCTTCTCCGCTGCTGGCTTCCGAGATCCACTGGATGATCTTCATGCTGCGCCCGAGCTGCATCTCTTTCGGCTATTAGTACACTCACGGTTTTCTTCATCACATCCATTTCCGATGCCAACCGCGCCACAACATCTGCTTCCCGATCCATCTTTCTCTTACGGCTTCTGTAACCGTACGGGTCATCGTTCTGGGAGAACCCTATTTTCCACGGAATGTGCCCCATGCCTCGTAAACGTCCTCCGTGTTCAGGATTCCCGAGGGCTTTTGTCAGCGCGTCGTTCTCTCTGTTGAACTTGATCTTCCCCTCTTGAGCATCCCTCATTGCGTTAATAAGGGCTTGGGTGGGTTTTAACATTTTTCCCCGGTAAACACACTCCCCTGTCCCTGGGTGTAGCGTTCCCCCATGCCCGTACCACCAGCTTTTGGCCCTTGGGTCCCATCCCTCCGTACCTGGACGGATTCCTCGTGCCCTCAACTCGTTCTCCATCTTCTCCCACCTAGGCTCCCAAAGGCGATACCCTCCTAGCCCCATAATATGATTGTACTCCTTCTTAGCCGCATTTTCCTTGTTTCATCGTCTTGGTTGCGCCACGCTTTGACGACGTACTCGATTGTTTCGACGATCCGGCCGAGGGCTAAAATAAGAAAGAGAGTCGCGCGCGTTAGTACACTCATATATATTCAAATCAGTTAGTTTGTATCACCAGAGGCTCAATGTATATATATACCTCGGCGCCGGAGGTGGTTGCTACTTCCATTTGAAGATCGTCGTTTATCGATGTTTGTTCGGCATCATCTTGCTGACGGTCTTCATCTTCACCGTCAAGGTTCAGATAAGAAGAGATATCATCTTCTTCTTGTTCGGTTGGCACATATAGAATATCGCCATTTATGATGCCGAACATATGGTCTTCAGCGTCCGGATCATAGCTGGCCATAATCGGGTCAGCTCTATCGTCTGCCATATGTCAGTCCTGAAAATATGTAGTAAAAACAAATTAATTAAGTGAAGAAGGGGGGCGGTGGCGGTGGCGAAAGGGCGGTGGCAAAAGGAGGGGGCCGGTGAGCTGGAAGGGGTGGGAGAGGGTGTCGCGGAAGAGCGCGAGACGGGGCGGTAGACGACGGCGTCACGGAGAGGGAGGCGAGGACAACACACATAATCCTCGCCGCCCCCTCTCGATCCCAAAAAAAACACCGCGCGTATACGGAGGGGGTGACGAGGGGCTCGCTCCCCCCTCCGTATACGCGCGCGGTGGTTAAGTTATTTTTGTTATTTTAAAAGTGACAAACTTTTGTTAAGTTATTTTAAAAGTGACAAATTTTTAAGTCAAATTTTGATTTCTTTTAAAAGTGAAAAAGTTTTGTGTTAATTATCAAGTTTTACGGTTTTTTTGTTAATTATCAAGTTTTAAGTTATTTTACCGTTTTTGTTAAACTAATTAACTAGTTAAAATTACAAAGAACAAAAAAACACAAAAAAACACAAGTTTTAAGTTAATTATCAAGTGACAAAGTTAATTATCAAGTGACAAAGTTTTAAGTTAATTATCAAGTGACAAAGTTTTGCGTTAATTATCAAGTTTTACGGTTTTTTTGTTAATTATCAAGTTTTAAGTTATTTTACCGTTTTTGTTAAACTAATTAACTAGTTAAAATTACAAAGAACAAAAAAACACAAAAAAAAGAAAAAAAATCCCGCCGGCCCTCTCCCTCTCTCCTTCTCCTCTCTCTCTCTTTCTCTCTCTCTCCGGCGGCCGACCTCTCCCACGCGCACGTCTCTCCGGGGGCCGGCCGGTCTCGAGGCGGGCCAGTAACTGGCGGCGCGTGGGCCAGTAACTGCCGGCGGCCTCCCTCTCCCCCTGTCTGTGTGGCGCGCGCGCGCCGGCGCCAGCGGCGAAAGACGACGCGGTACGGGCCGAAAAGTCGAGCAACACGGTGGGGGAGCGTACGGTGGTTCGAGCGCGGCGCGCGTGGCGGTAGTCGGCGAGGCGCGGCGGCGGCGAGGGGCTACACAGCGGCGGCCTGATCGGCGAGGGCGGCGGTCGGCGATGGAGCAGCTCGACGGCGTCTGCGGTTCCTTCGCGCGCGGAGAAGAAGAGAATGGGGCAGCGGCGGTTCGGGCGCGCAAATTTATACTAAGCGACCTTTGGTCGCGGTTGGGGACCCCAACCACGACTAATGGGGTACCTTTAATCGCGGTTGGCCTCCCCAACCGCGACTAAAGGGTATTTTTCGCCGGGTTTAAGTTTCCAGCGGAAAATACCCTTTAGTCGCGGTTGGCGAGGCCAACCGCGACTAAAGGTAATTTTCGCATTTCTTTTCTTTTTCAAAATGTGAAAAGTACATATAATATATCAAAAAATTCAGAAAAATAAAACTAATTCAATTCAAAATCTTAAAATACAAATAATATATCAAAAAATTCAGAAAAATAAAACTAATTCAATTCAAAATCTTAAAAATACAAATAGTATATCAAAAAATTAAGAAAAGTAAAACTAATTCAATTCAAAATGTTAAAAATACAAATAATATATCAAAAAATTCAGAAAAATAAACCTAATTCAATTCAAAATCTTAAAAATACAAATAGTATATCAAAAAATTAAGAAAAGTAAAACTAATTCAATTCAAAATGTTAAAAATACAAATAATATATCAAAAAAATCAGAAAAATAAAACTAATTCAATTCAAAATGTTAAAAATACAAATAGTATATCAAAAAATTAAGAAAAGTAAAACTAATTCAATTCAAAATGTTAAAAATACAAATAATATATCAAAAAAATCAGAAAAATAAAACTAATTCAATTCAAAATGTTAAAAATACAAATAGTATATCAAAAAATTAAGAAAAGTAAAACTAATTCAATTCAAAATGTTAAAAATAGAAATAATATATCAAAAAAATCAGAAAAACCAATTTCTTCCCTCATCTGTCTTCCTGTCCCCCGCTTCCCACCAGTTCTTCCCGGCCACCTCTGTCTTCCCATAAGTTCTCCCCGGCCTGTCTTCCCGCCTCTTTCTTCCCGCCTCTTTCTTCCCGCCACTTTCTTCCCGCCACTTTCTTCACGCCTCTTTCTTCCCGCCACTTTCTTCCCGCATCCTGTCTTCCCGCTCCCATTTTTCCCGCCATTTGTCACTACATATATGTAGCCCGGCTTGGCCAGCATTATCACATCTCTACAATCTCTCATCACTCTCTCATGGCTTCCACCGCACCCACTCTAACCTACCAGCAGGTGGAGGAGCTTTGCGCCTCAAACTACCCTTGCCCACCGGGCTACCGCGTTCCCGCCGGCTGGAGCCTAAGCGCCGACGGCGTGCCGGTCCCTCCCGTCCCTCAGGGTACTGCGCGCCGGGCGGCCATCACGAACCACTACTACCTCGACCTCACGCCGGAGCAGCGGATGAATCCCCGCTGGCATCCCGATAAACAGGATACTTGGGACGCCTTTTTCATCAATCGGCGTGAGAGGGCGCTCGCCAGGTATGAGGAGGACGGTCTGCCTCCTGGGAACTTCCACGAGGCCGGCCGTCGGCTATGGTGGTACGGCCGGACTCTGCAGAGCGTCATGGACTACATCACGGCCGGCGATATCCCCCGCCTGCGTTACCCTCAGTTCGAGCCACGAGCGCCGCCCGACGACAGTGACGACAGCAGTGACGACGACGGCGACAACTTAGAAGGCGACGACTACCAGTACAACGGCGGCGGCTATGAAGACTACGAGTATGCATATTATACGCCTAGGCAGGAGTATGACTAAATCACTCCAAATTTCATGTATCATCAGTGGTATCTCGAATCATTCGAAAATGGACACCAAACACATCACGGGTAATATAATTCACATGATCCATTCAACAAAGTTTGGTACAATAAATTATTACACATCATTTCTTCCCTTGTGTCCTTGCTTGCTTACGATTGTGCCGTATCCATGGAGCATCCTCATCATTTAACTTAATGCTTGGGTCGGTGTTCACTTTGAAGGGCGGAATTTCAGCAAACATATTATAATCTTCTGACATGTCTGTCTTGTCCTCCACTCCCACGATGTTTCTTTTCCCTGAAAGAACAATGTGGCGCTTTGGATCATCGCATGATGTACTGATCGTTTTCTTATCTTTCTGTTTCCTCGGTTTGCTACTCATGTCCTTCACATAGAAAACCTGAGCGACATCTTTCGCTAGGACGAATGGTTCGTCAAGGTAACCAAGATTGTTGAAATCCACCATTGTCATTCCGCATTGCTGGTCCACCTTTACCCCACCTCCTGTTAGCTTGAACCATTTGCACCGGAACAAAGGGACCTTAAAGGAGGGTCCATAGTCAAGTTCCCATATCTCCTCTATGTAACCATAATATGTGACCTTTTGCCCATTCTCGGTTGCTGCATCAAAGCGGACACCACTGTTTTGGTTGGTGCTCTTTTTATCTTGGGTGATCGTGTAAAATGTATTCCCATTTATCTCGTATCCTTGGAAAGTCGTTATAGTCGAAGATGATGTCTTGGCCAACATGTACAGCTGATCTACAACATCATTGTCATTCATTAAATGTTTTCTCAACCAACTGCCGAAAGTCTCCATGTGGGCCTTCCTAATCCAGGATTCAGGCTTCCCCGGGTTGTCCAAGCGTAAAATATTCTTGTGTTTCTCAAAGTACGGAGCCACCAAGCTGGAATTGGTCAGAACTGTGTGGTGTGCTTCAGTCATAGAATGGCCGTCCATACATATCTTTGATTTCCTTCCGATCGTGCCTTTTCCACTTAGTCTCCCCTCGTGCCGCGATCGAGGAAGACCAATCGGCTTAAGGTCAGGAACAAAGTCAACACAAAACTCAATTACCTCCTCATTTCCATAGCCCTTGGAGATGCTTCCTTCTGGCCTAGCACGGTTACGAACATATTTCTTTAATACTCCCATGAACCTCTCGAAGGGGAACATATTGTGTAGAAATACAGGACCGAGAATGGAAATCTCTTCGACTAGGTGAACCAGGAGGTGCGTCATAATATTGAAGAAGGATGGCGGGAACACCAACTCGAAACTGACAAGACATTGGACCACATCGTTCTGTAACCGTGGTAGAACTTCTGGATTGATTACCTTCTGAGAGGTTGCATTGAGGAATGCACATAGCTTCACAATGGCTACTCGAACATTTTCCGGCAGGAGCCCCCTCAAAGCAATCGGAAGCAATTGCGTCATAATCACGTGGGTTTTGTGAGACTTCAGGTTTTGGAACTTTTTCTCCGCCATGTTTATTATTCCCTTTATATTGGACGAGAATCCAGACGGGACCTTCATACTGCTCAGGCATTCAAAAAAGATGACCTTCTCTTCTTTGGTCAGAGCGTAGCTAGCACGACCTTGAAACCATTCCAGATGCCGGTCATCAGGGTCTTTCAAACGTTGCTGGTCCTGCCGTGCTTCCTTTGTATCATTTGTCTTCCCATACACGCCCAAGAAGCTTAGGAGGTTCACGCAAATATTCTTCGTAACATGCATCACGTTGATTGCAGAGCGGACATCTAGGACTTTCCAATATTCTAGCTCCCAGAATATATATTTCTTCTTCCACATGGCTGCGTGCCCGTCAGCTCCCTTCGGAACTGATTGTCCGCCAGGACCCTTTCCAAAGATGACTTTCAAATCCTTGACCATATCAAATACCTCAGCACCAGCGCGTTCCGCAGGCTTCGGCCGGTGATCTACCTTGCCGTTGTAATGCTTGCCTTTCTTTCTTACTGGATGAATTTTCGGAAGAAATCGACGATGCCTAAGGTACACGTTCTTCTTACAATTTGGCAAATGTACACTTTCAGTCTCATGTAAGCAGTGCATGCATGCATTGTATCCCTTATTTTACAGTCCCGAAAGGTTACTAAGAGCAGGCCAATCGTTGATGGTTACGAAAAGAAACGCTCGTAGGTCAAATTCCTCTTCTTTGTGCTCATCCCACACACGGACACCAGGTCTGCCCCACAGCTGTAAAAGTTCATCAACTAATGGCCTTAGGTACACATCGATGTCGTTGCCGGGTTGCTTCGGACCTTGGATGAGCACTGGCATCATAATGAACTTCCGCTTCATGCACAACCCAGGAGGAAGGTTGTAGATGCATAGAGTCACGGGCCAGGTGCTATGGCTGGAGCTCTGCTCGCCAAAAGGATTCATGCCATCTGTACTTAGACCAAATCTTATGTTCCTTGCGTCAGCTGCAAAATCTTTGAACTCTCTGTTGATCTTTCTCCATTGCGTTCCATCTGCGGGGTGTCTCAACTCCCCGTCCGACTTACGGTCCTCTTTGTGCCATCGCAACAACTTGGCATGCTCTTTGTTCCTGAACAGACGTTTCAACCGTGGTATTATAGGAGCATACCACATCACCTTGGCGGGAACCCTCTTCCTGGGTTTCTCGCCCTCAACATCGTCACCACGGTCATCGCCTCTGATCTTATAACGCAATGCAGTGCATACTGGGCATTCATTCAAATTCTCGTATTCATCGCGGTAGAGGATGCAGTCGTTGATGCATGCATGTATCTTCAGAACCTCTAAACCTAGAGGGCAGACAACCTTCTTTGCTTCGTACGTACTGGCGGGCAACTCATTATTCTTTGGAAACATATTCTTCAACATTTTCAGCAAGTTTTCAAATGCCGAGTCAGCTACACCTGCCTGTGCCTTCCATTTCAGCAAATCCAGTGTGCAGCCCAGCTTTTTCAGACCATTATCGCATCCGGGGTACAGCGACTTTCTGTGATCCTCTAACATGCGATCCAAATTCTCCCTCTCCTTTTCAGTTTCGCAGCGTCTCCGTGCATCAGCAATGGTCCGACCAAGATCATCAACGGGCTCATCACATGCCTCTTCTTCACCTTCCCTTTCACCTTCCCCTTCACCTTCAGCATCCTCCATGAAAGTATCACCGAAATGAGCAAGATAGTTTTCATCGATGAAATCATCCCCTTCTTCATCTTCTTCCATTCTAACCCCTCTTTCTCCATGCTTGGTCCAACAATTATAGCTTGGCATGAAACCGTGCCGAAGCAGGTGCAGGTGAACTTCTCTTGAGGAAGAGTAACCCTTCTGATTCTTACAGTCAACACATGGACAGATAACAAAACCCTTCTTCTTGTTCACATTAGCCACTACGAGGAAATCTTTCAAACCCGTAGTGAACTCGCCGGAGAGTCGGTTACCGTACATCCATTGCCGATTCATCTGCATTATTATAATATAAAATATATAATTAACCATCATGCATTTGTTAAACTAACTAGCTATAAACAATAGAAATTAAACAATGAACTACACACATGCATATTTTATCAATGACACACATGCATGAAAGGTTCAAGTTGCTAACCGCGATCGAGGAGGAAAAAATAAATGAGGAAGCTCAAGTGTGGCTCCAACACTTCATATCATGTTTGTTTCATGCTCTTGGGGAATTTTATCAAACACCTTGTGTGCATAAGAGGAACCAAAAGCAAACCTACACCCCCTTGTGAAGCTTGTGAAGAGAAGTGGCACCAAATGGCTAAGTGCTGTGAGCTGAGGTCCTTTTATAGGGATGGGCCTTTAGTCCCGGTTGGCCTGGCCAACCGCGACTAAAGGTCCTCAGGCCACCCGAACCGCGACTAAAGATCCCATTAGTCGCGGTTCCTATATTTTGGCGACTAATGGGGCTGGACGGAAGGCCATTTTTCTACCAGTGGTCCCTGTCCAATATATCCATGGGGATAATTTTATATTCACCTCTTGTATTCATCTAGTTTGATGTGATTGATTCGTTGACCACGAATTCTAACATTGGAGTTTGTCGTGTGTCTCGCCGCGTCCCCTCTAGTTCTGGAGGCCCTCCATAACGATCTCTGCTACCCTCCAGTTTAGGAAAATCTGATACACAGATGAAAATGGTACTAGCTTGGTCATAATGTGGTGATTTTTCATTGTGTAAACGCCAAATAGGAGTATTTTGTGCAGGTAAATAGGAGTACTTTTTGAAGCAAGGAAAAATAATATTGTTCATTCCAAGATCAACCATTGCCGGGAAATACTTGGTGCAGAAGCTGCTAAACGGAAGAAGTCCATAGGTTCAATAAAGAAGAAGGAAGACGGACTATAAGCTGAACAAACACATTTGGATAAACGGGTAGATTTTTACAAGAAAAACAACTCCTTTGGCTGCACTAGTGAACTGTCTTAGTTTCTTTAGATGTATCAGCCCAGTGTGATTCGTGATGTAATTTACTGTAAGACTTGAATTTTTTAATAAGGCTATAAAAAGTTGCATGCATCAACCGACGCGGAGTGTGGGGCTAGGCCTCCATTTCCAAAAAAAAAACTAGTGAACTGTCTAATTCCTGGCTCTCTAGTTTTCATACAAAGTAGACCATATTGAACGTTTACATTTCTAATATTTAGAATTTTGTAGCCTTGTAGCTCTATTTTGGTCATTCAAAATGAATTTCTGTCAATTTCTTAAAACTAATTAAAATTTTAACTAGAAGAGTGTGTAATAGATCACAAAAATTTCAAAATATCATTTCAAAGTACCAAGTAGGAATCTATGGAATAGCATGAAATATTCAAGTCATTCCCATGGAGAGATGTGCCGGTGATTTTCACCCCATTTTGATAAAAAAAAATCAAGATGATATGCAAAAAATCCTTTTGGCATAAAGTCCTTTAATGTGTACTAGTTGCCGAGAAAAAAATGATAAACTTGAATTTGACAAATATTTAAAAAAGGCTTCACAATATGGTATATCATATATGAAAGAAATCAGTCGGTACAGACGACAACATAGTGAATGACAGAATCGATCGAACATCAGGCGAGACATCGAGACCAAACAAAATTGATGAATGGAGTTGCGACTAAATGAAAAATGGATTTCCAGAATATTCATTCATTTCTAACGATATAATGCAACCTTGTATGAACATTGAGGCCTTTTGTGATACCCCCAATTGATTAATAGCGTTCCATGTTCTGTAAATCCAAAGGACCATGGTAATTTATACTAGTGACAAAAACATGACTAGTAACATTGCCAAAAAGTTCTTCTGGCACGAGCTCCAATGATACCTCTCATAATTTTTTCCAAAATATTATTCACAAGATTCAATTTTCGTTTGAAAACATTTATGCACTTTCTCAATGGTATATCTTACAAGGATGCAAAATCGCAATACGAAACTCCTTCTTTTATGGCTATACGATAATAACAATATCTCATTTTTTTTGATATCTGAAAATGTGATACTCATATCCACACTTTTTTTTATTTTAATGTATCTTAAAATACTCAATGTTTCCAATTGATATTTGCACATTTGTTGTATACACCACTGACTACATCCTCGTTTAACTTAATGAAACTCATAAAAATGATTCTGGTTTTAAAAAATCATCAGTGCCCATGTGCAACAAATCTCCAATCTTTCATCGTTGGATAAGTTCATACTACTCCTATCCCAGGTAGTAGTAAAAGGTACGATAAAAATTCCCATAAATGATAATAGTAACAATTATGCCCTTTATCCGTAATTACCTTGTATTCTGGGTTTGATCAAAGTCAAACATTTTAAAGTTAAGCATTTGGCAGTGGATATATGTAATCCGAAAGTATATTGATAATTATAATACTATTTGTTACATGTTGCAAATATTAATATTTTCTAAATTGTTAATTAGTATTTACCAAATTTGATTTTTACTAAACCTAGAATGCAAGGTATTATTGACAGACGGAGTACCATAAAAATTCCCATAAATGGCACTTCTTACTCTCTATCCACAAGCTATATAATTGAACCTATCAGCCACACATGTGGTATATCCGTATTTTGTAATCACCTTTCCCTTCCCGTCGCTTCCTTATACTAGAATTCTGATGACGCGTGCAACCCCGGCTACTTCGCTACCCTACTATTAACAATTACGGAGTTTCGATTGTTTATCCAATGCAGCTTAATATGGTTATGCCAGCAAGGAGCATGAACTGAAGCAGGTTATTTACTTAGAAGAGGAAACGGCTAGTCAGCAGAGCAGCGCAGCGGAGTCATCATATTATCATATTCTTGAGTCTCTCCCCACGGGATGACCGCTTCCACCAGACTCTATTTCTATTGATCTATATTGGTAGATGTTAGTTATATTGTTGAGGGATAGGTGTGCGTTCTCCTGTTAGTTCGGTTGGTGACGGCAGTGATGTTGGTTGAAATGAAAATTTTGTGAGAATTAATTGGGATATTCTTTCTTTAAACTCATTCTCTCTTCCTCATGAACTTTTACAAGTTTTGACAAAAGATGGAAGTCTAGTGTTTCTGTATATAGGATGAAATTGCAACGGGAGAAATTGGCATTGGAGGCCTTGGAATCGATACTCCAAGTGCATTGTGAGTACTTGTTTTGTCTATTGCGAGAGTAATACTGAGAACTCTAGGAAGGGCTATGACAAAAGCTTTACTAGTAAAATTACTTAAAAGTTCTTCTAGCACATGAGCACCAATTATCCCTATATTAAAAAAGTAATTAAATATTTATAAGTTTTTAAAAAATAAAAAATTATGCACTTTCTCAATGATATATCCTACAATCAAGCAAAATCTCAATCGGAAACTCTTTCCATTATTCGCTATCAGATTTTTTTATTTTGTGTAGCTTAAAATACACATTGTTTCTAATTGATATTTGACACGTTTGTTGCATAAATCAATAATTACAACTTGATTGTTTTTCATAATTTCCCTAGTGCGCATGTGCATGTGCAACGAATGTCACTCTTTCCACGGTTGGATAAGTTCATAGTACTCATATCCCTGGTAGTATTAAAAGGTACTATAAAAATTCCCATAAATGATACTTCTTACTCCCTGTCCATCAGCTATGTAATTCAACATATCGGCCACACATGTGTTAGCCGACTAAATAAAAAGATGTGAGAATTAATTGGCTATTCTTTCCTGAAACTCCTTCTCTATTCCTCATTAACTTTCACAAAAGATGAAAGTCTAGTTTTTATGTATATAGGATGCAACTGCATTGGGAGATATTGGCACTGTGATATACTTCATCATTATGAGCTCTTGTTATGTCTGTTGTGAGAGTTACGCTGAAAACTGTGGGAAAAGATACTTCACATGCAAAGAGTTGTACTTGTTTTTCTTGATGCAGTTCACATTTTTGTACGATGGAACCAATGGCGCAGAGAGCCCCCGTCCATTACTTTCAGGTAGCTCCTATTAAAGCAAGGTGTAATATGTTGGATTATGAAGACTAATAAGTAATTACAATGATCACCATACACATATTTACCTTTTTTGGTAAACTATTGCATTAGTCAGCCTGGATTTGCAGATGATATAATTTATTGAGAAAAAATGAGTTAATCAATTGATGTCAAAAAGTACAACATGAAAATATTATTACATGTAACAACTTTCTAAATCAACAAAACAACTCAAAAGTTGTAATGCTAAAAGATCTCATTGGTAGTCGTGAATACACAAGACCATTGTTCACTTTAGTGGGTATGATCCAGTGGTTCATCATTTTCTCATACCACAATTCACTTTCTTCTTCTTCGGGTTTTAATTTAGTAGTAGTTGATGTTACTTAGTAACATATTTGTATTTTTTATATTTAGTGAACTATTAGTACAATTTCCCAATCATCAATATTAATACATAGAAAAATCACAAAGGAATAATTAAATCTTGTTCCTAAGATTAGCTAAGTTTGGTCCAGTAATTGAGAATTGGAAGTACTTGTATGTAAGAAACTGGCACAATAGCCATGGATAATTATAAAATGGGCGGGTGGTGACAAATCGGGGAGCAGTAGACGATTGGAAAACAAGTCGGTGGTGAACAAAATCAACGCGAGGAGAGAAGCATCAGCGAAGAAATCCACCCAAGCGCGAAGTAGAGAAATCAGTATGGATGACACTGCAGTAAGTCGGCCCACAATGACAGATTCACTCTCAATGGATCAAATATCAGGCGAGATATTGAGACCTAAAGAAAATTGATTCACCGAGTTGCGACATGTGGTAGAAAAGAAAACTTTAAACCTTGGCTTTGATTCCATTTTAGCCCAAAGGGCGAATACATAGTGACATAGGCATCCCCAATGGGCCTGTTGAAGATGGTACCCGGGGTTTACTGAAGGCCCACGACCCGAAGGATAAGAAGAATTCGGAAGCCCAACTTGCTAGTTAAGGAAAGTTAGAGTTGTATTAGGAGAGAACACTTGTAATATTACGGGAGGAGTTGGAAACCTTCCCGGACTCTGTAACTTGTACATCACGAATCCCTCGGCTCCACCTCCTATATAAGGGGGAGTCGAGGGACAAAGAAAGCATCGATGCATTGTCTCACAAACCCTAGTTTTCATATCGTCGAGTACTTTTCGGCTGAAACCTTCGAGATCTACTTGCCCTCTACTTCTAACTAAAACCCTAGTCTACAACCCGTAGGCATTGACAAGTTAATCCCTTGTCAATTGGCGTCGTCTGTGGGGATTAGAGGCGTCAAGAATCTGATCTCGATGGCACGTTCAAGATCGTCGACTTCATCAACATCAAGCAACGCGATGGATCAAGGTAAACAGATCGAAACTGGTCCTATCAATTTTGTTCCTCACCCGCCCTCCTGTTTGGATGCATATGCGTATCTGGAGGAG
Organism: Lolium perenne; assembly: GCF_019359855.2. Classification (NCBI taxonomy): domain Eukaryota; kingdom Viridiplantae; phylum Streptophyta; class Magnoliopsida; order Poales; family Poaceae; genus Lolium; species Lolium perenne. The sequence continues at coordinate 47,015,903 of NC_067244.2, forward strand.
CCTATGGAGATGACGTTCGGAAGGTTCCACTTTCGCGTCGAGAAGGAGGGAGCGTATCGTCTCGAAATTCCGATCTCGTCGGGATTATCGGCGATCGATTCCGATTTTTCGAACTCAACATCATCAATCGAGACAGGCGAAGAGGAGACTTCATCGCCATGCTTCATCAGTACCAAGGCAAGCGAAAAGCTCGCCAAGATCTTCAGCGACATGTCCTTCGAGTCGTCTGCGGACTCAGATATAAGCGATGACTTGAATAGCTTCGACAGCTTCAACTTCATCGACAGATGCACTACCGTTGGCAAGGTCTTCACCAATCTCTATGATGGTGTCACCAAACCCAGCATGGTTCAGTATCCAAAATATCATCAGATCTATGCAATCAGAGATCCGAGTCGCCCACAAGAGGAGACATCAGAGAACTTCGACGAGGCAGGGAATCCATATGTCGATCCTGCAGATCTCACGAGAGGTCTAGGAACAAAATATATTGGACCAGGGACACGAGAGATGGTGCGATTTCCACAGGAAGTATGGGATCGAGTCGCAAGAGCTATCAATGGTACAGAGCCAATGACTGTAACAGCGACACCTGAGGAGTTACAAGCATATCAATATAGGCTTGCACGAACCAGGCGGGAGCTTGAGAAGCGGAAAATTGAGTTGGATAGAAGGCATGAAGCAGCTTCCGCATCAAGCAGGCGAAGGGCAGAATTAAGTCGACATTCAGGAACTTCGGGAGATAGCCACAGAGAAGCTCGGAACAGGGCAAGATCTAGGCTACAATACATACCTGAAGCTGATAGAGAGCACTTTGTTCAAAACCTTGATATGTCTTTTATGTCGATAGACACGAGAGGAAACATTATCCCTAAAACACCGGAAGCTGGGTATATGGCGACACAAGCCTTTATCCTTGCATCCAGGCCACCTCCCGGAGATCCAAGAGAAGCATTGTACAATATGGCCATGGCAGGTGTTGGGGCCATGGGAACGGCGTTTGCAGCAACACCTCCCAAAGGAACAGCAAGGCAAAATAGTCCACGACCTGCGGCAGCAGCAACAGTTCCCGAGAGAACAAGTGGAGCAAGAGACACAGCAGTGCAAGCAAGGGTGGACAGAGCACGGCAAAGTAGAAGGGAACATCGGCACCCCCCAGAGATAGAGGAAGAGGATATGTGCGGGCTGCCGTGCTTTACAAGGAGGGTCAGAAAAACTCGAGTTCCTTCAGGGTTCAAATTGCCCGATAACTTCAAAAAATTCGACGGCCTGCAAGATCCAGAGGATTGGCTAGTCGATTATCTCGAGACGGTGAAGCTGACAGGAGGAACCAGAGCAACAGCTATGCAGAGCATTCAGGTACATCTGAGTGGAGCTGCGTGATCTTGGATAAAGAAGCTTCCTCCAGGATCTATCGACAGCTGGGATAGCTTCGAGGATGTGTTCGTCAAGAATTTCCGGTCCACTTGCAAAAAACCTGCATCACCAGAGGAACTGAGGGCGTGTCGACAAAAGCCAGACGAATCATTGAGAAAGTACATCCAAAGGTGGAATATCATTAAAAACTCGGCAGAGAATATATCTGACGAGAGAGCGATAGATGCGTTTGTCGCAGGAATCAGGCGGGGAGATTTTGTCGAGGACTTGGGGAGAACTAACCCAAAGACAGTATCCGCGTTGATGGAGATAGCAAACAGATGGGCAGATGGAGAAGATGCTGTTCACAACAAACGGCATAGGTCACCAGAGGAGGACCGCGGTCGAAATTATCAAAATAGGCGACGATATCCTCGGCAGTACTCGAGCTATGACGCTCCTGACAAATTTCGGCTGGCTTTCGAGCAAGCACTGGAGGAAATAATAGAGATGACTATCAAAGGAGCAACGAGCAGCGAGGCGACAATAGAGATGACTCCCGAAACAACAGGAAAAATAATGGACCAAGGTTCCAGAGACCTTTCGTGTCCCCCGAGGAGATGATGAACGGGCCGTGTCAGCTGCATTTCTATCTCGACAACAACGGAAAGAGACAGTCAGGACACTTGCAAAAGGATTGCCGAAATTTTCAGGCAATGTTAAGGTGGGCAGGGCACGCTAATGCCCAGGCGACAAATACAAACCCTCAAGGGCCCAGGAGTGAGATCCACTTGCCACCTCCTCCCGCAATTACGGACGAAAATCGACACCAGCTCAGAATAGCGGCAGCACCAGCACCAGCACCTTACGTTGATCCCAATTCCAACGGAGCGGTCTCGATGATTCAGAAAGGCAGGCCATCCAATAGAGATCAAAAAGTAATCTCACGACAGGTGTTCATGGCAGAGAAGATGCCTCCACCAACGGTTGAGTACCTCAATTGGTTAGGGCAGGATATTGGCTTCACAATAGAGGATCACCCGCAACAAGTTCCTCGACCAGGGCAGTCACCACTTATCTTACCAGCAGTAATCGCGGGATTTGACGTATCTCGAGTATTCATAGATGGAGGCAGCAGCCTAAACCTTTTGTATGCAGACACATTAAGGAAGATGAACATATCTCTGGCAAATCTGAAACCAACTGACACACGTTTCCATGGCATCACGCCAGAGAAGCCAAGTTATCCGTTGGGGAAGATCAATCTCGACGTTCAGTTTGGTACCCGAGAAAACTACAGGATAGAGAGGCTGGAGTTTGAAGTCGTAGATTTCCCATCACAGTACCACACTTTGTTGGGACGACCAGCATATGCTAGGTTTATGGCGGTACCACATTACACATACTTGTTGTGGAGGATGCCTGGACCTAAGGGACCAATCACAGTTAAAGGAAGCTTTGCGCTAGCTGATAAATGTGACAAGGATTTTCATCGACTGTCAGAAACCTTCGGGATGCAAGCAGAGTACATGGCGTCAAGGCTCACGACTGATTATGATGTGCTGCCAGATGTAGGAAGGCCTAACAAAGAATCAACCTTTAATAATGCGAAAAATTCTAAGGAGGTGCAGATTCACCCGACAGATCCAAAGAAGACGACGTCCATCGCGACAGACATGGACCTCGCATAGGAAAGCGCGCTCGTCGAGTTCCTCCGTGAACACTGGAAAATCTTCGCATGTTGTCCAGCTGACATGCCAGGAGTACCCAGGGAACTTGTCGAGCACCACCTAAACTTGGATCCATTAGCGAGACCAATAAAACAACCTTTGCGGAGTTTTTCGGAGCCAAACCGCAAAGCTATGCTGTCAGAAATTGATCGACTGAGAGAAGCTGGTTTCATCAAGGAGCTGCATACAGAGGCCACATGGGTCGCAAACCCAGTGTTGGTTCCAAAGAAAAACACGAAAGTCCTTCGCATGTGTGTCGACTTTACGTGTCTCAACAAACATTGTCTAAAGGATCACTTTCCACTCCCGAGGATCGATCAAATTATCGACTCCACGGCAGGATGTGAACGTCTTTCCTTCCTGGATGCATATTCTGGTTATAACCAGATCAGATTGAAAGAAGAAGATGAGGTCAAAACAGCGTTCATCACACCTTATGGCGTGTTTTGCTATAGAACAATGCCTTTTGGTCTGAAAAACGCGGGAGCAACGTACCAGAGGATGATGCAGAAGTGCCTAGCAACACAGATTGGGAAAAACGTACAAGTGTACATTGATGATGTCGTCATAACGTCAAAAAAGGGGGAAACGCTAATCGAGGACCTGAAGGAAACTTTCGACAACCTCGACAAGTTTTGCCTCAAGCTGAACCCAACGAAATGTTCTTTCGGCGTCCCTGCAGGGGAACTTCTCGGGTTCCTAGTCTCAGCAAGAGGGATTGAAGCTAATCCCGAAAAAATCCAAGCTATCGTAGCAATGAGGAAGCCAACAAAGTTGAAATAAATACAGCAGCTAACTGGGCGAGTCGCAGCTTTAAGCAGATTCGTCGCCAGGCTAGGAGAAAAGGCATTACCGTTCTACGCCTTTATCAAGCAAGGAGAGAAATTCCAGTGGAACGAAGAGGCAGATAGAGCCTTCGAGGATCTTAAACGCACAATTTCGACACCACCAATCTTGGTGGCACCGAAAGAGAAGGAACCCCTCTTGTTATACATTGCAGCCACACCTCAGGTGGTCAGCACGGTGCTAGTTGTCGAAAGAGAAGAAGAAGGAAACTCCATGGAGTGCAAAGGCCGGTATATTTCATTAGTGAAGTTTTATCGCCTTCAAAACAGCAGTACCCGCAGTACCAGAAGCTAGCATATGGAGTGTTCACAACCGCAAGGAAATTGCGCCACTAGTTTTCGGCACACCCGATAATAGTGGTCAATGAAGCACCTCTATCAAATATACTGAACAATCCAGAAGCTACAGGTCGTGTCTCCCTTTGGGGAATAGAACTTTCTCCTCGGGACATCACGTATGAAAAAAGAAAAGCAATAAAGTCGCAAATTTTGCCAGATTTATCGAGATTTATCGAGAACTTGGACTTGGACTATGAACTTTGACGGGTCCAAGAGGGTAGAAGGAGTTGGTGCAGGCGTGATACTTATATCACCTGAAGGCGACAAACTGAAGTATGTCCTACGGATGATGTTCCCAAACGCATGTAACAATGAAGCAGAATATGAAGCTCTCATACACGGGATGAAGATGGCGAAAGCTTGTGGTGCAACCCGATTAAAAATCTTTGGCGACTCACAATTGGTGGCTCAGCAAGTCATGAACCAATGTGATGCAGTCAATGACAGCATGGTGGCATACAAGTGTACAACGAGCTCGAGAAGTTATTTGTTGGATGCGAAGTAAATCACATCAGCAGGCTGAGCAATGATGAAGCCGATATTCTCGCAAACATCGGGTCGTAGTGCCTCGCAATTCCGCCAGGTGTGTTTTGGGAAGAGATAACCGAGAGATCCACAAAGCCAAAGAAGGCGCAGAAGAAGGAGAAGGAGGAGAAAACTTCGACGGCTCCCAAAGAAGCACTAGAAGAAGAAGAGGACCAGGAGCTGGTGATGATGGTGCAAGTCCCATGGATGCAAGCATACATATCATATATCTTAAGGAAAGAAATACCCGACGACCCAGTTGAAGCAAGGCGAGTTATTCGACGATCAAAAGCCTTTACAGTGGTCAAAGGGGAGTTGTACAACCGCAGTATTTCGGGCGTGCTACAAAGGTGTGTTACACCCGAAGAAGGGAGGATAATCTTAAAGGATGTACACGAGGGAATATGTGGTCATCACGCGAGCAGTCGAGCTATTGCGGCAAAGGTTTTTCGAGCCGGATTTTACTGGTTGACAGCAATCGAGGACGCAAAGGAGATAGTACGAACTTGTGACGCGTGCCAGAGATTTGCCGCAAAACCTCACTCTCCGGCAGCAGAAATGATGCCAATACCATTGTCTTGGCCCTTTGCCCAATGGGGTCTCGATATGGTGGGAAAATTACACAAGGCCTCGCCAGGAGGATACGAGTATATGCTTGTCGCTGTCGACAAATTCACCAAGTGGATAGAAGCGAAGCCGATAAATTCACCAGATGCAGCGTCAACAATAAAATTCGTGAAGAGCATTGTTTTTTGATTTGGAGTACCTCATAGCATCGTCACGGACAATGGCAGTAACTTCACATCCAAGGAATTCAAGGCATACTGCGCAGAAGTAGGCATCAAATTGCACTCCGCGTCAGTTGGGCACCCGCAAACCAATGGTTAAGTCGAGAAAGCCAATGGTATCATCTGCAACGGTATCAAGAAGCGCCTGCTAGGACCGCTAGAAAAGGCTCGACATACTTGGCCAAAAGAGTTGCCAAGTGTTTTATGGAGTATTCGAACAACGCCAAATACAGCGACACAGGAAACTCCCTTCTTTCTGGTCCATGGAGCTGAGGCAGTACTACCGATCGAAATAGAGCATGACTCCCCAAGAGTCACAGAATATGATGAAGAAACTTCCAGAAGAGCATTAGAGGACGATGTAGATGCACTCGATGAAGCTCGAGACGAAGTACTATCACGGGTCACCAAGTACCAGCAAGACATGAAAAACTACCACATTCGACGACTGCGGCCAAGGTCTTTTCAGGTCGGAGATTTAGTCCTACGACTCAATCAACAGAGTACTGAAAAACTCGAGTCGCCATGGCTTGGCCCTTACATCGTCACAGAAGTAATCGAAGGAGGATCATACAGGATCAAGGACAAGAAGACAGGGGTTCCCGAGAAAAATCCCTGGAACGTGGCGCAACTCAGGCGGTTCTACGCTTAGAGTCGAAATATAATCCTCCTTTGTAAAAATACAATGTACTGAAACGCCCGTGAGTTTTCAGACGCACTCTTTTCCTTTTCAGGGCACCGAGTGGGGCTGGAAAGGTTTTTAATGAGGCGGGCTCGCGGTGCTGCAATATAGTAAAAGATATTGGTGATATACATCTTTTTCGTCGACAGGCTCGGGGGCTCATAACCCACGACAGCAAAATATATATACTCTCGCAAAATAGTAAATTCATCAAGACGGAAAAATAGTATAAGCCCCGACCAAAGGCTCGGGGGCTTCGCAATATAGATTACACTTCACAATATAGACAATACAAAGAATTAGACAAAAAATACAGACATGATTTCTCGCAATATAGTACAACTCAGTTAATGCCTAATATACTATCTATGGATAGACCTTTGTTATTTGCAGCAGTTGTCGTATGTTCAGCATAGCTCCCTTTGACAAAGAATTCAGAGTCCATCCGAAGAAGTTCGTCCATCATTTCTTCGGCGACAGGAGTTACAATATCATTGATTTTGTCGATGTTCCTTTTTCGCTTCGACTGCTTGGCCAGTGCTTGCGCGTAGTTGACGTGTGTCTCTCCGTTCATCACGCGACCATTGGGAACCCCAAGTGGAAGGTGTGATGCGTACAACAGTAAGTTTCCCTCAGTAAGAAACCAAGGTTTATCGAACCAGTAGGAGCCAAGAAGCACGTTGAAGGTTGATGGCGGCGGAGTGTAGTGCGGCACAACACCAGGGATTCCGGCGCCAACGTGAAACCTGCACAACACAACCAAATTACTTTGCCCCAACGTGACAGTGAGGTTGTCAATCTCACCGGCTTGCTGTAACAAAGGATTAGATGTATAGTGTGGATGATGATGTTTGTAGAAAACAGTAGAACGAGTATTGCAGTAGATTGTATTCGATGTAAAAGAATGGACCGGGGTCCACAGTTCACTAGAGGTGTCTCTCCCATAAGATAAATAGCATGTTGGGTGAACAAATTACAGTTGGGCAATTGACAAATAAAGAAGGCATGACCATGCACATACATGTTATGATGAGTAGTGTGAGATTCAATTGGGCATTACGACAAAGTACATAGACCGCTATCCAGCATGCATCTATGCCTAAAAAGTCCACCTTCAGGTTATCATCCGAACCCCTTCCAGTATTAAGTTGTAAACAACAGAAAATTGCATTAAATATGGTGCATAATGTAATCAACAAATACATCCTTAGACATATCATTGATGTTTTATCCCTAGTGGCAACAGCACATCCACAACCTTAGAACTTTCTGTCACTGTCCCAGATTTAATGGAGGCATGAACCCACTATCGAGCATAAATACTCCCTCTTGGAGTTACAAGTAAAAACTTGGCCAGAGCCTCTACTAATAACGGAGAGCATGCAAGATCATAAACAACACATAGATAATAGATTGATAATCAACATAACATAGCATTCACTATTCATCGGATCCCAACAAAAGCAACATGTAGCATTACAAATAGATAATCTTGATCATGTTAGGCAGCTCACAAGATCTAACAATGATAGCACAATTAGGAGAAGACGACCATCTAGCTACTGCTATGGACCCATAGTCCAGGGGTGAACTACTCACACGTCACTCCGGAGGCGACCATGGCGGTGAAGAGTCCTCCGGGAGATGATTCCCCTCTCCGGTAGGGTGCCGGAGGCGATCTCCTGAATCCCCCGAGATGGGATTGGCGGCGGCGTCTCTGGAAGGTTTTCCGTATCGTGGCTCTCGGTACTGGAATTATTATCGATGAAGGCTTATGTAGGCGGAAGGGTAGGTCAGGGGGCGCCACGAGGGGCCCACACGCTAGGGCCGCGCGGCCAGGGCTTGGGCCGCGCCGCCCTAGTGTGGCGTCGCCTCGTCGCCCCACTTCGTTTCCTCTCCGGACTTCTGGAAGCTTCGTGGAAAAATAAGATCCTGGGCATTGATTTCGTCCAATTCCGAGAATATTTCCTTACTAGGATTTCTGAAACCAAAAACAGCAGAAAACAGCAACTGGCTCTTCGGCATCTCGTTAATAGGTTAGTGCCGGAAAATGCATAAATATGACATAAAGTATGTATAAAACATGTGTGTATCATCATAAAACAAGCATGGAACATAAGAAATTATCGATACGTTGGAGACGTATCAGCATCCCCAAGCTTAGTTCCTACTCGTCCCGAGTAGGTAAACGATAACAAAGATAATTTCTGAAGTGACATGCTATCATAATCTTGATCATACTATTGTAAGCACATGTAATGAATGCAGCGATTCGAAGCAATGGTAAATATAATGAGTAAACAATTGAATCATATAGCAAAGACTTTTCATGAATAGTACTTTCAAGACAAGCATCAATAAGTCTTGCATAAGAGTTAACTCATAAAGCAATAAATTCATAGTAAAGGCATTGAAGCAACACAAAGGAAGATTAAGTTTCAGCGGTTGCTTTCAACTTGTAACGTGTATATCTCATGGATATTGTCAACATAAAGTAATATAATAAGTGCAATAAGCAAGTATGTAAGAATCAATGCACAGTTCACACAAGTGTTTGCTTCTTGAGATGGAGAGAAATAGGTAAACTGACTCAACATAAAAGTAGAAGAATGACCCTTCGAAGAGGGAAGCATTGATTGCTATATTTGTGCTAGAGCTTTGATTTTAAAAACAAGAAACAATTTTGTCAACGGTAGTAATAAAACATATGCATTATGTAAATTATATCCTACAAGTTGCAAGCCTCATGCATAGATTACCAATAGTGCCTGCACCTTGTCCTAATTAGCTCGGATTACCTGGATTATCATCGCAATACATATGTTTTAACCAAGTATCACAAAGGGGTACCTCTATGCCGCCTGTACAAAGGTCTAAGGAGAAAGCTAGCATTGGATTTCTCGCTTTTGATTATTCTCAACTTAGACATCCATACCGGGACAACATAGACAACAGATAATGGACTCCTCTTTAATGCATAAGCATTCAACAACAAATAATATTCTCACAAGAGATTGAGGATAGTTGTCGAAAACTGAAACTTCCACCATGGATCATGGCTTTAGTTAGCGGCCCAATGCTCTTCTCTAACAACATGCATGCTCAAACCATTCAACTCATGGTAAATCGCCCTTACTTCAGACAAGACGAACATGCATGGCAACTCACATGATATTCAACAGAGGGTAGTTGATGGCGTCCCCAGGAACATGGTTATCGCTCAACAAGCAACTTATAAGAGATAAGATGCATAAGTACATATTCAATACCACAATAGTTTTTCGGCTATTTGTCCCATGAGCTATATATTGCAAAGGCGAAGAATGGAAATTTAAAGGTAGCACTCAAGCAATTTACTTTGGAATGGCGGAGAAATACCATGTAGTAGGTAGGTATGGTGGACACAAGTGGCATAGTGTTTGGCTCAAGGATTTTGGATGCATGAGAAGTATTCCCTCTCAATACAAGGCTTAGGCTAGCAAGGTTATTTGAAACAAACACAAGTATGAACCGGTACAGAAAAACTCACATAAAATACATATTGTAAGCATTATAAGACTCTACACCGTCTTCCTTGTTGTTCGACCCTTACTAGAAAATATCTAGACCTTAGAGAGACCAATCATGCAAACCAAATTTTAGCAAGCTCTATGTATTTCTTCATTCATAGGTGCAAAGTATATGATGCAAGAGCTTAAACATGAGCACAACAATTGCCAAGTATCACATTATTCAAGATATTATACCAATTACCACATATAGCATTTCCTGTTTCCAACCATATAACAATTTAACGAAGCAGTTTCAACCTTCACCATGAACATTATGAGTAAAGCCTAAGGACATATTTGTCCATATGAAACAGCGGAGCGTGTCTCTCTCCCACACAATGAATGCTAGGATCCAACTTTATTCAAACAAAACAAAAACAAAAACATACAGACGCTCCAAGTAAAGCACATAAGATGTGATGGAATAAAAATATAGTTTCATTAGAGGAACCTGATAATGTTGTCGATGAAGAAGGGGATGCCTTGGGAATCCCCAAGCTTAGATGCTTGAGTCTTCTTGAAATATGCAGGGATGAACCACCGGGGCATCCCCAAGCTTAGAGCTTTCACTCTCCTTGATCATATTTTATCATCCTCCTATCTTGATCCTTGTAAACTTCCTCCACACAAACTCAAAACAACTCATTAGAGGGTTAGTGCATAAGCAAAATTCACATGTTCAGAGGTAACATAATCATTCTTAACACTTCTGGACATTGCACAAAGCTACTGAAAGTTAATGGAATAAAGAAATCCATCAAGCATAGCAAAACAGGCAATGCGAAATAAAAGGCAGAATCTGTCAAAACAGAACAGTCCGTAAAGACGAATTTTCTAGGTGCACCAGACTTGCTCAAATGAAAATGCTCAAATTGACTGAAATTTGCGTACATATCTGAGAATCACTCACGTACATTGGCAGAATTTTCTGAGTTACCTACAGAGCCTACTGCTCAAATTCGTGACAGCAAGAAATCTGTTTCTGCGCAGCAATCCAAATCTAGTATGAACCTTACTATCAAAGACATTACTTGGCACAACAATGCAACAAAATTAAGATAAGAAGAGGTTGCTACAGTAGTAACAACTTTCAAGACTCAAATATAAAACAAAAGTACCATAGTAAAATCATGGGTTGTCTCCCATAAGCGCTTTTCCTTAACGCCTTTCAGCTAGGCGCAGAAAGTGTGTATCAAGTGTTATCAAGAGATGAAGTATTAGATGCTCCATTATCTAGAGTGGTATTAAGAGCTTTACCAATTTTAGGCCTATAATGGTTTTTTGGTTTAGGCACCTTAGAGACATACATGAACTTTTGCTCCTTACCCACATAAGCTTTCTCCTTAAACTTAATAGAAGAAAAAGTTGAACCCAAGGTTCCCATAGCTTCTTCAAGTTCACTAATCCTTTGGGTTTGATTATCATGAATAACACAAGTTTCTAAGATGGCAGTTCTCTCATTAATTCCACCTAGAGATTTGTCAAGTTTATCAGTGCTATTAAGTAATTCTCCCAACTTAGTCCCAATACTAGGAAGATTTTGCTCTATGGTTTCTAACTTTTTCATGACATCTTCAAAAGAGATTTCAGTTTTAACTTCATTAATAGGTGGTATTCCAAATAGACTCACAATAATGCAACTAGCTTCTAAAGCAGGAGTGCCTAGGAAATTACCTCCCGCGAGACAATCAAGAACATACCTATTCCAGCTAGAGATACCAACATAAAAATTCCTGAGTAGGATAGTGGTGGAGTGTTTCTTAGTGCACCTATTATGAGCATCACTAATTCTATACCAAGCATCTTTTAAACATTCTCCCCCTGTTGTTTAAACGAACGAACTTCAACTTCAGGATTACTCATTTTAGCAATAGAGAATAAAGCAAACTAGATAAAGTAAATGCAAGTAACTAATTTTTTTTTTGTGTTTTTAATATGGCAAACAAGACAGTAAATAAAATAAAGCTAGCAACTAATTTTTTTGTGTTTTGATTTAGTGCAGCAAACAAAGAAGTAAATAAAAGTAAAGCAAGACAAAGACAAAATAAAGAGATTGGAAGTGGAGACTCCCCTTGCAGCGTGTCTTGATCTCCCCGGCAACGACGCCAGAAATTTACTTGCTTGCGCGTAGTTGACGTGTGTCTCTCTGTTCAGCACGCGACCGTTGGGAACCCCAAGTGGAAGGTGTGATGCATACAGCAGTAAGTTTCCCTCAGTAAGAAACCAAGGTTTATCGAACCAGTAGGAGCCAAGAAGCACGTTGAAGGTTGATGGCGGCGGAGTGTAGTGCGGCGCAACACCAGGGATTCCGGCGCCAACGTGAAACCTGCACAACACAACCAAATTACTTTGCCCCAACGTAACAGTGAGGTTGTCAATCTCACCGGCTTGCTGTAACAAAGGATTAGATGTATAGTGTGGATGATGATGTTTGCAGAAAACAGTAGAACGAGTATTGCAGTAGATTGTATTCGATGTAAAAGAATGGATCGGGGTCCACAGTTCACTAGAGGTGTCTCTCCCATAAGATAAATAGCATGTTGGGTGAACAAATTACAGTTGGGCAATTGACAAATAAAGAGGGCATGACCATGCACATACATGTTATGATGAGTAGTGTGAGATTCAATTGGGCATTACGACAAAGTACATAGACCGCTATCCAGCATGCATCTATGCCTAAAAAGTCCACCTTCAGGTTATCATCCGAACCCCTTCCAGTATTAAGTTGCAAACAACAGACAATTGCATTAAGTATGGTGCGTAATGTAATCAACAAATACATCCTTAGACATAGCATTGATGTTTTATCCCTAGTGGCAACAGCACATCCACAACCTTAGAACTTTCATCACATCGTCCTGCATTTAATGGAGGCATGAACCCACTATCGAGCATAAATACTCCCTCTTGGAGTTACAAGTAAAAACTTGGCCAGAGCCTCTACTAATAACGGAGAGCATGCAAGATCATAAACAACACATAGATAATAGATTGATAATCAACATAACATAGCATTCACTATTCATCGGATCCCAACAAACGCAACATGTAGCATTACAAATAGATGATCTTGATCATGTTAGACAGCTCACAAGATCTAACAATGATAGCACAATTAGGAGAAGACGACCGTCTAGCTACTGCTATGGACCCATAGTCCAGGGGTGAACTACTCACACATCACTCCGGAGGCGACCATGGCGGTGAAGAGTCCTCCGGGAGATGATTCCCCTCTCCGGCAGGGTGCCGGAGGCGATCTCCTGAATCCCCCGAGATGGGATTGGCGGCGGCGGCGTCTCTGGAAGGTTTTCCGTATCGTGGATCTCGGTACTGGAATAATTATCGACGAAGGCTTATGTAGGCGGAAGGGTAGGTCAGGGGGCGCAACGAGGGGCCCACACGCTACGGCCGCGCGGCCAGGGCTTGGGCCGCGCCGCCCTAGTGTGGCGTCGCCTCGTCGCCCCACTTCGTTTCCTCTCCGGACTTCTGGAAGCTTCGTGGAAAAATAAGATCCTGGGCGTTGATTTCGTCCAATTCCGAGAATATTTCCTTACTAGGATTTCTAAAACAAAAAACAGCAGAAAACAGCAACTGGCTCTTCGGCATCTCGTTAATAGGTTAGTGCCGGAAAATGCATAAATATGACATAAAGTATGTATAAAACATGTGTGTATCATCATAAAACAAGCATGGAACATAAGAAATTATCGATACGTTGGAGACGTATCAGCCAGGCATTTGGAGACAATCGTCGTCAGGTCTAATTTTCGATAGCAGATCTGTATCGTGATCATGGCGAATCTTGCTCCAGCAGACAATTGAGCTCGCACAAAGTTATGGATACGAGGGGCATCCCGAAATTTTTCCATCAAACCAAGAAGAGTGTCGGGTCCCTCGTTCCGAGGAAACATCGTCTTGTAAACCAGAGACAGTGTTCTAGTGCAGAAATCAAGGAACTCGCGAACCTGACAGGCGCGGTCTTGAAACCTGACAATCTGTCGGGTACGTTCTGGAGTGGCCCAGAACAGGGAACCATGGTCAAGAGAGAGGTTAACGAGAAGATTTGTCCTTGCGTTTACCCTTTCGTCTTCAGCAGCAGCGTCGAGAAAGGAACCTATTTGGCGACGACACAAGAATTTCAAAAAAGGATACAGCAGGAAGATAGAAGAAATTTTGGTTTGAAAAAGCATACCTGACATATCCACACTGGCTTCATTCATCAATTCGAGCATAAAATTCTCTCGAGTGGTCGCCTTTTCAGCTTCAGAAACGGCAGCTTCCTTGGCAGCTATGGCTTCTTGAGCTTGCTGAAGTGCAACTTTCTCTTTTTTGGATGCCTTCCGAGATTGCTCCATCATCACAAGTGTTTGCTTCTTCGCATACTGAAGTTGCTGACGAAGTTCTTCCAAGTCTTGCGATAAACTCTTACTCGAGGAATCTTCACCAAGTTTACTATTAATAAGCGCTTTCTTCGAGTGAGAGGAAGTAGGAAAAACATCGGAAGGAGCAGGAGTTGGAGTATAGTTATCGAACGTCAACTGAAAGAAAAGGTTCGACATCAATCATCAAGCAAAATAGAATTCCATTGATTTTCAGAATATTTACAAGATATTACAATGGAGGTTGCCCTAACAAACTAGTGGGGTAAATGTCGCCAAAGCTACTTTGGCGACATCATCAAAAGAAAAAAGAAATAAGAAAGAAAGGGTGGTCTACTTGACCTCCGGCTTGGATGCGCTTGGAGCAGGAGTTGGTTTAACACCAAGGAAGGCAAGGATTGGCTTTGAGGGAGGCTTGGCAGTTCTAATTAGAGATTGCCACTTCTTCGTCTCCATCTCCCCTATGTCGCCAACCTTGGTCCAGTCGACGTTTTTCTGGCTATCAGCAATCAGAGCGATGGTGCCCTCAACGCCAATCTTCAGGCCTTATTGGCGAAGTTTGATCCCAAGATCTCCCGGCATGTTGAAGATTTTGGCAAGAGCAGTAAAAGTGTTGGGCTCCTCTTTCTTTGGGAAGAAGTAGGGGAAAAGCTTCGACAGACCTGCCTCAGCGTCAGCAAGGCCTTCGCGTGCTTCATCCCCATGAATTTCAAGAAGGGTAAGCGCGTCGAGAAGCTCGTCGCCTTCAGGACCATCCACTTCGTATTCTTGATGAGTTCTCCCTGAAAACAAGCCAAGGGAAGCTCGTTGATACGTCTCCAACGTATCGATAATTTCTTATGTTCCATGCTTGTTTTATGACAATACCTACATGTTTTGTTCACACTTTATGATGATTTTATGCGTTTTCCAGAACTAACCTATTGACGAGATGCCGAAGTGCCAGTTCCTGTTTTCTGCTGTTTTTGGTTTCAGAAATCCTAGTAAGGAAATATTCTCGGAATTGGACGAAATCAACGCCCAGAGTCTTAAAATTGCACGAAGCTTCCAGAACACCCGAGAGGAACCAGAGGGGGGCACAGGGCCACCAGACGCCAGGGCGGCACGCCCCAGGGGGGGCGCGCCCCCCTAGTGTGTCACCGCCTCGTCAGCCCTCCTACTCCGCCTCTTCGCCTATTTAAAGCCTCCTGACCTAAATCCTCAACACCGATTGACGAAACCCGAGAAAACCTTCCAGAGCCGCCGCCATCGCGAAACTCCAATTCGGGGGACAGAAGTCTCTGTTCCGGCACGCCACCGGGACGGGGAAGTGCCCCCAGAAGGCTTCTCCATCGACACCACCGCCATCTTCATCACCGCTGATGTCTCCCATGAGGAGGGAGTAGTTCTCCATCGAGGCTAAGGGGCTGTACCGGTAGCTATGTGGTTAATCTCTCTCCTATGTACTTCAATACAATGATCTCATGAGCTGCCTTACATGATTGAGATTCATATGAGTTGTGTATCACTATTAATCTATGTGCTACTCTAGTGATGTTATTAAAGTACTCTATTCCTCCTCCATGGTGTAAAGGTGATAGTGTGTGCATCATGTAGTACTTGGCGTAGGTTATGATTGTAATCTCTTGTAGATTATGAAGTTAACTATTGCTATGATAGTATTGATGTGATCTATTCCTCCTTCATAGTATGATGGTGATAGTGTGCATGCTATGTTAGTACTTGGTGTAATTGCAATGATCTATCATGCACTCTAAGGTTATTTAAATATGAACATTGAATGTTGTGGAGCTTGTTAACTCCGGCATTAAGGGTTCTTGTAGCCCTACGCAATTAGTGGTGTTCATCATCCAACAAGAGAGTGTAGAGTATAGCATTTATTTATTCTGCTATGTGATCAATGTTGAGAGTGTCCACTAGTGAAAGTATAATCCCGAGGCCTTGTTCCCAAATACTGCAATCATCGCTTGTTTACTGTTCTACTACATCCGTACTTCCTGCAATATTACCACCATTGACTGCACGCCTGTTGTAGCATCAAGATATTTTCTAGTGCCGTTACTACTGCTCATATACATTCATACCACCTGTATTTCACTATCTCTTCGCCGAACTAGTGCACATATACATCTGACAAGTGTATTAGGTGTGTTGTGGACACAAGAGACTTCTTGATTTGTGGTTGTAGGGTTGCTTGAGAGGGATATCTTTGACCTCTTCCTCCCTGAGTTCGATAAACCTTGGGTGATCCACTTAAGGGAAAACTTGCTGCTGTTCTACAAACCTCTGCTCTTGGAGGCCCAACACTGTCTACAAGAAAAGGAGTGTGCGTAGACATCAAGCATATTTTCTGGCGCCGTTGCCGGGGAGGAAAAGTAAAAGGTACTCACAATCTGGATCTCGGCTACTAAGCTATTTTCCGGCGCCGTTGTAAGTGCTCGAAGCTATTTCCTTTAGATCCTGCAATTGCATCTTTTTGTTTCTTATTTTACACTAGTTTGGCATAATGGAAAGCAACAGTGAGCTTTTAAAATTATTTCCTGAGTTAAGACATGGATGGTGTTATGCGAAAATTAAAAAACCCATGGAACATATTAGTATGAACACTTTGAATACCATTGTTGCTAATGATATGGAAAATTTTAAGCTTGGGGAAGCTGGTTTTGATGAGCATGATCTTTTTAGTCCCCCAAGCATTGAGGAGAAAATTTTCTTTGATGATACTTTGCCTCCTATTTATGATGATTATAATGATAGTGGTCTTTTGGTGCCGCCTGTTATGGAGGATAAAATTGATTATGATTACAATATGCCTCCTATATTTGATGATGAGAATAATAATGATAGCTACTTTGTTGAATTTGCTCCCACTACAATTAATAAGAATGACTATGCTTATGTGGAGAGTAATAATTTTATGCATGAGACTCATGATAAGAATGTTTTATGTGATAGTTATATTGTTGAGTTTGCTCATGATGCTACTGGATATTATTATGAGAGAGGAAAATATGGTTGTAGAAATTTTCATGTTTCTAAAACACCTCTCTATGTGCTGAAATTTTTGAAGCTACACTTGTTCTATCTTCCTATGCTTGTTACTTTGCTCTTCATGAACTTGTTTATTTACAAGATTCCTTTTCATAGGAAGCATGTTAGGCTTAAATTTGTTTTGAATTTGCCTCTTGATGCTCTCTTTTGCTTCAACTACTATTTCTTGCGAGTGCATCATTAAAACTGTTGAGCCCATCTTAATGGCTATAAAGAAAGCACTTCTTGGGAGATAACCCATGTGTTTATTTTACTACAGTAATTTTGTTTTATATTTGAGTCTTGAAAGTTGTTACTACTGTAGCAACCTCTCCTTATCTTATTTTATTGCATTGTTGTGCCAAGTAAAGTCTTTGATAGTAAAGATGATACTAGATTTGGATTACTGCGCAGAAACAGATTTCTGTCTGTCATGAATTTGGGTTGAATTCTCTGTAGGTAACTCAGAAAATTCTGCCAATTTACGTGAGTGATCCTCAGATATGTACGCAACTTTCATTCAATTTGAGCATTTTCATTTAAGCAAGTCTGGTGCCTCTTAGAAATTCGTCTTTACGGACTGTTCTGTTTTGACAGATTCTGCCTTTTATTTCGCATTGCCTCTTTTGCTATGTTGAATAGATTTCTTTGTTCCGTTAACTTTCAGAAGCTTTGGGCAATGTCCAGAAGTGTTAAGAATGATTGTGTCACCTCTGAACATGTGAATTTTTGATTATGCACTAACTCTCTAATGAGTTGTTTTGAGTTTGGTGTGGAGGAAGTTTTCAAGGGTCAAGAGAGGAGGATGATATACTACAATCAAGAAGAGTGAAAAGTCTAAGCTTGGGGATGCCCCGGTGGTTCATTCCTGCATATTTCAAGAAGACTCAAGTATCTAAGCTTGGGGATGCCCAAGGCATCCCCTTCTTCATCGACAAAATTATCAGGTCACTTCTCTTGAAACTATATTTTTATTCGGTCACATCTTATGTACTTTACTTGGAGCGTCTGTTTGTTTTTGTTTTTGTTTTTGTTTGAATAAATGCTTGTGTGGGAGAGAGACACGCTCCGCTGGTTCATATGAACACATGTGTTCTTAGCTTTTAATTTTCATGGCGAAGGTTGAAACTGCTTCCTTAATTGTTATATGGGTGGAAACGGGAAATGCAACATGTAGTAATTGGTATGATGTCTTGAATAATGTGATACTTGGCAATTGTTGTGCTCATGATTAAGCTCTTGCATTATATACTTTGCACCTATTATTGAAGAAATACATAGAGCTTGCTAAAATTTGGTTTGCATGATTGGTCTCTCTAAAGTCTAGATATTTTCTAGTAAGGTTCGAACAACAAGAAAGACGGTGTAGAGTCTTATAATGTTTACAATATGTCTTTTATGTGAGTTTTGTTGTACTAGTTCATACTTGTGTTTTCTTCAAACAACCTTGCTAGCCTAAGCCTTGTATTGAGAGGGATTACTTCTCATGCATCCAAAATCCTTGAGCCAAAAACTATGCCATTTGTGTCCACCATACCTACCTACTACATGGTATTTCTCTGCCATTCCAAAGTAAATTGCTTGAGTGCTATCTTTAAACAATTCAAAAGTTATTACCTCTTATTTGTGTCAATGTTTTATAGCTCATGAGGAAGTAGGTGGTGTTTATCTTTCAACCTTGTTGGGCAACTTTCACCAATGGACTAGTGGCTTCATCCGCTTATCCAATAATTTTGCAAAAAGAGCTGGCAATGGGATTCCCAGTCCCAAATTAATTAACTTTCATGATTTTACAAAAAAATAGACACTCCTCCATGGTATGTGATTGTTGGTCGGCACCCGAAGACTCGGTTAGCCATGGCTTGAGAAAGCAAAGGTGGGGAGGAGTGTCATCTAAATAAAACTAAAATAAAAAGACACTCCTTCATGGTATGAGATTGTTGGCAGGCACCCGAGGATTCGGTTAGCCATGGTTTGTGAAAGTAAAGGTTGGAAGGAGTGCCACCCAAAAATAAAAATGTTTCATGGGAGCTGCTCTTTGAAGGTTTGTCTGGCAAGGGGGTTAGAGTGCCCACTACCATTCGTTGACAACAACAAACACCTCTCAAAACTTTACTTTTATGCTCTCTTTATGTTTTCAAAATCAAAGCTCTAGCACAAATATAGCAATCAATGCTTCCCTCTGCGAAGGGCCTTTCTTTTACTTTCATGTTGAGTCAGTTTACCTATTTCCTTCTGTCCTGGAAGCAATCACTTGTGTTAACTGTGCATTAATTCCTACATACTTGCTTATTGCACTTGTTATATTACTTTGCATTGACAACTATCCATGAGATATACATGTTACAAGTTGAAAGCAACCGCTGAAACTTAATCTTCCTTTGTGTTGCTTCAATGCCTTTACTTTGAATTTATTGCTTTATGAGTTAACTCTTATGCAAGACTTATTGATGCTTGTCTTGAAAGTACTATTCATGAAAAGTCTTTGCTATATGATTCAGTTGTTTAATCATTGTCTTTACCATTGTCTTGAATCGCTGCATTCATCTCATATGCTTTACAATAGTATGATTAGGATCATGTTGGTAGCATGTCACTTCAGAAATTATCTTTGTTATCGTTTACCTACTAGGGGCGAGTAGGAACTAAGCTTGGGGATGCTGATACGTCTCCAATGTATCGATAATTTCTTATGTTCCATGCTTGTTTTATGACAATACCTACATGTTTTGTTCACACTTTATGATGATTTTATGCGTTTTCCGGAACTAACCTATTGACGAGATGCCGAAGTGCCAGTTCCTGTTTTCTGCTGTTTTTGGTTTCAGAAATCCTAGTAAGGAAATATTCTTGGAATTGGACGAAATCAACGCCCAGAGTCTTAAAATTGCACGAAGCTTCCAGAACACCCGAGAGGAACCAGAGGGGGGGCACAGGGCCACGAGACGCCAGGGCGGCGCGCCCCAGGGGGGGCGCGCCCCCCTAGTGTGTCACCGCCTCGTCAGCCCTCCTACTCCGCCTCTTCGCCTATTTAAAGCCTCCTGACCTAAATCCTCAACACCGATTGACGAAACCCGAGAAAACCTTCCAGAGCCGCCGCCATCGCGAAACTCCAATTCGGGGGACAGAAGTCTCTGTTCCGGCACGCCACCGGGACGGGGAAGTGCCCCCAGAAGGCTTCTCCATCGACACCACCGCCATCTTCATCACCGCTGATGTCTCCCATGAGGAGGGAGTAGTTCTCCATCGAGGCTAAGGGGCTGTACCGGTAGCTATGTGGTTAATCTCTCTCCTATGTACTTCAATACAATGATCTCATGAGCTGCCTTACATGATTGAGATTCATATGAGTTGTGTATCACTATTAATCTATGTGCTACTCTAGTGATGCTATTAAAGTACTCTATTCCTCCTCCATGGTGTAAAGGTGACAGTGTGTGCATCATGTAGTACTTGGCGTAGGTTATGATTGTAATCTCTTGTAGATTATGAAGTTAACTATTGTTATGATAGTATTGATGTGATCTATTCCTCCTTCATAGTGTGATGGTGACAGTGTGCATGCTATGTTAGTACTTGGTGTAATTGCAATGATCTATCATGCACTCTAAGGTTATTTAAATATGAACATTGAATGTTGTGGAGCTTGTTAACTCCGGCATTGAGGGTTCTTGTAGCCCTACGCAATTAGTGGTGTTCATCATCCAACAAGAGAGTGCAGAGTATAGCATTTATTTATTCTGTTATGTGATCAATGTTGAGAGTGTCCACTAGTGAAAGTATAATCCCTAGGCCTTGTTCCCAAATACTGCAATCATCGCTTGTTTACTGTTCTACTGCATCTGTACTTCCTGCAATATTACCACCATTGACTGCACGCCAGATGTAGCATCAAGATATTTTTCTGGTGCCGTTACTACTGCTCATATACATTCATACCACCTGTATTTCACTATCTCTTCGCCGAACTAGTGCACCTATACATCTGACAAGTGTATTAGGCGTGTTGGGGACACAAGAGACTTCTTGCTTTGTGGTTGCAGGGTTGCTTGAGAGGGATATCTTTGACCTCTTCCTCCCTGAGTTCGATAAACCTTGGGTGATCCACTTAAGGGAAAACTTGCTGCTGTTCTACAAACCTCTGCTCTTGGAGGCCCAACACTGTCTACAGGAAAAGGAGTGTGCGTAGACATCACTCGTCAATAAGAATGCCCGAAAAAACGTGAAGTAACCAAGGATTCGAGCACTTACTAACAAAACGTCGACTCTGTGACTGCAATCGACTGAGGATCTTTTCTTCTCGAGCAGCTTGCTCAGTCACTTTGTCACTCAAAGCAGTTTCTGCCTCATGAAGTCTCTTCCGAAGATCTTTGACAGCAGCAACATCCTCCTTGGCCTTCTTAACATCCGCTTCAGCCTTCTTACGAGCCTTTTCACTTTGCTCCAATTTTTGAGCAAGTGCATCAGCACGCTTGTTGGCTTCCACAAGATTTTCTGCCAAAATAGTCAAAACCAGTCAAAACCACGACAAGAAAGGAGTGAGAAGTCATGGGCCAGGAGAAGCAGCAGAATATTACCTTCAGCTTTGCTAGCATGATCACGGTACCCGACGAATTGGGCACCGAAGCGGATGAATTCCTTAATCAAAGGCTGACAAAGAAATATAGAGAAAGAAAGCGTCAATATAGTAAAAAGCTCGACAGCGCAAAGCAGAAAAAAGAAGCAAACAACAAAAAGTCGATAGCATTGGAAAGTACTTTGCACAAAAAATGAGAAGGGACTTACATCATCCAGAAGAGGAGTCGTGGAGCCACCCAGCTGTAAGGCAGGCTCTGTGATTGATTCAACCCTTGCCCTTTTTGGTGAAGGGGCACGGGGGCTTGCAGGAGGAGTTGGTTGCTCGGTGTTTTGCTGAGGAGGCGAGGATTCTTCTCCATCATCTTGCGCTTCAGAAACAACTAAAGTACGCGACGTACTCATTCGAGCAGTCGTGTCAATAGGTTGCGCTTCTTCCTCGTCACCACTGCAGTAAAAAGGCGACAATATAAGAAGCAAGATAGCCAAAAACATCGAGAGCAAAACAACAAGAAGTAATAGAGAACTTACGAGCTAACGAGGGCATCATCGTATGGATTGAAAGCTGCCTTCCTATCTGAAGGACCAGCTTCTTCGGCTTTGGAGGTGCCGGAATCTTAGACTTCATCCCTTTTCCTCTTGTTCCTTGGAGAAACAGCAGGAGGAAGGGAGTGTGTCGAGGCAGTGGCCTCAGACTCAGCATCTTTTTCAGAAGAAGCCGCGGATTTGTGAGAACCCACGACTTCACTTTCAGGGCGTGAGGTACCTTGGTTGTCATCATCGACAACGGTACGATCTTCAATTTCTCCACCCTCAGGAAGAGGAGGAAGAGAAGCGAGAACGGGGTGGTTCTGAGGAAAAGAAAGAGTGTCGATAAAAAAAAGAAGTTATGCAAAAAAGCTAGCAAGACAGTAGTCGACAAAATAGTAAAACTCGAGGAGATAATATAGCAACTAAGAGGAAAAATTACCTCGGGAAGGGGATTGGCGCCACTATATGGTGTAATGCGGCAAGAGGATGGAATGGGATCCTTCTTGTTGAGCGATGAGATTTTTCTGATAAGCTTTTCAAAATCCTTCAAAGGAAGGTCTTTTGAGAGCCTGTCGACATCTTCTTCACCAACATACTTCCAGAGGGGATTTTTGCGAGCCTGGAGAGGCAGCACTCTAATCCTAAGGAAATACGCAGTAATCTCAATACCCGAAAGTTCCTTGCCGCGGGTGTTTTGTAGCTCGTGGATGCGAGTCATCAGCGCTTCTGTCGCCAACTTCTCAGCTTCGGTAGCTTCAGCATCCCAGGAACGGCGGCGAAGGATTTTGGCTTCTCCGTCAAAAGGGGCGATGTTGTCCTCCACTGGATTGGAGCTTTCTTCATGGATATACAGCCATTTCTTCCGCCAACCTTGGACAGAGTCGGGGAATTTGACGTCGAAATATTCGACGTCGGAACAAACACAGATAACAACGCCGCCAATGTTGTAGGCAACGTTGTGGGAGCCATTACGGCGGAGGCAGAAGATACGCTTCCACAGAGCCCAATTAGGTTGGACCCCGAGGAAGCACTCACACAATGTGATAAAAATCGACACGTGGAGGATGGAATTGGGCGTCAACTGATGCAGTTGAAGCCCATAGACAAACAGAAGACCCCGAAGAAACTCGTGGATTGGGGGAGAAAGACCTCGGATGAGGTGGTCAACGAAACTGACCCGATACTCGATTGGAGGCCTTGGATAGCTCTCCTCCTTGGGGAAGCAGAGCGAGTTCTCCTTCTTGCTGAACCCCATCTTCTTCAGCAAGTTCATGTCTTGGGCAGAGATCTTGAATCTTTCCCACTCGGTGCTCCCCTGATCCGCCGTCGCCATCTTCGACTCCGGAGTGCTGTGCCTAGTCAAACGGATGCGAGGTGGCATCAGTGAGTGTGGCGGCGAAAAGTGTGAGTATGGTTGAGCGCTTAGAGCAAAGGGAACAATGGAGGATTTTGCAGAGGAGAAGCAGAGGTGCGGCGCGAGCGAAAGGGCTAAAGGAGGAAGACGATGCCTTTATATAGAGGTGTGGTGAATCGACGCGCGGTTGGATGAGGAGATTGCGGGACAGATGGTGTACACGTGGACAAGGGGTAAAAAGTAATTTCATAGAGACGAGAAAGAACAAGAGTTACAGTACGTGCGCCAGAAAAAGCGGAGGACGTGTGTCCCCCACTTGCACGACGTGTCAACTTGATGGGTAAATTGGGCCCACAAGGCAGAGAAAGAGCAGTTCTCGTGTTTTCCCCGTACAGCGGTCGTGGCTATCGTCAGCAGTGATGTCACCTTGGCAAGAGAAAAATTCGGCTAAGCAACTTCATAAGAACGGTGACAGCAAAAGATCGTGGATTACTTCGAGAGCCTTTGATCAAATACAAGTTTTTGATCAAATGCTCGGGGGATACTTAGGAAAAATGAAAAATTCGAGAAAGACAAAATAGAAATGGTGAGAGCCTATGATCAAATACAAGTACTTGCTCATAGCCTCGGGGGCTACTCCCATCGGGAGCGCTGTTCGCGCACCCGAGAGATTTGAAAAACTATGAGACAGATGAAAAATATAGCGACATAAGGCGTGGAGCCTACACCCAAGCACAAGTCGTTGGCTGTAGCCTCGGGGGCTACTCCCATCGGGAACGCTGTTCGCGTGCCCGATGAAATTACAAAAAAAAAGAGAAAAAGAAGAGGAAAAAGTGAGCATATTTCGAGTTATGTAAATAACTCGACATATACTCCCATCGGGAAAGCAATATAAGTCATCCGTTGACTCAATAAAATGTGCTATTCCAACAGCCAAAAAAGCACTCGACAATATATTCTCAGAACGCCAAAGTTGCGAACAATTTCTGAATGCCGCAAAACTTTGCGAAGGTAAGACCCCAGATCCGTTCTGTGTGGCGTGGCGCCGTCTCTGACGTCGGTTTGCTACTTTTTTCCGTATCAAAAGATACGAAGAAAAATCCTAATGGACGCGTTAGGTACCCGATAAATATGACTGGGACTCGACAGAATGGTAAGACCTTAAGCGGCACCTGTTGAAGTTTACACCAGTATCCCGAGATCATGTCCAGGGACGTGATCTTGAAGTAGGTTTTTGCGGATTGCCACTAGAGCAGTTAACTAGTACCTGATCCGTCAGATGAACTAGCCCCAACTACCATTATCCCTGTACAATATAGAAATTCGTATGCAAATATATGTGGTAAAGTTTAGAGTTATCGAATAAATATAAAGGTGGAGATTTTCCCTGATTCTACGATTCAAGCAAAATCTCGGGGGCTACTGACATAGGCATCCCCAATGGGCCTGCTGAAGATGGTACCCGGGGTTTACTGAAGGCCCACGACCCGAAGGATAAGAAGAATTCGGAAGCCCAACTTGCTAGTTAAGGAAAGTTAGAGTTGTATTAGGAGAGAACACTTGTAATATTACGGGAGGAGTTGGAAACCTTCCCGGACTCTGTAACTTGTACATCACGAATCCCTCGGCTCCACCTCCTATATAAGGGGGAGTCGAGGGACAAAGAAAGCATCGATGCATTGTCTCACAAACCCTAGTTTTCATATCGTCGAGTACTTTTCGGCTGAAACCTTCGAGATCTACTTGCCCTCTACTTCTAACTAAAACCCTAATCTACAACCCGTAGGCATTGACAAGTTAATCCCTTGTCACATAGTCCATAAAATCGAAGTCATAGGCGCCGTGTTTTTGTCTTGTATTGTTGGTTGGTGTTTTACCTTCACCCTATGTGGCTGGTGAGATGTAAACTCTGAATGATGAAACTTTTCAATGAAATAGGAGTGTGCGTCGATTGTTGCAGCAATGAAACAGGAGCGTGCGTCGATTGTTGCAGAGACCCCAACTATATATCCCTTTTCGATAATAAATAAACAGAACATGATCACATCTAATGTGTCAGAAAAGTGTGATCTGAATATCTGACAGCTAACACTAACTTTCCTTTTGAAGTTATGATCAACACATTCTGGTTTTGTTTATCCCATGAAACTTACACTATGAGCCTATCGGCTTATAATGATCTTGATGCAAGACTAAAGAACAAGGGGACATTTTGAAATATTTAGGCATCATTTAAGAAGGTAGACATCCCGACAATACAACAAGAGCTAAATGCTAGGGGAGCAATTAGACAGGCGATCAGAGTAAAGGACACACTTCTTAACTCAATTGTAATGGCCTTTGTCCAATATAATTGACCGACTATATAAACTAGGCATGAGCC
Organism: Lolium perenne; assembly: GCF_019359855.2. Taxonomy (NCBI): domain Eukaryota; kingdom Viridiplantae; phylum Streptophyta; class Magnoliopsida; order Poales; family Poaceae; genus Lolium; species Lolium perenne. The sequence goes on from NC_067244.2 coordinate 47,041,974, forward strand.
ACAAATAGGTAAAGAAATAAGTGGAAAAGTAAGTGGAATACACTAATGACTACTTAAGTTTGTCGTGAAAACAGAGACCACATTTTGCCATTCTCGGTCTGTACGTACAACCGTTGAATTTTTATTCGAAAGTCCCCGGTAAACCTCCGAATGAAGTGTTCACATGTCCAATGAGCGTGTGAGGCATCGGGAGGGATTGAGTTTTCCCTAGAGCTTTGACTCAGAGATGGACTTAGTTTGCACGTAGACGCATACACGGAGGTGAAATGTTCCGCTCTCTGTATACGATGGTGTCGGAGTGCCACGAAGCAATCATGTTAGAGCTGAACATTCATGACATCAAGAAGATGCCTTTCATTTGGTGATGTGTTGGTGCAGGATGTCCAACGCTCGTCGAACTGATCACACTGCCGCACTTCTCTGAATCACACGATCTTAAATGTGGTGTTCTCCTTTGGTTTTTTATGCTTCATTTTCTGTTTGCGCATGCCTTTTCATCTCTAGCTTTTGGCGGTACATATTACTGATGGAGAGAAACAACATAAGTTCAATCTAAGCGTTCGGCGTAATGGACAATTTGCAAATGTCTGTTTTTGATAAAGGGAATCCAATTTGATCCTCCTAGGTGTTGCCTGATCTTTCACAGCGAGAACCCGAATAGATAGAATCTCCCAACAACGCGATGAACGCAGCCCGGAGAAGAGGGACGAATCAAGCAAGCAACGAATCGATGAACGATACGCCTCAAACCTGAGCTAGACAATCCTTGGCGAACAAAAGAACCTTCGCAGCGGATCTTTATTAGAACTAGATAAACAGCAGCGCCGTACCCCCGGAGGGATGATACACGTGAAAACACGCAATGGTTTAACCTGAACTTGTCTACCCTAAACCCTGACCGTGCCCACCCTTATATGAGGGGGGTGGCCGGCCAAGCCCCTAGTGGGCCTCCCTAGTTCGACTCAGACAAACCCAAGTCGAAACACACAACTTATTAAAAACCCTAATTGGCCCACATATGACCATAGACATAAAATAAGATAACTAAGTTGGTGGAGTATTCCACCTAGGTCTCCATTCCCGTATCACCCCCCCCCCCTTCAAGAAGCGTTGTCCCCAACGCGTGAGGGTCTTCTAGAAAAGGTGACGTGATATGAACATCACACGTCCGCGCCATCCTCAAGTCTTGTTTGCCTTCCACACCACATCCTCCTTCGCAGCTTGCTTGACTCGATACAACACTTGGCGCCTCCTTTCTTCTCCACATGAACTCGGACTTCGGCGCCAAAACCTTGTTCTTGTGAGGTCTTGATGGAACCTTGTGTTGTTGAATATGAACTTCCTTTGTACAACCCTGCAAACGAGTAATGCCTGGGCCACAATGTTGTCGAACACGGCCATCATATCCTCTATGCAGCCTCCATGCTGCTGAAAACTGGGCGGTAGTGCCGCTAGTACAAGGCTGGCAGTGCCGGGGTGCCCTTGGCGGCAGTGCCGGGGTGCCCCTGGCGGCAGTGCCAGGGTGCTCCTGGCGGCAGCGCCGTGGTGCACATGCCGGCAGTTCCGCTGATACAGGGCGGCAGTGCCGCTGGTGTATGTCTCCTCTGACGCGCTCGCCTCCCGCTCCTCCCTTGCGCATCTGCACCTTATGCACTGAGACATGATCAGCACGACCATCATCAGTCTAAATACTGGCATCAACACAAACTGGAAGTGTAGAACATGGTGCAATATCCTCATCAACAATAGGCTTGACTTCAAGCGGCTTGTCACCAACAAGTACTGGCTTATCATCTACAGGCTTGGCTGAAATATCACCAACAGCGACGCTCGGAACATCATACACCTCACGCTGCACTTTAGGCTTGTGCAACTTTTCCTTGCGTACCACCAATTCCACATCGGACTTGATTTGATCATCGCCCATAGGCTTCAAAGTCCGCTGTTTGCCACCATGCATAAAATAATATGTATTTTCTCTACCAGCATGTGTCACATTACGATCATACAACCATGGACGCCCAAGTAGCAATCCACACACCTTCAATGACAACACATCACACTCTATCTCATCAACATACGCATCAACTGTAAATGGCACACACCTTATGCGTAATCTTCAGCATACCACAACTATTGAACCACTCAATACGTTTAGGTTCAGGAAAATGCCATGTAGACAACCCTAATGCTACCACCATCGCCTTGCTTATGCCATTAGTACACCTACCACCATCAATCATCAACTTGCAAGTCTTGCCCTTTATAATGCACGGAGTCTGAAACAAAATCCACCGTTGAACATTGTCAACTGTCTTGCAAGCATCATCTTGTACCTTCTTGAGTTGCATATTTAGCCCCCTTAATGGTACATCCTCCTCAACAGTCACAACAGTGCACATGGTATCAGAGCTAGGTTCCTTCTCCTTAGTGACTTCCTGTACTGGAACAACCTCCTCCACGGTAGTGTTAGAGCACACCACCTCCTTGTCCAACTCCGTGGACTTGACCACAAATCTAGCACGCAAAAATTCCTTGAAATCTGCCCAACTAGACCATACACCAATGATACCCTCAACTGTCAGAGCATCACGATACCAACCAGTCATAACATCATCAACACGCCGATAGGCAATAGTAAATTCAGTTTGGCCACCAAATGTCTTATCAAACATCTTGCATCGCTCAAAACCACCATCAATGTGGGATTCCCAAAACTAAAATTCCGCCGGTGTCGCAGAGCTAGCCAACCTCCACTTGATGGTAGATGCATCGAAGTGTGAACCCGTCACAATACTAAGGTAATCATGATAGACATCTTCCTTCCTATCTGACACGCCACCAAAACATGAAGAAACCATATATGTGCGCGAAACAAACAATCAGCAGAAAACAACACACTACAAGAAATATGTTGACTCGCGACCCTCTATTTTCGTCACTGAATCGTCACTACATTTAATCTGTGACGTTTTTATGACAAAAAATGGATCGTCAAAAACGGAGCGTCAGAAATCAACCAACATGACCTTCTACTTGGAATCGTCATGATCGTCCATGACGATATTGCATCGTCATAACATCTATGACGTTCTAATATCGTCACTGGGGATCAGGCCATGCCACATCAGATCCTACGTGGGCAAGCTGACTTGGCAAAATTATGACGAAATCAAATGGTCCTAAATCAAATACAGCCTGGCCCATTTCAGTGGTCTACATGGGCCAAGCCCAATAATTCTAGCCTTTTATGGTCTGTTTGTCTATTGGGGCTTTGTACTTTTATGGCCCTTTCCTTCTTCGGAAGAAGCGTTTTTACAATCGATTTCTTTTTTTGGGCTTCGGCCTTTTTGGTCCATTTCATTTCTATACCTAATAACGTTTCCGTGGTTTGGTCCGTTGGTTTCTGCCAAAAAGTTTCGTCAACGCTTTTTTTTAGACCGTTTTGCCCTCCCACCAAATCGCATATAACGCATAACTGCCACCATACCGGTCCGTCCTTCTGTCCGCTTTCCCCTCCCAAATCCCAATCGAGACCTCCCTTGCAGCCGACGCCCCCGGTTCCTCAATCGGTCAATCCCCACCCAATAGCTCATGCCATGAGTTCTCCTTCGCGCCCGACCTGATAGCTCATGCCACCAAAAGCCAGCCTCCAACAGAAGAACGGAGGAGAAGGGCAGAAGAAGTAGGATGCGGCGAGGGATCTGTCCGGCGGCGGCAGGTTACCAGGTCATTGGCGGGAGACCCGGGCAGAGCGCCGCGGTCCACAGAGGCAGCGAGCGGCCGGCCGGACCAACATTTTTCAACCGCCCGTGTGGAGGCGGTTCCCCCTGCCGGTGCGCACGCTCGCCGGCGCCGTCCTGATTCGATCTTATGGCAGCCGGCGGCGAGTGCTCCACTCCTTTGCCTCGCTCGGACAGCGCCGGCCCGGGAGAATCTGAGATGGTTCGTATGATTTGGAACAGCGCCGGCATGAGGTGAAGATCTGCGCCGCCCGGGAAAATAAAAAAGGCTGCCGGCCGGGCTGATGTGCACTAAATTAACCACGGGACGACACAGCTGCGTTGCCCACTGCTGACAGCCGCCATCTTGCAGGGGTGTGCGATGGTCGTCCTCATCTCATAGCCATCAGGGTCGTTTTGCTGCTGGAGCCTCACGAGTGACGAGGTACACGATTACTATGAGCATTGCTTACTTTCTCTTGATTACGGTTAGAGCTACCAACTCCCCTGAGTAGTTGCAACCTGATTGTTGGCTTCGTAGAAACGATCAGCAAGCTAGGCTGTTTAGGTACAAGGCAGTTTGGACGAAACCAGATCACAAATCACCTCTGCGGACGGCACCTAAGAACCAGTGGCGGAGATGGGACTATCAGCAAGTGATGTAAAAAATTAGGATTTATAAGGTCAACTAAGATGTATTTATAACTGGAGTTTCAATGCTTATCAATTTTTTGTGTGTTGTCGTTTGACCACATAGTCTACACGCAGCTTCGTCATTGAGAGTGTATGAGTATATTTTGCCCCGGTGCAGCGCACGGGTTTTGTCCTAGTTCTTATTTTAAGTTCATATCCCTGGTTTTTGGACGTGGCCTTTTAACGGGTTGGTCCCAGACCTCGTTGAAGTTCAGCACTGTTAAACCCAAATACAAATCGAGACCAAACATAAGATAACAGTACTTTCCTTGCACTTCCTTTTAACAGATATACAGATGAAATAGCAAATAACATCTAACTTATAATCTCACTGAATTACACAACACCATGAACATGACAGCCAAGTTCACAGTTTCACATGACACGTTACATAGCAAAGAAGTACTACAAGTGATGCAAGTTTGTAACATCTCCCAGCTATTGTTCACAGAACCTTTACCTGCTAACATTTTCCCAAGTGAGCAAACCTCATCCATCTTCAGCCTTCTTCAATAGCGCATAGGGTACTCATTATCACGTGGGGCTTGTGCAGTTGGTACTCCTAACAACATCAGTGGTTGTTGTGCTGTAGCAACATATGCGAATGGGATCAGCAAGCCTATACATGCAAGGAACTAGTTATCTTGAGAAAATTAAGAGATGGGTACTTGCTGCACGGTACATTCACAAATGGGAACATATTGGAACTACCGATTCAAAGGTGTACTGAATTAGACAAATAGAGCAAGGTAAAAGGCTGAAGAGTGTGAGTCAATTATGCACTAAAAACTGGCAAAGATTCCAGCAGAAAATAACGTATTACCTCCGTTCCAAAATATAAGCCTTTTTAGAAATCCAGTTTAGCTTTCTAAAAAAGCTTATATTTTGGAACGAGGGTAGTACAAAATAAGCATTACCACATCCACAAAGGAGTAACAACATTATTAGTCATGGCAAAAGCTCAATTTTGAAATCACTTGTAAAGCAAAAATACAACCAGGCAAAATAGAATTGATTGCCAAATTAAGACAGCACCTTGTTATTTATATTTGATATAGCTTTACGTTTCTCATCCTCTGTAACAGAAGCTAAGGAGTCCGCTAGTGTTCATGAGGCTGTGATATCAATCTAGAAAATAAGGTAATCCATTATACATGTGATGAGTTGCTGTAAGAGTTTATGAGTAAAGCACTTAAAGATTATAGAAGCAATATAGCGTAATCTTCAGTTAAACAAGAATCTACTGCAAGCATGAATGTTTCTTTAGATCCACTTAAAATCTGGTGTTTAAACAACTATCACAGCCAACAAACAGAATAACCTATTTTATATGACATTATGCAAGTTAAACAACTGTGATGCTATCAACTTAAAAGGAAGGTGTTTAAACAACTATCACAGTCAACAAACAGAATAACCTAGTTTATATGACAGTATGCAAATTAAAAAATGTGATGCTGATTTATCAGCAAGCTAACTAGCAATATCCAACCAAAATACAGAATAAACATGTAGCTTCAGCCATCTTCACGAAAGAAAAATATAGAGCAGCGGGGTGCAATCTGCAGGTACCTTGAGGCTGGTGCCACCTCCGCCCTGTGCTCCTGCCGGCATTGGTGAAGTTCGAGATGGAGAGAATCTGGTCGAGCAGACCCCTTAGGCGCGTGATGACGATGGACCCCTTAGGCGCGCGATGACAATGAGCACCTTGGTGCTCACGTGTCTTTCACCTCAGGCCCTTGTCATTGGCTCCATTCATCAGACCATAGTGCGCTGTCCACAAACACTGATACACAGGGCATATACAAGATATCAGATTTCAAAACTAATATATGACAGAACATGGAGTAACTTGACACAAAAATCTGGCTCTAGTCAGTGATGAGAATAAGCACAAATGCACTGAACTAGAGTCACTACCATAGGAGCTAACTTCCTCTTCAACTTGCAACCTACACCACATATCAAAATAATCAGAAACAGCAGAGCATAAACCACAGCAGCATAGATAACCACTGAACCCAAACAACATACAAATGTGTTCATTATCATTGCAGTGATGGAGTTCCCTATTGAGAGGCCAGAACTTACATCAAATATAAAAAAATCACTTCAAAAGTAGTAATTTAATCTTACTACACATAGCTGAGAAGCTAGATTATGCTATCCCTACATTTCACAAGAACATTCGTGTGAATGGAAGGAAGACCTTAAGTTATCAAGTTATACACATTCTGCTATCCCTAGTTTGATTGCTGTCTATACAGTTTACAAACACAATTATCTATTAATTTCAGATATATAAGTCAACAAGAAAAAAATAAGCAAGCAATCTCGTTGTTTAGTATCAATTTAAAATATATCAGTTAACACTCTATGCTATCTACTCCCTCCGTTTGGATTAAATTGACGTGGGTACCTAGAGAAAGTAGCCTACAGACCTGCTTACCTCACGTCAGTTAAACATGAACAGAGGTAGTATAATGTACCCATTTAACTAAAATTAGCATATAAGAACAAGCAGCATCCAAAGAAGCAGGAAGAGTACTCTAACAGATACATACAATTGGGAACAACCAAAGAATAAACTGTCCTGCAGTTCCTTCAAAAATGTTACTAATGTTCCTAACCTATCCTGCAGTTCCTTAAACTTTGGCTAGAATAATCAAAATAACATTCACTGAATCATCACAATGGCAGTAATGATATAACACTCGAGAATTCCAATAAAGTCACACATCGAAATGGCTTGAGCTGCATGTGGATACAGAATGGGAACATAAATATTGCAAGCAGAAGCAGGTCACCATGGCACTAACAGAGATATATGATGCATACATTCATCCATTAATTCTGAAAAAGGAAGACCCGGGAGGAAGCTAAGACTGAACATCATTTGCATATAATCCCTAGTCACAGCGAAAGGCTGGGTAGAATTGCTTGTTCATGGAAATATATTAATGAAGCATGCCACAACTGTACAAGTTTACTCAGGTTTACACTGCACCACCTCCAATCCTAACAAGCCGAGACTGTAACCCTAAGAACGAAACTACATGCCCCACTCTAGATTTTATTCCACCTCAATGAAATCTAGGGCAAGGGCAGATCGAGGCAAAGCCAGCAGAAATATGAAGGAAATGAGATCGGGCGGAGGAGACGGACCTGCACCTTATCAGCGAGGTGGGGCGCGAGCCTGGGGACGAGTAGGGGGCGTAATAGATGAAGGAGTGGTTGATGTACTCGTTGCAGAGGAATCCGGAGAGGACGCGGCCATCTGCGGTGAGCCCCGCGTGGTCGCTGACGCGGAAGACATGCCGGCTGCCGCTGGTGAGAAGAGAACTTGCTGGCGGATCCGATCTAGCCGAGATCGGAGACGCCGCGGGTTGCGTCTGCGGCGAGGTGGGAGAAGAACTCCACGGTGGCTGGCCCGACAACTCTAGCGTTGGTGTAGCGCTCGACGGCTAGCTCAAAATCGACGTCTTGCTCTCCAGATCAAACGCGGCGGCGGCCATGGCGGGTTGCGTCTGCGGCTTGGGAGTAGAGATCGACGTTAATTGGTGAGGATCCGGGGTGGATTGTCTGAAGCAGGGAGGGGAGGGGCGTCGGTATGCAGAGAGATGGGTGGCGGCGCACGAAGGGAGGAGGATGGGGGAAAGATCGGCTTTAGGGTTAGCAAGTTCGGTCGAAGTTATGTGGACGGATCTGGCATTTGGACCTCCCGCGCGCGCGTGGTGATTCCCGAAATTTTCCCTCCACACCCTTTTTTTGTTATTCACTTTCGCGCCTCACAACAACAAGAGCAACTACAGTTGGGACCCCCTCTGCCTAGATGAACTCAATGTAGAAATCGATCACAAAAAACTTAAGTTGTTTGACGTTTCCGTGTTTCAAGCAAGTAATCCAAATCCAGGCTCACTCCACGTTAGTCGGTAGATGTCTTCGTATGTCTAGTTGGACATCCTCGCCAAACATGTTAAGTATGTGAGATGTTGACACGTAAACAACCACATAGGCAGTTGATGATTTGGTTGATAGTCATTTCAATGTATCACACTTAGATGTAATGATGATTTTAATTCATCGTAATTAACTAGAAATAACGTCGTAGATCGTCTAGCTCCGACTATGACGATTTCATCATATGAAATAATGACGTTTTTGACCTAGATCGTCCTAATTTCCTATGGTTTTGATCCACCCAAACAGCTAACGACCATTCAATGTGGGATCGTCATAGAATCATGACGATTTTTTCCATGGTCACTGTGAGAAGGTCACAAGTCAACACATTTGTTGTAGTGACAAAAACAGGCTGACGGCAGAGAAATCCTGTCGCGGCAGAGAAACTGGCATAAATCCTGCCGCGGCAGAAAAAACTGTCAAAAAATCTGCGAGGCCGGCAGTGCCGGTGTGTCGAGGCCGGCAGTGCCGGTGTGGCCGGTAGTGCCGGGGTGTCAAGGCCGGCAGTGCCCGTCTCCTGACGGAAATCTTCTTCTTCCTCGCGATTTTTGTTGCCGCGGCAGAGAATTCCGGCGGACTCCTGTCGTGGCAGAGATTCTGCAGCACTACTCCTTCCTCTCCCTTGATCTGCAACTATCCCAAGCCAATCTCCTCCAATGCAAACCGATCTAGATGCGGTCGATCAACAAAACCTCGTTGTGAGCAACCCAGAAATCTGATACCACATGATACGAGGATCCCACATGATACTCTCAGGGTGTTGCCCGATCTTTCACAGCGAGACAACCGGTAGATAGAATCTCCCAACAACGCGATGAACTCAGCCTGGAGAAGAGGGACAAATCCATCAAGCAACGGATCGATGAACGATACGCCTTAAACCTGAGCTAGACAATTCTTGATGAACACAACAACCTTCGCAGCGGATCTTTATTAGAACTAGATAAACGGCAGCGCCGTACCCCCGAAGGGATGATACACGTGAACACACGCAATGGTTTAACCTGAACTTGTCTACCCTAAACCCTAACCGTGCCCACCCTTATATGAGGGGGGTGGCCGGCCAAGCCCCTAGTGGGCCTCCCTAGTTCGACTCAGACAGGCCCAAGTCGAAACACACAACTTATTAAAAAAACCCTATTTGGCCCACATATGACCATAGACATAAAATAAGATAACTAAGTTGGTGGAGTCCTGAAATTGGGCTCCACATCGGCCTCCATGCCCGTATCAGTTTTCGTATTGTAAGTGCATTCACTAAAAACGTCTGATTGCAGATTTGCGAGAACAGAGCATCCACCCGGGTTCAAGCCTTGCCCCTCAGTAGGGTGCTCAAATATACCACCAAAGGCTAGTTCTAATTGGTCTCACTTTTTTTCTTACTGCAGATTTGCTACTCCAGCTGCCACTGTTTTCACTCGGTTGATGTATCTTCTGCTACTTTAGGGCATCTCCAGCAGCTCGACGTATTTTGGACACGATTTGTGTTTATTTCAGTCTGTTTGCATTGGATCGCGGACAGAGGAATTGGCGGTTTGACGTGTTTGTGTGTTTGAGTTGGATCCCGAACCTCTGACCTGATACATTTTTTTTCATTCATTGGAAAACGTATATTGACATTGATTCCAAGTCATCAATCATCACATAGACATAGAGCCACCCGATCAGGTTTAGGGTAGACTTGATCGCTTAACTCTGCGATTTCAGGACTTTTAGAAGGAGATTCTCCAATTGAATACGTAGAGGAATATGTGCTGGTTGTTGTTGTTTCGGTGTGATTTGCTAACTTAGATGGTGATAAGGTATGGGACATAATAGCTTACCAGCGATCACCGTCGTTTACTAGGTTATGTTCTGACCAGCAGAGCGAGGCCCACCGTCGGGTATGCTTCGGCCGAAGCGTAGCGGAGTCTAAAGTTAGCCCATATGTTGTGCCCTCCAGGGACGCTTGGGGAGGGGGGGGGGGGGCAAGACACCGCGGTAGGGATCGTCATTACTTCCCATATATACCTCTTATAAACCGCCGGCTAGGGTTTATCAGATTATAAGATAACCCACAACGTTTGTAAACACTCCAGATATAGTGAAATTTTGTTGGCCGACGCCCGTTATTTTTCCCCTCTGTGATGGAGGGGTTTTTCAATCTCGTGTCTCACGCTACGAATTCCCTTTTATTTATGTGTTATTACTTGTCGCGTTTATATCACACCAGATGCACGGTGACCTATAGCGCCCTATAATCCTAATCTTGCTCGAGCTTGAAGATCCTGCATTTGAGGCGGTTTGCGATCGGGGCAACTCCGGCTAAACTAGGGAGGCACCGAGATCTGGCTCAATCAGAGTCGGCTGACCAGTTTCTAACTAAACCGGGCTAGCCGACTAGAACATGTACTAGAGAAACCTGCGTCTGTTTTGGCAACGCCACATCGGATTAATAGTGGGACCCACCAATCAGGATGGGTTAAACTATAAAAGGGGGTCAAAAGTGAAGAAAGTATGTTAAATGTGGTAGTTTTGAGAATATTTTGTTAAATTAGGTTGAAGGTGTCATAAATTTAATTTTAGAGGGTAAAAAGTGGATATCACTCTAAATAAAAAGAACATGAGCACATATAATGTTTCAGAAAAGTGTGATCTGACATGTAACATTAGCTTTCTTTTTGATGTTATGATCTGCATATTCTTGTTTCGTTTATCCAATGAAACTTACACTCTGTGCCTATCGAATTATAATGATCTTGATGCATGATAAAAGAACAAGGGGATGTTTTGACATATTTAGTCATCATTTGAGAAGGTAGACAACCGAACAGTAGAACAAGAGCTAAATGCTAGGGGCAGCCGGGCAGGCGCTCAGAGTAAAGGACACACTTCTTAACTCAATTACAATGGCCTTGGTCCAGTATAATTGACCGACTATATACAGTAGCATGAGCCACAAATAGGTAAAGAAATGAGTGGAAACCCTAGTAATTAAGTGAAATACACGAATGACTAATTAAGTTTGTCGTGAAAATAAGAAGCGGTGGATGTTCTTGGAAACAGAAACCACATTTAGCCATTGACAGTCTGTACGTACAACCGTGAAATTTTGTATTTGAAAGTCCCGGGTAAACCTCCGACTGAAGTGTTTACATGAGCAATAAGCCCCAGGAGGGATTGCGTTTTCCCTAGAGCTCTGACCAGGAGATGAATTTAGGTTTCACGTAGACGTTTACTCGGTGGAAGATCAAAATGGTCCGCTCTCTGTTTACGATGGTATCGGAATGCCACGATGCAATCAAGCTGGAGCTGCCATTCATGAAATCAAGAAGATGGCTTTCAATTGGTGATGTGTTGGTGCCGGATGTCCGACCCTCGTCGAACTGGTCACACTCCTGCATTTCGGCGAACAACGGGATGCTAAATGTGGTGTCCCCCTTGGGCTTTTCATGTTTCATTTTCTGTTTCCACGTATCTTTTCACCTCTAGCTTTTTTGCGGTACATATTACTACTGTTGGAGAGAAAGAACATAAGTTCAATCTATGCGTTCAGAATAATAGACAATTTGCAATCGACTGTTTTTTTATTATATATGCGTTCACATACAAACTTCTAATTGCAGATTTGCGAGAACAGAGAGTCCACCCGGGTTTAAGCCTTGCCCCTCATTGGGGTGCTCAAATATACCGCCAACGGCTAGTTCTATTTGGTCCCGCCTTTTTTATTGCAAATTTTCCACTCCAGTAACATGAAATAGAAAGATTAGACTCTCTCTCTCTGGGCCAATTAGGTACGATCAGTGGTCTTTCCTGCTATGCTCAGTACATGATCTGATGACCTTATGGCCACAACTTCTAACAATAACTACGTAAACTTTTTTACATTGAACTGCCAGACCTCAGGGAGCAGCCCGCGTCAAACAGCTGCAGTTAGAAAGTGCATCCTTTATAGGGGGATAATTCTTACTAAGGATAATCTTGTAAAACGTAATTGGCAAGGTAGTAAAAAGTGCATCGTTTGTCATCACGATGAGACAATCAACCACCATTTTTTCCAATATCAATTTACGAGATCTATATGGTCAGTAACCCAAATAGGTTCAACCTTGTATCCACCTCGGAGTGTTGCCAATATTTTTGGCAGCTGGCTCAATGGCGTGGATCGTAGGTATAAATTTTTTATTAGGGTGGGGGCGATTGCCATTATTTGGTCACTTTGTCTATGTAGAAATGACACGATTTTCCATGATACCAATTCTTCTTGTTTGCAGGTTATCTACAGATCCACCGCTTTGCTCCGTTCATGGTCTTTGCTTCAGAGGACAGAGAGACGAGACCTCTTTATGGAGGTATCTACACGGTTGGAGGATGTGGCGAATGATATTTTTCCCCAACATGGATGGCGGCGTAATCTACGGATAGAGTCCTCTAAGTCTTAGTCGTCGTCCCATGTTTTAGTACTTCAGTTTTCGGCTATTTGGTACCATGTGTTTGTGCTACTATGATATTTTGTGTGTGTGTGAGGCTGTGTGCATCATGTTATGCAGATACCGGGTGTAATACTTTTAAAAGTAATGAAAGCGCCCTTTATCGAAAAATCAGTGAAACCCGCAAACTAACCACTAGCTTGTGGTTTCAGACGGAAAACACGCATTCGGCAAAACTGGCCGACGCCAGAAAAGGTTTTGCAGGTCCCGTAAATCCTACCCCGCGTACCATGTGCCCAAATTTCCGGCCCTTTTTTGATGCTTCCCGCATTGATACGAAATATTTTGTTTTGTGAATGCAAGGGATATGGAAGAAGAATTGAAGATTATAAAACTTTGTTTGGCTGCGAGTCTAGGTCTCTCCCATTTAGATATGTCGGAATTTCTATTCATTTCAGCAAACATAAAATAGCGAATGGAAACAGGTGAAGGATCATTTCGAAAAGCAACTGAGCAGTTGGATTGAAAATTTACTATTGTACGGCGATCAATTAATTCTTAATGACAAGTATATGCATGTTCATAGAAATACCTAGAGGGGGGAGAAGAGATTGGACTTCGTTAGTGCTTTTTTCTGACAAAGTGCTGGTCATAAGAAGAAGTACAAATTAACAAAATGAAATATGATTTCTAGACCAAACGATCAAGGTGGATTCGGAGTTGATATTTTAGGATTAAAGAATAAATATTTACTTAGCAAGTGGCTATTTAGGCTTCTAAATAAGGAGGGTGTATGTCAATAATTACTTCATAACAAATACCTAAACTCTAAAACCTTAGCTCAAGTTTCAACCAAACCTTGCAACTTTTTGGAAGGGCCTAGTGAATGTCAAAAGTGACTCTTTCAATAGAGGGTCTTTAAAATTGGAAATGGAATGAACACTAGGTTCTAAGAAGACACTTGGTTAGTGTATAAGCCTTTGACTAAGAAATACACATCCGTATACAATATATAGTGTGCAACGTACGGATGTGGCTATTGTAGAACTCATGTCGAGAACTCCTTTGAATGTAGGTTTCATGAGGACGTTGTCGAGGAATAAATGTGATAGATGGTTACATTTAGTGCAAAACTATGAGACATCGATTTATCCACACAAGAGGATGTATTTATATGTATCTTAACAATGACAGGTAGTTTTATAGTTCAATCTATGTATCTTGATATAACAAATTGTCATACCCATATTCTTCGCAAACACATATGGAAAATTCGGATACTACCTATGTGGTTCCTTCATCGCAACGCAATTCTTACCAAAGATAATTTGGCAAAACAAAATTTCCATGGGTCTACAAAGTGTTATTTGTGTTATCAAGGTGAAACAATACAACCTTATTTATAACATGTCCTTTTTGAAAGATATTATGCTGCATTGTTAATTGTGGATTTAAATATATACCCACACACAAATATCACGAACTTATTTGAAATTAGTTTAAAAAAATAAATAAGCTCACATTAGGGTGGGTGTATGTGCCTTACTATATGCCATATGAATTTGTCCGGAATGATTTCATCTTTACTTCCCATAATTTCTGCAGGTTATACCTTTGGCTATCCACGGGATTCATACATGGTACTATCTCCATCCTCATATATAGGAGCATTGGGAAATGGATATTAGGTGCACTCGTTTGGCAATGGTAGCATATGATTTGTACAACCGATACAATTGACGGACTGATAGAAGGATAACATGTTGACACCAAGGTGCTGCATTTAGTGTTCTTTAAATGGATCCACATTTCAACCCTTTGTGATCCATGACTTATATAAACATCATTCGTACTTGTCGTTGAGGCTTCCCTTTTTGAAAAAATATTTATTGCATAAATGGGCAATATTAAACATGTTTTTTCTTTGGAGAACGAGAAAACCTATGGAGTTGTTAAAATAATAAGAGTATTTCAATATTATTGGTGTACTGGACGAAAAGTGCCTTTGGCACATGAGCACCAATGCTCCTGGTTTTTGAAAGAAAAATAAAAAACTTCTCTGACTCAAAATAATCTGAAATTAAATACGCACATACATATACCCAGTTTTTTTTGGAAAATATTCATATAGTACAAATTGGTAATATTAAAAATTGTATTTCTTCTAGAGAGGAAGAAAACCAATGGAAATTTACGAGAATAACACCTTTTCATATCGTTTCTGGACAATGTTATTTTTTTTTGTTCTTTTCTTCGGGCATGTCTTCCATTTAATGTAACCGTCGATCTGTAAAGTATGTCGAAGGTTTATCTAAATTCGAATGTATCTATGCACTAAAGAGTGTCTAAATACATCTAAATTTAGATAAATTTATGACATCCTTTTACGAATAGAGGTAGTACCGATGATTACTTATTTCTAGGTACACAAAATAATATCGACCGCTTGGAATAATACTCGTTACAACCAAAATGAGCAAAAAAATGTATACAGATTTACATCTTTTTTTTACATCAATATGTATGCAGATTATACAAGATATGTATGTGCTGATATGGGCTGAGGCCCTTTCATGGACGGGCCAGGGCGGTCACCCCTTTCACCCGCCCTTAGGGCCGGACCTGTCCTTGGATGGAGTGATTGTACAATACATGCAGATAGCAAAATATAAATGTTGTCTTTCGATTCTGAAGAAAAAAAATCTTATATCTAGGCCAGATGCGTCGCATGCGTCATATACACATACGTTCCTCAGGCCGCCGAACTCCTTAATAGAACCATGCTCCAGCCAAAATTACCTGCAAATCAATCGATCAAGCACTGTCTCAGAGAGATTATTTATGTTCACGCAACGCGGGAGAGAAATGCGAGAGACGCGGAGGGGCGGTAGAAATGCGAGAGACGTGGAATACATTACCATAATTTCATGAAGTCGAATGCCCCGCCGCCGCCTCCGCCGTTGCTCCTCCGTGCCTGAGGCTTGTAGCCGTCCATGAGGTCCATCCGGAAATGCGCCGTCGCCGTCGCGGCGAGCATCAGGACAACCGCGGCGACTATGGCGATGCGTACACTCGTCCTCATCGTCGTCGCCGGCGTAAGTGCGTGTCCTCCTCCGATCCTCCGTTTGAGGTTGGACCTCTCCCTCCGTGTCCTATATATATACAGATATGGGTCACCGGTTGTCACGCATGGAGACGCGGTGGGGCGCTACGTGCGCGCGGACGCTTGCCTATATTTGCTCTTACCATGCGGATCACGGTCCGTCCATGCATGGGTTTGCCAGATTACGACTCCTGGGGCAAACACAGATAAAGGCCTCTTTGTACAAGTATAATAATTTTAGTATGCTATATGTTCAAATGATTTGCTAAGAAACTACACAGAAATTCCTTTACAATCCAATGTTAAGGGGCAGGCTACAGAGTAGGAATGATATATATATATGTCCCATGTCATGCTCAATTTGGGATGAAAATGGAAAGAAAAGTTTATGAGTTATCCATCAATTGAACGAAAACAAAAGGGAAATACATAAACTATAAATTTTAAGTGGCAAATGGAAGTGAAAAGGATCATTGTTTTCCAGAGGAAGAGACACTGAAATGAAATCTCCGTTCCTAGAAAATATGGACTTTATGATTTAGATGTATTTCGCCCCGTCTGATAGGCCCTTTTCAATAACTATGAAACGGGCCCAGCACAACCTATTCTGCTACCTAATTCCATAGTCTTCCTATCCTTCTTCCCTAATCTAGCAAGTGTGATCCCATAACCTAGGATGGAGGACACACCGCCATGGGAATGTGTCGCCCACCAATCCCCAGATATTCCATTCGTGTTGGAAATGTGGGAAGCCGGTGCGTCTTTCTGAAAATATCTATTTCCGTGGTTTATGTATTTGTTTCCGCTTTGCGCAAAAGTATGAAAGCAAATGTTGTGGAACCCCGTTCTGTTCTTTTTTCGCTCCCTGTCCATCCCTTACCTTCCATAATATTTTCTCGAACGAAGCCATAGCCCCAGCCTCTACGTCAATTGATTCATGCCACTTTTTAATAGCTTATTAAAATTCAAGTATACAAAAAAAAATGCATCATGGGTTGCACAGAGTTTATACATGAATCAACCATCTAAAAAAAGGAAGCAAACATGAAGTGACACTGCATCAACATATTATTCTTTGATCAAAACGCTAACCGGATTGCCTGTATAAATTCCAAGCAACCATCTTCAGCCGGTTACACCCAATAGCCATATCATTGCTTCTTCGTTTGTTGTAGATATGACCACATACAGATCCGGAGTAGCAAAGTGAATCACCTGCATAAACTCAGCAGCTTTGCATTGTTAAAAACATAATCATTGCGTATATTCCATACGTCTCATAGTAGAGCGCATTCACCAACTCGGATTTATGCTCTATTTTTCTTAGCAACCCTATCTAGCCAATTCCTGGACAAAATTTTGATGGTAGTGGGTGGACTAATGCTAAAAGCTATATGAACAATGCTCCTCGCCACTTCAGCTAAAGGACACGATTTTTTTTTTTTTGCATTCACTCATCCTGATCACAAAAACAACATTTTACTACCTTCCCACATCCTTTTATCTAAGTTATCTTTGGTGGCTAGCCCTTTACGGTGCAAGAAGCACATAAAATTCCTTATCTTTAGGCGTACTTTATTTTTCAATTTTTTTAAAGAATCTTGTGTGGTCATTCATGTAATATAGATAAAATAATTTAACCAAAAAGGACCCCGGTGTTGTTAACTTCCAAAAAAAACATTTTCCTGCGTGGTTAGGTGGACATCCATCAAACGTGTTGCTAGATGGAGCCACCTTTCCCCTCTATTATCCGATAAGGTACGTCTAAAACTTGTGTTTAATGGTACCTGACTACCTGAGACACAACATTAGCTACCGATACTTTTTTCGCTGTGCTATTTTATAATGCGATGGATATTTATATGATAAAGGGGAATCCCCCAACCAAATAACTTCTCACAAACTCCTCTTTTATTTTCATAAGAACTATCAAAAAGAGAATCAGTTGGTGTTGCCTTTACTAGAAACAAAGGTTGGAGGTAAGATATATGTTTTGAAGTAACTTTTTCCAAACACCTTCTCCACTTACTAGTTTTAAAGCCACTTACTTAGTAAATACTTGTTCCTAGTATCTAGAACCTCCAGCATGACCGCCCCTGATCTTTTGGTCGGCATATGGTATTCCATCAAGACAGTCTATACTTTCTATTATGACCACTTTGCTAGCAAAATCTTGATCGAAAGAAACCCAACCTTTTTCTAACCACTTTAGGTATTTCTAAAAAGGATATCATGCACATCGGAAGGCTGGTAACAACAAAATTTATGAGAACTAACTGATCACCATAAGTGAGTAACTTGATCACCCAAATCGTGAGGTTCCTGTCAACTCGGTCCTCTACCGGTTTTCATTCCCCATTTCTAAGTTTGCTGTAGTGAATAGCGATTCCCAAGTATCTAAAATAGAACGATCCAGATACACACCCAAGCAATTTTAAATATTGTTCCTCAACTATTTTCAATTTGCCAAAATAGAAAATTTTGCCCTTGTGGAAGTTTATCTTCGTTCTAGATAATTGATCATAGTTGCAAAAAATAATCTTCCTGGTTAACGCTTTTTGTAAGTCACGTTGCATGAAGATTATGGTATCATCCGCATATTGCAGAATTGAAATCCCACCCTTGACTAAATGAGGATGAGACCATTTATATGACCATCTTCTTTAGCCCTTGCAATTAAAATGACAAACATGTAAGCCACAATAAACCTTGTTTAATGCCCTTTTTGGTCTAAATATAATGACCTATGTCATCATTTACCCTAACACCTATACTCCTTAACTCACAAAATTATTAATCCAACGCGCCACTATGTGTAAAAACCCTTCATGCATGACTTGTTGAGGAAAATGCCACTAAACTTTATCATAGGCCTTCTCAAAATCTTTTTTCAGCAAAACCCCCCTCCATTTCTTCCAATAAAGTTCAGGAATAGTTTCGTGCAAAATGAGAACCCCTTCCAAAATATGTCTTACGTGCATGATAGCTGTTTGAGTTGGTCTGATCACAAAACTTGCTACCTTGGTTACACTATTAGTACCTACCTACCTTTGTAAATATCTCGAGGTTCAGGTTCAACAGACAAATTGTCCTACATTGCTGAATCTGTATTGTACTTGCTTTCTTAGTGAGTAGCATAATGGTACCATAATTTAGATGAAAGAGTGGTAATACCCTTGTTGGAATTTAGCAAACATATTCATCAAATGAAACGTAATAACCTCCCAAAAAGGTTTTATAGAATTTAGCAAGAAGCCCATCTGGTCCAGGCTCTTTGTTCTATTGCATTTTTTCGATAAAGGAGCATAGCTCCAGCCTCTGTATCCAAAGGATGCACACAGCTCTTTGCTTTATTAAATTATTCGCAATGCCTTACAAGGGGAATACAAAGATCAACTTGAAGCTTCCTTCCTAGCGACAACTAGCTATACCTACGATGAAGTGGGTGACCATGAACAAGGCCATACTTCCGGACGATACACCAGCGCACATCATCCAAAAAGCAAAACCCTGAGGGTGTGCCATTGCACACGACGGGGAGTTCGCAAACGCCATCTATCTCGAACCCATCTCCAAGTGAGATCAACGCATTGACCGTGTCAGGCCTGCCGTCGATGTCACCATAACACCAGACGGATCCACCATCCTGCACGCATCCAGCAGTCCTCGCCCGTCGTCGATACCCCGCAGCTCCATGCCACCGAGAATCATCGTCGACAACGTGGTAGATGAACACCACTCCACCACAAACCACCTGCATCCAGCCGCTGCTCCAAAAACGATGCCCCAAGAGGTAGCACGACACAGGGAGCGCCGTCATCGTCCGATCCTAGATGGATCTAGGGTTTTCCCCGGAGTAGCACGAGTGAGTACCCGCGGACTGCGATAACGATGCCCTCAAGAAGGAAGCAACGCTTAACGCCACCATCGCCCGCCAATCGTGGCACGGTTTTCACCGACAGCCGCGAGTCCCCAACTCAGCGAGAGCAAATGGAGAGCCCAGCAAAGATGATGCCTTCGCAAGGGAATGACGCCAATAGCCACCGCCATCATACGCCAAGAACGAAGTCAAGGCGCGGTGTTTACCGGTGGCCCCTTCGCCGCTAGCTCATCATCGACTAGATCATCATCGCCGGGGTAGAGGGATCTTGCGATCCGCCACCCCAGCAACTAGCCGACCTCCTCCGGCGAAGAAGGAGGCCGCCTCCACCGTCGAACCCAAGGATGTTGCCCCGGGCCACCTCGTACCGCGGGAGAAGCCCAAGATCATCACCCCGCACCGGCGAGAGGCTGAGGGGATGGTGCAGTCCATCCCACCACCAGCCACCACCGGCGTGCCGTCGATGGGAGGCGGGGAGACCACATCACAGATCAGCTCTGGCCACCGTCGCCCCTCCATCCACGTCCGGCCGCTGCCGGCCAGCCATCCACACGGGAGGCGGGAGGGCCGCCGCCACAGCGTCGAGGGAAGCCCCTGGCTGCCGTCCCCAGCGCGTCACGAGGGAAGGCCGCCGCCACGCCCGTGGTCTTTGCCCGGCGGTGCCGCGGCGGCGGCGGTGGAAGGCGTCTAGGGTTTAGGGTGCGGGAGGGGGGTACGTAAGGTGAACAGCTAATTGTTGTGTACCTTGCCGCAGCCTGTTCTATTGCATTTGGTTAATTGTGTCATGCAACTACTTTTCTGCATAGGTGGCTGTAAGAATATTATTTTCTTCCCACGTCAATTTTTTTTTTGATAAAGGGAATATATTAATATCGAGAGATACCAATTATACCCAGCCTCTGCAACAACGCACCACCCTAATGGCACTACGGATGCACACAGCCAAAAAAAGGAAAAGAAAACTAAGAAACAAAAGTCCCGCTACAGCATCACGGACCTAACAACAGCAATACATCCACCACCATGACAACACCTGAATTGCAGACTCTCCAAAAAACGATGCCTCCAAGAAGGGAACAGTGCTCCAACACCGTCGTCGCCCGATCAAAGATCTTAGGTTTTCACCCCGAAGATAGTCCCCACTCTCAAAACAATGCCTCCACCAAGGTCACTGCCAGGCACAACCAGTTAAGGCCAGACCTTGGGTTTTCACCCTGAAAGGTAGGACTCTGCGCTTCACATGTGTTGTCGCCCCCACTTTCATACCGCTGCTGTGAAGCCCGGACGCCAAGCAAGCCCCTCAACAGCGCGGAGACTTGAACCTCCCTTAGCTAGTCCTCCCCTCCGGCCTTCATGAAATTCTCTTCTTCCGACTTTCATCATGGATCCATAGTCACTTGATGTCAACACAGAAAAAGAGCTTCGCGCCGCTCCCTCCAGAACCAAACGGTCGGAATAAACGCATGGGTGCACACGACCGAATACCTCCGATCCAGCAAACTCCAGGCAAAGCACTGTTACATTCGCCGGCAGAGCCTTCCGGAACTCAACCCTCCGGCCAGATCACGAGTCCAGGCCTCCGGTAGGTCCTCCTCTTCACGCAAGAGAGGCCCTAGGACCGCCGCCTTTATTCAGGCCGGACCCCCACGTCGGTGACCATCCCGGGCTGGCCAACCCAACCCTCCACCGGCGACACCATCGCCGGCTTCCAAGCACCTCCATCTCACCGCCGGATGGCGATGATAGATCAAAAATCCACCACCACCAACCGCAGGCCGACCCTCTCCGGCGAAGAAGAGACCACCTCCTCCGTCAAACCCAAGGCTGTTGCCCTGGGCGCCCTCGTGTCGCGGAAGATGCCCGAGATCGCCTCCACGCACCAACGAGAGGCGGAGGTGGATGGCATGGAGAAGACCGAGGGTCTGGCCGCCGCCCACCACCAACCCATGTCGGAATGCTGCGGGAAGCCGACGAGAAGAGGGAGACCGCAGCGCCGCCCATCCCACCCGCGCCGACCGGTCCGCCAGGGGACAGCCGACGGGAGGAGGGCCGCCGCCGCCGTCGCCCATCCCACGCGCGTCTGCTCCGCCAAGCATCGAGGAGGTGGGGATTCGGCCGCCGAATTCCACGCGGCGACGAGGAAGGGCCCCCGCCGCCGCCACGCCCCGAGGGACTTTGCCCCGGCGGCGCTACCGGCGGCGGCGGCGGCGGAGGGTGGGGTGCGGGAGGGTTAGGGTTAGGGTGGGGCGCGACCTTGATGTCCAAATGATGCAGCCCCCACGTCAATTGAGGAATATCTTTGTTCTCAGTTTCTACCAAAGAGAAACGATTGCTAGTTGGTGCCCAGAACGATCGCATGTAGAACTCCATTATATAGTTCCTTAAATTTTCCTGACCAATAATGGTACATTCATCTTGGTCTAGTTGAAAGATCTTTGTTCTTCTATGTTTTCAATTTGCAATCAAGTGAAAGTACTTTGTATTATTGCCCCTTCTTGAATATGCTTAACTTTTGCATATATTACACTTATTTAGATTCTTCATATTTGCTCAATATAGCCACTTTCTCCAAAGCATCTATCAAAGCCTCACGTTTAGTAAAATTAAGTGGCTTACATTCAGCTTTTATATCAAGATCGACTATCGATGATTTTAAATAGATGTTGTTTTATTTTTAATAGATGCTACTTTGATTTCTTGCCTAACCTCGCCAAAAATTACGGAGATGGTGGATCTTATTTTTTTGTAGCTCCATTGGAGTGTTCCCATATGTTACGCCATTATGACATTCCGCTCAATGGACAACATATCATTGAAAACCATCTGGCGAAGCCAAGATAGTTCAAAAGGTAAAGTTGTTGAATATAAATATATTATCTAGCCTCCTTTCATCGGATCGGTTTTTTGGTTGAACTGGCTAGATCGTGCAATTCCACATGGTATATGAGATACAAGGTCCTAGGTTCAAATCCTCGTCAATGTAGTATTTAAAATAAATATTTGCAATCTCCCTAAAAAAACCAAAGATAATAAGATAAGGTGTGTGATCCGAACCCGCCCTAGTTAAGGCACCAACACTAACAAACATAATTTTTTATTCACATGACACACTCGCAAAGAACTTGATCTAGCTTTTCGTATATCGACGTTTGTCTCCTATTTTTCAGTATAAACTGTCTACCCGAGAGAGCTATTTCTCTGAGTTCCAGACTATCGATGACCGGATTAAAAATAAAGGGCCATCTAGGAATAAAATTGTCCTTATATTTTTCTTGTTGTCACCGGATTATATTGAAATCCCCGCCAGCTAGCATAGGGAGAGTATCTTCATCACACATATGCACAAGCTTGGAAAATAACTCACCTTTCTGGGTATCAACCGACACTAAGGATCATTCAAAATAACCAGCCTTTGAGGACAGATGAAACTTGACGTACCTCTCTCCAGGATTTATTAGTAATGTACTCCCTCCGTCCATAAATAGATGCCAAAGATTTATTTAAATTTGGATGTATCTATACACTAAATTGTGTCTAGATACATTCAAATTTAGAAAAACTTTTGGCATCTATTTATGGACAGTGGGTGGGCCAGACTGATCGGTTTCTTCCACTGGCTTACTGCAACTGGCAAATGCATCTCATTATTGCCACGTTCCATTGGTTTAGTTCATGCCATCAATTTAGTGTTCCTGTGGTTCGTTATTTAGTAATATTGTCGAGGGAAGTCCCATTTTTCTTGACGAAAAGGCGAGAAGGTTTATAAATCTGGAATATTAAGAAAATATTTTCCTCCTTCTATATGTTGCCCCTACTGTCGCCGCATGTCCGAGTCACTGTGTCAGTTCCCCTAGGTTTAGCTGTAGAGTAGAAGTTCCCACAAGTTGATTTTTATAATCATGAGATGGGTGTCATTTGGGGCTCGACATAAGACGATCACCTGATTTTGAGCTGCGTACATAGTCGGACTTTTCTCTATTACATCGAACATGACCATAGATTTGTTCTGCCACAATTTCTTGGACGGTTGGAGAAGCTCAGCTGGGGAAATAAGGCCCTCCGTGTGGACGGTCGAAAGGATAGGTTCCTTGCTAGTATGTATATTTGTGATTTACAACGCATACTGCTGGGGGATGAAGGGGAGGAGAGGGCCTTCTCCCAGGCACCTAACCTCTGGGATGAGGAATCCAGGATCTCGGAGGAGGAAAACAGAGGCTTAGAGCTGACCTTTATCCCCGAGTGTAAGGCCCCTGAGGGATCTTACGAGAAATTGGATGGGAAATAGACAGCAATTGGGGTGAGATTTAGATGAACTGGATTTGGGGATGAGAGGAGCAGCTTAGGATGCGATTCAGAATTCTGTTTACACACGATACCCTTCCTTCCGTTTGGTCCACACTTTATCACAGCGGTCTCTCACTGGCAACGGGTCCCACTCGGTGCATACACCAGGGCCACCCACTCACACATTACTTAGCCCTATGACAGCTACAGGTTGAACCTGAGGTCGTTCGAGTCCATATCCGTCTTAGCCAAAGGACTAAGGCGTGACATTTTCCTCCCCTTGAGATGAATCCTCTGCCCAGATTGAAGCCATTGGGAATCGATGACGAAGGACATGATAGTCTTCCCAGGTGGTGTGATCAGCGGGTAAATGCGACCACTGCACGCGAATCTGTGGTATTGCCGCGTTCCCTTTCTTGACCATGCGCCGCTCCAGAATGGCTTGTGGTTTGGCTGCTGCAGCGGTGATGTCCGGTGGTGGCGGCAACTTGTCGTAGACCGGCGTGTAATTGGGTGTAAAGGGCTTCAGCTGCGACACGTGAAAGACGGGGTGGACGCTGCAGTCTTGAGGCAGCTGCAACTTGTAGGCGACCTCGCCGATGCGTTCCAAAATCTTGAATGGACCGAAGAACTTGAAAGCGAGCTTCACGCATGGCCTGTTGATGACGGAAGTCTGGGCGTACGGTTGAAGCTTGAGAAGAGCGTCATTGCCGACCTGGAACTCCCGCTCCGTGCGATGCTTATCAGCGTAGGCCTTGATACGTGCCTGGGCGCGCAGAAGATGATCCTTGAGAAGCTGAAGAAATCCTTGCCGCTCTTCCGCCATCTCTTTGATCGTTGGTGTCGCCTTGACGCCCAGATTAGGCAGAGCTCCAAAGTTTGGTTCGATCCCGTATAATGCCTGGAATGGTGAACAACCAAGTGAGGTATGATAAGAGGAGTTGTACCAAAATTCGGCCATGGCGAGCCAGCGCTTCCATTTGCCCGTGCAGTCATGCACAGCGCAGCGCAGCGCAAATAGTGCTCCAAGCACTGATTCACGCGCTCGGACTGGCCGTCCATTTGAGGATGGTAAGCAGTGGAGTATCTCAGTTTCGTGCAATTGCGTGATCGTACTGACGATGGGGTGGCAGTGACTTAGGATCTTGAAACACATCAGAGAATTCGTCCAAGAGATGTTTTAAGTCTGGTGGAATTGATTTTGTATCAGGAGCTGACGTACTGCTTGTAGTATCAGCTGAAAAATCAACCAATGCGATGGCCCAAAGGTCATTTCCTTTGAAGGATTTCTGCACGTCATCAATGGTCATCATGGCCAATTGCCTTTGTTGTTGAGGCAGCTCACCTTGTAAGCGAACCATTTTTCCCTGAGACGGCACCTCCATGAACTTGAGAATCCAATCCACTGTCATTGGACTATGGCTCTCCAGCCAATCCATACCAAGCACTGCATCATAAGCCCCCAATGGTAGCACTCGCATATCCGTATAGAATGTGTGACCTTGCATCCACCATGCCAACTGAGAAACTTGTGTGTTGGATTGCATTAATTCTCCATTTGCTACTTTAACTGAAACTGGCTGCACTTGTACTGTCGGAAGAGCAGCTCTTGCCACAAAATTTGCATTAACAAAGCTTGTCGAGCTACCGAAGTCGACTAGAATGGGACAGACTTGATTGCCCACAAGTGTGCGAAATTTCATAGTTCCGGATCCTTCTGATCCTGCTTCTGCATGCTGCGAGAACATCAGGTGGCATTCACGTTGTGGAGCTGCTGGTTCTTCAAGAAGCTCTAGGGCTTGGACTGTATCCTCTGTGAAAATTTCACCATGTTCTCCAACATGGATTGTAAGAAGTTGCAGAGGCTTCTTACATTGGTGGTCTCTTCCAAATTTTTCACCGCAACGGAAACATAGGTTGTTAGCACGACGAAAATCGCGAAGCTGACGCTCCCTGTTGTAGTTGTCGTTGCCGGCACGCTTTGGCCAATCCTGACGCTGAGGTCCTTGCTGAATGGCTGGTACAACTAGTGCAGGTGGAGGCAACTTGTGCCCTGCCATGGGACGCCCACGCGGCCGATGATTCTCTAGCTCCTCCTCCTGGATTCGGGCTAATGCCATAGCCCGAGTGACACTGCTGGGTGCATGCAGACGCACCGCTGTCCGCAGTTCATCTTTCAGACCAAGCACGAATTGCGCCACAAAAAATTTGTTGTTCAGGGTCTCATCCAAGGAAAGCAGGTGATACATGCAGGCTTCAAAAGTCATTCGATATTCCATAACAGTGCCAATTTGACGCATCTGCAATAGCTTGGCCATCTGCGTATCAAACTCTTCTGTGCTGAATTCTATTGTGACTGCAGATGCAAATGCTCCCCAATCCACAGTGGCACAACCACGCTTGAACGCGTGCCACCAGAGTGCTGCATGTCCTTCTAGATACAGCACTGCGGTGCAAACCCACTGATAGAGGAACCTGGTACATTTGGAAGTATGTATCACAGAGGTCCAACCACAAACGGGGATTGGTGCCCCCAAATTTTGGAAAATCATGCTTGGGCATTTTGACATAGTGTTCATGGTTCTGGGATGGCGAATTGGGTGCGGTGACAAAACTTTGGGACGACTCTAGTGCTCCAGAAACCGGCGAAGTGAGAATCGGTTGTCAGTTGTTGGTGAGGCGTGGCATACCTGATTGCCTCGTCATGTTTGCTGATGGCCCGGGATCATTCGGCCCGACGGGGGTGGGCTGCGTTGGCACGACTTCCACCTGCTTCTTCCTCACCTCATCCACGCCCTCCTGAGTGATTTCAAGCTGCTTGCCCAGATTTCCCATCTGGACGTTCATGGCCTCCATCCGGGACATCAATTGCTGAGGGATGCCTGAATCTGCTCCATGTTCTCCCCCATGGCTTCTAGGACAAAGCGCGTTTGCGCGGAAGGCTTTGATGGCGCCGTCGCACTACACTCCGATCCAAATCCAACCCCGCTCGGGATTTTGCGCCGATCGACCGAAGTCAACAACACCCTTCGCGATGGATGTTACGGTTTTGGAAGGAGAATTTCGAGTGCAGCGAGCGGAATTTAGGCTCTGGATACCAATTGTAAGGCCCCTAAGGGATCTTACGAGAAATTGGATGCGAAATAGACAGCAATTGGGGTGAGATTTAGATGAACTGGATTTGGGGATGAGAGGAGCAGCATAGGATGCGATTCAGAATTCTGTTTACACACGATACCCTTCCTTCCGTTTGGTCCACACTTTATCACAGCGGTCTCTCACTGGCAACGGGTCCCACTCGGTGCATACACCAGGGCCACCCACTCACACATTACTTAGCCCTATGACAGCTACAGGTTGAACCCGAGGTCGTTCGAGTCCATGTCCGTCTTAGCCAAAGGCCTAAGGCGTGACACCGAGGAACTCAATGAGGTGCTGTTGTCCATGAAGCCCGACTCAGCCCCGGGTCCGGATGGTCTCCCTGTGATATTTTTCAAGAAGTTCTGGGGGATCCTTGAAGGACCAATCCTGCAAATCCTCAACGACTTCGTCCTAGGGAGGGTTGATATTGCTAGGCTCAATTTCGGGATCATCTCCCTTATCCCAAAGGAAAAAGGGGCCAACAGCATTAAGCAGTTTATACCTATTGCGCTGGTAAATGTTATTTTCACGTTTGTTGCTAAGGCCTACGTGATTAGATTAGCTCCGATAGCGAATAGAACGACAGACCGTAGCCAGACGGCTTTCATTAAGGGCGGGAGTCTGCACGAGGGAGTGTTGGCTCTGCACGAGATCTCTCACGAGTTGAGAACAAAAAAGCTCCATGGCCTCCTTCTTGAAGTTGATTTTGAGAAGGCTTATGACCGTGTAAGTTGGGACTTTCTAAGGGAAGTCCTGCTGAGAAAGGGATTCTCAACTATGGTGGTGCACCGCTTGATGCAGCTTGTGTCAGGGAGACAGACTGCGGTGAACGTTAACGGCGAGGTCGGTCCATACTTCCGGAATGCGAGGGGAGTCCGTCAAGGAGACCCATTATCTCCTATCCTCTTCGACTTCATGGCGGACTCTCTTGCGGCTATCTTGTCACGCGCAAACACGGCGGGACATATTCAGGGAGTGGTCCCCATCTCATTCCAGGGGGAATGACCCATCTTCAGTACGCGGACGATACGATGATTATGATCAAACCCATGCAGTTGTACATAACGAATCACAAATTCATCCTGTTATGTTTTGAGAACATGTCTGGTCTGAAGATTAACTTCACAAAGAGTGAAGCTCTAGTGAGAGGGGTCACGATAGAGGAACAACATAGGACCGCTGATGATCTGAACTATAAGCTAGGAGCTTGTCCGTTACGATACCTGGGCTTGCCAGTGAGTCACAAGCATCTTTCCGTGGCAGATTGGATTTTCCTCACGGAGAAGGTGGGTCACAGGGTGGATCCATGGCAGGGGCTATTCCTGGCATCGGCTGGGAGACTTGAACTGACAAATTCCTTCCTATCAAGCCTCCCGATGTTTTCCATGGGGCTCTATCTCTTGTACGACTCCACGCATGGGCGATGGATAAGTCGAGATCACGCTTCTCCTGGGAAGAGGTTGGAAATAAATGGAAGTATCACATGGTGGACTGGGCTACGATGTGTAGGACAAAGGAAGTTGGCGGTTTGGGTATCCTCAACGCGAAGTCGATGAACATCGCCCTGATGCTTAGATGGATTTGGAAACTATATCAAAATGAGGAGGGCCTCTGGGTGGATCTCCTCAAAGCGAAGTATCTAGGTGATCACGACCTCTTCTCCCCCTTGGTTAAAACCAAGGGTTCCTAGTTTTGGAACTCCATCCAGAAACTGAAGTGGAATTTCAAGCTGGGGGCACGCCACCAGGTACAGAACGGCAGAAGAACCTACTTTTGGTTAGACTGGTGGGCTGGGAAGGGTCCTTTGCACCAACTATTCCCGAACCTTTTCGCATGCTGTGACAACCACTTAATTTGCTACGGTGGTAGGAGTTAGGTCGGCCGAGGGATGGCACATCCGCTTCCGGAGGACGTTTGGGTTAGAGGAGATGGTGGAATGGGAGAACCTATGCAGGATTTTCGATATACATCTGGTACATACGGACGAGGATCAGGTCTTCTGGGCGTTGGAGCCGTCCGGGATGTACTCAACCCACTCGATGTACCTCCGAGTGTCACAGGGGGCGACGGTCACCTACTTCAAAGAGGTTTGGAGAACCAGAGTTCCTCCGAAGATCAGAGTCTTTTTTATGGCAACTGATTAGGGGAAGACTACCTTCGGCAAACCAGGTGGCCCGGAGGAATGGCCCATCCGATGGAAGTTATGCCTTATGTGGCGAGCTGGAGGATGGAGACCACATCTTCTTCACATGTCACCTAGCTCGCTTCATGTGGGCTGGAGTTAGGGAACTCCTACCCTGTAACTGGAATCCGATAGGGGTCGGAGACTTTATCATCCTCGCCCAGGGGCTCTTGGTATCCCTTCTTAGGTTAGATGGTACACTTTTGCGGAGCTTTGTTGGACGCTCTGGAACATTCATAACAATTTATCCATTGACGGGAAGAAGATCTCCAGCCATGCTGACGCCTTGTACAAAATGTCTATATATATGCAGAGTTGGAGGGTACTGGTCAGACGGAGGGACAGACCTCTTCGGGACGAGGTGCGGGATGGGGTTTGGCGACTCCACACAAGGACAAGGAGGGAAGGACAAGATGCTGCGGCGCCATAGTTTCTTCTTGTGCTATGCTTGTTCTTTGTATCGTCTCGGGTGTGTGGTGTTGAATCGGTTGCTTCTGAACTGATGGCAGGAGTGGCGTATGTTGTGGTGCTACCAGACTATTCTCTTTGTATCGTTGAATGTTGCCATGAGGGCTTTATCTATAAAACCGGGCCATAAGGCCTTATGTTAAAAAGAAAACAATGCATGCTGCATGTCCTGAGACTGTGAACAATATTTTGGCCATCTGCAATGAGGTGTGTGGTACTAGTGATAATTGTTAGCATTGATGGGAACACAGTAGGTGAGCCTATATTCATGTGTGATGTGACTTCTCCATACCAGCGAGATATCGGTGATGATGATTCCACATTCAGTAACTGTAACATCCCAACCTTGTTTATCTAAATAAATGAGTGTTCATGTGCATCTCATGCATATAGTTTGCATTTGAGTAAATTTTTGCATCAAAGTTTAATAATTTTCAATTATGCAAATCTCTCTCTGTTTCTTCTCCATTCAAAAATCTCTCAAGATTTTATAAATTAGACAACATGACATTGTTGTTATTCAATAAGGCCATGTGTGTTTAATACATTCTATGAATATTTGATTTTCAAACAAGATTCAAAATAGTTTGAAATTCGGTTTTGAAATGAGAAATAGAAAACCAGAAAATAGAAAAAGAGAGAGAGCTCTCTCCTCTCTCTCCCTGGGCCGCAGCCCACCCCTTCATCTCTCCCCTCTCTCCCTGGTGTAGGATAACGTTGCATAGAAAACAAAAATTTTCCTACCGCAAACACGCAATCCAAGCCAAGATGCAATCTAGAAGACGGTAGCAACGAGGGGTTTATCGAGTCTCACCCTTGAAGAGATTCCAAAGCCTACAAGAGGAGGCTCTTGTTGCTGCGGTAGACGTTCACTTGCCGCTTGCAAAAGCGCGTAGAAGATCTTGATCACGATCGGTTCCGGCGCCACGAACGGGCAGCACCTCCGTACTCGGTCACACGTTCGGTTGTTGATGAAGACGACGTCCACCTCCCGTTCCAGCGGGCAGCGGAAGTAGTAGCTCCTCTTGAATCCGACAGCACGACGGCGTGGTGTCAGTGGCGGTGGAGAACTCCGGCGGAGCTTCGCTAAAGCTACGCGGGAGATATGGAGGAGAGGGGGGCGGCTAGGGTTTGGGAGGGGGTGGCCGGCCTCAAGGGGGTGCGGCCAACTTGTGGCTTTGGTGTGGCCGGCCCCCTCCCCTATGCCCCTCATTATATAGGTGGAACCCCAAGTGTTGGTATCCAA
This sequence comes from Lolium perenne, assembly GCF_019359855.2. Taxonomy (NCBI): domain Eukaryota; kingdom Viridiplantae; phylum Streptophyta; class Magnoliopsida; order Poales; family Poaceae; genus Lolium; species Lolium perenne. The sequence continues at coordinate 47,073,065 of NC_067244.2, forward strand.
GTCTTCGAATAAGACCCGAACCAAAAACCTTCCATATGGAGGGGAAACCTAGCCAAGCTAGGACTCCCACTAGAGGTGGGAGTTCCACCTCCCATATGGGGGGGTGGCCGGCCCCCTAAGGGGGAGTCCACTTGGGACTCCTCCCCCACTAGGGTTGGCCGGCCATGGAGGTGGAGTCCCATGTGGACTCCACCTTCCTTGGTGGTTTCTTCCGGACTTTTCTAGAACCTTCTAGAACCTTCCATAGAACCTTCCGCGACATTTCAATTCACATAAAATGACATCCTATATATGAATCTTATTCTCCGGACCATTCCGGAACTCCTCGTGATGTCCGGGATCTTATCCGGGACTCCGAACAAATATTCGAACTCCATTCCATATTCAAGTTCTACCATTTCAACATCCAACTTTAAGTGTGTCACCCTACGGTTCGTGAACTATGCGGACATGGTTGAGTACTCACTCCGACCAATAACCAATAGCGGGATCTGGAGATCCATAATGGCTCCCACATATTCAACGATGACTTTTAGTGATCGAATGAACCATTCACATACAATACCAATTCCCTTTGTCACGCGATATTTTACTTGTCCGAGGTTTGATCTTCGGTATCACTCTATACCTTGTTCAACCTCGTCTCCTGACAAGTACTCTTTACTCGTACCGTGGTATGTGGTCTCTTATGAACTCATTCATATGCTTGCAAGACATTAGACGACATTCCACCGAGAGGGCCCAGAGTATATCTATCCGTCATCGGGATGGACAAATCCTTTGTTGATCCATATGCCTCAACTCATACTTTCCGGATACTTAATCCCACCTTTATAGCCACCCATTTACGCAGTGGTGTTTGGTGTAATCAAAGTACCTTTCTGGTATAAGTGATTTACATGATCTCATGGTCATAAGGACTAGGTAACTATGTATCGAAAGCTTATAGCAAATAACTTAATGACAAGATCTTATGCTACGCTTAATTGGGTGTGTCCATTACATCATTCATATAATGATATAACCTTGTTATTAATAACATCCAATGTTCATGATTATGAAACTAATCATCCATTAATCAACAAGCTAGTTTAAGAGGCATACTAGGGACTTCTTGTTGTCTACATATCACACATGTACTAATGTTTCGGTTAATACAATTATAGCATGATATATAAACATTTATCATAAACATAAAGATATAAATAATAACCATTTTATTATTGCCTCTAGGGCATATCTCCTTCAGTCTCCCACTTGCACTAGAGTCAATAATCTAGATTACATTGTAATATACCTAACACCCATGGCATTCTGGTGTTGGTCATGCTTTGCCCTAGGGAGAGCTTTAGTCAACGGATCTGCTACATTCAGATCAGTGTGTACTTTGCAAATCTTTACTTCTCCATCTTCGATGTACTCGCGAATCGAGTGGTAATGCAGCTTGATATGCTTCAGCCTCTTGTGTGACCTTGGCTCTTGTGCATTGGCGATGGCACCCATGTTATCACAGTAAATGATTAATGGGTCCAATGCACTAGGAACCACACCGAGCTCTACAATGAACCTCTTCATCCATACCGCTTCGATGAAGCCTCCAAGCCGCTATGTACTCTGATTCTGTTGAAGACTTCGCCACCGTGCACTGCTTCGAGCTTGCCCAGCTTACTGCAGCACCATTCAATATAAACACGTACCCAGATTGTGACTTAGAGTCATCAGGATCAGTGTTCCAGCTTGCATCGGTGTAACCACTTACAACGAGCTCTTGGTCACCTCCATAACAAAGAAACATATCCTTAGTTCTTTTCAAGTACTTCAGGATATTCTTGACCGCTGTCCGGTTGTTCCATTCCTGGATCACTTTGATATCTGCTAGTCAAACTAACAGCATGTGCTATATCCGGTCTAATACATAGCATGGCATACATGATAGATCCTACTGCCGAGGCATAGGGGATTTTACTCATCCTTTCTCTTTCTTCTGCCGTAGCCGGTCCTTGAGTCTTACTCAAGACTTTGCCTGGTAACATAGGTAAGAACCCTTTCTTACTTTCGTCCATTCTAAACTTCTTTAGAATCTTGTCCAGATATGTACTCTATGATAGCCCTATTGGGCGTCTTGATCTATCTCTATAAATCTTGATGCCTAATATATATGATGCTTCACCAAGGTCTTTCATTGAAAAACTATTATTCAAATAACCTTTAACACTGCTTAATAGTTCTATATCATTCCCGATCAATAATATGTCATCTACATATAATATCAGGAATGCTACAGAGCTCCCACTCACTTTCTTGTAAATACAGGCCTCTCCATGACACTGTATAAACCCGAAGTCTTTGATCACCTTATCAAAGCGTCGGTTCCAACTTCTCGATGCTTGCTTCAGTCCATAGATTGAACGCTGAAGTTTCCATACTTTGTCAGCATTTTTAGGATCGACAAAACCTTTGGGTTGTACCATATACAACTCTTCCTCAATGTCTCCATTAAGGAACGCCGTTTTGACATCCATCTGGCAAATCTCATAATCAAAAAATGCAGCTATTGCTAACAAAATCCTCACAGATTTTAGCTTCGCTACAGGTGAGAAAGTCTCATCGTAGTCAACTCCTTGAATTTGTCGGAAACTGATACGTCCCCGACGTATCCATAATTTCTGTCGTTCCATGCTTGTTTTATGACAATACTTACATGTTTTGCTTGCACTTTATGATGATTTCATGCATTTTCCGGAACTAACCTATTAACGAGATGCCACAGTGCCAGTTCCTGTTTTCTGCTGTTTTTGGTTCCAGAAAGGCTGTTCGGGCAATATTCTCAGAATTGGACGAAATCAACGTCAAACCTCCTATTTTTCCCGGAAGACTCCAGAACACCGAAGAAGAGTCGGAGAGGGGCCAGGGGGCCACCACACCACAAGGCGGCGCAGGCCAGACCCTGGCCGCGCCGGCCTAGGGTGAGGCGCCCCCAGGTGCCCCCCTGCGCCGCCTCTTCGCCTATAAAATCCCTTTCGACCTAAAAACATCGTACCAATTGACGAAACTCCAGAAAGACTCCAGGGGCGCCGCCGCCATCGCGAAACTCCAATTCGGGGGACAGAAGTCTCTGTTCCGGCACCCTGCTGGAACGGGGAAGTGCCCCCGGAAGCCATCTCCATCAACGCCACCGCCTCCATCATGCTCCGTGAGTAGTTCCCCCATGGACTACGGGTTCTAGCAGTAGCTAGTCGGTATTCTCTCCTCCATGTACTTCAATACAATGATCTCATGAGCTGCCTTACATGATTGAGATTCATCTGATGTAATCGGTGTTGTGTTTGTTGGGATCCGATGGATGATACATTATGATTAGTCTATCTATAAAGTTTGTGAAGTTATTGTTGCTGCAATCTTGTCACTACAAGAGATGGGGGATTTGTTGACGAAAACCCTGGTGACAAAAATGCATACCGTCATGGATGTGTTCTTATAGGTGACGAATTCATCTTTCGTCAAGCATTTAAGGTAATGCTTGACGGTATGATTTCTCGTCAAGAAAAAATCGTCACCCATTACCCAAGCGGGAAGGGCTTCCATCGTGTCTGTTAATAGGTGACGAAATCAAAGATCGAGGTGACGAAATATTACTAAGTTACTTTATTAAATGTTATTAGTTTTATATATCATGCGTGACCCACTTGTCAGGAACATATTTAATTAAGTAAAAATTGTGGTTTGGAAGAATCGAACAAGGGCTTCGGCGTGACCGACGCGGAGTCTTACCGCTAAGGTAGATATGGAATTTTGATCTGGATCCGTAAGTAGTCTATTCTACATATTTATTTCAATGGTGTGATCTAGATGTTACGACATAATAATTCCCTTATTAATATTTATGTCGGCCGAGGGTGCCTCGTTTAAGTCGCGCCGCTAGCAGACACGGCCTATATAGGTGCTCTTGCTAACAGTCGAATCGACTAGGGTTCTCGTCGAGGTGAGAAGAATTCCGTGAAGGCTCCATTGTGGTGGCGGCGAGACGCATCATCGGTGAGTTGTCCTGATTGTTCGTTAGGTCTAGATTTTTTAATCAGTTGTCAAGATCTGTTCTGAAGAACGTTGGCATGTTCTTAACTGAATTGTAGGCAATGGATCGAAGTTGGATAACTGATGGCACCAAGAAGTTCACAACAAAGTACATGGCAGGTGTTAGGGATTTCATCAAGTTTGCGCGAGAACACTTGGATAATACAGATGAACCAATCTTGTGCCCTTGCAAGGACTGCCTAAATCTGATACGTCAGGATATAAAAACGATCGAGGATCACCGCAATTGTTCGGGTATGTCCATGACGTATACAAGATGGACTAGACATGGGGAAGATTTTAGTGATGACGAAGGGCGGGATAGAAACGATGATGGTGCGTATGATAGTGACAACGATGAAGAGGAAGACAATGGTGTTTGTTATGTTGATGATTCGTCTAGTATGATCGATGAACTGCAGAAGTCTGGAAATAAAGGTCCTGACCTGCCAAATCTGTATGCTAATCTAATTGAGTCAGCGAAAAAAGAACTTTATGAGGGATGCACCTCTTTCACTAGGTTGTCGTTCATCATTAAGCTCCTTCATGTCAAATCATACAGCCGGATAACAAACAGAGGATTTGATCTCTTACTTCAGCTTTTACGTACAGCTTTGCCAGATGTGGACTTTCCCAAATCATATGCTGATGCTAAGAGTGTTCTTTCTGATGTTGGGCTTGGTTATGAGACAATTCATGCATGCAAGTTTGATTGTTCTTTATTTTGGGGAGATCACAAGGACGATACGAACTGCCATGTTTGTGGATTATCAAGATATAGAGACCCTAATGGAAAAAAGAAAATCCCTCACAAGGTGTTAAGGTACTTTCCTATAATTAAAAGGTTGCAGAGACTATTTGTTAAAAAGGAAATGTCGACACATACTAGATGGCACAAAGAGAAGAGGGTTGTTGAGCCCAATGTACTGAGGCACCCTGCTGATGGTGAGGCATGGAAGCACTTTGATGGCAAGTTTGATTGGTTTGCTAAAGATCCTCGTAACATAAGACTAGGTTTTGCCACAGACGGCTTCAGTCCTTTTGGAAGTATGAGTAATCCTTACAGTATGTGGCCTGTTTTTGTGATTCCTTACAACTTCCCACCATGGATGTGCATGGATCAATCGAATTACATGATGGCATTGCTAATCCCCGGAAAGTATTCCCCAGGGAAAGATTTTCATGTATTTATGCAGCCACTGATAAAAGATATGATGCAGCTATGGAGCGGTGTGGAGACATTTGATGCATGCACAGAGGAATATTTCCCATTGCATGCTGCGTTTCTTTGGTCTATTCATGATTATCCTGGATATGCCACTATGTCGTCGAAGCACAAGAGGATTTCATGCGTGTGTGCATTGCGATGAGAATCCTTGCGCTGAAACTTTGAAAAACAAAATTGGATATATTGGGCATCGGCGATTTCTTGATAAAAATCACCCATACAGGAACAGCAGACTTTTCAATGGTACAACTGAGACTAGAGATCCACCAAGGAAGTACACACCCAAAGAGGTAGCTGCGAAGGTAGAAATGGTTAAGGATTTTGAACATGGGAAAAATCCAATATGTAGAAAGCGGAAGCGTGCAACTGTACCCGGTGAACCAACATGGCACCTGAAAGTCAGCTTACATCATCTACCGTACTGGCGTAACTTAAGATAGCTCACAACTTAGATGTGATGCATATTGAGAAGAACATATGTGACAATATTGTTGGTACACTACTTGAACTTGAGGGCAGGAATAAGGACACTGTTAGTGCTAGAATTGATTTGAGGAAATTCAAAATGTGGAAGAAGTATTGGTTGAAGAAAATTGTGAAGGATGATGATGATGCAGCAGTAACTTATGCGAAGCCCCCTGCACCGTGGACGCTTTCGAAGGAACAAGAGACATTTGTGTAGGTATTTGGCAAACACTAGGATCCCAGAGATGGTTATTGCGCAAACCGGGGAAGATGTGTGAATATTGATGGTTGTAAGGTTACCGGTATGAAGACGCATGATTGCCACATACTTACTGCAGCGAGTGTTGCCGGTGGGCTCAAGGGAATTGCATCTAAGGAAATGTATGTGGCTATTGCAGAGCTAGGAAGATTTTTAGGGAGTCTGTGTGCCAAAACCACGAAAGTTGATGTGCTGAATCGATTGAAGGTTGAAATTGTTGTGATCCTATGCAAACTTGAGAAGCTCTTCCCCCCAGCTTTTTTTGATGTAATGGTGCACTTAGCTATTCATCTTCCTGAGGAGGCTCTTTCGAGGGGTCCTGTTCATTATGGTTGGATGTATCCAGTTGAGAGAAGATTAGGTTATCTAAAGTCTACGGTCCGTAACAAAGCAAGGCCAGAAGGTTCTATCGCAGAGAGCTACATTGTTGATGAGTGTTTGATTTTTTGCTCTAGATTTTTCAAGGATGGCACAGAAACAAGATTTAACAAAGATGATAGGAACCAAGACATTCGGAGAAAACCTGATCCTGACGAGATGGAAGTATTTTCAGTTGGAGCTAAAGGTCTTGGGAAATCCTTTTTGAAACATTTTGACAAGGAATTTGACAACATGGTTTGGTATGTGCTGAACAACTGTGACGATGTAGAACGTTATATCAAGTAAGTAGTTAGCTTCACTTTAATAACTACTTCTCAATGTTGCAGACATAATTGTCCTGTATTTCATATGTGTTTTTTCTATGTTTCAGTGAATTCCGACAAGAATTGGGAGGTAGGGGTGTGCGTGACATCGAGGAGACGGTTCAGAGAGAGTTTGCAGGTTGGTTTGCAAACCATGTGAGACAGTTGGACAATGCATCAGAAGATTTGAAGTCTCTGGCTGCTGGGCCAGACCGGCGTGTAGTAGTATACGCTGGTTGCAACGTAAAGGGTGCGAGGTTTCGCACGCTTACTCGGGATAAAGACCTGAAGACTCAAAATTCGGGCGTAGCGACTAAGGGATCTTTTGGTGATGCAGATGAGACCGACTACTATGGTGTTACGCAAGAAGTTCTTGAAGCTAAGACGGGACTAACAAACACGGTGACAGGTCCGTGTACTTGTTTCGTTGCGACTGGTTCGACCTTGCGAGCAAGGGTTCCAAGATTAAAGATGATGGTTTTTTTAAAAGCGTTAACACTTCTATCCTATGGTTCAAGAATTTACCATTCATATTGGCCAGTCAAGCTGAAACATGCTTCTATTTGGAGGATACAAAGTTTGGTGATCCGTGGAAAGTGGTGCAGAAGTTCAGCCATAGACATGTGTACGACGTTCCAGAATTAGAAGATGGTAACGATGATGCATTTGTACGGAATGAAGACGCATACCAGGAGGATGAAGGTTCAGTCGACCATACATTTCATGATGTTGTCGACCTAGACGAGGAAGCAGAGGTGGAAGCAGAGGAGGATGATCATCGTGCTGCTGAAGTTGTACGTATTCATGATGCTCGTACAATCCGTGAACTAGAGAATGAGGAAGATAGTCCCAATGTTGACATGGATATGAGCGAAGATGAACTAGAGAATCAGGAAGATAGTGTCATTTTGGAAGAGAACATACATGATGACGAGGGAAAAAATTCAGAAGAAGATAGTGATTTAGATTGATAGAAACATGTAATGCATACAACTATATGTTTTGTTCCAAACATTTAAAATGTTCTTATTTAGATGTTTACGATCTCGAACTTGTCATTGAATTATCCAGAAGGGTTTAAGAGCAAATTAATATAAGCAAAAATATGGACAAATATAAGAAAGCCAACATGTCGGTAACATAACTTTGACAATGGTTTTAATTAATCGACACTTGACACGATTACAACCAGCAGCACGATATGACTAACTATTGTTTTAACACAAGCAAAATCGACAATCGCATAAAGAGTCTTACAACTTAATTTAAACCTAAAGGGGCTGCATAGTTGGACACACGGGCACCATGAATCACGGACTAGCTACTCCAGATCGATTTCAGGCACATGGGTAGCAAACAAGTAAACCCCTGCATTTCCCAGGTAAAGCAAGAACAGCATCTTGTCACCCATCTGAAGGTGCTTTTCCTTGTCCATGAACTCCTTCCACCCACTGACGCAGAGACGACCATCGTCTGAAGAAATTGCGTAGGACGCATGCACCAAAGTACTGGGATGGCACACAATACTGATTGCACCATATTGTTCCATATCTTTAGGAACCAAACGGCTAGGGATTTTCTGTTCCAACAGTAGGGACATAGTTTAGTTAACACTTGTACGTAATGTAGGTCGCAAACTTAATGAAATGATATGATCTACTGCTTACCACGTGTTTGTTGTAATTTTCGCTGTTTGTCCAATTCAGAGTATGCAGCATTGGGACAACTAGTGCTCCTTGATCATAATCTCCAGCATTGTGGTAGTCAACAAGGTAGTCCAAGTTGTCCACCTGAAGAATGACGGTATGCATCATCCTCCAATTTATCATTGTTCCATCAGTACTCATCGAGCGAGTCAACAATGTCACGCTTCATACGGGACAACTGGTAGTAAGCTGCATAATTAAAATAACTGACATAAGATGGAATAATTAATATGATCAATCATTGTGTCCAAAGGTGGAAAATTACCTGGATGGATTAGTGGTTCAGTTCCAGTTATTACAAGAGTATCCTGAGCAGATGAGTTAACTCTGAAAATTAACTCCATGCCAACCTTAAAATTGTACACTCTAGCAAATTCGTTCCAAAATCTTCCGTTGATATAGGTTCTGCCAGCTCTGTTGGTAACATTAACAACAAATGCATGGCCATCTTTGGTTTTGAGTGCAGCTTCAAAAGTTGTCCTGTGGGAGGTCTGGACACCATACTTCTTAAGGAAATACGGTCTATAGTAGCAAGGGATGACCTAAATTCAGTAGAGTTAATACAAAAGTAAGTTAAATATGCGTCTACTCGGATAATCACCGAGTCTCAGATCTTGGACTTCTATCAGCACATATCTGAACTTCTATCAGCACATATCTGAACTTCTATCGGTATAGGACTGAACTACCGATACCTCTATCTCTAACAGCTACAACTATCGTAAAACTGGTATGAACGTAAAAGTTATCACAACTATCATAAAACTCAACCATAAATAAGCGGTTAATACATATGGTGACCAACAATTATTACACACATCTGAATAATAGTACTAAACTAGCAATAACTACTAGGATCACGTGTTAAACTTTGATGTGGCGGCGAATTAATAAAACATCTGAATGAATTTTAAACTTGTAAGTGCATGTACCGTCTTCTCCTCAAAACCCTCTTGTAGTGTTTGGACGAAAAAACCTAACGCGACTCCCCCTCCGCCGCACATCCCCTTCTTGTCAAAGCAAACTGGACACTGCAAAAAATATGAAGAAAGATTACAAATCGGAAACAACGATCGATCGCGAGACGTACATGTTATTTACGTACTCCACTAGTAGGCGCCATCGTTGGTCTCGACGCGGAGCGCGAGTCTTACAAGTCTCGCCGGCGAGAGACGTGGCGAGCTGTGGCGGCGAGAGACGTGGCGAGATCTGGCGGCGAGAGACGTGGCGAGATCTGGCGGCGGCTGAAGGAGGTCGTGATATGATGGCAAGTTATATCGTGGAGTAAATTTCGGTAGGTCAATAGGAGTGCAAATGGGCGGTGCTGGGTTTAGACGTGACAACACGGTCGGCTAACGCGTCGGTTGGACTAGACCCGCGTCAGTTTTCTCTTCGTCTGCCGTGTCAATATTCGGACGGAGTAATTAATGGGGATGATATTTATCCCCTTCCCCCTCCCCTACCGTCTCAATATTCGCACCGCATCCTGGTTTCCACTTTCCACACTTCTCGTCGTCTCCTCTCCCTCATTATCTTCGTCTCCCGCCGCTGCGTCGCCATGGACATGGATGAACAGCAAATGTACAACTGGACTAGCACGCGCGCAGTCCACATGCACGACGAGGAGGACCTGGAGGTGGTCTACACCAACGACCCCTGGGAAGTGCGCCGCGTCCTCGACATGTACACGGAGTGGCTCATGGAGGACGAGCACAAGTTCGTCGGCCTCGACTTCGAGTACACCAACCATCGAGCCGAGGACGAGAAGAAGATCGCCGTGGTTCAACTCTGCATGCGTCGACATGTGCTGGTGTTCCACTACGCAGCGTAAGAACTAATCCCCTTTTTTAATCTTTCGATTGGGGTTTTTTACTTGCCGCCGTTCTGTCTCTCTTTGATTTTCGTTAGACATTGTTCCCGAAAATCAGTACATTCCCGATCTAAATCTGCTACACATTGTTCCAGAAAAGCAGTACATTCCCGATCTAAATCTGCTACACATTGTTCCCGATTTATTAATTTGTTTCATCTTCGTCACCTCTTTAGGTTCTTGCATATTTGTAACTGATCTGTGACTAGTACATTACTTTGTTTACTGCAGTGCTAACTGGTGGGAGTCTCCGGCAATCTGCGATTTCTTTCGAGAAGGCGCTACGTTTGCGAGTGTTGACATCCGTGGTGACAAGAGAGTTCTGCGGAGGACATGGCACATGGAGATTCCTTACGAGTACTATGTCGATCTCCGTGACGAGTACTTCAAGTACACTGGTCATGCGAGGGCTGGCATGGCTACCATGGCAGCAAGACTCATTGATTCATGGTTCGGTGATATGAAGAAGAAGTTCCACCACCATCGGCACAGACTGTGGGGGGACTTCCCACTTCCAACTATGAACATCGAGTATGCAGCCATTGATGCTTGGGTCTCGTACGAGCTCTACCGCAAGATCATGGTCGACAAAGTCCTGCTGATGGTGGATTGATCATCTCTTCTGCTGCATGACCCCCTGATCTTTTGGTTTGGTCTCCCTCCTGCGTGAGGTGCTTTTGGCTAGTAGTCCGTTCTTTTGAAACTGTAAATATTTTGCCATGATATGTTAACAATTGTCTTGGGAGGTTTCAATTTTATGTTGTCTACATCCTAGTACTTCAAAGTGCTAGTAAACTAAATGTTCAGAGCAGTAGAGTTCTTCAAAATCAAAACATACCAGACGTAAAAATCACCAAAAATTGTGATTCAAATTTTCTTTATGACTTTTACTCATTTATCTGAAATTTTTCATCGAAAAAATCTCAAAGTGGTGAACAATAACATAATATGGTGTCCCCATGGTGGACATGTGTCGAACGAGAGGTTTTCGGACGAAAAGAGGGGGAAATCGCCAAAAACTCACCAAACCACCTTGGATTTGGGGCATGATTTGGCACCCTTGTGCACATTGTGATATGACACCTTGGTTGCTATGGGTTTTCATTTTTTGGAGTTGGTGGCATGGTGTCCCCATGGTGGACATGTGTCGAACGAGGGGTTTTCGGACGAAAAGAGGGGGAAATCGCCAAAAACTGACCAAACCACCATGGATTTGGGGCATGATTTGGCACCCTTGTGCACATTGTGATATGACACCTTTGTTGCTATGGGTTTTCATTTTTTGGAGTTGGTGGCATGGTGTCCCCATGGTGGACATGTGTCGAACGAGGGGTTTTCGGACGAAAAGAGGGGGAAATCGCCAAAAACTGACCAAACCACCATGGATTTGGGGCATGATTTGGCACCCTTGTGCACATTGTGATATGACACCTTTGTTGCTATGGGTTTTCATTTTTTGGAGTTGGTGGCATGGTGTCCCCATGGTGGACATGTGTCGAACGAGGGGTTTTCGGACGAAAAGAGGGGAAATCGCCAAAAACTGACCAAACCACCATGGATTTGGGGCATGATTTGGCACCCTTGTGCACATTGTGATATGACACCTTTGTTGCTATGGGTTTTCATTTTTTGGAGTTGGTGGCATGGTGTCCCCATGGTGGACATGTGTCGAACGAGGGGTTTTCGGACGAAAAGAGGGGAAATCGCCAAAAACTCACCAAACCACCATGGATCTGGGGCATGATTTGGCACCCTTGTGCACATTGTGATATGACACCTTGGTTGCTATGGGTTTTGATATTTGGGAGTTGGTGGCTTGGTGTCCCCATGGTGGACATGTGTCGAACGAGGGGTTTTCGGACGAAAAGAGGGGGAAATCGCCAAAAACTCACCAAACCACCATGGATTTGGGGCATGATTTGGCACCCTTGTGCACATTGTGATATGACACCTTGGTTGCTATGGGTTTTGATATTTGGGAGTTGGTGGCTTGGTGTCCCCATGGTGGACATGTGTCGAACGAGGGGTTTTCGGACGAAAAGAGGGGGAAATCGCCAAAAACTCACCAAACCACCATGGATTTGGGGCATGATTTGGCACCCTTGTGCACATTGTGATATGACACCTTGGTTGCTATGGGTTTTGATATTTGGGAGTTGGTGGCATGGTGTCCCCATGGTGGACATGTGTCGAACGAGGGGTTTTCGGACGAAAAGAGGGGAAATCGCCAAAAACTCACCAAACCACCATGGATCTGGGGCATGATTTGGCACCCTTGTGCACATTGTGATATGACACTTTGGTTGCTATGGGTTTTGATTTTTTGGAGTTGGTGGCATGGTGTCCCCATGGTGGACATGTGTCGAACGAGGGGTTTTCGGACGAAATGAGGGGAAATCGCCAAAAACTCACCAAACCACCATGGATCTGGGGCATGATTTGGCACCCTTGTGCACATTGTGATATGACACCTTGGTTGCTATGGGTTTTGATATTTGGGAGTTGGTGGCTTGGTGTCCCCATGGTGGACATGTGTCGAACGAGGGGTTTTCGGACGAAAAGAGGGGGAAATCGCCAAAAACTCACCAAACCACCATGGATTTGGGGCATGATTTGGCACCCTTGTGCACATTGTGATATGACACCTTGGTTGCTATGGGTTTTGATATTTGGGAGTTGGTGGCTTGGTGTCCCCATGGTGGACATGTGTCGAACGAGGGGTTTCGGACGAAAGAGGGGAAATCGCCAAAAACTCACCAAACCACCATGAATTTGGGGCATTTAACGTCACCACATTACCCTACAACAGAAGTTTCACTTGGAAAAAGGTTTGACAACCTCTTAGTGCAATTAGGTCAACCTAGGTTTCACCAAACACTCAAACTTTCATATAAAATTGAAAATTTGTTGAAATCTTTCCAAACCTTGTGTATTGGCCAATGTGTGGCTAACACTTTCCATGGAAAATAACAAACTAGAAAAAAATTTGGCATAAGGGTGCATCAACATGTGGGTAATGACGCTAGCATGCTATCTTGGCAGTTTGGTTTGGAAATTTTCAAAAAATCATCCCTAAACTCAAGAAGAGGCTATGTGTGATCACTAATTCGTATTTCAAATAATTTAGAGTTTTTAATACCCATACTGAAAATTCTGTGCCAGCCCATCCGTCATGCGTGGGACCCATGTCAAAGTAATGGGAAAGTGGACTGACTACATGCAGCAATCCACGTTTTCACACCCACGCGTCAGAGAGGAACCCAAACGGCAGCACCTACGTATATCCATCGGCCCCATCGTCTCTCCCACCCGCAACTTCTATTCCCCAATCTCTGGCGAAAAACCCTGCTTGCACCTCCACCAGCGCAACACCGACCTCCCCTTCCACCGAAGATCCCGAAGATGAAGCGTGTTCGCGGAGACGAGCCGGAGGCGAGTGCGGTCGTCAACGTCGACGAGGCGACGGCGAGGGTCCGGTAGTAGTCGACGTCGTGGAGGCGGGATCTTCTTCCGGACTGGAGCCGCTCTTCGCCGCGCCGTGACCGTGGAGGGCTCCGCCCAACCGGCCGTGGTCGCCGTCGCTGATGAGGCCCGGGGAGACGTCCTCGCTCCCGCGGCACAAGCGGATGACCAGGGCTTCGATCCGAATGACCCGTTCTACCGCCACTCGAGGCAGTACCGCGAGCTATATGGCCCCGAGAGAGTGCGACGAGTTCGAAGAGGAGGCCTCCGAGCAAGCTGCAGCGAGGTACTCTACTATTCCGATCGATCCCCTGTTTTTCTTGATCTTACTGTTCACCATAGGGTTTGCTCATAGGGTAGATTGATTTGCCCTGTCTGCGACTTCTTGTACAAATTGATGATTAAGGGTTTTTGCTCATCTGATTTATGGTTTGTAGTTACTAGATCTGTAATATTTGATGCACATCTTGATTCAACTGTAATGATTCCTTTTGTGTGATGAATGATACCTGCTTAGTGTAACGCTCAATGCATTTCAAACTTAAATTCATCCGAATATGAATCATACCAGAGTGATTATGATTACAAGAATTATATTATAGGTAGTATTAATTGATCTGATACATGGATTTTATAATCACCATTTGTTTTAAACTGGTGCTTATTTATACGATGAAACCATAGTGTGTACATCATTTTAATTTGGGGAACAAGTGAATTATCAGTTGCATGTAATTTATGACCATAATTTTTGTTCAATTCCTGCTTATTGACGTCATGAATCCATATTGTTTTATGAATCAGTACATCTTCAGGGAACAAATGATTGATCCCTGATCCATGAAATTTATAATCACCATTTTCTCTTAAATTGGTGCTTACTTATAATACTGAAATAATGATTGGACTAACCATGAACCAGTTGTGACAACAGTTTAAATTGGTGGTTATTTATATTAGTGAAGTAATTATGTATCGTTGGATCTGGATCATAAATGTTGATTCTACATGATTAATTCTTAATAATGTTCATACAAAAATATTTAATGCTTCAATTGTATTTCAGTTAATTTCCTTCTCTCACTTCTTCTTTACTTTCAAAATCGCGAGAGAAGACTACGAGGACGTTGACGGCGACAAGGAGGACCGGGACCGGAAGAGCCGCTTCGTTACGAAGAAGGCGAAGACTGGCGAGATCCCTTTCCGTCGTAACGGAAAGCCACATTGCCCATTCTGCGGCAGGGTTTTCCCGAACGATCTCGTGTGTACGATCCGGCACGCGACGGGAGTTGGAAAAGGTAGCAGCGAAGCACAATCCTGCTAGCAAGGCGAAGCACGCTGCCTTTGGCAAGTTCCTCGGGGACTACGTCGGGACTGGCCTCATCCCGCTCGTCGGTCCAGCTGTTGGCCCTCATGTTCTCCACTAAATTTAGTTTCGTTTAGTTGTTCCCCTGTAGGTTCATGGTTAAACTATGTCATGTTTCAAAGACTATGTTCTACTTTTGTTATTTGGAACCTGGGCAATCATACCCAGTTGTTTAACTACCAGCCTAGTGGGCTTGTTCTGTTTTTCCCAAGGCCCAGGGAAGTACATATTAATTTGCAAAAAATGAACAATTAAAATCGGTGAAAATTGAACTGGCGGTAGAAAAATGCAGGACCAAATAGTCAATCGTAAAGTGTACCCCCTACATAATCCCACTATACAATCCCTTCACACAAGAGCGGCCAGGGTAGCGATATGACATAAACACACAATGGGCACACAAAAATTGTAGACTAAAACAATTATATCATATGATAAAGATTATATCATAGGATATCAACTGAAACTTCAATACCACCACGGCCGCCCTGGTTGAAAAGAATGAGAACAACATTCCCAGATTCAAAGTTATACTCCTTAGTAAACTCCGACCAGCAGGAATCGAACTTCATCCTTCCATCGGTAGTAGTGTAGTATGCACCACGAGGGTGGTAGCCATAGTCATCAACAAAAAAACATGCCTCCCCGCTTTCAGAGATATTCAAGGACCTAACAACTTCCTTCGGTATACGCTGAATAATAAAAATTAAATTATATATGGGAAGGATATAAAGGATAACTAAGATTACATAAAGAAAAGGAGAATTATACCAGTCCATTGCCCTTCAAATCAGTATTCGTCAAGGTGTGCACAAAAACAACACCAAG
This sequence comes from Lolium perenne, assembly GCF_019359855.2. NCBI lineage: Eukaryota > Viridiplantae > Streptophyta > Magnoliopsida > Poales > Poaceae > Lolium > Lolium perenne. The sequence goes on from NC_067244.2 coordinate 47,089,003, forward strand.
ACCAAGACCACGCTCACGGAGAAGTTGTTCCTTCTTCAATGTTTGAGCAGTAGTAAGCATAACACCTTTAGTGTGGACAAGCTGCAGTTGGAATTTCTGCATACAAATTTAAAATTAATAAAAGAATAAAAAAGACGAGATATAACATCGGTTATATTAAAAAAATGGGCAACACATGGTAAAAGGTAAAACAGAATTACCATCGACACGATGCTTTTCGGTGCCATCGGGACCCTCCGCAAAAATCCCAAACAGTTCAGAGCACTATCAAACCCAAACATGATACGATCACCAACTTTACGGTCGTAGTCATGAAGAAATGTTTGTGAGCCAGGACCAAAAACACGGGTCTGCTACCTGCCTTTCTTAACAACAAATTTGTACTTCACTACACCCGATGTAACGACAAAAAAGATATTACCAACAAGGTTGTTGAAGCGCCTCCTCACAAAACAAGGCACAGTCTGAAAAAATAGTAGAACAAAAATGCAGAAAATAAGGATATAGTCTAGAATCTGTCAACAAAAAAGATACATTCTAAAAAAGGATATATACCATAAAGTCATCAAATCTGCTTCCAAGATAACAGCGAAATGAACTGAGAGTCTCCCGCCTCTGCTGACAATGATTGCCCATCGAAACCACAAACAACACAGTTCATCCTGTGTATATTTAGCAATTTTACCAAAGCTAGTACAAAATACAGGTAGGTAGGGCATATTCATAGAAATCTATCCATAGATCTGAAACCATACACACATATATCCATAGATCTGAACAAACAAGATTATTCAGAGGACAAAAAGGATTTTCAACAAACAGAGAAAAAGGAGGTGAGGTGAAGTAGTGACATGTAAAAACATATTTTCCTACCTCTCAAAACAAACGAAAATCTTCAGAGAGAAAAGAGATTTTCAGCACAAAAGAGAGAGAAAGAAGATGAAGGAGACTTGCTTCACCGCATGAACAAGTGAGGGCAGAAGGCAAAACCAACCAGGGGCATTATAAATACAATAAGTAGTAGTAACTGCCTACAACCGCTATTTAATGAGGCTGTGGGGTAGATGGTGGTTGCTATCCTGTAAGTTCAAAAGTCAAACACAAAGTATGTCATGCAAAAATGGAGCCCACTGCTATTATGTAAACTCTGTCAATAAGTTCACAATGGCAAAACATCAGCACATTGAAAAATACATTGAATCATAACGTTGCACTTCAAAATTATTTAAAACCATATGATTTACAACTTCAAATGTACAACAAAATGTTGACTACATGCCTTTGTTCGGACTATAGGTTAGGTCAGAACAATTATGGCATGTTAGTCATTTTTTGAACATACATAAAAAACAAATGCTCATTTGTGGACGAAGTGCACAATTATACCAAAGTAGGCATCACTTCAACACATCAAACTACACCAAACCTCATGAAAAATTTAAATTTGAATTTTCCACATGAATGTCACAACATTTACTCAATCCCACTAGTTACTGATGATTTTACATTGAATTTAGCATTTACTATGAGTTTTACTCGTTTTTATTTGTCATTTTTAATAAAAAAATCAACAAACACCTAAAATTGTCAGAAAAATCTGAAACTCCTTAGGCACACATACCTACCCTTCATGACCACTCACAAAAATTTGCAGCTCAATCTGAGTATTTGAAGTGCAGCTTGCTTGAAAAAGAGCCCTTCACCGACATGATCGATGTGGGTCCACACATGGATCGACCCAACCAACATGAGGTTCCACAAGTGTTTTCAGACAAAATCTCACATGTATATGTGGGATGTGTTCTCACATATACCTCACATGCAAAAGGTTTTACAACTTCCGGGGTCGACGATTCGACCGTTATGCCGAAAATGCCCTCACTTGTGTAAATTCACATCAAACTACACCAAACCTCATGAAAAATTTAAATTTGAATTTTTCACATGAATGTCACAACATTTACTCAGTCCCACTAGTTACTGATGATTTTACATTGAATTTAGCATTTATTATGAGTTTTACTCGTTTTCTGTCATTTTTTAATTAAAATATACATGTACAGTTCCATTTTCAGAGTAATATTTTTTCTTTCGCGGCAAAAACTTGTTCCCTCCAAATTGTAGTACGCCGGCTACCAAAACGCCCAAATTTTTTGTTCCCTCCACTCCTCCCGCGCACCCCACCTATCAAATATTTCGCCCTCCCTTATATACGTCGTGCCTCTACCCCATGATTTACGAGCATCTTAACTACCCACCCCCCCGACGGCCCGACCTCATCCTCTCGTGCTCACCCCGATACAGTGTCTTCGCCGGACGTTCATCCATCTCGCATCTATCTCCCCGGCCGGTGGTCGCCATGGCCGGCAGTCGTCGAAACGTCGGGGGGAAGGAAAATCGCACACACACGCCGAAGAAGGCGCCCGGCTCGAAGAAACGCCAAGGTAAATCTGTCGGTGATCGGCTTGTTGTCGTGTTTTTCGGATGGTTAGATCAAGAGATCGGTTTTACATGTCTACCACGCCCGTTTGACCTATATCTAGATCTTGCATATTTGATAGATCCAATCCCGACATCATACGTATAGGGTTTATCGTTTTTATTGCAGAGACAATCATGCCGTGCTATACAATCTTTGCCATCCCGCTGCTGTACAATCTTTTGCATAGACAATTGTTTGCCGAAACACTTAACTGAACTAATTCCAGCCGTTGCCGAAAACAGCTTTGACGAGCTACGGTGAACAACGACATTGCTTCGGACTTTTATTCCTCGGTTTCGAGAGGAGACGAGTTTGATCTAGAACAATTGTTTGCTGTTTTCTATGGAACTAGTTAGTTTGCACCTGCAATGCACGTCTTAACAATGTAATGAAGTTTTTTTAATCATGTACTTTGTTTCATCAGTCTATTTATTTCCACAATTTTTGTTTATCTATGTCTTTCAAAAGTCAAAAATCAAATTTGAGCACATATCTGAACTTCTGTCAGCACAAATCCGAACTTCTATCAGCACATATCTGAACTTCTATCAGCACATATCTTATGTTTTCAATCAGCACATAGACTCTTATGTTTTCAATCATTTGCTGCTGTACAATATTTTGCAAAGACAATTATTTGCTGTTTTCTATGGAATTGGCCCCCTCTTATGTTTTGTTCACGCTCCGCTCTTCCGATTATTTCAGCGGAGACACAAAACCCCGTCAAGCCGGCATATGAGCTTGCCAAGGAGAAACAAATGCAAGAAAATGTAGTACGCATGGAAAAAAAATTCGCTGAAAGATATGGACCTGCCCACAAATTTCAGAAAGATTTCTCTGGTTTTGCACGTACATTAGTGTATGGTGGGGTACAAATAGGAACTAGTAACAATCTAAAGGACACAGACTGCGAAGAGATGGAGGTCGAAGAGGACCCTTCGTATGAACCGAATCCAGAAGAGATAGCTACTGCTGATGATGATCTTCATTCAGATGAGGATCAGCGCACGGTCGGCAAAACTTCAGCTCAGGTCTGTGGAACTATGTCTGAAGTATGATAGGAAATACGTACATGCTAAATGTTTCCTACTAATGTAGCCTCTACTTTGCTTGCAGATAGTTGCTTCTTCTGCAATAGTTGCACAGAAGAAGCGATCCATACCTGAAGTTGCACCATCCAACATTGCAACAAGATCAATGGCAATAACTGAACCTGAGGCTGGGTCATCTGATGAGCCGACGGCCACTGCTGGTCTGAACACTGAAGGAGCACCCTCACCTAACCAGATCATGACATCTGGAGGCAGCACCTCATCTCCTGAGGACAATCAAATTGTAAACTTTGAGCGGCAAGGTATGAAAATTTGTAAAAACTAAACACTGTACCGCATATTTTCATATAAAAGAGAATCATTTCATATATCTTCTTTCAGAGACACTGACAACATCTGGCGGTAGTAAGAGAAAGAGAGGTGGACGCAGACGTACCATGGGCCATGGACTACATGAGTACACAAGAAGACATGGTGGCAATAAGATGCCAATTGAATTCACTGCTGGTGTCAGGAGACCCAAGGATTATGTCCAGTCAGCAAAGCTGAGCAATGAGGTTGGTATTCACATCCGTGAAAAAATGCCGCTTGCAACACACTGGACACAGTACAAGAAAGATGACACTCTCAAACATGTCATTCCTCATGCTATAAGTACAGTAGCGGTGAGTCCTGTACAATCTTGGTTTAACCTAATTAGTATGCTACATGATCAACTATCTAAGATTCTACTGATTAATGCATCACTATTTTGAAGGGAAAGTTTAATATGGACAAAAATGATGAGGTGGCTCAAGATGTGTGCACTGATATGCTGCAAGTTAGTATTCGGCAGTTCCGATATAGGCTTAAAAAGGAGTATTGGCCGAAAATTAAAAATCTCACACTGGAGCAAGCATATCTCAAGAAGCCAGGTCATGTAGAAGAGAAAAGCTGGAAAGAACTGGTGAAAAGATGGTTTGATGAGAAGTACCAGGTACATAAACGTTATTCCTTTCAATAACAGCTACTGAATTCTTACATTTCTCTGATCTGGATAAATAAAATGCATGTACTGAACATAGGGACTGTGTGTAATAAATGGAAAGAACAGAGAAGCTGTGAAACAGTTCCATACCACTGGATCTCGAAGCTATGTTGCTCACTGGGAACATCTAGTAAGTGTTGTGAATTTCCCAATACAGTTCATACTTCTGTCGTACACAGTGTACAATGGTAATGTGCATTCTACATTTTTTCAAGCAGAAGGCTAAGCAGGTAGAAGAAACCTCTCCAATTTAATTTTTTAGTATCTCACACAATAACAAGGATTTCATTATTAGTGCTTTGAAGCAAAAAGTGCATATGTAAGAAATATTTCTTATTTTCAAAATATAATCTAATACATTTTTGTATGTTTTCCATGAAATTATTGTATTATTTATGCTGGATCAAATGGTGGCAAAAAATGCGGCGCCACGCAATGAAGATGAACGTGTTTTGACTGATTTGCAAATTGTTCAGCTAGTTCTGAGCGAGAAAAGCCCATCCACCACCTGCAACAGCAGATTCCTACCAAGATTGGGCGTCGCAACAAGTTCTAGGAAGTCTTCTGTCTCAGCTACACGCATCCGAGAGCAACAACAAAGACTGGCGAGATCAAGAGCGAGAACTCCATACGAGCAGCTGAAACGTACCACACGGTGAGATGCAGGCAAGAATACAATGACATGATGAAAAATTTGAAGAGATCAGGAAGAAGCGGGGAGGAAGAACTTGAAGGCTGTGAAGAAAGCCCAAGAAGAAAAGACTCTGGCTTATGAAAAGAGGTTGGCAGAAATGGATGCCGTGCTTAATTTGCTCTTGAGGACATCCCAGCCACCATCCATGTCTCAATCCCAGGGCAACTAATCTATTGCACCACCGTCCTACAACATTATTAATCATAGGTCTTTTAATTTCTTTGTGTTCCAATTGTAATTTTCTTATGAATCTTTCGGTCTGTGAGAGACATATATACTTCTTGTGCCACCATTTAAGTATGATATTTATTGTCTACTTTTTGATATTTAGCCAGTTTTTTTGTTTCCCAAATTTCGCAAATAATTCAAATGCTCTCAAATTTTGTCAAATTCAAAAGGTGACGGAAAATGTCACAACGTCACTATTAAATGAAACCACGTGGCACCAATTTCTGGTCCCACTTGTCAGAATTTGTGGGTCCCACCAGTCAGCATTATTGGGACCCATATGTCGGCAACAACCTGGTCCCACTTGTCTGAATTTTGTGGATCCCACCGGTCAGAATATTGTGGGTCCAGCTTGTCATAATATTTTGTGGGTCCCACCAGATATCCATGTCAGCGCCGTCGGACCCATGTTGTCAGAAGCCAAATGGACCCACATGTAAGGCCACGTATGCTTTTTTTGGACCAATCAGAAGCTTCCCAAGATTTAGATATTGACGAAAGTTGCAATTTTTCGTGACAAACCTGTCTGTCAACAATGAACCTTTGATGTTGACGAATTTGCAGGTCGTCACCATCAAACATTTGACGTTGACGAAAAAATGCATACCGTCACCCCCGATATTTTATGACGGAGCTTCCTTGACGAACCCCATGACGATCAAATTTTGTCACCGCGAAGTAATCCTTGACGAAAATTGGCCTAAACATGACGAAAGTGATTTGTCAAAAAAAATGTTTTCCTTTGTAGTGTGTTATTCTTAATGCTTGTCACTAGGGCCCGAGTGGCATGATCTTAGATTTGAGCTTTATAATTATTGCTTAGATTGTATCTACAAGTTGTATGCACATGTCACTGTTCGGAACCAAAGGCCCCGAAGTGACAGAAATCGGTACAACCGGAGGGGATGGCGGTGATGTGAGGGACACATGTTTTCACGGAGTGTTAATGCTTTGCTCCGGTGCTCTATTAAAAGGAGTACCTTAATATCCAGTAGTTTCCCTTGAGGCCCAGCTGCCACCGGCTGGTAGGACAAAAGATGTTGTGCAAGTTTCTCATTGCGAGCACGTACGACTATATTGGAAAACATGCCTACATAATTAATAATCTTGATGTTCTGTCTTAATGCTTTGATTCCTATCAATTGCCCAACTGTAATTTGTTCACCCAACACTTGTCACTTGTTATTGGAGAGTTGCCACTAGTGTAGATCGCTGGGAACCCCGGTCCATCTTTCATCATAATATACTTGTTCTACATGTCATTGGAAGTAGTATCAACTATCTTCTGGTGCCATTGCTCTCATATTGCTATTACTGCTGCTGTGTTACTGTTACTACTGCTCTCATATTACTGCTACTTTCACATCGCCCCTGTTGCTAGTGCTTTTCCAGGTGCAGCTGAATTGACAACTCAGTTGTTAAGGCTTATAAGTATTCTTTACCTCCCCTTGTGTCGAATCAATAAATTTGGGTTTTACTTCCCTCGAAGACTATCGCGATCCCCTATACTTGTGGGTTATCAAGACTGTTTTCTGGCGCCGTTGCCGGGGAGGCATAGCTCTACTCATAAGTTCACCTGGGGAGTACACTCTACCTTTCTCTCTGTTTTTATTTTATTTATTTTGTTTTGCTTAGTTTACTTTTATATAGCTTATTTGTGCTTAGTTTATTTCTGTCTAGTATTAGTTTGCGTAGTTTACTTTTGCTTAGTTTATTTTTGTCTTGTTTTATTTGTCTCATATACCCAAAAACCCATAAAAATTTGAAAAACCGAAAAATTAAAAACTGCTATTATGGGAGAACCTACAACCTACTTGGAGCTTATGGAATGTTATAATTGTTATAGAGAATCAAGAACTGGGAAAATAATGAGTGCTATGATAGAAAAATTAAATACAATTGCTAGAATCTTGCTTAGACGCCATGACATAAACTGTTGCTCTCAACAGGATACTAAACATCTTAAATTTCAATGTGGCTTTAGTGAGGAATATTTTATTAAGAGCTATAATCGGAATTGCTATATTCATTATGGGTTCGAAGAGGTAGAACAATTTGTCTTATTTATGGGAGCCTCTGAGATAGAATCCTTCATGGTTGAGAATTATGAAACTTGTGCTATTTGCAAGGACCTTAAAGATTATGTCTCTACTATCCTTAATTCTTGCATAGAATGCTACAGTAGGAATCCTTATATCCTTGATTATAAAGAGAGACACATTAATGCACAAGAATGCACTCACAATTTGCAGGAACCTGTGGAAGAAGAAATTGATGAACCTGAAAGCTCATTGGATGAAAAAGAAGAGGAGAGTGATGAACAAAAGGAGGAAGAATGGATTAGCTACCCATGCCAACCTTCTAATGAGAGTAACTCTTTATCTCTTACATTATTTGATTGTCCTCCATGCTTACCGAAAGAGGTTGAATGTTATGTTCCTGTGGATTCTCTTGAAATAGTACCTATGAGTAATACCTGTGAGAATAATTATGCTACTGTTATTTATGATAATCCATGCTATTTTGATAAATCTTATGATAATGCTTTGTTTGTGCCTGATGTCGAAATGCATGGTACTAAAGAATTTTGCTTAGCAAATGTTTATGATAAATCTCTAGATGATGGTCCTATGTTACTTGATAATATTAATTGTACTACTAATGAAAATGGGATTGGAGAGTTCTTGACTTATTCTATGAGTCCCATATCTCTTGAGATTGATCAATCATCTTGTTATATTATTGATAAAAGTGTGTTTGAAAGTTTTAATTCCACTATTCTTGAACTTGATAAAAATTATGTGTTTGGAAATCATGAAAAGTATGCTGCATGTGATAGCTATATTGTTGAGTTTGTTCATGAAGCTACTGAAAATTATTATGAGAGAGGAAAATATGGTTGTAGAAATTTTCATGGTACTAATACACCTCTCTATATGCTTAAAATTTTGAAGCTACTCTTGTTTTATCTTCTTATGCTTGTCACTTTGTTCTTCATGAATTTATTTGTGTACAAGATTCCTATGCATAGGAAGCATGTTAAACTTAAACTTGTTTTGGATTTGCCTCTTGATGCTCTCTTTTGCTTCAAATACTATTTCTTGCGAGTGCATCATCAGAACTGCTGAGCCCATCTTAATGGCTATAAAGAAAGCAACTTCTTGGGAGATAACCCATGTGTTATTTTGCTACAGTACTTTGTTTTATATTTGTGTCTTGGAAGTTGTTTACTACTGTAGCAGCCTCTCCTTATCTTAGTTTTGTGTTTTGTTGTGCCAAGTGAAGCCTCCAATCGAAGGTTGATACTAGATTTGGATTTCTGCGCAGAAACAGATTTCTATCTGTCACGAATCTGGGCTGTTTTCTCTGTAGGTAACTCAGAAAAATATGCCAATTTACGTGCGTGTTCCTCAGATATGCACGCAACTTTCATTAGTTTTGAGTTTTCTGATTTGAGCAAGTATGGTGCCTCAATAAAATTCTTCTTTACGGACTGTTCTGTTTTGACAGATTCTGCCTTTTATTTCGCATTGCCTCTTTTGCTATGTGGGATGGATTTCTTTGTTCCATTAAACTCCAGTAGCTTTGGGCAATGTCCAGAAGTGTTAAGAATGATTGTGTCACCTCTGAACATGTGAGTTTTTGATTATGCACTAACCCTCTAATGAAGTTTATGAGAAGTTTGGTGTGAAGGAAGTTTTCAAGGGTCAAGAGAGGAGGATGATATATGATCAAGAAGAGTGAAAAGTCTAAGCTTGGGGATGCCCCCGTGGTTCATCCCTGCATATTTCAAGAAGACTCAAGCGTCTAAGCTTGGGGATGCCCAAGGCATCCCCTTCTTCATCAACTTATCAGGTTCCTCCCCTGAAACTATATTTTTATTCGGTCACATCATATGTGTTTTACTTGGAGCGTCTGTGTGCTTTTATTTTTGTTTTGTTTGAATAAGATCGGATCCTAGCAACCCTTGTTTGGGAGAGAGACACGCTCCGCTTTTTCATATGAACACTTGTTCTTCGTTTTACTTTTAATGTTCAATGATAAAAGTTGGAAGCTACAACACTTATTGTGATTTGGTTGGGAAAAGAAAATGCCTCATATGTCTTGGGTAATTTGACACTTGGCAATTGTTTTGAGCTCTCAAGTGGATCATTTAGTTTTTTTTCATGTAGTTTAAACCTATTAGTGGAGAACTACCGTAGAGCTTGTTCAAATTGGTTTACATGATTGGTCTCTCTTAAGGTCTAGATATTTTCTGGTAAAAGCGTTTGAGCAACAAGGAAGACAGTGTAGAGTATTATAATGCTTGCAATATGTTCTTATGTAAGTTTTGTTGTACCGGTTCATACTTGTGTTTGCTTCAAATAACCTTGCTAGCCTAAGCCTTGTACTGAGAGGAAATGCTTCTCGTGCATCCAAAACCTTGAGCCAAAACCTATGCCATTTGTGTCCACCATACCTACCTATTATGTGGTATTTCCTGCCATTCCAAAGTAAATTGCTTGAGTGCTACCTTTAAACAATTCAAAATGCTTCTCAGTTTGTGTCAATGTTTTATAGCTCATGAGGAAGTATGTGGTGTTTTATCTTTCAATCTTGTTGGGCAACTTTCACCAATGGACTAGTGGCTTCATCCGCTTATCCAATAATTTTGCAAAAAGAGCTGGCAATGGGATTCCCAGTCCCAAATTAATTAACCAAAATAGACACTCCTCCATGGTATGTGATTGTTGGACGGCACCCGAAGGATTCGGTTAGCCATGGCTTGTGTAAGCAAAGGTGGGGAGGAGTGTCATCATAATAAAACTAAAATAAAAAGGCACTCCTTCATGGTATGAGATTGTTGGCAGGCACCCAAAGGATTCGGTTAGCCATGGTTTGTGAAAGAAAGGTTGGAAGGAGTGCCACCCAAAAATAAAAATAAAATGGGAGCCGCTCTTTGAAGGTTTGTCTGGCGAGGGGTTAGAGTGCCCACTACCATTCGTTGACAACAACAAACACCTCTCAAAATTTTACTTTTATGCTCTCTTTATGTTTTCAAAACCAAAGCTCTAGCACAAATATAGCAATCAATGCTTCCCTCTGCGAAGGGCCATTCTTTTACTTTATGTTGAGTCAGTTTACCTACTTCCTTCCACCTTAGAAGCAAACACTTGTGTTAACTGTGCATTGATTCTTACATACTTGCATGTTTGCATTCATCATATTACTTTATGTTGACAATTATCCATGAGATATGCATGTTGAAAGTTGAAAGCAACCGCTGAAACTTGTATCTTCCTTTGTGTTGCTTCGATGCTTTTACTTTGAATTTATTGCTTTATGAGTTAACTCTTGTGCAAGACTTTTGATGCTTGTCTTGAAAGTACTCTTTATGAAAAGTTTTGCTATATGTTATCTATTTGTTAGCAACTATAGATCATTGCCTTGAGTCACTTCATTCATTTCATATGCTGTGTAATAGTATGATCAAGGTTATGTAAGTAGCATGTCACTACAGAAATTATTCTTTTTATCGTTTACCTGCTCGGGACGAGCATGAACTAAGCTTGGGGATGCTGATACGTCCCCGACGTATCCATAATTTCTGTCGTTCCATGCTTGTTTTATGACAATACTTACATGTTTTGCTTGCACTTTATGATGATTTCATGCATTTTCCGGAACTAACCTATTAATGAGATGCCACAGTGCCAGTTCCTGTTTTCTGCTGTTTTTGGTTCCAGAAAGGCTGTTCGGGCAATATTCTCGGAATTGGACGAAATCAACGTCAAACCTCCTATTTTTCCCGGAAGGCTCCAGAACACCGAAGAAGAGTCGGAGAGGGGCCAGGGGGCCACCACACCACAAGGCGGCGCGGGCCAGACCCTGGCCGCGCCGGCCTAGGGTGAGGCGCCCCCAGGTGCCCCCCTGCGCCGCCTCTTCGCCTATAAAATCCCTTTCGACCTAAAAACACCGTACCAATTGACGAAACTCCAGAAAGACTCCAGGGGCGCCGCCGCCATCGCGAAACTCCAATTCGGGGGACAGAAGTCTCTGTTCCGGCACCCTGCCGGAACGGGGAAGTGCCCCCGGAAGCCATCTCCATCAACGCCACCGCCTCCATCATGCTCCGTGAGTAGTTCCCCCATGGACTACGGGTTCTAGCAGTAGCTAGTCGGTATTCTCTCCTCCATGTACTTCAATACAATGATCTCATGAGCTGCCTTACATGATTGAGATTCATCTGATGTAATCGGTGTTGTGTTTGTTGGGATCCGATGGATGATACATTATGATTAGTCTATCTATAAAGTTTGTGAAGTTATTGTTGCTGCAATCTTGTTATTCTTAATGCTTGTCACTAGGGCCCGAGTGGCATGATCTTAGATTTGAGCTTTATAATTATTGCTTAGATTGTATCTACAAGTTGTATGCACATGTCACTCTTCGGAACCAAAGGCCCCGAAGTGACAGAAATCGGGACAACCGGAGGGGATGGCGGTGATGTGAGGGACACATGTTTTCACGGAGTGTTAATGCTTTGCTCCGGTGCTCTATTAAAAGGAGTACCTTAATATCCAGTAGTTTCCCTTGAGGCCCGGCTGCCACCGGCTGGTAGGACAAAAGATGTTGTGCAAGTTTCTCATTGCGAGCACGTACGACTATATTGGAAAACATGCCTACATAATTAATAATCTTGATGTTCTGTCTTAATGCTTTGATTCCTATCAATTGCCCAACTGTAATTTGTTCACCCAACACTTGTCACTTGTTATTGGAGAGTTGCCACTAGTGTAGATCGCTGGGAACCCCGGTCCATCTTTCATCATAATATACTTGTTCTACATGTCATTGGAAGTAGTATCAACTATCTTCTGGTGCCATTGCTCTCATATTGCTATTCTTTGCTCTTTGTATTCTTTGTTACTACTGCTCTCATATTACTGCTACTTTCACATCACCCCTGTTGCTAGTGCTTTTCCAGGTGCAGCTGAATTGACAACTCAGTTGTTAAGGCTTATAAGTATTCTTTACCTCCCCTTGTGTCGAATCAATAAATTTGGGTTTTACTTCCCTCGAAGACTATCGCGATCCCCTATACTTGTGGGTTATCAGAAACCCTTTGCGACAAGTCAAGCTTTATAGACAGTAATATTACCATCAGCATCTGTTTTTCTCTTGAAGATCCATTTATTCTCGACAGCCTTTCGGCTATCAGGTAAGTCTACCAAAGTCCATACTTTGTTATCATACATGGATCCCATTTCGGATTTCATGGCTTCTTGCCATTTGTTGGAATCTGGGCTCATCATCGCTTCTTCATACGTCGCAGGGTCCTCATCATTGTTATCCACAATCATGACATTTAGACAAGGATCATACCAATCAGGAGTGGTTCGTTCCCTTGTCGATCTGCGAGGTTCAGTAGTTTCCTTGTTCGAAGTTTCATGATCATTATCATTAGCTTCCTCTGTTGCCGGTGTAGGCGGTACTGGTACAACTTCCGGTACTGTGCTACTCTGATCAACGAGTATAGATTCATCAATCTCATCGAGTTCTACTTTTCTTCCAGTCACTTCTTTAGTGAGAAATTCTTTCTCAAGAAAGGTTCCGTTCTTAGCAACAAAGATTTTGCCTTCGGATCTGTGATAGAAAGTGTACCCTATGGTTTCCTTAGGGTATCCTATGAAGACGCATTTCTCCGCTTTGGGTTCTAGCTTGTCCGGTTGTAACTTCTTTACATAGGCTTCGCAACCCCAAACTTTCAGGAACGACAGCTTAGGTTTCTTATTAAACCATAGTTCATATGGTGTCGTTTCTACGGATTTTGATGGTGCTCTATTTAAAGTGAATGCGGCTGTCTCTAATGCATAACTCCAAAATGATAACGGCAAATCAGTAAGAGACATCATAGAACGAACCATATCTAAGAGAGTTCGATTACGACGTTCGGACACACCGTTACGTTGAGGTGTTCCCGGCGGTGTCAATTGTGAAAGTATTCCGCATTTCTTTAAATGCATGCCAAACTCATAACTCAGATATTCACCTCCACGATCAGATCGTAGAAATTTAATCTTCTTGTTACGTTGATTTTCTACTTCACTTTGAAATTCCTTAAACTTCTCGAAAGTTTCGGATTTATGTTTCATGAAATAGATATACCCATATCTACTCAGATCATCTGTGAAGGTTAGAACATAACGATAACCACCGCGCGATGCTACGCTCATTGGTCCGCATACATCGGTATGTATGATTTCCAATAAGTCAGTAGCTCGCTCCATCATACCAGAAAATGGAGTCTTAGTCATTTTACCCATTAGACATGCTTCGCATCTATCAAGTGACTCAAAGTCAAGTGATTCAAGTAATCCATCAGTATGGAGTTTCTTCATGCGTTTCACTCCAATATGACCAAGACGACAGTGCCACATATAAGTAGAATTATCATTCAATTTAATTCTCTTAGCATCAATGTTATGTATATGCGTATCACTACTATCGAGATCTAACAGAAATAAGCCATTCTTTTGTGGTGCTCGACCATAAAAGATATTATTCATAAAAATAGAACAACCATTATTCTCAGACTTGAATGAATAACCGTCTTGCATTAAACAAGATCCAGATATAATGTTCATGCTCAACGCAGGTACATAATAGCAATTATTTAGGCTTAAAACTAATCCCGAAGGTAGATGTAGAGGAAGTGTGCCGACTGCGATCACATTGACCTTGGATCCGTTTCCAACGCGCATCGTCACTTTATCTTTCAGCAGTTGTCGTTTATTCTTTAGTTCCTGTTTCGAGTTACAAATATGAGCAACCGAACCAGTATCAAATACCCAGGTACTAGAACGAGAACCAGTGAAATGAACATCTATAACATGTATATCAGATATACCTTCTTTCTTCTTCTTGAGAAGGCCGCTCTTTAGATCAGCCAGATACTTGGAGCAATTACGCTTCCAGTGTCCCTTCTCCTTGCAGTAATAGCACTCAGCATCAGGCTTAGGGCCGTTCTTAGGTTTCACAGGAGGTGTGGCAGCTTTCTTGCCACCCTTCTTGAATTTTCCCTTAGACTTGCCCTGTTTCTTGAAACTGGTGGTCTTGTTGACCATCAACACTTGGTGCTCTTTCTTGATCTCAATCTCAGCAGCTTTTAGCATGCCAAAGAGTTCAGGTAACTCCTTGTTCATGTTCTGCATATTGTAGTTCATCACGAAGTTCTTGTAACTTGGTGGCAGTGATTGAAGGACACGATTAATTCCCAGTCTGTTAGGAATCACTATTCCCAAATCACTGAGTTTCTTCGCATGCCCGGTCATGGCGAGCATGTGCTCACTAACGGAGCTGCCTTTTTCCATCATGCAGCTGAAGAATTGTTTCGATGCTTCATAGCATTCCACGGCCGCATGAGTCTCAAAAATAGCTTTCAGCTCTTTCATCAACTCATGAGGATCGTGGTGAAAACGTTTTTGAAGATCGGATTCCAGACTGCATAGGATGGCACACTGAACTTGAGAGTACCGTATTTTCCGAGTCTCGTAAATAGCTTTTACTTCATCGGTTTCAGTTTCTGCAGGAGGGTCACCTAGCGGTGCATCAAGCACATATTGCAGATTTCCGCCAGAGAGGAAGATCCTCACATGACGGAACCAGTCGGTGAAGTTGCTACCGTTGCTCTTAAGTTTCTCTTTCTCTAGGAACTGATTAAAATTGATTGGGGAAGCCATCTCTACAACATATATTTGCAAAAGTTTAGACTAAGTTTATGACAGATTGAGTTCAAATTTTAATTCAACATAATTAAAAATCTAAGTGAACTCCCACTCAAAACAATATCCCTCGCATTGTCTTAGTGATCACACGAACCAAATCCACCGCACCTAAACCCGATCATCACGAGAAAAGGTGTGATTTCAATGGCGAACACTCAAAGTGTTCATCATATCAACCATATGATTCATGCTCTACCTTTCGGTATCACGTGTTCCGAGACCATGTCTGTACATGCTAGGCTCGTCAAGGCCACCTTAGTATCCGCATGTGCAAAACTGTCTTGCACCCGTTGTATGTACTTATTGAATCTATCACACCCGATCATCACGAGATGCTTCGAAACGACAAGACTTGGTAACGGTGCTACTAAGGATGAACACTTTATTATCTTGAGATTTTAGTGAGGGATCATCTTATAATGCTACCGTCGCGATCTAAGCAAAATAAGATGCATAAAAGGATTAACATCACATGCAGTTCATATGTGATATGATATGGCCCTTTTGTCTTTGCGCCTTTGATCTTCATGTCCAAAGCACGGACATGATCTCCATCATCTTCGGGCATGATCTCCATCATCGTCGGCGTAGCGTCAAGGTCAATGGCGCCGTCTTCATGATTGTCCTCCATGTAGCAACTATTACAACTACTTTGAAATACTACTCAACATGAAATTTAAAGACAACCATAAGGCTCCTGCCGGTTGCCACAATACAATAATGATCATCTCATACATATTCATCATCACATTATGGCCATATCACATCACCAAACCCTGCAAAAACAAGTTAGACGTCTCTAATTTGGTTTGCATATTTTACGTGGTTTAGGGTTTTCGAGAGAGATCTAATCTACCTACGAACATGAACCACAACGTTGATACTAATGTTTTCAATAGAAGAGTAAATTGAATCTTCACTATAGTAGGAGAGACAGACACCCGCAAAGCCTCTTATGCAATACAAGTTGCATGTCGAACGAGGAACAAGTCTCATGAACGCGGTCATGTAAAGTTAGTCCGAGCCGCTTCATCTCACTCTGCCACAAAGATGCAAAGTACTCAAACTAAAGATAACAAGAGCATAAACGCCCACAAAACCATTGTGTTCTACTCGTGCAACCATCTATGCATAGACACGGCTCTGATACCACTGTAGGATAACGTTGCATAGAAAACAAAAAATTTCCTACCGCAAACATGCAATCCAAGCCAAGATGCAATCTAGAAGACGGTAGCAACGAGGGGTTTATCGAGTCTCACCCTTGAAGAGATTCCAAAGCCTACAAGAGGAGGCTCTTGTTGCTGCGGTAGACGTTCACTTGCCGCTTGCAAAAGCGCGTAGAAGATCTTGATCACGATCGGTTCCGGCGCCACGAACGGGCAGCACCTCCGTACTCGGTCACACGTTCGGTTGTTGATGAAGACGACGTCCACCTCCCGTTCCAGCGGGCAGCGGAAGTAGTAGCTCCTCTTCATCCGACAGCACGACGGCGTGGTGTCGGTGGCGGTGGAGAACTCCGGCGGAGCTTCGCTAAAGCTACGCGGGAGATATGGAGGAGAGGGGGGCGGCTAGGGTTTGGGAGGGGGTGGCCGGCCTCAAGGGGGTGCGGCCAACTTGTGGCTTTGGTGTGGCCGGCCCCCTCCCCTATGCCCCTCATTATATAGGTGGAACCCCAAGTGTTGGTATCCAAGTCTTCGAATAAGACCCGAACCAAAAACCTTCCATATGGAGGGGAAACCTAGCCAAGCTAGGACTCCCACTAGAGGTGGGAGTTCCACCTCCCATATGGGGGGGTGGCCGGCCCCCTAAGGGGGAGTCCACTTGGGACTCCTCCCCCACTAGGGTTGGCTGGCCATGGAGGTGGAGTCCCATGTGGACTCCACCTTCCTTGGTGGTTTCTTCCGGACTTTTCTAGAACCTTCTAGAACCTTCCATAGAACCTTCCGCGACATTTTAATTCACATAAAATGACATCCTATATATGAATCTTATTCTCCGGACCATTCCGGAACTCCTCGTGATGTCCGGGATCTTATCCGGGACTCCGAACAAATATTCGAACTCCATTCCATATTCAAGTTCTACCATTTCAACATCCAACTTTAAGTGTGTCACCCTACGGTTCGTGAACTATGCGGACATGGTTGAGTACTCACTCCGACCAATAACCAATAGCGGGATCTGGAGATCCATAATGGCTCCCACATATTCAACGATGACTTTTAGTGATCGAATGAACCATTCACATACAATACCAATTCCCTTTGTCACGCGATATTTTACTTGTCCGAGGTTTGATCTTCGGTATCACTCTATACCTTGTTCAACCTCGTCTCCTGACAAGTACTCTTTACTCGTACCGTGGTATGTGGTCTCTTATGAACTCATTCATATGCTTGCAAGACATTAGACGACATTCCACCGAGAGGGCCCAGAGTATATCTATCCGTCATCGGGATGGACAAATCCCACTGTTGATCCATATGCCTCAACTCATACTTTCCGGATACTTAATCCCACCTTTATAGCCACCCATTTACGCAGTGGTGTTTGGTGTAATCAAAGTACCTTTCTGGTATAAGTGATTTACATGATCTCATGGTCATAAGGACTAGGTAACTATGTATTGAAAGCTTATAGCAAATAACTTAATGACGAGATCTTATGCTACGCTTAATTGGGTGTGTCCATTACATCATTCATATAATGATATAACCTTGTTATTAATAACATCCAATATTCATGATTATGAAACTAATCATCCATTAATCAACAA
This sequence comes from Lolium perenne, assembly GCF_019359855.2. NCBI lineage: Eukaryota > Viridiplantae > Streptophyta > Magnoliopsida > Poales > Poaceae > Lolium > Lolium perenne. The sequence continues at coordinate 47,107,032 of NC_067244.2, forward strand.
GCTAGTTTAAGAGGCATACTAGGGACTTCTTGTTGTCTACATATCACACATGTACTAATGTTTCGGTTAATACAATTATAGCATGATATATAAACATTTATCATAAACATAAAGATATAAATAATAACCATTTTATTATTGCCTCTAGGGCATATCTCCTTCACCTGGCCGAACGGCCCAAGTGGCCCAGAAGCCACCCACCTCAGCCCAGCAATTACCCCAGGGGGGTTTTTGCAAAACCATCGTCTTCCCCGCGCATCCAAGCTGCTGCCTGGCAGCAGCCCGGCCGCTCGATGCGCCGGCCGGCCAGGATGAGCCTCGCTGCCCCCCGGCGGCTGAAAATAGCTCGCCGCCGCCGCCCTGAACCCTAGTCCCCCTTTCTTTCCTCTCCCGCGCGCTCCGGCGGCCACAAAATCGAAACCCTAGGCCGACAGTAGCTCCGGCCATCGCCAAACCCCGCCGCTCCTCACCTCCCCGTGCTCCCGCGAGGGTCCAGGACGCTCCGCCTCGCCGCCAGAAGCCTCCCCACCAACGCGCGCCTCCCGGAGACGCCGGAATCGCCGGAATCGGCTGTCGTCTGCGACTCCGGCAACTGAAGCTCGCCGGCGTTCCGAGCTTCCCCTACCATCTCCGTCGACTTCATCAGCGTCCGAAGCGTTCCGAGCTTCCCACTGCGTCTCCCCGCACCGTTCCCCCACCAGCACGCCTCCTATCGGCCCCCAAATCGCCGGATTGATTTGCCACCGGAGCTCAATTGCGAGCTCATGGCCAGCTGACGTCAGCATGACATCATGCTGACGCCATATTCCCTTTTTATATATTTTCTATATTTTCTGTTATTAATTTCTGTATTTCTTTAAATAGAAAATAATATGACAGGTGGACCCCATCTGTCAGGATTTTAATAATTTAGGAAATATTTTAGAAAAGAATAAAATTATGACAAGTGGGTCCAAATTGTTAAACTTTTATTATTTTTGTATAATTTTCAGAAATTGATTTAAAATGAATTAAATTCTGGAAATTCATAAGTAATTCATTTTAAATCAGAAAATTATAAAGTTATATATCAAAATGATCAGAAAAACATTTCCTAATTGTTTATCCATGTTTCATACATGCTTGAACCAATTAATTATGAGCCCTAGTAGAAACCCTAAATCGACCCCTATCATGTGCCGGATTCGATGCCGAACCCCTCTTTTTCAGTCGATGCATCTAGGGTTTAACCGAACCCCTTTAATATGACATATCATCATACTGTATGTGCATTGCATTGTACCTTGTCTTGATTGTGCTCTTCCTTTCCGGTGTTTGGTTCTTCACGATAGGGACCGAACGCGAGCCTGATATCAACGCCACCGAAGAGCAGCACCAGAACAACGAGGGACAAGGCAAGCCCTAACCTGGTTCATATATGGTTTCAAAATGCTTTTACTTATGGTTCTTACATATTGCATCCGCTTCAAATATGTTTTATCGGCACTGGTAGATATCCTATGTGTGCATATTCCATCTTTGTAGCCCAAAGTTCCTGATCCACCGCTCCCAGCAAAACTAGGTTGAGCTTTGTTTGCATCGCTAGAGCCATATATATATTATGCTTAGCCATGCTTAGCTGTTGAAGTCTGGTCCATCCGGTTGATGAATCAGAGCTACGAATGAACCTAGTTTGACAGGATGACGTGGTAAGATCAGTGATGATGTTAATAAACATGCTAAAGGCTTGGATGGGCCGCCACATGGGATGTGGTGATTTGACTCGTTCTCGCCGATACTAGGACCTGAGTTCTTGCCTCTGGAACCAAGACTGAGCGTACAGCCACACGGGGCCCATGGGAACCCCTTGGCCCGAACTTACCTAGCTTACCCATGAGTCAATTAGTTTGCGAGTTCCATTTGCCATAAGCATGGGGGAAAGGTGGAAAAGGTTTTCAAAGTGCATCATGCAGGGCGTGGCCGGGGTGAAGGATGCTGGAGGCATTGAACTGGATCCCCTGCGCACAATGACCGGGACCGCCTCGGAGAATGGCTACCTACGATGAAGGAGCTCCCCAGTTAGTTTGACTCATGGAATAGGCGAAGTAAGGGAAAGGTTTTGGTCGACCACCCTCTGCCGGCACACCAAGGAAGTGTGCTAACGTTCTGGCATTAAGAGTCGGTCGGAGCGTGTGGGTAAAGTTGTACACCCCTGCAGGGTAAATCTTTTCGAAAAGCCGTGTCCACGGTTAAGGACGACTTGGGAAAGGAAGTGATGATCATAGACAACTTGAACCTGATCGTAAAACTTGATATCTATGTGTGAATAAGGATCCCTTCTCAGGGTGTCGAGGGGTGATCCTAGGTAACAGGTTCAGGTGATGATGAAGATTGGTGGATTCAACATGATGATCTTAGAGCTAGAGTTTATATCGCTCTCTTACCCCTTTTGAAAATGGTCTGAATAGACGAGCTTCTGCTCCCTCCTGTTTACAAAGGAAAACTGGCTTTCCGCAAAATAAGCTCCACATAAAGCCTCGCACACAAGCTTTGCTAACAGGTTGTACTAAGTCTTGCTGAGTCCCTGTACTCAGCCTTGCATGCTTTGTTTCAGAGGAAATCCTTCCAACTGATGGTGGCTTCTACCTTGACGTCGACGAGTAGTTCGGAGTTCCTCAGGCGGCAGCCTGAGACTTATGGGCTGGGACGTCGCCTTATGTTATGGCCTCTTAGGCCCTTTGCAGTCTTGTTATCTAGATAACATAATTTGCTTTCCATTGCTTGTTGATTTGTGGTCAGTGACCTCTGCGTGTAATAAATTTGGATCTTAACTCTGCTAAGAGTTGTAATATATTTGCTTTCAGTCGTAGAGTCACTGTTGTGTTACCGATTCTCACCCTGTAGGCCCTAGAGATCTAGGTTAGGCTTATGCCAGATGTGATATCTGGGTTTGTCTAGCCCCGACCTCCGGGGTCGCGACAGGTTTTGGTATCAGAGCAGGACTGCCTATAGGAAACCCTTTCGACTGGTCGATGTTGAGTCTAGTAGTTGTGAAAACTATTTGAAACCTAAAAGTATTTGCAAAAATATCTGAATAGGATTCTTTTTACTCCTTATCTGGTGTCACTCTAATGCTGAGTCATCTTACCTTGCTTTGATTGAAAAAGGTTTACCTCTACCCTGTTATTTCCAAACTTATAGGATCTACGGGTTTGGGTTGTTTTCTCTAAAAAGTACTTCAAGGTTTCTTCTTACCTTGGATGCCTCCTTCCCTTTCTAATTTTCTTGAATAATACTTTTGAAGCTAGGTATGGCTTCTTAAGTTACCTTGTGATTACTACCTCGCAGTGTCCTCTGTGTCACTCAGATAGTAGTTACTCCTTTATTTGTGTTTCCCCCTGGACTTGAACCGAAGGTCCCGGATTGTGCTGGGTTCACCTAATGTGAATCTAAGTACATGATGCTGGCCTTTAACCCAAGATCCATTCCGTTGATCCCTCCTCTTGTCGTGCTCGTCTGACCCATGTCTCTGTTGATGAGGCTGAAGAGGATCCAAGCGTCCTAATGGGTACGCTCTATATAAACTCAATCCTAGCTACAGTTCTGTTTGATTCCGGAGCATCGCATACATTCATATCTCAAGAGTTTGCAAGAAAGCATGATATCCCCTTTGAGACAATGCCCTCCCCTCTAGAGATCATAACTCCCGGGTCTTGTTGGCAAACCATTTGGATTACCCGTGAGGTCATAATCAGTATAGGGCCAGTGTGGTTACCCACCTCTCTCATTGCCCTCAAGTCAACTGACATTGATGTCATCTTGGGCATGGATTGGCTAGTAAAGCATAAGGCTGTCATTGATTGCGCAGCTAGGTCTGTTGTACTAACCAATCTTTCCGGCAAAAATGTTCTGTACTGGGCTCCATCCGCAATACCTCCGTCGGCAAGGTTTACCCCTGAAGCCGAGTTGTATGCCATTGAAGCCCTACCTAAACCAGAAATCTCCGATGTCTGGGTGGTCCGTGACTTTCCAGATGTCTTCCCTGAAGAATTACCTGGCATGCCACCTGATCGAAGTGTGGACTTTGTCATTGAGTTAGTCCCCGAAACTGCTCCTGTTTCCCGGAGACCATATCGTATGCCTCCGGAAGAGTTGGTTGAACTGAAGAAGCAGTTAGAGGAGTTAGAGGAGAAGAACTTCATACAACCCAGTACTTCTTCCTGGAGTTGCCCTGCCCTCTTTGTCAAGAAGAGAGATACCAACATTCCGCGGCTGGTTGTTGATTACCGTCCGCTCAACGCAGTGCCAATCAAGAACAAATACCCTCTTCCTATAATCAATGACCTTTTTGATCAGTTGTCCGGTGCCACAGTCTTCTCAAAGATGGATTTGAGATCAGGGTACCATCAAATCAAAATCCGCAAGGAGGACATTCCAAAGACAGCGTTCACAACTCGTTATGGTCTTTACGAGTACACTGTCATGTCCTTTGGCCTTACAAATGCTCCAGCCACTTTTATGCGGCTCATGAACTCTGTTTTCGTGGTGTATCTTGACAAGTTCGTCGTGGTCTACATCGACGATATTCTGATCTACTCCAAAACCTAAGATGAACATGAGGAACATCTCCGTCTGGTGCTAACCAAACTTCGTGAGCACCGTCTCTACGCCAAATTCTCCAAATGTGAGTTCTGGTTAAAAGAGCTCATATTCCTTGGTCATGTTATCTCTGAAAAAGGTGTTGCAGTCATTCCAGATAAAGTTCAAGCCGTTCATGACTGGAAGACACCTAAGTCAGCTAAGGAGATTCAAAGTTTTCTCAGTCTGGCGGGTTATTACCGCCGATTCATTGAAAATTTCTCCAAGATTGCCAAGCCAATGACCGATCTTCTCAAGAAAGATAAGAAGTTCGAATGGTCAGAAAATGCTGAAGAGAGTTTCCAGGTTTTGAAAACCAAGCTGACTACTGCTCCTGTGCTCGTCCTTCCAGACACAAGCAAAGACTTCGTTGTCTATTGCGATGCCTCTCTCCAAGGGCTCGGATGTGTGTTGATGCAAGATGGCCATGTGGTGGCCTATGCCTCTCGACAGTTGAAACCACATGAGCTCAATTATCCTACTCATGATCTCGAGCTTGCAGCTATGATCCATGCTCTTAAGCAATGACGACCTTACCTTTATGGTAATCGTTGCGAGTTGTACTCAGATCATCAAAGTCTGAAGTATCTTTTCACCCAGTCGGATCTGAATATCAGACAGAGAAGATGGCTAGAAGTCATAAAAGATTATGACTTGGGTCTCAACTATAAACCCGGCAAAGCCAATGTCGTTGCTGATGCGCTAAGTCGGAAGTCCTATTGCAACAATCTTATGGTTAAGCAAGCGCAACCTTCTCTCTATGAGGAACTTGCAAAACTCAACCTTGAGATTGTTCCTAGTGGATTCCTTGCTAATCTTGAGGTGAAGCCCTCTCTTGAAGACCAGATCAATAAGGCTCAGAAGCAAGATTCTGGCATTACCGAGATCAAGAAGAACATTGCTAGCGGAGTTGCTAAATGTTTCTCCATCGATGATCAAGGTACCGTTTATTTCGGTAAGCGTCTAGTCGTGCCGGATAAACAGGATCTCAAAGAGCTAATCCTTAAAGAAGCTCATGAATCACCACTCTCCATTCATCCTGGTAGTACCAAGATGTATCGGGATCTTCGCTAAAGATTCTGGTGGTCCGGGATGAAGCAAGAGATCGCTAAGTTTGTTGCTGAATGCGACGTTTGTCGTCGCGTAAAAGCTGAACATCAAAGACCTGCTGGCACTCTGCAACCTCTATCAATTCCAGAGTGGAAATGGGATGAAATTGGCATGGATTTCATTACCAGTCTCCCCAAGACCAAAAATGGAAAAGATGCTATATGGGTAGTGGTTGACCGTCTATCCAAGGTTGCTCATTTCCTTCCTATTCGGGAAGATATTCGTGCTAATCAACTGGCCAATCTATACACGTCCCGGATAGTCACTCTTCATGGTGTTCCCAAGAAGATCATCTCTGATCGTGGAAGCTTGTTTACTTCCAAATTTTGGGAAAGTTTTCAAAAAGCTATGGGAACTCGTCTTTCCTTCAGCACTGCCTATCATCCTCAAACCGGTGGTCAAACCGAAAGAGTGAATCAAATTCTTGAAGACATGCTCAGGGCCTGTGTTATATCCTTTGGTAAAGATTGGGAAAAGTGCCTTCCATTTGCCGAGTTCACCTATAACAACAGCTTCCAATCTAGCCTGGGCATGGCACCTTTTGAAGCTTTGTATGGCAGAAGGTGTAGAACTCCTTTGAACTGGTCCGAAACTGGAGAAAGAAAGTTCTTTGGACCAGATATAATCAATGAAGCATAAGATCAAGTTCGCATCATTCGCGAGCGTCTGAAAACTGCTCAGTCACATCAAAAGAGCTACTATGATCGCCATCATCAAGAAGTGAAGTATGAAATTGGTGATCAAGCTTATCTTCGGGTCACTCCTCTCAAGGGTGTCCGTCGTTTCGGTATCAAAGGCAAACTAGCACCTCGCTATGTTGGTCCTTTCCGCGTCCTTGCCAAGCGTGGTAATGTTTCTTACAAGTTGGAGTTACCTTCCAATTTTCCTGAAGTTCATGATGTCTTCCATGTGTCCCAACTCAAGCGTTGCTTCAAAGATCCTATCCGTGGTGTTGATCACGAGACTCTTGACCTTCAAGAGGATCTGACTTATCGAGAACATCCTGTTCGTATCCTTGATGAAGCCGAGCGTAAAACTCGACATTGAGCATCAAGTTCCTGAAAGTTCAGTGGTCCAATCATTCTGAGCAAGAAGCAACCTGGGAACGAGAAGATCGTTTACGATCTGAGTACCCTTCCTTCTTTTCTAAAATCTAGGAATCTCGAGGACGAGATTCTTGTAAGGGGGGTAGAATTGTAACATCCCAACCTTGTTTATCTAAAGAAATGAGTGTTCATGTGCATCTCATGCATATAGTTTGCATTTGAGTAAATTTTTGCATCAAAGTTTAATAATTTTCAATTATGCAAATCTCTCTCTGTTTCTTCTCCATTCAAAAATCTCTCAAGATTTTATAAATTAGACAACATGACATTGTTGTTATTCAATAAGGCCATGTGTGTTTAATACATTCTATGAATATTTGAGTTTTCAAACAAGATTCAAAACAGTTTGAAATTTGGTTTTGAAATGAGAAATAAAAAACCAGAAAATAGAAAAAGAGAGAGAGCTCTCTCCTCTCTCTCCCTGGGCCGTAGCCCACCCCTTCATCTCTCCCTTCTCTCCCTGGCCGAACGGCCCAAGTGGCCCAGCAGCCACCCACCTCAGCCCAGCAATTACCCCAGGGGGGTTTTTGCAAAACCGTCGTCTTCCCCGCGCATCCAAGCTGCTGCCTGGCAGCAGCCCGGCCGCTCGATGCGCCGGCCGGCCAGGATGAGCCTCGCCCCCCCCCCGGCGGCTACAAATAGCTCGCCGCCGCCGCCCTGAACCCTAGTCCCCCTTTCTTTCCTCTCCCGCGCGCTCCGGTGGCCACAAAATCGAAACCCTAGGCCGACAGTAGCTCCGGCCATCGCCAAACCCCGCCGCTCCTCACCTCCCCGTGCTCCGGCGAGGGTCCAGGACGCTCCGCCTCGCCGCCAGAAGCCTCCCCGCCAACGCGCGCCTCCCGGAGACGCCGGAATCGCCGGAATCGGCCGTCGTCTGCGACTCCGGCAACCGAAGCTCGCCGGCGTTCCGAGCTTCCCCGACCGTCGCCGTCGACTTCATCAGCGTCAGCGTGAGTAGGCGACCCTAACCGTGCCCTCCGTTCGCTCTCTCGCCCTCCCTAGCACCTCCTCCACGCGCCACCTGCCCCGGCCGCCGTCGGGCTTTGTCTCCGGTGATGCTCCGACGACCATTCGCTGGCGGCGCCGCCATCAAACGGCCCAATGCGTCGCCCCGCACCGTTCCCCCACCAGCGCGCCTCCTATCGGCCCCCAAATCGCCGGATTGATTTGCCACCGGAGCTCAATTGCGAGCTCATGGCCAGCTGACGTCAGCATGACGTCATGCTGACGCCATATTCCCTTTATATATATTTCTATATTTTCTGTTATTAATTTCTGTATTTCTTTAAATAGAAAATAATATGACAGGTGGACCCCATCTGTCAGGATTTTAATAATTTAGGAAATATTTTAGAAAAGAATAAAATTATGACAAGTGGGTCCAAATTGTTAAACTTTTATTATTTTTGTATAATTTTCAGAAATTGATTTAAAATGAATTAAATTCTGGAAATTCATAAGTAATTCATTTTAAATCAGAAAATTATAAAGTTATATATCAAAATGATCAGAAAAACATTTCCTAATTGTTTATCCATGTTTCATACATGCTTGAACCAATTAATTATGAGCCCTAGTAGAAACCCCAAATCGACCCCTATCATGTGCCGGATTCGATGCCGAACCCCTCTTTTTCAGTCGATGCATCTAGGGTTTAACCGAACCCCTTTAATATGACATATCATCATACTGTATGTGCATTGCATTGTACCTTGTCTTGATTGTGCTCTTCCTTTCCGGTGTTTGGTTCTTCACGATAGGGACCGAACGCGAGCCTGAGATCAACGCCACCGAAGAGCAGCACCAGAACAACGAGGGACAAGGCAAGCCCTAACCTGGTTCATATATGGTTTCAAAATGCTTTTACTTCTGGTTCTTACATATTGCATCCGCTTCAAATATGTTTTATCGGCACTGGTAGATATCCTATGTGTGCATATTCCATCTTTGTACCCCAAAGTTCCTGATCCACCGCTCCCAGCAAAACTAGGTTGAGCTTTGTTTGCATCGCTAGAGCCATATATATATTATGCTTAGCCATGCTTAGCTGTTGAAGTCTGGTCCATCCAGTTGATGAATCAGAGCTACGAATGAACCTAGTTTGACAGGATGACGTGGTAAGATCAGTGATGATGTTAATAAACATGCTAAAGGCTTGGATGGGCCGCCACATGGGATGTGGTGATTTGACTCGTTCTCGCCGATACTAGGACCTGAGTTCTTGCCTCTGGAACCAAGACTGAGCGTACAGCCACACGGGGCCCATGGGAACCCATTGGCCCGAACTTACCTAGCTTACCCATGAGTCAATTAGTTTGCGAGTTCCATTTGCCATAAGCATGGGGGAAAGGTGGAAAAGGTTTTCAAAGTGCATCATACAGGGCGTGGCCGGGGTGAAGGATGCTGGAGGCATTGAACTGGATCCCCTACGCACAATGACCGGGACCGCCTCGGAGAATGGCTACCTACGATGACGGAGCTCCCCACTTAGTTTGACTCATGGAATAGGCGAAGTAAGGGAAAGGTTTTGGTCGACCACCCTCTGCCGGCACACCAAGGAAGTGTGCTAACGTTCTGGCATTAAGAGTCGGTCGGCGCGTGTGGGTAAAGTTGTACACCCCTGCAGGGTAAATCTTTTCGAAAAGCCGTGTCCACGGTTAAGGACGACTTGGGAAAGGAAGTGATGATCATAGACAACTTGAACCTGATCGTAAAACTTGATATCTATGTGTGAATAAGGATCCCTTCTCAGGGTGTCGAGGGGTGATCCTAGGTAACAGGTTCAGGTGATGATGAAGATTCGGTGGATTCAACATGATGATCTTAGAGCTAGAGTTTATATCGCTCTCTTACCCCTTTTGAAAATGGTCTGAATAGACGAGCTTCTGCTCCCTCCTGTTTACAAAGGAAAACTGGCTTTCCGCAAAATAAGCTCCACATAAAGCCTCGCACACCCGCTTTGCTAATAGGTTGTACTAAGTCTTGCTGAGTCCCTGTACTCAGCCTTGCATGCTTTGTTTCAGAGGAAATCCTTCCAACTGATGGTGGCTTCTACCTTGACGTCGACGAGTAGTTCGGAGTTCCTCAGGCGGCAGCCTGAGACTTATGGGCTGGGACATCGCCTTATGTTATGGCCTCTTAGGCCCTTTGCAGTCTTGTTATCTAGATAACATAATTTGCTTTCCGTTGCTTGTTGATTTGTGGTCAGTGACCTCTGCATGTAATAAATTTGGATCTTAACTCTGCTAAGAGTTGTAATATATTTGCTTTCAGTCGTAGAGTCACTGTTGTGTTACCGATTCTCACCCTGTAGGCCCTAGAGATCTAGGTTAGGCTTATGCCAGATGTGATATCTGGGTTTGTCTAGCCCTGACCTCCGGGGTCGCGACAGTAACATCGTCTCATATTTGTTTGTTTGCTCATTTATTTACCATTTTTGTGTTCCTTGTAGCGTATCGCAATGTGTAGCGTATGGGCTGATGGATCCAATGGGTGGGATCTAACAGGTAGGACCGTAGGACTATCTCTGAGACTAAAGTGGGTGCTAGATGCGGACAATTTGATTTTGTAAGACTGGATCTGTATGCTACTGCAGCTTGATTGCAATTTCATAAATTGGGCATGCAGATCTTCGATTATGGATGTGGTCATCTGTGGGTTGCAAATAAATCTATTGTTAGAGTATCTATACGTAGAGATAGATTATGACTCTAGACCTTCTTGTACTTCAAGTCTACCCCTTTCGTGTACTTCTATATATACCCCACGAGGGGCATCACAATGAACGCGAAATAAATATTAGGGTTCTATAATTTTCTACATGGTATCAGAGCTAACCACACGTTAGACCGGTGTGGAAAGACACAAATTCTTCACTTCTCCGACAACATGACATCGACATCGTCGATATAATTGTCGCGGCGAGGGACGCCTCCAAGCGACAGACACCATCGGCACACTTTTTGCTCTGCCATCGTCGAAACATCATCGCCAAGGTCTACATAACCATGGTCGTCATCGACATGTTCGTAAATACACCGCCGCCACCACACACCATTGTCTAAGTGATGGACATACAAGATACAAATATGACGCCCTATGATAGTACAACTGCAAGGAACGACGACGTCGGCATTTACCGCATCCCATGACACAGACGCTAGCATTGACCGTGTCCGCTGGCTAAGTCTGCATCGACAAACCGGCGTCACAATTGTGATGCCCCTACAACCGTGCATACGGTTCTGGCAAAATCGTTGTATGCCTGGTGGGCTTGGCAAAATTGGTGGTCTCACTTCTGACCGCATCCTGTGACATCTGCAAGACACCCACGACATTACCTTTAAAGTTGCAAAATGTCGGCCATGACAGCAACACCGTCTAAAAAACGCTAGAAAAAAAATCCGCGCAATTTTCTGCACCTCCGGAGAAGGCGGCTACACCACGTACGGCGACTACATCATCTACCACGACTAATTCGACCATGGATATATCATGTTCGGCTACCTCGACAACGACATCACGACAACGTCTACAGCTACATATCAGCAATAAATCCAGTCGACAGGGTTCGCGTCATCACTTGCGTACATGACACTCCCATTGTGAGTGTAGGAGAAAAGAGAAGGCACCATCAGGGGATGCGCTTATGATGACAAGGAGGAGAAGAGTACGGAAGCGCAAGACTTCAAATCCAATTACAATCGTCCGCTTCACTCCCGTTACGACTTTAGGTGGAATGTTAGACTAGGACTCTAGAACTTGTATTCCAAGTCTACCCCTTCCGAGTACTTCTATACACCTCACGAGGGTAACCTGTAACATCCCAAGTTTTCAATAAAAGGAACAAGAGAGAGATTTCAAGAATCCAAAAATCAGAGCCAACAAAAACTTTTTCTCATCATATAGGACTATGCATATAGCTCACCTTATTAATTAATTGAGTGTGCTTTTGCCATGATGCTTGTTTATGTGTTCTCTCTTACTCTAAAACCCTAGCAATGATCACTTGATCATCCAAAGTCAAATAAAAAGAAAATAGAAAAGAAATTATAAAAACCAATTTCACACACACATATGGCCTATGCCATTTTTACAAATCTTGAATCTAGACCAATTTGGTTTGCACCATTAGTTGTAAATGGATACTAAACACTTATTAACACTTTTGGAAACAACCAAACTCAATTCAAATCAAAATTGAATCAAATTTGTGATCACATGTGATTATGGTCATGTGAGACAATTTCAGCATGATACCCACTTTGAGCCCCTGGTTTTCAAATTTCTCTTTCTACACTTGGCCAACTCTTTGCACCTCTTCCAAGATCTCCTCAAGGACAACAACTTTGCTCAAGACACCCACCTCAACCTCTGCCTAGATTTCAAATTATAATCAAGCCAAGATGAGACATTGAAAAAAACTAAGATCATATGCATTTTGAGATTTTGCAAACCAACTCCAAATTGAACCAAACCAACACCATTCTACTCCTTTTAATATATGATTACAACCCACCAAAAAGATTTGCAGAATTCAAAAACATTTTTCTTTCGGGCATTATGTCAAACACCTTTAGGGCAGGGACATAATTGGTGCCCATACCGAAAATTGGAGAGGACCAAGTCCTCACTGAGCCACTACAGCAACCCTGGACCCTCCTCTCACCCCACCACATCAGTGCCACCACTTGCCTAGGCCAATGTTTGATCACATCATCAACACCATGCCATGCCGTGGCATGGCATGCCACCATCATGCCACCATCTCCTCTGATCATCTCTGGACTGCACAACCTTGTCCATTCCCTCCCTCTCACTCACCTGATGCTGCCCAGCCAGTGACTCGACGACGCCATGCCCCGGAGACGCCAGGACACGAGCGCCCAGTGGCGCCCAGAACTTGCCCATGCCGCGCCAGAGCGCGCATGGCATCCCCTTTGGACGCGCCAGAGCGTCAGCCGCCTGGAGTCTTTGCGCCACCTCGACCCCTCCTCTCAGCGCCAGTCGACACACGCCGGATCCCTGGACCGCCTGGACACGCTCACTGGCCCGCGGGAACACCAGGCGCGACGACCATGACCCCGTTCAACCGCCGTAGTACTGCCTCTTCCCGTCAAGCTTCCCATCGCCACTGAGCCTCTGCCGCGCCACGATCAAGCTCATCGTCATCACCAGTGCAGCAGCAACCCAGAGCACCCATCCCTTGCCTCTTCGCAACGTTGGAACGGTGACGGTGACGATGACTGCCGCTCCGCCCTTTCGGCCACCTCCCGCTCCTATAAAAGGAGGGCCTCTCCCACTGAATTGAGCACGCCAACTTCTTCCTCTCATCCCCACAGCACTCCTCGCCACATCAATTGAATCGATTAGCCACTCCATCGTCGGAATTGCAAGCTCGCCGCTGCCGCCAGTACACGGAGCAAGCCGGCGAAGGAGACCACCTCAGGCGACACCACTGCTTCCAGGCGCCTCCTCGTCAACTGCACGGTCCCTGCGCACATCTCCGATGACCTCCGGAGCTCCGACGACCTCCGGAGCTCCGACGAGCTCGCCGACCCCCTACCGCCGTCGCCAGTGAGTTCATCTCTCGTCGTCGACGACGACGCTCCACGGCCGTTGATCCTCCTTCTAATCGCACGGTTGGGAATAGCCTGTACCGTTTCGCTGTTTAAACCTCACAGACAGGTGGCCCCCACCTTGTCAGCTGGCCCGCTGCGAAGCTGGGCCGGCCCATTTCTTCTCCGCACTGCCTAGCCCGTTAGCTTTCCCGCCAGCCCACGAATTCAAATCCAATTTGAAAAATAGAGAAATAACCCAATCTGATGGCAACTTTGAAATTTAATAGGGACAAATCTACTAGGCCAAATTTTGAAAATTTTATATATTTGGAAACCTTATGAAATTATCTACACAATGCCACTGGATTGAACCCTAGATCTATTATAGAATTAAAGTGAGAAAATAAACAATGCAGGGACTTTTCTGCCTTAGAATAATTCTTAAAAATCAACCATAAATGCTTTTTAGTTAATTCCAACTCCTATAATTCACATTTCACTTATAATAATTGTTTCTACAAAAATATGCCATGCTTACTTTGAATGATCATGGCCTAGTTGAATTAAATGACTTTATGGCTATTTCTAGTCAAAGATATTGTCCAAAACTATTAAGAAATCTTATGGGAGTGTTTCTCTCATTTAAATCTTGTCACCACCAATTCCAAATGAGGTAGAGACTCTGGTCAATTAGGTCTCATAGGAATTGTTGGTGATATTAAATCTTTACCATGCTAGAATTAAATGGTATGAGGTGCTCACCTCATTTAAATCATTTTCTTAAATGATAAGTGTGAAGAGGTTGACTTGGGTCAACCTAGGTCACATATTATGCATGAGAGAAATTAAATCTTAATAAGATAATGAGAGGAAATTATTTCTCTGAATAATTAAAAGTAACATTCAAGATTAGTATGAGAGGAAATTATTTTTCTTAAATAATAAGAAGAACACATCCACCAACTTAATAGTAATGTGTGATGCTAGTTTAAAGTGTGTAAATCATGAGTGTGTCTAGTTTAGTAAATTAGTTTGGTATGATGATTGTGTACCCCGTATTCGAATTTTAGACGCTAGTACCGAGGAGTATCAAGAGGAGGAGGAGGTCTACTTCCAAGGAGAAGAAGACCACTTTGACCAATTCCCCAACCAAGGCAAGATAATACTCTTGCAAAGTGCAAAGCTCACCATGAGCAAAGCATTACCCAATTACTTAATGTTTATGATCCTATTTCCCAGTTTTACTTTACAAGCTTTATTTACTTTTGTTTTATCAAAGTACTTTTTGATTCATGATTCACTTGGTTAGTATTAGATTAGTACAAGAGTATCAAAGTTAGCCTAGAAGCGAAGCAAAGTACTTAGCACCCCTCATACCTAGATGCTAGTGCTAAATTAAAAATGAGTACTCTAGATGGGAACATGTGTTTATGAAATGATGATGTTGAAAACCTTGGGAATGATGAGTCATTTCCATTGAAAGATTTTGAAGGTGAATATGACATAAATTTGACTTGGTGAAATGACTAAAACTGATGATTGAGTTGGATGCGATACCATTCCAATTTTGAGTACCCCCACAATACCTGATTATGGGTAAGGCTTAGCTGGAAATTTATGTGTCTTAGTATGGGTTCCCTCTGAACACACGTCATAGGGGTTATGCTTGAGGCTGCCTGCGTTGTTGAGAAATGAGGTAAATTGAGGTGAATTGTACGGCCAAAGCCCTATGCAGTTCCCGGGTTAACAGTTGGTTTTCACCGGGAGGCCAAGCTCATGGGGAGAGGTGCCTATACTAGGGTGTGTAAGTGAAAGGTTAACGGTTGATGATCCGCGTACTGAGTTACGATTATTCGGGGTTTATCCCTGACGGATGTAATCAAATGTTGTGGCACAAGTGTGCAAACTCTGCAGAGTGTAAACCTATTCGAATAGCCGCGTCCGCGGATATGGACAATTGGAAAGGCCATACTGTTTCCGTCATCAGAATTTATATCTATGTGACTAGTGAATTTTGAACTTGAATTTGAATGGTGACTTTGAAATTGAATCACAACAGGGTTGTGGGAATGACACTAATGTTCCCACTTGAGTTAGTTAGCACTTGAGGAGTTTGTTTACTAAAATGTTCCTCAACTAAAATTGGCTTTACGCAAATAACCTTAGAGCTTAGAACACTCTCTTTAGTAATGTTAGTACTTACATTAGTATTAGATTGCGAGTACTTAAAGTACTCACGGCTTTGTCCCTGTCTATTCAAGTGGCCAGAATATGAAGCCGAGCAGCAGTACGAGGATGACGATCAGCAGGACGTCTACCACAACTAGGAGCTTATAACGTCAAGCGTTGGCCTGTGGACTAGAGAGTCCGTGTATCTTACGCTTCCGCTATGAACTGGTGTTTGTTTGTTGATCATTAGATCAACTATTCGTGTAATATGGATCATGTGATTCCAAGTTGTAAGACTTTATGGTTTGTAATGAATGATGACTGTGATACTTAACTATTATGCCTCGCAACAACAATTTCCTGAGATTGCGATGTATGACATAATAGGCATTCGGACTTAAAAATCCGGGTCTTGACAAGTTGGTATCAGAGCCATTGTTTGACCTTAGGAGACCCTAGTTAAAAATGGACGTTCTGAAAGATTAGTTTCAAAAATGAATGGAGTATTTCTGAAAAACTTAGTCTTTGTCTTCTCTTTGAATTCTTTGGAAAAATAAGAAGGCATGCTGTTCCTTAGAAATATAACTAAAATTTTGCCACACTTGTTCACTTCTCTAACTTAATCCTTCACTTTCAGATGGAGCCCATGAACACGAAGTTTTACCAGCTCGGGAACGGGGGAAGCTTGGTCTTTGAGCACAACCTCAACGCCCTTTCCGATCACCTTGGTCGCCCGCACCCGGAGTTCCATGGAGTGCAGGTCAATGATCAGCCAGGAGGCGAGTTGCAGTGGATCATCACCGCTGACTTGAGGGGAAAGATGGAGCCTCCCACTTCTGAGAGGATCCTCTTCTCCTTCAGGGAGAGCAACTGGCTGGACGGACTTGCCCACGCCCTTCAGGAGGCACTCGCACGCTTGTGCGGGATGAGCGGGGAGGCAGTCAGGAGCCCTCGCTTTTCTCACCTTGCGAGGCGTAACTCTGCTGGCGAGCCCATGGACATGTCGCCCCACCCGGAGCTGAAGCACCATGTGGAGCATCTGGACTTCATCCTGTACCATACTCAGCAGGAACTCGACCACGCGCGTGAGTACGCCAACCAGACTCACGCCCACATCATCGAGCAAGGCGAAGCCATCAAGCTACTCAACAACGACCGCAAGGCCCTCCGCCAGCAGCGGGCAAAGAAGGATGCCACCATCAACCGCCTCCGCGCAAAGATAGCCGCGCTTGAGGCCACTGTCAAGAACCAGGAGGAACAGATGAAAAAGATGGAGGAAGATGGAGAGGACATTCAGGGAGGAAGTGCCTTCCTGAGTGACGACGACGACTTCGAGGAGTATGGATACACCGAGGAGGAAGACTACGAGTTCCTCGACGCCGGAGAGGATGACCACGTCGCCATAGATGTAGATGAGGATGAGGAGTAGTTCATTTGTGCACTATCGTAGGTGTGAGTTGTATCCCGCCCCATGTATCGTAGCTTGGAGAAGAAGGGTTCTTAAAACCCTTAGTGTGTTAGCTGGTAATGTGTGTTGTTTGTCATGAATGAATATATGTTTGTGTTATCATGAAAAGACCTCAAGTTTTAAACTTTTTGAACTTAAACACAAAACAAGCCATAGAGAATTTCCCTCTTATCTCATGATCTATCTCAATGCTCAGATGGCCCCTCCGACTCGCAACGCGACTCAAGACGCAATGATGCAGCTATTGCAAGCTATGCTGGAAGGTAGAGAAGCAGAAAGAGCTGAAAGGCAAGCTAACCTTGCAGCACTTCAACAGCTTGCCAACAACAATCAAGGCCATCATGATCATCCAGGATCAAAGCTCAAGAACTTCCAGAATACCAACCCGCCAGTTTTCAGCAAGACTGAGGAACCACTTGATGCAGATGATTGGCTCCAAACTATGGAGAACAATCTAGAAGTAGCTGGAGTTGAAGAGAATGAGAAAGTGTTGTTTGCCATGCACTACTTAGCAGGACCAGCAAGAGCTTGGTGGACAAGCACCTGTGCCATGAACGCGGGACAATTTATGACTTGGACTGATTTCAAGCTTAAATTCAGCAAGTACCATGTGCCCCCGGGTCTGATAAAGAAGATGAGAGATGAATTCCGTGAACTGAAGCAAGGCCGGATGTCCGTGGTGGAATACCGCGACAAGTTTCTAACACTGTCAAGGTACACCCCGGATGAGACTGATACTACTAAGAAGAGGAAGGAAAGGTTCCT
The DNA here is from genome assembly GCF_019359855.2 of Lolium perenne. Lineage (NCBI taxonomy): Eukaryota > Viridiplantae > Streptophyta > Magnoliopsida > Poales > Poaceae > Lolium > Lolium perenne. Next base: position 47,124,827 of record NC_067244.2, read on the forward strand.
GAACGGACTACATGATGAGATGCAGACTGTGTTGATCAACATCCCCTTCGCCGACCTCGAAGCCCTTGTTGACTCTGCCATCCAAATGGAGGGCAAACTGCACCAAGCCAGCGAGAACCGCAAGCGCCGCATGATGAACCAGAGTGGGCCTAGCAATGCCCCAAAGTATCGCCCCAACCCAAGCGGAGGCTTCCGGAACAACAAGCCCAATGCACAGATGTCACGTCCGGGTTATCAGAACCGGAGTGGAGGAAACCCGAGGCCAGGAGGCCACTACAACAACAACAGCAACTACAACAACAACAACTACTACAACCGCGCTCCGCCGAGAGCCCCCAACAACAACAACCGCAACAACAACACCAACACCGCACCAAAGGACTGGAAGCAACGCCATCCCCGTTGCGACCAAGGACAAGGCCACCATCACTTGCTATGAGTGTGGTGTAGTGGGGCATTACTCCAATGAGTGTCCCAAGAGGCTCGCCAAGCTCGCAGGCAACCCCGCACCACCAGCTCAGCAGCAACGCCGTGTCTCCACCGGCAAGAAGTTCGCCCCCAACAACCCAAACAACCGTGGAGGTCGCCTCTACCACATGAACGCCGAGGAAGCCCAGGAAGCACCTGACATGGTGCTGGGTATGTTCTCTGTTAACTCAATACTAGCAAGAGTGTTGTTTGATTCTGGAGCATCGCATTCGTTTGTTACAGAAGATTTTGTGTGCACTAGTAAGATTCAACCAATCAGCTTGAAACATGTCATGATAGTTCAAATACCTGGATCAACAACTAAAGCTAGAAAATTTTGCAAAGATGTACCCATCAGAATTCATGAAATAGACTTTTATGCAAACTTGATTGTTCTGGGAACAAAAGGATTGGAAGTAGTCCTGGGTATGGATTGGATGGCGAAACATCATGGATTGATAGACTGCGCCAAGAAGGCCATCACCATGACTAGTAGCACCGGAATAATAATAGAACACATGTCTGAAAAGCTACCCAGAAATTTCACCTGCAACCAAAGTGTAGCCAAGCCAACTCTGGATCAAATCAGGGTCATCTGTCGATACCCTGATGTGTTTCCGGATGATCTACCCGGTATGCCCCCGGATCGGGATATCGAGTTTATCATCGAGTTAATCCCTGGAACAGGACCTATAGCCCAGAGAGCCTATAGCATGAACCCCCCAGAGCTAGTGGAACTGAAGAAGCAACTAGATGATATGCTGTACAAAGGTCTGATCCGACCAAGTGCGTCGCCTTGGAGATCACCAGTTTTGTTTGTGGATAAAAAGGACGGTGCCACCCGTTTGGTTACGGATTATCGTAAGCTTAACGATGTTACCATCAAGAACAAATACCCCTTGCCAAAGATAGAAGACCTGTTTGATCAGCTGAATGGTGCCCAAGTATTCTCAAACATTGATCTGAGGATAGGCTACCATCAACTAAAGATCCGAGCAACCGATATTCCGAAGACTGCCTTTACCACCAGATATGGACTGTATGAGTACAATGTTATGTCCTTTGGACTGACCAATGCCCCCGCTTACTTCATGAATCTCATGAATAAGATCTTTCTGGAATTCCTGGATAAGTTTGTCGTTGTCTTCATCGACGACATTCTTATCTACTCCAAATCAGAAGAAGAACATGAGCAACATTTGGAAGTGGTCCTAGAAACCCTGAGGCAACACAAGTTGTACGCCAAGTTTAGCAAATGCGAGTTTTGGTTGAAAGAAGTAGGATTCCTGGGACACATCTTGTCTGCAGGAGGAATTGCCGTAGATCCCGCAAAAATCAAAACCGTTGAGGAATGGAAAGCCCCAACCACCCAGACGGAAGTCCGAGCATTTCTGGGATTAGCGGGATATTACCGCAGATTCGTTGAAGGATTTTCCAGCATCGCAAGACCAATGACTCAACTGCTGAAGAAGGACAAGAAGTTTGACTGGAATGACAAATGTGAAGAAAGCTTTCAACAGCTCAAGCTCAGACTAACCACAGCCCCAATACTGATCATGCCCGATGTCACCAAGCCATTCGATGTCTATTGTGATGCATCCAAGACTGGTCTTGGATGTGTGTTGATGCAAGACGGCAAGGTGATATCATACCTATCAAGGCAACTGAAGCAACATGAACAGAACTATCCAACTCATGACTTGGAGTTAGCAGCCGTAGTTTTAGCCCTGAAGGTTTGGCGTCATTACCTCATGGGTAATCGATGCGAGATATTCTCAGATCACAAAAGCCTGAAGTACATTTTCACCCAGAAGGAGCTGAACATGAGACAGCGCAGATGGATTGAATTAATCAAAGATTACGACATGGAAATTCACTACCACCCCGGCAAGGCCAATGTGGTAGCGGATGCTTTGAGCAGACTGCCGTGTCAGTTAAACTCCATGATCGCAATAGAGCAACCAAGCCTGTACCAAGAGTTTGAATAGTTCAGACTAGAGCTAGTGAGCGAAGGATTCTTAGCCAGCATTGAACTTCAGCCCACCTTGATGAGCCAGATAAAAGAAGCCCAGAAAGGAAATGCCAGCATTGACGGAATCAAGAGTTAGATTGCTGCAGGAAAGGCACCCGGATTCACCGTAGATGAAGAAGGAGTTCTTTGGTACAACGGACGCCTGTGTGTACCGTCAGATTCAGAGTTGAAGCAAGTCATTCTGAAGGAAGCTCACGACACACTGTATTCCATTCATCCCGGAGGGACCAAGATGTACCAAGACCTGAAGGAACAATTCTGGTGGCACGGAATGAAGCGAGAGATAGGAAGCTACATCGCCAAGTGTGATATATGTCAACGCGTCAAAGCAGAACATCAACGACCCGCAGGACTGTTGCAACCCTTACAGATTCCTGAGTGGAAATGGGATTCTGTCGGTATGGACTTTATCACAGGATTGCCCAAATCTAGCAGAGGAAATGACTCCATCTGGGTAGTCATCGATAGGTTGACCAAAGTTGCACATTTCATCCCCGTCAAGACCACATACCAAGGCCCAAAGCTAGCAGAGTTGTACATATCCAGAGTAGTCAGCCTACACGGAACCCCGAAGTCAATTGTGTCAGATAAAGGATCTCAATTTACCTCAAGATTCTGGAAGAAAGTGCATGAAGGACTAGGAACCCGTCTGAATTTCAGCACAGCTTATCACCCACAGACTGACGGACAGACCGAGAGAGTCAACCAGATACTTGAAGATATGTTGAGAGCCTGTGTGCTAGAGTATGGATCCAAATGGGAAGACTGCCTACCGTACGCAGAATTCTCCTACAACAACAGTTATCAAGCCAGCTTACAGATGGCCCCCTTTGAAGCCCTGTACGGAAGAAAATGCCGTACCCCTCTGAACTGGTCGGAAGTCGGAGATAGTCAAGTCTTCGGCCCCGATATTCTCCGAGAAGCTGAAGAGAAGGTTCACAAGATCCGCGAGTACCTCAAGACAGCCCAGTCAAGACAGAAGAGCTACGCCGACAAGAGACGCCGCGAGATGACATTCGAGATCGGAGATTTTGTGTATCTCAAAGTCTCACCCCTCAAAGGAATGCAGAGATTCCAACTCAAAGGAAAGCTCGCCCCCAAATATGTTAGACCATTCAAAGTTCTGAGTCGCAGAGGAGAAGTTTCATATCAGCTTGAACTACCAGAAGAAATGTCCGCCGTGCACACTGTGTTCCACATCTCACTGCTTCGGAAGTGCCTAGAAGTGCCGGAGAAGACCGAAGTGTTCAAGAACATCGACCACAGAGCCATTGATATCAACAAATATCTGACATACCGCGAAGTGCCTATTCGCATCCTTGAAGAAGCTTTCAGGACCACCCGCACCAGAAGTATCAAGTTCCTGAAGATACAATGGAGTAATCACACCGAAGAAGAAGCAACTTGGGAACGCGAGGAAGATATGAAGAAGGAATACCCAGATCTCTTTAGTACCTAGTTTCTTTAGATCTCGGGACGAGATCTTTTGTAAGGGGGAAGGGTTTGTAACATCCCAAGTTTTCAATAAAAGGAACAAGAGAGAGATTTCAAGAATCCAAAAATCAGAGCCAACAAAAACTTTTTCTCATCATATAGGACTATGCATATAGCTCACCTTATTAATTAATTGAGTGTGCTTTTGCCATGATGCTTGTTTATGTGTTCTCTCTTACTCTAAAACCCTAGCAATGATCACTTGATCATCCAAAGTCAAATAAAAAGAAAATAGAAAAGAAATTATAAAAACCAATTTCACACACACATATGGCCTATGCCATTTTTACAAATCTTGAATCTAGACCAATTTGGTTTGCACCATTAGTTGTAAATGGATACTAAACACTTATTAACACTTTTGGAAACAACCAAACTCAATTCAAATCAAAATTGAATCAAATTTGTGATCACATGTGATTATGGTCATGTGAGACAATTTCAGCATGATACCCACTTTGAGCCCCTGGTTTTCAAATTTCTCTTTCTACACTTGGCCAACTCTTTGCACCTCTTCCAAGATATCCTCAAGGACAACAACTTTGCTCAAGACACCCACCTCAACCTCTACCTAGATTTCAAATTATAATCAAGCCAAGATGAGACATTGAAACAAAACTAAGATCATATGGATTTTGAGATTTTGCAAACCAACTCCAAATTGAACCAAACCAACACCATTCTACTCCTTTTAATATATGATTACAACCCACCAAAAAGATTTGCAGAATTCAAAAACATTTTTCTTTCGGGCATTATGTCAAACACCTTTAGGGCAGGGACAGAATTGATGCCCATACCAAAAATTGGAGAGCACCAAGTCCTCACTGAGCCACTACAGCAACCTTGGACCCTCCTCTCACCTCACCACATCAGTGCCACCACTTGCCTAGGCCAATGTTTGATCACATCATCAACACCATGCCATGCCGTGGCATGGCATGCCACCATCATGCCACCATCTCCTCTGATCATCTCTGGACTGCACAACCTTGTCAATCCCTCCCTTTCACTCACCTGATGCTTCCCAGCCAGTGACTCGACGACGCCATGCCCCGGAGACACCAGGACACGAGCGCCCAGTGGCGCCCAGAACTTGCCCATGCCGCGCTAGAGCGCGCATGGCATCCCCTTTGGACGCGCCAGAGCGTCAGCCTCCTGGAGTCTCTGCGCCACCTCGACCCCTCCTCTCAGCGCCAATCGATGCACGCCGGATCCCTGGACCGTCTGGACATGCTCACTGGCCCGCGGGAACGCCAGGCGCGACGACCATGACCCCGTTCAACCGCCGCAGTACTGCCTCTTCCCGTCAAGCTTCCCATCGCCACTGAGCCTCTGCCGCGCCACGATCAAGCTCATCGTCATCACCAGTGCAGCAGCAACCCACAACACCCATCCCTTGCCTCTTCGCAACGTCGGAACAGCGACGGCGACGACGACTGCCGCTCCGCCCTTTCGGCCACCTCCCGCTCCTATAAAAGGAGGGCCTCTCCCACTGAATTGAGCACGCCAACTTCTTCCTCTCATCCCCACAGCACTCCTCGCCACATCAATTGAATCGATTAGCCACTCCATCGTCGGAATTGCAAGCTCGCCACCACCGCCAGTACACGGAGCAAGCCGGCGAAGGAGACCACCTCAGGCGACACCCCTGCTTCCAGGCGCCTCCTCGTCAACTGCACGGTCCCTGCGCACATCTCCGACGACCGCCGGAGCTCCGACGAGCTCGCCGACCCCCTACCGCCGTCGCCAGTGAGTTCATCTCTCGTCGGCCGTTGATCCTCCTTCTAATCGCACGGTTGGGAATAGCCTGTACCATTTCGCTGTTTAAACCTCACAGACAGGTGGCCCCCACCTTGTCAGCTGGCCCGCTGCGAAGCTAGGCCGGCCCATTTCTTCTCCGCACTGCCTAGCCCGTTAGCTTTCCCGCCAGCCCATGAATTCAAATCCAATTTGAAAAATAGAGAAATATCCCAATCTGATGGCAACCTTGAAATTTAATAGGGACAAATCTACTAGGCCAAATTTTGCAAATTTTATATATTTGGAAACCTTATGAAATTATCTACACAATGCCACTGTATTGAACCCTAGATCTATTATAGAATTAAAGTGAGAAAATAAACAAGGCAGGGACTTTTCTGCCTTAGAATAATTCTTAAAAATCAACCATACATGCTTTTCAGTTAATTCCAACTCCTATAATTCTCATTTCACTTATAATAATTGTTTCTTCAAAAATATGCCATGCTTACTTTGAATGATCATGGCCTAGTTGAATTAAATGACTTTATGGCTATTTCTAGTCAAAGATATTGTCCAAAACTATTAAGAAATCTTATGGGAGTGTTTCTCTCATTTAAATCTTGTCACCACCAATTCCAAATGAGGTAGAGACTCTGGTCAATTAGGTCTCATAGGAATTGTTGGTGATATTAAATCTTTACCATGCTAGAATTAAATGGTATGAGGTGCTCACCTCATTTAAATCATTTTCTTAAATGATAAGTGTGAAGAGGTTGACTTGGGTCAACCTAGGTCACATATTATGCATGAGAGAAATTAAATCTTAATAAGATAATGAGAGGAAATTATTTCTCTGAATAATTAAAAGTAACATTCAAGATTAGTATGAGAGGAAATTATTTTTCTTAAATAATAAGAAGAACACATCCACCAACTTAATAGTAATGTGTGATGCTAGTTTAAAGTGTGTAAATCATGAGTGTGCCTAGTTTAGTAAATTAGTTTGGTATGATGATTGTGTACCCCGTATTCGAATTTTAGACGCTAGTACCGAGGAGTATCAAGAGGAGGAGGAGGTCTACTTCCAAGGAGAAGAAGACCACTTTGACCAATTCCCCAACCAAGGCAAGATAATACTCTTGCAAAGTGCAAAGCTCACCATGAGCAAAGCATTACCCAATTACTTAATGTTTATGATCCTATTTCCCAGTTTTACTTTACAAGCTTTATTTACTTTTGTTTTATCAAAGTACTTTTTGATTCATGATTCACTTGGTTAGTATTAGATTAGTACAAGAGTATCAAAGTTAGCCTAGAAGCAAAGCAAAGTACTTAGCACCCCTCATATCTAGATGCTAGTGCTAAATTAAAAATGACTACTCTAGATGGGAACATGTGTTTATGAAATGATGATGTTGAAAACCTTGGGAATGATGAGTCATTTCCATTGAAAGATTTTGAAGGTGAATATGACATAAATTTACTTGGTGAAATGACTAAAACTGATGATTGAGTTGGATGCGATACCATTCCAATTTTGAGTACCCCCACAATACCTGATTATGGGTAAGGCTTAGCTGGAAATTTATGTGTCTTAGTATGGGTTCCCTCTGAACACACGTGATACGTCTCCGACGTATCGATAATTTCTTATGTTCCATGCCACATTATTGATGATATCTACATGTTTTATGCATACTTTATGTCATATTTATGCATTTTCCGGCACTAACCTATTAACGAGATGCCGAAGAGCCAGTTGCTGTTTTCTGCTGTTTTTGGTTTCAGAAATCCTAGTAAGGAAATATTCTCGGAATTGGACGAAATCAACGCCTAGGGGCCTATTTTCACACGAAGCTTCCAGAAGACCGAAGATGATACGAAGTGGGGCCACGAGGTGGCCAGACACCAGGGCGGCGCGGCCCAAGCCCTGGCTGCGCTGGCCTGTCGTGTGGGGCCCTCGTGTGCCCCCCTGACCTGCCCTTCCGCCTACATATAGTCTTCGTCGCGAAACCCCCAGTACCGAGAGCCACGACACGGAAAACCTTCCAGAGACGCCGCCAATCCCATCTCGGGGGATTTAGGAGATCGCCTCCGGCACCCTGCCGGAGAGGGGAATCATCTCCCGGAGGACTCTACACCGCCATGGTCGCCTCCGGAGTGATGAGTGAGTAGTTCACCCCTGGACTATGGGTCCATAGCAGTAGCTAGATGGTTGTCTTCTCCTCATTATGCTTCATTGTCGGATCTTGTGAGCTGCCTAACATGATCAAGATCATCTATCTGTAATGCTATATGTTGTGTTTGTTGGGATCCGATGGATAGAGAATACTATGCTATGTTGATTATCAATCTATTACCTATGTGTTGTTTATGATCTTGCATGCTCTCCGTTATTAGTAGAGGCTCTGGCCAAGTTTTTACTCTTAACTCCAAGAGGGAGTATTTATGCTCGATAGTGGGTTCATGCCTCCATTAAATCTGGGACAGTGACAGAAAGTTCTAAGGTTGTGGATGTGCTGTTGCCACTAGGGATAAAACATTGATGCTATGTCCGAGGATGTAGTTATTGATTACATTACGCACCATACTTAATGCAATTGTCTGTTGTTTGCAACTTAATACTGGAAGGGGTTCGGATGATAACCTGAAGGTGGACTTTTTAGGCATAGATGCATGCTGGATAGCGGTCTATGTACTTTGTCGTAATGCCCAATTAAATCTCACAATACTCATCATATCATGTATGTGCATTGTCATGCCCTCTCTATTTGTCAATTGCCCAACTGTAATTTGTTCACCCAACATGCTATTTATCTTATGGGAGAGACACTTCTAGTGAACTGTGGACCCCGGTCCATTCTTTTAATCGAATACAATCTACTGCAATACTTGTTCTACTGTTTTCTGCAAACAATCATCATCCACACTATACATCTAATCCTTTGTTACAGCAAGCTGGTGAGATTGACAACCTCACTGTTTCGTTGGGGCAAAGTACTTTGGTTGTGTTGTGCAGGTTCCACGTTGGCGCCGGAATCCCTGGTGTTGCGCCGCACTACATCTCGCCGCCATCAACCTTCAACGTGCTTCTTGGCTCCTACTAGTTCGATAAACCTTGGTTTCTTACTGAGGGAAAACTTGCCGCTGTACGCATCACACCTTCCTCTTGGGGTTCCCAACGGACGCGTGCTGTACGCGTATCAAGCTCTTTTTCTGGCGCCGTTGCCGGGGAGATCAAGACACGCTGCAAGGGGAGTCTCCACATCCCAATCTCTTTACTTTGTTTTTGTCTTGCTTTATTTTATTTACTACTTTGTTTGCTGCATTATATCAAAATACAAAAAAATTAGTTGCTAGTTTTACTTTATGTACCGTCTTGTTTGCATACTCTATATTAAAAACACAAAAAAAATTTATTTACTTGCATTTTACTCTTGTTACCATGTCTAGTTCTGCACTTGTTACTTCTTCACCTGAAGAATTAGTCTTCACTTTTAAACAAGGGGATGAGGAGAGTTTTAAAGATGCTTGGTCCAGAATTTTTACTTCTTATCGTAAAGCTGAACCTCAAATGACTCTAAGTTTGCTCCTTAGTAACTTTTATTTTGGTCTTATGATTCGCTATAGATATGCCTTGGATGCTTTAGTGGGAGGAGATTTCCTTCATTGCAATGGGGATCAAGCTTTTAATGCCATAAAGAAGTTGGTTGCATCACATGATTCAACTAATAACTTTGATTCAGCCCTTATTAGCATTTATAATAGATTAAACACTCTTGAGACAAGTGCATCTCGCTTGAATGACAACTATCGCTATGTTCATAACTGTCTTGAACAGGTTTTAGTGAACTCTGAACCTTCATTATGGGATCCTACTATTAAAATTGTTATTGGTGATCAAACTCTTCATGCCAATTATGATATTATGTCTGAATTTTGCCTTATGCCTAAGAGTATTCATGAATCTTTGAAACTTTGGGGATTCGTCGAAGGGGGAGAAGGAATAACTCTTATTGATAACTCTGTTATAATCCCTAAGGGAATAGCCGCAGGTGTGCATACAACCATTCTTGGAAGAACAATATCCATTGATTATCTTGTTATTGAATGTGTAGGAACAGGACAAATCACACTCGGAAGATCCCTGCTGAAACTATTGGAAGCAGTCATAGATATGGGAGAAGGCACCCTGAAATTCACCTCTACACCGGGGGGAAGACATGTATTCCCTAAATCAAAGGGTAAGAAAAAGAACAAGAAAGGTAAGGGCAAAGCCCAAGGTAATGTTGATACACCATCTCTTGATAATACTTGATATACACTTTCTGCGCCTAGCTGAAAGGCGTTAAAGAAAAGCGCTTGTGGGAGACAACCCATGTTTTTACTACAGTACCTTTATTTTATATTTGAGTCTTGGAAGTTGTTAATACTGTAGCAACCTCTCCTTATCTTAGTTTTGTGCATTGTTGTGCCAAGTAAAGTCGTTGATAGTAAGGTTCATACTAGATTTGGATTACTGCGCAGAAACAGATTTCTTTGCTGTCACGAATCTGGGCAAAATTCTCTGTAGGTAACTCAGAAAATTATGCCAATTTACGTGAGTGATCCTCAGATATGTACGCAACTTTCATTCAATTTGAGAATTTTCATTTGAGCAAGTCTGGTGCCTCAATAAAATTCGTCTTTACGAACTGTTCTGTTTTGACAGATTCTGCCTTTTATTTCGCATTGCCTGTTTTGCTATGCTTGATGGATTTTTCTATTCCATTAACTTTCAGTAGCTTTGAAAAATGTCCAGAAGTGTTAAGAATGATTGTGTCACCTCTGAACATGTAAATTTTAATTGTGCACTAACCCTCTAATGAGTTGTTTTGAGTTTGGTGTGGAGGAAGTTTTCAAGGATCAAGAGAGGGAGATGATACAACATGATCAAGGAGAGTGAAAGATCTAAGCTTGGGGATGCCCCGGTGGTTCACCCCTGCATATTTCAAGAAGACTCAAGCGTCTAAGCTTGGGGATGCCCAAGGCATCCCCTTCTTCATCGACAACATTATCAGGTTCCTCTAGTGAAACTATATTTTTATTCCATCACATCTTATGTACTTTGCTTGGAGCGTCGGTTTGTTTTTTGTTTTTTTTTTGTTTTTGTTTGAATAAAATGGATCCTAGCATTCTTTGTGTAGGAGAGAGACACGCTCCGCTGTTGCATATGGACAAATATGTCCTTAGGCTTTACCCATAATATTCATGGCGAAAGTTTCTTCTTCGTTAAATTGTTATATGGTTGGAATCAGAAAATGCTACATGTAGTAGTTGCTACAATGTCTTGGATAATGTGATACTTGGCAATTGTTGTGCTCATGTTTAAGCTCTTGCATCATATACTTTGCACCTATTAATGAAGAAATACATAGAGCTTGCTAAAATTTGGTTTGCATAATTGGTCTCTCTAAGGTCTAGATAATTTCTAGTATTGAGTTTGAACAACAAGGAAGACGGTGTAGAGTCTTATAATGTTTACAATATGTCTTTTATGTGAGTTTTGCTGCACCGGTTCATCCTTTTGTTTGTTTCAAATAACCTTGCTAGCCTAAGCCTTGTATCCAGAGGGAATACTTCTCATGCATCCAAAATCCTTGAGCCAACCACTATGCCATTTGTATCCACCATACCTACCTACTACATGGTATTTCTCCGCCATTCCAAAGTAAATTGCTTGAGTGCTACCTTTAAAATTTCCATTCTTCACCTTTGCAATATATAGCTCATGGGACAAATAGCCTAAAAACTATTGTGGTATTGAATATGTACTTATGCACTTTATCTCTTATTAAGTTGCTTGTTGTGCGATAACCTTGTTCCTGGGGACGCCATCAACTACTCTTTGTTGAATATCATGTGAGTTGCTATGCATGTCCGTCGTGTCTGAAGTAAGGGAGATTTACCACTAAAATGGTTAGAGCATGCATAATGTTAGAGAAGAACATTGGGCCGCTAACTAAAGCCATGATCCATGGTGGAAGTTTCAGTTTTGGACAAATATCCTCAATCTCATATGAGAAAATTAATTGTTGCTAAATGCTTAAGCATTAAAGAGGAGTCCATTATCTGTTGTCTATGTTGTCCCGGTATGGATGTCTAGGTTGAGAATAATCAATAGCGAGAAATCCGATGCGAGCTTTCTCCTTAGACCTTTGTACAGGCAGCATAGAGGTACCCCTTTGTGACACTTGGTTAAAACATATGCATTGCGATGATAATCCCGGTAATCCGAGCTAATTAGGACAAGGTGCGGGCACTATTAGTATACTATGCATGAGGCTTGCAACTTGTAAGATATAATTTACATGACACATATGCTTTATTACTACCGTTGACAAAACTGTTTCTTGTTTTCAAAATCAAAGCTCTAGCACAAATATAGCAATCGATGCTTCCCTCTTCGAAGGGCCTTTCTTTTACTTTTATTGTTGAGTCAGTTCACCTATTTCTCTCCACCTCAAGAAGCAAACACTTGTGTGAACTGTGCATTGATTCCTACATACTTGCATATTGCACTTGTTATATTACTTTACATTGACAATATCCATGAGATATACATGTTACAAGTTGAAAGCAACCGCTGAAACTTAATCTTCCTTTGTGTTGCTTCAATACCTTTACTTTGAATTGTTGCTTTATGAGTTAACTCTTATGCAAGACTTATTGATGCTTGTCTTGAAAGTACTATTCATGAAAAGTATTTGCTATATGATTCATTTGTTTACTCATGTCATTTACCATTGTTTTGATCGCTGCATTCATTACATATGCTTACAATAGTATGATCAAGGTTATGATGGCATGTCACTCCAGAAATTATCTTTGTTATCGTTTACCTGCTCGGGACGAGCAGAAACTAAGCTTGGGGATGCTGATACGTCTCCGACGTATCGATAATTTCTTATGTTCCATGCCACATTATTGATGATATCTACATGTTTTATGCATACTTTATGTCATATTTATGCATTTTCCGGCACTAACCTATTAACGAGATGCCGAAGAGCCGATTCTTTGTTTTCTGCTGTTTTTGGTTTCAGAAATCCTAGTAAGGAAATATTCTCGGAATTGGACGAAATCAACGCCCAGGGGCCTATTTTCACACGAAGCTTCCAGAAGACCGAAGATGATACGAAGTGGGGCCACGAGGTGGCCAGACACCAGGGCGGCGCGGCCCAAGCCCTGGCCGCGCCGGCCTGTCGTGTGGGGCCCTCGTGTGGCCCCCTGACCTGCCCTTCCGCCTACATATAGTCTTCGTCGCGAAACCCCCAGTACCGAGAGCCACGATACGGAAAACCTTCCAGAGACGCCGCCACCGCCAATCCCATCTCGGGGGATTCAGGAGATCGCCTCCGGCACCCTGCCGGAGAGGGGAATCATCTCCCGGAGGACTCTACACCGCCATGGTCGCCTCCGGAGTGATGATTGAGTAGTTCACCCCTGGACTATGGGTCCATAGCAGTAGCTAGATGGTTGTCTTCTCCTCATTATGCTTCATTGTCGGATCTTGTGAGCTGCCTAACATGATCAAGATCATCTATCTGTAATGCTATATGTTGTGTTTGTTGGGATCCGATGGATAGAGAATACTATGCTATGTTGATTATCAATCTATTACCTATGGGTTGTTTATGATCTTGCATGCTCTCCGTTATTAGTAGAGGCTCTGGCCAAGTTTTTACTCTTAACTCCAAGAGGGAGTATTTATGCTCGATAGTGGGTTCATGCCTCCATTAAATCTGGGACAGTGACAGAAAGTTCTAAGGTTGTGGATGTGTTGTTGCCACTAGGGATAAAACATTGATGCTATGTCCGAGGATGTAGTTATTGATTACATTACGCACCATACTTAATGCAATTGTCTGTTGTTTGCAACTTAATACTGGAAGGGGTTCGGATGATAACCTGAAGGTGGACATTTTAGGCATAGATGTATGCTGGATAGCGGTCTATGTACTTTGTCGTAATGCCCAATTAAATCTCACAATACTCATCATATCATGTATGTGCATTGTCATGCCCTCTCTATTTGTCAATTGCCCAACTGTAATTTGTTCACCCAACATGCTATTTATCTTATGGGAGAGACACCTCTAGTGAACTGTGGACCCCGGTCCATTCTTTTAATCGAATACAATCTACTGCAATACTTGTTCTACTGTTTTCTGCAAACAATCATCATCCACACTATACATCTAATCCTTTGTTACAGCAAGCCGGTGAGATTGACAACCTCACTGTTTCGTTGGGGCAAAGTACTTTGGTTGTGTTGTGCAGGTTCCATGTTGGCGCCGGAATCCCTGGTGTTGCGCCGCACTACATCTCGCCGCCATCAACCTTCAACGTGCTTCTTGGCTCCTACTGGTTCGATAAACCTTGGTTTCTTACTGAGGGAAAACTTGCCGCTGTACGCATCACACCTTCCTCTTGGGCTTCCCAACGGACGCGTGTTGTACGCGTATCAACACGTCATAGGGGTTATGCTTGAGGCTGCCTCCGTTGTTGAGAAATGATGTAAATTGAGGTGAATTGTACGGCCAAGCCCTGTGCAGTTCCCGGGTTAACAGTTGGTTTTCACCGGGAGGCCAAGCTCATGGGGAGAGGTGCCTATACTAGGGTGTGTAAGTGAAAGGTTAACGGTTGATGATCCGCGTACTGAGTTACGATTATTCGGGGTTTATCCCTGACGGATGTAATCAAATGTTGTGGCACAAGTGTGCAAACTCTGCAGAGTGTAAACCTATTCGAATAGCCGCGTCCGCGGATATGGACAATTGGAAAGGCCATACTGTTTCCGTCATCAGAATTTATATCTATGTGACTAGTGAATTTTGAACTTGAATTTGAATGGTGACTTTGAAATTGAATCACAACAGGGTTGTGGGAATGACACTAATGTTCCCACTTGAGTTAGTTAGCACTTGAGGAGTTTGTTTACTAAAATGTTCCTCAACTAAAATTGGCTTTACGCAAATAACCTTAGAGCTTAGAACACTCTCTTTAGTAATGTTAGTACTTACATTAGTATTAGATTGCGAGTACTTAAAGTACTCACGGCTTTGTCCCTGGCTATTCAAGTGGCCAGAATATGAAGCCGAGCAGCAGTACGAGGATGACGATCAGCAGGACGTCTACCACAACTAGGAGCTTATAACGTCAAGCGTTGGCCTGTGGACTAGAGAGTCCGTGTATCTTACGCTTCCGCTATGAACTGGTGTTTGTTTGTTGATCATTAGATCAACTATTCGTGTAATATGGATCATGTGATTCCAAGTTGTAAGACTTTATTGTTTGTAATGAATGATGACTGTGATACTTAACTATTATGCCTCGCAACAACAATTTCCTGGGATTGCGATGTATGACATAATAGGCATTCGGACTTAAAAATCCGGGTGTTGACATAACCACAATGAACATTACATCTATGTCATCTCGTGCTAATTGCTATGGATCTGTATTGTGTTGCTATATCAATCATGTGTATCGTGGATTAGGTTCCATACGAGGAGATTTCCGTCTACGACATGCCTTCGGTATCAACAAAATATCGGTGATTGTTATAAAAGCGACAAGCAAATAACGAAGAACGATATAGGTAAACGCAGCGGAGACACAAGATTTAATGTGGAAAACCTCTTTCAACACAGAAGGGAAAAAAAACCACGGGCACCAGCCAGCAAAACTTCACTATATCGGGGAGTGTTTACAAACGTTGTGGGTTATCTTATATTCTGATAAACCCTACCCAGCGGCTTACAAGATGTATATATAGGCGGTGCCAACGATCCGCACCGTACCGCAGGGGCTGCCGCCCCCGCACCCCCCTTCACAGGCGTCCCTGTAGGGCACGACGTATGGGATAACTTCAGACTCCGCTACGCTTTGGCCCAAGCCTACCGGTGACGGGCCTCGCTCCGCTCATCAGAAGTTGGCCTCACTTTAGTATATGAATTTGGATCACAATATAACAAACTCCCCCTTGAGACAAATTCCATCTTGTAGCATGAACTTTAACAACCTCCTGAACAACAGAGAAAAACACTTGCTGGCGCCAACAGCCACTTGGGCTAAATAGTTATACCAACCAAGCTCGAGCAAAGCTCAAACTTGAAAACAGGAACTGACTTTGTCATCATATCAGCAGGATTATCATGAGTACTTATCTTGCATACCTTCAGTTTAGCTTGAGCAACAATCACGCACATAATGGTACTTGATATCAATGCGCTTTGTCCTCTCGATCATGGAACATTTGATCTTTAGTAAGGTATATTGCACTTTCACTGTCAAAAAATAAGTTAATGCAAGAATCATCTCCACAAAGCTCAGCATACAAACCTTTCAACCAAACAGACTCTTTGCAAGCTTCATTAATTGCTATATATTCTGCTTCGGTCGTAGATTGGGCAACCACCGGTTATAAAGTTGCCTTCCAACTCACAGCACATCCACCAACACTAAACACATAACCTGTGAGGGATCTTCTCTTATCCAAATCGGCAGCAAAATCTGAATCCACATAGCCTACGAGTCCCTCACCGGTCTTGCCAAACTTCAAGCAAGCTTTGGATGTGCCACGAAGGTACCTGAAAATCTAGTGAACAACTTTCCAATGTTCTTTACCAGGATTAGCCTTGTATCGACTAACCAAACTCATAGCATATGAAAAATCAGGGCGAGAACAGACCATGGCATACATCAAGGAACCAACATCACTAGAATATGGAACTCGTGACATGTACTCAATATCTCCATCAGTACTAGGACATTGCAATGCCGACAATTTAAAGTGAGGATAAATAGGTGTACTAACAGACTTTGCATCATGCATATTAAAACGATGAAGAACTTTCTGAATGTAATTTTGCTGACTAAGAAATAACACACTAGATTTTCTATCTCATGTAATTTTCATACCTAGTATTTTCTTAGCATCACCAAGATCCTTCATCTCAAACTCACTACTTAATTGTGACTATAAAGTAGTGATCTCTTTCTTCCTCTTGGTAGCAATCAACATATCATCAACATATAACAGCAAGTATATTGGTGATCCATTAACAAACTTGATATAAACACAACTATTATACTGAGATCTCTTAAACTTATTTGCAATCATAAACAAATCAAACCTTTTATACCATTTTCTTGGAGACTGTTTCAGACCATAAACGTACCTCTTCAACTTGCAAACAAGATCCTCCTTATCAGGCACAACAAAACCTTCAGGTTTGTCCATGTATATCTCCTCCTCAAGCTCACCATGCAGAAAAGCAGTCTTTACATCTAGCTGCTCAAGCTCAAGATCATGCATAGCCACAATACCAAAAAATGCACGAATGGAACTATATTTCACAACCGGAGAGAATACATCATTATAATCAATACCTGGAATTTGGCTGAAACATTTTGCTACTAACCTTGCCTTAAACCTCGGAGCCTCATTAGGAGACAAACCTTTCTTTCTTTTAAATATCCACTTACAGCGGACAACCTTCTTTTGTTTAGGCAAGGGCAGAACATCTCATGTGTCATTCTTGTCAAGCGATTGCATCTCCTCTTGCATAGCAGAAATCCATTTCACGCGGTCAACGGATGCAACGGCCTTAGTATATGTAGCAGGTTCAATATCATGTTTCACCTGTTCAGCATAACTCAAAGCATAATGAACAAGATTACATTCTTCAATTAAACGAGGACGTGGACCTTTGTTACGCCTCGGTCTATCAGCAGCAATGGAACTATTTGTTTGCTACAAAACAGGTGGTGAGTGCTAAACAACAGTGTTATCATTTTCAACAATATCATTTTCTTTCTCCTCCACGTGCTCCACCTGTACGCTAATCCTTTGTTGTTCATCATCAGAATTATCAGAAAAATCAACAGCATTAGTAACATCTGTAGATGAACTCTTATAAACCATGATAGCCTCATTAAAGACTACATTCCTGGTATGAAATTTTTTCTTGGTTTTAGGATTTCATAACTTGTATGCCTTAACCCCTGAACCATAACCAAGAAACACACACTTAACAGCCCTAGGCTCTAGCTTTCCATTATCAACATGAGAATAAGCAGTGCAACCGAAACTCTGAACTGTGAATAATCAGCAGATGAACCAGTCTTTGTTACAACAAATATAAAATGAACATGCAGAATCAAGGATCCACTCATCATTGCCAGAAACACAACCAGCAAACACAACTAGGCAATCGCCATCAGAATTATCACGGGAAACAACAGTAGCCTTACCATCACCCTCAGATTTGTTTTTCGGTTGGTAAGTACTATTTCTTTTCTCTTTGTTCTGCAACTTCCAGCAATCATCGATATTGTGGCTAGTTTTCTTACAATACTTGCAGAACTTACCATCTCGTCCCCTGGACTTTGAGCGACATCTATCGGTCTTGCTCTTATCTCTGTTGTAGTTGTTGTTTCTGTTCTCGGTCCTGCCTCGGACCTGCAGTGTTTCTGCCTTAGATGAGGAACCCTCTGCCTGCACCGTAGATTTCATCTTTTCCCTCTGCTGAAGGGCCTCGAAAATTCGCAAAACAATTAGGCAACGAGACTAACAATATAAGAGCGAGATCCTCATCATCATAATTTACCTCCATGGACAACAAATCAGAAACGATCTCTCTAAAGATCGATACGTGATTGATCATTGACGCATATTTTTGCAGCTTGTGCGAGATGATCGATTCCGATTTGCTGTATATAACCAAGATTCACGTGTCTCGCTCCGCTCAAGCCTACCGGCGACAGGCCTCGCTCCGCTCGTCAGAAATTAGCCTTCCTTTAGTATATGAATTTGGATCACAATATAACGGTGATTAGGTATCTAAATTCCTCCCCAAGAGCAATTTCAACAATGTGCAATTAATGTGTGGTGTTCTAGATTAGTGTTCGATGCGGTGTTGTGGTGAGTATGTGTAATGTAGCACATCGACTATTGGGGAATAACAATTTGCCAGCAAGTAGTTGACCTTAATTTATACTCTCTCTGTTTATAGTACTCTCCATTCTATGAAGTTCTTTGAGATTTGCTAAAAATTAGATGTATTGAAACCTAATAAGCATCTAGATACATCTAATTTTTGATAAATCTTAGACAACCAGCGTATATGTTTAGACTCGTATATATCTGCATGCAAATACAGACAAATCAAATACACTCGAAAAGAGGAATTACTCCGGTGGAGTAGTAAGCCAGGACATGAGACTTGGTTGGCCGTCCCGATGGATCCAGTACGTACTTGGGACCATCTCTGAGGCTGACGCGCCAGCAGCCTAGATGTTTCCGACAATTTTGCTCTTGTCATCGTGCAAGGCTGGGGACAATTTTAACTGTTGGTCTGGCCTCGCTACTGCAGAGCGCTTGCAATTTCGCAAATCAGTCCTTGTCGTGTTCAGTCAGATGTGAAGCGACCAGCTTTTTTATCGATCGAGTACGTAGTTTGCTTTGTTTAGACAAGGTGTTTCTTGTGATTGCTTGGAAGGGCAACGTAGACAAAGATGAAAGGAATCAGCGTGAGCAGCGAGGAAATCGTGCCTCAAAGCAACAACGCAGAAGAGTATCAATCAACTGTTTTAAAGTCCAACATGGACACGATGCCGCCACCAAACAAATACACTCAGTTACAACGAACTAAATGATTGCTTGTACGACCAACCTACGATCGATCACTTGTCTGCGTGTTGTGCTCTAGAGTTCTCTATACAACAATTGCATCAGCAACACCACCGACATCATGTAGTTGCATGCCCCACGTTTAATAATCGGTTCTATTGTCAGGTATTCGTTAATCTACCAATATCTACCACGCATGGTCCCACAGCTAAGAAATTGACGGTTCCACTCATGTCAGGTTGCCAAACAAGTCACGTTTAATATAAGTTTAAAATTTTCAACACTTCCAGAATATTTTTTTGGTAGAGAAAGCATATACACCTGAGACTGAGAGCCAAATTAAGTACTGAGCTATTGCTTAATGAGACCATGCATCTATACATTATATGTGCATGCATACGCCAAGAAAATCACGGGTGTTATTCAAAGTCGACTTCTAGAAGGCCTATGACAAAATTTACTGCTGTTTTATGTTCTCTATGCTTAAAATGGAAAGGTTCCCTAAAATTCATTCAATGGACTAAGTTGGTTGTTACTGGCGGTAAAGTTTATGTGATAATTATTGATGTTCTTGGAAAACAAATTAGGAAGGGGCTTCGTCAAGGGGGCGGTTCTCCCCCGTGGTATTCAACATTGTAGCTGATGTTCTTGGTGTTCTTGTGCAAAGAGCGCAAGAAATGAATTTATTAAGGGTTTGGTTGCTGATCCTCTGGATGATGGGATAGCTATCATCTAGTATGACAATGATATTATTTTCAAGTTTGAGGATGATGTATAAAGCTCTAGAAACTTAAAGCTTATCCTTTGCATTTTTTAGCAGCTCACGGGTTCGATGATTAATTGCATTTGGTAAAGCTGTAGATAGTGTAGGAACTTGAATGCTCATATTTTTACTTGTAAAATTGGCAGTTTTCCTTTTAGATATTTTGGTGTTTCTATGCATTTTAGAAACTTTCTAATTCTGATTTAAAGCATACCGAAGATGAAATAGAGAAAAAGACAGATAGCTGGAAAGAAGGCCTAAATTCTATCGGTGAGAGACTTATTTTAACCAGGGCCGCTCCTAGTAATGTGCCAAGTAACATGCTTTCTATGTTTAAGATTCCTAACGGCGTGCTTAAAAGATGTGATTTTTATAGATCCAGTATGCTACGGCAAGAGAAACAAGGCGTTAAGAAATATAACTTTGTTCAATGGACGGATATGTGTCAACCTGAAGACCAAGGAGGTTTAGGAATTTCTAATTTAGAGTATAGAGACATTAGTTTAGTTTGCAAGTGGTTGTGAGGGTTAGAAAACGAAGATGGTTTGTGCCAGAGGTTACTGCGAGCTAAGTACTTAAAAAAGTTATGTTAACTATAAGCGTGTCGCATTTTTGATCTGGTTTAACATCAATCAAAGATGTCTTCTATGGTTGCTATAAGCGTGTCTTGGAAGATGGTAGGAAAACAAGGTATTGGGAGGATTATTGGCTGGGAGACCGCCCTCTTTGCAATAAATTTCTTAGATCATATTACCTTACTAAGTCCAAACATTACCGTTAATACTTTTTTTGTCAATGGTTTTGGTTGCTTGAAGTTTATGAGATTTGAGAGAGAGGAAACTCTCTCAACGTGAAATAAGTTGAATGAGTTGCGTAGTCAGATTCAATTGTCCGATGAGCCTGACAAAGTTAGATATGGCTTTTGACTAGTTCTGGTGATTTCTTGGTTAAATCTTTGTACTTGATGTGTCATCGGTACATAGAATCAATTTTTCATATAAAGTGTTTTGGAAGTTGAACATTCCATTGCCCATTAAGTTTTTTTTATTGGCTGGTAGTTAAGGATAGATTTTTTACTAGAGATAACCCTAAGGAAAAAGGTTGGAAAGGGCATGATTTGTGTGGGTTGTGAATCACAGAAACACTTTTTTTTGGCTGTCCTTTGGCTGGGTATGTTTGGAATGTAGTAGGAGTTTCTTTAATTTTAATGCACTAACCACTTCCTTTTTCCATGTTGTATCAGCAATGTTTCACTAGAATGGATAGGAAGATAGTGATGTTTGGTGATGTTGCTATATGTTTGACTTGATGGAAAACAAGAAACAAATCGTATTAGCAAAGTATTAGGCGTAAGGATCCTACTAATATCATTTTTCTTGTTTGTCACTTCCTAAATGCCTAGGTGAAATTGCAGAAAAATACTCTTCAAAAGCTACTGAGTGACACACGAGATCTTTCCACGACGGCAATGCAAGGGCTAGCTTTGCGCATGAGATCTGTCCTTCCATCGAACAAAAAGTGTATGATGAAAACATATCTCATCATAAATCTAATGATTTCTAATTTAATTTCATAAAACTTACACTAGTAGAAAAAGGGCCTATAATCCCGGTTTATAAGGGCTTTTAGTCCCGGTTTTGGAACCGGGACCAACCATCCGGGACTAAAGGCCATCCCCTTTAGTCCCGGTTGTAAAACAAACCGGGACTAAAGGTCCCGCCACGTGGACTGCTGACGCGCGTCGAGAAAATGACCTTTAGTCCCGGTTTGTAACACCAACCGGGACTAAAGGTTATTTGTTAATTTTTTTAATTCATTTTGTTATGCCTAATTATTTTTCGCTCCTCCTTTTTCCTATTTTTCAGAATTTCTAGTATTTCAGTTATTTAACTAGTTTAATCTCTAACTACACTTAATCTCTAACTACGCTTATAATCTCTAGTCAAATTACTTACCCGTGGTCCAACTTCCCGCTCGGTCACCCATCCTCCCACTACTTCAGCACTAGCACGCTTAACTTCTAAGTGCATGTTTGTTTGGGCTACATCTGAACGAAAATCAGCTCGAGCTGGTAAGATCTGAGAAGCAGCTGGAGCTGGATGGCTGGTCAAATGTAAAATTGCTGTTTGGCAAACTGCATCCAGCTGGAGCTGGATGGCTGGTCAAATGTAAAATTGTTGTTTGGCAAACTGCATCCAGGACTGTTGGTAGACTGGTCCAATGTAAAATAGAAAATAATAACAAAAATATTATTTTCCTTATTATTTAATAATAATAAAATATTATTTCCTTATTATTTAATAATAAAAATATTATTTTCCTTATTATTTTCTATTTAAAAAGATTTTACTATAAAATATAAATTAACTAAGAATCTGAATTTTTTCTCAAGATGCAATTTTTTTCTCGATTTGTAAGTGGGAAGCCACGGGAAGCTGCAGGAAGTACCCCGGGACGTGCTTATGGGCTTTAAGTGTAAATGTGAGAAGCACTTGTAGAAGCCCTTGCCTGGAAGTTAGGTGTTTGACTGTACATGTGCTTTTAAAGGCCCAAAAGCAATAAAAGCTCAAACTCCAGCCCAAACAAACAGGGCTTAAGTTCCTTTTCTATCCCGCTTCCAAGTGCTTCGCGCGCATGTTGTGATAATAGTATCATATCAATTCTATTAACATGTCGGTTGATGTCACACTTATTTATTGTTCGAATTCCAAATAATTATTTTAATAAATAAAACTAATGACGTAATAACATGTTGTGATAATTATATTATAGTTTTATTTTTTATAAATATTATTTTTTAATTTGTATTATAATTGTTCTTTAATATTATATTTTTTAATACCAAACTATGAAAATCTATAAAATTGGCTAACTTTATGGTTAAGTAATAGTAATCTTTATGCATGATAAAATTATTAATTTATAAAATTTTAAAATATAAAATCCTGAATTTCTGGCAAAAACTAAAATCTTCATGCTTTCATATTTTCATTTGGAATTTTGAGAATCTAAAAATTGGCTAACCGGGTAAACCCGGGTGAATTCGGATGTAACTTCTTCGCACGATGATTTTGATATATTATACGTTTTTTTCGATGTCGTATGCAAAAGTTTATGCGGTTTTACCATTTTCAAACTTTTTTTGCAAAAAAAGTGAAAATTAAAATTTGTTAATTTCCCTAATAGTAGGTTGTATAACATACAGGAATCTGAAAACATTTTATTTTTTGAATTTTCTATCATTTTTTTCTATTTTACAGTGTTAAAAAGGGCGATCCGGGGGGGGGGGGGGGGGGTGGGTGTGGAGGAGCAAAAAAAACCTAAAAATCCTTTAGTCCCGGTTCGTATTACCAACCGGGACTAAAGGGAGGCTTTTGCCCCAGAGACCACCCCTTTAGTCCCGGTTGGTATTACGAAACGGGACAAAAGACCTCAAACGGACCGGAACCAAAGGGTTTCCACGATGAACCGGGACTAGTACCCCTTATTGGACCCGGTTTGGTTCAAAACCGGGACTGTTGCTCCCAGGAGCTTGGGACGAAAGGCCTGTTCTCCACTAATATTAGTGCTCTTTTCATAATCGTCTTAAAATATTGAAATTACCCTCTTTCTAGAACCCAGGGGGAGTGGACATTTCTGACAATTTGTCGCTGTCATCGTGCAAAGCTCGGGACAATTACTAACAGCTAGTCTGGGCTCGCTAGTAATGCAGTGCGCTTGCAATTTCGGAAACCAGTCGTTGTCGCGTTCGGTCGGAAGTGAAGCAAGCAGAGCACTTTCTACTGATGCTCAGTATACTTTGCTACTAATAATTAATTCAGGCCCTCAACGCTTTGCTACTGTTGCTTTGTTTATAGTACAAGATGTTTGTCGTGATTGCTTGGAAAGAACAAAGAAAAAGGTAATTTGTGCCACTTCACCAGCTATCCCACCAAACTCAAAGCAGCTACGCAGAAGAGTATCGATCAATCAATTAAATTAGTCCAACATGGACACGAAGCCGCAAACAAACCAATAGACTCAGCTACAAACGAATCTTTAATGACTACTTCTACAACCAGGCTACGATCGAGATCTTGCTTGCATGTTGTGCTCCATAGTTCTCTATACAACGATTGCATCAGCAACGCCGCCGACACGCTCGCTGAACATTGTTCTTGCTGGGTCTTCTGCATCTGCTATTAATCGCCCGGTACGGGCTCTTGCTCACACCTTCCCTATCAATGACTTGGGACGTCTTGTGTGTTTTCTAGGTATTGAGGCCCCTTACAATTCTGGGGTATGATCCTGGCTCAGCATACACCACTAAGAAAAAAAACTACTTGTGACGCATCATCTTTTTGATACCCGTGACGTGCATGCACCACGATTAGCACGTCACTGATAATAGTTACCTATGGCATACTGTTTGGCGTGCCACGGGTAGTGTGCATACCCGTGACGACTATGAGATGCGCCACGGCAAGGCATCGTAGAAAAAAAAAAGGTGCACGATTAGGTCATCCATGTAAAATTTATGGAAAACACCCTAAAAAGTAATCTAGACCCGGAGCGGTTCCATGGCGTCATCGTCGGGCAGAGGACCAACAGCAGCTCGTCCACCGTGGACGAGGATGGAGAGGACGACACGGAGAGCAGCTAGCTGTTGGTCGAGAGCACAAATAAGAGCTATAGAAGGAGGTCGGAGCGGACTATCTCCATGGACGAGGATGGGCGCCCCGGGTCGATTCCTTGGATGAGGATGGAGAGGACAACGCGGCGCATCTCCTGGTACCCTTGGCTAAGCACGGGGTGTTCCATGGCGACGGGGCGACGGTGGGGTTCACAAGATGGTGCTTAGCTTCTTCAGGGAAAAACCATTTCTGTCTCGCTTTGGTGGAGAAGGGGAAAGAAGGGGAAGTTAGAGGCATGGGAAGGAGGCTTTCATGTCCAGCTTATAAAGCTGGCCTAGGGCAAACTTACCCGTGGCGCATTATTAGTAATGATGTGCCATGGGTATGTGAGGCCGTTTCAAAAAAAAATTGCAGCGCAATCTAAAACTTTCGAAAACCTTATTTTCGCTTTTGAATTTGATGAACCTAATTCGGACGTAACTTTTTCCGTAGATACTTTTTATATAAAAATCTTTTTCATCTGACGTCGTATACAAAATACAGAGTGATTTTACCGAAACATATCATCTTTTTACAAAAAAAATTCAAATTAATAATTTTATTTTTCCTAACAACTAGATAAGGTAACATAATTACATCTCAATGAACTTTTAAAATTTGAAGCTTTTTCATTTGTTTTTCAAAACTGAAAAGGTGATCCAAGTGTATCCGTGGAGGAGCAGTATGGGGTTTCGCCACGGGTATGTGTGGGCACCCTTCCCCCCTCCCCAATCCTGGCCCAAAAATACACATGACGCGTGACCTTTTATCGTGAGCCATGGCCGGGTATTGTGGGCACCCCCCTCCCCTCCCAAGCCGGACCAAAAAATACATGTTGCGCATAAATATTTTACGGTGCGCCACATGTAAGTTACTAGCCATGACGCACATATTTTTGGTGTGCTACTGGTCTGTAGCCATGATGCACCACTCTTTCCATGGGTACTCCACCTAGCCATAGTTTTTTTTTTCTCTAGTAGTGATAACTATGCACTTTATTTACACTATCATGCATAAATATGGAGAATTGTCGAGCTGTCTCCACACATGTAGGCCACTGAGAAGTTGGCTCGGGATCTTGGCTCGCCACTAACTGTAGATGATGAATTTAAATGCAGGAGCCTGGTAGGCGGTTTGCAGTATTTGACACTTACTAGGCATAATCTTTCTTTTGCAGTCAACAAGGTATGTCGCTACATCAGTACATTATGATACGGTGAATATCATTCTTCCGTATGTGAAGGGTAGAGTATCAACATGATTGAAGATATAGGAAGACCATTGTTTGTACTGAGTATTTATACGGATGCTAATTGGGTTAGATGTTCTAATGATAGAAGATTCATTGGAGGTTTCACTCCCTTTCTTAGTCCCAATCTCATTTCGTGGAGTTTAATTAAGGAAACAACCCATAGTGTCTCGGTCTAGTACTAAAGTAGAGCATAAGGCATTGTCCAGCGGTATAGCTGAAGCAACTTGGATACAATCTATGCTGAAGGAATTAGGAGTGCATCAGACAAGACCACCAGTATTATGGTGTGATAATCATAAAGCTACGTATTTATATGTAAATACGGTGTTTCAGGCTCGCACAAAACACATTAAGATAGATTTTTAATTTGTGCGAGAGAAGGTTGCTTTGGCAGCTCTTTTCATTTCATCAGGAGACCAACGAGCATATGTTTTCACTAAACCGGTTACATAACTAATTCTTCAAAGAACTCTTGTCAACCTCAACCGTACCTCGTATCCAACGGTTTACGTTGAGAGGGATTATTAAGGATAGAACAACATATTATTAAATGATGTGTAGGATTAATATATGTGTAACTTACGAACGGATCGATTGTGATCCTTCCTTACCTTATCGTATATTGTATGTATTGTACCTTTGGTGTATATAAAAGAGAGAACTTCCAATCGGGAGATTACGGCAAAATTACTCCGCAAACTTACGATGTTGTATATCTTTGGCGAGAGTGGATTTGGTGATCAGCGGGATACGTGAGCACCCGGTTATCACCGTTGGCGAGAGCAGATACTTATAAAGTTGACGCGCCCCCTTCTGCTGTTGCTCCTGACCGAGAGCCTTCACCTTTGGTTTCGCAACTTGTGCCAGCAAGTACTTTATTTTCTGCTGCCCCTTCTAGGCAGGAGGATAATGCTGCTGAACAAACTGAGGAGCCAGCTCCGACATCTCAAGATTTAGGCAAGACCTCGTAAAGTTCATGCTTTGGTAGTTTGATTTGCTTGTTTGTTGCTTTTGTGTGGTGTGCTTTGGAAGTGTTGGGGGTGTGGGAAATGTAAACTACCTTGAACAAAATATCGTTAGATTATGTATGTTCTTGTTCTCGGACCTGGGTTGTAAAATAAAAATTCAGTTTCTTTTTCTATTAAGCTTGTGTTCTAGAAACATAGAAAAGAAGTGTGCAGATTTGCTTGTACTTCCTGTTTCACTTTCTGTTTTTACCTTGATGTTACATGTACTTTTCTGTTTATCTTGCTTGTACTTCCTTACATGTACATCCTTTTGCACGAAGAAGAGTGCAGCTTTGCAGCTATATAGTCATGAATTTTCTGCTCTTGTACTTCCCCGACAATTGTGTTTGTACTTCCCACAACTTAGGTAGTTGAGTACACTTAGTTCTACTTTTTTCAGCATGTACTTCTTTGCACATGGACCTGCACTTCTTTGCTGTGTAGTCATGTACTTCTCTAGTCTGTACACTTCAAACTGTATTTTTTTATAATCTTTGAATCATATCATTTTATGTTTATTCTTTTAAGGTCGTGATGTTTTAATTTCTTTTGTTTCTGCAGCCTCTCAGTACCGCAATTATTCTGCAAAACTTCGAGAAAGTATTGACAAGTTTTTCTATACTGTTACAAAAGTAAAAAGCAGAGATGAAGTAGCGTAAGTTGCTATTATTTTTTTATGCAACAATTCTTATGGCGACTCTTTCTCGTATTGACATTTTTAATTAAATATTATTTTTTCAGGAATAATGTGATGTTTCATAATAAATTTTGTGAAGCTACTGTTAAGGATGTTTAAGAATCCTTTAACCTGCGTGGGATGCTATCAAGTACTGTAGCCGAAATTGGTATTCACCTAATGAGGGAGAAATACAAGGGCACCACCAAGCTTATTGTTCCTTTCTGGGTTTGTGTAAGTTGCAGACATTTATGATGTAGTTTTGTTACTTACCTATCTTTTTTTCCCTGGTATTTGAAGTTTGTTACTTTACATTTCAGGGTAAGATATGGAATGGATACTTTGACAAAAATGTGAGGTCTTGGTTTACAGAAACTGGACTTGCTGCATGTACTTCCCTTTTCTACCTTCTGTACTTCTAATATATGTCTATTGTACTTCTTGTTTAATCTTCTTGTACTTCCCTATCTTTACATTTTTTTCATGTACTTCCTATATTTTCTTCTTTTTTTGCATTATGCAAAGTTAATTTTTAATAAGTGTCAGATACATTTTTTTAAAAGTTTACAACTGACTTTTGTTGCAGGTGAATCTCTTGATCTTGATGAAGAGAATTTCTGTCTTTTCGATACCCAGACTCAGACCTTTGTCCCTGAAGCTGATGTCGTTAACATCAGTAGTCAAGATGATGATTCTGTGAAGAGAACTAACAACAAATCCTCTAATTCTCTGAAGAATAAGCTGGCTGATGTTCTTGGGAAGGCTACTGTTATTGAAAAGACAGTTGTGGATGCTGAAGTTATATCCTTTGATGATGACTTTGTTACCCCAAAGACTAGGTCTGGAAAGGTACTTACTCCTGTTAAGAAGAGAAAGGATCCTTCGGTCGACTCGGCTAATATCACGACTACAAAGAGGGCTCCAAGAAGACCCAAGAAATGGAGTGGACCTGTAGAGATTTTAAAGCCTGGTGAGTTCAATCACCTTAAAAATGCAAGGCTGCTTAAGGACTTCATGCTGAGCAAGCATGGAGTCTAAAAATATGGAAGCTATGATGTCTTTATGATCCTTCTGTTCACATGTTTTTTTCCTGAACTTTTTCTTTCTTTTTTGACCTGTTTTTTCCCCTCTGTAATGATTTTGTTTTTTGTGTCTATACAACGTCAATTACTGTAGATTTGTCCATGGGAAGGATACGTTTGGCGATGATATTGAATCATTATTTACCGGCAAAGAATTGGCTAAGGCATTTGGAGATCTTGGGGAGTTAGAGGGTGAAATGATGAGCTATATTATCTGCGAGTGGAAGGAAGATCCCACCCAGAATCATGTCTTTGCTTCTGGAACGTGTGTCCTATTGTCTCCCTACTTTCTTACGGTGAATAATATAGTTTCTTTTTTTTATAAGCTAGTTGTTATTTGTTGAATAGTCATAACATTTTAAACTTTAATCTTTTTTGTGTAGTATTTGCTAGAAATGGACGGCATGACTGTGAGCAACAACTTTGATGTTGTAAGGGCTGTGCAGAGTTTCCATGATTATTTGAAACCAGGAGAGAATCTCTTGACTGCAAATCTGGTAATACATTCAATAAAAACTTTGATGCCCTAACCTGCCTGCACTTCTGCTGAGTTTAACTATGTTCATCCTTTTCATTTGTATTTTTTTCACTTGTGCACATGTATATTTTATTTTTGATGTATGATACGTCTCCGACGTATCGATAATTTTTTATGTTCCATGCCACATTATTGATGATATCTACATGTTTTATGCACACTTTATGTCATATTCGTGCATTTTCTGGAACTAACCTATTAACAAGATGCCGAAGTGCCGATTCTTTGTTTCTGCTGTTTTTGGTTTCAGAAATCCTAGTAAGGAAATATTCTCGGAATTGGACGAAATCAACGCCCAGGGTCCTATTTTGCCACGAAGCTTCCAGAAGACCGAAGAGTCAACGAAGTGGGGGCCACGAGGTGGCCAGGAGGGCAGGCGGCGCGGCCCCACCCTTGGCCGCGCCGACCTGTCTCCTGGGCCCCTCGCGACGCCCCCTGACCTACCCTTCCGCCTACAAATAGCCTTCGTCGCGAAACCCCCAGTACCGAGAGCCACGATACAGAAAACCTTCCAGAGACGCCGCCGCCACCAATCCCATCTCGCGGGATTCGGGAGATCGCCTCCGGCACCCTGCCGGAGAGGGGAATCATCTCCCGGAGGACTCTACGCCGCCATGGTCGCCTCCGGAGTGATGTGTGAGTAGTCTACCCCTGGACTATGGGTCCATAGCAGTAGCTAGATGGTTGTCTTCTCCTCATTGTGCTTAATTGTCGGGTCTTGTGAGCTGCCGAACATGATCAAGATCATCTATCTGTAATTATATATGTTGTGTTTGTTGGGATCCGATGAATAGAGAATACCATGTTATGTTGATTATCAATTTATATCTATGTGTTGTTTATGATCTTGCATGCTCTCCGTTATTAGTAGAGGCTCTGGCCAAGTTTTTACTCTTAACTCCAAGAGGGGGTATTTATGCTCGATAGTGGGTTCATGTCTCCGTGAATCTGGGGAAGTGACAGAAATCTCTAAGATTATGGATGTGCTGTTGCCACTAGGGATAAAACATTGATGCTATGTCCGAGGATGTAGTTATTGATTACATTACGCGCAATAGTTAATGCAATTGTCTGTTGTTAGCAACTTAATACCGGAGGGGTTCGGATGATAACTTTGAAGGTGGACTTTTTAGGCATAGATGCATGCTGGATAGCGGTCTATGTACTTTGTCGTAATGCCCAATTAAATCTCACTATACTCATCATAATATGTATGTGCATGGTCATGCCCTCTTTATTTGTCAATTTCCCAACTGTAATTTGTTCACCCAACATGCTGTTTATCTTATGGGAGAGACACCTCTAGTGAACTGTGGACCCCGGTCCAATTCTCTATACTGAAATACAATCTACTGCAATCTTGTTCTCTTGTTTTACGCAAACAATCATCTTCCACACTATACATCTAATCCTTTGTTACAGCAAGCCGGTGAGATTGACAACCTCACTGTTTCGTTGGGGCAAAGTACTTGGTTTGTGTTGTGCAGGTTCCACGTTGGCGCCGGAATCCCTGGTGTTGCGCCGCACTACATCTCGCCGCCATCAACCTTCACGTGCTTCTTGACTCCTACTGGTTCGATAAACCTTGGTTTCTTACTGAGGGAAACTTGCCGCTGTGCGCATCACACCTTCCTCTTGGGGTTCCCAACGGACGTGTGTCGAACAGAAAGACAACACGTCAACCACGCGCATCAAGCAAAATTTCTGGCGCCGTTGCCGGGGAGATCAAGACACGCTGCAAGGGGAGTCTCCACATCCCAATCTCTTTACTTTGTTTTTGTCTTGCTTTATTTTATTTACTACTTTGTTTGCTGCACTAAATCAAAATACAAAAAAAATTAGTTGCTAGTTTTACTTTATTTACTGTCTTGCACTCTATATCAAAAACACAAAAAAATTAGTTACTTATATTTACTTTACTTATTTCATTATGTTTCCTTTTAATTTTACCGTAAAAAACATGCCGGTAGGGCGCGGGTCTATAATTGGGAGAAATAATATAGAAGAATTTTTCAACCATGTTAGTACCATTGATAATTTTGAAGATAGACACTTGGTAGACCTTGCTCCTACTTATGAAATTGCCGCTGCTGCTTTAGTTCGTATGATGGAAACTAAATTTGTTAATCTCAATCCTATAATCCAACACATGTTTCTTACACTCGGTGATATGGAAGAAGGGGAAAAGAAAGATTTTGTTCTAGAAACCCTTCTTAGAGAATTTGGTGGTATAGCAAGAGAGGCTAGAAAGGTCTTTGCTAAATATAATATGCTTGGTTCTTATACCAATTTTGTTAGTCTCCTTGAAAAAATGGACATGGAGAGAATAAGGTACACTAATAATATTAATGATGGTGGGGAGATCAAAGCACCAATACCATGCAAGCTCCTAGTGATGAATGATGCACTAGAAAATAACTATGCTTGGCATGTTCCTGAAAATTTGTTTGATGAGAGTACCAAGCCCAAGACTAATGAAAAGGGAGACGCTAAAACTTATGTATCCAATATACTATGAATGGTTGAGAAAACTCCACACCCCGCTGTAGATGCACCATCCTTCGATAATACTTGATACACACTTTCTGCGCCTAGCTGAAAGGCGTTAAAGAAAAGCGCTTATGGGAGACAACCCATGTTTTTACTACAGTACTTTTGTTTTATTTTTGTGTCTTGGAAGTTGTTTACTACTGTAGCAACCTCTCCTTATCTTAGTTTAGTGTTTTGTTGTGCCAAGTAAAGTCGTTGATAGTAAGGTTCATACTAGATTTGGATTACTGCGCAGAAACAGATTTCTTTGCTGTCACGAATCTGGGCAAAATTCTCTGTAGGTAACTCAGAAAATTATGCCAATTTACTTGAGTGATCCTCAGATATGTACGCAACTTTCATTCAATTTGAGAATTTTCATTTGAGCAAGTCTGTTGCCTCAATAAAATTCATCATTACGAACTGTTCTGTTTTGACAGATTCTGCCTTTTATTTCGCATTGCCTATTTTGTTATGTTCGATGGATATTACGATTCCATTGACTTTCAGTAGCTTTGTGCAATGTCCAGAAGTGTTAAGAATGATTATGTCACCTCTGAACATGTATATTTTGATTGTGCACTAACTCTCTAATGAGTTGTTTTGAGTTTGGTGTGGAGGAAGTTTTCAAGGATCAAGAGAGGGAGATGATACAACATGATCAAGGAGAGTGAAAGCTCTAAGCTTGGGGATGCCCCGGTGGTTCACCCCTGCATATATCAAGAAGACTCAAGCGTCTAAGCTTGGGGATGCCCAAGGCATCCCCTTCTTCATCGACAACATTATCAGGTTCCTCCCCTGAAACTATATTTTTATTCCGTCACATCTTATGTGCTTTCCTTGGAGCGTCGGTTTGTTTTTGTTTTTGTTTTGTTTGAATAAAATGGATCCTAGCATTCATTGTGTGGGAGAGAGACACGCTCCGCTGTAGCATATGGACAAGTATGTCCTTAAGCTCTACTCATAATATTCATGGCGAAGTTTCTTCTTCGTTAAATTGTTATATGGTTGGAATTGGAAAATGATACATGTAGTAATTTGCTAAAATGTCTTGGATAATGTGATACTTGGCAATTGTTGTGCTCATGTTTAAGCTCTTGCATCATATACTTTGCACCCATTAATGAAGAAATACATAGAGCATGCTAAAATTTGGTTTGCATATTTGGTCTCTCTAAGGTCTAGATAATTTCTAGTATTGAGTTTGAACAACAAGGAAGACGGTGTAGAGTCTTATAATGTTTACAATATGTCTTTTATGTGAGTTTTGCTACACCGGTTCATCCTTGTGTTTGTTTCAAATAACCTTGCTATCCTAAACCTTGTATCGAGAGGGAATACTTCTCATGCATCCAAAATACTTGAGCCAACCACTATGCCATTTGTGTCCACCATACCTACCTACTACATGGTATTTCTCCGCCATTCCAAAGTAAATTGCTTGAGTGCTACCTTTAAAATTTCTATTCCTCTACCTTTACAATATATAGCTCATGGGAAAAATAGCCTAAAAACTATTGTGGTATTGAATATGTACTTATGCACTTTATCTCTTATTAAGTTGCTTGTTGTGCGATAACCATGTTCCTGGGGACGCCATCAACTACTCTTTGTTCAATATCCTGTGAGTTGCTATGCATGTTCGTCTTGTCTGAAGTAAGGGAGATTTACCACCTTTATGGTTAGAGCGTGCATATTGTTAGAGAAGAACATTGGGCCGCTAACTAAAGCCATGATCCATGGTGGAAGTTTCAGTTTTGGACAATATCCTCAATCTCATATGAGAAAATTAATTGTTGCTACATGCTTATGCATAAAAGAGGAGTCCATTATCTGTTGTCTATGTTGTCCCGGTATGGATGTCTAAGTTGAGAATAATCAATAGCGAGAAATCCGATGCGAGCTTTCTCCTTAGACCTTTGTACAGGCGGCATAGAGGTACCCCTTTGTGACACTTGGTTAAAACATGTGCATTGCGATAATCCCGGTAATCCAAGCTAATTAGGACAAGGTGCGGGCACTATTAGTATACTATGCATGAGGCTTGCAACTTGTAAGATATAATTTACATGACACATATGCTTTATTACTACCGTTGACAAAATTGTTTCTTGTTTTCAAAATCAAAGCTCTAGCACAAATATAGCAATCGATGCTTTCCTCTTTGAAGGACCTTTCTTCTACTTTTATTGTCGAGTCAGTTCACCTATTTCTCTCCACCTCAAGAAGCAAACACTTGTGTGAACTGTGCATTAATTCCTACATACTTGCATATTGCACTTGTTATATTACTCTATGTTGACAATATCCATGAGATATACATGTTATAAGTTGAAAGCAACCGCTGAAACTTCATCTTCCTTTATGTTGCTTCAATACCTCTACTATGAATTATTGCTTTATGAGTTAACTCTTATGCAAGACTTATTGATGCTTGTCTTGAAGTACTATTCATGAAAAGTCTTTGCTATATGATTCATTTGTTTACTCATGTCATTTACATTGTTTTGATCGCTGCATTCACTACATATGCTTACAATAGTATGATCAAGGTTATGATGGCATGTCACTCCAGAAATTATCTTTTTTATCATTTACCTGCTCGGGACGAGCAGAAACTAAGCTTGGGGATGCTGATACGTCTCCGACGTATCGATAATTTCTTATGTTCCATGCCACATTATTGATGATATCTACATGTTTTATGCACACTTTATGTCATATTCGTGCATTTTCTGGAACTAACCTATTAACAAGATGCCGAAGTGCAAGTTGCTGTTTTCTGCTGTTTTTGTATTCAGAAATCCTAGTAAGGAAATATTCTCGGAATTGGATGAAATCAACGCCCAGGGTCCTATTTTGCCACGAAGCTTCCAGAAGACCGAAGAGTCAACGAAGTGGGGCAACGAGGTGGCCAGGAGGGCAGGCGGTGCGGCCCCACCCTTGGCCGCGCCGACCTGTCTCCTGGGCCCCTCGCGACGCCCCCTGACCTATCCTTCCACCTACAAATAGCCTTCGTCGCGAAACCCCCAGTACCGAGAGCCACGATACGGAAAACCTTCCAGAGACGCCGTCGCTGCCAATCCCATCTCGGGGGATTCAGGAGATCGCCTCCGGCACCCTGCCGGAGAGGGGAATCATCTCCCGGAGGACTCTACGCCGCCATGGTCGCCTCCGGAGTGATGTGTGAGTAGTCTACCCCTGGACTATGGGTCCATAGCAGTAGCTAGATGGTTATCTTCTCCTCATTGTGCTTAATTGTCGGGTCTTGTGAGCTGCCGAACATGATCAAGATCATCTATCTGTAATTCTATATGTTGTGTTTGTTGGGATCCGATGAATAGAGAATACCATGTTATGTTGATTATCAATTTATATCTATGTGTTGTTTATGATCTTGCATGCTCTCCGTTATTAGTAGAGGCTCTGGCCAAGTTTTTACTCTTAACTCCAAGAGGAGGTATTTATGCTCGATAGTGGGTTCATGTCTCCGTGAATCTGGGGAAGTGACAGAAATCTCTAAGATTATGGATGTGCTGTTGCCACTAGGGATAAAACATTGATGCTATGTCCGAGGATGTAGTTATTGATTACATTACGCGCAATACTTAATGCAATTGTCTGTTGTTAGCAACTTAATACTGGAGGGGGTTCGGATGATAACCTGAAGGTGGACTTTTTAGGCATAGATGCATGCTGGATAGCGGTCTATGTACTTTGTCGTAATGCCCAATTAAATCTCACTATACTCATCATAATATGTATGTGCATGGTCATGCCCTCTTTATTTGTCAATTGCCCAACTGTAATTTGTTCACCCAACATGCTGTTTATCTTATGGGAGAGACACCTCTAGTGAACTGTGGACCCCGGTCCAATTCTCTATACTGAAATACAATCTCTTGCAATCTTTGTTCTACTGTTTTCTGCAAACAATCATCTTCCACACTATACATCTAATCCTTTGTTACAGCAAGCCGGTGAGATGGACAACCTCACTGTTTCGTTGGGGCAAAGTACT
This sequence comes from Lolium perenne, assembly GCF_019359855.2. Lineage (NCBI taxonomy): Eukaryota > Viridiplantae > Streptophyta > Magnoliopsida > Poales > Poaceae > Lolium > Lolium perenne. Next base: position 47,160,765 of record NC_067244.2, read on the forward strand.
TGGTTTGTGTTGTGCATGTTCCACGTTGGCGCCGGAATCCCTGGTGTTGCGCCGCACTACATCTCGCTGCCATCAACCTTCACGTGCTTCTTGACTCCTACTGGTTCGATAAACCTTGGTTTCTTACTGAGGGAAACTTGCCGCTGTGCGCATCACACCTTCCTCTTGGGGTTCCCAACGGACGCGTGTCGAACGGAAAGACAACACGTCAACCACGCGCATCAATGTACTCTTTAATAACAGATCATCATGCCTTACTGTAAGACGATGCCTGGTTCACAACAGAAGCATCATGTCTTGTATGTCATGAACAAGTATCGTGCAACCTTTGATGTTCTCGATTCGTTTGATTGGAGTTGCCACAAAGAACTTTCTCGGAGTTCGTTCCATGCTGCAGATGTCAAGGAGATTGTATGTTCTAATAATTTTCTGCTTTATTTTCTGACTGCTTTTTTTAAGGTTAAATATCCCTTTGCTTAATGTCATTCCTTTTTCATTTCAATGTTAAAACAGGCTCGAAGGTTGACCTTAGTCATGGAAGGAGTTTATGGCAAACAACAGTATGCCAAAAGTGGTCATCCCAATTGGACCAATGTTTCAAAGAAGCCGAAATACGTGCAAGTCCCCAAGCAGGGTTTCAACCAATGTGGCTACTACTGTTTGAAGTTTGCATCTTCTTTTGACGGTGATCAAGTCGTTCTGGACATTGCAAATGATGATGTATGTTTTTATCTTCATAGATGAAGTAATTTTTTCTTATATTTCTGTATTTTCTTTTCATAATTCTTTCTTTTTCTGTTTATTTTATGCAGCCTCGCGTTGATGATTGGAAGGCAGAGTACTTGTACTCAACTATGTTCCATGTCAACAACATGATTCCTCTACATGATCTGCCAGTGGAAATTCAATGCCTTTCTCCACATTCTGTGTTGTCTACCCAAGGAGAAGAGCTTATTATGATGCTTAGCCAGATGTCATAGGAACATAATTTTCATATTCGTATATAATTTGAATTTGATATTCATATTTGTAATTTAATATAGTTTGACCTATTGGAACATCAGTCTTTTTCATTTTGTACTGGAACATTTGTGTACTTCATACTAATCAATCATGTACTTGGTACTGAGTAAGCTTGTACTTTTGATTGATGTTATCCTGTACTTCTTACAATATATCTCTTTGTTCTTCCTTTTTCAATTAGCCTTTGTGTTTTTTTTTCGAGTGAAGTTTTGTACTTCCTGCAGATTTTAGTTTGTACTTCTTCTGTATTTTCCATATAATAATTTGAGATATGTATTTTTCTGTAGTTGAAGATTCGAAGCTAGTACTTTTGTATTTTTCCAGTTGTACTTCTTTTGTTTTTACTCTCGTACTTCCTGGTCATCTTCTATTTTTTCTTAATCCTCCTCTGTATCCCCTAGAAAACGAAAGCTATGATATGAACTTCTTAATGGAGTTTCAAGAATGTAAACTTGTTGTACTTACTTGTATTCATGCAGATCCATCTATTATATATATACATTTCTTTCTTTTTATTCGTCTAAATTAAGCTTGTACTTACTTGTACTTGATTTCTGTACTTCCTATCTTGTGTGATATGTATTTTTTTTTGCTGGTATTTGTTGTTGAGACTGTACTTCTTTAACTGACAGGCCAGTTAACGGCCCAGTCGGGCTTTCTGGCCCAGTAAGCATGCTGGTACGTGTGCAGTTTTTTTTCGGGGTGGGACTTGTACTTCTTTGCGCTTGAATCTTGTACTTCCTTTCGCATTTATTTTGTACTTCCTTGTAGTTCATTCATGAACTTCCTTTTTGTTTGTTACCTGTAAGATAAATTAGTGTATTCATATATCAAATTTTCCGTGTTGTACTGCCATTCGACGTCAGCTTGTACTTTCTTATATAATTCATGCTAGAACTTGATGTCTCGGGCCTACCCAGGTCTTAGTTTTTGTTGTATATTTTTTGTAATTTTTAACACATTACAAACTTCCTATTTGAGTAACCTCGTACTTCCTATCAATGTATATCGTACTTCCTAGTTTTTATCTTACTGTTTTGCTGATGTTGCTGATGTAAAGACTTTTGATGGTAGTAAACAAATTACTGAATGGAGTAAACCAAGATCATTTTTCCATTTTTACAGATGACTACTGAATGGGAAGTAAACTTAATTACAATATTGTAACTTATTTCTATTTTTTTATGCTAACTTATTTCTGGTGCTCCTTCTTAGTGTTGGTGGCGTTGGTTCATTTCCTTCATCCTCGTCTTCCGCTTTGTCATCTTCTTCTATGTTCTCTCTTTCCTCAGCCTCATCTTCCTCTCCATCTCCCTCTCCCTCGCCATCTTCTTCTTCTTCCTCTCCATCTCCCTCTTCTTCTTCTTCTTCCTCTCCATCTCCCTCTTCTTCTTCTTCTTCTTCTTCTTCTTCTTCTTCTTCTTCCTCTCCCTCTCCCTCGTCATCCTCTTCTTCTTCATCTTGTTCCTCTTCTTCTTCCTCGTTCTCTTCTTCTTCCTCTTCTTCTTCGTCTTCTTTCTCCTTCTTTTTTGGTTTTGTTCTTGTTAGCACTTTCTTCTTCGATTTTCCTTTTAGCTTCAAGCCATTTTTCACAGAGCAAGTAAGAGAGTTGTGGCCTGTTCCATATTTTTTTACATCCTGAACACATTTTTCTTCTTGGAGCTTTTATTTTACTTATAGCAAGTTGTTTCATTACTCTAGGATCTTTTGGACAAGATCTAGAGTTGTGTCCCGCTTTCAGCTTGCATATACTGCAAGTGTTCTTCCCTTCCCTCTTCACAGTCTTCTGCACCTTTTTCTTCATAGCTCCTGGAGGTTTAGAGCCACCAGGTTCCTTATTCCTGCTTCCTTTAGTTTTGGACTTAGGTGGTGGTAGTATAACCCTCTGCGGCATACTGTTACCATCATTGTCAGGCTGATTATCTTGCTGGTTAGGACAATCAGGATATGTCTGTTGGTTTTCTGTCCAAAAGTGAGTTTCTTCAGGCTCAAACTCATCAATATCTGGGCACTGGCCTGAACTATCTTCATCATTATCTGGTGTTGACGAACCCATTGCATCAGGTTCGTCATACAGTGACTGCAGACCAACTTTTGCTCTTGCCCGCTGTTCTTCTGAGCATGTAGCTTTCCGAACAACTTTCATAGCCAGCTGTAGTACTTCATTCTGCTGGTACAGATACGAGGTTCCATCAGAAGCTTGTGTCTTGTAATCTCTCCTATCAAAAGTTCCTCTATGTCGCGCTCCATTAGTGTACCTCCTTAGTATGTAACTGAATGGAACGCTGTCAACCCTCAGGTGGTCCAGCAGGCATAAAACATGTAGGCAGAACAGTCCTGTTGTAATAAAATGAAGTTTCAATCCATTAGAAACGGTAAGAAGTGCAAGGATGGGTGAAAGAGAAGTTTAAGTCACAAGGTAACCGAAGTACAAGTTTTTTTTTTGTTTTTTTATAATGTTTGTACCTGTGTGTTCCCATAGCAGACACTCGCACATGTATTCGCCTCTAATAGGATCTGCAAGTACTCTGAACTGATGATTTGACCAAGAAAATGTAGGATAACGTTGCATAGAAAACAAAAAATTTCCTACCGCGAACACGCAATCCAAGCCAAGATGCAATCTAGAAGACGGTAGCAACGAGGGGATTATCGAGTCTCACCCTTGAAGAGATTCCAAAGCCTACAAGATGAGGCTCTTGTTGCTGCGGTAGACGTTCACTTGCCGCTTGCAAAAGCGCGTAGAAGATCTTGATCACGGCGCCACGAACGGGCAGCACCTCCATACTCGGTCACACGTTCGGTTGTTGATGAAGACGACGTCCACCTCCCCGTTCCAGCGGGCAACGGAAGTAGTAGCTCCTCTTGAATCCAACAGCACGACGGCGTGGTGTCGGTGGTGGTGGAGAAATCAGCAAAAACAGCAGAAAACAGGAACTGGCACTGTGGCATCTTGTTAATAGGTTAGTTCCGGAAAACGCATAAAAACATTATAAAGTGCGAGCAAAACATGTAAGTATTGTCATAAAACAAGCATGGAACATCAGAAATTATGGATACGTTGGAGACGTATCATAGCTCCTCTTGAATCCGACAGCACGACGGCGTGGTGTCGGTGGTGGTGGAGAAATCCGGCGGAGCTTCGCTAAGCGCGCGGGAAGTGGAGGAGCGGGGTGGCTAGGGTTTGGGGAGAGGGGGGCGCCGGCCACTAAGGGGTGCGGCCACCTTGGTGGTTCTTGGGGTGGCCGGCCCCCTCCCATTGTCCCTCATTATATAGGTGGAAGCCCCAAGTGTTGGACTACAAGTCTCCGAATAAGACCCGAACCCAAAACCTTCCATGTGATAGGGAAACCTACCCAAGGTGGGAATCCCACTTGGGGTGGGATTCCCCCCTTCCATGTGGGGGGGTGGCCGGCCCCCATAGGGGGAGTCCACTTGGGACTCCTCCCCCTCTAGGGTTGGCCGGCCATGGAGGTGGAGTCCCTTTGGGACTCCGCCTTCCATAGTGGTTTCTTTCGGACTTTTCTAGAACCTTCTAGAACCTTCCATAGAACCTTCCGGATCATTTTAAATCTCATAAAATGACTTCCTATATATGAATCTTATTCTCCGGACCATTCCGGAACTCCTCGTGATGTCCGGGATCTCATCCAGGACTCCGAACAAATATTCGAACTCCATTCCATATTCAAGTTCTAGCATTTCAACATCCAACTTTAAGTGTGTCACCCTACGGTTCGCGAACTATGCGGACATGGTTGAGTACTCACTCCGACCAATAACCAATAGCGGGATCTGGAGATCCATAATGGCTCCCACATATTCAACGATGACTTTAGTGATCGAATGAACCATTCACATACGATACCAATTCCCTTTGTCACGCGATATTTTACTTGTCCGAGGTTTGATCATCGGTATCACTTCATACCTTGTTCAACCTCGTCTCCTGACAAGTACTCTTTACTCGTACCGTGGTATGTGGTCTCTTATGAACTCATTCATATGCTTGCAAGACATTAGACGACATTCCACCGAGAGGGCCCAGAGTATATCTATCCGTCATCGGGATGGACAAATCCCACTGTTGATCCATATGCCTCAACTCATACTTTCCGGATACTTAATCCCACCTTTATAAGCACCCATTTACGCAGTGGCGTTTGGTGTAATCAAAGTACCTTTCCGGTATAAGTGATTTACATGATCTCATGGTCATAAGGACTAGGTAACTATGTATCGAAAGCTTATAGCAAATAACTTAATGACGTGATCTTATGCTACGCTTAATTGGGTGTGTCCATTACATCATTCATATAATGACATAACCTTGTTATTAATAACATCCAATGTTCATGATTATGAAACTAATCATCCATTAATCAACAAGCTAGTTAAGAGGCATACTAGGGACTCTTTGTTGTTTACATATCACACATGTACTAATGTCACTACAACATAACAGAGCTTTGGTAACACAGTCATGTAACACACAGTTAAATATGTTACATGCAAAATTATAGTAACAGATAATTTGTGTGCCAACGACAGACAGTAACACAAACTATATAAGACCCAAAATTGTGTTACAGAGGTATGGACACAGTAACATATAAATATGTATGGGAGGTAATGTGATACAAGTACATGGACATGGTAACACATATATATGTGTGAGAGGGAGTGTGCTACAAACTTTAGTGCGAGTGCCAAATAATCATGTATTGATCCATAGTGTTACAAGCTCTATTATATGGCTGATCCCGAGTTTTTAGGGTCCCGGGCAAAACTAGAACCAGGAGACACTGAATTATGTGCATCATAATTGTATTGGATATATGTATTTATGTAATTTTACATAAATCATGTGAACCGGGAGACCTTTGGTGTTGTCATCTTAATTTGCACAATAGGAGGAGAGACTTCAACTGATTCTAAATAGGGTTTTAAACTAGAGGTTCTCTTTCTTATATTCATCTCAATTTAAAGAAAAATTATTTATACTTTATCTTAATTCCATGCAATTCAGATCGTTTTCCTCTACACATCATGAGTTTCGAGCAAACCGCACCGCTCTGTCTTCATGTTTCTTCATGTTGCCGTTTGATCCTCAAACCTCCTCTAGAAAGGGACCTTGATATATTTTATTTATTTTTAGTGGTTGCTATTCTACTTGTTTGACGTATAGATCTAAGGTTTTTCACAAAAATAATAAATCATATTCCTCTATTAATATGGTTATTTTGGTCGATAGGAAAAATCAGTAGAGGGAAAATTTTGATCATTCCCGCTAACATATAATTTTCCCTCCGTTGACACCTTCTATATATTAATCCTCTAATTAGTCTCTTCTCGATATCAATCTTCCCTAGAAAAACTCATCTACACGTAACTGGGTCGCCTGGCGGCTGCCACCGTCGCGCTGCCCCCCACACCGGCAACCACCACTGCGCCCCCTTCCCACCATGGCACCGCCTCCCACAGCCACCACTACCGCGCTGCCATCCCACAGCAGCAACCACCACTGCGCCCCCCTTCCCAGTCGGGCCGGGAACTCCATTCCCCTCCTCCTGGTTGCACCTGGCGGCTCGATCTATTCCGCTACATCACCAAGGGCCGGCCACCCTCCCAGCAACTAGCACGTTCGGCTCAGTATTCCCGTCAATTGCAGACATTTGTTGAGCCCCCCCCCCCCCCCCGCATCTCGTCTGAGTACAGGCGTTTTGTTCATGCCCCTGCACCACGAGGTAATTCTCCAGACCCGAGTGGTTTCTCTATTTGATGTTTGTGGTTGATTTGTAACTAAGTTAGGTAATTGTAAGGTCGATCACCTACAATAGCGCTTGCCCCTCTGTTACAGGTTACCCCATCAGGAGCAATCTGGATCCACGACTAGGAGCCCCTTTGCTGGTTCGGTCCTCACGGAAACGGTAGATTAATCTGGTCGTGTTACAAGGAAAGTTTGTTTCATCCTCCTAAATCAGCTGTTAAGTTCCTTGAGAAAAGTTTGGCCCGGTAGAATAAACATTTTGTGCCAATTTAGTTGGATAGTTTGATCAGTCAAAACAATAAAAAACAAGTTAGAAGTAAATGACCGATCTGATGCCTCTGCAGTCCCTCAGTAACCATCGACTGTACTGTATGATATTAACTCTGCAATCTATACATTGGTATATCATGAATTCACTTGTTTCTTTTCTGTACGATTGTTCGGTTCTGTTACCCAAATTACACATGGCACGCCCACAACCTGTTCTGATTTATTTCCCTGTCCAAGACTACAAACTTTTACTAGGTTGATTCTCCTTTCCCCTTTCCTTATTTATCTGCTATGAATTCGTGTCTATTGGAAGTTTGAATTGTTGCTGGATGTTTGATGAGTGAAAATATATGCTCTTATCCATCCGGAGAAACATTTCTGTACTTTTATCTGAATTCCATCTGAAATTCGTGGACACTTAAATGATTGAAGTGTTGTTGCTAAGATAGATATGAAATACACGCACACACTAGAGAGAAATACTCTCGGGTACGTAAGGAGCTTAAGCAAACTTTCTGTTTCTCACTTGTTTTGTTACTTGGTACGTTTAGAGAAGACTACTACATATCCTTTTATAGCACCAGCGAGCTACTGCATACATGGTGTGAACAATTGACTAAAAATATAGCTGCCGTAACAACTTGACCTTCGACTAGTTACAGTCCTGCATACTAGCGTGAACACTTTGCCGACCTGCAGCAGCTTATCACCTAATGCAGCTTATCTTGACTTGCTGCTACTTGTTCACACACACTAGTTTCTTAGTAGCACATGCACGTACTAGTAGAATGTACATGAGTTGTACCCAACAGGTTTGCTTAATCTAACAAGAGGGGTCCTTGAAATCTGCTGATTGCAGCGATGGCCTCACTATACCTGGGAGCATGAAGGTGTCGGAGATATACCCGCATCCCTTATGCTAGTTGGAATTGCAGTTCTTTGGGAGTACCTAGGTTTAGTCTAATTGAGTTGTACCTAATAGCTAATTTCATGTTGAACTATATATAAATCTATTACGGAACCAAACATTTATATCGTTCGGAAGCTAGAAGAAACTAGATTTAATATCAATACATTTTCCATTGTACAATTGGTAGTAAGCATTCCAACATTAGCGACGTGAGCTAAAGGTGTATGTTTCTGCTAAATTTGGAGAGTTGCACAGTTTGAGAACAGATGCATTTGCCATTATGCAGTTTGAGTATGCATTGATCTATTTAGTTGGAACATTTTAGTGATGGTTAGATGAGATCGAGGTGTTTTCAAATCTAGGCTAAGTGATGATATAGTTAGATTCTTGACATTACTGTGAGATATATTCTTGTTATCCTTTCATTTCTTATTATGTGAAGACATAATGACATGCGCAGCATGCTATATGCAGTATCCTGTTGCAGTAATATTGAGTATTGAGATATTAAAAATATCCAAGGACCATATATTTTCCCTGGTTTCTGTTGTGATTACTTCTGATCAGTCTTTCAGTTATTATTGCATCTTTTGTAGGTGGGGGAAACTATAGATCATACATCTGAATCGCTTGTAAGACTAGGCCAGCAGAGGACTAAAAAATAATGCTCCTCAAAAAGAAGGAGCACTTCTTCATTCAAGGTAAAGCTATCCTGGGTTGGCATTAAAACATAGCTCATTTTTCTGATGATAACTAGTGATTATCACCCTTAATCCCACAATGAATAGTGATGTCTCATTTATTCAAGGTTCATGATTGGATAGACAATATTGATGCAGAGGCATTGAGAAATAGTTCAGGAACTTGTAGAATTGTTGATCCGCACAATAACTACTACCACTAAGTTATTTGCTTTTGGATCTTAGTACATGGCATCACCAAACCCAACTTACAGAATGCAGTGGCACATAAACCGATGTTATCTGATAAATTCAATATATAAAGTTAGGAACCTCTATATATGCCCCAAATCTGTGTTGTGCAATAGTTTAAAACATTTAGTAGTCTAGTAGATATTCTGGATTTCGCATGCATCTAAAACATGGTGTGTTCACGTTGAGCTAACTGATTCTTAGATTGTATGTTTGTGTACGGCCTCCAAGTAAAGGGGGGTTGTATTGAGGTTGGTGCCAAATTTTCAATTGTTCTTGTGCACAAAGATGAATCTATTCTGGCTAATGAGGAGTTTGTAAGACAAGTATCCGGCTGCAAGACAAGTAGTGATGCTTTTACCGAAGGATTATTAATTTCTTGGCCTTAAGCTTCTACAAGTCAAATATTTATCCATTTTATGGAGTCATATTGCGAACATTTAATCATATAAATATGAAGTCCATTTTTTTCTTTTACAGATCATAAAGAAGGATGATTCAGTTGTAGTTGGACACTTCAGAGCCCTCCAGGAGCAAATAAAGTTTGATGATTTTGCATAGCAATAATTGAAGTTTACATTGAGAGATTGAAAAATGAGTTTTTGTTTTGTTTTGTTTCGTTGAATTGATGAAAATGCTATGGTGTAATATATGTCACAAATGTGTTGTCTATTGATAAAATGGTATGAATGTAATGGTGTTGCATAAATAATATTGGTGTTTATTTATTGTAATCCATTTGTATCCTACACTCTTTTGTATTTGTAATAAATATCTTGATATAATTAATTTGTGGATGTATTGTGCTTCTATCTCTTTGTCATTTTAATGGTGTTGAGCATCAGTATAATTACATAATAGAGTATGTGCAGCGATTTTATTAAATAAATATATATTTCACAAATTGGTACCTAAAATTGCATTTAATACTAATGATAAAATACACTAATTATGTGGCGGTACTAGTGTTACTATAGTTGCAAACTATGTTACTAGGATAGTTGACAATAAATTATAGTGTTACAGTGTGCGGATAGTGTGTTACTAATTGCATCGAGAAGCTAAAAAGATGTTACTAATTCTGTTACAAGAGTTACAAAATTATGTTACAACAAGTATTTTCCATCTACGAAAGTATGTTACTACCGGTGTTACTATAGCTACAAAATAGTGTTACCGATGCAGTTAGTAACACCTAATGTGCGTGTTACTACGTTCTATCTTGTAACAATTTTTGTAGCATATGGTAACAATTAATATGTATGGCTGTGCACACCACTTAGTAACACGGCCTAATGGAACACATCTCAAAATGTGTTACTGTTTGTCCTAGTAACACTGTTTTGGACATATAGTAACACAAGACTGTGTTACCAAAGGTATGTCCTGTTGTAGTGTGTTTCCGTTAATACAATTATAGCATGACATATAAACATTTATCATAAACATAAAGATATATAATAACCACTTTTATTATTGCCTCTTGGGCATATCTCCTTCAGTCTCCCACTTGCACTAGAGTCAATAATCAAGATTACATTGTAATATACCTAACACCCATGGCATTCTGGTGTTGGTCATGCTTTGCCCTAGGGAGAGCTTTAGTCAACGGATCTGCTACATTCAGATCAGTGTATACTTTGCAAATCTTTACTTCTCCATCTTCGATGTACTCGCGAATCGAGTGGTAACGCAGCTTGATATGCTTCAGCCTCTTGTGTGACCTTGGCTCTTGTGCATTGGCGATGGCACCCATGTTATCACAGTAAATGATTAATGGGTCCAATGCACTAGGAACCACACCGAGCTCTACAATGAACCTCTTCATCCATACCGCTTCTGATGAAGCCTCTGAAGCCGCTATGTACTCTGATTCTGTTGAAGACTTCGCCACCGTGCACTGCTTCGAGCTTGCCCAGCTTACTGCAGCACCATTCAATATAAACACGTACCCAGACTGTGACTTAGAGTCATCAGGATCAGTGTTCCAACTTGCATTCGGTGTAACCATTTACAACGAGCTCTTGGTCACCTCCATAACAAAGAAACATATCCTTAGTTCTTTTCAAGTACTTCAGGATATTCTTGACTGCTGTCCAGTGTTCCATTCCTGGATCACTTTGATATCTGCTAGTCAAACTAATAGCATGCGCTATATCCGGTCTAGTACATAGCATGGCATACATGATAGATCCTACTGCCGAGGCATATGGGATATTACTCATCCTTTCTCTTTCTTCTGCCGTAGCCGGTCCTTGATTCTTACTCAAGACCTTGCCTGGTAACATAGGTAAGAACCTTTTCTTACTTTCGTCCATTCTAAACTTCTTTAGAATCTTGTCCAGATATGTACTCTGTGATAGCCCTATTAGGCATCTTGATCTATCTCTATAAATCTTGATGCCTAATATATACGATGCTTCACCAAGGTCTTTCATTAAAAAACTATTATTCAAATAACCTTTTACACTGCTTAATAGTTCTAAATCATTCCCAATCAATAATATGTCATCTACATATAATATCAGGAATGCTACAGAGCTCCCACTCACTTTCTTGTAAATACAGGCCTCTCCATGACACTGTATAAATCCGAAGTCTTTGATCACCTTATCAAAGCGTCGGTTCCAACTTCTTGATGCTTGCTTCAGTCCATAGATTGAACGCTGAAGTTTGCATACTTTGTCAGCATTTTTAGGATCGACAAAACCTTTGGGTTGTACCATATACAACTCTTCCTCAATGTCTCCATTAAGGAACGCCGTTTTGACATCCATCTGCCAAATCTCATAATCGAAAAATGCAGCTATTGCTAACAAAATCCTCACAGATTTAAGCTTCGCTACAGGTGAGAAAGTCTCATCGTAGTCAACTCCTTGAATTTGTCGGAAACCCTTTGCGACAAGTCGAGCTTTATAGACAGTAATATTACCATCAGCATCTGTTTTTCTCTTGAAGATCCATTTATTTTCGACAGCCTTTCGGCTATCAGGTAAGTCTACCAAAGTCCATACTTTGTTATCATACATGGATCCCATTTCGGATTTCATGGCTTCTTGCCATTTGTTGGAATCTGGGCTCATCATCGCTTCTTCATACGTCGCAGGGTGCTCATCATTGTTATCCACAATCATGACATTTAGACAAGGATCATACCAATCAGGAGTGGCACGTTCCCTCGTCGATCTGCGAGGTTCAGTAGTTTCCTCGTTCGAAGTTTCATGATCATTATCATTAGCTTCCTCTGTTGCCGGTGTAGGCGGTACAGGTACAACTTCTGGTACTGCGCTACTCTGATCAACGAGTATAGATTCATCAATCTCATCGAGTTCTACTTTTCTTCCAGTCACTTCTTTAGTGAGAAATTCTTTCTCAAGAAAGGTTCCGTTCTTAGCAACAAAGATTTTGCCTTCGGATTTGTGATAGAAAGTGTACCCTATAGTTTCCTTAGGGTATCCTATGAAGACGCATTTCTCCGCTTTGGGTTCTAGCTTGTCCGGTTGTAACTTCTTTACATAGGCTTCGCAACCCCAAAATTTCAGGAACGACGGCTTAGGTTTCTTATTAAACCATAATTCATACGGTGTCGTTTCTACGGATTTTGATGGTGCTCTATTTAAAGTGAATGCGGCTGTCTCTAATGCATAACTCCAAAATGATAACGGCAAATCAGTAAGAGACATCATAGAACGAACCATATCTAAGAGAGTTCGATTACGACGTTCGGACACACCGTTTCGTTGTGGTGTTCCCGGCGGTGTCAATTGTGAAAGTATTCCGCATTTCTTTAAATGCATGCCAAACTCATAACTCAGATATTCACCTCCATGATCAGATCGTAGAAATTTAATCTTCTTGTTACGTTGATTTTCTACTTCACTTTGGAATTCCTTAAACTTCTCGAAAGTTTCGGATTTATGTTTCATGAAATAGATATACCCATATCTACTCAGATCATCTGTGAAGGTTAGAACATAACGATAACCACCGCGCGATGCTACACTCATTGGTCCGCACACATCGGTATGTATGATTTCCAATAAGTCGGTAGCTCGCTCCATCATACCAGAAAATGGAGTCTTAGTCATTTTTCCCATTAGACATGCTTCGCATCTATCAAGTGACTCAAAGTCAAGTGATTCAAGTAATCCATCAGTATGGAGTTTCTTCATGCGTTTTACTCCAATATGACCAAGACGACAGTGCCACATATAAGTAGAATTATCATTCAATTTAATTCGCTTAGCATCAATGTTATGTATATGCGTATCACTACTATCGAGATCTAACAGAAATAAGCCATTCTTTTCAGGTGCTCGACCATAAAAGATATTATTCATAAAAATAGAACAACCATTATTCTCAGACTTGAATGAATAACCATCTTGCATTAAACAAGATCCAGATATAATGTTCATGCTCAACGCGGGTACAAAATAACAATTATTTAGGCTTAAAACTAATCCCGAAGGTAGATGTAGAGGAAGTGTGCCAACAGCGATCACATCGACTTTGGATCCGTTTCCAACGCGCATCGTCACTTCATCTTTCAGTAGTCTTCGTTTATTCTTTAGTTCCTGTTTCGAGTTACAAATATGAGCAACCGAACCAGTATCAAATACCCAGGTACTAGAACGAGAACCAGTGAGATAAACATCTATAACATGTATATCAGATATACCTTCTTTCTTTTTCTTGACAAGGCCGCTCTTCAGATCAGCCAGATACTTGGAGCAATTACGCTTCCAGTGTCCCTTCTCCTTGCAGTAATAGCACTTAGCATCAGGCTTAGGGCCGTTCTTAGGTTTCATAGGAGGCGTGGCAGCTTTCTTGCCACCCTTCTTGAATTTTCCCTTACACTTGCCCTGTTTCTTGAAACTGGTGGTCTTGTTGACCATCAACACTTGGTGCTCTTTCTTGATCTCAATCTCAGCAGCTTTTAGCATGCCAAAGAGTTCAGGTAACTCCTTGTTCATGTTCTGCATATTGTAGTTCATCACAAAGTTCTTGTAACTTGGTGGCAGTGATTGAAGGACACGATTAATCCCCAGTCTGTTAGGAATCACTATTCCCAAGTCACTGAGTTTCTTCGCATGCCCGGTCATGGCGAGCATGTGCTCACTAACGGAGCTGCCTTCTTCCATCATACAGCTGAAGAAATGTTTCGATGCTTCATAGTATTCCACGGCCGCATGAGTTTCAAAAATAGCTTTCATCTCTTTCATCAACTCATGAGGATCGTGGTGCTCAAAACGTTTTTGAAGATCGGATTCCAGACTGCACAGGATGGCACACTGAACTTGAGAGTACCGAGTTTTCTGAGTCTCGTAAACAGCTTTTACTTCATCGGTTTCAGTTTCTGCAGGAGGGTCACCTAGCGGTGCATCAAGCACATATTGCAGATTTCCGCCAGAGAGGAAGATCCTTACATGACGGAACCAGTCGGTGAAGTTGCTACCGTTGCTCTTAAGTTTTTCTTTCTCTAGGAACTGGTTAAAATTGATTGGGGACGCCATCTCTACAACATATATTTGCAAAAGTTTAGACTAAGTTTATGAAAAATTGAGTTCAAATTTTAATTCAACATAATTAAAAATCTAGGTGAACTCCCACTCAAAACAATATCCCTCGCATTGTCTTAGTGATCACACGAACCAAATCCACCGCACCTAAGTCCGATCATCACGAGACAAGGTGTGATTTCAATGGCGAACACTCAAAGTGTTCATCATAACAACCATATGATTCATGCTCTACCTTTCGGTATCACGTGTTCCGAGACCATGTCTGTACATGCTAGGCTCGTCAAGGCCACCTTAGTATCCGCATGTGCAAAACTGTCTTGCACCCATTGTATGCACTTGTTGATTCTATCACACCCGATCATCACGAGATGCTTCGAAACGACAAGTCTTGGCAACGGTGCTACTAAGGATGAACACTTTATTATCTTGAGATTTTAGTGAGGGATCATCTTATAATGCTACCGTCGCGATCTAAGCAAAATAAGATGCATAAAAGGATTAACATCACATGCAGTTCATATGTGATATGATATGGCCCTTTTTGTCTTTGCGCCTTTGATCTTCATCTCCAAATCACGGACATGATCTCCATCATCTTCGGGCATGATCTCCATCATCATCGGCGTAGCGTCAAGGTTAATGGCGCCGTCTTCATGATTGTCCTCCATGTAGCAACTATTACAACTACTTTGAAATACTACTCAACATGAAATTTAAAGACAACCATAAGGCTCTTGCCGGTTGCCACAATACAATAATGATCATCTCATACATATTCATCATCACATTATGGCCATATCACATCACCAAACCCTGCAAAAACAAGTTAGACGTCTCTAATTTGGTTTGCATATTTTACGTGGTTTAGGGTTTTTCGAGAGAGATCTAATCTACCTACAAACATGAACCACAACGTTGATACTAATGTTTTCAATAGAAGAGTAAATTGAATCTTCACTATAGTAGGAGAGACAGACACCCGCAAAGCCTCTTATGCAATACAAGTTGCATGTCGAACGAGGAACAAGTCTCATGAACGCGGTCATGTAAAGTTAGTCCGAGCCGCTTCATCCCACTATGCCACAAAGATGCAAAGTACTCAAACTAAAGACAACGAGAGCATCAACGCCCACAAAACCATTGTGTTCTACTCGTGCAACCATCTATGCATAGACACGGCTCTGATACCACTGTAGGATAACGTTGCATAGAAAACAAAAAATTTCCTACCGCGAACACGCAATCCAAGCCAAGATGCAATCTAGAAGACGGTAGCAACGAGGGGATTATCGAGTCTCACCCTTGAAGAGATTCCAAAGCCTACAAGATGAGGCTCTTGTTGCTGCGGTAGACGTTCACTTGCCGCTTGCAAAAGCGCGTAGAAGATCTTGATCACGGCGCCACGAACGGGCAGCACCTCCGTACTCGGCCACACGTTCGGTTGTTGATGAAGACGACGTCCACCTCCCCGTTCCAGCGGGCAGTGGAAGTAGTAGCTTGATAACCCACAAGTATAGGGGATCGCGGCAGTCTTCGAGGGAAGTAAAACCCAAATTTATTGATTCGACACAAGGGGAGGTAAAGAATACTTATAAGCCTTAACAACTGAGTTGTCAATTCAGCTGCACCTGGAAAAGCACTAGCAACAGGGGTGATGTGAAAGTAGCAGTAATATGAGAGCAATAGTAACAGTAACACAGCAGCAGTAACAGTAACACAGAGGCAATGGCACCAGAAAATAGTTGATACTACTATCAATGTCATATAGAACGAGTATATAATGATGAGAGATGGACCGGGGTTCCCAGCGATCTACACTAGTGGCAACTCTCCAATAACAAGTAACAAGTGTTGGGTGAACAAATTACAGTTGGGCAATTGATAGGATTCAAAGCATTAAGACAGAACATCAAGATTATTAATTATGTAGGCATGTTTTCCATATATAGTCGTACGTGCTCGCAATGAGAAACTTGCACAACATCTTTTGTCCTACCAGCCGGTGGCAGCCGGGCCTCTAGGGAATCTACTGGATATTATGGTACTCCTTTTAATAGAGCACCGGAGCAAAGCATTAACACTTGGTGAAAACATGTGATCCTCACATCACCGCCATCCCCTCCGGTTGTCCCGATTCTTATCACTTCGGGGCCTTTGGTTCCGGACAGCGACATGTGCATACAACTTGTAGATACAATCTAAGCAATAAGTATAGAGCTTAAATCTAAGATCATGCCACTCGGGCCCTAGTGACAAGCATTAAGAATAACAAGATTGCAGCAACTATAACTTCACAAACTTTATAGATAGACTAATCATAATGTATCATCCATCGGATCCCAACAAACACAACACCGATTACATCAGATGGATCTCAATCATGTAAGGCAGCTCATGAGATCATTGTATTGAAGTACATGGGATAGAGAGTACCAACTAGCTACTGCTAGAACCCGTAGTCCATGGGGGAACTACTCACGGAGCATGATGGATGCGGTGGCGTCGATGGAGATGGCTTCCGGGGGCACTTCCCCGTCCCGGCAGGGTGCCGGAACAGAGACTTCTGTCCCCCGAATTGGAGTTTTGCGATGGCGGCGGTGCCCCTGGAGTCTTTCTGGAGTTTCGTCAATTGGTATTGCGTTTTTAGGTCGAAAGGGCTTATATAGGCGAAGAGGCGGCGCAGGAGGGTGATAACCCACAAGTATAGGGGATCGCGATAGTCTTCGAGGGAAGTAAAACCCAAATTTATTGATTCGACACAAGGGGAGGTAAAGAATACTTATAAGCCTTAACAACTGAGTTGTCAATTCAGCTGCACCTGGAAAAGCACTAGTAACAGGGGTGATGTAAAAGTAGCAGTAATATGAGAGGAGTAGTAATAAAGAATACAGCAGCAGTAATAGCAATATGAGAGCAATGGCACCAGAAAATAGTTGATACTACTTCCAATGACATATAGAACGAGTATATGATGATGAGATATGGACCGGGGTTCCCAGCGATCTACACTAGTGGTAACTCTCCAATAACAAGTGACAAGTGTTGGGTGAACAAATTACAGTTGGGCAATTGATAGGATTCAAAGCATTAAGACAGAACATCAAGATTATTAATTATGTAGGCATGTTTTCCAATTATAGTCGTACGTGCTCGCAATGAGAAACTTGCACAACATCTTTTGTCCTACCAGCCGGTGGCAGCCGGGCCTCAAGGGAAACTACTGGATATTAAGGTACTCCTTTTAATAGAGTACCGGAGCAAAGCATTAACACTCCGTGAAAACATGTGTCCCTCACATCACCGCCATCCCCTCAGGTTGTCCCGATTTCTGTCACTTCGGGGCCTTTGGTTCCGGACAGTGACATGTGCATACAACTTGTAGATACAATCTAAGCAATAATTATAAAGCTCAAATCTAAGATCATGCCACTCGGGCCCTAGTGACAAGCATTAAGCATAACAAGATTGCAGCAACAATAACTTCACAAACTTTATAGATAGACTAATCATAATGTATCATCCATCGGATCCCAACAAACACAACACCGATTACATCAGATGGATCTCAATCATGTAAGGCAGCTCATGAGATCATTGTATTGAAGTACATGGAGGAGAGTATACCAACTAGCTACTGCTAGAACCCGTAGTCCATGGGGGAACTACTCACGGAGCATGATGGAGGCGGTGGCGTCGATGGAGATGGCTTCCGGGGGCACTTCCCCGTCCCGGCAGGGTGCCGGAACAGAGAGTTCTGTCCCCCGAATTGGAGTTTCGCGATGGCGGCGGCGCCCCTGGAGTCTTTCTGGAGTTTCGTCAATTGGTACTGCGTTTTTAGGTCGAAAGGGGTTATATAGGCGAAGAGGCGGCGCAGGAGGGTCGACAGGGCGGCCTCCTCATAGGGGGGCGCGGCCTAGGTGTGGCCCACGCGGCCCACCCTCCTGGTGGCCCCCTGGCTCTCCTCCGACTCTTCTTCGGTGTTCTGGAGCCTTCCGGAGAAAATAAGATCTTTGGCGTTGATTTCGTCCAATTCCGAGAATATTACCCGAACAGCCTTTCTGGAACCAAAAACAGCAGAAAACAGGAACTGGCACTGTGGCATCTTGTTAATAGGTTAGTTCCGGAAAACGCATAAAAACATTATAAAGTGCAAGCAAAACATGTAAGTATTGTCATAAAACAAGCATGGAACGACAGAAATTATGGATACGTTGGAGACGTATCAGCATCCCCAAGCTTAGTTCCTGCTCGTCCCGAGCAGGTAAACGATAAAAAGAATAATTTCTGTAGTGGCATGCTACTTACATAACCTTGATCATACTATTACAAAGCATATGAAATGAATGAAGTGACTCAAGGCAATGATCTATAGTTGCTAACAAATAGATAACATATAGCAAAACTTTTCATGAAGAGTACTTTCAAGACAAGCACCAAAAGTCTTGCACAAGAGTTAACTCATAAAGCAATAAATTCAAAGTAAAGGCATCGAAGCAACACAAAGGAAGATTTAAGTTTTAGCGGTTGCTTTCAACTTTCAACATGTATATCTCATGGATATTGTCAACATAGAGTAATATGATGAATGCAAATATGCAAGTATGTAAGAATCAATGCACAGTTGACACAAGTGTTTGCTTCTAAGATGGAAGGAAGTAGGTAAACTGACTCAACATAAAGTAAAAGAATGGCCCTTCGCAGAGGGAAGCATTGATTGCTATATTTGTGCTAGAGCTTTGGTTTTGAAAACATAAAGAGAGCATAAAAAGTAAAATTTTGAGAGGTGCTTGTTGTTGTCAACGAATGGTAGTGGGCACTCTAACCCCCTTGCCAGACAAACCTTCAAAGAGCGGCTCCCATTTTATTTTATTTTTGGGTGGCACTCCTTCCAACCTTTCTTTCACAAACCATGGCTAACCGAATCCTCGGGTGCCTGCCAACAATCTCATACCATGAAGGAGTGCCTTTTTATTTTAGTTTTATTATGATGACACTCCTCCCCACCTTTGCTTTCTCAAGCCATGGCTAACCGAATCCTTCGGGTGCCATCCAACAATCACATACCATGGAGGAGTGTCTATTTTTGTTAATTAATTTGGGACTGGGAATCCCATTGCCAGCTCTTTTTGCAAAATTATTGGATAAGCGGATGAAGCCACTAGTCCATTGGTGAAAGTTGCCCAACAAGATTGAAAGATAAACACCACATACTTCCTCATGAGCTATAAAACATTGACACAAATTGAGAAGCATTTTGAATTGTTTAAAGGTAGCACTCAAGCAATTTACTTTGGAATGGCAGGAAATACCACATAGTAGGTAGATATGGTGGACACAAATGTCATAGGTTTTGGCTCAAGGTATTGGATGCACGAGAAGCATTTCCTCTCAGTACAAGGCTTTGGGCTAGCAAGGTTGTTTGAAGCAAACACAAGTATGAAACGGTACAGCAAAACTTACATAAGAACATATTGCAAGCATTATAATACTCTACACTGTCTTCCTTGTTGCTCAAACACTTTTACCAGAAAATATCTAGACCTTAAGAGAGATCAATTATGCAAACCAATTTTAACAAGCTCTACAGTAGTTCTCCACTAATATGTTTAAACTACATGAAAAAACTTAATCATGATCTACTTGAGAGCTCAAAACAATTGCCAAGTGTCAAATTATCCAAGACATTATGAGGCATTTTCTGTTTCCAACCAAATAAAAGTATTGTAGCTTCCAACTTTTATCATTGAACATTAAAAGTAAAACGAAGAACAAGTGTTCATATGAAAAAGCGGAGCGTGTCTCTCTCCCAAACAAGGATTGCTAGGATCCGAATTTATTCAAACACAAACAAAACGAAAGTAAACACAAAGACGCTCCAAGTAAAGCACATATGATGTGACCGAATAAAAATATAGTTTCAATAGAAGAAACCTGATAAGTTGATGAAGAAGGGGATGCCTTGGGCATCCCCAAGCTTAGACGCTTGAGTCTTCTTGAAATATGCAGGGATAAACCACGGGGGCATCCCCAAGCTTTGACTTTTCACTCTTCTTGATCATATATCATCCTCCTCTCTTGACCCTTGAAAACTTCCTTCACACCAAACTTCTCATAAACTTCATTAGAGGGGTTAGTACTCAAAAAATTTGAATCCACCTTGGTCCTGTAGTGACACATTGCAAGAACTCAATAAAACATTAGCTACAGCTCTCCACGTCTAGAAAACCTCGCTTAAAGTCCACAAGAGACAATTCAAAAAAACAGAGACAGAATCTGCCAAAACAGAACAGCCAGTAAAGACGAATTTTTAATAAATACTTCCGTTGCTCAAATCAGAAAACTCAAAACTAATGAAAGTTGCGTACATATCTTAGGAACACGCACGTAAATTGGAATATTTTTCTGAGTTACCTACAGAGAAAACAGCCCAGATTCGTGACAGGTAGAAATCTGTTTCTGCGCAGAAATCCAAATCTAGTATCAACCTTCGATTAGAGGCTTCACTTGGCACAACAAAACACAAAACTAAGATAAGGAGAGGTTGCTACAGTAGTAAACAACTTCCAAGACACAAATATAAAACAAAGTACTGTAGCAAAATAACACATGGGTTATCTCCCAAGAAGTTCTTTCTTTATAGCCATTAAGATGGGCTCAGCAGTTTTAAGGATGCACTCGCAAGAAATAGTATTTGAAGCAAAAGAGAGCATCAAAAGGCAAATCCAAAACACATTTAAGTCTAACATGCTTCCTATGCAAAGGAATCTTGTACACAAATAAATTCATGAAGAACAAAGTGACAAGCATAAGAAGATAGAACAAGTGTAACTTCAAAATTTTAAGCACATAGAGAGGTGTTTTAGTACCGTGCAAATTTCTACAACCATATTTTCCTCTCTCATAATAATTTTCAGTAGCTTCATGAATAAACTCAACAATATAACTATCACATGCAGCATACTTTTCATGATTTCCAAACACATAATTTTTATCAAGCTCAAAAATAGTGGAATTAAAACTTTCAAACTCACTTTTATCAATAATATGACAAGATGATTGATCAATCTCAAGAGATATGGGACTCATAGATAAAGTCAAGAACTCTCCAATCCCATTTTCATTAGTAGTACAATTAATATTATCAAGTAACATAGGACCATCATCAAGAGCTTTATCATAAACATTTGCCAAGCAAAATTCTTTAATACCATGCATTTCGACATCAGGCACAAACAAAGCATTATCATAAGATTTATCAAAGTAGCATGGATTATCATAAATAATAGTAGCATAATTATTCTCACAAGTATTACTCATAGGGAATATTTCAAGAGAATCCATAGGAACATAACATTCAACCTCTTTCGGTAAGCATGGAGGACAATCAAATAGTGTAAGAGATAAAGAGTTACTCTCATTAGAAGGTTGGCATGGGTAGCTAATCCATTCTTCCTCCTTTTGTTCGTCGCTCTCCTCTTCTTTTTCATCCAATGAGCTTTCAGGTTCATCAATTTCCTCCTCTTTTTCATCCAAAGAGCTTTCAGGTTCATCAATTTCTTCTTCCACCGGTTCCTGCAAATTGTGAGTGCATTCTTGTGCATTAATGAGACTCTCTTTATAATCAATGATATAAGAATTATCACTGTAGCATTCTATGAAACAATTAAGGATAGAAGAGACATAATCTTTAAGGTCCTTACAAACAGCACAAGTTTCATAATTCTTAACCACGAAGGATTCGATCTCAGAAGCTCCCATAAATAAGACAAATTGTTCTACCTCTTCGAACCCAAAATGAATATAGCAATTCCGATTATAGCTCTTAATTAAAAATTCCTCACTAAAGCCACATTGAAATTTAAGATGTTTAGTATCCTGTTGAGAGCAACAGTTTATATCATGGCGTTTAAGCAAGATTTTAGCAATTGTATTTAATTTTTCTATCATAGCACTCATTACTTTACCAGTTCTTGATTCTCTATAATTATTATAACATTCTATAAGCTCCAAGTAGGTTGTTGGTTCTCCCATAACAGCAGTTTTTAATTTTTAGGTTTTTCAAATTTTTATGGATTTTTGGGTATAAAATAAAACAAGACAAAAAGAAACTAAGCAAAATAATACTAGACAGAAATAAACTAAGCACAAATAAACTAGACAAAAGTAAACTAAGCAAAACAAAACAAAATAAAATAAAAACAGAGAGAGAGGTAGAGTGTACTCCCCAGGTGAACTTATGAGTAGAGGTATGCCTCCCCGGCAACGGCGCCAGAAAACAGTCTTGATAACCCACAAGTATAGGGGATCGCGATAGTCTTCGAGGGAAGTAAAACCCAAATTTATTGATTCGACACAAGGGGAGGTAAAGAATACTTATAAGCCTTAACAACTGAGTTGTCAATTCAGCTGCACCTGGAAAAGCACTAGTAACAGGGGTGATGTAAAAGTAGCAGTAATATGAGAGCAGTAGTAACAGTAACACAGCAGCAGTAATAGCAATATGAGAGCAATGGCACCAGAAAATAGTTGATACTACTTCCAATGACATATAGAACGAGTATATGATGATGAGATATGGACCGGGGTTCCCAGCGATCTACACTAGTGGTAACTCTCCAATAACAAGTGACAAGTGTTGGGTGAACAAATTACAGTTGGGCAATTGATAGGATTCAAAGCATTAAGACAGAACATCAAGATTATTAATTATGTAGGCATGTTTTCCAATTACAGTCGTACGTGCTCGCAATGAGAAACTTGCACAACATCTTTTGTCCTACCAGCCGGTGGCAGCCGGGCCTCAAGGGAAACTACTGGATATTAAGGTACTCCTTTTAATAGAGTACCAGAGCAAAGCATTAACACTCCGTGAAAACATGTGTCCCTCACATCACCGCCATCCCCTCAGGTTGTCCCGATTTCTGTCACTTCGGGGCCTTTGGTTCCGGACAGTGACATGTGCATACAACTTGTAGATACAATCTAAGCAATAATTATAAAGCTCAAATCTAAGATCATGCCACTCGGGCCCTAGTGACAAGCATTAAGCATAACAAGATTGCAGCAACAATAACTTCACAAACTTTATAGATAGACTAATCATAATGTATCATCCATCGAATCACAACAAACACAACACCGATTACATCAGATGGATCTCAATCATGTAAGGCAGCTCATGAGATCATTGTATTGAAGTACATGGAGGAGAGTATACCAACTAGCTACTGCTAGAACCCGTAGTCCATGGGGGAACTACTCACGGAGCATGATGGAGGCGGTGGCGTCGATGGAGATGGCTTCCGGGGGCACTTCCCCGTCCCGGCAGGGTGCCGGAACAGAGAGTTCTGTCCCCCGAATTGGAGTTTCGCGATGGCGGCGGCGCCCCTGGAGTCTTTCTGGAGTTTTGTCAATTGGTACTGCGTTTTTAGGTCGAAAGGGGTTATATAGGCGAAGAGGCGGCGCAGGAGGGTCGACAGGGCGGCCTCCTCATAGGGGGGCGCGGCCTAGGTGTGGCCCGCGCGGCCCACCCTCCTGGTGGCCCCCTGGCTCTCCTCCGACTCTTCTTCGGTGTTCTGGAGCCTTCCGGAGAAAATAAGATCTTTGGCATTGATTTCGTCCAATTCCGAGAATATTGCCCGAACAGCCTTTCTGGAACCAAAAACAGCAGAAACAGAACCGCACCGTGGCATCTTGTTAATAGGTTAGTTCCGGAAAACGCATAAAAACATTATAAAGTGCAAGCAAAACATGTAAGTATTGTCATAAAACAAGCATGGAACGACAGAAATTATGGATACGTTGGAGACGTATCAGAGGGCGCCTGGGGCCTCCTCCCCATAGGCCGGCGCGGCCAGGGTGGAGCCCGCGCGGCCCTGGCGTGTGGTGGCCCCCTGGCCCGCCTCCGACTCTCCTTCGGTGTTCTGGAGCCTCCCGGGAAAAATAAGATCTTTGGCGTTGATTTCGTCCAATTCCGAGAATATTGCCCGAACAGCCTTTCTGGAACCAAAAACAGCAGAAAATAGGAACTGGCACTGTGGCATCTTGTTAATAGGTTAGTTCCGGAAAACGCATAAAAACATTATAAAGTGCGAGCAAAACATGTAAGTATTGTCATAAAACAAGCATGGAACATCAGAAATTATGGATACGTTGGAGACGTATCAGCATCCCCAAGCTTAGTTCCTACTCGTCCTCGAGTAGGTAAACGATAAAAAGAATAATTTCTGTAGTGACATGCTACTTACATAACCTTGATCATACTATTACAAAGCATATGAAATGAATGAAGTGACTCAAGGCAATGATTTATAGTTGCTAACAAATAGATAACATATAGCAAAACTTTTCATGAAGAGTACTTTCAAGACAAGCATCAAAAGTCTTGCACAAGAGTTAACTCGTAAAGCAATAGATTCAAAGTAAAGGCATCGAAGCAACACAAAGGAAGATATAAGTTTCAGCAGTTGCTTTCAACTTTCAACATGCATATCTCATGGATAATTGTCAACATAAAGTAAAATGATGAATGCAGATAAGCAAGTATATAAGAATCAATGCACAGTTAACACAAGTGTTTGCTTCTAAGATGGAAGGAAGTAGGTAAACTGACTCAACATAAAAGTAAAAGAATGGCCCTTCAAAGAGGGAAGCATCGATTGCTATATTTGTGCTAGAGCTTTCATTTTAAAAACATAGAGAGAGCATAAAAGTGAAGTTTTGAGAGGTGTTTGTTGTTGTCAACGAATGGTAATGGGCACTCTAACCCCCTAGCCAGATAAACCTTCAAAGAGCGGCTCCCATTTTATTTTATTTTTGGGTGGCACTCCTTCCAACCTTTCTTTCACAAACCATGGCTAACCGAATCCTCGGGTGCCTGCCAACAATCTCATACCATGAAGGAGTGCCTTTTTATTTTAGTTTTATTATGATGACACTCCTCCCCATCTTTGCTTTCTCAAGCCATGGCCATCCGAATCCTTCGGGTGCCGTCCAACAATCACATACCATGGAGGAGTGTCTATTTTGGTTAATTAATTTGGGACTGGGAATCCCATTGCCAGCTCTTTTTGCAAAATTATTGGATAAGCGGATGAAGCCACTAGTCCATTGGTGAAAGTTGCCCAACAAGATTGAAAGATAAACACCACATACTTCCTCATGAGCTATAAAACATTGACACAAATCAGAGGTAATAAATTTTGAATTGTTTAAAGGTAGCACTCAAGCAATTTACTTTGGAATGGCGGAGAAATGCCATGTAGTAGGTAGGTATGGTGGACACAAATGGCATAGTGTTTGGCTCAAGGATTTGGATGCATGAGAAGTATTCCCTCTCAGTACAAGGCTTAGGCTAGCAAGGTTATTTGAAGCAAACACAATTATGAACCGGTACAGCAAAACTTACATAAGAACATATTGCAAGCATTATAATACTCTACATTGTCTTCCTTGTTGCTCAAACACTTTTACCAGAAAATATCTAGACCTTAAGAGAGACCAGTCATGCAAACCAATTTCAACAAGCTCTACGGTAGTTCTCCACTAATAGGTTTAAACTACATGAAAAAACTTAATCATGATCTACTTGAGAGCTCAAAACAATTGCCAAGTGTCAAATTATCCAAGACATTATGAGGCATTTTCTTTTTCCAACCAAATAGCCATAAGTGTTGTAGCTTCCAACTTTTATCATTGAACATTAAAAGTAAAACGAAGAACAAGTGTTCATATGAAAAAGCGGAGCGTGTCTCTCTCCCAAACAAGGATTGCTAGGATCCGATCTTATTCAAACAAAAACAAAAATAAAAACACACAGACGCTCCAAGTAAAGCACATATGATGTGACCGAATAAAAATATAGTTTCAATAGAAGAAACCTGATAAGTTGATGAAGAAGGGGATGCCTTGGGCATCCCCAAGCTTAGACGCTTGAGTCTTCTTGAAATATGCAGGGATGAACCACGGGGGCATCCCCAAGCTTAGACTTTTCACTCTTCTTGATCATATATCATCCTCCTCTCTTGACCCTTGAAAAATTCCTTCACACCAAACTTCTCATAAACTTCATTAGAGGGGTTAGTACTCAAAAAATTTGAATCCACCTTGGTCCTGTAGTGACACATTGCAAGAACTCAATAAAATATTAGCTACAGCTCTCCACGTCTAGAAAGCCTTGCTTAAAGTCCACAAGAGACAATGCAAAAAACAGAGACAGAATCTGCCAAAACAGAACAGCCAGTAAAGACGAATTTTATAGAGGTACTTCCGTTGCTCAAATCAGAAAACTCAAAACTAATGAAAGTTGCGTACATATCTGAGGAACACGCACGTAAATTGGCATATTTTTCTGAGTTACCTACATAGAAAACAGCCCAGATTCGTGACAGATATAAATCTGTTTCTGCTAAGAAATCCAAATCTAGTATCAACCTTCGATTAGAGGCATCACTTGGCACAACATTGCAATAAAATAAAGATAAGGAGAGGTTGCTACAGTAGTAAAAACTTCCAAAACACAACAAAATAGTAGCAAAATAAACACATGGGTTATCTCCCAAGAAGTTCTTTCTTTATAGCCATTAAGATGGGCTCAACAGTTTTAATGATGCACTCGCAAGAAATAAGAGTTGAAGCAAAAGAGAGCATCAAAAAGCAAATCCAAAACACATTTAAGTCTAACGCGCTTCCTATGCATAGGAATCTTGTACACAAATAAATTCATGAAGAACAAAGTGGCAAGCATAAGAAGATAAAACAAGAGTAACTTCAACAATTTCAGCATATAGAGAGATGTATTAGTACCATGAAAATTTCTACAACCATATTTTCCTCTCTCATAATAATTTTCAGTAGCTTCATGAATAAACTCAACAATATAACTATCACATAAAGCATTCTTTTCATGATCCATAGACACATAATATTTATCAAGCTCAAAAATAGTGGGATTAAAACTCTCAAACACACTTTTATCAATAATATAACATGATGATTGATCAATCTCAAGAGATATGGGACTCATAGATAATGTCAAGATCTCTCCAATCCCATTTTCATTAGTAGTACAATTAATATTATCAAGTAACATAGGACCATCATCTAAAGATTTATCATAAACATTTGCTAAGCAAAATTCTTTAGTTCCATGCATTTCGACATCAGGCACAAACAAAGCATTATCATAAGATTTATCAAAATAGCATGGATTATCATAGATAACAGTAGCATAATTATTCTCACAAGTTTTACTCATAGGTACTATTTCAAGAGAATCCACAGGAACATAACATTCAACCTCTTTCGGTAAGCATGGAGGACAATCAAATAGTGTAAGAGATAAAGAGTTACTCTCATTAGAAGGTTGGCATGGGTAGCTAATCCATTCTTCCTCCTTTTGGTCATCACTCTCCTCTTCTTTTTCATCCAATGAGCTTTCAGGTTCATCAATTTCCTCCTCTTTTACATCCAATGAGCTTTCAGGTTCATCAATTTCTTCTTCCACATGTTCCTGCAAATTGTGAGTGCATTCTTGTGCATTAATGAGTCTCTCTTTATAATAAATGATATAAGGATTATCAGTGTAACTTTCATTGCAAAAATTAAGGATAGAAGAGACATAATCTTTAAGGTCCTTACAAACAACACAAGTTTCATAATTCTCAACCATGAAGGATTCTATCTCAGAGGCTCGCATAAATATGACAAATTGTTCTACCTCTTCGAACCCAAAATGAATATAGCTATTCCGATTATAGTTCTTAATTAAAAATTCCTCACTAAAGCCACATTGAAATTTAAGATGTTTAGTATCCTGTTGAGAGCAACAGTTTATATCATGGCGTTTAAGCAAGATTTTAGCAATTGTTTTCAATTTTTCTATCACAGCTTTCATAACTTCACCAGCTCTTGATTTTCTATAATTATTATATAATTCTATAAGCTCCAAGTAGGTTGTTGGTTCTCCCATAACAGTAGTTTTTAATTTTTAGGTTTTTCAAATTTTTATGGATTTTTGGGTATATAGGAAAAATAAAACAAGACAAAAAGAAACTAGACAAAAGTAAACTAAGCAAAATAATACTAGACAGAAATAAACTAAGCACAAAGAAACTAAACAAAAGTAAACTAAATAAAACAAAACAAAATAAAATAAAAGCAGAGAGAGAGGTAGAGTGTACTCCCCAGGTGAAACTTATGAGTAGAGCTATGCCTCCCCGGCAACGGCGCCAGAAAACAGTCTTGATAACCCACAAGTATAGGGGATCACGGCAGTCTTCGAGGGAAGTAAAACCCAAATTTATTGATTCGACACAAGGGGAGGTAAAGAATACTTATAAGCCTTAACAACTGAGTTGTCAATTCAGTTGCACCTGGAAAAGCACTAGCAACAGGGGTGATGTGAAAGTAGCAGTAATACGAGAGCAATAGTAACAGTAACACATTAGCAGTAACAGTAACACAGAGGCAATGGCACCAGAAAATAGTTGATACTACTTCCAATGTCATATAGAACGAGTATATAATGATGAGAGATGGACCGGGGTTCCCAGCGATCTACACTAGTGGCAACTCTCCAATAACAAGTAACAAGTGTTGGGTGAACAAATTACAGTTGGGCAATTGATAGGATTCAAAGCATTAAGACAGAACATCAAGATTATTAATTATGTAGGCATGTTTTCCATATATAGTCGTACGTGCTCGCAATGAGAAACTTGCACAACATCTTTTGTCCTACCAGCCGGTGGCAGCCGGGCCTCTAGGGAATCTACTGGATATTAAGGTACTCCTTTTAATAGAGCACCGGAGCAAAGCATTAACACTTGGTGAAAACATGTGATCCTCACATCACCGCCATCCCCTCCGGTTGTCCCGATTCTTATCACTTCGGGGCCTTTGGTTCCGGACAGCGACATGTGCATACAACTTGTAGATACAATCTAAGCAATAAGTATAGAGCTTAAATCTAAGATCATGCCACTCGGGCCCTAGTGACAAGCATTAAGAATAATAAGATTGCAGCAACAATAACTTCACAAACTTTATAGATAGACTAATCATAATGTATCATCCATCGGATCCCAACAAACACAACACCGATTACATCAGATGGATCTCAATCATGTAAGGCAGCTCATGAGATCATTGTATTGAAGTACATGGGATAGAGAGTACCAACTAGCTACTGCTAGAACCCGTAGTCCATGGGGGAACTACTCACGGAGCATGATGGAGGCGGTGGCATCGATGGAGATGGCTTCCGGGGGCACTTCCCCGTCCCGGTAGGGTGCCGGAACAGAGACTTCTGTCCCCCGAATTGGAGTTTCGCGATGGCGGCGGCGCCCCTGGAGTCTTTCTGGAGTTTCGTCAATTGGTATTGCGTTTTTAGGTCGAAAGGGCTTATATAGGCGAAGAGGCAGCGCAGGATGGCGCCTGGGGCCTCCTCCCCATAGGCCGGCGCGGCCAGGGTGGAGCCCGCGCGGCCCTGGCGTGTGGTGGCCCCCTGGCCCGCCTCCGACTCTCCTTCGGTGTTCTGGAGCCTCCCGGGAAAAATAAGATCTTTGGCGTTGATTTCGTCCAATTCCGAGAATATTGCCCGAACAGCCTTTCTGGAACCAAAAACAGCAGAAAACAGGAACTGGCACTGTGGCATCTTGTTAATAGGTTAGTTCCGGAAAACGCATAAAAACATTATAAAGTGCGAGCAAAACATGTAAGTATTGTCATAAAACAAGCATGGAACATCAGAAATTATGGATACGTTGGAGACGTATCATAGCTCCTCTTGAATCCGACAGCACGACGGCGTGGTGTCGGTGGTGGTGGAGAAATCCGGCGGAGCTTCGCTAAGCGTGCGGGAAGTGGAGGAGCGGGGCGGCTAGGGTTTGGGGAGAGGGGGGCGCCGGCCACTAAGGGGTGCGGCCACCTTGGCGGTTCTTGGGGTGGCCGGCCCCCTCCCATTGTCCCTCATTATATAGGTGGAAGCCCCAAGTGTTGGACTACAAGTCTCCGAATAAGACCCGAACCCAAAACCTTCCATGTGATAGGGAAACCTACCCAAGGTGGGAATCCCACTTGGGGTGGGATTCCCCCCTTCCATGTGGGGGGGTGGCCGGCCCCCATAGGGGGAGTCCACTTGGGACTCCTCCCCCTCTAGGGTTGGCCGGCCATGGAGGTGGAGTCCCTTTGGGACTCCGCCTTCCATAGTGGTTTCTTCCGGACTTTTCTAGAACCTTCTAGAACCTTCCATAGAACCTTCCGGATCATTTTAAATCTCATAAAATGACTTCCTATATATGAATCTTATTCTCCGGACCATTCCGGAACTCCTCGTGATGTCCGGGATCTCATCCGGGACTCCGAACAAATATTCGAACTCCATTCCATATTCAAGTTCTACCATTTCAACATCCAACTTTAAGTGTGTCACCCTACGGTTCGCGAACTATGCGGACATGGTTGAGTACTCACTCCGACCAATAACCAATAGCAGGATCTGGAGATCCATAATGGCTCCCACATATTCAACAATGACTTTAGTGATTGAATGAACCATTCACATACGATACCAATTCCCTTTATCACACGATATTTTACTTGTCCGAGGTTTGATCATCGGTATCACTTCATACCTTGTTCAACCTCGTCTCCTGACAAGTACTCTTTACTCGTACCGTGGTATGTGGTCTCTTATGAACTCATTCATATGCTTGCAAGACATTAGACGACATTCCACCGAGAGGGCCCAGAGTATATCTATCCGTCATCGGGATGGACAAATCCCACTGTTGATCCATATGCCTCAACTCATACTTTCCGGATACTTAATCCCACCTTTATAACCACCCATTTACGCAGTGGCGTTTGGTGTAATCAAAGTACCTTTCCGGTATAAGTGATTTACATGATCTCATGGTCATAAGGACTAGGTAACTATGTATCGAAAGCTTATAGCAAATAACTTAATGACGTGATCTTATGCTACGCTTAATTGGGTGTGTCCATTACATCATTCATATAATGACATAACCTTGTTATTAATAACATCCAATGTTCATGATTATGAAACTAATCATCCATTAATCAACAAGCTAGTTAAGAGGCATACTAGGGACTCTTTGTTGTTTACATATCACACATGTACTAATGTTTCGGTTAATACAATTATAGCTTGACATATAAACATTTATCATAAACATAAAGATATATAATAACCACTTTTATTATTGCCTCTTGGGCATATCTCCTTCAGAAAAGTCGGTCATTGGTTGGTGATAGGTCACCAGATAATTGTACTCATCAAGTTCAGGGTAGTCTAGGTTTGGTTTTATGCGGAAGAGTGTGCTTTTCTTCAGCAGAGCCTGGTACTCTTTGAATACAGTCTTCGTATAAAGTTGCTGGAATTGATGCTCAAATCCATAATGGGTTCTCTTATTTGTTTTTGACTGTAAAGAGGACACAACACATTTTTTTAAATCTTTTATGAAGAAAAGATAACAAGAATGCTAACACGAAGCACAAGATGTGTAGTAAATGATTTTTAAATTAAGTACCTATATTGCATGTGTCTTTAAATTTTCTGCCTGTCTCCTTTGGAATATTAGTTTGGTAACTTGTTCTGCAAAACGGTTCAGACTGAGCTTCTCATTTAACAGACCACGCTTTAGGGATGCATTCATGCTTTCTGAGCGTTGAGTAGATGTCATTCTTGCGTAGAAGACGTTCTTGAAATAGGCTGAGATCCACTCCTCCCTGATTTCCCAGAGCTGCAACATCATGGGATCATCGTGCAGATTGTATTTGTCAAGTAGATTTCGCCAAGCGTGTTCAAATTCTGTAGGCATGAGTGGCCAATTTAGGATTGCTGTAAACTCGGCCTTGAAGGTCAAATACTTCTTGTACAGACTCGACAAGTGTAGGTGGAATTTTTTCATCATATGCCATCGGCATAGTTTATGCAGTGTTTTAAAGAAAACATGAGGGATTGCTTGTGCCATGGAAGGGCAATGGTCTGTAAATAAAAAGAAGGTGTCTACAAATCAATACATAAGTGAAGCAGGCAAATTGAATTTCGGTTCAGATGTATATTATTTACTATGCTATATGTTCTCACAGAAATATGCAAAAGAATGTGCGTAAACAGACCTGTTAAAATTATTGTGGGCTGCTTCCCATTCATGCACCTTAAGAACGTTCTGAACAGCCAATAAAATGAGTCTTCACTTTCATCCCTGACAAGAGCACAAGCAAAAATAGTGGACTGCAGGTGATGGTTTACTCCAACAAAGACACCGAGGGGCATGTGGTGTCTGTTTGTTTTGTATGTTGTATCAAATGTTATGCAATCCCCAAAATCCTCGTATGATCCCCTACAGCTTGCAGGAGCCCAAAATATATTCTTTATACGGTTTTCATCATCAAGCTGAAAATCGAAGAAAAACTCTTTGTTGCAAGCTTTCATCTCTCCAAAGTAAGACAGAAGCTTATTAATATCGTCCCTAATATCCTCTTGGGAATTTATTGCCTTCCTGCAATTATATGGATGGAAAGTACAGATTGCTTTAGCAGGAAGTACAACCATACTACAATCAAAAGTACATGGAAAGGTAGACATGCAGTAACAGGAATGTTTTTCACACGTTAAGTACAGAGTTATCATAAAGGGAAGTTGAGGTTCACAAACAACTTAAATTCTAAGTTGAAAAGAGCAAAAAGGCTAGATTGTTGCTTTACCGATTTAGTAAGTCGTGCCCATGAAATGTTAAGTACTGCGCGCCTCCCACCGATGAATATAGGATCGACAAAATTATCCGATGAGATACATTATTAAACTGCAGGAACTTTACAAATTCCAGCAAAGAAGGGTCGAAATTTTTATGAGAATGTAGGAAATTCATCATGCTGGGGCTTTGAATCATATGGTGGTTGTGTTCAAATTTTATATTCTCAATTACATAAGTATCATCTGCCTTCTTCTTTACTCTAATACCAGCAGGGCAACCACATCGACTAGTGGTTTTATCACGCAGGCGATCAGTTCCTGCAACAGTGCTCTCGTAATGACCTTGGCGGTTGCACTATAGGTATCGATTGGCACCATTGTGCTGTCCAGTTCTGACTCCAAAACCAGCATGCCTTGCATATCTGTTGTAAAATATTTTGGCAGCCTCGAAATCTTTGAATACCATTTTTATCTTTGGTAATAGATAATCTGGAAGATCATTATCCTGCAAAAACAAAAAACAATAGTACATTAGGCATTTCAATGATAAGTACAAGTATCATAAACAAGAAAGTACAAGTATAATGTAGCAACAAGTACAAGTGTGATACATCAAGATGTTCAGAAACTAAATTTCTTCAAATGTACTCACATGGCTGTAGCGACGTTTCTCCACTGGGGTATCTGCTTCTTCTTCAGGGAGTATTGGGCAAGGCGGTGTCACCAATGATTTGTGTAACAATGGATCTGACGGGTCACGGCGAGGTAATCTAGATGACGAGGGTCGTACAGGTGCACGAGGAGGCAATCCCGAGGAAGAGGGTCGTACAGGTGCACGAGGAGGCAATCCAAAGGATGAGGGATGTACAGGTGCACGTGGAGGAGGAAATCCATAGGATGAGGGATGTACAGGTGCACGTGGAGGAGGAAATCCAGAGGATGAGGGATGTACAGGTGCACGTTGAGGTGGAATTCCAGAGGTTGATGGACGTACAGTTGCACGTGGAGGAGGAATTCCAGAGGATGAGGGACGTACAGGTGCACGTGGAGGAGGAATTCTAGAGGATGAGGGACGTACAGGTGCACGTGGAGGAGGAATTCCAGAGGATGAAGGTGCTGCTGGTTCAGGTACTTCTGGTTCCCTACTAGTCATTTTGTAGGCACTAGAATTATGTTGATTTGAATGTGCATATCCATTATATGGAATATGATCTGGAGGATGCGTAGCACCAACCTCAGCAACCTTTCTAGCAGGTCGTCTAGTTGATAGGACACGTGCAATATTCAGGATATGTGGTGGCACAGCAGGCCCTGGATTGTAAGGAAATTGTGACGTTGTTTCTGTTTCAGCACTTCTGTTCGTATCACAATTTGTTTCTGGACTATACATGTCTGAGTCCAATCCCATTGTAAAAGGTGAGTAGCCAGTGACATAGAAGTTGCGTGGAATTTCAGGAGTCACCCACTGCAGAGGTTTTGGATCAAGCACAACCTCACTTCTTTTTTCTTCGCCTAGCCATTGATTCATCCTGCAATAGTAGAATATCAGAGATTTATTCGAATTAGTAATGGCAGTACACATATCACAATTATAACTTGGATCAAATAACTAGTTCATGAAAAAAAGTACTAATATGGAGAAAGAGAAGTACAATATAACCAACATTAGCAGTACAAGATAACTAAATACAACACTCAGAGATTACTATGTACAACTAGCAAAACAGAGAAGTACAGGACAAAAGGATTTACTAAGTTCAAGTGCTAAATTCAACTAGTAAAACAGAGAAGTACAAGTCAAAAGGATTACTAAGTACAACTATAAAAACAGAGAAGTACATGACACATGCATTACTAAGTTCAATTTACTAAAGTTCATGTGCTGAAACAGAGAAGTACAGGACACAGCATTACTAAGTTCAATTTACTAAGTTCAACTAGCAAAACAGAGAAGTACAGGTCAAAAAGATTACTAAGTACAACTAGCAAAACAGAGAAGTACAGGACACAGGCATTACTAAGTACAACTATCAAAAGAGAGAAGTACAGGACACAGGCATTACTAAGTTCATGTATTAAAGTTCATGTGCTGAAACAGAGAAGTACATGACAAAAGGATTTACTAAGCTCAAGTGCTAAGTTCAACTAGCAAAATTGAGAAGTACAGGTCAAAAGGATTACTAAGTACAACTAGCAAAACAGAGAAGTACAGGACACAGGCATTACTAAGTTCAAAGAGAAGTACTGGAGTTGCAGTAGAAGCAGAGAAGTACAATAAGCATACAGAATAAGTACAATTTCAATATTCGACAAGTAGAAGCAGAGAAGTACACTGAGAAGTTCAAGATTATAGTTTCTAGTTGTACAACATTGTCTCACCTCATTTTGTTCAGATGTACTTCGTTTCAAAGGTGTAACTGCTGCAGATATACATGTTTCTCTTATTTTATCTGAGAGCAAAGTAGATTTGTGAGCAAATCAAGGTGAAGATCTTGTAGGAACGACATCTTCAACTTTTTTCCGTCGATTCTGCATCTTCTCAGATTTTGGAGGATCCATTTGCTTGGATTTCTTGAATTCAGACAATTTATTTAGAAAAATCCAAGATTTCAACTATGATTTTGGCACTGCAACATTTGCAGAGAAGGATTCCAGAGCTGAAGAATTTGCAGAGATCCCTCAAGAGACTCGCCAGAGAAGTGGGGGCCACGCCAGAGAAGAATTCGGCCGGGATCTAGAGCCGGAGAAGAATTTGGCTCGCCGGAGAAGAAGATCCCGTGTGCTCGGGCGAGATCGGTCGCTCCGCGCGAGCTCGGTCACCGCGCCGCGTGATACGTCTCCAACGTATCTATAATTTCTGATGTTCCATGCTTGTTTTATGACAATACCTACATGTTTTGTTCACACTTTATGATGATTTTATGCGTTTCCGGAACTAACCTATCGACGAGATGCCGAAGTGCCAGTTCCTGTTTTCTGCTGTTTTTGGTTTCAGAAATCCTATTAAGGAAATATTCTCGGAATTGGATGAAATCAACGCCCAGTATCTTATAATTCCACGAAGCTTCCAGAACACCCGAGAGGGACCAGAGGAGGGCCACAGGGGGCCCACACATGTGGCTGGCGCGGCCCAGGAGGGGGGCGCGCCGCCCTATTATGTGGCGGCTCCGTAACCCTTCCAACTCCGCCTCTTCACCTATAAGAAGCCCCCTGACCTAAATCTTCGATACGGAAAAGCCACAGTACGAGAAACCTTCCAGAGCCGCCGCCATCGCGAAGCCAAGATCTGGGGGACAGAACTCTCTGTTCCGGCACGCCGCCGGGACGGGGAAGTGCCCCCGGAAGGCATCTCCATCGACAACACCGCCATCTTCATCACCTCTGCTGTCTCCCATGAGGAGGGAGTAGTTCTCCCTCGAGGCTAAGGGCTGTACCGGTAGCTATGTGGTTAATCTCTCTCCTATGTGCTTCAATACAATGATCTCATGAGCTGCCTTACATGATTGAGATTCATATGAGCTTTGTATCACTATTCATCTATGTGCTACTCTAGTGATGTTATTAAAGTACTCTATTCCTCCTTCATGATGTAATGGTGACAGTGTGTGCATCATGTAGTACTTGGCATAGTTTATGATTGTGATCTCTTGTAAATTATGAAGTTAACTATTACTATGATAGTATTGATGTGATCTATTCCTCCTTTCATAGTCTGTCGGTGACGGTGTGCATGCTATGTTAGTACTTGGTATAATTGCGTTGGTCTATCATGCACTCTAAGGTTATTTAAATATGAACATCGAATGTTGTGGAGCTTGTTAACTCCGGCATTGAGGTGCTCTTGTAGCCCTACACAATTAATGGTGTTCATCATCCAACAAGAGAGTGTAGAGTGTAGCATTTATCTATTTATTCTGTTATGTGATCAATGTGGAGAGTATCCACTAGTGAAAGTATGATCCCTAGGCCTTGTTTCCAAATACTGCAATCACTGCTTGTTTACTGTTTTACTGCATCTCTACTTCCTGCAATATTACTACCATCAACTGCACACCAGCAAGTATTTTCTGGTGCTGTTACTACTGCTCATATTCATTCATACCACTTGTATTTCGCTATCTCTTCGCCGAACTAGTGCACCTATACATCTGACAAGTGTATTAGCTGTGTTGGGGACAGAAGAGACTTCTTGCATTGTGATCGCAGGGTTGCTTGAGAGGGATATCTTTGACCTCTTCCTCCCTGAGTTCGATAAACCTTGGGTGATCCACTTAAGGGAAAACTTGCTGCTGTTCTACAAACCTCTGCTTTTGGAGGCCCAACACTGTCTACAGGAAAAGAAGCGTGAGTAGACATCACCGCGCGAGCTCGGTCGCCGCGCGACGGCGCCGGAGGCGGGAGGCGAGGCGGGGCTGAGGCGGGGGGCGGGCGCGGGGTGGCGGCGGTTGCGAGGTGGCGGCGGGGGACGGGGTGGAAGCGGGGTGGGATCGAGGCAGGTGGATTTTGGTCGGGGGGGGGGTCTCGGTCGGAGCGGGCCTTCCGGCCAGAATCCTTATATAGGGGCCGGAGATGCTCAGAATATTTTTTTGAGCACTGGTTTCAGAATAGTGCAACCATATATATAGTAAGAAAAATTAAATGTGTACAACAGAGTAAGACTCTCACTTGTAATTGTAAGGAAACAGTATTGAATCACAAAAATGCTGCTCTATTATAAACCTTAGTAGGTTTCCCCCCGTTTCTTGGTTTTTATCCCGTGTCATGATGTACTTTATCTTGGTCAACAAACCCAATATTGATTATCTTATTTCTTCTGCATTCATCGATCTTCAGTCTGCATAAGGAAGTACGTAAGGATATAACGAGTATATGCAATGAACAAGAACAACTAAATGAACAGGAACTTATATGTAGTCAACAACTTACAAGCAATAGCAACTCATGAGAGATTTGTCGAGGGCGTCTAAATTGAATAACTGCTAGAGTTCAGAAATCTCAATATGGAGATCCTCCCTTCGGAAGTAATATTCTACTAGGATATTCCCCATGATGAATCTTTTGTTCTCCTTGCACACATCAGGTACCATTGATGCAAATTCCGCATATGCTTTGGGCCTTGGATAAGCACTCGCATCATAATGAACTTCCGCTTCATGCACAACCAGGAAGAAAGGTTGTAGATACATAGAATCACGGGCCAGGTGTTGTGACTGAGGATTCATGTCATCTGTACTTAGACCAAACCATAAGTTCCTTGCCTCACCTCAAAATACGGAAACTCTCTCTCGATGTTTGTCCACTGCCGACCATCTGCGGGGTGCCTCAGCGTCGCGTCTTTCTTATGTTCTTCCATGTGCCATCGCAACAATTTGGCATGCTCTTTGTTTCTGAACAAATGTTTCAACCTTGGTATTCTAGGAGCATACCACATCACCTTCGCAGGAACCCTCTTCCAGGGTGGCTCGCCCTCAACATCACTAGAGTCATCTCTTCGGATCTTGTACCGCAATGCACCGCATATCAGGCATTTATTCACATTCTCGTACTTCTCACCGCGGTAGAGTATACAGTCATTAATTAGGGCATGCATGTATCTTCTGCACATCTAATCCTAAAGGGCAGACAACCTTCTTTGCTTCATACATGCTGGCAGGCAATTCGTTCTTTCTTGGAAGTAACTTCGTTAATATTATCAGCAATTTTTCAAATCCCGAGTCAGTCACACCGGCCTCTGCCTTCCATTTCAGCAATTCCAATATGCTACCCAGCTTTTTCTACCCCATCTTCACAACCAGGGTACAACAATTTTTGCTGATCCTCTAACATCTTGTCGAACTGCAACCTCTCCTTATATGTGCCACAGTCTCTCCTTGCATCAGAAATGGCCCGATGAAGATCATCATCAGTAGGCTCATCTGGTGCCCGTTCTTCACCTCCTTCTTCTTCATTGTCTTCCATTGTGGTATCATCGTATTCAGAGAACATAGATCAGTAGTTGTCATTGTTATCTTGTTCATCGCCATCTTTCATCATAACCCCTTCTTCTTCGTGCTTGGTCCAAACATTATAGCCGGACATGAATCCGTGCTGAAGCAGGTGGCTCTGAATGTCTCTTGAGCAAGAGTAATCCTTCTCATTCCCACATTTCAGACATGGATAACAAATAAAACCTTGCTTCGACTTGTTGGCCTCGGCCACAAGCAGGAATGATTTCACGCCCTCTCTGAAAGCGGGATCGGATCGGTTACCGTACATCCATGGATGACTCATCTGCACCATAAGTACAATTATGTATCAAATGCAATCACCATGCCAAAATTAGTATTGTGCGTTCTATATATACGAGAAAATAGTTGCTAACCTTTTACGACCAAAAAGAGGAGAAATCTTATTAAATAAGATCAAGTGGCATCCTCACAAACATTTCATCAAACACCTCTTGTGCACATGAAGAAAAAAAACTAGCATAAACCTCCACCTTCCACCACCAAGGAAAAATATGTAGGGAGGTGGGGGCTGGCTGTGTATATATAGGCCTGGACCTTTTGTCCCAGTTTATGGCTCAAACCGGGACAAAAGGGGTGCCAGCATGCCGTAGAAGGCCTCGGACCCTTTTGTCCCGGCCCGATCCACCACCCACGACAAAAGGTTCCTAACGGACCGGGACAAAAGGCCCCGTGCCCTCCAGCTGGTTTCAGAGCGACGTGACCAGGCCATTTGTCCCGGCTCCATACTTGACCGGGAGAAAAGGCCTGGACGAAAGCCCAGTTTTCTACTAGTCGGCAACTACCTCGCTGGCCTCCACCTCCACCTCGCCGGCCTCCACCTCGCGCATCTGAGGTCGCGCCAGTGTCTCCCCGGCCAAGGACGTCGCCGTGCAACTTCCCCGCGTCTCTCCGCCCTTCCACTCGATGCGCTAGACCGCATCGATGCGTGTACAGTGCTAACATCGTTAGATACATGTCGAGCAGAGAAGGGGCTCACGTATTGACGTGGGCATTACCCTTCGGGTAACCGACATTGCCCTATCCTGTATAATCTAGTTGGAGGCCCATGAAGGCTCTTGAAGGCAAGGCGGGCCACTTGGATGGCGCACCAGAAGATACCTTGGCAGGCAAGACAAGGAAGGAGCCGAACAAGGAAAGTTTGGATCTAGTACTACTGTAAATCTAGTCGTACTCGGTTAGACCTCTTGAGACCTGGTGTAACATCCCAAATTTCAATAAAAGAAAGAAGAAGAATTCCAGAGTTCCAAATTTTAGAACCAACAAAAACTTTTATTTGCATATAGTGCCATGCATAGGACTTGTGCATTTTGAGTGATATGCCACGATGATTGTTCTTATTCTTATTTGATAAACCCTAAAACCCTAAAGTGATCAAGTGAAGATCACAAACCAAATAAAATAAAAGAGAAAGAAATCAAATAAGAAAACCCTAAAACCCTCACATATGGTTTATGCCATTTTTGCAAATCTTTACCCTAGACCATTTTGGTCTTCACCATTAGTTGTATTATGTTACTAAACAATTATTACAACTTTTGGAATCAAAGAAACACAAATCAAATCAAATTCAAACTCAAATTGTGATCACATATGATAATGGTCAAATCTGCCATTTATATTCTGGTCACTACTTTGAGCCCTTGCATTTCAAGTTTTTCAAACTAAACTTTCCCAATTCTTTGCACCTCATCCAAGAGCACATCAAGGTGAACAACTTTGGTAAAGACCACCATGCCAAAATCATCTTGGATAAAAAAAACTATGCTCATGCCAAGTTGAGACTTTTTAACATATGCAACAATCTCACTTTGTGCTAATTTGCAATTCTTTGATTTTTAAAATTCCACCACCACACATGGTTGTCTCTGGTCATTTGCAAC
Organism: Lolium perenne; assembly: GCF_019359855.2. Classification (NCBI taxonomy): domain Eukaryota; kingdom Viridiplantae; phylum Streptophyta; class Magnoliopsida; order Poales; family Poaceae; genus Lolium; species Lolium perenne. Next base: position 47,201,807 of record NC_067244.2, read on the forward strand.
TCAACCAAACCCACCACTTTCAATTTTTGAAACCATTTGAACTCAACCAAATTTTGCAAGAAATTGAATTGGGAAAATATGGAACAAATCAAAATCACTATTTTGAATAGTGTTCTGGCCAACCCTAAGCTACCACTCACCTCTACTTTGTCCCCTGGTCTCTTCCCTCTCTACTAACCCAAATAGCAACCCTAGGAGAACAAGCATATCTTGCATGGCATGGCCATGCCGGCCCATGCCACACATGTCGAGCCACCCTCCCTTCTCTTCTTCTCTAGCCACAGCCACCGTGTCCAACCTCACCACCTCACCTCCCTAGCCACGCCTAGCAACGCCATTGCCATGACCGATGCCGACCATCGCCGGATTTCGTGCGCCCAGAATCGCCCAGGATGCCGATGACATCGCGCCAGTACACACCGCGGACGCCACTGGCCACACGCCGTCTCGCCAGCTCAAGCACGCCCTGGACCACCTCGCTGCAGGTTAAGGATCACCTGGCGACCACGAAGCCGCCAGACACGCGCAAGACACCAACCCTGGCCCGCCGCCGCCAAAGACGAGGAAGAAATTCCGCCGCAGACGCGCCCGACACGGAAACCACGCGAACAAATTAGGCACCGCCCGACAGCGCTGTCGCCGCCAAACGCACCGCCTGGACACGCAGAACAGTTCCCCGCCATCCTCTAGCTCTCTAGCTCGCCGGAACCGCCGCGTCGATGTCGACTTCACCACGGCCCCGCAGCACCTCCACGATTCTATAAATAGAGAGTTCCCTGGACTCAACTGAGCACACCATCTCACTCCCCTTGCCTCACTGCCTCGCCTCACACCGTTAGCTAGCTCGATCATCGCCGGAGTCGCCGGAATCGCAAGATCGGAGCCGCGGAAGCCCTGGGAGCATCGCCGTCGATTCAGGCCGCCCCAAGCTCCGCCACTGCTACAGGCTGCCTCAGCGTCGTCGACAACCTCGCCCTAAACCTCGCTGATGACCCACAAGTATAGGGGATCGCAACAGTCTTCGAGGTAAGTAAAACCCAAATTTATTGATTCGACACAAGGGGAGGTAAAGAATACTTATAAGCCTTAACAACTGAGTTGTCAATTCAGCTGCACCTGGAAAAGCACTAGTAACAAGGGTGATGTGAAAGCAGCAGTAATATGAGAGCAATAGTAACAGTAACACAGTAGCAGTAATAATAACACAGAGGCAATGGCACCAGAAAATAGTTGATACTACTTCCAATGACATATAGAACGAGTATATGATGATGAGAGATGGACCGGGGTTCCCAGCGATCTACACTAGTGGTAACTCTCCAATGACAAGTGACAAGTGTTGGGTGAACAAATTACAGTTGGGCAATTGATAGGATTGAAATAGCATTAAGACAGAACATCAAGATTATTAATCATGTAGGCATGTTTTCCATATATAGTCATACGTGCTCGCAATGAGAAACTTGTACAACATCTTTTGTCCTACCAGCCGGTGGCAGCCGGGCCTCAAGGGAATCAACTGGCTATTAAGGTACTCCTTTTAATAGAGCACCGGAGCCAAGCATTAACACTTGGTGAAAACATGTGACCCTCATACCTACGCCTTCCCCTCCAGTTGTCCCAATTTCTGTCACTTTGGGGCCTTTGGTTCCGGACATAGACATGTGCATACAACTTGTAGATACATTCTAAGCAATAATTATAGAGCTTAAATCTAAGATCATGCCACTCAGGCCCTAGTGACAAGCATTAAGCATAACAAGATTGCAGCAACAATAACTTCACAAACTTTATAGATAGACTAATCATAATGTATCATCCATCGGATCCCAACAAACACAACACCGATTACATCAGATGAATCTCAATCATGTAAGGCAGCTCATGAGATCATTGTATTGAAGTACATGGGATAGAGAGTACCAACTAGCTACTGTTAGAACCCGTAGTCCATGGGGGAACTACTCACGGAGCATGATGGAGGCGATGGCGTCGATGGAGATGGCTTCCGGGGGCACTTCCCCGTCCCGGCAGGGTGCCGGAACAGAGACTTCTGTCCCCCGAATTGGAGTTTCGCGATGGCGGCGGCGCCCCTGGAGTCTTTCTGGAGTTTCGTCAATTGCTCTCGCGTTTTTAGGTCGAAAGGGCTTATATAGGCGAAGAGACGGAGTCGGAGGGGCCACGGGGCCTCCTCACACTAGGCCGGCGCGCCCCCACCTTGGGCCGCGCCGCCACCATGTGTGGGGCCCCCAGGGCTCCCCTCTGGTCCCTCTCTGACTCTCTGGAAGCTTCCGGGAAAAATAAGATACTGGGTCTTTGTTTCGTCGAATTCCGAGAATATTGCCCGAACAGACTTTCTGGAACCAAAAACAGCAGAAAACAGGAACAGGCACTGTGGCATGTTGTTAATAGGTTAGTTCTGGAAAACGCATAAAAACATTATAAAGTGCGAGCAAAACATGTAAGTATTGTCATAAAACAAGCATGGAACATCAGAAATTAAAGATACGTTGGAGACGTATCACTCGCCGCCGACCGCCGGAGCCCTGGTTAGCCCTCCGACCCCCTAGGCTCGCCGCCAGACCCTCGGGTTCTCGCCGGAGAAGACGATGATCGTGCGCCGCATGATCATCATCTAATCCAACGTCCCACAGCTCGCGTACCGTTTCGGGTTTCAAATAGAGACTGACGGGTGGCCCCCACCTCGTCAGACGGCCCACTCGCACGAGATGCGTTGTTGGGCCAAGTTTCGCTGTTTAAACCCGTTTCGGCCAAACTTAGTTTCCCGCCGGCCCTTTAATTCAAATTCCGTTTAAATAATTTCAGTTCAAATTCAATACTAGTCCTGACTTTGAAATTCAATAGAATCTGTTTGGCTTGGCAAAATTTAGTAAACTTGATATTGTTGGAAAGCTATTGAAAAGTTCTAACCAATGCCACTTGTCTAAACCATAGATTTGATGTAGAGATAAAATGACAAAAATATTAAGTCAGGGACTTTTGCACATTCAAATAAATCTGAAAAATCAACCAAAAATGATATTTAGTTAATTCCAACTCTAATAGCTCACATTTAACATACACTAATTGTTTCTGCAAAAATATGGGTGGTCACTTTGAATGATCATGCCCTAAATTAAATAAGGGACTATATGGCTAGTTTAATTAAGTGATATTGTCTAAAACTATTATGAAAATCATATGAAGTGTTTCACTTCATTTAAATCTTGTCCCAAGTACTTTCATATGAAGTTTGGACCCCTGGTCAACTACTCTCACATGAAATACTTGGTGATTTTAAATTATAATAAGCATTGTTAAATAGTATGAGGTATTCTACCTCATTTAAATCATTTTCTCAAATGATGATGATGAATGGTTGACTTAGGTCAACATGATTTCATGTATGATTGTTTGAGAAATTAAATCTTAAGAAGATTCAATGAGAGGAAAGTATTCCTCAAGAACTAAATGGAAACTATCATTTACATATGTAATGAGAGGAAATTATTTTCCTAAGAAGATGAAACCAATGCACCTAATTGTATTAATTGTGTGACTAGAATAGTTTGTGTGATTGCATGTGATGCTTAGAATAGCTATTGAATTTGTTGAGTGATTATACCTCGTATTCAAATTTAGACGCTAGCACCGGAGAATACCTGGAAGAAGAAGGTTGCTACCAAGAGGAGGAAGAGGAGAACTTTGACCACTACCAAGGCAAGCTAATATTCTTGCAAAGTGCAAAGCCCTTTGGGGCAAGGCACCATTAGTCTTACCTTTCTTACCACAATCCTATCCCAAGTTTTTACCCTACAAGTTTTTACTTGTTTTATTGAAGAGTTACTTTTATAGTTAACTTTAGTCTAAGTTCAAGAAGGTTACTAGAGTATTAAAGTTAGTCTCAAGCTAGCCAAGCAAGATAGCACCCCTCATGATTAGTGCTAGTGCTAAATACTAAAACTTGACTACTCTAGATGGGAACATGTGACTTGAAGTGAATTTGAAACCTTGGAATGACGAGTCATTCCATTGAATGAATTTTGAAGGTGAATATGACTTGGAGAAGATGGTGATTTTTTTGATAAAACTGATATTTGTTTGAATGCGATACCTTTCCAATATTGAGTACCCCCACAATACCTGATTATGGGTAGGGCTTAACTGGAAATTTATGCATCTTAGTATGGGTTCCCTCTGAACACACATCATAGGGGTTATGCCGAGGCTGCCTCCGTTGTTGAGAAATGATGTGAATTGAGGTGAATTGTACGGCCAAGCCCTGTGCAGTTCCCAGGTTGACAGTTGGTCTTCACTGGGAGGCCAAGCTCATGGGGAGAGGTGCTCATACCAGGGTTTGTAAGTGAAAGGTTATGGTTGATGATCCGCGTACTGTGTTACGATGATTCGGGGTAATCCTGACGGATGAAATCAAACGTTGTGGCACAAGTGTGCAACCTCTGCAGAGTGTAAACCTATTCGAATAGACGTGACCATGGTTACGGACGGTTGGAAAGGCCATACAGTTTCCGGTGTCAGATTCTTGAAAATGTTGGTGAAGTGAATGGTGAAGTGGTGACTTGTTTTTGAATCACAACTTGAGTTGTGGGAATGACACTAATGTTCCCACTTGAGTTAGTTAGCACTTGAATAAGTCTCTTCTCAAATATTTGTGAACTAAAATTGGCTTTATGCAAATAAACTAGAGCTTGGCACCCCTTACTAGAATTGTTAGCACTTACACTAGTATTAGTTTGCGAGTACTTAAAGTACTCACGGCTTTTTCCCTGGCTATTCAAATGGCCAGAGTATGAAGACGAACAGAACTACCAAGGAGATGACCAGCAGGACGCCTACGACAACTAGGAGTCTTCCGACGTCAAGCGTTGGCCTGTGGACTAGAGAGTCCATTTATCTTTACGCTTCCGCTATGAACTTGTGTTTGTTCGTTGATCAATAGATCAACTATTTGTGTAATATGTATCATGTGATTCAAGTTGTAAGACAATATGGTTTGTAATGAATGATGACTGTGATACTTAACTATTATGCCTCGCAACAACAATATTCATGGGATTGCGATGAATGACATGATAGGCATCTGGACTTAAAAATCTGGGCATTGACAAGTTGGTATCAGAGCCATTGTTTGACCTTAGAAGACCCTAGTTAGAATGGACGTTCAGAAAAACTTAACTTTGAAATCAAATGAAGAGAATATTTATGAAAATTTACTTACACACTTGTCTTTGAGACTTTTTCAAAATTTGATGAATCATGTTCTTCCTTATTTGAATCTACTTACAATTTTGCCACACTTGTTCACTCTCTAACTTACTTATCCATTTCGCTTTCAGATGGAGCCGAATGAACCCATCAACACCAAGTTCTACCAGCTTGGGAATGGTGGAAGCTTGATCTTCGAGCACGACCTCAACACTGTCTCGGACTTCCTTGGACACCCACACCCCGAGTTCCACGGGATCCAGTTGGACGACCAGCCTGGAGGAGAGTTGCAGTGGGTCATCACTGCTGACTTGAGGGGCAAGATGGAGCCTCCCACCTCGGAGAGGATCCTCTTCTCCTTCCACGAGAGCAACTGGCTCGACGGACTCGCACGTGGCCTTCAGGAGGCGCTTGCGCGTCTTTGTGGATAGAACGTGGTGCGCCTCCTCGCTTCCCGCTTCGCGCATCTCGTGAGGCGTGATGCCATGGGAGTGCCCATGGAGCTGCAGCCGCACCCGGAGTTGAGGCACCATGCTGAGTACCTCGACTTCATGTTGTACCAGACTCAGAAGGATCTGGACGCCTCCCTCGTGTACGCCAACCAGCACTCACATCATCGAGCAGGGTGAGGCGATCAAGCTACTCGCCAACGACCGCAAGACCCTTCGCCAGCAGCGTGCCAAGAAGGACGCTACGATTGTGCACCTTCGCGCCAAGATAGCATCTTTGGAGGCCACTGTCAAGGCCCAGGAGGACCAGCTGAGAGAGATGGAGGAAGACGACGGGGGTATCAACCTTCAGGGAGGAGGAGCCTTCCTGAGCGATGATGACGACTTTGAGGAGGACGAGTTCACCGAGGAGGAGGACTACGAGTTCCTGGAGGCAGGACCCGACGACTTCGTCCCGATCGATGTTGAGGATGAGGAGTAGTTGCACTTGAGCACTTATGTAGGTGTGAGTTGTATCCCGCCCGTTGTATCGTAGCATGAGAGAATGGTTCTTAAAACCATGGGAAGTGTTAGTGTGTTAGTTTGTACTATGTGATGTTGAATGAATGAATGAATGTTGTGTTTGTCATGAAAAGTTTTCAAGTTTCAAATTTTTGAACTTACTCAAAATAAACCATAGAAATTTCCCTCTTATGTCATGATCTTCTCTATGTTCAAATGGCCCCTCCCAATCGCAACAACAACGATGTCATGATGCAACTGCTGCAAACCCTGATGGCTGACAGGGAGATTGAAAGATCTGAACGCCAAGCCAGCATCGCAGCCCTGCAAAACCTTGCCAACCAAGGCCTTGGAAATCATGACCATCCCGGATACAAGCTCAAGAACTTCCAGAACACCAACCCTCCGGTGTTTAGCAAGACTGAAGAACCCCTCGACGCCGATGAATGGCTCCAGACTATGGAGAACAACTTGGAAGTAGCCGGAGTAGAAGCCAACGAGAAGGTCTTGTTCGCAACCCACTACCTTGCCGGACCAGCCCGAGCCTGGTGGACTAGCACCCGTGCCATGAACGGTGGTCAAGTCATGACTTGGGCAGATTTCAAGCTCAAGTTCAGCAAGTACCATGTGCCCCCAGGTCTTATCAAGAAGATGAGGGATGAGTTCCGCGAACTCAAGCAAGGACGCATGACGGTGGTAGAATACCGCGACAGGTTCCTTACACTGTCAAGGTACGCCCCCGACGAGACCGAAACCACCGAGAAGAGGCAGGAGAGATTCCTGAACGGACTGCATGATGAGATGCAGACTGTCCTCGTCAACATCCCCTTCGCCGACCTTGAAGCCCTCGTAGACTCCGCCATCCAGATGGAAGGCAAGTTGAACCAAGCCAATGAGAACCGCAAACGCCGTATGATGCACCAGAGTGTGCCCAGTAATGCTCCGAAGTATCGCCCCAGCTCAAGCGGAGGTTTCACTCCGAGAAACAACAACAAGTCCCAGATGCAGAATTCACGCCCCGGTTATCAAAACCGGAGTGGAGGAAACTCCAGGCCAGGAGGCCACTACAACAACAACAACAACTTCAACTGCGCTCCACCCAGAGCCCCCAACAATAGCAACAACAACACCAACACCGCTCCAAGGACTGGGAGCAACGCCATCCCCGTTGCAACCAAGGACAAGGCCACCATCACTTGTTATGAGTGTGGTGTAGTGGGACACTACTCCAACGAGTGCCCCAAGAGGTTAGCCAAGGTTGCAGGCAACACCGCTGCACCTTCTCAGCAACAACGCCGTGTCTCCACCGGCAAGAAGTTCGCCCCCAACAACCCCAATAACCGCAACGGCCGTCTCTTCCACATGAACGCTGAAGAAGCCCAGGAAGCACCAGATGTTGTACTGGGTATATTTTCTGTCAACTCCGTACCTGCCAGAGTGTTGTTTGATTCTGGAGCATCTCATTCATTTGTCACCGAAGACTTTGCATCCACAAGTAAAATTCAACCTATCAGTTTGAAGCATGTTATGATAGTTCAAATTCCCGGATCAACCACCAAATCCAGAAAATTTTGTAAAAATGTACCCATCAGAATCCATGAAGTAGAGTTTTATGCCAATCTGATTATTCTGGGAACCAAAGGTTTGGAAGTCGTACTAGGAATGGACTGGACGTCAAAACACCATGGACTGATTGACTGTGCCAAGAAAGCCATCACCATGACTAGTAGCACCGGTATCCTAGTAGAACATGTATCTGAAAGACTACCCAGAAAATTCACCTGCAACCAAAGTGTAGCCAAGCCAACTCTGGATCAAATCAGGGTCGTCTGTCGATACCCTGATGTGTTTCCGGATGATTTACCCGGTATGCCCCCGGATCGGGTTATCGAGTTCATCATCGAGTTAATCCCCGAAACTAGACCTATAGCCCAGAGAGCCTATAGTATGAACCCAGCAGAGCTTGTGGAGCTGAAGAAGCAGATAGATGATATGTTAGCCAAAGGTTTGATTCGACCTAGTGCATCCCCCTGGAGATCACCTGTTTTGTTTGTGGATAAGAAGGATGGTGCCACTCGTTTATGTACGGACTACCGTAAGCTTAACGATGTCACCGTCAAGAACAAATACCCCCTACCCAAGATAGAAGACCTGTTCGATCAGTTGACTGGTGACAAAGTGTTCTCTAAGATAGATCTTAGGACTGGTTATCATCAGCTGAATATTCGCGCCACAGATATTCCAAAGACTGCCTTTACCACCAGATATGGGTTGTATGAGTACAACGTCATGTCGTTTGGATTGACCAATGCCCCAGCTTATTTCATGAACCTCACGAATAAGATCTTCATGAACTTTTTGGACAAGTTTGTCGTTGTCTTCATCGATGACATTCTTATCTACTCCAAGTCCGAAGAGGAACATGAACAACATTTGGGGACTGTCCTAGAAACCCTTAGACACCACCAGTTGTATGCCAAGTTCGGAAAATGTGAGTTTTGGTTGGAGGAAGTAGGATTCCTGTGACATATCTTGTCTGCAGGAGGAATTGTCGTAGATCCCGCCAATATCAAAACTGTTACAGAATGGCAAGCCCCAACCACCCAAACCGAGGTCCGCGCTTTTCTTGGATTAGCCGGATATTACCGCAGATTTGTAGAAGGCTTTTCAAGAATCGCTCGACCAATGACCCAACTGTTGAAGAAGGACAAGAAGTTCGAATGGACTGACGAATGTGAAGAGAGTTTTCAACAACTGAAGAGTAGACTGACCTCAGCCCCAATCCTGATCATGCCGGACATCACCAAGCCATTTGACGTCTATTGCGACGCCTCCAAGATTGGTCTTGGATGTGTACTTATGCAAGAAGGCAAAGTGATATCATACCTGTCAAGACAGCTGAAGCAACATGAGCAGAACTACCCAACTCACGACTTAGAACTTGCAGCCGTAGTCTTAGCCTTGAAAGTTTGGCGTCATTACCTCATGGGTAATCGATGCGAGATCTACTCCGACCACAAGAGCCTGAAATATATCTTCACCCAGAAGGAGATGAATATGAGATAGCGCAGATGGATAGAACTGATCAAGGATTACGACATGGAGAGTCACTACCACCCCGTCAAGGCCAATGTGGTAGCGGATGCTTTGAGTCGACTGTCGTGTCAGTTGAACTCCATGAGCGCAATCGAGCAGCCCAGCCTGTTTCATGAGTTTGAACAGTTTAGACTTGAACTTGTGTTATCACCAGGATTTGACCAAGTCGGAGGTGGGCCACGATCAAGATAAGCTTGAAGGTTATATATGAAGAAAATACGAAGATCGGCCTTTTAGGTGTGTTATCACCAGAATTTGACCGAGTCAGAGGTGGGCCACGATTGAGAAAGACTTGAAGATATACATGGAAGGAAAAAACAAGAATTGGCCTTATACACGAAGTTGGGCTGAATTGCCCATTGTATCTGTAATTTAGTGGATCGTATCTTTAGATTAAAAGTTAGAGTTTTACTCGTGCACGGTTAGGTGCACGTCCGAATTAGAAAGTCCGCCGGACTATAAATATGTATCTAGGGTTTATGGAATAAACAACAACACAACGTTCACCCCAAAACAAACCAATCTCGGCGCATCGCCAACTCCTTCGTCTCGAGGGTTTCAATCAGGTAAGCGACATGCTGCCTAGATCGCATCTTGCGATCTAGGCAGCACAAGCCCCACGTTGTTCATGCGTTGCCCGTACTGAAGCGTCTTTGATGGCGGGCAACGTAGTTATCATAGATGTGTTAGGGTTAGCATAGCTCTTCGTATAAACATGTTTACGTAGTGCAACCCTCGCATGTCTAGCCGCCCTCACGCCTATCTCAGGCGTGGGGGCGGCACCCTGCTTGTTCATCATCTAGTAGATCCGATCCGTTACGATTGCTCCTTGCTCCGCAAGGATTAGTTTAATATCTGCAATAGTTAGGCCTTACGAAGGGGGGGAGGATCCAGCGGCACGTAGGGTGGCGTTCGCAAGTCCTAAACAGGATGTTCCGATGATCAACGTCACGTTGGTTGTGTGGCCTTGTTTAGGATCGGCTTACGAGCACCGTGCGTGGCCACGAGGCCCAACTTGGAGTAGGATGATCCGATTATGCGGTGAAAACCCTAAATCGTCGTAGATCTCATTAGCTTTATCTTGATCAAGCAGGATCACCAAGTATTCGTGCACCCCGTACGGATCATGGGTGGATCGGCTCTTTGAGCCGATTCACAGGATAGCCTGAGAGCCGATCGAGGCTCTGATTTAATGTTTACGTGTATGCCATGCAGGAACTAAGCGAGGCATCCCCATCACCTTCCTGACCAGGTATAGGTCAGGTGGCACGCCCTTGCACTTCGCATCGCCGCGTGTGACCAGAAGAGCATTGCGGGCCGTCGCTCGGAGGGGTCTCAGCCAGCCGCAGCTCTAGGCTCTTCCCGGCTCTACCGTGTTGACAGGCCGCTGCCCGCCGGTGGGTTTTGGCGATCAACACATTCTGGCACGCCCGGTGGGACATCGAGCAAAGGAAAGCCGATGACGAAAACATCGGCTGGTACGAACGCGGTGCTCGTCCTCCCGACGGAGCCTAGTGCTCCAGCATTGCACGAGGGATATTACGAAACCTTCATGGAGCGCTTCGATCCAGCGAGTCGGCTAAGATTATTCTCACTACACGGTCTGCTTGGTTTCAACGGTGATCTAGCGATCGGCGGCCACGTCGACTACACGAATCCCAACAGAGCCCAGGTACGAGTACGGCGCATGGACATAATACAAAGCCGATATCTGCAGTCACCTGTCAGATTCGGCTCGGGGGAGGTGCATATGGTTATCGACGTACGCATGGGCAAGAAAATGTCGGGAGCCGATGGAAAATCGGCCAGTAAAAAAAAAATTTTGTAGCAAGTACAGAAAGATCCAGTCCAATGAAACATTTTTTGTCTCTAAAGGCCCTACTGAAGGAACACACCAAGGGCGAGAATGGCGTCGACACGGACGCGATCCGCCTCAGCAATCTCGGCCTTGTCATCCTCGTCCTTACCCGTCACCAGCTGATCGCTCAGGGTACGGATTTCAGCCAGATCGGTCTTCAGACCGGCCGTGAGGCCTTTTGCTTCGTCTTGCGAACGAGCAACAAGGGCTTCCTTGTCCTGGATAAGCTGTTTGGTTGCCCTTACCCTCTCTTCAAGGTCCTCCAGCTCCTTGCGCAGGGTCTCGAGTTCAGCATGAGTAGCAGAGGTATCCGTCTTGGCGTCCAGAGCAGCCTTCTTCTCGTTGAGCCGTCGACATTTTTCGGCAATATCGGCCCTCAGCGGAAGTTGGGAGTGGCGAAGAGCAATCCTCTGGCGAGCCGATTGCACCCTTGACTTAAAGACCGGCAGGGTAACAGCGGGCCAGAGCTTCACTTGCAGGGTCATAGGGAGATGAAGCTGGATATCCTCGAGAATGCCTTTGGCTTCCGCGGAATCTTCAATCAAAGTCTCAGTTGGGGCAGAAAGCAAATCTTTGAGGCGTTGGAGTGGACCACGGACTGTACTGGGGATCGGCTCCCCACCTGCCTTGGAAGAAGTTGGTTCGATGGATTCTGGATCGAACGAAAGCAAGCTCGAAAGATCATAACCCTGGCAGGGCAAACAAAGTAAGCTTAGCAGGCAATGGTGGAATTGATGGAGTCAAGGAAGAAAGACATACCTCTCCCAAGGAAGGGGGGACAGCCGATGCAAAGAACGATCGGCTCTTCGGTGGACTGAGATGGGTTAACCATTTGGGCAGCCGCTACCGCTGAGGTGGCCAGGTCCAGAGTGGCGGACGGTATCTGTATCTCCTCAACGTCTCCGCTGGAAGTTTTTTCGGCCTGCAAGAGGAAGCGATTAGCCGATCTTTATGTAACAACCGGAAAGCGTGAAGCATGATCGAGAAGATGATTACATTCGAGACCTCCTGGCTTGATGAAGAGGTTCGTGGGTTCTTACGAGCCCTTTTGACGCAGCGGCGCTTCGTGCGTGACCCCGATTTGGTCGGGGCTTGGGGAGCAGGAGGATCAGGGACCGACCTTTTCTTGGAAGCCGGCGCTGGTGAAGCCGTCTGGCTCTGGGTGGTGGACCTCTCGGAATTACCCGAGCTTGAGTCCCCCTGACTGGTTTCTTCGGCCCCGCTGGAGGTTTCTTCGGTGGAGGCCTGTAGGAAAGAATACAAGCACGTTGAGAACAAATTTTCAGAGGTGGACAAATGCCTACGGGGTCTGAATCAACTTACATGCAAGCTTCCTTGGGCCGGGGCTTTACGCTTCAGGGGTTTCCTGGCAGCCACCTTCCTCACTGCCGTCCTCGCCTGAGTCGAGGCTCGGGGGGCAACCGGCCCCGAGGATGCTTTACTCTTAGCAGCCGATTTCGGTGAAATCGGCTGACTCTGCATTATGACTTTCTTCATAGGTGGCGAGCTCTGGCAGAAGAGGACCACTGGTGCCGGAGGAAGGAATACGAAAGGGGAACCGTCGGTTTGTGTGGGAGCCGGACCATCTTGTTGCTGCCAGGAGAATGAATCAAGTCACAGGTGATCGCTATGTGCGGTTACAAGAGATGCTTAAGTAATGGTACCTGGTCTGCAGGGATGTCATATTCGGCGTCAAGCTCTCTCAGTAGCGGTCCTAGAGCCTTCCTGAAGACGTGGGTCTTCCACATAGACCACCAAGTTTCAAAACCATCGGTGGCAAAGGAGAAACGGAGGTCGTGAGGGATCGGGATGACCAAAGCATCAAAGAAGGTATAACACCTTTGGGCAGTGATGATGTCGTGCAGGTCCGCTCACCGGCTGTCGATGGTGTAAGAAGAAGTGTGGAGGCACCTGTCCGAGACCAAGCTGTCGGGCTGCCACTACCGGTTGGTAACACTCATAACCGGGCTTTGTGATCCGGTTCGAGGTACTCATGCCAACAGGGAGGAAGCAAGGGCGGATCATGATGGAGTACAAATGCTGTGTGCCGGCGTCGCCGGCAAGGTCGTCCAATCGGAAAAAGACGAGGTTTTCAAAGTTTGCCGATTCGGTATAAGGATCAAACAGGGGGTTGTCCAGACCTTGAAAGAAAATCTTGAACCACCCCCGTCGCTTCCTTGGGGATCAGCCTGCTGCCCGGGAGACCATATAGGGCTTGGCCGTAGCTGGTGCATCGGATTTCCTTTCCATTCACGTCCGGAAAGGTGCAGGTGGTCAGTGGTGGGAAGTCTGGTATTTGGTTTTGGAAGTATAGTTGTGCCCACAACTGAATGAACCACCAGGGGCCGCCAGTTTTGACTGTCTTTCGATGGAACAGTTTGACAGACATCAGTTGAAGGGATCGATAAATCTCTCCAAGGAATAGTTTGCCTAGGCCGAGTTGGGTGCCTTTAGCAAGTTCATAAGCCAGGGAGAGGTAATTCTTGGTAGGAGCAAGTGATGGGCCACAGAATATGAAGTGCTCCAGCCAGAAATTCAGAAAGGCTGTGTGCTCCCGCTCTGTCACGGGGCCTTTGTTTTTCATGTAACGATTGAGGTAGGCACCCCAGCTGGTACACTCTTTTTTGGAGGAAAGGGTGAAAGGGACTTTTGGCAGTTTGAATGCAGAAGGGCTGGGGGATGCAATGTCTAGCCCCGTGATCATGGCCACATCCAGTAAGGTTGGTGTCATAGGGCCATGACCAAACATAAAGCAGTTCAGTGCATCAGACCAGAAGTAGCCGATGGTTTTCAAGATGTTCTCGTTCTTCTCAAGAGGAGATAATGATAGTGACAGGGCATCGGCTATCCCTATGGTTTCCCAAGTGGCATAGTGGGATTTTGATACTCTATTGTACCATGCCACCCAACCTTCAGGAGGATTAGGCCAGGCTCGTAGGCAGTCGGCCCAGGAAGTTAGATCTAGGTTTTGGCTCACAAAGGGGATTCTGTTAGCTTCGCACGAAATTAACAGGGCAGGACTCTCAGAAGAACGAGGACCAAGGCACATCGAATTTGCGAGAGAAGGGTGTGGCAGAAGGATATCTGAAGCCTAAATTAGTAGCAGAGCGAAACATTAATTCAGGTGCTTGCCATTAATCTCATGTAAAGTCGAACAGCGCGAGGGGGTTGAAGATTACCTTCAGTCCGGAAGCTGTGGTATCGGTGTTGGATGATTCCGCCATGGGATGCGAAGGAGCCGGAGGCGGCGTGGCCGAGATCTGTGTAGTTGGTTGTGGGTTGGAGCTGCTCAGGCGGCGATTTAGGGATCTGAGTTCACCTTTTCAGATAGAGGTCGCAGGTTACCGTTTGGAAGGGCGGCTAGGTCGACTTTCCTCGTATTTTTATAATGGAGACCGATGCAATGCCATCGGCTCTCTTTGGAGACTGCCTGACTTTGACCATCGGCAAAACAATGGATTGGAGAATACTTTTCCATACAAAGGAGGGTTCGTTGCAATGAAGAGCCGATGGTTCAAAGAGGAACAGAAGAAGAGCCGATTGCTCGCATCTTGCTGGTGCTATGTCCCTAGTCTTCGCTGCCTTCGTCGTCGGCATTGTAGCTGTCACCGGCACTGTTTCCGGAGAATGCCTCGTCACCGCTGCTCTAGCCCTCGACTGGAGTTTTTTCTTCCTCTGCGTCATCGTCATCGTCCTCACTAAAAAGCCCGCTCGGACTCCAATGTTGGCCCACTTGGGGGAATAGATTGGAAAGAAAGGACAATAGCCAGATCAGAGGATGAAGAGGGTTGATTGATTGGCACGGTTGAATGATAGGGAGCTTGGCGGAAATTTAACGCCATTACGGTTTCCAAGGAAATGATGCAGAGCTATCGAGTTTTCCAGAATAACTGACAAGTCATAATGATGACAGATGTTGCGACGACTCTGCTATATCATAACATGACCCGACGAAGGAAAGCGTAATGATTTTGGAAATGTTATTTCCAAAACCAGGGGGGCATGTGTTATCACCAGGATTTGACCAAGTCGGAGGTGGGCCACGATCAAGATAAGCTTGAAGGTTATATATGAAGAAAATACGAAGATCGGCCTTTTAGGTGTGTTATCACCAGAATTTGACCGAGTCAGAGGTGGGCCACGATTGAGAAAGACTTGAAGATATACATGGAAGGAAAAAACAAGAATTGGCCTTATACACGAAGTTGGGCTGAATTGCCCATTGTATCTGTAATTTAGTGGATCGTATCTTTAGATTAAAAGTTAGAGTTTTACTCGTGCACGGTTAGGTGCACGTCCGAATTAGAAAGTCCGCCGGACTATAAATATGTATCTAGGGTTTATGGAATAAACAACAACACAACGTTCACCCCAAAACAAACCAATCTCGGCGCATCGCCAACTCCTTCGTCTCGAGGGTTTCAATCAGGTAAGCGACATGCTGCCTAGATCGCATCTTGCGATCTAGGCAGCACAAGCCCCACGTTGTTCATGCGTTGCCCGTACTGAAGCGTCTTTGATGGCGGGCAACGTAGTTATCATAGATGTGTTAGGGTTAGCATAGCTCTTCGTATAAACATGTTTACGTAGTGCAACCCTCGCATGTCTAGCCGCCCTCACGCCTATCTCAGGCGTGGGGGCGGCACCCTGCTTGTTCATCATCTAGTAGATCCGATCCGTTACGATTGCTCCTTGCTCCGCAAGGATTAGTTTAATATCTGCAATAGTTAGGCCTTACGAAGGGGGGGAGGATCCAGCGGCACGTAGGGTGGCGTTCGCAAGTCCTAAACAGGATGTTCCGATGATCAACGTCACGTTGGTTGTGTGGCCTTGTTTAGGATCGGCTTACGAGCACCGTGCGTGGCCACGAGGCCCAACTTGGAGTAGGATGATCCGATTATGCGGTGAAAACCCTAAATCGTCGTAGATCTCATTAGCTTTATCTTGATCAAGCAGGATCACCAAGTATTCGTGCACCCCGTACGGATCATGGGTGGATCGGCTCTTTGAGCCGATTCACAGGATAGCCTGAGAGCCGATCGAGGCTCTGATTTAATGTTTACGTGTATGCCATGCAGGAACTAAGCGAGGCATCCCCATCACCTTCCTGACCAGGTATAGGTCAGGTGGCACGCCCTTGCACTTCGCATCGCCGCGTGTGACCAGAAGAGCATTGCGGGCCGTCGCTCGGAGGGGTCTCAGCCAGCCGCAGCTCTAGGCTCTTCCCGGCTCTACCGTGTTGACAGGCCGCTGCCCGCCGGTGGGTTTTGGCGATCAACAACTTGTTAGTGAAGGATTCCTAGCCAGCATAGAACTTCAACCCACCTTGATTAGTCAGATCAAGGAAGCCCAGAAAGGAAACGCTAGCATCGACGGAATCAAGAACCAGACAGCCGCAGGAAAAGCACCAGGATTCACCGTAGATGAAGCCGGAGTTCTTTGGTACAAAGGACGCCTTTGTGTACCATCCGACTCAGAGTTGAAACAAGTCATCCTGAAAGAACCCATGACACCCTTTATTCAATCCACCCCGGAGGTACCAAGATGTATCAAGACCTGAAGGAACAATTTTGGTGGCATGGAATGAAGAGAGAAATCGGCAGCTACATCGCCAAGTGTGACATCTGTCAACGAGTCAAGGCGGAACATCAGCGACCCGCAGGACTGCTAAAACCACTGCAGATTCCAGAATGGAAGTGGGACTCCGTAGGAATGGACTTTATCACAGGGTTGCCCAAATTCAGCAAAGGCAATGATTCAATATGGATAGTTGTCGATAGACTGACCAAGGTAGCTCATTTCATCGCTGTCAAGACCACATACCAAGGCCCAAAGTTAGCTGAACTGTACATCTCCAGAATAGTCGCCCTGCACGGAACCCCAAAGTCGATAGTGTTAGATAAAGGATCACAATTCACCTCAAGATTCTGGCAGAAAGTGCACGAAGGACTAGGAACCCGTCTGAATTTCAGCACCGCCTATCATCCGCAGACCGATGGACAGACTGAGAGAGTCAACCAGATATTTGAGGACATGCTGAGAGCATGTGTACTGGAATATGGATCCAAGTGGGAAGACTGCGTGCCTTACGCAGAATTCTCTTACAACAATAGCTACCAAGCCAGCTTACAGATGGCCCCCTTTGAAGCCTTGTACGGAAGGAAATGCCGTACCCCTCTGAATTGGTCAGAAGTTGGAGAAAGCCAAGTCTTTGGACCAGATGTTCTTCGTGAAGCCGAAGAGAAAGTACACAAGATCCGCGAGTACCTCAAGACGGCGCAATCAAGACAGAAGAGCTACGCCGACAAGAGACGCCGAGAGATGACCTTCGAGATCGGACACTTTGTCTATCTCAAGGTATCCCCCTGAAAGGAATGCAGAGACTTCAGCTGAAAGGAAAGCTCGCACCCCGATATGATGGACCCTTCAAAGTTCTAAGTCGCCGAGGCGAAGTATCTTATCAACTGGAGCTACCAGAAGAAATGTTGGCTGTGCACGACGTGTTTCACATCTCACTCCTCCGGAAGTGCCTTGAAGTCCCCGAGAAGACCGAGGTGTTCAAGAACATCGATCACCGATTGGTGGATATCAACAAGGACCTGATGTACCGCGAAGTGCCGATTCACATCTTGGAGGAAGCTTACAGAACCACCTGCACCCGAAGCATCAAGTTTCTGAAGATACAGTGGAGCAACCATACCGAAGATGAAGCCACTTGGGAACGCAAAGACTTCATGAAGAAGGAGTACCCAGATCTCTTTAGTACCTAACTTTCTTTTAGATCTCGGGACGAGATCTTTTGTAAGGGGGAAGGGTTTGTAACATCCCAAATTTCAATAAAAGAAAGAAGAAGAATTCCAGAGTTCCAAATTTTAGAACCAACAACAACTTTTATTTGCATATAGTGCCATGCATAGGACTTGTGCATTTTGAGTGATATGCCATGATGATTGTTCTTATGCTTATGTGATAAACCCTAAAACCCTAAAGTGATCAAGTGAAGATCACAAACCAAATAAAATAAAAGAGAAAGAAATCAAATAAGAAAACCCTAAAACCCTCACATATGGTTTATGCCATTTTTGCTAATCTTTACCCTATACCATTTTGGTCTTCACCATTAGTTGTATTATGTTACTAAACACTTATTACAACTTTTGGAATCAAAGAAACACAAATCAAATCAAATTCAAACTCAAATTGTGATCACATATGATAATGGTCAAATCTGCCATTTATATTCTGGTCACTACTTTGAGCCCTTGCATTTCAAGTTTTTCAAACTAAACTTTCCCAATTCTTTGCACCTCATCCAAGAGCACATCAAGGTGAACAACTTTGGTAATTACCACCATGCCAAAATCATCTTGGATCAAAAAGTATGCTCATGCCAATTTGAGACTTTTTAACATATGCAACAATATCACTTTGTGCAAATTTGCAATTCTTGATTTTTAAAATTCCACCACCACACATGGTTGTCTCTGGTCATTTGCAACTCAACCAAACCCACCACTTTCAATTTTTGAAACCATTTGAACTCAACCAAATTTTGCAAGAAATTGAATTGGGCAAATATGGAACAAATCAAAATCACTATTTTGAATAGTGTTCTGGCCAACCCTAAGCTACCACTCACCTCTACTTTGTCCCCTGGTCTCTTCCCTCTCTACTAACCCAAATAGCAACCCTAGGAGAACAAGCATAGTTTGCATGACATGGCCATGCCGGCCCATGCCACACATGTCGAGTCACCCTCCCTTCTCTTCTTCTCTGGCCACGGCCACCGTGTCCAACCTCACCACCTCACCTCCCTAGCCACGCCTAGCAACGCCATTGCCACGACCGATGCCGACCATCGCCGGATTTCGTGCGCCCAGAGTCACCCAGGATGCCGATGACGTCGCGCCAGTACACGCCGCGGACGCCACTGGCCACGCGCCGTCTCGCCAGCTCAAGCACGCCCTGGACCACCTCGCTGCAGGTTGAGCATCGCCTGGCGACCACGAAGCCGCCAGACACGCGCAAGACACCAACCCTGGCCCACCGCCGCCGGAGACGAGGAAGAAATTCCGCCGCAGACGCGCCCGACACAGAAACCACGCGACCAAATTAGGCACCGCCCGACAACGCTATCGCCGCCAAACGCACCGCCTGGACACGCAGAACAGTTCCCCGCCATCCTCTAGCTCGCTAGCTCGCCAGAACCACCACGTCGATGTCGACTTCACCATGGCCCCGTAGCACCTCCACGATTTTATAAATAGAGAGTTCCCTGGACTCAACTGAGCACACCATCTCACTCCCCTTGCCTCACTGCCTTGCCTCACACCGTTAGCTAGCTCGATCATCGCCGGAGTCGCCGGAATCGCAAGATCAGACCCGCGGAAGCCCTGGGAGCATCGCCGTCGATTCAGGCCGCCCCAAGCTCCGCCACTGCTACAGGCTGCCTCAGCGTCGTCGACAACCTTGCCCTGAACCTCGCCGCCGACCGCCGGAGCCCTGGTTAGACCTCCGACCCCCTAGGCTCGCCGCCAGACCCTCGGGTTCTCGCCGGAGAAGACGATGATCGTGCGCCGCACGATCATCATCTAATCCAACGTCCCACAGCTCGCGTACCGTTTCGGGTTTCAAATAGAGACTGACAGGTGGCCCCCACCTCGTCAGACGGCCCACTCGCACGAGATGCGTTGCTGGGCCATGTTTTGCTGTTTTAACCCGTTTCGTCCCAACTTAGTTTCCCGCCGGCCCTTTAATTCAAATTCCGTTTAAATAATTTCAGTTCAAATTCAATACTTGTCCTGACTTTGAAATTCAATAGAATCTGTTTGGCTTGGGCAAATTTAGCAAACTTGATATTGTTGGAAAGCTATTGAAAAGTTCTAACCAATGCCACTTGTCTCAACCCTAGATTTGATGTAGAGATAAAATGACAAAAAGATTAAGTCAGGGACTTTTGCACATTCAAATAAATCTTAAAAATCAACCAAAAATGATATTTAGTTAATTCCAACTCTAATAGCTCACAATTAACTTACACTAATTGTTTCTGCAAAAATATGGGTGGTCACTTTGAATGATCATGCCCTAGTTTAAATAAGGGACTATATGGCTAGTTTAATTAAGTGATATTGTCCAAAACTATTATGCAAATCATATGAAGTGTTTCACTTCATTTAAATCTTGTCCCAAGTACTTTCATATGAAGATTGGACCCCTGGTCAACTACTCTCACATGAAATACTTGGTGATTTTAAATTATAATAACCATTGTTAAATAGTATGAGGTATTCTACCTCATTTAAATCATTTTCTCAAATGATGATGATGAATGGTTGACTTAGGTCAACATGATTTCATGTATGATTGTTTGAGAAATTAAATCTTAAGAAGATTCAATGAGAGGAAATTATTCCTCAAGAACTAAATGGAAACTATCATTTACATATGTAATGTGAGGAAATTACTTTCCTAAGAAGAAGAAACCAATGCACCTAATTGTATTAATTGTGTGACTAGAATAGTTTGTGTGAATGCATGTGATGCTTAGAATAGCTATTGAATTTGTTGAGTGATTATACCTCGTATTCAAATTTAGATGCTAGCACCGGAGAATACCCGGAAGAAGAAGGTTGCTACCAAGAGGAGGGAGAGGAGAACTTTGACCACTACCAAGGCAAGCTAATATTCTTGCAAAGTGCAAAGCCCTTTGGGGCAAGGCACCATTATTCTTACCTTTCTTACCACAATCCTATCCCAAGTTTTTACCCTACAAGTTTTTACTTGTTTTATTGAAGAGTTACTTTTATAGTTAACTTTAGTCTAAGTTCAAGAAGGTTACTAGAGTAGTAAAGTTAGTCTCAAGCTAGCCAAGCAAGATAGCACCCCTCATGATTAGTGCTAGTGCTAAATACTAAAACTTGACTACTCTAGATGGGAACATGTGACTTGAAGTGAATTTGAAACCTTGGAATGATGAGTCATTCCATTGAATGAATTTTGAAGGTGAATATGACTTGGAGAAGATGGTGATTTTTTTGATAAAACTGATATTTGTTTGAATGCGATACCTTTCCAATATTGAGTACCCCCACAATACCTGATTATGGGTAGGGCTTAACTGGAAATTTATGCATCTTAGTATGGGTTCCCTCTGAACACACATCATAGGGGTTATGCCGAGGCTGCCTCCGTTGTTGAGAAATGATGTGAATTGAGGTGAATTGTACGGCCAAGCCCTGTGCAGTTCCCAGGTTGACAGTTGGTCTTCACTGGGAGGCCAAGCTCATGGGGAGAGGTGCTCAAACTAGGTTTTGTAAGTGAAAGGTTATGGTTGATGTTCCGCGTACCGTGTTACGATGATTCGGGGTAATCCCGACGGATGAAATCAAATGTTGTGGCACAAGTGTGCAACCTCTGCAGAGTGTAAACCTATTCGAATAGCCGTGTCCACGGTTACGGATGGTTGGAAAGGCCATACAGTTTCCAGTCTCAGATTCTTGAAAATGTTGGTGAAGTGAATGGTGAAGTGGTGACTTGTTTTTGAATCACAACTTGAGTTATGGGAATGACACTAATGTTCCCACTTGAGTTAGTTAGCACTTGAATAAGTCTCTTCTCAAATATTTGTGAACTAAAATTGGCTTTATGCAAATAAACTAGAGCTTGGCACCCCTTACTAGAATTGTTAGCACTTACACTAGTATTAGTTTGCGAGTACTTAAAGTACTCACGGCTTTGTCCCTGGCTATTCAAATGGCCAGAGTATGAAGACGAACAGAACTACCAAGGAGATGACCAGCAGGACGCCTACGACAACTAGGAGTCTTCCGACGTCAAGCGTTGGCCTGTGGACTAGAGAGTCCATTTATCTTTACGCTTCCGCTATGAACTTGTGTTTGTTCGTTGATCAATAGATCAACTATTTGTGCAATATGGATCATGTGATTCAAGTTGTAAGACAATATGGTTTGTAATGAATGATGACTGTGATACTTAACTATTATGCCTCGCAACAACAATATTCCTGGGATTGCGATGAATGACATAATAGGCATGTGGACTTAAAAATCCGGGTGTTGACACCATAGCAATCTTAGCCACCAAAAGTCTAGAGCTAGGTCGCCGTAGCACTTAGCCTCTCGACGAGATCTTAGCCGAATTCTTCGGCACCCCATTGTAACCCAATATCTTCATAATCAAGATCAGACAGGCAGGACGTAAGGGTTTTACCTCATCGAGGGCCCCGAACCTGGGTAAATCGCTCTCTCCGCTTGTCTGTGAACCGATGTCTCGTGTCAGCTTATAGGATTCTATCAACCCTAAGCCCCAATCGGAGGGCATTGCCGAGGAGTACCCTCGACAATTGGCGCCGTCTGTGGGAACCCTGTCGGCACAAGATCGGTCATCGGCAGAACCAGTCATGTCATCAGCAGCTTCATCGACACCGTCATCGCCAAGTCTGGGAAGCCCGATTCGCTTCGGCTCCTACGAATTCACCCCGCACAGCGATTCGTCTCGCTCGACCTTTTCTGATCTACAAGAAAACATGGAGATGACCTTCGGCAGCGTCCACTACAACGTCAATTCGGAAGGAGTCCTTCGATTACTGGAACCACTCGCCTCCAGGTCATCAGGACCAGGCGTGTCGTCATCAGTCGACCTTTCGGCTGGCCTGACAGGCTCCACGAACTCACCCGCGCCATCGACTCCTCGTTCGACGTCTTCCATGTCGGTTGGATCCGACAATCCCACCTCTTCGGAGATGACCTCATACTACTGCTTGAACTGCGATACCAGGCACGGGCTAGGATCAAGCGACACACCGTTCATCTGCAATGCCCAGTACTCTTCGGGAGAGGACAGCGTCGACAGCATGATCAAAGGCGCCACCCGAACAACGGCACACCACCAGGTTTATGTTGCCAATAATACGGGAAACACAAGAAATAGGGGAGACGGAGATTGCACCCCCCGCTCCAGCAGGCGAGCAAGTTTTGAAAACAGCGCCAGCAACAACAACAGCGATTACACCATCGCGGAGGAAGAGTGGGAAGCAGCCAGGGCAGCCGTGCTTAACAACACACCGCTCCCTGCAGGAACTTCGGTTGGAATCCTCAACGCTTATCGCTCCATATTAGAGAAAAATCTGGAGCGCCTATCAAAAGTGCAAGCCACCCTCGAGAAACACTTATCCGTGGCAGACCGATCGAGTGAACGACGGAGAGGCTTGCAAGGAAGCGCCTCTCGAAGCACTCAAGGGGCAGGCAAGCACCGATCAAGATTATCCAGGCTCTCGGAAGATGACTCCAGACAAATAACGTCGAATCTGACCAAGTCCTTTATGACCACGGACACCGCGGGCATGCCACGACCAAAAACCGTCGCGGGAGCGACCGCCAACCTCGCCGCGTACCTCATCAATCAGCGCCATGAGGGTTCCATGGCTCAAGCTCGTCGAGGTGCCCTAGAAAGTCTCACAATATTGGGAGACACTCTGGTCACGCGGAAGGAAAAGACCACGTTGCAGGCTAGCGGCTCGAAGCATCATGCGAGAGACGCTCGAGATGAAATCACCCAGAGCAGAATCGACAAAGCAAGGCGACGATGCGCCGCTAGGGAGGAATATGACAGTGATTCCTCGGATGAGAGTCAGGAGGACGACGGCGAGCTAAGGGGAGCCGATTGTTTAAGCTACAAAATCCGTGAGGCGATGCCACCTAGAAAGTTCAAACCCACCCATACTGACGCTGCCAAATACGATGGGCAGCAGGAGCCAAGGTCCTGGATAGACGACTATTTGCAGACTGTGATCTTGCACAAAGGGAATCAGATAGCAGCAATGCAGTGCTTGGAGTTTTACCTAAAGGATTCAGCGCGAGCCTGGTTAAGAGGTCTGCCGAAGGGCTCCATCAAATCATGGGACAACCTAGTAGATGCTTTCGTGGCCAATTTCCAAGCAACATACAAAAGGCCCGTCGGGATTGAGGAGTTACGGCATTGCCAGCAAAAGCAGAAGGAATCGATGCGCGCATACATCGGGAGATTCACCAAGCTCCTAAACGCTGCCGAAGATGTATCTGTCGACAGAGCAATCGACGCCTTCAGCAATGGCATCCGACGTGAAAGCTACATAGAGGAACTCGGGCGCAAAAATCCGAAAACTATAACCAAGTTAATGGAAATCGCCAACAGCTGGGCTGATGGCGAGGACAACGTACGAAAACCACGACAGCGCAGTGACGACGAAGACGACGACCAGCCGAAGCACGACTCGGGTGGACGAAGGGATCACCACAAGAAGAGGAAGAACCGCAACTATGACGACAGTAACCTGGTAGCTGATACGCGTACAGCACGCGTCCGTTGGGAACCCCAAGAGGAAGGTGTGATGCGTAGAGCGGCAAGTTTTCCCTCAGTATGAAACCAAGGTTTAATCGAACCAGTAGGAGCCAAGAAGCACGTTGAAGGTTGATGGAGGCGAGATGTAGTGCGGCGCAACACCAGGGATTCCGGCGCCAACGTGGAACCTGCACAACACAAACCAAGTACTTTGCCCCAACGAAACAGTGAGGTTGTCAATCTCACCGGCTTGTTGTAACAAAGGATTAGATGTATAGTGTGGATGATGATTGTTTGCAGAGAACAGTAGAACAAGTATTGCAATAGATTGTATTCGATGTAAAAGAATGGACCGGGGTCCACAGTTCACTAGAGGTGTCTCTCCCATAAGATAAATAGCATGTTGGGTGAACAAATTACAGTTGGGCAATTGACAAATAGAGAGGGCATGACCATGCACATACATATTATGATGAGTATTGTGAGATTTAATTGGGCATTACGACAAAGTACATAGACCGCTATCCAGCATGCATCTATGCCTAAAAAGTCCACCTTCAGGTTATCATCCGAACCCCTTCCAGTATTAAGTTGAAAACAACAGACAATTGCATTAAGTATTGCGCGTAATGTAATCAATAACTACATCCTCGGACATAGCATCAATGTTTTATCCCTAGTGGCAACAGCACATCCATAACCTTAGAGGTTTCTGTCACTCCCCCAGATTCACGGAGACATGAACCCACTATCGAGCATAAATACTCCCTCTTGGAGTTACTAGCAAAAACTTGGCCAGAGCCTCTACTAATAACGGAGAGCATGCAAGATCATAAACAACACATAGATATAAATTGATAATCAACATAACATGGTATTCTCTATTCATCGGATCCCAACAAACACAACATATAGCATTACAGATAGATGATCTTGATCATGTTAGGCAGCTCACAAGACCCGACAATTAAGCACAATGAGGAGAAGACAACCATCTAGGTACTGCTATGGACCCATAGTCCAGGGGTGAACTACTCACTCATCACTCCGGAGGCGACCATGGCGGTGTAGAGTCCTCCGGGAGATGAATCCCCTCTCCGGCAGGGTGCCGGAGGCGATCTCCTGAATCCCCCGAGATGGGATTGGCGGCGGCGGCATCTCTGGAAGGTTTTCTGTATCGTGGCTCTCGGTACTGGGGGTTTCGCGATGATGGCTATTTGTAGGCGGAAGGGCAGGTCAAGGGGCGTCACGAGGGGCCCAGGAGACAGGCCGGCGCGGCCAAGACCTGGGCCGTGCCGCCCTACCTCCTGGCCACCTCGTGGCCCCACTTCGTTGACTCTTTGGTCTTCTGGAAGCTTCGTGTGAAAATAGGCCCCTGGGCGTTGATTTCATCCAATTCCGAGAATATTTCCTTACTAGGATTTCTGAAACCAAAAACAGTAGAAAACAGCAACTGGCTCTTCGGCATCTTATTAATAGGTTAGTTCCAGAAAATGCATAAATATGATGTAAAGTATGCATAAAACATGTAGATATCATCAATAATGTGGCATGGAACATAAGAAATTATCGATACGTCGGAGACGTATCAGTAGCCGCAGGATACTCTGATCGGCAGGACGATCGGTATGACGACAGGCGAGACGATCGGCATGACGGTAATCGGAACAACTCTGGGAACCGTGGCAATTACAAACCACGACCACAGAGGACTCCCGAACTACCCTACGCTGAGCAGATCAACGCTCCCTGTTACTTACACTCGTACGTTGATTCTAAGGAGAACAAAACGAAGTCAAGCCACTTGCTCAGAGACTGTAGGCAGTTCATTGACATGCAGAAACTCATCCAGCAGCAGCCACAGCCTCCACCACCACCACCACCTCCACCGCAGCATCAAGTCCAGCAGGCTCAACCTCATCAACCCAACGAGGCGTTTCCACCACCACGTGGGCAGATGAGCATGATCCATAGGACAGGTGTCTCAAGAAGAGAAATGAAGAACCTCACTCAAGAAATCAATCTGGCAGAAAGTATCATGGCGAACATCCCTGAATATGTCGAGTGGTCGTCTCAGAACATTACGTTCAGCCGAGCAGATCACCCGATGACCATACCAAAACCAGGACACGCTGCCTTAGTAGTCGAGGCGTAGGTCGGGGGGTTCAAGATGAGCAAAGTCTTCATGGATGGTGGAAGTGGACTAAATCTGATATTCGTCGACACAATAAAAAGTATGGGGATCACCATGAGAATTCTCGAAGAAACGGACACCTATTTTCATGGGATTCTCCCCACTTCACCGGCGTACTCTCTTGGCAAAGTTTACCTGAACGTCGTCTTTGGCAAACCCGACAACTTCAGGAAGGAGAAGATCGAGTTCGAAGTCGTGAACTGGGAATCGCAGTATCATGCTATACTCGGAAGACCAGCTTATGCCAAGTTCATGGCTGTACCGCACTACGCATACCTCAAGCTAAAAATGCCCGGGAACAATGGGACAAACATCACAGTCTATGGAAGTTTCTCACGCTCAGACAATTGTGATCGCGACTGTCAGAGGATTGCTGCAAAGTTTGGACTGAAGCAGGAAATTACTGACCTTCCCTCCAAGTCGTCATCACGCGATAATAAGGAAGAAGAACGCGTCAGAGGAGCGAAGAAGAAGCCAGCCGACCTTGCTATAGAAGCTTCGGCAGCACAAACCTCTACAGCAAAAGCTTCGGCAGCAAAAGCTTCGGCAGCTGATGGCACAGAAGACATAGGAGACGGCAAGACACTGACAATCGCTGACCAGACCCCTGGTGAAATCAACGACGCTTAGATAACCACTAGCATGGTGAACAAGCCAGAAGATGAGAAGAACCCCTTCCTTGCCTAAGCAATTTACTAGTGTTTAGTTTTCCCTTTCTTTTCAAGCAGGGCTCTCCCTTTTTCGCCCTTTAGTCCCGTGTTTCTATTATTAATGAGAACTTAAGTTTTGATTCCTTGAAAATCATTGCAGTAAATCGGAGCACCTAAACCGCATCATCGTAAACCCTGCTTACGCACCCCCCCCCCCCGGCGAACGACGGTGCAACATAGTGCGCGGCAAAAGATCGTGCTCCGAAAAAGCCTCTACGAGTGCTACACGATGCAAAATAAACAAGGACATTAACTCTTCCCTCTGCTATAGATGCCTCTACGAGTGCCGTAAATAGCAAGAGTTCAGAAATACATATAAACACAACCCACGTTCGATGTTTTACTGATGGAAATATCAAAGAACAACGGGCCCATTGCCAGAGTTATTGCACCCGATATACTCGGGAGCTCCTGTCAAAACATACATCGGTTGAAAGCAAAGTTGCACATACAACGGGTTTAGCAAGACCTGCAACATGAGCTGATCACTCAAATAATTTGCTAACCAACGAATACACATACGTCTAAACGGGCAATTAAGATTTGCTCCTTCAAAATTTGCCAACGGCATTGACACGGTAAAAGTACATATACATATATCTACCGAACAAAAAGTCTCGACTTCGCAATCCAAACACTTGGATGAAGTAGCCAAAATACATATTTACAAAACAAAATTAACCCTGAATCACCCTTGTAGAGTCTCTCTTTCTTCAGGTACCTTTGAATCCTTTTCAAGCTTGTCGACAATAATATTGGCATGCAACAATACGTTCGGGTACAGCGTCTCCAAATCACCAACTGCATTGGCGATAGTCAATAGATTCGCTGAAGGATAACGTGCAAGGACAAGGGCAAGTGTAAATCTGGCCCCTGCAAAAACCTGAGCTCGCACCAAGTCTCGAATCTTCTTGGTATTTCCAAATTCAGACATCAGAGTCAGCAGCGTAGGAGGGATCGCGTTCAAGGGAAACATCGTCCTCCAAATTACCCTCATGGCTTTCTAGCACTTGTCGAAGAAATGGTGGACCTGCTAGACCCGATCTTGAAATTGTGCGACAGCCGAAGCCTTCGAGTGTTCCCTCCAGAAAATTTCTTCGGCTGATGACAGCTGGGTCAATGCGTGTACACGCTCGTGAATCCGCTTGTTCTCTTCCGCACGGTTCAAAGCTATGACTAGCAAAGGAATCAACGGAAGATCAGGCAATACGTTTTTGACAAAAGAGTAATGAACACAAGGACCAGGGAACTTACAGTTTAAACTTTCAGTGGCCTTATGCAGTTCAGTAAGAGCATAGCGCTCTACATCGGCTGCAATTTCTCCCTTCTTCTTGATAATAGCAGCCAAGGCATAGGTGCTGCGCAGATCCTTTTCCAATTGCGCGATCCGATCCTTCATACGTTGGACTCGATCATCTTCAGAAAGAGCACCCGAAGAATCGTCAACAAATGCAGGCACTAGGAACACCTGCAAGGAAAAGCGTCAAAGGCATGATATATCGATTCACATCAACATCAGAAGGAACTCCCATCGGGAGAATGCAGGTGAAAATATCATAAGAAGGGTGTGCTAGCAACATTGCTAGCACGAAGTTTATTACAAGCAGAAGTTATCCGACAGAACATTGTTTCACATCAGCTCAAAGAAAAGTTTGTTACAAAAATCAAAGGGCTTGGGTCTGAGTTGATAAATTGGGGCCAGCCGATGTCTTCCTTGATGAAACCAGCTCGAGGAGCTGGCGTGCACACTTAAGAGCTGATGTCTTGAAGATGCTTAAATCAACGAACCGCCCATCTTTCTCTTTTGGCAGCTCCTTAGACATTTCTTCGATATCGGCCTTGAAGCCATGACCCATCACAAGTTGGAAGGCAAGGAGGGCACCATAGGTACGCGAAGTGCGTTTGACGATAACCTCCTTGTTGTCAACCGCGAAGGCGTCGATCAACTACCCCAGAGTTTTGTCTTGATTGATCTTGGGGAAGATCATCGAGTGCATCCGCGCCATGGCACCTTTTCCCTTTTCAAGAAGCTCCCGTGTAAGCTGGTGGGAGGCGAGAGTCATCGACACACCGTTTGCCGGAGAGTTGTTTGGAATTTTGTCCAAGGCATTGGCAGGGATGTTGGCGGCTTCTGCAAGAGAATGAAATGGAAAAGATCACTGACAAAAGATCGAATTCATAAGTGCAATAATCGACAAAGAAGTATAAAAGAGATTACCAAGCAGAGCCAAGGAAGACTGGCGAAGGAGTTCATCTTTTTCAGTTGCCCGAGCCTCGGCGGCCAGCCTAGACGCCTCCTCTTCTTTCAGTTTCTCCTTCAATTTACCCAGTTCCTCCTTCAAGGAGTCGACCTCTTGGCGAGCTGCGGCAGCTATCTTGACTGCGCCGTCCAACTTTGAGGAAGAAGATTTAACTTCCTTTTGCAGCCGAACCTTGTCTACCTCCAGGGAAGTAAATTGGGAGGCGAAGGCCTCCAAATAAGATATAACGCCACGCAGGTCCTTAAAGAAAGGGGAAACATATATGTTTGACAAAGAATCATTAAACAAGGCACATTCAAGGAAATTCGTGTTGTAATCGAAAAAGGCTTACAGGTTTTTCTGAAGGAGGGGCCGTGGCAGCAGCAGTTGCAGGAACATCTTTCCCCCTAGAAAGGGAGGAAGCAGTCGATACCTGGGCCGCGGGGGCTGCCTTAAGAGCCGAAGCTTCAGAAGCCGCGGCGTCCGGCGGAGCAGCGCCAGATCTGGCTTTCTTAGATGGAGGTTCAATGAAACCTTCGTCGCTGTGAAAGGAAATGGCTGACAAGAGTTATGAAAGAAATGCGAGAAATAAAAGACAAAATATGAATTCAGGGAAGAAGGCGCTTACATATCGAAGAGATCGTCTTCATCGGCAAAGCCGTCGGTTGATCTTTTCATGGGTGAAGCTCTGGTCTCCTCCATAGCTGCATTAACAAAGGCATCACGATCAGTGTCATCATCACGCACTGATCCCTCTGTGTCGCAAGCATCATTGGCTGAGGAAGGAAGATCGGTGTGGACAGCTTCAGAATCTATTGGATCATCGTGTTCGCTCTCTGGGCCTGTATATTCGGCAGTATGAAAATCAACAGGGACTGAGGAGCCTCTTCCTTCAGAAGTATCATCTGGCGAATCATGCAGGTTTCCAGAAACTATGGGGATCTGTCGAAGAAAAGAACAAATAAGGATAATAGTAATTATGTCGACTAATGGAACAGAGTAATAAGAGTATGAGAAGGAAAATTACCTCTGACGGTGGATGATCAGCATCAAGAGGAGAATAAGAAGATATCAATGGGATCGAGTATTCCTGACTAAAGAGAGTAAGGCGACGAACTTCATCAAGCAGCTTCTTTTCCGATAGTTCAGCAATATTTATCCTAGTTTCATCTTTTGGACCCGAATACAACCACATTGGACGAACTCTGGCCATGACTGGTTGGACTCGACGTTTCAAGAACACCGCTGCCACCTCTGTGCCGATCATAGTTTGACCATCGGCTTCTTTAATCCGAAGGAATTTGGCAAATAATTCGTCGACTGATGTCCTTTCGTCGGGAGAGAGAATGTTCTTCCAAGAATGTTTAGGTTTGGCTTCAAGGACGTCGGCAAAGCAAGGAAGTTGGGAGTCGGTTGTTGAGGAATCCTTGACATAAAACCATTTCAGTCTCCATCCTTGCACGGATTCTCTCATTGGGAAACTGAAATAGTTAACCTCTGAACGGACAACAAACCCCACTCCTCCAATGACAAAATATCCGTTAATACTGTTGTATCTCTTTACAAAGAAGATCTTTTTCCACAACCCAAAGTTAGGCTCAATGCCCAAGAACGCCTCACAGAGGGTGATGAACACAGCAACGTGAAGGATTGAGTTAGGGGTGAGTTGCCACAGTTGGATTTCGGAAGTCCGCAGAAGATGATGAAGGAATTCGTGGACAGGAAGCGAGAGACCCCGATACAAGAACGACAGGAACATCACGGTAAAACCAGCAGGGGGATTGGGCCGAGAAATCGCACCTGGAAGAATCACGTTTCCCTCGTCGGACGAGATTAACCCGAGGCTTTGGGCCCTCTTCTCATCACGCTTCGTGATGGAGGATGCTAGCCAATCTCCGGGTTTGGCTATTGAGCTTGGCGGTGCTGGTGGCGCCGGAGCTGGGGGAGGAACATTTGGAGCGCCCCTCTTTGGGAGATTTGAGGAGGCCTTGGCGGCGGCGCCACCGCTCGTGGAGCTGGCGGCAGCGGCAAGGTTCTTCTTCTTCACCATTGCAAGATCCAGAGAAGATCTGGAAAGCGTTGGTGGCGGCGCAGCGGTTGCGAAAGAAAGAGGAAGAAGAAGGACATGAAGATGCTACGGTGAAAAATGGGAGAAGATTAAAGATTTTCGTCCTTTGAAGATTTTAAGAGAGGGAGAACTCGAGGACTGCGTGGACACGTGTTATTGCTGCCAGTTCATTGAGGGGACCTTTTTCCTTTGGTAATCGTGGAAATC
The DNA here is from genome assembly GCF_019359855.2 of Lolium perenne. Lineage (NCBI taxonomy): Eukaryota > Viridiplantae > Streptophyta > Magnoliopsida > Poales > Poaceae > Lolium > Lolium perenne. The sequence goes on from NC_067244.2 coordinate 47,233,697, forward strand.
GAGGAGGCGCCTTGGTAACTGTACGAGAAGGACGGATATTGCTTAAAAGTAGGGCCAGAAAGAGAAAAAATGGGCCCAGCGGGTCGCGTCTTGTCAGTCAAAATCGAGAAGTCAGTAAACGTCATCAATGACGTCGTGAGGAATGCTCGAAGCATTCGAAGGAATGAAAAAGGTATCGGATGCTGAACTTGAGTCTATGCACGGATTGCGAGCATCCGCACTTAGACTCAGGGGCTACTCCCATCGGGAGCGCTAGGCGCGCACCCGACAGAATGAGGACTCGAAGAAAAAAAAAGACTGAAGAAAAAGATGATTGCTCAGCTCGAGTCTGCACCCGGTTGCAAGCACCCGTGCCCAGACTCGGGGGCTACTCCCATCGGGAGCGCTGGACGCGCACCCGACAGAACTTTTTTGCACTCCAGGATCACGCCCGGTGACTTGATTCTGTGTAGGGTAACGTTGTTTTGCCATCGGTAGTTAACCAACAAAAGTTGGGCACGTTACTCATTATCCCTTGCGTGCGGAAAATATATCGGATGACCTATGAAGACTTGCAGAAAAACTTCGGTAGAACAAAACGTTCGAGTGGTACAACTTGAGTCTACGCACGGATTGCAAGCATCCGTACCTAGACTCGGAGGCTACTCCCATCGGGAGCGCTGGACGCGCACCCGACAGAAGAGGATGATGATGATTCAAGATGGACAAGAGCAATCGAAGAGGAGAACAATAAAAGGAGGCATGCTTTAGTCTCTACCCGAATTATTTTCGGCTAGACACTCGGGGGCTACTGACGTGGGCATTAACCTTCGGGTAACCGACATTGCCCTATCCTGTATAATCTAGTTGGAGGCCCATGAAGGCACTTGAAGGCAAGGCGGACCACTTGGATGGCGCACCAGAAGATACCTTGGCAGGCAAGACAAGGAAGGAGCCGAACAAGAAAAGTTTGGATCTAGTACTACTGTAAATCTAGTCGTACTCGGTTAGACCTCTTGAGACCTGGCCTCCTATATAAAAGCCAGAAGAGGGGCTGCCGAGGGACACAATCAACCATAGCAATCTTAGCCACCAAAAGTCTAGAGCTAGGTCGCCGTAGCATTTAGCCTCTCGACGAGATCTTAGCCGAATTCTTCGGCACCCCATTGTAAGCCAATATCTTCATAATCAAGATCAGACAGGCAGGATGTAAGGGTTTTACCTCATCGAGGGCCCCGAACCTGGGTAAATCGCTCTCCCCGCTTGTCTGTGAACCGATGTCTCGTGTCAGCTTACAGGATTCCATCAACCCTAAGCCCCAATCGGAGGGCATTGCCGAGGAGTACCCTCGACACGTATCCCCCTGATCACTAGGCTTCATCCGTATCTTTCGCTATGAATATTTGAAACTTTTTTAATTTTTTTTAGAAGTTCCAAACTCTCCATCAAATGACATATAAGATTTTTATTTAGATTTTATTCAATAAAAAATTAACAAAAACATACATCGCGTAACCTAAAGTCACCACTTAATATTTACAAACCTGACCATGGATGAATGAAGAAACATGCCATCCTTATTCCTGAAAAACACAAATAACAATCCACGAGCAAATTATGAAGAGCATCACTGAATCACCCTTATACAAAACAGGAGCATACATCTGATCTAGTAGACTCTCGCCAAACGTCTCCCGCACTCGCTTTAAAGCTATCATCGCTTAGAGCAAGTACAATAAGCTTCAGTCAGCTGGCTATAAAGGCTAAAATATTATATGTCTGCTTAGAAAGAGAGAGACTAGGAAAGAGAATGAAAGTGGACTCTTATACAATAGCCAGTTGTAGTACGTGCTCCTAGACACTATACGATACTAAAAGATGGACCGTGTATTGTAAAAGTACTACTTTTAAAGCTTACTATTATACATACTAGTTATAAATTGACTATAAATGATGTTGTAAATTATTATCGCTGGGTGTCGGCTACACATTGTTCTTGCTCTTATAACCACTGGTTCATCTTTTGGGAAGTGATCCGTATAGCTGAGTCCTGCCGTCGGCGCATCATTCGATTGATGCATATATACATTTTGTTAACTTGTGCGATGTTCAATGTGCTCTTCTAGATTAGTGTGCGATGTGGTCGTGGCCTCGTGGGGATGTTTTTGTTAAGCTCGTGCAGCACATGGGCTATCGGCCTATCGCCCTATCGCTGATCGCCAGTTTGTCGGTGAGCAGTCGATCTTTGTATGAAGCCAGAACATGAGACCTACGTGGCCGTTGTCCCGATGGATCCACCAGGCTGAGCAGCCAGCTGCATATAAGTTTCTGTCAATTTGTCGTCGTCGTCGTGCAAAGGCTCGGGACAACAATTAACTGCTACTTCTGTGTCGCTTGCAATTTCGTGCATCAGTCTTTGTCGCGTTCGGTCTGATGTGATGCAAGTATTACACTTTCTACGGACGTGGAGTACTTTCCTAACACTAATTAATTCAGTCACTCGAAGCTTTGCTACTGTTGCTTTGTTTATAGTACAAGACGCTTGTCGTGATTGCTTGGAAGAATCAGCGAGAGCCGCAATGAAATCGTGCCACTTCACCAGCTATCCTACCAGCCTCAAAGCAATGACAAGAAGAGTATCAATCAATCAATTAAATTGGTCCAACATGGGCACCAAACCAGTACACTCCCAATTACAACGAATTCTTGAATGATTGCTTCTACGACCAGGCTACGGTCGATCTTGCTTTGCCTGTTGTGTTCTACAGTTTTCTATACAAGATTGCATCAGCAACGCCGCCGACACGCTTGCCAAGTGTGTTGAACAATTTTCTAGCCCTTGTTTCTCCCCAATATCGTAGGGATATGACCAAATTAAATTTTAGCAGTTGAAGTGCATGTTTGGAGCAGGTGAGAAAGACACCTCCTAGGCTCCTAGCGGAGATAAACCGTTCATGATTATGTGAGTACATTTGTGGACCTTAATTTGTTTGAATTACTTGTGATGTAGTTCGTAGGAATCTTTTGCTCACTAATGAATTGTTGTGTATGTAGGATAAAGTTTCAACCGGAAGATATGAGGATACGATGGCTTCCAGGTCACATAAGAAGCCATTTGCACTTCAACACTGTTGGGGCTTGCTTGAGCATGGTGACAAGGGGAGGTTGAGGAAAATGAAGCTCCACTGAAGACCAGTTTTGCTGAACATTGCCCATATTTTGATCTATTTTAATTGCAACAATTGGATTTGAAAACTACTCTCTCTGTTTCAATAAATAAGACGCATAAATTTAGTTAAAAGTTAATATCCTCTAAATTTGACCAACATTACATAATAAAATGCTTTATCCGATTCATATTAATTGTCATTAATATGGATGTATCTAGAACTAAAATACATCTAGATACATCTTATACTAGAATCAACTAATATGGATCGTAGGAAGTATGAAAATTTGCGATATCAAATAAGATTCATCACGAAATTTATTTTCATAATATATTTCTTTTATGTTATAGATGTTTATATTTTTCTTGAATATTTGGTCAAAATTTGTAAACTTTGAATTTTGACTAAATTTATCGGCCTTATTTATAACGGATGTTGTATTGATTATTGCATATATTGTCTAGCCATTGTCATATTCGCTGAAAATGATGAAAAATTCGGATCAACGGTTTCGTACGGGTTCCCGCCGAACATATCCTGCAGATGAGTTTTACGGTTTCTATTTTGGTGATCTATCTGGCGAGAGCACACACGAAACCGTAAAAGATTTTTTTGGTGCCTCTTATATGCATTTTTAAGAATCCATATTTAGGGGATCCCTTAGAGGTGCTCTAATAATTAATTCAGGCCCTCAAAGGTTTGCTAATGTTGGTTTGTTTATTTTATAGTACAAAGACGATTGTCGTGATTGCTTGGAAAGAACACATAAAATGGTAGTAAAAGGAATCAGCAAGAGCCGAAGCGAATCGTGGCACTTGACCAGCTATCCCACCAACCTCAAAGCAACTTGTCTGAGAAGAGTATGATGAATCAATGAATAAAATTGGTCCAACATGGACACGAAGCCGCCACGAAACCAATACACTCTCAGTTACAACGAATCTTGGATGATTAACTTGTACGACCAGGCTACGATCGATCTTGCAACGCCTACTGTATAGTTTTCTATACAACGATTGCATCAGCAACGCCGCCGACACGCTCGCTGAATCGGGCGCCGCATGCGTTACGTGCTTGGTCAGCTGACTCGGCGTCCGTGAACCAGGGACGCCGGAGCGCGTCCGCGGCGGTGAGCCTCCTGTCCGGCCTGCAGGCCAGCAGCCCGGTGAGGACGTCGAGTCCGGCGGACGACAATGCGGGGAACATCTCCCGGAGCCGGCTTGGCGGCCTGCTCTGGTGGCAGAGCGGCGAGCCGGCGCGTGGGAGACGCACGAAGGAAGGCCAGTTCGTCATGTCTCCCGTGCCGACCGTGTCGAACACCAAGTTGAGCTGGTCCATCTCCGTCCTCCCGGGAAACAGCGGCGCGCCGGCGAGGAGCTCGGCCATGATGCACCCGAGCGCCCACGTGTCCACCCCCGCGTCGTACTCCCTCGAGCCCAGCAGGAGCTCCGGCGCGCGGTACCACCGCGTGACCATCGACGCCGTGTAGGGCGCGGCTCCCGTGGGGGCGGCGAAGCGCGACAGGCCGAAGTCGCAGATCTTGAGGTTGCCGTGCGCGTCAACGAGGACGTTGTCCGGCTTGAGGTCGCGGTGCATGACGCCGAGGCCGTGCATGGCCGCGGCGCCGTCGAGGAGCTGCCGCATGAGCCGGCGCGCGTCGGCCTCGGTGAACGGTCCCCGGCCGAGGCCGGCGCGCTTCCGCATGACCTGTGCCAGGCTCGGGCCGACGTACTCCATCACGAGGAACGCGTTGGAGGCATCGCGTCCGGCGGCCCGTATCTCGACGAGGCTCGGGTGGCCGCGGCACGCCATGAGGCAGCTCACCTCGCGGCCGAGGTCCTCCGAGAGCTGGCCGTCGTCGCGGCCGGCGGGGCGGAGGCGCTTGAGGGCGACGATGGCGCCGGTGCGGCGGTCCCGGGCCTTGTAGACGACGCCGGCGGCGCCCTCGCCGAGCTTTTCGAGCCGCTCGTAGTTCTCCATGTGTTGTGGAGGTGGTTTGGGTTTCTGGCGGCCTCTGCGCGCGGTCGTGGCTGTTTATACTAGTGCCATGGCATGGCTTGACGACTCGCTTTCGGTTTGGCACGCCGTTCCGAGTCAGGGTCGAAGCTTGTCAGGCTAACCAGTAGTAAACGCGTTGACTATTCTAAATTTGGCACATGGTTCGTTAGAGTTAGGTCGGGACTGTTTGGTGGGCGGCCGACGCTTGGTTCGGCCGGGCAGGTACAGGTAGTGTGTTTTGAACCACTGCCGCGACGACACCGGAGACGCCATCTACCGTGCACAGTGCGCTCGTGATGTACGACTACGACTAATAGCCCACCATGGTTGGCTGCCTCAAGAATCTCTTCATCTTGTTAAGTGCAATTTGTTAAGGGTCCGAAAACAACCCGTGGTTCCATCCAATCCTTGTATAACATAGATTTTACTATAGTAGCATCAATACAACAAGTTAAAAAAGTTTCCATCACTAACACGTTGTCGTAGCTGTAGCAATAGCAACCTATAAGAGCCTATGCGACCTCGTCGGCAGCCAGTTGAACCCGTCATGGAGCGCGTGTGGAGAAAGCTGAGTGGCGGCTAGGGTTTCTGGAACTGTGTCGCTACGGTTGTGTGTGAGATGATGAGCGAGCACCCTAATTTATACGCCGGAGGCAGGCGAGGGGGCGGTGACGTGCATTAACGCCGACACGCTAGATAGACCACGACGAGTTGTCTCGCTATGCGTTGGCCAGAGGTAGGAGATCGATGGGTGCGCGACAATATGCGTCTTTGATGAGACTGACCTGCCACTCACGACGCGGATTTGGTTCCACCCGGTGCCCCTGCAACGTCTCTTGTGTAGTGGAGATGGGCTCGGGGCGCCAGATACCGTAGTGGACCACGCCGGACAGAAAAGGTCTATGGGGCGTGTGTCTGGGAGCGGTCAAACGTCTGACGCATCCAAAATCTCTTTAGGTGGCACTTTGGGGGATATGGATACTCTAAAATGCCTACTTCCTGCTTATATGTATTGATTGGAGTGTTACAATGGGTCGCAAATTGGCTATGGCGCCTCGCAGGGTCAGATGAAGGTGGAATCCTCCCTCTATGGTTCCCGGGTGGGGGTTTATAAAAGAACCCCCGGCTAGGGTCTACAATGAATAAGGTGAGTCGGTTAGGAACTCGTGGGCCTACTGGGCCATGCAACTAATCTCCCGGGTTTCCTTTAGATCTAGTTTACTTCAGCTTGGGATAGGTTTAGAGAACTTATATATGGGATTGAACATCGTCTTAGAGATTGGATGATATTAAATGATTTTTATGGAAGCTTAAATATGAAATCCTTACACTTTTAGATAATGGATGTGGAAAAGCATTTACGAGTATGACTACTGCATATGCTCATGTTTTACTTGACAATTTATTATTGAAACTAAGATTGGTGATAATATTGAAAAATCAGAACTATACGATGAACCTTATAATGATTGTTATAAACAATTAGAATAAAGTAAGATGCTTAGTGATACCATTATTGAACTGTTACTTGATCTTGATAAGTATAGCTTGTAAACACTTATGTCCATCTTGCCAAAAATTGTTGATGATCCTTCTTTTAAATTTCATCAAGCAGATTTTGGTTCTTATATTGAAAATCATGTGCTTCGACAAATGATAGATTGACAAATACAATAGAGAATCCATAATACCACCAAGGTTGGAAAAAGCTAGGCGTAAGCGACACGATTGGCATTCGCCTAGTGTCGAGGTGGTGCTTAAGCGTCCTAGGCGCAACCTAGGCAGACATATAGTTTGTACTATAAAGTATGTAAATAGGTTATCATTTGTGAATATACATTAATCTAGAGCATGTTAATATGTTAATTACTATCAACTACCATTAGAATATGACCCATATGTCTCGGCAGTGAAATATGTCATGATTTCTTCATGGGGAAGACAATTTCATGGTTGCCCTGCCTAGACTTTCTCTTATGTCCTAGGCGAGACGTTTGTCCATCGCCTAGTGCTTAAACGTGAGTAAGCGTCTCCTAGGTGTCGCCATTTCTAACACTGATACCACCTAAGATTTGAGATATATGGATCCCAAAGCCACAAATTACTATTGAAAAAGTTACTTGGCATGCTATTCCAGATTCAGGATCCAATGTTTCTACAATATCTAAAGAACTAGAAATATGTGCCATGGAAAAATGTGGTATTGACCTCTTACTTTCTGATACATCTACCAAGAATGCCTTAGGTAGAGTTTATAATGGCATGGTTGATTTGCATATAACTTCTTTGCACGTAGATTTTATTGTAATGGATATGGGAAGCAATTTCTCTAGTCCTATATTTCTTGGTATACCCTTTTTGGGAATCACAGGGGCTATCGTTGATTCGAAGGAGGGCATTGTGAAGTTTAAGTTCCCTCATAAGAAGGGCATGGAACACTACCTGATAAAGAAAATATGTAGTCAACAAGGTGAAGTACTCACACGGTATCTACCCATCTTGAAAATAAGTGTATGAAGCCTAGGTATATGGCCATAAAGAAAACGCTTTGTGGGAGGCAATCCCATTGTTTTTGTTTGGTTTTTCTTATGAGTTCTTTATGTAGCAAGTGATTTTAATTTTTTATTTTTTTACTAGAGTTTCTATTAAATTAATAAGCTTTAGATAATACATATGGAGTTGTAGATTTCTGCACATTCACGTTCACGAAAATATTTTTATGTTTTATTAGTAATTCCGATGGGCTGAGATTTCTATTTTAGTTACAACCTTTTGCCCTCTGTATGGAAATAAATAGGCAAGAATACCTGCCACTTCTAATTGGTCAAAATAATTACGTTTTCCAAAAACTATTTTCTGGACAGATTCTGGGTAGTGATGCAAAAGTGGGTTCTTTGAGTTTTTCTTGATATTTTTTGAGTCTTTGGGAATATTTTGGATGTTGGCGAGTTAATAAAATCTCTCGACATATGAAATCCTAATTTGTTTGAAGCTTGGATAGTGATACATTTAAAATGCATCTATGTTCTTTGTAGTTTATTGTGATATATTTCATCAATATTTATTTATATGAGGTGTTATAATCATGATTTAGAATGATTTTATGTATTTTCCTATAATATCCTGTTTATTTGTATTACAATCATGTGGTGGCAGGAAAACCCTGTTTTCGTATTTTTGACTTTTAGAAACCTTCGCAAACACAAAAAGACCTAGGAATTTTTTCTTCGCTATTATTTTGTCAAGAATGAAGTCATGGAGCACCTGGACCTCACCTGGCCGGCCAGAGGGCCGAGATAGGTGTGGTGGCGTGGCCTGTGACTGATCGGCGGCCGTTTCGCCGATCGAGTCACAAATTTGAATTTCTTTTCAAAACATGTACTATACATGGAAAATAATAATAAAATCTTATTATTTAAAAAATCATATCATTTTACACCTTGAGGCATAATATCAGATCTTTTTGGACTAAAACGCTCTGGAGTCAATTTTCTATTTGTAATACCATCGGATCTATTGAATTAATTGGTTATCACTATCACTGTCTATAGGAGGCCGGGAAGGAAGGCCGTAGCATGGAAGGGAGGTGGCAGATAGACTTGAGGACATCGGTCAGGGCTAAGGCCTAAGGGGCAAGTGTGTGGGTTAGTGACCAAGCGGGTGACCTAAAGATCACCTGTACATGTAAAAATGGTAGGGCAGCATCAACAAGAGTACAAGCCAGTAAGTACAGTTTATAGCGCTCCCGTTTTATATACAGGTAGTGACTTATCTGTACTTGTATGGCACGTATGCTCTCATTTCACATGTACAAAAGAGATGACAAGTGGGAGGAAATGCTTATTTTTTACAGGTCCGATCCGTATGGTTATCCATTGGATTCATGAGTGGTATTTCTTATTACCGGAGGCGCAACGGGTGCATATGCATTCTGGGTGCACCGTCTGGAGTCTGGAGACGGTTGCACGGGATATCTTCAACTAGGCTGGCTGACGGCTTTCTAGACGATTACAAGATGCATAGATGTTTTGTTCTACTTATTCTTTTCCGCTGGTTGATTTTTATGAACACTTTATGTGATCCTTGAGGTGTAAACTTTGAAATATAAACTGTACAATAAAGAGTTGTGTGCATCAATTGATGCAGAGGCTGGAATCTTCCCATTTCGAAAAAGAAAATGAAAAGTGGGAGGAGAACATTACCCATCTTTACTACGGCTAGAATACTAATGCCTATAAATTCTAAATGCTTCTCTTTTCTGGAGCATAGGAGCGCATCTAGCAACTACAAATATACTGAGTCAAAATAATCTTTCACGAAGACCCCGAAGTCATGCTTATGGCATTTCCTCTTTTCAAAGTCTTCTAGTACAGTACTTAATTAGAAGATTATAGGTAGCATGTGCTACTAGATGAACAAGGAAAAAATAGTTTGGAATGGTAGGTATCCGGATGTTCGTACGCTCCATGATCCCATTCGCCAGTCTACGTGGCCATGGTTCCAATCGCGGACGAGGTATTTCTCGCGATACTGCCGACGCCGCGGAGTGCCGTCCAGTACTCCGCCGGAACCTACTCCGTCTACCGGTTGCTAGCAGCTCTCAACATGGACTAGGAAGTTAAGCGCGGCGACACGCTCCTTGGCTGACTGCAATGCTGGATATAGACTGGCTTTTCAGAACTTAGGTGCATGTGAACCCACTTTTTTCAAAAGTGCATTTGTGATGTAAAAATATGTTTTAAAAATCGAAACACAAAATGAATGCAAAGGTGATATCAAACATGTGCCCTGGACATGAGTTTCGTGACGAAAAAACCTTTTATTTTGCCTCGGCAAAAAAGTGAAATTTTGTAGAGCTATATAGCAGTATATATGTGACCGTATTTTATCTTTTTTGGTTCTTAAATAATAAAGTGGTTTCTCCGCGAAAACTTTCTACGCACGCATGAAACATGCATACGTACTCCGTAATTTTTATTTTAGAATTTTTTAACATTTGAAAAATGCATTTTCCACCTGAGTTCAGGTGCACCCAGATTCAACTGGGACTTTTCCAGCTTGACATAGGATATACGTAGTATCAGTTTCACAAATTGTGGAACAATGTAAAGTCACTATACCGATGGAAAAGGAGGCAGTAGATTAATAGCACAGCTACCATCACTTGCTACTGAAATCTTCTCTTTACTATTAAATTTGGATCGGACTGGTATGTCGTACGTCGTTTCCTTCCCGCAACGTAAAAAAATCGACTGAGCAAAAAAAGAAAAAATGAGTCCCCTCGTCCAGCAACGTGAAAGAAACCGGGGATGAGAAAAACAGAAACCTTCTGCACGCACTAGTAGAAAAAAGGCTTCCATCCACCCCCATTAGTCCCCAAAATCTTTAGTCGCGGTTTGGGAGGCGACCCGCGACTAAAGACCTGGGCCCAGCGCGCTCGGTGGCCAGCTGGTGGACGGGAGGAGTTTTAGTCGGTTGGCCAGGCCAACCGCGACTAAAGGTCCTCAGGCCTGGCCCGAAGGCCTTTAGTCGCGGTTGGCCAGGCCAACCGGGACTAAAGGCCCATCCCTATAAAAGGCAGCTCAGCTCACTTCACTTAGCCATTTGGTGCCACTTCTCTTCACAATCTTCACAAGGGGTGGTGGGTTTGCTTTTGGTTCCTCTTATACACACAAGGTGTTCGATGAAATGCCCAAGAGCATGAAACAAATATGATATGAAGTGTCCGAGCCACACTTCATGTGTCATTGAACCTTTCATGTGTCATTAAAATATGTATGTGTGTAGTTCATTGTTTAATTTCTATTATTTCTAGCCAGTTAGTTTAACAAGTGCATGATGATTAATTATATACTTTATACAATAATAATGCAGATGAATCGGCAATGGATGTATGGTAACCGACTCTCCGGCGAGTTCACTACGGGTTGAAAGATTTCCTCGTAGTGGCTAATGCGAACAAGCAGGGAGGTTTTGTTATCTGTCCATGTGTTGGCTGTAAGAATCAGAAGGGTTACTCTTCCTCAAGAGAAGTTCACCTTGTTGGAGATATGCCCAAGAGGCAATAATAAAAGTGGTTATTTTATATATCTTTGTGTTTATGATAAATGTTTATATACCATGCTATAATTGTATTAACCGAAACATTGATACATGTGTGTTATGTAAACAACAATGAGTCCCTAGTAAGCCTCTTAACTAGCTTGTTGATTAATAGATGATTAGTTTCATAATCATGAACATTGGATGTTATTAATAACAAGGTTATATCATTATATGAATGATGTAATGGACACACCCAATTAAGCATAGCATAAGATCACGTCATTAAGTTATTTGCTATAAGCTTTCGATACATAGTTACCTAGTCATTTCGACCATGAGATCATGTAAATCACTTATACCGGAAAGGTACTTTGATTACATCAAATACCACTGCCTAAATGGGTGGTTATAAAGGTGGGATTAAGTATCCGGAAAGTATGAGTTGAGGCATATCGATCAACAGTGGGATTTGTCCATCCCGATGACGGATAGATATACTCTGGGCCCTCTCGGTGGAATGTCGTCTAATGTCTTGCAAGCATATGAATAAGTTCATAAGAGACCACATACCACATTACGAGTAAAGAGTACTTGTCAGGAGACGAGGTTGAACAAGGTATAGAGAGATACCGATGATCAAACCTCGGACAAGTAAAATATCGCGTGACAAAGGGAATTGGTATCGTATGTGAATGGTTCATTCGATCACTAAAGTCATCGTTGAATATGTGGGAGCCATTATGGATCTCCAGATCCCGCTATTGGTTATTGGTCCGAGAGAGTTCTCAACCATGTCCACATAGTTCGCGAACCGTAGGGTGACACACTTAAGGTTTGATGTTATAATAGTAGAACTTGAAGATGGAATGGAGTTTGAAGTATTGTTCGAAGTCTCGGATGGGATCCCGGACATCACGAGGAGTTCCGGAATGGTCCGGAGAATAAGATTCATATATAGGAAGTCATATTCCAAGTTTGGAAATGATCCGGTGCATTTATGGAAGGTTCTAGAAGGTTCTACAAAAGTCCGGAAGAAATCACTTTGGAAGGCGGAGTCCCGAAGGGACTCCACCTCCCATGGCCGGCCAACCCTAGAGGGGTGGAGTCCCAGGTGGACTCCACCAAGGGTGGCCGGCCACCCCCCTCATGGAAGGGTGGGAGTCCCACTTGAGGTGGGAATCCCACCTTGGGTAGGTTTCCCTACACATGGAAGGTTTTGGGTTGGGGTCTTATTCGAAGACTTGTAGTCCAACACTTGGGGGTTCCACCTATATAATGAGGGGCAAGGGGAGGGGGCCGGCCACCACAAGCCATAGCTTGGCCGCACCCCTCAAATGGCTGGCCACCCCCTCTCCCAAACCCTAGCCGCCCCACCTCCTCCCTCTCTCCCGCAACGCTTAGCGAAGCTCCGCCGGAGATCTCCATCACCACCGCCACCACGCCGTCGTGCTGCCGGATTCAAGGAGGAGCTACTACTTCCGCTGTCCGCTGGAACGGGGAGAAGGACGTCGTCTTCATCAACACCGAACGTGTGACCGAGTACGGAGGTGCTGCCCGATTGTGGCACCGTCAAGATCTTCTACGCGCTTTTGAAAGCGGCAAGTGATCATCTACCGCATCAACAAGAGCCTCATCTTGTAGGCTTTGGAAATCTTCAAGGGTGAGACTCGTTCATCCCCTCGTTGCTCCCGTCTTCTAGATTGCATCTTGGCTTGGATTGCGTTCTCGCGGTAGGAATTTTTTTGTTTTCTATGCAACGTATCCCTACAGTGGTATCAGAGCCGTGTCTATGCATAGATGGTTGCACGAGTAGAACACAATGGTTTGTGGGCGTTGATGCTTATGTTGTCTTTAGTTTGAGTACTTTGCATCTTTATGCCATAGTGGGATGAAGCGGCTCGGGCTAACTTTACATGACCGCGTTCATGAGATTTGCTCCACGCTCGACATGCAACTTGTATTGCATAAGTGGCTTTGCGGGTGTCTGTCTCTCCTACTATAGTGAAGATTCAATTTACTCTTCTATTGACAACACTAGTATCACCGTTGTGGTTCATGTTCGTAGGTAGATTAGATCTCTCTCGAAAACCCTAAACCACGTAAAATATGCAAACCAAATTAGAGACGTCTAACTTGTTTTTGCAGGGTTTGGTGATGTGATATGGCCATAATGTGATGATGAATATGTATGAGATGATCATTATTGTATTGTGGCAACCGGCAGGAGCCTTATGGTTGTCTTTAAATTTCATGTTGAGTAGTATTTCAAAGAAGTTGTAATAGTTGCTACATGGGAGAACAATCATGAAGACGGCGCCATTGACCTTGACGCTACGCCGACGATGATGGAAATCATGCCCGTTGATGATGGAGATCATGTCCGTGCTTTGGAGATGAAGATCAAAGGCGCAAAGACAAAAGGGCCATATCATATCACATATGAACTGCATGTGATGTTAATCCTTTTATGCATCTTATTTTGCTTAGATCGCGACGGTAGCATTATAAGATGATCCCTCTCACTAAAATATCAAGATAATAAAGTGTTCATCCTTAGTAGCACCGTTGCCAAGACTTGTCGTTTCGAAGCATCTCGTGATGATCGGGTGTGATAGAATCAACAAGTGCATACAACGGGTGCAAGCCAGTTTTGCACATGCGGATACTAAGGTTGCCTTGACGAGCCTAGCATGTACAGACATGGTCTCGGAACACGTGATACCGAAAGGTAGAGCATGAATCATATGATTGATATGATGAACACTTTGAATGTTCGCCATTGAAGTTACATCTTGTCTCGTGATGATCGGACTTGGTGTGGTGGATTTGGTTCGTGTGATCACTAAAACAATTCGAGGGATATTGTTTTGAGTGGGAGTTCACCTAGTTTTTAATTATGTTGAATTAAAATTTGAACTCAATTTGTCATAAACTTAGTCTAAACTATTGCAAATATATGTTGTAGATATGGCGTCCCCAATCAATTTTAACCAGTTCCTAGAGAAAGAAAAGCTTAAGAGCAACGGTAGCAACTTCACCGACTAGTTCCGTCATGTGAGGATTTTCCTCGCTGGCGGAAATCTGCAATATGTGCTTGATGCACCGCTAGGTGACCCTCCTGCAGAAAATGAATCCGATGAAGTAAAGAATGTTTACGTGACTCGGAAAACTCGGTACTCTCAAGTTCAGTGTGCCATCCTATGCAGTCTGGAAGTCGATCTTCAAAAACGTTTTGAGCACCACGATCCACATGAGTTGATCAAAGAGTTGAAAACTATTTTTGAAACTCATGCGGCCGTGGAATGCTATGAAGCATCGAAACACTTTTTCAGTTGCATGATGGAAGAGGGTAGCTCCGTTAGTGAGCACATGCTCGTTATGACCAGGCATGCGAAGAAACTCAGTGACTTGGAAATAGTTATTCCTAACAGACTGGGGATTAATCGTATCCTTCAATCACTGCCACCTAGTTACAAGAACTTTGTGATGAACTACAATATGCAGAACATGAACAAAGAGTTACATGAACTCTTCTCCATGCTTAAAGCTGCTGAGATTGAGATCAAGAAAGAGCACCAAGTGTTGATGGTCAACAAGACCACCAGTTTCAAGAAACAGGGCAAGTCTAAAGGAAAATTCAAGAAGGGTGGTAAGAAAGCTGCCACGCCTCCTGTGAAACCTAAGACTGTCCCTAAGCCTGATGCTGAGTGCTATTCCTGCAAGGAGAAGGGACACTGGAAGCGTAATTGCTCCAAGTATTTGGCGGATCTGAAGAGCGGCCTTGTCAAGAAGAAGAAAGAAGGTATATCTGATATACATGTTATAGATGTTTATCTTACTGGTTCTCGTACTAGTACCTGGGTATTTGATACTGGTTCGGTTGCTCATATTTGTAACTCGAAACAGGAACTAAAGAATAAACGAAGACTATTAAAGGATGAAGTGACGGTGCGCGTTGCAAATGGATCCAAAGTCGATGTGATCGCTGTCGGCACACTTCCTCTACATCTACCTTCAGGATTAGTTTTAAACCTCAATAATTGTTATTTTGTACCCGCGTTGAGCATGAACATTATATCTGGATCTTGTTTAATGCAAGACGGTTATTCATTCAGGTCTGAGAATAATGGTTGTTCTATTTTTATGAATAATATCTTTTATGGTCGAGCACCTGAAAAGAATGGTTTATTTCTGTTAGATCTCGATAGTAGTGATACACATATTCATAACATTGATGCTAAGCGAATTAAATTGAATGATAATTCTACTTATATGTGGCACTGTCGTCTTGGTCATATTGGAGTGAAACGCATGAAGAAACTTCATACCGATGGATTACTTGAATCACTTGACTTTGAGTCCCTTGATAGATGCGAAGCATGTCTAATGGGAAAAATGACTAAGACTCCATTCTCTGGTATTATGGAGCGAGCTACAGACTTATTGGAAATCATATATACCGATGTGTGTGGACCAATGAGTGTAGCCTCGCGCGGTGGTTATCGTTATGTTCTAACCTTCACAAATGATCTGAGTAGATATGGGTATATCTATTTCATGAAACATAAATCCAAAACTTTCGAGAAGTTTAAGGAATTCCAAAGTGAAGTAGAAAATCAATGTAACAAGAAGATTAAATCTCTACGATCTGATCGTGGACGTGAATATCTGAGTTGTGAGTTTGGCATGCATTTAAAGAAATGCGGAATATTTTCACAATTGACACCGCCGGGAACACCACAACGAAACGGTGTGTCCGAACGTCGTAATCGAACTCTCTTAGATATGGTTCGTTCTATGATGTCTCTTACTTATTTGCCGTTATCATTTTGGAGTTTTGCATTAGAGACAGCCGCATTCACTTTAAATAGAGCACCATCAAAATCCGTTGAAACGACACCGTATGAATTATGGTTTAACAAGAAACCTAAGCTGTCGTTCCTTAAAGTTTGGGGTTGCGAAGCCTATGTAAAGAAGTTACAACCGGACAAGCTAGAACCCAAAGCGGAGAAATGCGTCTTCATAGGATACCCTAAGGAAACTATAGGGTACACTTTCTATCACAGATCCGAAGGCAAAATCTTTGTTACTAAGAACGGAACCTTTCTTGAGAAAGAATTTCTCACTAAAGAAGTGACTGGAATAAAAGTAGAACTCGATGAGATTGATGAATCTTCACTAGTTGATCAGAGTAGCGCAGTATCGGAAGTTGTTCCTGTGCCACCTACACCGACAACAGAGGAAGCTAATGATAATGATCATGAAACTTCAAACGAGATAGCTACTGAACCTCGCAGATCAACAAGGGAACGTGCCACTCCTGATTGGTATGATCCTTGTCTAAATGTCATGATTGTGGACAACAATGATGAGGACCCTGCGACATATGAAGAAGCGATGATGAGCCCAGATTCCAACAAATGGCAAGAAGCCATGAAATCCGAAATGGGATCCATGTATGATAACAAAGTGTGGACTTTGGTAGACTTACCTGATAGCCGAAAGGCTGTCGAGAATAAATGGATCTTCAAGAGAAAAACAGATGCTGATGGTAATATTACTGTCTATAAAGCTCGACTTGTCGCAAAGGGTTTCCGACAAATTCAAGGTGTTGACTACGATGAGACTTTCTCACCTGTAGCGAAGCTAAAATCTGTGAGGATTTTGTTAGCAATAGCTGCATTTTTCGATTATGAGATTTGGCAGATGGATGTCAAAACGGCGTTCCTTAATGGAGACATTGAGGAAGAGTTGTATATGGTACAACCCAAAGGTTTTGTCGGTCCTAAAAATGCTGACAAAGTATGCAAACTTCAATGTTCAATTAATGGACTGAAGCAAGCATCGAGAAGTTGGAACCGACGCTTTGATAAGGTGATCAAAGACTTCGGGTTTATACAGTGTCATGGAGAGGCCTGTATTTACAAGAAAGTGAGTGGGAGCTCTGTAGCATTCCTGATATTATATGTAGATGACATATTATTGATTGGGAATGATATAGAACTATTAAGCAGTGTAAAAGGTTATTTGAATAATAGTTTTTCAATGAAAGACCTTGGTGAAGCATCGTATATATTAGGCATCAAGATTTATAGATATAGATCAAGACGCCTAATAGGGCTATCACAAAGTACATACCTGGACAAGATTCTAAAGAAGTTTAGAATGGACGAAAGTAAGAAAGGATTCTTACCTATGTTACCAGGCAAGGTCTTGAGTAAGACTCAAGGACCGGCTACGGCAGAAGAAAGAGAAAGGATGAGTCAGATCCCCTATGCCTCGGCAGTAGGCTCTATCATGTATGCCATGCTATGTACTAGACCGGATATAGCACATGCTGTCAGTTTGACTAGCAGATATCAAAGTGATCCAGGAATGGAACACTGGACAGCGGTCAAGAATATCCTGAAGTACTTGAAAAGAACTAAGGATATGTTTCTTTGTTATGGAGGTGACCAAGAGCTCATTGTAACCAGTTACACCGATGCAAGTTGGAACACTGATCCTGATGACTCTAAGTCACAGTCTGGGTACGTGTTTATATTGAATGGTGCTGCAGTAAGCTGTGCAAGCTCGAAGCAGTGCACGGTGGCGAAGTCTTCAACAGAATCAGAATACATAGCGGCTTCAGAGGCTTCATCAGAAGCGGTATGGATGAAGAGGTTCATTGTAGAGCTCGGTGTGGTTCCTAGTGCATTGGACCCACTAGTCATCTACTGTGACAACATGGGTGCCATCGCCAATGCACAAGAACCAAGGTCATACAAGAGGCTGAAGCATATCAATCTGCGTTATCATTCGATTCGCGAATACATCGAAGATGGAGAAGTAAAGATTTGCAAAGTACACAGTGATCTGAATGTAGCAGATCCGTTGATTAAAGCTCTCCCTAGGGCAAAGCATGACCAACACCAGAATGCCATGGGTGTTAGGTACCTTACAATGTAATCTAGATTATTGACTCTAGTGCAAGTTTGTCACCTTGTTGGAGATATGCCCAAGAGGCAATAATAAAAGTGGTTATTATATATATCTTTGTGTTTATGATAAATGTTAATATACCATGCTATAATTGTATTAACCGAAACATTGATACATGTGTGTTATGTAAACAACAATGAGTCCCTAGTAAGCCTCTTAACTAGCTTGTTGATTAATAGATGATTAGTTTCATAATCATGAACATTGGATGTTATTAATAACAAGGTTATATCATTATATGAATGATGTAATGGACACAACCAATTAAGCATAGCATAAGATCACGTCATTAAGTTATTTGCTATAAGCTTTCGATACATAGTTACCTAGTCCTTTCGACCATGAGATCATGTAAATCACTTATACCGGAAAGGTACTTTGATTACATCAAACGCCACTGCCTAAATGGGTGGTTATAAAGGTGGGATTAAGTATCCGTAAAGTATGAGTTGAGGCAAATGGATCAACAGTGGGATTTGTCCATCCCGATGACGGATAGATATACTCTGGGCCCTCTCGGTGGAATGTCGTCTAATGTCTTGCAAGCATATGAATAAGTTCATAAGAGACCACATACCACGGTACGAGTAAAGAGTACTTGTCAGGAGTTGAGGTTGAACAAGCTATAGAGATATACCGATGATCAAACCTCGGACAAGTAAAATATCGCGTGACAAAGGGAATTGGTATCGTATGTGAATGGTTCATTCGATCACTAAAGTCATCGTTGAATATGTGGGAGCCATTATGGATCTCCAGATCCCGCTATTGGTTATTGGTCGGAGAGAGTTCTCAACCATGTCCACATAGTTCGCGAACCGTAGGGTGACACACTTAAAGTTTGATGTTGTAATAGTAGAACTTGAAGATGGAGTGGAGTTCGAAGTATTGTTCGAAGTCTCGGATGGGATCCCGGACATCACGAGGAGTTCCGGAATGGTCCGGAGAATAAGATTCATATATAGGAAGTCATATTCCAAGTTTGGAAATGATCCGGTGCATTTATGGAAGGTTCTAGAAGGTTCTAGAAAAGTCCGGAAGAAATCACTTTGGAAGGAGGAGTCCCGAAGGGACTCCACCTCCCATGGCCGACCAACCCTAGAGGGGTGGAGTTACTGGTGGACTCCACCAAGGGTGGCCGGCCACCCCCCTCATGGAAGGGTGGGAGTCCCACTTGAGGTGGGAATCCCACCTTGGGTAGGTTTCCCTACACATGGAAGGTTTTGGGTTGGGGTCTTATTCGAAGACTTGTAGTCCAACACTTGGGGGTTCCACCTATATAATGAGGGGCAAGGGGAGGGGGCCGGCCACCACAAGCCATAGCTTGGCCGCACCCCTCAAGTGGCCGGCCACCCCCTCTCCCAAACCCTAGCCGCCCCACCTCCTCCCTCTCTCCCGCAACGCTTAGCGAAGCTCCGCCGGAGATCTCCATCACCACCGCCACCATGCCGTCGTGCTGTCGAATTCAAGGAGGAGCTACTACTTCCGCTGCCCGCTGGAACGGGGAGAAGGACATCGTCTTCATCAACACCGAACGTGTGACCGAGTACGGAGGTGCTGCCCGATTGTGGCACCGTCAAGATCTTCTACGCGCTTTTGAAAGCGGCAAGTGATCATCTACCGCAGCAACAAGAGCCTCATCTTGTAGGCTTTGGAAATCTTCAAGGGTGAGACTCGTTCATCCCCTCGTTGCTCCCGTCTTCTAGATTGCATCTTGGCTTGGATTGCGTTCTCACGGTAGGAAATTTTTTGTTTTCTATGCAACGTATCCCTACACACCAACACCTTCTTCGGCACGGTTTCATGCGAAGCTATAATTGTTGGACCAAGCATGGAGAAAGAGGGGTTATAATGGAAGAAGATGAACAAGGGGATGATATCATCAATGACAACTATCCTGATCATTTTGGTGATACTTTCATGGAGGATGCTGAAGTTGGGGAAGGTGAAGGGGAAGGTCAAGAAGAGGCACGTGATGAGCCCGCTGATAATCTTGGTCGGACCATTGCTGATGCACGGAGAGGCTGCGAAACTGAAAAGGAGAGGAAGAATTTGGATCGCATGTTAGAGGATCACAAAAAGTCGATGTACCCCGGATGCGATAATGGTCTGAAAAAGCTAGGCTGCACACTGGATTTGCTGAAATGGAAGGCACAGGAAGGTCTATCTGACTCGAGATTTGAAAATTTGCTGAAAATGATGAAGAATATGTTTCCAAACAATAACGAGTTGCCCGCCAGTACGTACGAAGAAAAGAAGGTTATCTGCCCTCTAGGTTTAGAGGTTCTTAAGATACATGCATGCATTAACGACTGCATCCTCTACCGCGGTGAATACGAGAATTTTAATGAATGTCCGGTATGCACTGCATTGTGTTATAAGATCAGAGGCGATGACCCTGGTGATGATGTTGAGGGAGAGAAACCCAGGAAGAGGGTTCCCGCCATGGTGATGTGGTATGCTCCTATAATACCACGGTTGAAACGTATGTTCAGGAACAAAGAGCATGCCAAGTTGTTGCGATGGCACAAAGAGGACCGTAAGTCGGACGGGGAGTTGAGACACCCCGCAGATGGAACATAATAGAGAAAGATCGACAGAGAGTTCAAAGATTTTGCAGCTGACGCAAGGAACATAAGATTTGGTCTAAGTACAGATGGCATGAATCCTTTTGGCGAGAAGAGCTCCAGCCATAGCACCTGGCCCGTGACTCTATGCATCGACAACCTTCCTCCCTGGTTGTGCATGAAGCGGAAGTTCATTATGATGCCAGTGCTCATCCAAGGTCCGAAGCAACCCGGCAATGACATCGATGTGTACCTAAGGCCATTAGTTGATGAACTTTTACATTTGTGGGGCAGACCTGGTGTACGTGTGTGGGATGAGCACAAAGAAGATGAATTTGACCTAAGAGCGTTGCTTTTCATAACCATCAACGATTGGCCTGCTCTTAGTAACCTTTCAGGACAGACAAATAGGGGATACAATGCATGCACGCACTGCTTACATGAGACTGAAAGTGTATATTTGCCAAATTGTAAGAAGAACGTGTACCTGGGGCATCGTCGATTTCTTCACCGACATCATAACGTAAGAAAGAAAGGCAAGCATTACAACGGCAAGACAGATCACCGGCCAAAGCATGCGGAACATACTGGTGCTAAGGTATTTGATATGGTCAAGGATTTGAAAGTCATCTTTGGAAAGGGTCCTGGCGGACTATCAGTTCCGCAGGGAGCTGACGGGCACGCACCCATGTGGAAAAAGAAATCTATATTTTGGGAGCTAGAATATTGGAAAGTCCTAGATGTCCGCTCTGCAATTCACATGATGCATGTTATGAAGAATATTTGCGTGAACCTGCTAAGCTTCTTGGGCGTGTATGGGAAGACAAATGATACAAAGGAAGCACGGCAGGACCAGCAACGTTTGAAAGACCCTGATGACCGGCATCCGGAATGGTTTCAAGGTCGTGCCAGCTACGCTCTTACAAAAGAAGAGAAGGTCATCTTTCTTGAATGTATGAGCAGTATGAAGGTCCCGTCTGGCTTCTCATCGAATATAAAGGGAATAATAAACATGGCGGACAAAAAGTTCCAAAACCTGAAGTCTCACGACTGCCACGTGATTATGACGCAATTGCTTCTGATTACTTTGAGGGGGCTCCTATCGGAAAATGTTCGAGCAGCCATTGTGAAGCTATGTGCATTCCTCAATGCAATCTCTCAGAAGGTAATAAATCCAGAAGATCTACCACGGTTACAGAATGATGTGGTCCAATGTCTTGTCAGTTTTGAGTTGGTGTTCCTGCCATCCTTCTTCAATATTATGACGCACCTCCTGGTTCACCTAGTCGAAGAGATTTCCATTCTCGGTCCTGTATTTCTACACAATATGTTCCCCTTTGAGAGGTTCATGGGAGTATTAAAGAAATATGTTCGTAACCGTGCTAGGCCAGAAGGAAGCATCGCCAAGGGCTATGAAAATGAGGAGGTAATTGAGTTTTGTGTTGACTTTGTTCCTGACCTTAAGCCGATTGGTCTTCCTCGATCGCGGCACGAGGGGAGACTAAGTGGAAAAGACACGATCGGAAGGAAATCAACGATATGTATGGACGGCTATTCTATGACTAAAGCACACCTCACAGTTCTGACAATTTCCAGCTTGGTGGGTCCGTACTTCGAGAAACACTAGAATATTTTACGCTCGGACAACCCTGGGAAGCCTGAATCCTGGATTAGAAAGGCCCACATGGAGACTTTCGGCAGTTGGTTGAGAAAACATTTAATGAATGACAATGATGTTGGAGATCAGCTGTACATGTTGGCCAAGACACCATCTTCGACTATAACGACTTTCCAAGGGTACGAGATAAATGGGAATACATTTTACACGATCGCCCAAGATAAAAAGAGCACCAACCAAAACAGTGGTGTCCGCTTTGATGCAGCAACCGAGAATGGGCAAAAGGTCACATATTATGGTTATATAGAGGAGATATGGGAACTTGATTATGGACCCTCCTTTAAGGTCCCTTTGTTCTGGTGCAAATGGTTCAAGCTAACAGGAGGTGGGGTAAAGGTGGACCAGCAATACGGAATGACAATGGCGGATTTCAACAATCTTGGTTACCTTGACGAACCATTCGTCCTAGCCAAAGATGTCGCTCAGGTTTTCTATGTGAAGGACATGAGTAGCAAACCGAGGAAACAGAAAGATAAGAAAACGATCAGTACATCATGCCATGATCCAAAGCGCCACATTGTTCTTTCAGGGAAAAGAAACATCGTGGGAGTGGAGGACAAGACAGACATGTCAGAAGATTATAATATGTTTTGTGAAATTCCGCCCTTCAAAGTGAACGCTGACCCAAGCATTAAGTTAAATGATGAGGATGCTCCATGGATACGGCACAATCGTAAGCAAGCAGGGACACAAGGGAAGAAATGATGTGTAATAATTTATTGTACCAAACTTTGTTGAATGGATCATATGAATTATATTATCTGTGATGTGTTTGGTGTCCATTTTCGAATGATTCGATTGATTCGAGATACCACTGATGATACATGAAATTTGGAGTGATTTAGTCATACTCCTGCCTAGGCGTATAATATTCATACTCGTAGTCTTCATAGTCGCCGCCGTTGTACTGGTAGTCGTCGCCTTCTAAGTTGTCGCCGTCTTCGTCGCTGTCATCGGGCGGCGCTCGTGGCTCGAACTGAGGGTAGCGCATGCAGGGGATATCGCCGGCCGTGATGTAGTCCATGACGCTCTGTAGAGTCCGGCCGTACCACCATAGCCGATGGCCGGCCTCGTGGAAGTTCCCAGGAGGCAGACTGTCCTCCTCATACCTGGCGAGCACCCTCTCACGCCGATTGATGAAGAAGGCGTATGATACGTCTCCAACGTATTTATAATTTCTTATGTTCCATGCTAGTTTTATGACAATACCTATATGTTTTATTCACACTTTATAATGTTTTTATGCATTTTCTGGGACTAACCTATTAACAAGATGGCACAATGCCAGTTCCTGTTTTCTGCTGATTTTGATTTCAGAAAAGTTAGTTTACAAATATTCGCGGAATTGGACGAAACAAAAGCCCACGACCCTATTTTCCACTGAGGGTTCCAGAAGACCGAAGAAGAGTCGAGGAAGGCCAGCAGGGGGGCTGATACGTCCAAAACGTATCTACTTTCCCGAACACTTTTGCTATTGTTTTGCCTCTAATTTGTGTATTTTGGATGCAACTAACACGGACTAACGCTGTTTTCAGCAGAACTGTTCTGGTGTCTCGTTTTTGTGCAGAAATCCAACTTTCGGGAAAATCCTCGGAATTTATGCAGAAGGCCCTATTTTCCCAGAATACTGACGGAGCCAGAAGGTCAAGTAAGGTGGAGGCCCGAGGGCCCCACACCATAAGGCGGCGCGGCCTAGGGGGGGCCCGCGCGGCCCTATGGTGTGGCCCCCTCGGCCGGCCTCCGACGCCCTCCTTCGGACTATTTATCGGCCTCGACCTAAAAACGCACGGGGAGAAGTGGAAGTCGCCAGAAACCCTCCAGAACGCCGCCACATCGCGAAACTCCGTCGCGGGAGCCAGAAGTCTCCGTTCTGGCACTCCGCCGGGACGGGGAATTGGAGGAGATCATCGCCATCATCACCGCCAACGCCTCTACATCAACCAGCCATGTTTCCCCCATCCATGTGTGAGTAATTCCCCCGCTGTAGGCTGAAGGGGATGGTAGGGATTGGATGAGATTGGTCATGTAATAGCATAAGATTGTTAGGGCATAGTGCCTAGTGTCCGTAATTGGTACTTTGATGATATTGTTGCAACTTGTTATGCTTAATGCTTGTCACTAGGGCCCGAGTGCCATGATCTCAGATCTGAATATGTTATTGCTTCATCAAGATAATCATTGTTTATGGTCTTACCTATAAGTTGTATACACATGTCGCTGTCCGGAACCGATGGCCCCGAAGTGACAGAAATCGGGACAACCGGAGGGAATGGTAGCGATGTGAGGATCACATGTGTTCACGGAGTGTTAATGCTTTGCTCCGGTACTCTATTAAAAGGAGTACCTTAATATCCAGTAGTTTCCCTTGAGGCCCGGCTGCCACCGGCTGGTAGGACAAAAGATGTTGTGCAAGTTTCTCATTGCGAGCACGCACGACTATATATGGAACACATGCCTATTGATTGCTTTGTACTTGGACACCGTTTTATTATTATATGCAAATGCCCTGCTATGATTGTTACATGAGTTTCTCTCATCCATGCAACGCCCGTTCATCCGTCCCCGTGCCTACAGTATTTTAATCCTGCTGTTTACTAAAATCACTACTGCTGTCTTTGTTACTCTGCTGCTGTTATTTCACTACTATCGCTATAAAACTGTTACTACTGATAAACTCTTGCGAGCTAGTCTGTTTCCAGGTGCAGCTGAATTGACAACTCCGCTGTTAAGGCTTTCAAGTATTCTTTGTCTCCCCTTGTGTCGAATCAATAAATTGGGTTTTACTTCCCTCGAAGACTGTTGCGATCCCCTATACTTGTGGGTCATCAAGACTATTTTATTTCGCCGTTGCCGGGGAGCATAGCTTTATTTGGAAGTTCACTTGGATTAATATTGTTCGCTGCAAATTCTCCATCATGGGTAAACCTCGCGATACTAAGATCGCCATATTACCATCCACTACAAGAAAAGGTACAATTATGAGTACCTCCGCTACACTTGATTCACCATCTGTGATTGATAAACTTGTTTCACCGCCACATGCTTCACATGCGGGTACTTCTGCTGAATCTGAAAACTCTCATAATATTGATAATGTTTCTGCTGTGCTTGATGATAGTGGTTCTTTGGGATCCTTTCTAGATGCTACAATTGCTAGGTCTAGACAAATTGAAAATACTGAAACTCCTAATGCTACTACACCTGTTAATTCACCTGAACTTGATTATTTTAGTGATGATCCTGATGAAGATTATGTGGAGCTTAATGATGATTTTATTGAAAAATGCAATGCTACTACTGATGCAAGAAAAATTAAAAAGTTGCTTGCGTAACATGCCGTTAGATATAAAGCTGTCTCCTGATCCTAAGTTTGCCACATCTCCTATAAACATTAAGGATAAAGATTATGATTTTTCTCTTGATCTATCTCATATAGCTATTGTTGAGAAAACACCCTTTTGTGGTACTGAAAAAGAAAGTGCTGTTGAACACATGACTGAGTTATCTACTCTAAGTAGCTTGTTTTCTGATGATGTCAAGATGCGTACTTACTTTGTTGCTAAAATCTTTCCATTCTCATTAAAGGATGATGCTAAAACTTGGTATAATAATTTGCCACCTAATTCTATTAAAAGTCCGAAAGAATTGCTTGATGTTTTCTTCCGTAAATACTTTCCTGCTAGTGCTCAACATATTGCTTTGCAGAGAATTTATAATTTTGACCAGGGAGATGAAGAGAAATTGCCTGAGGCTTGGGCGAGATTTTGCTCTCTTATTAGAGCTCGGCCTGATCATGATCTGGAAAAGCATGATTTACTTGATATATTTTATAGTGGACTAACCATTGAGTCTAGGGCATACCTGGATAGTTGTGCTGGTTGTGTTTTCAGGAAAAGAACTCCAGGGCAATTATTTGAAGAATTATTGGCTAAAATAAGCCAGAATCATGATGATTGGACTACGCCTGAACCAACTCCAGCGCCAATATTGAAGAAGAGGGGTTTAATTAAATTGAATGATGAAGATATGAGGGAAGCCAAGAAGTCTCTCAAGGAGAAAGGTATTAAATCTGAAGATGTGAAGAATCTACCTCCTATAGAATATGTATGTGAGATAATTCCCCCTTCATCCATGATTGAGGTAAACTCCCTTCAACGATTTTCTAGGGAAGATATTCCGTATTCGAAACCTCCTGCACAATGCTTAGATGAGTTTGATAATTATATTGTTAAGCAAGAAAATTTTAATATGAGAGTAGAGAATCATTTAATGGAAAATTCTCGAGCTATTAGTGAATTGCATGATATTGTGGAGAGAACCTCCAATGATGTTAAGATGCTTGTTAAACATTTTCATATGATTCAAACTCAAATTGATCAACTCACTAAAGTGCAAAATGACTTGTTAGGGAATAATTCTAAAGAGAAACATACTTATGAAGTAACAACTAGAGGTGGTGTCTCTACCCAGGATCCTCTATATCCTGAAGGGCATCCCAAAAGAATTGAACAAGATTCTCAACGCATTGAACCTAGTGCTCATTCTAAGAAGAAAAAGAAGAAGAAGCATAAAAATGTTGTAGAATCCTCTGAACCTGTTAATGATCCTAATAGTATTTCTATTTCTGATGCTGAAACTGAAAGTGGTAATGAACATGATAAAGATAATGATAAGAATGATACTCTTGATAAAGAAGAGGTTGAAGAAGAACCTGAAAAGCATGCTAAAAATAAAAAGTACACTAAAGAAGATTTTATTGCTGAGAAACATGGTAATGAAAGAGAACCTTGGGTGCAAAAGCAAATGCCTTTTCCTGCTAAGAAACTAAAATCAAAGGAAGAAGAACACTATAATAAATTTTGTGATTGGATGAAACCTTTATTCTTGCAAATCCCTTTGACTGATGCTATTAAATTGCCACCTTATTCAAAGTATATGAAAGATATTGTTACTAACAAAAGGAAAATCCCCAATGAGGAAATTTCCACTATGCTTGCTAATTACTCTTTCAATGGCAAAGTTCCAAAGAAGTTGGGCGACCCAGGTATACCTACTATTCCTTGTTCTATTAAGAATAATTATGTTAAAACTGCTCTATGTGACTTGGGAGCCGGTGTTAGTGTTATGCCTTTTTCTCTTTATAAGAGACTTTATTTAGATAAGTTGATACCTACTGATATATCTTTGCAAATGGCTGATAAATCTACTGCTATTCCTGTTGGTATATGTGAGAATGTTCATGTTCAAGTTACTACTAACTGCTTGATATTAACTGATTTTGTTGTGTTGGAAATGCCTGAAGATGATAATATGTCTATTATTCTTGGGAGACCTTTTCTTAACACCGCAGGGGCTGTTATTGATTGCAAAAAAGGAAAGGTTACTTTCAATGTTGATGATAGGGAGCATACCGTTTATTTTCCCAAGAGGATTGAGAAAGCGTGTGGAGTTAATACTATTTCTAATGTGAGAACTATCAAAGTGGGAACTATTGATTGTCCTATATATGAGCCTAAAGAAGAATATCAAACTCTCGTGATTGGATCCATATCAATACAATTCAAGGTAACATGATTGATTTGAGGTTTATTTCTTCTTATGCTATGTAAAATTTATTTGGTGGCAAGACTTGATCAACCTTGTTAACGAATACCTTTTATATGCATAGAGGAGGTAAACAACATCTCTTTCTTCCTCCATTTGCTCTAGTTGCTGTAGCATTTTTAATTTGCAAAGTTCCTTAGTTATTTGGAGATTTCAAAAAATTTCCTGGCCAGTAATGATAAACTAAATACCCAGAAAGGTGCATTTTTCAAAGTTTTCAAAAATTCACAAAAATTATACCGTTGGTCCTATTTTTCGACGAGGCACCTGGGAGCACCAGAGGATGACCTGTGGGGCACCAGAGGGCGCCAAGCCACAGGCCGGCGCGGCCAAGGTGGTGGCCGCGCCACCATGTGGTGTGGGCCCCTCCTTGCCCCACTACCTCATCTCTTTCTCCCAGCACCTTCTCTCTCCCGAAAAAACTCGTACCAGGTTCCTCTCACTCGCGTTTTTGCTCAAGAGCTCCAGATTTTTCGATCTCTTTGCTCAGCCCAGATTTCTTGCTGAAATTTGGCACATTTGCTCCTTGGTATGTGACTCCTCCACCCATCCAAGTAGAATTTTGTTTGGTTGAGTATATCTTGAATATTTTGCTGCTGTAGGTAACATGTTTAGTGAGCTTGCATGCTTGTTCTAAGTGGTAGAAACTAGTTTTGATGCATGATTAGTACTCTAGCAAGTTCCTATGGTAGTTTCCCTCAATTATATGTCACCAAATCAAATTTTTATATTGTTTGTTGAAATTTCAGAAAATGGAGTGGAATAGATATCACTTGAACCAACAAGAATTGGAAGTCCAACAAGTTATGAGAGTCAATCGTGAAGAGGGAGTATACCCCTCTTACTACCCGTGCGCGGATTTCATGAGAAGCGCGGGAATATTTGAAGATGTTCAAAGCCTAATTTCTCGTGCAGGGCTAAGTGATTTTGTTGAAGGAGAGCCAAGACAATATGCAAAATTAACTATGTCTTTTGTGCAGGACTTTAAGTTCAATTGGTCGCGATCTAACCCCACGGTCCAGTATAAAATTAACAATAAAGCTGTCAACTTGCCATTCAGTGATTTTTGTGCAGCAATTAGAGTACCGCAATGGGGGTCATGCGAGAAGATAAGGGGATCGCCGCAAGAACTCTTGGACCTCTTCAAGATGATTTGTTATGGAAGGAGTTTCTCAGAGGATAGTGGTAAAATCACTAGCATTCAGCTCCCGGCTATCCGCTACTTTGCCTATTTTATTACTAAATGCGTTCTTGCTAAAAAGATTGGAGGTAAACTATCCATCCCGGATTTAGCTTTTCTAGCTGCGGCACTGCAAGGTAGTAGGACTTATAATTTGGGGGCATTGATAGCTTATAGACTTGCTACTAACCGTGAGAAAGGTGGAATTTGTGGAGGTCTCATCGCCTCTCGTTTACTAGCTTTTCATAATGTAGAACCTCATCATTTTGATATTCCATTCCCCATAGAAAAACTTGACATAGCCTCTATGATTAAACATGAATTTGTTTCAGATTCCTCCAACTTGGGTAACCTGTTTTACAAGATGACATTTTATAAGAAAGTCTGGAGAATAACTAAGAAAACTGAGAAACTAGTAAGATTGCCTGCGCCTGTTTTGTCTAACCTTGATTCCAGGGGAGATTGGTCGGTCACAGAAGGTGCACTGGATGCACACATAGAGGGAGGAGGCCAACATGCAAGAGACGACACGGAGGTCGAGGAGCACCTCGACTCATCATCCGATGCAGCAAGTTCCTCGCATCAACATGGTGGACATGTGGATCCTCCACGCTTTTCTTCTGCACAGGAACTTTACTATGACTACTCCATGAATTACCCACCGGCGAGGAACAACGACCCTCGATGGAATTGAACTCCACTTAGGCCAAAAGCCTAAGCTTGGGGGAGGTATACCGGCATCACTCATTCTTTGCATATTATGGTTGCTGGATATTTGTACATACTTGTTTAGTTTGTTTGAGTGGTTTTCTAATGAGAGGAAGATGATATTTGGGGAAGTGCTGCCTGAAAACAGATTCTGGACTGTTACTAGAAAAATTCGTGCGCACAGCCAGAGCGTAATTTTGAGCTGCGAATTTTTGTGCAGGTTCCCCAGGTTGTTGTCTAACTTTCATTAGTTGAACACTTTTCGATCTGAGCAAAGTAAGATTTTTGTAAAAAATCGATTTCTGTACTGCTGTCAGGTTTTGGCAGATTTCTGCCATCTCGCTTTTCTGTGTTTCTTTTAGTTTTCATTTTCTTGTTCTTGCTTTGTTTCCTTCCCAAAACACAAAAACACCAAAAATATTTGCTGTTTTTCTTTGGTTTGTAAAGTTCTTTATGAGTTCAATGGTTTTCGGTGGCTGGGGCGTGGTTTTCATTTCATATTATCCAAGCTACACAAGTGAAAGGGCAATAATGACGATCTACGACAATCTGATTGTGGTGAGAGGCTGGTATGAACTCTATTTGTTTTCATTTTTGTACATATACTCATCCATGTGAGCATGCTTAGTTGGTTCATGTGAGGTATATGTTATTTGAGAAAGTCTAGTAGTTTATGATCTCTCATGTTTAGCTCCAATTTATTAATATGAGTAGCATGTCATGGATATTTGTTGCATTGTTTTATTCATAAGTAAGTATGGCATTGTGGGATCCTCCTCTGAATAATTCATTTATATCGACTTGGCACATGCTCACGCATGCATATGACTGAACCAAAGTCAATTAAGCCTCGATGATTTATATTGCTTCAGAGTTCTTGTATCACTTTTATGCCTCCGTTAATTTATTTTGCCGCAAGCATGATTATGACAGTTACTGCTCTCTTGATTTGTCGCTCCCTAGTCTATTGGTAGCCTTCACTTGTACTGAGCGGGAACGCTGCTCGTGCTTCCAAACACATGAAAACCAAGTTGTTCCAAAAGTGTCCACCATAAATACCTATGCATGGCATTTCAAACCATTCCAAGTAAATTCTCGTGCGCTACCTTTAAAACCTTCAAAATGCTTCTCAATTTGTGTTTATGTTTTATAGCTCATGAGGAAGTATGTGGTGTTTAGCTTTCAACCTTGTCATTTACTTTTGACGGACTCTCATATGGACTAGTGGCACATCCGCTTATCCAATAACTTTGCAAAAAGAGCTGGCAATGGGATTCCCAGTCCCAAATTAATTAACTTAAATAGACACTCCTCCATGGTTTGTGATTGTTGGACGGCACCCGAAGGATTCGGTTAGCCATGGCTTGTGTAAGCAAAGGTTGGGGGGAGTGTCATCATCATAATAAAACTAAAATAAAAAAGGGGGCACTCCTTCATGGTATGAGATTGTTGGCAGGCACCCGACGATTCGGTTAGCCATGGTTTGTGTAAGAAAGGTTGGAAGGAGTGCCAAATAAATATGCAATAATTCATGGGAGCCGCTCTTAAAAGTCCGGTTGGCGAGGTAGTTAGTGTACCCATTACCATTCGTTGACAACAACAAACACCTCTCAAAATGATTCTACTCCTGATTTCAAAAATGAAAAGCTCTAGCGCATGTTAATCCCTGCTTCCCTCTGCGAAGGGTCAATCTTTTACTTCTATGTTGTGTCTCCATTATTTCTTTGAGCACTTTCTTGAGAGCACAACTGTCATTCTTAGTATAATATGCTTGTCTCAAAATATGATTGATTGTGGTATAACTTTGATGCTTTTATCTTTGACAATCACTACTTCTAGTCTTTTTATGAACTCCAAAGGTGCCCGGGCATTTATGTTTTGCCAATCAAATACAGGCAAGCGAGATACCACTTTATCATACTCTCTTATGAACATTGCAATCTTGCTTATATACATGATTCATGATGCTTATTATTAATTGTTGGTACCTCTCCATGATTGACATAGTTGTTAGATGATCTTATTTGCACGTATCTCATTATGAACTGCTTAAGTATTAGCCATAGCATGAGAATATATACATCATATGAGCAAATGTGTTCGTGAAAGTTGTTTTATCGCTCAGTTGTTAACTGAATTGCTTGAGGACAAGCAATAAGCTAAGCTTGGGGGGAGTTGATACGTCCAAAACGTATCTACTTTCCCGAACACTTTTGCTATTGTTTTGCCTCTAATTTGTGTATTTTGGATGCAACTAACACGGACTAACGCTGTTTTCAGCAGAACTGTTCTGGTGTCTCGTTTTTGTGCAGAAATCCAACTTTCGGGAAAATCCTCGGAATTTATGCAGAAGGCCCTATTTTCCCAGAATCGCGAGCAGAAGGTCAAGTAAGGTGGAGGCCCGAGGGCCCCACACCATAAGGCGGCGCGGCCTAGGGGGGGCCCGCGCGGCCCTATGGTGTGGCCCCCTCGGCCGGCCTCCGACGCCCTCCTTCGGACTATTTATCGGCCTCGACCTAAAAACGCACGGGGAGAAGTGGAAGTCGCCAGAAACCCTCCAGAACGCCGCCACATCGCGAAACTCCGTCGCGGGAGCCAGAAGTCTCCGTTCTGGCACTCCGCCGGGACGGGGAATTGGAGGAGATCATCGCCATCATCACCGCCAACGCCTCTACATCAACCAGCCATGTTTCCCCCATCCATGTGTGAGTAATTCCCCCGCTGTAGGCCGAAGGGGATGGTAGGGATTGGATGAGATTGGTCATGTAATAGCATAAGATTGTTAGGGCATAGTGCCTAGTGTCCGTAATTGGTACTTTGATGATATTGTTGCAACTTGTTATGCTTAATGCTTGTCACTAGGGCCCGAGTGCCATGATCTCAGATCTGAACATGTTATTGCTTCATCAAGATAATCATTGTTTATGGTCTTACCTATAAGTTGTATACACATGTCGCTGTCCGGAACCGATGGCCCCGAAGTGACAGAAATCGGGACAACCGGAGGGAATGGTAGCGATGTGAGGATCACATGTGTTCACGGAGTGTTAATTCTTTGCTCCGGTACTCTATTAAAAGGAGTACCTTAATATCCAGTAGTTTCCCTTGAGGCCCGGCTGCCACCGGCTGGTAGGACAAAAGATGTTGTGCAAGTTTCTCATTGCGAGCACGCACGACTATATATGGAACACATGCCTATTGATTGCTTTGTACTTGGACACCGTTTTATTATTATCTGCAAATGCCCTGCTATGATTGTTACATGAGTTTCTCTCATCCATGCAACGCCCGTTCATCCGTCCCCGTGCCTACAGTATTTTAATCCTGCTGTTTACTAAAATCACTACTGCTGTCTTTGTTACTCTGCTGCTGTTATTTCACTACTGCTACTGCTATAAAACTGTTACCTCGATAAACTCTTGCGAGCTAGTCTGTTTCCAGGTGCAGCTGAATTGACAACTCCGCTGTTAAGGCTTTCAAGTATTCTTTGTCTCCCCTTGTGTCGAATCAATAAATTGGGTTTTACTTCCCTCGAAGACTGTTGCGATCCCCTATACTTGTGGGTCATCAGGGGCCACCCCATAAGGCGGCGCTGTAACGGCCCCGGGTAGCACCCCTATTAGATTTGTTTGTTCTTTTCCTTTTTATGCATCATCATGCATCATGCGTCATATCATCCATGATTTTAATAAATAAAATTATTTTATAAACCCCCCTTTTCTTCTCCTTTAAATAAAACCTTAATCTCTCTCTCATAATTCTTATTTTATAATTAAGCCTTTCCAACAAATAAATTTTTAATATAAAGGTGCTTTGTTTTGGTTACAAATGAATTAAATATTTTGAAAACTAGTTTTTGAACGTCACTCTCTTTCCTGGTTCAAATTCAAAACAGAATTGAATCCATTTTTCAAATAGTTTGTAAAATGAAAACAAGAGAAAACCCTAACCCCTCCCCCTGGGCCTCTCCCTCTCTCTGGCCCAACTCCCCTCTCCTTCCCTCTCTTACCAGCGGCCCATTCTCCTCTCTTTTTCCCTTCTGGCCGATCCGGTCCACCTCTCTTTCAGCCTGGCCAGCCACGACGAATCGGTACGATGCCTTTGTCGCCTTCCTCCCCGTGGACACGCGAGGCGTGTGAGCCTCCCATGGCCGCGCGTGGTCCTCCCTCCCTGTGCTACCACCACGCCAAGGACGCCTTCCCCAACTGCTCCTCCCTTTTAAACCCCCCTGGAAACCCTAGGCCTCTCCTTCCCATCTGCCGCCGCCACCATCCCTGTCGGGGGGAAGACCCCGGATAGGGCAATGGACGCGGAGCAGCCGGCTGGCCACTGGCCGGCTCGCGGCAAAGGCCGGCTGAGGAGCAGCCGGCTGGCGCCGTGGCCGGCTGGTCTGGAAGCCGGCTGGCTCTAGGTCCTAGTCGGCCTGGCTACGGCCACCAATGCTGTAGTTGGGCCGGCTTCTACAAGCCATATCCGACTGGGGTTTGTACCTCAGACCGACTCGAGGCTGGCGAGTCTTGCACTGGAAGGAACCGGGTAGGTGATCCGGGTTCCCAAAGTCCACGCTGACTCCATCTTCCGTGAAACGCGGGGCACTGTGGAGCAATAGTGCCTCGCGCCGGACAGGCCGTCAGGGCTTACGACGATCCGTGCGGCTACGGTGGGCGACGGCGACAGGGACACCTCCTCCATACCGCTGACCGTGGCAGCCGGATGGGACAGGCCACGATGCCTCAACCACTCCTGACGTCACCGCCTCGGGAAGGAGCGGAAGCCGGAGCCGGCCCAGCCGGCCAGTAAAACTATAGGGTCTTATATGTAAAGTGCCGGTGCCTATATAAGCCGCACTACCCCCTCTCGTGCAGGGGATCGGTCATTTATTGCTTTCACCCACCTACAGAGCTGCCCTGTGAGAGAGACCATCGTCTCCCTTAGCCTCTCAGGAGCAGCCGGACACAGCTCTAGGAGCACCATTGTACTGTGTGATCATCATATACACTCATAGCAGGAGTAGAGGTTTTACCTCCACCGGAGGGCCTCGAACCTGGGTACGTCGCCGTGTCGCTCGTGCCCATACCCGCATCCGGATACCGCCGTGAGATCTCTCAGGAACCACTTCGATTAGCCACCCTATGGCATATGCCGTGACGATACCACGACATTTGGCGCCCACCGTGGGGCCTTCAGCATCCTCGGCCGGTGTCTTCATCCGGACGGGCCTCACCACCACCACCGGCGAGCGAGTCGCTTCAGGCTTGATCAGGAGATTCGGCTCCCTCGGCTGCGTCGGCCGACAACGCTGGCTGTTTCGCTGACCGGCCCTTCCCAGCCGGCGGCAGCGTCATCTCCTTCGGCGGCTTCGACGTCTACGTCGCCACCGTCGCACCGCCGCGCTACCCGCGGCAGGTGCTGCGCTGCGCTAGCCCTCCTCCGCGAGCCGGCAGCAGCGCTCCCGCCAGCCCCGCCGTCGTGCAAGTCATGATGGCTGGCGACGAGCTCCCCACCAAGAACCCGCGCATGCGCGGCCCCGACCTGGAGCGCAACATCGACCCCAACGCCTCCGGCTCGGGCCCAAAAGCGCCACCACCGCCGTCCCGGCTGGATGCAGTCCGGGCAAAGCTGAGCACCCCACTCACGCCTGGCGGAGACCCCACCGCCATCGAGGCGGACTTGGAGGCGCACCGCCAGCTCCTCCTCAAGCAAACCGAAGAACTGGCTGCTGCTAAGCGCCAGATGGAGATCACCCAGCGCGAGTACAACCGCGCCCACGGCCTCACTCCAGGCGGCGACGAGCCAAGCCGAGCCGGCCATATCCGCCGCAGGGGCCGCGACCTCGGCGCTGAGATCGCCCGCGACGGCGCTCCTTCGCCGGCTCCGTCCGCGGAGCTCCCCGTCTACAACACCCCCGACAAGAACATGCGCGCGGCAGAAGCCGCCGCAGAAGAGCTGAACCGCCTTCGGGCGAAGAGTTACGCCGCCGGACCAGGGCGGGTGATCGAGCTGCTCAACGCAGCCAACAGCAGATCGCCGACCCCGGGTATGTCAATGCCCCCAGAGCTTCTCACGCTCGTGGAGCTGCAGGCAACGACAGGGAAGGCGCCAGGGACACGGCCGAGTCCTCCTCCCCAGCACCAAGCCGGCGCCATGATTCCCGGGCCACGCACAGCTCGGGCCGGCCAAGCCACCAGCCGAGCGGCGGTAGCCGCAGCCGGCCCCCTCCAAGCCGGAACCAGGAGCAAGACTCCGGGCCCCGCCGTCATCACCGGCCGGCTCCAGAAGCAAGCGGCGCGCGCCAGCCGGCACACTCCCGGCTGGGCCCGCGCATCGAGCCCGCTGACGCCCGAGACCGCCTCGACCGGCTGGTTCAATCCCGCATCGCGGAAGAAGAGGGGCCAGCCGGCCCAAAGTGCTTCGGGCCGCGGATCCTCAACGAGCCCATGGTCGAGGGTTTCCAGCTCCCGCGCGACACCCCCAAGTACGACGGCACCACCAAGCCGGAGGACTGGCTGCTGGACTACTCCACGGCAGTCGGCATCGCCAAGGGCAACAAGCGCTGGGCCGTGCGCTACTCCCCCCTCATGCTACTCGGCTCCGCCCGCACGTGGCTCAACAACCTGCCAGCCGGCAGCATAAACGGCTGGCTGGACTTCGAAGCCGCCTTCATCAGCAACTTCACCGGCACTTATCGCCGGCCGGGTCGCCCTCAACAGCTTGAGATGTGCAAGCAGGGCCCGGACGAGACGGATCGCGCGTGCTGACGCGGCTGGTGCGAGATGCGCAACTCTTGCGAGGGCGTGCACGAGATGCAAGCCATCAGCTTCTTCATGGGAGGCTGCCGACCCAACACCATGCTGTGGCACAAGCTACGCCGCAGCGAGCCCAAGACGATGGCCGCCTTGATGGTCATCGCAGACAAGTACGCGCTGGCAGAGGAAGCCGGCAAGGCGCCGGCTGATGTTTCACCGGCCCCAGCAAGACGGGACAACAACAAGCCGGCCGAGGGCGCCTCGCACGGCAGCCGGTGGGACAACTACCGCGGCAAGCGTCACAACGACCAGCCGGACCGCTGGTACGGCTCCGCCCACGTGGCCGCCGTGGCAGACAACGCGGCAGGCGGAAGCCGCCGCCAGAAGCAAGACCGGCAGTGGAAGCCGAAGTACACCTTCGAGCAGATGCTCGACTCGCCGTGCAAGTACCACAGCGGCAAGAACCCCTCCAACCACACCACCCGCGACTGCCACTTCATGAAGCGGCTGACAAGCGGTGAACCTCTACCACCTCCACCCCCGCCTCCACCAGCCGGCGGGCCGGGTGGCCAAGCCGGCGCAGAGAACGTCAACCTCGAGCACCACGAGGCTAACCAAGTGCACCATGCCGGCCGGTATCTGGCCGAAGACGCCACCTACATCATCTTCACCTCCGAGCCCGAGGACAGGACGAGCCAAGAGCGCCGTTCCCTCGAGGTCAACGCGGTCATACCGCCGGTCCCCCAGTACCTAAACTGGTCAGAGCAGGCCATCACTTTTGATCGCCGCGACACACCGGCTGTCTGCCGGCCGGGCAGCTACGCCATGGTCCTCGACCCCACCATCGGCACAACCCGGCGCAGCGTGCGTTTCTCGCGCGTCCTCATCGACGGCGGCAGCAGCATCAACATCCTCTACCGCGACACCGCCCGCAAGCTGGGCATCCAGGAGGCCGAGTTGCGCCCCACCCCCACCGTCTTCCATGGCATCGTGCCAGGCCATTGCTGCCAGCCGATCGGCCGGATCACGCTGGAGGTGATGTTCGGGAAGCCGGACCACTTCCGCACCGAGAGAATCGAGTTCGAGGTGGTGGACCTCGTGAGTCCCTACCACGCGCTCCTGGGCAGGCCGGCCCTGACCAAGTTCATGGCGGTGCCCCACTACGGGTACCTGAAGATGAAGCTGCCTGGCCCCAAGGGGGTCATCACCGTAGCCGGCGACTATCGCCGCTCCATGGACTGCGCCACGCAGAGCTCCAAGATGGCCCAGACGCTGGTCATCGCCACCGAGAAGCAGCTCATCCACGACGCCGTCGCCCTCGCCAAAGCCGCGCAGACAGACATGCCGGCTGCGGGCAACCCGGCTGGGACGACTCACTTCCAGCCGGCCGACAACACCAAGAAGATCCTGCTGGACCCGGCGCAGCCGGACAAGTTCGTCACCATCGGTGCCGGCTTGAACAAGAAATAGGAAAGCGAGCTCACCAGCTTCCTCCGTGAGAATCGGGACATCTTCGCATGGACTCCAAGAGACATGCCGGGTGTGCCGAGGGAGTTGGCTGAGCACCACCTCCACGTCCGGCCTGAAGCCAAGCCGGTGAAGCAGCCTCTCAGGCGCTTCGCCGAAGAACGAAGGAAGGCCATTGGTGAAGAAATCGCCCGGCTCCTAGCTGCCGGCTTCATCATGGAAGTGCTGCACCCGGATTGGTTGGCGAACCCGGTCCTGGTTTTGAAGAAGAACGGCTCCTGGCGCATGTGTATCGACTACACCAGCCTGAACAAGGCGTGCCCGAAGGATCCCGTCCCCCTGCCGCGCATAGATCAAGTCATAGACTCGACTGCCGGCTGTGAACTGTTGTCTTTCTTAGACGCCTATTCAGGCTACCACCAGATTCCTTTGAATCCGGCTGATCAAATAAAGACTTCGTTCATTACCCCGTACGGGGCTTATTGCTACACGACTATGCCGTTCGGCTTGAAAAATGCAGGCGCCACCTACCAAAGGTGCATGCAAAAATGCTTGCGAGGATCAAATCGGCAAACGTTCACGCATATGTGGATGATGTCGTTGTAAAGACCAAGGAGACGACTACCCTCCTTGATGACCTGAGAGAAACCTTCACCAATCTGAGAAGATTCCGGATGAAGCTCAACCCGGCCAAGTGCACATTCGGCGTGCCGTCTGGCCAGCTCCTTGGCTACCTCGTCTCTCAGCGAGGGATCGAAGCCAACCCGGACAAGATCAGCGCCATAGAGAAGATGGAACTGCCGCAGTGCCTCAAGGACGTCCAGAAGTTTGCTGGCTGCCTGGCCTCCTTGAGCCGCCGTCGGCCGGGTGGGGAGAAGGCACGCCCCTGTATCAACTAATGAGGAAGGCGGACAAGTTCGTCTGGTCACCGCAGGCGGATGAGGCCTTCCGTGACTTGAAGCGCGTGCTCTCAACCGCGCCAATCCTTGCAACGCCGGGTTCAATGGAGCCGATGCTGTTGTACATCGCAGCCACCAATCGAGTGGTTAGCGTTGTCCTGGTGGTGGAGCGCAGAGAAGCCGGCAACGGGGAGCAGCTGGTTCAGCGCCCAGTCTATTACCTTAGCGAGGTGCTCTCCCAGTCGAAGCAAAATTACCCCCACTACCAGAAGGTCACCTACGGCGTCTACATGGCGGCCAAGAAGCTCAAGCACTACTTCCAAGAGCACCCCATCAGGGTGGTTGCCACAGCGCCCTTGGCAGAAATCATAGGCAGCAAGGATGCCAACGGCCGGGTTGCCAAGTGGGCCCTGGAGCTAGCCGCCCACACCATCCTCTACGAGCCACGCACAGCCATCAAGTCGCAGATCCTCGCGGACTTCTTCGTCGGCAGGCTGAGATGCGGTACACCGCTGTGCCGGATTCCACACTGGAAGATGCACTTCGACGGCTCGAAGATGCGCAACGGTTTGGGAGCCGGCATCGTCATCACTTCTCCCAAGGGGGACCGGCTGGACTACGTCCTGCAGATCCACTTCGCCGCCTCCAACAATGTGGCGGAGTACGAAGCGCTCATTCATGGGCTGAAGCTGGCCAAGGAGATTGGCGTGCGTCGCATACTCTGCTCGGCGACTCCGACTTGGTCATACAGCAAGCATCCGGCGGCGGGACGCGAAGGACGCCAACATGGCCTCGTACCGCTTCCATGTCCAGCAGCTATCCGGCTTCTTCGACGGCTGCGAATTCCACCATGTGCCACGAGCAAATAACGAAGCGGCTGATGCCTTATCCAAGATTGGCTCAACCCGGCAAGCCATTCCGCCGGGTGTCGCCTTGGCGGTTCTCAAGAAGCCGTCCATCATACCGTCACCGGACTCGGATTCAATATTCGTGCCGGCTGACCCGGGGGCTGCTCAGCCGAACCCGGGGGCTTCATCGCCCAAGTCGGGGGCTAACAAGCCAAACCCGCCGGCTAGCAAGCCGAACCCGGGGACTTCTCAGTCCAACCCGGGGCTTCATCGCCAAACTCGGGGCTAGCAAGCCGAACCCGCCGGCTAGCAAGCCGAACCCGGCGACCATGCAGTCGAATCCGGAAGCTCCCACGCAGGAGGCCCTGTTGGTCAGCGTATTCGAGATAAGATGCGTACCTTCATGGGCACAAGAATTCCTCTCCTACCTCACCGACGGTGTCTTGCCTGATGATAGAGTCCAGGCCAGGCAGATTGAGAGAAGGGCCAAGGCCTATACCATCATCAACCACCAGCTGTACAAACGCAGCGTAAGTGGGGTGTTCCAGCGGTGCGTCGAGCCGGCTGAAGGGATTGAACTCCTACGGGAAATCCATCAAGGAGAGTGCGGACATCACGCCTCATCCAGAGCCATAGTGGCCAAAGCCTTCCGGCACGGTTTTTGCGGCATTGCGCTCAGAGACGCGAGAAGATTTGGTGAAGAAGTGCAACGGCTGTCGGTAACCAAAGCAAAGACACCAGCCGGCTTCCGCCTTGAAAACCATCCCCATCACATGGCCATTTGCCGTATGGGGCTTGGATATGGTAGGCCCATTCAGAACAGCGCGAGGCGGCATGACACACCTCTTGGTGATGATTGACAAATTCACCAAGTGGATCGAAGCCAAGCCAATCAAGAAACTGGACGGGTCCACAGCCGTCACATTCCTCAAGGAAATCATTGTGAGATTCGGCTACCCCCACACCATCATCACCGACAACGGCACCAACTTCTCCCAAGGCATCTTCTCTCGCTATTGCGGGGAAATGGGGATCCGGATGGCCCTATCTTACGTGGCACACCCAGAGTCCAATGGACAAGTGGAAAAGGCTAACGGCTTAGTCCTAGCCGGCATCCGGCCGGCTGGTGGAGCCGCTCGAGCGAGCAGCCGGCTGCTGGATTGAAGAACTGCCCAATGTCTTGTGGAGCTGCGCACAACGACAAACCGCTCAGTCGGCTTCACACCTTTTTTCCTCGTATACGGGGCCGAAGCCGTCTTGCCGGCGATATCGAGCATGACGCGCCAAGGATCAAGCTCTACACAGAAGCCGAAGCCAAAGAAGCTCGCGAAGATGGAGTTGACCTGGTCGAAGAGGCCCGGCTGCTGGCTGAGTCTAGATCTACTATCTACCAGCAAAGCCTCCGACGCTATCACAGCCGGAGGGTCCAGCCCTTAGCATTCCGAGAGGGAGACCTAGTGCTCCGGCTGATCCAGAGGACAGCCGGACAGCATAAACTATCATCCCCATGGGAGGGTCCCTTCATCGTGAGCAAGGCAGTAGGCAATGATTCCTACTATCTCATAGATGCCCAAGAGGCTAAGAAAAACAAGCCGGACAAGGCTGACGAGGAGACTAAACGTCCCTGGAATGTCAGGTTACTCCGCCCATTTTACACATGAGAGCAGGAATGTATGTATCCCTTGTATCCCTTTTGTGAGTTACGAAAAAGCTTGCGCCAAGAGCGCTGTTTCCGACAAGTTTTTCGTGTACTTTACCTTGTTTCGCCAATTGGCTTGAACCCTCTCACGCGGTCGGCTCAGTACCGTGATCCGGTTTCCGACAGCCGGCTTCCGACCCAGCTACAGACCGCAACCCGGCTGTCCGGCTGGCGGGAGTAAGGCCTAGGGAGCCGGCACGCGAAAAACGACTAAGGGAAAGAGTAAAAGCGAGTTGACTTGCAACTTTTCATAAAAGTGCCGGAGTGCCGAATTCAGCTCGTTCGACTGAAATACTGTCGGCCTCACCCAGCGGCCCGCTCTTGACCCGGCGACGGATCGCAAGTCGGACGTACGACCGGCAAGGGCACAGCCAAAGAGTGGGGCGGACGGGAAAAGCGAACGAGTCGAAAGAAAGCAACTCGGCACACAGATGATTAACAAACACACTAAAGCGTGCCTTAATAAAAGGATAATAACATTGTCTTACATATGCACCCGGCATCCCGGGGATTTAACGAATTGTCTTGGCAAAAACATAAGGAAACAGGTAAAAGCTAAGCGCCGGCTGCATCAGCAGAGCCGGCCGCCGGGTCATCCCCGGGCACATCGTCTACCTCCTCGTCCTCAGCCGCCTCCTCCTCGTCGTCAGACGGCGGATTCGGGTCCTCGATGAAGAGGGACTTGTCGACGAAGTCGGCAATGGTGCAGGCACGGGCAAGACGAGCAGTCTTGTTCTCCGCCGGGAGCTTGTCCTCCACGCCGGCGCGCCGGAACTCCAACTGGTCGAGGCTAACCTCGTTATACCAGGAGAGCACAAAAGATAGAGCCATATCAGCTCCGGCGCGCGTGGCTGACTCCTTCCAGTCCAAGAAGCGGTCGGGAGCCCTGTCCAGCCAAGCGATGAGATTGGAGAGATCTTCTGGCAGCGTCTCCATCGGCCACAGCAGTCGCATCAGCTCCTCCGCCGCCTTCCGCAGCTCCCAGCCGAGCTTGGTGACCGGCTCCACGCGGGCGGCGATGGACGCCAGATAGTCGTCCATGGTGAAGCAGTCGGAGCTCTGCTCCCCAGTGGCCTGCCGGCGATCCTCCCGCGCCCTGCCAACAGCCGCTAACGCCTCCTCCTGCGCCTCAGGGAAGGCCGCTGCAAAGAAGAAAGCAGGTCAGAAGCCATCAAAGCCGAAATAAGCTGAAAAATGCAAATTTTCGAAGTCCTAAAGTAAGCCTGGCGGCAGCCGGCAATATCAGACTGCCCCCAGCCTGAAGATGGAGATCCCAAAGCTTTAAAGAAAACCTGGCGGTAGCCGGCAAGAACCGACTGCCCCCAGCCCGAAGATGGAGATATCGAAAAAATCAAGGTTCTGCCGCCGGCTGCCAACCTAAGCCGGCAGCCGACGGCCGAAAGCCGGCAAAGGGGAAGGCATAAGACAAAAGACTCACCAGCCAAGCCGCGGTCGAGCGCGCTAAGTTCCCCCAACCACCGCTTGGCGGTGGCCGACAGCTCGTTGGACTTGGTGGTCACCTCCTGCTGGAGCGAAAGCCGCTGCCGTTCCACCTCCTCCAACCGCTTGCTCAGACCCTCCAGCTTTTCCTCCTGTTCCTTCTTGAGGGCGGCAAGTTCCTTGAGATGGTTAGCCTCAAGAAGGCGCAGCCGTTTCAGCTCCCCGTCAGCCACCTTCAGCTTGGCGGCAGCCTGGTTCGCCTCCTCACTTGTGGCGCATTGAGCGCGGGCAACCCGGAGGTCCGACTCAAGCTGCGGGACCCGGGCGGCCTCAGCTGCAAGCCGGCAAAAACAAGCCGTCAGTAAAACAGAAGCATAAAAAAGAGTAAAGGCAAAGAGAGAAA
Source organism: Lolium perenne (assembly GCF_019359855.2). NCBI lineage: Eukaryota > Viridiplantae > Streptophyta > Magnoliopsida > Poales > Poaceae > Lolium > Lolium perenne. Next base: position 47,277,109 of record NC_067244.2, read on the forward strand.
GCCTCACCCTTGACAGCCTCCAGCTCGCGAGCCAAGCCGGCTCGCTCGATCTTGGCCTTGTGGTAGCTGGTCACCACCTTGTTGTACAAGACGGTGCGTCGCTCCGTAACCGTACGAAAGAATCGGTTGCTTAGACGAAACCCGGACCGGCTCCAAGCAGCCGGACCATGCCTCGGAGGGCTACCGGGATAATAACAAAATTGCAAAAACAGAAAGACACCTACCTTGTCGGCATCCTCCGGCGTTGCTAGCTGGGCCAGGGCCTCGGCGGCCTTGTTCTTAAGGGCGGCCCGGTAGCCGGAGAAGACCATCTTCATGGGCGCCGTACCAGGCTGCCCCTCCCGGTTGAACACCTCGCAGGAATCCGCCGAATGCCACGCAGCCTCCATGGTGCCAGCCGAGCCAAGGCTGGAGTCAGAGGCAGACGGCACCTGCAGCAGCCGGGCCCCCTTGGCCACGTGAAGGCCCTCAGTTGGGCCCGACGGGCCCCTCGTCCTCACCAGAGCCCGGGAATCGGCGTCCTTTGAGCGCCCTGGCTGCCCCCTCGCCGGCTCCTTCCCGGTCGGCTCCCTCCTCGTCGGCTCCGAAGCTGGAGGCGGCGCGGTCGAAGCAGTCGGCCCGGTGGGAGCCGTCGCATCCGGCGCCCGAGGCGCTCCCTTCGGAGAACTCCCTGGCACCACGACGTTGGGCGCGGGCCCGCCGACTCCGGTCGAAGGCGGCGCAGCCCCACCAGCTCCAGCTCCTGCCGCAGGCGGCATGCCCCTGCCAGCTCCGGCTGCCCGCTCCACAAACGGGGCGCGGCGCGGGAACATGTCGTCTAAGGTCGGCTGGCGCGCCGACTGACCCTGGTCTCCGCCGCCAGGCGCCGCAGAAGACGCCCCGCAGAAGGTGGCGTGGCCGCAGGCGGCACGTTAGCAGCCGGCGGCGTGCGCGCGCGTGCTGAAGGTTGCGGGGTTGGCTCCCTCCTTTGCCGCTGAAGCGGCGACGTGACGGGAGGAGCCTGCCGAGAGCCGCCTCCCTGGGTAAACTTAATCGCGGCCCTAGTCGAACAAGCAAGAAAAGATAAGTACAGAGGAAGGAAAGAAAAGGAATCAAACAATAGAGGAAAAAGAACTCACCCGGCTTTCTCCGGGACCTTCTTGGCGCCGGCCGCGCTGCTTCTTGGCCCTCGCCTCCGAAGCGGCCGTGGACCCGACGCCGGCCCGCTTCCTCCCCTTCGGCGCAGAAGTCGCCGTGCTCGTAGGCGGCGCCGCGCGCAGAGGCACCGCCGGGATGGCCCCCGTGCCGGATTGGGCCGGCTCCGCCTGCAGCTGCTCCTGCTCCTGCTCCTGCTCATGCTCAGGCGAAGGAGGCGGGTTATGCTCCCCCTGGCCGCCCTGATCCTGCGCCACCAGCAGATCGTCGTCGCCAGCTTGGTCGCCGGCTAAGTCGGCCGGGTCAACGAGATCCGGCGTCCAGACCTTCGTCGCCAAGTCGCCATCCTCAATGCCTTGGCGGACGAAAAGCTGAAAACAAGACAAGATAAATATCGAGTCGGCCACGCTGCCGCAAGTCGGAAGACGGAAAAACATCAACTTACCAGTTCAGGCGGCTGCTCCCGATCGTAGGGCGCCAGCCCCCAGTCCCAGTTGTCCGGCATGTTGGCCTTGGTGATGTTGTTCACCCGGTGAGCCACCTGGGCCTTGGAGAGCTCCAACTTCGACGTCCGTGTCGGGTCGAGCAAGCCGGACATGTGGCCGATCTTGTGGACGCGCCACTGGAGCGGTACGACCCGGCGCGAGATGTAGGTGCAGAGGAGGTCCTCGGCACTCAGCCGGCCCTCCGAGACGCACTGGCCCAGGAAGTCCCACAGGAGGTTCACCTCCGCGTCCGGGTTCGAGGACTTGGCGTTGAAGCCCCAGTTGATCCGGCCGACTGGCGGGGCCGGGTTGAATTCCGGCAGATTGAGCCGGTCGAAGGCCGGGTTCTCGTTCCGCACATAAAAGAAAGACATCTGCCAATTCTTTACAGAATCGACAGTCGGAATCCGCGGGAAGGACGTACCCGTACGGGGATAGATGGAGGCGGCGCCGCAGGTCCTCAGGCGGCCTTCGGTCGTCTGCGCCTTGATGTAGAAGAGCCGGCTCCAAAACTCCACGTCCGGCCACAAGCCGGCGTAGCCTTCCATGAAGGCCACGTAGCAGCTGAGGAGGATCATGGCGTTGGCCGGCAGGTGGTGCGGCTGCAGGCCGAAGTGATCGAGGAACCGGCGGAAGAAGTTGGAAGCCGGCAGACCCAATCCGCGGTCGAGATGCGCGCCGAAGACCACGCGTTCGCCGGGCTCCGGCCGAGGCTCCTGCTCCTCGCCCGGCGCCCTGGTAATCACCCCCGCCGGGATACGGCGGAGGCGCACGAACCGGGCAATGTCGTCGTCCTGCATGTAGGAGCCCTTCCAGGAGCCGCTCGGCTGGGCCATCGAGGACGAAGAAGAGGAGGTCCAAGAGAGGCGGAAGGGCGAAGAAGAGCCGCTCCTCGCCGGAGGAGATCGCGGTGGAGAAGATCGCGCCGTCGATGCGCGTGGCCCCGTGGCGCCGGATTGGCGGGCTTGCGGCGGTAGCTCGGCGGAGGCTCGTCGGGGCGACCGCTCGCTGAGATTCGCCAGAAGAGCGGAAGAAGAACGGCGTCGGAGCAGCGAAGAGCTCGAGCGAAGCGAAGGAGCAAGGCAGGAGAGCAAGGAAGAAGAAAGGGGCAAGTGCCGCCTCGGTACCGCCCCCGCGGCATTTATAGCCGACCGCGGCGGTTGGCCTCCAAGTGGCCGACGTGGGCCACGTCTCCGGATTTACTGCGCCATAACTCCTCCCACGACCGTTACCGTTACCAGAAACGGCCACACCACGTCGCCCACTACCGCACCGGATCCGGAAGGACATTGATGTGACCAGACGAACCGGCGGCAGAGCCCTAGCGTCAGGCCGGTCAAGTCGGGCGCAGAACCCGAGGCGGCGGAGACTCCGGCGCGCAGCGAGCCGGAGCCGGACAAGAAGTTCCACTCGAGCCAAAATTCATCAGCAAGGCGGAGGCGCCATCAGATCTGGCGAGAAAGCAAAAACTGCACAAGTATAAAAAGCGGCCGGCTAGAAGCAGCCGGCAGGAACGAGCCGGATGAGGGCGCAGCCGGCTGAATGGAAATCCTCAGTCGGCCCCTCCAAGTGCCGTCTAGTATATTCGAGAAGCCAGGAAAACCTGCCTAGGTCCTTCTAAACGCAGGACCTTGCCAGCTTCGGGGGCTAATGTCGGGGGGAAGACCCCGGATAGGGCAATGGACGCGGAGCAGCCGGCTGGCCACTGGCCGGCTCGCGGCAAAGGCCGGCTGAGGAGCAGCCGGCTGGCGCCGTGGCCGGCTGGTCTGGAAGCCGGCTGGCTCTAGGTCCTAGTCGGCCTGGCTACGGCCACCAATGCTGTAGTTGGGCCGGCTTCTACAAGCCATATCCGATCGGGGTTTGTACCTCGGACCGACTCGAGGCTGGCGAGTCTTGCCTTTGGAAGGAACCGGGTAGGTGATCCAGGTTCCCAAAGTCCACGCTGACTCCATCTTCCGTGAAACGCGGGAGCCGTGGAGCAATAGTGCCTCGCGCCGGACAGGCCGTCGGGGCTTACGACGATCCGTGCGGCTACGGTGGGCGACGGCGACAGGGACACCTCCTCCATACCGCTGACCGTGGCAGCCGGATGGGACAGGCCACGATGCCTCAACCACTCCTGACGTCACCGCCTCGGGAAGGAGCGGAAGCCGGAGCCGGCCCAGCCGGCCAGTAAAACTATAGGGTCTTATATGTAAAGTGCCGGTGCCTATATAAGCCGCACTACCCCCTCTCGTGCAGGGGATCGGTCATTTATTGCTTTCACCCACCTACAGAGCTGCCCTGTGAGAGAGACCATCGTCTCCCTTAGCCTCTCAGGAGCAGCCGGACACAGCTCTAGGAGCACCATTGTACTGTGTGATCATCATATACACTCATAGCAGGAGTAGAGGTTTTACCTCCACCGGAGGGCCTCGAACCTGGGTACGTCGCCGTGTCGCTCGTGCCCATACCCGCATCCGGATACCGCCGTGAGATCTCTCAGGAACCACTTCGATTAGCCACCCTATGGCATATGCCGTGACGATACCACGACAATCCCTTTCCCCCCTTTTTCTTCTCTGTGAGGAACACCAACACCACTGAGAGCGCCGCCGTCAAACCTTGACCGTGTCGTCGCCGTGGCCACTCCCTCGACGAGCTGAGACTAACAACAGAAGCGCACCGTCGTCCTCTACCACCTCGTGCAAGTAATCGCCCCGGGGCCCCTCAAATCATCGCCAATCCGCCGTTCCCTTCTTTGGCCCCGAGCAGAAATTTCTCCAATTCCAGCCGCTCCCTTCCTCCCCCGGCCTAACCGAGGACTGATACGTCTCAAACGTATCTATAATTTCTTATGTTCTATGCTACTTTTATGATGATACTCACATGTTTTATACACACTTTATGTCATTATTATGCATTTTTCGGCACTAACCTATTGATGAGATGCCGAAGAGCCAGTTGTTGTTTTCTGCTATTTTTGGTTTCAGAAATCCTACAAAGGAAATATTCTCGGAATTGGACGAAATCAACGCCCAGGGTCTTATTTTTCCACGAAGCTTCCAGAAGACCGAAGGAGTTACGAGGTGGGGCCACGAGGTGGCGACACACCAAGGCGGCGCGGCCAAGGAGGGCCCGCGCCGCCCTAGTGTGTGGGCCCCTCGTGACGCCCCTAAACCTACCCTTCTGCCTACTTAAAGCCTTCGTCGCGAATACCCCAGTACCGAGAACCACGATATGGAAAACCTTCCAGAGACGCCGCCGCCAATCCCATCTCGGGGGATTCAGGAGATCGCCTCCGGCACCCTGCCGGAGAGGGGAATCATCTCCCGGAGGACTCTTCATCGCCATGATCGCCTCCGGATCGATGAGTGAGTAGTTCACCCCTGGACTATAGGTCCATAGCAATAGCTAGATGGTTGTCTTCTCCTCTTGTGCTATCATGTTAGATCATGTGAGCTGCCTATCATGATCAAGATCATCTATTTGTAATGCTACATGTTGTGTTTGTTGGGATCCGATGAATATGGAATACTATGTCAAGTTGATTATCAATCTATCATATATGTGTTGTTTATGATCTTGCATGCTCTCCGTTGCTAGTAGAGGCTCTGGCTAAGTTGATACTAGTAACTCCAAGAGGGAGTATTTATGCTCGATAGTGGGTTCATGCCTCCATTAAATCTGGGAAAGTGACAGAAAGTTCTAAGGTTGTGGATGTGCTGTTGCCACTAGGGATAAAACATCAATGCTTTGTCTAAGGATATTTTTGTTGATTACATTACGAACCATACTTAATGCAATTGTCTGTTGCTTGCAACTTAATACTGGAAGGGGTGCGGATGCTAACCCGAAGGTGGACTTTTTAGGCACAGATGCATGCTGGATAGCGGTCTATGTACTTTTTCGTAATGCCCGATTGAATCTCACTTTACTCATCATGATATGTATGTGCATTGTTATGCCCTCTATATTTGTCAATTGCCCAACTGTAATTTGTTCACCCAACATGCTATTTATCTTATTGGAGAGACACCTCTAGTGAACTGTGGACCCCGGTCCAATTCTTTTACATCTGAATACAATCTACTGCAAACATTGTTCTTTACTGTTCTTCGCATACAAACATCATTTTCCACACCATACGATTAATCCTTTGTTTACAGCAAGCCTGTGAGATTATCAACCTCACTGTTAAGTTGGGGCAAAGTATTTGGATTGTGTTGTGCAGGTTCCACGTTCGCGCCGGAATCCCTGGTGTTGCGCCGCACTATACTCCTCCACCAACAACCTTCACGTGGCCTTCATCTCCTACTGGTTCGATAACCTTGGTTTCTTACTGAGAGAAAACTTGCTGCTGTACGCATCACACCTTCCTCTTGGGGTTCCCAACGGACGTGTGTTTTACCGTCACAAGCAACTCTTTTTCTGGCGCCGTTGCCGGGGAGATCAAGACAAGCTGCAAGGGGAGTCTCCCACTTCCAATCTATTTACTTTGTTTTTGTCTTGCTTTACTTTATTTTATTTACTGCTTTGTTTGCTTTCTTATATCAAAATACAAAAAATTATTTACTTGCTTTACTTTATTTATTATCTTGTTTGTGTTCTCTATATTAAAAACACAAAAAAATTAGTTACTTGCTTTTACTTTATCTAGTTTGCTTTATTTACTACTGCTAAAATGAATACTCCTGAGAATACCAAGTTGTGTGACTTCACTAGCACAAATAATAATGATTTCCTATGCACACCTATTGCTCCACCTGCTACTACAGCATAATTTTTTGAAATTAAACCTGCTTTACTAAATCTTGTTATGAGAGAGCAATTTTCTGTTGTTAGTTCTGATGATGCTGCTGCCCATCTTAATAATTTTGTTGAACTTTGTGAAATGCAAAAGTATAAGGATGTAGATGGTGACATTATAAAATTAAAATTGTTTCCTTTCTCCTTAAGAGGAAGAGCTAAAGATTGGTTGCTATCTTTGCCTAAGAATAGTATTGATTCATGGACTAAATGTAAGGATGCTTTCATTGGTAGATATTATCCTCCTGCTAAAATTATATCTTTGAGAAGTAGCATAATGAATTTTAAGCAATTGGATGATGAGCATGTTGCTCAAGCATGAGAAAGAATGAAATCTTTGGTCAAGAATTGCCCTACCCATGGACTGACTACTTGGATGATCATCCAAACCTTTTATGATGGATTGAATTTTTTGTTCGCGGAACCTATTGGATTCAGCTGCTAAAGGTACTTTTATGTCCATCACTCTAGGCGCCGCAACAAAACTTCTTGATGATATGATGATTAATTACTCTGATTGGCACACGGAAAGAGCTCCACAAGGTAAGAAGGTAAATTCTGTTGAAGAAACCTCCTCCTTGGGTGATAAGATTGATGCTATTATGTCTATGCTTGTGAATGGTAGATCTAATGTTGATCCTAATAATGTTCCTTTAGCTTCATTTGTTGCTCAAGAAGAGCATGTTGATGTGAACTTCATTAAAAATAATAATTTCAACAACCATGCTTATAGGAATAATTCTGGTAATAACTATAGGCCATATCCTTCTAATAATGGTAATGGTTATGGTAATGCTTATCGTAATTCTTACAACAATAATATGAGTGTACCCTCTGGTCTTGAAGCCATGCTTAAAGAATTTATTAGTACACAAACTGCTTTTAACAAATCTGTTGAAGAAAAGCTTAGTAAAATTGATATTCTTGCTTCTAAGGTTGATAGTCTTGCTGCTGATGTTGATCTTTTAAAATTGAAAGTTATGCCTAATGAAGATAAAGATATTAAGTCATTTGCTACAGCAAACGCCATACAAGTTCGAATTAATGAAAATATTAGATTGATGGCTGAATTGCATGCTAGGTGGGAAAGAGAAGAAAAACTAGCTAACGAGAATAATGTAGCTAAAGTTTGGACTATTACCACCACTAGTAATGTTGATGCTTCACATGTTGCTACACCCCCTACTATCAATGGTAAAATAATTGGTGTTAGCAATATTTCTACTCCTAATGCAAAGCGTTCAAAACTGCCTGAAACTGCTAAAACTGCTGAAACTGCTTGTGATAAAACTGCTGAAATTTTTCAAAATATTGGGGACAATCATCCCATTGCTTTAGATCATAATGGTTTATATTTTGATGATTGTCACATCTCTGAAGTTATAAAGTTCTTACAAAAACTTGCTAGAAGTCCCAATGCTAGTGCTATAAATTTGGCCTTTACAAAACATATTACAAATGCTCTCATAAAAGCTAGAGAAACTAAAACTTGAAACTTCTATTCCTAGGAAGTTGGAAGATGGTTGGGAGCCCATCATTAAGATGAATGTCAATGATTTTGATTGTAATGCTTTATGTAATCTTGGTTCAAGTATTTCTGTTATGCCTAAGAAAATCTATGATATGCTTGACTTGCCACCATTGAAAAATTGTTATTTAGATGTTAATCTTGCTGATAATTCTACAAAGAAACCTTTGGGGAGGATTGATAATGTTCGCATTACGGTTAGCAATAACCTTGTCCCCGTTGATTTTGTTGTCTTGGATATTGAATGCAATGCATCTTGTCCCATTATTTTGGGAAGACCTTTTCTTCGAACTGTTGGTGCTATTATTGATATGAAGGAAGGTAATATTAAATATCAATTTCCTCTCAAGAAAGGTATGGAACACTTCCCTAGAAAAAGAATGAAGTTACCTTTTGATTCTATTATTAGAACAAATTATGATATTGATGCTTCATCTCTTGATAATGCTTGATTCACACTTTCTGCGCCTAGCTGAAATGCGTTAAAGAAAAGCGCTTATGGGAGACAACCCATTATTTTACTACAACACTTTTGTTTTATATTTGAGTCTTGGAAGTTGTTACTACTTTAGAAACCTCTCCTTATCTTTATTTTATCGCATTGTTGTGCCAAGTAAAGTCTTTGATAGTAAAGATGATACTAGATTTGGATTACTGCACAGAAACAAAATTCTTACTGTCACGAAATTGAGTAGCCCCGTTTGTAGGTAACTCAGAAAAATCTGCCAATTTACGTGCGTGATCCTCAGATATGTACGCAACTTTCATTCAATTTGAGCATTTTCATCTGAGCAAATGAAGTGCCCCAGAAAAATTAGTCTTTACGTAATGTTCTGTTTTAACAGATTCTGCCTTTTATTTCGCATTGCCTGTTTTGCTATGTTTGATGGATTTCTTTGTTCCATTAACTTCCAGTAGATTTGTGCAATGTACAGAAGTGTTAAGAATAATTATGTCACCTCTGAATATATGAATTTTTGATTATGCACTAACCCTCTAATAGTTTGTTTTGAGTTTGGTGTGGAGGAAGTTTTCAAGGATCAAGAGAGGAGGATGATACAATATGATCAAGAAGAGTGAAAACTCTAAGCTTGGGGATGCCCCCGTGGTTCATCCCTGCATATTTCAAGAAGACTCAAGCATCTAAGCTTGGGGATGCCCAAGGCATCCCCTTCTTCATCGACAACTTATCAGGTCACCTCTAGTGAAACTATATTTTTATTCCATCACATCTTATGTGCTTTACTTGGAGCGTCTTTATGTTCTTGTTTTTGTTTTTGTTTGAATAAAATCGGATCCTAGCATTCTTTATGTGGGAGAGAGACACGCTCCGCTGTTGCATATGAACACATATGTTCTTAGCTTTATTCTTAATGTTCATGGCGAAGGTTGAACTGCTTCGTTCATTGTTATATGGTTGGAAGCAGAAAATGCTACATGTGGTAATTGGTATAATGTCTTGAATAATTTGATACTTGGCAATTGTTGTGCTCATATAGATCATGTTTAAGCTCTTGCATCATGTACTTTGCACCTATTAATGAAGAAATACTGTAGAGCTTGTTGACATTTGGTTTGCATGATTGGTCTCTCTAAAGTCTAGATATTTTCTGGTGAGGGTTTGAACAACAAGGAAGACAGTGTAGAGTCTTATAATGCTTGCAATATGTTCTTATGTAAGTTTTGTTGTATCGGTTCATACTTGTGTTTACTTCAAATAACCTTGCTAGCCTAATCCTTGTATTGAGAGGGAATACTTCTCGTGCATCCAAAATCCTTGAGCCAAAAAACTATGCCACTTGTGTCCACCATACCTACCTACTACATGGTATTTATCTGCCATTCCAAAGTAAATTGCTTGAGTGCTACCTTTAAAATTCCATTCTTTGTCTTTGCAATATATAGCTCATGGAAAAAATAGCTTAAAAACTATTGTGGTATTGAATATGTAGCTTATGTATCTTATTTCTTAATAAGTTGCTTGTTGAGCGATAACCATGTTCCTGGGGACGCCATCAACTATTACACCTTTGTTGAATATCATGTGAGTTGCTATGCATATTCGTCTTGTCTGAAGTAAGGGTGATTTATCATGATTAAATGGTTTGAGTATGCATATTGTTATAGAAGAACATTGGGCCGCTAACTAAAGCCATGATCCATGGTGGAAGTTTCAGTTTGGACAACAATCCTCAATCTCATATGAGAATTTTATCTGTTGTTGAATGCTTATGCATTAAAGAGGAGTCCATTATCTGTTGTCTATGTTGTCCCGGTATGGATGTCTAAGTTGAGAATAATCAAAAGCGAGAAATCCAATGCGAACTTTCTCCTTAGACCTCTGTACATGCGACATAGAGGTACCCCTTTGTGACACTTGGTTGAAGCATATGTTATGCAATGATAATCCATGTAAATCCAAGCTAATTACAACAAGGTGCGGGCACTATTGGTATACAATGCATGAGGCTTGCAACTTATAAGATGTCTTATGCATAACACATATGAATTATTACTACCGTCGACAAAATTGTTTCTATGTTTTCAAAATAAAAGCTCTAGCACAAATATAGCAATCCATGCTTCCCTCTGCGAAGGGCCCCATTCTTTTACTTTTATGTTGAGTCAGTTTACCTTCTTCTTTCTATCTTAGAAGCAAACACTTGTGTCAACTGTGTGCATTGATTCCTACGTACTTGGTTATTTGCATTCATCATATTACTTTGTGTTGACAATTATCCATGAGATATACATGTTGAAGTTGAAAGCAACTGCTGAAACTTATATCTTCCTTTGTGCTGCTTCAAAACTTTCTACTAAGAATCTATTGCTTTATGAGTTAACTCCTATGCAAGTCTTATTGATGCTTGTCTTGAAAGTACTATTCATGAAAAGTCTTTGCTATATGATTCAGTTGTTTATTCATTGTCTTTACCATTGCTTCGAATCGCTGCATTCATCTCATATGCTTTACAATAGTATTGATCAAGATTATGATAGCATGTCACTTCAGAAATTATCCTTGTTATCGTTTACCTACTCGAGGGCGAGTAGGAACTAAGCTTGGGGATGCTTGATACGTCTCAAACGTATCTATAATTTCTTATGTTCCATGCTACTTTTATGATGATACTCACATGTTTTATACACACTTTATGTCATTATTATGCATTTTCCGGCACTAACCTATTGACGAGATGCCGAAGAGCCAGTTGCTATTTTCTGCTGTTTTTGGTTTCAGAAATCCTACAAAGGAAATATTCTCGGAATTGGACGAAATCAATGCCCAGGGTGTTATTTTTCCACGAAGCTTCCACAAGACCGAAGGAGTTACGAGGTGGCGACACACCAAGGCGGCGCGGCCAAGGAGGGGCCCGCGCCGCCCTAGTGTGTGGGCCCCTCGTGACGCCCCTAAACCTACCCTTCCGCCTACTTAAAGCCTTCGTCGCGAATACCCCAGTACCGAGAGCCACGATACAGAAAACCTTCCAGAGACGACGCCGCCGCCAATCCCATCTCGGGGGATTCAGGAGATCGCCTCCAGCACCCTGCCGGAGAGGGGAATCATCTCCCGGAGGACTCTTCATCGCCATGATTGCCTCCGGATCGATGAGTGAGTAGTTCACCCCAAAACTATGGGTCCATAGCAGTAGCTAGATGGTGTGTTTTGGGAGACTTCAATGAAGCAATGTGGGCTTTCGAACACTTCTCAGCGACTCCTAGACCGGAGAGTCAGATGAGGAACTTCAGGGAGGCTTTGGAAGTCTGTGAGCTCATTGATTTGGGTTTCTCTGGCTTAGCTTACACATATGATAATAAACGAAGTGGTAGTACAAATGTGCCGTGGCCGATAATTCGTGGAGAAATTTATTTGCAGAAGCAAGGGTTGTGCATAAAGTGACCCCATGTTCCGATCACTGTGCTATCATCTTGGAGTGTATCAAGGAGGAATTCCAAGGGCCGCGACCGGCGCGCCGCTACTATGAAGTAATGTGGGAGAGAGACGCGAGCTTACCAGAGCGAGTTGCGACGGCATGGGCAGAGACTGGGCCAAAACATAACCTGGGAGAGGTTAAGAAAGGCCTAGGATGCGTAATGAACCAACTCCAGGCATGGAGCAAAGCAAAATTTGGTGTAGTAACCAGAGAACTGGAGAAGGCGTGAAATAGGCTATCAGAACTCATGAATATGAATGCTGACAGGATGGAAATCAGAGCTGTAACTGAGAAAATGAATGAACTACTCTACAGGGAAGAGATGATGTGGTTGCAGCGCTCAAGGATAGATTGGCTGCGGGATGGAGACCGTAATACCAAATTCTTCCATAGCAAAGCAGTTTGGCGGGCAAGGAAGAATAAAATAAAAAAAGCTGCGCGATGCCAATGGTGATTGGCAGACAAATCCATCAGTTATGGGGCAAATGGCCACGAAATACTTTAAAAACCTGTTTGAAGCTGAGGCTAATTTGGAAGCTCAACCACTTCTAGATCTCTTCGAGGAGAAAATCACACAGGATATGAATGAGAAACTGTGTATGGACTTCTCAGATAAGGAAATATCTGATGCGCTCTTCCAGATCGGTCCCCTCAAGGCGCCAGGGCCGGATGGATTTCCTGTAAGGTTTTCCCAGCGTAATTGGGGTGTGTTAAAGGAGGATATCATTGCGGCGGTGAAGGAATTTTTCCGTTCAGGAATTATGCCCGAGGGGGTGAATGAGACAACCATTGTTTTAATTCCAAAAATTGATGAACCAGAGACACTAGCACAATTCAGACCTATAAGTTTATGCAATGTTATTTACAAGGTGGTCTCAAAATGCCTAGTGAATCGTCTCCGCCCTCTACTGGATGACATCATCTCGGAGGAACAGAGCGCTTTTGTCACAGGTCGTCTAATAACAGACAATGCTATGATTGCCTTTGAGTGCATCCACCATATCCAACAAGAAAAAGATCCGGTAAAGAGCTTCTGTGCATATAAGTTGGACCTCTCAAAGGCATATGATCGGGTGGATTGGGTCTTCTTGGAGCAAATGATGACTAAGTTGGGTTTTGCTCGCCAGTGGGTGCAATGGATAATGCTTTGCGTGACCTCGGTGAGATATTCAGTTAAATTAAATGGAACTCTGCTTGAATCGTTTGCACCGTCGCGTGGTCTTCGGCAAGGTGACCCTCTCTCCCCGTTTCTATGTGGCTGACGGACTCTCGGCATTGTTGAAGAAAGGGAAAGACACACATATGGTGGAACCGGTCAGAGTGACCCGAAGGGCTCCAGGCATATCTCATCTGTTATTCGCCGACGATACTCTTCTTTTTTTCAAAGCAACAACACAACAGGCACAATATGTCAGTACTGTTATTGATGATTTTGCGACAGCTACGGGACAGTTAATTAATCGGTCCAAGTGCTCCATTATGTTTGGTCCGGGCTGCCCTCAAGAGGTCTGTGACTCAGTCAGACAAATCTTCACTACAAGAAAAGTTCTGATAGACAACGTCTCAAAATCGTCCGCTAAGGGGTATTTTTCGTCGCCTATGGGCCTAACCCGACGATATGGGTTCTGTTGTGGAAACTGCGTCAGGCAAAGTCCAATGACGTTTTTTTCGGTCCGTCGCGCTTGGGCGCCCTTCCGCCACGGAAAATCGGACCGTTGCGCAAGTGTTTCCGGGAGCCCGTTGACTGCTGACGTCTTGCAAACTGACACGTGGCAGACGCCGTTAACTGGCAGTTAACGGTGTTAACCGGCTGAAACCCCGTGGTAGATGGTAGGCCCACATGAGGCCTACCACGTCTTAAGCGGGCGGGGCCAGCTGACATAGTTTGACCGGTCAACTATATAGCTGGGCTGGTCCATTAGTTACGTGGGCCGGGCCTAACCTCTAAGGTTGACTGGTCAAAACTTAAATGGGCCGGCCCATTTAACATGTGGGGTCCACCTTACAGCAACTGGGCCGGCCCAAGAAGCAAGTGAGCTGGGCCAAAACACAGGTGGGTCCCACTTTCCTGTTAAAGGGCCGGCCCATTTAGTGTGTGGGGTCCACCATATAGCAAGTGGGCCGGGCCAAAAATATAGGTGGGTCCCACTTTCCAGTTAAAGGGTCGGCCCATTTAGTATGTGGGGTCCACCATATAGCAAGTGGGCCGGCCCAACAAGATAGTGGGCTGGGCCAAAAACACAGGTGGGTCCCACTTTCCTGTTAAAGGGCCGGCCCATTTGGTGTGTGGGGTCCACCATATAGCAAGTGGGCCGGCCCAACAAGATAGTGGGCCGGGCCAAAAGCACAGGTGGGTCCCACCTTCCTGTTAAAAGGCCGGCCCATTTAGTATGTGGGGTCCACCATATAGCAAGTGGGCCGGCCCAACAAGATAGTGGGCCGGGCCAAAAACCCAGGTGGGTCCCACTTTCCAGTTAAAAGGCCGCACTACTAGGGAAAAGCCTATAGGTGGAGGCAAGTGGTGCCGGCGCACCACCTTGGACATGCGCCGGTGGAAAGGATTGCCGGCGCACCACTTTTCAGCCGCGCCGGCGATGAAGGACTACTGCCGGCGCACCTCGGGGAAAGACTCGCCGGCGCTATTTCCTGGCATGGCCCCGGCCGATTCGGGCCAGGCCCAAGAATCATTGCGGCGCACCGGCCCGATGGTGCGCCGGTGGAAAATTTGCTATTGCCGGCGCCCCCCTGGGCGGGTGCGCCCGCCATGCTTCTTGGGCCTGGCCCGGGGGTGCTAGAGCCGCAGGGGTTTGTGGTGCCGGCGCCCTAGCCCGATGGTGCGCCGGCGATAACCTAGGCAGTTATTTCTGCTCAACAACCACTCCCCCCACTACTACCACTCCACTCCTCCACACAAACCCGAGCCTTCTCCCAACCCAGCTCATTTTTGCCCATTTCTATCCCCAATTTCACCAATTTGACCAAACAAAATCATATTTTTTGAGCAAATCTTCCCTTCCTACATGCATCTCCCACATCCCCCTATGTAGATCTAGATCTACTATCCCGCATTGACCGCTCAATCTAGATCTAGATCTAGAAAGTCGGCTTCCATACGCCATTGTCGCGGCGCGTCGTCTCGATCTTATCGACGAATATATCAAACAAATAGGTTATTAATGAACAAATTAAGGAATGAAATCGATGTATGTTGGACATTTGAAGAAAAGCTCTCGTGTGTGGCATATATATATGTTGTGCTTGTGCTTGTGTGTGTGTTGGCGTTGAAAATGAGTTGCCAACGTTGCGCCGAAATGTTGATTCTTCAAGTTTCCGTTTCGGCACATTTCTGGCGCTCCTATGTCCTACCGTGTAGGAAGGTCATGCCGAAATTTTCCGTGAAAACTACCGATGGATGCATGGTTCTAATGAATTATGTAATCTTACCATGCAGGCGATAATGGTTATCGAGATGAGTGAAAGCATCGTGATGAGATATCTGAAACACGCGATCATCGACATGTATGAAAATAACCGCACGGAGGTATTGTGTCCGTCTGGGGAGATGCAAACGAGGGAAATGGTTTGACCCGTATTCAGGCAAATTGCAGGGGCACCTGCTCACTAATGGTTTCATGCATGGGCACACTCAATGGATGAGTGATGATGGCGCGGAGGTCAATGGGGCGACGGCGGCAGGTGGTAAAAATGGCCGGCAAGAAGGAGGGCATCATGATATTGATGACGATGAAGAGTTTGTCGCACAGGACGATAACCTTGACGACGACAATAACCTTGACGACGACGAAGAGGTGCCGCTAGCTTCAGTCGTGCGGGACCCTCATCTTCAAGATCTGCTTCTCGAAAAGACGAAAGGCGCCAAGCGGAAATCAAAGCTTGAGCAACTCGAGATAGACTCGAATACTCCGTTGTACGACTCAGGTCGCGGGTTGGGGGAGTCTCGCTTGAGAGTAGCTCTCGATGTGCTGCAGATGAAGGCGAAACACGGATGGACGGACACAAGCGTCGACGACATCCTGGAATACGTGAAAGATCTCCTTCCTGCCGGGAACACGTGTCTGGTAGTCTAGCCGAGGCCAAGAGAATCACGTGCCCTCTCGACTTACCCCACGAAAAGTATCACGCCTGCATCAACGACTGTATCATGTATCGCAAGGAGCACATGGACAAGACCAAATGTCCTGTGTGTGAAGCTGAACGGTACAAGAAAGGGAAGAAGAAAGCTCCTCGGAAAGTTGTGTGGTACTTCCCGCTCACCCCCCGGCTTCAACGGTTCTACGCGGACCGCACGGAAGCAAAGCTCATGCGCTGGCACGCAGAAAGAAAGGAGGCAGTGTTGAATGATAAAGAGCGGATTGAGCACCCGGCCGACGCACCCTTCGGATGCAAGCCAGTGGAAAGCATTAGACAATGAATTCGGAAGTTTTGGGGCAGATCCCGAAACATCGAGGTTGGGTGCGACCTCGGACGGTTTCATTCCGTTCGGTAACAAGAATAGCACTCATAGCACATGGCCCGTGTTTGTATGGATCTACAACCTCCCGCCCTGGCTGTGCATGAAGAGGAAGTACATACAGATGAGTATGCTAATTCAAGGGCCGACACAGCCAGGAAACGATATCAACATGTATCTCGAACTATTAAAGGAGGAGCTTGAAACATTGTGGGCGGAGGAAGGGGTAGATACATGGGACGCCGTCGCGGAAGAATATTTCCCTTTGAGAGCCGCGTTGATCACGACGGTGCAGGACTACCTCGGATACGGTTACATTTCGTGCCGGGTGTGCCATGGACACAAGGCATGTGTCGGGTGCATGGAAGAGACGATGTTTTTGCAGCTTGGTAAGGATCCCGGCTCTTCGAAAACAGTTTACATGGGGCATCGAAGGTGGCTACGTAAAACTGACCCGTGGAGAAAGCGTGGAGATCTGTTCGATGGTACAAATGAACCCCGAGGACCTCCACGTAAGACGAGCGGCGAAGAGATCGATACATTGCGAAAGGTTGGAAGGAGTGCCCTGCGCCGGAAAGATTCGTCAAAAGCCTGGAGAGAAGAAGAAGAAAAAGGAAACGACGCCGCTCATTGGTGTATGGAAAAGGAGGTCCGTGTTTTGGGACTTGCCGTCTTTGGAAAATTCTCGATACACCTCACTGCCTTGATGTCATGCATATTACAAAGAACGTGTGCGAGAGCTTGCTTGGCACTCTTCTCAACATGCCGGACCGGACCAAAGATGGGCCGAAAGCAAGACAGGACCTGAAAGTTTTGGGCATCAGGGAAGAGCTTCAGATCCCGCCGGCCCAAGAGGGACCGTCGGAGGAGGAGGCGGACGGCGGTCAGAAGCGCAAAAGGATTAAGCAGCCGGACTATTACTCGTCCCCCTCTGCTTCACTTTTAGTCCGGCTGAGGTCGATCAATTTTTCAATTGCCTTGTAGGAGTCAGAGTGCCCTTCGGTTACTCCGGGCTAATAAGCAGATACATGGACCCCAAGAAACGAAACTTCAGCGGCATGAAGTCTCATGACTGTCACGTGATGATGACGCAGATTCTTCCGGTTGCAATCCGAGGTATAATGGATGACCATGTCCGTGCAACGCTGACTGGGCTCTGTAACTTCTTCGACGTCATAACTCGGAAGTCGATAAGCGTGAAGAAACTCGCAAGGCTCCAGGAAGAGATCGTGGTGATCCTATGTGAGATGGAGATGTACTTCCCGCCTGCATTCTTTGATGTGATGGTCCATCTGTTGGTCCATATCATGGATGATATCGTCAGTCTAGGGCCGGCATTCTTACACAACATGATGCCGTTTGAAAGAATGAATGGGGTCATTAAAGGATACGTTCGTAACAGGTCACATCCGGATGGAAGCATCGTACAGGGCTGGCTCACCGAAGAGTGCATCTCTTTCTGCACGAATTATCTAGACATCGAGGACCCTGTTGGTTTGCCTCAAAACAAGCACCTCTGCAGGTTCGAGGGAGTAGGCCACAAAAATGGAAGGAAGGAACTGCACGTGCACATGTCTGGTCGGAGTTCCGACTTTGACAGGGCCAACTTAGTAGCGCTACAACACATTGACTTGATCGATCCTTGGTTGAAAGAGCACAAAACCATGATAGAGAACAGTGGCAAGCCGATGATGACGGAAGCAGAAATATACAGAGAGCACAACTCCTCTTTCGCGCGCTGGTTCAAAGACCACATTGATGCTAATCCCCCACCAATGGATTCTGAAAAGAATAAACTAGTATTGGCCTTGTCACATGGCCCCGCGCCCAACATCATGACTTACCAAGCGTACGATATCAACGGGTACACATTCTACACGGAAGAAAAAGACAAGAACAGTGTTTACCAGAACTCAGGGGTAACGATGGATTCCTGACGGGTGACGTAAAGACTAGATACTACGGAAGAATCGAGGAAATCTGGGAGCTTAGCTACGGCGGGGAGAAAGTACCGATGTTCCGTATCAGATGGGCTAAGAGCGTCAGAAAAGAAGACCGGTATTTCACCACCATGTTTCTACCCGAAGCCAACAAATCAAAGTCCACGAACGCCACCGCGCAGAATGAGCCATGGGTACTGGCAGAACACGTGCACCAATGCTTCTTCATAACCGACCCATCCAGGCCTAGCCGTGTTATCGTGAGGAGAGGCAAGAGGACCATCGTCGGAATGGATGGAGTCGCCAACGAGGAAGACTTCGAAGGACAAGTCGGAGACCCAATGATGGAAGAATCCGAGGACGAAGACACAACATACACCACAAGAAGAAGCAGGACCACGCTACCGAGGTTAGGTCGACCCTTCAAAAGAAGAAGTCACGACACGGGGCTAAATTATTCAACGACGAGCAAGAAAAGCAAGAAGAAAGCGAAACACTCTTCTCAATCGATGATGTAAAACTTTATTTGCAATGTATAACTCATATTTTGTGTAATTCATAACTACTCATATTGTCATGGCCAATATTTTATGTATGACTAATTAATATTGTGTTGGTCAATATTTTATGCATGCATGTATATAACTCATATTTTTTGTAATGCATAACTCATATTGCTTGGTTATTATCTTGAAAAGAGAAGGAAATAAAATAGTATAGGATTTGTGGGAAAAGAAAAGAAACATAAAAGAAAGTGAAAAGAAATAAAGAAAAGAATAAAAATAAAAGAATAAAAAGAAAGTGAAAAGAAATAAAGAAAAGAATAAAAAGAAATGGCCAGCCAGGTTGGGGGACAAGTCCCAGGTATAGCTGGGCTCACCTTATTGCCGGCGCACCACATGTTTGGTTCGCCGGGGGTATAGTTGTCCCCGGCGAACCAAACATGTGGTGCGCCGGCAATAAGGTGAGCCCAGCTATACCTGGGACTTAACCGCACGCGTGCTATCTTTCTCCCTTTCCCCATTCTCATCACGAACCCTAACCGCGCCGTGCACCCGCCCCCGTGCCGCCGAGAGGAGGAGAACGCCGCCGCGAGGAAGAGAACGCCGCCGCGAGGAAGAGAACGCCGTCGCCGAGAGGAGGAGGTGTCGCGCGGGCCACCGTCGCCGACAGGAGCAATCGCCGACAGGAGCAGGCCGGGGAAGTCCCTCGATTCCAGCTCCAGGGCCGCCTCCGCCTCGTCCCCCTACAACCTCAAGGTACCTTTTGTTTGGTCGCTGGGATCGCTCGCTCGATCTACCTGCGATTCCTTGCCTAACGCAATTTTGCTTGATTGTTTCACATAGCCGCCAAATCCATATAGCCGCCTAGTTTGGATCAGAAAACCAGTAGGTTTGTATGCAGTACTCTCCTGTTGAATTGCTGAATAGTATGCGCCATAAGTCGATCTGCTGGGTTAAAAATTGAACTACATCGCTAGAGTGTTGCCATGTTTTATTGGGATACATGATATGATAGTGCTGGTTCTGCTACTAAATTTTGTGTATCACATAGGATGGGCTGGGGATCCGACCATGTTGTGTAACTAAGCATATACCGATGGTATGCATAATTGAACCTGCCAATTTCTGAAACAATTGACAAGTCCTGTAGCAGTTCAGTGAAAGGTTGCTCAACTGAATTTGTAGTACATGCCATAGCCCATAGGTAGATGCTTATTTGTTAGAGGGACAATTCAACTCGACTCATGTAGATTTGGAGTTACTTTTTTCTGTATGCTGTTAGCTGCCAGTGCATCTGTACTGTGAAATCTATGGTTAGATCTTATTCTGTTAGAGGCTACACAGAAATTTGTGCTGGTAGGTTTGCTTTAAAAGTATCACTCTGTTTTAATTTGCTAAAACGGCTTACGTTATGGAACAGAGGTAGTATGTTTAGGGTCTAATGGACTGGGTAATATTTACTATTGCTTATTACAATAAGCACATGAGATATCCTAGTGGTACACGTGCTACGTATCTCACATTTACGACTTAATTTGTACTATTCTGAATCTTAGTTTGTTGAATTTGTAGTTCTTAATTAGTTACTGGTATATAACCTTTCTTGAGTTAAGCTCTTACTCTTAGGACTCCATGGTTCTGTTGATTGCATGGAATGAACTGCTAATTATTCTTAGTTTTATTTGATAAAAAAATGTTGTAGCTACTGGTTTAGTGTAGGTTTCATTCTCTGGTTCATTTAAAAAATGGTGAAATGAGCACTTTAGTGTTTAATTCATTCTCTGGTTCATTTAAAACAAAATGAAAATGATGGTTATGGTGAAATGCTACTGTGAAAAAACCTCATGCTCATGCTCATGCTACTGTCAAATTATGTTAGCAATAAAAATAAAATGCTTTAATAAAATGCTTTATATACTAAGTGCTGTTGAAAAAAGAAATTGAGTTGGGGTTTTTTATTATAGTGTAAATGAAATGGAAATGCTACTGGTTCATTTAAAATAGTTCTCTGGTTTAGTTCACTATTGCTACTTCACTATTTAAAATGGAAATGGAAATGAAATGAATGCTCATGTTGATGCTCACTGGTTGCAAATAAAGATTTTGAAATGGTTTTGAAATGCTACTGCTCATGCTCATGCTCACTGCCAAAAAAGAATGCTCTCTGGTTTTGCTCTCTGGTTTGCTAAAATGACACATGTGAGCTTCTCTGGCTCATTTAAAAGAAAATGAAAATTGGTGCTAAAATGATATAGCAATCAAGTTGAAAATGAACTTTATATATGTTGGTTTAGTTGGTTTAGATGAAATGCAAGTGAAGTAGCTAGCTACTTTTATGCTACTTTATGCTACTAGTTCATTTAATTGGGGTTTTAATTTAATTAAATGCCTAATGAAATGGAAGTGCTACTGCTATTCTGGATAATCTTGTTGGCAGAGCTCAACTTTTCACCCATGAACCAGAGATAGTTGTTGACTAGATTTCAAATGCTAGCAGTAATGTATTTGGTTTCTCTGGGGGTATATAATTGTGGTGCCCCTGTTTGCAAACTGCATTTATTCTCTGGTTTAAAAAAAGAAAAGAAAATGATTTTGTTCTCTGGTTTGAAATTTAGTTCATTTAGGTCAGATGCTTTTACTGCTACTGCTACTGTTCTTGAGAAAAAATGGTCATGCTTTGGGAAGATTAGCACAGAGTGACTTCCAGGGAATAAGCTGGAGAGCCAAGGCTGTATTTCTGTTGTAATTAAGCAGTAATGCTGCCAGGGATGCCAGGGATGTAAAATGCTCACTATACTGGTTGTAGTACATGCAATGCTGCTGCTACTATTGTTTCTGCTACTATTGTTGCTGCCTGCTGCTACTATTGTTGCTGCTACATTTTGAGTTATGTAACTTGAGAGTTAAGATGTTTCTGCTACTATTGTTGCTGCTACATTTTGAGTTATGTAATTGGAGAAAATTCCTATATGTGAATTGCATTTCTGTTACAGGGATTGAGTTGCTATTGAGTGCCGGAATGTCGATTCATTTCCGTTCCGGCAATTCTAGCACTCGGCATGACCAATTTTTAGCAAAGGTCATGCCGAATTTTTCCGTGAATTCTAACTCTTTTTCATCTTCTATTAGTGCAAGCCACCATGTCGTCTCAAGAAGAGTTAGAGGAGCACTACAATAGGCACTTCTTTAGGATGGAGGAGGATGCCGAGGCCGCTGGTGTTGGCGGCGACGAGGACCATGAGATGGAGGATGCCGCTGGGGGTAGTGCTGACGAGCCGAGCGGCAACGAGGCAAGCACCGCCGCCGGGGGTAGTACCTACGAGCCTAGCGGCGATGAGGCAACCGGCGACGATCCTAGCGGCGCCGCTGGGAGTAGTGGCACCGGGACAAGTGGAGCCAAGAGGCCGCGGAAGGCAAGGCGCCAAAACACGGTCGGCACCGGCAGAGACACACTCACAGAGGTGGACCCCGCCAGTGGTTTGCCGGTGGAGCCTAAGGATGTTGCCAAGGGGTACGGCAACCAACTGGCATGTATCCTCCGAGAGGTCGTCAATCTCAATGAGACGGACCTCCGAGCTGAGAGCAAAGCGCCTTTGCGAGCCCAGCTCATTGCGAGGTTGCACGCACGATACAAGTTCCTAGGCGACTACGCCTCCAGTCATCAAACCAACAACATTGTGAACTCACAAGCCCTCCTGAAGTTCACCAAACACCTCAGCAGCTATAAGTACATGGTGCGGAAGCTGATTGCTGAGGGCAAAGGTTTCGAAGAGGTCCACTCCGCCTTTCCGCATGTCACCCAGGCGGACTTTGATGCTTTTGTGGCCAATGAAGAGCTACAAGCAACCAAGAATCGCAAGTTGTGGGGGAAGGAAATGCGGGAGCTTAACATCGGCAACCACAACCTTGGGAGCCGTGGGTACGAGGGAAAGGAGCCCTATTGGGCGAAGGAGGACGAGGCGTATGTAAATGCCGGCATTGAGAACCCCTGGCTCAAGTACAAGGACCCGCTTGAAAGAAGATTCATCAGGTCCCGGTACCATAAGAAGAAACTAACCGGGGAACTTGTCACGGACCCGAAGGTCGTAACCGACATAATTTGGTTCACGAACGACCAGAAGGTCCTGGCGTTGGAGAAAAAACTGGTAAGCAATTTACCGGTTTTATTAGATCAAGTATCGTTCATATAATAGTAGCAACATTTCTAAATGGTTCGCGTTTCTTCCGCAGGAAGAAGAAAGACAAAGACTTTCTCAAGGCTCCCAAGGTGACGAAGGCTCCTCGTCCCAGGCGTCGACGGGCAGGGTAGCATGGGACAAGCCTCTCGTACGGGCGCTAAACATCGTTAATGAGCATTCACCGACGAGAAGGCCGCATAGAGGCCGTGTGGCTGGCGCCGGTACAGGCTACAAGCATGGTCACTATGGCTTGTCGTCTGCGGCCGATAAAAATGCGCGTAATGAGAGGAAGCAGCGGGAGGCGGAGGAAATGAGGGAGTCAATCCTAGCCCAAGTCCAAGCTGGTTTGGTACCGCAACTGGTACCGCAACTCAAAGCTACACTCGTACCTGAAGTCAAAGCTGAAGTCGCCGCTGGAGTCCAAGCAGATTTCAACGCTCTACAAGCGTGGTATGAGGGTGGCAAACAAGGCCCCCCCCCCCCCCGAAAATGCAAGTGGTTAGCTTCAACGGCAGCAACTCGATGGTGCCGCCGTCCGCCGGCAATGACAATGTTATAATGGAGACTCCTCCGGCCGCCGGCAATGTCGCTGGTGCTAGGGATTCACCGTCCATGCCGGGTAGCAGCCCCTCCGTCACTTGCACGCCCGCCGCCGCATGTGCTGGCCCGTCGACATTAGCCGAGCTCAACGCCCTCACGGTAATTAACTAATGTGTACATCAAGTTAATATAATAGTTTCGTCATCCTTGCCCTCTCTCTAACGCCATACACATGTTCTCGCAGGCGCTCTCGACGCCATGCACCTTTTTGATGAGAGTAAACGACGAACTCAAAGACGTCGCGAGGGGGTCCATCATTCGGCCCCTGGATAAGAAGTGGCACACACGAGATATGGCGGATGACGTTTACCGGGTTGAAGTGGATCGGGCGTTACCGGGCTATGAGGATTTGTTTCCTCCTAATCAACCGCATGGTGCCGATGACGATAGCCCGTTGAATCTGGCCTCAGAAGGGTTGGGTACTGCT
Organism: Lolium perenne; assembly: GCF_019359855.2. Taxonomy (NCBI): domain Eukaryota; kingdom Viridiplantae; phylum Streptophyta; class Magnoliopsida; order Poales; family Poaceae; genus Lolium; species Lolium perenne. The sequence goes on from NC_067244.2 coordinate 47,301,098, forward strand.
ATGGCCGAAGACCCTAATTCGGATCAACACCTACTCGGGGTCGACGGCAAGCAAAGACAAGCACCTTGCGGCGCCACATGTCACCGTCCCTCCACGACAGCCAGCGGCGCCGTGGTCATCGCCCCACCGAACGGCCGGCTGCGCCGGAGGTCGGCGCCCCACCACAACAGCCGGCTGCGCCAGAGGCCGAGGAATACGAACGTGACAACTTCCAATGGGATATTCCTACGTCTTCACAAGTTGTCCATGAGGATGCGCCGGGCTTGAAATATGTGTGCTCCAAGAAGCTGTTCGATTCTCAAGAAACGGCTGAGGAGGAAAATCCTGAGGAGGTCGCCACCGCCGCCGTCAAAAATATGTTGAGCCCAAACACACTCCGTGCTACGGCCACTACGGCGATGGAGGGTCCATCAGTACAACCCAAGAAGAGGAAGAGGCAAAATAAGAAGGACGCCCAAGACAAGGCGGCGGTGGCCAAATCCAAGGACAAGGTCCCACTCCTTGACAAGTTGCCAAACAATTGGCGACCTCTGCATCACTTGGGTCAACCGATGCTGCCGGAGCATGTCGTGAAGAAACTCACCCCGGATATGAGGAGCTTGCATGAGACTGTCTTGCATGTGGAGAACCTTCTTCTCAAATCAAAAGATCCTGGTTACCCTCTCTTCGTGGCGAAGGTGCCAACTGGCATGAACTTCGTCGAGAAGTACCCCGCGGACTTGTGCTTCATCCGGTTCAACGACATCTTCAGCATCTATCGCATGCAAGCGCTCCACTTTAGTGTGGTTTGCCTAGTTGCTCTTAGCTTGTCTTCCCAGATTGTTAAGGAGGGGACGCCGACCATCGCGATAATGGGCCCCTTCTATATGCGGGAGAGCATCATCTGCAACCCTGGGGATCGCGCGATTGCCACCCAGCAGGTCGAGGATTTCATGCTGGCGAACATTAAGAAGGGCGCCATTCTCATCCCTTACTTCCCCGAGTAAGTAATCACTCGCTAGTCCCCCATCACCATTCTATCCTATATCTCCATTTGCATTTCCAAAGGTTAATCCGTGTGTTTTCCGCAGAGACAAGTTCTGCACCCTCATCGTCGTGCACCCGCAACACTCGCATGCAGTCTATCTCGACTCGGGTAGGGACCGCAAGAAAGACTACTCCCACATCAGGGCCCTTCTCAATGATGCTCTCACCGGCTTCGCCAACAAGGCAGGCCCCCTCAAAGTAGAGAATAAATCCCGAGGAGGCTTGGTCTTAACCCACACAACCAACTTCCCCTGCCTCAGGCAGTCGACGCCCGACAATGGGATGGACGCGTGGTACGCCATCCTTCAGATGCAGGAGTACATAAAGTACGCAGATGACATGTTGCTGCCAGAGAATCTCAGAAACAGGTTTGCAAACATGGCGGATGTCCCTGATAGAGAGATTAGAAAGAACTGGGGTCGCATCCAGCAGTTCATTTGCACGATAATCCTGCAGGATGTCAACAATAGGTCTGGCGAGTTCTTCTACGGCTATGGTCTACCACCTAATGACGAGATAGACCTCCGCTTGGAGATGTCGCGTGACGAGAGGCCGTTCAACTCGCTTGAGGGCTGCCGTCCATTCCCCCCTAGGCGTACAACCTGATCCTACGATGGGAACACTTGCTAAAGCTTGAACGATATGTCCTTGAACTTCCGTACTGTAATAATTGCTATATATTCCCATAGAATCGACTAGTTGCTTTTATTTAGTTGTATGAATGTGCATGTGAACATGTGTCTGTAGTTTCATTTACTTTGCTATATATTTCAAGATTATGGCGTACATAGCTTAATAATTATTTGCATTTACTCGACCACTACTTGCCTCGTATTTGGAGTTCGCCGATGATTAGAATGTTCGGTCAATCGTACACTCGGGGGTGGAGCCAGTGAGCCTTGGTGCGATGGCCACAAGTATCAATCTATTGTGCATCCTACCTAGCCTCACTGACTCCATCCCTGGATGTTAATATTTTTTTCGACCGACAAAGTATGAGGCATGCTATTTAATTCGTACTACTTGTCTTCTATTTGAGTTCGCACTTCTTAATTGCATTGGCCGATGATTAAAATGTTCGGGCACTTGTACACTCCGGGGTGGGGCCAGTGAGGCTTGGTGTGATGGCCACAAATATCAATCTATTGTGCATCCTACCTAGCCTCACTGACCCCATCCCTGTATGTTATTATTTATTTCGACCAACAAAGTATGAGGCACATGCTATTTAGTTCATACTACTTGTCTCTTATTTGAGTTGGCACTTGTTCATTGCATTGGTACTAACGTTTTACTTGTCTTGTGAATGGAGATGCCGACGACATATGTCGTGTACAAGGGGAGGGTTCCTGGAGTCTACGACGACTGGGAGGACTGTCGGAGATAGGTGCACCGTTTCAGCGGCAACAACTACAAGGGATACCCCACTAGGGTGGAGGCGGAAGGAAGATACGCCCGTTATCTAGCGGGAGAGATGAGGGACATGAGGAGGAACCGGATGAAGACCATGGCCTTCGTGATGATGGTCATGACCATGTTGGTCATGTTCTATGTGATTCTAGTTTAGGTTAGGACCTACATTGTGAGGTGTATGACGATACTTGTGACGACTATGTACCAAGACTTCTAACTTTGTGAAACTTCGTCGTTCGGTGTTGCATATGCACATGTGTTGTATGAATCAACACATTCCGAAACGAGACTTGCGTATTTGTGTACTGATACCGAAATGAAACTTGGCTCTCTATGTGCTTCTCATATTGCATGTATCTTTGTATAAATATGAACTGCGTTGTAAATATATCTTCTTGTCAAATATGTATTGTAATATCTTGGAAAAAGCTGGAAAAAAGAATTTTCGAATTAATTGCCGGCGCACCTAAATGACATACTGCCCGGCGCACGTGGCATGCGCCGATCTTTGGAAGCACTCTGCCGGCGCACACGATTGTGCGCCGGTGGAATATATCTTTGCCGGCGAAAGCTTGGGTGGTGCGCCGACGATGGCGGCATATCGCCGGCGCACTACCTGGTGCGCCGGCAGTGTCCATTTATCACCGGCGCGTTCGCACCGGCGGGCTCGTGGTGCGCCGGCAATGGGCGTTTTAGGTGCGCCGGCAATGGGCCTTTTCCTAGTAGTGCCGGCCCATTTAGTATGTGGGGTCCACCATATAGCAAGTGGTCCAGGCCAACAAGATAGTGGGCTGGGCCAAAAACACAGGTGGGTCCCACCTTCCTGTTAAAGGGCCGGCCCATTTACCATGTGGGACCACCATATAGCAAATGGGCTGGCCCAACAAGATAGTGGGCCGGCCCAATAAGCATGTGGATCCCACTATCGTGTAACCGGGCCGGCCTACTAAAGAAGTGGGCTGGCCCAAAATGAAAGTGGGTCCCACACTACTGTAAGTGGGCCGGCCCAATCTGTTGTAGTGCCCTACTTGTTTGACTAGTCAACTTGCATTAAATTTCATGAGCCTAAAATCTGATATCAATGATACACACAATTACATACACAAATAAAACAAGTAGGAAAATTACAAGGCAATTAATGTGCCCAAATAAAAAAATTACATAGAATCATTGAGGACTTCTATTAGCATCATCAATAACACGTTGACATTTGGCAATCGCCTTGATTGAATCTTGTGTACTCTTTGTCAACATATCAGCTACAGATCTTAAAGCAGCAATACCATGTCTTTTATAAAGTACAGCCTTGAGATATTTACTGTTTGATGAAAGCAATGGTCTAGGTTGACGGCTATGAGAAGATGCATCAGAAGAAATATCAGAACTTTTTGTGGGCCTCACTTCTAATGAAGATTGCTTCATCACAAGCGCATTACGATAATAATGCAAAAAGAGTTAAACGATGAACTATGCAAACATTTATTTTGAAATGTAGATATTTGATAATAACAAGTTGCATAAATAAGACAATGTATGGAACTTGTACTAAGCACAAACTTACATCATAATGTTGCACGAGTCGCTACAGATCCTTTTTGGCGACTATCTTCTAATGATGACTGCTTCACTAAAACTGCATTACGGTAACATTGCAAACATAGTTACAACAATTAACTATTCAAACATGTATTACGCAATGTAGAGATCAGATAACGACATGTAGCAGAAATAAGCACAAGATAAGATAAGATGCATGTACTAAGCACATACTGGCTCGCTGCAGGTCCTTCTCTTGCGTGCACTAGTCGTGGTCAACATGCCTATCATTTTAGGTTCAGCCATCAAGTGAAATGCTAATCCTCCTGCTCCATTGTCCTTAATCTGTGTTTAGATATCACATTTAAGACCAATTCAGCTGGTTTCAAATAACAAAAAACTTGAGCTGCCAAATGAATAAGCCAATATTTACCAGATATCAGATTAAAACCAACTAGATGTTGCTTTGCATGAGATACGAATTTCAGACATTCAGATTTAGAGTAGGGTAATGCCAAGGTTTTCCACATAAAGTAAACTGGCATTAAGAATGACCAAATGTCAGGTTCAAATCACCTTCGCAGTTTCTCCAAGACAAGCATATCAAATAGGCAGAAACATAGTAAAGCATGAATGGCATTGCTATGGTAGGGTTCCAAGTGTTAATCTCTTGCATAAGGAACAATGCATATAGGTTATAGATAATAACGGAAGTAAACTGCCAAAATTACCAACCAAGAACTCAGATTCCAACCTTCCCTAGCGTCCTCGCTGTTAATGTTGGATGTTCTAATAAGTGGTTCGCATGATCAATCCCTAGGAAAAATAACATTGACAAGTCAGTCTACGATAATACAAAGAGCAGACATGCACGCAGCAATAACTATATAAGCTAAAGACGAGGTATAAGAGCAAGCAGATTGGAAATGCACATAGCATGATTATAAAAGCAGTGTGAGAATAGCAGACACGAGAAAATAGCTAGCAGCTAGCGGTGAGCTAATGACGTGGTATAAGAACAAGTAGATTGGAAATGCCCATAGCATGACTATAAAAGCAGTGCGACAATAGCATGCAGTACAAAAACAATTGGCAGCAAATGAATGGGTATAAGGCTATAAATATGTGGATGCACACAGGTGTCAGTAGAATGAACAGGATGGTAGCGACCGGATAATGCTTTTGTACTGTACAATATTTAAACAAACTTCATGCGAAGCAACACATCAAGAAAGTTAACGGCATATGAGATCTGCAAATAACTACACAAAACATGGCTAAAGAAACACCGCGATCTAACGGGCCAGCGTACTAACCAAGCTGCGGCGGGGTGGACGGGGGCGGCAACTTGCATTCCAGCGGCGGCGAACGCGGGAGACGATGAATCGACCCTGTTTCAGTAGAAGCGGGCGTTAGTGAAGCAGATCTGGTTGGCTGGCAAGGGATTCGGTGAAGTTGATACAGCCGCTGCGCCGAGGTAGTCGGTGGCGAGGTCGGCGGTGAAGCAGATCCGTCGGTGGTGAGGTCGGCGGTGAAGCAGATCCGTCGGTGGCGAGGTCAGCGGTGAAGCAGATCCGTCGGTGACAAGGGCGGTGGGGGAGCGGATCAGGTGGGTGGACAGCCAACACGATCAAGGCTACGCTGTGGAGGAGTATGCCGGTGGCGAAGCAGATCTAGTACTGTAGAGAGTCAGAGCTTTGGCGTGTGAGAGTATTTTTGAGCTAATGGGGCGAATGGTTGGTGGGTGGGTGTGGGCCTGTGGGGAGGGTTCGGGATCTAGGCAAGATATTTCATTGTTACCGAATGAGCCCTCCATGGTCGGTGGGTTGTAGCTTCCGGACCAGGGTTAAAAGGGTAAAACTGGTCACGGGATTTTCGAATGGATGCGGCGGGATGATTTGGCGCGCGGCCGAAATTTTCAGTTTCAAGCTACGAGCAGAACGACAAAAATAATGTTCTTCCCCAGGGAGCTCTCATTTCTTCCTCTTCTCTTTCTCTCTCGAGTCTCTCCCACTCCCCCGGCTCCTCTCCCCTTCTCTCCGGCGGCCTCGCCGGCCGGAGACGAGGCCGACTTCTCTCTGTATATTGTACACCCTCCGAACTAAATTAATTGATTCAACTTTCCTTAGACGTGTATGTATCTAGAGTAAAAACATGTGTGGATACATCCATATTTAGATAAGCAAAGTTGAGTCAGCTAATTTGGATCCGAGGGAGTTAGTGTTGTTGTAAGCTTAGATCCAGTGTTTCCCATGAGCAGAATGGCGCAATGGAGTCGGGGATCTCGTCATCGGCTTTAGATCTGGCCTATGGTGAATCTGGCGGATCTTGCCGGCCAAACCCCAATCTGGCGCCATCAATGTGATGGCGCTAACGGTGAGGCTTGCTTTGGTCAGTGCTTCAGATCTGGCCAATGGGGAAGTCAACCTGCTAAAGTTCACAAGCTCGGGGCATACGACGGCGTCATCCGTCTTGCCCGTGCACATCTTGGCCTTTGAGCGGCCCTTCTCAGAGCCAATATGCCGTTGCTGAGGCCCTTCTTCTCCTTCGTCCTGGCGACTACCGGTGACACCGTCCCAAGTGGTGCGTCCCCGGTGACGGAGTTGCTGGAAAGGATGCGGAGCAGAGATCTGATGTGCGGTTGAGAAGGACTCGATTGATTTTCTTCTATATGTTTTGGGGTCCTTTTTGTAAAGTTGCAGGTTCTATTAGTTATTGTCTAGTACTTTTGGTCCTCTATGTAATTTTTTGGACTAGTTTCCATTGGCACTGATAAACTTGAATTTTGACAAGTTCACAGGGAAAAAAATTCCTGTGCACATATGGCCTATCATGTATAAACATTCTTGAGATTTAAACTATATGTAATGTGCCATGCATTAACCCTAAACCATATATATGTAACTAACCCTAGCTGATCAAACCCTACTTAATTAAAACAAATAACCCTAAACTATACGCATGCACTTTATGCGCAAAGGCGCGGGTGCCTCTAATAATGTGTGTGCGCACTCGATCGATGATCCCTAAACCTTATACAACCCTGAAACCCTAATCCCTAATCCCTAAACCCTAAACACCCTAAACACTAAACCCTATACCCTAAACCCTAACCCTAACCCTAAACCCTAATTAAACCCTATATATAGGGCAACGGCACTTAATTGTGCATCAAGCATGCCAGGGGTGCCTCGCGGTCCTCTAATTAAATTAAATGTGCCATGCATTAACCCTAAACCATATATATGTAACTAACCATAGCTAATCAACCCTACTTAATGAAAACACATAACCCTAAAGTATACTAGCTATAACCCGATCTAATAAAAACATGCTCTATATATAGCAGCTAGCTAGCAAACCTTAGATTAACACCAATTAATATATACATGGCCTATATCGATCATGTTGTATAACATATCCCTGAGATTCATTAATTAATTATATAATTATCGTGATAAATTAATTAACTCTAATTTTGACAAGTTCTCTCGAATGAAAACACATTTGATTAAGTTGCCTCATAATATATATATAATTAGTGTGCATGCATGGCCTACCATGCATTCGTGCATATATTTTAATGTATATTTGAACATATTCTTGGGGATTTCAATCTCTCTCTCTCGATCATATATATATCGTTGGTGGCCAAAAAACACACATATATATGCATGCAATTTATGCGTAAAGGCGCGGGTGCCTCTAATAATGTGTGTGCGCACTCGATCGATGATCCCTAAACCTTAAACAACCCTAAAACCTTAAATCTCTAATCCCTAATCCCTAAACCTAAACACCCTAAACACTAAACCCTAAACCCTAGACCCTAAACCCTAACCCTAACCCTAACCCTAAACCCTAGCTAACCCTAAACCCTAATTAAACCCTATGTATAGGCCAACGACACTTAATTGTGCATCGAGCGAGGCCGGGGGTGCCTCGCGGTCCTCTAATTAAATTAAATGTGCCATGCATTAACCCTAAACCATATATATGTAACTAACCCTAGCTAATCAACCCTACTTAATTAAAACACATAACCCTAAACTATACTAGCTAGCTATAACCCGATCTAATTAAAACATGCTCTATATATAGCAGCTAGCTAGCAAACCGTAGATTAACACCAATTAAAATATACATGGCCTATATCGATCATGTTGTATAACATATCCCTGAGATTCATTAATTAATTATATAATTATCGTGATAAATTAATTAACTTGAATTTTGACAAGTTCTCTCGAATGAAAACACATTTGATTAAGTTGCCTCATAATATATATATAATTAGTGTGCATGCATGGCCTACAATGCATTCGTGCATATATTTTAATGTATATTTGAACATATATATTCTTGGGGATTTTAGTCTCGATCTCTCTCTCTCGATCATCTATATATCGTTGGTGGCCCAAAAAACACACATATATACGCATGCACTTTATGCGTAAAGGCGCGGGTGCCTCGATCTAATAATGTGTGTGCGCACTCGATCGATGATCCCTAAACCTTAAACAACCCCAAAACCCTAAATCCCTAATCCCTAATCCCTAAACCCTAAACACCCTAAACACTAAACCCTAGACCCTAGACCCTAAACCCTAACCCTAACCCTAACCATCTGCCCTAGCTAACCCTAAACCCTAATTAAACCCTATGTATAGGCCAACGACACTTAATTGTGCATCGAGCAGCCCAGGGGTGCCTCGCGGTCCTCTAATAAATTAATTAAATGCGCCATGCATTAACCCTAAACCATATATATGTAACTAACCCTAGCTAATCAACCCTACTTAATTAAAACACATAACCCTAAACTATACTAGATATAACCCGATCTAATAAAAACATGCTCTATATATAGCAGCTAGCTAGCAAACCGTAGATTAACACCAATTAAAATATACATGGCCTATATCGATCATGTTGTATAACATATCCCTGAGATTCATTCATTAATTATATAATTATCGTGATAAATTAATTAACTTGAATTTTGACAAGTTCTCTCGAATGAAAACACATTTGATTAAGTTGCCTCATAATATATATATAATTAGTGTGCATGCATGGCCTACAATGCATTCGTGCATATATTTTAATGTATATTTGAACATATATATTCTTGGGGATTTCAATCTCGATCTCTCTCTCTCGATCATCTATATATCGTTGGTGGCCCAAAAAACACACATATATACGCATGCACTTTATGCGTAAAGGCGCGAGCGGGTGCCTCTAATAATGTGTGTGCGCACTCGATCGATGATCCCTAAACCTTAAACAACCCCTAAAACCTTAAATCCCTAATCCCTAATAATCCCTAATCCCTAAACCCTAAACACCCAAAACACTAAACCCTAAACCCTAAACCCTAACCCTAACCCTAACCCTAACCCTAGCCCTAACCCTAACCCTAAACCCTAGCTAACCCTAAACCCTAAACCCTAGACCCTAAACCCTAGACCCTAAACCCTAACCCTAACCCTAACCCTAAACCCTAGCTAACCCTAAAACCCTAATTAAACCCTATGTATAGGCCAACGACACTTAATTGTACGTGCATCGAGCAGGCCAGGGGGTGCCTCGCGGTCCTCTAATTAAATTAAATGTGCCATGCATTAACCCTAAACCATATATATGTAACTAACCCTAGCTAATCAACCCTACTTAATTAAAACACATAACCCTAAACTATACTAGCTAGCTATAACCCGATCTAATAAAAACATGCTCTATATATAGCAGCTAGCTAGCAAACCGTAGATTAACACCAATTAAAATATACATGGCCTATATCGATCATGTTGTATAACATATCCCTGAGATTCATTAATTAATTATATAATTATCGTGATAATATAATTAACTTGAATTTTGACAAGTTCTCTCGAATGAAAACACATTTGATTAAGTTGCCTCATAATATATATATAATTAGTGTGCATGCATGGCCTACAATGCATTCGTGCATATATTTTAATGTATATTTGAACATATTCTTGGGGATTTCAATCTCTCTCTCGATCATCTATATATCATTGGTGGCCCAAAAAACACACGTATATACGCATGCACTTTATGCGTAAAGGCGCGGGTGCCTCGATCTAATAATGTGTGTGCGCACTCGATCGATGATCCCTAAACCTTAAACAACCCTAAAACCCTAAATCCCTAATCCCTAATCCCTAAACCCTAAACACCCTAAACACTAAACCCTAGACCCTAGACCCTAAACCCTAAACCCTAACCCTAACCCTAACCATCTGCCCTAGCTAACCCTAAACCCTAATTAAACCCTATGTATAGGCCAACGACACTTAATTGTGCATCGAGCAGCCCAGGGGTGCCTCGCGGTCCTCTAATTAAATTAATTAAATGCGCCATGCATTAACCCTAAACCATATATATGTAACTAACCCTAGCTAATCAACCCTACTTAATTTAAAACACATAACCCTAAACTATACTAGATATAACCCGATCTAATAAAAACATGCTCTATATATAGCAGCTAGCTAGCAAACCGTAGATTAACACCAATTAAAATATACATGGCCTATATCGATCATGTTGTATAACATATCCCTGAGATTCATTAATTAATTATATAATTATCGTGATAAATTAATTAACTTGAATTTTGACAAGTTCTCTCGAATGAAAACACATTTGATTAAGTTGCCTCATAATATATATATAATTAGTGTGCATGCATGGCCTACAATGCATTCGTGCATATATTTTAATGTATTTTTGAACATATATATTCTTGGGTATTTCAATCTCGATCTCTCTCTCTCGATCATCTATATATCGTTGGTGGCCCAAAAAACACACATATATACGCATGCACTTTATGCGTAAAGGCGCCTTGTGGTGCCTCTAATAATGTGTGTGCGCACTCGATCGATGATCCCTAAACCTTAAACAACCCCTAAAACCTTAAATCCCTAATCCCTTATAATCCCTAATCCCTAAACCCTAAACACCCTAAACACTAAACCCTAAACCCTAAGCCTAACCCTAACCCTAACCCTAACCCTAACCCTAAACCCTAGCTAACCCTAAACCCTAAACCCTAGACCCTAAACCCTAGACCCTAAACCCTAACCCTAACCCTAACCCTAACCCTAACCCTAAACCCTAGCTAACCCTAAAACCCTAATTAAACCCTATGTATAGGCCAACGACACTTAATTGTACGTGCATCGAGCAGGCCAGGGGGTGCCTCGCGGTCCTCTAATTAAATTAAATGTGCCATGCATTAACCCTAAACCATATATATGTAACTAACCCTAGCTAGCTAATCAACCCTACTTAATTAAAACACATAACCCTAAACTATACTAGCTAGCTATAACCCGATCTAATAAAAACATGCTCTATATGTAGCAGCTAGCTAGCAAACCGTAGATTAACACCAATTAAAATATACATGGCCTATATCGATCATGTTGTATAACATATCCCTGAGATTCATTAATTAATTATATAATTATCGTGATAAATTAATTAACTTGAATTTTGACAAGTTCTCTCGAATGAAAACACATTTGATTAAGTTGCCTCATAATATATATAATTAGTGTGCATGCATGGCCTACAATGCATTCGTGCATATATTTTAATGTATATTTGAACATATATATTATTGGGGATTTCAGTCTCGATCTCTCTCTCTCGATCATCTATATATCGTTGGTGGCCCAAAAAACACACATATATACGCATGCACTTTATGCGTAAAGGAAAGGGTGCCTCTAATAATGTGTGTGCGCACTTGATCGATGATCCCTAAACCTTAAACAACCCCTAAAACCTTAAATCCCTAATCCCTAATAATCCCTAATCCCTAAACCCTAAACACCCTAAACCCTAAACCCTAGACCCTAAACCCTAACCCTAACCCTAACCCTAACCCTAACCCTAGACCCTAGCTAACCCTAAACCCTAAACCCTAGACCCTAAACCACCCTAGACCCTAAACCCTAACCCTAACCCTAACCCTAACCCTAACCCTAAACCCTAGCTAACCCTAAACCCTAATTAAACCCTATGTATAGGCCAACGACACTTAATTGTGCATCGAGCAGGCCAGGGGGTGCCTCGCGGTCCTCTAATTAAATTAAATGTGCCATGCATTAACCCTAAACCATATATATGTAACTAACCCTAGCTAATCAACCCTACTTAATTAAAACACATAACCCTAAACTGTACTAGCTAGCTATAACCCGATCTAATAAAAACATGCTCTATATATAGCAGCTAGCTAGCAAACCGTAGATTAACACCAATTAAAATATACATGGCCTATATCAATTTTAATATATATTTGAACATATTCTAGGGGATTTCAATCTCTCTCTCTCGATCATCTATATATCATTGTTGGTGGCAAAAAACACACACGTACATATATACGCATGCACTTTATGCGCAAAGGCGCGGGGTGCCTCTAATAATGTGTGTGCGCACTCGATCGATGATCCCTAAACCTTAAACAACCCTAAAACTCCCCTAAACCCTAAACACCCTAAACACTAAACCCTAGACCCTAAACACCCTAAACGCTAAACCCTAAACCCTAGACCCTAAACACCGTAAACACTAAACACTAAACCCTAAACTCTAATTAGTGTGCATGCATGGCCTACCATGCATGTATTCGTGCATATATTTTAATATATATTTGAACATATTCTTGGGGATTTCAATCTCTCTCTCTCTCGATCATCTATATATCGTTGTTGGCCAAAAAAAACACACATATACACATGCACTTTATGCGCAAAGGCGCGTGTGCCTCTAATAATGTGTGTGTGCGCACTCGATCGATGATCCATAAACCTTAAACCCTAATTAAATAAACCCTAATCCCTAATCCCTAAACCCCTAAACACCATAAACATTAAACCCTAGACCCTAGACCCTAAACCCTAACCTCCTAACCCTAAACCCTAAACCCTAATTAAACCCTATATATAGGCCAATGACACTTAATTGTGCATCAAGCAGGCCAGGGGTGCCTTAGCTCGCGGTCCTCTAATTAAATTAAATGTGCCATGCATATATATATATATGTGTTTAATTTGGGGATTTCAATCGCTCTCTCGTATGTAGATCTCTCGCTACCTCTCTCTCTCTCTCTCTCTCTCTCGTTAATTGGTGGCCAACAACACACACATGCACTTTGTGCGCAAAGGCATGTCGATCAATCTAGTTTTGATTAATCATAGCACACAAATAAAGAAGTTGTATTTGAATCCACACAACCTAATCTAAAACACATAACCCCTAACATGGCCTAATTAATTAACCCCTTCTCTCTACCTAATTAGTGGAAATTGCACAAAATCAAAAGGGGTCCCTCACCAATTGTGCATATCTGCTAGATTGTGATAAACTTTTGCCCCATATATATTTGGTGGATGGGTGCATCTTGGCATGTAAAACAATTAGTGTTTGCAAATGGCGTTGTCAAAATTTATGTACAAATGATTTCTTTCCATCCAAAGTGCATAAAATGGAAGTTTTAATGAAGAAAGTACAAATAAAACAGCTCAACATGCTTCCACACCCCGATTTCCACACGAAGTAGAGCATATTTAAAGGATAATTCCAGAGTTTTACTATTTTTCAAGCAACTTTGCTAATTTTCCCCCACTCACATGACTTTATGTCGATTTAACGAAAATATGGCGAATTTAAACTACATGGGCGGGATAGTTTGAATTGTGCGCGCGGCAAAGGGAACCGCCTATTCCTCAACCTTGTGCACGGCAAATTACACACGCAACTCCATTAAACGCCACCTACCGACCTTAATTATCACCCCGGCGGCCCGGCCGCATGACCCCCCACCCACCCCTACACAACTTATCCCCGTCCGTGCGAAGAGCTTCCCCTCCCCGTCCCGTCCGTGCGAAGAAGAAGCTTCCCCTCCCCATCGTTCTTCTCGAGACGCACCGGCGGTCAAGTTGATCCACGGTAGGGCTGCTATCTCTAGCTCAATCATGTATCGGGCAAGACGGCCTAATGATTTATATTTTCTTGATGCTGCTAAAAAAATTCGTCAGTATGCTCGAACTAATTGGCACTTTATAGTTTTCCGCTCGATTTGTCATCGATCAATTTGTTCATTTGCGTGGGCATATAGAGTCAGTTCTGCACTCGATCCGTTAATTTGCTGAAATGCCATGGGAGAGTTTTGTACACGATCTGTTTGCTAAAATGTCGATGGGCATTTTTTGTTTTGTACTCGACATGATTGCTGAAATGCATAATCATGTAGTATAGTTTTGTACTCGATGGATATACATTTCCTACTTCGCCTTAAATTAATCACCAACCACTGTATCTCATAATTAAACAGATGGACAGAACTTGGATACTGCATGGACACTTATGTTCCCCTTCATATATAAATGGTGTTCAACCCTTTATGGGGTTTATTAGAGCTCATGAAGGTCACAACCTGGACGTGTATTGCCCGCGCTGCACATGTATGAATGGTGAGAAGAGGCCTCACCCTATAGTGGCAGATCATTTACACATTTTTGGGATGGACCGCACATATGTTAGGCGGGTTTAGCATGGTGAACCATATAATGATCCTTTAGCAGGAGAAGCAGATCTTGCTCACACTGTATGTGTGCTGGCATATGTAGTTAATTATTTATATTGATGCTGCCGCTGTTTCAATTAATAGTTTGCATTGCTGTGCAAGGTTCTGTACTCAAATTTAACTTGTTGCAGATGGATGGACGGGAAGGAGAGAAAAAGCGCTTGCTTCAGGAAACGGGTTTCAGCTACGGGACATGTCTTTGTGCCAGATGAGAAGGTAAATATGTAAAACGGCATTTGTTCAGGTTGCATCCCTTAGATGTTTGTCTAATCGGTTGATGTACTAATTGCAGAAGCATAGAGTTGAAGAGGTCTCTCAGTTTGATGGGACATTTGAAGATGAATCTCAGTTTGATGCACCTGTGGATGGTACTGATGACGAGCTTTTCATAGACGAAGGTCCTGCACCTGAGATTATCCAGCCTACAGAAGGAGGCCGTGGACCGAGTACACAGCTTTGCGTTGAAGTGGATGCACGCCCGAAGATCATCAGGGGCGTCCGGGTAGTCTCAAGACCACCCAGCCCTGATGCACCTGTGGATGGTACTGATGACGAGCCTCTCATAGACGAAGGTCCTGCACCTGAGATTATCCAGCCTACAGAAGGAGGCCGTGGACCGAGTACACAGCTTTGCGTTGAAGAGGATGCACACCCAGAGATCATCAGGGGCGTCCCGGTAGTCTCAGGACCACCCAGCCCTGATGCAAAATGTTGAGCTACTTTATGATTCGTACTCTTCTGTTCTGGTGCTGTAGTATGTTATGATTTGTACGCCTTTGGCGCTAGATTAAGCATTCAGTGGATGATCGCGTTGCAAAATTGGACACCCACACAATCAGTTCATCGTATGAGTAGTAGCACAATTACTTCTACAGCGATTCCTGCCAGCGCATTAGTTGGTAGCATGAAACACTTTCAGGTACTCCCCTCTGATTCATATTAATTGACTCAATTCTGTCTAGATATGGATGTATCTAGATGCATTTGTTAACTAGACTAACAAACTTGAGTCAGTTAATATGAATCCATGTAAACCGCCCAGTCCTCGAGCACCTAGTTTATTGACTCTGGACTCCAAGCCTCTCGCGGCAAGCCATCGACGAAGCTTTGACCAGATCTTGGCCCGCAATTTTTTGTGTGTGGCGAATAGCAAAGCTTTGACCAGTTCCTCTCGGGATGCAGCACGCCGGTGAGCTTGCACGGTTGCCATGAGCACTTTCCGGCGGAACTTCCTCTTCAGCGCCCTCAAGCCGGCTGGCTGCGAGACAGCACGCGGTGCCTCGAGGTGGACGGAATTCTAGATCTCAGGGCGGGGGGTCCGCATCGTCCGGGAACGATCTCAGCGGGTTAACGAGGACATGCATGGCGGCCAGGGGATTTGTTTTTTTTGGTTTGAGCTTGGGATTTGGGGTTTTTTCGGATAGGGGAGGAGGAACCGAGGAAGAGGAAGGAACAGCCGCGTGCTTGGCGCATGGCGGTGTGCTTGAATTTCGAATTTTTGTGAAATGTTTCATTTCCCCGCTACAATTCGGGGGTTTCTTGACGCGCCAATGCGTCCCGCCGGGCAGCTTCAAGTGAATTTGGGGTGCCACGCTATGGGCCCTAGTTTTAGTGAGACATGTAATGACTAGTCACATCAGTAAGTTCACTGTGTAATAAAATATGTTACCCCTCCCCTTTATGTAGCACCCCTTCTCTCCCGATCGAGTGCCGATTGCTGACGGATGCAAGCCGCTAGCTCGATCCCCTCCTTTCGCCTCCTTTGTCCCAGGGCATCCAGCTTGGAGGGGCAAGCTGCATCTAGACCAAGCGGATTAGGTAGGACTAGTAATGTTCTTTCCTTTCTCGAGATCGGTTCTTTTTCCTCTCCTCGATATCTTGCGCATCTCTTTCCTATTCAGGCGAAGGGGTGTCTTTACGGTCACCCTCGAGCTGGGAGTGATTGTTGGGGGTGGGGGCGGGGGCTACCTTTGCTTGGATTGGGGTGTTCTTCCTTTATTTGTCGACATTTGCAACCTTTGTAGTTTCTGCTGATCCTCACTGTATCTTTTGTAAGCTTGTACAGGAAAGGTAAGACCTCGGTGGTGGGGGCAATGGAGCGTAAGGCCACCACGCATGTGGGCAGTTGGCTGAGCACGAGCTGCGTCCCCAGCCCGCGAAGCAGGTACTCCGTTTGCTTATCCACTCTTTACCTTTTAAGTGTCTCTCTGCATCCTCAATCTGTTCCTGTTCTGGAATATGCTTAAAGTAGCACATGTCTTCAGGTGTTTGTGCGTAAAGCCTCTGTGACACCATGCTCTATATTCTCTATATCAGGTTGGTACCTCCGGGTTCCGTCGAGGCTATGGGGAACGAGAATAGCGCCCCACCCGCTGCAGGAGCATGGCCCGATCTGCAGCACAAGAAGCGAAATGCCAGCTTGCCCGAGCTGGGCGGGGACCGCCCGAGGGTAATTTTTTTTAACCAACTTACCATGATGTAGTCTGAATGTGATACTCCCTCAGATCCAAATTAATTGACTCAACTATACGTAGATACGGATGTATCTAGATGTGTTTTAGCTCTAGATACTATCGCCTCCATCCCAAAGCTTTGGGCTTATATTATTTTTAGAAAGTCAAACTATACCATGTTTGACTAAGCTTTTACCAAAAATCGGTAACATGCAAAATACAAAATTAATATCATTAAATAGATAATAAAATATATTTTCCTACGGTATCTACACTGTATTATATTTGTTGATAGAATGTTCTAAAATTTTGGTCAAACTTTGCTTGTTTTGATTTCTCAAAAATAAATAAGGCTTAAGCTTTTGGATGGTGGTAGTACATTCATATCTAGACAAAGCTGAGTTAACTAGTTTTTTGTCTGTCCATAGCTAGTGTTCACGCTGCAAAAGGCTAAGAGCATCCACTATATGCATCAGTCTATCTCATACAGTAATTCAATATCACTGCTGAGGTCTGCCTTTTGTTTTGCTATTCATATGCAGACTTGAAACTTTAGGGCCTTTACTCAAAAGGAAGATCAAAGCTGCGGTGATCGGGCTGCCGGTATGTTGATGCCGCCCCCATCTTCTAAATGCCTCTACAAGCACAAGGCCACGCGCCGGTGGTGGTGATCTTTTAATTAATATGGTATATTTTCTTAATCCACAAAACATGCCTTGATTTTTCTCTGTTTATTGTCGGTTTTTTCTATGCTTGCCAAAAGTTTACAACAACAACAACAACAACCAAGCCTTTCAGTCCCAAACAAGTTGGGGTAGGCTAGAGTTGAAACCCATAAGATCTCGAAGCCAAAAGTTTAGAAACACCAAATTCGTTTGCTTACAATCATTATACGATAATGTTCATCTACTCCGATTCCCCTAACCCAAAAAAAAATTATGTTAATTACGATTTTTAGATTAAAAGAGCACCATTAGGCGCTGTTAATTACGACTTTAAGATTAAAATTTCATTTGCAATTGTTAATTACAATTTTGAGACAAATGGTTAGTTTAACCTCGATCTCTTCCGCTCTCCATTTATCCCAACCGAACAAAAATTTAACCATTCCATTCCTCTGAAATGGAACCATTCCATTCCATTCCACCTTTGTTTGAACCGAACACACCCTTGCATTGTTGTGAACTGTTGTCCATACACGGCCATACCCTTCCACTTACATCCAGCACTATATGCATCGATCTGTCTCGAGTCATTCAATATCAACTGCTTTGAGATCTGTTCCCATTCTTATGCAGGCTGAAGCTGCCGCGCCTTTACTCAAGTGGATGCAAAATGAGGCTAATGAGGCTGCTTTGTGAGGACGATGGTGCCGGCACCATCTTCCGAAAACCTCTACAAGCACGAGGCCATGGGCGGTGGGTGGTGACCTTTTAATGAATCTGGTATATTTTCTTAATCCACATACATGATTTCATTATTATCTTGTTTAATTACTGTTGGCTTTGTCTAATGCTTACCAAAAGTTGAAACACTTGCATTTGCTTACAATCATCATACACTAATTTTTCACTTTTCGATCTGTCTCATCGATTATATAAGCTGTTGATTTCCATTGGCTTCTTTTGTAATCATTTGCATTGTTGTCAACTGTTCTCTATGCACAACCCTATTCTTCCACTTACACCCGCACTATTTGCATCAGTCTATCTCATAGATTTATTAAATATCAATGATGAGTTCTGTTGCTATTCATATGCAGGATGAAACTTCTTTGCCTCTACTCAAATGGATAAAAAATGATCTGATGAGGCTGCTGTGAAGACGATGGTGCCGCCACCATCTTACGAAAACCTCCTCAAGCACAAGGCCACGGGCCAGTGGGTGGTACCCTTTTGATAAGCGGGTATATTTTCTTAATCCTCATACATGATTTGATTTTTGTCCGTTTATTGCCGGCTTTGTCTAATGCTTACCAATAGTTCAGAAACACACACACCTATTCTTACACTTACATCCAGCACTATATGCATCGGTGTCTCATAGATTCATTTTATATATCACTGCGATGTCTGTTGCTCTTCAATTTTCATATGCAGACTGAAAGCTGCTAACACTTCATTGGTCAAAAGGATTGCAAGCTGCTGATGAGGCATCCGCAGAGGCTGCCACCAAGTTCTTGTCGGCCCCACCTTACGGATGCTTATATAAGCTCAAGTCCAAGGACCAGCCGGGCCGTAACCATCCAAGGGTTCGGGTATATTTTCTTAAGCCACATATACATGCCATGATTTATGTACGATATTATCACCGGCTCTGTCTAATGCTTTTTGGAATTCGGAAACACCAAATTAGCATGCTTATATTCATCATACACTAATTTTTCAACATTGTTCGGTTTGTAACATAGTGTTATGCACTCGCTTGTCAACATTTGCATTGCTCTGAACTATGCACTTTACACAACCTAATTCTTCCACTTACATTCAGCGCTACGCACCAGTAGTACCTCCCATGTTTCCTTCACCATCCCGATGCCGAGCTTGCGGGAATATGGCGGGCCCATGTACATACCCCGCATATAACACATCCTATGGCTCTATCTACCTTTCTAGTAGCTCCTTCACAGAGTTACAGGTATGTATTGTCAGGGGTTTAGCATGAATTGGCATATAGTAAAGTCTTGTTTTTAGTCTTCTGCTTCTTACATTTGTATCAATTTTCACATGTAGGCGTACCTTGTGAACTTCGTCCAATGATTAACCAGATGTGTCCGCATGAAGGGTCTTTCACTATGCATGGCAATGGCAAATTGATGAACACCTACACGGTCTATGAGGTGTATGTCTACAAGACGCAGGCCATCACATATTTGTATGGACATGATTGGAGAAAGTTTGCTTTTGACTACGGTCTGAAGAAGGGCGACGAGCTGAGGATCGAAACTCAAACGGGCGGATATACGTAGCGCTTACGAGTTGGAGACACTTCCAAATATATAATATGTAACTTTTTTCTACTCATATCTTTTGATAAGCGTTACGAGCAGCTTGTTCTAAACCATTCCCTCTGTTCTAGCTTGCTGGGTTTAACATGATCAAAGCTGCAGATCCCACGATGGAACATGAGCGGATGTCACAAAGGGCAACCACACCAGCACCGGCACCGGCTTCCCACTCTCTGCATCGGCACCGGTTCTGTACCAGCTCCGTTCTGCATCTACCCAGCAGTCCCCTACATCGGCATTGGTTCTGTAGAGGCCCCATATACTACACCTGCCCAGCGGGCTCTGCATCGACCGGTTCCTCTAGCTGCACCGTTCTGCACCTGCCCATGAGTCTCCTGCATCGGCACCGGTTCCTCTAGAGGCACCGTTTATCGCACCCGCCTAGCAGTCTCTGCATCGGCCACCGGCTCGTGTACCAGCCCGGGCTCTGCACCTGCCCCACCAGGATCACCGAGGTCTCAGCTCATTGCTGTGGCCACCCGTGTGGTGACCAGGACGCATCTGAAGGCTATGTTCGTGAGTATATGACAGCATAACTGCTCTTATCTTGATGTCTTCTCTGCTCAAAGTCTCACATGGTTCAGTGCATTGGTGCCATTGACAAATTTGGTGGTATCTCTTGCTTTGAATCAGAAATTGCCTAAAAGTATCTCCAAGGATCTCAATGCTGGCCGAAGGGGCAAGATATCCCTCGTCATGGAGAGTGAAGGTCTCACCGTGGAGGGACGGTACTCCGTCAGTCCCACAGATGGCCGCTTGGCTGTTACTTCCAGGTGGAAAAAGTTCATTGACGGTGCCAAACTTCGCATTGGATCAAAGTTGAAGGTCAAGATCTTTCGATGCCGTTGTGACATGCTGGTCATAAAGTTCGCAGTTGTCTAGTTCTGTTGCCCCATGAGCCCTTAGCAAATGCATTTGTAGTTATACTTATATAAGGTTATCTTATCTGAACTGCTAATTAATTGTATGGGTGGTAAAACTCTGGCAAGCTTTTGCTCTTAGCAAGTATGTATGTATGATCAGCTATTATGATAACTAATGTTTGTGTTCATCTTAATTTGCATTTCCGTTTTAGAAAAAAACTTAATTTCTATTTTGGCTGACCTGTTAGAGAACTATCAGATTGAACCCACAACATGATTCAAATAGATTCATTACACCGAGCCACATGTCTTGACCTTGCTATACACTACTTCCATTAATCAGTGCAAGAAGGCTTACCTGAGCTGCTTGAACCATGGCAGATTCGAATCCACCTTATCTATCTAGAAATACAACCTTTGCGAGAAAAGAGGATTTGCGGTATGGGGAGGCTGACATTGGGGACCCATGAGCCAAAGAGCGTGGTCAACGTTTTAAAGGTGGCGGAGATCGAAAGACAAAATAAGCCAAAAATCAGTTGGTAAACAAATTCAAGAAAAGAAACATTTACCTTTACGAGAGGATGACATGCGGGACCCATGAGGCAGCGGCATCCTCAACTATTTCAAGCCGGCGGGGATCAAAAGAAAAAGGAAATAGCCAGAAATTAATTAGGGTCAAAAATAAATCCATCAAAGGAAACTTTTATTGTTCATAGAGGATGACATGTGGGACCGACTTGCCGGCTGCGTCGTCATCGTTTCAAAGGGGCGGGGATCAAAAGAAAAAGGCAAATAGCCAGAAATTAGGGGAAAAAATAAATCCAACAAAGGAAACTTTTATTGTTCATAGAGGATGACATGCGGGACCCATGAGCCAGCAGCTTCCTCAACGTTTCAAAGTCGGCATGAGATTGAAAGAAAAAGGCAAGTGACATAATATCAGGAGCCAAAAATAATCCAAGAAAAGAAACTTTATTGTACATAGAGGATGACATGCGGGTCCCATTTTGTAGCAGCGGTCTCAACGCTTCCAAGGTGGCACAGGACCGAAAGAAAAATGAAGTAGCCAGAAATCAGGGTGTGAAAAAAAATCCAAGAAAAGAAAGATTTCAATTGGGCTGTATCTGGACATCTGGGCCTTCGAACTATCCTGCTGGGCCTTTTGACTCGTACAATTTCAGCCCACTCCAAACAGGAAAGGTCGGATTTTTCTCAAAAAAAAAACAGGAAAGTCCTATGCTTCGCAAAAACAAAAAACAAGGAGATTCAACATATAAGTTTGTTTATGTAGATATAAAGCATTAATTTATCCGTTTGCAATAGCTCAGAGCGAAATACAACGTTTATTGTCTGCAAAATAAAATATCACATGTTTCTTGTACGGGGAGGCTGACATCGGGGACCCATGAGCCAGCAGCGTCGTCAACGTTTCAAAGGCGGCAGGGGATCGAAAATAAAAAAAAGCCAAAAATCAGTTGGTAAAAAAATACAAGAAAAGAAAACATTTATCGTTCTGAGAGGATGACATGCGGGACCCATGAGGCAGCAGCATCCTCAACGTTTCAAAGTCGCCATGAGATCGAAAGAAAAAGCCAAGTGACATAATATCAGGAGCCAAAAATAATCCAAGAAAAGAAACTTTATTGTACATAGAGGATGACATGCGGGTCCCATTTTGTAGCAGCGGTCTCAACATTTCCAAGGCGGCACAGGACCAAAAGAAAAATGAGGCAGCAGCATTCTCAACAATTCCAAGGCGGCAGGGGATCAAAAGAAAAAAAAGGAAATAGCCAGAAATTAATTAGGGGTCAAAAATAAATCCACCAAAGGGAGCTTTTATTGTTCATAGAGGATGACATGTGGGACCGAACTGCCAACAGCGTCCTCATCGTTTCAAAGGGGGCAGGGGATCAAAAGAAAAAGGCAAATAGCTAGAAATTAGGGGTCAAAAATAACTCCAAGAAAGCAAACTTTTATTGTTCGTAGAGGATGACATGCGGGACCCATGAGCCAGCAGCTTACTCAACGTTTCAAACGTGGCATGAGATCGAAAGAAAAAGGCAAGTGACCAAATATCAGGAGCCAAAAATAATCCAAGATTTATTGTACATAGAGGATGACATGTGGGTCCCATTTTGCAGCAGCAGTCTCAATGTTTGTAATGCGGCTTGAGATCAAAAGAAAAAGAAAGTAGCTAGTAATTAGGGGGTGAAAAAAAATCCATGAAAAGAAAGTTGATGGACATAGAGGATGACATGCGGGTCCCTTGAGCCAACAGCTTACTCAACGTTTCAAAGGGGGCAGGGGATCAAAAGAAAAGGCAAGCCAAAAATCAGAGGGTGAAAAAAAATCCAACAAAGGAAACTTTTATAGCACATAGAGGATGACATGCGGGTCCCATGAGCCAGCAGGTTCCTCAACGGTTCAAACGTGGCATGAGATCGAAAGAAAAAGGCAAGTGACCAAATATGAGGTACCAAAAAAAACTCCAAGAAAAGAAAGTTGATTGCTCATAGAGGATGTCATGCGGGTCCCATTTAGCTGCAGCGGTCTCACTGTTTGAGAGGCGGCAGGGGATCGAAAGAAAAAGGCAAGTGACCAAATATCAGGAGCCAAAAATAATTCAAGAAAAGAAAGTTTTATAGTCCATAGAGGATGACATGCGGGTCCCATTTAGCAGCAGCGGTATCACCGTTTGAGAGGCGGCAGGGGATCGAAAGAAAAAGGCAAGTGACCAAATATGAGGTGCCAAAAAAAATCCAAGAAAAGAAAGTTTTATAGTACATAGAGGATGACATGCGGGTCCCATTTAGCAGCAGCGGTATCACCGTTTGAGAGGCGGCAGGGGATCGAAAGAAAAAGGGAAGTGACCAAATATGAGGTGCCAAAAAAATCCAAGAAAAGAAAGTTTTATAGTACATAGAGGATGACATGCGGGTCCCATTTAGCAGCAGCGGTATCACCGTTTGAGAGGCGGCAGGGGATCGAAAAAAAAGGCAAGTGACCAAATATGAGGTGCCAAAAAAAACTCCAAGAAAAGAAAGTTGATTGCACATAGAGGATGACATGCGGGTCCCATTTAGCAGCAGCGGTCTCAACGTTTCCAAGGCGGCAAGGGATCAAAAGAAAAAGGAAGTAGCCAGAAATCAAGGGGTCAAAAAAAATCCAAGAATAGAAAGAATTTTGGTTCGTAGAGGATGACATGCGGGACCCATGATCCTGCATCGTAAACGGCTCGATCGGAGAACGTTGAACGAGATGGCGCAATCTAGAAAAAAAACAATGCCAGAGAGGCTGCCATCTGGGCCCTACATCCCTCGGCGGTGCGGATTTGCGTTGACTCGGCCGGCGAACCCGAGATTTCGAGATGCACCACGTCCCGGGCCACCATACGCGACGTTTTGGCCGCTTTCGTCAGGCTAGGTGGCCTCAAAAACGAGAAAAAAAAAGTTTTGACATGCACCACGGAGGGACCCAAAATCGTCGGCCATGGTACACCAGCAACCACGGCGCGACTTCAACTTCGTCGGCCATGGCAACTTTTCTTGTAGTGCTTACAAGTGCAACAGGAGGTGTTTGAGGACAAATACGTGGGTCTTCCTACCCCCCATGGTCGTATGCACAAAGGGCGTTTTCAGAACCTGCAACAGCGTTTGCTGAAGCGGATGATGATCTGGGGAGACGGGGTGCCCTCTCAAGCAGGCAAAGAAGCATTAATCAAGTCCATAGCGCAGGCCATTCCAACGTATATAATGGGTATCTTCAAGCTGCCAAGGGTAGTTTGTGATGATTTGACTCGCATGATCAGGAATTACTGGTGGGGCTCATCACAAGGAAAGAGGAAAACACACTAGATTTCTTGGGATAGGATCACGTTGTCAAAAGACCAGGGCGGGTTAGGCTTTCGTAACCTCAGAGTGTTTAACCAGGCGCTACTAGCGAAACAAGCCTGGAGGTTGCTGACCAAACCAACAACTTTGTGTGCACGGGTATTGAAGGCGAAATACTATCCCAATGGCGAACTGCACGATACGGTCTTCTCGGCAAATGCTTCTCCTTCCTGGCAAGGAGTACAACATGGGCTAGAACTGCTGAAGAAGGGCATCTTGTGGAGAGTGGGCAGTGGGGAGCAAATCCGGATATGGCGCGACCCGTGGCTCCCGCGGCCTTACTCCTTCAGGCCACTGTCACCTCGAGGTGATTGCCGTCTACGTCGAGTCTCGGCTCTCCTTGATGGGCATGGAGCATGGAATATGGAACTCCTCCAACGCCACTTTATACAGGCGGATATTGAAGTCATACTACAAATTAAGCTCCACCCACGCAGAGTAGATGATGTGTTGGTTTGGGCCCCGGCGATGAATGGCCTCTTCACCGTCAAGAGTGCTTACTGGCTCGGCATGGACGAGCTTCACCGGCCTTCTCAAGGCGCCACAAGCAGGGCACCGAATGGCCGGAGAGCCATTTGGAAGACTCTTTGGGGGTGCCCTGCCCCTCCTAAGGTACGCGTCTTCGCCTAGAAGCTAGCTACTAATTCTCTCGCCACTTGGGAAAACAAAAAGAAGAGGAGTATGGAGGTTATTGACACTTGTGTTATATGTGGCATGGAATCCGAGTGCACGTTCCATACCTTCTGCAGGTGCCCCATGGCGAGGAGTCTCTGGCATGCCATGGAGGAGGTCTGGCCGCTTCCAGATATTGGAAGGATAATGGACACAAGCAGCGAGTGGCTGTTGCACTTGTTGGAGGGAAGATCAGAGACGGTGAGGGCCATGATCATAATGACGTTTTGGCGTATTTGGCACTGCCGCAATGAGGTGATCCATCATAAACCAGCGCCTTCCATTGAAGCTTCTCGGCGCTTCCTATGCAGCTATCTGGAATCGTTGCTCACAATCAAGCAGTCTCCTACTGCTGACGCTGCAAAAGGGAAGACAGTGGTGTCATGGTGCAAGGACAAGAAACTGAAGACGAAGTCATTATCGTCAGCTAAACCTCTGCGGCCTTGGAGGAAACCACCAGAGGGGAATGTGAAGATGAATGTTGATGGGTCTTTGTCGTCGTGGTAAACAGACAGATGCCATAGGATGGCTTAGATTGGGGCCGAATGGACGCTAGAGGATTCGGGGGAGGGTTTGCGATTAGATGGGAAGAACTTCCAGATGCCTTCCTCAAGAATACAGCCAAGGGCCGGTATACAAGAAGAGAGACAAGAGGAAGAACCCTTCACTAGATCGCTGGCTTCATTGATTTCAACATGATTACAAGTGCATGAACACAAGTTCTATCATCTAATCTCCTCTGTGGACACGCGCCTGTAGGAGGCAGTACCCCCTCTCCTTATATAGGGGAGAGGGTGGCTTACAGAACAAGGAACCCTAATGGCATCTTTGACTGGACAAACTACTTTACAAAGCTACTTAATCATGGATGACGCTGGGTCCTCTTTAATCAGGCACGCTGACGTCCTCCGGCTTCTTTCAGCGTCATCTCTCTCTTTGGCGCCAGGGCTCTGATTAAAGCCACTTTGCTTAGCTCATCCTTGTCTTCTTGCTCTGAAGAGAATCTTTGACCAGTCTTGCCGACGTGCATACTGATGACCCTGGTACCGGTTTTCCGGTACCTTTGCCTGTTATGCCGGTATCTTTTTACCGGTATCTTTGATCCGGTATCTTTAATCCGGTATCTTTGATCCGGTATCTTTAATCCGGTATCTTTGATCCGGTATCTTTGATCCGGTATCTTTGATATCACCGGTATCTTTGATCCGGTATCTTTGATATCACCGGTTGCCTTTACTCCGGTATACCCCTCATGGTATACCAGATTGTTTCATCCAACACTGTTGAACTCAGCCATCATAATCCGGTTTACTCTTCAATCCGGTATCTTATTCTTTTATCCGGTATCTTTGGTTAGAGACGACCATGTCCGGTATCAATATTAAACCGGTATCTTGATGGCTCATACCATCCGGTTTGGCATGCCTTTGGCATACCGGGGGTCATCCCCCAACATTAGTCCCGAGAAAATTTGGTATAGTCCGGTGGATCCTACCCAACGGACCATGCCAGGTTCTATTTTCTCAAGGTACCGGTTTAAACCTTCCGGCGTCTAGTTGAAAACCTTCCGGCGTCTCTACCGAAACCATCTCATCACACCAAATTCAGCTTTGGTATACTTGCTCCGGTATCTTTGCTCCGGTATCTTTGCTCCGGTATCTTTGCTCCGGTATCTTTGTTGTCAAAAACTTTCTCGGTGAAGTCGAGAATATGTGGGGAGCAGTGCATCGGAGACATACGCCTTTGTTTACGACGCGTCATGCCAGGTTCCCATTCCAAACGTACCGGATTAATCCTTCCGGTTTCCATTTAAACTCATCCGGCTCCTTGCCGAACCCACTTAGCTGAACAACCATCATTGAACACCTCCGGCTTCTTTCTGTCGGTTCCTTGGTCTTCAATGCTTGTCTTGACGAAGTCCAGAATACCCCGAAACTTGTGCCTGTGAGAGACATGCGCCTTTGTGCACAGCGTGCCAGCGTCAGGCTTCAAATCCTTCGTCTCCCTCGCGCAGTTAATGTGGCGCACCGGATCCATGTGACCCTTCCGGAACTCGGGCCGCCGGTTCCGGCTATGATGACAACGACTGTGTTGTGCTTGAGGTATTTACATCACTTGCGTTATCTTGTGCTTTCTTTGTGGCGCCGATTTCAGCCGACTGGTAACCCTCGGTGCTATAGCACGTGACTTCCATTGGTGCCAAAGTCGGGGATCCTCCGGCTTCCATAGTGCAGAAGGCTTCGGCTTTTGATGCCAGAAGCAGCGCTGCTCCGGATGCCAAGCGCCCTCAGGCCGAAAGAGGAAGAACCAGATTGCGGTTTCCTTCGGGTGAACCTTATCATCACAGCCTTCCGGTTTGCACCCTTGCATTTGCCCATACTGGGCGCGTCGCAAGGGAAGCCGGCGAGAAGGTCTCAGCGCAGCCGGGCCGGATCACTGAGCTCAACCGCGGAGAGGTCAACCTGGGCCCGCTGCTAGAAAACGCTGAGAAGTGGAACCAGGCGGAGTTGTCTCCGGCTACCCGCGGCCCGGGCAAGGACAAGCTTCCGGTCGTTGTTACTTCCGGTTCGCGGAGCACGGCACAGCACTTGAGCCGGCTTACGCGCGTCGTCAAGGAGTTTGACACCACTTGGCACGATGCCAGCGGCAACGTGGTGGTAAGCCGCACACCTTAAACTTCAAAGCTTCATCTTTCAAATCTATGCCGGTTTTCAACTTCCCAGCTTATATGTACATCCTGCCAGTCCCCGAGTTTCGGGTTGAGAACCCAGTTCTTAGCGCGAAACTTTGCTGGAAACAAACAAAAAAAAAAACCGGCATAGCCAGTCCCCGAGTTTCGGGTAAAGCACGCAGTACTTAGTGCGAACTTGCCAAGAAACCGGCATCTTTTTTTTTTTTTTACACCGGTATATACAGTCCCTGAGTTTCGGGTTAAGCACGCAGTACTTAGTGCGAACTTGACAAGAAACCGGCATCTTTTTTTTTATACCGGTATATAGCCTTCTTGGGCGTTTACCGGAATAGATTTTGCCATCTTGGGCATGTTTGACATTTTGCCTTCTTGGGCTTGTCACATATCGGTGTATAGCCTTCTTGGCGTATACCGGATTGAAATTTTGCCATCTTGGCATGTTTGACATTTTGCCCTCTTGGGCTTGTCACATACCGGTGTGTATAGCCTTCTTGGCGTATACCGGATTGAAATTTTGCCATCTTGGCATGTTTGACATTTTGCCCTCTTGGGCTTGTCACATACCGGTGTGTATAGCCTTCTTGGCGTATACCAGATTGAAATTTTGCCATCTTGGCATGTTTGACATTTTGCCCTCTTGGACTTGTCATATACCGGTGTGTATAGCCTTCTTGGCGTATACCGGATTGAAATTTTGCCATCTTGGCATGTTTGACATTTTGCCCTCTTGGACTTGTCATATACCGGTGTGTATAGCCTTCTTGGCGTATACCGGATTGAAATTTTGCCATCCTGGCATGTTTGACATTTTGCCCTCTTGGACTTGTCATATACCGGTGTGTATAGCCTTCTTGGCGTATACCGGATTGAAAATTTTGCCATCTTGGCATGTTTGACATTTTGCCCTCTTGGACTATGTCAAGATGATATTCGACGAGCTATGGCCACTGGTCAACCCAGATATGCAGTGGTTTGACTTAGTAGTCAATGCCACGTTACTTGTGACATGATGTAGCTGACTTTGGCGTGATACTTTGGCCAACCAGAATAAACAACGATCTGGGGTATTAGATGGTGCCATGATAAACGGCGATCTGAGAGTTTGGATGATGCCATGATAAACGGCGATCTGAGATACTAGATGGTGCCATGATAAACGGCGATCTGAGAGTTTGGATGATGCCATGATAAACGGCGATCTGAGATACTAGATGGTGCCATGATATATTATGAGCTAAGAAAAATGATGGTAGCGATGAATTTTCATCGGAAAACAGTTGTGCATGAAGATAGGGTTAGTCAATGCATATACATCATAAATATTTTACCTTAGTTGCAAGTCGACGCACAGGAAGGTCGGCCCGGCTTTGCTCGAGCCCGGCTTTGTCCGAGCTTCGCTGCCCCTAAACAAGCCACAGAAATACCTGCTACTTCCGCCCAAGCCCCGGAGAGCTCATCTCCATTTTACTTGTGAAAACTCTGTTCCTGTCTCATGAAAAGCAACCTCGTGAAATTTTCCCGGTATACCGGGTGGGAGTTGTATTAATGCGTTAAGCCCTCTTGGTGGTGCTGACTTTAACCGGTACACCGGTAGGCTTATAAGTTGAGCCGGTATTTACATGATTAAGACCTTGCCGGTTTGTTTTGGTTTTGCTCTGATCCTTGCATGGTGAAGATTCCGGATTTGTTTCCGAATCCAATCCGATGCACACTTGGTTCTTTTGCTTTGGCTCTGCCTACCTCTTTTGGGCGTTCGGCATATGAGACTCAAAGTTCTTTTGCCAAGCAAGCACTTTCTTTAATTTAGAAATAATTCGAAATGTTTCACAAAATAATTCGAATTTAGAAATAATTCGAAATGTTTCACAAAAAACCGGTATGACCGGGGTTAGTTAAATTTTCTTCTGGATTGTTCGTTTTCGGTCCCTTTTTCGTTTTTCACGTGCTTAGGACCTTCCGGTTTATCTTGCTTGCCATGAAGCCGGGTTTCGGACAGCAGCAAAGTCGAAGACTCCGGTAGGTTTAGCACGTTACCAGACCGGAAGAGCGAACCTTAAGCAAACAAACCGGTATACGGAAAGAATAAACATATTGCATGCAATTTCGATAGAGGTAGTCCCCGAGATTCATTCGAGGTACCGGCATACTACAGACAGCAAACCAGGCAGAGAAAAGAACTCCTTACATTACCGGGGTTAATAGCGATAGGCGTGGCCAACGAGCCAATGGCGGCCTGCAGCAGGGTTGCTGCCGGTGGCGCGGTAGAGGTGCCGGGATGATCCCGTCGGGCTCCGTTGGATGCTTTGCCATGTGCCCGAACTTGACGGGCCCAGCGCCCTCCTCAGCTGCCGCTTCGCCAACGCCTCCTGCGCCGGCCATCATAACCTCGACGCTGCCGGCTGCGCGGTCGGTGCGCAGCCCGCGAGTTGGTGAAGATCTTGGCGGGTCTTGGCGCCTCCAGTACCGGTGAGAGGTACTGGCGCTCCGAGACGGTGCCGAGGTAGATGCGGTGGCTGCCGAACTCGATGATGCGGCCATTCTTGGTGAAGATGCCGCCGTTGGCGAAGCAGCCTGCGTTGTCGTTGATGAAGTCCGTGTCGAGGACGCGGTCGACGAGCGCGGTGACGACACGCTCGCCGTCGATGGTGAGGAGGCCCGCCCGAATATGTACTCCAGCAAGCGCCACTTCATGCCCCACGGTGGGCGCCAACTGTCATCGTGGTAAACAGACAGATGCCATAGGATGGCTTAGATTGGGGCCGAATGGACGCTAGAGGATTCGGGGGAGGGTTTGCGATTAGATGGGAAGAACTTCCGGATGCTTTCCTCAAGAATACAACCAAGGGCCGGTATACAAGAAGAGAGACAAGAGGAAGAACCCTTCACTAGATCGCTGGCTTCATTGATTTCAACATGATTACAAGTGCATGAACACAAGTTCTATCGTCTAATCTCCTCTGTGGACACGCGCCTGTAGGAGGCAGTACCCCCTCTCCTTATATAGGGGAGAGGGTGGCTTATAGAACAAGGAACCCTAATGGCATCTTTGACTGGACAAACTACTTTACAAAGCTACTTTAATCATGGATGACGCTGGGTCCTCTTTAATCAGGCACGCTGACGTCCTCCGGCTTCTTTCAGCGTCATCTCTCTCTTTGGCGCCAGGGCTCTGATTAAAGCCACTTTGCTTAGCTCATCCTTGTCTTCTTGCTATGAAGAGAATCTTTGACCAGTCTTGCCGACGTGCTACAGTGACCCTGGTACCGGTTTTCCGGTACCTTTGCCTGTTATGCCGGTATCTTTTTACCGGTATCTTTGATCCGGTATCTTTAATCCGGTATCTTTGATCCGGTATCTTTAATCCGGTATCTTTGATCCGGTATCTTTGATCCGGTATCTTTGATATCACCGGTATCTTTGATCCGGTATCTTTGATATCACCGGTTGCCTTTACTCCGGTATACCCCTCATGGTATACCAGATTGTTTCATCCAACACTGTTGAACTCAGCCATCATAATCCGGTTTACTCTTCAATCCGGTATCTTATTCTTTTATCCGGTATCTTTGGTTAGAGACGACCATGTCCGGTATCAATATTAAACCGGTATCTTGATGGCTCATACCATCCGGTTTGGCATGCCTTTGGCATACCGGGGGTCATCCCCCCAACAGTCTTTCTGTGCAACAAGTGGAGAAGGAGGAGCAGGTGCCGTGCTCCGGGATAATGGTGGATCGATTATTGTCTCGGCATGTCGCTTCCTACCACACTGTCGGAGTCCCCTGGAAGCTGAACTCGAAGCATGCCATCTTGGCATGGTCCTTGCAATGGACTGGTCGCCCCTGCCATGTGTGTTTGAAACAGACTGCACTGAAGCCATGAATTTGATCCTTGCTGAGGGTACTGATCGCTCGCAGTTTATGGGGCTTGTTCAGGAGACAAAGCGCATGATGGCGAATAGACGTAATGTTAAGTTGTTAGCAGTAAGCCGCGAGCAAAATAATGTAAGCCACCTACTGGCAAACTTTAGTCGTACTAGTTCTAGCTCTGAGGTTTGGCCTGGCTCGGGGCCGGTGGAAATCACGGAAATATGCCGTGATGAATGTAACCTGGGTGTCTGATTAATATATCCTGGGTGGTCTTTTCGCAAAAAAAAAAGCTAGATGGTTGTCTTCTCCTCTTGTGCTATCATGTTAGATCTTGTGAGCTGCCTATCATGATCAAGATAATCTATTTGTAATGCTACATGTTGTGTTTGTTGGGATCCGATGAATATGGAATACTATGTCAAGTTGATTATCAATCTATCATATATGTGTTGTTTATGATCTTGCATGCTCTCCGTTGCTAGTAGAGGCTCTGGCCAAGTTGATACTTGTAACTCCAAGATGAAGTATTTATGCTCGATAGTGGGTTCATGCCTCCATTAAATCTGGGACAGTGACAGAAAGTTCTAAGGTTGTGGATGTGCTGTTGCCACTAGGGATAAAACATCGATGCTTTGTCTAAGGATATTTGTGTTGATTACATTACGCACCATACTTAATGCAATTGTATGTTGCTTGCAACTTAATACTGGAAGGGGTGCGGATGCTAACCCGAAGGTAGACTTTTTAGGCATAGATGCATGCTGGATAGCGGTCTATGTACTTTGTCGTAATGCCCGATTGAATCTCACTTTACTCATCATGATATGTATGTGCATTGTTATGCCCTCTCTATTTGTCAATTGCCCAACTGTAATTTGTTCACCCAACATGCTATTTATCTAATTGGAGAGACACCTCTAGTGAACTGTGGACCCCGGTCCAATTCTTTTACATCTGAATACAATCTACTGCAAACATTGTTCTTTACTGTTCTTCGCATACAAACATTATTTTCCACACCATACGATTAATCCTTTGTTTACAGCAAGCCGGTGAGATTGACAACCTCACTGTTAAGTTGGGGCAAAGTATTTGGATTGTGTTGTGCAGGTTCCACGTTGGCGCCGGAATCCCTGGTGTTGCGCCGCACTATACTCCTCCACCAACAACCTTCACGTGGCCTTCATCTCCTACTGGTTCGATAACCTTGGTTTCTTACTGAGGGAAAACTTGCTGCTGTATGCATCACACCTTCCTCTTGGGGTTCCCAACGGACGTGTGCTTTACCGTCACAAGCAAGGACACGTGCGTGCTTCTGGTAAGGTGGCGCCCCTCCGTTGCTTCTGCTCTTTGCTTCTCACCGTGGTGGCCGGCACCTCCTTTGCAGACATCCGACGTCGGTGAGCCTCCAGCGACCTCCAGGGAGCAGCTCCGCCAACTTCTGATCCGCGCCAGCGAGACGAAGCCAGCGAGCCTACGCGCGCTTCCTGGAACGTCCTACAGCGCCCGCACGCGCGACGCCTGCGTGGTCACCGCCGTTCCCCGTGACACGCGCGCGGCATCCCCCATCGAACACCTTCCAGGCGCGCGGGCAAGCTTGCCACGTCGCCGCCACGTCATTCCCTCTTCCCTACCTGTCAGCCTGTGGGCCAGTTCCATCCCGGTGAGAAACTCTCCCAGATCTAGATCCGTTTCAGTTTTGCATAAAGCCCCCTGCAATGTTTCTTCATGAACCCGGCATCCCTAGCTTCGAGGCTTTACAACATAACCCCCTGGAAGTTTTATAAACTAACCCGGGCTCCTTCCCCTGTTCTATTTATGTTTTCAGGTCCTTTTCTAATTAAAACAAATCCTGTTTTCTCTATTTTAAATAATAAAAACTATTAGGTTAATAACTTTTAATTGGTAACTCGAAATTAAAAGTGTAGTATATGAAAATTGATCAGAAAAATGTGTTGAACATGAATATGACATCCATATGCTTGTTTGCATCTCACATCATGTCATGTGTTGATAGTTATGCATGTTCACCTCACATAACATGTGGAGTATTTCGGATATCCACCTAAGGTTTCCCCGCTCCGTTTAATATTGAAGTAGCGCACCCCTGCCATGTTATGCCATGCTAACCAACACTTAAATTTGCCGGTAGAAATGCAACTCCAACTCTAATTTGATTGTCCGGGATTTCGACTCCGATTAATATGGATAAGTTGCATCGCATCATCTTTGCCATGTCATGCATACCATCTCGAACATGCTGGATCTTCTTTATTCGTAGTAGTAAGACTCGCATACGTTGTGTGTGTTCCAGCATTTTCTTCTTCCCGGATAGGATCTGAAGTGGTGATGTGAGATACGACGAGTTCTTCGATAAGTTCTTCTGCAGCTTTTCACATGCGAGCCCTCTCTCTTCACCTATTTTACATTTCGCTCTCCCTCGCACTGCTATCCTTATGTTGCGCTTCTTTATCGAGTCACGTGTCCTATCCACTTGTTTACCAAATAATCCTATATGTATCATTCCTTACCCATAGCCGTTGCTTGATGTTTGAGCCTTGCGAGTCGTAGGCGTGTTTAGGTTCTGTTGTTTATCTCTATCTGTTATCGGGATATGTTGGGTTGTTGGGAGATTATCACATGCTATATCAGTTGTTGGAGATACACATGCTTTACTTATTTGTTAACAACTAAAATTGTAAGCAGAGGCATCTGTGAGCCCCTTTGCGAAAGCATCGGAACTTTGACTCGCTAATGTCCCCTAGGACCCGAGTTCTTGTTATCTGTTCCGAGATTGAGCACTCTACCCATGCGTGGGGACGATTATCGGGACCCCCCCCTCACCCATTACCTTTTCTCAAGTCAGTTGAAAAGGGGGCCACAACCTTGGTTTTATTTGGCGCATGCATGTTTATATATTGTTGCCTTCGGGTGTTTACTTCCTGTTGCCTTCGGGTGTTTATATTCTGTAATGTACTGCATAATTGCTAGACGACTTATCTAGTGCTTGGCCGTTAGTGCCCGCCTAGACGCCTACGCAACCTCTGGGTCCGTCTCGGAGTACGGCCGAACTTCGTCACGGGTAGCTTAGTTGGGTGGCCCCCCTAGAATTTCTTGTTGAACTGGGAACGGTCTTGTTGTGAGACATCCACCTGTCGTAAGTGGGTCGAGCATGCGTATGGTTACATTTGGGCAACCCCTGCAGGGTGTACATCTTATCGATAAGCCGTGTCCGCGGTTATGGACGACTTGGAATTGTATAGCTTGATCATAGAACAACTTACACCGTTATCTTGTTGCTAATAATATGCTAATAACTTGCGTAGTAATATCGCATTACTACAACCGATACCTAATAAAACTTGTCCACCGTTGAGTGCCTTTTACATTGCCTCTTCGCAATTGTTGAAGGGGATATGTGTATTTTGCTGGGTTATGTTTGTGTAGTATTTATCTGTTACCTTATGCGCTCTCTTACCTTCTTTGATTAGACGGATGTTGTAGCGTGTCTCTATTGGTTATAGTTTTGCTGCCGCTAAACCTACCATATAGCCCCACGTGATATATATATATATATTCGCCCGGCGAGCATAGCCATTTCTAGTCTCGCTAAGTACGTGCCAGAGTTCGTTCCTTGGTACTTACTCTCGCATTTTCTTTTTCTCTTCTGTTCCCTCCCCTTTGTCAGCAACCGATGGCCCGACTTCGACAGGTACAAGATGACGACGTTAGCAAGGTTACCCTTCCGGCTTGGCCTGGGCAGGGTTATGGACGCCGCTGGTTATCTTCAGGACTCTTAGTCCAATTTGTATCTTGTCCGTACTCGGACGTATTTGATCTTTTGTATGATTTGGATCTTTGTATTGTATATTTGTATCTTGACTCGTTGGAGTCGTTGTTGTAATATATGTATCTTGTGGGCTCTATTGTAATCCTGTTGTAATTTTACCGCTCGTGTTAATTCCTCTGGCATCACGTGCGTGATTCGTCGCGCACATCGTGTCGGAGGGCGTCTCTGGATCGGTATCGTGCGGATTTCGGCGGGTTCGCTGGGATCCTCATGGTACCGGTTCCGGGGCGTCACAAGTTGGTATCAGAGCTCAGGTTGACGGTACCCCACTAGTCCAGCCGGTAGGATAACCTTGCCAACGGACGTTGTTGTGTAGAGTGTCAAAACTATTTTCGAAAAAATCGTTGGATAGTTCTAACTAGCTCTGTTTTTCTCCTTACCTCTATTCTTTCTCATCTTGCCTATGCGAGTTTTGTGTCTTCTCTCTTATTTGTGTTTTTCCGAGTATTAAGTTCCGACGCGGGTTGGACGATCTTTGCCCTCACCTATTTAGGTCCTATCTTTGGAGGATTCCGATGGAAGCGCATCATCAACAACGGAACAACGACTTCTTGTTAGTGGTGTCGCCGATCTACGTGGAGCAAGAACTCTTGTTAGTGGTGTCGTGGAGATCGACACGTCGCCTGAAGACCCGATAGTTCCACCTCTCTCCCCCGTACCTGGACGTGGGATCTCGGGGCGCGATCCCTTGTTAGTGGTGTCAATTGTAACGGCCCCGGGTAGCACCCCTATTAGATTTGTTTGTTCTTTTCCTTTTTATGCATCATGCATCATATCATCCATGATTTTAATAAATAAAATTATTTTATAAACCTTAGGGCTGTGGAGGAAGATCAGCAATCTCAGCCCGGCGATCCATCCTGGCGGTGAACCAAGTGGCGTAGTCCCCGGCGTCATCGTCAGCGGCCGGTGTCTGAGGTTGAATCAGAGATGCGGTGGAGAAGAAGGACTTGATCGCTTTTTCCTATTTTTCTTTGAGGTCCTTTCTGTAATTTTCTAGGGCACTTGCGCTATTTATGTTCAAGCCAAGGTCTTGCTTGTAATTGTGCCCACCATGCAATAGAGCTTCTCGGCCCTTCGGGGCTTTCTGTTCAAAAAAAATAGCATGCTACCTGATCTTGTAATTAAGTACCATAAGATTTTGAGGAGATGAAATACTGTAAGCACTACCACGGTTCTCCGTGTTAGATTATTTTCACTCGCAATATATTTATAATTGCTAGATGCTCTCGTATCCTTCCAGAGAATAGAGGTATTTTTGTGCTATTTATAATTTTAT
The DNA here is from genome assembly GCF_019359855.2 of Lolium perenne. Classification (NCBI taxonomy): domain Eukaryota; kingdom Viridiplantae; phylum Streptophyta; class Magnoliopsida; order Poales; family Poaceae; genus Lolium; species Lolium perenne. Next base: position 47,338,284 of record NC_067244.2, read on the forward strand.
ATAGGTGTTGTATCCAGTCTTCCTGTTACTAGATGAAGTTGGCTGGCTAGAATTTATAGGTATTAATGTTCTAGCCAGAGTAAAGAGGGTAATGTTCTCCTCCAACTTTTCATCTCTTAATTTTTGACATGTGGAATAAAAGGATATATGAATAATTGACACATCAAAACATATTATATATTGGTACCCTTTAGACATATCTGTCAAGACATGCAACACAAGTACGGATTAAATCATTACCGGTGTGGCAAAGATCATTGCCAAAATTATGTCTTTGAAGCTTGCACCGCTGATGAAGACACCCTTATTTCAAGGGTACCTCTAATTCTTAGTTAACTGAGAATTAAGCTAATTCTCTGTTAGGTGATTTTTTTTATGTAATCATATATTTCATTAGACAAACTGTTTACAGAGATTACACATATGGTCACCACACAAGATAAACATTTGCATCAAGCAACTTTGCACAAGAAAACTCACAAGAAGTAAAACTACAAGTTCACCCTTGGAGAAACCTGTGCCTCGCCGAAACATCGTCCATCTTCCTCCACTGCCACCATGGTAGCGCTAGAAAAAGAGGCGAACAACCACCACACCTAGATCTGGGAGAGCACCATCGCATTCAATGATGCTTTTTGAGCCGATGAATTGGGTCGTCACAGAGGACGAGCCCGAGACTTTGTGGCACGTCGGCCGGGATCTTCCCCATGGTCACCAGATCCCAACACTGTCATCATCTCCAGACTCAGTCGAAGAAATCAAACGCTACCGCCTGCCGTCATCCTCACACCCAACTGCAAGACGCCAGACATAACTGCAGCTGCCAACGCAATCGTCACCCGCGAGAGTGCCGAACGCCAACGGCCAGACACGAATCTTACCAGATCCGAAGACCGGCAAGAAGACCAGGTCACCTGCCCTCCGACGTCACCGGTTAGAGCGACGCCGAGATGGAGAAAGAGCAGATGCAAATTATTCCGACGCGACGCAATCTTCTCCATAGAACAGCGCCCCAAGAAAACACTTACCAATAAGTACTGGCCGGAGCCGATACTCCGGGGTCCCCACCCCCTCCCGTCGCCGGAACGGCCAACGGAGGAGGCAGGGACCGGCGGCTGGCCGGTGTTGTTAGGTGATTTTTTTAGTTATCGGATACGTGTTAGCCAAATTAGCTTCCGATCGGGAACATACGAATGCTGTTTATTACGCGCGTTGATTTTACACGGGCTGGCCTGTCACGTGCTCTGTCTTTTTTTAAGAGAGAAACCACGTGCCATTCATTCAGCAACCAGAGTTATACACGCAGCACTCACGCAAAGACCCCAGAACATAAAGGTGTCAAGAACATAAGCAGCAACTACCCCGGAAAAAGGAAGAAAATTACAATCAGGTTCCTGGGGTCCCTGCACAACTCTTTTTTTTTTGAAATTCTTTCTGGTGGAAACCCGACAAGCTGCTATAGAAACTGGAGTACAAAAAGACCCAAAGAAAATAGAAAATTACATAGGGGCCTAGATTAAGCAAAGAGGACCCTGAAGAAAAAATGGAAACGCGATCCAGTCCTCCGTCTTCCTCCTCCAGATCGAGCTCGACCGACGGACTGCCGCTTCATCTTCGGGGACGCACCACTTGGAGACGAGGCGCAGAGGAACACCGTTGGCCAGAGCAGAGCAGCGGCGGAGCAGCAGCCCTACTGCCATACCGTCCGACGCCAGAAAGCATCGGAGAAGAGCTCCAAGACGAAGTCGCCGCCGCCATCAAGCAACCCCCGCAAGCAAGCCACCACCATGGGGGCTTGAGCAAGCGAGAGAGAGAGAGAGAGAGCCGGCTGCAACCAGTACTGCGCCGTTAGCAAAGAGAGAAGTCCAACTGCTTGACACCTCCTGCCCCCTCGCCTCCACGGTCGGTCGGGCCGAAAGGAAGCAAGCAGCTCACCCCCGTGCCCACCTCCCCCGCCACCATGGCCGGCCAAGGAGGCAAGGGGGCCATCTTCTCGCGCGCTAACGACTCCTAGGCGCCTTATCGAGGAGCGCAGCCGAGGACGAACTCCAGATAAGATCCACCATGGATCTGAAGAGAGGTCGCCGTCGACGGGCCACCTGGTGTCGCGCCAGAGCACCAGAGAGACACTCAGCTCCTGCCACCTCCAAATCAAGCCGCTGACGCCATCTCCGGCCACTTCCCCTCGCTACCAAGGCCGGCCAGGAGCGGAGGAAGAGGCGTCAAGAGGGGCTCGAAGGAGAAGACACAGGCTTTATTGATGAGATCGGCCAAGGAGGGGGTCCCTGAACTCCGGCCGCTGGAGCAGAGAGACACCGCCAAACTTGGCCCGCTCTGGATCTGGCCACGAGCCAGAGCTTCTACTCCTAAACCTAACCGGCAAACCACCGGGCAACTACTCCTAACCTAGAGAACTACCTCTGGCGCCTCACCTCCGCCACCTCCGGCCGGCATCGCCGCCGGAGGGGCTCGGGATCGGCCCAGATCTCGTGGAAGAGCTCCTGACTACTGTAGCAAGCAGAGAGAAGGGTGGGGGGAGAATCCCCTGCACAACTCAACCTCGTTGCTCTTCATCTTTCGCCGCCGTCGCCGAAGCATTGACGGAGAACATGAAGAAGAATGCCCGTCACACCGAGATCCGTCGAAGCACCATCGCAGAAATTGCTTTGTGAGCCAAATATGTGACCCACCATGAACGGCGGAGCCAAGACCTCTGTGGTTCATTGGCCGGGACCAATCCCATGCTCGTCGGAACGCATACCCACCAGCTCTGTTCGACCAGGTCGAAGGAGCGGGATAGGCCCGCCCGCCGTCAACCATAACCTCTGCTCTGAAGCACATGTACACTTGAGGATGCCGCCGCTGTCGCCAAAGAAGAGCACGACACATGTCCTGCCAGAGATTGTTCACACACGAGTCGGGGTGCAATTAATTCTCCTACTCCGTCCCTAGGCGGCCACTGGCATGCAATCGTTTTTTTCCATTAAGCTTGGCTGATGGGCGACTTGGTAGCAAGAGCGACAAACACTACATGACATGAGAAGATCTTGCAGATGCAACATGACATCGTCATGAACGCTAGAGTCGGCATCTCGAGACATCGGGCACGAGCCGGCGCGGTTAAAATCGAATAAGCCCCAATATTGGTGGTACAAAATATACTTTATGATGATAATAATCTATTTAATTAAGTTCATTTCAGGAGTTCCTCAACAGTGGCTCAGTGATGAAACGAAGTCGGAACGGAACCAACCCTAAGCAAGGAGCGATGCAAGTAAAAATTCGTTTACGCACTCAAGACCTATTGAGAAGTATGAATAGACACCAGGGTATTTCCAATGAGTCGATATGGACCATTCAACCGGATAAGTGCACGCCTCACAACCCAATACACATTTTTTTTGATAACATAGGAAACACAAAAATCTAAAGGATCAAAACATGTACAGAAAAGACGTCAGTTTTTAACATGCTGCATAACATAATGCAGGTGAAAAGTACTAATGTATCATGTTTGACACTGGTGTTTGTAAAATATTCCGTAGAATGTTTCTGTCTTTCCGTGACAAGGCACCCATATTATACTACTCCCACCGGTATTACAGCACTATAAAATTGTGGAAGGGCCGGTATAGTTTCTAGCTAGTATGGCTTAAAAACTTATTTTTTAACTGAGATTAATTATCCTTTATATGAAAAAGTTCTACCCCAACTACAAGTATCTTGACTAAAAGAGCTCATGTGGACGCTAAGCCAAGCTACTATATATGTATGAGAAAAGCGATTCCTAACCTTCTCTCCTCCTCATGAACCGGTTCAATACATAGCAAGGCATTGGTTCCTAAAGCCTGACATAAGAAGCGGTTCAAGAAGTTGGTTCCCTACTTACATGCAATTGTGGGACCTAGCTGTAGAATTATGATGGAAAAGGAAGATGCATGCATGCAGGAGATGTGAATAGAGGCACTGGTGGAAAAACAGGCTTCGGGTGAGCCCCATAAGTCGCGATGCTGCAGGAACCGCGACTAATGGTACCTTTAGTCGCGGTTCGGGAGGAGAACCGCGACCAAAGGCCTGGGCCCAGGGCGCTCGGTGGCCAGCCGGTGCACGTGGGGGGTCTTTAGTCGCGGTTGGCCAGGCCAACCGCGACTAAAGGTGCCCGAAGGCCTTTAGTCGCGGTTGGCCAGGCCAACCGGGACTAAAGCCCCTCCCCTATATATACCCATCCAGCAGCCAACACTTAGCCATTTGGTGCCATTCTCTTCACAAGCTTCACAAGTGGGTGTTAGGTTTGCTTTTGGTTCCTCTTATGCACATAAGGTGTTTGATGAAATGCCCCAAGAGCATGAAACAAACATGATATGAAGTGTTGGAGCCACACTTGAGCTTTCTCATTTATTTTTTCCTCCTCGATCGCGGTTAGCAACTTGAACCTTTGATGTGTCGTTGATAAAATGTGCATGTGTGTGTAGTTCATTGTTTAATTTATATTGTTTGTAGCTAGTTAGTTTAACAAATGCATGATGGTTAATTATATATTTTATATTATAATAATGCAGATGAATCGACAATGGATGTACGGTAACCGACTCTCCGGCGAGTTCAGTGCGGGTTTGAAAGATTTCCTCGTAGTGGCCAATGCGAACACGCAGGGGGGTTTTGTTATCTGTCCATGTGTTAAATGTAAGAATCAGAATGGTTACTCTTCCTCAAGAGATGTTCACATGCACCTGCTTCGGCACGGTTTCATACCAAGCTATAATTGTTGGACCAAGCATGGAGAAAGAGGGGTTATAATGGAAGAAGATGAAGAAGGGGATGATTTCAATGATGAAAGCTATCTTGCTCATTTCGGTGATACTTTCATGGAGGATGCTGAAGGTGAAGGGGAAGGTGAAGGGGAAGGTGAAGAAGAGGCACGTGATGATCCCGTTGATGATCTTGGTCGGACCATTGCTGATGCACGGAGACGCTGCGAAACTGAAAAAGAGAGGGAGAATTTGGATCGCATGTTAGAGGATCACAGGAAGGCGCTGTACCCCGGATGCGATGATGGTCTGAAAAAGCTGGGCTGCACACTGGATTTGCTGAGATGGAAGGCACAGGCAGGTGTAGCTGACTCGGCATTTGAAAACTTGCTGAAAATGTTGAAGAATATGTTTCCAAAGAATAACGAGTTGCCCGCCACTACGTACGAAGCAAAGAAGGTTGTCTGCCCTCTAGGTTTAGAGGTTACGAAGATACATGCATGCATCAACGATCGCATCCTCTACCGCGGTGAATACGAGAATTTGAATGAATGCCCGGTATGCACTTTGCATTGCGTTATAAGATCAGAGGCGATGACCCTGGTGACGATGTTGAGGGCCGAAACCCGGGAAGAGGGTTCCCGCCAAGGTGATGTGGTATGCTCCTATAATACCACGGTTGAAACGTCTGTTCGGGAACAAAGAGCATGCCAAGTTATTGCGATGGCACAAAGAGGACCGTAAGTCGGACGGGGAGTTGAGACACCCCGCAGATGGAACGCAATGGAGAAAGATCGACAGAGAGTTCAAAGATTTTGCAGGTGACGCAAGGAACATAAGATTTGGTCAAAGTATGGATGGCATGAATCCTTTTGGCGAGCAGAGCTCCAGCCATAGTACCTGGCCCGTGACTCTATGCATCTACAACCTTCCTCCTTGGTTGTGCATGAAGCGGAAGTTCATTATGATGCCAGTGCTCATCCAAGGTCCGAAGCAACCCGGCAACGATATCGATGTGTACCTAAGGCCATTAGTTGATGAACTTTTACAGCTGTGGGGCAGACCTGGTGTCCGTGTGTGGGATGAGCACAAAGAAGAGGAATTTGACCTACGAGCGTTGCTTTTCGTAACCATCAACGATTGGCCTGCTCTTAGTAACCTTTCGGGACTGTCAAATAAGGGATACAATGCATGCACGCACTGCTTACATGAGACTGAAAGTGTACATTTGCCAAATTGTAAGAAGAACGTGTACCTTGGGCATCGTCGATTTCTTCCGAAAGGTCATCCAAAGAAGAAAGAAAGGCAAGCATTACAACGGCAAGGCAGATCACCGGCCGAAGCTGCGGAACACTTGGTGCTGAGGTATTTGATATGGTCAAGGGTTTGAAAGTCATCTTTGGAAAGGGTCCTGGCGGACAATCAGTTCCGAAGGGAGGCTGACGGGCACGTAGCCATGTGGAAGAAGAAATCTATATTCAGGGAGCTAGAATATTGGAAAGTCCTAGAAGTCCGCTCTTGCAATCGACGTGATGCACGTTACGAAGAATATTTGCGTGAACATCCTAAGCTTCTTGGGCGTGTATGGGAAGTCAAATGATACAAAGGAAGCACGGCAGGACCAGCAAAGTTTGAAAGACCCGATGACCGGCATCCGGAACGGTTTCAAGGTCGTGCCAGCTACGCTCGACCAAAGAAGAGAAGGTCATCTTTTTTGAATGCCTGAGCGGTATGAAGGTCCCGTCGGGATTCTCGTCCAATATAAAGGGAATAATAAACATGGCGGAGAAAAAGTTCCAAAACCTGAAGTCTCACGATCGCCACGTGATTATGACGCAATTGCTTCCGATTGCTTTGAGGGGCTCTGCCGGAAAATGTTCGAGTAGCCATTGTGAAGCTATGTGCATTCCTCAATGCAATCTCTCGAGAAGGTAATCAATCCAGAAGTTCTACCACGGTTCTGAGAATGATGTGATCCAATGTCTTGTCGATTTCGAGTTGGTGTTCCCGCCATCCTTCTTCAATATTATGACGCACCTCCTGGTTCACCTAGTCGATGAGATTTCCATTCTCGGTCTGTATTTCTACACAATATGTTCCCCTTCGAGAGGTTCATGGGAGTATTAAAGAAATATGTTCGTAACCGTGCTAGGCCAGAAGGAAGCATCGCCAAGGGCTATGGAAATGAGGAGGTAATTGAGTTTTGTGTTGACTTTGTTCCTGACCTTAAGCCGATTGGTCTTCCTCAATCGCGGCACGAGGGAGACTAAGTGGAAAAGGCACGATCGGCAGGAAATCAATGAGATGTATGGACGGCCATTCTCTGACTGAAGCACACCACACAGTTCTGACCAATTCCAGCGTGGGGGCTCCGTAGGTTGAGATACAGAAGCAGCTTTTCCGCTCGGACAACCCTGGGAAGCGAATCCTGGATTAGGAAGGCCCACATGGAGACTTTCGGCAGTTGGTTGAGAAAACATTTAATGAGTGACAATAAGGTTGTAGATCAGCTGTACATGTTGGCCAAGACACCATCTTCGACTATAACGACTTTCCAAGGGTACGAGATAAATGGGAATACATTTTACACGATCGCCCAAGATAAAAAGAGCACCAACCAAAATAGTGGTGTCCGCTTTGATGCAGCAACCGAGAATGGGCAAAAGGTCACATATTATGGTTACATAGAGGAGATATGGGAACTTGACTATGGACCCTCCTTTAGGGTCCCTTTGTTCCGGTGCAAATGGTTCAACCTAACAGGAGGTGGGGTAAAGGTGGACCAGCAATACGGAATGACAATGGTGGATTTCAACAATCTTGGTTACCTTGACGAACCATTCGTCCTAGCGAAAGATGTCGCTCAGGTTTTCTATGTGAAGGACATGAGTAGCAAACCGAGGAAACGGAAAGATAAGAAAACGATCGGTACATCATGCGATGATCCAAAGCGCCACATTGTTCTTTCAGAGAAAAGAAACATCGTGGGAGTGGAGGACAAGACAGACATGTCAGAAGATTATAATATGTTTGCTGAAATTCCGCCCTTCAAAGTGAACACCGACCCAAGCATTAAGTTAAATGATGAGGATGCTCCATGGATACGGCACAATCGTAAGCAAGCAGGGACACAAGGGAAGAAATGATGTGTAATAATTTATTGTACCAAACTTTGTTGAATGAATCATGTGAATTATATTACCGTGATGTGTTTGGTGTCCATTTTCGAATGATTCAATTGACTCGAGATAGCACTGATGATACATGAAATTTGGAGTGACTAAGTCATACTCCTGCATACATGAAATTTGGAGTGACTAAGTCATACTCCTGCATATAGGAAATTTGGAGTGACTAAGTCATACTCCTGCATACATGAAATTTGGAGTGACTAAGTCATACTCCTGCATATAGGAAATTTGGAGTGACTAAGTCATACTCCTGCATACATGAAATTTGGAGTGATTTAGTCATACTCCTGCCTAGGCGTATAATATGCATACTCGTAGTCTTCATAGCCGCCGCCGTTGTACTGGTAGTCGTCGCCTTCTAAGTTGCCGGCGTCGTCGTCGCTGCTGTCGTCGCTGTCGTCGGGCGGCGCTCGTGGCTCGAATCGAGGGTAGCGGGCGGGGGATATCGCCGGCCGTGATGTAGTCCATGACGCTCTGCAGAGTCCGGCCGTACCACCATAGCCGACGGCCGGCCTCGTGGAAGTTTCCGGGAGGCAGACCGTCCTCCTCATACACAGCGAGCGCCCTCTCACGCCGATTGATGAAGAAGGCGTCCCAAGTATGCTGGTTATCGGGATGCCAGCGGGGATTCATCCGCTGCTCCGGCGTGAGGTCGAGGTAGTAGTGGTTCGTGATGGCCGCCCGGCGCGCAGTACCCTGAGGGACGGGAGGGACCGGCATGCCGCCGGCGCTTAGGGTCCAGCCGGCAGGGACGCGGTAGCCCGGAGGGCAAGGGTAGTTCGAGGCGCAAAGCTCCTCCACCTGCTGGTAGGTTAGAGTGGGTGCGGTGGAAGCCATGAGAGAGTGATGAGAGATTGTAGAGATGATAATGCTGGCCAAGCCGGGCTACCTATATGTAGTGACAAATGGCGGGAAAAATGGGAGCGGGAAGACAGGAGGCGGGAAGAAAGAGGCGGGGAGAAAGTGGCGGGAAGAAATTGGCGGGAAAAATTGGCGGGAAGAAAGAGGCCGGAAGAAATTGGCGGGAAACAATTGGCGGGAAGAAAGAGGCGGGAAGACAGGGAAGAAATGGCGGGAAGACGAGGAGGGAAGAGGGGGTCGGCGGAAAGAGGCGGGAAGAGGGGGCCAACGAACTTTTGAATTGAATTAGTTTTATTTTTATGAATTTTTGATAATTTGTATTTTTAAAATTTTGAATTGAATTAGTTTTATTTTTATGAATTTTTTGGTATATTATTTGTATTTTTAAGATTTTGAATTGAATTAGTTTTATTTTTCTGAATTTTTTGATATATTATTTGTATTATTAACATTTTGAATTGAATTAGTTTTATTTTTCTGATTTTTTGGTATATTATTTGTATTTTCAACATTTTGAATTGAATTAGTTCTATTTTTCTGAATTTTTTGATATATTATTTGTATTTTTAACATTTTGAAATGAATTAGTTTTATTTTTTCTAAATTTTTTGATATATTATTTGTATTTTTAAGATTTTGAATTGAATTAGTTTTGTTTTTCTGATTTTTTGATATATTATTTGTATTTTTAACATTTTGAATTGAAAAGAAATTTGAAAAGAAATTTGAAAAAGACCTTTAGTCGCGGTTGGCCACACCAACCGCGACTAAAGGGTCTTTCCGCGGAACCGCTCAAATCCCGCGAAAAGACCCTTTAGTCGCGGTTGGTGTGGCTAACCGCGACTAAAAAGTACCCTTTAGTCGCGGTTGGCCACACCAACCGCGACTAAAGGTGCCTCCCTATAAATATCGCGCGGCGCGCGCGCGATTCAGTTCCTTCTTCCTCCTCGAAACCGCCAGCTGCCGCCGGCTGCGCTCGGCGACGCCGCCTGCGCCAACGACGCCGCCTCCGTCGTCGTCCCGCGCCGGCCGCCTCTCTCGCCCGTACGTCCCGCCGCGCCGCCGCCGTGTATCTTTCCGTCGTCCGCCGTGAGCCGCCGGCGCCGCGCCGTGTCCCAAAGCGACCCCGCGCGCCGCCGTGCGCTGCGTTGACCGCCGCCGCGCCCGTGACCGCGCGGCACCCGGCCGGGCCGCGCCACCGTGTCGCACGCACCGTACGTCGTCGCCGCCGCCGCTCGCCGTTGAGAGAGAGAGGACGTACGCGCGCCGCGCAGTGACCCCCGCCGGCCGTCGCGTTGCAGGTGCCGCCGGCCGGCCGCGCGCGCGTTGAGAGAGAGAGAGAGGCCGGAAGGAGAGGCCGACCCTTTTTTTTTTAATTAACTCACAATTTGTTAATCAAAATTGTAAATCTAAAATTTTGTTAACTTAAATTTTTGTAAACTTAAAATTTGTTAATTACAATAGTGCTAAGTAATTAATTAACTTTTCTTTTAATTGTGTTGAAGTTTGTGTAATCAAACACCGTTAAGACCTTAGCCGGTCGATAACTTTATTAACTTAAAATCGGGCTCTTTGAGCTAGCTTATATTATCTAAAAACAAAATTTTGACATAACAAAAATTTAACTTAACAAAAAATTTACTTAACAAATTTTTGACTTAACAAAATCTTGACTTAACAAAATTTTGACATAACAAAATTTTAACTTAACAAAAAATTTACTTAACAAAATTTTGACTTAAGAAAAATTTTACTTAACAAAATTTAGACTTAACAAAATTTTAACTTAACAAAAAAATTAAATTAATTAACAAGAATTATTTTATTTTGGGATCGATAGGGGGCGGCGAGGGTTATGTGTCCTCGGCACCGCCACCGCCCTTTCGCCACCGCCCTTTCGCCACCGCCACCGGTCTCTCGGTCACGCGGTCACTACGCCCCCCCTCTCGCCTCCCTCGTCGCCCTCTCTCTTTATATGTAGAAGAGATGTGATATATAATGCATATACACAATTAATTTGTTTTGACTACATGTTTTCAGGATCGACATATGGCGGACGATAGAGCTGACCCGATTCTGGACAACTATGATCCGGACGCTGAAGACCATATGTTCGGCATCATAAAAGGCGATATTCCATATGTGTCGACCGGAGAAGAAGAAGATGATATCTCTTCTTATCTGAACCTTGAGTGTGAAGATGAAGGGCGCCGTCAGCAAAGCGGATGATGCCGAAGAAACGTCGATAAACGACGATCTTCAATTGGAAGTAGCAACCACCTCCGGCGCCGAGGTATATATATATACATATTGAGCGTCTGGTGATACAAACTAACTGATTTGAATAAATGTGTGTGTACTAACGCGCGCGACTCTCTTTCTTATTTTAGCCCTCGGCCGGATCGTCGAAAAATCGAGTACGTCGTCAAAGCGTGGCGCAACCAAGACGATGAAAGCGGGAGAAACATGCACCATCGATGTTGTCGACGAAGCAACCGGCAGGCCGCTGGAGCCCAGCAAGAACGCCACCAAGTTTGTCAGCCAATGCGGAGCCGTTGTTAGAGACAACGTCTCGATCACCCGCCAGGAGTGGAATGAGCCAAAGAAGGCACGTGTTGGTTTCACTTTTGTCGATAAGAGAGAAAAAAAAGATTGCTTCAACAAGCTTATGGAACATTTCGTTCTACCTCCGGAATACCGCAAATACGATGAGGAGGGTAACAAGATTGCGGAAAACAAGGAGAGGCGCAAGCTAGTCAAACAGTTCGCTCTTTCTAGGATGGCCAACGCATTCCGGAAATACAAGCAAAATCTAGCCCATGACTTTGTCAACCAGGGCAAGACTCCGGATTTCAAAGGACAATATGAGAAACTGCAACATGATTGGCCAGAATTTGTGAAGCAAAAGAAATCGGAGCAGTTCCTTGAACTATCGAAAAAAATAAGGAAAATGCGGCCAAGAAGGAGTACAATCATAAAATGGGGCCAGGAGGGTATCGCTTTTGGCAGCCTAAGTGGGAGAAGATGGAGAACGAGCTGAGGGCGCGAGGAATCCGTCCAGGTACGGAGGGATGGGACCCAAGGGCCAAAAGCTGGTGGTACGGGCATGGGGGATCGCTGAACCTGGAGACAGGGGAGTGTGTTTATCAGGGCAAAATAATTACACCCACCCAAAAGCTTATTGAGGCAATGAGGGAGGCTCAAGAGGGGAGGATCAGGTTCAACAGAGAGAACGACGCCACGACAAAAGCCCTCGGGAATCCTGAACACGGAGGACGTATACGAGGCATGGGGCCCATTCCGTGGAAAATAGGGTTCCCCCAGAACGATGACCCGTACGGTTACAGAAGCCGTAAGAGAAAGATGGATCGGGATGCAGATGTTGTGGCGAAGTTGGTAACGGAAATGGATGTGATGAAGAAAACCGTGAGTGTACTAGTCGCCGAAAGAGATGCAGCTCGGGCGCAGCATGCTGAAGATCATCCAATGGATCTCGGAAGCCAGCAGCGGAGAAGAAGCAGCGTGGCTTCCACGGAGGCCTCATCGGCTGGTGCACCGACGATCGAAATTACTGCACCGGAGCCTCTGGTGGTCGAAATTACTGCACCGGAGCCTCCTCGCTACCCCGTGGACGATATAAAGGAGATGAAAGCATGTCATCTGTATTATCCTATCGGGAACATGTCCATGAAGGTAGCCATCGGCAGTGCTTTTCCACCTGGAGCACTCCACCACAACAACCCCATTCAAGATGGCTATGCTCGTGTGACGGTGGAGGAGATAGTCCAAGGGTTTGAGGACCTGGACATTGACATTGCTACACCTGAAGGGGTGAAAAGACTTGGAGATGTCAAGCGCCAATTCATTCTATGGCAGAAGAAGTTTATCAAGTTTCCAGGCGAGGCGCCAACAAGTCCACCCCCCTACGGTGGTGGTGGTGGCGGTGGCGGTGGCGGTGACGGTGGCGGTGGCGGCGGTGGTGGTGGTGCTTCACCTAATACACCTCCTTCACGTCAGCCGACGCCGCCCCCCAGTCCTCGTCCGGCGGGTAGCGACGCCGCCCCCTAGTCCTCGTCCGGCGGGTGATCAGCAGACACCGCCCCCCAATCCACCTCCGGCGAAGAAGCAGAAGCAGTCCTGGGTTATTAACCCGGACCCTTATGTACCTAAGAAAACAAAGATACCAGAGCCATCACTGAAGCCTCTCATCCCGAGGCCTTGGGAACTTAGTGTCGAGGAAAATGCAGCGGCCGTGGCTGCTCAGCATGAGAAATGGAAGGAGGAGTGCAAGAAGAAAAGAGAGGGCGAGCCCAAGCCAGTATATTCTGACAAGCAAAAGCAGTGGGCTAAGTCATTTTTGAACACACCGTCCCAAGCCGCGAAGAATCTGCCTGACGACTATTTACGTGAACTTCGTAGGCAAGCACTCGCGTTCAAGAGGAACCAAGAGTTGGCGGAGAAGAAAGCCTTGGAGGACGAGGCCGAGTCAAAATTAGAAAAGGGGAAAGAAGTTGCCCAGCTCGGGGAACAAAGTAAACAATCGATCGCCCCGCTCATAGTGCAAGCCGCCGATCCGGATGCCCCCGATATCATAGCAGCTGCGGCAGCACATGGATTGACTGTAACGAGTGCCAGAGAACAAGCGGCCGAGTTAGGTATCACTCTTCGTGCACTGCTAGGCCTTGATGAGGCGCCAATGAAGGACGTAGTATTTACATATGTGAAGAATGGCCCTCTCGTCGAGCCTGCGCAGGAAGAGGATCTACCTCGACAAATGAAAGGTCTGCTAAATTGGTACAAGGGTTACATAAAACATAAAAACGCCAAAGAGTATATCTATGCGGAAGTTAGATATGAGCATCACTTCAAACATTACTGGGTACAAATTCATCTGAGTGAATTGTTCCAGCTGTTCAATCTGCGCGACCTCGACAAATCTATCATCAGTTGCTACGTTCTGTAAGTGATTTATTAATTTCTACCCCATCTCGTTCATTGCCTGCACTGTCCTAACTATCTTGTTGTGTACGCTATTATGCGAGAATGAAGAAGCGGGAAATGCGAATAAGGAACATCCATGATGTTGGGTTCATTGACCCACACATCGTTAATTCACATGTGTTAGAACACCACCCGCCGACGTGGAGGATGACTGTGGCGGTTTATTAGAAAACAGCAACGAGAAAAGTGATATTCTATTTCCTTACCATTTTGGGTGAGTGTTTCTGTCTTGAGCACATTCTCTTTTGTTTACTCCATGCATGGTATGTGGCTAATCGATGAGTTATGCATGACTGTGCATGTATCGTGTCCGCAGGTTCCACTTTGGATTCTTATGGTAATTAAAGTTCAGACCTCCTCGGTTCTCGTCCACGACTCTACGAATATGGATCCGGCGCTTTGGGGCGACATGAGAAAAATGATGCAAAAGTAATTATTTTCATTCATTTGCGCTCTATATCGATCGGCCTATTTCGTTCATCATTTCCTAATATCAAGTAACTAATTAATAGCTCTCTTGTTTATTTAATTTTCTTTGCCTCGTAGGGTTTGGAGACGGTTCGTAGATACCAAGGTCGGTGAATTCAAAAAAGAGCTACATTTTAAAATGGCAGTGCGGACGACTGGGGATATTCAGCCACCGGGGACCAATCTATGTGGATACTATGTTTGTGAGAGGATCCGGAGATACTGCAATGAGCGGGACCAGACGTGTGAGAACAACATCCCGAGGAATAACCTCCGGAAGACGCTTAGTCCAGAAGCTCGCTTCCGACCACTTCAAGAGGAACTAGCTGGATGGTTGGCGAGGGAAGTCATCGATCCTAGAGGAGAACACTATTACGATGACGTAGAACTTTATATGCACCAGAATTTGTAACTAACTTGTTCAAAATTGTATATGGTCATCCGATATTGAATATATATTGTATATGGTCATCCGATATTGAATATATATTGTATATTCCTCTTGAATTCTTTTTGGTTCTAATTTCAAATTTGTTTGAAATTGTACATTCATATGCATGTATGTATACAGTACCGTAGAATATGTGAAACTCCTTCAAAATTAAAACCCAAAAGAAATAAAACAATACAAATTAAAAAGAAACCAGATTTAGGGGGAGGGGGGCTAAAACCCTAAACCCTGCGGAGGCCTTTAGTCGCGGTTGGCCAGAAGAACCGCGACTAAAGGTCCTCCGCCCTGGCGCTCGCCTGCGGCCCACGTGGACGGGCCTTTAGTCGCGGTTCGTAAGGAACCGCGACTAAAGGGGGGGGCCTTTAGTCGCGCTGCTTTGGTCGCGGTTGCGCCACCGCGACTAATGGCAGTTGCCAACCGCGACCAAAGCCCTTTTTTCCACCAGTGAGGGTCCCACCACCGATTCCGTACATAGCAGTTGGGCTTAGCGTGGGGGATATTAGTGTCACCTGCATGCAATAAATAAACGAGCCAGAGTAAAATTGTCCACCAATTATGACCACATCCTAATGAAAGCAAGAAAACTGGATCAGTCCCACGGCTATATAATAACACCCAAATGCATGTCTTCTCTCAAAGTATAGGAGAGCATCTTACAACTACAAATAATGCTCACAAAAGTACACTAAGATGGATAACCGTAGTCTTCTAACGGTGTTTTCCTATCTAAAAACTCGATGAACAAGGACATAGGTTTTCTCCCAAGAAAATGTTCATGGTCTGAGAATGGCAGGTATCAGGACGTCAGATCGCCCCATGACCAGTTCTCCGAGCAGCATATGCCGACCAGTTTGCCTGAAGGACGTTGCACCGCCACTGCATGCCGAGGGAAAGGTGGTGGTGTCAGAGGATCCAGATTTGGCGCAGCCGACAACACCATGTTCTGACTTCCAGCCGCCTCCATCTCATGAAGTTGCATCGGCGCACCCAGTAGTGTCAGTGATAGCGTCTATCTTCAATTTTGAACAAAATCCTCGAATTAAAGGAAATAGCGGCTGAACTGTCTAACACTGTTGCATAGAATATAAGACCTCCTCAATAAGAAAGAGGAGCGGGGAGCGGTTGTGTGTATTTCATCAGTCGAGGAGCAGGGAGTGGTTGTGTGTATTTCATCAGTTAGAGAATGTAATTAGTTTGTTTATCTGCATTTAACCTACCGTGTATGATATTTTCTAAGCCGACTCAGTTATTTCTATTATATAACTTAGAGAATGTTAGTTTGTTGATCTTCATTTACCTTTATGTGTAATTGTCTATGATATTTGCTTAGCCGACTTATATTAGACTACCTAGTTTAACTTAATTAATTAGGAGGTGTTTTTGTTCTTTGTTTTCTCTTTCACAATGTTCATTTTGATATGAAGATGGCAAATGACTCAGTACAGTACAGTAGATATATTTTTAGCAATGATTGGTAGAAAATTAAGATACACGACAAAGTAGACTGTGTTGTCCGTGAATATTTGCTATCCGCCAATAACCAGAACTTTTGTTATAAGGGGGTCACATATACACATTGAAGTGTCCGTTAGTTCTATGCACACCGAAGTATTACCGTGGCCTGTAATTGTGTTGCTTTTTTTGCGAATAGGACTTTGGTATTAAAAGAAACAACGACAGTACAAAGTACTCCAAGAAAAATGAAAATTACAACGAGATTCTTAATAAGCCCTTCACCTTCAACCTCCAGACCGTGTCGACAGCGTGCCGCCGCTGCCGCTCCTCCCTGAGTCGGCCTGACGTTGTTGGTAGTGGACGGAAAGTCGCCGAACGGGTCAAAAAGACCACATCCGTTCCAAAGACGAAGAAGAAGGAAGAACTGCCGATGAAGCTCCTTGACGATCCGAAGATCCCCACAGCCAGACAAAATCCTCGAAGACCACACCACTCCCACAAGCCTCTCGACGTTGCCGCCGAGATGGGATTGAAGTCGGGATACCTTATTGCACGAGACGCCGCCACCACCACCTAAGCGCCGCCCCTACAAACCTTGACCCTAAAAACGAAAAAGGGAGCCCTCAAAATAGGGAGCGGAGCCCTCCCACCGACGAGGGCCGAGATCCACCGCGCCTCCATGGCCCAAAGGCCATAGAGACGAGGCGATCAGCGGCGGCGCTGGCAGGAGGCACGAGCTGAGATCCAATCGCCTTGGGTCTCGTAATTGTGTTGCTTTTGACCCATCAAACTAATGTAAACAGTTCTGAACTTCTCCAGCTGGAAGGACCAGCAACTGACTACAATATTAGGTAAGTGGATCAGTGACTTATTTTTGTGGTAGAGATGTGATATCGATGCAACTTGATGGTACTTTTATGGGAAGTGGTAATTTGTTCTTTCTTAGATACACAAACTTGCATCTCAAAACTTTGATGAATTATGTCATTTCCTTGGATTGTGTGAAGAACATTTATTTCCATTGTCTTATGCACGCACTTGCATACCATCATTTTGACTTCTGATCTTTCTGCTATTGTGATCTAAATGACGAGGTTTGTTAGCTCCAATATGTTCGGTACATATGTGGTTTTTTGGCTGTGATTACACATGATCGAGCCAGTCTATCTCAGTTGTTCAGCCGGTGGTGAAGCTCACTATGTCTATTGCTGTCAACACCCGGGTTTTTAAGTCCAGATGCCTATTATGTCATACATCGCAATCCCAGGAAGATTGTTTTTGCGAGACATAATAAGTTCATATCACAGGACATCATTTATTACAAACCATAATTGTCTTACAACAAAGGATCACATGATCCAGTTCATTACAACAATTGATCTAGAGATCAAATACATAACACACAGCGGAAGATACGTAGTAGGGGTTCATCTGCTCCACAGGCAACGCTTGACGTCAGGAGGTAGTCCTAGTTATCGTAGACGTCCTGCTGACCACCTTCCGGGTACGGTGTCTCCTCTTCATATTCTGGCCATTTGAATAGCCAGGGACAAAACCATGAGTACTTTAAAGTACTCGCAAACTATTCTAAGAGAATTGCTAAAAGCTCTAAATAGGTTCTAAGCTCTAGATTCATTTGCATAAAGCTAATTTTATTTCATAAGCACTTACTAGTTAAGCCTCTTTATTTTTCCTAGACTTACTCATGTGAGAACATTAGTGTCATTCACACAACTCTTGTTGTGATTCAAAACCAAATCACCATTCAAGCTTAAAACATAAGTTCATTTGTAAAGGTTCTGATGACGGAACAGTATGGCCTTTCCAACTGTCCATGACCGCGGACGCGGCTATTCGAATAGTTTAAACTCTGCAGAGGTTGTACTCTTGTGCCACAACTTTTGATTACATTCGTCAGGGATAGCCCTGAATCATCATAACTCAGTATGCGGATCATCAACCATTAACCTTTCACTTACGTACTCTAGTATAGGCACCTCCCCCATGAGCTTGGCCTCCCGGTGATAACAAACCGTCATCCCGGGAACTGCACATGACTTGGGTAGGATATTCAACTATTTTCACGTCATTTCACTTTTAACGGAGGCAGCCTCAGCATAACCTCTATGACGCTTGTTAGAGGGAACCCACACTAAGGTACATAAATTTCCAGCTAAAGCCTTACCCATAATCAGGTATTGTGGAGGTACTCTAAAATTGGAATGGTATCGCATCCGAACCCAACCATCAGTTTTAATCAAATTCACCAAGTCCTTCAAGAGTCACCTTCACCTTTCAATTTTTTTAATAGAATGAATCATCATTCCAAGGTTTTCACAAATCACTTGATTCACAAGTTCCCATCTAGAGTAAACCAAATTTTAGTTAGCACTAGCAACTAATCATGAGGGGTGCTACCATAGTTTTTCTTGCTAAGCTAGGTGTGACACTTCTTGTGATACTTTATACTTAGACACAAAGTAAGAAATACAATAATTGAGCTTTGATAAATAAAGTAAAGAATAAAGCAAGGTAAAAACTTGGGTTTGGATAAATAAGACTTGAAACACCAATACTAATGCCATGGTATTTTGCACTAGTAACTTGGCATGGTAGAACTTCTATTAGGGTAGCTTGCCTTGGTTGGAGTACTGGTCAAAGTGTTCTTCCTCCTCCTCGTAGAAGACCTCCTCCTCCTCGTATCCTTCGGTACTAACGTCTATAAACGAATACGAGGTAACAATCACCAATCAATACTCAAGGAGGCTACTTAGCCCTAATGGATCAATCAAGATGACCTAACATCATCACAAACATCACTCCACCTAATCACTAGGGTTCTACTCCTTTAGTGTGAGAAAAATAATTTCCTCTCATTTATCTTTACTATTAAATCTGAATCCGTTGGTACGTACGTCCCTTGCCTCGATCGCTAATACCTCTCGAGTGGAACAAACAGGCCCAGTTATAGAAAAGACAAGCCCAGTTATGTTTTCACCCTCCCCCGAACGAACACTCCCGAACAGAACCGTGCTGGCCGCCACCCCTGGATCTCTGGCCACCGGAGTCGCCGCCTCCTCCGGCCGGTGGAACGGAACGGCGGTTGTCCCGAACCCACGCCCGCCTCTGATGTGCTCCCGCGGCCGATTCCCTTTCCCCGCTTTCTCCGAATTTGACCTGTTGCAACACCCGTCTCCGTGCAGCCGCTCCATCCCTCCCATGGCGCGCCGCCTACCCAGCCACCGTGTACTGGATAACTCGCGCACGCTGGATTCGTTGGAGGCAATGCTCGCTAGCTGACCTGCACTTGCTGTATGCCAGATTCTGTTAGCCGATACCAGCTTAAGGAGCGCGTCCACGCTAATTCACCTCTCTGTTTGTTAGACTACCTTTGTTTCATTTGATCCAATTAGGAAAGCTTCAGTATTTTAAGACGCCCAGGCAAAACTACGGTCTGCTGCTGCAAGACCGTGGCGGCTCTATGGCGGAAGGCCCCGAAGGAGGAGGCTGGGACAGCGTGCGACAGGGCTGCATCCCCCTTCGCGTCCGCAACTCACTCTTGTAATTTCTCAATTCTATCCATCGATTTGGACTACATGCTGGACTACCAAGCACCACTACGAGGGATTGGTTCTTGCTCTTGCTACGGGAGCGTTATTTGAAGGAGTTCTGAGCGGCGCCGTGCAGCATAATTTTAATCTTCAATTCGGCTCAATTGGATTCAGTCTTTAATAAGCGCGGTATCTATACACTCACCAGTGAATCAAATTGTGTTAGTTCGGTCAGCTTCATACTGAAGGGAACCATTGCAGAGAACATCCATATGCTGTTGGAGTCCTCAAGAAGAATCGGTTCGCCAAGGCTGAGACTGCAGAGGTCATCCCCTCAATGTGCACCGGTAAACGATGCAGAGGCGTGCCGCTGAGCCCAACGAGATGGAACCTTGCGTTACAGTCCAGTGGGACATCATTGACCACAAAACTGATGGTCTGGAGCTTTTAAATTCAGGCCGGCAAGGATTTTATGATGATTGTCTAGCTTTATGGTGGACCAAATATTCGCATGTGAATGATCATCCGTGAAGCAAGTATTCCACATGTGAGTGCTAATAGATTTTATTATTCTAATTCGTTGGAGATTTCCATTAGCTTAACGATAACAATGTTGATATATATTCGCAAAAAAAAACAATGTTAATGTATGCTCGCTTGAGAATTGAGTTAATGTATATCTAGGGTTATTTTTTTTCTTTTACTACAACTACAACAGTCAGCATGGAGACATGGGTCAATCGTACAAAGTAGAATTACAAGAGGGGTGATGCACATTATAACGATGTACTAATTTATCTATCTCAAAGGGGAAATTAACTTTTAATCTCCGGGACATAGGATCTCTTTTATCTAAAAGATAAATTTTAAAATGTTATAAAATCGAAATTCAAATAAAAGGACTATATGCACCTGGGAACCTAAACGCCGCATCCATCTCAATTTTTTTTTTGCATGTGTTACTTTATCTTGAATTACAATTTAAGTTCGTCAATGGTAATGCCCTGTACGTAGCAATGCACCACTCGACTATGTTTGAATGTTTCTCCGATGTAACAAATACTTATGCCCTGAAAAGTGAAACATGAATTTTTTTACATTTGATTTAAATTATCTTGAGAGGATTTTTTTAATCCTTTTATGTTACTTTGACAAAAATTTAGCCATGCTTTTTTTGCCGTTGCAACGCACGGGCAATTTTACTAGTAAATACTAAGATTTAAATCCTCAAAGAAGCAAGTATAAGGCAATGTAGCTAAGGTCATCACCTTACCTTACTTTACTTGAGAATGTGATTTAAATAAGGTGCTACACCTCATAGATTTAAAATCCTAACTTTGTAAATAATTTAAATGGGCTAGTATTGACTACATAGCTAATTTTTTATTCCAGCCCATGATCATCTACAACAACTATATCATGTTTTTGCATAAAAAATTAGAGTTTTTAAAATGTGATTTATGAGAATTGAAATCACCTCAAAACTCATTATGATTGATTTTTAATAATTGTTTGAATTTGGAAAAGTTACTGACTTGTCATTTTTGTTGCACTAGAACTACAAAGAACTAGTGTTTGAAACCAGTGGGGTTTGTTAGATCATTTCATAAACTTTGAAACAACAGTGGAATCACTCAATTTGGGTTGCTGGATTTAAAGTTATTCAATTTTTAGTGCAGCACCAGTATTGAAATTTGAACTAAACAATTTATTGGATTCAAACAAACGGGCTCGCGCGGGAAAATGACTTGGCCCAGGGGAGAAAAAGAATTGGGCCGGCCCACTGCGCGTCTCGTGCGAGCAGGCCGTCTGACGATGGGGTCCACCTGTCAGCGAGACTTAAAACGCGAATCGGTATGATCTACTGTGAGACGTAGGATTAGAACACGATCCAACGGCGTACAGCCGTCGTCGTCTCCGGCGAGAGGAGGCCACTGGCGTGGCGAGGGTCGAGGGTTGGCAGCTTACCGGCGGTACGGCGAGCGGCGGCGTTGACGCAGGGGTACGTTGTCGAGGACGGCGCGTCTCCTGGTACCGGCGGCGTCGCTCGAGGTGGCTCCAATCGACGGCGAGGTGCTGCGGGTACTGGAGGTACTCCGGCGACATATTGGAGCTGCTCCGACTATAATGTGACAAGGGAGGTGGTCGAGGAGAAGCAGAGATGGGAGAAGAAGATGAGGGTGTGAAGAAATGGTGCGGGGAGAGCCTCTATTTATAGCGGCGCGAGTGTGTTGCTGGTGCCCATGGAGGTCATCCATGGCGCGGCGGTTCTGGTGCGTGAAGGGGCAAGGCGAGGACGGCGTGGGATGGCTGGCATCATGGCGATGCTAGCGTGCTTGCTGGCGCGGCGAAAAGGGGACGGGACGGCTCGGGATGATGCAGTGTCTGCGGCGGTACCGGCGGCAGAGTTTGGAAGGGGACGACGGCGACAGGGCATCCGCGAGTAGCTGGGCGTGTCTAGGTGCTAGGTAGAGGTGCGGTGATGAGCTAGGCTGCGGCGGAGAGATGGGGAAGGATGGAGGCGACGGGGCTTGCCCGTGCTCTGGCGCGTCCAAAGCGTGGTGAGCGTGCGCACTTTGGCATCTCTGGGCGCTCTGGGCACGTACTTTCCTGGCCAGGGCGTGCCTCTCTGTGGCCAATGGCTGGTGTGGTCCTGCTCAGTGATGCATGGGGAGGCGGCTAGACATGATTAAAGAGAGAGGAGAGGGCTGAGAGGGGAGGTGCGCATGGTGCACGGCATGGCCGTGTTCTGCCTCTCCCCATGCTTTAATCACCACGGCCCAGTACTTGGTTTGGTACAGGAGTCATAGAAGGACAATGATCATCACAAATCAAGTCGGGTTTAGTCAAGAAACTACTGGATAAAAGGGTGTGTGAGTAATCCAGTTTGCTGCCTACGAGGTGTTCGATGAAATGGCCGCAAGAGTTTCAAATTCAAATTTTGCCAAACTTTTTCTTGGGAGTGGTTTAAATAATGTTTGGCACACAGTGGTGGTGTTGGTTTGCAAATTGGATCGAATTTTGAAAAGTCCAAAAAGGGTATGATCTATATTTTGTTTCAATGTTGCCACTTGGCATGCTTTTATTAAGCAATTGAGACAGAGTCAACTATGGTGGTCAACACAAAAAGTGTTCATCTTTATGAGGTCTTGGATGAGTTGCAAAGAGTTGAGATGGTTTGGTTTAAGATTTGCTTAATACAAAGGCTCAAAGTGGGTGTCATGCTAAAATTGTCAATTTTGACCATTATCATATGTGAGTATAATTTGCTATTTCTTTTGCTTTGATTTGGGTTTCCTTGATTCCAAAGTGGTTCTTAGTTGTTTAGTAACATTACACAACCATTGGCACAAGTCAAATTGGCCTAGGTTCAAGATTTGCAAAGTTGGCCATTTGCTCTCATATGTGTTTCTCTTTTATTTTTCTTTTATTTTCTTTTATTTCTTTTTGACCTGAACTAGCAAGGTTAGGGTTTTAGAGGTATTAGTAACACTCTAGTAAACAATCATGGCAAACATCAACTCAACCATTCATGATCACTATGCACATATGCAACACTAATTCAACTTTTTGTTGGTTCTAAAATTTGGGAAAAGTGGATTGAGATTCTTCATTGACTTCAAAAGGTTGGATGTTACAATTGCTTGGATAGTGCGGTGTCATTGCTTCATACACATTTTTCTTGTCATAGAAATATATAATGAACTGCATCTAAATAAATGAGAAAAAAAGTTATATTACTCGTTTACCACGCAACATGCACCAATTGATAATATATGTGAAATAGATGTTGGTGACAAAAAGAACAATCCTTTCTTAGAAAATCCAACTGGAAAATTGGTCCTTTCTTTGCGTTAACTATTTCATGTGTCAGTTATTAGAAAGTCACATAACTCTGGAATTCCTTTGCATCGTAATTCAAGTTGAACACAGTAATGCAAATTTTAAGTTACTTATGACCATTTAGAGATAGGCGTGGTAACTCACTTTTTTGCGTGAGTGAAGTATGCTATAAAATAATGCTTCCAACATTGATTTTTTTCTTCGAAACAGCATTATATTTCTAAGTAGAATTTGTTAAGATATCTTGGCGGAGGGTACATTGCACGTCCATGATTAGTAGTGCTTGTAAAGTAAAAAAAAAGAAACATGGTTGTGCTTTGTTCCTATAATCACAACATGCTTCTACATCTAATTTGGTACTGAAGAGAGCTGAACTGAAGATGACTGTGGGCCGACGCAAAAGGCTGCAGCCTGTTGCCGGTGTTTTGGTACAAGTACGACGAACCATTCTGGCGTTTGGGCACGTCTTCACGGGTGTTAACAAATGTGTTGGATGCTATCCAGACGAGGCCTCTCGTGTCATAGATGTCACTTGCACTCTGCACACGATAAATCAATGATTTGTCTAGTTATTATTGTGCTGGAGTAAAGGCGGGTAAAAATCTCCACCGACTATAGCTGCATCCTGCTCAAAGCAAGAAGATAGGATCGATCGAGGAGCTATATAACACTACCGAAAATCATATCCTCTCCGGAAACATAGGAGAGCATCTAATAACTACAAATAATGCCAACAAAAATACAGTGAGATGCAAAACCATAGTTTTGCTTGCTGTATTCACCTACCTCTCGTTACTTGATGAACAAGAGGGGCACAGTTTTTCTCCTAAAAAATAGGCATGGTTTGAGATTGGCAGGCATCAGTGAAGTCAGAACGCTCAGGGACTATACCCAGCGGTACGTTGCCGCCGTTCCAACCCCCGGCTATGTTGTCTTCCAGCGGTAGCTGTGATGACCAGTCCGCCGGCAACGGCCGCGCGGACCTGCTGCAATAAGCATCGCCACACTTCACGAGTGAGACAGTCTGTCGGACTCATCCAAGGCAAGGCACATCGGGCACCCAAGTCGATGGTAGTGAAGGAGAAGCAGGCCGGAGCCAAGGGAGCGTTTAGTAGCTTCCATCAGATTTCTGCATCACTCGCGCAGTGGGAAGAAGTTCCCTGCCTGTCGTAGACGGACCATGAGCCATAAAAGACACGTTGTTTGGTGCCTGCACAGAGCTTTTTCGGCCCTGTGGAGCTTTGGGTTCTGCTCTGGTAGGTCGGATTTCAGGCCTTGTAGCAACCCAGACCGGCACCCCTGTTGTTTGGTTGCACCCAGAATCTGCTTCTGCTTACCTCTTCCCTTCAGTGGAGAGGTTACCAGCGATAAACAGCACAAGCAAGAACACAATCACAGTTCAGGCAATCTTAGCACTAATCATAGTTCAACACACTGTCATAGTTCATGACACAAGACGATCATAGTTCACGACACAGCAGAGACGATCATAGTTCAACACACGACAGGAACAACAACTAGACACAGACATGGTAGCAGCAAGGCAGAACAAGGTAAGCTTCAGACATGACTTTCGAAGACGACACACCTGGGGGCATCGCGATGGTAACGGCACCTGATCATCACCTCAGTGCAGGTGTGGTCGAAGATGACCACACTGTACTCGAAGGAGGACACCTTCTTGAAGATGAGGAACTGACCTACCTGCGGCTGATGAGCGACGGCGAAGCCCGCCCACCCCTGGTCGATGTATGCGCATCGTCTTCTCTCGCCGTAGTCATCCTCCAGTTGCAACCAGTGTTGGTGGTGACGATGATATTCGAAGAGATTTGTTCGAACCACCTAACAAAATCTTGAGGGATCCAGAGCCGGCTGCAGGTGGGCCTGAAGACGATGCGCAGGAACTGGTCCGACCCTACGTCCGGCTGGAAGTGGTCGACGTTAGCCGTCCTTCGCTTCTTTGACGGCCCCTCCTCGGGGGTCTCAGGTGATCCAAGTTTGAGCTTCTCAGTCTGCCACAAGAACACATGACATTAGAGGTGTGCCTGCTCAGAAGTATATAGATGAAAACGAACATTGAAAACATGTGATGCCTCATACATTGGCTCACACGGCAGCTCAAGGGACTGCACTCAAACTAAGTCTAGTGTGCAAGTAATCACACACACAAGACTAAGTTTGAAGGCAGCATCTTGCCTTCCATTGTGTTTTCCTTAAATCATTGGCAATGCACTAGACAAACCAAAACGAGGCCTCATATGTAGGATCACACGACAGGCAAAGGGAATGTCCACAGACTAAGTCTAGTGTGCAAATAATATGTCACACATGACTAAGTTTGAGGGTAGCACTCGACCTTCCGTTGTGCCATAGTTAAATCATTGACCATTGCAGAACTGAAGAAGTACAAACATGAAAAGCAAGGTAGCACAGACCTCATACAATGAGGACATATAGAGGAGATGTTTGATAAGAACCAATGGCATGGTCATGTTCAGTCATGCCATAGGTTCTGAACAATCATATCCTCACACTATGATTCCCGGTTACAATTATCAACCTAGTTTAATCAGAAACAACACAATCTAGATCAAACAAGCACGACTAATTCCGCACAGGAATCCGAACATGCTAAACCCCAGCACAAAAAACCATTCCCCTCTCTGCATGCACAGAAAAATCTGACGGTTTCAGCAATCCACAGCCCGATCTAGGAAGGATCTACCGCGATTGGAGATTATAGTAACATATCTAAGAAAATCGAGACCGTGAACACCAAGAACTGGACAAGAACATCAAGCAATGGGGACGAACGCCTTACAAACATCAATCCGAACCCTATCCTAATGGAAACCCTAGCAGATCTAATGTGCATGTCGTCGCAAATGCCCGAGCATGGCCTGTTATAGCACAACGAGTAAGAGGGTGAGAAGCAGAGGTCGTTACCGCCATTGTTCCGGCCGAGGACGAGCTCGAGGTCGCGGGCGAACTCGAGATGCTGATGAAGACTACGGAGCAGGTTGCGACCGATGTTGCGGTGCTGCTCGCCGACGTCTCCTCCTCCGGTACCGGTGCTCCTCCTTGCGGCGGTCCGGCGGAAATGTCGGTGGGAGGGGAATCGCCGGGTGATGTGATAGTTTGGGGGAGGTGCGAGTGCAGTCGCGAGTGATATGAAGGAGAGGGTAGCTGTGAGCCTAATTATGGCGCGTGTTCCTGAAGTGACGCGGCGTTACCGCCGCCCTTCCCCACGCGTGCAGCCTTCTTGCCGCAATGGGCCTGTCCCCGGAGAAACTGCCAGTCCGGGCGTTCCTCCAGGGTCTGTTCCGGGGGTACTTTAAAACCCGGTTCCTGCAAGAACGCGGCAGCCTGTAGGCAACCAAACGGCTCATTCCAAGATCCGGCCCATGCAAAAAATACTCATTTGCAGGCTACCAAACGCGCCCCAATCTTTCATGCAGATCAGATGAGAAACATATCGGACATGGAAACTCAATTTCACTTAGTTCAATTAGAGCATCTCCACCGGCGGCCCCGATAGCAATTTGGGGGCCCGGAGCAAAAATGGGCTCGCACCGGCGCGCCCCAAACGGCGCCAGCGATTTTTCGAGCCCAATAGAAGCACCGGCAACCCCGTGCCGGCCCCTTCGCCAAGGTCGCGAATCGGGCGCGCCGACGCCTCGTGGCTCGCGGGTGGGGGCGCCTTGTCAGCGAGCGGACGCGGCGGTTCGCATCGGGAATGACGCGGGGAGGTTGGTCATCGGCATTAATGGCCTCCCACGCGGAAACCAAAATGGCGAGGGCGGCGACTGGCCACGCGGCGTCCACCTACCTTACCCACGCGCCTTGAATGCGTGTCCGTCACCTCCCTTAAAACCCCACCGGCGCGCACTTCTCTCTTTTCCCCACCGTCCAATCCTAGCCGCCGCCGTCCGCAACCTCTGCGCGAACCACCACCGACGCACCCCGCCGACGTGATGGTGCACAACGACCAGGCCGGCGGCAGCGGCGGCGGCATGCTCCGCTCGACGCAGCTGACGTTCGACGAGGCCGACGTGCTCTACTGGCACCGCATCCCTGTGCTAGTACAGTATAAGTTGCCGCACGGCTGGCACGTCTCCAACGGCAGCTTCGCCGTGCCGCCGCCACCACCGCGAGGAGCATAGACGTGGGCCCTCACCAGGGAACGGCGGGCCGAGATGACGCCGGAGGAGAGGAGCCTGCCGGAGAACGCAGTCGAAAGCCCGACCTGGGTAGGGAGCTTCGAACACGAGCACGCCATCGAGCTCGTGCGGACGGACAACCCCTCGGGCGACCGCTTCAACAACGTCGGCTGCCATGCCTGGTGGTACGGCCATGACGTCGATGACACGCTCCGCCAATACGGCTACCGTCCACGCGTCCGCGGGCAACGGGAGCCGGTATACTTCCCGCAGGCGGCGAACATGGCACCGCCGCCTACCCGGCAGAGGGCACCGGAACGGACCGCGGCGTCCGGAACTTCACGCACCGGATCGTCTACCGTCGAGCGCACGCGCTCGGCCGCGCCCGCGCCTCCTTCCGGAGGCGTCGTCATCCGCAACGACGCAAGGCGCGCGTCCTCTGCTCCGGCTTGTCGGACGACGGGGTCGGGCCGCCGCTCCCGCTTCAAGGAGAAGGACGCCTCGCCACCACTTCCGCCGGTGAAGAAGCAATTGTGGGAGAAGGAGGCCGAGGCGCAGGCTGCCCTCGATGGCGACGGCAACGACGAGGAGTTCCCCTCCCTAAACTTCATCCTCGGCCGCTCCGTGGACGAAGACTATCGTCACATCACGATCGACCTGCGGCAGGCAGCGGTGTGGTCCGCCATGGACCACGGCGCCAACTACGTCGACCTCTCCTGACCATCCGAGCTGCCGGCGCCAAAGGAGGAGAAGGCCGACGAGGAGGAGGCCGACGATGTCGACAGCTGGTCCTTCGGGTCATCCAGCGGCGACGAACTGGACTTCAGCGTCTTCGACTCCCAGTGCCGCTAGTTGTCTTTTCTAGTTTTTCGTTTGAAATCGCGTTAAATTTGTACAAATTTCCTTCGAACTTCATATGAATATCGTTTTGCAAATTTAAATTTAAATTTCAAAATCTATCGAGGCTGGCGTGTTGAAGGCGCCGATGTGGAAGCAGCCCCTAAATAGAGGATGTTGTACTGACGCTCGTAAATAAAAGTGCCGGCGTGGCATCTATTTGGAGACTGCCGGTGAAGATGCTCTTATTATTCACGGACGAGACACCTCGCCGGACTCACCCAAGCAACACTGCACCCAATCTAAAGGTATAATAGAGGCACCCTCATGGGGCATGTAGGTAAATCAGATTTGACTAGCCATTCATTTTACCTTCAATGGATCTGAGCCGTCCCTTTTTTACCGCGGTGATATAAAAGGGGAATCCCACCGACGAAACCCTAGCCAGCAGCCCCAATCCCGTGTGAGCTTTATCCTCGCCAATGGCGGCGACTCTCTCCTGCCTCCCCTCTCCCGCTCGTTCCCGTGCTCTCTCCTCCACGAATCACCCTCCGGCCAATTTCCCGTCATCGTCGTGGCCGGTCGAGAGCAGCGCGGGCCTGGGCGCGAGGCAGCACGAGCGGGGCGTCGGCCTTGGCGCGAGCTGCGTGCAGCACGAGCGCGACGCCAGCCTTCGACGCGAGCCCCGTGTCCGGCACGAGCGGGACAGAAGATTTGTGGAGGCGGCCGCTGGTCCTGCTGATGGCAAAGAAGAGCAAGGGGCCGGCTGTCTCTGCCATGGAGGCGCTATTGGAGGTGGCCAAGGAGGCTCCCACTTCAACGTCATGGACTCCTTCAGCAGATCCAGTGGTAGGACAGTCCGCATTCTCCTTCATCTCTTAATTTTTTCTTCAGCTGCTCATAGTGAATTTTGTGCATGATTCCTCATCCCACTTGCACCAAATTTTTGACAATGGATCTGTTTTGCTCACTGGATATTCTGTCCGTTGACAAACATAGGTATTCTGGTGTAATATATATTACAAATTGCAGGAGGAAGATGTAAAGGCATCCAGGTGAGTTATATTCTCACGGCTTCTCTTATGTTGTTTTTCCTCATTTTGTTTTGCAATTGCAGTATCTTCATCTTTGATGGCTTTATGTTGGAAAAATCATGCTTCTTTTTTACATATCGGACCTGGGTTGCTAACCAATCTGTTAGACATAAACACATCATTTTATATGAGATGGTTCATCCTCTGTTAGCTCTGTTTGTTAGTTGCATCATCAACATGCCTGTTGCCGGTGCATCCATGACAACGGCCACATTAAATCTTCCTTTGATATATCACTTTGTTGAACAAATGAAGTTTCTTATTCATTTTTCTACCTCGTGCTGTTCAGCAGCAGTAGTAAAAATGATATGTTCTTGCGGGTGGATTTGTATGAAATTCATTCTACACATGATATTTTTTATATGAGAACTATTGCTTTGATTGCACCTAGTGCTTGAATTGAGGTTTATTTTGTCTTCCTAATGATATGGAAGGTGGTCAGGTTTCATCCCCGCTAATTGTAGGTGGATCAATTTGTACTTAACCAAGTAGAGCCCAAAACCGCATCATTTTATGACACCTCAGCTTGTACTTCAACTAGCTGGAGAATTTCTCACTGCGCTCTACCACCATAGCCTGATAGTAGAGGTTCATATCTCTGTTATAGCTTTAGCAGCAAAAGAGCTCTGAAGTGTTGAAGAGCTCCGAATTGTGATCAAACTAAAAGAGATGTGATGCACAGTTTGTCAGTAACTTGTGTGATCTTCGACAGTGTGACCTTAGTATGAAGAAATTGTGGATGTATGAATGATGAACTATTCAGATAGCAACCTACAGTTTGTCGTGTTATGCAACATTTGATTTATTTGATGACTCCCACACATTTTGCAGGTTCAGGGGCCACCTGTGCCACATAGATGTTGTTTCCTTCACATATTGACTATCTAACTCCAAATTATTAAATAGGTAAGTGGTGTATTCTTTCTCTACTTAGGTCAATAAACAGCAATTCTTGTTGTTGTTGTATTCTGTGCTGCTGATAAATTTAGTTGATACATGTTTTTTCTTTATACACTTTCTCTTTTTACAAATTCTTTCGTATTCTAAGTCAATCCTTACACTGGTCTATGTAGTATTACTGAAATAATTTAGAGTATTGACCTATTACTCTATGATCAATGTATTATTGGCAGGTAACTCAGAATGTACTAGAACACTTCTGAGTTAGAAGAACTGAGGTTCTATATAATTTTGAGGAGTATGTCGAAGATGTTGGCTTAGGACCCAAACCCACTGATGGTCCTCTGTGCTGCCACGACCTCCTTTCTATGTCTCAGCGGAAGTTGTGTGGGTAGCCACTCGAACCGGCCTTTTTTATCTTCTCTGGTTGGTGGCTATGGGTATAGATACATGGAGCTCTGGCCATGGAGGCTATTTAGTGACTAGATACATGAGGCGACAACGAGGCTTGCCATGTCCAGGTTGTTCTTTCTCCCATCCCTTCATTCATCTTTGAACTCAATTCATAGGTGTGATCAAGATGTGAGTTGACCCTTTCATGTGTTATGTGTTCTCTGCTTGTTTGGTGACTAGGTCAACAAGGAGCACGGTATGTTTATTCTGATGGCAAAAGAGATGGATCCCTGATTTATTAAACTAAATGTGTGTACTCTTTTATAGATTAAGAGGTACAATGTTGTTACATGGCTTGCTGTTACTAGAAACCAGTTTTATTGTCATGTTTAATTGTGCGTCACTCTTTTTGGAAATAGTTGCAACTATAAAATCTGGTGGGCTTCTATTTCTCCATTGATGGATCTACAGGTTAAATTACTTACTCCCGTGTTGTTTTTTGGTTGGTATTCATAGTTTGTGCCTCGAGTTGGGAAAACAATTTGTTTGTGTACCCGTGCATACTAGAGTGCTTCAGAATCTACTACATTTCTTGATTTTAATGTTTTGCTCTCCTCATGCAGGTACACAACAGTAGATGTCGTGCCTTTCTAAGCAGCATTTTTGATGTGTTACTAGGTTTGTTAGGAGCCTCATGTGCTATTTATAGGTTGACATGCTCTTTGCCTGGTTGACCTGCTTCACCTTGTGCGTCCTACTGCGGAATCATTTTCACTCTGGTTCGTCATACTCATGGAGGAGGTCAGCCAGCGATGCGGCTCATGGTGTTCGTACTCGCCTTCCCATGCCATTAAGGTACCTTATGTTGCTTTTGTCCTCAGTTCTTCCAATGTTATGTGCTTTTGCTCCAAGAATAATATGTAGAGAAGAAAGACGGAAAGTGTTATAGCAAATGTAAACGTCAACTTTCTATAAGAGTTTAAGTTACTTTATAGATAGTGGAGAACCTAACTTAAAATCTACAGTAAATTCTTCAGGTTTCTAGGGAGAACGCTTACCACACATGAACAAATTAAAAGGGTAGAGGGGTATAAGAATTGTTCATATACTATTGGACTAAACATGTGGGGGAGTTTAAAAAAATAGGGTCTACAAACAGAGAAGCAGCATATAGGATCTTATTGCAAGTCTGGTATACCATGAAAGCTTGGGAGCTGGGTAATAGCCTTTGTGTCTTCACGGTGTAAAACATATCTGGCCATTTCTTAATACAAAACTAGATCATTTTCTCGAGGTAACTGTATGATTAAATATTTCTTTTGTATGATGTGTAGCTGATTGTGCGGAAGAACAGGGCTTGTGAATACATTTAAATATTTGATGCATCATCTCATATCAACCATTTGTCGATGGAGAAATGTTGATATAACTGTATATGATGAATAGGAATGAGACATGTCGTATAAGATTATACCCCAGCGATTAACTAATCTGCCATGTTAGTCCACTTATTATGATCTTAAATTTTGAATTTTGACCTGACACCTTCCTAAAATATCTTTGTACAACCTACTGGAGTCCATGTTTTTATTTAATACAATGGGGAGCATAGTTCACTTATTCATGGGGCTTGATCCTTAGAACTTCTGTATTAGTAAGAACGTTTTGTATTATCTTCTTTTATTATTTCTGAGTTCCGATATAAGTTTTTGGCGGACCAAAACAATTCACATACATTGGAAATTTATGAAGATAAGAATGGCAAGTATAAGCTATATGTACAGAACATCCATTTGACAAAATTTCCATGCTTAGTGTACCTATGAACAGATGGAATGTACAACACCTCAAGTGAGCTTCTTGTCTTCTTAATTAGTCCAGATACAGGTGTGAATCGTTGCTGAGTACCCAGATTTAAATGTGTGCCTCCATTTCATTCTACTTTGTCCAGTACCTTGACTTTGTTTGAAAACATGTGGGCAATTTCTATTATTCA
Organism: Lolium perenne; assembly: GCF_019359855.2. Classification (NCBI taxonomy): domain Eukaryota; kingdom Viridiplantae; phylum Streptophyta; class Magnoliopsida; order Poales; family Poaceae; genus Lolium; species Lolium perenne. The sequence continues at coordinate 47,371,233 of NC_067244.2, forward strand.
TGAAGTTTTTGTCTAACTCTCGACTTTATGTTTTACTGCATCTTTCTAGGTGTGGTTCTGCTATCAGAAAGACCGTACAGGCCGGTTATTTTGTATGTTCAAGTGTTGCTCATGGTTAGGTAAAACACCATTTCTCCACCTTTCTGTCTGTTGCCCTTGTTTCTGGTAAGAGTGCATCAGTGTGCAATAGATTAGTTCAGAGCGTGTGGCACCATATTTGTTTCGGTTGTATTCATGATTGATCAGTGGTTGGTTCATTGCTGCATGTTCGAATTTTCTGCTAAAATATTAAAGCATGGGTCTTCTTATATGATATTTTTACCAGTAACTTTTCCTTGCTTCAGTTATGTGCAATATGTATCTTATTTTGATGTACATTCTTAAACGGAAAAATCACATGATTAGAAATTCTTTTATTTTGTTTTTAGTGTTTCTGTATTTCATTTTAGTGGGAATTAAAGCGAGGTACTTAGATATTGTTGTTCTAACTCTGTTTATTTTCTAATATAATGCTTCATTCATTTTGTCTTTTAGAAGTGGAAAAATGATCCTTACATAAAATGTATTCCTATTTCATTTTTTAGTTGTCCTAGCTCTATGTGCTAATATTCGTCCTTGCTTTTGATTACTTTGAGTAAGGTGCTATGCATGTATTCTTACAAGCACAGAACCTGCCATTGGATTTGCTCGTATATACAGTAATTGAAAACAAATATATAGAATGGTTAATGCCAAAGCTAACTATTTATTATGTTTTCATCTCCTTAGATCCTATAGGATAATATTTCTTTCTTCCATGGCTTCAGGTTCATGGAGACCATCAAAATCCCTCCCGCCATCATTTTGGAAGCAATGTTGAAAAAGTTATCCTTTTAGTTCCCCAAGGATGAAAGCCATGCCATCGGAGGAAGCTTCTTTCAGATTGATGTGATGTTTTATTCTTCTGCCTGTTTCCCCCAATCTTCACTCCATCCCCACTCGCTGTTCAGCCATCCAACATTGTCCTTGGAAAAAGCAGCACCGTCGTCTTCATCGCCCCTCAGCGAACATGACTATGCACACCGGCGAGGAGAGGGACAGAGGATAAGGCCGTTTTCCTCGCCCCTTCGCGCTCTGGTAGCCAGCTTTGCCACCGCGTCTTCATCGTCGCTGAGGATGCAGGCCAGCATCCTCTGATTCTTCTTCATCTGGGACCTGCATCGGTTAGGTACATAAAAAATGGCACCAACATGGCGGTTGCAGATTTTAACAGTAATCATTGGAAGACATAGAAGACTAGAACAAATATCGTATGCATCATCTCATAGAATCTGATCAAACTAAGAAAATGTTTGGTAGAGGCTGTGGCTTCTTGCTGTCATACATATGTTTTCCTTCTCTAAGAAAATACAAAGCATCGTGCTTCTTAACTACTCTCTTAAAAAAGTTCTATCCATGAAATTTGGAAACTCTCTGGAACAATATTGCAGACCTGGGTTTTAGGCTTTAATGTGTGCTTCTTGTCACCAGCTGATATCTCTTCTATTTATTCAGTAAAAAAGAAATGAATAGTTTCTTATTCTTTAATTGCTGCTTCCTTATTCAGTAACAGCAAAGTACTTTTACTGAGTGCAAAATATATTGGAAATAATTTCATTCCATTGTATTTGTGGTCTCCTGATTTTCATTAATCAACAAAGGGACACATAAATGCAATTTTTTTTGAAAATAATAGTATCTTAGCAATCTGCCAAAAATACTATTTATGGACTGTTCCGTTTCTATGAGAGCTGCTATTTATTGACTGTCAGTTGGTACCTATATGGCTATATTATATAGCTGGAGTTCTCTTTTGTAAACTAAGACTTGCTACTGATTTTTTTACTAGAAATCCTATTGCTAACATTTCCTATAGGGGCTATCATCAGTAATCAATTAGTCTTCTTCTAGGCACACTTTTAGAGAGGTTTATGATCGGTGTTGTGGCATCTGGCGTGGGAAACTTCTCGCCGAGCTCTCCATTTTTTCTCTGACCTCCTTTCATGTTGTCATTCGGAGAAATATCAAAGGTAATGCTCGCTATAACGTTCTTCTGTTCAAATGCAGTTCCGTTGCTCTGATTTGACATGATGCACCTTTTTTTTTTTGCTTACGATAGGTTCTCACTTGCTTTTGAATAGTTGATGCCAACGTCTTCAATTATGGAAGATTGTTTCTTCATGTCTATTACTACACTCAAGCCTTTCCAGTCTTCATAGCTCAAAGTAATTTTTATTTCCATTGTTAGCATATGCCCTCATGTATATTTGTGTTACAAATTCAGCTCTTCCTTTCTGTGTTTCAGAGGTTGTTACCGCTGAAGTCAGCTTTTTCTGACGGCGTGCTATGCTCAATTGTCCAATAGGCAGCTTATGTAGATGTTACTTTTTTTTGTTCCTTTCTCATTTTGTTGCTCTTGATAGAACTATCGAGTGTTTTTTGTATGCTTTATCCTAATTTTATCATATCGACTTCATTTTGTTAAACCTAAGTCATTTCAACACCTTATTTATTTTTTTGATATGCAAAATGTTAATCTATGAATTTCGTGGGGTAGTGCGCTAAGGCTTGATACCAATTGAAAGGTGTTTATCATTTTGGAATGTGCTGAGGGGTAATGCATAAATTGTTGATCGGATCCTGTAGTGGTCACAGTGCTTTATATCGAATTATATTATTATGTCTTAGATCTAATCATCATATTATTATGCTAGGAATCTAATCAGTGTGACTTATTCGAAATTTCAATACGAAAATTGGGAAACACGCGCAAAACCTAAGAAATGTGTTATCATATTGGTAGCTATTTTTATCATTGTTATGCGAAATAAACATTGACATGAGCTACACAGGGTCGTGCGCCAAGGCGCACATCAAAATCTAGTACGATGTTAGGGCGGACAGTGAATGCGAAGCAGGCAGGCGCCAGTCGCACACACAAGGTCGGCCGAGCAACAGGTCAGAACAGACAAGCGGACGTGGAAACTCGATTTCATTCACTCAGGGTATTTCCAGCGGTACGACGCAAACGGACGCTGAGCAACCGTTTGCGTTCGCGCGGACAGGAAATGCGTCTGGCACCACCTCCAGCGGGGCGACGCAAAGTGACCGGGCCGTCCGCGGAGACGCAAACCTGGCCCAAATATGCGCCAGGTTTGCGTCTCGGCGGACGCTGCGCGGACGCGCAAAGTGTTCGCTCGCGTCCCCACGGGCCCGCATGGCAGCGACCTAGGTTCGATCGGCCTCGAATTCACAACGCGCTCCGGTGTGGCAACCGCGGCGACCAACCGCCGCAATGGAGAGCCGGGCCGCCGCGAAAGAGCAACCACCGGTCTCTTTGTTATACGCGCCGCCGTTAATCCGCGCACATTATAACCCCCGCGTCTACGGTAATTCAAGTTCAACCACCTCCTTCTTCTTCCTCTTCTTCTTCTTCTTCTCCAACACCGGCACGCCATGAGCGACAACACGCTGCCGTCCGACTCGGAGAGGGAGGGCAAGTCGCCCGGATTCCTGCATTGGTGGGAATCCCCGGCGACGCCAAGCGATCCGGGCTCCACGCCCAGCTACCCTGCCTCCACACCGAGTGAGGACGAGGAGGATGATGACCCACAAGTATAGGGGGTGTATCGTAGTACTTTCGATAAATAAGAGTGTCGAACCCAACGAGGAGCAGAAGGTGTTGACAAGCAGTTTCGATGAAGGATTCACTGTAAATGCTCACAGACAAGTATTCAGGGGGTTTTGATATAGCAGATAAATAAAGTACAAGTAAGTAAAATGCGAGAGTAATAATTGCAGCGAGTGGCCCAATCCTTTTTAGCGCAAAGGACAAGCCGGTTTGTTTACTTATGCTTACCAAACGTTCTTGAGGACACACAGGAATTTAGTCTAATGCTTTCGCTTCATATAGTTGATTAATCTTCATTGTTTTGATAAGTGTTGTGTGGGTGAACCTATGCTAATGCACCGCCCTTCCTAGGACTAATATATACTTGTGATTATACCCTTGCAAGCATCCGCAAATACAAGAAAGTAATTAAGATAAATCTAACCACAGCCTTAAACTCTGAGATCCTGCTATCCCTCGTGCATCGATATACCAACGGGGGTTCAGGTTGCTGTCACTCCGGCAACCCCATAATTAGCAAACGAATACAAGATGCATTCCCCTAGGCCCATAAAGGTGAAGTATCATGTAGTCGACGTTCACATGACACCACTAGAAGAATAACACCACAACTTAAATATCAAATCATTAAATATTACTCAACATAGTTCACTACTAACATTTAGACTTCACCCATGTCCTCAAGAACTAAACGAACTACTCACAAGACATCATATGGAACATGATCAGAGGTGATATGATGATGAATAACAATCTGAACATAAACCTTGGTTCAATGGTTTCACTCAATAGCATCAATAACAAGGAGTAATCAATACCGGGAGAGTTTCCCCTATGAAATAATCAAGATTCAACCCTAGATGTTACAGCTGAGACGAGGTGCAGCGGTGGAGATGACGGTGACGGTGGTGGAGATGATGGTGATGATGATCCCAATGAAGTTCAGCTCGATGACGGTGACGATGGCGACGATTTCCCCCTCCGGGAGGGAATTTCCCCGGCAGATTTCAGCCTGCCGGAGAGCTCTTTTCTCTCTGGTGTTTTCCGCCCCGCAGAGGCAGCTGTGTCTATTCGCGATTATTCCCCGCACCTTAGGTTTTCGGGTAGATGAAGTACGCGATGGAGAGACGGCCGAGGGAGGCTGTGGGCCCCCTCCCCACAAGGCGGCGCGGCCAGGGTGGAGCCCGCGCCGGCCTATGGGGGGGCCATGGCGGCCCTCCTCGGCCCCACCTTTTGGCTGGCTCCGTCTTCTGCAAAAATAAGATCTTCGGTATATTTTCCGTCAATTTTTGATCTTCAGAAATACTGTATCCTAACGGTGCTTTTTCCAGCAGAATCCTGACTCCGGTGAGTGATTCTCCAATAATCATGAAACATGCAAAATAGGTGAAATAACATAAGTATCATCTCTAAATATGAAATATATCAATGAATAACAGTAAATTATGATACAAAATAGTGATGCAAAATGGACGTATCAACTTCCCCCAAGCTTAGACCTCGCTTGTCCCCAAGCGAAACTGAACTCGGTAAACAAGACCACATGTTTATGGAGTGAAGGGTCGATAAATGAAATACGGACAAGAAGCATCACATTAATTCACACAAGACATTCTAGTGAACAACTTTCTCATATAATTCAACTTGAGACAAGTAGACGGAAATCACAAATAAAGGTGCATAGGAAATCATAATTGGTGATGGCAAACTTTGTTCTTGGTCAAAGAACAATTAACAGATTGTACTTATCTTTCGGGTAAAGCCTTTATATTAGAGCTTATATGGCAAAACTTACATACTTAATCATAATAATCTCCTCATAATCATTGATAACCTTCAAAGTCATATTCATTCGGATAAAACTTGTACTAAATAAGGAAGAATAAGGCCTGATTAAACAGATCACAATATAAATGGTTGGATCACAACAACTCAATTGCTTGCTTAAGATAGAGGGAAATATGTTTACTGACTCAACATAAAAGTAAAAGATATGCCCTTCGCAGAGGGAAGCAGGGATTAAATCATGTGCTAGAGCTTTTTAAGTTTTGAAATCATATAGAGGGCATAAAAGTAAAGTTTTGAGAGGTGTTTGTTGTTGTCAACGAATGGTAGTGGGTACTCTAACCTCCTTGCCAAACATACTTTCAAAGAGCGGCTCCCATGAAGGACGTTATCTCTACCAGCAAGGTAGATCATCCCTTTTCTCTTTTGTTTACACATGTACTTTAGTTTATTTAGGGATGGCACTCCTCCCAACCTTTGCTTTCACAAGCCATGGCTAACCGAATCCTCGGGTGCCTTCCAACATTCACATACCATGAAGGAGTGTCTATTTGCAAAATTAAGTTGCTTACTGATGAATCAGGGCAAAACATGTGAAGAAAATTATTAATGAAAGTTAATTAATTGGGGCTGGGAACCCCGTTGCCAGCTCTTTTTGCAAAATTATTGGATAAGCGGATGTAGCCACTAGTCCATTGGTGAAAATCTGCCCAACAAGATTGAAAGATACAACACCACATACTTTCTCATGAGCTATAAAACATTGACACAAATAAGGGATAATAACTTCTGAATTATTTAAAGGTAGCACATGAAGTATTTACTTGGAATGGCAGGGAAATACCACATAGTAGGCAGTTATGGTGCACACTGATGGCATAGATTTGGTTTAAGGGTTTGGATGCACGAGAAGCATTACCTCTCAGTACAGGTCTTTGGCTAGCAAGGTTGATTAGTGATACGTCTCCGACGTATCGATAATTTCTTATGTTCCATGCTTGTTTTATGACAATACCTACATGTTTTATACATACTTTATGATGATTTTATGCGTTTTCCGGAACTAACCTATTGACGAGATGCCAAAGGGCCAGTTGCTGTTTTCTGCTGTTTTTGGTTTCAGAAATCCTAGTAAGGAAATATTCTCGGAATCGGACGAAATCAACGCCCAGCATCTTAGAATTCCACGAAGCTTCTAGAACACCCGAGAGCCACCAGAGGGGAGCCCTGGTGGGCCCACACATGTAGGCGGCGCGGCCCAGGCCCTGGCCGCGCCCCCCTACTGTGTCATCGCCTCGTCGCCCTTCCGACTCCGCCTCTTCGCCTATTTAAAGGTCCCTGACCTAAATCTTCGAGACGGAAAAGCCACGGTACGAGAAACCTTCCAGAGCCGCCGCCATCGCGAAGCCAAGATCTGGGGGACAGGAGTCTCTGTTCCGGCACGCTGCCGGGACGGGGAAGTGCCCCCGGAAGGCTCCTCCATCGACACCACCGCCATCTTCATCACCGCTGCTGTCTCCCATGAGGAGGGAGTAGTTCTCCATCGAGGCTAAGGGCTGTACCGGTAGCTATGTGGTCAATCTCTCTCCCTATGTACTTCAATAGAATAATCTCATGAGCTGCCTTACATGATTGAGATTCATATGATGATGCTTGTAATCTAGATGTCATTATGCTAGTCAAGTGGATTTTACTTATGTGATCTCCGGAGACTCCTTGTCCCACGTGTGTAAAGGTGACAGTGTGTGCACCGTGTGGGTCTCTTAGGCTATATTTCACAGAATACTTATTCACTGTTATGAATAGCATAGTGAAGTGCTTATTTATATCCCTTTATGATTGCAATGTGCTTTGTATCACTATTTATCTATGTGCTACTCTAGTGATGTTATTAAAGTACTCTATTCCTCCTGCACGGTGTAATGGTGACAGTGTGTGCATCGTGTAGTACTTGGCGTAGGTTATGATTGTGATCTCTTGTAGATCATGAAGTTAACTATTGCTATGATAGTATTGATGTGATCTATTCCTCCTTCATAGTGTGATGGTGACAGTGTGCATGCTATGTTAGTACTTGGTTTAGTTGTGTTGATCTATCGTTCACTCTAAGGTTATTTAAACATGAATATCGAATATTGTGGAGCTTGTTAACTCCGGCATTGAGGGTTCGTGTAACCCTACACAATTAGTGGTGTTCATCATCCAACAAAAGAGTGTAGAGTATAGCATTTATCTATTCTGTTATGTGATCAATGTTGAGAGTGTCCACTAGTGAAAGTATAATCCCTAGGCCTTGTTTCCAAATACTGCAATCTCCATTTATTTACTCTTTTGCTGCATGTTTACTTACTACACGCCAGCAAGCACTTTTCTGGCGCCGTTACTACTACTCATATACATTCATACCACTTGTGTTTCACTATCTCTTCGCCGAACTAGTGCACCTATACATCTGACAAGTGTATTAGGTGTGTTGGGGACACAAGAGACTTCTTGTATTGTGGTTGCAGGGTTGCATGAGAGGGATATCTTTGACCTCTTCCTCCCTGAGTTCGATAAACCTTGGGTGATCCACTTAAGGGAAACTTGCTGCTGTTCTACAAACCTCTGCTCTTGGAGGCCCAACACTGTCTACAGGAAAAGGAGGGGGCGTAGACATCAAGCACTTTTCTGGCGCTGTTGCCGGGGAGGAAAGGTACAAGGTACTCACACGCTGGTCCCAGGTAACCAAACACTTTTCTGGTACCGTTGTGATTGCTCGAAGCTATTTCCTTTAGATCCTGCAATTGCATCTTTTTGTTTCTTGTTTACACTAGTTAGGCATAATGGACAACAATGAGCTTCTTATTCTATTTCCTGATTTAAGACATGGATGGTTTGATGCGGAAATTAAAAAACCCATGGAACATATTAGTATGAATGCTTTGGACACCATTGTTGCTAATGCTATGGAAAATTCTAAGCTTGGGGAAGCTGATTTTGATGAGCATGATATTTTTAGTCCCCCAAGCATTGAGGAGAAAATTTACTTTGATGATACTTTGCCTCCAATTTATGATGATTATAATTATAGTAGCCTTTTGGTGCCGCCTACTATGGAGGATAAATTTGATTATGATTACAATATGCCTCCTATATTTGATGATAGCTACTATGTTGAATTTGCTCCCACTACAATTAATAAGAATAACTATGCTTATGTTGGGAGTAGTAATTATTTTATGCATGAGACTCATGATAAGAATGCTTTATGTGATAGTTATATTGTTGAGTTTGCTCATGACACTACTGAAAATTATTATGAGAGAGGAAAATATGGTTGTAGGAATTTTCATGTTACTAAAACACCTCTCTATATGCTGAAAATCTTGAAGCTGCACTTGTTTTATCTTTCTATGCTTGTTGCATCATGCTTCATGAATTTGTTTATTTACAAGATTCCTTTTCATAGGAAGTGGGTTAGACTTAAAAGTGTTTCATATTTGCTTTTTGATGCTCTCTTTTGCTTCAACTCTTATTTCTTGCGAGTGCATCATTAAAACTGCTGAGCCCATCTTAATGGCTATAAAGAAAGCACTTCTTGGGAGATAACCCATGTTTTTATTTTGCTACAGTACTTTAGTTTTATATTTGTGTCTTGGAAGTTGTTACTACTGTAGCAACCTCTCCTTATCTTACTTTATTGCATTGTTGTGCCAAGTAAAGTCTTTGATAGTAGAGTTGATACTAGATTTGGATTGCTGCACAGTAACAGATTTCTTGCTGTCACGAATTTGGGCTGAATTCTCTGTAGGTAACTCAGAAAATTATGCCAATTTACGTGCGTGATCCTCAGATATGTACGCAACTTTCATTCAATTTGAGCATTTTCATCTGAGCAAGTCTGGTGCCTCTAAAAAATTCGTCTTTACGGACTGTTCTGTTTTGACAGATTCTGCCTTTTATTTCGCATTGCCTCTTTTGCTGTGTTGGATGGATTTCTTTGTTCCATTAACTTCCAGTAGCTTTGTGAAATGTCCAGAAGTGTTAAGAATGATTGTGTCACCTCTGAACATATGAATTTTTGATTATGCACTAACCCTCTAATGAGTTTGTTTCGAGTCTGGTGTGGAGGAAGTTTTCAAGGATCAAGAGAGGAGGATGATATATGATTAAGAAGAGTGAAGAGTCTAAGCTTGGGGATGCCCCCGTGGTTCATCCCTGCATATTTCAAGAAGACTCAAGCATCTAAGCTTGGGGATGCCCAAGGCATCCCCTTCTTCATCGATGACTTATCAGGTTTCTTCTCTTGAAACTATATTTTTATTCGGCCACATCTTATGTACTTTACTTGGAGCGTCTATTTGTTTTTATTTTTGTTTTGCTTGAATAAATGCTTGTGTGGGAGAGAGACACGCTCCGTTGGTTCATATGAACACATGTGTTCTTAGCTTTTAGTGTTCATGGCGAAGGTTTGAACTGCTTCGTTAATTGTTATATGGTTGGAAATGGGAAATGCTATATGTAGTAATTGGTATAATGTCTTGAACAATGTGATACTTGGCAATTGTTGTGCTCATGATTAAGTTCTTGCATCATATACTTTGCACCTATTAGTGAAGAAATACATAGAGCTTGCTAAAATTTGGTTTGCATAATTGGTCTCTCTAAGGTCTAGATATTTTCTTGTAAGGGTCGAACAACAAGGAAGACAGTGTAGAGTCTTATAATGCTTGCAATATGTTCTTATGTAAGTCTTGCTGCACTAGTTTATACTTGAGTTTGCTTCAAAATAACCTTGCTAGCCTAAGCCTTGTACTGAGAGGGAATACTTCTCGTGCACCCAAATCCTTGAGCCAAAAACTATGCCATTTGTGTCCACCATACCTACCTACTACATGGTATTTTTCTGCCATTCCAAGTAAATACTTCGTGTGCTACCTTTAAACAATTCAAAAGTTATTACCTCTTATTTGTGTCAATGTTTTATAGCTCATGAGGAAGTATGTGGTGTTTTATCTTTCGATCTTGTCATTTACTTTTGACAGACTTTCACAATGGACTAGTGGCTTCATCCGCTTATCCAATAATTTTGCAAAAAGAGCTGGCAATGGGGTTCCTAGCTCCAATTAATTACAACTTGCATTAATAATTCTCTTCACATGTTTTGCTCTGATTCATCAGTAAGCAACTTAATTTTGCAAGTAGACACTCCTTCATGGTATGTGAATGTTGGAAGGCACCCGAGGATTCGGTTAGCCATGGCTTGTGTAAGCAAAAGGTTGGGAGGAGTGTCATCAATAATGAAACTAAAATACATGTGTAAACAAAAGAGAAGAGGGATGATCTATCTTGCTGGTAGAGATAACGTCCTTCATGGGAGCCGCTCTTGAAAGTCTGGTTGATAAGGTAGTTAGAGTACCCATTACCATTCGTTGACAACAACAAACACCTCTCAAAACTTTACTTTTATGCTCTCTATATGATTTTAAAACTTGAAAAGCTCTAGCACATGATTTATCCCTGCTTCCCTCTGCGAAGGGCCATTCTTTTACTTTTATGTTGTGTCAGTTTACCTACTTCCTTCCACCTTAGAAGCAAACACTTGTGTTAACTGTGCATTGATTCTTACATGTTTACCTATTGCACTTGTTATATTACCTTATGTTGACAACTATCCATGAGATATACATGTTACAAGTTGAAAGCAATTGCTGAAACTTATATCTTCCTTTGTGTTGCTTCAATGCCTTTACTTTGAAAATATTGCTTTATGAGTTAACTCTTATGCAAGACTTATTGATGCTTGTCTTGAAAGTACTATTCATGAAAAGTCTTTGCCCTATGATTCAGTTGTTTAATCATTGTCTTTACCATTGCTTTGAATCGCTGCATTCATCTCATATACCTTGCAATAGTATGATTAAGATTATGTTGGTAGCATGTCACTTCAGAAATTATCTTTTTTATCGTTTACCTACTCGGGACGAGTAGGAACTAAGCTTGGGGATGCTGATACGTCTTCGACGTATCGATAATTTCTTATGTTCCATGCTTGTTTTATGACAATACCTACATGTTTTATACATACTTTCTGATGATTTTATGCGTTTTCCGGAACTAACCCATTGACGAGATGCCAAAGGGCCAGTTGCTGTTTTCTGCTGTTTTTGGTTTCAGAAATCCTAGTAAGGAAATATTCTCGGAATCGGACGAAATCAACGCCTAGCATCTTAGAATTCCACGAAGCTTCCAGAACACCCGAGAGCCACCAGAGGGGAGCCCTGGTGGGCCCACACATGTAGGCGGCGCGGCCCAGGCCCTGGCCGCGCCCCCCTACTGTGTCATCGCCTCGTCGCCCTTCCGACTCCGCCTCTTTGCCTATTTAAAGGTCCATGACCTAAATCTTCGAGACAGAAAAGCCACGGTACGAGAAACCTTCCAGAGCCGCCGCCATCGCGAAGCCAAGATCTGGGGGACAGGAGTCTCTGTTCCGGCATGCTGCCGGGACGGGGAAGTGCCCCCGGAAGGCTCCTCCATCGACACCACCGCCATCTTCATCACCGCTGCTGTCTCCCATGAGGAGGGAGTAGTTCTCCATCGAGGCTAAGGGCTGTACCGGTAGCTATGTGGTTAATCTCTCTCCCTATGTACTTCAATACAATAATCTCATGAGTTGCCTTACATGATTGAGATTCATATGATGATGCTTGTAATCTAGATGTCATTATGCTAGTCAAGTGGATTTTACTTATGTGATCTCCGGAGACTCCTTGTCCCACGTGTGTAAAGGTGACAGTGTGTGCACCGTGTGGGTCTCTTAGGCTATATTTCACAGAATACTTATTCACTGTTATGAATAGCATAGTGAAGTGCTTATTTATATCCCTTTATGATTGCAATGTGCTTTGTATCACTATTTATCTATGTGCTACTCTAGTGATGTTATTAAAGTACTCTATTCCTCCTGCAAGGTGTAATGGTGACAGTGTGTGCATCGTGTAGTACTTGGCGTAGGTTATGATTGTGATCTCTTGTAGATTATGAAGTTAACTATTGCTATGATAGTATTGATGTGATCTATTCCTCCTTCATAGTGTGCATGCTATGTTAGTACTTGGTTTAGTTGTGTTGATCTATCGTTCACTCTAAGGTTATTTAAACATGAATATCGAATATTGTGGAGCTTGTTAACTCCGGCATTGAGGGTTCGTGTAACCCTACACAATTAGTGGTGTTCATCATCCAACAAGAGAGTGTAGAGTATAGCATTTATCTATTCTGTTATGTGATCAATGTTGAGAGTGTCCACTAGTGAAAGTATAATCCCTAGGCCTTGTTTCCAAATACTGCAATCTCCGTTTATTTACTGTTCTGCTGCATGTTTACTTACTACACGCCAGCAAGCACTTTTCTGGCGCCGTTACTACTGCTCATATACATTCATACCACCTGTGTTTCACTATCTCTTCGCCGAACTAGTGCACCTATACATCTGACAAGTGTATTAGGTGTGTTGGGGACACAAGAGACTTCTTGTATTGTGGTTGCAGGGTTGCATGAGAGGGATATCTTTGACCTCTTCCTCCCTGAGTTCGATAAACCTTGGGTGATCCACTTAAGGGAAACTTGCTGCTGTTCTACAAACCTCTGCTCTTGGAGGCCCAACACTGTCTACATGAAAAGGAGGGGGCGTAGACGTCAAGCACTTTTCTGGCGCCGTTGCCGGGGAGGAAAGGTACAAGGTACTCACACGCTGGTCCCAGGTAACCAAACACTTTTCTGGTACCGTTGTGATTGCTCGAAGCTATTTCCTTTAGATCCTGTAATTGCATCTTTTTGTTTCTTGTTTACACTAGTTAGGCATAATGGACAACAATGAGCTTCTTATTCTATTTCCTGATTTAAGACATGGATGGTTTGATGCGGAAATTAAAAAACCCATGGAACATATTAGTATGAATGCTTTGGACACCATTGTTGCTAATGCTATGGAAAATTCTAAGCTTGGGGAAGCTGATTTTGATGAGCATGATATTTTTAGTCCCCCAAGCATTGAGGAGAAAATTTACTTTGATGATACTTTGCCTCCAATTTATGATGATTATAATGATAGTAGCCTTTTGGTGCTGCCTACTATGGAGGATAAATTTGATTATGATTACAATATGCCTCCTATATTTGATGATAGCTACTATGTTGAATTTGCTCCCACTACAATTAATAAGAATGACTATGCTTATGTTGGGAGTAGTAATTATTTTATGCATGAGACTCATGATAAGAATGCTTTATGTGATAGTTATATTTTTGAGTTTTCTCATGACACTACTGAAAGTTATTATGAGAGAGGAAAATATGGTTGTAGGAATTTTCATGTTACTAAAACACCTCTCTATATGCTGAAAATCTTGAAGCTGCACTTGTTTTATCTTTCTATGCTTGTTGCATCATGCTTCATGAATTTGTTTATTTACAAGATTCCTTTTCATAGGCAGTGGGTTAGACTTAAAAGTGTTTCATATTTGCTTTTTGATGCTCTCTTTTGCTTCAACTCTTATTTCTTGCGAGTGCATCATTAAAACTGCTGAGCCCAACTTAATGGCTATAAAGAAAGCACTTCTTGGGAGATAACCCTTGTTTTTATTTTGCTACAGTACTTTAGTTTTATATTTGTGTCTTGGAAGTAGTTACTACTGTAGCAACCTCTCCTTATCTTACTTTATTGCATTGTTGTGCCAAGTAAAGTCTTTGATAGTAGAGTTGATACTAGATTTGGATTGCTGCGCAGTAACAGATTTCTTGCTGTCACGAATTTGGGCTGAATTCTCTGTAGGTAACTCAGAAAATTATGCCAATTTACGTGCGTGATCCTCAGATATGTACGCAACTTTCATTCAATTTGAGCATTTTCATCTGAGCAAGTCTGGTGCCTCTAAAAAATTCGTCTTTACGGACTGTTCTGTTTTGAAAGATTCTGCCTTTTATTTCGCATTGCCTCTTTTGCTGTGTTGGATGGATTTCTTTGTTCCATTAACTTCCAGTAGCTTTGTGAAATGTCCAGAAGTGTTAAGAATGATTGTGTCACCTCTGAACATGTGAATTTTTGATTATGCACTAACCCTCTAATGAGTTTGTTTCGAGTCTGGTGTGGAGGAAGTTTTCAAGGATCAAGAGAGGAGGATGATATATGATTAAGAAGAGTGAAAAGTCTAAGCTTGGGGATGCCCCCGTGGTTCATCCCTGCATATTTCAAGAAGACTCAAGCATCTAAGCTTGGGGATGCCCAAGGCATCCCCTTCTTCATCGACGACTTATCAGGTTTCTTCTCTTGAAACTATATTTTTATTCGGCCACATCTTATGTACTTTACTTGGAGCGTCTGTTTGTTTTTATTTTTGTTTTGCTTGAATAAATGCTTGTGTGGGAGAGAGACACGCTCCGTTGGTTCATATGAACACATGTGTTCTTAGCTTTTAGTGTTCATGGCGAAGGTTTGAACTGCTTCGTTAATTGTTATATGGTTGGAAATGGGAAATGCTACATGTAGTAATTGGTATAATGTCTTGAACAATGTGATACTTGGCAATTGTTGTGCTCATGATTAAGTTCTTGCATCATATACTTTGCACCTATTAGTGAAGAAATACATAGAGCTTGCTAAAATTTGGTTTGCATAATTGGTCTCTCTAAGGTCTAGATATTTTCTTGTAAGGGTCGAACAACAAGGAAGACAGTGTAGAGTCTTATAATGCTTGCAATATGTTCTTATGTAAGTCTTGCTGCACTAGTTCATACTTGAGTTTGCTTCAAAATAACCTTGCTAGCCTAAGCCTTGTACTGAGAGGGAATACTTCTCGTGCATCCAAATCCTTGAGCCAAAAACTATGCCATTTGTGTCCACCATACCTACCTACTACATGGTATTTTTCTGCCATTCCAAGTAAATACTTCGTGTGCTACCTTTAAACAATTCAAAAGTTATTACCTCTTATTTGTGTCAATGTTTTATAGCTCATGAGGAAGTATGTGGTGTTTTATCTTTCGATCTTGTCATTTACTTTTGACAGACTTTCACAATGGACTAGTGGCTTCATCCGCTTATCCAATAATTTTGCAAAAAGAGCTGGCAATGGGGTTCCCAGCTCCAATTAATTACAACTTGCATTAATAATTCTCTTCACATGTTTTGCTCTGATTCATCAGTAAGCAACTTAATTTTGAAAGTAGACACTCCTTCATGGTATGTGAATGTTGGAAGGCACCCGAGGATTCGGTTAGCCATGGCTTGTGTAAGCAAAAGGTTGGGAGGAGTGTCATCAATAATGAAACTAAAATACATGTGTAAACAAAAGAGAAGAGGGATGATCTATCTTGCTGGTAGAGATAACGTCCTTCATGGGAGCCGCTCTTGAAAGTCTGGTTGATAAGGTAGTTAGAGTACCCATTACCATTCGTTGACAACAACAAACACCTCTCAAAACTTTACTTTTATGCTCTCTATATGATTTTAAAACTTGAAAAGCTCTAGCACATAATTTATCCCTGCTTCCCTCTGCGAAGGGCCGTTCTTTTACTTTTATGTTGAGTCAGTTTACCTACTTCCTTCCACCTTAGAAGCAAACACTTGTGTTAACTGTGCATTGATTCTTACATGTTTACCTATTGCACTTGTTATATTACCTTATGTTGACAACTATCCATGAGATATACATGTTACAAGTTGAAAGCAATTGCTGAAACTTATATCTTCCTTTGTGTTGCTTCAATGCCTTTACTTTGAAAATATTGCTTTATGAGTTAACTCTTATGCAAGACTTATTGATGCTTGTCTTGAAAGTACTATTCATGAAAAGTCTTTGCCATATGATTCAGTTGTTTAATCATTGTCTTTACCATTGCTTTGAATCGATGCATTCATCTCATATACCTTGCAATAGTATGATTAAGATTATGTTGGTAGCATGTCACTTCAGAAATTATCTTTGTTATCGTTTACCTACTCGGGATGAGTAGGAACTAAGCTTGGGGATGCTGATGCGTCTCTGACGTATCGATAATTTCTTATGTTCCATGCTTGTTTTATGACAATACCTACATGTTTTATACATACTTTATGATGATTTTATGCGTTTTCCGGAACTAACCTATTGACGAGATGCCAAAGGGCCAGTTGCTGTTTTCTGTTGATTTTGGTTTCAGAAATCCTAGTAAGGAAATATTCTCGGAATCGGACGAAATCAACGCCCAGCATCTTAGAATTCCACGAAGCTTCCAGAACACCCGAGAGCCACCAGAGGGGAGCCCTGGTGGGCCCACACATGTAGGCGGCGCGGCCCAGGCCCTGGCCGCGCCCCCCTACTGTGTCATCGCCTCGTCGCCCTTCCGACTCCGCCTCTTCGCCTATTTAAAGGTCCCTGACCTAAATCTTCGAGACGGAAAAGCCACGGTACGAGAAACCTTCCAGCGCCGCCGCCATCACGAAGCCAGGATCTGGGGGACAGGAGTCTCTGTTCCGGCACGCTGCCGGGATGGGGAAGTGCCCCCGGAAGGCTCCTCCATCGACACCACCGCCATCTTCATCACCGTTGCTGTCTCCCATGAGGAGGGAGTAGTTCTCCATCGAGGCTAAGGGCTGTACCGGTAGCTATGTGGTTAATCTCTCTCCCTATGTACTTCAATACAATAATCTCATGAGCTGCCTTACATGATTGAGATTCATATGATGATGCTTGTAATCTAGATGTCATTATGCTAGTCAAGTGGATTTTACTTATGTGATCTCCAGAGACTCCTTGTCCCACGTGTGTAAAGGTGACAGTGTGTGCACCGTGTGGGTCTCTTAGGCTATATTTCACAGAATACTTATTCACTGTTATGAATAGCATAGTGAAGTGCTTATTTATATCCCTTTATGATTGCAATGTGCTTTGTATCACTATTTATCTATGTGCTACTCTAGTGATGTTATTAAAGTACTCTATTCCTCCTGCACGGTGTAATGGTGACAGTGTGTGCATCGTGTAGTACTTGGCGTAGGTTATGATTGTGATCTCTTGTAGATTATGAAGTTAACTATTGCTATGATAGTATTGATGTGATCTATTCCTCCTTCATAGTGTGCATGCTATGTTAGTACTTGGTTTAGTTGTGTTGATCTATCGTTCACTCTAAGGTTATTTAAACATGAATATCGAATATTGTGGAGCTTGTTAACTCCGGTATTGAGGGTTCGTGTAACCCTACACAATTAGTGGTGTTCATCATCCAACAAGAGAGTGTAGAGTATAGCATTTATCTATTCTGTTATGTGATCAATCTTGAGAGTGTCCACTAGTGAAAGTATAATCCCTAGGCCTTGTTTCCAAATACTGCAATCTCCGTTTATTTACTGTTCTGCTGCATGTTTACTTACTACACGCCAGCAAGCACTTTTCTGGCGCCGTTACTACTGCTCATATACATTCATACCACCTGTGTTTCACTATCTCTTCGCCGAACTAGTGCACCTATACATCTGACAAGTGTATTAGGTGTGTTGGGGACACAAAAGAGACTTCTTGTATTGTGGTTGCAGGGTTGCATGAGAGGGATATCTTTGACCTCTTCCTCCCTGAGTTCGATAAACCTTGGGTGATCCACTTAAGGGAAACTTGCTGCTGTTCTACAAACCTCTGCTCTTGGAGGCCCAACACTGTCTACAGGAAAAGGAGGGGGCGTAGACATCAAGCACTTTTCTGGCGCCGTTGCCGGGGAGGAAAGGTACAAGGTACTCACACGCTGGTCCCAGGTAACCAAACACTTTTCTGGTACCGTTGTGATTGCTCGAAGCTATTTCCTTTAGATCCTGCAATTGCATCTTTTTGTTTCTTGTTTACACTAGTTAGGCATAATGGACAACAATGAGCTTCTTATTCTATTTCCTGATTTAAGACATGGATGGTTTGATGCGGAAATTAAAAAACCCATGGAACATATTAGTATGAATGCTTTGGACACCATTGTTGCTAATGCTATGGAAAATTCTAAGCTTGGGGAAGCTGATTTTGATGAGCATGATATTTTTAGCCCCCCAAGCATTGAGGAGAAAATTTACTTTGATGATACTTTGCCTCCAATTTATGATGATTATAATGATAGTAGCCTTTTGGTGCCGCCTACTATGGAGGATAAATTTGATTATGATTACAATATGCCTCCTATATTTGATGATAGCTACTATGTTGAATTTGCTCCCACTACAATTAATAAGAATGACTATGCTTATGTTGGGAGTAGTAATTATTTTATGCATGAGACTCATGATAAGAATGCTTTATGTGATAGTTATATTGTTGAGTTTGCTCATGACACTACTGAAAGTTATTATGAGAGAGGAAAATATGGTTGTAGGAATTTTCATGTTACTAAAACACCTCTCTATATGCTGAAAATCTTGAAGCTGCACTTGTTTTATCTTTCTATGCTTGTTGCATCATGCTTCATGAATTTGTTTATTTACAAGATTCCTTTTCATAGGAAGTGGGCTCGACTTAAAAGTGTTTCATATTTGCTTTTTGATGCTCTCTTTTGTTTCAACTCTTATTTCTTGCGAGTGCATCATTAAAACTGCTGAGCCCATCTTAATGGCTATAAAGAAAGCACTTCTTGGGAGAAAACCCATGTTTTTATTTTGCTACAGTACTTTAGTTTTATATTTGTGTCTTGGAAGTTGTTACGACTGTAGCAACCTCTCCTTATCTTACTTTATTGCATTGTTGTGCCAAGTAAAGTCTTTGATAGTAGAGTTGATACTAGATTTGGATTGCTGCACGATGTGATTTCTTGCTGTCACGAATTTGGGCTGAATTCTCTGTAGGTAACTCAGAAAATTATGCCAATTTACGTGCGTGATCCTCAGATATGTACGCAACTTTTATTCAATTTGAGCATTTTCATCTGAGCAAGTCTGGTGCCTCTAAAAAATTCGTCTTTACGGACTGTCACTACAAGAAAAGTTCGGATAGACAACGTCTCAAAATCGTCCGCTAAGGGGTATTTTTCGTCGCCTATGGGCCTAACCCGACGATATGGGTTCTGTTGTGGAAACTGCGTCAGGCAAAGTCCTACGACGATTTTTTAAGTCCGTCGCGCTTGGGCGCCCTTCCGCCACGGAAAATCGGACCGTTGCCCAAGTGTTTCCGGGAGCCCGTTGACTGCTGACGTCATGCAAACTGACACGTGGCAGACGCCGTTAGCTGGCAGTTAACGGCGTTAACCGGCTGAAACCCCGTGGTAGATGGTAGGCCCACACGAGGCCTGCCACGTCTTAAGTGGGCCGGGCCAGCTGACATAGTTTGACCGGTCAACTATATAGCTGGGCTGGTCCATTAGTTACGTGGGCCGGGCCTAACCTCTAAGGTTGACTGGTCAAAACTTAAATGGGCCGGCCCATTTAACATGTGGGGTCCACCTTACAGCAACTGGGCCGGCCCAAGAAGCAAGTGGGCCAGGCCAAAACACAGGTGGGTCCCACTTTCCTGTTAAAGGGCCAGCCCATTTAGTGTGTGGAGTCCACAATATAGCAAGTGGGCCGGGCCAAAAACACAGGTGGGTCCCACTTTCCAGTTAAAGGGTCGGCCCATTTAGTATGTGGGGTCCACCATATAGCAAGTGGGCCGGCCCAACAAGATAGTGGGCCGGGCCAAAAACACAGGTGGGTCCCACTTTCCTGTTAAAGGGCCGGCCCATTTGGTGTGTGGGGTCCACCATATAGCAAGTGGGCCGGCCCAACAAGATAGTGGGCCGGGCCAAAAGCACAGGTGGGTCCCACCTTCCTGTTAAAAGGCCGGCCCATTTAGTATGTGGGGTCCACCATATAGCAAGTGGGCCGGCCCAACAAGATAGTGGGCCGGGCAAAAAACACAGGTGGGTCCCACTTTCCAGTTAAAAGGCCGGCCCATTTAGTATGTGGGGTCCACCATATAGCAAGTGGGCCGGCCCAACAAGATAGTGGGCCGGGCCAAAAACACAGGTGGGTCCCACCTTCCTGTTAAAGGGCCGGCCCATTTACCATGTGGGACCACCATATAGCAAATAGGCTGGCCCAATAAGCATGTGGATCCCACTATCGTGTAACCGGGCCGGCCTACTAAAGAAGTGGGCTGGCCCAAAATGAAAGTGGGTCCCACACTACTGTAAGTGGGCCGGCCCAATCTGTTGTAGTGCCCTACTTGTTTGACTAGTCAACTTGCATTACATTTCATGAGCCTAAAATCTGATATCAATGATACACACAATTACATACACAAATAAAACAGGTAGGAAAATTACAAGGCAATTAATGTGCCCAAACAAAAAAATTACATAGAATCATTGAGGACTTCTATTAGCATCATCAATAACACGTTGACATTTGGCAATCGCCTTGATTGAATCTTGTGTACTCTTTGTCAACATATCAGCAGCAATACCATGTCTTTTATAAAGTACAGCCTTGAGATATTTACTGTTTGATGAAAGCAATGGTCTAGGTTGACGGCTATGAGAAGATGCATCAGAAGAAATATCAGAACTTTTTGTGGGCCTCACTTCTAATGAAGATTGCTTCATCACAACTGCATTCTGATAATAACGCAAAAAGAGTTAAACGATGAACTATGCAAACATTTATTATGCAATGTAGATATAAGATAATAACAAGTTGCATAAATAAGACACTGTATGGAACTTGTACTAAGCACAAACTTACATCATAATGTTGCACAGGGTCGCTACAGATCCTTTTTTGGCGACTATCTTCTAATGATGACTGCTTCATTAAAACTGCATTCTGGTAACATTGCAAACATAGTTACAACAATTAACTATTCAAACATGTATTACGCAATGTAGAGATCAGATAACAGCATGTAGCAGAAATAAGCACAAGATAAGATAAGATGCATGTACTAAGCACATCTTGGCTCATTGCAGGTCCTTCTCTTGCGTGCACTAGTCGTGGTCAACATGCCTGTCATTTTAGGTTCAGCCATCAAGTGAAATGCTAATCCTCCTGCTCCATTGTCCTTAATCTGTGTTTAGATATCACATTTAAGACCAAGTCAGCTGGTTTCAAATAACAAAAAACTTGAGCTGCCAAATGAATAAGCCAATATTTACCAGATATCAGATTAAAACCAACTAGATGTTGCTTTGCATGAGATACGAATTTCAGACATTCAGATTTAGAGTAGGGTAATGCCAAAGTTTTCCACATAAAGTAAACTGGCATTAAGAATGACCAAATGTCGTGTTCAAATCACCTTCAGCTTTCTCCAAGACAAGCATATCAAATAGGCGAGAAACATAGTAAAGCATGAATGGCATTGCTATGGCAGGGTTCCAAGTGTTAATCTCTTGCATAAGGAACAATGCATATAGGTTATAGATAATAACGGAAGTAAACTGCCAAAATTACCAACCAAGAACTCAGATTCCAACCTTCCCTAGCGTCCCCGCTGTTAATGTTGGATGTTCTAATAAGTGGTTTGCATGATCAATCCCTAGGAAAAATAACATTGACAAGTCAGTCTACGATAATACAAAGACCAGACATGCACGCAGCAATAACTATATAAGCTAAAGACGAGGTATAAGAGCAAGCAGATTGGAAATGCACATAGCATGATTATAAAAGCAGTGTGAGAATAGCAGACACGAGAAAACAGCTAGCAGCTAGCGGTGAGCTAATGACGTGGTATAAGAACAAGCAGATTGGAAATGCCCATAGCATGACTATAAAAGCGATGCGACAATAGCATGCGGTACAAAAACAAGAGGCAAAGCAAATGAATGGGTATAAGGCTATAAATATGTGGATGCACACAGGTGTCAGTAGAATGAACAGGATGGTAGCGACCGGATAATGCTTTTGTACTGTACAATATTTAAACAAACTTCATGCGAAGCAACACATCAAGAAAGTTAACGGCATATGAGATCTGCAAATAACTACACAAAACATGGCTAAAGAAACACCGCGATCTAACGGGCCAGCGTACTAACCAAGCTGCGGCGGGGTGGACGGGGGCGGCAACTTGCATTCCAGCGGCGGCGAACGCGGGAGACGATGAATCGACCCTGTTTCAGTAGAAGCGGGCGTTAGTGAAGCAGATCTGGTTGGCTGGCAAGGGATTCGGTGAAGTTGATACAGCCGCTGCGCCGAGGTAGTCGGTGGCGAGGTCGGCGGTGAAGCAGATCCGTCGGTGGCGAGGTCGGCGGTGAAGCAGATCCGTCGGTGGCGAGGTCGGCGGTGAAGCAGATCCGTCGGTGACGAGGGCGGCGGGGGAGCGGATCAGGTGGGTGGACAGCCAACACGATCAAGGCTACGCCGTGGAGGAGTATGCCGGCGGCGAAGCAGATCTAGTACTGTAGAGAGTCAGAGCTTTGGCGTGTGAGAGTATTTTTGAGCTAATGGGGCGAATGGTTGGTGGGTGGGTGTGGGCCTGTGGGGAGGGTTCAGGATCTAGGCAAGATATTTCATTGTTACCGAATGAGCCCTCCATGGTCGGTGGGTTGTAGCTTCCGGACCAGGGTTAAAGGGGTAAAACTGGTCACGGGATTTTCGAATGGATGCGGCGGGATGATTTGGCGCGCGGCCGAAATTTTCAGTTTCAAGCTACGAGCAGAACGACAAAAATAATGTTCTTCCCCAGGGAGCTCTCATTTCTTCCTCTTCTCTTTCTCTCTCGAGTCTCTCCCACTCCCCCGGCTCCTCTCCCCCTTCTCTCCGGCGGCCTCGCCGGCCGGAGACGAGGCCGACTTCTCTCTGTATATTGTACACCCTCCGAACTAAATTAATTGATTCAACTTTCCTTAGACGTGTATGTATCTAGAGTAAAAACATGTGTGGATACATCCATATTTAGATAAGCAAAGTTGAGTCAGCTAATTTGGATCCGAGGGAGTTAGTGTTGTTGTAAGCTTAGATCCAGTGTTTCCCATGAGCAGAATGGCGCAATGGAGTCGGGGATCTCGTCATCGGCTTCAGATCTGGCCTATGGTGAATCTGGCGGATCTTGCCGGCCAAACCCCGATCTGGTGCCATCAATGTGATGGCGCTAACGGTGAGGCTTGCTTTGGTCAGTGCTTCAGATCTGGTCAATGGGGAAGTCAAGCTGCTAAAGTTCACAAGCTCGGGGCAAACGACGGTGTCATCCGTCTTGCCCGTGCACATCTTGGCCTTTCAGCGGCCCTTCTCAGAGCCAATATGCCGTTGCTGAGGCCCTTCTTCTCCTTCGTCCTGGCGACTACCGGCGACACCGTCCCAAGTGGTGCGTCCCCGGCGACGGAGTTGCTGGAAAGGATGCGGAGCAGAGATCTGATGTGCGGTCGAGAAGGACTCGATTGATTTTCTTCTATATGTTTTGGGGTCCTTTTTGTAAAGTTGCAGGTTCTATTAGTTATTGTCTAGTACTTTTGGTCCTCTATGTAATTTTTTGGACTAGTTTCCATTGGCACTGATAAACTTGAATTTTGACAAGTTCACAGGGAAAAAAATTCCTTTGCACATATGGCCTATCATGTATAAACATTCTTGAGATTTAAACTATATGTAATGTGCCATGCATTAACCCTAAACCATATATATGTAACTAACCCTAGCTGATCAAACCCAACTTAATTAAAACAAATAACCCTAAACTATACGCATGCACTTTATGCGCATAGGCGCGGGTGCCTCTAATAATGTGTGTGCGCACTCGATCGATGATCCCTAAACCTTATACAACCCTGAAACCCTAATCCCTAAACCCTAAACACCCTAAACACTAAACCCTATACCCTAAACCCTAACCCTAACCCTAAACCCTAATTAAACCCTATATATAGGCCAACGACACTTAATTGTGCATCAAGCAGGCCAGGGGTGCCTCGCGGTCCTCTAAATAAATTAAATGTGCCATGCATTAACCCTAAACCATATATATGTAACTAACCATAGCTAATCAACCCTACTTAATGAAAACACATAACCCTAAAGTATACTAGCTATAACCCGATCTAATAAAAACATGCTCTATATATAGCGGAAAACCAAAACTGATCATGGGTGCATATGCACCTGGTATGTATAAAACATATTTCAAAAAGTAAAAAAATTTAGGAAAAAAATTTAGCATGTAGAGGGACATGTTCTATGTGTACACATAAAGTTTCACGTAAAACCAACAATTTTTGTACCATGTGTAAAAAAGACAAATAATGCCTCGAGAAATAGACTATTTTAACACCAAAAATTTGTCTTTTTAGTACAGGGCACAAAACATATCGGTTTTTGTTGAAACAACTTTGTGAACATGTAACATGTCAAGGTATACACGGGGCATTTTTGTTTTTATTTTTTTAACATTTGGAAATATGTTTAATATGCATTTCAAATAAAGGGTGCATATGCACCCGGGTGCAGAAACACAGCTAGCTAGCAAACCTTAGATTAACACCAATTAATATATACATGGCCTATATCGATCATGTTGTATAACATATCCCTGAGATTCATTAATTAATTATATAATTATCGTGATAAATTAATTAACTCTAATTTTGACAAGTTCTCTCGAATGAAAACACATTTGATTAAGTTGCCTCATAATATATATATAATTAGTGTGCATGCATGGCCTACCATGCATCTGTGCATATATTTTAATGTATATTTGAACATATTCTTGGGGATTTCAATCTCTCTCTCTCTCGATCATCTATATATCGTTGGTGGCCAAAAAAACACACATATATATGCATGCAAGTTATGCGTAAAGGCGCGGGTGCCTCTAATAATGTGTGTGCGCACTCGATCGATGATCCCTAAACCTTAAACAACCCTAACACCTTAAATCTCTAATCCCTAATCCCTAAACCTAAACACCCTAAACACTAAACCCTAAACCCTAGACCCTAAACCCTAACCCTAACCCTAACCCTAAACCCTAGCTAACCCTAAACCCTAATTAAACACTATGTATAGGCCAACGACACTTTAATTGTGCATCGAGCAGGCCAGGGGTGCCTCGCGGTCCTCTAATTAAATTAAATGTGCCATGCATTAACCCTAAACCATATATATGTAACTAACCCTAGCTAATCAACCCTACTTAATTAAAACACATAACCCTAAACTATACTAGCTAGCTATAACCCGCTCTAATAAAAACATGCTCTATATATAGCAGCTAGCTAGCAAACCGTAGATTAACACCAATTAAAATATACATGGCCTATATCGATCATGTTGTATAACATATCCCTGAGATTCATTAATTAATTATATAATTATCGTGATAAATTAATTAACTTGAATTTTGACAAGTTCTCTCGAATGAAAACACATTTGATTAAGTTGCCTCATAATATATATATATAATTAGTGTGCATGCATGGCCTACAATGCATTCGTGCATATATTTTAATGTATATTTGAACATATTCTTGGGGATTTCAATCTCTCTCTCGATCATCTATATATCGTTGGTGGCCCAAAAAACACACATATATACGCATGCACTTTATGCGTAAAGGCGCGGGTGCCTCGATCTAATAATGTGTGTGCGCACTCGATCGATGATCCCTAAACCTTAAACAACCCTAAAACCCTAAATCCCTAATCCCTAATCCCTAATCCCTAAACCCTAAACACCCTAAACACTAAACCCTAGACCCTAGACCCTAAACCCTAACCCTAACCCTAACCCTAACCATCTGCCCTAGCTAACCCTAAACCCTAATTCAACCCTATGTATAGGCCAACGACACTTAATTAATTAAATTAATTAAATGCGCCATGCATTAACCCTAAACCATATATATGTAACTAACCCTAGCTAATCAACCCTACTTAATTAAAACACATAACCCTAAACTATACTAGATATAACCCGATCTAATAAAAACATGCTCTATATATAGCAGCTAGCTAGCTAGCAAACCGTAGATTAACACCAATTAAAATATACATGGCCTATATCGATCATGTTGTATAACATATCCCTGACATTCATTAATTAATTATATAATTATCGTGATAAATTAATTAACTTGAATTTTGACAAGTTCTCTCGAATGAAAACACATTTGATTAAGTTGCCTCATAATATATATATAATTAGTGTGCATGCATGGCCTACAATGCATTCGTGCATATATTTTAATGTATATTTGAACATATATATTCTTGGGATTTCAATCTCGATCTCTCTCTCTCGATCATCTATATATCGTTGGTGGCCCAAAAAACACACACATATACGCATGCACTTTATGCGTAAAGGCGCGCGCGGGTGCCTCTAATAATGTGTATGCGCACTCGATCGATGATCCCTAAACCTTAAACAACCCCTAAAACCTTAAATCCCTAATCCCTAATAATCCCTAATCCCTAAACCCTAAACACCCTAAACACTAAACCCTAAACCCTAAACCCTAACCCTAACCCTAACCCTCAACCCTAGCTAACCCTAAACCCTAAACCCTAGACCCTAAACCCTAGACCCTCAACCCTAACCCTAATTAACCCTAAACCCTAGCTAACCCCTAAAACCCTAATTAAACCCTATGTATAGGCCAACGACACTTAATTGTACGTGCATCGAGCAGGCCAGGGGGTGCCTCGCGGTCCTCTAATTAAATTAAATGTGCCATGCATTAACCCTAAACCATATATATGTAACTAACCCTAGCTAGCTAATCAACCCTACTTAATTAAAACACATAACCCTAAACTATACTAGCTAGCTATAACCCGATCTAATAAAAACATGCTCTATATGTAGCAGCTAGCTAGCAAACCGTAGATTAACACCAATTAAAATATACATGGCCTATATCGATCATGTTGTATAACATATCCCTGAGATTCATTAATTAATTATATAATTATCGTGATAAATTAATTAACCTGAATTTTGACAAGTTCTCTCGAATGAAAACACATTTGATTAAGTTGCCTCATAATATATATATAATTAGTGTGCATGCATGGCCTACAATGCATTCGTGCATATATTTTAATGTATATTTGAACATATATATTCTTGGGGATTTCAGTCTCGATCTCTCTCTCTCGATCATCTATATATCGTTGGTGGCCCAAAAAACACACATATATACGCATGCACTTTATGCGTAAAGGCGCGGGTGCCTCTAATAATGTGTGTGCGCACTCGATCGATGATCCCTAAACCTTAAACTTAACAACCCCTAAAACCTTAAATCCCTAATCCCTAATAATCCCTAATCCCTAAACCCTAAACACCCTAAACACTAAACCCTAAACCCTAGACCCTAAACCCTAACCCTAACCCTAAACCCTAGCTAACCCTAAACCCTAAACCCTAGACCCTAAACCACCCTAGACCCTAAACCCTAACCTAACCCTAACCCTAACCCTAAACCCTAGCTAACCCTAAACCCTAATTAAACCCTATGTATAGGCCAACGACACTTAATTGTGCATCGAGCAGGCCAGGGGGTGCCTCGCGGTCCTCTAATTAAATTAAATGTGCCATGCATTAACCCTAAACCATATATATGTAATAACTAACCCTAGCTAATCAACCCTACTTAATTAAAACACATAACCCTAAACTGTACTAGCTAGCTATAACCCGATCTAATAAAAACATGCTCGATCTATATATAGCAGCTAGCTAGCAAATTAAACGGTAGATTAACACCAATTAATATATACGACATGGCCTATATCGATCATATGTTGTATAACATCTCCCTGAGATTCATTAGTTAATTATATAATTATCGATGATAAATTAATTAACTTGAATTTTGACAAGTTCTCTCGAATGAAAACACATTTGATTAAGTTTCCTCATAATATATATATAATTAGTGTGCGCACTCGATCGATGATCCCTAAACCTTAAACAACCCTAAAACTCCCCTAAACCCTAAACACCCTAAACACTAAACCCTAGACCCTAAACACCCTAAACACTAAACCCTAAACCCTAGACCCTAAACACCGTAAACACTAAACCCTAAACCCTAAACCATAAACACCCTAAACACTAATTAAACCCTAAACCCTAGACCCTAAACACCCTAAACTAAACCCTAGACCCTAGCTAAACACCCTAAACACTAAACCCTAAACCCTAAACCCTAGCTAACCCTAAACCCTAATTAAACCCTATATATAGGCCAACGACACTTAATTGTGCATCAAGCGTGCCGGGGTGCCTAGCTCGCGGTCCTCTAGTTAAATTAAATGTGCCATGCATTAACCCTAAACCATATATATAACTAACCCCTAGCTAATCAAACCCTAGTTCATTAAAACACATAACCCTAAACTATACTAGCTAGCTATAACCCGATCTAATAAAAACATGCTCGATCTATATAGCAGCTAGCTAGCAAATTAAACGGTAGATTAACACCAATTAATATATACGACATGGCCTATATCGATCATATGTTGTATAACATCTCCCTGAGATTCATTAATTAATTATATAATTATCGATGATAAATTAATTAACTTGAATTTTGACAAGTTCTCTCGAATGAAAACACATTTAATTAAGTTTCCTCATAATATATATATAATTAGTGTGCATGCATGGCCTACCATGCATGCATTCGTGCATATATTTTAATATATATTTGAACATATTCTTGGGGATTTCAATCTCTCTCTCTCTCGATCATCTATATATCGTTGTTGGCCAAAAAAACACACACATATACACATGCACTTTATGCGCAAAGGCGCGTGTGCCTCTAATAATGTGTGTGTGCGCACTCGATCGATTATCCATAAACCTTAAACCCTAATTAAATAAACCCTAATCCCTAAACCCCTAAACACCATAAACATTAAACCCTAGACCCTAGACCCTAAACCCTAACCTCCTAACCCTAAACCCTAAACCCTAATTAAACCCTATATATAGGCCAATGACACTTAATTGTGCATCAAGCAGGCCAGGGGTGCCTTAGCTCGCGGTCCTCTAATTAAATTAAATGTGCCATGCATATATATATGTGTTTAATTTGGGGATTTCAATCGCTCTCTCGTATGTAGATCTCTCTCTACCTCTCTCTCTCTGTGTCTCTCTCTCTCTCGTTAATTGGTGGCCAACAACACACACATGCACTTTGTGCGCAAAGGCATGCGCCTCTAATAATGTGTGCGCAGTCGATCAATCTAGTTTTGATTAATCATAGCACACAAATAAAGAAGTTGTATTTGAATCCACACAACCTAATCTAAAACACATAACCCCTAACATGGCCTAATTAATTAACCCCTTCTCTCTACCTAATTAGTGGAAATTGCACAAAATCAAAAGGGGTCCCTCACTAATTGTGCATATCTGCTAGATTGTGATAAACTTTTGCCCCATATATATTTGGTGGATGGGTGCATCTTGGCATGTAAAACAATTAGTGTTTGCAAATGCGTTGTCAAAATTTATGTACAAATGATTTCTTTCCATCCAAAGTGCATAAAATGGGAGTTTTAATGAAGAAAGTACAAATAAAACAGCTCAACATGCTTCCACACCCCGATTTCCACACGAAGTAGAGCATATTTAAAGGATAATTCCAGAGTTTTACTATTTTTCAAGCAACTTTGCTAATTTTCCCCCACTCACATGACTTTATGTCGATTTAACGAAAATATGGTGAATTTAAACTACATGGGCGGGATAGTTTGAATTGTGCGCGCGGCAAAGGGAACCGCCTATTCCTCAACCTTGTGCACGGCAAATTACACACGCAACTCCATTAAACGCCACCTACCGACCTTAATTATCACCCCGGCGGCCCGGCCGCATGACCCCCCACCCACCCCAACACAACATATACCCCTCCGTGCGAAGAGCTTACCCACCCCCTCCCCTCCCTGCGAAGAAGAAGCTTCCCCACCCCCTCGTTCTTCTCGAGACGCACCGGCGGTCAAGTTGATCCACGGTAGGGCTGCTATCTCTAGCTCAATCATGTATCGGGCAAGACGGCCTAACGATTTATATTTTCTTGATGCTGCTAAAAAAAATCGTCAGTATGCTCGAACTAATTGGCACTTTATAGTTTTCCGCTCGATTTGTCATCGATCAATTTGTTCATTTGCGTGGGCATATAGAGTCAGTTCTGCACTCGATCCGTTAATTTGCTGAAATGCCATGGCAGAGTTTTGTACACGATCTGTTTGCTAAAATGTCGATGGGCATTTTTTGTTTTGTACTCGACATGATTGCTGAAATGCATAATCATGTAGTATAGTTTTGTACTCGATGGATATACATTTCCTACTTCGCCTTAAATTAATCACCAACCACTGTATCTCATAATTAAACAGATGGACAGAACTTGGATACTGCATGGACACTTATGTTCCCCTTCATATATAAATGGTGTTCAACCCTTTATGGGGTTTATTAGAGCTCATGAAGGTCACAACCTGGACGTGTATTGCCCGCGCTGCACATGTATGAATGGTGAGAAGAGGCCTCACCCTGTAGTGGCAGATCATTTACACATTTTTGGGATGGACCGCACATATGTTAGGCGGGTTTAGCATGGTGAACCATATAATGATCCTTTAGCAGGAGAAGCAGATCTTGCTCACACTGTATGTGTGCTGGCATATGTAGTTAAT
Organism: Lolium perenne; assembly: GCF_019359855.2. Classification (NCBI taxonomy): domain Eukaryota; kingdom Viridiplantae; phylum Streptophyta; class Magnoliopsida; order Poales; family Poaceae; genus Lolium; species Lolium perenne. The sequence goes on from NC_067244.2 coordinate 47,402,288, forward strand.
TATTTATATTGATGCTGCCGCTGTTTCAATCAATAGTTTGCATTGCTGTGCAAGGTTCTGTACTCAAATTTAACTTGTTGCAGATGGATGGACGGGAAGGAGAGAAAAAGCGCTTGCTTCAGGAAACGGGTTTCAGCTCTGGGACATGTGCTGTGCCAGATGAGAAGGTAAATATGTAAAACGGCATTTGTTCATGTTGCATCCCTTAGATGTTTGTCTAATCGGTTGATGTACTAATTGCAGAAGCATAGAGTTGAAGAGGTCTCTCAGTTTGATGGGAGATTTGAAGATGAATCTCAGTTTGATGCACCTGTGGATGGTACTGATGACGAGCCTTTCATAGACGAAGGTCCTGCACCTGAGATTATCCAGCCTACAGAAGGAGGCCGTGGACCGAGTACACAGCTTTGCGTTGAAGTGGATGCACGCCCGGAGATCATCAGGGGCGTCCGGGTAGTCTCAAGACCACCCAGCCCTGATGCACCTGTGGATGGTACTGATGACGAGCCTCTCATAGACGAAGGTCCTGCACCTGAGATTATCCAGCCTACAGAAGGAGGCCGTGGACCGAGTACACAACTTTGCGTTGAAGAGGATGCACACCCGGAGATCATCAGGGGCGTCCCGGTAGTCTCAGGACCACCCAGCCCTGATGCAAAATGTTGAGCTACTTTATGATTCGTACTCTTATGTTCTGGTGCTGTAGTATGTTATGATTTGTACGCCTTTGGCGCTAGATTAAGCATTCAGTGGATGATCGCGTTGCAAAATTCGACACCCACACAATCAGTTCATCGTATGAGTAGTAGCACAATTACTTCTGCAGCGATTCCTCGCCAATAAGCATTAGTTGGTAGCATGAAACACTTTCATGTACTCCCCTCTGATTCATATTAATTGACTCAATTCTGTCTAGATATGGATGTATCTAGATGCATTTGTTAACTAGACTAACAAACTTGAGTCAGTTAATATGAATCCGTGTAAACCGCCCAGTCCTCGAGCAGCCTAGTTTATTGACTCTGGACTCCAAGCCTCTCGCGGCAAGCCATCGACAAAGCTTTGACCAGATCTTGGCCCGCAATTTTTTGTGTGTGGCGAATAGCAAAGCTTTGACCAGTTCCTCTCGGGATGCAGCACGCCGGTGAGCTTGCACGGTTGCCATGAGCACTTTCCGGCGGAACTTCCTCTTCAGCGCCCTCAAGCCGCTGCTGCGAGACAGCACGCAGTGCCTCGAGGTGGACGGAATTCTGGATCTCAGGGCGGGGGGTCCGCATCGTCCGGGAACGATCTCCAGCGGGTTAACGAGGACATGCATGGCGGCCAAGGGATTTGTTTTTTTTTTTGGTTTGAGCTTGGGATTTGGGGTTTTTTCGGATAGGGGAGGAGGAACCGAGGAAGAGGAAGGAACAGCCGCGTGGGCGTGTGGCGGTGTGCTTGAATTTCGAATTTTTGTGAAATGTTTCATTTCCCCGCTACAATTCGGGGGTTTCTTGACGCGCCAATGCATCCCGCCGGGCAGCTTCAAGTGAATTTGGGGTGCCACGCTATGGGCCCTAGTTTCAGTGAGACATGTAATGACTAGTCACATCAGTAAGTTCACTGTGTAATAAAATATGTTACCCCTCCCCTTTATGTAGCACCCCTTCTCTCCCGATCGAGTGCCGATTGCCGACGGATGCAAGCCGCTAGCTCGATCCCCTCCTTTCGCCTCCACCGTCCAGGCATCCAGCTTGGAGGGGCAAGCTGCATCTAGACCAAGCGGATTAGGTAGGACTAGTAATGTTCTTTCCTTTCTCGAGATCGGTTCTTTTTTCCTCTCCTCGATATCTTGCGCATCTCTTTCCTATTCTGGGCGAAGGGGTGTCTTTCTGGTCACCCTCGAGCTGGGAGTGATTGATGGGGGTGGGGGGCGGGGGCTACCTTTGCTTGGATTGGGGTGTTCTTCCTTTATTTGTCGACATTTGCAACCTTTGTAGTTTCTGCTGATCCTCACTGTATCTTTTGTCAGCTTGTACAGGAAAGGTAAGACCTCGGCGGTGGGGGCAATGGAGCGTAAGGCCACCACGCATGTGGGCAGTTGGCTGAGCCTGAGCTGCGTCCCCAGCCCCGCGAAGCAGGTACTCCGTTTGCTTATCCACTCTTTACCTTTTAAGTGTCTCTCTGCATCCTCAATCTGTTCCTGTTCTGGAATATGCTTAAAGTAGCACATGTCTTCAGGTGTTTGTGCGTAAAGCCTCTGTGACACCATGCTCTATATTCTCTGTATCAGGTTGGTACCTCCAGGTTCCGTGCTGAGGCTATGGGGAACGAGAATAGCGCCCCACCTGCTGCAGGAGCATGGCCCGATCTGCAGCACAAGAAGCGAAATGCCACTGCCGAGCTGGGCAGGGACCGCCCAGGGGTAATTTTTTTAACCAACTTACCATGATGTAGTCTGAATCTGATACTCCCTCAGATCCAAATTAATTGACTCAACTATCTGTAGATACGGATGTATCTAGATGTGTTTTAGCTCTAGATACTACTGCCTCCATCCCAAAGCTTTGGGCTTATATTATTTTTAGAAAGTCAAACTATACCATGTGTAACAGCCCAAGATTTGAAAAAAAAGGAACAAGAGAGAAATTCAAGAATCCAAAAATCAGAGCCAACAAAAACTTTTTCTCATCATATAGGGCTATGCATGTAGATCACCTTACTAATTATTTTGAGGGTGCAACTGCCATGATGCTTGCTTATGTGTTTATCTTTGCTCTAAAAACACTCACCATGATCTCTTGATCATCCAAAGACAAAGAAAAATAAAAAGGAAAAGAAACTATAAAAATCCTTTTCACACACACATAAGGCTTAGGCCATATTTACCAATCTTTGATATAGACCTTTTTGGTTTGCACCATTGAGTGTAAATGGATACTAAACACATATTAACAACTTTGGAAACAATCAAACACATTTCAAATCAAATTTGAAACAAATATGAGCTCACATGTGATTATGGTCATATGGGACATTTTTATTCTGATGCTCACTTTGAGCCCCTGGCTTTTGAGTTTTCACTTCTACCCTTGACCATTTCTTTGCACCTCATCCAAGACAACATCAAGGACAGCAACTTTGCTCAAGAACACACCCCAAAATTCCATCTCTATTTCAAATGGCAAGCAAGCAAAGTGGGGACTTTTCATTAAAGTGAAGATCATATGCAAAATGAATTTTTGCATTTCAAATCCAAATTGAACCAAACCAACACCATTCTACTACATTTAATATATGAGTTCAACTCACCAAAAAGAATTGCAAAATTCGAAAATAATTTTCTTTCGGGCATTACCCCAAACACCTGGCAGGCAGGGTGAAAAATGAAGCCCATGCTGAAATTTTACATTGGACTTGGTCCAACCTGAGCCACCACTGCACCCCTGGCACCTCCTCTCACTTCACCACCCCAGTAGCACCACTTGCACTGACCATTGCTTGGTCAAATCATCAAGATCATGCCATGCCGTGGCATGGCAATGCCACCATCATGCCACCCTCACCTCTGGCCATCTCTGGACCTCACCACCATGTCCTTTCCCTTCTTCTCACCTCCCTGGACACGCTCGTGAACCTCCTTGACCAAACCGACGCGTGCACAAGCCAGCCCCGTGGTGCCCAGACACGCCCAGGCATGCCCATGTCGCGCCAGAGCGCGCATGGCGCCAGCCCTGGACGCGCCAGAGCGTGACGACGCCCACCGCCTCGCGTCACCTCCGCACTCGCTCTCAGCGCCAGTCGACGCGTGACACCACCCTGAACTGCCTGGACACGCCCAATGGCCCGCGGGAACGCCGCAGGTGACGAACGCATCCACGACCGTCCGCCATGACCTGCGCGCTCCCGTCAAGCTCACCGCCGCTGTAGACCCTCGTCTTCACCGCCAGCACGCGCGTCAGCCTCGCCAGGACACCAGCAACCAGACCAGCCCATCCCTTGCCTCTTCGCAGCCCTGGACCGACGATGACGCCGGCGACCCTAGCCGAGCGCCACAGCCACCTCCCGCAACTATAAAAGGAGGACTCCTCCTCTCAATCCGAGCACACCACTCGCTTCCCCTCCTCACCACAGCTCTCCTCGACCTCTCAATTGAATCGATTAGCCACCCCACTGTCCCAATTGCAAGCTCGCCGCCGCCGCCAGTACACGGAGTTCGCCGGAGCAGGAGGCCACCTCAGGCGACGCCGCTGCTTCCAGCTGCTTCACCGTCGTCGACAACGTCCCTGCGCACATCGCCGACGACCGCCGGAGCTCCGACGAGCTCGCCGACCCCCTACCGCCGTCGCAGTGAGTTCCCTTCTCACCGTCGACGACGACGCTCCCCAACCGTCCGATCCTCGCCTAATCCTACGGCGCAGACCTGCGCGTACCGCTTCGGTCGTTATGACCCGCTGACGCATGGGACCTGCAGTCAGACGGCCTGCTCGCGCTGGACGCGAAGTGGGCCGGCCCAAATCCTTTTTCTCTCTGCAGCCCAGCTAGTTTCCCGCGCGAGCCCACTAGTTCAAATTCAAATTTTCCAGAATAGATGAAATATGCAATCTGATGCCAAGTTTAAAATTCAATAGGGACAAATCTGCTCGGCCAAATTTTACAAACTTTATATTTTTGGAAACCCTAGGAAATTATCTACACAATGCCACTGGATAGAACCCTAGATCTATTGTAGAATTAAAGTGACAAAATAAACAAGGCAGGGACTTTTCTGCCTTATAATAATTCTTAAAAATCAACCATAAATGCTTTTCAGTTAATTCCACCTCCAATAATTCACATTTCACTTATACTAATTGTTTCTACAAAAATATGCCATGCCTACTTTGAATGATCATGGCTTAGTTGATTTAAATGACTTTATGGCTATTTCTAGTCAAAGATATTGTCCAAAACTATTAAGAAATCTTATGAGAGAGTTTCTCTCATTTAAATCTTGTCACCACCAATTCCAAATGAAGTAGAGACTCTGGTCAATTAGGTCTCATAGGAATTGTTGGTGATATTAAATCCTTGCTATGCTAAAACTAAATAGTATGAGGTGCTCACCTCATTTAAATCATTTTCTCAAAATGATAAGTGTGAAGAGGTTGACTTGGGTCAACCTAGGTCACATATCATGCATAAGAGAAATTAACTCTTAATAAGATAATGAGAGGAAATTATTTCTCTGAATAATTCAAAGTAACATTTAAGTTTAGTATGAGAGGAAATTATTTTTCTTAAATGATAAGAAGAACACACCCACCAACTCAATATTAATGTATGATGCTAGTTTAAAGTGTGTAGCTCATGAGTGTGCCTAGTTTAGTAAGTTAGTTTGGTATGATGATTGTGTACCCCGTATTCGTATTTTAGACGCTAGTACCGAGGAGTACCAGGAGGAGGAGGAGGTCTACTTCCAAGGAGAAGAAGACCACTTTGACCAATTCCCCAACCAAGGCAAGATAATACTCTTGCAAAGTGCAAAGCTCACCATGAGCAAGGCATTACCCCATTTACTTTATGCTTATGATCCTATTTCCCAGTTTTACTTTACAAGCTTTATTTACCTTTGTTTTATCAAAGTACTTTTTGAATTATGATTTACCTGGTTAGTATTGAATTAGTACAAGAGTATCAAACTTAGCCTAGAAGCAAAGCAAGTACTTAGCACACCTCATACCTAGTTGCTAGTGCTAAATGAAAAATGACTACTCTAGATGGGAACATGTGTTTATGAAATGATGATGGTGAAAACCTTGGAATGATGAGTCATTTCCATTGAAAGATTTTGAAGGTGAATATGACATGAAATTGACTTGGTGATTTTGGCTAAAAACTGATGATTGAGTTGGATGCGATACCATTCCAATTTTTGAGTACCCCCACAATACCTGATTATGGGTAAGGCTTAGCTGGATACTTATGTGTCTTAGTATGGGTTCCCTCTGAACACACATCATAGGGGTTATGCTTGAGGCTGCCTCCGTTGTTGAGAAATGATGTGAATTGAGGTGAATTGTACGGCCAAGCCCTGTGCAGTTCCCGGGTTAACAGTTGGTTTTCACCGGGAGGCCAAGCTCATGGGGAGAGGTGCCTATACTAGGGTGTGTAAGTGAAAGGTTAACGGTTGATGATCCGCGTACTGAGTTACGATTATTCGGGGTTTATCCCTGACGGATGTAATCAAATGTTGTGGCACAAGTGTGCAACCTCTGCAGAGTGTAAACCTATTCGAATAGCCGCGTCCGCGGTCATGGACAGTTGGAAAGGCCATACTATTTTCTGTCATCAGAATCTACATCTCTTTGAACTTGAACGGTGACTTTGAATTTGAATCACAACTGAGTTGTGGGAATGACACTAATGTTCTCACCTGAGTTAGTTAGCACATGAGGAGTGGTTTACAAAAATGTTTCTAAACAAAAATTGGCTTTATGCAAATAACCCTAGAGCTTAGAACACTTTCAATAGCAATGTTAGTACTTACATTAGTATTAGATTGCGAGTACTTAAAGTACTCACGGCTTTGTCCCTGGCTATTCAAATGGCCAGACTATGAAGCCGAGCAGCAGTACGAGGATGACGATCAGCAAGACGTCTACTACAACTAGGAGCTTCTACCGTCAAGCGTTGGCCTGTGGACTAGAGAGTCCTTGTATCTTACGCTTCCGCTATGAACTTGTGTTTGTTCGTTGATCAATAGATCAACTATTCGTGTAATATGGATCATGTGATTCCAAGTTGTAAGACATTATGGTTTGTAATGAATGATGACTGTGATACTTAACTATTATGCCTCGCAACAACATTATTCCTGGGATTGCGATGTATGACATAATAGGCATTCGGACTTAAAAATCCGGGTGTTGACAAGTTGGTATCAGAGCCATTGTTTGACCTTAGGAGACCCTAGTTAGAAATGGACGTTCTAAAAATTTAGTTTCAAAAAGGAAGGAAGTATTTCTGAAAATTTAAGTCTTTGTCTTCTCTTTGAGTTCTTTGGAAAACAAGAAGTCATGCTCTTCCTTAGAAATATAACTAAAACTTTGCCACACTTGTTCACTTCTCTAACTTAATCCTTCACTTCACTTTCAGATGGAGCCCGTGAACACAAAGTTTTACCAGCTTGGGAATGGGGGAAGCTTGATCTTCGAGAACGACCTCAACGCCCTGTCCGACCACCTTGGTCGCCCGCACCCAGAGTTCCACGGAGCTCAGATCACGGACCAGCCAGGAGGCGAGCTGCAGTGGATCATCACCGCTGACTTGAGGGGCAAGATGGAGCCTCCCACTTCTGAGAGGATCCTCTTCTCCTTCATGGAGAGCAACTGGCTGGACGGACTTGCCCGCGCCCTTCAGGAGGGACTCGCACGCCTGTGCGGGATGAGCGGGGAGGCACTCAAGGACCCTCGCTTCTCCCACCTTGCGAGGCGTAACTCTGCTGGAGAGCCCATGGACATGCCATCCCACCCGGAGCTGAAGCACCATGTGGAGCATCTCGACTTCATGCTGTACCACACTCAGCAGGATCTCGACCACTCCCGTGAGTACGCCAACCAGACTCACGCCCGCATCATCGAGCAAGGCGACGCCATCAAGATGCTCGCCAATGACCGCAGGACTCTCCGCTAGCAGCGGACGAAGAAGGATGCCACCATCACCCGCCTCCGCGCGAAGATAGCAGCACTCGAGGCCACTGTCAAGGCCCAGGAGGAGCAGATGAAGAAGATGGAGAAGACATTCAGGGAGGAAGCGACTACCTGAGTGACGACGACGACTTCGAGGAGGATGAGAACACCGAGGGGGAAGACTATGAGTTCCTGGACGACGGAGATGATGCCCACACCCCCATCGATGTTGATGATGATGAGGAGTAGTTCACTTATGCACTATCGCAGGTGTGAGTTGTATCCCGCCCCAGGTATCGTAGCTTGGAGAAGAAGGGTTCTTAAAACCCTTAGTGTGCTAGCTTGTAATGTGTGTTGTTTGCTATGAATGAATGTATGTTTGTGTCATCATGGAAAGACTTCAAGTTTTAAGCTTTTGAACTTAAAAACAAAACAAGCCATAGACAATTTCCCTCTTATCTCATGATCAATCTCAATGCTCAGATGGCCCCTCCAACTCGCAACGCGAATCAAGACGCTATGATGCAGATGTTGCAAGTTATGCTGGAAGATAGAGAAGCAGAAAGAGCTGAAAGGCAAGCCAACCTTGCAGCACTTCAACAGCTTGCCAACAACAATCAAGGCCACCATGATCATCCAGGATCCAAGCTCAAGAACTTCCAGAATACCAACCCACCAGTTTTCAGCAAGACTGAGGAACCACTTGATGCAGATGATTGGCTCCAAACTATGGAGAACAATCTAGAAGTAGCTGGAGTTGAAGAGAATGAGAAAGTGTTGTTTGCCACGCACTACTTAGCAGGGCCAGCAAGAGCTTGGTGGACAAGCACCCGTGCCATGAACGCGGGACAGTTTATGACTTGGACTGATTTCAAGCTCAAGTTCAGCACGTACCATGTGCCCCCAGGTCTGATAAAGAAGATGAGAGATGAGTTCCGTGAACTGAAGCAAGGCCGGATGTCCGTGATGGAATACCGCGACAAGTTTCTCACACTGTCAAGGTACGCCCCGGATGAGACCGACACTACTGAGAAGAGGAAGGAAAGGTTCCTGAACGGACTGCATGATGAGATGCAGACTGTGTTGATCAACATCCCCTTCGCCGACCTCGAAGCCCTTGTTGACTCCGCCATCCAAATGGAGGGCAAACTGCACCAAGCCAGCGAGAACCGCAAGCACCGCATGATGAACCAGAGTGGGCCTAGCAATGCCCCAAGGTATCGCCCCAACTCAGGCGGAGGCTTCAGGACCAACAAGCCCAATGCACAGATGTCACGTCCGGTTTATCAGAACCGGAGTGGAGGAAACCCCAGGCCAGGAGGCCACCACAACAACAGTAACTACAACACCAACAACAACTACAACCGGGCTCCGCCGAGAACCCCCAACCACAACAACAGCAACAACAACACCAACACCGCACCAAGGACCGGGAGCAATGCGATCCCCGTCGCGAACAAGCAGGACAAGACCACCATCACTTGCTATGAGTGTGGTGTAGTGGGGCATTACTCCAATGAGTGTCCCAAGAGGCTCGCCAAGCTCGCAGGCAACCCCGCACCACCAGCTCAGCAGCAACGCCGTGTCTCCACCGGCAAGAAATTCGCCCCCAACAACCCGAACAACCGTGGAGGTCGCCTCTACCACATGAACGTCGAGGAAGCCCAGGAAGCACCAGACGTGGTGCTGGGTATGTTCTCTGTTAACTCAATACCAGCAAGAGTGTTGTTTGATTCTGGAGCATCGCATTCGTTCGTTACAGAAGATTTTGTGTGCACTAGTAAGATTCAACCAATCAGCTTGAAACATGTCATGATAGTTCAAATACCTGGATCAACAACTAAAGCTAGAAAATTTTGCAAAGTTGTACCCATCAGAATTCATGAAATAGATTTTTATGCAAACTTGATTGTTCTGGGAACAAAAGGATTGGAAGTAGTACTGGGTATGGATTGGATGGCGAAACATCATGGATTGATAGACTGCGCCAAGAAGGCCATCACCATGACTAGTAGCACCGGAATAATAATAGAACATGTGTCTGAAAGACTACCCAGAAATTTCACCTGCAACCAAAGTGTAGCCAAGCCAGCTCTGGATCAAATCAGGGTCGTCTGTCGATACCCTGATGTGTTTCCGGATGATCTACCCGGTATGCCCCCAGATCGGGATATCGAATTCATCATCGAGTTAATCCCTGGAACAGGACCTATAGCCCAGAGAGCCTACAGCATGATCCCGCAGAACTAGTGGAACTGAAGAAGCAACTAGATGATATGTTGTACAAAGGTCTGATTCGACCAAGTGCGTCACCTTGGAGATCACCAGTTTTGTTTGTGGATAAAAAGGACGGTGCCACTCGTTTGGTTACGGATTATCGTAAGCTTAACGATGTCACCATCAAGAACAAATATCCCTTGCCAAAGATAGAAGACCTGTTTGACCAGCTGACCGGTGCCCGAGTGTTCTCGAAGATTGATCTGAGGACAGGTTACCATCAACTGAAGATCTGAGCAACAGATATTCCAAAGACTGCCTTTACCACCAGATATGGACTGTATGAATACAATGTTATGTCCTTTGGACTGACCAATGCCCCCGCTTACTTCATGAACCTCATGAATAAGATCTTTATGGAATTCCTGGATAAGTTTGTCGTTGTCTTCATCGACGACATTCTTATCTACTCCAAATCAGAAGAGGAACATGAGCAACATTTGGAAGTGGTCCTAGAAACCCTGAGGCAGCACAAGTTGTACGCCAAGTTTAGCAAATGTGAGTTTTGGTTGAAAGAAGTAGGATTCCTGGGACACATTTTGTCTGCAGGAGGTATTGCCGTAGATCCCGCTAAAATCAAAACCGTTGAGGAATGGAAAGCCCCAACCACCCAGACTGAAGTCCGAGCCTTTCTGGGATTAGCGGGATATTACCGCAGATTCGTAGAAGGATTTTCAAGCATCGCAAGACCAATGACGCAACTGCTGAAGAAGGATAAGAAGTTTGACTGGAATGACAAATGTGAAGAAAGCTTTCAGCAGCTCAAGCTCAGGTTAACCACAGCCCCAATACTGATCATGCCCGATGTTACCAAGCCATTCGATGTCTATTGTGATGCATCCAAGATTGGTCTTGGATGTGTGTTGATGCAAGAAGGCAAGGTGATATCATACCTATCAAGGCAACTGAAGCAACATGAACAGAACTATCCAACGCATGACTTGGAGTTAGCAACCGTAGTGTTAGCGCTGAAGGTTTGGCGTCATTACCTCATGGGTAATCGATGCGAGATATATTCAGATCACAAGAGCCTGAAGTACATTTTCACCCAGAAGGAGCTGAACATGAGACAGCGCAGATGGATAGAATTAATCAAGGATTACGACATGGAAATTCACTACCACCCCGGCAAGGCCAATGTGGTAGCGGATGCCTTGAGCAGACTGCCATGTCAGTTGAACTCCATGATCGCAATAGAGCAGCCCAGCCTGTATCAAGAGTTTGAACAGTTCAGATTAGAGCTAGTGAGCGAAGGATTCTTAGCCAGCATTGAGCTCCAACCCACCTTGATGAGCCAGATAAAAGAAGCCCAGAAGGGAAATGCCAGCATTGACGGAATAAAGAGTCAGATAGCTGCAGGAAAGGCACCAGGATTTACCATAGATGAAGAAGGAGTTCTTTGGTACAACGGACGCCTTTGTGTACCGCCAGATTCTGAGTTGAAGCAAGTCATTTTGAAGGAAGCTCATGATACACTGTATTCCATTCATCCCGGAGGAACCAAGATGTACCAAGACCTGAAGGAACAATTCTGGTGGCACGGAATGAAGCGAGAGATAGGAAGCTACATCGCCAAGTGTGATATCTGTCAACGAGTCAAAGCAGAACATCAACGACCCGCAGGACTGTTGCAACCCTTACAGATTCCTGAGTGGAAATGGGATTCTGTCGGTATGGACTTTATCACAGGACTGCCCAAATCTAGCCGAGGAAATGACTCCATTTGGGTAGTCATCGATAGGTTGACCAAGGTTGCACATTTCATCCCCGTCAAGACCACATACCAAGGCCCAAAGCTCGCAGAGTTATACATATCCAGAATAGTCAGCCTGCACGGAACACCGAAGTCAATTGTGTCAGATAGAGGATCACAATTCACCTCAAGATTCTGGCAGAAGGTGCATGAAGGACTAGGAACCCGTCTGAATTTCAGCATAGCCTATCACCCGCAGACTGACGGACAGACCGAGAGAGTCAACCAGATACTGGAAGATATGTTGAGAGCCTATGTGCTAGAGTATGGATCCAAATGGGAAGACTGCCTACCGTACGCAGAATTCTCCTACAACAACAGTTATCAAGCCAGCTTACAGATGGCCCCCTTTGAAGCCCTGTACGGAAGGAAATGCCGTACCCCTCTGAACTGGTCAGAAGTTGGAGATAATCAAGTCTTCGGCCCCGACATTCTCCGAGAAGCTGAAGAGAAGGTGCACAAGATCCGCGAGTACCTCAAGACCGCCCAATCAAGACAGAAGAGCTACGCCGACAAGAGAAGTCGAGAGATGACATTCGAGATCGGAGATTTTGTGTATCTCAAAGTCTCACCCCTCAAAGGAATGCAGAGATTCCAACTCAAAGGAAAGCTCACCCCCAGATATGTCGGACCCTTCAAAGTTCTGAGTCGCCGAGGAGAAGTTTCATATCAGCTTGAACTACCGGAAGAGATGTCCGCAGTGCACAATGTGTTTCACATCTCACTGCTTCGAAAGTGCCTAGAAGTACCGGAGAAGACCGAAGTATTCAAGAACATCGACCACAGAGCCACTGATATCAACCAAGATCTAACCTACCGCGAAGTGCCTATTCGCATCCTTGAAGAAGCTTTCAGGACCACCCGCACTAGAAGTATCAAGTTCCTAAAAATACAATGGAGTAATCACACCGAAGAAGAAGCCACTTGGGAACGCGAAGAGGATATGAAGAAGGAATACCCAGATCTCTTTAGTACCTAGTTTTCTCTAGATCTCGGGACGAGATCTTTTGTAAGGGGGAAGGGTTTGTAACAGCCCAAGATTTGAAAAAAAGGAACAAGAGAGAAATTCAAGAATCCAAAAATCAGAGCCAACAAAAACTTTTTCTCATCATATCGGGCTATGCATGTAGATCACCTTACTAATTATTTTGAGGGTGCAACTGCCATGATGCTTGCTTATGTGTTTATCTTTGCTCTAAAAACACTCACCATGATCTCTTGATCATCCAAAGACAAAGAAAAATAAAAAGGAAAAGAAACTATAAAAATCCTTTTCACACACACATAAGGCTTAGGCCATATTTACCAATCTTTGATATAGACCTTTTTGGTTTGCACCATTGAGTGTAAATGGATACTAAACACATATTAATAACTTTGGAAACAATCAAACACATTTCAAATCAAATTTGAAACAAATATGAGCTCACATGTGATTATGGTCATATGGGACATTTTTATTCTGATGCTCACTTTGAGCCCCTGGCTTTTGAGTTTTCACTTCTACCCTTGACCATTTCTTTGCACCTCATCCAAGACAACATCAAGGACAACAACTTTGCTCAAGAACACACCCCAAAATTCCATCTCTATTTCAAATGGCAAGCAAGCAAAGTGGGGACTTTTTATTAAAGTGAAGATCATATGCAAAATGAATTTTTGCATTTCAAATCCAAATTGAACCAAACCAACACCATTCTACTACATTTAATATATGATTTCAACTCACCAAAAAGAATTGCAAAATTCGAAAATAATTTTCTTTCGGGCATTACCCCAAACACCTGGCAGGCAGGGTGAAAAATGAAGCCCATGCTGAAATTTTACATTGGACTTGGTCCAACCTGAGCCACCACTGCACCCCTGGCACCTCCTCTCACTTCACCACCCCAGTAGCACCACTTGCACTGACCATTGCTTGGTCAAATCATCAAGATCATGCCATGCCGTGGCATGGCAATGCCACCATCATGCCACCCTCACCTCTGGCCATCTCTGGACCTCACCACCATGTCCTTTCCCTTCCTCTCACCTCCCTGGACACGCTCGTGCACCTCCTTGACCAAACCGACGCGTGCACAAGCCAGCCCCGTGGCGCCCAGACACGCCCAGGCATGCCCATGTCGCGCCAGAGCGCGCATGGCGCCAGCCCTGGATGCGCCAGAGCGTGACGACGCCCACCGCCTCGCGTCACCTCCGCCTTCGCTCTCAGCGCCAGTCGACGCTTGACACCACCCTGAACCGCCTGGACACGCCCAATGGCCCGCGGGAACGCCGCAGGTGACGAACGCATCCACGACCGTCCGCCATGACCTGCGCGCTCCCGTCAAGCTCACCGCCACTGTAGACCCTCGTCTTCACCGCCAGCACGCGCGTCAGCCTCGCCAGGACACCAGCAACCAGACCAGCCCATCCCTTGCCTCTTCGCAGCCCTGGACCGACGATGACGCCGGCGACCCTAGCCGAGCGCCACAGCCACCTCCCGCAACTATAAAAGGAGGACTCCTCCTCTCAATCCGAGCACACCACTCGCTTCCCCTCCTCACCACAGCTCTCCTCGACCTCTCAATTGAATCGATTAGCCACCCCACTGCCCCAATGGCAAGCTCGCCGCCGCCGCCAGTACACGGAGTTCGCCGGAGCAGGAGGCCACCTCAGGCGACGCCGCTGCTTCCATCTGCTTCACCGTCGTTGACAACGTCCCTGCGCACATCGCCGACGACCGCCGAAGCTCCGACGAGCTCGCCGACCCCCTACCGCCGTCGCAGTGAGTTCCCTTCTCGCCGTCGACGATGACGCTCCCCAACCGTCCGATCCTCGCCTAATCCTACGACGCAGACCTGCGCGTACCGCTTTGGTCGTTATGACCCGCTGACGCGTGGGACCTGCAGTCAGACGGCCTGCTCGCGCTGGACGCGAAGTGGGCCGGCCCAAATCCTTTTTCTCTCTGCAGCCCAGCTAGTTTCCCGCGCGAGCCCACTAGTTCAAATTCAAATTTTCCAGAATAGATGAAATATGCAATCTGATGCCAAGTTTAAAATTCAATAGGGACAAATCTACTCGGCCAAATTTTACAAACTTTATATTTTTGGAAACCCTAGGAAATTATCTACACAATGCCACTGGATAGAACCCTAGATCTATTCTAGAATTAAAGTGACAAAATAAACAAGGCAGGGACTTTTCTGCCTTATAATAATTCTTAAAAATCAACCATAAATGCTTTTCAGTTAATTCCACCTCCAATAATTCACATTTCACTTATACTAATTGTTTCGACAAAAATATGCCATGCCTACTTTGAATGATCATGGCTTAGTTGATTTAAATGACTTTATGGCTATTTCTAGTCAAAGATATTGTCCAAAACTATTAAGAAATCTTATGAGAGAGTTTCTCTCATTTAAATCTTGTCACCACCAATTCCAAATGAAGTAGAGACTCTGGTCAATTAGGTCTCATAGGAATTGTTGGTGATATTAAATCCTTGCTATGCTAAAACTAAATAGTATGAGGTGCTCACCTCATTTAAATCATTTTCTCAAAATGATAAGTGTGAAGAGGTTGACTTGGGTCAACCTAGGTCACATATCATGCATAAGAGAAATTAACTCTTAATAAGATAATGAGAGGAAATTATTTCTCTGAATAATTCAAAGTAACATTTAAGTTTAGTATGAGAGGAAATTATTTTTCTTAAATGATAAGAAGAACACACCCACCAACTCAATATTAATGTATGATGCTAGTTTAAAGTGTGTAGCTCATGAGTGTGCCTAGTTTAGTAAGTTAGTTTGGTATGATGATTGTGTACCCCCGTATTCGTATTTTAGATGCTAGTACCGAGGAGTACCAGGAGGAGGAGGAGGTCTACTTCCAAGGAGAAGAAGACCACTTTGACCAATTCCCCAACCAAGGCAAGATAATACTCTTGCAAAGTGCAAAGCTCACCATGAGCAAGGCATTACCCCATTTACTTTATGCTTATGATCCTATTTCCCAGTTTTACTTTACAAGCTTTATTTACCTTTGTTTTATCAAAGTACTTTTTGAATTATGATTTACCTGGTTAGTATTGAATTAGTACAAGAGTATCAAACTTAGCCTAGAAGCAAAGCAAGTACTTAGCACACCTCATACCTAGTTGCTAGTGCTAAATGAAAAATGACTCTAGATGGGAACATGTGTTTATGAAATGATGATGGTGAAAACCTTGGAATGATGAGTCATTTCCATTGAAAGATTTTGAAGGTGAATATGACATGAAATTGACTTGGTGATTTTGGCTAAAAACTGATGATTGAGTTGGATGCGATACCATTCCAATT
The DNA here is from genome assembly GCF_019359855.2 of Lolium perenne. Classification (NCBI taxonomy): domain Eukaryota; kingdom Viridiplantae; phylum Streptophyta; class Magnoliopsida; order Poales; family Poaceae; genus Lolium; species Lolium perenne. Next base: position 47,418,295 of record NC_067244.2, read on the forward strand.
TTTGAGTACCCCCACAATACCTGATTATGGGTAAGGCTTAGCTGGAAACTTATGTGTCTTAGTATGGGTTCCCTCTGAACACACATCATAGGGGTTATGCTTGAGGCTGCCTCCGTTGTTGAGAAATGATGTGAATTGAGGTGAATTGTACGGCCAAGCCCTGTGCAGTTCCCGGGTTAACAGTTGGTTTTCACCGGGAGGCCAAGCTCATGGGGAGAGGTGCCTATACTAGGGTGTGTAAGTGAAAGGTTAACGGTTGATGATCCGCGTACTGAGTTACGATTATTCGGGGTTTATCCCTGACGGATGTAATCAAATGTTGTGGCACAAGTGTGCAACCTCTGCAGAGTGTAAACCTATTCGAATAGCCGCGTCCGCGGTCATGGACAGTTGGAAAGGCCATACTATTTTCCGTCATCAGAATCTACATCTCTTTGAACTTGAACGGTGACTTTGAATTTGAATCACAACTGAGTTGTGGGAATGACACTAATGTTCTCACCTGAGTTAGTTAGCACATGAGGAGTGGTTTACAAAAATGTTTCTAAACAAAAATTGGCTTTATGCAAATAACCCTAGAGCTTAGAACACTTTCAATAGCAATGTTAGTACTTACATTAGTATTAGATTGCGAGTACTTAAAGTACTCACGGCTTTGTCCCTGGCTATTCAAATGGCCAGACTATGAAGCCGAGCAGCAGTACGAGGATGACGATCAGCAAGACGTCTACCACAACTAGGAGCTTCTACCGTCAAGCGTTGGCATGTGGACTAGAGAGTCCTTGTATCTTACGCTTCCGCTATGAACTTGTGTTTGTTCGTTGATCAATAGATCAACTATTCGTGTAATATGGATCATGTGATTCCAAGTTGTAAGACATTATGGTTTGTAATGAATGATGACTGTGATACTTAACTATTATGCCTCGCAACAACATTATTCCTGGGATTGCGATGTATGACATAATAGGCATTCGGACTTAAAAATCCGGGTGTTGACACCATGTTTGACTAAGCTTTTACCAAAAATCAGTAACATGCAAAATACAAAATTAATATCATTAAATAGATAATAAAATATATTTTCCTACGGTATCTACACAGTATTATATTTGTTGATAGAATGTTCTAAAATTTTGGTCAAACTTTGCTTGTTTTGATTTCTCAAAAATAAATAAGGCTTAAGCTTTTGGATGGTGGTAGTACATTCATATCTAGACAAAGCTGAGTTAACTAGTTTTTTGTCTGTCCATAGCTAGTGTTCACGCTGCAAAAGGCTAAGAGCATCCACTATATGCATCAGTCTATCTCATACAGTAATTCAATATCACTGCTGAGGTCTGCCTTTTGTTTTGCTATTCATATGCAGACTGAAATTTTAGGGCCTTTACTCAAAAGGAAGATCAAAACTGCGGCTGATCAGGCTGCCAGTATGTTGATGCCGCCCCCATCTTCTAAATGCCTCTACAAGCACAAGGCCACGCGCCAGCTGGGTGGTGATCTTTTAATGAATATGGTATATTTTCTTAATCCACAAAACATGCCTTGATTTTTCTCTGTTTATTGTCGGTTTTTTCTATGCTTGCCAAAAGTTTACAACAACAACAACAACAACCAAGCCTTTCAGTCCCAAACAAGTTGGGGTAGGCTAGAGTTGAAACCCATAAGATCTCGAAGCCAAAAGTTTAGAAACACCAAATTCGTTTGCTTACAATCATCATACAGTAATGTTCATCTACTCCAGTTCCCCTAACCCAACAAAAAATGATGTTAATTACGATTTTTAGATTAAAAGAGCACCATTAGGCGCTGTTAATTACGACTTTGAGATTAAAATGTCATTTGCAATTGTTAATTACAATTTTGAGACAAATGGTTAGTTTAACCTCGATCTCTTCTGCTCTCCATTTATCCCAACCGAACAAAAATTTAACCATTCCATTCCTCTGAAATGGAACCATTCCATTCCATTCCACGCTGTTTCAGAACCGAACACACCCTTGCATTGTTGTGAACTGTTGTCCATACACGGCCATACCCTTCCACTTACATCCAGCACTATATGCATCGATCTTGTCTCAGAGTCATTCAATATCACTGCTGAGATCTGTTCCCATTCTTATGCAGGCTGAAACTGCTGCGCCTTTACTCAAGTGGATGCAAAATGAGGCTAATGAGGCTGCTGTGAGGACGATGGTGCCGGCACCATCTTCCGAAAACCTCTACAAGCACGAGGCCATGGGCCAGCTGGGTGGTGACCTTTTAATGAATCTGGTATATTTTCTTAATCCACATACATGATTTCATTATTATCTGTTTAATTACTGTTGGCTTTGTCTAATGCTTACCAAAAGTTCAGAAACACTGCGTTTGCTTACAATCATCATACACTAATTTTTCACTTTTCAGTCTGTCTCATCCAGTATATAAACTGTTGATTTCCATTGGCTTCTTTTGTAATCATTTGAATTGTTGTCAACTGTTCTCTGTGCACAACCCTATTCTTCCACTTACACCTGCACTATTTGCATCAGTCTATCTCATAGATTTATTAAATATCAATGATGAGTTCTGTTGCTATTCATATGCAGGATGAAACTTCTGTGCCTCTACTCAAATGGATAAAAAATGATCCTGATGAGGCTGCTTTGTGAAGACGATGGTGCCGCCACCATCTTACGAAAACCTCCTCAAGCACAAGGCCACGGGTCGGCTGGGTGGTACCCTTTTCAAGAAGCGGTATATTTTCTTAATCCTCATACATGATTTGATTTTTGTCTGTTTATTGCCGGCTTTGTCTAATGCTTACCAATAGTTCAGAAACACACACACCTATTCTTACACTTACATCCAGCACTATATGCATCAGTGTCTCATAGATTCATTTTATATATCACTGCTGATGTCTGTTGCTCTTCAATTTTCATATGCAGACTGAAACTGCTAACCCTTCATTGGTCAAAAGGATTGCAACTGCTGCTGATGAGGCATCTGCAGAGGCTGCCACCAAGTTACTGTCAGCCCCACCTTCTGGATGCTTATATAAGCTCAAGTCCAAGGACCAGCCGGGCCGTAACCATCCAAGGGTTCGGGTATATTTTCTTAAGCCACATATACATGCCATGATTTATGTCTGATATTATCACCGGCTCTGTCTAATGCTTTTTGGAATTCGGAAACACCAAATTAGCATGCTTATATTCATCATACACTAATTTTTCACTGTTCAGTTTGTAACATAGTGTTATGCACTCGCTTGTCAACATTTGCATTGCTCTGAACTATGCACTTTACACAACCTAATTCTTCCACTTACATTCAGCGCTACGCACCAGTAGTACCTCCCATGTTTCCTTCACCATCCCGATGCCGAGCTTGGTGGGAATATGGCGGGCCCATGTACATACCCGCATATAACACCTCCTATGGCTCTATCTACCTTTCTAGTAGCTCCTTCACAGAGTTACAGGTATGTATTCTCAGTGGTTTAGCATGAATTGGCATATAGTAAAGTCTTGTTTTTAGTCTTCCTGCTTCTTACATTTGTATCAATTTTCACATGCAGACTGTACCTTGTGAACTTCGTCCAATGATTAACCAGATGTGTCCGCATGAAGGGTCTTTCACTATGCATGGCAATGGCAAATTGATGAACACCTACACGGTCTATGAGGTGTATGTCTACAAGACGCAGGCCATCACATATTTGTATGGACATGATTGGAGAAAGTTTGCTTTTGACTACGGTCTGAAGAAGGGCGACAGTGAGGATCGAAACTCAAACGGGCAGATATACGTAATGCTTACAGAGTTGGAGACACTTCCAAATATATAATATGTAACTTTTTTCTACTCATATCTTTTGATAACTGTTCTGAGCAGTTGTTCTAAACCATTCCCTCTGTTCTAGCTTGCTGGGTTTAACATGATCAAAGCTGCAGATCCCCTGATGGAACATGAGCGGATGTCACAAAGGGCAACCACACCAGCACCGGCACCGGCTTCCCACTCTCCTGCATCAGCACCGGTTCCTGTACCAGCTCCGTTTACTGCATCTACCCAGCAGTCCCCTACATCAGCATTGGTTCCTGTAGAGGCCCCATATACTACACCTGCCCAAAGAGGCTCCTGCATCAAGACTGGTTCCTCTAGCTGCACCGTTCTGCACCTGCCCAATAGTCTCCTGCATCGATCAGCACGGTTCCTCTAGAGGCACCGTTCTCGCACCTGCCCAGCAGTCTCCTGCATCAGCACCAGCTCGTGTACCAGCCCAAGCTCCTACACCTGCCCCAGCCAGATCACCGAGGTCTCAGCTCATTGCTGTGGCCACCCGTGTGGTTACCAGGACGCATCTGAAGGCTATGTTCGTGAGTATATGACAGCATAACTGCTCTTATCTTGATGTCTTCTCTGCTCAAAGTCTCACATGGTTCAGTGCATTGGTGCCATTGACTAATTTTTGGTGGTATCTCTTGCTTTGAATCAGAAATTGCCTAAAAGTATCTCCAAGGATCTCAATGCTGGCCGAAGGGGCAAGATATCCCTCGTCATGGAGAGTGAAGGTCTCACCGTGGAGGGACGGTACTCCGTCAGTCCCACAGATGGCCGCTTGGCTGTTACTTCCAGGTGGAAAAAGTTCATTGACGGTGCCAAACTTCGCATTGGATCAAAGTTGAAGGTCAAGATCTTTCGATGCCACTGTGACATGCTGGTCATAAAGTTCGCGGTTGTCTAGTTCTGTTGCCCCATGAGCCCTTAGCAAATGCATTTGTAGTTATACTTATATAAGGTTATCTTATCTGAACTGCTAATTAATTGTATGGGTGGTAAAACTCTGGCAAGCTTTTGCTCTTAGCAAGTATGTATGTATGATCAGCTATTATGATAACTAATGTTTGTGTTCATCTTAATTTGCATTTCCGTTTTAGAAAAAAACTTAATATCTATTTTGGCTGACCTGTTAGAGAACTATCAGATTGAACCCACAACATGATTCAAATAGATTCATTACACCGAGCCACATGTCTTGACCTTGCTATACACTACTTCCATTAATCAGTGCAAGAAGGCTTACCTGAGCTGCCTGAACCATGGCAGATTCGAATCCACCTTATCTATCTAGAAATACAACCTTTGCAGAAAGAGGATTTGCAGTATGGGGAGGCTGACATTGGGGACCCATGAGCCAGCAGCGTCGTCAACGTTTTAAAGATGGCAGGAGATCGAAAGAAAAAATAAGCCAAAAATCAGTTGGTAAACAAATTCAAGAAAAGAAACATTTACCTTTCTGAGAGGATGACATGCGGGACCCATGAGGCCGCAGCATCCTCAACTATTTCAAGGCGGCGGGGGATCAAAAGAAAAAAGGAAATAGCCAGAAATTAATTAGGGTCAAAAATAAATCCATCAAAGGAAACTTTTATTGTTCATAGAGGATGACATGTGGGACCGACTTGCCAGCTACGTCGTCATCGTTTCAAAGGGGGCAGGGGATCAAAAGAAAAAGGCAAATAGCCAGAAATTAGGGGAAAAATTAAATCCAACAAAGGAAACTTTTATTGTTCATAGAGGATGACATGCGGGACCCATGAGCCAGCAGCTTCCTCAACGTTTCAAAGTCGGCATGAGATTGAAAGAAAAAGGCAAGTGACATAATACCAGGAGCCAAAAATAATCCAAGAAAAGAAACTTTGTTGTACATAGAGGATGACATGCGGGTCCCATTTTGTAGCAGCGGTCTCAACGCTTCCAAGGCGGCACAGGACCGAAAGAAAAATGAAGTAGCCAGAAATCAGGGTGTGAAAAAAAATCCAAGAAAAGAAAGATTTCAATTGGGCTGTATCTGGACATCTGGGCCTTCGAACTATCCTGCTGGGCGTTTTGACTCGTACAATTTCAGCCCACTCCAAAACAGGAAAGGTCGGATTTTTCTCAAAAAAAAAAAAACAGGAAAGTCCTATGCTTCGCAAAAACAAAAAACAAGGAGATTCAACATATAAGTTTGTTTATGTAGATATAAAGATTTAACTTATCCGTTTGCAATAGCTCAGAGCGAAATACAACGTTTATTGTCTGCAAAATAAAATATCACATGTTTCTTGTACGGGGAGGCTGACATCGAGGACCCATGAGCCAGCAGCGTCGTCAACGTTTCAAAGGCGGCAGGGGACCGAAAATAAAAAAAAGCCAAAAATCAGTTGGTAAAAAAATACAAGAAAAGAAAACATTTATCGTTCTGAGAGGATGACATGCGGGACCCATGAGGCAGCAGCATCCTCAACGTTTCAAAGTCGGCATGAGATCGAAAGAAAAAGCCAAGTGACATAATATCAGGAGCCAAAAATAATCCAAGAAAATAAACTTTATTGTACATAGAGGATGACATGCGGGTCCCATTTTGTAGCAGCGGTCTCAACGTTTCCAAGGCGGCACAGGACCAAAAGAAAAATGAGGCAGCAGCATTCTCAACAATTCCAAGGCGGCAGGGGATCAAAAGAAAAAAAGGAAATAGCCAGAAATTAATTAGGGGTCAAAAATAAATCCACCAAAGAAAACTTTTATTGTTCATAGAGGATGACATGTGGGACCGACCTGCCAACAGCGTCCTCATCGTTTCAAAGGGGGCAGGGGATCAAAAGAAAAAGGCAAATAGCCAGAAATTAGGGGTCAAAAATAACTCCAAGAAAGGAAACTTTTATTGTTCGTAGAGGATGACATGCGGGACCCATGAGCCAGCAGCTTACTCAACGTTTCAAAGGTGGCATGAGATCGAAAGAAAAAGGCAAGTGACCAAATATCAGGAGCCAAAAATAATCCAAGATTTATTGTACATAGAGGATGACATGTGGGTCCCATTTTGCAGCAGCGGTCTCAATGTTTGTAATGCGGCTTGAGATCAAAAGAAAAAGAAAGTAGCTAGTAATTAGGGGGTAAAAAAATCCAAGAAAAGAAAGTTGATGGACATAGAGGATGACATGCGGGTCCCTTGAGCCAACAGCTTACTCAACGTTTCAAAGGGGGCAGGGGATCAAAATAAAAAGGCAAGCCAAAAATCAGAGGGTGAAAAAAAATCCAACAAAGGAAACTTTTATAGCACATAGAGGATGACATGCGGGTCCCATGAGCCAGCAGGTTCCTCAACGTTTCAAACGTGGCATGAGATCGAAAGAAAAAGGCAAGTGACCAAATATGAGGTGCCAAAAAAAACTCCAAGAAAAGAAAGTTGATTGCTGATAGAGGATGACATGCGGGTCCCATTTAGCTGCAGCGGTCTCACTGTTTGAGAGGCGGCAGGGGATCGAAAGAAAAAGGCAAGTGACCAAATATCAGGAGCCAAAAATAATTCAAGAAAAGAAAGTTTTATAGTCCATAGAGGATGACATGCGGGTCCCATTTAGTAGCAGCGGTATCACCGTTTGAGAGGCGGCAGGGGATCGAAAGAAAAAGGCAAGTGACCAAATATGAGGTGCCAAAAAAATCCAAGAAAAGAAAGTTTTATAGTACATAGAGGATGACATGCGGGTCCCATTTAGCAGCAGCGGTATCACCGTTTGGGAGGCGGCAGGGGATCGAAAGAAAAAGGCAAGTGACCAAATATGAGGTGCCAAAAAAAATCCAAGAAAAGAAAGTTTTATAGTACATAGAGGATGACATGCGGGTCCCATTTAGCGACGGTATCACCGTTTGAGAGGCGGCAGGATCGAAAAAAGGCAAGTGACCAAATATGAGGTGCCAAAAAAAACTCCAAGAAAAGAAAGTTGATTGCACATAGAGGATGACATGCGGGTCCCATTTAGCAGCGGTCTCAACGTTTCCAAGGCGGCAAGGGATCAAAAGAAAAAGGAAGTAGCCAGAAATCAGGGGGTCAAAAAAATCCAAGAATAGAAAGAATTTTGGTTCATAGAGGATGACATGCGGGACCCATGATCCTGCATCATAAACGGCTCGATCGGAGAACGTTGAACGAGATGGCGCGATCGAGAAAAAAAAACAATGCCAGAGAGGCTGCCATCTGGGCCCTACATCCCTCGGCGGTGCGGAATTGCGTTGACTCGGCCGGCGAACCCGAGATTTCGAGATGCACCACGTCCCGGGCCACCATACGCGACGTTTTGGTCGCTTTCGTCGGGCTAGGTGGCCTCAAAAACGAGAAAAAAAAGTTTTGACATGCACCACGGAGGGACCCAAAATCGTCGGCCATGGTACACCAGCAACCACGGCGCGACTTCAACTTCGTCGGCCATGGCAACTTTTCTTGTAGTGTGTTCTGTTTTGACAGATTCTGCCTTTTATTTCGCATTGCCTCTTTTGCTGTGTTGGATGGATTTCTTTGTTCCATTAACTTCCAGTAGCTTTGTGAAATGTCCAGAAGTGTTAAGAATGATTGTGTCACCTCTGAACATGTGAATTTTTGATTATGCACTAACCCTCTAATGAGTTTGTTTCGAGTTTGGTGTGGAGGAAGTTTTCAAGGATCAAGAGAGGAGGATGATATATGATTAAGAAGAGTGAAAAGTCTAAGCTTGGGGATGCCCCCGTGGTTCATCCCTGCATATTTCAAGAAGACTCAAGCATCTAAGCTTGGGGATTCCCAAGGCATCCCCTTCTTCATCGACGACTTATCAGGTTTCTTCTCTTGAAACTATATTTTTATTTGGCCACATCTTATGTACTTTACTTGGAGCGTCTGTTTGTTTTTATTTTTGTTTTGCTTGAATAAATGCTTGTGTGGGAGAGAGACACGCTCCGTTGGTTCATATGAACACATGTGTTCTTAGCTTTTAGTGTTCATGGCGAAGGTTTGAACTGCTTCGTTAATTGTTATATGGTTGGAAATGGGAAATGCTATATGTAGTAATTGGTATAATGTCTTGAACAATGTGATACTTGGCAATTGTTGTGCTCATGATTAAGTTCTTGCATCATATACTTTGCACCTATTAGTGAAGAAATACATAGAGCTTGCTAAAATTTGGTTTGCATAATTGGTCTCTCTAAGGTCTAGATATTTTCTTGTAAGGGTCGAACAACAAGGAAGACAGTGTAGAGTCTTATAATGCTTGCAATATGTTCTTATGTAAGTCTTGCTGCACTAGGTCATACTTGACTTTGCTTCAAAATAACCTTGCTATCCTAAGCCTTGTACTGAGAGGGAATAATTCTCGTGCATCCAAATCCTTGAGCCAAAAACTATGCCATTTGTGTCCACCATACCTACCTACTACATGGTATTTTTCTGCCATTCCAAGTAAATACTTCGTGTGCTACCTTTAAACAATTCAAAAGTTATTACCTCTTATTTGTGTCAATGTTTTATAGCTCATGAGGAAGTATGTGGTGTTTTATCTTTCGATCTTGTCATTTACTTTTGACAGACTTTCACAATGGACTAGTGGCTTCATCCGCTTATCCAATAATTTTGCAAAAAGAGCTGGCAATGGGGTTCCCAGCTCCAATTAATTACAACTTGCATTAATAATTCTCTTCACATGTTTTGCTCTGATTCATCAGTAAGCAACTTAATTTTGCAAGTAGACACTCCTTCATGGTATGTGAATGTTGGAAGGCACCCGAGGATTCGGTTAGCCATGGCTTGTGTAAGCAAAAGGTTGGGAGGAGTGTCATCAATAATGAAACTAAAATACATGTGTAAACAAAAGAGAAGAGGGATGATCTATCTTGCTGGTAGAGATAACGTCCTTCATGGGAGCCGCTCTTGAAAGTCTGGTTGATAAGGTAGTTAGAGTACCCATTACCATTCGTTGACAACAACAAACACCTCTCAAAACTTTACTTTTATGCTCTCTATATGATTTTAAAAGTTGAAAAGCTCTAGCACATGATTTATCCCTGCTTCACTCTACGAAGGGCCATTCTTTTACTTTTATGTTAAGTCAGTTTACCTACTTCCTTCCACCTTAGAAGCAAACACTTGTGTTAACTGTGCATTGATTCTTACATGTTTACCTATTGCACTTGTTATATTACCTTATGTTGACAACTATCCATGAGATATACATGTTACAAGTTGAAAGCAATTGCTCAAACTTATATCTTCCTTTGTGTTGCTTCAATGCCTTTACTTTGAAAATATTGCTTTATGAGTTAACTCTTATGCAAGACTTATTGATGCTTGTCTTGAAAGTACTATTCATGAAAAGTCTTTGCCATATGATTCAGTTGTTTAATCATTGTCTTTACCATTGCTTTGAATCGCTGCATTCATCTCATATACCTTGCAATAGTATGATTAAGATTATGTTGGTAGCATGTCACTTCAGAAATTATCTTTGTTATCGTTTACCTACTCGGGACGAGTAGGAACTAAGCTTGGGGATGCTGATACGTCTCCGACGTATCGATAATTTCTTATGTTCCATGCTTGTTTTATGACAATACCTACATGTTTTATACATACTTTATGATGATTTTATGCATTTTCCGGAACTAACCTATTGACGAGATGCCAAAGGGCCAGTTGATGTTTTCTGCTGTTTTTGGTTTCAGAAATCCTAGTAAGGAAATATTCTCGGAATCGGACGAAATCAACGCCCAGCATCTTAGAATTCCACGAAGCTTCCAGAACACCCGAGAGCCACCAGAGGGGAGCCCTGGTGGGCCCACACATGTAGGCGGCGCGGCCCAGGCCCTGGTCGCGCCCCCCTAATGTGTCATCGCCTCGTCGCCCTTCTGACTCAGCCTCTTCGCCTATTTAAAGGTCCCTGACCTAAATCTTCGAGACTGAAAAGCCACGGTACGAGAAACCTTCCAGAGCCGCCGCCATCGCGAAGCCAAGATCTGGGGGACAGGAGTCTCTGTTCCGGCACGCTGCCGGGACGGGGAAGTGCCCCCGGAAGGCTCCTCCATCGACACCACCGCCATCTTCATCACCGCTGTTGTCTCCCATGAGGAGGGAGTTGTTCTCCATCGAGGCTAAGGGCTGTACCGGTAGCTATGTGGTTAATCTCTCTCCCTATGTACTTCAATACAATAATCTCATGAGCTACCTTACATGATTGAGATTCATATGATGATGCTTGTAATCTAGATGTCATTATGCTAGTCAAGTGGATTTTACTTATGTGATCTCCGGAGACTCCTTGTCCCACGTGTGTAAAGGTGACAGTGTGTGCACCGTGTGGGTCTCTTAGGCTATATTTCACAGAATACTTATTCACTGTTATGAATAGCATAGTGAAGTGCTTATTTATATCCCTTTATGATTGCAATGTGCTTTGTATCACTATTTATCTATGTGCTACTCTAGTGATGTTATTAAAGTACTCTATTCCTCCTGCACGGTGTAATGGTGACAGCGTGTGCATCGTGTAGTACTTGGCGTAGGTTATGATTGTGATCTCTTGTAGATTATGAAGTTAACTATTGCTATGATAGTATTGATGTGATCTATTCCTCCTTCATAGTGTGATGGTGACAGTGTGCATGCTATGTTAGTACTTGGTTTAGTTGTGTTGATCTATCGTGCACTCTAAGGTTATTTAAACATGAATATCGAATATTGTGGAGCTTGTTAACTCCGGCATTGAGGGTTCGTGTAACCCTACACAATTAGTGGTGTTCATCATCCAACAATAGATATGTGATCAATGTTGAGAGTGTCCACTAGTGAAAGTATAATCCCTAGGCCTTGTTTCCAAATACTGCAATCTCCGTTTATTTACTGTTCTGCTGCATGTTTACTTACTACACGCCAGGAAGCACTTTTCTGGCGTCGTTACTACTGCTCATATACATTCATACCACCTGTGTTTCACTATCTCTTCGCCGAACTAGTGCACCTATACATCTGATAAGTGTATTAGGTGTGTTGGGGACACAAGAGACTTCTTGTATTGTGGTTGCAGGGTTGCATGAGAGGGATATCTTTGACCTCTTCCTCCCTGAGTTCGATAAACCTTGGGTGATCCACTTAAGGGAAACTTGCTGCTGTTCTACAAACCTCTGCTCTTGGAGGCCCAACACTGTCTACAGGAAAAGGAGGGGGCGTAGACATCAATTAGCAAGCATAAGAGTTGAGGGAAACAACAAATATACATGTGATAGAAACAATCATGTATCTTCCTTGTAAGTACAGACAATTTTAACTTCAGAATACTAAGCTAGTAGCTAACAAGAAAGAAAGATAATGAAATAACATATCTACATGTATTTCCTCTTTTCTACTTAAACCTTGAAGTGTTGTTGCTATTGACCAATGCTAAGTTTGCCAAAGCCAAATAGATTTACTCAATGCTCCCAAAGTGATACCAATACTAACAACAAGATCAATCACATAACAGAGATTCCAAACTAAAATAAGGTGTGCAGTATGTAAATGATAAAACTTCTCATTAATATTCCATAACGATAACTCACACCAAGGGATACATAGATAACCAACTAAAAGAGAGATACTTCCACACTGCAACCATCTTATATGATAACTTCCCTACTCATGATATGACACTATTTGATAGTAAAAATGTAAAAGATAGTGATGATGTGATACCACGGCACTCCCCCCAAGCTTGGAACAAACCAAGGGGGTGCCAGTACCAATGATGAATTACTCCTTCGGTGGCGGTGTTGAATTCTTCCCATCATCAGACTTCCAAGGGAGAGGCTCTCCATCAACAAACGACATATTGGTCTCAGGAATCCTGAAACTAGCAGCATAGCTTATGTGTTAAAACCTGTTTTCATACTCACAGTTTTGATTCTGAACATCATAGAGTTGAGCCTGGAGTTTGTTGGTGGTGTCGTGAAGCGAGAGGATATCGTCCCACAGCTTTGCAGTCTCCTTCTTGTGTCCATCAATAAGTTCAGACACAATTTTGTGGAAGATGTCCACTTCACGCTCAGCCATCTTCTTGTAGTTGAAAACCTCTTGTTCTAGTTTCTCCATCCTGTCCTCCAAGCTTCCTTCTCCTTTAGGACCCCGGACATCTTCAATCTGCAACTCTCCATCTACGAGCAGCAATTCCTTGGGGTGCATCTTCAGCTCGTTCATGTACGGGTTGACGACGTTCTCAAAGAAGCTGTCCTTCGGAGTTCCCGACGAAGACATGGTGACTCTAGATCCGAAAACAGTATCTATTCAAAGTCAAACTCTACAGAACTGTCAATTTGACCCTTGATGAAAGCTTCCGGAGTCACCACTCGAATAACATCAACATCTTCATTATAAGAATCTCCAGAAATATAATGCTTTAGTCTTTGTCCATTCACCACTTATGTGGCATCACCGTTCAGAGAACCAATTTTAATTGCCCCCGAACGATACACCTCCACAATGACATATGGTCCTTCCCATTTTGAGAGTAATTTCCCTGCAAAAAATCTGAGACGAGACCGATACAATAGGACTTTATCTCCAACATTAAATTCTCTTTTGATAATTCTTCTATCGTGCCATTTCTTAACTTTCTCCTTAAAAAGTTTAGCATTTTCATAAGCTTCATTTCTCCATTCATCTAGAGAACTCAATTGTAGCAATCTTTTCTTACCGGCAAGTTTAGGATCTTTATTAAGTTCTCTTACAGCCCAATAAGCTTTGTGTTCTAGTTCTAGAGGTAAATGACAAGCTTTTCCATAAACCATTTTATAACGAGAAATACCCATAGGATTTTTATAAGCAGTTCTATAAGCCCATAGTGCTTCCTTCAACTTACTAGCCCAATTTTTTCTAGATTTATTAACAGTCTTTTGCAAAATAGATTTAATTTCTCTATTTTATAATTCTACTTGCCCACTAGTTTGAGGATGATAAGCGGAAGCAATCCTATGATTAATACCATATTTAGCAAGAGTTTTTCTAAAACCACCATGAATAAAATGAGAACCTCCATCAGTCATAAGATATCTAGGAACTCCAAATCTAGGGAAAATAATATCTAAAAGAATTCTTAAAGAGGTCTCACCATCAACACTTTTGGTGGGTATGGCTTCCACCCATTTAGTAACATAATCAACAGCGACAAGTATATGAGTGTTACCTTCTGAAGAAGGGAAAGGAATCATGAAGTCAAATCCCCAACAATCGAATGGTTCAATAACAAGAGTATAATTCATAGGCATTTCATTGCGTCTGGAGATATTACCAACCCTTTGACATTCATCACAAGATAAAATAAACTTTCTTGCATCTTTAAAGAGAGTTGGCCAATAAAAACCTGACTGTAAAGCCTTTTGCGCGGTTCTATCTCCGGCGTGATGTCCTCCATAAACACTACCATGACACTTACTCAATATCTCTTGTTGTTCATATTCGGGAACACATCTTCGCATAGTACCATCCACTCCTTCTTTATATAAGTGTGGGTCATCCCAGAAATAATGCCTCAAGTCATAAAAGAATTTCCTCCTTTGCTGAGCTGAAAAGGTTGGAGGCAAGTACTTCGAAACGATAAAGTTAGCATAATCAGCATACCAAGGACTATCTCGCGAACTCACCTTTATTACAGCCAATTGTTCATTTGGAAAACTATCATTAACAGGAACAGGATCATAAGCAATATTTTCCAATCTAGATAAATTACCAGCAACAGGATTATCAGCACCTTTCCTATCTATAATATGCAAATCAAATACTTGTAAAAGAAGCACCCATCTAATAAGCCTTGGCTTAGCATCTTTATTTTCCATAAGGTACCTAATTGCAGCATGATCAGTATGAATCGTGACTTTTGAATCAACAATATAAGGTCTAAACTTGTCACAAGCAAAAACTACGGCTAATAATTCTTTTTCAGTTGTAGCATAATTTCTTTGAGCAGCATCAAGAGTTTTACTAGCATAATGAATAACATTCAATTTTTTATCCACTCGCTGTCCAAGAACAACACCTACAGCAAAATCACTAGCATCACACATAATTTCAAAAGGTAAATTCCAATCAGGAGGTTCAACTACAGGAGCAGTTGTCAAGGCTTTCTTTAGAGTTTCAAAAGCTTCCTTACAATCATCATCAAAAACAAAAGGTACATGTTTTTGAAGAAGATTAGTAAGAGGCTTTGAAATTTTAGAGAAATCTTTAGTAAATCTCCTATAAAAACCAGCATGACCAAGAACACTAGGAATACCTTTAACATCCCTAGGATAGGGCATTTTCTCAATTGCTTCCACTTTAGCTCTATCAACTTCAATACCTCTCTCAGAAATTTTATGTACCAATACAATTCCTTCATTAACCATAAAGTGGCATTTCTCCCAATTAAGAACAAGGTTAGTTTCTTCACATCTCTGCAAAACTTTCTCAAGGTTTTGCAGGCAATTATCAAAAGAATTCCCATAGACAGAAAAATCATCCATGAACACCTCTACAATCTTTTCACAAAAGCCATGAAAAATAGCAGACATGCATCTTTGAAAAGTAGCAGGAGCATTACATAAACCAAAAGGCATACGCCTATAAGCATAAGTTCCATAGGGACAAGTGAAAGTGGTTTTCTCTTGATCTTTAGTTTTAACAGCAATTTGCGAAAACCCAGAATAACCATCAAGAAAGCAAAAAATGAGTATTTTTAGATAACCTTTCTAACATTTGATCAATAAAAGGTAAAGGGTAATGATCTTTCTTAGTTACTTTATTAACTTTTCGATAATCAATGCGCATTCTATACCCTACAACTACTCTTTGAGGGATGAGCTCATCATTATCATTAGGTACAACAGTTATTCCTCCTTTCTTAGGAACACAATGCACAGGACTAACCCATCTACTATCAGCAATAGGATATATAATACCAGCTTCAAGAAGTTTTAATACCTCATTCCTTACCACATCCTTCATCTTAGGAATTAGACGACGCTGATGTTCAACAACAGGCTTTGCATCATCTTCCATGTTGATGGCATGTAGGCAAATAGAGGGAGAAATTCCCTTCAAGTCATCAAGAGTGTAGCCAATAGCTCCTCGGTGTTTCTTCAATATTTCCAATGACATTTCTTCCTCAAAATCTGAAAGCTTAGAGCTAATAATAACAGGATATATTTTCTTATCATCAATATGAGCATACTTAAGATTATCAGGCAACGGTTTTAAATCAAAAACAGGATCTTCCTTTGGTGGTGGTGTTGTACCTAGATCTTCAACCGGTAAGTCATGTTTAAGAATAGGTTGGCGAAGGAAAATTTCATCAAGCTCATTCCTTTCTTCCCTAAAGACTTCACTCTCGCTATCCTCCAAATGTTGCTGCAAAGGATTATTAGGAGCAAGAGCAATAGATGCACATTGTTCAACTCTAAAATCATTATTAGGCAAATCAGCTTTATAAGGAGTTTTGGCAAATTTAGAGAAATTAAACTCATAAGATTGACCAGCAAATTTAGTTACAATTTTCTCCTTCTTGCAATCTATCACAGCTCCACAAGTATTTAGAAAAGGTCTACCAAAAATGATAGGACAAGACTTACTAGCAGCAGAACCAAGTACCAAAAAGTCAGCAGGAAATTTAATCTTACCACATAGAACTTCCACATCTCGAACAATACCAATAGGGGAGATAGTTTCTCTATTAGCTAGCCGAATAACCACATCAATATCTTCAAGTTCACAAAAACCAATTTCATGCATGATTTCTGTGTAAAGCTCATAAGGAATGGCACTAATGCTCGCACCAATATCGCATAAACCATAATAACAATGATCACCAATTCTAACAGAGAGCATAGGAACACTTGCTTTCCTAGACTTATTAGGATGTGAAACAATATTAGAAGCTGCTTGTGACGGTACAGCACACGTCCGTTGGGAACCCCAAGAGGAAGGTATGATGCGTACAGCAGCGAGTTTTCCCTCAGAAAGAAACCAAGGTTATCGAACCAGTAGGAGCCAAGAAGCACGTTGAAGGTTGTTGGTGGCAGAGTGTAGTGCGGCGCAACACCAGGGATTCCGGCGCCAACGTGGAACCTGCACAACACAATCCAAGTACTTTGCCCCAACTTAACAGTGAGGTTGTCAATCTCACCGGCTTGCTGTAACAAAGGATTAGATGTATAGTGTGGAAGATGATGTTTGCAAAGAACAGTAAGAACAAGTATTGCAGTAGATTGTATTCGATGTAAAAGAATGGACCGAGGTCCACAGTTCACTAGTGGTGTCTCTCCGATAAGAAATAGCATGTTGGGTGAACAAATTACAGTTGGGAAATTGACAAATAGAGAGGGCATAACAATGCACATACA
This sequence comes from Lolium perenne, assembly GCF_019359855.2. Lineage (NCBI taxonomy): Eukaryota > Viridiplantae > Streptophyta > Magnoliopsida > Poales > Poaceae > Lolium > Lolium perenne. The sequence continues at coordinate 47,435,479 of NC_067244.2, forward strand.
TATTATGATGAGTAGTGTGGAATTCAATCGGGCATTACGACAAAGTACATAGACCACTATCCAGCATGCATCTATGCCTAAAAAGTCCACCTTCAGGTTATCATCCGAACCCCTTCCATTATTAAGTTGCAAACAACAGACAATTGCATTAAGTATGGTGTGTAATGTAATCAACACAAATATCCTTAGACAAAGCATTGATGTTTTATGCGGTGACCCAGCATACCACTGCATGTTGTAGTATACAAGTCGTTGATATGATCTTTGTGAAGGGACTTCTTCACAAATTGCCATACCCCTCAGAGTGGTACAACAGAAACATTGCAGGTCATAACACTCCATACTTTATTACAAACATTGTCTTAACAAGTTGGTATTCTCACAGGTCCTATGAGAACACCCTAAGATACTGCTTAAGTACGATTACAACTCATAACAAATATAAAGAGAGCTCAACAACTTATTTAGGTAAGTTCTACGTTGCTCAGCTCTATGATGCTAGGGTATGTCACTACTCCTCCACCTCCGTGTCATCTGGTCCGTAGACTATCCCATAGTCTACTCCTTCCACTCCGCCGGTAAGATCAGGTTCTTCGTAGACCAGCTCGTAACTTCCTTCTGGTGCTCCATCGTTGATGGCCTCCACTTCCGGATCACAGTCTAGCAAGGGTGTCGAAAGAAAGTGAGTATAGGGGTACTCAGCAAGTTCTAAAAGAGTAAAAAGGTGTTTGATGCACTAGCTACGACCATTGATCAGGAAATCGTAGGTCAATGCATGTTTTGAAATCATTTCTTCAAAAGGTTGCTTTTATTATGAAAACTATGCCCGTCAGTCTTCACAGGTTGACCAGACCTTCATGGAGTTCCTTTCCTGCCGCGTTCGCAGTTCCCTTCCCGGAACAAGGAGTGACAACCACAATTTGATACACTCCGCAGAGGTGCGTTACTTTTCCCATAAGAGATTCCACCCTTTTTGCCATCCGCAGGGACTTGCCCCCGTTCACACTTCCTTTGGTGTGAGGCCAGGTATGAAAATCCAAACCCACACCGCCTTCTCCGCGACCCTGCAAACCCATCCTTTTGTCCAACCGTACACCCCCAGTAGACTTCTCCCGATAATACGGCTTTACTCACGGTGTACTCCGGACAATCCATCATAGATCGTAGAGCTTATTATCACTAATGGATGGGGATTTAAAAGGATATCCCAACCTATCGTGGCAGTGCCTCCAGCACCCCACCGGCTCTCCGATCCGTTGGCGTGCAGAAGGGAAAAGATACGGTTGGCTTCCCCAGAGCCATTATAGATCTCATGGTCAACGCGGTTTGTACGGCGCTAAAATCACTGGACGGCATTGGTAATTAATCCTAGGGTGATATAACCCATTGCAATGGAACCTCCACCATATCAACACATACCATGGTTCCATTGCCAGCCACATAGTCATATTCATAGTTGAAAAGTAACATTTCATTTGCGATGCAGGAATGATAAGTATATAGCTTTGCATTAAAGTAGTAGAAAATAATCAAGTTGACATGAGCAAGGGTGAACTTGCCTGTGGACTGCGAGATAGTGCAGTTCAATGCAGTTGATGGAACCTGGACCTCGGGTTCTGTAAGAAGCATCATCGTTCGGTAAGGACAATGTTATAAAATCCAAATAATGCAATCATGGATGTATTATTTTATGTTGAATCCCTTTACCCCGCTGAGTTATAGCCATTTAGGGTTGAGTTAAGATTTATGCCTTTGGCAGTAACTTGCGATTGATTTAAAAAGGTAAACCATTTTAATTCACATAAAATGCAATAATTTCAAATTAAAATTATTTGACTTGGTGGTTTATCATTCATTCCAAAACTGGATTAAAATAATAGAGTTGTCTCTATATTTTTGGAATAAATAGGGAATAGAGTATTTTTCTTTGAAAAATACCTTTCTCCATAGAAATGACTTGGAATAGTAGAATTTCATTTTGAAATGTTTGAAAATAAGTATTTGAACTTATTTGATATTTTTCCTTGAATTTTAAATACAAGGAAATAATAGTTTAAGATTCCAAGTTATTATTTAAATTCTGCAAATTCATAATTTTGAATTTGTTTCTTAAATTCCATTTCATATTTTATTCTGGTTAAGATTTATTTTTCATTCACTAATCCAATTTTTGATGGATTTTTAGAGTTGTATTTTATTTACTAAAAATTGGTGAAATTCTGGTCTTTTTCTAAATTATTAAAAGACCAAAATGCCCTCTGGCCCCTATTGGGCCAGCCCACTTAACTAAGGCCCAGGGACAGCCCATTAAGGCTTGTCCCTTATGGGTCGGTGGCACCGAACGGCCCACCCCACTCACTCACTCGGCCCTCTCTCGCTCTTCGTCTCTAACCCTAACCTCTCTCGCGACTCTCGTGGCGATGGCGTCGCCGCCATGGCCGCCGCCGCGCTCCGGCCAGCTGCGTGCTCCCCCGCCGTAGCCACCTACCAAATCAGAACCGCCGCGTGCAGATCTATCGATCTGTCTGTGTGGTTTTCCCTTTCTCTTCCTCTCCTGGCGAATCGCCCTTGCTCTGGATCTTGTGGAGAATCGCCTCTGGCGATTGATGAACTTCGGCGAGCACTCGTCCTCGCCGACGATGGGTGCGCTCCTGAGGTTGACCTGGCGCGGGTGCTGCTCGCAGTACTCGTGCCGTCGCCTCAGGTGCTCTGCTACGGTGGTGTTCGTGTTCGTGTTCGCCGGCGTAACGTCGGCGCCTACCCTGGATTTGCAGCTGTTAGGGCCGCGCGAGCACTGCCTCGCTATGCCCTAGCTTCTGCTTCCAGGCGCGTGTAAGTTACCTCACCTCCTCCTTCACTTCTCCATGTCTGTGCGCCTCCCTTGCTACTGTTCTTCTTCCTCCTCATGCTATGTTGCTCTCTCATGATCCTGTGATCACACAGAGCTATGCCATAGCTGCTCAATCTTCCTGTGCTTCTATCTACTGCAAGCTCATGGCCAAATCACCAGTTACTGGTACTGACCAATGTTGCTTTGCTTGCTATTCATGTTGTGCTTGCTTATCTTGATGTTCCTAGCATGCCCTGTACTTGCCATGCTCTGCTGTGCTTGCTCAAAAGCTTGATATACCATGCTATACTTGATTATGGCTTGCTTGTACTTACTGGCATGTCATATTTGCTTGTCTAGGTGTACTGTGGTGCATCAGTGAAACTTGTGTGTGCCAGTGGTGCTTGTGAAATGCTTCTGTGCTTCCTATGCAGACTAATGATCCATTGGATCATCCTTTGCTTGTTGGCTAGCTTAACTATGTGGCTTGACTTGGTTTAATTGATCCAGTTGATCAATTAACTATCAGTGATAGCTTACTGATTAATCCTGTGGCTAAGTGATTCACTTTCCTTGTTGATGCTGATGCTCAAGCATCACTATGCTGTTGCTTACTTGTGCTATTGCTTATTTAAGCTACCTGGACTTGCTCCAGTGGCTATGATGCAATGATTAAGCTGTGTTGCCTTGTGTTATGCTGCTATCAGTACTAAGCATGGATCTGTGATAAATTCATGCTTGTATTATTTAAGTGATGATTAACTGCTTATGCAGTAATGACTTAAATGATTTGCTTGTATATGACTTTACTATTTATGATTATTTAGCAAGCAAATGAATCTGAATCCATTCCTGGATAATGATGTGTTATAGTTGGCTTTCTTTAATTGGTGCTAAGTGTGATGTGACCTCAGTAGCATTGCTACTGATTGGTTGCTCACCAATTTAATTGGATCTTGTGGCTACTCAACCCTTGCTTGCATATTTGGGAATCATAATTGATATGAATGCCAATATGCTTGCCTGATGAAAATCTAGGGTTTACTGATGGTTCATAGCTTAGGATTTACTGTGTAGTCTTATTAGCTGCTAATCCTTGCAATTCATCTACTGGTGCTATCTGTGCATCTGATCTGGCTAGTGTATGCATCTGTGCATGTGTGCTAGTTTCTGTGTACAAGATCTGTATCTAGATGCTTTCTATTTTTAGTGGCTTTAAACTGGCAGTAATCCTTGGTGAAAACCAAGTGATGATCTACCCCTTGAGCATCTGCTCAATCCCATGCTTATGTTATGCATATTGTATGGATCAAATCCATTGGATCTGTCCAGGAACTTGGTATACCTTGTTCCAGCTCCTAGATTGAAATATTTGGTTGTTGCAGACTTGGGGTTCTTGTGCACAGCCCTTCACCTCCAGGTTCTGGTTGAGCTTCTCAGGTCACCATGATTCCTGGGCTAAGTGGTTGTGTGTTGGTTTCTGTTCTTGCGTATGAACTGGATGAACTGGTGCTTGTTCTTGCTTCACCCTTACCTGGTGATTTGCATATGTGGTCGACTGTCATGTTTCTAGGGTTTGTGTGCTATTTATATGGTCTCTACTTCTTCCCTGGCCATGACACACAAGCCTGGTTACTTTATGACTCACCCTTGCATTGCCTTGATGTTGCTTGGCTAGCAACAGCCTTCATATGCTGAAACTTGATCCCCTGTGGCTTGCTCAGTTTTGGTCTACCTATGCCTATCTTGTGCTGTCCAGAAATTTGGACAAGCACAAGTGTGCTGTGACAGTTTCACTGTCCAAACTGAATTTTGTGTTATTTTTGCTAACTGTCCAAACTGAACTTCAATTTAACACTAACATTATGACTAGTACTTGCTATTTGTTTTGCAGGTTTTGAAGGTGAATATGACCAGAAGATCATTCCTCAAGTCACTTAGTCTAGGTTTAGTTTAGAATAACTTGTAATTTTCCTTTTCTTTTAATTCTGATCATTATGTCTCAATTCTTGTATCAAGAATATTGTAAAGACTTTGTAATTGTGTTGTATATCAATAAAGCTCAAGTTTTTGGTTTATGAGCTTTTGCATTATGTAAGGTGTATATTCTTGATTAAATATTGTATTTGATATTCACTTTGAAATTCAAAATGATTTGAATTTATATCTTGTGTTTGAATTTTAAATTCATTGTTTATATTGTGTGATGTTTATATTTAAATGTTTAACACTTATCAAATGCAATCATTCCCCAAAGTAACAAGATACAAAAGAGATCATGTCGAAATTTCCCTAACTCACATTGCCTAACCCTAAGTGCAAAATGAGAGAGAACCTCGATCCCTCTTAGGTTTAGTTGCAATAAGGCGCGAAAATTTCCCCCGTTTTGCGATGAAAGGCACAACCCTTTTCTAAATCTACCCTTCGTTGTTCCTATGTTCTGGGTTATTACAGCCTCTCCCCCTTAACAGAAACTTCGTCCCGAAGTTAAGATTGGTACCTGAACATCTCGGGGTAAGACTTCCTTAATTCTTCTTCAGTCTCCCAAGTTGCTTCTCGCTCAGGATGATGTTGCCATTGAACTTTGCAGTATTTGATTGCCCTGTTTCTTAACTTCTTCCACTGTACTTCTAAGATCTTTTCCGGTCTTTCCACATAAGTTAGGTCAGATTGCAATTCTATTTCTTCATATGTGATAGGATCATCTGGTGCCTTCAAACACTTTCTGAGTTGTGAAACATGAAACACATTGTGAACTTGACTTAGTTGTGATGGTAATTCTAACTCAAAAGCTGTTCCTCGATTCTGACTGAGTATCTTAAACGGTCCTATATATCGAGGACTTAACTTTCCTTTCACTCCGAACCTCTTAAGTCCTTTCATTGGGCTAACCTTTAAATAAACCATGTCTCCCACTTTCGGTTCCCAATCTCTTCTTTTTAGGTCGGCGTAACTCTTCTGACGACTCTGAGCTATTTTGAGTCTATCCCGGATCACCTCGATGACTTCTTGTCTCTCCTTGATGTAGTCCGGTGTAAACTCCTTGTTTTCTCCGGTTTCAAACCAACAAATTGGTGATCGACACTTTCTTCCGTACAATGCTTCGTACGGTGCCATCTGGATGCTACTCTGATAACTATTGTTATATGAGAACTCCGCTAAAGGTAAATGGTCCTCCCATGAGCCTCCAAAGTTCAGAGCACATGCTCTAAGCATGTCCTCAAGTATCTGATTGGTTCTTTCGGTTTGTCCTCCGGTTTGTGGATGATAAGCGGTACTGAAATCCAACTTGGATCCCAAAGCTTCTTGGAGTTGTTTCCAAAATGCTGATGTGAAAATTGAACCTCTATCTGAGACTATCTTCTTGGGTACTCCATGCTTACTCACAATCTCCTTCACATATATATCCACAAGCTTTTCTGCAGTATCCTTTGTATTTACGGCTATGAAATGAGCACTCTTGGTAAGCCTGTCCACTATTACCCATATCATATCCTTCCTTTTACTAGTCATTGGTAGACCAGTAACAAAATCCATTCCGATTTCATCCCATTTCCACTCCGGTATTTCTAGTGGTTTGAGTAATCCCGCAGGACTCTGATGTTCTGCCTTCACTCGTTGACATGTATGACATTCCGAGACATATTGTGCTATTTCTCTTTTCATGTTGTTCCACCAGAACATCTCTTTCAAATCCATATACATTTTAGTACTTCCCGGATGTATTGAATAAGGGGTTTCATGTGCTTCTTTTAATATGATTAACTTCACTTCTGGATTATCTGGTACACATATCCTTTTCTGGAAGTATAGTGAATCAAACTCCCCTAGATTGAATTCCGATGGTCTTCCCTCTCCAATCCTTTTGATTTCTTCTTGGATGAACAAATCATCCGCTTGTTTCTGGATAATCTCATACTTCAAATCTGAGTACATCTCATCCATAATCCTCATGGTTGCTATACTTCCCTTAACATCACCTTGAATAACCAAAATCTGAGCATCCTCTAGCTCTTTCCGAAGTTCCTTTGGAATCTCCCATTCCGTAGGTTGATTCTCCGTACTCTTCCTACTTAAGGCATCTGCTACTACATTAGCCTTGCCTGGTGTATAGTTGATTGTAAGGTCATAATCCTTAATCAACTCTAACCATCTCTTTTGCCTCATGTTTAATTCCTTCTGGGTGAAGAAATATTTCAAAATTTTATGATCGGTGTATAACTCACACTTGGATCCATATAAAAATTGTCTCCAACTCTTCAAAGCATACACAACTGCCGCTAACTCTAGATCATGTACTGGGTAGTTGTGCTCATGTGGTTTCAACTGTCTTGAGCCATAAGCTATTACTTTCCGATCTTGCATAAGAACACATCCAAGTCCATTCTTGGAAGCATCACAATACACCGTATAATCCTTTCCTGGTTCAGGAACTGCTAACACCGGTGTTGTGGTTAACTTATCTTTGAGTGTTTGGAAGCTGGCTTCACACTCATCCGTCCACTCAAATGGAGTATTTTTCTTGAGTAACTTGGTCATGGGTCCTGCAATCTTCGAAAATCCCTCTATGAATCTCCGATAATAGCCTGCCATACCAAGGAATCCTCGTATCTCCTTAGCATTTTTAGGTGATTTCCATTCCAATACGGACTGAACCTTGCTTGGATTCACCGCTATGCCTTCTTTGGTTATGACATGTCCAAGAAATTCAACACTATCTAACCAAAATTTGCACTTGCTGAACTTTGCATATAGCTGATGTTCTCTCAAAATTTGCAGAACTATCTTCAAATGCTTGGCATGTTCTTCTTTATCTTTGGAATAGATTAAAATATCATCTATGAACACTATCACAAACTTGTCCAAGTACTTCATGAATATCTTGTTCATCAAATTCATGAAAATTGCTGGTGCATTTGTTAGTCCAAATGGTACAACCAAGTATTCATGGTGTCCATACCTTGATGCGAACGCGGTTTTTGGCACATCCTCCTTCTTGATTTTTATTTGATGGTATCCTGATCTTAAATCTATCTTTGAGAAGACTCCAGCTCCTTGAACTTGATCAAAAAGATCTTGTATTCTAGGTAAAGGATACTTGTTCTTGATAGTTACATTGTTCAAATTCCGGTAATCTCCACACATTCTCTTTCCTCCATCTCTTTTATCCACAAAAATAACTGGTGTACCCCATGGTGACACACTTTCTTGAATGAATCCCTTTTGTTCTAACTCATCAATCTGAGCTTTCAGTTCCACTAATTCCTTTGGCCCCATCTTATATGGTGGTTGAGCTATTGGTGCTGTGCCTGGAATCAGATCGATTGTGAATTCTATCTCCCTATCGGGTGGCATCCCCGGTAGTTCCTTAGGAAATACATCTTGAAACTCATTCACTACAGGGATATCTTCAATCCTCACCTCCTTCAGGTTGTTGAGTTCCAATCCTATCTCCAACTCACTATATTTGTCTCCTTGGAAAACTATTCTGCCTCCTATGGAGTTGCGAAGTGACACTGTTTTGTCTCCACAGTTAATCACCGCTCCATTCTCTGTCAACCAATCCATTCCTAGGATGACAGATATGTCCTTCATGGGTATGATGAGTAAGTCCGCGAAATACACACAGTCACATATGGTTAGGACTTGTGCTTCTTTCACGTGGGTTACTAAGATCGTTCCCCCCGCGGATAGAACAGTTATAGGAGTTTCTAACTCAGAACATCTAAGCCCGAATCTTTCCACAAACTCCAATGCAAGAAATGATGTAGTTGCTCCAGTATCAAATAATACTTTGCCAGGATGAGTAAGAATGCTTAGCGTACCTAAGACTGTTTGATCCGACTCTTCCGCTTGTTCCAAAGATGTGTAGTTCAGCTTTCCATAAGGCTTTCCCCTCTTGTTGTTGTTGTTGTTGTAGTTGCGGTTGTTGTTGTTGTTGCGGTTGTTGTTGTTGTTGTTGTTTCCACCTCGTCCTCCTGAGCTCTGTCCGCTCCAAGACGACTTATTTGGACAATCAGGCTTGATATGTCCATCCTTCCCACAACCATAGCAGATGATTCTGGGTCTCTGACAATCCTTTTGCAAATGACCTCTCAGGCCACAATTATTGCAGATGATCTGATTGATTGAATTCTGACTCTGACCTCCCCGGTTGTATTGATTACCAGTAGTAGGTCAGTATCGGGGTTTAAAACTCCGATCAGGTGTTGGTTTACTAATTGGGTACTTTCTTGGCTCGATACGAGCCCTCTTCCTCCTGTCCTCTTGGACTTGCCGGTAATCATCCTCGAAAGTGATTGCCGAGTCAATCAGTTCCTAGAATTCGGCAGTCCGTGCCAACCTCAGTTGCATCTTTATGTATGGATTCATGCCTTTCATGAACCGCTTCTTCCTTTTCTCCTCCGTATCTACATCTTCAGGTGCATACCTGGATAACCTGTTGAAATCCCGAACATACTGCATGATGGGTGCAGTATTCTGTCGTAGTTCGTCAAACTCCCTCTTCTTCAGCTCCACCACGCTGTCCGGAACATGAGTATCCCGGAACTTCTTTTTGAACTCCTCCCAGGTGAACACCTTATCTGGAGGGTGTACTGCTACAAGGTTCTCCCACCATGACACTGCTGGTCCTGACAACAGATAAGTTGTGTATTGCAACCAACGGTCTTCGGTTTCCGTTCCGTATCCATAAGCCAATCTTCAGCGTCCATTGGTTCTGGAGCTGATGTAAAAGGTAGTGGTCTTGCATTTTGGAAGTCTGATAGGTTACTCCCTTGCCTTCATTACCCCTATCATTGATGACTTGGGTAAAGAAATCTTGCATGTTCTTGCTCTGGCTTTCCTGGTAACGCCTCCTATCTTCCTCCATTGCCCTCATGTACTGTTGGAAATCTGGATGTAGCATTGGATGTGGTGGTGGTGGTGCATTCTCTGCTCTAACTGCTGCATCTGCCTCCTCTTTTTCTCTTGTCTCCCGCTCTCTGCGAGCCTCTTCGGTTTCTACTAACGCCATTTCCCCCTAGTCCTGTAACAAAGAGCGATTACTCATAATTACACCATGCAAATGCTTTCTGAGCTCAACTCAATGCCCAGAACTAGTCACACAATGAAATCAAGAAGCAAATACAAAACAAACATTTATTATGCATATACTTTGTATATTACATAACACACACACACATATATATTACATGTGGTATATATAAACCACTTATTTGGCTCAAAGCCCAAGCCAACGGGAATTTAAAATACGTTCTATTACAATACCACCTAGATTACTTTATTCTTCCTTGGAGCTCTACTCCTCGTCATCATAACTCGCCTCCGTGTACATCCCTGGGGTCCATCCGGTACAGCGGTCTGTCTTCCGAACACCGTCCGGAATGAAGGTCCTTCCAGTAGGTATGTAGTCTGAATCGGACGAAGTGCCGAGACAGAGATCTGTCATGCCAAAGTAGCTGGATAAAGACTCATATGTATCCCCAGTGGGATACAACTCACCTTCTTCTGCCATCCATGGAGGATTCCAACTCACTTGACCTCTCATCTTCTTCTTCTTCTTTTTCTTGGTTCCAGAACTCTCACCTACGACATACTGGGATGTTTTGGGTAATCCCATCTCCAGATCTAAAGAAATGGAGTTGGTGTCTTTCTCTTCCTGTCCAAAGCTTTGGTTAACATTCTGGTTAACCGCGCCTCCTTCATCCTCGGAATCACAAGTGATGGGTTCTCCTTCATCTCCAAATGGTTCCCCAAAGCGCCAACCAGTCGAATTCTCGATTGGTGACTCCGAACAGTCTAGGTTCTTGGAATCATCTCCCCCATAACCAGACTCATATGATGCTGACACATGTGGATAGTGTGGGACAAAGTTGGGTGTGAGTGGATCTTTATGGGACACCTGGTCACTCAAATCTACATAGCTGTCTAGGCTAAAGAAAGGTGTAGTATGTTGTGGTTATGCCCTCAGATCACGCATCCGAGTTTGGACTTTATCAGGATCCGTGAACTCAGCTAGCATGTGGTCAATCTCACCCCTCATTTTCATGTGTAAAAGGTACATCGTGGTAAATAAAGACTTACAGCTATCCATGTGCTGTGTTGCAGCTTCAGGACTTCTGTGTGCTAACACAAGATGATTCAAAGTGGGATCCTCATCTTCCTCGGCATGAGGTATATGAGAAAACTCTGAACATAGCAGTTCTACTGACTTGTGCTGCCTTATCTCAAGGATTGCCTTGAATAGGCCCATATGGTAGGCTGTGGTGATGGTTTTGGCTTCTCCGAATGGCATTACATGACTCATCAGCAGTTTTGTCGGTAATTGGACCGATACTCTGCACTTGGCTAGGATTTCCCCATCATAGTAGGTATACTTGATAACAGGTATCCGTGGGTCACAATGAAGTTCCTTCAGCATCCCACACAGGAGAGCTGTGATTGGTCCATCATAATCACCGAGCCATCCCTCAACCTTCCTCAAGGTCGTCTTAGGAAAAGTGTTCGCCATTATGGCTGTATACAAAAGCAGAATATTAGTAGTGATAATGCATCATAATAGCTATAATAAAGAATTATCGCACTAAAACATATGGTTTTGCTATTCTCATGTGAATAATCACCATATTTCTAGAGAATCCTTTACTATTTCTACTAGACTCCTACAGGTTTCTTCCCTATACTAGGTTTTTTCAACCTAAGGTCGCAACATTTGCTCTGATACCAGCTGCGGTGACCCAGCATACCACTTCATGTTGTAGTATACAAGTCGTTGATATGATCTTTGTGAAGGGACTTCTTCACAAATTGCCATACCCCTCAGAGTGGTACAACAGAAACATTGCAGGTCATAACACTCCATACTTTATTACAAACATTGTCTTAACAAGTTGGTATTCTCACAGGTCCTATGAGAACACCCTAAGATACTGCTTAAGTACGATTACAACTCATAACAAATATAAAGAGAGCTCAACAACTTATTTAGGTAAGTTCTACGTTGCTCGGCTCTATGATGCTAGGGTATGTCACTACTCCTCCACCTCCGTGTCATCTGGTCCGTAGACTATCCCATAGTCTACTCCTTCCACTCCACCGGTAAGATCAGGTTCTTCGTAGACCAGCTCGTAACTTCCTTCTGGTGCTCCATCGTTGATGGCCTCCACTTCCGGATCACAGTCTAGCAAGGGTGTTGAAAGAAAGTGAGTACAGGGGTACTCAGCAAGTTCTAAAAGAGTAAAAAGGTGTTTGATGCACTAGCTACGACCATTGATCAGGAAATCGTAGGTCAATGCATGTTTTGAAATCATTTCTTCAAAAGGTTGCTTTTATTATGAAAACTATGCCCGTCAGTCTTCACAGGTTGACCAGAACTTCGTGGAGTTCCTTTCTGCCCGCGTTCATAGCTTCCTTCCCGGAACAAGGAGTGACAGCCACAATTTGATACACTCTGCAGAGGTGTGTTACTTTTCCCATAAGAGATTCCACCCTTTTTGCCATCCGCAGGGACTTGCCCCCGTTCACACTTCCTTTGGTGTGAGGCCAGGTATGAAAATCCAAGCCCACACCGCCTTCTCCGCGACCCTGCAAACCCACCCTTTTGTCCAACCGTACACCCCCAGTAGACTTCTCCCGATAATACGGCTTTACTCACGGTGTACTCCGGACAATCCATCATAGATCATAGAGCTTATCATCACTAATGGATGGGGATTTCAAAGGATATCCCAACCTATCATGGCAGTGCCTCCAGCACCCCACCGGCTCTCCGATCCGTTGGCGTGCAGAAGGGAAAAGATACGGCTGGCTTCCCCAGAGCCATTATAGATCTCATGGTCAACGCGGTTTGTACGGTGCTAGAATCACTGGACGGCATTGGTAATTAATCCTAGGGTGATATAACCCATTGCAATGGAACCTCCACCATATCAACACATACCATGGTTCCATTGCCAGCCACATAGTCATATTCATAGTTGAAAAGTAACATTTCATTTGCGATGCAGGAATGATAAGTATATAGCTTTGCATTAAAGTAGTAGAAAATAATCAAGTTGACATGAGCAAGGGTGAACTTGCCTGTGGACTGCGAGATAGTGCAGTTCAATGCAGTTGATGGAACCTGGACCTCGGGTTCTGTAAGAAGCATCATCGTCCGGTAAGGACAATGTTATAAAATCCAAATAATGCAATCATGGATGTATTATTTTATGTTGAATCCCTTTACCCCGCTGAGTTATAGCCATTTAGGGTTGAGTTAAGATTTATGCCTTTGGCAGTAACTTGCGATTGATTTAAAAAGGTAAACCATTTTAATTCACATAAAATGCAATAATTTCAAATTAAAATTATTTGACTTGGTGGTTTATCATTCATTCCAAAACTGGATTAAAATAATAGAGTTGTCTCTATATTTTTGGAATAAATAGGGAATAGAGTATTTTTCTTTGAAAAATACCTTTCTCCATAGAAATGACTTGGTATAGTAGAATTTCATTTTGAAATGTTTGAAAATAAGTATTTGAACTTATTTGAGATTTTTCCTTGAATTTTAAATACAAGGAAATAATAGTTTAAGATTCCAAGTTATTATTTAAATTCTGCAAATTCATAATTTTGAATTTGTTTCTTAAATTCCATTTCATATTTTATTCTGGTTAAGATTTATTTTTCATTCACTAATCCAATTTTTGATGGATTTTTAGAGTTGTATTTTATTTACTAAAAATTGGTGAAATTCTGGTCTTTTTCTAAATTGTTAAAAGACCAAAATGCCCTCTGGCCCCTATTGGGCCAACCCACTTAACTAAGGCCCAGGGACAGCCCATAAAGGCTTGTCCCTTATGGGTCGGTGGCGCCGAACGGCCCACCCCACTCACTCACTCGGCCCTCTCTCGCTCTTCGTCTCTAACCCTAACCTCTCTCGCGACTCCCATGGCGATGGCGTCGCCGCCATGGCCGCCGCCGCGCTCCGGCCAGCTCCATGCTCCCCCGCCGTAGCCACCTACCAAATCAGAACCGCCGCGTGTAGATCTATCGATCTGTCCGCGTGGTTTTCCCCTTCTCTTCCTCTCCTGGCGAATCGCCCTTGCTCTGGATCTTGTGGAGAATCGCCTCTGGCGATTGATGAACTTCGGCGAGCACTCGTCCTCGCCGACGATGGGTGCGCTCCTGAGGTTGACCTGGCGCGGGTGCTGCTCGCAGTACTCGTGCCGTCGCCTCAGGTGCTCTGCTACGGTGGTGTTCGTGTTCGTGTTCGCCGGCGTAACGTCGGCGCCTACCCTGGATTTGCAGCTGTTAGGGCCGCGCGAGCACTGCCTCGCCATGCCCTAGCTTCTGCTTCCAGGCGCGTGTAAGTTACCTCACCTCCTCCTTCACTTCTCCATGTTTGTGCGCCTCCCTTGCTTCTGTTCTTCTTCCTCCTCATGCTCTGTTGCTCTCTGATGATCCTGTGATCACACAGAGCTATGCCATAGCTGCTCAATCTTCCTGTGCTTCTATCTACTGCAAGCTCATGGCCAAATCACCAGTTACTGGTACTGACCAATGTTGCTTTGCTTACTATTCATGTTGTGCTTGCTTATCTTGATGTTCCTAGCATGCCCTGTACTTGCCATGCTCTGCTGTGCTTGCTCAAAAGCTTGCTATACCATGCTATACTTGATTATGGCTTGCTTGTGCTTACTGGCATGTCATATTTGCTTGTCTAGGTGTACTGTGGTGCATCAGTGACACTTGTGTGTGCCAGTGGTGCTTGTGAAATGCTTATGTGCTTCCTATGCAGACTAATGATCCATTGGATCATCCTTTGCTTGTTGGCTAGCTTAACTGTGTGGCTTGACTTGGTTTAATTGATCCAGTTGATCAATTAACTATCAGTGATAGCTTACTGATTAATCCTGTGGCTAAGTGATTCACTTTCCTTGTTGATGCTGATGCTCAAGCATCACTATGCTGTTGCTTACTTGTGCTATTGCTTATTTAAGCTACCTGGACTTGCTCCAGTGGCTATGATGCAGTGATTAAGCTGTGTTGCCTTGTGTTATGCTGTATCAGTACTAAGCATGGATCTGTGATAAATTCATGCTTGTATTATTTAAGTGATGATGAACTGCTTATGCAGTAATGACTTAAATGATTTGCTTGTATATGACTTTACTATTTATGATTATTTAGCAAGCAAATGAATCTGAATCCATTCCTGGATAATGATGTGTTATAGTTGGCTTTCTTTAATTGGTGCTAAGTGTGATGTGACCTCAGTAGCATTGTGATGGCGTGTAACTCACACGTTCGTTGGGAACCCCAAGAGGAAGGTATGATGCGCACAGCAGCAAGTTTTCCCTCAGAAAGAAACCAAGGTTTATCGAACCAGGAGGAGCCAAGAAGCACGTTGAAGGTTGATGGCGGCGGATGTAGTGCGGCGCAACACCAGAGATTCCGGCGCCAACGTGGAACCTGCACAACACAACCAAAGTACTTTGCCCCAACGAAACAGTGAGGTTGTCAATCTCACCGGCTTGCTGTAACAAAGGATTAACCGTATTGTGTGGAAGATGATTGTTTGCAAAAAACAGTAAAACAGTATTGCAGTAGATTGTATTTCAGTAAAGAGAATTGGACCGGGGTCCACAGTTCACTAGAGGTGTCTCTCCCATAAGACAAACAGCATGTTGGGTGAACAAATTACAGTTGGGCAATTGACAAATAAAGAGAGCATGACCATGCACATACATATCATGATGAGTATAGTGAGATTTAATTGGGCATTACGACAAAGTACATAGACCGCCATCCAACTGCATCTATGCCTAAAAAGTCCACCTTCAGGTTATCATCCGAACCCCTTCCAGTATTAAGTTGCAAAGCAACAGACAATTGCATTAAGTATGGTGCGTAATGTAATCAACAACTACATCCTTAGACATAGCATCAATGTTTTATCCCTAGTGGCAACAGCACAACACAACCTTAGAACTTTATGTCACTGTCCCAGGTGTCAATGCAGGCATGAACCCACTATCGAGCATAAATACTCCCTCTTGGAGTTACAAGCATCTACTTGGCCAGAGCATCTACTAGTAACGGAGACCATGCAAGATCATAAACAACACATAGATATAACTTTGATAATCAACATAACAAGTATTCTCTATTCATCGGATCCCAACAAACGCAACATATAGAATTACAGATAGATGATCTTGATCATGTTAGGCAGCTCACAAGATCCGACAATGATAGCACAATGGGGAGAAGACAACCATCTAGCTACAGCTATGGACCCATAGTCCAGGGGTAGACTACTCACACATCACACCGGAGGCGACCATGGCGGCGTAGAGTCCTCCGGGAGATGATTCCCCTCTCCGGCAGGGTGCCGGAGGCGATCTCCTGGATCCCCCGAGATGGGATCGGCGGCGGCGGCGTCTCAGTAAGGTTTTCCGTATCGTGGCTCTCGGTACTGGGGGTTTCGTCACGGAAGCTTTAAGTAGGCGGAAGGGTAGGTCAAGAGGCGGCGCGAGGGGCCCAGACCATAGGGCCGTGCGGCCAGGGCAGGGGCCGTGCCGCCCTATGCTCTGGCTGCCTCGTGGCCCCTCTTCGTTTCGTCCTCGGACTTCTGGAAGCTTCGTGGAAAAATAGGCCCCTGGGCGTTGATTTCGTCCAATTCCGAGAATATTTCGTTACTAGGATTTCTGAAACCAAAAACAGCAGAAAACAGAAACTGGCACTTCGGCATCTTGTTAATAGGTTAGTTCCAGAAAATGCACAAATATGACATGAAGTGTGCATAAAACATGTAGATAACATCAATAATGTGGCATGGAACATAAGAAATTATCGATACGTCGGAGACGTATCAGCATCCCCAAGCTTAGTTCTGCTCGTCCCGAGCAGGTAAAACGATAACACAGATAATTTCTGGAGTGACATGCCATCATAACCTTGATCATACTATTTGTAAAGCATATGTAGTGAATGCAGCGATCAAAACAATGTATATGACATGAGTAAACAAGTGAATCATAAAGCAAAGACTTTTCATGAATAGCACTTCAAGACAAGCATCAATAAGTCTTGCATAAGAGTTAACTCATAAAGCAATAATTCATAGTAAAGGCATTGAAGCAACACAAAAGAAGATTAAGTTTCAGCGGTTGCTTTCAACTTGTAACATGTATATCTCATGGATATTGTCAACATAGAGTAATATAATAAGTGCAATAAGCAAGTATGTAGGAACAAATGCACAGTTCACACAAGTGTTTGCTTCTTGAGGTGGAGAGAAATAGGTGAACTGACTCAACAATGAAAGTAAAAGAAAGGTCCTCATAGAGGAAAAGCATCGATTGCTATATTTGTGCTAGAGCTTTGATTTTGAAAACATGAAACAATTTTGTGAACGGTAGTAATAAAGCATATGTATCATGTAAATTATATCTTACAAGTTGCAAGCCTCATGCATAGTGTACTAATAGTGCCCGCACCTTGTCCTAATTAGCTTGGACTACCGGATCATCACAATGCACATGTTTTGACCAAGTGTCACAAAGGGGTACCTCTATGCCGCCTGTACAAAGGTCTAAGGAGAAAGCTCGCATTGGATTTCTCGCTATTGATTATTCTTCAACTTAGACATCCATACCGGGACAACATAGACAACAGATAATGGACTCCTCTTTTATGCATCAGCATGTAACAACAATTAATAATTTTCTCATTTGAGATTGAGGATATTTGTCCAAAACTGAAACTTCCACCATGGATCATGGCTTTAGTTAGCGGCCCA
Organism: Lolium perenne; assembly: GCF_019359855.2. NCBI lineage: Eukaryota > Viridiplantae > Streptophyta > Magnoliopsida > Poales > Poaceae > Lolium > Lolium perenne. The sequence continues at coordinate 47,453,100 of NC_067244.2, forward strand.
ATGTTCTTCTCTGACAATATGCATGCTTAACCATAAGGTGGTAGATCTCTCTTACTTCAGACAAGACGGACATGCATAGCAACTCACATGAAATTCAACAAAGGATAGTTGATGGCGTCCCCAGTGAACATGGTTATCGCACAACAAGCAACTTAATAAGAGATAAAGTGCATAAGTACATATTCAATACCACAATAGTTTTTAAGCTATTTGTCCCATGAGCTATATATTGCAAAGGTGAATGATGGAATTTTAAAGGTAGCACTCAAGCAATTTACTTTGGAATGGCGGAGAATACCATGTAGTAGGTAGGTATGGTGGACACAAATGGCATAGTGGTTGGCTCAAGTATTTTGGATGCATGAGAAGTATTCCCTCTCGATACAAGGTTTAGGCTAGCAAGGCTTATTTGAAACAAACACAAGGATGAACCGGTGCAGCAAAACTCACGTAAAAGACATATTGAAAACATTATAAGACTCTACACCGTCTTCCTTGTTGTTCAAACTCAATACTAGAAATTATCTAGACCTTAGAGAAACCAAATATGCAAACCAAATTTTAGCATGCTCTATGTATTTCTTCATTAATGGGTGCAAAGCATATGATGCAAGAGCTTAAACATGAGCACAACAATTGCCAAGTATCACATTACCCAAGACATTTATAGCAATTACTACATGTATCATTTTCCAATTCCAACCATATAACAATTTAACGAAGGAGAAACTTCGCCATGAATACTATGCGTAGAGCCTAAGGACATACTTGTCCATATGCTACAGCGGAGCATGTCTCTCTCCCATAAAGTGAATGCTAGGATCCATTTTATTCAAACAAAACAAAAAACAAAAACAAACCGACGCTCCAAGAAAAGCACATAAGATGTGATGGAATAAAAATATAGTTTTAGGGGAGGAACCTGATAATGTTGTCGATGAAGAAGGGGATGCCTTGGGCATCCCCAAGCTTAGACGCTTGAGTCTTCTTAATATATGCTGGGGTGAACCACCGGGGCATCCCCAAGCTTAGAGCTTTCACTCTCCTTGATCATGTTGCATCATACTCCTCTCTTGATCCTTGAAAACTTCCTCCACACCAAACTCGAAACAACTTATTAGAGGGTTAGTGCACAATAAAAATTAACATATTCAGAGGTGACACAATCATTCTTAACACTTCTGGACATTGCATAATGCTACTGGACATTAGTGGTTCAAAGAAATTCATCCAACATAGCAAAAGAGGCAATGCGAAATAAAAGGCAGAATCTGTCAAAACAGAACAGTTCGTATTGACGAATTTTAAAATGGCACCAGACTTGCTCAAATGAAAATGCTCAAATTGAATGAAAGTTGCGTACATATCTGAGGATCATGCACGTAAATTGGCTTAATTTTATGAGCTACCTACAGGGAGGTAGACCCAGATTCGTGACAGCAAAGAAATCTGGAACTGCGCAGTAATCCAAATCTAGTACTTACTTTTCTATCAACGGCTTTACTTGGCACAATAAAACACAAAACTAAGATAAGGAGAGGTTGATACAGTAGTAAACAACTTCCAAGACACAAAATAAAAACAAAGTACTGTAGGTAAAAACATGGGTTATCTCCCATAAGCGCTTTTCTTTAACGCCTTTCAGCTAGGCGCAGAAAGTGTGTATCAAGTATTATCAAGAGATGAAGCATCGTTATCACAAACTCCCCCATCTATGGTGGTACTAAGGGCTTTGTCAATTTTAGGCCTATAATAATATTTCTTTGGTTTAGGCACTTTAGAGACATACATAAACTTTTGCTCCTTACCCACATAAGCTTTTTCTCTAAACTTTATAGATGAAAAGGTTGAACCCAATGTTCCCATAGCCTCTTCTATTTCACTAATCCTTTGGGTTTGATTATCATAAATAGCACAAGATTCTAAGATGGCGATTCTCTCATTAATTCCACCTAGAGATTTATCAAGTTTATCAGTGCTATCAAGTAATGCTTTCAAAGTAGTATCAATAATTGGAAGGTTTTGCTCTATGGTTTCCAATTTTTTCATAACATCCTCAAGAGAGGTTTCAATTTTAGTTTCATTAACAGGTGGTGTTCCAAATAAACTCTCAATAATGCAACTAGCTTCTAAAGCGGGAGCGCCTAGGAAGTTACCTCCCGCGAGACAATCAAGAACATATCTATTCCAGCTAGAGATACCAACATAAAAATTCCTGAGTAGGATAGTGGTGGAATGTTTCTTAGTGCACCTACTATGAGCATCACTAATTCTATACCAAGCATCTTTTAAACATTCTCCCCCTTGTTGCTTAAACGAACGAACTTCAACTTCAGGATTACTCATTTTAGCAGTAGTAAATAAAGCAAACTAGATAAAATAAATGCAAGTAACTAATTTTTTTTTTGTGTTTTCGATATAGCAAACAAGATAGCAAATAAAGTAAAACTAGCAACTAATTTTTTTGTATTTTGATTTAGTGCAGCAAACAAAGTAGTAAATAAAACTAAGCAAGACAAAAACAAAGTAAAGAGATTGAGAAGTGAAGACTCCCCTTGCAGCGTGTCTTGATCTCACTGCAAGAACGGCGCGAGAAAAGAGCTTGATGGCGTGTAACTCACACGTTCGTTGGGAACCCCAAGAGGAAGGTATGATGCGCACAGCAGCAAGTTTTCCCTCAGAAAGAAACCAAGGTTTATCGAACCAGGAGGAGCCAAGAAGCACGTTGAAGGTTGATGGCGGCGGGATGTAGTGCGGCGCAACACCAGAGATTCCGGCGCCAACGTGGAACCTGCACAACACAACCAAAGTACTTTGCCCCAACGAAACAGTGAGGTTGTCAATCTCACCGGCTTGCTGTAACAAAGGATTAACCGTATTGTGTGGAAGATGATTGTTTGCGTAAAAACAGTAAAAAAAAGTATTGCAAGAGATTGTATTTCAAGAAAGAGAATTGGACCGAGGTCCACAGTTACTAGAGGTGTCTCTCCCATAAGACAAACAGCATGTTGGGTGAACAAATTACAGTTGGGCAATTGACAAATAAAGAGAGCATGACCATGCACATACATATCATGATGAGTATAGTGAGATTTAATTGGGCATTACGACAAAGTACATAGACCGCCATCCAACTGCATCTATGCCTAAAAAGTCCACCTTCAGGTTATCATCCGAACCCCTTCCAGTATTAAGTTGCAAAGCAATAGACAATTGCATTAAGTATGGTGCGTAATGTAATCAACAACTACATCCTTAGACATAGCATCAATGTTTTATCCCTAGTGGCAACAGCACAACACAACCTTAGAACTTTCTCACATCGTCCTGTGTCAATGCAGCATGAACCCACTATCGAGCATAAATACTCCCTCTTGGAGTTACAAGCATCTACTTGGCCAGAGCATCTACTAGTAACGGAGACCATGCAAGATCATAAACAACACATAGATATAACTTTGATAATCAACATAACAAGTATTCTCTATTCATCGGATCCCAACAAACGCAACATATAGAATTACAGATAGATGATCTTGATCATGTTAGGCAGCTCACAAGATCCGACAATGATAGCACAATGGGGAGAAGACAACCATCTAGCTACAGCTATGGACCCATAGTCCAGGGGTAGACTACTCACACATCACACCGGAGGCGACCATGGCGGCGTAGAGTCCTCCGGGAGATGATTCCCCTCTCCGGCAGGGTGCCAGAGGCGATCTCCTGGATCCCCCGAGATGGGATCGGCAGCGGCGGCGTCTCAGTAAGGTTTTCCGTATCGTGGCTCTCGGTACTGGGGGTTTCGTCATGGAAGCTTTAAGTAGGCGGAAGGGTAGGTCAAGAGGCGGCGCGAGGGGCCCAGACCATAGGGCCGCGCGGCCAGGGCAGGGGCCGCGCCGCCCTATGCTCTGGCTGCCTCGTGGCCCCTCTTCGTTTCGTCCTCGGACTTCTGGAAGCTTCGTGGAAAAATAGGCCCCTGGGCGTTGATTTCGTCCAATTCCGAGAATATTTCGTTACTAGGATTTCTGAAACCAAAAACAGCAGAAAACAAAGAATCGGCACTTTGGCATCTTGTTAATAGGTTAGTTCCAGAAAATGCACGAATATGACATAAAGTGTGCATAAAACATGTAGATAACATCAATAATGTGGCATGGAACATAAGAAATTATCGATACGTCGGAGACGTATCACATTGCTACTGATTGGTTGCTCACCAATTTAATTGGATCTTGTGGCTACTCAACCCTTGCTTGCATATTTGGGAATCATAATTGATATGAATGCCAATATGCTTGCCTGATGAAAATCTAGGGTTTACTGATGGTTCATAGCTTAGGATTTACTGTGTAGTCTTATTAGCTGCTAATCCTTGCAATTCATCTACTGGTGCTATCTGTGCATCTGATCTGGCTAGTGTATGCATCTGTGCATGTGTGCTAGTTTCTGTGTACAAGATCTGTATCTAGATGCTTTCTATTTTTAGTGGCTTTAGGCTGGCAGTAATCCTTGGTGAAAACCAAGTGATGATCTACCCCTTGAGCATCTGCTCAATCCCATGCTTATGTTATGCATATTGTATGGATCAAATCCATTGGATCTGTCCAGGAACTTGGTATACCTTGTTCCAGCTCCTAGATTGAAATATTTGGTTGTTGCAGACTTGGGGTTCTTGTGCACAGCCCTTCACCTCCAGGTTCTGGTTGAGCTTCTCAGGTCACCATGATTCCTGGGCTAAGTGGTTGTGTGTTGGTTTCTGTTCTTGCGTATGAACTGGATGAACTGGTGCTTGTTCTTGCTTCACCCTTACCTGGTGATTTGCATATGTGGTCGACTGTCATGTTTCTAGGGTTTGTGTGCTATTTATATGGTCTCTACTTCTTCCCTGGCCATGACACACAAGCCTGGTTACTTTACTATTTATGATTATTTAGCAAGCAAATGAATCTGAATCCATTCCTGGATAATGATGTGTTATAGTTGGCTTTCTTTAATTGGTGCTAAGTGTGATGTGACCTCAGTAGCATTGCTACTGATTGGTTGCTCACCAATTTAATTGGATCTTGTGGCTACCCAACCCTTGCTTGCATATTTGGGAATCATAATTGATATGAATGCCAATATGCTTGCCTGATGAAAATCTAGGGTTTACTGATGGTTCATAGCTTAGGATTTACTGTGTAGTCTTATTAGCTGCTAATCCTTGCAATTCATCTACTGGTGCTATCTGTGCATCTGATCTGGCTAGTGTATGCATCTGTGCATGTGTGCTAGTTTCTGTGTACAAGATCTGTATCTAGATGCTTTCTATTTTTAGTGGCTTTAGACTGGCAGTAATCCTTGGTGAAAACCAACTGATGATCTACCCCTTGAGCATCTGCTCAATCCCATGCTTATGTTATGCATATTGTATGGATCAAATCCATTGGATCTGTCCAGGAACTTGGTATACCTTGTTCCAGCTCCTAGATTGAAATATTTGGTTGTTGCAGACTTGGGGTTCTTGTGCACAGCCCTTCACCTCCGTGTTACTGGTTGAGCTTCTCGTGTCACCATGATTCCTGGGCTAAGTGGTTGTGTGTTGGTTTCTGTTCTTGCGTATGAACTGGATGAACTGGTGCTTGTTCTTGCTTCACCCTTACCTGGTGATTTGCATATGTGGTCGACTGTCATGTTTCTAGGGTTTGTGTGCTATTTATATGGTCTCTACTTCTTCCCTGGCCATGACACACAAGCCTGGTTACTTTATGACTCACCCCTTGCATTGCCTTGCTGTTGCTTGGCTAGCAACAGCCTTCATATGCTGAAACTTGAGCCCCTGTGGCTTGCTCAGTTTTGGTCTGCCATGCCTATCTTGTGCTGTCTAGAAATTTGGACAAGCACAAGTGTGCTGTGACAGTTTCACTGTCCAAACTGAATTTTGTGTTATTTTTGCTAACTGTCCAAACTGAACTTCAGTTTAACACTAACATTATGACTAGTACTTGCTATTTGTTTTGCAGGTTTTGAAGGTGAATATGACCAGAAGATCATTCCTCAAGTCACTTAGTCTAGGTTTAGTTTAGAATAACTTGTAATTTTCCTTTTCTTTTAATTCTGATCATTATGTCTCAATTCTTGTATCAAGAATATTGTAAAGACTTTGTAATTGTGTTGTATATCAATAAAGCTCAAGTTTTTGGTTTATGAGCTTTTGCATTATGTAAGGTGTATATTCTTGATTAAATATTGTATTTGATATTCACTTTGAAATTCAAAATGATTTGAATTTATATCTTGTGTTTGAATTTTAAATTCATTGTTTATATTGTGTGATGTTTATATTTAAATGTTTAACACTTATCAAATGCAATCATTCCCCAAAGTAACAAGATACAAAAGAGATCATGTCGAAATTTCCCTAACTCACATTGCCTAACCCTAAGTGCAAAATGAGAGAGAACCTCAATCCCTCTTAGGTTTAGTTGCAATAAGGCGCGAAAATTTCCCCCGTTTTGCGATGAAAGGCACAACCCTTTTCTAAATCTACCCTTCGTTGTTCCTATGTTCTGGGTTATTACATTTTATCCCTAGTGGCAACAGCACATCCACAACCTTAGAACTTTCTGTCACTGTCCCAGATTTAATGGAGGCATGAACCCACTATCGAGCATAAATACTCCCTCTTGGAGTTACAAGTATCAACTTGGCCAGAGCCTCTACTAGCAACGGAGAGCATGCAAGATCATAAACAACACATATATGATAGATTGATAATCAACATAATATAGTATTCCATATTCATCGGATCCCAACAAACGCAACATGTAGCATTACAGATAGATGATCTTGATCATGTTTGGCAGCTCACAAGATCCAACAATGATAGCACAATGAGGAGAAGACGACCATCTAGCTACTGCTATGGACCCATAGTCCAGGGGTGAACTACTCACACATCAATCCGGAGGCGATCATGGCGATGAAGAGTCCTCCGGGAGATGATTCCCCTCTCCGGCAGGGTGCCGGAGGCGATCTCCTGAATCCCCCGAGATGGGATTGGCGGCGGCGGCGTCTCTGGAAGGTTTTCCATATCGTGGCTCTCCGTACTGGGGTTTTCGCGACAAAGGCTTTAAGTAGGCGGAAGGGCAAGTCAGGGGGCCTCACAAGGTCCCCACACAACAGGGCGACGCGGCCCTGGTGTGGCGGCGCCTCGTGGCCCCACTTCGCGATCCTTTCGGTCTTCTGGAAGCTTCATGGAAAAATAAGACCCTGGGCGCTGATTTCGTCCAATTCCGAGAATATTTCCTTACTAGGATTTCTGAAACCAAAAACAGCAGAAAACAGCAACTGGCTCTTCGGCATCTCGTTAATAGGTTAGTGCCGGAAAATGCATAAATATGACATAAAGTGTGTATAAAACATGTGAGTGTCATCATAAAATTAGCATGGAACATAAGAAATTATAGATACGTTTGAGACGTATCAAGCATCTCCAAGCTTAGTTCCTACTCGTCCTCGAGTAGGTAAACGATAACAAAGATAATTTCTGAAGTGACATGCTATCATAATCTTGATCAATACTATTGTAAGCACATGTAATGAATGCAGCGATTCGAAGCAATGGTAAAGACAATGAGTAAACAACTGAATCATATAGCAAAGACTTTTCATGAATAGTACTTTCAAGACAAGCATCAATAAGTCTTGCATAAGAGTTAACTCATAAAGCAATAAATTCAAAGTAAAGGCATTGAAGCAACACAAAGGAAGATATAAGTTTCAGCAGTTGCTTTGAACTTGTAACATGTATATCTCATGGATAGTTGTCAACATAAAGCAATATAACAAGTGCAATAGGTAAACATGTAAGAATCAATGCACACAGTTGACACAAGTGCTTGCTTCTAAGATAGAAAGAAGTAGGTAAACTGACTCAACATAAAAGTAAAAGAATGGCCCTTCGCAGAGGGAAGCATGGATTGCTATATTTGTGCTAGAGCTTTTATTTTGAAAACAAGAAACAATTTTGTCAACGGTAGTAATAAAGCATATGCATTATGTATATTATATCCTACAAGTTGCAAGCCTCATGCATAGTATACCAATAGTGCCCGCACCTCGTCCTAATTAGCTTGGATTTACATGGATTATCATAGCATAGCATATGTTTCAACCAAGTGTCACAAAGGGGTACCTCTATGCCGCCTGTACAAAGGTCTAAGGAGAAAGCTCGCATTGGATTTCTCGCTTTTGATTATTCTCAACTTAGACATCCATACCGGGACAACATAGACAACAGATAATGGACTCCTCTTTAATGCATAAGCATTCAACAACAGATAATATTCTCATAAGAGATTGAGGTTCGTTGTCCAAACTGAAACTTCCACCATGGATCATGGCTTTAGTTAGCGGCCCAATGTTCTTCTCTAACAATATGCATACTCAAACCATTTGATCATGATAAATCACCCTTACTTCAGACAAGATGAACATGCATAGCAACTCACATGATATTCAACAAAGAAATAGTTGATGGCGTCCCCAGGAACATGGTTATCGCTCAACAAGCAACTTATAAGAGATAAGATGCATAAGTACATATTCAATACCACAATAGTTTTTAGGCTATTTGTCCCATGAGCTATATATTGTAAAGATAAAGAGTATAAATTTTAAAGGTAGCACTCAAGCAATTTACTTTGGAATGGCGGAGAAATACCATGTAGTAGGTAGGTATGGTGGACACAAGTGGCATAGTGTTTGGCTCAAGGATTTTGGATGCATGAGAAGTATTCCCTCTCGATACAAGGTTTAGACTAGCAAGGTTGTTTAAAGCAAACACAAGTATGAACCGGTACAGCAAAACTCTCATAAAAGACATATTGAAAGCATTATAAGACTCTATACCGTCTTCCTTGTTGTTCGACCCTTACTAGAAAATATCTAGACCTTAGAGAGACCAATTATGCAAACCAAATTTTAGCAAGCTCTGTGTATTTCTTCATTAATAGGTGAAAAGTACATGATGCAAGAGCTTAAATATGAGCACAACAATTGCCAAGCATCACATTATTCAAGATATTGTACCAATTACCACATGTAGCATTTCCCGTTTCCAACCATATAACAATTTAACGAAGCAATTCAACCTTCGCCATGAATATTATGAGTAAAGCCTAAGAATATATTTGTCCATATGCAACAGCGGAGCGTGTCTCTCTCCCACACAATGAATGCTAGGATCCAACTTTATTCAAACAAAGCAAAAACAAGAACATAAAGACGCTCCAAGTAAAGCATATAAGATGTGATGGAATAAAAATATAGTTTCACTAGAGGAACCTGATAATGTTGTCGATGAAGAAGGGGATGCCTTGGGCATCCCCAAGCTTAGACGCTTGAGTCTTCTTGAAATATGCAGGGATGAACCACCGGGGCATCCCCAAGCTTAGAGCTTTCACTCTCCTTGATCATATTGTATCATCCTCCTCTCTTGATCCTTGAAAACTTCCTCCACACCAAACTCGAAACAAACTCATTAGAGGGTTAGTGCATAATCAAAAATTCACATGTTCAGAGGTGATATAATCATTCTTAACACTTCTGGACATTGCACAAAGCTACTGAAAGTTAATGGAACAAAGAAATCCATCAAACATAGCAAAACAGGCAATGCGAAATAAAAGGCAGAATCTGTCAAAACAGAACAGTACGTAAAGACGAATTTTTCTGGGGCACTAAACTTGCTCAGATGAAAATGCTCAAATTGAATGAAAGTTGTGTACATATCTGAGGATCACGCATGTAAATTGGCATATTTTTCTGAGTTACCTACAGACGGGGCGGCTCAATTTCGTGATAGCAAGAAAACTGTTTCTGCGCAGTAACCCAAATCTAGTATGAACTTTACCATCAAAGACTTTACTTGGCACAACAATGCAATAAAATAAAGATAATGAGAGGTTGCTACAGTAGTAAAAACTTCCAAGACTCAAATATAAAACAAAAGTGCAGAAGTAAAATCATGGGTTGTCTCCCATAAGCGCTTTTCTTTAACGCCTTTCAGCTAGGCGCAGAAAGTGTGAATCAAGTATTATCAAGAGATGAAGCATTAGCATTCTTACCAGGGGCTTTGCGCCTACCCTTCTTACTCTTATTCTTACTCTTTGGTTTAGGGAATATATGACCACATCCCAGTATAGAGGAATTTAGAGTGCCTTTCCCCACATCTATGGTTGCTCCCAAGAGTTTCAGCAGGGATCTTCCAAGTGTGATTTGTCCTGTCCCTACACATTCAATAACGAGTTAATCAGTGGATACCGTTCTTCCAAGAAGGGTTGTGAATACTCCTTCAGCTATTCCCTTAGGAATTATAACAGAGTTATCAGTAAGAGTTATTCCTTCTCCACCTTCAGTAATTCCCCAGAGTGTCAAAGATTCATAAATACTTTCAGGCATAAGGCAAAATTCAGTCATAATATCACAACGGGCATTAAAAATTTTACCATCAATAGTAACTTTAATAGTAGGCTCCCACATTCAAGGTTCAGCGTTTATTGGGACATAATCAAAATGCTCACGAATCCGATCATACCCTTCTCTTAAGCAAGATACACTTGTCTCAAGAGTGTTCAATCTATTATAAATACTAACAAGAGATGGATCAAAATTATTAGCGGAGCCAGATGATGTAACCAATTTTCTTATAGCAATAAAAGCTTGATCCCCATCACAGTGAAGGAAATCTCCTCCCACTACAACATCTAAGGCATATCTATAACGAAGAATAAGCCCAAAATAAAAATTACTAAGAAGCAAACTTAGCGTCATTTTAGGTTCAGTTTTACTATAAGAATCAAAAATTCTAGACCAAGCTTTTTTAAAACTCTCTTCACCACCTTGTTTAAAAGTGAAGATCGATTCCCCAGGTGATAGAGTAGCAACTACAGGACTTGTCATGATAATAAAATAAAGTAAATGCAAGTAACTAATTTTTTTGTGTTTTTGATATAGAGAATGCAAACAAGATAGTAAATAAAGTAAAGCAAGTAACTAATTTTTTGTATTTTGATATAAGAAAGCAAACAAAGCAGTAAATAAAATAAAGTAAAGCAAGACAAAAACAAAGTAAAGAGATTGGAAGTGGAAGACTCCCCTTGCAGCGTGTCTTGATCTCCCCGGCAACGGCGCCAGAAAAAAACGTTGCTTGTGACGGTACAGCACACGTCCGTTGGGAACCCCAAGAGGAAGGTATGATGCGTACATCAGCGAGTTTTCCCTCAGAAAGAAACCAAGGTTATCGAACCAGTAGGAGCCAAGAAGCACGTTGAAGGTTGTTGGTGGCGGAGTGTAGTGCGGCGCAACACCAGGGATTTCGGCGCCAACGTGGAACCTGCACAACACAATCCAAGTACAATGCCCCAACTTAAAAGTGAGGTTGTCAATCTCACCGGCTTGCTGTAGCAAAGGATTAGATGTATAGTGTGGAAGATGATCTTTGCAAAGAACAGTAAGAACAAGTATTGCAGTAGATTGTATTCGATGTAAAAGAATGGACCGGGGTCCACAGTTCACTAGTGGTGTCTCTCCGATAAGAAATAGCATGTTGGGTGAACAAATTACAGTTGGGCAATTGACAAATAGAGAGGGCATAACAATGCACATACATATTATGATGAGTAGTGTGGAATTCAATCGGGCATTACGACAAAGTACATAGACCGCTATCCAGCATGCATCTATGCCTAAAAAGTCCACCTTCAGGTTATCATCCGAACCCCTCCCAGTATTAAGTTGCAAACAACAGACAATTGCATTAAGTATGGTGCGTAATGTAATCAACACAAATATCCTTAGACAGAGCATCGATGTTTTATCCCTAGTGGCAACAGCACATCCACAACCTTAGAACTTTCTGTCACTGTCCCAGATTTAATGGAGGCATGAACCCACTATCGAGCATAAATACTCCCTCTTGGAGTTACAAGTATCAACTTGGCCAGAGCCTCTACTAGCAACGGAGAGCATGCAAGATCATAAACAATACATATATGATAGATTGATAATCAACATAATATAGTATTCCATATTCATCGGATCCCAACAAACGCAACATGTTTGGCAGCTCACAAGATCCAACAATGATAGCACAATGAGGAGAAGACGACCATCTAGCTACTGCTATGGACCCCTAGTCCAGGGGTGAACTACTCACACATCAATCCGGAGGCGATCATGGCGATGAAGAGTCCTCCGGGAGATGATTCCCCTCTCCGGCAGGGTGCCGGAGGCGATCTCCTGAATCCCCCGAGATGGGATTGGCGGCAGCGGCGTCTCTGGAAGGTTTTCCGTATCGTGGCTCTCCGTACTGGGGTTTTCGCGACGAAGGCTTTAAGTAGGCGGAAGGTGAAAGGATCGTATGCCGCACCTAGAGGGGGGGGTGAATAGGTGCTAACCAATTTTTAGTTCTTTTTCAATTTAGGCTTGACACAAAAGGTAAATTCTCTAGATATGCAATTAAGTGAATTTACCTATATGACAAGGCTAACAACTAAGCAAGATATAACTAAGCAATATAGAGATAGAATAGGATAGAGGTAACCGAGAGTGGAGCACGCGATGACACGGAGATGATTCCTGTAGTTCCCTTCCTTTGCAAGAAGGTACGTCTACGTTTGGAGGAGTGTGGTTGCTACGAAAGCCAAACCAACAGCCACGAAGGCTTCACTCAGATCTCCGGTGAGCAACGCCACGAAGGCCTAGCCCACTTCCACTAAGGGATTTCCTCGAGGCGGAAACCGGGCCTTTACAAGGTTCTTGGGGCACACATCCACAACCAAATTGGAGGCTCCCAAATCTGTTACAACACAACAATCAACAACAATACATCAACACAAATCAACTAGGGAACCAAATAGAAACACTAGCATGAGATCCCTCAAACAAGAGAGGGGGAAATGAAGAACGCTTCGGTGAGGATGTAGATCGGTGTCTTCTCCTTCGAATCTCCAAAGATCAAGAGCTTTGGTTGGGGGAGGAAGGAGATCTTGCAAATCTTGAGTTTCTTGAGGTGGCTCTAATGGAGGTAGCTTGGCAGATTTCTTGTGTAATGATTGAGCAAGCAACCAAGGTAGAAGAAGGGGGGTATTTATACCTCCCCTCAAAATTGAGCCGTTGCAGCTTCCGGGGGGCCGGATATTCCGGCCTAAGTAAGGGCCGGATAATCCGCCCCCCCCCCCCCCGATAATCCGGCCTTCGGGACAAAACTGTGACATTATCCGGCCAAATGTCCGGCCCTTGTACTGACTCGCTTTCCTTCCAGTCCTTAGCCAAAAACGAGGGGGCCGGATATTTCCAAAATATCCGGCCCGGATATTCCGGCCCTGGTACAATACCGGGACAATATCCGGGCAAATGTCCGGCCCCTATACTGCGCTGCTTTTCCTCGAAGACTTAGCCAAAAACAGGGGGCCGGATATTTCAACAATATCCGGCCCGGATTATCCGGCCTGGCCAACTTTTTGCGGTTAACTTTTGACAGACCGACCAAATCCAACACACACAAATATGAAACTATGTAATCCCTGTACCACTTAAACAAACATTAGAGTATCACATATATTGACATCAAACACACAAAACATAATGTGAGAGATGTTCTTTCAATCTCCCCCTTTTTGGCGTTTGATGACAATATACGCATTTGCAAGAGAATCACTAAAGAGACAAGCATGATGGCAAACCATAGAGGCACTCCCCCTACATGTGTGCATCTAAGTAATTTGCATTTGAATACAAATACACAACACATAGGAGTATGGTGCCTCAACACAAGAGATATCCAACATGAGCTCTAACACTAGACATTGACACATATGAAGTTGAGATAGGATGTAAGAAATCATACCCATGTGTAGATATATAATACGGAGATATAGCATCACACATAATGTAATATCCTTGATCTCAACAAATAGAAATCCGAAAACCATAACAATGTCTCACACCACATAGCACATAGTTTTAAACGGAAACGGAACACAACCAAAGCAAATAGTTCAAATAAGAGGGAACACAAGCAATAAAGGAATGATAAACGCATATGCTTGTGCCCAAACCATGCAAATCCCCGAGAGAGTTCCTAATAGAACGCTTCTCCCCCTTTGGCATCGAGACGCCAAAAAGGGGACAAGCGCGATGCTACTCGCCCCATGGGGATCACTCGGAGGCATAATCATCATCGGACTCTTGCGCCTCTTCTTCTTCTTCTTCTTCTGCTTCTTCATCAGTGTCAGGTGCATCCGGAGAACGACGAGAGGTGTTGGACCTTTGAAGGCAATCATCAAGATCACTCCATGGAACTCGTGCGTGCAGTGCCATCCACTGTAACCCTGGTGAGCTGGAGGCTGAGGCGGGGGACCTTGATCACCACTGAGCTTGTGTAGAATAACCGCCTGAGAATGCTTAATCTCAGAACGCTCTCGGCTAGCTGCATAGTTCTCCTTATGGATCTCAATGTTCATGCAAAGGATGTGACGCTGAAACCAACTAAGCCGGCTCACTTGCTTCCTCATAGCCGGGACATCAGGATGACGAGCAGGAGCAACACCACTAGAACGAGCAGCACCCATGAAAGTGTCAGGTGCAGGTACAGCTGAAGAGACTGGCTTAAGCTTGTAGGCCTTCTTGACAGTGTGCTTCACCAAAGGATACCCACTCAAATCTTCACGATTCACAGCCACAGAGTTGTTGATGAGAAGCTGGATGTAGGGTGCATATGGTATGGTGGTCCGGGAGACCATGGCATCATGGATCTCATGGAAGATAAAGTCCATGATATCAAGAGTGTAGTCCCGTACCTCATGACCATCACGAGCACACTTAAAGCTGAGGTGCATAAGGTCCACAAGGACTCCCCGGAGAGCATCATTGTTACCACCACTTGGGCAAATGGTTGCCCGAAAGAACCGGAGCAACTGACTGTATATGGGAAGCAGCCCCTTAGCAAAACCAATTTTTCCCGCTGAGGTATAGAGATGCACAAGAGCATTCTTATCTGTCTGTTGTGGTCCATGAAGACGACGACCCTCATCAACAAGAACTCCAAGAATACCAGCAAAACGGCGCAGAGTGGCGCTGCAGTGAGTGGAGCCAGTCATCCATTCCATAGTGCGTTCCTCATCTTCCTTGATTGCCAAAGTGGCAAAGAATTGCTTCACCAAATCTGGGCTATAGTCACATTGAATCTTCATGATATCATGCAAGCCCATCCTTCCAGCTACCCAGATTGCATCTTCAAAGTGATTGTTTTCAGCCAGAATGTCCACATTGATAGCTTGCATGGGTCTCAGATTCTTCATGGGCTCATAGACGTCCTTGTAGATGAACTCCTGCTCTATGCACCAGTATCTCCTGCCCTCTATCTCTTCATCCCTTGGAACATCTTCATACCAGTTCTTCATGCGGATAGCGGAATAAGAGACTGGGTCCATGGCCTTGTAGTTCTCCCTCACATCCTTGTTCTTCCGCCTTGAAGAGACGGACTTGCGAGGTGCATTGGGTGCAAACTCCTCACTAGATCGATCATGCCTTGGGCGTCTCCGACCACCCCGAGAAGCACCACCTGTGAGAAGCAAAGGCGGGTAGCAAAGAGAAGGTAATGCTCATAAGTCATGTAAGATACAGTAATATACTCGAGAAACATGCTATAAGTCGGTACAAATCTAGACATGATAGATTGAAGCAAAAACTGCAGCGGTGATGAAGCTCCAGGCCGGATAATCCGGTGTCCCCTGGGGGCGGATTATCTGGCCTGCTCGGGGGGGCGGATAATCCGGCCCTGCGAAATTTGCAGTTTTTCAATCAAAAGCTTGTCTAAGACTAGATCGGCCTCATAGCATGCAAGAGGAGTACACTACACGTGATTTGTAACAACTAGACACCAATTCCACCAAGAAAATAGCACATATAAAACACAACATCTAGGGTTAGAGATTGTGAATCATACCCACATCCATTGTGGAAACCGCTTGGAGGAGAAGGTAGCTAGGGAGGAGATGCACCCGATCCACCCAAGAACTCCGAGAGGGGGCGGACGGAGCGTCTCCGGCGAGGAGGATGAGGTCCGGCGATCTTGAGAGGAGAAAGAGGAGAGAGAGGGGCGTGGGGGGAGGTGTGAACCGTTTGCCCCCCCCGCGGCCTCGACCTCAACCCTTTCAAGATCTGCCCAGGCCGGATAATCCGGCCCTACCTTAGGGCGGATAATCCGGCCGGGCCGTATTTTCCGGGGTCTCCTGGGGCCGGATTATCCGGGGTTCTGGAAAATTCCAGAATCACCGTGAATCCGGCCCATCTTTCGTTGGTTATTTGCATGACCCATATGTGATGCAATAATGTACCACGTCACATATAAGGTGCAAATTTACCAATAAGATGGAGCAACCTAGATCATCCGGCCGAAAAACCTCAAACTCCAAGTTTTTACCAAACATGACAAATGAGCAAGATGGAAATGGCTTATAGGAGAGAGTAGGCTTAGGTTTTAGAAGATACAAACTGTTAATGGTACATGATCACTCAAGTTTGCAAGATATGATCAAATAAGGCCAAACTAGAGTGATTTCCCATAAGAACATGGAGATGTCAATAAAATCCAATGAAAATCCAAACAACTCCAACTCTTCACGAAGAAGAGTGTGGTGGCCTAGGCCACCATATATGAGTGTTATGGTATGGCACCGCGAAGATATATCTTGGGTCCAAACCAATACTCATCATTTAAGCTCACATATCAACATATGATATAATGAGAATGAAATCTTTAATGTTGGCATTATGGGGGGAGGGATAGCTCAATAATTTAAACCGCACTCCCCCTATTTCCATGCCCACATCTAAACCAAATAAAGTTTTGAGACGAAGGTGTGTTTGCAAGATGGTCAAGCTATACTCCTTGAATCGATGATATTTAGCTCATTCCTCAAATAAGTGAACCTTGCTTCATCAAGAGGCTTCGTGAATATATCGGCAAGTTGATCCTTGGTAGGAACATAGATAAGCTCAATATCACCACGGGCAACATGATCCCTAATGAAATGATTCCGGATCTCAATATGCTTCGTTCTTGAATGTTGCACCGGATTATAGGCAATCTTGATGGCACTTTCATTGTCACATAAAAGAGGCACTTTGTCACAAATGACACCGTATTCCTTTAAAGTTTGCCTCATCCATAACAATTGAGTGCATCCAAGCCATGGGCGGCAACATATTCGGCTTCGGCGGTGGAGAGAGATATGCAATTTTGCTTCTTAGAAGACCAACACACCAAGGACCTACCAAGGAATTGGCAAGCCCCGGAAGTTGATTTCCTATCATCCTTGTCACCCGCCCAATCCGCATCGGTGTATCCATTGAGAATAAAACTTGAGCCTCTGGGGTACCAAATACCATATCTTGGGGTATCAACCAAATATCGAAAGATTCTTTTGAGAGCCATCATGTGGCTCTCCTTAGGAGAAGCTTGATACCTTGCACACACACCAACACTCAACACTATATCTGGTCTAGATGCACAAAGGTAAAGCAAGGATCCAATCATGGAGCGATATACCTTTTGATCCACCTCTTTACCATTGGGATCTAGTGCAAGATGACATTTGGTAACCATAGGAGTGGCCACACCCTTCATCTCGGTCATCTTGAACCTCTTGAGCATGTCTTGGAGATATTTTGCTTGATTGATGAAGGTTCCTTCCCTCAATTGCTTGATCTCAAAACCGAGGAAGAACTTCATCTCTCCCATCATAGACATCTCAAACCTATCGGTCATAAGCTTTGAGAATTCATCATTGAAAGCTTTGTTAGTAGAGCCAAATATAATATCATCAACATATAATTGGCAAACGAAAAGCTCCCCATTGACCCTCTTAGTAAAAAGAGTGGGGTCGATTAGCCCAACATCAAACCCACGGTCTACCAACAATTCCTTAAGGTGCTCGTACCAAGCTCTAGGAGCTTGTTTGAGACCATAAAGTGCTTTATCAAGCTTGTAGACATGGTTAGGAAAGTTGAGATCGTCGAACCCCGGGGGTTGCTTAACATACACCTCTTCATGCAAAGGACCATTAAGAAAAGCACTTTTCACATCCATTTGTTGTAACTTAAAGTTATGATGTGATGCATAAGCAAGAAGGATACGGATGGACTCAAGACGAGCCACGGGAGCATAGGTCTCTCCAAAGTCAATTCCTTCAACTTGAGAGAAACCTTGAGCCACCAATCTTGCCTTGTTCCTCACAATATTTCCAAACTCATCTTGCTTGTTCTTGAATATCCATTTAGTGCCTATAACATTGCGGCACTCCTTTGGCTTATTTACTAAGGTCCACACTTTGTTGCGCTTGAAGTTGTTGAGTTCCTCATGCATAGCTTCCACCCAATCCGAATCTTCAAGGGCTTCAAACACTTTCTTGGGTTCCACTACGGAGATATAAGCATGATGATTGCTAAAGTTAGCCAATTGTCTTCTTGTGGAGACTTTTGCTCGAACATCACCAAGGACCTTGTCATGAGTGTGTCCACGAATTTCAAGGGTCCTATCTCTTCTTGCTAAACGACGGGCCTCGATCTCCTCCTTGGTTCTTCTTGGCCTTGGAGGTGTCACTTGATCAACTTGATCATTTGGGTCCCCGTCTTGACCTTGAACTTGAGCTTCCTCAATTGCTTGGGGTTGCTCAATGTCATGTGCTAGATCTTGAACAATGTTCGGAGAAGGGCAAGAGTTGATTGGATCCTCATTGGAGCCATTATGAATGATTGGTTGATCTTGACCTTGATCTTGTCCTTGATCTTGCACATAAGAGGGAGGGTCTTGTTCTTGTTCTTGGGTTGGTGCATTATTTGCTTCAAGAGATGGGGTTTGTTGATGTTGAGAGGATGAGGGCTCCACCGTGGTAGAGCATAGTTCTTCCCGAGACGCCACACCGTGTCCCTCAATGGGGCGGAAAAATCCCACACCCATTCTTACTATGGCATCTTGAGGTATTTCATCACCTGCACATACATCAACTTGCCCCACTTGGGAGCCATCATTTTCTTCGAACTTCACACTACAAGATTCAATGATAATCCCGGAGGATACATCAAAGACTCTATAAGTGTGAGATTCGGCACCGTAACCAACAAATATACCCTCCAAAGCTTTAGGAGCAAATTTAGACAAACGAACTCCTTTGATTTTATAGAAACACTTACAACCGAACACCTTGAAGTATGAGATATTGGGCTTGTTGCCGGTAAGTATTTCATATGGAGTCTTGTTCAATCCCTTGCGGAGATAGAGCCGGTTAGAAGAGTGGCAAGCGGTGGAGATGGCTTCGGCCCAAAAGTTATAGCGGGAATTATACTCCGCCATCATAGATCTTGCCATATCCATAAGAGTCCGGTTCTTCCTCTCCGCAACACCATTTTGTTGAGGGGTGTAAGCAGCGGAATATTGATGACGTATCCCCTCATCACTAAGAAAATCATTGAGTGTATAGTTTTTGAACTCGGAGCCGTTGTCACTTCTTATTGCCATAATGAGGAGGTTGTGTTGGCGTTGCACCTCGGTAGCAAAGTCAATGAATATTTGTTGAGTCTCATCTTTCGTCTTGAGAAAGTAGACCCAAGTGTATCTTGAGTAATCATCAACAATCACCAAGCAATGTTTCTTCGCACCAAGACTTGCATGAGTAACGGGACCAAAGAGATCCACATGAAGGAGCTCCAAGATCCTCTTGGAAGAGATGATAGTCTTGCTTGGATGCGGAGAGTCATGCATTTTGCCTTCAACACAAGCCCTACAAACACGATCTTTGGCAAAAGAAACATTTTCCATTAGTCCCACAATATGGTTCCCCTTGTGAAGACTTTGCAAAGTTCTCATGTTGACATGGGCTAGGCGGCGATGCCACAACCAACCCACGTCCGCCTTTCCGAATAGGCACATCGCACTTGTCGTGGTGGTCCCCGAAAAGTCCACCACATACAAGTTGTGTTCGCGATACCCAACGAAAGCGACTTTTAGAGTCTTGCTCCACAAGAGGACCACAATATCATTATCAATAAAGACGGCGAAACCCATCTTGCCAAGGGCGGAAACGGAGAGCAAATTGTAACCAAGGGTTTTGACAAGCATGACATCCACAAGAGTAATGTTGTGTGCAACCACAACCTTGCCAAAACCGATTACCTCGGATGTAGAATTATCGCCAAAGGAGACGGTGATATTATTTGTATTGGGCCTCAACTCCTTGACGAGGTTCTTGCCGCCGGTCATATGACTTGTACATCCACTATCAAGTACCCATTTTGACCCTCCGGCGGCATAGTCCTACATGAGATCAATTCTTGGATTTAGGTACCCATTTCTCAATGGGTCCTCTTTTGTTAGCAACAAGGGTCTTTGGGACCCAAATAGACCAAGCAACATAACCATCATATGGGCCAACATATTTAGCATAAACATCACCATAGTAATCTTTAAATAAAACATAGTGAGGGTTAGCATTTCCCGCATCATCATCATTCATGGTTTTGCCCTTAGGGGCTTCACCATTAGTGATATCTTTCTTCTTCTCTTGTGCGGGCTTGACCTTTTGCTTGTTTGCCTTCTTTGCCTTGGCCCCATAACCAAGGCCCTCCTTCCCATTGTTTGATCTTTGCTTACTCAAGAGATCATCCAACGAAAGTTTACTTTGGGGAGAGGAGGCCTTAGCAAGTTCATCATTCAACCTAGCATTTTCCTCAATAACATTTGCATGATCACATGAAGGAGTAGAGGAACTAGGCACATCATATGAGGCAAACCTAATTTGAAGTTGCTCATAAGACTTGGATAAGAGAGTGTATTCACTCTTCAAAGCTTTGTGAGCTTTGTCTAGTTCATCTAGATCTTTCACAAGTTTCTCATGATCAACCTCAAATTGGGCCTTTTCCTTTTTAAGCACTTTAAACTTAGCTCTAGCAAGATCTCTAGCTTTTGTGAGCTTGTTAATTTTATCTTGAGGCTCTTCAAGAGTTTCTAGCCTCTCCTCAAGAGAAGCTATAGTTTCTTGACTTTCCTCAAGAGCATTTTTAAGAGCATGGATTTCAAGAGAATCTTCTCTCTCTATTTGACCCTTTTTCTCAAGAATATCACTTTGTTGAGCTATACGAACCATGAGACTTGAAACATGCTTTTTAGTGTTACCTTGTAGGTTGAGAATGAAATCATCAAACTCTAGCATTTCTTGTTTCACTTTTAGACTAGCATCATCAACCCCTAGATCACTAGATATGTTAGGCATAGAGGGGTTAGGGGATGATACCTCGGAGGATTTAGCCATGAGGCAACTTTCTTCCTCCACAAGAATGACCTCATTGGGGGATTCACTTGGTGATGAAGAGTTAGTGGAGAGAGAGGCAAGAGCAACCAATCCATTAGAGGTTGCATCTTCTTCATCATCAACATCATCATCTCCGGAGGTATACTCTTCTTGAGTTGATAGCACAATAGATGTGTCCAAGGAGGACCTTGCCATGAAGCAATGTGCATTCTTGATAGGAAGATTCTCATTTGGAGAGTCAAAGAGAGATGAAGAGGGAATGTTGGTGGTGATGATGGCGGCCAACTCCTTTGAGCTTTCTTCATCTTCCTCACTACTAGAGCTTCCCACTTCATCAGAAGAATATTCTTCCTTTGTTACTAGCACAACTCTTGAGGGCCTCTTGCCCTTCTTGGTCTTGTTGTTGTAGAATTTCTTGTTGGGGGCTTTTGAATATTTGCCCTTTGTGTCTTTGCTCTTGTCCTTGGGAATGAGCCTCCCATTATGAAGCTCTCTATTCTCATAGGGGCATTCGGCAATGAAGTGGCGCTTGTCATCACAATTGTAGCATGATCTTGTCTTTGGACCAAAGCTAGTGAACCCACTTTTGTTGTTTCTCTTGATGTTGTCTTCCTTGGCCTTGGACGGATCAATCCAAAACGACTTTGCATGGAAGGCCATGTGGTCATGGTAGTGGCATTGCAAATCTTCCGGATAGGACATGCTCCAAGATGCCCTATAAGATTCTTGAGGAATCACTTCTTCAACGGAGTTGACCGTCAAGGCAAGATTGTTCCCTTTTGACATCCCAATGGCACGATTGAGGGAATCATGAGAGTTTTGCTCGAGCACCTTGAGGGCTTGCATCTCGTGCACGGCATCTTGAGATGAGAGAGAGGAATAGCATTCTCTCCCAACAAGGGTCTTGACATCAATGAGTACATACGGCATCATGCATTCAATGTACTTCTCCTTGATCCAAGAGTCATTGATGTGGGTTGCACCAATAAGCCGGAAGGAGTCGGCAACGATGAGAAGTCTTGAATACATGTCTTGATGATCTTCATCCGGTAGCCTCATGAATCCTTCGGCTTGATTCCGAAGAGCATTATACTTGTTCCTTCTCGTGCTCTCACTTCCAATGCAACTAGCGGCCAAACCTTCCCAAGCTTCCTTGGCGGTGGTGTAGTTCCGAACACGAGGCAAATCCTTTGTCCCCACACTAGTTTGAATCATGTGCAAGGCGGTGTTGTTGAGTTGACTATCAACCGCTTCTCTTCTAGTCAACTTGTCGGGGTTGTAAGGGTTGAAGCCTTCCAAGATGATTCTCCAAAGTTCATTGGAGGCACTGCAAACATGAGAGCGAAACTCAAATCGCCAAGTATCGAAATTTTCAACGGAAAACTTAGGTGGGTCGCCCCGGATGTTCAAATGGGGATGGGGAACCGGTATATCGGGAGATAGAAAAGGTGGAGGTACTCGATTGTAGCTCTCACCTCCACTAGTATCCCTAGGAGATGCAATGGGAGATGATGACGCGTAAAGCACACGCTCGTTGGGAACCCCAAGTGGAAGGTGTGATGCGTACAGCAGCAAGTTTCCCTCAGTAAGAAACCAAGGTTTATCGAACCAGTAGGAGTCAAGAAGCACGTTGAAGGTTGATGGCGGCGAGATGTAGTGCGGCGCAACACCAGGGATTCCGGCGCCAACGTGGAACCTGCACAACACAACCAAAGTACTTTGCCCCAACGAAACAGTGAGGTTGTCAATCTCACCGGCTTGCTGTAACAAAGGATTAACCGTATTGTGTGGAAGATGATTGTTTGCAGTAAAAAAGAGAACAAAGATTGGCAAGAGATTGTATTTCAAGAAAGAGAATTAGACCGGGGTCCACAGCTCACTAGAGGTGTCTCTCCCATAAGATAAACAAGATGTTGGGTGAACAAATTACAGCTTGGGCAATTGACAAATAAAGAGAGCATGACCATGCACATACATATCATGATGAGTATAGTGAGATTTAATTGGGCATTACGACAAAGTACATAGACCGCCATCCAACTGCATCTATGCCTAAAAAGTCCACCTTCAGGTTATCATCCGAACCCCTTCCAGTATTAAGTTGCTAACAACAGACAATTGCATTAAGTATTGCGCGTAATGTAATCAATAACTACATCCTTAGACATAGCATCAATGTTTTATCCCTAGTGGCAACAAAGACATCCATAACCTTAGTGGTTCTTGTCACTCCTCCGCATTCACGGAGGCATGAACCCACTATCGAGCATAAATACTCCCTCTTGGAGTTACTAGCATCAACTTGGCCAGAGCATCTACTAATAACGGAGAGCATGCAAGATCATAAACAACACATAGATATAACTTTGATAATCAACATAACAAGTATTCTCTATTCATCGGATCCCAACAAACGCAACATATAGAATTACAGATAGATGATCTTGATCATGTTAGGCAGCTCACAAGATCCGACAATGATAGCACAATGGGGAGAAGACAACCATCTAGCTACTGCTATGGACCCATAGTCCAGGGGTAGACTACTCACACATCACTCCGGAGGCGACCATGGCGGCGTAGAGTCCTCCGGGAGATGAATCCCCTCTCCGGCAGGGTGCCGGAGGCGATCTCCTCGGATCCCCGAGATGGGATCGGCGGCGGCGGCGTCTCAGTAAGGTTTTCCGTATCGTGGCTCTCGGTACTGGGGGTTTCGTCACGGAGGCTTTAAGTAGGCGGAAGGGCAAGTCAGGAGGGGGCACAGGGGCCCCACACCATAGGCCGGCGCGGCCAGGGGCCAGGCCGCGCCGCCCTAGGGTTTGGCCACCCTGTGGCCCCACTTCGTTGACTCTTCGGTCTTCTGGAAGCTTCGTGGGAAAATAGGACCCTGGGCGTTGATTTCGTCCAATTCCGAGAATATTTCGTTACTAGGATTTCTGAAACCAAAAACAGCAGAAAATAGCAACTGGCACTTCGGCATCTTGTTAATAGGTTAGTTCCAGAAAATGCACGAATATGACATAAAGTGTGCATAAAACATGTAGATAACATCAATAATGTGGCATGGAACATAAGAAATTATCGATACGTTGGAGACGTATCAGCATCCCCAAGCTTAGTTCTGCTCGTCCCGAGCAGGTAAAACGATAACACAGATAATTTCTGGAGTGACATGCCATCATAATCTTGATCATACTATTTGTAAAGCATATGTAGTGAATGCAGCGATCAAAACAATGTATATGACATGAGTAAACAAGTGAATCATATAGCAAAGACTTTTCATGAATAGTACTTCAAGACAAGCATCAATAAGTCTTGCATAAGAGTTAACTCATAAAGCAATAATTCAAAGTAAAAGCATTGAAGCAACACAAAAGAAGATTAAGTTTCAGCGGTTGCTTTCAACTTGTAACATGTATATCTCATGGATATTGTCAACATAGAGTAATATAATAAGTGCAATAAGCAAGTATGTAGGAATCAATGCATAGTCCACACAAGTGTTTGCTTATTGAGGTGGAGAGAAATAAGTGAACTGACTCAACATTAAAAGTAAAAGAATGGTCCTCCATAGAGGAAAAGCATCGATTGCTATATTTGTGCTAGAGCTTTGATTTTGAAAACATGAAACAATTTTGTCAACGGTAGTAATAAAGCATATGTATCATGTAAATTATATCTTATAAGTTGCAAGCCTCATGCATAGTGTACTAATAGTGCCCGCACCTTGTCCTAATTAGCTTGGACTACCGGATCATCACAATGCACATGTTTCGACCAAGTGCCACAAAGGGGTACCTCTATGCCGCCTGTACAAAGGTCTAAGGAGAAAGCTCGCATTGGATTTCTCGCTATTGATTATTCTTCAACTTAGACATCCATACCGGGACAACATAGACAACAGATAATGGACTCCTCTTTTATGCATAAGCATGTAACAACAATTAATAATTTTCTCATTTGAGATTGAGGATATATGTCCAAAACTGAAACTTCCACCATGGATCATGGCTTTAGTTAGCGGCCCAATGTTCTTCTCTAACAATATGCATGCTTAACCATAAGGTGGTAGATCTCTCTTACTTCAGACAAGAAGGACATGCATAGCAACTCACATGAAATTCAACAATGAATAGTTGATGGCGTCCCCAGTGAACATGGTTATCGCACAACAAGCAACTTAATAAGAGATAAAGTGCATAATTACATATTCAATACCACAATAGTTTTTAAGCTATTTGTCCCATGAGCTATATATTGCAAAGGTGAATGATGGAATTTTAAAGGTAGCACTCAAGCAATTTACTTTGGAATGGCGGAGAAATACCATGTAGTAGGTAGGTATGGTGGACACGAATGGCATAGTGGTTGGCTCAAGTATTTTGGATGCATGAGAAGTATTCCCTCTCGATACAAGGTTTAGGCTAGCAAGGCTTATTTGAAACAAACACAAGGATGAACCGGTGCAGCAAAACTCACATAAAAGACATATTGTAAACATTATAAGAATCTACATCGTCTTCCTTGTTGTTCAAACTCAATACTAGAAATTATCTAGACCTTAGAGAAACCAAATATGCAAACCAAATTTTAGCATGCTCTATGTATTTCTTCATTAATGGGTGCAAAGCATATGATGCAAGAGCTTAAACATGAGCACAACAATTGCCAAGTATCACATTACCCAAGACATTTATAGCAATTACTACATGTATCATTTTCCAATTCCAACCATATAACAATTTAACGAAGGAGAAACTTCGCCATGAATACTATGAGTAGAAACCAAGGACATACTTGTCCATATGCTACAGCGGAGCGTGTCTCTCTCCCATAAAGTGAATGCTAGGATCCATTTTATTCAAACAAAACAAAAACAAAAACAAACCGACGCTCCAAGCAAAGCACATAAGATGTGATGGAATAAAAATATAGTTTCAGGGGAGGAACCTGATAATGTTGTCGATGAAGAAGGGGATGCCTTGGGCATCCCCAAGCTTAGACCCTTGAGTCTTCTTGATATATGCAGGGGTGAACCACCGGGGCATCCCCAAGCTTAGAGCTTTCACTCTCCTTGATCATGTTGCATCATACTCCTCTCTTGATCCTTGAAAACTTCCTCCACACCAAACTCGAAACAACTTATTGGAGGGTTAGTGCACAATAAAAATTAACATATTCAGAGGTGACACAATCATTCTTAACACTTCTGGACATTGCATAATGCTACTGGACATTAGTGAATCAAAGAAATTCATCCAACATAGCAAAAGAGGCAATGCGAAATAAAAGGCAGAATCTGTCAAAACAGAACAGTTCGTATTGACGAATTTTAAAATGGCACCAGACTTGCTCAAATGAAAATGCTCAAATTGAATGAAAGTTGCGTACATATCTGGGTATCACTCACGTAAATTGGCATAATTTTCTGAGTTACCTACAGAGAATTTTGCCCAGATTCGTGACAGCAAAGAAATCTGAAACTGCGCAGTAATCCAAATCTAGTACTTACTTTTCTATCAACGGCTTAACTTGGCACAACAAAACACAAAACTAAGATAAGGAGAGGTTGCTACAGTAGTAAACAACTTCCAAGACACAAATTAAAAACAAAGTACTGTAGGTAAAAACATGGGTTGTCTCCCATAAGCGCTTTTCTTTAACGCCTTTCAGCTAGGCGCAGAAAGTGTGTATCAAGTATTATCAAGAGACAAAGTGTCAACATCATAATTTGTTCTCATAATAGAATCAAAAGGTAACTTCATTCTCTTTCTAGGGAAGTGTTCCATACCTTTCTTGAGAGGAAATTGATATTTTATATTACCTTCCTTCATATCAATAGTAGCACCAACAGTTCGAAGAAAAGGTCTTCCCAATATAATGGGACAAGATGCATTGCATTCAATATCCAAGACAACAAAATCAACGGGAACAAGGTTATTGTTAACGGTAATACGAACATTATCAACTTTTCCCAAAGGTTTCTTTGTAGAATGATCAGCAAGATTAACATCCAAATAACAATTTTTCAGCGGTGGCAAGTCAAGCATATTATAAATTTTCTTAGGCATAACAGAAATACTTGCACCAAGATCACATAAAGCATTACAATCAAAATCTTTAACCTTCATCTTAATGATGGGCTCCCAACCATCCTCTAGCTTTTTAGAAATAGAGGCTTCGCGCTCTAGTTTCTCTTCTCTAGCTTTTATGAGAGCATTTGTAATATGATGTGTGAAAGCCAAATTTATAGCACTAGCATTAGGACTTTTAGCAAGTTTTTGTAAGAACTTTATAACTTCAGAGATGTGACAATCATCAAAATTCAAACCATTTTAATTTAAAGCAATGGGATCATCATCCCCAATGTTGGAAAAAATTTCAGCAGCTTTATCACAGGCAGTTTCAATGATTTAGCGAGCAGTTTTTCGCGCTTTGCATTAGAAGTGGAAACATTGCTAACACCAATTCTTTTATTAGTATTAGTAGGAGGTGCAGCAACATATGTAGCATTAGCATTACAAGTGGTGGTAATAGTCCAAACTTTAGCTACATTCTTCTCTTTAGCTAGTTTTTCATTTTCTTCTCTATCCCACCTAGCACGCAGTTCAGCCATTAATCTTATATTCTCATTAATTCTAACTTGAATGGCATTTGCTGTAGTAACAATTTTATTATGATGATTCTCATTAGGCATAACTTTCGACTTCAAAAGATCAACATCAACAGCAAGACTATCGACTTTAGAAGCAAGTATATCAATTTTCCCAAGCTTTTCTTCAACAGATTTGTTAAAAGCAGTTTGTGTACTAATAAATTCTTTAAGCATGGCTTCAAGTCCAGGGGGTGAACTCCTATTATTGTTGTAAGAATTCCCATAAGAATTACCATAGCCGTTGCCATTATTATAAGGATATGGCCTATAGTTGTTACTAGAATTGTTCCGGTAAGCATTGTTGTTGAAATTACTATTTTTAATGAAGTTCACATCAACATGTTCTTCTTGTGCAACCAATGAAGCTAATGGAACATTATTAGGATCAATATTAGTCCTATCATTCACAAGCATAGACATAATAGCATCAATCTTATCACTCAAGGAAGAGGTTTCTTCGACAGAATTTACCTTCTTACCTTGTGGAGCTCTTTCCGTGTGCCATTCAGAGTAGTTGATCATCATATTATCAAGAAGCTTTGTTGCTTCACCAAGAGTGATGGACATAAAGGTACCTCCAGCAGCTGAATCCAATAAATTCCATGAAGAAAAATTTAGTCCTGCATAGAAGGTTTGGATGATCATCCAAGTAGTCAGTCCATGGGTTAGGCAATTTTTAACCAGAGATTTCATTCTTTCCCAAGCTTGAGCAACATGTTCAGTATCTAATTGTTTAAAATTCATTATGCTACTCCTCAAAGATATAATTTTAGCAGGGGGATAATATCTACCAATAAAAGCATCCTTGCATTTAGTCCATGAATCAATACTATTCTTAGGCAGAGATAGCAACCAATCTTTAGCTCTTCCTCTTAATGAGAAAGGGAACAATTTTAATTTTATAATGTCACCATCTACATCCTTATATTTTTGCATTTCACATAATTCAACAAAATTATTAAGATGGGCAGCAGCATCATCAGAACTAACACCAGAAAATTGCTCTCGCATAACAAGATTCAAGAAAGGTGTTTAATTTCAAAGAATTCTGCTGTAGTAGCAGGTGGAGCAATAGGTGTGCATAAGAAATCATTATTATTTGTGGTTGTGAAGTCACACAACTTAGTATTTTCAGCGTTGGCCATTTTAGCAACAGTAAATAAAGCAAACTAGATAAAGTAAATGCAAATAAACTAATTTTTTTTTGTGTTTTCGATATAGCAAACAAGATAGCAAATAAAGTAAAACTAGCAACTAATTTTTTTTGTATTTTGATTTAGTGCAGCAAACAAAGTAGTAAATAAAACTAAGCAAGACAAAAACAAAGTAAAGAGATTGAGAAGTGGAGACTCCCCTTGCAGCGTGTCTTGATCTCCCGACAACGGCGCCCGGAAATTTAGCTTGATGACGCGTAAAGCACACGCTCGTTGGGAACCCCAAGTGGAAGGTGTGATGCGTACAGCAGCAAGTTTCCCTCAGTAAGAAACCAAGGTTTATCGAACCAGTAGGAGTCAAGAAGCACGTTGAAGGTTGATGGTGGCGAGATGTAGTGCGGCGCAACACCAGGGATTCCGGCGCCAACGTGGAACCTGCACAACACAACCAAAGTACTTTGCCCCAACGAAACAGTGAGGTTGTCAATCTCACCGGCTTGCTGTAACAAAGGATTAACCGTATTGTGTGGAAGATGATTGTTTGCGAAAACAGTAGAACAAGATTGCAAGAGATTGTATTTCAAGAAAGAGAATTGGACCGGGTCCACACAGTTCACTAGAGGTGTCTCTCCCATAAGATAAACAAGATGTTGGGTGAACAAATTACAGTTGGGCAATTGACAAATAAAGAGAGCATGACCATGCACATACATATCATGATGAGTATAGTGAGATTTAATTGGGCATTACGACAAAGTACATAGACCGCCATCCAACTGCATCTATGCCTAAAAAGTCCACCTTGAGTTATCATCCGAACCCCTTCCCGGTATTAAGTTGCTAACAACAGACAATTGCATTAAGTATTGCGCGTAATGTAATCAATAACTACATCCTTAGACATAGCATCAATGTTTTATCCCTAGTGGCAACAGCACATCCATAACCTTAGTGGTTCTTGTCACTCCTCCAGATTCACGGAGGCATGAACCCACTATCGAGCATAAATACTCCCTCTTGGAGTTACTAGCATCAACTTGGCCAGAGCATCTACTAATAACGGAGAGCATGCAAGATCATAAACAACACATAGATATAACTTTGATAATCAACATAACAAGTATTCTCTATTCATCGGATCCCAACAAACGAAACATATAGAATTACAGATAGATGATCTTGATCATGTTAGGCAGCTCACAAGATCCGACAATGATAGCACAATGGGGAGAAGACAACCATCTAGCTACTGCTATGGACCCATAGTCCAGGGGTAGACTACTCACACATCACTCCGGAGGTGACCATGGCGGCATAGAGTCCTCCGGGAGATGAATCCCCTCTCCGGCAGGGTGCCGGAGGCGATCTCCTGGATCCCCCGAGATGGGATCGGCGGCGGCGGCGTCTCAGTAAGGTTTTCCGTATCGTGGCTCTCGGTACTGGGGGTTTCGTCACGGAGGCTTTAAGTAGGCGGAAGGGCAAGTCAGGAGGGGGCACAGGGGCCCCACACCATAGGCCGGCGCGGCCAGGGGCCAGGCCGCGCCGCCCTAGGGTTTGGCCACCCTGTGGCCCCACTTCGTTGACTCTTCGGTCTTCTGGAAGCTTTGTGGGAAAATAGGACCCTGGGCGTTGATTTCGTCCAATTCCGAGAATATTTCGTTACTAGGATTTCTGAAACCAAAAACAGCAGAAACAAAGAATCGGCACTTCGGCATCTTGTTAATAGGTTAGTTCCAGAAAATGCACGAATATGACATAAATTGTGCATAAAACATGTAGATAACATCAATAATGTGGCATGGAACATAATAAATTATCGATACGTTGGAGACGTATCAGGAGATTTGTTAGTGTTTAAGTTATCACCTTCCACGGGTTTAGTAGAGGAGGGTAATGCCGAAGCACCTCCCTCTTCTGACACACCCGTGTCCTTTACCTCTACGGTGGGAGCCTTAGGAAGGACCGGAGTCAAAAGCTCGGAAATCATTTTTCTCATGCTTTCCATTGGAGCGTCCATGGTGACCATCTTACCGGCCTCTTCCGAAGCCCCATCTTCCGGCATACTCTTAGGCGGTTAAGCCCGAAATAAGAGCCGAGGCTCTGATACCAATTGAAAGGATCGTATGCCGCACCTAGAGGGGGGGGGGTGAATAGGTGCTAACCAATTTTTAGTTCTTTTTCAATTTAGGCTTGACACAAAAGGTAAATTCTCTAGATATGCAACTAAGTGAATTTACCTATATGACAAGGCTAACAACTAAGCAAGATATAACTAAGCAATATAGAGATAGAATAGGATAGAGGTAACCGAGAGTGGAGCACGCGATGACACGGAGATGATTCCCGTAGTTCCCTTCCTTTGCAAGAAGGTACGTCTACGTTTGGAGGAGTGTGGTTGCTACGAAAGCCAAACCAACAGCCACTAAGGCTTCACTCAGATCTCCGGTGAGCAACGCCACGAAGGCCTAGCCCACTTCCACTAAGGGATTTCCTCGAGGCGGAAACCGGGCCTTTACAAGGTTCTTGGGGCACACATCCACAACCAAATTGGAGGCTCCCAAATCTGTTACAACACAACAATCAACAACAATACATCAACACAAATCAACTAGGGAACCAAATAGGAACACTAGCATGAGATCCCTCAAACAAGAGAGGGGGAAATGAACAACGCTTCGGTGAGGATGTAGATCGGTGTCTTCTCCTTCGAATCTCCAAAGATCAAGAGCTTTGGTTGGGGGAGGAAGGAGATCTTGCAAATCTTGAGTTTCTTGAGGTGGCTCTAATGGAGGTAGCTTGGCAGATTTCTTGTGTAATGATTGAGCAAGCAACCAAGGTAGAAGAAGGGGGGTATTTATACCTCCCCTCAAAATTGAGCCGTTGCAGCTTCCGGGGGGCCGGATATTCCAGCCTAAGTAAGGGCCGGATAATCCGCCCCCCCCCCCCCCGGATAATCCGGCCTTCGGGACAAAACTGTGACATTATCCGGCCAAATGTCCGGCCCTTGTACTGACTCGCTTTCCTTCCAGTCCTTAGCCAAAAACGAGGGGGCCGGATATTTCCAAAATATCCGGCCCGGATATTCCGGCCCTGGTACAATACCGGGACAATATCCGGGCAAATGTCCGGCCCCTATACTGCGCTGCTTTTCCTCGAAGACTTAGCCAAAAACAGGGGGCCGGATATTTCAACAATATCCGGCCCGGATTATCCGGCTTGGCCAACTTTTTGCGGTTAACTTTTGACAGACCGACCAAATCCAACACACACAAATATGAAACTATGTAATCCCTGTACCACTTAAACAAACATTAGAGTATCACATATATTGACATCAAACACACAAAACATAATGTGAGAGATGTTCTTTCAGAAGGGCAGGTCAGGGGGCCTCTCGAGGGCCCCACACAACAGGGCGGCGCGGCCCCACCCTTGGCCGCGCGGCCCTGGTGTGGCGGCGCCTCGTGGCCCCACTTCGCGATCCTTTCGGTCTTCTGGAAGCTTCATGAAAAAATAAGACCCTGTGCGTTGATTTCGAGAATATTTCCTTACTAGGATTTCTGAAACCAAAAACAGCAGAAAACAGCAACTGGCTCTTCGGCATCTCGTTAATAGGTTAGTGCTGGAAAATGCATAAATATGACATAAAGTGTGTATAAAACATGTGAGTATCATCATAAAAGTAGCATGGAACATAAGAAATTATAGATACGTTTGAGACGTATCAGAAGCATCTTCACAGAAAATGATATGACCATCTTCTACATTTTCTGTCACAAGATCTTTAACTATTGCAATAGCAAGTTCAACCTTTATTTGCTCTTCAGGTTCTATAAGTTTCTTTGCACTTTTATTAACCACACTAGTTATAACAGAATACTCCTTCATTTTAGCAGGAAAAGGAGTTTTTTCAATATAAGCTTCAGGAAGAATATGATCAACAGTTTGAATTTCAACACATTTACCTATAGGTGAATCAGTTTTATCTTTGTAAGGTTCATGATACTTATTAAAATTGTTCCTAGGCAATTCAAAATGAGAGGCAAAAGCTTTATAAAAATTTGCAACAACTTGAGAGTCAAGACCATAAGTAGCACTCATATTACGAAATTTATCAGCATCCATAAAAGTTTCAATGCATTCATAATCATAATTTATACCTGACTCTCTATCTTTGTCGTTCTCCCATCCTTCAGTATTCTCCTGAATCCGATCAAGAAGGTCCCATTTAAACTCTTCTTTGTTGCGTGTAAATGATCCAGAACAAGTAGTATCCAGTAAAGTCTTATCTTGAAAAGAAAGTCTTGCATAGAAATTATCAATGATGATATTACCAGGAAGCTCATGAATGGGGCATTTGAGCATTAAATACTTCAATCTCCCCCATGCTTGGGCAATACTCTCTCCATCATGAGGCCAGAAATTATATATGCGGTTTCGGTCTTTTTGAATTTCACTCGGAGGATAGAATTTAGAATAAAATAGAGGCACAATATCCTTCCAATCAAGAGAACCCCCATTCTTCAGCAATTTGTACCAATGCGTCGCTTTACCAGACAGCGATATAGAGAATAGTGTCTTCCTAAATTCATCCATAGCAATACCTGCACACTTGAATAACCCGCATAATTCATGTAAAAACAGTAAATGATCTCCAGGATGGACAGTTCCATCCCCTTCATAGCGGTTATCCACAACACGTTCAATAATTTTCATAGGTATTTTGTATGGAGCTTCTTTCTCACCTGGCGCTTTATCCACTACCTTTGCAGTAGTAGTAGATTTTCCAAATAGGAATTCAAGAGAAGATCTCTCCATAATGAATTATAGCAGCAGGCAGAAATAAAATCAGCACGTACAGTAAAAGTTTCCCTTACCAATTGCACTTACCAATAGCGCTTCACTCCCCGGCAACGGCGCCTAGAAAATAGTCTTGATGACCCACAAGTATAGGGGGTGTATCGTAGTAATTTCGATAAATAAGAGTGTCGAACCCAACGAGGAGCAGAAGGTGTTGACAAGCAGTTTCGATGAAGGATTCACTGTAAATGCTCACAGACAAGTATTCAGGGGGTTTTGATATAGCAGATAAATAAAGTACAAGTAAGTAAAATGCGAGAGTAATAATTGCAGCGAGTGACCCAATCCTTTTTAGCACAAAGGACAAGCCGGTTTGTTTACTTATGATTACCAAACGTTCTTGAGGACACACGGGAATTTAGTCTAATGCTTTCGCTTCATATAGTTGATTAATCTTCATTGTTTTGATAAGTGTTGTGTGGGTGAACCTATGCTAATGCACCGCCCTTCCTAGGACTAATACATACTTGTGATTATACCCCTTGCAAGCATCCGCAAATACAAGAAAGTAATTAAGATAAATCTAACTATAGCCTTAAACTCTGAGATCCTGCTATCCCTCCTGCATCGATATACCAACGGGGGTTCAGGTTGCTGTCACTCCGGCAACCCCACAATTAGCAAACGAATACAAGATGAGTTCCCCTAGGCCCATAAAGGTGAAGTATCATGTAGTCGACGTTCACATGACACCACAAGAAGAATAACACCACAACTTAAATATCAAACCATTAAATATTACTCAACATAGTTCACTACTAACATTTAGACTTCACCCATGTCCTCAAGAACTAAACGAACTACTCACAAGACATCATATGGATCATGATCAGAGGTGATATGATGATGAATAACAATCTGAACATAAACCTTGGTTCAATGGTTTCACTCAATAGCATCAATAACAAGGAGTAATCAATACCGGGAGAGTTTCCCCTATGAAATAATCAAGATTCAACCCTAGATGTTACAGCTGAGACGAGGTGCAGCGGTGGAGATGAAGGTGACGGTGGTGGAGATGATGGTGATGATGATCCCAATGAAGTCCAGCTCGATGACGGTGACGATGGCGACGATTTCCCCCTCTGGGAGGCAATTTCCCCGGCAGATTTCAGCCTGCCGGAGAGCTCTTTTCTCTCTGGTGTTTTCCGCCCCGCAGAGGCGGCTGTGTCTATTCGCGATTATTCCCCGCACCTTAGGTTTTCGGGTAGATGAAGTACGCGAAGGAGAGACGGCCGAGGGAGGCTGTGGGCCCCCTCCCCACAAGGCGGCGCGGCCAGGGTGGAGCCCGCGCCGGCCTTTGGGGGGCCATGGCGGCCCTCCTCGGCCCCTCCTTTTGGCTGGCTCCGTCTTCTGCAAAAATAAGATCTTCGGTATATTTTCCGTCAATTGTTGATCTTCAGAAATACTGTATCCTGACGGTGCTTTTTCCAGCAGAATCCTGACTCCGGTGAGTGATTCTTCAATAATCATGAAACATGCAAAATAGGTAAAATAACATAAGTATCATCTCTAAATATGAAATATATCAATGAATAACAGTAAATTATGATACAAAATAGTGATGCAGAATGGACGTATCAGAGGACGGAGGCGGCAATGGCAGCGAAGGCCAGGAGGAGGACGGAAGCGGCGCTGCCAGCGACGCCGACGACGAGGAGGATGGCCAGGAGGAGGAGGACTCCGAGAGCAAGTTCGCCCGGTTGGAGGCACAGGAGGCGGCGGACGACAAGGCGGCGGCAAGGAAGAAGTCCAGGGCGCTGGCGTGGGCGGCGCGTCGTCGTCCGTTCACCGACGACGACGACGAAGACGTTGTTTCTTCCAGTTTCAACTCCTCGACGGGCGCGTCGTCCTCCAGTTCCGACGAGGAGGTGACAAGCAAGAGGCGCAGGAGTTTCGACGACGAGGGCCTTCTAACAAGAAGGCCAAAAAATAGTTTTAGTTGATATGTTTTTAAATTTCTTCTTCTTTGTATGTATGTATGTTAAATATGTTTGAATCTAGTCGATTGAAGTATCCGGTTAATTGTTTAGGCTATAATCTATTCGATTGGACCAACATGACATCATGAGTACAACTTTTTCGCGTTTAAAACTTGATCATTCAACAAAATTAAAAAGAAGTAGCACAAAAAAAAACAGTGGCATGTCCAAAATGCGTCGGACCGCTGGAGGTAGCCCCCGACGCAAACGGACATTTCGCCCCTCGCGGTCATTTTGACATCCGCCAGGCAACGCAAACGGACGTGAGCGGACAATTTCGGCGTCCGAAATGCGTCGCGCCGCTGGAGATGCCCTCAGTTCCCTCGCGTTCGGGCCTTTTGCCAATTGTAGTTCGACGCATGTATTGCATGTCGCACGCATACAAAAAAAGCTATTTTGTGTTGCTCATTCGGGTACCACTAGAAAAAGACCAACCTTTGCAAAGGGAAAAAGTTGGTCCACATCGCACGTCCGGCTGACATGTGTCTGCGTTCCGCGTCCAGTATGCCCGCGCGCCCCGAGATGAGTACGTCCGCGCATCCTGCCAGCGAGCTGAGGGAGTAACCTAGCTACTAGCGAACGAGGCCAGCTCCACTAGCATGTACGTGTGCAAAGCCACACAGGTCCCTCATGCATGCGTAGACTTTGTTAGATTTCTTCTTTTCCTAACACATAACAATATTTGTCTCACGTAGGTTGACACGAGTACAGTCAGGTATAACACACGAGTACAGTTACATACAACACACGGGTATAGTTACGTGCACCACACGAGTACAGTTGCGTACACGAACGAGTATAGATACAGTCGCCGCACACACGAGACAGGTACAGTCGCGCACACGATCAGGTACAGTCGCACATACGAGCGAGTACACGTACAGTCGCGCACACAAGATAGGTACAGTCGTGCACACGAGCAGCTACATGTACAGAAGTACAGTCACGCACACGAGGAGGTACAGTCGCGTACACGAGAAGGTACAGTCGTGAACACGAGCAAGTACATGTACAGAAGTACAGTCGCACACACGAGCGAGTACAGTCGCGCACACGAGTAAGTACAAGTAACACACGGACGAGTACAATTACCGAGTAAATGGGAAAAACTGCACCAAATACACTAAAAACAGAAGTACTTATCAGTTGAAACACGAGTACAGTTAGGTACATACCACAGGTACAATCATACTACTATTGGAAGTACGGAAAGAAAATTATCTCCAAACCTATCAACATGGGATCTAGTTTTGAAGATCTCGACGCGGGATCTCAAAAGTGAAAACGGTTCGCAATTTGGACTGACGGTTCTCAAGATATTTCATTTTGAAAAAACGAATCTAGAAGAAAAAGGGAAAAACTGCTTCTCTCTCCTCCCTCATCCCCACCTTGCTTCCTCTTCGACACGTGGCCAGCAGGGAGACCACTTCCCAGAGATTTTCTGGCACCACAACACGCCACTTATCGCATGCGAAACGAGTTGCCTTCCCTTCATGAAGGTCGGCCTTTTGTTTAACGATTTTGTGCTCATTTCCTTTTCGGTCCCGACACGTGCGGCGGCCCGCTAGTCCTTCTGCAGATAACCGGACGCGAAAACTCAATCTCATTCGGTCATCTATTTTTCTCGGCAACTCTAGTTCTGGGTAGTATGAAAACATAGCGGATATAAATGGAACTGAGTGTTGCCATACTTGTTTTTATATTTTCTAACAAAATCAAAAACAAATACAGATATCATGAAAAATAGAGAACAAGCAAGTGCGAGTACCCTTGGCCTATGCCAGGGCACTCCACGATACCACCTAACGCGCGCGTCGTCCGATCTGGGAACGAGCCCCGCCTCCATCTCGACCGTCCCAACATGAAACAAGACCCACAACCGACGGAAACCCTAGCTGATTGGCTTGCTCCCTTCCCCAGTTCCCCGCCTCCTCTCCGCCGCCCTTTTGCCTCCTCCTCTCCGCCGCATCCTGCCCCCATGAGGCCTTGTTTGGTACTGGGGTATTTGCGGGGATTCGCGGGTATTATCCCGGCCCATCATCAAATCCCCACCTTTCCTCAGATGGCTGTTTGGTGCTAGTGTTTTGGGTCAAAAAATCCCCGCCTATCCCGGCCCATCCCCGGCTCCAACTCACTTTTTGCCTAAGAAAAAATCCACGACCCTACCCTCGCGTATTATCCCCGTCCCCGTCTCGTCCCCGTCCAAACCCTATCGAGATAGCTTACGCGACCGGCGGCGAGCGAAGTGGCGGCGAGCGGAGCAGCGACGAGCGGAGTGGGTGCGGGAGGGGCGTGAAAGGCGGAGCATCTTACCGGCGGGAGGGGATGAATCCCGCCTAGCCGCTCCATATCAGATCGCCGCCGTACTTGGAGTCCGACCGGCGCCGCCGTTCTTGGTGTCCGACCGCCGCTGCCGTCCACTTCGGTTCCTCTCCGGTAACCTCCGTTCTATCTCGCCCTTTCTCTTCTACCCCCGTCTCACCGCCGCATCTCCGCACCACAGCCGTCAGTTAGGTGTGGTTCGATCTGTTGCCGGACACTGTGAAACGCGCGATGGTCCGCACAGGACGTTGTCTACATGATGCTCCAGATCAGGTAAAAAATAGTTTCATGTACATCCCGTCATTCTCTGTGTAGCGATGGGGCTTGAAGCCAGAGAAGCTGATAGTACATTGGTCGCTAAACTACCCACAGACTATGGTTGTTTGTCCATGTATGATCTATCTGTAGGCAAGGCGCTTAGTTAGATTATGAATTCTTGGCTTATGTTTTATCTAGACGTAGAACAATGCAAGTTGCTACAGAAGCTAGTCAGATAAATTCTTAATTTGCAGACATTGTGCATTTTTATGGGATTTTGGTTTGCTATTTTTTGGTGAGTTCGTTTCTTTGTGATGCCCTGCCATTCAGGCATGCAGCCATTGGGCTTATTCAGTTATTGGTTGAAATGTACTTCCTGGGTGATATATTGTTCATTCATTAATGCACAAACCTTCTTCAATTGTTGATCCATTAGTTAATGCTCGGAACTTCATCCTGTAGGCAAGGCACCTGTTTAGATTATGGATCTTGGATTCTTTTTTTTTTTTTTTTGACTGTAACTACGGCGGGCGTGAGCCAGCCTGAACATATATTCAGCCAAGTTGTCTATGAAGCTTTTCAGTCTCTACAAGATGGGTTCAAATGAACCAGAGTACACGGAGGTTACGAGGGGAGAAGAAGAAATGAAAAACGCACACCACCAACACACAAGACTAAGGAGAGAAAAACAAAGTGGCCACCCCACAACCTGGGGACGGTCGGCCGATGAGAATTCTCATCGCGACCCAGGCACAACGATCATGAGGAAGAGCCCCAAGGACATGAAGGAGGGACAACCCAGCTCGAGGACTCGCCGGAGTAGTCGAACGGCCTTGGTCCGCCGAGACCCAGCACCGGCACTGCACCATCGACGTAATCGAAGGGCAGCGCGCATCCGAGACCACACTACGCACCGACACCACCTGTGTCGAGGGTGTGGCCGAAAGGTCGCGCGCGGCCGAGACGACGCCACGACGCCTGTGTGCCACCAGGGGCGGAGTTCGTTTCTTTTTATTCACTTTTAACCATGCCTGCTAGATCTTTGTTAGTAAAGCTGATGTATTTTTTGTTTATTGTAGGGATTAACAAAGAAGCTTATCCATCTTGTTTCTGCAAGTGAACATTCTGGCATTATCTCCAAGTAATTCATTCAGTGGAGAGCTCCCACCTTCTTGGGATCCTATAGCAACACCAAAATTCGGTATGTACCTACTAAATAGTACTCCATTATTGGATTGAGCCTGACTGTTCTGAGTGCTAGTTTGACTGCTTGGTGGTTATTCTGCACTAATGCTAGTTGGATCTTATGCATGAATTTATTCTGCTGAGCATATGTTTGCTTGCTGTGTTTGTGCTATGTTAATTACTACCAGCGTACCAGGTTATACAACTAGTGTCAGATTAATTAAGTATAACATTTCAGACCAATCCATGTTAATTAAGTATATCAGTTCATATATAAAGGTTTCACTGGCTTTGTCTAGACAACAACTTGGGTGCTAGTTTTGAGTGATAAAATAACCTTGTTTTGCTTAAATATAGGTTGTCATGGACTTGCGGAGTGTAGAACATGTTAGGAAGAGGAAAAACGAAGATGAAGAGTTTATGTTTATCATTTTGCCTGCATTGTACTTCCACTTGACATGGCAAAAACAAAGACAGCAAAGACACCTTTCGTTTGTATATGGCAAGGAGCATGTTAGAGAATTGCTTGGAGGACACCTCAAGAACTGCTTAGCTGCCTTTAGGATGGAGCTGAACATTTTCATGTGGTTGGCATCATATCTTAGAGAGGAGGGATTGATTTTAGATTCTAGGATCAAGGTGGAAGAGAAGCTCGCGTTTTTCTTGTACATGCTCTCCCACAATGCTTCATATGAAAAAATGCAAGAAAAGTAGGAATATGAGCATTTGTTGTTCATGATATACCCGTCCATGTCCAGCTCTAGCTGTCTGTGTATGCTCCGTTTAGGTTATTGTCAATTGACTTTTCTTTTCTGTAACATATGTGGCGATGCTAATATCATCTTTGTATTGTCGTGCCTCTACGTGTGGATCTGAAGGC
The DNA here is from genome assembly GCF_019359855.2 of Lolium perenne. NCBI lineage: Eukaryota > Viridiplantae > Streptophyta > Magnoliopsida > Poales > Poaceae > Lolium > Lolium perenne. Next base: position 47,493,755 of record NC_067244.2, read on the forward strand.
TGGGTGCAGGAGGCATCCACGGTGCGCAGAACCTCGTCCCCAAGACCCACCGCAGCTACCTCGACATCAAAGTTCAGGAGATCGTTGACATCAGCAACAATTTCTACCAGTGATGGCACCTGTGATGTGTGCTCACCTCTGATGTTTGTCAAAAGACTGTTTGTTGTTGACCGGTGTAACCTGTTATGATATTTTGTAGTGTCATGGTTGCTCAGAAGTTGCAAGGTTCACATGTTCTGTTGTCTGTGATGAGAATTGTGACAACATGAGTTCCTTTTCCAGGAGTCTACTTTATTTAGTCTTAGCATAAAGATTTGTATCCTGGGTTTTGGACTTCTAGTCTCACTGCCGTATTGGACCTGATACATATGGACATACATAGTGATATAAAGGTTGTCAAAACCTCAAATAATGTTTAGTTCAGTTTTAATGTTAGTGCCATGTGGCCAATGACGTAAAAATTTAATCTTTGCTACTATATGTTGGTTTGCTACTATATGTTGGCCAATGACGTAAAAATTCAATTTCCGTTGTGTGCACCAATCCCTGCCAACCAAATGATAGTTTATAGAAGTGGGGATTAGGGATTGAATGGGATGGGGTTTAGTGGGGATTGGGTGAAGGCTGGGGTTTCACCCAATACTCTAGTGGATTATCCCCACTAATCCCTGCTAATACTCTGGAACCAAACAAGGCCTCCAGTTCCGACGAGGAGGTGACAAGCAAGAGGCGCAGGAGTTTCGACGACGAGGGCCTTCTAACAAGAAGGCCAAAAAATAGTTTTAGTTGATATGTTTTTAAATTTCTTCTTCTTTGTATGTATGTATGTTAAATATGTTTGAATCTAGTCGATTGAAGTATCCGGTTAATTGTTTAGGCTATAATCTATTCGATTGGACCAACATGACATCATGAGTACAACTTTTTCGCGTTTAAAACTTGATCATTCAACAAAATTAAAAAGAAGTAGCACAAAAAAAAACAGTGGCATGTCCAAAATGCGTCGGACCGCTGGAGGTAGCCCCCGACGCAAACGGACATTTCGCCCCTCGCGGTCATTTTGACATCCGCCAGGCAACGCAAACGGACGTGAGCGGACAATTTCGGCGTCCGAAATGCGTCGCGCCGCTGGAGATGCCCTCAGTTCCCTCGCGTTCGGGCCTTTTGCCAATTGTAGTTCGACGCATGTATTGCATGTCGCACGCATACAAAAAAAGCTATTTTGTGTTGCTCATTCGGGTACCACTAGAAAAAGACCAACCTTTGCAAAGGGAAAAAGTTGGTCCACATCGCACGTCCGGCTGACATGTGTCTGCGTTCCGCGTCCAGTATGCCCGCGCGCCCCGAGATGAGTACGTCCGCGCATCCTGCCAGCGAGCTGAGGGAGTAACCTAGCTACTAGCGAACGAGGCCAGCTCCACTAGCATGTACGTGTGCAAAGCCACACAGGTCCCTCATGCATGCGTAGACTTTGTTAGATTTCTTCTTTTCCTAACACATAACAATATTTGTCTCACGTAGGTTGACACGAGTACAGTCAGGTATAACACACGAGTACAGTTACATACAACACACGGGTATAGTTACGTGCACCACACGAGTACAGCATGCATACACGAACGAGTATAGATACAACACGACACACGAGACAGGTACAGTCGCGCACACGATCAGGTACAGTCGCACATACGAGCGATTATACGTACAGTCGCGCACACGAGATAGGTACAGTCGTGCACACGAGCAGCTACATGTACAGAAGTACAGTCACGCACACGAGGAGGTACAGTCGCGTACACGAGAAGGTACAGTCGTGAACACGAGCAAGTACATGTATGAAGTCTGAGCGCACACACGAGCGAGTACAGTCGCGCACACGAGTAAGTACAAGTAACACACGGACGAGTACAATTACCGAGTAAATGGGAAAAACTGCACCAAATACACTAAAAACAGAAGTACTTATCAGTTGAAACACGAGTACAGTTAGGTACATACCACAGGTACAATCATACTACTATTGGAAGTACGGAAAGAAAATTATCTCCAAACCTATCAACATGGGATCTAGTTTTGAAGATCTCGACGCGGGATCTCAAAAGTGAAAACGGTTCGCAATTTGGACTTACGGTTCTCAAGATATTTCATTTTGAAAAAACGAATCTAGAAGAAAAAGGGAAAAACTGCTTCTCTCTCCTCCCTCATCCCCACCTTGCTTCCTCTTCGACACGTGGCCAGCAGGGAGACCACTTCCCAGAGATTTTCTGGCACCACAACACGCCACTTATCGCATGCGAAACGAGTTGCCTTCCCTTCATGAAGGTCGGCCTTTTGTTTAACGATTTTGTGCTCATTTCCTTTTCGGTCCCGACACGTGCGGCGGCCCGCTAGTCCTTCTGCAGATAACCGGACGCGAAAACTCAATCTCATTCGGTCATCTATTTTTCTCGGCAACTCTAGTTCTGGGTAGTATGAAAACATAGCGGATATAAATGGAACTGAGTGTTGCCATACTTGTTTTTATATTTTCTAACAAAATCAAAAACAAATACAGATATCATGAAAAATAGAGAACAAGCAAGTGCGAGTACCCTTGGCCTATGCCAGGGCACTCCACGATACCACCTAACGCGCGCGTCGTCCGATCTGGGAACGAGCCCCGCCTCCATCTCGACCGTCCCAACATGAAACAAGACCCACAACCGACGGAAACCCTAGCTGATTGGCTTGCTCCCTTCCCCAGTTCCCCGCCTCCTCTCCGCCGCCCTTTTGCCTCCTCCTCTCCGCCGCATCCTGCCCCCATGAACTGGACCGAGCGGATTTAGTGCTCCCTTCCTCGTCGGCGCTCGGTCCGCAGATGCGACGACCAAGAGGGAAGGATGAGCGGTAGTGGCCCACTCCCTCCTCTTGGCTGCCGGCCTCTCCCTCCCCTGGCCGTCGCCTTTCTTTCCCCACACCGCATCCTCTCCTTCGCGCAATGGGCTCGTCTCCCCTCCAAGGACGAAATCCATGGGGAACACGATCAACAGCGTTGAGGATGCGGCCGTGGCATGAGAAGTCGACAGCGCCGACAAGGATGGAGACAGGAAGTCGCTGATCCGGTCTGCAGCTTGCCTTTGACACGCGGCCGATGTACTGGCCGCCATCGACGACGCACAGCTTTATCTCGCACGGGTGGCACTGCTTCGACTCCCACCCAGACATGTAAGTGGCATTCCATCTCTCGCTCTATCTTGTCTGATTGAAAGTTTGAGGAGATTATTTCTCGTATGGGCTTGTAGAAGTGTTACTTCTGGAGGTTAAGTTATGACGATTTCATCTTGTTGGGGCTTGTAGAAGTGTTACTTGTGGAGGTCCATCTGACGATTTCATCTGGTTGGTTCGCTAAGATCAGAAAATGAGAAGGGCCACAATCTGAGATGTCTAGGTATTGTACAGATTGTTTCCTAGGTTGCAGAAGGTACACATGATTTTCAGTTTTTGTGGGTTAGTTTGCCTCTTTCTTGCAAAGTTCAGATTGTGCTTCTATATAGTGTTGATAATTTATAATCTGTAGATTACAGGTATGCGAAGAAAGATTCATTAGAAAATATTAAGCACATCTATTTGTATATAGATATAAAGTGAAGAATCCGTATATTGTGAAGAGCATTGGGTTTGTTGTATTACCGTTCTTTCAGTAATAAATGGCTCCTGACCAAGGAAAGTATTCATGAATCTACCGACTAAATTTAACAAGTATAGTGCTTCAACGCCTACGGTATTTCATCTATGAAGTCAGATGTGTTCACTTATTTGGTATTGCTTAAGGAGATCATTGGTGTGTGGGAAATCAATTGAATGGAAACTGCCCACTTCATCACACTTGGTATCCTAGGTATAAGATGACGCGTCTTCATTTTCTATTGGTCTATTGGTACAGAGTTTCCTGTATCCTCCGTTGTGTTCCAAGTCAGCTGGTTCAGAGAGACTTATGTTGATAATTTCTTTTTTTTTAAACATGGCACACAATGCACTCAATTCTATAGGCTTCTTGGAGGCCAATCTTTGGGTGAGTCAAATTTTGCTTGAGATTCTAGAATCTATGTCCTGCATTTTCACTACATCCGAGGTACTAAATTGCAATATTTTTTTTGCAGGAGTTCTTTTCTTTGGCTTGGTTGTCAAAGTTTATTCCAGAGCCAACCTTTGTGCCAGCCACTGATGCAAGCAAGAAAAAAGTTAGAATGAACAATCCAGGGAGATAACTACATCACCATATCAATATTTTTTTTTTACTGGAGGATAGCTGAGTACAATTTAGTTTTTTTTTGTGGAAAGCAGACTTATGATGATAGTTCGAATAAAGATATGATGCAAAAGTATTGCCGGTAAGTCTTATTCAGTGCTATCATTACAGCTGCCTGGTAAGAAACTAAGAATGTGTCTAAATCATTAAGATTACTTGTTTTATCAGGCCTGCACTCGTCAAACTTTCTTCTAGGTGATATTATTATTTTCCATGATTAAAAAGAGGGTATTTTTCTTCAATATTTGCCATGATTAAAAAGAAGTGGGTAAAACTGTTATGGATTTTAGAAGACAATGCCAATGTCCATTGGCTATGTTAGTGATCAATTGTTATGTGAGCACTGCCTCCGCTGCACTGAGCACGTGCTCATCCACCGACCCGTGCTTCTCCTCCATCGTTGCCCTGAACTCCTTTGCTTGATATCTGACCTTGTCGTCTTCTTCATGCAGGCTCTCCATTGTCCGTGGGTTATTTCTACAAGACAAGCCCATCTCGGCATGACAGAGAGGGGTCTGGATAGAAGAAGAGGGGCATGACCACGAGGAGAGGAGGAGGTCGCACCACACGTCAGCACGTTGTGCATCCTTCATTGTCTGTAATGTTCTTGTCATTCAGTCTCCGATTTTTATTTCCTGGCTGGTTGCAGTATTACTTTTGTGAGATAAAGCAAAGATATTTTCCTCTGCACTCAGCTATCTAACATTAATAATGTTTCCCTACATTTCGTGAGATAAAGGAAATTTTAATGGGAGTTGAGATTAACTTGAAATTCATCATCATCATAAGTATTTTTCGGTGTGTGTGTGTGTGTGAGAATTCCTTTTTGTATCTGCAATGGTTCCAATTATACAACTGAATGATGTTTTCATGCATTCAACTGGTCTCTGTGAAACCACACAGAATTTTTTCTATGAATATTTTGGATTTAGCATAGATTCTTTGGTAATTGTTCAAACTGTGCTCTTGCTTTTGTTGGGTACTCATGTTTATTTCAGAAATAGCCGTGACCAATTTAATATGATTATCTTTGCACCAGCCACTGTATCATGAAATTCCTGTATCATTTTAGAATAAAAGTTTCTTGCTGCAATATGACTCGCAATAGATAGGTAAATCATGGCGACTGATATTACATTCAATGGTTGCTAATTTCTCCCGTTTTAATCTACAGAGGAAAACAGATTTGCATGTCAGATGTTTTGAGCCAGAAACTGCAAGAAGCAGAACTCAGCTGTTTAGCTTGATGGCCATCTAGGTGAATCATTTCGTGCTTCATGTGCAGAATAATTCAAAGAATCAAATTTCATTGCAGGAACGCTACACAGCTGGAAAAGCAATTGGCTAGAAACTCTGGCCTCTCTTCGATATTTGAGAAGCAAACTCTAGATAGCTCAGTGAACAAGAGCTATATCCAAGTTAACAAAGGCACTGTCAATTGTGTATCGTTGGGAATAAGGAGATGTGCTTTCTCTATGCGTGTTGTAGATGACAGAATTCTAGATTTGCTTTATAGTGGAGTTACCAAGTGATGTAAGGGCACACAGACTTTGATTTTCTTCAAGCAATAATATAAAGCACCCGACTTTGATTTTATAAAGAGTAGGAGAAGATGAAAATGAGATTAGGCCGTGATTGGGCTGCCACTGTACGGCGAGGAGGCGCCCCAGGGGGCGCCCCAACCACTAGTATATGAAAATTAAGACTACCGGAAGCAGACACAGAGCACAGACACGAACTAAGAGCGGACGTAACCAAGGAACCCCTTGAAGCATGCAGAAAATTCAAACGAACAAGCAAACTTGTGTTAGTTCCTTAGATGACATCAAATATAATGATCTATCACAATTATATAATAATATTATAAATTATCACACTTTTTGCAACAGTAAATTATCATAAATTAACTAGGGTACAGTACAGGGTAAGGATCGAACCGGCAAAGCCTACTCGAACGAACGTATGAAGGGATTATGTGGTCGCCACCACTACTACACGGTAGAGTTTTAGGGGCACTTTGCCCTGGGGCACTTTTCAAAGTGCCCCTAAATACCCCCTTTTAGAGGCACTTTGGCCAAAATGCCTCTAATGCCCTACCTATTGGGGTAGTTTTGAGAAGTGCCCCAATTGGTATACACCTATTGGGGCAGTTTGGAGGAGTGCCCCAATTGGTATATACCTATTGGGGCAGTTTGGAGGAGTGCCCCAATTGGTATATACCTATTGGGGCAGTTTGGAGGAGTGCCCCAATTGGTATATACCTATTGGGGCAGTTTGGAGGAGTGCCCCAATTTGGTATATACCTATTGGGGCAGTTTGACAAGTGCCCCAATTGGTATTTATCTATTGGGGCAGTTTGATAAGTGCCCCAAATTCTGTAGACGGAAACAACAAGAAATTCAAGTTATGATTGCCTACTAAACAACATCAAATTCTGTCGAAACTACAGAAATAACGGGCATAAACATCTGGTAATAAAAACAGATAATTCAAACACTTAAATTCCTACAAACTATCACACAGAACTTCAAAGCCAAACTAGGTGATAATCCAAACTACTTGATAATTTAGAACAAGTTTACTGTAGAACATTCCGCTAGAACATTCCGAACTACTTGATAATCTGAACTAGCTAGTTGCCTCCACTAGTTGATGATCTCAACAAAGTTGAGACCTATGTACTCCTGCACTGTATATATCTTGCTCAAAACAGTTCATTCCATCCATTTTAGCGAGCCAACAGATAATTTATGGGTGACGGTCCGACCTACCAGACCAGTGTGTACAACGGCGCGATCCACTGTGTCCGCGCTGGCCATGGACAGGCTTGCAGCGGCGAACAACAGTTATGTCTCACCATCGGACTCCTTCACCGACGATCTGGTTGCGCCACCCAGCTTGTGGCCCAACTCGCGGCAGCTCCAGGTCACCCAGATGCTCTCCCTGTAAGCCAGCCGCACCTCCAGGTCCACACGTCCCAACACTTACCCAACAGAGTACCGGTAAGCACCTCCAGGTCCACATGCGCCTAACACAAGACCTTCTTCCTTGCTCGGCAGCACAGCAGATCACCATGGTTCTTCCAGGCCTCAACTTCTCTCCACCCGAAGAGAAATGAATCATCCCTGAAGAGGAAGACAACTCAAAATCACACTAATAATAAATATTGTAACTGTAAACAGTGCGAAGAGCAGAAGTTAGTTACAAGCTACACATACATTAGGGTAGGTGCTTAAATTGCTACACGTCGGCCTCAGGTTTACTGCAACTTGCTCAATAGTCTCAACTGAATAAACAATAGCTGCAAATTAAAAGAAAAGAACTGCTCTAAACCTTTTAATAAGGAAGAAATGATAATGACATTATTGAATCAAAGGATCAGAAGAAGGAAAAGAGAGATGCAGATTAAAAGAAGATAAGAAATGGTGTGGTTCAGTGCACGAAAATTCAGTTTGAAACATTTCCACTATCCATTTTACTACTCCTGTTAGTAGTTTACTAATGCTACAGATATATGCGCAGAACAAACAGGACGTGTGCTAATTGTGCAGAATGACGAGTTGCATGCGCTGAACAATTTGCAGGATACAGACCTGATATCTAGCATCATTCAAAGTTCAAAGATCATAGTGATTGAAAGGCTAAGAATAAACTGACATCTATCCTTCAAAAAAAAGGGAAACATCTCTATGCCTTAATAAGTTCCATGTGTGTCTGAATAAAAAAGGTGATGCATTCGACTCTCTTCCTTTCCATGTGTATCTGAATAATAAGTTTCACTGTATGCAAGCTGATAAACATTTGGCAATGATGTAATGATAGCTCGAGTAGAAATGCACACAATAAATTCCAGCTAATATGATTCAGAAAATGCACACATTAAATTTCAGTTAATATTATTCAGAAAATGCACACAGGAGCCAGAGATTTAACAAATAATGATGATAGAAACCGGCGTGCATTTCATCAGTTTTATGATTTTCAGGAGCCAGAGATTTTCAGGAGTCTAATGATTCACAAATAAGGATGATAAAACCGGCGGGCATGGTCTGAAGAAGGAAAACAGATAAGCTCATGGAGTACACCTACAGGTTGTTCACCAACAGGTCGCCTCCGAGCTCATTCACATCTAGAAGACATACTCCAATACTAGAAATATGACAATAAGCTCATGGAGTACTAAGCTAAAGGAACATCTGGTTGATTAAAGTGAATTCAGATACCATCTTCATTATACCACTACTCCAGATTAAAGTGAATTTAAAAGTACAGAAGTGGGTATTTTGCGTAGAATACTCAACAGGTTGTACATTTACATTGAATTACCTTCTCAACTGGTTGTAATTTAAAAGTGGATTTTATTTAGACTGTAATGTCATCATAGTTTAAAGTATATACTACTACTCCATCACCTTAACGGAGAACTTAAGTATTTATACTCCTACTCCTATAGAAAGTATAAACTCCTACTCAGAAAATAAAGCAACTACTCCATGATAAGCATACAGAACTAGAAAGAACGATTAAATCCAAAACTAGCAAGCTATATTAAGAACAACAAAAGCAAGAAGTATATACTGCAGTATCTAACAGGGAATCGAGTGAATAAGCTAGCTAGCTTCTCATTCACCATAGTTTATCAAACAGGAAATCTGTGCATACGTACATACTGCAGTATTTAGGGAGTATTATGTTTATGGCATAAACACAGGAGATGACCAAACTACCATTACTCTGTTGACCGGAGTAGCGGATAATTATACTGCTGCCTTACAAATCAGCCGAGGAGGGAGACCAGGTTCCGGAGCTGCACTTTGAGCAGCAGCCTCACCTTGGTTGCGGCCGGAGAAGCCGGCGATGGAGGTGGAGAGAGGGATGGTAGGGGCGGCGGCGATGCGGGCCATGGACGGTGGCAGCAATGATGCAGGCCATGTAAGGGCGGCAACGGAGAAATTTATAACGGATGCAATGAATTCGACTCGGTCAAGAGAAGGAGACTGGCCAATCGGATGAGAACAATGTGGTATAACCATGTGAGTGGTAGCATGATGAAATCATCCAGTAGCATCAAGGCAACAGCGTTGGACCATTGTCCCATCTCCTGGCCCGCTTCTCCAAAGCCTTTTTTTGCTACAATTTATCATGAATATGTGAACTAGGTGAAAACTACGACCGATACACGATCTACAATTCATGCTTGGATGAAATGAACGAACAACTAAAGTGCATACTGAAAGCAAGGGACATAAATAGTAAAAAGAAGGCAAGAAGAGACGTTCCATAGATAAACTTGAATCTTCGGAGTAAATTGGTAATTTCATTTTGCTTGGTGAAATTTTGTAACTGCTGCTTGTAAATATTGGTTTTAAAAAATGTCATGTCGACAGATTTTGCATTTACAAAAAAACATTATGTAATTTTCAAATTGTGCAACCACGTTAGTACAGATCAAACTTGAGAAAGGAGCAAAGTGATGCGTCTAAGACACCTGAAGTTATTTGACTCCATTAACACCATGGTCTTGTGACCGCAAGTATTAGAGAGAAAAGAGTGTGAATGAGCTTCTTATTCTGCAGATTCAGAAGTCGTTTCCAACAAATAATTCCATCCTCGAAGGCTAGACAATTTGATGGACATGCAACAACTTCATGTATGTGAATTTACCAGTACCTTCATAACATCTATAGAATACCTAATCATATTCCTTAAAATCATTAAAATATTTTCCATGGAAAAATACTAACAATAATAGGGGCATTTCAGTTTGGCAGCTCAGAGCCATGAATGTTCCCTCATTTTGTCTCATCTCTTGCATTGACTAATTAGTTGTTGATTCTACATTTTTCGCACCCTTTGTTTACAAATAAATGCAAATATTAGGGCTTTAGAGCCTCAAGGTTGAAATAAGATATGCATGTCAATGCTTATAAACAAACACACTTATAATTTCCCAGTATTATCCTTGTATGATGTACTCCTACTATCAATAATGTTCTTCAGATCGGCCATACAATGATGTAATCAGAGAAAATAATTACATAGATCATGGGCGAGTACCTAAACCACGGCATCACGAGTATTTCCTTCACCACTTGGTTGAGCTTTCTGGTCGTCCAGCTAATCAAGAAACAAAGTAAAGAAAATTGTAACCAACATCTAGATCGTGGGCTTCGAGGACAAGGAGAACAAGGTCAAGATGAAAATTGTAATCGTGATCTTACCTTCTTCCGGCTCTTCTTCTGCTTATTCTGGCCGTCGTCCTGCTCCTTCTTCCGGGCCGGACTGCCGCTCTTCTCCTCCTCACGGACATGGACGTGATCATGCGGTTCGCCACAGATCTCGCCGGACACCAGCCGCTCAACTGACGGGATGGAGGCGGCCGGAGAAGACGAGTTCATGGGAGGAGCGGAGGTATGGGGCGGCGGCAGTGGAGCTATTCATTGGTAGAAGAGGAGTTGAGGGTGGAGCGAAGTGATGCGGCGGCGCCCGCCTCCATCGCCATGGAGGGGGTCAGTAGCGGCGGGGCAGCGGTAGCGGAGGAACCACGATTCTGTTTTTTTTACCGGGTGTCAATTTAGCATGGTAAATGGGCTTGGGCCGTGGCCTGCCGTTTCCACTTACAGTCTCCAGCTGGACTGGGCCCCACCTCTCTATCTCACCCTATCCTCGCACGCCCCTCGATCCTCTTCCCCACTGCGATGCCGCCGCCGCCTCCGCCGCCGCCGCTTTTCAGAATTCCTGCGGCAGTACTGCCCAGATCCGCCGCTTATCGCCGACCCGGTGAAACTCCCGCGTCACTCCTCTGCCACTTTCCCCGCTGCCACGATGGACGCCCGTGCCCGCACGAGCGCCTACGCGAAACCCTAGCCTCGCAGCTTGGGCTCGTCGGCGCTGCTCCGCCTACCTCCCGCCGATAGCGGCGCCCCGGAGTGACGCTTCCATGGAACCCTCCGCTGGATCCATGCCTCAGCGCCACCCTACAGCACTCAAGCGCGCGTGCCCGCGAAACCCTAGCCGTGTGGGGCTTGGGCTCGCAACACGGTGCCCACGCCCGCGCCTCCACTACTCCCCTTCGTCGACCACGAGCTTCCCTGCCTCCCTAGTCTCCTGCTACCCGACGTCGACGACTACAACCTGTTCCTGTCGCCTGGGTGGCCGGGACCTCTCCCCACCGTGGTACGGTGATAGGCTACGGATACCCTCCCCTCTTCTTCAGCGACCTCGATGGCTTCATCCACGATTACAACTACCACTGTAAGCTATTTCTTCTCCCTTCAATCTCCCTTGTGCACTGTGATGGTTCGCCCAACGAGCTGTAGTTAGTTTTAGGTTTAGGACTATGGTGTTGTTCGCCTGAACAAGTCATGTGTCGTCATGTTGCTGTACATGGCTGTGCTGATGTTCTAATTAGGTTCTAGCTGCTGGTATATATACCCGTTTTCTCAGTTTTCCGCTATTAACTTGTGTTTTATTCTCCTACGTGATAGGATCATATCATAGGTAGGGAGACATTATGCATGGGAGGGTGAGAAAGTTTACCGAAGAGGGCTGCATCCATATGACAAATAAGTTTTGTTCTTCCCTTCAGAATGATACATATATCCAAGGTTTTTGAGCCGCTAGCCCTCTAGCTGGGTGTGGAGAATTTTCGGACAAAACCTGATGCATCGTCGACTGATGCCTGACATCACTTTTTGGCCGGCGGTCTGAACTGGCCTTGGTAATTGTTTATAATCTGTTACATTCTCTAGACTCTTTGCATAATATCCATGTAGGCAGCTAATTGTTTTGTTCGGTTGTTTTATAATGAGCTGATGATCTGTATAGAGCGAGCCATTTCTGTTCTCGATTAATTAATCTGGTAGATTTAAGTACTGAACACACCAGGAACTTGGAGGAGTCCAGTAACCAGAGTCCTAGGACATATACACTACTAATGGATCAGTTAATCGAGGTAGTATTAATTAGTGAGAGAAGCAATTTTGTTGTCATGACAGGCTAGACTAGGATTCTTAATATTACCTGTTTTATTATATGTTCGTGGAAATACAGCTGCATGGCAGCAAAATTCAGGTGCTATGGTATGTCATGAAGTTGCTGCCCCTCTAAGAAGTATTATGTTATTTTCAGTAGGTGCATACATGTAGTACTGATTGCTGTGTGCTGTTTAAACGTTTTTCATGTAGCCTTATGGCTAATTTTCCTTGATTGAGTTCTTATGTTGTTTGTCGGAAAGTATTAATGCTTCTCATGTCGGAAAGTATTAATACTACTGTCAGATATCTCTCACTTGTGTGCACATAAAAATGCAGAAAATATGCATAGGGAAGAAGGTCAAGTAAATAGCATACTGGAGCTTAACTGGAGTTTTGATAAATAGCACGATAAGGTATTGTTTCCCTCGTATACATTTGTATTGAAGAAAAACTTTTTCTGCTTATGATAATTATATATACGTATCATACCCTGAGTTTTACTACTCCCTCCCTCCGTTCCTTGATATAAGCCATATAGTTTTTTGGCAAAAAATCCGAAATACAAGCCGTATTAGAATTGTTGTCAAAACTACCCCTACCTAAGTTGCCGCATGAAAATCCTGAAATTAAAACCCGCATGCCAATCCCTGAAATTTAGGAGTAGATGATTTGGCCGGCTAGCTAGCTTGCCTTGTTTGTCTTTATTTCTCTCTCTCACGTAGCTGATTGATTGTTTTAAGTACAGCTTTGCTATCACACGATTCATGATTACGGACAATTTTTTTCTTATGTCGTGAGTGCTTATAGAATTCGTGGGAAATGACATGCGTTCCTTGCCGCAAAATCCATGCAACGTGCATCATCATGTGGTGATCGTGAGATGGGCTTGTGCAAATGGCCGTGACATACATGCATGCAGCTTCATCCGCTTGGAACTGCAAGTAGCTAGCTAAGGCAAACTTTGCAGCACCTAAATTTGACTTGAAGTTTACAAAAACAAAAACATTTCATGATGCATTCATACACGCATTCCTGCCATTTAGAATCAACCTCAAGAGTTAAAAGGAGAGAGATATTTCTGGGATTTGTTGGGAGAGAATCACGGGAGTATCAGATTGGCTAGGACATGATCCAGACATTCCAAAACAACCAGTACTAGTATGTCCTTCCTCTAGGGGTAGTTTGGTCCAAAATCAACGAAAATAGCCATCCTAACCCCTGCGTTAATTCTCGTGCAGGAAAACTATATGGTCTATATTAAGGACCGGAGGGAGTATGTTTTTTCTGTTTCTTTTATTATGTCCAGCCATGGACATGCTACCGCGTTCCCTTTTATATTTTGATGGACTCAGATTGGTGATGAAACTGAGAGAGTTGTAATTCTGTGTGTGAATAGCTAGGTGGAATTGTCTGCGGATCTATCCAAAGTTCCTGGACTCAACCGCTACTTGCCGCAAATGGGAATTTGTCGGTATGTGATTTTGCTAATCTTAGAAAATAACCCCATGTGAAGAAACTGAATATTTGGTTCCTAGATTCATGCATACATTGCTTCCCAGACTTTGTTAAATGCAGTTATTAGAAAGAGTTTATACGCAATAAGGCATTTCAATTTCTGTGGATGCAGTTTTATTAATAGTTGTCATCTATGTACTGAATTATCATGGGTCGACTCTCTTTCTTGTTTGCCATGTTCGCTTCAGTAAAATAAAAGTCACTTGGACGTATAATTGTTAGTGTTGAACATCAAGATTTTTCTATGCCACATAAGAGATGTATTTGTGCTTACAATTTGGGGCATGAATCTGCCCCTTGATACAGAGAGTCGATCTACTACTGTAACGGGCGGTCTACTGTTTTCATAATCTTTACAAGGTTAGGCTTGAACCATTGTGTAAATAATAGCACTTATGAAATCAGCCAAGGACATTATATAGGTTTCTACATTTTTTATGTGTAAATTCAATCGTATCTAGCCCAATCATAGCCCATTAGCTTGTATATATACTAGATTTCTACCATGCAGTATATTCTCTTTATATATTTATATTTCGTGTTGGTTTTGTCAATTAGCTTGCAACATGTATCAATGGGTGTTTTACTTTTGTACTCACTGTGCACTTGCTGCTGGAGAAGGTACGTGAGGGCGTCGTGTTGGAAGCGTTTGGTGTTGCGGCCATGTGTATTGCGGTGGCAATGTCAAGGCATCTCACCGCATCCAGACAACAACCTTGAGCCATAGTAAGATCACTAGCATCATATCTACTATTTTATTGCTATAAAATCAAATCTATAATATCTATAAAGTTCATCCTCACTAAAAATCATTTAATGTTTGCAAGCTCAAACCTGGTGCAGCCACATCACCCCAATTGTTTATATCCGTCGGATTTCAAATATGTGGTTTTTAATCATGTGTTGCAGCGCTGGCCCAGTTCTAATCTCATACAGTCGCAGGTCTTAGATTATTTGTAGTACTTCGTAGCACCAATAATTCATCGTCCCATTGTCTTCTCTTTACTGCATTCTTTATCAATCAAATAAGGAGTAATAACAACATCTGTAGAGGATCTGAAGAGGCGACTGTAGACAGCCAGAAACGTGTGGGCTTCAGATTCCAATGGTTGCTGCTGTAATTTAATTTGGTACTCCTAATCTTCCATCTATCTTTTCACCTTCCTGATTGCATATAAATATTTCCCAGACCTCTACCTTATGGAGTCTGCGGAGGAACCAACCCACAAGTCTATACTTGCATTTTTAATCAACTCCCCAGTGCATTTCAGACATACTCCACTTGCATTAGTTGTCCCCTTGCATCTTCTAGCTACCGTGTAGGATATATACACTATAGCTGTTAGTAGAGGCAATCCATAATCGGATAGTTTTCAGAAAAAAAAATGTCTGCTCATTGCCCCAGATCCATGCTACCTCCCCACAGGTCCTGATCTCAATTCTGTTTGCCCTCTGATCTCATCTGTTCAAATACAAAGAGACAGCTACATTTCGATAAAGATGATGATGACAATAATCGAAGGTATATCGGCTCTCAATTTATTATTGCACCGCAATACTCCATTTTCATGTAAAATAATTTTTATTTTTGCATTGTCATCATCGGCAGTAACACAATATCGGATACTACTAACAAAATGTGAACAAACAACAAAAACCAAGTTAGTAGTTAATTCTTCTGCAAATCCGAACTTTCATTCTCACAAAGACTTGCGCCACCTCATTCAGCAGACTTGAAGTTCCAGCCTCTTAAACGATCTTCTCTGCAACCACAAAAAGTATTTGAGGTGATTCTCCACCCGATATCCAATCTGCAACATATTTATTTCTTGCCAGGTTCGTGTCCTGGTGCAAAACTGCCTATGTGTTAGATTACATATTGAACACTGTAGATCGTACATCTGATCAGAAAATTTGAAATGTACTCTACTATTTCAAATTTCAGATGAGTTCAGTTTCACTATAACGTGTCTATTGACACTGCAGATACGCGGGTTTGTTCTCATGAATAAAAGGCAACCATGATGACACGCGAGTTGTTGTAGTTGAAGGAAACATAATATTCATTTAGTGTTGAACCAATGCGCAACCAAAGTTAGGTAAATAGATGTACTCTTCTACTTCCAAACAGTATGTTCTATATGCAAATAAACATTATTTTTATAAACAGATCATGCTATTTTTTTGAATACAAGAAAATCATCTCAAATGGCCGCAGCAACGCGCGGGGTATCACCTAGTTACTCATGTAAATGTTCCCATATATCCTGGCACATGTAACGCTGCCATTAAATTATGTTAGCTTCAAATAAATTTGATGCTGATGTGATATATGTCCGAGTTGCCCTTCTCAAGTTCTCATGATATTATAGTATATACCTATAAGGTTGACTTTGTTAGTTTTATTATTTCTGGACCATGATCGTGGATTTTGGATTGCTAATAAGGCAATTGTTCCATTTTGCAGCGTTGTATTGGGAGTTGGAAGGAATTGCATATGATACTACATACATGTGTGGTCTACCTGACGTGGATTTCGCTATTGTCATGATCCGCTAGATGTCGCCACCACTAGTTGGACATCTGGACATGAGCAGATTTGTTGTCTTCAAATACGGCTAAATGTGAGCAAAACTATCAACCTTTAGTTCTTGAAGTAACAATCCGGAACAGTGCTCATGGTTCTTACATTTACTATCTAAAATATATGTGTTTTTCTCTATGTTGTCTTTGCTGTTGGGGAATCAGTTAATTTTTGAGTCTCTACTACTTAAAAAGAATGAACGTGTTCCCCCTTCTCCCCTATTTTCGTCGTCCTTTTGGTCGTCCTTACCTTCCTAGAATATCAAGGAAATTACAAGGAAATCACAAGGAAATCAAATCAATCAAAGCATTTTGGTCGTCCATACCTTCCCAGAATATCAACTCGCGCATTTAATCAGCCTGGCCGCTTTAGGAATCATCAGCCTAGAAATCACGCTATGGTAATCTAACAAATTACCTTCCTCAGGTATGTAATCTCCACAGTAATAGAATATCACCTTCCCACAAATTACATAATAAACCCCTAAATTTCAGTGAACAGATAATTTAAATCAACTCGCCCCAACACTTCTCCGCAGGCCAAAATTAACTCGACTCATACATTACGCTATGGTAATTAAAACATTTCACATAATCACCCCATAATTGCGAGAAAGAATCAGTCATATAAAGGGTACACTGAACCATGGCTCGGGCTAGAGATCTCGTGTATCTGGAGTTCAACCTGTCCCTCCCGAATTTCATTGTGTGACAAGGCGGATCATCAGAGAAGTTCAGGGAGTTCAGGTATGTAACACCCTCTCCCCTCTCGAATCAGGCATGCTTTTTCTGAAATACTTTTGAAGAATTAGAGAATTAGAGACTACAATAAAAATTAAACTGCCTTAGCATTACCACAGTACCGGAGATACATAGATTTTCCAATGGTAAAAACATTAGTAGAGCAATATGTCCTTGGTAAAATATTCGGAGAGATTAAAATTACTTATGATGGTGGCATGTGAGAAAGATCTTCCATTATGTACAACTGCAGCTATAACACTTTCATACATAGTTTATGTGCATTGTACTGGAGATGAACCAATTGTGCAGGTATTAAATTTAACTTGGCAGAACTAAGCAAACATATGTTATTATATGTAGTGCATATTTGCTTAGTTAGAGAGGAAGTACTGTAGAGTGAGTTAGAATGTTAAAACAGAACAATGATCGACATGTTGGCTGCAGATTAACTAGGGCCAAACTGATCTGGATTATGTTTCTATTCTCTTCCATGTTGACATCGGCCTTATAATTATTTCAATTTATTACTATCTTCATGGGTGTTTGCAATACAACCTTTTGTACTCTCTGTTGAATCTAGGTACCGAGTTCATTATTTGCAATACAAGCTTTTGTACTCATCAGTCACGAGGACATATTAGAATGAATACTTTTGATTTTATTGTCTGAATTTCATTTCCACTAGGTAAGCCATTCAGATATGTGATAATGGTACTGCCATATTCACGTTATCTTTAGTTATCTGCCTAAGATAAAACACACCAAAAATGATCATGTTACAACTGTTGTAAACTATTTGTTACCACAAATCAACCTGTGCACGGAGAGAATTATGAAAAAAAGTTACACCCTACTACTGTGCTTGTATATATAAGTACAAACTAAGGCTCAAGGGACATACCATTGCTATCATCCACTTTTGGATTCAACATCTTAAAAGTAGTCATTTGAGTTGCAGTCAAACTGGACTATAATGCTTTTTTTAGAAGAACTGGATTATAATGCTGCATCTTAACTAGGGGCAAACTTAAGAATTAGAGAAGAAATACAACAATATAAAATAAACTATGCACAAACTAATTCATCATGTTCCTAACTATCTAATTATTTTTTAACTCCATGACTACCTTTCACATATGTGTTCAATTGATATTTAGATGGAAGAGATTGTGGAAAATGATAAGAAAGAGAGTGAATCAGGAGACATCGCTCAGGTAAGGCAATTCATCATCTTGCTTATGCTTTTTTATTTTATTTTTTAACTCTATGATACCGTTCACAAATGATGTTAATGCATGTCAAGGCAATCATCGTCTTGATGACTATCTTTAGTATTTTTTTAACTCCATGACTACCACATGTTCATAGGTGAGCTCAACAGATGTTCAGGGTAGTGCCAATGCTATTGGAAAGCGTACAATGTTGTCGGGAACATCTATCGGTGGTCCACATGACAAGAGGCTTCACTACATGGGTGCTATGGTCTTGGTGCGGAAGTACGACAAACGAACATCTTTTTCACCAATGATTTATAATTAGATATTCCTATATGAAAATGGGTTTCTATAAAACCCTACATCTCGGAAGGTAGTGAGTACATGAGATGGGTTCCTATTCTCCTAAACAACAAAGACTATATGTGGTCATGGATTATTGTTAGAACGGAATACTTTGTAATTCTTGTCTCAATCCTTGTTCTCTGTGTGTTGTGCTTCTATATATAAGTACAAACTAAGGCTCAAGGGACAAAAATATTTCTAATTAGGCACCAATTTACTCCTACTACTTGCGTGGATAATGGAAGACATGATTTACCTTGAAGCAATGTGCCTAACAACAGCTGTATAGCAGTTCATTTTGTGTTCATTTTGATGACATTTTGTGTTCGTGGCTTGAATTTGAATGCTGGATGCTGGGTGAATGATATTTAGTTACCCTATAATGTCATCAAATTTTAATGCCATGTATCAGCTTATGCCTGCCTCTGATTTGTAGTAAAGATATATGCTCATGTGAGGATGATTTGGTGGGAATGAGGTTTCATTAATCAAAATTGCTTCATCACACAATTAATCAAAAAAAAGAGATTTCAGTCAAGTCAGTAGGTGTGCATGCTTACAGTAGTAGGTGTGATTCACTAAAGCCAGTACGATGCTTGAGCATGTCGGTCCACAGAGGTATGTTTTTAGGTGTGAGCCTGTATGTGTAGACCCAAAGTTGCAAGGCACAAGAACAGATGGCAAGCCCATAAGTAAATCCGAGACCAAGACCTTGCACCAGGCTTATCAGAATCCCATCGCGTAGAGTTGTTTGAAGCGAAGAACCTCCAGTGAGGGTCTCATCATCTACTCGGTACATGAGAGGACAAGGTATAAGAGAATTTTTCTTATTTACACCTTCGGGCTTCAGGTGCTCACTAACCAGAACTAAATAAATGTGTTGACAAGGAATGCATCAAAAGTCCAAAAAAATACTAACTCTTTTAAGATTTTGTAGAACACGAGCAAGGATCCCAAGAACAACATAACTATGTCCATCATCATGCACAAGTTTAGCATCGAATTCAGCAACCCTTTGTCCCGAAAGCACAAGTTTAAGCTCAATGTTGGCACAAATTTAGCATCGAATATAAGGTACGTAATGGAGTTGGTGGGGCCGAAGGTAAGAACGTAGAGGGATGCAGGAATCTGGACGCAACCTCCGGAGGAAATACATCATTTTCCTTTTATTAGCGCTAAGTGAGATTTATGTACAGCTACAGTATATATATCTCCCTCCCTTTTAAATTAACAAAGTTGTGTAAATTAATTTACAATAGATTTTTGTGAGACAAATAATTTAATTTAAAATAGATGAAGTATAAAATTTATTACTGTAGTTTTTATTGGAAGAGTAAATTTTGTATCATCAAAACATTGTAATCATCATTGGATAATATTATACGGTAACAAATTTTATGTGAAGATTTAGGAATTGTGCTTCTCACATGGTAAGGCATTAGCTAAAAAACAAATAAGATTTGAAATAAAAAATTTATTAAGGTTACTTCTTGATAATTTTTATAAAAATTGTATATCATAAAAGAATATCATGAGATTCTATACAAGAATTATTTTGTCTAACACCCCTAGATGGATACATCTCACTCGATATCATGACATTTTTTTATTTGAAACAAATTCTTATTACTACTTGCTAGGGTCATATGATGCATTGTTGAAAATTGAGTTTTCTCGACTTAAAACTAAATGACGACGACGTGAGAAACTGAGACTTGAAAGATGACAAATTGGTTGTGTGATTGTGGGTTCTAATGGCGGCCTTCTATTGTAATCATTGGTCATTTTACCATATGTTGATCCACAAAATGCCAACCTAATAGATAGATTTTGATTATTGTTCAAATGCAAGTTTGTTGGGCTATGAGATCTATTTAAGTGACCCCGACAATAAAACACAACTCAGTAAAAAGAAATTGAAGTTAAAAAACATGTGGTTTAGTAAAAGGCAAGTTAAATTCAAAATACAAGCCATATATTTTTAGTATATCTTCTACATCTTGAAAAACTAATTTCATTTCTCATCTAAATCTTGCAAGTGACAAGCCATGTATTCACAGCCGCGGTAAATGCACTCTTCTACATCTTGAAAACATGCAACCGCAGAGGAATCCAGGTGCAGACAAGCCATGTATATGTACTCTCTTACATTTTGAAAAACTAATTTGTAGCTTATTTCAGGACTCAAGATCAATTGTATTCACAACAATGGAAATTAAGGAAATTAAAATTGCAGGTGATTGAATTTATGATTTCAGACAACAATCTGTTTACACAAATATTAAAGAAACAATAGGAACAGTGACTCCATTTTTTATGCAGCTTGCAACAAATATGACATGTCGTTACAAGGTTGTATTACATTTATGCACCGCACCCGTGGCAACGCACGGGCATTTGTACTAGTTAAATAAAAAAGGTGACGCAAAATAATAATTTGTGCCATCCTCTATGTTTCTCAAAGATTTACTGTAAAACACATGCATGATTTTAAATGCGTCCTCTTTTCTCATTGGGTCAGATATATTCTGGAGATAATATCTTCTTTTGTGGGCATATGAACACACACGGTTTTAGTTATAGTGTCATCACACTGCGGCAATAGCTAGCTATTTAAATAAGTTGTCACCTAACCGTCACCTAAACGCGCTATTTCGGAATGTATTTGTTGCCGATTGAGGTGGTAGCAGGCGGAAACTACATAAACTTGAAAATTTAATCATGCAAGCTTGAATCCTATAATTTGATGATACTGCTTTGTTTCAGGAATATATTTTCACCATTGAACCATGCATTAACTAACATCAGTTTGTGACTTTGACTAATTAACTCTATGAAGTATGCATATACGACACGGATATCAGCTTGTAAAATTATCGAATTGGTATGCTGTAGTCTCGAGTTACCCATCATAAATCCATTTTTTCTTGTACTGAATTAGATGCTTCCATTGTTATTTTTTTTATAAGATGCATTCTTAGGTACTCAAAAAAAGAATACGCATAATAAATCTGTAGTGTTCCTTTTACTGAGTTTGGTACCAGCCACAGTCCTCTCCGTTTGTGTAAGCAACAGAGGCAATCAAACGCATATTATCCAGTGACTAGAAACTAGGACCACACTTTCCTGTCTTCGTCTTCATCTGAGAGTGCAACGAACAAAAGCTTCACCATGCAATTACTTGAGTCAGGTCTTCTTCAGTATGACAGCCCTGAGTCCCAAGCAAGTCATAGCCTATTTGCATGACCATGTTCATGAAAGTACATTGCTTGATCCTATTTGAACTTCTTTCATTCTCCTATCTTTTTTCATATTGAGTGTTTTCTAGTAATCCTGCGTGAGAGTAGTCACTTTCCATCTTGACGGTATATACTATATACGCACATTTTAGTTGATGCCGAAATTGTTACCTATGTACTGTTCGCTTCTATGGCATATATATCTTTTGTCTTGCTTCCTTACATGCAGTGGAAGGTCTTCAACGTCCGGTGGAAGATCGAGAAGTTGTAAAGCGATGGAGGTACATTGAGAAGTACCCTCACCATCGAGGGTGTCCTGGTTGCCTCTTAGCTCTCTAGGTCTGTTCTCGATTGCTTTCACCGGAGTTTACATACTGTGATCATTAGTGGAAATTGTAAGTTTGTTTTTTTAACAGGAAGAATGTAGGTGACAAATTGTTTGACATACTGTGATCATTAGTGGAAAATGTAAGTTTTTTTTTTAACAGGAAGAATGTAGGTGACAAATTGTTTCTTGCACATTAAATTGCTACATACTGATATGACATACTGGAATGAATTCCAGATTCTTGTTTATGTTGGATGATGTGATTACTTCGCATTATTGTTCACTGTGCTGGCTCTATTGGACTAGGTGTATTACTGTTTATATTGCCTCCAATTAGATTTTCTGGAACTTTTCAAAGTGCCTCTAAACAGGGTTTTGAGGCATTTCGTAAAGTTACATGAAATTATCTATTGGGGCATTTCTTATAGTTGCTTCTAATTGTGTTTAGGGGCACATCTTAAACTGCCACTAAAAGCATTTAGAGGCACATCTAAAACTCTAAAACTGATCCTAAAAACATTTAGAGGCACGTCTCAAACTACCCCAAAAATAATTAGAGGCACATCATAAACTGCCCCTAAAAACCATTAGAGGCATAACTTAAAGTACCCCTGAAAACATTTAGGGGCAAACTCAAAGTGCCCTTGAAAATATTTAGAGGCAGTTTTCAAAGTGACCCTAAAAACAATTAGAGGCACTTTCCAAACTGCCCCTAAAAACATTTAGAGGCACTTTCCAAACTGCCCCTAAAAACATTTAGAGGCACTTTCCAAACTGCCCCTAAAAACATTTAGAGGCACTTTTCAAACTGCCCCAAAGTGCCCCAAATACATTTAGGGACACAAGCATCCGGGGCACTTTTCATAGTGCCCCTAAAAGTAATTAGGGGCACTTTGGCTACCTATTGGGGCACTTTGAAGTGCCCCTAAATATGGACCGTACAGTAGTGCACCCACCAGTTTTGGGATATGAAATGTTATAGTTTGGGCATTTTGACTTATCTCATGTTAGACCTCGTGGCTTGAGCAAGCTACAACGACCCTCAAACAAAAGTGGGAAACGGAAATTCCATTTTCCGTTTTTTTTTTTCAGCCGGAAAACGTCATTCTATTTTCGTTTTCGCTAAAATGGTTTCATTTTCATTCGGCAAAATATCGTTTCCGTTTCAGCTAACAAAAAGTTCATTTTCTTCCATTTCCGTTCTGCAAATTCCTTTTTGTTTCAGCTAAAAAAATCCATTTCCAATCATAAAGTTCTATTTTCGCTTTTGCTCAAAAAAAAAATTCTGTTTCCGTTTTCATTCCAAAAATTCTGCTTCGGTTTTCATATTTTATTTCCATTTTGTTTTACCGTGGAAAAAATGGAATCTTTCCGCTAAACTGTCATCCATAGTATTAGGCATTAGATTGACACATGTTCCCCACATGGAAACACACTTTTTTGGGGAGAGTGGATTTGGTGATCACATGGGTAGGTGTGCACCCTGTTTAATGCTGGATTTGCTTTAGGATTGTAACTTCACAAACGGTAATCAAACGACGTGAAATCTAATTATTCAATATAGCTCTGACTTCCGATGGCCTAGGTGGGACCCGTGGGTAGAAAAGAAGCTACATAGATTTTCTAGTTATATAATATGCATTGTCGATCGCTCCCAGCTCCATAATATTAGAGCATCTCCACTCGTCCCCCCGACGAGGCCCCCGAGCGACGTTTTTTCCATCCGGACGGCGAAATTCGGCCCAGTCGTGCCCCCGGTTCCTCGTTTTCGTCCGGATTTGGCCCTTAATCCATCCGGCGAGCCCACGCCACCCCCGGCCCCCCGGGGCGCGCTCGGGGACTCCGGACGAAAGATTTTGGCGCGAAACGGCGTGTGGACCCGCGTAGTTGGCGACTGGAAAACCAAATCCTGTCGATTTTCCCTCCAATTTGCTTGCATATCCCCATTCCCTCCAATTTGCTTGCATATCCCCATTCTATCCCGCCGAAATCCCCCAATCTCCTCGTCTTCCAGCTCCAGTTCCTGGCGGCGTCTTCTCGTCCACCACCACTCTCCTCCTCGTCTTCTCGTCCACCGCAATGCCGCCGAAGGCGCCGGCGAGGAAGATGCGGGCGAAGAAGACGAAGCCGCCTGGCATGTCGAACGTCGAGTGAGGCAGGCGTACGAGGAACGCAAGCTCGTCGATCCCTACTTCAACAAGACGAACATGAACGTGTACCGGGGAGACAAGGCAATGGCCACCCATTGGGGGATCATGCAGACGGCGTGCAGCAAATGGCACGGCGTACAGGAGGAGATCGACAAACGGCCGATCAGCGGCCACGACTTGGAGCAAAGGGTATGCTCCGCCGGCCCTACACCACCGAGGTACATCGTCGTTAGCTGACCCGTATCGCCGTGCTCTTTTTTCCCCAGCTGCGCCGAGCTTTGGACATGTACACGGATGACACCGGCCTGCAGTTCAAGTTCCTCAACGTCTACGCCCGCCTCGAGAAGTGCGAGAAGTGGAAGGAAGTTCGCACGTCCCTCTCGAAAAGCAAGACCGAGCAGTACAACCCCGACGCTCCGCCGGCTTGCGCGGCGGAAGGGCGCCCTGAGCTCGGCCAGAAGAAGCAGAAAGAGCTCAAACGGACGGACAATCCCGCCGACAGGATGCAGGCGTCGATCGACAAGTGCTGGGCCGACTTGAGATCGCACGCCGACGGGAGGAACGACAAGTTCGACGGCAGGTGGCGGGAGATGCTCGCCAACCAAGGCGCCCGGATCGCCCTGCTGAAGACGACGGTGGCGGCGAAGAAGAGGAACACAGACTTGGCATTCCTCATGGGCGGCGGCGACATGGAACTGATGGACGAGGAGACGAGGAATTGGTACCAGGGCCACCGCAACGACATCCTCCGAGCCACTACGTCGTCTCCGCCGGCTCCTACCTCGTCTACCTCACCATCTACCTCGTCGACTGCGGCTGCTTCGACGTCCACTGCCGCTGCTTCATCGTCGCCCGCCGCAGCCGCTTCGGCCACGGCGTGTGAGGAAACTGGTCCGTCGGACACCGCCGTGACGGCCGGGACTGCCGACGAGCCTGTCTCCGTGTAATTTCCCTCCGATCGCCGATCTGTGCCTGATCCTTTTGCTCCTTTTGCCGATCAACTGGCCGTACTTGTAGCGCGGGACGACGATTTGTTTGAATTTAAACTCTATCCGCCGAACTCCGGGTGGACGACTGGAAATATGGTACTCCCCACGCCTTAATTTCGTCCAATCCGGCGGTAGTTTCGTCCGGATTTGGGCGTGGGGAGCGCCAACGAGTGGGGATGCTCTTAGGAACAAGCAGTCTCAACCTCGACGACGAACTTCCGGTTGCCCTGCACACGCCGTTGAGGTCCAGCTGCTTCACGGCCACCACCAGGCCGTCCTCGAGCTGGCCACGGTAGACGCGGCTGAAGCCGCCCTCGGCGCGGAAGTTGTCCGTGGCGGCCGCGAGCTGGTCGTACGTGAAGGCGCGCGCTGCAGCTCGTGATGTTGCTAGGCCGCGCTTGATGCTGAAGCGCAGGATTGTTGCGCGTCGAGGAGGAGCGCAGGCTGCCGCATCTGGAGCCGAGCCTCTTGGACGCCGACGGCTGCAACGGCAATGGCGCCGCCTCCTTCCAGTCGCCGTCCTCGTCATCCACTGCCGACGCTGGCCTGAAGCATGCAAAGCAGCTCATCTCCGACCGCCGGGCATCGGTCGATCACCTAGAATAGGCCTTTAGTTTGGTGCCTTGTTGCCTTTCCAGAAACAACAATCTATCTGCCTACTTGTATGTTTAGTTGCGGATGGATTCTTGTGGAGCTGTTTGCTCGCTACAACTTACGACTAAAATTAGAGGAGACGTCTACTGCTAGCATTTCACGACGAGCACCTGCACGCGCCTCCTTCTCTTTACGCGCTAGCTGATGGACTCCTCGCTTCACGAGCACGGCTCCATGCGCCCGTTAGTGGCGGCATCCTCCTCGCTGGCACGCACATGCGCTCGTCACCGGCGTCCTCGATGCCTCTCCTCTTTACGCTCGGCGGTGGCGTCCCCGTGCTCGGTGGCGGCTTTTGCCACAACGTGCTC
The DNA here is from genome assembly GCF_019359855.2 of Lolium perenne. Taxonomy (NCBI): domain Eukaryota; kingdom Viridiplantae; phylum Streptophyta; class Magnoliopsida; order Poales; family Poaceae; genus Lolium; species Lolium perenne. The sequence goes on from NC_067244.2 coordinate 47,520,088, forward strand.
GTCGGCGGCGACGTCCCCGCGCTCGATCACAGCGACGTCCCCGCGCTCGGCCGCGGCTTCCCCACAGCGTGCTCGACCACGGCGCCGTCCCCGCGCTCGGCGGTGTTGGCCCCGTGCTATGGACGAACGCCTTCTCTCCGCGCTAGGCGGAGCTTTCCCTGCGCCGGCGAGGGACGCCTCCTCGTCGAGCTCATCGTAGATGCACCGGCGGAGCCCTCATCGCGTTGGTCGACGGCCTGGCGGCGTTGTCCTGCGCTAGCTGCTGCGCGCCTACTAGTGCTCTTCAACGACGGCGGCCTCCTCCTCTCTCCGGCCTCCCGTTCCTCAAGTCTTCCGGCGTGGCTCCCGTGGCGATATGAGAGAGAGAGAGAGAGAGGCTATATGGTCATGAGAGGCTCGTGAGATGATAAGATATACGGAATAGGATAAAGAGCGGTGTCAAGCACTATTTGTTTCTCCAAGGGCGACTCGGGCAACCCTAGCCACCGCCGCTGCCTTCCCCTCCCCCTCCCCTCCCTCCCTTGTCGTCCCCGGAGGCCGCCGCCGACGAAGCCTAGCGCGACCGGTGATGGGGGCGGCGGGGATCCTCGCGTGGTCCCCTGGTGCGGCGGTAGGAGGCACGCCTCCGCGCGGGGGGCATGATCCCGGTTCTGGTTGATGGCGGCGCGAGCGGGCGGGCGGTGTTGGGGGCGGCGGCGCGGCACTGGCCATGGCGGCGCAGCCCTCTCCGCCGTTCCTCGCCGTGGCCTCGCCGACAGGGCGGTGATGGGGGCGGCGGCGCGGCCCCGGACCCTGGCGCAGTCCTCTCCTCCTTCTTTGCCTTGGCATGGCCGGGCGGGTGGGGATGGGGGTGGATCCCGTGCTGCTCCTCCTCAAGAGCTGGGATCACGGCACCAAGGGCGGCGGCCCTGGATGGTGATGGTGGTGACGGCGCCGACCTAGTGGCAGGTGGCGGGCGTCAGGTGCCACTGACCGTGGCACCGCGGTGGTGGTCTTCTCTCTTGCCGGAGAAGATCGGCTAGTTGTGTGGCTAGCTGTGGCGGATCTTGCAATCCGTCGCCTAGCTACCAATGGTGAGGCGCAGTTGCCGGTGAAAGCCAGCCCGGACTTCGGTCATGGCGGATGATGGCGGCGCCTTTCGTCGTTACCTTGTTGAAGGCATTGTCTCTGCAGTCTGCGTTTCTTCGCTTGGGCTGCTCCAGGGGAAACCCCAGATCCGGGTCTCCCGGATCGGACGATAGCGGCGCGCAACGCCGTTCTCCTTGTTGAGGATATCGTTTTTGGAGCAGACAACGGATGGTGGTGGTGCTGAGGTGGAGCGGTGTGCTTTTGCTGTGTCGGCGTCACCGCGGCATGGTGCAGTGGTGTCTCGGGACGGATGCAGTGTGTTGGACATGCGTAGGATGGTGGAGTCGTCTGGCGCCGTGGTGGCATCGATGGCAGGTCTGGCATGGTCAATGTGATGATCTCTCTTTTTTTTTAAACATAAGGCTCAAGAGCCCAGCTTTAAATTAATAAAGCCATCAACCGGCTAGGATACAATGGTGCTGATTACACAAACTTGAACAAGGTAAAAGAAAGAGGCAAAGCCCTAGAGGAACTACAGAGAATTCCACTCGGCAGCGCCACCAAAGAGCCCACAAGTACAAGCTACGGAGAACTGCCGCGGACGGAAAGAGACGTGCCAAGCGAAGAGGAGAAGCACCAGCGTCAAAGAGATGAAGATCCGGCTCCGAGACCGCCTCGCCTTGCTGCCGCCGAAGGAGGGACCCATCCCATCTCATCGGCCAACACAGAACATAGAGGTGGTTGAGCGCCCAAAAAAGCCTTGAACTTGCTGACTGCCGCCACAGGCCTCACCAAAGACACACCCAAACCGCACCACCGTCATTGTCACCACACCGATAGCCCTCTGTCCCCTCAACCCAAAGCGGCGCCTCCAAGGAGGAGAACGACGCATTGCGCCATCGTCGCCCGGCCGTAGCCTGAGTTTTCACCCGGGAAGAAGAGGAAAAGGGGAGGGTTACCTCACCAGCCCTTCAAGAAGGAGAACGGCGATAGAATCGTCGCTGCCGATGTGGCTGGCACCGAGCCAGCCAAGAGTTTCCCCCGGCAGCTCCCCACCAAACTCGCACGGACGCAGAACGGGCAGTCCGAGGACCAACCATGCCGTATCTAGCGCAGAGAGATCGGAAAGTGGAGACGCCAACGAACAGACGAAGAACGCGCCGGAGCACGACCACGCCGCACCCAGCCACCCACCGACTCCTCACCGTCCACACGGCCAAGGAGATCGGCCAGCACCCGCGAACGCCACCCGCCTTCCGGTCGACGTCGCCACCCACCGTCCAGGGCCGCCGCCCCGGCGTCCAAACTCCGCCCGCCGCAGATCCGAGGGAGCCCGGAGGACCACATAGCAAGGGATCCGCCTCCATGAGCGCTCGTCGGCCAGCAGCACCACCACGGACCTGGAAGTGGCCAGAGCATCACCTGCAGCCCCATGGCTGCCTGTGGCACTAGATCTGGGGATTTGGTGGGCTTGGCCGGGCCCGGGGCCCCTGCCCCGGCCCGCGCGCGAGGCGGCCGCCCTGGCCGCGCTGCCCGTCCGGCTCCACTCACAGGTCGTAGCGCCGCCGCCCGACCGCCGGCGTCGTGGACGCCCACCTCGCGCCGCGCCGCCCGCCTCCATCGGACCGCATCGGGCCGAGCTCGCGCCGCCCGCCGTGGCGAAGCTTCCGCGGAAGCCGCCGCCGCCCGAGCACGCACATCTGCAGAGCCGCCGCGCCGCCGTCGAGCACCGCGCGCCACGCCCTGCCCGGCGCCGTGCCTCCCTCACCGATGCCGCCCGCGCCGTCATCACCGCGAGGAGGAGAGAAGGCGCCCGCCGCCGCCGACGCCGACCGAGCTTCGCCCGGTGGCGCCTCCTGGCGGCGGCGAGGCGGGGGAGAGGAGGACGGGGCTGGCGGCGGCGGCGGACTAGGGTTTCGCCCTGGGACTCGCGGGAGCCCAGGACGAAACGGTGCTGGCTCTTGTCTATCTCACCATGTGATGATCTCTCTTGAAGATGGAGTCGAGGAAGACGGCGGTAGCAACTTCTATGGCGTGTGCGTTGGCGTATGCTGAGAGTCTGCTTGACTGGATGTGCTTCTTATCTGCTATTGGGCGGCCTGGGAAGGCATTTGGTTTTTGGATGATATGAGTTGGTGAATTGTCACCCCCTTCATACCCCTGTAGGTTTAGCGAGGTGGTTTCGAGTTTGATCTTTTGTATTCCTCTTGTAAGGTGTTGCGAATAATCTAATAAAAAAAGCCGTGTGCATCCTTTGGATAGAGAAGTTGGAGCGATATTTCCCCCATTTCGAAAAAAAAGCACTATTTGTTTTGGCGGATCTTAATGCACTGTCGCACCGAACAAAGCCGCGCACGGCGCCTCTCCCTAGAAAGAACACCCCTGCATCTGGTATCTGGTGTGAGATGGGAATAAAGGAGCCACAGGCCAGATATTTTTTAGTACCACACGCTGCCGCGTTAGACACGTGTTAGCTAATCACCGTGTGCTCACGTACCCATCTTCTGTACACCAGGCTTCATTTGCTTTTTTGCGTGGGTCATTTCCTTTTCTATCGGGACCTGTGTGATTGTCCCTTTTTTTCGAATTAACGGAACTTTCATTAATCAGCCAGCAGGGTTACAATCATTGGCTAGCACATTAGCAAGAAAGGGTGGATTATATACTAGTAGCTTTTCTAGCACAAAGATGAGCAACCTCATTAGCTTGGCGCCCAACAAATAAAAGTTTAAAACATTGAAACAACCTACTAAGCTCCTCTATCTCCTGACGGATGCTGGTGATACACCACCGACCTTTTTGTTTCACGATGGGTTGCGTTGCTCCTCGCAGGATGTCAGTATGTTCATGGACTCGGACCATTTATCTCTATGGCTGCCGCTTAGGTCGTCGATTGCCTCGCCCCCTCGACGCAGCCAACACCATAGACTGCCGATCAATCCGCTGACAGCCGCCTCCCTTGCAATCTTTTACCAGGTCTGGGTCTGGCCCTCATTGTCAACAACGACATGGCTGGTCCCTCCATCAAACTAACGTATCCACATCGTACCCAGAGTCACCCTCAACCTTCTCGATTCCCTCTCCATTCAGGGACCCTCGTGCATCAGCGGATGATAAAGACTACGGGTGTGCGTGAGATCTTTCATGCGCCTTTGCATCGAACCATTTGTGATTTCTTGTGGCACAAAGTAGTTTCATTGGATGAACTTACCATACTGTATTCTTGTTATAAATTTGAAAAGTTCTATCATATTTTTTAAGGTGTCAAGCGGGATCCCTGTTAAATCCTGCCTGTAGTTCATTTTAGCATATTTGTTTCAAATTCTGAGAACAAATTTAAACTTAAAATATGAAAAAAAAATATAAGGGGGATTTTGGCAGGATTCTACTTTTAGCTTCATAAGTATACATATTCTACTTTGATCCTTCGGTGTGAGTAATTTTCTTTTGTGAATCAAACTACTCAAAACTGTCCTAGAATCTTCTCTCTATATATTGTATTTAATTTTCTTTAAATGGAGGCAAAATCTTTGCCTCATTCTATTAGTTAAGAAAAAAATTACAAGAATGTAAAGTTATTAAAACCGTACTACTCTCTTATTATCAAATTACTCACACACTTGGAACCTACCACCACCCAAAGTTTTAACTGCCTCTTAATATTAGCAAGGATCAACTTTCCCTGGAACTTGTTTGTTTTGAAAAATTATTGCATTTCTTTTGTTCCAAATTTTCCAAGAACTGAGGAGGCAAGGGAAACGGCGGCCTTTCAATCTGGAGAAGAGGAGCCGGTCATGAGGAGCCACCATTCCGTTAGCGATTTTGTTGGCCATTGGTTGAGGTCGATGAAGTTTGCGGTTCTTTTGCAAAGAGGACAAAGGCCGCAATTCGGCCACGCTCTTTATTGTAACCGGTCCGCCGTCCAAAGTATATTTTGAAGTGCAAGCCACACAAAGATACTTATCAGTGGAGACGCCCAAATTTTCTATGCCACCCTCTTCATGTCAGAGTGGATAGCCCCGAAAAAATGGGCTAGTTTTACAGTACCTTTTACCACTCCTAAAAAGAGAGAGGTATGATTCGAGACAACGGTCAGGATCAGACGACGTAGATTAGGCCCGGAAGCCCAGTAAGACGGAGATAATGGAAAAAAATAAAGAAAATAATAGTATTTGGCCCAGCCCACGCATTTGTTGCCCAAGAAAAGACGTCCACCAACCAGCGACGCCGCCGCGACATCGCACCGCAACCAGTTCGGCCCCGTGCAGCATGGCCGGATACCGACGCCGCCGCAACATCTAGCGATGCCGTCACCAATCTCGCCAGGTAGGTTGACCCCGAAGCATCCTGGGAGAAGGATTGCCGTTTCTTACGGCCGGCCATTGCTGTTCTTCCATCATCGCCAGGTACGCCAAGATTGTTCTTCCATCATCTGCAGTTATACTGTATGACCGTGAAAAGAACTATTGTTGCTGCCGCGGCTGATTCTTGTTTCTTACGGCCGGCCAAACCGACGGGATTCTGATTTATTGTGCGCGTTCTTGCGGTTCCGATTTGCAGCATCAGCTGATGGACGCAGATGCGTTTCTCTTTCAATGTGATAGATTGGTCCAACTGTTAGCCAAATTCAGTTAGCTAGATAGGGATTTGATAGAGTAATAAGAATTAATGATTTAATAGCAGTAGTTCTTGGCATCCATGCTCTAAAAAAACAGAGCAAAGAGGATGGAGTTACATTGGTTCAGTGCTGGCTAACAGTTCGTGTCAAATTCGTCTTCCCTCGTCTTATTTTGTCACTGGCCTTAAGGGACGTGTGATTCCTGTACTTATAGCTGCCTTAAGCCCTTAAATAGTGGGCACACACGACAGTTTCAGATACTGGTCTACATTACCTACTCCCTCTACATGGTTATGTCTGACTGCCAGGGACGAAATCACTTAAACTGTCTACGGTCCAGCTGAAAATTTCAAGCTCAAGCAGATGGTACTTTAATTTTTACGTTGCCTAATAATTATAACATGGTTTTCCCCATTATATTAACTGGTACTTTAATTTCAGACCGAAAAACTCTGCCATGAGGAAAACAAAAATGCAAAGTTGAACGAAAGCTTGCAACTGATGCAGCTCAAATAAGCTTCTAATGAAAATATCTTCAGGAGAACACTTCAGGATAAGGTATGTTGCATCAACTATCATTTCTATGTGGCATTCTAAGAAACAGTTCAAAAATGGAACTAAGTTTTGACATAATTAATGTTGTGGAACAGATAAGGGAGACTGAGCAAGCATGCAGAACTCAGCAACAGCGGGTGAGTAAGAGATTCAGTTCTATTTATTAACTCATCAATGACTGAATCTTGCGTGTACCGGTTAGAGAGCTGAAGAATGAATTAGCTAACGAGAAGGTTGTGAGGAATACAGGTACATCCATGAGGCCACTTCTTGCCGCTCGAGGCAAGCAACAACATGCAGCCACTGCCGGGCCCTTCCATACTGAGGCTTGATGATAGGGAACTTCAGTAAGAGAACATTCCTGTGGTGAATAAAGCAGTTGTAGACAAGGCTGCTGGCCAAGCTCGGCGTGTATGTTTAGTTCCCATGATGCGATAAATCCCTCTCCAGCCTAAGAGGCGATCCTCGTTTGCGGTCCTTCCAATCAAGAGAGAGCGGATCTCAATTCAACAAGCAGCAGCAGAACCGACAGTTGATGAAACTGCTGACGTGAGGCAAGTTCAAAGGCCTCTAGTTCGGCAGCAAGAGCAAGTTCTCAAGCCCTCAAATGTTCAAGTCAAGGAACAATATTGCAGGTTCTGGAAATGTTTGGAATGATCAAATTGTTGTGGAAAACGGACATTGCTTGGAGAAAACGAGTGTCTGGGAGCTTGTGTTGATAAGAAAACTTGTGTTAGTGTTCTTTTTGGTGATGATATATGTTCTACTTTTAGGGTTGTGTATAATTATACCGTGAAGCTGCTCGCGTGTGTTACTTATAAGACAACTAGAGCACTTATAAGACAACTAGAGCAGCATAGCATAACTCGATTATTCTCACTTTAATCTACATCTGAATAATATTCAGCTGCATGTTCTGTTTACAATAATGTTTGTGTTCGCTGAAGTAATTTGTTTTGTAAATTCCTTAGGCCCTGTTTAGAAGAAGTGTTTTTCTTCATACAGTTTTGTTTTTCAGTTCAAATTTGACCCAGATACCAGCACTTCACCAAGAACTTGTATCATGTATGCTAGTACCACAGATGCACACAGATAGAACAAAACATGATCATGGAAAAGCCAGATTCATCTGCCGATGGAATACTTGGCAACAAATGCAATTACACCCCTGTTATTTTCCAACCCGTTGGCGAAAAAACAAAGTGGTTTGCAAGAACTACAGTGATGCCGAAGTAAACTGGATCAATGCCCTGCTAACCAAACACTCGAGAAGGACTTAACACAATCTGAGTGCACAATAATTGATCCCCAACCAATCAAACACTCCAGAACGACTTAAACGTAATCCGAATGCACAAATGTCAGGTCTAAGGAATAATTATTAATCAGGTCCTATGCTCTGGAAAACCATCGGCCGCAAATAACTTGGTCACCTACATCCTTGGAAAACCTTGCTGCCATAACTTTGGTGAACCAGCTTGCTCTGGCAAAGCTCATCAGCGCTACCGCCATACCTCAAATCTTTAGATCCATTGACAGAGAGAAGTTGAACTGGCAGTCTCCATGGTGAAGCAGTTGCATGTTTCTCCAACTGCAAAAAGTAGTTCCCAAACGTCTCTAGGTTCACTTTCAGCCTGAAGTCCAGATTAAACAAGTTCAATCCGATTCATCTCGACTGTGCTGATTCCTCCTACTCCAGCGTAGAATGCGTTGTTGAAAAACCTGGCATGTATTAAGAAAATATGTGGAAACCTGCACACATGTTTTTAATTCTTCTTCTGCAGGCATAGAACCAATGCATTATTTAGAAAAATGGAGCAGCAGACATCCAAACTAGGAACTATATCTAGTTCATTTTTTTAAGAGTCACGTGCTAACCATTGCTCCATACATCAGAATACTTGGGAAAACTATTTATATATACATGGACATAAATGCTTATTATAAAAAAGGTAACCATATAAGATATCAATGTTTTCGGCACTGTAATAAGGCAATCTACAAAAAGCTAATGGTGTAGCATTTCTCTTCAGTAAATTGCAAGATATTTCTATTATTTTGAGGCAGTGACTTGACTACCAATCCAACTAGACTTGTATGATGACTTCAGATAATTTAACATGTTTAAAGTAATCTTTCAACTAACTTTATCGTGGTTCTCACAGCAACACACGGCCCCCTAGCTAGTAGAGACCTGAGACCAATGAACTGTGCTAGAACATACTTCTGTAGAAATAGCTACTTAAAAAATAACTTCCATGCAAGCAGATATATAAATAATATAATGAATATCTCAGCACCTGCTGGACTCGTGCAGTTGTGGTGCCTATATGAATACTCTTTGTTCATCTTCATTCCAACATCTGTAAGTAAAATACTAAATTTCAGATATACTTTGAATTCTAGTTAATATTGTTATGGTTCATCCTTTCGAGTTTAGGCTTCTATTCTCTTTCAACTTGTGTATTAGTTTCAGTTTGCACTGCATAAGTTGTCTATCTGCTAATCAGTGATCCTATATGATTCGTGATGATGTCGTCTGTCATTTCGCGTTGTTGGTGTCATGTCTTCTTTAGCAGGCAAACCAACAATCTGTTTAAACGATCTTCACTTGCGCCTGCTGTAAGTCTTACCGAACAGTGCATCCTTAACAAGTGGACCTATACATTTATGATATAGCATATATCCAAATATTAGCATTAGACGACATAAGTAAAGCTTTAAGCACTAGGATACTTCATATATTGAACAACATAACAGGTGAGCAATGGAGCATATAATAGTGGAAAACTACAACATGAGGCCACGTTTGCAACACAAGTACACAACCAATGTTTTAGGTGGCCAACAGGCCTATTATTGACAGAAAAAAGACACATAAACATTCTAAGCACTATCGAGTTATGTACTGTGATTACCTTTAACTTTTCCTCGGGTCCAGGAAGCTGAGGTTGTCGTACTGGTTGATGACGCAGACGGAGCGCTCGTCGTCCATGCGATGGCGTGGAGCACCCGCTTGTCCTCGAGCGACGCGGCCGTGCCAGCGTCAGACCACTGACCACGACCAGGCCACGCTCTTGTCCCGGAAGTCCAGCAGGCCAATGGAGGAGTTGTCCGTCTTGAGGAACTGTGTGGCCATCATGATCGCGTTGGTGGCATCCAACCACTGAAGCATGTCGGCGGACGCCCGGCGGCTCGTAGAAGAAGTCGACATGCTCGCCGGTGGCCGCGTCCCAGACGCCAACGTCTTACCATCTCCTGCAGCACCGCCAAGTAGGCACTGGTGGCGCGTCGCGATGTCCCGCCCCGCTCCCGGAACCGCGTAACGACCTCGGCCGCCTTGATGAGTGAGGACGACGCCGCCGAGGATCTTGGATCTGTGATGAGGACAAGGGCGCACCGCCGGGAAAGGTTAGGGGAATGGGAAGGGGGCGGGGGAGGGGGTAGGTGGCGACCTCGCCAAGCATGCCGGCGGTAGGGGCCGCGGCGGCTGGGGCGTCGGAGTTGCGGGAGCCGATGATCCATCGGCGGCGGAACTCCACCCAGCGAGGTCCGGGAAGACGAGGGTTAGGCCGGACCCATCCACTTCCCCGCAACCCAACGATCCCATATGGGCCGGGGGCCGTCTACTGGGTTGAGGCCTGGGTACGGCCTTTTTCTGTTTTGGTGCGAAAATTGGCCAAGGTATGTATCATACCGATCACATTTTTCAGAGCGGTATGAGATAGTTTAGACCTTTGGATGAACAAAAATAGAGGGCTCTTATCTATTTGAGGGTACCACAAAATAACTCAAAAAATGAGCTTTGTAATCCGAAGCCGCCTAATATTGGCCATTTCCCATGAGGGTTCAAGACATACTATCCACGCATCCTCATCAAGGTGGAAATCTTGAAGTTGAATCCAAAGTTCAACAAATTGTTCTATGTGAGCAAATTAGATCTATATGGTCAATCATTCAGATGGGTTCTACCTTATACCTGCCTCGTAGCATTGCAAATATATTCGGCAATTGGATAAATAGGGTAGATACTAGGTGTAAAACGCTTATCAGAGTGGGCGCGATTGCAGTCATATGGACGCTTTGGCTATATAGTAATGACAAGGTTTTCAATGATAAGAATTTTTCTCTTATGTAGTTCATTTGCCGATGTACGGCTTTGCTCCATTCATGGCCGCCTCTTCAACGCTTGGAGGACCTAGACCTTTTTATGGAGGTGTCTACACAGTTGGAGAACACGGCCAAGGAGTTCATTTTTCAACATGGGTGGCTGCATATTAGGCGGATTAAAGCCAACGAAGCTTAGTCTAGTTGACTCTTTTTCTCTACCTCTTATTATATTTGTTTTCAGACTAGATACTCGAACGGCTGTGTGCATCTTAGCTATGCAGAGGCTGGGTGTAATGCTTGAATATTTTAAATAATGAATCGCCTTTTATCGAAAAAATGTGAGCAAATTAGAAGTCTCTGGTAATGTTAATCTTGCCAACCCAATCATCATTGTTCAAAGCCTTGTTGACACTCCACTTCTTTTTTTTTGGACACCACGTAAATTAGAGAGGCAATGTCGTTCAGCTTAGATCCTTTCAACCAAGGGCATCCTAAACGCTGTTTTTTTTTTCTATTCCCCGCCACAATTTTCGTTGAGACATAGAATAGGTCCATATCCATCACCGTGCAAGAGATTTCCAAACAAATCCAAATTTTATTCGGTTCCGTCCATAGTTGCTGTTATCATGTGCCGCATCTCACTTTCCCCTCTCCAACTTCGTATAACCACATGAACAGATGCTAGCAGATTAATATTTCCACTATTTCTTATTAAGAACTAGCAAATTAATCTATCTTTATATGTTTTGTATAGTTGAATCATACCACTACAACTGCTGGTTACAAACCAGTAACATGTTTCGATGTGCCAATTATTGTTATGCAATCTCAAGCCTTGTATACAAATTAAACAAGACAAACTGCCGTAGGCGGGCAACTTTAACGTTGTTTATTTGCGTTATTATGAACCATCCTCATGAGGTACCAATATTTATTTGCAGTGGGTGTATCTACACCTATGAATCAAAATGCATTTTCGCTGGATCTAGCACCTATAAAAATAGCACCCAAGAGCACCTCTTCCTGAAAGCGTTACGACTACAAGTTCACAAATGTTTATATATATCTACAATAATTCGACACGGAGGAAGATGGTCACAGAACATTCTACTTGCAAGACTACTTATCTCGTAGCTAGATGAGCAAGGCGAAATTATTTTGAGAATGGCAGGTATCAGGATGTCAGTATGTTCATTTACTCGGCCCATTTGTCTCCATGCCTGTACCTCCAGTTGCGCAAAGAGAGGTATTTCCACCGGTTATGAGATCCAGGCCGGCATCACAGCGAGTAGTGCGGGTGTGGTGCTGTGATTCTGTCACATGCTGCTGCTTAGAAAACGCATGAGGAGGCTCGCTTGTGGGAGTTTACATCAATGCTTAATATAAGGGTTCTTTTGTGGTACCCCCAATTGAATGACAGCCATTTATTTCCATCCATCCAATGGATCAAAAAGTTCCATACCACGGTCTAAAACTTGACCGGTATGTTACATACCACAGGAAATTTTCGCACCCCACACGAAAAAATCGTAGACGGGCTCAGCCCAATAGACTGGTCCAGGCCCAACAAGTTGTTCTAGCGTTCTAGTCCTGCGATAATCCCGTCCGTATCACTCGAAGGAATGGCCGCCGCCAAGTCCATCTCCGTCGACGGCGGCGACGAAAGTGGAGGAGGTTTCTTCTCCGGTAGCTGCCCCACCGCACCTCTGTTGATCCGTCGCATCACGTCCCCGTCCACGTCCGGCATCGCTCTCCTGCAGCCGGAAAGGATCTCGCGGCCGCCGGCAAGGAGCTCTTCACCGCCGGATCCTCGTCTCGTCCCTGAACTCATCCCTCAGTGCCTGGGAAAGCTGCCGGTGGCTGCTGCGGAGGAGGAGATTGCGCTCATACAGGTTCGTGCCCTTCATGCCCTACTGCTTCTTGCATGCACTCTGGCCGGAGGCCGTGCTGTGGTCGAAGGCTCAAACTCTGGTAGAAGAACAGCGCAATCTAGGTCTAGACATGTGTATCAGCTACTGTTCTGACCTGGAAATTGTAGCTGCCAACCAGATTATTGGTCTGACTCCTAGCTAAATTGCCGTATTGTGAGAAAGAATGAGACATAGAGTTAGAAAATGCTATGATGAATTACTGGACTGAAACAAACGTAATGCATTGTAAAAGTAGTGAATGTATTTGACAACAGTTAACAACGTAATTGATACTTTCTGCCTGAAATTATGCCTGAACAATGAGTTAGAGAGTTAGATACTCTAGTGCTGGGTATTGTGTATGATTGAGTTAAATACTTGTAATTTTGACTTTTCCATGTGCGTGAACTCATTAATTGGAAAAATGCCTTCCGCTAGCGAAATAAATAGAACACGTACTATCGTATGCCATACCCGCATAGGTTCTCTGTTTAGGAACTTTCATGGCTTGTTTATAACCTAGTGAAATACTGTTTGAAAAATTGTGATCAGTCTCTTGCATATATTCTCCATATATTGTCATCTCGCTAAATTCAGTGAAACCTTAAAAGGTGGAGAGTTCTCCTAAAGAAGACAAAGTATTTTCTGCAATAGGCATGTACATGCATATTATCAGCAATGCCTAATCTTAGTTTGAAAGAAAGTTCTCGTTTTGGCCATGAAGTGTTCTTATTTCGGTCATCAGAGAAAATAAATAATGCTCTTGTTGGTTTGGTGTTAGGTAAAATTTATTTTAACTAGTTTGCATATTTCGAGATAAAATGAACTTGTTCTGTAAAGCAGGCATGAACTCTTCATGCCCTTGTACTCGTTCTTTTAGAATGCATGCACATGCAGTCAACCCCCTTAAAACTCTTGACATAGATATAATCAAACTTATTTAGATTTTTAAAGGCTTTTCTATTAAGAAAAGCAATGGTCTAAGTAGTTTATTGGGGATTGCATTGATGAGAAAGGACAAGTAAAAAAAAGAATGAGCGTAGTAGCCCGGTACTAGTTAGTTGCTTATCTGTTCAATCCAGTTGTAGTTGCTCCAAAATCTACAATCATGGTGTTTTATCGCTGCCTTATAGCGTGTCGTGTCTGAACAAGTAAAAGAGTTCTAATGCAGACACTAACTCACTGTCACTGTTCTTGTGGCTATTTAATTGTCATAACTACGCTATCAAGAAAACCCTGAATTTCGGGTGCATTTTCCCTCTCCGTGCTTATCAAATAACTATTCCTTGTTTTGTTGTAATTGGAGGATGTTCACCGAGTCTTTCCTAAGGCTCAGGGTCATGAAAGGTTCAGACTCAGTTGGACTTGGTATGTTCAGAACTGTTGGTTCAATATCCATTGTTGTCTTTTACTGAGCACATGTTGTTCATATGTAGATAGTTGTTTTATTTAAGCATTATTTGCATCATGATACTGCCTTATTGTTCAAGCTGTTTCTCAGCTTGTTTCATTATCTGAAATACGCATTTGCAGGAAAATAGTGTATTCTACAAAGGACTCATTGAAAGCATGTTTACTTGTAACTTAAATATGTTTAAGTGCAACAGCTTTAAATTGAAATGCTAGTTTGATTATGTTTCTTTTTATGAGCCCATTATCCATTTTAACTCAATTGAGTAAATGGGCCTTGCGAGTTCTGAAAGTGTTTGGATATAATCCCCATTTCTGATCTAGAGAGAACCAAAATTGCTTTTATAATTCTATTCAAACATCGTCTTTTGATAGTTGTTTTTGGAAGAGCAGGTTCTGGACTCAAAGAAGATTATACAACAAATATGTGATGCCAAGCTTAATATGAAGCATATATAGCATTTCAGGATGCGGTGATAGAAGAGCTGGAAGCGAAAATTAAAGAAAATAATAAGAAAGATGTTGCGCAAGACAAGATAAAGGAGCTCGAGGTTTTTATACATAAATGATAAGATTTTCGGTGGCGACAGTTAGTGTATTCATCGCCTTAGCTGCTGTACTAACTTACATGTATGTTAAGTTCTGATTCGTTGAGATATCATTAGTGATATTGATTATCGAATTTATAATATCTGGTGGAAAACATGCTGCGGGAGGCCCAGACATAGCCTTTCTCTTGTTCAAATTAACTGAAGTCTACAGCTACACACAACTAGCTTGTATTACTTTCGATAGATGATGCAAACACACTCGAACATGTTAAGCTAAAAACACAAACGTACACCAATTTGCGTCAGGACCGGTTAGAACAAAGTCGCTGGCAATGCAGCACCTAGCCGATCCGATTGCTCGCGATGGGGAACCGACGAACTATCTGACCTGGTGGCGGCGTCGCTCGCCGTTAATGTAGGACCGGCTGATCCGGTGGTGATGGCGGCAGCGTTTCTGATGTAGAGTGTCGTGGTGCTTGGGCTTGGGGAATTATCTCTTTATCCAATTGTTGGGCTAGCTGAATACTGCTAGCTTTTTTTTATCTATTATTGCGTTCTGCTGGGCTATCGGGCCTAATCTAAATTGCTTAATCCTGACCGTTGCTCAAATCATACCTCTCTCCTCCTCAGGAGTGGTAAAAGGTACCGTAAAAGAAGCCTAATATAAAAAGAGTAACTGATTTGGTGCTCCGCCCCTTTGAACTGTCTAAGATTCAGGATTGGATAGTTATTTCCCAGCGAGATGTGAACTCCTCACGGGGGTTCTAGTTAGAGGTACTATCCACGCATCCTCATCAAGGTAGAAACCTTGAAGTTGAATCCAAAGTTGAACAAATTTTTCTATGTGAGCAAAGGAGAAGTCCCCGGCGATGTTAATCTTGGCAACACAATCATCATTGTTCAAAGCTTTGTTGGCACTTCTTTCTTTTGGACACCACATAAAGGAAAAAGTTGGATGAAGCACGTGCGCAGCGCGTACGGGTATCTTGGACGTCGGTCTTTCGTGGAGATGCGAGAAGTCCACCCAAAGTGTGCAGGAGGTTAGGGCATCTCCAACCGGGCGACTCAAACGGACGCGCTGGGCCGTCCGTTTTGGGCCGTTTGCGTACCCGAGCGGACGCGCGGACGGAGCCCCGCGTCCGCGCGTCCGTTTGTCGCGCGCTGCGCCAACGCGCCAGATTTGGGTCGCGGCGCCCCATGGTATGTTTTTCTTGTAAATTCACTAGAAAAACGCAAAATAAATTATAGAAAAAATATATAAAGTAGTTCAAATGCTCAAAATGTATTACACATTACATAGTCCATGTAATCAAGGATAAAGTATTATTCAAATAAAATGAAAAAACGACACAAAATGCTCTAGGCTTAAGGATCTCCTTCATCATTGTTGTTTGCAGCATTGTTGCCTACATGCTGCCACATGTGGTCGACCAAATCAGCCTGAAGCTGGTTGTGTACAGCTAGATCTCGAATTTCATGGTGCGCATGAAGAATATCCTGGAATGATGCCGGAGCACCTTGAGGAGTAACCAACTCTCCTTGGCCTTCCCAGTCATTATCAAAGAGTGAATCATCCCGCTCTACCTCAACAATCATGTTATGCATGATTACACAAGCGGTCATCACCTCCCACAGAGTTTGCACATCCCAGGCTATGGCAGGGTGTCTGACGATAGCCCAACGAGCTTGGAGGATGCCAAACGCCCGCTCGACATCTTTTCGGGCTGCCTCCAGCTCTTTGCCAAACCTTGCCTCCTGCTCTGAGTTGGGGTTTCGGATTGTCTTCACGAGTGTAGCCCAAGGTGGATAGATACCATCAGCAAGGTAGTACCCCTTGGTGTAGTGGTGGCCATTGATCTCAACATCCACATCAGGGGACTGACCGTACGCTAGCCTATCAAACACCGGAGAGCGCTGCAGCACATTGATGTCATTGTGCGAGCCAGCCATTCCGAAGAATGAGTGCCAAATCCATGTGTCATGGGAAGCAACAGCTTCAAGAATGACTGTGCACCCCTCAGAATGGCCGCTGTATGCCCCCTGCCAACCAAAGGGGCGCTTCTTCCACTCCCAAAGTGCATGCGATCTATGCCGCCAAGCATCCCGTAAAAACCCACGGAAGCGTTGATCGATAACGTACGAGCCGTGTCCTCTGCATTAGGTTGACGGAGGTACTGTTCTCCGAACGAACCGATCAACCGCTCTGCGTAACCCGTACATCGATTCCAAGCCGGTTGACTCACTCATGCGCGTGTACTCATCTACGAAATCACCGGCAACGCCATATGCGAGCATCCTAATCGCTGCCGTGCATTTCTGGTACGAAGAGAGGCCTACCTTGCCAATTGCATCCACTTTCGCACAGAAGTAGTCATCGTAGATCTTGACGCCATCCATTATCCGGCGGAACAACGGCCTGGTCATCCGAAAATGACGGCGAAACAAGTACGGCACGAACAATGGAGTGGGTTGGAAGTAGTCGTTGTAGAGCTGGTCGTGGCCGCGTTCTCTTTTGCGGTCCAAGGCGGCCGCGCGCCCCGGCAACGACCCCCGGAACACGGGGATTTGCGAGACAATGTGCTCGTGGATGAGCAGCGCAGCATCCGTGAAAACATCATCGTCGGACTCCTCTTCTGACGACGTGTCGATGAAGTTCTTGAAGTAGTATTCGTCGTCGCTGTCCACCATGATCTGAAAAGGACACATTTTAGTTCGAGCATTTGAACGAACACCTCGCAGGCGGAGGCGATCCAAATGCTTCTCTAGGGACCTGCAGCCATGGCCGTCTCAGCCGACTTGCGGCCTGGAAAGACGGTGCAGGAGAGCTCACCTCCGGCGGAAACGGCGCAGCTGCGAACGGCGGGAGGTGTCGCGACGGTGAGAGGACAACAGCGCCGGCGGCGGCGTCCTCCGACTCTGCTACGACTCGGCGATAGCAGCGCGGGACCTCGACCTATGCTTCCGCCCCGCTTGCCGGCGTCTCGACGACGATGGCCGGCGTCGACGCGCTCCCAAATCGCCGGTCCGTGGGTGGCGGCGGAGCGGTGGGGAGATGTGTGCGACGGCCTTGTGTTTTGGGTGGCAGACAGGCGGGCCAGGGCGGACAAGGGGAGGACGCGAGCGACCAGCCTTTCGCGTCCGCGGCCACGCAAACCCGTCCAAGATTTGGGCCGGGTTTGGGTCGTCCCGGACGCCGCGGCCATCCGTTTTAGGGATGGGTCCGCGCGGCTGGACCGCGTTTTTGTCCGTTTCGACCCATCCGGACGCGCGGGCGCGGGATGGATCGCCCGGTTGGAGATGCCCTTAGCAGCGCAACGATACATGCTACAGCGGTGCCTGCTAATTACAGTATCTTCTAGGCTCAGGCCTATGTAGCATAGGTGTTGAATTATTTCTTTGTTTGTCCCGTAGTACAGGCACTGTGCATTCACGGAATCACGGCTGACCTCCTGGCGGGCCTGCTAGGGTGTAGCAGAAATCCGACTCATCTAATCACTTTTTTTTATGCAGAACACCATGATATTAATCTAGAACCGTATGATAGTAGAGACTAAACTCCATAGTTATTTTGGATGAGTCCAAAAGTTTCCTGTTACCACTATCTGGTATACAGAATCTTGAAGGTATCTCTCTCTCCCTCACAAAGCTAAAACTCTCTCTCTCATACACTGTGCACTGTACACCTATCTCTCTAAAGTTTGTCCTCTCTCCAAACTCTCTCTACTCTCTCTCCTAACTTTCTCCAAAAATTTGTCACTCTCGCTCACAATCTTCTCTCTCTCCTTCATTCTCTCTCAAAAGAAGCATGCAATCTCGCCAAACTCTCCTCTCTCTCTCTCAAAAGATGGATGCCATTGCATGCAGCACATGTTTTCTCTCTCTTGCTCTGCCAACCAAAATGAACAATACTGTAGTAAGAAGCTGGCAGAAACCGCCACGATGGACTGCTAATTATTGTGTGCACAGTAGAGATGCGCATCGCGCACCTGCTCCAAAAATCCGGCCTCCCACATAAATTAGAGCAGGCAATGTCTTTCAGCTTAGATCCATTCAATGAAGGGGCGTCCCAAAATGGTGTTTTTTTTATTCCTGCCACAATTTTCGTTGAGATATAGAATCGGTCCATGTCGATCACCGTGCAATGGTTTTCCAAACCAATTCAAATTGTATTGGGTCCTGTCCAAAGTTGATGGTATCATGTGCCGCATCTCACTTTGCCCCTCTACAACTTTGTATAACCACATGAACAGATGCTAGCAGATTAATGTTTCCACTATTTCTTATTGGAAGTACATCTAGGAAGGATACGGTACGTTCCGCTTGGGTCATCCCATCCAGGGCGACTCGGGGCGGAAACCATAGCACCCACCGCCGCCGCCTTCCCCTCCCCCTCCCCCCTCCTTGTTGTCCCCGGAGGCCGCCGGCGGCGAAGCCTGACGCGGCCGGTGATGGGGGCGGCGGGGATCCTCGGGTGGTCCCATGGTGCGGCGGATGGAGGCTCGCTTCCGCACAGGGGATGGCCCCGGCTCTTGGAGGATGATGGCGGCGCGGCCTCTCGCCGGGCGGGCGGTGATTGGGCGGCGGCGTGGCCCTGATATGGTAGCGCGGCCTCTCCTCTTTCTCACCTCGGCCTCGTCGGGCGGGCGGTGATGGGGACGGAGGCTCGGTCCTCTCCTTCCGTCCTCGCCTCGGCATCGCCGGGCCGGCGGTGATGGAGACGGATCTCGTACTGCTCCTCCTCAAGGTCTGGGACCACGGCACCAAGGGTGGCGGCCCTGGATGGCGGGGACGGCGTCGACCTGGTGGCAGGTGGTGGGCGTCTGGTGCCACTGACTGTGGCACCGTGGTGGTGGTCTTCTCTCTCGCCGGAGGAGATCGGCTAGTTGTGTGGCTAGCCGTGGCAGATCTCGCGATCCGTCGCCTAGCTCCCGATGGCGAGGCGCAGCTGCCGGTGAAAGCCGGCCCGGACTTTGGTCATGGTGGATGATGGCGGCGTGTTTTGTTGTTACCTTGTTGAAGGCATTGTCTCTGCAGTCTGCGTTCTTTGCCTGGACTGCTCCAGGGGAAACCCTAGACCCGGGTCTCCCGGATCGGGCGATGGCGGCGCGCAATGCCATTCTCCCTGTTGGGGGCATCGTTTTTGGAGCAGACAACGGATGACGGTGGTGCTGGGGTGGAGCGGTGTGCTTTTGCTGTGTCGGCATCGTCGAGTCGCCGCGGCATGGTGCAGTGGTGTCTCGGGACGGATGCAGTGTGATGGACTCGCGCAGGATGGTTGAGTCGTCTGGTGCTGTGGCGGCATCAATGGCAGGCCTGGCATGGTCAATGCGATGATCTCTCTTGAAGATGGAGTCGAGGAAGACGGCGGTAGCAACTTCTATGGCGTGTGCGTTGGCGTATGCTGAATGTCTGCTTGACTGGATGTGCTTCTCATCTGCTATTGGGCGGCCTGGGAAGGCATTTGGTTTTTGGTTGATGTGAGTTGGTGAATTGTCACCCCCCCCCCCCCCCCTCATCCCTCTGTAGGTTTAGCGAGGTGGCTTCGAGTTTGATCTTTTGTATTGCTCTTGTGAATAATCTAATAAAAAAGTCGTGTGCATCCCATGGATGCAGAAGCTGGAGCGATATTTCCCCCATTTCGGAAAAAAAATATTTCTTATTAGGAACTAGAAAATTAATCTATCTTTATATGTTTTGTATAGTTGAATCATACCACTACACCTGCAGGTTACAAACCAGTAACATGTTTCGACGTGCCCATTATTGTTATGCAATCTCAAGCCTTGTATACAAATTAAACAAGACAAACTGCAGTAGGCGGGCAACTTTACCGTAGTTTACTTACGTTATTATGAACCATCCTCATGAGGTACCAATATTTATTTGCAGTGGGTGCATCTACACCTATGAATCAAAATGCATTTTCGCTGGAACTAGCAGCTATAAAAATAGCACCTCTTCCTGAAAGCGTAACGACTACAAGTTCACACTAGTAGAAAACCTCTCATCCATCTAAGCCTTTAGTACCGGTTCCCTTACGAACCGGTACTAAAGGGGGCATTAATACCGGTTCCGTGTGTGGGACATCAATACCGGTTCGTTATGGACCTTTAATACCGGTTCGTAACACGAACCGGTATTAAAGGGTTTGGGCCCGATTTCCAGGCGGTGGTGGGGCCAGGGTTGCACCTTTAGTACCGGTTCGTGTAAGGAACCGGTACTAAAGGGTCTGTGCCCTATATGAGCGTCGCATGCGGTGCCGAGCTCCCTGCATATCTCATTCTCACTTCTCCTCTCACATTTCCAAATATTTTGCACCTCTCACACTCCAATAATCTTTATTTTTCTCCACTATTTTAACAAGATTAACGGCATACATCTATCCAAGGGTTAGCAATATCATCCTTCCTTCCGGCGTTCCTAATTTAGCTCAGTTCTTTGGTAGTTTTAACTCGTACTATTTTTGTAGTGCAAGCAAGGTGTTCGATCAAATGCCTAAGTTAGTGATTTTATTTTTTTATATGCAATTTGAGCTGAAATTATGGTATGTTTTGTAGGTTTTAATTAGTATCATCCCCGTCCTTACCGCTGTCGATCACCAGCGTCGTCCCCTAGCCGGCACGGTACCACCTCGGTGAGCCCCTCTTCTTTTATAAAAAACAATTAGTTTTATGTGATGAACTTGAATATTAATTATGTTGGTCACTCATATATCCATGATGTTGTGATTTTAATGATTTTTGATATACATATAAAATGCAGATGAGTCGACAATGGATGTACGGTGACCGGTGCCATCTCGAGTTCATTACTGGCATGCATTATTTTCTCAACGTGGCTGAGGCAAACAGGCGGTCGAATGGTTTCATGTATTGTCCATGTAGTTCCTGTAAGAATATGAAGGATTACTCTACCTCGAAGACCCTTCACGTCCACCTGCTGGAGAATGGTTTCATGCCCAGCTATAATTGTTGGACCAAGCACGGAGAAAGAGGGGTTATATTGGAAGACAACGAAGAAGAAGAGGATAGTGACAACTATCCCTTATTCACTGAAGACGGTGGTAGTAGAATGGGGGAAGACGAAGCTGAAGAAGAGCCCATTTTCGATGAGCCAATTTTTGATGACCCGGATGACGATTTGGGTCGGGCCATTCTTGATGCGAAGATGAACTGCGGAAATGAAAAGGAGAGGTTGAAGTTGGAGAAAATGTTAGAGGATCACAACAAACTGTTGTACCCAAATTGCGAAAATGGTCAGAAAAAGCTGGGTACCACGCTGGAATTGCTGCAGTGGAAGGCAGAGAATGGTACTTCTGACAAGGGATTTGAAAAGTTGCTGAAAATAATAAAGAAGATGCTTCTAGGGGAGAACGTGTTGCCCTCTAGCACGTACGAAGCAAAGAAGGTTGTCTCGCCCTCTAGGATTAGAGGTGCAGAAGATACATGCATGCATCAATGACCGCATCCTCTACCGCGGGAGTACGAGAATTTGAATGCATGCCCGGTATGTAGTGCATTGAGGTATAAGATCAGGCGAGATGACCCCGGCGATGTTGAGGGTGAGTCCACCCCAGGAAGAGGGTTCTGCGAAGGTGATGTGGTATGCTCCTATAATACCACGGTTGAGACGTTTGTTCCCAAACAAAGAGCATGCCAAGTTGTTGCGATGGCACAAAGAGGACCGTAAGAAAGATGTGATCTTTGAGACACCCCCCGACGGGTCGCAGTGGAGAAAAATCGACAGAGAGTTCAAGTCATTTTCAGATGACGCAAGGAACTTAAGATTTGGTCTAAGTACGAGATGGCTTTAATCCTTTCGGGAGCAGAGCTCTACCATAGCACCCGGCCGTTGACTCTATGTATCTATAACCTTCCTCCTTGGTTGTGCATGAAGCGGAAGTTCATTATGATGCCGTGCTCATCCAGGGCCCGAAGCAAACCGACAACGACATTGATGTGTACACGAGGCCATTGGTTGAAGAACTTTTAGAGTTGTGGCGTGACGAAGGTGTACCTGTGTGGGATGAGCACGAACAAAAGGAATTTAACCTACGAGCGTTGTTATTTGAAACCATCAATGATTGGCCTGCTCTTGGTAACATTTCAGGGCAGTCAAACAAGGGATACAATGCATGCACACACCGTTTAGGTGAGACTCGAGTAATTATTTGGGAAACAAGAATGTGTACACGGGGCATCGTCGATTTCTTCCAAAACAACATCACGTAAAAAAGAGAGGAAAGCATTTCGGAGGTGAGGCAGATAACCGAACGAAGCCTACCCGCCCGACGGGGGAAGTTATATATGATATGGTCAAGGATTTAATAGTGATCTTTGGAAAGGGTCCCGGCGGACAATCTGTTCCGCATGATGTTGACGGACACGTACCCATGTGGAAGAAGAAGTCGATATTTTGGGAGCTACCCTACTGGAAATTCTTAGAGGCTCACTACGCAATCGACGTGATGCACGTGACGAAAAATCTTTGCGTGAACCTCGCTAAACTTCTTGAGCGTGTATGGGAAGACAAAAGATACACGGATGCACGGCAGACCAGCAAAGTATCCACGAAGGAAACAACACGAATCCAGAGAAGTATCAAGGTCCCGCCAGCTACGCTCTTACCAAAGAGGAGAAGGAGATCTTTTTGAAGTCCCGAGTAGCATCAAGGTCCCGTCGGCTTCTCGTCAAATATAAAGGGAATAATAAACATGTCGGAGAAAAAGTTTCAAAACCTAAAGTCTCATGATCGCCACGTGATTATGACACAATTACTTCCGGTTGCATTGAGGGGCTTAACGGAAATTGTTCGAGTACCCATTGTGAAGCTATGTGCGTTCCTCAATGCAATTTCTCGAAGGTGATCAATCCACTTACTCTACAAAATTTACGTAAGGATGTGGTCCAATGTCTAGTCGCCTTCGAGTTGGTGTTCCCACCATCCTTCTTCAATATTATGACACATCTCCTAGTTCACCCGGTCGAAGAGATTGGCGTTCTCGGTCCCGTATTTCTACACAACATGTTCCCCTTTGAGAGATTCATGGGAGTCTTAAAGAAGTACGTTCATAACCGTGCTAGGCCAGAAGGAAGCATCTCCAAGGGCTATGGAACAGAGGAGGTCATTGAGTTTTGTGTTGACTTTATTCTCGACCTTAAGCCGATCGGTGTTCCTGAATCGCGCTATGAGGGAAGACTGCGTGGAAAAGGCACGCTAGGAAAGAAATCAGCAACGTGTATGGACGGACATTCTTTCACTCAAGCACACTACACAGTTCTACATAATTCCATCTTGGTGGCTCCGTACAAAGAGGAACACAAGGAGATCTTACGCTCTAAATACCCGGAGCAACGTGAAGATTGGATTGATGGAGAACACATGAAGACTTTCGGCGGTTGGTTGCAAACACGTCTCATGAATGTCACCGATGACGAGCAGCTGTACTTGTTGGCCAAGCAACCATCTTCTACTATATCGACTTTTCAAGGGTACGAGATTAATGGGAACACATTTTACACTTTCGCCCAAGACAAAAAGAGCACCAACCAAAACAAGTGGTGTCCGCTTTGATGCGTAAGATGGCAATGGGAACAAGATCACATATTATGGGTACATAGAGGAGATATGGGAACTTGACTATGGACCTAATTTCAAGGTCCCTTTGTTCGGTGCAAATGGTTCAACCCGAAAGACGGGGTACAGGTAGACCCGCTGTACGGAATGACTACAGTGGATTTCAAAAATCTAGGGTACGACACCGAACCATTCGTCCTAGCCAGTGAAGTGGCTCAGGTTTTTTATGTGAAGGATATGTCTAGCAAACCGAAAAAAGAAAAGAAAGGCAAGAGGACACATCATACGATGAGCCAAAGCGGCACATAGTTCTTTCAGGAAAAAGAAACATCGTGGGAGTAGAGGACAAGACAGACATGTCAGAAGATTATAATAAGTTTGACGATATTCCACCCTTCAAGGTAAAAATTGACCCAAGCATCATCTTAAACAATGAAGATTGTCCATGGTTGCGTCGCAGTAAGAAGAAAGGGAAACGGGCGAAGAAAACTCAGAAGACTAGCTAGCTACATATAGGGATCATAACTTGTGTATCTCAATATGGAAATCACTTTTGTGTAATGATGTTACTGTATGTAAGATATTAACAATGGAGATGGTTGGCTTGTTTTACTAGTTAAGTCACGGGCTTGCAGGGAAATTTTTCCGAGGCGGAACTTCCGAATATGCCATATATAGGGCATGTGCACCAAGGGCATCTTCGACAAGTTCCGCCACGGGAGATTTCCCAACCCTTTCCTCAACATTGTTAGAGGAGATGGAGTCTTCCACGGGCTTGCAGGGAAATTTTTCCGAGGCGGAACTTCCGAAGATGCCATAGGGCGTGTGCACCAAGGGCATCTTCGACAAGTTCCGCCACGGGAGATTTCCCAACCCTTTCCTCCATCCATGGTGATGAAACTCTCCATCCATGTTGGCTTGTTGAGCTGCTTCCCATGGTGTATCGATGCTCCTTTTATAGGCAGAGCGTCCTTATCCTGCCGACAGCTTTAGTACCGGTTGCACCCACCAACCGGTACTAAAGGTTACCCACGCGTCCTTATCCCACCGACAGGGCGTCGTGCGCTACATACCTTATCTCATCGAGCAGGGCGTCCTTATCCTGCCGACAGCTTTAGTACCGGTTAGTTACCCACGCGTCCTTATCCCACCGACAGGGCGTCGTGCGCTACATACTTTATCTCATCTAGCAGGGCGTCCTTATCCTGCCGACCGCTTTAGTACCGGTTGCACCCACCAACCGGTACTAAAGGTTTGCCTCTGTCTTCCCGCCTATTTTCTTCCCGCGCTTTCCACCGGTTCCCGCCTCTGTCTTCCCACCATTTTTTCACTATATATATGTAGGCTTGGCCACCATTTACATATCACATCTAGACCCATATCTGCAAAACTCATCATTCTCTCCCATGGCTTCCATCGCATCTCTAACCCCCCGGGAGGCGGAGGCGCTTTGCGCCTCGAACTACCCCTGCCCGCCGGGCTACCGCGTCCCGACCGGCTGGTTGCTAAGCGTCGGAGGCGTACCGGTCCCTCCAGTCCCTCTAGGTGTGGCGCGCGAGATGGCCATCACGAACCACTACTACTTCGAGCTCACGCCAGAGCAGCGGAGGAATCCCCAGTGGCATCCCGACTACAGCCCGACTTGGGAAAGCTTCTTCATCAATCGGCGTGAGAGGGCGCTTGCCAGGCACGAGGAGGGCGGCCCGCCTCCTCCGAACTTCAACGAGGCCGGCCGTCGGCTGTGGTGGCGCGGCCGGACTCTCCAGGGCGTCATGGCCTACCGTGGCCCCCGCCTGCGCTACCCTCAGTCCCAGCCCACGCGTGCTCACCCGCCGACGTTCGAGTACCGCGACCCCGATGCCAGCGACGATGATGACGGCGACTACGACGACTACAGTGGCGAGTACTATAGGGCTAGGTACGAGTATGACTGAATGACTCAACAGTCAAATCTGGCCATGTATCTTAATTTTCAGTTTAGCTATGTACTTTTAATTCGAGTTCAAGCGTAATAAAATTTTATTCCCGCCCTTTCTTTCCCGCATTTTTTCTCCCGTGCGGCGTCGTGGCGGGAAAGTTTCATTCATAAGAAATAGAAAACAAATAGAAATAGAAAACAAATAGAAAAGAAAAGAAATAGAAAATAAAAAGAAAATAAAATAAAAGAAACAGAAAAGAAAAGAAAATAAAAAAAGAAAAGAAAAGAAACAGAAAAAGAAAAGAAAAAAACAGGAAAGAAAAAGAAAAGGAAAGGAAAAGAAATAGAAATAGAAAAGAAAAGAAAAGAAAAACAGAAAAGAAAAGAAAAAGAAAAAGAATAGAAAAAATAAATAGAAAAGAAAAGAAAAAAAACAGAAAAAGAAAAAGAAAAGAAAAGAGAAGAAAAGAAAAAGAAAAGAAAAAGAAACAACAAAAGAAAAACAAAAAACAACAAAAGAAAAAGAAAAACAATAGAAAAAATAAATAGAAAAGAAAAGAAAAGAAAAAAGAAACAGAAAAAGAAAAGAAAAGAAAAGAAAAGAAACAGGAAAGAAAAAGAAAAGAAAAAGAAACAGCAAAAGAAAAACAAAAGAAACTTAAAAGAAAAACAAAAACAAAAAAAAACGTTTCGTTGTACCGGTTGGTGGTACCAACCGGTACGAAAGGCCTTCTCCCCTGTGTTATGACTTAGCGTTGGCAAAAAGTTGCCAAATCAACACACCACCGCGCGTCAGAGACAGAGAGCTCCCATGTCGCCGACGCCATAGCCGCCACGCGCCGTCGCCGTAGCCACCGCTCCCCGTCGCCGACGCCATAGCCGCCGCTCCCCGTCGCCGACGCCATAGCCGCCGCTCCCCGTCGCCGACGCCATAGCCGCCGCGCGTCGTCGCCGCGCGTCGCCCGCCGCTCCACCTCTCCCCGCGCCGGCAACGATCGAGGTGAGCACCCCGGCCCCTCCTCTCCCACCCTCGCCTCGCCTCCCTAGCGTCGGTTCCCTGGCCGCCGCGCGCTCGCCGGGGAGGAGCCCGCGCGCGCGTCGACTGCCGCGCCGCGGTCGCCGCCGGCCTCCCCTCACGCACGCCTGCAGGGTGTTCGGGGAAATGCGCGCGCGTCGACTGCCGCGTCACGGGCGCCACCTCTCTCGCCGTCGCGCTCCTCGCCCGTCCTCCTCCTCCCTGCCTCACCTCCCCGTGCCGCCAGGAGCCCCCACGGGTGCGGCCTCCACCTCTCTGCACGAACGGCGCGCCGCCACAGCTCGCCCCACCTCCTCCGCTCCTCCTTGCCGTGGCCGTGCGCCCCCTGCTCCTCGACGTCGACAACCGCTCGTCGCGAAGTCCGCCGCGCGGCCGCGTTAGCCTGCTCGAGCGCTTCTCTGCCTCGCTCGCCGTCGCCCTTGCGCGTCCGCAGGAGCCCGCGCGAGTGCCGCCTCGATCTCCTCCTTCCAGTCTCCCTCGACGTCGTCGCCGCCGCCTCGGCCCCTGCAGGAGCGCGTCTCCAGGAGCATCTGCAATGCCCAGGGTCCTGGCCCCCATCGCCGTCGACCGCCAACGCCTCCACGTGCCTTGCTTTGCCCCGACGGCCTCCTCTGATCTTCGCCGCCTCAAGTTCGCCCGCCTAGAGGCAGGCACCCCACCTAGTTCCGCCACTAAATTACACTTCTAGTTTATTTTGTGATTTCTAGTTTAAAATTTAGTACTACTTTATTTAAAACTAAAGAAACTATAGATTATAAACTAGAAATTACAAAATAACTGTAAATGTGACTTTGGTGAGATCCAAGTAATGTAACATTTCATTGCTGCCGATGCTAACTAAGTAATTGTGAACACCCTGCGGCCAGAGACAGAGCTCCCTGTATGCTTGTCAGTGTATCATTCGATCTCTGGACACTAGGCAGTATGACTTTTTTTATTTTAAATTCATTCTCTGGTTATGTAATTTGAGATGGGAATTGTTCATTTAAAACAATTGTTGCTGCTACTATTGTCTTTGGTTATATAACTTGAGTCATGTAATTTGAGATGGGAGGTTGGAGAAAATTCCTAGATGTATCCGGAAATCAGTATGATTGATGATTGTGGTTACAGGTTGAATTTTTTTAGGGTCGAGAAGAGCGAGAGGGGCGCCCCGCCGAGTAGTTTTAGGGTCGAGAAGAGCGAGAGGGCGCGCCGCCGAGTAGTGTTAGGGTCGAGAAGAGCGAGAGGAGGAGGGGAACGCCGAGTAGTGTTAGGGTCGAGAAGAGCGAGAGGAGGAGGGGGAACGCCGAGTCCGTGACCGTGGCGCCGCGACATCGAGTCAATTGTTATCCATCTAGCAATCTGTTATATGATCATTACATGATGAATGAAATACAATTGCTTTCTTAATTTTGCAGTGACATTAAGGTATGGAGGACGGCACCTTCGTCCGAGATGAGGAGGGGGAAGAAGCGGTGCAGAAATTGATCTATGAGAGTGCCGGTGGTCCGGAACCCGACGATGGAGATGACAACGAGTACCAAGACTTTCTGAATGATTTTGGCGAGGGACTTGAGTCTGAACAAGTTAGAAAAGACAATGAAGTGTCCATCACAAACTCCGGCGAGGTGTATATCTATGTATCAATTAGTCTGTGTTCATCCCTAGATGCATTCATTTATTTGTATTGCACTTATTAACGAATAATTTTTTCTTTTAGCCTTCTGGATCATCGAGCAAGTCTGTTAGAACAAAACGAGGGTCGACGCGGGTGCTAAAGGGCGAGGGCAGGTTAGCCCTCACGGCATTCAAGGATAATGGTGAACCAGTGCATCCCAAGGAGTTTTGCCGCAAATTTACAAGTCAATCCGGAGTTATTGTTAGGGACCATGTACCGATCAGCATTCAAGAGTGGCATAAGCCGAAGAACCCGGAGAGTGGTGCTAGTTATGTCAACGACACGATGAAAAATTTTCTTTGGGACACGCTACTGACAAAGTTCAGCCTACCGGAAGACATGACGGAAGGCCAGAAGAATAAAGTCAAGGAATGGACATTGAAGAAGATGGCCATACAATTCCAGAGCTTCAAGAAAAATTTATGGGACAAATATAAGAATGAAGATCCAGTATTCGATGATAATCTAGTGAAGATAAAAGATCACTGGGCCGCATTTAAGGAGTATAAGAAATCGTCTACTTTTGTGTCCCGATCGAAGAAAAATACCGAAAATGCTGCAAAGAAGAAACTTCCGCATCATTTGGGGTCAGGTGGCTACAAGAGTGCCATTTCGAAGTGGACAGCGTTTGAGAATAAACTGATTGATCATGGAATCACTCCACAGACATGGACTGGCCCGAACGGTCCAAGTTCTGGTTGTTCGCTCATGGGGCAGGGTTAGACCCAAAGACAGGGCTGATCGTTGCGAAGGGAAAATGGAAGGAAAAAATTGAGGCAATTGTACCGAAGCTTGTAGATGCAATTGAAAAGGTCAGAAAGGGAGAGTACATTCCCGATCGAGAGAATGACGAGCTGACACTCGCTCTGGGGAACCCTGAACATGTTGGACGGGTACGAGCTCGCCCAGGTCTCACCATGAAGGAAGCGTGGCCGGACAGCGCTGACACTTATAGAAGCCGTTCGCGAAAGAAGAAGAAGGACGCCGACATTGTAACGAAATTGTTAACTAGGGTGGAGGCTCTTGAGAGAAATCAGAGGGCACCTGATCAGCCGCTGTTTCTACAGGATCCACAAGCCGATGCTGCCCCATCTCAGCGAAGAAGCAGTGTCGGTTCCTCGCATCTTGACGGATGTGGAGGAAGCTACCCCGTGGATTATGTCACGGAGAAGACAGATTGCGAGCTACATATGTTATTCAGGACCGCGTCCGTTAAGGTGGCGGTCGGCTATGTGTACCCAAGTGAAGATGGAGCAATGCACCATCATATGCTCATTCCACCTGGCTGTGTTCGTGTCGGGGTGGATGAAGTTGTTCCGGGTTTTGAAACAGTGGAGCTTGATATTCCTAGAGGTGAAGATGAGAGGACACTGGCCAATGTCAAGCACGGTTTCGCCCTATGGCCAAAGAAGTACGTCGTCCTTTTGCAAAGGCCACCGACTCCTACACATGAGCAGCAAATGCCATCGACTCCTCCTGGTGGCAGTCCTGGTGAGCAGCCAAGTCCACACCTACCTGAGAGGGACCCCAGCGTGAGTCCACCATCTCGAGATCCTCCGCGATGTAAGACAGCGTCCGTTAAGCGGAACGGTACGCCGCCTAGGAAGAAAGCTAGAAAGGAGAAACAACTGCC
Source organism: Lolium perenne (assembly GCF_019359855.2). Lineage (NCBI taxonomy): Eukaryota > Viridiplantae > Streptophyta > Magnoliopsida > Poales > Poaceae > Lolium > Lolium perenne. The sequence goes on from NC_067244.2 coordinate 47,550,133, forward strand.
GCCTACTGAGAAGTTACCTTGGGAAAAAACTCCAGAGGAAAACGCGGAGACCGTTCAGGCCGAGTTGAAGAAATGGTTTGCACCGAAAGTGCCAGAGATACCTTTCGAGAAGACACTAGATCCGGTGAAAGTTGTGCGTACCGTTGACAATCTATATGACCCTGTACCATCGCCGCCATCTGACTATGCACGTTCTATTGAAAGGTCGTATGACAAGATGATCGAGGCGACAAACCCGTTCAATCGGGTATCAGGGAGATAAAAGGGATACACAGTGTCTACCAGCTCGGACAACAACCCGTTCAATCGGTCGCCCCTCTCAAGGTGTTTGACGGGAAGACCGTTCAAAGTTCTCGACAAGACGCAACTGATTACGCCTTCGCTGAACGAGCATATCAGTTTGTTCAAGGGAAAGATTTGGTCGAGAATCTCAGAAAGGTACCAACATGTATGCGTAACTTGCATTCGTGGTACCTTAAGGCCTCAAAGGAAGGGATCGAGACTATCATGGTGCGAGTTAGGGAAGAGCACTACTTCCAGGAGTACTGTGTGAACGTTGACTTTGCCGAACTCTTTCAGTTATACAATCTCCGGGCCCTCGACAAATCAATCATCAGTTGCTATTGTCTGTAAGTGATTTATTTATTTAATTTGAGAAGTCGTTCATTGTCTGCAGATTATAATCTTTTGTGCGCTATATTATGCAGATCGAAGATGCTCGAATGTAAAAGGGACGATATCACAGACATTGGGTTCATTGACCCGCACACAATGCATGTTAAAACCATAGAGAATCCCCTCTATAACAAGGATACACCGCAGACTTTGCTAAGGTTTTTGAAGCGACAACGTGACAAAAAGCTAATAATTTGGCCTTACAACTTCGAGTGAGTCTTACTGTCTTATAACACATTATATTTTGCTCACCGTATGTCAAAATTTTAACTAATGACTTATATATATGACACTACATATTGAAACGTGCGTAGGTTTCACTTTATTCTTCTCGTCATCAATTTGGAAATTGGAGAAGTTGAAGTCTTTGACTCACTAAGCAAAAAATCGGAACTATACGTGTCTTGTTTTTTAATGCTCAGAAGATAATTTTAATTCTTATCGGTTTGTTTCGTTAATTTCCTGCTTTGAACTAATTGATGACTCTTTTATGCATTTTCTTTTGTTGAGCAGCGTATGGCAAACTTTCATCAAGGAAGATACGTCCCGTGAATGGACACCGAAGCTGCGATGGCGTGCGAAAGTAAGTAGTACTACCTAGGTCCACACACCTTTTAATTATCATACTTGACTATTGTTTGATTGAATTACATTCTTGTAAAGAAATGCCCGCAACAACCTCCGGGGACCGATCTCTGTGGATTCTTCGTTTGCGAGTACATCCGCAGAATTGTCAGCGAGAGAACGAATAATGAAAGAAATAAAGAGGTACAAAAACAATCTTCACAAAAAAATTTTGTTATCATAAGTTGTGCTGAGTTTCAGTAATAGTTGTTTCATGTATTCATTTGTATCTTATTCTTTTATAGTTAGCAAGAAAGCGGAACAAGCTCTCAATCGATGACCGCTTCATAGCAATAGGCGAGGAATTGGCGGGATTTTTCCTTCGGGACGTCATACCACCACTCGCAGAGTACCACTATGAATGAAGATGTACATGTTACATATATAGTTGACTCGAAGAGTACCACTATGCTACATGTAATAGACATATATAGAGTACGCCTTGGAGAGTACCACTATGCATGAAGATCGATCTTCATGCATAGTGCTACTTAATTTGCGATCTTATGCAATAACATGTGTGTTATATTATATGCACCAACTTGCTATGCATCATCTTGATCTTCATGTACTACCTAAACCCAAACGCGTTTCTGGTGCATCGACGCGATATGAAACAAACCGATATCCCTAAACCCCTCCAAAAACCCTAAAAAACCAATTCTCTGCCGCGGCAGAGATTTGGGCAAATTCCCTGCCGCAGGTGGGAACCTTTGGTACCGGTTCGTATTACCAACCGGTACCAAAGCTCCTTGGCCCTGAGCTCTCCTGGTGGCCCACGTGGAGGGCCTTTTATACCGGTTCGTAAGCAACCGGTACGAAAGGGGGGGCCTTTAGTGCCGGATAATTAATACCGGTTGCTCAACCGGTACTAATGCCCCTCTGAAACCGGTACTGATGAGAGATTTTCTACTAGTGTCACAAATGTTTATATATATCTACAAAAATTCGACACGGAGGACCATATTTTTGTTTTGCGTGTTTGATGGTCACAGAACATTCTACTTGCAAGGCTACTTATCTCGTAGCTAGATGAACAAGGCGAAAATATTTTGAGAATGGCAGGTATCAGGATGTCAGTATATTCATGGACTCGGCCCATTGTTCTCCATGGTTGTAGCTCTAGTCGTCGACTTTCGTCGCCTGCTAGATGAAAAAAAAGTTGATGCCACAGACTGCCGACTAGTCCGGGGACAACTGCCTCCCACACATTCTGTTACTACTCTGGCCCCCATTGTGAACAACGGCATTGCTGGTCCCTCCATCAGACTACTCTAGCCACATCGTACCGAGAGTCACCCTCAGCTTTCTAGACTTCCTCTCGATTCAAGGACCAGGCTGGTAACTCTAATCTTTCCACCTCATCTAATTTATGCCCTTGCACTCCCTTTTCATAACTAAGCTCTGACTTTCACAATCCTCGTGCATCCGCGAATGATACGGACCTGATGATAGTGAAGCGAAGTGCGAGCTGCGGGTGTGCGTGATTCCTAAGCCAAGGTTCGGTGCAGCAACAGCCTAGCGGCTCGCAAAGGGAAGTGGTTCCACAAATGATGAGACCCAGTCCGGCGTCACAGTGAGAGTAGTGCGGGCGTCGTGCCGCGATTCGTCACACGCTACTGCTTAGAAAACGGTTCAGGAGGATCTTTTGTGGGACTTTATATTAGCTCAAGATGGCATGGTCGCAGCTTTTATTAAGCCCGGTAGAAATGCCTCCCACCATCGGCGGTGGCGGCAGCGCGCCCCCATCAATCGGTGCTGCCAGGGAGCACGAGTGTGCGAGCTGCGGCAGCGTGGGTGCGGCATGATGACTCAAGGCCAACATCTAACTTCTCTCTCACCTTGTGCACTCCCAAATGTCAACAAGGAATATGGCACCACCGATGATATGATCAAGGCCTTCATCACGGCCAGGGTGGCCATGCGGCGCCATCACTTGTCTCCTACACTACTGCTTCCGCAACACTGCAACACCCCAAACCAGATCTTTTGTGGTCATTCCTTTTGCCTGAAATCTTTAATGGGCCTTTGCATCAAACAATTTGGGATTTCTGTGAGTTTTCATATGTGGCAAATGATGTTTTGTGCCGCTCATAAGGTTATTGCACATAAGGTTATTGCACATAAGGTTGTTCGTCCAACTCAATCTGCCTTTATTCATGGTAGAAACATTCTAGAAGGGGTTGTTTTACATGAGACCATCCATGAGCTTCATAGGAAGAAGATGGATGGGGTACTCTTCAAAAATAATTTTGAAAAGGCTTCTGATAAGGTGAAATGGTCTTTCTTACAACAAGCTCTTAGAATGAAAGGGTTTCCACCTGAGTGGTGTAATTGGATAGCACGCTTCATTCAGGGTGGTAGTGTCGGAATTAAAGTCAATGATGATATTGGACATTATTTCCAAACACTAAAGGGTCTTAGACAAGGAGATCCACTTTCACCCATTGACGTGGGCATTACCCTTCGGGTAACCGATGTTGTTCTACCCTGTACGGTCCAGCTGGAGGCCCATGAAGGTACCCGATGGCAAGATGGGCCACTAGGGCGGTGCGGCGGAAGGTTACTTGAAGTACAAGACATGGAGCCGAACAAGGAAAGTTTAGAGATAGATTTACTGTAAACCTACTCGTACTCGATTAAACCTCTCGAGACCTGGCCTCCTATATAAAGGCCAGGAGGGGGGCTATCGAAGGACACAATCAATCTTAGCGATCGTAGCCAGCAGAAGCTTAGAGCTAAGTTACCCTAGCAATCAGCCATCTCGACGAGATCACAGCCGAACTATTCGGCACCCCATTGTAACCTGTTATCATCATAATCAAGAACAGACATGCAGGACGTAAGGGTTTTACCTCATCGAGGGCCCCGAACCTGGGTAAATCGCTCTCCCCGCTTGTCTGTGAACCGATGTCTCGTGTCATCTTGCAGGATTCCATCAACCCTAAGCCCCTATCGGAGGGCATTGCCGAGGAGCACCCTCGACAATTGGTGCCATCTGTGGGAAGCCTGTCGGCACAAGGCAGGGCATCGGCAATACCAGTCACGTCTGCAGCGTTCGTGCTCGAGTCACCAACACCTCCGGATCCAAAGGACCCGATTCACTGCGGATCCTTCGAGTTCGTACCACACCTCAAGCCGCCGCACTCGATTCCTGCAGAATCGTGTGACGACATGACCGCCACCTTGATGGCGTGTAACTCACACGTTCGTTGGGAACCCCAAGAGGAAGGTATGATGCGCACAGCAGCAAGTTTTCCCTCAGAAAGAAACCAAGGTTTATCGAACCAGGAGGAGCCAAGAAGCACGTTGAAGGTTGATGGCGGCGGGATGTAGTGCGGCGCAACACCAGAGATTCCGGCGCCAACGTGGAACCTGCACAACACAAACCAAGTACTTTGCCCCAACGAAACAGTGAGGTTGTCAATCTCACCGGCTTGCTGTAACAAAGGATTAACCGTATTGTGTGGAAGATGATTGTTTGCAGAAAACAGTAAAACAAGTATTGCAGTAGATTGTATTTCAGTAAAGAGAATTGGACCGGGGTCCACAGTTCACTAGAGGTGTCTCTCCCATAAGATAAAAGCATGTTGGGTGAACAAATTACAGTCGGGCAATTGACAAATAGAGAGAGCATAACAATGCACATACATGTCATGATAAATATAGTGAGATTTAATTGGGCATTACGACAAAGTACATAGACCGCTATCCAGCATGCATCTATGCCTAAAAAGTCCACCTTCAGGTTATCATCCGAACCCCCTCCAGTATTAAGTTGAAAACAACAGACAATTGCATTAAGTATTGCGCGTAATGTAATCAATAACTACATCCTTAGACATAGCATCAATGTTTTATCCCTAGTGGCAACAGCACATCCATAATCTTAGAGATTTCTGTCACTTCCCCAGATTCACGGAGACATGAACCCACTATCGAGCATAAATACTCCCTCTTGGAGTTACTAGCATCAACTTGGCCAGAGCCTCTACTAATAACGGAGAGCATGCAAGATCATAAACAACACATAGGCATAACTTTGATAATTAACATAACATAGTATTCTCTATCCATCGGTTCCCGACAAACACAACATATAGTATTACAGATAGATGATCTTGATCATGTTAGGCAGCTCACAAGATCCAACAATGAAGCACAATGAGGAGAAGACAACCATCTAGCTACTGCTATGGACCCATAGTCCAGGGGTGAACTACTCACTCATCACTCCGGAGGCGACCATGGCGGCGTAGAGTCCTCCGGGAGATGAATCCCCTCTCCGGCAGGGTGCCGAAGGAGATCTCCAGAATCCCCCGAGATGGTATTGGCGGCGGCGGCGTCTCAGTAAGGTTTTCCGTATCGTGGCTCTCGGTACTGGGGGTTTCGCGACGGAGGCTTTAAGTAGGCGGAAGGGCAGGTCAAGAGGCGGCACGAGGGGCCCACACCATAGGTCGGCGCGGCCAGGGCTTGGGCCGCGCTGCCCTATGGTTTGGCCACCTCGTGGCCCCACTTCGTCTCCTCTTCGGTCTTCTGGAAGCTTCGTGGCAAAATAGGACCCTGGGCGTTGATTTCGTCCAATTCCGAGAATATTTCGTTACTAGGATTTCTGAAACCAAAAACAGCAGAAACAAAGAATCGGCACTTCGGCATCTTGTTAATAGGTTAGTTCCAGAAAATGCACGAATATGACATAAAGTGTGCATAAAACATGTAGATATCATCAATAATGTGGCATGGAACACAAGAAATTATCGATACGTCGGAGACGTATCAGCATCCCCAAGCTTAGTTCTGCTCGTCCCGAGCAGGTAAAACGATAACAAAGATAATTTCTGGAGTGACATGTCATCATAACCTTGATCATACTATTTGTAAACATATGTAATGAATGCAGCGATCAAAACAATGTATATGACATGAGTAAACAAGTGAATCATAAAGCAAAGACTTTTCATGAATAGTACTTCAAGACAAGCATCAATAAGTCTTGCATAAGAGTTAACTCATAAAGCAATAAATCAAAGTAAAGGTATTGAAGCAACACATAAGAAGATTAAGTTTCAGCGGTTGCTTTCAACTTATAACATGTATATCTCATGGATAATCGTCAACATAGAGTAATATAATAAGTGCAATATGCAAGTATGTAGGAATCAATGCACAGTTCACACAAGTGTTTGCTTCTTGAGGTGGAGAGAGATAGGTGAACTGACTCAACATAAAAGTAAAAAGAATGGTCCTTCAAAGAGGAAAGCATCGATTGCTATATTTGTGCTAGAGCTTTTATTTTGAAAACATGAAACAATTTTGTCAACGGTAGTAATAAAGCATATGAGTTATGTAAATTATATCTTACAAGTTGCAAGCCTCATGCATAGTATACTAATAGTGCCCGCACCTTGTCCTAATTATCTTGGACTACCGGATCATCACAATACACATGTTTTAACCAAGTGTCACAATGGGGTACCTCCATGCCGCCTGTACAAAGGTCTAAGGAGAAAGCTCGCATTTTGGATTTCTCGCTTTTGATTATTCTCAACTTAGACATCCATACCGGGACAACATGAACAACAGATAATGGACTCCTCTTTAATGCATAAGCATGTGGCAACAATTATTATTCTCATATGAGATTGAGGATATATGTCCAAAACTGAAACTTCCACCATGAATCATGGCTTTAGTTAGCGGCCCAATGTTCTTCTCTAACAATATGTATGCTCCAACCATTAAGGTGGTAGATCTCTCTTACTTCAGACAAGACGGACATGCATAGCAACTCACATGATATTCAACAAAGAATAGTTGATGGCGTCCCCAGAAACATGGTTATCGCACAACAAGCAACTTAATAAGAGATAAAGTGCATAAGTACATATTCAATACCACAATAGTTTTTAAGCTATTTGTCCCATGAGCTATATATTGCAAAGGTGAATGATGGAATTTTAAAGGTAGCACTCAAGCAATTTACTTTGGAATGGCGAAGAAATACCATGTAGTAGGTAGGTATGGTGGACACAAATGGCATAGTGGTTGGCTCAAGGATTTTGGATGCATGAGAAGTATTCCCTCTCGATACAAGGTTTAGGCTAGCAAGGTTATTTGAAACAAACACAAGGATGAACCGGTGCAGCAAAACTCACATAAAAGACATATTGTAAACATTATAAGAATCTACACCGTCTTCCTTGTTGTTCAAAACTCAATACTAGATATTATCTAGACCTTAGAGAGACCAAATATGCAAACCAAATTTTAGCATGCTCTATGTATTTCTTCATTAATGGGTGCAAAGCATATGATGCAAGAGCTTAAACATGAGCACAACAATTGCCAAGTATCACATTATCCAAGACATTACAGCAATTTACTACATGTATCGTTTTCCAATTCCAACCATATAACAATTTAACGAAGAAGAAACTTCGCCATGAATACTATGAGTAAAGCCTAAGGACATACTTGTCCATATGCAACAGCGGAGCGTGTCTCTCTCCCATACAGTAAATGCTAGGATCCATTTATTCAAACAAAAACAAAAACAAAAACAAATCGACGCTCCAAGCAAAGCACATAAGATGTGACAGAATAAAAATATAGTTTTAGGGGAGGAACCTGATAATGTTGTCGATGAAGAAGGGGATGCCTTGGGCATCCCCAAGCTTAGACGCTTGAGTCTTCTTAGAATATGCAGGGGTGAACCACCGGGGCATCCCCAAGCTTAGAGCTTTCACTCTCCTTGATCATATTGCATCATACTCCTCTCTTGATCCTTGAAAACTTCCTCCACACCAAACTTAGAACAACTCATTAGAGGGTTAGTGCACAATAAAAATTAACATGTTCAGAGGTGACACAATCATTCTTAACACTTCTGGACATTGCATAAAGCTACTGGACATTAATAGATCAAAGAAATTCATCTAACATAGCAAAAGAGGCAATGCGAAATAAAAGGCAGAATTTGTCAAAACAGAACAGTTCATAAAGACGAATTTTAAAATGGCACCAGACTTGCTCAAATGAAAATGCCCAAATTGAATGAAAGTTGCGTACATATCTGAGGATCACGCACGTAAATTGGCTTAATTTTCTGAGCTACCTACAGGGAGGCAGGTCGAAATTCATGACAGCAAAGAAATCTGAAACTGCGCAGTAATCCAAATCTAGTATTGACTTTACTATCAAAGACTTTACTTGGCACAACAAAACACAAAACTAAGATAAAGAGAGGTTGCTACAGTAGTAAACAACTTCCAAGACACAAAATAAAAACCAAGTACTGTAGTAAAAACCATGGGTTGTCTCCCATAAGCGCTTTTCTTTAACGCCTTTCAGCTAGGCGCAGAAAGTGTGTATCAAGTATTATCAAGAGATGGTGAATCTTCAGCGGGGTTTGGAGTTTTCTCAACCATGCATAGTATATTGGATACATAAGTTTCAGCGGCTCCCTTTTCATTAGTCTTGGGCTTGCTACTCTCATCAAAATTTTCAGGAACAAGCCAAGCATAGTTATTTTCTAGCGCTTCATTTATCGCTAGGAGCTTACATGGTATCGGCGCTTTGATCTCCCCACCATCATTAATATTATTAGTGTACTTTATTCTATCCATATCCATCTTTTCAAGGAGACTAACAAAATTGGTATAAGAACCAAGCATATTATATTTAGCAAAGACCTTTCTAGCCTCTCTTGCTATACCACCAAATTCTCTAAGTAGGGTTTCTAAAACAAAATCTTTCTTTTCCCCTTCTTCCATATCACCAAGTGTGAGAAACATGTGTTGGATTATAGGATTGAGATTAACAAATTTAGTTTCCAACATGCGAACTAAAGCAGCAGCAGCAATTTCATAAGTGGGAGCGAGGTCTACCAAGTGTCTATCCTCAAAATCGTCAATGGTACTAACATGGTTGAAAAATTCCTCTATATTATTTCTCCCAACTATAGACCCACGTCCTACCGGTATGTCTTTCGTGGTAAAATTAAAAGGAAACATGATGAATCAAGTAAAGTAAATGCAAGTAACTAATTTTTTTGTGTTTTTGATATAGAGTGCAAGACAGTAAATAAAGTAAAGCTAGCAACTAATTTTTTTGTGTTTTGATATAATGCAGCAAACAAAGTAGTAAATAAAATAAAGCAAGACAAAAACAAAGTAAAGAGATTGAGAAGTGGAGACTCCCCTTGCAGCGTGTCTTGATCTCCCTGGCAACGGCGCCAGAAAAAGAGCTTGATGGCGTGTAACTCACACGTTCGTTGGGAACCCCAAGAGGAAGGTATGATGCGCACAGCAGCAAGTTTTCCCTCAGAAAGAAACCAAAGTTTATCGAACCAGGAGGAGCCAAGAAGCACGTTGAAGGTTGATGGCGGCGAGATGTAGTGCGGCGCAACACCAGAGATTCCGGCGCCAACGTGGAACCTGCACAACACAAACCAAGTACTTTGCCCCAACGAAACAGTGAGGTTGTCAATCTCACCGGCTTGCTGTAACAAAGGATTAACCGTATTGTGTGGAAGATGATTGTTTGCAGAAAACAGTAAAACAAGTATTGCAGTAGATTGTATTTCAGTAAAGAGAATTGGACCGGGGTCCACAGTTCACTAGAGGTGTCTCTCCCATAAGATAAAAGCATGTTGGGTGAACAAATTACAGTCGGGCAATTGACAAATAGAGAGAGCATAACAATGCACATACATGTCATGATAAATATAGTGAGATTTAATTGGGCATTACGACAAAGTACATAGACCGCTATCCAGCATGCATCTATGCCTAAAAAGTCCACCTTTAGGTTATCATCCGAACCCCCTCCAGTATTAAGTTGAAAACAACAGACAATTGCATTAAGTATTGCGCGTAATGTAATCAATAACTACATCCTTAGACATAGCATCAATGTTTTATCCCTAGTGGCAACAGCACATCCATAATCTTAGAGATTGTCACTTCCTGCATTCACGGAGACATGAACCCACTATCGAGCATAAATACTCCCTCTTGGAGTTACTAGCATCAACTTGGCCAGAGCCTCTACTAATAACGGAGAGCATGCAAGATCATAAACAACACATAGGCATAACTTTGATAATTAACATAACATAGTATTCTCTATCCATCGGATCCCGACAAACACAACATATAGTATTACAGATAGATGATCTTGATCATGTTAGGCAGCTCACAAGATCCAACAATGAAGCACAATGAGGAGAAGACAACCATCTAGATACTGCTATGGACCCATAGTCCAGGGGTGAACTACTCACTCATCACTCCGGAGGCGACCATGGCGGCGTAGAGTCCTCCGGGAGATGAATCCCCTCTCCGGCAGGGTGCCGGAGGAGATCTCCAGAATCCCCCGAGATGGGATTGGCGGCGGCGGCGTCTCAGTAAGGTTTTCCGTATCGTGGCTCTCGGTACTGGGGGTTTCGCGACGGAGGCTTTAAGTAGGCGGAAGGGCAGGTCAAGAGGCGGCACGAGGGGCCCACACCATAGGTCGGCGCGTCCAGGGCTTGGGCCGCGCCGTCCTATGGTTTGGCCACCTCGTGGCCCCACTTCGTCTCCTCTTCGGTCTTCTGGAAGCTTCATGGCAAAATAGGACCCTGGGCGTTGATTTCGTCCAATTCCGAGAATATTTCGTTACTAGGATTTCTGAAACCAAAAACAGCAGAAAACAGCAACTGGCACTTCGGCATCTTGTTAATAGGTTAGTTCCAGAAAATGCACGAATATGACATAAAGTGTGCATAAAACATGTAGATATCATCAATAATGTGGCATGGAACACAAGAAATATCGATTCGTCGGAGACGTATCACACCTTCGGAGGCGTTCACTTCATCATCGACTCCGGAGGCTTTCTTCGCCTCCCTAGGACAAATACATCTGGTCTGGGGCCCTCAGTTTCGGTGGTTGACACCCCGACAGCAACCTTAGAAATCCCGCCCAGAAGCGCGCAAGGAGGCAGCCGAGGAAGTTTCGATCCCACAACGGGGCGAAAGAAAAGGCGAAGGGACTTGCACCATGGAGAAGAAGAGCGTACAGCGCCTCACCCTCGCCAGTCCGAACGGGGGCAGGAGGGCGTGCAACCGATCCATGGCCGCGCTCGTTCACCGTACTTATCGGCCACGGAGCAACTCGATGCGCCTTGCTACCTCCACTCCTACATCGATCCGAAGGACGGTCGAGAGAAATCCAGTCACCTATTTAGGAACTACCGACACTTCCTGGAGATTCGACAGTTCTGTGATGATCTCAGGAGCGAAGCTATATTAAGAGTTCACATAATGGAGAAGAGGGCAAGATCTTACAGCTATCAGCCGGAACCGTATGTGCCAGAGCCGTACGAACCGATGGAAAAGGACGAATATGTACTGATGACCCACAAGTATAGGGGATCGCAACAGTCTTCGAGGGAAGTAAAACCCAATTTATTGATTCGACACAAGGGGAGACAAAGAACACTTGGAAGCCTTAACAGCGGAGTTGTCAATTCAGCTGCACTGAAACAGAGACTTGCTCGCAAGAGTTTATCAAGAATAACAGCTTTTATAGCGATGGTAGTGAAATAACAGCAGCAGAGTAACACAGACAGCAGTAGTGATTATAGTAAACAGCAGGATTAAAATACTGTAGGCACGGGGACGGATGAACGGGCGTTGCATGGATGAGAGAAACTCATGTAATCATCATAGCAGGGCATTTGCAGATAATAATAAAACGGTGTCCAAGTACAAAGCAATCAATAGGCATGTGTTCCATATATAGTCGTGCGTGCTCGCAATGAGAAACTTGCACAACATCTTTTGTCCTACCAGCCGGTGGCAGCCGGGCCTCAAGGGAAACTACTGGATATTAAGGTACTCCTTTTAATAGAGTACCGGAGCAAAGCATTAACACTCCGTGAACACATGTGATCCTCACATCACTACCATCCCCTCCGGTTGTCCCAATTCTTGTCACTTCGGGGCCATTGGTTCCGGACAGCGACATGTGTATACAACTTATAGGTAAGACCATAAACAATGAATATCTTGATGAAACAATAACATGTTCAGATCTGAGATCATGGCACTCGGGCCCTAGTGACAAGCATTAAGCATAACAAGTTGCAACAATATCATCAAAGTACCAATTACGGACACTAGGCACTATGCCCTAACAATCTTATGCTATTACATGACCAATCTCATCCAATCCCTACCATCCCCTTCGGCCTACAGCGGGGGAATTACTCACACATGGATGGGGGAAACATGGCTGGTTGATGTAGAGGCGTTGGCGGTGATGATGGCGATGATCTCCTCCAATTCCCCGTCTCCGCGTGAGTGCCGTAACGGAGACTTCCGGCTCCCGCGACGGAGTTTCGCGATGTGGCGGCGTTCGGAGGGTTTCGGCGACTTCGACTTCTCCCCGTGCATATTTAGGTCGAGGCCGATAACTAGTCCGAAAGAGGGCGTCGGAGGCCGGCCGAGGGGCCACACCACATGGCCGCGCGGGCCCCACAGGGCCGCGCCGCCTATGGTGTGGGGCCCTCGGCCTCCCTTAATTGTCCTTCTGGCTCTGTCAGTATTCTTGGAAAATAGGGCCTTCTGCATAAATTCTGAGGTTTTTCCCGAAAGTTGGATTTGTACACAAAAACGAGACACCAGAACAGTTCTGCTGAAAACAGCGTTAGTCCGTGTTAGTTGTATCCAAAATACACAAATTAGAGGCAAAACAATAGCAAAAGTGTTCGGGAAAGTAGATACGTTTTGGACGTATCAACTCCCCCCAAGCTTAGCTTATTGCTTGTCCTCAAGCAATTCAGTTAACAACTGAGCGATAAAAGAACTTTCACGAACACATTTGCTCATATGATGTATATATTCTCATGCTATGGCTAACACTTAAGCAGTTCATAATGAGATACGTGCAAATAAGATCATCTAACAGCTATGTCAATCATGGAGAGGTACCAACAATTAATAATAAGCATCATGAATCATGTATATAAGCAAGATTGCAATGTTCATAAGAGAGTATGATAAAGTGGTATCCCGCTTGCCTGTATTTGATTGGCAAAACATAAATGCCCGGGCACCTCTGGAGTTCATAGAAAGACTAGAAGTAGTGATTGTCAAAGATAAAAGCATCAAAGTTATACCACAATCAATCATATTTTGAGACAAGCATATTATACTAAGAATGACAGTTGTGCTCTCAAGATAGTGCTCAAAGAAATAATGGAGACACAACATAGAAGTAAAAGATTGACCCTTCGCAGAGGGAAGCAGGGATTAACATGCGCTAGAGCTTTTCATTTTTATAAAGGCAGGAGTAAAATTATTTTGAGAGGTGTTTGTTGTTGTCAACGAATGGTAATGGGTACACTAACTACCTCGCCAACCGGACATCCAAGAGCGGCTCCCATGAATTATTTGCATATTTATGTGGCACTCCTTCCAACCTTTCTTACACAAACCATGGCTAACCGAATCCTCGGGTGCCTACCAACAATCTCATACCATGAAGGAGTGCCTTTTTATTTTAGTTTTATTATGATGATGACACTCCCCCCAACCTTTGCTTACATAAGCCATGGCTAACCGAATCCTTCGGGTGCCGTCCATCAATCACAAACCATGGAGGAGTGTCTATTTAAGTTAATTAATTTGGGACTGGGAATCCCATTGCCAGCTCTTTTTGCAAAATTATTGGATAAGCGGATGTGCCACTAGTCCATATGAGAGTCCGTCAAAAGTAAATGACAAGGTTGAAAGCTAAACACCACATACTTCCTCATGAGCTATGAAACATAAACACAAATTGAGAAGCATTTTGAAGGTTTTAAAGGTAGCGCATGAGAATTTACTTGGAATGGTTTGAAATGCCATGCATAGGTATTTATAGTGGACACTTTGGAGCAACTTGGTTTTCAGGTATTTGGAAGCACGAGCAGCGTTCCCGCTCAGTACAAGTGAAGGCTAGCAATAGACTAGGGAGCGACAAATCAAGAGAGCAGTAACTGTCATAATCATGCTTGCGGCAAAATAAATTAACGGAGGCATAAAAGTGATACAAGAACTCTGAAGAAATATAAATCATCGAGGCTTAATTGACTTTGGTTCAGTCATATGCATGCGTGAGCATGTGCCAAGTCGATTATAAATGAATTATTCAGAGGAGGATACCACAATGCCATACCTACTTATGAATAAAACAATGCAACAAACATCCATGACATGCTACTCATATTAATAAATTGGAGCTAAACATGAGAGATCATAAACTACTAGACTTTCTCAAATAACATATACCTCACATGAACCAACTAAGCATGCTCACATGGATGAGTATATGTACAAAAATGAAAGCAAATAGAGTTCATACCAGCCTCTCCCCATAATCAGATTGTCGTAGATCGTCATTATTGCCTTTTCACTTGTATACCTTGGATAATATGAAATGAAAACCACGCTCCAGCCACCGAGGACCATTGAACTCAAGATGAACTTTACAAACCAAAGAAGAACAGCAAATATTTTTGGTGTTTTTGAATTGCAAATAAGAACAAAAGGAAACAAGCAAACAAAGCAAAATCTTTTTGGGTTTTCTTATAGCAAACTAGCAATAGCAAATAAAGCGAAACAAATGCAAGAAACCAAAGCAAACAAATGGTGAAGAGAAACAACAGAAATATTTTTGGTCTTTTTGTGTTTAAAGAAAGAAACAAAGCAAAAACAAGAAAATGAAAACTAGAAGAAACACAGAAAAGCGAGATGGCAGAAATCTGCCAAAACCTGACAGCAGTACAGAAATCGATTTTTACAAAAATCTTAAGTTGCTCAGATCGAAAAGTGTTCAACTAATGAAAGTTAGATAACAACCTGGGGAAACTGCACAAAAATTGGCAGCTCAAAATAACGTTCTGGCTGTGCGCACGAATTTTTCTAGTAACAGCCCAGAATCTGTTTTCAGGCAGCACTTCCCCAAATATCATCTCCCTCTCATTAGAAAACCACTCAAAGAGACTAAACAAGTATGTACAAGTATCCAGCAACCATAATATGCAAAGAATGAGTGATGCCGGTATACCTCCCCCCAAGCTTAGGCTTTTGGCCTAAGTGGAGTTCAACCCCAACGGGGATCGCTGTTCCTCGCCGGTGGATAATTCATGGCGTAGTCATAGTAAAGTTCCTGTGCAGAAGAAAAGCGTGGAGGCTCCACATGTCCAACATGTTGATGCGAGGAACTTGCTGCATCGGATGGTGAATCAAGGTGCTCCTCGACCTCCGAGTCGTCTCTTGCATGATGGCCTCCTCCCTCTATGTGTGCATCCAGTGCACCTTCTGTGACCGACCAATCTCCCCTGGAATCAAGGTTAGACAGGCAGTGAGCAATCTTACTAGTTTCTCAGTTTTCTTAGTTATTCTCCAGACTTTCTTATAAAATGTCATCTTGTAAAACAGGTTACCCAAGTTGGAGGAATCAGAAACAAATTCATGTTTAATCATAGAGGCTATGTCAAGTTTTTCTATGGGGAATGGAATATCAAAATGATGAGGTTCTACATTATGAAAAGCTAGTAAACGAGAGGCGATGAGACCTCCACAAATTCCACCTTTCTCACGGTTACTAGCAAGTCTATAAGCTATCAATGCCCCCAAATTATAAGTCCTACTACCTTGCAGTGCCGCAGCTAGAAAAGCTAAATCCGGGATAGATAGTTTACCGCCAATCTTTCTAGCAAGAACGCATTTAGTAATAAAATAGGCAAAGTAGCGGATAGCCGGGAGCTGAATGCTAGTGATTTTACCACTATCCTCTGAGAAACTCCTTCCATAGCAAATCATCTTGAAGAGGTTTAAGAGTTCTTGCGGCGATCCCCTTATCTTCTCGCATGATCCCCATTGCGGTACTCTAATTGCTGCACAAAAATCACTGAATGGCAAGTTGACAGCTTTATTGTAAATTTTATACTGGACCGTGGGGTTAGATCGCGACCAATTGAACTTAAAGTCCTGCACAAAAGACATAGTTAATTTTGCATATTGTCTTGGCTCTCCCTCAACAAAATTACTCAGCCCTGCACGAGAAATTAGACTTTGAACATCTTCAAATATTCCCGCGCTTCTCATGAAATCTGCGCATGGGTAGTAGGAGGGGTATACTCCCTCTTCACGGTTCACTCTCATAACTTGTTGGACCTCCAATTCTTGTTGGTTCAATTGATATCTATTCCACTCCATTTTCTGAAATTTTCAACAAACAATATAAAAATTTGATTTGGTGACATATAATTGAGGGAAACCACCATAGGAACTTGCTAGAGTACTAATCATGCATCAAAACTAGTTTCTACCACTTAGAACAAGCATGCAAGCTCACTAAACATGTTACCTACTGCAGCAAAATATTCAAGATATACTCAACCAAACAAAATTCTACTTGGATGGGTGGAGGAGTCACATACCAAGGAGCAAATGTGCCAAATTTCAGACAGAAATCTGGGCTGAGCAAAGAGATCGAAAAATCCTGAGCTCTTGAGCGAAAACGCGAGTGAGAGGAACTTGGTACGAGTTTTTTCGGGAGAGAGAAGATGCTGGGAGAAAGAGATGGTAAAGTGGGGCAAGGAGGGGCCCACACCACAGGGTGGCGCGCCCCCCTCCTTGGCCACGCCGGCCTGTGGTGTGGCACCCTGTGGTGCCCCACAGGTCATCCTCTGGTGCTCCCAGGTGCCTCGTCGAAAAATAGGACCAACGGTATAATTTTTGCGAATTTTTGAAAACTTTGAAAAACGCACATTTCTGGGTATTTAGTTTATTATTACTGGCCAGGAAAATTTTTGAAATCTCCAAATAACTAAGGAACTTTGCAAATTAAAAATGCTACAGCAACTAGAGCAAGTGGAGGAAAAAAAAGAGATGTTGTTTACCTCTTTTATGTATATAAAAAGTATTTGTTAACAAGGTTGATCAAGTCTTGCCACCAAATAAATTTTACATAGCATAAGAAGAAATAAACCTCAAATCAATCATGTTACCTTGAATTGTATTGATATGGATCCAATCACGAGAGTTTGATATTCTTCTTTAGGCTCATATATAGGACAATCAATAGTTCCCATTTGATAGTTCTCACATTAAAAATAGTATTGACTCCACATACTTTATCAATCTTCTTGGGGAAATAAACGGTATGCTCTTTATCATCAACATTGAAAGTAACCTTTCCTTTATTGCAATCAATAACAGCCCCTGCGGTGTTAAGAAAAGGTCTCCCAAGAATAATAGACATATTATCATCTTCAAGCATTTCCAACACAACAAAATCAGTTAATATCAAGCAGTTAGTAGTAACTTGAACAGGAACATCCTCACATATACCAACAGGAATAGCAGTAGATTTATCAGCCATTTGCAAAGATATATCAGTAGGTATCAACTTATCTAAGTAAAGTCTCTTATAAAGAGAAAAAGGCATAACACTAACACCGGCTCCCAAGTCACATAGAGCAGTTTTAACATAATTATTCTTAATAGAACAAGGAATAGTAGGTATACCTGGGTCACCCAACTTCTTTGGAACTTTGCCATTGAAAGAGTAATTAGCAAGCATAGTGGAAATTTCCTCATTGGGGATTTTCCTCTTGTTAGTAACAATATCTTTCATATACTTCGAATAAGGTGGCAATTTAATAGCATCAGTCAAAGGGATTTGCAAGAATAAAGGGTTCATCCAATCACAAAATTTATTATAGTGTTCTTCTTCCTTTGATTTTAGTTTCTTAGCAGGAAAAGGCATTTGCTTTTGCACCCAAGGTTCTCTTTCATTACCATGTTTCTCAGCAATAAAATCTTCTTTAGTGTACTTTTTATTTTTAGCATGCTTTTCAGGTTCTTCTTCAACCTCTTCTTTATCAGGAGTATCATTCTTATCATTATCTTTATCATGTTCATTACCACTTTCAGTTTAAGATTTAAAATAGAAATACTATTAGGATCATTAACAGGTTCAGAGGATTCTACAACATTTTTATGCTTCTTCTTCTTTTTCTTCTTAGAATGAGCACTAGGTTCAATACGTTGAGAATCTTGTTCAATTCTTTTGGGATGCCCTTCAGGATATAGAGGATCCTGGGTAGAGACACCACCTCTAGTTGTTACTTCATAAGCATGTTTCTCTTTAGAATTATTCCCTAACAAGTCATTTTGCACTTTAGTGAGTTGATCAATTTGAGTTTGAATCATATGAAAATGTTTAACAAGCATCTTAACATCATTGGAGGTTCTCTCTACAATATCATGCAATTCACTAATAGCTCGAGAATTTTCCATCAAATGATTCTCTACTCTCATATTAAAATTTTCTTGCTTAACAATATAATTATCAAACTCATCTAAGCATTGTGCAGGAGATTTCGAATACGGAATATCCTCCCTAGTAAAGCGTTGAAGGGAGTTTACCTCAATCATGGATGAAGGGGGAATTATCTCACATATATCTTCTATGGGAGGAAGATTCTTCACATCTTCAGATTTAATACCTTTCTCCTTGAGAGACTTCTTGGCTTCACTCATATCTTCATCATTTAATTTAATCATACCCCTCTTCTTTAATATTGGCGTTGGAGTTGGTTCAGGCGTAGTCCAATCATCATGATTCCGGCCTATTTTAGCCAATAATTCTTCAAATGCCGTCTGGAGTTCTTTTCTGAAAACACAACCAGCACAACTATCCAGGTATGCCCTAGACTCAATGGTTAGTCCACTATAAAATATATCAAGTAAATCATGCTTTTCCAAATCATGATCAGGCCGAGCTCTAATAAGAGAGCAAAATCTCGCCCAAGCCTCATGCAATTTCTCTCCATCTTCCTGGTTGAAATTATAAATTCTCTGCAAAGCTATATGTTGAGCACTAGCAGGAAAGTATTTACGGAAGAAAACATCAAGCAATTCTTTTGGACTTTTAATAGAATTAGGTGGCAAACTATTATACCAAGTTTTAGCGTCATCCTTTAATGAGAATGGAAAGATTTTAGCAACAAAGTAAGTACGCATCTTGACATCATCAGAAAACAAGCTACTTAGAGTAGATAACTCAGTCATGTGTTCAACAGCACTCTCTTTTTCAGTACCACAAAAGGGCGTTTTCTCAACAATAGCTATATGAGATAGATCAAGAGAAAAATCATAATCTTTATCCTTAATGTTTATAGGAGATGTGGCAAACTTAGGATCAGGAGACAGTTTATATCTAACAGCATGTTCTGCAAGCAACTTTTTAATTTTTCTTGCATCAGTAGTAGCATTGCATTTTTCAATAAAATCATCATTAAGCTCCACATAATCTTCATCAGGATCATCACTAAAATAATCAAGTTCAGGTGAATTAACAGGGGTAGTAGCATTAGGAGTTTCAGTATTTTCAATTTGTCTAGACCTAGCAATCGTAGCATCTAGAAAAGATCCCAATGAACCACTATCATCAAGCACAGCAGAAATATTATCAATATTATGAGAGTTTTCAGATTCAGCAGAAGTACCCGCATGTGAAGCATGCGGCGGTGAAACAAGTTTATCAATCACAGATGGTGAATCAAGAGCAGCAGAGGTACTCAGAGTTGTACCTTTTCTTGTAGTGGATGGTAATATGGTGATCTTAGTATCGCGAGGTTTACCCATGATGGAGAATTTGCAGCGAACAATATTAATCCAAGTGAACTTCCAAATAAAGCTATGCTCCCCGGCAACGGCGCCAGAAAATAGTCTTGATGACCCACAAGTATAGGGGATCGCATCAGTCTTCGAGGGAAGTAAAACCCAATTTATTGATTCGACACAAGGGGAGACAAAGAACACTTGGAAGCCTTAACAATGGAGTTGTCAATTCAGCTGCACTGGAAACAGAGACTTGCTCGCAAGAGTTTATCGATAGTAACAGTTTTATAGCGATAGCGATAGTGAAATAACGACGCGAGTAACACAGACAGCAGTAGTGATTATAGTAAATAGCAGGATTAAAATACTGTAGGCACGAGGACGGATGAACGGGCGTTGCATGGATGAGAGAAACTCATGTAACAATCATAGCAGTGCATTTGCAGATAATAATAAAACGGTGTCCAAGTACAAAGCAATCAATAGGCATGTGTTCCATATATAGTCGTGCGTGCTCGCAATGAGAAACTTGCACAACATCTTTTGTCCTACCAGCCGGTGGCAGCCGGGCCTCAAGGGAAACTACTGGATATTAAGGTACTCCTTTTAATAGAGTACCGGAGCAAAGCATTAACACTCTATGAACACATGTGATCCTCACATCACTACCATCCCCTCCGGTTGTCCCAATTCTTGTCACTTCGGGGCCATTGGTTCCGGACAGCGACATGTGTATACAACTTATAGGTAAGACCATAAACAATGAATATCTTGATGAAACAATAACATGTTCAGATCTGAGATCATGGCACTCGGGCCCTAGTGACAAGCATTAAGCATAACAAGTTGCAACAATATCATCAAAGTACCAATTACGGACACTAGGCACTATGCCCTAACAATCTTATGCTATTACATGACCAATCTCATCCAATCCCTACCATCCCCTTCGGCCTACAGCGGGGGAATTACTCACACATGGATGGGGGAAACATGGCTGGTTGATGTAGAGGCGTTGGCGGTGATGATGGCGATGATCTCCTCCAATTCCCCGTCCCGGCGGAGTGCCAGAACGGAGACTTCTGGCTCCCGCGACGGAGTTTCGCGATGTGGCGGCGTTCTGGAGGGTTTCTGGGGACTTCGACTTCTCCCCGTGCGTTTTTAGGTCGAGGCCGATAAATAGTCCGAAGGAGGGCGTCGGAGGCCGGCCGAGGGGGCCACACCACATGGCCGCGCGGGCCCCCCCTGGGCCGCGCCGCCCTATGGTGTGGGGCCCTCGGGCCTCCACCTTAATTGTCCTTCTGGCTCCGTCAGTATTCTTGGAAAATAGGGCCTTCTGCATAAATTCCGAGGTTTTTCCCGAAAGTTGGATTTCTGCACAAAAACGAGACACCAGAACAGTTCTGCTGAAAACAGCGTTAGTCCGTGTTAGTTGTATCCAAAATACACAAATTAGAGGCAAAACAATAGCAAAAGTGTTCGGGAAAGTAGATACGTTTTGGACGTATCATGTACCAGCCGAAATATTCCCAGAACCACGCGGGCAGGTCAGCATGATCCATAAAACCAGCTTTTCAAAAAGGGAAATCAAGAAATTTTTGCGAGAAGTGAAGTACGCGGAAGTCGCTATGGTTGACACACCCGAATTCATCGACTGGTCAGAACAAAGTATCTCCTTCGACAGGACAGACCACCCGAAAGCCGTCCCTAGACCAGGTCATGCAGCCCTTGTCCTTGAGGCGCAGATCAGGGGGTACAACATGAGCAAAGTATTCATGGATGGAGGAAGCGGCTTAAACCTACTATTTGCCAACACAATGAGTTTAACAGTCGATATGCTGAGAGAGTCTGACACCGGATTCCATGGCATTATACCGACTCGACCCGCTTATTCTCTTGGAAAAACATCATTGGATGTAGTCTTCGGTACACCTAGCAATTTCAGGAAGGAGAAAATCGAGTTTGAAGTAGTCGACTGAGAATCTCAATACCACGCCATCCTCGGCAGGCCCGCCTTTGCCAAATTTATGGCCGTACCTCATTATGCGTACCTAAAGCTAAAGATGCCCGGCAACAACGGGACCCCAATAACCGTCCATGGAAGCTTTGCTCGGTCAGACACTTGCGATAGGGAGTTCCAGAAGATCGTCTCGAAATTCGGTGCCAAGGAAGAACTCAATGCGATCGACGCTACCATAGATCATGCGCAGCCACCAGCCGACAACCGGAACGTGAGATCCGATGAGTTCGATGCTACAAAGGAAGCCAAGAAGCTGCAGGTGCATCCCACTGATCCGACGAAAAAGGTCAACATATCGGCTGATCTTACGGTTGCATAGGAAGGCGCGCTCATCGAGTTCCTCCGTGAGCGCTGGGAGATATTTGCATGGGAACCATCCGACATGCCAGGTATCCCCAGGGAACTCGCTGAGCACGCCCTTAATGTTGACCCGACAACCAAACCAGTGCAGCAGTCGATGCGTCGATTTTTTGAACCAAAGAGGAGAGCAATTGGTGAGGAAATCAATCGACTCCGTAAAGCAGGATTTATTCGAGAGCTCAAGGAATCAGAGTGGGTGGCCAACCCTGTCATGGTGCCCAAAAAGGACACCACCGCTCTGTGTATGTGTATCGATTACACTAGCCTCAACAAACACTGTCCGAAAGACCACTTCCCGCTGCCTCGAATTGACCAGATAGTCGACTCCACAGCCGGATGCGACCGCCTCTCCTTCCTTGATGCCTATTCGGGATATAATCAGATCAAACTGAAGAAAGAAGACCAGGAGCTAACCGCGTTCATCACCCCACACGGCGTTTTCTGCTACAACGTCATGACCTTCGGGTTGAAAAACGCGGGAGCAACTTACCAACGTTGTATGCAAGCTTGCCTTGGAGAGCAGATCGGGCGAAACATCGAAGTCTATATTGACGATATCGTGGTGAAAACAAAGCACACTACCACCCTCGTCGATGACCTGCGGGAGACCTTTGATAACTTAGACAAGTATAAGATCAAGTTGAATCCCAAAAAATGCTTCTTCGGAGTACCAGGGGGGCAAGTGCTAGGGTACTTCATCTCGGCCAGGGGGATCGAAGCCAACCCTTTGAAAATCAAAGCTATTCTCGACATGGAGCCGCCAAAGAATCTACACCAAGTGCAGCAATTGGCAGGTCGATTAGCAGCGCTCAGTAGGTTCATCGCCAAGATAGGAGAAAAAGCTTTGCCCTTCTATAATTTGATGAAAAAATCTGAAAAGTTCGAGTGGACAAAGGAGGCGCAGGAATCCTTCGACAATCTAAAGAAAATCTTATCGACATCTCCAGTCCTCGTAACCCCCCGTGAGAAGGAAACGCTGCTCATGTATATAGCCGCGACAGCCCAAGTCTTCAGCAGCGTCTTAGTCGTCGAACGAGAAGAAGCATGGAGAGTTCATGGCGTGCAGAGGCCCGTTTACTATCTCAGTGAAGTGCTCACACCCGCAAGATAGAGGTACCCTCATCATCAGAAGCTGGCATACGCAGTGTGGAGGTCAGACCGCAAGTTACGGCACTACTTCACAGAGCACCCGATTGTCGTCGTAAGCGAAGCACCGTTGAAGAACATAATGACAAATCCAGAGGCCACAGGTCGAGTGTCCCAATGGGCTATCGAGATAGCGCCACACGACATAACTTACGTTAACCGGACAGCTATAAAATCCCAAATCCTCCCAGATTTTGTGGCGGACTGGATCCAATCCCAGACACCAGGGCACCCGACATGTCGGGATCATGGATAATGTACTTCGACGGGTCAAAACGAAGCACAGGCGCAGCAGCAGGAGTGGTGCTGATATCACCACAGGGAGATAAGATGAAATACATACTACGTATGAACTTCTCTCTGCCGACGAACAATGAAGCAGAATACGAAGCGCTGTTGCACGGAATGAAGATGGCAAAGGCGTGTGGGGCAACTCGCCTGGAAATTTACGGTGACTCAAACTTGGTAGTACAACAGTCGATGAATCTGTGCGACGCGGTCAGCGACAACATGATCGCCTATCGGCAGCTGTATCAAAATATGGAAGCCAAATTCGAGGGATGTGAGCTCAAACATATCGGCAGAGCCAGCAATGAGGAAGCCGACACCTTAGCAAACATCGGCTCCATGTGCTCCCCCATTCCAGACGGAGTGTTTTACGAAGTGATCACTCAGCGATCAATAAAAGAGAAGGCGTCGGCACCTCTAAAACCATCGACTGATCAAGCAGAGGCAAACCCACAGCAAGCTGCCGAAGAAGCTCCAACTCTCCCTGCCGAACAAGTCCTCCTCCTTGAGCCACTATGGACCAAGCCGTTCCTAGCATATCTAACAACGCAGGAATTGCCGGCAGATCCAGTAGAAGCTAAGCGAATCGTCAGACGATCGAAAGCCTTCACCATAGTAAACGGTGAACTCTACAAGCGCAGCATTTCCGGTATCTTCCAAAGGTGCATTGCCATTGACGACGGAAGAGCACTGTTGCATGAGATACACGAGGGAACTTGTGGGCATCATGCGGGAAGTAGGGCTCTTGTAGCAAAAGCCTTCAGGGCAGGATTTTACTGGCCAACGGCGGCGTCGGATGCTCGAGATCTGGTCATGAAGTGCGATCCTTGCCAACGGTTTTCACCAAAACCGCACGCCCCTGCGACAGATCTGATGACGATACCCTTGGCATGGCCGTTCGCTCAATGGGGACTCGACCAAGTTGGACCGCTGCCGAGATCATCGCCTGGAGGACACACGTACCTATTAGTCGCAGTCGACAAATTCACAAAGTGGATTGAGGCAGTGCCAGTACGAAACCAGAAAGCAAAAACAGCAGTCCAATTCTTCAAGGAAATAACATGTCGATTCGGCGTGCCTCACAGTATCGTCACAGATAATGGAACTAACTTTGACTCTAAAGAATTCCGAGAATTTTGTGATGACAGGGGAATAAAACTGAAATTCGCATCAGTGGCTCACCCGCAAACCAACGGTCAGGTGGAAAGGATCAACGGTCTAATAGGGGACGGCCTCAAGAAACGTCTCACAGGCGCGGAAGGAGCTTGGGTCGAGGAGTTACCATCGGTACTATGGAGTTTGCGTACCACACCTAACAGGTCAACGCAGTACACCCCATTCTTTCTGGTACATGGAGCCGAAGCAGTCCTGCCAGCCGACGTTCGATTCGAAGCACCTCGAGTGACGGCATACACAGAACCCTCTTCCAACATCGCACTGCAGGATGCCGTAGATCTCCTCGACGAAGCTCGAGACATTGCTTTAGCCAGAACCACAGTGTACCAGCAGGCGCTGAGGAACTATCACAGCCGGCGAATACGCAACCGATGCTTTAGTGTTGGAGACATGGTACTTCGGCTGAAACAAAAAAGACCCTCGAAACTCGAGTCTCCATGGGAAGGACCTTACATCGTCACTGAAGTGATACCAGGAGGAGCGTACAGGCTCAAAAACCCAACTTCGGGAAAAGATGTCGGGAATCCATGGAACATTGCACACCTGCGACGGTTCTATACATAGGACACGCTCGTTTTTTATTATAGCCTTTAAGGTTGCTTTATGTTATGAATAAAGTTTTAATCAGGTTTTCTACCTTTTTTTCTTCAATTTAGGCCTTACCACCTGAACAGGTCGACTGCGGCCCCTACCTTCGGCTCTTACTCCCATCGGGAGTACTGGCCCAGAAAACACGCAGTGTCATTAATTAAATACTCTCAACGGGAGCTAAGATTAGTGACACACAAAAACAACCAATCCAAGCCTCGAGAAAATACACGAGTGCTGCAGTCGATGGTTACATTATCATAAAATAAGGCTCAAACCGGTGCACCGCGTGACGATGCCAAGTCGACGGGTTTCGCCCTCGCAAAACTTACATAAAGGCTTCGCAATAACATTGCATAATCCAACGAAGTCGTCGGGAGAGCAGGTTGAACTGATCACTCAGCAGCCCTCGACAATAAAATATCAATCAAATTAACATAGCGTGCAACATGCGCAATAAATTTATACAAAACAATCTTATGCAGGAATAAGGCTATTACATTCCTGATCGGGCTCCCCGGTTCCAGTGGGCCTTCAGATCCTTCTCAATGCACGACTCCTTCCGAGAAACAATGGTGTAGGCGGGACCTCTAGCAGCATCATAATATTGGCCTAAGTTCCTCTCGGTGTTTGCTACGGCTCCCAAGTCTACAGACGGATGGCATGCCAATATTGAAGCAAAAGCAAGCTCAGCACCAGCCAGGAGTTCCTTCCGCACCAACTGCCGAATCCTTTCGGGAGACTTGAATCGGGTGAACGAGGCAGATAAAGTTTCGGGTGCCTGGTCCAGAGGGAACAAAGTGTTCCAAACCATCGTGAGATGAGCGTGGAACTTATCAAAATAATGATGCGCCTTCTCCACCCGATACTTAAACTTCGTCATGACAACAGTCTTCGGACGATGCAGCCATAAATCATGCTTCGGGTGCGCTACGTCGGTCATCGCCTCGACCTCTTCATGGATCTTTTGTTCTCTTCAGCTGCATTCGAAGCTACGACTAGGAAAGGAACAAGAATCAGTTAAAGGAACATTAAAGCTATGGCAAAAAGCAGAAGACGGGCTAGTACTTACAGCCCAAACTTTCGGTAGCAATATGAAGACCATCAAGAGCGTATTGTTCGATAGCAGCCGCTATCTCCCCCTTTTTTCTTCACCAAGGCCGCCATCGCACGAAGAGAAGTGATATCTCTGTCTAAACTAGACACTTGGTCACGCAAGCGGCGAACGAGGCTTGATTCATCATTACTCGAAGGGTTCGGAAAAAGCTCAGCACGAGAAGTAGACGGAGGAATCTGCAGTACAGTCCCTAGTTCAGACTAGCATCAAAGTAAAAACTCCCATCGGGAGCGCTGGACATATATGATACATTCAAAAGCATGTTCAAATTGGCAACAGAGCCGAAATAAAATTGTACTACGTCAAAGTTACGATTAATCTTATTTACAACAAGTCAAACAAAAAGTTCAAGGGTTTGCCGATGATGAAACAGGGGCAGATTCGGGAGTAGGCTTGGCTTGTGCTTCATCTACCAGCGTCAGAAGTTGATTGGCACAAGTTACTGCCGATCGTTTGAAAGGCTCAAGGTCGACTAAATGGTTGTCATCATCGACAGGCCATGCCTTGGATAACTCTTGCAATTCTGACCCCATCCCATGGCCCATGAGCAACTGGAAAGTGAGAACCGCCCCAAATAAATGGCTACGGCGTTTCAATACCTCCACAGGCTCGGAAGGATCAACGAGGAAAGAAGCCGCCATCTCGTCGAGAGTCTTGTCCTGCTTCATCTTCGGGAAGATCATCGAGTATAACCTCGACAGCGCTCCCTCGGTCTTTTGACATTAGACTCGGCAGCAAGTGACAAGGCGTCGGCTGTGGAGTCCTCCCGAAGCTGATGACGTCGAGTGACGGTTATGTCGGCAGCCTCTGAAAGCAAGAAAGATCAGTAATCAATAATAGAAACACCAAGACAGAAACGGTGAACCATGGATTTTACCTAGTAAATCCTTGACGGACTCGCGAAGGACGCCTTCCTTTTTGTCGACTACAGCCGCCGCCGCACGCCTGGCATCCTGTTCGTCCTTCAGCCGCTGCTTCAGCTTCTTCACCTCTTCCTTCAGCAAGACGTTCTCATTCTTGGCGTCGGTGGCAAGCCTGTTGGCTTCAAGCACCTGATCAGCCGAAGATCTGATAGTCTTTCGAAGCTGGGAGTTCTCGGCCTCTAGTCGAGTGAATTGTTCGGCGAATTCCGCCACAGCATCGACAGTGGCGTAAATTGGCTGCGGCAAAGTAAGATCGTGACGATTCAATCAATAGAATCTTGGCAAAGCAAAGCAGGTTGAATACTTACATGATCACGACTAGCCGATGAAGTAGGAACATCGCCAGGAGGAATAACTGTCGATACTGGAACCTTCTCTACAACCGTTCGCGAGGGAGGCGTCGATTTCGCGGGGGAAGGATTAGACTCCTTAGCCGACGCGGCTCTCTCAGAGACAAATTTGGCCCTCTTCGCAAGAGGGACTTCATCATCAGCATCATCAGAGCTACTTGAGTACAGCGCACAGTTAGCATGCAAGGTGATATAAGATAAATCAAGAAAAGAGTATAAGGCGCTCACAGGTCCAGGTCATCTTCGCCTGCGAAAAAACTTGTTGAATTCTTCTTGGCGGGAGGAGGCGCGGCAGCTTCATCGGCATTGTCATCCCGTCCGCTAGGACTTGATTCAGCCGTGGTGATAAATTCATCGTGTACCTGCTTTCGACGCCTACTCCTTATGAAGGCGTCATCTTCAGTAGCCTCTTCCTCTTGGACATCGCTGTCCTCAAGGGCGTGCTGGGCCTCCTCGGTTCCATCAGAATCCTCATCGTCATCCTCTAGTACCACACCGCTTTCGGGTGTAGGAGGATAGCATCGGGCAGCAGCGAGCGCCTGTCGAAGGAAAAGAAATTTGTGAGACACGACAGAAAAAGGAGTAACAACAGCAAAAAAACAAACAAAGGATTACCTCGGTTGGAGGATGATCAGAATCATAAGGAGAACGAGCCGATGTCAGGACGATGTTGTCCTTCATACTGAGGCATGTTAAACGGCGGACTTCGTCTCGGAGGTCTTCAACCGAAAGATCGGCAGAGCTAACTCTGGACTCATCATCCTTGCCCATGTAAAGCCACAGCTGATGGGGGCGAGACATTAACGGTTGCACTCGACGTTGTAGGAACACTGAGACAACCTCAGTGCCGCACATTGTCAAGCCTCCCGTGTTCTTCAGGATGACGATTTGGTCGAACAGCCTGTCGGCTGTCAATCTCTCTTCGGGGGAAAGGGTGTTTTGCCAAGATTTCTTCGGCTTAGCTATCAGTTTATCTTCAAAGGGAGAAAGGTTTGAGCGTCGCCCAGGCACCAAAGGGTCTCGCAGATAAAACCACTTGTTGCGCCAGCCTTGGACGGACTCCTTCATTGGATAATCAAGGTAGTCGACCTCCTTCCTAACAACAAAGCCAACGCCACCGACGACGGGGGGGCCGTTGCTGTCATTGTGGCGCTTCACGTAGAAGATCTTCCTCCAAAGACCCCAGTGAGGGTCAATGCCGAGGAAGGCTTCGCAGACAGTGACAAAGATGGATAGGTGGAGGATGGAATTTGGGGTCAGCTGCCAGAGCTGGATCCCGTAAAAGAAAAGAAGAGAGCGAAGGAACTCGTGCGCCTGAAGAGAAAGACCACGAAATAAAAAGGCGGTGAACATGACAGTGAAACCCTTCGGGGGCTTTGGGCAAGAAACCGCACCTGGAAGACGAATATCATCCTCAGATGCGGAGATGAATCCAAGGGCTCGCAGCTTGTTGATGTCGCGGTTGGAAATGGCGGAGGCACTCCAATCGCGGCTAACTTTGGCCGCGTCCGAAGCACTGGCACCCTTATTTTTACCCATGGCGTCTGAAGCTTTTGAGGGAAGGATGCAGGAAGAAGGAAAGGATGGGCGAAGAAGATGAGCAGTAGGAGGTGTAAAAAAGTAAAAACGAGGAAGCCCTCTATTTATACCGTGAGAATTAACATTAGATCGTGGCCATAACTCCATAGGCGTCGTGGGAAGTGGAGCGAATCTGGCTGTACACGTGGCGCTTGAAAAGAGGATGGAACCGGCGGCCCATTATTCCCACGTCGCGCGAAAATCCAGGAAACGCCTCGGTCGCTGCGCGTGCACTAGTCAAAACCTAAAAAACTGCCCGCGCAGAACTAGGGTGGGCCCGTTAGGTCAAGTCTTGTCAATCAGGTCACAGCAGCAGCGTGTCATCAGTGACGTCATGGGCGCTGTCGAAGACATTCGAAGGAACGAAAAGGTATCGGATGGTCAACTTGAGTCTACGCACGGATTGCAAGCATCCGCACCTAGACTCGGGGGCTACTCCCATCGGGAGCGCTGACACGCACCCGACAGAATGAGGACTCGAAGGAAAAACTTGACTCGAGTCTGCACCCGGACACAAACACCCGTGCCCAGACTCGGGGGCTACTCCCATCGGGAGCGCTGGACGCGCACCCGACAGAACTTTTTTCGCACTCCAGGATCATGCCGGGGGACTCGATTCTGTGTAGAATAACGTTGTTTTGCCCTCGGCAGTTAACCAACAAAAGTTGGGCACGTTATTCATTATCCCTTGCATAAAGAAAATATATCGGATGACCTATGAAGACTTGCAGAAAAAAACTTCGACAGAGAAAAATGTTCGAGTAGTACAACTTGAGTCTACGCACGGATTGCAAACATCCGTACCTAGACTCTGGGGCTACTCCCATCGGGAGCGCTGACGCGCACCCGACAGAAGGAACACAAGAACGATCAAGGAGAAGGACGTCGGAAGAAGACATGCTTCAGTCTCTACCCGAACTGTGTTCGGCTAGACACTCGGGGGCTACTGACGTGGGCATTACCCTTCGGGTAACCGATGTTGTTCTACCCTGTACGGTCCAGCTGGAGGCCCATGAAGGTACCCGATGGCAAGATGGGCCACTAGGGCGGTGCGGCGGAAGGTTACTTGAAGTACAAGTCATGGAAGGAGCCGAACAAGGGAAGTTTAGAGATAGATTTACTGTAAACCTACTCGTACTCGATTAGACCTCTCGAGACCTGGCCTCCTATATAAAGGCCAGGAGGGGGGCTATCGAAGGACACAATCAATCTTAGCGATCGTAGCCAGCAGAAGCTTAGAGCTAAGTTACCCTAGCAATTAGCCATCTCGACGAGATCACAGCCGAACTATTCGGCACCCCATTGTAACCTGTTATCATCATAATCAAGAACAAACAGGCAGGACGTAAGGGTTTTACCTCATCGAGGGCCCCGAACCTGGGTAAATCGCTCTCCCCGCTTGTCTGTGAACCGATGTCTCGTGTCAGCTTGCAGGATTCCATCAACCCTAAGCCCCTATCGGAGGGCATTGCCGAGGAGCACCCTCGACACCCATTCTTTTTAACATCATCGCAGACATGCTTGCTATCCTTATTGCAAGAGCAAAGGAGGATGGGCAAGTTGGTAGTCTAGTTCCTCATCCGGTAGATGGGGGTATATCGATTCTACAGTATGCGGACGATACTATTCTGTTTATGGAGCATTATTTGGCAAAAGTTGTAAACATGAAATTAATTCTTTCTCTTTTTGAACAACTATCTGGTTTGAAAATAAACTTCCATAAGAGTGAACTTTTCTGTTTTGGCAAGGCCAAAGATGAAGAAGATACTTATAGGAATATCTTTTAATGTGAGATTGGCTCACTTCCCTTCAAATATCGGAATCCCTAATCATTATAGGAAACTTCGAAATAAGGAATGGAAGCCGATAGAAGATCGTTTTGAGCGAAAGCTTGCAACCTGGTTAGACAAGTTGCTATCCTATGGGGATGGGCTTGTTCTAATAAATTTGGTCCTTTCTGGTCTACCAATGTTTCTATTCTCGTTCTTTGAGGTACCTAAGGGGGTAAGGAAAAGACTTGATTTCTATAGGTCTAATTTTTTTTTAGCAAAGTGATGGCCAGAAGAAGAAATATATATTAACTAAATAGAACATTGTATGTAGACCTAAAGACCAGGGGGGTCTTGGCATTGAGGTGCTTGATATTAAGAACAGATGTTTACTTAGCAAATGGCTATTTAAACTTCTGACAGAGGAAGGTGTTTGGCAAGAAATGTTGACAAACAAGTATCTTGGGAGTAAATCTTTGTCCCAAGTTCAATCTAAGCCTACGGATTCCTCCTTTTGGAAGGGGTTATGAAGATTAAAGGTGATTTCTTTAAGCGGGGTTCTTTTGCTGTACGGGGCGGTATGAATACCAGATTTTGGGAAGACACCTGGCTAGGTGACACGCCCCTTAACAACCAATACAATAGTCTCTATAACGTGGCCACAACTAAACATGTCTTAGTCACCGACGTCCTTGGTAATGCACTATTAAATATAAGATTTAATAGGACGTTAACTGGAGATAGATGGGATGTTTGGGTTAGTTTAGTGCGCAAATTAATGGTTGTTCACTTAACGAATGAACCGGATAGTTTTGTATGGAAGCTCTCATCTACTGGTATTTTCTCAGTTAAGTCTTTGTATGCTGATTGTTTGAATGACCACACTGTTTTCCTGAGAAAATACTTGTGGAAGATAAAGGTACCACTCAAGATTAGGATTTTTATGTGGTTCCTTTACAACAAGGTGATTTTAACAAAAGATAACCTGGCAAAACGTAGATGGAAATGATGTACTAATTGTGTCTTTTGCGGTTCAAGAGAAACAATAGACCATCTTTTCATATCCTGACACTTTTCTCGTTTAGTTTGGAGAGTAGTGCATTTTACTTTTAATATACCTCCACCTATGAACATAACTAATTTGTTTGGTAATTGGTTAAATGGGATTGATAAAAAAACAAAGGAACGAATCTTTATTCGGTTTTGTGCTTTAGTTTGGACAATTTGGAATTGTCGGAATGAGGTCATTTTTAATAGGTATCCAAATTTCTTACAGGTTATTCACAGGGCGGCTTCCTTGATTCATCTATGGTCATATCTCCTCCCTGTGGAGCAGCGGGAACATTTTGATACCGGATGCAATCGTTTGATGGCGGTCGTTCGGGCTATTTTCAGCCAGGGTGGCTGGTTGCAATCTAGACGCATTGGAGATGGCACTTAGATTTTATTTGGCTTCGTCATTCTTCCTTTGGCTGATTTATACAGCCACCTTGATTGACCCATGAGCGGGATGTAATAGATGTTTTACTGGATGTTTTGATACTCTCAATTATGGTTCAATAAAATGGTTGTGTGCATCTCCCAGATGCAGAGGCTGGGGCATTTTAGCTCCCATTTCGAAAAAAAAAGTTTAGTGCACACAGTGTGCAGCTGAATTGGTGTTCTAATCTGGTTCCGACCCCAAACAGTTAAATTGCATAGAGACGGTTTCCTCCCCT
This sequence comes from Lolium perenne, assembly GCF_019359855.2. Classification (NCBI taxonomy): domain Eukaryota; kingdom Viridiplantae; phylum Streptophyta; class Magnoliopsida; order Poales; family Poaceae; genus Lolium; species Lolium perenne. The sequence continues at coordinate 47,583,126 of NC_067244.2, forward strand.
TCCATAGTGGCATCTATAACTTTTCATGGTGAATTGTTTAATAAATACACTGATGTGTACTCTCCTCCACGATCTGTTCTTAGTATTATAATCTTCTTGTTTGATTGATTTTCCACTTCAGCTTTAAATTTCTTAAACATTTCAAAACCTTCCGATTTATGTTTAAGAAGATAAACAATAACCATATCTAGAATAATCATCTATAAATTGATGAACTAAACTTTCTGACCTCCAAGTGTGGGTGTAGAAAATTCCCCGCAAATATCAGAATGTGGACTATGGCAAGTTGTCCAGTCGATCCATCAGCTTTAGGAAAAGTTGATCTAGTCATCTTTCCCATGATGCAAGCTTCGCATATGTCATAATCCTCCAACTTAATATTCAGGGTTCCAGAACTAATAAGCCTTTTAATTCTGTTTTTAGATATGTTTCCAAGTCACAAATGCCAAAGATATGATTCAGAACAATTATTAGTGCCATTTATATTCCTCATGAGGGAGTTACCCTCTTCCCCTACCAAACAGACTGGGGAGTTTTCTTTCAAAATATCATTAGAAAATTATAATACATCATGTCTAATTCCTGAATGTGCTAATTCCAGCAAAAGTTTAACCTTTCCAACACCAAATAAATTGTTATATCCGATGCATTCCATTTTTGACATTGAAATTAAATTCCTTCTCATGTTAGGTGAATACAGGGTATCTTATAAAACTAACTTTCCTCCACAAGGGAGTTTGAGAATGTAATCCCCTATCCCAACTATATCTGCTTTAGCCATTATTTCTAAGTAGACAGGTCTAGTTCCTTTGGGAAAAGTTTTCATAGGAGAAAAAATCCAATCTCTAGCTATATGCCTATATGTGAGAAGCAACCTTCAGTGGTTATGCTTAGCAATGATGGCTCCCTAGTACTTGTTTTTGGAAGTAACCCCTTCTCCAATGTGAAAACCTAAGATCTAAACATGATGGTTAGGCTAGACGACTACGATATTTGTATAGTGGGGAGGCATCATTTTGGAGAAGCTTTTCCACAGTCGATGTGTTGTCACAACTACTGGTGCTATTGCTGATACGAGTATCTGATTAAGTTAGCGGGGGTTTCCTATTCTTTTTTGCTTCTTCTTTAATTTTTGGCATGGGTCCATCCTTAATATTTAAACTTGTTCTAGTTATTATATTGTAGCAGAAGTTAGGTGCTAATATCACCTTGTATTAATATATTGTTTTTACGGAAATAACTTTGTACACACAGGTATGGGTGAGGAAGTAATCTGTACCGTCCAGAACAGGATGCTGCTTTGAGATCCGGAGAAATCAATGTACGAGAAATTAATTTTACATACATTTGTGAAATTGCGTCCCCGACCTTTACTCCGCGCGGGAACAGAAAAACTGAGGGATGGCCGCGGCTGCTGTGTCTCTCCGTTCAATTCTCTTCGTGGCCCACAATCACTTCTCCTCCTATCATTGAACAATCTCCTCCACGCGCCCCTTTCCTTCTCCTCTCTCCCCAATCTTCCCAACGGCAGCGAGCTTGGCGTGGAGGCGGAGCCGCGTGCTCGGGCGCGCTCCCACAGGAACTGCTCGAGTTGGCGACCTTGCCGCCGTCTCGCCGGTGAGGCGCCCGTGCCCGCCCACCTCCGCCGGCAGTAGATGATGTGGATGCTCATGAGCTCGCGTCGCCGCCGTACGGGGACGTGGAGATTGGAGAAGAAGCTAGTGTCCTACTTCATGCGGTGCCTCTTCCCGCGGCCCACGGCGTCCGATCCTCGGACGTTGCGCACGCTCGCGGCGGACCGCACTGTGGTTCGAGGAACTCATCCCTTGGTCGTCGTTCGGGCACGTGGCCGCAAGCGGAGCAATACTAGAATCCTTGCTGGAGGCCGCCGCGCAGAGGTTTCACATCCTCTGAACTGAGCAACACCTTCTGCACGCAGTGGCCGAAGCTGCTCGAGGCGCTTGCCACGAGGTCCCCCGATGACACGCCGCACCTGTCAATCACCACCGTCGTGTCAGCCACGCCTTCCGCCGTGCAGCGCGTGATGTCGCGCGCATCCGCCGGCTGCCGCGCGCGCCCATGCTCGCCTAGGCTGTCGTGCGCGCCCATGCTCGCCAAGGCTGTCGTGCGCTCGGTCGCCCTCCTCCACCCCGCGTGCACGCGCCTTCGCCGGCTGCCGCGCGCGCCCGTGCTCGTCTAGACTGTCGTGCACACGGTCGCCCTCCTCTGCCCCGCGCGCACGCGCCTCCGCCCATCGCCACTCTTTCCGCCGCCGCCGCCGCCGCTGCTGGCCTCGTCCGATTCACTCATAGACTATACTAGATTGATCCAATCTTGTTCATTCTTGTACTAGTTGCTTGTACTAGTTCATCTTTTAATACTGTAGTTGATCCAATCTTGTTTACTCTGGAGTACTAGTCGGCTCTCACCTCAGGCTCTGAAGTCTGACCCAGCTATGAGCCCTCTTTGGCCGTAATTCCTGGGAGCTGGCATCAAGCGAGACGCCAGATACGGCATCTCTCTCACCACCGGTTCAGGATCTGGGTACCACTCGCGTCGATCTGCAGAATCACAAGGTGTCGTTCATGCTTTTTTGGAGCTCGGTCGCTGCAGAATATGCTCAAGGTGGAGCTGCCACATGCCACTGAACCTGAGCGCCGCAGAGCATCCGCCCCAGCAGCACGGCGGAGAGGACGGGAGGAAGAGTATACGCGAGCGGGCAAGGTGAACGGAGAGGAGACAGGACAGGTGGAGCGGACCGACGGAGAGGATGGGGTGGAGTAGCTGCACCGCAAACCAGCCGCGCCGGCGGCATAGCGGAGAGGACAGGAGGCGGAGGAGCAGCTCGGTCAGCGAGCGGGAAAATCGACGAACCCCGGTGGAGTAGCTGCACCACAGAGCAGCCGCGCCGGCAGCACAACGGAGATGACAGGAGGCGAAGGCAACGGAGAGGATGGTGCAGCGGAGAAGGCGAGAGACAGCAACCGCGTCGGCCGAGCAGCCGCGTCGGCCAGAAGAAGGTGGCGCGAGCGAGCAAGAACTTGCCGACGGAGTGAGGATTATTGGGAAGATGGGCAGGAGAATGGCGACCGTGGCCCACAGCTTTTCTGGTCCGGGAAAAGATCCTCCATATCGTGCGGAGTAAAGAACGGGGAAAAGGCGACTGAAAAAATGTAGGCAAATTAATTTCTCCACCTTTTGTTTTCTCCGGATCTCAAGGCAACATGTTGTTCTGGACGGAACTGATTGCTTCCTCACCCATACTAGCGTGTACAAAATCCACACTCATTGTTTTTATCAAAAATAATAATGCAGATATTTAGTTCGTAGCTGTCCTAGCTAGAACATCGGTAGGTATACGGTGCCATAACGTATCTTTCAGGTTCTCGAAAACCTACAGTGCTTCATCTAGTCGATCAGTTAATATAAAGTACTCCGTCTCTCAGAGGTATGCAGAAAATAGAGCGGTCTCTTCTCATTCCCAACCGTGTGTTGCAGTATCATGTATAATAGGCTCACGGCAAGTGCAATTGAAGAAGAGAATCTGCGTTGACATACACATTACTCAAGCGATCCCACTACATTGTCCCAACTAGCAGGAAAAATACATGTGGCTTCATGGGAATGGTAGGTGTCAGGATCAACAAGGGGCCAAGCAGGGGCGGTACGTGATACTTCGGTTGCATGTGCACTACTGTGGAAGCAAGAGGGCGACCGAAGATAAGCTTGTTCTGACACTCTTAGATGGCATCCTGAAGATTGCTCTGTGAAAAGATATCTAGTGCTACAATGTACTTGTGAGCTACTTGATTCCAGGAGGATCTAAACCGCTTATTTTTATTCAATGGACATGATCGGATGTAACTGCTCCTGCTATGGAATATACACAAACAAGTCTCTGTGCTTCTTCACATTGTAGCGCAGTCGTCCTCTCTCACAAACACTGGATTTGATTCATCCCCAAATCGCCTATATAATTAGTGTAGCGTAAGGCAGCAACAGCCCTCAACCCACCGCTGCCAAGCACGATTCTGGACCACCGTCCCGTGCAGCGCCATCTGCTCATGTCCATGTATGGTCAGAAACATCTTCAATCAATGGGCAGGGGGCGGAGGGAGGGGGGGCGAGCAGGGGCTAGACCCCCCCCCAATGGTTCGCCCCCCTCAATGTTGTACATCAGGTATTAGTAGCTATTCTAGTATACATACGTGCTAATTGGCCGGAGATAATTAAATTACTGAACTAATTAGACTATGCTTAATTGGACTTGCGTGGAAACAAGTAGCAGCCCAACAGCCCATCCGCTGAAGCCATAGTGGCCTGCATCTGAAGTTGTTTTGCCACACCAAACGTTTGTCCACGATCGAAAATCCTTCTCTGCGTCTAGCTGCTACCCGCTAGGGCATATGCCTGCCGCCGCCGCTTGCCGATCGCCATCCAGAGAGGCAACGAGACCAGACCGGGACATGGCCGCGGCGCTAGCAGTCCAGCGCTCCCTCCTGTCGTATTTTCTGCTGTGCCATCAGCCCATCACCGCATCAAAACTGTTGTGCCGTCAGTTACTGTAAGTATTCTATGTAAATGGTCAAACCTAGCACTCTTGTAGCTACTAGCTAATAGCTTCCAGTTTTCTTTGATGAATTAAACAAGCTCCCGGTCTTGGTTTATTAGGGCACTTACATGATAATAGCTGAGATCATTAATTTGATGTGTTTTTCTTTATATATTGCGATGCCTCAAATACGTAGAGGAAAACAACAACAATCATAAAGTCCTTTTACAAGCCAATTGCTTCAATCTCCAGCATTCCTACTGCCCAGATTATCAACTTGTTTAACAGGTGGTGCATATCTAATGAATTTTTGGCTTTCTTTTTATGGCCAAACATGTTTTGATAAAATATTATTACTTTTATATGTGCCGCAAACATTTTATTTCAATAATGGTGAGTAGAAAATCATCAGAAATGGGCTTTGGATGCACCAAACAGTTTTCTCTGATGGCGAAACATATGTTCATATATAGTCCTATATTAATGCTAGCCTTTTTTAGAAGACATGCCTAAAAGGCTTTCCTATTGATTATGGCATTTAAAAATCGACATGTTTTTATGTTATATTTTGTGTGTGAGCATTGACTTCTCGCCCCCCCTATACTTGAATCCTGGCTCCGCCCCACAATGGGTACATTTCGCTTGAATTATTGTTGTTTCTCTACTCTCCTGTCTTGGCTTTTCCTTGGGAGTTACCCCTGTGTCTCATTTAATTAGCATTGTGAGTTACAGTCTTATATGCTTACTGATTAATTGTAGCCTCATTTTGAACTTTAGCATTGATCCTCGAAAGAAGGTAAATATGCGTGGCTAAAAGATACAAGAAGCCTGTTACGTACAATAGTCTCGACCACCATACATGTTCCATTCCATGCGTGTAAATTATCTTCAATCTATACTAGGCCAAGCCACCATACCATGTTGCATACGCGTAAATTATCTTGAATCTATCCTAGGCCACCATAAGAAAAACATGTTCAATGATGAAGCGTGAAAATTGTATTGGTCTACTTTCTAATTGATTTCTCACCTGTTTTTCTAATTAGTAAATGTTGGAGCAGTGAGAGGGAAACATCAGCAGTTCACACATAGGCAGGTAAACAATGAAGCATGGATCGGCCTTCAAGAAGGATGCACGCTTGTCAGGCTCAGAATGCTGAGAAAATGCTTCAAATGAGATTGTGGTACAATAAATAAGCTAGTATGCAAACAATCAGAAGTTCACTGACCCCATCTTTACCTCTTTTTATCATGGATCCTTATCATGTCTCTGAACTAACACTGATTGGATCTGCCACCTATTAAATTCCTACATATATCTACTTCCTGGCTGCATGCCTTTTTATCATGGAAACTAGGGTGTGCAGTAGCCTCGCTATTAGGGTTCGTCTAGGATTTGGAATAGATTACAGCAGTGAATTCGAGATACAACTGTTTCTGGTTCAAATTACAGGAATGGGAATCGGGTGGTACAAGAAATGGGACAGGGAAGCCAGAGCCGTTTAAGCCTTGATCCTTCTACATTTTTAGGGTATTCTGCATGCCTCTTCCTGGTTGCGCTGCCTCCCATATTTGTAATTCAAGCGTTGTTGGTTTCTGATAGGTTGGCCAAGCCCATACGACGGTCCATGCGCCAGCCCATGGCGGGGTATAGGGAGGGTCCCGGACACCCCTCCTGGGGCGAATCCTATACACCGACCAGGTCGGTGTATACGGCGTGCCGCACACCCCCCACGCACCTTTTGGGCCGGCCCATATCCGGCTGATGTTTCTTCAACTTTCCCTGTTAGCGAGCGTGTCTTCTTCTTCGGGTTCTCCGCCGCTGAGAGTTGGAGTCCTCCTTCGCCGATTCATCCCCCGAGTCTGTTCCTCCGCCCTTCTTCGCCCGAGCTCTGGTTCTTCCGGGTTCATCTCGATCGACGGCGGCGGAAGGTCCTTCGCCGATTCTTCCCCCGAGTCTGTTCCTCCGCCCTTCTTCGCCTGAGCTCTGGTTCTTCCGGGTTCATCTCCATCGATGGCGGCAGGAGGTCAGTACCGTTTTCATGTTCTCCCCCTACGCGCACTACTGGTTCTGATTAGTGTTTTCCCAGAGGAATTTCAGGGTGGGTTCGCTAGGATGCGTTCTTTTTTTAGATCTCCCTAGGTTTCTTTTCTCCGTAATGCATCGTGCACATGATCTCTCTCTTAGCATTCACTCCATAGAAGACAATGCATAGTCCCATTTCTAGATCCGTGTTGCTGCTTCTAAGAAGACACGCATAGCTCTGTTTCGAGATCCCCTAGGTTTCTTTTTTACCAATAGACTGGGGAGTTTTCTTTCAAAATATCATTAGAACATTATAATCCATCATGTCTAATTCCTGAATGTGCTAATTCCAGCAACAGCTTAACCTTTCCAACACCAAATAAATTGTTATATCCGATGCATTCCATTTTTGACATAGAAATTAAATTCCTTCTCATGTTAGGTGAATACAGGGGCAACGCATTTCGGATGCCCAAACAGACGCGTCGTTCCAAATGGTCGAAATCGACCGCGCGTCCGTTTGCGCGGGGTGGCTCCAGCGGCACGACGCATAATTTTTTCTCATTCATAAAAGTCATAATTTACATTAATAAAAAAACATAAAAACACTCTAAAAAGCCATAAAGGCGTGGTAAAACTAGGTACTGCCTACTGGTCGTCGTCGCTGACGAGGTCGATGAACTCCGGCGTCGGCCATGGAAGTTGGTACGCCGGTGGTGGAGGAGGAAGGGCAGGCTGCGGCAACTGCGGCTAGGCCGTCGCCTGCACAGGAGGTTATGGTGAAGGTGGCCACGGATCCCAGGTCGGAGCAGCAGCCCGCGCGCCGTCGTTGGAACGCATCGGCGTGGCCGGAGGAGTCGCCGGCCTCCCCTGCGCGAGCGCTGACTCGCGGAGCTGGATTGCGAGCCCGTCCCACAAAGCGAGCTCGTTGAGCTCGTCGAGCTCTCTATCATGGCAATGGCCTCGTCCTCGGTAATGTCCGACGGCTGGTTCTCCGGATCCCACGTCGGCTTGCCTTCGTCGTGGTCGTAGTCTGCGCGCTCCGCCTGCTCGTCCTCGTCCTCGTCCGCGTCCTCCTGGTCGTTCTCATCTTCTTCCGTGGCGATCTCGCGGTCGAAGTACTCGAGGTCGCCGAGGTAGCCAGCGCGGCAGCATGCGTCGAACTCCCACGTCCTGAACGAGATCTAGTTGTAGGGGTTGAGCGCATACGCCGGATCTTCTCGTAGATCCGGCGGCAAGATCGCTCGGCGGCGGCGCACCTCGTCCCGGCGCTCTCGGTCCTCGCGCGGCACGGGGGGACCGGCACACGCCTGGAGTTGAGGTACCAGCCTGCTCCAGGCAGGTTTGCGTCTGGCCATGGCACCGGCTGGTTTTCCTCCGAAAGGCGGCGCGCGAGCTCGATGCGAACGTACCGCCCGACCCGTGGCTTCTTGCCGGACCGCGAGCCGCTAGCCTCGTGGTCGTTCTTGGTCTTGCGGAACGGCCAGCATTTCTTCCCCATGACGTCGGTCGGGTGGATAGTGTGGGCTCTGGCAATGGTGTGGTCGGGGAAATGGGCGCCGGCAGCGTTCCTTTAAGAGCCTCGGACGCCATCCCGCCTTCAATGTCCTGCCACTGCGACGCCACCCAGCAGCGCACGCTCGCGGAAGCCGAGGCGCGTCATTAACGCGGCCCTGGAAAGCTGCAGCGCGCCGCCCGTAAGTAATGCCGCGGAAGACGAAACATTTGTGCCCCTGCCAGGCGGGCCCATGCGAGGACCGGGCGGACGACCGCTGTGTCCGCGCAGCGTCCACAGAGACGCAAACCTGACGCATATTTGGACCACATTTGCATCGCTGCGGACGGTCTGGTCACTATGCGTCGCTTCACTAGAGGTGGTACCAGACGCATTTTTGGCTTAGGCAGCGTCGCCCCGTTGGAGATACCCTAAGATCTAAACATGCTGGTTAGGCTAGACGACTACGGTATTTGTACAGTCTTACTATCCTGGGGGAGGCATCATTTTGGAGAAGCTTTTCCAGAGTCGATGTGTTGTCACAACTACTGGTGCTATTACTGAAACGAGTATCTCATTAAGTTAGCGGGGGTTTTCTATTCTTTTTTGCTTCTTCTTTAATTTTTGGCATGGGTCCATCCTTAATATTTAAACTTGTTCTAGTTATTATTGTAACAGAAGTTAAGTGCAACTAATATCATCTTGTATTAATATATTCTTTTTATCAAAAATAATAATGCATATATTTAGTTCGTAGCTGTCCTAGCTAGAACATCGGTAGGTATACGGTGCCATAACGTATCTTTCAGGCTTTCGAAAACCTACAGTGCTTCATCTAGTCGATCAGTTAATATAAAGTACTCCGTCTCTTCTCAGTCCCAACCGCGTGTTGCAGTATCATGTATAATAGGCTCACGGCAAGTGCAACTGAAGAAGAGAATCTGCGTTGACATACACATTACTCAAGCGATCCCACTACATTGTCCCAACTAGCAGGAAAAATACATGTGGCTTCATGGGAATGGTAGGTGTCAGGATCAACAAGCCGATCGAGCAGCGGCGGTAGTGCATGACGTGATACTTCGGTTCTGTTCGATTCGACTGGCATTTTTTTCTCGGTCGCTCGCAGCGTCGGACGGTCGCACCAATCCCCAGTCGCTCAGCTCGCGAGTGCTGCCACAGAGCCTGAGGGGGTAGCGGTTAGTTGGGATGTTGAACGGCTGCTGAAGCTAGCTCGCATGTTGTTCAGGTGTATCGCAGCCTGCTGGAAGTTGCTTGTATGTTATTCACTTTCCTCCTTCCTGCCCTGTTTTTCCTTCCTTCGGTTGTATTTTCACTGGTGCAATATTTATGAACCAATTCAAGAATTACTAAGGTAGCTTACAAAATAATCTGTACCTAGCTATATGTGGAGACCATTCTTATTTGACACTACCTTAAAATCAGCTTTTCTAGGGAAAATTTTCTTCCTACTTTGTCTAAATTTCTTTCCTGGTTAGAGTATAGCGTGGAGAGGTATGATATTTATATTGTTTGCATTGTTTTATTTTCACTTCTTAAGCATGACTTCACATTATAGACTCAATTCCTAGCTCCGCCACTGCTTCGGTTGCATGTGCACTACTGCCGAAGCAAGAAGGCGGCCGAAGATATATATCTTAGATGGCATCCTGAAGATTGCTCTGTGAAAAGATATCTAGTGGTACAATGTACTTGTGAGCTACTTGATTCCAGGAGGATCTAGACCGGCCGCTTATTTTTATTCAATGGACATGATCGAATGTAACTGCTTCAGCGGAATATACACAAACAAGTCTCTGTGCTTCTTCACATTGTAGCGCAGTCGTCCTCTCTCACAAACAATGGATTTGAGTCCTCTCTCACAAACAATGGATTTGATTCATCCCCAAATCGCCTATATAATTAGTGTAGCGTGAGGCAGCTAGCAACAGCTCAACCCACCGCTGCCAAGCACGATTCTGGACCACCGTCCGGTGCAGCGCCATCTGCTCATGTCCATGTATGGTGAGAAACATCTTCAATCAATGGGTACATTTCGCTTGAATTATTGTTGTTTCTCTACTCTCCTGTCTTGGCTTTTCTTTGGGAGTTACCCCTGTGTCCCACTTAATTAGCATTGTGAGTTACAGTCTTATATACTTACTTCCTCATTTTGAACTTTAGCATTGATCCTCGAAAGAAGGTAAATATGAGTGGCTAAAAGATACAAGAAGCCTGTTACGTACGATAGTCGCGAGGCATCCTAAGCCACCATACATGTTCCATGCGTGTATATCTTCAATCTATACTAGGCCAAGCCACCATACCATGTTGCATACGCGTAAATTATCTTGAATCTATCCTAGGCCACCGTAAGAAAAACATGTTCAATGATGAAGCGTGAAAATTGTATTGGTCTACGTACTTTCTAATTGATTTCTCACCTGTTTTTTCTAATTAGTAAATGTTGGAGTGAGAGGGAAACATCAACAGTTCACACATAGGCAGGTAAACAATGAAGTATGGATCGGCCTTCAAGAAGGATGCACGCTTGGAATGCTGAGAAAATGCTTCAAATGAGATTGTGGTACAATAAATAAGCTAGTATGCAAACAATCAGAAGTTCACTGACCCCATCTTTACCTCTTTTTATCATGGATCCTTATCATGTCTCTGAACTAACACTGATTGGATCTGCCACCTATTAAATTCCTACATATATCTACTTCCTGGCTGCATGCCTTTTTATCATGGAAACTAGGGTGTGCAGTAGCCTCGCTATTAGGGTTCGTCTAGGATTTGGAATAGATTACAGCAGTGAATTAGAGTTACAACTGTTTCTGATTCAAATTACAGGAGTGGGAATCGGGTGGTAGAAGAAATGGAACAGGGAAGCCAGAGCCGTTTAAGCCTTGATCCTTCTACAATTTTAGGGTATTCTGCGTGCCTTCCTGGTTGCGCTGCCTCCCATATTTGTATACTAGGCCAAGCCAGAGCTGGCATGAGTATTAGAAATATTTAACATATTTCAAACCATACTTGATAATTTTGTTGTGGTTCCCGTAGCAACACAAAGGTTCTCAAATAAAAATTCCAAATCATAGTAATTTTGAACCAACATGTTTGTTACGACAAAATACTCAAACGACATTTAAGAAACAAAAAGATAGAAAACGTATGTAGTCAAAATAAAATGTTCAAACGGTTCACAAAGGCAAACTGACAACTATATTTTTTATATTTCTAGGCTTGGATCCCGTCCCAGATAATCGATACAATTATGCGGTGAGAGGAATATGGGCTAGGCCACAGACATCGGGCTGAAACTGTAATAAGGTGAATAAATTTCCAGCGTGAGATGGTGGAAAGTAGGCTTTGAATTGTGAGTTTCACACTGCTAACAAAATAATGTTGAGTGGAACGAAGGTACAAACAGAAGCTCTAGTGAAAATAAGCACATCAAGCTACAACAAAGGGCTTATGCATCTAGTACGTTTCACTCCATTGATATACATCCCCTGGTAGCATCATACTAAGGCAACTAATTTATCGTCCATACAATCACTCATATATAACACTCACCACTATTATTTCAGATCCAGATACATATTCATATATCACACCACAAACATAGGTCATCATCGCCCCCCAGAGAGGTCAGAAAATGTGCCGACGCTTGTCGTTAAGTCTGTAGACGACATGATGGATGGGCGAAATCCTCTGTTTTGCATTATGGACATCATGTTGAAGTTAAAACGTGTGGGCGCCAGCTCGGGTAATGTGGTCTCTCCACTGAGGTACTCCATGACTTGTTTCATGCTAGGCCTTGCAGTGGGTAACGGATGCAAGCACAAGAGCCCTAGCTTCAGCACCATGCTGGCCTCGTCCTTCTCATAGTTACATTGGAGTCTAGTGTCCACAGTTTGCAAGAGCGTCCCGTTGTGCCAATGCTCGAGTACCCAATCCACCAGCATAGCGTCTTTGTCTTCGTTGTCTTGCTTGATTGGTCTCTGTCCACATGCTACCTCAAGAAGGAATGTGCCGAAGGCAAAAACATCCGTAAGAGGAGAAGCCTTCCCCGAGCGTAGCAGCTCCGGGGCTAGGTAACCCAAGGTGCCAACCACATGTGTGGTTTGTAGGTCGGTACCATGATCATATAACCTTGCAAGGCCAAAATCACCAAGCCGTCCATTCATTTCACCATCAAGGAGCACGTTGCTTGCTTTTATATCTCTGTGTATGACAACTTTTTCCCAATTCTCATGTAGATAGAACAAGCCACATGCGATCCCTTTTACGATCCCAAACCTCTGGGTCCAACCTAGTGTAGGCTTGTACTCTTCACAATGCAGATACTTGTCAAGACTGCCATTCGGCATGTACTCGTACACCAGAATGAGCTCATCTTTGCGCCGGCAATAGCCAAGCAACTGCACCAGGTAGCGGTGTCGAAGGCGGCCAATACTAACGACCTCAGTGATGAACTCCTTCATCCCCTGCCTTGACTCATGGGACACTTTTTTCACGGCTACTTCCAATTTGGATACTGGGAGTACTCCTTTATGTACTTTCCCAAAGCCTCCTGCTCCTAGGAGGTTCTTGTCCTTGAATCCTTCTGTTGCCTGGTACAATTCCTTGTACGAGAACCGATGTGGCCCAAACTCCACCTCCCAATCCTCTCGTAGCTCACCGTACCTCCGATGCCTTTGTACGAGTAGGAAAATGGTGATTCCCACGGCTGTGATGAACGTTGCGGTGGCAATGGGAAGGACGATCTCCAACACATTAGATCGAGACTCCGGATGGGCACGAAGCAACTTGGGCAAATTGGTGATGTTGATTGCCGGAGCAGGGCCATCCATGGCAAAGCTCCAACCAAGCACGGAGTATAGTGTGCTGAGCGAGCCAGAGGAACCCGAGAAGCCAAGAAAAGATAGGTTCTGGAGCACATCGGAGAGGTTGGCGGTGGTTGTAAACAATGGTCTGTGAGGTTTGGCAGCACCGAGCGGAGCCAAAGTCGATACGATCTGTGTGGTCTGCGCATCATATTCGACCCACACTTGCATGGGATCCCCACTATTCAGAGATAAGTTTGTGAAGCTACCAGTGTCATCATCATAGAAACCAGCTGTGTGGGATTCAATGGAGATCAGCCCATTTATGTCGATGCCAACATGGTTGCTGTCGATGTCCTTGAACTCCCCGTTCCCGAAAGTGTCGAGCTCAACCACGAAGATGTGGTTGTCGGGTCTGCCGTTTGTGGAAGCGTTGAAGAGGCCTAGGAAACTGCCTGGCATGGCGCCGGAGAAGTTCCTGCCCGGAGCTATGAAGAAGGCCATGCCGCCACTGCTTTCTTTGTCAAATTCGGATTGGACGGCGAAGACGAAGGAGAGCGAAAAAGATTGTACCGTCCCGCCACGGAAATGCAAGGGAGCCCGGTGGAAGGCGTAGCCTATGATGTCGGAGCTGTTGGTCAGCTGGAGGAGTCTACCAGGTTGGACCATGGCGGAGCCGTCCAGGATGATGTCGGCTGCTTGGAAGCCGGAGTAGACGAATGACTGCACCTGTGCAGTGCACGGAGCTAAATGGTTTGGACCAAGGGAGAGGATCATGAGGCACATGAAGTACACAAGGATGGATGGATGAAGCTTGGCGGCCATGTCTACAGCTAGGCTGCAAGTAAGTACATAGAGGGGAAGCAATATGGATGGAAGTGAGAAAAGTTGTTTGCGGTGTTCGGCAGCTACACACGTACAACGCAGTTTATATTATACCACTTCATCAAATCGTCCCAAAATCAAGTGCATGCCACATATCCCATCTGAATGCGTGGCCTGATAATGACATCATGAGATGATATGTTTTCTTGAGTTTTCCTCTCTTTTTTCTCTCCAATGGAGACCACAATAACATGCCACTAAGGAATTTGTCAGCGCAGCCTCTAGGTCAGAACAAAAACTGACGCATGGCAGCAAGCCTTTTCAAGTTGAAGGGCAATAATTGAGGAAGAATGTAAAATTTGAACTGGAATTATTTGCTTGGTATCTTTGACCATACTGGAAGTTGGATCGAGTCGATGTCATTTTCCAATCCCAAATAATTTCTTACGCAGAATACTAACGCTGTCAGATATAATTATATCTAAAAGAAACTATGGATGTGGTAGGTCCGAACAAAAATGACGCAAGGCAGCAGGCCTTTTCAATGGCACTTACGGAGCAAGGGGACAGATCAGTCACAACTGCGTGTGATTTCAGGTGTTCCAAGCAATCCATCACTGTCCAACATTTAACTGCAGAAAACAAGTAGGATTAGCAGCTGGTCTTTCATCTTATCTTTATCAGTAGAAACTTCCGACAAAACAAATTATACTCTGCTCTACTTAACTTCTTGCACCAGTCCAATCCAGGTGGCATAACAAACAAATTTGATCTTTCAACCTGTGTTTAACCGTACAACTTTCCAGGCCAATCCGGTTAACTTCCGAACAACCAAAGTATACATGGACAAGAATATACTCAAGAACACATATCTAATATAGGAAGCTCGCACACCTGCCCAGGCATCATTTTCAGGTCAGTTGAATCTCCCAACATGTAACTTCTTAATTTCAGTTGTACATTGGATATCATCTCAGCCTTTGGACATCTATATTGTATAAACTGGCATGGTTGTGGTATCTAGAATATAAACAGTAATCTGGACTCTCGAGACTCCCCACTCCGATTGTTTGACCCATAGAAGGGGTGTGTTGAGTTTTTCCCTGACGATGGACGAGCCCTGGCGGACCCCGGCGCGCCTAGCCCGCCGGCGGTCAGGCTCTTCTATCCCTCCGACGGTGTTCCCTGCTCCCTCTCACGGCCGATTCGATCCGCTCGACGATCTGGAGGTGGAGGATGGAGTTTCGGTGGCTGAGGAGGTGGCGTGGGCTGGCCTTGAAGATGATCCGGAGGTGATGCCGATCAACAAGGATCTTGATCGTGATGCGCTCTTGGAGGTTTTTTGGGCGAAGATCGGTTTCCCGGCGACGGCGTCCAGGTCCTGGGGGAGGAATGCTTCCACGGTGGCGAGGGCTGTGCCGCGGGCGCGCTCGTCGTCTCCTCCGCGTGCTGCTGCGATGCCTCGTCGGGCGTCCTCTAGCTCGCCGACGGGGAGGCGGATTCCGCGGCAGCCGGCGCGCCTTAAAGGGTGGAAAGGCCCTCTGCCGCCCAAGAGGTTCACGCCGCCGGCGGTTTTCGGTGACTTCCTCGACGCAGCCGCCAAGGGAGCAAGGCGGACGTCCGGCGGCGAGCTCCGGCCAGCGAGCGGGGCGGCTTCGCTGCCTTCGGTTCAAACGGAGGCAGCGGGATCTTCGCGCCTTGGGCCGCGGCAGTGTTGGGCCAAGCTGGGCCGCGCGCTACTGGGCCTGCAACGTGGGGTTAGACGGGCGGGGGTGACGACGATCGATCATGCAATCATACGATCGTCACCACGCCGAAACCACGTCGCCTCCGTCTCGTATCCATCAGCGCCGCCGCCCCTTCCACCTGAGCATCGCCTAATCCTCTCGCCGTCGGCCGCCGCCGTTGGGTGTCCTCCGTTTCGTCGATCGTTCGCCGACGTTGTGGCGTCGGCCGGCTCGGGTCCCATGGCCGGGCCGCCCCGCTCCGTTCCTCCGGGGACGGCGCCCGTTCCCCCGGGGACGGCGCCCTCTTCTTCGGCGCCGGCTCGTCCGCAGGCGGCGGCAGCTGCGTCGTTAGCCGGAGGGTACCAAGGCCCTCCGGGGTTCCAGGGTTGGCCGCAGGGGGCACTCATGCCGCCGGCCCCTGTTCCACCGCCCCGGCCTCAGGCGGGTTTTCGCCCGCCGCAGCCGCGCATGCCGGCCGCTCCGTTCGTGCCCCCTCAGCAGCCGCCGTACCATCCTCAGCAGCAGCCATACCCACAGTACCCGCCGCAGCAGCAGTATGCTCAGTTTCAAGGTCATTATTTCCCCGCTACTAATCCTTTGCAGCAGCCGGTGGTGTCACAGGTACCACAGCAGGTTAATCCGCCGGCGCAGCCTGGGCAGCAGAAGAAGAGGAGGAAGAAGAAACCCGTCGCAGCGGCGGGGACAGCGGGAGGTGGTACTGTTGTGCCGCCAGCTCCTATGCAGGGACACATGCAGGACCCGCACCCGGCTGTTGGACCTACGGCAGTATTGGAGACGGTTCCTGCACCGCTGATGCCGGTTGTTCCACCGGTGGTTGCTGCGCCTGCGGTGACTGCACCTGTGGTGAAGCCGAAGAAAGCGGGTCGCTGTTGGAAGTGCGCGGTCAACACTCATGCTTCTAAGGACTGCAAGGTTCCTCATTACTGCTTGGTTTGTGACTCTGGGGCTCATCCCACTATTCGTTGCCCTGTGCTGAAGACCCCGAGACCTATGAGTTTTTTTGTGGGTTGCGGTAATGACGCCACGCTAGATCTCCAGGTTCCTGACTCAGTTTATAAGCCACAGTTGCTATCCAGCGGAGCACCTACAGCTTTGGTTCAGGTGTCAGGGGAGGGGACTGTTGCAGCGGCAGATATTCAGAATCTCATGGCGCGCATGTGTCCGGGGAATCCCACTTGGAAGTGGGAGGCGCAGCCTCATGGTGATAACGCTTTTCTGATTGGGATCCCTACCGCTGAGGACTTGTCGAGGATTGACGGCATGCAGATGAGTGTGCCGAAGATTAATGCACAGGCCATGGTTTCTTCTTGGACTCAGCAGGATGTTGTGCCAGAGTTTGTGATGGAGCCTGTTTGGGTGCATGTCGAGGGTGTCCCGAATGCTCTACGCCACTTCCTCGGTCTTTGGGCTGTTGGTACGTTTATTGGTACTACTGTTGATGTGGATTTGTACACCTTGAGGAGTCAAGGGACAGTTCGTATTCAGGTGGCCATGAGAGATACTTCTGTTCTGGAGAAAGATAAGGCCAAGCACGGACCACCATGCTTAGAGGTGCTGGCTCGCTTGCAGCTTAATGGATACAGGTTCAGATTTCGCCGTGAGCCTTCTGAGTACACGCCGGACCCTAGGTTTCGTCCTTTCTTTTGGAAGGGTGAAGATGGGGATGATGCGGCTCATGGCGACGATGATGGTTTTGATGATGCCACGGCAGAGGGGGCACCAGGGGCCTCACTTATGGACGTTGATGGTCATGCATCTTTGCCTACTTCTGGCTCAGCTTCGGTGCCGGTTACTCAGGTCGCCATGACCCCGTTTAACCACTCGCCGACGACTGACAGGGGCAAGGCGATTGTGGCTAGAGCTTTGTCGGTGTCGCCACACTTGGTGGCAACTCCGCCTCCGTCGCGTGTTCGGACTTTCATGCAGGGGAGGACTCGTCCGGTGTCTTCGTCTCCTGCTTCTCTTGGTGGTCCTCTAGCTGCTCCCACTCCGTCTTCTACCTCGCCACAGACGGAGAGGGGGCTACCACGGGCTTCTTCTTCGACGGTTGGCTCGTCGGACTTGGGGGTGCAGCGACACGCCGCGGTGGTGGTGGAGCAGCAGCAGCCGGCCTTGAGCTCGGCGTCGCAGCAGCTCCCTGCCGCTGTTGCGGCGACGCAGCAGCACACCCCTGGTCCGGCGGGGGTTCAGCAGCTGGCGCTGCACCAGGACGCTGCCACGGTGGGGCAGCAGCCACCGTCCCCTGCTTCGGCGACACTGCAGCAGCCGGCCAGGCGATGAGGATCGCATGCGATCCGGCCACGCCTGGGCAGCAGCCGGCCTCGGGCCAGAGCACCCCGTCGCCGGGCGGAGGGCCTGGGGTGGCGCCGCCCTCGCCCCGTGCGCCTCAAGAGGAGGGGCAGGGCCGGTTGGGGAGGCGCCCCAGCCAGTCTCCTTCGTGGCGACGCAGCAGATCCCCGGCGCCCTCGCCGCCTTCGGGGGTTTCGGCGTCGCGGTCGGGTTCGGTGCAGGGGGCTTCATCGCCATCTACCCCTGCATCGAGATCTTCTTCACCAGCGTCAGGACGGTCTTCTTCACCATGCTCGTCTCCGCCTCCGCCAGCGGCCCCCGTTTTGCATCCTCCCCCCACTATTCCTCCACCAGTGGCGCAGCCGCCGGTGAGGAGGAGTGGGAGGTTTGCTACGACGGAGGGTGGCGTGGAGGCTACGGATGAAGATGTGATGCAGAGGGCTATGCGGCGTAAGGCGGAAAAGAACCTCGACACGGCAGGTACCAGTTTTTCATCCAAGTCCTTCACTTCTTTTTCTGATACTAGAATTTCTTCGAATTTGAGTAGTGTAGGAATTTCTTTGGGTAGAGGTTCGGCTGAGATTTTAGCTTCAGCTCATGTGTTGAGACAGACGGAGCTTGACCGTTTAACGGTTGCTCCAAATGGATCCACTGAGCTGGCTACTTCCACTGTTGACGATGATGAAGATGATGGCATCCTAGATGGTCATCTTCTCTCGGCTTTAGTTGGAGGTGTGACAGAAGTTGATTTAGACCACTCAGAGCTTAGTTCAGTTTATGACCTCTCAGCCTCTGAACGTGGTTCTAGATCATCGGCTGGAAAGAAATCTCGTAGATATGGCAAAAAGTCTAAATCCAAAATAGTTTCTCGATGAACGGCATGTTTCGGAATAGCAGAGGTCTTGGTGACTTGGCTAAGCATTCTCACATTGCCGATGGTTGTAGAGATTATGATTTAGATTTCATTGCTATATCGGAGACGGGTAGGCGGAATTTCACACAAAGTTTTCTTGACCGATTGTCAGGCGGAATTAACTTTCAGTGGTTTTCTCGCCCACCCCGTGGTAGATCCGGTGGTATTTTACTTGGCGTCCGTATTGATACCATGACTGTCTTAGCTAGTTCTGATGGAGAGTACCACGTTAAACTCGACATTCAGAATAAAGCAGACGGGTTCAAGTGGACTTTGGTCGCTGTGTATGGTGCCGCTCAGGATGCTTTTAAGGCTGACTTTTTGCGTGAGTTGGTTAATCTTACAAAAGATAATCCCTACCCGATTTTAATCGGAGGCGATTTTAATTTGTTGAGATTCCCTCATGAGAAAAGCAAAGGTCGCTTTGATGGACATTGGCCTTTTCTATTCAATGCTGTCATTGACAGTCTTGATTTAAGGGAGGTGTTCATGTCTGGTCGACAGTTTACTTGGGCCAACAGCTTGCCTGAACCCACCTACGAGAAACTAGATCGCGTGTTGATGGACACCGAATGGGAAAATAAATACCCTATGGTGTCTGTCCGTGCACTAGAACGTATTGTAAATCTGTCCGACCATGCCCCCATCCTTCTAACCACTGGGGAACCCCGCCCTGTGTGTAAGCGGCCGTTCAAATTTGAACTTGGCTGGTTACATAGGGATGGTTTTCATGATATGGTTAAGAAGGTTTGGGAGAGACCGGTCGGTGGCAGCTCTCCAATTCTGAGATGGAACAATAAGATGCGATCATTACGCAAACATCTCGGTGGTTGGGCTGCCCATACGGCTGGTATTCTTAAAAAAGAGAAGGCTCGCTTATCAAAGGTCATTGATGAGCTTGAGGCCTTTGCGGAGGTTAGACCGTTGTCGACGCAGGAGATTGAACTCAAAAATCAATCAAATGCGCAGATGGCGAGTCTTCTTCGTGAGGAGGAACTCAAGTGGTACCAGCGATCCAAAGCCCAGTTCATTTTAGAGGGAGATTCAAATACGCGATATTTCCATGCTTCAGCCAATGGAAGACATCGGAAAAAACGTATCCATTCTCTTACTCAAGATGAAGGGGTGATTGAAGGCCATGAGCAGCTCAAATCGTACATTACTAATTATTATAAAGGCTTGTTTGGTCCTCCGGAGGAAAGTACTTTCTCTCTTAATGAGGATTTAACAGCCGATATACCCCAAGTTTCCGTTGAGGAAAATGGTCTACTAACCGCACCTTATACTGAGGAAGAGGTTCAGAAGGCAGTTTTCCAAATGGAATGCAATAAAGCACCGGGTCCTGATGGTTTCCCAGCTGAGTTTTATCAAACTTTCTGGGACACGATTAAATCGGACCTTCTAGATTTGTTCAGTGACCTACACTCTGGACAACTAGAATTATTTCGTCTAAATTTTGGTGAAGTAATCTTGTTACCGAAAGTTAATGAGGCAGAAAGGATTCAACAATATAGACCTATCTGCCTATTAAATGTAAGTTTCAAGATTTTCACGAAAGTGGCCACCATTAGACTTAATACGGTAGCGGATCATGTTGTCCAGCCATCACAGACGGCCTTTATGCAAGGAAGAAACATCCTTGATGGAGTGGCGGTCTTGCATGAGACGGTACATGAGATGCATTCTAAGAAATTAAATGGGGTTATTTTGAAACTAGATTTTGAAAAGGCGTATGATAAAGTTAAGTGGTCGTTTCTACAGCAAACACTCAGGATGAAAGGTTTTTCTCCAGAGTGGCGCGCTCTGATAAATGATTTTGTGTATGGGGGTAGTGTCGCAATCCGGGTCAATGATGACACCGGTCACTATTTCCAAACACGAAAGGGGTTACGTCAAGGGGATCCGTTATCACCGATGTTGTTTAACATTGTAGCGGATATTCTGGCTATACTCATAGAGCGGGCTAAGGCTGATGGCCAGATTGAAGGTGTGATTCCACATCTAGTTGATGGTGGCTTATCTATACTTCAATATGCCGATGATACAATTCTATTTATGGATCATGATCTTGAAAAAGCTCAGAACTTGAAATTAATCTTGGCGGCCTTTGAGCAATTGTCAGGATTGAAAATCAATTTCCATAAGAGTGAATTGTTCTGCTTCGGTGATGCCCAAAATGATGCGACTACGTACGCAGAGTTGTTTGGTTGTGGGCAAGGCCAATTTCCGATTCGTTATTTGGGTATTCCGATTCATTATCGGAGACTTACAATCGCGGAATGGAAATTAGTGGAAGAAAGACTACAAAAACGCCTTAGTAGCTGGAAAGGCAAGTTGCTGTCCCTAGGTGGAAGATTGATACTCATTAATTCGGTACTCACAAACATGGTACTGTATATGTTATCATTTTTCATCTTACCAAAAGGAATTCTGCATAAACTCGATTATTATCGATCCAGATTCTTTTGGCAAGGGGACAGTGAGAAAAAGAAATATCGACTGGTTAAGTGGAGTATAGTTTGTAGTCCCAAAGACCAAGGTGGGCTTGGAGTTCATGATTTGGAAGTCAAGAATTCGGCCCTATTGGGAAAATGGCTGTTTAAGCTCCTCACTGAGGATGGGATTTGGCAGACTATCCTTCGCCGAAAGTATATCGGTTCGAGGACATTATCCCAAATGGTTTGGAAACCAGGGGATTCTCACTTCTGGGCCGGGCTAATGGCGACTAAAAATGAATTTTTTCGCCATGGCACTTTTTCAATCAGAAATGGAGCACAAATACGTTTCTGGGAAGATGCTTGGCTTGACAACGCACCCCTAAGTGAACAGTATCCTGCTCTTTATAGGATTGTTCGTCGTCAAGGTGATACCATTGCTACTGTAATGGCTACCTCACCCCCGAATGTGACGTTCAGACGGGTTTTACTTGGACAAAGACTTGCGGCATGGAATACCTTAATTCAACGGCTTGGGGATATTCATTTATCGGACGAACCGGACGAATTTAGATGGAACCTTCATGCCAACGGTGCTTTTTCTGTGAAATCTTTCTACAACGCGATCCTTCTCTCTGATCTACCAGTTGATAATAATAAAAAGATTTGGAAGATGAAGATACCATTAAAAATTAAAATTTTTGGATGGTATCTTCGTCGAGGGGTAATCCTCACCAAAGATAATCTTGTTAAGCGTAATTGGCATGGGAGTACTCGATGTGTTTTCTGTCAACAGGACGAAACAATCAAGCATTTGTTCTTCCAGTGTCAATTTGCGAGATCTATATGGTCAGTCATCCAAGTAGCGTCTACCCTGTATCCTCCGACTAGTGTTGCCAATATTTTTGGTAATTGGCTCCATGGGGTTGATTCAAGGTTTAAGCTGCTTCTTAGGGTGGGGGCGCTAGCAGTTATCTGGGCGCTTTGGCTATGTAGAAATGACAAGATTTTTAATGATAAAAATTGCTCTTTGTTGCAGGTCATCTACAGATGTACAGGTATTCTCCGTTCGTGGTTACCTCTTCAGCGAGTGGAGAACCGAGACCTGTTTACGGAGGTCTGTACACGGTTGGAGGCTACGGCGAGGGATACTTTTTCCCAACATGGGTGGCAGCATAGTCTACGGATAGATGCCCCACCTATCTCTTAGGCGTTTTATGTTTCATCTTTGATGTGTATCTCGCCTAGCTTTTTTCTTTTTTATCACTTTCGAACCTGAGACATCATAAACGGCTGTGTGCATCCTGGTTATGCAGAGGCTGGATGTAATTGCTTATAAAAGTAATGAAAGCATCCTTTATCGAAAAAAAATAGAAGGGGTGTGTTACAGTCAATCTCGGATATCCCTTTCCTCCTCTATTGTAGGGCCCTACTTTTGAGTTGGAGAGTACCATAGGCAACCCGTGTGCAGACCTAGGTGATTCCACTTAGGCGTCCTCGTAGACATGTGGCAACAATGTCTTGAAAGTGCGGAACATCATTGCATGTGGTAACATTGACAATGGGCATACACATGCCGCTGGCAAGGGTCGCCAAGTCGGGATGGCACACAAGTGGGACATGAAAAACGATAATGTTTAGTAGGCGAAATTAAATATGAGAAATGTGAGGACTTCTATTTTCCCTACAAGTTCTCTATCTCCTCATTCGTCTTTTCAAATACGATATGACCAAATATGTATATGTTCTAGTGGGATCGAGTAGAAGGGCGATAATTGAGGAAGAATGTAAATTTTGGGCTGGAATTATTTGCTTGGTATCTTTAGAGCATCTCCACTCGTCTCCCCGAACATGCCCCCGGCTGGCTTTTTTTCCATCCGGACGGCGAAAAATGGCCCAGCCGCGCCCCCGGTTCCTCGTTTTTCCCCGGATTTGGGCCTTCATCCATCCGGCGAGTCCACGCCAACCCTAGCCTACCGGGGCGCGCTCGGGGAGTCCGGACGAAGCGAAAGCGCGAGAAACGCCGAGAAATCTCTCCCGCGCTTTCGCTTCGGCTTCGCCGCAGAGGTGGACCCGGCCGGTCAGCGGCAGACGCATCGTCTTTCGCGCGCAGTAAAGGCTGCCGCCGGTCAGCTCGCCGCGGACGCGTAGCATCCACGCGGCATTAAATCGCCGGCTCCAGCCCCGCCTAAATACCCCGCTCGCCGCGACGCGTAGCACCACTCTCCCCTTCGACGAGATCCATGTCGTTCAACGAGGAAGACGACGCGGCCAACAACGGCTTTCCCCGCCCGTCGCTCCACGCGTGGGAGGGGCACCTCCTCCACCAGGCGGGGTACCCCTGCCCGCCGGACACGAGGCCTACCGGCGGCGGGTGGCGGCTAAGTGCGGGCGGCGTGCCAATCCCGCCGCCACCCCATGGACAACTCCTCGACGCCGCCATCGAGGAGGTCCGGCTGACGCTGTCGGACCAAGACCGCGCCGAGCCACAGTTCCACCCCGACAACTACACGGCGTGGAACTCGTTCTTCCTGCGGCGGTGGGGCGCCGGCGTTGGTGGAGCGCGCCAGGTCGGACGCTCGAGGCCGTCCTCGAGCACATCAAGGGCCGCAACTATCCCGTTCTGACGATGCCCCCGCTGTCGAGGGCATCGGCGAGCCGCCGCCGGTGAAGCTCCTGGCAGCCACGGCGCATGGCTGCCAGCTCCTCGTCGTCCGGATCGGCGTCGAGGTCGACGCCGATCTCCAGGTCGGCGCCATCGTGGGCGCCGGTGAAAACGGAGCCGCCTTCCCCGCCGAGCAACCGTGCGCGCAGCGGCGGCGGGATCCTCATCCGCGAGCCCTCGACGACACGCGGCCTCCTCCGCCCCAAGCGCGAACCAGTCACCTCCGGCGAGCGGAAGCACAAGCCGGCGAAGGTGAAGGTGGAGGAGGTCAACGACGCCGAGGACGCCGCGATCCTCGAGGCCGTCATGGCGAGGTCCCTCCAGGACCTCGTCCCCGCCGAGAACGCCATGCCCCTCGACCAGGCATGCGCCTGGTCGAGAGAGCAGTGGGAGAAGGAGGAGGCGGAGCGGCAGGCTCGGCTCCTCGAGGACGTCGCTCGCTACCGCCGGCCTGCGACTCCTCCATCTGGCGGCCACGTCCCCGTCACCGACCTCGACGCGGAGTCCGATGACGACTGGTACAAGCCATCGTCGTCCCCGCCGCGCGACAGTGGCCGGTGGGGAGACCCCGGCCAGGGCACCAGCAGCCAGGCGCCGACGGCGCCACCACTTTCCAATGATGGCGGCGACGGCGACGAGGACTACACGGTGTTCTACCGCCATTTCGGCATGTAGAGCGCCGTGTTTTAATATTTAAATTTGTATTCCCCCGGCCGAAGTCGAAATATATTCGAATTCAGCCTCCATGTATGAACTTCGCCCTCTATATAGTAAATATCATTAAATTTAGTCTAAACTCAGTCCTTTTTAGCCGTATTTCGTCAAGCTTTCGTTTTTCAAATTTAGATCGGCGTCTTCGCCTGAGATCGCGGCTGGGAGGCAATTTTACGTCCAATCCGGACGAAATTTGCCCCGGATTTCGGCGTGGGGGGGCTCTTAACCCCATACTGGAAGTTGGATCAAGCCGAATCCCAAATAGTTCCGTAGGTAGAATACCCTATCAGATACAATTACCAAACAAAAAACTATGGATGTGGAAGGTGAAATCAGCATAAAAAGATATATCAGCATTTGTGTACGCCTACGATGGAAATATGTATCTCAATTCCGTGTGCAGTTCTTTCCAACTATGCAAACTTTTGAGTCAACTTTGATCCGCACAAAATAGCTTTTTATAATTTTCTCGGCAAGGTCAACGTCATACTAACATCCACTTTGACATTTCACAAAGTTCCTTTTGACAAAGTTCCGAAGGAACGCTGCAGATATCCACAGCGAGTAGATTGTTTTGGTTCGTATTCATATTTGTAAATCATTTTGTATCTAATTTATTTATATTTTTCACCAGGTCTTCGTACTGGTGTATCAAATTTTCGATACCACGTAGGGGTCATATATGACCATTAATGTATTTAGAATTTAACATATTATTTGGTGCACTGCTAAAACCCCCAATAACCACATGCATATGAAGGATATCATAACTAGAAGAAGACTGGGAATAAGGTAACAAGCCTGGGGTTTTACAATAGGGGTGCGAGCCTACTAACCCGGGAATACGTACAATAGAGGGGTACCACCTCCTTGAAAAAGATATAAAGGAGGTACATCAGTAACAAAACAAGTTTTTCATACAAATATTCAGAAGTTCAGCGGTAGAACCCACATAGCAGAAATACAGTGACCAAATTGGAGGATGCTGCAGAAAAGACCCCTGCGCTTACGAGGACCAAAAAGGCCGGCCAAGGCACAGGTCATCTTCCACTTGAGACAATGGATGCTGCACCATGGCTTGCCGTGGAAGAAGGATACAGCATGACGTATGGGTCAAAACCTTCATTCTGCATCGCAGCGAGCATCTCGAAGTTGGTGTCCACTGGTAATGATGGCTCTGGTGTTGCGCAGTCACCGTCAAGGTACTGCATTACTTGGCGCATGGTAGGCCTGGCGTCCATGAATGGGTGCGAGCATAGTAGTCCTAGCTTGAGTGCTAAGTATGCCTCGTTTACATCATATTCACCATGGAGTTTAGTATCCACCGTGTCGACGAGTGATCCATTGCGCCAATGCTCAAGGACCCAATCAACTAACATGGGATGTTTTCCTCGTATATCTTGGTTGATTGGCCGTTGTCCACAAATGACTTCAAGGATGAATACACCAAATGCAAATACGTCGGTAAGAGGGGTTACCTTTCCAGTGCGTGCTAACTCAGGAGCTAGGTAACCTATGGTGCCAACCACGTGCGTGCTCTGTGGATCCATGCCATGGTCATACAACCGTGCGAGACCAAAATCACCTAGTCGGGCATTCATTTCAGCATCAAGGAGCACGTTGCTTGCCTTGACATCTCTGTGGATAACAATTTGTTCCCACTCCTCGTGAAGGTAGAGCAATCCAGATGCAACGCCCCTGATGATCTTAAACCTTTGAGCCCAGTTTAGAGTAGGCCGCAGGTCCCCATGATATAAGTATTTGTCAAGACTTCCGTTGGGCATGTACTCATACACCAGAAAGAGTTGGCCTCGTCGCCGACAATAGCCGAGTAACTGCACGAGATTACGGTGCTGAAGCCGTCCTATACTGACAACTTCAGCGATGAACTCCTTCATGCCTTGCTTCGACTCATGAGATACTCTCTTCACGGCTATATCAAGTTTTGATTTTGGCAGCACCCCTTTGTACACTCTTCCAAAGCCACCAACCCCAAGCAGGTTCTTGTTCTTGAAGCCTTGTGTAGCATAGTACAGATCCTTGTACGGGAACCGGTGAGGTCCAAACTCAACCTCCCAATCTTCCCGTAGCTCAGCATACCTCTGATGCCTTTGCACAAGTAGGAAAATGGTGATTCCCACGGCGAGAACAAAAGTGGTTGTTGCTAATGGCAATACAATCTCCCGGACCTTGGACCGAGGCTTGGAACCAAGACGGGGAAGTCTTGGCAATTTTTTCATGTCAATAGCTGGCGCAGGCCTATTAATGCCAAAGCTCCAGCCAAGTATGTAGTGCCGGCTTCCATCCCTGCCCGCCGAAGACCCAAAGCCAAGATATGCGTCCTCGGTGATTACCATTGAGAGGTCGTAGATGCCGGAGATGAGAGCCCTTGCTGGTTTGGCCACGCCCACTGGAGAAATGGTCACGTTGATTCGTGTCGACTCCCTTTCGTAATCGATCCAGAGTTGCAACCCCTTGCCACTGGTGAGGTTCAAGGTGTTGAAGATGGCAGTCTTGTCGTCGTAGAAGCCAGCGGTGTTGGACTTATTGGAGATGACACTGTTGATGTTGATTCCGACATGGTTGGCATCGATGTCGTGTAGATCCCTGTTGTTGACGGTGTCCAACTCGATGGCGAAGATGTGGTTGCTGGAGTTTCCCTGGTTCACACTGTTGAAGATGCCGAACCACTGCGTGGGGAGAGCGGATGAGAAATCCATGCTCTTAGCGATGAAGAAGGCCATGCCTTGGCTGGGCCGGTAGTTGGGGTAGATTGCGAATACAAAGGAGACGGAGAAGGATTTTATGGTCGTGCCATTGGGGGATTCACGGAGCCGCAGAGGAGCAGGGTAGAATGCATGGCCTTTCAGAGTCTCTTGGCCACTGGAGAGATCAACAAGGCCGTTCCGGGTCACCGTGGCGACGCCATCCACAGTGATGTTAGCTCCCTTGAAGCCCGAGAAGACAAACTCATCTTCTCCAGCAGCCAAGACTGCTAGGTTAAGTACTACTGTGTTGAAGAGGAGATTTAGAAGCAGCACTGACATGATGATGGTTGGAATTTGGATCTCCTGGCGATGCAAAAAAATTCGTCATTATATAGTCTCTGCAGCTGAGCTGATGAGCTAATTCCTTGCTTGGTGACACAACTATGGTGACTTGTCAAAACCGGCACGAAACATTCATTGATTTCTTCAGTGAGGCTTTTTGCCCACATTCAATTCAACACGACCACATAAGTACAGCAGTCAAGCTTGATACACCAATTCACGGAGAGGACAGCGCATATTTGCTAGCTACTCGATATGATCCGCTTGTTTCTTCCCCTGTCATAGTCGCTGTTGCCATCTGAGTCACCGTCATCCTCTGGTTTTAAGTCTTCGTTTTAGAAAAATAAATACTCAACAGTCGCTATATACTCTACCAGGTCAAAGGTAAAATAGTAAAAAAAGTTTAAATACACTGTTTTCCTAAGGACAAGTCTTGCATAGACTCAGTGCTAAGTTTATTTTTTTATAACCAATTTAAAAATGTCCTTTTCTATAAACACATATTTTTCCATGGCCGCCGCCCAGTTTTTTCCAGTCCTACATCATTGTACAATGCAGATAATGTTGGTCTTCGCGAAAAATTTGTCTGGCAGCCTATAGGTAACCTAACATGGTCTTCCCATAAGTATATATGGAATATCTTATTTTCGGTATATGTTAAATGTTGCATGTACACATCACAATCAAATAGTATGCATTGAGTGTATAGTGACAGCCTATAGGTAACCTAAGACTGTCTATGACAGGGCATGGCACAGGATTGTGACAGGCCAAAGCCGCCAATGCTTGATCGATCCAAGCTCTCTTGAATAAATTCTAGTGACGCACTGTCCACCACCTGTCCGTCCAGCACATAGGACATGGGCGTACCTATCATGGATAGTTTAATTGCGGTCCAATGTCACCAGCAGAGAAATATGTCTCCAGCTCGTACCTCAGCAGAGAATTTTTCAAGTATTTTTATTTATTCGCAAAATTTTGACAAGTCTATGAGTGTATACAATAATTTTTCAATAATATGATGCTTTCACATACCTAAAATCAACAAAGAGTGCTCTTTGTTGGCTAATTTTTTTCCAACGAGAAGGTTAGTCGGCCAATGGTAACAGCTGTGAGTGGCCAACAGGTCATCATTCAATCAAGTAGCACCTTGTCGACTAACATTTATCTGATGGGCCCTCTGTTAGAATCTTATGATGAAAATTGTGCGTACTGTTCGTTTTAACGTGTGATACATCATTTCTGCAATACATCTCCATGCAATACATCTCCATGCATAACATGTGATAAACATACCAGTTTATCCATTTAAGCCTATATGTCGTGCTAAACTAGATTGATTCATAATCTGATTTTGAAATCAGTGACTGATTGTGAACGCAGCACACGCTGACTTAAATAGAAATGGACAAAAAATTAGTACAGTAAAACAAAGCAAGAATGCAGAACTATATCATGCAGCATCAAAAACTGTAGTTGGACACCAAGAAACAGAAGGTGTGACCGACCTGCGGTTTGTGCTCCCTGATGATGTGAAAGAGGCGCTTGTATACTGTCCAGCTGTACTCCTGCGGGGTGCGAGCTTCGTCGCCCCACCATCGGGCAGTCAAAATCACGACCCTGTCGACCCCCGCAGCCTTTTTTAGTTCAATTCAGTCCATATTCAGTTCAGAACGAAATACCTTTTTAGCTCAATTCAGAACAAGAAAACTATCCATCGCAGGTCTAGAACTGGACTAGGTTATAAAAATAAATCACTAACTTTCTCAAGTTAATACTCTTTGCAGCTCAAAAGGTAGAGGGTGACATGGGCTTCACATTCAGATGAAAAAGAATGTGACATGGAACACTATTTTTCAAGTAGAACACTAATTTTCTCCAAAAAGGAAACGTAGCTATACCCAAGTAACACTATTATTTCAAGTAGAACAAAGACACGGAGTAGGCAACAAAATTAAACATTATCTTGCCACAAAACAGTATTCAATGGAAAAAGTAACAAGTTCTAAGTATTGAAATGTGCTAACCGATTAAGTATTCACATATCAGATGGTTACCCTATATTGCCAGCTTCTAGTTGATAGAAAAACAAATGCTGAAAAGATCAACACAAGTACACAAGCACAAAAACATATTTTAGCAATGGCCATGCAGCAATAGCTATGGTTGTATTTCAGTTCTACATTTCACTTAGCTTGGCAATAATATAGAGAATTGCATTGCAATAAGATCGCCAGACTAATAAAGAAACATACAATCTCGATTTTCTCTTATACTCCGTATATCTACTCGGCCAAATAATCACATGAATAATATTACAGTAAACACATATGGATTTTGTAACACAAGAGGGATTACCTGCAGTATAGAAACTTCTGTAGGGATAATGTGTCTTGTTATTCTCGCATCATATTAAGAAACTTATAACATGTTAAGAAACTTCTGTAGGGATAATGGGCCTTTGGTGCCACATCGAGCCAAGTTGGAACACAAATTCACCAATATACGTAGCCAGAACAAAATCGCATTTGAGTCCTCATTATACCCCAGCATTTTCGCCAGTTTGAGGTCACTATGCATTCCCTATGGAAAAAGACTCTCTAGTTGAATGGATTTCTGTAGCAGCACCCATTCGACAACACCATCATAGTTTGATTTCCTCTTCCACAATTGGATGCTCAGTTTTGATAGAACTGCAAAGCAAAGGCCACCATCATTTGTCCGTAAGAGCTGAAAGGAATAGCAGACTGTATAACGGGCGTTCACTGGCTTCCTGATCATATCAAGGCTCTGCCTTTCAATATCAAACGCAATGATGCCCACTCCACATAATGAGCAGCAAAATGCATTCCCAATAAGCACGCTCTCTCTTCTCTCTCAGAAAAAAAGCATGCTCGACCTTACGGAAAGAATCGCATCCGTAGTCATCGCTGAGACAATATCTCCCCATGCACCAGAAGCTGATTTGTAGAGGCAAGCAGATGCCTGTGTGTGTCCAATATGAACAGCCTCGACAAGCAATCGCCATGTGCCAGACCCAAAAAGTGTCCCTTTCAGCGTTGTCGAGCCCATGTGGAAAAGGCACGCGGTGCTGCTGTCCGGTGAGGGGATCCCATACGACGGCCTCGCGCCCCGAGCCATGGATCAGCACAACGAGGCCATGACAGCAGCAGAGGAACTTCTAGTGGTGGTAGGATCTTCTGCTCTTGGGCACGGCAAAGCACGCGGCCGGGATGCGGTCAGGCTTCATGCCTAGAAGAGGAACAAAGTCATTATATTTAGGAGTACTCCCTGCGAAAAAGCCCAACAGATGAGACTTGCAGTGGTGTTTGCGATAGCGTCTGAGAACTCGGGGTCGGAGAGGATGCTGCGCCAGCGCATGCAGACGAGGGAGGCACAGGGGAGGGAGGATGGCTTTGGAGGGAGGCGGAGGAGGATCTTCGTCAAGCAGGGGCACCAGTGCCGGCCAGGAAACTAGCATTGTCATCGTCGAGGACCTTGGACCAGGGATCGTTCGGTGTTGCGGAACACCGCAGCCGCTTGGCATCCACACATGCCATGGTTGGGATGGTATCACCCCTGAAACAGCAGGAAGCAACAAATAAATGCAATAATCAATGGGCATACTTCTTTGATCAACATAGGTGCAATACATATCAAATGTAATCAAGGTACTGATTACTCCGGCCAATGTGTGTCGCGAAATATCCAACACAGAGCAAGCATACACCATGCATTTTCCCCTTAGACACAACACACACAAACTGCTATAGGCAGAATGAAGAAGAATTGGGTGGTCTTACCCTGAGGAATCTGAGCACGATCCATCATATATCACCTCCCCCTGTCGCAGAACCCTCTTCTCTGTCCACTGTCTTCAGCAAAGCGAGGTGTAAGCAGGGTTTTGTTACAAGGGGAAATCAAGCAGTGGTTGCGTAAAATGAAAATAAAGCTACAGTTTGATGCAGCATACACAGCCCGTGCTGAGAGAAATTGGGCTTTGGTCAGGAGGAAAAATGTATCTAGGGTTTCCCGCAAAGAAAATATCAGAGAAGAAAAGGAAAGAAAAAACTAGAAGAGGAGAGGAAGGAGAAGCGGCAGCCTGACCTCGAATCGTTGGTGGCTGTGAGACGAAGGGGCTGAGGTCGCCAGCGGCGCTCGTTCGGATCTGGCAGCCGTTGTGAAGTGGAGACACTGGCGACTGAGCCTGCGCTGATGAAGGACAAAGAGGCACCTCGAATATCTGCTTGGGACGGAGTGGCTGAGGTCGCCGGCGGCGCCGCTCACCGCCGTTCTGCCGTGGGAACAGGGTACTGAACGGGGAATAGGCCAGCGTGGGCCTATTTGTGCAGTCTAATTTAAGCCCAGCCCAGTCTAAGAGCTGAAGCCCATCTATAAACTCGCGGAGCAAAGCACAGGATTTAGCCCTAAATAGAACCCTACACACGAGTTTCTTTATTTTTTTTCTTTTTTTGAACAGGAAAATGTCAAAGGATCTATTTTTTGTTTGGGAGTAGTTTATCATGTGTACCACGCGATAAAGGCCAAAGGATCTTGATACTGCATTCATTCCATCGGTGGGATACAAATTACAAAATGGTCCAAAAAAACATAAGTTTTTACTAGGACATGCAAGCTTACGACCCTAAAAATTAGCGACAAAAAACAATCCTCTGGCCGGCTAGGCCACCGGGAAGGAGGATAGAGGAGGTAGGCACATGGATGGAGCTCTCAATCAAGGAAAAGAGGGAGGAGAGAATGACGGGTTAAATGAGGACGGAAGGTAGCAAGAAACTTTGTTACGAGTTCTTGGACGGCCCTATCCATTACGACTCAGCTGCCTACGTCCCTTATATTGCCTTTTTCTCAGGGCTGCTACACTTTCCTGCCAAGGCCGGTAACCAAATGGATTCCCATAGCCTCGCAGGTAACTCCATGCCCCGCAAAGGTCATGGTTGTTCCTAACATTTTGCGGCTAACATGGGGACCACCGTGTTTACTCTGTTTCGAGTAAGCGTTCAATTCAACATAATCCCACCAGCCCGACTTACCCTTATCACCAGTTCATTTTATAAGAGAAACATTAAAACTATAATATACTTGTGTATATCACTTCATTTTGTTTTGGAAAAGGAATCGAATTTACAATTAAGGTCTAAGTATTCACTGTAAACTCTGCCAAAGTGGAATGCTCGAATTTACAGTTCACTTTTGTCCCTCTCCCTTTTGTCAATGTATGTCTCAGTTTTCTTTGATGAAGATACAGATGGGGTTTGGGTGATCCATTTCAAGTGCAGATAAAATATTGAAAAATCAAATTTTGCACAAGACATATATTGAAGATAGAAAATAAATAATGACAAATTTTCTCTTTGCAGATACATCTAAGTACTAAGCTGGTGCGTTGCTATAGGTATTTTTTAATTAAATATAGTTATTCCAAAATCCTGATTGGAAACCTAACAATCCTGTCACTCGATTCCACTAAACCGAAACATTTAACACACCTCAAGAAAATCTAGTTGACATGTTCCCTTCTTATCCCCACCAACCTCGAGAGAGCTTCCATTATATTGTGCACCACCCTTCCACCCCGCGGCCGACGGTGCCCGTATCTCCCTCGACTGCTACTCTGCTAGTGCCTTCATGGTCGCAGGTGGTGCCCTTACCTCCCACGGCCACTATTGACCAGCGGAGGCTCCTTCGCAGCCACAATCTTTGCCCTTAGCCAACGCGGCCACTTCCGACCGCTGCAATTTGCATCCATAGCGGACGCAACCACTGTCGCGATATTTCCATATGGGAGCAAATGATTCAGTAGTGAATGGCTTACTCCAAGAAAATTCGAACTGTTTGACCACAGTATATCCATAAGGTTAACACCTGGTGTTAGGGCACTGCATCTAAAGCATTTCTTTAAATTACATTGTGAAAGTAAATCCTTTTATTGAAATTTAAACATATATAGGAATCAACCAATTGTACTCATGTACTCCAATTTCTTGTATATTTAAAAAAGTAATCAATTACTAACTTCTGATTTAAAATTATCTTGGTCCACTAACACAAGAATTAATTTGAACCTCAAGGATTTAGCGTGCCACCCTACCTTTCACATTGCGCTGCCAAACATTGTTCAACCTTGCATCTAAATTATGAGATGCTTGTTTTGAGGTTAAATCTATGGCAGAAAAGTATGTGACAAACTGGTTTTTTCTGTAATACTTACGATTAATAGAACTGCACATACATATGCGTTGTGTCACTATACAACTTCAGCTAATGGAGAACTGAAATTAAATTACAAGATAGTGTGCCAGCCCCTGCTTAGTAATAGTATAGGTTCTTGCTCCGTTTCTCCGTGTACTAATCTGTGCCGTCCCACTTGTTCTTATAGCTCTTGAGGGCAGACCGGTGTGTGTAAGTCAGCAAAATGCCTATAAGGCTATAACTAATTGTTTTGCTATGAGGCCCAACATGTTCTGCTGTAACATGATCTCAAGTCCGATCTTGAGTCTTTGGGCCTTTATCTCATGTCAGATCTTTAATCCAAAGTATTCAAGCTTCGAAAGGATCCAGCCACTCATCATCTTCCCTTACAGCTTTATCCCACCGTTCTTTGAACTTTTCCAGCTCAGCTGACGATTTCCTTCTAATCTATTGAAATAAAAGAGGGACGCAATTGGCATTAGAAAATATAAAATGAAGCACATTGATTTAGCAAGAAGAGAACATATGTTACGCACTTGTGTCCGTAAATCCAAAGATCTTCGAGGTATCTATATCAGGAAAGAGAAAAGTCAGCAACAGAGTAATCGAATGGATTTTCATTGTTGATCAGGTGATAATAGTAGGCTTAGAGCAAGCAAGGCTAAAATGGGCACCAACTTCTATTTAACAGGAAAAAGGAACCAACTTTGGGAAGGCGTAACAAATGAAAGTAAAGTATTCTTGCTTCTTTGGCATGCAAATGATCATCGAGCTAGATATCAACTGATGCTCCTTCGTTACCACTTATTGATTCAATTTTGTAATTTTAGAGAAGAAATCGGACAACAAAAGATGTTCATTCTCTCTATAATTTCAGTTCATATCAGAATGTCAACAAACATATATCCAACATAGCCACATCATTTTTTCAAAAGAATATGATGATAAACAGACCTTGCTGCTATGTGATGGTCCACCTAATGATGGTATCCCTTGATGGACAACATACTCACTGTCAATCACACCAACCTTCTCAGCTCGGTCACCCTGAAATCACATGTCACTAGATGTATCAGTGTTTTGGTTGCTTTTATTATTCAACAAACCTATGCTTACAACATTCATCTTTATTGACAGAGATGCTAGCTGTAATGTAAAGTTGAAGAAAAACAACATAATAATTAAAAATAGAGGAACAAAGCTAAGCTATTGGTACTATCAGCTACTCCCTCTGTGCTAAAACAAGTGTCTCAATTTTTTCTAGATACGGATGTATCTATAACTAAAATGCTTCTACATACATCTCTATCTAGACAAAAGTAAGACACTTATATTGGAACGGAGGTAGTAGAAGACTAAAAGCCATCTTGAAATCATTAATCCATCAATCTTATCATTATGTTAGGATAAATAGCAGCTAATAAGAGGAAACAAGCACAGTAGTTTGCATATAACATATTAACATCTCTGCTTCTAAGTTACTTTGGCATGTTGAGAAATAACATATGTAGGCATGTAACACCGTGTCCTTGAAAATGCAAAAAAAAAAAAAAAAAAAAAAAAAAGAACTGAAATAAATTTTGAAGTTTCATAGAGCAAACCGACGTGAATTTGTACTATCTTAAGTACCTGAGCACAATAGCCGAGCTTCATGTCCAAGCCCCATCCATGAATCAGGTCATTCTGCGAGATCAGGACATTAAAAGTTGGATGTGCTATTAAGATTTACAACCTTCCAGTCACACTTAAATATGATCATACGATGTATTATCGAGCAGGTTAGTTAGAATCTGTACCTGTATTAGATGCCATACACATTTCCAGGCTGCACGAGAAAAAACTGGTGCCATACCTTCAACCCACCTATCAAATAATACAAGTTACGATACCATAAATCAACCGAGGCAGTTTACTGGAAGACGATAAGCACAATTTTTACCCTGTGCATGGAGGTCCTTTACTGTCATCAGAACAGTTCATGCTTGGACGATTGTCGTATACTCTCCTACAGAAACAGTAAATAGGTTATCGAGTGCACAGGAAAGAGTTGAATATGGAAGTAAGTCATATCTCGGGATGTGAGAATTAGAAAGACACGAGCACCTATGCACTTTTGTCATCTTGTTGCGGATTGTGATCCGATGGTGGATATCTGTTGATAGATCAGGGTCCAAAGCAGGCTGTGTGATTTCTAAGCCTTCAGAAACCATTATATCAAGATACCTAGGAAGAGAAACATGGAAAATGAAAAGGCATCTTTGAACAGAAAATGCAACACAGCAAGACATACCCTCAGAAGCAACGATAACCAAAACAAGCCGATAGCTCTCCACTCCAAGTACATTGTCAATAAAAAGCATTCATTT
The DNA here is from genome assembly GCF_019359855.2 of Lolium perenne. NCBI lineage: Eukaryota > Viridiplantae > Streptophyta > Magnoliopsida > Poales > Poaceae > Lolium > Lolium perenne. Next base: position 47,619,249 of record NC_067244.2, read on the forward strand.
AGGAGTTTCAAGATAACTCCATAGCCCCAAAATGTGCAGAATAAACAGTATTTCACAACCCTTGTCAAATCGTTGTTTCATCATTACTCAGGCCATAAGGAAAGGAGGCCCACAGTATTCTAATTAAACATGTTCTGATATGGTTAACCTGGAAGATGAGTTTCGATCACATAAAATACTTAAACCGTGAAGTACATCAAACTTCACAAAAAAAATACCTAGAATAGTCGGGGAGTGTGGTTTTGTCAACAAACAGGTAATTTTACAAGTATGTAGCTTATGTCACTAAACTTTGCTACGATGACGTCCTAGTCAACATTTGAAACCAAAAAGATCATTGTCGGCATGATGAAGTCCCATACCTCCGCGGATCGAATTTCTCCACTCCAAGGTCTTCATCCCATAGAAAGATGAAGTCATAGATAGCCACGACACTAGGATGCAGAAAACGCTTGGCAAACCACCTGCAGCAGGGACAACGCTCATATCCACAAAGCGGTGATACCTAATTCGGCAAAACAGACGGCATGCTATCTGGGGTTTACCATTTTGTCTGGTTGGGAGCAAGTACGTGTATGGCCTTGTCACTCCACTCAAGACCACGCCAGCCATCCACGTTCCCATCGTAGTGGAACAGCATGACCGTGTAGCTCTCATTGAGGAACTGAACAAAGTGAACGGTGAACACGTATCAGAACAGAACAGATAAACCTTCCTTCACTAAGAAAATACAGTTTGATGTCAAATGGAAGAATTTGGGATGAACACGGACCTTACGGGCCATGGTGTCCACATTCTGCATCTGCTCAATGCCCACTGCCATCGCCAGCAGAGCCTTGTACCTATCGTTCTTACTCTGCAGGTACAAAGGAGTGGTGTACATTAGCAACAGAGTGGCCTAATGAATCGGTCACCTAGAAGAAACTTTTTGCCGGGACAACGTAACCTAAGCAGTTCATAAATTAAGATGTCAGGATGCTGGCTGGTACGTCTGGGATGAAAGTTAAGAACCAACAGGGGTCTGGCTTTCATTTTAGCATGGTCTGAGCTGAATGAATCAGCTAATCACAATAACAGTAGAAAGACTAACAAACCTTTAGAGGCAGCTGTACAGTGATACCGCGAATGGATTGGTCCCAGTTAACCAGTTTTGATACGCTAATAACTGAAAATATGTTGTCAACACATGACAAACACTCACGCTCTTTGTTTCGGCACGCTTTCAGCTAACTGAACGAAGCTACTGAACGATGGTAATAACCTTTAAGAGTAACGGAAATTCAGACATTAAGTGGCACCACCGTGTGCGTGTGGGATTAACTGATGAATGAATCACGGTAACCGCAGGAGCAAAGGTGTGGAAGCCAGTGGGGTTAGGTAATCTCTCACCGCACCTTGGCGCTGGTTTTGGTTGCGGCGCCGGCGGAGTCCCAGAGCGGGCGGAGGTACATGTCGGAGCTGGTCTCGACGATCCCCCTTGGCAGGCCCTCGGCGCCGGTCTTGCGGCTCCACCTGCCCGCCGATCCTCCGCCCCGGCGACCCCCTTCCCGCCGCCGCTGCGTGGCCGTGGCGGCGTCGAAGTCGGACCTCCCGAGATCCACCTGAACGGCAGCCAGTGTCAGTCAGTCAGTCCGCAACTCAGACTCAGACATACACCGACAGACTCGCATCAAAGATAACCAGGGAAGCTGAAAAAGATGGGACCTTTAGGTGGTGGTACTGAATCTGGAGGGAGGCGACGAGGAGGAGGGTGAGGAAGGCGGCCAGGTACCCGCAGCCGCAGGTGGCGGCGCGGCGAGGTGGGTACTTCATGCCGCCGCCGCCGCCGCCTCTTGGTCTGTAGCTAGGCGGAGGAGGAGAAGATTCTAGAGGGTTCTAGAATGGTGAAGATGGGGATGGAATGTGAGCGCGGCGCGCGCCTAATCTAACGCCGACGATTGGAAGAATGGACAAACAAAACAAAATCAATTCATTTCCGAATCGGGCTGGTTTAATCTTAATCAAATCTCCTCGTACGCTTTTGGAAGGTTGGTCGGGTTCACGAGTGGGTGGGTGGCTTTGTCGTGGTGGGATAGCCCCACCTGTCAGCCAGCCAAAGTCGGTGCCTAAATTAATCGATTAAGATTTAATTAATTGTGTACTGTAGTGGGTGCAAGACACCTGTCCCGGTCAGTTTCAGTGTGCCGAGCTTAAACGAGTGCATGACACCTGTCCCCGTCACTGGCCTTTTTTCCACGATATTATTTTCTCCTTTCACTAATATTCAATATTCTCAAATATTTGTGACCTTTTTTATTTAATATTCTCACCTTACACTTTCTAATTAACAAATATTTAAACGAGTGCATGACACATGTCCCAGCTGTTGGCCTTATTTTTTCCCACGATGTTATTTTCTCGGTTCACCAATATTCAATCTTTCTAAATGATTGTGACCTTTTTTATTCAATATTCTCAACATGCACCTTTGAATTAACTGTACTTCTTATGTACTTGAGGGACAAGGTGACTATTATCCTTATGTGTGGTTTTTCTAATTAATGGTAATCTCCATGGATTAATATTTTTTAAAATTTATATGAATGAATACTACATAGGTAATGCTTGAAATCCATGTGCTGGATTCAAGTGTGGATGCCAAGAAGATAAAGATTTACCTTAAGTCTTGTCATCAAGATCATCGATTTAAAAAGTTCTTGCATGGATGTGGTGACCATGCATACCACTGCATGTTGTAGTATGCCAGTCGTTGATATAACATTCACGAAGTACCAATCCGCAAATATTACATCCCTCAGAGTAGTACAACAGAACATAGCAGGTCCATAACTCATTCATTTATTATTACAAGCATAATATACATATCATCTCGGTGCTCCTCTTGGGTCCTAAGAGGGATACTCCTCGGTTCGAGGCGAACCCAACTTAACTTATAATATAGGAGTCTTACTAAGTTATACATTTATTCCCTCGAGCAGTTAAGTACTTAGAGTTTGTACTGCTCGGTTACTACTACTACTTATCGGTCTAAGCTTGCTCTCCTCCGGAACCCTCCCCGGTTCCATAGACTATAAGGTAGTCTACACCTTCAACACCTCCAGAGAGGTCTGGTTCTTCATAGCCGATGATATCGGATCCTTCAGGGTTGTCGTTGTACTCCTCTAGATGTTTCAGACAATCTAAGCAGGGGATTTAAGAGTGGTATGAGTACGAGCGTACTCAACAAGTTCATTATAGAAAAGAGGTGTTTAATGCACTAGCTACGATATTAGACCAGAAAATCTAATACCAATGCAAGTTTTGATAAACATTTCTTCAAGAGGTTGCTTTTATTCCAAGAACTATGTCCGTCAGCCTTCACCGGTTTACTAGAACTTCATGGAGTTCCTTTCCGGCAGCGTTCGCAGTTCCAAATCCCGGAACAGGGAGTGACAGGTCACGATTCATTACACTCTGCAGAGGTGTGTTGCTTTACCCATAAGAGATCTTAACCTTGGTGCCAACCGGGCAGCTTTCCCGTCCACACTTCCTATGGTGTGAAGCCCGGTATAAGGTCATAGCCAATCATATTCCTCCGCTACCTCGCACACCCACCCTTTGTTGCAAACCCCGACCCTGGGTCCTCGCCGGTCCTCTTACACCAATTAAGGATGGACCCCGACCGCGACAACAGTTCTGGGCTCTACCATAAACTTCTTCGCCGGTAGCTGCAACCCATCATAGACCGCATTACCGTGGGGAATTAGAATGGGATCCCCACCCTCCGGTTGTTCTCGCAAGATACAACTGCTACGGTAAGCACATCCGTTGATGTACAAGAGGTGGAAATACGATTGACTATTTCGTCCCACTCCAGATCTTATGGTTAACACGGGTTTTACGGCACAAGAATCACTGGACGACATTTGTTGTTTAATCCTAGATGGATATAAACCCTTGCAATGGAACCTCCACCATATCAACACAATCCATGGTTCCATTGCCCACCACTTAGTCATATTCATAGTTATGAAAATAGTGATTTTGCTTTTTATGCAATAGTGATAAACATAGTACTTTGCAAGTAATTTGATAAAAATACTCGAATGACATGAGCAAGTGATGAACTTGCATGAACACTGCAAAGTGTTGCAATTGGATGGTGTGGACTGACCCTTGTCCTCTGTTGCTGAAAAATAGCATCATTGTCCGATAAGGACAATGGTTAAAGAAGCATTTATGCATGATTCCAGTTTTAGGGTTTGTTTCCCCCCTCCGATGTCTTTATTATTTCATGTGAGAGGTTAATACTAAGAATGACTTAGGGATACTCTATTTAGAGTAAAATACAACCTTGAAATGTTGTCAAGGTGTTTTTAAAGTCCAAAAGAATTTATGGACTTATTTTCATTATTGAAAATATAAGGTGTGATTTAAATGATTATTTAAATCATCAAATTTAAATTTATTCTTGTTTAACTTCAAAAATTCTATTTCATATTTTATTATGATAGAGATTTTTATACTGAGTGGTTTTCATATTTTTAATTATTTTTTAGAGCTATTAAACATTTACTATGTATTTTCAAAGTTTTAGCATTTTATATAATTGTGAAATGTCACAATTGCCCCTGGGCCCACCTGTCAGTGGAGCCCAGCGGGTTGGGTTAGACCAGCTCGGGTCCAACCGACCCGTGCGGTCGCTCACACCTATCCCCACCGCGCCGCCTCGATGAACCCTAATTCCCCACGCGCTCTGGCAACTCGCGTCGCCCTCGCCGTCGTCGGTCTATTCCGGTGAACTCCGCCGGTCATGGCCCTCGCCATGGGGCGCAATCGAACCGCCCCACGACGCCCGTCATTCTCCTCCGCGTAGATCTGGAGCTGGCGTTACTCCTGCTCGTCCCCGACCCCATCTCTGTGGCTAGGGTTACGGGATCCGCGGCGATCTCGCTGCTCCCAGGGTTCTTGGCGCTATGGTGCCGCCGTGATCCTCGCCGACGTGGTGCGGGGCGCTGCGGCGCTGTTCAAGGCGTGGCCTGGCCTGGCCAGGTGCTGCCGTGCGCTCGGCGTGCGCCACCGTGGCCGCCATGGCCGCGACTGCTGTCTGCTCGCCCTAGTATGTGCTCCACCCTCTCTCTCTCTTGACTGTTCTTCTTCTTCATCCTCTAGCCCTGGCTCGGTCACTGGCCTGCATCTCCATGTTGAGATGCTTGCCATGCCGATGCGCTGCTGCTGCGCTTTGCTAGCTTGCGCATGTGCTTTCTTGTGCTAGTTCTTTGTCTTCTTCTTTGCGCTCCACTGGCCCTGGCCATTGCTTCCACGGCCATGCCAGTGCTTGTGATGCTGCCTTGTGCAGCCCTGCCTTGCTACTGCCATGGTTACTACTGTTGTACTGCCTTGCTATGATATTCATGATTCTGTGCAAGATTCCTAAGCTATGTGCTTGCTTATGCTTTCATTTCTTGCCTAAATCCTTCCCCGTGCCTCTGTTCTTGTTACTATTCTTGCTAGACACTCAAGTGTATTCAATTCTGTTGCCCTGGCTTGATTACTGTGTGTATTCCTTGCAAATTTGCAAGTGCCAGTGCCCTGGTGTGCTATTTCTTGTGCTTAAATTCATGAGCATGCTCAATTGAGCATTATTGTTGGCTTAACAGTATTATTCAGTGATGAGTTCTATGTGCTTTACTTGTGTATCTTGATCCAGTGGTTCATCATGCCTGTGATGTGCTTCTGGATACAATCATAAAGCCATTAATTCAGTATCTGTTTATTCAGTTATGGCTTGGTGTAATTCTTCAGTAGCTGGCTCATTTCTGATGCTATGCTTGGCTATAGCAATCAGTAGCAAGAGCTAGCAAGCTCTGATGATCATATGATCATCATTTGCTTGATGGTTAATTGTTGTGCTTCTATCTGTGACTATCTGGTGCTCACTCTGTGTTGTGTGTGCATCACACAGGCTTGGCCTGTGTGTGATGGTGCTTGCTCAAGCATCAGTGGATGCTTGCCATGATCCATTGGATCATCTGCAAGGCTCTGGTGCATCAATTGCTTGTCTATTTCATTTATCTGTTTATCTTGCTTGAATAAATGGATGAATGATGTGAACTGTGATTCAGTGATGATCATTTCAGTAAATTAGTTAGGGCTAGCTGGATGCCAACCACTGGTTGGTACCCTAGCCCACTACTGAACCTTTCTGGTGATGATGTGGTGGTTCAAATTGTTGGCTGTGGGTTGAGGTGGCCCTGGCAGCTCTTTGATGATGTCATGGGTAGCTCCCCTTCTCTGTGGCTTGCTGTGGTTGGTGCTTGCTTGCTGAAATTGGATAATTGCTCACTGGTTGATCCAATACTGGACTTCCAGTGGCTTTTGATGTTGAGAAATTATGTAGACAAGGATTTGTCTATAGTCTGATGGCATAGCTGGCTGTAGGTGCTAAGTGTGTTGGGCTAGGCTAGCTGTGAATTCATTCTTTGCTGGATTCCTTAGTTGTGCCACTGATTTGGCATAACTACTGTTCCCATAGGATGATTACCTATTGGCCTTACCCATATTTGCTTGCACCAAATGGCTTTGTAGCCAGATGATGACACAAACAGGGTTCTATACCCTTTTTTGCTTCTGTGATGCATGTGTATGCTTATTTATGAGCAAAACATGGTTTTGCTCAGTATGATCTTGTTTATACCTCACTCCAGCTCCTAGATTCTTTGTTGGTGTAGAGGATTGCTTCAGTGTGGTGCTTATGCTTGCCCTGCTCCTCCTTGCAAGCCTGTGGTGCCTGATTCAGTGTTGTGGTGGTTTGAGTAGGTTGAACAACAATGGTTGTTCTTCCTGTTCTTGAGTTCTTGTGCTTCTGATGAACTTACCCAGCTGCTTGTCGATGAATGACTAGGGTTTGGATGGAAAAAAGGTTTTATACCATCCTTTCCTTGCTCTCCTGGTCGACAGCAGTGCCTGTCCACACTTGGTGACTCCCCTGGCTTGTGTGTGTGCTGTGTTGCATGCACACTTGGTGACCTGCTGTTGGGCATGCACACTAGCTGTGTGAGCAGCTAGTGTGTGTGTGTGTGTGTACCAAGTGCTTGGTACCTGGTCTGGTGAAAGGATCAGCTCGGCAGAGCTGTGATATTATCCACCATTTTCACTTTCTTTTGCTAATCTGCCAAGTGGCTTTGTGATACGTCTCCGACGTATCGATAATTTCTTATGTTCCATGCCACATTATTGATGATATCTACATGTTTTATGCATACTTTATGTCATATTTATGCATTTTCCGGCACTAACCTATTAACGAGATGCCGAAGAGCCAGTTGTTGTTTTCTGCTGTTTTTGGTTTCAGAAATCCTAGTAAGGAAATATTCTCGGAATTGGACGAAATCAACGCCCAGGGGCCTATTTTCACACGAAGCTTCCAGAAGACCGAAGGGAAGACGAAGTGGGGCCACGGGGCGCCGCCACACTAGGGCGGCGCGGCCTACAGGGGGCCCGCGCGGCCCTAGCGTGTGGGGCCCCCGTGACGCCTCCTGACCTGCCCTTCCGCCTACATATAGTCTTCGTCGCGAAACCCCCAGTACCGAGAGCCACGATACGGAAAACCTTCCAGAGACGCCGCCGCCGCCAATCCCATCTCGGGGGATTCAGGAGATCGCCTCCGGCACCCTGCCGGAGAGGGGAATCATCTCCCGGAGGACTCTTCACCGCCATGGTCGCCTCCGGAGTGATGAGTGAGTAGTTCACCCCTGGACTATGGGTCCATAGCAGTAGCTAGATGGTTGGCTTCTCCTCATTATGCTTCATTGTCGGATCTTGTGAGCTGCCTAACATGATCAAGATCATCTATCTGTAATGCTATATGTTGTGTTTGTTGGGATCCGATGGATAGAGAATACTATGTGTGACGCCCCGGAACCGGTACCCTGAGGATCCCAGCGAACCCGCCGAAATCCGCGCGATATCGATTCCGACACGCCCTCCGACACGACGTGCACGACGAATCACACACGTGATGCCAGAGGAATTAACACGAGCGGTAACATTACAACAGGATTACAATAGAGCCCACAAGAAACATATATTACAACAACGACTCCGACGAGTCAAGATACAAATAGATACATACAAAGATCCAAATCATACAGAAGATCGAATACGTCTGAGTACGGACAAGATACAAATTGGACTAAGAGTCCTGAAGATAACCAGTGGCGTCCATAACCCTGCCCAGGCCAAGCCGGAAGGGTAACCTTGCTAACGTCGTCTTCCTCGAACATATCTTCATATCTGCCCGATTATATCCCGTAGAAGCAGCAATAAGTACGGGTTCGTACTTAACAAGACTTCAAGATGTATAAGCATTCGTCAACCAGTCGTCCTTTGTACTTGAGGCACGCAGGGGACTTAGAGGACGCAAGAGGAACGTCATGGACAATATGGTGGGGTTAAGCGGCAGCGCGCGCGCACTAAAACCCTATAGAGACACTCTACAACAGTCGTCTAATCAGAGAAGGTGAGAGAGCGTAACTAACAGTTCTATACTCTGCAAACAAAACACAGCCAATGTGTTCCCCCTTCGCCAAGAAGTACTAACAAAGGCACTCACACGGTTGTCAAGTTTTAACCATTTATTATTAGAGTTGTGCTAACTTACTACGCAAGTTATTATGATTGAAGCAATAGGTGTAAGTTGTCTATGATCGAGTCATACAGCTCCAAGTCGTCCATATCCGCGGACGCGGCTTATCGATAAGATTGTAACCCTGCAGGGGTGCCCAAATGTGCCCACACACACGATCAACCCACTTACGACAGGTGGATATCACGACACGGACTCTCCTTCACGACAACAATGTCCAGGAAGCCACCTAACTAAGTTTAACCCGTTTCAGAGCCCGATCGAAACTCCGAGGCGGACCTAGCTGTTGCGAGAACGGCTAAGAGGATCAGAGCCCACTAGAGGATGACCTCTTAACAATACGTGCCGCACCTACGGACGTGCAAGAGACAACGGGGATACAAGGCACTCACGGCTTCCCCAAAAGTAACATCATATCATCTGACCACCAAGAAACATGCTTGCACGCCCGGGAGAAACAAAAAAAACATCCAAACTAGTTGTGGCCACTGGACAAGGCTGTAGATTCCGGCAGTGGTCAAGGGGAGACCCGGTAAGCATACCCACGTGTGGTTAGAGCGCTCAGTCTCGGAACAGATAACAAGAACTCGGGGTCCTAAGATATTTAGGAAACACAAGTGAGCCGTCATAAAATGATCAGCTGACCCACCGATGCCTCCGCTAAACAATTATCAACAACTAAAGTAACCATGATTCTTCCCAACATATAACCCGATAAGATAACAACAACGGTAACGAGATAAAACAGCACTAGCAAGCACTACGACTCGCAAGGGCAGACTCGATAACCAAACAATAGCCGTAGGAGGTGGTGGTGGAAATATGGGCTGCTTGAGGTAACAAGTGGAAAGGACACGTGACAAGAACGCAACTTAGGGATAGCATGAGGGAGAAGGCAAAATAAAATAGGTGAGCGACTCCTGCAGGGACAGGAGTATAGGGGAAATGCTTGCCTGTTAAAGCTCGTCGAGGAACATCCGGAGAACTTGGCGTATCTCACCACACCACTTTGCGATCCTATCCGGGAAGAAGCAAATGCTGGAACACACAACGTATGCAAGTCTTACAACTACGGATAAAGAAGATCCAGCATGATCAAGATGATATGCATGACATGGCAATTATGATGCGATGCAACTTATCCGTATCAATCGGAGTCGGAACCCCGCGCAAACAATTAAGGTTGGAGTTGCATTTTCTACCGTCAAAGTTAATGGTTGATTAGCATGACAAGACATGGCAGGGGTGCGCTACTTCAATATTAAACGGAGAGGGGAAATCCCTAGTTGGGAATCCGAAATACTCCGCATATATGTGAGGTGAACATACACGAACTATCAACGAGCGACATGATGCGAGATGCAAACAGATGAATGGATGGCATATTAATGTTCCTTGCATTTTTCTGATCAATTTTCATATATAACACTTTTTATTTCGAGTTACCATTTAAAAGATATGATTTATACGAGATATAACACATTTTCTGAAATTCTGGAAAACAGAGAAAAAGGAAAAGCTTTCCTCACCCAAGCCGAGACTAGCCTGAGCGGCTGACACGCGGGCCCGAGAGGAGCTGACGAGGCAGGGGGTCCGGGTTGGTTCACTGAAGCTGCAGGGGGGTTTTCAGAAAATGATAAGATCAAGGGCTGCGGGTTGAAGAAAAGAAACAGGCAGGGACCTGGACGCAAAACCGTCCAGATCCAGATCCGATGGGGTTTTCTCACTGAGGGGAGGCGAGCCGGAGAGGCTGACGGTGGGGCCGAAAGGTGACATGGCGGCCAGCGTGGCAGATCTTGCGCGTGTGCACGGAAGGTGTTCGACAGGAGGTCTCCGCGCGCGGGGCGTTGATCACTGCGGGTCGGCGTCGCGCGGGCGGGCGAAAGGAGGCGTCCCAGGATGCGATGGTTGGCGTCGGGGGAAGCGCCTCGACGCGGGAACTTGCTGGTGTTGGCGCGGAGCCCAGGGTCCGCCGGAGGTCCGCCGGCGTCGAGCATCTGCGGCGGTGAAACGAGGCCGCCGATGAGAAAAACATACCACGACGAGACAGGGAAGAGTAAGGGGTCCAGGAGGAGCGCTATGATACCAGGGACACGCTGGTCTTCTCGATTTGGCCGGAGGAGGACAGTTCATGGCGTGTAACTCACACGTTCGTTGGGAACCCCAAGAGGAAGGTATGATGCGCACAGCAGCAAGTTTTCCCTCAGAAAGAAACCAAGGTTTATCGAACCAGGAGGAGCCAAGAAGCACGTTGAAGGTTGATGGCGGCGGGATGTAGTGCGGCGCAACACCAGGGATTCCGGCGCCAACGTGGAACCTGCACAACACAACCAAAGTACTTTGCCCCAACGAAATAGTGAGGTTGTCAATCTCACCGGCTTGCTGTAACAAAGGATTAACCGTATTGTGTGGAAGATGATTGTTTGCAGAAAACAGTAGAACAAGTATTGCAGTAGATTGTATTTCAGTAAAGAGAATTGGACCGGGATCCACAGTTCACTAGAGGTGTCTCTCCCATAAGACAAACAGCATGTTGGGTGAACAAATTACAGTTGGGCAATTGACAAATAAAGAGGGCATGACCATGCACATACATATCATGATGAGTATAGTGAGATTTAATTGGGCATTACGACAAAGTACATAGACCGCCATCCAACTGCATCTATGCCTAAAAAGTCCACCTTCAGGTTATCATCCGAACCCCCTCCAGTATTAAGTTGCAAAGCAACAGACAATTGCATTAAGTATGGTGCGTAATGTAATCAACAACTACATCCTTAGACATAGCATCAATGTTTTATCCCTAGTGGCAACAGCACAACACAACCTTAGAACTTTCTCACATCGTCCCGGTGTCAATGCAGGCATGAACCCACTATCGAGCATAAATACTCCCTCTTGGAGTTACAAGCATCTACTTGGCCAGAGCATCTACTAGTAACGGAGAGCATGCAAGATCATAAACAACACATAGATATAACTTTGATAATCAACATAACAAGTATTCTCTATTCATCGGATCCCAACAAACGCAACATATAGAATTACAGATAGATGATCTTGATCATGTTAGGCAGCTCACAAGATCCGACAATGATAGCACAATGGGGAGAAGACAACCATCTAGCTACTGCTATGGACCCATAGTCCAGGGGTAGACTACTCACACATCACACCGGAGGCGACCATGGCGGCGTAGAGTCCTCCGGGAGATGATTCCCCTCTCCGGCAGGGTGCCGGAGGCGATCTCCTGGATCCCCCGAGATGGGATCGGCGTTGGCGGCGTCTCTGGAAGGTTTTCCGTATCGTGGCTCTCGGTACTGGGGGTTTCGTCACGGAGGCTTTAAGTAGGCGGAAGGGCAAGTCAGGAGGGGGCACAGGGGCCCCACACCATAGGCCGGCGCGGCCAAGGGGTGGGCCGCGCCGCCCTAGGGTTTGGGCACCCCGTGGCCCCACTTCGTTTCGTCTTCGGACTTCTGGAAGCTTCGTGGCAAAATAGGCCCCTGGGCGTTGATTTCGTCCAATTCCGAGAATATTTCCTTACTAGGATTTCTAAAACCAAAAACAGCAGAACAAAGAATCGGCACTTCGGCATCTTGTTAATAGGTTAGTTCCAGAAAATGCACGAATATGACATAAAGTGTGCATAAAACATGTAGATAACATCAATAATGTGGCATGGAACATAAGAAATTATCGATACGTTGGAGACGTATCAACAGTCAGCGACGAAATTGACAGAATTCGCCGCCGGAGCTGAGGAAGAAAAGAGGACGAGGGCGGCGATGTAGGGCGTCCCCGGCTCGATTGAGGCCACCAGGAGAACGAGGACATCTAGGCGCACCCGCCGGTGCCCTCGGAACAGCGTGGGGTGGACGGAGACGGTGGCGCCATGGTGGTGCTGTAAGGTGGAACTCGGTGGTTTGCAGAGAAGAGAAAAAAAGGGGAGGGAGAAGAGGGTGGCGGCGCGAGGACGGAAGATGGGAGGCTAGGGTTTCTCCGCAGAAGATAAGGGCGAGGGGGAGGCGCGTGAGGGAGCAGGTGAGGGCGGCGTGGTCCAGGGCCATGGCGGTGACGTAGGCCACGGCGTGGTCACGCCTCTCTCGCGAGGAGAAGACGACAAGGGGGAACGAAGGTTGAAGGGGTACGGGCCTCGATGGGAGATGGGCTAAAAAGAATGGATCGGGTTGGGCTGGGGAAAGGGAGAAGGACAGGAGAAGAAACTGGGCTGCAGCTGGGCTGGTCGGTGGAGATAGGCTAGAAAAGAGAGGAGAGAAAAGGTTCCAGGGAGGGTTAGGGTTTTATTAAAATAAAAAGCAAGAGAGGGTTTAATAAAACCATATGAGAGGAAAAACATAAATAGTTTTTATTTAAAAATAATGTTTATTTGATAAAATCTTGTGGATGATATGATGCATATGCCATGATGATGCACAAAAGGAAAACGAACAAACAATTATCTATTAGGGATACTACCCGGGGCCGTTACAATCGACACCACTAACAAGGAACCTCGCCCCGAGGTTCCACCTCAAGGTACGGGGGAGAGAGGTGAACTATCGGATCTTCAGGCGACGTGTCGATCTCCTCGACACCACTAACAAGAGTTCTTGCTCCACGCTGATCGGGCGACACCACTAACAAGAAGTCGTTGTTCCGCTGTTGATGATGCACTTCTGCTGAGATCCTTCGAAGATCGAACCTACTAGGTGAAAGGCAAAGATCGTCCAACCCACGTAGAAACCTAAGACTCGGAAAACTTGGATAAGAGAGAAGACCCAAAACTCGCAAAGGTAAGATGAGAAAGAATATAGATAAGGAGAAAAATAGAGCTAATCAGATCTATCCAACGAATTTTTAGAAAATAGTTTTTGCACTAGACACATCGTCCGTTGGCAAGGTTATCCTACAGGCTGGACTAGTGGGGTACCGTCAACCTGATGCTCTGATACCAACTTGTGACGCCCCGGAACCGGTACCCTGAGGATCCCAGCGAACCCGCCGAAATCCGCACGATATCGATTCCGACACGCCCTCCGACACGACGTGCACGACGAATCACACACGTGATGCCAGAGGAATTAACACGAGCGGTAACATTACAACAGGATTACAATAGAGCCCACAAGAAACATATATTACAACAACGACTCCGACGAGTCAAGATACAAATAGATACATACAAAGATCCAAATCATACAGAAGATCGAATACGTCCGAGTACGGACAAGATACAAATTGGACTAAGAGTCCTGAAGATAACCAGTGGCGTCCATAACCCTGCCCAGGCTAAGCCGGAAGGGTAACCTTGCTAACGTCGTCTTCCTCGAACATATCTTCATACCTGCCCGGTTATATCCCGTAGAAGCAGCAATAAGTACGGGTTCGTACTTAACAAGACTTCAAGACGTATAAGCATTCGTCAACCAGTCGTCCTTTGTACTTGAGGCACGCAGGGGACTTAGAGGACGCAAGAGGAACGTCATGGACAATATGGTGGGGTTAAGCGGCAGCGCGCAAGCACTAAAAACCTATAGAGACACTCTACAACAGTCGTCTAATCAGAGAAGGTGAGAGAGCGTAACTAATAGTTCTATACTCTGCAAACAAAACACAGCCAATGTGTTCCCCCTTCGCCAAGAAGTACTAACAAAGGCACTCACACGGTTGTCAAGTTTTAACCATTTATTATTAGAGTTGTGCTAACTTACTACGCAAGTTATTATGATTGAAGCAAAAGGTGTAAGTTGTCTATGATCGAGTCATACAGCTCCAAGTCGTCCATATCCGCGGACGCGGCTTATCGATAAGATTGTAACCCTGAAGGGGTGCCCAAATGTGCCCACACGCACGATCAACCCACTTACGACAGGTGGATATCACGACACGCACTCTCCTTCACGACAACAATGTCCAGGAAGCCACCTAACTAAGTTTAACCCGTTTCAGAGCCCGATCGAAACTCCGAGGCGGACCTAGCTGTTGCGAGAACGGCTAAGAGGATCAGAGCCCACTAGAGGATGACCTCTTAACAATACGTGCCGCACCTACGGACGTGCAAGAGACAACGGGGATACAAGGCACTCACGGCTTCCCCAAAAGTAACATCATATCATCTGACCACCAAGAAACATGCTTGCACGCCCGGGAGAAACAAAAAAAACATCCAAACTAGTCGTGGCCACTGGACAAGGCTGTAGATTCCGACAGTGGTCAAGGGGAGACCCGGTAAGCATACCCACGTGTGGTTAGAGCGCTCAGTCTCGGAACAGATAACAAGAACTCGGGGTCCTAAGATATTTAGGAAACACAAGTGAGCCGTCATAAAACGATCAGCTGACCCACCGATGCCTCCGCTAAACAATTATCAACAACTAAAGTAACCATGATTCTTCCCAACATATAATCCGATAACATAACAACAATGGTAACGAGATAAAACAGCACTAGCAAGCACTACGACTCGCAAGGGAAGACTCGATAACCAAACAATAGCCGTAGGAGGTGGTGGTGGCAATATGGGCTGCTTGAGGTAACAAGTGGAAAGGACACGTGACAAGAACGCAACTTAGGGATAGCATGAGGGAGAAGGCAAAATAAAATAGGTGAGCGACTCCTGCAGGGACAGGAGTATAGGGGAAATGCTTGCCTGTTAAAGCTCGTCGAGGAACATCCGGAGAACTTGGCGTATCTCACCACACCACTTTGCGATCCTATCCGGGAAGAAGCAAATGCTGGAACACACAATGTATGCAAGTCTTACAACTACGGATAAAGAAGATCCAGCATGATCAAGATGATATGCATGACATGGCAATTATGATGCGATGCAACTTATCCGTATTAATCAGAGTCGGAACCCCGCGCAAACAATTAAGGTTGGAGTTGCATTTTCTACCGTCAAAGTTAATGGTTGATTAGCATGACAAGACATGGCAGGGGTGCGCTACTTCAATATTAAACGGAGCGGGGAAATCCCTAGTTGGGAATCCGAAATACTCCGCATATATGTGAGGTGAACATACACGAACTATCAACGAGCGACATGATGCGAGATGCAAACAGATGAATGGGTGGCATATTAATGTTCCTTGCATTTTTTTGATCAATTTTCATATATAACACTTTTTATTTCGAGTTACCATTTAAAAGATATGATTTATACGAGATATAACACATTTTCTGAAATTCTGGAAAACAGAGAAAAAGGAAAAGCTTTCCTCACCCAAGCCGAGACTAGCCTGAGCGGCTGACACGCGGGCCCGAGAGGAGCTGACGAGGCAGGGGGTCCGGGTTGGTTCACTGAAGCTGCAGGGGGGTTTTCAGAAAATGATAAGATCAAGGGCTGCGGGTTGAAGAAAAGAAACAGGCAGGGACCTGGACGCAAAACCGTCCAGATCCAGATCCGATGGGGTTTTCTCACCGAGGGGAGGCGAGCCGGAGAGGCTGACGGTGGGGCCGAAAGGTGACATGGCGGCCAGCGTGGCAGATCTTGCGCGTGTGCACGGAAGGTGTTCGACAGGAGGTCTCCGCGCGCGGGGCGTTGATCACTGCGGGTCGGCGTCGCGCGGGCGGGCGAAAGGAGGCGTCCCAGGATGCGATGGTTGGCGTCGGGGGAAGCGCCTCGATGCGGGAACTTGCTGGTGTTGGCGCGGAGCCCAGGGTCCGCCGGAGGTCCGCCGGCGTCGAGCATCTGCGGCGGTGAAACGAGGCCGCCGATGAGAAAAACATACCAGGACGAGACAGGGAAGAGTAAGGGGTCCAGGAGGAGCGCTATGATACCAGGGACACGCTGGTCTTCTCGATTTGGCCGGAGGAGGACAATCAGCGACGAAATTGACAAAATTCACCGCCGGAGCTGAGGAAGAAAAGAGGACGAGGGCGGCGATGTAGGGCGTCCCCGGCTCGATTGAGGCCACCAGGAGAACGAGGACATCTAGGCGCACCCGCCGGTGCCCTCGGAACAGCGTGGGGTGGACGGAGACGGTGGCGCCATGGTGGTGCTGTAAGGTGGAACTCGGTGGTTTGCAGAGAAGAGAAAAAAAGGGGAGGGAGAAGAGGGTGGCGGCGCGAGGACGGAAGATGGGAGGCTAGGGTTTCTCCGCAGAAGATAAGGGCGAGGGGGAGGCGCGTGAGGGAGCAGGTGAGGACGGCGTGGTCCAGGGCCATGGCGGTGACGTAGGCCACGGCGTGGTCACGCCTCTCTCGCGAGGAGAAGACGACAAGGGGGAACGAAGGTTGAAGGGGTACGGGCCTCGATGGGAGATGGGCTAAAAAGAATGGATCGGGTTGGGCTGGGGAAAGGGAGAAGGACAGGAGAAGAAACTGGGCTGCAGCTGGGCTGGTCGGTAGAGATAGGCTAGAAAAGAGAGGAGAGAAAAGGTTCCAGGGAGGGTTAGGGTTTTATTAAAATAAAAAGCAAGAGAGGGTTTAATAAAACCATATGAGAGGAAAAACATAAATAGTTTTTATTTAAAAATAATGTTTATTTGATAAAATCTTGTGGATGATATGATGCATATGCCATGATGATGCACAAAAGAAAAACGAACAAACAATTATCTATTAGGGATACTACCCGGGGCCGTTACACTATGTTATGTTGATTATCAATCTATCTATGTGTTGTTTATGATCTTACATGCTCTCCGTTATTAGTAGAGGCTCTGGCCAAGTTTTTACTCTTAACTCTAAGAGGGAGTATTTATGCTCGATAGTGGGTTCATGCCTCCATTAAATGCAGGACGGTGATGAGAAAGTTCTAAGGTTGTGGATGTGCTGTTGCCACTAGGGATAAAACATTGATGCTATGTCCGAGGATGTAGTTATTGATTACATTACGCACCATACTTAATGCAATTGTCTGTTGTTTGCAACTTAATACTGGAAGGGGTTCGGATGATAACCTGAAGGTGGACTTTTTAGGCATAGATGCATGCTGGATAGCGGTCTATGTACTTTGTCGTAATGCCCAATTAAATCTCACAATACTCATCATATCATGTATGTGCATTGTCATGCCCTCTCTATTTGTCAATTGCCCAACTGTAATTTATTCACCCAACATGCTATTTATCTTATGGGAGAGACACCACTAGTAAACTGTGGACCCCGGTCCATTTTTTTAATCGAATACAATCTACTGCAATACTGGTTCTACTGTTTTCTGCAAACAATCATCATCCACACTATACATCTAATCCTTTGTTACAGCAAGCCGGTGAGATTGACAACCTCACTGTTTCGTTGGGGCAAAGTACTTTGGTTGTGTTGTGCAGGTTCCACGTTGGCGCCGGAATCCCTGGTGTTGCGCCGCACTACATCTCGCCGCCATCAACCTTCAACGTGCTTCTTGGCTCCTACTGGTTCGATAAACCTTGGTTTCTTACTGAGGGAAAACTTGCCGCTGTACGCATCACACCTTCCTCTTGGGGTTCCCAACGGACGCGTGCTGTACGCGTATCACTTTGCCACTTGGCATAACTTTTGATTTGCTTTGTTGGTGTGCAGGGATCAAGATGATGATCAAAGTGAAGATCAAGATCATCATGCACAAGCATTTCCTGAAGATTATTTTGTAGTTTAGGAATTTCATTAAATTGTAATCTTCTTTCTTTTTCTTTTTCCATTTTGCTGATTCTTGTAATGTGTTGTAATATCTTATATTCCAAATGAATATTGTAAAGACAGTGTATCTTGTGTGATTATCAATAAAGCTCAAATTTTCTTTAATGAGCTTTACTTAATATTTGTATTGTTTATATTGATTATTATTTATAATTTGGTTAATGAATTACCTCACATTTGAATTATGAGATATTCAATTGATGTTTGAATTTGAATTTCAAATGCAACTTAGGTTTGAATTCAATCATGCAACTTAAGTTTGAATTCAATCATGCAACTTAAGTTGTGATGCAATATCTCTCCTCTCTTCTCAAAACCCTAACTTAGTTGAATGAGAAACAAGTTTGTCGCACTCTCGAAACCCTAACCCTGTAAGGTGTCGAGAGAGAAACTTGTCCCCCTTCGATGCAGTTTTGTTTTAAAAGCGCGAAATTTCCCCAGAATTTACGATGCAATGCACATCCCTTTCTAAAATCTACCCCTCGATCGTCTCTAAACCTGGGACATTACAGCCTTTCCCCCTTAAAGAAAACTTCGTCCCGAAGTTGTGGTTGTAATACCTGAAGAGTTCGGGGTATGTTTTCCTCAGGTCTTCTTCCTTTTCCCAGGTGGCTTCCCTCTCGGGGTGATGCTTCCATTGAATCTTGCAGTACTTAATGGCTCGATTCCTGAGTTGTTTCCAGTTCTCCTCGGGAATCTTTGCTGGCTTCTCGATATAGGTCAAGTCTGGTTGTAACTCGAGCTCATCATGTGATACTGGCTCATCTGGGGTTTTTAAACATTTCCTGAGTTGCGACACATGGAATACGTTGTGAACTTGAGCTAACCATCCCGGTAGTTCCAATTCAAAGGCTAACCCTCGGTTTTGACTGAATATCTTGAAAGGTCTGATGTATCTAGGGCTCAATTTCCCCTTTACTCCAAATCTCTGAAGACCTTTCATCGAACTTAACTTAAGATATACCATGTCTCCGACTTGTGGTTCCCATGTCCTTCTCTTTTGGTCTGCATAGCTCTTCTGTCGACTTTGAGCTATCTTCAGCCTATCTCTTATAATGTCAATGATCTGTTGCTTTTCCTTGACATAATCAGGATTGAACTCCTTGCTTGATCCTGCCTCATACCAGCATATTGGTGATCTACATTTCCTTCCGTACAGAGCTTCGAATGGTGCCATCTTGATGCTGCTTTGATAGCTAGTGTTGTATGAAAACTCTGCAAGTGGTAAGTGCTCCTCCCATGATCCTCCGAAGTCTAGGGCACAAGCCCTAAGCATATCCTCTAATATCTGATTTGTTCTCTCTGTTTGTCCACCTGGCTGAGGATGATAGGCGGTGCTATAGTCTAGCTTGGATCCTAAAGCTTCATGTAATTGCTTCCAAAATGCTGATGTGAACACGGATCCTCGATCTGACACTATCTTCTTGGGCACTCCATGTTTACTCACGATCTCTTTGATGTAAAGATCGATGAGTTTCTCTCCTTTATCCTGCTGGTTTACTGCTAAGAAGTGTGCACTCTTCGTCAACCGGTCCACGATTACCCATATCATGTCCTTCTGTTTATTAGTCATGGGTAGTCCGGTGATGAAATCCATTCCTATCTCCTCCCATTTCCATTCTGGAATTGGTAAATGTTGTAACTTTCCTGCCGGACTTTGATGTTCAGCTTTCACTCTTTGGCAGGTATGGCATTCCGCCACATACTGTGCTATCTCTCTCTTCATGTTATTCCACCAGAATAATTCCTTGAGATCCATGTACATCTTTGTACTTCCTGGATGGATAGAGTATGGTGTTTGATGTGCTTCCCGGAGTATAACTTCCTTGATCTCATCAATATCCGGAACGCAAATCCTCTTCTAGAATCATAATGATCCAGACTCTCCTCGGTGAAATTCTGATGGTCTTCCCTCGTCAATCCTTCTCATTTCCTCCACGATGAATGGATCGTCCAATTGACCCATGATTATCTCATTCTTTAAGTTAACACTTAGCTCATCGGCTACTTGTAAAGCCGAAAGTCCTTCATGAGCTTCTTTCTCCCAAATTTGTATTTGGGCTTGGCTTATTTCCTTCCTCAACTCCGGTGATAACTCTTGTTCCACTCCTCCAGTGCTCTTCCTACTCAAGGCATCTGCTACAACATTAGCCTTTCCTGGAGTATAATTGATGGTCAAATCATAATCCTTGATTAGTTCAAGCCATCTTTTCTGCCTCATATTGAGTTCCTTCTGAGTGAAGAAGTATTTGAGACTCTTATGATCCGTATAGAGCTCACACTTGGCTCCATAGAGAAAATGTCTCCAAGTTTTAAGTGCAAAAACGACTGCTGCTAATTCTAAGTCATGTGTTGGATAGTTCACTTCATGAGGTCTGAGTTGCCTCGATCCATAGGATATTACTTTCCGATCCTGCATGAGTACGCAACCCAATCCATGTTTGGATGCGTCACAGTACACGATGTAATCCTTGCCAACTTCCGGAACTGCTAACACCGGTGCTGTGGTGAGTTTCTCTTTTAGAGTTTGAAAACTCTTCTCACACTCCTCCGACCACACGAATGGTGTGTTCTTCCTTAACAACTTAGTCATTGGTCCTGCTATCTTGGAAAATCCTTCAATGAATCTCCGATAGTATCCTGCCATTCCTAGGAATCCTCAGATTTCCTTGACAGTCTTGGGTGCTTCCTGTGGTGACCCGGCATACCACTGCATGGTGTAGTATGCAAGTCCGATATAACTCCAATGAAACAACGTTCCACTAGTATTATATCGCTCAGAGTGGTACAACAGAAACATATGCGGGTCCAAGGCATGTCTATAGAATTACAACATCGACTCTTTACAAAAGATCAGCACCGCCTCCTACTTTACAATGAGGTAAAACTGCAAATAAACTCCAGAAGAACGACTCGTGGTCTAAGCCTATCACGAACTCTATTTGTAGAGTATTAAACTAGCTATAGAGGCTATGAATAGATTCTAGCTAAATAGGAGCTAGGTTTAGGAAGCTAGTTCCATTCCATGTCTAGTCTAGGTTTTATACTTGTTGAAGGTGGTGTTTGACTCTTCTGACAGGTTCCTATCCCTTGAAGTAGCTGTTGACTCCTCGGTCTTCGAGTTGCATTGTAGATCCTCCTTCGATGCCTCCATATCTAAGCAGGGGATTTAAGAGTGGGATGAGTACGAGCGTACTCAACAAGTTCATTATAGGAAAGAGGTGTTTAATGCACTAGCTACGACATTAGACCAGAAAGTCTAATATCAATGCAAGTTTTCATAACCATTTCTTCAAAAGGTTGCTTTTATTCAGAAGAACTATGTCTGTCAGCCTTCACCGGTTTACTAGAACTTCATGGAGCTCCTTTCCGGCCGCGTTCGCAGTTCCATATCCCGAACGAGGAGTGACAGTCCACGCTTCTTTACACTCTGCAGAGGTATGTTGCTTTACCCATAAGAGATCTTAACCTTGGTGCCAACCGAGTTGCAGGCTCGTCCACACTTCCTTTGGTGTGAGGCCCGGTATAAGGTCTAGCCAATCATGTTCCTCCGCTACCTCGAACACCCACCCTTTGTTGCATACTCCGACCCTGGGTCCACGCCGGCCCCATTATTCCCATATATTTCAGGGTGGACTCCGACCACGACGTCAATGCAGGGCTCTACCATACATTCCTACGCCGGCAGATGCAACCCATCATAGACCTCATTACCGTTGGGACTTCTACGGGTTCCCACCCCTGCATCAAGTCTCGCAAGATCATGAGCACCCGGTAATGAGCATCCGTTGATGAACGAGAGGTGGAAACACTTTTGACTACTCCGTCCCACTCCAGATCTTATGGTTAACACGGGTATTACGGCACAAGAATCACTGGCGACATTTGTTGTTTAATCCTAGATGGATGTAAACCCGTGCAATGGAACCTCCACCATATCAACACAATCCATGGTTCCATTGCCCACCACATAGTCATATTCATAGTTATGAAAGTAGTGGTTTTGGTTTTTATGCAATAGTGATAACCATAGTACTTTGCAAGTAATTTGATAGAAATAATCAAATGACATGAGCAAGTGATGAACTTGCCTTTCTTGACTGCAAGATTATGCGAGCAAGGTCTTCGATGCGTAATAACTCCAGTTCTGAAATAGCATCATCGTCCGGTAAGGACGATGTTTAAAGATTTGGCAAGGATGCAATAATGCATAAGAATGAGATGCAATCGCTCTAAGCGTGACCTAACCCCGATGATTTAGGATCAATGAGTGGTAGTGATTGGTTTAGGGTGTGTTGCACTTTTAGAGTGATTCACAACAAGGTTCTTATTCAGGTGTGATTACTTGGTATTAGAAACAGGTAGATAATAAGGCATAATAATCAATTGAGCACACAAAGGATGATAATTGTCATGATGTTAACAAGTAAAGAACAGTGGTCAGTTTTAGTACTATATGGCATGGTTAATGATTAACTATCATATACTTTAAAAGAATAACTTTTGAAGAACATGTTCTTAAATAAAGAACAAGTATGATAATTAGGTGTGTGGGGTTCTATGGTTTTCTATGGTTCTAATTGATTGCTGGAGTAAGTAGTGGATGGATCACAACGTTGTTGGATTCATCAGCAATTAGGCTTGATTGGTTTTACTTAAGCATGAGCAACTTAAGCAATTAATTATCCATGGTTGGTATACCTTCTTTGGTGATAGCTGGATATTGGCTATAGGTTCTATTAGGCAGGATTGATGATGATTCTTTATTTTCTTCAAAAGAATAACTTTTGAAGAACATACTTCTTAAGTAATAAGAAGTATAGCAATTAGGGTTGAGGTTGTCTAGGTTTTGTTATTGGATTCACTAAGTAAGGAATAATTGACTCCTAAATAGGATGGTTGATATGTATGCAACACTAGTAGGGTTTAGTGGAGCGGGGTTATGTAAAGTAAAATAGTAGGTATGGTTGCTGATAGGGTTCATCACAATGGTGTGATGCTAAGCATGTATAAATAAGGATGGTGGTTTTGACAGTAGAAGCTAGGGTTTAAACTTGGTTGATCCTACTTGATCAACTAGGTTTAGTGATATGCATACATGGAATACTAAATTGCTAGTGATAGGGTTCTACATTTTATGTGGATATAGGTATGTCTTTTAGTTGCTAATGGTAATTCTATGATTTGAATTAAAGTATCATGATCACCTGTTCTAACCTTGGGTTTAGGTTAGAAGCAAATTAGGGTTCACATGTAATAATGGAACTAGGGTTCCTAGTAGAGTTAGGGTTTTAGGGTTCCACCTGCAATGATAATTTTGTAATACCATTCACTATGGAATTAGGGTTTGCTATTTACCATATAGTCTTAGGGTTAATAACTTCAATTAAAAGTTGAAGTTATTAGTAACTTGTAAATAAAATAATATTGAATTTGGCATTTTATTATTTTTAAACAATTAATAATTAGGGTAATTATTAATTAGGGTTTTAATTCTAATATTAAGGATTAAATAAATTACAAATAAAGAAAATTAGTGAGAATGTTTTCTTTATATACTTTACTGGTTTTTTGTTTATTTTAAATATTTTTCCTAATTATTGAAGTTTAATTGAACTTAGAATTAAAATTAAAGGCTTTAAATAACAAGTATTAATTTAATTGATTTTTTATTAAAAATAAAAATTTCATATTATATTTTTATTGGATAGATCTTGTTTTTAGGATCATTTTGATATCTCATTTGTATTTTTTTGAGTTGTAATGAATTTGATATGATTTTATAAAGTTTCTGATATTTACTGGTTTTTTAAACTTAACCCTAAATACTAAACATACCCGGACTAGACCTACCCGCAGTGAATGACTAGTGGGCCAGTGGCCAGGTCAGCAGCCACGTTGGCTTGACCAAGTCAAAATCAATGACGTGGCCAGGGACACGGTGACCGGCGGACAGACATCGCCGGCGACGACGATTTCGGCCACGCACGGATGGGCAACTGGTTCCATTCGAACCAGTGCACCACGGGGAGTCTAAAGGTGGCGGCGCCGCTGGCTAATTGCCACCGGAGCTTGATCAACGGCGAGGCCATGACGGCGACCCATGCAGGTGGATGATGCGGCGACGCTACGAGATGCGATCGGGCAGGCCGAGCATACTAGGCGGTAGAGAAGCTCACCACGGGCACGTAGGGCTTGACGGCGAGGCGGGAAGTGGTCTGGTTCGCCGTGATTGGCAGATGCCGGCGCCGGAGAAGATGAGCTTGCCCAGGGCGTTGTGGACCGTCCCAGCTCGATTCCTTGCTCAGGTTGAGCAAGTTGAGGTCGGAGAAGACGATGGTGACCACTGCTTGGCTCGGGAGGGCTCCAATCACTGGCGAGAAGAGATGGCCGGCGACTAGGGTTTCGGCTGGGAGGAAAATTAGGCAGAGGAGGAAGAACTTCGGGGCTAGGGTTCGTCACGGTATTTAAACGGGTCCAGGGCGCGCCTCGTCACGTTGCCGATGAAGGAGAGCTCGCCAGCGCCGTGACGAAGACGAGCACGGCGTCGTGCTGTCGACCATGCGCGGGGGAGAGGATGAGGACGGGCTCCTCCTCTTATTTTTCTGCCGAAGAGGTAAGTTGGCTGGGCTGGGCTGCTACTTGGGCCATGGTGCTGGTTGCCAAGGTGGGCTGCTGCTGGGCTGGGGTGGCCCGAGAGGTAAGCCTCCTTTTTTTTCTTAATTTTCTTTTCTGTTTTATTTTTTCCTGTTTTGTAATTGCTTATTTAATTTCAGTTTTAAATTCAATCTCCTTTGTAGGATTTGCTTGTTTGAATTACTACTGAAATACATTCAAAACACTTGAAAGATTGTTGTGGTGTATTAACAAACTTTAATATGATTCCTAGAACATTTGTTAATTAAATACTATTTGGCTTTGACTTAAGTTCCCACATGACATGAATGTGAATATCATCATGGAAGGATTCAAAGTAGTTTCCAAATGATATAGTTCTTATTTGATGATTTGTAGAGTATCATTGGTTACTACTTTGCAAGAAACAATTGCATGATAATATTTATTATTGAATTGCAAATAAGAAGGTGGCTTTAATGGCATAAATTCATGTACTAAAATGTGTCTAAGGATTTGACCTCTTATTTGGGAATGTTGTCACTTGCACATAATTTTATGTGAGCACTTGCTTGTTAAGGTTTTGTAGATTTGATTATAACCATATTGCAAAGGTGGTACTGGATTAGATTTAATAACACCTTTTGAATGGCCTGCAGTAGACATTCCTCTCATCATGGTTGGGTCTGGTTGGTAATGATAAGTGGTTGGTCACCACCTATGGTTTTAATTATAGAGTTTGGCACTAGATTAATCTTAAGTTCCATATTTAAGCACCAGCTTTAACTAGTGAATAATTCTAGGATTCTCATCATATTTACCTAATGTCAATTAGTTTAAATCTCAATTGTGACCTAGTTTTATATTATGATCATCATAGTGATACATAAACTAGGGTTGAGGTTTAATTCTAGGTTGTAGAGATGAGATGACACCATATTGCATGTGCTAGGGTTTAATCTCCCCTAACCAAGGTAATATGGTTAGTTGCTTCTTATCTTATGTGCTTCTCTAATTATTAAAGATTTGAGAATTGGTTTTATCTTCTACCAATTAACTTCTATTATTATCCTCAATTTATCATTAAAGTATCTACATTGGTAATAATTATTTTTATAGTTAACTTTGGTCAAATGGATTGTTGGTTTCTCACCATATAAAGTATGGAGTTTTACTCTAAGGTTTTCTTAGGTTCTTTAATTTATGAAACATAGATATGGTAAGATTCTTCTTATGATCACCAAGTGATTCACAAGTTAAGGTTGGAATATGGGTGTAGGGTTGCTTATTAATTACCTCCCTATGATTTCCTGTGGGGAATAACATCTATTAATTATATAAGTGTTAGTATTTGGATTATTCTCCTATTTCTCCAAAGCATGGTCATGGATTAGGCATGATCCACTTGTTCTTAATATCTCTACTTCAAGTTCTTAGGGTTTATGATCATCACTCAATTTGTAATGATCAAGGTTTGGATTCCTAAAGTATTCCTAATGGAATGGTCTTCACTTCTATGATCAAGTGTTGTCTTGATCAACTAAGCATAATATCTCCCTTATAGTTTCTTGGATGGACATGGCTATGGTTGTCTCTATAGGTTATATCCCAGGAAAATGCCTGAGATATTCTGTTAGGGTTCCACTTAAATAATGTTGATATTATCATCTGAGTATATGGATAGTTCTCTCTCTCACATTCAAGTGTTGGCTCAACTAACTTGAGTGTAACACCATAATTGATCTCTCTTATATAAGAATGGATTATTCTAGGTTATGGTGTGCTCCTAATACTCTAGTTCAATGGTTGTCCTTTATTCTTAAATAGATAAAGCTATGATTTGTATGATTGGTCTCTCTCATTTTGGAAAGGACTTTAATACTAACTTAAGGTTAGGCTCCATAGGAATTGATGTGATCATCAATATCTATGTTTAACATAAATGGTTTCTCTCTCTAGGAATGTCTTGAATAATATCCTAGGTTTCCTCTTAAAGATGATGATTTGAATACTTGGATGTATATCCAAGGTTTAGCTCAAGGGTTGTTATTGCTCCTCTAATAATTGTTATATATAGAACTCTCACCTCTCTAGATTTGATGTACAATAATATGGAATAGGGAAGGATATATATTTCTAGAGTGGATCTCCTTGTTATGTTTCCAAGAATGAAATAATATGAATACCATGAGGTTCATGGTAGGATCTTGGATTTGTTTAAGACATGGAAAAGATAAGTGAAGAATAGTTTCTCCAATTATTGTTACTTGATTTCCAAATAAATGGATGTTCATAGGTTATGGCAAGGAATTCCATATTATGATCTTTTATAAGATCAAGCAATTGATCATTGAGTAAAGTGTTGTTGTGTTGATTATTAGTTCCATTTGATCTAACCCCTTAGATCAAATCATCTTTACCCAAAACAAGGTTTTAACAAAGTCACATTGAGGTTTATAGCGCTTGACTTGATGAGCTACTTCAATTCCACCAAGGTCAAGTGAAACTTCGATTCTTGTGGACTGTTTTACTTTAAAGCGCGAAAATTCCCCAGATTTTCTATGCATGAATGCAATGCACACATCTGTTTCCTCTATTTTTGTAACCCCATTACCTGGGATATTACAGTCTCTACCCCTTAAACTAAACTTCGTCCTCGAAGTTTGATATCTCTCATGTTTCGGAGTGTGGATCTGACTTGTGCAGACTACATCTTTTCTCAAACTCCTTGGTGATCTCACTGGATATAATTGAATATATCCCTTGTCCAGACTCTTCCTGGAATCCATTAGGGTTTCTCTCTGAACCATGGTTCTTACTTTGATTCATTGATTTCTTCCAACTCTATAAGCTTGTTTCCTTTCTCATTGAAGATTCAATGATTGAGACTTCTTCTTGTCCTGACAGTCTTAATTGAGTACTAATTGGATAACATTCTCCTATTTGATAAAATAGGGCTTTGTCTTCCCTTACTACCAAAACTGCAATAATGGTACTTGGTAAGGTACTTAATATGGAATGGTCGTGATGGTTTTTTTTTCCTAAGAATGGATTAGACTAATTTAGTCCATCCAATCATGGTTTATAGTTGATACCTACAACTATTTTGGTTTATTTAGGTTCCATGAAAGGAATCATTCTATTAGTCTTTGGTATTAGTATATTCTATCTTCTTCGGTCTTTGGCCTTTTTGAGCTGTATTTGGTCTATAGTATTTCCTTCATCCAACTTCTTTATGCTTGACTTACTTGAGCTTTTCATACTTCTGAGTAAATACTACTCACTTTCTCAAGTTATAGTCCACTTCTTTCTTCCTCGAGGTATGAACCTCGGCTTCTGGTCTGACATCCTTCTGAAAGTAGTGTTCAATAATCTTATGAAAATAAGATCGAACTTCCTCTCAGTTCAGACCTTCATCATCTATCTTGCTCAAAACATTGAGATTTTTGTACTTCCAACTCAATGTTTACTCTACCCCTTAGAGTTTTCTTATGGTATTCAACTCCTCTTCTTCCAACCATTGGATTGATGGTTAGAATATTGGTCTAGGTGTAGCTTTGGTTTGTACTTCTTCTAAGGTCTCATGAAGAATGTTTGTGGTATATCCACTAAGTTGTGGACATCCGATGTGAATCCTTCGACTACATGATTATAGGTCATTGTTAATTGGCTAATAAAATTTTATTTATTTGTTCACAAACTTTTGTTACAACTATTTAAATCGTGGTCTATTTATAATACCAACTGATACCAGTTGTGGTTATTATACCAACTGTGGCTATTTGATATCTAAAAATGGATTCTATTATAGGTTCTGATCAACTGGACGAGACATCCTCTACTTTATCTCGCAGTATTGATATTATACCAATTGTGGTCTTCTGATATCAACTATGGTCTTCTTATATCTGCTATGGTTTCAGATATCATCTTCCTTCATTCAGGGTTTATTTTGCAAGAAATCCACTAGCTGACACTATGAACATAGTATCTTAAGTGATTTCCCATGCATTCCCTCTTCTATGATGACTATGGTTCTGCTTGAGCTTCACCATAATCACCAGATTTCTCACTTTCATGCTTCTTCCGTACTAAAGTACTCCTCTATTGAGGTAAAGCATGAGTTTTGATTGGTACTTCCTTCTGAAAATTGTGGTTGCTTCCCACAACTTTGTTTCATTTTTTACGATGAACCTTCATCTTGTCTTCGAATCTTCGAGAATCTGCCGCTTCCTCACACGAATACTATTACCCTCTAAATCTATAGCATCAAGTAAGAGCTTGATATTGCAACATGCATTTGCATATCAAAGTCAAACTTCATGTATGGATCTAGTCAAACAATGAAAATCCAATAAAATCCAAGAAGAATCGGCTTTGTGCATATAATACACATCATCATAAGCCTGAATATAATATTTGAGTAAGACATCTCTAAACATCAGGCTCTGATGTGTAGTATATAACACCACATAAGATAGGTTTATTTCGTGATACTTAGCACGAGTATATGGGATTCTACTATTTGTCTCACCCTTTACCTTAATTGCACAATTGCAATGAGATAAACTTGAAACAAAGTGGTCTAGGATAGCTAAGATTAACCTAATTTTGTTTGGAAGTATTAACAAAGTATTATACCATATATAAGTGCTATTGAGGACTACTTTGTATGATACCACTAGTTCTAATATGGTTACTCTGAATACATATTTACTAGGATATAGTTCCTAAACTTCTAAGTGTTTCTACCATAAGCATATGGTCATGATGTGCTTGGCACACTTCCCATATTTTTGGAACACAATTCTTGCACTATTGTTTTGCACTTGGCTTCTTATTGTACTCCTCTTGATTAATTATGAGGTTCTAGTCCATCACATAATGATTCTCAGGTGAATCATATATGATTTCTATCTCTACCATGTAAGTAGGCATATTTTATTCCTATCTCTCTTCCTTACCTCCCATGATTGACTCATTATGGTCTCTACTACTCATATCACTTGTTTGTATCACTTACTATCAATTGTTTCACATGTCTAGATAATTTTAATTACTCATTACTTAACTTGGTCTACATCTTCTATTAAGATTTCTTAATTATCTTCATAATTCTACTTAATCATAACTTGAGTTGGTACACATCTTCCAATAGGATAGTTCCCTTATGGTTGTATCCTCTCTTTGGACTACCATGTATTGTATACCAACTGTGATCTACTCATTTATTGTTTTAAGAACTTAATGGTGTTCTACCTACTTGGAATTAGCTGACTAATTTTACTTTATCTTGGTAAGTTAAGTAGGAAATGTTGACTCAAGTGTGTCAGGATTATTCTCAAGTGAATATCCATCTCAAGTCATAAAAATATTTGGTTTAACTAATACAACTTCCTATAGACACTACCAATCCTATAGGTCTCCTTTAAAGGGTTTTAATCCTAGGGTCAAAGCATTTGCTCTGATACCAACTGTGGTGACCCGGCATACCACTGCATGGTGTAGTATGCAAGTCTGATATAACTCCAATGAAACAACGTTCCACTAGTATTATATCGCTCAGAGTGGTACAACAGAAACATATGCGGGTCCAAGGCATGTCTATAGAATTACAACATCGACTCTTTACAAAAGATCAGCACCGCCTCCTACTTTACAATGAGGTAAAACTGCAAATAAACTCCAGAAGAACGACTCGTGGTCTAAGCCTATCACGAACTCTATTTGTAGAGTATTAAACTAGCTATAGAGGCTATGAATAGATTCTAGCTAAATAGGAGCTAGGTTTAGGAAGCTAGTTCCATTCCATGTCTAGTCTAGGTTTTATACTTGTTGAAGGTGGTGTTTGACTCTTCTGACAGGTTCCTGTCCCTTGAAGTAGCTGTTGACTCCTCGGTCTTCGAGTTGCACTGTAGATCCTCCTTCGATGCCTCCATATCTAAGCAGGGGATTTAAGAGTGGGATGAGTACGAGCGTACTCAACAAGTTCATTATAGGAAAGAGGTGTTTAATGCACTAGCTACGACATTAGACCAGAAAGTCTAATACCAATGCAAGTTTTCATAACCATTTCTTCAAAAGGTTGCTTTTATTCAGAAGAACTATGTCCGTCAGCCTTCACCGGTTTACTAGAACTTCATGGAGCTCCTTTCCGGCCGCGTTCGCAGTTCCATATCCCGGAACGAGGAGTGACAGTCACGATTCTTTACACTCTGCAGAGGTGTGTTGCTTTACCCATAAGAGATCTTAACCTTGGTGCCAACCGAGTTGCAGGCTCGTCCACACTTCCTTTGGTGTGAGGCCCGGTATAAGGTCTAGCCAATCATGTTCCTCCGCTACCTCGAACACCCACCCTTTGTTGCATACTCCGACCCTGGGTCCACGCCGGCCCCATTATTCCCATATATTTCAGGGTGGACTCCGACCACGACGTCAATGCAGGGCTCTACCATACATTCCTACGCCGGCAGATGCAACCCATCATAGACCTCATTACCGTTGGGACTTCTACGGGTTCCCACCCCTGCATCAAGTCTCGCAAGATCATGAGCACCCGGTAATGAGCATCCGTTGATGAACGAGAGGTGGAAACACTTTTGACTACTCCGTCCCACTCCAGATCTTATGGTTAACACGGGTATTACGGCACAAGAATCACTGGCGACATTTGTTGTTTAATCCTAGATGGATGTAAACCCGTGCAATGGAACCTCCACCATATCAACACAATCCATGGTTCCATTGCCCACCACATAGTCATATTCATAGTTATGAAAGTAGTGGTTTTGGTTTTTATGCAATAGTGATAACCATAGTACTTTGCAAGTAATTTGATAGAAATAATCAAATGACATGAGCAAGTGATGAACTTGCCTTTCTTGACTGCAAGATTATGCAGGCAAGGTCTTCGATGCGTAATAACTCCAGATTCTGAAATAGCATCATCGTCCGGTAAGGACGATGTTTAAAGATTTGGCAAGGATGCAATAATGCATAAGAATGAGATGCAATCGCTCTAAGCGTGACCTAACCCCGATGATTTAGGATCAATGAGTGGTAGTGATTGGTTTAGGGTGTGTTGCACTTTTAGAGTGATTCACAACAAGGTTCTTATTCAGGTGTGATTACTTGGTATTAGAAACAGGTAGATAATAAGGCATAATAATCAATTGAGCACACAAAGGATGATAATTGTCATGATGTTAACAAGTAAAGAACAAAGTGGTCGAGTTTAGTACTATATGGCATGGTTAATGATTAACTATCATATACTTTAAAAGAATAACTTTTGAAGAACATGTTCTTAAATAAAGAACAAGTATGATAATTAGGTGTGTGGGGTTCTATGGTTTTCTATGGTTCTAATTGATTGCTGGAGTAAGTAGTGGATGGATCACAACGTTGTTGGATTCATCAGCAATTAGGCTTGATTGGTTTTACTTAAGCATGAGCAACTTAAGCAATTAATTATCCATGGTTGGTATACCTTCTTTGGTGATAGCTGGATATTGGCTATAGGTTCTATTAGGCAGGATTGATGATGATTCTTTATTTTCTTCAAAAGAATAACTTTTGAAGAACATACTTCTTAAGTAATAAGAAGTATAGCAATTAGGGTTGAGGTTGTCTAGGTTTTGTTATTGGATTCACTAAGTAAGGAATAATTGACTCCTAAATAGGATGGTTGATATGTATGCAACACTAGTAGGGTTTAGTGGAGCGGGGTTATGTAAAGTAAAATAGTAGGTATGGTTGCTGATAGGGTTCATCACAATGGTGTGATGCTAAGCATGTATAAATAAGGATGGTGGTTTTGACAGTAGAAGCTAGGGTTTAAACTTGGTTGATCCTACTTGATCAACTAGGTTTAGTGATATGCATACATGGAATACTAAATTGCTAGTGATAGGGTTCTACATTTTATGTGGATATAGGTATGTCTTTTAGTTGCTAATGGTAATTCTATGATTTGAATTAAAGTATCATGATCACCTGTTCTAACCTTGGGTTTAGGTTAGAAGCAAATTAGGGTTCACATGTAATAATGGAACTAGGGTTCCTAGTAGAGTTAGGGTTTTAGGGTTCCACCTGCAATGATAATTTTGTAATACCATTCACTATGGAATTAGGGTTTGCTATTTACCATATAGTCTTAGGGTTAATAACTTCAATTAAAAGTTGAAGTTATTAGTAACTTGTAAATAAAATAATATTGAATTTGGCATTTTATTATTTTTAAACAATTAATAATTAGGGTAATTATTAATTAGGGTTTTAATTCTAATATTAAGGATTAAATAAATTACAAATAAAGAAAATTAGTGATAATGTTTTCTTTATATACTTTACTGGTTTTTTGTTTATTTTAAATATTTTTCCTAATTATTGAAGTTTAATTGAACTTAGAATTAAAATTAAAGGCTTTAAATAACAAGTATTAATTTAATTGATTTTTTATTAAAAATAAAAATTTCATATTATATTTTTATTGGATAGATCTTGTTTTTAGGATCATTTTGATATCTCATTTGTATTTTTTTGAGTTGTAATGAATTTGATATGATTTTATAAAGTTTCTGATATTTACTGGTTTTTTAAACTTAACCCTAAATACTAAACATACCCGGACTAGACCTACCCGCAGTGAATGACTAGTGGGCCAGTGGCCAGGTCAGCAGCCACGTTGGCTTGACCAAGTCAAAATCAATGACGTGGCCAGGGACACGGTGACCGGCGGACAGACATCGCCGGCGACAACGATTTCGGCCACGCACGGATGGGCAACTGGTTCCATTCGAACCAGTGCACCACGGGGAGTCTAAAGGTGGCGGCGCCGCTGGCTAATTGCCACCGGAGCTTGATCAACGGCGAGGCCACGACGGCGACCCGTGCAGGTGGATGATGCGGCGACGCTACGAGATGCGATCGGGCAGGCCGAGCATACTAGGCGGTAGAGAAGCTCACCACGGGCACGTAGGGCTTGACGGCGAGGCGGGAAGTGGTCTGGTTCGCCATGATTGGCAGATGCCGGCGCCGGAGAAGATGAGCTTGCCCAGGGCGTTGTGGACCGTCCCAGCTCGATTCCTTGCTCAGGTTGAGCAAGTTGAGGTCGGAGAAGACGATGGTGACCACTGCTTGGCTCGGGAGGGCTCCAATCACTGGCGAGAAGAGATGGCCGGCGACTAGGGTTTCGGCTGGGAGGAAAATTAGGCAGAGGAGGAAGAACTTCGGGGCTAGGGTTCGTCGCGGTATTTAAATGGGTCCAGGGCGCGCCTCGTCACGTTGCCGATGAAGGAGAGCTCGCCAGCGCCGTGACGAAGACGAGCACGGCGTCGTGCTGTCGACCATGCGCGGGGGAGAGGATGAGGACGGGCTCCTCCTCTTATTTTTCTGCCGAAGAGGTAAGTTGGCTGGGCTGGGCTGCTACTTGGGCCATGGTGCTGGTTGCCAAGGTGGGCTCTTCTTTGGCCTGGGGTGGCCCGAGAGGAAAGCCTCCTTTTTTTTCTTAATTTTCTTTTCTGTTTTATTTTTTCCTGTTTTGTAATTGCTTATTTAATTTCAGTTTTAAATTCAATCTCCTTTGTAGGATTTGCTTGTTTGAATTACTACTGAAATACATTCAAAACACTTGAAAGATTGTTGTGGTGTATTAACAAACTTTAATATGATTCCTAGAACATTTGTTAATTAAATACTATTTGGCTTTGACTTAAGTTCCCACATGACATGAATGTGAATATCATCTTGGAAGGATTCAAAGTAGTTTCCAAATGATATAGTTCTTATTTGATGATTTGTAGAGTATCATTGGTTACTACTTTGCAAGAAACAATTTCATGATAATATTTATTATTGAATTGCAAATAAGAAGGTGGCTTTAATGGCATAAATTCATGTACTAAAATGTGTCTAAGGATTTGACCTCTTATTTGGGAATGTTGTCACTTGCACATAATTTTATGTGAGCACTTGCTTGTTAAGGTTTTGTAGATTTGATTATAACCATATTGCAAAGGTGGTACTGGATTAGATTTAATAACACCTTTTGAATGGCCTGCAGTAGACATTCCTCTCATCATGGTTGGGTCTGGTTGGTAATGATAAGTGGTTGGTCACCACCTATGGTTTTAATTATAGAGTTTGGCACTAGATTAATCTTAAGTTCCATATTTAAGCACCAGCTTTAACTAGTGAATAATTCTAGGATTCTCATCATATTTACCTAATGTCAATTAGTTTAAATCTCAATTGTGACCTAGTTTTATATTATGATCATCATAGTGATACATAAACTAGGGTTGAGGTTTAATTCTAGGTTGTAGAGATGAGATGACACCATATTGCATGTGCTAGGGTTTAATCTCCCTAACCAAGGTAATATGGTTAGTTGCTTCTTATCTTATGTGCTTCTCTAATTATTAAAGATTTGAGAATTGGTTTT
Source organism: Lolium perenne (assembly GCF_019359855.2). Taxonomy (NCBI): domain Eukaryota; kingdom Viridiplantae; phylum Streptophyta; class Magnoliopsida; order Poales; family Poaceae; genus Lolium; species Lolium perenne. Next base: position 47,654,564 of record NC_067244.2, read on the forward strand.
ATCTTCTACCAATTAACTTCTATTATTATCCTCAATTTATCATTAAAGTATCTACATTGGTAATAATTATTTTTATAGTTAACTTTGGTCAAATGGATTGTTGGTTTCTCACCATATAAAGTATGGAGTTTTACTCTAAGGTTTTCTTAGGTTCTTTAATTTATGAAACATAGATATGGTAAGATTCTTCTTATGATCACCAAGTGATTCACAAGTTAAGGTTGGAATATGGGTGTAGGGTTGCTTATTAATTACCTCCCTATGATTTCCTGTGGGGAATAACATCTATTAATTATATAAGTGTTAGTATTTGGATTATTCTCCTATTTCTCCAAAGCATGGTCATGGATTAGGCATGATCCACTTGTTCTTAATATCTCTACTTCAAGTTCTTAGGGTTTATGATCATCACTCAATTTGTAATGATCAAGGTTTGGATTCCTAAAGTATTCCTAATGGAATGGTCTTCACTTCTATGATCAAGTGTTGTCTTGATCAACTAAGCATAATATCTCCCTTATAGTTTCTTGGATGGACATGGCTATGGTTGTCTCTATAGGTTATATCCCAGGAAAATGCCTGAGATATTCTGTTAGGGTTCCACTTAAATAATGTTGATATTATCATCTGAGTATATGGATAGTTCTCTCTCTCACATTCAAGTGTTGGCTCAACTAACTTGAGTGTAACACCATAATTGATCTCTCTTATATAAGAATGGATTATTCTAGGTTATGGTGTGCTCCTAATACTCTAGTTCAATGGTTGTCCTTTATTCTTAAATAGATAAAGCTATGATTTGTATGATTGGTCTCTCTCATTTTGGAAAGGACTTTAATACTAACTTAAGGTTAGGCTCCATAGGAATTGATGTGATCATCAATATCTATGTTTAACATAAATGGTTTCTCTCTCTAGGAATGTCTTGAATAATATCCTAGGTTTCCTCTTAAAGATGATGATTTGAATACTTGGATGTATATCCAAGGTTTAGCTCAAGGGTTGTTATTGCTCCTCTAATAATTGTTATATATAGAACTCTCACCTCTCTAGATTTGATGTACAATAATATGGAATAGGGAAGGATATATATTTCTAGAGTGGATCTCCTTGTTATGTTTCCAAGAATGAAATAATATGAATACCATGAGGTTCATGGTAGGATCTTGGATTTGTTTAAGACATGGAAAAGATAAGTGAAGAATAGTTTCTCCAATTATTGTTACTTGATTTCCAAATAAATGGATGTTCATAGGTTATGGCAAGGAATTCCATATTATGATCTTTTATAAGATCAAGCAATTGATCATTGAGTAAAGTGTTGTTGTGTTGATTATTAGTTCCATTTGATCTAACCCCTTAGATCAAATCATCTTTACCCAAAACAAGGTTTTAACAAAGTCACATTGAGGTTTATAGCGCTTGACTTGATGAGCTACTTCAATTCCACCAAGGTCAAGTGAAACTTCAGTTACTGTGACTGTTTTACTTTAAAGCGCGAAAATTCCCCAGATTTTCTATGCATGAATGCAATGCACACATCTGTTTCCTCTATTTTTGTAACCCCATTACCTGGGATATTACAGTCTCTATCCCTTAAACTAAACTTCGTCCTCGAAGTTTGATATCTCTCATGTTTCGGAGTGTGGATCTGACTTGTGCAGACTACATCTTTTCTCAAACTCCTTGGTGATCTCATTGGATATAATTGAATATATCCCTTGTCCAGACTCTTCCTGGAATCCATTAGGGTTTCTCTCTGAACCATGGTTCTTACTTTGATTCATTGATTTCTTCCAACTCTATAAGCTTGTTTCCTTTCTCATTGAAGATTCAATGATTGAGACTTCTTCTTGTCCTGACAGTCTTAATTGAGTACTAATTGGATAACATTCTCCTATTTGATAAAATAGGGCTTTGTCTTCCCTTACTACCAAAACTGCAATAATGGTACTTGGTAAGGTACTTAATATGGAATGGTCGTGATGGTTTTTTTTCCTAAGAATGGATTAGACTAATTTAGTCCATCCAATCATGGTTTATAGTTGATACCTACAACTATTTTGGTTTATTTAGGTTCCATGAAAGGAATCATTCTATTAGTCTTTGGTATTAGTATATTCTATCTTCTTCGGTCTTTGGCCTTTTTGAGCTGTATTTGGTCTATAGTATTTCCTTCATCCAACTTCTTTATGCTTGACTTACTTGAGCTTTTCATACTTCTGAGTAAATACTACTCACTTTCTCAAGTTATAGTCCACTTCTTTCTTCCTCGAGGTATGAACCTCGGCTTCTGGTCTGACATCCTTCTGAAAGTAGTGTTCAATAATCTTATGAAAATAAGATCGAACTTCCTCTCAGTTCAGACCTTCATCATCTATCTTGCTCAAAACATTGAGTTTTCTGTACTTCCAACTCAATGTTTACTCTACCCCTTAGAGTTTTCTTATGGTATTCAACTCCTCTTCTTCCAACCATTGGATTGATGGTTAGAATATTGGTCTAGGTGTAGCTTTGGTTTGTACTTCTTCTAAGGTCTCATGAAGAATGTTTGTGGTATATCCACTAAGTTGTGGACATCCGATGTGAATCCTTCGACTACATGATTATAGGTCATTGTTAATTGGCTAATAAAATTTTATTTATTTGTTCACAAACTTTTGTTACAACTATTTAAATCGTGGTCTATTTATAATACCAACTGATACCAGCTGTGGTTATTATACCAACTGTGGCTATTTGATATCTAAAAATGGATTCTATTATAGGTTCTGATCAACTGGACGAGACATCCTCTACTTTATCTCGCAGTATTGATATTATACCAATTGTGGTCTTCTGATATCAACTATGGTCTTCTTATATCTGCTATGGTTTCAGATATCATCTTCCTTCATTCAGGGTTTATTTTGCAAGAAATCCACTAGCTGACACTATGAACATAGTATCTTAAGTGATTTCCCATGCATTCCCTCTTCTATGATGACTATGGTTCTGCTTGAGCTTCACCATAATCACCAGATTTCTCACTTTCATGCTTCTTCCGTACTAAAGTACTCCTCTATTGAGGTAAAGCATGAGTTTTGATTGGTACTTCCTTCTGAAAATTGTGGTTGCTTCCCACAACTTTGTTTCCTTTTTTCTGATGAACCTTCATCTTGTCTTCGGAATCTTCCAGAATTCGTCGCTTCCTCACACGAATACTATTACCCTCTAAATCTATAGCATCAAGTAAGAGCTTGATATTGCAACATGCATTTGCATATCAAAGTCAAACTTCATGTATGGATCTAGTCAAACAATGAAAATCCAATAAAATCCAAGAAGAATCAGCTTTGTGCATATAATACACATCATCATAAGCCTGAATATAATATTTGAGTAAGACATCTCTAAACATCAGGCTCTGATGTGTAGTATATAACACCACATAAGATAGGTTTATTTCGTGATACTTAGCACGAGTATATGGGATTCTACTATTTGTCTCACCCTTTACCTTAATTGCACAATTGCAATGAGATAAACTTGAAACAAAGTGGTCTAGGATAGCTAAGATTAACCTAATTTTGTTTGGAAGTATTAACAAAGTATTATACCATATATAAGTGCTATTGAGGACTACTTTGTATGATACCACTAGTTCTAATATGGTTACTCTGAATACATATTTACTAGGATATAGTTCCTAAACTTCTAAGTGTTTCTACCATAAGCATATGGTCATGATGTGCTTGGCACACTTCCCATATTTTTGGAACACAATTCTTGCACTATTGTTTTGCACTTGGCTTCTTATTGTACTCCTCTTGATTAATTATGAGGTTCTAGTCCATCACATAATGATTCTCAGGTGAATCATATATGATTTCTATCTCTACCATGTAAGTAGGCATATTTTATTCCTATCTCTCTTCCTTACCTCCCATGATTGACTCATCATGGTCTCTACTACTCATATCACTTGTTTGTATCACTTACTATCAATTGTTTCACATGTCTAGATAATTTTAATTACTCATTACTTAACTTGGTCTACATCTTCTATTAAGATTTCTTAATTATCTTCATAATTCTACTTAATCATAACTTGAGTTGGTACACATCTTCCAATAGGATAGTTCCCTTATGGTTGTATCCTCTCTTTGGACTACCATGTATTGTATACCAACTGTGATCTACTCATTTATTGTTTTAAGAACTTAATGGTGTTCTACCTACTTGGAATTAGCTGACTAATTTTACTTTATCTTGGTAAGTTAAGTAGGAAATGTTGACTCAAGTGTGTCAGGATTATTCTCAAGTGAATATCCATCTCAAGTCATAAAAATATTTGGTTTAACTAATACAACTTCCTATAGACACTACCAATCCTATAGGTCTCCTTTAAAGGGTTTTAATCCTAGGGTCAAAGCATTTGCTCTGATACCAACTGTGGTGACCCGGCATACCACTGCATGGTGTAGTATGCAAGTCTGATATAACTCCAATGAAACAACGTTCCACTAGTATTATATCGCTCAGAGTGGTACAACAGAAACATATGCGGGTCCAAGGCATGTCTATAGAATTACAACATCGACTCTTTACAAAAGATCAGCACCGCCTCCTACTTTACAATGAGGTAAAACTGCAAATAAACTCCAGAAGAACGACTCGTGGTCTAAGCCTATCACGAACTCTATTTGTAGAGTATTAAACTAGCTATAGAGGCTATGAATAGATTCTAGCTAAATAGGAGCTAGGTTTAGGAAGCTAGTTCCATTCCATGTCTAGTCTAGGTTTTATACTTGTTGAAGGTGGTGTTTGACTCTTCTGACAGGTTCCTGTCCCTTGAAGTAGCTGTTGACTCCTCGGTCTTCGAGTTGCACTGTAGATCCTCCTTCGATGCCTCCATATCTAAGCAGGGGATTTAAGAGTGGGATGAGTACGAGCGTACTCAACAAGTTCATTATAGGAAAGAGGTGTTTAATGCACTAGCTACGACATTAGACCAGAAAGTCTAATACCAATGCAAGTTTTCATAACCATTTCTTCAAAAGGTTGCTTTTATTCAGAAGAACTATGTCCGTCAGCCTTCACCGGTTTACTAGAACTTCATGGAGCTCCTTTCCGGCCGCGTTCGCAGTTCCATATCCCGGAACAGGGAGTGACAGGTCACAGTTCTTTACACTCTGCAGAGGTGTGTTGCTTTACCCATAAGAGATCTTAACCTTGGTGCCAACCGAGTTGCAGGCTCGTCCACACTTCCTTTGGTGTGAGGCCCGGTATAAGGTCTAGCCAATCATGTTCCTCCGCTACCTCGAACACCCACCCTTTGTTGCATACTCCGACCCTGGGTCCACGCTGGCCCCATTATTCCCATATATTTCAGGGTGGACTCCGACCACGACGTCAATGCAGGGCTCTACCATACATTCCTACGCCGGCAGATGCAACCCATCATAGACCTCATTACCGTTGGGACTTCTACGGGTTCCCACCCCTGCATCAAGTCTCGCAAGATCATGAGCACCCGGTAATGAGCATCCGTTGATGAACGAGAGGTGGAAACACTTTTGACTACTCCGTCCCACTCCAGATCTTATGGTTAACACGGGTATTACGGCACAAGAATCACTGGCGACATTTGTTGTTTAATCCTAGATGGATGTAAACCCGTGCAATGGAACCTCCACCATATCAACACAATCCATGGTTCCATTGCCCACCACATAGTCATATTCATAGTTATGAAAGTAGTGGTTTTGGTTTTTATGCAATAGTGATAACCATAGTACTTTGCAAGTAATTTGATAGAAATAATCAAATGACATGAGCAAGTGATGAACTTGCCTTTCTTGACTGCAAGATTATGCAGGCAAGGTCTTCGATGCGTAATAACTCCAGATTCTGAAATAGCATCATCGTCCGGTAAGGACGATGTTTAAAGATTTGGCAAGGATGCAATAATGCATAAGAATGAGATGCAATCGCTCTAAGCGTGACCTAACCCCGATGATTTAGGATCAATGAGTGGTAGTGATTGGTTTAGGGTGTGTTGCACTTTTAGAGTGATTCACAACAAGGTTCTTATTCAGGTGTGATTACTTGGTATTAGAAACAGGTAGATAATAAGGCATAATAATCAATTGAGCACACAAAGGATGATAATTGTCATGATGTTAACAAGTAAAGAACAGTGGTCAGTTTTAGTACTATATGGCATGGTTAATGATTAACTATCATATACTTTAAAAGAATAACTTTTGAAGAACATGTTCTTAAATAAAGAACAAGTATGATAATTAGGTGTGTGGGGTTCTATGGTTTTCTATGGTTCTAATTGATTGCTGGAGTAAGTAGTGGATGGATCACAACGTTGTTGGATTCATCAGCAATTAGGCTTGATTGGTTTTACTTAAGCATGAGCAACTTAAGCAATTAATTATCCATGGTTGGTATACCTTGCTGGTGATAGCTGGATATTGGCTATAGGTTCTATTAGGCAGGATTGATGATGATTCTTTATTTTCTTCAAAAGAATAACTTTTGAAGAACATACTTCTTAAGTAATAAGAAGTATAGCAATTAGGGTTGAGGTTGTCTAGGTTTTGTTATTGGATTCACTAAGTAAGGAATAATTGACTCCTAAATAGGATGGTTGATATGTATGCAACACTAGTAGGGTTTAGTGGAGCGGGGTTATGTAAAGTAAAATAGTAGGTATGGTTGCTGATAGGGTTCATCACAATGGTGTGATGCTAAGCATGTATAAATAAGGATGGTGGTTTTGACAGTAGAAGCTAGGGTTTAAACTTGGTTGATCCTACTTGATCAACTAGGTTTAGTGATATGCATACATGGAATACTAAATTGCTAGTGATAGGGTTCTACATTTTATGTGGATATAGGTATGTCTTTTAGTTGCTAATGGTAATTCTATGATTTGAATTAAAGTATCATGATCACCTGTTCTAACCTTGGGTTTAGGTTAGAAGCAAATTAGGGTTCACATGTAATAATGGAACTAGGGTTCCTAGTAGAGTTAGGGTTTTAGGGTTCCACCTGCAATGATAATTTTGTAATACCATTCACTATGGAATTAGGGTTTGCTATTTACCATATAGTCTTAGGGTTAATAACTTCAATTAAAAGTTGAAGTTATTAGTAACTTGTAAATAAAATAATATTGAATTTGGCATTTTATTATTTTTAAACAATTAATAATTAGGGTAATTATTAATTAGGGTTTTAATTCTAATATTAAGGATTAAATAAATTACAAATAAAGAAAATTAGTGATAATGTTTTCTTTATATACTTTACTGGTTTTTTGTTTATTTTAAATATTTTTCCTAATTATTGAAGTTTAATTGAACTTAGAATTAAAATTAAAGGCTTTAAATAACAAGTATTAATTTAATTGATTTTTTATTAAAAATAAAAATTTCATATTATATTTTTATTGGATAGATCTTGTTTTTAGGATCATTTTGATATCTCATTTGTATTTTTTTGAGTTGTAATGAATTTGATATGATTTTATAAAGTTTCTGATATTTACTGGTTTTTTAAACTTAACCCTAAATACTAAACATACCCGGACTAGACCTACCCGCAGTGAATGACTAGTGGGCCAGTGGCCAGGTCAGCAGCCACGTTGGCTTGACCAAGTCAAAATCAATGACGTGGCCAGGGACACGGTGACCGGCGGACAGACATCGCCGGCGACGACGATTTCGGCCACGCACGGATGGGCAACTGGTTCCATTCGAACCAGTGCACCACGGGGAGTCTAAAGGTGGCGGCGCCGCTGGCTAATTGCCACCGGAGCTTGATCAACGGCGAGGCCACGACGGCGACCCGTGCAGGTGGATGATGCGGCGACGCTACGAGATGCGATCGGGCAGGCCGAGCATACTAGGCGGTAGAGAAGCTCACCACGGGCACGTAGGGCTTGACGGCGAGGCGGGAAGTGGTCTGGTTCGCCGTGATTGGCAGATGCCGGCGCCGGAGAAGATGAGCTTGCCCAGGGCGTTGTGGACCGTCCCAGCTCGATTCCTTGCTCAGGTTGAGCAAGTTGAGGTCGGAGAAGACGATGGTGACCACTGCTTGGCTCGGGAGGGCTCCAATCACTGGCGAGAAGAGATGGCCGGCGACTAGGGTTTCGGCTGGGAGGAAAATTAGGCAGAGGAGGAAGAACTTCGGGGCTAGGGTTCGTCGCGGTATTTAAACGGGTCCAGGGCGCGCCTCGTCACGTTGCCGATGAAGGAGAGCTCGCCAGCGCCGTGACGAAGACGAGCACGGCGTCGTGCTGTCGACCATGCGCGGGGGAGAGGATGAGGACGGGCTCCTCCTCTTATTTTTCTGCCGAAGAGGTAAGTTGGCTGGGCTGGGCTGCTACTTGGGCCATGGTGCTGGTTGCCAAGGTGGGCTGCTGCTGGGCTGGGGTGGCCCGAGAGGTAAGCCTCCTTTTTTTTCTTAATTTTCTTTTCTGTTTTATTTTTTCCTGTTTTGTAATTGCTTATTTAATTTCAGTTTTAAATTCAATCTCCTTTGTAGGATTTGCTTGTTTGAATTACTACTGAAATACATTCAAAACACTTGAAAGATTGTTGTGGTGTATTAACAAACTTTAATATGATTCCTAGAACATTTGCTAATTAAATACTATTTGGCTTTGACTTAAGTTCCCACATGACATGAATGTGAATATCATCTTGGAAGGATTCAAAGTAGTTTCCAAATGATATAGTTCTTATTTGATGATTTGTAGAGTATCATTGGTTACTACTTTGCAAGAAACAATTTCATGATAATATTTATTATTGAATTGCAAATAAGAAGGTGGCTTTAATGGCATAAATTCATGTACTAAAATGTGTCTAAGGATTTGACCTCTTATTTGGGAATGTTGTCACTTGCACATAATTTTATGTGAGCACTTGCTTGTTAAGGTTTTGTAGATTTGATTATAACCATATTGCAAAGGTGGTACTGGATTAGATTTAATAACACCTTTTGAATGGCCTGCAGTAGACATTCCTCTCATCATGGTTGGGTCTGGTTGGTAATGATAAGTGGTTGGTCACCACCTATGGTTTTAATTATAGAGTTTGGCACTAGATTAATCTTAAGTTCCATATTTAAGCACCAGCTTTAACTAGTGAATAATTCTAGGATTCTCATCATATTTACCTAATGTCAATTAGTTTAAATCTCAATTGTGACCTAGTTTTATATTATGATCATCATAGTGATACATAAACTAGGGTTGAGGTTTAATTCTAGGTTGTAGAGATGAGATGACACCATATTGCATGTGCTAGGGTTTAATCTCCCCTAACCAAGGTAATATGGTTAGTTGCTTCTTATCTTATGTGCTTCTCTAATTATTAAAGATTTGAGAATTGGTTTTATCTTCTACCAATTAACTTCTATTATTATCCTCAATTTATCATTAAAGTATCTACATTGGTAATAATTATTTTTATAGTTAACTTTGGTCAAATGGATTGTTGGTTTCTCACCATATAAAGTATGGAGTTTTACTCTAAGGTTTTCTTAGGTTCTTTAATTTATGAAACATAGATATGGTAAGATTCTTCTTATGATCACCAAGTGATTCACAAGTTAAGGTTGGAATATGGGTGTAGGGTTGCTTATTAATTACCTCCCTATGATTTCCTGTGGGGAATAACATCTATTAATTATATAAGTGTTAGTATTTGGATTATTCTCCTATTTCTCCAAAGCATGGTCATGGATTAGGCATGATCCACTTGTTCTTAATATCTCTACTTCAAGTTCTTAGGGTTTATGATCATCACTCAATTTGTAATGATCAAGGTTTGGATTCCTAAAGTATTCCTAATGGAATGGTCTTCACTTCTATGATCAAGTGTTGTCTTGATCAACTAAGCATAATATCTCCCTTATAGTTTCTTGGATGGACATGGCTATGGTTGTCTCTATAGGTTATATCCCAGAAAATGCGAGATATTCTGTTAGGGTTCCACTTAAATAATGTTGATATTATCATCTGAGTATATGGATAGTTCTCTCTCTCACATTCAAGTGTTGGCTCAACTAACTTGAGTGTAACACCATAATTGATCTCTCTTATATAAGAATGGATTATTCTAGGTTATGGTGTGCTCCTAATACTCTAGTTCAATGGTTGTCCTTTATTCTTAAATAGATAAAGCTATGATTTGTATGATTGGTCTCTCTCATTTTGGAAAGGACTTTAATACTAACTTAAGGTTAGGCTCCATAGGAATTGATGTGATCATCAATATCTATGTTTAACATAAATGGTTTCTCTCTCTAGGAATGTCTTGAATAATATCCTAGGTTTCCTCTTAAAGATGATGATTTGAATACTTGGATGTATATCCAAGGTTTAGCTCAAGGGTTGTTATTGCTCCTCTAATAATTGTTATATATAGAACTCTCACCTCTCTAGATTTGATGTACAATAATATGGAATAGGGAAGGATATATATTTCTAGAGTGGATCTCCTTGTTATGTTTCCAAGAATGAAATAATATGAATACCATGAGGTTCATGGTAGGATCTTGGATTTGTTTAAGACATGGAAAAGATAAGTGAAGAATAGTTTCTCCAATTATTGTTACTTGATTTCCAAATAAATGGATGTTCATAGGTTATGGCAAGGAATTCCATATTATGATCTTTTATAAGATCAAGCAATTGATCATTGAGTAAAGTGTTGTTGTGTTGATTATTAGTTCCATTTGATCTAACCCCTTAGATCAAATCATCTTTACCCAAAACAAGGTTTTAACAAAGTCACATTGAGGTTTATAGCGCTTGACTTGATGAGCTACTTCAATTCCACCAAGGTCAAGTGAAACTTCAGTTACTGTGACTGTTTTACTTTAAAGCGCGAAAATTCCCCAGATTTTCTATGCATGAATGCAATGCACACATCTGTTTCCTCTATTTTTGTAACCCCATTACCTGGGATATTACACTTCCCAATCTAAAACTGCTGCTACCTTGCTCGGGTTAACAGCTATTCCATCTTTTCTAATAACATGACCAACAAATTCCACTTGATCTAGCCAAAACTCACACTTGCTGAATTTGGCATAGAGTTTATGTTCTCTTAGTGTTTGCAACACTATCCTTAAATGTTCAGCATGTTCAGCTTTATCTTTGGAATAAATCAAGATATCATTGATGAATACGATGACAAACTTGTCTAGACATGGCATGAAGATCTTATTCATAAGATTCATGAAGATTGCTGGGCATTGGTTAATCCAAAAGGTACTACTAGGTATTCATGATGTCCATACCTTGAGACAAAGGCTGTTTTCGGAACGTCTTCCTTCTTGATCTTTATCTGATGATAACCGGACCTTAGATCAATTTTGGAAAAGACTCCCGCGCCTCTAACTTGATCGAATAGATCTTGTATTCTAGGAAGTGGGTACTTGTTCTTGATAGTAACATTATTCAAATTCATGTAGTCTCCGCACATCCTTCTGCCTCCATCTCTTTTATCCACGAAGATCACAGGTGATCCCCATGGTGAGATACTCTCCTGTATGAATCCTTTCTGTTCCAAGTCATCCAATTGCTCCTTAAGTTCTTTCAACTCCTTAGGCCCCATTCGTATATGGTGCTTTAGCAATCGGAGCGGTTCCTGGGATTAGGTCGATAGTAAATTCTATCTCCCTATCTGGTGGCATTCCAGGTAATTCCTTAGGAAAAACATCATGGAATTCATTTACTACAAGTATATCCTCCAATTCCACTTCCTTCATGCTATTCAGCTGTAGCTCGACTTCGATCTGTGTATGCTTATCTCCTTGGTAGATCATTCTACTTCCATCGGGGCTTTTCAAAGACACAGTCTTGTTCACACAGTCGATCAATGCTCCGTTAGCTTCTAACCAGTTCATACCAAGAATGACATCAATGTCCTTCATCGGTAAAATGAACAGGTATGCGTCAAACGCGCATTTATTGATCATAATGACTTGTCCTTGTTTGGTGTGGGTTACTACTATCGTTCCCCCCGCGGAAAGTATGGTTATGGGTGTATCTAACTTAGTGCAACTAATCCCATGTTTGATGATGAATTGCTGAGAAATGAATGATGTAGTTGCACCAGTATCAAAAAGTACTTTGCCAAGATGAGTAAGTATCTGAAGCGTACCTATCACTACCTGATCGGAGTTCACCACCTCCTCCAAGCTGGTGCAGTTTAACTTGCCGAAGGGTTTCTTGTTCTTCCAATTCCCTCCGGTGTTTCCTCCTCGGCTTCCTCCTCCTCCTCCTGACTGACCTCCTCCATTCTTCTTCTTAGGGCAATCCCTAAGCATGTGTCCTTCCTCACGACAACCAAAGCATATCACTCTTGGCTTCTTGCAATCCTTCGAGTAATGCCCTGTGTACCCGCAGCTTCGGCAAACTATTTGCGCCATGTTAGGATTGCTTGGAGCCTTCCTATTGTTGTTGTTGTAGTTGTTGTTGTTGTTGTACCTTGGTTTGAAACTCAAGCCAGTATTAGGCTTGTTGCTGACATACCTCTTTGGCTCAAACTTGGCCTTCTTCCTCTTCTCCTCTTGCAGTTGCTTGAAATCATCTTCAAGAGTGATGGCTGCATCCACCAACTCCTGGAACTCTGTTGCCCTCATCATTCTGAGCTGTACTTTGAACTGGGGATTTAATCCCCGCATGAACCTCTTTTTCTTCTTGTCCTCGGTGTTGACCTCCTCAACGGCATACCGAGACAACTTCGAAAACTCCCTGACATAAGTCAGGATGGCCTTATCTTTCTGCTCGAGACTTTCAAATTCTCGACGCTTCAGTTCCACAATGCTTTCAGGGACATCGGATTCCCTGAACTTCCTCTTAAACTCCTCCCAGGTGAATACCTTCTCAGCCGGATAAACGGCTACTATGTTATCCCACCATGATGCAGCGGGTCCACACAACAAGTGTGTTGCATATCTGACCTTCTCCAGGTCGTTGCATCCAACGGTGTTGAGCTTACGCTCAGTGTCCATCAGCCAATCCTCCGCGTCCATTGGTTCAAGCGCGTATGCGAAGGATATTGGTTTTGTGTTCTGGAAGTCTGACAGAGTGACTCCCTGATTGTCGGGCCTCTCCACCCTGTTTTGTTGAAGCAGCTCCTGGAAGAACTTATTTTGCTGCTCCATCGTCATTCGTTGCCTTTCCTCCAACATTTGCATGTATTGGAGGAAATTCTGCTGCGTCATGGGTGGTGGTGGTGGAAACTGGTTTCTGGCTGCTTCATCAGCCTCCTCCTTCTGCTTGGCCTCGCGCTCAATGCGATGCGCTTCACTCTCCTCACCCGACGGTCCCGACATATCCCCCTAGTTCTGCAACACAAAGTGGTACTCATAGTTACTCCATGCGCAAGTTTTCTGAGCTCAACTTTATGCACAGAACTAGTCACGCAATGGAAATCAAGAAGCAAATCCAAATCATACAAAACATATACCATGTATATACATACTTAAGTGGTTTTATTACAATACTCAGTGACGATGTGAGTATGCAAACTCACTTATTGAAGTATATGTACAAATTTCTACAAATATTACACACTATAATACATGTGGTACTATTGTATTGTAGTCTCGCCTCCCTTGGTGGTCTCTAGTCGCACTTCACTCCCGGTACATCCCAGGCTTCCATCCGGTCGAACGTGTCGTCCTCCTGACAGAATCTGGAACGTAGGGTCTTCCCGTTGGCTGGTAGTCGGAATCAGAGGATGATCCCAGGGAGAAATCTGTGTTCATGAACTGATTATTCAAAACATCATAATCCACCCATCGGGTGTACTCCCCTGTGACTCCGCCATAGGTATTTCCCCCATCAGTATCTGACTCTATCAGTATAGGATACTCCTCATAGTCTCCCCTATTATACTGATAGTCCTGGAACTGGGTTGTGGCGTCCTCATTCATCTCCGCATTATTTCTGACTGGGTCGCCAGAGTTTCCTGTGTCTGACCCCCAACGCCAACCTGTTGAGTTCTCTATAGGAGTCTCGGAACGCTGATGGTTTCCGGATTCCTCTCCACCCTCATATCCTCCATGAGAACTACTAGGATAGTACCTAGGTGTAATGGTTGTGGTTTGTTGTTCGGGGTGGTCAATACTAATGTAATCACCAGCTGAATAAACTGGTGTGTGAACCTCATTCTCCATTGGTTCCTTCCCCTTAGTCTCCTCCTTGGGCTCAGTGAACTACTCTAGCATTGTATCAATTGCCCCCGACAGATGTCGGTTCAACTGAAAGAACAATGCCACTAAGTTACGGCTATTGTCCATGTACTTAGCGGCTTCTGCTGGTTTGCGTTTTGCAAATTTGAAGTGGTTAAGCATAGGATCATCTTCCTCCTCCATATGAGGAATGTGTGAGAATTCGGAACCCATAAGCTCTTTCGTCTTATGTTCCCGAATATCAGATGGCTCTCATAATGGCTATGTGGTAGGCTGTTTGGATAGTTCTAGCCTCACCTGCTGGCATCACTATACTCATTCCTAGGGTTTCTGGAAGTCTTAATCCTACCCTACACTTCGCCAATACTGTACCGTCATAGTACATGTATTTCCTTACTTGGATCTGGGGATCGCACCCAAATTCAAGTAACATGGCACGAAGAATATCTGCGAGTCCTCCTTCATATTCACTCAGTGTTGACTCCATCACTTTCACGTTTCGTCCCGGACGTGAACTTGCCATAGTTGGCTGTAGAATAGAAAGAATATAAGATTAGTAATAATGCATCATAATAGAGATAATAAAGAATTATCGCACTAAAAGATATGATTGTTTTATTCTCAAGTGAATATACACCATATTTTTAGAGAATTCTTTACTAATCCTATTTGACTCCTAACGTTCGGTCCCATTTACTAGGTTCCAACCTAAGGTCAAAGCTTTTGCTCTGATACCAACTGTGGTGACCCTGCATACCACTGCATGTTGTAGTATGCCAGTCGTTGATATAACATTCACAAAGTACCAATACGCAAGTATTTACATCCCTCAGAGTAGTACAACAGAACATAGCAGGTCCATAACTCATTCATTTATTATTACAAGCATAATATACATATCATCTCGGAGCTCCTCTTGGGTCCTAAGAGGGATACTCCTGGGTTCGAGGCGAACCCAACTTAACTTATAATACATGAGTCTTACTAAGTTATACATTTATTCCCTCGAGCAGTTAAGTACTTAGAGTTTGTACTGCTCGGTTACTACTAGTACTTATCGGTCTAAGCTTGCTCTCCTCCGGAACCCTCCCCGGTTCCGTAGACTATAAGGTAGTCTACACCTTCAACACCTCCAAAGAGGTCTGGTTCTTCATAGCCGATGATGTCGGCTCCTTTAGGGTTGTCGTTGTCCTCCTCCAGATGGTTCAGACAATCTAAGCAGGGGATTTAAGAGTGGTATGAGTACGAGCGTACTCAACAAGTTCATTATAGAAAAGAGGTGTTCAATGCACTAGCTACGATATTAGACCAGAAAATCTAATACCAATGCAAGTTTTGATAAACATTTCTTCAAGAGGTTGCTTTTATTCCAAAGAACTATGTCCGTCAGCCTTTGATACGTCCCCAACGTATCGATAATTTCTTATGTTCCATGCATGTTTTATGACAATACCTACATGTTTTATACATACTTTATGTCATATTTATGCATTTTCCGGCACTAACCTATTAACAAGATGCCGAAGAGCCAGTTGTTGTTTTCTGCTGTTTTTGGTTTCAGAAATCCTAGTAAGGAAATATTCTCGGAATTGGACGAAATCAACGCCCGGGATCTTATTTTTCCACGAAGCTTCCAGAAGTCCGAGAGGGAAACGAAGTGTGGCGACGAGGTGCCCACACAACAGGGCGGCGCGGCCCAGGTCTAGGCCGCGTGGCCCTAGCGTGTGGGGCCCTCGTGGCGCCCCCTGACCTACCCTTCCGCCTACTTAAGCCTTCGTCGATAATAGTTCCAGTACCGAGAGCCACGATACGGAAAACCTTCCAGAGACGCCGCCGCCGCCAATCCCATCACGGAGGATTCAGGAGATCGCCTCTAGCACCCTGCCGGAGAGGGGAATCATCTCCCGGAGGACTCTTCACCGCCATGGTCGCCTCCGGAGTGATGAGTGAGTAGTTCACCCCTGGACTATGGGTCCATAGCAGTAGCTAGATGGTCATCTTCTCCTAATTGTGCTATCATTGTTGGATCTTGTGAGCTGCCTAACATGATCAAGATCATCTATCTGTAATGCTACATGTTGCGTTTGTTGGGATCCGATGAATAATGAATGCTATGTTATGTTGATTATCAATCTATCATCTATGTGTTGTTTATGATCTTGCATGCTCTTCGTTATTAGTAGAGGCTCTGGCCAAGTCGTTACTTGTAACTACAAGAGGGAGTATTTATGCTCGATAGTGGGTTCATGCCTCCATTAAATCTGGGACAGTGACAGAAAGTTCTAAGGTTGTGGATGTGCTGTTGCCACTAGGGATAAAACATTGATGCTATGTCCGAGGATGTAGTTATTGATTACATTACGCACCATACTTAATGCAATTGTCTGTTGTTTGCAACTTAATACTGGAAGGGCTCGGATGATAACCTGAAGGTGGACTTTTTAGGCATAGATGCATGCTGGATAGCGGTCTATGTACTTTGTCGTAATGCCCAATTAAATCTCACAATACTCATCATATCATGTATGTGCATTGTCATGCCCTCTCTATTTGTCAATTGCCCAACTGTAATTTGTTCACCCAACATGCTTATTCCTATGGGAGAGACACCACTAGTGAACTGTGAACCCCGGTCCATTCTTTTACATCGAATACAATCTACTGCAATACTCGTTCTACTGTTTTCTGCAAACATCATCATCCACACCATACATCTAATCCTTTGTTACAGCAAGCCGGTGAGATTGACAACCTCACTGTTACGTTGGGGCAAAGTACTTTGGTTGTGTTCTGCAGGTTCCACGTTGGCGCCGGAATCCCTGGTGTTGCGCCGCACTACACTCCGCCGCCATCAACCTTCAACGTGCTTCTTGACTCCTACTGGTTCGATAAACGTTGGTTTCTTACTGAGGGAAACTTACTGTTGTACGCATCACACCTTCCACTTGGGGTTCCCAACGGTCGCGTGCTCTACGCGTGTCAAGCTAAATTTCTGGCACCGTTGCCGGGGAACGTGAAGGAAAATTACACCACAGAGATTTCTAACTCCCACGTCAACTGCACGCCAGCAAATAAATTTCTGGCGCCGTTGCCGGGGAGATCAAGACACGCTGCAAGGGGAGTCTCCACTTCCAATCTCTTTACTTTGTTTTTGTCTTGCTTTACTTTTATTTACTATTTTGTTTGCTGCACTTAAAAAAATACAAAAAAATTAGTTGCTAGCTTTACTTTATTTACTATCTTGTTTGCGTTCTCCTTATTAAAAACACAAAAAATAGTTACTTGCATTCACTTTACTTATTTCATCATGTTTCCTCCTAAGTTTACTCTGAAAGATATACCGGTAGGACAAGGGTCTATCATTGGAAGAGATAATATAGAAGAATTTTTCACCCATGTTAGCATGAATGAAGATCTTGAAGATATACCCTTGGCAAAAACTGTCCCTACCTATGAAAGTGCCTCTGCCTGTTTGGTACACATGATAGAAACTAGATTTATTAGTCTCAACCCCATGATACAACAAATGTTTCTTACACTTTGTGATATGGAGAGGGGAGAAAAGAGAGATTTTGTTTTAAAAGTCCTTGTTCGAGAATTTGAGGATATAGCTAAAGAAGCTAGAAAAGTTTTTATTAAGCATAAGAGGCTTGGTTTGTTCACCGATTTTAAAAGAACACTTGAAAAGATGGACATGGATAGAATAAGGTATACTAATAATGTTAATGATGGTGGGGAGATTAAAGCACCGATACCTAGTAAGCTCCTAGGAATGCATGAAGCTCTAGAAAATAATTATGGTTGGCTTGTCCCTGAAAATTTGTTTGATGAGAATAGCAAGCCTAAGACTAATGAAAAGGGAGCCTCTGAAACTTACATAGATAAGATACAATGCATAGTGGAGAAAACTCCGAACCCCACTGCCAATGCTTCATCTCTTGATAATACTTGATACACACTTTCTGCGCCTAGCTGAAAGGCGTTAAACAAAAGCGCTTATGGGAGACAACCCATGATTTTACTTCTGCACTTTTGTTTTATATTCGAGTCTTGGAAGTTGTTACTACTGTAGCAACCTCTCGTTATCTTAATTTTGTTGCATTGTTGTGCCAAGTAAAGTCTTTGATAGTAAGGTTCATACTAGATTTGGATTACTGCGCAGAAACAGATTTCTTGCTGTCACGAATTTGGGTTGAATTCTCTGTAGGTAACTCAGAAAATTCTTCCAATTTACGTGAGTGATCCTCAGATATGTACGCAACTTTCATTCAATTTGAGAATTTTCATTTGACCAAGTCTGGTGCACCTTAAAAAATCGTCTTTACGGACTGTTCTGTTTTGACAGATTCTGCCTTTTATTTCGCATTGCCTGTTTTGCTATGCTTGATGGATTTCTTTATTCCATTAACTTTCAGTAGTTTTGTGCAATGTACAGAAGTGTTAAGAATGATTATGTCACCTCTGAACATGTGAATTTTGATTATGCACTAACCCTCTAATGAGTTGTTTTGAGTTTGGTGTGGAGGAAGTTTTCAAGGATCAAGAGAGGAGGATGCTACAATATGATCAAGGAGAGTGAAAGCTCTAAGCTTGGGGATGCCCCGGTGGTTCATCCCTGCATATTTCAAAAGACTCAAGCATCTAAGCTTGGGGATGTCCAAGGCATCCCCTTCTTCATCGACAACATTATCAGGTTCCTCTAGTGAAACTATATTTTTATTCCGTCACATCTTATGTGCTTTACTTGGAGCGTCTGTATGTTTTTATTTTTGTTTTGTTTGAATAAAGTTGGATCCTAGCATTCATTGTGTGGGAGAGAGACACGCTCCGCTGTTGCATGTGGACAAATATGTCCTTAGGTTTGATACGTCTTCGACGTATCGATAATTTCTTATGTTCCATGCCACATTATTGATGATATCTACATGTTTTATGCATACTTTATGTCATATTTATGCATTTTCCGGCACTAACCTATTAACGAGATGCCGAAGAGCCAGTTGCTGTTTTCTGTTGTTTTTGGTTTCAGAAATCCTAGTAAGGAAATATTCTCGGAATTGGACGAAATCAACGCCCAGGGGCCTATTTTCACACGAAGCTTCCAGAAGACCGAAGGGAAGACGAAGTGGGGCCACGGGGCGCCGCCACACTAGGGCGGCGCGGCCCAGGGGGGCCCGCGCTGGCCTAGCGTGTGGGGCCCCCGTGTGGCCCCCTGACCTGCCCTTCCGCCTACATATAGTCTTCGTCGCGAAACCCCCAGTACCGAGAGCCACGATACGGAAAACCTTCCAGAGACGCCACCGCCGCCAATCCCATCTCGGGGGATTCAGGAGATCGCCTCCGGCACCCTGCCGGAGAGGGGAATCATCTCCCGGAGGACTCTTCACTGCCATGGTCGCCTCCGGAGTGATGAGTGAGTAGTTCACCCGTGGACTATGGGTCCATAGCAGTAGCTAGATGGTTGTCTTCTCCTTATGTGCTTCATTGTCGGATCTTGTGAGCTGCCTAACATGATCAAGATCATCTATCTGTAATGCTATATGTTGTGTTTGTTGGGATCCGATGGATAGAGAATACTATGTTATGTTGATTATCAATCTATTACCTATGTGTTGTTTATGATCTTGCATGCTCTCCGTTATTAGTAGAGGCTCTGGCCAAGTTTTTACTCTTAACTCCAAGAGGGAGTATTTATGCTCGATAGTGGGTTCATGCCTCCATTAAATCTGGGACAGTGACAGAAAGTTCTAAGGTTGTGGATGTGCTGTTGCCACTAGGGATAAAACATTGATGCTATGTCCGAGGATGTAGTTATTGATTACATTACGCACCATACTTAATGCAATTGTCTGTTGTTTTCAACTTAATACTGGAAGGGGTTCGGATGATAACCTGAAGGTGGACTTTTTAGGCATAGATGCATGCTGGATAGCGGACTATGTACTTTGTCATAATGCCCAATTAAATCTCACAATACTCATCATATCATGTATGTGCATTGTCATGCCCTCTCTATTTGTCAATTGCCCAACTGTAATTTGTTCACCCAACATGCTATTTATCTTATGGGAGAGACACCTCTAGTGAACTGTGGACCCCGGTCCATTCTTTTAATCAAATACAATCTACTGCAATACTTGTTCTACTGTTTTCTGCAAACAATCATCATCCACACTATACATCTAATCCTTTGTTACAGCAAGCCGGTGAGATTGACAACCTCACTGTTTCGTTGGGGCAAAGTACTTTGGTTGTGTTGTGCAAGTTCCACGTTGGCGCCGGAATCCCTGGTGTTGCGCCGCACTACATCTCGCCGCCATCAACCTTCAACGTGCTTCTTGGCTCCTACTGGTTCGATAAACCTTGGTTTCTTACGGAGGGAAAACTTGCCGCTGTACGCATCACACCTTCTTCTTGGGGTTCCCAACGGACGCGTGCTGTACGCGTATCAAGCTCTTTTTCTGGCGCCGTTACCAGGGAGATCAAGACACGCTGCAAGGGGAGTCTCCACATTCCAATCTCTTTACTTTGTTTTTGTCTTGCTTTACTTTATTTACTACTTTGTTTGCTGCACTAAATCAAAGCACAAAAAAATTAGTTGCTAGTTTTACTTTACTTGCTATCTTGTTTGCCATATCAAAAACACAAAAAAATTAGTTACTTGCATTTACTTTATCTAGTTTGCTTTATTTACTGTTGCTAAAATTGGTACTCCTAAAAATACTAAGTTGTGTGACTTCACAACCACAAATAATAATGATTTCTTATGCACACCTATTGCTCCACCTGCTACTACAGCAGAATTCTTTGAAATTAAACCTGCTTTACTGAATCTTGTTATGCGAGAGCAATTTTCTGGTGGTTAGTTCTGATGATGTTGCTGCCCATCTTAATAATTTTGTTGAATTATGTGAAATGCAAAAGTATAAGGATGTAGATGGTGACATTATAAAATTAAAATTGTTTCCTTTCTCATTAAGAGGAAGAGCTAAAGATTGGTTGCTATCTCTGCCTAAGAATAGTATTGATTCATGGACTAAATGCAAGGATGCTTTTATTGGTAGATATTATCCCCCTGCTAAAATTATATCTTTGAGGAGTAGCATAATGGATTTTAAACAATTGGATACTGAGCATGTTGCACAAGCATGGGAAAGAATGAAATCTTTAGTTAAAAATTGCCCAACCCATGGACTGACTACTTGGATGATCATCCAAACCTTTTATGCAGGACTGAATTTTTCTTCGCGGAACCTATTGGATTCAGCTGCTGGAGGTACCTTTATGTCCATCACTCTTGGTGAAGCAACAAAGCTTCTTGATAATATGATGATTAATTACTCTGAATGGCACACGGAAAGAGCTCCACAAGGTAAGAAGGTAAATTCTGTCGAAGAAACCTCTTTCTTGAGTGATAAGATTGATGCTATTATGTCTATGCTTGTGAATAGTAGGACTAATGTTGATCCTAATAATGTTCCGTTAGCTTCATTGGTTGCTCAAAAAGAATATGTTGATGTGAATTTCATTAAGAATAACAATTATAATAATTCTAGGCCATATCCTGCTAATGGTAACGCTTATGGTAGAAATGCTTCACCTAATAAGGAAAAGATGTTAGAAATTGAAAGATCCACCAAGAACTTTATGCAGTCACAATATGAGCAAAATAAATTGTTTACTAAAACTATGAATGAGAAATCTACCTTGTTGAAGAATATAGGAAATCAACTTGAAAATTTGAATATGGAGATCTCTGGGTTGCAAACTAAACTTGCAAATGCTGAAAACCGAATCTCATACATGTCTGCGTCACAATCTTCTTTAATTAATAAAATGGCTGCTAAACCTGAGGATATAGATAATAAAATTGTTACTACAACAAATGTCATCCAATTTAGAATTAATGAGAATATAAGATTGATGGCCGAATTGCGTGCTAGGTGGGAAAGAGAAGAAAATGAAAAAGAATATAATATAGCTAAAGTTTGGACTATTACCACCACTAGCAATGCTAATGCTACACATGTTGCTGCACCTTCTACTATTAATGGTAAAATAATTGGTGTTGGCAATGTTTCCACTTCTAATTCAAAGCGTGAAAAACTGCCTGAAACTGCTAAAACTGCTGAAACTGCCTGTGATAAAACTGCTGAAATTTTTTCCAACATTGGGGATAATGATCCCATTGCTTTAGATTATAATGGTTTGGATTTTTATGATTGTCATATCTCTGAAGTTATAAAGTTCTTACAAAAACTTGCTAAGAGTCCTAATGCTAGTGCTATAAATTTGGCTTTCACGAAACATATTACAAATGCTCTCATAAAAGCTAGAGAAGAGAAACTAAATCGCGAAACTTCTATTCCTAGGAAGCTAGAGGATGGTTGGGAGCCCATCATTAAGATGAAGGTCAATGACTTTGATTGTAATGCTTTATGTGATCTTGGTGCAAGTATTTCCGTTATGCCTAAGAAAATCTATAATATGCTTGACTTGCCACCATTGAAAAATTGTTATTTGGATGTTAATCTTGCTGATAACTCTACAAAGAAACCTTTGGGGAGAGTTGATAATGTTCGCATTACCGTTAACAATAACCTTGTCCCCGTTGATTTTGTTGTCTTGGATATTGAATGCAATGCATCTTGTCCCATTATATTGGGAAGACCTTTTCTTCGAACTGTTGGTGCTATCATTGATATGAAGGAAGGTAATATTAAATATCAATTTCCTCTCAAGAAAGGTATGGAACACTTCCCTAGAAAGAGAATGAAGTTACCTTTTGATTCTATAATTAGAACAAGTTATGATGTTGATGCTTCGTCTCTTGATAACACTTGATACACACTTTCTGCGCCTAGCTGAAAGGCGTTAAAGAAAAGCGCTTATGGGAGACAACCCATGTTTTTACTACAGTACCTTTATTTTATATTTGAGTCCTGGAAGTTGTTACTACTGTAGCAACCTCTCCTTATCTTAGTTTTGTGCATTGTTGTGCCAAGTAAAGTCGTTGATACTAAGGTTCATACTAGATTTGGATTATTTCGCAGAAACAGATTTCTTTGCTGTCACGAATCTGGGCCAAATTCTCTGTAGGTAACCCAGAAAATTATGCCAATTTACGTGAGTGATCCTCAGATATGTACGCAACTTTCATTAAATTTGAGCATTTTCATTTGAGCAAGTCTGGTGCCTCAATAAAATTCGTCTTTACGAACTGTTCTGTTTTGACAGATTCTGCCTTTCATTTCGCATTGCCTGTTTTGCTATGCTTGATGGATTTTTCGATTCCATTAACTTTCAGTAGCTTTGTGCAATGTCCAAAAGTGTTAAGAATGATTATGTCACCTCTGAACATGTAAATTTTTATTGTGCACTAACCCTCTAATGAGTTGTTTTGAGTTTGGTGTGGAGGAAGTTTTCAAGGATCAAGAGAGGGAGATGATACAATATGATCAAGGAGAGTGAAAGCTCTATGCTTGGGGATGCCCCGGTGGTTCACCCCTGTATATTTCAAGAAGACTCAAGCGTCTAAGCTTGGGGATGCCCAAGGCATCCCCTTCTTCATCGACAACATTATCAGGTTCCTCTAGTGAAACTATATTTTTATTCCATCACATCTTATGCACTTTGCTTGGAGCGTCGGTTTGTTTTTGTTTTTGTTTTGCTTGAATAAAATAGATCCCAGCATTCATTGTGTGCGAGAGAGACACGCTCCGCTGTTGCATATGGACAAATATGTCCTTAGGCTTTACTCATAATATTCATGGCGAAAGTTTCTTCTTCGTTAAATTATTATATGGTTGGAATTGGAAAATGATACATGTAGTAATTGCTAAAATGTCTTGGATAATGTGATACTTGGCAATTGTTGTGCTCATGTTTAAGCTCTTGCATCATATACTTTGCACCTATTAATGAAGAAATACATAGAGCTTGCTAAAATTTGGTTTGCATAATTGGTCTCTCTAAGGTCTAGATAATTTCTAGTATTGAGTTTGAACAACAAGGAAGACGGTGTAGAGTTTTATAATGTTTACAATATGTATTTTATGTGAGTTTTGCTGCACCGGTTCATCCTTGTGTTTGTTTCAAATAACCTTGCTAGCCTAAACCTTGTATCGAGAGGGAATACTTCTCATGCATCCAAATCCTTGAGCCAACCACTATGCCATTTGTGTCCACCATACCTACCTACTACATGGTATTTCTCCGCCATTCCAAAGTAAATTGCTTGAGTGCTACCTTTAAATTTCTATCCTCTACCTTTACAATATATAGCTCATGGGACAAATAGCCTGAAAACTATTGTGGTATTGAATATGTACTTATGCACTTTATCTCTTATTAAGTTGCTTGTTGTGCGATAACCATGTTCCTGGGGACGCCATCAACTACTCTTTGTTGAATATCATGTGAGTTGCTATGCATGTCCGTCTTGTCTGAAGTAAGGGAGATTTACCGCTAGAATGGTTAGAGCATGCATAATGTTACAGAAGAACATTGGGCCGCTAACTAAAGCCATGATCCATGGTGGAAGTTTCAGTTTTGGACAAATATCCTCAATCTCATATGAGAAAACTAATTGTTGCTACATGCTTATGCATAAAAGAGGAGTCCATTATCTGTTGTCTATGTTGTCCCGGTATGGATGTCTAAGTTGAGAATAATCAATAGCGAGAAATCCGATGCGAGCTTTCTCCTTAGACCTTTGTACAGGCGGCATAGAGGTACCCCTTTGTGACACTTGGTTAAAACATGTGCATTGCGATGATAATCCAGGTAATCCGAGCTAATTAGGACAAGGTGCGGGCACTATTAGTATACTATGCATGAGGCTTGCAACTTGTAAGATATAATTTACATAACACATATGCTTTATTACTACCGTTGACAAAATTGTTTCTTGTTTTCAAAATCAAAGCTCTAGCACAAATATAGCAATCAATGCTTCCCTCTGCGAAGGGCCATTCTTTTACTTTTATGTTGAGTCAGTTCACCTATTTCTCTCCACCTCAAGAAGCAAACACTTGTGTGAACTGTGCATTGATTCCTACATACTTGCATATTGCACTTGTTATATTACTCTATGTTGACAATATCCATGAGATATACATGTTATAAGTTGAAAGCAACCGCTGAAACTTAATCTTCCTTTGTGTTGCTTCAATACCTTTACTTTGAATTATTGCTTTATGAGTTAACTCTTATGCAAGACTTATTGATGCTTGTCTTGAAGTACTATTCATGAAAAGTCTTTGCTTTATGATTCATTTGTTTACTCATGTCATTTACATTGTTTGGATCGCTGCATTCATTACATATGCTTACAATAGTATGATCAAGGTTATGATGGCATGTCACTCCAGAAATTATCTTTGTTATCGTTTACCTGCTCGGGACGAGCAGAAACTAAGCTTGGGGATGCTGATACGTCTCCGACGTATCGATAATTTCTTATGTTCCATGCCACATTATTGATGATATCTACATGTTTTATGCATACTTTATGTCATATTTATGCATTTTCCGGCACTAACCTATTAACGAGATGCCGAAGAGCCGATTCTTTGTTTCTGCTGTTTTTGGTTTCAGAAATCCTAGTAAGAAAATATTCTCGGACTTGGACGAAATCAACGCCCAGGGGCCTATTTTCACACGAAGCTTCCAGAAGACCGAAGGGAAGACGAAGTGGGGCCACGGGGCGCCGCCACACTAGGGCGGCGCGGCCCAGGGGGGCCCATGCCGGCCTAGCGTGTGGGGCCCCCGTGTGGCCCCCTGACATGCCCTTCCGCCTACATATAGTCTTCGTCGCGAAACCCCCAGTACCGAGAGCCACGATACGGAAAACCTTCCAGAGACGCCGCCGCCGCCAATCCCATCTCGGGGGATTCAGGAGATCGCCTCCGGCACCCTGCTGGAGAGGGGAATCATCTCCCGGAGGACTCTTAACCGCCATGGTTGCCTCCGGAGTGATGAGTGAGTAGTTCACCCCTGGACTATGGGTCCATAACAGTAGCTAGATGGTTGTCTTCTCCTTATGTGCTTCATTGTCGGATCTTGTGAGCTGCCTAACATGATCAAGATCATCTATCTGTAATGCTATATGTTGTGTTTGTTGGGATCCGATGGATAGAGAATACTATGTTATGTTGATTATCAATCAATTACCTATGTGTTGTCTATGATCTTGCATGCTCTCCGTTATTAGTAGAGGCTCTGGCCAAGTTTTTACTCTTAACTCCAAGAGGGAGTATTTATGCTCGATAGTGGGTTCATGCCTCCATTAAATGCAGGACGATGTGAGAAAGTTCTAAGGTTGCGGATGTGCTGTTGCCACTAGGGATAAAACATTGATGCTATGTCCGAGGATGTAGTAATTGATTACATTACGCACCATACTTAATGCAATTGTCTGTTGTTTTCAACTTAATACTGGAAGGGGTTCGGATGATAACCTGAAGGTGGACTTTTTAGGCATAGATGCATGATGGATAGCGGTCTATGTACTTTGTCGTAATGCCCAATTAAATCTCACAATACTCATCATATCATGTATGTGCATTGTCATGCCCTCTCTATTTGTCAATTGCCCAACTGTAATTTGTTCACCCAACATGCTATTTATCTTATGGGAGAGACACCTCTAGTGAACTGTGGACCCCGGTCCATTCTTTTAATCAAATAGAATCTACTGCAATACTTGTTCTACTGTTTTCTGCAAACAATCATCATCCACACTATACATCTAATCCTTTGTTACAGCAAGCCGGTGAGATTGACAACCTCACTGTTTCGTTGGGGCAAAGTACTTTGGTTGTGTTGTGCAGGTTCCACGTTGGCGCCGGAATCCCTGGTGTTGCGCCGCACTACATCTCGCCGCCATCAGCCTTCAACGTGCTTCTTGGCTCCTACTGGTTCCATAAACCTTGGTTTCTTACTGAGGGAAAACTTGCCGCTGTACGCATCACACCTTCCTCTTGGGGTTCCCAACGGACGCGTGATGTACGCGTATCAAGGTTTTACTCATAATGTTCATGGCGAAGGTTGAATCTGCTTCGTTAATTGTTACATGGTTGGAAACGGGAAATGCTACATGTGGTAATTGGTAGAATGTCTTGAATAATTTTATACTTGGAAATTGTTGTGCTCATAAGGATCATGTTTAAGCTCTTGCATCATATACTTTGTACTTATTAGTGAAGAAATACATAGAGCTTGGTAAAATTTGGTTTGCATGATTGGTCTCTCTAAAGTCTAGATATTTTCTAGTAAGGGTTTGAGCAACAAGGATGACAGTGTAGAGTCTTATAATGCTTGCAATATGTTTTATGTGAGTTTTGCTGTACCGGTTCATACTCGTGTTTGTTTCAAATAACCTTGCTAGCCTAAGCCTTGTATTGAGAGGGATTACTTCTCGTGCATCCAAATCCTTGAGCCAAAAACTATGCCATTTGTGTCCACCATACCTACCTACTACATGGTATTTCTCTGCCATTCCAAAGTAAATTGCTTGAGTGCTACCTTTAAATTTCTATCCTTTCTCTTTGCAATATATAGCTCACGGGACAAATAGCCTAAAAACTATTGTGGTATTGAATATGTACTTATGTATCTTATTTCTTATTAAGTTGCTTGTTGTGCGATAACCATGTTCCTGGGGGCGCCATCAACTATCTTTGTTGAATATCATGTGAGTTGCTATGCATGTTCGTCTTGTCTGAAGTAAGGGCGATTTACCATGAGTTGAATGGTTTAAGCATGCATATTGTTAGAGAAGAACATTGGGCCGTGATACGTCTCTGACGTATCGATAATTTCTTATGTTCCATGCCACATTATTGATGATATCTACATGTTTTATGCATACTTTACATCATATTTATGCATTTTCCGGCACTAACCTATTAACAAGATGCCGAAGAGCCGATTCTTTGTTTTCGCTGTTTTTGGTTTCAGAAATCCTAGTAAGGAAATATTCTCGGAATTGGACGAAATCAACGCCCAGGGGCCTATTTTCACACGAAGCTTCCAGAAGACCGAAGAGTCAACGAAGTGGGGCCACGAGGCAGCCAGGAGGTAGGGCGGCGCGGCCCAGGTCTTGTCCGCGCCGGCCTGTCTCCTGGGCCCCTCGTGTGGCCCCCTGACCTGCCCTTCCGCCTACAAATAGTCTTCGTCGCGAAACCCCCAGTACCAAGAGCCACGATACGGAAAACCTTCCAGAGACGCCGCCGCCGCCAATCCCATCTCGGGGGATTCAGGAGATCACCTCCGGCACCCTGCCGGAGAGGGAAATCATCTCCCGGAGGACTCTACGCCGCCATGGTCGCCTCCGGAGTGATGTGTGAGTAGTCTACCCCTGGACTATGGGTCCATAGCAGTAGCTAGATGGTTGTCTTCTCCTCATTGTGCTTAATTGTCGGATCTTCTAAGCTACCGAACATGATCAAGATCATCTATCTGTAATGCTATATGTTGTGTTTGTTGGGATCCGATGGATAGAGAATACTATGTTATGTTGATTATCAATTTATGTCTATGTGTTGTTTATGATCTTGCATGCTCTCCGTTATTAGTAGAGGCTCTGGCCAAGTTTTTGCTAGTAACTCCAAGAGGGGGTATTTATGCTCGATAGTGGGTTCATGTCTCCGTGAATCTGGGGGAGTGACAGAAACCTCTAAGGTTATGGATGTGCTGTTGCCACTAGGGATAAAACATTGATGCTATGTCCGAGGATGTAGTTATTGATTACATTACGCGCAATACTTAATGCAATTGTCTGTTATTAGCAACTTAATACTGGAAGGGGTTCGGATGATAACCTGAAGGTGGACTTTTTAGGCATAGATGCATGCTGGATAGCGGTCTATGTACTTTGTCTGTTGTTTTTGTTTTTTGTTTTGTTTGAATAAAATGGATCCTAGCATTCTTTGTGTGGGAGAGAGACACGCTCCGCTGTTGCATATGGACAAGTATGTCCTTAGGCTTTACTCATAATATTCATGGCGAAGTTTCTTCTTCGTTAAATTGTTATATGGTTGGAATTGGAAAATGATACATGTAGTAATTGCTATAATGTCTTGGATAATGTGATACTTGGCAATTGTTGTGCTCATGATTAAGCTCTTGCACCATGTACCTTGTACCTATTAATGAAGAAATACATAGAGCATGCTAAAATTTGGTTTGCATATTTGGTCTCTCTAAGGTCTAGATAATTTCTAGTATTGAGTTTGAACAACAAGGAAGACAGTGTAGAGTCTTATAATGTTTACAATATGTCTTTTATGTGAGTTTTGCTGCACCGGTTCATCCTTGTGTTTGTTTCAAATAAACCTTGCTAGCCTAAACCTTGTATCGAGAGGGAATACTTCTCATGCATCCAAATACTTGAGCCAACCACTATGCCATTTGTGTCCACCATACCTACCTACTACATGGTATTTCTCCGCCATCCCAAAGTAAATTGCTTGAGTGCTACCTTTAAACAATTCAAAATTTATTACCTCTGATTTGTGTCAATGTTTTATAGCTCATGAGGAAGTATATGGTGTTTATCTTTCAATCTTGTTGGGCAACTTTCACCAATGGACTAGTGGCTTCATCCGCTTATCCAATAAATTTGCAAAAAGAGCTGGCAATGGGATTCCCAGTCCCAAATTAATTAATAAAAATAGACACTCCTCCATGGTATGTGATTGTTGGACGGCACCCGAAGGATTCGGTTAGCCATGGCTTGAGAAAGCAAAGGTGGGGAGGAGTGTCATCATAATAAAACTAAAATAAAAAGGCACTCCTTCATGGTATGAGATTGTTGGCAGGCACCCGAAGGATTCGGTTAGCCATGGTTTGTGAAAGAAAGGTTGGAAGGAGTGCCACACAAAAATAAAATAAAATGGGAGCCGCTCTTTGAAGGTTTGTCTGGCAAGGGGGTTAGAGTGCCCACTACCATTCGTTGACAACAACAAACACCTCTCAAAATTTTACTTTTATTGCTCTCTATATGTTTTCAAAATCAAAGCTCTAGCACAAATATAGCAATCGATGCTTTCCTCTTTGGAGGACCATTCTTTTACTTTTATTGTTGAGTCAGTTCACCTATCTCTCTCCACCTCAAGAAGCAAACACTTGTGTGAACTGTGCATTGATTCCTACATACTTGCATATTGCATTTGTTATATTACTCTATGTTGACAACTATCCATGAGATATACATGTTACAAGTTGAAAGCAACCGCTGAAACTTAATCTTCCTTTATGTTGCTTCAATACCTTTACTTTGAATTATTGCTTTATGAGTTAACTCTTATGCAAGACTTATTGATGCCTGTCTTGAAAGTACTATTCATGAAAAGTCTTTGCTATATGATTCATTTGTTTACTCATGTCATTTACATTGTTTGGATCGCTGCATTCGTTACATATGCTTAAAATAGTATGATCAAGGTTATGATGGCATGTCACTCCAGAAATTATCTTTGTTATCGTTTACCTGCTCGGGACGAGCAGGAACTAAGCTTGGGGATGCTGATACGTCTCCGACATATCGATAATTTCTTATGTTCCATGCCACATTATTGATGATATCTACATGTTTTATGCATACTTTACATCATATTTATGCATTTTCCGGCACTAACCTATTAACAAGATGCCGAAGAGCCGATTCTTTGTTTTCTGCTGTTTTTGGTTTCAGAAATCCTAGTAAGGAAAAAAATTCTCGGAATTGGACGAAATCAACGCCCAGGGGCCTATTTTCACACGAAGCTTTCAGAAGACCGAAGAGTCAACGAAGTGGGGCCACGAGGCAGCCAGGAGGTAGGGCGGCACGGCCCAGGTCTTGGCCGCGCCGGCCTGTCTCCTGGGCCCCTCGTGTGGCCCCCTGACCTGCCCTTCCGCCTACAAATAGTCTTCGTCGCGAAACCCCCAGTACCGAGAGCCACGATACGGAAAACCTTCCAGAGACGCCGCCGCCGCCAATCCCATCTCGGGGGATTCAGGAGATCGCCTCCGGCACCCTGCCGGAGAGGGGAATCATCTCCTGGAGGACTCTACGCCGCCATGGTCGCCTCCGGAGTGATGTGTGAGTAGTCTACCCCTGGACTATGGGTCCATAGCAGTAGCTAGATGGTTGTCTTCTCCTCATTGTGCTTAATTGTCGGATCTTGTGAGCTGCCGAACATGATCAAGATCATCTATCTGTAATGCTATATGTTGTGTTTGTTGGGATCCGATGGATAGAGAATACTATGTTATGTTGATTATCAATTTATGTCTATGTGTTGTTTATGATCTTGCATGCTCTCCGTTATTAGTAGAGGCTCTGGCCAAGTTTTTGCTAGTAACTCCAAGAGGGGGTATTTATGCTCGATAGTGGGTTCATGTCTCCGTGAACTGGGAGTGTGAGAAACCTCTAAGGTTATGGATGTGCTGTTGCCACTAGGGATAAAACATTGATGCTATGTCCGAGGATGTAGTTATTGATTACATTACGCGCAATACTTAATGCAATTGTCTGTTGTTAGCAACTTAATACTGGAAGGGGTTCGGATGATAACCTGAAGGTGGACTTTTTAGGCATAGATGCATGCTGGATAGCGGTCTATGTACTTTGTCGTAATGCCCAATTAAATCTCATAATACTCATCATAATATGTATGTGCATGGTCATGCCCTCTCTATTTGTCAATTGCCCAACTGTAATTTGTTCACCCAACATGCTATTTATCTTATGGGAGAGACACCTCTAGTGAACTGTGGACCCCGGTCCAATTCTCTATCTTGAAATACAATCATGCAATTGTTCTACTGTTTTCTGCAAACAATCATCTTCCACACTATACATCTAATCCTTTGTTACAGCAAGCCGGTGAGATTGACAACCTCGCTGTTTCGTTGGGGCAAAGTACTTGGTTTGTGTTGTGCAGGTTCCACGTTGGCGCCGGAATCCCTGGTGTTGCGCCGCACTACATCTCGTCGCCATCAACCTTCACGTGCTTCTTGACTCCTACTGGTTCGATAAACCTTGGTTTCTTACTGAGGGAAACTTGCCGCTGTACGCATCACACCTTCCTCTTGGGCTTCCCAACGGACGCGTGTCGAACGGAAAGACAATACGTCAACCACGCGCATCAAGCAAATTTCTGGCGCCGTTGCCGGGGAGATCAAAACACGCTGCAAGGGGAGTCTCCACATCCCAATCTCTTTACTTTGTTTTTGTCTTGCTTAGTTTTATTTACTACTTTGTTTGCTGCACTAAATCAAAACACAAAAAAATTAGTTGCTAGTTTTACTTTATTTGCTATCTTGTTTGCTATATCAAAAACACAAAAAATTAGTTACTTGCATTTACTTTATCTAGTTTGTTTTATTTACTATTGCTAAAATGGGTACTCCTGAAAATACTAAGTTGTGTGACTTCACAACCACAAATAATAATGATTTCTTATGCACACCTATTGCTCCACCTGCTACTACAGCAGAATTCTTTGAAATTAAACCTGCTTTACTGAATCTTGTTATGCGAGAGCAATTTTCTGGTGTTAGTTCTGATGATGCTGCTGCCCATCTCAATAACTTTGTTGAATTATGTGAAATGCAAAAGTGTAAAGATGTAGATGGTGACATTATAAAATTAAAATTGTTCCCTTTCTCATTAAGAGGAAGAGCTAAAGATTGGTTGCTATCTCTGCCTAAGAATAGTATTGATTCATGGACTAAATGCAAGGATGCTTTTATTGGTAGATATTATCCCCCTGCTAAAATTATATCTTTGAGGAGTAGCATAATGAATTTTAAACAATTGGATAATGAGCATGTTTCACAAGCATGGGAAAGAATGAAATCTTTGGTTAAAAATTGCCCAACCCATGGACTGACTACTTGGATGATCATCCAAACCTTTTATACAGGACTGAATTTTTCTTTGCGAAACCTATTGGATTCAGCTGCTGGAGGTACCTTTATGTCCATCACTCTTGGTGAAGCAACAAAGCTTCTTGATAATATGATGATTAATTACTCTGAATGGCACACGGAAAGAGCTCCACAAGGTAAGAAGGTAAATTCTGTCGAAGAAACCTCTTCCTTGAGTGATAAGATTGATGCTATTATGTCTATGCTTGTGAATGATAGGACTAATATTGATCCTAATAATGTTCCGTTAGCTTCATTGGTTGCTCAAGAAGAACATGTTGATGTCAACTTCATTAAAAATAATAATTTCAACAACAATGCTTACCGGAACAATTCTAGTAACAACTATAGGCCATATCCTTATAATAATGGCAACGGCTATGGTAATTCTTATGAGAATTCTTACAACAATAATAGGAACACACCCCCTGGACTTGAAGCCATGCTTAAAGAATTTATTAGTACACAAACTGCTTTTAACAAATCTGTTGAAGAAAAGCTTGGGAAAATTGATATACTTGCTTCTAAAGTCGATAGTCTTGCTGCTGATGTTGATCTTTTGAAATTGAAAGTTATGCCTCATGAAAATCATAATCATAAAATTGTTACTACAGCAAATGCCATCCAAGTTAGAATTAATGAGAATATAAGATTGATGGCCGAATTGCGTGCTAGGTGGGAAAGAGAAGAAAATGAGAAAGAAGATAATATAGCTAAAGTTTGGACTATTACCACCACTAGTAATGCTAATGCTACACATGTTACTGCACCTCCTACTATTAATGGTAAAATAATTGGTGTTGGCAATGTTTCCACTTCTAATGCAAAGCGCGAAAAACTACCTGAAACTGCTAAAACTGCTGAAACTGCCTGTGATAAAACTGCTGAAATTTTTTCCAACATTGGGGATGATGATCCCATTGCTTTAGATTATAATGGTTTGAATTTTGATGATTGCCACATCTCTGAAGTTATAAAGTTCTTACAAAAACTTGCTAAGAGTCCTAATGCTAGTGCTATAAATTTGGCTTTCACGAAACATATTACAAATGCTCTCATAAAAGCTAGAGAAGAGAAATTAGAACGCGAAGCTTCTATTCCTAGGAAGCTAGAGGATGGTTGGGAGCCCATCATTAAGATGAAGGTCAATGATTTTGATTGTAATGCTTTATGTGATCTTGGTGCAAGTATTTCTGTTATGCCTAAGAAAATCTATAATATGCTTGACTTGCCACCATTGAAAAATTGTTATTTGAATGTTAATCTTGCTGATCATTCTACAACGAAACCTTTGGGGAGAGTTGATAATGTTCGCATTACCGTTAACAATAACCTTGTCCCCGTTGATTTTGTTGTCTTGGATATTGAATGCAATGCATCTTGTCCCATTATTTTGGGAAGACCTTTTCTTCGAACTGTTGGTGCTATCATTGATATGAAGGAAGGTAATATTAAATATCAATTTCCTCTCAAGAAAGGATGGAACACTTCCCTAGAAAGAGAATGAAGTTACCTTATGATTCTATTATTAGAACAAATTATGATGTTGACACTTCGTCTCTTGATAATACTTGATACACACTTTCTGCGCCTAGCTGAAAGGCGTTAAAGAAAAGCGCTTATGGGAGACAACCCATGTTTTTACTACAGTACCTTTGTTTTTATTTTGTGTCTTGGAAGTTGTTTACTACTGTAGCAACCTCTCCTTATCTTAGTTTTGTGCATTGTTGTGCCAAGTAAAGTCGTTGATAGTAAAGTTCATACTAGATTTGGATTACTGCGCAGAAACAGATTTCTTTGCTGTCACGAATCTGGGCAAAATTCTCTGTAGGTAACTCAGAAAATTATTCCAATTTACGTGAGTGATGCTCAGATATGCACGCAACTTTCATTCAATTTGAGCATTTTCATTTGAGCAAGTCTGGTGCCTCAATAAAATTCGTCTTTACGAACTATTATGTTTTGACAGATTCTGCCTTTTATTTTGCATTGCCTGTTTTGATATGCTTGATGGATATTTCGATTCCATTGAATTTCAGTAGCTTTGTGCAATGTCCAGAAGTGTTAAGAATGATTATGTCACCTCTGAACATGTATATTTTGATTGTGCACTAACTCTCTAATGAGTTGTTTTGAGTTTGGTGTGGAGGAAGTTTTCAAGGATCAAGAGAGGGAGATGATACAACATGATCAAGGAGAGTGAAAGCTCTAAGCTTGGGGATGCCCCGGTGGTTCACCCCTGCATATATCAAGAAGATTCAAGCGTCTAAGCTTTGGGATGCCCAAGGCATCCCCTTCTTCATCGACAACATTATCAGGTTCCTCCCCTGAAACTATATTTTTATTCCGTCACATCTTATGTTTTTTGCTTGGAGCGTCGGTTTGTTTTTGTTTTTTGTTTTGTTTGAATAAAATGGATCCTAGCATTCTTTGTGTGGGAGAGAGACACGCTCCGCTGTTGCATATGGACAAGTATGTCCTTAGGCTTTACTCATAATATTCATGGCGAAGTTTCTTCTTCGTTAAATTGTTATATGGTTGGAATTGGAAAATGATACATGTAGTAATTGCTATAATGTCTTGGATAATGTGATACTTGGCAATTGTTGTGCTCATGATTAAGCTCTTGCACCATGTACCTTGTACCTATTAATGAAGAAATACATAGAGCATGCTAAAATTTGGTTTGCATATTTGGTCTCTCTAAGGTCTAGATAATTTCTAGTATTGAGTTTGAACAAAAAGGAAGACAGTGTAGAGTCTTATAATGTTTACAATATGTCTTTTATGTGAGTTTTGCTGCACCGGTTCATCCTTGTGTTTGTTTCAAATAAACCTTGCTAGCCTAAACCTTGTATCGAGAGGGAATACTTCTCATGCATCCAAATACTTGAGCCAACCACTATGCCATTTGTGTCCACCATACCTACCTACTACATGGTATTTCTCCGCCATCCCAAAGTAAATTGCTTGAGTGCTACCTTTAAACAATTCAAAATTTATTACCTCTGATTTGTGTCAATGTTTTATAGCTCATGAGGAAGTATGTGGTGTTTATCTTTCAATCTTGTTGGGCAACTTTCACCAATGGACTAGTGGCTTCATCCGCTTATCCAATAAATTTGCAAAAAGAGCTGGCAATGGGATTCCCAGTCCCAAATTAATTAATAAAAATAGACACTCCTCCATGGTATGTGATTGTTGGACGGCACCCGAAGGATTCGGTTAGCCATGGCTTGAGAAAGCAAAGGTGGGGCGGAGTGTCATCATAATAAAACTAAAATAAAAAGGCACTCCTTCATGGTATGAGATTGTTGGCAGGCACCCGAAGGATTCGGTTAGCCATGGTTTGTGAAAGAAAGGTTGGAAGGAGTGCCACACAAAAATAAAATAAAATGGGAGCCGCTCTTTGAAGGTTTGTCTGGCAAGGGGGTTAGAGTGCCCACTACCATTCGTTGACAACAACAAACACCTCTCAAAATTTTACTTTTATTGCTCTCTATATGTTTTCAAAATCAAAGCTCTAGCACAAATATAGCAATCGATGCTTTCCTCTTTGGAGGACCATTCTTTTACTTTTATTGTTGAGTCAGTTCACCTATCTCTCTCCACCTCAAGAAGCAAACACTTGTGTGAACTGTGCATTGATTCCTACATACTTGCATATTGCATTTGTTATATTACTCTATGTTGACAACTATCCATGAGATATACATGTTACAAGTTGAAAGCAACCGCTGAAACTTAATCTTCCTTTATGTTGCTTCAATACCTTTACTTTGAATTATTGCTTTATGAGTTAACTCTTATGCAAGACTTATTGATGCCTGTCTTGAAAGTACTATTCATGAAAAGTCTTTGCTATATGATTCATTTGTTTACTCATGTCATTTACATTGTTTGGATCGCTGCATTCGTTACATATGCTTAAAATAGTATGATCAAGGTTATGATGGCATGTCACTCCAGAAATTATCTTTGTTATCGTTTACCTGCTCGGGACGAGCAGGAACTAAGCTTGGGGATGCTGATACGTCTCCGACATATCGATAATTTCTTATGTTCCATGCCACATTATTGATGATATCTACATGTTTTATGCATACTTTACATCATATTTATGCATTTTCTGGCACTAACCTATTAACAAGATGCCGAAGAGCCAGTTGCTGTTTTCTGCTGTTTTTGGTTTCAGAAATCCTAGTAAGGAAAAAAATTCTCGGAATTGGACGAAATCAACGCCCAGGGGCCTATTTTCACACGAAGCTTCCAGAAGACCGAAGAGTCAACGAAGTGGGGCCACGAGGCAGCCAGGAGGTAGGGCGGCATGGCCCAGGTCTTGGCCGCGCCGGCCTGTCTCCTGGGCCCCTCGTGTGGCCCCCTGACCTGCCCTTCCGCCTACAAATAGTCTTCGTCGCGAAACCCCCAGTACCGAGAGCCACGATACGGAAAACCTTCCAGAGACGCCGCCGCCGCCAATCCCATCTCGGGGGATTCAGGAGATCGCCTCCGGCACCCTGCCGGAGAGGGGAATCATCTCCTGGAGGACTCTACG
This sequence comes from Lolium perenne, assembly GCF_019359855.2. Classification (NCBI taxonomy): domain Eukaryota; kingdom Viridiplantae; phylum Streptophyta; class Magnoliopsida; order Poales; family Poaceae; genus Lolium; species Lolium perenne. The sequence continues at coordinate 47,692,251 of NC_067244.2, forward strand.
CCGCCATGGTCGCCTCCGGAGTGATGTGTGAGTAGTCTACCCCTGGACTATGGGTCCATAGCAGTAGCTAGATGGTTGTCTTCTCCTCATTGTGCTTAATTGTCGGATCTTGTGAGCTGCCGAACATGATCAAGATCATCTATCTGTAATGCTATATGTTGTGTTTGTTGGGATCCGATGGATAGAGAATACTATGTTATGTTGATTATCAATTTATGTCTATGTGTTGTTTATGATCTTGCATGCTCTCCGTTATTAGTAGAGGCTCTGGCCAAGTTTTTGCTAGTAACTCCAAGAGGGGGTATTTATGCTCGATAGTGGGTTCATGTCTCCGTGAATCTGGGGGAGTGACAGAAACCTCTAAGGTTATGGATGTGCTATTGCCACTAGGGATAAAACATTGATGCTATGTCCGAGGATGTAGTTATTGATTACATTACGCGCAATACTTAATGCAATTGTCTGTTGTTAGCAACTTAATACTGGAAGGGGTTCGGATGATAACCTGAAGGTGGACTTTTTAGGCATAGATGCATGCTGGATAGCGGTCTATGTACTTTGTCGTAATGCCCAATTAAATCTCACAATACTCATCATAATATGTATGCGCATGTTCATGCCCTCTCTATTTGTCAATTGCCCAACTGTAATTTGTTCACCCAACATGCTATTTATCTTATGGGAGAGACACCTCTAGTGAACTGTGGACCCCAGTCCAATTCTCTATACTGAAATACAATCTACTGGAATTGTTCTACTGTTTTCTGCAAACAATCATCTTCCACACTATGCATCTAATCCTTTGTTACAGCAAGCCGGTGAGATTGACAACCTCGCTGTTTCGTTGGGGCAAAGTACTTGGTTTGTGTTGTGCAGGTTCCACGTTGGCGCCGGAATCCCTGGTGTTGCGCCGCACTACATCTCGTCGCCATCAACCTTCACGTGCTTCTTGACTCCTACTGGTTCGATAAACCTTGGTTTCTTACTGAGGGAAACTTGCTGCTGTACGCATCACACCTTCCTCTTGGGGTTCCCAACGGACGCGTGTCGAACGGAAAGACAATACGTCAACCACGCGCATCAGGCCGCTAACTAAAGCCATGATCCATGGTGGAAGTTTCAGTTTTGGACAACAATCCTCAATCTCTTATGAGAATATTATCTGTTGTTGAATGCTTATGAATTAAAGAGGAGTCCATTATCTGTTGTCTATGTTGTCCCGGTATGGATGTCTAAGTTGAGAATAATCAAAAGCGAGAAATCCAATGCGAGCTTTCTCCTTAGACCTTTGTACAGGTGGCATAGAGGTACCCCTTTGTGATACTTGGTTAAAACATATGTATTGCATTGATAATCCAGGTAATCCGAGCTAATTAGGACAAGGTGCGGGCACTATTGGTAATCTATGCATGAGGCTTGCAACTTGTAGGATATAATTTACATAATGCATATGCTTTATTACTACCGTTGACAAAATTGTTTCTTGTTTTCAAAATAAAAGCTCTAGCACAAATATAGCAATCAATGCTTCCCTCTTTGAAGGACCATTCTTCTACTTTTATGTTGAGTCAGTTTACCCACTTCCTTCCATCTCAAGAAGCAAACACTTGTGTTAACTGTGCATTGATTCTTACATACTTGCATATTTGCATTCATCATATTACTTTATGTTGACAACTATCCATGAGATATACATGTTACAAGTTGAAAGCAACCGCTGAAACTTAATCTTCCTTTGTGTTGCTTCAATGCCTTTACTATGAATTTATTGCTTTATGAGTTAACTCTTATGCAAGACTTATTGATGCTTGTCTTGAAAGTACTATTCATGAAAAGTATTTGCTATATGATTCAGTTGTTTACTCATTGTCTTTACCATTGCTTTGGATCGCTGCATTCATTACATGTGCTTACAATAGTATTGATCAAGATTATGATGGCATGTCACTTCAGAAATTATCTTTGTTATCGTTTACCTACTCGGGACGAGTAGGAACTAAGCTTGGGGATGCTGATACGTCTCCAACGTATCGATAATTTCTTATGTTCCATGCTTGTTTTATGACAATACCTACATGTTTTATACATACTTTATGTCATATTTATGCATTTTCCGGCACTAACCTATTAACAAGATGCCGAAGAGCCAGTTGCTGTTTTCTGCTGTTTTTGGTTTCAGAAATCCTAGTAAGGAAATATTCTCGGAATTGGACGAAATCAACGCCCAGGATCTTATTTTTTCACGAACTTCCAGAAGTCCGAGAGGGAAACGAAGTGGGGCGACGAGGCGCCCACACAACAGGGCGGCGCGGCCCAGGTCCAGGCCGCGCGGCCCTAGCGTGTGGGGCCCTCGTGGCGCCCCCTGACCTACCCTTCCGCGTACTTAATCCTTCGTCGATAATAGTTCCAGTACCGAGAGCCACGATACGGAAAACCTTCCAGAGACGCCGCCGCCGCCAATCCCATCTCGGGGGATTCAGGAGATCGCCTCCGGCACCCTGCCAGAGAGGGGAATCATCTCCCGGAGGACTCTTCACCGCCATGGTCGCCTCCGGAGTGATGAGTGAGTAGTTCACCCCTAGACTATGGGTCCATAGCAGTAGCTAGATGGTCGTCTTCTCCTAATTGTGCTATCATTGTTGGATCTTGTGAGCTGCCTAACATGATCAAGATCATCTATCTGTAATGCTGCATGTTGCGTTTGTTGGGATCCGATGAATAATGAATGCTATGTTATGTTGATTATCAATCTATCATCTATTTGTTGTTTATGATATTGCATGCTCTCCGTTATTAGTAGAGGCTCTGGCCAAGTCGTTACTTGTAACTCCAAGAGGGAGTATTTATGCTCGATAGTGGGTTCATGCCTCCATTAAATGCAGGACGATGTGAGAAAGTTCTAAGGTTGTGGAAGTCTTTGTTGCCACTAGGGATAAAACATCAATGCTATGTCTAAGGATGTATTTGTTGATTACATTACGCACCATACTTAATGCAATTGTCTGTTGTTTGCAACTTAATACTGGAGGGGGTTCGGATGATAACCTGAAGGTGGACTTTTTAGGCATAGATGCATGCTGGATAGCGGTCTATGTACTTTGTCGTAATGCCCAATTAAATTTCACACTACTCATCATAACATGTATGTGCATTGTCATGCTATCTTTATTTTTCAATTGCCCAACTGTAATTTGTTCACCCAACATGCTTATTCTTATGGGAGAGACACCACTAGTGAACTGTGGACCCCGGTCCATTCTTTTACATCGAATACAATCTACTGCAATACTCGTTCTCTTGTTTTTACGCAAACATCATCATCCACACTATACATCTAATCCTTTGTTACAACAAGCCGGTGAGATTGACAACCTCCTCAACATGTTACGTTGGGGCAAAGTACTTTGGTTGTGTTGTGCAGGTTCCACGTTGGCGCCGGAATCCCTGGTGTTGCGCCGCACTACACTCCGCCGCCATCAACCTTCAACGTGCTTCTTGACTCCTACTGGTTCGATAAACCTTGGTTTCTTACTGAGGGAAACTTACTGCTGTACGCATCACACCTTCCACTTGGGGTTCCCAACGGTCGTGTGCGGTACGCGTGTCAAGCTAAATTTATGGCGCCGTTGCCGGGGAACGTGAAGGAAAATTACACCACAGAGATTTCTAACTCCCACGTCAACTGCACGCCAGCAGCCTTCACCGGTTTAGTAGAACTTCGTGGAGTTCCTTTCCGGCAGCGTTCGCAGTTCCAAATCCCGGAACAGGGAGTGACAGGTCACGATTCATTACACTCTGCAGAGGTGTGTTGCTTTACCCATAAGAGATCTTAACCTTGGTGCCAACCGGGCAGCTTTCCAGTCCACACTTCCTATCGTGTGAAGCCCGGTATAAGGTCATAGCCAATCATATTCCTCCGCTACCTCGCACACCCACCCTTTGTTGCAAACCCCGACCCTGGGTCCTCGCCGGTCCTCTTACACCAATTAAGGATGGACCCCGACCGCGACAACAGTTCTGGGCTCTACCATAAACTCCTTCGCCGGTAGCTGCAACCCATCATAGACCGCATTACCGTGGGGAATTAGAATGGGATCCCCACCCTCCGGTTGTTCTCGCAAGATACAACTGCTACGGTAAGCGCATCCGTTGATGTACAAGAGGTGGAAATACGATTGACAATTCCGTCCCACTCCAGATCTTATGGTTAACACGGGTTTTACGGCACAAGAATCACTGGACGACATTTGTTGTTTAATCCTAGATGGATATAAACCCTTGCAATGGAACCTCCACCATATCAACACAATCCATGGTTCCATTGCCCACCACTTAGTCATATTCATAGTTATGAAAATAGTGATTTTGCTTTCTATGCAATAGTGATAAACATAGTACTTTGCAAGTAATTTGATAAAAATACTCGAATGACATGAGCAAGTGATGAACTTGCCTGAACACTGCAAAGTATTGCAGTTGGATGGTGTGGACTGACCCTTGTCCTCTGTTGCTGAAAAATAACATCATTGTCCGATAAGGGCAATGGTTAAAGAAGCATTTATGCATGATTCCAGTTTTAGGGTTTGTTTCCCCCCTCCGATGTCTTTATTATTTCATGTGAGAGGTTAATACTAAGAATGACTTAGGGATACTCTATTTAGAGTAAAATACAACATTGAAATGTTGTCAAGGTGTTTTTAAAGTCCAAAAGAATTTATGGACTTATTTTCATTATTGAAAATATAAGGTGTGATTTAAATGATTATTTAAATCATCAAATTTAAATTTATTCTTGTTTAACTTCAAAAATTCTATTTCATATTTTATTATGATAGAGATTTTTATACTGAGTGGTTTTCATATTTTAAATTATTTTTTTAGAGCTATTAAACATTTACTATGTATTTTCAAAGTTTCAGCATTTTATATAATTGTGAAATGTCACAATTGCCCCTGGGCCCACCTGTCAGTGGAGCCTAGCGGGTTGGGTTAGACCAGCTCGGGTCCAACCGAACCGTGCGGTCGCTCACACCTCTCCCCACCACGCCGCCTCGACGAACCCTAATTCCCCACGCGCTCTGGCGACTCGCGTCGCCCTCGCCGTCGCCGGTCGATTCCAGCGAACTCCGCCGGTCATGGCCCTCACCATGGGGCGCAATCAAACCGCCCCACGACGCCCGTCATTCTCCTCCGCGTAGATCTGGAGCTGGCGTTGCTCCTGCTCGTCCCCGACCCCATCTCTGTGGCTAGGGTTACGGGATCCGCGGCGATCTCGCTGCTCCCAGGGTTCCTGGCGCTATATATAAGGTGTGATTTAAATGATTATTTAAATCATCAAATTTAAATTTATTCTTGTTTAACTTCAAAAATTATATTTCATATTTTATCATGATAGAGATTTTTATACTGAGTGGTTTTCATATTTTTAATTATTTTTTTAGAGCTATTAAACATTTACTATGTATTTTCAAAGTTTCAGCATTTTATATAATTGTGAAATGTCACAATTGCCACTGTGCCCACATGTCAGTGGAGCCCAGCGGGTTGGGTTAGACCAGCTCGGGTCCAACCGACCCGTGCGGTCGCTCACACCTCTCCCCACCGCGCCGCCTCGACGAACCCTAATTCCCCACGCGCTCTGGCGACTCACGTCGCCCTCGCCGTCGCCGGTCGATTCCGGCGAACTCCCCGGTCATGGCCCTCGCCATGGGGCGCAATCGAACCACCCCACGACGCCCATCATTCTCCTCCGCGTAGATCTGGAGCTGGCGTTGCTCCTGCTCGTCCCCGACCCCATCTTTGTGGCTAGGGTTACGGGATCCGCGGCGATCTCGCTGCTCCCAGGGTTCCTGGCGCTATGGTGCCGCCGTGATCCTCGCCGACATGGTGCGGGGCGCTGCAGCGCTGGTCAAGGCGTGGCCTGGCCTGGCCAGGTGCTGCCGTGCGCTCGGCGTGTGCCGCCGTGGCCGCCATGGCCGCGACTGCTGTCTGCTCGCCCTAGTATGTGCTCCACCCTCTCTCTCTCTTGACTGTTCTTCTTCTTCATCCTCTAGCTCAGGCTCGGTCACTGGCCTGCATCTCCATGTTGAGATGCTTGCCATGCTGATGCGCTGCTGCTGCGCTTTGCTAGCTTGCGCATGTCTTTCTTTGTCTTGGTTCTTTGTCTTCTTCTTTGCGCTCCACTGGCCCTGGCCATTGCTTTCATGGCCATGCCAGTGCTTGTGATGCTGCCTTGTGCAGCCCTGCCTTGCTACTGCCATGGTTACTACTGCTGTACTGCCTTGCTATGCTATTCATGGTTCTGTGCAAGATTCCTAAGCTATGTGCTTGCTTATGCTTTCATTTCTTGCCTGAATCCTTCCCTGTGCCTCTGTTCTTATTACTATTCTTGCTAGACACTCAAGTGTATTCAATTTTGTTGCCCTGGCTTGATTACTGTGTGTATTCCTTGCAAATTTGCAAGTGCCAGTGCCCTGGTGTGCTATTTCTTGTGCTTAAATTCATGAGCATGCTCAATTGAGCATTATTGTTGGCTTAACAGTATTATTCAGTGATGAGTGCTATGTGCTTTACTTGTGTATCTTGATCCAGTGGTTCATCATGCCTGTGATGTGCTTCTGGATACAATCATAAAGCCATTAATTCAGTATCTGTTTATTCAGTTATGGCTTGGTGTAATTCTTCAGTAGCTGGCTCATTTCTGATGCTATGCTTGGCTATAGCAATCAGTAGCAAGAGCTAGCAAGCTCTGATGATCATATGATCATCATTTGCTTGATGGTTAATTGATGTGCTTCTATCTGTGACTATCTGGTGCTCACTCTTTGCTGTGTGTGCATCACACAGGCTTGGCCTATGTGTGATGGTGCTTGCTCAAGCATCAGTGGATGCTTGCCATGATCCATTGGATCATCTGCAAGGCTCTGGTGCATCAATTGCTTGTCTATTTCATTTATCTGTTTATCTTGCTTGAAATAAATGGATGAATGATGTGAACTGTGATTTAGTGAGGATCATTTCAGTAAATTAGTTAGGGCTAGCTGGATGCCAACCACTGGTTGGTACCCTAGCCCACTACTGAACCTTTCTGGTGATGATGTGGTGGTTCAAATTGTTGGCTGTGGGTTGAGGTGGCCCTGGCAGCTCTTTGCTGTTGTCATGGGTAGCTCCCCTTCTCTGTGGCTTGCTGTGGTTGGTGCTTGCTTGCTGGAATTGGATAATTGCTCACTGGTTGATCCAATACTGGACTTCCAGTGGCTTTTGATGTTGAGAAATTATATAGACAAGGATTTGTCTATAGTCTGATGGCATAGCTGGCTGTAGGTGCTAAGTGTGTTGGGCTAGGCTAGCTGTGAATTCATTCTTTGCTGGATTCCTTAGTTGTGCCACTTATTTGGCATAACTACTATTCCCATAGGATGATTACCTATTGGCCTTACCCATATTTTCTTGCACCAAATGGCTTTGTAGCCAGATGATGACACAAACAGGGTTCTATACCCTTATTTGCTTCTGTGATGCATTTGTATGCTTATTTATGAGCAAAACATGGTTTTGCTCAGGATGATCTTGTTTATACCTCACTCCAGCTCCTAAATTCTTTGTTGGTGTAGAGGATTGCTTCAGTGTGGTGCTTATGCTTGCCCTGCTCCTCCTTGCAAGCTTTGTGGTGCACGATTGATCTTTGTGGTGGTTTGAGTAGGTTGAACAGCAGTGGCTGTTCTTCCTGTTCTTGAGTTCTTGTGCTTCTGATGAACTTACCCAGCTGCTTGTCGATGAATGACTAGGGTTTGGATGGAAAAAAGGTTTTATACCATCCTTCCCTTGCTCCCCCGGTCGACAGCAGTGCCTGTCCACACTTGGTGACTCCCCTAGCTTGTGTGTGTGCTGTGCTGCATGCACACTTGGTGACCTGCTGTTGGGCATGCACACTAGCTGTGTGAGCAGCTAGTGTGTGTGTGTGTACCAAGTGCTTGGTACCTGGTCTGGTGAAAGGATCAGCTCGGCAGAGCTGTGATATTATCCACCATTTTCACTTTCTTTTGCTAATCTGCCAAGTGGCTTTGCCACTTGGCATAACTTTTGATTTGCTTTGTTGGTGTGCAGGGATCAAGATGATGATCAAAGTGAAGATCAAGATCATCATGCACAAGCATTTCCTGAAGATTATTTTGTAGTTTAGGAATTTCATTAAATTGTAATCTTCTTTCTTTTTCTTTTTCCATTTTGCTGATTCTTGTAATGTGTTGTAATATCTTATATTCCAAATGAATATTGTAAAGACAGTGTATCTTGTGTGATTATCAATAAAGCTCAAATTTTCTTTAATGAGCTTTACTTAATATTTGTATTGTTTATATTGATTATTATTTATAATTTGGTTAATGAATTACCTCACATTTGAATTATGAGATATTCAATTGATGTTTGAACTTGAATTTCAAATGCAACTTAGGTTTGAATTCAATCATGCAACTTAAGTTTGAATTCAATCATGCAACTTAAGTTGTGATGCAATATCTCTCCTCTCTTCTCAAAACCCTAACTTAGTTGAATGAGAAACAAGTTTGTCGCACTCTCGAAACCCTAACCCTGTAAGGTGTCGAGAGAGAAACTTGCCCCCCTTCGATGCAGTTTTGTTTTAAAAGCGCGAAATTTCCCCAGAATTTACGATGCAATGCACATCCCTTTCTAAAATCTACCCCTCGATCGTCTCTAAACCTGGGACATTACAATGGAGCTCAATTTAATCATGCTCTAGCTTATCTGGTAACCAATGAATTATCAAGATATTTATGACAGAGTGTGGTGACCCTGCATACCACTGCATGTTGTAGTATGCCAGTCGTTGATATAACATTCACGAAGTACCATTCCGCAAATGTTACACCCCTCAGAGTAGTACAACAGAACATAGCAGGTCCATAACTCATTCACATATTATTACAAGTAACATACACATATCGTCTCGGAGCTCCTCTTGGGTCCTAAGAGGATCACTCCTGGGTTCGAGGCGAACCCAACTTAACTTACAATACAAGAGTCTCATTAAACTAAACATTTATTTCATCGAGCAGCTAAATACTAAGAGTTCGGGCTGCTCGGTTACTACTACTCATCAGATATCTCTAGGCTTGTTCTCCTCCGGAAGCCTCCCCGGATCCGTAGACTATGAGATAGTCTACGCCTTCAACTCCTCCTGAGAGGTCTGGTTCCTCGTAGCCGATGATCTCGGCTCCTTCATTGTTGTTGTAGTCCTCCTCCAGATGATTCAGACAATCTAAGCATGGGATTTAAGAGTGGTATGAGTACGAGCGTACTCAACAAGTTCATTATAGATAAGAGGTGTTTAATGCACTAACTACGATATTAGACCAGAAAGTCTAATACCAATGCAAGTTTTGATAAACATTTCTTCAAGAGATTGCTTTTATTTCAAAGAGCTATGTCCGTCAGCCTTCACCGGTTTACTAGAACTTCATGGAGCTCCTTTCCGGCCGCGTTCGCAGTTCCTCAATCCCGGAACAGGGAGTGACAGGTCACAGTTCTTTACACTCTGCAGAGGTGTGTTGCTTTACCCATAAGAGATCTTAACCTTGGTGCCAACCGGGCAGCTTTCCCGTCCACACTTCCTTTGGTGTGAGGCCCGGTATAAGGTCTAGCCAATCATGTTCCTCCGCTACCTCGAACACCCACCCTTTGTTGCATACTCCGACCCTGGGTCCACGCCGGCCCCATTATTCCCATATATTTCAGGGTGGACTCCGACCACGACGTCAATGCAGGGCTCTACCATACATTCCTACGCCGGCAGATGCAACCCATCATAGACCTCATTACCGTTGGGACTTCTACGGGTTCCCACCCCTGCATCAAGTCTCGCAAGATCATGAGCACCCGGTAATGAGCATCCGTTGATGAACGAGAGGTGGAAACACTTTTGACTACTCCGTCCCACTCCGGATCTTATGGTTAACACGGGTATTACGGCACAAGAATCACTGGCGACATTTGTTGTTTAATCCTAGATGGATACAAACCCGTGCAATGGAACCTCCACATAGTCATATTCATAGTTATGAAAGTAGTGGTTTTGATTTTTGTGCAATAGTGATAACCATAATACTTTGCAAGTAATTTGATAAAAATACTCAAATGACATGAGCAAGTGATGAACTTGCCTGAACACTGCAAAGTTTTGCAGTTGGAAGGTGTGGACTGACCCTTGTCCTCTGTCTCTGAAAAATAGCATCATTGTCCGATAAGGGCAATGGTTAAAGAAGCAATTATGCATGATTCCATTTTTAGGGTTTGTTTCCCCCCTTCCGATGTTGTTATTATTTCATGTAAGAGGTTAATACTAAGAATAATTTGAGGATACTTGATTTATAGTAAAATACAACCTTGAAATGTTGTCAAGGTGTTTTTAAAGTCCAAATACATTAATGGACTTATTTTCATTATAGAAAATTAGGTATGTGATTTAAATGATTATTTAAATCATCAAAATAGGACTTATTCTTAATTGTCTTCAAAAATTCTCTTTGATATTTTATTTAAATAGAGAATTTTATGCTGATCCTTTTTCATATTTTTAAGTTATTTTTAAGAGCTTTTAATAATTTTCTATTGAATTTCAAAGTTTCATGTTTTTGTTGAATTATGAAAAGTCCTTTTTGCCCACAGGCCCACTGTCGAGTTGGCCCAGTGGGTTGGGCTAAACCAGCTCGGGTCCAACCGACCCGAGCGGTCGCTCACTCGCCCACCACCTCGCGCCACCTCGACCTAACCCTAATCCTCAATCTCGCTCTGGCGACCCGCGTCGCCCGCATCGTCGCCGGCCGATTCCGGCGATCTCCGGCCGCCATGGCCCTCGCCATGGGGCGCATCTGCACCGCCACGCGACGGCGCACGGATCCACGGCATCGATCTGGTTCTTAGCCGCCCCTTCGCCGATCCCCCTCTTGTTTGACCGCACGGTGGTGCGGTGCTCACCGGCGCCTCAGGCGTGATGGCGCCGCCGGGCCTTCGCCGCCGAGGTGCGGAGCGCTGCGGCGCTCGTCGAGCCTGGCCTGGCCTGGCCAGGTGCCGCCGTGCCTTCGGCGCGCGCCGCCGTGGCCGCCACGGCTACGCCTGCCGTCTGCTCGCTCCAGGTACATGCGCCGCCTCGCTCTTACCCTCTGTGCTTGTTCTTCCTTCCCTTCTATGTGCTCTGGCCATGGTTTTCCTCCTTGTGGAGGTCCGCCATCTTTGTTGTTCTTTGCTCTGCTGCGCTTAGCTCACTGCTGCTACGTATGCTGCTTGCTGTGTTACTATTGCCATGCTTGCTCATGCTGTTCATGATACTGCTGTGCATTTGCCATGGATGCTGGCTACTGTGCTATGCTATTGTGTTCTATAATTTGCTGTTGTAACTCATGAGCTCTTGCTCATGAGCATACTGTGATGCTTTGCTTGATTCATTTATTACTGCTGTTGCTATCTTGCTTCTGCCTCTCCTGTGTGTGCAATTACTTCTCCCTGGCTTGATCATAATGCATGATCCTTGCCTTTGGCAAGTGCCAGTGTTCCTGGTGTGCTATCTCTGTGCTTTAAATCATGATCATGCTCAATTGAGCATTGTTACTGACTTGGCAGCTCCATCCTTTGATGGAGTGCTTCTGGATACAATCATAAAAATGGTTTATGGTTAGTCTGTGATTCAATTGTTGCTTATCTGTGGCTGTTTATTTTATGTAGTTCATGAATTGATGTCAGGTTTGTCTCTGACAAGCACTTGCTTAGTTTGACAAGCACTGATGATCCAGTGATCATCTGTTGCATGTTATTTTGCTCACTATCTACTGTCAGTGCCTATTTGATGCTCCTCTTGGTGTCTGTGTGACACACATACCTGTGCTAGTGTGAGCTGTGGTTGGCTCAAGCAATTACTATTGCTTGCAGTGATCAATTGGATCCACTGCAAGGCTCTGGTGTATTGATTACTGATAAATTCATTTATCTGTGTTGTCTTGCTTGGCTAAATGGATAATTGATGTGAACTGCTTGCAGTTGTGATCATCTGACAGTTAATTTGATTGAGCTAGAAGGATGCCAACATCTGTTGGGAACCCTGGCTCCATTTTGAACCCATCTGGGTGATGATATTAATGCATAACTTCTCTGTGGGGTTTGGTAAAGTGGTTGAGGTGGCCCTGTCAGCAATTCCTTGCTGCAAGGGTAGCTCCCACCTGTGTTGGCTTGCTGTGATTTGGGAAATATCTCACTGGAAGAATCCTTGTGGTTTTTCCAGTTTCCTTTGATGTTGATAAACAAGAATAGACACTTTATAGTCTATCTGTCTGATGGTGTAGTGGCTATAGGTGCTAAGTGAAACTGACTAGCTAGATAGGATTATCCCTTGTTGGATTTCTTTGATTATGTCACTGGTTTGGCATAGCCAATGTTCCCAGGGTGCTTTCCTATTTGTTTCTCTCTTGTTCACTTGCACCAATTTGGCCAGTAGCCATATGATGACTCACATATAGGGTTTCTACCCTTGTGGTGTGTTTGAGATCATGCCTGTGCAATTTATGAACAAAACCATCTGGTTTGTTCATGATGAAGTGTATACCTCACTCCAGCTCCTAGATTAAAGTGTTGTTGTAGAGGATTTGCTTCTGGTGATTTGCTTGACTTGCCCTGCTCCTCCTTGTGGCTTGTGATTCTTGGTTTGGTTCAGTGGTGAGGTTGGACAGGTTGAACAGCACTGGCTGTTCTTCTTGTTCTAGCTGTTCTTGGTGTTCTTGGTGACTTACCCTGTTGCTGTCGTTGGATGAAGCAAATGGCTAGGGTTTGGCTCTGAAAAGTTTAAATATGGTGCTCTTTTGCTCTCCCTGGTCGACAGCTTGGCCTGGTCATTTTGGTGACTCTCCCCGAACATGTGTATGTCTTTGGTGGACATGCACACTGCCTTGTGAGCTGCCTGTGTGGTTCCTGGTTGGAACTTGGTCCATTTGGTGGATCAGCTCGGCTGATCTTGATAATATCCTCTCAACTTCTCATTTTATTGCTAACCTGCCAAGTGGCAATGCCACTTGGCATAACACTTGTCTTTGGTCTTTGTTTGTGTGATTACAGGGAACAATGTGATACTCTGGATGAAGATCAAGATCCTCTTGGCAAGATCTCCATGATGATCATCTTGTGTAGTTTAGGATAGATCATTCACTTGTAATTTTCTTTTATTTTCTTTCTTCTATTTTTCCCATTTATGTAATGTGTTGTATTAATCATTTATTTCTCTTAAGAATATTGTAATGACAATGTAAATTGTGTGATGATCAATAAAGCTCAAAGTTTTCCCTAATGAGCTTTACTTTATTTTAATTGCTCATATTGTTTATTATTTATAATTTACTTAATGAATTTCCTCACAATTCATTATTTAGAGTAATTATTTAATATTTGAATTTGAAATTCAAATTCATCATTGGTTTGAATTCAACCATGTCACTTTATTTAGAATTCAATCATGCAAACTCTCCCCTCTCTTCTCAAAATCCTAAACTAGTGAAGTGAGATGCAAGTTTGTCGCACTCTCGAAACCCTAACCCTGTAAGGTGTCGAGAGAGAAACTTGTCCCCCTTCGATGCAGTTTTTGTTTAAAAGCGCGAAATTTCCCCAGAATTTACCATGCAATGCACATCCCTTTCTAAAATCTACCCCTCGATCGTCTCTAAACCTGGGACATTACAGCCTTTCCCCCTTAAAGAAAACTTCGTCCCGAAGTTGTGGTTGTAATACCTGAACAGCTCGGGGTATGTTTTCCTCAGGTCTTCCTCTTTTTCCCAGGTGGCTTCCCTCTCGGGGTGATGCTTCCATTGTATCTTGCAATACTTGATCGCTTTATTTCTGAGTTGTTTCCAGCTCTCCTCGAGAATCTTGGCTGGCTTCTCGATGTACGTCAAGTCTGGTTGTAACTCGAGCTCATCATGTGATATTGGTTCATCTGGGGTCTTCAAGCATTTCCGAAGTTGTGACACATGGAAAACATTGTGAACTTGAGCTAGCCTTCCAGGTAGATCCAATTCAAAGGCTAAACCTTGGTTCTGACTCAGTATCTTGAAAGGTCCTATATATCTAGGACTGAGTTTTCCTTTTACTCCAAATCTCTGGAGTCCTTTCATCGGGCTTACCTTAAGATAAACCATGTCTCCAACTTGTGGTTCCCATGTCCTTCTCTTCTGATCGGCATAACTCTTTTGCCGACTTTGGGCTATCTTAAGCCTGTCTCTGATAATGTCAATGATTTGTTGTTTTTCCTTGACATAATCAGGGTTGAACTCTTTGCTTGCTCCGGCTTCATACCAACATATCGGTGATCTACACTTTCTTCCATACAGAGCTTCAAATGGTGCCATTTTGATACTGCTTTGGTAGCTATTGTTATATGAAAACTCTGCTAGTGGTAAGTGCTCCTCCCATGATCCTCCGAAGTCTAGGGCACAAGCCCTAATCATATCCTCTAAGATCTGGTTGGTTCTCTCGGTTTGTCCACCGGTCTGGGGATGATAAGCGGTACTATAGTCCAACTTGGATCCTAAAGCTTCATGTAGTTGCTTCCAGAATGCTGATGTGAACACGGATCCTCGATCCGACACGATCTTCTTAGGCACTCCATGCTTACTCACGATCTCTTTAATGTAAAGATCGATGAGTTTCTCTCCTTTATCCTGCTGGTTTACTGCTAAGAAGTGGGCGCTCTTCGTCAACCGGTCCACGATTACCCATATCATGTCCTTCTTTTTATTGGTCATGGGTAGTCCGGTGATGAAATCCATCCCTATTTCCTCCCATTTCCACTCTGGAATAGGTAAAGGTTGTAGCTTTCCTGCCGGACTCTGGTGTTCAGCCTTCACTCTCTGCCAGGTATGGCATTCCGCCACGTATTGTGCTATCTCCCTCTTCATGCTATTCCACCAGAATAGTTCCTTTAAGTCCATGTACATCTTTGTACTTCCCGGATGTATGGAATATGGTGTTTGATGAGCTTCCCGGAGTATTACTTCCTTAATTTCAGCAATATCCGGAACGCAAATTCTTTTCTGGAACCATAAGGATCCAGATTCTCCGCGGTGAAATTCTGATGGTCTTCCCTCATCTATTCTTCTCATCTCCTCCACGATGAATGGATCGTCCAGCTGACCCATCATTATCTCATTCTTCAGGTTGACATTCAACTCATCGGCTACTTGCAACACCGATAATCCTTCATGGGCTTCCTTCTCCCAAAGTTGTATTTGGGCTTGACTTATTTCCTTCCTTAACTCCGGTGATATTTCTTGTTCCACTCCTCCGGTACTCTTCCTACTCAGGGCGTCTGCGACAACATTAGCCTTCCCTGGTGTGTTATTGATTGTCAGGTCATAATCCTTGATCAATTCTAGCCATCTTTTCTGTCTCATGTTGAGTTCCTTCTGAGTGAAGAAATATTTGAGGCTTTTATGATCTGTATAGAGCTCACACTTAGCTCCATAGAGAAAATGTCTCCAAGTTTTAAGTGCAAATACGACTGCTGCTAATTCCAAATCATGTGTTGGATAGTTTACTTCATGAGGTCTGAGTTGCCTCGATCCATAAGATATCACTTTCCGATCTTGCATGAGTACGCAACCCAATCCATGTTTGGATGCGTCACAGTACACGGTGTAATCCTTGCCAACTTCCGGAACTGCTAACACCGGTGCCGTGGTGAGTTTCTCCTTCAGAGTTTGAAAACTCTTCTCACATTCCTCTGGCCACACGAATGGTGTGTTCTTCCTTAATAGCTTTGTCATTGGTCCTGCTATCTTAGAGAATCCTTCAATGAATCTCCGATAATATCCTGCCATTCCTAGGAATCCTCGGATTTCCTTGACAGTCTTGGGTGCTTCCCATTCTAGAACTGCTGCTACCTTACTCGGGTTAACAGCTATTCCATCTTTACTAATAACATGACCAAGAAATTCCACTTGATCTAGCCAAAATTCACACTTACTAAGTTTGGCATAGAGTTGATGTTCCCTTAGTGTTTGCAACACTAACCTCAAATGTTCAGCATGTTCAGCATGTTCAGCCTTGTTCTTGGAATATATCAGAATATCATCGATAAATACGATGACAAACTTGTCTAGATATGGCATGAAGATCTTATTCATGAGATTCATGAATATTGCTGGGGCATTGGTCAATCCAAAAGGTACTACAAGGTATTCATGGTGTCCATACCTTGAGACAAAGGCAGTTTTCGGAACGTCTTCCTTCTTGATCTTTATCTGGTGATAACCGGATCTTAGATCAATCTTGGAAAAGACTCCCGCGCCTCTCACTTGATCAAATAGATCTTGTATTCTTGGAAGTGGATACTTGTTCTTGATTGTGACGTTGTTCAGATTCCGGTAGTCTCCGCACATCCTTCTTCCTCCATCTCTTTTATCCACGAAGATCACAGGTGATCCCCATGGTGAAACACTCTCTTGAATGAATCCCTTTTGTTCCAAGTCATCCAATTGCTCCTTAAGTTCTTTCAACTCCTTGGGCCCCATCTTATATGGTGCTTTGGCAATCGGAGCTGTTCCTGGGATTAGGTCGATAGTGAATTCTATCTCCCTATCTGGTGGCATACCCGGTAATTCCGCAGGAAACACATCCTGGAATTCATTTACTACAGGTATATCTTCTAACTTCACCTCCTTCATGCTGTTAAGCTGTAGCTCAACTTCAATCTGTGTATGTTTGTCGCCTTGGTAGATCATTCTACTTCCATCGGGACTTTTCAATGATACCGTCTTGTTTACACAGTCGATCAATGCTCCATTAGGTTCTAACCAGTTCATACCAAGAATGACATCAATGTCCTTCATCGGTAAAATGAACAGGTCCGCGTCAAACGCGCACTTATTGATCATAATGACTTGTTTTTGTTTGGCATGGGTTACTACTATCGTTCCCCCCGCAGAAAGTATGGTTATGGGTGTATCTAACTTAGTGCAACTAATCCCATGTTTGGTGATGAATTGTTGAGAAATGAATGATGTAGTTGCACCAGTATCAAAAAGTACTTTGCCAGGATGAGTGAGTATCTGGAGCGTACCTATCACCGCACAGTCGAGTTGACCACCTCCTCCCGGCCAGTACAGTTCAGCTTGCCGAAGGGCTTCTTATTCTTCCAGTTGCCTCCGGCGTTTCCTCCTCGACCTCCACCTCCTCCAGACTGTCCTCCTTTATTCCTATTCTTAGGGCAATCCCTAAGCATGTGTCCTTCCTCACGGCACCCGAAGCATATGATTCTGGGTTTCTTACAGTCCTTGGAGAAATGCCCCGTACCTCCACAGCTTCTGCAAACTATTTGATTTGCAGTTTGAAATGCTTGGTTCTTCCTACTACCGTAGTAGTTGCTGTTGTTGTTGTTGTTGTTGTTGTTGTTGTTGTTGTTGTTGTTGTTGTTGTTGTATCTGGGCTTGAAACTCAAGCTGGTATTAGGCTTGTTACTGACAAACCTCTTAGGCTCATACTTGGCCTTCTTCCGCTTCTCCTCCTGCAATTGCTTGAAATCATCTTCCAGAGTGATGGCTGCATCCACCAACTCTTGAAACTCCGTCGCTCTCATCATACGGAGCTGAACCTTGAACTGGGGACTTAACCCCCTCAGAAATCTCTTTTTCTTCTTGTCCTCGGTGTTGACTTCTTCAACAGCGTACCGGGACAGTTTAGAGAACTCCCTGACATAGGTCAGGATTGCCTTGTCCTTCTGCTCGAGACTCTCAAATTCTCGACGCTTCAGCTCCACAATACTTTCAGGGACATTGGATTCCCTGAATTTCCTCGTGAATTCCTCCCAGGTAAATACCTTTCCAGCCGGATAAACGGCTACAATATTGTCCCACCATGATGCGGCAGGTCCACACAGCAGATGTGTAGCATATCGAACCTTCTCTTGGTCGTTACATCCAACGGTGTTGAGCTTTCGCTCAGTATCCATCAGCCAATCTTCCGCGTCCATTGGCTCGGGTGCGTATGCGAAAGATATCGGCTTGGTGTTTTGGAAGTCCGCTAATGTGACTCCCTGGTTCTCAGGTCTCTCCACCCTGTTTTGCCGTAACAAATCCTGAAAGAATTTGTTCTGCTGCTCCAGTGTTACACGCTGTCGCTCCTCTACCAGCTGCATGTACTGGATAAAATTTTGCTGC
Source organism: Lolium perenne (assembly GCF_019359855.2). Taxonomy (NCBI): domain Eukaryota; kingdom Viridiplantae; phylum Streptophyta; class Magnoliopsida; order Poales; family Poaceae; genus Lolium; species Lolium perenne. The sequence goes on from NC_067244.2 coordinate 47,710,460, forward strand.
GTCATGGGTGGTGGTGGTGGTGGAAACTGATCTCTGGCTGCACCCTCAGCCTCTTCCTTTTGTTTTGCTTCGCGCTCCATGCGCTGTGCTTCAGTCTCGTCTCCTAACGTTCCCGACATAACCCCCTAGTTCTGCAACACAAGATGATACTCATAATTACTCCATGCGCAAGTTTTCTGAGCTCAACTTTGTGCACAGAACTAGTCACGCAATGGAAATCAAGAAGCAAATCCAAATCATACAAAACATATACCCTGTATATACATACTTAAGTGGTCTTATTACAATACTCAAGTCGATGTGAGTATGCAAACTCACTTATTAAAGTATATGTACAAATTTATACAAATATTACAAACTATAATACACGTGGTACTTGTGTATTATAGCCTCGCCTCCCTTGGTGGACTCTAGTCGATCTTCACTCCCGGTACATTCCAGGCTTCCGTCCGGTCGAACGTGTCGTCCTCCTGATAGACCCTGGAACATAAGGTCTCCCCGTTGGCTTGTAATCCGAATCAGATGATGATCCTAAGGAGAAATCAGTGTTCACAAACTGATCGTTGAGTGCATCATAGTCCACCCATCGGGTGTACTCCCCTGCAACCCCACCATAAGGGTTACCAAAACTCATACCCGACTCAACCTGTGTCGGATATCCTCCATCCACTCCTTCATTACTAGGATAGCTCTGGTTCTGGGTTGTTGCGTCATCATTCATATCCCCATCATAATACACAGAAGTACTATGGGTTCCAGTATCATCTCCCCAACGCCAACCCCTGGAATTCTCGATAGGAGTCTCGGAACGCTGGTTGTTTCCGGATTCCTCTCCGCCCTCGTATCCCCCATAGGAACTACCCAGATAGTTCCCAGGTGTAACAGGTGTAGGTTCACGTGCAAGTGGATCAATACTGATGTAGTCACCAGCTGAATAAACTGGTGTGTGCACCACATTCTCCATAGGTTCTTTCCCCTACTCTCCTCCTTGGGTTCAGTGAATTCCTCAAGCATCGTATCAATTGCTCCTATCAGATGATGGTTCAGCTGAAAGAGTAATGATATGAAGTTGCGGCTATTATCCATATATTTTGCCGCTGCTATGGGTTTACGTTTAGCATATTTGTAGTGGTTGAGCATGGGATCTTCTTCCTCCTGATTATGAGGAATATGGGAGAACTCGGAATCCATAAGCTCTTTTGTCTTATGTTCCCGTATGTCGGTTATGGCTCTCATAACAGCTATATGGTAGGCTGTGTTGGTTGTCCTAGCTTCTCCAGCTGGCATGACTACGCTCATTCCCAAAGATTCGGGAAGTCGCAGTCCTACCCTGCACTTGGCCAATACCGGACCATCATAGAACATGTATTTCTTTACTGGAATCTGGGGATCGCACCCAAATTCCAGTAACATGGCTCGTAAGATATCTGCAAGTCCTCCTTGGTATTCGTTTAGTGTGGAATCCATAACTTTCACGTTTCTTCCTGGTCGTGAACTTGCCATGTTGGCTGTAGAAATAGAAAGATTATAAGATTAGTAATAATGCATCATAATAGAGATAATAAAGAATTATCGCACTAAAAGATATGATTGTTGTATTCTCAATTGAATATACACCATATTTTTAGAGAATTCTTTACTAATCCTATTTGACTCCAAACGTTTGGTCCCATTTACTAGGTTCCAACCTAAGGTCAAAGCTTTTGCTCTGATACCAACTGTGGTGACCCTGCATACCACTGCATGTTGTAGTATGCCAGTCGTTGATATAACATTCACGAAGTACCATTCCGCAAATGTTACATCCCTCAGAGTAGTACAACAGAACATAGCAGGTCCATAACTCATTCACATATTATTACAAGTAACATACACATATCGTCTCGGAGCTCCTCTTGGGTCCTAAGAGGATCACTCCTGGGTTCGAGGCGAACCCAACTTAACTTACAATACAAGAGTCTCATTAAACTAAACATTTATTTCATCGAGCAGCTAAATACTAAGAGTTCGGGCTGCTCGGTTACTACTACTCATCAGATATCTCTAGGCTTGTTCTCCTCCAGAAGCCTCCCCGGATCCGTAGACTATGAGATAGTCTACGCCTTCAACTCCTCCTGAGAGGTCTGGTTCCTCGTAGCCGATGATCTCGGCTCCTTCATTGTTGTTGTAGTCCTCCTCCAGATGATTCAGACAATCTAAGCATGGGATTTAAGAGTGGTATGAGTACGAGCGTACTCAACAAGTTCATTATAGATAAGAGGTGTTTAATGCACTAACTACGATATTAGACCAGAAAGTCTAATACCAATGCAAGTTTTGATAAACATTTCTTCAAGAGATTGCTTTTATTTCAAAGAGCTATGTCCGTCAGCCTTCACCGGTTTACTAGAACTTCATGGAGCTCCTTTCCGGCCGCGTTCGCAGTTCCTCAATCCCGGAACAGGGAGTGACAGGTCACAGTTCTTTACACTCTGCAGAGGTGTGTTGCTTTACCCATAAGAGATCTTAACCTTGGTGCCAACCGGGCAGCTTTCCCGTCCACACTTCCTTTGGTGTGAGGCCCGGTATAAGGTCTAGCCAATCATGTTCCTCCGCTACCTCGAACACCCACCCTTTGTTGCATACTCCGACCCTGGGTCCACGCCGGCCCCATTATCCCCATATATTTCAGGGTGGACTCCGACCACGACGTCAATGCAGGGCTCTACCATACATTCCTACGCCGGCAGATGCAACCCATCATAGACCTCATTACCGTTGGGACTTCTACGGGTTCCCACCCCTGCATCAAGTCTCGCAAGATCATGAGCACCCGGTAATGAGCATCCGTTGATGAACGAGAGGTGGAAACACTTTTGACTACTCCGTCCCACTCCGGATCTTATGGTTAACACGGGTATTACGGCACAAGAATCACTGGCGACATTTGTTGTTTAATCCTAGATGGATACAAACCCGTGCAATGGAACCTCCACCATATCAACACAATCCATGGTTCCATTGCCCACCACATAGTCATATTCATAGTTATGAAAGTAGTGGTTTTGATTTTTGTGCAATAGTGATAACCATAATACTTTGCAAGTAATTTGATAAAAATACTCAAATGACATGAGCAAGTGATGAACTTGCACAACACTGCAAAGTTTTGCAGTTGGAAGGTGTGGACTGACCCTTGTCCTCTGTCTCTGAAAAATAGCATCATTGTCCGATAAGGGCAATGGTTAAAGAAGCAATTATGCATGATTCCATTTTTAGGGTTTGTTTCCCCCCTTCCGATGTCGTTATTATTTCATGTAAGAGGTTAATACTAAGAATAATTTGAGGATACTTGATTTATAGTAAAATACAACCTTGAAATGTTGTCAAGGTGTTTTTAAAGTCCAAATACATTAATGGACTTATTTTCATTATAGAAAATTAGGTATGTGATTTAAATGATTATTTAAATCATCAAAATAGGACTTATTCTTAATTGTCTTCAAAAATTCTCTTTGATATTTTATTTAAATAGAGAATTTTATGCTGATCGTTTTTCATATTTTTAAGTTATTTTTAAGAGCTTTTAATAATTTTCTATTGAATTTCAAAGTTTCATGTTTTTGTTGAATTATGAAAAGTCCTTTTTGCCCCTGGGCCCACCTGTCAGGTTGGCCCAGTGGGTTGGGCTAAACCAGCTCGGGTCCAACCGACCCGAGCGGTCGCTCACTCGCCCACCACCTCGCGCCGCCTCGACCTAACCCTAATCCTCAATCTCGCTCTGGCGACCCGCGTCGCCCGCATCGTCGCCGGCCGATTCCGGCGATCTCCGGCCGCCATGGCCCTCGCCATGGGGCGCATCTGCACCGCCACGCGACGGCGCACCAGATCCACGGCATCGATCTGGTTCTTAGCCGCCCCTTCGCCGATCCCCCTCTTGTTTGACCGCACGGTGGTGCGGTGCTCACCGGCGCCTCAGGCGTGATGGCGCCGCCGGGCCTTCGCCGCCGAGGTGCGGAGCGCTGCGGCGCTCGTCGAGCCTGGCCTGGCACGGCCAGTGCCGCCGTGCCTTCGGCGCGCGCCGCCGTGGCCGCCACGGCTACGCCTGCCGTCTGCTCGCTCCAGGTACATGCGCCGCCTCGCTCTTACCCTCTGTGCTTGTTCTTCCTTCCCTTCTATGTGCTCTGGCCATGGTTTTCCTCCTTGTGGAGGTCTGCCATGCTGTTGTTGCTGCTCTGCTGCGCTTAGCTCACTGCTGCTACGTATGCTGCTTGCTGTGTTACTATTGCCATGCTTGCTCATGCTGTTCATGATACTGCTGTGCATTTGCCATGGATGCTGGCTACTGTGCTATGCTATTGTGTTCTATAATTTGCTGTTGTAACTCATGAGCTCTTGCTCATGAGCATACTGTGATGCTTTGCTTGATTCATTTATTACTGCTGTTGCTATCTTGCTTCTGCCTCTCCTGTGTGTGCAATTACTTCTCCCTGGCTTGATCATAATGCATGATCCTTGCCTTTGGCAAGTGCCAGTGTTCCTGGTGTGCTATCTCTGTGCTTTAAATCATGATCATGCTCAATTGAGCATTGTTACTGACTTGGCAGCTCCATCCTTTGATGGAGTGCTTCTGGATACAATCATAAAAATGGTTTATGGTTAGTCTGTGATTCAATTGTTGCTTATCTGTGGCTGTTTATTTTATGTAGTTCATGAATTGATGTCAGGTTTGTCTCTGACAAGCACTTGCTTAGTTTGACAAGCACTGATGATCCAGTGATCATCTGTTGCATGTTATTTTGCTCACTATCTAGTGTCAGTGCCTATTTGATGCTCCTCTTGGTGTCTGTGTGACACACATACCTGTGCTAGTGTGAGCTGTGGTTGGCTCAAGCAATTACTATTGCTTGCAGTGATCAATTGGATCCACTGCAAGGCTCTGGTGTATTGATTACTGATAAATTCATTTATCTGTGTTGTCTTGCTTGGCTAAATGGATAATTGATGTGAACTGCTTGCAGTTGTGATCATCTGACAGTTAATTTGATTGAGCTAGAAGGATGCCAACATCTGTTGGGAACCCTGGCTCCATTTTGAACCCATCTGGGTGATGATATTAATGCATAACTTCTACGTGGGGTTTGGTAAAGTGGTTGAGGTGGCCTGTCGGCAATTCCTTGCTTTGCAAGGGTAGCTCCCACCTGTGTTGGCTTGCTGTGATTTGGGAAATATCTCACTGGAAGAATCCTTGTGGTTTTTCCAGTTTCCTTTGATGTTGATAAACAAGAATAGACACTTTATAGTCTATCTGTCTGATGGTGTAGTGGCTATAGGTGCTAAGTGAAACTGACTAGCTAGATAGGATTATCCCTTGTTGGATTTCTTTGATTATGTCACTGGTTTGGCATAGCCAATGTTCCTGTGGTGCTTTCCTATTTGTTTCTCTCTTGTTCACTTGCACCAATTTGGCCAGTAGCCATATGATGACTCACATATAGGGTTTCTACCCTTGTGGTGTGTTTGAGATCATGCCTGTGCAATTTATGAACAAAACCATCTGGTTTGTTCATGATGAAGTGTATACCTCACTCCAGCTCCTAGATTAAAGTGTTGTTGTAGAGGATTTGCTTCTGGTGATTTGCTTGACTTGCCCTGCTCCTCCTTGTGGCTTGTGATTCTTGGTTTGGTTCAGTGGTGAGGTTGGACAGGTTGAACAAAGACCTTTGTTCTTCTTGTTCTAGGCTGTTCTTGGTGTTCTTGGTGACTTACCACTGTTCTTTGTCGTTGGATGAAGCAAATGGCTAGGGTTTGGCTCTGAAAAGTTTAAATATGGTGCTCTTTTGCTCTCCCTGGTCGACAGCTTGGCCTGGTCATTTTGGTGACTCTCCCTGGCTGTGTATGTGCTGGTGGACATGCACACTGCCTTGTGAGCTGCCTGTGTGGTTCCTGGTTGAAACTTGGTCCATTTGGTGGATCAGCTCGGCTGATCTTGATAATATCCTCTCAACTTCTCATTTTATTGCTAACCTGCCAAGTGGCAATGCCACTTGGCATAACACTTGTCTTTGGTCTTTGTTTGTGTGATTACAGGGAACAATGTGATACTCTGGATGAAGATCAAGATCCTCTTGGCAAGATCTCCATGATGATCATCTTGTGTAGTTTAGGATAGATCGTTCACTTGTAATTTTCTTTTATTTTCTTTCTTCTATTTTTCCCATTTATGTAATGTGTTGTATTAATCATTTATTTCTCTTAAGAATATTGTAATGACAATGTAAATTGTGTGATGATCAATAAAGCTCAAAGTTTTCCCTAATGAGCTTTACTTTATTTTAATTGCTCATATTGTTTATTATTTATAATTTACTTAATGAATTTCCTCACAATTCATTATTTAGAGTAATTATTTAATATTTGAATTTGAAATTCAAATTCATCATTGGTTTGAATTCAACCATGTCACTTTATTTAGAATTCAATCATGCAAACTCTCCCCTCTCTTCTCAAAATCCTAAACTAGTGAAGTGAGATGCAAGTTTGTCGCACTCTCGAAACCCTAACCCTGTAAGGTGTCGAGAGAGAAACTTGTCCCCCTTCGATACAGTTTTTGTTTAAAAGCGCAAAATTTCCCCAGAATTTACCATGCAATGCACATCCCTTTCTAAAATCTACCCCTCGATCGTCTCTAAACCTAGGACATTACACAGAGATACTATGATAGAGTTTGAGGAGATACAAGGCTAACCAAAACAAATACTGAAGATAGTATTTAAGTTGATCAACTCATGAAGAATAAAGAATCTACCACATAAGATCATATGATCGTGCGATATGGTAAGCTTTATCAATTATGTTTAATGAGCTAACCATTATATATGAGCCTTTGTGTTTTCTATATGGGTTATGTATTTTTTTCATGGACATGCATCAAAAGTAAGATCTCATATATGTCATAAGAGGATGACATCAAGTGGTGATCGTAATCAAGTTATGGAGCCTTAAGAAACTTCCACTCCTATCCTTCGTAATCTTGGTGGAAGAAACAGAGAGAACCCTAAGAAACTCTCAGCAAACATGTGTGTCCAAAGTGGAAACTGAAATTCATCATAAGAAATCCTCCTCCTTGTGTACCATATTGTCCACATTGTCACTACCATTGTTACAAACTCGTCGTGGATAGTGACTCCGGCATAAGAAACAACTATTGCATAGCCGAGGGGTCTTCCGATCTGCTCATGTGTCCGACCATTTCCTCATTAGCAAGAACCCAAACACATCCATGCTTTTATTTCATCAGTGATCATACTATAGCTTCAACCATATTCATATTGCAGATTGTCAACCACTTGGAGATAGTCTAAAACCACAATGACATGTTGAAGGTGTAAATCAACTGCTAGTGTCATTGCCTCCATGCATGCCATGACCTCGAGGGTCGGAGATGCCCTTGATCGCCAATGTCGATGCTCCACAGAACACACCATATGTCCCCCTAAAAGAGTGCCTACATAACCACCAATTTTTGTGTTGGAAACGACCACATAACATTGATCTTCATGAATCCATATCGCGGTGGTATCTATTTTTGATGGATGTACATGTTTAGCTCTAGTTCTATCATTCAAAATCCTGGTAGAAGAAACCAGAGAGATCCCTCAAGAAACTCTCAACAAACCATTGTGTCGATAGTGAGAATTGGAATTCATCATAAAAATATTCTCCTTCTTGCGTACCCGATTGCTCACATTGCCACTGCCGTCGTTACGAACTCCTCAGGAGATAGTGACTCCAACATAAGAAGCAAGCATTGCCTTGCCGAGGGGGTCTTCCCGATCCGCTCATGTGTTCGACCAAGTACTCATTAGCAAGACCCGAAACACATTCAGTGGCCGTACAATCAATTAATGAGTGTCTTCAAGAATCCTACTCACCACATATAGAGCATGAGCTCGTCTTAGCCATTTGTTGATGGCATCAAACATCTCCAAATGGGAGAGACTCGTGCTCGAGTCGCCATAAGAAGACATTTATAACTTGGCAGCAACCGTGACACCGTAGAGCCAATTGCATCATGTGGGCCAAAACATGTGACCCAAACCAGCCACCTCACACACACAAAATGATTCACGGACATGGCAATTCCATCTGGGAAATGGTAGGCCCAAATTTAAACCAAGTTGACCATAAAACTGATGCTTTGTCCATGGATCCTAAAGATAATGGCCTTCTGGCTCGGCCATTTTAACAAATCGGAATGGCTAGAAATTAGGCGTCTGATTTTTAGTATGTATCAGTCGACGCTTTTAGCCTTTGAATTTTGCCTCGTGATTTGTGCAGAACGTAGTGAGTTACCACTAGGTTGAAACTAAGAATTTAATGAGTTTCAACTAGGTTGAAACTGATAATTAGTACTATTTTTATAAGTTACAACTATATTGAAACTGAGATTTGTCACATGACATCAGCCGACTGAGACCTCAGTCGCCTGAGACCTAGACTCGCCCTTAACAAATATAAATTTTCTTAGAAACTTTATTACTCTCTCTGTTTATTAAATGAATGTATCTATGCATTAAAGTATGTTTAGATACATCTAAATTTAAACAAACTTAAAATATCTTTTATTTAACAAAATTAAATCTAACTTTTTTGGCATCGTCCATCCTCTCTCACTGTAGGGTCGAGTGGGCTACGGCTAAAATCTTTGGTGGTCTTGCCGTTGTACAGCTTGGGCTTCGCCGTTAGGGCATCTCCAAAGGGGCGACGTAAATCAGACGTCCAAACTGGCTACACACGTTTGTTTGCGTCGACCCGCAGACATGAAAATATTCACTTTTTACCGCATGCACGTTTGCGTCTAGAGGTGTCCCAGCGGCCCAACGCATTTGGCCCGCCGAAACAGAATTTAACGTTCAAACACCAAAATAAATAGGTTTAAAGTACTTATTTATTGCATCTAAATATTTAAAGTCTACATGAAAATGAGGTGATATTGATGACTACTCAATGTCTTCGTGGCTAGCCAATACCCGCTGGTGCTCAATTAAATCCTTATGTAGGCATTTGGACATGTTGTCGTCAGTGACTTCCACATTTATATCCAGATAATTCTGCCAGCTTGATTCCCCAGGATTTGGCGCAACCAGCTCACCGTGAAAATCCATATATGCTCATTATGGCCATGAGGACACTCATCCTCAACAATCATGTTGTGCATGATCCCGATGAAGAATTGCGCATCGAGCTTCAAGCACACCAAATACCCACTCTGCATCTTTCCTGGTAGCTTCGTGCATCTTGGCAAACCTCTTCGTTTTTTCCGTATTTGGATTACGGATAATCTTCACCAGTGTGACCCAGTCAGGATAGATGCCATCATCAAGATAATATGGCTTGTTATATGCATTTCCGTTGATCTCTTAGCTCACATGAGGAGCTTTGCCTTCTATAAGCCGGTTGAAAATCGGAGAGCGGTGCATCACATTGATGTCATTGTTGGAACCGGCCATGCTAAATAATGAATGCCAAATCCATAAATCTTGCGATATTTGCGGAACTTCTTGAGCGACTTTTATTTGTCTATTTCCGTGGGTAGCAACTACGAATCAATGGTGGCCTACAATGGCGCCCCAAAATGAATTCGGGAACCTACCGATGCAGTTGTCCGAACAGGTCCTGAGCGGCGAGGCGGGTAGCAGGGAGGTGCCCACCAAAGACGCGGAAGATGCGGTCAAGGGGCTAGAGATTCTACCCGGCTCTGATCATGTACTCCGGCCCGACGAGGGCCGACAGACGTTGGGTATTGCACTGCGGTGCGCCGGGGTGGGGGTGGGGTGGCGGCATCACCAAGGGCTGCAAGGAACGGGAAGAGGAAGCAAATTCGCACGGTCGATTTCGTTATTCCTGTTGTGCGAGGTAGGGTTGGAATACTAGATCACTCGGCACGACCACGCAGACGCATACACGACGTATTTGGACAGCGTTTACGTCTCAGCGGACAACTCGGTCACTATGCGTCGCGCCGCTAAATCTAGGCATAGTGTAACGCATATTTCAACTGCATGGTTTGAAATAGTCGCTCCGCATCCGTTTTGCATCGACCCATTGAATCTATAAGCATCCCGTTCAGCACAGGGAAGAAAAAAAAGAAAGTCAGATCCGTCTAAAAATTTGAAAAATCTTTAATTTTGTGCTGAAGTTTGACGAGAAGAGTGGAATTGTCTCTCCAGACTCCTCTCTCTTCCACGCCAAGCCACATAGATCACCACCACACCACAACCACCTTCCCCTGCATCCGAGCTCGCTCCAGATCCCGACCCGACGCCATGGCCACCGCCTTCGACTCGCCGGCCTCCTCCCCGGCCGCCGCGCCCTTCCACTCCTCCCCATTCCTCAGCTTCGACCCCGCCTCCCCCTCCGCCGCCGACGTCCCGGCCTCCCCCGACCCCTACGCCTTCCGCTCCGACGCCGACGCGCACCCCTTCGGCATGCCCGAGTCCAACGGCAACGGCCACTACGCCGCCGCCGCCGACGACGACGAAGGCCTCTTCACCGGCTCCCACGACGCCGGGCCAATCCTCCCGCCCCCAGCCCAGATGGGCCACGACGAGGGCATCATCCTCCGCGAGTGGCGCCGGTACGCCCCTTGCTTGCTTCCCTCTCTCGTTAGAACCCACGTCTCGGCCGGCTCCGTGGTTTGTTCTGCTAGATCGTGGCGTGGTGGGTTGGTTGGGGGTCCTAGATCTGCCGATCTGCGCGGCGATCTACATTTTTGGTTCACATTGCCGAGCTGCTGACCTTGCTGTAGCGTAGATTCGCTCGATCAGCTATATGATCATGTGATCCAGTGCCTTCGCAGCTTCAGGACACTAGGATCTTGGCTGATAGGTAGCAAATCAACACACAATTTGGTCAGCAAACAAGCTATGCCATCATGTTCCAGATCATGATGTGATCCATGGCAGTTACCGCTTCAATGGACTATGATTTTAGCTGGATAATAGGACCAATCGATGTACAACTGCAATGGCCAGCGCATCCGTGTTTTCTTGCTCGGAAGTAACTGCTGCGACATTTTGCATCATGGCTTGTCAATGCGATAAAATGGTTGAGCTTGCCGCAACATCTTCCCATGGTTCGCTAAGCTTTAAACATGCCATTGAAAACTAGGCTTTTAGTAGGTCCATCCGGATTTGTATGATGAAACCGCAAGTTCGAATGCCTAGGACCCTGTGTCTAGCTGTATTCTTTGTTTTTCGCCAATAGGGAAGTGAAATTGGCCTTGCTAGATCATGGTGGAAAGTACAAAGTCATGTTCATGCACATAAGCCTGTTTTTTATAATGTTAAAGGTTTTCTAGTTTTCAAACCAGGCTACTTTCTGAGACAAATATACACGTGGCTTCCAGTCATCAAATATAAATATGAAAAACAAATGCATAGGTAGTCAAAGTTTAGAAAGTCTGACTACTTTCATGTCCAAAATGACAGCTTTCTATAAATCAAAGAAGCTCTCCTGATTATGTGAATGTTGTTTTTCTCCAGCCGCGTCCCTCAAAGCGTCCCCAAAGGGATTTGGGGCGCGCCGGACAAAAAAACCGTTCCAGCCGCGTCCCCCAAAGCCCTTTTTTGTCCGGCGCGCCCCCATACGGTGTCCGGCGCCCCGAGCCCGTCCCCGTCCCACAGGGGACGCACCGGGCACGCCGGACACAACGAAAAGCGAGGCGGGGAGTGGCGGGGCCGACGCGTCAGCGGCTCGGAAGCCTAAAACCCGTCGCCTACCTTTAGTCAAGCGACGTTAATGGCGTCCCTGTTTTCCCAGGCGACGCAGGGACGCGTCTCGTCGTGCATGGCCGCGTGGCCGTCCGCGCCGGCGTTATTGCGACGACCCCGAGGACTGCCCAGGTCTGCGGGCGGCGTTCTTGGCGTCCATGAACGACAAGGACGCCTGGAGGGGCGACCTCGACGCGGCGATCGCCTTGTCCATCCGCGACTCCGGCAAGCCGCCGGTGGACCTCACCGACGACGGCGAGGCAGGACCAAGCGGCGCGGTGAAGGACGAGCCCGTCGGCGAGCGCGTCAAGCAGGAGGTCGTCACCGACGACATGTACAACTTCCAGCAGTACTACGACGCCTCCGGCCGCCGCAAGTGGTACTAGATTAGGTTTAGTTTAAATTTAGTCAAATTTCGTTCGAATCTATGTAAGTTTGGACGAATCTTAGTCGAATCTCGTTAAGTTTAAAATTTCCGAATTTTTGTTTGGGGGACGCGACTGGGGAGCGACGTCCCCCAAAGGCGGCACGAACGAAACACGTCCCCCAAACGCTCAATCCGGCGCGGTTTGGGGGACGCTTTGGGGGACGCGGCTGAAGATGCTCTAAGTGTTTTGCTTTCTAGTGTAGTTTGTCTTATGTTTCCTGCAGTGGCTCTATTTGTCTATTTTAACCCATGTGTACCAAGATTTTTAGTTTGCTCTAAAGCCATTAGGAAGTAAATTATGAGATATAGATGTGAGATATGACCCCAGTTCTGACTTCCGGACCACAGATTATTTCCATATAAATTGTTCTATGCCTTATTCTGTATCCTGAACTGCAATACCGGTGCTGCATTAATGGTCTTGCACAGACGTGGCTACTAGAGAATAAATACTGCTGTTTTTATTGCTTGATTTCATCTGCCCTGTGCAAAGTAGATAGATGCTAACACCAACAACTTTGAACAGTCAAAACGCAATCCTACTGGAGGAGAAGGAGAAGCACGAGAAGGAGCTGAGGAGCCAGATCATCCTTGAGGCAGAAGAGTTCAAGAAGGGCTTTGTTGAGAAGCGCAAGCTAAACCTTGAGACGAGCAAGGATCAGAACCGCGAGAGGGAGAAGGTAAGCTATGTCTTAAGATCATGACCTCATGTACTCTCTCTAGCTGTTTGTCAACAACATAGTTACCTGACAGTTTTTTTTTTCTTTCACATGTCAGCTTTTCCTATCCAACCAGGAGAAGTTCCACAAGGGTGCAGACCAGCAGTACTGGAAGGCAATCTCGGAGCTGATCCCGCACGAGATCGCCAACATCGAGAAGAGGACGGGCAAGAAGGACAAGGACAAGAAGCCCGGCATCGTCGTGGTGCAGGGCCCCAAGCCAGGGAAGCCCACCGACATGGCCCGGATGCGCCAGATTCTGCTGAAGCTAAAGCAGACGCCACCCCCGCACATGAAGCCGCCCACCCCACCTGCCCCCGCTGCGAAGGGCGGGGCCAAAGTGGCAGCGGTGCCTGGTAAGGACGCCCCTGCCAACGGTGTTGTCACCGAGACGGAGAAGGCTGCCGCTGCTGCAGCTGCTACCCCCGCGGCTCCAGCTGCTACCCCAGCTCCTCCAGCAGAGGCTGCTATGGCACCGACAGCTGAGCCCAGCGTTGCTGCTTGAGCGAGGAAGTTGAGCTCGGTTGGATGATGATGGTTCGCTGTGTAGTATTGTATTTCGGTGCCTGTAGAGTTGTTCTGGAAGAGAGGAGGAAGGAGGATGAAGAAGGGTGTATATGATAAGAGTTGTTCTGGCATGGTGGGGAGACTACGCGCAGTGTACTGTTAATTTGAGTTTGTTATTGTTGTTATTAAGAGGACTGACAAGCTTTTGTTCCTTAATTGTTATTGCATTTTGTAGAAAGGAAGATATTGGAAAAAATAAGATGTACGGATGCTGTATTAGAGGGTGTGTTTGGATATTTGTAAAAACCTCATCTTTTGCATATATTATATCATTTCGATTTTTCATCTCAATTTAGGTGATTTTTTTTTTTTGCTTACAGCTAAGTACTTGTATTACTCTCGCATTTACCTGGTGGAAGTTCAGTAGCATAATGTGTTATGTTTGCCATTTTGCTCTCGATTGTACATTCATGCCAAATCTTCCTGCTTGAATTTGATCATCCCCTTGCATATATCCTTTAGAGCATCTCTAGCCGCGTCCCCCAAAGCGCGCCGGATTGAGCGTTTGGGGGATGTATTTCGTTGGTGCCGCGTTTGGGGGACGTCGCTCCCCAGTCGCGTCCCCCAAACGCCGCCCCCAAAATTTAAATAGATAGAATAAAACTCTTTACTAATATTTAAATCGGTTCAACATAAACAAAATACATATAATACTTCGAAAAAACATAATTAAATTACATATAAATTATTGTAAACTACTACTTCTTCTTCTTCGATGATGGCCCTGCCTCGTCGTCGTCATCACGGTGGCGCTTCCTGCTCGTCACCTCTTCCGAAGAGGCGGTGTCGGCCGACGCATCGGAGTCCTCCTCGTTGTCGCCGGTGCTCGTCGGCTGCGCCTTGGCCTTGGCGGTATTGGCCTTCGCGTCCACCTCCGCTTTCGCACGGGCCACCGCCGCCTCCTCTGACCCTTGTTCCTCCGTGTCCTCCTCCACGCCCAGCCATTCCTCCGCGCTGTCAAGTGGCGGGAGGGAATCGTCACCGCTGCTGGGCGTCGGAGCTTTCTCCCACCAATGGCGCCATCCAGCAGGCTTTCCCTCGCTGGAGGTGTCGGACGGGAGCTCGGAGATGTAGGTCATCGTCGCTGGAGGTGTCGGATGCGGCCGGTGAAGATCCAAAAGCGCCGACGTACGGGTCTTATTGAGCGCGGGACGGTGGCGCGGAAGTCGAAAAGAGCAGCGGTTGCTCTTCCGAGGAGTCCCGACTCCATTCCGGAGGTTGCCGCGTCGAATGCGACGGTTCCGCTTCCCGCCAACTGCACCGTCGCTACGTAGGCGGTGGCTGAGCTTCCGAGCCGCTGACGCGTCGGGCCCGCGTCGGTTCGCCTCGCTTTTCGTTGTGTCCGGCGTGCCCGGAGCGTCCCCTGTAGGACGGGGACGTGCTCGGAGCGCCGGACACCGTATGGGGGCGCGCCGGACAAAAATAGGTTTTAGGGGACGCGGCTGGAACGGTTTTTTTGGTCCGGCGCGCTCCAAATCCCTTTGGGGGACGCTTTGGGGGACGCGGCTGGAGATGTTCTTAGAATGTGTTGATCTTCCTCTTGCATATATTCTTTAGAGCTCGTTTGGTATCCGGCAATTCATACCAGCCTGTTTGGCAAATGTAGCAACCTGTTTGGGAATTGGCCTTTGTTACATTTGCACTATTTGTTGTAATTTTCCTTAAACTACATAAATAAGACAAAAGATGGTCTTTGTTACCTTCGCTACCGTTGTGATGTTGTCCCACTATAATCTAGAGTACTACTTAAGAAGACAAAGAAGATCTCTGTTACCAAAGCTGCCATAGTCGTGATTTCCGTTAATCTAATGAAGAAGACAAAGCAGGCCATCGTTACATTCGCTGCCACTGTCGGGTTTTAATCGGCGCGCGACGCTAGCTTTCAGACAACCCAGTTTCCAAATCGATCTAAATTCAGATTACTGGATAGCGGTCGGGGATGAATTCTTGTCTCTTGGGTCCCTAGAGACCAGAGTCCAGCGGTTCCCGCCATCACCCGTCGGCGGCCATGGCTCCCGGTGGTCGCAGGAGAAGATCCAAGAAAGCCCTGGCTCTCCACATCTCGGTGTTCAACACCATGTCGTTTCCATGTGGAAGGGACTGGGCGGAGCTGCCCAAGGACGTGCTCCTGCACATCCTCCACAAGCTGGAGGACCAGGTGGAGCTCCTGCTGGGCGGCGCGGCGGGAGTGTGCCGCTCATGGCGCCACGCCGCGCGGGGCGAGCCCGAGCTGTGGCGCCACATAGATATGCGCGGCCAATCCGTCCCAGGCTCCTCGCCGGCGGTCAGCTTGAAGAAGATAGCGCAGGCAGCGCTGCGGCTGAGCGCGGGACAGTGCGAGTCCTTCGCGGCAGAGGATGACGTCAACGACGACCTCCTCCTCTTCATCGCCGATCAGTACGATTTCTCTTCTTAATACCATGCGCCATCCACCGTAGGGTTTTCATTTAATAACTCAGTTGATCAACCACAGGAATGATTCCGGAGATTATGTTTACCGCTTCACATGCCAACAATAGGAAACATATCCCTGAAGATTTCTTATGCCAACGTTCAGAATTAATTGTTGCAGGCTATCTTGCAGCAATTCAGGCATAACTAAAACTTGTTTGCATTTTTTTTTTGATAATGAACGCTTTATTACTCATAAAAAACAATTACACCCGACCTCTGCATAGCTAAGATGCACACAGCCGTTCAAAGAGTCTCAACAAAAAAAAAGTAATGTCTTATCACCTTCGTTCCAAGATACAAGGAGTATTTCGATTGCCTCCGCCAAGCCTTTGAAAGCACAACAAAAACTTATTTGCATAGTTAAAAAAAGAGTAAGGTCTTTACGACCTTCGTTCCAAAATATAATGAGTATTTCGTTTGCCTCCACCAAACCTTTGAACAATAATTAGTCTATCATTACGTACTTTATACTATGTAAAGTTGATATCATTGTATTCGTATCTAAAAGTACATTACTTATGATTATGATTTCTAACACAAACACTTGTTAAATGAGTAATTCTTGGACAAAGCCGTAGTCCAAACGAAATAAAATACTCCATATATTTTGGAATGGAGGTTGTACGTGGCAAATGAGATGAAATTGAATCATTCGACTATTTTTCTTATTCGTTCCTCAACAACAAAATGAGGAGATATTTGCACCCTTCAAATTTTATTCAAAGGGGGAAACATTGCTTCTTCTATTTGAATGCCATTAATACCATGTGCCATCCTTGCAGGGCACCTTTACTTAAGAGCCTTCGTCTGGTCTCATGCTACCGTGTATCCAATGAAGCATTTGTAGAGGCCATACAGAAGTTCCCCCTGATTGAGGAGCTGGAGCTGTCGTCTTGTGTCTGTATCAATGACACCGGCTTACTCAAGCTTGTCGCGAAAGCATGCCCACTGATAAAGCACTTAAAATATTACAAGATAGATGAAGCAGGCTATTCCAGCGACAATGAAGCCTTGGCAATTACAGGAATGCCCAATCTACGCTCCCTTGAGCTTTACAGCGAGGCTGTTAGGAATGAAGGTCTGTTGATCATCCTTGAGAACTGCCCTGGCCTAGAGTATCTTAACATACGCGGTTGCCCTATCAACATGGATGGCAATCTACGAAAGAAGTGTGCCCGAATAAAAGTGGGTGACTATGAGCACTTTCCACGCAACAAGCCAATTAGATTATTTCGTTCTACAAAAACATCTTCAAGTAGAACATACATTAAAAACTCCGGCGAACACGTTAGCGTTCCCCAGTCCCACTACGTCTGCAGGCATGTCAGTGGCAGTGATGATGAGATTGAAGATCAAATGAGGTTTCTTGACATCAAGAACATGCGTAGGTACGCGAGCTAACTTGCAGAATTAGAACTGTTGTGGATCGATCTGATGCATATTGTGCTGCAATTACATGCCTCGATCCGGTTGCTTCCCCCCTGGAATGTATATATGTCCACTCGCTGT
Source organism: Lolium perenne (assembly GCF_019359855.2). Classification (NCBI taxonomy): domain Eukaryota; kingdom Viridiplantae; phylum Streptophyta; class Magnoliopsida; order Poales; family Poaceae; genus Lolium; species Lolium perenne. The sequence continues at coordinate 47,727,889 of NC_067244.2, forward strand.
GGACCGCCGGTGTTTATTTGTTGCTTCAGTTGTGGCATGATTTTGTTCTTGGGGATTCACTTTTTTCCTTGAAATTTTATACCCTTCTGGTTCCACTTTAAGCTGGAGTATTGCTGTCGTGATCAATAGCTGACCTCCGGAACATGTATAACTGAGAGCAAACAGGACCTGGTCACCCAAGGATGATATTTACTGAGAAAACATTGGAAGTGGCTGCTATTTGAATCGAGAGCCTTCCCAGAAAAAAAGACCTAGTTGACCGGTTGAGCTACATGCAGCTTATTTTTTTGGTTTTTAAAAAACAATATTTTAAAGTTTCAAAACATTCTGAATAAGATCCTGAATGTAGGCAATGATAGGTTCTATAAATGTTCAAAATCTCAACTCAAAGTATCTTGTATTCTTGGTTGTGCAAAAATGACAAATGTGAGAATATGAAGTACTGAGCAATGCAAAATTTGTAACCTCCAAATTTGTTAGATTGTGTCATCAGAAAATGAAAAGGCAAAAAATAAATAAAAATGAAGATGGTATAAAAAAGAAAAATAGAAACATAAGAAAATCGTCAAGACAAAAAATCAAAAGAGAAAAGAAAAAACGAAAAGAAGAAAAAGGTAAACATAAATAGAATGTAAAACATCAAGAAAAGAGCAAAAAAAAAAATACTACCTTGCTAGACTGGCCTGATCCGTAGGCCCCCTTGGTTCAGTGCCTACATGACTACATGTACATGCACTGTAAATTGACTTACCAACTTTTTTGGGTGCTCTTAAAAGATTTGCTTCATAACTTTGAACATATTTTTGACCCGCATTCCATTGTTAGCTACAGTTGAGAAGGTTGCATCGTGTTAGACAGAAACTCAATTCGGCTCCCGGGTGCGTATGATCCCTCTACCATAAAAACATATTTCCAAGTGTTAAAAAATTTTGACAAAAAAATTTACATGTACATCTCCATAACATATGTGTATTCGTCAAGTTTCACGAAAAAATGATATTTTTTTTAGTCTAAGCGAAAAAGAGAAAATTTATCTTGTGACAAGTCTTTGTTTCAGCACCGAATTTTGTCTTTTTTACACACGCCACATGACATGTGGATTTTTCATGAAACGACTTTGTGAGCGCGTAGCACATGAAGATGTACGTGCGAAATTTTTGTTTCAATTTTTTTGACATTTTAAAATGTGTCTAACATGTATTTCAAGATAAAGGGAGCATACGCTCCCATGTGCCAAAACATCACTCCCCGTGTTAGATACCTATTTCGTTTCTTGGGAAAACTGAAATTATTAATTGCACAATATTGAAATTTTATTACCGAACTATGATACATTACTATGTGTGCGTCTGAATATGACCAAAATAATTCTGAAATTATATTACCAAAAATTCCATTTCGAACATTACATTATCATACGTGTGAAAATAAAAAACTAGTGCAAGACCCACACCGCTAAAGAAAACAACCGAAGGGCATTAGCTAGTAAACGATCTGGCAGTGCAGCCGTCTCGTTCCTGCCCACATGTGCACGTCTACCATATAGAGTAGAGCCCAACATCCCCATTGCGGTCCCCAAAACAATGCCCAATGCACATCGATATCTCCCAACACGCCAGTGATGAGCTTCGTACACTAGATCGATCTGCCTCTCCAGCAACCATCGTCGTACAACATGATCATGATTACAATTGCGCATAGAAGAGAACCGGCCCAGCCGCGTCCGCCAACAGTGGGAACTTCCTTACCTGCATCTTCAAGTGGCGACAAGATGAGCAAGGAAGAAGGATTGGGTGACAGGCAGGATTTCACCCGTGCTATCCTCCATCCCCTTCGGACAACGAAAACTTTTTTCTTTGGAGAAAGCACAAGCGAAGCATCATCGTCATTTTCAATGACTCTCCAATACATACCAACGAATTATCCAAGGCTTTGGTCATCTTCCAATGCACGACATGCTATGCATTATCAAACACATAACAGTATGTGAAAATTGTAGCGGAACAAAATCTAACTCTAGCAAAACTAAAGCGGGACAAAATATAGATTTAGCACCAGCTATGTACTAACATAATGATCATTTCTCATCATGGCAGAAAACATTTGCAACTATATATGTGAAGTAACTTATCTTGACATTCCAGACAGTAACCGTCATATAATAATTTATGGCAATAATAATATTCTGATTGATGCCAAGGTGCTATAATCGTGATATAATCTATATCAGGGAGAAAGTACAATAATATTATGAACGACGCAATATAGTGTTGATGCAACATATCATGTTAAGTTTGTAATAGTTTTCGTATATACTCTCAGACTTAAATACAAGAAAAAACAATTTGTAGGGTAACTAAAAGGCTACAATAGTAACGAGTGCCAATCTAGCAACTTTTATGGATATATGTCAATGAACACAGTTTTTGTCCCGCTATAGCTCGGCCATAGCCTTTCATGATTGACCTTTGTCCCGCTAGGTTGGCATTGACCTTTTGGTATCCTCAATGCCATTGACCTTTTGGTATGATACACAAAACCTCTTTATTTTAAGACTTCTTGTATGAACAAAGTAAAATGGAAAAGAGCTTTTTTAAAAATAGCCAACGAAGAAAAGTAAAGAAATCGGGAAAGGTCCGATAGATTGCATTCTATTCCAATTATTCACTAGTTTTCTAGTCATGTGGCGATACCAGATGAGAGAGAGAATTATTTTCCATTTTCAAGACGAACCCTAAGCCCAGGATGGAAGATTCTTGATTTTCCTGTTGGTTCCTTCTTCATTGTTTATTCATAGTAAGTCTCTTTCATTTGGTTCACTAGCTTTAACAGATATAGAAGCTGCGAAAATCCTCGCTTCTAAAAGTCTTAACAAGTTCTGATCAATGCAAGGAATATTCTGCTCTTGGAAACTAATAACAGATGAATTTAAATCATATTTCAATGCAAACAATTCTCTTTTTAGAAGTGTAAAACTTTCCTTTCGATACTTAACCTTTGTTTATGATAAACAAAAACTTCCTTGAAACAAATTTTACACCATTAGGTGCATGCACAAAGTGCTCACAGTTACCCCTTTGTCATGACAGAGATAGTCCTGGGTGATTAAGGTTTGCCTGCTATTAGTGCTGCCTCTAATATGCCTTGTCTCATGTGCCCTTCGGGCCATGCATGGAGACGCGGTGGATCCGAGTCCTTGTTTGCTAGAGGGCTTCATTTTTTGAGTCTTTTTAGTTTCTTCAGGGTTTGTGTCCTATTTATAAAGGTGTAGCTGTGACAACTCGCTAAAGATGGAATAAAGTCCTTCACATCTAAATTCGCATCCTAATGGGTGCGTATATCGTCATTGAAGTGTGTGTGAAGGTTTGTCTCTGGCGGATCTAGCTGCATTTGATCGGTGTTTTTTCTGATCTATAGTTCTCTTTATCAGAAACGGATGCAGCTCTCGTGCGCAGGCTCTTTGGAGTCTTAGCACGACAACTTCTATGTACTACGACAAGCTCTACAATAACAAGCTTTGCCCAACTCCAGCAAGCTTTGCTCGAGTGCATTTAGTCATCGCTAGGTGGTTTAAAGACCTGTTTATAATTTTAATTATGTTTAAGTGTTCTTCTACTACTATTTAGATTTTTATGACTATTTAAAATTGTTATGAATAGATTGCTGGACTTTTCGCAATTGTATACCTTTTTTTACACAAGAGCGAAGTGAGGCCGCTCAAGCGATTCTTATACTGAAAATAGTAAGTACCAAATTTTTCTTCTGTAGGGGCTTGAAGCCAGGTGAAGAGCTAATCAGCTTTCCCATAATTAAGGTATTTTTTTTTGCAAAAAGAACCTGAAAATATCAAATGACGGTTCTTACGGAAAGATCCAGTACAAAGAGGAAAAATACAAATGAGCTCTTCTGGATCCCGTCTTCGTCAACGACGAGCAAGACGTGCCGATGACGCGCCGCCGCTACACCTCCCTTCAAACCTTGGATCGGAAGTGCCCCTCTGTGGAAGGGAAGTCATCGATCTTCGACTCCGAGAGCCTCCACCTTGCTCCGTCAACTCGAATGCCATATTTATTTTAAAGTGTGCTTTCGACTACAATGCTGTCAAATCTTAGATACGATATATGAGCTTGACGTAGCGATCAAATATTTTAATGATGAGGGTAGATAATCGCGGGAACGCACTGGTCGCTCAGCTAGTTGCATTTTAACATAAACGCTTGAGACACTCACTAATTTTTTTCGAAGAAATGTCTGAATATTTTGAAGCGTTATCCAATCTTTTTCTTCCAGCCGATTCAGTTTCACGATTGGTGGAGTATGCATCAACCAGAAGTCCAGAAGGAGTTAAATATGTTTCGAGAATGAACTGAGACGTGGCGACTCCGCCGCGCCCAGTGCCTACACACGTCCCCTTCTCTTTTTTTTTTTTTTTTTTTTTGAACAAGGAGAGGCGCCAGAGGCGCCAAATTCATTTAGCTCATGAACATAATACATCCACACGTCCCCTTCTCATTCTTGGCTAGTCACCGGCTTCGGCCTACCAACCCAACCATGCAAGCACACGTAGCGCCCTACCGTGGCGCCTCATCCGCGACAATCCCTATCCCCTCGCCCCAAACAGCTTACAAATAGTGCTTCGGGGCTTCTCCTGCTTACACACCCACGAGTCGCAGCGTAGTAGACCAACCAATCAAAGCAAACAGCACCAGATTTCCTGTAGCAAGCCATTTGTGCGAGATGGAGTACCAGGGACAGCAGCAGCACGGCCGCGTCGACGAGTACGGCAACCCGATCGCCGGAGCCGGACACGGTGGCCTGACCGGCGGCATGGGAGGGCACGGCGGAGTCGGCACGGGCGCGGCTGCCGGAGGGCATTTCCAGCCCATGAGGGAGGAGCACAAGGCCGGCGGGATCCTGCACCGCTCCGGCAGCTCCAGCTCCAGCTCGGTGCGTATATATATACTTCTTGCTGTCATCAGTTTTGTACACACACAATATCTCTGTAGGAAATAACTTAAAATGATTATTATTTGTAGTCTGAGGATGACGGCATGGGCGGAAGGAGGAAGAAGGGCATGAAAGAGAAGATCAAGGAGAAGCTCCCCGGCGGCCACGGTGGTGAGCAGCAAGCCATGGGTACCTACGGACAGCAGGGTCACACTGGCATGACCGGCACCGGGGCCACCGGCGGCACCTACGAACAGCAGGGACACACCGGAATGACCGGCACCGGAGCGCATGACACCATGGCTACCGGCGGCACCTATGGTCAGCAGGGACACGCTGGGATGACCGGCACAGGGACGCACGGCACCGGCGAGAAGAAAGGCATCATGGACAAGATCAAGGAGAAGCTGCCTGGCCAGCACTGAGCTAGCCCCTGGCCTTTCCACTACTTGTGAAGTTTGAGGCACCAGTTGGCCACCTTCGTCGAATACTAAGATAAACGGCAGAAAAAAATCTCCACCATAATAAGTGAGCTGAGTTCACTTGGTTGTTTCGGTGGATGTATCCGGGTTCATGTCCTCTGTGGGTTTTAGTTGTCGGGATTTTCTCGCACGGTTCTGTACTGTATATTTTGATGTGTAATTCTGTTGTTTCTGAATCGTATATCCAATATATGTTTCCCTCAACTCGCGCGCGGCGCATATATGTGTGGCGAGGCGGGCAACGGTCTCACTTAAAAGACTAGAACATCTTCCTTATAAACCACTTCAACTATCTTTCAACTAGTAATGTAGGATGAAACTTTATTTCCACCCATTGCCATACCCACATATGTTAAGAAAACTTTAGAATTTGTTTGAATTGTGGGATTTTTTTCCCAAAAAGAGCGCATTATTACTCTAAATGTTTGATGTAATTTAACCGACTTCTGCATAACTAGAATACACACAATCGTTCAACCAAGAGTAAAAAAACACTTTTTATTACATAAAAAACGACTAAGTAGTGAAAAGGTAATTCTCTGACTATGCAGCCACTCATGTTAGATAATATTTTTTTTGACCGAATTCTCCAATCATGTAGACACCCTCTATAAAGAAGTTGCGATCCTCCAAGTGCTGAAGCGACAACTATGAACGAAGCAAGGCATTACCTACATAAGAGAAGGATTTTTATCATTAAAAACCTTATCATTTCTACATAGCCACATCGAGCATATAACTGAAATTGCTCCTACCATGGTAAGATTCCTATACCTAACCTCAATCCCGTTTAGCCAATTGCCAAAAATATTAGCGATGTTTCGGGGCCGGTATAAGCTAGATCCTATCTGAATGATTGACCATATAGCACGTGCGAATCAGAATGGAAGAAGAGATTTTATTGTCTCGTCTTCGTGACAAAAAACACATTTCTTACAACCATGCCAATTTCGTTTTGCAAGGTTATCTTTCGTGAGGATAACACCACGGCGTAGGTACCATGCGAGCACCTTCATTTTTAGTGCTATCCTCAGCTTCCAAATGTTACTATTGTTCAGAACCGGTTGGGCAGGTGCTGATAATGCTTCATACATAGATCTTACCAAGAATATACCATTCTTGGTGAGTTCCCAGCGGAAATTATCTTTCCCTTCAACCACTTAGATTGAAGTTAATCTTTATAGCAGTTCTTTCCAAGTGGTTAACTGGTGACCGATTACATCGCGCCTGAATGTCATAGATGGTGGAGAAGTTTCCATCACTCTGGAGAGTATCATCCTTATGACGTACGATCGTGTACAAAGCTGGATATTGTTCCTGGAGCGTGGTTACTCCCAACCACTTATCCTTCCAGAACCGTATCTCCGACCCATCTCTAATGGCAAACGAACCATATTGGAAGAAGTGCTTCTTAGTTTTCATAATGCCAGCCCAAAAGTGTGAATCTCCGGGTTTCCAAATAACCTGGGAAATCTCCTTTGAGCCTACATACTTCCTCCTCAACAAGGTTTGCCATATCCCATCCTCACTTAAAAACCTGGCCAACCATTTACCTTATAGGGCCTTGTTTTTATGCTCTTAAGTCGTGGATACCAAGTCCACCTTGATCTTCAGGACATCATACAACATTCCATTTTGTTAACCGGTATTTCTTCTTCTCACTACCACCTTGCCAAAAGAATATTGATCGGAAATAATCCAATCTATGAAGAATTTCTTTGGGTAACTGGAAGAATGGATCATATACATTACCATGTTTGAGTACTGAGTTTATGAGGACTAATCTTCCACCCAGAGATAGTAATTTTCCTTTCCAATTACTAAGTCTTTTCTGCAGCCTTTCCTCGACTATTTTTCCTTCTGCTAGGGTGAGTATCCGATGATGAATCGGGATACCCAAATAGCTTATTGGAAAACTGCCAAAACCACAACCGAATAACTTGGCATATTGATTAGCATCGTCTTGGGCATCATCGAAGCAAAACAATTTGCTCTTATGAAAATTAATCTTCAAGCCGGAAAGTAGTTCGAACACTGATAAAATTAATTTCAGGTTTCGTGCCTTTTCCAGATAATGATCCATAAAAATAATTGTGTCGTCGGCGTACTGCAGGATAGACAGTCCCCCATTGACTAGATGGGGAACCACTCCTTCAATCTGACCATCTCCCTTAGCATGCTTAATTAAAATGGCAAGCATATCCGCCACAATGTTAAATAATATTGGAGATAGGGGATCGCCTTACCTCACCCCTTTGTTTGTTTGGAAGTAATTGCCCACATCATCATTAACTTTGATAGCACCACTTCCACCAAAGATAAAGTTATTAATCAACGCGCGCCATTCGGGAGAAAAGCCTTTCATCCGAATTGTTCGTTGTAGGAAATACCATTTGACCTTATCGTAAGCCTTTTCTAAGTCGATCTTGAGAATAACCCCATTCAACTTTTTGCGGTGCATCTCATGTATTGTTTCATGCAAAGTAATAACACTGTCAAGGATGTATCGATCTTGCATGAACGCAGTCTGAGTTGGTCGCTCCACGTGATCAGCCACTGAATTTAGTCTAATAGTAGCTACTTCAGTGAAGATTTTAAAACAGACATTAAGGAGACAGATCGGTCTAAATTGCTGAATCCGTTCACCATCGTTAACCTTAGGGAGTAATATGATCTCCCCAAAATTAATACGGAACAAGTCCAGTTGCCCTGCGTGCAGTTCTTCAAACAACTCCAGGAGATCTATTTTAATTGTATCCTAGAATTTTTGACAAAACCCGGCGGGGAAACCATCAGGCCCTTGTGCTTTGTTATGTTCCATCTGAAAGAATGCTTTCCTTATCTCCTCCTCCGTATATGGGGCGGTAAGAACAACATTCTCCCGAGGTGTCACCTGAGGAATGCTATCAATCCTGGATTCATCCAGGGTTATATCCGATTCCTTGGGTGCACCAAATAAACCTTTATAATAATATGTGATGTACGACTTTAATTGCTCATGTCCCTTGATCGTAGCATCATCCTAAAGTAGTGAGTGAATACGTTTCTTTCCGTGTCTGCCATTAGCAACACTATGAAAGTATCTTGTATTCAAATCTCCTTCCAACAAGAATTGAGCTTTAGATCGTTGGTACCATTTGTGTTCCTCCTCACGTAATAAGCCAACCAACTTCGCATTAAATTGATTCTTCAAATCGATCTCTTGCGTCTTTAGCTGTCTAATTTCCGCGATGGCATCTAAATCACCAATTGACGTTGAAAGGTTGAGTTTCTCTTTTTTTAGCTGTCCAGTGGTATGTCGCACCCATCCTCCAAGGTATATTCGCACACCCTGAAGCTTGTTATTCCACCTTTGAATAGGAGTGCCAACTACAAAATATTGTTCCCATATATTCTTAACCATATCTGAGAACCCCTCCCTCTGTAACCATCCAAGTTCAAATTTGAATGAACATTTATGAGGTGGAGAGGGGATGCCAGTGCTTAGCAGTATGGGAGAATGATCCAACAATGATTCAATCCTAGGTAGAGTATGCTCTAAGAATAGTGGGTATTTTTGTTCCCAATTCGAGTCCATTAGTACTCTATCGAGTTTCTCATATTGGATGAGGGAGACTATTTGCCAAAGTGAATTGCCTAACGATCATTGATATTTCTTTCAAACCCAAACTGTCGTTGACAGCATTGAATAGAAACGACCAATTATTGTCAACTCCGCTCTTACTCTTCTCATGTGGAAATCTGAGCAAGTTAAAATCCCCTCCTATAATAATAGGGTGTGGGTTATCCTTTGCTAGATTAACTAATTCACGAAGGAATGCATGTTCGAAGGAATCCTGAGCTGCCCCATAGACTGATACTAGACTCCAAATAAAATTATCGGATTAATTCCGAATGTGAACCTTTATATGAAAGTCACCTCCACAGATATCCAAAATTTCCATAGTCGAAGTCTGCACGCCTACGAGAAGGCCTCCAGAACAACCTCTAGGCGGGCCGGATACTCAAGCAAAATCTTCTCCGACAAAAAGACGGTTTAGTAAGCTTGTTGAGTAGTGAGTAAGTGTTTAGCCAAGTCACTAAGACCTCTGCTATTCTTAAACATGTCATTCATTTGGAAACATTATTAGATTTTGCCACTCTCACCTTTTTATTAGGCCAAGCGTTTCTTTTAAAAGATGAGGCACTAGATTTGCGTTCAGTTGCTTTAAGTTCATAGCATGAACCAAGCATCACATCATCTAGTCCAACCTCTGATACCTCCCCAACAATGTGCGTGAGAAGCTGGCCATCCGAAATGGCGTACGCTTCATCATCATCATCACTTGTAAGGGAGGTCTCCGACTTACTCTTACACATAGGGGTACATTTTAATCTATCGTACTCCATGTGTTTCAGGACCTTAGTCGAAACATAAACTAAACCAAATGAATTACCCAAAGAAACACCAACAATATTCAGCTTGGCCGAAATTTGAGGCGTAGAGAAAGCTAGAAATGATTTAACACTAGAAATATTACCTGAGGTGTCGAGATTAGACGCCGCCTTGCGTCTTATCGCCTTGGCAAGCGAGTCCTCATCTGTGGTCTCGGAACTGTCAGCCCCTACCACGTGCGACTCCTACGAGCTGGGGTTACCGGCAACGATCGACGCAAAGAAGCCAACACCTTGTGGGAAGGAGTTGGCGGGGAAGGCCCCCTTAAGCGGCAATAGCAGGCATCCGAGACGCCTCGACAGTTGACGCAACCTTGGCCGAGGGGACTGAAAGGACATTTCTTCTCCTAATGATTTTGATGTTTGTTAACAACACTTGGATACTAACCGTTTGCTTTAGTTGTGTCAAGTTTCTAGAGTTCGAGCAAACGGTGTGGTGGTTCCTCCGGTTTCGAGAAGCAAAAAGGAAGAGAAGCCTTGCGGATTAGTTTCGGTTTGAGCTAGGTTTCTCGTTTTGTTTACAGGGGTTTCCGAGAGGTTGTTGCGGTGGTTTCTGAGCCTATACACATCCTTATATCCCCACATAGTCTTCTTGTTAAGTGTCACCGGTGCTTGCATGTTGAAGAGGAAGCCGTGCTGTTCGTTGTGGTGCTGATCAGGCCCCGCCGGATTGGTCCAGGCAATGGCCAGAAGGTCCGGCCCCGCCGGACTGGTCCGGGGCTCGGTCCGGGCTCGCGGGTTTGAAACACTTCCTTGGTGCCGGCCCAGGTCTGGCTTCTGGCCGGACCATTCTGGCCGGTCGGATTGGTCCGACCGGACCCGGCCAGTCCGGCTGAGTGGAGATGAGCTTCTCCCTCCTCCAACGGCCGTTTCCCCCACCTACCTATATAATGCCCCCTTCTTCTACCTTGGGATGGTGACGACCTACACACTCTCTCCACCATTATTGCGCCTCATAAATTCATCTAGATCTCCTTGCTTCTCCACCGAAACACCTTGATTCTTTGAGGAGTGAAGGAGAAGCCCTAGATCTACAATCCCACCAAACCGATTTGCGACCACCGTTCAATTTCTTGGTGTTTACTTAGTGTGACTTTGTGGATCTTGGCGAGGTCATCCCGGAGCTAGTTCTGTGTGTAAAGCTCCGTGGGCGGCATTTGGGAGCCTCCAATTTGGTTGTGGATGTTTGCCCCAAGCTTTGAGTAAAGGTGCCGGTTGCGACCTCAAGGCAACCGCTTAGTGGAGCGTGGGCTAGGCCTTTGTGGCATTGCTCACCGGAGAATAGGGTGAGCCTTCGTGGCGTTGGTTGGCCTTCGTGGCACCACACCCCTTCAAACGTAGACGTACTTCCCTTTACAAGGAATGAACTAGGGAATCATATCATCGTCTCTCTGTGTGCTTCACCTCAGTTACCTCTATCCTCTCACCGCCAATACTACTTGTATCTCGTATTGTTGCTTGTATCTTGTCATATAGGTGAATTCACTTAGTTGCATATCTAGAGAATTTACCTTTGTTTCAAGTCTAATTTGAAAAAGAATAAAAATTTGAGATTACACCTATTCACCTCCCCTCTAGGTGTCATACGATCCTTTCAGGGATGTCACGGCCCAGAACGCCAGCACCCGTGCGGAGCTACTGCACTGCGTGATGGTCGGCCACCGTGCCCGATCCAGACCCAGCAACAGCAGCAGACTCCACGACCCGGCCCTCGGGGACCGCCCCACCACCTGGCTGCCTCTCGGCCATCCGGACAGTCGTGGCTTGCGCGACGGACAACGTGGTCTGGGGGGCCGGCAAGGCCACCGATGGAGCGGACCCACTAGGAGCACTGATGAGTGCAGAGCACACCGTTGAGAAACCCCAAGAGGAAGGTATGATGAGCACAGTGGCAAGTTTTCCCTCAGTAAGAAACCAAGGTTGAATCAACCAGTAGGAGAAATTAAAGGAATGACTTCTGAAGGTGTTGCTAGCCGGATTTTGGCAGGGCGCACTACCGGCGTCAGCAACAACGAAGAACCTACATACAAAACAACCAAAATACTTTGCCCCAACTTACAGTGAGGTTGTCAATCTCACTGGTTTTGCTGAAAACAAAGGATTAATCGTATAGTGCAGAAAGAGATGTTTGTTTGCAGTGGAATTAAAGAGAACAGTGCTTGCAGTAAGTAAACAGAACTTGTGTTTGCACTGGATGATTTTATCAGTGTAAAGAAAGGACAGGGGTCCACATTTCAATAGAGTTGTCTCTTGATACGTCGCAACGTATCTATAATTTTTGATGCTCCATGCTTGTTTTACAACAATTCTAATATGTTTTTTACACTTCGTGACACTTTTATGCATTTTATGGCACTAATCTATTGACAAGATGCCACAGTGCTAGTCCCTGTTTTCTGCTGTTTTGTATTTCAGAAAAGTTGTACAGGAAATATTCTCGGAATTGGACGAAACAAAAGCTGAAGTTGCTATTTTACCGAAACGGAGACGGAGTCCAGAGGAGAGATAGAGGGGGCCATGAGCCGGCCAAACCACCCCTAGGCGCGGCCTGGCCTTGGCCCGCGCCTAGGCATGGTGTGGGGCCACCTGGCGTCCACCAACCTAGCCCTTCCGCCTATAAATTCCCTTCGACGAGAAAACCCTGGGAGAAACCAGCCTCCATTCACGAAAAGTTCTGTCGCCACCGTCATCGTCGAGACGAGTTTCGGGGGTCAGAAGTTCCTGTTCCGGCACCCTACCAGGACGGGGATTGACCCCCGGAGCCATGTCCACCCACTCCACCACCTCCACTTCGACTCCATGATGGTTCGTGAGTAGTACCCCCTTGGACTATGGGTTCTAGGCTGTAGCTAGTTGGTACTCTCTCTCCCATGTACTTCAGTACAATGATCTCATGAGCTGCCTTACATGATTGAGATCCATATAATGTAATCGGTGTTGTGTTTGTTGGGATCCGATAATTTGTGGAATTGTGATCGGATTGTTCATCATATTATCATACTGTTGTTATTTAATATCTTGCATGCTCTCCGGTACTTGTAGTTACCTTGATCAAGTAGTTGCCTGTATCTCCAAGAGGGAGTATTTATGCTCGATAGTGGGTTCATGCCTCTAGTTTTCTGCAAGAGTGACAATAACTTCTAAGATTGTAGACGTGTTGTTTCTACTAGGGATAAAACAACAATGTTTTGTCTAAGGATAATTCTATTATTTACTTTACACACATTGCTTAATGCAATAATCTGTTGCTTGAAACTTAATACTGGAAGGGGTTCGGATGATAACCTGAAGGTGGATTATTAGTCATAGATGTAGTTGGATTACGGTCTATGTATTATGTTGTAATGCTCAATTAAATACTATAGTAACCTTTATCTTATCATAGTATGCATTGTCATGCCCTCACAATTATCAATTGCCCAACTGTAATTTGTTCACCAACACATGTTATTTGGAGAGTTACCACTAGTGTAGATAGCTGGGAACCCCGGTCTTTCTGTCATCATCATTGCTCTATAGTTAACTACGCACTGGAATATTATTCGGTGCCATCTCCACTGTGCTACTGCTGCTGTGTTACTATTGCCATTGTTCTCATTTTACTGTTGCTTTCACATCATCCCTGTTACTAGTGCTTTTCCAGGTGCAGCTGAATTGACAACTCCGCTGTTAGGGCTTATAAGTATTCTTTACCTCCCCTTGTGTCGAATCAATAAATTTGGGTTTTACTTCCCTCGAAGACTGTTGCGATCCCCTATACTTGGGGATCATCAAGACTATTTTCTGGCGCCGTTGCCGGGGCGGCATAACTCTACTCATAAGTTCACCCGGGGAGTACACTTTACCTGTCTCTCTGTTTTTATTTTGTCTTGTCTAGTTTATTTATGTTTAGTTTATTTCTGTTTAGTTTTGTTTAGTTTAGTTTACTTTTGTCTAGTTTATTTCCGTCTTGTTTTATATTTCTTATATACCCGAAAATCCACAAAAAATTGAAAAATCCAAAATCCAAAAAACTGTTGTTATGGAAGAACCTGCTAGGCCCTCTATGGAATATTTTATAAAGTATAGAGAATCATATAAGGGTAAAGTCATGAGAGGCGCGTTAAAAAGGTTGAATCAAATTGCTAAAATTTTGCTTAAACGCCATGATATAATTTGTTGCTCTGAACATGATACTAAACATCTTAAATTTCAATGTGGCTTTAATAAAGAAGTTGTAATTATGAACTATCATTGGATTAACTATATTCATCTTGGATTTGAATAAGTAGAAAAATTTGTCTTATTTATGGGAGCTTCTGAAATGAGGCTTCGGGTTGGCAACAGCCATTAATACCGGTTGCACAACCGGTATTAAACATGCGGGACTAAAGCCCCCCTTTAGTCGCGGTTGATTACGAACCGCAACTAAAGGCCCGCCCACGTGGGCGCCAGGTGATCGTCGGGGCGGAGGACCTTTAGTCGCGGTTCTTCTGGCCAACCGCGACTAAAGGCCGCCGCAGGTTTAGGGTTTTAGCCCCCCCTAAATCTGGTTTCTTTTTAATTTGTATTGTTTTATTTCTTTTGTGTTTTATTTTAATTTTGAAGGAGTTTCACATATTCTACGGTACTACATACATGCATATGAATCTACAATTTCAAACAAATTTGAAATTAGAACCAAAAAGAATTCAAGAGGAATATACAATATATATTCAATATCGGATGACCATATACAATTTTGAACAAGTTTCCATCCATAATTTACTGCATATGAAGTTCTACGTCCTCTACATAGTGTTCTCCTTTAGGATGGACGACTTCCCTCGCGAACCATCCAACTAGTTCCTCTTGAAGTGGTCGGAAGCGAGCTTCTGGACTAAGCATCTTCCGGAGGTTATTCCTCTTGACATTGTTATCACACGCAACCCGCTCAGAGGTGTATCTCCGGATCATCTCACAAACATAGTATCCACATAGATTGGTCCCCGGTGGCTGAATATCCCCAGTCCCAGCCACTGACCTTTTAAATTGTATCTCTTTTTGGAATTCACCGACCTTTTCATCTGCGAACCGTCTCCAAACCCTACGAGGCAAAGAAAATTAAATGAACAAGAGAGTTATTAGTTACTTGATATTAGGAAATGAACGAAATAGGCCGATCGATATAGAGCGCAAATGAATGAAAATAATTACTTCTGCATCATTCTTCTCATGTCGGCCCAAAGCTTTGCATCCAGAGTCAGAGAGTCGTGGACGAGAACTGTTGAAAGGATCGTATGCCGCACCTAGAGGGGGGGGGGGTGAATAGGTGCTAACCAATTTTTAGTTCTTTTCAATTTAGGCTTGACACAAAAGGTAAATTCTCTAGATATGCAACTAAGTGAATTTACCTATATGACAAGGCTAACAACTAAGCAAGATATATCTAAGCAAAATAGAGATAGAATAGGATAGAGGTAACCGAGAGTGGAGCACGCGATGACACGGAGATGATTCCCGTAGTTCCCTTCCTTTGCAAGAAGGTACGTCTACGTTTGGAGGAGTGTGGTTGCTACGAAAGCCAAACCAACAGCCACGAAGGCTTCACTCAGATCTCCGGTGAGCAACGCCACGAAGGCCTAGCCCACTTCCACTAAGGGATTTCCTCGAGGCGGAAACCGGGCCTTTACAAGGTTCTTGGGGCACACATCCACAACCAAATTGGAGGCTCCCAAATCTGTTACAACACAACAATCAACAACAATACATCAACACAAATCAACTAGGGAACCAAATAGGAACACTAGCATGAGATCCCTCAAACAAGAGAGGGGGAAATGAAGAACGCTTCGGTGAGGATGTAGATCGGTGTCTTCTCCTTCGAATCCCCAAAGATCAAGAGCTTTGGTTGGGGGAGGAAGGAGATCTTGCAAATCTTGTGTTCTTGAGGTGGCTCTAATGGTGGTGAAGCTTGGCAGATTTTTCTTGCAATGATTGAGCAACTTGTCCCTTTGGAGAAGAGAGCTATTTATATGAGTGGAGCTTTCAGATCTGACCGTTGGGGACGAATTCCACTTACACCGGAAGTTCCGGCCAGGATGGCCGGAAGTTCCGGCTTCCACCGGAAGTACCGGCCATTCGGGCCGGAAATTCCGCCCTTGATAAAATACCTGCAAAGCAAAAGAAGGGGCGGAACTTGGGCGGAACTTCCGGCGGCCGGAAGTTCCGGCCAAGTTCCGGCTAAGTTCCGGAAACTTGCGAAAACCTTACTGGACTATACTGAGCCACAAACACGGAATTTCGGAACTTGCCTGGAAGTTGGGCGGAAGTTCCGCTGACCGGAACTTCCGGCCAACTCCACCGGAACTTCCGGTCCTGAAGAGAAAACCTGAGCACAGACGTCGCTGAGAAGCTTCTGCTGAAAAAGTCAGGCCGGAACTTCCGCCAGATACAGAAAACCTGCAGAACTTCAGAACAGCTAAACCAATACACCGATCCAACATAATTTTTGATGGCTTGTACCTGTCTACATCAACACACATAAAAATATACATAGTGTTGACATCAAACACACAAAACCCAAGAGGGCGGGAAATGTTCTTTCAATCTCCCCCTTTTTGGTGTTTGATGACAACACAAGTATTTGCAAGGAATAGATAATGTAAACAACAATGTGAGAGATATAGAGGAGCTCCCCCTAGATATGAGCAATGGTACATAAGAAGCTCCCCCTATATCTTGCATCCGTCTTCCAAGGGTTAGCAATACAACATAGTGATAAGCATATGGATAATAAGATCATGCACACATAGATAACCAAGGAAGACTCACATACGGAGTTTACCATACACAAATAAGGTTCCAAGCACATAGATAGAGTTTACAAACCAAATAGCTAAGACATAGTTCGACACCATAAAGATAACTAGAATCACAAGCAAAGATAACTAGAATCACAAGCAATAAAAACCAAAGCCAACACGAGCTTGTGACTCCCCCATGCAAATACCCACCGAAGAGCAACCTAACAAGGTCTCACTCTCCCCCTTTGGCACCAAAGCACCAAAAAGGAAAAAGGAGAATCTACGCGCCCCAAGGGCCGGCGTTAGCCCAGCCGGGAGGGAGGTTCGATGAAGCGCCGGGATAGGGAGGAGTGTGAGGAGGAGACTCGATCTCAAGGCCATCCGGAGGAAGAGGAACACCATAACGAGAGACCCACTCAGCTTCCGGAGTGACATCCTCCTCAGATCCGGGGGGAGACACTTCCACCTCAAGTGCCCTCATGATGCTCTTCTGACGAACCCTTGACTTCTTGGCTTCAACATGCTGCTGATACTGACGTTGGTTGACTGCAGAGGTGAGGCAAAAGATCTGTCTCATGTGGCGTGCTAGCTTGGAAGCCCAACTCGGTGGCTTCTCATCCATGGGATTAACATCTTCAAGAGGAGAGTTGTGGCGCTTGGCCCTCAATGACTTCACTTCATGGGATGTGAGAGTGAGTGGAATGGATTGAACGAGTCTAGCATTGCAAGTATCCATCCAAGTGTCCTCAATGAGCTTCATAATGTACGGAGCAAAGGCGGGAAGCTTCTTCTCATACACACATGACCACATCTCATGATAGATGTAGTCCATCACATCAATCTTCTCACCGGTGCCCTTCTTAGCAAAAGAGTTCGCCGTAAGATCCACTTCATAAAGATGTAGCTCATCAAGGTTGCCACCCTTTGGTCCAATGGTTTCCCGGTAGACTCTAAGCATAATATCCCAAGTGGGGAGAAGATCCGCACTCTTGCCCGGAACACCCCAACCGGGGATGTAGAGGTGCTCCAAGACTTCCCTTGTTTGAGCCCATGAGCTATCATGGCACCTCCAACCATTTGCATTAACACCCGGGTAGCGAGGGTATCCAAGGGCGGCTCCAAACTTTGCCAAGTTAGACTCAAGGAGCCTCTCATGAGTCATCCACCGAAATGTTCTTGCTTCATCTTGCTCAAAGTGGACGGTGGTATAGAACTGTTGAATCAACCCAACATCATAGTCCTTGTTGAGCTCCATAATGGGATAGAGCCCAAACTCTCCACACATAGTATAAGCTTCTTCAAAGTACTTGTTAGCGGCCATCTTCCCGGTGTCAATAACATGTTGAGGGGCTACCCCCTTCTTGAATGGAATGTAGATCTCATAGAATATCTCCTCTTGGGACTTGTTGTGGAACCGCTTATCCCCAACCCTATTGTTCCGAGGGGTGAGGTAAGGGTTCATGTCACGGAGCTCCTTGTACTCATTATATTGCATGCTCTTCACGGATATATGTATGTTCTTCCCACGAACAGCCGGTGACTTGAGCCTCTGAGCAGCTGCAGCTTGCTGGCGAGCGGTGAGCTTGGATGGTCGGGTTTGCTCGAGTTCTTCCTCAACCTCATCCACATGATCCTTGCCTCTCTTCTTGGAACCACCTGATAACGGAATCGAAATGATAGGAATGATGAAAGAGAACACATTAGCAAGGAGGCCAAACACCAGAGCATGCACAGGATATCGGGTAACAGCAGAAAAAATCGCCAGGCCGGAAGTTCCGGTGAGAACCGGCGGAAGTTCCGCCCCGGGCGGAAGTTCCGGCGTGAAGGGCCGGAACTTCCGGCTGTTCGAAAACAGCGGCAGTTTCTCACCAGATCTGAGGCAATGGCTATGAGAACCACATTACCACGACATCCTAAGCACGATCTAGTAGAGAAAAGGCATCTAGAGGATTTCTACCATAGCTTTGCCTAGAGTATGCCCTATATTTCATCTAGTGAGGTCTACCCACACATAGAGAGGGAGAGGGCACAAACCGGGGGGGAGCCATGGAGGAGAAGAGGGAGAGGATGCCGATCCACGGAGATGATCCGGCGGGGAGCGACGGAGGAGGGAGATCCGGCCGGAGGAGCGGCAGCCGTCACAGGGGAGGAGCACCACCAAATAGATCTTGGAAAGGGGAAAAATGAGGAAGATGGAACTGCTCACCCGTTCGGCCCAGTTATATAGTGGCCACTTAAGGCCGGAAGTTCCGCTCGTTGGAGCCGGAACTTCCGGTCTCTCAGGAACCACCCAGGCTGGACACGAACAGGGCTGAACTGGCGAAAAGGATGCCGGCCGGAAGTACCGGTCGAAACGACCGGAACTTCCGGTGGAACAGGAAACTGTGCCCAAAAACAGGATTTTGACACGAACAAGGTTTACTTAGGAGAAGATGAAGGATACGTCTTAGATGAGATAGGCTTAGGACAGATACACCAAACTGTGAGATGGTACATGATCACTCATTTTTGCAAATAAATCAAATGAAGGCCAAAAATGAGTGATTTCCCATAAACAAGGAGATGTCAATAAAATCCAATGAAGATCCAAACAACTCAAACTCTTCACGAAGAAGAGTGCGGTGGCCTAGGCCACCATATATGAGTGTTATGATATGGCACCGCGAAGATATATCTTGGGTCCAAACCAATACTCATCATTTAAGCTCACATATCAACATATGATATAACGAGAATGAAATCTTTAATGTTGGCATTATGGGGGGGAGGGATAGCTCAATAATTTAAACCGCACTCCCCCTATCTCCATGCCCACATCTAAACCAAATAAAGTTTTGAGACGAAGGTGTGTTTGCAAGATGATCAAGCTATACTCCTTGAATCGATGATATTTAGCTCAATCCTCAAATAAGTGAACCTTGCTTCATCAAGAGGCTTCGTGAATATATCGGCAAGTTGATCTTTGGTAGGAACATAGATGAGTTCAATATCACCACGGGCAACATGATCCCTAATGAAATGGTTCCGGATCTCAATATGCTTCGTTCTTGAATGTTGCACCGGATTATAGGCAATCTTGATAGCACTTTCATTGTCACATAATAGAGGCACTTTGTCACAAATGACACCGTATTCCTTTAAAGTTTGCCTCATCCATAACAATTGAGTGCATCCACTTGCGGCGGCAACATATTCGGCTTCGGCGGTGGAGAGAGATATACAATTTTGCTTCTTAGATGACCAACACACCAAGGACCTACCAAGAAATTGGCAAGCCCCGGAGGTTGATTTCCTATCATCCTTGTCTCCCGCCCAATCCGCATCGGTGTACCCATTGAGAATAAAACTTGAGCCTTTGGGGTACCAAATACCATATTTTGGGGTATCAACCAAATATCGAAAGATTCTCTTGAGAGCTATCATGTGGCTCTCCTTAGGAGAAGCTTGATACCTTGCACACACACCAACACTCAACACTATGTCCGGTCTAGATGCACAAAGGTAAAGCAAGGATCCAATCATGGAGCGATATACCTTTTGATCCACCTCTTTACCATTGGGATCAAGTGCAAGATGACATTTGGTAACCATAGGAGTGGCAACACCTTTCATCTCGGTCATCTTGAACCTCTTGAGCATGTCTTGGAGATATTTTGCTTGGTTGATGAAGGTTCCTCCTCTCAATTGCTTGATCTCAAAACCAAGGAAGAACTTCATCTCTCCCATCATAGACATCTCAAACCTATCGGTCATAAGCTTTGAGAATTCATCATTGAAAGCTTTGTTAGTAGAGCCAAAAATAATATCATCAACATATAATTGGCAAACGAAAAGCTCCCCATTGACCCTCTTAGTAAAAACAGTGGGATCGATTAGCCCAACATCAAACCCACGGTCTACCAATAATTCCTTAAGGTGCTCATACCAAGCTCTAGGAGCTTGTTTGAGACCATAAAGAGCTTTATCGAGCTTGTAGACATGGTTAGGGAAGTTGAGATCCTCGAACCCCGGGGGTTGCTTAACATAAACCTCTTCATGTATAGGACCATTAAGAAATGCACTTTTCACATCCATTTGTTGTAACTTGAAGTTATGATGCGATGCATAAGCAAGAAGGATACGGATGGACTCAAGATGAGCCACGGGAGCATAGGTTTCTCCAAAGTCAATTCCCTCAACTTGAGAAAACCCTTGAGCCACCAATCTTGCCTTGTTCCTCACAACATTTCCAAACTCATCTTGCTTGTTCTTGAATATCCATTTAGTGCCAATAACATTGCGGCACCCCTTTGGCTTCTCTACTAATGTCCACACTTTGTTGCGCTTGAAGTTGTTGAGTTCTTCGTGCATAGCTTCCAACCAATCCGAATCTTCAAGGGCTTCAAATACTTTCTTGGGTTCCACTAAGGAGATATAAGCATGATGGTTGCTAAAATTAGCCAATTGCCTTCTTGTGGAAACCTTTGCCCTTATATCACCAAGAACCTTATCATGAGTGTGATCACGAAGCTCAAGGTTCCTTTCTCTTCTTGCTAGACAACGGGCCTCGATCTCCTCCTTGGTTCTTCTTGGCCTTGGAGGTATCACTTGATCAACTTGATCTTTTGGGTCCCCGTCTTGACCTTCAACTTGAGCAACTACAATCTCTTGTGAGTGCTCAACATCATGTGCTTGATCTTGGACATCATTTGGTGCGGAGCAAATATCAAATGGATACTCGTCGGAACCATCATGAATTCTTGATTGATCATGACCTTGATCTTGTCCTTGATCTTGTCCTTGATCTTGCACACTAGAGGGAGGGTTTTGTTCTTGTTCTTGGGTTGGTGCATCATTTGCTTCACTTGATGGGGTTTGTTGATGTTGAGAAGATGAGGGCTCCACCGTGGTAGAGCATAGTCCTTCCCGAGATGCCACACCGTGTCCCTCAATGGGGCGGAAAAATCCCACACCCATTCTTACTATGGCATCTTGAGGTATTTCATCACCTGCACAAACATCAACTTGCCCCACTTGGGAGCCATCATTTTCTTCGAACTTCACACTACAAGATTCAATGATAATCCCGGAGGATACATCAAAGATTCTATAAGTGTGAGATTCGGCACCGTAACCAACAAATATACCCTCCAAAGCTTTAGGAGCAAATTTAGACAAACGAACCCCTTTGATTTTGTAGAAACACTTACACCCGAACACCTTGAAGTATGAGATATTAGGCTTGTTCCCGGTGAGTATTTCATATGGAGTCTTGTTCAAGCCCTTGCGGTGATAGAGCCGGTTAGAGGAGTGGCAAGCGGTGGAGATGGCTTCCGCCCAAAAGTTATAGCGGGATTTATACTCCGCCATCATAGATCTTGCCATATCCATAAGAGTCCGGTTCTTCCTCTCCGCAACACCATTTTGTTGAGGGGTGTAAGCAGCGGAATATTGATGTCGAATCCCCTCATCACTAAGAAAATCATTGAGTGTATAGTTCTTGAACTCGGAGCCGTTGTCACTTCTTATTGCCATAATGAGGAGGTTGTGTTGGCGTTGCACCTCGGTAGCAAAGTCAATGAATATTTGTTGAGTCTCATCTTTCGTCTTGAGAAAGTAGACCCAAGTGTATCTTGAGTAATCATCAACTATCACCAAGCAATGTTTCTTCGCACCAAGACTTGCATGAGTAACGGGACCAAAGAGATCCACATGAAGGAGCTCCAAGATCCTCTTGGAAGAGATGATAGTCTTGCTTGGATGCAGAGAGTCATGCATTTTGCCTTCAACACAAGCCCTACAAACACGATCTTTGGCAAAAGACACATTTTCCATTAGTCCCACAATATGGTTCCCCTTGTGAAGACTTTGCAAAGTTCTCATGTTGACATGGGCTAGGCGGCGATGCCACAACCAACCCACGTCCGCCTTTCCGAATAGGCACATCGCACTTGTCGTGGTGGTCCCCAAAAAGTCCACCACATACAAGTTGTGTTCGCGATACCCAACGAATGCGACTTTTAGAGTCTTGCTCCACAAGAGGACCACAATATCTTTATCAATAAAGACGGCGAAACCCATCTTGCCAAGGGCGGAAACGGAAAGCAAATTGTAACCAAGGGTTTTGACAAGCATGACATCCACAAGAGTAATGTTGTGTGCAACCACAACCTTGCCAAAACCCAATACCTCGGATGTAGAATTATCGCCAAAGGAGACGGTGATATCATTTATGTTAGGCCTCAACTCCTTGACGAGGTTCTTGCCGCCGGTCATATGACTTGTACATCCACTATCAAGTACCCATTTTGAACCTCCGGCGGCATAGTCCTACATGAGATCAATTCTTGGATTTAGGTACCCATTTTTCAATGGGTCCTCTTTTGTTAGCAACAAGGGTCTTTGGAACCCAAATAGACCAAGCAACATAACCATCATATGGACCAACATATTTAGCATAAACATCACCATAATAATCTTTAAAGAGAACATAGTGAGGGTTATCTATTCCCGCACCATCATCATTAATGGTGTTGCCCTTTCGGGGTTCACCATTAGCTTTCTCATGTGCGGGCTTGGTCTTTTTCTTGTTTGCCTTTTTAGCCTTGGTATTAAAACCAAGTCCCTCCTTCCCATTGTTTGACCTTTGCTTACTCAAAAGATCATCCAAGGAAAGTTTACTTTGGGGAGAGGAGGTCCTAGCAAGTTCATCTTTCAACCTAGCATTTTCCTCAATTATATTTGCATGATCACATGAAGGAGTAGAGGTACTAGGTATGTCATATGAAGCAAGCCTAATTTGAAGTTGCTCATAAGACTCGGAGAGGAGAGAGTATTCACTCCTCAAGGCTTTGTGAGCCTTGTCTAGTTCATCTAGATCCTTCACAAGTTTCTCATGATCAACACCAAATTTGGCCTTTTCCTTTATAAGCACTTTAGTCTTAGCTCTAGCAAGATCTCTAGCTTTAGTGAGCTTGTTAATTTTATCTTGAGGCTCTTCAAGAGTTTCTAGCCTCTCCTCAAGAGAAGCTATAGTTTCTTGACTTTCCTCAAGAGCATTTTTAAGGGCATGGATTTCAAGAGAGTCTTCTCTCTCTATTTGACCCTTTTTCTCAAGCATATCACTTTGTTGAGCTATACGAACCATGAGGCTTGAAACATGCTTCTTAGTGTTACCTTGTAGGTTACTAATGAACTCATCAAACTCTAGCATCTCTTGTTTCACTTTTAGACTAGCGGGGTCAACCCCTAGATCATTAGCAATGTTAGGCATAGAGGGGTTAGGAGATGATACCTCGGAAGATTTAGCCATAAGGCAACTTTCTTCCTCCACATGAATGACCTCATTGGGGGATTCACTTGGTGATGAAGTGTTAGTGGAGAGGGAGGCAAGAGCGACCAATCCATTAGAGGTTGCATCTTCTTCATCATCAACATCATCATCTCCGGAGGTATACTCTTCTTGAGTTGATAGCACAATAGGTGTGTCCAAGGAGGACCTTGCCATGAAGCAATGTGCATTCTTGATATGAGGGTTCTCATTGGGAGATTCAAAGAGAGATGAAGAGGGTATGTTGGTGGTGACGATGGCGGCCAATTCCTTTGAGCTTTCTTCATCTTCATCACCACTAGAACTTTCAACTTCATCGGATGAATATTCTTCCCTTGTTACTAGCACAACTCTTGAGGGACTCTTGCCCTTCTTGGTCTTGTTGTTGTAGAACCTCTTGTTGAGGGGCTTTGAATATTTGCCCTTTGAGTCTTTGCTCTTGTCCTTGGGAATGAGCCTCCCATTATGAAGCTCTCTATTCTCATAGGGGCATTCGGCAATGAAGTGGCGCTTGTCATCACAATTGTAGCATGATCTTGTCTTTGGACCAAAGCTAGTGAACCCACTTTTGTTGTTCCTCTTGATGTTGTCTTCCTTGGCCTTGGAGGGATCAACCCAAAAGGATTTTGCATGGAAGGCCATGTGATCATGGTAGTGGCATTGCAAATCTTCCGGATAGGACATACTCCAAGATGCCCTATAAGATTCTTGAGGAATCACTTCTTCAACGGAGTTGACCACCAAGGCAAGGTTGGAACCTTTTACCATCCCAAGAGCACGATTGCGAGAATCATGAGAGGTTTCCTCAAGCACCTTGAGAGCTTGCATCTCGTGCACGACTTGTTGAGAGGTGAGAGAGGAATAGCATTCCCTTCCCATAAGAGTCTTGACATCAATGGGTACAAATGGCATCATGCATTCAATGTACTTCTCCTTGATCCAAGAGTCATTGATGTGGGTGGCACCAATAAGCCGGAAGGCATCGGCAACAGTGAGAAGTCTTCCATACATGTCTTCATGATCTTCATCCGGTAGCCTCATGAACCCTTCGGCTTTATTCTTAAGAGCATTATACTTGTTCCTCCTTGTGCTCTCACTTCCAATGCAACTAGCGGTCAAACCATCCCAAGCTTCCTTGGCGGTGGTGTAGTTCCGGACACGATGCAATTCCTTTGTCCCCACACTAGTTTGAATCATGTGCAAGGCGGTGTTGTTGAGTTGACTATCAACCGCTTCTCTTCTAGTCAACTTGTCGGGATTGTATGGCTTGAAGCCCTCCAAGATGATTCTCCATAATTCATTGGAGGCACTACAAACATGAGAGCGGAACTCAAATTGCCAAGTATCGAAATTATCAATAGAAAACTTAGGTGGGTCGCCCCGAATGTTCAAATGGGGATGGGGAACCGGTATATCGGGTGATTGGAAAGGTGGAGGTACTCGATTGTAGCTCTCACTCCCACTAGTTCCCTTAGGAGATGCAATGGGAGATTTGATAGTGTTTAAGTTATCACCTTCCACGGGTTTGGTAGATGAGGGTAAGTCCGAAGCCTCTCCCTCATCTAACGTACCCGTGTCTTTTACCTCTACACTAGGAGCCTTGGGAAGGGCCGGAGCCAAAAGCTCGGCAATCATCTTTTTCATGCTTTCCATTTGGGCTTCCATGGAGGACTTCAACGAATTGAAGTCTTCCACGGAGACCGTCTTGGCGGCCCCTTCCGAGGGCTCCTAGTCCGGCATACTCTTAGGCGGTTAAGCCCGAAATAAGAGCCGAGGCTCTGATACCAATTGAAAGGATCGTATGCCGCACCTAGAGGGGGGGTGAATAGGTGCTAACCAATTTTTAGTTCTTTTTCAATTTAGGCTTGACACAAAAGGTAAATTCTCTAGATATGCAACTAAGTGAATTTACCTATATGACAAGGCTAACAACTAAGCAAGATATATCTAAGCAAAATAGAGATAGAATAGGATAGAGGTAACCGAGAGTGGAGCACGCGATGACACGGAGATGATTCCCGTAGTTCCCTTCCTTTGCAAGAAGGTACGTCTACGTTTGGAGGAGTGTGGTTGCTACGAAAGCCAAACCAACAGCCACGAAGGCTTCACTCAGATCTCCGGTGAGCAACGCCACGAAGGCCTAGCCCACTTCCACTAAGGGATTTCCTCGAGGCGGAAACCGGGCCTTTACAAGGTTCTTGGGGCACACATCCACAACCAAATTGGAGGCTCCCAAATCTGTTACAACACAACAATCAACAACAATACATCAACACAAATCAACTAGGGAACCAAATAGGAACACTAGCATGAGATCCCTCAAACAAGAGAGGGGGAAATGAAGAACGCTTCGGTGAGGATGTAGATCGGTGTCTTCTCCTTCGAATCCCCAAAGATCAAGAGCTTTGGTTGGGGGAGGAAGGAGATCTTGCAAATCTTGTGTTCTTGAGGTGGCTCTAATGGTGGTGAAGCTTGGCAGATTTTTCTTGCAATGATTGAGCAACTTGTCCCTTTGGAGAAGAGAGCTATTTATATGAGTGGAGCTTTCAGATCTGACCGTTGGGGACGAATTCCACTTACACCGGAAGTTCCGGCCAGGATGGCCGGAACTTCTGGCTTCCACCGGAAGTACCGGCCATTCGGGCCGGAACTTCCGCCCTTGATAAAATACCTGCAAAGCAAAAGAAGGGGCGGAACTTGGGCGGAACTTCCGGCGGCCGGAAGTTCCGGCCAAGTTCCGGCTAAGTTCCGGAAACTTGCGAAAACCTTACTGGACTATACTGAGCCACAAACACGGAATTCCGGAACTTGCCCGGAAGTTGGGTGGAAGTTCCGCTGACCGGAACTTCCGGCCAACTCCACCGGAACTTCCGGTCCTGAAGAGAAAACCTGAGCACAGACGTCGCTGAGAAGCTTCTGCTGAAAAAGTCAGGCCGGAACTTCCGCTAGATTAGGCCGGAACTTCCGCCAGATACAGAAAACCTGCAGAACTTCAGAACAGCTAAACCAATACACCGATCCAACATAATTTTTGATGGCTTGTAACTGTCTACATCAACACACATAAAAATATACATAGTGTTGACGTCAAACACACAAAACCCAAGAGGGCAGGAAATGTTCTTTCAACTGTGGAGGTGTGAAATTGAATTACTAGCAGAATCCAGTGGAACCTGCGGACACGATACATGCACAGTCATGCATAACTCATCGATTAGCCACATACCATGCATGGAGTAAACAAAAGAGAATGTGCTCAAGACAGAAACACTCGCCCAAAATGGTAAGGAAATAGAATATCAATTTTGAGTTCCTGCTTTGTAAGAAACCGCCACAGGTCTTCCTCCACGTCGGCGGGGTGTTTTTCTAACACATATCCATTAACGATGTGTGGGTCAATGAACCCAACATCATGGATGTTCCTTATTCTGCATTCCTTAATCTTCATTTGCATAATAGCGTACACAACAATATAGTTAGGAAAATATATATATATATATAGTGCAGGCAATGAATGAGATGGGGTAGAAATAAATCACTTACAGAACGTAGCAACTGATGATAGATTTGTCGAGCTCGCGCAGATTGAAAAGCTGGAACAATTCACTCAGATGAACTGTTACATAGTAATGTTTGAAGTCATGCTCATGTCTAACTTCCGTATAAATATATTCTTTGGCGTTTTTATTTTTTATGTAACCCTTGTACCAATTTAGCAGACTTTTCATTTGTGGAGGTAGATCCTCTTCCTGCGCAGGCTCGACGAGAGGCCCATTCGGCACATATGTAATTACTACCTCCCTCACTAGAGCCTCATCAAGGCCTAACAGTGCACGAAGAGTCATACCGATCAGGGCCGCTTGTTCTCTGGCACCCGTTATGGTCATTCCCTGTTCTGCCGCAGCTGCTATGATTGTGGGGTCCATTAGTTCAGCATCCGGACCGGCGGCTTTCACTATAAGCGGAGCGATCAATTGTTTACTTTGTTCCCCGAGCTGGGCAACTCGTTTCCCGCTTTTTTTACTTGCTAATTCTTTCTCGGCCTCCTCCAAGGCTTTTCTCCTGCTCCTCCGCCAGCTCTTTCTTCTCCTTCAACATGAGTGCTTGCGTACGAAGTTCACGTGCATAGTCGTCAAGCAGATTCTTCGTGGCTTGGGATGGTGTGCTCAAAAATGACTTAGCCCACTTCTTTTCCTTGTCAGAATATACTGGCTTGGGCTCGGGCTCTCTTCTGGCCTTCGATTCCGCCCTCCATTTCTCATGGTGAGCAACCGCGGCCGCGTCGACTTCCTCGGCACTACGTTCCCAAGGCCTTGTGGGGAGAGGCTTCAGTGATGGCTCCGGTACCTTTATGGTCTTAGGTACATAAGGGTCCGGGTTAATAGTCCAGGACTGCT
This sequence comes from Lolium perenne, assembly GCF_019359855.2. Taxonomy (NCBI): domain Eukaryota; kingdom Viridiplantae; phylum Streptophyta; class Magnoliopsida; order Poales; family Poaceae; genus Lolium; species Lolium perenne. Next base: position 47,756,222 of record NC_067244.2, read on the forward strand.
TCTGCTTCTTCGCTGGAGATGGATTGGGGGGCGGCGTCTGCTTACCCGCCCGGGGCGGACTGGGGGGGGGGGGGGGCGGCTGCTTACCCGCCGGAGGTGAATTGGGGGCGGCGTCGGCTGACGTGAAGGAGGTGTAGGTGAAGCACCACCACCACCACCACCACCACCACCACCGCCGCCACCGCCACCACCAGCGTAGGGGGGTGGACTTGTTGGCCTTGGCACCTCGCCTGGAAACTTGATAAACTTCTTTTGCCATAGAATGAACTGGCGCTTGACATATCCAAGTCTTCTCTCCCCTTAAGGTGTAGCAATGTCAATCTCCAGGTCCTCAAACCCTTGTACTATGTCCTCCACCGTGACACGAGCATAGCCATCTTGAATGGGGTTGTTGTGGTGGAGTGCTGCAGGTTCACATGGTAAAGCACTACCGATGGCTACCTTCATGGACATGTTCCCCATTGGATAATACAGATGACATTCTTTCATCTCCTTTACATCATCCACGGGGTAGCGAGGAGGCTCCAGTGCAGTAATATCGATCGTCGGTGCATGTGCACTAGCACCAGCCGGTGGGGGCTCCGTGGAAGCCACACTGCTTCTCCGCTGCTGGCTTCCGACATCCGGTGGATTATCTTCATGCGTCCGAGCTGCCTCTCTTTCTTGTACTAGTACATCCAAGGTTTTCTTCATCTCATTGAATTCCGATGCCAACCGCGCCACAACATCTTTTTCCCGATCCGCCTTTCTCTTACGACTTCTGTAACTGTAGGGGTCATTTTCCTGGGAAAACCCTTCTTTCCACGAAATGACGCCTTTGCCTCGTACACGTCCTCCATGTTCAGGATTCCCGAGGGCTTTTGTCAGCGCGTCATTCCCTCTGTTGAACTTGATCTTCCCTCTTGAGCACCCCTCATTGCGTCAATAAGGGCTTGGGTGGGTTTAAACTTTGTGTCTCGGTGGGTACACTCCCCTGTCACCGGGTCTAGCATTCCCCCATGCCCGTACCACCAGCTTTTGGCCCTAGGGTCCCATCCCTCTGTACCTAGAGGGATTCCTCGCGCCCTCAGGTCATCCTCCATCTTCTGCCACTTAGGCTCCGAAAGGCGGTATCCTCCTGGCCCCATAATATGATTGTACTGCTTCTTAGCCGCATTTGCCTTATTTTTATCCGATATGGCCTTGAATTCCTCTGATTTCTTTTGCCTCACAAATTCGGGCCAATCATCTTTCAGCTTCTCATACTGTCCGCTGAAATCCGGAGTCTTCCCCTTCTCGACATATTGAGCCGCTAAAATTTTCTTGTATGTCCGGAATGCTGTGGCCATCTTCTGAAGAGCAAACTCTTTGACCAGCCTCCTCCTCTTACGTCCCTCCGGATCGTCGTTACCGAATTCATCTTTTTTGTTGTATTCCGGAGGTAGAACGAAATGCTCCATAAGCGTTCTCCAGCATTCCTTTTTCTTTCTCTTGCTGACGAAACTGGAACCAACACGTGCCTTCACTGGCTCATGCCATTCTTGGACGGTGATCGGGACGCTGTCTCTAACAACGACTCCGCATTGGTTGATGAACTTGGTGTACGCCTCTTCGGGCTCCAGCGGCTTGCCTTTTGGACTGATAACATCAATGGTATATATTACTCCTTGTTTCAGCATCTTGGTTTTGCCACGCTTTGTCTTCACCGATTTTTTCGACGATCCGCTGGCCGAGGGCTAAAATAAGAAAGAGAGTCGAGTTAATACACATATTTATTGAAATCGGTAAATTTGTATCACCAGAGGCTCAATGTATATATATACCTCACCGGAGGTGGTGATTGCTAATTGCTTATCAACATCGCCAGAGGTGTTTGTCGATGGTTGACCTCCATCAACAGTGCCCGTTCCTTCGTCATCACCTCGCTGACGACCTTCATCTTCACCGCCAAGGTTCAGATAAGAAGAGATATCCTCTTCTTCATCTTCTTCGGCCGGCACATAAAGAATGTCACCGTTTATGATGCCGAAAAGATGTGCCTCAGCTTCCGGATTATAGTTATCCCTAATCGGGTCGGCTCTATCGTCCGCCATATGTGTCACTCCTGAAAACATGTAGTAAAAACTAATTAATTCTGGCGGTGGCGAAAGGGGGGCGGTGGCGGTGGTAAAAGGGCGGTGGCGGTGGCGAAAGGGCGGTGGCCCTCTCCACCCCCTCCGTATACGCGCGGGGTGCGTCGGTGTGCATGTTTCTCTCTCTCTCGCAAAAAAAACAAAAAAATTAACCCCGCGCGTATACGGAAGGGCGGCGAGGGGGGCGGCGCCTCGCCGCCCCCGCACCTCCGTATACGCGCGGGGTACAGATTAAGTTATTTTTTTACTTAACATGCCAAACTTCCAAAAATTCCAAACTTTGTAATTATTTGAACTTCCAAAAATTCCAAATTTTATTGCACATATTTCCTTTTGTAAAAATGATCCTTATTAAAATGTTCCTTATAATTAAGTTATTTTTTTAGTTAAGTAGTTAAAATTAAAAAGAACAAAAAAAACAAAAAAAATCGGCCAGCCTAGCTAGCTCCTTCTCCCTCTCTGCCTAGCTAGCTCCTTCTCCCTCTCTCCTTCCTCTGTGCGTGTGGCCGGCCCGCGGCCTCGATCTCCCGCGCGCGCGCCACCGGCGCCGCCCCTAGATCGATCTCTCTCCGGCCCGGCACGGCGCGCGGCGATCGTGCGGCGGCGGTCGTGCGGCGTGTGGCGGCGGTGGTCGTGCGGCAGAGGCCTCGTCGTGTGGCGTGTGGCGGCGCGCGGCGGCGCGTGTTCATGCGCGCGGCCGACGGCGGCCGGAAATGGCGAGGCGGCGCGGCGAGAGACGGTGAGAGGCGGCGCGGCGGCGTCGACGATGCTGGCTGTGTCGAGGGCGTCGGGCGTCTGAGCGGCGGTTTCGAGAGGAAGACGAACTGAATCGCGCCAGGCGCCCCACGCATATTTATAGCGATCAGCCTTTAGTCGCGGTTGGTGTGGCCAACCGCGACTAAAGGAACCGCGACTAAAGCCTTTTTTCGCCCGTTTTTGCGGTTCCTGCGGAAATGACCTTTTTCAAAATTCTTTCCATTTATAAATGTTAAAAATACAAAATAATATATCAACAAATTCAGAAAAATAAAACTAATTCATTTCTAAATGTGAAAAATACAAATAATATATCAAAAAATTCAGAAAAATAAAACTAATTCATTTCAAAATCTTAAATATACAAATTATATATCAAAAAAATCAGAAAAATAAAACTAATTCATTTCAATATGTTAAAAATACAAATAATATATCAATTTTTTTAAAAATAAAACTAATTCAATTCAAAATGTTAAAAATACAAATAATATATCAAAAAATTTAGAAAAATAGAACTAATTCATTTCAAAATCTAAACAATACAAATAATATATCAAAAAATTAAGAAAAATAAAACTAATTCAATTCAAAATGTTAAAAATACAAATAATATATCAAAAAATTCAGAAAATAGAACTAATTCATTTCAAAATCTTAAAAATACAAATAATATATCAAAAAATTCAGAGAAGTTCTTCCCGGCCGCCTCCGTCTTCCCGCAAGTTCTTCCCGGCCCGTCTTTCCGCCAGTTCTTTTCCGCCTATGTCTTCCCGCCATTTCTTCCCGCCTCTATCTTCCCGCGTATCGATGCTCCTTTTATAGGCACGGCGCCGCTTCTGCTTTGTCTTGTTCCTCCGACAGGGCATCGTGCGCTACCCACGCGTCCTTATCCTGCCGACAGCTTTAGTCACGGTTGCACCCTCCAGCTGGGACTAAAGCTTACCCAAACGTCCTTATCCCACCGACAGTTTTGTTAGATGACACAAAAACCACATTTAGTCCCGGTTGCACCCATCAGCCGGGACTAAAGGTTAGATGACCAGCTCTGAATTCCTCCTCTTCTTCCCGCTATTTCTTCCCCGTCTTCCCGCCTCTTTCTTCCCGCCACTTTCTTCCCGCCTCCTGTCTTCCCGCTCCCATTTTCCCGCCATTTCTCACTACATATATGTAGCCCGGCTTGGCCAGCATTATCACATCTCTACAATCTCTCATCACTCTCTCATGGCTTCCACCGCACACACTCTAACCTACCAGCAGGTGGAGGAGCTTTGCGCCTCGAACTACCCTTGCCCACCGGGCTACCGCGTCCCCGCCGGCTGGAGCCTAAGCGCCGGAGGTGTGCCGGTCCCTCCCGTCCCTCAGGGTACTACGCGCCGGGCGGCCATCACGAACCACTACTACCTCGATCTCACGCCGGAGCAGCGGATGAATCCCCGCTGGCATCCCGATAACCAGCATACTTAGGACGCCTTCTTCATCAATCGGCGTGATAGGGCGCTCGCCAGGTATGAGGAGGACGGTCTGCCTCCTGGGAACTTCCACGAGGCCGGCTGATACGTCCAAAACGTATCTACTTTCCCGAACACTTTTGCTATTGTTTTGCCTCTAATTTGTGTATTTTGGATGCAACTAACACGGACTAACGCTGTTTTCAGCAGAACTGTTCTGGTGTCTCGTTTTTGTGTAGAAATCCAACTTTCAAGAAAATCCTCGGAATTTATGCGAAAGGTCCTATTTTTCCAGAAGACTCACGGAGCCAGAAGGGCAAGCCAGGTGGAGGCCCGAGGGCCCCACACCCTAGGGCGGCGCGGCCCAGGAGGGGGGCGCGCGGCCCTAGCGTGTGGCCCCCTCGGCTGGCCTCCGACGCCCTCCTCTGGACTACTTAAGGGGTTCGATCTAAAAATCGCGACCAGGAAGTCGAAGTCGCCAGAAACCCTCCAGAACGCCGCCACATCGCGAAACTCCGTCTCGGGGGCCAGAAGTCTCTGTTCTGACACTCCACCGGGACGGGGAATTGGAGGAGATCATCGCCATCATCACCACCGACGCCTCTCCATCGACCATCAATGTTTCCCCCATCCATGTGTGAGTAATTCCCCCGCTGTAGGCTGAAGGGGATGGTAGGGATTGGATGAGATTGGTCATGTAATAGCATAAGATTGTTAGGGCATAGTGCATAGTGTCCGTAATTGGTACTTTGATGATATTGTTGCAACTTGTTATGCTTAATGCTTGTCACTAGGGCCCGAGTGCCATGATCTCAGATCTGAACATGTTATTGTTTCATCATGATATTCATTGTTTTATGATCTTACCTGCAAGTTGTATACACATGTCGCTGTTTGGAACCAATGGCCCCGAAGTGACAGAAATCGGGACAACCGGAGGGGATGGTAGTGATGTGAGGATCACATGTGTTCAAGGAGTGTTAATGCTTTGCTCCGGTACTCTATTAAAAGGAGTACCTTAATATCCAGTAGATTCCCTTGAGGCCCGGCTGCCACCGGCTGGTAGGACAAAAGATGTTGTGCAAGTTTCTCATTGCGAGCACGTACGACTCACATGCCTATTGATTGCTTTGTACTTGGACACCGTTTTATTATTATCTGCAAATGCCCTGCTATGATTGTTACATGAGTTTCTCTCATCCATGCAACGCCCGTCATCCGTCCCCGTGCCTACAGTATTTTAATCCTGCTGTTTACTATAATTACTACTGCCGTCTCTGTTACTCTGCTGCTGTTATTTTACTACTGCTACTGCTATAAAACTGTTACTACTGATAAACTCTTGCGAGCAAGTCTGTTTCCAGGTGCAGCTGACTTGACAACTCCGCTGTTAAGGCTTTCAAGTATTCTTTGTCTCCCATTGTGTCGAATCAATAAATTGGGTTTTACTACCCGCGAAGACTGCTGCGATCCCCTATACTTGTGGGTCATCAAGACTGTTTTCTGGCGCCGGGGAGCATAGCTTTATTTGGAAGTTCACTTGGATTGATATTGTTCGCTGCAAATTCTCCATCATGGGTAAACCTCGCGATCCTAACCATATTACCATCCACTACAAGAAAAGGTACAACTCTGAGTACCTCTGCTACTCTTGATTCACCATCTGTGATAAGTCAACTTGTTTCACCGCCGCAAGCTTCACTTGCTAGTACTTCTGCTGAATCTGAAAACTTTCATAATATTGATAATGTTTCTGCTGTGTTTGATGATAATGGTTCATTGGGATCCTTTCTAGATGCTACAATTGCTAGGTCTAGACAAATTGAAAATACTGAAACTCCTAATGCTACTACACCTGTTAATTCGCCTGAACTTGATTATATTCTAGTGATGATCCTGATGAGGATTATGTGGAGCTTAATGATGATTTTATTAATAGATGCAATGCTACTGCTGATGCAAGAAAAAATAAAAAGTTTCTCACACAATATACTGTTAGGCATAAGCTATCTCCTGATCCTAAATTTGCCACATCTCCTATATGCATTAAAGATAAAGATGATTTTTCTCTTGATCTATCTCATATAGCTATTGTTGAGAAAACACCCTTTTGTGGTACTAAAAAAGAAAGTGCTGTAGAACACATGAATGAACTCTCTTCTATGAGTAGCTTGTTTTCTGATGATGTTAAGATGCGTATTTATTTCGTTGCTAAAATTTTTCCTTTCTCATTAAAGGATGATCCTAAAACTTGGTATAATAATTTGCCTCCTGGTTCTATTAAAAGTCCAGGTGATTGCTTGATGTTTTCTTTCGGAAATACTTTCCCGCTAGTGCTCAACATGCTGCTTTACAGAAAATTTATAGCTTTGACCAGGAAGATGGAGAGAAATTGCTTGAAGCATGGGCAAGATTTTGCTCTCTTATCAGGGCTCGACCTAGACATGAATAGGAAAAGCATGATTTACTTGATATATTCTATAGTGGACTAACCGTTGAGTCTAGGGAATATTTGGATAGTTGTGCTGGTTGTGTTTTCAGGAAAAGAACTCCAGACGAAGCTGAAGAATTATTGGCTAAAATAGGTCGGAATCATGATGATTGGACTATACCTGAACCAACTCCAACGCCAATATTGAAGAAGAGGGGTTTAATTAAATTGAATGATGAAGATATGAGGGAAGCCAAGAAGTCTCTCAAGGAGAAAGGTATTAAATCCGAAGATGTGAAGAATCTACCTCCCATAGAAGATATATGTGAGATAATTCCCCCTTCATCCATGATTGAGGTAAACTCCCTTCAACGCTTTACTAGGGAAGATACTCCGTATTCAAAACCTCCTGCTCAATGCTTAGATGAGTTTGATAATTATATTGTTAAGCAAGAAAATTTTAATATGAGAGTAGAGAATCATCTAATGGAAAATTCTCAAGCTATTAGCAATTTGCATGATATTGTGGAGAGAACCTCCAATGATGTTAAGATGCTTGTTAAACATTTTCAAATGGTTCAAACTCAAATTGATCAACTCACTAAAGTGCAAAATGACTTATTAAAAAATAATCCTAAAGTGAAACATGCTTATGAAGTAACAACTAGAGGTGGTGTCTCTACCCAGGATCCTCTATATCCTGAAGGGCATTGATACGTCTCCGACGTATCGATAATTTCTTGTGTTCCATGCCACATTATTGATGATATCTACATGTTTTATGCACACTTTATGTCATATTCGTGCATTTTCTGGAACTAACCTACTAACAAGATGCCGAAGTGCCAGTTCCTGTTTTCTGCTGTTTTTGGTTTCAGAAATCCTAGTAACGAAATATTCTCGGAATCGGACAAAATCAACGCCCATGTTCCTATTTTGCCCGGAAGCATCCAGAACACCCGCGAGCCGCCAAAGAGGGGGCACAGGCCCACCAAACCCTAGGCCGGCGCGGCCAGGGGGGGCCTGCGCCACCCTATGGTGTGGGCACCCCTTCGACCCTCTGGCGCCGCCTCTTCGCCTATTTAAAGCCTCCGTCGCGAAAACCCTGATACGTTCGACGAAACCCACAGAAACCTTCAAGAGCCGCCGCCATCGCGTAGCCAAGATCTGGGGGACATGAGTCTCTGTTTCGGCACGCCGTCGGAACGGGGAAGTGCCCCCGGAAGGCTTCTCCATCGACACCGCTGCCATCTCCATCGCCATCTTCATCACCGCTGCTGCTCCCATGAGGAGGGAGTAGTTCTCCATCGAGGCTCGGGGCTGTACCGGTAGCTATGTGGTTCATCTCTCTCCTATGTGCTTCAATACAATAATCTCATGAGCTGCCTTACATGATTGAGATTCATATGATGATGCTTGTAATCTAGATGTCGTTATGCTAGTCAAGTGAATTTTACTTATGTGATCTCCGGAGACTCCTTGTCCCACGTGTGTAAAGGTGACAGTGTGTGCACCGTGTGGGTCTCTTAGGCTATATTTCACAGAATACTTATTCACTGTTATGAATGGCATAGTGAAGTGCTTATTTATATCTCTTTATGATTGCAATGTGTTTTGTATCACAATTTATCTATGTGCTACTCTGGCAATGTTATTAAAGTAGTTTTATTCCTCCTGCACGGTGTAATGGTGACAGTGTGTGCATCCGTGTTAGTACTTGGTTTATGCTATGATCATGATCTCTTGTAGATTGCGAAGTTAACTATTGCTATGATAGTATTGATGTGTATTATTCCTCCTACATAGCATGAAGGTGACAGTGTGCATGCTATGCTAGTACTTGGTTTAGTCGAATTGATCTTTCATGCACTCTAAGGTTATTTAAATATGAACATTGAATTGTGGAGCTTGTTAACTCCGGCATTGAGGGTTCGTGTAATCCTACGCAATGTGTTCATCATCCAACAAGAGTGTAGAGTATGCATTTATCTATTCTGTTATGTGATCAATGTTGAGAGTGTCCACTAGTGAAAGTCTAATCCCTAGGCCTTGTTCCTAAATACTGCTATCGCTGCTTGTTTACTGTTTTACTGCGTTACTACTGCTGCAATACTACCACCATCAACTACACGCCAGCAAGCTATTTTCTGGCACCGTTGCTACTGCTCATATATATTCATACCACCTGTATTTCACTATCTCTTCGCCGAACTAGTGCACCTATTAGGTGTGTTGGGGACACAAGAGACTTCTTGCTTTGTGGTTGCAGGGTTGCATGAGAGGGATATCTTTGACCTCTTCCTCCCTGAGTTCGATAAACCTTGGGTGATCCACTTAAGGGAAAACTTGCTGCTGTTCTACAAACCTCTGCTCTTGGAGGCCCAACACTGTCTACAGGAAAAGGAGGGGGCGTAGACATCAAGCTATTTTCTGGCGCCGTTGCCGGGGAGGAAAGGTAAAAGGTACTCACACTCCGGATCTCGGCTACTAAGTTATTTTCCGGCGCCGTAAGTACTCGAAGCTATTTCCTTTAGATCCTGCAATTGCAACTTTTTGTTTCTTGTTTACACTAGTTTGGCATAATGGACAAGAATGATCTTCTTATTCTATTTCCTGATTTAAAACATGGATTGTTTGATGCGAAAATTAAAAAACCTATGGAATCTTATTTGCATGCTGGTAGTAATATTAGTATGAACGCTTTGAACACCATTGTTGATAATGATATAGAAAGTTCTAAGCTTGGGGAAGCTGGTTTTCATGATCTTTTTAGTCCCCCAAGCATTGAGGAGAAAATTTTCTTTGATGATACTTTGCCTCCCATATATGATGATTATAATGATAGTGGTCTTTTGGTGCCACCTACTATGGAGAGTAAATTTTGTTGTGATTATACTATGCCTCCAACACTTGATGAGAATAATAATGATACCTACTTTGTTGAATTTGCTCCCACTAGAACTAATAAAATTGATTATGCTTATGAGGAGAGTAGTAATTTTATGCATGAGACTCATGATAAGAATGCTTTATGTGATAGTTATATTGTTGAGTTTGCTCATGATGCTACTGAAAGTTATTATGAGAGAGGAAAATATGGTTGTAGAAATTTTCATGTTACTAAAACACCTCTCTATGTGCTGAAATTTTTGAAGCTATACTTGTTTTGTCTTCCTATGTTTGTTACTTTGCTCTTCATGAACTTGTTTATTTACAAGATTCCTATGCATAGGAAGCATGTTAGACTTAAATGTGTTTTGAATTTGCCTCTTGATGATCTCTTTTTGCTTCAAATACTATTTCTTGCGAGTGCATCATTAAAACTGCTGAGCCCATCTTAATGGCTATAAAGAAAGAACTTCTTGGGAGATAACCCATGTGTTATTTTGCTACAGTACTTTGTTTTTATTTTGTGTCTTGGAAGTTGTTTACTACTGTAGCAAACCTCTCCTTATCCTAGTTTTGTGTTTGGTTGTGCCAAGTGAAGCCTCTAATCGAAGGTTGATACTAGATTTGGATTTCTGCGCAGAAACAGATTTCTATCTGTCACGAATCTGGGCGGTTTTCTCTGTAGAAAAATCAGAAAAATATGCCAATTTACATGCGTGTTCCTCAGATATGTACGCAACTTTCATTAGTTTTGAGTTTTCTGATTTGAGCAACGGAAGTATTTATTAAAAATTCGTCTTTACGGACTGTTCTGTTTTGACAGACTCTGCCTTTTATTTCGCATTGCTTCTTTCGCTGTGTTGGGTGGATTTCTTTGTTCCATTACCTTCCAGTAGCTTTGAGCAATGTCCAGAAGTGTTAAGAATGATTGTGTCACCTCTGAACATGTGAGTTTTTGATTATGTACTAACCCCTCTAATGAAGTTTATGAGAAGTTTGGTGTGAAGGAAGTTTTCAAGGGTCAAGAGAGGAGGATGATATACTATGATCAAGAAGAGTGAAAGCTCTAAGCTTGGGGATGCCCCGGTGGTTCACCCCTGCATATATCAAGAATACTCAAGCGTCTAAGCTTGGGGATGCCCAAGGCATCCCCTTCTTCATCGACAAATTATCAGGTTCCTTCTCTTGAAACTATATTTTTATTCGGTCACATCTTATGTGCTTTACTTGGAGCGTCTGTATGCTTTTATTTTTGTTTGTGTTTGAATAAATTGGATTACATCATGCTTGTGTGGGAGAGAGACACGCTCCGCTGGTTCATATGAACACATGTGTTCTTAGCTTTTAATTTTCATGGCGAAGTTTCTTCTTCGTTAAATTGTTATATGGTTGGAATTGGAAAATGATATATGTAGTAATTGCTATAATGTCTTGGATAATGTGATACTTGGCAATTGTTGTGCTCATGTTTAAGCTCTTGCATCATATACTTTGCACCTATTAATGAAGAAATACATAGAGCATGCTAAAATTTGGTTTGCATATTTGGTCTCTCTAAGGTCTAGATAATTTCTAGTATTGAGTTTGAACAACAAGGAAGACGGTGTAGAGTCTTATAATATTTTCAATATGTCTTTTATGTGAGTTTTGCTGCACCGCTTCATCCTTGTGTTTGTTTCAAATAGCCTTGCTAGCCTAAACCTTGTATCGAAAGGGAACACTTCTCATGCATCCAAAATACTTGAGCCAACCACTATGCCATTTGTGTCCACCATACCCACCTACTACATGGTATTTCTCCGCCATTCTAAAGTAAATTGCTTGAGTGCTACCTTTAAACAATTCAAAATTTATTACCTCTGATTTGTGTCAATGTTTTATAGCTCATGAGGAAGTATGTGGTGTTTATCTTTCAATCTTGTTGGGCAACTTTCACCAATGGACTAGTGGCTTCATCCGCTTATCCAATAATTTTGCAAAAAGAGCTGGCAATGGGATTCCCAGTCCCAAATTAATTAATAAAAATAGACACTCCTCCATGGTATGTGATTGTTGGACGGCACCCGAAGGATTCGGTTAGCCATGGCTTGTGTAAGCAAAGGTTGGGAGGAGTGTCATCATAATAAAACTAAAATAAAAAGGCACTCCTTCATGGTATGAGATTGTTGGCAGGCACCCGAGGATTCGGTTAGCCATGGTTTGTGAAAGAAAGGTTGGAAGGAGTGCCACCCAAAATAAAATAAAATGGGAGCCGCTCTTTGAAGGTTTGTCTGGCAAGGGGGTTAGAGTACCCGCTACCATTCGTTGACAACAACATACACCTCTCAAAACTTTATTTTTATGCTCTCTTTATGTTTTCAAAATCAAAGCTCTAGCACAAATATAGCAATCGATGCTTTCCTCTTTGAAGGACCATTCTTTTACTTTTATGTTGAGTCAGTTCACCTATTTCTCTCCATCTCAAGAAGCAAACACTTGTGTGAACTGTGCATTGATTCCTACATACTTGCATATTGCATTTGTTATATTACTCTATGTTGACAATTATCCATGAGATATACATGTTACAAGTTGAAAGCAACCGCTGAAACTTAATCTTCCATTGTGTTGCTTGAATGCCTTTACTTTGAATTATTGCTTTATGAGTTAACTTTTATGCAAGACTTATTGATGCTTGTCTCGAAGTACTATTCATGAAAAGTCTTTGCTTTATGATTCAGTTGTTTACTCATGTCATTACCATTGTCTTGGATTGCTGCATTCACTACATATGCTTTACAAATAGTATGATCAAGGTTATGATGGCATGTCACTCCAGAAATTATCTTTGTTATCGTTTTACCTGCTCGGGACGAGCAGAACTAAGCTTGGGGATGCTGATACGTCTCCGACGTATCGATAATTTCTTGTGTTCCATGCCACATTATTGATGATATCTACATGTTTTATGCACACTTTATGTCATATTCGTGCATTTTCTGGAACTAACCTACTAACAAGATGCCGAAGTGCCAGTTCCTGTTTTCTGCTGTTTTTGGTTTCAGAAATCCTAGTAACGAAATATTCTCGGAATCGGATGAAATCAACGCCCAGGTTCCTATTTTGCCCGGAAGCATCCAGAACACCCGAGAGCCGCCAAAGAGGGGGCACAGGCCCACCAAACCCTAGGCCGGCGCGGCCAGGGGGGGCCCACGCCACCCTATGGTGTGGGCACCCCTTCGACCCTCTGGCGCCGCCTCTTCGCCTATTTAAAGCCTCCGTCGCGAAAACCCTGATACGTTCGACGAAACCCACAGAAACCTTCCAGAGCCGCCGCCATCGCGAAGCCAAGATCTGGGGGACAGGAGTCTCTGTTCCGGCACGCCGCCGGAACGGGGAAGTGCCCCCGGAAGGCTTCTCCATCGACACCGCTGCCATCTCCATCGCCATCTTCATCACCGCTGCTGCTCCCATGAGGAGGGAGTAGTTCTCCATCGAGGCTCGGGGCTGTACCGGTAGCTATGTGGTTCATCTCTCTCCTATGTGCTTCAATACAATAATCTCATGAGCTGCCTTACATGATTGAGATTCATATGATGATGCTTGTAATCTAGATGTCTATATGCTAGTCAAGTGAATTTTACTTATGTGATCTCCGGAGACTCCTTGTCCCACGTGTGTAAAGGTGACAGTGTGTGCACCGTGTGGGTCTCTTAGGCTATATTTCACAGAATACTTATTCACTGTTATGAATGGCATAGTGAAGTGCTTATTTATATCTCTTTATGATTGCAATGTGTTTTGTATCACAATTTATCTATGTGCTACTCTGGCAATGTTATTAAAGTAGTTTTATTCCTCCTGCACGGTGTAATGGTGACAGTGTGTGCATCCGTGTTAGTACTTGGTTTATGCTATGATCATGATCTCTTGTAGATTGCGAAGTTAACTATTGCTATGATAGTATTGATGTGTATTATTCCTCCTACATAGCATGAAGGTGACAGTGTGCATGCTATGCTAGTACTTGGTTTAGTCGAATTGATCTTTCATGCACTCTAAGGTTATTTAAATATGAACATTGAATTGTGGAGCTTGTTAACTCCGGCATTGAGGGTTCGTGTAATCCTACGCAATGTGTTCATCATCCAACAAGAGTGTAGAGTATGCATTTATCTATTCTGTTATGTGATCAATGTTGAGAGTGTCCACTAGTGAAAGTCTAATCCCTAGGCCTTGTTCCTAAATACTGCTATCGCTGCTTGTTTATCGTTTTACCGTTACTATCGCTGCAATACTACCACCATCAACTACACGCCAGCATGCTATTTTCTGGCACCGTTGCTACTGCTCATATATATTCATACCACCTGTATTTCACTATCTCTTCGCTGAACTAGTGCACCTATTAGGTGTGTTGGGGACACAAGAGACTTCTTGCTTTGTGGTTGCAGGGTTGCATGAGAGGGATATCTTTGACCTCTTCCTCCCTGAGTTCGATAAACCTTGGGTGATCCACTTAAGGGAAAACTTGCTGCTGTTCTACAAACCTCTGCTCTTGGAGGCCCAACACTGTCTACAGGAAAAGGAGGGGGCGTAGACATCAGGCATCCCAAAAGAATTGAACAAGATTCTCAACGCATTGAACCTAGTGCTCCTTCTAAGAAAAAGAAGAAGAAACATAAAAATGTTGTAGAATCCTCTGAACCTGTTAGTGATCCTAATAGTATTTCTATTTCTGATGCTGAAACTGAAAGTGGTAATGAACATGATAACAATAATGATAATGATAAGAATGATGCTTCTGATAAATAAGAAGTTGAAGATGAACCTGAAAAGCATGCTAAAAATAAAAAGTATACTAAAGAAGATTTTATTGCTAAGAAACATGGTAATGAAAGGGAACCTTGGGTGCAAAAGCAAATGCCTTTTCCTGCTAAGAAACTAAAATCAAAGGAAGAAGAACACTATAATAAATTTTGTGATTGGATGAAACCTTTATTCTTGCAAATCCCTTTGACTGATGCTATTAAATTACCTCCTTATTCAAAGTATATGAAAGATATTGTCACTAACAAAAGGAAAATCCCCAATGAGGAGATTTCCACTATGCTTGCTAATTACTCTTTTAATGGCAAAGTTCCAAAGAAGTTGGGCGACCCAGGTATACCTACTATTCCTTGTTCTATTAAGAATAATTATGTTAAAACTGCTCTATGTGACTTGGGAGCCGGTGTTAGTGTTATGCCCTTTTCTCTTTATAAGAGACTTTATTTAGATAAGTTGATACCTACTGATATATCTTTGCAAATGGCTGATAAATCTACTGCTATTCCTGTTGGTATATGTGAGGATGTTCCTGTTCAAGTTACTAATAAGTGCTTGATATTAACTGATTTTGTTGTGTTGGAAATGCCGGAAGATGATAATATGTCTATTATTCTTGGGAGACCTTTTCTTAACACCGCAGGGGCTGTTATTGATTGTAATAAAGGAAAGGTTACTTTCAATGTTGATGATAAGGAGCATACCGTCTATTTCCCCAAGAGGATTGATCAAGTGTGTGGAGTTAATACTATTTCTAATGTGAGAACTATCAAAGTTGGGACTATTGATTGTCCTATATATGAGCCTAAAGAAGGATATCAAAGTCTTATGATTGGATCCATATCAATACAATTCAAGGTAACATGATTGATTTGAGGTTTATTTCTTCTTATGCTATGTAAAATTTATTTGGTGGCAAGACTTGATCAACCTTGTTAACAAATACTTTTTATATACATAGAAGAGGTAAACAACATCTCTCTCTTCCTCCACTTGTTCTACTTGCTGTAGCACTTTTGATTTGCAAAGTTCCCTAGTTAATTAGAGATTTCAAAAAATTTCTTGGCCAGTAATAATAAACTTAATACCCAGAAATGTGCATTTTTCAAAGTTTTCAAAAATTCACAAAAATTATACCGTTGGTCCTATTTTTTGAAAATGCACCTGGGAGCACCTGGGGATGACCAGTGGGGCACCCCAGGGTGGCACCCCACAGGCCGGCGCGGCCAGCAAGGGGGGCGCGCCACCCTGGTGTGTGGGTCCCCCTTTGCCCCACTTTAGCATCTCTTCCTCCCACACTCTTCTCTCTCCCGAAAAAATCAACACCAGCTTTCTCTCACTCGCGTTTTTGCTCAAGAGCTCAGGATTTCTTGATCTCTTTGCTCAGCCCAGATTTCTGTCTGAAATTTGGCACATTTGCTCTCCGGTATGTGACTCCTCCGATTATCCAAGTAGAATTTTGTTTGGTTGAGTATATCTTGAATATTTTGCTGCTGTAGGTAACATGTTTAGTGAGCTTGCATGCTTGTTCTAAGTTGTATAAACTAGTTTTGATGCATGATTAGTACTCTAGCAAGTTCCTATAGTAGTTCCCCTCAATTATATGTCACCAAATCAAATTTTATATCGTTTGTTGAAAAATTTCAGAGGAGGAAGATGGATAATTTCAACTTTGGAGAAGTGTTTGAGAGAGAGAGACGACGAGCACCGGAAGGCCCTCTAGGACCGCCACCCGATTTAGGCGATCCTACAATGAGGATGTCATTGCGCCAAGCTTCGAGCCCGAAGAAGACAATGGAGTTCCTAACGCTTCATCTTTCCCATGTTATGACCTTTTGAGTAATGCAGGGCTGCTGGATGATTTCTTTACCCTCGTTAACAAGGCGGGCTTAGCCGCCTACGTGGGAGATGAAAGGGAGCAATACTACATGCTCACCAAAATCTTTGCTGAGAGCTTCAAGTTCCACAACAAGCACTATGGCCCGACAGTTGCATTCAAGATTTATGGTGATCCTATTACTATGACATTGGAAGAATTTTGTGTTGCATTGGGTATTGCCCCTGTAGGTACAGCATGGAAGATTGAGGACAACCCCAGGGTCTTGTTGGAGCTCTATCGAGGGATCACCAATGATGATTGTCGCACCATTCAGCGTGGCAAGATAAGAAACATCCAACTCCCCGCCATTAAGTATTTTGCCTATTACATTGCTACTAGCATTCTTGGTAGGGAGAACACTAGCAATATTTCTAGCTACCATCTTGCTTTCTTAATTGCTGCACTTACTGGAGAGACACCTTATCATCTAGGTTCTCTTATTGCTCGCCGTTTGTCTAACAGGGGGCCTATTTTTGGAGGAACCATTGCATCGCGCATTTTAGCACATTTAAAACTTCCTCTTGACTCTAATGATGTGCCATTAACTCCTAGGAGGCTTGATATTGCTGCTATGAAGAGCCATCATTTTGTTACCACTGATTCCACTTCAGATAATTTGGTCTATAGAATGTTGTTTGCTGACGGGGATGAGAAGGAAATTCCTTTGCCCCAGCCAGATTTGTTCAGTATTGACAGGGAACCATGGTCGCGCTCTAAGGAGGAGGTGGAGGAGAAAATGAAGATACAAGGCTTCCACCAGCAGCATGACTCCGAGGACGCCGAGCCCGCCTACGACTACACCGTCACGTATCCGGGTGCTTCTTCTAGCACATACCTGAAATATGATCCATCTTCGTCGTACTACGGAGGTGCTACTTCATGGGCACCATGGGATTGAACTCCACTTAGGCCAAAACCCTAAGCTTGGGGGGAGGTATACCGGCATCACTCATTCTTTGCATATTATGGTTGCTGGATACTTGTATATACTTGTTTAGTTTGTTTGAGTGGTTTTCTAATGAGAGGGAGATGATATTTGGGGAAGTGCAGCCTGAAAACAGATTCTGGACTATTACCAAAAAAATTCTTAAAAATAGCCAGAACGATATTTTGCGAAGCCAATTTTTGTGCATGTTCCCCAGGTTGTTATCTAACTTTCATAGATGAACACTTTTCGATTTGAGCAGTGGAAGAATTTCTTAAAAATTGAGTACTGTACTGCTGTCAAGTTTGACGAATTTCTGCTGCTTTGTGTTTATGTGACTTTTCTAGTTTGCCATTTCTTGTTTTTGCTCTGTTTCTTTCCTAAAACACAAAAAGACCAAAAATATTTCTGTTGTTTCTCTTCACCATTTGTTTATTTTGGTTTCTTGCATTTATTTTGCTTTGTTTGCTATCGTTGGTTTGCTATAAGAAAATCCAAAAAGATTTTGCTTCGTTTGCTTGTTTCCTTTTGTTCTTGTTCTCAAATTCGAAAACACCAAAAATATTTGCTGTTCTTCTTTGGTTTGTAAAGTTCATCTTGAGTTCAATGGTCTTCGGTGGCTGGAGCGTGGTTTCCATTTCATATTATCCAAGCTACACAAGTGAAAGGCAATAATGACAATCTACGACAATTGGATTGTGGTGAGAGGCTGGTATGAACTCTATTTGTTTTCATTTTTGTACATATACTCATCCATGTGAGCATGCTTAGTTGGTTCATGTGAGGTATATGTCATTTAAGAAAGTCTAGTAGTTCATGATCTCTCATGTTTAGCTCCAATTTATTAATATGAGTAGCATGTCATGGATGTTTGCTTGCATTGTTTTATTCATAAGTAGGTATGGCATTGTGGTATCCTCCTCTGAATAATTCATTTGTATCGACTTGGCACATGCTCACGCATGCATATGACTGAACAAAATTCAATTAAGCCTCTATGATTTACATTGCTTCAGAGTTCTTGTATCACTTTTATGCCTCCGTTAATTTATTTTACCGCAAGCATGATTATGACAGTTACTGCTCTCTTGATTTGTCGCTCCCTAGTCTATTGCTAGCCTTCACTTGTACTGAGCGGGAACGCTGCTCGTGCTTCCAAACCCCTGAAAACCAAGTTGTTCCAAAGTGTCCACCATAAATACCTATGCATGGCATTTCAAACCATTCCAAGTAAATTCTCATGCGCTACCTTTAAACCTTCAAAATGCTTCTCAATTTGTGTTAATGTTTCATAGCCCATGAGGAAGTATGTGGTGTTTAACTTTCAACCTTGTCATTTAGTCTTGACGGACTTTCATTATGGAGTAGTGGCACATCCGCTTATCCAATAATTTTGCAAAAAGAGTTGGCAATGGAGTTCCCAGCCCCGATTAATCAAACTTCATTAATAATTCTCTTCACATGTTTTGCTCTTATTCATCAGTAAGCAACTTAATTTTGCAAATAGATACTCCTCCATGGTATGTGATTGATGGAAGGCACCCGAGGATTCGGTTAGCCATGGCTTGTGTAAGCAAAGGTTGGGGGGAGTGTCACTCATAATAAAACTAAAATACGTGTGTAAACAAAAGAGAAGAGGGATGATCTACCTTGCTCGTAGAGATAACGTCCTTCATGGGAGCCACTCTTGAAAGTCCGGTTGGCGAGGTAGTTGGTGTACCCATTACCATTCGTTGACAACAACAAACACCTCTCAAAATAATTTTACTCCTGTTTCAAAATGAAAAGCTCTAGCGCATGTTAATCCCTGCTTCCCTCTGTGAAGGGTCAATCTTTTACTTTTATGTTGTGTCTCCATTCTTTCTTTGAGCACTTTCTTGAGAGCACAACTGTCATTCTTAGTATAATATGCTTGTCCCAAAATATGATTGATTGCGGTATAACTTTGATGCTTTTATCTTTGACAATCACTATTTCTAGTCTTTCTATGAACTTCAGAGGTGCCCGAGCATTTATGTTTTGCTGATCAAATATGGGCAAGCGAGATACCACTTTATCATGCTCTTTTATGAACATTGCAATCCTGCTTATTGATACGTCCAATTTGCATCACTATTTTGTATCATAATTTGCTGTTATTCATTGATATATTTCATGTTTGGATACAATACTTATGTTATTTCATCTATTTTGCATGTTTCATCATTATTGGAGGATCGAGCACCGGGACCAGGATTCTGCTGGAAAAAGCACCGTCAGAACGCAATATTTCGGAAGATCAACTGTGGAAGGAAATTATACCAAAAATCCTATTTTTCCAGATGACGGAGGAAGCCAGAAGGGGGAGCCGAGAGGACCCAAGGTGGGCCCAGACCATAGGGCGGCGTGGCCCATGGCCTGGCCGCGACACCTGGTGGTGAGGGGGCCCCATAGCCCCTCTCGCCTCCTTTTCTTCGCGAAACCCTTCGTCCCGAAGACCTAAGCCACAGAGGGTACCTCACGAAGAGTTACAGCCGCCTCTGCGGGGCGGAGAACACCAGAGAGAAAAGAGCTCTCCGGCGAGCTGAGATCCGCCGGGGAAATTCCCTCCAGGAGGGGGAAATCGACGCCATCGTCACCGTCATCGAGCTGGACATCATCTCCATCACCATCATCATCATCTCCACCATCACCACCGCCGTCTCCACCGCTGGACATCGTCACCGCCGTAGCAATTTGAGTTTGATCTTGATTGTTTGATAGGGGAAACTCTCCCGGTATTGATTACTACTTGTTATTGATGCTATTGAGTGAAACCATTGAACCAAGGTTTATGTTCAGATTGTTATTCATCATCATATCTGATCATGTTCCATATGATGTCTCGTGAGTAGTTCGTTTAGTTCTTGAGGACATGGGTGAAGTCTAACTGTTAGTAGTGAACTATGGTTGAGTAATATTCAATGTTATGATATTTAAGTTGTGGTGTTATTCTTCTAGTGGTGTCATGTGAACGTCGACTACATGACACTTCACCTTTATGGGCCTAGGGGAATGCATCTTGTATTCGTTTGCCAATTGCGGGGTTGCCGGAGTGACAGAAACCTAAACCCCCGTTGGTATATCGATGCAGGAGGGATAGCAGGATCTCAGAGTTTAAGGCTGTGATTAGATTTATTCTTAATTACTTTCTTGTAGTTGCGGATGCTTGCAAGGGGTATAATCACAAGTATGTATTAGTCCTAGGAAGGGCGGTACATTAGCATAGGTTCACCCACACAACACTTATCAAAACAATGAAGATTATTTAGCCGTATGTAGCGAAAGCACTAGACTAAAATCCCGTGTGTCCTCGAGAACGTTTGGTCATTATAAGTAAACAACCCGGCTTGTTCTTTGTGCTAAAAAGGATTGGGCCACTCGCTGCAATTGTTACTCTCGCATTTTACTTACTCGTACTTTATTCATCTGTTATATCAAAACCCCCTGAATACTTGTCTGTGAGCATTTACAGTGAATCCTTCATCGAAACTGCTTGTCAACACCTTCTGCTCCTCGTTGGGATCGACATTCTTACTTATCGAAGATACTACGATACACCCCCTATACTTGTGGGTCATCAAGACTATTTTCTGGCGCCGTTGCCGGGGAGGAAAGGTAAAAGGCACTCATACTTCGGTTCCAGGTAACAGTACTTTTCTGGCGCCATTGTGTTTGTGCTCGAAGCTATTTCCTTTAGATCCTGCAATTGCATCTTTTTGTTTCATGTTTTACACTAGTTAGGCATAATGGAAAACAACAAAAATATGAGAGATCTTTATGAACTTTATCTTGAATTAGGACATGATGTGTTTGAAGAGAGAATTAAAAAACTCATGGAACTTTATATGCATGCTAATGGGAATGTTATTAATATGAATGCTTTGAACACTATTGTTGCTAATGCTATGGAAAATTCTAAGCTTGGGGAAGCTGGCTTTGATGAGCATGATATTTTTAGTCCCCCAAGCATTGAGGAGAAAATTTACTTTGATGATACTTTGCCTCCTATTTATGATGATTATAATGATAGTAGCCTTTTGGTGCCGCCTGTTATGGAGGATAAATTTGATTATGATTACAATATGCCTCCTATATTTGATGATAGCTACTTTGTTGAATTTGCTCCCACTATTACTAATAAAATTGATTATGCTTATGTGGAGAGTAATAATTTTATGCATGAGACTCATGATAAGAATGCTTCATTTGATAGTTATATTGTTGAGTTTGCTCATGATGCTACTGAAAGTTATTATGAGAGAGGAAAATATGGTTGTAGAAATTTTCATGTTACTAAAACACCTCTCTATATGCTTAAAATTTTGAAGCTACACTTGTTTTATCTTCCTATGCTTGTTACTTTGCTCTTCATGAACTTATTTATTTACAAGATTCCTTTTCATAGGAAGCATGTTAGGCTTAAATTTGTTTTGAATTTGCTTTTTGATGCTCTCTTTTGCTTCAACTCCTATTTCTTGCGAGTGCATCATTAAAACTGCTGAGCCCATCTTAATGGCTATAAAGAAAGAACTTCTTGGGAGATAACCCATGTGTTATTTTGCTACAGTACTTTGTTTTATATTTGTGTCTTGGAAGTTGTTTAATACTGTAGCAACCTCTCCTTATCTTAGTTTTGTGTTTTGTTGTGCCAAGTAAAGTCGTTGATGGTAAGGTTCATACTAGATTTGGATTACTGCGCAGAAACAGATTTCTTTGCTGTCACGAATCTAGGAAAAATTCTCTGTAGGTAACTCAGAAAATTATGCCAATTTACGTGAGTGATCCTCAGATATGTACGCAACTTTCATTCAATTTGAGCATTTTCATTTGAGCAAGTCTGGTGCCTCAATAAAATTCGTCTTTACGGACTGTTCTGTTTTGACAGATTCTGCCTTTTATTTCGCATTGACTGTTTTGATATGTTCGATGGATTTTTCGATTCCATTGACTTCCAGTAGCTTTGAGCAATGTCCAGAAGTGTTAAGAATGATTGTATCACCTCTGAACATGTGAATTTTTGATTATGCACTAACCCTCTAATGAGTTTGTTTCGAGTTTGGTGTGGAGGAAGTTTTCAAGGGTCAAGAGAGGAGGATGATATACTATGATCAAGGAGAGTGAAAGCTCTAAGCTTGGGGATGCCCCAGTGGTTCATCCCTGCATATTTCAAGAAGACTCAAGCATCTAAGCTTGGGGATGCCCAAGGCATCCCCTTCTTCATCGACAACATTATCAGGTTCCTCCCCTGAAACTATATTTTTATTCCATCACATCTTATGTGCTTTACTTGGAGCGTCGGTTTGTTTTTTGTTTTTGTTTTGTTTGAATAAAATGGATCCTAGCATTCACTGTGTGGGAGAGAGACACGCTCCGCTGTTGCATATGGACAAGTATGTCCTTAGGCTTTACTCATAATATTCATGGCGAAGTTTCTTCTTCGTTAAATTGTTATATGGTTGGAATTGGAAAATGCTACATGTAGTAATTACTATAATGTCTTGGGTAATGTGATACTTGGCAATTGTTGTGCTCATGTTTAAGCTCTTGCATCATATACTTTGCACTTATTAGTGAAGAAATACCGTGGAGCTTGTTAAAATTTGGTTTGCATGATTGGTCTCTCTAATGTCTAGATATTTTCTAGTAAAGTATTTGAACAACAAGGAAGACAATGTATAGTCTTATAATGCTTGCAATATGTTTTTATGTGAGTTTTGCTGTACTAGTTCATACTTGTGTTTTCTTCAAATAACCTTGCTAGCCTAAGCCTTGTATTGAGAGGGATTACTTCTCGTGCATCCAAATCCTTGAGCCAATAACTATGCCATTTGTGTCCACCATACCTACCTACTACATGGTTTTCTCTGCCATTCCAAAGTAAATTGCTTGAGTGCTACCTTTAAAATTTCCATTCTCTACCTATACAATATATAGCTCATGGGACAAATAGCTTAAAAACTACTGTGGTATTGAATATGTACTTATGCACTTTATCTCTTATTAAGTTGCTTGTTGTGCGATAACCATGTTCCTGGGGACGCCATCAACTACTCTTTGTTGAATATCATGTGAGTTGCTATGCATGTCCGTCTTGTCTGAAGTAAGGGAGATTTACCGCTAGAATGGTTAGAGCATGCATAATGTTAGAGAAGAATATTGGGCCGCTAACTAAAGCCATGATCCATGGTGGAAGTTTCAGTTTTGGACAAATATCCTCAATCTCATATGAGAAAATTAATTGTTGCTACATGCTTATGCATTAAAGAGGAGTCCATTATCTGTTGTCTATGTTGTCCCGGTATGGATGTCTAAGTTGAGAATAATCAATAGCGAGAAATCCGATGTGAGCTTTCTCCTTAGACCTTTGTACAGGCGGCATAGAGGTACCCCTTTGTGACACTTGGTTAAAACATGTGCATTGCGATAATCCCGGTAGTCCAAGCTAATTAGGACAAGGTGCGGGCACTATTAGTATACTATGCATGAGGCTTGCAACTTGTAAGAAATAATTTACATGATACATTTGCTTTATTACTACCGTTGAAAAAATTGTTTCTTGTTTTCAAAATCAAAGCTCTAGCACAAATATAGCAATCGATGCTTTCCTCTTTGAAGGACCATTCTTTTACTTTTATTGTTGAGTCAGTTCACCTATTTCTCTCCACCTCAAGAAGCAAACACTTGTGTGAACTGTGCATTGATTCCTACATACTTGCATATTGCATTTGTTATATTACTCTATGTTGACAATTATCCATGAGATATACATGTTACAAGTTGAAAGCAACCGCTGAAACTTAATCTTCCATTGTGTTGCTTCAATGCCTTTACTTTGAATTATTGCTTTACGAGTTAACTCTTATGCAAGACTTATTGATGCTTGTCTTTAAGTACTATTCATGAAAAGTCTTTGCCATAGGTTCATTTGTTTACTCATGTCATTTACCATTGTCTTGGATTGCTGCATTCATTACATGTGTTTACAATAGTATGATCAAGGTTATGATGGCATCTCACTCCAGAAATTATCTTTGTTATCGTTTACCTGCTCGGGACGAGCAGAAACTAAGCTTGGGGATGCTGATACGTCTCCGACGTATCGATAATTTCTTATGTTCCATGCCACATTATTGATGATATCTACATGTTTTATGCATACTTTATGTCATATTTATGCATTTTCTGGAACTAACCTATTGACGAGATGCCGAAGGGCCAGTTCTTTTTCATTGCTGTTTTTGGTTTCAGAAATCCTAGTAAGGAAATATTCTCGGAATCGGACGAAATCAACGCCCAGCATCTTAGAATCCCCGGAAGCATCCAGAACACCCGAGAGTCACCAGAGGGGGGCCACAGGGGCCCCATATGATAGGCCGGCGCGGCCCAGGCCCTGGCCGCGCCGCCTTATGGTGTCGTCGCCTCGTTGACCTTCTGACGCCGCCTCTTCGCCTATTTAAGCCTCCTCGACCTAAAACCTCGAGACGAAAAATCCACGGTACGAGAAACCATCCAGAGCCGCCGCCATCGCGAAGCCAAGATCTGGGGAACAGGATTCTCTGTTCTGGCACACCGCCGGGATGGGGAAGTGCCCTCGGAAGGCTCCTCCATCGACACCACCGCCATCTCCATCACCGCTGCTGTCTCCCATGAGGAGGGAGTAGTTCTCCATCGAGGCTCGGGGCTGTACCGGTAGCTATGTGGTTCATCTCTCTCATATGTACTTCAATACAATAATCTCATGAGCTGCCTTACATGATTGAGATTCATATGATGATGCTTGTAATCTAGATGTCGTTATGCTAGTCAAGTGAATTTTACTTATGTGATCTCCGGAGACTCCGTGTGCCACGTGTGTAAAGGTGACAGTGTGTGCACCGTGTGAGTCTCTTAGGCTATATTTCACAGAATACTTATTCACTGTTATGAATGGCATAGTGAAGTGCTTATTTATATCTCTTTATGATTGCAATGTGTTTTGTATCACAATTTATCTATGTGCTACTCTAGTGATGTTATTAAAGTAGTTTATTCCTCCTGCACGGTGTAATGGTGACAGTGTGTGCATCCGTGTTAGTACTTGGCGTAGGCTATGATTGTGATCTCTTGTAGATTATGAAGTTAACTATTGCTATGATGGTATTGATGTGATCTATGCCTCCTTTCGTAGCGTGAAGGTGACAGTGTGCATGCTACGTTAGTACTTGGTTTAGTTGTGTTGATCTATCTTACACTCTAAGGTTATTTAAATATGAACATTGAATATTGTGGAGCTTGTTAACTCCGGCATTGAGGGTTCGTGTAATCCTACACAGTTAGTGGTGTTCATCATCCAACAAGAGGGTGTAGAGTATGCATTTATCTATTCTATTATGTGATCAAAGTTGAGAGTGTCCACTAGTGAAAGTCTAATCCCTAGGCCTTGTTCCAAAATACTGCTATCGCTGCTTATTTACTGTTTTACTGCGTTACTACTGCTGCGTTACTACTGCTTGTTTACTGTCCTGGGCAAAGCACTTTTCTGGTGCCGTTGCTACTACTTATTTATACCACATGTATTTCACTATCTCTTCGTCGAACTAGTGCACCTATTGTATTAGGTGTGTTGGGGACACAAGAGACTTCTTGCTTTGTGGTTGCAGGGTTGCATGAGAGGGATATCTTTGACCTCTTCCTCCCTGAGATCGATAAACCTTGGGTGATCCACTTAAGGGAAACTTGTTGCTGTTCTACAAACCTCTGCTCTTGGAGGCCCAACACTGTCTACAAGAATAGAAGCACCCGTAGACATCAAGCACTTTTCTGGCGCCATTGCCGGGGAGTGAAGCGCTATTGGTAAGTGGAATTGGTAAGGGAAATATCTACTATTTGTGCTGATTTTATTTCTGCCTGCTGCCATAATTCATTATGGAGAGATCTCCTCTTGAATGTTTATTTGGAAAATCCTCTACTACTGCAAAGGTAGTGGATGAGGCGCCAGGTAAAGAAGAGATACCATACAAAATACCTATGAAAATTATTGAACACGTAGTGAATAACCGTTATACAGGGGATGGAACTGTCCACCCTGGAGATCATTTACTGTTCTTGCATGAATTATGCGGTTTATTCAAGTGTGCATGTATTGCTATGGATGAAGTGAGGACGAAACTATTCTCTATATCGCTGTCTGGTAAAGCGGCGCATTGGTATAAATTACTGGATAATGGGGATTCTCTTGAATGGAATGATATTGTGCCCCGGTTTTATTCTAAGTTCTATCCTCCAAGTGAAATTCACAAGGATCGGAATCACATATATAATTTTTGGCCTCATGATGGAGAGAGTATTGCCCAAGCTTGGGAGAGATTGAAGTCTTTAATGCTCAAATTCCCCATTCATGAGCTTCCTGGTAATGTTATTATTGATAATTTCTATGCAAGACTTTCTTTTGAAGACAAGACCTTGCTGGATACTTCTTGTTCTGGATCATTTACACGCAACAAGGAAGAGTTTAAAAGGGACCTTCTTAATCGGATCCAGGAAAATACTGAAGGATGGGAGATCGACAAAGATAGAGAATCAGGTATAAATTATGATTACAAATGCATTGAAGCTTTTATGGATACTGATAAATTTCGTAATATGAGTGCTACTTATGGTCTTGATTCTCAAGTTGCTGCAAATCTTTATAAAGCTTTTGCCTCTCATTATGAATTGCCTAATAAGAATTTTGATAAGTATCATGAACCGTATAAAGATAAAATTGATGCATCTATTAATAAATGCTTTGTAGTTGAAACTGTTGATCATGTTATTCCTGAAGCTTATATTGAAAAAACTCCTTTCCCTGCTAAAATGAAGGAGTACTCTGTTATAAATAGTGCGGTTCTTAAAAGTGAAAAGAAACCTATAGAACCTGAAGAACAAATAAAAGTTGAACCTGCTGTTGCAATAGTTAAAGATCTTGTAACTGAAAATTTGGAGGAAGGTCATATTATTTTCTGTGAAGATGCTTCTAATATTGTTTCACATCCTAATAAACCCAAACAAGCTAGTGTTCCTATGCTATCTGTTAGAATTGGTGATCACTGTTATTATGGTTTATGTGATATTGGTGCAAGTATTAGTGCTATTCCTTATGAGCTTTATACGGAGATTATGCACGAAATTGGTTCTTGTGAACTTGAAGATATTGATGTGGTTATTCAGCTGGCTAATAGAGAAACTATTTCTCCAATTGGTATTGTTCGAGATGTGGAAGTTCTATGTGGTAAGATTAAATATCCCGCTGACTTTTTGGTACTTGGTTCTGCTGCTAGTGATTATTGTCCTATCATTTTTGGTAGACCTTTTCTAAATACTTGTGGAGCTATTATAGATTGCAAGAAAGAGAAAATTTTGACTAAATTTGCTGGTGAATCTTATGAGTTTAACTTCTCTAAATTTACCAAAACTCCTTATAAAGCTGATTTGCCTAATAATGATTTTAAAATGGAACAGTGTGCATCTATTGTTCTTGTTCCTAATAATCCTTTGCAGCAACATTTGGAGAATAGCGAGAGTGAAGTTTTTAGGAAAGAAAGAGATGAGCTTGAGGAAATTTTTCTTCGCCAGCCTATTCTTAAGCATGATTTACCGGTGGAAGATCTGGGTACAACACCGCCACCAAAGGAAGATCCTGTCTTTGATTTAAAACCTTTGCCTGATAATCTTAAATATGCTCATATTGATGATAAGAAAATATATCCTGTTATTATTAGTTCTAAGCTTACAGAGTTTGAAGAAGAAAGATTATTGGAAATATTGAAGAAACACCGAGGTGCTATTGGCTACACTCTTGATGAATTGAAGGGGATTTCTCCCTCTATTTGCCAACACGCCATTAATATGGAAGATGATGCGAAGCCTGTTGTTGAACCTCAGCGTCGTCTAATTCCTAAGATGAAGGATGTGGTAAGAAATGAGGTATTACGACTTCTTTAAGCTGGTATTATATACCCTACTGCTGATAGTAGATGGGTTAGTCCTGTGCATTGTGTTCCTAAGAAAGGAGGAATGACTGTTGTGCCTAATGATAATGATGAGCTCATACCTCAAAGAGTAGTTGTAGGGTATAGAATGTGCATTGATTATCGAAAAGTTAATAAAGTTACTAAAAAGGATCATTACCCTTTGCCTTTTATTGATCAAATGTTAGAAAGGTTATCTAAAAATACTCATTTTTGTTTTCTTGATGGTTATTCTGGATTTTCACAAATTGCTGTTAAAACTAAGGATCAAGAGAAAACCACTTTCACTTGTCCCTATGGAACTTATGCTTATAGACGTATGCCTTTTGGTTTATGTAATGCTCCTGCTACTTTTCAAAGATGCATGTCTGCTATTTTTCATGGTTTTTGCGAGAGTATTGTAGAGGTATTCATGGACGATTTTTCTGTGTATGGGAATTATTTTGATAATTGCTTGCGGAACCTTGATAAAGTTTTGCAGAGATGTGAAGAAACTAACCTTGTTCTTAATTGGGAGAAATGCCACTTTATGGTTAATGAAGGAATTCTATTGGGACATAAAATTTCTGAGAGAGGTATTGAAGTTGATAGAGCTAAAGTTGAAGCAATTTAGAAGATGCCCTATCCTAGGTCCGGCCGGGCATAACCGAACCGAAACCGAAAACCGAAGCCGAAAAAACCTAACTGCACCCAAAAATTCGGTTTTATCAGTTTTCAGTTAAGATTACAGTTAGCACAATCACTAACCATTTAACCTTCGGTTTTTTCGGTTTTAAACCGAATAACCGCGGTTTTAACCGAAAATAACCGCCCTAAACCAGCCCAGGCCGGCAGGCCCAGCCGCCCACGCGCGGAGATGCCCAGGCCCAGGCGCCCAACACTCTCTTCGTCTCGCGTCGGTCGCGGACGGTCTTCGCCTCGGCGGCTCGGCCTCGCACCACGCAACGAACGACGCGACCAGAAGGGCGCCGAACCCTAATTCTGCTGGCGGTGCCCATACCTCCGGCCGACCGGCGACGCCCACGTCAACAGCAAGCCTCCGCGGCTCCGCCGGATCCTCCCGTCCCCATCCTCTCCGGTCTCCACCATCTCCAGGGCCTCCGGCCTCCTCGAGCAGTCCTCATCATCCTGGTGAGCCGACGCCCCTCCTGGTCCCCTCCACTCGGTTGTTCTCCCCTCTCAGTCGCTTCGCCGACGTGGCCGTCGTCTTCTCCATCGCAGGTGGTCGCCGCCAGCGCTACTTCGGTGGTTCTCGGCCCTCGCTCGGCCACTTTCTGGCTCCCCACGACGAGGCGCGTCACGCGAGCCCTCTGCCCCATCCTGGTTTGCCCCCAGGTGCTGGTTCCATCTCCGACGGCAACAGGAGCTCTCTGACTGCACCTAGTCCGCGCGACCCCGCGCACGCCTCCAATCGCCCTCGCGCGTGGTGTCCGTCTCGAGCACGTCCACGAGCCCTTGGTGAGACTCCGCTCCTCCTCACGTTTTTCCTGGTTGTCATCGTTCTCTGTCACCGGCGCGAACTGTCCGTGAAATTCAGTCAAAACACATGTCTTGTTCTTCAGTTAACGCTTCCGCGCCTCGCACACGCGCGTGTCCTTCTGGCTAAGCCAGCTAGTTTTGCTAATGTTTTGCCTGATAGCTTGCTAGTTAGCTTTGCACCATGTCAATCAATCCACCTGCTAGCCTGCTTGCTTAAGCTAGCTAGTCACGGTAGGGATATATTAGGCATCCAGCTATCTGCTTGCTTCAGATTGGCATCAACGATCAACCGATCCAACTGCCTGTGTGCATGCTTAGCTGCTTGTTATATATGTCTCGCCGTTGCATAGCTTGCATCTGCTTTCTCTTCAGTTTCGTCAGACAAAGTATGTTCGACAAGTTCGACGAGTTGTGAGACACGACGCTTTGCGCTTTGCTATGTACTGATCTATGATGTACTGTGTCTTCCTCATGTTTGATTCCTCATTCCTGTGAGTGATGCATGATACTGTGAATCTGTGATGTATGTGTATGTTCTGTGAATTCAAATGTCCTTTTCCGCCGCCGCCATGTTTGATCTGGTCTTTTCCGGGGAGTCCTTGGCTGTTGTCGTCGGCTGCCATTCCCGGAGTTGCCTCACGATCTGGCCGCCGCCATCGCGATCTGGGCGGTGCTGGCCTCACGATCTGGCAATCTGCCGGCCTCCTGATCTGGCAAGTTTGCCATCCTCGTCGGCCTCAAGATCTGGGCGCAGCTGGCCCTTAGATTTGCACGTCCTTGGATCAGCAATGCCAGAGTACATGTCTGAGACAACGATGTGCACTTGCTACTGTATGTTTGCTTCATTCCTTATTCTTGCTAGACTGAATCTGTGATGTATCTGTGAATTTATTTGGCACAATATCTGTGAATATACTATCTCTTGTTATATTTTAGCATGAAGCAAAAAGGTCATGCCAAAATTTCACTTGACCGAATGCACCATAGAAAAAGACATGCGAAAAGTTGTCTGCTGTTCAAAAATTCGCGTCAACTTTGGTTAATTTGGTTATTACCGAAACCGAACCGGATGTTATTGGTTATTACCGAAACCGAATCGTATTCTCGTACAAAACCATATTTACCGAAGTATTGAAACCGTATTTACCGAAAACCCGTATAAACCAAACCGATTTAACCGATTTAACCGAATGCGCAGCCGGAATCCTAGGGATGTTAAAGGTATTCGTAGTGTTCTTGGTCATGCTGGGTTTTATAGGAGGTTTATTAAAGATTTCTCCAAGATTTCAAAGCCTCTTACTAATCTTCTTCAAAAAGATGTACCTTTTGTTTTTGATGATGATTGTAAGGAAGTTTTTGAAACTCTAAAGAAAGCCTTAACAACTGCTCCTATAGTTGAACCTCCTGATTGGAACTTACCATTTGAAATTATGTGTGATGCTAGTGATTTTGCTGTAGGCGCTGTTCTTGGACAGCGGGTAAATAAAAAATTGAATGTTATTCATTATGCTAGTAAAACTCTTGATGCTGCTCAAAGAAATTATGCTACTACTGAAAAGGAATTGTTAGCTGTAGTCTTTGCTTGTGATAAGTTTAGATCTTATATTGTTGATTCAAAAGTTACTATACATACTGATCATGCTGCAATCAGATACCTTATGCAAAAGAAAGATGCTAAGCCAAGGCTTATTAGATGGGTACTTCTGTTGCAAGAATTTGATTTACATATTGTAGATAGG
The DNA here is from genome assembly GCF_019359855.2 of Lolium perenne. Lineage (NCBI taxonomy): Eukaryota > Viridiplantae > Streptophyta > Magnoliopsida > Poales > Poaceae > Lolium > Lolium perenne. The sequence continues at coordinate 47,787,697 of NC_067244.2, forward strand.
AAAGGTGCTGATAATCCTGTTGCTGATAATTTGTCTAGATTGGAAAATATTGCTTATGATCCTCGTTCTCGTTAATGATAGTTTTCCAAATGAACAATTGGCTGCAATAAAGGTGAGTTCGCGAGACAGTCCTTGGTATGCTGATTATGCTAACTTTATTGTTTCCAAGTATTTGCCTCCAACCTTTTCAGCTCAGCAAAGGAGGAAATTCTTTTATGACTTGAGGCATTATTTCTGGGATGACCCACACTTATATAAAGAAGGAGTGGATGGTATTCTGCAAAGATGTGTTCCCGAATATGAACAACAGGAGATATTGGGTAAATGTCATGGTAGTGTTTATGGAGGACATCACACCGGAGAAAGAACCGCACAAAAGGTTCTGCAATCAGGTTTTTATTGGCCAACTCTCTTCAAAGATGCAAGGAAGTTTATTTTATCTTGTGATGAATGCCAAAGGGTTGGTAATATCTCTAGACGCAATGAAATGCCGATGAATTATACTCTTGTTATTGAACCATTCGATTGTTGGGGATTTGACTTCATGGGACCTTTTCCCTCTTCAGAAGGTAACACTCATATACTTGTTGCTGTTGATTATGTTACTAAATGGGTGGAAGCCATACCCACAAAAAGTGCTGATGGTGAGACCTCTTTAAGAATGCTTTTAGATATTATTTTTCCTAGATTTGGAGTTCCTAGATATATTATGACTGATGGAGGTTCTCATTTTATTCATGGTGGTTTTAGAAAAACTCTTGCTAAATATGGTATTAATCATAGAATTGCTTCCGCTTATCATCCTCAAACTAGTGGGCAAGTAGAATTATCAAATAGAGAGATTAAATCTATCTTGCAAAAGACTGTTAATAAAACTAGAAAGAATTGGGCTAGTAAATTGAAGGATGCACTATGGGCTTATAGAACTGCTTATAAAAATCCCATGGGAATGTCACCTTATAAAATGGTTTATGGGAAAGCTTGTCATTTACCTTTAGAACTAGAACACAAAGCTTATTGGGCTGTTAGAGAATTAAATAAAGATCCTAAACTTGTCGGTAATAAGAGGTTGTTGCAATTGAGTTCTCTAGATGAATGGAGAAGTGAAGCTTATGAAAATGCTAAACTCTTTAAAGAGAAAGTAAAAAAATGGCATGATAGAAGGATTATCAAAAGAGAATTTAATATTGGGGATAAACTCCTATTGTATCGGTCTCGTCTCAGATTCTTTGCAGGGAAATTACTCTCGAAATAGGAAGGACCATATGTTGTTGAGGAGGTGTATCGTTCAGGAGCAATTAAAATTAGTTCTCTCCAAGGCAATGCTACGCAAGTGGTGAATGGACAAAGACTCAAGCATTATATCTCAGGTGATTCTTATAATGTTGATGTTGATATTATTCGAGTGGAAACACCAGAGGCCTTCATCAAAGGACAAATTGACAGTCCGCCAGAACTCGACTTTGAATAGGTAACAGTACTGGTAATGAAAAGTTCGCAACTTACTTTCCGAACAATATTTTTGCCGTTTTTGGAAAATATGAAAAATTACGAGATCGAAACGGAGTGGAAAAGACGCACGAGGGCGTGCCACCATAGGCCAGCGCGGGCCCCAGCTAGGCCGCGCCGCCCTATGAGCTAGCCGCCTCGTCGCCCCTTTCCGACTCTGGTTCGACCTGGTACTTTCCTTTTGTCGTGAAATTTTTTGCTATATAATCCCCCGGACCCCTGGAGGTTCGTATATCGTTTTCTCGACGTATTTTGTTTTGAGCTGTTTCTGCCGGGATTTGCTTCGGATCTAGAGCCATCATGTCTTCGTCGGAAACTCCGAAGGACAGCTCCTGCAAGGATGTTGACAACTTGTACATGGAGGAGCTGAGGATGCACCCCAAGGAGTTGACGCTCGTCGAGGGAGAACTGCAGGTCAAGGATGTCCAGGGTCCTAAAGGAGAAGGAAGCTTGGAAGACAGGATGGAGAAGCTAGAACAAGAGGTCTTCAAATACAAGAAGATGGCTGAGCGTGAGGTGGATATTTTCCACAAGATTGTGTCTGAACTCATTGCTGAGCACGAGAAGGAAACTGCAAAGCTATGGGGCGACATCCTCTCACTTCACTACACCACCAACAAACTCCAAGATCAACTCTATGACGTTCAGAATCAGAACTGTGAGTATGAAAACAGGTTTAAATACATAAGCCATGCTGCTAGTTTCAGGATTCCCGAGACCAAGATGTCGTTTCTTGATGGAGAGCCTCTTCCTTGGAAGTCTGATGACGGGAATTCGTCACCACCATCGCCAAAGGAGTAATTCATCATCGGTATTGGCATCCCCTTGGTTTGTTCCAAGCTTGGGGGAGTGCCGCGGTATCACATCATCACTACCTTTTACTTTTACTGTCAAGTAGTGTCATATCATGAGTAGGGAAGTTATCATATAAGATGGGTTGCAGTTTGGAAGTATCTCTCCTTTAGTTGGTTATCTATGTATCCCTTGGTGTGAGTTATCGTTATGAAATATTAATAAGAAGTCTTATCATTTTCGTATTGCACATCTTATTTTAGTTTGCAATCTCTACTATATGATTTACCTTGTTGTTAGTATTGGTATCACTTTGGGAGCATTGAATAAATCTATTTGGTTTTGGCAAACTTAGCATTGGTCAATAGCAACAACACTTTGAGGTTTAAGTAGAAAAGAGAAATACATGTAGATGTTTCATTGTCTTTCTTTCTTGTTAGCTCATAGCTTATTATTCTGAAGTTAAAATTGTTTGTGCTTACAAGGAAGATGCATGATTGTCTCTATCACATGTATATTTGTTTGTGTCCCTCGACTCTTATGCTTGCTAATTAACCTTGCTAGCCAAAGACCTGTACTGAGAGGGAATACTTCTCGTGCATCCAAACCTTAACCCAAACCTATGCCATTTGTGTCCACCATACCTACCTACTACATGGTATTTTTCTGCCATTCCAAGTAAATACTTCATGTGCTACCTTTAAACAATTCAAAATATACTATCTCTTATTTGTGTCAATGTTTTATAGCTCATGAGGAAGTATGTGGTGTTTTATCTTTCAATCTTGTTGGGCAACTTTCACCAATGGACTAGTGGCTTCATCCGCTTATCCAATAATTTTGCAAAAAGAGCTGGCAATGGGATTCCCAGTCCCAAATTAATTAATCTAAATAGACACTCCACCATGGTATGTGATTGATGGACGGCACCCGAAGGATTCGGTTAGCCATGGCTTGTGTAAGCAAAGATTGGGGGGAGTGTCATCATAATAAAACTAAAATAAAAAGGCACTCCTTCATGGTATGAGATTGTTGGCAGGCACCCGAGGATTCGGTTAGCCATGGTTTGTGAAAGAAAGGTTGGAAGGAGTGCCACACAAAATAAAAATAAAATGGGAGCCGCTCTTTGAAGGTTGTCTGGCAAGGGGGTTAGAGTACCCGCTACCAGTCGTTGACAACAACAAACACCTCTCAAAATGTTATTTTTATTCTCTTTATATGATTTCAAAACTGAAAAAGCTCTAGCACATGATTTAATCACTGCTTCCCTCTGCGAAGGGCCTGTCTTTTACTTTATGTTGAGTCAGTAAACCTATTTCCCTCCATCTCAAGCAAGCATTTGAGTAGTTGTGATCAAACCATTATATTGTGATTTGCTTCATCATGTCTTTTATTTTTCCTTGTTTAGTACAAGTTTTATCTGAATGAATATAGCTTTGCAAGTAATCAATGATCATGAGGAGACTATTATGATTGAGTATGCAAGTTGTGCAATATAAACTTCAACATGAGAGCATTGGTCAATAGATAAGTATAACCTGTTAATTGTTCTCTGACCAAGAACGAAGTTTGCCATCACCAACTATGATTTCTTATGCACTTTTATTTGTGATTACCTTATACTTGTTTCAAGTTGAGTTATATGAGGAAGTTGTTTACTAGAATGTCTTGTGTGAATGAATATGATGCTTCTTGTCCGTATTTTATTTATCGACTCTTCACTCCATAAACATGTGGTCCTGTTTACTGAGTTCAGTTTCGCTTGGGGACAAGCGAAGTCTAAGCTTGGGGGGAGTTGATACGTCCAATTTGCATCACTATTTTGTATCATAATTTGCTGTTATTCATTGATATATTTCATGTTTGGATACAATACTTATGTTATTTCATCTATTTTGCATGTTTCATCATTATTGGAGGATCGAGCACCGGGACCAGGATTCTGCTGGAAAAAGCACCGTCAGAACGCAATATTTCGGAAGATCAACTGTGGAAGGAAATTATACCAAAAATCCTATTTTTCCAGATGACGGAGGAAGCCAAAAGGGGGAGCCGAGAGGACCCAAGGTGGGCCCAGACCATAGGGCGGCGCGGCCCATGGCCTGGCCGCGCCACCTGGTGGTGAGGGGGCCCCACAGCCCCTCTCGCCTCCTTTTCTTCGCGAAACCCTTCGTCCCGAAGACCTAAGCCACAGAGGGTACCTCACGAAGAGTTACAGCCGCCTCTGCGGGGCGGAGAACACCAGAGAGAAAAGAGCTCTCCGGCGGGCTGAGATCCGCCGGGGAAATTCCCTCCGGGAGGGGGAAATCGACGCCATCGTCACCGTCATCGAGCTGGACATCATCTCCATCACCATCATCATCATCTCCACCATCACCACCGCCATCTCCACCGCTGGACATCGTCACCGCCGTAGCAATTTGGGTTTGATCTTGATTGTTTGATAGGGGAAACTCTCCCGGTATTGATTACTACTTGTTATTGATGCTATTGAGTGAAACCATTGAACCAAGGTTTATGTTCAGATTGTTATTCATCATCATATCACCTCTGATCATGTTCCATATGATGTCTCGTGAGTAGTTCGTTTAGTTCTTGAGGACATGGGTGAAGTCTAACTGTTAGTAGTGAACTATGGTTGAGTAATATTCAATGTTATGATATTTAAGTTGTGGTGTTATTCTTCTAGTGGTGTCATGTGAACGTCGACTACATGACACTTCACCTTTATGGGCCTAGGGGAATGCATCTTGTATTCGTTTGCCAATTGCGGGGTTGCCGGAGTGACAGAAACCTAAACCCCCGTTGGTATATCGATGCAGGAGGGATAGCAGGATCTCAGAGTTTAAGGCTGTGATTAGATTTATTCTTAATTACTTTCTTGTAGTTGTGGATGCTTGCAAGGGGTATAATCACAAGTATGTATTAGTCCTAGGAAGGGCGGTACATTAGCATAGGTTCACCCACACAACACTTATCAAAACAATGAAGATTATTTAGCCGTATGTAGCGAAAGCACTAGACTAAAATCCCGTGTGTCCTCGAGAACGTTTGGTCATTATAAGTAAACAACCCGGCTTGTCCTTTGTGCTAAAAAGGATTGGGCCACTCGCTGCAATTGTTACTCTCGCATTTTACTTACTCGTACTTTGTTCATCTGTTATATCAAAACCCCCTGAATACTTGTCTGTGAGCATTTACAGTGAATCCTTCATCGAAACTGCTTGTCAACACCTTCTGCTCCTCGTTGGGATCGACATTCTTACTTATCGAAGATACTACGATACATCCCCTATACTTGTGGGTCATCTCTTATAGACATGATTCATGATGCTTATTATTAATTGTTGGTACCTTTCCATGATTGACATAGCTATTAGATGATCTTATTTGCATGTATCTTATTATGAACTGCCTAAGTGTTAGCCATAGCATAAGGATATTTACATCATATGAACAAATGTGTTCGTGAAAGTTCTTTTATCGCGTCAGTTGTTAACTGAATTGCTTGAGGACAAGCAATAAGCTAAGCTTGGGGGGAGTTGATACGTCCAAAACGTATCTACTTTCCCGAACACTTTTGCTATTGTTTTGCCTCTAATTTGTGTATTTTGGATGCAACTAACACGGACTAACGCTGTTTTCAGCAGAACTGTTCTGGTGTCTCATTTTTGTGCAGAAATCCAACTTTCAGGCAAATCCTCGGAATTTATGCGAAAGGTCCTATTTTTCCAGAAGACTCACGGAGCCAGAAGGGCAAGCCAGGTGGAGGCCCGAGGGCCCCACACCCTAGGGCGGCGCGGCCCAGGAGGGGGGCGCGCGGCCCTAGCGTGTGGCCCCCTCGGCTGGCCTCCGACGCCCTCCTCTGGACTACTTAAGGGGTTCGATCTAAAAATCGCGACCAGGAAGTCGAAGTCGCCAGAAACCCTCCAGAACGCCGCCACATCGCGAAACTCCGTCTCGGGGGCCAGAAGTCTCTGTTCTGGCACTCCGCCGGGACGGGAAATTGGAGGAGATCATCGCCATCATCACCACCGACGCCTCTCCATCGACCAGCAATGTTTCCCCCATCCATGTGTGAGTAATTCCCCCGCTGTAGGCTGAAGGGGATGGTAGGGATTGGATCACATTGGTCATGTAATAGCATAAGATTGTTAGGGCATAGTGCCTAGTGTCCATAATTGGTACTTTGATGATATTGTTGCAACTTGTTATGCTTAATGCTTGTCACTTGGGCCCGAGTGCCATGATCTCAGATCTGAACATGTTATTGTTTCATCATGATATTCGTTGTTTTATGATCTTACCTGCAAGTTGTATACACATGTCGCTGTTCGGAACCAATGGCCCCGAAGTGACAGAAATCGGGACAACCGGAGGGGATGGTAGTGATGTGAGGATCACATGTGTTCACGGAGTGTTAATGCTTTGCTCCGGTACTCTATTAAAAGGAGTACCTTAATATCCAGTAGATTCCCTTGAGGCCCGGCTGCCACCGGCTGGTAGGACAAAAGATGTTGTGCAAGTTTCTCATTGCGAGCACGTACAACTATATATGGAACACATGCCTATTGATTGCTTTGTACTTGGACACCATTTTATTATTATCTGCAAATGCCCTGCTATGATTGTTACATGAGTTTCTCTCATCCATGCAACGCCTGTCATCCGTCCCCGTGCCTACAGTATTTTAATCCTGCTGTTTACTATAATTACTACTGCCGTCTCTGTTACTCTGCTGCTGTTATTTTACTACTGCTACTGCTATAAAACTGTTACTACTGATAAACTCTTGCGAGCAAGTCTGTTTCCAGGTGCAGCTGAATTGACAACTCCGCTGTTAAGGCTTTCAAGTATTCTTTGTCTCCCCTTGTGTCGAATCAATAAATTGGGTTTTACTACCCGCGAAGACTGCTGCGATCCCCTATACTTGTGGGTCATCACCGGCCGTCGGCTATGGTAGTACGGCCGGACTCTACAGAGCGTCATGGACTACATCGCGGCCGGCGATATCCCCCGCCTGCGCTACCCTCAGTTTGAGCCACGAGCGCCGCCCGACGACAGTGACGACGACAGCAGCGACGACAATGGCGGCAACTTAGAAGGCGACGACTACCAGTACAACGGCGGTGACTATGAAGACTACGAGTATGCATATTATACGCCTAGGCAGGAGTATGACTAAGTCACTCCAAATTTCATGTATCATCAGTGGTATTTATGGCATGGCCAATCAATTTCGGCAATGCTAGATCCACCAAATCCCATGCAATTACGGCTCCTCTAGTCCTTTTCCCATTATACGCCTAGGCAGGAGTATGACTTAGTCACTCCAAATTTCATGTATCATCAGTGGTATCTCGAATCAATCGAATCATTCGAAAATGGACACCAAACACATCACAGATAATATAATTCACATGATCCATTCAACAAAGTTTGGTACAATAAATTATTACACATCATTTCTTCCCTTGTGTCCCTGCTTGCTTACGATTGGGCCGTATCCATGGAGCATCCTCATCATTTAACTTAATGATTGGGTCGGTTTTCACTTTGAAGGGCGGAATTTCACCAAACATATTATAATCTTCTGACATGTCTGTCTTGTCCTCCACTCCCACGATGTTTCTTTTCCCTAAAAGAACAATGTGGCGCTTTGGATCATCGCATGATGTACTGATCGTTTTCTTATCTTTCCGTTTCCTCGGTTTGCTACTCATGTCCTTCACATAGAAAACCTGAGCGGCATCTTTCGCTAGGACGAATGGTTCGTCAAGGTAACCAAGATTGTTGAAATCCACCATTGTCATTCCGTATTGCTGGTCCACCTTTACCCCACCTCCTGTTAGCTTGAACCATTTGCACCGGAACAAAGGGACCTTAAAGGAGGGTCCATAGTCAAGTTCCCATATCTCCTCTATGTAACCATAATATGTGACCTTTTGCCCATTCTCGGTTGCTGCATCAAAGCGGATACCACTGTTTTGGTTGGTGCTCTTTTTATCTTGGGCGATCGTGTAAAATGTATTCCCATTTATCTCGTACCCTTGGAAAGTCGTTATAGTCGAAGATGGTGTCTTGGCCAACATGTACAGCTGATCTACAACATCATCGTCATTCATTAAATGTTTTCTCAACCAACTGCCGAAAGTCTCCATGTGGGCCTTCGTAATCCAGGATTCAGGCTTCCCCGGGTTGTCCTCGCGTAAAATATTCTTGTGTTTCTCAAAGTACGGAGCCACCGAGCTGGAATTGGTCAGAACTGTGTGGTGTGCTTCAGTCATAGAATGGCCGTCCATACATATCGTTGATTTCCTTCCGATCGTGCCTTTTCCACTTAGTCTCCCCTCGTGCCGCGATCGAGGAAGACCAATCGGCTTAAGGTCAGGAACAAAGTCAACACAAAACTCAATTACCTCCTCATTTCCATAGCCCTTGGCAATGCTTCCTTCTGGCCTAGCACGGTTACGAACATATTTCTTTAATACTCCCATGAACCTCTCAAAGGGGAACATATTGTGTAGAAATATAGGAGCGAGGATGGAAATCTCTTCGACTAGGTGAACCAGGAGGTGCGTCATAATATTGAAGAAGGATGGCGGGAACACCAACTCGAAACTGATAAGACATTGGACCACATCGTTCTGTAGCCGTGGTAGATCTTCTGGATTGATTACCTTCTGAGAGATTGCATTGAGGAATGCACATAGCTTCACAATGGCTACTCGAACATTTTCCGGTAGGAGCCCCCTCAAAGCAATCAGAAGCAATTGCGTCATAATCACGTGGCAGTCGTGAGACTTCAGGTTTTGGAACTTTTTGTCCGCCATGTTTATTATTCCTTTTATATTCGACGAGAATCCAGACGGGACCTTCGTACTGCTCAGGCATTCAAAAAAGATGACCTTCTTATTTTTGGTCAGAGCGTAGCTGGCACGACCTTGAAACCATTCCGGATGTCGGTCATTAGGGTGTTTCAAACGTTGCTGGTCCTGCCGTGCTTCCTTTGTATCATTTGCCTTCCCATACATGCCCAAGAAGCTTAGGAGGTTCACGAAAATATTCTTCGTAACATGCATCACGTCGATTGCAGAGCGGACATCTAGGACTTTCCAATATTCTAGCTCTCAGAATATAGATTTCTTCTTCCACATGGGTGCATGCCCGTCAGCTCCCTGCAGAACTGATTGTCCGCCAGGACCCTTTCCAAAGATGACTTTCAAATCCTTGACCATATCAAATACCTCAGCACCAGTATGTTCCGTAGGCTTCGGCCGGTGATCTGCCTTGCCGTTGTAATGCTTGGCTTTCTTTCTTACTGGATGAATTTTCGGAAGAAATCGATGATGCCCAAGGTACACGTTCTTCTTACAATTTGGCAAATATACACTTCCAGTCTCATGTAAGCAGTGCGTGCATGCATTGTATCCCTTATTTGACAGTCCTAAAAGGTTACTAAGAGCAGGCCAATCATTGATGGTTACGAAAGGCAACGCTCGTAGGTCAAATTCCTCTTCTTTGTGCTTATCCCACACACGTAGACCAGGTCGGCCCCACAACTGTAAAAGTTCATCAACTAATGGCCTTAGGTACACATCGATGTCGTTGCCGGGTTGCTTCGGACCTTGGATGAGCAGTGGCATCATAATGAACTTCCGCTTCATGAACAACCAAGGAGGAAGGTTGTAGATGCATAGAGTCACGGGACAGGTGCTATGGCTGGAGCTCTGCTCGCCAAAAGGATTCATGCCATCTGTACTTAGACAAAATCTTATGTTCCTTGCGTCAGCTGCACAATCTTTGAACTCTCTGTCGATCTTTCTCCATTGCGTTCCATCTGCGGGGTGTCTCAACTCCCCGTCCGACTTACGGTCCTCTTTGTGCCATCGCAACAACTTGGCATGCTCTTTGTTCCTGAACAAACGTTTCAACCGTGGTATTATAGGAGCATACCACATCACCTTGGCGGGAACCCTCTTCCTGGGTTTCTGGCCCTCAACATCGTCACCAGGGTCATCGCCTCTGATCTTATAACGCAATGCAGTGCATACCGGGCATTCATTCAAATTCTCATATTCACCGCGGTAGAGGATGCAGTCGTTGATGCATGCATGTATCTTCAGAACCTCTAAACCTAGAGGGCAGACAACCTTCTTTGCTTCGTACGTACTGGCGGGCAACTCGTTATTCTTTGGAAACATATTCTTCAACATTTTCAGCAAGTTTTCAAATCCTGAGTCAGCTACACCTTCCTGTGCCTTCCATTTCAGAAAATCCAGTGTGCAGCCCAGCTTTTTCAGACCATTATCGCATCCGGGGTACAACGACTTTTTGTGATCCTCTAACATGCGATCCAAATTCTCCCTCTCCTTTTCAGTTTCACAGCTTCTCCGTGCATCAGCAATGGTCCGACCAAGATCATCAACGGGCTCATCACGTGCCTCTTCTTCACCTTCCCCTTCACCTTCCCCTTCACCTTCCCCACCTTCAGCATCCTCCATGAAATTATCACCGAAATGATCAAGATAGTTGTCATCGATGAAATCATCCCCTTCTCCATCTTCTTCCATTATAACCCCTCTTTCTCCATGCTTGGTCCAACAATTATAGCTTGGCATGAAACCCTGCCGAAGCAGGTGCATGTGAACATCTCTTGAGGAAGAGTAACCCTTCTGATTCTTACAGGCAACACATGGACAGATAACAAAACCCCCCTGCTTGTTTGCATTAGCCACTACGAGGAAATCTTTCAAACCCATAGTGAACTCGCCGGAGAGTCGGTTACCGTACATCCATTGCCGATTCATCTGCATTATTATAATATAAAATATATAATTAACCATCATGCATTTGTTAAACTAACTAGCTACACACAATAGAAATTAAACAATGAACTACACACATGCATATTTTATCAATGACACATGAAAGGTTCAAGTTGCTAACCACGATCGAGGAGGAAAAAATAAATGAGGAAGCTCAAGTGTGGCTCCGACACTTAATATCATGTTTGTTTCATGCTCTTGGGGCATTTCATCAAACACCTTGTGTGCATAAGAGGAACCAAAAGCAAACCTAACACCCCCTTGTGAAGTTTGTGAAGAGAAGTGACACCAAATGGCTAAGTGAACCTGCTGGATGGGTATATAAAGGGGAGGGCCTTTAGTCACGGTTGGCCTGGCAAACCGCGACTAAAGGTGCCCGAAGGCCTTTAGTCGCGGTTGGCCTGGCCAACCGCGACTAAAGCCCCTCACGTGCACCAGCTGGCCACCGAGCGCCCTGGGCCCAGGCCTTTGGTCGGGGTTCGCCTCCCGAACCGCGACTAAAGGTCCCATTAGTCACGGTTCGAAATATTTGGGGACTAATGGGGCTGGATGGAAGGCCCTTTTTCCACCAGTGCCCGTCATCTCGAGCTCACGGACACTAGTGGAAAATAGGGCTTTCGTGGGATCCTTTTGTCGCGGGCGCGCCTGCACCCGCGACAAATGGGGTGGCCACGTCGCTCCGAAGCGGTTTGGAGCGGGCAGGGACTTTTGTCGCGCCCTTTTGTCGCAGGCCGTATTACGACCCGCGACAAAAGGGGTCTGAGGGCTGGCACCTCCTGTCGGCACCCCTTTTGTCGCGGGTCGTAATACGGCCCGCGACAAAAGGGCCATGGCTATATATAGACACGCAGCCAGCCCCCCACCTCATTTTTTCCTTGGTGGTGAAGGTGGAGGTGTATGCTAGCTCATTTTTTCTACATGTGCACAAGAGGTGTTTGATGGAATGCTTGTGAGAGGGATGCCACTTGATTTTATTTGATAAGATTTCTCCTCTTTTTGATCCTAAAAGGTTAGCAACTATTTTCTCGTATATATATACATAGTACGTACAATACTAATTTTAGCATGGTGATTGCATCTGATACATATATAATTGTACTTATGATGCAGGTGAGTCATCCATGGATGTACGGTAACCGATGTGCTCCCGCTTTCAGAGAGGGCGTGAATTCTTTCCTACTTGTGGCCGAGGCCAACAAGTCGAAGCAAGGTTTTATGTGCTGTCCATGTCTAAAATGTAAGAACGAGAAGGATTACTCTTGCTCAAGAGACATTAAGAGCCACCTGCTTCGGTTTGGATTCATGTCCAGCTATAATGTTTGGACCAAGCACGGAGAAGAAGGGGTTATGATGGAAGACGGCGATGAAGAAGAAGATAATGATGACCAGTACCGATCTATGTTCTCTGAATGCGATGATACCGCAATGGACGACAATGAAGAAGAAGGAGGTGAAGAACAGGCATCAGATGATCCTGTTGATGATGTTCTTCGTCGGGCCATTTCTGATGCAAGAAGAGACTGTGGCACGGAGGTTGCAGTTCGACAAGATGTTAGAGGACCACCACAAATTGTTGTACCCAGGTTGTGAAGATGGGCAGAGAAAGCTGGGTAGCATATTGGAATTGCTGAAATGGAAGGCAGAGGTCGGTGTGACTGACTCGGGATTTGAGAAATTGATGATAATATTAAAGAAGTTGTTTCCAAGAAATAATGAATTGCCCGTCAGTACATATGAAGCAAAGAAGCTTGTCTGCCCTCTAGGATTAGATGTGCAGAAGATACATGCATGCATTAATGACTGTATCCTCTACCGCGGTGAGAAGTACGAGAATTTGAATAAATGTCCGATATGTGGTGCATTGCGGTATAAGATCAGAAAAGATGACCCTGGTGATGTTGAGGGCGAGCCACCCCGGAAGAGGGTTCCTGCGAAGGTGATGTGGTATGCTCCAATAATACCACGGTTGAAACGTTTGTTCAGAAACAAAGAGCATGCCAAGTTGTTGCGATGGCACATGGAAGAACGTAAGAAAGACACGATGTTGAGGCACCCCGCTGATGGTCGGCAGTGGAGGAACATCGGGAGAGAGTTCCCATATTTTGCAGGTGAGGCAAGGAACTTATGGTTTGGTCTAAGTACATATGGCATGAATCCTTTTGGGGAGCAGAGCTGCAGTCACAGCACCTGGCCCGTGACTTTATGTATCTACAACCTTCCTCCTTGGTTGTGCATGAAGTGGAAGTTCATTATGATGCCAGTGCTTATCCAAGGCCCAAAGCAACCCGGCAACGACATTGATGTGTACCTAAGGCCATTAGTTGATGAACTTTTGGAGTTGTGGGCCAAACCAGGTGTATGTGTGTGGGATGAGCACACCGAGCAAGAATTTGACCTACGAGCGTTGCTATTCGTAACCATCAATGATTGGCCTACTCTTAGTAACATTTCAGGACAGACGAACAAAGGATACAACGCATGCACACACTTTTTAGATGAGACTGAAGGTAAATATTTGGGAAAAAGCAAAAAAGTTGTGTACCCGTACAATCGCCGTTTCCTTTCGTGCAAGCATCCCTTAAGGAAAAAAGGCAAGCATTTCGATGGCGAGGCAGACAACCGTCCGAAGCCTGTCCCCCGTAGTGGTGCTGATATATTTGACATGGTCAAGGATTTAAATGTTATCTTTGGAAAGGGTCCAGGTAGTCGACCTGTTCCGAAAGACGCTGACGGACATGCGCCCATGTGGAAGAAGAAATCTATTTTTTGGGAGCTAGAATATTGGAAAGTCCTGGAAGTCCGCTCTGCAATCGACGTGATGCACCTGACCAAGAATCTTTGTGTGAATATTCTAGGTTTCCTGGGCGTGTATGGGAAGACAAAAGCTACAACAGAAGCACGGGAGGAACAGGAACATCATAAAGGACGAAACGGCAATCATCCAGGGAAGTTTGAAGGGCCTGTCAGCTATGCTCTTACCAAACAAGAGAAGGAGATCTTTTTTGAAGCCCTATTCAGTATCAAGGTTCCGTCTGGTTTCTCGTCGAATATAAAGGGAATAGTAAATATGAAGGAGAAAAAAATCCAGAACCTAAAGTCCCATGACTGTCACGTGCTTATGACACAATTGCTTCCGGTTGCATTGAGGGGACTTCTACCAGAAAATGTTCGACTAGCCATTGTGAAGATATGTGCATTCCTCAACGCAATTTCTCAGAAGGTAATGGATCCAGAAACTTTGTCAGGATTACAGGAAGATGTGGTCGAATGTCTTTTCAGCTTCGAGTTGTTGTTCCCACCATCCTTCTTCAATATTATGACGCACCTCCTCGTTCACCTAGTTGAAGAGATTAGAATTCTCGGTCCTGTATTTCTACACAATATGTTCCCCTTCGAGAGGTTCATGGGAATTTTAAAGAAATATGTTCATAACCAAGCTAGGCCGGAAGGAAGTATCTCAAAGGGCTACGGAACTGAGGAGGTCATTGAGTTTTGTGTTGACTTTATTCCTGACCTTAAGCCGATTGGTGTTCCTGAATCTCGGTATGAGGGGAGGCTGACTGGACAAGGCACACTAGGAAGGAAAGCAACGGTGTGCAGGGACAAGATTTCTTTCAGTCAAGCACACTACACAGTTCTATACAATTCCAGCTTGGTGGCTCCGTACATCGAGAAACATAAGAATGTTTTACGAGAAATAAACCCAGGCAAGCCCCATTCATGGATTACACGTGAACACATGAATACCTTCGGCAGTTGGTTGCAAAGACATCTCATCTTTTCCATCGAAGCGGACACCACTGTTGTAGAGCAGCTGTACTTGTTGGCCAGGTTACCATCTTCAAACATATGTACATTCCAAGGGTATGAGATAAATGGGAATACATTTTACACGATCGACCAAGATAAAAAGAGCACCAACCAAAACAGTGGTGTCCGCTTCGATGCAAAAGACGAGAATGGGCAGACCACCACATATTATGAATACATAGAGGAGATATGGGAACTTGACTATGGACCCACTTTTAAGGTCCCTTTGTTTCGGTGCAAATGGGTGAAGCTCAGCGGTGTACATATAGACGATAAGTACGATATGACAACAGTGGATCCCAACAATCTTGCGTACCTGGATGAGCCATTTGTCCTAGCCAACGAGGTGGCTCAAGTTTTCTACGTGAAGGACATGTCTAGCAAATCGAGAAAAAGAAATCAACAAAAGAATACATCAACGGAGGAGCCAAAGCGCCACATAGTTCTTTCTGGGAAAAGACACATAGTGGGAGTGGATGACAAGACAGACATGTCAGAAGATTATAATAAGTTTAAAGAAATTCCGCCCTTCACGGTGAAAATTGACCCAAGCATCTTGCTAAATGATGAAGATTCTCCATGGCTACGGCGTAGAAGATCACAACAGTAGATGGCGATGTAAGAATGTAATCTTCATATATAGTTCCCAAGACAATCTCTACATTTATGTAATAATAAGAACCCTTTCCCCAACACTGTTAGAGGAGACGGAGTCTTTCATGGGCTTGCAGGGAAATTTTTCCGAGGAGCAGCTTCCGAAGATGCCGTAGGGCGTGTGCACCAACGAAATCTTCGAGAAGCTGCGCCACGGGAGATTTCCCAACCCTTTCCTTCATTCATGTGAATGAAACTGTGCTTGGCTTGTTGATCTGCTTGGCAAGGCGTATCGATGCTCCTTTTATAGGCACGGCACCGCTTCTACTTTGTCTTGTTCCTTCGACAGGGCGTCGTGCGCTACATGCTTTATCTCATCGAGCAGTGCGTCCACCCACGCGTCCTTATCCTGCCGACAGCTTTAGTCCCGGTTGCAGCCACCAACCGTGACAAAAGGTTACCGACACATCCTTATCCTGCCGACAGCTTTAGTCCCGGTTGCACCCACCAGCCGTGACAAAAGGTTACCCGCACATCAGCCCCCCAGATAAGGCCCTCCTAGATAAGTCTCCCCCGGTCTTTTGTCCCGGTTGGAGCCTCCTCCCGGGATGAAAGTTTCGCGTGCCACTTCGTTCCCGCCTATTTTATTCCCGCATTCTCGCCATTTTTCCACTATATATATGTAGGCTTGGACTCATATCTGCAAACCTCATCACTCTCTCCCATGGATTCCACCGTATGTCTAACACCCCGGGAGGCGGAGGCGCTTTGCTCCTCGAACTACCCCTGCCCGCCCGGCTACCGCGTCCCGACCGGCTGGTTGCTGAGCGTCGGAGGCGTACCGGTCCCTCTATCCCTCTAGGTGTGCCACGCGAGATGGCCATCACGAACCACTACTATTTCGAGCTCACGCCTGAGCAGCGGGGGAATCCCCAGTGGCATCCCGACTACAGCCCGACTTGGGACAGCTTCTTCATCAATCGGCGTGAAAGGGCGGTTGCCAGGTACGATGAGGACGGCCCGCCTCCTTCGAACTTCAACGAGGCCGGCCGTTGGATGTGGTGGCGCGGCTGGACTCTCCAGAGCGTCATGGCCTATCGTGGCCCCCGCCTGCGCTACCCTCAATCCCAGCCCACGCGTGCTCACCCGCCGAGGTTCGACAACCGTGACCCCGATGCTAGCGACGATGACATCGGCGACTATGATGACTACAATGGCGACTATTATAGGGCTAGGCAGGACTATGATTGAACGGCTCCAACATTCGAATCTGGCCATGTATCTTAATTTTTAGTTGAGCTCTGTACTTTAATTTCAGTTCAATCGTAATAAATTTCGTGTCAACCGACAACGACTTTATAAACTAAATTTAAACTAATAGAACCGACAACGACTTTATTGAAATTACAATAAAATAGATAAATTACTAGTCTAGTCTCTACTCGTCGTCGGAGGTTGTCTCCGTCCAAATGTCATCCCACCGAGGGTCGTTTTCGGTCCAAGTTGTATTCGGGTTCTCGAGCTCGAAGGTGGCGACGGCCCGACGGTGGCGCCTGTTGGACCTGCGTTGTGCCCTAAGGTTAGCGAAGAATGCGTCGGTGTTGTCAACGTCGTTGGGGAACTCCGCCCTCCACTGGCGCATCAACTGCTCGTCGTGCTCGGCGATGGCGATCCTGCGCTGCACCTGGCGGTGCCGGCGACGGTCCTCGTCATCGACGAGGCACGGCGGTGGCGCGAGGAACTCCGCATCCTCTAGCGATTCAACATCCGGGAAGTTCATGTCGCGCCGTGGCCGCCGAAAACGCCACGCCGCCGCGTCGTAAGCGCGCGCCGCCAGCTCCGGCGTGTTGTACGTGCCGAGCGTGAGGCGGAAGCCACCAGCGCGTATCTCGGCGTAGAACCTACCGCTCGGACGCACTCGAACGCCACGGAAACCGGACGCCCCTCGACGACGTGGAGGCATCCCGGAGATGAATGAGCGGAGGAGGCGGTGGCGACGTGTGGTTGCGCCCGCACTCGTCGCTCTATATAGCGCACGCGGGGCATGGAACGTGTAAGCCACGGCTACACACGTCGCACGCCGGCGTCAGCGGGGCGAGGCACGTGGAAGCGGTGGCTACACGTCGCACGACGGCGTCGGCGGGGTGAGGCACGTGGAAGCGGTGGCGACACGTCGCACGACAACGTCGACGGGATGCGACACGTGGCACGGTGACGCGACACGTGTAGCACAGCGGCAGTGCACAGGGGTGAAACATACACGACTATCAATGTTTGATATGATGCGAGATGCAAATAGGTATATGGACGTCATATTCATGTTCATTAGCTTTTTCTGATCAATATTCATATATAAAACATTTGTATTTGAGTTACCATTCAAAAGTTATTAAAATAATAGTTTTATTAATTTAAAATAGAAAAAAGAAAAGGGGTCTGAGAGGGTATGAGCTGATCCGCGTCCAACGGCTCTAGGCCGTTCGATTCAAACGACCAGAGCTGTTGGATGCACTGTGCCTCTGATCAGCAAAAACCCTTTTGTCGCGGGTGGTGGCTCGACCCACGACAAAAGACCCCCCTTTTGTCGCGGGTGGTCGCACGACCCGCGACAAAAGGGTCTTTGTCGCGGGTCGTTCCACCACCCGCGACAAAAGGGGGGTAGGTATAAATAGTGGGCGTCGCGGGCGGAGCCGCCACCCGCGACACTGGAGGCCAACCCTAACACAAAATAGCGCCGCCAGGCTGCCGGATTTCACCGCCGCCGCCGCCGACGCCCTCAGCCGCGCGCGCAAGCTCCGCCTCGGGCCGCTGCCTGCGCGCTCCTCTGCGTGCCTCGGGCCGCTCCTCTGCGCGTCCTCGGGCCGCCGCTGCGCCGCTCCGCCTCGGGCCGCGCCGGCGCCGCCGTCTGCACCTCTCCTCTGCCTACTCCGGCACCGCCGTTTGCACCGCCGCGCCTCGGGCCGCGCCTCGGCCGCTGCAAGGTAGCGCCGCCGCGCCTGCTCGGCCTTTGCCTTTTTTTTTTGATTTTTCAGTTTTTTTTATACTTAATTGATTTGTATAGTTTAGTTAGTTAGGTTAATGAGTATAGTTAGTATGTATTAAGTTAATTAGTATATGTATTTAGTTAGTTAGTTTAGGTTTAGTTAGTATGTATTAAGTATATGTATTTAGTTAGTTAGTTTAGGTTAATGAGTATAGTTAGTATGTATTATAGTTAATTGATTAGTTTTAGGTTTAGTTAGTATGTATTAAGTTAATTAGTATATGTATTTAGTTAGTTAGTTTAGTTAATGAGTATATGTATGTATTTAGTTAGTTAGTATATGTATGTATTTAGTTTGTTAATTAGTTTATGTATGTATTTAGTTTTTCAATTCCGATAAGATAGATATACCCGACGCCGACACCGACCCTCTCCCTCTTGCAAACGCGCGTCGCCGAAACCCTCTCCCTCTCGTAAACACGCGTCTCCGACACCCTCTCCCTCTCGCAAACACGCGTCGCCGACACCCTCTCCCTCTCGCAAACACGCGTCGCCGACACCCTCTCCCTCTCATAAACACGCCTCTCCGACACCCTCTCCCTCTCGCAAACACGCGTCGCCGACACCCTCTCCCTCTCGCAAACACGCGTCGCCGACACCCTCTCCCTCTCGTAAACACGCGTCTCCGACACCCTCTCCCTCTCGCAAACACGCGTCGCCGACACCCTCTCCCTCTCGCAAACACGCGTCGCCGACACCCTCTCCCTCTCGCAAACACGCGTCGCCGACACCCTCTCCCTCTCGTAATTAAACACGCGTCTCCATTAGGGTTAGGGTTTGGTTAGGGTTAGACCATGTACTTATCGATTTAATTTTTTGCAGAAACAATGGATCCATTCGAAATCCATCGAGACTTGGAACAGGAAGACTTTTTCGAGGACATAATCCGCGATGGTCCAGAAGCCGACCGAGAAGAGCGCGACTCCAGTCATGGACAAGCCGACGGCTCCGGAGCTGGAGAAGACCGCGGCTCCGGTGATGGAGAAGCCGACGACTTCGGTGATGGAGAAGCCGACGGCTCCGGTGATGGAGAAGCCGACGGCTCCGGTCATGACGAGGTATACGATCAGTTCAGGAATTAATGGAATTCTATATGTACATATGTATATAAATTAACTGATTTTTATTCTCTTAGGCCTCCGAAGATAAGTTGGAGAAACGAGGCCCGGCAAAGAAATTGGGCAAAAAAGACCACTTCAACATTGAAGCTATATCACCGAAAGGCCAACCGGTGGCACCCACGAGTGTCAGAGTGACATTTAAGAATTAGTGCGGAGTTCTGGTTAGACATTATCTCCCGATCACTATTAGAGAATGGAACAAGACCAAGAATGTGTCCGAAGATCAGGTTGCCGATAGGTACAAAAACACACTTTTTGACGACCTCATGTCACATTTCACTTTGCCAAATTTGGGATCGGAGTCTGAGAATGCCAAGCAGAGGGCGCTAGTGAAGAAATGGGCTCTTAAGAAGATGGGGGAACTTTTCCGAGCGTATAAGAACCGGTTATGGTCAGCTTATAAGGCCGAGAAGAAGCCTCCAGTATTCGAAAACTATCTAGCGAAGCAGGAGCATAATTGGGAAGAATTTGTGCAGTACAAAGAATCAGAGGAGGCTGTGAACCTGTCAAAGAAAAACAAGAAGAATGCAAGCGAAAAGAAATATCACCATCATACGGGCCGAAGGGGCTACGAAGTAGCCATGCCTAAGTGGGATGCACAAGAGGCTGAGATGAAGCTGAATGGGATCACTCCAGAACCAGAGCGAGAAGGATGGGACACTAGGGCTCGAAATTGGTTCCTTGGGCATGGCTGTGAGTATGACATGAAGACAGGGAACCTTGTTGAAAGTGAAAGCAAGGTTAGGGTACCCAGGAAAAAATGGATTGAAGTGACAGCTGATATTAAAGCGGGAAAACTGAAGTTTGCTCCCGATAGAGAGAAAGACTTGCTGACGCTTGTCCTCGGTAATCCTGAAAAGGGAGGACGAACAAGAGGCTACGACCCTAGTGTTCCGTGGGCGCTTGGGTTTCCGAATGACGCGGAGACTTATAGAAGCCGAGCGAGAGCAAAACAACGCGAGCTGGAGGTGCAGAATGACCGGATGGCTGAGTTCCAACGACAACTAGACCAGCAGAAGCGGGAGATTCAGCAGCAGCAGCGGGAGATTAATGAACTTAAAGGACATCGCCAGCCAGATAATACCGTCGGCATATCTCAGCGACGAGACAGCAGCGTGGCCAACTCGGAGGCCCCGCCTACACGGATGATAGATGCCGGTCCTGGCGACCCCTTGGATGGAATCAAGGAGCAAACACCTTGTGATCTCCATGAGGTGTTCAGGAAGGTGTCTGTTAAGGTGGCGGTCGGCTATGTCTTACCTGCATTTGGACTTGAAGGTGAGCCAGCAACATGGCATGGCAATCAGATTCCAGCTGGCTATGCTCGTGTCGGGGTGGATTCAGTTGTACCGTCGTGGGAGACATTGGAGCTCGAAATCCCTGGAGGTGATGGGGTCTTACACTCAAAGAGGTGCTGGGAGAAATCACTGACTGGGATTCATGTTAACTAATTTGAAGTTGGCTGAGTGCCCATATCGTTATTTAATTTGATGGTAAACAAACTAGCTAGCCACATCACCATATTGTGCATGTGATTTACTGTTCTTTGTTTTTGTTGTACTACTTGGTCTTAAAGCATTTTAAGTTACTAAGTATTTTCATCTGTTTTATCAGGCTTATGTTGTTGGTCTGGAGCTATCTTCGTACCATTTGTTAGTAGTTTAGTACTATGAGGAAGCTATATTTTTAAAATACTTTTGTTCTAATCATGTAAGTCACAGAGCAATCGACCAATTGTATTTCATATGTTGATTGGGTATACTCTATCTTTCTTGGTAATTAGAAGTTGCCAATCTTTTGGATAGAAGTACAGTATGTTGTATCGACCGATACTTTAATTACTCGTGTTGCAGTTTCACCCTATATGTACCCATACATGTGTGTCGCAAACTTGCGTAACCCGACCAAAATTTCTTCAACGATCGTGTGGTCCAGTCATCTGTGTATCTAAATCTTAATGAATTAAAAGAAAATCACATTCCATTTTACTACCAGCTGCTGTATAGTTCACTCATCAATACAAAGCGTTATATGAATGCTGGATATTTACATATGACCGATGGAACTACCGATGCAGATTTCAGAAACTGTTGTTTCACGTTACAACTATGCAATTTTGTGTCACATCCTTTCAATTTGTTGTATTCCTCGACTCCCTATTGTATGTATGCACCTTCATTTTCAGCCGCTAGCTTCTAATCTCTCTGAACTTCTTCCTGCTTATGTTGTAAGTCTGTATTCTGAACCCTCCTCCCATCTGCTCTACTTTAAAATTTGGGTCAGTCATTTTAATCTTTATAGACATTTATGGTGGTTTCTTGAGAGAAGTTAATCTCTATTTACATGTGATTAATTTTTCGGTAATGATTCATTTTCCCATCTACAACAACATTTAGAACATATCTTAGTTGGGAGATTACCCTTTTTAGTGAAGTTTTCCTATTTCCTTTGGTGTACATACATCATTAAAATATTTATCATATGTCAATATATACCGCAGCAACGCGCGGGAAATCATCTAGTTAATTTAAAGCCGGGGGCACGCGCGCAAGATGTGACCTCCAGTTGCTTACGGCCGGCCGTGGAGCGTAAAAGGTATTGTAAAAGTTTTGAATATGATGCGACTCAGACTCAGAGACAGTGAAGTTGATAAGAATTGATTTGAATTCAACACAGTGATGTAGACAAACTCCACACGTACCAATGCTAACGGCAAGCAATGCAACGATCGATCACGTTATTTCCAACCCAACAAACTGAAAACACAAGCTAGAACAACCCAGCAAATTAAACCATGAATGGGGCGTTCGTTTCATGCACCAGCGGCGGCGGGACTAGCGTAGACATAGGCATCCAGCTCGAGGACGGCATTCCTCCCGCGCCAGCTCGCGGTTTTCCAGAGCACGTAGCCGGTGGCCATCCTGAAAGCCCCGGTCCCGCCGACCACCGCCAGCTCCCTCTCCGGCATGGCGATGTCGTTGCGGCCCATCACGGCGAGCGAGCTCCCGTTGTAAGGCCCGTCGTCGGTGAACAGCACGTTCATGGAGAGGAGCATCGCGGGGTCGCCCTGGGACGCCATCACGTAGAATCCCTGGGCGCGCCCGATGACTCTCGACGCCGGCGTAGGGCCCTCGGTGAGGCGGTCGTCCATGACCACCGTGTCGCCGAAGCGGGCGCCTCCGCCGGAGCCCTTCAGCGGCTGGCCGGTCCCGTTGACGATTAGGACGGCGGTGGGTTTGGGGCCAGTGTAGCCGTCGTGCATGTAGAAGTGGAGATGTTTGGGGGCATTCTGCGTTCCGGCGCCGTCTACGGAAGAAACGGTGGCCATGCCGATGAGTAGCGTAGCTAGAGACACATAGGTGAGTAGGGAAGCCATTTTTGATTGTTGCCGGTGTGTTGATGTTCTTAAATAGGCCACTAAGGCTCGTATGATCACGTTGGCGCTCGTAGGAAGGAGAGGACAGCGTATTGTAGGTAGGGCGATCGAATGAATTGCTTCCGAGTGCTGCTGACACTGTTGGGGAGAGCGGAGGCGCCGGTAGGTAGGTGTCACATCTACCGTCGACTTTCTGCTTTGAGATTGGTTAGGCGTGACATTTGTCTAATATAAAACTAATAATTGAAACACAAGTAATTTTTTTTTTGAAACTAAAGTGATACATGGAAAACATTGTGAAACAGTCTGACAAAAAGTGAAACTGCTTACATCATTACTGACGTCACTACGGTTTGTTTCATAAAAATATTAGTGTTTCAGTTACGTTTCAACTATATTTTAAATTTGTTTCACAATTTTATGAAAAAGTTGGTCAGCACATAACTGACGTCATTGCTGACGTCACTCCGGTAGGTACCAGCGTCTGTAAAAACAAGTTTTCGCACTGTTAGGACTTCGCCGTCGACGCCTACATGCACGTACGCAAACAATGTTAGTATAGTAGATGGTGCGGTGCGCGCTGGTAATTAATTTAAGGAAGTCGATGGAGGGAGGTATTTTGGAGCGGAAAAAAGGTAGACGAACCGAACTCGAACGTGACCGCGCATGCACAGCTGCATTGATGGAGTACACTAGATGATAACCCCGCACGTTGCAGCGGGACATTGCAGAATCACACCAGAATAAAATGTAATCTATGTTACCTCATGCGGTGACAATTGCAAAGCGTGAACACTATAAAGAACAACGGTCAATGAGGTAAATCGATTCAATGGGGTACATCGATTGTCTAGGAATAATAAATGTGATCATTATTCTAACTATAAACAATAAATGCTTTTACAGGAAATGGAAGCATCCGTGTAATGATTTTCAGTCTAATGACTCGGCTGTATATCTGCCCAAGCGAGAAAGTTAGATTGGTTAAAGGAGACTGGATTTGCAATTTATGAATAATAAAAATGAAACATGATTACTCATTAAATAATATATCCAGTTGGATAAATACTTTGATCTCTGTCGTAACACTATAATGGTTGAAGAAAAAATGCTTGGAAATTAGTCAAAGTTTGAACAGATAGCTCTCTAGTTTATCAAGTATGAGAATACAGCTTGATGAAAATGTGAATCTCTTTAACTCTCTACTTCTGAAAAATATAGTTATGAAGAAATGAATCAATTAAACTGGAGGTGATCGAAAAGGATGATAATAGTTAAATGTACTTAGGCAGTGTTAATCATGAACATAAGTCGTCAAGAATATACGCAATCGTTGCAGCAAGTTGAACGTGAGAGAATGGGATCTGGAAGGGTATACCATCTTGAATTTTTGGCAACAAAATAAAATAATTATCATGTGATTGATGCAATCCATCAAAAGTATTGGGAAATACAATATTTTAGAAAGGAAGGGAGACAGAGTGCGTAGCATGATACATCCTTTGACAGTGAGATGGTTCCTGAGATTCTAGTCTGTTGTGCAACAAATAAAAATAAATAGCAAACATAGAGTTTGGTGCTGTCATAAGACAGAACATGTGCTACGCAATGATAAAATGTCCAGAAAAGAGTCTTCAATGTAATTTATGCATAACATTGTATACACGTTGTGTTAAACTTAACCAATTATAATTGAAGCCCATGTTGTTTCTGGAGTGCTAACATGCATAAAGGACAATTCGAAAAGACTTGGAGCAAGACGTACATAAGTGGATTGAGATGGCATTTAACGTGTTTGCATCTGGATTAGAGAGTAGATGTTGGTGATTCCTGAGGAATGTGTGGGCACAGCGGCAGTTGAGAGGAGCGTCCAGCTGCAGTGGCTAGATTTAGTTTTGATTAATGAACTGATAAAACTACAATCAGAGGGTAGGTGCTTCTGTTGCCAGCAATACCAGGCACGAAATAAGTTTTACTCCTCTAATCAAAATTGGATGCTCTTCAACGGTCATGGTGGTGGTGAGACCAGGAGCAAATTTGCAAGAGGAGAAGTCCCAAACTTACATGTGTATCTCTGTGTATGGTATCTTCGTACTCTTTCTTCTTTTTCGTGAGTCCGTTTGCTTCTTTCTGGCATCATCGAGACACCTGCGGTTCAACTTGACGAAGCACACAAAATCAAACGCAATAAAAAGGTATAGAGCTGGCATAACATCTGTTCAGTGTCATGCTAACTTCCGGCAAGGTTACAACATCGCTGAATAAAGTAATCAAAGCTGATTCTACTGAAACAAAACCTTACAGTTTGGGAACTACTAACAAATGAAGGTACTCCTACCTGCCAACAAAAATAGATCTCGAACAAACAAATCGATTCAATTATATAAACCATCAAAATTCCATATGAGAGAGATATTGCAGCAACAGATCCAAACCTTTCTAAATGGATGAAACTCTTGGCATTGCCTTGAGCCAGTGAGGATTGGAGGAGGCTAGATGCAACGCGGAGAAAGGGGATCGGAGAAGGCATGTACCCAGGGGAGTAAATTGGGAAGGTAAGATCATGGTTGGTATATATGCGTCATTGCGTCTGTCTCTTGAGCTTCAGACTGGAAGTGGATCGGACGAAGTGTGTATCAAGAGAAATAAATGGGAAGGCAAGACGCTATTGTCTTCAAGGATGGATTTATTGCGTTGAATGCGGGGATTGGCGTTCCCGTTGCGAGCGGTGGCCATGGAGGAAGAGGAACCGAGCGGAGTCGTGGTGGGGGAGAGATGTACGGGGCGATCTGGGAGGAAGACGGACAGAGTCGTGGACTCGTGGTGACGCTTTCTTTTTTTTTCGCAAGGGAAGCTAGGTCGAACGGGTCATGGGCCATTGCCTTCGGTCGGCCCATCTTGTCGACGCGTGGGTCTGGCCACGAAGGTAGTACTGTCGTTCGTTCGTGGGGGGTGCTGTCTGCCGACCTGGTCGGCACGGAGCAGGCGCCGCACACCCCACAGGCGGATGGTTTGGGCCGGCCCAATATTTCCGTTCAATTTTTCTTTATTTTTCCGGTTTTTTACTTTTCTTTTTCTGTTATTTCTTTTTATGTTTCTTAAAAGCTAAAAATATTTATAATGCGAAGTTTTACAATTTTGTTTAAAATATTTTTTTTCGAAAATTCGTTCTTTTGTTCTAAATATTTTCAAATTTAGAAGATTTTTTAAAAAAAATTCAATTTTAATTTTTTATTTCAAAATTTGAACATTTTTTGATACGAACAGAAACTTAATTTGAACATTTTTAAGTACGAACAAAAATTTAATTTGAACATTTTTTAATATGAACAAAAATTTAATTTGAACATTTTTTAATATGAACAAAAATTAATTTAAACATTTTTTAATACGAACGTAAATTGAATACGAACAAAAAATAATTTGAACAATTTTCACAATTAAATATTTTCGATGTTTGAAAGTTTTTCAAATTTGAACTTTTTCGAATTTGAACAAAAAAAAGAACGAAAAGAAAAAGAAAAACAAACAAACAAACAAAAACGAAAAAACAGAAACGGAAAAATAAAAAAGCGAAAAATGGGCCAGGCCCATACCCGACCAGGGGTGTGCGGTGCCTGGTTGGCACCGACCTGGTCGGTGTATAGGAATCCCGTTCGTTCGTGCCGTGTCGGTCTGGCATAAAAACGTTGCCTACCGCTGGGAACAATAAGGGGGAAGGTAAAGATTTTTAATGAGGTGACGTGACTTGCTGTGAGATCAGTAAAATGGGACCATCTATTAAGAAAGAGAAGATACGGAGTAGCCTCCTTTTCTTCTCTCACTTTTTCCCTGTCGGCGGTTGAGCTCCTTAATAAGCAATACCAGGTCTTATCTATACCTACTAAAAATAAATGTACGTTCACTACGGGAAAACAACACTTTGCCTTGCAACGATTTGCACGGCAAAGAGCTCCATATGCACGGCAAAGCCTTTGTCGTGCGACGCCGCACGGTAAAGATCGCACGGCATTGCTGTTGGCGGCAACAGTTTCTTTGCCGTGCGTGTCCCGAAAGTTGCGCGGCAAAGCCTTTGCCGTGCTCGCCGTTCGATGTCGTGCGCCCAACAGGCTACCGTGCAACGATCTTTTGTCGTGCGCTCGAAATCTTTGTCATTGCCGTGCGTTAGGGCTTTGTCGTGCGCCAGCCCAGTGCCGTGCAACGACACTTTGTCGTGCGCCCTGCCCCCTGCGTGCATGGCAAAGCCTCCTCCATGCACACCCTCCTGCGTGCCAATAGCACAGCCGCGCGCCACGTGGCGCATTTGTCGTGTGTGCACACGGCAAAGTGACCAAATGTCTTTGCGTGTGCATACACACGGCAAAGGCACCTCCATTTTTCAGAGTTTGGTTGTTTTTCATTGTTTCCTACATACAATTCAATATATATGATATATATCCATAACAACAATATATGTAGCACTTTAACAACATATAACAAGTGCATATAGTCCATACAAGTGCATACAAGTGTATATAGAGTCCATACAAGTCCATTACAACGACGACAAGTGCATAATCCAACAAGTTCATAGAGTTCATAGAATCCAACAACGACAAGTTCATAGAATCCAACAATGACATGTGCATAGTCCAAAGGTGAAAAGGAAGAGCATGATGACACGTTCATAGAATCCATATGGCATTAACCTTGTCCTCCTCCATTGCTTCTCATGGCACCATCTTCATTGCTTTGTCCTTCTCCTACAAGGTGAAAAGGAAAAGCATGACATGAGATGCATTTAGCATGCATGGCTACATTTACATATTGACATGGAATTAGTATTTGCATATTGACATGGAATTGAACAAGTATTAGTATTTGCATATTGACATGGAATTGAACAAGCATGGCTCTATGGCTACATTTCAACAAGTATTAGCATTTGCATATTGACATGGAATTGAACACGGTGGCATGAAATCGCTAAATTTACAAGTGTCATGGCTTTCTACAACCTAGAAGCGCGTTGGGCACAAGTGTAGGAGAACTCACTGGGGATCAGGTTCCGATGATGTTCGTGTTGCTGACGGTGAAAGGTGTCACTGGGCTCGTGGGCGGTGCCTGGATGAGCAGCATGTTCATCATCATCTGTGAAGGCCCTTGCATCTGATGTCATTATTAGTCAATAAGACAAGAGAAAGGACATTTGGTGGAGATATGGAGTTAACCACTTACCCATGGCAAGGAGAAAGGAGGAGTAGGAAGACTCCCCGGTGGAGAAGATAGAGCGGATTGGCTCATCATCCAGCTCATCTGCTCCTGCTGCATCTGCTGCATCATCTGCAGCAGCTGCTGCTGGTAGTCCCTAAGATGCTGCTCCAGATGCGCCTTCCGCTCCCGGGCCTCCTGTTCCCTTGCTGTCATCTCCACCTATGTTGTGTTGCCGCGATGTCATTAACATTTCAATGGAAAGCATGTAAAGAAATGTAGAGGACCGAGGAAGAACATACTCGTAACCGCTCGACAGCTAGATCTGACGCCCGTGACCGGGTCTCTACCTGAGGCTGGCCGATCTGACGACCACGACGGATCTGGCGGAGAGTTGGAACAGTCGCTGGGTCGACGTACCCGTCACCAAGCCATAGGTGTTCATGCTTCATGCCTTCTCCCGCAAGCACCGCAACCTCAACGTCAAAGTCCTCGGCCTCTGGCTGGGAGGTCTCGCCGTGCTTCTCCTTGAACTTCGATACATATGTCGTACACTGGGTCTCGGCTTGCTTGTTGACCCACGTGGACCCCGTCTCAGGATGCGGCGTGCGCCTTTGCTTCATCTTTCGAATCAAGCTAAATACGTTCGTCTTCGCTCTTGTCCCGACTTCCTGCAAAAGAGAATATGTAATTAAGTGAAGTGGGACACCCTTGCGGAGTAAACAATATATAACATGAATTCAAAGAATGAAGGAACCATCTGCTCACCTCGGCATGCATGTGAAGAGAGAGGGGGTGCTGCCTTGGATATGCGATCCACCTCGCATCTCTGGCCGCTTCTGATGGCCCTCCTCGTGCTTCTTGAGGTACTGGGGGCATGTCCACCACATGATCATCGCTATAAAGCACTTTTGGTCATTGCTGACGTACTGAGGAGGGTTCTACATGCACAAGATAGACCCATTATGGTAAAATAAACTACATGGCGATAAACAAATCAATAACACATAAATGCAAATACCTGGAGGTACTGCCACGGTCTCATGAGCGTGTCCCGAGCGTCCTTGATACGTCTCAAACGTATCTATAATTTTTTATGCTCCATGCTTGTTTTACACAATTCATATATGTTTTGCTTACACTTCATTGCACTTTTACATGATTTCCGGCACTAACCTATTAACAAGATGCCACAGTGCCAGTTCCATGTTTTCTGCTGTTTTTTGTATTTCAGAAAAGTTATACAGGAAATATCCTTGGAATTAGACGAAACAAAAGTCGAAGTCAATATTTTACCAAAACAAAGACGAAGTCCAGAGGGGGGTCGAAGAGGCGCCACAGGGCGGCCAGACCTGCCCTTGGTGTGGCCTGGCCCTGGCCTGCGCCAAGGGGTGTGTGGGCCCTCCAGGCACCCCACCGACCTAAATCTTCTGCCTATTTATACATCTTCTCGGGAAAACCCTGGATACCCGAGCCTCCATCCATGAAAAGTTCCGTTGCGGTCGCCATCGCACAACCCATCTTGGGGGGTTCTGAAACTCTTCCTGGCACCCTGCCGGGGGGAAATCATCGTCGAAGGCATCTACATTGCCATGACCGCCTCCGATGTGTCGCGTCAGTAGTTCATCCCTGGAGTATGGGTCAATAGCAATAGCTAGATGGTTGTCTTCTCCACTTTGTGCTTCATGGATAGATCTTGCGAGATGCCTTACATGATCAAGATCATCTTTATGTAATCCTACATGTTGTGTTTGCTGGGATCCGATGAATATTGTATACTATGTTGAGATTGATTATATATTCATGTCATATGCTATTTGTGATCTTGCATGCTCTCCGTTGCTAGTAGAAACTCTGGCCAAGTGGACACTTGTGACTCCAAGATGGGGTATTTATGCTCAATAGTAGGTTCATGCCTCTAGTTTTCTGGGAGAGTGACAATAACTTCTAAGATCGTAGATGTGTTGTTGCTACTAGGGAGAAAACAACAATGTTTTATCGAGGGTAATTCTATTGTTTACTTTACACACATTGATTAATGCGATAATCTATTGCTTACAATTCAATACTGAAAGGGGTTCGGATGATAACCGGAAGGTGGATTATTAGTCATAGACGTAGTTGGATTACAGTCTATGTATTATGTTGTAGTGCCCAATCAAATCTCAGATTAATCATCGTGTCATGTATGGTTGCTATTTTGTCAATCGCCCAGCTGTAATTTGTTCACCTAACATACTATTTATCTTTATGGAGAGACACCTCTAGTGAACTGTGGACCCCGATCCTGTTTTTACATTGATAGATTCATCGACTGTAATCTTGTTCTGTTTACTTTCTGCAAACATCTCTTTCCACTCGATACGTGTAATCCTTTGTCTTCAGCAAACCGGTGAGATTGACAACCTCACTGTAAGTTGGAGCAAATTACTTTGGTTGTGTTGCGTGCAAGTTTTACGTTGTTGCTGACGCCGGTAGTGCGCCCTGCAACTAGTCAGCTAGCAACACCTTAAGAAGTCACGCCTTTCTCCTACTGGTCGATTAAACCTTGGTTTCGTACTGAGGGAAAACTTGTTGCTATGATCATCACACCTTTCTCTTGGGGTTTCCCAACCACTTCCACAACAATCGAGCCAAGATTGTCTGGCGCCATCACCGGAGTGATACGTCTCCGACGTATCGATAATTTCTTATGTTCCATGCCACATTATTGATGATATCTACATGTTTTATGCACACTTTATGTCATATTCGTGCATTTTCTGGAACTAACCTATTAACAAGATGCCGAAGTGCCAGTTCCTGTTTTCTGCTGTTTTTGGTTTCAGAAATCCTAGTAACGAAATATTCTCGGAATCAGACGAAATCAACGCCCAGGTTCCTATTTTTCCCGGAACCATCCAGAACACACGAGAAGGACCAGAGGGGGGGCACAGGGCCACCAAACCACACCCCGGCGCGGCCCAAGGGGGGGCGCGCCCCCCTATGGTTTGGGCAGCCCGTGGCCCCTCCGACTCCGACTCTTCGCCTATTTAAGCCGTCGTGACCTAAAACCTCGACACCAATTGACGAAAACCACAGAAACCTTCCAGAGCCGCCGCCATCGCGACGCCAAGATCTGGGGGACAGGAGTCTCTGTTCCGGCACGCCGCCGGGACGGGGAAGTGCCCCCGGAAGGCTTCTCCATCGACACCGGAGCCATCTCCACCGCCGTCTTCACCGCCATCTTCACCGCCATCGCTGCCTCCATGATGAGGAGGGAGTAATTCACTCCCGAGGCTGAGGGCTCCGCTGTAGCTATGTGGTTAATCTCTCTCCCATGTACCTCAATACAATAATCTCATGAGCTGCTTTACATGATTGAGATTCATATGAGTTTTGTATCACAATTCATCTATGTGCTACTCTAGTGATGTTATTAAAGTATTCTATTCCTCCTGCATGGTGTAAAGGTGACTAGTGTGTGCCCCATGTGGTTCTTGTCGTAGGCTATGATCATGATCTCTTGTGGATTGTGAAGTTAACTATTGCTATGATGGTATTGATGTGATCTATTTGGTTATGTTGATCTATCTTACACTATAAGGTTACTTAAATATGAACAAATTGTGGAGCTTGTTAACTCCGGCATTGAGGGTTCGTGTAATCCTACGCAATGCGTTCATCATCCAACAAAAGTGTAGAGTATGCATTTATCTATTCTGTTATGTGATCAATGTTGAGAGTGTCCACTAGTGAAAGTGTAATCCCTAGGCCTTGTTCCTAAATACTGCTATCGCTGCTTGTTTACTGTTTCACTGCGTTACTACTGCTGCGTTACTACTGCTTGTTCTTGTCTGGGCAAAGCACTTTTCTGGTGCCGTTGCTACTGCTTATTCATACCACCTGTATTTCACTATCTCTTCGCCGAACTAGTGCACCTATTAGGTGTGTTGGGGACACAAGAGACTTCTTGCTTTGTGGTTGCAGGGTTGCATGAGAGGGATATCTTTGACCTCTTCCTCCCTGAGTTCGATAAACCTTGGGTGATCCACTTAAGGGAAAACTTGCTGCTGTTCTACAAACCTCTGCTCTTGGAGGCCCAACACTGTCTACAGGAAAAGGAGGGGGAAGTAGACATCAAGCTATTTTCTGGCGTCGTTGCCGGGGAGGAAAGGTAAAAGGTACTCACACTCCGGACTTTGGCTACTAAGCTATTTTCGCCATTGTAAGTACTCGAAGCTATTTCCTTTAGATCCTGCAATTGCATCTTTTTGTTTCTTGTTTACACTAGTTAGGCATAATGGAAAACAACAAAAAAATTGGTGAGCTTTTTAGTCTTTTTCCTGATTTAGAATTGTTTGATGCGAAAATTAAAAAACCTATGGAACCTTATTTGCATGCTAGTAGCGATGTTATTAGTATGAATGCAATTACTGCTAATGCTATGAAGAAGTCTAAGCTTGGGGAAGCTAGTTTTTGTGATCTTTTTAGCTTCCCATCTTTAGGGGAGAAAATTTGTTCTGATAATGCTTTATCTCCCATATGCGATAACTCTAATGATGCTTCTGATATTTTGAGTCCACCTGCTGAAAGTATTCCGTATAAAATACCTATGAAAATTATTGAACGTGTTATGGACAATCACTATAAAGGGGATGGAACTGTCCATCCTAGAGATCATTTACTGTTTTTGCACGAATTATGCGGGTTATTCAAGTGTGCAGGTATCTCTATGGATGAAGTGAAGAAGAAGCTATTCTCCGTTTCGCTGTCTGGTAAAGCGGCGCATTGGTATAAATTGTTGGAGAATAGGCATTCTCTTGGTTGGGAGGAAATTGCATCTCTCTTTTATTCTAAATTTTATCCTCCGCATGAAGTGCATATTGATAGGAATTATATTTATAACTTTTATCCTCGTGATGGAGAGAGTATTTCTCAAGCGTGGGGGAGATTGAAATCTCTAATGCTCAAATGTCCCATTCATGAGCTCCCTCGTAATGTTATTGTTAATAATTTTTATGCGAGGCTTTCAGGACAACACAAGGACTATCTGGACGCGTGTTCGGAAGGATCTTTCACAAGCAAAGAGGTTGAAGCTAGGTGGGATCTTCTTGATCGGATTGAGGACAACGCTGAAGGATGGGAGAATAATGAAGGTAAAGAGTCAGGTATAAATTATGATTATGAATGCATTGAAGCTTTTATGGATACCGATAAATTTCGAAATATGAGTGCTACTTATGGTCTTGACTCTCAAGTTGCTGCAAATCTTTATAAAGCCTTTGCTTCTCATTTTGAATTGCCTAAAAAGAATTTTGATAAGTATCATGAACCTTTTAAAGAGGCTTGCATGAAGAATCAAATTGTTGTTAATTATTGCAATAAGCATGCTCAAACTCCTCAGAATTATATTTCTTATAAGCATGTTAATTTTTGTGGAATGCATAGACCTTGTGGAATTAATCAAGTCAAAGATGAATATTGCATCCATCATATTAATGAAAAAACTAGAAAGTGGTTTAAAGCTCTAGATGATCTTGGTAAAAAAGTTTGTGCCCTCTATCCTTTTATTTGTGAAGTTTGCCATGAAGTGGGTCATTTTAATTTTCAATGCTCCTCCAATGATAATTTGAACCCAATGAGTGCTGCAAATTTGTATTGTGATGATGAAATTACTCCTAATCAGCATGATGAACTTACTTTATTCTTGGGGTGTGAAGAACTGTCGAGAAAAATCTCTTTGTTACATATGAGTGATCTTGATATTGATGATGTCCTGCATGGGTGTTTTTCTTATTTCATTGATAATAGCCATACAAATACTTACATACAAAATATTTTAGAAGACGACACCTTGCCAAAATATGATAGGACCGCCATGTGTTTTGAACTAATTAATGAAAAGGAGGAATCCTTCCAAGTTTCTTCTATTGTTTCTGAAAGTAAATCAGGTTATGCGGACAAGCTACCCTTCAAGCCTCTTCCTCCTAAAGAAGGAAATGAGGAGAAGGAAGAGAAGAAGAAGAAGAAGGGAACAAAGAAGAAGAAGAGGAAGAAGAATAAGAAGAAAGAGGTAACGGCGTATCCCCGCGTGAATGAGATAACGCTAAGTAACCGTAAGTATGTTGCTCCTAATGATTATTGTGATAATGAATCTAAATATGATGATCTTCCTATGCCCTTTACATACATTAGCGATCATGATTTGAATGAGCACACTACTTTTGATATTGCAAATCTCTGGGAAACTAATTCTGAAAATGATGATAATAATTGCCATAGTGTCAGTGCTATCCATGCTTCCTCCCATAATAATATAGAAAGCTGTAAGCTTGGGGAAGAGGTGTTTGAAAATCCTTTTGCTACTGATCATTATGTGTTTGATACATCCCCTTCTAATAACAATGATGGTATGGTCATAGATAAACCGACTGTGAAAGATAACTATTCTATTTCTTATGATGACACTGTGCCTCCGATCTTTGATGATTATTATAAAGAATGCTATGATATAGGTTATAACTATCCTTATGAAACTTGTCATAGTCATGATTGGATTACCAAAAACAATTCCCTTAATATGCAACTTGTTTACCATGTTCAAATTCTTGATAATAATCTTGCTCCAATTACTATTAATGAGAAGAACTCTTCTTATGCCAAATTTAATGATACTTCTATGCATATGAACCATGATAAGAATGTTTTAAGTGATGGGTATATTGTGGATTTCATCAATGATGCTACTGAAAGTTATTATGAGAGAGGGAAGTATGGTCGTATGCATCTTAATAATATTGAGTTTCCCCTCTTTATGTTGAGAATCTTGAAGTTACTCGTGTTTTATCCTCTTATGCTTGTCACTTTGTTCTTCATGAATTCATTTGTGTACAAGATTCCTCTTTATAGGAAGCATGTTAGACTTAAATTTGTTTCGAATTTGCCTCTTGAAGCTCTCTTTTGCTTCAAATACTATTTCCCGCGAATGGATTATTAAAACTGCTGAGCCCATCTTAATGGCTATAAAGAAAGAACTTCTTGGGAGATAACCCATGCGTTATTTTACTACAGTACTTTGTTTTATATTTGTGTCTTGGAAGTTGTTTACTACTGTAGCAACCTCTCCTTATCTTAGTTTTGTGTTTTGTTGTGCCAAGTGAAGCCTCTAATCGAAGGTTGATACTAGATTTGGATTTCTGCGCAGAAACAGATTTCTATCTGTCACGAATCTGGGCTGCTTTCTCTGTAGAAAAATCAGAAAAATATGCCAATTTACGTGCGTGTT
The DNA here is from genome assembly GCF_019359855.2 of Lolium perenne. NCBI lineage: Eukaryota > Viridiplantae > Streptophyta > Magnoliopsida > Poales > Poaceae > Lolium > Lolium perenne. Next base: position 47,823,227 of record NC_067244.2, read on the forward strand.
CCTCAGATATGTACGCAACTTTCATTAGTTTTGAGTTTTCTGATCTGAGCAACGGAAGTATTTATTAGAAATTCGTCTTTACGGACTGTTCTGTTTTGACAGATTCTGCCTTTTATTTCGCATTGCTTCTTTCGCTGTGCTGGGTGGATTTCTTTGTTCCATTACCTTCCAGTAGCTTTGAGCAATGTCCAGAAGTGTTAAGAATGATTGTGTCACCTCTGAACATCTGAGTTTTTGATTATGTACTAACCCCTCTAATGAAGTTTATGAGAAGTTTGGTGTGAAGGAAGTTTTCAAGGGTCAAGAGAGGAGGATGATATACTATGATCAAGAAGAGTGAAAGCTCTAAGCTTGGGGATGCCCCGGTGGTTCACCCCTGCATATATCAAGAAGACTCAAGCGTCTAAGCTTGGGGATGCCCAAGGCATCCCCTTCTTCATCGACAAATTATCAGGTTCCTTCTCTTGAAACTATATTTTTATTCGGTCACATCTTATGTGCTTTACTTGGAGCGTCTGTATGCTTTTATTTTTGTTTGTGTTTGAATAAATTGGATTACATCATGCTTGTGTGGGAGAGAGACACGCTCCGCTATTGCATATGAACACATGTGTTCTTAGCTTTTTGTATTCATGGCGAAGTTTCTCCTTCGTTAAATTGTTATATGGTTGGAATTGGAAAATGATACATGTAGTAATTGCTATAATGTCTTGGGTAATGTGATACTTGGCAATTGTTGTGCTCATGTTTAAGCTCTTGCATCATATGCTTTGCACCCATTAATGAAGAAATACATAGAGCATGCTAAAATTTGGTTTGCATATTTGGTCTCTCTAAGGTCTAGATAATTTCTAGTATTGAGTTTGAACAACAAGGAAGACGGTGTAGAGTCTTATAATGTTTTCAATATGTCTTTTATGTGAGTTTTGCTGCACCGGTTCATCCTTGTGTTTGTTTCAAATAAACCTTGCTAGCCTAAACCTTGTATCGAGAGGGAATACTTCTCATGCATCCAAAATACTTGAGCCAACCACTATGCCATTTGTGTCCACCATACCTACCTACTACATGGTATTTTCCGCCATTCCAAAGTAAATTGCTTGAGTGCTACCTTTAAAATTCCATCATTCACCTTTGCAATATATAGCTCATGGGACAAATAGCTTAAAAACTATTGTGGTATTGAATATGTAATTATGCACTTTATCTCTTATTAAGTTGCTTGTTGTGCGATAACCATGTTTACTGGGGACGCCATCAACTACTCTTTGTTGAATTTCATGTGAGTTGCTATGCATGTCCGTCTTGTCTGAAGTAAGAGAGATCTACCACCCTATGGTTAAGCATGCATATTGTTAGAGAAGAACATTGGGCCGCTAACTAAAGCCATGATCCATGGTGGAAGTTTCAGTTTTGGACATATATCCTCAATCTCAAATGAGAAAATTATTAATTGTTGTTACATGCTTATGCATAAAAGAGGAGTCCATTATCTGTTGTCTATGTTGTCCCGGTATGGATGTCTAAGTTGAAGAATAATCAATAGCGAGAAATCCAATGCGAGCTTTCTCCTTAGACCTTTGTACAGGCGGCATAGAGGTACCCCTTTGTGACACTTGGTAAAAACATGTGCATTGTGATGATCCGGTAGTCCAAGCTAATTAGGACAAGGTGCGGGCACTATTAGTACACTATGCATGAGGCTTGCAACTTGTAAGATATAATTTACATGATACATATGCTTTATTACTACCGTTGACAAAATTGTTTCATGCTTTTAAAATCAAAGCTCTAGCACAAATATAGCAATCGATGCTTTCCTCTTTGAAGGACCATTCTTTTACTTTTATTGTTGAGTCAGTTCACCTATCTCTCTCTACCTCAAGAAGCAAACATTTGTGTGAACTGTGCATTGATTCTTACATACTTGCTTATTGCATTTGTTATATTGCTCTGCATTGACAATTATCCATGAGATATACATGTTATAAGTTGAAAGCAACCGCTGAAACTTAATCTTCCTTTGTGTTGCTTCAATGCCTTTACTTTGAATTATTGCTTTATGAGTTAACTCTTATGCAAGACTTATTGATGCTTGTCTTGAAGTGCTATTCATGAAAAGTCTTTGCTATATGATTCACTTGTTTACTCATGTCATATACATTGTTTTGATCGCTGCATTCACTACATATGCTTTACAAATAGTATGATCAAGGTTATGATGGCATGTCACTCCAGAAATTATCTGTGTTATCGTTTTACCTGCTCGGGACGAGCAGAACTAAGCTTGGGGATGCTGATACGTCTCCGACGTATCGCTAATTTCTTATGTTCCATGCCACATTATTGATGATATCTACATGTTTTATGCACACTTTATGTCATATTCGTGCATTTTCTGGAACTAACCTATTAACAAGATGCCGAAGTGCCAGTTCCTGTTTTCTGCTGTTTTTGGTTTCAGAAATCCTAGTAACGAAATATTCTCGGAATCGGACGAAATCAACGCCCAGGTTCCTATTTTTCCCGGAACCATCCAGAACACACGAGAAGGACCAGAGGGGGGGCACAGGGCCACCAAACCACACCCCGGCGCGGCCCAAGGGGGGGGCGCGCCCCCCCTATGGTTTGGGCAGCCCGTGGCCCCTCCGACTCCGACTCTTCGCCTATTTAAGCCGTCGTGACCTAAAACCTCGACACCAATTGACGAAAACCACAGAAACCTTCCAGAGCCGCCGCCATCGCGACGCCAAGATCTGGGGGACAGGAGTCTCTGTTCCGGCACGCCGCCGGGACGGGGAAGTGCCCCCGGAAGGCTTCTCCATCGACACCGGAGCCATCTCCACCGCCGTCTTCACCGCCATCTTCACCGCCATCGCTGCCTCCATGATGAGGAGGGAGTAATTCACTCCCGAGGCTGAGGGCTCCGCTGTAGCTATGTGGTTAATCTCTCTCCCATGTACCTCAATACAATAATCTCATGAGCTGCTTTACATGATTGAGATTCATATGAGTTTTGTATCACAATTCATCTATGTGCTACTCTAGTGATGTTATTAAAGTATTCTATTCCTCCTGCATGGTGTAAAGGTGACTAGTGTGTGCCCCATGTGGTTCTTGTCGTAGGCTATGATCATGATCTCTTGTGGATTGTGAAGTTAACTATTGCTATGATGGTATTGATGTGATCTATTTGGTTATGTTGATCTATCTTACACTATAAGGTTACTTAAATATGAACAAATTGTGGAGCTTGTTAACTCCGGCATTGAGGGTTCGTGTAATCCTACGCAATGCGTTCATCATCCAACAAAAGTGTAGAGTATGCATTTATCTATTCTGTTATGTGATCAACGTTGAGAGTGTCCACTAGTGAAAGTGTAATCCCTAGGCCTTGTTCCTAAATACTGCTATCGCTGCTTGTTTACTGTTTCACTGCGTTACTACTGCTGCGTTACTACTGCTTGTTTACTGTCCTGGGCAAAGCACTTTTCTGGTGCCGTTGCTACTGCTTATTCATACCACCTGTATTTCACTATCTCTTCGCCGAACTAGTGCACCTATTAGGTGTGTTGGGGACACAAGAGACTTGCTTTGTGGTTGCAGGGTTGCATGAGAGGGATATCTTTGACCTCTTCCTCCCTGAGTTCGATAAACCTTGGGTGATCCACTTAAGGGAAAACTTGCTGCTGTTCTACAAACCTCTGCTCTTGGAGGCCCAACACTGTCTACAGGAAAAGGAGGGGGAAGTAGACATCACGGAGCACCATCAAGATTTTCTGGCGCCGTTGCCGGGGAGAAAGAGGATTTCTACAAGGGGAGTCTCTCATCTCCAATTTCTTTACTTTGTTATTGTTTGCTTATTTTACTTTATTTTGTTTTGTTTGCTTTATTATATCAAAAACACAAAAAATAGTTTCTTTTATAGTCGTCTTTATATCAAAAACACAAAATTATAGTTTCTATTATTGCTGCTATTTCTATTGCTTAGTTTTACTTTTGCCAAAATGTTTATTCCTGTTACTATGTCACCTGAGGAAATGATTTTCACTTTCAAGCAAGGGAGTGAGGAGAGTTTCAAGGAAGCTTGGTGTATAATTAATAGTTTCTTACAATAAAATTGAACCGAAAATGACTCTGGGCTTGCTTTTTAGTAGCTTTTATTTTGGTCATATTCTGTGTTATAGATATATTTTGGACACAGTAGCTGGGGAAGATTTCCTTCATTGTGATGGAGATCAAGATTTTAATGCCATAAAAAAGTTGATTGCAACATATAGCTCACCTAGTGATTTTGACCCATTCCTTGTGAGAATTTTTCTAGATTAAATACTCTTGAGACAAGTACAACTGAATTAAAAGAATATTATAATATGCTTCGGGAGAAGTATGATCATGTTCCAACAAACTCTGAACCCGGAAGTTGGCTCCCTTCAGTGAAAGTTGATGTAGGTGGTGAATTTTTTTATGCTCGTTGCGATATTATGTCTGAATTTTGCCTTATGCCTAGAGATATTTACGAGTCTTTAAATCTTTGGGGACTTTCCGAGGGAGGAGAATAAATATCTCTTACCAATAATGATGTTATATTACCCATTGGAATTGCTGAAGGAGTGCATACAATTTTTTTAGGGAGAATGGTATCCACTGATTATCTTGTCATTGAATATGTAGGAAAAGGACAATTCACGTTTGGGCAATCACTACTAAAACTTATGGGAGCAAGGATTGATGTTGGGAAGGTATCATGATTTTCACCTCCTCACCATGTGGTTCTCATTGTTTCCCTAAGAAAAAGCGTAAAGGTAGGAGAGGTATGCGCAAGGCTTCCGCCAATTATTATGTTGATGCTTCTTTACTTGATAATACTTGATGCTCACACTCTTTTTGTGCAATGCTTCCTCCAATTATGATATTGATGCTTCTTTACTTGATAATACTTGATGCTCACACTTTTTCTGCGCCTAGCAGCCGCCGGATCCGTAGATTGAGTACGTTGTCCCTACTCTACCTCGATCTGAGATAGAATTTCGGCAGCACCTCCCTGCTGCTCTCCCGATACACGTCTCAACAAAAAGCCGAGAGGGGTGTGCATCCGAAGAACAACGGGGAGGCACTACTGAAATATGTTCTCGGATCGGGGTAGAGCAAGGAGAACATACCCAACTACGCATCCGCCGGCTGTCCCGATAAATGTCGTAAGAGTTACTGTTCATAATATGCGAGACCACTAATGCATATTTATCCGTGTAACCCTTATGGTCGGGAAGAGACGCTTGGGTATCGCGACATACTTGGTAATCTAGACACAAAAAAACCTATGTACATATAAAGGCGGGAGGGAGATTTATACCCTATACACGTGAGAGAATCTTCGAATAAGATCCAGGACGCCCCATCAAACACCCCCGCGACGCTGCCCCCGTGTCCACCTCGAAGCATCACCCGCATAGCGATAAAATAAAATAGTCATGCAAGTGAACACGATTTTTTTACAATAGTGGTATAACAATATTACTTCACCATAAAGAATTAAAGTGCAAAAAAATAATTCATTTGACCACTTTTACTTAAAATTCACTTGCAGCACATTATCTTATTTTTGCTGTATGGGCCTACTTTTACATATTCGACTCCTAAACACCTTTTTTGAAAAATAAAATCCTATTTCTATTTTAAACTACACTAAAATCTTATAGTAAACTAAAATCCTATTTCTAATTTATACTAAACCAAAATCCTATTTCTAATTTATACTACACTAAAATCCTGTTATACTAAATTAATTCATACTACACCAACTTATACTACACTATCCTATCATCACTAACCTTCTTGTGCAGGGGCGCGGGAGGCAGGGCGGGAGCTGCAGGAACTATGGGCAGGGGCCGCCCCGGTGGTGGTGGCTCGGCGACGAGGCGGTGCGGGCCGGGGGACAGGGCGAGGCGGCAACGGCGGGAGTGGTGGCGGGCGGCGTGTGCGTGGGTGGTGGCGGGAGGCGACGGCGGGAGGAGAGGAGTGGGGGAGCTCGGCTGCGGCGGGGGAGCAGGATCGAATGGGAGGAGCCTGCGTGTGTGGAGGAGGAGGGTGGCAGTGCTCGGCGCGTGGGAGGAGGAAAGGGTGGGCGTGGGTGCGTGTGTTCGATCCGGCCAGAAACACCTGGTCAGATCGAGCCGCGTTTAGGATTATGCGCGGGTCTTTGCCATGCGCAAAGACGCTTTGACGTGCGGCAAGACCTTGCCGTGCGCCCTAGCATCTTTGTTGTGCGCAAAGGCTCTTTGTCGTGCGCTAGTGCACGACAAAGTTACATTTTTTTTACCTTTTACCATTTTAATTGTCATGAATATTTAATTTTATTTCAAGTTCAATTACCTCTTTTCTCAACATGAGTATTATTTAATAATGTGCTTATCATGCTTTTTTAAAATTATAGGGTTGGAGATTCCATAACCCTAAACCCTAAACTAGGGTGGCTTCGAGTAATGAAACTGCAGCTGCTGACACGGGAGCTGCAAAACCCTAAATCCTAATCCCTAACCCTAACCCTAACCCTAACCCTAAATCCTAACCCTAACCTAAACCCTAATCCTAACCCTAACCCTAACCCTAAACCTAACCCTAACCAGTAGATCTAGGAAGCTCATCTGATAATTGCTAGCTGCGGGTATGCCGGAGGCTACCATGTGCCAAAGAGTCCCAAGCTTGGTTTTCCATGTGTATATGTCCTAAACAAACCTAAAACAATGAAAAGTACATTGGTGGAACCTCACGCGGAGAAATCTAGGGGGTAGACCCGCTGGGGCACACATACCGCTGTTTTTGGGGGGAGGAGGGGGAGAATGACCGCCAGAGCACCGGAATCCCACCAAAACTTGCATGTAGACCTATGATATGTGTGAAAGTGTGGTGGAAGGTGTAATAGTGTGAAAATAGCTCCCCTAAACCCTAAACCCTAAACTGGGGAGGCTTCGAGTAATGCAACTGCAACTGTTGACACGGGAGGTGCAAGACCCTAAATCCTAAACCCTAACCCTAACCCTAAACCCTTAAACTAAAACTAACCCTAACCCTAAATCCTAACCCTAAACCCTAAACCTAAGAGATCAAGGAGGATCTTCTCCGTGCTTTTTCCATGGAAGAGATCGAGGAGGTGCTCAAAGATACAAAAACTGACACGGCTCCAGGACCAGATGGTTTCCCGGTGAGCTTCTTCAAGCGTTTCTGGCCAGGACTAAGAGGGCTAGTCCTACAGATTTTCAATGGATTTGCCTTGGGCACAGTTGATGTTGCCAGGCTCAACTTTGGAATCTTGTCGCTCATCCCTAAGGTGGTGGGGGCAGACTCTATCAAGTAGTACCAGTCGATTTCCCTAATCAACGTGATTTTCAAACTGGTGGCTAAGGCGTATGCGTCAAGACTCTATCCAATAGCCCACAAAATCGTATCCCCAACGCATACGACGTTTATTAAGGGTCGGTTCATCCACGATGGTGCCCTGGCTCTGCACGAGATCTTGCATGAACTCGCAACCAAGAATCTGCATGCTATCATCCTGAAACTTAATTTCGAAAAGGCGTACGACAGGGTTAACTGGGAATTCCTTAGGGAAGTGCTCCATAGGAAAGGTTTTGAAGGTGCTTATATGCATAGGATCATGAAGCTGGTCAGTGGTGGCAAGACTGCAATCTCCATCAATGGAGAGGTTGGCCCGTACTTTCGCAATAAATGTGGGGTGCGACAGGGAGACCCGATTTCACTGTTTCTATTTGATCTGGTAGCAGATGCTCTTGACGAAGTTTTGAGAAGGGAAAATGAAGCAGGCAACATTGCAGGGGTTGTCCTGCATCTTATCGAGGGAGGAGTGTCCCATCTCCAGTATGCGGATGACACAGTTATCTTGATTCAGAACACCCAATTAGGCATCATAAACCTTAAGTTCTTGTGTCAGGAATGAAAATTAATTTTCACAAGAGTGAAGTGGTGGTGCTGAGAGCGCCAAGGGAAGAACAAGCAAGGGTGGCAAACCTCCTAAACTGTAAACAAGGCACCCTACCCTTTAACTATCTCGGTTTCACCATGTGTGATCGCATGATTACAATGGCTGAAATGAAACCGCTGGTTAATGAGGTGGCCCTAAAGATGGAGCCCTGGCAAGGAAGGTTTATGTCGTCAGTGGCGCGAAACCTTGATCAATGCCTGTTTGTCTAACCTCCCTATTTTTCTATGGGATTGTTCCTTCTCACATATGGCACACACGAGGGCTTCGATGGGCATAGGAGCAGATTCTTCTGGGATGGACAGGGAAATAAAAAGAAATACCATATGGTAGCATGGGAGGACATTTGCAAACCCAAGGACCAGGGTGGTCTTGGCGTTATGAATACCAAACTGATGAATGTGACAATGATGTCCAAATGTATTTGGAGAATGCTCACGGAAGATGACAGTAAGTGCTATGGCTTCAATTACTCAAAGTCAAGTACCCGGTGGAGCAGTTCTTCATGACCATGGCGGCGGGAGGCTCTCCCTTCTGGCACAGTTTACATAAACTCAAATCTTCGTTCAAGAGGGGAGCTAGATTCTTTCCTGGTGACAATTCCAGCGTCCTTTTCTGGACTGACCACTGGACCATAGAGGAGGCCCTCAGTGTGAGGTACCCTAGGCTATTCCAAATTTTCTCAAACCCGGACATCACGATTGAACGAGCATATGAAGGTGATGGGTGGCGCATTTTCTTTCGGAGAACCGTTGGACAAGATGAATCCAACCAGTGGCGGTTGTTGGTTCAGGAGCTTGAAGAGGTGGTGCCGGCAGATGGTTGTGACAAGGTGGTGTGGAAGTTGGAGCACTCGGGCCATTTCTCGGTGAACTCTATGTATAAAATGCTTTGCGAGGGCCCTTTGCTCCCTCTTGCAGACTCAATTTGGATGACAAAGGTGCCTCTAAAGATAAATTTGGCAGTTGTCGAGAGGCAGGTTGCCTTCCAATGATCAGATTCGCTAGCGCAGGGGCCCCTCGGATGGTAAGTGTGCCCTGTGCGGGCTACTAGAGAACGTAGATCATATTTTCTTCCAATGTGTGTTGGCGCAATTCGTTTGGAGTGGGATCAGGTTTATGCTCGGTGTGACATGGAACCCTACATCTAGGACTGGGTGGGAGCACTGTTTAGAGGGAATAAATGCCAAATCTAAAAGAGTTCTTCGAGTTCTCTTTGCCGCGATCTGTTGGGCTCTTTAGAAAACCCGCAATAAATTTATGATCGAAGCAAAATTCCCTCGCCAACCCGTCGATTGTATCTTTCTAATCAGAATAAACATGCAGCTATGGAGACCACTCAAAGGAGCAAGGACGAACCACTGCGGACGAGCTGGAGGCGATGCTTAAGGATCTCTTCATCCAAACCTACACACCAGCTCCCTCACGTCAACCTTCTGTCTTACTAGTTTAGATCTTGGTGTTCTTTTGCTCATGTCGACTATGGTTGTAACCTAATACTTGTATGGGACCAGGGTGGTCCGATGACGATGGTGTTGTGGTGCTTGTCTTATCTCGGAACTCTTGTAATTATGTTCGCTTGTGGGCTTTATTAATTTAAAGTTGGGCACCAGGTGCCTTTGTTCTAAAAAAGATATTGTTCTTTTTCTTATTTTTGCGTCTTCAAATCATGGGTGTGGGAGGCATCATGATGATTATCTTTACCTTTGCAAGTTCTCCAGCCCAACGTGTGAGTATGGAGGCTGTTTAGCCAGATGGATTGCAAAGTTGTAGCTAGCTTGCAAGTTCGAGTTCTCGCCTGGCTTGGAGTTGGTGGAGCCAAATTTGCCCGCTTCATGACATGCTGAGGGGTTGTTGGTGACGCCAGTCACTAGAGCCACCACTTTAAGCCACAATATACGTGAACAAGACACTACCATGTGCAAATAAGGAAAATCAGATTATTCAACATAAACTCATTTCATCCCTTTTAAAGGTTTTATGGATTTGGAAGATCAATGACGGGTTATATATAAGAGATTCATCATTGATGTAATAGGATAGTTCACTATTTCAACTAGTTTTTCTTTTGGGATTTTGAGTTCATGTTTATATTTTTTTAGACCAATTTCAGCAAATTTATCGCACCCACAGTCGATCGTTTCAAAATTATTGCGACAAATAGCCTTATCTTGCTCTGCTACACAACTCCCATGTTTTAAGTCTTGAATTTCGACTATCAAAGATGAAGTTGTTACGAGTTATTTGCAAGTGTGGTAGTTGTCAACAGCCAAGACACTAAAGGCATCATCGGCACCGAAGGAATAACCGATCGGGCGGGCATCGTCGATACAAACGACATGGGCTGGCCCTAGAGAGCAGCTGGGCTGCCAGCCTAGCTTCGTAAAGATTACTGGCTGCCCGCGACAAAGGCTACAAAAGGCTCGTGATCCAAGAAGGACGATGTTGTCTAGGAAGGAAGGAAGATCCGGCTTGTATTTTGTACCGCAATTAACGTATCCTTGTAACAAACAGATCGTACGTGAGGGAGGATGGGTGGATCATCTAAACCATATGTACTCCTTGATCTAGATCTCGATGTTTGGTTTCCTCGCCAGATCATACCTGACTTACAATTGGTATTTAGAGCCTACATCCCGGCTCTTCCCGAGCACGACTACAACATGTGTCTTTATCAAGCTCGGCTTCAGCAAGTGATGGCGAAGTTGATGCCGGAAGTTCATCAATGACACATAAACATCTCTTTTACTCTCTAGTTGCCTAGTTTGATAAAGTGAGTGAGATCAGAAGGCAAATTGTAATATCCCAGGTAATGGGGTTACAAAAATATAGGAAACAGATGTGTGCATTGCATTCATGCATAGAAAATCTGGGGAATTTTCGCGCTTTAAAGTAAAACAGTCGCAGTAACTGAAGTTTCACTTGACCTTGGTGGAATTGAAGTAGATCATCAAGTTAAGCGCTATAAACCTCAATGTGACTTTGTTAAAACCTTGTTTTGGGTAGAGATGATTTGATCTATAGGGTTAGATCAAATGGAACTAAAACCAACACAATAACACTTTAATCAATGATCAATTGCTTGATCTCATAACAGATCATAATATGGTAATCCTTGCCATAGCATATGAACATCTATTCAATTACAAATCAAGTAACAATAAAATGGAGAAACTATTCTTACCTTATCTTTTTCATGTCTTAAACTAATCCTTGATCCTACCATGAACCTCATGGTATTCATTCTACTCTATTCCTGGAAACATAACAAGGAGATCAACTCTAAAAATATATATTCCTCTCTACTACATATTAATATACATCAAACCTAGAGAAGTGAGAGTTCTATGTTACTTATTAGAGGATCAATGATAAACCTTGAACTGAACCTTGGATATATATCCATGTATTCAAACCATCAAACTTTAAAGAGAAACCCTAGAATATTATTCCAGACTATCCCTAGAGAGAGAACCCAATTATGTTAAACATAGATATTGATGATCCCATCATTAACTATGGAGCCTAACCTTAGGTTAGTATTAAATTCCTTCCCCAAATAAGAGAGAGACCACTCATACCAATCTTAGCTTTACCTATTTAAGAATAAAGGACAACATTTGAACTAAACTATTAGGTTGTAAACCATTTCCTCTTGGAGTAGTGAGATAACCTAATATTAAATGGAACAAGATTATATCCCTGAATTGATAAAGAAAGAATGAGACTAATTCAACCAACATAGCCAAGTGGAGTTTTAGACTAGATACCTATTGAGATATTGTGAGAACACCATAAACCCTAGAATAACTATTCCTAAATAAGAGAGCTCAAGCTTTGGTGTGATACTCAAGATAGATGAGGTAACACTTGGAATTGAGGGAGAGAACTATTCTTATAACCAGATGATCATAATCATCATTGTTTGAGTAGAACCCTAGCAGAATATCTCAGGCATTCTCCTGGGATATAAACTAATGAGGCAACCATAGAAGTTCCATCCCAGAAAGTAAAAATAGAAGTGCTATACCTTAATTGATCAAGACAAGGCTTGATCATGGAAGTGATAAACCTATTTAATGAGAGATCCTTAGGAAGCCAAACATTGATCATTATAAATTGAGTGATGATCATAAACCCTAAGAACTTGAGGTAGAGAGATTAAGAACAAGTTGATTATGCCTAATCCATGATCATGCTCTTGAGGTATGTGAGGATAAGTTAAACCCTAATAGGATAAGTAGATATCATTCACCACATAAAATCATAGTGAGGTAACTAGTAAGCAACCATAAGCTTATATCCTAACCTATAATTGAGAATCACTTGGTGATCATAAGTAGAATCCTACCACATTTACATTCCACCTATTCTTCACTTAAGAACCACAAGAAAACCTTTAGAGTCAAACTCTATACTCTGAATGGTGAGAAAACATCCATCCATATGACCAAAGTTAACTATAAAAAGAACTATAACCACTGTAATTACTTTAATGATTAATTGAGGATAATAATAGAAGTTAATTAGTAGAAGATTAAACCAATTCTCAAATCCTTAGTAATTAGAGAAGCACATGAAATGTTAAGCAAGTAACCATCTTATCTTGGTTAGGGGAGACTAAACCCTAGCAAATACAATATGGTGTCATCTCAACTCTACAACCCAGAAGTATATCTCAACCCTAGTTTATGTATCACTATGGTGATCATAATATGAACCTAGGCCATAATTGAAATTCAAAACCAACTGCCATTAGGTGAATATTATTAGAACCCTAGTATGGCATATTAATAAAATCTTATACTCCATTTAGTAAACATGAGGAAAACCTTGTGATACATCTTATAAATAAGACCATAAGTGTGATTATGAACCACTTATCTTTATAATTAGAACCAAACCATAATGAGAGTAGTATCTACTCTAAGTATTTCAAGGTGTTATCAAAATAATAGTACCAGTATTAAACTTGAATTAGAATTAAGATAAACCTCACAAGACCTTAATAAATAAGTGTTCACATAAATTCATGTGTAAGTGACCAACATTCTCAAATGAGAGATTAAGTCCTTAGAAATATTCAGGTATATGAAATCATGCCACTAGATCATCTCCTTGACTTATAAAATCTAGGGCACATGAAATCACACCTTTGCAATCCTATTTCAAAATAGGAAACTAAGCCTTAAGATCATAATTCATTAATAAATTCTTGCTAGATAAAGCAAAGTAAATATATCACCTACTATTAAAAAGTAATATAAGTATTATAAAAAAATATTTGGAATTTTAAAAGAAAGAGAATGGAAGATAATAATTATTAACATACCTTTCTGAAATATTGGGTATATTGAACCTATCATTATACTAGAAATCAAAATAATATTTCTCAAGTAGAATTATTACTTAAGAGGTAATTGCCAAGTTAATAGTATTTACAAATATCTACAAACAGATTTGAATTCAAAAATAGAATTGAAAACCAGAAAATAAAGGAGAAAAAGAAAACATAAAAGAAAATAAGAGAGAAGAGAGGATTACCTGAGAGGCCACCGTAGCCCACCACCACAGCCCGGTAAGCAGCCCACCACCGCGGCCCAGTCCACTGCCAGAGCACAGCCCAGTACCCTTTCATAAAAAAATACGATGAGGAGGTCATCCTCATCCTCATCTCTCGCATGGAGGACAGCACCGAGCCGTGATCGTCTTCTCCTCGGTGCTGGCAGCTCCTCCTCGCTCGGCGTGGTGACGAGGCTCACTCCTGGCGCCGTATAAAGCCTCTCGACGAACCCTAGCTCGGTTTTCTTCCTCCTCTGCTTCAATTCTCCCTATACCGAAACCCTGGCTCCGCCAAACTCCATTACCGCCGGCGATGGAGGCCTCCCCAAGATAAGCCGAGCACACCAGCTTCATCACCGTCCTGGACAAGGTCAGCCCCCACAAGGAATCGAGTCGAAACCCCTCGCAGTGACCCCACCGAGCTCATCGTCTCCGACGGCCGGAGATGCCGATTCCGGCGATGCCGACCTCCCCTCGCCTCACCACCAAGCTCAACGTGCTCAGGGTGAGTCACCAGTGCTCAAGCATCTCCTAGCCCTCTCGATTACGCTCTTAATCGTGCCCGCGCCGGTAGCCTGCGAGCGCCGCCGCTCGGCCTCGCCGTCGAGGTTGCTCCGACGACCAATTCGGGGCGGCGTTAGTACCAGTAGGTTCGCCTCGACATGCTTAATCTTGTGGTGTAGTTAGTTTGCCCGGGGAAGCACCGTAATGCCGGCGATCGCCGTCACTGGCCGCCAGTGACACACATGGTGGCCACATCACCGCCACCGAGGCAGCCTATGTGGCCAGGACCCCACCAGTCATTGACTGTGGGTGTATTCTGGTCGGGTAACTCTAGTATTTCTTGTTTAAATTCAATTCCAGAAATTTGCTGCAACTTTGACAAATTGTAGAAAATCCAATATAGCTCAGAAAAATAAATATAAGATATCAAAATTCTTATAAAGATAAACCCTATCCAATAAAAATATAAAATGAAATTTTTATTTTTAATAAAAATTCAATTATTTAGTACTTGTTATTTAAGCTTTTAATTTCAATTCTAAATTCAATCAAACTTCAATAATTAGTAAAAAATTCCAAAAGTAAATAAAAACCAGTAAATAAATAAAGAAAACATTAAGACTAACTTTCTTTATTTGTTATTTTGTTAAATCATTATTAGAGAAATTTAAACCCTGATTAATAATTACCTAATTATTATTTTTTTAAAAAATAATAAAATGCCAAATTCAATATTATTTTTATTCCCAAGTTATTAATAACTTCAACTTTAAATTAAAGTTATTAATCATAGAACTACATGGTAATTAGAAAACCCTAATTTCATATTGAATGAAGATTACAACCTCATAATTGTATGTGAAACCCAAACCCTAATTCCACTAGAAACCCTAGCTCCACTATTTTATGTGTAAACCCTAAATTGTTTCCAAACCTAAACCCCAAGTAACATGTGATCATGTTACTTCATTAGTTATCATAGATTCATATCTAGCAACTAAATACTAGTTCAAATCCACATAAAATATGGGAACTCTATCACTACTAATTAGCATCCCATGTGTTCATCTTCATCAGACTTAGATAATCAAGTAGGGTTAACTTAGTGTAAATCCTAGATCCTATTACCAAAACAATCATCCTTAATTATCCATACTCAGCATCACACCACTGTGATGAACTCTAATAGCAACTATGCCAAATCTTGAGCATTACCTAACCATATTCCACTAAACCCTACTAGTGTTGGATACTTATCAACTATCCTATTTAGGAACCAATTATTCCTTACTTAATAGAACCAACAGTAAAACCTAGTCCACCTCAACCCTAATTGATATACTTCTTATTACTTAAGAAGTATGTTCTTCAAAAGTTATTCTTTTGAAGAAAATAAGGAATCATCATCAACCCTGCCTAATAGGACCTATAGACAATAGCCATCTATCACCAGTAAGGTACACCAACCTTGATAGCACCCATGTCTAATAAATTGCCTAAGATGTGCTTCCAACTAGGATTCATCTAATATCTACTCAAGAACTAGTTGAAACCATAGTAAACCATAGAACCCCACAACTCTAATTATCATACTTGTTCTTTATTAAGAACATGTTCTCCAAAAGTTATTCTTTTGAAGTATATGATAATTAATCATTAACCATACCATATAGTGCTAAAACCAACCACTATTCATTACATGTTAGGATTATACCAAATGTTATTGTTGTGTGCTATTAGTATTATTGTTATGATATATTACAGCACCTGTTTATGATACCATGTAACCACACCTGAATAAGAACCTTGTTTGTGAATCACTCTAAAAGTACAACACACCCTGAACCAATCATTACAACTCACTGATCCTAAATCATCAGGGTTAGATCACGCTTAGAGCGATTGCATCTCATACTTATGCATTATTGCATCCTTGCCAATCTTTTAAACATCGTCCTTACCGGACGATGATGCTATTTCAGAATTTGGAGTTATTGCGTATCGAAGACCTTGTCTGCATAATCTTGCAGCCAAGAAAGGCAAGTTCATCACTTGCTCATGTCATTTGAGTATTTTTACCAAATTACTTGCAAAGTACTATGTTTATCACTATTGCATAAAAAGCAAAACCACTATTTTCATAACTATGAATATGACTATGTGGTGGGCAATGGAACCATGGATTGTGTTGATATGGTGGAGGTTCCATTGAAAGGGTTTATATCCATCTAGGATTAAACAACAAATGTCGTCCAGTGATTCTTGTGCCGTAAAACTCGTGTTAACCATAAGATCTGAAATGGGGCGGACTAGTCAATCATATTTCCACCTCTTGTACATCAACGGATGCGCTTACCGTAGCAGTTGTATCTTGCGGAGCAACTTGAGGGTGGGGATCTCACTCTAATTCCCCACGGTTATGCTGTGCATACCATAGCAGTTGCGGCTTGCGGAACAACTTGAGGGTGGGGATCCCACTCTAATTCCCCACGGTAATGTGGTCTATGATGGGTTGCAGCTACCGGTGAAGGAGTTTGGTTCGATCCCAGACTGTCGTCGTGGTCGGGGTCCATCCTTAATTGGTGTAAGAGGACCGGTGATACGTCTCCAACGTATCTATAATTTCTGATGTTCCATGCTTGTTTTATGACAATACCTACATGTTTTGTTCACACTTTATGATGATTTTATGCGTTTTCCGGAACTAACCTATTGACGAGATGCCGCAGTGCCAGTTCCTGTTTTCTGCTGTTTTTAGTTTCAGAAATCCTAGTAAGGAAATATTCTCGGAATTGGACGAAATCAACGCTCAGGATCTTAAAACTCCATGAAGCTTCCAGAACACCCGAGAGGCACCAGAGGGGAGCCCTGGTGGCCCCACACGTGTGGGCGGCACGGCTAAGGAGCCAGGCGCGCCCCCTACTGTGTGGTGGCCCTAGACCGCCTCCGACTCCGATTCTTCGCCTATAAGAAGCTCCCTGACCTAAATCTTCGAGACGGAAAAGCCACGGTACGAGAAACCTTCCAGAGCCGCCGCCATCACGAAGCCAAGATCTGGGGGACAGAAGTCTCTGTTCCGGCACGCCGCCGGGACGGGGAAGTGCCCCCGGAAGGCATCTCCATCGACACCACCGCCATCTTCATCAACGCTGCTGTCTCCCATGAGGAGGGAGTAGTTCTCCCTCGAGGCTAAGGGTTGTACCGGTAGCTATGTGGTTAATCTCTCTCCTATGTACTTCAATACAATGATCTCATGAGCTGCCTTACATGATTGAGATTCATATGAGTTTTGTATCACTATTAATGTATGTGCTACTCTAGTGATGTTATTAAAGTACTCTATTCCTCCTCCATGATGTAATGGTGACAGTGTGTGCATCATGTAGTACTTGGCGTAGTTTATGATTGTGATCTCTTGTAGATTATGAAGTTTGACGTCGGAAGACTCCTAGTTGTCGTAGGCGTCCTGCTGGTCATCTCCTTGTTCATCTTCATACTCTGGCCATTTGAATAGCCAGGGACAAAGCCGTGAGTACTTCAAGTACTCGCAAACTAATACTAATGTAAGTGCTAGACATTTCTAGTAAGGTTTGCTAAGCTCTAGTTTATTTGCATAAAGCCAATTTTAGTTCACAAGTATTTGAGAAAAGCTTATTCATGTGCTAACTAACTCAAGTGGGAACATTAGTGTCATTCCCACCATTCAAGTGGTGATTTCAATTCAATTCACCACAAGTCATTTCACCAATTTCATTTCAACATCATTTTCCAGAATTTGACATCGGAAACTGTATGGCCTTTCCAACCGTCCGTAACCGTGGACGCGGCTATTCGAATAGATTGACACTTTGCAGAGGTTGCACACTTATGCCACAACATTTGATTTCATCCGTCGGGATTACCCCGAATCATCGTAACACAGTACGCGGATCATCAACCATAACCTTTCACTTACAAATCCTAGTATGAGCACCTCTCCCCATGAGCTTGGCCTCCCAGTGAAGACTAACTGTCAACCTGGGAACTGCACAGGGCTTGGCCGTACAATTCACCTCAATTCACATCATTTCTCAACAACGGAGGCAGCCTCAAGCGTAACCCCTATGACGTGTGTTCAGAGGGAACCCATACTAAGATGCATAAACTTCCAGTTAAGCCCTACCCATAATCAGGTATTGTGGGGTACTCAATATTGGAAAGGTATCGCATTCAAACCAATATCATGTTTATCAAAAATCACCATCTTCTCTTTGTCATATTCACCTTCAAAAATGATTCAATGGAATGCTTCATCATTCCAAGGTTTCAAATTTCAGTTCAAGTCACATTGTTCCCATCTAGAGTAGTCAAGTTTTAATCATTAGCACTAGCTCTAATTCATGAGGGGTGCTATCTTTCTTTGCTTGATTGAGACTAACTTTACTACTCTAGTAAACTTATTTACTTTGACCAAAGTTAACTATAAAGGTAACTCTTGGAAAAAAACAAGTAAAACTTGTAATGTAGAAACTTGGGATAGGCTTATGGTAAGAAAAGGTAAGACTAATGGTGCCTTGCCCCAAAAGGGCTTTGCACTTTGCAAGAATATTAGCTTGCCTTGGTAGTTCTCAAAGTTCTCCTCCTCCTCCTCTTGGTAGCAACCTTCCTCCTTCGGGTATTCGCCGGTGCTAGCGTCTAAATTTAAATACGAGTATAATCACTCAACTAATTTAATGGCTATTCCATACATCACATATATTCACACAAACTATTCTAAGCACACAATTATTCTAATTATGGTGCATTGGTTGTGTTGCTTGAGGAGAATTAATTTCCTTTTATTTAATATGTAAATGATAGTTTCCATAGGGTTCTTGAGAAATAATTTCCTCTCATTGAAATCTTCTTAAGATTTAATTTCTCAAACAATCATACATGAGCTTATATTGACCTAAGTCAAACATTCATGATCATCATTTGAGAAAATGATTTAAATGAGGTAGACCACCTCATACCATTTAATAATGCTACAAATGATTTAAATCTCGAAGTAATTCATATAAGAGAGTTTGGCCAGGGGTCCAAACATCACATGAATTCATTTGGGACAAGATTTAAATGAAGTACAATACTTCATATGATTTGCATAATAGTTTTGGACAATATCACTTAGATAAACTAGCCATATTGTCCATTAATTAAACTAGGGCATGATCATGCAAAGTGACCACACCATTTTCTTGCAGAAACAATTAGTGTAAGTCAAATGTGAGCTATTGGAGTTGGAATTAACTTAATATCTATTTTTGTTGATTTTTAATAATTATTTGAATAGGGAAAGTCCCTTCCTTCTTCTTTTTATCAGATTAATTCTACAACTAATCTTGAGGTGGGACCAGTGGCATATTGTATATCTTTTCATTAGCTTTCCAACAATATGAAATTTGTTAAATTTGGCCAAGCCAAACAGATTCTATTGAATTTCAAAGTTGGAGCCAGTATTGATTTGAAATGGATTTGAATTAAAACTTATTTGAATTAAAGGGCCGGCGGGAAACGAAGCTGGGCCGAATTTATTTAAAACGGCCCACGCCCAGCCCACCACGGTCCACAGACGCGTGGGTTGCTGACAGCATGGGGTCCACTCGTCAGCGAGTCATAAAACCCGAAACGGTATGATTTAACGTGGGGTGTAGGATTCGATGAGCATCGGACGGCTCACGTGCATCGTCGTCTCCGACGAGATGCTGTGGCTTCTCCGGCGAGCCTAGGGGGTCGGAGGGCTAACCATGGCTTCAGCAAGGGTTGGCAGTGTGCGTGATGAAGTTGTGGACGACGGCGAAGCAGCTGGTAGTAGTGGCAGAGCTCGAGGTGGCCTGGATCGACGGCGATTGCTCTAGGGCTTCCGCGGCTTCGAGCTTGCGATTGCGGCGACTCCGGCGGCGATTGGCATGGCTAATGGTGCGAGGAGAAGTGGTGAAGGGTGGGGAGTGAGATGGTGTGCTCAATGGCATCCAGGGAACGAGGTATTTATAGAATCGAGCGAGGGCTGCGGGGCAGGGTGGTGGTCGACATGGGCGCGGCGATTCCGGCGAGGTGTTGGGCTAGGCAAGGGTTCAGGGACGTTCTCCTCGTCCAGGCGAAACTGTAGGTAGCAACGGCACAGTCGGGCGGCGTCTGTGGGCGACGCATTGCTTCCGTGTCGTCGGGCGGCGTCTACGGGATTTTCTTCTCCGTATCCGGTGGCGGCGGTACAGGGAGTGGTCGTGAGCGTGTCTGGCGGCGTCGTGGTGGCGCAGCGAGGCTCAACGCATGGAAAGAGGGGCCAGAGCGAGCGCGAGACGTTGGGGTGGCGCGTGTCCAGTGTGCGTCCACGCGCGACGCGAGCGGCATCTGGCGGCGACCTGCGCGCGCTTTCTCCGGCGAGGCTACGTCGTCTACGGCGATGCTGTCGGTGCTAGGAGGTGTAGGAGAGCAAGGTGGCAAGGTTTGGCACGGTGGCCAGTGGTGGCGATGGAGGAGAAGAGGGGAGGCTTGTCGGGGTGGCGACATGGCCGGCATGGCCATGCCCTAGCTAGCCATGCTCTCCCCTTAGGTTTACTATGTGTCATTAAGGGTGAGAGGGGGCAGGGGAACCATATAGGGTAGTTTGAGGTAGATTAGGTTTGGGTAGAGCACTATTTGACATAGTGTCAAATAGTTCCATAATTGGAATTTGTGAATTTTGTCCAAATTTGATTGAATTCAAATGGTGGCAAGTTTTGAATTGTGTGTGTTTGGTTGAGTTATAAATGACCAGAGATGATGAGGGGTGGTGGTGGAATTGTTAAATTCAAAGAATTGCAAATTTGGCGTGTGAGATTGTTCCACTTAATAAAAAGTGTCAACTTTGGATGAGCATAGCATTTGATCTAGAAAGAATTTGGCATGGTGATATTTACAAAAAGTGTTCAACTTGATGTTGTCTTGGATGAGGTGCAAAGATTTAGCAAGGTTTGGTTTGAAAATTTTGAATTGCAGGGGCTCAAAGTAGTGATCAGACTATAATTGGCAGATTTGACCATTATCATATGTGATCCATTTGATTTGTGTTTCTTTGATTCCAAAAGTTGTAATATGTGTTTAGTACGATTATTCAATTAGTGGTGAAGACCAAAATGGTCTAGGGCCAAAATTTATAATAATGGCATAGGCCATATTTGAGGGTTTTAGGGTTTTTCTTTTATTTGATTTTCTTTCTCTTTTTGATTTATTTGGTTAGTGATCTTCTCATGATCACATTAGGGTTTTAGAGTTTAGCACCTACACATAATAACAATCATCATGGCATATCAATCAAATGCACAAGTCCTATGCATGGCACTATATGCAATTTAAAAAGTTTTTGTTGGTTTGAAATTTTGCTCTCTGGAATTCTTCTAACTTTCTTTTTATTGAAATTTGGGATGTTACAGCAATCTATTTTCTGGCGCCGTTACTACTGCTCATATTCATTCATACCACCTGTATTTCACTATCTCTTCGCCGAACTAGTGCACCTATACATCTGACAAGTGTATTAGGTGTGTTGGGGACACAAGAGACTTCTTGTATCGTGATCGCAGGGTTGCTTGAGAGGGATATCTTTGACCTCTTCCTCCCTGAGTTCGATAAACCTTGGGTGATCTACTTAAGGGAAAACTTGCTGCTGTTCTACAAACCTCTGCTCTTGGAGGCCCAACACTGTCTACAGGAAAAGAAGCGTGAGTAGACATCAAGCTATTTTCTGGCGCCGTTGCCGGGGAGGAAAGGTAAAAGGTACTCACACTCCGGATCTCAGCTACTAAGCTATTTTCCGGCTCCATTGTAAGTGCTCGAAGCTATTTCCTTTAGATCCTGCAATTGCATCTTTTTGTTTCTTGTTTATCACTAGTTAGGCATAATGGAAAGCAACAGTGAGCTTTTAAAACTATTTCCCGAGTTAAGACATGGATGGTTTGATGCAAAAATTAAAAAACCCATGGAACATATTAGTATGAACACTTTGAACACCATTGTTGCTAATGATATGGAAAATTCTAAGCTTGGGGAAGCTAGTTTTGATGAGCATGATATTTTTAGTCCCCCAGGCATTGAGGATAAAATTTTCTTCGATGATACTTTGCCTCCCATTTATGATGATTATAATGGTAGTGGTCTTTTGGTGCCGCCTGTTATGGAGGATAAATTTGATTATGATTACAATATGCCTCCTATATTTGATGATGATAATAATAATGATAGCTACTTTGTTGAATTTGCTCCCGCTACAACTAATAAAATTGACTATGCTTATGTGGAGAGTAATAATTTTATGCATATAGCTCATGATAAGAATATTTCATTTGATAGTTATATTGTTGAATTTGCTCATGATGCTACTGGACATTATTATGAGAGAGGAAAATATGGTTGTAGAAATTTTCATGTTACTAAAACACCTCTCTATATGCTTAAAATCTTGAAGTTGCGCTTGTCTAGTCTTTCTATGCTTATTGCATTATGCTTCATGAATTTGTTTATTTACAAGATTCCTATGCATAGGAAGTGGGTTAGACTTAAATGTGTTTTAAATTTGCTTTTTGATGCTCTCTTCTGCTTCAACTCTTATTTCTTGCGAGTGCATCATTAAAATTGCTGAGCCCATCTTAATGGCTATAAAGAAAGCACTTCTTGGGAGATAACCCATGTTTTTATTTTACTACAGTACTTTTTTTTTATATTTGTGTCTTGGAAGTTGTTACTACTGTATCAACCTCTCCTTATCTTTATTTTATCGCATTGTTGTGTCAAGTAAAGTCTTTGATAGCAAGGTTGATACTAGATTCAGATTACTGCGCAGAAACAGATTTCTGTCTGTCACGAATTTGGGCAGGGTTCTCTGTAGGTAACTCAGAAAAATCTGCCAATTTACGTGCGTGATCCTCAGATATGTACGCAACTTTCATTCAATTTGAGAATTTTCATCTGAGCAAGTCTGGTGCCTCTAAAAAATTCATCTTTACGGACTGTTCTGTTTTGACAGATTCTGTCTTTTATTTCGCATTGCCTCTTTTGCTATGTTGGATGGATTTTTTTTGTTCCATTAACTTCCGGAAGCTTTGTGCAATGTCCAGAAGTGTTAAGAATGATTGTGTCACCTCTGAACATGTGAATTTTTGATTATGCACTAACCCTCTAATGAGTTTGTTTCGAGTTTGGTGTGGAGGAAGTTTTCAAGGGTCAAGAGAGGAGGATGATACAATATGATCAAGAAGAGTGAAAGCTCTAAGCTTGGGGATGCCCCCGTGGTTCATCCCTGCATATTTCAAGAAGACTCAAGCATCTAAGCTTGGGGATGCCCAAGGCATCCCCTTCTTCATCGACAACATTATCAGGTTCCTCAAATGAAACTATATTTTTATTCAATCACATCTTATGTACTTTACTTGGAGCGTCTGTTTGTTTTCATTTTTATTTTGTTTGAATAAATTCATGCTTGTGTGGGAGAGAGACACGCTTCGCTGGTTCATATGAACACATGTGTTCTTAGCTTTTAATTTTCATGGCGAAGGTTGAAACTGCTTCATTCATTGTTATTCGGTTGGTTAAGGAAATGTTGCATGTGGTAGTGGTATAATGAAACACTTGCATAATCTTGTAGATCATTGAGCTTTGATAACTTGATTCTGTGCAAACGTTTTGAGGTATTTAGATGGTAAGGCTTGCTGGATAAATAAGTTAAAATTAGTAGTGGATTGTTGTCTTTAAGCTTGTGCCGTACTGCAAACTCTATTTAAATAGTTGAAGGTGTAGTTGGACTTGATAGCTTTCCATGTTTGAGAGTTCATCGTAATAACTAAGTTGTGCTGAAGGTCGAGGGAGCTAGCGGGGTACTTGTGCCACCGTGAACGGCCCTCCTTGGAGTAAATTTTAATCATGCTCTTAATGTTGAACCTGCTAGATGTTTGCAATAAGCTTGTGAGTTCTTTTTGACTAATGTTAAGCTACGGTTTTTGGCACTTCCACCATCCAAATTTGCTAGCCTCTTCGGTACTGTGCATTGCCTTTGGCTCACATTGAGAATTGTGCATAATCCAAACCAGTGGGAGGACTTTCTCTTCTTCTCGTACACATAAGCCCATACATCTTCCTCAAAACAGCCACCATACCTACCTACCACAGCATTTCCATAGCTGTTCCGAGATATATTGCCATGCAACTTCCATTTTACATTACATGTTGTCATTTATCATTTACATATTGCTTTGCATGATTCTATACAGCTGATGTGTGGTTTACCCATGTTACGCTAGATCATTGCACATCCTGCTACACTTGCAGAGGCATACAGTTTCATACATCATGTTTCATTCATTATGAGTTATTTGTACCAAAAATTGTGTTGTCATATTAGGATGTTTCCCCTAAAAGTGAAACGAGCCATGGAGGCCATCAAAAAGAGAAAAAGAAAAGAAAAAGAAAAAAAAGAATAAAGAAAAAAGGGGGCAGCATTACTATCTTTTATCCACACTTGTGCTCATGTTTTAGCACCTGCTTATTCATAGTCATCATTTGTGCTTATGTTTAGCACCTACACTCCATATGAGAGAGTTTTCATGTTTTACTAGTATAACTATGTGGGGAATTTACACTATAGAACTTGGGTTGTATATTCCAATGATGAGCTTCCTCAAAAGTGCTCTAGGTCTTCATGAGCAACCAAGTTGGATGCACCCCCACTAGTTCCATTGGAGAGCTTTCATACACATATAGCTCTATGTGCATCCGTTGCATGGCAATCACTACTCCTTGCATAGCTTCGATTATAAGACTTCCTCTTGTCTAATAATCACTTATAGCTTTGTAAGACTTTCTTCTATTTGGCCTTCCAAACCCCCATTAACGTTCTTCATGCCATAACATCATGGTGCTAATACCAAATGCTTGCGCTCACCGGTTGAGTAGACTTCGAAACAGTTGATTCATGACGTTCATGTTTATGTTTACTTGACTGAATCCTTCTTATGTTGTGAAAATTTACTTGATGCTTGGAATGAAGGATAGAACTTATACGCTGAATACTTAACACATCTTTAATGAACTTTGTACGGTTTCATGTCTTTAAAGCAATAGTTCATGAAAACTTCTAGCTTGTTTAACTCTTGCATTATCATCTCTTATATCAGTATAGACATTTGCTTTGAGTGATTTGATCTCAGTTCACATGCTTTACATTATTATTGGATCAAGATTGTGTTGGTAGCATGTCACTTCAGAAATTATCTTTGTTATCGTTTACCTACTCGAGGACGAGTAGGAACTAAGCTTGGGGATGCTGATAC
Organism: Lolium perenne; assembly: GCF_019359855.2. Classification (NCBI taxonomy): domain Eukaryota; kingdom Viridiplantae; phylum Streptophyta; class Magnoliopsida; order Poales; family Poaceae; genus Lolium; species Lolium perenne. The sequence continues at coordinate 47,848,609 of NC_067244.2, forward strand.
GTCTCCAACCTATCTATAATTTCTGATGTTCCATGCTTGTTTTATGACAATACCTACATGTTTTGTTCACACTTTATGATGATTTTATGCGTTTTCCGGAACTAACCTGTTGACGAGATGCCGCAGTGCCAGTTCCTGTTTTCTTCTGTTTTTGGTTTCAGAAATCCTAGTAAGGAAATATTCTCGGAATTGGACGAAATCAACGCTCAGGATCTTAAAATTCCACGAAGCTTCCAGAACACCCGAGAGGCACCAGAGGGGAGCCCTGGTGGCCCCACACGTGTGGGTGGAGCGGCCAAGGAGCCAGGCGCGCCCCCTACTGTGTGGTGGCCCCAGACCCCCTCCGACTCTGATTCTTCGCCTATAAGAAGCCCCCTGACCTAAATCTTCGAGACGGAAAAGCCACGGTACGAGAAACCTTCCAGAGCCGCCGCCATCGTGAAGCCAAGATATGGGGGACAGAAGTCTCTGTTCCGGCATGCCGCCGGGACGGGGAAGTGCCCCCAGAAGGTGTAGGGATTCGTTGCATAGAAAACAAAAAAAATTCCTACCGCGAGAACGCAATCCAAGCCAAGATGCAATCTAGAACACGGGAGCAACGAGGAGATGATCGAGACTCACACTTGGAGATTTCCAAAGCCTACAAGATGAGGCTCTTGTTGCTGCGGTAGACTATCACTTGCCGCTTGCAAAAGCGCGTAGAAGATCTTGATCACATGCCACAATCGGGCAACACCTCCGTACTCGGTCACACGTTCGGTGTTGATGAAGACGACGTCCTTCTCCCCGTTCCAGTGGGCAGCAGAAGTAGTAGCTTCTCCTTGAATCTGGCAGCACGACGACGTGGTGGCGGTGGTGGTGGAGAACTCCGGCGGAGCTTCGCTAAGCGTGCGGGAGTGGTGGAGGAGAGAGGGGGCGGCTAGGGTTTGGGAGAGGGGGGCGCCGACCACTAAGGGGTGCGGCCACCTTGTGGTCTTGGGGTGGCCGGCCCCCTCCCCTATGCCCCTCATTATATAGGTGGATCCCCAAGTGTTGGACTACAAGTCTTCGAATAAGACCCCAACACAAGAACCTTCCATGTAGTAGGGAAACCTACCCAAGGTGGGACTCCCACTTGAGGTGGGATTCCCCCCTTCCATGTGGGGGGGTGGCCGGCCCCCTTAGGTGGAGTCCACCTTGGACTCCCCCACTAGGGTTGGCCGGCCATGGGGAGGTGGAGTTCCTCCGGGACTCCTCCTTCCTTAGTGACTCCTTCCGGACTTTTCTAGAACCTTCTAGAACCTTCCGTAAAATCACCGGATCATTTTCAAACTTATAAAATGACTTCCTATATATGAATCTTATTCTCCGGACCATTCCGGAACTCCTCGTGATGTCCGGGATCCCATCCGAGACTTCGAACAATACTTCGAACTCCATTCCATATTCAAGTTCTACCATTTCAACATCAAACCTTAAGTGTGTCACCCTACGGTTCGCGAACTATGTGGACATGGTTGAGTACTCTCTCCGACCAATAACCAATAGCGGGATCTGGAGATCCATAATGGCTCCCACATATTCAACGACGACTTTAGTGATCGAATGAACCATTCACATAGGATACCAATTCCCTTTGTCACGCGATATTTTACTTGTTCGAGGTTTGATCATCGGTATCACTCTATACCTTGTTCAACCTCGTCTCCTGACAAGTACTCTTTACTCGTACCGTGGTATGTGGTCTCTTATGAACTTATTCATATGCTTGCAAGACATTAGACGACATTCCACCGAGAGGGCCCAGAGTATATCTATCCGTCATCGGGATGGACAAATCCCACTGTTGATCCATATGCCTCAACTCATACTTTCCGGATACTTAATCCCACCTTTATAACCACCCATTTACGCAGTGGCGTTTGATGTAATCAAAGTACCTTTCCGGTATAAGTGATTTACATGATCTCATGGTCATAAGGACTAGGTAACTATGTATCGAAAGCTTATAGCAAATAACTTAATGACATGATCTTATGCTACGCTTAATTGGGTGTGTCCATTACATCATTCATATAATGATATAACCTTGTTATTAATAACATCTAATGTTCATGATTATGAAACTAATCATCCATTAATCAACAAGCTAGTTAAGAGGCATACTAGGGACTCTTTGTTGTTTACATATCACACATGTATCAATGTTTCGGTTAATACAATTATAGCATGGTATATAAACATTTATCATAAACATAAAGATATATATAATAACCACTTTTATTATTGCCTCTTGGGCATATCTCCAACAGTCTCCCACTTGCACTAGAGTCAATAATCTAGATTACATTGTAAGGTACCTAACACCCATGGCATTCTGGTGTTGGTCATGTTTTGCCCTAGGGAGAGCTTTAGTCAACGGATCTGCTACATTCAGATCAGTGTGTACTTTGCAAATCTTTACTTCTCCATCTTCGATGTACTCGCGAATCGAGTGATAATGCAGCTTGATATGCTTCAGCCTCTTGTGTGACCTTGGTTCTTGTGCATTGGCGATGGCACCCATGTTGTCACAGTAGATTACTAGTGGGTCCAATGCACTAGGAACCACACCGAGCTCTACAATGAACCTCTTCATCCATACCGCTTCTGATGAAGCCTCTGAAGCCGCTATGTACTCTGATTCTGTTGAAGACTTCGCCACCGTGCACTGCTTCGAGCTTGCCCAGCTTACTGCAGCACCATTCAATATAAACACGTACCCAGACTGTGACTTAGAGTCATCAGGATCAGTGTTCCAACTTGCATCGGTGTAACTGGTTACAACGAGCTCTTGGTCACCTCCATAACAAAGAAACATATCCTTAGTTCTTTTCAAGTACTTCAGGATATTCTTGACCGCTGTCCAGTGTTCCATCCCTGGATCACTTTGATATCTGCTAGTCAAACTAACAGCATGTGCTATATCCGGTCTAGTACATAGCATGGCATACATGATAGGGCCTACTGCCGAGGCATAGGGGATCTGACTCATCCTTCCTCTTTCTTCTGCCGTAGCCGGTCCTTGAGTCTTACTCAAGACCTTGCCTGGTAACATAGGTAAGAACCCTTTCTTACTTTCGTCCATTCTAAACTTCTTTAGAATCTTGTACAGGTATGTACTCTGTGATAGCCCTATTAGGCGTCTTGATCTATCTCTATAAATCTTGATGCCTAATATATACGATGTTTCACCAAGGTCTTTCATTGAAAAACTATTATTCAAATAACCTTTTACACTGCTTAATAGTTCTATATCATTCCCAATCAATAATATGTCATCTACATATAATATCAGGAATGCTACAGAGCCCCCACTCACTTTCTTGTAAATACAGGCCTCTCCATGACACTGTATAAACCCGAAGTCTTTGATCACCTTATCAAAGCATCGGTTCCAACTTCTTGATGCTTGCTTCAGTCCATAGATTGAACGTTGAAGTTTGTATACTTTGTCAGCATTTTTAGGATCGACAAAACCTTTGGGTTGTACCATATACAACTCTTCCTCAATGTCTCCATTAAGGAACGCCGTTTTGACATTCATCTGCCAAATCTCATAAGCGAAAAATGCAGCTATTGCTAACAAAATCCTCACAGATTTTAGCTTCGCTACAGGTGAGAAAGTCTCATCGTAGTCAACTCCTTGAATTTTTCGGAAACCCTTTGCGACAAGTCGAGCTTTATAGACAGTAATATTACCATCAGCATCTGTTTTTCTCTTGAAGATCCATTTATTCTTGACAGCCTTGCGGCTATCAGGTAAGTCTACCAAAGTCCATACTTTGTTATCATACATGGATCCCATTTCGGATTTCATGGCTTCTTGCCATTTGTTGGAATCTGGGCTCATCATCGCTTCTTCATACGTCGCAGGGTCCTCATCATTGTTGTCCACAATCATGACATTTAGACAAGGATCATACCAATCAGGAGTGGCACGTTCCCTTGTCGATCTGCGAGGTTCAGTAGTTTCCTCGTTCGAAGTTTCATGATCATTATCATTAGCTTGCTCTGTTGCCGGTGTAGGCGGTATAGGAACAACTTCCGGTACTGCGCTACTCTGATCAATGAGTAAAGATTCATCAATCTCATCGAGTTCTACTTTTCTTCCAGTCACTTCTTTAGTGAGAAATTCTTTCTCAAGAAAGGTTCCGTTCTTAGCAACAAAGACTTTGCCTTCGGATCTGTGATAGAAAGTGTACCCTATAGTTTCCTTAGGGTATCCTATGAAGACGCATTTCTCCGCTTTGGGTTCTTGCTTGTCCGGTTGTAACTTCTTTACATAGGCTTCGCAACCCCAAACTTTAAGGAATGACAGCTTAGGTTTCTTATTAAACCATAATTCATACGGTGTCGTTTCTACGAATTTTGATGGTGCTCTATTTAAAGTGAATGCGGCTGTATCTAATGCATAACTCCAAAATGATAACGACAAATCAGTAAGAGACATCATAGAACGAACCATATCTAAGAGAGTTCGATTACGACGTTCGGACACACCGTTTCGTTGTGGTGTTCCCGGCGGTGTCAATTGTGAAAGTATTCCGCATTTCTTTAAATGCATGCCAAACTCATAACTCAGATATTCACCTCCGCGATCAGATCGTAGAAATTTAATCTTCTTGTTACATTGATTTTCTACTTCACTTTGGAATTCCTTAAACTTCTCGAAAGTTTCGGATTTATGTTTCATGAAATAGATATACCCATATCTACTCAGATCATCTGTGAAGGTTAGAACATAACGATAACCACCGCGCGATGCTACACTCATTGGTCCGCACACATTGGTATGTATGATTTCCAATAAGTCAGTAGCTCGCTCCATCATACCAGAAAATGGAGTCTTAGTCATTTTTCCCATCAGACATGCTTCGCATCTATCAAGTGACTCAAAGTCAAGTGATTCAAGTAATCCATCGGTATGGAGTTTGTTCATGTGTTTCACTCCAATATGACCAAGACGACAGTGCCACATATAAGTAGAATTATCATTCAATTTAATTCGCTTAGCATCAATATTATGTATATGCGTATCACTACTATCGAGATCTAACAGAAATAAGCCATTCTTTTCAGGTGCTCGACCATAAAAGATATTATTCATAAAAATAGAACAACCATTATTCTCAGACTTGAATGAATAACCGTCTTGCATTAAACAAGATCCAGATATAATGTTTACGCTCAACGCGGGTACAAAATAACAATTATTTAGGCTTAAAACTAATCCCGAAGGTAGATGTAGAGGAAGTGTGCCGACAGCGATCACATTGACTTTGGATCCGTTTCCAACGCGCATCGTCACTTCATCTTTCAGTAGTCTTCGTTTCTTCTTTAGTTCCTATTTCGAGTTACAAATATGAGCAACCGAACCAGTATCAAATACCCAGGTACTAGAACGAGAACCAGTGAGATAAACATCTATAACATGTATATCAGATATACCTTCTTTCTTCTTCTTGACAAGGCCGCTCTTCAGATCAGCCAGATACTTGGAGCAATTACGCTTCCAGTGTCCCTTCTCCTTGCAGTAATAGCACTCAACATCAGGCTTAGGGCCGTTCTTAGGTTTCATAGGAGGCGTGGCAGCTTTCTTGCCACCCTTCTTGAATTTTCCCTTAGACTTGCCCTATTTCTTGAAACTGGTGGTCTTGTTGACCATCAACACTTGGTGCTCTTTCTTGATCTCAATCTCAGCAGCTTTTAGCATGCCAAAGAGTTCAGGTAACTCTTTGTTCATGTTCTGCATATTGTAGTTCATCACAAAGTTCTTGTAACTTGGTGGCAGTGATTGAAGGACACGATTAATCCCCAGTCTGTTAGGAATCACTATTCCCAAGTCACTGAGTTTCTTCGCATGCCCGGTCATGGCGAGCATGTGCTCACTAACGGAGCTGCCTTCTTCCATCATGCAGCTGAAGAAGTGTTTTGATGCTTCATAGCATTCCACGGCCGCATGAGTTTCAAATATAGCTTTCAGTTCATTCACCAACTCATGAGGATCGTGGTGCTCAAAACTTTTTTGAAGATCGGCTTCCAGACTGCACAGGATGGCACACTGAACTTGAGAGTACCGAGCTTTCCGAGTCGCGTAAACATTCTTTACTTCATCGGTTTCAGTTTCTGCAGGAGGGTCACCTAGCGGTGCATCAAGCACATATTGCAGATTTCCGCTAGAGAGGAAGATCCTCACATGACGGAACCAGTCGGTGAAGTTGCTACCGTTGCTCTTAAGCTTTTCCTTCTCTAGGAACTGGTTAAAATTGATTGGGGACGCCATCTCTACAACATATATTTGCAATAGTTTAGACTAAGTTTATGACAAATTGAGTTCAAATTTTAATTCAACATAATTAAAAATCTAGGTGAACTCCCACTCAAAATAATATCCCTCGCATTGTCTTAGTGATAACACGAACCAAATCCACCACACCTAAGTCCCATCATCACGAGACAAGGTGTAATTTCAATGGCGAACACTCAAAGTGTTCATCATATCAATCATATGATTCATTCTCTACCTTTCGGTATCACGTGTTCCGAGACCATGTCTGTACATGCTAGGCTCGTCAAGGCCACCTTAGTATCCGCATGTGCAAAACTGGCTTGCACCCGTTGTATGCACTTGTTGATTCTATCACACCCGATCATCACGAGATGCTTCGAAACGACAAGTCTTGGCAACGGTGCTACTAAGGATGAACACTTTATTATCTTGATATTTTAGTGAGGGATCATCTTATAATGCTACCATCGCGATCTAAGCAAAATAAGATGCATAAAAGGATTAACATCACATGCAGTTCATATGTGATATGATATGGCCCTTTTGTCTTTGCGCCTTTGATCTTCATCTCCAAAGCACGGACATGATCTCCATCATCTTCGGGCATGATCTCCATCATCGTCGGCGTAGCGTCAAGGTCAATGGCGCCGTCTTCACGGTTGTTCACCTCATGTAGCAACTATTACAACTACTTTGAAATACTACTCAACATGAAATTTAAAGACAACCATAAGGCTCCTGCCGGTTGCCACAATACAATAATGATCATCTCATACATATTCATCATCACATTATGGCCATATCACATCGCCAAACCCTGCAAAAACAAGTTAGACGTCTCTAATTTGGTTTGCATATTTTACGTGGTTTAGGGTTTTCGATAGAGATCTAATCTACCTACGAACATGAACCACAACGGTGATACTAGTGTTGTCAATAGAAGAGTACATTGAATCTTCACTATAGTAGGAGAGACAGACACCCGCAAAGCCTCTTATGCAATACAAGTTGCATGTCGAACGAGGAACAAGTCTCATGAACGTGGTCATGTAAAGTTAGTCCGAGCCGCTTCATCCCACTATGCCACAAAGATGCAAAGTACTCAAACTAAAGATAACAAGAGCATCAACGCCCACAAAACCATTGTGTTCTACTCGTGCAACCATCTATGCATAGACACGGCTCTGATACCACTGTAGGGATTCGTTGCATAGAAAACAAAAATTTATCTACCGCGAGAACGCAATCCAAGCCAAGATGCAATCTAGAAGACGGGAGCAACGAGGAGATGATCGAGACTCACCCTTGAAGATTTCAAAAGCCTACAAGATGAGGCTCTTGTTGCTGCGGTAGACGATTGATGCTGTACAGGACTGGCGCGTGGTTGACGAGGGAGGAAATGGTGTAGCTTTCCTTCGTTCCCCGGCAACGGCGCCAGAAAATAGCTTGATGTCTACTCACGCTTCTTTTCCTGTAGACAGTGTTGGGCCTCCAAGAGCAGAGGTTTGTAGAACAGCAGCAAGTTTTCCCTTAAGTGGATCACCCAAGGTTTATCGAACTCAGGGAGGAAGAGGTCAAAGATATCCCTCTCATGCAACCCTGCAACCACAAAGCAAGAAGTCTCTTGTGTCCCCAACACACCCAATACACTTGTCAGATGTATAGGTGCACTAGTTCGGCGAAGAGATAGTGAAATACAGGTGGTATGAATGTATATGAGCGGTAGTAACGGCACTAGAAAATAGCTTGATGCTACAACTGGCGTGTGGTCGATGGTGGGAATATTGCAGGCAGTACAGATGCAGTAAAACAGTAAACAAGCGATGATTGCAGTATTTGGGAACAAGGCCTAGGGATTATACTTTCACTAGTGGACACTCTCAACATTGATCACATAACAGAATAGATAAATGCTATACTCTACACTCTCTTGTTGGATGATGAACACCACTAATTGCGTAGGGCTACAAGAGCACCTCAATGCCGGAGTAAACAAGCTCCACAATATTCGATATTCATATTTAAGTAACCTTAGAGTGTATGATAGATCAACACAACTATACCAAGTACTAACATAGCATGCACACTATCACCTTCATACTATGAAAGGAGGAATAGATCACATTAATACCATCATAGTAATAGTTAACTTCATAATCTACAAGAGATCATAATCATAAACTATGCCAAGTACTACATGATGCACACACTGTCACCATTACATCATGAAGAAGGAATAGAGTACTTTAATAACATCACTAGAGTAGCACATAGAATGGTGATACAAAGCACATTGCAATCATAAAGGGATATAAATAAGCACTTCACTATGCTATTCATAACAGTGAATAAGTATTCTGTGAAATATAGCCTAAGAGACCCACACGGTGCACACACTGTCACCTTTACACACGTGGGACAAGGAGTCTCCGGAGATCACATAAGTAAAATCCACTTAAATAGCATAACGACATCTAGATTACAAGCTCATCATATGAATCTCAATCATGTAAGGCAGCTCATGAGATTATTGTATTGAAGTACATAGGGAGAGAGATTAACCACATAGCTACCGGTACAGCCCCTTAGCCTCGATGGAGAACTACTCCCTCCTCATGGGAGACAGCAGCGGTGATGAAGATGGCGGTGGTGTCGATGGAGATGCCTTCCGGGGGCACTTCCCCGTCCCGGCGGCGTGCCGGAACAGAGAGTTCTGTCCCCCAGATCTTGGCTTCGCGATGGTGGCGGCTCTGGAAGGTTTCTTGTACCGTGGCTTTTCTGTATCGAAGATTTAGGTCAGGGACCTTTAAATAGGCGAAGAGGCGGAGTCGGAGGGCTGACAAGGCGGTGACACCATAGGGGGGCGCGGCCCCCCCTCTGGTCGCGCCAGCCTGGCGTCTGGTGGCCCTGTGGCCCCCTCTGGTCCCTCTCGGGTGTTCTGGAAGCTTCGTGGAATTATAAGATGCTGGGCGTTGATTTCGTCCAATTCCGAGAATATTTCCTTACTAGGATTATATTTCTAAAACCAAAAACAGCAGAAAACAGGAACTGGCACTTTGGCATCTCGTCAATAGGTTAGTTCCGGAAAACGCATAAAAACGATATAAAGTGTGAACAAAACATGTAGGCATTGTCATAAAACAAGCATGGAACATCAGAAATTATAGATACGTTGGAGACGTATCAGCATCCCTAAGCTTAGTTCCTACTCGTCCCGAGTAGGTAAACGATAACAAAGATAATTTCTGAAGTGACATGCTACCAACATGATCTTAATCATACTATTGTAAAGCATATGAGATGAATGCAGCGATTCAAAGCAATGGTAAAGTCAATGATTAAACAACTGAATCATATAGCAAAGACTTTTCATGATTAGTACTTTCAAGACAAGCATCAATAAGTCTTGCATAAGAGTTAACTCATGAAGCAATAGATTCAAAGTAAAGGCATTGAAGCAACACAAAGGAAGATTAAGTTTCAGCGGTTGCTTTCAACTTTCAACATGTATATCTCATGGATATTTGTCAATGCAAAGTAATATAACAAGTGCAATAAGCAAGTATGTAAGAATCAATGCACAGTTGACACAAGTGTTTGCTTCTAGGACAGAAGGAAATAGGTAAACTGACTCAACATGAAAGTAGAAGAATGGCCCTTCGCAGAGGGAAGCATCGATTGCTATATTTGTGCTAGAGCTTTGATTTTGAAAACATAAAGAGAACATAAAAGTAAAATTTTGAGAGGTGTTTGTTGTTGTCAACGAATGGTAGTGAGCACTCTAACCCCCTTGCCAGACAAACCTTCAAAGAGCGGCTCCCATGCAACATTTTTATTTTTGGGTGGCACTCCTTCCAACCTTTACTTTCACAAACCATGGCTAACCGAATCCTCGGGTGCCTGCCAACAATCTCATACCATGAAGGAGTGCCTTTTTTATTTTAGTTTTATTTAGATGACACTCCTCCCCACCTTTGCTTTCTCAAGCCATGGCTAACCGAATCCTCGGGTGCCCTCCAACAATCACATACCATGGAGGAGTGTCTATTTTTTTGTAAAATCATGAAAGTTAATTAATTGGGGTTGGGAACCCCATTGCCAGCTCTTTTTGCAAAATTATTGGATAAGCGGATGAAGCCACACTAGTCCATTGGTGAAAGTTGCCGAACAAGATTGAAAGATAAACACCACATACTTCCTCATGAGCTATAAAACATTGACACAAATAAGAAGTAATAAATTTTGAAGTGTTTAAAGATAGCACTCAAGCAATTTACTTTGGAATGGCGGAGAAATACCATGTAGTAGGTAGGTATGGTGGACACAAATGGCATAGTTTTTGGCTCAAGGATTTGGATGCACGAGAAGTATTCCCTCTCAATACAAGGCTTAGGCTAGCAAGGTTGTTTGAAGCAAACACAAGTATGAACCGGTACAGCAAAACTCACATAGGAACATATTGCAAGCATTATAAGACTCTACATTGTCTTCCTTGTTGTTCAAACCCTTACTAGAAAATATCTAGACCTTAGAGAGACCAATCATGCAAACCAAATTTTAACAAGCTCTATGTATTTCTTCATTAATAGGTGCAAAGTATATGATGCAAGAGCTTAAACATAATCTATATGAGCACAACAATTGCCAAGTATCACATTATTCAAGACATCATACCAATTACTACATGTAGCATTTTCTGTTTCCAACCATATAACAATTAACGAAACAGTTTCAACCTTCGCTATGAACATTAAAAGCTAAGAACACATGTGTTCATATGAACCAGTGGAGCGTGTCTCTCTCCCACACAAGCATGAATTTATTCAAACAAAACAAAAACAAAAAACATACAGACGCTCCAAGCAAAGTACATAAGATGTGACCGAATAAAAATATAGTTTCAAGGGAGGAACCTGATAATTTGTCGATGAAGAAGGGGATGCCTTGGGCATCCCCAAGCTTAGATGCTTGAGTCTTCTTGAAATATGCAGGGGTGAACCACCGGGGCATCCCCAAGCTTAGAGCTTTCACTCTTCTTGATCATATTGTACCATCTTCCTCTCTTGACCCTTGAAAACTTCCTCCACACCAAACTCAAAATAACTCATTAGAGGGTTAGTGCATAATCAAAAATTCACATGTTCAGAGGTGACATAATCATTCTTAACACTTATGGACATTGCACAAAGCTACTGGAAGTCAATGGAACAAAGAAATCCATCCAACACAGCAAAAGAGGCAATGCAAAATAAAAGGCAGAATCTGTCAAAACAGAACAGTCCGTAAAAACGAATTTCTTAGAGGCACCAGACTTGCTCAAATGAAAATGCTCAAATTGAATGAAAGTTACGTACATATCTGAGGATCACTCACGTAAATTGGCAGAATTTTCTGAGTTACCTACAAAGAATTCAACCCAGATTCGTGACAGCAAGAAATCTGTTTCTGCGCAGTAATCCAAATCTAGTATCAACCTTACTATCAAAGCCTTCACTTGGCATAACAATGCAATAAAATAAGATAAGGAGAGGTTGCTACAGTAGTAAAAACTTCCAATACTCAAATATAAAATAAAAGTGCTGTAGTAAAATAAACACATGGGTTATCTCCCAAGAAGTGCTTTCTTTATAGCCATTAAGATGGGTTCAGCAGTTTTAATGATGCACTCGCAAGAAATAGTATTTGAAGCAAAAGAGAGCATCAAGAGGAAAATTCAAAACAAATTTAAGCCTAACATGCTTCCTATGAAAAGGAATCTTGTAAATAAACAAGTTATGTAGGCATAATGCAATAAGCATAGGAAAACTAGACAAGCTCAACTTCAAGATTTTTAGCATATAGAGAGGTGTTTTAGTAACATGAAAATTTCTACAACCATATTTTCCTCTCTCATAAAGATTTTCAGTAGCATCATGAGCAAACTCAACAATATAACTATCACATAAAGCATTCTTATCATGAGTCTCATGCATAAAATTATTACTCTCCACATAAGCATAATCAATTTTATTAGCTGTAGTGGGAGCAAATTCAACAAAGTAGCTATCATTATTATTCTCATCAAGTGTAGGAGGCATAGTATAATCATCATAAAATGTACTCTCCATAGTAGGCGGCACCAAAAGACCACTATCATTATAATCATCATAAATAGGAGGCAAAGTATCATCAACGAAAATTTTCTCCTCAATGCTTGGGGGACTAAAAATATCATGCTCATCAAAGCCAGCTTCCCCAAGCTTAGAATTTTCCATATCATTAGCAACAATGGTATTCAAAGTGTTCATACTAATATGTTCCATGGGATTTTTAATTTTCGCATCAAACCATCCATGTCTTAACTCAGGAAATAATTTTAAAAGCTCACTGTTGCTTTCCATTATGCCAAACTAGTGCAATTACAATGTCGCCGGAAAATAGCTTAGTAGCCGAGATCCGGAGTTTGAGTACCTTTTACCTTTCCTCCCCGGCAACGGCGCCAGAAAATACTTGATGCTGTCCAGGACTGGCGAGTGGTTGACAAGGGAGGAAATGGTGTAGCTTTCCTTCGTTCCCCGGCAACGGCGCCAGAAAATAGCTTGATGTCTACTCACGCTTCTTTTCCTGTAGACAATGTTGGGCCTCCAAGAGCAGAGGTTTGTAGAGCAGCAAGTTTTCCCTTAAGTGGATCACCCAAGGTTTATCGAACTCAGGGAGGAAGAGGTCAAAGATATCCCTCTCATGCAACCCTGCAACCACAAAGCAAGAAGTCCCTTGTGTCCCCAACACACCCAATACACTTGTCATATGTATAGGTGCACTAGTTCGGTGAAGAGATAGTGAAATACATGTGGTATGAATGTATATGAGCAGTAGTAAAGGCACCAGAAAATAGCTTGATGCTACAACTGGCGTGTGGTCGATGGTGGGAATATTGCAGGCAGTACAGATGCAGTAAAACAGTAAACAAGCGATGATTGCAGTATTTGGGAACAAGGCCTATGGATTATACTTTCACTAGTGCACACTCTCAACATTCATCACATAACAGAATAGATAAATGCTATACTCTACACTCTCTTGTTGGATGATGAACACCACTAATTGCATAGGGCTACAAGAGCACCTCAATGCCGGAGTTAACAAGCTCCACAATATTCGATATTCATATTTAAGTAACCTTAGAGTGTATGATAGATCAACACAACTATACCAAGTACTAACATAGCATGCACACTGTCACCTTCATACTATGAAAGGAGGAATAGATCACATTAATACCATCATAGTAATAGTTAACTTCATAATCTACAAGAGATCATAATCATAAACTACGCCAAGTACTACATGATGCACACACTGTCACCATTACATCATGAAGGAGGAATAGAGTACTTTAATAACATCACTAGAGTAGCACATAGAATGGTGATACAAAGCACATTGCAATCATAAAGGGATATAAATAAGCACTTCACTATGCTATTCATAACAGTGAATAAGTATTCTGTGAAATATAGCCTAAGAGACCCACACGGTGCACACACTGTCACCTTTACACACGTGGGACAAGGAGTCTCCGGAGATCACATAAGTAAAATCCTCTTAAATAGCATAACGACATCTAGATTACAAGCTCATCATATGAATCTCAATCATGTAAGGCAGCTCATGAGATTATTGTATTGAAGTACATAGGGAGAGAGATTAACCACATAGCTACCGGTACAGCCCCTTAGCCTCGATGGAGAACTACTCCCTCCTCATGGGAGACAACAACGGTGATGAAGATGGCGGTGGTGTCGATGGAGATGCCTTCCGGGGGCACTTCCCCGTCCCGGCGGCGTGCCGGAACAGAGAGTTCTGTCCCCCAGATCTTGGCTTCGCGATGGCGGCAGCTCTGGAAGGTTTCTCGTACCGTGGCTTTTCCGTATCAAAGATTTAGGTCAGGGACCTTTAAATAGGCGAAGAGGCGGAGTCGGAGGGCTGACGAGGCGGTGACACCATAGGGGGGCGCGGCCCCCCCTCTGACCGCGCCAGCCTGGCGTCTGGTGGCCCTGTGGCCCCCCTCTGGTCCCTCTCGGGTGTTCTGGAAGCTTCGTGGAATTATAAGATGCTGGGCATTGATTTCGTCCAATTCCGATAATATTTCCTTACTAGGATTTCTAAAACCAAAAACAGCAGAAAACAGGAACTGGCACTTAGGCATCTCGTCAATAGGTTAGTTCCGGAAAACGCATAAAAATGATATAAAGTGTGAACAAAACATGTAGGTATTGTCATAAAACAAGCATGGAACATCAGAAATTATAGATACGTTGGAGACGTATCAACGATCACTTGCCGCTTGCAAAAGCGCGTAGAAGATCTTGATCACGGTGCCACAATCGGGCAGTACCTCCGTACTCGGTCACACGTTCGGTGTTGATGAAGACGACGTCCTTCTCCCCGTTTCAGCGGGCAGCGGAAGTAGTAGCTTCTCCTTGAATCCGGCAGCACGATGGCGTGGTGGCGGTGGTGGTGGAGAACTCTGGCGGAGCTTCGCTAAGCGTGCGGGAGTGGTGGAGGAGAGAGGAGCGGCTAGGGTTTGGGAGAGGGGGGCGCCGGCCACTAAGGGGTGCGGCCACCTTGTGGTCTTGGGGTGGCCGGCCCCCTCCCCTATGCCCCTCATTATATAGGTGGATCCCCAAGTGTTGGACTACAAGTCTTCGAATAAGACCCCAACACAAGAACCTTCCATGTAGTAGGGAAACCTACCCAAGGTGGGACTCCCACTTGAGGTGGGATTCCCCCCTTCCATGTGGGGGGGGGGGGGGGTGGCCGGCCCCCTTAGGTGGAGTCCACCCTGGACTCCCCCACTAGGGTTGGCCATCCATGGGGAGGTGGAGTCCCTCCGGGACTCCTCCTTCCTTAGTGATTCCTTCCAGAATTTTCTAGAACCTTCTAGAACCTTCCGTAAAATCACCGGATCATTTTCAAACTTATAAAATGACTTCCTATATATGAATCTTATTCTCCGGACCATTCCGGAACTCCTCGTGGTGTCCGGGATCCCATCTGAGACTTCGAACAATACTTCGAACTCCATTCCATATTCAAGTTCTACCATTTCAACATCAAACCTTAAGTGTGTCACCCTACGGTTCGCGAACTATGTGGACATGGTTGAGTACTCTCTCCGACCAATAACCAATAGCGGGATCTGGAGATCCATAATGGCTCCCACATATTCAACGATGACTTTAGTGATCGAATGAACCATTCACATACGATACCAATTCCCTTTGTCACGCGATATTCATCGGTATCACTCTATACCTTATTCAACCTCGTCTCCTGACAAGTACTCTTTACTCGTACCGTGGTATGTGGTCTCTTATGAACTTATTCATATGCTTGCAAGACATTAGACGACATTCCACCGAGAGGGCCCAGAGTATATCTATCCGTCATCGGGATGGACAAATCCCACTGTTGATCCATATGCATCAACTCATACTTTCCGGATACTTAATCCCACCTTTATAACCACCCATTTACGCAGTGGCGTTTGATGTAATCAAGGTACCTTTCCGGTATAAGTGATTTACATGATCTCATGGTCATAAGGACTAGGTAACTATGTATCGAAAGCTTATAGCAAATAACTTAATGACGTGATCTTATGCTACGCTTAATTGGGTGTGTCCATTACATCATTCATATAATGATATAACCTTGTTATTAATAACATCCAATGTTCATGATTACGAAACTAATCATCCATTAATCAACAAGCTAGTTAAGAGGCATACTAGGGACTCTTTGTTGTTTACATATCACACATGTATCAATGTTTCGGTTAATACAATTATAGCATGGTATATAAACATTTATCATAAACATAAAGATATATATAATAACCACTTTTATTATTGCCTCTTGGGCATATCTCCAACAGAAGGCATCTCCATCGACACCACCGCCATCTTCATCAACGCTGCTGTCTCCCATGAGGAGGGAGTAGTTCTCCCTCGAGGCTAAGGGCTGTACCGGTAGCTATGTGGTTAATCTCTCTCCTATGTATTTCAATACAATGATCTCATGAGCTGCCTTACATGATTGACATTCATATTAGTTTTGTATCACTATTAATCTATGTGCTACTCTAGTGATGTTATTAAAGTACTCTATTCCTCCTCCATGATGTAATGGTGACAGTGTGTGCATCATGTAGTACTTGGCGTAGTTTATGATTGTGATCTCTTGTAGATTATGAAGTTAACTATTACTATGATGGTATTGATGTGATCCATTCCTCCTTTCATAGTGTGATGGTGACAGTGTGCATGCTATGTTAGTACTTGGTATAATTGTGTTGATCTATCATGCACTCTAAGGTTATTTAAATATGAATATCGAATGTTGTGGAGCTTGTTAACTCCGGCATTGAGGTGCTCTTGTAGCCCTACACAATTAATGGTGTTCATCATCCAACAAGAGAGTGTAGAGTGGTTTTATTATGTGATCAATGTTGAGAGTGTCCACTAGTGAAAGTATGATCCCTAGGCCTTGTTTCCAAATACTGCAATCATCGCTTATTTACTGTTTTACTGCATCTTTACTTCCTACAATATTACTACCATCAACTGCATGCCAGAAAGCTATTTTCTGGCGCCGTTACTACTGCTCATATTCATTCATACCACCTGTATTTCACTATCTCTTCGCCGAACTAGTGCACATATACATCTGACAAGTGTATTAGGTGTGTTGGGGACACAGGTGACTTCTTGTATCGTGATCGCAGGGTTGCTTGAGAGGGATATCTTTGACTTCTTCCTCCCTGAGTTCGATAAACCTTGGGTGATCCACTTAAGGGAAAACTTGCTGCTGTTCTACAAACCTCTGCTCTTGGAGGCCCAACACTGTCTACAGGAAAAGAAGCATGAGTAGACATCAACCGGCGAGGACCCAGGCTCGGGGTTTGCAACAAAGGGTGGGTGTATGAGGTAGCGGAGGAATATGATTGGCTATGACCTTATACCGGGCCTCACACCAAAGGAAGTGTGGACGGGTCGCCCCCGGTTGGCACCAAGGTTAAGATCTCTTATGGGTAAAGCAACACACCTCTGCAGAGTGTAATGAATTGTGACCTGTCACTCCCTGTTCCGGGTTTGGAACTGCGAACGCTGCCGGAAAGGAGCTCCATGAAGTTCTAGTAAACCGGTGAAGGCTGACGGACATAGTTCTTCTGAATAAAAGCAACCTTTTGAAGAAATGGTTATGAAAACCTGCATTGGTATTAGACTTTCTGGTCTAATGCCATTGCTAGTACATTAAACACCTCTTTCCTATAATGAACTTGTTGAGTACGCTCGTACTCATCCCACTCTTAAATCCCCTGCTTAGATATGGAGGCATCGAAGGAGGATCTATAGTGCAACTCGAAGGCCGAGGAGTCAACAACTACTTCAAGAGACAGGACCCTGTCAGAGGAGTTTGATACCTCATCCAACAAGGAGAAAACCTAGATTAGCAATAGAAATGAACTAGTTTCCTAAACCTAGCTCCTATTTTAGCTAGAATCTATTCATAGCCTCTATAGCTAGTTAAATACTCTACAAATAGAGTTCATGATAGGACTAGACTACGAGTCGTTCTTCTGGAGTTTATTTGCAGTTTTACCTCATTGTAAAGTAGGAGGCTGTGATGATCTTGTGTAACAGAGTCAATGTTGTAATTCTATAGACATGCCTTGGACGCGCATATGTTTCTGTTGTACCACTCTGAGCGATATAAGACTAGTGGAACGGTGTTCCATTGGTGTTATATCAGACTTGCATACTACACCATGCAGTGGTATGCTGGGTCACCACAGTTGGTATCAGAGCAAATGCTTTGACCCTAGGATTAAAACCCTTTAAAGGAGACCTATAGGATTGGTAGTGTCTATAGGAAGTTGTCTTAGGTAAACCAAATCTTCTTATGACTTGAGATGGATATTCACTTGAGAATAATCCTGACACACTTGAGTCAACCTTTCTTACCTATCTTTTCTAAGTGAAGTTAGTTAGCTAACCCCAAACATATAGTACCCCTAAAGTCTTAAAACAATAGATGAGTAGATCATAGTTTGTATACAATACATGGTAGTCCAAAGAGAGGATACAACCATAAGGAAGCTATATTATTGGAAGATGTGTACCAACATATGTTATGATTAAGTAAGAGTTATCCAGAACTGTAATAGGAGTTATATCAAGTGATGAAGATAATTAAGATATCCTAACAGAAGATGTAGACCCAGATAAGTTATGAGTAAGTAAAATTATCTAGATATGTGAAACAACTGATAGTAAGTGAAAAATATAAGTTATATGAGGTAGTATAGACCATGATGAGTCAATCATGGGAGGTAAGGAAGAGAGATATGAATAATATATGTCTACTTACATGGTAGAGTAGCTAATCATATATGATTCACCTGAGAATCATTATGTGATGGAATAGAACATCATAAACATTTAGGAGGAGAACAATAAGAAGCCAGAAAATAGTGCAAGAACTGTGTTCCAAAAATATGGGAAGTGTGCCAAGCACATCATGACCATATGCTTATGGAAGAAACTCTTAGAAGTATAGGAACTATATCCTAATAAATATGTATTCAGAATAACCATATTAGAACTAGTGGTATCATACAAAATAGTCCTCAATAGCACTTATATATGGTAAAATACTTTGTTAGTACTTCCAAACAAAACTAGGTTAACTTCCACTATTCCAGACCACTTTGTTTCAAGTTTATCTCATTGAAATTGTGCAATTAAGGTAAATGTTGAGACAAATAGTAGAATCCCATATACTCGTGCTAAGTATCATGATATAAACTTCTCTTATGTGGTGTTATACTACACATCAGAGCCTGATGTTTAGAGATGTCTTACTCAACTATTATATTCAGGCATAGGATGATGTGTAATATAAGCACAAAGCTGAATTTTCTTGGATTTTATTGGATTTTCCTTGTTTGACTAGATCCATACATGAAGTTTGACTTTGATATGTAAATGCATGTTGCAATATCAAGTTTTTACTTGATGATATAGATCTAGAGGGTAATGGTAAACGTGTGAGGAAGTGACGAATTGTGAAGATTCCGAAGACAAGATGAAGTTGCATCAGAAAAAGGAAGTAAAGTTGTGGGAAGCAACCACAATCTTTGGAAGGAAGTACCAATCAAAACTCATGCTTAGCCTCAACAGAGGAGTACTTTAGTACGGAAGAAGCATGAAAGTGAGAAATCTGGTGATTATGGTGAATCTCAAGCAGAACCATAGTCATCATAGAAGAGGGAATGCATGGGAAATCACTTAGGATACTATATTCATAGTGTCAACTAGTGGTTTTCTTGCAAAATAAACCCTGAATGAAGGAATATGATATATCAAACCATAGCAGAAATAAGAAGACCATAGTTGATATCAGAAAACCACAATTGGTATAGGATCAATACTGCGAGATAAAGTAGAGGATGTCTCGTCCAGTTGATCAGAACCTATAATAGAATCCATCTCTAGATAACAAATAGCCACAATTGGTATCAAGTAGTCCACCATTGGATTATTTGTACCAAGAAGTTGTGAACAAATAAAATTTGTTAGCCAAATAACAATGACCTATAATCATTTAGTCGAAGGATTCACATTGGATGTCCACAACTGGGTGGATACATCACAAACATTCTTCGCGAGACCTTAGAAGAAGTACAAACCATAAGCTAGACCAGACCAATATTCTAACCAGAAGTCCAATGTTGGAAGAAAAGGAGTTGAAGACCATAAGAAAACTCTAAGGGGTAGAGTAAAGATTGATTTGAATGTACAATAACTCATTATTTTGAGCAAGGTAGATGAAGAAGGTCTGAACTGAGAGGAAGTTCGATCTTATTTTCATAAGATTGTTGAACATTACTTTCAGAAGGATGTCAGACCAGAAGCCGAGATTCATACCTCGAGGAAGTAAGAAGTGGACTATAACTTGAGAAAGTGAGTAGTATTTACTCAGAAGTACGAAAGCTCAAGTAAGTTAAGCATAAAGAAGTTGGACGAAGAAAATACCATAGACCAAATACAGCTCAAGAAGGCCAAAGACCGAAGGAAATTGACCATACCAGAACCACAGACTAATAGAATGATTCCTTTCATGGAACCTAAATAACCCAAAATAGTTATAGGTATCAACTATAAACCATGATTGGATAGGCTAAATGAGTCTAACCTTCTTAGTAAAAGAAACCGTCAAAATCATTTCCATGGTAAGTACCTTACTAAGTACCATTATTGCACTTTTGGTAGTAAGGAAAAACAAAGACCTATTCCACCAATTAGGAATATGTTATCAAATCAGTCTCCAGTTAAGACTAGCAGCACCAGAAGAAGTCCCAATCATTGAATATTCAATGAGAAAGGAAACAAGCTTATAATCTTGGAGGAAATCATGGAAGTAAAGGAAGTAATAGTTGTTTAATGACAAATACTAATGGATTCCAGGAAGAATCTGGACAAGGGATATATTCAATCATATCCAGTGAGATCACCACGGAGTTCGAGAAAAGTCGTAGTCTGCACAAGTCAGATCCACACTTCGGAAACGTGAGAGAGTTCAAACTTCGAGGACGAAGTTAGTTTAAGGGGTAGAGACTGTAATATCCCAGGTAATGGGGTTACAAAAATATAGGAAACAGATGTGTGCATTGCATTCATGCATAGAAAATCTGGGGAATTTTCGTGCTTTAAAGTAAAACAGTCACAGTAACTGAAGTTTCACTTGACCTTGGTGGAATTGAAGTAGATCATCAAGTCAAGCGCTATAAACCTCAATGTGACTTTGTTAAAACCTTGTTTTGGGTAGAGATGATTTGATCTATAGGGTTAGATCAAATGGAACTAAAACCAACACAATAACACTTTAATCAATGATCAATTGCTTGATCTCATAACAGATCGTAATATGGTAATCCTTGCCATAGCATATGAACATCTATTCAATTACAAATCAAGTAACAATAAAATGGAGAAACTATTCTTACCTTATCTTTTTCATGTCTTAAACTAATCCTTGATCCTACCATGAACCTCATGGTATTCATTCTACTCTATTCCTGGAAACATAACAAGGAGATCAACTCTAAAAATATATATTCCTCTCTACTACATATTAATATACATCAAACCTAGAGAAGTGAGAGTTCTATGTTACTTATTAGAGGATCAATCATAAACCTTGCACTGAACCTTGGATATACATCCATGTATTCAAACCATCACCTTTAAAGAGAAACCCTAGAATATTATTCCAGACTATCCCTAGAGAGAGAACCCAATTATGTTAAACATAGATATTGATGATCACATCATTAACTATGGAGCCTAACCTTAGGTTAGTATTAAAGTCCTTCCCCAAATAAGAGAGAGATCACTCATACCAATCTTAGCTTTACCTATTTAAGAATAAAGGACAACATTTGAACTAAAGTATTAGGTTGTAAACCATTTCCTCTTGGAGTAGTGAGATAACCTAATATTAAATGGAACAAGATTATATCCCTGAATTGATAAAGAAAGAATGAGACTAATTCAACCAACATAGCCAAGTGGAGTTTTAGACTAGATACCTATTGAGATATTGTGAGAACACCATAAACCCTAGAATAACTATTCCTAAATAAGAGAGCTCAAGCTTTGGTGTGATACTCAAGATAGATGAGGTAAAACTTGGAATTGAGGGAGAGAACTATTCTTATAACCAGATGATCATAATCATCATTGTTTGAGTAGAACCCTAGCAGAATATCTCAGGCATTCTCCTGGGATATAAACTAATGAGGCAACCATAGAAGTTCCATCCTAGAAAGTAAAAATAGAAGTGCTATACCTTAATTGATCAAGACAAGGCTTGATCATGGAAGTGATAAACCTATTTAATGAGAGATCCTTAGGAAGCCAAACCTTGATCATTATAAATTGAGTGATGATCATAAACCCTAAGAACTTGAGGTAGAGAGATTAAGAACAAGTTGATTATGCCTAATCCATGATCATGCTCTTGAGGTATGTGAGGATAAGTTAAACCCTAATAGGATAAGTAGATATCATTCACCACATGAAATCATAGGGAGGTAACTAGTAAGCAACCATAAGCTTATATCCTAACCTATAATTGAGAATCACTTGGTGATCATAAGTAGAATCCTACCACATTTACATTCCACCTATTCTTCACTTAAGAACCACAAGAAAACCTTTAGAGTCAAACTCTATACTCTAAATGGTGAGAAAACATCCATCCATATGACCAAAGTTAACTATAAAAAGAACTATAACCACTGTAATTACTTTAATGATTAATTGAGGATAATAATAGAAGTTAATTAGTAGAAGATTAAACCAATTCTCAAATCCTTAGTAATTAGAGAAGCACATGAAATGTTAAGCAAGTAACCATCTTATCTTGGTTAGGGGAGACTAAACCCTAGCAAATACAATATGGTGTCATCTCAACTCTACAACCCAGAAGTATATCTCAACCCTAGTTTATGTATCACTATGGTGATCATAATATGAACCTAGGCCATAATTGAAATTCAAAACCAATGGCCATTGGGTGAATATTATTAGAACCCTAGTATGGCATATTAATAAAATCTTATACTCCATTTAGTAAACATGAGGAAAACCTTGTGATACATCTTATAAATAAGACCATAAGTGTGATTATGAACCACTTATCTTTATAATTAGAACCAAACCATAATGAGAGTAGTATCTACTCTAAGTATTTCAAGGTGTTATCAAAATAATAGTACCAGTATTAAACTTGAATAAGAATTAAGATAAACCTCACAAGACCTTAATAAATAAGTGTTCACATAAATTCATGTGTAAGTGACCAACATTCTCAAATGAGAGATTAAGTCCTTAGAAATATTCAGGTATATGAAATCATGCCACTAGATCATCTCCTTGACTTATAAAATCTAGGGCACATGAAATCACACCTTTGCAATCCTATTTCAAAATAGGAAACTAAGCCTTAAGATCATAATTCATTAATAAATTCTTGCTATATAAAGCAAAGTAAATATATCACCTACTATTAAAAAGTAATATAAGTATTATAAAAAAATATTTGGAATTTTAAAAGAAAGAGAATGGAAGATAATAATTATTAACATACCTTTCTGAAATATTGGGTATATTGAACCTATCATTATACTAGAAATCAAAATAATATGTCTCAAGTAGAATTATTACTTAAGAGGTAATTGCCAAGTTAATAGTATTTCCAAATATCTGCAAACAGATTTGAATTCAAAACTGAATTCAAAAATAGAATTGAAAACCAGAAAATAAAGGAGAAAAAGAAAACAGAAAAGAAAATAAGAGAGAAGAGAGGATTACCTGAGAGGCCACCGCAGCCCACCACCACAGCCCGGTAAGCAGCCCACCACCGCGGCCCAGTCCACTGCCAGAGCACAGCCCAGTACCCTTTCGTAAAAAAATACGATGAGGAGGTCATCCTCATCCTCATCTCTCGCATGGAGGACAGCACCGAGCCGTGATCGTCTTCTCCTCGGTGCTGGCAGCTCCTCCTCGCTCGGCGTGGTGACGAGGCTCACTCCTGGCGCCGTATAAAGCCTCCCGATGAACCCTAGCTTGGTTTTCTTCCTCATCTGCTTCAATTCTCCCTATACCGAAACCTTGGCTCTGCCAAACTCCATTACCGCCTGATACATCCAAAACGTATCTACTTTCCCGAACACTTTTGCTATTGTTTTGCCTCTAATTTGTGTATTTTGGATGCAACTAACACGGACTAACGCTGTTTTCAGCAGAACTGCTCTGGTGTCTCGTTTTTGTGCAGAAATCCAACTTTCGGGAAAATCCTCGGAATTTATGCAGAATGCCCTATTTTCCCAGAATACTGACGGAGCCAGAAGGACAAGTAAGGTGGAGGCCCGAGGGCCCCACACCATAAGGCGGCGCGGCCTAGGGGGGGGGGCCGCGCGGCCCTATGGTGTGACCCCCTCGGCCGGCCTCCGACGCCCTCCTTCGGACTACTTATTGGCCTCGACCTAAAAACGCACGGAAGAGAAGTCGAAATCGCCAGAAACCCTCCAGAACACCGCCACATCGCGAAACTCCGTCGCGGGAGCCAGAAGTCTCCGTTCTGGCACTCCGCCGGGACAGGGAATTGGAGGAGATCATCGCCATCATCACCGCCAACGCCTCTCCATCAACCAGCCATGCTTCCCCCATCCATGTGTGAGTAATTCCCCCGCTGTAGGCCGAAGGGGATGGTAGGGATTGGATGAGATTGGTCATGTAATAGCATAAGATTGTTAGGGCATAGTGCCTAGTGTCCGTAATTGGTACTTTGATGATATTGTTGCAACTTGATATGCTTAATGCTTGTCACTAGGGCCCGAGTGCCATGATCTCAGATCTGAACATGTTATTGTTTCATCATGATATTCATTGTTTATTGATCTTACCTGCAAGTTGTATACACATGTCGCTGTCCGGAACCGATGGCCCCGAAGTGACAGAAATCGGGACAACCGGAGGGAATGGTAGTGATGTGAGGATCACATGTGTTCACGGAGTGTTAATGCTTTGCTCCGGTACTCTATTAAAAGGAGTACCTTAATATCCAGTAGTTTCCCTTGAGGCTCGGCTGCCACCGGCTGGTAGCACAAAAGATGTTGTGCAAGTTTCTCATTGCGAGCACGTACGACTATAATTGGAACACATGCCTATTGATTGCTTTGTGCTTGGACACCGTTTTATTATTATCTGCAAATGCCCTGCTATGATTGTTACATGAGTTTCTCTCATCCATGCAACGCCCGTTCATCCGTCCCCGTGCCTACAGTATTTTAATCCTGCTGTTTACTAAAATCACTACTGCTGTCTTTGTTAATCTGCTGCTGTTATTTCACTACTGCTACTGCTATAAAACTGTTACTACTGATAAACTCTTGCGAGCTAGTCTGTTTCCAGGTGCAGCTGAATTGACAACTCCGCTGTTAAGGCTTTCAAGTATTCTTTGTCTCCCCTTGTGTCGAATCAATAAATTGGGTTTTACTTCCCTCGAAGACTGTTGCGATCCCCTATACTTGTGGGTCATCAAGACTATTTTCTCGGCGCCGTTCTTGCCGGGGAGCATAGCTTTATTTGGAAGTTCACTTGGATTGATATTGTTCGCTGCAAATTCTCCATCATGGGTAAACCTCGCGATACTAAGGTCGCCATATTACCATCCACTACAAGAAAAGGTACAACTCTGAGTACCTCTGCTGCTCTTGATTCACCATCTGTGATTGATAAACTTGTTTCACCGCCACATGCTTCACATGCGGGGACTTCTGCTGAATCTGAAAACTCTCATAATATTGATAATATTTCTGCTGTGCTTGATGATAGTGGTTCATTGGGATCCTTTCTAGATGCTACGATTGCTAGGTCTAGACAAATTGAAAATACTGAAACTCCTAATGCTACTACACCTGTTAATTCACCTGAACTTGATTATTCTAGTGATGATCCTGATGAAGATTATGTGGAGCTTAATGATGATTTTATTGAAAAATGCAATGCTACTACTGATGCAAGAAAAATTAAAAATTTGCTTGCAGAACATGCTGTTAGATATAAACTGTCTCCTGATCCTAAATTTGCCACATCTCCTATAAACATTAAGGATAAAGATTATGATTTTTCTCTTGATTTATCTCATATAGCTATTGTTGAGAAAACACCCTTTTGTGGTACTGAAAAAGAAAGTGCTGTTGAACACATGATTGAGCTATCTACTCTGAGTAGCTTGTTTTCTGATGATGTTAAGAAGCGTACTTACTTTGTTGCTAAAATTTTTCCATTCTCATTAAAGGATGATGCTAAAACTTGGTATAATAGTTTGCCACCTAATTCTATTAAAAGTCCAAAAGAATTGCTTGATGTTTTCTTCCGTAAATACTTTCCTGCTAGTGCTCAACATATTGCTTTGCAGAGAATCTATAACTTTGACCAGGGAGATGGAGAGAAATTGCCTGAGGCTTGGGCGAGATTTTGCTCTCTTATTAGAGCTCGGCCTGATCATGATTTGGAAAAGCATGATTTACTTGATATATTTTATAGTGGACTAACCATTGAGTCTAGGGCATACCTGGATAGTTGTGCTGGTTGTGTTTTCAGAAAAGAACTCCAGGGCACGATTTGAAGAATTATTGGCTAAAATAGGCCGGAATCATGATGATTGGACTACGCCTGAACCAACTCCAACGCCAATATTAAAGAAGAGGGGTTTAATTAAATTGAATGATGAAGATATGAGGGAAGCCAAGAAGCCTCTCAAAGAGAAAGGTATTAAATCTGAAGATGTGAAGAATCTTCCTCCCATAGAAGATATATGTGAGATAATTCCCCCTTCATCCATGATTGAGGTAAACTCCCTTCAACGCTTTACTAGGGAAGATATTCCGTATTCGAAACCTCCTGCACAATGCTTAGATGAGTTTGATAATTATATTGTTAAGCAAGAAAATTTTAATATGAGAGTAGAGAATCATTTAATGGAAAATTCTCGAGCTATTAGTGAATTGCATGATATTGTAGAGAGAACCTCCAATGATGTTAAGATGCTTGTTAAACATTTTCATATGGTTCAAACTCAAATTGATCAACTCACTAAAGTGAAAAATGACTTGTTGGGGAATAATTCTAAAGAAAAACATGCTTATGAAGTAACAACTAGAGGCGGTGTTTCTACTCAGGATCCTTTATATCCTGAGGGACATCCCAAAAGAGTTGAACAAGATTCTCAACGAACTAAAACTAGTGCTCCATCTAAGAAAAAGAAAAAGAAACATAACAATGTTGTAGAATCCTCTGAACCTGTTAATGATCCTAATAGTATTTCTATTTCTGATGCTGAAACTGAAAGTGGTAATGAACATGATAAAGATAATGATAAGAATGATGCTTCTGATAAAGAAGATGTGGAAGAAGAACCTGAAAAGCATGCTAAAAATAAAAAGTACACTAAAGAAGATTTTATTGCTGAGAAAAATGGTAATGAAAGAGAACCTTGGGTCCAAAAGCAAATGCCTTTTCCTGCTAAGAAACTAAAATCAAAGGAAGAAGAACACTATAATAAATTTTGCGATTGGATGAAACCTTTATTCTTGCAAATCCCTTTGACTGATGCTATTAAATTGCCTCCTTATTCAAAGTATATGAAAGATATTGTTACTAACAAAAGGAAAATCCCCAATGAGGAAATTTCCACTATGCTTGCTAATTACTCTTTCAATGGCAAAGTGCCAAAGAAATTGGGCGACCCAGGTATACCTACTATTCCTTGTTCTATCAAGAATAATTATGTTAAAACTGCTCTATGTGATTTGGGAGCCGGTGTTAGTGTTATGCCTTTTTCTCTTTATAAGAGGCTTTATCTAGATAAGTTGATACCTACTGATATATCTTTGCAAATGGCTGATAAATCTACTGCTATTCCTGTTGGTATATGTGAGGATGTTCCTGTTCAAGTTACTACTAACTGCTTGATATTAACTGATTTTGTTGTGTTGGAAATGCCTGAAGATGATAATATGTCTATTATTCTTGGGAGACCCTTTCTTAACACCGCAGGGGCTGTTATTGATTGCAATAAAGGAAAGGTTACCTTCAATGTTGATGATAAGGAGCATACCGTCTATTTCCCCAAGAAGATTGATAAAGTATGTGGAGTCAATACTATTTCTAATGTGAGAACTATCAAAGTTGGAACTATTGATTGTCCTATATATGAGCCTAAAGAAGAATATCAAACTCTCGTGATTGGATCCATATCAATACAATTCAAGGTAACATGATTGATTTGAGGTTTATTTCTTCTTATGCTATGTAAAATTTATTTGGTGGCAAGACTTGATCAACCTTGTTAACAAATACTTTTTATATGCATAGATGAGGTAAACAACATCTCTTTCTTCCTCCATTTGCTCTAGTTGCTGTAGCACTTTTAATTTGCAAAGTTCCTTAGTTAATTGGAGATTTCAAAATTTTTCCTGGCCAGTAATAATAAACTTAATACCCAGAAATGTGCATTTTTCAAAGTTTTCAAAAATTCACAAAAATTATACCGTTGGTCCTATTTTTCGAAGAGACACCTGGGAGCACCAGAGGATGACCTGTGGGGCACCCCAGGGTGCCACATCATAGGCCGGCGCGGCCAAGGAGGGGGACGCGCCACCCTGTGGTGTGGGCCCCTCCTTGCCCCACTATCTCATCTCTTTCTCCCAGCATCTTCTCTCTCCCGAAAAAACTCGAACCAGCTTTCTCTCACTCGCGTTTTTGCTCAAGAGCTCAGGATTTTTCGATCTCTTTGCTCAGCCCATATTTCTGTCTGAAATTTGGCACATTTGCTCTCCGAAAATGGAGTGGAATAGATATCAACTTAACCAACAAGAATTGGAGGTCCAACAAGTTATGAGAGTGAACCGTGAAGAGGGAGTATACCCCTCTTACTACCCGTGCGCGGATTTCATGAGAAGCGCGGGAATATTGGAAGATGTTCGGAGTCTAATTTCTCGTGCAGGGCTGAGTGATTTTGTTGAAGGAGAGCCAAGCCAATATGCAAAATTAACTATGTCTGTTGTGCAGGACTTTAAGTTCAATTGGTCGCGATCTAACCCCACGGTTCAGTATAAAATTTACAATAAAGCTGTCAACTTGCCATTCAGTGATTTTTGTGCAGCAATTAGAGTACCGCAATGGGGATCATGCGAGAAGATAAGGGGATCGCCGCAAGAACTTTTAAGCCTCTTCAAGATGATTTGCTGTGGGAGGAGTTTCTCAGAGGATAGTGGTAAAATCACTAGCATTCAGCTCCCAGCTATCCGCTACTTTGCTTATTTCATTACTAAATGCGTTCTTGCTAGAAGGATTGGTGGTAGACTATCTATTCTGGATTTAGCTTTTCTAGCTGCGGCACTGCAAAGTAGTAGGACTTATAATTTGGGGGCATTGATAGCTTATAGACTTGCCACTAACCGTGAGAAAGGTGGAATTTGTGGAGGTCTCATCGCCTCTCGTTTACTAGCTTTGCATAATGTAGAACCTCATCATCTTGACATTCCACTTTCCATAGAAAAACTTGACATAGTCTCTATGATTAGACATGAATTTGTTTCTGACTCCTCCAACTTGGGTAACCTGTTTTACAAGATGACATTTTATAAGAAAGTCTGGAGAATAACTAAGAAAACTGAGAAACTAGTAAGATTACCTGCGCCTGTTCTGCTTAACCTTGATTCCAGGGAAGATTGGTCGGTCACAGAAGGTGCACTGACTGCACACATAGAGGGAGGAGGCCATCATGCAAGAGACAACACGGAGGAGGCCGAGGAACACCTCGACTCATCATCCGATGCAGCAAGTTCCTCGCATCAACATGTTGGGTATGTGGAGCCTCCACGCTTTTCTTCTGCACAGGAACTTTACTATGACTACGCCATGAATTATCCACCGGCGAGGAACAGCGACCCTCGTTGGGGTTGAACTCCACTTAGGCCAAAAGCCTAATCTTGGGGGGAGGTATACCGGCATCACTCATTCTTTGCATATTATGATTGCTGGATACTTGTATATACTTGTTTTGTTTGTTTGAGTGGTTTTCTAATGAGAGGAAGATGATATTTGGGGAAGTGCTGCCTGAAAACAGATTCTGGACTGTTACCATAAAAATTCTCAAAAATAGCCAGAACAGTATTTTGCGAAGCCAATTTTTTTGCATGTTCCCCAGGTTGTTATCTAACTTTCATTAGTTGAACACTTTTCGATTTGAGCAGTGGAAGAATTTATTAAAAATCGGGTACTGTACTGCTGTCAAGATTGATGAATTTCTGCTGCTTTGTGTTTATGTGAGTTTTCTAGCTTGCTATTTCTTGCTTTTGCTTTGTTTCTTTCCCAAAACACAAAAAGACCAAAAATATTTCTGTTGTTTCTCTTCACCATTTGTTTGTTTTGGTTTCTTGCATTTGTTTCGCTTTATTTGCTATTGCTAGTTTGCTATAAGAAAACCCAAAAAGATTTTGCTTTGTTTGCTTGTTTCCTTTTGTTCTTGTTCTCAAATTCGAAAACACCAAAAATATTTGCTGTTCTTCTTTGGTTTGTAAAGTTCATTATGAGTTCAATGGTCTTCGGTGGCTGGAGCGTGGTTTTCATTTCATATTATCCAAGCTACACAAGTGAAAGGCAATAATGACGATCTACGACAATTGGATTGTGGTGAGAGGCCGGTATGAACTCTATTTGTTTTCATTTTTGTACATATACTCATCCATGTGAGCATGCTTAGTTGGTTCATGTGAAGTATATGTTATTTGAGAAAGTCTAATAGTTTATGATCTCTCATGTTTAGCTCCAATTTATTAATATGAGTAGCATGTCATGGATGTTTGCTTGCATTGTTTTATTCATAAGTAAGTATGGCATTGTGGTATCCTCCTCTGAATAATTCATTTATATCGACTTGGCACATGCTCACGCGTGCATAAGACTGAACCAACGTCAATTAAGCCTCGATGATTTATATTGCTTCAGAGTTCTTGTATCACTTTTATGCCTCCGTTAATTTATTTTGCCGCAAGCATGATTATGACAGTTACTGCTCTCTTGATTTGTCGCTCCCTAGTCTATTGCTAGCCTTCACTTGTACTGAGCAGGAACGCTGCTCGTGCTTCCAAACACCTGAAAACCAAGTTGTTTCAAAGTGTCCACTATAAATACCTATGCATGGCATTTCAAACCATTCCAAGTAAATTCGCATGCGCTACCTTTAAAACCTTCAAAATGCTTCTCAATTTGTGTTTATGTTTCATAGCTCATGAGGAAGTATGTGGTGTTTAGCTTTCAACCTTGTCATTTACTTTTGACGGACTCTCATATGGACTAGTGGCACATCCGCTTATCCAATAATTTTGCAAAAAGAGCTGGCAACGGGATTCCCAGTCCCAAATTAATTAACTTAAATAGACACTCCTCCATGGTTTGTGATTGTTGGACGGCACCCGAAGATTCGGTTAGCCATGGCTTGTGTAAGCAAAGGTTGGGGGGAGTGTCATCATCATAATAAAACTAAAATAAAAAGGCACTCCTTCATGGTATGTGATTGTTGGCAGGCACCCGAAGGATTCGGTTAGCCATGGTTTGTGTAAGAAAGGTTGGAAGGAGTGCCAAATAAATATGCAATAATCCATGGGAGCCGCTCTTGGGAGTCCGGTTGGCGAGGTAGTTGGTGTACCCATTACCATTTGTTTACAACGACAAACACCTCTCAAAATAATTTTACTCCTGATTTCAAAAATGAAAAGCTCTAGCGCATGTTAATCCCTGCTTCCCTCTGCGAAGGGTCAATCTTTTACTTCTATGTTGTGTCTCCATTATTTCTTTGAGCACTATCTTGAGAGCACAACTGTCATTCTTAGTATAATATGCTTGTCTCAAAATATGATTGATTGTGGTATAACTTTGATGCTTTTATCTTTGACAATCACTACTTCTAGTCTTTCTATGAACTCCAGAGGTGCCTTGGCATTTATGTTTTGCCGATCAAATACGGGCAAGCGAGATACCACTTTATCATACTCTCTTATGAACATTGCAATCATGCTTATATACATGATTCATGATGCTTATTATTAATTGTTGGTACATCTCCATGATTGACATAGCTGTTAGATGATCTTATTTGCATGTATCTCATTATGAACTGCTTAAGTATTAGCCATAGCATGAGAATATATACATCATATGAGCAAATGTGTTCGTGAAAGTTCTTTTATCGCTCAGTTGTTAACTGAATTGCTTGAGGACAAGCAATAAGCTAAGCTTGGGGGGAGTTGATACGTCCAAAACGTATCTACTTTCCCGAACAATTTTGCTATTGTTTTGCCTCTAATTTGTGTATTTTGGATGCAACTAACACGGACTAACGCTGTTTTCAGCAGAACTGTTCTGGTGTCTCGTTTTTGTGCAGAAATCCAACTTTCGGGAAAATCCTCGGAATTTATGCAGAAGGCCCTATTTTCCCAGAATACTGACGGAGCCAGAAGGACAAGTAAGGTGGAGGCCCGAGGGCCCCACACCATAAGGCGGCGCGGCCTAGGGGAGGGCCCGCGCGGCCCTATGGTGTGGCCCCCTCGGCCGGCCTCCGACGCCCTCCTTTGGACTACTTATTGGCCTCGACCTAAAAACGCACGGAAGAGAAGTCGAAATCGCCAGAAACCCTCCAGAACGCCGCCACATCGCGAAACTCCGTCGCGGGAGCCAGAAGTCTCCGTTCTGGCACTCCGCCGGGACGGGGAATTGGAGGAGATCATCGCCATCATCACCGCCAACGCCTCTCCATCAACCAGCCATGCTTCCCCCATCCATGTGTGAGTAATTCCCCCGCTGTAGGCCGAAGGGGATGGTAGGGATTGGATGAGATTGGTCATGTAATAGCATAAGATTGTTAGGGCATAGTGCCTAGTGTCCGTAATTGGTACTTTGATGATATTGTTGCAACTTGTTATGCTTAATGCTTGTCACTAGGGCCCGAGTGCCATGATCTCAGATCTGAACATGTTATTATTTCATCATGATATTCATTGTTTATTGATCTTACCTGCAAGTTGTATACACATGTCGCTCTCCGGAACCGATGGCCCCGAAGTGACAGAAATCGGGACAACCGGAGGGAATGGTAGTGATGTGAGGATCACATGTGTTCACGGAGTGTTAATGCTTTGCTCCGGTACTCTATTAAAAGGAGTACCTTAATATCCAGTAGTTTCCCTTGAGGCCCGGCTGCCACCGGCTGGTAGGACAAAAGATGTTGTGCAAGTTTCTCATTGCGAGCACGTACGACTATAATTGGAACACATGCCTATTGATTGCTTTGTGCTTGGACACCGTTTTATTATTATCTGCAAATGCCCTGCTATGATTGTTACATGAGTTTCTCTCATCCATGCAACGCCCGTTCATCCGTCCCCGTGCCTACAGTATTTTAATCCCGCCGTTTACTAAAATCACTACCGCTGTCTTTGTTACTCGTCTTGTTATTTCACTATCAAGCTCTTGCTATAAAGCTGTTACCTCTTGATAAACTCTTGCGAGCTAGTCTGTTTCCAGGTGCAGCTGAATTGACAACTCCGCTGTTAAGGCTTTCAAGTATTCTTTGTCTCCCCTTGTGTCGAATCAATAAATTGGGTTTTACTTCCCTCGAAGACTGTTGCGATCCCCTATACTTGTGGGTCATCACCGCCGGTGATGGAGGCCTCCCCAAGCCAAGCCGAGCACACCGGCTTCATCACCGTCCTCGACAAGGTCAGCCCCCACAAGGAATCGAGTCGAAACCCCTCGCAGTGACCCCACCGAGCTCATCGTCTCCGACGGCCGGAGATGCCGATTTCAGCAATGCCGACCTCACCACCAAGCTCAACGTGCTCAGGGTGAGTCACCGGTGCTCAAGCATCTCCTAGCCCTCTCGATTACGCTCTTAATCGTGCCCGCGCCGGTAGCCTGCGAGCGCCGTCGCTCGGCCTCGCCGTCGAGGTTGCTCCGACGACCAATTCGGTAGTACCAGTAGGTTCGCCTCGACATGCTTAATCTTGTGGTGTAGTTAGTTTGCCCGAGGAAGCACCGTAACGCTGGCGATCACCGTCACTGGCCGCCGGTGACACACATGGTGGCCACATCACCGCCACCGAGGCAGCCTACGTGGCCAGGACCCCACCAGTCATTGACTGTGGGTGTATTCTGGTCGGGTAACTCTAGTATTTCTTGTTTAAATTGAATTCCAGAAATTTGCTGCAACTTTGACAAATTGTAGAAAATCCAATATAGCTCAGAAAAATAAATATAAGATATCAAAATTCTTATAAAGATAAACCCTATCCAATAAAAATATAAAATGAAAATTTTATTTTTAATAAAAATTCAATTATTTAATACTTGTTATTTAAGCTTTTAATTTTAATTCTAAATTCATTTAAACTTCAATAATTAGTAAAAAATTCCAAAAGTAAATAAAAACCAGTAAATAAATAAAGAAAACATTAAGACTAATTTTCTGTATTTGTTATTTTGTTAAATCATTATTAGAGAAATTTAAACCCTGATTAATAATTACCTAATTATTAATTGTTTAAAAATAATAAAATGCCAAATTCAATATTATTTTTATTCCCAAGTTATTAATAACTTCAACTTTAAATTAAAGTTATTAATCATAGAACTACATGGTAATTAGAAAACCCTAATTTCATATTGAATGAAGATTACAGTTATTAATCAAAGTTGGGAACTCTATCACTACTAATTAGCATCCCATGTGTTCATCTTCATCAGACTTAGATAATCAAGTAGGGTTAACTTAGTGTAAATCCTAGATCCTATTACCAAAACAATCATCCTTAATTATCCATACTCAGCATCACACCACTGTGATGAACTCCAATAGCAACTATGCCAAATCTTGAGCATTACCTAACCATATTCCACTAAACCCTACTAGTGTTGGATACTTATCAACTATCCTATTTAGGAACCAATTATTCCTTACTTAATAGAACCAACAGTAAAACCTAGACCACCTCAACCCTAATTGATATACTTCTTATTACTTAAGAAGTATGTTCTTCAAAAGTTATTCTTTTGAAGAAAATAAGGAATCATCATCAACCCTGCCTAATAGGACCTATAGACAATAGCCATCTATCACCAGTAAGGTACACCAACCTTGATAGCACCCATGTCTAATAAATTGCCTAAGATGTGCTTCCAACTAGGATTCATCTAATATCTACTCAAGAACTAGTTGAAACCATAGTAAACCATAGAACCCCACAACTCTAATTATCATACTTGTTCTTTATTAAGAACATGTTCTTCAAAAGTTATTCTTTTGAAGTATATTATAATTAATCATTAACCATACCATATAGTGCTAAAACCAACCACTATTCATTACATGTTAGGATTATACCAAATGTTATTGTTGTGTGCTTTAGTATTTTTGTTATGATATATTACAGCACCTGTTTATGATACCATGTAACCACACCTGAATAAGAACCTTGTTTGTGAATCACTCTAAAAGTACAACACAACCTGAACCAATCATTACAACTCACTGATCCTAAATCATCGGGGTTAGATCACGCTTAGAGCGATTGCATCTCATACTTATGCATTATTGCATCCTTGCCAATCTTTTAAACATCGTCCTTACCGGACGATGATGCTATTTCAGAATTTGGAGTTATTGCGTATCGAAGACCTTGTCTGCATAATCTTGCAGCCAAGAAAGGCAAGTTCATCACTTGCTCATGTCATTTGAGTATTTTTACCAAATTACTTGCAAAATACTATGTTTATCACTATTGCATAAAAAGCAAAACCACTATTTTCATAACTATGAATATGACTATGTGGTGGGCAATGGAACCATGGATTTGTGTTGATATGGTGGAGGTTCCATTGCAAGGGTTTATATCCATCTAGGATTAAACAACAAATGTCGTCCAGTGATTCTTGTGCCGTAAAACTCGTGTTAACCATAAGATCTGAAATGGGACGGACTAGTCAATCGTATTTCCACCTCTTGTACATCAACGGATGCGCTTACCGTAGCAGTTGTATCTTGCGGAGCAACTTGAGGGTGGGATCCCACGCTAATTCCCCACGGTTATGCTGTGCATACCGTAGCAGTTGCGGCTTGCGGAACAACTTGAGGTTGGGGATCTCACTCTAATTCCCCACGGTAATGTGGTCTATGATGGGTTGCAGCTACCGACGAAGGAGTTTGGGTCGATCCCAGACTGTCGTCGTGGTC
The DNA here is from genome assembly GCF_019359855.2 of Lolium perenne. NCBI lineage: Eukaryota > Viridiplantae > Streptophyta > Magnoliopsida > Poales > Poaceae > Lolium > Lolium perenne. The sequence continues at coordinate 47,884,826 of NC_067244.2, forward strand.
GGGGTCCATCCTTAATTGGTGTAAGAGGACCGGCGAGGACCCAGGGTCGGGGTTTGCAACAACGGGTGGGTATATGAGGTAGCGGAGGAATATGATTGGCTATGACCTTATACCGGGCCTCACACCAAAGGAAGTGTGGACGGGTCGCCCCCGGTTGGCACCAAGGTTAAGATCTCTTATGGGTAAAGCAACACACCTCTGCAGAGTGTAATGAATCGTGACCTGTCACTCCCTGTTCCGGGTTTGGAACTGCGAACGCTGCCGGAAAGGAGCTCCATGAAGTTCTAGTAAACCGGTGAAGGCTAACGGACATAGTTCTTCTGAATAAAAGCAACCTTTTGAAGAAATGGTTATGAAAACCTGCATTGGTATTAGACTTTCTGGTCTAATGCCGTAGCTAGTACATTAAACACCTCTTTCCTATAATGAACTTGTTGAGTACGCTCGTACTCATCCCACTCTTAAATCCCCTTCTTAGATATGGAGGCATCGAAGGAGGATCTACAGTGCAACTCGAAGGCCGAGGAGTCAACAACTACTTCAAGAGACAGGACCCTGTCATAGGAGTTTGATACCTCATCCAACAAGGAGAAAACCTAGATTAGCAATAGAAAGGAACTAGTTTCCTAAACCTAGCTCCTATTTTAGCTAGAATCTATTCATAGCCTCTATAGCTAGTTAAATACTCTACAAATAGAGTTCATGATAGGACTAGACTATGAGTCGTTCTTCTGGAGTTTATTTGCAGTTTTACCTCATTGTAAAGTAGGAGGCTGTGATGATCTTGTGTAACAGAGTCAATGTTGTAATTCTATAGACATGCCTTGGACCCGCATATGTTTCTGTTGTACCACTCTGAGCGATATAATACTAGTGGAACGGTGTTCCATTGGTGTTATATCAGACTTGCATACTACACCATGCAGTGGTATGCCGGGTCACCACACAAATTTATCACACACATAGTCGATCAGTTCAAATTCATTTCGATCAGTAGCTTTATCTTGCTCTTCTACACAACTCCCATGTTGTAAGTTATGAATTTTGATTGTCAAAGATAAAGTGATTAGGAGTTATTTGCAAGCATGGTAGTGGTGTAAATTAAACAAGCGTTAAGATCACCAGAGCCAAGATCACCGTGTGAAGAAGAGACGAGAACATCTATCAACCAAAGAACCAAACTTTACATCAGGAGATCGTAGCGATGCAACCAAACACCGCGCTAATGTTTCTACTCTTGTGGGATGAAAATTACTAGGTTAACTAAACAAGTTACATAATGTGGCTTTCACCCCTGTGCATATGCGAGTCCATGTGATGAAACAGCCTGGCCAGGGCCATGTGCCAAAAGTTTCTTAAAAGTGTTCGAGCAACCAAGCCAATATGAAGAGGATTGTCACAAGGCTGATAATGGTCATAATTTGCTCGAAATGTTAATTGTTTGAGAGTTTTATTAGCATTTGACTCTAGCTATATATAAAGATGTGAGTATTGATGCTGGATAATTAGGAACAATTTCCATGATTAATTCCAGAATATTAAACATGATGACAGTAACTACTAACATGTGAAACTCAAACATACTAGATGCAGTGATCAACATGAACAGTAGCAGAGCAAACAGTACAACATCCATCGCTAAACAGATCGAGATATGTCGCACGTACCGATCTGGTGGAGGTGGCGGTGAAGGTGTAGCAGACGATGTCGCAGCAGTAACGTTGTTGATGACAACGTTGTTGATGACGGGGACGACGGGTCGAAGTAGACGGCGTTGAAGACGACGATAGGCAGCACTGCCCGACTTGGACGGAAGGCGACCCGTGATGAAGAGCTTGAGCAGTCGCGCAGAGCGCTTCCCAAAAACCTAATTCGCCCTCTCCCGTACAGGATCGCAAGGACGAGCGGTTCCGGAGACCTGCTCTCCCGTTCACCGATGCACGTCGGCGCGCGGGATGGAGTAGGCTACGATGGCGGCGCAAGCAGAGAGAGGTAGAAACCCTAACTCGTGTATTAGATGTCTTTCTGCGGTAGCCGGGCAGGAGATTATATAGGCTCGGGAAACCCTAGGCAACGTGGGCCACGCCCCCGTCGCACGAACGCACGAACGTTTTGAGTCGGTTACAGATAGCCCACGATCCGGGAGCGACCCGAACCGACTAACTGCGACGCGTCCGTCTAGGACTCTGTTTGTTTTTCCTGAGCTGCAAAAAGTAAGGAAAGTCTCGGCTCGAGGCTCAATCCACTCACCACGAGCGCGGCGCGCGCGTCGTGACGTGTCGTGTCGAGTCGAGACGAGCGAGCGAGGAGGAGGAGGAGCGCGCGCGTGTAGCACTCCTATTCTCACTCACTTACTAGTGGTGGAACAACCCACCTTATAAGGTGGTCTAACTTCCTCCCAACTTTCCATGTGGGACTAAACTTCCCACCTCTTGCCACTCCCTAGTGAGCTGCCACCAACTTGGGCTCAAACTCACAAGGCTGCCACTATGTGGGCTTTGAGATTTATAGGAAAAACTGAAATCTAATTTGGGCAACTAAAAGTGGGCCCAATATTTCAACAATCCCCCACCAGATCTCAAATCCCCATTTAGAGCTTTACCAATACTCACTGCTTGTTTATATACCAGTGTTTCAGCGGAGACTGTTAAGTTGAACTTCCGCCTAGAACCTTAAGCTACATCCATTCACACTTGAACAATGGACTAAGCCTTGAATTGCAAGTTTTGCGTGAACAGGGTTTCACTCAAAGTCATGACCAGTACATGGCTGCCAGTAGCCTACCCCGCGGGTGAAGCATATGCGTCATACTTCGTGGTCTCTTCATGAGTTTACTAGAGATCACCCATATCTCATAGATTGCGACGTTTAACAATCAGACTCATATAGGTGTGTTATTTCAAGAATGCTCTGTAGGATAGCATCTTTGCTAATATAGCCAACATAAACACATTAAGGCTTGTTGCCAACCTGCCTTACAGCAATTGAGAGTTGTGCATCTTCACATAGAGAGGGTTACATAATACTCTCCTCAATTAAACCACTAGTTTGTTCTTCCCAGGTCCTAATTCACGGGATCTCCGATCACAAAGGTTGGGTTACCACTATGGTGTAACATCAACGGGTCTCAAACCCGTCTCCCTCGACGCACTTTCTATCACATTACGTGATAGTCCCTTTGTAAAGGGATCTGCCAGGTTTTTGTCTGTTTGAATATATGTAACAGTTATTACTCCGGAGTTTCGCAATTTCCTGACAGACTTCAAACGTCTCTTGACGTGTCTTGATGACTTCGCGTTATCCTTAGAATTGTTCACTTTGACAATTACAGTTTGATTGTCACAATTCAAAAGGATTGCCGGAACAGGTTTTTCAACCACAGGCAATTCCATCAAGAGCTCACGCAACCATTCTGATTCAACAGTGGTTGTGTCTAAAGCAGTAAGTTCTGCTTCCATAGTTGACCTCGTCAATATGGTTTGCTTGCAAGATCTCCATGATCTTGCGCCACCTCCAAAGGTAAATACATACCCACTTGTGGCGTATGAGATCAGCTACATCCGAGATCCAATTCGAATCACTATATCCTTCAAGCACGGTGGGTGCCCCGAATAGTGAATCCCATAACTCATTGTACCACATAGGTAGCGCATGACCCTATCAAGTGCATGCCAATGATCGCACCGGGTTTGACATGAACCTACTCAACTTGCTAATAGCAAAAGAGATGTCGGGTCTAGTCGCGCTCGCTAAGTACATGAGTGAGCCAACGATCTGAGAATATCTCAATTGATCTATGGCAATCCTCCGGTTCTTGCGTAGTGTCACACTAGGATCATAAGGTGTTGGAGAAGACTTGCTATCAATATAGCCGAACCGGCTCAAAATCTTCTCAACATAATGGGATTGCGTTAGAGTAATCCCACTCTCGTTCTTAATCGGTTTGATGTTCAGAATCACATCAGCTTCTCCCAGATCTTTCATATCAAAGCTCTTTGACAAGAAAGACTTGACCTCGTGTATTACTCTCATGTTTGTACCAAAGATCAGAATATCATCCACATACAAACATAGTATAACACCTTAGCCCCCACCATGGCGATAGTAAACACACTTGTCAGCCTCATTGACAACAAAGCCTACAGAAGTTAAAGTTCTGTCAAACTTCTCATGCCATTGCTTAGGTGCTTGTTTCAGGCCATATAAAGATTTCAGCAACTTGCACACCTTTCTTTCTTCACCGTTTACTACAAACCCATCAGGCTGATCCATATAGATTTCCTCTTCCAACTCTCCATTAAGGAAAGCTGTCTTTACGTCCATTTGATGAACGATAAGACCATAGGAGGCAGCCATGGATAGTAGTACTCGAATGGTGGTAAGTCTAGCGACAGGTGAATAGGTGTCGAAGTAATCTTTGCCTTCTCTCTGTGTGTAGCCTTTCGCTACAAGCCGCGCCTTGTACTTTTCAATAGTACCATCAGGTCTTAGCTTCTTCTTGAACACCCATTTGCAGCCCACAGGCTTGCATCCATGGGGTCGTTCTGATAGCTCCCAAGTTCCATTAGAAAGAATCGAGTCCATCTCGTTATGGACAACTTCTTTCCAGTCATCTGCATCTGGAGATGCATATGCCTCTGCAATGGACGTGGGAGTATCATCCACAAGGTACACAATGAAATCATCACCAAAGGATTTTTCAATCCTTCGTCTCTTGCTCCGTTTAGGAGCTTCATTGTCATCCTTCTTAGTAACATTCTCATGTGATTGTTCAAAATACTCATTAGATGTACTGGACTCAGGAATTATCTCAGTAGAAATTCTAGCAATGCTATGCATATCTTTCATAGGAAACATATTCTCAAAAAATGTTGCATCACGAGATTCCATAATAGTATCAACATGCATATCAGGTACCTCGGATTGAACTACTAAAAATCTATATCCTACACTCCGAGGAGCATAACCTAGAAAGATACAATCCACTGTCTTTGGTCCAAGTTTGCGCTTCTTAGTAATTGGAATATTGACTTTCGCCAAACATCCCCATGTGCGCAAATACGAAAGTGATGGTTTTCTCCCAGCCCACTCCTCGTAAGGGGTTTTATCTTTATTCTTGTTAGGAACTCTATTCAGGACATGACATGAAGTCAACAAAGCCTCCCCCCACCATGCCTTTGATAAACCAGCAGTGGCTAACATAGAATTCACCAAGTCAGTCAGCGTGCGGTTTTTCCTCTCGGCAACCCCGTTTGATTGGGGTGAATAGGGAGGCATCCTCTCATGAATAATGCCATGTTCCTCACAGAATTCATCAAAGATTTTAGGAAAATATTCGCCACCACGATCCGACCTGAGACGCTTGATCTTTCTCTCTAGTTGATTTTCAACTTCGGCCTTATAAATTTTAAAGTAGTCTAAAGCTTCATCTTTAGTTCGCAACAAATAAACATAGCAAAATCTAGTCGCATCATCAATCAATGTCATGAAATATCTCTTTCCACCTTTTGTCAACACACCATTCATCTCGCATAGATCAGAATGTATGAGTTCTAGAGGTGCCAAGTTTCTCTCCTCGGCCGCCTTGTGAGGCTTCCGAGGTTGCTTCGATTGCACACAACTATGTCACTTAGAACCTTTGGCATAGTGAAATTCGGAATTAAACTTAAACTGGATAGCCAAGACATTAAACTAAAATTAATGTGACATAAACGAGAATGCCAAACACTGGTATCATCACTAACATTGCCACAGATATGGTTCACAGACTTATTACTGAAATCAAAAAGCGAAAAGCGGAACAAGCCTCCGCACTCATAGCCTTTACCAATAAATTGTCCAAACTTGGAAACAACTACTTTATTCGACTCTAAAACAACCTTAAACCCATCTCTGCATAGAAGGGAGCCGCTAACGAGATTCTTGTTCATAGTAGGGACATGCTGCACGTTCCTCACCGCACGATCTTCCCGAAGTGAACTTCAGATCTACCGTGCCAACACCACGAACGAAGCATGTGACCCATTCCCCATCAAGACGGAAGAATCCCGGGCGACCTGGTAAGAAGTGAACATGGATATGTCGGCACACACATGAACATTAGCTTTGTATCAATCCACCAACATGGAGATTGAAATACCGAAAGAACAAGAAAGAGATTACCGTACCCATCAAAGGCATTGCTAGCGGTCACCGTGTTGACTTGCCTCCCCTTTTTCTTGCGGTCTGCCCTCTCTGGACAGTCCTTAGAAAAGTGGCCAGCCTCTCCACAGGTAAAGCAGCTCAGATCTGCTTTGTTTATCATCTTCTTCTTCTTGAAGGTTGTAGTCTTCATAGGCTTATTGAAGGAGGGCTTGTTATTCCCTTTGTTCTTGCTGTAGGGTTTCTTCTGCACCATGTTGGCGCTAGACTGACCCTCTCCTTTCTCAGTATTATCCTTAGCCCGAGCTTTCTCCTCAACATCAAGAGACGCTATCAGATTTTCAACTGATATCTCCTGTCTCTTGTGTTTGAGGGTTGTGGCAAAGTTCCTCCATGAAGGGGGCAACTTAGCAATAATGCATCCAGCCACAAACTTGTCAGGTAAGACACACTTAAGGAGTTCGAGCTCTTTCGCAATGCATTGTATCTCATGAGCTTGTTCGACTACAGAACGGTTGTTTACCATCCTGATGTCATGGAAGCTCTCCATGATGTACAATTCACTGCCTGCATCGGTTGCACCGAATTTAGCATTCAGTGCATCCCAGAGCTCTTTACCATCTGTTATGTGCATGTACACATCACACAGACGATCAGCAAGAATACTTAGAATGCATCCGATGAAGAGAGTATTGTTTTCCTTGAACTTGTTCTGATCTTGGTCAGATATAGTTCCTTCAGGTAAACCATCAGTAACTTCGAACACTTTCAGATGAGTAAGCCAGAGCATGGCCTTAACCTGCCACCTCTTAAAGTGCACACCAGTAAACTTATCCGGCCTCAGTGCATCAGAAAAATCAGCCATTGTTAACTCAGGAAATTGCCTACAATTAGGTTTTTGGATTGTTGGATAATTAGGCACAATTTCCATGATTAATTCCAGAATATTAAACATGACGACAGTAACTACTAACATGTGAAACTCGAACATACTAGATGCAGTGATCAACATGAACAGTAGCAGAGCAAACAGTACAACATCCATCGCTAAACAGATCGAGATATGTCGCACGTACCGATCTGGTGGAGGTGGCGGTGAAGGTGTAGCAGACGATGTCGCAGCAGTAACGTTGTTGATGACAACGTTGTTGATGATGGGGACGACGGGTCCAAGTAGACGGCGTTGAAGACGACGGTAGGAAGCACCGCCCGACTTGGACGGAAGGCGACCCGTGATGAAGAGCTTGAGCAGTCGCGCAGAGCGCTTCCCAAAAACCTAATTCGCCCTCTCCCGTACAGGATTGCAAGGACGAGCGGTTCCGGAGACCTGCTCTCCCGTTCGCCGATGCACGTCGGCGCGCGGGATGGAGTAGGCTACGATGGCGGCGCAAGCAGAGAGAGGCTCAAGGCTCAATCCACTCACCACGAGCGCGGCGCGTGCGTCGAGTCGATTCGAGCGAGCGAGGAGGAGGAGGAGGAGCGCGCGCGTGTAGCACTCCTATTCTCACTCACTTACTAGTGGTGGAACAACCCACCTTATAACCCACCTTATAAGGTGGTCTAACTTCCTCCCAACTTTCCATGTGGGACTAAACTTCCCACCTCTTACCACTCCCTAGTGAGCTGCCACCAACTTGGGCTCAAACTCACAAGGCTTCCACTATGTGGGCTTTAAGATTTATAGGAAAAACTGAAATCTAATTTGGGCCACTAAAAGTGGGCCCAATATTTCAACAATTGATGGGGCAATAATAAGCATTTATTTTGTTGGTTGTGGTTGCTCATCGAACATTTTGCTCGACAATTAATTATAAAGTATTCTTCCTTTATCCCGAAGCAAAAGGTGCTCATACGTAGCAGCTAGCTATAAATGTATCTACGAGAGAACCTATACGTGATATATATACACATACAGATTTGTTTTAGCTAGTCGAATGCGGCAACTGAAAATTTGAGAGGAGGCCACTTTCGCAATACTCCAACTTCTATCTGCTTGGCCTTCCGTAACAGTGTGGCATGCAAGCCTCCGGATATAATTATTTCTCTATAATGCAGTATGTTTGGGCATGAGAGGCATCCGGATCATTATCTCTACTGTTTCAGAGGAAAGCACAAGTGCAGGGAGTTCTCTTAGCCCAATCGACGAGCGTAGATATTGTGCCGAGCGAGAATCTTTAGCTGTCGCTATTAGATTCCCAGAACCCGTTGAAAGAAGTTGTAAAAATAGATTGAGCTCGGCAAGCTACAAAATCATGACAGGTCATGATTCTAGTTTGTTCGCATTAGCATCGAACTCAGCCTGCAGCCTAGGATTAAAGTCGGCCTGCAGCCTAGCAAGTATCTCCCTCTCTGAATCTCCGTGTCAGTTTCTTGGCCTTTTTGGCTACATCTCTCAGACCACCCCTAGCCTGGTCCACTGATTTCCTCTGACGCATAAAAATCATCCTGATTAGATGCACAAAGAAGACACGAACTCATGTTACTGCGAGATCTGTGTCTATGTCTGTGTCCGCCTCTTCTCTCCCCTCTTCAATTGCACGTTGTGGATCAGAGAAGACAACACTAAACAATCCAGAACTGAATATCTTGGCGGCAGTATGCCAAGCCGTGTAGCATGAGTTTGATCTTCTTGTACATGGCCAGCGCGAGCAGGATAGCTTCTTAGATCAACTCTAGCAAACACAGATCGCAAACCTCAAATAAGATGCGTTGATGGAGGACACCCCAAACTTTGCAGGCTGAAAAAATATCACACAAACCAGACACCGCAAACAGGAACGGTATAACAGCAGGGGCGTGTCTAGCGGGCCCATGTGCACTGTTGGTAAATCTGGGCACACCCTAAAAAAAGGAAACTTATAGCATCTCTAGGGGACACCCCAAACCGCAAACCCCAAATTCACATTTGCAGGCCCAAAAATTTGTAATTTGGGTGCCGAAAAATGCCTCCCTAGACTACACTGTAAATATACACTAAAATAACATATTCCCGAATATTCCACCATCTTCCACCTTGTTGACCGCGCTGCGCCGCACCTGCCCGGCCGCGCTGCCCTCGCCCACCTCGCCGGCTGCTCGCGTCGCTGGCCTGCCCCGCCAGCTCGCCCAGCCTAGGCAGCCCACCCCGCATACACGTGACGTCCACGCCGTCCGCCTCAGCGTTGCCACTGCTCGCCGAGTGCCGCCCCTTGCCCTCCGCCCCCATGCGCACCACCGGCCACGCTGCTGGCTGCTCGCCTTTGCCCCGCCTGAAGCGCCACCACTGATCTAGGTTGGTAAAATCCAACCTTACCGGCGGTCGATTCCGGTGAGAGTAGTTCAAATTTTGCCAATCTCCTCGAATTATGTAGTAGTTCGCCGGAACTTAGCTGTAACTCGGCGTGTCTACTGGCGAAATATGCCCGCTCGAGGTGTTTTTTTTTTCAGTCGACAGTGCGTTGACCGTATCTTTTTTTTTGAGGGGTTGCGTTGACCGTATCTAGGTTGGCCTGCAAAAATGCCTTCAAAACCCCAACTATGGAGATTGCGGGCTCGTATCAAGATCGGCCTGGATTTTTTTTTACGAGTTTGACTACTTTGGGTGTCTGGACTGGATAGAAAACACCCCAAATTCTTAAACCGGCTTGCAAATATTTGGGTTTGACTAATTTAGATTATGCTAGAGATGCTCTTAATCAATACCTAATAATAAAGGAGCTAACGTTTCCTTGGTTCGGTCCGTCTAAATACGTTTTGGTCCAACTTAAAGTGCGCTTTCGTCCGTCTACACGCACACAGAGTTCGATCCAAATCAAAACAGCTAGCTAGCAACACACGTTATGTCGAAGGACTAAGGATTGATCCAAATTAAAACATCCTAGCAAGCCCGGGTGCCATGGAAGGAGAGTTCGATCTGAATAAAAACAACCTAGCTAGGCAGGGTTGGTCAGGGACGGCCGCCATAGAACGATCGATTAAATCGTGTCAGCGATCAAAAATTAGGCGGTGGCGGCGTCTACGTCGAGCTCGCCGACGGCCGACGACAAGAGACTGCGGGTGCCTGCATGACGAAGGGGCTGCACGGCGCTTCACAGGGCCGATGGATCCCGACGCGGCCTAGCTCGCTCGAGATTGAGCACGTATGCTAGGTGGACGACCAGAATAAGCACATGGGTGAGCTACGTCCTGCCTTGGTGCCTGCATGACGAAGGGGAAGCGGAAAATAGATGGCTTGATTCAGCTCACCACAGGAGCAACTACGGGCTCCTGCAGGAGATTCAGAGCGTCTGGTTGATCCCCGTCGCGTGCATCCTCCACCCTACTGCCTAGGATTCCTCGACAAAAGACGAGAAGCATTAATAGAAGAGGAGCTGCAGGATTATTGGCTTTGGTTCTCTCTGGTCATCTACAGCAGACCATGTGAATATTCAGAAAAAAAGACGACAAACATCTCACAGGCCAGCACCGCTAGAGAGAAGAGGTAAGGAGAGCTTACAATGGTTGGGAAAGATGCGCAAGGAAGTGCGTAGATATATCTCATGTGGGAGATGCTCGGTGGCATGGACGATATGCCGGGACATAATGGAGATGGAGTCGACGCCGGAAAGAAGTAGAATAAGAAGACAATGTTCGCCGCTACAGCTTCATCGCTACTGTTGCCCCTGCGCTCGCTGAAACAAAGTTGCTACCTCACCGAATGTCCGGGTGGATTCATGCTGCTCTTTTAGCCAATCCAATGGATCTTTCAGATGTTGATTATTTGGAGCAATAGAGCTCTACATGGCCATATTAGCATCGTTTTTGGGGACAGAGATTTGGTGCACATGAGCTCCAGTGATCCCTTTTCAGAAAAGTAATTAAAATTTATATTTTTAAGTTTTAGAAAAATCTGAAAATAAATCATGATGTATTCATTATTGTATCCCACAAACTTGTAAATTTTCAACTGGAAATAATGTGTATTTTGGGCTGCACAAAAATAACAAATATGTGGATCTGAGTATAGTGATTCAAATCTCAAAAAAAAAACAGAATTTGTCATTTTTGTGTAACTTAGAAAACAAAACATTTCTAATTGAGATTGGAATACATCATTGGCTACTTTATAATTTTTTGAAATATATAAATATAATTTTCGAATTTTTTAACACACTGAGATCACTGGTGCCCATGATCCAAAAGAACTTTTCGCGTTTCTGGTTCTTACTTTTGTCCGTCTCATTGATTGGAAATTTATTCGTGTTCACCTGACCAGTGAGACATGTTATGCGACAATTCCCGGTGTGCATGCAAAATTGTTTTTTAGTTCATGGTTTAATTTGCTTTCAATTTTCAGTAAAGTCTAGCTCATCTACAATTTTATTTTAATTTCAGTTTTTAATTTATGTCCATTTGCAATGTGAAAATTGTAGCGAAGCTACTTCATTTATGTTGCAAATGAAAAAAATATAATAATAATATTATTAATCTATATACCACAAGGCTAACCCTATCGGCCTCGACAAGGACTCTGCGGACTTCATCATCATCTTCATCGACCCGGTAACCCTTTTTAACAACCACACGGAGTAAGAGCTCGCCATCATGGTGTCATTATCAACTCCACACGACGGACGCCTGATAACCGTTGCAACATATATGTTTCTCTCCCTTTTTAACGCATGAGCATGTTTCCTATTCATTTATAAATATATAAAAGGTCTTTCATTTATTTAATGTGACGTCGTAGCAAGAGTTTAAGGTTTACGAAACATGCTCGATTTTAGATGCCGTAGCAGTTGCGGGTTTTTGTCTGATCATATATACCAATAATAAAGGAGGTAAGGTTTATAACGAAAAAGTTTAAATCAACGCTTTTTATTGGACCGTTTTGCCCTCCCACCAAATCACATAATACTTCACATTGCCATGGTACCGGTTGGTTTATTTTATCATCTCGAGCGGACCTGCTCCTTTCGTCCGAACTTTACATCCATCGATCGTTAGTGGATGACATGGATAAATTCTTACGGCCCAATCGATGCAGTGCCCGAGCGTATAAAGAAACACATCCGTTCATTGTAGTGCATCGACCCACAAAGAACTCGGGAATCTCGGCTGGAAGGATATCTTCTATATTCAATAGTCCCACCTCGATTTTCAAGACTAAATTCCACCCGTTTATATACACAAGCAGCCTCCGGATTATCACCCAGCAACAACATTGAAAGGATATGTGCAAGGGGCCGGCTTCAGAGAAAAGAGTGGCAAAAGGATGTGCTGGATGAAAAGTGCAGGATGGAAGGGCGATGGAGGGCAGAGCATCCATGGAGCCGAGAAGAGCAAACACGATGGATGGAGGAAAGAGGGCGCGGCCGCTTTGGAGAAAAATCGCTCAAATTAAGGTGTGCTCGCGGGCAAACCCTGAATCCCTGAGCTCTGGTGTTGGGATTGGATGGAGCGCAGGGTGACATTCGTGCGTCGTCCGGCCAGGACAGGTGGTTGGGCGTGGAGCGCCTGCCGGAGTTGGAGGTCGGGCTGTGGACCCGCGGCGCCTGCCGGAGATCCCGAATCCTCTCTCGTGCCCGAGGGCCCGCGCAGCCGCCTGAAGCCCCTCCTCTCGAGGATGGCCCTTGCTCCTCCAAAAGAACCCCACGCACACACGCGATGCAGAGAAAATCAGATGATTTCAGCGGAGAGGAGGAGTGGAGGACATCGATGAAGAGAGCCTTATCTTCAGCATTTTTTCAGTTTAGTCCGTCTATCTATTTCATTTACGCAAAAGATCATGCATGTTTCTATTCAGCCATTGGACTCTGGCCGGTGTCCGGACGAATTTGTTTGGGCTCTTTGCTCTAAAGCCTACAAAAATACGTACACTACAGTTTGTTTCCTTCTATCTGATCTTTTGTTACAGGACATCGCATGTCAGTAATTTCATGATTTAGATGTTGGAAAATTTGCAATTAAAAAAACTCAGTTGCAACCTTGTTTGTTATTGGAAAAAAACTCATTTGTAGCCCACTAGAAATTAATCTTTTTGAATTGAAACTCACTTGCAACTAGAAAAATAATTAGTTGTAGCCACACTTTACATCATACAGTATATCGGTGTCGTTGGGGGAGATTTTAAATAGCCCCCCTACGACGCTACCAAGAAAACTAACATGGGGATGCCTCCAGATCGGAAAGATGTCAAATTACTTTGAGCCAAAATTTGTGTAGTGATAATATTTTTAAAATAACCAATTTTAAAACTCTCTATCCATCGCTTTTTGAATCGGCGACCTTTGTTCAGCAACACCAAGTGTAGACGGGACATGGGTGTTGCAAACCATCATAACAAATTCATAAAATTACAATGTCGAATGGAGCATGCAACAAGTTTAAATTACATAGAGGTGCTGGCCACAACCATGTGTGGTATTAAAATATCTTCTTAGGATTAAACATGTTTGTCATGAATATGAGAAAATGTGAAAACCTTGGATGATGGCACGTACGAGAAATGTTATCAGAGATGATTCATTGGAGTGGTTAAGTTTTCTCTACTCCCGATGCAACGCACGGGCACTTTTGCTAGTCTATACCTAATAATAAAGTAGCTAAGGTTTCTACCAAAATTTTCGTCCAACATTTTTTTGGACGGTTTTACCCTCCCACCAAATCACATAATACATAAAAATACCACCGTGGATGTGAAACGTTTTCTTGGTGTGATTGAGCGCTCGGGGATGGGCCTAGCTTGGCCAGCAGTTTTATCCCCGCTCGGGCCATGATGGGCCACACGATGACACGACTGTGCTGTGCTGCTATCCCAGCTCCGCATCCTTCGCCATGGTAACGAGCGTAATCAATATGTAAAGAGATACCCAGATTAGTACCACCTCGTTTCTTTATGATGAATTTTACCGGTTTATATACTCAAGTTTCCTGGATGTCAACAAGTCGCCTAGGAAAGCATAATGAGCAGCCAGCAGATTTAATGATCGAGGAGAGCGGAATACTCAGATGGCTCATATGGGGGGAATTGAAATTAAGCAGCCGGCTCCATCCGGCGAGCTGATGGAAAACGACGGCTGCGGTGTGGAAGGGCAACCTGATGGAGTAGAGCCGGAGATTTAATCGAGGAGAGCGGAATACTCGGATGGCTCATATGGGGGAATTGAAATTAAGCAGCCGACTCCATCCGGCGAGCTGATGGAAAACGACGGCTGCGGTGTGGAAGGGCAACCTGATGGAGTAGAGCTGGAGACGGCTGCCGGCTGCGGTGTGGGTTGGCGTCCCAGGAGTTCTCCGTCGCGGCCGTCGCCGTCCCGGACCCCGAGCCTCAATCTCTGACCATAATCTCCTGTTCGACCAGATCCCGGGATCCCAGATTGCGGAGGAGGACAGTCGGCGGCCCGACCTGCCTCCCGTGCGAGCGGCGGCAGAGGAGTGGCGTAGCTTCCCCCAGCGATGCCAACCGGCGCCCATCCCATCGCGCCCGCGGCCATCGTCACCTCAACGCCTCGAGGCCCCCGAGCGGCCGTGTCCCACAGCTGCTGTTTCGATTTCGGTTTTTAGTGATGAGGGAGATACTCAGCGGCCGTGTCCCAGGATTTCTGGCGAAGCTGCGCGGCTGCCCGCGCGTGCCATACGGAACTCTTGGAAGAAAGATCGGGTGAGTGTCGCTGCTTCCTATGCCTTGATATCACTGCCACTCTCTCCTACCTGCAGCGTTGAGAGGACAAAGCTGATGGTATTGCACATTTGAACAGCTGGTACTACTCACACCTTAAAAGTTTTTAGTTTTAACTTACGTTTCATTGTTGGACAAAGATTTGGTACACATCGACACCAGTAATCTCTTTATTTTAAAAATTGAAATTAATATTTTCAAGTTATAAAGGATATGAAAAAATCATGATGTAGCCACTAATGTATCTCACAAATGAGCAAATTTTCAATTGAAAACAATGTATCTTTTGAGCTACACAAAAATAACAAATATGTATATCTGAGCATAGTGATTTCAAATATCTAAAAAAGACAGACTTCGTCATTTTTTTGTTGCTCAAAATAGGAAACATTTGAAATTGAGATTTTACATGATTGTAGGATATTTCATTACTACTTTTACATTTTTGTTTCATAATTTTTTTAATCTATAAACATAATTTTTTGAATTTTCCAATATGCCAAGATAACTTGTGCCCGGGAGCCAAAATGACTTTCCGCTTATTGTTGTAGAATTGTGTTGTTATTCACGCTTGATACTGGTTCCTGGAGAAGCATCTCACCATGTCAAGAACGATTTGCTATAACGAAAAATATTTAACAAAAACAACCCATTGTAGAAAAGATTATTGTTTCTTTTAAGACCTTTGTGATTTAGCTCTTCTCGATGGGTGTTGCAATGGGGAGAATGAGAGAGCGATGAAATAAAGCGGCACAATAGGTACAAGTGTATGACACTAACCTCTCACATGGGTGGTGGGTTCTAGCATAAGAACGAAGACCGGGTATGGACGATAATCGGCAATATAGATCAATTGGGATAGATCTCTGATTTGCTCCGTAGCGAAGCACGGGCTTTGTCCTAGTATGTATTACGTATCTTTCTCTAGCTACCACGAAACAAAAAATGCCTGCACGCTGCCCGGCTCGGCTGCTCCGGAGAAAGCACGTAGAAAACTTCAGATTCCTACGACAGGATGATGTCACGTGCAATAAAATTCGCTTTTCAAAAATGCAAAACGCTACAATTTAAAACGCGTCTCAGAATTATGATCGGTTTTCACTATTAAAATTCTCATGACGAGATCTTTAAAGGTAGATCTTAATTGCAAATATTTTGATAAAACAAATTTCGAAGCAATTTTAATGCGCGATAATACAATTTGGGTGCACGAGGAAGCAACTTTTGTGCTTGACAAAAAACTAAAAGTAGCGGCCTGGAACTTCTGCAATAGGCAAGTTCTCAGGTAAATTTGGTGCAAGACGGGGCAATTTTGGTTTATGAAGAAGCAACTTCTATGTGTGATCGAAAAACTAAACTCAATGATACGCGACTTCACAATTGCATCAGACAACTTATGAAGAAACTTCTGAAGCAATTTGAAAGTTGCCTTGTTGGGCATTATCACGCAGTAGAATTGCACCGTTGAACAAATAAAGTTGCATCGTCAGGTATTAAAGTTATTCTATCAGCACCAAATTTGTTTTGTTGGGCATCCAAGTTGCGCTTTCGTGCACCAAATTTGTGTCATCGAACACCAAAGTTGTGTCGTCAGACGTCAAATTTGTCTAGTTGGGCATTATTGTGCACTAGAATTGCGTCGTCGGACACCTAATTTGCTCTTTTGGACATCAAAGTTACTCTTTTGGGCACCAGTTGTGTCGTAGGGCACCAAAGATGCCCATTAAGGCTAAAAAGTTGTTTTTTTGGGGCACTGGAATTGTGTTGTTGGGCACAAAAATTACCACATGCACAAAACTTGCTATGTCAGACACTATAGTTGCATCCTTAGGCACCAAAGTTGCTCTAACGGACACCAAATTTTCTCTGACATGCATCAACGTTAATCTGATGGACACTAGAGTTGTTATGTCTCATGACACCAAGATTGGTTTGTCACGCCCCAAAATTGCTATGTCGATCATTGAAATTGCTCCGCCGGGTAACAATTTGGTATATCAAGCACAAACCTTGCTCAGTCAGGTATTAAAGTGGCACCGCTGGGCACCATAGTTGTTCTGTCATCACCAAATTGCTTAATTGGGCAGCAAAGTTGCCCTCCCGTACACCAAATTTGCGCCGTCGGGCACCAAAATTGAACTGTCGCGCACCTAAGTTGCTCTATCATGCACTAGAGTTTCTCCATTGACAAGAAACATGCTTTATGAGACGGCAAAGTTTTGCTCTACCAGGCATCAAAATTGCTACGCTAGGCACCAAAATTACTCTATCGGGCACCAAATTTGTAATTTCAACCACCAAAGTTGCGCCTTTGGGCACCAAAGTTGTGTCCTCCGACATTAAAGTTGCGCCTTTGGGCAAAAAGTTGTGTCGTCGAACAAAAAAGTTGCTTTGTTAGGCATCGTCGCGCAATACCAAAGTTTCGTCATCAAGCACCAAATTTGCGCCTTCAGGAGCAAAAGTTGTACCTTCGGATATAAAAGTTGCATCGTCGGGAATCAAAATTGCCCTGTTGGACGTAAAGTCAAAATTGCCCTATTGGACGTAGAAGTTGACCTACCACGGACTAGAATTGCGTCATCGAGCATAAAAATTGCCTTGTTATGTACAAAACTTACTCTATCGTGCACCAATGTTGTGCCGTCCGGCACTAAAATTGCGTAGTCCAGCACTGAAATGTTTCTATCGCTGTGTCAAAGTTGCTTCATCGAGCACAAAAAATAGCGAGAAAACCTATAATCATCACAGTCCAAGAAAAAAAAAGATTGAGCTACAAACATGCACAATGGACAGCAACTCGACGGTTCCAGATCCAAATTGCAAATAAGTACACGCATACAAGTTCACATATTGTACACTCTACCCACAAAGCCACAGGTAGAGAATTTAAGGATTGACAGGCAAGAACATGATATCTACACGGCTAGCTGAAGTAGTGGGTCGGGACAGGATTAGCTTCCAACCGACGGTCGCGGCGGGGTGCGCTGGATCTCTCCGACGACGCAGCTGCACCTTGAAGTAGCATATTCCCAGAAATAGTGTTTTTTTTTCTTTCTCTCCCTCCTCTTCTTCTCCAACTTGCCATGCCAGATTACTCTGGATGGGCTGAAATTTTCCTTCGCGCGCCATCTCGGGAGTGGGGATGGGGTTCCTCCTCGGAAGGGCTGGTGAAACTGGGTAGTTGGGGTTTCCGCGACTTAAAACTGGATAGACTGCAATTTTTTTCGGAATGGATGCTAGATGCGGTTTCTGGACCGTCATTTTTCCTCTCCAAAACCGTAAAGTGGTAGTTATTATGCGGATGGGGGCTCGGTGCGGTGTGTGCTAAAGTTGCTCTTAGCTGATATCCTACACCGCGCTGGAAGTGGGCAACGCTGGTGAAGCCCGGCCAACGACGTTGGGTCTCGGAGTCGAAGGAAGAAGCAGCGCCGCCCAAGCCGAACGGAGAGGGTCTGATTTGGTGTGGCCGCGGCCTGGTCGTGCTTCCTATGGATCTCCGCGTTGTCTAGGTTGCTTCTGTACACTGCAATGGATTCACGCACAACGTTGTCGTTCATGCGTCCTGCCAATCTCTCTTTGCTTCGTCTCGGTTGCTTCCGTGCATCGGTCGCCCAGCTGCTCAAAGATCCGCCCGCGTCGACCTTCCCCCTGTAGGCTCTATCCCTGGAGATGCGCGACGTCTCGCCGCGTGCTCACCTGTCGGGCAGAAGGAAGCCACGGTGTTCCTAGCGGTGGTCTCCCGAGCTCGGCCTCGCCTAGTTGCCGGCGACGCACGGCCGTTTCTCTAACACCGTTGCGCGCGGCTCGTCTTGGTAGCTTCCACGCAACGACGCGCCCCCTTGCCCCCTGCTGCTCCGGCACAGCGCGCGGCTCGGCCTGGTGGCTTCCATGATCCAAAGCTGGGCAGCAATCCGGGTTGCGCCCCTGTGTTTCGCCGCCATCTTCGGGAGGCAAGTTTATGCCATCATTTTGGTCGGATTTTTTCTAGGATCTCTGTGGGAATCACCCTTGATAGAGAGGGGCCATATATAGGTGGATTTTCATGATCGTCTCCGGGAATGATGCGTGAGGTCTCGTGGTGGGATACTGGTGTGCTTATAAAGCGGAGACTCGTCGTCCCTGATTTAGAGAAGGGAGAATGTACATTCTTTATAAAGTTGGACGAAAAAATTGCAAGAAAATTTATTTTTATTATTAAGTATAGGTATGGATATAGATATAGATAAATATAACTATAACTATTTCCTATATTTGAAAACAAGGGACTTAACTTTTTTAGATATGAATCCGTATCTAGATAAAAAAAATTGAATCATTTATTCAGAAACGGTGAAAGCACATTAATTGATCCGCCAATTAATTTATTAGTATCTAAGAGGGACCTATGCCTGATATATATACACATACAGATTGTTTTGCCTAGTCCAATACAGTGACTAATAATTTCAGATGAGGTCACTCTCTCAACACTCCAACTTCTAGCTGAACATCTATCTGCATAGCTGTGGCTTGCAAGTCTCGGATATTTTTGCGTTAGTTTGTTTGGGCGTGAGATGCATCCGGATGATTTTCCGTACTGTAGGAGTTGAGGAAAGTGGAAGTGCAGGCAACTTCGTCTGCCCAATCCACAACGATAGATAATGTGCTGAGGAAAACTTGAGAGCTGCTGCTATTAGATTACTAGGACCCGCTGAACGACGCTGTAAAGATAGATGGGCCTCGGCAAGTCGGCAAGCTGCTCCAAAAACTTGAGAGCTATTGCTATTAGCTTTTGGCAAGTTGCTTCCGCCAGATTTGTTTTCAAACTACCTGCAATAAAAGTATTAGAGGTAGTATTATGCATACTATGCATGTAAAAGAGCTAACGTGGCACTCCTTAATAATGAGAGAGATCATCTCTAAAGAGCTCTAAGCTCCGAGGCTTGGAGCGCTCCCTGGTTGATCTAGGGGTTGCTATCGTTGGGCCTACAGGAAAGGTTTACCGCTTGGATGCGCCAATTTGGAAGTCGGTGGTTGCTTCGTGTGGGCCTGTGGTTAGAGTCGGTTCCTCAAGAGATTGTGCGGTCGTCATTCAGCGCGTTCCATCTCCACCTCTGTTTTTCGCTCTATTTCTCGCCTTATCCTCTTCCTCTTCAATATCAATTCTACTAGCCTCCACCGCCTCCATCTTTGCTGCTCGCTGGCGCGAGTTAGCCCCGGTCTCCAGTGCTGATTTCGGCCGCCCTGCATTATGCCCCAGCACGTACACTCGCGGCAAACCCTAGCCGTTGGCGTTGGCGTTGGCGATATGCGGGCTAGCCGTTGGTAGCGGTGGCTCGCCCCTGCACTACAACCCGACGACCTGGTTCTGTTCGTTGCTGTTTTGGCACTACACCTCCTCCGCGGCTGAACGTCGCATGGGGAGGCCGACGAGGGCCCATCAAAGGCGGAGGAGGCACTGATGGATGAGGAGAAGCGGGGCATGTACGCCTCCATGGAGAGCTTCGTCGGCAACGGTTAGAACGGCTCGGGGCTCTTCACTGATCCCCCGTCGACAGACTCGCATCTAGGTTCGTCTCCCGGGAGTTTTTTTCTTATTACAACAGCTCCGGTTCTAGATTGATGGTTGTTGTCGGTTTGAGCAAAGGATAGCAGAGAAGGAGCATTAATTCTTCACCACCGAAAAAACTTAGACTTCCCTATTTTGCATTTTCGCAGCTTGATCATTACTACATGTTGCCTGACGTAAATAATTAGTCCAGTTTCAGCTTTCTTCAGTATGTGTTCTATTGTGTCCATTTGTGATATACACATATTGATTTTCTGCTCAATCAGGCTAGGCCGGCCGGGCCTAGCAGTTTCTAAGTGTTGCGACACTCATGACCTTTATGTTGGAATTTCGTTTGTTTATTAAGTAGACAATGCCATTTTTTTCAGATGAACTTTCTTATCTTAATGGAAGCACTGATATATAGTCATAGTTCAACCTACGCGGAACAGATGTTTGAGGGTGGATTGAGGATTAACGAGATCCATTATGATGCAGATCCTCAAATCAACGTACGATAGAGAACATATAAATCTCTGGCTCTAATTGTATTTAATAATGGGCAGGAGGTGAGTTATCAGGCCATGAGTATGTAAGTAAATACGTATGTGGCTCTACTACCTTGGATTCAGTAGAAATCATGGGTCAAAACCTCAAGACTATATAACTTCATGACTTTAAAACTATGTTGTTTAAACACCCCACCAATTGTCCTATCTTGGGAGTGTGAAGTGACATGCTCTTAATAGGTGTTCCGTGGACTAGCTTTTTATTCTTCATATCTCAAATTTTGAACACTGTATCATGGCTTCAGGTCACCGTGTTCTTGTGCAGCCTATGTTGCTGCCCTTTCCCCCCTCTGTACTGCCTCTCCCTCGACTACGCCCAGTAATTCTCCCGGTACATTCGGTGTATCTACGGATGTGTTGACGGTACAGAGGGGAGTCGCCGTACGGCGTGTCGGTACACCGACGCGCTTTACATGCCAGAGTCGCTCCGGGAGTTCGCCGCGGGCGGGCGGTGGTACCAAGAAGATCCGCCGCTCAAGCCGATGAGCGGCGGCGACTTCGAGAAGTGGCGCGCCGAGTGGGAGCGTGACCGCGCTTCGAAGGCGGCATGGGCGGCGCGTATCGGCAGCACCAGCGGCGGAGGAAGCGGAGGAGATCCGCGAGCCGGCGAGGAGGAAGCGGAGGAGGCAGAGGAGGAGGCGGCGTTCCTGTAGGCGGTGGCCGCATCCGAGAAGGATGCCGCCGAGAAGGCTCGGGCGGAGGCAGAGGAGGAGGTGGCGGCCATCGCCGCCGTCAGGGAATTCAAGGCGCGGGAGGCTGCCGCCAGGGGGCCGTTCGTCCCATTCGTCATCCTTGACGATTAGATAGGATCGCGCAATGTAGGATCTCGCAATGTATGTATGATCCGTAGTATGATCAATGAAGATGAACTATCGATAAAGTTCCCGGGGTTTTAATTTTAAAAAATACGGAGCGAAATACGGGGTCTGCTAGACGGAATGGTTCTTCCGTGAGCAATTTTTTGATACGGGGCGAAATAGTCGCGTTATACGGGGCAGAGAAATACGGGGTGTGTTAGACATGCTCTAACTACTTTCAGCTTATACTTCTATAATTGTATGGAATGGTAAGAGCATCTCCACTCGTCTCCCCACAGAGCCCCCCACGGCCACTTTTTTTCATCCGGACGGCGAAAAACGGCCCAGTCAGGCCTCCGGTTCCTCATTTTGGTCCGGATTTGAGCCTATTTTCGTCCGGACTCCCCATGCCATCCTCGGTTTCCTGGGGGTCTCCCGGGGACTCCGGATGAAGCTAAACCAACCGCCCACGCCCACGTGTCTCCTCTTTCGTCCGGATTCCCCGAGCCATTTTCTTTTTCCCCGAGAAACGCCGCTTGGGGAGCACACGACTGGGAAACTACTCCTCCCCACGCCAAATCTTCCTCCAATCCGGACGAAAATTTCGCCGGATTTGGGCGTGGGGAGCGCCAACGAGTGGGGATGCTCTAATGCTTTGCTTTATACCCGAATAACAATTAGTTCAAACGCTCTTATTAAAACTAGGTTTATTATCTATAATTCTCCAAGGTTAAGTCAACCACCAATCAATTTCAGGTCCTCCAAACATAGTTTGGAAATTTAAATTAGAAAATGGACCACACTGGAGAATAATTGTCCGTCAGGTGCAGATGGAGTGCCGCGTGCCGGATTTCTTGCCCATCTAATCTATTGTGTCAGGAAGTAAGATCTCTTTTAATCATATCGTATGAAATGTATATGTAAATCTTTTCAAAGCTAAACTTTAATATTGCAGTTTCAGTATATGTCTTTCATTTTCTTCCTAGGAGCTTACGCCATGGTATAAAATTTAGCAATGTGGTTATTCTGATTTTTCTTGCAATTCATCTAAATCATTATGTAGTCCATAAGCTTTTATGCAGATCTATCAATGGTAAAGGGAGCAGGTTATCTATCCACTCTCCAGATCGAGTCTTTCCAGGTCGCATACGAACCCCTTCCCGCACCCCCTCCCGACCCCAACTGCCTCCCGCCGCCGCTGCCGCAGGTAGCGCCACCGGGCAAAGACCGCGGGGCGTGGCGGCAGCCCTTCCTCGTTGCTGCGCTGGGGACGGCAGCCGGAATCCCTCCTCGACGCTGCGACCGGATCGGATGTGGATGGTGTTGGGCGGCGGCGGCCATACCTTGGTCTGCGTTTCGGTTCCCCGCCTCCCGTCGGCTCCTCGCCGCGGCACGCCGGAGGTGGCTGGTGGTGGGCGGCGAACAGGTCCTTGATCTGCGCCACTACCCCCTGCCCGTCGCCGGTGCGTGGAATTGATCTTGGGCTTCTCCCGCGGCACGAGGTCGCCCGGGGCAGCAGCCTTGGGTTCGATGGTGGAGGCGTCCCTCTTCTTCGCCGGAGATGGTCAGCCTGCGGATGGTGGTGGTGGGTCTTTCGATCTATCACCGCATTCTGGCGGCGAGGTGGAGAGGCATGGAAGCCGGCGACAACTGTTGTCGCCGGTGGAGGGCTGGCTATCGGCTGCGATGGTGCCCAGGGCGTGCGCGGTGTCTCCGAACAATGCGATCTGCGCTTGGTGTCTCCGTCGGCAATTGTGGCCAGCCTGGGATGGTCACCGGCGTGGGGGCCCGACCTGAATAAAGGCGGCGGTCCTAGGGTCTCTCTTGGGCGACGATGAAGACTTACCTGAGGTTTGCTCTTCTCGATCTGGCAGGAGTGTTGAGTTTCGGAAGGCGCCGCCAGCGAATGTAACAATGTTTTTTTTTTGCCTGGAGTTTGCTGGATCGGTGGTATTCGGTCGTGCGCACCCATACTTTTATTCCGGCCGATTGGTTCTGGAGGGAACGGTGCAAAGCTCTGGTCTGTGTTAGCATCAAGAGACATTTTGGTCATGATGCAGTCAGATGAAGGGAATAACATGAAGGCCGGAGCGGAGGAATAGCTAAGGGAGGTTCAAGTCTCCGCGTTGTTGAGGGACTTGCTTGGTGTCCCGGGCTTCGCAACAGTCATATGGAAGTGGGGGCGGCAGCACAGGTGAAGTTCATAGTCCTCCCTTTCAGGGTGAAAACCCAAGGTCTGGCCTTAACTGGTTGTGCCTGGCAGTTGCCTTGTTGGATTATCACGAGTAAGTTTCTTAACAGAAAGAAGATTACGAGTGACCAAAGGAACATGCAAAACATCATTGAGACGGAGATTATGAGATGGAGTGGGGAGAATGCCTTGGCCAACATGATGAATTTGCATACCTGCACCGTTTGCAGCGTGCACTTGGTCGTGGCCGATGTAGGGCTCCCTCACGGTAAGTTTATCGAGGTCGTTGGTGAGGTGGTCTGTGGCTCCAGTGTCCGTGTACCATGCTGGATCGATCGGGTAGGAGGGAGTGTGGCCTTGAGGTGCCGGTGCATGTGTAGCAGCAGCTTGGCGAGGAGCGCCACCGTCATCGTTCCCGACGCCAAGAAACTCCCGCTTGAAGCGCTTGAAGGAGCGTGAGGCAATGTGCCCCAACTTGCCGCACAGTTGGCAAAGTGGGCGATTGCCATTGCCGGAGTTGTTGGAGTAGCCGCCACCACTAGGTGGGCGGGAGCCGTCGCCGTTGTCGAAGGAGGGCGGCGGCGAAGATGGTGCGCGGGAGAAGTTGCCACCCCCATTTGGTGGCTTGGTCGGTGGCAGGGGCGGCCATCGGCGCGATAGAACTTGCCCCCACCGCCAGGCTGCTTGGAGCCAAATGATAGGTTGGCGGAGAACTGGTTGATGTTGCCGCTGAGCTCCATCTTGCGTGACTTGGTGCGGAACTCGGTGCTGAGCAGCTGGGCATAGAGATCCCGCATCAGCATCGGCGTCGTCCGCGCCGTCACCACCTCGACCAGGGCATCGTAGTCGCTGTCCAGTCCTGCAAGGAGATAAGAGATAATCTCCTCATCCTCCAAAGGTTTACCGATACCTGCTAGGATGTCGGCGAGGGTTTTAATCCTGTTGAAGTAGCTGGACATCGGTGCATCCAACTTCTTGATCCGCGATAGCTGGAATCGGAGCTGCATGGAGCGCGCCGTCAACTGCGCCGCAAAGCTATTCTCTACGGTGGTCCACGCCTCCCTGAACGTGATGGTCGTCATCAGCATCCCGACGACACCTTCAGAGGCGTTGGAGAGGATGAAAGACAGGATTGCCTAGTCCTACTGCATCCACGCCTGGTACGCCGGGTTCGGCATCTTGGTTGGAGCGTCGGCATCGCCTGCCCTTTGGTTAGGGATGAGCTGAGCCGGGCACGGGAGGCTGTCGTTGACGTAGCCAAGAAGTAGATGGCTTTTGAGCATAGGGAGAACATGCGCGCGCCAGAGGAGATAGTTCTCCGGCGAGAGCTTGACGGTGTTGACATTAGCGAAGTTGTAGAGCGGCGCGAGAGCCGCCGCGTTGCCGCCGGTGTTGTTGCTGGCGAGTCCAAGGCCGCTCGAGAAGATGTTGGAGGCAGCATCGGATGTGGAGGAAGAGGAAGACATTGTAAGCGTAGATTGGATTCAGTTTCGCTCTGATACCATATACGAAAACGTGAGACAATGAGTTTGGAGGCAAGTGCGTAGCTCTCCAAGGGCTGGCTGTCATGCACTTTTATATTGATAGTTAGGGTTTACAACTTGTACAACACGGTCAGATCTCAACAACTATTGATCTAATCTATACGGTTAGCATATACAGATAATTACTGTGAGATACTAACAGCTACATAACAATATACAATATATTCTAACAAAATATACTGACGGCACTGTTCGTTATGGCATGCTTGCCTCTACAGGAGAACCTCGGAATTACCTGCAACTCTCAACGATCCTCATTGGCGTGCTGCGATGCAAGAAGAATATAATGCACTCATGGAAAACAAAACATGGACTCTTGTTCCCTCAAGCACAAACAAAAATTTGATAGATTGCAAGTGGGTTTATCGTATCAAGCATCGTGCTGATGGTACAATTGATCGTTATAAGGCACGACTTGTTGCAAAAGGCTTTAAACAAAGGTATGACATTGACTATGAAGATACCTCCAGTCCAGTTGTCAAAATAGCTACTATCAAAATTGTTCTATCTATTGTTGTCTCTCGTGGTTGGAGTCTTCGGCAGCTATATGTCAAGAACGCGTTTCTTCATGGTGTTCTGGAAGAGGAAGTCTACATGAAGCAACCACCTGGTTTTGAACATCCTGATGCTCCACATCATATTTGAGACTTGATAAAACTCTATATGGACTCAAGCAAGCTCCTCGAGCATGGTATTCTCGGCTGAGTGCCAAACTCCAAGATTTTGGGTTTATTCCTTCCACGGCTGATACCTCATTATTCCTATACAACAAGTCTGGTGTTACAATCTTTGTCTTGATTTATGTTGATGACATTATTGTGACAAGCTCCTCTGATCGTGCTATATCAGCCTTACTTCAGGATCTAAGTGCTCACTTTGCTATCAAAGATTGGGGTGATCTTCATTTCTTTCTCGGTATTGAAGTAAAAATGACTGCTGATAGTCTCCTCCTCACACAAGCAAAATATGCACATGATCTTCTCGTCAAAGTTGGCATGCTTGACTGTAAGCCAGCGCCTACACCCCTGTCTCCATCCGAGCCACTATCATTACATGAAGGTACTCCTCTTGGTCCTGAGGACAGTTCTCAATATCGAAGCATTGTTGGTGCTCTTCAGTACCTCACTCTTACTCGTCCAGATCTGTCTTTTTTGGTTAACAAGGTCTGTCAATACCTTCATGCTCCCACCACTGCTCATTGGACTGCAGCTAAACGTATACTCCGTTATGTTAAAAATACATCGCAGCTCGGTATTACCTTCAGAAAATCTTCTTCTACACTTCTTAGTGCCTTTTCAGATGCAGATTGGGCAGGATGTATTGTGGATCGACGCTCCACTGGAGGTTTTGCTATTTTTATTGGTCCAAACTTGGTCTCATGGATTGCTCGGAAGCAAGAATCAGTGTCCCGTTCTAGCACTGAAACTGAATACAAAGCGTTGGCGAATGCTACTACATAATTAATATGGGTGGAACCTCTTCTTCATGAACTTGGGGTACGCATTCGAGAGAAGCCTTGTCTATGGTGTGATAATCTGGGCATCACATATCTATCGGCAAATCATATTTTTCATGCCCGCACAAAGCATATTGAGATAGATTATCACTTTGTTCGTGAACGTGTTGCACACAACCGTCTTGATATTAAGTTTATCTCTATCAAGGACCAAATAGCTGATGAGTTTACTAAGACTCTTCCTGTAAAAAGCTTAGATGAGTTTAAGCGTAATATAAACCTCTCCCGCGCTTTAGATTAAAGGGGGATGTTAGCATATGTAATATGGTACGTGTATATGTACGGAGTAGTACTCCGACTATACACGTACATCTCATGTACTGCCACGTAGGGAGCTTTCCTCTACTCTATATAACACGCAACCGATGGCCCGAGAGGGCACGCATCGTTCCACCAAAACCAACAATCACATGGGTTCAATCAGTTCTTAAAGAATTGGGAGTTCCTCAGTCATGACCACCAGTTCTATGGTGTGACAATTTAGATGCTACCCACCTTACCGCAAATCCCATGTTTCATGCGAGGACTAAGCACATCGTGGTCCACTTCCATTTTGTATGGAAGAAGGTGGCCCATGTGCTCTGGTGATCAAGTGGCGGATGCATTTACCAAACCTGACACCAAAGTGATGCTTCAGAAGTTATGTCGCAATCTCAACCTTGTAGGTGGCTGAGATTGAGGGGGAATATTAAACGATGAGATAGCATCGTATCCCATGTAATCTAGCATGTATTATCGTAGTAGTTATTAGCTACCGTGTATAGCTTATCACGTATCAATCAGATTAGGATCTGATCTCATGTATACTTGTTGTACAAGCTGATGCTAATATATATAGAGGAGACCCTGCGGGGAAGATCACGGCAAAACATTCTCCTTTGACTACAATCGAGGGACTACAATTTCTCAATCCAGGATTAGTGACGGAGGCAGCTACGTGGCTGGATAAAAAGTGCCGGCATACCCTACCCATATTGGTGGATACCCACACATATTCCTACCGTTGCTAAAAATTTCATCGTTGCTTTGAAGAGGAATTGAAGAAGAATTTGTACTGCACCTGCCATTAGTTTTAATTTTCTTATTTACCAAACTTATTTAGGGATAATTTGTACTGATTTATTGCTTATGATATTTTGGTAGGTGTCTGTTGGAAACTTCCGAGAACATTTTTGTGTGTGCCAAATTGTAAGTAATATTTGCTAAGCATGTGGTTATTGCAAATTATGCTAAATCTGACAAGAAGAAATTTGTTGATCTTATCTACTAAGGCGCCCATGTGACCCGGACTTTTGGCTCATGGGTGCTCCCCACCCCCATAGATCTATCGTTCATTATTGCTTTGAGATGGGCCTAGGGAAAGTAGGGGAAATTCAAGCTGAAATATGTCTATTCGGAATACACTGCTATACAACTGCCTTGAGACTTGATATTACCCTGTTTGGCCTGGCCCGCGTTAGCAAAGGAAGCACTAGGTATTTAATGAGTCTGGCACGGTACATGTTAGAACAGGAATCCAGAATCAAACCTGAGCCAAATATCCCACCATATCAGTCTGCCAGAACCTTCTCTAACCGGAGCTCCGACGACGAGGACATTGGAGGCCATGCTCTGCTCCGACGAGGAAGAAAAAAACTTTATCACGGGTAGGAGAGACATCATTATCCGGTACTGCTGCGAAGAGACTGGATCAGACGGCATCAGGTAAACCCGAGTCTAATACTCGTTGATTGTTCATTACACCCGCCGGTGTTCTAGTAATCTTGTGTTCTATCTGCAGGATGACTGAATTTTTCTCAGAAGAGGGTAATAACTTTGGAAGACCATTGGTTTACGGTGGCCTTGCGAGCTATCACAGTGGTTGAGGAAGACAAGCTCGAGTCTTCCGCTGACAGTACAGATTATACAAGACGCAGTAATCTAGTTGACTGACAAAATGGACCACGAAGTTTTGGAGTCCCACTTGTCGGTCAGGCAAATTATTGGTAAAATGTGTGGGTTGAGGCAGACATCGGATCCTCTGCTGTGCAGAGAGGATGCTCCTATGTGAGATGGCCATAACGCGTGTATCTGAAGGTTGCATTGATTTTTTCGTCTGAAGCTTTTGCCCATAGTAGTTTCCATGATAAATGTGACATGACGTATATCCTGGTGACAAGATGCTTAATTGTGGCAAAAACGAGTTACTACTTGAACGAGGAGCTTCATATTTCTTGTAGATGTTCTTCTTCTTGAGCTTGGCAAGTATGAATAGCCTTGGTAGTCTTCCTCCAAGTAAGAAGATGAAGCAAGGAAGATGTTTGTTGTCCTGAACAATTTCGGAGCAAGGAAGAAAATGAAGCAAGGAAGAAGATGAAGTAATGGATCAGATGGAGTAGCTGTGATTTGTGGTACAGGGATCAGCTATTATGAGGGCGCTGCCCAACGGCATTGTTGACTTTTGCGGGGCGAAGCTCCTGCTACGGCTCTGTCCAAGTGGGCTAGCTAGGTACGGCCTAGGAAGCACGGATACTTGGATACGTATCCGATACGTGATACGGGGATACCGCGATACGGCAATTTTTAAAAAATGTAGATACGGGGATACGTTCATATATATGTAAATATTTAGAAAAATAAAGAAATTAAATATTTCTCATAGGATTAACATGGATGAGGATGTTTTCCTCCACATCCAGCATAGATATTTTATTATTTAATAATTAAAGAAGTAAAATTCATCTCTAGAAATCACACGAATCAATAGCTAGTAGTTGGGATGCATTTCATGTAGTTGCTGCCGTTGTACATGCTCTAGCTCGAGCTCGCAACTGAAGATCTGTTTGATGGTCATTGCTTATCTGAATGGAGAAGGAATGAATTCAGAGATAAAAATCAATTGTTCGATAGGGATGGGGTGGAGTGGAAGGATCAGCTGTAGAAGATGAGTGGACGGTGGGCTGGCTCAAGTACCCCTCGAGTATCGCTCGAGTATCCCTTGGGTATCCCTCATGTGTCCGTAATTTTATTATTTTTCTTTAATAAAAAAATTAGTAGATACGTACGGGATACGTATCGGGAAGTATCCGGGCAGTATCCCGTATCCGAGCAGTATCCGATACCGGTACGGCAGAAAAGCAAAGTATCCGCGCTTCATAGGGTACGGCAATGTGTGAGGATACATCAATATAACTGAGCAATACACTACACTATACCTACATATTGCATGGTGTACAACGTGGTCTCGAGACAGATGTCAACCAAAGCCATGGGGTGGTGTGGCACCGAGTGCTCCTTTGTAATTCTCTGCGCCCATGGTATTATTCTCTTATGCACCGACAAGCTGGTGATTCCTGACCGCATGTAATCAAAGATTTTGCATTCCTAGTCAGGTGGAGTGATTATTTTCAGATGTATGTTTTGCTTTCCTCGCACCAATTATTTTCATTATGCCTGCATGTTCCACGCCGGTTCTTAGACACCCCCTCTCTTTAAGCGAAAGAAAAGGGAGTTCATGGCTATAAATAATCATCGGAGGTTCTTATCGATAATCCATGTGCATATATATGCACAGCAAGTGAAATTCAACAGGGTGAGGAGGTCACTCTCTTGTGGCACAAAAACTTCTAGCTCATGAACATGTAGCAATATGGCGTGAATGCAAGATCAAGATATTATTCTTCTTCTTATTTTTGCGTCTTCTAGTCATGGGTTTGGGAGTCATCATGATTATTAGAGCATCCCCACTCGTTGGCGCTTCCCATGCCCAAATCCGGCGAAATTTTCATCCGGATTGGACGAAAATTTGGCCTGGGGAGCGCCGAAGTTCCAGCCGCCCCCCCGGAAGAAACCCCCAACCTCGACCATTTAACATATTTCAAACAAATTCGACATAAAATTTAACAAGTTCGGCCAGCAAGAGTCCAAAAATTGCTGAAACAAATTCGGCGATAATCAGTACAATGTTTAACAAGTGCTGAAACAAATGAAGCACACAATTTCACAATTTTTGAAATAAATTATGACAGACTAGTTGGCGTCGGTGTTGGCGTTGCCTCGGAGCGTCCATATGTGCAGCCGTTTTTGTGACCCATGTACATTCTCTGCCACGCAAACGGACAGTTCTTCCATTTCCAATGCATGCAGTCAATGCTTCCAAGCATCTCTGGAAAACCCCTAGCTTCATTTGTTGCAAGGATCCTCTAAGTGTCTTCGCTAATGGGTGATCTCAAGTCAGGGGCGTAGCTAGGCCCCAGGCAACAAGGGCATTGGCCTGGGGTGTGATGGTGAAATTCTTTGTTAACTGTAGCAACATTTACACTGTTTGACACTGTTGATGACTGTAGCAGTGCAATTGGCTCGGGGCGTGACTCCTGGCTGGCTACGCTACTGTCTCAAGTAATAGTCCCCGAACACTGCTATGACGGCCCTGCAGAACCGGTAGAAACAATCAAGGGCGGTGGATTCCGCCATCCGAAGATAGTCATCGGCACCATCACCGGGAGCTCCATAAGCCAGCATCCTCATAGCCACTGTGCACTTTTGCAGTGACAAAAATCCAACCAAGCCAGTGCAATCCGTTTTGCATCTGAAGTAGGGTTCGAAGTCTGGGATGGCATACACAATTTGCAGAAATAGCTTTCTGCTCATCCTGAAACGACGCCTGAAAATAGTCTCACCGTGCAATGGATTGTCGGCGAAGTAGTCAGCGTACAACATGCAGTAGCCCTCCATTCGTTGTCTTGGCTTGCACTTCCGGCGACCTGGTGCCGACCCACCACGTCGACCAGTTGCCACCCCGGCGTACATGCTTGACAAGCAACCGAGGATCAGCATGTGCTCCTCATCTTGGGCGGCGGCTGACATCTCTTCTCGCATAAGCTCGACGAACATCTGCTCCTTCTCTTCTTCTGAGTCCATGGCCGGCGAGGCAAATGGACGAACACCTGACGGGCGTGGTCGAGGCAACCCGAGCCGCAAACGACGAGGACTAGGCCGTCGTCGGAAAACAGGCCGGCGGAGGAGCAGCCAGATAGGCCGTCGTTGAAAAACGGCGGGATATAGGTAGGTGGGGGAGGAGGGGTGGCGGAATCTGGGCAACAAGCCGGCGGGGTGGTGACGGCGGCGAGAGAGATACGAGGGGTGGGAGAGATTTTGAGTGGGGTTCGTGTGTCCAGTCGCCGACAGAGCGGGCCCTTCCCCGATTTTCACTCGTCCGGAGTCCCCGAGCGCGCCTCGGGGGACCGGGGTTGGCATGGAATCGCCGGATGTATTTAGGGCCAAATCCGGACGAAAACGAGGAACCGGGGGCGCGACTGGACCGAATTACGCCGTCCGGATGGAAAAAACGTCTATCGGGGACCTCGTCGGGGAGACGAGTGGGGATGCTCTTATCTTTACCTTTGCAAGATCTCCAGCCCAACGTGTAAGTATGGAGGCTATGCAGTCAGGCAGATTGCAAAATTGTAGCTAGCTTGGAACTTGGAGTGCTCGCCTGGCTTGGAGTTGGTGGAGCCAAATCTGCCCGCTTCATGACATGCTGAGGGGTTGTTGGTGTCACCGGCCACTAGAGCCACCACTTTAAGCCACAATATAGCAAGACTACCATGTGCGAATAAAGAAAATCAGATTATTCAATATAAACCCATTTCCTCCCTTTGAAAGGTTTTATGTATTTTGAAGGTCAACGACGGGTTATATATAAGAGATTCATCATTGATGTAATCAGATTGTTCACTATTCCAACTAGATTTTCTTTTGGGGTTTTGAGTTCATCTTTAGATTGTTTAGACCAATTTTAGCAAATTTATCGCACCCATAGTTGACCGTTTCAAAATTATTGCGACAAATAGCTTTATCTTGCTCCGCTACATAACTCCCATGCTGTAAGTCTTGAATTTGGACTGTCAAAGATGGTTACGAGTTATTTGCAAGCGTGGTAGTTGTCAACAGCCAAGACACTGAAGACATCATCGACACTGAAGGAACAACTGATCAAGCAGGCATCCTCGATACAAACGACATGGACAGGCCCTAGAGAGTAGCTGGGCTGCCGGCCTGGCTTCGTAAGGATGACTAGCTGCTCACGACAAAGGCTACAAAAGGCTCGTGATCCAAGAAGGATGATAGCGGCTAGAAAGGAAGGAAGCTTCTGCTTGCATTTGTGTACTGCAGTAACAACAGACTGTACGTGAGGGAGGATGGGTGGGTCATCTAAACCATATGTACTCTTTGATGTAGATCTCAATGCTTGTTTGCTCTCTAGATCATACTTGAATCTTACAATTGGTATTCAGAGCCTACATCCCGGCGTTTACCGAGCACGACTACAACACGCGTCTTTGTCAAGGTCGGCTTCAACAAGTGATGGTGGAATAGACGCCGTCATATCAATGACGCATAAACATCTTTTTCTACTCTCTAGTTTCCTAGTTTGATAAAGTGAGTGAGATTAGTAGGCAAATTTATCACACACATAGTCGATCAGTTCAAAATTATTTTGATCAATAGCATTATCTTTATCATCTACATAACTCCCATGTTGTAAGTTATGAATTTCGATTGTTAAGGATAAAGTGGTTACGAGTAATTTGCAAGCGTGGTAGTGGTGTAAATTAAACAAGAGTTAAGATCACCGTTTGAAGAAGAGACGCGAACAACTATCAACCAAACTTTAGATCAGGAGATCGTAACGGTGCAACCGAACACCCCACTAATGTATCTACTCTCGTGGCAGACAAATTATTAGGTTAGCCAAACAAGTTACGTAACGTGGCTTCAGACCTGTGCATATGCGACCCCATGTGATGAAACAGCCTGGCCAGGGCCATGCATGTGCCAAAAGTTGCTTTTCGAGCAACCAACCCGATCCGAAGAGGAATGTCACAAGGGGTCATAATGGTCATAATTTGCTCGGAATGTTATTTGTTGAGATCTTTATTAGCATTCGACTCTAGCTACTCGGAGTATATATAAAGATGTGAGCATTGATACGCATATAATAACCATTTTTGTTTGTTTGTTGTGGTTGCTCATTGCTCGTAAATTAATTATATAATATTTTTTTATTTATCCTGAAAGCAAAAGGTGTTCATACCTAGTAGCTAGTTGTAAATGTATCTACGAGGGACCTATACGTGTTATATATACACATACAGATTGTTTTGGCAAGTCAAATGCGGCAACTGAAAATTTCCGAGGAGGTCACTCTCGCAATACTCCAACTTGTAGCTGAACATCTATCTGCATGGCCTTTCGTAACAGTGTGGCATGCAAGCCTCCAGATATAATTATTTTTCTGTTAGTGTAGTATGTTTGGGCATGAGAGGCATCCGGATAATTATCTCTACTATTTCCGACGAAAGCACAAGTGCAAGGAACTCCGTTAGCCCAATCAACGTGCATAGATACTGTGCAGATCAAGGGTCTTGAGCTGTTTCCATTAGATTGTCAGAACATGTTGAAGGAAGTTGTAAAAATAGATTAAGCTCGGCAAGCTACTGAATCATCACATGTCATGATTCTAATTTGTTCGCATTAGAGCATCTCCAGTCGCGTCCCCCAAATGACGTTTGGGGGACGACGGACAAGAAATAGGAAAATCGCGTTCCAGTCGCGTCCCCCAAAGCTAAATAGCGCCCCATTTTATGTCCAGCGTCCCTGGTAGAGATTCTACCGGACACAAAAACAGCATCCGGATGCATGCATGCAACCCCTAGTCCCCACATGCTAGTTTCTTTCCCCACACTTTCTCTCACCTACTTTTCCCACATGGGGTGGTCCCCTCTATTAAAATGCATGCATCCGGACGCTTTTTGAGAGACGCGGCTGGGAAGGGCCTCTTTTTTGTATAGATTTTTGGTCTCTTTTTGTCCGGCGCTGTCCCAAACGTGCCCCAAATCATTTGTGCCGGACGTTTTTTGAGGGACGCGATTGGAGATGCTCTTAGCACCGAACTCAGCCTGCAACCTAGGATTGAACTCGGTCAGAGCTAGCTAGCCGGAGCAGAGCTTAGCATGCTGTTTGACGCATCAATGCCAAATCAGTAGTGGAGCACAAACATCAAGCAATCAGTCCGTAGCGAAGCGCACAAAAATATACGCTAACAACTTTTTTTCAAATTGGAACACACATAACTCTAGCAAGCATCTCCCTCTCTGAATCTCTGTGTCAGTTTCTTTGTCTTTGTGGATACATCTCTCTCTCGGACCACCCCTGGCCTGGTCCACTGATTTCCTCTGACGCACAAAAATCATCCTGATTAGAGATACACAAAGAAGACACAAACTCACGTTACTACAATAGGCAAAGATGCATGGAAAATATGGCCTCTTCTCTCCCTTCTTCAGTTGCACGTTGTGGATTAGAGAAAACAACACTAAACAATCCACAACTGAACCCCCTAGGGGTGAGTATGACAAACCGTGCAGCACGAGTTTGATCTTCTCGTACACGGCCAACACTAGCAGGATAGCTCCTTAGGGCATCTCCAGCGACGCGACGCATTTCGGACGCCCAAAAGTGGTCGGCAGCGTCCGTTTGCGTCGCCCAGTGGACATATTTTAACCGCGCGTCCGTTTGCGTCTGGGTGTGCTCCCACCGGAGCGACCCATTTTTGAATTGCAACATAGTTTGATCTTCATACAATTCCTTTGGTTTTCTACCACGAGCGATTGATTCATATGAAAACCAAACATAGAAAGTACATAAAAACTATACAAGACCTAGACTACTTGGTTCCTGACCGGCCGGCACCGTCGTTGCGTCGCTCCGTGGCCTGCTTCTCCGCCGCCTCCCGCGCGGCCGCTATGGCTCGGTGCGCCGCCGCGTCCTCTTGCAGTGCCTGCTCCAGCCTCGCGTTGGCGGCCTCCTCCTTGAGCGTCTCGAAAGACTCGACGAGGGCCTGCTGCTCCGCCGCCTTCTCCTCCGGCGTCGGCGCATCGGGGTCATCGGATGACCATGAAATCTCCGAGTCGAGTCCTCGAGCTGCGGCGGCGGCCGCCGGCTGCTGTTGTTCAGCTCTGCCAAGTGCGTCCAACGCCGCGTGGCCCGCGGCTCCTCCTCTGCTTCCTTCTCCGCTTCGCCCAGGGCCGCGGCGTCACGGCCAGGGTGGAGGAGGTCGGTCTTGTCGTCGGAGTCGAACCCGTCATCGGAGCTCGAGGCCGGGGAGGTGGAGTGGGAGGTGAAGGTGGAGGTGGAGGCGCGGCGGCTGGCGCGCCGGCGCTGCTCATGGTGGATCTACTGAGTGGCGCTACGGCAGCGGCGGCTAGGGTTTAGTGCGGAGGAGATGAGATGCTGGCGCCCCTGTTTATATAGGTCGGAAGCAGGGCGACGGCCGCACCACGCGGAGCATCGCCATTACTACGTGCGGCACGGGAGGCAGCCGCAGACTGCCGAAGCGACGCCTCGCTGCCAGTACTGGCGGAGAAGACGCATCGACGCTGCGTCTGCTAGCTGCGCACGTCTACTAGCTGCGCACGCTCGCGGAAGCCGAGGCACGCCATTAACGCGGCCCTGCAAAGGCTGCGGCGCGCCGCCCGCAAGTAATGCCGCCGAAGACGAAGCAGTTGTGACAACGCCGAGGCGGGCCCGTGCCAGGACCAAGCGGTCACTTTGCGCATCGCGCAGCGTCGCCGAGACGCAAACCTGGCGCATATTTGGGCCAGGTTTGCGTCTCTATGCGACGATCACTGCGTCGCGCCGCTGGAGAGGGTGCACGACGCATTTTCGGTCATGGCGGACACAAACGGTCGCTCAGCGTCCGTTTGCGTCGCGCCGCTGGAGATGCCCTTAGCTGGTGCTCGAAAGATGTGTGGACCTGGACATGGGACGCAAAAGGATCATTCACATCCAAATCATTTTACCTGGCACACTATGCTTCTGCAACTTAGTGCGGTCTATCCAAAAAAATTGCTGCAAAATCGCGGCTTGCCTTTTCATAAGAGAGAGACAAAGTTTGGACTGCAAACGGATGGGCAAAAAGAGGACTCCCTCACAATGATAAATGTGTTTTATGCAACACTATCGTAGAAGATCCACAACACCTTTTCGTGTTGGCTATGTTGTGATCAATATCGTTTGGGATTCGATCCTAAGATTCGCTGGATTCACCCAAGATGTACCGATCACCAATCTAAGTCTCATATCTTGGTGGCAACATGTATCATCCCACCTTCAGAATACCGGCAAGAAGAAATTCAACACCATAGTCATGCTTGCATCCTAGTCAATATGGCAGGACAGAAGCGGTCGGGTTTTAGAAAATGATTACAAACCTTTGGCCTAGATCTTGGATCAAATCCAATCAGAAGCTAGGTTATGGGATAGCAAGGGTCATTTTACTCTGTAGTTCTTTCAGGCAAAACAAGTCGTAGACGACAATGGAGTCTGCAAGCTACAGCCGTCTCGTCTTGGCTCAGTTGCGGCATGCTATAGGTCATTTTCATGGTATTTTATCAACCACTACAAACCCATCCAGGCAACGGTAGTTCAGTTGTTTCAGTTGCAATTTTCTAGCTTATAGAAACAGCTCGTGGTGGAGGTCGTTCGACTGTGCTGCAGTTCCTTTTGCTTTCGTTTGTCTGTTTTTGGGCTAGGTTGCCTTGGTTGAGGTCGTTTAATCCTTCTGTATTTTTCATGTACTTTGCCATCTTGCTGGCTTTTCCCACTTCTAAATATATACACATGCAGCTATCCTGCATGGTTTGGAAAAAGAAGCTCCTTAGGGCATGTACAACAACATCTAGTCAGCAGTCCGTAACATGTGCCACATCTGATTTTTGGTTGGTTAGAGAAAAGAGAAGGAGGAGAGATAAAGAGGTGGTCGGTAATCTTGCATGCGGTCTATTTCTTCTAAACATGGTGGTTAGCGACGCCTCCAGTCCCATTGTATCGATGGAGTCTGTTAGAGGTGTCCCCAGAAGAAATCTGGTCCACTTATCGTGTATTTCTTCAATCCTTTACTGGGATTTGCTAGTAACTAATTTCGTGTCCAGTCAAGTCTTACATCATTTGATTAGCATCGTGATTCCTGCTAATCATCAGACTGAAAACGAAGTTGGTTCTCAATCAACTGAGAAATAGTTCCACCCTTACTCTATCCATACCTAGTGGATTGGAGTTAGGATATTGTGAAAATTGGGTGAATGTAGAAGTTTCACCCAATACTCTAGAAGATTATCCCACTAATCTCACAAAAATTCTAGTATCAAACAAAACTTTAGGAATTTCAATTAATTCTGTTGAGTTTTCAAGGATTGGGAGCGTAACTCAGTGAACAAACATATGAATGATTCCAGAAATTATGTTTACCACCTTACATGCCAACAGTAGTAAACAGATCCCTAAATAATTCTTATGCCAAAGTTTAGAATTAATTGTTGCAGGCTAGCTTGCAGCAATGCAGAGCACAACCAAAACTTATTTGCATATTAATTATAAAAAGAGTACGGTCTTACCACCTTGGTTCCAAAATACAAGGAGTATTTCGTTTGCCTCCACCAAGCCTTTGAAAGCATTACTAAAACTACTTTACATAGTTAAAAAAAGAGCAAGATCTTACCACCCTCGTTCCAAAATACAAGGAGTATTTCGTTTGCCTCCACCAAGCATTTGAACAATGATTAGTCTATAAATATGTACTTCATATGTAAAGTTGATATCATTATATTCCTATATAAAAGTACATTATTTATGATTATGATTTCTAACACATAAACACATGTTAACTGAGTAATTTTTGGTCAAAGCCGTACTCCAAAATACTCCTTATATTTTGGAATGAAGGTTGTACGTGGAAAATGAGATGAAATTGAATCATTTGGCTCTTTTTCTTATTCGTTCCTGAACAACAAGCTGATGAGATATTTGCACCCTTCAAATTTTATTCGAAGAGGGAAACATTGCTTCTTTGTATTTGAATGGCGTATGATATATACTGCCATTAATATCATGTGTCATCCTTGCAGGGTACCTTTACATAAGAGCCTTCGTCTCATCTCATGCTACCGTGTATCCAATAAAGCATTTGAAGAGGCCATACAGAAGTTCCCCCTGCTGGAGGAGCTGGAGCCATCGTCTTGTGTCTGTATCAATGCACCGGCTTACTCAAAGTTGTCGCGAAAGCATGCCCACTGATAAAGCACTCAAAATATTACAAGATAGATGATAAATGGGATTAATGGGTACACCTATACCAAAGACTGATGGAGATAAATTTAAATGATGATCAAGACACGTTTGTTTGGGATCTAACCTCTTCAGGAAAATTCACTGTTAAATCTATGTATGCTGACTTGTTAAATGGAAATACTAGATATCTTCGTAAATATCTTTGGAAGCTTAAAATCCCACTAAAAATTAAAATCTTTATGTGTTTCCTTAGTAAGAAAGTCCTTTCGACTCGTGATAATCTAGCAAAGAAGAATTGGAATGGAAATACGAAATGTTCTTTCTGTGACGCTGAGGAATCAGTGGAACATTTGTTTATTTCCTGTTCTTTTGCTAGGATTATTTGGCGGTGGTTTTTGCTGCATATAATATTTCACCTCCATCCAATATCACATTTTTTTTGGGAATTGGCTTGATGGAACTAACAAAACTGATAAAGCTAGGATTTACATTGGTGTTTCGGCTTTATGTTGATCAATTTGGAATTGCAGAAATAATATTGTTTTTAACAAAAATGATTCTATTAATTTCTTGCAAGTTATTCACACTATGATGCACTGGATTCAGCTATGGCGCTTCTTGCTCCCGGAGGACCAGCGAGAGTGCATGATTTCTGGATGCAACCGCCTTCGAATGGTTGCCCAGAATATTTTCTACCAGGCTACTTGACGGCCTATTAAGAGATTACAAAATGCCTAGATTGTCTAGCAGTTTTCTTTTGTTTCGATGGTTGATTTTTGTATCGACCATCGGTGATCGTTGAATTGTAAACTTTATATTCTCGTTTGTTTAATAAAAGGTTGTGTGCATCAACCGATGCAGAGGCCAGAGATCACCCCATTTTGAAAAAAAAAAAGATGAAGTAGGCTATGCCATTTTCGTACATCGTGGTCATGACTATCATTGCGCCTCACTTGCATCTTCCAGTGGTGAAAATATGAGCAAGGAAGAAGAAGGATCGGGCGACAACCACGATTTTACCCGTGCTACCCTCCATCCCCTTGGGACGACACAAACTGCTTTCCTTGGACAAAGCAAGAGAAGCATCATTGTCATTTTCATTGAATCTCTCCAACACACAATGTCAAATTATTTATAGCTTTAGTCATCTTCCAATGCACGACATGTTATGGATTATCACGTACGTAACAGTATGTGAAAGTTGTAGCGGAACAAATCTAACTCTAGCAAAACTATAGCGGGACAAAATATAGATTTAGCACCAGCTATGTACTAACTAAAGGATCATTTCTCATCATAGCAGAAAACATTTGCATCTACATATATAAAGTAACTTATCATGACATTCCAGCGCAAAGCTGATGTCTAGGGCACTAAGTAACCTCACTAAGCTGCACTAGCAATATCAGCACATAGGGGAACCTGATTTTTTAACGTGGAAGACACCCAAATCATGGTAAAAACTATGGGTCCAAGTCACACGATGTTCATCTTCCCCAAATCATGGTAAATTGGAACGCAAATACTAACAAGACAAGTTATTTTCAATATAGATCTAGATGCTCTCATACATCATGATTACAGAATATTGGATGGCAACGATAAGTTTGGTGTACATGGATTAGGGGCGGAAGCAATTTCACCAAAGCTGGTCGTCGAACCACAACTAAAGAAAACAACAGCACCCATATGCATAGAGATGTCTCCTGGGCTCCCCAGACTCCCTAGAGGCGAACGTGAGGGGAACGAGAGAAGGGAAGGATCAAGCCAGGAGATCCTCCCGATCTCGTCGATTGAGCGAATATCCGAACGAGAG
Organism: Lolium perenne; assembly: GCF_019359855.2. Lineage (NCBI taxonomy): Eukaryota > Viridiplantae > Streptophyta > Magnoliopsida > Poales > Poaceae > Lolium > Lolium perenne. The sequence continues at coordinate 47,925,673 of NC_067244.2, forward strand.
AGTGAAACAATAGCCAACTTCCTACCACTATCCTTTAGAGAGAAATTGAGAGAAATCCTAATTAGTTCGAGAGACCCTAAGAAAAGCTTGGACCAAGCCAGATCCAGGGCCGCCCAGATCTTTGGTGAGATAGATCGGGCTGAGGGCGGGTGCGCCCCCAATCAAGATCAGAAGACGCCAGCGGGAGAGAAGGAACATGAGGGCATCAATTTTGGCCCAATTAATGGGACAAAATCAGCTGAGGAGAAAACGGTATCATCGGGGAGCGGAGGCCAAGGATCTCCAACGGGCGAGAATTCAACAGCCAATTCAAGATGCCAGGAGGATGATTTCACGGGGAATCAATGTCAAAGGTATGTGTATTTGACAGACTTGACGCAAACCATGATCCAGTTTATCCATTTAGTGTCAAAACCCCATTTTCTGAGTGCTCCTTCTAGAAAACTCTAGTCAACTCTGTCATAAGCCTTTGACAGGTCAAACTTGTAAGCACAGAAGGATTCGTTTTCCTTTTTTGTTCTATGTATAGCATGGAAGCACTCGAACGCTACCAGCGCATTATCGGATATCAACCGGCCCGGGATGAAAGCACTTTGGTTCTCTGAGATCAGATTTTGGAGGTAAGGTCTTAGTCTATTGACAAGGCATTTTGAGATTACCTTGTAAATGACGTTGCAAAGAGAAATTGGCCTATACTCTTTCAGATCGGTAGCATATGCTACCTTTGGGATAAGAACTATCTTTGTCATGTTGAAACTATCTGGCATTACACCATTACCGAAAGCCAGAGCGCTAAGGTGGGCTATGAGATCACATTGGGACCTCCCACCCGAACACTGCTTTTACAAGACAGGGCCTGAATGGTTACAACAGCTGATGGTAAACAGCAAAGATATTCAGCGTAGCAGAATTCTCATGATCCTGTGGAGATCGTGGCATTTGCGCTGTGACATTACTCATGGGAGAGGTGAAGAAACGATCGCTAGATCAGTAGCGTTTCTCCTTAGCTATGACAAGGACCTTCAGAACTTGCATGCTAATAACAACATGTCCAATTCTGGGCTTTTTCCTTCCTTTAGAAGTGTCGTTTCTAACCAGGATGATGTTCACAGGACTCAAAATGCAGACAAGAATATATGGCAACCTCCTACAGAAGGAACCCTGAAGATGAATGTAGATGGAGCGTTTTCACAAGACTCCGGAGATGCTGCCGTTGGAGTAGTGGCCCGAGATCACCTGGGACATATATGTCTCGCTGCTAGCATAGTCATTGACAAATTCAACGACGCGGAAGAAGCTGAAGCCTGTGCCATCAAAGAGGGGCTTAGATTGGGCTCCGAATACGATCTCAAGATTGCTTCCATCGAATCGGATTGTGCAATAGCAGTGGCTGCTGCCAACAGATCGGAGGCTCTGGCATCAAGATGTTGGAGTGTCTACAAGGACATTCAGTTCCTGATATCTGTGATACCCTGCTGTAAGGTGATAAAAACACCAAGAGCCTGTAATTCAGGTGCCCATGGGCTAGCTAAGTTAGCTTCTGTTAGTGGAGACAGCCATGTGTGGCTGACCCCTATTCCTGATAATGTCTTAGATTTTATTTGTAAAGGATATGTGTACGAACCAGTGGATGAATGAATGAGTTTGTACCCCCTCAAAAAAAAAAATATAGTGAATCTAAACATCACAACCTCAAGGACGTAGACATAGCCTAGTGGTTGGGGTCGCATTGGCACACCCTAATGACCAGAGTTCAAATCCTATCAGGAACGAATTTCTAGAATTATCACACCAAGGTCCTGCTTCTACTATATCATTTAGTGTCCAGTTCCTCCTAGCACTATTTTTTTTAGATAAAAGACATGGACTGCCCGACTTTAAATTAATAAAACCCTCAGGTTCAACACAACAAGTTAAGTGATACATGTTGCGGCACAACAGCTTGGCCAAAAGGACGAACAAGATCATAACAGCACCCTAAGCGGAGCTCTCGGCTAACACCACACTGCTACTCCAAAGGGACTCAGGTGTCTTCGTCAGGCCTTTTTGGGCTGGTTGCGTCGTGTAGAAGCTTGAGCTTGGCGATCCCGTGCTCGATCCAGGGCCGGTCCAGAGGTTTTGCCAGGGGCATCCACATCTGTAGAAACAACATAGTTTTGAAATTGATTTTAGCGGGGTGTTTCATAAACTTTGATTCAATGGTCATCTTGTTTCTTAAAAGCCAGAGGGCCCAAGATTGTGCAACGAAAAGCAGCCACACGCATCTTCTAAATCTACCCGAAAGACTAGAAATAATAGCGTAGAGTTGGGCAAAATTAGCGGGACACCTAGCACTAATTCATTTTAGACGATGTGGGCTTAGCCTAATGGTTGGGGTCGTAGTGACGCACCCCAACGACCAGAATTCGATTCCTATCAGGGACGAATTTCAGAATTATCACGCCAAATCCCGCTTCTTCTATATAAAAAAAGTGTCTAGTTCCTCCTAGGAACGGTTTCATTTGTTTTCTAAACATCACAACCTTGAAGATGGACTACCTTTTCTTGATACATTTTTTCTTCCTTCAATACTCTCTCCTTTCCTAAACTAAAATCTTGCTTTTATTTCATCTCTAGTAGAGACTAATCTATAAACTTTTAGACTTCTATTCTCTAATGGAGATGCATGTATATAGAACACATACGAAATATTCAAGAATATAATTTATGGTACATCCTTCGGTTAAAATAATTGCTAAAAATAGATTTTTTTTGATAAAGGAAAATATATTAATATTGCGAAGATACCAGTTATACCTAGCCTCTGCAACAACGTATTGTCCTAATGGCCATACAGATGCACACAACCAAAAAAGAAAGACGAATTTAGAAAAGAAAGTTTCGCTACAGTGTCCAATTCCTTGTAACACCGAACCAAACACAACGAAAATAACACTAGAAATCCATCAACTCCGAAGGCGATGCCTCCAAGAAGGAACAATGCATAAGCTCCGTCATCGCCCTGATCAATGACCATAGGTTTCCGCCCCGGAGAAAGTCAGCACTCACAAAACAATGCCTGCATCAAGGTCATTGCGATGCACAACCAATTAAGGTAAGATCTTGGGTGTTCACCCTGGAAGTTTAGACACTGAATTTCTCATGTGTTGTCGCCTCCACTTGCAAATTCTGCTGCTCCAAGTCACAAATCACCAAGCCATAATTTCTACACCCAAGGACTCAAACCTTCATTGCTAGTGCTCAGTTCTTGGCTTCCATGCCATTCTCCATGTCTGACTTCACCATGGAACTAAGACATATCCCATAATAGCAACAAACCACATAGTTTCGCAACTCCCCCTTCCGAAACCAAACGGTTAGAAAAAATATGATTGCGCACGACCGAAACATCATCCGTTCCGGCAACCTCTAGGCATGTCGTCTATTTGAAATTTGCCAGCGGAGCCTTCCGGAACTCGATAGTCCGTCCAAGATCAATGCTGACAGGCGACATGCAGTTCTTTACCATGGTGAGAGAGGAATCCAAGGACTGCCACCTTTATTCAAGCCGAGCCAACAACCCCACGCCACCCGCTGGAACCTGCGGGATCTGCTTCCCCGAGCCCAACTGATGGCCATGGCCAGCGACACGCAAGGAGACATCCACACAGGTCCGATCCACCACTGGAACCGGCCATGATACATCAAGGAGGAGATGGACATGTTAGAGTACGTGTATAATTAGAGATAGACTAGGATCTTCTCGTATCCCAAGTCATTAGATATCTTAGCCTCCAAGTTATGTACCTCTATATATACCCCATGAGGGTCATTGAAATATAACACACAATATTCTAGGGTTCTATATTTCCAATATGGTATCAGAGCGGTTAGCCTCGCGGCGCCGATCCTAGATTTCCCACTTCCGCAACGCGTCGCCCCCGGAGAGATCGCTCCTCGGGGGCGCGGCACCCGGTTTTGATCGAAGATCAGATCGGTTCTTTAGTTTAGATCTTAGATAGAAATTCGAGTTCATAGATTAGATCAATTAGCCACAAAATAAAATCCATAAACTCTAGATCCCATATCCTCAAAATTTCGCCCCGGTGCACGCAGATCCCTAAACTCTAGATCCCATGTCCTCAAAATTCTGCGCAGATCGGTTTAGCTCAAAGAAACAGACATCACCGGTGGCGCTACGTTCACGGGAGGGAGGTCTACGTTGGCCGCAGCAGTTCCATCATCAGGCGGCCACGCATGTATCGTACTCGTCGTCTCGTAGCCACGCCAGCACCTTCACCTGCAGACGCCAGATCCATCCAGGCATGCAAATCGTGTTGGTGCCCTTCCTGCATGCACATGCGTGCGTGCGCATGAGAATCCAAGATTCCAAGCCAGCTCCACGGCGCCAAACTACTTCCTCTTTGTCGCGCCAGGCCAGCAGCATCAACGGATAGGCGGAACTCCATGCGCGACTTCATCAACACCAACATCTGCACTGCACCAAGCTGAACTACACCGATCCGAACATCTACGACAAGCCGTACGACTACACCAAGATCTACGTCGAGTTCTACATCGCCAACAACATCGCCAAGGTCTACATCAACATGGTCTTCATCCACATCCTCGTCAACACTGCCGTCGCCGCTTACGACACAAAAACCCCGCCGCCGCCGCAGAACCGCTGCCGCCGCCGTGCTACGACAAAAACCCGCCGCCGCCGCAGACCCGCTGCCGGCGCCGCGCTACGACAAAACCGCCGCCGCCGCAGAACCGCTTCCGCCGCCGCGCTATGACAAAAACCAGCCGCCGCCGCAGAATTGTTGCCACCGCCGTGCACAACCTAAAACCTTACGACAAAAAAACGCGCAATTTTTTGCGTCTTCGGCGAATACGGGTACACTTCATACGACGACTACGACATCGACCACATCTCGACCACGGCTACATCATGCTCGGCTACCTCGACATCGACATCAACAAAATATCTACGGCAACTCAAGAACTCCAGTCAACAGCGTCCGCATCGTCACTTGAGCCCACGACACTCCCGCTGTGACTGCGGGAGGGAAGAGAAGGAACCAGAAGGGGATGCTGGTGATGACAAGGAGGAGAAGCAATGGGAGCGCAGGACTTCTCCAGTCGCAAGCGTTCGCTTCACTCCCGCTACGACTGAGGGGGAATGTTAGAGTACGTGTATAATTAGAGATAGACTAGGATCTTCTTGTATCCCAAGTCATCTTAGCCTCCAAGTTATGTACCTCTATATATACCCCATGAGGGTCACTAAATACAACACACAATATTCTAGGGTTCTATATTTCCAATAGGACAGACGGTAGAACCACCCAGATCAAGATCAAGGGTTTTCCCCGAGCCGTCCCGCAGCCCAACCCTCACCGCTAGTCAAGCGCTGCCAAGTGGACCTCCGCCTTGGCCGCAGCTCGTCGACTCGCCGGCCATCTCTGCCCCAACTGGCGTCTTCTTCGGCGAACCACCACGCCTAGGCCTCCTTCGTCAGCAGGGCCCACCGCAGGAGCGAGAGGCGCATGTTATTGGTGCGCCGGTGTGGCGCGATGGGATCTCCCCCGACGGGGTCTTGGGGTGCGCACACGAGGGTCCCTCAAGAAGTTACCTGACTTTTAATATCTAGGCACTAAAACATGTCAAAATACGTCTATTTTTAAGCAATTATTTTAAAATAGAAAGGAGTACCAATAATAGTCCGACTGATGCCAAGGCGCTATAAGCGTGATATAATCTATATCAGGATGAAATTAGAACAGTAAGTTTATTTTTTTCGAAAGAAATTATAACAGTAAGTTCTGGCATATCCAATGTTTTCTCTTTTTCTTCCAGCAGATTCAGTTTAACGATTGCTGGAGTACCTTGATATGAAGAAGGAATTAATATGTTTCGAGAATGGACTGAGACGTGGCGACACCGCCGCGCCCAGTGGGTGCACACGTCCCCTTGTCGTTCTTGGCTAGACCGGCTTCCGCCTACCAACCCAACCATGCAAGCACACGTAGCGCCCTACCGTGGCGACTCATCGATCAGCGACAATCCCTATCGCATCGCCTCAAACAGCTTACAAATAGTGCTTCAAGTCTTCTCCAGCTTACACACAGCCACTAGTCGCGAGAACCACTAGTCGCAGCGTACTGACCAACCAATCCAGCTAAACATCACCTGTAACAAGCTCATTCAGCGTACCATTTGTACAAGATGGAGTACCAGGGACAGCAGCAGCACGGCCATGCCACGAACCGCGTCGACGAGTACGGCAACCCGATCGCAGGAGCCGGACACGGTGGCTTGACCGGCGGCATGGGAGGGCACGGCGGAGTCGGCACGGGGGCGGCTGCCGGAGGGCAGTTCCAGCCCATGAGGGAGGAGCACAAGGCCGGCGGGATCCTGCACCGCTCCGGCAGCTCCAGCTCCAGCTCGGTGCGTATATATAGTTATATACTTCTTGTTGTCATCAGTCGTACACGCATGTATCGGTATTCTTCTGTAGGAAATAACACAAAATGATTATTATTTGTAGTCTGATGAGGATGATGGCATGGGCGGAAGGAGGAAGAAGGGCATGAAAGAGAAGATCAAGGAGAAGCTCCCCGGCGGCCACGGTGGTGAGCAGCAAGCCATGGGCACTTACGGACAGCAGGGTCACACTGGCATGACTGGCACCTACGGTCAGCAGGGACACACCGGAATGACCGGCACCGGAGCGCATGACACCATGGCTACCGGCGGCACCTATGGTCAGCAGGGACACACTGGGATGACCGGCACAGGGACGCACGGCACCGGCGAGAAGAAAGGCATCATGGACAAGATCAAGGAGAAGCTTCCCGGCCAGCACTGAGCTAGCCCCTGGCCTTTCCACTACTTGTGAAGTTTGAGGCACCAGTTGGCCACCTTCGCCCAATACTAGGATAAACGGCAGAATAAAATCTCCACCATAATAAGTGAGCCGAGTTCACTTGGTTGTTTCGGTGGATGTATCCGGGTTCATGTCCTCTGTGGGTTTTAGTTGTCGGGATTTTCTCGCACGGTTCTGTACTGTATATTTTGATGTGTAATTCTGTTGTTTCTGAATCGTATATCCAATATATGTTTCCCTCAACCCGCGCGCGGCGCATGTGTGGCGAGGTGGGCAACGGTCTCACTGAAAAGATTAGAACATCTTCCTTATAAACCGCTTCAACTATCTTTCAACTAGCAATGCAGGATGAAACTTTATTTCCACCAATTGCCATACCCACATACGTTAAGAAAACTTTAGAATTTGTTTGAATTGTGGGATTTTTTCCCAAAAAGAGCGCTTTATTACTCTAAATGTTTGATGTAATTTAACCGATCTCTGCATAACTAGAATACACACAATCGTTCAACCAAGAGTAAAAAAACACTTTTTATTACATAAAAAACGACTAAGTAGTGAAAAGCACTCATGGTGTAGGAGCTGTAACTCTCTGACTATGCAGCCACTCATGTTAGATAATAATTTTTTTGACCGAATTCTCCAATCGTGTAGACACCCTCTATAAAGAAGTTTGCGGTCCTCCAAGTGCTGAAGCGACAACTATAAACGAAGCAAGGCATTACCTACATAAGAGAATAATTTTTATCATTAATTTTTTTATCATTTCTACATAGCCACATCGATCATATAACTGAAATTGCTCCTACCATGGTAAGATTCCAATGCCTAACCTCAATCCCGTTTAGCCAATTGCCAAAAATATTAGCGATGTTTCGGGTATAAGCTAGATCATATCCGAATGATTGACCATATAGCATGTGCGAATCAGAATGGAAGAAGAGATATTTTATTGTCTCGTCTTCGTGACAGAAAACGCATTTCTTACAACCATGCCAATTTCATTTTGCAAGGTTATTTTTCGTGAGGATAACACCACGGCGTAGGTACCATGCGAGCACCTTCGTTTTTAGTGCTATCCTCAGCTTCCAAATGTTATTATTGTTCAGAACCGGTTGGACAGGTGCTGATAACGCTTCATACATAGATCTTACCGAGAATATACCATTCTTGGTAAGTTCCCAACGAAAATTATCTTTCCCTTGAACCAGTTCGATTGAATCTAATCTTTGTAGCAGTTCATTCCAAGTGGTTAACTGGTGACCGATTACATCGCGCCTGGTCGTCATAGATGGTGGAGAAATTTCCATCACTTTCTGAAGAGTATCATCCTTATAACGTATGATCATGTACAAAGCTGGATATTGTTCCCGGAGCGTGGTTGCTCCCAACCACTTATTCTCCCAGAACCGTATCTCCGATCCATCTCTAATGGAAAACGACCCATATGAGAAGAAGTGCTTCTTAGTTTCCATAATGCTAGCCCAAAAGTGTGAATCTTCGGGTTTCCAAATAATCTGGGAAATCTCCTTTGAGCCTACATACTTCCTTCTCAACAAGGTTTTCCATACCCCATCCTCACTTAAAAACTTGGCCAACCATTTACCTAATAGAGCTTTGTTTTTAAGCTCTAAGTCATGGATACCAAGTCCACCTTGATCTTCAGGACGTCATACAACATTCCATTTTGTTAACCGGTATTTATTCTTCTCACTACCACCTTGACAAAAGAATATTGATCGAAAATAATCCAATCTATGAAGAATTCCTTTGGGTAACTGGGAAAATGGATCATATACATTACCATGTTCGTGAGTACTGAGTTTATGAGGACTAATCTTCCACTCAGAGATAGTAATTTTTCTTTCCAACTACTAAGTCTTTTCTGCAGCCTTTCCTCGACTATTTTCTATTCTGCTAGGGTGAGTATCCGATGATGAATCGGGATACCCAAATATCTTATTGGAAAACTACCAAAACCACAACCGAATAACTTGGCATATTGATTAGCATCGTCTTGGGCATCACCAAAGCAAAACAATTCGCTCTTATGGAAATTAATTTTTAAGCCGGAAATTAGCTCGAACGCTGATCAAATTAATTTCAGGTTTCGTGCCTTTTCCAGATAATGATCCATAAAAATAATTGTGTCGTCAGCGTACTGCATGATAGAAAGTCCCCCATCGACTAAATGGGGAATCACTCCTTCAATCTGACCATCTCCCTTAGCACGCTTAATTAAAATGGCAAGCATATCCGCCACAATGTTAAATAATATTGGAGATAGGGGATCGCCTTGCCTCAACCCTTTCTTTGTTTGGAAGTAATTGCCCACATCATCATTAACTTTGATAGCACCACTTCCACCAAAGATAAAGTTATTAATCAACGCGCACCATTTGGGAGAAAAGCCTTTCATCTGAACTGTTCGCTGAAAGACCATTTGACCTTATCGTAAGCCTTTTCTAAGTCGATCTTGAGAATAACCCCATTAAACTTTTTGCGGTGCATCTCATGTATTGTTTCATGCAAAGTAACAACACCGTCAAGGATGTATCGACCTTGCATGAATTTAGTCTAATAGTAGCTACTTCAGCGAAGATTTTAAAACAGACATTAAGGAGACATGTCGGTCTAAATTGCTGAATCCTTTCACCATCGTTAGCCTTAGGGAGTAATATGATCTCCCCAGAATTAATACGGAACAAGTCCAGTGGCCCTCCGTGCAGTTCTTCAAACAACTCCAGAAGATCTATTTTAATTGTATCCTAGAATTTTTGACAGAACTCGGCAGGAAAACCATCAGGCCCTGGTGCTTTGTTATGTTCCATCTGAAAGAATGCTTTTCTTATCTCCTCCTCCGTATATGGGGCGGTAAGAACAACATTCTCCGGAGGTGTCACCTGAGGAATGTCATCAATCCTGGATTCATTCAGGGTAATATATGATTCCTCGGGTGCACCAAATAAACCTTTATAATAAGATGTGATGCACGACTTTAATTTCTCATGTCCCTCGATCATAGCATCATCCGAAAGTAGTGAGTGAATACGCCTCTTTCTGTGTCTTCCATTAGCAACACTATGAAAGTATCTTGTATTCGAATCTCCTTCCAACAAGAATTGAGATTTAGATCGTTGGTATCATTTGAGTTCCTCCTCGCGTAGTAAGCCAACCAACTTCGCATTAAATTGATTCTTCAAATCAATCTCTTGCATCTTTAGCTGTCTAATTTCCGCGATGGCCTTTAAATCACCAATCGACGTTGAAAGGCCGAGTTTCTCTTTTTTGAGTTGTCCAGTGGTACGTCGCACCCATCCTCCAAGGTATATTCGCACACCCTGAAGCTTGTTATTCCACCTTTGAATAGGAGTGCCAGCTACAAAATATTATTCCCATATATTCTTAACCATATCTGAGAACCTCTCCCTTTGTAACCATCCAAGTTCAAATTTGAACGGATACTTACGAGGTGGAGAGGGGATGCGAGTGGTTAGCAGTATGGGAATGATCCAACAATGATTCAATCCTAGGTAGAGTATGTTCCGAGAATAGTGGGTATTTTTGTTCACAATTTGAATCCATTAGTACTCTATCGAGTTTCTCATACGTTGGATGAGGGAGACTATTTTCCCAAGTGAATTGCCTAAGGATCATTGATATTTCTTTCAAATCCAAACTGTCTTTAACAACATTGAATAGAAACGACCAATTATTGTCAACTGCGCCCTTACTTTCTCTCATGTGGAAATCTGAGCAAGTTAAAATCCCCTCCTATAATAATAGGGTGTGAGTTATTATTTGCTAGATTAACTAATTCACGAAGGAATGCATGTTTGAAGGCATCCTGAGCTGCCCCATAGACTGATACTAGACTCCAAATAAAATTATCAGATTAATTTCGAGTGTGAACCTTTATATGAAAGTCACCTTCAGAGATATCCAAAATTTCCATAGTCGAACTCTGCACGCCTACGAGAAGGCCTCTGGAACGACTTCTAGGCGGGCATGATACTCAAGCAAAATCTTCTCCGACAGAAAGACGGTTTAGGAAGCTTGTTGACATGGGCATACCCTTCGGGTACCCATTATTAGTATATCTGGCTCGGCCCAATATGGAGAAGACCCAATATGGAGAAGGCCTAAGAAGGCAACCCGAAGAAGTAGTCGACTAGGACTCTTGTAAAACCCTAGGCTGGTTGCATATATAAAGCTAGCCAGGGCACCCGAAATAGAGAGGCCAACAGATAGACATAATATAGACAACATAGCTCCGCCTACGGCGGCACCCTGTAAACATATCTATGATCATATACTGGATTGCTAGCAGCACGTAGGGATCCTCCACCGAGGGGACCCGAAGCTGGGTACGTCGTGTGCCTAATCTCGTTCCCGGAATCTCCATCGTCGCTCTCTCCCGAAACCCAAGTCTACAATACGTAGGCATTAGCGAGGTGTTCTCTCGTCAATTGGCGCCGACCGTGGGGATCGCGACGACTGGATTTCGTTATCCGGGCGAGATCTCTCATCTACATCAACAACAAGTTCGCATCTGGTTTTCTGATCTTCTTCGATACGATCAATTTCATCGGTGACTTCACGGCGGCGATCCGTACGGTGACTTCACGGCGGCGATCCGTATGAACCTGGGCAACTACGCCCAGGCTTACATTACAAGCAGAGACAGCCACGGTCCAAATACAAAGGAAAAAAAAAGCTCGCGTGCGTGCATGGCAGTGGCATACGAGAATCATGGCTATGAGTCCCTCTCTCTCTCTTGTTAATTATCCGTACACTATTATTTTATTCAGATCTAACCAACCTGTGCATGTATCTTCTGCTTATTACTTGGGAAGTAACCAGGTGACTCGACGAAAGCTAGCGCGACCCGACAGAAACTTGTATGCAAAATTTTGGAAACCTAGCTCGTACAGCTGTTGATCCTTGCAATAGAGCACTCGACGTCATACTTTCGCCGTGAATCCACATCTAAACCTCATCAGTTGGTATTTGATCCGGCTAAACCAACACATTTGTGTTCAAAGAAGAAATTCGCCATGCGACACAAAAAATTACCAGGTGCTACTGCTCAGGGCTCATCTTTGGCGGACTCACCCATCGTGAACTTTATTCGACAGAAAAATCATCAGGTGCTATGTTCCCAATTATGCAAATTTATTTCGCTAAATATTTTCGGCTCGTGCTATTATTTGCGCCGAGCTTGCGCACTACAATATAACTGCAGATGGAAACAAAGCTTCAACTACTCTGCTCGGTCGACCGCACCCGAGATTGCGCACTCGTCGCACTTGGGGGCTCGCCGTCATAAACCTGACACCGCGGACTCAACATACTCGGGGGCTCGCCCGTCGAGGATCCATTACATCGACTGCGTCCTCTTCATCGACTATTCCCAGCCAGGCGTCGCGTGACCACATCGACTACGTCTGCCACATGACCTACTTCCATGTCGGCTCCGCCACATCAGATAAAAAAAGCTAAGTGTACCTCTTCCAAGGGTTGATTATCATTTACTTTTGCCACATCCGAATACTCGGGGGATACGTCATTACCTCATTACAGCAAATACACCCGATACTCATGGATGTGCCATTATTTCGTTACCACAAATATACTCGGTTACTTGGTGAATTTATTCGGCTCTGGATATATCTTCTCCGATTCAGTGGAATTATTTTCTCCGGTTCAGTGGAATTATTCTATTCGGCTCAGTGGATTTATTTTCTTCGGCTTTGGATATATCTTCTTCGGCTCAGTGAATTTATCTTCTTCGGCTTACTGGATTTATTTTCTTCGGATTCATCTTATAAGGTTATCATTGGGTTCTTCGAATATAATAATACCCGGCGCATTTTCGGCTTCCGGGTCAATGGATTCATCTTCTATGGTTATTACTGGAACTAATTTCTTCGGGTCAATGGATCCATCCTCTATGATATCAATGGATTCATCTTCTATGGTTATTACTGGATTCTTCGGGTTAATGGATTCATCCACTATAATATCGGCGGATTCATCTTCAATATATGATGGTGTAATCTTTAATATGGATTCATCTCAAGCACTTTATCTCGGATTCATCTTCAGTATTTCATCCTTAATGACCTTCTTTCGGCGTCACGGATAATACGCGGGGGCTCGACAATGACTTCGCCCCGAGTAACAACTGTGACACGGCGTCTCAGCAACAATCATGACATCACCCCAGTAACGCTCGGGGGCTCGGTTATTTCTTCATCAACAATTTTGCGGCATCCATATTTGCTATTTGGTGCTTTCTACTTCGGCTATACTTCTTATCTACACTCGAAGACTTCATCACGCATCGACTTCGTCGTGTCCAATAAGCTAAGTGTTCTTTTATTTTGCACAAAGTTGATTATCGTTTACTTTTGTCGCACCCGACACTTGGGGGCTGCGCGGCATATATTCACTTTACATATCATCGAATCTGAGCATCTGACACCGCATGCGAAAAAGAGAGTCAAGGGAAAGATAGAAAACGTTAGTTTATTTGTGCAGGAGAAAGCAAAATTCAAAATATATAAGAGAGAACCCGACGAAATCGTCTACAGGGAGAACTCGGCGAAACTGTCTTCAAGAAAGAACAGGTCCCGAAGAATTATCTTCAAGGAGAGGTCCCGAAGAATTATCCTCAAAGAGGACCCGAAGAATTGTCCTCAAGGAGGACCCGAAGAAATTTTCTTGAGGGAGGAACTCGACGAAATTATCATCAAGGAGAAACCAAAAAAAAGGAGGAGGAAAAAAAAAGAGGATGGACAAATCTTCGGGTCCATTAACTCGTCATTTGTTCTGAGCAAGATCATCGGCGATTTGGCTGACGACAATATAGAAGAACCCAATATATTCGGCTGTCTCATCACGCCCGAGAAAAATATAGAAGAACCCGCAAAATGGGTCATTGCATCAGCCGAACAAGGCACTCGACAATATATTCTCAGAACGCCAAAGTTGCGAACAATTTCTGAATGCCGCAAAACTTTGCGAAGGTAAGACCCCAGATCCGTTCTGTGTGGCGTGGCGCCGTCTCTGACGTCGGTTTGCTACTTTTATCCGTATCAACAGATACGAAGAAAAATCCTAACGGACGCGTTAGGTACCCGATAAAATATGACTGGGACTCGATAGAATGGCAAGACCTTAAGCGGCACCTGTCGAGTTAGCACCAGTATCCCGAGATCATGTCCAGGGACGTGATCTTGAAGTAGGTTTTTGCGGATTGCAACTAGAGCAGTTAACTAGTACCTGATCCGTCAGATGAACTAGCCCCAATTAACATTATCCCTGTACAATATAGATATGGATGTCAAGTAAAAATAGCAACGGCCTGGAGTCGATAAAAAGAGGAGTTGCGCCAAGTTCTTTATCGAGTAGTACAACTCGAGCCTGTGTCTAGGTGCAAGCACCTGTGCATAGGCTCGGGGGCTACTCTTATCGAGAGTATCACTAGTAGGAAAAGCCTCATCAGTGGCGCACCAAAAATGGATTCTATGGCGCATGGGAGGTGCGCCACAGAAACGTCGCCACAAAAATAAGCTTTCTGTGGCGCACCAGCCCATGCGCCACAGAGTTAACGTATCTGTGGCGCACGTGCTCTTAGGTGCGCCACAGAAAAGACTGCGCCACAGAATTGGTTTGCAGTGCGCCACAGAATTTGCTTGTATTATACACGATTTTGTGCTGCCTCCTGTACACATGCAGTTTATAGACAGCAATATACAGATATACAGGTTATATACAGCAACATTCAGATATAATATAAATATCATGTACATTGCACAGATATAACATAGACATCATCATCACATTACTTAGATCCCGATCGAGATACATATATAGTGGCAAGTGTCAAATGTTTTGCATACAACTCTTAATTCATACAAAATTCACAATTTCGAGATACAAAGTAGTCTTCATCCTACAAAGTAGTCTTCATCCGGTTCCTCCTTTGCTCCCTCATCTCTACCCACCAGGCTCGCTTGCATCGGGGTCCTTCATCCAGTTCCTACTATGATGAAAATGGAAGAAAGTGAGACCAACAAGTCCGATGCACAAGAGAAATGGAATAAATGCCTCATACATTGTTGGTCAACACAAATATTGACATTCAGGGACGGTGTAAGTGAGACCAGTCCGATGCACAAGAGATTGATATTTGTGCTATCTTACCAGGCTCACTTACGCCGCTCCCGAGTGTACGGTGACCAAACATTTTAATCATCGGCATTTTGAAAATCTCAAAGTAAATGGAATGACAAAATGGAATAAGTGCCTCATACATTGTTGGTCAACACAAATATTAACATTCAGGAATGGCGTAAGTGAGACCAAGTCCGATGCACAAGAGATTGATATTTGTGCTATCTTACCAGGCTCACTTACGCCACCCCCAAGTGTACGGTGACCAAACATTTTAATCATAGGCATTTTGAAAATCTCAAAGCAAATGGAATGACAAAATGGAATAAGTGCCTCATACATTGTTGGTCAACACAAATATTAACATTCAGGGATGGTGTAAGCGAGGCCAGGTAGGATGCACAAGAGATTGATATTTGTGCTATCTTACCAGGCTCACTTACGCCACCCCCGAGTGTACGGTGACCAAACATTTTAATCATCGGCATTTTGAAAATCTCAAAGCAAATGGAATGACAAAATAGAATATGTGCCTCATACATTGTTGGTCAACACAAATACTATGGTCAGAAACCATAGTTGCAAGATATACACCGCCGTATACTTTGCGAAGGGCCCCCTTTCCCCGGTCGGCGTTCCGTCAACGGGTGCTTGACGACACAACAACGCCGATCTGCATCTCCGGCGCGAGAACCACGCCAGTCCTCGCTGTCCGGTGAACGAGTCCTTGATGCAATGACTGTGCCGGCCTGCCCAGCATTATGCCGGGCCGTGTTGGCGCGCTTCAAGCCGTGGGTCCCGCGCCTGCCTTTGTTCGCCTTCTTGCCGGTGAACCAATAGGCTGATCGTTGGAATAAGGAAACCGATGACAGCCGGTCGCAAGATTAAATTGCGATCGGCCGTCATCGGCTTCCTTATTCCAACGATTAGTCTATTCGTTCACCGGGCAAAAAGGCGAAGAGTGCAGGGCGCGTGATCGACACGGCCTGAAGCACGACAACAGGGGTCGGCATGATGCTAGGGAGGCTGGCACCGTCTTGGCATTAAGGACTCGTTCACGTACTGGACGGCGAGAGAAGAAAAGTGGTGCTGCGCCGGAGAGGCATGTCGGCGTTGTTGTCTCGTCAAGGACTCGTTCACGGAACGGCGGCCAGGGAAAGGGGGGCTCGTCTACAAAGTATATTGCGGCGTATAGGTGACCAAACATTCTAATCATCGGCACTAAAATGGAAGAAAGAGCCAAGTGGTATCTCAACTAGATATCATATGCCTCATACTTTGTTGGTCGAAACAAATATTAACATCCAGGGATGGAGTAAGTGAGGCCAGGTAGGATGCAGAAGTTGATATTTGTGCCATCACACCAAGCCTCACTTGCTCCACCCCCGAGTGTACGAGTGATCGACCAACCATCTAATCATCGGCAAGTACAAAAACACCAACAAACTAGCAACCATGGTGACATAAGTCAAGATGCTCAAACACACATAGCATGCATGGAGCAGATGCTCCAAAGGGATTATTCATCACTTGGTATATAGACCAAGTGATGCTGGCAAAAGAGAGGCCAATCAAGAACCAGTAAATCCAGTAAGTGATAGATATGCCTAAACAAGCAACAACACATAGCATATCCCAGCTAACCAGATGAGACAAGTCTTGGTAGCCAACTGAATCACCTAGCACCACCTAGCCTTTTAAAACCATCAGAAACAGTCCTTTTTCTTCAAAGGATACCACAGTGGCATTCATTTACATGATCCCCTACTGTGGATATCTCCATTTTCATCAAAGCCAACGAGAAATAGAAATTTATCATTACTCAGTTGAGTTCAAAACAAAGCTGGGGTACAATAAGGGATTATTCATCACTTGGTAGTAACCAAGTGATGCTGGCAAGAGAGAGGCCAAGCCTGAGCTAGTCAATCCAGTAGAGATGGATATGCATAAGTAAGCAAGAACACATAGCCTATCCAAGTTAACTAGATAAAACCAACCTTGACAGCCAACTTAATAACCTAGCATCACCTAGTCTTTTAAACCATCAGAAACTTCCCATTTTCTTCAAAGGATACCATAGTGGCATTCATTTACATGATCCCCTACTGTGGATATCTCTATTTTAGTATACATTCATTTACAGTTTTTGCCTCAGCCTTTGCATCATTGGCTGAGCCAAGACATCAAGCATCTGGCCAGGGAGCATTCTTAGGCCAACCAAGAGCAACTACAAATATGTATGTATACAAGCCCACCAGTAGCATAGTAGCATACCATAAGCTCACAAGAATCCATCAAGTAAATATGTACAGAGACATAGCAACAGCCATGTCAAACACAAGCACATAGGGTGGAATAACAATGTTTGGTCATCATTTAATCATAGACCAAGTGAAGCCTGGTACAAATGGCAAGGACCAGGAATTTGACCAACTCAAGTCACCATGGTTATGCCAACCAATTGAATAGTAGCATCTTCCAAATGGAACTAGGAAGGAAACCATCCCAGATGATTTACCAAGCCAGCAGTTCATGACTGCAAAGGCCAATTCAACCACCAAACCATCCAAACCACCAAGCCTACACACTTATCATTACCCAACAGGATTCAAAATGAAGCTAGGGTCCCCAACAATAGTTGGCATCCATCTAGCTTAAGTAAATACAGTAATAGAATCATTACTGCAAAGTAGTTCATCTCAATTATCTACATTAACAAGATAAAGTTTCACAGATAAATGAATTAGTCAACTGCTAGGCAACAGGGATGCTTGGCAAGCATCATGCATCCATTCATATGCTTTTCAAAGCATAAGCAACCACCAGTACATGGTGAGAAGCTATACAAATCAAGCAACAACACAGTATATCAAGCAACATGCATAGATAGAGAAAGCAGTAAGTAATTATCAACCAATTGGTGATCAAATGATCACCAGAGCTTGCAAACACAAGCCATAGGGGCAGCGGAGGAGGAATTAAGAGGGAGAGGAGGGGAGGGGAGAGAGAGCACCGATGACAGGGGTGGAGGACGAGCTTGAAGATGACGGCAGGGGTGGAGGAGGAGGAGGAGGCGGCGGCTCCTCCACCTTGCCGCGACGGCGGCCCCTCCTCGCGGCGGCCCCTCCTCGCCGTAGGGGCAGCTTGTGCTGCAGGTGGCCGGGATGGGAGGACCGCGGCGGCATGCGCCCCTCGCGGAGGAAGGCGGCGGCGACGGCGGCGACGACCACCATGGAGGATCCAGGCGACCACGGAGGAAGGCGGCGACGGCGGATCCAGGCGACCACGGAGGAGAGGGGAGAGGGGAGAGGGGAGGAATCCTCCAGGCGACCACGGAGGAAGGCGGCGGCGGCGGATCCAGGCGACCACGGAGGAGAGGGGAGAGGGGAGAGGGGAGGGGCTCGGGAGGGGAGAGGTGAACAGGCGGGGGAGGGCACGGGCGAGATGATATAAGTCCCTTAATTCTGTGGCGCACCGGAGAAGGTGCGCCACAGAATCAACTACTTCTGTGGCGCACCGAAGCCAGTGCGCCACAGAAAGAGTTATTTCTGTGGCGCAGCAAGACATGTGCGCCACAGAAATACCTACAGTAATAAATGGTGGTGGCAGGATGTGGGCCCCACATAGTTTCTGTGGCGCACTACCCAAGCGTGCGCCACAAAATTAAGCTATTTCTGTGGCGCACCCAGAATGGTGCGCCACAAAATAATATTCTGTGGCGCATTTTTAGTGGTGCGCCACAGAAATAAGCTCCGCCTATAAGGGTTTTCCTACTAGTGTATTGTTCACCCTCCCAATAAGATACAAGAAGGAAGGAAAAATTGTGGTGTCGATTAAAAGCAAGTTGAGCCTACACCCAAGTGCAAACACTTGGCTGTAGCCTCGGGGGCTACTCCCATCGGGAGCGCTGGTCGCGCACCCGATAGAAAAATAACTTCGACAACATCTTTGACAATCAAGGTTTGTAGACTCAACTCGATTCTACGACTCGAGTGGAGCCTACTCCCATCGGGAGCACATGGATTTCATCAAATCCTCCAGAAATATAGTTAAGTTCTTTATCGAGTAGTACAACTTGAGTCTATGCCCAAGTGCAAGCACTTGCCCATAGACTCGGGGGCTACTCCCATCGGGAGCGCTGCCGCGCACCCGGTAATTTCAAGAATCATCGACATCATCTACGCTACACATGATCTACGACATGGACCTCGCCTTGTATTTTCTTCGACTCCGGAGATGGTTATGCTTGGAGTTTCTACGCAAGTCTTCGACTTCCCTATAAACTCGGGGGCTACTGACATGGGCATACCCTTCGGGTACCCATTATTAGTATACCTGGCTCGGCCCAATATGGAGAAGACCCAATATGGAGAAGGCCCAACAAGGCAACCCGAAGAAGTAGTCGACTAGGACTCTTGTAAAACCCTAGGCTGGTTGCATATATAAAGCTAGCCAGGGCACCCGAAATAGAGAGGCCAACATATAGACATAATATAGACAACATAGCTCCGCCTACGGCGGCACCCTGTAAACATATCTATGATCATATACTGGATTGCTAGCAGCACGTAGGGATCCTCCACCGAGGGGACCCGAAGCTAGGTACGTCGTGTGCCTAATCTCGTTCCCGGAATCTCCATCGTCGCTCTCTCCCGAAACCCAAGTCTACAATACGTAGGCATTGGCGAGGTGTTCTCTCGTCAATTGTTGAGTAGTGACACTTACTCGTCTCAGAGATAGCGATAAAGTCTAAAGAATGACCCCGAATGGTATCATAAATGTGTAAGTGTTTAGCCAAATCACTAAGACCTCTGCTATTCTTAAACATGCTATTCATTTGTAAATATTATTAGATTTTGTCACTCGGACCTTTTATTAGGCCAAGCGCTTCTTTTAAAAGACGAGGCCCTAGATTTGCGTTCAGTTGCTTTAAGTTCATAGCATGAACCAAGCATCACATCATCTAGTCCAACCTCTGATACCTCCCCAACAATATGCCTGAGAAACTGGCCATCCGAAATAGCGCACGCTTCGTCATCATCATCACTTGTAAGGGAGGTATACGACTTACTCTTACACATAGGGTTACATTTTAATCTATCATACTCCATGTGTTTGAGGGCCTTGGTCGAAACAGAAACTAAACCAAATGAATTACCCAAAGAAATGCCAACAATATTCAGTTTGGCCGAAATTTGAGGCGTAGAGAAAGCTAGAAATGATTTAACACTGGAAATATTCACTGATGTGTCGGGATTAGACGCCGCCTTGCGTCTCATCGCCTTGGCAAGCAAGTCCCATCTGTGGTCTCAGAACTGTCAGCCCTTACCGCGTGCCGCGTACTCCTACGAGCTGGGGTGACCGACAACGATCGACACGAAGAAGCCGCCACCTTGGGGGAGGAGTTGGCGGGGCAGGCCCCCTTAAGCCGCAGCAACAGGCATCCGAGACGCCTCAACGGTTGACGTAGCCTCGGCCGAGGGGACGTCACGGCCCAGAAGGCCAGCACCCACGCGGAGCTGCTGCATTGCGTGAAGGTTGATCACCACGCCCGATCCGGACCCAGCAACAGCAGCAGCCTCCACGACCCGGCCCTCGGGGACTGCCCCACCACTTGGTTGCCTCTTGGCCATCCGGCAGTCGTGGCGGACAACGTGGTCTGGGGGGCCGGCAAGGCCAGCGATGGAGCGGACCCACCATGAGCACTGATGGGTGCAGAGCACACCGTTGGGGAACCCCAAGAGGAAGGTATGATGAGCACAGTGGCAAGTATTCCCTCAGTAAGAAACCAAGGTTGAATCGACCAGTAGGAGAAAAGAATGACTTCTGAAGGTGTTGCTAACCGCATTTTGGCAGGGCACACTACCGGCATCAGCAACAACGTGGAACCTACACACAACACAACCAAAATACTTTGCCCCAACTTACAGTGAGGTTGTCAATCTCACTGGTTTTGCTGAAAACAAAGGATTAACCGTATAGTGTGGAAAGAGATGTTTGTTTGCAGTGGAATTAAAGAGAAAATTGCTTGCAGTAAGTAAACAGAACATGTGCTTGCAGTGAATGGTTTTATCAGTGTAAAAGAAAGGATTGGGGTCCATATTTCAATAGAGGTGTCTCTTGATACATCGCAAATGTATCTATAATTTTTGATGCTCCATGCTTATTTTACACCAATTCTAATATGTTTTGCTTACACTTCGTGGCACTTTTATGCATTTTTTGACACTAACCTATTGACAAGATGTTACAGTGCTAGTTCCCTGTTTTCCGTCGTTTTGTATTTCAGAAAAGTTGTACAAGAAATATTATTGGAATTGGACGAAACAAAAGCCAAAGTTTCTATTTTACCGAAACGAAGATGAAGTCCAAAGGAGAGACAGGGGCGAGGAGCCGGCCAAACCACCCCTAGGCGCGGCCTAGCCTTGGCCCGCGCCTAGGCATGGTTTGGGGCCACCTGGCCTCCACCGACCTCGCCCTTCCACCTATAAATTCCCTTCGACGAGAAAACCCTGGGAGAAACCATCCTCCATACACGAAAAGTTCCGTCGCCATCGTCATCGTCCAGACGAGTTTCGGGGGTCAGAAGTTCCTGTTCCGGCACCTTGCCGGGATGGGGATTGGCCCCCAGAGCCATCTCCATCGACTCCACCACCTCCACTTCTACTCCATAATGGTTCGTGAGTAGTTCCCCCCTTGGACTATGATACGTCTCCGACGTATCGATAATTTCTTATGTTCCACGCCACATTATTGATGATACCTACATGTTTTATGCACACTTTATATCGTTTTTATGCGTTTTCCGGAACTAACCTATTGACGAGATGCCGAAGGGCCAGTTGCTGTTTTCTGCTGTTTTTGGCTTCAGAAATCCTAGTAAGGAAATATTCTCGGAATCGGATGAAATCAACGCCCAGCATCTTAGAATCCCCGGAAGCATCCAGAACACCCGAGAGAGGCCAGAGGGGGGCCACAGGCCCACCAGATGGTAGGACGGCGCGGCCTGGGGGTGGCCCGTGCCCCCCTAGCGTGTCGTCGCCTCGTTGACCTTCTGACGCCGCCTCTTCGCCTATAAGAAGCCCCTCGACCTAAAACCTCGAGACGGAAAAGCCACGGTACGAGAAACCTTCCAGAGCCGCCGCCATCGCGAAGCCAAGATCCGGGGGACAGGAGTCTCTGTTCCGGCACGCCGCCGGGACGGGGAAGTGCCCCCGGAAGGCTTCTCCATCGACACCGCTGCCATCTCCACCGCCATCTTCATCACCGCTGCTATCTCCCATGAGGAGGGAGTAGTTCTCCATCGAGGCTAAGGGCTGTACCGGTAGCTATGTGGTTAATCTCTCTCACATGTACTTCAATACAATGATCTCATGAGCTGCCTTACATGATTGAGATTCATATGAGTTTTGTATCACAATTCATCTATGTGCTACTCTAGTGATGTTATTAAAGTAGTCTATTCCTCCTCCATGATGTAATGTTGACAGTGTGTGCATCATGAAGTACTTGGTATATGCTATGATTGTGATCTCTTGTAGATTATGAAGTTAACTATTACTATGATGGTATTGATGTGATCTATTCCTCCTTTCATAGTGTGATGGTAACAGTGTGCATGCTATGTTAGTACTTGGTTTGGTTATGTTGATCTGTCATGCACTCTAAGGTTATTTAAATATGAACATCGAATATTGTGGAGCTTGTTAACTCAGGCATTGAGGGTTCGTGTAATCCTACACAGTTAGTGGTGTTCATCATCCAACAAGAGGGTGTAGAGTCTAGCATCTATTTATTTATTCTGTTATGTGATCAATGTTGAGAGTGTCCACTAGTGAAAGTATGATCCCTAGGCCTTGTTCGTAAATACTGCTATCGCTGCTTGTTTACTGTTTTACTTTATTTGTACTGTCTGCAATATCACCACCATCAACCACACGCCAGTCCTGGACAGCAAAGCACTTTTCTGGTGCCGTTGCTACTGCTCATATTTATTCATACCACCTGTATTTCACTATCTCTTCACCGAACTAGTGCACCTATTAGGTGTGTTGGGGACACAAGAGACTTCTTGCTTTGTGGTTGCAGGGTTGCATGAGAGGGATATCTTTGACCTCTTCCTCCCTGAGATCGATAAACCTTGGGTGATCCACTTAAGGGAAACTTGCTGCTGTTCTACAAACCTCTGCTCTTGGAGGCCCAACACTGTCTACAAGAATAGAAGCTCCAGTAGACATCAAGCACTTTTCTGGCGCCGTTGCCGGGGAGGAAAGGTAAAAGGCACTCATACTCCGGTTCCAGGTAACAGTACTTTTCTGGCGCCATTGTGTTTGTGCTCGAAGCTATTTCTTTTAGATCCTGCAATTGCATCTTTTTGTTTCTTGTTTACACTAGTTAGGCATAATGGAAAACAACAAAAATATGAGAGATCTTTATGAACTTTATCTTGAATTAGGACATGATGTGTTTGAAGAGAGAAATAAAAAACCCATGGAACTTTATATGCATGCTAATGGGAATGTTATTAATATGAATGCTTTGAACACTATTGTTGCTAATGCTATGGAAAATTCTAAGCTTGGGGAAGCTGGCTTCGATGAGCATGATCTCTTTAGTCCACCAAGCATTGAGGAAAAAATTTACTTTGATGATACTTTACCTCCTATTTATGATGATTATAATGATAGTAGTCTTTTGGTGCCGCCTGTTATGGAGGATAAATCTGATTATGACTACAATATACCTCCTATATTTGATGATGAGAATAATAATGATAGCTACTTCATTGAATTTGCTCCCACTACAACTAATAAAATTGATTATGCTTATGTGGAGAGTAATAATTTTATGCATGAGACTCATGGTAAGAATGCTTTATGTGATAGTTATATTGTTGAGTTTGCTCATGATGCTACTGAAAGTTATTATGAGAGAGGAAAATATGGTTGTAGAAATTTTCATGTTACTAAAACACCTCTCTATGTGCTGAAATTTTTGAAGCTACACTTGTTTTATCTTCCTATGCTTGTCACTTTGCTCTTCATGAACTTGTTCATTTACAAGATTCCTATGCATAGGAAGAATGTTAGGATTAAATTTGTTTTAAATTTTCCTCTTGATGCTCTCTTTTGCTTCAACTCTTATTTCTCGCGAGTGCATCATTAAAACTGTTGAGCCCATCTTAATGGCTATAAAGAAAGAACTTCTTAGGAGATAACCCATGTGTTTATTTTGCTACAGTACTTTTATTTTGTATTTGTGTCTTGGAAGTTGTTACTACTGTAGCAACCTCTCCTTATCTTAGTTTTGTTGCATTGTTGTGCCAAGTAAAGTCTTTGATAGTAAGGTTCATACTAGATTTGGATTACTACGCAGAAACAGATTTCTTGCTGTCACGAATCTGGGTTGAATTCTCTGTAGGTAACTCAGAAAATTATTCCAATTTACGTGAGTGATCCTCAGATATGTACGCAACTTTCATTCAATTTGAGCATTTTCATTTGAGCAAGTCTGGTGCCTCTTTAAAATTCGTCTTTACGGACTGTTCTGTTTTGACAGATTCTGCCTTTTATTTCGCATTGCCTCTTTTGCTATGTGGGATGGATTTCTTTGTTCCATTGACTTCCAGTAGCTTTGAGCAATGTCCAGAAGTGTTAAGAATGATTGTGTCACCTCTGAACATGTGAGTTTTTGATTATGCACTAACCCTCTAATGAGTTGTTTTGAGTTTGGTGTGGAGGAAGTTTTCAAGGGTCAAGAGAGGAGGATGATATACTACGATCAAGAAGAGTGAAAGCTCTAAGCTTGGGGATGCCCCGGTGGTTCACCCCTGCATATATCAAGAAGACTCAAGCATCTAAGCTTGGGGATGCCCAAGGCATCCCCTTCTTCATCGACAAATTATCAGGTTCCTTCTCTTGAAACTATATTTTTATTCGGTCACATCTTATGTACTTTACTTGGAGCGTCTGTGTGCTTTTGTTTTTGTGTTTGTTTGAATAAATGCTTGTGTGGGAGAGAGACACGCTCCGCTGGTTCATATGAACACATGTGTTCTTAGCTTTTAATTTTCATGGCGAAGGTTGAAACTGCTTCGTTAATTGTTATATGGTTGGAAACGAGAAATGCTACATGTAGTAATTGGTAAAATGTCTTGGATAATGTGATACTTGGCAATTGTTGTGCTCATGTTTAAGCTCTTGCATCATATACTTTGCACCTATTAATAAAGAAATACATAGAGCTTGCTAAAATTTGGTTTGCATAATTGGTCTCTCTAAGGTCTAGATAATTTCTAGTAAAGAGTTTGAACAACAAGGAAGACGGTGTAGAGTCTTATAATGTTTACAATATGTCTTTTATGTGAGTTTTGCTGCACCGGTTCATCCTTGTGTTTGTTTCAACTAACCTTGCTAGCCTAAGCCTTGTATCGAGAGGGAATACTTCTCATGCATCCAAATCCTTGAGCCAACCACTATGCCATTTGTGTCCACCATACCTACCTACTACATGGTATTTCTCCGCCATTCCAAAGTAAATTGCTTGAGTGCTACCTTTAAACAATTCAAAATTTATCACCTCTGATTTGTGTTAATGTTTTATAGCTCATGAGGAAGTATGTGGTGTTTATCTTTCAATCTTGTTGGGAAACTTTCACCAATGGACTAGTGGCTTCATCCGCTTATCCAATAATTTTGCAAAAAGAGCTGGCAATGGGATTCCCAGTCCCAAATTAATTAACCAAAAATAGACACTCCTTCATGGTATGAGATTGTTGGCAGGCACCCGAGGATTCGGTTAGCCATGGTTTGTGAAAGCAAGGTTGGAAGGAGTGCCACCCAAAAATAAAAATAAAATGGGAGCCGCTCTTTGAAGGTTTGTCTGGCAAGGGGGTTAGAGTACCCGCTACCATTCGTTGACAACAACAAACACCTCTCAAAATTTTACTTTTATGCTCTCTATATGTTTTAAAAACCAAAGCTCTAGCACAAATATAGAAATCGATGCTTTCCTCTTTGAAGGACCTTTCTTCTACTTTTATGTTGAGTCAGTTGACCTATTTCTCTCCCATCTCAAGAAACAAACACTTGTGTGAACTGTGCATTGATTCCTACATACTTGCATATTGCACTTGTTATATTACTCTATGTTGACAATATCCATGAGATATACATGTTACAAGTTGAAAGCAACCGCTGAAACTTCATCTTCCTTTGTGTTGCTTCAATACCTTTACTTTGAATTATTGCTTTATGAGTTAACTCTTATGCAAGACTTATTGATGCTTGTCTTGAAGTACTATTCATGAAAAGTCCTATATGATTCATTTGTTTACTCATGTCATTTACCATTGCTTTGATCGCTGCATTCATTACATGTGCTTACAATAGTATGATCAAGATTATGATGGCATGTCACTCCAGAAATTATCTTTGTTATCGTTTACCTGCTCGGGACGAGCAGAAACTAAGCTTGGGGATGCTGATACGTCTCCGACGTATCGATAATTTCTTATGTTCCATGCCACATTATTGATGATACCTACATGTTTTATGCACACTTTATATCGTTTTTATGCGTTTTCCGGAACTAATCTATTGACGAGATGCCGAAGGGCCAGTTGCTGTTTTCTGCTGTTTTTGGTTTCAGAAATCCTAGTAAGGAAATATTCTCGGAATCGGACGAAATCAACGCCCAGCATCTTAGAATCCCCGGAAGCATCCAGAACACCCGAGAGAGGCCAGAGGGGGGCCACAGGCCCACCAGATGGTAGGCCGGCGCGGCCTGGGGGTGGCCCGTGCCCCCCTAGCGTGTCGTCGCCTCGTTGACCTTCTGACGCCGCCTCTTCGCCTATAAGAAGCCCCTCGACCTAAAACCTCGAGACGGAAAAGCCACGGTACGAGAAACCTTCCAGAGCCACCGCCATCGCGAAGCCAAGATCTGGGGGACAGGAGTCTCTGTTCCGGCACGCCGCCGGGACGGGGAAGTGCCCCCGGAAGGCTTCTCCATCGACACCGCTGCCATCTCCACCGCCATCTTCATCACCGCTGCTATCTCCCATGAGGAGGGAGTAGTTCTCCATCAAGGCTAAGGGCTGTACCGGTAGCTATGTGGTTAATCTCTCTCCCATGTACTTCAATACAATGATCTCATGAGCTGCCTTACATGATTGAGATTCATATGAGTTTTGTATCACAATTCATCTATGTGCTACTCTAGTGATGTTATTAAAGTAGTCTATTCCTCCTCCATGATGTAATGTTGACAGTGTGTGCATCATGAAGTACTTGGTATATGCTATGATTGTGATCTCTTGTAGATTATGAAGTTAACTATTACTATGATGGTATTGATGTGATCTAATCCTCCTTTCATAGTGTGATGGTAACAGTGTGCATGCTATGTTAGTACTTGGTTTGGTTATGTTGATCTGTCATGCACTCGAAGGTTATTTAAATATGAACATCGAATATCGTGGAGCTTGTTAACTTCGGCATTGAGGGTTCGTGTAATCCTACACAGTTAGTGGTGTTCATCATCCAACAAGAGGGTGTAGAGTCTAGCATCTATTTATTTATTCTGTTATGTGATCAATGTTGACAGTGTCCACTAGTGAAAGTATGATCCCTAGGCCTTGTTCCTAAATACTGCTATCGCTGCTTGTTTACTGTTTTACTGCATTTGTACTGTCTGCAATATCACCACCATCAACCACACGCCAGTCCTGGACAGCAAAGCACTTTTCTGGTGCCGTTGCTACTGCTCATATTTATTCATACCACCTGTATTTCACTATCTCTTCGCCGAACTAGTGCACCTATTAGGTGTGTTGGGGACACAAGAGACTTCTTGCTTTGTGGTTGCAGGGTTGCATGAGAGGGATATCTTTGACCTCTTCCTCCCTGAGATCGATAAACCTTGGGTGATCCACTTAAGGGAAACTTGCTGCTGTTCTACAAACCTCTGCTCTTGGAGGCCCAACACTGTCTACAAGAATAGAAGCTCCAGTAGACATCAGACTATGGGTTCTCGGCTGTAGCTAGTTGGTACTCTCTCTCCCATGTACTTCAATACAATGATTTCATGAGCTGCCTTACATGATTGAGATTCATATGATGTAATCAGTGTTGTGTTTGTTAGGATCCAATAAATTGTGGAATTGTGATCAGATTGTTCATCATATTATCACACTACTGTTATCTAATATCTTGCATGCTCTCCAGTACTTGTAGTTATCTTGATCAAGTAGTTGCCTGTATCTTCAAGAGGGAGTATTTATGCTCGATAGTGGGTTCATGCCTCTAGTTTTCTGGAAGACTGACAATAACTTCTAAGATTGTAGATGTGTTGTTGCTACTAGGGATAAAACAACAATGTTTTTCTAAGGATAATTCTATTGTTTACTTTACACACATTGCTGTTGGAGATATGCCCAAGAGGCAATAATAAAATGGTTATTATAATATCTTTGAGTTTATGATAATGTTTACATACCATGCTATAATTGTATTAACCGAAACATTGATACATGTGTGTTATGTGAACAACAAGGAGTCCCTAGTAAGCCTCTTGTATAACTAGCTTGTTGATTAATAGATGATCATCGTTTCATGATCATGAACATTGGATGTTATTAATAACAAGGTTATGTCATTATGTGAATGATATAATGGACACACCCAATTAAGCGTAGCATAAGATCACGTCATTAAGTTATTTGCTATAAGCTTTCGATACATAGTTACCTAGTCCTTATGACCATGAGATCATATAAATCACTTATACCGGATAGGTACTTTGATTACATCAAACGCCACTGCGTAAATGGATGGTTATAAAGATGGGATTAAGTATCCGGAAAGTATGAGTTGAGGCATATGGATCAACAGTGGGATTTGTCCATCCTGATGACGGATAGATATACTCTGGGCCCTCTCGGTGGAATGTCGTCTAATGTCTTGCAAGCATATGAATGAGTTCATAAGAGACCACATACCACGGTACGAGTAAAGAGTACTTGTCAGGAGACGAGGTTGAACAAGGTATAGAGTGATACCGAAGATCAAACCTCGGACAAGTGAAATATCGCGAGACAAAGGGAATTGGTATTGTATGTGAATGGTTCATTCGATCACTAAAATCATCGTTGAATATGTGGGAGCCATTATGGATCTCCAGATCCCGCTATTGGTTATTGGTCGGAGTGAGTACTCAACCATGTCCGCATAGTTCACGAACCGTAGGGTGACACACTTAAAGTTGGATGTTGAAATGGTAGTACTTGAATATGGAATGGAGTTCGAATATTTGTTCGGAGTCCCGGATGAGATCCCGGACATCACGAGGAGTTCCGGAATGGTTCGGAGAATAAGATTCATATATAGGATGTCATTTTATGTGAATTAAAATGTCGCGGAAGGTTCTATGGAAGGTTCTAGAAGGTTCTAGAAAAGTCCGGAAGAAACCACCAAGGAAGGTGGAGTCCACATGGGACTCCACCTCCATGGCCGGCCAACCCTAGTGGGGGAGGAGTCCCAAATGGACTCCCCCTTAGGGGGCCGGCCACCCCCCCATATGGGAGGTGGAACTCCCACCTCTAGTGGGAGTCCTAGCTTGGCTAGGTTTCCCCTCCATATGGAAGGTTTTTGGTTCGGGTCTTATTCGAAGACTTGGATACCAACACTTGGGGTTCCACCTATATAATGAGGGGCATAGGGGAGGGGGCCCGCCACCACAAAAGCCACAAGTTGGCCGCACCCCCTTGAGGCCGGCCACCCCCTCCCAAACCCTAGCCGCCCCCTCTCCTCCATATCTCCCGCGTAGCTTTAGCGAAGCTCCGCCGGAGTTCTCCACCGCCACCGACACCACGCCGTCGTGCTATCGGATTCAAGAGGAGCTACTACTTCCGCTGCCCGCTGGAACGGGGAGGTGGACGTCGTCTTCATCAACAACCGAACGTGTGACCGAGTACGGAGGTGATGCCCGTTCGTGGCACCGGAACCGATCGTGATCAAGATCTTCTACGCGCTTTTGCAAGCGGCAAGTGAACGTCTACCGCAGCAACAAGAGCCTCATCTTGTAGGCTTTGGAATCTCTTCAAGGGTGAGACTCGATACCCCCTCGTTGCTACCGTCTTCTAGATTGCATCTTGGCTTGGATTGCGTGTTCGCGGTAGGAAATTTTTTGTTTTCTATGCAACGTTTTCCAACAGTGGTATCAGAGCCGTGTCTATGCATAGATGGTTGCACAAGTAGAACACAATGGTTTGTGGGCGTTGATGCTCTTGTTATCTTTAGTTTGAGTACTTTGCATCTTTGTGGCATAGTGGGATGAAGCGGCTCGGACTAACTTTACATGACCGCGTTCATGAGACTTGTTCCTCGTTCGACATGCAACTTGTATTGCATAAGAGGCTTTGCGGGTGTCTGTCTCTCCTACTATAATGAAGATTCAATTTACTCTTCTATTGACAACACTAGTATCACCGTTGTGGTTCATGTTCGTAGGTAGATTAGATCTTTCTCGAAAACCCTAAACCACGTAAAATATGCAAACCAAATTAGAGACGTCTAACTTGTTTTTGCAGGGTTTGGTGATGTGATATGGCCATAATGTGATGATGAATATGTATGAGATGATCATTATTGTATTGTGGCAACCGGCAGGAGCCTTATGGTTGTCTTTAAATTTCATGTTGAGTAGTTTTTCA
This sequence comes from Lolium perenne, assembly GCF_019359855.2. Classification (NCBI taxonomy): domain Eukaryota; kingdom Viridiplantae; phylum Streptophyta; class Magnoliopsida; order Poales; family Poaceae; genus Lolium; species Lolium perenne. The sequence continues at coordinate 47,956,434 of NC_067244.2, forward strand.
AAGTAGTTGTAATAGTTGCTACATGAGGTGAACAACCATGAAGACGGCGTCATGAACCTTGAACCTACGCCGACGATGATGGAGATCATGCCCGCTGATGATGGAGATCATGTCCGTGCTTTAGAGATGAAGATCGAAGGCGCAAAGACAAAATGGCCATATCATATCACATATGAACTGCATGTGATGTTAATCCTTTTATGCATCTTATTTTGCGTAGAACGCGACGGTAGCATTATAAGATGATCCCTCACTTTAATATCAAGATAATAAAGTGTTCTCCCCTCGTATGCACCGTTGTAACAGTTCGTCGTTTCAAAGCATCTCGTGATGATCGGATGTGATAGATTCAACGATTCACATACAACGGGTGTAAGCCATGTTGCACACGCGGAATACTTGGGTTTGCTTGACGAGCCTAGCATGTACAGACATGGCCTCGGGACAACGGAAACCGAAAGGTTGAACACGAGTCATATGGATGATATGATCAACATGATGATGCTCACCATTGAAGCTACATCATCTCACGTGATGATCGGTTTTTGGTGTAGTGAATTTGGATCGTGTACCACTTAACAACTATGAGGGATGTTGTATTAAGTGGGAGTTCATTAGTAATTAGATTAAAACATGAACTAATTATCATAAACATAGTCTGAGTAGTATTTTGAATTAATTTTGTAGTATTGGCATCCGTTTACTACTATGCGCTAGTCTTGTTATTGAGATAGAAATACTGTTAAAATCTGACAAGAAACTTTACGGATTGCTACCGTATTGTTAAAGAATCAAGAATTGATTAAGTCCTATTGCAAACTTTTAGTAAACCTCACATTGTTGATTCAAAGAGCTATGGTTTCAATTAGTACCTAAAGTTATCTTGTCTCCGTCAAACTTGAAGTTCAAATTTGTTTGAAAAGTAAGGAGCTGAAAATTTAGTTTTCAGAAATAATCAAGGTATGAGATATGTGTGATATCTAAGACCTTATTGCAAGATGATAGAATATATTTTGGTGAGACTATATAAACTCATAAGTTTTATGGGAATGTATGAAGGTTGAAGACGCCAGGCGTCACAATCCTCCAACTATTGGGGCACTAACGATATTCGCATATCCATGAAGTTATTATCTTTAGTATGCACCGTTGCTAAGACTCATCGTATCGAAGCATCACGTGATGATCGGGTGTTATAGATTCTACATGTGCTTACAACGGGTGCAAGCCAGATTTGCACATGCGAATACTAAGGTTAAACTTTATGAGCCTAGCATGTACAGACATGGTCTCAGAAAGTTGTCATGAATTGATGGATAAAATTATGAGTGAAATTGTTCATCGTATTACAAAGTTACTAATAGTGAAATCTAGAACACTTGTCATATGATGACCAACTTCAAAATAAGAACCTCAAGGTTATTGGTATTAGACCAACAAACCTAGAAGTTATTGATGTTGAAGTGTTTTTCTGAATAATGAGGAAAGCTAAAAGAGAAACTGCAAAAGATATTCTGGCAGAAAGAAAGAAAAGACTAGAAAGTCTAGCTCAGGTGTATATAAATGATATACATGTTATGGTTGTATTCCTAGTTAGGTCACACTATGAAATTCTTGGGTATTAGTACTATATTGGTTGGTATGAAGTGTCATACAAAACAACGCAATGCAAGAATACAATGGCCTAAGTGACTGACAAGGAATATGATAGGAATGCACGTCTGGAACAAAATAAAGTGTTATTATGTTCGTCGTTGGCATTCTATCTAGCCCTTAGAATTTATAATAAAGAACTTAATAATTGTTATTTTGCTCTGGTCAAATGAAAACAATGAGTTGTTCAAATTATGACATTACTCCATATACGATGGATAAGTTATTATAAATCTTAATGGTGAAACACACATACATAACACTGACGCTAAAAATGCCATAAGGCAAATGATTTGAATTCCACTTATTTGTGGAACCGCCATTTAGGTCATGTTAGAAAGGAACGCATGAAGGAACTCTATGCAAATGGATTTTTGGAGTCATTTGATTTTTGAATCATTTGGCGCTTGCAAATCTTTTCTAAAGAGAATGATTAAAATACCGTTCATAGACCAAAAAGTTGAACGGGCAACTAACTTAGTGGAAAAATACATGATGATGTATGTGGTTCACTGGGCATAGTTGTGTACGGGAGATTCTTCTACTTCATGAAAACTTTCAACAATGAATTGAGTATATATATGTGGATATATTCAATAAGGAAGAAGTTTGAAACATTTGAATGGATTCAAATAAATTTCAGCATGAAGTGGAAATCATCGTAATAGAAAAGTCAAATATCTATGATTGGATCATGGTGGAAATATTTGAATTACGAGTTTTAGCGAACATCTAAGAGAGTTATGAAATTGTTCTACAACTCACATTTCTTGGAGTATCATTGTAACACCCAAGAGCAACTAGCCCTTAGAGTGTTACCACGTTCACTACATATATAAATAACCACGGCATTTTAGGATAAATTCGGCAGAGTCTCCTCTGCTTATAGGTAGGTTCAGGACAAGTAGAAAATAAGTATAGAAGTAAGACAAGATTTTATCACGAGAACAAAAGGTGCAACGCCCAAGCATTTACCAAAACTGGAATCACACACGGATAACAAGAAGAGTATCACCATCCCAAAATATCGATAATCCAACAGACGAGTAGATAACTAGAATAGTCTCAGAACCGAACTTCGTTCACATAACAATTACGATAAACTGCAAAACTTCTAACGGACAGGTTTGTAGGTCCACAAAATAAGATGAAATGTGAGACGTGAAGTGACATAGGTGAAGGTGCTACTCCCATTTCCCATGCATGATGTCCTCAAGGATTACCTAAAAACATAGAAGCAACAAGGGTGAGCATGAAATACTCAGCAAGCACAAAACGAAACAATAAGCAATGCATAAATCACGACACCAACAATTATCCAGTAACATTTGTCGTATTGCCATGATCACCCTGTATGCCTACATGCTCTTTGCTTTCACTTTTCTTTGCGTATACCGGTATCGCTTGAGTGGACACCCGTCGGCGTCCACTCACTCCAACTTGTGGAGGTTGCCCACAATGTGGGGACCTGACCCATCATCGATGGTCTGAAGGTGCCTACCTCAGTAGGACACAACACTATGCATTGTCTTCATGATGCTATGCAGAAATGCAATCACAACTGTATCTTTTTTTTCCATATCCACTTTGTCTTTGCATATATAAGCAATACTAGCCACTATAACAAATAACCAGTGCTAGAAAGTAAAAGTAGAGTGAGGGGAATCATGCAAAGTATTATCCCGACATGCACTTGCCTCAACCGCGGGGCACAAACTGTGGATTGTATGATTCCGAACCGGAAGTACCAACACCTGTTTATAGAAACATATATCACACTCAATACACATCATCACTTCAAAAGCATACAAATAAGAATAGCATCGCTCCTATGCGCAATCAACCCACTGTCCGTTACAAAATTACTCGAGAAATAACTGAATGGAATAACCGGTGGTCAAAGAGATTACTATTTCTAGCCGCTGGCACTTTCTTTTCTTTTCTTTTTTGTTATCACCGAGAGAATGTATTCTCAGCAGCGTAATACAGAGAAATAATCTGGCAATCCAACTCACGTGCACAGCCTAAGAATTTATTTGCCCGCGGCTTACTAACAGGTAACAGTAGCAACTATTATGTCTACAGCATCACCTGAATTACGATCAGACCTGGAGCCACTCAACAGCACAAAATTCCTGATCCCAAAACATGCATATAACTCACGGTATACTCCAGTATAAACTAGAAAGGACTAAGCTAGCTTCCTATGTTTCCCTGTAACTTTAATCCCTCCAAGAATGCCTCCATCGCTAGATAAAATACAGAGAAACTTCAAGTACCCAGCCGATGGATTTATCTAAATCATGGGCGGTAAAGTAGCTAACTGAATTATTTTAGTTAAAACTCTTCAAATCTCTATATCTGCAGACTTCCAGGAACAACGTCCTTTTAACCAAAAAAAAAATACAGAACTGTAGAAGAATCAATCTGAACAGCCCCTACCTTGGCATGTTCTAGAAATTCAATTGTAACAACCGCACAAGTCTGCTACAAGAACAAGATTTCTTAAGCACAGACCTACGCTAGCGAGGGAATACGAATTGGCCAGCGGCGACAAGGGCAGAGATACGTACTGCTGAGAACGATGGTGATAGTGACGAAGCCAACCTCCCTCACAGCCGACCCTCCACAGCAGGATCAACACAAATTTAGGAAGACTCGGCAGCGCCGCCTTGGAACGTTACGCCGGCAGCAACAACCGACCGGCAGCGGCCTTGATTGGGAAGGCAAGGAGTGGCGGCGATAGGGGAAGATCGAAACCCGCAGGATCAGACCTAGAACGCTACCAAGTGGTGGCGCTGTACGACACGGACGTCGAGTCTGATATGGTCTTGGGCCAGCCCAGCCCAAGAGTTTTTCGTTTGCAAAGGAGGACTAAAACAAGGCTGACATCTACAGGAACAACAACACAAGATAGACTGGGTGGTAACTTATAACATCACACTAACTTCAGGTCTCGGGTTCAAGAACTACCCAGCTCTGTTTTTCCTTTTTTTTTTTTTTGTCTTTCACCACTCTATTATACCCAAAACACTTATTTATGATTAACAAGAATAAAGATGTTAGCATGTAAATCTGGGGTATTACATTCTTACTCCCTTAAACAGAATTCGACCCCGAATTCTTCCTTATTTTACTACTCGCAAAACTAACCATATCATATAGAAACAAAACTAAACTTCACATACCAGTCAAGAATAACTCTGGATATCTATCACGCATGTGAGATTCCAGCTCCCAAGTCGCCTCACGCTCGGTTTGTTGAGACCAAAGAACCTTGACATACTTAAGTGTCCTATGCCTCATCACTCTCTCAGACTCTTCCAATATCCTCACTGGGCGAACCTCAAGTGTTAAATCTTGTTCAATTACAATTGGTTCCATGGTAATCTGTCGTTCTGGATCACGAAAATATTTTCGCAACATAGAGACATGGAATACGTTATGCACACCTTTCATCGACTCGGGCAACTCAAGGCGGTAAGCTAGCTTTCCCACTCTTGCCACTATCACGAAAGGTCCAATATACCGGGGACTAAGCTTTCCTTTGATATTAAATCGAATGACACCTTTGGTGGGTGACACCCTTAGAAGTACCTCCTCACCAACTTGAAACTCCACATTCGATCTCTTGGAATCAGCATAACTTTTTTGTCTGCTTTGTGCTGCCAACATATGTTGCCTAATTTCAGCTACCCTCTCTGTAGTTTGCTGAACCCAATCTGGACCTAGCACTGCCTTTTCTCCCACGGCATTCCAACAGAGTGGAGACCTGCACTTTCTCCCATACAGAGCCTCGTAAGGTGCTCTACGTACGCTTGCCTGGTAACTATTATTATAAGAAAACTCCACAAGCGGCAAGTGATCCTCCCAGCTCCCTTGCCAAGATAGGACACAACACCTCAACATATCTTCCAAGGTTTGTATTGTACGCTCTGACTGCCCATCCGTCTGGGGGTGAAAAGCCGTACTAAGTCTCAACTGTGTTCCCAAGGCACTCTGCAAGCTCTCCCAGAATTTAGATACGAACTTAGCATCCATGTCTGACGTAATGGTTTTAGCAACCCCATGCAGCCTTACTACTTCGCGGACATATATCGGTGCCAAGTCGCTCGCGGAATCCGTGGTGCGGATAGGAATAAAATGAGCGACTTTACTAAGTCGATCCACGATCACCCAAATTGCATCTTTACCTCTCCGCGTACGAGGTAAGCCGACAACGAAGTCCATGGCTATGTCATCCCATGGCCATTCTGGAACCTCCAAGGATTGGAGCAGCCCTGGTGGCCTCTTATGTTCAGCCTTTACTCGTTGGCAAACCCCACAAGAGGACACATAATTAGCCACATCAACTTTCATTCTTTTCCACAAGTAAGTCTTTTTTAGGTCCTGATACATTTTTGTCTCTCCGGGATGAACGGTGTAGGGGGTTCGATGTGCCTCCCTCAAAATATCCTCCTTCACCTGAGACTTTTGTGGGACACAAAGACGGCCATGAAATCGAACAGCCCCGGTCCCATCTATGGTGAATTCTCCAGTTCTACCTCCTAGAATGCGCTCTCGCACTTGTTGTAATAGTCGGTCAGTTTGTTGCGCCTCTCTCACTCTATCTGGAATAGCCGATTGAAGGATCGACTGTGTTTCCTCATTTGCTACACCAGCAAAACAATATGAGATGTCCATCCGTTCAAAATCAGCAACTAGACAATCTACAGTGGGAGGTACAGACTTGCGGCTAAGGGCATCTGCAACCACATTCGCTCTCCCTGGGTTGTACTGGATAGTCAAGTCATAGTCCTTTATTAGTTCTAGCCACCGTCTTTGTCTCAAGTTCAATTCCTTCTGTGTGAATAGATATTTGAGACTTTTATGATCAGTAAAAATATCACAAGACTCTCCATAAAGATAATGCCTCCAAATCTTGAGTGCAAAGACAACAGCTGCAAGCTCTAGGTCATGAGTAGGATAGTTCTGCTCATGCTTTTTCAGTTGCCTAGAGGCATATGCAATAACCTTACCATCTTGCATCAGTACACACCCAAGTCCAATTAGAGAAGCATCCGAGTAGACTGTGAAGCACTTACCCGGCTCAGGAAGGGTAAGGATTGGAGAAGTCACCAAACTATTCTTGAGAGTAGAGAAGCTATTCTCACATTCATTAGTCCATTGGAATTTCACATCCTTTTGGGTTAGCTTTGTCATTGGCTTGGCGATAATAGAAAAATCCTTCACAAACTTTCTATAGTAACCTGCCAAGCCTAGGAAACTTCTTACTTCCTTCACATTGGATGGTCTCGGCCAGTCCAAAATTGTAGAAACCTTGCTAGGATCTACCATGATGCCTTGTTGGTTAATAACATGACCAAGAAAAGACACCTCTGAAAGCCAAAACTCACATTTCTTGAGCTTCGCATAAAACTTATTCTTCCTCAAAGTCTCAAGCACAAGTCTCAAATGACGCTCATGCTCTTCTTCTGTCCTTGAATATATGAGGATATCATCAATAAACACTACCACAAAGTTATCAAGAAACCGGTGTAGCATATTGTTCATTGTCTCCATAAAAATGGCAGGAGCATTGGTTAGTCCAAAAGACATAACCTTATATTCATAATGCCCATATTTGGTAGAGAAGGCGGTCTTCTCAATATCCTCTTCCCGCACACGAATTTGATTATAGCCAGACTGGAGATCAATCTTGGAGAACACCTTAGCTCCATTCAGTTGATCAAACAAGTCCTCGATGCGGGGCAATGGATACTTGTTCTTTATGGTCACCGCGTTAAGACCACGATAATCTACACACTTTCTCCAACTACCATCCCTCTTGGTGGTAAACATAACAGGTGCCCCCCAAGGTGAGACACTTCGCCGAATCAAACCCTTGGCTAACAAATCATCCAATTGTTTCTTCAGTTCCTCTTGAAATGGTCGTGACAATCGATAAGGAGACATAGAGATAGGTCGAGTTCCAGGAATAAGATCAATACGGAACTCCACATCCCGCTCTGGTGGCATACCAGGCAGCTCATCAGGGAATACATCTGGGTAACCTCGTACCACTGGAATAGCTTCCACTAATTGTGTAGTACTCGACGTCTCAGCAAGAGCCAAAAGAAACCCTGTCTTGACTGCTCGTTGCCCAGGGAATAATCTAGCCAAGCCGAATAGAGAGTGTGGAGGGGCATTTCCCTGAAAGATCAACTCCTCTCCGGATGGGGCTTGAAGTGAGACAGTCTTCCAAAACACGATAACACGGCGCGGTAGCGGTGTAGCCAATCCATGCCAAGAATAACATCAAATGGATTCAGCGGAATGACTACAAGATTAGCTACAAAGTCTTGATCATCTATAGATATCACACAACCAGGACAAACTATAGAAGACGAAATTAGACCGCCGGGAGAATTAACGACAACTGACTGTCCAATTTGTTGTCGGGATAAATTGGCCTTATTTGCAAACTCTAGCGAGACGAATGAATAAGTAGCTCCAGAATCAAAGAGAACTAGTGCATCATGAGAATCAACCAGAAGTGTACCTGTCATGACATCTGGACGCCCGAAAGAAGCACTAGTCGGCATGGCATAGACCCCAGGTTGTGGCGGAGCAGAGGGGGCCCCAACACTATGGTGAGGTGGTGCAGGTAACTGAAGCGGAGTAGACGGTATAGGATGCTGAGTTGACACAAGCGGGACAGCCTGCCATATGTAACCAGGAGGTGGTGCCAAGTGTGGAGCAGAAGTAGGAGTAGCTGCTAACATATGAACAGACCCTCGAGAGGTAACAGATGTAGGTGTGGATGATGCCGGCTCCCACTTGATAACACAAGCGGGGTTTTCACGACACACACGCTCCTTGTGACCTTGACGACCACAATAGCGACATTCACCGGACCAGGCGCACTCAGAAGCACGGTGTCCCTCACCGCACTTGAAACAAATCATACCCTGGCCTGGAATCGGGCGCATGGGCGGTGTCGCCGAAGAAGAACGAGGCACTGATGAAGATTGAGAACCTGATTGCTTGAACTTTGTAGTATGTTGAGGACGGTGATTTCCCTTGAACTTCTTGAATGGTGTTCGCTGAGAAGACCCACTACCGCCACGGTGATTTCCCTTCTGATCACCACCTGTGCCACTAGAACCTCCTGTACGGCCGTCCTCCATGGCAGTGAGTCGAACTTCCAACTCCATTCCTCTAGCCTGCTTAACCATGGACATGTAATCATTTGGAGGCCTCGCTCCCATCACCTCTCTGTATCTAGAATTAAGTCCTCGGAAAAACGCCCTAGCTTTCTCTGCCTCATCATGCCTCACACGATCAACAAAGAGAACCATCTTGCTAAACTCAGCCTCATACTCATCTACAGATAGCTTTTCTTGCTTAATGTTCTTCAATTTCTCTGACATTTCATCCTTAAATGATTGTGGATAATACTTGTCCGTGAACTTCTGCACAAAAACAGCCCAAGTGGGCTCCCCATGAACAGGAACATATGCGTCACGAACTCCTGTCCACCATGCATCAGCAAGACCCTTAAGGTTGAAAGCCACAAAAAGAACCCGCTTGTGCGACGGTAGCTCCATAGCAGCCATATACTTCTCCATAGTACTCAGCCAAGACGATGCATCCATCGGTGTCCCGTTCCCATGGAAATCTCCAGCCTTTAGTTCCAACCAGTTTTTCAAAGTAGTCTCTTGGCCATCATGTCCATCATTATTACCAGAATTGCCTCCATCATGATGACTATGTTCAACCTCTACATCAGACTCCTCGCCATGGCTACTGTGGCCTCCACGACCACGGGCATTACGGCCACGGGCATTGCGACCACGAGCGCGACCTCTAGCTCTCGGCGGCATAACTATACATCACATAACCAATTATCAGCCAATCATTCATATAATTAAGGGCATAAATATTACCGAAATAAAATAATACAACACAATCGTAAATGCAATGCATGACCCAACCCAACCTACTGTGCACTAGTGTGTCAAGATTTTAGTTTGTTTATTTTATTTACATAGCACGGACCTAAAGCCCGCTCTGATACCAACTGTAACACCCCAAGAGCAACTAGCCCTTAGAGTGTTACCACGTTCACTACATATATAAATAACCACGGCATTTTAGGATAAATTCGGCAGAGTCTCCTCTGCTTATAGGTAGGTTCAGGACAAGTAGAAAATAAGTATAGAAGTAAGACAAGATTTTATCACGAGAACAAAAGGTGCAACGCCCAAGCATTTACCAAAACTGGAATCACACACGGATAACAAGAAGAGTATCACCATCCCAAAATATCGATAATCCAACAGACGAGTAGATAACTAGAATAGTCTCAGAACCGAACTTCGTTCACATAACAATTACGATAAACTGCAAAACTTCTAACGGACAGGTTTGTAGGTCCACAAAATAAGATGAAATGTGAGACGTGAAGTGACATAGGTGAAGGTGCTACTCCCATTTCCCATGCATGATGTCCTCAAGGATTACCTAAAAACATAGAAGCAACAAGGGTGAGCATGAAATACTCAGCAAGCACAAAACGAAACAATAAGCAATGCATAAATCACGACACCAACAATTATCCAGTAACATTTGTCGTATTGCCATGATCACCCTGTATGCCTACATGCTCTTTGCTTTCACTTTTCTTTGCGTATACCGGTATCGCTTGAGTGGACACCCGTCGGCGTCCACTCACTCCAACTTGTGGAGGTTGCCCACAATGTGGGGACCTGACCCATCATCGATGGTCTGAAGGTGCCTACCTCAGTAGGACACAACACTATGCATTGTCTTCATGATGCTATGCAGAAATGCAATCACAACTGTATCTTTTTTTTCCATATCCACTTTGTCTTTGCATATATAAGCAATACTAGCCACTATAACAAATAACCAGTGCTAGAAAGTAAAAGTAGAGTGAGGGGAATCATGCAAAGTATTATCCCGACATGCACTTGCCTCAACCGCGGGGCACAAACTGTGGATTGTATGATTCCGAACCGGAAGTACCAACACCTGTTTATAGAAACATATATCACACTCAATACACATCATCACTTCAAAAGCATACAAATAAGAATAGCATCGCTCCTATGCGCAATCAACCCACTGTCCGTTACAAAATTACTCGAGAAATAACTGAATGAAATAACCGGTGGTCAAAGAGATTACTATTTCTAGCCGCTGGCACTTTCTTTTCTTTTCTTTTTTGTTATCACCGAGAGAATGTATTCTCAGCAGCGTAATACAGAGAAATAATCTGGCAATCCAACTCACGTGCACAGCCTAAGAATTTATTTGCCCGCGGCTTACTAACAGGTAACAGTAGCAACTATTATGTCTACAGCATCACCTGAATTACGATCAGACCTGGAGCCACTCAACAGCACAAAATTCCTGATCCCAAAACATGCATATAACTCACGGTATACTCCAGTATAAACTAGAAAGGACTAAGCTAGCTTCCTATGTTTCCCTGTAACTTTAATCCCTCCAAGAATGCCTCCATCGCTAGATAAAATACAGAGAAACTTCAAGTACCCAGCCGATGGATTTATCTAAATCATGGGCGGTAAAGTAGCTAACTGAATTATTTTAGTTAAAACTCTTCAAATCTCTATATCTGCAGACTTCCAGGAACAACGTCCTTTTAACCAAAAAAAAAATACAGAACTGTAGAAGAATCAATCTGAACAGCCCCTACCTTGGCATGTTCTAGAAATTCAATTGTAACAACCGCACAAGTCTGCTACAAGAACAAGATTTCTTAAGCACAGACCTACGCTAGCGAGGGAATACGAATTGGCCAGCGGCGACAAGGGCAGAGATACGTACTGCTGAGAACGATGGTGATAGTGACGAAGCCAACCTCCCTCACAGCCGACCCTCCACAGCAGGATCAACACAAATTTAGGAAGACTCGGCAGCGCCGCCTTGGAACGTTACGCCGGCAGCAACAACCGACCGGCAGCGGCCTTGATTGGGAAGGCAAGGAGTGGCGGCGATAGGGGAAGATCGAAACCCGCAGGATCAGACCTAGAACGCTACCAAGTGGTGGCGCTGTACGACACGGACGTCGAGTCTGATATGGTCTTGGGCCAGCCCAGCCCAAGAGTTTTTCGTTTGCAAAGGAGGACTAAAACAAGGCTGACATCTACAGGAACAACAACACAAGATAGACTGGGTGGTAACTTATAACATCACACTAACTTCAGGTCTCGGGTTCAAGAACTACCCAGCTCTGTTTTTCCTTTTTTTTTTTGTCTTTCACCACTCTATTATACCCAAAACACTTATTTATGATTAACAAGAATAAAGATGTTAGCATGTAAATCTGGGGTATTACAATCATAATGATGATATAGTATCCGAGATATGTATCCAAACCTTGTTGGATTAATGATGAGATAAAATATTATGACGCCATTATATTTTTGTGGATTATGCTTTAGTGACTACCGCTTTTACACTGAATAGAGCATCATCATGATCCGTTGAAATGACACCATACGAGTTATGGCATAGGTATGAAACCTGATAGTCTTTTCTTAAATTTTGGTATGCATAGCATAAGTAAATAAGTTTACAACCAAAATCGGATGAATGTCTTTGTTGGTTATCCCAGAGATTTGATTGGGAATTCTTCCCACGAGACAAAGACAAAAGTGTTTGTCAATGTTTCTTATTTCCGAGAAATTGTTTCTGGTGAAGTATTTGAGTGGGAGGACAATATAATTTGATAAGGTTTATGAACCTGAGCATAATGATCAGAGTAGCGCAGCATCGGAATTGGTTTCGGAAGCGGCCACAACGATCATGGCTCCCATGACTAAAAAGTGTTTTAGTCATGGAGATCGAAGTACATATTGAACCTTGTAGGTATGGTTTACTTTGTGATAAAATAAATGATTTGTGGACAAAGGATTGATTTTGAACAATGATAAACCAACTACAAACAAAGAAGTTATGATGGGCCCTGACTCCATTAAAATGGCCATACGCCATGAAATCCATAATAGATGAATACTTTTTGAAAGTAAATGGATCTATAGACTTTGATGAAATATCCTTAAAGAAGCTCGACTTGTCGAAAAAATTGTTTACGACAAAGTTCAAAGAGTTGACTACGATAAGATTAGATCTTCCATAGCAATGCTTATAGTCTATGTGGATTATTCTAGTAATCACTACATATTTCTTTTATGAGATATGCTAGTAGGATGGCAAAATACACTACTTAACAGAAGTATGTATACAAGATACAACCAATTGTTTTGCTAGTCCGTAGAATACTAGATAGGTATACGAACTTCAATTGGATGAAGTGAGTATCACGGAGTTGGAATCTTCACCAGATGAAATAGTCAAAACGTTTTTTGATTTCATCAGAAATGATGAAGAGGCTTGCATTTACAAGAAATTAAGTGGGAGCGCTGAGACATATTTATAATACTTTATGTAGATGACATATAGTTGGTTATAAATAATGTAATTATATACTTGATTAAAAATGTTTCATTGAAAATTAACTTCAATGAAAGGATATGGACTGAAACAAATTTAGTGTCAAGATCTATGAAGATAGATTGAAACACATAAATAAGTTTAAGTCAAAGTACATAGAATAGATATTGAAATGGTTCAATATAGAAATATTAAGAAAATATTCTTGTCATGTTAAAGTTTTAACAAGATTTGAGTGTATCTGACACTCAATGAGTAAAAACACATGAGTGATTATAGATCACGAATAATATGTACACAATCAGATATCATGTGCTATAAAGTGTTATGAGCATATACCAGAATGATTCATATGATGATCATTGGACGACAGTAAGAATATCCTTGAGTACTTTAGAAGAACTAAGGATATATATATATTTTTGTATGAAGAAATGACAAACAAATCGCTGTAAGGTGTTACACCGATATTGGTTTTGTCACATATAAAATATAATTTCAATTTCAAATTAGACTAAGTGTTGTTTAAAAGGTAGCACAATGAGCTAGAAGTTGTCTATGCTAGATTTAGAAGAGTTCTAAATATTGTGACGGATTCTACAAAAGAAGGCAGAGTATGTCATTGTTTTGACAATAACAAAGGATGTTAAGTTAAGAGGTTCTTTGAGAACTTGGTGTAGTTCCGACAGAGTCAGAACTTTGAAGCTATATTGTGTGTGACAATATTAGTGACATATTTCAGACCGCGGAATTAAGGTTCCACCAGAAGACCAAACATATTTAATGCCGACTCATTTGGAAATGAGTGATGCGTTGAGACGCAAATGAATTACAAAATACATACGTTTCTGAGCATGTCAGATCCGTTGACTAAAACCTCTCCTGTGAGCAATACATGATAAAACACCAGAAGACCAAGGTGTTATATCTTTACAAATGTAAACTAGATTATTGACTCTAGTGCAAGTGGGAGACTGTTGGAGATATGCCCAAGAGGCAATAATAAAATGGTTATTATAATATCTTTGAGTTTATGATAATATTTACATACCATGCTATAATTGTATTAACCGAAACATTGATACATGTGTGTTATGTGAACAACAAGGAGTCCCTAGTAAGCCTCTTGTATAACTAGCTTGTTGATTAATAGATGATCATCGTTTCATGATCATGAACATTGGATGTTATTAATAACAAGGTTATGTCATTATGTGAATGATATAATGGACACACCCAATTAAGCGTAGCATAAGATCACGTCATTAAGTTATTTGCTATAAGCTTTCGATACATAGTTACCTAGTCCTTATGACCATGAGATCATATAAATCACTTATACCGAAAAGGTACTTTGATTACATCAAACGCCACTGCGTAAATAGGTGGTTATAAAGATGGGATTAAGTATCCGGAAAGTATGAGTTGAGGCATATGGATCAACAGTGGGATTTGTCCATCCTGATGACGGATAGATATACTCTGGGCCGTCTCGGTGGAATGTCGTCTAATGTCTTGCAAGCATATGAATGAGTTCATAAGAGACCACATACCACGGTACGAGTAAAGAGTACTTGTCAGGAGACGAGGTTGAACAAGGTATAGAGTGATACCGAAGATCAAACCTCGGACAAGTGAAATATCGCGAGACAAAGGGAATTGGTATTGTATGTGAATGGTTCATTCGATCACTAAAGTCATCGTTGAATATGTGGGAGCCATTATGGATCTCCAGATCCTGCTATTGGTTATTGGTCGGAGTGAGTACTCAACCATGTCCGCATAGTTCACGAATCGTAGGGTGACACACTTAAAGTTGGATGTTGAAATGGTAGTACTTGAATACGGAATGGAGTTCGAATATTTGTTCGGAGTCCCGGATGAGATCCCAGACATCACGAGGAGTTCCGGAATGGTCCAGAGAATAAGATTCATATATAGGATGTCATTTTATGTGAATTAAAATATCGCGAAAGGTTCTATGGAAGGTTCTAGAAGGTTCTAGAAAAGTCCGGAAGAAACCACCAAGGAAGGTGGAGTCCACATGGGACTCCACCTCCATGGCCGGCCAACCCTAGTGGGGGAGGAGTCCCAAATGGACTCCCCCTTAGGGGGCCGGCCACCCCCCCATATGGGAGGTGGAACTCCCACCTCTAGTGGGAGTCCTAGCTTGGCTAGGTTTCCCCTCCATATGGAAGGTTTTTGGTTCGGGTCTTATTCGAAGACTTGGATACCAACACTTGGGGTTCCACCTATATAATGAGGGGCATAGGGGAGGGGGCCGGCCACCACAAAAGCCACAAGTTGGCCGCACCCCCTTGAGGCCGGCCACCCCCTCCCAAACCCTAGCCGCCCCCTCTCCTCCATATCTCCCGCGTAGCTTTAGCGAAGCTCCGCCGGAGTTCTCCACCGCCACCGACACCACGCCGTCGTGATGTCGGATTCATGAGGAGCTACTACTTCCGCTGCCCGCTGGAACGGGGAGGTGGACGTCGTCTTCATCAACAACCGAACGTGTGACCGAGTACGGAGGTGCTGCCCGTTCGTGGCACCGGAACCGATCGTGATCAAGATCTTCTACGCGCTTTTGCAAGCGGCAAGTGAACGTCTACCGCAGCAACAAGAGCCTCATCTTGTAGGCTTTGGAATCTCTTCAAGGGTGAGACTCGATACCCCCTCGTTGCTACCGTCTTCTAGATTGCATCTTGGCTTGGATTGCGTGTTCGCGGTAGGAAAATTTTTGTTTTCTATGCAACGTTTTCCAACAATTGCTTAATGTGATAATCTGTTGCTTGCAACTTAATACTGGAAGGGGTTCGGATGATAATCTGAAGGTGGATTATTAGTCATAGATGTAATTGGATTACGGTCTATGTATTATATTGTAATACCCAATTAAATACTACAATAACCTTTATCTTATCATAGCATGCATTGCCATTCCCTCACAATTATCAATTTCCCAACTGTAATTTGTTCACCCAACACATGTTATTTGGAGAGTTACCACTAGTGTAGATAGCTGGGAACCCCGGTCCTTGTGTCATCATCATTGCTCTACAGTCAACTACGCACTGGAATAATATTAGGGTCATCTCCTCTGTGCTACTGCTGCTATGTTACTATTGCCATTGCTCTCATGTTACTGCTTCTTTCACATCATCCCTGTTACTGGTGCTTTTCCAGGTGCAACTGAATTGACAACTCCGCTGTTAAGGCTTATAAGTATTCTTTACCTCTCCTTGTGTCGAATGAATAAATTTGGGTTTACTTCCCTCGAAGACTTTTGAGATCCCTTGTACTTGTGGGTCATCATCTCTCCATAAAGATAAATGACATGTTGGGTGAACAAATTACACCTGGGAAATTGACAGAATAATGAAGACAAAACAAAAAATGAAGTTCCTGTTTTACCATAACGAAGACGAAGTCCGGAGGAGAGACAAAGAAGTGCCACGAGGCGGATACACCTGGCCTAGGCGTGGCCCATGCCCTGGCCGTGCCTAGGGGTGGTGTGGGCCCCTCGGGAACACACTGAGCCCCGCCCTTCCACCTATTTATTCACCTGTTCGGGAAAAATCTAAATACCCGAGCCTCCATCCACGAAAAGTACCGTCGCGGCCGCCATCGCCGACCCAAGCTCAGGAGGGTTTTGAAGCTCTTCCCGGCACCCTGCCGGAGAGGGAGATCACCACCGGAGGCCTCTACATCGCCATGCCCGCCTCCGAAGTGATGCGTGAGTAGTTCATCTCTGGACCATGGGTCCATAGCAGTAGCTAGATGGTTGTCTTCTCCAATTTATGCTTCATGTTTAGATCTTGTGAGCTGCCTATCATGATCAAGATCATCTTTATGTAATGCTAGATGTTGTGTTTGCTGGGTGATGCGCGTGGTTGACGTATTGTCTTTTCGTTCGACACGCGTCCGTTGGGAACCCCAAGAGGAAGGTGTGATGCGCACAGCGGCAAGTTTCCCTCAGTAAGAAACCAAGGTTTATCGAACCAGTAGGAGTCAAGAAGCACGTGAAGGTTGATGGCGGCGAGATGTAGTGCGGCGCAACACCAGGGATTCCGGCGCCAACGTGGAACCTGCACAACACAAACCAAGTACTTTGCCCCAACGAAACAGTGAGGCTGTCAATCTCACCGGCTTGCTGTAACAAAGGATTAGATGTATAGTGTGGATGATGATTGTTTGCAGAGAACAGTAGAACAATTGCAGTAGATTGTATTTCAGATGTAAAGAATGGACCGGGGTCCACAGTTCACTAGTGGTGTCTCTCCCATAAGATAAATAGCATGTTGGGTGAACAAATTACAGTTGGGCAATTGACAAATAGAGAGGGCATGACCATGCACATACATATTATGATGAGTATTGTGAGATTTAATTGGGCATTACGACAAAGTACATAGACCGCTATCCAGCATGCATCTATGCCTAAAAAGTCCACCTTCAAAGTTATCATCCGAACCCCCTCCAGTATTAAGTTGCTAACAACAGACAATTGCATTAAGTATTGCGCGTAATGTAATCAATAACTACATCCTCGGACATAGCATCAATGTTTTATCCCTAGTGGCAACAGCACATCCAAAACCTTAGAGGTTTCTATCACTCCCCCAGATTCACGGAGACATGAACCCACTATCGAGCATAAATACCCCCTCTTGGAGTTACTAGCAAAAACTTGGCCAGAGCCTCTACTAATAACGGAGAGCATGCAAGATCATAAACAACACATAGATATAAATTGATAATCAACATAACATAGTATTCTCTATTCATTGGATCCCAACAAACACAACATATAGCATTACAGATAGATGATCTTGATCATGTTAGGCAGCTCACAAGATCCGACAATTAAGCACAATGAGGAGAAGACAACCATCTAGCTACTGCTATGGACCCATAGTCCAGGGGTGAACTACTCACTCATCACTCCGGAGGCGACCATGGCGGCGTAGAGTCCTCCGGGAGATGAATCCCCTCTCCGGCAGGGTGCCGGAGGTGATCTCCTGAATCCCCCGAGATGGGATTGGCGGTGGCGGCGTCTCTGGAAGGTTTTCCGTATCGTGGCTCTCGGTACTGGGGGTTTCGCGACGAAGGCTATTTGTAGGCGAAAGGGCAGGTCAAGGGGCGTCGCGAGGGGCCCAGGAGACAGGCCGGCGCGGCCAGGGCTTGGGCCGCGCCGCCCTACCTCCTGGCCACCTCGTGGCCCCACTTCGTTGACTCTTCGGTCTTCTGGAAGCTTCGTGTGAAAATAGGCCCCCGGGCGTTGATTTCGTCAATTCCGAGAATATTTCCTTACTAGGATTTCTGAAACCAAAAACAGTAGAAAACGACATCGGCTCTTCGGCATCTTGTTAATAGGTTAGTGCCAGAAAATGCATAAATATGATGTAAAGTATGCATAAAACATGTAGATATCATCAATAATGTGGCATGGAACATAAGAAATTATCGATACGTCGGAGACGTATCAGCATCCCCAAGCTTAGTTTCTGCTCGTCCCGAGCAGGTAAACGATAAAAAGATAATTTCTGGAGTGACATGCCATCATAACCTTGATCATACTATTGTAAAGCATATGTAATGAATGCAGCGATCAAAACAATGTAAATGACATGAGTAAACAAATGAATCATATAGCAAAGACTTTTCATGAATAGTACTTCAAGACAAGCATCAATAAGTCTTGCATAAGAGTTAACTCATAAAGCAATAATTCAAAGTAAAGGTATTGAAGCAACACAAAGGAAGATGAAGTTTCAGCGGTTGCTTTCAACTTATAACATGTATATCTCATGGATATTGTCAACATAGAGTAATATAACAAGTGCAATATGCAAGTATGTAGGAATCAATGCACAGTTCACACAAGTGTTTGCTTCTTGAGGTGGAGAGAAATAGGTGAACTGACTCAACATAAAAGTAAAAGAATGATCCTTCAAAGAGGAAAGCATCGATTGCTATATTTGTGCTAGAGCTTTGATTTTGAAAACATATAGAGAGCAATAAAAGTAAAATTTTGAGAGGTGTTTGTTGTTGTCAACGAATGGTAGTGGGTACTCTAACCCCCTTGCCAGACAAACCTTCAAAGAGCGGCTCCCATTTTATTTTATTTTTGTGTGGCACTCCTTCCAACCTTTCTTTCACAAACCATGGCTAACCGAATCCTTCGGGTGCCTGCCAACAATCTCATACCATGAAGGAGTGCCTTTTTATTTTAGTTTTATTATGATGACACTCCTCCCCACCTTTGCTTTCTCAAGCCATGGCTAACCGAATCCTTCGGTTGCCGTCCAACAATCACATACCATGGAGGAGTGTCTATTTTTATTAATTAATTTGGGACTGGGAATCCCATTGCCAGCTCTTTTTGCAAAATTATTGGATAAGCGGATGAAGCCACTAGTCCGTTGGTGAAAGTTGCCCAACAAGATTGAAAGATAAACACCACATACTTCCTCATGAGCTATAAAACATTGACACAAATCAGAGGTAATAAATTTTGAATTGTTTAAAGGTAGCACTCAAGCAATTTACTTTGGAATGGCGGAGAAATACCATGTAGTAGGTAGGTATGGTGGACACAAATGGCATAGTGGTTGGCTCAAGGATTTTGGATGCATGAGAAGTATTCCCTCTCGATACAAGGTTTAGGCTAGCAAGGCTTATTTGAAACAAACACAAGGATGAACCGGTGCAGCAAAACTCACATAAAAGACATATTGTAAACATTATAAGACTCTACACCGTCTTCCTTGTTGTTCAAACTCAATACTAGAAATTATCTAGACTTTAGAGAGACCAAATATGCAAACCAAATTTTAGCATGCTCTATGTATTTCTTCATTAATAAGTGCAAAGTATATGATGCAAGAGCTTAAACATGAGCACAACAATTGCCAAGTATCACATTATCCAAGACATTATAGCAAATTACTACATGTATCATTTTCCAATTCCAACCATATAACAATTTAACGAAGAAGCAACTTCGCCATGAATACTATGAGTAAAGCCTAAGGACATACTTGTCCATATGCAACAGCGGAGCGTGTCTCTTTCCCACACAAAGAATGCTAGGATCCATTTTATTCAAACAAAACAAAAAAAACAAAAACAAACCGACGCTCCAAGCAAAGCACATAAGATGTGACGGAATAAAAATATAGTTTCAGGGGAGGAACCTGATAATGTTGTCGATGAAGAAGGGGATGCCTTGGGCATCCCCAAGCTTAGACGCTTGAGTCTTCTTGATATATGCAGGGGCGAACCACCGGGGCATCCCCAAGCTTAGAGCTTTCACTCTCCTTGATCATGTTGTATCATCTCCCTCTCTTGATCCTTGAAAACTTCCTCCACACCAAACTCAAAACAAATCATTAGAGGGTTAGTGCACAATCAAAATATACATGTTCAGAGGTGACATAATCATTCTTAACACTTCTGGACATTGCACAAAGCTACTGAAAGTCAACGGAATCGAAAAATCCATCGAACATATCAAAACAGGCAATGCGAAATAAAAGGCAGAATCTGTCAAAACAGAACAGTTCATAAAGACGAATTTTATTGAGGCACCAGACTTGCTCAAATGAAAATGCTCAAATTGAATGAAAGTTGCGTACATATCTGAGGATCACTCACGTAAATTGGCATAATTTTCTGAGTTACCTACAGAGAATTTTGCCCAGATTCGTGACAGCAAAGAAATCTGTTTCTGCGCAGTAATCCAAATCTAGTATGAACCTTACTATCAACGACTTTACTTGGCACAACAATGCACAAAACTAAGATAAGGAGAGGTTGCTACAGTAGTAAACAACTTCCAAGACACAAAATAAAAACAAAGTACTGTAGTAAAAACATGGGTTGTCTCCCATAAGCGCTTTTCTTTAACGCCTTTCAGCTAGGCGCAGAAAGTGTGTATCAAGTATTATCAAGAGACGAAGTGTCAACATCATAATTTGTTCTAATAATAGAATCAAAAGGTAACTTCATTCTCTTTCTAGGGAAGTGTTCCATACCTTTCTTGAGAGGAAATTGATATTTAATATTACCTTCCTTCATATCAATGATAGCACCAACAGTTCGAAGAAAAGGTCTTCCCAATATGATGGGACAAGATGCATTGCATTCAATATCCAAGACAACAAAATCAACGGGGACAAGGTTATTGTTAACGGTAATGCGAACATTATGAACTTTCCCCAAAGGTTTCTTTGTAGAATGATCAGCAAGATTAACATCCAAATAACAATTTTTCAATGGTGGCAAGTCAAGCATATTATAGATTTTCTTAGGCATAACGGAAATACTTGCACCAAGATCACATAAAGCATTACAATCAAACTCATTGACCTTCATCTTAATGATGGGCTCCCAACCATCCTCTAGCTTCCTAGGAATAGAAGTTTCACGTTCTAGTTTCTCTTCTCTAGCTTTTATGAGAGCATTTGTAATATGTTTTGTGAAAAGCCAAGTTTATAGCACTAGCATTAGGACTCTTAGCAAGTTTTTGTAAGAACTTTATAACTTCAGAGATGTGGCAATCATCAAAATCCAAAACATTATAATCTAAAGCAATGGGATCATCATCCCCAATGTTGGAAAAAATTTCAGCAGTTTTATCACAGGCAGTTTCAACAGTTTTAGCAGTTTCAGGCAGTTTTTCGCGCTTTGCATTTGAAGTGGAAACATTGCCAACACCAATTATTTTACCATTAATAGTAGGAGGTGCAGTAACATGTGTAACATTAGCATTACTAGTGGTGGTAATAGTCCAAACTTTAGCTATATTATCTTCTTTTTCATTTTGTTCTCTTTCCCACCTAGCACGCAATTCGGCCATCAATCTTATATTCTCATTAATTCTAACTTGGATGGCATTTGCTGTAGTAACAATTTTGTTATTATGATTTTCATGAGGCATAACTTTCGACTTCAAAAGATCAACATCAGCAGCAAGACTATCGACTTTAGAAGCAAGTATATCAATTTTCCCAAGCTTTTCTTCAACAGATTTGTTGAAAGCAGTTTGTGTACTAATAAATTCTTTAAGCATAGCTTCAAGTCCAGGGGGTGTGTTCCTATTATTGTTGTAAGAATTTCCATAAGAATTACCATAGCCGTTGCCATTATTATAAGGATATGGCCTATAGTTGTTACTAGAATTGTTCCGGTAAGCATTGTTGTTGAAATTATTATTTTTAATGAAGTTTACATCAACATGTTCTTCTTGTGCAACCAATGAAGCTAACGGAACATTATTAGGATCAACATTTGTCCTATCATTCACAAGCATAGACATAATAGCATCAATCTTATCACCCAAGGAAGAGGTTTCTTCGACAGAATTTACCTTCTTACCTTGTGGAGCTCTTTCCGTGTGCCATTCAGAGTAATTAATCATCATATTATCAAGAAGCTTTGTTGCCTCACCAAGAGTGATGGACATAAATGTACCTCCAGCAGCTGAATCCAATAGGTTCCACGAAGAAAAATTCAGTCCTGCATAAAAGGTTTGGATGATCATCCAAGTAGTCAGTCCATGGGTTGGGCAATTTTTAACCAAAGATTTCATTGTTTCCCATGCTTGTGCAACATGCTTAGTATCCAATTGTTTAAAATTCATTATGCTACTCCTCAAAGATATAATTTTAGCAGGGGGATAATATCTACCAATAAAAGCATCCTTGCATTTAGTCCATGAATCAATACTATTCTTAGGCAGAGATAGCAACCAATCTTTAGCTCTTCCTCTTAATGAGAAAGGGAACAATTTTAATTTTATAATGTCACCATCTACATCTTTATACTTTTGCATTTCACATAGTTCAACAAAATTATTAATATGGGCACAGCATCATCAGAACTAACACCAGAAAATTGCTCTCGCATAACAAGATTCAGTAAAGCAGGTTTAATTTCAAAGAATTCTGCTGTGGTAGTGTTGGGGGGATGACCCCGGTATGCCAAAGGCATGCCAAACCGGATGGTTTGAGCCATCAAGATACCGGTTTAATATTCTTACCGGAGCATAAAGATAAGAATTTGGCTAAGTGAAGCTAAGCCGGTATCCCCAAGAGGGGTATACCGGAACCGGATAAAGAAGATACCGGAAAGAAGGGCCTGTCGGCAAGACTGGTCAAAGATTCTCTTCGGAGCTAGAAGACAAGGATGAGCTAAGCAAAGTGACTTTAATCGGAGCCCTGGCGCCAAAGAGAGGGGTGACGCTGAAAGAAGCCGGAGGACGTCAGCGTCCCTGATTAAAGAAGACCCCGGCGTCATCCATGATTAAAGTAGCTTTGTAAAGTAGTTTGTCCAGTCAAAGATGCCATTAGGGTTTCTTGCTCTATAAGCCACCCTCTCCCCTATATAAGGAGAGGGGGCACAGCCTCTTACGGGCGCGTGTTGACAGAAGAGATTAGACGATAGACCTTGTATCCAAGAACCTGTAACCATGTTGAGATCAATGAAGCTAGCGATCTAGTAAAGAGTTCTTCCTCTTGTCTCTCTTCTTGCATACCGGCCTTTGGCTGAGTTCTTGAGGAAAGCATCCGGAAGTTCATCCCATCTAGTCGCAAACCCTCCCCCGAATCCTCTAGCGCCCATTCGGCCCCAACTTAAGCCATCCCATGGCATCTGCTCGTTCGCCACGACGACAGTTGGCGCCCACCGTGGGGCATGAAGTGGCGCTTGCTAGAGTTCACATTCGGGCGGGCATCCTCGACGTCGCCGGCCAGCGTACGGTCTCCGCGTTGGTGCAGCGCATCTACGCCATGGACTTCATCAACGACAACGCGGGCTGCTTCGCCAACGGCGGCATCTTCCCCAAGAACGGCCACATCATCGAGTTCGGCAGCCACCGCATCTACTTCGGCACCGTTCCTGTGCGCCAGTGCCTCTCGCCGGTGCTGGTGGCGCCGGATCCGCCAAGGTGGCTACATGCTGGCCGCGCTCCAGGCAGCGTGGAGGTGATGATGGCAGGCGCGGTCGACGCCGGCAAAGAAGCTGCGGAAGAGGGCGCTGGGCGTGCGGTTTCGACCCGTGCGGCCAAGCCACCGCTGGAACGAGGCGCAGGCGCAGCGGGAGCATCATCCGCGCCACCGGAAACTCCGCTCCAAGCGGCGATGAACGTCCTCACCACCCCCATCGCGCAGAACATCGACCCGGCAGCAGCTCAGGCGGAGCTGGAGGCGCAGCGCCAGAAGATGCTCGAGAGCGGCAAGGACATCGCCAGGGCGCAGCGCGAGCTGAACCTAACCCTACGTGAGTATAACGCTGCCCATGGCTTTGCTTCTGTTAGCGCTCATGCTGCTAGGATACCGGAAAACCGGCTTAAGGCTCGCAATCTAGATCAGGATCTGCGCAAATAAATTGCTGCCGGCAAAAGCACATCTGCATCTGTGAGCATTGTAGAGAAGCCTAAGTACAGTAGCCCGGATAAAACAATAAAAGCTGCTAAAGCTGCGGTAGCGCTGTGTGATTCGCTTTCCGGGGATGCTCTGGCAAAACAACAAGAGCGTGTCCGGGAACTTCTTGAAACTATCGAGCAGCAAAATGCTGAACAGCTTGATAGGCTAAACAAGGCTGTGGCTTCAAAATCCGCGCGTTCGAAGCAAGTCCCATGGGCAGGCTTCGTCCCCCCATCCGGACAGAAGAAGAGAAAAAGAAGTGAATGCACAGCAGATGACTGTGTATGATCCGGTGCTTGCCGGAAAGCAACAAGCCGGGCAATATGATGCCGGCAGAAAAGGCCAAGGGGCAAACAGAGGCTATGCCAGAGAGGGCTATGCCGGAAACAATCATGCCGGTAGACAAGAAACCGGACAAAATTATCGAGCTGCAAGGGTGGCGTATGATGAGGAGGAAATAGATCCCCCAAGGTACCGGCAGGCAAGGGCCGCGGTACCGGAATGTTACGATGAGGCTGATTCCGCAAGACCGGCAGCATACCGGAACCCATTGGGAGAACGCTTGGGAGAAAGATACCTACCGGAATGGGATGCGAGGCACCGTCTGAATAGAGTATACTTGTCAGAAATGATCGAGGAAGAAGGTCCCCCGGGCCCAAAGTGTTTTGGTCCAAGGATCATGAAAGAAAAGCCACCAGTTCGCAACTTTATGCTGCCTCGTGACACAAAAACATACGATGGCACCACGAAGCCAGAAGACTGGCTCGCGGACTATGTGACCGCGGTGTACGTCGCAGGCGGCGGAGGAACTGTAGCTGGAGGAGGAAACCGGCGATGGGCCGTGAGAATCATACCATCGTTTTTGGTTGGACCGGCAAGAATCTGGCTAAACAACTTGCCGGCAGGAAGCATAAATGGCTGGCTGGATTTTGAGGAAGCTTTCGTGAGCAATTTCAGCAGCACCTACCAGAGGCTAAACAGGCCGCAGCAGCTCGCTTTGTGCATACAGCGCCAGAACGAAACAGACCGGGATTATCTGGCCCGGTGGAACACTACAAGGAACTCCTGTGAAGGGGTAATCGAGGCACAAGCCATTGCTTGGTTTAGCAGTGGGTGCAGGAGAGGCTCACCGTTGTGGCAAAAGCTGCAGCGGAACATGCCGACAACGTTGGCAGAGATGATACGTGTGGCGGATAGCTATGCGTTGGGAGACCCAACGCAGCCGGTAGTGCAACCTGAGCCGGAACAGCAGCGCCAAGAGCAGCACCGGGATAACCGGAATAACAAGAGAAGGGAGGATTTTCCGGATCGAAGGTACGGTCCGCAGCAAGTTGTTGCAGTGCAAGAAAACTCTGAGGCCAGCGGCAGTCAGAGGCAAAGAACCGGATCGCAGCCATGGGCGGGTCCTATAAAACAGTGGGTAGAAAAGAAGCCTTGGGTTCAGAAAAAGAACTGGCAAGAACCTGCACAGTACACCATGGAAGCTGCCATGGACCAACCTTGCCGGTGGCACACACCGAATCCGGCACACCCATCAAACCATCTGACGAAGGATTGTACCTGGACCAAGTACTTGATGCAAAAAGGAACAGTGAAAGATGCGCAACCACCGCAAGACATGCCGCGGCAGCAACAGCTACCACCACCACCTCCGCTTACCGGGGCAAACGCCTTACCGGTGCAGCCAAACCGGCAGCAGTACCAGCAAGTTAACCAGGTGGTGGAAGGCAATGGCCAACCACCTCCACCGGCACCTTTGGGCCGGAACATTTACAAAGATCCAGATATGTGCTGCATTGTGTTCGTAACTGAGCCAACCGATAGACAGAGCCTATATCGCCGTTCTATGGAAGTGAACGCGGTGATGCCGGCAGTACCAAAGTACATGCTGTGGTCTGATCAAGAGATCTCGTGGTCATTCAAGGATCACCCTAAGATCATGCCTAACCCGGGTGGATATGCGCTCGTCTTGGACCCAATCATGCAGGGGCCAAATGCTCGAGTCAAATTCAGCAAGGTGCTGATAGACAATGGGAGCAGCATAAACATCATGTACCGGCACACCATGAACATGCTGGGCATAACAGAAAACATGCTTCAGCCAATGCGCACAACGTTCCATGGAATCGTTCCGGGACTGTCCTGCGCACCGGTTGGAAAAGTCTGGGTGGATGTGTCGTTTGGAGGACGTGACAATTGCCGGGTTGAGAACCTTGAGTTTGAAGTGGTGGACTTGGATAGTCCTTACCATGCTTTGCTGGGGAGACCGGCATTGGCTGCTTTTATGGCCTCGACTCACACGGCATATCTCAAGATGAAGATGCCGGCACCTCGTGGACCCTTGACTGTGGTGGGAAACTACAAAGTCTCGCTGGAAACAGCTTCAGCCGGATCAAACCTAGCAGAATCGCTGGTGATCGCTGAAGAAAAGAGGAGGATGCAAACTGCGGTTGCGCTGGCTCAGTCCTCACAGCTGAGTTTAGCGGCAATGAGTGCAAACCTGGGCTCACCGGCATTTAAGCCGACAAAAGAAACAAAGGACATTGTGCTGGACCCGGCTTACCCTGAGCGCACCGTTCGTATTGGTGCCGGCATGAATGAAGCATAGGAAAGCGCGCTCATCAGCTTCCTCCGTGAGAATCGGAATATCTTTGCCTGGTCTACTGATGACTTGGTAGGTGTTCCGAGGGAGCTGGCTGAGCACTCGTTAAATGTCCGGAAAGATGCAAAGCCGGTAAGGCAGCCGCTGCGCCGGTTTGCTGAAGACAGGAGAAAGATCATCGGAGAAGAGGTGACAAAGTTACTGGTTGCCGGTTTCATTGTGGAAGTACTGCACACTGAGTGGCTAGCCAATCCGGTGCTGGTCGAGAAGAAAAAAGAAGAGAACATGGAAGCAAAGGCTCCAAAGGTGTGGCGCATGTGCATCGACTACACCAACTTGAACAAAGCTTGCCCGAAGGACCCTTTTCCTTTACCGAGGATCGATCAAGTGATTGATTCCACTGCAGGATGTGAGCTATTGTCTTTCTTGGATGCTTATTCCGGTTTCCACCAAATCCCCTTGAAAAAGGAAGATCAAATAAAAACTGCGTTCATTACCCCGCACGGGGCTTATTGCTATGTCACTATGCCTTTCGGTTTGCGCAACGCTGGTGCAACGTACCAGCGCTGTATGCAAAAATGCTTGTTTGATCAAATTGGAAAGAATGTGCAAGTCTATGTGGACGATGTTGTGGTGAAAACAAAGGTAAAAGAAACCTTAATCGATGACCTCCGGCAAACATTTGATAACTTGAGAAGATTCCAGATGAAACTCAATCTGGCGAAATGTACCTTTGGTGTCCCTGCCGGCAAGTTGCTTGGCTTTCTCGTATCAAGCCGAGGCATTGAGGTCAATCCGGTAAAAATCCGGGCAATTGAAAGAATGACTATACCGCGCGATCTCAAGGACGTGCAAAAGTTTACCGGAAGCTTGGCATTGCTGAGCTGGTTCATAAGCAGGTTGGGAGAAAAAGCTCTACCACTCTATGCTCTCATGAAAAAATCTGACACGTTCGTCTGGACCCCTCAGGCAGATGCAGCGTTTAAAGAGCTGAAAACTATGTTGGCCACAGCGCCTATACTGGCTTCACCTCTAGAAAGGGAGCCTATGCTATTGTATATAGCAGCAACAAACCGGGTTGTGAGTGTAGTGGTTGTAGTTGAAAGAGAAGAGGAAGGAAAAACTGTCCAGAGGCCGGTATACTACCTGAGCGAGGTGCTCTCCCTCTCAAAGCAAAACTACCCTCACTTCCAAAAGATGACATATGGCGTGTACATGGCCGCCACAAAGCTTAAGCATTATTTTGAAGAACACCCCATGAAAGTGGTGAGCGAGGCACCCATTTCCGATATCATGTGCAACAAGGACGCTAGCGGCAGGATTGCAAAGTGGGCAATCCAGATATCACCATATGTGCCTGTGTATGAAAGGAGAGATGCCATAAAATCACAAGCTTTGGCTGATTTCCTCGTTGATTGGGCGGAAATGCAATACAAACCGCCAGATCAGAGAATAGAGTACTGGAAGATGCACTTTGACGGATCCAAATTGAAAGAGGGTCTAGGTGCTGGTGTGGTGCTTACCTCGCCTAAGGGAGATCATCTCCGGTATGTTCTGCAAGTGCATTTCAGGGCATCGAATAATGTCGCTGAGTATGAGGCTCTGATCCATGGGCTCAAGGTAGCAAAAGAAATCGGTGTGCACCGGATCATTTGCTATGGAGATTCAGATCTTGTGGTGCAGCAATGTTCTGGAGATTGGGACGCAAAAGATGCAAACATGGCTTTGTACCGGTTTTCACGTGCAAAAGATTGCTGGCTTCTTTGAGGGCTGTGAGTTTCACCATGTACCACGAGCAGAAAATGAAGCCGCGGATGCTTTGTCCAAGCTGGGCTCATCTAGGCAGGAAATTCCTCCCGGAGTAGCCTTAGAACACTTAAGAGTACCATCAATCAAACCAAGCCCGGAATCAGAATCAATTTTCGTACCAGAATCGCACATAGTACCCATGGACATCGATGAAGGGAACCCGGGGACTGCTCCGGTAAACTCGGGGACTGCTCCGGTAAACTCGGGGACTGCTCCAGCAAGCTCGGGGACTGCTGCAGCCGCACCGGAAGAAACAATGCTGGTGGATAGCATGGAGATAGATGCACCGGTGTTTTTGGTTCGAGAGACACCGTCATGGGTTAAACCTATTAAGGAATTCCTGATCAACGGCACCTTGCCGGATGAAGAAAATGAGTCAAGAAGAATCCAAAGAAGATCCAAGGCATACACATACATCAATGGTGAGGTGTACAAAAGAAGCGTTACCGGTGTCCTACAAAGATGTGTGGAACCGGAAGAAGGAAAGGAAATGCTTGAGGAGATTCACCAAGGAGAATGTGGGCACCACGCTTCATCAAGGGCGCTGGTAGCAAAAGTGTTCCGGCATGGGTTCTATTGGCCCACCACTTTGGAAAACGCTGAGAATTTGGTAAGAAAATGCAATGGGTGCCAGAGGTACGCCAAGCAAAATCATACCCCAGCGTCCGGTTTAAAAACAATACCGCTAACCTGGCCATTTGCTGTTTGGTATCTTGATATGGTTGGCCCATTCAAAACTGCAAGAAGCAGTATGACCCACATCTTGGTTATGGTGGATAAGTTCACCAAGTGGCTAGAAGTGAAACCTATCGCAAAGTGTGATGGGCATACAGCGGTGAAGTTCTTAAAAGATGTCATTTTGCGGTATGGATACCCGCATAGCATCATCACTGACAATGGAACCAACTTTGCTCAAGGTGAGTTCAAAAGGTTTTGTGAGGACAATAACATCCGGTTGGATTTGTGCTCGGTGGCACACCCGCAAGGCAATGGCCAAGTGGAAAGAATGAATGCTTTGGTACTTTCCGGTGTCAAACCAAGGCTCATCGAAGCGGTAGAAAAGTCACCGGGATGTTGGCTTGATGAGCTACCATCAGTGTTGTGGAGCATAAGAACAACTCCAAACCGGTCCACCGGATACACTCCATTCTTCATGGTGTACGGAGCAGAAGCGGTCATACCAACCGATATCATTCATGATTCACCAAGGGTACAGCTCTATACTGAGCAAGAGGTCAAAGAGGCCAGAGAAAATGATGTGGATTTGCTAGAAGAAGCAAGAGAGTTGGCATTGGCAAGAACAACCATTTACCAGCAAAACCTCAGACGCTATCATAGCCGGAAGGTTAACCCGAGAGTTTTCCGGGAAGGAGATCTGGTGCTACGCCTAGTGCAGCGCATTGAAGGCCGGCACAAGCTTTCACCACCATGGGAAGGTCCCTTCATTGTGAGCAAAGCTCTTCACAATGACTCCTATTACTTGATCGATGCACAGGAGTGGAAAAAAGGAAAGGCGGACAAATCCGGAGAGAAGAGCAAGCGTCCATGGAACGTAGCTCTGTTACGTTCTTTCTACTCTTGAAGTTGTGGAGTAAGAAGTTCCTTTTTTGTACCTTATATGCTATGAATAAAAAGATGTCGGAACCTCGAATGAATCTCGGGGACTACCCCTAAAATTGCATGCTATGTGTTTATTTTTTCAGTTCACCGGTTGCTTCGTGAACATTTTTTCTTTCCGGTTTAGTAGCGTGCTAAACCTACCGGAGTCTTCGACTCTGCTGCTGTCTGCAAACCGGCTTCATGGCAAGCAAGATAAACCGGTAGCAACTAAGCACGCGAACTGCGAAAAGAGAGAGTGGGAACAAGCAATCCGGAAAAATTTAACTAACCCCGGTTAAACCGGTTTTTTGCAAAATTTCGAAGTTATTTCTAAGTTCAAGAAAATGCTTGTTTGGTGAAAGAACCTTGTGCTCATACGCCAAAGAACGCCCAGAGAAGGCAGGAAGAGCCAAGGCAAAAGAACCAAGCGTGCATCGAATTGGATGCGGAAAAAATTTGGAAATCTTTGCAGTGCAGGATAAAATCAAAACCATGAGCAAATATGCTAAGGCAAACATAAGATAATTAACTACCGGTATAACTTACCGGCATAAACTGTTGTGCAGCAACCAAAAGGAAACTTAGAGTTTTACATCATAAACCCTGGCATACCGGGGTAGAATTTAATGAGGCATTGTTTTGAGTCGAACAGGACCAACAGATATTTCACAGGCAAACATTCAGTAGAAGGTCATCAGGCAGCAGGGGCTTCCGGAGGAGCATCGCCAGCACCAGCATCATCCAGAGGCTCCTCATCGGCTTCATCTTCCTCCTCGTCGAGATAGTCCTTGACGTCAGGAGGGGGAGGGATGAAGGTGCGCATGTCGGCGTACTCCGCGATGTGGTACGCGCGATCTTGCCGCTTAGCGGTGAGGATCGGGTCCAAATCGGTTTCCGCGCCTTCGCGCACTCCGGTGAGGGCGTCCAGGTTCAGCTCCGGATACCAAGAGCAGGCAACGCGGAGTGCAGAGTCTGCCCCAGCACGGGCAGCGGAGCACTGCCACTCGCGGATCCTCCTGCCGGCACCCTTGAGATGGTCGCTGATCAAGGTGAAGGTATCCGGCACCACTTCGCCAGGCCAGAGAGTCCTGAAGAGCTGGGTGGCTACATCAGGAATATCAGAGAGGTTACGATCAATGGCGCGCATGTGAGACACCCGCACGTTCAGCGTAACCAGATGGTCATAGGGGGTCCATGGCACGCCAAGATTCTCCTGGGCCTGGCTAACGCGATGCTCCTCAACCCTCTTTATGGCGAACGTCTGGGAGTCCGGGAAGAGGCCTGCGCAGAGAAAGAAAGAGGCTAAGAAAATGCAACCGGAAGAAAATGCAACCGGAAGGAAAGACAATCGGAGGAAAAAACAACCGAAAGAAAACGCAATAGGAAGGAAAAAGCTTATAAGCGGAAAAGGGAAAAAGAAGGAACTTACGGAAGGCATGCGCATCAGTCTGCGTGATTAGCCGGTCATATTCCTTCCGCTCCGCCTCCAGCCGCGCGGCCTTGTCCTCGGCACCTTTCAGCGCCTTGGCGGACTCCTCCAGCCCGGCCTGCAACACCATATTGGAGTTGCCGGCATCCTCAAGAGCTTCATGCAGCTTAGCCGCTGCGTCGGCTTCAGCAGCCTTTAGCGCCTTGGCATGGTCAAGGCCCAGCTGGATGAACTGAGACTTGAGCTCCTGATAGCTAGTCTTCTGGGCGCCCAGCTCCTCCTGGTGCTGCCGGATAAGCTGCTCCTTCTCCCCTGAAACCCGGAAAAGAAGATGTTAACAAAGTTGTATTGTTAGGATGAACAGAAAAGCAGGCCAAACAGAAAACAAGAAAGTCATACGTTGGGCGGCGGCGAGCTGCTCCTTGAGAGCCTCAATGGAAGCTTCCGGGATGACTGTTGAACAAAAATCGTAAGTGTTAGGAGAAAGAAAGATTTCCGGTAAAAAGATACCGGTGGTACAAAGTTTACCTTGGCACTTGTCATGTGCCTCAGCAAGATCCCGGTGCTCCCATAGAAGCTCCTCAAAGAGGACCTTCCGAGCGTCAGCCGTGAGCTGTTCAAGAAAAAGAGATTAGTTAAAGTTTTGCGCTAAGAACAAGGTTCTTAACCCAAAACTCGGGGACTGGCAGTGCTAGTTTCGCGCGTTTTTTAGCTAAGTTTTGCGCTAAGAACAAGGTTCTTAACCCAAAACTCGGGGACTGGCAGTGCCGGTTTCACGCTAAGTTTTTTAAGTTAAGTTTCGTGCTAAGAGCTACGCTCTCAACACGCTCGGCGGAGCCGCATGAAGTGCTCCTCGGAAGATCGGTCCCCGGCAGGGTCTGGCGCCGGCTGCCTATCCTTGCCCACGCCGCGGGTCGCCGGGGTCACATCCGCAGCGTTCCAGTTCTGGGCATAGGGCAGCAGATGCCCCAGCTCCCGGCCCCCGCGCCGGAACTCAGTGATGCGGCCGAGCAAGCCGGTGGCCTTCTCGCTGGCAGCGCTAGCAGCCTTGGAGACGTGCAGCACCAGAGGCTGCTGACCGTCAGAGGGGGCGTTGGAGGCCGTCGCCTTCCCCTTGATAAGCTTGGAGATCTTGGGCGGCGGCGCAGTTGGAGCAGCCCCGGAGGGCTTGATGCGAGGAGCATCCGACGGTGGTGTTGGAGCAGATCGTGGAGAAGGGGGAGCGCTAGGCGCGTCACCCTGGTTGGAACCTTTCGGCGCGGAAGTTCCCGGTGCGGAAGTTGTCTTCTTTTCAAGGACGGGAGGAACCAAAGGTTCCGCCCGCCCGGCAGCTTCTTCCTCGGCGCCGATGTTGCTGGCGCCGGTATCTTGGGTCTCTGGAGGGGAGACAAAGTACTCCTCTGTGCGGTGTTCTGGCGATGTAGGGGCCGCACGCCCCGAACTTGTAGTGCCCCCCAGAGGGGAGGCAGAGATGTTGCCGGCACCAGAAGGTGCCGGGCTTGAGTGAGGAGGAGGGGTTGAGGTCCTCGCGGAACCCTCAGAGCCCGCTGGCCCTGAGCCAAGCTTCAGCGCAGGGCTAAACAAGAGAAAAAGCAAAGAGTTGGAAAAAGTAAGCAATAAAAGAACTTGGTAAGAAGAAACAAGTAAAGAGAAAAGGAAGAAGCTTACCCAGTGGCGGTCGGCATCTGCTTGCGCTTGTAGCGCCGCATGCCCACTTCCTTCTCCCCCAGAGGCTCCGTCCGGAAGCGCTTAGAGGGAGGGGCCTGGCTGGAACCAGCATCAGACGCCGGCGCCTTGTTCTTCTGGCCCTGGGCCATGAGCTTGTCCACAAACTCATGACCGGCCTCGGCCTGCAAGGGCGGCACGTGCTCGTGGATCTACGAGCTCAAGATAGCTGAGAAAAGATCCGCAAAAGAACTATAATGAAAGAAGTAAAAGAAACCAGAAAGGAAAGGTACCTCGATCAAGGTCAGGTCATCAGAGGAACCGGTTGGTTTTGGCACGGATCTGCCGAGGCGCGAGGCTTGGGTCTTGCCCATCTTCAGATCCTTCCAACCAATATACGGATCCGGATCGAAAGAATCAAGCGCACGCTTCACGCAAATCCCATGTCGCTCTGCGAGGATGGTAGGGAATCGGTCCTTGCCCTGAAACAAGTAAAAAGAAGGTTAATCACAGTAAAAGTTACCGGTAAACCGACCCGAGTTGCGTAATTTCTTACTTCTTGGGTCGGAGGGTTAGTGGTGCTGAGAGGAAGGAGGCCCCATTCCCAGTCAACCGGCATGGCAGTCTGGCAGATCTGCCTAGCCTTGCGGACGACATCCTTCTTGGAGAGGGGAAGGCCGGTGATCTTGGTGGGATCGCCAGGGCCATACATCTCGCTCATCCTATGCTGCCGGCGCTTAAGAGGAAGCACCCGGCGCGAGATAAAAGTGCGGATGATATCATCCGAGCAGATGTTGGTCTCCTTCATGAGGTTCGCCATGAAGCGTACCACCCGGTTGGTTTCGATGTGATCCGTCTTCGGGTTGTAGCTCCAGTTGGCCCTGCTGGGAGGCGCCGCATTGAAGGGCGGCAGATCGATGAGGTTCGCGGGGCCGTTGTTCTTCACGTAGAAGAAGGTCCCTTGCCATTCGCGGCAGGACTCGAGGCCGGAGAATTTGAAGAAAGAGCTCCCTTGGCGGGAGCCGATAATGCAAGACCCGCATTGTACGGGGGGTTTGGGCTTAGGAATGTCCTTGCCCTGAACGGAATTGATCCGCAGAGCAAAGAAGCGGGCAAACGTCTCACGAGTAGGACGAATACCAATGTAGGCCTCCATGAAGGTGGCAAAGCAGGAAAGATAAAAAATGGCGTTGCCAGGGAGGTGATGAGGTTGGAGTTCATAGAAATCTAAGAACTTCCGGAAAAACGGCGAAGCCGGAAGGCCGAAGCCGCACTCAAAATGAGCAAGGAAAACAACGTGTTCACCGGGTTGGAGCACCGGTTCGATCTCGTCGCCAGGAAGCCGGCAGGTTACCCCTTCTGGAATCCTCCGCGACCGGTAAAGCCAATCGATCTCGTATTTGGTAACGTTGGAGCCCATCCAGGCTCCATGAGTGACAGGTGAAGGGTTTACACCAGAAGCTTGGCTAGAGCTACCGGATTCTCTGTGGCTACCGGAATCGGTATCCATCGAAGCGGAATCGGCGGATCTATCAGAAGATTGCCTACGCCGGCTACCGGAAGAGGAAGCAGAAGAAGAAGCAGAGGAAGATTCCTCGCTAGACATTGGTTTAGAACTAGAAAAACAGAAATCCCACAGTTGGCCCCCGCGTGAAGATCTACGAGTAAGAGGAAAATCAAAGAAAAAGGGGAAATAAGAACACTGTCGACCCAAGATCTGGAAAACGAGCAAAGGGCGAGCAAACTGAGATTGGTACTAACCTGGGGCGGCGCGGTCGCTGGGGAAGACGTTCACCGGCGAAGGAGCGGGCCTACGGACGCCGACGAGCCCCGTCGACGGAGGAGCGGAGAAGGGCGCGAAGGGGCATGAATGCAGCGGTCACAACGAAGGCGCTGCGAAGGATTTCCGCACGGCGAGGTCCGGCGGAGGAGCGGTGTGAGTTCGCCGGGCGACAGAGCTCGAGCGAGCGGCGGCGAACGGAGGACAGCGGAGGCGCAGCGAGCGAGAAACACAGTGCGCGAAGGGAGGAGAATGCAAGAAGAGGAAGAAGAAGGGGCGGTTCTCCTTATAAAGAAGGGAGAAGATGGGCCGAAAACCGCTGGGCCGCGGCGGTTCGCACCGCGGGCCGCGACGGTTCGCGCCACGGGCCGCCACGTGGTGAGGAGGTACACGCGAAAAAATAGAAAGGCACACGGAGGCGCACACGGATCTGAAGCGACAAGTGGGATCCGCTGAGGAGCAATTAATACACGCGCGGGAGTTGAAGCGAAGTGACATCTGACACTGGCACGCCAGTTAACAGTGCGCATGTCACTGACAGGCGCGGGGCCCGAGATATTCTCGACTTCGCCGAGGAAAGAATAAATGCGGGAGATACCGGAGAAAAAAGATGCCAAAAGATACCTTGTAAAGAGAGAAAAGAAAAGTCCGTGCTAAGATGCCGGAGGATACCTTGTGAAGAGAGAAAAGAAAAGTCCGTGCAAAGATGCCGGAGGATACCTTGCAAAGAGAGAAAAGAGAAGTCCGGGCAATGATGCCGGATCCAAGCTAAAGCGTTGAAAGGATTAAACCGGTATCCTAAAAGCATGAGAACCTGGCATGGTCTGTAGGATAGAATCCGACAGACTATACCAGCTTCGGGGACTAATGTTGGGGGGATGACCCCCGGTATGCCAAAGGCATGCCAAACCGGATGGTTTGAGCCATCAAGATACCGGTTTAATATTCTTATCGGAGCACAAAGATAAGAATTTGGCTAAGTGAAGCTAAGCCGGTATCCCCAAGAGGGGTATACCGGAACCGGATAAAGAAGATACTGGAAAGAAGGGCCTGTCGGCAAGACTGGTCAAAGATTCTCTTCGGAGCTAGAAGACAAGGATGAGCTAAGCAAAGTGACTTTAATCGGAGCCCTGGCGCCAAAGAGAGGGGTGATGCTGAAAGAAGCCGGAGGACGTCAGCGTCCCTGATTAAAGAAGACCCCGGCGTCATCCATGATTAAAGTAGCTTTGTAAAGTAGTTTGTCCAGTCAAAGACGCCATTAGGGTTTCTTGCTCTGTAAGCCACCCTCTCCCCTATATAAGGAGAGGGGGCACAACCTCTTACGGGCGCGTGTTGACAGAAGAGATTAGACGATAGACCTTGTATCCAAGAACCTGTAACCATGTTGAGATCAATGAAGCTAGCGATCTAGTAAAGAGTTCTTCCTCTTGTCTCTCTTCTTGCATACCGGCCTTTGGCTGAGTTCTTGAGGAAAGCATCCGGAAGTTCATCCCATCTAGTCGCAAACCCTCCCCCGAATCCTCTAGCGCCCATTCGGCCCCAACTTAAGCCATCCCATGGCATCTGCTCGTTCGCCACGACGACAGGTAGCAGGTGGAGCAATAGGTGTGCATAAGAAATCATTATTATTTGTGGTTGTGAAGTCACACAACTTAGTATTTTCAGGAGTACCCATTTTAGCAGTAGTAAATAAAGCAAACTAGATAAAGTAAATGCAAGTAACTAAATTTTTTGTGTTTTTGATATAGCAAACAAGATAGCAAATAAAGTAAAACTAGCAACTAATTTTTTTGTATTTTGATTTAGTGCAGCAAACAAAGTAGTAAATAAAGTAAAGCAAGACAAGAACAAAGTAAAGAGATTGCGATGTGGAGACTCCCCTTGCAGCGTGTCTTGATCTCCCCGGCAACGGCGCCAGAAATTTTGCTTGATGCGCGTGGTTGACGTATTGTCTTTCCGTTCGACACGCGTCCGTTGGGAACCCCAAGAGGAAGGTGTGATGCGCACAGCGGCAAGTTTCCCTCAGTAAGAAACCAAGGTTTATCGAACCAGTAGGAGTCAAGAAGCACGTGAAGGTTGATGGCGGCGAGATGTAGTGCGGCGCAACACCAGGGATTCCGGCGCCAACGTGGAACCTGCACAACACAAACCAAGTACTTTGCCCCAACGAAACAGTGAGGTTGTCAATCTCACCGGCTTGCTGTAACAAAGGATTACATGTATAGTGTGGATGATGATTGTTTGCAGAGAACAGTAGAACAATTGCAGTAGATTGTATTTCAGATGTAAAGAATGGACCGGGGTCCACAGTTCACTAGTGGTGTCTCTCCCATAAGATAAATAGCATGTTGGGTGAACAAATTACAGTTGGGCAATTGACAAATAGAGAGGGCATGACCATGCACATACATATTATGATGAGTATTGTGAGATTTAATTGGGCATTACGACAAAGTACATAGACCGCTATCCAGCATGCATCTATGCCTAAAAAGTCCACCTTCAGGTTATCATCCGAACCCCCTCCAGTATTAAGTTGCTAACAACAGACAATTGCATTAAGTATTGCGCGTAATGTAATCAATAACTACATCCTCGGACATAGCATCAATGTTTTATCCCTAGTGGCAACAGCACATCCATAACCTTAGAGGTTTCTGTCACTCCCCCAGATTCACGGAGACATGAACCCACTATCGAGCATAAATACCCCATCTTGGAGTTACTAGCAAAAACTTGGCCAGAGCCTCTACTAATAACGGAGAGCATGCAAGATCATAAACAACACATAGATATAAATTGATAATCAACATAACATAGTATTCTCTATTCATCGGATCCCAACGAACACAACATATAGCATTACAGATAGATGATCTTGATCATGTTAGGTGATACGTCTCCGACGTATCGATAATTTCTTATGTTCCATGCCACATTATTGATGTTATCTACATGTTTTATGCACACTTTATGTCATATTCGTGCATTTTCTGGAACTAACCTATTAACAAGATGCCGAAGTGCCAGTTGCTGTTTTCTCCTGTTTTTGGTTTCAGAAATCCTAGTAACGAAATATTCTCGGAATTGGACGAAATCAATGCCCAGGGTCCTATTTTGCCACGAAGCTTCCACAAGACCGAAGAGGAGACGAAGTGGGGCCACGAGGCGGCCAAACCCTAGGGCGGCGCGGCCTGGCCCCTGGCCGCGCGGCCCTATGGTGTGGGCCCCTCGTGCCGCCTCCTGACCTGCCCTTCTGCCTACTTAAAGCCTCCGTCGCGAAACCCCCAGTACCGAGAGCCACGATACGGAAAACCTTACTGAGACGCTGCCGCCGCCAATCCCATCTCGGGGGATTCAGGAGATCGCCTCCGGCACCCTGCCGGAGAGGGGATTCATCTCCCGGAGGACTCTTCACCGCCATGGTCGCCTCCGGAGTGATGAGTGAGTAGTCTACCCCTGGACTATGGGTCCATAGCAGTAGCTAGATGGTTGTCTTCTCCCCATTGTGCTTCATTGTCGGATCTTGTGAGCTGCATAACATGATCAAGATCATCTATCTGTAATTCTATATGTTGCGTTTGTTGGGATCCGATGAATAGAGAATACTTGTTATGTTGATTATCAAGGTTATGTCTATGTGTTGTTTATGATCTTGCATGCTCTCCGTTACTAGTAGATGCTCTGGCCAAGTAGATGCTTGTAACTCCAAGAGGGAGTATTTATGCTCGATAGTGGGTTCATGTCTCCGTGAATCTGGGGAAGTGACAGAAATCTCTAAGATTATGGATGTGCTGTTGCCACTAGGGATAAAACATTGGTGCTATGTTCAAGGATATAGTCACTGATTACATTACGCGCAATACTTAATGCAATTGTCTGTTGTTAGCAACTTAATACTGGAGGGGGTTCGGATGATAACCTGAAGGTGGACTTTTTAGGCATAGATGCATGCTGGATAGCGGTCTATGTACTTTGTCGTAATGCCCAATTAAATCTCACAATAATCATCATAATATTTATGTGCATGGTCATGCCCTCTTTATTTGTCAATTGCCCAACTGTAATTTGTTCACCCAACATGCTGTTTATCTTATGGAGAGACACCTCTAGTGAACTGTGGACCCCGGTCCAATTCTCTATACTGAAATACAATCTACTGCAATACTGTTCTACTGTTTTTTGCAAACAATCATCATCCACACTATACATCTAATCCTTTGTTACAGCAAGCCGGTGAGATTGACAACCTCACTGTTTCGTTGGGGCAAAGTACTTTGGTTGTGTTGTGCAGGTTCCACGTTGGCGCCGGAATCTCTGGTGTTGCGCCGCACCACATCCCGCCGCCATCAACCTTCAACGTGCTTCTTGACTCCTACTGGTTCGATTAAACCTTGGTTTCTTACTGAGGGAAACTTGCCGCTATGCGCATCACACCTTCCTCTTGGGGTTCCCAACGGACGTGTCAACTGCACGCATCAAGCAAATTTCTGGCGCCGTTGCCGGGGAGATCAAGACACGCTGCAAGGGGAGTCTCCACATCCCAATCTCTTTACTTTGTTTTTGTCTTGCTTAGTTTTATTTACTACTTTGTTTGCTGCACTAAATCAAAATACAAAAAAATTAGTTGCTAGTTTTACTTGCTATCTTGTTTGCTATATCAAAAACACAAAAAAAAAAATTAGTTACTTGCATTTACTTTACTTGATTCATCATGTTTCCTTTTAATTTTACCACAAAAGACATACCGGTAGGACGTGGGTCTATAGTTGGGAGAAATAATATAGAAGAATTTTTCAATCATGTTAGTACCATTGAAGATTTTGAAGATAGACACTTGGTAGACCTTGCTCCTACTTATGAAATTGCTGCTGCGCATTTAGTTCGCCTGTTGGAAACTAAATTTGTTAATCTCAATCCTATAATCCAACAGATGTTCCTTACACTTGGTGATATGGAAGAGGGGGAAAAGAAAGATTTTGTTTTAGAAACCCTTCTTAGAGAATTTGGTGGTCTAGCAAGAGAAGCTAGAAAGGTCTTTGCTAAATTTAATATGCTTGGTTCTCATACTAATTTTGTTAGTCTCCTTGAAAAGATGGACATGGATAGAATAAGATACACTAATAATATTGATGATGGAGGGGAGATCAAAGCACCAATACCATGTAAGCTCCTAGCGATGAATGATGCACTAGAAAATAATTATGCTTGGCTTGTTCCTGAAAATTTGTTTGATGAGAGTAGCAAGCCCAAGACTAATGAAAAGGGAGACGCTAAAACTTATGTATCCAATATACTATGCTTGGTTGAGAAAAATCCACACCCCGCTGTAGAAGTACCACCCTTTGATAATACTTGATACACACTTTCTGCGCCTAGCTGAAAGGCGTTAAAGAAAAGCGCTTATGGGAGACAACCCATGGTTTTTACCTACAGTACTTTGTTTTTATTTTGTGTTTTGGAAGTTGTTTACTACTGTAGCAACCTCTCCTTATCTTAGTTTAGTGTTTTGTTGTGCCAAGTAAAGTCGTTGATAGTAAAGTTCATACTAGATTTGGATTACTGCACAGTTTCAGATTTCTTTGCTGTCACGAATCTGGGCAAAATTATCTGTAGGTAACTCAGAAAATTATGCCAATTTACGTGAGTGATCCTCAGATATATACGCAACTTTCATTCAATTTGAGCATTTTCATTTGAGCAAGTCTGGTGCCATTTTAAAATTCGTCAATACGAACTGTTCTGTTTTGACAGATTCTGCCTTTTATTTCGCATTGCCTCTTTTGCTATGTTGGATGAATTTCTTTGATCCATTAATGTCCAGTAGCTTTATGCAATGTCCAGAAGTGTTAAGAATGATTATGTCACCTCTGAACATGTTAATTTTTATTGTGCACTAACCCTCTAATGAGTTGTTCTAAGTTTGGTGTGGAGGAAGTTTTCAAGGATCAAGAGAGGAGTATGATGCAACATGATCAAGGAGAGTGAAAGCTCTAAGCTTGGGGATGCCCCGGTGGTTCACCCCTGCATATTCTAAGAAGACTCAAGCGGCTAAGCTTGGGGATGCCCAAGGCATCCCCTTCTTCATCGACAACATTATCAGGTTCCTCCCCTGAAACTATATTTTTATTCCATCACATCTTATGTGCTTTGCTTGGAGCGTCGGTTTGTTTTTTGTTTTTTGTTTTGTTTGAATAAAATGGATCCTAGCATTCACTTTGTGGGAGAGAGACACGCTCCGCTGTAGCATATGGACAAGTATGTCCTTAGTTTCTACTCATAGTATTCATGGCGAAGTTTCTTCTTCGTTAAATTGTTATATGGTTGGAATTGGAAAATGATACATGTAGTAATTGCTATAAATGTCTTGGATAATGTGATACTTGGTAATTGTTGTGCTCATGTTTAAGCTCTTGCATCATATACTTTGCGCCCATTAATGAAGA
Source organism: Lolium perenne (assembly GCF_019359855.2). NCBI lineage: Eukaryota > Viridiplantae > Streptophyta > Magnoliopsida > Poales > Poaceae > Lolium > Lolium perenne. The sequence goes on from NC_067244.2 coordinate 47,998,330, forward strand.
AATACATAGAGCATGCTAAAATTTGGTTTGCATATTTGGTCTCTCTAAGGTCTAGATAATTTCTAGTATTGAGTTTTGAACAACAAGGAAGATGGTGTAGATTCTTATAATGTTTACAATATGTCTTTTATGTGAGTTTTGCTGCACCGGTTCATCCTTGTGTTTGTTTCAAATAACCTTGCTAGCCTAAACCTTGTATCGAGAGGGAATACTTCTCATGCATCCAAAATACTTGAGCCAACCACTATGCCATTTGTGTCCACCATACCTACCTACTACATGGTATTTCTCCGCCATTCCAAAGTAAATTGCTTGAGTGCTACCTTTAAAATTCCATCATTCACCTTTGCAATATATAGCTCATGGGACAAATAGCTTAAAAACTATTGTGGTATTGAATATGTAATTATGCACTTTATCTCTTATTAAGTTGCTTGTTGTGCGATAACCATGTTCACTGGGGACGCCATCAACTACTCTTTGTTGAATATCATGTGAGTTGCTATGCATGTCCGTCTTGTCTGAAGTAAGAGAGATCTACCACCTTATGGTTAAGCATGCATATTGTTAGAGAAGAACATTGGGCCGCTAACTAAAGCCATGATCCATGGTGGAAGTTTCAGTTTTGGACAATATCCTCAATCTCATATGAGAAAAGTATTAATTGTTGTTACATGCTTATGCATAAAAGAGGAGTCCATTATCTGTTGTCTATGTTGTCCCGGTATGGATGTCTAAGTTGAGAATAATCAATAGCGAGAAATCCAATGCGAGCTTTCTCCTTAGACCTTTGTACAGGCGGCATAGAGGTACCCCTTTGTGACACTTGGTTAAAACATGTGCATTGCGATGATCCGGTAGTCCAAGCTAATTAGGACAAGGTGCGGGCACTATTAGTATACTATGCATGAGGCTTGCAACTTGTAAGATATAATTTACATGATACATATGCTTTATTACTACCGTTGACAAAATTGTTTCATGTTTTCAAAATCAAAGCTCTAGCACAAATATAGCAATCGATGCTTTTCCTCTATGGAGGACCATTCTTTTACTTTCATTGTTGAGTCAGTTCACCTATTTCTCTCCACCTCAAGAAGCAAACACTTGCGTGAACTGTGCATTGATTCCTACATACTTGCATATTGCACTTGTTATATTACTCTATGTTGACAATATCCATGAGATATACATGTTACAAGTTGAAAGCAACCGCTGAAACTTAATCTTCCTTTGTGTTGCTTCAATGCCTTTACTTTGAATTATTGCTTTATGAGTTAACTCTTATGCAAGACTTATGGATGCTTGTATTGAAGTACTATTCATGAAAAGTCTTTGCTATATGATTCACTTGTTTACTCATGTCATATACATTGTTTTGATCGCTGCATTCACTACATATGCTTTACAAATAGTATGATCAAGGTTATGATGGCATGTCACTCCAGAAATTATCTTTGTTATCGTTTTACCTGCTCGGGACGAGCAGAACTAAGCTTGGGGATGCTGATACGTCTCTGACGTATCGATAATTTCTTATGTTCCATGCCACATTATTGATGTTATCTACATGTTTTATGCACACTTTATGTCATATTCGTGCATTTTCTGGAACTAACCTATTAACAAGATGCCGAAGGGCCAGTTGCTGTTTTCTGCTGTTTTTGGTTTCAGAAATCCTAGTAACGAAATATTCTCGGAATTGGACGAAATCAACGCCCAGGGTCCTATTTTGCCACGAAGCTTCCAGAAGACCGAAGAGGAGACGAAGTGGGGCCACGAGGCGGCCAAACCCTAGGGCGGCGCGGCCTGGCCCCTGGCCGCGCGGCCCTATGGTGTGGGCCCCTCGTGCCGCCTCCTGACCTGCCCTTCCGCCTACTTAAAGCCTCCGTCGCGAAACCCCCAGTACCGAGAGCCACGATACGGAAAACCTTACTGAGACGCCGCCGCCGCCAATCCCATCTCGGGGGATTCAGGAGATCGCCTCCGGCACCCTGCCGGAGAGGGGATTCATCTCCCGGAGGACTCTTCACCGCCATGGTCGCCTCCGGAGTGATGAGTGAGTAGTCTACCCCTGGACTATGGGTCCATAGCAGTAGCTAGATGGTTGTCTTCTCCCCATTGTGCTTCATTGTCGGATCTTGTGAGCTGCATAACATGATCAAGATCATCTATCTGTAATTCTATATGTTGCGTTTGTTGGGATCCGATGAATAGAGAATACTTGTTATGTTGATTATCAAGGTTATGTCTATGTGTTGTTTATGATCTTGCATGCTCTCCGTTACTAGTAGATGCTCTGGCCAAGTAGATGCTTGTAACTCCAAGAGGGAGTATTTATGCTCGATAGTGGGTTCATGTCTCCGTGAATCTGGGGAAGTGACAGAAATCTCTAAGATTATGGATGTGTTGTTGTGATACGTCTCCAACGTATCTATAATTTCTGATGTTCCATGCTTGTTTTATGACAATACCGACATGTTTTATTCACATTTTATGTCATATTTATGCGTTTTCCGGAACTAACCTATTGACGAGATGCCGAAAGGCCAGTTGCTGTTTTCTGCTGTTTTTGGTTTCAGAAATCCTAGTAAGGAAATATTTTCAGAATCGGACGAAATCAACACCGAAAGTCTTAGAATTCCCGGAAGCATCCAGAACACACGAGAACCGCCAGAGAGGGGGCACAGGCCCACCAAACCCTAGGCCGGCGCGGCCAGGGGGGGCCTGCGCCACCCTATGGTGTGGGCACCCCTTCGACCCTCTGGCGCCGCCTCTTCGCCTATTTAAAGCCTCCGTCGCGAAAACCCTGATACGTTCGACGAAACCCACAGAAACCATCCAGAGCCGCCGCCATCGCGAAGCCAAGATCTGGGGGACAGGAGTCTCTGTTCCGGCACGCCGCCGGAACGGGGAAGTGCCCCCGGAAGGCTTCTCCATCGACACCGCTGCCATCTCCACCGCCATCTTCATCACCGCTGCTGCTCCCATGAGGAGGGAGTAGTTCTCCATCGAGGCTCGGGGCTGTACCGGTAGCTATGTGGTTCATCTCTCTCCTATGTACTTCAATACAATAATCTCATGAGCTGCCTTACATGATTGAGATTCATATGATGATGCTTGTAATCTAGATGTCGTTATGCTAGTCAAGTGAATTTTACTTATGTGATCTCCGGAGACTCCTTGTCCCACGTGTGTAAAGGTGACAGTGTGTGCACTGTGTGGGTCTCTTAGGCTATATTTCACAGAATACTTATTCACTGTTATGAATGGCATAGTGAAGTGCTTATTTATATCTCTTTATGATTGCAATGTGTTTTGTATCACAATTTATCTATGTGCTACTCTAGTGATGTTATTAAAGTAGTTTTATTCCTCCTGCACGGTGTAATGGTGACAGTGTGTGCATCCGTGTTAGTACTTGGTTTATGCTATGATTATGATCTCTTGTAGATTATGAAGTTAACTATTGCTATGATGGTATTGATGTGATCTATTCCTCCTACATAGTGTGAAGGTGACAGTGTGCATACTATGTTAGTACTTGGTTTAGTCGAATTGATCTTTCATACACTCTAAGGTTATTTAAATATGAACATTGAATTGTGGAGCTTGTTAACTCCGGCATTGAGGGTTCGTGTAATCCTACGCAATGTTGTTCATCATCCAACAAGAGTGTAGAGTATGCATTTATCTATTCTGTTATGTGATCAATGTTGAGAGTGTCCACTAGTGAAAGTCTAATCCCTAGGCCTTGTTCCTAAATACTACTATCGCTACTTGTTTACTGTTTTACTGCATTACTACTGCTGCGTTACTACTGTTTATTTACTGTCCTGGGCAAAGCACTTTTCTGGTGCCGTGCCGTTGCTACTATATATTCATACCACCTGTATTTCACTATCTCTTCGCCGAACTAGTGCACCTATTAGGTGTGTTGGGGACACAAGAGACTTCTTGCTTTGTGGTTGCAGGGTTGCATGAGAGGGATATCTTTGACCTCTTCCTCCCTGAGTTCGATAAACCTTGGGTGATCCACTTAAGGGAAAACTTGCTGCTGTTCTACAAACCTCTGCTCTTGGAGGCCCAACACTGTCTACAGGAAAAGGAGGGGGGCATAGACATCAAGCTATTTTCTGGTGCCGTTGCCGGGGAGGAAAGGTAAAAGGTACTCACACTCCGGATCTCGGCTACTAAGCTATTTTCCGCCGTTGTAAGTACTCGAAGCTATTTCCTTTAGATCCTGCAATTGCAACTTTTTGTTTCTTGTTTTTATTTTCACTAGTTAGGCATAATGGAAAACAACAACAAAATTGGTGAGCTTTTTAATCTTTTTCCTGATTTAGAATTGTTTGGTGCGAAAATTAAAAAACCTATGGAGCCTTATTTGCATGCTAGTAGCGATGTTATTAGTATGAATGCAATTACTGCTAATGCTATGGAGAAGTCTAAGCTTGGGGAAGCTAGTTTTTGTGATCTTTTTAGCTTCCCATCTTTAGGGGAGAAAATTTGCTCTGATAATACTTTATCTCCCATATGCAATAACTCTAATGATGCTTGTGATATTTTAAATCCACCTGCTGAAAGTATTCCGTATAAAATACCTATGAAAATTATTGAACGTGTTATGGATAACCACTATAAAGGGGATGGAACTGTCCACCCTAGAGATCATTTACTGTTTTTGCATGAATTATGCGGGTTATTCAAGTGTGCAGGTATCTCTATGGATGAAGTGAGGAAGAAGCTATTCTCTGTTTCGCTGTCTGGTAAAGCGGCGCATTGGTATAAATTGTTGGAGAATAGTCATTCTATTGGTTGGGAGGAAATTGCATCTCTCTTTTATTCTAAATTTTACCCTCCTCATGAAGTGCATATTGATAGGAATTATATCTATAACTTTTATCCTCGTGATGGAGAGAGTATTTCTCAAGCGTGGGGGAGATTGAAATCACTAATGCTCAAATGTCCCATTCATGAGCTCCCCCGTAATGTTATTGTTAACAATTTTTATGCGAGGCTTTCAGGACAACACAAGGACTATCTGGACGCATGTTCGGAGGGATCTTTCACAAGCAAGGAGGTTGAAGCTAGGTGGGATCTTCTTGATCGGATTAAGGAGAACGCTGAAGGATGGGAGAACAATGAAGGTAAAGAGTCAGGTATAAATTATGATTATGAATGCATTGAAGCTTTTATGGATACCGATAAATTTCAAAATATGAGTGCTACTTATGGTCTTGACTCTCAAGTTGCTGCAAATCTTTATAAATCCTTTGCTTCTCATTTTGAATTGCCTAAAAAGAATTTTGATAAGTATCATGAACCTTTTAAAGAGGCTTGCATGAAGAATGAAATTGTTGTTAATTATTGCAATAAGCATGCTCAAACTCCTAAGAATGCTATTTCCTATAAGCGTGTTAATTTTTGTGGAATACATAGACCTTGTGGAATTAATCAAATCAAAGATGAATATTGTATCCATCATGCTAATGAAAAAACTAGAAAGTGGTTTAGGGCTCTAGATGATCTTGGTAAAAAAGTTTGTGCCCTCTATCCCTTTATTTGTGAAGTTTGCCATGAAGTGGGTCATTTTAATTTTCAATGCTCCTCCAATGATAATTTGAACCCAATGAGTGCTGCAAATTTGTATTGTGATGATGAAATTACTCCTAATCAGCATGATGAACTTACTTTATTTTTAGGGTGTGAAGAACTGTCGAGAAAAATCTCTTTGTTACATATGAGTGATCTTGATATTGATGATGTCCTGCATGGGTGTTTTTCTTATTGCATTGATAATAGCCATACAAATACTTACATACAAAATATTTTAGAAGATGACACCTTGCCAAAATATGATAGGACCGCTGTGTGTTTTCAACTAATTAATGAAAAGGAGGGATCCTCCCAAGTTTCTTCTATTGTTTCTGAAAGTAAATCAGGTTATGTGGACAAGCCACCCTTCAAGCCTCTTCCTCCTAAAGAAGGGAACGAGGAGAAGGAAGAGAAGAAGAAGAAGAAAAAGGGAACGAAGAAGAAGAAGAAGGAGAATAAAAAGAAAGAGGTAACGGCGTATCCCCGCGTGAATGAGATAACGCTAGGTAACCGTAAGTATGTTGCTCCTAATGATTATTGTGATAATGAATCTGAATATGATGATCTTCCTATGCTCTCTACATACATTAGTGATCATGATCTGAATGAGCACACTACTTTTGATATTGCAAATCTCTGGGAAACTAATTCTGAAAATGATGATGACAATAATTGCCATAGTGTCAGTGCTATCCATGCTTCCTCCCATAATGATATAGAAAGCTCTAAGCTTGGGGAAGAGGTGTTTGAAAATCCTTTAGCTACTGGTCATTATGTTCTTGATACATCTCCTTCTAATAACAATAATGGATTGGACACAGATAAACCAACTGTGAAAGATAACTATTCTATTTCCTATGATGACACTATTCCTCCGATCTCTGATGATTATTATAAAGAATGCTATGATATAGGTTCTAACTATCCTTATGAAACTTGTCATAGTCATGATTGGATTACCAAAAACAATTCCCTTAATATGCAACTTGTTTACCATGTTCAAATTCTTGATAATAATCTTGCTCCAATTACTATTAATGAGAATAACTCTTCTTATGCCAAATTTAATGATACTTCTATGCATATGAACCATGATAAGAATGTTTTAAGTGATGGGTATATTGTGGATTTCATCAATGATGCTACTGAAAGTTATTATGAGAGAGGGAAATATGGTTATATGCATCTTAATAATATTAAGTTTCCCCTCTTTATGTTGAGAATCTTGAAGTTACTCGTGTTTTATCCTCTTATACTTGTCACTTTGTTCTTCATGAATTCATTTGTGTACAAGATTCCTCTTCATAGGAAGCATGTTAGACTTAAATTTGTTTTGAATTTGCCTCTTGAAGCTCTCCTTTTGCTTCAAATACTATTTCCTATGAGTGGATCATTAAAACTGCTGAGCCCATCTTAATGGCTATAAAGAAAGAACTTCTTGGGAGATAACCCATGTGTTATTTTGCTACAGTACTTTGTTTTAAATTTATGTCTTGGAAGTTGTTTACTACTGTAGCAACCTCTCCTTATCTTAGTTTTGTGTTTTGTTGTGCCAAGTAAAGTCGTTGATAGAAAAGTTCATACTAGATTTGGATTACCGCGCAGAAACAGATTTCTTTGCTGTCACGAATCTGGGCTAAATTCTCTGTAGGTAACTCAGAAAATTAAGCCAATTTACGTGAGTGATCCACAGATATGTACGCAACTTTCATTCAATTTGAGCATTTTCATTTGAGCAAGTCTGGTGCCCCAATAAAATTTGTCTTTACGGACTGTTCTGTTTTGACAGATTCTGCCTTTTATTTCGCATTGCTTCTTTTTGCTATGTGGGATGGATTTCTTTGTTCCATTGACTTCCAGTAGCTTTAAGCAATGTCTAGAAGTGTTAAGAATGATTGTGTCACCTCTGAACATGTGAGTTTTTGATTATGCACTAACCCTCTAATGAGTTTGTTTCGAGTTTGGTGTGGAGGAAGTTTTCAAGGGTCAAGAGAGGAGGATGATATACTATGATCAAGGAGAGAGAAAAGTCTAAGCTTGGGGATGCCCCGGTGGTTCACCCCTGCATATATCAAGAAGACTCAAGTGTCTAAGCTTGGGGATGCCCAAGGCATCCCCTTCTTCATCGACAACATTATCAGGTTCCTCCCCTGAAACTATATTTTTATTCGGTCACATCTTATGTACTTTACTTGGAGCGTCTGTGTGCTTTTGTTTTTGTTTTTGTTTGAATAAATGCTTGTATGGGAGAGAGACACGCTCCGCTGGTTCGTATGAACACATATGTTCTTAGCTTTTAATGTTCATGGCGAAGGTTGAAACTGCTTCGTTAATTGTTATATGGTTGGAAACGAAAAATAATACATGTAGTAATTACTATAATGTCTTGGGTAATGTGATACTTGGCAATTGTTGTGCTCATGTTTAAGCTCTTGCATCATATACTTTGCACCCATTAATGAAGAAATACATAGAGCTTGCTAAAATTTGGTTTGCATAATTGGTCTCTCTAAGGTCTAGATAATTTCTAGTATTGAGTTTGAACAACAAGGAAGACGGTGTAGAGTCTTATAATGTTTACAATATGTCTTTTATGTGAGTTTTGCTGCACCGGTTCATCCTTGTGTTTGTTTCAAATAACCTTGCTAGCCTAAACCTTGTATCGAGAGGGAATACTTCTCATGCATCCAAAATACTTGAGCCAACCACTATGCCATTTGTGTCCACCATACCTACCTACTACATGGTATTTCTCCGCCATTCCAAAGTAAATTGCTTGAGTGCTACCTTTAAATTTCCATTCTTCACCTTTACAATATATAGCTCATGGGACAAATAGCTTAAAAACTATTGTGGTATTGAATATGTACTTATGCACTTTATCTCTTATTAAGTTGCTTGTTGTGCGATAACCATGTTCCTGGGGATGCCATCAACTACCTTTTGTTGAATTTCATGTGAGTTGCTATGCATGTTCGTCTTGTCTGAAGTAAGAGCGATCTACCACCTTATGATTAGAGCGTGCATATTGTTAGAGAAGAACATTGGGCCGCTAACTAAAGCCATGATCCATGGTGGAAGTTTCAGTTTTGGACATATATCCTCAATCTCAAATGAGAAAATTAATTGTTGCTACATGCTTATGCATAAAAGAGGAGTCCATTATCTGTTGTCTATGTTGTCCCGGTATGGATGTCTAAGTTGAGAATAATCAATAGCGAGAAATCCAATGCGAGCTTTCTCCTTAGACCTTTGTACAGGCGGCATAGAGGTCCCCCTTTGTGACACTTGGTTAAAACATGTGCATTGCGATGATCCGGTAGTCCAAGCTAATTAGGACAAGGTGCGGGCACTATTAGTATACTATGCATGAGGCTTGCAACTTGTAAGATATAATTTACATGATACATATGCTTTATTACTACCGTTGACAAAATTGTTTCTTATTTTCAAAATCAAAGCTCTAGCACAAATATAGCAATCGATGCTTTCCTCTTTGAAGGACCTTTCTTTTACTTTTATTGTTGAGTCAGTTCACCTATCTCTCTCCACCTCAAGAAGCAAACACTTGTGTGAACTGTGCATTGATTCCTACATACTTGCTTATTGCACTTGTTATATTGCTTTGCATTGACAACTATCCATGAGATATGCATGTTATAAGTTGAAAGCAACCGCTGAAACTTAATCTTCCATTGTGTTGCTTCAATACCTTTACTAAGAATTTATTGCTTTATGAGTAACTCTTATGCAAGACTTATTGATGCTTGTCTTGAAAGTACTATTCATGAAAAGTCTTTGCTATATGATTCAATTGTTTACTCATTGCATTTACATTGTTTCGAATCGCTGCATTCATCTCATAAGCTTTACAATGGTATGATTAAGATTATGTTGGTAGCATGTCACCTCAGAAATTATCTTTTATCGTTTACCTACTCGAGGACGAGTAGGAACTAAGCTTGGGGATGCTGATACGTCTCCAACGTATCTATAATTTCTGATGTTCCATGCTTGTTTTATGACAATACCGACATGTTTTATTCACATTTTATGTCATATTTATGCGTTTTCCGGAACTAACCTATTGACGAGATGCCGAAAGGCCAGTTGCTGTTTTCTGCTGTTTTTGGTTTCAGAAATCCTAGTAAGGAAATATTTTCGGAATCGGACGAAATCAACACCGAAAGTCTTAGAATTCCCGGAAGCATCCAGAACACACGAGAACCGCCAGAGAGGGGGCACAGGCCCACCAAACCCTAGGCCAGCGCGGCCAGGGGGGGGGCCCGCGCCACCCTATGGTGTGGGCACCCCTTCGACCCTCTGGCGCCGCCTCTTCGCCTATTTAAAGCCTCCGTCGCGAAAACCCTGATACGTTCGACGAAACCCACAGAAACCTTCCAGAGCCGCCGCCATCACGAAGCCAAGATCTGGGGGACAGGAGTCTCTGTTCCGGCACGCCGCCGGAACGGGGAAGTGCCCCCGGAAGGCTTCTCCATCGACACCGCTGCCATCTCCACCGCCATCTTCATCACCGCTGCTGCTCCCATGAGGAGGGAGTAGTTCTCCATCGAGGCTCGGGGCTGTACCGGTAGCTATGTGGTTCATCTCTCTCCTATGTACTTCAATACAATAATCTCATGAGCTGCCTTACATGATTGAGATTCATATGATGATGCTTGTAATCTAGATGTCGTTATGCTAGTCAAGTCAATTTTACTTATGTGATCTCCGGAGACTCCTTGTCCCACGTGTGTAAAGGTGACAGTGTGTGCACCGTGTGGGTCTCTTAGGCTATATTTCACAGAATACTTATTCACTGTTATGAATGGCATAGTGAAGTGCTTATTTATATCTCTTTATGATTGCAATGTGTTTTGTATCACAATTTATCTATGTGCTACTCTAGTGATGTTATTAAAGTAGTTTTATTCCTCCTGCACGGTGTAATGGTGACAGTGTGTGCATCCGTGTTAGTACTTGGTTTATGCTATGATTATTATCTCTTGTAGATTATGAAGTTAACTATTGCTATGATGGTATTGATGTGATCTATTCCTCCTCATAGTGTGAAGGTGACAGTGTGCATACTATGTTAGTACTTGGTTTAGTCGAATTGATCTTTCATACACTCTAAGGTTATTTAAATATGAACATTGAATTGTGGAGCTTGTTAACTCCGGCATTGAGGGTTCGTGTAATCCTACGCAATGTGTTCATCATCCAACAAGAGTGTAGAGTATGCATTTATCTATTCTGTTATGTGATCAATGTTGAGAGTGTGCACTAGTGAAAGTCTAATCCCTAGGCCTTGTTCCTAAATACTACTATCGCTACTTGTTTACTGTTTTACTGCGTTACTACTGCTGCGTTACTACTGTTTATTTACTGTCCTGGGCAAAGCACTTTTCTGGTGCCGTGCCGTTGCTACTATATATTCATACCACCTGTATTTCACTATCTCTTCGCCGAACTAGTGCACCTATTAGGTGTGTTGGGGACACAAGAGACTTCTTGCTTTGTGGTTGCAGGGTTGCATGAGAGGGATATCTTTGACCTCTTCCTCCCTGAGTTCGATAAACCTTGGGTGATCCACTTAAGGGAAAACTTGCTGCTGTTCTACAAACCTCTGCTCTTGGAGGCCCAACACTGTCTACAGGAAAAGGAGGGGGGCGTAGACATCATGTTGCCACTAGGGATAAAACATTGGTGCTATGTTCAAGGATATAGTCACTGATTACATTACGCGCAATACTTAATGCAATTGTCTGTTGTTAGCAACTTAATACTAGAGGGGGTTCGGATGATAACCTGAAGGTGGACTTTTTAGGCATAGATGCATGCTGGATAGCGGTCTATGTACTTTGTCGTAATGCCCAATTAAATCTCACAATACTCATCATAATATGTATGTGCATGGTCATGCCCTCTTTATTTGTCAATTGCCCAACTGTAATTTGTTCACCCAACATGCTGTTTATCTTATGGAGAGACACCTCTAGTGAACTGTGGACCCCGGTCCAATTCTCTATACTGAAATACAATCTACTGCAATACTGTTCTACTGTTTTCTGCAAACAATCATCATCCACACTATACATCTAATCCTTTGTTACAGCAAGCCGGTGAGATTGACAACCTCACTGTTTCGTTGGGGCAAAGTACTTTGGTTGTGTTGTGCAGGTTCCACGTTGGCGCCGGAATCTCTGGTGTTGCGCCGCACCACATCCCGCCGCCATCAACCTTCAACGTGCTTCTTGACTCCTACTGGTTCGATTAAACCTTGGTTTCTTACTGAGGGAAACTTGCCGCTGTGCGCATCACACCGTCCTCTTGGGGTTCCCAACGGACGTGTCAACTGCACGCATCATTAGGCAGCTCACAAGATCCGACAATTAAGCACAATGAGGAGAAGACAACCATCTAGCTACTGCTATGGACCCATAGTCCAGGTGTGAACTACTCACTCATCACTCCGGAGGCGACCATGGCGGCGTAGAGTCCTCCGGGAGATGAATCCCCTCTCCGGAAGGGTGCCGGAGGCGATCTCCTGAATCCCCCGAGATGGGATTGGCGGCGGCGGCGTCTCTGGAAGGTTTTCCGTATCGTGGCTCTCGGTACTGGGGGTTTCGCGACGAAGGCTATTTGTAGGCGGAAGGGCATGTCAAGGGGCGTCGCGAGGGGCCCAGGAGACAGGCCGGCGCGGCCAGGGCTTGGGCCGCGCCGCCCTACCTCCTGGCCACCTCGTGGCCCCACTTCATTGACTCTTCGGTCTTCTGGAAGCTTCGTGTGAAAATAGGCCCCTGGGCGTTGATTTCATCCAATTCCGAGAATATTTCCTTACTAGGATTTCTGAAACCAAAAACAGTAGAAAACAACAACTGGCTCTTCGGCATCTTGTTAATAGGTTAGTGCCGGAAAATGCATAAATATGATGTAAAGTATGCATAAAACATGTAGATATCATCAATAATGTGGCATGGAACATAAGAAATTATCGATACGTCGGAGACGTATCACTGGGATCCGATGAATATTGAATACTATGGTTGAGACTGATTATATACTTTTCATATGTTATTTGTGATCTTGCACTCTCTCCGTTGCTAGTAGATGCTCTGGCCAAGTATGTGCTTGTGACTCCAAGAGGGAATATTTATGCTCGATAGTGGGTTCATGCCTCTAGTAATCTAGAAGAGTGACAATAACTTTTAAGGTTGTAGATCTGCTGTTGCTACTAGGGAGAAAACAACAATGCTTTGTCTAAGGATAATTCTATTATTTACTTTACAGACTTTGCTTAATGCGATAATCTGTTGCTTGCAACTTAATACTGAAAGGGGTGCAGACGCTAACCGGAAGGTGTGGATTATTAGTCATAGACGCAGTTGGATTACGGTCTATGTATTATGTGGTAATGCCCAAATGAATCTCATAGTAATCATCTTGTCATGTATGGTCATTATTCTTTCAATTGCCCAGCTGTAATTTGTTCACCCAACATGTTATTTATCTTTATGGAGAGATGATGACCCACAAGTATAGGGGATCGCAACAGTCTTCGAGGGAAGTAAACCCAAATTTATTGATTCAACAATAGGGGAGGTAAAGAATACTTATAAGTCTTAACAGTGGAGTTGTCAATTCAGGTGCACCTGGAAAAGCACTAGTAACAGGGATGATGTGAAAGCATCAGTAATATGAGAGCAATGACAATAGTAACATATTAGCAGTAGCACAGAGGAGATGGCACTTGATAATTGTGTTGGATGAACAAATTACAGTTGGGCAATTGATAATTGTGAGGGCATGAGAAGTAACTCAAACAAAAGATCATGAATAATAATGCACTGAAAGAAATTGTTTGTTTATGGGCAGAGCGAAAACCAGCAAAGTGGTATTCAGCTTGTCCTTTATGAAGTAGTAAAACATAAATGCCAGGACACCTTTAAAGTTTAAGGGGTGACTAGATACAAATAATTTGAGAACAAGCAATAATCACAATCATGAATCAATCAATAATAAAATTTGGGACTATGCCCATTATACTGAGAATAACAACTATGTTCTCTTAGTGGTGCATAAAGCAAGAAGATGAAGACTGAACATAAAAGTAAAAGAAAGTCCCTGCGCAGAGGGAAGCAAGATTACTCATGTGCTAGAGCTTTTTGATTTTGAAAGCAACAGGAGTCTTGAAAATATTTATTTTGAGAGGTATGCATGTCTATGTCAATGAATGGCATCAAATAATCTATCATCCTTTCATATAGTGACCTCAAGAGTGGCTCCCATGTAGTTCTCCATTGCACACCATTATTTAGGATTTCTCCGGTACATAATGTGCGGAGCATTATTTGTTTATTTTATATTTTATTTGGGATGGGCACCCGGTTTCCTTGCTCTTTTTGCAATATTAAGGACCAGCACATTATGCATGCTAGTCAAGGTGTGAAGTCATGAAAATACAATAAACCATTCAATACTTCCTCATGACCTAAAACAAAACACAAAACATGTAATAATCTTTGAAGGTTAAAAGGAAGCACACAAGCAATTCACTTTGGAGTGGCGGTGAGATACCACATATAGGTATGTATGGTGGACACAATTGGAAAACTTTGGTTTTTGGTGGTTGGATGCACGAGTAGAGCTCATACTCAGTACAAGCGAAGGCTAGCAAAAGACTAGGAGCGACCAACTAAGAGAGAATTAATGGGCATAATCATACATAGCGATAAAACATTATTAATCGAAGCATAAAGTGATATTACAAGTCAAAAAATAAATGATCAAAGAGGCTTTAGGTGACTGGTTTGTAGTTATAACATCGTGTAAGCATGTGCCAAGTCAACCCAATAAAACATCAAAGGAAAATACCACAATATTATGCTTTATGATGGAAACAACACATGATTCTTTCAATGGCACATTAAGCACTCTCAGCTATTTGAGACAAGTCATGTTAAAACAATAACTACTAAGCATATGATTAAAATAACATCCAACATGACATTCCAAAGTCTATGACACATTATAGAGAAGCTTCCTTTTGCATTACTATAAGCATGAACATTTTACTCGTCTCCAACAACAATCAACTTATTTGAAACAACTCTCATGGATGATAATCAATAAAGACCAGAGAGCTAATCATACCTAAATGAAGAAAACTAACAAGCTCTGAACAAAATATGAGTGGAAAAACAAGAGCTAAACGTAGTACTAGCAAAATAGAACACTCGCAGAACAATAAGAGAGAAAACTAGAGTGTTCTATGCAATTAAAATTGAGTGTGCCATTCTCCAAAACAAATATGCTGGGATCCAACCATATACTACAACAAACAAAGCAAAAGAAAACAAAAAACAAAAATAAAGACGCGCCAAGAACAACACATAGCATATGAAGTAATAAAATTATAGCGTCTTGAAAGATGACCTGATACTTTGTTGATCAAGAAGGGAATGCCTTGGGCATCCCCAAGATTTGATGCTTGTACCTCTTGGATATTTCTTGGGGTGACATGGGCATTCCCAAGCTTGAGCTTTTGTCCATACTTCATCTCATTACATAATTTTTCTCTCCCTACACTTGAAAACTTCCTTCATACAAAACTTCACACAATTCTCATTAGAAGCATTAGTGCAATCAAAATAACAAATCCACGTGGTCCAGTTATAGCATATGTCAAACATCAATTAAAACATTAGATACTGTATCAACTTATTCAAAAAGCTCTTTCTGTCAAAATAACTAAAAAAAGATTAAGAGGCAAATGCAAATAGTGGCAGAAATCTGTCAAAACAGAACATCATGTAAAAATCGATTTTTTTTTGGAAAATCTTCTATTGGTCATATTGAAAAGTGCAAAACTAACGAAAGTTAGATAATAACCTGGGGCATATGCTCAAACATTAGCAGCTCAAAATTACGTTCTGGCTGAGAATACGCATTTTTTTTTTGGCGACAACACATAATCTGTTTCAGGATAACAATTTCCCCAAATCTTACTTTCTTCCTATTAGAGGCTATTATTGGCACAAAAACGAAATAAAAATGATAAGGAGAGGTTATTACAGAGGTAAGAACTTCCAAGACTAGACAAAATAAAAATTACTAAAATAAAACATGGGTTATCTCCCAAGAGTGCTTTTCTTTAACGCCTTTCAGCTAGGCGTAGGAAAAGAGCTCGCATCAAGTATTTTCAAGTGAAGAAGCATCAAGATCAATGCCAGAAGTCTTTTCAACAAGAAATTATATTTTATCCATATAAGTTTTAGAAGACCCTCTCTCAACACTCTTGGGTTCACTACTTTCATCAAATGGGTTTTCAGGAACAATCCAATCAAAATTCTTTTCCAAAACTTCATGCATTCCAACGAGTATGAAAGTATTGGTATTTTAATTTCCTCCCTATTTTCAGGTTTGGTTTTGTCTATCTTTTCAACTGTACAAATAACATCTACACATGAGCCTAGCATCTTAAAACGATCAAAGACTCTCCTAGCTTCTAAAACAACATCTTTAAATTCCTTAAGTAAAGTTTCTAGAATTAAATCTCTCTTTTCATCATCCTCAACTTCATGAAGTTTAAGAAACATTTGCTGTATTATGGGGTTAAGGCTAAAAAACCTAGCCTCTAACATTTGAACTAAATAAGCTGCAGCAGTTTCATGATTAGGAGCAAGTTCTACTAAGGATCTATCCTCAATATATTTATGCTTACTATTAAAGAATTCTTCAATTTATCTCTCCCAATTATAGAACCACAACCTATTGATAGGTCCTTCATATCATACTTAGGGATCAACATAATGAGCTAAAAATAAAGCAAAAAAATAACAACTATAAAAAAACTAATTTTTTTGTGTGTTTTTGATATAATGAAAAAACAAGACAAAATAAAATAAACTAAGCAAAACAATAAAAAGTAAAGAGATTGGAGATGAGAGACTCCCTTTGCAGAAATCCTCTTTCTCCCCGGAAACGGCGCCAAAAAATATCCTTGATGAGTGTAGAGCACACCTTTGGGGAACCCCAAGAGGAAGGTATGATGAGCACAGTGGCAATTTTTTTCCCTCAGTAAGGAACCAAGGTTGAATCGACCAGTAGGAGAAATGAATGACTTCTGAAAGTGTTGCTAGCCGACTTTTGGCAAGGCGCACTACCGGCGTCAGCAGCAACGTGGAACCTGCACACAACACCACCAAAATACTTTGCCTCAACTTACAATGAGGTTGTCAATCTCACCGGTTTTGTTAAAAACAAAGGATTAACCGTATAGTGTGGAAAGAGATGTTTGTTTGCAGTGGAATTAAAGAGAACAGTGCTTGCAGTAAGTAAACAGAACATGTGTTTGCAGTGGATGATTTTATCAGTGTAAAAGAAAGGACCAGGGTCAACAGTTCACTAGAGGTGTCTCCCCATAAAGATAAATAACATGCTCGGTGAATAAATTAGAGTTGGACAATTGAAAAAATAAAGACCATACATGAGAAGATGATTATTATGAGATTCATTTTGGCATTACAACATAATGCATAGACCGTAATCCAACTGCATCTATGACTAATAATCCACCTTTTAGTTAGCGTTCGCACCCCTTTCAGTATTAAGTTGCAAGCAACAAATTATCGCATTAAGCAAAGTCTGTAAAGTAAACAATAGAATTATCCTTACACAAAGCATTATTGTTTTCTCCCTAGTAGCAACAACACATCTATAACCTTAGAAGTTATTGCCACTCTTCCAGATTACTAGGGGCATGAACTCACTATCGAGCATAAATACTCCCTCTTGGAGTCACAAGCACATACTTGGCCAGAGTATCTTCTAGCAACGAAGAACATGCAAGATCATAAATAACATATGACAAGTATATAATCAATCTCAGCCATATTATTCAATATTCATCGGATCCAAGCAAACACAACATGTAGAATTACATAAAGATGGTCTCGATCATGATAGGCAGTTCACAAGATCTAAACATGAAGCATACATTGGAGAAGACAACCATCTAGCCTACTCCCTCTCATAGACGGTCTTAGGATCGATGTTGATATCACACATCCACAAGCGGCCATTCTTCCTGCCACCTCCCCTACGCATGGCAACATCGGGGTGAAAGGGCTTGATCTCAGGGTTCACCTCGCCATATGATTCAGCAAAGCCGGCCCGGTACTCTGTGTCCTTGAGCTCGGCGTTCTCGCTTACCCACGACAGCGTCCCATCCTTGTTCTTCTTCTGATGGCACTCTTTCCACACCTTAAACATCGAGGGCGCCTGATACGTCTCCGACGTATCGATAGTTTCTTATGTTCCATGCCACATTATTGATGATATCTACATGTTTTATGCATACTTTATGTCATATTTATGCATTTTCTGGAACTAACCTATTAACAAGATGCCGAAGAGCCAGTTGCTGTTTTCTGCTGTTTTTGGTTTCAGAAATCCTAGTAAGGAAATATTCTCGGAATTGGACGAAATCAACGCCCAGGGGCCTATTTTCACACAAAGCTTTCAGAAGACCGAAGAGTCAAGGAAGTGGGGCCACGAGGCGGCCAGGAGGTAGGGCGGCGCGGCCCAAGCCCTGGCCGCGCCGGCCTGTCTCCTGGGCCCCTCGTGACGCCCCTTGACCTGCCCTTCCGCCTACAAATAGCCTTCGTCGCGAAACCCCCAGTACTGAGAGCCACGATATGGAAAACCTTCCAGAGACGCCGCCGCCGCCAATCCCATCTCGGGGGATTCAGGAGATCGCCTCCGGCACCCTGCCGGAGAGGGGATTCATCTCCCGGAGGACTCTACACCGCCATGGTCGCCTCCGGAGTGATGAGTGAGTAGTTCACCCCTGGACTATGGGTCCATAGCGGTAGCTAGATGGTTGTCTTCTCCTCATTGTGCTTAATTATCGGGTCTTGTGAGCTACCGAACATGATCAAGATCATCTATCTGTAATGCTATATGTTGTGTTTGTTGGGATCCGATGAATAGAGAATACCATGTTATGTTGATTATCAATTTATATCTATGTGTTGTTTATGATCTTGCATGCTCTCCGTTATTAGTAGATGCTCTGGCCAAGTTGATGCTAGTAACTCCAAGAGGGAGTATTTATGCTCGATAGTGGGTTCATGTCTCCGTGAATCTGGGGGAGTGACAAGAACCCCTAAGGTTATGGATGTGCTGTTGCCACTAGGGATAAAACATTGATGCTATGTCTGAGGATGTAGTTATTGATTACATTACGCGCAATACTTAATGCAATTGTCTTTTGTTAGCAACTTAATACTGGAAGGGGTTCGGATGATAACCTGAAGGTGGACTTTTTAGGCATAGATGCATGCTGGATAGCGGTCTATGTACTTTGTCGTAATGCCCAATTAAATCTCACTATACTCATCATAATATGTATGTGCATGGTCATGCCCTCTTTATTTGTCAATTGCCCAACTGTAATTTGTTCACCCAACATGCTATTTATCTTATGGGAGAGACACCACTAGTGAACTGTGGACCCCGGTCCAATTATTTACATCTGAAATACAATCTACTGCAATACTTGTTCTACTGTTCTCTACAAACAATCATCATCCACACTATACATCTAATCCTTTGTTACAGCAAGCCAGTGAGATTGACAACCTCACTGTTTCGTTGGGGCAAAGTACTTGGTTTGTGTTGTGCAGGTTCCACGTTGGCGCCGGAATCCCTGGTGTTGCGCCGCACTACATCTCGCCGCCATCAACCTTCAACGTGCTTCTTGACTCCTACTGGTTCGATTAAACCTTGGTTTCATACTGAGGGAAAACTTGCCGCTGTACGCATCACACCTTCCTCTTGGGGTTCCCAACGGACGCGTGCTGTACGCGTATCAAGCAGATTTTCTGGCGCCGTTGCCGGGGAGATCAAGACACGCTGCAAGGGGAGTCTCCACATCCCAATCTCTTTACTTTGTTTTGTCTTGCTTAATTTTATTTACTACTTTGTTTGCTGCACTAAATCAAAACACAAAAAAAATAGTTGCTAGTTTTACTTTACTTGCTATCTTGTTTGCACTCTATATCAAAAACACAAAAAAATTAGTTACTTGCATTTACTTTATCTAGTTTGCTTTATTTACTGTTGCTAAAATGGGTACTCCTGAAAATACTAAGTTGTGTGACTTCACAACCACAAATAATAATGATTTCTTATGCACACCTATTGCTCCACCTGCTACTACAGCAAAATTCTTTGAAATTAAACCTGCTTTACTAAATCTTGTTATGCGAGAGCAATTTTCTGGTGTTAGTTCTGATGATGCTGCTGCCCATCTCAATAATTTTGTTGAACTATGTGAAATGCAAAAGTATAAAGATGTAGATGGTGACATTATAAAATTAAAATTGTTCCCTTTCTCATTAAGAGGAAGAGCTAAAGATTGGTTGCTATCTCTGCCTAAGAATAGTATTGATTCATGGACTAAATGCAAGGATGCTTTTATTGGTAGATATTATCCCCCTGCTAAAATTATATCTTTGAGGAGTAGCATAATGAATTTTAAACAATTGGATAATGAGCATGTTGCACAAGCATGGGAAAGAATGAAATCTTTGGTTAAAAATTGCCTAACCCATGGACTGACTACTTGGATGATCATGCAAACCTTTTATGCAGGACTGAATTTCTCTTCACGGAACCTATTGGATTCAGCTGCTGGAGGTACCTTTATGTCCATCACTCTTGGTGAAGCAACAAAGCTTCTTGATAATATGATGATTAATTACTCTGAATGGCACACGGAAAGAGCTCCACAAGGTAAGAAGGTAAACTCTGTCGAAGAAACCTCCTCCTTGAGTGATAAGATTGATGCTATTATGTCTATGCTTGTGAATGATAGGACTAATGTTGATCCTAATAATGTTCCGTTAGCTTCATTGGTTGCTCAAGAAGAACATGTTGATGTAAACTTCATTAAAAATAATAATTTCAACAACAATGCTTACCGGAACAATTCTAGTAACAACTATAGGCCATATCCTTATAATAATGGCAACGGCTATGGTAATTCTTATGGAAATTCTTACAAAAATAATAGGAACACACCCCCTGGACTTGAAGCCATGCTTAAAGAATTTATTAGTACACAAACTGCTTTTAACAAATCTGTTGAAGAAAAGCTTGGGAAAATTGATATACTTGCTTCTAAAGTCGATAGTCTTGCTGCTGATGTTGATCTTTTGAAATCGAAAGTTATGCCTCATGAAAATCATAATAATAATATTGTTACTACAGAAAATGCCATCCAAGTTAGAATTAATGAGAATATAAGATTGATGGCTGAATTGCGTGCTAGGTGGGAAAGAGAAGAAAATGAAAAAGAAGATAATATAGCTAAAGTTTGGACTATTACCACCACTAGTAATGCTAATGCTACACATGTTGCTGCACCTCCTACTATTAATGGTAAAATAATTGGTGTTGGCAATGTTTCCACTTCTAATGCAAAGCGCGAAAAACTGCCTGAAACTGCTAAAACTGCTGAAACTGCTTGTGATAAAGCTGCTGAATTTTTTTCCAACATTGGGGATGATGATCCCATTGCTTTAGATTATAATGGTTTGGATTTTGATGATTGCCACATCTCTGAAGTTATAAAGTTCTTACAAAAACTTGCTAAAAGTCCTAATGCTTGTGCTATAAATTTGGCTTTCACAAAACATATTACAAATGCTCTCATAAAAGCTAGAGAAGAGAAACTAGAACGCGAAACTTCTATTCCTAGGAAGCTAGAGGATGGTTGGGAGCCCATCATTAAGATGAAGGTCAATGACTTTGATTGTAATGCTTTATGTGATCTTGGTGCAAGTATTTCTGTTATGCCTAAGAAAATTTATAATATGCTTGACTTGCCACCATTGAAAAATTGTTATTTGGATGTTAATCTTGCTGATCATTCTACGAAGAAACCTTTGAGGAAAGTTGATAATGTTCGCATTATCGTTAACAATAACCTTGTCCCCGTTGATTTTGTTATCTTGGATATTGAATGCAATGCATCTTGTCCCATTATATTGGGAAGACCTTTTCTTCGAACTGTTGGTGCTATCATTGATATGAAGGAAGGTAATATTAAATATCAATTTCCTCTCAAGAAAGGTATGGAACACTTCCCTAGAAAGAGAATGAAGTTACATTTTGATTCTATTATTAGAACAAATTATGATGTTGACACTTCATCTCTTGATAATACTTGATACACACTTTCTGCGCCTAGCTGAAAGGCGTTAAAGAAAAGCGCTTATGGGAGACAACCCATGTTTTTACTACAGTACCTTTGTTTTTATTTTGTGTCTTGGAAGTTGTTTATTACTGTAACAACCTCTCCTTATCTTAGTTTTGTGCATTGTTGTGCCAAGTAAAGTCGTTGATAGTAAGGTTCATACTAGATTTGGATTACTGCGCAGAAACAGATTTCTTTGCTGTCACAAATCTGGGCCAAATTCTCTGTAGGTAACTCAGAAAATTATGCCAATTTACGTGAGTGATCCGCAGATATGTACGCAACTTTCATTCAATTTGACCATTTTCATTTGAGAAAGTCTGGTGCCTCAATAAAATTCGTCTTTACGAACTATTCTGTTTTGACAGATTCTGCCTTTTATTTCGCATTGCCTGTTTTGATATGTTCGATGGATTTTTCGATTCCATTGACTTTCAGTAGCTTTGTGCAATGTCCAGAAGTGTTAAGAATGATTATGTCACCTCTGAACATGTATATTTTGATTGTGCACTAACTCTCTAATGAGTTGTTTTGAGTTTGGTGTGGAGAAAGTTTTCAAGGATCAAGAGAGGGAGATGATACAACATGATCAAGGACAGTGAAAGCTCTAAGCTTGGGGATGCCCCGGTGGTTCACCCCTGAATATATCAAGAAGACTCAAGCGTCTAAGCTTGGGATGCCCAAGGCATCCCCTTCTTCATCGACAACATTATCAGGTTCCTCCCCTGAAACTATATTTTTATTCCATCACATCTTATGTGCTTTGCTTGGAGCGTCGATTTTTTTTTGTTTTTGTTTTGTTTGAATAAAATGGATCCTAGCATTCATTGTGTGGGAGAGAGACACGCTCCGCTGTTGCATATGGACAAATATGTCCTTAGGCTTTACTCATAATATTCATGGCGAAGTTTCTTCTTCGTTAAATTGTTATATGGTTGGAATTGGAAAATGATACATGTAGTAATTGCTAAAATGTCTTGGATAATGTGATACTTGGCAATTGTTGTGCTCATGTTTAAGCTCTTGCATCATATACTTTGTACCTATTAATGAAGAAATACATAGAGCATGCTAAAATTTGGTTTGCATAATTGGTCTCTCTAAAGTCTAGATAATTTCTAGTATTGAGTTTGAACAACAAGGAAGACGGTGTAGAGTCTTATAATGTTTACAATATGTCTTTTATGTGAGTTTTGCTGCACCGCTTCATCCTTGTGTTTGTTTCAAATAAGCCTTGCTAGCCTAAACCTTGTATCGAGAGGGAATACTTCTCATGCATCCAAAATACTTGAGCCAACCACTATGCCATTTGTGTCCACCATACCTACCTACTACATGGTATTTCTCCGCCATTTCAAAGAAAATTGCTTGAGTGCTACCTTTAAATATTCTATCCTCTACCTTTACAATATATAGCTCATGGGACAAATAGCCTAAAAACTATTGTGGTATTGAATATGTACTTATGCACTTTATCTCTTATTAATTTGCTTGTTGTGCGATAACCATGTTCCTGGGGACGCCATCAACTACTCTTTGTTGAATATCATGTGAGTTGCTATGCATGTTCGTCTTGTCTGAAGTAAGGGAGATTTACCACTAAAATGGTTAGAGCATTGCATAATGTTAGAGAAGAACATTGGGCCGCTAACTAAAGCCATGATCCATGGTGGAAGTTTCAGTTTTGGACAAATATCCTCAATCTCATATGAGAAAATTAATTGTTGCTACATGCTTATGCATATAAGAGGAGTCCATTATCTGTTATCTATGTTGTCCCGGTATGGATGTCTAAGTTGAGAATAATCAATAGCGAGAAATTCGATGCGAGCTTTCTCCTTAGACCTTTGTACAGGCGGCATAGAGGTACCCCTTTGTGACACTTGGTTAAAACATATGCATTGCGATGATAATCCAGGTAATCCGAGCTAATTAGGACAAGGTGCGGGCACTATTAGTATACTATGCACGAGGCTTGCAACTTGTAGGATATAATTTACATAATACATATGCTTTATTACTACCGTTGACAAAATTGTTTCTTGTTTTCAAAATCAAAGCTCTAGCACAAATATAGCAATCGATGCTTTCCTCTTTGAAGGACCATTCTTTTACTTTTATTGTTCAGTCAGTTCACCTATCT
Organism: Lolium perenne; assembly: GCF_019359855.2. Lineage (NCBI taxonomy): Eukaryota > Viridiplantae > Streptophyta > Magnoliopsida > Poales > Poaceae > Lolium > Lolium perenne. Next base: position 48,022,338 of record NC_067244.2, read on the forward strand.
CTCTCCACCTCAAGAAGCAAACACTTGTGTGAACTGTGCATTGATTCCTACATACTTGCATATTGCACTTGTTGTATTACTTTACATTGACAATATCCATGAGATATACATGTTATAAGTTGAAAGCAACCGCTGAACCTTAATCTTCCTTTGTGTTGCTTCAATACCTTTACTTTGAATTATTGCTTTATGAGTTAACTCTTATTCAAGCCTTATTGATGCTTGTCTTGAAATACTATTCATGAAAAGTCTTTGCTATATGATTCAGTTGTTTACTCATGTCATTTACATTGTTTGGATCGCTGCATTCATTACATATGCTTTACAATAGTATGATCAAGGTTATGATGGCATGTCACTCCAGAAATTATCTTTGTTATCGTTTACCTGCTCGGGACGAGCAGAAACTAAGCTTGGGGATGCTGATACGTCTCCGACGTATCGATAATTTCTTATGTTCCATGCCACATTATTGATGATATCTACATGTTTTATGCATACTTTATGTCATATTTATGCATTTTCTGGAACTAACCTATTAACAAGATGCCGAAGAGCCAGTTGCTGTTTTCTGCTGTTTTTGGTTTCAGAAATCCTAGTAAGGAAATATTCTCGGAATTGGACGAAATCAACGCCCAGGGGCGTATTTTCACACGAAGCTTCCAGAAGACCGAAGAGTCAACGAAGTGGGGCCACGAGGCGGCCAGGAGGTAGGGCAGCGCGGCCCAAGCCCTGGCCGCGCCGGCCTGTCTCCTGGGCCCCTCGTGACGCCCCTTGACCTGCCCTTCCGCCTACAAATAGCGTTCGTCGCGAAACCCCCAGTACCGAGAGCCACGATACGGAAAACCTTCCAGAGACGCCGCCGCCGCCAATCCCATCTCGGGGGATTCAGGAGATCGCCTCCGGCACCCTGCCGGAGAGGGGATTCATCTCCCGGAGGACTCTACACCGCCATGGTCGCCTCCGGAGTGATGAGTGAGTAGTTCACCCCTGGACTATGGGTCCATAGCAGTAGCTAGATGGTTGTCTTCTCCTCATTGTGCTTAATTATTGGGTCTTGTGAGCTGCCGAACATGATCAAGATCATCTATCTGTAATGCTATATGTTGTGTTTGTTGGGATCCGATGAATAGAGAATACCATGTTATGTTGATTATCAATTTATATCTATGTGTTGTTTATGATCTTGCATGCTCTCCGTTATTAGTAGATGCTCTGGCCAAGTTGATGCTAGTAACTCCAAGAGGGAGTATTTATGCTCGATAGTGGGTTCATGTCTCCGTGAATCTGGGGGAGTGACAAGAACCCCTAAGGTTATGGATGTGTTGTTGCCACTAGGGATAAAACATTGATGCTATGTCTGAGGATGTAGTTATTGATTACATTACGCGCAATACTTAATGCAATTGTCTGTTGTTAGCAACTTAATACCGGAAGGGGTTCGGATGATAACCTGAAGGTGGACTTTTTAGGCATAGATGCATGCTGGATAGCCGTCTATGTACTTTGTCGTAATGCCCAATTAAATCTCACTATACTCATCATAAGATGTATGTGCATGGTCATGCCCTCTTTATTTGTCAATTGCCCAACTGTAATTTGTTCACCCAACATGCTATTTATCTTATGGGAGAGACACCACTAGTGAACTGTGGACCCTGGTCCAATTCTTTACATCCGAAATACAATCTACTGCAATACTTGTTCTACTGTTCTCTACAAACAATCATCATCCACACTATACATCTAATCCTTTGTTACAGCAAGCCGGTGAGATTGACAACCTCACTATTTCGTTGGGGCAAAGTACTTGGTTTGTGTTGTGCAGGTTCCACGTTGGCGTCGGAATCCCTGGTGTTGCGCCGCACTACATCTCGCCGCCATCAACCTTCAACGTGCTTCTTGACTCCTACTGGTTCGATTAAACCTTGGTTTCATACTGAGGGAAAACTTGCCGCTGTACGCATCGCACCTTCCTCTTGGGGTTCCCAACGGACGCGTGCTGTACGCGTATCAGCGCCGTGTCTAACTCTTTTAACTGCAAAAGAGAACACGAAGATACATCAAGAGGGACACATTTGTGGAATAAGGAACAACATGATGAGCAAGGTTAAGAGAAAGCCTTTTCTCACCTTGTTCTGCATGATCACGGTCATGGGCATGCTGCCTTGCGTGTGTGACCCACCTATCATTGTAGCTCTCTTTAGCTGTCCTGCTATGTGCCTCCTCTTGAACTCCTGCTCTAGGTCTTCAAAGTAAGGAAGCTTCCATAAGCATGGAATGTGGGTCCACCGGTGTGCCTCCCCGTATCCCAAGAAACCATTACCATCGGGGTTCGACACGAGAGCCTCTAACTCAGCCTTGGTATCCTTGCCGGTTGGCAGATGTGGACGCGGAGTATGGACAACAACGCCTTTCTTGAAGTTATTTTTGTCACTTCTGTATTTATGTTTCGCTTCAAGGTACTTTCGGTGTTCATCAAAGCAGGAATACTTGCCTCAGTTCTTCAGCCAGAAGAAAGTTATAGCCTACCTACACAGCAGGCACGACCACTTTCCATGTGTACACCAGCCGCAGAACAATGCACGTGCTAGTAGATCATGAAGTGATGTGTTGTACCAGGCATACATATCGAAGTGTTGCTTTGTTGTGGCGTCGTAAGTTCGCACCCGACGGTCGTTCCACTCGACAAGCAAGTCATCCACTAGCAGCTCCAGGTACACGTTCATGTTCTTCCCTGGGTATTTCGGCCCTGGTATTATCATCGATACAAACATGTTCTCGGATCTCATAACAACACCAGGAGGGAGGTTGAGGGGAATAACAAACACAAGCCAACAACTATACGTTGTAGCTGATATACCATATGGATTGAACCCATCGGTTGATATCATAACTTTTGTTGAATGTGCTTGATCTATACAAGTCATGCATGCAATATGTAACCTCCACTAGAATTTCCAAGACCATAGTACTATCTGCAATATCGGTTGTGAAACCTTATCAATGTTTTAAGCTATATTCACTACAGGAATGGGCCTATACGCCGACGGCCAAACCCTACGCCGAGGGCATTTTATCGGGGCCGTCGGCGTACGGCCTCGCCAGGGCAGCGCCGGAAGCCGACCGTCGGCGTCTAGGTACCGTCGGCGTATAGGCTCCTACGCCGAGGGCCGCCGTCGGCGTCTACCTGGCCCTCGGCGTAGAGGTCTCCATCACCTCCCCTCGCACCCGCACCGTCACCGCCCTCTCACGGCGTCAGACAGACGCCGAGGGCTACCCTCGGCATAGGGCATGGCCACCCTATGCCGACGGCCACCCTCGGCATATAGACTTTTTTTTTTATTTTTTATTTTTTCTCTCTCTCATATTACTTTATATTATGTTTCTATTATTTATTTACTAGTATGCATTATGTAAAAAATGGTTCTATTTTTTAAGAATTCGTAGATGGCATATGTAGGTCCCACGGGTGACGCTCTTCGCAGACGGGTCAACCGGAGCCACTAGGCCCAACATTTGCTATCGATGTACATATGGGTAGATCCGCGGGGTCCCCGCCCTACGGTTTCCCTAACCCTAACTCTAACCCTAACCCTAACCCTAACCCTAACTCTAACCCTAACTCTAACCCTAACTCTAACCCTAACCCTAACCCTAACTCTAGCCCTAACCCTAACCCTAGGGTTTCCACATACATTGCTAACTCTAACCCTAACCCTAACTCTAGCCCTAACCCTAACCCTAGGGTTTCCACATACATTGCTAACTCTAACCCTAACCTAACCCTAACTCTAACCCTAACCCTAGGGTTTCCACATACATTGCTAACCCTAACTATAACCCTAACAGATCACTTGGTAAAACCCTAACCCTAGGGGTCCCGCCCTAGGGTTTCCCAAGAAACAGATCACCGGAGCGTCGGAATTGGTGGAAAACTTGATTCTGCCCTAACATACATGTACAAGTGTGATGTAAGGTTTGGCTAACCTTGGATGTACCGGCGTTGACGATTTCCGCATAATGGGCTACCAGTTGGTAAAATCCAGGATCTGTATGTGGAAACCCCCGCCATGGCTCGAACGGAGCCTATTTTATGGTAAAGTATGCCCAACCTATCGTTTCCATGTACATATGTCCTAAACAAAGCAAACTAAATAAAAAAGTCCACTGGTAAACCCTCGCACGGAGAAAGCTATAGGGGTAGATGTGTGGGGTCCCCGCCCTAGGGTTTTCCAAGTTCTGAGACCACCGGAGCGTCGGAATCGCTGGAAAACTTGTGTGTGCCCACATGGCATGCACAAAAGTGATTTGAGATGGTTTTATATCCAAGGATACCCCCCAAGGTGTGTCCGGCTTCTCGGACAGGGGGTTCCTACACTTAGGCAGATTCTGGATGTATAGGGGGGAACTCCCTCGGAGGTGAACTGGAGAGAAAAGTGATACATTTAAGAACTTAAGACCCAGACACGATACAAAACACTTAAATAACTAGACCCACACACATACCAAAGCGCTTAAAGTACTAGACCCACACACGAACTGAAACACTTAAAGAACTACACCCACACACAGGAACCAACACACTTAAAGAACTACACCCACACAGGAACCAAAACACTTAAAGAACTAGACGCACACACAAACCAAAACATTTAAAGAACTACACCCACACACGAATAAAGCACTTAACGCTAGACACACGGACTCGACACACACACATATTAATCAGAGAAGTCAAAATCTTCGTCCTCGCTGGGGGTGTCCTCTGAAGCGGTGGTTGTGAAGATCCACGACCACCGTTCATCATCCTCCCCCCATGTCGACGCCTCTCCTTTGGCGTACTCTGCTTCAACCGCAGCCTTCCTCTGCCGCTTTCCCGCCCTCCTCTCTCTCCTGTACGTCTGCTTGTCCTTCCAGAATGCGCGCTCTGCCTCGACGGCTCCGGGATGGTCTCTGCGCCACTGTGCCATGAACTGCTCGTCCGCCTCGGTGGTATCAATCCGCCGCTGGCCAGACCTGTACCGCCGCGCTTCACCCTGTGAGCGAAGTAGCGGCTCAGTAGAGAGACTCTGAGCTTCCGTCAGAGACCTGACCTCCGGGAAGTTCATTTCGTGGCGCGGCCGGCCAAACCTCCAAGCCGCAACGTCATATGCGCGGGCAGCAGCCTCCTTCGTGTAGAAGGTGCCGAGCCACACACGCGTACCACCGGCGGTGATTTCAGCCGCGAAATGTCCCACAGGCCGCAGGCGAACGCCGATGAAGCCCGTGTTGCTACGGCGACGAGGAGCCATCTCAGCGGCAGCTCAGCTCAGAGGATTTTGTGGTGCTGTTGGATGAGAGAAGTGATGAGGGGAGAAATGTTGCTGGTGCTGTTAGTGGAGAAGACATGGCTATATATAGGCCGACGAGGGGCTGAAACGGCGGGAAAACTTGGCGGGAGAGAATGGGCGGGAAAACTTGGCGGAAGAGAATGAGCGGGAAAGGGTGGGCGGGAAAACTTGGCGGGAAATCATGGCGGGAAAAAAGGGCGGGGAAGAAGCAGCGGGAAAGGGTCAGCGGGAAAAAAGGGCGGGAGAGAAGTAGCAGGGCGTAGGGAATGGCCCCAAAACTTGTGTGTGTCCACATTGAATGCACAAAAGTGATTTGAGATGGTTTTATATCCAAGTCTACCCCCCAGGTGTGTCCGGCTTCTCGGACAGGGAGTTCCTACACTTAGGCAGATTCTGCATGTATAGGGGGGAACTCCCTCGGAGTTGAACCGGAGAGAAACTTGGGATCATATGTGATGATCCTTGTTTCCAAATGTACCTATGACCTAACCAAGCTCAAATGGAGGCATATGCCCACCGGGGGACCCCCGATGGGATGCAGTCAAAGGGGTAGACCGCGCGGTCAACAGAACTAGGGTTTCATCGGAAATCGAGCATCGGATCTAGGGAATGGCCCCAAAACTTGTGTGTGTCCACATGGAATGCACAAAAGTGATTTGAGATGGTTCTATATCCAAGGCTACCCCCCCAGGTGTGTCCGGCTTCTCGGACAGGGGGTTACTACACTTAGGCAGATTCTGCATGTATAGGGGGGAACTCCCTCGGAGTTGAACCGGAGAGAAACTTGAGATCATATGTGATGATCCTTGTTTCCACATGTACCTATGACCTAACCAAGCTCAAATGGAGGCATATGCCCACCGGGGGAGCCCCGATGGGATGCAGTCAAAGGGGTAGACCGCGCGGTCAATGTAACTAGGGTTTCGTCGGAAATCGAGCATCGGATCTAGGGAATGGCCCCAAAACTTGTGTGTGTCCACATGGAATGCACAAAAGTGATTTGAGATGGTTCTATATCCAAGGCTACCCCCCAGGTGTGTCCGGCTTCTCGGACAGGGGGTTCCTACACTTAGGCAGATTCTGCATGTATAGGGGGAACTCCCTCGAGTTGAACCGGAGAGAAACTTGAGATCATATGGGATGATCCTTGTTTCCACATGTACCTATGACCTAACCAAGCTCAAATGGAGGCATATGCCCACCGGGGGAGCCCCGATGGGATGCAGTCAAAGGGGTAGACCGCGCGGTCAACAGAACTAGGGTTTCATCGGAAATCGAGCATCCGATCAAGGGAATGGCCCCAAAACTTGTGTGTGTCCACATGGAATGCACAAAAGTGATTTGAGATGGTTTTATATCCAAGGCTACCCCCCCAGGTGTGTCCGGCTTCTCGGACAGGGGTTACTACACTTAGGCAGATTCTGCATGTATAGGGGGGAACTCCCTCGGAGTTGAACCGGAGAGAAACTTGGGATCATATGTGATGATCCTTGTTTCCAAATGTACCTATGACCTAACCAAGCTCAAATGGAGGCATATGCCCACCGGGGGACCCCCGATGGGATGCAGTCAAAGGGGTAGACCGCGCGGTCAACAGAACTAGGGTTTCATCGGAAATCGAGCATCGGATCTAGGGAATGGCCCCAAAACTTGTGTGTGTCCACATGGAATGCACAAAAGTGATTTGAGATGGTTCTATATCCAAGGCTACCCCCCCAGGTGTGTCCGGCTTCTCGGACAGGGGGTTACTACACTTAGGCAGATTCTGCATGTATAGGGGGGAACTCCCTCGGAGGTGAACCGGAGAGAAACTTGAGATCATATGTGATGATCCTTGTTTCCACATGTACCTATGACCTAACCAAGCTCAAATGGAGGCATATGCCCACCGGGGGACCCCCGATGGGATGCAGTCAAAGGGGTAGACCGCGCGGTCAATAGAACTAGGGTTTCGTCGGAAATCGAGCATCGGATCTAGGGAATGGTCCCAAAACTTGAAAAATACAAAAAAAGGGGCTATGCCGAGGGCTGCCCCCGGCATATGCCTGGCCCTCGGCATAGGGACGGTCGGCCGGGTCAGTTTTATGTGCTGGTCTGGCTCGACCAGCACCTAACCCTAACCACCACGCGCCCTCTCCCCCGAGCCCGAGCTCCCGCCTGCCCGCCGCCGCCTCCCGCCTTCCCGCCGCCGCCTCCCGCCTGCCCGCCGCCCTCCGCCGCCGCCTCCCGCCTGCCCGCCGCCCTCCTCCACCTCACTCCTGCCCTCGCCGCCCTCCTCCGCCGCCCTCCTTCCCCGTCCCGCCATCTCCCCTTGCCGCCCTCCTCCCGGCCCCGGCCTGCTCGCGCCGCCCTCCTCCGCCTCCACGCGCCCCTCCCGCCTGCCCGCCGCCCTCCTCCTCCTCACGCCCCCCCCCCCCGGCCCCCCCCCCCCGCCCGGCCTCCCCCGCGCGCCCCCGCCCACCGAGCTCCCTCGGCCGGCCTCCTCTCGCGCCCCCCGCCCACGGTAAGATTTTTTTATTTGTGTATTGGTTTTAGTTGTTGAAATTGAAATGTGTAAGAAAATAGTAATTGAAATGTGTAATTGATTTGAAATAGAAAGAAAGAAATAGTAATTGAAATTGAAATTGAAATTGAAAGAAATAGAAATTGAAATTGAAATTGATTTGAAAATTGGAAAGAAATAGAAATGAAATGGAAATGTGTAATAGAAATAGAAATGAATTTGTTTAATAATGGAAATAGAAATGCAAATGTGAATTTGTTGTAATAATGTGAATTTGTAATAGGCCATGTGGTGACCGCCTCGTCATGAGCACCCCGGCGTGACGATCCCGGATCTTTGACGCGCTTCTCGACGTTCGCCGACATCGACACTCCGTTGTTGGACTACTTCCTCTTCAGCCGAGGGTGAGCTAAATTTCCAACTTCTTCTCCGCATTTTCTTATGTCACTAGATTCATTTTCCAAGTCCAGTTGCGTAACCTAGGTGTCACTTCCCGTCCGCGAGCGTTACGCGGATAAATATGCATTAGTGGTCCGCATATTTTGAACCGTAACGCTTGCGGCATTTACGGACAGTCGGCGGATGCGTAGTTGTCTACGTTTTCCATGTTCTACTCCGGTCCGAGTCAGGATTTCGGCGGCGCTCCCCGTTGTTCTCCGGATGCACATCCTCTCGGCTTTTTGCCGAGACGTGTATCGGGAGAGCAGCGGGAGGTGCTGCCGAAATTCTGACTTGGACCGGGTAGAGCATGGAGAACGTAGCCAACCACGGATCCGGCGGCTGCTAGGAGCCCACCTAGTAGAGATGTAGGTTGATGCATGCGTTTCGCCGGTAAAATAAATAAAAATATGATGCATTTAATTTCCTATTTGATATAAATGCTATGTCTGTGGTTTGGCTCCCAATAAAGCAGAGGATGGCTGATAATGGATGGATGTACAATGAGCGTGTTAGTGCGACTGAGAAAACAGATGAGTGGACAAGGAAGACCCATTTTCTAGTGAATGAGTTAGCGCGTGGTACAAAGGGGCTGGTTCGGGCACTTTGCCCCTGTGTTCGCTGCGTGAAGTGTCAACGTCGTGGGAAGGATGAAATGTATAGACACCTTCTGCAATATGGGTATATGCATGGGTACGTCACGGAAATCGACTTTGATGAGCGCGAACGTGACAGAGGTGAGGTGATGCGGCAGCGGCTCAATGGCAATGCGTACGATGGAGTTAGAGACTTTCTAGATGATCTCGTCCATGCCGATGTCCCGGATTCGCCGCGAATCCGGAGGCGCCGCCAACCGGAGGCGCCGCCGTAACCGGAGGAACCAGGAGCCAACCGCGAAGGCCTTCTATGATATGATTGCCGCGGCTAAGAGGCCTCTCGTACGAGGGCGCCGCGATTTCTCAGCTCGATGCCATCTCCCAATGTCTAGCCGACAAGACCGGTACAACACCACCCGTGAGGGCTTTGAAGCAAGTCTGAAAACAATCGGTAACATGTTGCCCAAAGATCATTGTCTGCGCTCAAAGCCTCGCACGCGACGAGGAGAATGATGAAGGACCTCAACATGGATTATCAAAGGATAGACTGTTGTCCGAAAGGCTGCGTTCTATTTTGGAGACAAGATGCGGAGGACAAGTACTTGTCCCATCTGTAAGGCAGTCTAGGTATGAAGAGGTAACGGGAAAGGATGGTCGGTGAGGCAGTCAAGCACCGCAAAGTCGATTCTTCGATATCTCCCATTCATAAAAAGAATCCAGCGGCTTTACATGCACGAGGAGACAGCCAAACAGATGACGTGGCACAAGTATGGGAAGAGATTCGTGGACGAAAACAAGCAGTTGAAGATGGGACATCCATCCGATGGTACGGCATGGAAGAACTTCGATACAAAACACCGCCTTAAGGCAGCCGAGGCTCGGAATGTCAGAATTGCGATAGCAACAGATGGCTTCAATCCATATGGTATGTCCAATTCCAATTACAGTTGCTGGCCCGTGTTTGTTATTCCGCTCAATCTCCCTCCCGGAGTCCTAATGACGAGGAAGACCATGTTTCGTCGCTGATCATTCCAGGCCCTCATTACCCGGGGAAGAATTTGAGTGTCTACATGCAGCCGATTGTGGAAGATTTGAACCACTCTTGGCACCACGGGACATTGACGTACGACCGAGCATCGAAGACAAACTTCTGCATGAGAGTTTGGTTGCAGTATACCATGCATGACTTGCCCGGGTACGCCCTAACATGTGGATGGTGTACAGCTGGTAAGTGGCCATGCCCAGTGTGCAGGCATCGGCTTGAGTTCCTTTGGCTACAGAAGGGTCGCAAGTATGTTGCGTTTGACACGAATCGACAGTTCCTCAAAAGGAGGCATCCGTTTAGAGAAGACAAAAAGAACTTCAAGAAGGGCAAAGTTGTGCATGAAAAAAGATGTGCCGAAGTTTGATGGTACACTTGTTGAAGCCGAGCTACGTGCTCTCGTGCCGGCAGCCGACGCCTAACCGGCCATCAATTTGAGGGATATGGTGTAACGCACAACTGGACTCACGAGGCGGCTTTAACGAAGCTCGAGTATTACAAGGACCTCGAACTTCCCCATAACATCGATGTGATGCACACTGTAAAGAATGTCGCGGAGTCCGTCTTTCACACATGCCTGAACATTCCCGGGAAGTCAAAGGATAATGTCAAGGCTAGAGTCGATATTGAGATCCTCTGTGATAGGGAAAAATTACACATGAAGCGTCCTATTGGCCGTCAAAAGAATTGGTTCAAGCCGCATGCCAACTTCTGCCTTGATTCCATCCAAAAGAAGGAGGCATTCAGGTGGCTCAAATACGTCGTGATGTTCCCGGATGGTTATTGCTCGAATATGAGTAAGGGAGTTAATCTTTCGACGGGAAAAGTCACCGGGCTCAAGAGTCACGACTATCATATATGGATTCAGCGGCTCATGCCGGTGATGCTTCGAGGGTATATCCCCGAGAAAGTCTGGCGAGTGCTTGCGCAGTTGAGCCATTTCTTCCGCACGCTCTGTGCTAAGCAGATATGTCCCGAGGTTATTGCAAAGCTACAACATACAGTGCCGGAGTTGCTATGCAATTTGGAGATGATATTTCCGCCAGGCTTCTTTACTCCGATGGCACATCTCATTGTGCACCTCGCCAACGAGGCACTCTTGGGTGGTCCGGTGCAGTTTCGTTGGCGCTCCGTATTGAGAGAGAGTTTAAGTATATTCGAAAGATAATCGGAAACAAGGCCAAGATTGAAGCATGCATAGCTGAGGCAATATGCCTTCGGGAGATGGCAGATGCCGCGACAACGTACTATCCCGATGATGTTCCCACTCAGCATAACCCGGTCACTCGTTACAATGTCGACGTGCCCGAGAATGACCCCAAGCTAAAACTATTCCAATTCCCCGGTGGCAAGGCTGGTAAAGGAACAAAATATAAATTGGAGAACGAAGAGAAGGATTGTATAATGCTATATGTGCTTATGAACATGGAGGAAGTGATCCCATTCGTAAGGTAAAATGGTGAACAAATTACTTTGCGGCTAAACTAGTAACCTCGTCTCGGTCTAATGCTTATTTTCTCCTTTCAGCGAATTCACGGATGAAATGTGGCCGTATGATGAATTGCCCGAAACCTCGGAGATGGACACTCTACTGAAAGACGGTGCTCCCAGAATTAATAAAAACTTTGTGACATGGTTCATGGAAAAAGTAATTTCTAACCTTTCCTCTTACATTGCAACACGTGACTTGTCCCTCTTATTACACATAACTAATGCACACAACAAATTTGAAATGTTCTTGTAGGGCCGTGAGAGAAACGTTGATATGATAGATGAGTTGAAATGTGTTTCCCAAGGTTGTAGCCGTGAGGTGACCAAGTATGAGAAGTATGATGTGAATGGGTTTCGCTTCCACAGAGACGCACCGTAAGGGCCGGCGAATCCCAAAACGATAAATACCGGGGTCTTCACCAAAGGAGCCAACAACTTTGATTACTACGGTTTAAGGTTACAAAGTGTATACGAGTTGACATTCAATCGTACGAACGTGCAACTCAATATCGTCGTGTTCAAGTGTCATTGGTTCGACCCAATAGGTGGACAGAGAAGTGATAAGTCCATTGGGTTAGTTGAAGTTAAGCCTTCAACCACCTATAGCGGAGCCGATGTCTTTATTGTGGCTCACCAAGCCAAGCAAGTTTATTATTTGCCCTACCCATGCCAGAAAGCGGAACTCAAGGGTTGGGAAGTCGTCTTCCAGGTATCGCCACATGGTAACCTACCGATTCCCTCTGAGGATGATTACAACAACATTGACCCCGTGACATACGAGGGGATTTTCTATCAAGAGGAACAGGACTTCGGGGAATATATTTTAGAACCGTTTGTTCAAGAGGACCTCGGTAACGATGCAGAAACTCGTGGTGAGTCAGTGGTGGATCTAAAGGACATATCTATGCTCGAGAAGTTACTTGAGGCGAATGACAATTATGATGAGCCTCCACCCGTCGACCCTTCAACTTTGTACTCACAAGATAGTGATAGTGATAGTGGGCCAGAGAAAGAGAAAGAGAAAGAGATGGAGTATGAGAGTGAGCATGAGAGCGATGATGGCTGGTGAGGGTCTTTTATTCTTAGTATTTATTATGTCAACATGCTTCTTAATTGCATTGTGCCTTTTATTCTTAGTATCTTCATTTTATTATGTCAACATGCTTCTTAATTGCATTGTGCCTTTTATTCTTAGTATCTTCATTTTATTATGTCAACATGCTTCTTAATTGCATTGTGCCTTTTATTCTTAGTATCTTCATATAATATGTCTTTGTGCTTAACCGTTTTATTCTTCTCAATGCAGGATCGGACAATATGAGCAGCGGCAAGGCAGACTCCGAGAGCTTGCTTAAGACGCCGGCGCAGGTGAAGAGGAATATTCCTAGACCCACTAGACGGAGTGATCGAGCCCCGGTGCAAAATCCGCGTTACGCCGATGGTACCGATGGAGGACGAGGACGAGGAGGACGAGGTGGAGGTCGAGGACGAGGACGAGGAGGACGAGGTGGAGGACGAGGTGGCGGCGGGGTACACACGGACTTTGACGAGCCACCCTCCGCTTCTGGCGACGTGGCTCCTGAGTTGTACCTAGAGGGTCCGTCTAGTGGGGAGGTGGAGATGGAGACGGAGTCTACACACGAGTCGGACTCTAGGGCTGAGTTGGAGGTGATGGAGGATGGGGGTGCGCCGAAGCCCTTGAAGCTTCGTGGAGAAGCTAGAGTCCCCGATGCGAGGAAGGAGCCGAAGACCCATGATGACAAGGCCCTTATCATTCCTTCGAGCGATGAGTAAGTGTACTACTTCAGAAATTTCGAACATGTATTTTCATCTTGGGCATAATAAACAATTTGGCATGTGTACTAATGTGTGATTTATATGCACAAACTGGACATGGGATGCCAAGCCCCCCCGCATGCCTAACAGCTTGCTTGGGGCTCTGATTAAGAAGTTCTGGCCCGGCAGATACACTCCCCTTAGCACGGTCCCCGGTGGCCCGACGAAGCTAGCCACAACTTGGGCGGACTATGAGGATGCCCCTGCCGTAGGCTTCGCGACAGCTGCTGAGGCTGTGACCACCAAGTTCTGGGTAAGGCATATATTTCTCGAGCACCGTTCATAGTTGATGACCCTAATGTGCTAACTCATGACTTTCACAACTGATTTATGCATGATTGAAGTGCTTCTATCGTGTGGACCCGGAGCATGACACGCAGGCGCGTCTCACTTTGCGTGGCGCTTGCGAGAGGTTGACACCGCAGCAGTGGTACAACCAAAAGTTCACCAGCGCTAGTGCCTTCTGGGCTAACAAGGGTAAGAGGGTCAAGAAGGAGTACTATGTTGGTAACGAGCCTACGGAGGAATGGGCAATGACCATTGAGGAGTACATGTCGGTGAGTAAAATGTCAATGAGATTCTACATTGCTGCTAAGTTTTCATTGAATTATCTTGAGCTGAGTATTGCGTTTTCAGGTTTGTCCGGAGTGGGCCGAGCAGCATAGGGAGGCATGGGAGGAGCTGATTAGGGCGAGGTGGCTCAGGCAGGACGACGAGTTTGCAGCCGTGTCGAGGCGTAACATGGAGAACCGAGGCACCGGTGGCACACACTGCGCGGGAAACCGCGACTACACCCGCTTCAAGGGGAAAAAGGTATGTATATACATGGAACGACCTTCATTCATTTCCCGCCATGTCTCATTTGTGAGTACGCTTAACTTTTCTTTTCGCGATGCGGTGGCCGAGGCACCACTCCGGGGTGGTGCTTCATGATGCCTGATATATGACATGATGCGGACGAAGCGAAGCCCAATCCCGCATTGCCTCAGCCACGATTACTACGGCAATGCCAAGGCCGCCAAGGAGGACTACTGCGACATGGTCAAGTCTCGTCACCCCGAGGTGGATGACCCCTTGAGCATTCCGGTCGACGAGGAGTCGTTGGTCCTGTCGGGGCACGGGCGTCCGCATGGCCGTTTCCTTGGATGAATAAGGCGGTCAAGCCTACCCACTCCACGAGCTACACGCGCCTCAAGCATACCCTCACCGCCGACAGCCCCCAGCCTCGTCCACGGCCTGCTCGTCCACCCGCCTACGATATAAGTTTCCTCATTTTCATCCTCTTTCCGGTTTTCCTTCCTACATGGCTAAGTGTTTACGAGATTCATTGTTTCTGAAATTGTAGCCTGACTTCGAGGCGGCCTTCGAAGCCTGCAATGAAGCGTATCAGCAGGCCGTTGCCCAGTGGAATAGGCAGAATACGGCCTATATCACGTATATATCAGTAAGTCTGAATCTTCCTTCTCGCGCAAGTAGATGACAAGTCTCGCTTTGATGCTTTATTTACGCAAAGCCTAACTTGTAACCTATCTTGCAGGAAATGATGATCTCTATGTCTACTGGTACACCGCCACCGGATCGAGTTGCCGTGGCGGGGGACATGCCTATCATGCCATCGAGGGCAGCTTTCGCTGCGACTTACTACGGATCCACACCGGAGGTAAGTTCTTTGCCAAACCGGTAGTTACCACTTTCCTTTGCCTCGCAAGTTGCTAACATGTAGGGAACACGTAGGGAACGGGATGGTCCGGGAACCAGGCATCGCCGGGTGGGCGCGAGGTCACACCGGTTCATGAAGGTGGTCGGTCTGCGGGCGTTCGCTGGTGTCTCTCCGTCGACTACTCACCGGGACTACTCCCGGTGCCTCTCCGTCGACTTCTCTGGGCGTGCTACCGGTCCTTCTCCGGTGGTTCTTCTGCAGCTTCTACCGGAGCGAAACCCGGGCTCCTCGTTTCGCCAACGATGTGGGCGGACACACCCGGCCGGGTCCTTCCTCCGCTAGTCAGCACCGGGCTTCTTGCTTGCCATCATTTGCTAGCTACTACTATGTATTGGATGACATGGCACTCTCCTCTTGTATGCTACTACATGCACCATGTATGCTACTATGTGGATTTCATGCTATTTATGTGAATTATGGTGATTTTGGATGAATTATGGTACATTTGGTTGATTTTGGATGAATTTGGTCGATTTTGGATGAATTTGGTCGATTATATGATATTTATGTGAATTTGGTCGAATTTGGTCGATTATATGAACTGGAACTGGATTGCAACGAGCTAGGCCCAGGCTTGACAAAAAAAAAAAAAAAAAAAATGGCAGGCGCTATGCCGAGGGTAATGCCGTCGGCATAGACCCTGACATAGGGCCATATGGTCAGGTCTATGCCGAGGGGGTTGCCCTCGGCGTAGCCCGACGCGCCAGGTGCTGCCGCGTGTCCACGGTGGCGCTGCATGGGGCATGCATACGCCGAGGGGGTTGCCCTCGGCATAGCCTCTGGCTAGGGTGCGCCTCCGTGCGCCACGTCGCCTCTCCCGTCTCTCTACGCCGAGGGGTTGGGCCGTCGGTGTCTCTGGCCGCTCCGTTAACGTCGACGGCGCGCCGCCACGCTACGCCGACGGCGTCAACGCCGAGGGGCTTCTTCACCGTCGGCATAAAGCCAGGACGCCGAGGGTTAGCTCTACGCCGACGGCCCACCTACCTATGCCGAGGGACCCAGACGCCGAGGCGACACGCCGAGGGCTGCCGTCGGCGTAGCCTACGCCGAGGGCAAGGCGTGGCTACGCCGAGGGCAGCCGGCCGTCGGCGTAGAGTAACATTCCTGTAGTGATTTGCCTTATCAGCTCAAGAAAACAGTGGGCCTCACATCAGCGTGCGTTTCTCACATCACACTCTATAAAACTGTGCTCTCTGCTAGAGTGCTCCGGAAACCACGACGAACGCAACTTTTGAGACGTGCAATGGATCGAGTTATGCAACCGTTGCTGGACGAGCTGGGAGTTGATTAGCAATAATGCTAAACATACGGATGTTTACGGACGACTTACGGGGCGTGGCTCGTCTGCAGTACAGTTGATACTGTACGGTACAGTAATGAGCTCCATCTGCCGTCCATTGCATCCGACGACGTACAACTAGCTCCTAATTCCAGTAATCTCAATGTCTTCTTCCTCTGCGCGTATGAAGCCACAGTGCCGCACTACCTCTGATATCAACGCGCGCCCGCAGCAGGCAACTGCTCAACCGGTGAGTCCATGGACTTAGCTGCCGCAAGGAAGGGCATGTCTGGCACTCCGCTGACTGTTGTGCTTGGTCTGCTACGAGCAAAAGGGTCATAATCGACCAGGCATATGGCCATTGACAATCTCTAGGGGCAGGATTCCTTGTGGATCTGCTTGTGCCCTGCGCTGCGCCGGAGTGCCATTGCTAAAGGCCTGATTCCTACTGGAACTGTCGCGGTCGAACAACAATAAATGCATGTACGAGGTCGTGTGCGGAAATCGATGGCCACCCGATGAACGGTGACTCTGAAGACGATTAGTCTCGCATGCTCCCGTTCCAGGACTTTGGGCTGTTCGGCAGGGCCAACACGCATACTGCGCAGCCAATGGAAAGCGAGTTTCCCATCCGCCTCCCTTCTTCACCAAACGTCGCCGGATACCAGTACCTCGTCGGAGAACCCCGCAGCAGCGGTCCATGATAACGGCGCTCTTTGCTACGCGCGGACTTGCAGAAACCGGGGAAGAAGAAGAGATTGAAGGTAGCATCTGAGATTGTCTTTGGATGCAAATCAACGGCAGATAAGTGCATTACTGTACGCATACAGTAATAGTTCTACTGCAGACGAGCCACGCCCGGCTGGCTGACGAGGCCTGGATCCTACATGGAGGCTGAACGGAAAAAACAATCGCGGAAAAAGGCAGGGGCTGCCGCTAATTTTGCAACGAAAAGCTGAAACTGCTCCGTATGTTTTGACCTTCTTTGAGATCGGAAACTGCACCTTCGTCTTCGTCGTGATCGGCTGGACGTGCATACGGAGAGCACCGTCTTCCTCAACCTCAACCTGCAGATAGACCTCGCCGTCGTGCCACCGGCCGAGCTGCTCCCCTAACACCGGACTTGCCACTAATTATGTGAGAAAGAGAAACTGCAACGTAAGTTTGGCACCTGATTCAGATCGGGGAAGACAGAGTTGCCTGCCTCCATGCTGTCGTCAATGCAAGGCCACATACCGGTAGATCACTCTTTTCTTTAAACCGCATGCAGGTAGACCTCGCCGTCGTGCCGCCTGCCGAGCTGCTCCTTGTTGATGGACGCCCACCCAAGTACCCGGACTCACATACGGCCAAGCTTCTCGAGTCTATCAAGAAGGTTTGCCATCATCCAGATCAACCCAAACTGAAAATCTGCAGGTTTGATGTCCATATAAATAGGTTAAAGTGCGTCATGTAATATCCTTCATGAGCTGAAATTTATTTATGATTTGTCGGAATGGATGATCAAACTTGCACTGTTCAAGATTCAAGTGACATGACTATTTCAAGCGATGACGATGGCATTGAGCATCAGAAGAAAAGCAGTGTGGAACTTGAAGAGGACCAGAGTGCAACTCAAGCAGATGTGTTACTTGAAGATCCAGAATTGGGGATGACATTTGACACTGAGAATGATGTGCACGAGTACTACAAAAATTACGCTAAAGCAAAAGGGTTTGGTGTGACGAGAAGAAGCTCAAACAGAGACGAAAATGGAGAGCTGAGGTACCTCACAATTTGTTGCTCTCGTCATGGTAAGACTGAGTCCAACTCAAGAAATATATTGAAGCCAAAGCCAACAGCTGGGTTAGGATGTAAAGCTAAAGTTAATATTGTCCATGGTCCGTCGATGGTCATTTTGGGTCATAATCATACACTAAGTCTGCATAAATCTCAGTTATTTAGATGCAACAAAAGGTTGAATTACAGTGTTAAACGCAGGATTGAGTTGAATGACCGGGCTGGAATACGAGTAAACAAGAATTTCAATTCTCTTGTTGTGGCAGCGGATGGTCTTGAGAATTTGACCTTTGGTGAGAAAGAATGTCGCAATTATCTAGAGAAAACTAGAAGATTGAAACTTGGAAGTGGTGATGCCGAGGTTGTTTGTAACTATTTTATAAAAATTCAATCAAACAATCTAAACTTTTTTACTGTCTTGGATGTTGATTATGAATCCCGACTTAGAAATGTCTTTTGGGCTGATGCAAGAAGTAGAACAGTATATGATTCATTTGATGATGTCATAACTTTCGACACCACATACTTGGTTGCCCTTTGCTTGTTTTGTTGGAGTGAATCATCATGGACAATCTGTGTTGCTAGGGTGTGCTTTATTATCGAATGAAGATACTCCAACATTTGTTTGGTTATTTGAAGCATGTATGTCAAATCGTCAACCAAAAGCTATTGTGACCGATCAAGCAAAAGCTATCAAGAATGCCGTAGAAAAAGTTTTCCCAGATGCCCGATACAGGTGGTGCTTGTGGCATATAATGAAGAAGCTACCTGAGAAGTTAGGCGGATATGATGAACATGAGTATACCAAGACTACAATTGGCAAAGCAGTTTATGATTCGTTAACAATTAAAGATTTTTAAGATTCTTGGATGGGTATGCTTGAGAGGTATAATATTTCTGATAATGAATGGCTTAAAGGGCTCTATGAAAATCGGCACCGTTGGGTTCCAACATTTGTGAAAGATGCATTTTGGGCGGGTATGTCCACTACACAACGTAGTGAGAGTATGCGTGCATTCTTTGATGTGTATGTTAATGCCAAGATAACATTGAAGCATTTTACCATCCAATATGAGAATGCTCTTCGTGATAAAGTTGAGAAAGAGATACTTGCTGATTTTATGTGTGCTGACTCACAAGAAAATCAAGCAGATCGGTGGAGAAAAAAATGTAAAAAGAAAACACAATTTTATCCGGTGCACATATGGAGGCATGTAAGACTCTCCTGTTGCAAAACGTTTTGATAAGTTGTGCAATTTTTTCTTCCCACTTGCTGAGACAGGCTCCATCTCAGAGGAGTCATGCAATGATTTGATTGAACAACTTCGCAATCTGAAAATTAAACCATCTGGTAACTCAAGTTCTGAAAATAGCAACGAACATCTTGGTACAGAGGAAGGTGGTGCACCATCTATTGGGGAAACAAGTAAAACTATACTGAGTCCAATAGATGTTAGATGTGCCGGACGTCCTCCTTCATTGAGAAAAGAATCTAAGGTTGATAAGCTTATTCGTGAAGCAAGAGAAAAGAAGAAAAAGGCCGAACAAAGGGAGAAAAAGAAAGATGCACAAAGGGAGAAGAAGAAAGCTAAACAAGAAGTATTTATGCCAATATCTTGTTTCATTGAAAATCTCTACATATTTTAAGTTTACTAATTTAGTATTTATTTCAGGCTTGCTCCACGAAATTGAAAAATAAAAGATCCAACGCAAAAAGAAAATCTTCGGAGAATGACATTCTACAACAACAAAATATGGAACATGAGGTACATATTTTAGTTTCATTGCTATTCAAGTATGCATTTCTTTATTTTCAGTACATACTTGAGCATCCATGTCATTTTATGGCTTTATTTGGAGCAGGAATCTTTTCAATTTGGCATTAGTTCTGGCAACATAAATCCGCTCATCACAACTCTAGTACCATATGGCACTAGTAGTGACCACATAAATCCAACCATGACAACTACTATCCCATCTGGAGCAACTAAGGTATCTTTATTTTCATTTCTTTATTTCTAATAAGTACTTCTACATACAATTCACCATATGAATTTGCTTCGTGCAGGAATCGTTTGAATTTGGCGTCAACAACATAAATCCAATCATGACAGCTACATTACCATTCGGAGGTTCATCGACTGTTGCTACTCCTCCTGTTCTCGGGAAATATACGAGCAGGTTGTTTCAAGTTCAGCAATGCTCCACTGCTCTGTCCAGATCTCCACGCTTACATTTTGATGGAACTGAAGGGCCCAGCAATACTATGGATCATATTTAGAACGATTTTTGTAATAAAAAAAGATGTTGGGCGTAGTCCTTTTTTATGCACTTGACAACTTAATGCTGCTATCAGTGTTCAGCCCAGTAGAGTTCATCGGCAATACTGCCCAGTAGAGTTCATCTCCTTTTGCAATTTATTCTACTGGTTCTTGTTCCTCAGAAATGTAATATGGTTTGATTTTATCTTATAGTGCGGAATTCAGCTTTCAGCAATCTTAGCTTGCATGTTCCAGTCTCCTATTGTACTATGCTTTTGGAATCATGTGTGAGAAGCCAATCCTACTTCAGAATAGGTGTACTAGCCTTAACATCTTAATTTTGATTTCTCCAGTTATAATCTTCTTAACTTGGTTGATCATTTTCTCCAATCGTATAATTCCCTTGTATTCTATCTGCTTTGATAACTTCCATCCACCAACGAAACACAAGAAATACACAGTTATAGTTTCTAGTTTCTGATTTCTCAACTATCACTAAGAATACCCTGAGAAAAATGTACTTCATAATAGAAGACATCAAACAAAGCCTTTTTAGCCATCGGTAATAGTGAGAAGAATTAGACAAGTATTCAAACTCCAACATATCTACAATGTATCACATCTGCCAATCAAGATAACAGAATGCAAATTTGCCAATCAAACATGTTTCTTATTCATGATCACAGCATACATCATGTCACTTTATTTTAGCAGAACAAAGCTACAAGCTGCAGCATTTGCAATTTCTCATACATTTGATAGTTCAAATTCACACAAATGAGACCAAAAGCTGATGCTTCTGACAAGTGATCTCACGAGATGCTGCTTCTTGCAATCTACACAGCGAGACCACCATTTGCCGGAGAGGAGGAGGTCACACTGCTGCTTCTGAAGATAGCGAGCTCAGCTGTTCGCCGACCAATAGCGTTTTTTTTTAGATTCAAGGCTCCACGAGCCCGACTTTAAATTAATAAAGCCCACAACGGCCAGAGTTTACAAAATGCTGAAAGACAGCTTACAGGAGACGAAGAACAAGCACTAAAAAGAAAAAGACATTGAAGCAAAGCTTGATCTACGACGCCATTGTTCCGCGCTGCGATCTGACTGAAGAGGAAGTGAGATTCTGGGAGCACGCCACATAGGACTCGTACCATCGTCGAACACCATAGGAAAGCACAATGCCAGACGCTCCACCTCCGAAGAAAACCCCTGTTTTCTCGCCCCGGATCGGGGGGCGCCGCACCTGTCAAGAGGGGGATCTGCTCACCTGAGCACGCCTGGGCAAAGCTATGAGGTTGGGAAGACGCTGGTCACCGCCACACCGCGTCGCTACCGGAGACCGCCACCGCCGCCATAGCAACCATCACCACGCCGCGACCCAAACTGCCAGAAAAGAACACACCGAAGCTGCGGGAAAGAAAGTGCCAGTGCCCATGGTTGGCACCCTAGCTCAACCACCGGATCACTGCGGCTACCGGAGAAGGGACCCTTCCCCTCTCACTCACCAAGGCAGAGAGCGCCGGGGAAAGCAGAACGCCGTGCCAGCACCAGCCCTGCAACATAGAAGACGCTCGCTCCCAGCAGCCAAAACCACCATCGAAGACACGACCACTGACCTAGCCATCCCAAGGCGGCGCCTTCAGGAAGGGGACGACGCCGGAGCGCCGCCGCCGCCCAAGCCGAGACTTTTGGGTTTTCACCCGAGATAGGGAAGACAGGGAGGGGGTAGAGTACCTCGAAATCGCCTTCAAGAAGGAGATCGGCGCCAATAGCGTCGACGACTTCGTGGCCGCCCCGTCGGCCAAGGGTTTCCCCCGGTCCAGCGCTCCACCTCCAACTGCAGCAACCCAGCAGAGCAAGTCCAGGGTTGGGCAGGGTCGATCTTGACGCAGAAAGGCCACAGCTCCAGATCCGGCGCGGTAGACCACCGGGGCGATCTCCCCACCGCGTCCCTTCCACCGGCGCCTCGCCACCCGCGTAGCCAAGGCGCACGGCAACCAGCATCAGCAGACGGAGCCCGCCGGCCAATAGCGTTGAGCCGCCGAGGACGAGGAGGTCGACCCCAGCTGCCGAAGAGGGCGAGCTCGCCGCGCCGCTTCCGAACACGGAGGGGGTCGTCGCCGCGCTGCTTGTGTAGAGGCGAGCTCGCCACGCCGCCAATGACGACCAAGAGTTTGTTGATTCGCTTCCGATGAGGTGGAGGTCGATGCGCCGCCGTCAGATGAAGGGGAGGTCACCTGGGCCACTTCATAAGAGGGTCAGCTCGCCGCTCTCCTCCGAAGAGGTCTCGCAGCTTCTGTCGCCAGCGTCGCGGCGCCGCCACCGGCGAGTTGGAGATGGGGATCGAGGAGCAGTGCGGTTGTACGGATGGTTCTATCTCGTGGGAGAGATTAATTTTCCTTTTTCTATTTCCTTTCATGGTTCTGATCAAGTAATCCACACGTCAGCGCGTAAGAGCATCTCCACTCGTCTCCCCGACGAGGCCCCCACCACTGCGTTTTGTCATCCGGACGGCGAAATTCGCCCAGTCGCGCCCCCGGTTCCTCGTTTTCGTCCGGATTTGGGCCTAAATTCATCCGGCGATTCCACGCCATCCCCAGCCCCCCGGGGAGCTCTCGGGGAGTCCGGACGAAACGAAAACGCGGGAAACGCCGAGGAAACTTCCCGCGCGTCTGGTGGCCCCAACTTGTCGGCGAGGGACACCGATCGTCGTCCTCATTGCATCGTCTTTCGCGCGCTGTAAAAGCCTGCCGCCGTTCAGCATTCGCCGGCCGCGTAGCTTCCACGCGGCGAGTTAATGTCGTCGCATCGTCTTCCGCGCACGCATCGTCTTCCACGCACGCATCGTCTTCCACGCGGCATTAATCGCCGGCGCCCGCCGCGCCTATATAAGCCGCTCCACTCGCCGCACCGTCCCTGCTCCACTCTTCCTCCATTCTCCCTCCACTCACCCTCCACCGATGGCGTTCTACGACGACGACGGCGCAGCCAACAACGGCTTCCCTCGCCGATCGCTCCACGCGTGGGAGGGGCACCTCCTCCACCAGGCGGGGTACCCCTGCCCGCCGGACATGAGGCCCCCGGCGGCGGGTGGCGGCTAAGCGCTGGTGGCGTGCCAATCCCGTCGCCGCCCCAGGGCCACGGCCTCGACGTTGCCATCGAGGAGGCGCGGATGGCGATGACGGAGGAAGAACGCGCCGACCCGCACCACCACCCCGAGAACTACACTCGGTGGAACTCTTTCTTTCTCCGGCGGTGGGAGCGCGAACTGGCGTCCTACGACGGCCCGCCACCTCCGCCTCCGCGCAACAACGCCGCGGGTCGCCGGCGTTGGTGGAGCGTCCCGAATAGGACGCTCCATAACGTCCTCGAGCACATCGAGGGCGGCAACTCGCCGAGGCTCACGATGCCCCCTCCATCGAGGGCATCGACCAGCCGCCAACGGGGAAAGAGCTGGCAGCCACGGCGCATGGCTGCCAGTTCCTCGTCGTCCGGTTCGGCGGTGAGGTCGATCTCCTGGTCGGCGCCGGTGAAAAAGGAGCCGGATTCCCCGCCGAGCCACCGCACGCGCGGCGGCGGCATCGTCATCCGCGAGCCATCGACGGCACAAGGACGGCGCCGCCCCAAGCGCGAACATGACACCTCCGGCGAATGGAAGCGAAAACCGGCGAAGGTGAAGGTGGAGGAGGACGAAAGCGCCGAGGACGCTGCCATCCTCGAGGCCGTCATCGCGAGGTCCCTACAGGACCTCGTCCCCACCGACAACGCCATGCCGCTCGACCAGGCCTGCGCCTGGTCGAGGGAGCAGTGGGAGAAGGAGGAGGCGAAGCGGCAGGCGAGGCTCCTCCAGGACGTCGCTCGCTACCGGCGGCCTGCGACTCCTCCATCTGGCGCCACCGTCCCCACCGTCGACCTCGAAGCCTCCGACGACGACCTATACAAGCCATCACCGTCCCCGCCTCGCACCAGTGGCCGGTGGGGAGACGCCGGCCAAGGCAGCAGCCAGGCGGCTTCGGCGCCGCCGCAGTTCGACGACGACGGCTCCGACGACGATGGCGGCGACTACACGGTGTTCTACCGCCATTTCGGCATGCCGTGTTTTTATATTTACAGTTGTATTCCCCTAGCCGAATTCGAAATATAGTTGAATTCGGTCTCTATGTATGAACTTCGTCCTCTATATAGTAAATATCATTAAATTTAGTCTAAATTTGACCGTTTTATGCCGTAGTTTGTCAAGTTTCCGTTTTTCAAATTTAGATCGCCGTCTTCGCCTTAGATCGCGGCTGGGAAACTACTCCTCCTCACGCCAAATTTACGTCCAATCCGGACGTAAATTTCCCCGGATTTCGGCGTGGGGAGGGCAAACGAGTGGAGATGCTCTAAGGAGTCCGTAGGCTGTTTAGTCCCTAGGTGTAGCATTATTGGTTAATTAGAGCGATCTTCACTGTCACCTCCTCTCCAGGCAATCGCCAACATCAGACATAGCTAGTGTGTGTGCTGGTGTGTGGGTTCTTTTGTGTTCTTGTTGTTATACTTCTTGTTGTTATACTTCATTAAGCTTACTGGTTGAATCTGTAAAACTTAAGCTGAAATGCCCAGCTGATGATGTGCTACTGTTGGTTAGGGGCTTTATTAATTTAAAGCCGGAGGCACGCAAGATGTGACCTCCAGTTGCTTAGGGCCGGCCGTGGAGCGTAAAAGGTATTGTAAAAGTTTTGTATATGATGCGACTCACACTCAGAGACAGTGAAGTTGACAAACTCCACACGTACCAATGCTAACGGCAAGCAATGCAACGATCACGTTATTCCCAACCCAACAAACTGAAAACACAAGCTAAAACAACCCAGCAAATTAAACCATGAATGGGGCGTTCATTTCATGCACCGGCGGCGGCGGGACTAGCGTAGACATAGGCATCCAGCTCGAGGACGGCATTCCTCCCGCGCCAGCTCGCGGTTTTCCAGAGCACGTAGCCGGTGGCCATCCTGAAAGCCCCGGTCCCGCCGACCACCGCCAGCTCCCTCTCCGGCATGGCGATGTCGTTGCGGCCCATCACGGCGAGCGAGCTCCCGTTGTAAGGCCCGTCGTCGGTGAACAGCACGTTCATGGAGAGGAGCATCGCGGGGTCGCCCTGGGACGCCGTCACGTAGAATCCCTGGGCGTGCCCGATGACTCTCGACGCCGGTGTAGGGCCCTCGGTGAGGCGGTCGTCCATGACCACCGTGTCGCCGAAGCGGGCGCCTCCGCCGGAGCCCTTCAGCGGCTGGCCGGTCCCGTTGACGATTAGGACGGCGGTGGGTTTGGGGCCAGTGTAGCCGTCGTGCATGTAGAAGTGGAGATGTTTGGGGGCATTCTGCGTTCCGGTGCCGTCTATGGAAGAAACGGTGGCCATGATGCCGGTGAGTAGCGTAGCTAGAGACACAGAGGTGAGTAGGGAAGCCATGTTTGATTGTTGCCGGTGTGTTGATGTTCTTAAATAGTCCACTAAGGCTCGTATGATCGCGTTGGCGCTCGTAGGAAGGAGAGGACAGCGTATTGTAGGTAGGGCGATCGAATGAATTGCTTCCGAGTGCTGCTGACACTGTTGGGACTTCGCCGTCGACCCCTACATGCACATACGCAAACAATGTTAGTATAGTAGATGGTGCGGTGCGCGCTGGTAATTAATTTAAGGAAGTCGATCGAGGGAGGTATTTTGGAGCGGAAAAAAGGTAGCCGTTGGGTGCCGAGGACTACAGACCGATCGACGAAGAACTCGAACGTGACCGCGCATGCACAGCTGCATTGATGGAGTACATACGGAGCAGGGGTACTTCTTTTTCTTCTCTCACTTTTTCCCTGTCGGCGGTTGAGCTCCTAATAAAAACAACTGTACGTTCACTAGGGAAAACAGCACTTTGCCTTGCAACGATTTGCACGGCAAAGAGCTCCATATACATGGCAAAGCCTTTGTTGTGCGACGCCGCACGGTAAAGATCATACGGCAGTGCTGTCGACGGCAACGGTTTCTTTACCGTGCGCGCCCCGAAAGTTGCACGGCAAAGCCTTTGCCGTGCTCGCCGTTCGCTGCCGTGCGCCCAACAGACTACCGTGCAACGATCCTTTGCCGTGCGCTCGCAATCTTTGCCGTGCGCTCAGACGCTGCCGTGCGCCATGGTCGTTGCCGTGTGTTGGGGCTTTGCCGTGCGTCAGCCCAGTGCCATGCAACGACGCTTTGTCGTGCGCCCTGCCCCTGCGTGCAAAGGCACCTCCATTTTTCAGATTTAGATGTTTTTCATTGTTCTCTGTATACAATTCAATATATATGATATATATCCATAACAACAATATATGTAGCACTTCAACAACATATAACACGTGCATATAGTCCATACAAGTGCATATAGAGTCCATACAAGTCCATTACAATGACGACAAGTGCATAATCCAACAAGTTCATAGAGTTCATAGAATCCAACAACGACAAGTGCATAGTCCAAAGATGAAAAGGAAGAGCATGACGACAAGTTCATAGAATCCATATGGCATTAACCTTGTCCTCCTCCATTGCTTCCCATGGCACCATCTTCATTGCTTTGTCCTTCTCCTACAAGGTGAAAAGGAAAAGCACGACATGCGATGCATTTAGCATGCATGGCTACATTTACATATTGACATGGAATTAGCATTTGCATATTGACATGGAATTGAACAAGTATTAGCATTTGCATATTGACATGGAATTGAACAAGCATGGCTCTATGGCTACATTTTAACAAGTATTAGCATTTGCATATTGACATGGAATTGAACGTGGTGGCATGGAATGGCTAAATTTACAAGTGTCATGACATTCTACCTAGAAGCACGTTGGGCACAAGTGTAGGAGAACTCACCGGGGACCAGGTTCCGGATGATGTTCGTGTTGCTGACGGTGAAAAGTGTCACTGGGCTCTGAGTGAGCGGTACCTGGATGAGCGGCATGTTCGGCATCATCTGCGAAGGCGCCCCTGCAACTGATGTCATGATTAGTCAATAAGACAAGAGAAAGGACATTTGGTGGAGATATGGAGTTAACCACTTACCCACAGCAAGGAGAAAGGAGGAGTAGGAAGACTCCCCGGTGGAGAAGATAGAGCGGCTTGGCTCATCATCCAGCTCATCTGCTGCTGCTACATCTGCTGCATCATCTGCAGCAGCTGCTGCTGGTAGTCCCTAAGCTGCTGCTCCAGATGCGCCTGCCGCTCCTGGGCCTTCTGTTCCCTTGCTGCCATCTCCACCTACGTTGTGTTGTCGTGATGTCATTAACATTTCAATGGAAAGCATGTAAAGAAACATAGAGGACCGAGGAAGAACATACCCGTAACCGCTCGACAGCTAGATCCGAAACTCGTGGCCGGGTCTCTACCTGAGGCTGGCCGCTCTGACGACCATGACGGATCTGGCGAAGAGTTGGACCAGTCGCTGGGTCGACGTACCCGTCACCAAGTCATTGGTGTCGATGCTTCATGCCTTCTCCCGCAAGCACCGCAACCTCAACGTCAAAGTCCTCGGCCTCTGGCTGGGAGGTCTCGTCGTGCTTCTCCTTGAACTTCGAGACATATGCCGTACACTGGGTCTCGGCTTGCTCGTTGACCCACGTGGACCCCGTCTCAGGATGCGGCGTGCGCCTTTGCTTCATCTTTCGAATCAAGCAAAAGAGAACATGTAATTAAGTGAAGTGGGACACCCTTGCGAAGTTAACAATATATAACGTGAATTCAAAGAATGAAGGAACCATTTGCTCACCTCGGCCTGCATGTGAAGAGAGATGGGGATGCTGCCTTGGATATGCAATCCACCTTGCATCTCTGGCCGCTTATGCTAGCCCTCCTCGTGCTTCTTGAGGTACTCGGGGCATGTCCACCACATGACCATCGCCAGAAAGCACTTTTGGTCGTTGCCGATGTACTGAGGAGGGTTCTACATGCACAAGATAGACCCATTATGCTAAAATAAACTACATGGTGATAAAGAAATCAATAACACATAAATGCAAATACCTGGAGGTACTGCCACGGTCCCATGAGTGTGTCCCGAGCGTCCTTGATACGTCTCAAACGTATCTATAATTTTTGATGCTCCATGCTTGTTTTACACCAATTCATATATGTTTTGCTTACACTTCGTTGCATTCTTACATGATTTCCGGCACTAACCTTGACGTGGGCATTACCCTTCGGGTAACCAATGTTGCCCTATCATGTATTTCCTAGTTGGAGGCCCATGAAGGCACTCGATGGCAAGATGGGCCACTAAGGCGGTGCAACGGAAGATTCCTTGAAGTACAAGACGCGGAAGGAGCCGAACAAGGAAAGTCTAGAGATAGATATACTGTAAACCTAGTCGTACTCGACTAGACCTCTTGAGACCTGGCCTCCTATATAAAGGCCAGGAGAGGGGCTGTCGAGACACACAACCAATCTTAGCGATCTTAGCCAACAGAAGCTTAGAGCTAGGTTACCCTAGTACTTAGCCATCTCGACGAGATCTCAGCCGAACTATTCGGCACCCCATTGTAACCCATTATCATCATAATCAAGAACATACAGGCAGGACGTAAGGGTTTTACCTCATCGAGGGCCCCGAACCTGGGTAAATCGCTCTCCCCGCTTGTCTATGAACCGATGTCTCGTGTCAGCTTGCAGGATTCCATCAACCCTAAGCCCCTATCGGAGGGTATTGCCGAGGAGCACCCTCGACAATTGGCGCCATCTGTGGGAACCCTGTCGACACAAGGCAGGACATCGGCAATACCAGTCACGTCTGCGGCGTTCGTACTCGAGTCGCCAACGCCACCAGATCCAGAAGACCCGATCCGCTGCGGATCCTTTGAGTTCATACCACATCTCGAGCCACCACATTCGATCTCTGCAGAATCGCATGACGGCATGACCACAACTTTCGGAGGCGTTCACTTCATCATCGACTCCGGAGGCTTTCTTCGCCTCCCTAGGGCAAGTACATCTGGCTCAAGAACCTCAGTCTCGGCAGGTGACGTTCCGGCGGCAACCTTGGAAATCCCGCCCAGAAACGCGCAGGGAGGCAGCCGAGGAAGTTTCGACCTCGCAACGGGACGAAGGAAAAGACGAAGGGATTCGCACCGTGGAGAGGAAGAACGTACAGCGACTCACCCTCGCCAATCTGAACGAGGGCAGCAGGACATGCAACCGATCCACGGCCGCACCCGTTCGCCATGTTTATCGGCTACAGAGCAACTCGAGGCACCATGTTACCTCCACTCCTACATTGATCCGAAGGATGGTCGAGAGAAATCCAGTCACCTACTAAGGAACTGCCGACACTTCCTGGAGATTCGACAGTTCTGTGATGATCTTAGAGCCGAAGCCATATCAAGAGTTCACATGATGGAGAAGAGGGCAAGATCTTACGGCCATCCGCCAGAACCGTATGTACCAGAGCCGTACGAACCAATGGAGAGAGAGGAGTATGTACCAGCCGAAGCATTCCCAGAGCCACGCGGACAGGTCAACATGATCCATAAAACCAGCTTTTCAAAAAGGGAAATCAAGAAATTCTCGCGAGAAGTGAAGTATGCAGAAGTAGCTATGGTTGACACACCCGAATTCATCGACTGGTCGGAGCAAAGTATCTCCTTCGACAGGACAGACCACCCGAAAGCCGTCCCTAGACCGGGTCACGCAACCCTTGTCCTTGAGGCGCAGATTGGAGGGTACAACATGAGCAAAGTATTCATGGATGGAGGAAGTGGCTTGAACCTACTATTCGCAAACACAATGAGAGCAATGGGTTTAACAGTCGACATGCTAAGAGAGTCTGACACAGGGTTCCATGGCATCATACCGACTCGACCCACTTATTCCCTTGGTAAAACATCACTGGATGTAGTCTTTGGAACACCCAACAATTTCAGGAAGGAGAAGATCGAGTTCGAAGTAGTCGACTGGGAGTCTCAATATCACGCCATCCTCGGCAGGCCCGCGTTTGCCAAATTCATGGCCCTACCTCATTATGCGTACCTAAAACTGAAGATGCCAGGCAACAACGGGACCCCAATAACCGTTCATGGGAGCTTTGCTCGATCAGACACCTGCGATAGGGAGTTCCAGAAAATCGCCTCGAAGTTCAGTGCCAAGGAAGAACACAATGCAATCGATGCTGCCACAGATCATATGCAACCACCAGCCGACAATTGAAATGTAAGATCCGATGAATTCGATGCTACAAAGGAAGCCAAGAAGCTGCAGGTGCATCCCACTGACCCGAAGAAAACGGTCAATACGTCGGCTGACCTTACGGTCGCATAGGAAGGCGCGCTCATCGAGTTCCTCCGTGAGCGCTGGGAGATATTTGCATGGGAACCATCCGACATGCCAGGTATCCCCAGGGAACTCGCTGAGCACGCCCTTAATGTTGACCCGACAGACAAACCAGTGCAGCAGTCGATGCGCCGATTTTCCGAGCCTAAGAGAAGAGCAATTGGCGAGGAAGTCAATCGACTTCGCAAAGCAGGATTCATCCGAGAGCTCAAGGAATCTGAGTGGGTGGCCAACCCTGTTATGGTGCCCAAAAAGGACACCACCGCTCTGCGTATGTGTATCGATTACACCAGCCTCAACAAACACTGTCCGAAGGACCACTTCCCGCTGCCTCGTATTGATCAGATAGTCGACTCCACAGCCGGATGTGATCGCCTCTCCTTCCTTGATGCGTACTCCGGATATAATCAGATCAAGCTGAAGAAAGAAGACCAGGAGCTAACCGCGTTCATCACACCACACAGCGTTTTCTGTTACAACGTCATGACATTCGGATTGAAAAACGCAGGAGCAACTTATCAACGTTGCATGCAGGCTTGCCTTGGAGAGCAGATCGGGAGAAACATCGAAGTCTACATTGACGATATCGTGGTGAAAACAAAGCACATTGCCACTCTCGTCGATGATTTGCGGGAAACTTTTGACAACTTAGACAAGTATAAAATCAAGTTGAATCCCAAAAAATGTTTCTTCGGAGTGCCAGGGGGGCAAGTACTAGGGTACTTCTTCTCGGTCAGGGGAATTGAAGCCAACCCTTTGAAGATCAAAGCTATTCTCGACATGGAGCCGCCAAAGAATCTGCACCAAGTGCAGCAACTAGCAGGACGATTAGCAGCGCTCAGCAGGTTCATCGCCAAGCTAGGAGAAAAAGCTTTGCCCTTCTACAATTTGATGAAAAAATCAGAAAAGTTCGAGTGGACAAAGGAGGCGCAGGAATCCTTCGACAATCTGAAGAAAATCTTGTCGACATCTCCAGTCCTCGTAACCCCCCGTGAGAAGGAAACACTGCTAATGTATATAGCTGCGACATCCCAAGACTTTAGCAGCGTCTTGGTCGTCGAACGAGAAGAAGCAGGGAGAGTTCATGGCGTGCAAAGGCCCGTTTACTACCTCAGTCAAGTGCTCACACTGATACGCGTAGATGACGTATTGTCTTTCCGTTCAACACGCATCCTTTGGGAACCCCAAGAGGAAGGTGTGATGCGTACAGCGGCAAGTTTCCCTCAGTATGAAACCAAGGTTTAATCGAACCAGTAGGAGTCAAGAAGCACGTTGAAGGTTGATGGCGGCGGGATGTAGTGCGGCGCAACACCAGGGATTCCGGCGCCAACGTGGAACCTGCACAACACAACCAAAGTACTTTGCCCCAACGAAACAGTGAGGTTGTCAATCTCACCGGCTTGCTGTAACAAAGGATTAACCATATTGTGTGGAAGATGATTGTTTGCAGAAAACAGTAGAACAAGTATTGCAGTAGATTGTATTTCAGTAAAGAGAATTGGACCGGGGTCCACAGTTCACTAGAGGTGTCTCTCCCATAAGATAAACAGCATGTTGGGTGAACAAATTACAGTTGGGCAATTGACAAATAAAGAGGGCATGACCATGCACATACATATCATGATGAGTATAGTGAGATTTAATTGGGCATTACGACAAAGTACATAGACCGCCATCCAGCATGCATCTATGCCTAAAAAGTCCACCTTCAGGTTATCATCCGAACCCCCTCCAGTATTAAGTTGCAAAGCAACAGACAATTGCATTAAGTATGGTGCGTAATGTAATCAACAACTACATCCTTAGACATAGCATCAATGTTTTATCCCTAGTGGCAACAGCACAACACAACCTTAGAACTTTCATCACATCGTCCCGGTGTCAATGCAGGCATGAACCCACTATCGAGCATAAGTACTCCCTCTTGGAGTTACAAGCATCTACTTGGCCAGAGCATCTACTAGTAACGGAGAGCATGCAAGATCATAAACAACACATAGTTATAACTTTGATAATCAACATAACAAGTATTCTCTATTCATCGGATCCCAACAAACGCAACATATAGAATTACAGATAGATGATCTTGATCATGTTAGGCAGCTCACAAGATCCGACAATGATAGCACAATGGGGAGAAGACAACCATCTAGCTATTGCTATGGACCCATAGTCCAGGGGTAGACTACTCACACATCACACCGGAGGCGACCATGGCGGCGTAGAGTCCTCCGGGAGATGAATCCCCTCTCCGGCAGGGTGCCGGAGGCGATCTCCTGGATCCCCCGAGATGGGATCGGCGTTGGCGGCGTCTCTGGAAGGTTTTCCGTATCGTGGCTCTCGGTGCTGGGGGTTTCGTCACGGAGGCTATTTGTAGGCGGAAGGGCAGGTCAAGAGGCGGCACGAGGGCCCCACACCACAGGCCGCGCGGCCAAGGGGGGGCCGCGCCGCCCTAGGGTGTGGCCCCCTCGTGGCCCCTCTTCGTCTCTCTCCTTCGGACTTGGAAGCTTCGTGGCAAAATAGGACCCTGGGCGTTGATTTCGTCCAATTCCGAGAATATTTCGTTACTAGGATTTCTGAAACCAAAAACAGCGAAAAACAAAGAATCGGCACTTCGGCATCTTGTTAATAGGTTAGTTCCGGAAAATGCACGAATATGACATAAAGTGTGCATAAAACATGTAGATAACATCAATAATGTGGCATGGAACATAAGAAATTATCGATACGTTGGAGACGTATCAGCATCCCTGCTTAGTTACGCTCGTCCCGAGCAGGTAAAACGATAACACAGATAATTTCTGGAGTGACATGCCATCATAACCTTGATCATACTATTTGTAAAGCATATGTAGTGAATGCAGCGATCAAAACAATGTATATGACATGAGTAAACAAGTGAATCATAAGCAAAGACTTTTCATGAATAGCACTTCAAGACAAGCATCAATAAGTCTTGCATAAGAGTTAACTCATAAAGCAATAATTCAAAGTAAAGGCATTGAAGCAACACAAAAGAAGATTAAGTTTCAGCGGTTGCTTTCAACTTGTAACATGTATATCTCATGGATATTGTCAACATAGAGTAATATAATAAATGCAATAAGCAAGTATGTAGGAATCAATGCACAGTTCGCACAAGTGTTTGCTTCTTGAGGTGGAGAGAAATAGGTGAACTGACTCAACATTGAAAGTAAAAGAATGGTCCTCCATAGAGGAAAAGCATCGATTGCTATATTTGTGCTAGAGCTTTGATTTTGAAAACATGAAACAATTTTGTCAACGGTAGTAATAAAGCATATGTATCATGTAAATTATATCTTACAAGTTGCAAGCCTCATGCATAGTGTACTAATAGTGCCCGCACCTTGTCCTAATTAGCTTGGACTACCGGATCATCACAATGCACATGTTTTAACCAAGTGTCACAAAGGGGTACCTCTATGCCGCCTGTACAAAGGTCTAAGGAGAAAGCTCGCATTGGATTTCTCGCTATTGATTATTCTTCAACTTAGACATCCATACCGGGACAACATAGACAACAGATAATGGACTCCTCTTTTATGCATAAGCATGTAACAACAATTAATAATTTTCTCATTTGACATTGAGGATATATGTCCAAAACTGAAACTTCCACCATGGATCATGGCTTTAGTTAGCGGCCCAATGCTCTTCTCTAACAATATGCATGCTTAACCATAAGGTGGTAGATCGCTCTTACTTCAGACAAGACGAACATGCATAGCAACTCACATGAAATTCAACAATGAGTAGTTGATGGCGTCCCCAGTGAACATGGTTATCGCACAACAAGCAACTTAATAAGAGATAAAGTGCATAATTACATATTCAATACCACAATAGTTTTTAAGCTATTTGTCCCATGAGCTATATATTGCAAAGGTGAATGATGGAATTTTAAAGGTAGCACTCAAGCAATTTACTTTGGAATGGCGGAAAATACCATGTAGTAGGTAGGTATGGTGGACACAAATGGCATAGTGGTTGGCTCAAGTATTTTGGATGCATGAGAAGTATTCCCTCTCGATACAAGGTTTAGGCTAGCAAGGCTTATTTGAAACAAACACAAGGATGAACCGGTGCAGCAAAACTCACATAAAAGACATATTGTAAACATTATAAGACTCTACACCGTCTTCCTTGTTGTTCAAACTCAATACTAGAAATTATCTAGACCTTAGAGAAACCAAATATGCAAACCAAATTATAGCATGCTCTATGTATTTCTTCATTAATGGGTGCAAAGCATATGATGCAAGAGCTTAATCATGAGCACAACAATTGCCAAGTATCACATTACCCAAGACAT
This sequence comes from Lolium perenne, assembly GCF_019359855.2. Taxonomy (NCBI): domain Eukaryota; kingdom Viridiplantae; phylum Streptophyta; class Magnoliopsida; order Poales; family Poaceae; genus Lolium; species Lolium perenne. The sequence goes on from NC_067244.2 coordinate 48,057,274, forward strand.
TTATAGCAATTACTACATGTATCATTTTCCAATTCCAACCATATAACAATTTAATGAGGAAGAAACTTCGCCATGAATACTATGAGTAGAAACTAAGGACATACTTGTCCATAAGCTACAGCGGAGCGTGTCTCTCTCCCATAAAGTGAATGCTAGGATCCATTTTATTCAAACAAAACAAAAAACAAAAACAAACCGACGCTCCAAGCAAAGCACATAAGATGTGATGGAATAAAAATATAGTTTCAGGGGAGGAACCTGATAATGTTGTCGATGAAGAAGGGGATGCCTTGGGCATCCCCAAGCTTAGACGCTTGAGTCTTCTTAGAATATGCAGGGGTGAACCACCGGGGCATCCCCAAGCTTAGAGCTTTCACTCTCCTTGATCATGTTGCATCATACTCCTCTCTTGATCCTTGAAAACTTCCTCCACACCAAACTCGAAACAACTCATTAGAGGGTTAGTGCACAATAAAAATTAACATATTCAGAGGTGACACAATCATTCTTAACACTTCTGGACATTGCATAATACTACTGGACATTAATGGATCAAAGAAATTCATCCAACATAGCAAAAGAGGCAATGCGAAATAAAAGGCAGAATCTGTCAAAACAGAACAGTTCGTATTGACGAATTTTAAAATGGCACCAGACTTACTCAAATGAAAATGCCCAAATTGAATGAAAGTTGCATACATATCTGAGGATCACTCACGTAAATTGCCATAATTTTCTGAGTTACCTACAGGGGGATTTTGCCCAGATTCGTGACAGCAAAGAAATCTGTTTCTGTGCAGTAATCCAAATCTAGTATGAACTTTTCTATCAACGGCTTAACTTGGCACAACAAAACACTAAACTAAGATAAGGAGAGGTTGCTACAGTAGTAAACAACTTCCAAGACACAAAATAAAAACTAAGTGCTGTAGGTAAAAACATGGGTTGTCTCCCATAAGCGCTTTTCTTTAACGCCTTTCAGCTAGGCGCAGAAAGTGTGTATCAAGTATTATCAAGAGACGAAGTGTCAACATCATAATTTGTTCTCATAATAGAATCAAAAGGTAACTTCATTCTCTTTCTAGGGAAGTGTTCCATACCTTTCTTGAGAGGAAATTGATATTTTATATTACCTTCCTTCATATCAATGATAGCACCAACAGTTCGAAGAAAAGGTCTTCCCAATATGATGGGACAAGATGCATTGCATTCAATATCCAAGACAAAAAAATCAATGGGGACAAGGTTATTGTTAACGGTAATGAGAACATTATCAACTTTCCCCAAAGGTTTCTTTGTAGAATGATCAGCAAGATTAACATCCAAATAACAATTTTTCAGCGGTGGCAAGTCAAGCATATTATAAATTTTCTTAGGCATAACAGAAATACTTGCACCAAGATCACATAAAGCATTACAATCAAAATCTTTAACCTTCATCTTAATGATGGGCTCCCAACCATCCTCTAGCTTTTTAGGAATAGAGGCTTCGCGCTCTAGTTTCTCTTCTCTAGCTTTTATGAGAGCATTTGTAATATGTTGTGTGAAAGCCAAATTTATAGCACTAGCATTAGGAATTTTAGCAAGTTTTTGCAAGAACTTTATAACTTCAGAGATGTGGCAATCATCAAAATTCAAACCATTATAATCTAAAGCAATGGGATCATCATCCCCAATGTTGGAAAAAATTTCAGCAGCTTTATCACAGGCAATTTCAGCAGTTTTAGCAGTTTCAGGCAGTTTCTCGCGCTTTGCATTAGAAGTGGAAACATTGCTAACACCAATTCTTTTATTATTATTAGTAGGAGGTGCAGCAACATGTGTAGCATTAGCATTACAAGTGGTGGTAATAGTCCAAACTTTAGCTACATTCTTTTCTTTAGCTAGTTTTTCATTTTCTTCTCTATCACACCTAGCACGCAGTTCAGCCATTAATCTTATATTCTCATTAATTCTAACTTGGATGGCATTTGCTGTAGTAGTAATTTTATCATCGAAATCCTCAGGTTTAGCAGCCATTTTATTAATTAAAGAAGATTGTGATGCAGACATGTATGAGATTCGGTTTTCAGCATTAGCAAGTTTAGTTTGCAACCCCGAGATCTCCCTATTCAGATATTCAAGTTGATTCCCTATATTCTTCAACAAGGTAGATTGCTCATTCATTGATTTAGTAAACAATTTATTTTTCTCATATTGTGATTGCATAAAGCTCTTAGTGGATCTTTCAATTTCTAGCATCTTCTCTTCATTAGGTGAAACATATCTACCATGAGAATTACCATTAGCAGGATATGGCCTAGAATCATTGTAATTGTTATTTTTAATGAAATTCACATCAACATATTCTTTTTGAGCACCCAATGACGCTAACGGAACATTATTAGGATCAATATTAGTCCTATTATTCACAAGCATAGACATAATAGCATCAATCTTATCACTCAAGGAAGAGGTTTCTTCGACAGAATTTACCTTCTTACCTTGTGGAGCTCTTTCCGTGTGCCATTCAGAGTAGTTGATCATCATATTATCAAGAAGCTTTGTTGCTTCACCAAGAGTGATGGACATAAAGGTACCTCCAGCAGTTGAATCCAATAAATTCCGTGAAGAAAAATTTAGTCCTGCATAGAAGGTTTGGATGATCATCCAAGTAGTCAGTCCATGGGTTGGGCAATTTTTAACCAGAGATTTCATTCTTTCCCAAGCTTGAGCAACATGTTCAGTATCTAATTGTTTAAAATTCATTATGCTACTCCTCAAAGATATAATTTTAGCAGGGGGATAATATCTACCAATAAAAGCATCCTTGCATTTAGTCCATGAATCAATACTATTCTTAGGCAGAGATAGCAACCAATCTTTAGCTCTTCCTCTTAATGAGAAAGGGAACAATTTTAATTTTATAATGTCACCATCTACATCTTTATACTTTTGCATTTCACATAGTTCAACAAAATTATTGAGATGGGCAGCAGCATCATCAGAACTAACACCAGAAAATTGCTCTCGCATAACAAGATTCAGTAAAGCAGGTTTAATTTCAAAGAATTCTGCTGTAGTAGCAGGTGGAGCAATAGGTGTGCATAAGAAATCATTATTATTTGTGGTTGTGAAGTCACACAACTTAGTATTTTCAGGGTTGGCCATTTTAGCAACAGTAAATAAAGCAAACTAGATAAAGTAAATGCAAGTAAACTAATTTTTTTGTGTTTTCGATATAGCAAACAAGATAGCAAATAAAGTAAAACTAGCAACTAATTTTTTTGTATTTTGATTTAGTGCAGCAAACAAAGTAGTAAATAAAACTAAGCAAGACAAAAACAAAGTAAAGAGATTGAGAAGTGGAGACTCCCCTTGCAGCGTGTCTTGATCTCCCCGGCAACGGCGCCAGAAAAAGCTGCTTGATACGCGTAGATGACGTATTGTCTTTCCGTTCAACACGCGTCCGTTGGGAACCCCAAGAGGAAGGTGTGATGCGTACAGCGGCAAGTTTCCCTCAGTATGAAACCAAGGTTTAATCGAACCAGTAGGAGTCAAGAAGCACGTTGAAGGTTGATGGCGGCGGGATGTAGTGCGGCGCAACACCAGGGATTCCGGCGCCAACGTGGAACCTGCACAACACAACCAAAGTACTTTGCCCCAACGAAACAGTGAGGTTGTCAATCTCACCGTCTTGCTGTAACAAAGGATTAACCGTATTGTGTGGAAGATGATTGTTTGCAGAAAACAGTAGAACAAGTATTGCAGTAGATTGTATTTCAGTAAAGAGAATTGGACCGGGGTCCACAGTTCACTAGAGGTGTCTCTCCCATAAGATAAACAGCATGTTGGGTGAACAAATTACAGTTGGGCAATTGACAAATAAAGAGGGCATGACCATGCACATACATATCATGATGAGTATAGTGAGATTTAATTGGGCATTACGACAAACTACATAGACCGCCATCCAGCATGCATCTATGCCTAAAAAGTCCACCTTCAGGTTATCATCCGAACCCCCTCCAGTATTAAGTTGCAAAGCAACAGACAATTGCATTAAGTATGGTGCGTAATGTAATCAACAACTACATCCTTAGACATAGCATCAATGTTTTATCCCTAGTGGCAACAACACAACACAACCTTAGAACTTTCTGTCACTGTCCCAGGTGTCAATGCAGGCATGAACCCACTATCGAGCATAAGTACTCCCTCTTGGAGTTACAAGCATCTACTTGGCCAGAGCATCTACTAGTAACGGAGAGCATGCAAGATCATAAACAACACATAGTTATAACTTTGATAATCAACATAACACGTATTCTCTATTCATCGGATCCCAACAAACGCAACATATAGAATTACAGATAGATGATCTTGATCATGTTAGGCAGCTCACAAGATCCGACAATGATAGCACAATGGGGAGAAGACAACCATCTAGCTACTGCTATGGACCCATAGTCCAGGGGTAGACTACTCACACATCACACCGGAGGCGACCATGGCGGCGTAGAGTCCTCCGGGAGATGAATCCCTCTCCGGCAGGTGCCGGAGGCGATCTCTGGATCCCCCGAGATGGGATCGGCGTTGGCGGCGTCTCTGGAAGGTTTTCCGTATCGTGGCTCTCGGTGCTGGGGGTTTCGTCACGGAGGCTATTTGTAGGCGGAAGGGCAGGTCAAGAGGCGGCACGAGGGCCCCACACCACAGGGCCGCGCGGCCAAGGGGGGGCCGCGCCGCCCTAGGGTGTGGCCCCCTCGTGGCCCCTCTTCGTCTCTCCTTCGGACTTCTGGAAGCTTCGTGGCAAAATAGGACCCTGGGCGTTGATTTCGTCCAATTCCGAGAATATTTCGTTACAAGGATTTCTGAAACCAAAAACAGCAGAAAACAAAGAATCGGGCACTTCGGCATCTTGTTAATAGGTTAGTTCCAGAAAATGCACGAATATGACATAAAGTGTGCATAAAACATGTAGATAACATCAATAATGTGGCATGGAACATAAGAAATTATCGATACGTTGGAGACGTATCACACACCCGCAAGACAGAGGTACCCCCATCATCAGAAGCTGGCATACGCAGTGTGGAGGTCAGCTCGCAAGTTACGGCACTACTTCACAGAGCACCCGATTATCGTCGTGAGCGAAGCACCACTGAAGAACATAATGACCAATCCAGAGGCCACATGTCGAGTGTCCCAATGGGCTATCGAGATAGCACCACACGACATAACCTACGTCAATCGAACAGCGATAAAATCCCAAATCCTCCCAGATTTCGTGGAAGACTGGATCCAATCACAGACACCAGCAGCACCCGACATGTCGGGGTCGTGGATAATGTACTTTGACGGGTCAAAACGAAGCACAGGTGCAGGAGCAGGAGTGGTGTTGATATCACCGCAGGGAGACAAGATGAAGTACATACTACGTATGAATTTCTCACTGCCGACGAACAATGAAGCAGAATACGAAGCGCTGCTGCACGGAATGAAAATGCCAAAGGAATGCGGTGCAACTCGTCTGGAAATCTATGGAGACTCAAACTTGGTGGTGCAACAGTCGATGAACCTGTGCGACGCGGTCAGCGATAACATGATCGCCTATCGGCAGCTGTATCAAAATATGGAAGCTAAATTCGAAGGATGTGAGCTCAAGCATATTAACAGAGCCAGCAACGAGGAAGCCGACACTTTGGCAAACATCGGGTCCATGTGCTCCCCTATTCCAGACGGAGTGTTTTACGAAGTGATCACTCAGCGATCAATAAAAGAAAAAACATCGGCACCTCCAGAACCGTCGGCTGATGAATTGGAGGCAAGCTCGCAGCAAGCTGCCGAAGAATCTCCAACTCCTCCTGCCGAACAAGTCCTCCTCCTCGAGCCACTATGGACCAAGCCGTTCCTAGCGTATCTAACGAAGCAGGAGTTACCAGAGGATCCGGTAGAAGCAAGACGAATCGTTAGGCGATCGAAAGCCTTCACCATAGTGAACGGTGAACTTTACAAGCGCAGCATTTCCGGTATTTTCCAAAGGTGCATTGCCATTGACGACGGAAGAGCACTGTTGCGTGAGATACACGAAGGAACTTGCGGACATCACGCAGGAAGCAGGGCCCTCGTGGCGAAGGCCTTCAGAGCAGGATTTTACTGGCCAACAGCAACATCGGATGCTCGCGATCTGGTCATGAAGTGCGATCCCTGTCAGCGACTTTCACCAAAACCACATGCCCCTGCCACAGACCTGATGACGATACCTCTGGCGTGGCCGTTCGCTCAATGGGGACTCGACCAAGTTGGACCGCTGCCAAGATCATCGCCTGGAGGACACACGTATCTATTAGTCGCGGTCGACAAATTCACAAAGTGGATCGAGGCAGTACCGGTGCGAAACCAGAAAGCAAAAACAGCAGTACAATCCTTCAGGGGAATAACATGTCGATTTGGTATGCCTCACAGTATCGTCACAGACAACGGAACCAACTTTGGCTCCAAAGAGTTTCGAAAATTTTGCGATGACGGAGGAATCAAACTAAAGTTTGCATCAGTGGCCCACCCACAGACCAACGGCCAGGTGGAAAGGATCAACGGTCTCATAGGGGATGGCCTCAAGAAACGCCTTACAGGTGCAGCTGGAGCTTGGGTCGAAGAGTTACCATCCGTACTTTGGAGTTTGCGTACTACGCCTAACAGGTCGACTCAGTACACCCCATTCTTCTTGGTGCATGGAGCCGAGGTAGTCCTGCCAGCCGACGTTCGGTTCGAAGCACCTCGGGTGACAGCATACACGGAGTCTTCTTCCAATATCACGCTACAGGACGCTGTGGACCTCCTCGACGAGGCGCGAGATATTGCCTTGGCAAGAACGACGGTATACCAGCAGGCGCTGAGAAATTATCACAGTCGACGAATACGCAGTCGAAGCTTTAGTGTCGGGGATATGGTGCTACGGCTGAAGCAGGAGAGACCCTTGAAACTCGAATCCCCATGGGAAGGACCGTATATCGTCACTGAAGTGATACCAGGAGGAGCCTACTGGCTCAAAAACCCAGCTTCAGGAAAAGACGTTGAGAATCCATGGAACATTGCACATTTGCGACGGTTCTATACATAGGATACGATTGTTTTTAATTACTCGACAGCCCTTAAGGTTGCTTTTGCACTATGAATACAAGTTCTAATCAGGTTTTCTACCTTTTTTCTTGCTCCAGGCCTTATCATCCGAACATACCGTATGAGGCCCTACCATTGGCTCTTACTCCCATCGGGAGCGCTGGCCTAAAACATACGCTTACACAGTGTCATTAATTAAATACTCTCAACGGGAGCTAAGATTAATGATGCACAAAAACAACCAATCCAAGCCTCGAGAAAATACACGAGTGCTGCAGTCGATGGTTATATTATCACAAAATAAGGCTCAAACCGGTGCACCGTGTGACGAAGCCAAGTGTCTAATTCCCTCGACTAAGTCGATGGGTCTCGCTCTTACAAAACATACGTAGAGGCTTCGCAATAACATTGCATAAATCAACGAAGTCGTCGAGAGAGCAGGTTGAACTGATCACTCAGCCGCCCTCGACAATAAAAAATCAATCAAACTAACATAGCGTGCAACGTACGCAATAAAATTGTACAAAACAATCTTATGCAGGTATAAGGTCATTACATTCATGATCGGGTTCCCCGGTCCCAGTGGGCCTTCAGATCCTTCTCAAAGCATGACTCCATCCGAGAAACAATGGTGTAAGCAGGACCTCTAGCAATGTCATAATATTGGCCTAAATCCCTCTCAGTATTTGCTACGACTCCCAAGTCTAAAGACGGATGGCACGCCAATATTGAAGCAAAGGCCAACTCAGCACCAGCCAGGAGTTCTTTCCGCACCAACTGTCGAATCCTTTCGGGAGATTTGAATCGGGTGAACAGGGCAGATAAGGTTTCGGGTGCTTGGTCCAGAGGGAACAAGGTGTTCCAAACCATCGTGAGATGAGCGTGGAACTTATCAAAGTAATAATGCGCCTTCTCCACCCGATACTTAAACTTCGCCATGACAATAGCCTTCGGACGATGCAGCCATAAATCGTGCTTCGGGTGCGCAACGTCAGTCATCGCCTCAACCTCTTCATGGATCTTCTTGTTCTCCTCAGTTGCATCCGAAGCTACGACTGAAAAGGAACGAGTGTCAGTTAAAAAAACATTCAGGCTATGTCAGGAATCAGAAGATGGGCTAATACTTACAGCCCAAACTTTCGGTAGCAACATGAAGACCATCGAGAGCGTATTGCTCGATGGCAGTCGCTATCTCCCCCTTTTTCTTCACCAAGGCTGCCATCGCCCGAAGAGAAGTAATGTCTTTATTTAGACAAGACACTTGGTCACGCAAGCGGCGAACAAGGCCTGATTCATCATTACTCGAAGGGTCTGGAAAAAGCTCAGCACGGGAAGAAGATGAAGGAACCTGCAGTATAGTCCCCAGTTCAGACCAGCATTAACATAAAAACTCCCATCGGGAGCGCTTGGCATATATGATACATTCAAAATGATGTTCGAATTGGCAACAGAGCCGAAATAAAACTGGACTACGTCAAGTTACGGTTGATCTTATTTACAACAAGTCAAACAAAAGTTCAAGGGTTCGCCGATGATGAACCAGGGGCAGATTCAGGAATAGGCTTGGCTTGTGCTTCATCTACTAGCTTCAGAAGTTGATTGGCACAAGTTACTGCCGATCTTTTGAAGGGTTCAAGGTCGACTAAATGGTTGTCATCGTCGACAGGTAATGCCTTAGATAACTTCTCCAATTCTGACCCCATCCCATGGCCCATAAGCAACTGGAAAGTAAGAACCGCCCCGAATAAACGGTTACGGCGTTTCAATACCTCCACAGGCTCGGAAGGATCAACAAGGAAAGCATCCGCCATCTCGTCGAGAGTCTTGTCCTGCTTCATTTTCGGGAAGATCATCGAGTATAGCCTCGACAATGCTCCTTTGGTCTTTTGCAGAAGTCCAAGGACTTGGACATTAGACTCAGCGGCAAGCGACAAGGCATCGGCTGTAGAGTCCTCCCGAAGCTGATGACGTCGAGTGACAGTTATGTCGGCGGCCTCTGAAAGAAAGACAGATCAATAATCAATGAAGAAACACCAAGAAAGAAACGGTGTACCATGGATCTTACCTAATAAATTCTTGATGGACTCGCAGAGGACGCCTTCCTTCTTGTCGACTGCAGCCGCCGCCGCACGCCTGGCATCTTGTTCATCCTTCATCTGCTGCTTCAGCTTCTTCACCTCCTCCTTCAGCAAGGCGTTCTCATTCTTGGCGTCGGTAGCAAGCCTGTTGGCTTCAAGCACCTGGTCAGCCGAAGATCTGATAGTCTTTCGAAGTTGGGAGTTTTCAGCCTCAAGTCGGGTGAATTGATCGGCGAAATCCGCTACAGCATCGACTGTGACGTAAATCGGCTGCAGCAGGAAAAATCAAGAAGACTCAGTCGACAGAAACTCGACAAAGCAGGGCAGATTAAATACTTACATGATCACGACCAGCCGATGGAGTGGGAGCATCGCCAGGAGGAATAACTTTCGACACTGGAATCTGATACGTCTCCAACGTACCTATAATTTCTGATGTTCCATGCTTGTTTTATGACAATACTTACATGTTTTGCTTGCACTTTATAATGTTTTTATGCATTTTCCGGAACTAACCTATTAACAAGATGCCGAAGTGCCAGTTCCTGTTTTCTGTTGTTTTTGGTTCCAGAAAGGCTGTTCGGCAATATTCTCGGAATTCGACGAAATGAAGACCCAACATCTTATTTTTCCCGGAAGACCCCAGAACACCGAAGGAGAGTCGGAGGCGGGCCAGAGGGCCACCACACAATAAGGCGGCGCGGCCCCAGGCCTGGCCGCGCCAGCCTATTGTGAGGAGCCCCCAGGCACCCTCCTGCGCCGCCTCTTCGCCTATAAGACCCCTTTCGACCTAAAAACGCGATACCAATTGACGAAATTCCAGAAAGACTCCAGGGGCGCCGCCACCATCGCGAAAATCCAATTCGGGGGACAGAAGTCTCTGTTCCGGCACCCTGCCGGGACGGGGAAGTGCCCCCGGAAGCCATCTCCATCAACGCCACCGCCTCCATCATGCTCCGTGAGTAGTTCCCCCATGGAACACGGGTTCTAGCTGTAGCTAGTTGGTATTCTCTCCCCCATGTACTTCAATACAATGATCTCATGAGCTGCCTTACATGATTGAGATTCATCTGATGTAATCGGTGTTGTGTTTGTTGGGATCCGATGGATTGTTACATTATGATTAGTCTATCTATAAAGTTTGTGAAGTTATTGTTGCTGCAATCTTGTTGTGTTTAATGCTTGTCACTAGGGCCCGAGTGGCATGATCTTAGATTTAAGCTCTATACTTATTGCTTAGATTGTATCTACAAGTTGTTTGCACATGTCTATGTCTGGAACCTAAGGCCCCAAAGTGACAGAAATTGGGACAACTGGAGGGGAAGGCTTAGATATGAGGATCACATGTTTTCACGGAGTGTTAATGCTTTGCTCCGGTGCTCTATTAAAAGGAGTACCTTAATTTCCAGTAGATTCCCTAGAGGCCCGGCTGCCACCGGCTGGTAGGACAAAAGATGTTGTACAAGTTTCTCATTGCGAGCACGTATGACTATATATGGAAAACATGCCTACATGATTAATAATCTTGATGTTCTGTCTTAATACTATTTCAATCCTATCAATTGCCCAACTGTAATTTGTTCACCCAACACTTGTTATTGGAGAGTTACCACTAGTATAGATAGTTGGGAACCCCGGTCCATCTCTCATCATCATATACTCGTTTCTACATGTCATTGGAAGTAGTATCAACTATTTTCTGGTGCCATTGCTCTCATATTACTGCTCTTTGCTCTTTATTCTTGTTACTACTGCTCTCATATTACTGCTGCTTTCACATCACCCCTGTTACTAGTGCTTTTCCAGGTGCAGCTGAATTGACAACTCAGTTGTTAAGGCTTATAAGTATTCTTTACCTCCTGATGACCCACAAGTATAGGGGATCGCAACAGTCTTCGAGGGAAGTAAAACCCAATTTATTGATTCGACACAAGGGGAGACAAAGAATACTTGAAAGCCTTAACAGCGGAGTTGTCAATTCAGCTGCACCTGGAAACAGACTTGCTCGCAAGAGTTTATCAGTAGTAACAGTTTTATAGCAGTAGCAGTAGTGAAATAACAGCAGCAGAGTAACAAAGACAGCAGTAGTGATTTTAGTAAACAGCAGGATTAAAATACTGTAGGCACGGGGACGGATGAACGGGCGTTGCATGGATGAGAGAAACTCATGTAACAGTCAAGCAGGGGCATTTGCAGATAATAATAAAACGGTATCCAAGTACTAATCAATCTATAGGCATGTGTTCCAATTATAGTCGTACGTGCTTGCAATGAGAAACTTGCACAACATCTTTTGTCCTACCAGCCGGTGGCAGCCGGGCCTCTAGGGAAACTACTGGATATTAAGGTACTCCTTTTAATAGAGTACCGGAGCAAAGCATTAACACTCCGTGAACACATGTGATCCTCACATCACTACCATCCCCTCCGGTTGTCCCGATTTACTCACTTCGGGGCCATTGGTTCCGGACAGCGACATGTGTATACAACTTGCAGGTAAGATCATAAACAACGAATATCTTCATGAATCAATAACATGTTCAGATCTGAGATCATGGCACTCGGGCCCTAGTGACAAGCATTAAGCATAACAAGTTGCAACAATATCATAAAAGTAACATCTACGGATACTAGGCACTATGCCCTAACAATCTTATGACTATTACATGACCAATCTCATCCAATCCCTACCATCCCCTTCAGCCTACAGCGGGGGAATTACTCACACATGGATGGGGGAAACATGGTTGGTTGATGTAGAGGCGTTGGCGGTGATGATGGCGATGATCTCCTCCAATTCCCCGTCCCGGCGGAGTGCCAGAACGGAGACTTCTGGCTCCCGAGATGGAGTTTCGCGATGTGGCGGCGTTCTGGAGGGTTTCTGGCGACTTCCACTTCTCCCCGTGCATTTTTAGGTCGAGGCCGATAAGTAGTCCGAAGGAGGGCGTCGGAGGCCGGCCGAGGGGGCCACACCATAGGGCCGCGCGGGCCCCCCCTAGGCCGCACCGCCTTATGGTGTGGGGCCCTCGGGCCTCCACTTGATTTCTCCTTCTGGCTCCGTCAGTATTCTGGGAAAATAGGGCCTTCTGTCAAAATCCCGAGGTTTTTCCTGAAAGTTGGATTTCTGCACAAAAACGAGACACCAGAACAGTTCTGCTAAAAACAGCGTTAGTCCGTGTTAGTTGCATCCAAAATACACAAATTAGAGGCAAAACAACAGCAAAAGTGTTAGGGAAAGTAGATACGTTTTGGACGTATCAACTCCCCCCAAGCTTAGCTTATTGCTTGTCCTCAAGCAATTCATTTAACAACTGAGCGATAAAAGAACTTTCACGAACACATTTGCTCATATGATGTAAATATTCTCATGCTATGGCTAACACTTAGGCAGTTCATAATAAGGTACATGCAAATAAGATCATCCATAGCTATGTCAATCATGGAAAGGTACCAACAATTAATAATAAGCATCATGAACCATGTATATAAGCACGATTGCAATGTTCATAAAAGAATATGATAGAGTGGTATCTCGCTTGCCTATATTTGATCAGCAAAACATAAATGCTCAGGCACCTCTGAAGTTCATAGAAAGACTAGAAATAGTGATTGTCAAAGATAAAAGCATCAAAGTTATACCACAATCAATCATATTTTGAGACAAGCATATTATACTAAGAATGACAGTTGTGCTCTCAAGAAAGTGCTCAAAGAAAGGATGGAGACACAATCATAAAAGTAAAAGATTGACCCTTCGCAGAGGGAAGCAGGGATTAACATGCGCTAGAGCTTTTCATTTTTATAAAGACAGAAGTAAAATGGTTTTGAGAGGTGTTTGTTGTTGTCAACGAATGGTAATGGGTACACCAACTACCTCGCCAACCGGACTTTCAAGAGCGGCTCCCATGAAGGACGTTATCTCTACCAGCAAGGTAGATCATCCCTCTTCTCTTTTGTTTACACACGTATTTAGTTTTATTATGGGTGACACTCCCCCCAACCTTTGCTTACACAAGCCATGGCTAACCGAATCCTCGGGTGCCTTCCATCAATCACATACCATGGAGGAGTGTCTATTTGCAAAATTAAGTTGCTTACTGATGAATCAGAGCAAAACATGTGAAGAGAATTATTAGTGAAAGTTGATTAATCGGGGCTGGGAACCCCATTGCCAGCTCTTTTTGCAAAATTATTGGATAAGCGGATGTGCCACTAGTCCATATGAAGGTCCATCAAGAGTAAATGACAAGGTTGAAAGTTAAACACCACATACTTCCTCATGAGCTATGAAACATTAACACAAATTGAGAAGCATTTCGAAGGTTTAAAGGTAGCACATGAGAATTTACTTGGAATGGTTTGAAATGCCATGCATAGGTATTTATGGTGGACACTCTGGAATAACTTGGTTTTCATGTGTTTGGAAGCACGAGCAGCGTTCCCGCTCAGTACAAGTGAAGGCTAGCAAAAGACTAGGGAGCGACAAATCAAGAGAGCAGTAACTGTCATAATCATGCTTGCGGCAAAATAAATTAACCGAGGCATAAAAGTGATACAAGAACTCAAGCAATGTAAATCATTGAGGCTTAATTGACTCTTGTTCAGTCATATGCATGCGTGAGCATGTGCCAAGTTAATTCAAACGAATTATTCAGAGGAGGATACCACAATATCATACCTATCTATGAATAAAACAATGTAAGCAAACATCCATGACATGCTACTCATATTAATAAATTGGAGCTAAACATGAGAGATCATGAACTACTAGACTTTCTTAAATGACATATACCTCACATGAACCAACTAAGCATGCTCACATGGATGAGTATATGTACAAAAATGAAAACAAATAGAGTTCATACCAGCCTCTCACCACAATCAGATTGTCGTAGATCGTCATTATTGCCTTTTCACTTGTGTAGCTTGGATAATATGAAATGAAAACCACGCTCCAGCCACCGAAGACCATTGAACTCATAATGAACTTTACAAACCAAAGAAGAACAGCAAATATTTTTGGTGTTTTCGAATTTGAGAACAAGAACAAAAGGAAACAAGCAAACAAAGCAAAATCTTTTTGGGTTTTCTTACAGCAAACTGGCAATAGCAAATAAAGCGAAACAAATGCAAGAAACCAAGATAAACAAATGGTGAAGAGAAACAACAGAAATATTTTTGGTCTTTTTGTGTTTTAGGAAAGAAACAAAGCAAGAACAAGAAAATGAAAACTAAAAGAAACACAGAAAAGCGAGATGGCAGAAATCTGCCAAAACCTGACAGCAGTACAGAAATCGATTTTTACAAAAATCTTACGTTGCTCAGCTCGAAAAGTGTTCAACTAATGAAAGTTAGATAACAACCTGGGGAACCTGCACAAAAATTGGCAGCTCAAAATAACGTTCTGGCTGTGCGCACGAATTTTTCTAGTAACAGTCCAGAATCTGTTTTCAGGCAGCACTTCCCCAAATATCATCTCCCTCTCATGAGAAAACCACTCAAAGAGACTAAACAAGTATGTACAAATATCCAGCAACCATAATATGCAAAGAATGAGTGATGCCGGTATACCCCCCCCCCCCCCAAGCTTAGGCTTTTGGCCTAAGTGGAGTTCAATCCCATCGAGGGTCTGGGTTCCACGTCGGTGGATCATACATGGAGTAGTCATAATAAGGTACCGATGCAGAAGAAAAACGTGGGGGTTCCTCATACCCAGCTTGTGGATGCGAAGAGCTCGCTGCATCGGATGACGAATCGAGATGTTCCTCGGCCTCCTCCGTGTTGCCTCTTGCACGATGGTTTCCTCCCTCTATGTATGCATTAACTGCACTTTCTGTGACTGACCAATCCTCCCTGGAATCAAGGTTAAACAGAGAAGGTGCAGGCAATCCTACTAATTTTTCAACTTTCTTAGTTATTGTCCAAGATTTCTTGTAAAATGTTATTCTGTAAGACAGGTTTCTCAAATTAGACGAATCAGAAACAAATTCATGCTTAATCATGGAGACTATGTCAAGTTTCTCTATGGGGAGCTGAATATCAAGATGGTGAGGTTCTACATTATGCATAGCTAATAAGCGAGAGGCGATGACACCTCCACAAATTCCTCCCTTCCCACGGTTAGTAGCAAGTCTGTTGGCTATCAAAGCTCCCAAGTTATAAGTCCTATTACCTTGTAATGCAGTAGCTAGAAAGGCTAGATCCTGGATAGATACTTTGCTTCCATTCTTTCTTGCTAGAATGCACTTGGTAATGAAATAAGCAAAGTAACGAATAGCTGGGAAATGAATGCTACTGATTTTACCACCATCCTCTGAGAAGCTTCTTCCATGACAAATCATCTTGAAGAGGTCCAAGAACTCTTGCGGCGATCCCTTTATCTTCTCGCATGATCCCCACTGTGGCACTCTGATTGCTGCACAAAAATCATTGAATGGCAAGTTGACAGTTTTATTATAAATTTTGTACTGAACCATGGGGTTAGATCGTGACCAATTGAACTTAAAATCTTGCACTACTGACATAGTCAGTTTTGCATACTGGCATGGTTCACCATCAACAAAATCATCCAATCCTGCATGAGAGATTAGTCTTTGAACATCTTGCAAGATTCCTGCACTTCTCATAAAATCCACGCACGGGTAGTAAGCGGGGTATACTCCTTCTTCGCGGTGAACTCTCATGACCTGTTGCACCTCCAATTCTTGTTGGTTGAGTTGGTGCCTACTCCCTTCCATTTTCTGAAATTTTTTAACAAGCAATATAAAACTTGATTTGGTGACATATAATAGAGAGAAACTACCATAGGAACTTGCTAGAGTACTAAACATGCATCAAAACTAGTTTATACATCTTAGAAAAAAGCATGCAAGCTCACTAAACATGTTACCTACAGCAGCAAAATATTCAAGATATACTCCACCAAACAAAATTCTACTTGGATAGTTGAAGGAGTCACATACCGGAGAGCAAATGTGCCAAATTTCAGACAGAAATCTGGGCTGAGCAAAGAGATCGAGAAATCTGGAGCTCTTGAGCAAAAACGCGAGTGAGAGGAACCTGGTGCGAGTTTTTTCGGGAGAGAGAAGATGCTGGGAGAAAGAGATGAAATAGTGGGGCAAAGAGGGGCCCACACCACAGGGTGGCGCGCCCACCTCCTTGGCCGCGCCGGCTGGTGGTGTGGCACCCTGTGGTGCCCCACAGGTCATCCTCTGGTGCTCCCAGGTGCCTCGTCGAAAAATAGGACCAACGGTATAATTTTTGTGAATTTTTGAAAACTTTGAAAAATGCACATTTCTGGGTATTAAGTTTATTATTACTGGCCAGAAAAATTTTTGAAATCTCCAATTAACTAAGGAACTTTGCAAATTAAAAGTGCTACAGCAACTAGAGCAAGTGGAGGAAGAAAGAGATGTTGTTTACCTCCTCTATGCATATAAAAAGTATTTGTTAACAAGGTTGATCAAGTCTTGCCACCAAATAAATTTTACATAGCATAAGAAGAAATAAACCTCAAATCAATCATGTTACCTTGAATTGTATTGATATGGATCCAATCACGAGAGTTTGATATTCTTCTTTAGGCTCATATATAGGACAATCAATAGTTCCCACTTTGATAGTTCTCACATTAGAAATAGTATTAACTCCACACGCTTTCTCAATCCTCTTGGGAAAATAAACGGTATGCTCCCTATCATCAACATTGAAAGTAACCTTTCCTTTATTGCAATCAATAACAGCCCCTGCGGTGTTAAGAAAAGGTCTCCCAAGAATAATAGACATATTATCATCTTCAGGCATTTCCAACACAACAAAATCAGTTAATATCAAGCAGTTATTAGTAATTTGAACAGGAACATCCTCACATATACCAACAGGAATAGCAGTAGATTTATCAGCCATTTGCAAAGATATATCAGTAGGTATCAACTTATCTAAGTAAAGTCTCTTATAAAGAGAAAAAGGCATAACACTAACACCGGCTCCCAAGTCACATAGAGCAGTTTTAACATAATTATTCTTAATAGAACAAGGAATAGTAGGTATACCTGGATCGCCCAACTTCTTTGGAACTTTGCCATTGAAAGAGTAATTAGCAAGCATAGTGGAAATTTCCTCATTGGGAATTTTCCTTTTGTTAGTAACAATATCTTTCATATACTTTGAATAAGGAGGCAATTTAATAGCATCAGTCAAAGGGATTTGCAAGAATAAAGGTTTCATCCAATCACAAAATTTATTATAGTGTTCTTCTTCCTTTGATTTTAGTTTCTTAGCAGGAAAGGGCATTTGCTTTTGCACCCAAGGTTCTCTTTCATTACCATGTTTCTCAGCAATAAAATCTTCTTTAGTATACTTTTTATTTTTAGCATGCTTTTCAGGTTCTTCTTCAACCTCTTCTTTATCAGGAGTATCATTCTTATCATTATCTTTATCATGTTCATTACCACTTTCAGTTTCAGCATCAGAAATAGAAATACTATTAGGATCATTAACAGGTTCAGAGGATTCTACAACATTCTTATGTTTCTTTTTCTTTTTCTTAGATGGAGCACTAGTTTTAGTTCGTTGAGAATCTTGTTCAACTCTTTTGGGATGCCCTTCAGGATATAGAGGATCCTGGGTAGAGACACCGCCTCTAGTTGTTACTTCATAAGCATGTTTTTCTTTAGAATTATTTCCCAACAAGTCATTTTGCACTTTAGTGAGTTGATCAATTTGAGTTTGAACCATATGAAAATGTTTAACAAGCATCTTAACATCATTGGAGGTTCTCTCCACAATATCATGCAAATTACTAATAGCTTGAGAATTTTCCATTAGATGATTCTCTACTCTCATATTAAAATTTTCTTGCTTAACAATATAATTATCAAACTCATCTAAGCATTGCGCAGGAGGTTTTGAATACGGAATATCTTCCCTAGTAAAGCGCTGAAGAGAATTTATCTCAATCATGGATGAAGGGGGAATTATCTCACATATATCTTCTATGGGAGGAAGATTCTTCACATCTTCAGATTTAATACCTTTCTCCTTGAGAGACTTCTTGGCTTCCCTCATATCTTCATCATTCAATTTAATTAAACCCCTCTTCTTCAATATTGGCGTTGGAGTTGGTTCAGGCGTAGTCCAATCATCATGATTCTGGCCTATTTTAGCCAATAATTCTTCAGCGTCGTCTGGAGTTCTTTTCCTGAAAACACAATCAGCACAACTGTCCAGGTATGCCCTAGACTCAATGGTTAGTCCACTATAAAATATATCAAGTAAATCATGCTTTTCCAAATCATGGTCAGGCCAAGCTCTAATAAGAGAGCAAAATCTCGCCCAAGCCTCAGGCAATTTCTCTCCATCTCCCTGGTCAAAATTATAGATTCTCTGCAAAGCAATATGTTGAGCACTAGCAGGAAAGTATTTACGGAAGAAAACATCAAGCAATTCTTTTGGACTTAATAGAATTAGGTGGCAAACTATTATACCAAGTTTTAGCGTCATCCTTTAATGAGAATGGAAAGATTTTAGCAACAAAGTAAGTACGCTTCTTAACATCATCAGAAAACAAGCTACTCAGAGTAGATAACTCAATCATGTGTTCAACAGCACTTTCTTTTTCAGTACCACAAAAAGGTGTTTTCTCAACAATAGCTATATGAGATAGATCAAGAGAAAATCATAATCTTTATCCTTAATGTTTATAGGAGATGTGGCAAATTTAGGATCAGGAGACAGTTTATATCTAACAGCATGCTCTGCAAGCAACTTTTTAATTTTTCTTGCATCAGTAGTAGCATTGCATTTTTCAATAAAATCATCATCAAGTTCCACATAATCTTCATCAAGATCATCACTAGAGTATTCAACAGACTCAGGTGAATTAACGGGTGTAACAAAGATTTTCATTAGGAGTTTCAGTATTTTCAATTTGTCTAGACCTAGCAATTGTAGCATCTAGAAAAGATCCCAATGAACCACTATCATCAAGCACAACAGAAATATTATCAATATTATGAGAGTTTTCAGATTCAGCAGAAGTACCCGCATGTGAAGCATGTGGCGGTGAAACAAGTTTATCAATCACAGATGGTGAATCAAGAGCAGCAGAGGTACTCAGAGTTGTACCTTTTCTTGTAGTGGATGGTAATATGGCGACCTTAGTATCGCGAGGTTTACCCATGATGGAGAATTTGCAGCGAACAATATCAATCCAAGTGAACTTCCAAATAAAGCTATGCTCCCCGGCAACGGCGCCAGAAAATAGTCTTGATGACCCACAAGTATAGGGGATCGCAACAGTCTTCGAGGGAAGTAAAACCCAATTTATTGATTCGACACAAGGGGAGACAAAGAATACTTGAAAGCCTTAACAGCGGAGTTGTCAATTCAGCTGCACCTGGAAACAGACTTGCTCGCAAGAGTTTATCAGTAGTAACAGTTTTATAGCAGTAGTGAAATAACAGCAGCAGAGTAACAAAGACAGCAGTAGTGATTTTAGTAAACAGCAGGATTAAAATACTGTAGGCACGGGGACGGATGAACGGGCGTTGCATGGATGAGAGAAACTCATGTAACAGTCAAGCAGGGGCATTTGCAGATAATAATAAAACGGTATCCAAGTACTAATCAATCTATAGGCATGTGTTCCAATTATAGTCGTATGTGCTCGCAATGAGAAACTTGCACAACATCTTTTGTCCTACCAGCCGGTGGCAGCCGGGCCTCTAGGGAAACTACTGGATATTAAGGTACTCCTTTTAATAGAGTACCGGAGCAAAGCATTAACACTCCGTGAACACATGTGATCCTCACATCACTACCATCCCCTCCGGTTGTCCCGATTTCTGTCACTTCGGGGCCATTGGTTCCGGACAGCGACATGTGTATACAACTTGCAGGTAAGATCATAAACAACGAATATCTTCATGAATCAATAACATGTTCAGATCTGAGATCATGGCACTCGGGCCCTAGCGACAAGCATTAAGCATAACAAGTTGCAACAATATCATAAAAGTAACATCTACGGATACTAGGCACTATGCCCTAACAATCTTATGACTATTACATGACCAATCTCATCCAATCCCTACCATCCCCTTCAGCCTACAGCGGGGGAATTACTCACACATGGATGGGGGAAACATGGCTGGTTGATGTAGAGGCGTTGGCGGTGATGATGGCAATGATCTCCTCCGATTCCCCGTCCCGGCGGAGTGCCAGAACGGAGACTTCTGGCTCCCGAGACGGAGTTTCGCGATGTGGCGGCGTTCTGGAGGGTTTCTGGCGACTTCCACTTCTCCCCGTGCGTTTTTAGGTCGAGGCCGATAAGTAGTCCGAAGGAGGGCGTCGGAGGCCGGCCGAGGGGGCCACACCATAGGGCCGCGTGGGCCCCCCCTAGGCCGCGCCGCCTTATGGTGTGGGGCCCTCGGGCCTCCACTTGATTTGTCCTTCTGGCTCCGTCAGTATTCTGGGAAAATAGGGCCTTCTGTCAAAATCCCGAGGTTTTTCCTGAAAGTTGGATTTCTGCACAAAAACGAGACACCAGAACAGTTCTGCTAAAAACAGCGTTAGTCCGTGTTAGTTGCATCCAAAATACACAAATTAGAGGCAAAACAATAGCAAAAGTGTTAGGGAAAGTAGATACGTTTTGGACGTATCACCTCCCCTTGTGTCGAATCAATAAATTTGGGTTTTACTTCCCTCGAAGACTGTTGCGATCCCCTATACTTGTGGGTTATCAAGACTATTTTCTGGCGCCGTTGCCGGGGAGGCATAGCTCTACTCATAGGTTCACCTGGGGAGTGATGGCGTGTAATACACACGTTCGTTGGGAACCCCAAGAGGAAGGTATGATGCGCACAGCAGCAAGTTTTCCCTCAGTAAGAAACCAAGGTTTATCGAACCAGTAGGAGCCAAGAAGCACGTTGAAGGTTGATGGCGGCGGGATGTAGTGCGGCGCAACACCAGGGATTCCGGCGCCAACGTGGAACCTGCACAACACAACCAAAGTACTTTGCCCCAACGAAACAGTGAGGTTGTCAATCTCACCGGCTTGCTGTAACAAAGGATTAGATGTATAGTGTGGATGATGATTGTTTGCAAAGAACAGTAAAACAAGTATTGCAGTAGATTGTATTCAGATGTAAAGAATAGGACCGGGGTCCACAGTTCACTAGAGGTGTCTCTCCCATAAGATAAATAGCATGTTGGGTGAACAAATTACAGTTGGGCAATTGACAAATAGAGAGGGCATGACCATGCACATACATGATATGATGAGTATTGTGAGATTTAATTGGGCATTACGACAAAGTACATAGACCGCTATCCAGCATGCATCTATGCCTAAAAAGTCCACCTTCAGGTTATCATCCGAACCCCTTCCAGTATTAAGTTGCAAACAACAGACAATTGCATTAAGTATGGTGCGTAATGTAATCAATAACTACATCCTCGGACATAGCATCAATGTTTTATCCCTAGTGGCAACGGCACATCCACAACCTTAGAACTTTCTGTCACTGTCCCAGATTTAATGGAGGCATGAACCCACTATCGAGCATAAATACTCCCTCTTGGAGTTAAGAGCAAAAACTTGGCCAGAGCCTCTACTAATAACGGAGAGCATGCAAGATCATAAACAACACATAGGTAATAGATTGATAATCAACATAACATAGTATTCTCTATCCATCGGATCCCGACAAACACAACATATAGCATTACAGATTGATGATCTTGATCATGTTAGGCAGCTCACAAGATCCGACAATGAAGCACATAAGGAGAAGACGACCATCTAGCTACTGCTATGGACCCATAGTCCAGGGGTGAACTACTCACTCATCACTCCGGAGGCGATCATGGCGGTGAAGAGTCCTCCGGGAGATGATTCCCCTCTCCGGCAGGGTGCTGGAGGCGATCTCCTGAATCCCCCGAGATGGGATTGGCGGTGGCGTCTCAGTAAGGTTTTCCGTATCGTGGCTCTCGGTACTGGGGGTTTCGCGACGAAGACTATATGTAGGCGGAAGGGCAGGTCAGGGGGCCACACGAGGGCCCCACACAACAGGCTGGCGCGGCCAAGGCCCAGGCCGCGCCGCCTTAGTGTGTGGCCGCCTCGTGGCCCCACTTCTTATCCCCTCCGGTCTTCTGGACGCTTTGTGTAAAAATAGGCCCCTGGGCGTTGTTTTCGTCCAATTCCGAGAATATTTCCTTTGTAGGATTTCTGAAACCAAAAACAGCAGAAAACAGCAACTCGCTCTTCGGCATCTTGTTAATAGGTTAGTGCCGGAAAATGCATAAATATGACATAAAGTATGCATAAAACATGTAGATATCATCAATAATGTGGCATGGAACATAAGAAATTATCGATACGGCGGAGACGTATCAGCATCCCCAAGCTTAGTTCCTGCTCGTCCCGAGCAGGTAAACGATAACAAAGATAATTTCTGGAGTGACATGCCATCATAACCTTGATCATACTATTGTAAGCATATGTAATGAATGCAGCGATCAAAACAATGGAAATGACATGAGTAAACAAATGAATCATAAAGCAAAGACTTTTCATGAATAGTACTTTCAAGACAAGCATCAATAAGTCTTGCATAAGAGTTAACTCAAAAAGCAATAAATCAAAGTAAAGGTATTGAAGCAACACAAAGGAAGATTGAGTTTCAGCGGTTGCTTTCAACTTATAACATGTATATCTCATGGATATTGTCAATGTAAAGTAATATAACAAGTGCAATATGCAAGTATGTAGGAATCAATGCACAGTTCACACAAGTGTTTGCTTATTGAGGTGGAAAGAGATAGGTGAACTGACTCAACATAAAAGTAAAAGAAAGGCCCTTCGCAGAGGGAAGCATTGATTGCTATATTTGTGCTAGAGCTTTGGTTTTGAAAACAAGAAACAATTTTGTCAACGGTAGTAATAAAGCATATGTATCATGTAAATTATATCTTACAAGTTGCAAGCCTCATGCATAGTGTACTAATAGTGCCCGCACCTTGTCCTAATTAGCTTGGATTACCGGGATTATCATCGCAATACACATGTTTTAACCAAGTGTCACAAAGGGGTACCTCTATGCCGCCTGTACAAAGGTCTAAGGAGAAAGCTTGCATTTGGATTTCTCGCTTTTGATTATTCTCAACTTAGACATCCATACCGGGACAACATAGACAACAGATAATGGACTCCTCTTTAATGCATAAGCATGTAGCAACAATTAATGTTCTCATATGAGATTGAGGATGTATGTCCAAAACTGAAACTTCCACCATGATTCATGGCTTTAGTTAGCGGCCCAATGTTCTTCTCTAACAGTATGCATGCTCTAACCATTAAATGAATGGTAAATCTCCCTTACTTCAGACAAGATGGACATGCATAGCAACTCACATGATATTCAACAAAGAGTAGTTGATGGCGTCCCCAGGAACATGGTTATCGCACAACAAACAACTTAATAAGAGATAAAGTGCATAAGTACATATTCAATACCACAATAGTTTTTAAGCTATTTGTCCCATGAGCTATATATTGCAAAGGTAAAGAATGGAAATTTTAAAGGTAGCACTCAAGCAATTTACTTTGGAATGGCGGAGAAATACCATGTAGTAGGTAGGTATGGTGGACACAAACGGCATAGTAGTTGGCTCAAGGATTTTGGATGCATGAGAAGTATTCCCTCTCGATACAAGGTTTAGGCTAGCAAAGTTATTTGAAACAAACACAAGGATGAACCGGTGCAGCAAAACTCACATAAAAGACATATTGTAAACATTATAAGACTCTACACCGTCTTCCTTGTTGTTCAAAACTCAATACTAGAAATTATCTAGACTTTAGAGAGACCAATTATGCAAACCAAATTTTAGCAAGCTCTATGTATTTCTTCATTAATAGGTGCAAAGTATATGATGCAAGAGCTTAAACATGAGCACAACAATTGCCAAGTATCAAATTATTCAAGACATTTTAGAATTACTACATGTAGCATTTCCCGATTCCAACCATATAACAATTTAACGAAGAAGATTCAACCTTCGCCATGAATATTATGAGTAAAGCCTAAGGACATATTTGTCCATATGCAACAGCGGAGCGTGTCTCTCTCCCACACAATGAATGCTAGGATCCATTTTATTCAAACAAAAACAAAAACAAAAACAAACCGACGCTCCAAGCAAAGAACATAAGATGTGATGGAATAAAAATATAGTTTCAGGGGAGGAACCTGATAATGTTGTCGATGAAGAAGGGGATGCCTTGGGCATCCCCAAGCTTAGACGCTTGAGTCTTCTTAAAATATGCAGGGGTGAACCACCGGGGCATCCCCAAGCTTAGAGCTTTCACTCTCCTTGATCATATTGTATCATCTCCCTCTCTTGATCCTTGAAAACTTCCTCCATACCAAACTCGAAACAACTCATTAGAGGGTTAGTGCACAATAAAAGTTTACATGTTCAGAGGTGACATAATCATTCTTAACACTTCTGGACATTGCACAAAGCTACTGGACATTAATGGAACAAAGAAATTCATCCAACATAGCAAAAGAGGCAATGCGAAATAAAAGGCAGAATCTGTCAAAACAGAACAGTTCGTAAAGACGAATTTTAAAGTGGCACCAGACTTGCTCAAATGAAAATTCCCAAATTGAATGAAAGTTGCGTACATATCTGAGGATCACTCACGTAAATTGGCATAATTTGCTGAGTTACCTACAGAGAATTAGGCCCAGATTCGTGACAGCAAAGAAATCTGTTTCTGCGCAGTAATCCAAATCTAGTATGAACCTTACTATCAACGACTTTACTTGGCACAACAATGCACAAAACTAAGATAAGAAGAAGTTGCTACAGTAGTAAACAACTTCCAAGACTCAAATATAAAATAAAGTACTGTAGTAAAAACATGGGTTGTCTCCCATAAGCGCTTTTCTTTAACGCCTTTCAGCTAGGCGCAGAAAGTGTGAATCAAGTATTATCAAGAGATGAAGCATCAACATCATAATTTGTTCTAATAATAGAATCAAAAGGTAACTTCATTCTCTTTCTAGGGAAGTGTTCCATACCTTTCTTGAGAAGAAATTGATATTTAATATTACCTTCTTTCATATCAATGATAGCTCCAACAGTTCGAAGAAAAGGTCTTCCCAATATAATGGGACAAGATGCATTGCATTCAATATCCAAGACAACAAAATCAACGGGGACAAGGTTATTGTTAACGGTAATGCGAACATTATCAACTCTCCCCAAAGGTTTCTTTGTAGAA
The DNA here is from genome assembly GCF_019359855.2 of Lolium perenne. Classification (NCBI taxonomy): domain Eukaryota; kingdom Viridiplantae; phylum Streptophyta; class Magnoliopsida; order Poales; family Poaceae; genus Lolium; species Lolium perenne. The sequence goes on from NC_067244.2 coordinate 48,082,744, forward strand.
CGATCAGCAAGATTAACATCCAAATAACAATTTTTCAATGGTGGCAAGTCAAGCATATTATAGATTTTCTCAGGCATAACAGAAATACTTGCACCAAGATCACATAAAGCATTACAATCGAAGTCATTGACCTTCATCTTAATGATGGGCTCCCAACCATCCTCTAGCTTTCTAGGAATAGAAGCTTCACGTTCTAGTTTCTCTTCTCTAGCTTTTATGAGAGCATTTGTAATATGTTTTGTAAAGGCTAAATTTATAGCACTAGCATTGGGACTTTTAGCAAGCTTTTGTAAAAACTTTATGACTTCAGAGATGTGGCAATCATCAAAGTCTAAACCATTATGATCTACAGCAATGGGATCATCATCCCCAATGTTGGAAAAATTTCAGCAGTTTTATCACAGGCAGTTTCAGCAGTTTTAGCAGTTTCCGGTAGTTTTGCAGGCTTTGCATTAGAAGTGGAAACATTGCCAACACCAATCCTTTTACCATTATTAGTAGGAGATGCAGCAACATGTGGAGCATTAGCATTGCTAGTGATGGTAATAGTCCAAACTTTAGCTACATTATTCTCTTTAGCTAGTTTTTCATTTTCTTCTCTTTCCCACCTAGCATGCAATTCAGCCATCAATCTTATATTCTCATTAATTCTAACTTGGATGGCATTTGCTGTAGTAACAATTTTATTTTCAATATCCTTATTAGGCATAACTTTCAATTTTAAAAGATCAACATCAGAGGCAAGTCTATCAACCTTAGAAGCGAGAATATCAATTTTATCAAGCTTTTCCTCAACAGATTTGTTAAAAGCAGTTTGTGTACTAATAAATTCTTTAAGCATAGCTTCAAGTCCAGGGGGTGTGTTCCTATTATTGTTGTAAGAATTCCCATAAGAATTACCATAACTATTACCATTAGCAGAAGGATATGGCCTATAGTTATTACTAGAATTGTTCCGATAAGCATTGTTGTTGAAATTATTATTTTTAATGAAGTTTACATCAACATGTTCTTCTTGAGCAACCAATGAAGCTAACGGAACATTATTAGGATCAACATTAGTCCTATCATTCACAAGCATAGACATAATAGCATCAATCTTATCACTCAAGGAAGAGGTTTCTTCGACAGAATTTACCTTCTTACCTTGTGGAGCTCTTTCCGTGTGCCATTCAGAGTAATTAATCATCATATTATCAAGAAGCTTTGTTGCTTCACCAAGAGTGATGGACATAAAGGTACCTCCAGCAGCTGAATCCAATATGTTCCGCGAAGAAAAATTCAATCCTGCATAAAAGGTTTGGATGAACATCCAAGTAGTCAGTCCATGGGTTGGGCAATTCTTTACCAAAGATTTCATTCTCTCCCATGCTTGAGCAACATGTTCATTATCTAATTGCTTGAAATTCATTATGCTACTTCTCAAACATATAATTTTAGCGGGAGGATAATATCTACCAATAAAAGCATCCTTAAATTTAGTCCATGAATCAATACTATTTCTAGGCAGAGATAGCAACCAATCTTTAGCTCTTCCTCTTAATGAGAAAGGAAACAATTTTAATTTTATAATGTCACCATCTACATCCTTATATTTTTGCATTTCACATAGTTCAACGAAATTATTGAGATGGGCAGCAGCATCATCAGAACTAACACCAGAAAATTGCTCTCGCATAACAAGATTCAGTAAAGCAGGTTTAATTTCAAAGAATTCTGCTGTAGTAGCAGGTGGAGCAATAGGTGTGCATAAGAAATCATTATTATTTGTGCTAGTGAAGTCACACAACTTAGTATTTTCAGGAGTATTCATTTTAGCAATAGTAAATAAAGCAAACTAGATAAAATAAATGCAAGTAACTAATTTTTTTGTGTTTTTGATATAGGGAACAAGACAGTAAGTAAAGTAAAGCTAGCAACTAATTTTTTTGTGTTTTGTTTAAGTGCAGCAAACAAAGTAGTAAATAAAATAAAGCAAGACAAAAACAAAGTAAAGAGATTGGATTGTGGAGACTCCCCTTGCAGCCTGTCTTGATCTCCCCGGCAACGGCGCCAGAAAATATGCTTGATGGAGTGTAATACACACGTTCGTTGGGAACCCCAAGAGGAAGGTATGATGCGCACAGCAGCAAGTTTTCCCTCAGTAAGAAACCAAGGTTTATCGAACCAGTAGGAGCCAAGAAGCACGTTGAAGGTTGATGGCGGCGGGATGTAGTGCGGCGCAACACCAGGGATTCCGGCGCCAACGTGGAACCTGCACAACACAACCAAAGTACTTTGCCCCAACGAAACAGTGAGGTTGTCAATCTCACCGGCTTGCTGTAACAAAGGATTAGATGTATAGTGTGGATGATGATTGTTTGCGAAGAACAGTAAAACAAGTATTGCAGTAGATTGTATTCAGATGTAAAGAATAGGACCGGGGTCCACAGTTCACTAGAGGTGTCTCTCCCATAAGATAAATAGCATGTTGGGTGAACAAATTACAGTCGGGCAATTGACAAATAGAGAGGGCATGACCATGCACATACATGATATGATGAGTATAGTGAGATTTAATTGGGCATTACGACAAAGTACATAGACCGCTATCCAGCATGCATCTATGCCTAAAAAGTCCACCTTCAGGTTATCATCCGAACCCCTTCCAGTATTAAGTTGCAAACAACAGACAATTGCATTAAGTATGGTGCGTAATGTAATCAATAACTACATCCTCGGACATAGCATCAATGTTTTATCTCTAGTGGCAACAGCACATCCACAACCTTAGAACTTTCTGTCACTGTCCCAGATTTAATGGAGGCATGAACCCACTATCGAGCATAAATACTCCCTCTTGGAGTTAAGAGCAAAAACTTGGCCAGAGCCTCTACTAATAACGGAGAGCATGCAAGATCATAAACAACACATAGGTAATAGATTGATAATCAACATAACATAGTATTCTCTATCCATCGGATCCCGACAAACACAACATATAGCATTACAGATAGATGATCTTGATCATGTTAGGCAGCTCACAAGATCCGACAATGAAGCACATAAGGAGAAGACGACCATCTAGCTACTGCTATGGACCCATAGTCCAGGGGTGAACTACTCACTCATCACTCCGGAGGCGATCATGGCGGTGAAGAGTCCTCCGGGAGATGATTCCCCTCTCCGGCAGGGTGCCGGAGGCGATCTCCTGAATCCCCCGAGATGGGATTGGCGGCGGCGTCTCAGTAAGGTTTTCCGTATCGTGGCTCTCGGTACTGGGGGTTTCGCGACGAAGACTATATGTAGGCGGAAGGGCAGGTCAGGGGGCCACACGAGGGCCCCACACAACAGGCCGGCGCGGCCAAGGCCCAGGCCGCGCCGCCTTAGTGTGTGGCCGCCTCGTGGCCCCACTTCTTATCCCCTCTAGTCTTCTGGAAGCTTCATGTAAAAATAGGCCCCTGGGCGTTGATTTCGTCCAATTCCGAGAATATTTCCTTTGTAGGATTTCTGAAACCAAAAACAGCAGAAAACAACAACTCGCTCTTCGGCATCTTGTTAATAGGTTAGTGCCGGAAAATGCATAAATATAACATAAAGTATGCATAAAATATGTAGATATCATCAATAATGTGGCATGGAACATAAGAAATTATCGATACGTCGGAGACGTATCAGGGAGTACACTCCACCTCTCTCTCTGTTTTATTTTATTTTGTTTTGCTTAGTTTACTTTTCTCTAGTTTATTTGTGCTTAGTTTATTTCTGTCTAGTATTATTTTGCCTAGTTTACTTTTGTCTAGTTTCTTTTTGTCTTGTTTTATTTTCCCTATATACCCGAAAATCCATAAAAATTTGAAAAACCTAAAAATTAAAAAACTGCTATTATGGGAGAACCTACAATCTACTTGGAGCTTATAGAATTATATAATAATTATAGAGAATCAAGAACGGGAAAAGTTATGAGTGCTGTGATAGAAAAACTGAATACAATTGCTAAAATCTTGCTTAAACGCCATGATATAAACTGTTGCTCTAAACAGGATACTAAACATCTTAAATTTCAATGTGGCTTTAGTGAGGAAGTTTTAATTAAGAACTATAATTGGAATAGCTATCTTCATTTTGGGTTCGAAGAAGTAGAACAATTTGTCTTATTTATGGGAGCTTCTGAGATCGAATCCTTCATATCTAAAAATTATGAAACTTGTGTTGTTTGTAAGGACCTTAAAGATTATGTCTCTTCTATCTTTAATTTTTGCATAGAAAGTTACAGTGATAATCCTTATATCATTGATTATAAAGAGAGACTCATTAATGCACAAGAATGCACTCACAATTTGCAGGAACCCGTGGAAGAAGAAATTGATGAACCTGAAAGCTCATTGGATGAAAAAGAGGAGCAAATTGATGAACCTGAAAGCTCATTGGATGAAAAAGAAGAGGAGAGTGATGAACAAAAGGAGGACGAATGGATTAGCTACCCATGCCAACCTTCCAATGAGAGTAACTCTTTATCTCTTACACTATTTGATTGTCCTCCATGCTTACCAAAGGAGGATGAATGTTATGTTCCTGTGGATTCTCTTGAAATATTCCCTATGAGTAAAACTTGTGAGAATAATTATGCTACTGTTATTTATGATAATCCATGCTATTTTGATAAATCTTATGATAATGCTTTGTTTGTGCCTGATGTCGAAATGCATGGTACTAAAGAGTTTTGCTTAGCAAATGTTTATGATAAATCTCTACATGATGGTCCTATGTTACTTGATAATATTAATTGTACTACTAATGAAAATGGGATTGGAGAGGTCTTGACTTTATCTATGAGTCCCATATCTTTTGAGATTGATCAATCATTTTGTTACATTATTGATAAAACTGGGTTTGAAAGTTTTAATCCCACTATTTTTGAGCTTGATAAAAATTATGTGTTTATGGATCATGAAAAGCATGCTTTATGTGATAGTTATATTGTTGAGTTTATTCATGAAGCTACTGAAAATTATTATGAGAGAGGAAAATATGGTTGTAGAAATTTGCATGGTACTAAAACACCTCTCTATATGCTGAAATTTTTGAAGTTACTCTTGTTTTATCTTGCTATGCTTGTCACTTTGTTCTTCATGAATTTATTTGTGTACAAGATTCCTATGCATATGAAGTGGGTTAGACTTAAATGTGTTTTGAATTTGCTTCTTGATGCTCTCTTTTGCTTCAACTCTTATTTCTTGCGAGTGCATCATTAAAACTGCTGAGCCCATCTTAATGGCTATAAAGAAAGAACTTCTTGGGAGATAACCCATGTGTTTATTTTGCTACTGTTTTGTTGTGTTTTGGAAGTTGTTACTACTGTAGCAACCTCTCCTTATCTTTATTTTATGCAATGTTGTGCCAAGTGAAGTCTCTAATAGAAGGTTGATGCTAGATTTGGATTTCTGCGCAGAAACAGATTTCTTGCTGTCACGAATCTGGGTATGATTCTCTGTAGGTAACTCAGAAAAATCTGCCAATTTAAGTGAGTGATCCTCAGATATGTTCGCAACTTTCATTAGTTTTGAGTTTTCTGATTTGAGCAACGGAAGTACCCCTTAAAAATTCGTGTTTACTGGCTGTTCTGTTTTGACAGATTCTATCTCTGTTTTTTGCATTGTCTCTTGTGGACTTTAAGCAAGGTTTTCTAGACGTGGAGAGCTGTAGCTAATGTTTTATTGAGTTCTTGTAATGTGTCACTACAGGGCTAAAGTGGATTAAAGTTTTTTTTAGTACTAAACCCTCTAATGAAGTTTATGAGAAGTTTGGTGTGAAGGAAGTTTTCAAGGGTCAAGAGAGGAGGATGATATATGATCAAGAAGAGTGAAAAGTCTAAGCTTGGGGATGCCCCCGTGGTTCATCCCTGCATATTTCAAGAAGACTCAAGCGTCTAAGCTTGGGGATGCCCAAGGCATCCCCTTCTTCATCAACTTATCAGGTTCTTCTATTGAAACTATATTTTTATTCGGTCACATCATATGTTCTTTACTTGGAGCGTCTGTGTGTTTTTATTTTTGTTTATGTTTGAATAAGATTGGATCCTAGAAATCCTTGTGTGGGAGAGATAGACGCTCCGCTTTTTCATATGAACACTTGTGTTCTTCGTTTTACTTTTAATGTTCAATGATAAAAGTTGGAAGCTATTGCATTTATTGCTATTTGGTTGGAAAAAGAAAATGCTTCATATTGTCTTGGATAATTTGATACTTGGCAATTGTTTTGAGCTCTCAAGTAGATCATGAGTAAGCTCTTGCATCATGTAGTTTAAACCTATTAGTGGAGAAATACAGTAGAGCTTGTTGAAACTGGTTTGCATGATTGGTCTCTCTAAGGTCTAGATATTTTCTAGTAGAAGTGTTTGAGCAACAAGGAAGACAGTGTAGAGTTTTATAATGCTTGCAATATGTTCTTATGTAAGTTTTGCTGTACCGGTTCATACTTGTGTTTGCTTCAAACAACCTTGCTAGCCCAAAGCCTTATACTGAGAGGGAATACTTCTCGTGCATCCAAAACCTTGAGCCAAAACCTATGCCATTTGTGTCCACCATATCTACCTACTATGTGGTATTTCCTGCCATTCCAAGTAAATACTTCATGTGCTACCTTTAAACCTTCAAAATGCTTCTCAATTTGTGTTGATGTTTTATAGCTCATGAGGAAGTATGTGGTGTTTATCTTTCGATCTTGTCATTTACTTCGGACAGACTTTCACTAATGGATTAGTGGCTACATCCGCTTATCCAATAATTTTGCAAAAAGAGCTGGCGCGGGGTTCCCAGCCCCCAATTAATCAACTTTCATTAATAATTCTCTTCACATGTTTTGCTCTGATTCATCAGTAAGCAACTTAATTTTGCAAATAGACACTCCTCCATGGTATGTGAATGTTGGAAGGCACCCGAGGATTCGGTTAGCCATGGCTTGTGTAAGCAAAAGGTTGGGAGGAGTGTCAACCATAAATAAAACTAAAATACATGTGTAAACAAAAGAGAAGAGGGATGATCTACCTTGCTGGTAGAGATAACGTCCTTCATGGGAGCCGCTCTTGAAAGTCTGGTTGATGAGGTAGTTAGAGTGCCCACTATCATTCGTTGACAACAACAAACACATCTCAAAACTTTACTTTTATGCTCTCTATATGATTTCAAAACTTAAAAAGCTCTAGCACATGATTTAATCCCTGCTTCCCTCTGCGAAGGGCCTTTCTTTTACTTTATGTTGAGTTAGTTTACCTACTTCCTTCCATCTTAGAAGCAAACACTTGTGTCAACTGTGCATTGATTCTTACATATTTGCTTATTTGCACTCATCATATTACTTTGTGTTGACCATTATCCATGAGATATACATGTTGAAAGTTGAAAGCAACTGCTGAAACTTAAATCTTCCTCTGTGTTGCTTCAATGCCTTTACTTTGAATTTATTGCTTTATGAGTTAACTCTTATGCAAGACTTTTGACGCTTGTCTTGAAAGTACTATTCATGAAAAGTTTTGCTATATGTTATCTATTTGTTAGCAACTATAGATCATTGCCTTGAGTCACTGCATTCATCTCATATGCTTTATAATAGGATGATCAAGATTATGTAAGTAGCATGTCACTACAGAAATTACTCTTTTTATCGTTTACCTACTCGAGGACGAGCAGGAACTAAGCTTGGGGATGCTGATACGTCTCCAACGTACCTATAATTTCTGATGTTCCATGCTTGTTTTATGACAATACTTACATGTTTTGCTTGCACTTTATAATGTTTTTATGCATTTTCCGGAACTAACCTATTAACAAGATGCCGAAGTGCCAGTTCCTGTTTTCTGTTGTTTTTGGTTCCAGAAAGGCTGTTCGGGCAATATTCTCGGAATTCGACGAAACGAAGACCAAACATGTTATTTTTCCCGGAAGACCCCAGAACACCGAAGGAGAGTCGGAGGCGGGCCAGAGGGCCACCACACAATAAGGCGGCGCGGCCCCAGGCCTGGCCGCGCCAGCCTATTGTGAGGAGCCCCCAGGCACCCTCCTGCGCCGCCTCTTCGCCTATAAGACCCCTTTCGACCTAAAAACGCGATACCAATTGATGAAACTCCAGGGGCGCCGCCACCATCGCGAAACTCCAATTCGGGGGACAGAAGTCTCTGTTCCGGCACCCTGCCGGGATGGGGAAGTGCCCCCGGAAGCCATCTCCATCAACGCCACCGCCTCCATCATGCTCCGTGAGTAGTTCCCCCATGGACTACGGGTTCTAGCTGTAGCTAGTTGGTATTCTCTCCCCCATGTACTTCAATACAATGATCTCATGAGCTGCCTTACATGATTGAGATTCATCTGATGTAATCGGTGTTGTGTTTGTTGGGATCCGATGGATTGTTACATTATGATTAGTCTATCTATAAAGTTTGTGAAGTTATTGTTGCTGCAATCTTGTTGTGTTTAATGCTTGTCACTAGGGCCCGAGTGGCATGATCTTAGATTTAAGCTCTATACTTATTGCTTAGATTGTATCTACAAGTTGTTTGCACATGTCTATGTCTGGAACCAAAGGCCCCAAAGTGACAGAAATTGGGACAACTGGAGGGGAAGGCTTAGATATGAGGATCACATGTTTTCACGGAGTGTTAATGCTTTGCTCCAGTGCTCTATTAAAAGGAGTACCTTAATTTCCAGTAGATTCCCTAGAGGCCCGGCTGCCACCGGCTGGTAGGACAAAAGATGTTGTACAAGTTTCTCATTGCGAGCACGTATGACTATATATGGAAAACATGCCTACATGATTAATAATCTTGATGTTCTGTCTTAATACTATTTCAATCCTATCAATTGCCCAACTGTAATTTGTTCACCCAACACTTGTTATTGGAGAGTTATCACTAGTGTAGATAGCTGGGAACCCCGGTCCATCTCTCATCATCATATACTCGTTTCTACATGTCATTGGAAGTAGTATCAACTATTTTCTGGTGCCATTGCTCTCATATTACTGCTACTGCTGCTGTGTTACTGTTACTACTGCTCTCATATTACTGCTGCTTTCACATAACCCCTGTTACTAGTGCTTTTCCAGGTGCAGCTGAATTGACAACTCAGTTGTTAAGGCTTATAAGTATTATTTACCTCCCCTTGTGTCGAATCAATAAATTTGGGTTTTACTTCCCTCGAAGACTGTTGCAATCCCCTATACTTGTGGGTTATCAGAATCTTCTCTACACCCGTTCGCGACGGAGGTGTCGACTTGGCGGGAGAGGGATTCGATTCCTTAGCCGATGCCGCTCTCTCAGAGGCTAATTTGGCCCTCTTCGCAAGAGGAACTTCATCATCATCATAATTAGAGCTGCTTAAGTGCAGTGCACGGTTAGCATACAAAATGATAGGAAATAAATCAGGAAAAGAGTATAGATGCTCATAGGTCCAGATCATCTTCGCAGAAACTTGTTGAACTCTTCTTAGTAGGAGGAGGCGAAGCAGTTTCATCGGCATCATTATCTCCTCCGCTAGGACTTGATTCAGCCGTTGTAATGAGATCGTCATGTATCTGCTTACGACGCCTGCTCCTAACGAAGGCATCATCCTCAGCAGCTTCTTCCTCTTGGACATCGCTGTCCTCGAGGGCATGCTGAGCGTCCTCGGTCTCCTCCGAGTCGTCGTCATCATCCTCCGGTTCCACACCACTTTCGGGTGGAGGAGGGTAGCATTGAGTAACGGAGGGGGCCTGTCGAGAGAAGAAGGTCTATGAAGCGCAGTAAAAGATAGAAGCAACAACAACAAGCAAAAAAAAACGGTGGAAAAATTACCTCAGCTGGAAGATGGTGAAGATCATAAGGAGGACGAGCCGATGTCAAGATAATGTTGTCCTTCATGCTGAGGCATGTCAGACGACGGACTTCGTCTCGGAGCTCCTCAGCCGAAAGGTCGGCAGAGATAACCCTGGACTTGTCACTTTTGCCAGTGTAAAGCCATAATTGGTGGGGACGAGACATTAGTGGCTGTACTCGACATTGCAGGAACACTGAGACTACTTCAGTGCCGCACATCGTCAAGCCCCCCGTATTCTTCAAAACGACGACTTGGTCGAAAAGCCTGTCGGCTACCACCCTCTCTTCGGGAGAAAGGGTGTTTCGCCAGGACTTCTTCGGCTTAGCTATCAAGACATCTTCAAAAGGGGGAAGGTTTGAGCGTCGCCCAGGCACTATGGGATCACGCAGGTAAAACCACTTGTTGCGCCAGCCCTGGACGGACTCCTTCATTGGATAATCGAAGTAGTCGACCTCCTTCCTAACAACAAAGCCAACGCCACCGACGATGGGGGGGCCATTGCTGTCATTGTGGCGCTTCACGTAGAAGATTTTCCTCCAAAGACCCCAGTGAGGGTCAATGCCGAGGAAGGCCTCACAAACAGTGATGAAGATAGAAAGATGGAGGATGGAGTTTGGGGTCAGCTGCCAGAGCTGGTTCCCGTAAAAGAAAAGAAGAGAGCGAAGGAACTCGTGGGCCGGAAGAGAAAGACCATGGAACAAAAAGGTGACGAACATGACAGTGAAACCCTTCGGGGGCTTTGGGCGAGAAACCGCACCTGGAAGACGAATGTCATCCTCAGATGCGGAGATGAAGCCGAGGGCGCGCAGCTTGTTGATGTCGCGGTTGGAAATGGCGGAGGCACTCCAATCGCGGCTAACTTTGGCCGCGTCCGAGGTGCTGGCACCCTTCTTCTTGCCCATGGCGTCTGAAGCTTTTGAGGGAAGAACAAAGGAAGCAGGAAAGGACGGGCGAAGAAGATGAGCAGTGGGAGGCGTAAAAAAGTAAAAACGAGGAAGTCCTCTATTTATGCCATGAGAATTAGCGTGGGATCATGGCCATAACTCCACAGACGTCGTGGGAGGTGGAGCGGATCTGGCTGTACATGTGGCGCTCGAAAAGGGAATGGAACCGGCGGCCCATTATTCCCACGTCGCGCGAAAATCGAGGAAATGCCTCGGTCACTGCGCGTGCACTGGTCAAATTCTAAAACCTGCCCGCGCAGAACTAGGGTGGGCCCGTTAGGTCAAGTCTTGTCAATCGAGCCACGGCAGCGGCGCGTCATCAATGACATCATGGGCGCTGTCAAAGACAGTCGAAGAAATGAAAAAAGTATCGGATGGCGAATTTGAGTCTATGCACAGATTGCAAAGCATCTACACTTAGACTCGGGGGCTACTCCCATCGGGAGCGCTGAACGCGCACCCGACAAAATGAGGACTCGAAAGAAATTGAAAAGAAGGCCTTGCAAGAGGAGAAAATTGTTCGACTCGAGTCTGCACCCGGTTGCCAGCACCCGTGCCCAGACTCGGGGGCTACTCCCAATGGAGGTCTTTGACGCGCACCCGACAGAACTTTTTTCGCACTCCAGGATCATGCCCGGGGACTTGATTCTGTGTAGGGTAACGTTGTTTTGCCATCGGCAGTTAACCAGCAAAAGTTGGGCACGTTACTCATTATCCCTTGCACGAGAAAAATATATCGGATGACCTACGAAGACTTGCAGAAAAACTTCGGCAGAGAAAAATGTTCGAGTGGTACAACTTGAGTCTACGCACGGATTGCAAGCATCCGTACCTAGACTCGGGGGCTACTCCCATCGGGAGCGCTGACGCGCACCCGATAGAAGAAGATGATGCAGACAGAAGGAAAACAAGAACGACTGAGGAGAAGGACATCGGAAGAAGGCATGCTTTAGTCTCTACCCGAACTACCTTCGGCTAGACACTCGGGGGCTACTGACGTGGGCATTACCCTTCGGGTAACCAATGTTGCCCTATCCTGTATTTCCTAGTTGGAGGCCCATGAAGGCACTCGATGGCAAGATGGGCCACTAAGGCGGTGCAACGGAAGATTCCTTGAAGTACAAGACGCGGAAGGAGCTGAACAAGGAAAGTCTAGAGATAGATTTACTGTAAACCTAGTCGTACTCGACTAGACCTCTTGAGACCTGGCCTCCTATATAAAGGCCATGAGAGGGGCTGTCGAGACACACAACCAATCTTAGTGATCTTAGCCAATAGAAGCTTAGAGCTAGGTTACCCTAGTACTTAGCCATCTCGACGAGATTTCAGCTGACCTATTCGACACCCCATTGTAACCCATTATCATCATAATCAAGAACAGACAGGCAGGACGTAAGGGTTTTACCTCATCGAGGGCCCCGAACCTGGGTAAATCGCTCTCCCCGCTTGTCTATGAACCGATGTCTCGTGTCAGCTTGCAGGATTCCATCAACCCTAAGCCCCTATCGGAGGGCATTGCCGAGGAGCACCCTCGACAAACATATTAACAAGATGCCACAGTACCAGTTCCCTGTTTTCTGCTGTTTTTGTAATTTCAGAAAAATTATACAGGAAATATTCTCGGAATTGGACGAAACAAAAGCCGAAGTCAATGTTTTACCAAAACAAAGACGAACTCCAGAGGGGGGTCGAAGAGGCGCCATAGGGTGGCCATACCTGCCCTTTGCGCGGCCTGGCCCTAGCCCGTGCCAAGGGGGTGTGGGCCCCCAGGCACCTTACCGACCTAAATCCTCCGCCTATTTATACATCTTCTCGGGAAAACCCTGGATACCCGAGCCTCCATCCATGAAAAGTTCCGTCGCGGCCGCCATCGCAGAACCCATCTCGGGGGGTTCTGAAGCTCTTCACGGCACCCAGTCGGAGGGGGAAATCATCACCGGAGGCATCTACATTGACATGCCCGCCTCCGAAGTGATGCGTGAGTAGTTCATCCCTAGACTATGGGTCCATATTAGTAGCTAGATGGTTGTCTTCTCCACTTTGTGCTTCATGTATAGATCTTGTGAGCTGCCCTACATGATCAAGATCATCTTTATGTAATCCTACATGTTGTGTTTGCTCGGATCCGATGAATATTGTATACTATGTTGAGATTGATTATATATTCATGTCACATGTTATTTGTGATCTTGCATGCTCTCCGTTGCTAGTAGAAATTCTGGCCAAGTGGACACTTGTGACTCCAAGAGGGGGTCTTTATGCTCAATAGTAGGTTCATGCCTCTAGTTTTCTGGGAGAGCGACAATAACTTCTAAAATTGTAGATATGTTGTTGCCACTAGGGAGAAAACAACAATGTTTTATCAAGGGTAATTGATCTATTGTTTATTTTACACACATTGCTTAATGCGATAATCTGTTGCTTGCAACTTAATACTGAAAGGGGTTTGGACGATAACCGGAAGGTGGATTATTAGTCATAGACGCAGTTGGATTACGGTCTATGCATTATGTTGTAATGCCCAATCAAATCTCATAGTAATCATCTTGTCATGTATGGTCGATATTCTGCCAATTGCCCAGTTGTAATTTATTCACCTAACATGCTATTTATCTTTATGGAGAGACACCTCTAGTGAATTGTGGACCCCGGTTCTGTTTCCTTTACATTGATAAATTTATCTAATCCTATTATATTTACTTTCTGCAAACATCTCTTTCCACTCGATACATCTAATCCTTTGTGTTCAGCAAACCGGTGAGATTGATAACCACACTGTAAGTTGGGGCAACTTAATTTGGTTGTGTTGCGTGCAAGTTTCACGTTGTTGCCGACGCCGGTAGTGCGCCCTGCCACTAGTCAGCTAGCAACACCTTCAGAATTCACGCCTTTCTCCTACTGGTCGATTAAACCTTGGTTTCGTACTGAGGGAAAACTTGTTGCTGTGCTCATCACACCTTCCTCTTGGGATTTCCCAACCTCTTCCACAACAACCGCCACCAAGATTGTCTGGCGCCATCACCGGAGCACCATCAAGATTTTCTGGCGTCGTTGCCGGGGAGAAAGAGGATTTCTGCAAGGGGAGTCTCTAATCTCCAATCTCTTTACTTTCTTATTATTTGCTTAGTTTACTTTATTTTGTTTTGTTTGCTTTATTATATCAAAAACACAAAAAATTAGTTTCTTTTATAGTTGTCTTTACATCAAAAACACAAAAAATTAGTTTCTATTATTGCTGCTATTTCTATTGCTTAGTTTTACTTTTGCTAAAATGTCTATTCCTGTTACTATGTCGCCTGAGGAAATGATTTTCACTTTCAAGCAAGGGAGTGAGGAGATTTTCAAGAAAGCTTGGTGTAGAATTAATAGTTCTTACAATAAAACTAAACCAAAAATGACTCTAGGCTTGCTTCTTAATAGCTTTTATTTTGGTCTTACTTTGTGTTATAGATATGTTTTGGACACAGTAGCTGGAGGAGATTTCCTTCATTGTGATGGAGATCAAGCTTTCAATGCCATAAAAAAGTTGATACCATATAACTCACCTAGTGATTTTGATCCATCCCTTGTGAGAATTTTTTCTAGATTAAATACTCTTGAGACAAGTACAACTGAATTGAAAGAATATTATAATATGCTTCAGGAGAAGTATGATCGTGTTCCAACAAACTCTGAACCCACAAGTTGGCTCCCTTCAGTGAAATTTGATATAGGTGGTGAATTTTTTAATGCTCGTTGCGATATTATGTCTGAATTTTTCCTTATGCCTAGAGATATTTACGAGTCTTTAAATCTTTGGGGACTTTCTGAGGGAGGAGAAGAAATATCTCTTACCAATAATGCTGTTATATTACTCCATTGGAATTGTTGAAGGAGTGCATACAATTTTTTTAGGGATAATGGTATCCACTGATTATCTATCATTGAATATGTAGGAAACGGACAAATCACGTTTGGGCAATCACTACTAAAACTTCTGGGAGCAAGGATTGATGTTGGGGAAGGTATCATGATTTTTACCTCCTCACCAGGTGGTTCTCATTGTTTACCTAAGAAAAAGCTTAAAGGTAGGAGAGGTATGCGCAAGGCTTTCGCCAATTATGATGTTGATGCTTCTTTACTTGATAATACTTGATGCTCACACTTTTTCTGTGCCTAGCTGAAAGGTGTTAAAGAAAAAACGCTTATGGGAGACAACCCATGTTTTATTTTCTGTAATTTTTCTTTTTGTTGAGTCTTGGAAGTTATTATCTCTGTAATAACCTCTTCTTATCATTTTTATTGCGTTTTGTGCCAAGAATAGCCTCTAATAGGAGGAAAGTAAGATTTGGGGAAGTTGCTGTCCTGAAAACAGATTATATTCTGTTACCATAAAAATTCGTAAAAATACCAGAGCGGAATTTTGAGCTGTCATTTTTTATGCATATGCCCCAGGTTATTATCTAACTTTCGTTAGTTGACCACGTTTCGAGATAAGCAACAGACGGTTTTCGAAAAACTCGATCTTTATCTGCTGTTCTATTTTGGCAGATTTCTGCACTATTTGCATTTGTCTCTTACTTTTTGAGTTCAATTGATCAAAGAGCTTTTTGAAAGGTTGCTACAGTAGCTGATACTTTAATAGATGTTTGATATATGTTAGTACTGAACCCAAGAGGATTTTTTATTTTTATTGTACTAATACTGCTAATAGAGAATTCTGTGAAGTTTTGTATGGAGGAAGTTTTGAAGTGTAGAGAAAGAAGAATGATGTGATGAGATGAAGCATGAATAAAAGCTCAAGCTTGAGGATGCCCCTGCACCCCAAGACATATTCAAGAGGTACAAGCGTCAAAGCTTGGGGATGCCTGGGCATCCCTTCTTCATCAACAAAGCAACATGTCATCTCTCTATGCGCTATATTTTTATTGCTTCATACACTTTGTGTTATTCTTGGAGCATGTTTATTTTTCTTTTTTGTTTAGTTTAGTTTTGTTTTCTGTAGCATATGTTGGATCCCGGTACATTTGTTTTGCAGAAAGACCCGCTCCTTTCTATTTGCAGAAGAACGCTCTAGTTTTCGATGTTATTGTTCTGCGAGTGTTTTAGTTTTCTAGTACTGCGTTTAGCTCTTGTTCTTTTACTTAAATTATGTTCAGATCTCGTTAGTACTCTTTATTTATGTATGATTAGCTCTCTGGTCCATATTGTATTTCATCTCTGAGAGTTATTTCAAATAAGTTGATTGATGTAGGATACGAGTAAAATATTTCATGACTATAGTGATGCAAAAGGAAGCTTGTCTAGACTGTGGTATAGACTTTGGCATGTCATGTTGAACGTTATTCTTATCATATGCTTAGTATTTATTGTTTTAGCATGACTTGTCTTAAATAGCTGAGAGTGCATAATATTAATGTGTCATTGAAAGAATCATGTGTTGTTTCTATCATAAAAGCATAATATTGTGGTATTCTCCTTTGATGCTTTATTGGGTTGGCTTGGCGCATGCTTATACCATGTTATGACTATAACCAGACAACTAAAGCCTCCATGATCATTTTGTTTTTAACTTGTAATATCACTTTATTCTTTTATTGATAATGTTTTGTCACTATGCATGATTATGGCCATTATTGCTCTCTTCGTTGGTCGCACCCAGTCTTTTGCTAGCCTTCGCTTGTGCTGAGTATGAACTCTTGATGCGCGTATAATTGACACGTTCGTTGGGAACCCCAAGAGGAAGGTGCGATGCGCACAGCAGTAAGTTTTCCCTCAGTAAGAAACCAAGGTTTAATCGAACCAGTAGGAGTCAAGAAGCACGTTGAAGGTTGATGGTGGCGGAATGTAATGCGGCGCAACACCAGGGATTCCGGCGCCAACGTGGAACCTGCACAACACAACCAAAGTACTTTGCCCCAACGAAACAGTGAGGTTGTCAATCTCACCGGCTTGCTGTAACAAAGGATTAACCGTATTGTGTGGAAGATGATTGTTTGCAGAAAACAGTAAAACAAGTATTGCAGCAGATTTGTATTTCAGTATAAAAGAATGGACCGGGGTCCATAGTTCACTAGAGGTGTCTCTCCCATAAGATAAAAGCATGTTGGGTGAACAAATTACAGTCGGGCAATTGACAAATAGAGAGGGCATAACAATGCACATACATGTCATGATAAATATAGTGAGATTTAATTGGGCATTACGACAAAGTACATAGACCGCTATCCAGCATGCATCTATGCCTAAAAAGTCCACCTTCAGGTTATCATCCGAACCCCTTCCAGTATTAAGTTGCAAAACAACAGACAATTGCATTAAGTATGGTGCGTAATGTAATCAATAACTACATCCTTAGACATAGCATCAATGTTTTATCCCTAGTGGCAACAGCACATCCACAACCTTAGAACTTTCTGTCACTGTCCCCGATTCAATGGAGGCATGAACCCACTATCGAGCATAAATACTCCCTCTTGGAGTTAAGAGCAAAAACTTGGCCAGAGCCTCTACTAATAACGGAGAGCATGCAAGATCATAAACAACACATAGGTAATAACTTGATAATTAACATAACATAGTATTCTCTATCCATCGAATCCCGACAAACACAACATATAGTATTACAGATAGATGATCTTGATCATGTTAGGCAGCTCACAAGATCCAACAATGAAGCACAATGAGGAGAAGACAACCATCTAGCTACTGCTATGGACCCATAGTCCAGGGGTGAACTACTCACTCATCACTCCGGAGGCGACCATGGCGGTGAAGAGTCCTCCGGGAGATGAATCCCCTCTCCGGCAGGGTGCCGGAGGAGATCTCCAGAATCCCCCGAGATGGGATTGGCGGCGGCGGCGTCTCAGTAAGGTTTTCCGTATCGTGGCTCTCGGTACTGGGGGTTTCGCGACGGAGGCTATTTGTAGGCGGAAGGGCAGGTAAAGAGGCGGCACGAGGGGCCCAGACGACAGGCCGGCGCGGCCAGGGCCTGGGCCGCGCCGCCCTGGTGTTTGGCCACCTCGTGGCCCCACTTCGACTCTCCTTCGGTCTTCTGGAAGCTTCGTGGCAAAATAGGCCCCTGGGCGTTGATTTCGTCCAATTCCGAGAATATTTCGTTACTAGGATTTCTGAAACCAAAAACAGCAGAAAACAGCAACTGGCTCTTCGGCATCTTGTTAATAGGTTAGTTCCAGAAAATGCACGAATATGACATAAAGTGTGCATAAAACATGTAGATATCATCAATAATGTGGCATGGAACACAAGAAATTATCGATACGTCGGAGACGTATCAACTCTACTCGTGCATCCAACCACCATAAAACAAAGTTTTCCAATTGTGTCCACCATATCTACATAGTAGCATTATTGCTATTCCAAGTAATTCATCATTTTTTATCTTACAAATTAAATTTTGGCATGAGAAAATTAGTCAGTAAAGCTCTCACAAACTTGATGACACATTTACTTTCTTGCACTTAATGAATTTGATCATTGCAACTATCTTATGAAGTTTATATGTTTGCAAATTGTGATCTGGGAGTTAGTAGAACCATGCTTTCATGGGGAACACTTTTTAAATTGCACTTATATTTAGTTGATGCCATGTTCTTTTATGTATGGATGCCTAGCGGTGCAAAATAAAATGGAAACTTATAAGTCCATGGAGTTTGTATATGAGTTAAAGAAACGCCTGGGCCGCTAATCTAAGCCATGCATCATTCATGGTGGAAATTTACAGCTAAGCCATAGTGAGCATTCTATGAAGTATTTGCAATAAAATGCTATACCCATAGTAATTTTTTTTTGAGATGCTCATTGTCAGTTTGTCTTATCATTTTGGCATGGGATTGCTCTTACAAGAGTACCTCCATATCATCGGGCAAGAGGTACCCCGTTGGCGGTTCTCAATGATACATATATACTTACAATGACAAGAACTTATTTGGGACCTAAGTTGAGTAGCACGAGGTTTAGGTACTCGCATTCAAGGGGCATGCGATTTTCAACTTGTGATTTGCAAGCATATAGCTCATTTTTGACTCACATTAACATTAACCATTCAAGATGCTTATGATAGGGGCAATGAGAGCTCAAAACTAATAAGTACCATACTTTTTGGAAGGTTTATAAAACTTGTTTATCTTGCTTACTCCGCAAAGCGTCTCTCTTTTACTTTTATGTTGAGTCTTCATCTTCTACTTTATGCACCAATTAAGAGAGCATAGTTGTCATTCTTAGTGAAATGTGCATAGTCCCAAAATTATTATTGATTGATTCATGATTGTGACTATTGCTTGCTCTCAAATTACTTGTATCTAGTCACCCTTTGAACTTTGAAGGTGTTCTTGCATTTATGTTTTGCTACTCCATAAAGGACATGTTGAGTACCACTTTGTTATGTTTACTCTATGCTCATAGACACACATTTGCTTTCAATGCACTATTATTCATGATCCTTTGTTTGAGTTACTCTTCATGTTATAACATAGTTGCTAAGTTCTATTGAATTATATCTATCATGCCTATGTTTAGAGTACTTAGATCCCAGCTCACAATGCTTTACATGCTTGATCAAGATTGTGTTGGCTTCATGTAGGCTCAAAAATTATCTTTGTTATCACTTACCTACAAGAGGACGAGCAAGAGTTAAGCTTGGGGACGCTTGATACGTCTCAAACGCATCTATAATTTTTGATGCTCCATGATTTTTTTACACTAATTCATATATGTTTTGCTTACACTTCGTTGCACTTTTACATGATTTCCAGCACTAACCTATTAACAAGATGCCACAGTGCCAGTTCCCTATTTTCTCCTATTTTCGTATTTCAAAAAAGTTGTATAGGAAATATTCTCGGAATTGGACGAAACAAAAGCCGAAGTCAATATTTTACCGAAATGAAGACGAAGTCCAGAGGGGGGTCGAAGAGGCGTCACAGGGCGGCCAGACCACCCCATGGCGTGACCTGGGCCTAGCCCGCGCCAAGGGAGGTGTGGGGCCCTAGGCACCCCACCAACCTAAATCCTCTGCCTATTTATATATCTTCTCGGGAAAACCCTGGATACCCGAGCCTCCATCCACGAAAAGTTCCATCACGACCGTCATTGCAGAACCCATCTCGGGGGGTTCTGAAGCTCTTTTCGGCACCCTGCCGGAGGGGGAAATCATCACCGGAGGCATCTACATTGTCATGCCCGCCTCCGAAGTGATGTGTGAGTAGTTCATCCCTGGACTATGGATCCATAGCAGTAGCTAGATGGTTGTCTTCTCCACTTTGTGCTTCATGTATAGATCTTGTGAGTTGCCCTACATGATCAAGATCATCTTTATGTAATCCTGCATGTTGTGTTTGCTGGGATCCTATCAATATTGTATACTATGTTGAGATTGATTATATATTCATGTCATATGTTATTTGTGATCTTGCATGCTCTCCGTTGCTAGTGGAGATACTCTAGCCACGTGGATACTTGTGACTCCAAGAGGGGGTATTTATGCTCGATAGTAGGTTCATGCCTCTAGTTTTCTGGAGATAGTGACAATAACTTCTAAGATTGTAGATGTGATGTTGCTACTAGGGAGAAAACAATAATGTTTTATCCAAGGGTAATTCTATTGTTTACTTTACACACATTGCTTAATGTGATAATCTCTTGCTTGCAACTTAATACTGAAAGGGGTTCGGACGATAACCGGAAGGTGGATTATTAGTCATAGACGCGGTTGGATTACGGTCTATGTATTATGTTGTAATGCCCAATCAAATCTCATAGTAATCATCTTGTCATGTATGGTCGATATTCTATCAATTGCCCAGCTGTAATTTGTTCACCCAACATGCTATTTATCTTTATGGAGAGACACCTCTTGTGAACTGTGGACCCCGGTCCTATTTCCTTTACATTGATAAATTCATCTACTGCAATCCTATTCTGTTTACTTTCTGCAAACATCTCTTTCCACTCGATACGTCTAATCCTTTGTGTTCAGCAAACCGGTGAGATTGACAACCTCACTTTAAGTTGGGGCAAAGTACTTTGATTGTGTTGTGTACAGGTTCCACGTTGTGGCTGACGCCGGTAGTGTTCCCTGCCACTAGTCAGCTAGCAACACCTTCAGAAGTCACGCCTTTCTCCTACTGGTCAATTAAACCTTGGTTTCGTTCTGAGGGAAAACTTGCTGATGTGCTTATCACACCTTCCTCTTGGGGTTTCCCAACCGCTTCCACAACAACCACCACCAAGATTGTCTGGCACCGTCACTGGAGCACCATCAGTCCTCCTTAGATATCCAAACAAAGTGGTCGGCCTGCCAGTTGCGGACGCACTGAACACGTGGCTCGTAGTGCATGCCAGTCACCATCGTCCTTGCCATCTCGTGTAGGATAACATCGCACACAAGTTCCTTACCCTTAGCCCTCGTGAAGTATTTCTACAACCATGCACATAGGTAAAACAAGGGGCATTAGTGCACCAATTGTCAACCAAGGAGTGTTTGAATGCTAAGAAGTCAAAAGTCACGTACCCAGAATTTGCGAACAACCACCTCCTGCATGTTGGCGTGCTTCCCATGAGGATCTGGCATGCGGTTGTAGTGCGCCCACCTCCAAGCTACGTCGCGGCCACCAGTAGGGAGATGGACAATCCCAGGGAAATACTTTCTAAGTAGGCCCCCAAGGATGTTCGCGTAGCCACGTGGCAGCTTCCTCGACGGGTCTTCAAACTTGAACGAACTGCACAATGAAACGACAACATCAATATGTATGTGATAAAAATTTCGATAATGATAAATTGCGATAACGAAATGCCAAAATTAGCATGTACCTCCTTCCAGCGGGCACTAGAACAACATCGCTGTAGGGCCACGTTCTTAGCTAGGGGAGTTGTGTTTTCCCACGCTGATACAGCTTCCTATCACGTGGCTTCATCCTCTCTTCAGCTGCAACATAGTGCTCCTCCGCTGGCACTTCCAAAACTAGCCTTGGGTCAAGCTCATACGGTAAGTCCCCCAACCCTTCATTCTTCGAGAGATCCTCCTCGTCCCCCTCACCTCCTCCTCCTCATCCTCCTCATCCTCCCCAGCCCCGTGCTGCTCGTCCTACCCACCCCCGTGTTGCTCCTAGTATCCTCCACCTCATCATCATCATCGTCTATGGGAGGGCTAGGAGGGGAGCTAGGACTAGGAGTGAGTACCCACGTCGCATTCTTCCTACGTGGTACACGCCGTGCGGGAGTGTTAGGAGGGGGAATAGGAGGGGGGCAGGAGCTCGGGGTTCCCGCCTCGAAGAAGTCCCACCTACCAAGTCCGCGAGCTTCTTTCGAAGACCCCTTTTTTGCAGCATGTTTCAATCACCTGCAAACAAAATGAAGAGAGTGGTTTATTAGTACGCAATGTAAAAAGATGAATATTAGTGAAAGCAACAAAGATATAAGTAGATGAATATTACTGAAAGCAACAATAATGCAAATAGATGAACATTAGTGGAAGCAACAAATAGCTAGCATAGAGTTCTCTCAAACATAGTACAGAGTTCTTACAAATAACCTAGCTTGACAATCACTATTACACAGAGTTATTACAAATAGGCTAGCCTCACAATTACGACTACATAGATAAGTAGCCTGTGTCGCCACCCGTAATTGGATCGCATGTTTCGTCATCACCATCAGGCTTGGCGAACCAATAATCATCAATGAAACCTGGAGGTGGTCCATCTGCATTGAGGTCCATCCCTGCTTTGAACGCCTCGAGCAAACTCAGGTCTTCTGGGGCACAAACATCCTCAGCTTCATCTTCCGCATTGTCTTCATCCATGCTCGCATCTTCTTGTTCATCGTCTACGGCCATGTCATCGATACCGGCAAGCCGATAGTGAAATGGCCGGGGAGCCCTTCTTCCTAATAAATTTCAACATTCTTTGTTCAGGGGTCTACGTGGTGGTACTCGTCCTTGTTTGGCGGGGGCGGCCTATTGCGTGAAGGTACCATCATCACAACATCCCATCCATGTAGATGTTTTGCCGAGTTTTTGCAAGCGTACGGGAGATAGAATACTTGAAAGGCATGGGTAGCCAAAATGTACACATCCTCTCCCTTATAAATAGAGCTTCTTTCAAATTCGACCAACCCAATTTCAGGATCCCGTCTCACCCGATGTGGGTCGAACCAATGACATTTGAAGACAACGGGATTTAGCCCTTTGTCAAACCCGTAATTCAGCTCGTATATACCCTCGACTCTTCCATAGTAATGGAGCCCATCATCACCTTGACATATCACCCCGCTATTTATTGTCTTCGCGTTGGGCCGGCTTGTTGTGTATTTATAGGTCTGGAAGCAGTACCCGTTCATGTCATAGGAGTTGAACGTGTCGACGGAAGGGTTAAAGCCCCTAGCAATTTTTCTTAGCTCTGATTTCATCTCTTTGTCAGTTCTTGCCTACAAGTTTAGCACGAGAAGTTTAGAACGAGAAATGACCGATAAATGTCGGAAGTGCAAGAAAATTTGGATAGAATAGTACCAAACCACAGAACCAGCTACTGAAACCGAAACTGCGCCCTTATCAAAAAACTCCTTCGATTCTTCCGGGGTAGGCTCCCTATGGGTATTCTTCCGATGTATAGCCGTGAATTGTCTATACCAATGAAAAGAGGAAGAGTTAGCCATGAACATACGAGTTGATCAAGGCCGTGAATGTTTGCGAATAACTAAATGGTTAGCACTTACTTGATGTACGGCTTCACTTCCACCATGGTGTTCAAGACATACGAGTGGATCAAGGTCCGCCCATGTAGGTTCGTTCTGTACGGCTTCAAGCCACTTGACTTGCCACCAAGACCTATGAAGATGCTAAGCTTGGGTACTTCTAAATTGTTGGCGGCATTGTAACGGAGGACCGGGTTGTTCTTTGTGAATGTTTGGATCATAGTGCTTCGTGGTGAAGTTTTCCACCTGCAGGTTAAGGACTGCCTCGGCTATGGATGCTTTGATCTTGAATTTATTGCCTGTCATTAGACGAAGATTTTGTGTTTCCCTCTTGGGCGGAAACTGCCAACGGCCCCAATTCGACCCCCTTTAAGCATTCGTCCGCGAGGTGCAAGATAATATGTTGCATCGGATTAAAGAACCCTGGAGGAAAATCCTCTCTAGATCGCAAAGCAACATGGGTGCCTCTTTATCAAGCTTCACAATCACTTTAGTTTCTAACTCCCTACTACAAATATGGAGGAAGACAAAGCTCAACCTCGACAACACTCACCAAGTCTGCTCAGGGACATAGCCTCGAATCATCACCGGCATTATCCGCTCAAGCCATATGTGGTAGTCATGACTCTTGAGTCCTTGTACTCACAACGTTTCCAAGTTCACACTCCACATCCAGTTGGCTGCGAACCCATCAGGGAAAAAAACAAGGAGTCCTTCATTCATTGGAAGACCTCTGTTTTTTGGGCCTTTGTGAGGCAGAACAGAGCGTGTGGCTTAGTCCATGTTTTTTTGGCACCATGAGGTGGCTGCATGTTCAACTCTGATCTATCGCATCACCTTTCTTGATCAATTCAAGCCTTTTTGTTATCCTTCGTCTTCTCAGTGTCCACAATGGTGCTCCAAATGGCTTCACTGATATTTTTCTCTGTGTGCATTACATCAATGTTATGCGGGAGCTCGAGAAACTAAAAGTAAGGGAGCTTCCATAAGCACGGCTTGTGAGTCCATTGGTGTGTCTCCCATATCCCAAGAAACCATTCCCATCAGGACTAGGCTGAAGAGCATCTAACTCGGCCTTGATTTCCGTTCCGATCTTTAGAATTGGCTTCAGATCATGGACAACACGGTCTTTCTTGAAACTCTTTACATCACTCCTGTATTCATGACTCTGCTCAAGGAACTTTTGAGATTCATCAAAGCATGAATACATGCCTCCCTTGTTTACCCAGAAGAAAGTCACGGCCTGTGTGCACTGTGGGCAAGGCAACTTCCCATGTGTACACCACCCGCAGAACAAAACACGTGCTGGCAGGTCATGCAGGGACGTGTCGTACCAGAAATACATATCGAAGTACTCCTTCTTTGATGCGTCATATGTTCGGATCCCGCGACCTTCCCAGCCACGAACCAAGTCATCCACCAGCGGTTCCAGGTACACATTCATGTTCTTTCCCGGGTATTTGGGCCCTGGGATTATCATCGACACAAACATGTTCTCTGATCTCATGCAGATGCCAGGGGGGTTCATGGGAATAACAAACACTGGCCAACAACTGTATACTGCAGCCGACATACCATTTGGATTGAGCTGATCGGTTGATATCGCAACTGCTACGCTCCTCGGGTCATCTGCTTTCAGTGGAAATTTCTTGAAAAAAAGTTCTTCCATGCACCACCATCTGAGGGATGTATCATCTTGTCGATGTATCTGTTTCCTTCTACGGCCCACCTCATCTGCTGAGCCGTATCCTCGGTCATGAAGAGCCGCTGGATCCTCGGTAGGACTGGAAGATAGTGGAGGATATGCTTGGCAATCATGGTCTGCCTCTTCTGACCATCACCATTGTGGTCTACCTCAAAGTACCTAGTGGATTTGCATATGATGTAATAATTTGTGTCAGCATGCTCCTCTCTGAATAGCATGCATCCCTTTGGACAAGTGTTTATCTGCTGAGATGACATCTTAAGGTCACTGAGCAATTTGGTCGAATAGTAGAAGTTTTGCGGCAAGAGGTGCCCTTTCAGCAGAATGCTGCCAACGATGACCAGAAGTTCATCGAACCCATCTCTGCACAAGTTCCTGTGGCACTTAAAGGCCATAAGGCGAGCGATGGCATCTAGTTGAGTAACCTCTATATTTTCATGTAGGGGTTTCTGCGAAGCAAACATAGCCTCATAATACTCCTTGTGTTTTCCTCCGGGTCCTTACTTGTCTCCGCATCCTGAGGTGTCTTTGCTTGTACATGAGGGCTTTCAGGCACATTACCATTAGCCAAGTTTTCTAAGCACCTATCAAACCCAGTGTCATATTCTCCCCTAGGTTGAATCTTCCGCACATCCTTCCTAGCACGTTTCTTTGCCTTTTCTCCATGGAAAGTCCAAGTCTTGTAGGACGGTGTGAACCCAAACTTGAGCAGGTGATCAAAAGAAAAAGAAAGTAGCCAGAAATTATGGGGTCAAAAAAAACTCGAAGAAAGGAAAGGTTTATCGTTCATAGAGGCTGACATGTGGGACCCATGAGCCAGCAGAGTCCTCAACGTTTCAAAGGCGGCAGGGGATCAAACGAAAAAGGAAATAGCCAAAAATCAGAGGGTGAAAAAAATCCAAGAAAAGAAACTTTTATTGTACATAGAGGATGACATACGGGTCCTAGTTAGCAGCAGCGGTATCAACGTTTCAGAGGCGGCACATGATCGAAAGAAAAAGGCAAGTGACCAAATATCAGGTGCCAACAAAAATCCAAGAAAAAAGTTTTATAGTACATAGAGGATGACATGCGGGTCCCATTTAGCAGAAGCGGTATCACCGTTTGAGAGGCGGCACGGGATCAAAATAAAAAAGCAAGTGACCAAATATCAGGTGCCAAAAAAAACTCCAAGAAAAGAAACTTGATTGTACATAGAGGATGACATGCGGGTCCCATTTAGCAGCGGTATCACCGTTTGAGAGGCGGCACGGGATCAAAAGAAAAAGGCAAGTGACCAAATATCATGTGCCAAAAAAAACTCCAAGAAAAGAAACTTGATTGCACATAGAGGATGACATGCGGGTCCCATTTGGCAGCAGCGGTATCACCGTATGAGAGGCGGCACGGGATCGAAAGAAAAAGGCAAGTGACCATATTATCAGGTGCCAAAAAAACTCCAAGAAAAGAAACTTGATTGCACATAGAGGATGACATGTGGGTCCCATTTTGCAGCAGCGGTCTCAACGTTTCCAAGGCGGCATGGAATCAACCGATCGCAGGATTTTGCGGGATCCACCGAGGTGATTCCCACCTTTTGCACGGATTTACGAATCAACGCCGAGAGGATACGAGCGCCACGAGCCGGAAAAAAAAATTCGCAGGAATTTCTGGCTCTCGATACCAGATTGTCACGACCCAAAGGTGGACGACAGGAAATCAATGGCAATTATGGGTCGAAGACGAGAGAGAGATGGGAAGAGCAAGCAGGAGGTGGGCAATCAGAGAGAAGATGAGAGATAGCGACACGCTTCTATTTGTTCCATCGTTTGTTCAGGACCTTATAGGGGTTTATATAGGAACCCCGAGCACACACGCACACCGGCCCAACTCCTGCCTACACTTGACACAGCTTATCAAGGTTCAGTTAACCGTAGATACAGGTGTGACACTACCGCCCTACTCCGGCTCTCCGCGCCATGCCCATCCCTTCCTCGAACCCCCCTCCCGCCGCTGCCTGAGGCGCTCCTGTTTCTCTGGCTACCAACCTACCGGAAGAGATCAATGCGTCCGCGTCGCCATCTCCCTGCTCCTATTTGGACGCTTCCCACTGCCCTCCTGCTCCTTCGCCTAAAACTCCCCCACCTCCATTCAAAAACCTAAGTCTTGACGGCTGCTTCTGTTGCATCTCGATTTTCCACCTGGTGCGCTCCTGCCGTGACCCCGTCCGCTGCCGTGGTTGTGGCCACTCCAGCCACCGCCGCCGCGAGTGCACCATGCCTTTCCCGCAACTCACTTTTATCCCCACGACCACCTCTCCCCACTCCCCTGCCGCGCTGCCGACACAACCGACGACCCTCCAATGGCCGCGCCACGCACGTTCTCCCTCGCCTCCTCGCCGCATGGGGTATCTTTTTGAGGTTGGTGAACCTTCCAACTCGAGGCCTGAGCTTGTGCCACTGCCTCCCGTCGAACGGGTGGTCCCCATATAGTCGAGCCACCGCGTCCCATGCGTGCTGCCTCGCATGGACCGCTCACTAATGACGAAGAGTTCAAGTCTGATGAGGGCTCTGATGCGCCGCTGATGGAGGTGTTCATGTCGGCTGGGGGCATGGACGCCGCTCGTCGCATGGACATTGTCTACGCCGGCTCCCTTGCGCCCTTTGCCTCGCACGCGGGTGCCATCGTTGAAGCAATCTACTCCGAGCTGCCTGGCATGTACGTCACCTTGGTGCCCTCGTTCATCGGTGACATGTGCACCAAGTTCCTCTCGGTGGAAGATCGCGAGCTCGCCATCAACCACCATCCTTTTTCCACCTCCACGGTGCCTCCATTCATATCGTCCGCGAGGAGGAGGAGGACCGCATCCCCTGTGCCATGGATTGGGTCGCCCAGGTGATGGCCTGCTGTGTCCCCGTCGAGCACATCTTCAACGCCAAGTGAAGAAGCATGGTGTGCTTGACGGGCGCGCCAAGCCTCTCGGTAAGCGCGTAGTGAAGGCGCTCGTCGCCTCTCTCTGTGCCTCTGACCCACTGGTGACCATGGGTTCCGGTGTGTAGACATCGTACCGCCCTTTGTCAGTTTGGCGTCGCTGCGGCTGTGCTCTTTGTCCCCCCCATCTGTAGTCCTCTTTGTCTGCTCTGCGTGTGTCTCCTTCTGTAACCCCTGTCCCTCTCCTGGTGCTCATTGCTCTAATGATTAGTGGTTTCCATGATGTTAAGATTGAATCATGGAACACCCAAGGCTTGGGCTGTCTTAAAAAACGCCCCCGCGTGCGTGACGCGATTTCATCGGCTGCCCACTCTATCATGTGTATCGAAGATACCAAGCTGAGCGCGATTGATATTTTCGTTTTCAACTCTTTCCTCCCCAACCAGCTCTCCTGTTTCGATACTGTTGACGCTGTGGGAAGCTCGGGTGGTATCCTCACGGCTTGGGATCCCGCCCTTTTCAGTCTTGTCGCTACCCATCGTGATCGTTTCTCCCTCACCACCACTCTCCAATCCTACTTGTCAGACCTGGTTTTTGCGATCACAAATGTGTACACCCCCTCTGATCACTCCCTCACGCCCGCTTTCCTCTCCGAGTTCGAAAGCCTCAGACCCCTATTCCCCTTTCCCCGGCTCGTGGTTGGCGATTTCAACCTCGTCAGGGATCCCAGCGACAAAAACAATGGCATTTTCAACCCTGCGCTGGCGAATTCCTTTAATGAAGAGATCAAGAACCTTGCCCTCTTCGAGCTCCCGCTTCTTGATCGGCTTTACACCTGGTCCAACAAGCATGCTTCCCCGTCCTAGCTTGTCTGGACCGTGCCCTTTTTAATCAGGCCTGGAACATCCCCCTCCCCAACTCTTCTCTGAGCTCCCTCTCCCGCCCCACCTCCGATCACGACCCATCCTCATCACAGCGTCCACTACCACCCCCCGCGCCTACTACTTACGCTTTGACCGCTTTGAGAACGCGTGGCTCACCGGTCATCTCTTTCTCCCCTCCGCTCTCCCTGCCCGGGCCAAATCCCCTGCCGGCTGACACTGTGGGCGATTTTGCTGCTCGCCTGAAAGCCTTCCGCAATGCCGCCAAGGTTTGGAAATGCTCCCACAAATTTAATCCCAAATTTGAAAATAATTGCTCGTTTGTGGTTGACATTCTTGATCTTTTTGAGGAATCGCGTATCCTTTCCGCGGACGAGTTCTCCCTTCGTTCCTTGTGCAGATCCACTCTAGAGAGGTAGGTTCTGGCGTGTGCTGCTCGATGGAAATAGCGCGGGAAGTTTCGGGCGGTGGTTGAGGGCGATGAAAAGACTCGCTTCTTCCACGCTTGTGCCTCTCAACGGCTTTGACGCAACTCAGTACACACGCTCGAAGTCCATGGTGCGATACTTGCCTCACATGATTCGAAAGTTGCTGCGCTCTTCTCCTTGTACGACGAGCACCTTGGGCAGCGCTCGGAGGAGGCCTGGGATTTCGACATTGATGAGCTCTACTTCGGCTGCCCCGCCATCAACGGTGCGATGCTTACTGGGCCGTTTTCGGCCCGGGATATCGAAGGTGATATGCAGTCCATGGAGCGGGCCAGCGCTCCTGGGCCGGATGGTCTTGGGCCCAGCTATTATTGGGCTGCTTGTGACACCGTCCGTCCCAGCCTGACAAGGCTGTTTGAAGCGTCCGCTTCCCGCGCGACGGATCTGCAGCAGATTAATCGTGCTCATGTGGTGCTGCTCCCCACCGGCGTCCTCTCGTCGGGCTCGTTCTAGCCAGTCTCCCTGCAGAACTGCTCCATCAAGTCCATGTGCAAGGCCCTCACAACCCGTCTCCAGCACTAGATCGGCGCCATCATCGACACTGACCAGACCGGCTTCCTCTCCGGGCTCAGCATTTCCGAGAGCTTCGTCTACGCCACGGAGCTGGTACAGACTTGCTTCCGCCTCCATGCCCCCTGCGTGGTCCTCAAGCTGGATTTCACGAAAACTTTCGACTCCGTCAGCTGGCCAGCTTGCGCAAGATAATGCTCGCGCGCGGCTTCCCCGTGTTGTGGTGTGATTGGATGGATGACCTCTTCTCCTCCTCGCGCTCTGCCATCCTCCTCAACGGAGTTCCTGGGAAGTGGATCCGCTGCCTGTGGGGGCTTCGGCAGGGGGGCCCCTTTCACCCTACTTGTTCCTCATCATGGCTGACGTCCTTCAGCGTCTTGTCCGGCGCGACAACATGCTCCAGCACCCCTATTTGACGGACACCTTCTGCCCCATTCTCCAGTACGCAGATGATACGCTCATCATCCTGCAGGTAGACGCGAGGGTGGCGAGGAGGTTGAAGCTTCTCCTTCACCAGTTCGAGCGGGCGACCAGCCTCTGCATCAACTACAGGAAAAGCACCCTTCTCCCCATGCATGTTGACGGTGTTGTCCTCGACGACATCCAACGGACGCTGGGGGTGCAAGGTGGAGGGGTTCCCACAGACGTACTTGGGCTCCCTCTCTCGGCGGAGAAGTTGCGGCTTGCGGCGTTCTCGCCCCTCATCGCCAAAGTGGACAAGTACCTCTCTGGGTGGCGTGCGCTGCTGCTCTCTCCTAGCGGGCGCCTCGTTCTCATCAATGTCGTCCTCGATGCTTTTCCTGCATCGCCATGGGTGCGCTTCAGCTCCCACCCGGTGTGATCGCTGCTCTCGACAAGCTGCGCCGTGCCTTCCTCTGGGCGACCTCGAAATGGGTCTCCGGCGCCCAAGTGCGTCGTGGCTTGGGAAAATGTCTGCCGCTCCAAAGCGGAGGGGGGCCTTGGCGTAAGATCCCTCATGGACATGAACTCCTCGTCAAGCTCCTGCATCGCCTCCACTGGGCTCCCGACGAGTCTTGGCCACGGTGGGTCTGGTCTAGCCTCGCTGGCCTGCCGCTCGACACGGCCAGCTCCGCCTCTCCGCTTGACAGCACACACTGGGCCTCGCTTTGGCCACTTTATCGGAGCATCTCGAGTGTGCAGGTCGGCGACGGCTCCCGCTCTGCGTTATGTTATGGCAGCTCGGAGAGGCCATGCCGGAGCTGCTCTCCCACTGCACTCTTCAGAGTGCTACAGGTCATCTCCAACGGCATCAACCCCTTCCTGGTGTCGCGCCTCTCCTTCACCGCCTCCCGCCAGCGCGACGCTCTGGTGTAGATCATTGCGGAGACGGCGCTGTCGGGCTCCCCGGACCGCCGCTCCCTCCCGCTCTGCTCCCAAAAAAGGTGGCGCGCTGCTCACCTCTGCTCTCTACAAGTTGTGCACCACCGGAGGTGTTGCCGACAAGCACGACAAGTTCGTATGGTCATGCAAGGCGCCTTCCAGTGTCAAGTTCTTCGTCTGGCTTCTGGTCAAAGGGCGCATCCAGTGCCGCGCAAACCTCCTCCGCAAAGGGATCCTTGACGAAGCTAGAAGCGGCTGCCCCATACGTGTTGCTCCCGCGGAGACGCCTGGGCACATTATGTTCGGTTATCCCTTTGCTCGCAAATTTTGGGCCGCCATTGGGGCCCCCGCTGCCCGCGAGCTCGCCCCCTCTGAATTCTCGCGCTGCGCCCTCCCAGCCTCGGCGCCGCTAGGGACCGCGTCTACCCTCTGCCTTATCTGCTTCTGGTACCTGTGGAAGCACCGGAATGGGGTCATCTTCAACGGCCTCGCGCCCTCTCTGTCTCTCGTCCTCAAGAGTTGCAGAGACGATGCCACCCTCTGGCGTGCTCGACTCCATCTTGAACAGCGCGCAGATGTTGATATGTGGCTGACCTACGTTGTCCCCCCCCCCCCGAACGACTGTAGCTCTTTTTGCTGTTTCTTTCCCTTTTGAGCACACCCCAATGCGTTGGGTACATGCTCCCCTCTCTGTGTAATGCTGCTGTAATCACAAAACGGGACTTCACCCGGTCTCTGATGAAATGAAAAAAAGTTCAGGCAGGAGCCTTAGTGCGCTCTCCCCGGTGAACTGTCAAAAAAAAAAAAACAACGGGACAATCATGCTGAGTAGTAGGTTGTTTTTCTGTGCTCCTGTTCGGCAGCGTATTTAAGTTTCTCCTATATCTTTAACAGGAAGCAAATGGAGTACATATGCTAGCGGCTATAAAGGATCAACCGTGGTACATATTAGTGACGCATGTACATATACACAGTTTGTTTTACTAGCTTTGGTCAATACCACGAGTGAAATTCTAGTAGAGCGAGGAGGTCCGTCCTCCGGCTCTCCACCTTCTAGCAAGTGCTGGTCAATATAACCATGCTAGCCCGGGATATTATTTTGTTTTGCTTCGTTCAATTGTAGGCATGAGAGGCATCGTGATGACAATCTTTACCACATCTGGTTCTTTCGCTCAATGCTAGGTCCATGGGATGCTGTGCAGTGAGATAGATTGCAGAGGTGTAGCTAGCATGTAAACGGGCGAACTCACCATGTTTGTTGCCGACTCCGTGCTCCACCACCTCGCCTTGGGACTGAGATCAGGTGACATGTTTGTGGCATGTTACCGATGAACAGTGATGTAACATGCGTCTTAGGCCATTGGATCGAAAATGGATAGACCAGATCAAGCCCTGTAGCGATGCACTGTAGATGATCCTGTAACAGATGTGCTGTAGCAATGCACTGTAGATTTGTCCATGTAACGATGTAATGTAGACAAGCCCTTGTAGCGGCTACTGTTCATGTTCATCTGGTCATCCGTTTTCAATCCAACGATCTAAAAATGATCGCATGTCACAGCATTGTTCATCGGTGACATGTCACAGGCATGCCACCTTATCTCAGTCCCTCGCCTTGACCACCAGATGGCCTAGCTTGCTCTAGATCCCCGTCCTCATTGTTTGCACTACAT
The DNA here is from genome assembly GCF_019359855.2 of Lolium perenne. Taxonomy (NCBI): domain Eukaryota; kingdom Viridiplantae; phylum Streptophyta; class Magnoliopsida; order Poales; family Poaceae; genus Lolium; species Lolium perenne. Next base: position 48,115,713 of record NC_067244.2, read on the forward strand.
CAATTCTATCCTCTTCAGGATACACAGGGGCGTTGTTGGCCTTGTCAGCAACTAGAGGCACCGATTCAGGTCATAAAGCTAACATAATCCATGGACGTAGCAAGGTGGACCTGTTATGAGGTGAATATATGCCTACTGAGGTAAAAATAAGGAAAAACAGACTATTCACTTTGAGTCCGGTACGTTGCTTTTACAAGTTTTACGGGTTTTGAAGGGAGTTCCCTTGCTAGCACTCGACCCCGCGCGGTCTGATCGCTTTCTCGTGCTTCCCTTTTTGTCATGACCTGCTCCTGTCGCTTCCGTGCTCTTTTCTGTTCTTCAGCTAATCATACCTCTAATTATGTTCTGTCGTGACGTTTCTATCTTTACTTTTTTGGTTGTGCAGGCCTGCTGCCGCATGCATTCATATATTGTTCTTTTTCACATGGCGGGGCAGCTGCTCCATGCTTGCTGCTACATGCATATATGGCTATTTCTTTCCTCCACATTTTTTTACGCTCCTTGCAGGTCCACGATGGTGTTTAATTTTATTTTTGTTTCGATTCTCTTTTTTCAATTCCAACCTTTGTTATTACTTTATATCAAAATTTATATTAGTTAGACTATTTTTCAATACCCTTTTCGGGCTAGTGGTTTCTAAGGGGGGAATAACTGGTGGCAAAACCACTTGCAACTCAAATAAACTACCACTTGCAATTCTCCGTTAATTACTAATTTTACCACAAATGGACCAACCTTTTTAAAAAATATGTTATTTGAATTATCTTGTGACTTAGAAATATTCTAAATCAAATTAGCTTTTCCCGTTGATAATTTTTCAGATTTACGGGCAGAGGCGTTAATAAATTGTGAACTAAAAATGTTCCCAAAATATTTTAAATAAAATTAGCTTTTAGGGTTGATAATTTTTCACATTTACCGTTGATAAATAATGGGAGGAGGGTTGATAAATTGTGAGCTAAAAATGTTGCTAAAATATTTTAAATGAAATTTGCTTTTTAGGTTGATACTTTTTACAAGTTGATAAATAACGGGTAGATGGGTTGATAAATTTGAGAGCTAAAAATGTCGCAAAAATATTCTAAATAAAATTAGCCTTTTGGATTGATAACTTTTCACATTTACCGTTAATAAATAATGGGAAGATGGGTTGATAAATCGTGAGATAATATATTCATAAAATATTCTAAATGAAATTAACATTTCGGGTTGATAACTCTTCACATTTACCATGGCTAAATAACGTACAGTGAGGTTGATAAATTGTGAGTTAAAAACATCCCCAAAAATATTCTAAATAAAATTAACTTTTATGTTCAGTAATTTTTCACATTTACCGTTGATAAATACTGGTGGGAGTATTGATACCGTGTGAGCTAAAGAAGTGACCAAAATATCTAAATAAAAATTAATAATAAGATCATTAAGTTTTTGCATTTACCATTAACAAATAAAGGGGGAATGGTTGATTACTTGTGAGCTAAAATAATCATCAAAATATTCTAAATGAAATTAGCTTTTGAAACCGTTTACTTTTCACATTTACCACTGATAAATAGCAGGAAAGAGTTGATAATTTGTGGGCTAAAAAATTGCCAAAATATTTATAAATAATATTATCTTTTGGGTTCGATTACTTTTCACATTTGCCGTTAATATCTTACAACAAGAGGGTCGGTAACTTTTAGCCTAGAAAAAAAGTTGTCGAAACATATTAATATGGGTGCTAGTTTTAAAGATCTCGTGGAGACTAGTTTATTGGTGAAAACAGATTTTCAGTTGAAGTTGTTATTTGAAAGATAAAATATTTTAAACCTTGGATTATGAGAGAATCTTTACTGCCGTCTTGGTGATAGGCGGAAATCGGAGGAAGTTGCACAAACCACTTACTATTGCTATCTCTATTGCACAAACTACTTACTCTTCGTTTCTTTTGCAGAAAATATCAACTTTAATTACGTGTAGTTGGTTGCAAAGAGATCTAAATCTAGGATTAGCCTTGTTAACAACAAATATGACGCCTGGGCACTACTAGGAAAAGGCTTACCACCGGCAACCTAAAAAGGCTTACCGCCGGCACTTTCGAATTCGCCGGCGATAACCTCGCCGGTGGTAAAGTGCTAGCGCCGGCATATTCGTAAGCGCCAGCGGTAATTAAGGTGGAAATACCCCCGGCGGTTTTCCCAACTCGCCGGCGGTAATAGGTACCACCGGCACCTCCCAACTCGCCAGCGGTAATTTAAGTTACCACCGGCAAACAGCCCTATGTGCCGGCGGTATGTATTTTAGGATTTAAAAAAAACTGACATTAAATCACAAAACCTTCAGATATAGAATAAAAACAAATTCACTCTTTATTCTATACGCTCTTTATTCTATACGATCCAAAGTTTCTCTACATAATTGTATTTAAACTGGACAGTAATTACAATTTTGCTCATATTACAATTTTGCTCCGACGTGCTCCTCCGCACACAATATTCCTCTAGGTTCACTCCATGATCCCCAGATCGCGCTCCGCTCGATCCTCTTCCTCGCTGCCCAGGAGCACCTGGGGGCTGCTTCTCCTTGCTGCTCGCCTCCGCCACGTTCATCTCCGATTCCTGCCAAACAACACTGCAACATCATGAAAAAAACAAGATAAGTGACCTGCCATCTAAGGAGTTACCATGGCAGCATTTATGTTTAGAAGGCAATTTGAAAGAAAAAAAGTAAGGAATATCTTCCTGCTATTACTACCAACTACTGCTACTGAATTATTATCCAGGAGTATGCTACAGAAAACACTAATGGCAAGTCTGAAGAAGAGCGGTAAATGAAATGCATGGGAGTTTCAGACTACCCATGAGACACAAAAGTGAGCTGATATATGTGCCTGGCATTTTAGACTAAGCAGGTTTGTAAATTGTAAAGTGCTCAGATCATCTCAAAGCAGATGAATGACCTAATGAACATGATAGCAAATAAAAAGGTGAATCATGTACTCTGCCAGGTTTAATTCAAAACTGAAATACAACTGAAAAAGCATGGAATAATCATTTAGCTAGTTCTAAAAATAGGAAGGCAGAATGAGAGGAGCCCTCAATCTGCAAGCCCCGACGGGCGGCGACGTTTGGCGCACCAGACCCCCCTCAACCAGATCCCCATGTACCACTCACAGATCTCGGCGGCTTATCAAAAGTGTAATAACTACGGGAGAAATCCAAGTGTAATAACATGTATATAAACAATGCCTACTTTATCAAAAGTTGCACAACAGTCCAGACAGGATGATGCCAAGGTGCACATGATAGCCATCTGGTACATGTATGCTGAATTAGACAATCGTTTGGGTATGCACAAACTTCTTCAGCACACATGAGCAAATAAAGCATAGCAGAGCATTCAAAAACACAGTAAGATCGTAATTACTGAATACTGAGACCGACCTCGGAATCTAAGAACTTTTCACCACAACAAGGCAGTAATCTGTAGACCTAGGCATCAGCCAGTAGATCCCTAACAATCCCTCGGCAAAGACTAAATTTTTCACCAGCCAAAGCAAACAGGGGCGACTAAACCGAGAAAAGCTAAGGTTTTCCCTACAGATTCGCGGCCTAAACTCTTAACCAGCACCGTCAGCTACCTGCATCACTCTAAACGACACCCGAATTCCTAGATCGGCGGCACAATCAACAAGCGAGGCCGTCTGATTTGGACCTCGAGAAGAGATTGAGGATGAGATGATTTCACTCTTGGGTGTCACAATTATCTTGCATATGAGAAGTGACTGCAATGGCTCAGTAATTCTGAGCAAAACATTTGTATATGTAAGTTCAAAAAAACGTAATCAAATAATATCTGTAGTGAACAAAGGCTTTGACTGTAATCCACTACCAAAAAAGTGCAATCAGCAGACAGATGTAACAGAAGCAAAAAAATGTGATCTATAATTGCAGTGCCTGAGATGTGTAAATTAGGAAACATTCATTGCATCACATGATTAGATGGCAGAGAGTATTTACAGGGAAACATAAATTACGTGCTGAGATCAATTAGTAAGAAACATGCAAGCATTAGTACATGAGATTGAGTATGAAGCCAACATATCGACTTGGAAACATTCATTGTATGACAATGATCAGATGGCATATGAGAAACCGAACTAATTTATTAGGAGTAGATGAACATTAGTCCGCTAGATTCTGCAGAGATAGAAACGCAGGACGAGAATCAATATGCAAAACCTAATCACTGGATCTGGCTGCCTCCCCTAGAACACAAGATCTAGAACGAATCTACACAGGCGGGGCAGTCGATCTATCCATAACCCAGCAGTACCAAACTATCCGGCCGAAATTAACCTCCCCAAAGCCGCGACCAGGAAGTGGAATCTAACCCAAGATAGATGGATCGGGACCAGGCAAGAAATCTAGATTCTAGAGGGATCGAGGGAGGGAGATCGAGGCGCGTACCACCAGCATCCTGGTGCTGCTGCTGGGGCAGCTGGTGCTGGCCCTCCTGCTGCTGCTTGAGGAGGAGCTCCTCCTGCTGCAACTACTTCTTCTTGAGCTCGTAGAGCTGCTTCTTCTCGTCCTTGGAGAGGGACCGCGGGACGACCTCCTTGGCGACCTTGGCGACGGCCTCCTTGCCCGAGGCCTCGCCGGAGAGCTCGAGCAGGTCGAAGATCCTCATCGCCGCGCCGGAGACGCACCGCTGCGTGAGGTGGCGGCGGCACAACTGGGTGGGGAGGGGGAGAGGAGGGGAGAGCGTGAGGAGGAATGGGGGATGTGGGGAGGTTGGGCCGGGAAGCACGGGGGATGTGAGGAGGTTGGGCCGGCACCGTTGGTCGCTCGCTCGCGGGGGCCTCTCGACGGCCGGCGAAAATGAAACAGGAACGCCGGCGGTAATTTTGGCCCAAAATAACCCACAACAGACTAAGTTACCCCCGGCGCTTGCAAATCCATCTCGCCGGCGGTAATTGTATTATCCTTGGCATTTACAAGTCCAAATCGCCGGCGGTAATTGGAGGCCTGTCCGGGTGGTCTCAGCCCACCTTACCGCCGGCATTTTCGATTCCATTTCGCCGGCGGTAAGTGTCGTACCCCCGGCGACCCTATTTAAACTCGCCGACGGTAATGCGAGGCGGGCCTAAAAGGCCTTACCGCCGGCATCTTTAAATCGTACTCGCCGGCGGTAAGAAGTGCGGCTATAAGCCTTTTCCTAGTAGTGGGGTCCACGGTTACTGATGATGTGGCACCCAAGTATCATAAAATAGCCTTTTTAAAAAATTAAAATTTGGAAATTTTCAAATATTCTACAAATTTGGAATTTTCAAATAAACGTAACAATATAAATCTAGCGGTATGATGGCCGGAGGCGGAGGTAAGTTCAATATGGCAAGTACTTGATGGATTTAAATTATAGCAAACTTTTCCAAATTACTTGTGTCATATTGTTTCAAATACTAGAAAATTTTCAAAAGTTTTTGAAAGTTTGAACCGAAGTTTTGGCCAGATAAATACTTTAAACTATTTCAAACTTGTCTAAATTTGTTAGCTTATATTGTTTCATTTATTAGAATATTTTCGTAATTTATAAGGTTTGAAAAAAGGCTAGTTGATGACACGTGGACGCACAACATCACTAACCGTGGGTCCTGTCTGGACCTCTGTGCAACCAATTACATGCAAAATTGGTGTTTTTGCAAAAGACGTGAAAAGTATGTGGTTTGTGTAACACAGACAACAATAGTGAAACAATAGTGAGTGGTTTGTGCAATTTTCTCCGAAAATCATTTGTGTGAGGAGAGAGAGAAAATGACGCGCGCAGGATGCATGGTCTACTCCTTGTCGTTTATGCTTTAGCAAACCAAAACAGAATTGTTGCGAGCAGCTTTACGTGAATACCCCGTACTTGTGGCTAAAAAGGAGATTAAGAGTCATGCTATAAACCAAAAGGGATGCATCTGGTCGAAAATTGATCGCGCGGGTGAAGTTGGGCGGTCGACCGCCAGCTAGGGTCCCCCGTTTTGAAGATCAATGCCACACTATATAAGCTACTTCCTTGATTTAAATGGGGAGTTCACTACTTCAACTAGTTGTTCTGAATCCGCGTCGTTTCTAGGGGCTACTTGGGGAAAGCCCTAACCCTGCCAACGTCGCACCCTTCCTCCTAGGCCCCGACCCTCCTCGATGACGTCAGATGACTCCACCTAGCTAAGCCTACGAGGAGGATGGCATCGGCGGGGCCTCTTCCGCTCGACAGCTCTGCCCTGGTTGGGAAGGCTCTCACCCCCCTCTCGATGGCGGCCGGTGTGGCATCTATCGGTGGTCAGGTCCGGTGGTGGAGGTCCTGCTCCCTCTGCAACAATTTGGCGGCGGCGATCTCGGCTGCTTCTGCGGCTTCAGCTCGTAGCGCCGGGACGGGGTGGTCCACCTTGAGCAGTTTCAAGCATCGATAGGCTCTCATTCTCCAAAACAACATGGCTAGGATCGGTGGTACCCCACCCTAGTTTGTAAGAGCATCTCCAACAGAGGCTCTATACTTCGGCGCGCTATATGTCGCTGCGACCGTGTTGTAAACATTTACCGCGCGCTGCCCCGAATTTTCCCCCACCGGAGGCGCTAAACAAGAGAGCGTGCGCGGGCGCTAAAAATGTTCCTCCGCCGGACGCTCCAATATATACCACGCATCGCCGACGAAAACAACAATCACACACAACTATGCATCAAACAAGATCAAACAAGCTTAAAAAATTCACAAATAAATGTACCATACAAATACAACAAACTGTTCACAACAAATACGACAAGTACATCATATTATTCACAACAAATATGACAAGTACATCAAATTATTCACAACAAATACAACAAGTTTGCGGATCAACATACAACAATACAACATAATTTTGAAACAATACAACATATAGTTTTCGAACAAATACAACAAGTATGCAACTATTTTTGTCCATGACAATTCCACCATTCTTCATGAGATCTTTTTGGAGCTCATCATGTGTGTCGTTGGAGCGAATGGCATGGTACGAAGCAATGAACCGGGCAATCCTATGTGCGGACCTCCTCACTTGCACGGGAACCCCCATTAACTCGTAGTTGGTATGATCCACATTTTTCCCATGATCATCCTCTGTAATCATGATATGCATGATGACACAAGCGGTCCTGATATATCACAGGCACTCTTGGTCCCAAAATCTAGCCGCCCCCCTCACAATGGCAAATTGGGCTTGCAAAATCCCAAATGCTCTCTCTACATCTTTCCTAGCCGCAGCTTGTGCATTGTGAAATTAGGTTTGTTTCTTACCTCGTGGTTGAATAACCGGCTTCACAAATGTTTGCCACCTTGGATATATCCCGTCAGCGAGGAAGTAGACATAGTTGTACTTGTGGCCATTTGCTTCAAACTCCACCGATGGACCTTCCCGCATTGCAAGTCTTTCATTAGTGGTGACCGTTGAAGAACATTGATATCATTGCAAGACCCATGCATTCCAAAAAAAAATGCATGCCATATCCAAGTCTCATGATCGGCGACTGCTTCAAAGACTATAGTGGCATCCTTCTTGTACCCTTTCAATTGTCCATGCCATACCGCTGGACAATTCTTCCAACTCCAATGCATACAATCAATGGAGCCAAGCATACCTGGAAATCGCCGGTCGGCGTTGAACTCCACAAGTCTTTCCGTGTTGACACGTCTCAAACGTATCCATAATTTTGATGCTCCATGCTTGTTTTACACCAATTCATATATGATTTGCTTACAGTTTATTGCATTTTTACATGATTTCCGGCACTAACCTATTAACAAGACGCCATAGTGTCATTCCCTGTTTTCTGCTGTTTTTGTATTTCAGAAAAGTTATACATCAAATATACTCGGAATTGGACGAAAAAAAAGCCGAAGTCAATATTTTACCAAAACGAAGACGAAATCCAGAGGAGGGTCGAAGAGGTGCCACAGGGCGGCTAGACCCACCCTTGGCGCAGCGTGGCCTTGGCCCGCGCCGAGGGGGGTGTGGGCCCCCCAGGCACCCCACCGACCTAAATCCTCCGCCTATATATACATCTTCTCGGGAAAACCCTGGATACCCGAGCCTCCATCCACGAAAAGTTCCATCGCGGTCATCATCACAGAACCCATCTCGGGGGGTTCTGAAGCTCTTCCCGGCACCCTGCCGGAGGGGGAAATCGTCGCCGGAGGCATCTACATCGCCATGCCCGCCTCTGAAGTGATGCATGAGTAGTTAATCCCTAGACTATGGGTCCATAGCAGTAGCTAGATGGTTGTCCTCTCCACTTTGTGCTTCATGTATAGATCTTGTGAGCTGCCCTACATGATCAAGATCATCTTTATCTAATCCAATATGTTGTGTTTGTTGGGATCCGATGAATATTATATACTATGTTAGGATTGATTATATATTCATGTCATATGTTATTTGTGATTTTGCAGCTCTTCGTTGCTAGTAGAAACCCTGGCCAAGTGGACATTTGTGACTTCAAGAGGGGGTATTTATGCACGATAGTAGGTTCATGCCTCTAGTTTTCTGGGAGAGTGACAATAACTTCTAAGATTGTAGATGTGTTGTTGCTACTAGGGAGAAAACAATAATGTTTTATCCGAGGATAATTCTATTGTTTACTTTACACACATTTTTTAATGAGATAATCTGTTGCTTGCAACTTAATACTGAAAGGGGTTCGGACGATAACCGGAAGGTGGATTATTAGTCATAGACGCAGTTGGATTGTGGTCTATGTATTATGTTGTAATGTCCAATCAAATCTCATAGTGATCATCTTGTCATGTATGGTCGATATTCTGTCAATTGCCCAGCTATATTTATTCACCCAACATGCTATTTATCCTGATGGAGAGACACCTCTAGTGAACTGTGGACCCGGTCCTGTTTCCTTTACTGATATATTCTACTGCAATTCGTGTTCTGTTTACTTTCTACAAACATCTCTTTCCACTCGATATGTCTAATCCTTTGTGTTCAGCAAACCGGTGAGATTGACAATCTCACTGTAAGTTGGGGTAAAGTACTTTGGTTGTGTTGTGTGCAAGTTCCACGTTGTTGCTGACGCCGGTAGTGGGCCCTGCCACTAGTCAGCTAGCAACACCTTCAGAAATCACACCTTTTCTCCTACCGGTCGATTAACCTTGGTTTCTTACTGAGGGAAAACTTGCTACTATGCTCATTATACCTGCCTCTTGGGGTTCCCCAACAGTTTGAAGTGGGCGTTACGATAAGCACCATCACGTGTCTTGAGCATTGGGAGCTCTCAAGTATGTGGATACGAAAACATTCACAATTACCACGGCAAAGCGCTTCTCACACAAGATAGAAGTGCTCTCTCCCATGGCCAAATTATCATCAATTAGATTCATTGGTATACCATATGCCAACATACGCAAGGCGGCGGTCACCTTCTGGTATGTGCTATGACCAAGTTCTCCTGCGGCATTTCTCCGTTGCTCAAATAATCGATCATACTTGGTCGCCTCCGTTGCGATGTGCTTGAACAAGTCGATGCTTATCCGAAAATGCCACCAAAAATAGCTTTCGGGAAATATCGGATTCTCATTGAAACACGACCGCATCAACCTCTCATGCCCTTCAATCCTTTCTCTCCACAACTTCTGTCTACCGAACACCGATCCACCTATTTTTTGCTTCTTGACGTCGTGGTATGCTAATAGTATGGATATGTTCTCTTCTTCCTCTTGGTCGTACTTGTCATCCGATGAATCGTATGATAAACTCTACAAATATACATATGAAATGATTTCACTACAACTAGCTAGTAGCAAAAAAATTGACAAAATGATGGCGACCGGTGGAGGCACATAGCTTGCAAGCAAACCGGCGAGCATCTTGGCTACGCCATGTTGATAGTAGGCTCGACGACGACGACATGGCGACGGCGGCGCGGGGTAGGAAGAGGAGAAGGCGCGGGGAGGCGAGGAGAAGCGCCTGCCTTGTGCCCGTCGGTGGCGACGGCGGCGGGTCGATACAACGCGGCGTAGCGGCCGGAACTGCTAGGAGGAGGCGCGGGCGATGCGGATCTACGGCGCGGCGGTGAGCTACAGCGGACCCGGCGGCGGAATCGTGTGGCGCGGTGGGAAAATGGGGGACGCGGGCGCAGGGAAATTTCAGTCGTTGTGTATTCACGGGTGTGCGAAGAGATGCCGCGCGCTGCAGCCGACGCGTCACATTTGGCGCCCTGGATAATTCAAAGGGCCGCGCGCCCCAAAAATTTTGCAGCACCGCGGCGGATAGCGCGCCTGCTGGAGGGCCGATTTCGTCCCACGCGCTGTAAACCGGTTTTTATAGCGCGGATGTAGGATAGCGCGCCTGTTGGAGATGCTCTAATGGTTGGATAGATCTTTGTCCTATCCAGTTAATATTGGCTCCACCCAGCCTCTATAAAAGTGCTTGCATATGTCGCCCAATCACACTAAGGAAAAACGGATGAACAAAAAGCAAGTCTTGAAGCTCCGGTAGACAAGCTAAAGGTAAACTGAAGTTGACAGAGTCAATTACATGGCTCACAAGGTCGTAGCGAGTTACTGTATGGGGATGGAAGGTGTCAGAAATTCATAGGCCAGGCTTGTGTGATTCGATCCTAGAGGTAACCAATCGATGGATCTTGGCTCCCCAAGTTTGGCATCACATGCCGCGCTAATTCTGAATTCAATTGACATTCCCGCACTTGTGAGAGGGGAGGAGGGCAGCGCGGCGAGCAGTGGTAGCAGCCTGATGCGGAACTCTGTGCCGTCCTTGCCGGCGTTTGGCGCCGGCTCATAGCCGCCTGTGCGCGCGCGTTTCTCGCAGGAGCCTGCGAGCAGCGTCATCGCGTTGACGAGAGAGAGGAGGAGGACTGAACGCGGCAGAGAAGCAGCTACTTGAGCACGGGCGACTCCGGCATGGCGCGCGTCCAGTGGCGCAGCACCCTCCATGTGACGTCGACACGAGCGAGCCGGTAACGCACACAGATGTTGGCCACGTTGGGTGGCATATGTGTTATGTTCAATGCTCTAAATTCCGACAGTAGCATCTTGGTTGCTCTCACTCCACTGATTTCACAGAATTTCTGTCACTCCTGGCCGTCCTCAGACTCCGAGTTTAGACCGATCGATTCTGGCCCGCCATCTCGCAAGAATCAACACATCGCCTCATTGGATCGTCCTCAGACTCTGAGTTTAGACCGATCGGCGGCGAGGTCCGACATTGCTATGGTCATATCGCCTTCCAGGATCTCTCAAGTTGCGCGCTCCAACATTCTAGCGCTCAGTATTACCATTGTCAACAAATTAATGCAGTAGATTAGAGGCGAGAAATAAACCGTCTATACGTAACCAAACTACGTGGTTTCACACATTAGTGCTACTAGGCCGAATCGAAAACTAGATGCGAGTTAGGCAGCAATGCGCACAGGTGTTGGCCATGTTGGGTGGCATCTGTGTTATGTTCAGTGAATCAGTGCTCTAAATTCCCACAGCAGCATCTCGATTGCTCTCACTCGACTGATTTCACAGAATTTCCGGATTTCTCTCTCTCCTCGCCGACCTCAGAATTCAGACCGATCCATTCTGGCCTAGCATCTCGCAAGAATCATCACATCACCTCATTGGGTTGTCCGTCTTGATATTCTAGCCAAGCTTCTCTGAAGATCGTCTGATTATTACCGCTTTCAGAGAAGCAAACTTTGTGAACATCGCCATGGCCATGGCTTTTTTTTCGAAATAGGGTATTCTCCGGCCTTTGCATCAGTCGATGTACACAGTTTTTTTATGAAAAGAGTAGCTAAATAGTAAGGTTTACAAATTACAGATTAGAGAGGGTTGATACAAAAATCAACCATCGAAATAGAAGGTAGGGTCTTAAAAATCTAAACATCTTATATCCGATTAATATGTCCGGTTGCATCCAATAACCATACATTCCCGCTGATCATCCGGAGAAAGCAAACGCCATAGCTGGATCTAATGTATAGCTATATGGATAACCTGCAAAAAATTAGATGTACCCTTCTTGTTAAACATAATATCACTTCTACAATTCCATGTTGACCAATATACAACTGAAATGCCAATGCGAATTTTAGCTTTTGTTTTGCGGTCAGTACTATTCAGCTAATTTCCAAACATATTTATGATATTGGTTGGTGGTGAAATATCATACTTAGCAAAAATGGCAAAAATGATTCTTCAAAAGTAATCTAGCTAAAGGAGAAGAAATAAAAAGATGTCTTCTGACTATCACATTCTAGGACGATTAATATCACCTTCTAGGATGTCTCAGAGCATCTCCAGCCGCGTCCCGTCCCCCAAACGGCGCCGGATCGAGCGTTTGGCGGACGTGTTTTGTTTGTGCCGCGTTTGGGGATGTCGCTCCCCAGCCGCGTCTCCCAAACGCCGCCCCAAACTTTTTTTGACATTAAAATACTCTTTTTTTGCATATTTATTTCAATAGAGAGAAGAAACATTCCACAAACTAATACAGCACATAATTGGGAACATGGTTTACACAAACTAAGACATAGTTTGGAACATGGTTTCCACAAACTAATACATAGTTTGAACCATGGTTGACACAAATTAAAATATTGGCAAATGAGGAAACCTAACTAGTGTTGGCATCGTAGATTTCATGTGTTCGCTGCCAAGAAAAAAACACTCTCAGGCACTCCCAGTCACCCAAACTGGAAAATCCATCTGGTGATCATAGCCATGTTGGTCCTTTCGAGAAAGAACATCCAGAAACCTCCGTGCCAATTTTCGCTGCGAAGAAATAACACTCAACCGTCCTCCTCATCGTTGTCGCCGTGGTAGTGCCGACGGCAGCGCATGTCGTCGAACACCTTGACGCTCATATCAGCGTCGCCAAGGTAGGAGAATGTGAGCACGTAGCCGACTTCGAGGTCGTGGTAGCGCGCGAACTTCTCCCAACCGGTGTGAAGGTACATCTTGCTACGCCCGTCGAAGAGCATGTCCACCGGCCACCGGCAGCAGTCGCAGCCAGCCTGCCGCAGATGCAGCGCGGCCGGCTCGTTGCCAGCGACGATGTCGGCGAACTTGTCCGGTAGCCTCTGGATGCCGAGTGGGTCGCCCTTGAGGATGAAGACGAACTCGAACATCACTTGCTCCTCCTCCTCCTGCTGGTCCGACGATGAAGACGACGGCGTCGCAGGCGACGACGAGCGTACAGCTCTGCCACGGCCATGACCACGACCACGACCTCGGCCTCTGCCTCTGCCTCTACCAGCCATGGCGTCGACTCATGAGATGGTGGCGGCTATGGTTTGGGAGAGAGGCGCTAGGATTTGTGTGTGAGGGACGATGAGAGAGCGCTCCTTTTTATAGGCCGGAGGGAGGCGGGGGAGCGGTGGCGCTCATTAACGCCGGCAAGCAGAGCTAGGAGCGACGAGACGCTTCGGTGCACCTCTACGGGAACTGCACCGACGCTGCGCACCAATAACTTCCGTCGCGGGGTAGGGGCGGTTAGGTTAAACTTCAATGTGCCGCTGACGCGTCGGTCCCGCCACTCCTCGCCTCACTTTTCGTTATGTCCTGCGTGCCCGGAGCGTCCTGTGTAGCGGGGACGGGCTCGGGGCGCCGCACACCGTATTAGGCCGCGCCGGACGGAAGGAGTCTTTGGAGCGCGCGGCTGGAAACGAATTTTTGTTCGACCCACCCCAAATACCTTTGAGGGACACGACTGGAGATGCTCTGAAGTTGCTCGCTCCACCATTCTAGCGCTCACATTAGAGGACTTTTACAGTACCCTGAGATTAATAGCAGCCGTCCAATTTTCTTAATCAAACGGCTAACATGGTCCGGTAAATTTGGCCCAAGGAGTACTAAAACCAGTAGTATACTCACGAAAAGTCACGGAGTACCTTCATCTGAGGGGTAAAACCGTAATAATCCATTTGTTTGTCCTGTGGTGTCATCCTAAAGGAGAGAGGAGTCAAGAGTAGCGCCGTCGGCAAGGAGGACGCGGTGGCGGCGGAGATATTGTCGACGGGGGCAGCTGGGCGTGATGGTGTTGGTGTATCAGCGCCTCTGATGTCAACTTTTGAGTCATGAGATCTCATCTTCTCGGCTTGTTGTTTCATCGAAAAATCTTCTCCAAAAGACCATGGAACGAGTCTAGATTGGCCACCCTCGTCCTAGACAGAGGTGGCAGCACAAAGGTAACCACGCTCGTGTAGTGGCGGCCGACCCCGGCCAACGCCTACTCGCGTCCTAACGTCACCGGTCTGTCGACGGCCGCGTCGGCAGTCCAAGCAAGAATAATATATAGGTCCCGGTCAATCTACCACTCAACAGTCCCATTCAGGCTGCAGCTGAAAATGTTGCCTAAATTCGGTGCCACTCAGGTCCCGGCGATCGATGCCGGCGATGGCAGAAGAAATAGAATCGTCCCCGTGGGTAAAGTTACCCCTTTCGGTAGTCTGAAGGTAATGACTAAGTTAACCTCCATCATGGACGGACAGATTTATTTGGTACTCCGGTGCATTGTTTGGGAGTACAAGGGTAATGTAAAACTGCTCTCACATGCTCTCACATTATGAACAAATTGATGCAGTAGATTATTAGAGGTGTGAAATGACCTGTGTGCACTTCACCAAACTAGGTTGTTAGACACATTAGAGCATCTCCAAAAGACGATGTATTTTACATCACCAGTTTTTGTACCTTTTCTGTATTTACATCATTTGTTCACTTCGGATTGAAGTACAGAGGGAAACCTTCTATTAACAGGGGATAAAAATATAACAACTCCCTACAACTAAATGCTTTTAACAGAGAGATATGGAGATTTCATTTGTAGGATCTTATGTTACTTCATGCAAGTAAATGGTCATAAGAGCATCTTCAGCCGCGTCCCAAAGCGTTCCCCAAAGGGATTTGGGTGCGCCGGACAAAATATCGTTCCCATCCGCGCGCTCCAAAGCCTCTTTCCGTCCGGCATGGTCAATACAGTGTCCGACGCCCCGAGCCCGTCCCCGCAACACAGGGACGCTCTGGGCACGCTGGACATAACAAAAAGCGAGGCGAGGAGTCACGGGACCGACGCGTCAGCGGCACATTGAAGTTTAACCTAACCGTCGCCTACCTCGCGACAGAAGTTATTGGCGCACAACGACGGTGCAGTTCCTGCAGAGGCGTAGCGAAATGTCTTGTCGCGCCTAGCTCTGCCTTCCGACTTTATTGAGCGCCACCGCACCCCGCCTCACTCCGGCCTATAAAAAGGGGCGCTCTCTCATCGTCTCTCAGACACACAAACCCTAGCGCCTCTCTCCCCAACCCTAGCCGCCACCAGCTCAAGAGTCGATGCCATGGCTGGTAGAGGTAGAGGCAGAGGCCGAGGTCGCAACCGTGGCCGTGGTCGTGGCCGCGGCAGAGCTGCACGCTCGTCGTCGCCTGCGATGCCATCGTCTTCGTCGTCGGACCTGCAGGAGGAGGAGATGAGTGATGTTCGAGTTCGTCGTCGTCCTCAAGGGCGACCCACTCGGCATCCAGAGGCTGTCGGGCAAGTTCGCCAACTTTGTCGCCGGCAACGAGCCAGCCGTGCTGCATCTGCGGGAGGATGGCTGCGACTGCTGCCAGTGGCCGGTGGATGTGATCTTCGACGGGCGAGGCAAGATGTACCTCCACACCGGCTGGGAGAAGTTCGAGCGCTACCCCGACCCCGAAGCTGGCTGCGTGCTCACATTCTCCTACCTTGGTGTGGCCGATATGAGCGTCAAGGTGTTCGACGAGACGCGCTGCCACCGGCACTATCACGACGACACCGATGAGGAGAACGACTGAGTGTTGTTTTTTCGCAGCGAAAATAGGCACGGAGGTTTCTAGATATTCTTCCTGGAAAGGACCAGCAGGGATATCATCACCAGCTGGATTTTCCAGTTTGGATGACTGGGAGTGCCTGACAGTGTTCTTTCTTGGCAGTGAACACACGAAATCTGCGATGCCAACACTAGTTAGATTTCGTTATTTTGCAATGTTTTAATTTGTGTCAACCATGATTCAAACTATGTATTAGTTTGTGGAAACCATATTTCAAACTATATCTTAGTTTGTGTAAACCACGTTCCAAATTATGTTTTAGTTTGTGGAATGTTTCTCCTCTCTATTGAAATAAAAAAGCAAAAAAAAAATGTTTGAGAATAGCGTTTGGGGACGCGGCTGAGGAGCGACGTCCCCAAACGCGACACGAACAAAACACGTCCCCCAAATGCTCGAGTTAGCGCTGTTTGGGGGGAACGCGCCTGTAGATTCTCTAAAGAGGAGGTGAGAGCTTTCGTTTGAATGAACTGCTGTAAGATTTGAATGTGATGACTAGCTGCATATGCATTTTGTTTAATGCTACAAGTACAACCATGTGAATTGCTTCTGAGTGGCTCATGGTCGTATATACAATTGCAGTTTCAAACATCGATAGGTTCTCATTCTCCGAAACAACATGGCTAGGATAGGTGGTACCCCACCCCAGTTTGTAATGGTTGGATTGATCTCTGTCCTGTCCAGTGAATATCGGCTCCGCCCAGACTATAAAAGTCCTTGCATATGTCGCCCAATCACACTGAGGATAAACGGAGGAACAAAACGCAAATCTTGAAGCTCCGGTGGATAAGCTAAAGGTAAACTGAGTTGACAGGGTCAATTACATGGCTCGCAAGGTCGTAGCGAGTTACTGTATGGGGATGGAAGGTGTCAGAAGTTCATAGGTCACGGTTGTGTGATTCGATCCTGGAGGTAACCAATCAATGGATCTCCGCTCCCGAAGTTTGGCACCACATGCCGCGCTAATTCTGAATTCAAATGACTTTCCCGCGCATGTGAGATGAATACACTGATGACATCAAGAATGCCGACGTGAGATGTTACTCTGACAGGTCAGCAAGGACGTAAAGTATTGTGGAACTGAACAGCTACGTTGCAATGATGGTTGATTCCCGTTGGGTGATTCAATCCTAATAGAGGCACGCTATGAAAGCTCGCCGGCGTTGCGTTGCGCGGCGGACGCAAGAAAGACCGTTTTTGTCCACGCGTCCGTTTGCGCTTGGGGTGCCTCCAGCGGCCCGACGCATTTCCACGTTTGCATGAATTATGAAGTTTGCAAACAATAAAATAAAGAGTTTCAACGAAATCATATTTATTACATTCAAATTTTGAAAAAGTCTACATGAAAATAAGATAGTATTCCTCTAGCCATGGTCTTCATGGCCAGCCAATGTCCACTGATGCTCAATCAGATCCGTAAAGCTACATTTCCATTGATCTCGTAGCTCACCGGGAAGCTTTGCCTTGCATAAGCCTGTTGAAAACCGGTGATCGGTGCAACACATTGATGTTATTGTTGGAATCGGCCATGCCAAAGAATGAATGCCAAATACATAAACCTTGAGATATGACATCTTCAAGAATGACAGTCCGTCCCTCCTCATGCCCGCCGCACTGACCCTGCCATCCAAATGGACAGTTCTTCCACTCCCATTGCATGCAATCTATGTTGCCAATCATTTCTGGGAACCCTCTAGACTCGTTGATAGACAGGAGCCGCCTTGTATCCTCAACATTTGGCTCTCTACAGTAATACTGTCCGAACACGACAATCACGGCTCGACAAAACCTGTACATGGCCTCAAGGAAGGTTCTCTCACCCATTCGAAGATACTCATCGAATATATCAGCATCCATTCCATATGAGAGCATGTGAATAGCCGCGAAGCATTTTTGGTAGGAGGTGAAACCTAGCGCACCTGTTGCATCAGGCCTGCATTGGAAGTAGGGGTCGTAGTCTCTGACGCCCCGTAGAATGACCATGAACAGGTCCCTTGACATCCTGTACCGGCGCCGGAACAATATTTCTGGGAACACCGGATCAATGAGGTGGAAGTAGTCCTTGTGGAGCCGGAGCTGCCCTTCCACTCTGTTGCGCGGTGGGTTTTTGGAGCGCCCCTTTACAGAGCCCCGGTGCACCAGCCCCGGGTTTGAGGTGAACTCATGGATCATGGAGGCCGCAGTAGTTGCCAATGTCTGCGTCGACTGATCGGACTCCTCGTCGGAAGAGGAGTCAACAAACTCCGCACGGAACTTCTCCACCATATGCCAAATGTCCATCTGCGTGGGTACAAACTGTGGATTAATGGCCGCGCACAATAGCGCCGAAAATAGGAGAAGAAACCTATTGGCGCAATTGACAGAACGAGTCATGGGCGGCGCGGAAGGGCGGCGCAACCGGCAACGTTTGGCCCAAAAACAGCCGGCAGGTAAGCGCTGGAGCCAACCCCGAGTACGATCCTGCTCTCCCGCGCGGCGACAACGGAGCCGACGGCGAGTACTGAGGCGCTGCGGCGGGACAGTGGCGGGTGGGGTTGGGGTGGTGGCGTCGCACTAGGGCAGCAAAGAAGGGGAAAAAGAAGCAAATCGAAGCGGTCGATTTCGCTATCCCTGACTTGCGGGACCGGGTAAGAAAAGGAGGACGCTCGGCACGACCGCGGAGCGTCCGCGGAGACACAAACCTAGCGCATATTTGGGCCATGTTTGCGTCGCCGTGGACGGCTCGGTCACTTAGCGTCGTCCCGCTGGAGCAGGGCCCAGACACATTTCCGGTAATGACAGACGCAAACGGTCGCTCAGCGTCTGTTTGCGTCGCCCCGTTGGAGATGCCCTTAGGAGAGCTCTCTCGGAGGACGATAGGGAGAAGGGAAAGAAAGAAAGATATCATTATCCCCTCCCGCATCGCTCCTGCGAGCGTCCGGGGGGAAACCCTGGCCGCCGGAGCCCGCGACCCTCCTCCACCAACCCTCTCCTCGCCGCCGCCGGGGCACGCTGACAGGTGAAGCCCGGTGGGCATCGTCGGCGGCGGGGCTCTCTCTCCCCTTGCTCGACGGGGACGACGCGGGCTCGAGGCGTCGATCGGTGGTGTCAGGCTGGCGTGGGGAGCGGTGGCATGGTGGTGAGCACGGGAAGCAGGGTCATCGTGCTGAGTGACTGTGTGGTGGGCTTCGCAGCTGAGGGCCTAGAATGGTGGCGGTGACGGCTGCCTAGGTCCAAAGGCTGCAGGCGGAGGTTGCAGGTGGGGAACCAGAGCTTCTCCTCGTGGCTGGTGGTGGCAGGTGTTGAGGCTAGGGTAGCGGGCGGCTACGACGCGTGCTCTCTACATGGACGAATGCGTGGAGGTCAGGTTAGCCTCCAGTATACTTCTGGTTGCCGATGGCAGGTGGCTATACCGCCCTCTCCACTTCCGGCGCGTCGGTTTGGCTAGTCGTTGTCGCGCTGCAGTCATCCCTGAGGGCGGCGGTCACGTCAATTCATTTCAGCATATTGGCGGGGTGGTTGCAGGTTTGCTGAGGGGCTACTGTCCAGACGAAAGTCCTACTCCTGTAGGACTCGGCGCCGGCGACACCCACGGGTGCCGCTACCTTCTCGAAGGCGGTGTTTCGTGGACTTCTAGTCCTTCCTTGGTCAAGCTATGCTATTCTCCGGGGGGACGATGGCGGCGCTGCATGTCGTGTTCCTCGATGGAGGCATCCTCTTTGGAGTTTCCACTCTGTGCTGGTTGGTTGGCGTTGCTGGGAGACAAGTGGTTATTTGGCTTGGCTGGAGCGTGGATGGTCGGATCTTCTCCCTCATGTCCACTTTGGTGCCTCAAGAATGGAGTGCTCGGGGAGATCTATCTTCGGGCAACGCTTTTGCGACTCTAGACTGAGCTCCTTTCTGTGGCATTCCCGCGATATTAGCTGACCTTCTCTCAGGGATGTTCGTGTCTACAGTGATGTCTCGGTGATTGTCATCCTTCGATGCCATATGAGGTTATCGTTGCCTCGTGTTGTGCCCAGGCTCGCTCATTCGATGATGGGGGAGGCAAGAGGAAGTGCAGTATTCGTCTCGGTGGAACTTTGCCCTTAGGTGATGTCGGCGGCTTTCTGTGTCGCGATGTAAGCTCGGCAGTTTGGATGCCCTTCGACGGCAGTTGCGACCTTCCTAGTTCGAGGCTAAGAGGATGCGCAATGACTATCTTGGTGGAACTTTTCCCTTCGGTGGTGCTGGCGGCTCTCATTGTCGCGACATGACCTCGGGAGTGGGATGCCCTTCGACGGTGGTTGCGACTCTCCTAGTTCTTCAAGTTGTAGAGTGATTATTGGGAAGCGAGTTTCGTTTCTCTGCGCTGTCTCGACTTTAAGATCCTTTCAGCAGCTTATCCTTCAACACTCCTTCCTACTCTTCTTGGTCTGTTTCATTGTTGCTGGATGCTTAGTTTCTAGACTTGGTGGTGTCGCTTTTGCTTTCTTCTCTCTCTTTCCAACTTGTAATTTAACTCTGTACTTAAGACTTGACTGAATATATGTTTAAGCTGTTTTATGTCCGCTGTACTTACAGTGAAAAGAAGTTCTTAGGAGATTGGCGCAACATGCCCTGTCTTGCCGGCGAAATTTGCTACCGGTCGTCGTAGCACAGTTTTTGGTTTTTCTTTTTTTGCTAAGTTTTGTTTTGTTTCCAACTTTTCGTGGCAAGACTACCGTCATTTCCATGCTGGGCCGTCCCTGGGATGTAGAGGACCCGACCCATGTATCAACTGGTAATGAATGGGCAGCCCAAGCCAAAGAAGGCAAGGACACAATTCGGGCGATTGTTTGAAAAAAAAAGCGGGTTTCAGAAGTTTGGGCTTCAACCTAGAACACAGATGTATGCGCTGACTATGTTTCCTGTATATTTCTTGCTAGAGTTACTTCTCATGGCACTTGTCCTATGAGGGAGTTGCGCATTTAACCAACGACAATGCGCAAACGGGATGAGATTTTGGATCTGCATTTTCATCAGAATACCTCTCTTCAATGTTGAGAGCCACTTCTTGATTAGCTTGCCAAGTTGAACTTGAACTAGCTTGCTGGAAAAGAAATCTAGTTTCTTACATTCAGACATCCATGTTAGTTAATGGCGTCTTAATTTTCTAGGTGCAACCTATTGGAGATGGTCGCACATGATATTTTCAAATAATTTGTCGGTGGTTTATCAGTCATGCATAAGTGCATTTCATATTCCTGATTCTGGTGATGGAGCCTGTGTGTATATGCGTACGTTTTGATCTTGTGAACCTTTAAAAACTTTAGTATAAATTGGTTGTGTGCATCAATGGATACAAAGGCTAGATTTTTTGCATCATTTCCAATATCTTTTTTAGCTTGTAAGGTACAAAACTGAATGAAGATGAACAATTAGAAAAGTGTCAAACTATCACCAGTAAATTAACTCTTGGTTCACTTTACAGTTTTGGGTTGACTGCAACTAATCAGTTAGTTGTACATGTGGTGTTCATATGGAGGAGCTAGTTATTTTTTGCATGCTTATTTACCAACAACAAAGTTTGCATGTTGACTTTTCAGAACAATATAGTAAAATTGCAGGTGAAACATACGAACTGTATTAAGCTAACTGATCGGGTGATTAAGTGAAACTAGTCATCAACCCGTGCACCCCACGGGGATCACATAGTTACTTATTATAAAATTTGTTCTCGCCATTGTTGAAAGTTTAATAGGAGACCCTTGTCAACTCAACTCTTTCTACTAAACCTTAGTGATTGTTTTAGATATTCCCCTATATTTAATTGTCATTTGCATATCTTTTAGTTCAAAGGAGCTTATGCATGCAATTACAACTTCTGTTTCAAAGTTGTCTACGTTATCTATGAGTTCTTTCCTTAGCATGGGAATTTCTACGTATATAATCCATTTATCACTAAACAACAACCAATAGTATATTCACAAAAAATGCGCAAATAGGCTTCGGGTAAATAATTACATAGACATCTGAATTGGCTCAAGATATACACATACTAACAATATATCCTTACAATGGAAGAAAATATCCTCCACATTATGTTTGCAAAAATGGTCATGCTTATATGGTTTTCAGAGTTGAATACAAATGGAAAAGTCTCCAGTAATCTCCCCACGTCTATTCGAAATGACCATACCTGTTTTTTGACATGCAAGTAAAAACAACAAAAGCAAAGTTGTATTAGTTATCCAAGACCCAACCTGATAACCTGCACACAAAGGAATCACCAAGCCTTTCTCGTCCTAGTTTGCCATAGAAATATAGAATGGAGCTGAAAATATGAAGTTTTAGTAGCTATAGGACAAATGTGATGATTTTGACCTCGAAACATCGATTTTGCTGTAACAAATAATTGCATACCATACAGAACTTCATGTATCTCAGACAAACGTTGATGTCTTTGTTTGGTGAAATATCTGACATTATGTTTCAACCAGTTAAAGGGTAGATGCAACATGCTTTTTTGAGCTACCTCTTGTAGTTTTCCAAGTGCCAAATGCACGGACATGCACTAATATAGATAGAAAACTTGTTTGGTTTGATTGTCATATTTCAATTTGAGAAGTCTAATATGAGAAATCATGGCCATGCTGCAACAAATTATAAGTTAGCACCTTACCGTAGAGCAGGTCTAGAAAGATTTTTTTTTCTTATTTCCCTCGTTGAATAAGAATCTAGCAAGTGAGTAATTGGGCTGTAAAACACATGTAGCTATATATTCACCTAGGATGGCCCATCTTATCATTGACGCCGTCAATAATTCTAAGCAAGTCCAGCCTCGATTGGATCCCTTCTGCCTAGCACAACTTGCTTTGTGAGCGACGACGTCCGCAAATTCTTAGAAAACAAAGCCTCAATCCATGGCTTCCATAACAACCGTCTTACGTCCGACGCGAGCATGTGCCGTGTGGTCATCCGTCGCCGGCAGCGATATAGAATCATCTTAATTCTATCATCTTGGTATAACCAAGATAGTTTTTCTGAACTGCATGTTTGTCCTAGTCCTAGGTTAGAAGTATACAGATGAGTTGCACGCACATGCTCTTACTTTTAAAACACTAAGAGATTGTGTAGTAAAACTACTCGGGGCTCTTGCTTTTAAAACATTAAGAGATTGAGTAGTAAACTACTCAATAATCTAACCTGGACCGATCAAATAAGTGGTTGAATTTGAAACAGTTGAGCTCCTCCTCTCTTTTGTTTGCTTGCATTATCATTCAGTACGTACTGCTGATACAACTTCTGTAGTTTGACCATGCAAGTTTTCTTTGAATTTGAAAAACCTGTAATAAATTGGATGATTCAAGCTATAGTTAAGAAAAACCGCATGCTGCAATACAATACCATAACTTAATTTTTCTTTCATAGAAACTATTCTATTGTAATGTTTTACATTGGTGTAAAATAAGATTAGCTGAGATGCATAAGATTCTACCAAAAATATTTTAATGAGGCTTATCTAAAACTGTATATAACTTCAGAACATGCAACCAGCTAGTACGGAAACATATAATGGAATAATTGGTAAAAGCCTAGTAAAGAATATATGCTACCGCTGGGTAAAACCACATGTGACCATGCACTAATGCTAAATCAATCACACGGAGATCACCGTGAGTGGAAGAAGCAAGAAAAAAATCATCATATTGATCTGTCTCTGGATAGATCAGGAAAAAAAAAGTATACTATATACCTGGGATCAGCCGGGGTGTACAGCAGGGGTAAAACCATACGTGACCATGCAGTCATGCTAAATCAATCACAGGGAGATCACCGTGAGTGGAAGCAGCAGTAACTATTTATCATATTGATCAGCTCATGGATAGATTAGGAAAAAAAAATGCACTACCTGTCTGGAATCAGCCGGACTGTTGGCCGCCGCCCGCCGAGCGCTCAGGCGTGTGACTAAGAAGCTGACAGATTTTTCCATGGATCCTGCCCAGCCAATTAATTGGAGGATTCTTACATGTAACCCGGCAGCCAGAGTGCTCGCCTCCGAGAGGTCCTCAGAGCAGCACGATAGGAAAGAGATGAGTCCTGTTTCTTGACGTCGCCGTGGCGTGCGGGACTACATGGGAGTCGGGCATCATCCAATGGCTCCAGATAGATCATTGGTTAATTAAATGGCTGAAGTTTGTTAACCTCTATGATTAACGTGGTGTCTTCTAGGGAGTCTCCAATTAGTAAATATAAGATATAAGATTGAATGTCAACCATCAATTCAAACTTAATGAAAATGAACTGCCCTATTATATTCTGAAACAATGGCTATTTTCCTGTTTTAAATTGTACAACTGAGAAATCAATATTTTGAGAAAAACCTTGAACCCACCATCTAAATGATTGATTTTCTTCCCAATATAAAAGCAACGGTTTATCCGTAGCATTTCATTCTATTGAACAGTACACCTAGCTTACTTATTGGCCAATTAAATTATCTTTGTTGAATAAGCAGTCCATCCCCGCATGGTCAACTCATTGTGTTTTTATCGCCTTCATGGATCATCTTGAGTCTAACAAATTAGTGTTTATTGGGGGAAAATCCATATAAGGTCACTGGGGTATTTGCTAATTTGTCTAGACTCTGGAAAAGTAAAACTTATGAAGAAATAAATTATGCAGAGACGAATGGATATACCCTAACACGTTAAGAACTGACTACGCAGGTAGTCTCCGAACTCTTCTACTATCTTAAGAGCTCTTTTACGGTGATTGGCCTGGAACTTTGGTTCCGTCTAATCAAATTTTGGTTCCGTCTAATGTAATTTTTCGTGACCGTTGATTAAATCTGTGATAAATTTTCTGTAAGTTCTATAATAATATGACACTGTAAAAGAGCTTCGGAACGGACGTTTTAATTAGTGTAAAAAAAATCAGAATCAGATCGCTCCGATCTGATACATCTCGATAGAGGCTTGTGATACGTCTGGAAAGAAAATCAGGAGCGCCCGTCGCCGCCACGCAGCCGCCGCCCCGCCGACGCCACTGCCCCGCAGCCGCCGCCCCGCTGCCCCGCAGCCGACGCCCTGCCGACGCCGCTGCTCCGCAGCCGCCGCCACGTAGCCGCCGCCCCGCCGCCCCCGCCCCGCAGCCGACGCCGCCGTCCTGCAGCCGCCGCCGCCGCCCCTCCCCCGTCGCGAGTCGCCGCCCCGTCGGCCCGTCGCGGGGACTCACGGCCCCGACCTCTCCGTCGCCGCCGCGAGTCGCCGCCCATCGGCCCGCCTGCCTTCAGGTATGAAGCACTAGTAGATAAAAGATTCATCTTCTCATTTAACCTTCCAGCCTAATCCCAATGTCGCAGCAATCTTCTGATGTACTTCCACTGAAACTCTGCTTCTTGTGTCGTTCATGCTAAATTGACAAGTTGACATGCTGGCTACTCCTGGACCCGTGAGAGAATGCATGTTCTTTGATGTAATTCTCCCAGAATCCAATCTTGAGGCAAGAGGGGATGATCCACTCAGTTGGTTTCACTTTATTGAAGACGTCCTGAACTTTGATCTGCTGCTGTATCCTAAATTTGCATGTTGGTGATGTTACTGAATTTTGCTATGTTCTAACAAACACAGATCTCAACGGCGTGAAAGTGTGGAGCCTGGATGTTCTGATTGGCATTCAGAATTTACTGATGCAGGCGCCAGCAAGAGTCCTCCAGGCAGCAAGTCCACTGATAGGTACAATGCGTGTAGTAGTCGATCAAGAAGCAGCGAGGAGGATGTTTCATAGCACAGATCGAGGAAGAGAAGTCGCAGTAGTCGTGATTTGTGATCGAGGCAGCTGAATATCTGGGCATCTGGCCACTGGCAACTCTGGGTTTTGGACGATCGAATGCCGTATAGATGGCACTACCTCATGTAGTAGTCATTTGGCAGCCTTGTTTTCTACTGCTTTTTCCCCTTTCCTCGTTGCTGATGAGAGGTTCTTTACTGGAGAGAGCTCTCTTGCGATGCAGAAGGCTTATAATTTTTTTTTTCTAATCTAGAGTTATTGATACTATATGGGAATGATGCTACGGTGATGTCAACGCGGGGTGTTAGCCGGACTCTACCTATGTCTAGAAGGATAGCCTTTAGCGAATCAGATGGAGCATAAACCTTCTCCTGTCTCAGTAACATGCTACGGCCCTACGGGGGTACTAGTTTATATTTGCGAATCTGGGATTGTTTCTCCTCTTACTGACGTAGCTGGTGATCATGGACCTGTTGCTGAAACTAGGATCTAGGATGGTTGTTAAGCATATCAATTAGCAGATATTACTTACACTCTTAACACATAAGTATGGATCAAGGAGTTGTTTTCTTCAATCGCATTTTTGGCTATGCCAGTACTACCATTTACTTTTGCAAATGCTTATACTCTTATAAATGCATCAATAGGTGGTGGCACTTCTGATGAAATATTGTTAGACTACTCCTAGTGCAAGTAACTTCAGTAGTGAAATAAATTGACTATTTCATGCAAAATAAATTGACTATTCGAGTCTTCTCTTCACATAAGAGCATCTGTAACCCAAAGGCAAAAAAACCTTTAGAGGAGCAAATTTGCTCTTCTAACGGCCAAAGTGGCACCTAACCGAAAGCCAAAAAGACTTTCGGACATTACAAAAATAATTCATTTATAATCTAGAACCGAAATATCATAATTTAAAAAACACATAATCATCAACGACAACCGGTATTCGTTAATGGTAAGCACACTATAATTCAACCCAAAAGGAGTTTCATCATTTTAAATGAAAAGCACACATAATATTTGTTCATGGTGATGATCTATCTTCGTCCTTTCCACTCTGACCAACATCGAGGTAGGCACCAAAAGGGGCTTCATCATTCGACCCATCATCACCATCCTGGCGAAAAGCATAGTAAAGTATTAAAGTTAATATAAAAATAATGCATGCAAAAAATGATACAACACGAGATTGGCAATATACCCTACCTCGTCACTCTCATCGTAACCATCACCTCGAAAATGATGATTTGCCATAATGTACAAATCACACTTTTTTGTATCTTGATGGGCTCTCACCATTTCATCTACATCCTCTTGATTTAAGAGGAGGACCAATCCTTCCGGTGATACACACCCAGGCTTGATGTGGTACAATTCGGAATTTCTACCACAAGCATGTACACACATGTTTCTCGACTTACCTTGAAATTGGAATAAGTAGATCTCATATTAGATTGAAGATGATGGACATGTAGCAAAACAATACAAGGAAAAACTAAGAAATATGCAGTGTGTACATTTGATATGTGCAATACTACTCTCTAGTGCATCTACCAGTCATGAGAGTACGATGGATTACGATTGGGAAAGTCCGCAACATATTGGAAAGTACAAACGGAATTAATAGTGGACACACAAAACTTACCGTGTGCCACCGCTCCGGCCTCGGCACATCACGTCAGTTAGGCACAATGTCTCTTTTCCTCTTCTCGCTCTCTTCTTACCTCTGTTCTTCTGCCTTCCTTCCCTTGGTCATACATCGACATCTAGGCGCTCGCTAAGCTCAAGACCATTCCATTCAGATCCATTCGCATAACAGATTTCACATAACAGATTTCACAGAGGAATGTCCAACAATCTGAACCTTAAAAGGATCTCCATTCCCTGCCAAAGCTCAAGGCATTAGAGAGGACATACTTAAACCGTGGAAGAGAGCTTGAGTGAAACTAAAAGATTTTTTCACAATTTTAGGAGTCATAAAATTAGTAGAGTGATGTTTGTAATCAACCTCATAAGAAGATCATCTCATAATTGGCACAACTTCTGCCGTATCATGCTGATCAGGGAGGAATTTCACATAGCTCAAACTGTTGAATATGAATGCATTTTGATGGTGATATGATCCTAGAAACATAGCAGCAAAGAATACTGAAAAAACGTATGCAGTACCGCGTGCTAGCCATGAAAAGCTTCAGCGAGAGAGGACATACTTACAGGATATGGTAGCCAAAACCCAAAAATCGTCGCTACCGCTCCTCCCCTCGCTGGTCATGTCCAACCGTGGAAGAGAGCTTGAGTGAAACTAAAAGACCTCCGTGGACGCCGGGCGCCTCCACCGTCCCCTCCACACCCCGCGCTGCCCTCCGTCGCGGAGATCGACGGGAGACCTCCGTGGGCGTCGCCTCAGCCGCTTCGGCCTGTCGCTGTCCCCTCCCCTCCGTCGCCCTACCCTCCGACGCGCCCCCCTCCCCTGCCTCGCGGAGCTCGCCGGAAGGGCCATGGCCACTCCTCCGTCGCTGGGCAGAGCTCCGACGCCGCCCCCTCCCTCCATCACAGAGCTCGCCTCGCGGAGCTCGCCGGAAGGGCCATGGCCACTCCTCCGTCGCTGGGCAGAGCTCCGACGCGGCCCCCTCTCCTCCATCACGGAGCTCGCCGCCGTCGCCGGGCTCTCCTCCGTCGCTCTTATCCAGAGAGTGTGAGAGAGATGAGATACAGCCAGAGATGGGAGACGAGCGGATGAGAGAGTGAGAGAGATAAATCAGTTTTCATTTTATTTGGTGAGAATAGTACGAGCTTCAAGATATGTGCATATATGATCAATTGTTGTTGCTTTAAGATTTGTGTATTATCATCGGATGATTTGGCCACTGAAAAGGACGGTTGTTTTTTATAATATTCGCAAAATATATATCAGGTTCCGGTCCCACCGAATTTGGTTCCGGTCCCGTAATTTTGGTTCCGTCAGTTTGGTTCCGTCTAATTATCACCGTTAGATGGGGTCAGATGGACGGTTATTAAAAATACCAATCACCCTAAAACTTGTACTATCTTAAAACTCTATCATCCAAGACATGCCGCATCTAGCAGCTGAATAAATGCTCCAGGCATGTCATGGTTGCAATCAACGTACATCATTCTCAGTACAGGTACGCTCACAAGAAGGAGTTGGTGACAGATATCAATCGGAAGATATGATATTTTGACTTCTTCTACTTCAAGTAATAAACAAAGTACCTAGATATGTGAACACCAAGGAACTAGTTTGTAGCGGGGATCAGCCGATCAGTGCCTGAGAATGGCTCCTGGATGGGCGTTTAGGCCTCTTCGCTGTCTATGGTGCCACAATGTGTGGCATCAAGTCACTTGATAGGGAGAATAGAAGGAAGCCAAGGAGGCGAGGACTTGCTAGTCTTGGGCCACCCAGACCCTGTACTTTGATCTAGAGTGTCCAGTTTCATAAGGCTTCGTTGGCGAACTCCAATGGATGACATGATTGGATATTGCTGGAACGCATGGTATTAGGTCACGCGCAACTATGTTATTTCTGACCATTCGGTTTCAGAGGGAGCGATGCGAACTTATGAAATATGTTGCCATCGTGGGACATGTCTTTAGTTTCATGGTGAAGTCAGTCGCGAAAAATGTCATGAAAGTCGAGATATGAGGAATAGTAATGGTGGTTCGAGTCTTGGTGGCCTTTGTGATTCGTGACTTGGAGCAGCGGCATCGGCAAGTGGGGGCGACAGCGCATGAGGAATTCATAGTCTATACTTTTATTTCGAAATGGGGAGTGAAACCCCGGCTTCTGCATCATGATGATGCACACGGTTTTTTATTAAAAATCCAAGCATACAAAGTTTATAACATCTCAATCACCGCCCAGAGCTGATACAAGAACCAACCAGCGAAAGATACCAAAAGAAAAAGTACTTCAAATCGTTGTAATTGTCTACTGTGGCGCCAACCAGCCTGCCACAAGATATCCTGAGCAACCATCTGGAGTCGTGTGCATCCAGTAGCCGTAGCCTCCCGCTGTCCCTCCGGTGACAGCAGAGCCCACAGCTGGACCCAATGTGACACTGTATGGATAACCTGAAAAAAGTGAAAAGAATATTTTTTGTTAAAAATAATATCGTTCCTCGCCTTCCATATAGACCAACATAAGACAGAAACCCCAAACGGATGAAAGCCTTAGATTGCCTATCAACTCTATTTAACCAGTTACCGAACATATTCGTAGTATTCATAGTCTATACTTGTAGGCTGAAAAACTAAGATCCAGCCTTAATTGGTTGTGCTTGACAATAACTTTGTTGAAGGCATTATTTTGTGAGTACAGACTTTCTTCTGGGTGAAATCTATGATTTATGATCAGGGCAATAACGGTGTTTGTGCTCCCTTCTTGGAGGTGTCACTTTTGAAGAAGATGAATTTCTGATGTTGTCTTGGTGTTGTTTCATCTGCTGCTACAATGAAAAGATCATGAATTGTTCTTTGCTATAAGTTTTTTTGTGTGTGTGCATTTGTATTGTCATTAGGGCACTGAGTTGTTGCAGAGGCTGAGTGTAATTTATATCTTTGTGATAATAATATATTACCTTTATCGGAAAAAATTAACTTAGATGCCGCTGGTGCTAGAATTGAGTGATTCAGATTGTCCAACTTATTATTTTGGCATTAAACAAATACAAAGATGACCATTTGGAGGGGACACGAATCCTTAAGGTGTCGTGTTGTGTTACAATTTATCTTTCTAGTTGTGTTAGAGCACAGGTTATTTTGTATTTTTCTGTTCCTAAATTGGAGCATTAAGATTACATTGTTATATTCTGTATTTCTCAAAGTGGATTTGAAAGCCTTTTGTAATTCTTTTTTGTACATATCTGTATTTTTTAAAATATTTTGAACCCTTTTAATGAATGATATACTGTGGGAGTTCTCCCATACAATCATTGCTAAAAAAAAGTGTTACGGTATATATGAATGACACTTAGCAAAACCAATCCTGCGCATTTAGCTCTGTGAATATTGAGTATATTTATTTTTTTAGATAAAGGAGCAATAACCCCAGCATCTGCATCAATTGATGCACATGGTTCTTTATTAAAGATCACAAAGTATCAACTATGATAGTAAAATAAAGTACAATCATGGAACCGATATGGTTGCAATATGAATCAACCAACGGAACAAAAGACACCTAAATAGGCTAGCCGTACTCTATCCTATTATTGTGTCGCCACCCAGTAGCCCGGTATTAGAAATCCTAAGTAACCACCAGCAGTATCCTTGCGCTGATCCTCCGGTAGCAGGAAAACCCATAACTGTATCCAATGCACAGCTCGATGAATAACCTGCAAAAAGTTAGTACCCTTCTGATTATTAAAAATCATATCATTTCTAGTGTTCCAAATTGTCCAGCATATAGCAGATATACCAATCCTAATTTTATTTTTATCTTTCTTCAGAACTCCGTACAACTAGTTGCCAAGCATATTATTGATACTTGTAGATGGCGGAATATTATAGGCAATGTAAATCATCCGCCAAATGATAGTAGCAAAAGGACATGCAAGGAACAAATGATCAATAGTTTCATTTGCATCACAGAAACAACACTTTTGAGATCATGTTCATCTACGTTTTGCCAAATTATCCTTAGTAAGTAAGACCTTATTGTTAAGAAACCACATGAAAAAAATTATATTTAAAGAAAATTTGAGTTTCCATAGATATTTGCGCAGAAATCTAGTATGACCATTCATATAATCAAGGTACATAGACTTAACTGTGAACAAACCCGAATCTGTAAGCTTTCATTCAAACTTATCAGGTTCCTCGGTGAGGTTAATGGTAATGAGTCGTTGACACAAATGCAACCATTCAATATATTTGTGATCATTTAGGCCCCGTCTGAAGGTAATATTCAACGGAGTTTGAGCTAACACTGTGGAGACCAGAACATCTCTATACTGAAAAAAATATTGTAAAGAGAGGGTTATTGTTGTGATAAAGGAACATCCCCTAACCAGACATCTTCCCAAAAACGTATTGAACTACCATCGCCAATTTTGAAATACCCTTTTACTGAAAAAATCAGATTTTACTTTCATAAGACCTTTCCAAAATGGCAAGTCCGTAGGTTTTGCCTCAACTTGCGCTAAAGTTTTAGAATGTAGATACTTGTTATGCATATTTTGTTGCCACGAACCTTCTTCAGTAAGGAGTTTGAATAACCATTAACTAAGTAAGCATTTGTTCTTTAATTCCAGAACTTCAATACCCTGCCCCGCCTCGGCCTACAAATTATGTTCCATTTGGAGAGCCTATATCTTTTCTTTTGTTCATCAGACTGCCAGAAAAAATTGGATCTATAGAAATCTAATCTTTTTCTAACCCCCACTGGGATTTCCATAAACGACAACATAAACATTGGTAAATTTGTCAACACCGAATTAATTAGAACCAACCTATCCCCATAAGAAAGCATTTTACTACGTCAACATCCTAATTTTGAAGCAAAACGACTTTCAACTGGATTCCATTCAGCATTTCTTAAGATTCGGGGATGGATGGGTATACCAAGATACTTAAATGGTAAAGCTCCTGTCTCACATCCAAAAATTTGCATATATTGTTGTTCAATATCCTTTGCTTTACCAAAACAGAAGATCTCACTCTTATGAAAGTTAATTTTCAAACCAGAGAGTTGCTCAAAAATACATATAATTAATTTCATATTGAGTGCTTTGGCAATGTCATGCTCCATGAATAATATTGTGTCATCAGCATATTGTAGGATTGAAATGCCACCATCAACTAAATGAGATAAAACACCCCCAATTTGACCCACTTCCTTAGCCCGTGCAATAAGAATAGCTAGCATATCCTCAACAATGTTAAAAAGAATCGGAGATAAAGTATCACCCCGTCTCAAACCTTTCCTAGTTTGGAAATTATGACAAATATCATCATTCACCCTAATTCCCAAACTCCCTCCTTGCACATACTGTTTAATTTGATCACACTAGGTTTCATCAAACCCCTTCATATGCAAAACTTCTTATAATAAAGGCCATTTAACCTTATCATATGCCTTCTCGAAATCAATTTTGAAAAGAACATCATCTAACTTTTTCCTATGCAGTTCATGTATAGAATCATGAAGCACAACCACTCCCTCTAAACTATGTCTGCCCGGCATGAACGCAGTTTGAGTAGGTCTGATTACATTATGAGCTACATCAGAAATACATACGAATGGTGGCAGCTTTAGTAAAGATCTTAAAAACCACATTGAGTAGGCAAATAGGACGATATTGTTGAATTTGTGTCGCATTATCTTTTTTTGGAAGCAGAGTAATAACCCCAAAATTTAACCTATGCAAAGGTAATTCTCCTCTTTGGAAGGAAATAAAAAGCGCAATCAAGTCCAATTTTATTACCTCCAAAAAAGTTTGATAAAAATCTGCCGGAAACCCATCTGGTCCCGGCGCTTTATTATGCTTCATCTGTGAGATTGCCTCATAAACTTCCTCGAAAGAGTAGTCTTTGATCAAAAGCTCATTTTCAGCCGCAGAGACTTGAGGAATATCATCAATTCTATCCTCCATCATTACAACTGAACTGTGCTGCGGCTCACCAAAAAGTTTTTTGCAATATTCAGTAATATAGGTTTTAAGGTTTTCATCCCCAACAATTGTACCCTCCTCTTGTTCAATTTGAATTTTTTTCTTCTTTCTATGTTTCCCATTAGCAATTAAGTGAAAGTATTTTATATTATTGCCCCCTTCTTACACAAATTTAACTTTGGCTCTCTATGCCTATTTGGTTTCCTCAGACCTTCTAAGTTTATTTAATTTGTCATTAGACACTTTTAACTCATCCCTCTCAACTGTAGATAGAGGACAAGTCTCCGCCTTAATATCTAAGAAATCAATAATTTCGAGTAACCTCTCCTTCCCTAGTTTATATTTTCCACTTAAATTTTTCGCCCATCCCCTTAAAAATCTTCTTAGGTGCCTAATTTTTTTTGCCATGTATCAATTGGTGAGACCCCCATTGGACCTGCAGCCTATTCAGCTCCCACCATATCATAAAACTCATCATGTTGAAACCAATACAACTCAAAAGAAAAACGAGATTTGTTACCTAGATGTGTATGGTTACCCGAATCAATAAGAAGAGGTGTATGGTCAGATCCCGAACGAGGCAAAGCCCTCATCGAAACCAATGGGAATTTTTGTTCCCACTCCACACTAGCCAGCACACGATCCAATTTTTCATAAGTAGGGGTCTCTCGCCGACTAGCCCAAGTATATTGATAACCTGAGAGTGCAATTTCCTTCAGATTTAAGCTCTCAATAATGGCATTAAAAATGAAGGGCCATCGAGGGTTATAATTATTATTACTCTTCTCCTCTGGTTTTCTAAGGATATTAAAATCTCCAGCTATAACCATAGGTAACGGATGATCAGTATCAATATCAATGGAGCATACTTCGGCGCGAGCGTTCTGAAATGTTTTTTGAATGTCCAGCTAGAATTTCCGACTTTTGTAGCAATACAAGGTTTACGTTCTCGTCTGAATTTTGCTGTGTTGAAGTTTATCATCTCTCTTTTGTTTCTTGTGCTATAAATTAACCCAGCAAATATTCAGTACATTACTACAGTTAATTAGCCTATGCCTTTGGTAACTTTTCAGGTGAAATTTCGTTCTAGTTTTGATGACATTAGCTCACACCTCACAGTCGGAGCATACTTCGGCGCGAGCGTTCTGAAATGTTTTTTGAAGTGTTTAGGCGCGTCTTCAAATTCTTCCTGTACCGGAGCTTTTCCGTTGTAATGGGTTAACTAGAATTTTTCTCTTAGAGTAAAAAGTGAAAATCTCATGTTAACACAGGATGCAAAGGGAACAAGCGTCTACAAGAAATGCTTGTAACAGAGAGAAGGGTGCTTTCATTCGTAGTTCCTTGTGGTCCTTCGTGCAAGTGGATGCTGGTAAAAGAGGCGACGAGCTTTCATTTCCAGTTCAGTTCCGTGAGAATGTAATATGACAGCTAGCTGCATATATACGCATGTTGTATACTGCGACAAGTACACGCATGATGTGAAGTGCTACTCGTTGGCTAAGCACATGGCCTTTTACACAATGGCAGTCTGAAACATGGTTAGGACCGATGGCAATTCAATCCGAGAAAATTGTACATACCAGTAAGTCTTGGGGTGAATGTTGCACAGACCAGCAACTCTAATAATTCGTTGCATAGACCAGCAACTCCAGAACAAATCGATTGCAAAGATATCAGCTCCCTATTTATTAGAGCATCTCCACTCGCGTCCCCCAAATCATCCTCCAAAGGCTGCCGAATTGAGTGCTTGGGGGACGTCGCTCCCCAGCCGCGTCCCCCAAACGCCCACCCCAAATGAATATTAGTGTATAAAAATAAAGATCTACACTCAAATTTGATTATATATTATAAAGTTTGAATGAAAACGGCTAGATTTCATCTAAACCCTAGCCTACTGACTACTCGGCGGTGCGTTCGACGGTCCTGCCCCATCGTCGCCACCCCTCCGCCAGCTCCTGCTGCACGCGCCGCCTCTCCATGCGTAGGGGGGTGACCAGACTCCGCTGCTCCAGCAGCGTGTCGCCGCCTGCCCTCCCCTCTGTTGCGCCGTCTAGAGGGAGAGCTCGACGGCGCGGCGAATTTGCGCCTCTTCGCGGGCACGCGCGTCATCCTGGAGCTTCTTCTCCGACTCGAAGGACTCGACGAGCGCGCGTTGCTGATCCGCCGCCTCGTTCGGGTGCGGCCCGTCGTTGTCGGACCACTTGAAGTCGTCGTCTTCCTCCTCCCCCTCCTCCTTCGTCCCCGCCAACGCATCCGCCCTCGCACCCTAGGCCACCTCCGTTCCCAGACACCGGCGGCCTCTGTAGAGGCGGCGCCATGCGTTTCGCCCGGGGCCGGTATAGCGGGATGCGGGGGGGGGGGGGGGGTCGTCGTGGATGCGCTGGCGGTAGCCGTACTCCTCCTGCGTCGCGGCGACGTCGCGGCCTTGCCACCAGGCCCGGCGGCCGATGCGGTTGAAATGGCCGACGTCGCGGCCGACCGAACGTGCGAGCTCGATGTCGCGCTCCTCTTGGAAGCGGCACAACCGGTGGGTGTGTCGCGCGGCGTCTGCTAGATTGGTGGTCGCGGCGGCTAGGGTTGGAAGACGGGGAGAAGAGGAGAGGAGTGCGCCGGTGCGGTTTTAAGGGCGACGGCGGACGCACATTGAAGGCGCGTGGGGGAGGTGGGTGCTCGCCACTTGGCCAGTTGCCATCCTCATCACCGCTTCGGTTTCCTAGCAGAGCGATTGACGCCGATGACTGCCCGACACGCGTCGTTTTTAATGCAACCTGTCGCCTCGAGTCGCTGCCAAGATGGCCCTATCCGCGAAAACCGTTATGCCACAAGGTGCCGGCGTGCCCGATTTGTGTCCTTCGCGAAGGGGTCGGTACGTGATTGTCGCCGCTTCTATTGGACTCGAAAGTGCGCCGGCGTTTTTTGGGACTCGTTGGTTGGTGCGAGCCCATTTTGAAGAGAAAAAAGTGGCTTAGCATGTTGCAGAGGTGCCACCGGTGGCTGCCACGTAAATTGTTAAACAACAAAATCAAATCATTGAAGCTCCTTGTAACAAACTACCCCTAGAGTAACTGGTTAGTGCAAAATATAGTTTAACTTACTGGTTTGTGCAACGTTCTCCTGTAGAGTTGCTGGTTTGTGCAATTTTCTCATTCAATCCTTAACATTGGCTTCATCATCCTCTATAAAAGTGCTTGCATTTGTCACCAAATCATATCGAGGAGAAGAGTTGTGCGAAATCCAAAGCTAGAATTTATAGTGCAAAACCAAGGGGTAAATAAAGTTGATACGTTCAGTACATGGCTCACAAGCTCATGGATAATAATTGTATGGGGATGGCAGGTGTCAGAAATTCATATCCATTGGTTGTGTGATAGGTTCCTATAGGTGACCAGTCTACTGGTCTCCTCGTATGTCGCATCTCCAACGGAGCGACACATTTCAGACACCTAAATTATCCACAAGCGTTTGTTTGCGTCGTTTGGCGGACACAAAAATGACAGCGAGGCGCAAACTGTCCGTTTGCGTCGGGGTACTCCCAGCGGTCCGACGCGTTTTGGAGACCCCAATGTTTTGTTTTCCTGCTTCTTCTTTTCCTTCTTTGAAGAACCCTCCAATTTCTACATTGGTTGTAATGAATTTTTAAAAGAGCATGGAGAACAAACGCGAAAACAAGTTGTACTGATCATGCCATGCTTTCTCGAATCGAACAAGTTCAAAAATATTTAACATACAAATTAGATAACTGCCGAAGACTTACTTCCGGTCGACGCGTCCGACGAGCTTGAGTTCCAGTCCGACGACTGGTCAGTGGGGTCTTCCTCGTCGTCGGTGAACGGACGATGATGCTCCGCATGTGCCCGTGCCTGCGCCCTCGCCCGGGCCCTTGCCTCCTTCCTTGCCGCCGTCGCGTCGTCCGTCGCCTCCAGCCGTGCCCACTTGGCGTCGAAGTCCTCCTCCTCCTCCTCCTGGCCGTCGAGGCCAACAGTGCCTCCCTCCTTCTCGACCTCCGTCAGCGGGGAGCTAGGGTTGCTGGACGTCGTAGCCTTATCCCACCAATGCCGCCATCCCGGCGGCTTCCCCTCGTTGTTCGTGTCCGATGACAAGGACAAGTTGTTCATGGTGGCTAGCCGGGGTTAGACGTGAATTATAACAGGCGCAGGGGTTATATTCAGCGGGGATTAATGGCGGCGCATATAACGAAGAGGCATGCGGTTGCTCTTCCGCGGCGGTTCGGCGCTCCATTCCGTCGGTTGGTGGGTCGATCGGCGTGGTTGCCACTCTGGCGGTTGACCTCCCGGCAGTTGCTCTGCTTTAATTCGCGCCGATCATGCCAAGGTCCCTATCAGGCGGACCCGTGGGGGAAGCGAGCGGACGCTCAGCGCGGCGCAGAGTCCGCGGAGACTCAAACGTGCCGCATATTTACACCGTTGCAGACGCCCCAGACACGATGCGTCGCTCCGATGGAGTAGGATGCTGACGCATTTCCGGTCCGCGCGGACGTAAATGGTAACGCAGCGTCTTTTTGGGTCACCCCGTTGGAGATGCCCGTAGAACACGGAGAGGCAAACGAGAGCATTCAAATTTAGATCGTGGATCTCGAAGCAACCGTGAGAAAGTACTTTCTACAGGATACGCGCGGGAACACAATGCCTATGTCTAACTTGCCAGGAAATTCCACCAGAGTCTCCTTCGGCGAGTATGTCACCAAGCGCTGCGCAAATTCTACCCGCAAGCTTAGCTGTGGTATTAGCCTATGACAAAGTGTAAACGAACTGTGCATTTAGATCTGTGTTTTCATCAGAGTGTCTCGATTTGGTCTTGCTAGGCACACTCAACGTAAATAATGGCAGACCTCCTCTGTAGAAGACAAAACAGAACATCAAAGCTCTTAAGCTGAAGAACCTTTCAACTAACACACGCTAACCCATCTCCCACCTCCGTGCGGCGGCGCCCCACGCCGCACCGGGGTGCCCCCGCCGCCCCTCCTCTTCCTCTCCTCTTCGGTGCCTCTCATCCTGCCGCCGCTGCCGGAGGCGTCACCTGGCAAAGCGTTCTCACAGAGTAGTTTATCTCTGGACTTTGGATCCATAGCAGTAGCTAGATGGTTATCTTCTCCATTTTGTGATAACAACATATGGTGTTGGAAAGATAAACTACTTGACGGTGTATTTCTGCTGTGTCAGCGTCATCGAGTCTCGACAGCATGGTGCAGTGGTGTCTCGGAGACGGACGCAGTGTGATGGACGCGCGCAGGATGATGGTGTTGTCTGGCGCCGTGGCGGTGATACGTCTCAAACATATTAATAATTTTTGATGCCCCATGCTTGTTTTACACCAATTCATATATGTTTTGTTTACACTTCGTTGAACTTTTACATGATTTCCGGTACTAACCTATTAACAAGATGCCACAGTGCCAGTTCCTGTTTTCTGCTGTTTTTGTATTTCAGAAAAGTTGTACAGGAAATATTCTCGAATTGGACAAAACAAAAGCCGAAATCAATATTTTACCAAAACGAAGATGAAGTCCGGAGGGGGGGACGAAGAGGCGTAGCAGGTCGGCCAGACCACCCCTTGGCGCGGCTTGGACCAGGCCCGCGCCTAAGGTAGGTCTGGGCCCACCAGATGCCCAACCGACCTAATTCCTCCGCCTATTTATGCATCTTCTCAGAAAAATCCTAGATACCCGAGCCTCCATCCACGAAAGTCCGTCACGGCCACCATCGCCAGACCCATCTCGGGGGGTTCTGAAGCTCTTCCCGGCACCTTATCGGAGGGGGAAATCATCGCCGAAAACATCTACATCGCCATGCCTGCCTCCGAAGTGATGCGTGAGTAGTTTATCTCTGGACTTTGGATCCATAGCAGTAGCTAGATGGTTATCTTCTCCATTTTGTGATTCATGTATCGATCTTATCAGCTGCCCTACATGATCAAGATCATCTTTATGTAATTCTATATGTTTGGTTTGCTGGGATCCGATAAATAATGAATACTATGTTGAGATTGATTATATATGCATATCATATGTTATTTGTGATCTTGCATGCTCTCCGTTGCTAGTAGAAACGCTGGCCAAGTGGACACTTGTGACTCCAAGAGGGGGTATTTATGCTCGATAGTAGGTTCATGCCTCTAGTTTTCTGGGAGAGTGACTTTATAAGTTCTAAGATTGTAGATGTGTTGTTGCTACTAGGGAGAAAACAACAATATTTTATCCGAGGGTAAT
This sequence comes from Lolium perenne, assembly GCF_019359855.2. NCBI lineage: Eukaryota > Viridiplantae > Streptophyta > Magnoliopsida > Poales > Poaceae > Lolium > Lolium perenne. Next base: position 48,155,175 of record NC_067244.2, read on the forward strand.
TCTATTGTTTACTTTACACACATTGCTTAATGCGATAGTCTGTTGCTTGCAACTTAAGACTGAAAGGGGTTCGGACGATAACTTGAAGGTGGATTATTAATCATAGACGCAGTTGGATTACGGTCTATGTATATTATGTTGTAATTCCCAATACCAAATCTCATAGTAATCATCTTGTCATGTATGGTCGATATTTTGTCAATTGCCCAGCCGTAATTTGTTCACCCAATATGCTATTTCTTTATGGAGAGACACCTCTAGTGAACTGTGGACCCTTACTCATAAATTCAACTGCAATCATGTTTTGTTTACTTTCTGCAAACATCTCCTTTCATTCGATACGTCTAATCCTTTGTGTTCAGCAAACCGGTGAGATTGACAACCTCACTGTAAGTTTGGGAAAAGTTTTTGGGTTGTGTTGTGTGCAGGTTCCACATTGTTGCTGATGTCGGTAGTGCGCTCTGCCACTAGTCAGTCAGCAACATCTTCAGAAGTCACGCATTTCTCCTACTGGTCGATTAAATATTGGTTTCGTACTGAGGGAAAACGTGTTATTGTGCTCATCACACCTTCCTCTTGGGAATCCCCAATAGCGTGTCTGCGTACGACGAGCACACGCCATCAGGCGGTATCGATGGCAGGCCTAGCAAGGTCAATGCGATGATCCCACTTGGAGATGGGTCCGAGGAAGACGGCGGTAACGATTTCTACAGCGTGTGCAATGGTGTGCGCTGAGGATCTGCTTGACTGGTTGTGCTTCTCACCCGCCAATAGGCGGCTTGGGAAAGCACTCGGTTTTAGATGATGTGTGTTGGTGTATTGTCAGGGTAATGTCCCTGTTCATGGTCGCCCCCTTCATTACTTTTGCAGATATAGCGAGTTGTCGCTGAAAAGGTGGCTTCGAGTTGATCTTTATATCTTACTTGTAAGGCTTGCTAATAAAAAAATTGCGTGTATCCTTTGAATGCAAAGGCTGGAGCTATGCTCTCATTTCAGAAAAAAAAAACTAACACACTCTACCCAGCAGCACCGATGCAATAATTTCTTACATCACAAAGCTGGTGAAAGATATTTGGTAACGCATACAAAATGAGCAACAAAAAATAGCATAAAATAATTTGGAGCATGTTTCTGAGAAAGTCATCCTTGGTGTTCAGCGGATTTTCTTGTGAAAGTGCATTCTAATACAGTGATTTTCATTCGAATTTGGAGCATGTATCAATGCGAAAATTCCGAAAAAAATCTGACATCACCAAATTTTTACGTATTTTCGTGCATCCAACACTTCCCATTCCCATGCGGACTATCTTTGCCTTGATGATGGTCTAACAAGAAATTTTCTCTTATGATTGAAGCTTAAAGGGAACATATTTTGTTAACAAAGGATGAAAAACAAACTTATACAAGTAAGGCATCTCTGACGGGACGCCCCAACGAATCCTGGTTGTCCACTCGTGTCCACGTGGATAGAAAGAGAGCAAAACCCAACGGGCACGCTGCAAACGAAACGAGCGCCGCAGATATGTCTATTTCGTCTCATTGCCGGCCCAAATTTGGGTTGGTGTCCCATTTTCAGCCCAAATTTGGGTTTGTTTCGCGGTCCAGCGGACATCGTCCGTGTCCGTGCCGGTCCTCCCCTTGTCCGCCTGGACCTACTGGTCATAGGGATATCCCCATTCCACGTTCTCACTCACCCCGAATTACACTCGCTCCCTCTCATCCGAAGCCCGTGGCGGCCTCTAGTGCCGTTCTGGTCGTTGCCACCACTCACTTCGTCTGTTTCTAGATGGAGGCATTCAGTCCTATTGTTGGCATCGTTCGTAGGGACTTGGCGCTGCCAGAGGTCCTTGTGTTTTGGAGCCAGCACCATCGTCGTCTTGTTCCTTCCTCCTGGTTGTCACCACCTTTGTCCACTCCGTCGCAAAATGAGGTTCTATTTAGTGGTTGTCCTCCAGGATCCGTTGGGACAACTTGACTTCACATGCTGTTTGGCTCAGACGCATCGGCGAATAGCAGCACCCATGACATGTTCTGTGAATTACCTAGCCGATTTTTAAGATTGAAATCATCATCTATTATGATGCATAGACAAATCTAGGGATGTCTATATGACCATTGTTCCTTTATTCTTTCCATAGATCACGCTGCTTAGCTTTGACGAGCCTTTTCTACAACCTATTCATCGATCCATCGATACCAATGTTTTGATTCCAGCGGTTGTTCTCATCCATGGCCGTTATGAGAAGGATCTTCCAAAGTTCAAGGGCTCGGTGAAGACCGCATTGAATCATAATAGAGAAGTCAGCCATGTCTGAATCTCAACTACTTCCATCGTATCAATGTACTATACCCTCCTCAGGCGCCGCTTTCGAATGTCAAGAAATCATCTACAAGGAATGAGGATGTATGATGATTACTTCTGATGCAAGGCCAATGTGATATGTAAATTTTTCTTCTCTTCTTACAAGAAATGCAGTGCCGTTTTTAGGGTGGTTGCATACCAAGTTGTCGGTGATCTCGTTGATGCGTTCATGCATCTCAGCAAGTCCACAAGTCTTGACACAATGTATAGGTTCCACAAAGCGGTGGTTCAGGTGTTCGGCAAAAAAATACATGAGAGAATCAAATGTTTCTGACAATGCTTGGCTATTGTCGACTAGTGAGTCAAGAGGGTTTCAAGAGATACTTTGAAGCAGGAATTGCATGCATTGGAAGTGGAAGAACTTTTTTTCTTGGCAAGGCAATATAAAGGATATGTTGGTGAGTGCACAATCATATTTTAGGCTATTGCTTCACAAGATTTTTGGATTTGATATTTTTTCTGGAATGGCAGGTTTTCACAATTACATAAGAGTGCTTAAATTCCCTCTAATATTCTCTAGTCTTGTGAAAGGCAACTCTCTACAAGTCAACTACGAGGTCATTGGCCACCAATACAGCAAAGGAAGCTATCTAGCTGACGATATCTATATTCCCTAGTTTACATTTGTGAAAACAATCCCTAATCTACAAGAAGAGAAAAGGCATATGTTTGCGAAATAGCAAGAAGCTTGTAGGAAGAATGTGGGACAGGAATTTGGTTCCATCAGTTCCTCCATATGCATCACGCCATCTGTGATCTAGCTAGCAACATACAATCAACTTCAAAATGATTTGGAGCATATGTGGGTTCATGTAGAAAACCACTAGTCCGGTAGTCCCCCTCTCATCCTATTTGATTGTGTGAACTACGTAAACAATATCTAAATTGTTGTTAAACTATGTTGTTTAAATTGTTGTATTAAGTATTTGACAATATTTTATGTGCAGACGACCGAAATAACCAAAACAAAGAAAATGGCCAAAAATATAATCAGGCCTGAACCAAATTGGTGTTGTCGTTGGATGCAATGCCCCTGCCAGGGTGGACATGAGCCTATGGCCTATCAGCCCATTGGAAAAGGCTTGTAATGGATAGGTAGGGAAATTTCACTTGCACGATCTTGTGCAATTTCGTACAAGTAAACAAATCCTCCTAAACAAGAGGTGGGAAGATTTCTTTTTGAATTAAGTTACCTGATATTTGAAGGTGGCGGCTACCTACATACACTACAGGAATGGGAGGCTACGCCGAGGGCCAGGCTATACGCCGACGGCCAAAAGTTGGGACCGTCGGAGTATGGCCCGGCCAGGCCAGCCTGCCCTTTCGACCATCGGTGTAGCGTTGCCGTCGGCGTAGCGAGGTCTACGCCGAGGGCAGCCCTCGGCATATATTTGGCCCTAGGCGTAGACAGGACTACGTCGACGGCCACCCTCGGCGTAGGCCATTTTTCAAATTTGTCTAATTTTGTAAAAATTATAACTAATTCATATGATGTCAGAAAAATGCGTATGAGGTATCAAAATATTCAGAAAAACATCCTCTGTCCCTTTATGTCAAAATCATGCATATTTAAATCATGTACAGTACTATGTTAACATAGAAACAATTCAATCACTTTCTTATACGTCCTCACATTCCCGTTTTAGCCAGATGGTAATTTAACGAAGTCAGAAAATCTCGCGGAGCCGCATTACAATATTTTATGTGTCCTAGTAACCACTCCAAAAGATGGAATTGGGATACGGCAATTATTTTGGAAAACCCTTCACGAACAGGGCTATCAAGTCTGGAGTTCTATGGTTTTTAGGGAAAATGAGTAGGAAAGGGTCTGTGACACCGCATAGTTTGTCGGAACGAGGCCATATTTGGCACGTGCGTGGTCCCTGGGATGGGAAGCAAGGCCCAGGGAGCGGATTTCCAATCCGACCCATGGACGATGGTTTTTCATTTTCGGGGTGCCCGTACGGGTTTTTTTTTGTGAAGTAACTACATGGGGCGCATTTTAGTATTGCGCGAGACCTCCGCGTAGTGCTAGGACACCGCCTTCACACCACATATCACATGCCATATATGTGCGCTAGCTATCTGGGAATCCATGCGGCTTCCTGCGGTGTCCCGCCGAATCCACTGAAAAGTGACCGGATTTGAACTAGGGCTACACTTTCCGTCGCTTAATAAATTCCGAGGAAAATGTTTTTAGGTCTATGACACAACACTTTATGTGCGAATTTTTTTCCGCTTAGCGCGATGGTAAACGGGTGCACCAGCGCGCTCGGTACGACCATACCGCATCTCCGTGGGAGGTCGTTTTGGCCTAATGGCAATTTAAACGAAGTCAGAAAATCCTGCGGAGTCGCATGGCGTCATTTTATGTGTCCTAGTAACCACTCCAAAAGTCGGAATTAGGATACGGCAATTATTTTGGAAAACCATTCACAAACAGGGCTATCACGTCCGGAGTTCTATGGCTTTTAGGGCAAATGAGTAGGAAACGGCCCGTGACACCACATAGTTTGTCGGAACGAGGCCATATATGGCACGTGTGTGGTCCCTATGATGGGAAGCAAGGCCCTGGGAACGGATTTCCAATCCGACCCATGGTCGATGGTTTTTTCATTTTCGGAGTGCCAAAATGAGTTTTTTTTGTGAAGCAGCTACATAGGGCGCATTTTAGTATTGCGCGAGACCTCCGCGTAGTAGTAGGACACTGCCTCCGCACCACATATCACATGCCATATGTACGCGCTAGCTATCTGGGAATCCTTGTGGCTTCCTGCGGTGTCCCGCCGAATCCGCTGGAAACTGACCGGATTTGAACTAGGGGTACACTTTCCGTCCCTAAATAAATTTCGAAAAAAATGTTTTTAGGTATATAACACATCACTTTATGTGATAATTTTTTTCCGTTTAGCGTGTTGGTGAACGCTGCACCAGCGCGCCCGATACGGTCGTTTCGCATCTCCCGAGGGGGCTGTTTTGGTCACATGGCAAATTGGGCGTCATATTTGAATTCCTCTAATTTTTAGGTTCAAATGATGATATGGATGTTATTTTTAGATTCCTCTCATTTTTCTGATCGATTTAGACATATTAATTTGTGGAATTTCGATTTTCCGATTTGAAGATATTAATTATTCCATATTAAATGGAAAAAAATCAAAAAATAAAATCATTTTATTGTTATTTGAATTCAATATTATTATTACTTATATATTCATTGTTGTCTACTTAAGTAATTGTTTGGGATTCAAAAATAAAGAGGTGTGCATCACGGTTCAAGGGTTAATAGGGTTGATATGCTATTATTGTCAGCAAGAGGTGTGAATTCTTTAATGAAAGCTCATCCGAATGGAACCAAGAAATTAAGCGTGTTGAGGTTGGAGTAGTGTGAGGATGGGTGACCGACTGGAAAGTTTAACCATGATTGTAATTTGACCTAAGATTAAGTGTACTTAGAGTTAAAAGTGTATTGGGTGAAAGATAAACAAGTAGAAAAAGAAAAAAAATGGTGTAAAAGAAATTAAAATTTTAAAAAATTTAAAAGTCTATGCCGAGGGTTTTTCCGTCGGCATATAAAAAAAATTAGTATTTTTTTTGAATTTTTTTCAAAAAAGGAAATTTGAATTTTTTTAAAAGTCTATGCCGAGGGTTACGCCGAGGGCCGGGCTACGCCGATGGCGATAGTGGCTTTGCCGAGGGAGTTAGACGCCGAGGAGCTATGCCGAGGGCGGCCCTCGGCGTAGCCTACGCCAACGGCCAAAGCAGGCTACGCCGAGGGTTCCCGGCCCTCTGCATATCGCCCCATTCCTGTAGTGATATATGCATGTTGTTCAATGTTACAGGTACAAACATGTGAATTGCTACTCAGTGGCTAAGCACGTGGCCTCTTGGGCAATCGCAGTTCCATACATGGCTGAGATCTCATTCTGAAAAAGAATGCAAGCTAGGATATATGCATGGTACGCCGCCCCAATTTATAATGGCAGGATCGATGTCCACCCTCGCCAGTTTAGATTGGCTTCATATTCAACCCCTATAAAACTGCCTCGTGCACGTCACCAGATCATATGAAAGAGAAAAGGGGGAAGGAAAAGCAAGGCTGGAAGTTCCTCTAGAAAATATAGGGCTAAATAAAGGTGACATATATTCAGTGACAAGCTCATAGAGGATAATCTTATGGGGATGGAAGGTGTCAGAAATTCAAATCGGTTGGTTATGCCATTGTTTCCTGCTAGTGACCAGTCGGCGGCTCTCCCTATGGCAAGTATGTCACGAGGTGTTGTGCCAACTTTTGCTCCCGCTCCTGCACCGGCTTCTAAATTATGCTTCAGTGGTGTGGTTCGTGACTGCCGCTGAACCATAGAGTGTGGAGATACTAAACGGCGCACAGTCACGTGCACTCGTTGAGACAGCAGAGGACCTCCACATCAGCTGTAGACTGCACTAAAAATTAAGGAAAAACTAGGGCGTGAGTGCTTGCCCTATGCCAAAACAGTCCACAAAAGACTTTTCGATCGCTTCTGTTGGCCAAACCATTGCATCATCTAACACGCTATGGTTGGATGGACTTGAGCAGGACCACAAGTGTTCTACCTTTCATGCACAGTCCATGGGCCCATGGTGGAGAAATGTTTGTTCTTTGGTACCGTGTGCTTTGTTTCACCCGTGATTCCTTCATTGAGAAGAAAATGCATCGATTCCCAAGCCGCTCCCCTCTTTCTCCCGGTTTACATGGCTTTCCAGGACATGCCACCCTCTTTCACTCCTCTCTAGATCTTCGTCTTCTCGCCGGGCCGGGTCGGGTCGGCAGGCGGAGCCAACAGGTGGTAGCGTGCTCCACCCTAGCATTTCATCCTAGCATATTTTTCAGTGAGTAAATAGAAAAATATAACAAACCTTGCTCCTAAATACACAAGATTATCTTGGTTGCCCCACCCTAAGAAAAATTCTACCCCTGCCACCTCCGCCGCCGCCACCGCAGCTGTGTTGCCTCCTCTCCCTGGCCTCCTCCACCAACACACCGTCATCCCATCACCACCATCCGCCTTTGTGTCAAGGGTCATCAACGTGCGTGTGAGGCGACATAGTGGCAAGGCGAGACCGTGTGATGGTATCTCTTTGAGTAAGGGTGAGAATTTCATGGTCAATTGATTGAGCCCGCACCTGGACCGGTAATGTTCCAGCAGTTCCTTCATATGCATCTTGAGATCCGTAATCTGGCAATTTACAACCAACTTCAAAATGATTTGAAGCATGTGTGAGTTCATGTAGAAAACCACTACTCCCCTCATTTTTATTTGATTGTGTGAACTATGTATAAATAATATTAAAATTGTTGCTAAACTATGTTGTTTAGATTATTGTATAAACTAGTTGACGTTATTATTACGTGCAAATGGCCAAAATAGCTGAAACAGAGAAAATAGTCAAAAATATAGTCATGCCCGAACGAAATTGGTGATGCCGCTGGGTGGAAATGACCTAAAGGCTTGTAAACGAGAAAAAATGGTCAAAACTATAGATCTATGGCATGTCAGCCCGTTGGAAATGACCTAAAGGCTTGTAATGAATAGGTGCGGGAATTTGACTTGCATGATCTTTTGCTATTTCGTACAAGTAAATTAATGCTTCTAAACGAGAGGTTGGAAGCTTTCTTAATGAATTAAGTTATATGATATTTGAACGTGACGGCTACCTACATATATGCATGTTGTAAAATGTTACAGCCTTACAGGTGCAAACATGTGAATTTCTGCTCAATGGCTAAGCACGTGGCTTTTTGGGCAATCGCTGAGATCTCATTCTGGAAAAGTGAACAAGTTAGGATATATGGTACGCCGCTCCAATTTATAATGGCAGGCAGATCTGTTGAGTAACATACTATACTAGATATAGGTCCCCGTCTTTTGTTAGGGTTGTACCTGTAATTGTACATGTGTCCTCCTATATATACATGAGCAGCCGGCCCTATTGGTGTTGTGCAATCTCCAATACTTCTCTACATGGTATCAGAGGCCCTCCGGCCCTGACCTAGCTGCCCCCTCCCCTTGGGCGCCGCCGGCCCCTCCCCTCCCTAGCCCTAGCCTCCGCCCCTCCCCTCCTTGGGCGCCGCCGGCTCCACCCCACCCCTAGCCCTAACCGCCGCCCTCACCACCCCGGGCACTGCCGGCCTCCACCCCAACCAAGCCCTAGCCGCTTCCGCCTCCCACCACCACCACCGCCTCCGCCATGGCCGGTTTCTCCTCCTTCAACTCCTCCCGCTCCGGCAGCAGCAACCCCTTCCCCGGCCCCTCCGTCGCCGTCATCCGCGACATTCCCATCGGCGAGCGTGTGCCGGTGAAGCTCTCCACCACCGCTGCCAACTTCTTCCCGTGGAAGACGTACTTCGGGCTGCTCTTCCGCGAGTATGATCTCCTCGATCACGTCGACGGCACCATCGACCTTCTCGCCATGCCGCACGACCCCGAGTGGCTCGCCATCGACGCCACCATCATCCGATGGTTCTACCAGACCGTCTCCAACGACATCTTCCGCACCGTCGTCCGCGACGGCGACTCCGCACATACGGTCTGGGCAAAGATCACCGGCCTCTTCACCGACAACAAAATCCAGCGGGTCACCAGCAGGAGTTCTTCGGCACCCACCAGAACGACCAGTCTCTCGACGAGTAAGTCCTCAAGCTGAAGAGCCTCTCCGACGAGCTCCGTGACTTGGAGTTTCCGATCGATGACAAGATCATGCTCTCCACCCTGTCAGCGGGTCTCGGCGAGGATCTCAGCAACGCCGCCTCCAACCTAACGCTCCTCACCACGCCCACCTTCGAGCAGGCCATGGCCTACCTGCGCCTCGAGGAGCGCCACCTCAAGCATCTCTGGGCTCGGGCGGCCCATACCGCCTTCGTCGCAGACTTCTCTCGCGGTGCCCAGACTCCCGCGCCTCGCGCCCCCGCGCCTCGCCCCACCGGTCCGCCGCCGGGTTTCCCCGCACCCGGTCACCAGGCCGGTCAGACTGGGCCGTGGACCGGCCAGTCCGGTCACCAAGCCGGCCAGACCAGGCCGTGGACCGGTCCAGCCGGCGCCCAGGCCGGTCAGACCGGCCCCTGGACCGGGCAGGAGGCTCCTTCTGGCGGTGGTTGCCGCGGCCGTCGTCGTCGTGGCGGTGGTGGCAACGGCGGTGGAAATGGTGGCGCCAACGCCACCGCCCCCGCGCCCCGTCCACCCCAGCACACCGCCCCTCCGCCATGGACCGCCGGTCACAATCCGTGGACCGGGGTCGTTCATGCCTACTCCATGCCCGTGCCGCACGCCCCCTACCCGAGCATCATGGGGCCGCGTCCGGCCACACACCAGGCCTTCTACGCGGCGCCCCCGGCCCCCCCCGGCCCCCGCCCCCCCGCCCCCCCCGAGCTCGGCGCTTGACCGCCCTCCAGAGCGTCCCCTCCGTTGGGGCATATGGTGGCGGTGGCGACTGGTTCATGGACACCAGCGCCTCCGCGCATATGGCTGCGCACCCCGGTAACCTCTCGTTTTCTACACCCGCTTCCACTTCCTCTCGCATCATCGTTGGCAACGTTCATGCCCTACCCATTACTCACACCGGTTCCGTCTCTTTTCCTTCCACTTCCACTCCTCTCTCTCCAAATAACGTTCTTGTTTCTCCTGAGTTGATTAAAAATGTTGTTCCGTTAAGTCTTTCTGTCGTGATAATCATGTGACTGTGGAATTTGACGCCTTTGGTTTTTCTGTCAAGGATGGTCGTACTCGGATGCTCCTCCACCGATGTGACAGCTGTCGAGGGTACTCCTCGCCAATGCCCTCCGATAGGGGCTTAGGGTTGACGGAATCCTGTAGGCTGACACGAGACATCGGTTCACAGACAAGCGGGGAGAGCGATTTACCCAGGTTCGGGGCCCTCGATGAGGTAAAACCCTTACGTCCTTCCTGTCTGTTCTTTGATTATGAAAATAATGGGTTACAATGGGGTGCCGAATAGTTCGGCTGAGATCTAGGCGAGATTGCTGTTGCTAGGGTTACCTAGCTCTAAGCTTTTCCTGGCTAAGATTGCTAAGATTGTTCGTGTCCTTCGGCAGCCCCTCTCCTACGACTAGATTTACAGTAGTTTAGATCCAATCTTTCCTTGTTTGTTCGCTTCCTTGTCTTGCCCGTCAAGGAATCTTCTGGTGCACCGACCTAGTGGCCCATCTAGCCTTCGGGTGTCTTCATGGGCCTCTAGTTTGTCAATACCGAATAGGGCAATACTGGTTACCCAAAGGGTAATGCCCACGTCAGTAGCCCCCGAGTGTCTAGCCAAAAATAATTCGGGTAGAGACTAATGCATGTTTCCTCCTGACATTCTTCTCCTTCATTGTTCTTGTTCATCTTGATTATGCTTCATCTTCCTTTTATCGGGTGCGCGTCAGCGCTCCCGATGGGAGTAGCCCCCGAGTCTAGGTACGGATGCTTGCAATCCGTGCGTAGACTCAAGTTGTACTACTCGAATACTTTCCTCTGCCGAGTTTTTCGCAAGTCTTCATAGGTCATCCGATATATTTTCTTTACGCAAAGGATGATGAGCAACGTGCCCAACTTTTGTTGGTTAACTGCCGATGGCAAAACAACGTTACTCTACACAGAATCAAGTCCCCGGGCATGATCCTGGAGTGCAAAAAACTTTTATTGGATGTTCATCATGCGCTCCCGATGGGAGTGTCTAGGTGTAATCGCTTGTAACCGGGAGCAGACTCAGTCCTTTTTCCTTCGACTGCTTATTCTGTCGAGTCTTCCTTTTTATCGGGTGCGCGTCAGCGCTCCCGATGGGAGTAGCCCCCGAGTCCAGGTTCGGATGCTTGCAATCCGTGCGTGGACTCAAATCCTTCATCCGATGACTTTTTATGTTTCCTTCGAATGCTTCCAAATTATGACGTCATTGCTGACGTGTAATTGCTGCAGGCTGATTTGACGGGTCCATCATGACGAGCTAGCCCTAGCCCTGTTCAATCAGTGTTTTAGGGCTTGACCACTATACGCGAACGACCGAGGTGGCTCCTCGATTTTCGCGCTATCATGGGCGTAGTGGGCCGTCAGTTCCTTCCCTTCCTCAAGCGCCACGTGCTTACTTATCTCTTAACTTCTCCTTAAAATCTCCAAAGGCAAAAAATTCTCAATCTTCTCCACGATTCCCGCAGTATCTCCTCGTTCTCCCTCTTTTCCCTTCTTTCGCCATTGTCGCGCCGCCGCCACAGTTTCAATCTTCCTCAGATCTCGCGATGGTGAAGAAGAAGAACGCCGCCGCCGCCGCTAGCTCCACCAGCGGAGGTGCCGCTGCCAAGTCCTCCTCTTCTCTTCCGAAGGGGAGCGCTCCGAGTGCCCCTCCCCCAGCTCCGGCGCCGCCAGCGCCGTCGGGCTCGATGGTCAAACCTGGGGACTGGGTAGCTTCAACCGTCACCAAGCGTGACGAGAAGAGGTCCCGAAGCTTAGGATTAATATCCTCCGACACAGGAGATGTGATCCTTCCAGGTGCGATTTCTCGGCCTGATCCTCCCGCGGGATTTTCTGTGATGTTCTTATCTTTTCTTCATCGAGGCCTTTCACTCCCCTCTCATGGATTCCTCCTCCATCTCTTGCAGACGTACGAGATCCAACTATGGAAACTTACCCCCAACTCAATCCTCCATGTTGCCGTGTTCATCACCCTTTGCGAGGCATTTTTGGGTATTGAACCTCATTTCGGGTTGTGGAAGAAGATCTTCTATGTGAAGAGATACAACAGTAGTAATGGGTACTTTGTCACCGGAGGGGTAGGTTTTGTTGCTCGCTCATAAGTTAATTACTTCAATTTCCCAATGAAAGAGTCTGTGCAAGGATGGAGGCTGAAATGGTTTTACGTCAAAGATTCCTCGTCACCCGAGTGTCGACTCCCCTGCTATGTCGACGTTTCTGAAGCCAAGCCTAAGGACTCTTGGAAGAACATCCTCTCAGCCGACGAAAGGGCCTCAGCCGAAGAATTGTTTGCCAAATTCCTTCGAATCAAAGAGGCTGACGGCCAAACTATGATTGGTACGGAGGTGGCAGCAGTTTTCCTGAAGCGCCGAATCCAGCCAGTCATGGCCAGAGTTCACCCGATGTGGTTGTACTCAGGTCCAAAGGATGAGACCAGGATTAATGCTACCGATCTATCAGAAAAAGAGTTGCTTGATGAAGTTCGTCGTCTTACTTCCTTCAACCAGGAAGATTCGATCCCGCTAATCTCTTCTTATGCTCCCCTTGACGTTGATCATCCACCATCAGGGGTATTTTCCTTTCTTCACATCTCTACTATAGCTTCTTGCTCAGCCGACATGATTACCTTTGTTCTTACTTCGTCATTTTTCTTTGCCAGATCCCTATGGCTTCTGAAAATACACGTGATTCACCGGATGATACTTCCGAGGGGAGAGGCTCCTCAATCCCCGTAGATTTTCACACCACCGATGAAACAGGTCTAAATGATGATTATAACGGTCCGATGAATCTTGAAGTTGCCCACGTTGATCTTCCCTCCTCAGCCGATAACACTTGTATCGCAGATGGATCAGTGCGTAACGTCGACACTGATCGTGATACTTTTGTTGATGCAGCTGCTGATGGGGCCAGAGCTTCTCCTGCGAAGAGATCAACCGGCGGCTTTGCCGATGAAGATGATCTCTTCGACATGTAAGTAGTTCTTTTCTGAAAGTTATACTGTGCCTTTTTTACCTTTCATACTCCTGTTATAATCACAGTCGACTGTTTACTTTTGCAGTGACGAGGGCTTTATCGAGCCTCCTCCTAAAAAGTCCAAGTTTGATGCCGTTTCGCCGGTCGTGGTGGCTTCCGAAGCTTCGGCTCCTAAGGCTGCCCCCATGGCTCAAGCATCGACTGCGTTTTCCCTTTCCAAAGGAAAGGATATTTCTCCAACTGCTGCTACTGCGGCTCCTTTTTCTGTAAGTCCTCTTCTGATCTTAATACAGATTTCTTGGAGCATGCCTTGTTTAATTGTTTTTCTTTCTCTCTTAAGGACCTGCGTGGCGTTATCTCTTCTCTGGAGGTTTTCGCCTCCCGATTCACTTCTCTAGAGGCTGACAAAGTTCGGCTGCAAGAGGAAGTCGAATCTTCCTCCTCAAAACTAGATGGCGCAGTCAAGATAGCTGCCACGGCTCGCCAAGAGATTGATTCTCTGAAGGTGGAGCTGGCCAGACTGAAAGGGAAGCTGAAGGAGGAGGAAGCATCCAGGCTGGTGGCTGAGGCTCGAGCAGCCGAAAAGGATGAAGTCCTTCGTCAATCTTCTTTGGCCTTGCTTGGTAATCTCTAACATACTTCTGTCGAGTGACGTTCTTATGGATTTAAACTTTTTGTCAATGACTGAATTTTTCCCTTCCTTTCTACTGCAGAGGCAGCAAACATTCCTGTCGATGCCCTGGAGAGAGTTCCAAATAACTCCCCAGCAAACGCTGTGTCAATGATTCTCGCTTCTCACCAGCTTACACAAGAGCTTCTTGTGAAGGGGAAGGGTGCTCTGGCGCGGATGCACTCGATGATCTTCCCCAAGATCAAGCAAGAGAAGACCCTGGGACAGCTGATCGATACCTTCGCGGTTGACACCAAGGAGGTCATCGAGGTATTCAAGCGTACATCGCGCACTTTTGGTGCTGTCCTTGCCTTCCAGCTTATGATGGGTTACGGCTTTAAGGGTGACATCGAGGAAATGACTAAGGGGCTTCCAAAAGAGCAAGACGGGCAGCCTGTTGATTTGAGCACCTTTAAGGTTTCTGCTCTTACTTGCGCCCGTCAGCTTCTTGAACTGGTTTCATCAAGGAAATCATCGACTGGCCCTAGTTCATCGACTCAAACTCAGCTCCCTTGATTCTTGTAACAAACTTGTGCCTTGAGCTGATGCGAAACATTGTTCTGCCGCACAACTCATGCTTTGTAATAAACTCCGTGCTAGCATTGTTGTTAGCAAACTTTTGTTATGATATCACTTTCTTGCACTTCTCCCGATGGGAGTTATTTTGGATGTTTGGCTGTACCATATCCATCACTTCTTTATAACCAGTATTTTTTGCAGGTCTTCCCAGTACCCTCATTTGCAGACGACTCGTCGGGTGCTCTTCCTGAAAGCGATCGGATCCAGCGCATGAAAGACCGGATCACGCAGATGGAAAAGGATTTACGCAGCACTTATGCTTTAGCTGCCATCATCAAAGAGCGAGATTGCAGCCGACGTGGAGCGGTACACTCTTGGCGAACTGCATAAGGCTACCGAAAGTTTAAACTGTAAGTTTCCTGATCCCTTTGCCTGTTTGCTAGCAACTTCTTGTCTGAGTCTTGACTAATTCTTTGGCAATCATAGCGTTGAACCATGCGGAAGAGAACAAGCGGATACACGAGCGGGTGCATGCTTTGACTCAGCTTTCCTCATCCGAAGAAATTTTCTGGCGGGAACACTCGAAGGCCTCGGCTGTCGTCAAATTTCAGGATCGAGTGCACCAGGTCCACCAGTTCTTCGACAAGTGCTACAAGGCTATGAGGGTAGTTTGAAAAACAATGTTTCCTCTGAATGCAGTTCCCCCTACCCTCTTGACTTTGATGTCTGAATTTGGGAGCGCCAAGAAGGTTCGAGAGCTGGTAAGATCTCAAGTCTTTGCAGGGGCCAAGTGCACGCTTGCCCTTGTGCTTGCTTGTTATCCTTCAGCTTGCTTGCTGTCTATTGCCAACGCAACTGGTGATTTCGAGGAGCTGTACCCGAAGGTTTTAGCACCTGCCCATATAATTGTCGACAGGCTTGAGAAGATGTCAAAGGTACCTGAGGAAAAGGAAACTCCGCAAGGGTGATATATAAAGGTGTAAAATTACTTTTGTAAATTGTATTGGCTAGTTCATCCGAGTGTTCGGATTTTTGAGCCGAAACTTCTTATCTGGTTGATACATGAGTATGTACTTTTACCATGCCGTTGGCAAATACTCAAAGGGGCGAAGCTTAATTGCCCGTTGGATTTATGTGTACTAGTTGGTTAGCAAATCATTATGAGTGATCAGCTCGTGTTGCAGGTTTTGCTAAACCTGTTGTATGCGCAACTTTGCTTTCAACCGTTTGTAAATTTCGACAGTCATTCCCGAATTTTTCGGGTTTAATGATTCTACCGATGAGCACGTTGCTCTCTGATATTTCCATAAGTGAAATATCGAGCGTGGGTTGTGTGTAAGTTTTCCAAACTCTTGCTTTGTACGGCACTCGTAGAGGCATCTGAAGCAGAGGGGAGGATTAATGTCCTTATTCTTCTTTGCAGTGCTTGTAGAGGTTTTTGCCCTGAGCGCTATCTTCTGCCGCGCGTTAAGTTATGCCGCTATTTGGCGGCAGCACGGTCGTAGATGCTTTAGATTACTGCAATACTTTTACAAGAATCGGAACTTAAGTACTTATTGATAGGGTAAATATGAAACTGGAGGGCAAAAACAAGAGGCCCTGTGTAAAGTAAAAGGGAAAAAAATTTAAAAACTAAGGGAGTGTTTTATCAAGAAAGGGGTTCTTCTCTTCTTCAGAAGCATCTTCCGATCTCTTCGTCATGCTGGTGGTTGCGACAGTGCTATTGATTTCGCCAGATGCTTGAGCAGCGATTGTTAGTATCTTGCCGCCTCCTGCATCTTCTGCCGAAACTTTTTCTGCCGATGCTATTGCTGCTGGGCCTTCGGGAGCTGGCTTCTTCTTGATTTCCCTGTCGAGTTTTTCCTCCTTGATTTCTTGTATCGTCAACTTGGGCAGGGGGTCGACAGTATCTCGCCGTGGCCCAAATTTAGCAGCAATCCTTTGAAAGTGTAAGGGTACATTGCCCCTATGTGTGGTTTTGGTAATTAATGACAACCCCTATGGACTAATGTTTTCATTGAGTTTATATGAAGGAATATTCCATAGGTACTACCTGTACTCCATGTGCTGGATTCAAGTATGGATGCCATGAAGATAAAAGATATTCCTTGTGTATTGGCATCAAGATCATCGGTATGAAGATACATATATGTGATATGATCAATAAGAAGAAATGAAGATGGAGTTCTTATGTAGAACTCAATATTAGCCATGCTCTATCCTATGTGAGTATGAGAAGATACAAGGTTGAGTTGGGCAAGTTCAAGATGAGCATCTCAAGTGAATCACATGCTTGAAGCTTGCCATCCATTTGGTGATAATGGACTAGTGAAGATGTGCATCAATGGGGCTTTCCCATCATAGTGTATGGGGGAGCATTTGTGAGTCTTCACGAAGCAACATTGATCAAGTGAGGCATTCCGGCTTGAGTGAGCCTTGAAGAGTTATCATCAAGATCAAGCGGGATGCGCAAGGCAAAGGTATGACCTTGCTAGGTTTTCCTTTTACCGGTCTCAAGGTGGATGTTGGGAGACCGGATTATAGGATAGATAGCCGCACTATTAAGAGGGGCTTTCGGTTGAGTAACTTGATCACATCGTCTTAGGGAGCTCAATCCTTTGCATACTTTGCATATCCTTATTGCTTCTTGGTGTTTCTCTATGTGAGGTTCTTGAGCTTGTTGCTAGCTTTACAACAAGCCCAAGTTCATCGAAAACGGAGCTCGTATGCATCTTCTATTGCGTTTTCGAGGTTGGGTGATTTTACCGATTATTCATGATATAAGGTTCTACCCTTTTATATTCATGATAAAATCCCTTCCTACAGTTTCTTGAGTTTGAACTTTCTATTGGATAGCATTTTTGTTATCTTTCCAACGAAATTAGTTTCATGTCAATCGGAGTTCGGGAGCAATAGTTATTAAAGAAAAGGTAAAAGAACAAAAAGAAAAAGAAAAGAAAAAAAAGGAAGGCTGCCGGTTGCCGCCCGGCCTGCCGGGCCGCACGCCGGCCCACCCGGTCCACACCGGGCGCCAACCGGACCGGGCGGCCACCGGCCCACGCGCCGCGGCCAAGCCCAGCAGTTTCCGGTCCCGATCCGGAAGCCGCACCGGGCCGCCTCTCCGCCTTCGGCCCATCACGCGGCCCTAGCGCGCGCCGTGCGGCCTGTGACCGGCCTTGGGCTCGGTCCACGACCGGGCCGCCCAGTTGCTCCTCCGGTCCGGCCGGGATCTGCTCACAGGCCGCCTCCCCGCACCAAGGCCCACGCGACCTGGCTCCCACCGCGCGCCTGAGGCTTTTCCGTCGCCCAGCGCGCCATCTGCCCGCCCGGTTGCTGGGCCGGTCGGTCCGGGGAGGCCGCCGGCCTCCCCAGCCCAGGCTCCGGTCAACCGGCCTGGCAGCCGGCCTGGGCACCTTTTTCAGCTCGTTTTTTATCCGATTTTCACCCGGTTTTCTCCCCAACGGTTATTTTTCTTCTTAGACTATAAATAGTCCTTCTTCCACCTTGAGCAACAACTTCTTCCCCTTTCTCTCACCTCCATTGTTGCATTTGAAGAAGTTGCTCTCTCCCTTGATTCCTCCAACCTTTCTTGCTCATACTTGAGGATTTGAGAGAGGAGATCTAGATCTACACTTCCACCAAACCGTTTCTTCTCTAAGTGAGGGAATCTCTTGGGATCTAGATCTTGGAGTCTTTGGTTGACTTTCCCCCTTGTTCTTCCTCTCCAATCTCATCCTAGCATTCGTTGCTTTGGTGGGATTTGAGTGTGAAGGACTTGAACACCTCCGGTGTTCTTGCCTTGCATCATTGCATAGTGTTGAGCTCTCCACCACGATTTGTTCGAGTGAGAGACCGTGAGCTTGTTACTCTTGGAGGGTGACCTCCTAGTTGGCTTGGTTGGTGTCCCGGTGATCTCTTCGTGGAAGATTGTGAAGGGGCCCGGGCTTCTCCTTCGTGGAGCTTGTGAAGTGGTTGTGGAGCTTGCCATCTCCGGAGTGGAGGAAAAGCTAACCATAAGGAAAGGGCCATTATCCTTCGTGGGTGTGGTTCGGAGAATAGGGTGAGCCTTCGTGGCGCGGGGAATCCTTCGTGGGACCTCCACTCCTCCAAACGTGACGTACCTTGTTGCAAAGCAAGGGAACACGGGAATACATCCTCGTCTCCGCGTGCCTCGGTTATTTCTATACCCGAGCTCTCTTTCCTTGTGATAGCCATCGTAATTGAAGTACATATATCTTGCTATCACTTGTGCTACATATATCTTATGCCTATCTTGCTTAGCTTTAGTTGCTATTGTTATACTTAGTTGAGCTTAGCATATTTAGGGTTTGTGCTTGTAAACTAAACGATAGTTTAATTCCGCATTCTTACAAGACAAATCCGCAAGAGTTTGTAATTGCCTATTCACCCCCCCCCCTCTAGGAGACATCTCGATCTTTCAATTGGTATCAGAGCAAGGTCTCTCCTTGTTTAAGGCTTCACCGCCTTGAGAGTAAAGATGTCGGCTAGTATAGTGCACAATGACACAATTGTCTTTAATGGCACAAATTATCTTTTGTGGAGAAATTGCTTGCTTTGTAAGCTTCGGACCTTGTGTCCACATATAGAGCAATTTCTAGATGTCGGTTTTTCTCCTCCGATGGATTCTCAAAATCTATCTTTAGAGGATGAGAAAAACTTACATCTTGAAGCTCAAGTATCTAATGAGCTTTTATTCTCTTTGAGACCCGATTTTCGTAGGTTCTTGATATATATAAAGCGAAAATCGTCTCATGAGATGTGGATCAAGCTTAAGGAAATGTTTGGTGGATCCACTTCTCAATTGGTCGGTGGTGACTCCGAGGAGCTCTCTTCCCCTTCACATCATGAAGAGCTCCAAGTTGCTTCCACCTCCGGTCGTGATGAGTTATCATCTTCTTTCACTTCACCAACGTGTAGCAAGACACGAGGTAATGATATGGTGAGTGGTGAGGAAAATTGCAATGTTGATATTGTGCTCAATAGTGATGATTCTTCATGTCTATCCCATTGTAATGCTTCCTCTTTGGACTTAAACACATCTAGCATTGAAAATGACCTACATGCTTGTGTTGATAGTCCTTGCATATCATGTGTAAATTGCTTACATAGATCTCATGAAGATATGCTTACCTTGTCTTGCTCCCATAATCAAAATGCTTATATTTTCTCTAGTTGTTTGTTGACTAACAATGTAGAGGAAACCGAACACTCTATGGATCAAGACATGTTTTCAAATGAGGATTCAAGAATATCTTCATCTTCATCCTCCGGTATGCACATGTGCCTTATGGCATATGGATCAAAGGTATCTCCTACTTTGACTCCTAACACGTCCTCTAATGATGAGAATGATGATGATGATAATGATGAAGAATATAATACCTTGGTGCATAATATGCCAATGGTGTATGCTTCTATTTGTGGTAATAAAGAAGCTCGTGCTAATCTCGAACACTCTATGGATACCTTGTATAAATATAGGGAAACCATAGTGGAGTTGGAGTCCCATGTTGAAAATGGGGAAATGAGATTCACTCTCCTCAAGCATGAGCTAAAAGATGAGAAGAATACTAATTTTATGCTTACACAAAAAATTGAATCATATGAGCTTGAAAATGAAAAATCTATTGATGATGCTTGTGCTACTAACTCTAATTCTTGTGAAGCATCGACCTTAAAGGAGAATGTTGAGCTAAGGGCTCAACTTGAGTTGCTAACTAGCAATTATAGGGAATTGGAAGAAAGTCATAAAAAGCTCTCAAGCTCTCATGATGATCTTCTAATTTCCTATTATGGGCTAAAGTTAGCTCATGAGGCTAGTATCACTAAGGTAATATCTTGTGAGTCTCATGTGGACATTAGCACAATCTCTACTACAAATGCTATATTGCCATGTGCTAGTCCTTGTAATCCATCTAGTCAAACTAGTGATACACCTTGTGTTGGATTACTTGCTTTGCCTTGTTGCTCCAACAATGAAGCTTCTACTTCCTCTAGTACTTGTATTTCTACTAACCATGTAGAGGAAATAAAAGAGCTCGAGGCCCAAGTCCTTTCTTTGAAGAAAGACTTAGAAAAGCGTCATGAAGGGAAATCCGCACTTGACAAGATGCTAAGTGTGCAACAATCCCCCAATGACAAGAGTGGACTTGGATTCAACTCCAATAACAAGAACAAGTCCAAGAGCAAGAGCAACAAGAAGAAGGGCCAAGATAAAGTCGATGATCCGGCCAAGTTGGTTTGCTTCAAGTGCAAGGTTGAAGGGCATCATGTTAGATCATGCCCATTGAAGAAGAAGAAGCACTTGAGTGAGAAACAACAAGGGAAACGGCCACAAGGTCAAGGTCAAGCTCATGCTCGACCTCAAGTTGAAGATAGGCCACTTCCCAAGAAGAATCAAGATAATGTTCCCCAAGAGAAGAAATCAATAAAGAAGAGAAAGGGGAACACTTGCTACTTATGTCGTGAGAAGGGGCACTTTGCTTCTTCTTGCTTAGGTGGTACCTTATCTAACCCTATAATTGTTGATGATGATTATTCTCTAGGGAAGGATAAGGATGGCAATGTGTTTGCCAAGTTTGTTGGAACTCAAAGTGGTTTCAAGAAAAGAACCATTTGGGTTGCCAAGCCTATTGTGACTAACCTCTTAGGACCCAATGATACGTCTCCAACGTATCGATAATTTCTTGTGTTCCATGCCACATTATTGATGTTATCTACATGTTTTATGCACATTTTATGTCATATTCGTGCATTTTCTGGAACTAACCTATTAACAAGATGCCGAAGTGCCAGTTCCTGTTTTCTGCTGTTTTTGGTTTCAGAAATCCTAGTAACGAAATATTCTCGGAATCGGACGAAATCAACGCCCAGGTTCCTATTTTACCCGGAAGCATCCAGAACACACGAGAACCGCCAGAGAAGGGTGGCAGGGCCACCACACCACACCCGGCGCGGCCTAGGGGGGGGGGGGCGCGCCCCCCTAGGGTGTGGGCCCCCCTTCGACCTTCCTGCGCCGCCTCTCCGCCTATAAAAAGCCCCTGGATCAGAAAACCCTATCACGATTGACGAAAACCACAGAAACCTTCCAGAGCCGCCGCCATCGCGAGGCCAAGATCTGGGGGACAGGAGTCTCTGTTCCGGCACCCTGCCGGAGCGGGGAAGTGCCCCCGGAAGGCTTCTCCATCGACACCGCTGCCATCTCCATCGCCATCTTCATCATCGCTGCTGCTCCCATGAGGAGGGAGTAGTTCTCCATCAAGGCTCGGGGCTGTACCGGTAGCTATGTGGTTCATCTCTCTCCTATGTGCTTCAATACAATAATCTCATGAGCTGCCTTACATGATTGAGAATCATATGATGATGCTTGTAATCTAGATGTCATTATGCTAGTCAAGTGAGTTTTACTTATGTGATCTCCGGAGACTCCTTGTCCCACGTGTGTAAAGGTGACAGTGTGTGCACCGTGTGGGTCTCTTAGGCTATATTTCACAGAATACTTATTCACTGATGAATGGCATAGTGAGGTGCTTATTTATATCTCTTTATGATTGCAATGTGTTTGTATCGCAATTTATCTATGTGCTACTCTAGCAATGTTATTAAAGTAGTTTTATTCCTCCAGCACGTGTGTAAAGGTGACAGTGTGTGCACCGTGTTAGTACTTGGTTTATGCTATGATCATGATCTCTTGTAGATTGAGAAGTTAACTATTGCTATGATAATATTGATGTGATCTATTCCTCCTACATATGCATGAAGGTGACAGTGTGCATGCTATGTTAGTACTTGGTTTAGTCTTTTGATCTATCTTACACTCAAAGGTTACTAAAATATGAACATTAATTGTGGAGCTTGTTAACTCCGGCATTGAGGGTTCATGTAATCCTACGCAATGTGTTCATCATCCAACAAAAGTGTAGAGTATGCATTTATCTGTTCTGTTATGTGATCAATGTTGAGAATGTCCACTAGTGAAAGTGTAATCCCTAGGCCTTGTTCCTAAATACTGCTGCGTTACTACTGCTTGTTTACTGTTTCACTGTGTTACTACTGCTGCAATACTACCACCATCAACTACACGCCACCAAGCTATTTTCTGGCACTGTTGCTACTGCTCATATATATTCATACCACCTGTATTTCACTATCTCTTCGCCGAACTAGTGCACCTATTAGGTGTGTTGGGGACACAAGAGACTTCTTGCTTTGTGGTTGCAGGGTTGCATGAGAGGGATATCTTTGACCTCTTCCTCCCTGAGTTCGATAAACCTTGGGTGATCCACTTAAGAGAAAACTTGCTGCTGTTCTACAAACCTCTGCTCTTGGAGGCCCAACACTGTCTACAGGAAAGGAGGGGGAACGTAGACATCAAGCACTTTTCTGGCGCCGTTGCCGGGGAGGAAAGGTAAAAGGCACTCATACTCCGGTTCCAGGTAAAGTATTTTTCTGGCGCCGTCGTGTGTGTGCTCGAAGCTATTTCCTTTAGATCCTGCAATTGCATCTTTTTGTTTCTTGTTTACACTAGTTTGGCATAATGGACAACAATGAGCTTCTTGTTCTATTTCCTGATTTAAAACATGGATTGTTTGATGCGAAAATTAAAAAACCTATGAAATCTTATTTGCATGCTGGTAGTAATATTAGTATGAACGCTTTGAACACCATTGTTGATAATGATATAGAAAGTTCTAAGCTTGGGGAAGCTGGTTTGCATGATATTTTTAGTCCCCCAAGCATTGAGGAGAAAATTTTCTTTGATGATACTTTGCCTCCTATTTATGATGATAATGATAGTGGTCTTTTGGTGCCACCTACTATGGAGAGTAAATTTTGTTGTGATTATACTATGCCTCCTATATTTGATAATGAGAATAATAATGATAGCCACTTTGTTGAATTTGCTCCCACTACAACTAATAAAATTGATTATGCTTATGTGGAGAGTAATAATTTTAAGCATGAGACTCATGATAAGAATGCTTTATGTGATAGTTATATTGTTGAGTTTGCTCATGATGCTACTGAAAGTTATTATGAGAGAGGAAAATATGGTTGTAGAAATTTTCATGTTACTAAAACACCTCTCTATGTGCTGAAATTTTTGAAGCTACACTTGTTTTATCTTCCTATGCTTGTTACTTTGCTCTTCATGAACTTGTTTATTTACAAGATTCCCTTGCATAGGAAGCATGTTAGACTTAAATGTGTCTTGAATTTGCCTCTGGATGCTCTCTTTTGCTTCACATACTATCTCTTGCGAGTGCATCATTAAAACTGCTGAGCCCATCTTAATGGCTATAAAGAAAGAACTTCTTGGGAGATAACCCATGTGTTATTTTGCTACAGTACTTTGTTTTATATTTGTGTCTTGGAAGTTGTTTACTACTGTAGCAACCTCTCCTTATCTTAGTTTTGTGTTTTGTTGTGCCAAGTAAAGTCTTTGATAGTAAAGTAAGTACTAGATTTGGATTACTGCGCAGTTCCAGATTTCTTTGCTGTCACGAATCTGGGTCCACCTCCCTGTAGGTATCTCAGAAAATTAAGCCAATTTACGTGCATGATCCTCAGATATGTACGCAACTTTCATTCAATTTGAGCATTTTCATTTGAGCAAGTCTGGTACCATTTTAAAATTCGTCAATACGAACTGTTCTGTTTTGACAGATTCTGCCTTTTATTTCGCATTGCCTCTTTCGCTATGTTGGATGAATTTCTTTGATCCACTAATGTCCAGTAGCATTATGCAATGTCCAGAAGTGTTAAGAATGATTGTGTCACCTCTGAACATGTTAATTTTTATTGTGCACTAACCCTCTAATGAGTTGTTTCGAGTTTGGTGTGGAGGAAGTTTTCAAGGGTCAAGAGAGGAGGATGATATACTATGATCAAGAAGAGTGAAAGCTCTAAGCTTGGGGATGCCCCGGTGGTTCATCCCTGCATATTTCAAGAAGACTCAAGCATCTAAGCTTGGGGATGCCCAAGGCATCCCCTTCTTCATCGACAAATTATCAGGTTCCTTCTCCTGAAACTATATTTTTATTCCGTCACATCTTATGTGCTTTACTTGGAGCGTCTGTATGTTTCTTGTTTTTGTTTTTGTTTGAATAAATGCTTGTGTGGGAGAGAGACACGCTCCGCTGGTTCGTATGAACACATGTGTTCTTAGCTCATAATATTCATGGCGAAGGTTGAAACTGCTTCGTTAACTGTTATATGGTTGGAATTGGAAAATGCTACATGTAGTAATTGCTATAATGTCTTGGGTAATGTGATACTTGGCAATTGTTGTGCTCATGTTTAAGCTCTTGCATCATATACTTTGCACCTATTAGTGAAAGATACATAGAGCATGCTAAAATTTGGTTTGCATAATTGGTCTCTCTAAGGTCTAGATAATTTCTAGTATTGAGTTTGAACAACAAGGAAGACGATGTATAGTTTTATAATGCTTGCAATATGTCTTTTATGTGAGTTTTGCTGTACTAGTTCATCCTTGTGTTTGTTTCAAATAAGCCTTGCTAGCCTAAACCTTGTATCGAGAGGGAATACTTCTCATGCATCCAAATACTTGAGCCAACCACTATGCCATTTGTGTCCACCATACCTACCTACTACATGGTATTTTTCCGCCATTCCAAAGTATATTGCTTGAGTGCTACCTTTAAACAATTCAAAATTTATCACCTCTGATTTGTGTCAATGTTTTATAGCTCATGAGGAAGTATGTGGTGTTTATCTTTCAATCTTGTTGGGCAACTTTCACCAATGGACTAGTGGCTTCATCCGCTTATCCAATAATTTTGCAAAAAGAGCTGGCAATGGGATTCCCAGTCCCAAATTAATTAACAAAAAAAAAAGACACTCCTCCATGGTATGTGATTGTTGGACGGCACCCGAAGGATTCGGTTAGCCATGGCTTGTGTAAGCAAAGGTTGGGAGGAGTGTCATCATAATAAAACTAAGATAAAAGGGCACTCCTTCATGGTATGAGATTGTTGGCAGGCACCCGAGGATTCGGTTAGCCATGGTTTGTGAAAGAAAGGTTGGAAGGAGTGCCACCCAAAAATAAAATAAAATGGGAGCCGCTCTTTGAAGGTTTGTCTGGCAAGGGGGTTAGAGTGCCCACTACCATTCGTTGACAACAACATACACCTCTCAAAACTTTATTTTTATGCTCTCTTTATGTTTTCAAAACCAAAGCTCTAGCACAAATATAGCAATCGATGCTTTTCCTCTATGAGGACCATTCTTTTACTTTCAATATTGAGTCAGTTCACCTATCTCTCTCCACCTCAAGAAGCAAACACTTGTGTGAACTGTGCATTGATTCTTACATACTTGCTTATTGCATTTGTTATATTGCTTTGCATTGACAACTATCCATGAGATATACATGTTATAAGTTGAAAGCAACCGCTGAAACTTAATCTTCTTTTGTGTTGCTTCAATACCTTTACTTTGAATTATTGCTTTATGAGTTAACTCTTATGCAAGACTTATTGATGCTTGTCTTGAAGTGCTATTCATGAAAAGTCTTTGCTATATGATTCACTTGTTTACTCATGTCATACACATTGTTTTGATCGCTGCATTCACTACATATGCTTTACAAATAGTATGATCAAGGTTATGATGGCATGTCACTCCAGAAATTATCTTTGTTATCGTTTTACCTGCTCGGGACAAGCAGAACTAAGCTTGGGGATGCTGATACGTCTCCAACGTATCGATAATTTCTTGTGTTCCATGCCACATTATTGATGTTATCTACATGTTTTATGCACACTTTATGTCATATTCGTGCATTTTCTGGAACTAACCTATTAACAAGATGCCGAAGTGCCAGTTCCTGTTTTCTGCTGTTTTTGGTTTCAGAAATCCTAGTAACGAAATATTCTCGGAATCGGACGAAATCAACGCCCAGGTTCCTATTTTACCCGAAAGCATCCAGAACACACGAGAACCGCCAGAGAAGGGTGGCAGGGCCACCACACCACACCCCCGTGCGCTGCTAGGGGGGGGGGGCGCCCCCCTAGGGTGTGGGCCCCCCTTCGACCTTCCTGCGCCGCCTCTCCGCCTATAAAAAGCCCCTGGATCAGAAAACCCTATCACGATTGACGAAAACCACAGAAACCTTCCAGAGCCGCCGCCATCGCGAGGCCAAGATCTGGGGGACAGGAGTCTCTGTTCCGGCACCCTGCCGGAGCGGGGAAGTGCCCCCGGAAGGCTTCTCCATCGACACCGCTGCCATCTCCATCGCCATCTTCATCATCGCTGCTGCTCCCATGAGGAGGGAGTAGTTCTCCATCGAGGCTCGGGGCTGTACCGGTAGCTATGTGGTTCATCTCTCTCCTATGTGCTTCAATACAATAATCTCATGAGCTGCCTTACATGATTGAGATTCATATGATGATGCTTGTAATCTAGATGTCATTATGCTAGTCAAGTGAGTTTTACTTATGTGATCTCCGGAGACTCCTTGTCCCACGTGTGTAAAGGTGACAGTGTGTGCACCGTGTGGGTCTCTTAGGCTATATTTCACAGAATACTTATTCACAGATGAATGGCATAGTGAGGTGCTTATTTATATCTCTTTATGATTGCAATGTGTTTGTATCACAATTTATCTATGTGCTACTCTAGCAATGTTATTAAAGTAGTTTTATTCCTCCAGCACGTGTGTAAAGGTGACAGTGTGTGCACCGTGTTAGTACTTGGTTTATGCTATGATCATGATCTCTTGTAGATTGCGAAGTTAACTATTGCTATGATAATATTGATGTGATCTATTCCTCCTACATATGCATGAAGGTGACAGTGTGCATGCTATGTTAGTACTTGGTTTAGTCTTTTGATCTATCTTACACTCAAAGGTTACTAAAATATGAACATTAATTGTGGAGCTTGTTAACTCCGGCATTGAGGGTTCGTGTAATCCTACGCAATGTGTTCATCATCCAACAAAAGTGTAGAGTATGCATTTATCTGTTCTGTTATGTGATCAATGTTGAGAATGTCCACTAGTGAAAGTGTAATCCCTAGGCCTTGTTCCTAAATACTGCTGCGTTACTACTGCTTGTTTACTGTTTCACTGTGTTACTACTGCTGCAATACTACCACCATCAACTACACGCCAGCAAGCTATTTTCCTCGCATCTGTTGCTACTGCTCATATATATTCATACCACCTGTATTTCACTATCTCTTCGCCGAACTAGTGCACCTATTAGGTGTGTTGGGGACACAAGAGACTTCTTGCTTTGTGGTTGCAGGGTTGCATGAGAGGGATATCTTTGACCTCTTCCTCCCTGAGTTCGATAAACCTTGGGTGATCCACTTAAGGGAAAACTTGCTGCTGTTCTACAAACCTCTGCTCTTGGAGGCCCAACACTGTCTACAGGAAAGGAGGGGGAACGTAGACATCACCCAACTTGGTTGGGGACCAACAATCTCAAACTTGATCAATAGGTACAAGTGGAGGGCATTGGAGACTTGGCTATTTCATGAAGAATTAAGGGATCTTCATATACTATATTTTTACCAAGCCAAGTCATATGGATTATCATCTATAACTTATATCCAATGTTCCTCTTTGCGGTAACTCATACTTCAACTCATCATATTTATTGTAAGTTACTTGCCCCTTTGCATGTTTGGTTTTGTACCAAATATGTGTATGTATGTGTTGTGTCTTACTTACCTATCTTGTGTATTCAAGTATGTTTGTTTGACTCATCATATACTTGTGTATTGTTTTGAGCCTAATGCATCGTGATGATATCTTATTTGGCTCTCTTTGAGTTATTAATGGAACATCCCATTTTGGGGGAGTGATATGCTTTGTGCATCTCTCTTTCTATAAAATATAGGTATATGGGTACCACCACTTAGTATTGATATTGCAAGATTATCTAGTCACTATGTGGTGTGCCATACTCATGAGAAATTCAAATTCTAAATATCCATTAATCATCTCTAGTTGAATTTTAGTTGCCTCTTATTTAGAAGAAATGTGTTATCACATTATGGGGGAGTAATATGTTTTGTACATATCACAAGCCTAGAAAATGTGAACATATGAGGTTATGCCACTTAGAGTTGATGCTCTTAATTATCTTGTTCCTAGGTGGCATGTTTGCTCAAACAAGCTCCATTCCTAATAAAAATCTTTTATTACTCATCTTGTGGGTTCTTGTTTGAATAAGAAATTCTTGGTGTGGTTTTTCCTCAAATACATATCTCTATATCTTATTTGGGACACCGTTTGCTTAAAGTTATTCTAATCATTGTCGTGCGTGATTGTTTGACTAGTTGAAGCTATCAAGAATCTTCATCCATGCATAGTGCTTAATTCTATATAATTATCCTATGCCTTTTGTTGTGAAGTTGATCCTTACTATCTTTGTCAATTCACCACCGGAAATTATTTCCAATATACTCATTGTCTTTGACAATTGATAACCTTATATGTGGTTGAATTTATGGATCACCTTCACCTTGGATTGCTCCTTACTTTCTTATTTTATTTCCAAGAAACCTTTGTTGCTCCCATATGCCTTCCTTGTCCCTTTGAAAAATCCTTTGATAAATCCTCTTGATTCTTATCAAGTGTTTGTTTTGGAATACATACCTTTTTTTTACGGTACATTGTGCCATTGTGAAAAGTGAGGGTTTGGTTTATTTGTTCGAACCTTGCTCTTTTGGGGAGTTTGCTATCTCATTCCTTCTTACATATTTTATTAGCTTGAATGAGATAAATCTTTGAGCATGTTTGCTTTATTTCATCCTTTATGCTCAATGGTTTCTTCTTTGTTCATTTGTTGAATTTTGTTGAACAAATCTTTTGTGATTTGCTTCTTAGATATAATTTGGACAACAAAGTTGTTTTGTGACACCTTTATGCCTTATTAAATTCTTTTGGTGCTTTGTCCAAAGTATATCTTTCTTGGATCTTTAAAAGTTTTGGTGCATGCTTATATGTAATTTGTTTATACTTGTAGCATGCTTGCTTTCTTTTGATCCATTATGTAGGATATACTCCATCAAATCCTAAATGGCTAAGATGTGCATGAAATTCAAATTTCATCTAAATATGCACATATTTATATGGAGTGTGTCCTATATATTGTGGTTAGTCTAACCATATTGGACCCAATGAGTTTGGGGACCAAGATGTACTTGAATGATGTTTTAGGTACATTGGAGATGCAATGGAGGCTTGTCTCATCTATAAGGAAGGTGTTGTCACCATATGAGGATTGGAGTCAAGCTAGGATGATCGATGAACTCTTATCTACTACATCAAGCCATTGCCATCTCGGTAACAAGTATCCTATTCATGCACTCTCATATAGCATCCAACCTCTTGTAGGTTGTATCTTGGCATGAAATTATTTATTTCGAAAATATTGCGGTTCTTGAAAAACCCTTTTTAAAGTAAAACTTCTTATTGCACATTTGAGTAATTTGAGAAGATGCATATGATAGGTTATATATACATCATGTTTATGATTCACCTACCCAAATATGCCCTCTAGCAATTTATTGCATATCAATTCCTCAAAGAGCTCGTATGTGCAATATTGATGAAATTGCGAAATAAATCCATATTTATGATACTTGTTGCCTTTCTCACAACACTCCAACTAGCTCTATTTCCCTTATTGTTAGTTGTGATGTTTTTGAGGTTTAACTTGGTTGAAGTTCATTCATATACCATAAGTGAAAATTGGAGCCATAGGCTATATATGCTTCTTAAGTAAACATCCTTTGGTATATTTTATGACTTCATCTTGGATATCTTGTCTTATCTATTTTGTTAACCTCTTGTGTGTGCGTGTTTCTTTATGGATCACGTTGTCCACTTTAGAAACTCATATACATAAGAGCGTTAATCCATCATCTTGATATCCTTGTTCTTTGCCGACCATCTTTTACCCTTTTTGTTTTTAGTGGGTTGGTAAAGAAAATTTATGAGTGCTTGGTTTATTTATTATCTTCATGCACTCATATCTCGTAATTGTTGGACTAAAGTTGTTCTTGATAAGCATACTCTTTTTATCTTAGTTGGGTTCTAAATGATATATAGGGAAACAAATTTAAAAACTAAGGGAGTGTTTTATCAAGAAAGGGGTTCTTCTCTTCTTCAGAAGCATCTTCCGATCTCTTCGTCATGCTGGTGGTTGCGACAGTGCTATTGATTTCGCCAGATGCTTGAGCAGCGATTGTTAGTATCTTGCCACCTCCTGCATCTTCTGCCGAAACTTTTTCTGCCGATGCTATTGCTGCTGGGCCTTCGGGAGCTGGCTTCTTCTTGATTTCCCTGTCGAGTTTTTCCTCCTTGATTTCTTGTATCGTCAACTTGGGCGGGGGGGTCGACAATATCTCGCCGTGGCCCAAATTTAGCAGCAATCCTTTGAAAGTGTAAGGGTACATTACCCCTATGTGTGGTTTTGGTAATTAATGACAACCCCTATGGACTAATGTTTTCATTGAGTTTATATGAAGGAATATTCCATAGGTACTACCTGTACTCCATGTGCTGGATTCAAGTATGGATGCCATGAAGATAAAAGATATTCCTTGTGTATTGGCATCAAGATCATCGGTATGAAGATACATATATGTGATATGATCAATAAGAAGAAATGAAGATGGAGTTCTTATGTAGAACTCAATATTAGCCATGCTCTATCCTATGTGAGTATGAGAAGATACAAGGTTGAGTTGGGCAAGTTCAAGATGAGCATCTCAAGTGAATCACATGCTTGAAGCTTGCCATCCATTTGGTGATAATGGACTAGTGAAGATGTGCATCAATGGGGCTTTCCCATCATAGTGTATGGGGGAGCATTTGTGAGTCTTCACGAAGCAACATTGATCAAGTGAGGCATTCCGGCTTGAGTGAGGCTTGAAGAGTTATCATCAAGATCAAGCGGGATGCGCAAGGCAAAGGTATGACCTTGCTAGGTTTTCCTTTTACCGGTCTCAAGGTGGATGTTGGGAGACCGGATTATAGGATAGATAGCCGCACTATTAAGAGGGGCTTTCGGTTGAGTAACTTGATCACATCGTCTTAGAGAGCTCAATCCTTTGCATACTTTGCATATCCTTATTGCTTCTTGGTGTTTCTCTATGTGAGGTTCTTGAGCTTGTTGCTAGCTTTACAACAAGCCCAAGTTCATCGAAAACGGAGCTCGCATGCATCTTCTATTGCGTTTTCGAGGTTGGGTGATTTTACCGGTTATTCATGATATAAGGTTCTACCCTTTTATATTCATGATAAAATCCCTTCCTACAGTTTCTTGAGTTTGAACTTTCTATTGGATAGCATTTTTTGTTATCTTTCCAACGAAATTAGTTTCATGTCAATCGGAGTTCGGGAGCAATAGTTATTAAAGAAAAGGTAAAAGAACAAAAAGAAAAAGAAAAGAAAAAAAAGGAAGGCTGCCGGTTGCCGCCCGGCCTGCCGGGCCGCACGCCGGCCCACCCGGTCCACACCGGGCGCCAACCGGACCGGCGGCCACCGGCCCACGCGCGGCCAAGCCCAGCAGTTTCCCGGTCCGACCGGAAGCCGCACCGGGCCGCCTCTCCGCCTTCGGCCCATCACGCGGCTCCGCGCGCGCGCGCGGCCTGTGACCGGCCTTGGGCTCGGTCCCACGACCGGCCGCCCAGCCTGCTCCTCCGGTCCGGCCGGGATCTGCTCTGGGCCGCCTCCCGCACCACGGCCCACGCGGCCCTGGCTCCCACCGCGCCTGAGGCTTTTCCGTCGCCCAGCGCGCCATCTGCCCGCCCGGTTGCTGGGCCGGTCGGTCCGGGCAGGCCGCCGGCCTCCCCAGCCCAGGCTCCGGTCAACCGGCCTGGCAGCCGGCCTGGGCACCTTTTTCAGCTCGTTTTTTATCCGATTTTCACCCGGTTTTCTCCCCAACGGTTATTTTTCTTCTTAGACTATAAATAGTCCTTCTTCCACCTTGAGCAACAACTTCTTCCCCTTTCTCTCACCTCCATTGTTGCATTTGAAGGAGTTGCTCTCTCCCTTGATTCCTCCAACCTTTCTTGCTCATACTTGAGGATTTGAGAGAGGAGATCTAGATCTACACTTCCACCAAACCGTTTCTTCTCTAAGTGAGGGAATCTCTTGGGATCTAGATCTTGGAGTCTTTGGTTGACTTTCCTCCTTGTTCTTCCTCTCCAATCTCATCCTAGCATTCGTTGCTTTGGTGGGATTTGAGTGTGAAGGACTTGAACACCTCCGGTGTTCTTGCCTTGCATCATTGCATAGTGTTGAGCTCTCCACCACCATTTGTTCGAGTGAGAGACCGTGAGCTTGTTACTCTTGGAGGGTGACCTCCTAGTTGGCTTGGTTGGTGTCCCGGTGATCTCTTCGTGGAAGATTGTGAAGGGGCCCGGGCTTCTCCTTCGTGGAGCTTGTGAAGTGGTTGTGGAGCTTGCCATCTCCGGAGTGGAGGAAAAGCTAACCATAAGGAAAGGGCCATTATCCTTCGTGGGTGTGGTTCGGAGAATAGGGTGAGCCTTCGTGGCGCGGGGAATCCTTCGTGGGACCTCCACTCCTCCAAACGTGACGTACCTTGTTGCAAAGCAAGGGAACACGGGAATACATCCTCGTCTCCGCGTGCCTCGGTTATTTCTATACCCGAGCTCTCTTTCCTTGTGATAGCCATCGTGCTTGAAGTACATATATCTTGTTATCACTTGTGCTACATATATCTTATGCCTATCTTGCTTAGCTTTAGTTGCTATTGTTATACTTAGTTGAGCTTAGCATATTTAGGGTTTGTGCTTGTAAACTAAACGATAGTTTAATTCCGCAATCTTACAAGACAAATCCGCAAGAGTTTGTAATTGCCTATTCACCCCCCCCCCCTCTAGGCGACATCTCGATCTTTCAGAAAGTCACGGTCACAATTGTCCGAGCGTGAAAAGCTCCCATAGACTGTGATGTTTGTTCCATTGTTCCCTGGCATCTTCAGCTTGAGGTATGCGTAGTGCGGCACGGCCATGAACTTGGCGTAAGCTGGTCTCCCGAGTATGGCGTGGTACTGTGATTCCCAGTTCACGACTTCGAACTCGACCTTCTCCTTCCTGAAGTTGTCGGGTTTACCGAAAACGATGTTCAAGTAAGCTTTGCCAAGAGAATGCGCTGGTGAAGTAGGGAGCATCCCATGGAAGCGAGTATCTGAGTCTTCCAGCATTCTCATGGTGATCCCCATACTTTGAATTGTGTCAAGGAATATCAGGTTGAGTCCACTTCCTCCATCCATGAAGACTTTGCTCATCTTAAACCCTCCTATCTGTGCTTCGACCACTAGGGCGGCGTGCCCTGGCTTTGGTATAGTTATCGGGTGGTCCATTCGACTGAACGTGATTTCCTGAGACGACCATTCGACATATTCAGGAATGTTCGCCATGACGCTTTCTGCCAGGTTGATTTCTCGGGTGAGCTTCTTCATTTCTCTCCTTGAAACACCTGTCCTGTGGATCATATTCATTTGCCCACGTGGCGGTGGAAACGCCTCGTTGGGCTGATGAGGTTGGGCCTGCTGTACTTGATGCTGTGACGGGGGTGGCGGTGGTGGTGGCGGTAGCTGCTTCTGGCCTGCCTGCTGGATGAGTTCATGCATATCGAGGAACTGCCGACAATCCCTAAGCAGGTGGCTAGACTTTACTTTTCCATCCTTGGAATCGGTATAAGAATGTAGGTAGCAAGGGGCGTTGATCTGTTCAGCATAAGGCAATTTGGGAGTTCTCTGAGGTCGTGGTTTATAGTTGCCACGGTTCCCAGAGTCGTTCCGATTACCGTCCTGCCGATCGTCTCGCCTGTTGTCGTACCGATCATCCTGTCGATCAGAGTAACCTGCGGCCACCAAGTTGTTGTCATCGTAGCTGCGGTTCTTCCTTCTCTTATTCCGATCCCTTCGACCACCCGAATCATTCTTCGGCTGGTCATCCTCTTCGTCGTCGCTGCGCTGCCGTGGTTTTCGGACATTGTCTTCACCATCGGCCCAGCTGTTGGCGATTTCCATTAGCTTGGTTATGGTCTTCGGCTTCTTGCGCCCAAGCTCTTCTATATAGCTTTCACGTCGGATGCCATCGCTGAAAGCGTCAATTGCCCTGTCGACAGATACGTCTTCCACAGCATTTAGGAGTTTGGTGAACCTCCCGATGTACGCGCGCATCGACTCCTTCTGCTTCTGTTGGCAGTGCCGTAACTCCTCGATCCCGACGGGCCTTTTGTAGGTTGCTTGAAAGTTAGCGACAAAAGCTTATACTAAGTCATCCCATGACTTGATGGAACCCTTCGGCAGCCCTCTGAGCCAGGCTCGTGCTGAGTCCTTTAGGTAAAGTCAGACATTGCATTGCTGCTATCTGATTCCCTTTTTGCAGAATTACTGTCTGCAGATAGTCCTCTATCCAGGATCTTGGCTCCTGCTGCCCATCGTATTTGGCAGCGTCGGTAGGTGTAGGTTTGAACTTCTTGGGTGGCATCGCCTCCCGAATTTTGTAGCTCAGACAATCGGCTCCTCTAAGCTCGCCGTCGTTCTCCTGGGTCTTGTCCGAAGAATCACTGTCAAGTTCTTCTCTCATGGCGCGTCGTCGCCTTGCTTTGTCAATCCTGCTCTGTGTGATTTCGTCCCGAGCGTCTTTTGCGCGATGTTTTGACCCGCTGGCCTGCAGGGTCTTCTCTTTCGGTGGAACTAGATTATGTCCTAGTATCGCAAGACTCTCCAAAGCACCACGGTGGGCCTGAGCCATGGATCCTTCGGGACGCTGATTAATGAGGTACGCTGCAAGATTGGCTGTTGCTCCTGCGACGGTTTTTGGCCGTGGCATGCCCGCGGTGTCCGTGGTCATAAAGGATTTGGTCAAGTTTGATGTTATCTCCCTTGCATCGTCTTCCGAAAGCCTGGACATCCTCGATCGATGTTTGCCCCCTCCGTGGGTACTTCGGGAGGCACTCCCCTGCGAGGCCCTTCGTCGCTCGCTGGACCGGTCTGCCGCAGATAGTCGTTTCTCGAGGGTGGCTTGCTCCTTAGACAGGCGCTCCCGATTTTTCTCCAATATGGAGCGGTAAGCGTTGAGCGTACCAACCGTGGTTCCCGCCGAAAGCGGTGTGTTGTTGAGCACGGCTGCCTTGGCTGCTGCCCACTCTTCTTCTGTAATGGTGTGGTCGCTACTGTCATTGCTGGCGCTATCTCCGAGACTAGCCCGCCTGCTGGAACGGGGGGTGCGTTCTCCATCTCCCCTATTAGCGACGTAGACTTGGAGGGGCGCCACTCTTCGGGTGTCTCCTCAGACGACGCTACCGATGCTGTCCTCTCCCGACGAATAGTAGGCGTTGCAGATGAATGGTGTGTCGCTTGACCCTAGTCCGTGCCTGGTGTCGCAGTTTATGCAGTAGTACGAGGTCATCTCCGAGGGCACGGGGTCATCAGATCCAACCGACATGGAGGATGCCGAGCGAGGAGTCGATGGCGCGGATGGACTCGACGGGTTTTCCTGGCCAGCCGAAAGGTTGGGTGTCGATGACGCACTTGGGCTTGTCGATCTGGAGATAGGAGATTCCAGTAGCCGGAGGATTCCCTCTGAGTTGACGTTGTAGTGGACGCTCCCGAACGCCATGTCCATGTTGCCTTGCAGACCAGAGAAGGTGGAGCGAGACGATTCGCTGTGCGGGGTGAATTCGTAGGAGCCGAAACGGATCGGGCTTCCCAGATGAGACGATGATGGTGCTGATGAAGCTGCTGATGACATGACGGGTTCGGCCGATGTCCGATCTTGTGCCGACAGGGTTCCCACAGACGGCGCCAATTGTCGAGGGTACTCCTCGCCAATGCCCTCCGATAGGGGCTTAGGGTTGACGGAATCCTGTAGGCTGACACGAGACATCGGTTCACATACAAGCGGGGAGAGCGATTTACCCAGGTTCGGGGCCCTCGATGAGGTAAAACCCTTACGTCCTGCCTGTCTGTTCTTTGATTATGAAAATAATGGGTTACAATGGGGTGCCGAATAGTTCGGCTGAGATCTAGGCGAGGTTGCTGTTGCTAGGGTTACCTAGCTCTAAGCTTTTCCTGGCTAAGATTGCTAAGATTGTTCGTGTCCTTCGGCAGCCCCTCTCCTGGCCTATAGGAGTCCAGGTCTCAAGAGGTCTAACCGAATACGACTAGATTTACAGTAGTTTAGATCCAATCTTTCCTTGTTTGTTCGCTTCCTTGTCTTGCCCGTCAAGGAATCTTCTGGTGCACCGACCTAATGGCCCATCTAGCCTTCGGGTGTCTTCGTGGGCCTCTAGTTTGTCAATACCGAATAGGGCAATACTGGTTACCCGAAGGGTAATGCCCACGTCAACAGCCCCGGCGATCTGTACCATGTTGGTTCGGCCTCCACCACCGCCAGCAGCCCACTCGCCCTCTCCGCCGGTGTCGACCTCTGGCACGCCCGCCTCGGCCATCCTAGCTCCGCCACTCTGCGTCAAATAATGCAAGGCTTCTCCTTTACTTGTAATAAAACGGATGCCCACTCTTGTGAAGCATGTCGTCTAGGAAAACATGTTCGCCTCCCGTTTAGTTCCTCCTCCACAGTCGCGTCTTTTCCGTTTCAACTTATTCATAGTGATGTCTGGACCTCGCATGTTCCGAGTAATTCTGGTTATAATTATTATCTAGTGATTCTTGATGACTACTCGCATTTTGTATGGACTTTTCCCCTTCGTCGTAAATCCGATGTTGCCGCCACCCTCACCGCCTTCTTCGCCTTCGTTTCCACTCAGTTCGGTCGCCCCATCCTCGCCTTACAAACCGACAACGGCAAAGAGTTCGACAACACCACCATTCGCTCACTTCTCGCCGCCCATGGCGCCTTCTTACGCCTCACGTGTCCATACACCTCTCCACAGAATGGTCGTGCCGAACGGATGCTTCGTACCCTCAACGACTGCGTCTGCACCCTTCTGTTCCATGCATACATGCCCCTGATGACCCACAAGTATAGGGGATCGCAACAGTATTTGAGGGAAGTAAAACCCAAATTTATTGATTCGACACAAGGGGAGGTAAAGAATACTTATAAGCCTTAACAACTGAGTTGTCAATTCAGCTGCACCTGGAAAAGCACTAGTAACAGGGGTAATGTGAAAGCAGCAGTAATATGAGAGCAATAGTAATAGTAACACAGCAGCGGTAGCAATAACACAGAGGTGATGGCACCAGAAAATAGTTGATACTACTTCCAATGTCATATAGGAACGAGTATATGATGATGAGAGATGGACCGGGGTTCCCAGCGATCTACACTAGTGGTAACTCTCCAATAACAAGTGACAAGTGTTGGGTGAACAAATTACAGTTGGGCAATTGATAAGATTGAAATAACATTAAGACAGAACATCAAGATTATTAATCATGTAGGCATATTTTCCATATATAGTCATACGTGCTCGCAATGAGAAAACTTGCATGACATCTTTTGTCCTACCAGCCGGTGGCAGCCGGGCCTCAAGGGAATCTACTGGCTATTAAGGTACTCCTTTTAATAGAGCACCGGAGCAAAGCATTAACACTTGGTGAAAACATGTGATCCTCATATCACAGCCTTCCCCTCCGGTTGTTCCAATTTCTGTCACTTTGGGGCCTCGGGTTCCGGACAGCAATATGTGCAAACAACTTGTAGATACAATCTAAGCAATAATTATAGAGCTTAAATCTAAGATCATGCCACTCGGGCCCTTGTGACAAGCATTAAGCATAACAAGATTGCAGCAACAATAACTTCACAAACTTTATAGATAGACTAGTCATAATGTATCATCCATCGGATCCCAACAAACACAACACAGATTACATCAGATGGATCTCAATCATGTAAGGCAGCTCATGAGATCATTGTATTGAAGTACATGGGATAGAGAGTACCAACTAGCTACTGCTATAACCCGTAGTCCATGGGGGAACTACTCACGGAGCATGATGGAGGCGGTGGCGTCGATGGAGATGGCTTCCGGGGGCACTTCCCCGTCCCGGCGGCGTGCCGGAACAGAGATTCTGTCCCCCGAATTGGAGTTTCGCGATGGCAGCGGCGCCCCTGGAGTCTTTCTGGAGTTTCGTCAATTGGTATCGTGTTTTTAGGTCGAAAGGGGTCTTATAGGCGAAGAGGCGGCGCAGGGAGGTGCCTGGGGCCCCCTCACCATAGGCTGGCACGGCCAGGCCTGGGGCCGCGCCGCCTTACGGTGTGGTGGCCCTCTGGCCCGCCTCGACTCTCCTTCGGTGTTCTGGGGTCTTCCGGGAAAAATAAGATACTGGGTCTTTGTTTCGTTGAATTCCGAGAATATTGCCCGAACAGCCTTTCTGGAACCAAAAACAGTAGAAAACAGGAACTGGCACTTCAGCATCTTGTTAATAGGTTAGTTCCGGAAAACGCATAAAAACATTATAAAGTGTGAACAAAACATGTAGGTATTGTCATAAAACAAGCATGGAACACCAGAAATTATAGATACGTTGGAGACGTATCAGCATCCCCAAGCTTAGTTCCTACTCGCCCTCGAGTAGGTAAACGATAAAAAGAATAATTTCTGTAGTGACATGCTACTTACATAACCTTGATCATACTATTGTAAAGCATATGAGATGAAAGCAGTGACTCAAGGCAATGATCTATAGTTGCTAACAAATAGATAACATATAGTAAAACTTTTCATGAATAGTACTTTCAAGGCAAGCATCAAAAGTCTTGCATAAGAGTTAACTCATAAAGCAGTAAATTCAAAGTAAAGGCATCGAAGCAACACAAAGGAAGATTTAAGTTTCAGCAGTTGCTTTCAACTTTCAACATACATATCTCATGGATAATTGTCAACACAAAGTAATATGATGAGTGCAATAAGCAAGTATGTAAGAATCAATGCACAGTTAACACAAGTGTTTGCTTTTAAGATGGAAGGAAGTAGGTAAACTGACTCAACATAAAGTAGAAGAAAGGCCCTTCGCAGAGGGAAGCAGGGATTAAATCATGTGCTAGAGCTTTTCAAGTTTTGAAATCATATAGAGAGCATAAAAGTAAAATTTTGAGAGGTGTTTGTTGTTGTCAACAAATGGTAGTGGGCACTCTAACCCCCTTGCCAGACAGACCTTCAAAGAGCGGCTCCCATGATGTAGTTTATTTTTATTTTTGGGTGACACTCCTTCCAACCTTTGCTTTCACAAGCCATGGCTAACCGAATCCTCGGGTGCCTTCCAACAATCACATACCATGAAGGAGTGTCTATTTATTTTAGTTTTATTTAGATGACACTCCTCCCACCTTTGCTTTCTCAAGCCATGGCTAACCGAATCCTCGGGTGCCTTCCAATATTTCACATACCATGGAGGAGTGTCTATTTGTGATTAACTGGGGCTGGGAACCCCGTTGCTAGCTCTTTTTGCAAAATTATTGGATAAGCGGATGAAGCCACTAGTCCATTGGTGAAAGCTGCCCAACAAGATTGAAAGATAAAACACCACATACTTCCTCATGAGCTATAAAACATTGACACAAATTGAGAAGCATTTTGAATTGTTTAAAGGTAGCACATGAAGTATTTACTTGAAATGGCAGGAAATACCACATAGTAAGTAGGTATGGTGGACACACATGGCATAGGTTTTGGCTCAAGGTTTTGTATGCACGAGAAGCATTCCCTCTCAGTACAAGGCTTTGGGCTAGCAAACACAAGTATGAACCAGTACAGCAAAACTTACATAAGAACATATTGCAAGCATTATAAGACTCTACATTGTCTTCCTTGTTGCTCAAACACTTTTACCAGAAAATATCTAGACCTTAGAGAGACCAATCATGCAAACCAATTTCAACAAGCTCTACGGTAGTTCTCCACTAATAGGTTCAAACTACATGGTGCATGAGCTTAAACATGATCTACTTGAGAGCTCAAAACAATTGCCAAGTATCAAATTATCCAAGACAATATGAGGCATTTTCTGTTTCCAACCAAATAATAATAAATGCAACAGCTTCCAACTTTTGTCATGAATATTAAAAGTAAAACGAAGAACAAGTGTTCATATGAAAAAGCGGAGCGTGTCTCTCTCCTACACAAGGATTGTTAGGATCCGATCTTATTCAAACATAAACAAAAATAAAAGCACACAGACGCTCCAAGTAAAGCACATAAGATGTGACCGAATAAAAATATAGTTTCAATAGAAGTGACCTGATAAGTTGTTGATGAAGAAGGGGATGCCTTGGGCATCCCCAAGCTTAGACGCTTGAGTCTTCTTGAAATATGCAGGGATGTACCACAAGGGCAACCCCAAGCTTAGACTTTTCACTCTTCTTGATCATATATCATCCTCCTCTCTTGACCTTTGAAAACTTCCTTCACACCAAACTTCTCATAAACTTCATTAGAGGGGTTAGTACTCAAAAAAAAAACTTTAATTCACCTTATTCCTGTAGTGACACATTGCAAGAACTCAATAAAATATTAGCTATAGCTCTCCATGTCTAGAAAGCCTCACTTAAAGTCCACAAGAGACAATGCAAAAAACAGAGATAGAATCTGCCAAAACAGAACAGCCAGTAAAGACGAATTTTTAAGAGGTACTTCCGTTGCTCAAATCAGAAAACTCAAAACTAATGAAAGTTGCGTACATATCTGAGGAACACGCACGTAAATTGGCAGATTTTTATGAGTTATCTACAGAGAACCCTGCCCGAATTCGTGACAGATAGAAATCTATTTCTGCGTAGAAATCCAAATCTAGTATCAACCTTCTATTAGAGACTTACTTGGCACAACATTGCAATAAAATAAAGATAAGGAGAGGTTGCTACAGTAGTAACAACTTCCAAGACACAACAAAACAATAGCAAAATAAATACATGGGTTATCTCCCAAGAAGTGCTTTCTTTATAGCCATTAAGATGGGCTCAACAATTTTAATGATGCACTAGCAAGAAATAAGAGTTGAAGCAAAAGAGAGCATCAAAAAGAAAATTCAAAACACATTTAAGTCTAACCCACTTCCTATGCATAGGAATCTTATACACAAATAAATTCATGAAGAACAAAGTGACAAGCATAAGAAGATAAAACAAGAGTAACTTCAAAATTTTCAGCATATAGAGAGGTGTTTTAGTACCATGCAAATTTCTACAACCATATTTTCCTCTCTCATAATAATTTTCAGTAGCTTCATGAATAAACTCAACAATATAACTATCACATAAAGCATGCTTTTCATGATCTACAAACACATAATTTTTATCAAGCTCAAAAATAGTGGGATTAAAACTTTCAAACCCACTTTTATCAATAATATAACAAGATGATTGATCAATCTCAAGAGATATGGGATTCCTACATAAAGTCAAGATTTCTCCAATCTCATTTTCTTTAGTAGTACAATTAATATGTTCAAGTAACATAGGACCATCATCTAGAGCTTTATCATAAACATTTGCCAAGCAAAACTCTTTAGTACCATGCATTTCGACATCAGGCTCAAACAAAGCATTATCATAAGATTTATCAAAATAGCATGGATTATCATAGATAACAGTAGCATAATTATTCTCACAAGTTGTACTCATAGGTACTATTTCAAGAGAATCCACAGGAACATAACATTCATCCACCTTTGGTAAGCATGGAGGACAATCAAATAGGGTAAGAGATAAAGAGTTACTCCCATTAGAAGGTTGGCATGGGTAGCTAATCCATTCTTCCTCCTTTTGTTCATCACTCTCCTCTTCTTTTTCATCCAATGAGCTTTCAGGTTCATCAATTTCCTCCTATTTTTCATCCAATGAGCTTTCAGGTTCATCAATTTCTTCTTCCACAGGTTCCTGCAAATTGTGAGTGCATTCTTGTGCATTAATGAGTCTCTCTTTATAATCAATAATATAAGGATTATCATTGTAACTTTCTATGCAAAAATTAAGGATAGAAGAGACATAATCTTTAAGGTCCTTACAAACAACACAAGTTTCATAATTTTTAACCATGAAGGATTCGATCTCAGAAGCTCCCATAAATAAGACAAATTGTTCTACCTCTTCGAACCCAAAATGAATATAGTTATTCCAATTATAGTTCTTAATTAAAACTTCTTCACTAAAGCCACATTAGAATTTCAGATGTTTAGTATCCTCTTTAGAGCAACAGTTTATATCATGGCGTTTAAGCAAGATTTTAGCAATTGTATTCAATTTTTCTATCACAGCACTCATGACTTTACCCGTTCTTGATTCTCTATAATTATTATATATTTCAATAAGCTCCAAATAGGTTGCGGGTTCTCCCATAACAACAGTTTTTTAATTTTTTGGTTTTTCAATTTTTTATGGATTTTTGGGTATATAAGAAAAGTAAAACAAGACAAAAAGAAACTAAGCAAAAGTAAACTAAGGAAAATAAAACAAGACAAAAATAAACTAAGCAAAACAAAATAAAATAAAATAAAAACAGAGAGAGAGGTAGAGTGTACTCCCCAGGTGAACTTCTGAGTAGAGCTATGCCTCCCCGGCAACGGCGCCAGAAAATAGTCTTGATGACCCACAAGTATAGGGGATCGCAACAGTCTTCGAGGGAAGTAAAACCCAAATTTATTGATTCGACACAAGGGGAGGTAAAGAATACTTATAAGCCTTAACAACTGAGTTGTCAATTCAGCTGCACCTGGAAAAGCACTAGTAACAGGGGTAATGTGAAAGCAGCAGTAATATGAGAGCAATAGTAATAGTAACACAACAGCGGTAGCAATAACACAGAGGCGATGGCACCAGAAAATAGTTGATACTACTTCCAATGTCATATAGGAACGAGTATATGATGATGATAGATGGACCGGGGTTCCCAGCGATCTACACTAGTGGTAACTCTCCAATAACAAGTGACAAGTGTTGGGTGAACAAATTACAGTTGGGCAATTGATATGATTGAAATAGCATTAAGACATAACATCAAGATTATTAATCATGTAGGCATGTTTTCCATATATAGTCATACGTGCTCGCAATGAGAAACTTTCATGACATCTTTTGTCCTACCAGCCGGTGGCAGCCGGGCCTCAAGGGAATCTACTGGCTATTAAGGTACTCCTTTTAATAGAGCACCGGAGCAAAGCATTAATACTTGGTGAAAACATGTGATCCTCATATCACAGCCTTCCCCTCCGGTTGTCCCAATTTCTGTCACTTTGGGGCCTCGGGTTCCGGACAGCAATATGTGCAAACAACTTGTAGATACAATCCAAGCAATAATTATAGAGCTTAAATCTAAGATCATGCCACTCGGGCCCTAGTGACAAGCATTAAGCATAACAAGATTGCAGCAACAATAACTTCACAAATCATAATGTATCATCCATCGGATCCCAACAAACACAACAACAATTACATCAGATGGATCTCAATCATGTAAGGCAGCTCATGAGATCATTGTATTGAAGTACATGGGATAGAGAGTACCAACTAGCTACTGCTAGAACCCGTAGTCCATGGGGGAACTACTCACGGAGCATGATGGAGGCGGTGGCGTCGATGGAGATGGCTTCCAGGGGCACTTCCCCGTCCTGGCGGCGTGCCGGAACAGAGATTATGTCCCCTGAATTGGAGTTTCGCGATGGCGGCGGCGCCCCTGGAGTCTTTCTGGAGTTTCGTCAATTGGTATCGCGTTTTTAGGTCGAAAGGGGTCTTATAGGCGAAGAGGCGGCGCAGGGAGGTGCCTAGGGCCCCCTCACCATAGGCTGGTGCGGCCAGGCCTGGGGCCGCGCTGCCTTATGGTGTGGTGGCCCTCTGGCCCGCCTCCGACTCTCCTTCGGTGTTCTGGGGTCTTCCGGGAAAAATAAGATACTGGGTCTTTGTTTCGTCGAATTCCGAGAATATTGCCCGAAGAGCCTTTCTGGAACCAAAAACAGCAGAAAACAGGAACTGGCACTTCGGCATCTTGTTAATAGGTTAGTTCCGGAAAACAAATAAAAACATTATAAAGTGTGAACAAAACGTGTAGGTATTGTCATAAAACAAGCATGGAACACCAGAAATTATAGATACGTTGGAGACGTATCAGCCCCCATGATTCTGGCCGGATGCTCTTGCCACAGCGACTCTCCTCGTCAACATCCGCCCGTGTCGTGTGCGTTGGTCATACACGCCGCATCACCTACTCTACGGTGCGCTGCCCGCCTATGATGACCTTCGCCTCTTCGGCTGCCGGTGTTATCCTAACACTGCTGCCACCGTTGCGCATAAGCTTGCGCCGCGCTCTCTCCCTTGTGTGTTTCTCGGCTACCCCGCCAACACCAAGGGCTA
Source organism: Lolium perenne (assembly GCF_019359855.2). NCBI lineage: Eukaryota > Viridiplantae > Streptophyta > Magnoliopsida > Poales > Poaceae > Lolium > Lolium perenne. The sequence goes on from NC_067244.2 coordinate 48,199,774, forward strand.
CCATTGTTACGACCCAGTCTCCCATCGTGTCCTCACCTCCCGGCACGTGTACTTTGAGGAGTTGGTTTTTCCGTTTCAGCAGGGACTTTTGGCGACACCTCCGACGACGCCCCCGGCGCCCGCTAGCCCTCTTGTGGCCGCGCGCCGACGACTGACCGCGGCAGGCCCCTCTGCGCCGGCTCCGCCTGGTCCCTCGGCGTCTTCGTCGCCCCCGGAGCCCCGTCGCCCGCCTCGCCGCCCGTAGCTGCGCCCCCTGAGCCCATGCTCACCCGCGCACGTGCGGGCATGCGGCGGCCGTCTACACGCTACCCCGCCGACCAGTACGTCTGCACGGCGTCCCCGTCCACCGCGTCTGCCTTCTGGGCCAGCGGCAACAGTGTCCTGCCACATGATGGCGGAGTACCTCCCAGCCGCCCACCTGGTCACCAGGCCGGTCGAACCGGCCCCACGACCGGCCTGGCCGGCCCATGCAACCGGCCGGCCCGGTCCAAACCAGCCCTCAGACCGGTGCCAACCGGAGTGGTGTCCAGGGGCCTCCGCCCACTCGCCCGGTCGGCCGCCCGGTCAAACCGGACCACCGGCCATCCCACCCGGCCACCAGGCCGGTCCAACCGGCCTGTCGATCGGACCGGCACCTGCTGATGTGTCCACCTCCGCCCTATCACCAGTGCCCACCTCGGCTCGCGCCGCCTTGCGCGACCTGCACTGGCGCGCTGCCATGCAGGAGGAGTACGATGCGCTGCTGCGTAACCGGACCTGGGAGTTGGTTCCCCGGCCCCCTCGCGCCAACGTCATCACCGGCAAATGGGTCTTCAAGCACAAGCTTGGCTCCGATGGTACTCTCGAGTGCTACAAGGCGTGCGGGGTCGTGCGCGGCTTTCGGCAACGCGCCGGCGTCGACTTCACGGATACGTTCGCCCCGGTTGTCAAACCGGGCACAATCCGCACGGTGTTGCACCTTGCCGCCTCTCGCGCGTGGCCGGTGCATCAGATGGACGTCTCCAACGCCTTTCTTCATGGCCACCTGTATGAGCAGGTGTACTGCCAGCAGCCCATCGGCTTCGTCGACGCCGAGCGCCCTGATGATGTGTATTTGCTCTCTCGGTCCTTGTATGGACTGAAGCAGGCGCCCCGCGCCTGGTACCAGCGCATCGGCGGCTTCCTGCATCATCTTGGTTTCCGCTCCACGCGTTCCGATGCGTCGTTGTTCGTCTACCGGACCAGCAACGACATGGCCTACCTGCTACTCTACATCGACGCCATCATCTTGACGGCCTCCACCGCTGGTCTTCTTCGACAGCTCACGGACAGTCTTCGCGCTGAGTTCGCGTTGAAGGATCTCGGACCGCTCCACTACTTCCTCGGCATCGAGGTTGTTCGGCGTGCGGACGGGTTCTTCCTTCATCAGCGGAAGTATGCCCACGAGCTCCTCGAGCGTGCAGGGATGCTTCACTGCAACCCTGCCCGGACTCCTGTCGACACGAAGGCCAAGCTCTCAGCCAGTGATGGGTTGCTGGCCTCCGACGCGCCGTTCTACCGCTCCATCGTCGGTGCCCTCCAGTACTTGACGTTGACACGTCCGGAGCTCCAGTACGCTGTGCAGCAGGTGTGCTTGCATATGCATGCCCCTCGGGATGCTCATTGGGCCGCGGTGAAGCGGATTCTCCGCTACGTTTGTGGCACCATGGGCTATGGCTTGTCGCTGCATGCTTCGCCCTCGACGTCGGCCGACCTCGTTGCCTACTCGAACGCGGACTGGACGGGCTGCCCGGACACGCGACGCTCCACCAGCGGATACTGCGTCTACCTCGGCTCGTCGCTCATCTCTTGGTCCTCCAAGAGGCAGCCCACCGTGTCTCGCTCCAGTGCTGAGGTCGAGTACTGCGTCGTGGCTAACGCTGTGGCTGAGTGCACATGGCTTCGTGAGCTTCTGTCCGAGCTCTCTTGTCCCGTTGATAAGGCTACGGTGGTCTTCTGCGACAACGTGTCGACTGTCTACCTATCCGCCAACCCCGTTCATCATCGGCGCACCAAGCACATCGAGTTGGACATCCACTTTACCCTCGGTCGCGTTCGAGTTCTTCACGTATCGACGTCTCAGCAGTTTGCCGATATCATGACGAAGGGATTGCCATCCATGACTTTTTCTGAGTTTCGCTCCAGTCTATGTGTCGGTGCCGACCCTTCGACTGCGGGGGGTGTTGAGTAACATATTGTACTAGGTATAGGTCCCCGTGTTTTGCCAGGGTTGTACCTGTAATTGTACATGTGTCCTCCTATATATACATGAGCAGCCAGCTCTATTGATGCTGTGCAATCTTCAATACTTCTCTACAAGATCGACTGTCACCCTCTCTAGTTAGCATTGGCTGCATATCCAACCCCTATAAAACTGCGCCTGCACGTCACCGAATCATATGGAAGAGAAAATGGGGAAGTGAAAGCAAGCCTAGAAGTTCCTCTACAAAATATAGGGCCAGATGTATTCGGTGACAAGTCCATAGAGGATAATCTTATGGGGATGGAAGGTGTCAGAAATTCATATCTGTCGGTTGTGCGATTGGTTCCTGCAGGCCATCCTCCTTAGACTCTCCCTGCAGCAAGTATGTCACAAGGCGTTGCGCCAACTTTTGCCTCGTTGCTTTGCTGGCTGCTAGATTATGCTTTGGTGGTGTGGTTCGTGACTGCCGCCGAACGACGGAGCGCACACACACTAAAAGACGCACGGTCATATGCAGTCACAGGCTACCAACGCAACAATTGTCGGGACCAAAAGTTTCATTAACCACAAGGCATTGCAAAGCGGAAATGCACAATTGATCTCGGGCACAGATGATCCTGTTTCCTGGACCGTCCATTTACGCCAAGATTTATGGTACATGATGGTACATTGTGTTGTATGTCCATTTTATGAAGAAAGGCCTGCATCAACGTGGCCCACGTATGCGGACGTATTAATTTAAGGTCTTGTTTGGCAAAAGCGTATCAGAGTATTTGAGGGTGTTTTTTCAAGGGAACTGGGTGAAAACACTCTTGTCACCCAAAACACTCGGCTACACCGCAATCCCTTTCCTAAGCAATACTCTCCATTGATTTATCTGTTTGGTATGAAGGAATTGGTTTACAACCAACATGTTAAGAAAATCTAAATAAAAAATAAAAAATTAGAGCGGAGAATAACATGCCGTGCTGATCAGTAGTACGTGTCTGACGATGGAAATTGAAATTAATGAGAATGCCCAAGTGCTGATGCATTAGGTACTGCAGTCTTGTACCCAATCATGAGGCTAAAAAAATATTAACTAACCAGCGAGCCGGGATGGAGCAAACAGTGGTGTGGTGCTCTGCGTCTCCACGAGAAAAGGAAAGCGGTAGAGAAAGACTCTGCGGCAAGCGTCCAGAGACAATAAGGCTGGCCATAGTGCATAGTATCATATACTAGTATCATGCATATGATACTTGTCTATGATACTATCTCTATAGTGGGTGGCAGAGTAGTATCATAAACTTATAAATTTATTGTTTTGTAGAATCTCAATGTAAATCTATGTACAAGATTAATTTGGCATTTACTTTTCTCGTAACGTGCGCTATGATACAGTATCTACTTATGTTACTCTAATTCTATCTCTCCTCCTTAATTGCATGCCACATCATCATTTTTGTTGGCCTTGTATGCATGATACTACCTATGATACTAGCACTATGGCCAGCCTAAAAAACGCGAGGTGCCCCACGCATTTCCTATTCACTCCTACCCGACCTGGTTTCTGGTGTTTTTCGGGTCTCGTTCCAACAAAAACCGGCCTGTCAAACAGTCCGTGGAGTGTATCTTCGTGTATTGGATTGGCCTGTAAAATACACTGAAATCCACTTCAAAACCTGCCTACCAAACGAGCCTAACTGGTACCGAATGTATCGACGAAGAGGACCACAGCCCCAGCACCACGATTCGTCATCACCTCCCATCGCACCAGCATGACGTGAGTAGCAACCATGAATCCGGATAACTTCACGGACAAGTCCAACGAGACGTTGGTTGCGGTGCACAAGGCGGCGTCGGAGGCCGGGCACGCGCATGTGCTCGACGAGAACGCATCCGCTGGGGCCTTCTTTGAGCGCGTGCCCAACGGCGCGCTCAAGATGCGGTCGTCGCAATCACCATCACTAGACAATGAGTCGGTGTCCACGGAACTCAACAAGGCCATCCGACGCATGCAGACCGTGCAGATGAAGTGCAGCAACACCCATATGCCCGTCGACCAGCTGCTGCGCGGCCTGCTGATGACGCGTGAATCACACGTCCATTGGGAACCCCAAGAGGAAGGTGTGATGCATACAGCAGCAAGTTTTCCCTCAGTAAGAAACCAAGGTTATCGAACCAGTAGGAGATGAAGGCCACATGAAGGTTGTTGGTGAAGGAGTGTAGTGCGGCGCAACACCAGGGATTCCAGCGCCAACGTGGAACCTGCACAACACAATCAAAATACTTTGCCCCAACTTAACAGTGAGGTTGTCAATCTCACCGGCTTGCTGTAAACAAAGGATTAAACGTATGGTGTGGAGAATGATGTTTTCTTGCAAAGAACAACAGAGAACAATAATTGCAGTAGGTTGTATTTCAGATGTAAAAGAATGGACCGGGGTCCACAGTTCACTAGTGGTCTCTCTCCAATAAGATAAATAACATGTTGGGTGAACAAATTACAGTTGGGCAATCGACAGATGGAGAGGGCATAACAATGCACATACATATCATGATGACTACTATGAGATTTACTTAGGGCATTACGATAAAGAACATAGACCGCTATCCAGCATGCATCTATGCCTAAAAAGTCCACCTTCGGGTTAGCAACTGCACCCCTTCCAGTATTAAGTTGCAAGCAACAGACAATTGCATTAAGTACTGTGCGTAATGTAAACAATACAAATATCCTTAGACAAAACATTGATGTTTTATCCCTAGTGGCAACAGCACATCCATAACCTTAGAACTTTCTGTCACTGTCCCAGATTCAATGGAGGCATGAACCCACTATCGAGCATAAATACTCCCTCTTGGAGTTACAAGTATCAACTTGGCCAGAGCCTCTACTAGCAACGGAGAGCATGCAAGATCATAAATAACATATATATGATAGATCGATAATCAACTTGACATAGTATTCCATATTCATCGGATCCCAACAAACACAACATGTAGCATTACAAATAGATGATCTTGATCATGATAGGCAGCTCACAAGATCTAAACATGATAGCACAGGAGGAGAAGACAACCATCTAGCTACTGCTATGGACCCATAGTCCAAGGATGAACTACTCACGCATCAGTCCGGAGGAGGGCATGGTGATGTAGAGCCCTCCGGTGATGATTCCCCTCTCCGGCAGGGTGCCGGAGGCGATCTTCAGAACCCCCCCCCCCCCCGAGATGGGGTTGACGGCGGCGGCGTCTCAGTAACTTTTCTCGTATCGTGGCTCTCGGTACTAGGGTTTTCGCGACGGAAGGATTATATAGGCGAAGGGGCAGAGTCGGTGGACGCCCGAGGGGCCCACCCCATATGGCGGCGCGGCCAGGGGTGGGGCCGCGCCCCCCTATGGTGTTGCCGCCTTGTGGCCCCTCTTCGTCTCCTCTTCGGTGTTCTGGAAGACTCCGTGGAAAATAAGACCGTGGGCTTTTGTTTCGTCCAATTCCGAGAATATTTCCTGTGTAGGATTTCTGAAACCAAAAACAGCAGAAAACAGGAACTGGCGCTTGGCATCTTGTTAATAGGTTAGTGCCGGAAAATGCATAAAAATGATATAGAGTGTATATAAAACATGTGAGTATTGTCATAAAACTAGCATGAAAAATAAGAAATTATAGATAAGTTTGAGACGTATCAAGCATCCCCAATCTAAGTTCCTACTCGCCCTCGAGTAGGTAAACGATAAAACGGATAATTTCTGAAGGGACATGCTACCATCATAATCTTGATCAATACTATTGTAAAGCATATGAGATGAATGAAGTGATTCAAAGCAATGGTCTATAGTTTGTTAACAAATAGATAATGACTAAACAACTGAATCAGATAGCAAAGACTTTTCATGAATAGTACTTTCAAGATGAGCATCAACAAGTCTTGCATAAGAGTTCACTCATAAAGCAATAGATTCTTAATAGAAGGTTTTGAAGCAACACAAAGGAAGATTTAAGTTTCAGCAGTTGTTTTCAACTTTCAACATGTATATCTCATGGATAATTGTCAACACAAAGTAATATGATGAGTGCAAATAAGCAAGTATGTAAGAATCAACGCACACAGTTGACACAAGTGTTTGCTTCTAAGATAGAAAGAAATAGGTAAACTGACTCAACATAAAGTAAAAGAAAGGCTCTTCGCAGAGGGAAGCAGAGATTACTCTTGTGCTAGAGCTTTTTATTTTGAAAACATGGAAACAATTTTGTCAACGGTAGTAATAATTCATATGGATTATGCATAAAACCTCCTATAAGTTGCAAGCCTCATGCATCGAATACTAATAGTGCCCGCTCCTTGTTCTAATTAGCTCGGATTTCCATGGATTATCATTGCATTACATATGTTTCAACCAAGTGTCACAAAGGGGTACCTCTATGCCACCTGTACAAAGGTCCAAGGAGATAGATCGCATTTGATCTCTCAATTTTGATAGATCTCAACTTGAGGACATCCATACCGGGACAACATTGAAAACAGATAATGGACTCCTCTTTTATGCTTTAAGCATTCAACAATAGATAATATTCTCATAAGAGATTTTCGGATTAATGTCCAAGCTGAAACTTCCACCATGATACATGGCTTTGGTTGGCGGCCCAAAGTTCTTCTCTAACAATATGCATACTCAAACCATTTAACTCATGGCAAATCTCCCTTACTTCAGACAAGACGAACATGCATAGCAACTCACATGATATTCAACAAAGGTGTGACAGGTTGATGGTGTCCCCAGAAACATGGTTACCGCTAAACAAGCAACTTATAAGAACTAAGATACATAAGCGACATATTCATTACTACAATAGTTTTTTAGGCTACTTTCCCATGAGCTATGTATTGCAAAGACAAGGAATGAATTTTTTTTAAAGGTAGCACGCAAGCAATTTACTTGGAATGGTAGAAAAATACCACATAGTAGGTAGTTATGGTGGACACAAATGGCATAAGTTTTGGCTCAAGGTTTTGGATGCACGAGAAGTATTCCCTCTCGGTACAAGGCTTTGGCTAGCAAGGCTGTTTGAAGCAAACACAAGTATGAACCGGTACAGAAAAACTTACATAAGAACATATTGCAAGCATTATAAGGCTCTACACTATCTTCCTTGTTGCTCAAACACTTTTACCAGAAAATATCTAGACTTTAGAGAGACCAATCATGCAAACCAAATTTCAACAAGCTCTACGGTAGTTCTCCACTAATAGGTTTAAACCACATGATGCAAGAGCTTAAACATGATCTACTTGAGAGCTCAAAACAATTGCCAAGTATCAAATTATTCAAGACAATATATCAATTACCACATGAAGCATTTTCTGTTTCCAACCAAATAGCAATAAATGAAGAGGCTTTCAACTTTTGCCATGAACATTAAAAGTAAAACTAAGAACACCAGTGTTCAATATGAAAAAGCGGAGCGTGTCTCTCTCTCACACAAGGAACGCTAGGATCCAAATTTATTCAAACACAAACAAAAATAAAAGCACACAGACGCTCCAAGTAAAGCACATAAGATGTGACGGAATAAAAATATAGTTTCACTAGAGGTGACCTGATAAGTTGTTGATGAAGAAGGGGATGCCTTGGGCATCCCCAATCTTAGATGCTTGAGTCTTCTTGAAATATGCAGGGATGAACCACGGGGGCATCCCCAAGCTTAGACTTTTCACTCTTCTTGATCATATTATATCACCCTCCTCTCTTGATTCTTGAAAACTTCCTCCACACCAGACTCAAAACAATATCATTAGAGTGTTAGTGCATAATCAGAAATTCACAGGTTCAGCGAGGACACAATAATTCCCAACACTTCTCGACATTACCCAAGGCTACTGAAATTTAATGGAGCAAAGAAATCCACTCAACCACAGTAAAGGAGGCAATGTGAAATAAAAGGCAGAATCGGTCAAAACATAACAGTCCGTAAAGACGAATTTTTTCGAGGCACTTAACATGCTCAGATGAAGAAGCTCAAATTTAATGAAAGTTGAGTACATATTTGAGGATTACTCATGAATTTTACAGAATTTTTAGATTCTCCTACAGAGAGAACAGCTGAAATTCGTAACAGCTAAAAATCTGTTTCTGCGCAGAAATCCAAATCTAGTATCAACTCTCTATCAAAGACTTTACTTGGCACAACAATGCAATAAAGTAAAGACACAAAGGTATTGCTACAGTAGTAACAAGCACCTTGACTCAAATATAAAACAAAAATTGCAGAAATAAATAATGGATTGTCTCCCATAAGCGCTTTTCTTTAACGCCTTTCAGCTAGGCGCAGAAAGTGAAAATCAAGTAACATCAAGAGAAGAAGCATCAACAGAGGAGTTGGGGGTTTTCTCAACAATGCATTGTATCTTATCTATGTAAATTTCAGAAGCTCCTCTTTTATTACTTTTAGGCTTACTATCCTCCTCAAATAAATTATCAGGAACAATCCAATCAAAATTCTTTTCTAGTGCCTCATGCATTCCTGTGAGCTTATAAGATATTGGTACTTTAGTCTCCCCCTCACAATTGCCTTCATTAGTGTACTTTAGCCTATATTTTCCATCTTTTCAAGGGTACTGGCAAAATTGGTATAAAAGCCAAGCATCTTATGTTGAATAAAGACTTTTCTAGCTTCTCTAGCTACATCACCAAATTCTTTAAGAAGGGTTTCTAAAACAAAATCTTTCTTCTCTCCTTCTTCAATATCACAGAGTGTAAGAAACATATGTTGCATTATAGGATTAAGATTAACAAATCTAGCTTCCAACATGTGCACTAAAGAGGCAGTAGCAATTTCATAATTAGGAGCAAGTTCCACCAAGGATCTATCTTCAAAATCTTTAACCTTACTAACATGAGTGAAAAATTCTTCTATATTATCTCTTCCAATGATAGACCCACGCCCTACTGATATATCTTTCAAAGTGAACTTATGAAGAAGCATGATGAAATAAACTAAGGTAAACTGATAAATAAAGTAAATGCAAGTAACTAATTTTTTTGTGTTTTTGATATAAGGAAAACAAACAAGATAGAAAATAAAATAAAGCAAGACAATAAACAAAGTAAAGAGATTGGATGTGAGAGACTCCCCTTGCAGCATGTCTTGATCTCCCCGGCAACGGCGCCAGAAATATTGCTTGATAACGCGTGAAGCACACGTTCATTGGGAACCCCAAGAGGAAGGTGTGATGCGTACAACAGCAAGTTTTCCCTCAGTAAGAAACCAAGGTTATCGAACCAGTAGGAGATGAAGGCCACGTGAAGGTTGTTGGTAAAGGAGTGTAGTGCGGCGCAACACCAGGGATTCCGGCGCCAACGTGGAACCTGCACAACACAATCAAAATATTTTGCCCCAAATTAACAGTGAGGTTGTCAATCTCACCGGCTTGCTGTAAACAAAGGATTAAACGTATGGTGTGGAGAATGATGTTTGATTGCAAACAACAATAGACAACAATGATTGCAGTAGGTTGTATTTCAGATGTAAAAGAATGGACCGGGGTCCACAGTTCACTAGTGGTGTCTCTCCAATAAGATAAATAACATGTTGGGTGAACAAATTACAGTTGGGCAATTGACAAATAGAGAGGGCATAACAATGCACATACATATCATGATGACTACTATGAGATTTACTTAGGGCATTACGACAAAGAACATAGACTGCTATCCAGCATGCATCTTTGCCTAATAAGTCCACCTTCGGGTTAGCAACTTCACCCCTTCTAGTATTAAGTTGCAAGCAACAGACAATTGCATTAAGTACTGTGCGTAATGTAAACAATACAAATATCCTTAGACAAAGCATTGATGTTTTATCCCTAGTGGCAACAACACATCCATAACCTTAGAACTTTCTGTCACTCTTCCAGATTCAATGGAGGCATGAACCCACTATCGAGCATAAGTACTCCCTCTTGGAGTTACAAGTATCAACTTGGCCAGAGCCTCTACTAGCAACGGAGAGCATGCAAGATCATAAACAACACATATATGATAGATCGATAATCAACTTGACATAGTATTCCATATTCATCGGATCCCAACAAACACAACATGTAGCATTACAAATAGATGCTCTTGATCATGATAGGCAGCTCACAAGATCTAAACATGATAGCACAAGAGGATAAGACAACCATCTAGCTACTGCTATGGACCCATAGTCCAAGGATGAACTACTCACGCATTAGTCCGGACGCGGGCATGGTGATGTAGAGCCCTCCGGTGATGATTTCCCTCTCCGGCAGGGTGCCGGAGGCGATCTTCAGAACCCCCCGAGATGGGGTTGACGGCGGCGGCGTCTCAGTAACTTTTCTCGTATCGTGGCTCTCGGTACTAGGGTTTTCGCGACGGAAGGATTATATAGGCGAAGGGGCAGAGTCGGGGGACGCCCGAGGGGCCCACCCCATATGGTGGCGCGGCCAGGGGTGGGGCCGCGCCCCTTTGGTGTGGCCGCCTCGTGGCCCCTCTTCGTCTCCTCTTCGGTGTTCTGGAAGACTCCGTGGAAAATAAGATCGTGGGCTTTTGTTTCGTCCAATTCCGAGAATATTTCCTGTGTACGATTTCTGAAACCAAAAACAGCAGAAAACAGGAACTAGTGCTTCGGCATCTTGTTAATAGGTTAGTGCCGGAAAATGCATAAAAATGATATAAAGTGTATATAAAACATGTGAGTATTGTCATAAAACTAGCATGGAATATAAGAAATTATAGATACGTTTGAGACGTATCACCTGCACAAGGACGTGCAGATCGCCTGCTGCCTCAAGGAGGCCGGCGTGTCCTCGTATCGGGTGCGCTACGAGCTCGAGAAGCTCCGCGCACGGCGCCGGCGATGGGCGCAAGGTGGAGTCTGCCTCCGTCGACTTTAGCTTCCAGGCACTAAAGTTGTTTATGAGGACTGGTTTTTCCGATCTTTCACGATGCACCTTGATGATCCATAGGACCGATAGATCTTGAACTCCCTTGACAGATTCAAGGATACTCAAGCACATATGATTACTCTTGACAGACTCAAGAACTCTCACACCTTTATTGGATAACCGGACGAACGTCCAAGAGGCCGTCATGCACGCCGACCCCATAGGAGCGGTGATAGGATGAACTCAAAGTTCTACATATTCTGGATTCAATCTAGACCACTCAACCCTAGGCCGCACCATCTCTTTGTGAGGGAGAGGTGGCCGGCCAGCCCTATTGGGCCTAACCTAGTTTGACTCGGACAGACCCAAGTCAAACAAACACTAATTTAAACCCTAATGGTCCACCACATGACCTGGCTACATTTTTATTTTCTAATAACAAGACTATGATAAAATACGGGTACAACCTTAGACTTAATCATCATATCAATGACTGTCCTAGTGTACCAGGCCTGGATATCCATATCATCCTCCCCTTCTTCAAGAAGCGTTGTCCCCAACGCGTGAGGGTCTGCTAGAAAAAGGGTGGCGTCAGATAAGAACATCGCCGAACTTCATCCTCAAGCCTCGCCAGTCTTCCACACCTCATCCTCCCTCTCGACTAGCTTGACTTGTCCTTGACGTCATTTGGTCTTCGACACCATCAACCTGATTGAAGACACAAGTATCCTTCTAAATGCAACTGAAGCGCACCATACATATCACCCAAAACAAACAGAACAAATTCATGTCCGTCTTGGATCCAAATAAGTTGAAAACACCTGAGTATGCACCCTTGTGAAACACCAATGTCTTCCTCCTTGAAGAGCAAAATTTCTTCCACTCCGCGATGAACAAACAGCAGCAGCATACGTGACGCTGCAGGTCTAGACACTGGTACTGCCGGACTGTACGCCTGGAACTGCTGGCCAAGGCCCCGGTCCGACCGGCCTAGACGCCGGTGCAACCGGCCTGAGGCCCGGTCTGCCGGCCTTGGCGCCGGGCGAACCTTCTCTACTCCCTGGATGTTGCCCCGGTGTGCACCAGTGCGGAGCCCGTTTTCGCTGAGCTGTCCGGTCTAACAGCCGGCCTTGCCGAGCGAGGCGCCAAAGTGTCCGGTGTGGCGGCCGGTGCGCCGGACATGGTGCCAGCCCGGCCTCCTGATGATTGTCTTGTGCACCACGTGCGTATCCTCGTGTTGTAAGCAATCCAATGTTTCTTTATTCTTTGGCGAGCTGAACAGCACACGATCAACAAATCTGATTGGAAACCAAGTACCAACGAAATCTGCACTCAATATTTCCTCTCATTGCATGCCTGTACACGCGTAGGAAACTGAAACACCGTCCGCGAGAAAAGAAACCTCGTGCGACCCACACGTGATTCAAGCTAATCTCGATCTCCAATACGACCGGAAAAATATCGATCTGAACACCTCTTCTGCTACGTGCTTCTCTATCCACGTACGCGGATTCCCCTAGTCCTGGGCTGTTGGTTGCTTCGATCCGCACTTTCCTTTGACTAGTAAGCGTGCACGTGCACGTCTTGTCCTATGTCATAAAAACATATATTGTGTCCCTAAAAAAAAAACATATATTGTGATCTTTTGTCATATATTTTACCAAGCCATTTATACCTAAGAGGTGTGAGAGCGCCTAAAACACACAATCCACACTTACATAAAATTTACAATCACGTAAATGTATTTAGAATTAGTTGTTAAAATTCTTAAAAATTAAAACTAAGCAACAATATGTATTATGTTTCTTCTTGAAGGTCCATCTATGTATTCTTGATACATGGCGAAATATGAGTGACAGATAAAATAACTAAGCAACATTGTATCTTCTATTTATTCGCTGATGACGGTTCTTTCTTGAAGGTCCACTTTTTTATGCGATCAATAAGGCTTCGTGCAATGGCTGGGATATTGCTTAAAGCTTCATTTGCTTCATACTTCAGGATGTGAACCAAAAATCGTTTCCTTAGTTGAAAACCATCGTATATATGCATTATACAACAATGTTATAGAAAACATGTGCAAAGTGTATGCAAATGAACATGTGTAAATACTCACCGTGGGTACTGGAAAATGTAGCAATCCTTCGTACCATGAATGCATGAACTCAAAAACCAAATAACCCGACAGAGCACTGCATGCATATTATGTTATATTGCGGGTCGAATAAATACGTTAAGACTGTAACACATTGTTAAGATTCTTACTCATCCAGATTTGTTGGAACTTTAGGAGCCTTGCAATCCCATTTAGTTATGTCATCCTTTGATGCAGGGTTTTCAACTTCGAGGGCAAGATTAAAATTATCGGCCACATTTTAAAGTATAGTCTTCACCAAATATGGTATTGGAAGCGGGTCCAAAAAAGAGATAACTTTTTTGTGCCGATCGAAGACGAACAACTGGAATAACCCAACAATATCCCAAGGCAATAAAATCAGCACCGATACATTTAAAAATAAAGTAATCAATATAACAGAAAATTGACTCTTAAGAATGAAGGATTGAATTCTTACCATATTGCATTCAGATATATGATACCCATTGCTGTCAGGCCAGCTAAGAAACAACTGAGCCAACCGAGCAACATCAGGATAGTCACTACGACTTGGATCTCGTGCATATTGAGACATCAACTAAAATAATATAAAAAAAACATTAGTACATGCCACAAATGAGTCACATATATATAGATTTAATATGTAGTTAAAGTAACTTACACAGAAGTTCAAATCCATGTAGTGGACTGGGACATCCCTACCAAGCTGGATGTCGTGCCACGCTAGTATTCGTACATCCATATTAAAGCAACTAACGTGCATATTTTCATTCTTTTTAGTATGCTACTTATTTGTCTTAAATTAAGACTAATAGGATAGAGACTCGAACTTTTAACCCATTCGGTCCTATAAAATTAGAATTATGTCAATTACAATTACAAGTATGCTATCGCAGTTTATTAGAACAATACAATAAATTGAAAAAAAATGTTGCTTACTCTAGTGAAGGGATATCATCAACTGTGCTGATGTATAGGCAAAGTTCATCTATTAATTCCTGGTATGTTGGATTGGCAGATGGTAACAGAAGCAATGATTGCGAGATGAATCCAATTTCTGACGCTAGTTTCGATGTTTTGATGTTTTTAGGAGGTCCATCCACAATGACACAATCAGTAGGATCAAATGTTTGTTCTTCATCATCTTTCAAGTCTCGATTCCTTATATTATCATCATTCTAATGTGAATCCACCAAAATTACGGCTAGTTTGTTTCTAAAATTTGTCATATTGACCTATTAATCAAGCAGTAAATAAAGTTAGTTTTCAAGTAATAATGATACAACCTGGAATAAGTATCGCGATATGGAGCAAATATACCTGTTCAGGAATGTCGGATAAAATATCCCCCGTGAAATATTCCATGAAATTTAACATCCATAGACCACACGATGACCTGCATGATTATAATTTTTAATGATACAGAAATTAGTATTTATTCAATAAGGATAATCATTCCTCACCAAAAATGCTCTTCAAAATCATAAAAAAATGAAAATTTGAGGGCAATTTGTTTTTCTGAATTGTAGCAAAGACAAGAGCAGTCGACGGCCCACGGCCCACGGCCCACCGACACCCGACGGCCGACATGCCCTAGATTAACTCGCCAACCTCACTCCTTGTCGTCCTCACTCCATGTCTCATCGCCGTAAAAAAACAATTCACGCTCACATTACCCGCTGGCTCTCCCCCCGCCCCCCACCCACCGCCGTCGACCGGACCCCCGCTCTCCTGCCTCGCCGCCGATGGCCTGGACGACAACCTCCTTCGTCCTCTTCGTCCAGGCGACCGGAAGCCAACGGAAGGCCAGGGCACCCAGCCTCTGGCGACCGCTGCCACATCCTCTCCTCTGGCCACCGCCCATCCTCCTGGTTCCCATACTGAAGCTCGACGGTGTGGCGCCTTCTGCCCCTCTCCCTCCCCGAGCTTTATGATCCTTCTCCGGTCTTCCACGGGCCAGGCCGATGCGGTAGACCACGTCCGCATGCGCTCCTACCGCATCGATGTGTAGGTGAAATTGAGGTCCATCTGTGCCAACCGCAGCCACTTGGAGGTGAATTTGAGGTCGATCTGTGCAATCAGCTTCTCCAGGTTGGCCATGGTGCTTCCGATATAGGATTCATATGGAGATTAGTTCAGGCAAGCATCTCCCTCTCGGTGTAGCGGAGGTCACTGTCGTCGTGGGATCCCGGTGGGCGATAGGAACGGCCAGCCGGCAAGAGCGGGGAGGTTGTAGGCGGCCTGTGTCAGAGGAGGATGGGGCCCGCATGGGAAGGGCTCTGGCCTGAGGGCGGGGGCGGAGAATAGGGTCGGTGCAAGTGTGTGTTGAAGGCGGAGGCGGAGGATGGAGCCATTGAGGAGCTATGTGGAGGCTACCGGCGGCGCGCGACCCTTTCTTGTCGTGGAAGTGGCCAGCGGGGGGCGGGCGGCCTGGGTGGCGCCTTGGCCGAGCAAGATGGGAGAGAAAGGCTCGGGGCAAAAAGAGGTGGATGGGCAGTCCCCGTCTCCACTGGATCCGCAGCCGCGGCCACCCGCCTTCGCTAGTGGGGCCTCCCCGTCCTTGGGTCCTCTTTACTCGGTGGAATCCGAGCGGGGGATGAGGGTGCTGGAGGTCGACGTGGGGGCGCTGAATCGGGGGCTGGAGAAGGCCATCGCCGGCGCCAGGTATCCCCTTCACCCAGTTGCTACTGTGAGTTCCTTTAGAAGGTTATCAGAGAAAGCTCTATGCTTCCTATGTATGCTAGCTGATTTTATCTGAATAACATGAAAAAAAGAATAGTTTGAACATCCTTATTTCTTTTAAGATACTGGTAACGATCCATATGCTACCATGTATGTATTTTTTTTTGTATCAAAGGGCATGAATATAAACTTTGTTGTAAGTCCTGGTTCGTGTACCTTTGTTTCATGTATAAAGTTTTATGTTTATTAAGTTAACATATCTACTATTATGCAGCATTAGCATATCTACTATTCTGCAGCATTAGCATATCTACTATTGTATCATATTAAAGGGAAACGGTGCTTTGATGTTACAGGAATTTAAATTTGAGGAGTATGGTGCATCGAGACAATGTTGTTCTCATGGATTTCATGTAGTTGACAGATTTGGAATGCCAATATACACTAAACGCAACCTTGCTGTGAATTCCTCCGCTGCGGGTGCATGCACTAATTTTGATGAAAATGTCTGGCGTAATGACACACGCTGTTGAAGAAAAGGTTGGAGTACTGCTGTTCAATCTTGGTGGCCCAGAGACCCTCAATGATGTTCAGCCGTTTTTGTTCAATCTCTTTGCTGATTCAGTAAGTGATCGTACCATATGATCATACTTTTGATTGCCATATTTGCAAGTTCATTTTCTATTTAGACTTCATTGACACATGGTTCAGGACAACTACTTTTTAGTGTAAAAAGCTTGGCATTCACGTTCTAGAGTATCGATTTGCTGATGATGAAGTAATGTACAGAAAAACACACAGTTGACAATATGTATGCATCCTAAATATAAAAGGAACTCGCCAATATGTATGCTCCAAATTATCACGACATGTGTAAGGTTTCCATGTGGTCTACAGCTCTGACCTAGGTTATTGAGTTAGCTCTGTACATAGGTTATGGTGTTCCATATGAAACTGAAGCATGATAAAATGTTTGTCAAAAAGTTCTTTACTTAAATTGTTTTGTTACTGAAGTTACTTTTAGTCTTGGCCACTGCTATAGCACTGTGAGTCAAATTCAAATGCTCAATGCTATATTGTTAACTTTTGTGACAACTTATTTTTTTATTTTCATTTCCAGTTGATTCAGCATCAACCTGACTTGTAAACAACCGGCGCAACTCTTGAGGAACTTCAGGGGTAGCTATCTTGACTTTTCCTTTTCGGCAACAGAACGCGGGGCCCTCATATTGGAGCCTCATTGCTCCACAATATATGCAGTCATTGACTGGCTTCAAAACATGATGCTTCTTTGGTAGATTGTGGTACACGAAGTCATAAGGATCATCATTCTGTTTACTTTGAGGAACATCAGTTGGCGCTGTGTAAGAATCGAACACATCCCCTGCACACAGATATAATTAGGAGCCAAATATATGTGCCACAATATTCTATTAGAATTTTAGAGGCAATAAATTTATTGTCTGGCGTAATTTACCTAGACCACTAAAAATCCTGCATTCCTCGTCATCATCCTGCATTGTTTGTTCCTCCTCTTGCATGGTTTCCAAGTTATCTGTGAGAGAATCATTTTTAAACAGGTAAAACATATTTATTTGTAAACAAAGTCTGCAATTTTACCTGCGAAAACAACATCTTGTTCAGTTGGCTCAAAAATCCCTGAAGGATCGGCGTCCTCATTGCTGTTTCTGTGAGGTTCAGCTGGAAGATGCAACGAAATGTCAGGAAATATCATAATTAGCATGCCAACATGAGGTCACAAAGTATGTACAAGGGGGCCAACAATACCAGTTCGCCGGTTTGCTGAGGGTTGTGCATGTCTGATAGGTGTAGATGGCAAGGAGATTGTGGCTGCTACAATGTCATCCTGGCTAGATACTGACCTGGTTTCCCGAGTGGATATTTTATAATCACGGTTCTTCTGCAACCGTGCATGCCTCTGTCCATCTGGCATTAATGAGTGCCGTTCCCTATGGCGCTGTCGTGTCTCTTCAGAACAATCACATTGTCGTTTCTTCTCAGAATACGAACTCTTTGTTATGAAGCTGTCTTGGCCATGCATCCTGGAAGATGTAGACACTTTCCGCATGTATGCATCATTTTTGTGTAGCCAATCAGTGCTATCGTCGTCTAACATAGCTGACTCGTTGCATGGCATGTGAAGATCGTTGGACATCTGGGAGAATGCAGACCCCATCCGCGTAACATCTAAAGTAGCATACAACGTGAAAACAAATAGGCTGTGATGTAATGTGAAAAATTTATGCAGCAAAGTAGTTAAATTAAATGCTGGTTATGTACCATTTATATGGTAGTTGGTTATATTGCTTAGTGGAGTATGCTGTGAGCTCCATAAATTTTGCGGAGAAGCTTTAGACATTTGCCCAGAATTAACATTACTCCGAGTTGCAGCCTTGATAATATGCGAAGCTCCGGACTCATGTAAATGTGCATAACCTGTGTGTGAATTGTGGGATGCATCTGTTTGCTCTACAACTGTAGCCGTACCTATGAACATTTTGCAACACCTAGTTTAGCAATCTACCATAGTCCTCAGACATTGATGAAAACACGAAATAGTAATGCTGTCAGTTTTGAAGAGAAGACCTGCAGGGTCCATGTTGTCATCATTCATAGGGACTGTTGATTGCTTATTGCGCTCTCGGGATTGGCGGCGGCGCTTTAAAATTTCATCTTTATTTTTTGCATATCGTTCCCTATCCCTCTGCCTTTTGAGCTCTTTAGGGTCTGCATATACTACCTCTTTAGGACAAAAATCACCAGAGGCTGAAACAGATTTTAATATATATGATGTTTTAGGTTGATGTTACATACCTTTGTACTCATTGTCCACAGTTAACAAAGATTGTGGTGAATCAGATATAGTGGTCATCATAGATGTCTTGCTTTGCTGAACTACTGGATCCTTACCTACAAATACATTGTCTAAAATATTATCAGAATTCCGTGTATAATTTTGCAATATAGGAACATATTAGAACACATTACCTCCTGCAGGTGCTCTGTACTGCTGTTGGGTGACATGGAGCTGCCCAGTAGTTTGAGAATGACATAAGCTGTTTTCAGCAAGCCCTGGGTCTGTTGCCTTTTTTTTTTAACTCCCGTGCTTCGCGCCGGCGATTTGAAATGTCATCTTTATTATTTGCATACCTCTGTCTATGCCTTTGCTTTTTTGGCTTGATTAGGATCTGCAGCTGTGTAATGGTTCACAATGTTCTTGTATAAATAAATGACATAATATAGGTTCATGTTATCTACCTTGTACTTTCGTGTTAGTTATGTCCTGCAATGAATGGTGGCTAGAAGATGACATTATGATCTGTGCTTCCTCTGTATGAAAAGTAAGTAACAATCACTTCAACAATTACGGCCCTGGTTTAAATTAACTCAGAAAATATTGACCATGGAAAACCTGCAGTACATTTTTAATATTGGCACTTATTACTTTGTTCAAAACCTACATGTCTATGTTTAAAATTATCTGCGATCTATAGCAAGTATGTATTGCAAAATAAATGGAAACGTCTTGCAATTGTAACAAACCTGTGATTTTGCAGGCTTCAAATTTGAAAAGAAGCTGCAGTGATGCAGCGTTGGCTCCTCCTTAGGCGGCTGTCGTCGAGTTGTGGACGGATGGCCGGACGTTTGGACGACGATGGAAGGCGGACGATGGCGCAGTGGCGGCGGCCGGCACCCTACGGCGCAGAGATCTCGGCGGAGGTGGTCGGCGCCCCACGGCGACGATCAGGCGGCCGTGCACAACTGAAGCGCCACGACTCGAAGACGGTAGCCGGCGCTGCAGTGGCAGTGGTCGCTGTCGGCAAAACCGTTGGACGGAGTGGGCGCGGCTGGCGTGATGAGGCACGGCGGCGATAGGCCGGTGGTTAAGGCGGCTGGCGTGATGAAGCACGGCGGCGACAGGCCGGTGGTGAAGGCAACGGAGGCGTCGTTCGTCGCCGCACGACTGGTGCGGTTACGTACAATTTTCTTGCCGAAAGCTTTTTTTTTCGCCAGAGGTTCCAGTACGCCAGCGTGGTTCGATCGTTTGCAGTCCGCCAGGGAGTGTCCGCCCCTGTTTGTAGCGTTGGATGAATGATGTACGGCTGACATCGTTTGGATCACCACCCTCTCTGTCTTTTTATATAATATATATATAAACTAGCAAAAGTGCCCGTGCGTTGCACCGGGAGAAAGAAAATTTCGAACACTCCGGCGAGTCATCTGTGTGACACGTCTCCTACATGTCATCATCGATGAAGGCACATAAAAACTCTAACGCTCCAACGTATCATCTATGATGACACTTCTCGTATGTGCCACCATCGACGAAGGCTCATAGTATCTGTTGATAACTGTATCACGCATAAGTTCCATATCTATTATTAGTTTCAATCTTTATTACTGGGATCAGGACCTGATGCAATCCATGTAGCTTTTAAGGTAAATCACATAGGCATTAACAGGAGCTTTCCCAGCGTCGTGGATAATGTGTCCTTGCCTCCTCGGCGAGTGAGGCTAATAGCACGGTAGCCAGTCATGGCCGGTGTAGCGCATGGCTGATTCAGGAGCCATGTCCGAGTGTTTCCGTAGCGTTGGTACATGATGTTTCTTGGCCACTCGCTGACTCGGTGGGGTGGACATCATTTCCTGGTGAGAGGGGTGCACCCTCCTCCGTTGCCGAGGAGACCACCAATGTATTTATGCACAGGCTCTCGGTGTATACATGTGACAATGTATCTGAGGTGATACATGATGAAAACGTGTTCGAGGTGACCAGTCACAAGGCGGCGAGCTTGGCTACCGCACATCACACATGTTGAGGTAGAAGTGAGAGCCCACAAATTTTACATAAAACTATAATTTCTTTAAAACAAGAGATTGAAAGAACAATTATAAAACACACTACGATCTAGTATAAGACCATATGTAAGTTACCTAGCTTCTTTTCTTGATCAATCCAAGATCCATGGTCATGCGTGGTTGCAGTGCCCACCAACGAAATGCTCCTCCTCATCCAATGTATTTCAGGCCGCGAGCCACGGCCCGTCTACGCTCATTCATACAATGTAAGTTACCTAGCTTCTTTTGTTGATCAATCCAAGATCCATGGTCGTGCGTCGTTGCCGTGCCCACCAACGAAATGATCCTCCTCATCCAATGTATTTCAGGCCGCGAGCCACGGCCCGTCTACGCTCAGATTTCCGAAACCTCTTGGGGCCAGGTTTTCTCCCATGGCAGTTTATATAGTGCTTCTCTTTTCTTAGCTGCTCTCTTGCCCTTTCTCTTAACTCGCTGTTAGTTGTATATGCTGCTACTCTTTTCTTAGGAGGCTTGTTGATATCCAGAGCATTTACGTATATAAACAGGGTAGAATCGATCTAAAGAACCGATGTGGGACTACTGGCATGCATAGGATATGGACGTCAGGGTCTCTGAGACTCTGCCCATCAGCGAAATTTTGAACCGTGCTTACTGCCCCATATAAATGAAGTCTGCAACGATTTAATGCGGAGCTGGCCCGCCAACTAAAAAACTGAAAAACGGTTTCAAAACTGTTCAAATGGAACAATATGCCACGAATTTCGGAGATGTATGAAGACGTACATGATTTAGACATCATTCCTAATCAAATCACACAAAATTTTGGTTTTCACCATTTTCTCCTAGCAATCACTTGTTGAGTCATTATTTCTATTCTTCGCAAAGATTAAAAAAAATCTACAAATCATATTATGTGTCATAGAGAGCCTAAATATTTAATTATAGAGGTTACAACTTACAGCAAATATGAATAATGAACTATCTCAGTTAATTAACCAAACAGCTCCATGTGGTTAGTTCAGTGCAGCAACACTGTATTTATTTAAAAAATCGTGCAGAAGCATTGCTGTGTTCTTGTTCGTGCTTTAGCTTCCTCTATAGTGTATTCAACAAAATGCAGGTCTAATTTCTTTTACTGAGCTAGTCCAAGATATATCTGCTTGTCGCTGCTAGCTCTGCCTTACTGATAGAGCGTTCCTGCTGGGATGCTGCTCCTCGCCACTGCTTAGTCGCCTCCTCCCAAATGTCTGTATTCGCTGAAATCCAGCACTTTATCTGCAGTCCAATCTCCGCCCTATGTTTCCAGCTCCTAGCTGCAGTAGGTCTTCTGGTCATCCTCGCCGCTGCCGTTGTATACACAATCCTACGCCTCGCCTCGTCATGCGATTACTGCGCGATGTCACCTCTGTTCTGACGCCAGCGCCGCGACCAAGCGGCAGATTTAATTAGGGCTGAACACGGGCGTACCACACCGCACTCCGCATGCCCTGCAACGTCAGCGGCACAGGCCGACCTCCACCTGATCTTCACCCGTGCGTAGGAGGGGAAGCCCGGGCCTTCGTGGAGGCGCCCGTGCGGCTGGTGGATAGATCGGAAGAGGTGGAGGAGATTGGAGCGGGCTTGGGCGCGGAAGCTCACCGATGGGGAATAGTGGAGGGAGATGGAGGCGGGGCGCCGATCCAGCGTCAGATGGAGGACGGGGCAGGGGGCGTCGGGGGCTGCTCCTGCCGGCGAGGTGACTTGTTCCGGTTCTAGCGGAAAGGAGGCGCAACGGCTGGAAATTGAAGGAGGCTGCGGCGGCCGGCGGAAGAGCAGGGCAGAGCGGGGCTGGCCGCCGGCCTGTAGGAGGGTGGGCATTGTTATTTCGTTTGACCGGTATGATGATATATGTGTTGGATAATCAGGCACAATTTCCATGATTAATTCCAGAATATTAAGCATGACGACAGTAACTACTAACATATGAAACTAGAACATACTAGATGTAGTGATCAACATGAACAGTAGCATAGCAAACAGTTCAACATCCATCGCTAAACAGATCGAGATATGTCGCACGTACCGATCTGGTGGAGGTGGCGGTGGAGGTGTAGCAGATGATGTCGCGGCAGTAACGTTGTTGATGACAACGTTGTTGACGACGGGGACGACGGGTCGAAGTAGATGACGTTGAAGACGACGGTAGGCAGCACCGCCCGACTTGGACGGAAGGCGACCCGTGATGAAGAGCTTGAGCAGTCGCGCAGAGCGCTTCCCAAAAACCTAATTCGCCCTCTCCCGTACAGGATCGCAAGGACGAGCGGTTCCGGAGACCTGCTCTCTCGTTCGCCGATGCACGTCGGCGCGCGGGATGGAGTAGGCTACGATGGCCACGCCCACGTCGCACGAACGTTTCGAGTCGGTTACAGATAGCCCACGATCCGGGAGCGACCCGAACAGACTAACTGCGACGCGTCCGTCTAGGACTCTGTTCGTTTTCCTGAGCTGCAAAAAGTAAGGAAAGTCTCGGCTCGAGGCTCAATCCACTCACCACGAGCGTGTCGCGTCGCGACGTGACGTGTCGTGTCGAGTCGAGTCGAGACGAGCGAGCGAGGAGGAGGAGCGCGCGCGTGTAGCACTCCTATTCTCACTCACTTACTAGTGGTGGAACAACCCACCTTATAAGGTGGTCTAACTTCCTCCCAACTTTCCATGTGGGACTAAACTTCCCACCTCTTGCCACTCCCTAGTGAGCTGCCACCAACTTGGGCTCAAACTCACAAGGCTTCCACTATGTGGGCTTTGAGATTTATAGGAAAATCTGAAATCTAGTATGAGCCACTAAGTGTAGGCCCAATATTTCAACAATCCTCCACCAGATCTCAAATCCCCATTTAGAGATTTACCAATACTCGCTGCTTGTTTATATACCAGTGTTTCAGCGGAGACTGTTAAGTTGAACTTCCGCCTAGAACCTTAAGCTACATCCATTCACACTTGAACAATGGACTAAGCCTTGAATTGCAAGTTTTGCGTGAACAGGGTTTCACTCAAAGTCATGACCAGTACATGGCTGCCAGTAGCCTACCCCGCGGGTGAAGCATATGCGTCATATTTCGTGGTCTCTTCATGAGTTTACTAGAGATCACCCAAAATCTCATAGATTGCGACGTTTAACAATCGGACTCATATAGGTGTGTTATTTCAAGAATGCTCTGTAGGACAGCATCTTTGCTAATATAGCCAACATAAAAACATTAAGGCTTGTTGCCAACCTGCCTTACAGCAATTGAGAGTTGTGCATCTTCACATAGAGAGGGTTACATTATACTCTCCTCAATTAAACCACTAGCTTGTTCTTCCCAGGTCCTAATTCACGGGATCTCCGATCACAAAGGTTGGGTTACCACTATGGTGTAACATCAACGGGTCTCAAACCCATCTCCCTCGATGCACTTTCTATCACATTACGTGATAGTCCCTTTGTAAAGGGATCTGCCAGGTTTTTGTCTGTTTGAATATAGGTAACAGTTATTACTCCGGAGTTTCGCAATTTCCTGACAGACTTCAAACGTCTCTTGACGTGTCTTGATGACTTCGCGTTATCCTTAGAATTGTTCACTTTGACAATTACAGTTTGATTATCACAATTCAAAAGGATTGCCGGAACAGGTTTTTCAACCACAGGCAAGTCCATCAAGAGCTCACGCAACCATTCTGATTCAACAGTGGTTGTGTCTAAAGCAGTAAGTTCTGCTTCCATAGTTGACCTCGTCAATATGGTTTGCTTGCAAGATCTCCATGATACTGCGCCACCTCCAAAGGTAAATACATACCCACTTGTGGCGTACAGATCAGCTATATCTGAGATCCAATTTGAATCACTATATCCTTCAAGCACAGCTGGGTGTCCTGAATAGTGAATCCCATAACTCATTGTACCACATAGGTAGCGCATGACCCTATCAAGTGCATGCCAATGATCGCACTACCGGGTTTGACATGAGCCTACTCAACTTGCTAACAGCAAAAGAGATGTCGGGTCTAGTCGCGCTCGCTAAGTACATGAGTGAGCCAACGATCTGAGAATATCTCAATTGATCTATGGCAATCCTCCGGTTCTTGCGTAGTGTCACACTGGGATCATAAGGTGTTGGAGAAGACTTGATATCAATATAGCCGAACCGGCTCAAAATCTTCTCAACATAATGGGATTGCGTTAGAGTAATCCCACTCTCGTTCTTAATCAGCATGATGTTCAGAATCACATCAGCTTCTCCCAGATCTTTCATATCAAAGCTCTTTGACAAGAAAGACTTGACCTCGTGTATTACTCTCATGTTTGTACCAAAGATCAGAATATCATCCACATACAAACATAGTATAACACCTTCGCCCCCACCATAGCGATAGTAAACACACTTGTCAGCCTCATTGACAACAAAGCCTACAGAAGTTAAAGTTCTGTCAAACTTCTCATGCCATTGCTTAGGTGCTTGTTTCAGGCCATATAAGGATTTCAGCAACTTGCACACCTTTCTTTCTTCACCTTTTACTACAAACCCATCAGGCTGATCCATATAGATTTCCTCGTCCAACTCTCCATTAAGGAAAGCTGTCTTTACGTCCATTTGATGAACGATAAGACCATAGGAGGCAGCCATGGATAGTAGTACTCGAATGGTGGTAAGTCTAGCGACAGGTGAATAGGTGTCGAAGTAATCTTCGCCTTCTCTCTGTGTGTAGCCTTTCGCTACAAGCCGCGCCTTGTACTTTTCAATAGTACCATCAGGTCTTAGCTTCTTCTTGAACACCCATTTGCAGCCCACAGGCTTGCATCCATGGGAGTCGTTACGATAGCTCCCAAGTTCCATTAGAAAGGATCGAGTCCATCTCGTTATGGACAGCTTCTTTCCGATCATCTGCATCACGGAGATGCATATGCCTCTGCAATGGACGTGGGAGTATCATCCACAAGGTACACAATGAAATCATCACCAAAGGAATTTTCAATCCTTCGTCTCTTGCTCCGTTTAGGAGCTTCATTGTCATCCTTCTCAGTAACATTCTCATGTGACACTACAAGAAATGTGTTGACTAGTGACCTTGTGATAGTGACCGTGGATGAATTGGTCATACATCTATGACCATCTGGCACTAAAAGGTCCTAAGGCGTTTGAGAGGGTGCAAACCCTAAATTATTACGACCTTTTTAGTCAGAAAAGTCATAATTTATTTACTTGAATTGGTCACAGAGAAAATGATATGGTCCACGACCTTATTTTTGGCTTATCACAACCAATTTAATTGGTCATGATCCTAATTTAGATGATTTGAAATGACTGGTTGGCCACCTGATCAATTTATTTACTTTCTCTATGAGAGGTTCGTAGAATAATTTTGAAATCCAAAAATTTGGTGGTTTGTATATAAAATATGGTCTAGTATTCTTTAAAATTTGGTTGGTCCAATTCTAAAATGGTTTCTTAGTAGGTGTTTTAAGAAAGACCCATTTTTAACGCTTAGAAAATGGTCTTTTTGTGTAAAGGAAATGAAACTCCCAACATTAGTATTGTTTTACATCCCAAGATGAATACATATATACAACATGAGATCAGTTGAATAGGAGGGACCTACATTTCAATCTAATATTCTAATAGAGTGTAACTGACACGCGACGCCTATGTGTCAATCCAATATATTTCATTGACGTGTCAATCCGCATCACCTTTAGACACCTAGATGTCATGGTGATGCATATTTTAATTGAACATATAAAAACTACACACATTTTTCAATTTATTTTATTGCTCATGAGTCATGAAACTATTTTTATCATGTCGCAAGTAGCGAGAAAAAGTGAACTATGTTTTGCATGGTACCATTAGACAGTGTATGGTGGGGTCCCATCTGCATCCTGTCTACGGTGATATGCAAAAGAGAGTTTGAAGAAAAGGACTTCGGAGGAAAAATTTGGGAAACGAGCGCGCGACACGAATCCTCTGTCCCGCCACCGCATCCCTCCATCCTCCCTATTATCCCGCCTCTTCTATTGCAAAACGGGTACAAACCCTAGCTTCCCTACCCCGTGCTGCCACCACCTCCCTCGCTCCTCCCCTTTCCTCACGCCGCCCCGAGCCGCCCATCGATCCAAGCCCGACGACGCTAGATCCGCAGCCCACCATCCCCATCTTCCGCTCCCTCCCTCCACCAGTCGCGCTCTCGCGGCATCCCATCGATTCTAAACCGAAATCGCGAGATCCACCATCTTGGCCGCACGTTCCTGCGCCGCAGTGACGGGCGGTTCCGACTCCTCCGGCTGCGCGTTCGTCCTCGACGTCGTCTTCGCGTAGTCACCCATCTGCAGGTTCAGCCACCGGGAGCCTCGTCCTCTGTTTCTTTCTGAACTGCAAATATATCTCAAATCATGATTCGTCATGAACATGCCTTCCGGTTGGTGGAGTGCAGGAGCACAGTTCAACCCGCCATGGTCGTCGCTCCATGCTCGGCCTCGTGCCTCGCACCATGGACTCGGTGCGCCCAGGACTCTCCAGCCAGATCTTCAGCTCTGACAACTTCGTCATCAGCCAGTTCGGCGCCGGGAAAAACTGGTCGAAGGGCCACTACACCGAGGGCGCGGAGCTCATCGACTATTTCTTGATGTCGTCTGCAAGGAGGCCGAGAACTGGGACTGCGTCGAGGGTAATATTATCATCCCGTCTCGTCTGCATCTCATTTCTGTTGGATTTTATGCGTTGACGTTAGATCTAGGTTGAGCCGTTCGTCAAGGAGTGAGACCTCGTCCGGATAATTGTTCTTGAGTGTGGGTTGGACAAAATTTATCCTGTTACTCTTTGGTCTCTGTGATTAGCCTATTGGCTTTACATCAATTTTATGTTTTGTTCTATCATGTTAGCCTTTGTAAACCTACTTCCTAATAACATCACAATAAAGTCAAGAGACCATTAGGCCTGTTCCTTTTCAGCTTTGGAAATCTGAATTATCAACTATTGTTACCAAACTTCTCGATTGTTCAAATAAATTATATCTTATTTGAAGAAATCTTATTGCTATGTCACAGTTGTTTTATCGCAAATCAGACACTTAAAATTAATTCATTTAAAAAGTCTTCATTGCTAGTTGGTGCACACGCCCTACGACATCTTCGGAAGCTGCTCCTCGGAATTTTTCCCTGCAAGCCCCTAAACGACTACATCTCATCTAACAGTGTTGGGGAAAGGGTTGGGAAATCTCCCGTGGCGCAGTTTCTCGAAGATGTCGTTGGTGCACACGCCCTACGGCATCTTCAGAAACTGCGCCTTGGAATTTTTTCCTGCAAGCCCCTGAACGACTACATCTTATCTAACAGTGTTGGGGAAAGGGTTGGGAAATCTCCCGTGGCGCAGTTTCTCGAAGATGTCGTTGGTGCACACGCCCTACGGCATCTTCAGAAACTGCGCCTTGGAATTTTTTCCTGCAAGCCCCTGAACGACTACATCTCATCTAACAGTGTTGGGGAAAGGGTTGGGAAATCTCCCGTGGCGCATCTCCACTTTTAATATCTTACATACAGTTACATGATTACACAAAAATAAATGGGAAATTGATTGCCATGTTGAGATACTCATTTGTGCCATGAACATTCTTCAATTAACTTGATGATGGAGCATCTTCATCATTTAATTAATCTTATTCGGCCGTAACCATGGAGCATCTTCATCATTTAACTTGATGCTTGGATCAATGTTCACTCTGAAGGGTGGAATTTCATCAAACTGATTATAATCTTCTGACATGTCTGTCTTGTCCTCCACTCCCACGATGTTTCTTTTTCCAGAAAGAACTATGTGGCGCTTTGGCTCATCGTTTGATATATTTGTTTCCTTATGTTTCCTTTTTCTTGGTTTGGTAGACATATCCTTCACATAGAAAACCTGGGCCACATCCTTGGCTAGGACGAATGGTTCGTCTCTATACCCAAGATTGTTGAGATCCACTGTTGTCATTCCATACAACTTGTCTACCTGAACCCCGCCTCCTGTTTTGTTGACCCATTTGCACCTAAACAAAGGGACCTTAAAAGAAGGTCCATAGTCAAGTTCCCATATATCCTCTATGTAACCATAATATGTGTCATTTGGGTCTTCATTCATTATTGCATCAAACCGGACACCACTGTTTTGGTTGGTGCTCTTTTTATCTTGGGCGATCGTGTAAAATGTATTCCCATTTATCTCGTACCCTTGGAAAGTCACTACGATCGAAGATGGTGTACGGGCCAGCAAGTACAACTGATCTTCAATATCTTTGTTATTCAGGAGATGTTTTTGCAACCAACCGCCGAAAGTCGACATGTGTTCACGTCTAATCCAATCGTTCGACTGCCCCGGGTTCTGGGAGCGTAGAAAGTTCTTGTGGTCACCGATATACGGAGCCACCAAGGTGGAACTTTGTAGAACTGTGTAGTGTGCTTGAGTCAAAGAAATCCCGTCCCTACATATCATTGATTTCCTTCCTAGCGTGCCTTTTCCACTTAGTCTCCCTTCATGCCGCGATTCAGGAACACCAATCGGCTTAAGGTCAGGAATAAAGTCAACACAGAATTCAATGACCTCATCTGTTCCATAGCCCTTGGAGATGCTTCCTTCTGGCCTAGCACGGTTATGAACATATTTCTTTAAGACTCCCATGAACCTCTCGAAGGGGAACATATTGTGTAGAAACACAGGACCGGGAATGCAAATCTCATCGACCAGGTGAACGAGGAGATGTGTCATAATATTGAAGAAGGATGGTGGGAACACCAGCTCAAAACTAACGAGACATTGGACCACATCATTCTCCAACCTCGGTAGAATTTCTGGATTTATTACCTTCTGAGAAATTGCATTGAGGAATGCACATAGCTTCACAATGGGCAGTCGAACATTTTCCGGTAGAAGCCCTCTCAATGCAATCGGAAGAAACTGTGTCATTATCACGTGACAGTCATGAGACTTCAGGTTCTGGAATGTTTTCTTCTCCATATTTATTATTCTCTTTATATTGGAGGAGAAGCCAGACGGGACCTTGATACTGCTCAGACATTCAAAAAATATTTCCTTCTCTGCTTTTGTAAGAGCGTAGCTGGAGTAATGACGTCCTTTAACTCTCTCTCATGCAGTTTTTTGGGGGTCTTTCCTACGTTGCTGGTCCTCCTGTGCTTCTGGTGTATCTTTTGTCTTCCCGTACACGCCCAGAAAGCCTAGCAGGTTCACGCAAAGATTCTTCGTCACGTGCATCACATCGATTGAAGAGCGGACCTCTAAGACTTCCCAATAGGGTAGATCCCAAAATATAGATTTCTTCTTCCACATGGGCGTGTGTCCGGCATCGTCATTCGGAACAGACCGTCCGCCAGGACCCTTTCCAAATATTACATCTAGATCCTTGACCATACCAAATATATCAACACCATCACGATGGAGAGGCTTCCTCCGGTGATCAGCCTCACCGTTGTAATGCTTGCCTTTCTTTCTTACGGGATGGGTAAGCCTAAGAAATCGACGATGCCCCAGGTACACGACCTTCTTACATTTTTCCAAATAATCACCTTCGAGCTCATGTAAACAGTGCGTGCATGCATTGTATCCCTTGTTTGACTGTCCTGAAATGTTACCAAGAGCAGGCCAGTCATTGATGGTTACGAAAAGCAGCGCTCTTAGGTCAAATTCCTCCTGCTTGTGCTCGTCCCACACACGTACACCTGCTAGAGACCACAGCTGTAGAAGTTCTTCAACTAATGGCTTCAGGTACACATCAATGTCGTTCCCGGGTTGCTTCGGGCCTTGTATGAGCACTGGCATCATAATGAACTTCCGCTTCATGCACAACCAAGGAGGAAGGTTATATATACAAAGAGTCACAGGCCAGGTGCTATGGCTGCAGCTCTGCTCTCCAAAAGGATTCATGCCATCTGTACTTAGACCAAACCGTAAGTTCCTTGCATCCTGTGCAAAGTTTGGGAACTCTCTATCGATTTTTCTCCATTGGGAGCCATCAGCAGGGTGCCTCAACATCACGTCTTTCTTACGGTCTTCTTTGTGCCATCGCAACAACCTAGCATGCTCTTTATTTCTGAACAAGCGTTTCAGCCGTGGTATTATAGGAGCAGACCACATAACCTTGGCAGGAACCCTCTTCCTGGGGCGCTCGCCCTCAACATCACCAGGGTCATCTCGTCTGATCTTATACCGCAATGCAGTGCACACCGGACATGCATCCAAATTCTCGTACTCACCGCGGTAGAGGATGCAGTCATTAATGCATGCATGTATCTTTTGCACATCTAATCCTAGAGGGCAGACAATCTTATTCGCTTCGTACGTACTGGCGGGCAATCCGTTACCCCTTGGAAGCTTCCTCTTAATTATTGTCAGCAACTTTCCAAATCCTGAGTCAGTGACACCGTTCTCTGCCTTCCATTGCAGCAATTTCAGTGTGCTGCCTAGCTTTTTATGGCCATCTTCGCAAGTTGGGTATAACAATTTGTTGTGATCTTCTATCATCTTGTCGAAGGCCAACCTTTCCTTTTCAGTTTCACATTCTCTCCTTGCATCAGCAATGGCCCGGCCAAGATCATCATCAGCAGGCTCATCTGGTGCCTCTTGATCTTCTACTTCATTGTCTTCATTGCCTTCTGCAGTATCATCGTATTCAGGGAAATTGGGATAACCGTCATCATCCTCTTCCTCTTCGACATTGTCTTCCATCATAACCCCTCTTTCTCCGTGCTTGGTCCAACAATAGTAACTGGGCATGAAACCGGATCGCAGAAGGTGGCTGTGAATGAGACTCGAGTGAGCGTAATTTACGGTATTCTTGCAGTCCACACATGGACAATACATGAAGCCACCATGTTTGTTTGCCTCCGCCACGGCCATAAAATTATCCAGGCCCGCAGTGAACTCGTCAAACCGTCGGTCAATGTACATCCATTGCCGATTCATCTGCATGATATAATTAAGCTGATCAAAACCATTACAGAACATCACGATGTATGTATACACATGCATTTTATCAATTGCAGATGAAAAGGATAAAGTTGTTAACCTCGATGAAGAAGAAAAAAGCAAGTTAAGTGTGGCTTGATTTGTGTAAACTCAAGTGGCAAATCCTCTTAAGCATTTCATCAAACACCTCTTGTGCATGTGAAGAAGAGAGGAGAGCAATACACCCCTCTTGTGAAGAAAGTGAAAAAATGGCCAAGTGTGGCTCACACTTGGGCAGGGGCAAGGTTATATAGCAAGAGGCGGGGCCTTTGGACCCGGTTTGTATTACAAACCGGGACTAAAGGGTTCCTAAACCAGATAGTCAGTATAATCCTATTTGACCAAGAACTTCACATTATAGAAACTTAACATTATAGAAACTTTCTAAACCAGATAGTCAGTATAATCCTATTTGACCAAGAACTTCACACATGTTTACTTGTTGTGAAAAGATAGATAAATTACTGTTTTTACTGCTATCATTGACAAAATAATCTATTGCAGTTTTTTTCAGAAATGTACTTAAGTGTTTTGTCTTCTTGATTTCTGAAGTATCCGTCTTCTTGATTTCTTAAGTGTTTCATCCTCATTACATTTGTACAACATAGTAAGTAGAAATAAAATAAAAGATGAATATTGTCTAATTATTTGTTTACTCGACCCCCTATGTGTTCCCTCATCTTGCTATCATTTATGTTTGAGAGAGCAGTGATATGAAGGCATAACAATTACACTATTATATAATGATTTATCAATAGCTATGCTTAGAATTTTTCCTAAAGTCTCTGTTGTTCCTACTGTTGCAGCTACAATTTGGTTTGCGTTGTTCCTACTACTGCAGCTACAATTTGGATAAGTCAAGAATATGCATGGTTGCGGATAGAATAGAGTCTATGGAACCTGTTGTTGATTAGCTTTCGGTACTTGATCATCTGCACCCAGACACCAATGACGCCGAAGGTGACAGAATCACCTCATACCCCTGAAAGCTAACCTTCTTCACCGAAACATTTCCACATTTTATCGGTTTGCATCTGCCAGTATTTATTACCGAATAGCTGATAGCACAAACTCCCTTGTTTAAACTGTTAAACACGCATGACTAGTCAGAAAATTCAGTTAGCTGCTCATAGAGAGCTCTGAGCCAGCCCATGGCCAGTTGGCCATTCTGTCCAGTGATAACAACGATGCCCACTTGCGCTAGAGTTCATCTAACTGTTTATGCAGTGCATGTTATATGATACACTTACAGTTGTTTGATGCTTAATATTTATGCAGTACTTAGCAGTAAATGCGCTGTGAGCTTAAATTTTTATTTCATTCATATGTTGCCTTTGTGGTGATGTTTTTTCAAAATGATGCATAGTAGAACAGTTCGATGGCAAATTGAATAGTTTGGTGATGTACATCCAGGGTAAGATTCAATCATTGAACTTGTTAGTGGTGGAACGTATTGCACATAACCAA
The DNA here is from genome assembly GCF_019359855.2 of Lolium perenne. Lineage (NCBI taxonomy): Eukaryota > Viridiplantae > Streptophyta > Magnoliopsida > Poales > Poaceae > Lolium > Lolium perenne. The sequence continues at coordinate 48,232,998 of NC_067244.2, forward strand.
GCTAATGTGGGTTCCTTGTACCACCTTTTTTTCACTCACTATCCATTGGACCATAGATGGAATGTAAGTGCAAGGTAGCTATCATAATTACCATGCACGTCTCCAGGTCAAACTTCTATTTCTTATGGATATTGGTAAGTTTGGTCCTAGTAATGTGATGCATTCTAGGTCATACACAACCAGCCACTTGTCAAAAGCTATCACTTGCGTTCCATTTTTCTGTGATGCACTGATTGTTAAGGAAACCGACAATGCTATGTAGGAAACCATTTGGCTGTTGCCTTAGTGCTCATTAATTAGTGCTAGTTGAGAAAGTTAAAGTAGTCACATAATCTGTTTGGTAGACAAAAATTTTGTGTTGAAGAAACATCATCCTAAGTTATTTTTCCACTATGGTTGATGTTGCAGACCCCTTTGCTGTCTGTTGTTGAATGATCCAAGTATTGGGACAATCTTTTATCGGTAAACTTTACCACTTTTGCAAATACGATTGTACATTCCTTCTTAATCAGTTTGATTATTTTCAATTTATTTGTTAAACCAGTATCAGAGTTGAGCGTACTACCACCTTTTCCATCAGTAATTTTCTAAGTTCTCTATGGATTTGTAGTGCTGAACTGCATCTTATTATGCTAATGCAGTGCTTAACCTACTCACAAATTTTGCACACTGCATGGAAGACGGGAAGAAGGTTTGAGAGCTACAATCAGATAGGGAACTTCTCAATGTCTTTGTTTAATGATTAAAATTTTCAGTATTAGAGCTGCTGAACTTGTTCTATGACTTGATTTTCAAAGCACATTTTTCTATGCACTTTATTTCTGCATATTCTGAAATTGATCTATTCTCATGCCTCTCAAGCTGAACATGGGAAGGATTACCATATGCTGCCCAAGAAGGTGAAATAAACTGATGCAATGTTTGTCTCTTAATGGAAATTCTTGCAGGTAATGATTCTAGGCGGTGTATTTTGCTTGCTGGAGATACTTTGTTGGGAGATAATTGGTTGTGATGTATCAAACTGTAAAGCTGGCTGTTATGTAATGGTTTTATGTAATGCCAAAGTGAGATGATAAGTTTTTATGTAATGCTGAAGTGAGACGATAAGTTTTGAAATACTGTGGAGCTGGTATCTACTGTAACTCAAATGTTATATGTATATTGATTGTAAATAAAAGCATGGGCCTTATGGCCAGAAAGTAACTACTGGTCGTGTTGTATAGTGCCTAACCTTAGTTTGGCCAAGATATGTCTTGGCCCAAACAAAATTCGATTGGAACAGATCAGAAAAATATTTTAAAGGTCGTGAATGAAAAATATTATGCTTGTGAATAGGCTGAGGCCCATTAATAAAATGGATAGTAAAATGATCGTGGCATGGAAAATAAAAAAGGCTAAAGATTTGGGCTTGGCCCAATAAACTAACCAGATTTCAGAAATAAATGAGATAAATGGGCCAGAATTTTGGGCTCGGGACCATTTGGTTTTGTCATAGATCTGCCACATAGGATTCGCCACGTTGGATCTGACGTGGATAGGATAGATTGCCTGTGACCACAATTTTGGTCATAGAATCTACGACCATCAATTTTGGTCGTAGCCCTCTATGACAAATATAAAATAAAGGTCGTTGTGAGCCGTCAGTGACGCTCAACTGGCGACCAACAGTTTTTGGTCAGGACGTGGTCATAAATGGCGCACAATGACCTTCCCGTGACCAATATGGAGGGTCGCGAGTTAGCATATTTCTTGTAGTGTGATTGTTCAAAATACTCATTAGATGTACTGGACTCAGGAATTATCTCAGTAGAAATTCTAGCAATGCTATGCATATCTTTCATAGGAAACATATTCTCAAAAAATGTTGCATCACGAGATTCCATAATAGTATCAACATGCATATCAGGTACCTCGGATTGAACTACTAAAAATCTATATCCTACACTCCGAGGAGCATAACCTAGAAAGATACAATCCACTGTCTTTGGTCCAAGTTTGCGCTTCTTAGTAATTGGAATATTGACTTTCGCCAAACATCCCCATGTGCGCAAATACGAAAGTGATGGTTTTCTCCCAGCCCACTCCTCGTAAGGGGTTTTATCTTTATTCTTGTTAGGAACTCTATTCAGGACATGACATGAAGTCAACAAATCCTCCCCCCACCATGCCTTTGATAAACCAGCAGTGGCTAACATGAAATTCACCAAGTCAGTCAGCGTGCGGTTTTTCCTCTCGGCAACCCCGTTTGATTGGGGTGAATAGGGAGGCATCCTCTCATGAATAATGCCATGTTCCTCACAGAATTCATCAAAGATTTTAGGAAAATATTCGCCACCACGATCCGACCTAAGACGCTTGATCTTTCTCTCTAGTTGATTTTCAACTTCTGCCTTATAAATTTTAAAGTAGTCTAAAGCTTCATCTTTAGTTCGCAACAAATAAACATAGCAAAATCTAGTCGCATCATCAATCAATGTCATGAAATATCTCTTTCCACCTTTTGTCAACACACCATTCATCTCGCATAGATCAGAATGTATGAGTTCTAGAGGTGCCAGGTTTCTCTCCTCGGCCGCCTTGTGAGGCTTCCGAGGTTGCTTTGATTGCACACAACTATGGCACTTAGAACCTTTGGCAATGGTGAAATTCGGAATTAAACTTAAACTGGATAGCCGAGACATTAAACCAAAATTAATGTGACATAAACGAGAATGCCAAACACTGGTATCATCACTAACATTGCCACATATATGGTTCACAGACTTATTACTGAAATCGAGAAGCGAAAAGCGGAACAAGCCTCCGCACTCATAGCCTTTACCAATAAATTGTCCAAACTTGGAAACAACTACTTTATTCGACTCTAAAACAACCTTAAACCCATCTCTGCATAGAAGGGAGCCGCTAACGAGATTCTTGTTCATAGTAGGGACATGCTTTGCACGTTCCTCGGTGCACGATCTTCCCGAAGTGAACTTCAGATCTACCGTGCCAACACCACGAACGAAGCATGTGACCCATTCCCCATCAAGACGGAAGAATCCCGGGCGACCTGGTAAGAAGTGAACATGGATATGTCAGCACACACATGAACATTAGCACCTGTATCAATCCACCAACATGGAGATTGAAATACCGAAAGAACAGTAAAGAGACTACCGTACCCATCAGCATTGCTAGCGGTCACCGTGTTGACTTGCCTCGCCTTTTTCTTGCGGTCTGCCCTCTCTGGACAGTCCTTAGAAAAGTGGCCAGTCTCTCCACATGTAAAGCAGCTCAGATCTGCTTTGTTTATCATCTTCTTCTTCTTGAAGGTTGTAGTCTTCATAGGCTTATTGAAGGAGGGTTTGGTATTCCCTTTGTTCTTCTTTGTAGGGTTTCTTCTTCACCATGTTGGCGTTAGACTGACCCTCTCCTTTCTCAGTATTATCCTTAGTCCGAGCTTTCTCCTCAACATCAAGAGATGCTATCAGATTTTCAACTGATATCTCCTGTCTCTTGTGTTTGAGAGTTGTGGCAAAGTTCCTCCATGAAGGGGGCAACTTAGCGATGATGCATCCAGCCACAAACTTGTCAGGTAAGGCACACTTAAGGAGTTCAAGCTCTTTCGCAATGCACTGTATCTCATGAGCTTGTTCGACTACAGAACGGTTGTTAACCATCCTGATGTCATGGAAGTTCTCCATGATGTACGCTTCCACTTGCACATCGGTTGCACCGAACTTAGCATTCAGTGCCTCCCAGAGCTCTTTACCATCTGTTATGTGCATGTACACATCACACGAGACGATCGACAAGAATACTCAGAACGCATCCGACGAAGAGAGTATTGTTTTCCTTGAACTTGTTCTGATCTTGGTCAGATATAGTTCCTTCAGGTAAACCATCAGTAACTTCGAACACTTTCAGATGAGTAAGCCAGAGCATGGCCTTATACTGCCACCTCTTAAAGTGCACACCGGTAAACTTATCCGGCCTCAGTGCATCGGAAAAACCAGCCATTGTTAACTCAGGAAATTGCCTACAATTAGGTTTTTGGATTGTTGGATAATCAGGCACAATTTTCATGATTAATTCCAGAATATTAAGCATGACGACAGTAACTACTAACATGTGAAACTCGAACATACTAGATGTAGTGATCAACATGAACAGTAGCATAGCAAACAGTACAACATCCATCGCTAAACAGATCGAGATATGTCGCACGTACCGATCTGGTGGAGGTGGCGGTGGAGGTGTAGCAGATGATGTCGCGGCAGTAACGTTGTTGATGACAACGTTGTTGACGACGGGGACGACGGGTCGAAGTAGATGACGTTGAAGACGACGGTAGGCAGCACCGCCCGACGTGGACGGAAGGCGACCCTTGATGAAGAGCTTGAGCAGTCGCGCAGAGCGCTTCCCAAAAACCTAATTCGCCTTCTCCCGTACAGGATCGCAAGGACGAGCGGTTCCGGAGACCTGGACTCTGTTCGTTTTCCTGAGCTGCAAAAAGTAAGGAAAGTCTCGGCTCGAGGCTCAATCCACTCACCACGAGCGCGCGCGTCGTGACGAGTCGAGTCGAGTCGAGTCGAGTCGAGACGAGCGAGGAGGAGGAGCGCGCGCGTGTAGCACTCCTATTCTCACTCACTTACTAGTGGTGGAACAACCCACCTTATAAGGTGGTCTAACTTCCTCCCAACTTTCCATGTGGGACTAAACTTCCCACCTCTTGCCACTCCCTAGTGAGCTGCCACCAACTTGGGCTCAAACTTACAAGGCTTCCACTATGTGGGCTTTGAGATTTATAGGAAAATCTGAAATCTAGTATGAGCCACTAAGTCAATATTTCAACAATATGTGTGTATTATGCGATTTGGTGGGATGGCAAAACCGTCTAAAAAAAAGCGTTGACGAAACTTTTTAACAGAAACCTTACCTCCTTTATTATTAGGTATATATTAGTACATGTGCCCGTGCGGTTGCAACGGGATATACATTATTCAAAAATTGTTATGACAACAAAAATAGCAAAATCAACAATAAACATAGATTAATATTTATTTGTTTTTATCATTTCAGAACAACAACTTCTTTTGTCTCGTATTTCGTACTACCACGTGAAGACGTATATGCGATTGCCTAAGATCCTACGAGGGCTCTTTCATAAAACTCGATTGTCCACCGCAGTGTGATGGCACACAAGGCCACAATGTGTAGCAGCCTCGTTGAGCGTGTAGCTTATAAGATAGTTGCACCAATTAAGAGGCAATGAGCTACGTACCATGCTGAAGCTCTGCACATGCATGCATGAATAAATCTGCCGCGATCATCTTTATTCAACACAAGTGCAGACAAGGCCCAAAATATTTGGATCAACAACACATAATTTTCTACCTAATAAAACTTGAACAGAAAATTGAGTCCAAAATCCATTGAAATAATAAAGATCCAAGATTAATTACGAAAAAATCCATCCATGAAATCCGATCCGATTAAAGAAATCCTTGCAATTTCTTCGGCTGAACGATGGCACACTGCGGATTGCGGCAGGGCGGCGAACCAGTGAGGATAAGCAGAGGTTTGCATTGCGAGGCCAAATTGCCAGGCTAAACTGTCCACAGGTGGTACTGCGAAACAGCTCAGCGGAGCGCAGCGGTGATTCGGCCTAAGTTTCGAGCAGCCAGAAGCAGGTCCTGTATTTCGGAGACTTGCGACGCCAAGACAAAAAGTGGCGTCTCTGAAATAACTGAAGTAGGGCTGCTGCCTTCTGTAAAAAAAGCTTCACAGGCCAGCAGGAGCCTTTAGCTCGTCCAGGGGAGCCTGAACGTCTTGACGCAGCAAGTTTCCAAGGTCTCAAACTTTGGATTACTTTGATGCGTGCTGTTAGTGTTAGCGTCCTGTGATTTTGTTACTCCCTGCGTTGTTGAGGATTGAAAGGAGCAGCGATTGGCGTTGACCCGTGGAAGCATGGCGCTTCCCTGGGTTGCAGAACTTGAGCAGGTGCGGTAGACATAGCGGGGTGAAGGAGTGACCAATCGATCATCCACAGCAGGACAGCACCGACCAGGTATGGTTTGCGGAAAAGTTACGGGCTAAGCAGGGACCCCTCCGGCCTCCGTGAACCTCGCGCCGTCGTTCAGCAGCGACATGGGCCAATTGGGTGTCGTGCCGTCATCGGCCTAGTGCCGGACATCGATGTCCCACCTAGATACCGGACATGGCTGCATACGGCAACCTTGTGGCACCTGGTCACGGCGATCTTCCGGATGACCTCGGACTTGGGTAACGGCCAGTTTCCGAGTAGGCACCGCTGCCGACCCGGCTGCTATCATTGTAGAACACTACTCATGCAGTCATGCCCGGTGTACTCCGCGATCTCAGTTTTTTGTTTATCTTCGAAGTACTCAATGCTCTTCATCAGCCACGTTTCCTTCAGCGATCCGGGCGCTCGATTCGGTGTGGCGACCTCGGGCGAGGATGGACGGAGCCGTCGCGACACGGCCGGCGGGGCTTGCGGGGAAGCTCTCGATGTCGGGCCACAACGATGCGATCCAAGGACCGCGTGAGGTATCGTGGTAGGATATTGTTGCGCTTATAAAGCCAAGACTCCTCGTCCGTGACTTGGAGAAGGGAGAACGTATCCGGTTAGGTATGTTTTTCTTTACTGGGACAACCCACACCGATAAATCGAGGTAACAAAGCACACGAATCAGATCTGGTTTTTTCCCATACGGAGCCAACTAAAAACGGACGAAAACGTAAAACAATGTTGGACGAAAGCGTATTGTGACGGACCAAACCAAGGAAACCTTATTTTCTTTATTATTAGCTACTACTACTATAGATATAGATAATATAATATATTAGTGGAGATGTAACGTTGCTTCTTTCCTGTGCTTTGCCAATGGCAACCATAACGTGATCCGATCGGATCCACGCACGTCTCACCAGGTAGCGTGTCGACGGAAATCGATCTGGTGTAAACCGATCTCCAGAGAAAAAAAACCGTAGCGATCTGCCGGCGGCGCTGCCGGGTACCGCTGGCGGCAGTGTCAACCATCCGACGGGTACACTAGGACAACCATTGATATGATGATTAAGTATAAGGTTGTACCAGTGTACCAGATCTAGATATCCATATCACATCGCCTTCTTCGCCGGAATTACGTTCGCGCCGATCTCCACAGAGATCTGGCAGTCGAGAGCACCCTACAGCTGCTGGTTCTTCGCGTGACTAGTCGCGAGGAACAGGTGCTGGACAGCTACAGCGGCGCGGCCTGCTGCACCCCGTGGCCTGCCCTCTCTGTGATCAGAAGCCGGAGTCGATCCAGCATCTCATGCTCAGTTGCTCGTGGTCCGCAAGGTTTGGACTTGGGCTCCATCACTACAGTCAATTAGCCTATGTCTTCGGTAAATTTTCAGTGAAATTTCGTTCTCGTTTTGATGACTTTAGCTCACACTCGGAGCATACTTCGACGCGAGTGTTCTGAAATGTTTGAGTAAAAAGGGAAAATCTCATGTTAACGCAGGATGAAAAGGGAACAAGCGTGTACAAGTAAATGCCCTGTAACAGAGAGAAGGGAGCTTTCATTTGTAGTTCCTTGTGGTCCTACTCCTTCGTGCAAGTGAATGCTGGTAAAAGAGGCGACGAGCTTTCATTTCGAAATCAGTTCTGTGAGAATGTAATGTGACAGCTAGTTGCATATATACGCAGGTTGTATACTACGACAAGTACACGCATGATGTGAAGTGCTCGTTGGCTAAACGCATATCTAGTAGAAGTACAAAAACGACTTCGAGAGGAAATATGCGTCGCTAACGGCCGAAGCCGAAAAACGGTTAAAGAAGGAAAGACAGGATAGTGATCCCTAAAAATCGAGGCGCCTCTCTCATCATTCCTCCGCGCCGCTGCCCCTTCCCAAAAATTGAGCTCCCGTTCAACTGGCCGCCACTCCTGCTCAAAACCGCCGCCCGTCGTCGCCACCAACACATTTCTCCCTTGACGTGGCCGGAATGGCACCGGAGCTCGTCCCCGCATGCCCGCCTGAGTTTTTGGGCGGCGAATCGACGCCCGATTCGACCCCGCGACGCCGCCGATGCCGCGGAAGAGGTTGAGCAACACCGGATCGGTGCGGACGGCGGGAGCGACCAACAAGGCCATCGGCAAGCCCGCGACCATAGGTAATACGCCTCTAGCGCTGGTGTTGAGCGGCCCGCGGTCGCGGAAGATGACGGGCGATGCAAGCCCTCACTGAGTCGGCGGCGGAGAAGAGGAAAAGGAAGCCCTCACTGAGTCTTGGCCCGCGAGAGTGGTGGTGTTGGTGTTTGAGCTCGCGGAGGTAGTGGCCGAAGAAGAAGAAGAGGCCGAGGTGGTGGTGGGGTCCACAACATATACATGCTATGTTGTGGTTTTGGATCAAACTTGATCAATATGTTGTTTTTTTGGATAATATGTTGTTTTTTTGGATAATATGTATGCATGTTTAAACTTCGTATGTTTGAGATATAAAACCATGTCAAAAAAATTGCTCCTTCAAATATAGGGGATCCGATCTAGCGGCCACCGTTTGGAGGAGCAAATTTATCCTCCTATATTTTACGACGCCGTTTGCTCCTCTAAATTTTATGGGTTCTGCTAGAGATGCTCTAAGCACATGGCCTTTTACATAATGGCAGTCGCAAACATGGTTAGGAGCGATGGCAGTCCAATCCTTAACACTGGCTTCATCCATCCTCTATAAAAGTGCTTGCATTTGTCACAAAATCATATCGAGGCAAACAGTTGTGTAAAACGCAAAGCTAGAATTTCTAGTGAAAACCCAATGGGCAAATAAAGTTGACACTTCCAGTATGGCTCACAAGCTCATGGATAATAATTGTACGGGGATGGAAGGTGTCAGAAATTCATATCCATTGGTTGTGTCAGAAGTTCTTTTAGGTGACGAGTCTACTAGTCTCCTCATATGCCCCTTGAACACTGAGACGCGAACGAAAGCATTATTTAGATGTAGCTCGTGAATCTCCAAGCAACTGTGAGAAAGTACTCTCTTCAGGATATACACGGGAACACAATGGCTATGTCTAACTAAGCATGGAATTAAATACCACCAGAGTCTCGTACGGTGAGTATGTCACCACTGCGCAAATTGTTTTGCCCGTCGGTTTCTGGCTGTTAGAGGGCGAATGTGCCGCCGTAGCCAAACGAGGTCATGCAGAGGCAAGCTATGGAAAGCTCCACGCCAGCTCTTTTCACTAAGAAGTCGTTTGGAAGCCAGGCTTTCATTTCGTTTGTAGCATTTTAAAATGAATACATGTATTTATTTTATTTATATTGTAATTCCAGAAATGGACACTTGTTTGGTTACCACAGAAATTGCAATGACAGCAGAATTCAATATTAAATTTGTAAATGGCTTTTATAGACAAACGCAAATGACAGGTCTCATCTTGGAATTGTGTTTACCCATGGCATCATTTTGCTGGATTTCCTAAATGAAATGACAGACCAATTCTTTGGCAACCAAACAGCCCACCTATGAAATTCCAAAATGAATTCCAGAATTCCAGGCCCAAATGATGGATACCAAAGGACCTCTAATTGTGTATTGTATTGTGCTTGTTGACTTAATTCCTGGCACAAGCAAACTATGTCCGACCTCCCGCTGGGACTCAGTAGTGGTTGTTAGGGTAGCTGTACAGGCATGTAGGATCACCTTAGAAAAGGACAGATGTACAGAGGGGGGACATTGAACCGAATCGAAATCCACCTTTCTATTGTAAGATCGCGGGATTCAACCTAGGACAAAGATTGTATTTCCTGACTATGTTTACTGCATATTTTTTGATATAGTTTGTTCTCAGGGCACTCTACCCGCATGCTTAGCTGTGGTATTAACCTATGACAAAGTGCAAGCGAAATGTGCGTTCAGATCTGTGCTTTCATCAAAGTGTCTCGATTTGACCGAACTGCTGAGCACAGGCGAGCTCATGGACGACTCGGGCGGAGAGGAGTTTGGCGACGCGGGCGGCGGCGGCCGTGCGCCGCGTCAGATGGGCGCCCCCTGCGACGACCGGCGAGATCCTGGCTCCGCAGCGCCGCCCGGCGGGTCGGCCTCTGCCCCCGGCAACGCTCGCCTGTGAGGTAAGTTCTGGGCTCTCTCTGCTTCCGCTGAAGAGGAGGGTGTGGTGGTTTCGGCGTCTGACGGCTCGGAGGAAGATGTGTCGGACTCCGACCTCGAAGCTCTCCGGCGTAGACGGCCGGCTGCCAGCACCCTGGAAGATTTCATCCGGCGGGCTCAGGAGCTTGGGGGCTCTCTGCAGTCTGTGCGCCGTCCGTCCTTCGCCCCGGGCGGCAAAGGATCGCGTTTTCGGGGCTCGGCCCCACCGGCGCCGCCGCGGTTCCGCTGCTTGGGAGGCCGCGCTAGGGTTCCGTGCAGATCCGCCTCCGCGTGTTCTAGGCAGGGACGTCCTTCCCCCTCGCCGGTTTCGAGATCCTCTGCCTCGATGGGGTCTCCGCCGTCGGGGCATCTGGACTGGCCTACCCTGGTTCCTGGCAGGAGCGGTTCAGCTTCTTACCCGCGGCTTCGGGGTCCTGCGGTCGGCGGCGCGCAGGGTGGGGCCTCGTCGCCGGCATCGCCTCCGGCGGTCGACGGCGCGCGAGGTGGGGCCTCGTCGCCGCCTTCGCCGCCGACAGTCGACGGCGACACGCACCTGCTGGATCTGGGAGATCCGGTGTTTTTCAATTTGGTGGGCCCTGGAGACGGCGTGCAGGAGGGCCCCGCGGATGCTGCGCTGTCCGTTGACTGCGTCGTCTCCACACCCACGGGTCTGGAAGGTCGGACCATCCACTCCCCGGGCAGTGCGGTGGGCGGGCCCAGCTCGGCGGTTTCGGCCCACTGCCTCAGCCCAGTACCCGGCCTGGCGGCCCAACGCCACGGCCCAGCCCGTACGTGCCGCTATACTTGGCTCTGGCTGCCCAAGGGCTGCTCAGATACCAGGTTAGGGTTTCTTGCCAGATCGCGTGAAGTTAGGCAGCGCCTCTGCGACCCCTCTACGCCGCGTCACCGCCTCCTTCGCCCAATCCCTGCTCCGCCACCACTCTCCCGCTCCTTTGCGGCGACGGTCATGGCGGGCGGCTACGATGATGGAAGGAAGCGTCGCTTCGAGGAGGGTGCGCGACGTGACGGTGAGGCGTATGGCGGCGGCGGACGCCGCAACGACGGAGCTCGCGCGTTTCGTCAGGATGGTGGAGGCGCTGGGCGCCATGACGGTGGTGGCCGCCAGGATGGGGGCGGACGCCAGGACGGTGGCGGACGCCACGATGGTGGTGGTCGCCAAGATGGGGGCGGCCGGTGACAAGGGATTAGCTTATCAATGCCTACAGATTGTAGACTAGGGTTTTAGTCGGAAGTAGAGGGCAAGTAGATCTCGAAGGTTTCAGCCGAAAAGTGCTCGACGATGTGAAAACTAGGGTTGCGTGAAACAATGAATCGATGCTTTCTTTGTCCGTCGACTCCCCCTTATATAGGAGGCGGAGCCGAGGGATTCGTAATACACAAGTTTACAGAGTCCGGGAAGGTTTCTTCCTCATCCCGTAAGATTACAAGTATGTATTTCCTAATACAACTCTAGCTTTCCTTAATACTAACTTGGCTTCCGAACTTCATATTCATCGAGTCGTGGGCCTTCAGTAAACCACGGGTACCATCTTTGGCAGGCCCATTGGGGATGCCTATGTCAGTAGCCCCCGAGATTTTGCTTGAATCGAAGAATTAGGGAAAATCTCCAACTTTAATCATTCAATAGCTCTATCGAGTTTATCACATATCTTTAAATACGCAATTATATATTGTACAGGGGTAATGGTAGTTGGGGCTAGTTCATCTGACGGATCAGGTACTAGTTAACTGCTCTAGTGGCAATCCGCAAAAACCTACTTCAAGATCACGTCCCTGGACATGATTTCGGGATACTGGTGTTAACTTCGACAGGTGCCGCTTAAGGTCTTACCATCTGTCGAGTCCCAGTCATATTTTATCGGGTACCTAACGCGTCCGTTAGGATTTTTCTTCGTATCTGTTGATACGGAAAAAAGTAGCAAACCGACGTCAGAGACGGTGCCACGCCGCTCAGAACGGATCTGGGGTCTTACCTTCGAAGAATTTTGCGGCATTCAGAGATTATTCGCAACTTTGGCGCTCTGAGAATATATTGTCGGGTGCTTTTTCGGCTGCTGGAATAGCACATTTTATTGAGTCAACGGATGACTTATCTTGTCTTCCCGATGGGAGTATATGCGGAGTTATTTGTATAACTCGAAATATGCTCACTTTTTCTTTTTCTTTATATAATTTCATCGGGCACGCGAACAGCGTTTCCGATGGGAGTAGCCCCCGAGGCTACAGCCAAGGACTAGTGTTTGGTTGTAGGCTCAACACTTTAACGCCTTATGTCGCTATATTGTCATTCTTTCTCGAACTTTTCATATCTATCGGGTGCGCGACCAGCGGTCCCGATGGGAGTAGCCCCCGACGCTATGAACAAATGCTTGTGTTTGGTCATAGGCTCTCGCCATTTCTATTTTGTCATACTCGAATTTTTCTTTTTTCCAAAGTAGCCCCTGAGCATTTGATCAAAAAAGATGTATATCACCAATATCCTTTACTATATTGCAGCACCGCGAGCCCGCCTCATTAAAAACCTTTCAGCCCCACTCGGTGCCCTGAAAGGAAAAGAGTGCATCTGAAAACTCGCGGGCGTTTCAGTACATTGTATGTTTAAAAGGAGGACTATATTTTGACTTCAAGCGCAAAAACGCCTTAGCTGCGCCACGTTCCAGGGATTTTGCTCGGCAAACCCTGTCTTCTTGTCCTTTATTTTGTATGCTCCTCCTTCGAGTACTTCTGTGACGATGTAAGGGCCAAGCCACGGCGACTCGAGCTTTTCATGCCTTTTTTGTGTGAGCCGAAGAACTAAGTCGCCTACCTGAAAGGATCTTGGTCGCAAACGTCGACTGTGGTAGTTTTTTAGGTCTTGCTGGTACTTAGTGACCCGTGATAACACTTCGTCTCGAGCTTCGTCAAGTGCATCGACATCGTCCTCCAATGCTTTTCTGGAAGCTTCTTCGTCATACTCCGTGACTGTTGGAGAATCATGCTCTATTTCTATCGGCAGCACTGCGTCAGCTCCATGGACCAGGAAAAAAGGAGTCTCGTGTGTCGCTGTATTTGGTGTTGTTCGAATACTCCATAATACACTTGGCAGCTCCTCTGGCCAAGTATGTCGCGCTTTTTCCAATGGTGCTAGCAAGCGTTTCTTGATACCATTACATATGATACCATTGGCTTTCTCGACTTGACCATTGGTCTGCGGGTGCTGTTGCGGTCAAAACCCACCGGCGGGCAGCGACGGGCAACACAGTAGAGCCGGGAACAACTTAGGGCTGCGGCTGGCCCTGGTCCCTCCGAGCGACGGCCCGCAAAGCCTCTGGTACACACGTCCGATGCTGGTGCAAGGGCGTGCCACCTGACCTATACCTGGTCAGGAAGGTGATGGAGATGCCTCGCTTAGTTTCCTGCATGGCATACACGTAAACATTAAATACGAGCCTCGATCGGCTCTCAGGTTATCCTGTGAATCGGCTCAAGGAGCCGATCCACCCATGATTCGTACGAGGTGCACGAATATATGGTGGTCCTGCTTGATCAAGATAAAGCTAAAACGATCTACGACGATTTAGGGTTTTCACCGCATAATCGGATCATCCTACTCACGATTGGGCCTCGCGGCCACGCACGGTGATCGTAAGCCGATCCTAGACAAGGCCTAAAAACCAACACGAGGTTGATCCCCGGAACATCCTGTCTAGGACTAGCAAACGACACCCTGCGTGCCGCTGGATCCTCCAACCCTTTGTAAGGCCTAACTATTGCAGATATTAAACTAATCCTTGAAGAACAAGGAGCAACCGTAACGGATCGGATCTACTAAATAATGATCAAGCGGGGTGCCGCCCCTACACCTAAGATAGGTGTAAGGGCGGCTAGATATGCAGGGGTTGCACTACGATAGCATGTAATACGAAGAACAATGCTAACCCTAACATATCTAAGATAACTACGTTGCTCGCCATCAAAAAGGCTTCAGTACGAGCAACGCATGAACAACGAGCATAAGCTTGTGCTGCCTAGATCGCAAGATGCGATCTAGGCAGCACGATGCTTACCGGTAGAAACCCTCGAGACGAAGGAGTTGGCGATGCGCCGAGATTGATTTGTGGTTGAACGTTGGTTGTTGTTTATTTCATAAACCCTAGATACATATTTATAGTCCAGGGGACTTTCTAACGTGGGAATAATCCCCACCGTGCATGAGACAAACTCTACCTAAACGACACGTATCCTACTATATTACAGATACACGGGCCAACTAGCCCAAACTTTGCATAACAGGCCGATTCACGTATTTCCTCCATGTATATTCTTCAAATCCATCTTGATCGCGGCCCACCTCTGACTCGGTCAAATTCTGGTGATAACACATGCCCCCCTGGTTTTGGAATTGATAATTCCAAAATCACTCTGCTTTTCCTTCGTTGGGTCATGTCGTGGCAGAACCGTCGCAGTATCCTTCATCATGATGCCTTGCCTTCTCAACTTCTCCGCGTGACCTGGCAGTTTTTTTTTCTTTAGGCACCACTTCCTCGGAAACTGCTGTGGCATTGAATTTCCACTATACCCCCTTTTATTTAACCGCTCCGAACAGTTTACTTCCGCATCCCCTTCGCATTAGCACTCCCAAAAGCCCTCCTGCGCCACCATGTCTTCTTCCTCCTCTGCTCCATCGGATCTTTCCAGCCAGTCCTCCTCTTCCCGCGAGCCGACGCCGGAGCCGAACCAGGAGGAGGTCCACGCGGCGAACACCCGCCGCGCCATCGAAGCCGGGGAGGAGTCCAGCCACGACTTCTCCGTCTGGTCTGAGGACGACAAGTCCTTGACCGACGGGGAAAGCGACCTCCGCTTCCTCGCCGACGGGGAAACGGAGGAGGAGAGCGATGACGATCGCTTCTCCTGCGACTTCACCTCTTCCGAGGAGGAGGAGGAGGAGAAGGAAGAGGAGGAGGAGGAGGAGGACGACACCTCCTCCGACGAGCCGCCGGCCAAACGGTTCTACCCCTGGCCGGGGAACCTCAGCGACTTCGACAGCGACGATGACGACGCTGACGAGGAGGACGAGGACAATGAGGGCCCGGTCGGCGGCCATTGGAGCAGCGACGACGAGCCCGCCGGGAGTAGCGCCGACAGCGGCGACGACGGCGACGACGAGGGCAGCGACAGCCCGTAGATAGGACTTTTAGTATAGGACCAGTAGTAGTAGATGGGGCAATGTATCCCCTAGTACTTCCTTTTGAGAGCAATTAGCTCTTTATGTAAGAAATCTTGCTTATTAATGAAGAACTTCTCCCAATTTGATTTTGCCGATTTCCTTTGAGCTTAATTTAGCCGATCTCCTCTCATACTGATCTTGCCGATTTGTCCCCTTAGCCAATGCGTAATGAGCCGATAGCAACGCATCGGTCCTTTAAAATTCACCCTCCAATTCTTCAACTGATGATTTGAGATCTGGTGGATAGTGTAGAGTCTTCAGGAAAGCCTTTGAATTCTTCCAACCAGACCTAATGGTCTTCTTCAAACACTCATCATTTTGTGAAGAAGGTTGCGACGAAAGATCAGCCGATGGTACCCCAATCGGCTCCTAAACAGAGCATCTACCAGGCCTGCTGCCCCCCGAGCCTTACTCGAGGCGAGAATGTTGGTGAGGATGCACCAGAGCCGATCACCTTTCCTCTTCTGTCAACACTGTTGAACTAGTACCAAGGGCTAAAAATCCTCGACCAGAAAGTTCAGGAACCCGAATCGGCTCAAGGCAGCTGAGGAAGCTCTCATTGTTTTACTCCCTCGAAGAAACAGAAGGCCCCACAGCTGAACTGGACTTGGTGGAGAGACTTGGTGAAGATCCGGTAGACCTTGTAAAAAAAATTTTTTACTGGCCGATTTTTTCCTATCGGCCCCAATATTTCACTGCACACATGTTCTCCTCCACATGTTCACATGTTCATCATGTTTAGGTGCCCCCGAGCCGAATCTGTCAGGGAACGGCAGATATCGGCTCTGTAATCTGTACGTCGGCTCCGGTAGGATCAATGTTGAACACAAGCAGAACATGTGGTGAAGATAATTTTGGCCGATTGCTGGAATCGGCCTCCATATTGATCGAAGTATTCAATGAAGGCTCTGTAATGTTCCTTCATAGATCTTTGGGGCCGATCCAAAGGATCGGCCTCGCCACGTTTGTCATTGATTTGTTCTTGCTACTCGGTCAGGCCAGTGGATAAGACCAGCCTAACCCTGCCCTTCGTCACATCGATGCGCTCGCAGTCGTCCAAATTGATACCTGAGAGTGGCTCTTGGCCTGCTGCTTCCCACGCGTTCATGCCAGCCGTTGAAATTTCGGCTGAGTCATCGGCCTGGACGACCTCTACCTCATCTCCATCCCACTGTATTATGCATTGGTGCATCGTGGAGGGAATGCAACAGTTGGCGTGGATCCAATCTCTTCCTAGCAGAACAGCATAGGTGCTCTTGCTATCGACGATGAAGAACGTCGTAGGGATAGTTTTCCTTCCTACGGTCAGATCCACGTTCAGAACACCTTGTGCGTCAGACGCTTGGCCGTTGAAATCGCTCAAAGTCACGTTGGTCTTGATTAGATCCGAGCTAGAGCGTCCCAACCGACGTAGCATAGAGTATGGCATAATGTTGACTGCCGCTCCGGTGTCCACCAGCATCTTATTGACAGGCCTCCCATCGATATAACCTCGCAAGTACAGGGCCTTCAGATGTCTGTAGCTTCTTTCTCGTGGCTTCTCAAAGATAACCGGCCGTGGGCCGCAGTCAAGTTGTGCCACAGGCGCCTCATCTAATCCTGGAGCATTGAACTCTGAAGGAAGGATGAACACCATGTTTGTGCCAGCCGATGTATCATCATCGGCTTTCCTTTGCTTGGGGCGCCACTCCATTTTCCGTGGTCGACCCTCTTCATCCAGGGTTCGCTGAATTTTCGCAGCCAGATCAGGTCGTGCCTTCCTTAGCGTATGCTGGTATAACCTTTCGGCTTCCTCCAAGCCGCGCAATCGCTGAACCCTGCGCTTTTGGGAACGGCTGAGTCCATCAGGGCACCACCTTGGCCGGTGGTACCTGTCTTCTTCGTCTTCTCCCTCGTCTTCTGAATCCTCGAGATCTTCCAGCCGAGGGGACTCAGCGCGTTTGCTTTGTTGTGGGAGAGGCCCTAGACGTTTGAATACGGACACGTTGGCTGCCTCCTTCTTCTTCTGGTTACATTCCGGGCAATTGCCGATTGTGGGTAATCGGCTCATTCCTGAATCCCAGCAGTGTCTGAAGAAGGGGCAGTCCCAATGCCTATCTTCGTCGCCTTGCTCCCTTGTCTTTTCCTTGGCACGGCGCTCGCACTCCTCCTCATCGCGATTATGCCGACGATGTCTTCTGGCTTCTCTAGCCAGACGATCTCTTTCATCATCATCGCTGGATCGTCGGCGTTGGTCATACTGACTCACATACTTGTTGAGGAGGTGATCAGAGAGGGGTCGCTGATATCTTATGTTCTTCACTTCTCCCTCTGTGACGTAGCGCTTGCCATCATGATGGAGCCGATCGCGTGGAGCGGCCTCCTCTGTGTCCTTGCTACGAGAGCAGCTGCCCTCGTCTCCATCCTTGCCAGAGTGGTGCCCAGGTCCTACCATGTTGATACTGAACGAGGATCCTGGCTGGCAACCTTCAGGGTAAGTGCATTCCACCATGTTAACGGCGGGGAAAGGGTGGGTGTCGACCTTCATGGCGTACTGGTTGAAAATCAGACGTCCTTGTTCTATCGCCATTTGGATCTGCTGACGCCACACCCTGCAGTCGTTGGTGGCATGGGAGAGCAAGTTATGCCATTTGCAGTATGGCTTTCCGTCCAGCTCCTGTACCGTGGGGAATTTGAGACCTTCAGGTATCTTCAACTGCTTCTCCTTGAGCAGGAGGTCGAAGATTTGCTCAGTTTTGGTCACGTCAAAATCAAACCCCCTGGGCGGGCCTGGTGGCTTTACCCATTTGCAGGACACGGGGGTTGCCCCCCGAGTCCATTCAGCCACTGCTACCTCTTGATCTCCCGCAGAAACTTCGTCTTCCTCTGCCTCGACCAGGACTACTGTACGCTTGAATTTGTCCTAGTACAGGTCCGGGTGGCGCTGTTCATATGCTGACAGTTTCTGAACCATGTGCGCCAGTGAAGGATAGTCTGCTTGGGAAGCCATGTCCTTGATTTGTGAGGCAAGGCCCACCACTGCCAACTCGACTGCTTCTTTTTCAGTCACACGAGCCGAATAGCATCGGTTCCTTAGATTTCTGAAGCGCTGGATGTATTCGCCACGCTTCTCCACGCTTCTGACGTATCTGTGCTAGATCGGCAAGGCCAGACTCGGAAGCTTCTGAGTGAAACTGCATGTGGAACTGTTCTTCCAACTGCTTCCAAGTCCGGATCGAGTCTGGTGGCAACGAAGTGTACCACCCGAAAGCCGATCCCGTGAGGGACTGCGCGAAGAACCTCACGCGTAGTGGATCCGACGCTGAGGCCGTTCCTAGCTGAGCCAAATATCGGCTCACATGCTCCATGGAGCTGGAACCATCTGATCCATTGAACTTGGAGAAGTCAGGGAGCCGATACTTGGGTGGTAGTGGGACCAACTCGTATTCATCGGGGTACGGCTTGGAATAGCCGATTGTCCTCCTTTTCGGCACCATGCCGAACTGGTCCCTCAGGATCGTACTGATCTGGTCCGCGGTGCTGGCCGGCAGAGTCGAACTCGAAGATTCGCCGGGTGGCGTACTTAGCCAGCCATGCTTGCTTTTCCAGCTCGAGCCAACTGCAGGAGCTGAGCTCTGGAGGTTCGTCGGGGTGGCATATTTAGTTAGCCACGTCTGCTTCTCAAGATCTGTTGCTGACGTTCCTCCTGCTTTCCCAGAAGTCCCTGCTGTCGCGGCCTGGTTTGTGAGCGCCCAGTTACCGCAATCTGGCACATACGTGCACATGTACCCGTGAGGGATCTCCTTAGGTGCCTCATGCAAGAACTGGCAGTCACTAGGGTCACCACCGATCTTGTAGACGACGAATGCCGGTGAATTCGGCACTTCTGGTGCTGCCAACGCAAATGGCAGCGGTGGACGGGACTGGAGTGGCATCTCTCCTTGGTATGTCCCGAGAGCTGGTCCTGACGGAGAGTACTGGTGCCTCATGATCTCCTGGATCCCCCGGAGAGCGACACGCTCCAAAGTGTTCACCAGGTTCTCAGAGTGGCGGTGCAGCGAGTGAGCCACCAAGTAGTTGATCTCCTGACGTAGGGACCTGGTGCGTTCTTCTGACGGGGCAGAGAGGTCTATCCCATCGAGTGCACCATCAGGCGAGAACCCCTTCCACCTGATGCCATGTGAACGGGTTCTGTGAAAAGAGCCGATGAGGTCGGCTTCGAGGATGGCTTTGACCTCGTCATACTTCTTCTTGAGCTCGTCGGTCAGATCCTCGTACGTGACTGGGGTGCCGTCCGCCATCTCAGATGTAGATGGCGATGTGGTTGATGTCGAAGCTTGTCCCACTGGGCGTGCCAGAATGTGTTGCGGTCAAAACCCACCGGCGGGCAGCGACGGGCAACACAGTAGAGCCGGGAACAACTTAGGGCTGCGGCTGGCCCTGGTCCCTCCGAGCGACGGCCCGCAAAGCCTCTGGTACACACGTCCGATGCTGGTGCAAGGGCGTGCCACCTGACCTATACCTGGTCAGGAAGGTGATGGAGATGCCTCGCTTAGTTTCCTGCATGGCATACACGTAAACATTAAATACGAGCCTCGATCGGCTCTCAGGTTATCCTGTGAATCGGCTCAAGGAGCCGATCCACCCATGATTCGTACGAGGTGCACGAATATATGGTGGTCCTGCTTGATCAAGATAAAGCTAAAACGATCTACGGCGATTTAGGGTTTTCACCGCATAATCGGATCATCCTACTCACGATTGGGCCTCGCGGCCACGCACGGTGATCGTAAGCCGATCCTAGACAAGGCCTAAAAACCAACACGAGGTTGATCCCCGGAACATCCTGTCTAGGACTAGCAAACGACACCCTGCGTGCCGCTGGATCCTCCAAACCTTTGTAAGGCCTAACTATTGCAGATATTAAACTAATCCTTGAAGAACAAGGAGCAACCGTAACTGATCGGATCTACTAAATAATGATCAAGCGGGGTGCCGCCCCTACACCTAAGATAGGTGTAAGGGCGGCTAGATATGCAGGGGTTGCACTACGATAGCATGTAATACGAAGAACAATGCTAACCCTAACATATCTAAGATAACTAAGTTGCTCGCCATCAAAAAGGCTTCAGTACGAGCAACGCATGAACAACGAGCATAAGCTTGTGCTGCCTAGATCGCAAGATGCGATCTAGGCAGCACGATGCTTACCGGTAGAAACCCTCGAGACGAAGGAGTTGGCGATGCGCCGAGATTGATTTGTGGTTGAACGTTGGTTGTTGTTTATTTCATAAACCCTAGATACATATTTATAGTCCAGGGGACTTTCTAACGTGGGAATAATCCCCACCGTGCACGAGACAAACTCTACCTAAACGACACGTATCCTACTATATTACAGATACACGGGCCAACTAGCCCAAACTTTGCATAACAGGCCGATTCACGTATTTCCTCCATGTATATTCTTCAAATCCATCTTGATCGCGGCCCACCTCTGACTCGGTCAAATTCTGGTGATAACAGGTGCGCAACTGATGCAAAGTGTAGTTTGATGCCTACCTCTGCACAATATGCCTTGAATTCCTTGGATGTAAAATTACTGCCATTGTCCGTGACTATGCTATGAGGTACTCCAAACCGGAAGACAATACTTTTCACGAACTTGATTGCAGATGCTCCATCTGCTGAATTTATCGGCTTTGCTTCTATCCACTTGGTGAATTTGTCGACAACGACGAGCATATACTCGTATCCTCCTGGTGAGGCCTTGTGTAATTTTCCCACCATGTCGAGACCTCACTGAGCAAAGGGCCAAGACAACGGTATTGGCATCAATTCCGCTGTCGGAGAGTGAGGTTTTGCGGCAAATCTCTGGCAAGCGTCGCAAGTACGAACTATTTCTTTCGCATCCTCAATTGCTGTCAACCAATAAAATCCTGCTCTGAAAACCTTGGCTGCTATAGCTCGGCTTCTTGCATGATGACCGCATATTCCTTCGTGTACATCCTTCAAAATTAGCCTTCCTTCTTCGGCTGTGACGCACCTTTGTAACACTCCCGAAATACTTCGTTTGTATAACTCCCCTTTGACCACAGTAAAGGCTTTAGAACGTCTAATAACTCGTCTTGCTTCAACTGGAACGTCGGGTATTTCTTTCCTTAGGATGTATGATATGTACGCCTGCATCCATGAAATTTGCACCATCATTACTAAGTCCTGTTCCTCTTCTTCTTCCAATGCTGCTTTTGTAGCCCCCGAGGGTTTCTCATCCTTCTCCTTCTTCTTTGGTTTTTTCGGCTTTGTAGATCTCTCGGCTATCTCCTCCCAAAACACGCCTGGTGGAATCGCGAGACACTGCGACCCAATGTTTGCAAGAACATCGGCTTCATTATTGCTCAGCCTGCTGATGTGATTTACTTCGCATCCATCAAACAGCTTCTCTAGCTCGTTGTACACTTCCTTGTATGCTATCATACTATCATTGACTGCATCACATTGGTTCATGACTTGATGAGCCACCAATTGTGAGTCGCCGAAGATTTTTAGTCGAGTTGCGCCACACGCCTTCGCCATCTTCATCCCATGTATGAGAGCATCGTATTCTGCCTCATTGTTAGATGTGTTTGGAAACGTCATCCGTAAGACATACTTTAATTTGTCGCCTTCAGGTGATATTAGTATCACGCCTGCTCCAGCTCCCTCTAATCTCTTGGACCCGTCGAAGTTCATACTCCAGGTTCTCGATAAATCTGGGGGTCCCATATTTTGTAACTCCATCCACTCTGCGATGAAGTCTGGTAAGATTTGCGACTTTATTGCTTTTCTTTTTTCGTACGTGATGTCCCGAGGAGAAAGCTCTATTCCCCACAGGGAAACACGACCCGTAGCTTCTGGATTGTTTAGTATATTGGATAAAGGCGCCTCATTGACCACTATTATCGGATGCGCCGAAAAAATAGTGCCGCAATTTTCTTGCGGTGGTAAACACTCCATATGCTAGCTTCTGGTATTGCGGGTACCGCTGTTTTGAAGGCGATAATACTTCACTGATGAAATATACTGGCCTCTGTACTCCATGGAGTATTCCTTCTTCCTCTCTTTCGACTACAAGTGATGTGCTGACCACCTGAGGCGTGGCTGCAATGTATAACAAGAGGGCTTCCTTCTCCTTAGGCGCCACCAAGATTGGTGGTGTCGAAATTGTGCGCTTGAGATCCTCGAAAGCTCTGTCTGCCTCTTCGTTCCACTGGAACTTCTCTCCTTGCTTGATCAGAGCGTAGAATGGCAATGCCTTTTCTCCTAGTCTAGCGACGAATCTGCTCAAAGCTGCGACTCGCCCAGTCAACTGTTGTATTTCTTTCAACTTTGTTGGCTTCCTCATTGTTACGATAGCTTGAATTTTTTTCTGGATTGGCTTCGATCCCTCTTGCTGAGACTAGGAACCCGAGAAGTTCTCCCGCAGGGACGCCGAAAGAGCACTTCGTCGGGTTCAGCTTGAGGCAGAACTTGTCAAGATTGTCGTTTTTAAAGGTTTCTTTTAAATCCTCGATCAATGTTTTCCCCTTTTTGATGTGATGACGACATCGTCAATGTACACTTGTACGTTTTTTCAATCTGTGTTGCCAAGCATTTCTGCATCATCCGCTGATATGTTGCTCCCGCGTTTTTCAGACCAAAAGACATTGTTTTGTAGCAAAACACGCCATCAGGTGTAATGAACGCTGTCTTGACCTCATCCTCTTCTTTTAATCTGATCTGGTTATAACCAGAATATGCGTCCAGGAAGGAAAGACGTTCGCATCCTGCCGTGGAGTCGATGATTTGGTCGATCCTTGGGAGGGGAAAGTGAACCTTTGGACAATGTTTATTGAGACACGTAAAGTCGACACACATGCGAAGGACTTTCGTGTTTTTCTTCGGGACTAGCACTGGGTTAGCTACCCACGTGGCCTCTGTATGCAGCTCTTTAATAAAACCAGCTTCTCTGAGTCGATCAATCTCTGACAGCATAGCGGTTTGGTTCCAAAAAACGCCGCAAAGGTTGTTTAATTGGTCTCGCTATCGGATCCAAATTTAGGTGGTGCTCGGCAAGTTCCCTGGGTACTCCTGGCATGTCAGCTGGACACCATGCGAAGATTTTCTAGTGCTCACGGAGGAACTCGACGAGCGCGCTTTCCTATGTGAGGTCCATGTCTGTTGCGATGGATGTCGTTTTCTTTGGATCTGTCGGGTGAATCTGCACCTCCTTGGAATCTTTCGTAGTGTTCAAGGTTGGCTCCCTGAGAGGCCTTCCTACATCTGGCAACACATCATAATCAGTTGTGAGCCTTGACGCCATATATTCTGCTTGCATCCCGAAAGTTTCTGACGGTCGATGAAAATCCTTGTCGCATTTATCAGCTAATGCGAAACTTCCTTTGACTGTAATTGGTCCCTTAGGTCCAGGTAGCCTCCACAACAGGTACATGTAGTGTGGTACCGCCATAAACCAGGCATATGCTGGTCGCCCTAACAAGGCGTGATATTGCGACGGGAAATCCACGACTTCAAACTCCAGCCTTTCTATCCTGTAATTTTCTCGGGTCCCAAACTGAACGTCGAGATTGATCTTCCCTAACGGATAACTTGGCTTCTCTGGCTTGATACCATGGAAAAGTGTGTCAGTTAGTTTCAGATTTGCTAGGGATATGTTCATCTTCCTTAGTGTATCTGCGTACATAAGGTTTAGACTGCTGCCTTCATCTATGAATACTCGAGATACGTCGAATCCTGCGATCACTGCTGGTAAGATAAGTGCTGACTGCCCTGGTCGGGGAACTTGCTACGGGTGATCCGCTATTGTGAAGCCAATGTCCTGTCCTGACCAATTTAGGTACTCAATCGTTGGTGGAGGCATCTTCTCTGCCATGAACACTTGACGCGAAATTACTTTCTGAGCCCTGTTAGACGGCCTAGCTTTTTGAATCATCGAGACCGCACCGTTGGAGTTGGGGTAGACATATGGAGGTAGGTGTGGTGCTGCCGCTATTCTGAGCTGGTGCCAATTTTCGTCCGTAATTGCGGGAGGAGGTGGCAAGTGGATCTCACTCCTGGGCCCCTGGGGGTTTCTATTTGTTGCTTGAGCATTGGCTTGCCCTGCAAACCTCAACATTGCTTGAAAATTTCGACAGTCCTTTTGTAGATGTCCCGACTGCCTCTTCCCATTGTTGTCGAGATAGAAATGCATCTGACACGGCCCGTTCATCATATCCTCGGGAGATACAAAAGGTCTCTGAAACCTTGGTCCACTATTTTGCCTGTTATTCCGAGAGTCATCTCTATTGTCGCCTCGCTGCTCGTTACTCCTTTGATATTCATCTCTATTGTTTCCTCCAGTGCTTCCCCGAAACCCAGCCGATATTTGGCCAGGAGCATCGTAACTCGAGAATTGCCGAGGAAATCGCCGTCTATTTTGAAAATTTCGACCGCGGTCCTCCTCTGGTGACCTGTGTCACTTATTGTGAACATCATCTTCTCCATCTGCCCACCTGTTTGCTATCTCCATAAGTGCTGATACTATCCTTGGGTTGGTTCTCCCCAAGTCTTCGACAAAATCTCCTCGTCGAATTCCTGCTACGAACGCATCTATCGCTCTCTCGTCAGATATGTTCTCTGTGGAGTTTTTGATAATGTTCCACCTTTGGATGTACTTTCTCATTGATTCATCATGCTTTTGTCAACACGATCTCAACTCTTCTAGTGATGCGGGTTTTTTGCAGGTGGATCGGAAATTCTTGACGAACACGTCCTCAAAACTGTCCCAGCTGTCGATGGAACCCGGCGGAAGCTTCTTTATCCAAGATCGCGCGGCTCCGCTCAAATGTACTTGAATGCTCTGCATGGCTGTTGCTCTGGTTCCTCCTATCAGCTTCACCGTCTCGAGATAATCAACTAGCCAATCCTCTGGATCTTGCAAGCCGTCGAATTTTTTGAAATTATCGGGTAATTTAAACCCTGAAGGAACTCGAGTTTTCCGGACCCTCCTTGTAAAGCACGGTAGCCCACACATATCCTCGTCATCTATATCTGGGGAATGCCGATGTTCCCTTCTATTTTGTCATGCTCTGTCCACCCGTGCTTGTGTTGCTGTGTCAATTGCCCCACTTGTTCTCTCGGGACCTGGTGCTGCTGCAGTGGGTCGTGGACTACTTTGCCTTGCTGATCCTTCGGGGGGCGAATTTACAAACACCGTTCCCATGGCTCCGACTCCTGCCATGGACATATTTTACAATGCTTCTGTTGGATCTCCAGGAGGTGGCTTTGATGCGAGGATGAAGGCTTGCGTCGCCATGTACCCAGCTTTCGGTGTCTTAGGGATAATATTCCCCCTCGTGTCTATCGACATAAAGGAAATGTCGAGGTTTTGAACCAGATTTTCTCTGTCAGCCTCAGGTATGTTTTGCAGCCGAGATCTTGCTCTGTTTCGAGCTTCTCTGTGACTATCTCCCGAAGTTCCTGAATGTTGGCTTAACTCCGCCCTTCGCCTACTTGACGCGGAAGCTGCCTCCCTTCTTCTATTCAGAGTAGCTGTCTGTTTTTCCAATTCTCTTCCAACGCGGGCGAGTCTATATTGGTATGCTTGCAATTCTTCCGATGTAGCAGTTGTAGTCATTGGTTCTGTACCATCCATAGCTCTTGCGGCTCTATCCCACGCTGCTTGTGGAAGTTGAACCCTTAAACGCGGTGTAGGCCTGACATATTTAGTGCCTAAACCTCGCCTAAGGTCAGCGGGATCCACGTATGGATTTCCCACATCGTCGAAAGCCTCTGATGTCTCCTCCTATTCGCGACTTGGTTCTCCAATGGCATAAATCTGATGATATTTTGGATTCTGAACCTTGTTGGGTTTGGTGACACCATCATAGAAATTGGTGAAGACCTCTCCAACAATAGTGGATTTGTCAATGAAGTTGAAGCTGTCGATGTTGCTCGAGTCATCGCTTATATCGGAGTCCGCAGATGACTCGAAAGACATGTCGCTGAAGATCTTGGCAAGTTTTTCACTTGCCATAGTGTTGATGAAGCGTGGCGACGAAATCTCCTCGTCGCCTGACTCAATTGACGATGCTGAACTCAAAAAATCGGGATCGATCGCTGATAATCCCGACGAGATCGGAATTTCGAGACGATACGCTCCTTCTTTCTCGACGCGAAAGTGGAACTTTCCGAACGTCATCTCCATGGGCTCCTCCAGATACGCATATGCATCCAAACGGGAGGGCGGGTGAGGAACAAAATTAACTAGAGCAGTTTCGATCTGTTTACCTCTGTCCATCG
Organism: Lolium perenne; assembly: GCF_019359855.2. NCBI lineage: Eukaryota > Viridiplantae > Streptophyta > Magnoliopsida > Poales > Poaceae > Lolium > Lolium perenne. The sequence goes on from NC_067244.2 coordinate 48,259,665, forward strand.
CATTGCTTGCAGTTGATGAAGTCGACGATCTTGAACGTGCCATCGAGATCAGATCCTTGACACCTCTAATTCCCACAGACGGCGCCAATTGACAAGGGATTAACTTATCAATGCCTACAGATTGTAGACTAGGGTTTTAGTCGGAAGTAGAGGGCAAGTAGATCTCGAAGGTTTCAGCCGAAAAGTGCTCGACGATGTGAAAACTAGGGTTACGTGAAACAATGAATCGATGCTTTCTTTGTCCCTCGACTCCCCCTTATATAGGAGGCAAAGCCGAGGGATTCGTAATGCACAAGTTTACAGAGTCCGGGAAGGTTTCTTCCTCATCCCGTAAGATTACAAGTATGTATTTCCTAATACAACTCTTGAAGGAGATATGCCCAAGAGGCAATAATAAAAGTGGTTATTATATATCTTTATGTTTATGATAAATGTTTATATATCATGCTATAATTGTATTAACCGAAACATTAGTACATGTGTGATATGTAGACAACAAAGAGTCCCTAGTATGCCTCTTAACTAGCTTGTTGATTAATGGATGATTAGTTTCATAATCATGAACATTGGATGTTATTAATAACAAGGTTATATCATTATATGAATGATGTAATGGACACACCCAATTAAGCATAGCATAAGATCACGTCATTGAGTTATTTGCTATAAGCTTTCGATACATAGCTACCTAGTCCTTATGACCACGAGATCATGTAAATCACTTATACCGGAAAGGTACTTTGATTACACCAAACACCACTGCGTAAATGGGTGGTTATAAAGGTGGGATTAAGTATCCGGAAAGTATGAGTTGAGGCATATGGATCAACAGTGGGATTTGTCCATCCCGATGACGGATAGATATACTCTGGGCCCTCTCGGTGGAATGTCGTCTAATGTCTTGCAAGCATATGAATAAGTTCATAAGAGACCACATACCACGGTACGAGTAAAGAGTACTTGTCAGGAGACGAGGTTGAACAAGGTATAGAGTGATACCGATGATCAAACCTCGGACAAGTAAAATATTGCGTGACAAAGGGAATTGGTATCGTATGTGAATGGTTCATTCGATCACTGAAGTCATCGTTGAATATGTGGGAGCCATTATGGATCTCCAGATCCCGCTATTGGTTATTGGTCGGAGTGAGTACTCAACCATGTCCGCATAGTTCGCGAACCGTAGGGTGACACACTTAAGGTTTGATGTTGAAATGGTAGAACTTGAATATGGAATGGAGTTCGAATATTTGTCCGGAGTCCCGGATGAGATCCCGGACATCACGAGGAGTTCCGGAATGGTCCGGAGAATAAGATTCATATATAGGAAGTCATATTCCAAGTTTGGAAATGATCCGGTGCATTTATGGCAGGTTCTAGAAGGTTCTAGAAAAGTCCGGAAGAAATCACCATGGAAAGTAGAGTCCCGGAGGGACTCCACCTTGCATGGCCAGCCAACCCTAAAGGGGAGGAGTCCAAGGTGGACTCCCCAAGGGTGGCCGGCCAACCCCCCTCATGGAAGGGGGGAATCCCACCCCAAGTGGGATTCCCACCTTGGGTAGGTTTCCCTACACATGGAAGGTTTTTGGTTCGGGTCTTATTCGAAGACTTGTAGTCCAACACTTGGGGCTTCCACCTATATAATGAGGGGCATAGGAGAGGGGGCTGACTACCACAAGCCCATAGCTTGGCCGCACCCATAGGTGGCCGGCCACCCCCTCTCCCAAACCCTAGCCGCCCCCTCTCTCCTCCTCTTCTCCCGCACGCTTAGCGAAGCTCCACCGGAGATCTCCGCCGCCACCGCCACCACGTCGTCGTGCTGCCGGATTCAAGGAGGAGCTACTACTTCCGCTGCCCGCTGGAACGGGGAGAAGGACGTCGTCTTCATCAACACCGAACGTGTGACCGAGTACGGAGGTGCTGCCCGATTGTGGCACCGTGATCAAGATCTTCTATGCGCTTTTGCAAGCGGCAAGTGATCGTCTACCGCAGCAATAAGAGCCTACTCTTATAGGCTTTGGAAATCTTCAAGGGTTAGTCTTGATCATCCCCTCGTTGCTCCCGTCTTCTAGATTGCATCTTGGCTTGGATTGCGTTCTCGCGGTAGGAAATTTTTTGTTTTCTATGCAACGTTATCCTACAGTGGTATCAGAGCCGTGTCTATGCATAGATGGTTGCACGAGTAGAACACAATGGTTTTGTGGGCGTTGATGCTCTTGTTATCTTTAGTTTGAGTACTTTGCATCTTTGTGGCATAGTGGGATGAAGCGGCTCAGACTAACTTTACATGACCGCGTTCATGAGACTTGTTCCTTGTTCGACATGCAACTTGTATTGCATAAGAGGCTTTGCGGGTGTCTGCCTCTCCTACTATAGTGAAGATTCAATTTACTCTTCTATTGAAAACATTAGTATCAACGTTGTGGTTCATGTTCGTAGGTAGATTAGATCTCTCGCGAAAACCCTAAACCACGTAAAATATGCAAACCAAATTAGAGACGTCTAACTTGTTTTTGCAGGGGTTTGGTGATGTGATATGGCCATAATGTGATGATGAATATGTATGAGATGATCATTATTGTTTTGTGGCAACCGGCAGGAGCCTTATGGTTGTCTTTAAATTTCATGTTGAGTAGTATTTCAAAGTAGTTGTAATAGTTGCTACATGAGGTGAACAACCATGAAGACGGCGCCATGAACCTTGACGCTACGCCGACGATGATGGAGATCATGCCCATTGATGATGGAGATCATGTCCGTGCTTTGGAGATGAAGATCGAAGGCGCAAAGACTAAAGTGCCATATCATATCACATATGAATTGCATGTGATGTTAATCCTTTATGCATCTTATTTTGCTTAGATCGCGACGGTAGCATTGTAAGATGATCCCTCACATTAATATCAAGATAATAAAGTGTTCTCCCCTCGTATGCACCGTTGTACAGTTCGTCGTTTCGAAGCATCTCGTGATGATCGGATGTGATAGATTCAACGATTACATACAACGGGTGTACGCCATGTTGCACACGCGGAATACTTGGGTTTGCTTGACGAGCCTAGCATGTACAGACATGGCCTCGGGACAACGGAAACCGAAAGGTTGAACACGAGTCATATGGATGATATAATCAACATGATTGATGTTCACCATTGAAGCTACATCATCTCACGTGATGATCAGTTTTGGTGTAGTAGATTTGGATCGTGTACCACTTAACAACTATGAGGGATGTTGTATTAAGTGGGAGTTCATTAGTAATTAGATTAAAACATGAACTAATTATCATAAACATAGTCTGAGTAGTATTTTGAATTAATTTTGTAGTATTGGCATCCATTTTCTACCATGCGCTAGTCTTGTAATTGAGATAGAAATACTGTTAAAATCTGATAAGAAACTTTACGGATTGGTACCGTATTGTTAAAGAATCAAGAATTGATTAAGTCCTATTGCAAACTTTTAGTAAACCTCACATTGTTGATTCAAAGAGCTATGGTTTCAGTTAGTACCTAAAGTTATCTTGTCTCCGTGAAACTTGAAGTTCAAATCTGTTTGAAAAGTAAGGAGCTGAAAATTTAGTTTTCAGAAATAATCAAGGTATGAGATATATATGATATCTAAGACCTTATTGCAAGATGATAGAATATAAATTTGGTGAGACTACATAAACTCATAAGTTTTATGAGAATGTATGAAGGTTGAAGACGCCAGGCGTCCCAATCCTCCAACTATTGGGGCACTAACGATATTCGCATATCCATGAAGTGATTGTCCTTAGTATGCACCGTTGGTAAGACTCGTCGTTTCGAAGCATCACGTGATGATCGGGTGTTATAGATTCTACGTGTGCTTACAATGGGTACAAGCCAGATTTGCACATGCGAATACTAAGGTTAAACTTTACGAGCCTAGCATGTACAGACATGGTCTCGAAAATTCGTCATGATATGATGGATAAAATTATGAGTGAAATTGTTCATCATATTAAAAGGTTATTAATAGAGAAATCTGGAACACTTGTCATATGATGATCAACTTCAAAGTAAGAACCTCAAGGTTATTGGTATTTGACCAACAAACCGAGAAGTTATTGAGTTGAAGTGTTTTTCTGAATAATGAGGAAAGCTAAAAGAGAAACTGCAAAAGATATTTTGGCAGAAAGAAAGAAAAGACTAGAAAGTCTAGCTCAGGTGTATATAAATGATATACATGTTATGTTTGTATTCCTAGTTAGGTCACACTATGAAATTCTTGGGTATTAGTACTATATTGGTTGGTATGAAGTGTCATACAAAACAACACAATACAAGAATACAATGGCCTAAGTGACTGACAAGGAATATGATAGGAATACACGTCTGGAACAAAATAAAGTGTTATTATGTTCGTCGTTGGCATTCTATCTAGCCCTTAGAATTTATAATAAAGAACTTAATAATTGTTATTTTGCTCTGGTCAAATGAAAACAATGAGTTGTTCAAATTATGACATTACTCCATGTACGATGGATAAGTTATTATAAATCTTAATGGTGAAACACACATACATAACACTGACGCTAAAATGCCATAAGGCAAATGATTTGAACTCCACGTATTTGTGGAACCGCCATTTAGGTCATGTTAGAAAGGAACGCATGAAGGAACTCCATGCAAATGGATTTTGGAGTCATTTGATTTTTGAATCATTTGGCGCTTGCAAATCTTTTCTAAAGAGAATGATTAAAATACCGTTCATAGGCCAAGAGTTGAACGAGCAACTAACTTAGTGAAAAATACTTGATGATGTATGTGGTTCACTGAGCATAGTTGTGTGCGGGAGATTCTTCTACTTCATGAAAACTTTCAAACAATGAATTGAGTATATATATGTGGATATATTCAATAAGGAAGAAGTTTGAAACATTTGAATGGATTCGTATAAATTTCAGCATGAAGTGGAAATCATCGTAATAGAAAAGTCAAATATCTATGATTGGATCATGGTGAAAATATTTGAATTACAAGTTTTAGCGAACATCTAAGAGAGTCATGAAATTGTTCTACAACTCACATTTCTTGGAGCATCATAATGATGATATAGTATCCGAGAGATGTATCCAAGCCTTGTTGGATTAATGATGAGATAAAATATTATGACGCCATTATATTTTTGTGGATTATGCTTTAGTGACTACCGCTTTTACACTGAATAGAGCATCATCATGATCCGTAGAAATGACACCATACGAGTTATGGCATGGGTATAAACCCTAATAGTCCTTTCTTTAAATTTTGGTCTAAAAGTTAACAACCAAAATCGGATGAATGTCTTTGTTGGTTATCCCAAAGAATTGATTGGGAATTCTTTCCACTATGAAGTAAACGACAAAAGTGTTTGTTAATGTTACTTGCTTATTTCCAAGAAATTGTTTTCTAGCGAAGTATTTGAGTGGGAGGACAATAGAACTTGATAAGGTTTATGAACCTGAGCATAATGATCAGAGTAGCGCAAAGATCGTAAATTGGTTCCGGAAGCGACCATGACGAACATGGCTCCCATGACTACAAAGTGTTTTAGCCATGGAGATCGAAGTACATATTGAACCTTGTAGGTATGGTTTACTTTGTGATCAAATAAATGATTTGTGAACAAAGGATTGATTTTGAACAATGATAAACCAACTACAAACAAAGAAGTTATGATGGGCCCTGACTCCGTTAAAATGGCTATATGCCATGAAATCCAAGATAGATAAATACTTTTTGAAAGTAAATGGATCTATAAAATTGATGGACTTGGATGGAATATCCTTAAAGAAGCTCGACTTATCGAAAAATTGTTTACGACAAAGTTCAAAGAGTTGACTACGATAAGATTAGATCTTCCGTAGCAATGCTTATAGTCTATATGGATTATTCTAGTAATCACTACATATTTCTTTTATGAGATATGCTAGTAGGATGGCAAAATACATTACTTATCAGAAGTATGTATTAAAAGGTGTATACAAGATACAACCAAGAGTTTTGCTGGTCCGTGGAATACTAGATAGGTATACAAACTTCAATTTGATGAAGTAAGTATAGCGGAGTTTGAATCTTCACTGGATGAAATAGTCAAAGAGTTTTTGATTTCATCAGAGACGATGAAGAGGCTTGCATTTGCAAGAAATTAAGTGGGAGCACTGAGACATATTTATAATACTTATGTAGAAGACATATAGTTGGTTATAAATAATGTAATTACATACTTGATTAAAAGGTTTCATTGAAAAATTAACTTCAATGAAAGTGATATGGACTGAAACAAATTTTGTGTCAAGATCTATGAAGATAGATTGAAACACATAATATGTTTAAGTCAAAGTACATAGAATGGATATTGAAATAGTTCAATATAAAAATATTAAGAAAATAATTCTTGTCATGTTAAGTTTTAACAAGACTTGAGTGTATCTGACACTCAATGAGTAAAAACACATGAGTGATTATAGATCACGAATAATATGTACACAATCAGATGTCATGTGCTATAAAGTGTTATGAGCATATACCAGAATGATTCATATGATGATCATTGGACGACAGTAAGAATATTCTTGAGTACTTTAAAAGAACTAAGGATATATATATAGTTTTGTATGGGAAATGACAAACAAGTCGCTGTAAGATGTTGCACCGATATTTGTTTTGTCACATATGAAAATAAAATTTCAATCTCAAATTAGACTAAGTGTTGTTTAAAAGGTAGCACGATGAGCTAGAAGTTGTCTATGCTAGATTTAGAAGAGTTCTAAATATTATGACGGATTCTACAAAAGAAGGCAGAATATGTCATTGTTTTGACAATGACAAAGGATGTTAAAGTCAAGAGGTTCTTTGAGAACTTGGTGTAGTTCCGACAGAGTCAGAACTTTGAAGCTATATTGTGTGTGACAATATTAGTAACATATTTCAGACCGCGGAATTAAGGTTCCACCAGAAGACCAAACATATTTAATGCCGACTCATTTGGAAATGAGTGATACGTTGAGACGCAAATGAATTACAAAATACATACGTTTCTGAGCATGTCAGATCCGTTGACTAAAACCTCTCCCGTGAGCAAAACATGATAAAACACCAGAAGGCCAAGGTGTTATATCTTTACAAATGTAAACTAGATTATTGACTCTAGTGCAAGTGGGAGACTGAAGGAGATATGCCCAAGAGGCAATAATAAAAGTGGTTATTATATATCTTTATGTTTATGATAAATGTTTATATATCATGCTATAATTGTATTAACCGAAACATTAGTACATGTGTGATATGTAGACAACAAAGAGTCCCTAGTATGCCTCTTAACTAGCTTGTTGATTAATGGATGATTAGTTTCATAATCATGAACATTGGATGTTATTAATAACAAGGTTATATCATTATATGAATGATGTAATGGACACACCCAATTAAGCATAGCATAAGATCACGTCATTGAGTTATTTGCTATAAGCTTTCGATACATAGTTACCTAGTCCTTATGACCATGAGATCATGTAAATCACTTATACCGGAAAGGTACTTTGATTACACCAAACGCCACTGCGTAAATGGGTGGTTATAAAGGTGGGATTAAGTATCCGAAAAGCATGAGTTGAGGCATATGGATCAACACTGGGATTTGTCCATCCCGATGACGGATAGATATACTCTGGGCCCTCTCGGTGGAATGTCGTCTAATGTCTTGCAAGCATATGAATAAGTTCATAAGAGACCACATACCACGGTACGAGTAAAGAGTACTTGTCAGGAGACGAGGTTGAACAAGGTATAGAGTGATACCGATGATCAAACCTCGGACAAGTAAAATATCGCGTGACAAAGGGAATTGGTATCGTATGTGAATGGTTCATTCGATCACTGAAGTCATCGTTGAATATGTGGGAGCCATTATGGATCTCCAGATCCCGCTATTGGTTATTGGTCGGAGTGAGTACTCAACCATGTCCGCATAGTTCGCGAACCGTAGGGTGACACGCTTAAGGTTTGATGTTGAAATGGTAGAACTTGAATATGGAATGGAGTTCGAATATTTGTTCGGAGTCCCGGATGAGATCCCGGACATCACGAGGAGTTCCAGAATGGTCCGGAGAATAAGATTCATATATAGGAAGTCATATTCCAAGTTTGGAAATGATCCGGTGCATTTATGGCAGGTTCTAGAAGGTTCTAGAAAAGTCCGGAAGAAATCACCATGGAAAGTAGAGTCCCGGAGGGACTCCACCTTGCATGGCCAGCCAACCCTAAAGGGGAGGAGTCCAAGGTGGACTCCCCAAGGGTGGCCGGCCAACCCCCCTCATGGAAGGGGGGAATCCCACCCCAAGTGGGATTCCCACCTTGGGTAGGTTTCCCTACACATGGAAGGTTTTTGGTTCGGGTCTTATTCGAAGACTTGTAGTCCAATACTTGGGGCTTCCACCTATATAATGAGGGGCATAGGAGAGGGGGCTGACTACCACAAGCCCATAGCTTGGCCGCACCCATAGGTGGCCGGCCACCCCCTCTCCCAAACCCTAGCCGCCCCCTCTCTCCTCCTCTTCTCCCGCACGCTTAGCGAAGCTCCGCCGGAGATCTCCACTGCCATCGCCACCACGCCATCATGCTGCCGGATTCAAGGAGGAGCTACTACTTCCGCTGCCCGCTGGAACGGGGAGAAGGACGTTGTCTTCATCAACACCGAACGTGTGAACGAGTACGGAGGTGCTGCCCGATTGTGGCACCGTGATCAAGATCTTCTATGCACTTTTGCAAGCGGCAAGTGATCGTCTACCGCAGCAATAAGAGCCTACTCTTATAGGCTTTGGAAATCTTCAAGGGTTAGTCTTGATCATCCCCTCGTTGCTCCCGTCTTCTAGATTGCATCTTGGCTTGGATTGCGTTCTCGCGGTAGGAAATTTTTTGTTTTCTATGCAACGTTATCCTACAACTCTAGCTTTCCTTAATACTAACTTGGGCTTCCAAACTTCATATTCATCGAGTCGTGGGCCTTCAGTAAACCCCGGGTACCATCTTTGGCAGTCCCATTGGGGATGCCTATGTCAGCCGGCAAGACGGCGACGGGCGGCAAGACGGTGGCGGTGGCCGTCCCGACGGAGGCTTCCGCTTCCAGGACGGCGCTCCCCGCCCGGACGCTGGCGGCTCCCGCTTCCAAGATGAGGACTTCCCCTACCGCGACCAGGAGCGCGGCCGTTGCTTCGACTACGGGCCCCCGCCTCCGTGGTGGGACGAGCAGCGCTGGAGGGAGGAAGCGCTGGCTAGCCGTCGTGCGGATGGGGCGCCGGCCAGGGGCGGCGAGGTCTCTGGTGCTGCAGGTCAGGGCGACCATGCAGGGCAGGACCAGCGTCCTCAACACAAGAACAAGGCCAAGAAGCCTCAGGGCGATGGAGGCCAGCAACAGGCAAAAGGGAAAGCCAAGCAAAACCCTCCGCCACGGACAGGGGCTCCGGCGGCGGGGGAATGCTTCAAATGTGGCAGGGAAGGCCACTATCAGTCGGATTGCACCTTCAAGCCCCTTTGTGTCGTGTGTAGCGACGAAGGCCACTCTTCGGACAACTGCCCTTCAAGGGGGAAGGGGCTGAGGCTCCAAACCATGGGCCACGCCATCACCGGCGGGGGTTTCTACAACATCGACGTTGAACCGCTACGCACTGGGCTAGGCAATGGGGATGTCTTTGCTGCTATCATCAAGTTCAACTCGACGCCCCTGTCTGAGTCACAACTCTCTGATGAATTGAAGCACCTTATCGACGAGCTTTGGGACTGGCAAGTGCAGCGGCTCTCCGACACCAAGTTCTCGGTGGTCTTCCCCACTAGGAAGACCATGCGACTGAGCACCGGGAGCGGGAAGCTCCACCTCCCCCTCAGCAAAACTGACACCGAGATCCGTGAGGCCTTCCAGACGCCCAAACCGAGCCTGGTTCTCCCCTCCACCTGGGTGCGCTTGACAGGGGTCCCAGAAGACCACATGACCAGGGACCGTCTCATGGCGGGGTGATGACCCACAACTATAGGGGATCGCAACAGTCTTCGAGGGAAGTAAAACCCAATTTATTGATTCGACACAAGGGGAGCCAAAGAATATTTGTAAGCCTTAACAGCGGAGTTGTCAATTTAGCTGCACCTGGAAACAGACTTGCTCGCAAGAGTTTATCAGTAGTAACAGTTTTATAGCAGTAGCAGTAGTGAAATATCAGCAGCAGTAGTGATTATAGTAAACAGCAGGATTAAAATACTGTAGGCACATGGATGGATGAACGGGCGTTGCATGGATGAGAGAAACTCATGTAACAATCAAAGTAGGGCATCTGCAGATAGTAAAAAAATAGTATCCAAGTACTAAACAATCCATAGGCATGTGTTCCGTATTTAGTCGTACGTGCTCGCAATGAGAAACTTGCACAACATCTTTTGTCCTACCAGCCGGTGGCAGCCGGGCCTCTAGGGAATCTACTGGAAATTAAGGTACTCCTTTTAATAGAGCACCGGAGCAAAGCATTAACACTCCGTGAACACATGTGATCCTCACATCACCGCCTTCCCCTCCGATTATCCCAATTTCTGTCACTTTGGGGCCTCGGGTTCCGGACAGCGACATGTGTATACAACTTGCAGGTAAGATTATAAAACAATGAATATCATCATGAAACAATAACATGTTCAGATCTGAGATCATGGCACTCGGGCCCTAGTGACAAGCATTAAGCATAACAAGTTGCAACAATATCATCAAAGTACCAATTACGGACACTAGGCACTATGCCCTAACAATCTTATGCTATTACATGACCAATCTCATCCAATCCCTACCATCCCCTTCAGCCTACAGCGGGGGAATTACTCACACATGGATGGGGGAAACATGGTTGGTCGATGGAGAGGCATCGGTGGTGATGATGGTGATGATATCCTCCAATTCCCCGTCCCGGCGGAGTGCCAGAACGGAGTTTCTGGTCCCGAGACGGAGTTTCGCGATGGCGGCGGTGTTCTGGATGGCTTCTGGCGATTTCGTCTAACCCCCGTGCATTTTTAGGTCGAAACCCTTAAGTAGTCCAGAGGGGGGCACCTGGGGCTGCCCGAGGCGTCGACACCATAGGGCGGCGCGGCCCAGGGGCCCACCGCGCCGCCTTATGGGGTTGGCGCCTCGTGGCCCCCCTCCTTCTGGTCTTCTGGCTCCGTCCCTCTTCTACGAAAATAGGCCCATTGGAATAAACTCCGGGGATTTTCCTGAAAGTTGAGTTTCTGCACAAAAACGAGACACCAGGGCAATTATGCTGAAAACAGCGTTAGTCCGTGTTAGTTGTATCTAAAATACACAAATTAGAGGCAAAACAATAGCAAAAGTGTTCGGGAAAGTAGATACGTTTTGGACGTATCAACTCCCCCCAAGCTTAGCTTATTGCTTGTCCTCAAGCAATTCAGTTAACAACTGAGTGCGATAAAAGAACTTTCACGAACACATTTGTTCATATGATGTAAATATTCTCATGATATGGACAGGTACTTAGGCAATTCAAAATAAGATACATGCAAATAAAATCATCTAATAGCTATGTCAATCATGGAAAAGGTACCAACAAATTAATAATAAGCATCATGAATCATGTCTAACAGCAGGATTGCAATGTTCATAAAAGAATATGATAAAGTGGTATCTGATACGCGTACAGCACGCGACCATTGGGAACCCCAAGAGGAAGGTGTGATGCGTACAGCGGCAAGTTTTCCCTCAGTATGAAACCAAGGTTTAATCGAACCAGTAGGAGCCAAGAAGCACGTTGAAGGTTGATGACGACGAGATGTAGTGCGGCGCAACACCAGGGATTCCGGCGCCAACGTGGAACCTGCACAACACAAACCAAGTACTTTGCCCCAACGAAACAGCGAGGTTGTCAATCTCACCGGCTTTCTGTAACAAAGGATTAGATGTATAGTGTGGAAGATGATTGTTTGCAGAAAATAGTAGAACAAGATTAAAAGAGATTGTATTTCAGTATAGAGAATTGGACCGGGGTCCACAGTTCACTAGAGGTGTCTCTCCCATAAGATAAACAACATGTTGGGTGAACAAATTACAGTTGGGCAATTGACAAATAAAGAGGGCATGGCCATGCACATACATATTATGATGAGTATAGTGAGATTTAATTGGGCATTACGACAAAGTACATAGACCGCTATCCAGCATGCATCTATGCCTAAAAAGTCCACCTTCAGGTTATCATCCGAACCCCCTCCAGTATTAAGTTGCTAACAACAGACAATTGCATTAAGTATTGCGCGTAATGTAATCAATAACTACATCCTCGGACATAGCATCAATGTTTTATCCCTAGTGGCAACAGCACATCCATAATCTTAGAGATTTATGTCACTTCCCCAGATTCACAGAGACATGAACCCACTATCGAGCATAAATACCCCCTCTTGGAGTTAAGAGTAAAAACTTGGCCAGAGCCTCTACTAATAACGGAGAGCATGCAAGATCATAAACAACCCATAGATATAAATTGATAATCAACATAACATGGTATTCTCTATTCATCGGATCCCAACAAACACAACATATAGAATTACAGATAGATGATCTTGATCATGTTCGGCAGCTCACAAGACCCGACAATTAAGCTCAATGAGGAGAAGACAACCATCTAGCTACTGCTATGGACCCATAGTCAAGGGGTAGACTACTCACACATCACTCCGGAGGCGACCATGGCAGCGTAGAGTCCTCCGGGAGATGATTCCCCTCTCCGGCAGGGTGCCGGAGGCGATCTCCTGAATCCCCCGAGATGGGATTGGCGGCGGCGGCGTCTCTGGAAGGTTTTCCGTATCGTGGCTCTCGGTACTGGGGGTTTCGCGACGAAGGCTATTTGTAGGCGGAAGGGTAGGTCAGGGGGCATCACGAGGGGCCCAGGAGACAGGTCGGCACGGCCAAGGGTGGGGCCGCGCCGCCTGCCCTCCTGGCCACCTCGTGGCCCCACTTCGTTGACTCTTCGGTCTTCTGGAAGCTTCGTGGAAAAATAGGACCCTGGGCGTTGATTTCGTCCAATTCCGAGAATATTTCCTTACTAGGATTTCTGAAACCAAAAACAGCAGAAAACAGCAACTGGCACTTCGGCATCTTGTTAATAGGTTAGTTCCAGAAAATGCATAAATATGACATAAAGTATGCATAAAACATAAGAAATTATCGATACGTCGGAGACGTATCAGCATCCCCAAGCTTAGTTTCTGCTCGTCCCGAGCAGGTAAACGATAAACAAAGATAATTTCTGGAGTGACATGCCATCATAACCTTGATCATACTATTGTAAGCATATGTAGTGAATGCAGCGATCAAAACAATGTAAATGACATGAGTAAACAAGTAAATCATATAGCAAAGACTTTTCATGAATAGTACTTCAAGACAAGCATCAATAAGTCTTGCATAAGAGTTAACTCATAAAGCAATAATTCAAAGTAGAGGTATTGAAGCAACACAAAGGAAGATGAAGTTTCAGCGGTTGCTTTCGACTTATAACATGTATATCTCATGGATATTGTCAACATAGAGTAATATAACAAGTGCAATATGCAAGTATGTAGGAATCAATGCACAGTTCACACAAGTGTTTGCTTCTTGAGGTGGAGAGAAATAGGTGAACTGACTCAATAATAAAAGTAAAAGAATGGTCCTTCAAAGAGGAAAGCATCGATTGCTATATTTGTGCTAGAGCTTTGATTTTGAAAACATATAGAGAGCATAAAAGTAAAATTTTGAGAGGTGTTTGTTGTTGTCAACGAATGTAGTGGGCACTCTAACCCCCTTGCCAGACAAACCTTCAAAGAGCGGCTCCCATTTTATTTTTATTTTTGTGCGGCACTCCTTCCAACCTTTCTTTCACAAACCATGGCTAACCGAATCCTCGGGTGCCTGCCAACAATCTCATACCATGAAGGAGTGCCTTTTTATTTTAGTTTTATTATGATGACACTCCTCCCCACCTTTGCTTTCTCAAGCCATGGCTAACCGAATCCTTCGGGTGCCGTCCAACAATCACATACCATGGAGGAGTGTCTATTTTTGTTAATTAATTTGGGACTGGGAATCCCATTGCCAGCTCTTTTTGCAAAATTATTGGATAAGCGGATGAAGCCACTAGTCCATTGGTGAAAGTTGCCCAACAAGATTGAAAGATAAACACCACATACTTCCTCATGAGCTATAAAACATTGACACAAATCAGAGGTAATAAATTTTGAATTGTTTAAAGGTAGCACTCAAGCAATTTATTTTGGAATGGCGGAGAAATACCATGTAGTAGGTAGGTATGGTGGACACAAATGGCATAGTGGTTGGCTCAAGTATTTTGGATGCATGAGAAGTATTCCCTCTCGATACAAGGTTTAGGCTAGCAAGGCTATTTGAAACAAACACAAGGATGAAGCGGTGCAGCAAAACTCACATAAAAGACATATTGTAAACATTATAAGAGTCTACACCGTCTTCCTTGTTGTTCAAACTCAAAACTAGAAATTATCTAGACCTTAGAGAGACCAAATATGCAAACCAAATTTTAGCATGCTCTATGTATTTCTTCATTAATAGGTGCAAAGTATATGATGCAAGAGCTTAAACATGAGCACAATAATTGCCAAGTATCACATTACCCAAGACATTTTAGCAATTACTACATGTATCATTTTCCAATTCCAACCATATAACAATTTAACGAACTTCGCCATGAATACTATGAGTAGAGCCTAAGGACATACTTGTCCATATGCTACAGTGGAGCGTGTCTCTCTCCCACACAAAGAATGCTAGGATCCATTTTATTAAAACAAAACAAAAACAAAAACAAACCGACGCTCCAAGCAAAGCACATAAGATGTGACGGAAAAAAAATATAGTTTCAGGGGAGGAACCTGATAATGTTGTCGATGAAGAAGGGGATGCCTTGGGCATCCCCAAGCTTAGACGCTTGAGTCTTCTTGATATATGCAGGGGTGAACCACCGGGGCATCCCCAAGCTTAGAGCTTTCACTCTCCTTGATCATGTTGTATCATCTCCCTCTCTTGATCCTTGAAAACTTCCTCCACACCAAACTCAAAACAACTCATTAGAGGGTTAGTGCACAATCAAAATATACATGTTCAGAGGTGACATAATCATTCTTAATACTTCTGGACATTGCACAAAGCTACTGAAAGTCAATGGAATCGAAATATCCATCGAACATAACAAAACAGGCAATGCGAAATAAAAGGCAGAATCTGTCAAAAACAGAACAGTTCGTATTGACGAATTTTATTGAGGCACCAGACTTGCTCAAATGAAAATGCTCAAATTGAATGAAAGTTGCGTACATATCTGAGGATCGCTCACGTAAATTGGCATAATTTTCTGAGTTACCTACAGAGAATTTTACCCAGATTCGTGACAGCAAAGAAATCTGTTTCTGCGCAGTAATCCAAATCTAGTATGAACCTTACTATCAATGACTTTACTTGGCACAACAAAACGCTAAACTAAGATAAGGAGAGGTTGCTACAGTAGTAAACAACTTCCAAGACTCAAAATAAAAACAAAATTACTGTAGTAAAAACATGGGTTGTCTCCCATAAGCGCTTTTCTTTAACGCCTTTCAGCTAGGCGCAGAAAGTGTGTATCAAGTGTTGTCAAGAGACGAAGTGTAAACATCATAATTTGTTCTAATAATAGAATCAAAAGGTAACTTCATTCTCTTTCTAGGGAAGTGTTCCATACCTTTCTTGAGAGGAAATTGATATTTAATATTACCTTCCTTCATATCAATGATAGCACCAACAGTTCGAAGAAAAGGTCTTCCCAATATAATGGGACAATATGCATTGCATTCAATATCCAAGACAACAAAATCAACGGGGACAAGGTTATTGTTAACGGTAATGCGAACATTATCAACTCTTCCCAAAGGTTTCTTTGTAGAATGATCAGCAAGATTAACATCCAAATAACAATTTTTCAATGGTGGCAAGTCAAGCATATTATAGATTTTCTTAGGCATAACAGAAATACTTGCACCAAGATCACATAAAGCATTACAATCAAAATCATTGACCTTCATCTTAATGATGGGCTCCCAACCATCCTCTAGCTTCCTAGGAATAGAAGCTTCGCGTTCTAATTTCACTTCTCTAGCTTTTATGAGAGCATTTGTAATATGTTTCGTGGAAGCCAAATTTATAGCACTAGCATTAGGACTCTTAGCAAGTTTTTGTAAGAACTTTATAACTTCAGAGATGTGGCAATCATCAAAATTCAAACCATTATAATCTAAAGCAATGGGATCATCATCCCCAATGTTGGAAAAAATTTCAGCAGTTTTATCACAGGCAGTTTCAGCAGTTTTAGCAGTTTCAGGCAGTTTTTCGCGCTTTGCATTAGAAGTGGAAACATTGCTAACACCAATTCTTTTATTAGTATTAGTAGGTGGTGCAGCAATATGTGAAGCATTAGCATTACTAGTGGTGGTAATAGTCCAAACTTTAGCTATATTATCTTCTTTTTCATTTTCTTCTTTTTCCCACCTAGCACGCAATTCGGCCATCAATCTTATATTCTCATTAATTCTAACTTGGATGGCATTTGCTGTAGTAGTAATTTTATTATCTATATCCTCAGGTTTAGCAGCCATTTTATTAATTAAAGAAGATTGTGACGCAGACATGTATGAGATTCGGTTTTCAGCATTCGCAAGTTTAGTTTGCAACCCAGAGATCTCCATATTCAAATTTTCAAGTTGATTTCCTATATTCTTCAACAAGGTAGATTGCTCATTCATAGTTTTAGTAAACAATTTATTTTGCTCATATTGTGATTGCATAAAGTTCTTGGTGGATCTTTCAATTTCTAACATCTTTTCCTCATTAGGTGAAGCGTATCTACCATAAGAGTTACCATTAGCGGGATATGGCCTAGAATTATTATAATTGTTATTTTTAATGAAATTCACATCAACATGTTCTTTTTGAGCACCCAATGACGCTAACAGAACATTATTAGGATCAACACTAGGCCTACCATTCACAAGCATAGACATAATAGCATCAATCTTATCACTCAAGGAAGAGGTTTCTTCGACAGAATTTACCTTCTTACCTTGTGGAGCTCTTTCCGTGTGCCATTCAGAGTAATTGATCATCATATTATCAAGAAGCTTTGTTGATTCACCAAGAGTGATGGACATAAAGGTACCTCCAGCAGCTGAATCCAATAGGTTCCGCGAAGAAAAATTTAGTCCTGCATAAAAGGTTTGGATGATCATCCAAGTAGTCAGTCCATGGGTTGGGCAATTTTTAACCAAAGATTTCATTCTTTCCCATGCTTGTGCAACATGCTCAGTATCCAATTGTTTAAAATTCATTATGCTACTCCTCAAAGATATAATTTTAGCAGGGGGATAATATCTACCAATAAAAGCATCCTTGCATTTAGTCCATGAATCAATACTATTCTTAGGCAGAGATAGCAACCAATCTTTAGCTCTTCCTCTTAATGAGAAAGGGAACAATTTTAATTTTATAATGTCACCATCTACATCTTTATACTTTTTCATTTCACATAGTTCAAAAAAATTATTAAGATGGGCAGCAGCATCATCAGAACTAACACCAGAAAATTGCTCTCGCATAACAAGATTTAGTAAAGTAGGTTTAATTTCAAAGAATTCTGCTGTAGTAGCAGGTGGAGCAATAGGTGTGCATAAGAAATCATTATTATTTGTGGTTGTGAAGTCACACAACTTAGTATTTTCAGGAGTACCCATTTTAGCAACAGTAAATAAAGCAAACTAGATAAAGTAAATGCGAGTAACTAATTTTTTTTTGTTTTTGATATAGCAAACAAGATAGCAAATAAAGTAAAACTAGCAACTAATTTTTTTGTGTTTTGATTTAGTGCAGCAAACAAAGTAGTAAATAAAACTAAGCAAGACAAAAACAAAGTAAAGAGATTGGGATGTGGAGACTCCCCTTGCAGCGTGTCTTGATCTCCCCGGCAACGGCGCCAGAAAACAGTTTTGCTGGCGTGTAGTTGACGTGGGAGTTAGAGATCTCTGTGGTGTAACTTTTCTTTAGGTCCCCGGCAACGGCGCCAGAAAACAGTCTTGATACGCGTACAGTACGCGACCGTTGGGAACCCCAAGAGGAAGGTGTGATGCGTACAGCGGCAAGTTTTCCCTCAGTATGAAACCAAGGTTTAATCGAACCAGTAGGAGCCAAGAAGCACGTTGAAGGTTGATGGCGACGAGATGTAGTGCGGCGCAACACCAGAGATTCCGGCGCCAACGTGGAACCCGCACAACACAAACCAAGTACTTTTCCCCAACGAAATAGCGAGGTTGTCAATCTCACCGGCTTGCTGTAACAAAGGATTACATGTATAGTGTGGAAGATGATTGTTTGCAGAAAATAGTAGAACAGTATTTCAGTAGATTGTATTTCAGTATAGAGAATTGGACCGAGGTCCACAGTTCACTAGAGGTGTCTCTCCCATAAGATAAACAGCATGTTGGGTGAACAAATTACAGTTGGGCAATTGACAAATAAAGAGGGCATGACCATGCACATACATATTATGATGAGTATAGTGAGATTTAATTGGGCATTACGACAAAGTACATAGACCGCTATCCAGCATGCATCTATGCCTAAAAAGTCCACCTTCAGGTTATCATCCGAACCCCCTCCAGTATTAAGTTGCTAACAACAGACAATTGCATTAAGTATTGCGCGTAATGTAATCAATAACTACATCCTCGGACATAGCATCAATGTTTTATCCCTAGTGGCAGCAGCACATCCATAATCTTAGAGATTTCTGTCACTTCCCCAGATTCATGGAGACATGAACCCACTATCGAGCATAAATACCCCCTCTTGGAGTTAAGAGTAAAAACTTGGCCAGAGCCTCTACTAATAACGGAGAGCATGCAAGATCATAAACAACACATAGATATAAATTGATAATCAACATAACATGGTATTCTCTATTCATCGGATCCCAACAAACACAACATATAGAATTACAGATAGATGATCTTGATCATGTTCGGCAGCTCACAAGACCCGACAATTAAGCACAATGAGGAGAAGACAACCATCTAGCTACTGCTATGGACCCATAGTCCAGGGGTAGACTACTCACACATCACTCCGGAGGCGACCATGGCGGCATAGAGTCCTCCGGGAGATGATTCCCCTCTCCGGCAGGGTGCCGGAGGCGATCTCCTGAATCCCCCGAGATGGGATTGGCGGCGGCGGCGTCTCTGGAAGGTTTTCTGTATCGTGGCTCTCGGTACTGGGGGTTTCGCGACGAAGGCTATTTGTAGGTGGAAGGGTAGGTCAGGGGGCGTCGCGAGGGGCCCAGGAGACAGGTCGGCGCAGCCAAGGGTGGGGCCGCGCCGCCTGCCCTCCTGGCCACCTCGTGGCCCCACTTCATTGACTCTTCGGTCTTCTGGAAGCTTCGTGGCAAAATAGGACCCTAGGCGTTGATTTCGTCCAATTCCGAGAATATTTCCTTACTAGGATTTCTGAAACCAAAAACAGCAGAAAACAGCAACTGGCACTTCGGCATCTTGTTAATAGGTTAGTTCCAGAAAATGCATAAATATGACATAAAGTATGTGTAAAACATGTAGATATCATCAATAATGTGGCATGGAACATAAGAAATTATTGATACGTCGGAGACGTATCAGTATCTCGCTTGCCCGTATTTGTACAACAAAACATAAATGCTCGGGCACCTTCGAAGTTCATGGAAACACTAGAAGTAGAGATTGTCAAAGATAAAAGCATCAAAGTTATACCACAGTTAATCACATTTTGGGACAAGCATATTATACTAAGAATGACAGTTGTGCTCTCAAGAAAGTGCTCAAAGAAAGGATGTTGACTCAACATAAAAGTAAAAGATTGACCCTTCGCAGAGGGAAGCAGGGATTAACATGCGCTAGAGCTTTTCATTTTTAAAACAGGAGTAAAATTATTTTGAAAGGTGTTTGTTGTTGTCAACGAATGGTAGTGGGCACTCCAATTACCTCGTCAACCATACTTTCAAGAGCGGCTCCCATGAAGGACGTTATCTCTACCAGCAAGGTAGATCATCCCTCTTCTCTTTTGTTTACACACGTACTTTAGTTTTATTATGGGTGACACTCCCCCCAACCTTTGCTTACACAAGCCATGGCTAACCGAATCCTCGGGTGCCTTCCAACATTCTCATACCATGGAGGAGTGTCTATTTGCAAATTAAGTTGCTTACTGATGAATCAGGGCAAAACATTTGAAGAGAATTATTAATGAAAGTTAATTAATTGGGGCTGGGAACCCCGTTGCCAGCTCTTTTTGAAAAATTATTGGATAAGCGGGTGTGCCACTAGTCCATTATGAAAGTCTGTCAAGAGTAAATGACAAGGTTGAAAGATAAACACCACATACTTCCTCGTGAGCTATAAAACATCGACACAAATTGAGAAGCATTTTGAAGGTTTAAAGGTAGCGCATGAGAATTTACTTGGAATGGTTTGAAATGCCATGCATAGGTATTTATGGTGGACACTTTGGAATAACTTGGTTTTCAGGGGTTTGGAAGCACGAGCAGCGTTACCGCTCAGTGACAAGGTATTAACTTGTCAATGCCTATGGATTGTAGGCTAGGGTTTAGTTAGAAGTAGAGGGCAAGTAGATCTCGAAGGTTTCAGCCGAAAAGTACTCGACGATTATGAAAACTAGGGTTTGTAAACAATGATTCGATGCCTTCCTCGTCCCTCGACTCCCCCTTTATATAGGAGGCGGACCCGAGGGATTCGTGTTGTACAAGTTACAGAGTCCGGGATGGTTTCTAACTCATCCCGCAAGATTACAAATAACGCTTCCTACTACAACTCTAGCTTTCCTTAATAATATCTTGGGCTTCCGAATCTTCTTATTCTTCGGGTAGTGGGCCTTCAGCAAACCCCGAGTACTATCTTCGGCAGGCCCATTTGGGAAGCCTATGTCAGTAGCCCCCGAGATTTTGCTTGAATCGTAGGGTCAAGGAAAATCTCCACTGTTTATCTTTATTCGACAGTTTTGACTTTTCTATATTTCTTCTCATAAACATCTATATTGTACAGGGATAATGGTAGTTGGGGCTAGTTCATCTGACGGATCAGGTACTAGTTAACTGCTCTAGTGGTAATCCGCAAAAACCTCCTTTAAGATCACGTCCCTGGACATGACCTCGGGATACCAGTGTAAACTTCGACAGGTGCCGCTTAAGGTCTTACCATTCTGTCGAGTCCCAGTAAAATTTATCGGGTACCTAACGCGTCCGTTAGGATTTTTCTTCGTATCTGTTGATACGGATAAAAGTAGCAGAGCGCAGTCTTCGGCGATGCCACGCCCAGCAGAACGGATCTGGGGTCTTACCTTCGCAAATTTGCGGCATTCAGAAATTGATCGCAACTTTGGCGTTCTGAGAATATATTGTCGAGTGCTTTTTCGGCTGTTGAAATGGCACATTTTATCGAGTCAAAGATGACTTATATTGCTCTCCCGATGGGAGTATCTGTAGAGTTAATTATAACTCGAAATATACTCTTTTGCTCTTCTATCTTTCTTTTTCTCTTTCTTTCTTTTCTTTTTATAATTTCATCGGGCACGCGAGCAGCGTTCCCGATGGGAGTAGCCCCCGAGGCTACAACCAAGGACTTGTACTTGGGTGTAGGCTCCACGCCTTATGCCTTTATATTTTCTTTTATCTCCCGAAGTTTTATAATTTCTCGGGTGCGCGAACAGCGCTCCCGATGGGAGTAGCCCCCGAGGCTATGAACAAATATTTGTATTTGGTCATAGGCTCACGCCATTTCTATTTTGTCTTTCTGGATCTTTTTTTTTCTTTTTTCCAAAGTAGCCCCCGAGCATTTGATCAAAAACTTGTATTTGATCAAAGGCTCAACATTATTTTTCCGTGTCACCTTTTATGAAGCTGTTGAGTCGAATTTTTTCTTCTGCCAAGATGACATTGTTGCTGACGATAGCCACGATTGCTTGCAAAAATTTGCGACAAGTCTTTTCTCGCTGCCATGCGGGCCCAATTAATCCACTATCTTGACACGTCGTGCAAGTGGGGGACACACGTCCTCCGCTTTTTCTGGCATACGCACCGTAACTTCCCCAACGTTGAATTACTTTTTTACCCTTGTTGCCACGCGGCTATCATCTGTCACACATTTTCCTTATCCAACGGTTCGTCGTTTCACCGCACCCTTATATAAGTTCGTCTTCTTCCTCCTTGGGCACTTCCGCTCGCGCCGTCCTCCTTCTCTCATCTGCAAATTCCTCCTGCGTTCCACAGCCTCCTAAGCTCCTCGCCTCCAAACTGCGAATCCTGCGCCATTGTTGATGCCCCCTCGTCGATTGACAAGGCACAGCACGCCGGAGTCCTCCATGGCCGCCGTGGATCTTGGGGCGGGGGAGTGGGAAAGATCGAAGATTTCCACTCAAGACATCAACATGCTCAAGAAGCTGGGGATCAGCAAGAAACCCAAGGCATTGTGCTTCCCCCGTGAGGAAAGCTACCCAACCCCTCCAATGGGGTACCGGGTAAGTTTTGTCGACCACCTCATCCGCGGTCTTTCCGCCCCCATTCATCCTTTTCTTCGTGGACTTCTTTTTATCTACGGTCTGCAACTCCACCACCTTACGCCAAATTCAATCCTCCATATTTCCATTTTCATCACTCTGTGCGAGGCCTTCCTTGGCGTCCAGCCTAACTGGGCGCTTTGGAAGCGCATTTTCTTCTGCCGCCGTAATGGCTCGCCCAATGTCGCCTATAATATAGGCGGCGTTGTGATTTCTGTTCGGCCCACTGTCGACTACTTCGACGTCAAGCTTCCTGACTCAGTTCAAGGATGGCGCAAGAAGTGGTTGTATATTCAGGAGGAGAACCATGGATGTGCGGAGGACAACATCCCTCCTTTTGATGGTGCCGAGAAAAATTTTCGCCACCGCTCCTGGGACGCGGAGGCCACTGAAGAAGAAAGGGCGTTGACAGAAGCCTTGATGGCTCGCATCCACGAGTTGCAAAATACTCGCGGCAAAGAGTTATTGGGTATCCAAATTACTGCATATTTTCTTAGGACTAGAGTGCAGCCGCTTCAGGCTCGCAAATATCCTCTATGGAGATATGCTGGCAACGAGGATGTAGATCGGCTGTCGGTGGATTTGGAGGTCAAAGACTTGGAAAAGCTTGTCCGAAAAATCTCATCTCTCAGCAAAAAAGATCTTGTCCCTGCTTCTTGTCGTGTAAAACCATTCAGCGCCGCCAATCCACTCCCCCAGGTAATCTTTGTCTATTGTCTTGTTGTTGCTTTGCTAACTTTTTTGTAACTTCTTTTCTGACGTCTCTCCCTATTTTATTTTGCACAGAATCATCCAGACCTTGTCTCGCTTCCTCCTCTTCCTGAAGGTGGAGAAGTCGAAGAAAGGGCCATTGTCACTGATGACAATCAAGAAGCTCCATCTTTTGTGAATGAACCCGTGGATTCTCGAAAATCTGCGGGTTCTTCCGAAGGCACTGCGTCGGCACAATCTCCTCCTCCCGCTGTTTCTCCGAAAGGCAAAAGGAAGAGGAATGATGTCGAAGATTCCGGCACTTCCAAAGCCGAAGAAGTTGATCCTTCACATCAGAAGGCAGCTTACGATCCTTATCTTGAATCCCTCGTCAGCTCGTAAGTCATTTTTATTTCTCCTTATTTCTGTACTCGAATGTTTGTCTTGTCTTGCTTTTTATGCTGTCGATTTTTAATCACAGCGATGATGAGGAAGAAGTACCAACTGTTGACGTGGCTCCTCGGACGAGCACGTCACATACTTTACTTGCCTCGGATACGCTAGTTGAAGGAGAAGAATCCTCGCCTCCTCAACAAAACGTCGTCACCACTACTCCACCATCAAGCCCCCTTGCTCCTTCACCAAAAAGGACAAGGATTGAAACGATCATTGAGCCTGCCCCTCAATTGGGTAGCTCTTCTACTCTGCTCTTGGATGATGTAAGTTTTTTAATTTTCTTGCCAGTATCTATATTTCCTCTATTTGTTTTTTTACGCCTTCACTCTTTTTGCATACCGATGTTTCTCTTTCTTTGTTCTTCTTTGACAGCCCATGATCAAAGAGCTTATCCGCATCGGATCCCAATTCATTGGGTACCGTGAGTATGCCAGCAGAACTGAAGGTAATAACTTTTTTGCTGTTGTTGTTTCTGACTTCTTGTTCCTGTCGTTTGTCGCAATTTTTGACCTTTCTTTTTTATTTCGACAGAGAAACTTGCAGAGGCCAACAAACGTGCCGACGCACTTGCTCAAAAACTGGAGCAAAGTGAGGCGGCCCGCAAGAAAGCCGAACTTGTTGCTAGCGAAGCCAAAGCAGAGGCTGATGAAGCCAAAGCAAAAGCTGCTAGTGTCGAGGAGCTTCAGAAGAGACTTGAGGATGCTGAGGCTGCATTGAATGAGCACAAAGCCGCACAGGCTGCTCGTGAAAAGGGAATCCTCAAGCGCTTGAATTCGCAAAGTCGGCGCTTCAAAGGTAATTTTATCGATCTCTTCTATTTTTTATAGGACCTGCTTTTTCTTGCTTTTGACCAACGTTTATTTCTTGTGACAGGCCAAACAAACCAAGAGTTTGATCTGGAGAATCCCGACAATGATCCTCTCCTTGACGCACTTTCTTATCTGGAGTTTCATGGATCCGAAATTCGTGAAGGCGTGGTGAATGCTGACGTAGGATTGTCGAAGCTATTCCCCTACTTCTTCCCGAAGAAAGAGGAGCCCAAGACTTTCCTTGCCCTTGCTCAGAGCTTCAATCCATCAGAGGACCTTGGGCTGAAAATGCGCCAGGAGAACATGAAGATTGCTGTCGAGAGCACTGTTGCCTTGGTTGCTGACAGCCAGCAAACTGTTGACTGGATGAAGGTTGGCGCCGAGCAGATAGAGCAATCAAAATGGCGGTCTTTGATCAAGGCAGCCAAACCCAATAAGAAGAAAATTCTGGCCTATCTCGGGATCAAGCCATCTTCAACTCCTAGCTCATCGAGGCCGGAGGTCTAGTTGCATGCCTCTTTGTTTTTTGCTTTCTCTGTCTCTTTTGCCCTTGTCGCCAATTTAGCTGTGGCGACAATTATCCTGGTAGTCCTTTTGGAGAAACTTCTTTTGTAATGTCTATGTAAATTTTTCTAGAAATTAATGAAATTCCTTACGCACTTGTCATTGATCCTGGCGCTTTCTTTTCCAGTTAATATTTGATAACTATTCGACCAATCCTTGCTCTGCCGATGCTTCACCTGCTTCTTCCTTCTCGAAGAAAATGCTAGTTGATAATGACCCCCTTGAAGGTTCTTCGAGCAAACATTTCTCGGAGGATTTGCAAGAACTTCGACAGCAACTGCAATCCATGAAGAAACAAACTCTGGCAATGATGGAACAGTCTCGGAAAGCATCCGAACAAGAAAAACTTGCTGTCCAACAAGCCAAAGAGGCTATGGCTGCCAAGGATACTGCTGTATTGGAAGGAAAGGGAGCCACTACCCGAGAAAATAGCATGCTCGAGCTAATGTTGGAGGCTAGCACAGATATGTTAGGTATGTTTTTCCAAACTCACAATGCTTCCTCTTTATTTTGCCGTGCCCCCTTTCAAATTTCTTGCCTTGTCGCTTAATAGGCTCGGTTCTTGATGCTGCTGCCGAAGATCGAAGAGTGAACGAGAGAACAAATCTTCTCGTCAATCTTTCCCTTAACCATGGTTGTTTATTCTGGGCCTCCCCTGAACGAACCCAGCAAATTGTCAGGTTTCAGGATCGTGCTTGCCAAGTGCGCGAATTTCTCAATTTTTGCACGACAACATTAACCCTTGTTTACAAGACTTTGTTTCCTCGAAATGAAGTTCCCAAAACTCTTCCTGGATTGCTGGAGGTATTCAGAGATGCTCCCCGCATTCATAATTTTGTGCGAGCTCAATTGACTGCTGGAGCGAGGTTCGCCATGATTATGATAAATATTTGCCATCCAAAATTAGACCTGACGAAGATTGTTGCTGATTGCCTGGCCAAGAAATCGCGGCGAAAAAATGATATTGATACAATCAATGAGATGGTAACTCCTGTGGCTGAATCGATGATAGATGAGCTTCTTCGGATGGACTCAGAATTCTTCATCAAGGGGTCCTATGCTGAACATAAAACGACCAGAGGCTTGTCCATAGATAGTATTTTAGGCTTTGACTGATTTGTACTATATTGGACAACATTATGTCTGTATCTTTTTTGATTTCCGAAGAAATTTGTTGTATATTGTAAAGTGCTCTATATTGTTGGAGCCCCCGAGCCTTCTGGCTAGAGTTTGTACTGTTTTTTCCATCTCGAAGATTTTTCCTCTTGCCGTAAGAAAATATCTTTATTTTTTCACCGAATAGGTTGCAAGCCTCCGAGTATCTTAATGTCGAAGTTCTATATTTTTGTTGCGAGGTTTCTTGGACCAAAGCAATAAGATTTTTGGCGTGTGCACTATATTTATAATTTGTTAGCTTCCGATATTTGGCGAGGTATTTAGTGTACCAAGGCGAAATATTTTGGTAAGTCTAATTTGTCTATATTGTACGTATTTTGAGACTTGAAGGCGTTGAGCCCCCGAGCATGTCGAAGAATAAGAAATATATCTCCACTATCTTTATTATATTGCAGCACCGTGAGCCCGCCTCATTAAAAACCTTTCCGGCCCCACTCGGTGCCCCGAAAAGGAAAAGAGTGCGTCTGAAAACTCGCGGGCGTTTCAGTACATTGTAGTTTTACAGAGAAGGACTATATTTCGACTCTAGGCGTAGAACCGCCTGAGCTGTGCTACGTTCCAGGGGTTTTTCTCGGGAGCCCCCATCTTCTTGTCCTTGATCCTGTATGCTCCTCCGTCGATGACTTCCGTGACAACGTAAGGCCCCAACCATGGTGATTCGAGCTTCTCAGTACTTTTTTGATTTAACCGCAAGACCAAATCCCCAACTTGAAAAGATCTTGGTCTTAACCGTCGACTGTGGTAGTTTTTGAGGTCTTGCTAGTATTTGGTGACTCGTGAAAGTACTTCATCGCGAGCTTCGTCGAGTGCGTCCATATCATCCTCTCGAGCTTTTTGTGATGTTTCTTCGTCATACTCTGTTACCCTTGGAGAATCATGCTCTATTTCAATTGGTAGTACTGCTTCGGCTCCGTGGACGAGAAAAAACGGAGTTTCTTGTGTCACCGTATTTGGTGTAGTTCGGATGCTCCACAAAACACTTGGCAATTCCTCTGGCCAAGTATGTCAAGCTTTTTCAAGCGGTCCTAGCAGGCGCTTTTTGAGGCCGTTGCAGATGATACCGTTGGCTTTCTCGACTTGTCCGTTAGTTTGCGGGTGCCCAACTGACGCAAAGTGCAATTTAATGCCTACTTCTGCGCAGTATTCCTTGAATTCCTTGGATGTGAAGTTTGAGCCGTTGTCTGTAACAATGCTATGAGGCACGCCAAATCGAAAAACGAGGCCTTTCACAAACTTTATTGCCGATGCTGCATCTGGTGAATTTATTGGCTTCGCTTCTACCCACTTGGTGAATTTGTCGACAGCGACCAGCAAGTACTCATACCCTCCAGGCGAAGCTTTGTGCAACTTGCCCACCATATCGAGTCCCCATTGGGCAAAGGGCCATGACAATGGTATTGGTGTTAGTTCTGCTGCTGGAGAGTGAGGTTTTGCGGCAAACCGTTGACACGCATCGCAGGTTCGTACTATTTCCTTGGCATCCTCGATTGCTGTCAACCAATAGAATCCTGCCCGAAAAACCTTGGCTGCAATAGCTCGACTACTTGCGTGGTGGCCACATATTTCTTCGTGTACATCCTTCAGAATTATTCTTCCTTCTTCGGGTGTGACACACCTTTGCAGGACGCCTGAAATACTTCGCTTGTATAATTCCCCTTTGATCACTGTAAAAGCTTTGGATCATCGAATAACTCGCCTTGCCCTAACTGGATCGTTGGGTATTTCTTTCCTGAGGATGTATGATATATATGCTTGCATCCAAGGAATTTCTACCATCATCACAAGCTCTTGATCCTCTTCATCCTCCGTGGTTTCTTTGAGGGGTGCCGAAGTTTTCTCTTCCTTCGCTTTTTTCTGCACCTTTTTTTGGCTTCGTGGATCTCTCCGCTATTTCTTCCCAAAATACTCCTGGCGGGATTGGGAGGCACTGCGACCCGATGTTTGCGAGAACGTCGGCTTCATCCTTGCTCAGTCTACTGATGTGATTTACCTCGCATCCATCAAACAGCTTCTCTAGCTCATTGTACACCTCCTTGTATGCCATCATGCTATCGTTGACCGCGTCACATTGGTTCATAACCTGCTGAGCCACCAATTGTGAGTCGCCAAAGATTTTTAGTCGAGTTGCACCGCAAGCTTTCGCCATCTTCATCCCGTGTATGAGGGCTTCATATTCTGCTTCATTGTTGGATGCATTAGGGAACGTCATCCGAAGGACGTATTTCAATTTGTCGCCTTCAGGTGATATAAGTACTACTCCTGCGCCGGCTCCTTCTGCTCTCTTGGACCCATCGAAGTTCATGGTCCAAGTTCTCGACAAATCTGGGGGTCCCGTGTTTTGTAGCTCCATCCACTCTGCAATGAAATCTGGCAGAACTTGCGACTTGATTGCCTTTCTTTTTTCATACGTGATGTCCCGAGGGGAGAGTTCTATTCCCCAAAGGGAGACACGCCCTGTAGCTTCTGGATTGTTCAGTATATTTGAAAGAGGTGCTTCGTTGACTACTATTATCGGGTGTGCCGAAAAATAGTGGCGCAACTTTCTTGCCGTTGCAATTACTCCATATGCTAGTTTCTGGTACTGCGGGTACCGCTGTTTGGAAGGCGATAAAACTTCACTGATGAAATATACTGGCCTTTGCACTCCATGGAGTTTTCCTTCTTCTTCTCTTTCAACAACTAACACCGTGCTAACCACTTGGGGCGTGGCTGCAATATACAGCAGGAGAGGTTCCTTTTCTTTCGGCGCCACCAAGATTGGTGGTGTCGAGATTGTGCGCTTCAAATCCTCGAAAGCTCTGTCGGCCTCTTCGTTCCACTGGAATTTTTCTCCTTGCTTTATCAGAGCGTAAAATGGTAACGCTTTTTCTCCCAGCCTGGCGACGAATCTGCTCAAAGCTGCGACTCGCCCAGTTAGCTGCTGTATTTCTTTCAACTTTGTTGGCTTCCTCATTGTTACGATAGCTTGTATTTTGTCAGGATTTGCTTCAATTCCTCTTGCTGAAACTAGAAACCCCAGAAGTTCTCCTGCTGGGATGCCAAAAGAACACTTCGTCGGGTTCAGCTTGAGGCAGAATTTTTCGAGGTTGTCAAAGGTTTCCTTGAGATCCTCGATCAGCGTTGCCCCCTTTTTTGATGTTATGACGACATCGTCGATGTATACTTGCACGTTTTTCCCAATCTGTGTCGCCAAACACTTCTGCATCATCCTCTGATATGTTGCTCCCGCGTTTTTTAGACCAAAGGGCATTGTTCTGTAGCAAAACACGCCGTAAGGTGTTATGAACGCTGTTTTGGCCTCATCATCTTCTTTTAGTCTGATCTGGTTATAACCAGAGTATGCATCCAAAAAGGAAAGACGTTCACATCCTGCCGTGGAGTCGATGATTTGATCGATCCTTGGGAGGGGAAAGTGATCCTTAGGACAATGTTTATTGAGACACGTAAAGTCGACGCACATGCGAAGGACTGTCGTGTGTTTCTTCGGCGCCATCACTGGGTTAGCTACCCATGTGGCTTCTGTAGATATCTCTTTGATAAAACCAGCATCCTTGAGTCGATCTATTTCTGATAGCATAGCTTTGCGGTTTGGTTCCGAGAAACGCCGCAAGGGTTGTTTGATTGGTCTCGCGAGAGGATCCAAGTTGAGGTGGTGCTCGGCAAGTTCCCTGGGTACTCCTGGCATGTCAGCTGGACACCATGCGAAGATTTTCCAGTGCTCACGGAGGAACTTCACGAGCGCGCTTTCCTATGCGAGATCCATATTTGTTGCAATGGACATCGTCTTTTTCGGGTCTGTCGGGTGAATTTGTACCTCCTTAGAGTTTTTCTCGGTATTGAAAGTTGATTCTTTATTTGGCCTTCCAACGTCTGGCAGCACGTCGTAGTCAGTCATACTTCTTGACGCCAAATACTCAGCTTGCATCCCGAAAGTTTCTGATATCCGATGAAAATCTTTATCGCACTTATCGGCTAAGGCGAAGCTTCCTTTGACTGTGATTGGTCCCTTTGGTCCAGGCATCCTCCACAACAGGTATGTATAGTGTGGCACCGCCATAAATCTAGCATATGCTGGTCGTCCCAACAGAGCGTGGTACTGCGACGGAAAATCCACGACTTCAAATTCCAGCCTCTCGATTCTATAATTCTCTCGGGTTCCAAACTGAACGTCGAGATTGATCTTCCCCAATGGATAACTTGGTTTCTCTGGTGTGATACCATGGAACCTTGTGTCTGTTGGCTTCAAGTTTGCTAGGGATATGTTCATCTTCCTCAATGTATCTGCATACATAAGGTTTAAGCTGCTGCCGCCGTCTATGAACACTCGAGAGACATCAAATCCCGCAATAACTGCTGGTAAAATAAGTGCTGACTGCCCTGGTCGAGGAACTTGCTGCGGATGATCTGCTATGGTGAAACCGATATCTTGCCCTGACCAATTAAGATACTCGACTGTTGGTGGAGGCATTTTTTCTGCCATGAACACCTGTCGTGAGATCACTTTCTGAGCTCTATTGGATGGTCTTCCCTTCTGAATCATCGACACCGCTCCGTTGGAGTTAGGATCAACATAAGGTGGTGGTGGAGGTGCTGTCGCTATTCTGAGCTGATGTCGATTGTCTTCTGTAATCGCGGGAGGAGGTGGCAAGTGAATCTCGCTCCTGGGTTCTCGAGGATTTCTCTGTGCTGTTCGAGCGTTAGCGTGCTCTGCCCACCTTAACATTGCCTGGAAATTGCGACAATCTTTCTGCAGATGTCCTGACTGTCTTTTTCCGTTGCTGTCGAGAAAAAAATGCATCTGACACGGCCCATTCATCATCTCTTCGGGAGACACGAAAGGCCTCGGGAACCTAGGCCCGCTATTTTGCCTGTTGTTTCGAGAATCATCCCTATTATCGCCTCGCTGCTCATTGCTTCTCTGATAATCATCTCTGTTGTTTCCTCCTGTGTTTGCCCGGAAACCTGCCGAAATTTGTCCTGGAGCATCATAGTTCGGGTACTGCCGAGGAAATCGTCGCCTCGGTTGATAATTTCGACCACGGTCCTCCTCTGGCGACCTGTGCCGTTTGTTGTGGACAACATCTTCTCCATCTGCCCATCTGTTGGCTATTTCCATTAACGCGGATACTGTCTTTGGGTTGGTCCTTCCCAAGTCCTCGACAAAATCTCCACGCCTTATTCCTGCGACAAACGCATCTATCGCTCTCTCGTCAGATATATTTTCTGCTGAGTTTTTGATGATGTTCCACCTTTGGATATATTTTCTCATTGGCTCGTCCGGCTTTTGTCGACATGCTCTCAACTCCTCCAACGACGCAGGTTTTTTGCATGTGGACCGGAAGTTCTTGACGAACACGTCCTCGAAGCTTTCCCAGCTGTCGATAGATCCTGGAGGAAGTTTCTTTATCCAAGATCGTGCGGCTCCACTCAAATGCACCTGGATGCTTTGCATAGCTGTTGCCCTAGTTCCTCCTGTGAGCTTCACCGTCTCGAGATAATCAACTAGCTAGTCCTCTGGATCCTGAAGGCCGTCGAATTTCTTGAAGTTGTCAGGTAACTTGAATCCTGAAGGGACTCGAGTTTTTCGGACTCTCCTCGTGAAGCACGGCAAGCCACACATATCCTCGTCGTTAAGCTCTGGGGATTGCCGATGTTCCCTTCTGCTTTGCCGCGCTCTGTCGACCCTTGCTTGTGCTGCCGTGTCTCTTGCTCCACTTGGTCCTTCAGGGGCTGCCGCTGTTGCTGCTGCAGGTCGTGGACTATTTTGCCTTGCCGCTCCTTCAGGAGGCGTTGATACAAGCTTATTTGTCCCCATAGCTCCAACTCCTGCTATCGCCATATTGTATAGTGTTTCCCTTGGATCTCCTGGAGGTGGTTTAGATGCGAGGATAAAAGCATGTGTCGCCATATACCCAGCCTCTGGTGTCTTAGGGATGATGTTTCCTCTTGTATCTATCGACATAAAGGACATGTCGAGGTTTTGGACCAAGTGCTCTCTTTCTGCTTCGGGTATGTGTTGTAACCTTGATCTTGCTCTGTTCCGAGCCTCCCTGTGGCTATCACCCGAAGTTCTAGATTGTCGACTCAGATCTGCCCTTCTCCTGCTGGATGCAGAAGCTGCCTCCTTTCTCCTGTTTAACTCAGCTGTCTGTTTTTCCAATTCTCTTGCAGCTCGTGCTAGCCTATATTGATATGCTTGCAATTCCTCTGGCGTGGCTGTGGTGGCCATTGGTTCTGAGCCGTCCATAGCTCTCGCGGCTCTATCCCACGCTGCTTGCGGGAATTGAACTCTGTGTCGCGGCTGTGGCCCGACGTACTTATTGCCCAGGCCTCGTCGCAAATCGGAGGGATCGACGTATGGATTTCCCAGATCGTCGAAAGCCTCAGATGTTTCTTCTTGATCATTGCTTGGCTCTTCAATGGCATAAATCTGATGATATTTTGTATTCAGATCTATGTTGGGTTTGGTGACACCATCGTTGAGATTGATGAAGACCTTGCCCACTGTAATAGATTTGTCGATGAAGTCGTAACTATCGACATTGCTTGAGCCATCGCTTATATATGAGTCCGCAGATGACTCAAACGACATGTCGCTGAAGATCTTGGCGAGTTTCTCTCTTGCCCTTGTGCTGACGTAGCGTGTCGACGAAGTTTCTTCTTCTCCTGATTCGGTTGACGATGTATAGCTTGAAAAATCGGAATCGACCGCCGACGATCCCGACGAAATCGGAGTTTCGACACGATACGATCCTTCCTTCTCGACGCGAAAGCGAAACCTTCCGAACGTCATCTCCATAGGCTCCGCCAGATACGCATATGCATCCAAACGGGAGGGTGGGTGAGGAACAAAATCGACAGGACCAGCAGCGATCTGTTTACCTCGATCCATTGCGTTGCTTGCGGTTGATGATGTCGAAGATCTTGAACGTGCCATCGAGATCAGATCCTTACGCCTCTAGTCCCCACAGACGGCGCCAATTGACAAGGTATTAACTTGTCAATGCCTATGGATTGTAGGCTAGGGTTTAGTTAGAAGTAGAGGGCAAGTAGATCTCGAAGGTTTCAGCCGAAAAGTACTCGACGATTATGAAAACTAGGGTTTGTAAACAATGATTCGATGCCTTCCTCGTCCCTCGACTCCCCCTTTATATAGGAGGCGGAGCCGAGGGATTCGTGTTGTACAAGTTACAGAGTCCGGGATGGTTTCTAACTCATCCCGCAAGATTACAAATAACGCTTCCTACTACAACTCTAGCTTTCCTTAATAATATCTTGGGCTTCCGAATCTTCTTATTCTTCGGGTAGTGGGCCTTCAGTAAACCCCGGGTACTATCTTCGGCAGGCCCATTTGGGATGCCTATGTCACTCAGTACAAGTGAAGGCTAGCAATAGACTGGGGAGCGACAATCAAGGGAGCAGTAACTGTCATAATCATGCTTGCGGCAAAATAAATTAACGGAGGCATAAAAGTGATACAAGAACTCTGAGGTAAAGTAAATCATCGAGGCTTAATTGACTTTTGTTCAGTCATGTGCATGCGTGAGCATGTGCCAAGTCGATTCAAGTGAATTATTCAGAGGAGGATACCACAATGTCATACCTATTTATGAATAAAACAACGCAAGCAAACATCTATGACATGCTACTCATATTAATAAACTGGAGCTAAACATGAGAGATCATGAACTACTAGACTTTCTTAAATGACATATACCTCACATGAACCAACTAAGCATGCTCACATGGATGAGTATATGTACAAAAAATGAAAACAAATAGAATTCATACCAGCCTCTCACCACAGTCGAATTGTCGTAGATCGTCATTATTGCCTTTCACTTGTGTAGCTTGAATAATGTGGAATGAAAACCAAGCTCCAGCCACCGAAGACCGCTGAACTCCACAATAAACTTTACAAAACCAAAGAAGAACAACAAATATTTTTGGTGTTTTCGAATTGGAAACAAGAACAAAAGGAAACAAGCAAACAAAGCAAAATATTTTTGGATTTTCTTATAGCAAAACAACGATAGCAAATAAAGCAAAATAAGAGCAAGAAACCAAAATAAACAAATGGTAAAGAGAAACAACAGAAATATTTTTGGTCTTTTTGTGTTTTAGGAAAGAAACAAAGCAAAAACAAGAAAATGAAAACTAAAAGAGTCACATAAACACAAAGCAGCAGAAATTCGTCAAACTTGACAGCAGTACAGTAATCGATTTTTAAGAAAATCTTCCGCTGCTCAGCTCGAAAAGTGTTCAACTAATGAAAGTTAGATAACAACCTGGGGAACATGCACAAAAATTGGCTTCGCAAAATAACGTTCTGGATGTTTTTGAGAATTTTTTTGGTATTAGTTCAGAATCTGTTTTCAATCAGCACTTCCCCAAATATCATCTCCCTCTCATTAGAAAACCACTTTAAGAAGCTAAAAAAGTATGTACAAGTATCCAGAAACTATAATATGCAATGAATGAGTGATGCCGATATACCTTCCCCCAAGCTTAGGCTTTTGGCCTAAGTGGAGTTCAATCCCATGGTGCCCATGAAGTGGCACCTCCGTAGTACGACGAAGATGGATCATGTTCTGGGTATGTGCTGGAAGATGCACCAGGATACGTGACCGTGTACCCGTAGGAGGGCTCGGCGTCCTCGGAGTCATGCTGCTGGTGGAAGCCATGTGTCCTCAGCTGCTCATCCACCTCCTCCTTAGAGCGCGACCACGGTTTCCTGTGAATATCGAACAAAACTGTTTGCGGCAAAGGGATTTCCCTCTCATCCCCGTTAATAAACAACATTTTATAGACAATATTATCTAAACTAGTGTCAGTTGTAACAAATTGGTGACTCTTCATAGCAGCAATATCAAGCCTTATAGGAGTTAATTTCACATCAGTAGGGTCAAGAGGAAGATCTAGATATGCTAAAATACGTGAGGCAACAATTCCTCCAAAAATAGGCCCCTTAGCGGACAAACGACGGGCAACAAGACCACCAAGATGATAAGCTGTTTTTCCAGTAAGTGCAGCAACTAAGAAAGCAAGATGATAGCTAGAAATGTTGCTAGTGTTCTCCCTACCAAGAATGCTAGTAGCAAGATAGTAAGCAAAATATCTAATGGCAGGGAGTTGAATGTTTCTTATCTTGCCGCGCTAAATGATGCGGCTATCATCATTGGTGACTTCTCGATAGAGCTCCGCCAAAGCCTTGGGACTCTTCTCAATCTTCTTCACTGTACCTATAGGGGCAATATCCAATGCAGTACAAAAATCATTCAACTTCATAGTAATAGGATTATCATAAATCCTGAATGTAACTGATGGTTGGTAGTGTTTGTTGTTGAACTGAAAGCTCTCAACAAAGATTTTAGTAAGCATGTAGTATTGATCCCTCTCATCTTCCATATAGGTGGTTAAGCCCACATTATTGATGAGGACCAAGAAATCATCCAGCAGCCCTGCATTACTCAAAAAGTTATAACATGGAAAAGATGAAGCATTAGGGACTCCATTATCCTCTTCAACTTTGAAGCTCGGTGCGATGATATCCTCATTATAGGATCGTCTAATTCTGGTGGATGCCCTTGAGGGCCTCCCCGTGCTTGTCATCTCTCTTTCGAACATCTCTCCAAAGGTATGGTTGTCCATCTTCCTTTTCTGAAATTTTTTCAACAAACATTATAAAATTCGATTTGGAGACATATAATTGAGGGAAACTACTATAGGAACTTGGTAGAGTACTAAACATGCATCAAAACTAATTTTTACAACTTAGAACAAGCATGCAAGCTCACTAAACATGTTACCTACAGCAGTAAAATAGTCAAGATATACTCAACCAAACAAAATTCTACTTGGATAATCGGAGGAGTCACATACCGGAGAGCAAATGTGCCAAATTTCAGACAGAAATCTGGGCTGAGCAAAGAGATCGATAAATCCTGAGCTCTTGTGCAAAACGCGAGTGAGAGAAAGTTGGTACGAGTTTTTTCGGGAGAGAAAGTGAGATGGGAGGAAGAGATGAGTAAGTGGGGCAAGGAGGGGCCCACACCATAGGGTGGCGTGCCCCCCTCCTTGGCCACGCCGGCTGGTGGGGTGCAGCCCTGGGGTGCCCCACTGGTCATCCCCAGGTGCTCCCAGGTAGCTCTTCGAAAAATAAGACCAACGGTATAATTTTGTGAATTTTTGAAAACTTTGAAAAATGCACATTTCTGGGTATTAAAATTATTATTACTGGGCAGAAAAAGATTTTCGAACCTCTAAATAACTAAAGAACTTTGCAAAACAAATTGTGCTACAGCAAATAGAACAAGTGGAGGAAGAAAGAAATGTTGTTTAGTTCCTCTATGCATATAAAATGTATTTGTTAACAAGGTTGATCAAGTCTTGCCGCCAAATAAATTTTACATGGCATAAGATGAAATAAACCTCAAATCAATCTTGTTACCTTGTATTGTATGATATGGATCCAATCATAATATTTTGATATCCTTGCTTAGGCTCATATATAGGACAATCAATAGCTCCCACTTTGATAGTTCTCACATTAGAAATTGTATTAACTCCACATACTTTATCAATCCTCTTGGGAAAATAAACAGTATGTTCCTTGTCATCAACATTGAAAGTAACTTTTCCTTTATTGCAATCAATAACAGCCCCTGCGGTGTTAAGAAAAGGTCTCCCAAGAATAATAGACATATTATCATCTTCAGGCATTTCCAACACAACAAAATCAGTTAATATCAAGCAGTTATTAGTAACTTGAACAGGAACATCCTCACATATACCAACAGGAATAGCAGTAGATTTATCAGCCATTTGCAAAGATATATCATTCGGCATCAACTTATCTAAATAAAGTCTATTGTAAAGAGAAAAAGGCATAACACTAACACCTGCTCCCAAATCACATAGAGCAGTTCTAACATAATTATTCTTAATAGAACAAGGAATAGTCGGTATACCTGGGTCGCCCAGCTTCTTTGGAACTTTGCCAT
Source organism: Lolium perenne (assembly GCF_019359855.2). Taxonomy (NCBI): domain Eukaryota; kingdom Viridiplantae; phylum Streptophyta; class Magnoliopsida; order Poales; family Poaceae; genus Lolium; species Lolium perenne. Next base: position 48,297,043 of record NC_067244.2, read on the forward strand.
TGAAAGAGTAATTAGCAAGCATACTGGAAATCTCCTCATTAGGAATTTTCCTTTTGTTAGAGACAATATCTTTCATATACTTTGAATAAGGAGGCAATTTAATAGCATCAGTCAAAGGGATTTGCAAGAATAAGGGTTTCATCCAATCACAAAATTTATTATAGTGTTCTTCTTCCTTTGATTTTAATTTCTTAGCAGGAAAAGGCATTTGCTTTTGAACCCAAGGTTCCCTTTCATTACCATGTTTCTTAGCAATAAAATCTTCTTTAGTATACTTTTTATTTGTTTAGCATGCTTTTCAGGTTCATCTTCAACCTCTTCTTTATCAGAAGCATCATTCTTATCATTATCTTTATCATGTTCATTACCACTTTCAGTTTCAGCATCAGAAATAGAAATACTATTAGGATCATTAACAGGCTCAGAGGATTCTACAACATTTTTATGTTTCTTTTTCTTTTTCTTAGAAGGAGTACCAGTTTCAATTCGTTGAGAATCTTGTTCAACTCTTTTGGGATGCCCCTCGGGATATAGAGGATCCTGAGTAGAAACACCGCCTGTAGTTGTTACTTCATAAGCATGTTTTTCTTTAGAACTAGTTTTAACAAGTCATTTTGTACTTTAGTGAGTTGATCAATTTGAGTTTGAATCATATGAAAATGTTTAACAAGCATATTAACATCATTGGAGGTTCTCTCCACAATATCATGCAAACTACTAATAGCTTGAGAATTTTCCATTAAATGATTCTCTACTCTCATATTAAAATTTTCTTGCTTAACAATATAATTATCAAACTCATCTAAGCATTGAGCAGGAGGTTTTGAATACGGAATATCTTCCCTAGTAAAGCGTTGAAGAGAATTTACCTCAATCATGGATGAAGGGGAATTATCTTACATAAATCTTGTATGGGAGGTAAATTCTTCACATCTTCAGATTTAATACCTCTCTCCTTAAGAGATTTCTTGGCTTCCCTCATATCTTCATCATTTAATTTAATCAAACCCCTCTTCTTCAATATCGGCGTTGGGGCTGGTTCAGGTGTAGTCCAATCATCATGATTCCGGCCTATTTTAGCCAATAATTCTTCAGCTTCGTCTGGAGTTCTTTTCCTAAAAACACAACCAGCACAACTATCCAAATATGCCCTAGACTCAATGGTTAGTCCACTATAAAATATATCAAGTAAATCATGCTTTTCTAAATCATGTCCAGGTCGAGCTCTGATAAGAGAGCAAAATCTTGCCCACGCTTCAGGCAATTTCTCTCCATCTTCCTGGTCAAAACTATAAATTTTCTGGAAAGCAATATGTTGAGCACTAGCAGGAAAGTATTTCCGAAAGAAAACATCAAGCAAACCACTTGGACTATCAATAGAATCAGGAGGTAAACTATTATACCAAGTTTTAGCATCATCCTTTAATGAGAAAGGAAAAAATTTAGCAACAAAATAAGTACGCTTCTTGATATCATCAGAAAACAAGCTACTCAAAGTTGAAAGCTCATTCATGTGTTCTACAACACTTTCTTTTTTAGTACCACAAAAGGGTGTTTTCTCAACAATAGATATATGAGATAAATCAAGAGAAAAATCATAATCCTTATCCTTAATGTTTATAGGAGATGTGGCAAATTTAGGATCAGGAGACAGTTTATATCTAACAGTATGTTGTGCAAGAAGCTTTTTAATTTTACTTGCATCAGTAGTAGCATTGCATTTAACAATAAAATCATCATCAAGTTCCACATAATCTTTATCAGGATCATCACTAGAGTATTCAACAGACTCAGGTGAATTAACAGGTGTAGCGGTATTTTCATTAGGAGTTTCAGTATTTTCAATTTGTCTAGACCTAGCAATTGCAGCATCTAGAAAAGATCCCAATGAACCACTATCATCAAGCACAGCAGAAGCATCATCAAAATTATAAGAATTTTCAGATTCAGCAGAAGTACCAGTATGTGAAGCTTGTGGTGGTGAAATAAGTTGACTTATCACAGATGGTGAATCAAGAGCAGTAGAGGTACTCAGAGTTGTACCTTTTCTTGTAGTGGATGGTAATATGGCGACCTTAGTATCGCGAGGTTTACCCATGATGGAGAATTTGCAGCGAACAATATCAATCAAAGTGAACTTCCAAATAAAGCTATGCTCCCCGGCAACGGCGCCAGAAAATAGTCTTGATGACCCACAAATATAGGGGATCGCAACAGTCTTTGAGGGAAGTAAAACCCAATTTATTGATTCGATACAAGGGGAGCCAAAGAATATTTGTAAGCCTTAACAGCGGAGTTATCAATTCAGCTGCACCTGGAAACAGACTTGCTCGCAAGAGTTTATCAGTAGTAACAGTTTTATAGCAGTAGTAGTAGTGAAATATCAGCAGCAGTAGTGATTCTAGTAAACAGCAGGATTAAAATACTGTAGGCACAGGGATGGATGAACGGGCGTTGCATGGATGAGAGAAACTCATGTAACAATCAAAGTAGGGCATTTGCAGATAGTAATAAAATAGTATCCAAGTACTAAACAATCCATAGGCATGTGTTCCATATTTAGTCGTACGTGCTCGCAATGAGAAACTTGCACAACATCTTTTGTCCTACCAGCTGGTGGCAGCCGGGCCTCTAGGGAATCTACTGGAAATTAAGGTACTCCTTTTAATAGAGCACCGGAGCAAAGCATTAACACTCCGTGAACACATGTGATCCTCACATCACCTCCTTCCCCTCCGGTTATCCCAATTTCTGTCACTTTGGGGCCTCGGGTTCCGGACAGCGACATGTGTATACAACTTGCAGGTAAGATCATAAAACAATGAATATCATCGTGAAACAATAACATGTTCAGATCTGAGATCATGGCACTCGGGCCCTAGTGACAAGCATTAAGCATAACAAGTTGCAACAATATCATCAAAGTACCAATTACGGACACTAGGCACTATGCCCTAACAATCTTATGCTATTACATGACCAATCTCATCCAATCCCTACCATCCCCTTCAGCCTACAGCGGGGGAATTACTCACACATGGATGGGGGAAACATGGCTGGTCGATGGAGAGGCGCCGGTGGTGATGATGGCGATGATCTCCTCCAATTCCTCGTCCCGGCGGAGTGCCAGAACGGATTTTCTGGTCCCGCGACGGAGTTTCGCGATGGCGGCGGTGTCCTGGATGGCTTCTGGCGATTTCGACTAACCCCCCGTGCGTTTTTAGGTCGAAACCCTTAAGTAGTCCAGAGGGGGGCACCTGGGGCTGCCCGAGGCGTCGCCACCATAGGGCGGCGCGGCCCAGGGGCCCACCGCGCCGCCTTATGGGGTTGGCGCCTCGTGGACCCCCTCCTTCTGGGCTTCTGGCTCCGTCCCTCTTCTATGAATATAGGCCCATTGGAATAAACTCCGGGGATTTTCCTAAAAGTTGAGTTTCTGCACAAAAACGAGACACCAGGGCAATTCTGCTGAAAACAACGTTAGTCCGTGTTAGTTGTATGCAAAATACACAAATTAGAGGCAAAACAATAGCAACAGTGTTCGGGAAAGTAGATACGTTTTGGACGTATCACGGGGTTCACCATGATTGGGAGGCCGATCGATGTGGATGAGCTCCCTATCCAGAAGCGCGATAGGGAGCTGATGGCGTGTATTTCACACGTTCGTTGGGCAACCCCAAGAGGAAGGTATGATGCGCACAGCAGCAAGTTTTCCCTCAGAAAGAAACCAAGGTTTATCGAACCAGGAGGAGCCAAGAAGCACGTTGAAGGTTGATGGCGGCGGGATGTAGTGCGGCGCAACACCAGGGATTCCGGCGCCAACGTGGAACCTGCACAACACAACCACAGTACTTTGCCCCAACGAAACAGTGAGGTTGTCAATCTCACCGGCTTGCTGTAACAAAGAGTTAACCGTATTGTGTGGAAGATGATTGTTTGCAGAAAACAGTAGAACAAGTATTGCAGTAGATTGTATTTCAGTAAGAGAATTGGACCGGGGTCCACAGTTCACTAGAGGTGTCTCTCCCATAAGACAAGCAGCATGTTGGGTGAACAAATTACAGTTGGGCAATTGACAAATAAAGAGAGCATGACCATGCATATACATATCATGATGAGTATAGTGAGATTTAATTGGGCATTACGACAAAATACATAGACCGTCATCCAACTGCATCTATGCCTAAAAAGTCCACCTTCAGGTTATCATCCGAACCCCTTCCAGTATTAAGTTGCTAACAACAGACAATTGCATTAAGTATGGTGCGTAATGTAACTAGTGACTACATCCTTGAACATAGCACTAATGTTTTATCCCTAGTGGCAACAGCACAACACAACCTTAGAACTTTACATCCTTTGTCCCAGGTGTTAATGCAGGCATGAACCCACTATCGAGCATAAGTACTCCCTCTTGGAGTTACAAGCATCTACTTGGCCAGAGCATCTACTAGTAACGGAGAGCATGCAAGATCATAAACAACACATAGCATAACTTTGATAATCAACGTAACAAGTATTCTCTATTCATCGGATCCCAACAAACGCAACATATAGAATTACAGATAGATGATCTTGATCATGTTAGGCAGCTCACAAGATCCGACAATGATAGCACAATGGGGAGAAGACAACCATCTAGCTACTGCTATGGACCCATAGTCCAGGGGTAGACTACTCACACATCACACCGGAGGCGACAATGGCGGCGTAGAGTCCTCCGGGAGATGATTCCCCTCTCCGGCAGGGTGCCGGAGGCGATCTCCTGGATCCCCCGAGATGGGATCGGCGGCGGCGGCGTCTCTGGAAGGTTTTCCGTATCGTGGTTCTCGGTACTGGGGGTTTCGTCACGGAGACTTTTTATAGGCGGAAGGGCAGGTCAAGAGGCGGCACGGGGGCCCCACACCACAGGCCGGCGCGGCCAAGGGGGGGGCCGCGCCGCCCTATGGTCTGGCTCCCCTGTGGCCCCTCTTCGTCTCTCCTTCGGACTTCTGGAAGCTTCGTGAGAAAATAGGCCCCTGGGCTTTGATTTCGTCCAATTCCGAGAATATTTCCTTACTAGGATTTCTGAAACCAAAAACAGCAGAAAACAGCAACTGGCACTTCGGCATCTTGTTAATAGGTTAGTTCCAAAAAATGCACGAATATGACATAAAGTGTGCATAAAACATGTAGATAACATCAATAATGTGGCATGGAACATAAGAAATTATCGATACGTCGGAGACGTATCAGCATCCCCAAGCTTAGTTCTGCTCGTCCCGAGCAGGTAAAACGATAACACAGATAATTTCTGGAGTGACATGCCATCATAATCTTGATCATACTATTTGTAAAGCATATGAAGTGAATGCAGCGATCAAAACAATGTATATGACATGAGTAAACAAGTGAATCATATAGCAAAGACTTTTCATGAATAGTACTTCAAGACAAGCATCAATAAGTCTTGCATAAGAGTTAACTCATAAAGCAATAATTCAAAGTAAAAGCATTGAAGCAACACAAAAGAAGATTAAGTTTCAGCGGTTGCTTTCAACTTGTAACATGTATATCTCATGGATATTGTCAACATAGAGTAATATAATAAGTGCAATAAGCAAGTATGTAGGAATCAATGCACAGTTCACACAAGTGTTTGCTTCTTGAGGTGGAGAGAAATAGGTGAACTGACTCAACATTGAAAGTAAAAGAATGGTCCTCCATAGAGGAAAAGCATCGATTGCTATATTTGTGCTAGAGCTTTGATTTTGAAAACATGAAACAATTTTGTCAACGGTAGTAATAAAGCATATGCATCATGTAAATTATATCTTATAAGTTGCAAGCCTCATGCATAGTGTACCAATAGTGCCCGCACCTTGTCCTAATTAGCTTGGACTACCTGGATTATCACCGCAATACATATGCTTTAACCAAGTATCACAAAGGGGTACCTCTATGCACTTTGTACAAAGGTCTAAGGAGAAAGCTCGCATTTGGATTTCTCGCTTTTGATTATTCTCAACTTAGACATCCATACCGGGACAACATAGACAACAGATAATGGACTCCTCTTTTAATGCTTTAAGCATTCAACAACAATTAATTCTTTTCTCATTAGAGATTTGAGGATGTTTGTCCAAAACTGAAACTTCCACCATGGATCATGGCTTTAGTTAGCGGCCCAATGTTCTTCTCTAACAATATGCATGCTCAAACCATTCAACTCAGTGTAGATCGCCCTTACTTCAGACAAGACGAACATGCATAGCAACTCACATGAAATTCAACAATGAATAGTTGATGGCGTCCCCAGTAAACATGGTTATCGCACAACAAGCAACTTAATAGGAGATAAAGTGCATAATTACATATTCAATACCACAATAGTTTTTAAGCTATTTGTCCCATGAGCTATATATTGCAAAGGTGAATGATGGAATTTTAAAGGTAGCACTCAAGCAATTTACTTTGGAATGGCGGAAAAATACCATGTAGTATAGGTAGGTATGGTGGACACAAGTGGCATAGTGGTTGGCTCAAGTATTTTGGATGCATGAGAAGTATTCCCTCTCGATACAAGGTTTAGGCTAGCAAGGCTTATTTGAAACAAACACAAGGATGAACCGGTGCAGCAAAACTCACATAAAAGACATATTGAAAACATTATAAGACTCTACACCGTCTTCCTTGTTGTTCAAACTCAATACTAGAAATTATCTAGACCTTAGAGAAACCAAATATGCAAACCAAATTTTAGCATGCTCTATGTATTTCTTCATTAATGGGTGCAAAGAATATGATGCAAGAGCTTAAACATGAGCACAACAATTGCCAAGTATCACATTACCCAAAACATTTATAGCAATTACTACATGTATCATTTTCCAATTCCAACCATATAACAATTTAACGAAGGAGAAACTTCGCCATGAATACTATGAGTAGAAACCAAGGACATACTTGTCCATATGCTACAGCGGAGCGTGTCTCTCTCCCATAAAGTGAATGCTAGGATCCATTTTATTCAAACAAAACAAAAAACAAAAACAAACCAACGCTCCAAGCAAAGCACATAAGATGTGATGGAATAAAAATATAGTTTCAGGGGAGGAACCTGATAATGTTGTCGATGAAGAAGGGGATGCCTTGGGCATCCCCAAGCTTAGACGCTTGAGTCTTCTTGATATATGCAGGGGTGAACCACCGGGTGCATCCCCAAGCTTAGAGCTTTCACTCTCCTTGATCATGTTGCATCATACTCCTCTCTTGATCCTTGAAAACTTCCTCCACACCAAACTCGAAACAACTCATTAGAGGGTTAGTGCACAATATAAATTGACATATTCAGAGGTGACACAATCATTCTTAACACTTCTGGACATTGCATAATGCTACTGGACATTAGTGGATCAAAGAAATTCATCCAACATAGCGAAAGAGGCAATGCGAAATAAAAGGCAGAATCTGTCAAAACAGAACAGTTCGTATTGACGAATTTTAAAATGGCACCAGACTTGCTCAAATGAAAATGCTCAAATTGAATGAAAGTTGCGTACATATCTGAGGATCATGCACGTAAATTGGCTTAATTTTCTGAGCTACCTACAGGGAGGTGGACCCAGATTCGTGACAGCAAAGAAATCTGGAACTGTGCAGTAATCCAAATCCAGTACTTACTTTTCTATCAACGGCTTAACTTGGCACAACAAAACACAAAACTAAGATAAGGAGAGGTTGCTACAGTAGTAAACAACTTCCAAGACACAAAATAAAAACAAAGTACTGTAGGTAAAAACATGGGTTGTCTCCCATAAGCGCTTTTCTTTAACGCCTTTCAGCTAGGCGCAGAAAGTGTGTATCAAGTATTATCAAGAGACGAAGTGTCAACATCATAATTTGTTCTCATAATAGAATCAAAAGGTACCTTCATTCTCTTTCTAGGGAAGTGTTCCATACCTTTCTTGAGAGGAAATTGATATTTTATATTACCTTCCTTCATATCAATGATAGCACCAACAGTTCGAAGAAAAGGTCTTCCCAATATAATGGGACAAGATGCATTGCATTCAATATCCAAGACAACAAAATCAACGGGAACAAGGTTATTGTTAACGGTAATGCGAACATTATCAACTTTACCCAAAGGTTTCTTTGTAGAATGATCAGCAAGATTAACATCCAAATAACAATTTTTCAGCGGTGGCAAGTCAAGCATATTATAAATTTTCTTAGGCATAACAGAAATACTTGCACCAAGATCACATAAAGCATTACAATCAAAATCTTTAATCTTCATCTTAATGATGGGCTCCCAACCATCCTCTAGCTTTTTAGGAATAGAGGCTTCACGCTCTAGTTTCTCTTCTCTAGCTTTTATGAGAGCATTTGTAATATGATGCGTGAAAGCCAAATTTATAGCACTAGCATTAGGACTTTTAGCAAGTTTTTGCAAGAACTTTATAACTTCAGAGATGTGGCAATCATCAAAATTCAAACCATTATAATCTAAAGCAATAGGATCATCATCCCCAATGTTGGCAAAAATTTCAGCAGCTTTATCACAAGCAGTTTCAGCAGTTTTAGCAGTTTCAGGCAGTTTTTCGCGCTTTGCATTCGAAGTGGAAACATTGCTAACACCAATTCTTTTATTAGTATGAGTAGGAGGTGCAGCAACATGTGTAGCATTAGCATTACTAGTGGTGGTAATAGTCCAAACTTTAGCTACATTCTTCTCTTTAGCTAGTTTTTCATTTTCTTCTCTATCCCACCTAGCACGCAGTTCAGCCATTAATCTTATATTCTCATTAATTCTAACTTGAATGGCATTTGCTGTAGTAGTAATTTTATTATGATGATTCTCATTAGGCAAAACTTTTGATTTCAAAAGATCAACATCAGCAACAAGACTATCGACTTTAGAAGCAAGTATATCAATTTTCCCAAGCTTTTCTTCAACAGATTTGTTAAAAGCAGTTTGTGTACTAATAAATTCCTTAAGCATGGCTTCAAGTCCAGGGGGTGAACTCCTATTATTGTTGTAAGAATTCCCATAAGAATTACCATAGCCGTTGCCATTATTATAAGGATATGGCCTATAATTGTTACTAGAATTGTTCCGGTAAGCATTGTTGTTGAAATTATTATTTTTAATGAAGTTTACATCAACATGTTCTTCTTGTGCAACCAATGAAGCTAATGGAACATTATTAGGATCAATATTAGTCCTATCATTCACAAGCATAGACATAATAGCATCAATCTTATCACTCAAGGAAGAGGTTTCTTCGACGAGAATTTACCTTCTTACCTTGTGGAGCTCTTTCCGTGTGCCATTCAGAGTAGTTGATCATCATATTATCAAGAAGCTTTGTTGCTTCACCAAGAGTGATGGACATAAAGGTACCTCCAGCAGCTGAATCCAATAAATTCCGTGAAGAAAAATTTAGTCCTGCATAGAAGGTTTGGATGATCATCCAAGTAGTCAGTCCATGGGTTGGGCAATTTTTAACCAAAGATTTCATTCTTTCCCAAGCTTGAGCAACATGTTCAGTATCTAATTGTTTAAAATTCATTATGCTACTCCTCAAAGATATAATTTTAGCAGGGGGATAATATCTACCAATAAAAGCATCCTTGCATTTAGTCCATGAATCAATACTATTCTTAGGCAGAGATAGCAACCAATCTTTAGCTCTTCCTCTTAATGAGAAAGGGAACAATTTTAATTTAATAATATCACCATCTACATCTTTATATTTTTGCATTTCACATAGTTCAACAAAATTATTAAGATGGGCAGCAGCATCATCAGAACTAACACCAGAAAATTGCTCTCGCATAACAAGATTGATAAAGCGAGGTTTAATTTCAAAGAATTCTGCTGTAGTAGCAGGTGGAGCAATAGGTGTGCATAAGAAATCATTATTATTTGTGGTTGTGAAGTCACACAACTTAGTATTTTTAGCGTTGGCCATTTTAGCAACAGTAAATAAAACAAACTAGATAAAGTAAATGCAAGTAAACTAATTTTTTTGTGTTTTTGATATAGCAAACAAGATAGCAAGTAAAGTAAAACTAGCAACTAATTTTTTTGTATTTTGATTTAGTGCAGCAAACAAAGTAGTAAATAAAACTAAGCAAGACAAAAACAAAGTAAAGAGATTGAGAAGTGGAGACTCCCCTTGCAGCGTGTCTTGATCTCCCCGGCAACGGCGCCAGAAAAAGAGCTTGATGGCGTGTATTTCACACGTTCGTTGGGCAACCCCAAGAGGAAGGTATGATGCGCACAGCAGCAAGTTTTCCCTCAGAAAGAAACCAAGGTTTATCGAACCAGGAGGAGCCAAGAAGCACGTTGAAGGTTGATGGCGGCGGGATGTAGTGCGGCGCAACACCAAGGATTCCGGCGCCAACGTGGAACCTGCACAACACAACCACAGTACTTTGCCCCAACGAAACAGTGAGGTTGTCAATCTCACCGGCTTGCTGTAACAAAGAGTTAACCGTATTGTGTGGAAGATGATTGTTTGCAGAAAACAGTAGAACAAGTATTGCAGTAGATTGTATTTCAGTAAGAGAATTGGACCGGGGTCCACAGTTCACTAGAGGTGTCTCTCCCATAAGACAAGCAGCATGTTGGGTGAACAAATTACAGTTGGGCAATTGACAAATAAAGAGAGCATGACCATGCACATACATATCATGATGAGTATAGTGAGATTTAATTGGGCATTACGACAAAATACATAGACCGTCATCCAACTGCATCTATGCCTAAAAAGTCCACCTTCAGGTTATCATCCGAACCCCTTTCAGTATTAAGTTGCTAACAACAGACAATTGCATTAAGTATGGTGCGTAATGTAACTAGTGACTACATCCTTGAACATAGCACTAATGTTTTATCCCTAGTGGCAACAGCACAACACAACCTTAGAACTTTCTGTCACTGTCCCAGGTGTTAATGCAGGCATGAACCCACTATCGAGCATAAGTACTCCCTCTTGGAGTTACAAGCATCTACTTGGCCAGAGCATCTACTAGTAACGGAGAGCATGCAAGATCATAAACAACACATAGCATAACTTTGATAATCAACATAACAAGTATTCTCTATTCATCGGATCCCAACAAATGCAACATATAGAATTACAGATAGATGATCTTGATCATGTTAGGCAGCTCACAAGATCCGACAATGATAGCACAATGGGGAGAAGACAACCATCTAGCTACTGCTATGGACCCATAGTCCAGGGGTAGACTACTCACACATCACACCGGAGGCGACCATGGCGGCGTAGAGTCCTCCGGGAGATGATTCCCCTCTCCGGCAGGGTGCCGGAGGCGATCTCCTGGATCCCCTGAGATGGGATCGGCGGCGGCGGCGTCTCTGGAAGGTTTTCCGTATCGTGGTTCTCGGTACTGGGGGTTTCATCACGGAGACTTTTTATAGGCGGAAGGGCAGGTCAAGAGGCGGCACGGGGGCCCCACACCACAGGCCGGCGCGGCCAAGGGGGGGGCCGCGCCGCCCTATGGTCTGGCTCCCCTGTGGCCCCTCTTCGTCTCTCCTTCGGACTTCTGGAAGCTTCGTGAGAAAATAGGCCCCTGGGCTTTGATTTCGTCCAATTCCGAGAATATTTCCTTACTAGGATTTCTGAAACCAAAAACAGCAGAAAACAGCAACTGGCACTTCGGCATCTTGTTAATAGGTTAGTTCCAGAAAATGCACGAATATGACATAAAGTGTGCATAAAACATGTAGATAACATCAATAATGTGGCATGGAACATAAGAAATTATCGATACGTCGGAGACGTATCAGGAGCCTATCCGTATGTGTTTCCATTGCCGCTTTGCCGACCGCATCAAAGGCTCCGTGCAGGTTTTCGTGAATGGAGAAGGGTACATGGTTGGAGTTCAAGCGGAAGCTCCTCCTTGTGGTACTCCGGGTGGTGGCTCAGGGGGGCCTCCACCGCCACCCAACAATGGTCTTGATGATGAAGACTACGATGACATCCCGTCAGACAGTGAATGGAACAAGCATCAACGCAGCCAGGACAGGCACAGGGACGCGGCCAAGGACAAGGGCGGGGCGTCTGGTCCATCTAGCTCCAACCCCCCGGTTGCGGCGGTAGACACGCTGGGGCTGCCAGCCGCATACGGCTCGACCCTCGTTGCATCAGGGCTGGATCAATATGGCTCAAACATGGATGTTGCCGCGGATATCCTCCCCTCCCTCTCCCTCCTTGAGCCAGCCAGGGGCAAGCTGCTCGTGCACCTCGTGCCAACGAGCGTGGTGGAAGGGTCCACCCGCTTGATGACGACTCCATGGACTCCGCAGACCTCGACTCGCAGCTCACCGACCCGGTGCCCTCGTGGGTTGATGACAGCCAGCAGGCGGAGGGCCCGCCTGCCAAGCTGGCCAGGTTTTCGCCGGCTGTGAGCCTGGCTGCCCCGGAGGATGTGGAAGTGGTGGACGCCTCTGATGATGAAGAACTGCCGCGACCCGTGGGAGATGCTGCCCACAAGAACCTGCTGCAGGAGATGACCGAGGCTACCCCTCTGGTGCAAGCTCGCCGCTCCAAGGCCATCTACTCCAAGCGGGCGACCTCGACGCCGGCGGTAAGGAAGAGCTCGCGAACCCAGGACGCAGCGGCTGGCACTTCGGCCCTCCTCCGCGCTCAGCGGCTCACGGCTAAAAAGAACCTGGAGGGCAAGGCCGGCATCGACACCGTCAAGGACAAAGGTAATGATTTCGCGATCCTCGACCTCCTTCCCGATGAACACTTATCCTCGGTTGTTCGCGATAGCTGCTTAGTTTTCTCTCCCAAGTTGGGATGTCCGGTTGAAGCCTTGTCCACCATTAGGGCAAAAGAAAAAGTTCAAGCGGCGCTCCCTGAGACCTCTCGCCGCCTTGATCGGGAAGCCAAGGCCGCCGCTGCCGCCAAGGTTGCAGCTGCTGCCGGTGCTTCGGCGGAGGCTCCTAGGGTGGAGCTTGTCGCAGGCGAGGAGGCTCCTAGGGCGGAGCTTACCCCGGGTGAGGCCGCGCCTCCCAGTGAGCTGGGAAGGCATGGGGCAGGGGCCCTGGAATCCGCTTCTAGGGAGCTTGCGCTTACTGTGGCGCCAGACGCTGTATCCGCACCTACGCGCTCCCGTCCAAGACGTTCGTGTGCTAAGGCCCCTGCTCTGGCTGTCTCCAAGAGACACTACAAGAAGCGTGCTCCCAAATGAGAGCCCTCATCTATAACCTTGAGGGGTTTGGGGCACAAGGGCGTCGCACCCAGCTCCGCGAATTCATGCAACGCGACAAGATCGACATTCTAGGCCTCCAAGAGACGGTCCGACAAGACTTCTCGGACTCGGAACTTCGGAGCCTGGAATGCGGCGGCCAATTCTGCTGGAACCGGTTGCCGGCCACACGACAATACGGGCGGATGCTCCTGGGGTTCCGGGATGATTGCTTCGAGGTGGGGACCTGGAGGAAGGGGAGGTTCTTCATTAGCGCCGACCTCTTCCATCGTAGCCGGAGGGTCAAGTGGACCTTCATCCTTGTCTACGGCCCGGCTGATCACTCCAGGACTAGGGAGTTCTTGGAGGAGCTTTCTTCCGAGGTGGCGAGCTGTAGGTTCCCTCTCGTTGTTGGGGGCGATTTCAATCTCATTCGTGGACCCGGGGATAAGAGTAACGACAATATTAATTGGCCAAGGGTGCGCCAATTCAATGATGCCATTGCTTCCCTTTCCCTTAGAGAGCTCAACAGGACCGGGTCCAGGTTCACCTAGACCAACAAGCAACTCTCGCCCATCCGCTCGGTCCTGGATAGGGTCTTCGTCTCCACTTCTTGGGAGACGCTCTTCCCTTTGTGCTCTCTGACGACGGTCACTCGAGTGGGTTCCGACCACAACCCCCTCCTCCTCGACGATGACGAACAGGGGATTCGCCGGCCGGCGAGATTCTTCTTCTAGTCCTGGTGGCTGAGGGTAGCCGGCTTCGAGCAGATGGTCAAGGATAAGCTGATCTTCTGCATTCAAGAGCGGGGGCCTCATCGATGCAGCATTGACCTCTGGCAGTGCATCGCGAGGTACCTCCGTCAACACCTCCGCGGGTGGGGGGCCAATTTAGGCAAACAAAAGAGGGAGGCGAGGGATAACCTCCTCTCACAGCTTAGGGAGTTGGACACTCTAGTTGACTCCTCTGGTCTAGATGAGGAGGGTTGAGCTCTCCGTTACTTCCTAGAGGATCAGCTGGTGCAGCTCGACGGCGTAGAGGAAGAATACTGGAGGCAGCGCAGCAGACTCCAATGGACCCGTAAAGGGGATTCATGCACGGCCTTCTTCCACGCCTTCGCCAATGGGAGGCGCAGGAAGTGTCTCATCCCTCGCCTGATGACTGATGACGGGGAGATTTCAGACCAAGTTGAGATGATGGGGCACGTCTACCAATTCTACCAGAGCCTGATGGGCGCGGAGGGGGAGGAAAGGGCTTTCTCCCTAGCTCAGGACCTCTGGCCCTCTGTCTAGAAGATTTCCGAAGAGGAGAATAGGAGTTTGGAGCTCACCTTCACTCCGGACGAGCTGGACGAGGTGCTTGCGGGCATGAAACCAGACTCGGCCTCGGGCCCTGACGGGTTACCGGTCCTCTTCTTCAAGAAATTCTGGGACATTCTTAAAGGACCCATCCTCCAAATCCTCAATGACTTTGCCCTAGGGAGGGTCGACATCGCACGCCTTAACTTTGGAGTCATCTCTCTTATTTCGAAAGTGCAGGGGCGGACACCATCAAGCAGTTTAGACCTATTGCTCTAATCAACGTTATTTTTAAATTCATTGCTAAGGCTTACGCTACCCGCCTCGCCTTTCTTGCGCATAGGACTATTGACCACAGCCAATCGGCCTTCATCAAAGGGAGGTGCCTGCACGAGGGCGTACTCGCCCTTCATGAAATCGCCCATGAGTTGAGGGTTAAGAAACTCAAGGGCCTCCTTCTCAAGCTTGACTTCGAGAAAGCCTTTGATCGTGTCAGCTGGGAATTCCTCCGTGAAGTTCTGCTGAGGAAGGGTTTCTCCCCCATGATCGTTCATCGTTTAATGCAGCTGGTCTCGGGTGGCCAGACTGCGGTCAACGTGAATGGTGTTATTGGGGAGAACTTCAGGAACGCACACGGTGTGAGACAAGGGGACCCTCTTTCCCCGATCTTGTTCGACTTCATGGTGGATTCCCTGGCGGCTATCATCGCCAGGGCCACCGACTCTGGGCACCTCAAGGGTGTGTTGCCCCACCTGATCCCGGGGGGGATCACCCACCTCCAATATGCGGACGACACCTTGATTCTGATTGAACCTTCCAATACTGGGTTGGCCAACCTTAAGCTCCTGCTTCTCTGCTTTGAGAATATGTCAGGCCTTAAGATCAACTTCGCTAAGAGCGAAGTCGTCGTGACAGGGGTCTCCGACCTGGAACGTCAGAGAGTGGCTGACGCTCTTAACTGCAAGCTGGGGAGCTTGCCGTTACACTACCTCGGCTTACCTGTCAGCGATCGCCCCCTCTCGGTTGCTGACTGGAACTTCCTTACTGAGAAGGTTGGCCACAGGGTGGAGCCTTGGCAGGGTGTGTTCGTTGCATCAGCTGGCAGGCTGGAGCTCACCAACTCCTGCCTCTCCAGCCTTCCGCTGTTCGCGATGGGTCTCTATTTGCTGCATGACACGACTCATGCGGTAACGGACAAGCACCGTTCCCGCTTCTTTTGGGAGGGAGTGGGTCCCAAACGGAAGTACCATATGGTGGACTGGGCCACGGTGTGCAAACCACGAGCGTTTGGAGGACTGGGGATCCTCAACACCAAGTTCATGAACATCGCCCTAATGTTAAAATGGATCTGGAAGATCTATCAGAACGAGGAAGGCCCATGGGCAGACCTTCTTAGGGCCAAGTACCTGGGGGACCACGACTTGTTCTCCCCGGCGGTTCCCACCAAAGGATCACAATTTTGGAATGCCATCCAGAAGATCAAATGGTACTTCAAGTTGGGTGCGAAGCACCAATTCGCAGTGGGCAGAGGACCTACTTCTGGCTGGACTGGTGGATGGGCACGGGGCCCCTTCGCTTTACCTTTCCTCGGTTGTTCGCATGCTGCGACAACCACTTTGCGACCGTACAAGGGGTTAGGTCCAACGGTGGCTGGACGATTCGTTTCCGGCGCACCTTTGGCCTTGCAGAGAGGGTGGAATGGGACAACCTCTGCAGAATCTTCGACCTATCGCCGGCGTCTGAGGGCGCTGACGTGGTTCGATGGGCGCTTGAGCCATCTGGGGAGTACTCCACCTCCTCGATGTACTCCAAGTTGTCCCAGGGAGGGACGATTACACAATTTAAGGAAATTTGGCGCACAAGGGTCCCGCCAAAAATCCGGGTTTTCCTCTGGCAACTCATCCGGGGGAGGCTCCCCTCCGGGGACCAATTAGTCAAGCGGCATGGGCCATCAAATGGGCGGTGTGCCCTCTGTGGCGAATGGGAAACTTGCGACCATATTTTCTTCACTTGCCACATCGCTAAATTTGTGTGCGCAGGAATAAGGGACCTCCTCTCCTGCTCATGGAACCCAGCAGGGCTGCAGACTTTGTCGCCATTGCCAACCGCTTGTCGGGTAGACTCCGTAGGATAGCTTGGTTTACTTTCGCAGTGCAATGTTGGGCGCTCTGGAACATCCGCAACAAGCTAGCTATCGAGGGCTCCCTCATCTCCAGCCCGTCTTCAAAATGTCTATCTACATGCAGAGCTGGAGGGTTCTGGTTAGACCGAGGGACCGAGCACTGTTGGACGCGGCGCTGGACGAGGTTAGGAGGCTACATGCGCAGATCCGGGCTGGAGGACACTGACGCCGTCGACGACTGCATGCTGCCTCCCTCACCCGCTCTCTGTGCTATAGTTTCCCTTTACATCTTTGAGTTTATCATGGCCACCAGACTTGTCGTATTTGTATTGAGGTATCAGCACTTTCGAGGTACCAGCTTGTGAGGTGTGTGTTGTATCGCTACTATGTGGTTGCCGTGTTGGCTTTATATATAAAGCCGGGTCTTGGGCCTTCTGTTTAAAAGTGTCTCGATTTGGTGTCTTGCTAGCTGCACTCACTAAGGGGTTTAGAGGAAAGGCGCACTAATATATGTCTCAACTGAAATATGGCAGACCTCCTGTTAAATCAACCGTTCTGTAGAAGGCAAAACAAAACATCAAAGCTCTTAAGCTGAAGAACCTTTTAACAAACACACGCTACCCAGAAGCACTGATGCAATACTTTCTTAGATCACAAAGCTAGTGAAGTTATTTAGTAACGCATACAAAATGAGCAACAAAAATTAGCATAAAATAATTTAGAGCATGCTTCTGAAAAAGTCATGTTCAGCCGATTTTCTTGTGAAAGTTCATTCTAATACAGAGATTTTCACTCAAATTTGGAGCATGTATCAATGCGAGATTTCCGAAAAAAATCTGACATCACCAAAATTTTGGGTATTTCGGTGAGTCTAGCAATTTTTCATGGGAGACTGTTTTTCCCTAGATGATGGACTAACAATAAATTTTTTCTGATGATTGGAGCTTAAAGGGAACATCTTTCGTTAACAGACGATGAAAAACAAGCTTGTACAGGTAAGGGCATCTCCAATTGGGCCACTCCAAATTTATGGCGGTTGTCTGCGTGGATAGAGAGCAAAGCCCAACAATGTGACTCAAAAGGACAGAGCGCCACAAATGTGTTCACTTCCACCTGTTTCGCGTTCCAGCAGATAGCGTTCGCGTCCACGCCGGTTCTCCCCTTGACCACCTTGGACTCTCCAGTCAGAGGCACATCCCCCGTCCACTTTCTCACTCGTCCTGAATTTTTCACCCCATTCCTCTATGTCGTTTCACCGCCACCTGTGTTGTTATGGCCATTGCCGCCACCCGCTTAGGCAACCTATTTTGATGCTTGAGCTATTCGTAGACGAAATCATCCTCTATTTTGAGATGTTCGCAGTTGTTCTCATCCGCCCTGAAGTTTAAGGGGCTCAGTGAGTGAAGGGCCATGCGGCTGCGTTGAAATCATAATACAGAGACCAAACATGACAAAATTTCTACTACTTCCATTTTACCAATGCACTATATGCTCCGTATATTTTTGTGCGCGAGCATATGATGATTTCTTCTGATGCATGGCCAATGTCACCTGTAAGATCTTATTCTCTTCTTACAAGAAATGCAGTGTTAGGATGATCGCATACGGAGTTGTTGGTGATCTCGTTGATGTGTACATGTGTATTAGCAAGTCCACATGTCTTGACACAACGTACTTGTTCTGCAAAGTAGTGGTTTAGGTGTTCAGAAAAATTACCTGAGAGCACCAAATGTTTCTGACAATGCTTTGTTGTTGTCGATTAACGAGTCAAGAGGGTATTCTTAGATACTTGAAAGCATAGGTTGGAGTGGAAGAACTGTTTTTTTCCTTGACAGTAGCAATACAAAGGACATGTTGGTGAGTGCATAATCATACTTGAGGCTATTTCATCATAAGATCTTTGAATTTGGCACTATGTTTCGGCATGGCAGATTCTCACAATGACATAAACGTGCTTGAGTGTTCTCAGATATTCTCTAGACTTGCAAAAGGAAACTCTCTAGAGGTCAAGTATGAGATCAGTGGTCAGCAATACAGCAAGGATAACTATCTATCTGATTGTATCCATCATCTATGGTTTGTATTTGTGAAGACAATCCCTAGTCCTCAAGAAGAGAAAATGCATTGGTTTGCAAAAGAGCAAGAAGCTTGTGGGAAGGATGTGGAGTAAACATTTGATAGGCTCCAATCTTATTAGGATATTGTTCGGCACCCTTTTAGAACATGGAGTGTTGAGAAGATATGTGAGGTGATGATTGTTTGCGTGATTACGCATAACATGATACTTGAGGAGGAGTGTGATAATAGCCTCTATTAGCAAGGGTAGATTTTTTGGGGTGAACTGATTGAGCCCGCGCCTAGACCGGCAATGTTCCAGTAGTTCCTTCATATACATCAGGAGATTTGTGATCAGAAACTCACAATCTACTTCAAAATGATTTGGTAGAGCATATGCGGGTTCATGTAGGAAACCACTAGTCTTCCTCTCAATTTATTTGATTGTGTGAATGATCGTTGAATAATATTAAAATTATTGTTAAACTAAGTTGTTAAAATTATTGTATAAATAGTTTGACAATATTTTTGCATGTAAATGACCAAAATGGCCTAAACAGAGAAAATGGCCAAAAATATGGCCAACCCCGAACCAAATTGCTGCTGCCATTGTATGCAATGCCCTAGCCAATGAAGACATGGGCCTCTCGCATGTCATGTCGTTGGAGGTGGTCTAAAGGTTTGTAATGGATAGGTGGAGAAATTTCACTTCATGATCTTGTGCTATTTCGTACTCCATCGCTGCCGTAATATAGTGCACCTTGGTTTCCGCGAAAGTCAAACTGCACTAACACTTTGACCAAATTTATTGAGAAAATTATCTGTATATAGAATACCAAATCTATACCATATAAAAATATACTTCATGATGAATCTAGTGGTATTGATTTGACGTTCTAAATATATTGATATTTCTTTATATAAATGTCGTCAAAGTTGACATGGTTTTACTTTTAAAAAAGCTAATAGGCTCGGCAAAGAGGGGGTACTTTATTTTTTAATTAAGTTGTATGATACTTGAAGGTGATCGGCGGCTACCTACATATATGCATGTTGTTCAATGGTACAGGTAGAAACATGTGAATTGCTTCTCAGCGGCTAAGCACGTGGAATTTTGGGCAATCGCAGTGGCTGAGACCTCATTCTGAAAAATAAAACAAGTTAGGATATATGGTACGCCACCTTAATTTATAATGGCAGGGTCGATCTCCACCCTCTATAAAACTGTTTGTGCACGTCACCGAAATCATATGGAAGAGAAAATGGGGAAGTAAAAGCAAGGCTAGAAGTTCCTGTAGAAAATATAAGGCCAGAGATATTCAGTGACAAGATCATATAGAATAATTTTATAGGGATGGAAGGTGTCAGAAATTCATATCTCTTGGTTTTGCCATTGGTTCCTGCATGCGACCCGCCTGAGGTTCTCCCTGCGGCAAGTAAGTCACAAGGTGTTGCGCCAACTTTTGGTTCGGTCGCTTCGCCGGCTGGTAGGTTAAGCTTTGGTGGAGTGGTTCGTGACTGCCGACGGAGTGCACAAACACTAAATGGCGCAAGGTCATATGCAGTCATAGGCTACCACAGCAACAATTGTAGGGACCAAAATTTTCAGCAATCACAAGGCATAGCAAAGGCCACTCTTTCAATCAAAGTTATCCGGTGCCTAAATTGTTGTTGTATACACTCGGGGAATATCGAATGATCGAAAAAAAATCCGTCTCCCATGAACCTAACCTGCCTCCGCGCTGCGGCTCTGCGCCGTGCCGGGGCATACGCTGCCCTCTTCCACAGACCCTCTGTATTAAATTGATGCACTAGTTAAGTACTCCCTCCGTTCCTTTTTAATTGACTCGGATTTAGTACAAAAACGGAGGGAGTACTTTAAAAGCCTGAACTAATGAAAAAATTCGGTACTCTCTGATCCATATTAATTGATACTAATATAGATGTATCTAGACTCATTTTAGTTGTAGATATATTTATTTTACCATCAAATAATATGAATTATAGGGAGTAATATATTATATTTTTGACACTCCTCCTCATGTCTAGATCGGTGGATTTTTTCTTCACATGCTTAACACGTGGATTAGGGTGTCCGCGGATATTTATTTTTAATACTACGTTGGCTAAGATTTAGGCTCATACCATATTAAATTTATGTACTAGCCAATTATCCAAAACTCTGAAAGGGGGGAAACAACTAGGCAATATACTATATTTCTAACACTCCTCTTCGTGATCTCCCATGCCGCACCTGTCGTCGGGCAAAGCCCATGTGGCGCGGCGGTGGAGGATTCCCTCAATCACCGGTTAGATGGGGTGCGGTGCTCTGCATCTTCAGTCTGAGCGTTGAAGTGGTGGAAGAGCGGTGACCTCGATGTGGACACCATGGTCGGGGGTGGAGGTGGCACCGGAAGGAGGCGCGGAGGCCGGCCATGATCTAGGCACAGATGAGCCTAGGTGGGTAGCGGTCGTCTCCTGTTGTTGCTGCCAGTGTTGTGGTGACACCCATGGGCTGCTTTTGCATCACGAGGGTGACAGACATGGTGGTGGTCTCCTCCTTCGTCGAAGGCGGTCGTCTGGATTGGGGCTGGTTGTGGCGATCTCCTGGTCCACATCTAGCCCTAGAGTTGGGGAGGCGTGGCTTCTGGTGAAAGCCGAGCTCTGACTACAGTCATAGCGGGTGATGGTGGCGTTGATGCGTCGTTATCTTGTTGAAAGCATCGCCTTGGTCATCATCGTTTACTTGTTCATGATGCTTCGGGGGATAACCTAGATTTGGGTCTCTCGGATCAGACGATGGCAGTGTTTTATGCGTCATTCTACTTCTTGGGGCATTGTTTTTGGAGAAGTTGCGGGCTTGTGACGGGAATTGGTGGAGTGTTGTGCATCTACCACGTCGACGACAGCGAGTTTCAGCGGTATGGTGCATCGGCTACTCGGTGAGGGACGCAATATGATGAACCCATGCAAGGTGGAAGCGTTGTCGGACGTCATGGTGGCATCTACGATAGACCTGTCAAGGGCTATGCAGATCTTTACCCTAGAAATGGACCAACGGTGACAGTGATAGCTTCTCAAGCGAGGGCATGAGACGCTCGCCAAGCGTCTGCTATACCGGATGTATATATGCTCATGTTTCACTATAGGTTGACTCAGTGATGCCCCCTGTAATTAGCTGATGTGGTGTTGTTTGTGTTTTTTTTTTGGGAATGAGATCCTTACGACATGCTACTTCACCCATTATAGGGTTTCTAGGTGTTTCGTGTTAGCTTCACACTAGTAGGGAAAGCCTCATCAGTGGCGCACGAAAAAGTGATTCTGTGGCGCATGGGCGGTGCGCCACAGAAATTTCGCCACAAAAATAAGGTTTCTGTGGCGCACCGGACCATGCGCCACAGAATTAATGTGTTCTGTGGCGCATATGGACCAGCTGCGCCACAGAAATAGGTGTGCCACTAAATTCTATTTTGGTGCGCCACAGAATAATGTACAGGCATACTCGATTTTATGCTCCCTGGTGTATTATACAGGTTTTATACAGGTTTTGTACACAGTATGCAGGTATAATATAGACAGATAGACAGATATAATATGGACACATATAACATAGCAACATTATACATCATCATCACAGTACTTAGAGCCAGATCGAGATACATATATAGTGGCAAGTGTCAAATGTTTTGCATACAACTCTTAATTCATACAAATTTCACAATTTCGAGATACAAAGTAGTCTTCATCCGGTTCCTCCTTTGCTCCCTCCTCTCTACCCACCAGGCTCGCTTGCATCGGGGTCTTCATCCGGTTCCTACTATGATTAAAATGGAAGAAAGTGAGACCAACAAGTCCGATGCACAAGAGAAATGGAATAAATGCCTCATACATTGTTGGTCAACACAAGTCTTAACATTTAGGGATGGCGTAAGTGAGACCAAGTCCGATGCACAAGAGATTGATATTTGTGCTATCTTACCAGGCTCACTTACGCCACCCCCAAGTGTACGGTGACCAAACATTTTAATCATCGGCATTTTGAAAATACCAAAGCAAATAGAATGACAAAATGGAATAAGTGCCTCATACATTGTTGGTCAACACAAATATTAACATTCCGGGATGGCGTAAGCGAGACCAAGTCCGATGCACAAGAGATTGATCTCCTACCGAGAGACCGCTAATCTCATCCTCAAGGCAGCCGCCACCGCGGGTGGTGGCGTCCACTCCCACCTGGCAAAGATGGAGCGTGAAGGAAGGTGGGCCTCGATGGCCTTCCAACAGATGAGGGATGTCATCGGGGCAGAATAGGTGGAATGCGGAAGATGTCGCGGGGATGGCGGCCATCGCTGCTCCTCAGGCTAAACGTGGTGGACGGAGTCGTCTGGTCCACTTCTTCAAGGCAGCTATGAGGCGGCTTGGCTCGTGGAAGATCTAGGATGTGATGCTCAATTCAGTTGGGGCTAACAATGGCGGCGCTCGTGGGCGTCGTTGCCTTGTTGAAGGCGTCGTTGTTGCGAATCTCCTTCCCCCACACACATGTTTGGGGGAAACCCTACATCTAGGTCTCCCTGGTCGAACGATGGCGATAGTTTCGGTGTTGTTCTCCCTCTTAGGGCATCATTTTGGAACAAACTCTGACTGGAGAAGTGTTGCATCTACCATGTCGAGGATGGGGAGTCTTAGCAGCATGGCTAGTGGGGTCTTAGTAACGGGTGTGCCAAGATGGACTCGCATGGTGTGGAGGTGATGTCTGGAGCCGTGGTAGTGTCAATGACAGAATTGGCAAGAGCTATGCGGATATCTATCATGGCTCAAAGGTTCGACGGAGGTGACGACTTCTAAAGCCAGGACACAAGGTGCTCGCTAAGGTTCTATTGATCTGGATGAGTGATCATGTTTCACCATAGGGTAATTATGTGATGCCCTCAGTACCTAGGTCATGAAGTATTGTTTGTGTTTTTTGGTTATAAGCTCTGATGGAATTTTCTTCTCTCGTTATCAGGTTTGTAAGTGTTGTGTGGTGGTTTTGGTTCTTTTGATTTATGCTCACATGGGCAAATAAAGATCGTATGCATCTCTTAAAATACATGATTTATGTCACTTAACCTCATGCGATGTATTTGTGTGCACACACGTTGTCACTGCCCCGTGCATTCCCTTCTCCTGACTTTGTGGTGGAACGATGTAAAAGGGGAAGCTTGAGAAGGTGACTTAGAAGATAATTGGTGTATCTTTTAGTTTTATCAGGGATCTTCACCATTCGCTTTTGTTTAGATTGTTAGATCTCATGTGTTGCATGTAATTTACTTGTCTTCTATATCTAAATGGCTAGATTCTGTCACTAGATTTTTTCGCACATGCATGCATCCATATCACCTCTATTGTTCGTCCTCTGGTAGAAATTGTGTGGCATAACGAAGTCATGGACGTACTCATAAGTTACTTTTTTGCATTAATCTATCCCTTCAAACCATGCCACCTCATCAAGTCATGTGTTTTTTTTTTTTGGGAATCAAGGCAGGGACGGCATACGTGTTAGACGCTTGAAGTTACAAAAATGTTAATGCTTGACACTTTTTTTATTAGATGGTGTTGTGTTAAGTTCAATATTATAGTTTTTCTCTTCTTATACATTATTTTGTCACATACTTCGTAGGTTTTTTTATTTTAAAATGTAAACCAAGAACACTCTTATATTTGTTTTCATTATTTTTGTTATTTTTAAGCACCTATTTATGAATTTATTTTTATATGCTTTCCATGGCAACGCAGGGGCATCATCTACTAATCAATAATAAAGCTAGACCTTTTACTCAAAGAAAGCTGAATCTTTTAAACTTGAGCTAAATATCAAACTTAAAGTTAGAATGGTTCTCGTTAGACAAAACAGGAAGTAGTGTAGTTAGTGGAGAACTTCATCCCTTTTACTCTAGCTATAATACTAACCCTCTCAACTACTCCTTCTGTTCCATAATTATTGTCATGATTTTAGTTCAAGTACGAACTAAAACCATGATAAAAGTTATGTAACGGAGGGAGTACAATTTGTTAGAGAAAACTGTGTTGCATCCTAATCCAGAAATAATGGATTAGATGCATCCAGAAGCTATATAAATAGAACACATATACATATCTTCTTCCAAAGCATAGCATAGCATCAAACATAAGAGAATGTGGCTAAATAAGATGATCTGATATAGAGGATGGCTTTTCTTGAAGTTTCCGAAGGATTTGATTTTCTTATAACTAATTACTCCCTCCATTCCGTAATTCTTTTCAGGCTTTTAGTTCAAATTTGCATTATTGGTTCTAAAACCACGGCAAGAATTGTGAAACGGAGGGAGTACAAAATTCCATAGTTATGAGTAAGGAAATAGTTTGAGAATGAAGGGCATTGGGATGTCAAAGCGAACTTATTAGGTCCCGAGGAACCACCCTTCCTTGCGGATTGATGATGGCTCCATGAGTGGCGAACGAAGAAGATCATGAACTAGGCAGCGCTCTCCCAATTATCAGATGCATGTGCATACATTAGTTTTTTTTTGTATGCTTAATATTTTGAGTTCTAAGAAATCTACTTACATCTCCTCACCGATCGGTATATAGTTTCACTCGTCTTAACACATTATCTTTGATTCCTGGCTCCTGTCACCAATTACACATGTTTGCACACTACTCCGAGAATTCCTTATTTGACACTACATAAAAGTTGGATTCCTTATTTGACCCTGAAAAAAATTTCCTTCCTTATTTGACACCATGTCAAATTTTGTTTCCTTATATGACGCTCTAGATCAGTTTGAGCACTAACGGTGTTAAATAGAGACATGAAGATACGCTTTTGCCCCTAGTGCATTATGTGACCAAAATTAGCTATGTCATATATAAATCTGAAATTAGATGAATACGTCGTTGTGCCATGTGTGTAAACTTTTTGACATGTATAGTGCTATGTCCACATATATGCATAACGCATTAGAATAATGAAGGGACTGTAAAGTGAACACCGAAGTGGTGATGCTGCCCAAACAAGTAGATCAGTAACATGGACAGAGGGGTTTCTCTGGATTGGGTCAGCTCTTTTTTATCCAGCATTTCCACGACACTTGGAGGGCAGTTTGGTCCCATAAAAGAAAATTTGACGGAAGAGCCTCACAGAACCGATGGCAGTGTCGTGTAAGGAAAGAAAATTTGAGATGGTGTCAAATAGGGAAAGAAAACCTTTTCGGTGTCAAATAAGAATTGAATTTTAAAAGTGTTAAATAAGGAATTCTCTCTCCGAAGAAACAGCGAAGTGAGGAATGAGGACTATGTATATACATATACTATAATGCTTGCAGAAGAGAATTATTGCTATTAATTCCAAAACGACTCATGTTTGCACGTGGTACATCAGTACATCGCGTTACAATAGCACTGACTGGGGTGAGGATGAAGTAATAGTATTATTTTCCATTTCGTCAGGACAGCATTGCAGGTCTAGTGAATTTTAAGTAGCGTTTGGGGATGTATTCCATTGTGTTCTGAGCTTACCTAGCTAGCTGAGAAGCTTTATCCCCAAAAACCCCATGGAATACAAGAAAAATGAGAAGGAACAAGTTAATTACTTCATTTGTGTCTGTCAGGCCAATAGTAATACTAAGGAGAAATGGTCTGAACATTGGATGATGATACAAGTCAAGCCTGATTATTTGAATGCTGACTGACGAAACTGTTTAACTGGAATGTAGCTTTTTATAAGCATTATAACATGTGTGATGATTGATAGGATACTACACGGTGGGTAGACAGATCTTATTGTGCGAGGCAGTAAATGCGTGCAATGTGCTCCTATAAAATGGATTTTGAGCCTCGGACACATTGCATGAGATATCAAACAATTGAGGACAATTTATAGATTACTCGCAAGAAAAAGGAGGACAATTTATAGATAGATATAAGGCCAACAGTTTGACCTAGAGATCGATGCAGTTCAAGAGTCCTATGTGAGCATGTGAGGCATTGGGATTACATATTTCACGAGCACAAAAGAAATCACTGAACCAAATAAGGAGGATTCCATCAGGGTACACGATGGTTGCAGATGTTTCAGCGCTGAGATGCGACATGCCGTACATAGTTGCACGTAAGAGGTTCAACCAACAAAGCCTGGACAAGAGCACAAGAGTGGCTACGGACGCTGACACGAAGTATGTGGCTGCACGTAGTACAACAGTAGAGAAAGAAGTTACAACAGCAGTGGGTCGGTGAGGTTAGGATGATGAATTAGTTTTGTTAGGCTAGCATAGAAGTTCTGTGGTGAATATGAAGTGCCAATTGTGGGATCTATTTTATCACGTTGGGCTTGGCTTGCTGGAGAACTTCGTCCTCAACACCCCATCGGATACAAGAAGAAATGAGAGGGAACATGTTGGCTGCCGCATTTTGTGTCTGTTAGACCAAAAGATTCAGAGGAGAAATGGTATGAAGATTATATTAGAAGATAATACAAATCAAGTACGAGCTCTTGAATGCCGAAGAACCAAACTACTGAACTTTTGTTTGGAGCAACCGATGGGAGCAGTGCCTTTTCATTAAGCAAGAGAGAAAAACCCGACCAAAATGTACAAAGAGGGCATATTTAGATTAAGGTGGAAATATGTCAGAAACCACCAAAACGAGAAAAACAGAAGGGTCTAGTCCGGCTCCGTAGGAATAGCCGGGCAGAAGCCGGTGAAAGCACGTTTCCCGTTGAAGGATGTCTTCCATGGTGTTGTCTGCCACCTCAAGATAAGTTAGCCGACGTCCAGTGAAGATGCGGCGGTTCCTCTCCTTCCACGCATTCCAAAGAATGTATAGAAAGCGATCGCTGATGCATTTTTGGTCCTTCTTAGGCTAGCCGCCAATCATAGCGTCCCACCACTCAGAGATGGAGGGGAAGTTCAGGCGAAGGTCGGTAGTGTCTTCATTGTCCTAAGATTTCGCCAAGTTCCAGATGACCGCAGAGCACGAAGGCACTAACCGTACAAGTGATCATGGGGTCAACCTCTGATGGCAAGCATGTCCGCAGTCAGAAGCTTCCCGTGAAGGGCCAGCCAGCCAAATAGTTTGCACTTTGGCTTCGCGTGAGTGGACCAGATCATCTTCGCCTCAAACCTGGCATGGAAGTTGAAGAACTGCACGTTGTATGCAGATCAGGCACTTTAAGTCCCGTCCATGGTCAACAACCAGGAGATGGAATCCGGTCGCACAGGATTAAGGGCAGGTGCCCCTAAGATATTCTAGACTTCCATGTATTGCGCCAGCTTGATAGCGAGCTAATAAGAGCGGATCCGGTTGTCATCACGCATTTCTTTAGCAATTGTGCGGTGGGCCACAATCACACCAGTTGTCGTGTCAGAAAGAGGTAGTTTCCCCGACTCCACTAACGATCTTGGTAGAAGCCCGGGAAATAGCCATGTCATCATCGTCGCAGGGGAGCTTTGAGCCAGCCCAGGTACATTCGGGGTCAGTCCATTGTAGCCAAGGGCATCGTAGACGTAGCGCATGTCCGGATCTCTCAATATCTGGCATCCCGAGCCCCAAAGATTCTTGGGTCTACAAACAATCTTCCAGTTCATCATCGCTTTTCCTTGGGCGGCGTGCTCTTCCTCTCCCCCGCTGAAACAAAGTTCCTTGCAATCTTGTTGATCGTATCCCGTGCCCACTTGTACAAAGGGATGGCGGTGGAGTGGTAAATCCTAGTTTTTTTTGCAAGTACCGGATAACGTTATTTCGCAAGTACCTCTCTTGATGATTCATAGGATGCTACACTACGCGTATATAGATCTTATTGTCCAAGGTGGTAAACTAATACTAGTAGTAGACACCTATAAAATCCCTTTTGAGCCTGAGCACGTTGTCTTAATTTACTGTGTGCTTGTATGGTCTTCGGGTCCGGTTTCCCTTATTAACTGGATCATTTTCTCTCTTCTTATAATGCAAGCCGGGAGCTTACCGCTCTCTGTCGAGGTTCCGTCAAAAATAAAACATTACGCTATTACTTTTAGACAACATGCCCAAGCCCTGATTTTTCATTAAAGCAGAAAACAGAAATACAAAGTTTGGAGATGAAGTAGCGAGCTACAACACACAGCTACAAAACTATTGGGGTTGCCAGTTTGAAACTTAGCATACAAAACAACAACTAAGAAAAGGGAAGGTCCAAGACTGAGAAAGTCTAGCAAAGCAACAGCAGCAACTAAGTGAAACAAAAAAGATGGAACACTTGTCTGAAGAACTTCCACTAAGGACTCCCTCACAAGAACAGAAGCGCCAAGTTCGTTACATATATGTGAAGACTCCCGGGGCGGACCCAGCCGCCGAAGGTGGTTGGGGGTGGAGGTCGCCGGGGATCCTCGCCATGGCCGCTAGGGCGGGTCTGGTCGGGTCATCTCCGTGCAGCGTCCAGGGCGGCGCCCTGGTCGGGGTGGAGGCGGAGATCTCTTTCCGGCGGCGCCATGGATGGAGCGAAGATGTTGGGCCGGCGGGTGGCGGTGGTGGTGATCCCAGATCTCGATTTGGATGTCTCCCAGGCTGTCGTCTGACCCCCGTACCCCCGCGGGTCGCTCCCTAGGGCGAATCCAGGGGCGATCTCGTCGCGTCGCCGCCAAGTCCCCCGCCACGCCCTCCTCTCGCCGCTGCTGCCGCCTGCCCTGGCCTTGGTGGCAGCAGACCAGCCGCTGAAGGTGGTAGGAGGTGGAGGTCACCGGGGATCCTCGCCATGGCTCTGCTAGGGCGGGTCTGGTCGGATCATCATCGTGCAACGTCCAGGACAGCGCCCTGGTCGGAGTGGAGGCGGAGATCTCTCCCCGGTGGCGCCATGGATGGAGTGAAGATGTTGGGTCGGCGGGTGGTGGTGATCCTAGATCTCGATCTATAAGTCTCCCAGGCTGCCCCCAGATCTCGATCTTCGTTGCGCGTTGGGCCAGTTCCGGTGGAGGATCGACCCTGCACTATCGTCTCCTTCCCCCTCCTGGCCTTGCCCTCTGGGTCGCTGGTAGGGTTTGGAGCGGCGGCTTGCAGGTTTCCGGCGGGTCGCGTGGGGTCTGCTCGATCGGCATGAATAAAGGTGGTGGTCCTCGGATCTCTCTCATGCCAAGACGAAGATCTTTCTTATGCATGTCCGTCTGGATTTGGCTAGTTGTTGAGTTCCTGAAGGCTCTGCTGTCAAATTTAACAGTGCTCGTGCCTAGAGTCTGCTGGTTTTGGAGGTATTCGGTCATGCGCACACATGCTTTTATTCCGACCGTTTGGTTCTAGAGAGAGCGACGTGAAGCTCTGTTCTGTGTTGCCAACAGATGACATTCTGGTCCATGGTGTATCATAGACGGAGGATTTCTTGAAGGCCGGATTGGAGGACTAGCAGCGGAGGATCGAGTCGTGGTGTTTTTGAGGGATTTGCTTGGCATTCTGGGTCTCGTAACAGCAGTATGCAAGTGGGGGCAGCAGCACAGGTGAAAATTCAAGGTATGGCCTTAATTGGTTGTGTCTAGCAATGGTCTTGTTTAAGGTATTGTTTTGGGAGCGGAGACTATCTCCAGGGTGAAAACCTAAGATCTTTTGATCGGGCGACGACGGCTCTTGTGCATTGTTCCCTTCTTGGAGGCGTCGCTTATGGAGAGCGTGGATTTCAGGTGTTGTCTTGGTGGTGGTTGTACTGTTGTTGCTAGGACTAGAGTGGCGGGACTTCTTTTTCTAAGTTTTCTTTTTCTTTTTTGGCTGTGTGCATCCGTACTACCATTAGGGTACTGCATTGCAGAGAGGCTGGGTGTATTTGGTATCTATCGATATTAATATATTCCCTCTATCGAATGTTGTCTTCTGCTTCGAAATCTTCTCGCCCATCTTACACCTCGTAAGAGCATCTCTAACAGAGCCCGTAAAAACGCGAACCGAAAAACGCGAGTTCAGTGCACCGAACTCGTGTTTACGAGCCGGAAAATGGCAGGCGCAGAACAGAGCCCGTAACGAAAACTGAAAAACTCTGTTTTTCAGTTTTCATTACGGGCTCTGTTCTACGCATGCGGGTTCCGAACCCGTAAAAGACAGGGTTTTTCATATGCAACACATACAACAATGTATCATAATTAATCAAATAATCATCCAAATTATTACAACACATAAATAATTGTCTGAACCAAATTATTACAACAGTTTTGGGAAAATTGAACAAATGTAAACTGTCTCAACCAAATTACAACAACTTCGGGAAAATTGGACAAATGCACAAATGTCTCAACAATGATACATGTGACAAGCAAATGAATTGAATGGTAGGATCAAAGGCGACGGCCATGTCGCTGCCAGTGGTGCATCTTCAGATCATAGACGAGCTGGGCATGGGTACTGGCATTCTCAATCTGCCGATGTGCCTCAAGGAAAGCTTCAATGCGATCCGGATTGCGTTGGGGTTCCACTCGGGTGCCAACATTGTCATAGAAGCAGGGCAAGCTCAAGTCTCTTTCATCCTCGATGATCATGTTGTGAAGAATCACACAACATGTCATGATGTTGACAAGGGTTTTCTTGTCCCAAAATCTGGCTGGACCACGAACAATAGCAAACCTTGCTTGCAAAACACCAAAATCTCTCTCAATGTTCTTGCGAGCTGCTTCTTGAGCCTTGGCAAATTCAGCTTCTATTCTATCTTGGGGATCCTTGACAGACTAAACAAAAGTTGCCCAATCCGGATAGATGCCATCGGCTAGGTAATATCCCATTGAGTACTCATTGTTCATGACCTTGTAGTTGCAAGTGGGTGCTTCCCCATTTGCTAATTTAGCAAACAAAGGAGACCTTTGCAGGACGTTGATGTCATTGAGTGTCCCCGGCAAACAAAAAAAAAACAGTTCCAAATCCACAAATCTTGTGATGCTATGGCCTCAAGGACAATGGTTGCATCTTTGCTCTTGCCACAGTACTATCCATGCCATGCTTTTGGACAATTCTTCCATGTCCAATGCATACAATCTAGACTACCAAACATGCCAGGCCAACCTCTTTTCTCATTTATCACCATCAACCGTCTGGTGTCATCCTCGTTGGGAGCTCGGAGATACGTAGGCCCGTACAACTTGATAATCATGCGAGCAAACCTGCGGACTGACTCCGTGGTAGTATCTTCGCCAATTCGAAGATACTCGTCGGTGTAATCCGCAGGGATGCCATACGCAATGACCCTCATGGCAGCAGAGATCTTTTGGAAAACGCTGAAACCCATCACCCCGGCGGCATTCCTACGTTGCTTGAAGTAATTCGAATGCAATTCGCATGCCTTCACGATTCGGACGAACAAGCTACGCTGCATGCGATACCTCCTACGGAACAGATGGGCAGGGTAGGTAGGTACATCGGCGAAGTAGTCCTCCATCAGCTGCTCGTGGCCGAGGAGGCGATTCCGCTGGATGTGGTTCTGGCCGAACACGGAACCGCGCCTCCGATTCAGCAGCTTTGCGCGATCCTCCAGGTCCTTGACGGCGAGGAGGAGCATGGTGGCCTCCAAGTCGTCGTCCTGGAGCAGCTCTTCAAGGTCGGAATCGTCGGAGCTCGACGAATCCGACAGATCGAAATCGTCGCCCGAGATCATACTCGATTCGGACGGAGCGGCGGCGGCGGCAGAGGGGGCGGCAGCCGGAGTTGGGCGAGGAACAGCGGACGGGGTGCGGGGCGACCGGCGCTACCTCCGGGTTGCGGGGCTCGGGCGAATCGGGCGGGGCGGCGGTGGCGGAGTGTGGTGGCGGCGCGAGGAGCATGGGGGAAGGAGCGAGCGAGCGGTTGCGTCAGCTGAAACTTCAGCGCGCCCTAGATAGGGATCGTGCGTTCGGTTCGCTCGATCGACCCCTACAAATACAGGCCGTTTTGAGTTTTCGGTCTCGGCCCAAAAAAAAATCGGTTTTGCCCCTTTTACGGTCACTGATCGGCGCCGTTTTTCGCCCCGAAACCGTAAAACGGCGGTTATTTTTCGATTTTGGCCCGTTTACGGGCTCTGTTAGAGATGCTCTAATGCTCCAGTCGACCACCACCTGCAATCTCTTCCCCTAGAGGGGACACCGCAACTAGAGGAAAGAGAAGATAAAAAAAGACAGCATCAGTGCATTGCTTGAAAATTTTCCCTTGAAAGATCAGCTTGTTGCGGATGGTCCACAAAGACCATAGCACTGTAGAAGCTCCCACCCAAACCATCTCAAAATTAGCACACTCATCCTGCTTTGAAAGAGAAAGAAGATCAACCAGACAATGGGGACAATCAGGCCATGCCACCACCTTTCTCAGAACCGACCAAACAAACACAGCAAGGGGGCAAAGAAATAACAAGTGATCAAGTGTCTCATCCAGGCCACATAAATCACATTTACCAGTAGTATCCGCATTTCTTATCAAAATCTGCTCCCTAGTGGAGAGTCTGTCATGAATAACTTGCCACATGAAAATCCTCATTTTCGTAGGAATTTTACTTTTCCATAATTTCTGAAGGAAGGGTGTTAGGACTTAATCTTGATTTCCTTGTGTATCTGCATTTTGTTCTGCACTTAGTTAGATGCATGTAGTGTGGCTCGGTTCCAGCAGAGATGCAAGGCGAGATGTTGTTGCGGCCGTGCGAGGCGGCGCGCTGGTGACATGCCGACGATGGCGAGAAGCTGTTGTCCACGTCCTGGGTTTGTTAGCTGCATGCCTGGTTCCTGGAGTGATTCTAGGAGCTGATGAGGTCAGCTGTTAGGCTTAGTGCGTGCGTGTCTGGGTTAGTTGAGTTAGTGGCCAGTGTGGTGGTGTGCATGAGGTTAGTGGCGAATGTGGCGTCTTAGCTGTGTGTGTGAGCCACTACATCAGGCTATGTACTCATCGTATATATATGAGGAATAGACAGAAGAGAAAAGGAAGCCGTGAGGCACCAGCAAACACAATGTAGCCATTCTGATCACCAAGGAAGTTTCATGGCAAAGCTGCGTCTTCTTCCTTGGCTGAGTGTGTGCGTGTGTGCTCTTGCGTGAGAGAGAAACAATACAAATTGTGAGAGGTAGAGAGAGGTTGAAGAAGAAGGGGAGCTGTGAGTTGCAGCTCATACAAAGGGATCAGAAACCCCCTGAAAGCCAACTACCGATACATGGATTTAAAGGAATACTGGTCATCTTTCCCCAACACACATCTAACAGAATCAAGTTGGTCAGATAAGAAAACAGGATCAAGCATAACCAACAGTTGCTCCCAGATATCAAGCTATTGAGAACAATTTATTGATAAATCGCATAATGGCGCAGTTGTAAAAGTTGTTGCCTTGTGACTAGGAGGTCACGGGTTCAATTCGTGGAAACAACCTCTTGCAAAATTGGAAAGGTTGTGTACAATAACACAATGTGGTCTGACTCCTTTCCGAACCCCGCGTAAAGCGGGAGCTTCATGCACCGGGCTTTCCTTTATACAGAGGCATAAAGAAAGGAAGAGAGGAGGAGCAAGCACGCATTCATCCTTCTGGGGTATGCTTGAGCAGTCAATAACTATTTATGGTTGGTACTTTGACTGGAGAGTGGAGAGTGAAGACCTCAAGAGGTTTATGTGTGCACGCGAGTTATAAGAATAATAGGTTTCACTTACCTATATGTAAATAAGCATTATTCAACCAAACATGAAGCATTTACACGTATAGACGAGAGCATCACACGGAAAACTATGTACAAAATGAAACGGTCGAGCTATCAAAAACCACTTGAAATCATTAGAGGTACCGTCAACACTCCCGTGGAGATCTCGATGACCACTCCCCAACCCCCTTTTTATTGACCGCATTATCACCCACTGTATTCACCTCTACCGCTCCATCTCTCAATTGCACTGTCCACGATGGGAAGCACACCTCCTTTTGGTTTGAGGGCTGTGCTCCGGTGTCCCCCCCTGCGAACGACGTTCAGGTGGTAAACGTGTGTTTGGTTCGTGACCAGAAAATATGGATGATCCCATCCCAAAAGCCGAATATTTCTGAGAAAGGCTGGACCATATGATCCATGAATTTCATGACTAATCTCACTAGCCGCCTGAGAATCCATGGCCGTCGACGCGACGCCGACACCTGCCACCGTCGTATGTGTGGCTCCCCAGCTCAGCGGCGGCCACCATGTCACGGCGAGCGGTGGGCTTGCTTTTCCACGTGGCTCCCCAGCTTGACATCGGCGGCCTCCAGGGCGCGGTAAGCGGCGGGCTTGATTTTCAACGTGGCTCCCTAGCTCGGCGGCGGCGGCCTCCATGGCGTGGCGAGCAACGAGCTTGCTACGTCTGCGCCACACCCAGTCGACAGAAACGGCCTCGCTAAATATGTGCGGGTAGTGACCTTGCTAGGCACGGGTAGGTGGCCGCCCGCTAGGTCCGGCCTCCACCACAAAGGGAAAAGTACCCGTTAATTACATATTAACCGGTGTGTTAATGGCATATTTATCTTTTTCTATTAATCGTTAATTAAACATATTTTATCCCATCCCATCCTGTACATGTTTGCCCATGAACCAAACACATATGTTAAGTCAACCCACGAAGGGGTATCAGCAGATCCTAGCCGTCTAAATAGAACAAAGTTTAGAGGGGGGGACACCGGAGCAATAGCCTTGGTTTGAGTGTTGGCTTCCCCGATGGCACCCTTTGCACTAGGTTTTCTGCTCTCTTTTTCCACTTTCTCCATCCACATGTCTTTGTTGCCTTTGCGCGTGCAGATGGGCTGACTCTCCACTTCAAAGGTTGCGCTCCCTCTCTGCGACTGGTGTCCGAGCGTTGAGGCATGCCACCACATCATGTTCAAGAGCAACATCACCGACAAGGCAGGGAGTCGTCTCAGTGTCTGCCATGGCCGCCTCATATTTTTGGGCACTTCTCTACAATGTGAGGTGGCCCACGTATCAATAAACCAGTATAGTTTTAGAGTCAGTATCAACTACTACACGTTGGCTGGCTGTGGAGCTAGCTATAAATAACATGGCAATGGTTTATAGCTAGCGGATCATTAAATTACGAACATATGTGGATAGATGTTGTAGTTGCTCCACATCTCGCCACATAATCCCGTCACTTTTATCCTGTAACATTTTTCTGTAAGTGTACCGTTACTACCCCCTCCCCCATGTGTCGCCGGTCGCCTCTGCCGTCTGGAATCTTGGAAGACTCGAAACGATGCTAACTTGAACAACAACCTCCTCTCCTCGACTCAGGTTCTCCTTCGCTGCACCGAAGACATCTCCCTATGGATGCATAGATTCAAGAATTGTGATGGATATGATGTTTATGTCCTGTGTGGTCATTTTCTGCAATGCTTCGTGTGTATTTTTAATTTAGCCTACTTTTGTTTTTCGACTTTCATCTCGTAAGTCCCCTATAGCTGCAAAAAAATGGCATGTGTTTGTTGACCCGGGGGTTTGCTTCGACTGATGTAGCAAGTGGAGGGAACCTTATATTATATCCATTGACTCCCACTAGGGGCTTGTAGTAAGTCACTCTTTTAGTTATACTTTTCCACGGTTACTTCCGAATCCCCCGAGCCTGCGCTCTCCATCATGCACGATTTTTTTAAGTTTTCCCTATTTGTTTTGTTACCATTAAATATTCCTGAGAAATACCCGGTTGTGATTTGCTATTGTAACCGGGAATCCCTTGTGTAGATATCCAAGGAAAACGTATACCTCCATGATAGCATCTTCTAAGTGAAAGAGAAACAGAGAGAGACATTAAGCAAATTCTAAAGGAAAGACATACATTAAGCAGATAGTGCACCTCCACTTGCATTTATGAATAGCTATGCCTCACACATATATAAAATGTCTTATCAATATTATTTTTAACATATTGTGATGTGACATTTATTCTTAGGCCATCATTATTTCTAGTGAAGTCGGCACAAATTTGACAATGTCATAGGCAAACACGGTGCCTGATTGTTGCTTTTGCTAACATAAACTTTCCTTAATTATAAGTACCAAGCAAACTCCAACTGAATTGTTAGTCTAATCTTGAGACATCATCATATCATAACCATAAACTATTTGTGCACGTGAATCATGACCCAAATGTCAACTCTAGGACTCATATTGCATATGTACACCAAAAAAATGGCAAAGATATGCACCCACTAGCACTGGCAGATCCAAGGCAAGCTACCAGGATGCACTGGACACCCCCTAGATCAATTTTTTCTTTGTAAAACTGCATTTTCCCACCATATATGCACCTCCTAAAATTATTTTATATATATATATGTTGGCACTCTCAGTGCACCCGTTCCAGATGCTGTAACTCCGCCACTGCCCACCAGCACGTTCAAAGATACATTGGCAGACCTCAACCATCAAGTATGTTTATTTGAGTATATGTTAATAAAACTTTAAAAACTGTTATACTACTATGAAACTATTTTTCATGAGAAAACTAATTTACTGACAATTCAAAAAACTAATTGACTGTATTATTTTCATCTTAATATTCTGAACAGTTCTTTTTAGCTCAATTTCTTCTCTGGGCAATGGGAGTCTAAAAAGCATAAGTCGTGTGCCTGCTCTTTTGTACGCATATTTATTTTTTTCTAGTGCATTTGAATACTGGATGGTGCTTATTCAGAAACTCGAGATGCTCCAGCTGAATGGGAGTTGCACAATGGCGCGAGTGGCATCTGATATATTGCAGGATATTTGACAGATAACACATAATAAGTATTATTATACGGCAGTACATGCTAGCTAGGTATAGCTGGTCTGGCTAGGTCAACTGTGGGATCCAACGTGCGTGTTTCTGCCACTTCTCCACACAATGACACAAGTGAATAATTGTCTCACGCCTGAACCCAAAGAATCAGCAATATCCATTAGTTTTCGGGATAAAATAAGGCTTCTCCCAAATCAAAGTACACGCGTTGATACGATTGCATCTGGAAAAAGAATGTTATGGATTAGTTAAATAGGTTAAACAATTCAGAGTCAAAACCATGCAGACGCAACGAAGAACGAGGGCAGATAGCTTGTGGTTGTGGGTTATAAAAGAAGAGCAACACGCGCAGGCGCGCACGTCGTCGGTGCTTGGCTTAGCTAGCTTGGCAAGGCAACGACCATGGTGATGGCGGAGTCGGAGGAGACGACCAGGAAAGGGCCGTCGTCTCAGCCGCCGCCGGCGTGTCGGCGGCTGACGGTGTGGTGCAAGTCGCTGGTGTTCCGCGGCGATGGGTACGCGGTGTTCGACGACGCGGACGGGCGGATGGTGTTCCGCGTCGACAACTACGGCGTCGGCCAGGGCAGCGACATGGCGCTCATGGACCACGCCGGCCGCGTCCTCCTCACCGTCCGCCGCCGCCACCGCAAGGTGAGTAGATCTATTCTAATTTATGTTTGGGCCATTACATGCGCTGACGAATTAGCTTCATGCAGATGCTGAGCTTGATGCCGGAGACATGGGAGGTGTACAATGGCGACGTCGAAGGCAAGGTGATCGATGGCCACAGCGTCTATCAAAAGGCAGTCGACGGCGAACCTCGCCTCGTGATGAGAGCCACCAAGGATCTGTGCAGCTCCAGCTGCACCGTCTCTGTGCTAGCGGCTGACAAACCAATCCTCTACCACCTGAGCTGGTCGAGGCGGGACGAATGGTCGAGGATCTACCGGTGCGGCTCTACCGGTGACAACACTCTCGTCGCCGAGGTGAGGCGGAAACTTGGAGGGCCAGAGAAGACGACATTGCTGGGCAAGGACGTGCTGTCGCTCGTGGTTCAGCCAGGGATGGACCATGCCATCACCATGGCCATGCTCATGATCTCCAACTCGTACCGATGACCTAGCCATATACCTGAATCGGCAAGGCCAAATGCTAATGCACATAGAAGCTTTTAAAATGTTGGTGGGCTGTCAGAGTAGATCAAAAGTATACCCGATTGCAAATCTTGTATTCTTGGGCATTCATTCGAGTATTGCATTCATCCCTCCGGAAATAGTTACAAGGTAAACCATGCATTGCAATAATGCTGAAGTACTATACACGTCGTCTTGTTACCATTTCATCTACATCCACACCATGTTTCCAATTGACAAGCCAAGAATTGGATATAACAAATAATAAGGGAAATGTAGGCAAGCAAGGCAAACACATGCACAACACAACATGGGCGCAAACAAATATCACCTGGTACCCTTTTTTGGGCAAACAACTCTCATCTATCAAAAGCTGGAATCAAAGCACACACACACGCGAGCCATAAATATGAGCATTGGCATAAACAAACACTACCTACTGTTTACTTCCAGGGCAAACAACTGACGCTACAGATAATTTACAAATGCTATAGACTCTTCCTTCACTTCTTTGTGTGATGCGTGAGAACCATTGTCTGTAAGCAGCACCATTTTCGTGTAAATCTCGCAAAAGCAGCCATGATGGTTATAGGCTTATAGCTGGGTACCCGCTGTATTCGGCCGAAGCCTGCCCGAGTTCATCACCCCTCTCGCAGTTGTCTGACATTAAAGAGAAAATGTACATTAAGTAAAAGGAAAATGTCTGTCTAATGTTTACCTTCCTAATTGAGGAGACTTACCTCAAAGAAAGAGTTGAAGTTTAGTCTCATCAGAAACTGCCTAAGGAAAGGTGCTCTCTGACTTCCAGCAAGTCGACTACTCCTTAGGATAGTGTACAGCGAATTTGATTTCTTGTTGAACTCCTGAAGATCACCAAATATGTAAGTTCATGATACCTATACTAGGAAACTAAGCAGTGAGACTTTCATGAAGTGCTGGGCTAAGCCGTGGCACATCCCTAATTTGTTTAGAGAAGGCCAATAGTGTTGGGTAGGACGATACCTCAGTTATGTGATCAATCTCAAACATGTTTGCACCGGTTTCATAATGCTCGATACTCCAACAGAACTGCAAGCAGAGCTTCATTATACTGTCCAGTATCCTGGACACTGATCCTATATCCAAGAAGGATTGTGAAATCAGTGCTGACAAATAGCTGCAGTGCAAGAGGTAATAGTCAGCCAAGATACCATAATCAAATAAATCCGTTGTGAGTACCACCAGTTGCGGTAATATCCCCATGTAACTATTGCAACTTGTAGAAAGGGCTACACAAATCCTTATATATACCCAATGCATCCATATACTCAAGCATCAGATAATAGACAGCACTTCCCAACATTGCAATTGAACGGAAACCTAATCCGTACCCAAAGGTCCAACAGATAACAAAAGACACACTCTTATGAGTACGTAAGACAGGGAAATGTAATGAAAAAAATGACAGAAGACTACAGAACAAACGTAGTTACATAATTTTATTACCTTCTAAGATCAGACCTTATGGAAAATTCTATTTAAAGATATTCAAAGAATATGAATATGTCATGACATAAATTCCATAAACACTACATGATCAAATAAATACCATACCTATTCATATAAATAAAATAAGTTATGCAAGATAAAGTGAAAAACAGCTTCTTACTCTTGATGAAAGGTCACTAGTTCTGTAAAATCGTGCGAATCTTGGACATGAGTTTGTAAGACATTCCATTGTGACTCAATTACATCAACCTGCAACAGAAGTCCAATAAGAAAGGGAATATGGAAAATTATCAAACTAAAACAAAGTTGGTACCAAAGCACATTCCTAACAGCTATCTAGCAAAATGAATTGTTTTACTTTATGTGCTCAAGCAAACTAAACTACAAATACCATTGCCAGCAGTCACGCTGTGGTCTCAAGTAATTAAGCAAACGTCATGCACATGCTCTGAATCAGTACTATACACAAAAGGTGTTATCTTTAGGATTAGATGAAAAGGACACAAGACCAGACAGCTTTACATGCACACATATGGGTACCATCTGGAATAAGGAATAATATACAGAAAAGTGGTAGCTTATCTGGTTATTACCTGGATGTAGAACTGTAGGTTTCTGATCAAGAAAGCCATATGCTCCCTTACTCGCCAGAAAGGCTTAGTGCGTAACCGGCGCAGTTGGGTTGCAGAAGAATTTTTCCGATCCTTGCAATAATCAGAAAAATCAACATGATCTTGATGCATTACAGCTGTCCAAGATTTCTCCAATTCCATTTGTGTCCTCTTCAATCGGATGAGATACTGGAAAACTTTGCGATACCTGGATACAATTTGTGTATTCTTTAAAATGGGAATTTAAAAGGCTAGAGAACTCCAGAAATCACACTCAAAGAACTACGGCATTCAAAAATAATTTTGTTGAGAATAATCTATGCAGTACAACACTTACTTAGAAAGAACATCAGGAGTAAAGAAGAGTTGTAGTGGCCAATCGACAGAATATTCTAGAGCAATACTATACGGCATTCAAAAATAATTTTGTTGAGAATAATCTATGCAGTACAACACTTACTTAGAAAGAACATCAGGAGTAAAGAAGAGTTGTAGTGGCCAATCGACAGAATATTCTAGAGCAATACTATGCCATCCATCAAGTGCCAACTCTGAGCTAGCCTTTCCTTGAGAGGAAAGATCTGGAGTATTGGACTTTTGAAGATCTTTCTGGGAGGTGCTTGATTTCATACCAAACAACGGCATCCTACAAAAGAGAAACAAAATGAATTATCAGTACAGAACTGACTTTTGAAGATCTTTCTGGGAGGTGCTTGATGTATCTACAATTAAAATGTGTCTAGATACATCTATATTAGTGTCAAGTAATATGAATTGGAGGTTACATGTGCCTAACAGAAATACCAACCTTAGGGATACCCTGGTGAAGTATTTGTCTTCATCACCTATAGTCTTCAGCGCAGCCTGCAGAATTAAGAAGAGGAAATAAATCGAGGTCACAAAATATCACACATATTTCCTTACATTAGGTAAAACAGCAGACAGCTGATCTCAGCTCGATTATAGGTAAGTTGGTGACGATAAACCGACACATAGCAATGTGATGAAATAATATTGTGTATCAATAAGATCTCTGCAACGAAGAAAAGGTTGTCACTTACCAACTGAAAAGGAACAATGAGATCTGCTTCAGCTGTAGATTGACGAGGTGGTAAGCGCATTAATTGACGGCTTTCCTCGAGAAAACACTGGTGCAAAAGCATGATTCTGAGTTTCAGGAAAACAACCCAATAGGGCACTGCAGCACAAATTTGCATTGTAGTAATGCAACCACCGAGACACATACATGCAAAAGAAGGAATAGGGAAGATATTTCATGGATCCAGAAGTGCATGATTACCTGGAAAAAATCGCCTTTTGCTAAAAGGAAATAATCTTTAAGTGCCTTCAAGTGACCATTGAGATCAGCCCGTACAACCACTAGCTTTTACCGAAGGAAACAATCGGTGATGTTCATGTGCAATAAAACATTAAGAGAATACATAATGCTTTAAGTCATCCAGTACCTGCCAAAGATGGTTAGCTGCAATTGTTCGTATGGAGCTAACAGCAGACTCAAACAACCTTTTATGGAACTCGGAAGAATGCTGCAGAAATAATATGAGCATATGTCAATAGTACTCCCTTAAAGAGATAAATATAAATGCATTTTTTGATACACACAACAGGACAAGGTGCTGATAATAAATGTTGCCAGCAGAAAGCTAACACCAAACCTTTAGCTGTTTGAGCATGGCATCAACTTTATCTGCTTCAACTTGGGGTAATAATTCTTCTGCGCTAATGTTAGAGAAGTTTGGTAGCTCCTTCAGAGCACCGGAACCCCCTGTGAAAGTTTGCATTCTATGAGATCCTTTCAAGATCTGACTTTGGTTAGCAGGTTCCTGCAATGTAGCACCAGGACTAGGATTTCTAAGGACCCTTATTGCTTTTCCGGCAAAGAGAATTGATTCTGCAACTCGCATGTGGATATACTCAGGCAACATGTCCTGCCAGGAAAAAAAACAATGTATATAAGTATCTAGGGGGACATTATTGCCTCGTACACATGCATTTCAGAAGAAAGAGTATAAGCATACCAATGATACATGAAATCCTGAATGCCAACTAGTCAGGGATGTGTCTTTAGCTAATTTCTGCGCAAACTTATCAGCAACATCTGACTGAGCTGATTCATTCTCCTCATCC
This sequence comes from Lolium perenne, assembly GCF_019359855.2. Classification (NCBI taxonomy): domain Eukaryota; kingdom Viridiplantae; phylum Streptophyta; class Magnoliopsida; order Poales; family Poaceae; genus Lolium; species Lolium perenne. The sequence continues at coordinate 48,339,800 of NC_067244.2, forward strand.
CTGTCGACCTGTCTGAAAAGCAAGGCAAGTAGTTTTACATCTCAAGAGTCAAGACTACTTATTGATTGTTATGCGAAAGGCAACTGGTGCAATTGTTTCTATAAAATGTTGAATGTCGAGGTAGCCAAAATCACACTAAACTCTAAACCACACATATCGCAAGCAAATTTGCATGTCTATCAGTTTAACTGTCATGCTAGCAGCCGCATCAGGCATCCAAGGAAAGAGCACTGGACTTTCAGGATAAGGGTCCCAAGAGACTATTATCACTTTATCTTAGACAGTTAACATTTGCTAGTTAGTATCTTTCCCAAGTAGTTTCACTTTATTGTCAAGTCGCTTCTCTAAACCACACATATAGCAAGCAAATTTTCATGTCTATCAGTTTAACTGTCATGCTAGCAGCCGCATCAGGCACCCAAGGAAAGAGCGCTGGACTTTCAGGATAAGGGTCCCAAGAGACTATTATCTCTTTATCTTAGACAGTTAACATTTGCTAGTTAGTATCTTTCCCAAGTAGTTTCCCTCTATTGTCAAGTCGCTTCCATGGGATTGCTCACCATGTTAATGTAAGCCGTGGCTATCTATCTCTCTCTATTCTCTGCAATCTACTATCCAACCCAGATCCCCTCAGTTCCCTAGGTAGTGATATTAACAGTGCTAGACTTCTTGTCAACCACATACAGAATTGCCACAGTAGTTTGTTTCCATATCTAAGGGTCGGCATTAGGGAAGCAGGTATATACAGGAAAATCTAGATTATATTCATATTATAACCAAAATTTTAAAAGAACTTGGTATTGGGGTTCCTCCAGTTGAAATGTCTGCATGCCATTTAGCAGGCTAAAATGTATAACTGGATAGTGCGTGGCCACAATGGATTGGAAGCAGGACTAGAATGGCAATTACAAAATTACAAGAAAATTTAATGGAAGCTCTGTATTTCAATGCTGACCTTCTGATGAAAAATTCATGGTACTGATCTTGAAGAATACCATAAACCATCCAAGAATTCAGCTGGTTGAACATGACCTGGTGCCCATGCCAAAGGAGCCTACTCTTATTTTTACCACCAATAAGAAGGAAAAGAATAAGCGAACAACGGATCACAAGGGGCATAAGAAATATGCAAGTACGCAGTAAGAGAAAGTAGTTGCAAAAATTGAAGTGCAAAGGAATGGAAATGGGAGTTGTTTTACTTCAAATGCCACATATATATATGAATATGCAATACCTCTGAATGCAGCTTTGCAGTTCTGGAACCCCACAATGGCATCGTTTATGCAACAGGTTAAGAAGCTGTCCTCCCTTGATGTCTTTCTGCTCGATTTCCATAACAAGCTCATAAAGTGGAGGCAGGAGAACCTCAAACTACGAATTCACAGAACAATGAATCAGGTCAGTGCCAAAAACAACACATCACACACCATGCATGCCAATACAATATAACATCGATATATGTGCAAAAGCTTATACTAGTCTATCGTTGACAAATATTGCAAATGCAATACATAGTACAAGGTTGTACAGAAATTAGGAAAATATATTTCCTACAGGAACTGTAACTGCAAGATGTTCAGGAACACACCTTATTTAGCCCATGGGTTACTGTCGCCAGGATAGGCAATGGATCAGACAATAGGTTTTGCTCAACCTGCAGAACAGCTGACCTATAAACTGATAAAATCTCGGCAATACCATTGCCAATTGCTCTCCGGTATGCACTCCCTTTTCTCACTTTGCCCTTCAGAGTTATATCAGCATTAGGTGATGAAACATCTACAGAAGACTGAATCCAGCTCAGATCTCGAGACTCGGTTGCAAAACGGTTCAGTTCTCTATAATAAAAGCCCAGAGAAATGAGCCTTTCAATAGCGCTCCTGCAAAAGAGGACACTCCACTTATGTGTGGTGAAACAAGAGCTGAAGACAAGGCAAAGATGATATCCATATTTTTTCCTACAGCAAATGTCCTACGATATTGATGACAACCTAGAACTAAATGCAACAAAATGATCGCCATGTTGGGATTAGCCACGGATCGATCACATCAAAACTAGACGAACACACGCAGACAACAATTTATAGCCAGGGTGCGTATCGCACCCTCTAATCTCTTTATTTCTTTCTGTTTTATCAACTCCCACGGTTACTATCTTGTTTGGCCTGGGCATGTTTATATACACGCACGGCCGACCAAAGACTAACATACCTGGACATGAACTGATGCAACTTTTCCTAAACCTACACGAACTGAAGACCAAAAGCACACACAGCAGGTGCCCAGCTAGTAGTACACGTAGAAACCAACTAGGATTTCACGTGCGTACTAGCTAGGACTCCTACTAAAACTGACTCGATGACATGTTTTAGACTTAATCACTGACTTAGTACTAAACACTCTATATTAAGGCAAGATTATTTCCAACACGCTAGTGCTTCTGGGCACTGAAAACATATCCGGTGCAGCATCTCGCAGTTCATGCGCAGCATGGATACTTACATTACATGCAGAGCAAAAGCACGGCGTGTGCATTAGAGATGAATCTTTTCAGGTACCGTTGTTATTTTTAACAGTGGTATTGTGTGCCTTTATCATGTAAAAGTGCAGCCGTGTTAGAACACAGGAAGCACTACTAATGTGCTGCTGATGTGCTTGGAAATGCATATGCTTGGTGTGTTCATCTCCATTTATCTAACTAAACTACACTATCTACAGGGCTTAATAAAAACTGAAGTATGAAACGTGTGAATTTCTCAGTTCTAGACTTGGTCTGTTGAGGCTACATTTCCAGGAAACAACTCGTTTCTGCTTACGTAATGTGAATTTCTTAGGTATAGTCTTGTTCTATTGAGGCTACATTTCTAGCAAATAACTCATTTCTCATTTCCCAAGTTTGTCCGGAAGTCGAAACCATAGTTCTTGTCAATTCATGATCACAATGTAAGCACAACCCTTTCCATCGTAGCATTACACATTTCCATTTCAACTGGTACGCATACACCACACATGCTAAATAAGAAAAGGCAGCAAAGAAAATGGTCCAATCCCCCATTCACCCATGTGTTCGACCGAACAGCGATTGCAGCTAGCTATGGTTCAGATTCAATAGCCACGGTTATAAAGCACTTAAGCGCAGCAGAAAAAATTGTTCATCAGGCAGGCAACACAACCAGCAAAACAAGAACCCCGGCTTCTAAGTTTGTCAATGCCGCACCGCATCGAATTCGACCACCTAACTAGGCCAGCCCCCACAGATCCCTCGCGCGGTTACAGATTCGTAGCAGGGGAAAAGTCTCGGGTCTGCCGTACCTCTCGGAAGGCTGGAGGAAGGTGAGGTCGGGGGCGAGGCGGAAGGCGGGGCCCGCGTCCGCGTCCCCGGCGGCCACGGATTCCGCGGGCGAGGGCCGGCGGCGGGCGGAGGAGGAGGATGAGGAGTTGTCGAGCACGAAGTCGCCGGTGAAGCCGAGGAGGGCGAGGAGGAGCTCGTGCAGCATCCCGGCGTCCCCGGGATTTTGCTAGGGTTCCGGCGAGATCGCGAGTACAGGGTGAGAAGAGAGAGCGCGGTGAGCGGAGAGGGCGGGGATGTCGGAATTCAGTTGGTTTTTAAATATCTGTTTCCAAATACAAAAGGTTTTGGTAGTTCAAGAAAATCCTACTGCAAATATAAAACGTTTAGGCAGTTTAAATGGTTCAAGATGTCTTATATACTAGAACACTATTGAATCTTTTAGTGGTGAAACTTTCTTTCTCTTGATAGCCTTTCATGTACTAAGCACGATATAGTGTTTGTGTATCCAAAATCCTTTTAAACCAATTTATTACTTTTACATGTGTTCGCGGAACCAGCATGTCACCTTCATTCCAACCAAATTTCTCATGTTCCATCTTTAGTTCCAAAATCCTCTTATTCGTGTCCATGTTTACAACCCATGATGAAGTGACGGCTGGATAAAGATGAGTCATGTGATGGTATGGACTAGCATCAAGGCTGCCTCACCGGCGTGGCCTGCACCATCTTCGTGGCGCGCCAATGTAGTGCTATCGGCCCCAGGCGGTCAAGGAAGAGGCCCTCGTTGGGTGGCTGGCTAGCTTGGGATCTAGGTGGTATGGAGGCGATGGAGGAGACAGAGACTACGATAGTGGTAAGGGCAGTAGCGTGGAGCACGGAGATGACGTTGAGGCGTTGTTGGGTGAAGCGGAGGAGGTTCGCGGCGTCTAAGTGGTCGCCATGAGGCCTCGAGCTCGTAGGCGAGCGGCATTGTTTCTTCCTTGGCCACAGGTGCCTCGGGGTCGATCTTGGTGAACTCGCAGCCAATGGTGGCACATAGCTCTAGGGTGTGTTACGCCCTAAGACTAGGCTAAGCGAGACATCCGCCACACACTTATATTCTGAGAGGCATATATATGCACAAGGCATGAGAAAATATCAGAAAAGTGGGTCTCAAGAAGCTTATTTACTCGTATTACCAAAAAAATATGTTTACATAAAAATCTATAGACATTCCCATTGACCCGATTGGTCCATCCTACTTATTGGGCGACATCACTTCCGCGTGTTCCTACGTTACATCGAATACATCTAAAAACATGAGAAAAATCAAAGTGAATACGACAATGAATGAGTTAGTATTGGTATCACATATGATCACAAGCATACTGCCGGAGATTCACAAGGATGGATTGCACACTTTTACACTGCCAATAGGGTACCCAACATGGACAGTCTCAACCATAACCAGAAAAACGCTAGTCAACCGTATTCTTTATCTACTAGACCCAGATACTTGGGTATACTAAGGTTAGTCGTTGACGAAGATATGCCACTTCTAATTGGTAAGGGCCGATGTCATTGGACAGGAACTATGCACAAGCTCATTGTTTGTCCATTCCTTCTGGTTCCTATGACACCAACTCTAGCAATGTATGTGCACCATGTCTAAGGTTCTTAATTTTTTGTGAAGGATATTGTAGTGACCCAGCATACCACTACATGGTGTAGTATGCAAATCGTTCACATAACACCAATAAAACACCGTCCCACTAGTACTACATCCCTCTGAGTGGTACAACAGAAACATTTGCGGGTCCAAGGCATATCTATAAAATTATACACATACTCTTTACAGAAGATCCTACTTTATAATAAAGTAAAACTACAAATAAATTCAAGAAGAAGAACTCATAGTCTAACTTGTTACTAAATTAATCTATAGAGGTACCTGACTGGCTAGAGAGACTATGATTGGATTCTAGCTACTTAGATGCTAGGATTAGGGAGCTAGTTCCCTTCTACTGCTAGTCTAGGGTTTCTCCATTTAAGATGTAGTGATTGACTTCGTTGACTCCTCTGACAGGGTCTTGTCTCTTGTAGTTGACTCCTCCGTATTCGAGTTTTACTGTAGATCTTCTTTCGATGCCTCCAGGTCTAAGAAGGGGGTTCAAGAGGGAACGGGTGAGTACGAGAGTACTCAGCAATTTCAATAATAGAAATATAGGTGTATCATGCGCTAACTACCGCCTTAGACCAGGAAGTCATAGGAAAATGCAAGTTTTCTCAATTATTTCTTCAAAAGGTTAATTTTATTCTGAAAAGCTATGTCTGTCAGCCTTCATCGGGTGTCTAGAACTTCATGGAGCTCCTTTCCGGCCGTGTTCGTAGTTCTAAACCCGGAACAGGGAGTGACAAGTCTTTGTGGTGTTCTTTGTGTTCTTCGTGGTATTTGTGGTGTTCTCGAGAACTCCAATTAAGTTGTGGATATTCTTCAAAGGCAAGGCCTTTGTGGTGATTTATTGGGAACCTCCAATTAAGTTCTGGAGATAGCCCCAAGCTTCGTGCGGGTTCGGTGACCACCCTAAGGTTCCATAGTTGGTCGATGACATCCCTTTTGGTGGGAATTCTCGAGGAGAATATGGTGGCCTTCGTGTAATTGGAGTGACTTGTCCTCCGCACCGCTCCAACGGACAGTAGCACTCGCAAGAGTGTGAACTTCAGGATACATCATTGTCTTCGTGTCACCTCGGTTATTCCTATACATGAGCTCTTTACTTATGCACTTTACTTTGTGATAGCCCCTTCATGCTTGAAGTTATATATCTTGTTATCACATAGTTGCTTGAATTGGTTAGTGTAAGTTGTTGGTGCACATAGGTGAACCCTAGTTATATAGGTTTTGTGCTTGACAAATTAAACGGTAGTTTTATTCCTCATTTGTTAACTCATATTCGTAAAAGTTTTAAACTGCCTATTCACCCCCCTCTAGGCGGCATCCGTGTCCTTTCAGCATGACCCCCCATCATAGATTTTTTTTGCCAGTGTAAACAAGGGGCCCTTGGTGGCTGTGTCTAGCATGGCCGCTCAATGTTGCTATCGAATGCTTCGGCCAGAATGTGAGCATCATCAGGCCATGCATAGTTAGACAGATTTAGTTGTAAGCATCTATCAGCTATGATCGCGTTGGAGTTGGCGAGCGCTTAGCCAGCTGGCTTTTAAAATGCCCTTGGATTGAAGATGCCCATCTTGGATATTTTCTACGAGTGTATACCTGTCCCTGTACTGTTAAATTTTAGCACCTTTTGCATCTGATTTTAATTCTCATTTAATTTCAGAAATGATGAAGCTAGTTTATGGATTGATCCCATTGGGGTGTCTGCAGTCTTCTGCAAGTGAAAGAGTTGATCAGCAGGGTAAGACACTATTACCATATGAGTTAACTGCATATGCCACAACATGTCACACATTAGAAGAAATGCAAAGTTTGCTATCCAGTTGACTAGACTATTGGACGACTGCACAAACCATATTAAATATCTTAAGACAGAGTCACCAAGAAAATCTTTAGAGAAAGATATTAAATGAGTAAAAACAGTTTGCCACCACTCGTATACACCACTAGTATATTCTGCTCCCTAGTTTGTAAAATTAAGACGTTTTAGATATCTTAAAATGGACTAGATACATACCATAGTGAGTGAATCCACACACATTAAAAGTAGACTAGATACATATTAAAATAGATAAATCTACAAAAAATTAAACATCTTATATTAGTGAACGGGAAAGTACCAGTACTAATCGAGGTTCGAGATGTGAAGATAACACACTCACACTATCCATATACGTCCCATCATTTATGTTTTATCTAGTAGAAGGCAGCCTCTTTAAGGAATTTTCTAGAGTAGGGGGGGGGGGGGGGGGAATGGCCCCCTGGCATAGAAAATTAAACAAGGATCTACCGTCGCCGCTCAATGTTGAACGATTCAGAACACTTAATATTCTCTTTATTGAGCGTTTAAATCGTACAATATATACTAATACTAAATTCGTCCTCCAGCCTTAGCACTGTATGAGGTGAAGGTGATGCTCAATGACAGCCATGGTGTAATTAAAAACTAGAAATTTATCAAGTTAGTGTATGCACTATTTTTTCTGCTGTGGTCTGTGGTGCACATGGTAAATTTGTTGAAATGTAAGTGAGCATGATCATCTCACTTGTTTTACTCCATCAAATATATTCTTGCCCAAGGCAGTTATAGCAAGTTTACATTCTATCCTCTGAACATAGGGAAGGTTCTCGAATTTTTTCAGTAAAGAATATTTTTCGTGCTTGATGCAGACTTTACCTTATACTAATAAATTTCGTTTAAATTACATTTTACTCATGCTCTACTACAGCGACATTATTATTGCTAGTTATTCATAGATTATTCACATGACTATTTTCTTAGTATATATTACTAGTTTGTAATTGCATTTACCTGTGTTCACAAAACTATTCACTTAGCTTCCCCTTTCTTAATTTGCAGAGTTTTGAGCTCATCGAGGTTAAGTGGCGCCTTGTCACCCTGCATTGGGAAGCTGAAATATTTACAACGGCTGTAAGATTAATGATTAATTACTTCATAAATCTAAAAATATCCTCATGAAAAGGGTGTAGTCATAGATAAGCATATTTTTACATACAAAAATAATTCCTCATAAAGTCGGTTCACATATCTTGGTTTCAGGTATATCTAGTATACGTTAAAATAAAGAAAGGGGGGGCATGGGCCCCCTGCCATAGAAAATTAAGCAAGGGGCCCTTGGTCTAGCTTTGTCAGACGCTTCAGCCAGAATGCGTGCGTCGGAACGATTTAGAACACTTAATATTCTCTTTATTGAGTGTTTAAATCATACAGTATATACTAATACTACCGCGAACAAGACCGAGTACGGAGGTGCTGCCCGTTCGTGGCGCCGGAAGCGATCGTGATCAAGATCTTCTACGCGCTTTTGCAAGCGGCAAGTGAACGTCTACCGCAGCAACAAGAGCCTCATCTTGTAGGCTTTGGAATCTCTTCAAGGGTGAGACTCGATACCCCCTCGTTGCTACCGTCTTCTAGATTGCATCTTGGCTTGGATTGCGTGTTCGCGGTAGGAAAATTTTTGTTTTCTATGCAACGAATCCCTACAGTGGCATCAGAGCCGTGTCTATGCATAGATGGTTGCACGAGTAGAACACAATTGTTTTGTGGGCGTTGATGCTTATGTTGTCTTTAGTTCGAGTACTTTGCATCTTTGTGGCATGGTGGGATGAAGCGGCTCGGGCTAACTTTACATGACCGCGTTCATGAGACTTGCTCCACGTTCGACATGCAACTTGTGTTGCATAAGTGGCTTTGCGGGTGTCTGTCTCTCCCACCATAGTGAAGATTCAATTTACTCTTTCTATTGACAACACTAGTATCACCGTTGTGGTTCATGTTCGTAGGTAGATTAGATCTTACTCGAAAACCCTAAACCACGTAAAATATGCAAACCAAATTAGAGGCGTCTAACTTGTTTTTGCAGGGTTTGGTGATGTGATATGGCCATGATGTGATGATGAATATGTATGAGATAATCATTATTGTATTGTGGCAACCGGCAGGAGCCTTATGGTTGTCTTTAAATTTCATGTTGAGTAGTATTTCAAAGTAGTTGTAATAGTTGCTACATGAGGTGAACAATCATGAAGACGGCGCCATGGACCTTGACGCTTCTGTGACGATGATGGAGATCATGCCCGTTGATGATGGAGATCATGTCCGTGCTTTGGAGATGAAGATCGAAGGCGCAAAGACTAAAGGGCCATATCATATCACATATGAATTGCATGTGATGTTAATCCTTTATGCATCTTATTTTGCTTAGAACGCGGCGGTAGCATTATAAGATGATCCCTCACATTAATATCAAGATAATAAAGTGTTCTCCCCTCGTATGCACCGTTGCCAAAGTTCGTCGTTTCAAAGCATCTCGTGATGATCGGATGTGATAGATTCAACGTTCATATACAACGGGTGTAAGCCATGTTGCACACGCGGAATACTTGGGTTTGCTTGTGAGCCTAGCATGTCTGAGACATGGCCTCGGGACAACGGAAACCGAAAGGTTGAACACGAGTCATATGGAGGATATGATCAACATGTTGATGTTCACCATTGAAGCTACATCATCTCACGTGATGATCGGTTTTAGTGTAGTGGATGTGGATCGTGTACCACTTAACAACTATGAGGGATGTTGTATTAAGTGGGAGTTCATTAGTAATTAGATTAAAACATGAACTAATTATCATAAACATAGTCTGAGTAGTATTTTGAATTAATTTGTAGTATTGGCATCCGTTTTTCTACCAAGCGCTAGTCTTGTAATTGAGATAGAAATACTGTTAAAATCTGACAAGAAACTTTACGGATTGGTACCGTATTGTTAAAGAATCAAGAATTAATTAAGTCCTATTGCAAACTTTTAGTAAACCTCACATTGTTGATTCAAAGAGCTATGGTTTCAATTAGTACCTAAAGTTATCTTGTCTCCGTGAAACTTGAAGTTCAAATCTGTTTGAAAAGTAAGGAGCTGAAAATTTAGTTTTCAGAAATAATCAAGGTATGAGATATATGTGATATCTAAGACCTTATTGCAAGATGATAGAATATAAATTTGGTGAGACTACATAAACTCATAAGTTTTATGGGAATGTATGAAGGTTGAAGACGCCAGGCGTCACAATCCTCCAACTATTGGGGCACTAATAATATTCGCATATCCATGAAGTTATCGTCCTTAGTATGCACCGTTGCTAAGACTCGTCGTTTCGAAGCATCACGTGATGATCGGGTGTGATAGATTCTACGTGTGCATACAACGGGTGCAAGCCAGATTTACACATGCGAATACCAAGGTTAAAACTTTACGAGCCTAACATGTACAGACATGGTCTCGGAAAGTCGTCATGATATAATGGATAAAATTATGAGTGAAATTGTTCATCATATTACAAAGTTACTAATAGTGAAATCTGAAACACTTGTCATATGATGATCAACTTCAAAGTAAGAACCTCAAGGTTATTGGTATTTAACCAACAAACCTAGAAGTTATTGAAGGTGAAGTATTTTCTGAATAATGAGGAAAGCTAAAAGAGAAACTACAAAAGATATTTTGGCAGAAAGAAAAAGACTAGAAAGTCTAGCTCATGTGTATATACATGATATACATGTTATGGTTGTATTCCTAGTTTGGTCACACAATGAAATTCTTGGGTATTAGTACCATATTGGTTGGTATGAAATGTCATACAAAACAACGCAATACAAGAATACAATGGCCTAAGTGACTGACAAGGAATATGATAGGAATGCACTTCTGGAACAAAAATAAAGTGTTATTATGTTCGTCGTTGGCATCCTATCTAGCCCTTAGAATTTATAATAAAGAACTTAATAATTGTTATTTTGCTCTGGTCAAGTTAAAAACAATGAGTTGTTCAAATTATGACATTACTCCATGTACGATGGATAAGTTATTATAAATCTTAATGGTGAAACACACATACATAACACTGACGCTAAAATGCCATAAGGCAAATGATTTGAATTCCACTTATTTGTGGAACCGCCATTTAGGTCATGTTAGAAAGGAACGCATGAAGGAACTCCATGCAAATGGATTTTTGGAGTCATTCGATTTTTGAATCGTTTGGCGCTTGCAAATCTTTTCTAAAGAGAATGACTGAAATACCGTTCATAGGCCAAGAGTTGAACGGGCAACTAACTTAGTGGAAAAAAAATACATGATGATGTATGTGGTTCACTGGGCATAGGTTGTGCGGGAGATTCTTCTACTTCATGAAAACTTCCAACAATGAATTGAGTATATATGTGGATATATTCGATAAGGAAGAAAGTTTGAAACATTTGAATGGATTCAAATAAATTTCAGCATGAAGTGGAAATCATCGTAATAGAAAAGTCAAATATCTATGATTGGATCATGGGGGAAATATTTGAATTACGAGTTTTAGCGAACATCTAAGAGAGTTATGAAATTGTTCTACAACTCACGTTTCTTGGAGTATCATAATGATGATGGAGTATCCGAGAGATGTATCCAAACCTTGTTGGATCAATGATGAGATAAAATATTGATGCCATTATATTTTTGTGGATTATGCTTTAGAGACTACCGCTTTTACACTGAATAGAGCATCATCATGATCCGTTGAAATGACACCATACGAGTTATGGCATGGGTATGAACCCTAATAGTCATTTCTTAAATTTTGGAATGCATAGCATAAAGTAAATAAGTTTACAACCAAAATCGGATGAATGTCTTTGTTGGTTATTCCACAGAATTGATTGGGAATTCTTTCCACTATGGAGACAAAGACAAAAGTGTTTGTCGATGTTTCTTACTAATTTCCAAGAAATTGTTTTTTAGCGAAGTATTTGAGTGGGAGGACAATAAAACTTGATAAGGTTTATAAACCTGAGCATAATGATCAGAGTAGCGCAGCATCGGAATTGGTTCCGGAAGCGGCCACGATGATCATGGCTCCCATGTCTACAAAATGTTATAGTCATGGAGATCGAAGTACTTATTGAACCTTGTAGGTATGGTTTACTTTGTGATCAAATAAATGATTTGTGAACAAAGGATTGTTTTTTGAACAATGATAAACCAACTACATACAAAGAAGTTATGATGGGCCCTGACTCCGTTAAAATGGCTATACGCCATGAAATCCAAGATAGATGAATACTTTTTGAAAGTAAACGGATCTATAAAATTGATGGACTTGGATGGAATATCCTTGAATAAGCTCGACTTGTCGAAAAGTTGTTTACGACAAAGTTCAAAGAGTTGACTACGATAAGATTAGATCTTCCGTAGTGATGCTTATAGTCTATGTGGATTATTCTAGTAATCGCTACATATTTCTTTTATGAGATATGCTAGTAGGATGGCAAAATACATTACTTAACAGAAGTGTGTATTAAAGGTATATACAAGATACAACCAAGAGTTTTGCTAGTCCGTAGAATACTAGATAGGTATACAAACTTCAATTGGATGAAGTGAGTATCACGGAGTTGGAATCTTCACCGGATGAAATAGTCAAAGAGTTTTTGATTTCATCAGAAACAATGAAGATGCTTGCATTTGCAAGAAATTAAGTGGGAGCGCTGAGACATATTTATAATACTTTATGTAGATGACATATAGTTGGTTATAAATAATGTAATTATATACTTGATTATAAAAGATTTCATTGAGAATTAACTTCAATGAAAGAATATGGACTGAAACATATTTAGTGTCAAGATCTATGAAGATAGATTGAAACACATAATAAGTTTAAGTCAAAGTACATAGAATGGATATTGAAGTAGTTCAATATAGAAATATTAAGAAGATGTTCTTGTCATGTGAAGGTTTAACAGACTTGAGTGTATCTGACACTCAATGAGTAAAAACACATGAGTGATTTTAGATCACGAATAATATGTACAATATCAGATGTCCTATGCTCTAAATGGTTAGGAGCATATACCAGAATGATTCATGTGGTAATCATTGGATAAACAGTAAGAATATCCCTGAGTACTTTAGAAGAACCAAGGATATATAGTTTTGTATGAGTAATGACAAACAAATCGCTGTAAGGTGTTGCACCGATATTAGTTTGGTCACATATAAAAATAAAAATTTCAATCTCAAATTAGGCTAAGTGTTGTTTAAAAGGTAGCACAATGAGCTAGAAGTTGTCTATGCTAGATTTAGATGAGTTCTAAATGTTGTGACGGATTCTACAAACGAAGGCAGAATATGTCATTATTTTGACAATGACTGAGGATGTTAAGTCAAGAGGTTCTTTGAGAACTTGGTGTAGTTCCGATAGTGTCAGAACTTTGAAGCTATATTGTGTATGACAATATTAGTGACATATTTCAGACCGCGGAATTAAGGTTCCACCAGAAGACCAAACATATTTAATGCCGACTCATTTGGAAAATGAGTGATGCGTTGAGATGCAAATGAATTGCAAAATACATACGTTTCTGAGCATGTCAGATCCGTTGACTAAAACTTCTCCCGTGAGCAAAACATGATAAAGCACCGGAAGGCCAAGGTGTTATATCTTTACAAATGTAAACTAGATTATTGACTCTAGTGCAAGTGGGAGACTGTTGGAGATATGCCCAAGAGGCAATAATAAAATGGTTATTATAATATCTTTGAGTTTATGATAATGTTTACATACCATGCTATAATTGTATTAACCGAAACATTGATACATGTGTGTTATGTGAACAACAAAGAAGTCCCTAGTATGCCTCTTAACTAGCTTGTTGATTAATAGATGATTAGTTTCATAATCATGAACATTGGATGTTATTAATAACAAGGTTATATCATTATATGAATGATGTAATGGACACACCCAATTAAGCGTAGCATAAGATCTCGTCATTAAGTTATTTGCTATAAGCTTTCGATACATAGTTACCTAGTCCTTATGACCATGAGATCATATAAATCACTTATACCAGAAAGGTACTTTGATTACACCAAACGCCACTGCGTAAATGGGTGGTTATAAAGGTGGGATTAAGTATCCGGAAAGTATGAGTTGAGGCATATGGATCAACAGTGGGATTTGTCCATCCCGATGACTGATAGATATACTCTGGGCCCTCTCGGTGGGATGTCGTCTAATGTCTTGCAAGCATATGAATAAGTTCATAAGAGACCACATACCACGGTACGAGTAAAGAGTACTTGTCAGGAGACGAGGTTGAACAAGGTATAGAGTGATACCGAAGATCAAACCTCGGACAAGTAAAATATCGCGTGACAAAGGGAATTGGTATCGTATGTGAATGGTTCATTCGATCACTAAAGTCATCGTTGAATATGTGGGAGCCATTATGGATCTCCAGATCCCACTATTGGTTATTGGTCGGAGTGAGTACTCAACCATGTCCGCATAGTTCACGAACCGTAGGGTGACACACTTAAAGTTGGATGTTGAAATGGTAGAACTTGAATATGGAATGGAGTTCGAATATTTGTTCGGAGTCCCGGATGAGATCCCGGACATCACGAGGAGTTCCGGAATGGTCCGGAGAATAAGATTCATATATAGGAAGTCATATTCCAAGTTTGGAAATGATCCGGTGCATTTATGGCAGGTTCTAGAAGGTTCTAGAAAAGTCCGGAAGAAATCACCATGGAAAGTAGAGTCCCGGAGGGACTCCACCTTGCATGACCAGCCAACCCTAAAGGGGAGGAGTCCAAGGTGGACTCCCCTAGGGTGGCCGGCCAACCCACCTCAAGGAAAGGTGGGAGTCCCACCTTGGGTAGGGAAGGTGAAGTATTTTCTGTATAATGAGGAAAGCTAAAAGAGAAACTACAAAAGATATTTTGGCAGAAAGAAAAGAGAAGACTAGAAAGTCTAGCTCAGGTGTATATACATGATATACATGTTATGGTTGTATTCCTAGTTTGATCACACAATGGAATAAATGAGTCGGCATTAAATATGTTTGATCTTCTGGTGGAACCTTAATTCCGCTTTTTCTAAGACTTGGACTAACTTTACATGACCGCGTTCATGAGACTTGTTCCTCGTTCGACATGCAACTTGTATTGCATAAGAGGCTTTGCGGGTGTCTGTCTCTCCTACTATAGTGAAGATTCAATTTACTCTTCTATTGAAAACACTAGTATCAACGTTGTGGTTCATGTCCGTAGGTAGATTAGATCTCTCTCGAAAACCCTAAACCACGTAAAATATGCAAACCAAATTAGAGATGTCTAACTTGTTTTTGCAGGGTTTGGTGATGTGATATGGCCATAATGTGATGATGAATATGTATGAGATGATCATTATTGTATTGTGGCAACCGGCAGGAGCCTTATGGTTGTCTTTAAATTTCATGTTGAGTAGTATTTCAAAGTAGTTGTAATAGTTGCTACATGAGGTGAACAACCATGAAGACGGCGCCATGGACCTTGACGCTACGCCGACGATGATGGAGATCATGCCTGAAGATGATGGAGATCATGTCCGTGCTTTGGAGATGAAGATCAAAAGCGCAAAGACAAAAGGGCCATATCATATCACATATGAACTGCATGTGATGTTAATCCTTTATGCATCTTATTTTGCTTAGATCGCGACGGTAGCATTATAAGATGATCCCTCACATTAATATCAAGATAATAAAGTGTTCTCCCCTCGTATGCACCGTTGTAACAGTTCGTGGTTTCGAAGCATCTCGTGATGATCGGATGTGATAGACTCAACGTTCACATACAACGGGTGTAAGCCATGTTGCACACGCGGAATACTTGGGTTTGCTTGACGAGCCTAGCATGTACAGACATGGCCTCGGGACAACGGAAACCGAAAGGTTGAACACGAGTCATATGGATGATATGATCAACATGTTGATGTTCACCATTGAAGCTACATCATCTCACGTGATGATCGGTTTTGGTGTAGTGGATTTGGATCGTGTACCACTTAACAACTATGAGGGATGTTGTATTAAGTGGGAGTTCATTAGTAATTAGATTAAAACATGAACTAATTATCATAAACATAGTCTGAGTAGTATTTTGAATTAATTTTGTAGTATTGGCATCCGTTTTCTACTATGCGCTAGTCTTGTTATTGAGATAGAAATACTGTTAAAATCTGACAAGAAACTTTACGGATTGGTACCGTATTGTTAAAGAATCAAGAATTGATTAAGTCCTACTGCAAACTTTTAGTAAACCTCACATTGTTGATTCAAAGAGCTATGGTTTCAATTAGTAACTAAAAGTTATCTTGTCTCCGTAAAACTTGAAGTTCAAATCTGTTTGAAAAGTAAGGAGCTGAAAATTTAGTTTTCAGAAATTATCAAGGTATGAGATATATGTGATATCTAAGACCTTATTGCAAGATGATAGAATATAATTTGGTGAGACTACATGAACTCATAAGTTTTATGGGAATGTACGAAGGTTGAAGACGCAAGGCGTCACAATCCTCCAACTATTGGGGCACTAACGATATTCACAGATCCATGAAGTGACCATCCTTAATATGCACCGTTGCTAAGACTCGTCGTTTCGAAGCATCACGTGATGATCGGGTGTGATAGATTCTACGTGTGCATACAACGGGTGCAAGCTAGATTTGCACATGCAAATACCAAGGTTAAAACTTTATGAGCCTAGCATGTATAGACATGGTCTCGGAAAGTCGTCATGATATGATGGATAAAATTATGAGTGAAATTGTTCATCATATTACAAAGTTATTAATAGTGAAATCTGGAAACACTTGTCATATGATGATCAACTTCAAAGTAAGAACCTCAAGGTTATTGGTATTTGACCAACAAACCTAGAAGTTAATGATGTTGAAGTGTTTTTCTGAATAATGAGGAAAGCTAAAAGAGAAACTGCAAAAGATATTTTGGCAAAAAGAAAAGAAAAGACTAGAAAGTCTAGCTCAGGTGTATATAAATGATATACATGTTATGGTTGTATTTCTAGTTAAGTCACACAATGAAATTCTTGGGTATTAGTACCATATTGGTTGGTATGAAGTGTCATACAAAACAACGCAATACAAGAATACAATGGCCTAAGTGACTGACAAAGAAATATGATAGGAATACACGTCTGGAACAAAATAAAGTGTTATTGTGTTCGTCGTTGGCATTCTATCTAGCCCTTAGAATTTATAATAAAGAACTTAATAATTGTTATTTTGCTCTGGTCAAATGAAAACAATGAGTTGTTCAAATTATGACATTACTCCATGTACGATGGATAAGTTATTATAAATCTTAATGGTGAAACACACATACATAAAACTGACGCTAAAATGCCATAAGGCAAATGATTTGAATTCCACTTATTTGTGGAACCGCCATTTAGGTCATGTTAGAAAGGAACGCATGAAGGAACTCCATGCAAATGGATTTTTGGAGTCATTTGATTTTTGAATCATTTGGCGCTTGCAAATCTTTTCTAAAGAGAATGATTAAAATACCGTTCATAGGCCAAAAGTTGAACGGGCAACTAACTTAGTGGAAAAATACATGATGATGTATGTGGTTCACTGGGCATAGTTGTGTGCGGGAGATTCTTCTACTTCATGAAAACTTTCAACAATGAATTGAGTATATATATGTGGATATATTCAATAAGGAAGAAGTTTGAAACATTTGAATGGATTCAAATAAATTTCAGCATGAAGTGGAAATCATCGTAATAGAAAAGTCAAATATCTATGATTGGATCATAGTGGAAATATTTGAATTACGAGTTTTAGCGAACATCTAAGAGAGTTATGAAATTGTTCTACAACTCACATTTATTGGGGTATCATAATGATGATATAGTATCTGAGATATGTATCCAAACCTTGTTGGATTAATAATGAGATAAAATATATGACGCCATTATATTTTTGTGGATTATGCTTTAGTGACTACCGCTTTTACACTGAATAGAGCATCATCATGATCCGTTGAAATGACACCATACGAGTTATGGCATGGGTATAAACCTTAATAGTCCTTTCTTTAAATTTTGGTCTAAGAGTTTTCAACCAAAATCGGATGAATGTCTTTGTTGGTTATCCCAGAGATTTAATTGGGAATTCTTCCCACGAGACAAAGACAAAAGTGTTTGTCAATGTTTCTTATTTCCAAGAAATTGTTTCTAGTGAAGTATTTGAGTGGGAGGTCAATATAATTTGATAAGGTTTATGAACCTGAACATAATGATCAGAGTAGCGCAGCATCGGAATTGGTTTCGGAAGCGGCCACTGATACGTCCAATTTGCATCACTATTTTATATCATAATTTGCTGTTATTCATTGATATATTTCATATTTGGACACAATACTTATGTTATTTCATCTATTTTGCATGTTTCATCATTATTGGAGGATCAAGCACCGGAGCCAGGATTCTGCTGGAAAAAGCACCGTCAGAACGCAATATTTCGGAAAATCAACTGTGGAAGGAAATTATACCAAAAATCCTATTTTTCAAGATGACGAAGGAAGCCAGAAGGAGGAGCCAGCTGGACCCAAGGTGGGCCCAGACCATAGGGCGGCGTGGCCCATGGCCTGGCCGCGCCACCATGTGGTGTGGGGCCCCACAGCCCCTTTCGCCTCCTTTTCTTCGCGAAACCCTTCGTCCCGAAAACCTAAGCCACAGAGGGTACCTCACGAAGAGTTACAGCCGCCTCTGCGGGGCGGAGAACACCAGAGAGAAAAGAGCTCTCCGGCGGGCAGGAATCCGCCGGGGAAATTCCCTCCCGGAGGGGGAAATCGACGCCATCGTCACCGTCATCGAGCTGGACATCATCTCCATCACCATCATCATCATCTCCACCATCATCACCGCCGTCTCCACCGCTGGACACCGTCACCGCCGTAGCAATTTGGGTTTGATCTTGATTGTTTGATAGGGGAAACTCTCCCGGTATCGATTCCTACTTGTTGTTGATGCTATTGAGTGAAACCATTGAACCAAGTTTATGTTCAGATTGTTATTCATCATCATATCACCTCTGATCATGTTCCATATGATGTCTTGTGAGTAGTTCGTTTAGTTCTTGAGGACATGGGTGAAGTCTAAATGTTAGTAGTGAACTATGGTTGAGTAATATTCAATGGTATGATATTTAAGTTGTGGTGTTATTCTTCTAGTGGTGTCATGTGAACGTCGACTACATGACACTTCACCATTTATGGGCCTAGGGGAATGCATCTTGTACTCGTTTGCCAATTGCGGGGTTGCCGGAGTGACAGAAACCTAAACCCCCGTTGGTATATCGATGCAGGAGGGATAGCAGGATCTCAGAGTTTAAGGCTGTGGTTAGATTTATTCTTAATTACTTTCTTATAGTTGCGGATGCTTGCAAGGGGTATAATCACAAGTATGTATTAGTCCTAGGAAGGGCGGTACATTAGCATAGGTTCACCCACACAACACTTATCATAACAATGAAGATTATTTAGCCGTATGTAGCGAAAGCACTAGACTAAAATCCCGTGTGTCCTCGAGAACGTTTGGTCATTATAAGTAAACAAACCGGCTTGTCCTTTGTGCTAAAAAGGATTGGGCCACTCGCTGCAATTGTTACTCTCGCACTTTACTTACTCGTACTTTATTCATTGTTACATCAAAACCCACTGAATACTTGTTTGTGAGCATTTACGGGGAATCCTTCATCGAAACTGCTTGTCAACACCTTCTTGCTCCTCGTTGGGATCGACATTCTTACTTATCGAAAATACTACGATACACCCCCTATACTTGTGGGTCATCAAGACTATTTTAAGGCGCCGTTGCCGGGGAGTGAAGCGCTATTGGTAAGTGGAATTGGTAAGGAAAACCTTTCTTGTTTGTGCTGATTTTATTTACTGCTGCTGCTATAAGTCATTATGGAGAGATCTTCTCTTCAATTTCTATTTGGGAAATCTACTACTACTGCAACGGTAGTGGATGAGGCGCCAGGTGAGGAAGTGATACCATATAAAATACCTATGAAAATTATTGAACGTGTTATGGATAACCGCTACGAAGGGGATGGAACTGTCCACCCTGGAGATCATTTATTGTTCTTGCATGAATTGTGCGATTTATTCAAGTGTGCAGGTATTGCTATGGATGAAGTGAGGAAGAAACTATTCTCTTTATCGCTATGCAGTAGGCGGCGCATTGGTATAAATTACTGGATAATGGGGATTCTCTTGAATGGAATGATATTGTGCCCCGGTTTTATTCTAAGTTCTATCCTCCAAGTGAAATTCATAAGGATCGGAATCACATATATAATTTTTGGCCTCATGATGGAGAGAGTATTGCCCAAGCTTGGGGGAGATTGAAGTCTTTAATGCTCAAATGCCCCATTCATGAGCTTCCTGGTAATGTTATTATTGATAATTTCTACACAAGACTTTCTTTTCAAGACAAGACCTTGCTGGATACTTCTTGTTCTGGATCATTTACACGCAACAAAGAAGAGTTTAAAAGGGACCTTCTTGATCGGATCCAAGAAAATACTGAAGGTTGGGAGAATGACACGGATAGAGAATCAGGTATAATTTATGATTATAAATGCATTGAAGCTTTTATGGATACTGATAAATTTCGTAATATGAGTGCTACATATGGTCTTGATTCTCAAGTTGCTGCAAATCTTTATAAAGCTTTTGCCTCTCATTATGAATTGCCAAAGAAGAATTTTGATAAGTATCATGAACTGTATAAAGATAAAATTGATTCATCTATTAATAAATGCATTGTAGTTGAAACTGCTGATCATGTTATTCCTGAAGCTTATATTGAAAAAACTCCTTTCCCTGCTAAAATGAAGGAGTACTCTATTATAAATAGTGCGGTTCATAAAAGTGAAAAGAAACCTGTAGAACCTGAAGAACAAATAAAAGTTGAACCTCTTTGTTGCAATAGTTAAAGATCTTGTGACTGAAAATGTGGAGGATGGTCATATTATTTTCTGTGAAGATGCTTCTAATATTGTTTCACATCCTAATAAACCCAAACAAGTTAGTGTTCCTATGCTATCTGTTAGAATTGGTGATCATTGCTATTATGGATTATGTGATATTGGTGCAAGTGTTAGTGCTATTCCTTATGAGCTTTACACGGAGATTATGCACGAAATTGGTTCTTGTGAACTTGAAGATATTGATGTGGTTATTCAGCTGGCTAATAGAGAAACTATTTCTCCAATTGGTATTGTTCGAGATGTGGAAGTTCTATGTGGTAAGATTAAATATCCTGCTGACTTTTTGGTACTTGGTTCTGCTGCTAGTGATTATTGTCCTATCATTTTTGGTAGACCTTTTCTAAATACTTGTGGAGCTATTATAGATTGCAAGAAAGAGAAAATTTTGACTAAATTTGCTGGTGAATCTTATGAGTTTAACTTCTCTAAATTTACCAAAACTCCTTATAAAGCTGATTTGCCTAATAATGATTTTAAAATGGAACAGTGTGCATCTATTGTTCTTGTTCCTAATAATCCTTTGCAGCAACATTTGGAGGATAGCGAGAGTGAAGTTTTTAGGAAAGAAAGAGATGAGCTTGAGGAAATTTTTCTCCGCCAACCTATTCTCAAGCATGATTTACCGGTGGAAGATTTGGGTACAACACCGCCACCAAAGGAAGATCCTGTTTTTGAATTAAAGCCTTTGCCTGATAATCTTAAATATGCTCATATTGATGACAAGAAAATATATCCTGTTATTAGTTCTAAGCTTACAGAGTTTGAAGAAGAAAGGTTATTGGAGATATTGAAGAAACACCGAGGAGCTATTGGCTACACTCTTGATGATTTGAAAGGGATTTCTCCTTCTATTTGCCAACATGCTATTAATATGGAAGATGATGCAAAGCCTGTTGTTGAACATCAGCGTCGTCTGATTCCGAAGATGAAGGAAGTGGTAAGGAATGAGGTATTAAGACTTCTTGAAGCTGGTATTATATATCCTATTGCTGATAGTAGATGGGTTAGTCCTGTGCATTGCGTTCCCAAGAAAGGAGGAATGATTGTTGTGCCTAATGATAATGATGAGCTCATCCCTCAAAGAGTAGTCGTAGGGTATAGAATGTGCATTGATTTTCGAAAAGTTAATAAAGTTACTAAGAAAGATCGTTACCCTTTACCATTTATTGATCAAATGCTAGAAAGATTGTCTAAAACTACTCATTTTTGCTTTCTTGATGGTTATTCCGGGTTTTCACAAATTGCTGTTAAAACTAAAGATCAAGAGAAAACCACTTTTACTTGTCCCTATGGAACTTATGCTTATAGACGTATGCCTTTTGGTTTATGTAATGCTCCTGCTACTTTTCAAAGATGCATGTCTGCTATTTTTCATGGTTTTTGCGAGAGTATTGTAGAGGTATTCATGGATGATTTTTCCGTCTATGGGAATTCTTTTGATAGTTGCTTGCGAAACCTTGATAAAGTTTTGCAGAGATGTGAAGAAACTAACCTTGTTCTTAATTGGGAGAAATGCCACTTTATGGTTAATGAAGGAATTGTATTGGGACATAAAATTTCTGAGAGAGGTATTGAAGTTGATAGAGCTAAAGTTGAAGCAATTGAGAAGATGCCCTATCCGAGGGATGTTAAAGTACTTGCCTCCAACCTTTTCAGCTCAGCAAAGGAGGAAATTCTTTTATGACTTGAGGCATTATTTCTGGGATGACCCACACTTATATAAAGAAGGAGTGGATGGTATTCTGCGAAGGTGCGTTCCCGAATATGAACAACAGGAGATATTGAGTAAATGTCATGGTAGTGCTTATGGAGGACATCACGCCGGAGAAAGAACCGCGCAAAAGGTTCTACAATCAGGTTTTTATTGGCCAACTCTCTTCAAGGATGCGAGAAAGTTTATTTTATCTTGTGATGAATGCCAAAGGGTTGGTAATATATCCAGACGTAATGAAATGCCTATGAATTATACTCTTGTTATTGAACCATTTGATTGTTGGGGATTTGACTTTATGGGACCTTTTCCGTCTTCAGAAGGTAACACTCACATACTTGTTGCTGTTGATTATGTTACTAAATGGGTGGAAGCCATACCTACAAAAAGTGCTGATGGTGAGACCTCTTTAAGAATGCTTTTAGACATTATTTTTCCTAGATTTGGAGTGCCTAGATATATTATGACTGATGGAGGTTCTCATTTTATTCATGGAGGTTTTAGAAAAACTCTTGCTAGGTATGGTATTAATCATAGAATTGCTTCCGCTTATCATCCTCAAACTAGTGGTCAAGTAGAATTATCAAATAGAGAGATTAAATCTATTTTGGGAAAGACCGTTAATAAAACTAGAAAGAATTGGGCTAGTAAATTGAAGGATGCACTATGGGCTTATAGAACTGCTTATAAAAATCCCATGGGAATGTCACCTTATAAAATGGTTTATGGGAAAGCTTGTCATTTACCTTTAGAACTAGAGCACAAAGCTTATTGGGGTACATTAGAGAATTAAATAAAGATCCTAAACTAGCTGGTGATAAGAGGTTGTTGCAATTAAGTTCTCTAGATGAATGGAGAAGTGAAGCTTATGAAAATGCTAAACTCTTTAAAGAGAAAGTTAAAAAATGGCATGATAGGAGGATCATCAAAAGAGAGTTTAATGTTGGGGATAAAGTCCTATTGTATCGGTCTCGTCTCAGATTCTTTGCAGGGAAATTACTCTCGAAATGGGAAGGACCATATGTTGTCGAGGAGGTGTATCGTTCAGGAGCAATTAAAATTAGCTCTCTCCAAGGCAATGCTACGCAAGTGGTGAATGGACAAAGACTCAAGCATTATATCTCGGGTGATTCTTATAATGTTGATGTTGATATTATTCAAGTGGAAACACCGGAAGCTTTCATCAAAGGGCAAATTGACGATCCGCGAACTCGACTTTGAATAGGTAACGATGCTTGGTAATGAAAAGTACGCAATTTACTTTCCGAACAATATTTTTGCTGTTTTTGGAAAATATGAAAAATTACGAGTTCGAAACGGAGTGGAAAGGACGCACGAGGGCGTGCCACCATAGGCTGGCGCGGCCTGGCCTGGGCCCGCGCCGCCCTTTGGTCTGGCCGCCTCGTCGCCCCTTTCCGACTCTGGTTCGATCTGGTACTTTCCTTTTGTCGTAAAATTTTTTGCTATATAATCCCCCGGACCCCTGGAGGTCCGTATATCGTTTTCTCGACGTGTTTTGTTTCGAGCTGTTTCTGCCAGGATTTGCTTCGGATCTAGAGCCATCATGTCTTCGTCGGAAACTCCGAAGGACAACTCCTGCAAGGATGTTGGCAACTTGTACATGGAGGAGCTGAGGATGCACCCCAAGGAGTTGCTGCTCATTGAAGGAGAACTGCAGATCAAGAATGTCCAGGGTCCTAAAGGAGAAGGAAGCTTGGAAGACAGGATGGAGAAGCTAGAACAAGAGGTTTTCAAATACAAGAAGATGGCTGAGCGTGAGGTGGATATCTTCCACAGGATTGTGTCTGAACTCATTGCTGAACATGAGAAGGAAAGCGCAAAGCTTTGGGGCGACATCCTCTCACTTCACGACACCACCAACAAGCTCCAAGCACAACTCTATGACGTTCGGAATCGAAGCGTGAGTATGAAAACAGGTTTAAATACATAAGCCGTGCTGCTAGTTTCAGGATTCCCGAGACCAAGATGTCGTTTCTTGATGGAAAGCCTCTTCCTTGGAAGTTTGATGACGGGAGTTCATCACCACCATCGCCGCAGGAGTAACTCATCATCGGTATTGGCATCCCCTTGGTTTGTTCCAAGCTTGGGGGAGTGCCGCGGTATCATATCATCACTACCTTTTACTTTTTACTGTCAAGTAGTGTCATATCATGAGTAGGGAAGTTATCATATAAGATGGGTTGCAGTTTGGAAGTATCTCTCCTTTAGTTGGTTGTCTATGTATCCCTTGGTGTGAGTTATCGATATGGAATATTAATGAGAAGTCTTATCATTTACATATTGCACATTTTATTTTAGTTTGCAATCTCTATTATATGATTTATCTTGTCATTAGTATTGGTATCACTTTGGGAGCATTGAATAAATCTATTTGGTTTTGGCAAACTTAGCATTGGTCAATAGCAACAACACTTTGAGGTTTAAGTAGAAAAGAGAAATACATGTAGTTGTTTCATTGTCTTTCTTTCTTGTTAGCTCATAGCTTATTATTCTGAAGTTAAAATTGTTTGTGCTTACAAGGAAGATGCATGATTGTTTCTATCACATGTATATTTGTTTGTTTCCCTCAACTCTTATGCTTGCTAATTAACCTTGCTAGCCAAAAACTGTCTTGAGAGGGAATACTTCTCGTGCATCCAAACCTTAGCCCAAACCTATGTCATTTGTGTCCACCATACCTACCTACTACATGGTATTTTCCGCCATTCCAAGTAAATACTTCATGTGCTACCTTTAAACAATTCAAAACTTAGTATCTCTTATTTGTGTCAATGTTTTATAGCTCATGAGGAAGTATGTGGTGTTTTATCTTTCAATCTTGTTGGGCAACTTTCACCAATGGACTAGCGGCTTCATCCGCTTATCCAATAATTTTGCAAAAAGAGCTGGCAATGGGATTCCCAGTCCCAAATTTATTAAACTAAATAGACACTCCTCCATGGTATGTGATTGATGGACGGCACCCGAAGGATTCGGTTAGCCATGGCTTGTGTAAGCAAAGGTTGGGGGGAGTGTCATCATCATAATAAAACCAAAATAAAAAGGCACTCCTTCATAGTATGAGATTGTTGGCAGGCACCCGAGGATTCGGTTAGCCATGGTTTGTGAAAGAAAGGTTGGAAGGAGTGCCACATAAAATGAAAATAATATGGGAGCCGCTCTTTGAAGGTTGTCTGGCAAGGGGGTTAGAGTACCCGCTACCAGTCGTTGACAACAACAAACACCTCTCAAAATGCTACTTTTATTCTCTTTATATGATTTCGAAACTGAAAAAGCTCTAGCACATGATTTAATCCCTGCTTCCCTCTGCGAAGGGCCTGTCTTTTACTTTATGTTGAGTCAGTAAACCTATTTCCCTCTATCTCAAGCAAGCATTTGAGTAGTTGTGATCAAACCATTATATTGTGATTTGCTTCATCATGTCTTTTATTCTTTTTTGTTTAGTACAATTTTTATCTGAATGAATATAACTTTGCAAGTTATCAATGATTACGAGGAGACTATTATGATTGAGTATGCAAGTTGTGCCATATAAACTTTAACATGAGAGCGCTGCTCAATGAGATAAATATAATCTGTTAATTGTTCTCTGCCCAAGAATGAAGTTTGCCATCACCAACTATGATTTCTTATGCACCTTTATTTGTGATTACTTTATACTTGTTTCAAGTTGAGTTATATGAGGAAGTTGTTTACTAGAATGTCTTGTGTGAATGAATATGATGCTTCTTGTCCGTATTTTATTTATCGACTCTTCACTCCATAAACATGTGGTCCTGTTCTTGAGTTCAGTTTCGCTTGGGGACAAGCGAAGTCTAAGCTTGGGGGAGTTGATACGTCCAATTTGCATCACTATTTTATATCATAATTTGCTGTTATTCATTGATATATTTCATATTTGGACACAATACTTATGTTATTTCATCTATTTTGCATGTTTCATCATTATTGGAGGATCAAGCACCGGAGCCAGGATTCTGCTGGAAAAAGCACCGTCAGAACGCAATATTTCGGAAGATCAACTGTGGAAGGAAATTATACCAAAAATCCTATTTTTCAAGATGAAGAAGGAAGCCAGAAGGAGGAGCCAGCTGGACCCAAGGTGGGCCCAGACCATAGGGAGGCGCGGCCCATGGCCTGGCCGCGCCACCATGTGGTGTGGGGGCCCCACAGCCCCTTTCGCCTCCTTTTCTTCGCGAAACCCTTCGTCCCGAAAACCTAAGCCACGAGAGGGTACCTCACGAAGAGTTACAGACCGCCTCTGCGGGCGGAGAACACCAGAGAGAAAAGAGCTCTCCGGCGGGCGAGGAATCCGCCGGGGAAATTCCCTCCCGGAGGGAAATCGACGCCATCGTCACCGTCATCGAGCTGGACATCATCTCCATCACCATCATCATCATCTCAACCATCATCACCGCCGTCTCCACCGCTGCACACCGACACCGCCGAAGCAAATTGGGTTAGATCTTGATTGTTTGATAGGGAAACTCTCCGTGCTCGATTCCTACTTGTTGTTGATGCTATTGAGTGAAACCATTGAACCAAGTTTATGTTCAGATTGTTATTCATCATCATATCACCTCTGATCATGTTCCATATGATGTCTTGTGAGTAGTTCGTTTAGTTCTTGAGGACATGGGTGAAGTCTAAATGTTAGTAGTGAACTATGGTTGAGTAATATTCAATGGTATGATATTTAAGTTGTGGTGTTATTCTTCTAGTGGTGTCATGTGAACGTCGACTACATGACACTTCACCATTTATGGGCCTAGGGGAATGCATCTTGTACTCGTTTGCCAATTGCGGGGTTGCCGGAGTGACAGAAACCTAAACCCCCATTGGTATATCGATGCAGGAGGGATAGCAGGATCTCAGAGTTTAAGGCTGTGGTTAGATTTATTCTTAATTACTTTCTTGTAGTTGCGGATGCTTGCAAGGGGTATAATCACAAGTATGTATTAGTCCTAGGAAGGGCGGTACATTAGCATAGGTTCACCCACACAACACTTATCATAACAATGAAGATTATTTAGCCGTATGTAGCGAAAGCACTAGACTAAAATCCCGTGTGTCCTCGAGAACGTTTGGTCATTATAAGTAAACAAACCGGCTTGTCCTTTGTGCTAAAAAGGATTGGGCCACTCGCTGCAATTGTTACTCTCGCACTTTACTTACTCGTACTTTATTCAACTGTTACATCAAAACCCCCTGAATACTTGTTTGTGAGCATTTACAGGGAATCCTTCATCGAAACTGCTTGTCAACACCTTCTGCTCCTCGTTGGGATCGACATTCTTACTTATCGAAAATACTACGATACACCCCCTATACTTGTGGGTCATCAGCCACGACGATCGTGGCTCCCATGACTACAAAGTGTTTTAGCCATGGAGATCAAAGTACATATTGAACCTTGTAGGTATGGTTTACTTTGTGATCAAATAAATGATTTATGGACAAAGGATTGATTTTGAACAATGATAAACCAACTACAAACAAAGAAGTTATGATGGGCCCTGACTCCGTTAAAATGGCTATACGCCATGAAATCCAAGACAGATGAATACTTTATGAAAGTAAATGGATCTATGAAATTGATGGACTTGGATGAAATATCCTTGAAGAAAGCTTGACTTGTCGAAAAATTGTTTACGACAAAGTTCAAAGAGTTGACTACGATAAGATTAGATCTTCCGTAGCAATGCTTATAGTCTATGTGGATTATTCTGGTAATCACTACATATTTCTTTTATGAGATATGCTAGTAGGATGGCAAAATACATTACTTATCAGAAGTATGTATTAAAGGTGTATACAAGATACAACCAAGAGTTTTGCCTGTCTGTAGAATACTAGATAGGTATACAAACTTCAATTGGATGAAGTGAGTATCTCGGAGTTGGAATCTTCACCAGATGAAATAGTCAAAGAGTTTTTGATTTCATCAAGAGACGATGAAGAGGCTTGCATTTGCAAGAAATTAAGTGGGAGCGCTGAGACATATTTATAATACTTTATGTAGGTGACATATAGCTGGTTATAAATGATGTAATTATATACTTGATTAAAAGGTTTCATTGAGAAATTAATTTCAATGAAAGGATATGGACTGAAACATATTTTAGTGTCAAGATCTATGAAAGATAGATTGAAACACATAATAAGTTTAAGTCAAAGTACATAGAATGGATATTGAAGTAGTTCAATATAGAAATATTAAGAAAATGTTCTTGTCATGTGAAGGTTTAACAAGACTTGAGTGTATCTGACACTCGATGAGTAAAAACACATGAGTGATTTTAGATCACAAATAATATGTACAAAATCAGATATCTTGTGCTCTAAAAGTGTTATGAGCATGTACCAGAATGATTCGTGTGATGATCACTGAAAAACAGTAAGAATATTCTTGAGTACTTAAGAAGAACCAAGTATATATATATATAGTTTTATATGGAGAAATGACAAAACAAATCGCTGTAAGGTGTTGCACCGATATTAGTTTTGTCACATATGAAAATAAAATTTCAAATCTCAAATTAGACTAAGTGTTGTTTAAAAGGTAGCACAATGAGCTAGAAGTTGTCTATGCTAGATTTAGAAGAGTTCTAAATATTGTGATGGATTCTACAAAAGAAGGCAGAGTATGTCATTGTTTTGACAATGACAAAGGATGTTAAGTCAAGAGGTTCTTTGAGAACTTGGTGTAGTTCAAATGAGTCGAACTTTGAAGCTATATTGTGTGTGACAATATTAGTGACATATTTCGGACCGCGGAATTAAGGTTCCACCAGAAGACTAAACATATTTAATGCCGACTCATTTGGAAATGAGTGATGCGTTGAGACGCAAATGAATTACAAAATACATACGTTTCTGAGCGTATCAGATCCGTTGACTAAAACCTCTCCCGTGAGCAAAACATGATAAAGCACCAGAAGGCCAAGGTGTTATATCTTTACAAATGTAAACTAGATTATTGACTCTAGTGCAAGTGGGAGACTGAAGGAGATATGCCCTAGAGGCAATAATAAAAGTGGTTATTATTTATATCTTTATGTTTATGATAAATGTTTATATGTCATGCTATAATTGTATTAACCGAAACATTAGTACATGTGTGATATGTAGACAAACAAAGAAGTCCCTAGTATGCCTCTTAACTAGCTTGTTGATTAATGGATGATTAGTTTCATAATCATGAACATTGGATGTTATTAATAACAAGGTTATATCATTGTATGAATGATGTAATGGACACACCCAATTAAGCGTAGCATAAGATCTCGTCATTAAGTTATTTGCTATAAGCTTTCGATACATAGTTACCTAGTCCTTATGACCATGAGATCATGTAAATCACTTATACCGGAAAGGTACTTTGATTACACCAAACGCCACTGCGTAAATTGGTGGTTATAAAGGTGGGATTAAGTATCCGGAAAGTATGAGTTGAGGCATATGGATCAACAGTGGGATTTGTCCATCCCGATGACGGATAGATATACTCTGGGCCCTCTCGGTGGAATGTCGTCTAATGTCTTGCAAGCATATGAATGAGTTCATAAGAGACCACATACCACGGTACGAGTAAAGAGTACTTGTCAGGAAACGAGGTTGAACAAGGTATAGAGTGATACCGAAGATCAAACCTCGGACAAGTAAAATATCGCGTGACAAAGGGAATTGGTATCGTATGTGATTGGTTCATTCGATCACTGAAGTCATCGTTGAATATGTGGGAGCCATTATGGATCTCCAGATCCCGCTATTGGTTATTGGTCGGAGTGAGTACTCAACCATGTCCGCATAGTTCGTGAACCGTAGGGTGACACACTTAAGGTTTGATGTTGAAATGGTAGAACTTGAATATGGAATGGAGTTCGAATATTTGTTCCTATGACGTGGTGGAGGAGAGAGGCCGCTAGGGTTTGGGAGAGGGGGGCGCCGGCCACTAAGGGGTGCGGCCACCTTGGTGGTTCTTGGGTGGCCGGCCCCCTCCCCTTGGCCCCTCATTATATAGGTGGAACCCCAAGTGTTGGTCTCCAAGTCTTCGAATAAGACCCGAACCAAAAACCTTCCATATGGTGGGGAAACCTACCCAAGCTAGGACTCCCACTAGAGGTGGGGTTTCCACCTCCCATATGGGGGGGTGGCCGGCCCCCTAAGGGGGAGTCCACTTGGGACTCCTCCCCCACTAGGGTTGGCCGGCCATGGAGGTGGAGTCCCATGTGGACTCCACCTTCCTTGGTGGTTTCTTCCGGACTTTTCTAGAACCTTCTAGAACCTTCCATAGAACCTTCCGCATCATTTTAATTCACATAAAATGACATCCTATATATGAATCTTATTCTCCGGACCATTCCGGAACTCCTCGTGATATCCGGGATCTTATCCGGGACTCCGAACAAATATTCGAACTCCATTCCATATTCAAGTTCTACCATTTCAACATCCAACTTTAAGTGTGTCACCCTACGGTTCGTGAACTATGCGGACATGGTTGAGTACTCACTCCGACCAATAACCAATAGCGGGATCTGGAGATCCATAATGGCTCCCACATATTCGACGATGAATTTAGTGATCGAATGAACCATTAACATACAATACCAATTCCCTTTGTCACGCGATATTTTACTTGTCCGAGGTTTGATCTTCGGTATCACTCTATACCTTGTTCAACCTCGTCTCCTGACAAGTACTCTTTACTCGTACTGTGGTATGTGGTCTCTTATGAACTTATTCATATGCTTGCAAGACATTTAGACGACATTCCACCGAGAGGGCCCAGAGTATATCTATCCGTCATCGGGATGGACAAATCCCACTGTTGATCCATATGCCTCAACTCATACTTTCCGGATACTTAATCCCACCTTTATAACCACCCATTTACGCAGTGGCGTTTTATATCTTTATGTTTATGATAAATGTTTATATATCATGCTATAATTGTATTAACCGAAACATTAGTACATGTGTGATATGTAGACAACAAAGAAGTCCCTAGTATGCCTCTTAACTAGCTTGTTGATTAATAGATGATTAGTTTCATAATCATGAACATTGGATGTTATTAATAACAAGGTTATATCATTATATGAATGATGTAATGGACACACCCAATTAAGCGTAGCATAAGATCTCGTCATTAAGTTATTTGCTATAAGCTTTCGATACATAGTTACCTAGTCCTTATGACCATGAGATCATGTAAATCACTTATACCGGAAAGGTACTTTGATTACACCAAACGCCACTGCGTAAATGGGTGGTTATAAAGGTGGGATTAAGTATCCGGAAAGTATGAGTTGAGGCATATGGATCAACGGTGGGATTTGTCCATCCCGATGACGGATAGATATACTGCTGGCCCTCTCGGTGGGATGTCGTCTAATGTCTTGCAAGCATATGAATAAGTTCATAAGAGACCACATACCACGGTACGAGTAAAGAGTACTTGTCAGGAGACGAGGTTGAACAAGGTATAGAGTGATACCGAAGATCAAACCTCGGACAAGTAAAATATCGCGTGACAAAGGGAATTGGTATCGTATGTGAATGGTTCATTCGATCACTAAAGTCATCGTTGAATATATGGGAGCCATTATGGATCTCCAGATCCCGCTATTGGTTATTGGTCGGAGTGAGTACTCAACCATGTCCGCATAGTTCACGAACCGTAGGGTGACACACTTAAAGTTGGATGTTGAAATGGTAGAACTTGAATATGGAATGGAGTTCGAATATTTGTTCGGAGTCCCGGATGAGATCCCGGACATCACGAGGAGTTCCGGAATGGTCCGGAGAATAAGATTCATATATAGGAAGTCATATTCCAAGTTTGGAAATGATCGGTGCATTTATGGCAGGTTCTAGAAGGTTCTAGAAAAGTCAGGAAGAAATCACCATGGAAAGTAGAGTCCGGAGGGACTCCACCTTGCATGACCAGCCAACCCTAAAGGGGAGGAGTCCAAGGTGGACTCCCCTAGGGTGGCCGGCCAACCCACCTCAAGGAAAGGTGGGAGTCCCACCTTGGGTAGGACTCCCTCCTTGAGTAGGTTTCCCACATATGGGAGGTTTTAGTGTTGGGGTCTTATTCGAAGACTTGGACTAGAACTCTTGGGGCTTCCACCTATATAATGAGGGGCATAGGAGAGGGGGCTGACCACTACAAGCCTCAGCCTTGGCCGCACCCCTTAGAGGGCCGGCGCCCAACCCCCTCTCTCCCCAAACCCTAGCGGTCTCTCTCCTCCACCACATCCCGCACGCTTAAGCGAAGCTCCGCCGGATTTCTCCACCACCACCGACACCACGCCGTCGTGCTGTCGGATTCAAGAGGAGCTACTACTTCCGCTGCCCGCTGGAACGGGGAGGTGGACGTCGTCTTCATCAACAACCGAACGTGTGACCGAGTACGGAGGTGCTGCCCGTTCGTGGCGCCGGAAGCGATCGTGATCAAGATCTTCTACGCGCTTTTGCAAGCGGCAAGTGAACGTCTACCGCAGCAACAAGAGCCTCATCTTGTAGGCTTTGGAATCTTGGCTTGGATTGCGTGTTCGCGGTAGGAAATTTTTTGTTTTCTATGCAACGAATCCCTACAGTGGTATCAGAGCCGTGTCTATGCATAGATGGTTGCACGAGTAGAACACAATGGTTTTGTGGGCGTTGATGCTCTTGTTATCTTTAGTTTGAGTACTTTGCATCTTTGTGGCATAGTGGGATGAAGCGGCTCGGGCTAACTTTACATGACCGCGTTCATGAGACTTGTTCCTCGTTCGACATGCAACTTGTATTGCATAAGAGGCTTTGCGGGTGTCTGTCTCTCCTACTATAGTGAAGATTCAACCTACTCTTCTATTGACAACACTAGTATCACCGTTGTGGTTCATGTTCGTAGGTAGATTAGATCTTACTCGAAAACCCTAAACCACGTAAAATATGCAAACCAAATTAGAGACGTCTAACTTGTTTTTGCAGGGTTTGGTGATGTGATATGGCCATGATATGATGATGAATATGTATGAGATGATCATTATTGTATTGTGGCAACCGGCAGGAGCCTTATGGTTGTCTTTAATTTTCATGTTGAGTAGTATTTCAAAGTAGTTGTAATAGTTGCTACATGAGGTGAACAACCATGAAGACGGCGCCATGGACCTTGACGCTACGCCGACGATGATGGAGATCATGCCCGTTGATGATGGAGATCATGTCCGTGCTTTGGAGATGAAGATCGAAGGCGCAAAGACTAAAGGGCCATATTGACATAGGCACCCCAAATGGGCCTGCCGAATATAGTACCCGGGGTTTACTGAAGGCCCACTACCCGAAGAATAAGAAGATTCGAGAGCCCAAGATGTATTTAAGGAAAAGATGAGTTGTAATAGGAAGTGTTGTTTGTAATCTGGCGGGATGAGTTAGAAACCGTCTCGGACTCTGTAAACTTGTATAGCACGAATCCCTCGGCTCCACCTCCTATATAAAGGGGGAGTCGAGGGACGAAGAATCAATCGAATCATTGTCTGCAAACCCTAGTTTTCATAATCGTCGAGTACTTTTCGGCTGAAACCTTCGAGATCTACTTACCCTCTACTTCTAACTAAACCCTAGCCTACAATCCATAGGCATTGACAAGTTGATACCTTGTCAATTGGCGCCGTCTGTGGGAATTAGAGGCGTAAGGAGCTGATCTCGATGGCACGCTCAAGATCTTCGACATCGTCAACCGCAAGCAACACAATGGATCGAGGTAAACAGATCGCTGCTGGTCTTGTCGATTTTGTTCCTCACCCACCCTCCCGTTTGGATGCATATGCGTATCTGGCGGAGCCCATGGAGATGACGTTCGGAAGGTTTCACTTTCGCGTCGAGAAGGAAGGATCGTATCGTGTCGAGATTCCGATTTCATCGGGATCGTCGGTGGTCGATTCCGATTTTTCAAACTATGCATCGTCCATCGAGTCAGGAGAAGAAGAAACCTCGGCGACACGCTACGTCAGCACCAGAGCAAGAGAGAAACTCGCCAAGATCTTCAACGACATGTCGTTTGAGTCATCTGCGGACTCATATATAAGCGATGGCTCAAGCGATGTCGACAGTTACGACTTCGTCGACAAATCTCTGACAGTGGGCAAGGTCTTCATCAATCTCAACGATGATGTCACCAAACCCAACGTAGATCTGAGTACAAAGTATCATCAGATTTACGCCATTGAAGATCAAGAGGAAACATACGAGGCTTTCGACGATGCAGGAAATCCATACGTCGATCCCTCCAATCTGCGACAAGGCCTGGGCAACAAATACGTCGGGCCAGAGCCGCGAGATAGAGTTCAACTTTCACAAGCAGCGTGGGACGAGCTGCGAGAGCTATGAACGGCACAGAACCAATGGCTACCACAGCCACACCGGAAGAATTGCAAGCATATCAATATAGGCTCGCACGAGCTGCCAGGGAATTGGAAAAGCAGACAGTGAGTTGAACGGGAGAAAGGAGGCAGCTTCGCATCCAGCGGGAGAAGGGCAGATCTAAGTCGACAATCTAGAACTACGG
The DNA here is from genome assembly GCF_019359855.2 of Lolium perenne. NCBI lineage: Eukaryota > Viridiplantae > Streptophyta > Magnoliopsida > Poales > Poaceae > Lolium > Lolium perenne. The sequence goes on from NC_067244.2 coordinate 48,374,952, forward strand.
GTGATAGCCATCGGGAGGCGCGGAACGAGCAAGATCAAGGCTGCAACACATACCGAAGCGAGAAAGAGAACACTTGGTCCAAAACCTCGACATGTCCTTTATGTCGATAGATACAAGAGGAAACATCATCCCTAAGACACCAGAGGCTGGGTATATGGCGACACATGCTTTTATCCTTGCATCTAAACCACCTCCAGGTGATCCAAGGGAAACTCTTGTATAATATGGCGGTAGCAGGAGTTGGAGCTATGGGGACGGCGTTTGTATCAACGCCTCCCGAAGGAGCGGCAAGGCAAAATAGTCCACGACCCGCGGCAACAGCAGCGGCACACGAAGGGCCAAGTGGAGCAAGAGACACAGCAGCACAAGCAAGAGTCGACAGAGCGCGGCAGAGCAGAAGGGATCATCGGCAATCCCCAGAACTTAACGACGAAGATATGTGCGGCTTACCATGCTTCACGAGGAGAGTCCGAAAAACTCGAGTCCCCTCAGGATTCAAGTTACCCGATAATTTCAAGAAGTTCGACGGCCTTCAAGATCCAGAGGATTGGCTAGTCGACTATCTAGAGACGGTGAAGCTGACAGGAGGAACTCGGGCAACAGCCATGCAAAGCATCCAGGTGCACTTGAGTGGAGCCGCACGATCGTGGATAAAGAAACTCGCTCCAGGATCCATCGGCAGCTGGGAAAGTTTCGAGGACGTGTTCGTCAAGAACTTCAGATCCACGTGCAAAAAGCCCGCGTCGTTAGAAGAGTTGAGAGCGTGTCGACAAAAGCCAGATGAGCCAATGAGAAAGTACATCCAGAGGTGGAATATCATCAAAAACTCGGCAGAAAATATATCTGACGAGAGAGCAATAGATGCGTTTGTCGCAGGAGTCAGGCGTGGAGATTTTGTCGAGGACTTGGGAAGGACCAATCCAAAGACAGTATCCGCGTTAATGGAGATAGCAAATAAATGGGCAGATGGAGAAGACGCTGTCCACAACAAACGACACGAGGTCACCGAGAGGAGGACCGCGGTCGAAACTATCAACCGAGGCGAAGATTTCCTCGGCGGTGCAGAACTACGACGCTCCGGGACAAATTTCGGCAGGTTTTCGGACAAATACGGGAGGAAGCAACGAGAGATGATTACCGGAGAAGCGGTGAACAGCGAGGTGATAACGAGAGATGATTCACGCAACGGGCAAAATAGCGGGCCTAGGTTCCCAAGACCTTTCGTGTCCCTGAAGAGATGATGAACGGACCGTGCCGGATGCATTTTTCCTCGACGACAACGGCAAAAGACAGTCGGGGCACTTGCGGAAGGACTGTCGAAATTTTCAAGCAATGTTGCGGTATGCGAGAGAACGCTAATGCGCGAGCGGCACGAGAGAAATCCTCGAGAACCCGGAAGCGAGATTCACTTGCCGCCTCCTCCCGCGATTACGAGACGACAATCGGCATCGGCTCAGAATAGCGGCAGCACCTGCACCACCACCTTATATTGATCCTAACTCCAATGGAGCAGTGTCGATGATTCGAAGGGAAGGCCGTCCAATAGAGCTCGAGAAAGTAATCTCACGACGGTGTTTATGGCGAGAGAAAATGCCTCCACCAACGATTGAGTACCTTAATTGGTCGGGACAAGATATCGGCTTCACAATAGCAGATCATCCGCAGCAAGTCCCTCGACCGGGGCAGTCGGCACTTATTTTGCCAGCGATTATCGCGCGATTTGATGTCTCTCGAGTGTTCATAGACGGCGGCAGCAGCTTGAACCTTATGTATGCGAGATACATTGAGGAAAATGAACATATCCTTAGCAAACTTGAAACCAACAGACACAAGGTTCCACGGCATCACACCGGAGAAACCAAGCTATCCATTGGGAAAAATCAATCTTGACGTTCAGTTTGGGACCGAGAAAATTATAGAATCGAGAGGCTCGAGTTTGAAGTCGTGGATTTTCCGTCGCAATATCACGCTCTGTTGGGACGACCAGCATATGCTAGATTTATGGCGGTGCCACATTATACATACTTGTTGTGGAGGATGCCTGGACCAAAGGGACCAATCACGATCAAAGGAAGCTTCGCCTTAGGCGATAAGTGCGACAAGGATTTCCACCGATTGTCGAAACTTTCGGGATGCAAGCTGAGTATTTGGCGTCAAAAAGCATGACTGATTACGACGTACTCCCAGGACGTTGGAAGGCCAAACAAAGAATCAACTTTCAGTACCGAGAAAAATTCAAAAGAGGTGCAGATTCACCCGACAGAGACCCAAAAAGACGACATCTATCGCAAACGACATGGATATCGCATAGGAAAGCGCGCTCGTCGAGTTCCTCCGTGAGCACCTTTGGAAAATCTTCGCATGGTGTCCAGCTGACATGCCGGGAGTACCCAGGAACTTGCCGAGCACCACCTAAACTTGGATCCACTAGCGAGACCAATCAAACAACCTTTGCGGCGTTTTTCGGAACCAAACCGCAAAGCCATGCTGTCGAGAAATCAATCGACTACAAGAAGCTGGTTTTATCAAAGAGATATTCTGAAGCCACATGGGTAGCAAATCCTGTGTTGGTACCGAAGAAAAACACTAAGGTCCTTCGCATGTGCGTCGACTTTACGTGTCTCAATAAACATTGTCCAAAGGATCACTTTCCCCTCCCGAGGATCGATCAAATTATCGACTCCACGGCTGGATGTGAACGTCTTTCCTTCCTGGATGCATATTCTGGTTATAACCAGATCAGATTGAAAGAAGAAGATGAAGTAAAGACCGCGTTTATTACACCTTACGGCGTGTTTTGCTCTGAGAACAATGCCCTTTGGTCTAAAAAATGCGGGAGCAACATATCGAGAGGATGATGCGAAGTGTTTGGCGACACAGATTGGGAAGAACGTCCAAGTATACATTGATGATGTCGTCATAACATCAAAAAAGGGGCAACGCTGATCGAGGATCTCAAGGAAACCTTCGACAACCTTGATAAGTTTTGCCTCAAATTGAACCCGACGAAGTGTTCTTTCGGCGTCCCAGCGAGAGAACTTACGGGGTTCCTAGTCTCAGCAAGAGGGATTGAAGCAAATCCCGATAAAATACAAGCTATCGTAACAATGAGGAAGCCAACAAAGTTGAAAGAAATACAACAGCTAACTGGGCGAGTCGCAGCTTTGAGCAGATTCGTCGCGAGGCTGGGAGAAAAAGCGTTGCCGTTCTACGCTTTGATAAAACAAGGAGACAAATTCCGGTGGAACAGAAGAAGCCGACGAGCTTTCGAGGATTTGAAGCGCACAATTTCGACACCACCAATTTTGGTGGCGCCAAAAGAAAGGGAACCTCTCTGTTGTATATCGCAGCCACGCCCCAAGTGGTGAGCACGGTGCTAGTTGTCGAAAGGGAAGAAGAAGGAAAACTCCACGGCGTGCGAGAGGCGATACTTCGTAAGCGAAGTTTTATCGCCCTCAAAACAAAGGTATCCTCAGTACCAAAAGATAGCATATGGAGTGTTCACGATAAAGACCTGAAAATTGCGCCACTATTTTTCGGCACATCCGATCGTAGTGGTCAATGAAGCTCCTTTGTCAAATATATTGAACAACCCAGAAGCTACGGGTCGTGTCTCCCTTTGGGGAATAGAACTTTCCCCTCGGGACATCACGTATGAAAAAAGAAAAGCAATCAAGTCGCAAGTTCTGCCGGACTTCATAGCAGAGTGGATGGAGTTGCAAAACACAGGACCCCCAGACTTATCGAGAACTTGGACAATGAACTTTGATGGGTCCAAGAGACTAGAAGGGGCTGGCGCAGGAGTAGTACTCATATCACCTGAAGGTGACAAGTTAAAGTACATCCTTCGGATGACGTTCCCTAACGCATCTAACAATGAAGCAGAATATGAAGCTCTCATACACGGGATGAAGATGGCGAAAGCTGCGGTGCAACTCGACTAAAAATCTTTGGCGACTCACAGTTGGTGGCACAGCAAGTTATGAACCAATGTGACGCAGTCAATGATAGCATGATGGCATATAAGGAGGTGTACAACGAGCTCGAGAAGTTGTTCGATGGATGCGAAGTAAATCATATTAGTAGATTGAGCAACGACGAAGCCGACGTTCTTGCAAATATCGGATCGCAATGCCTTGCAGTGCCGCAAGGTGTATTCTGGGAAGAGATAACAGAGAGATCCACTAAGTCGACAAAATCAAAAAAGAAGGAGAAGAAACCCTCGGGGGCTACCAAGGAAAAGCAAGAAGACGAAGAAGAAGACCGGGACCTGGTCATGGTGATACGAGATACCGTGGATGCAGCCGTACATATCATACATCCTCGGGGAAAGAAATACGACGATCCAGTTGAGGCAAGACGAGTAATTCGACGTTCCAAAGCTTTCACGGTGGTCAAGGGAGAATTGTATAAGCGAAGTATTTCAGGCGTCTTGCAAAGGTGCGTCACACCCGAAGAAGGAAGAATAATTCTGAAGGATGTACACGAAGGAATATGTGGCCACCACGCAAGTAGTCGAGCTATCGCAGCCAAGGTTTTTCGAGCAGGATTCTACTGGTTGACAGCAATCGAGGACGCCAAGGACATAGTAAGAACTTGCGACGCGTGTCAAAGGTTTGCCGCAAAACCTCACTCTCCAGCAGCAGAGCTAGCACCAATACCATTGTCATGGCCCTTTGCTCAATGGGGACTTGATATGGTGGGCAAGTTACACAAATCCTGGCCAGGAGGAAAGGAATACATGTTAGTAGCTGTCGACAAATTTACAAAGTGGATAGAAGCGAAGCCGATAAATTCACCAGACGGAGCATCCATGATAAAATTCGTACAAGGCCTCGTCTTCAGATTTGGAGTGCCCCACAGCATCGTCACAGGACAACGGCGATAACTTCACATCCCATGAATTCAAAGATTATTGCGAAGAGGTGGGTATCAAGCTAAACTTTGCGTCAGTCGCACATCCTCAAACCAATGGGCAAGTCGAGAAAGCCAATGGCATCATCTGCAATGGCATCAAGAAGCGCTTGTTAGGACCACTGGAAAAAGCTCGACATACCTGGCCAGAAGAACTACCAAGCGTGTTGTGGAGCATCCGAACAACACCAAACACAGCAACACAGGAAACTCCGTTTTTCCTGGTTCATGGAGCGAGACGGTACTACCAATCGAGATAGAGCACAACTCTCCACGTGTCGCCGAATATGATGAAGAAACGTCAAGAAGAGCGCTAGAAGATGATGTCGACGCACTTGATGAAGCTCGAGATGAAGTATTATCTCGGGTAACTAAATATCGGCAGGGACTTGAAAAATTACCACGATCGACGATTGCGCCCAAGATCTTTTCAGGTGGGAGACCTGGTTCTTCGACTCACGCAAAAAAGTCATGAAAAACTCGAGTCACCATGGCTTGGCCCTTACATTGTCACGGAAGTAATCGGAGGAGGAGCATACGGGATAAAGGATAAGAAGACGGGGGTGGAGGAGCCAAACCCCTGGAACGTGGCGCAACTTAGGCGGTTCTACGCCTAGAGTCGAAATATAGTCCTTGTAAAACTTCAATATCTTGAAACGCCCGCGAGTTTTCGGACGCACTCTTTTCCTTTTTCGGGGCACCGAGTGGGGCCGGAGAAGGTTTTTCATGAGGCGGGCGCGCGGTGCTGCAATATAATAAAGATAGTGATAATATAACTTTTCTTCTTTATCGACATGATCAAAGACTTTGCTCAGACAAATTTCAATATAGTTCGTCGACAAAAGAAAAGCCTTGCCTTGGTATTCAAATACCTCGTGAGTCAGCAAAAATACAAAATAGTATTCAATAAAAAGCTCGGGGGCTCATATTCCCCATAAATATATAAATGCTTTGTTTAAAAATCTCGCAAATATAAAAATACATTAAATAGTTAACGAAACACTCGGGGCTAGACAAGCAGAGAAATATAATGATTGCTTTACAATATAATCATAGTCATGGGTTACAAAGAAGAAATATCTACAAGAGGAAAATAACTAGTCTTGATTCAATATATCATCAAGAGTAACTCTGTTTTCTTCAGGAGCAGCGCCACGAAAATCGGCCTAATGGCCATCGGCAAAAAGTCGGCGTCCATCCGAAGAAGGTCCTCAATCATTTCTTCGGCTATAGGCGTAACCTTCGTGTTAATCCTGTCAACACCAACTCTTCGACGTTTTACCTTTTGATGCACTTTCGCGACAACTTCGGTAAGGTCAAGTTTTGAGTGGCAGATATCGAGCATGATAAGAGCAAATGCGGCGCCGGCTACCGGTTGAGCTTTGACAAAATCATGGATCTGCGAGCATCCTTGAATCTTTCCATCAATTCGGGAAGAGTTTTTGGTTGGACGTTCCGAGGAAACATGGAGTTGTAAACCATGGACAAGGTCTTGGTACGAAGTCAAGGAAGTCGCGAGTTTGAGAGGTGCGATCTTGAAATCGACAATTTGGCGGGTCCTCTGCGGGGTAGCCCAAAACAACGAACCATGGTCCAGGGAAAGATTAACAAGGAGGTTTGTCCTAGCATTTACCCTCTCTTCCTCGGCGGCATCAATAAAGGCACCTATCAAAACAAAGAAGTGGAAACCTTTCAGAGACAATAGCATGAAGATGAAAGATATCAGAGGATGAAACAGGCATACCCGACATATCTGCACTGGCTTCATTCATTAATTCGAGCATGAAATTTTCTCGAGTAGTCGCCTTTTCAGTCTCGGAAGCAGCAATTTCCTTAGCAGCCACGGCCTCGCGAGCTTGCTGAAGAGCAACCTTTTCGGCTTCAGATGACTTACGAGATTGCTCCATCATCACAAGTGTTTGCTTCTTCGCATACGAAGTTGCTGCCGAAGTTCATCCAGTTCTTGCGACAAGGTATCGTCGACAGGTGCAGTATCAGCAAAAGTTCTCCTCGCGCGAGAAGAAGAAGGCGAAACATTGGAAGGAGCGGAAGTTGGAGTATAGTTATCAAATATCAACTGAAATTTAAACAGGACAACATCAAACGACAATCAAAGATAGAGTTTTTCATTAATCTCGTGGAATAACTACAAGGGCATTACAGTGGAGCTAAGGAAATACGTGTCGCCAAATGACTACTTTGGCGACAAGAGCAAAAGAAACAGAAAGAAAAAACAGAGGCATGCAACTAGACCTCCGGCCTTGACGAGCTAGGAGTCGACGATGGCTTAATCCCGAGATAGGCCAAGATTTTCTTTGTGTTGGGCTTGGCTGCCTTAATCAGCGACTTCCACCTTGATTGCTCTATCTGCTCGGTGTCGCCAACTTTCATCCGATCGACGATCTGTCATTGTCGCAACCAACGCGACAGTGCTCTCAACGGCAACCTTCATATTTTCTTGGCGCATCTTCAGTCCAAGGTCTTCCGATGTATTGAACATCTTGGCAAGGTTGAGGAAAGTCGCAGGCTCCTCTTTCTTCGGGAAGAAGTAGGGGAACAATGCCGACAATACCGCATTGGCATTCGACACACCTTCACGAATCTCGGACCCATGAAGTTCCAGATAGGAAAGTGCGTCAAGGACAGGGTCATTGACAGGATTTGTCAGATCAAAATCTTGGTTTGTTTGGGCTGTTAAGGAAACAAAGCATTAGTGAAAAGACAAGAAACAACGATTCTCATAAAAATAGAAGAGATCAGCAAAATTACTGAAAGTGCGGCGACTCTGCGTTTTCAGGCGCTTGAGGATTCCTTCTTCACGAGAAGCTTGCGCAGCTTTGTGCCCATCTAAGGCAGCTGTAGCATCCTCAAGTTTTCTGCAGTTCCTCGACACCAGCAGCTTTCGCCTTGGCTTCGTCAGCTTCGGCCTTGGCGTTGCTAGCAGCGAGTTCGGCTTTCTTGCGAGCCGCCTCACTTTGCTCAAGTTTTAGAGCAAGTGCGTCGGCGCGTTCGTTGGCCTCTGCAAGTTTCTCTATCGAGATATGGAAAAGAGAGGGAAGAAAAGATCAAAAATCGCGACAAGTAACAGGAGCAAAAAATCAAGGAAAAACAGCAAGTATAAAAGTCGTTACCTTCGACTCTATTAGCATATTCACGGTACCCAATAAATTGGAAACCGATGCGGAGAAGATCCTTGATCATAGGCTGTTCAACGTAAACATAGCAAGAGAAACATCGGCATGAAAAAGAGAAAAGGTGTGAAAAAACAAAATAAGGAAAATATAGATGTCGACAAGCTTACATCATCTAGGAGCAGAGTCGACGAACTGCCCAAGCGAGGGCAGTTTCAACAATCTTTTCAACCCTTGTCCTTTTTGGTGAAGGAGCAAGGGGGCTTGATGGTGGAGTAGTGGTGACGACGTTTTGTTGAGGAGGCGACGTTTCTTCCCCTTCAACTAGCGTGTCTGAGGCAAGTACAGTACGTGACGTGCTTGTCCGAGGAGCCACGTCAGTAATTGGTACTTCTTCCTCGTCATCACTGTTGGTCAAAAAATCGGTAGCATAAAAAGCAAGACAGGATAAAAATTTCGAGTACAAAAATAGGGAGAAATAAAGGTGACTTACGAGCTGACGAGGGATTCAACATAAGGATCATAAGCTGCCTTCGGATGAGAGGGAACAACTTCTTCAGCCTTAGAGGTGCCAGAATCCTCGGCATCAGTCCTTTTCCTTTTGTTCCTTGGAGAAACAGTAGGAGGAAGGGATTGCGTCGACTCACTGGCTTCAGACTCAACTTCTTTTTCATGAGAAGCCGCAGATTTGTGAGAACCCGCAACTTCACTTTCAGGAACAGAAGAACCTTGAGTATCTTCGGCAACGATGGCTTTGTTCTTCGACTTCTCCACCCTCCGGAAGAGGAGGAAGGGAAGTCATAGTAGGATGGTTCTGAAAAAATAGTGACCAAAGGAAAATTAAAGAGATGACAATACAATGAGATGCAGAGAAAGTGCGGAATAAGATAAAAACTCGAGAAGACAAAATACCTCGGGGAGTGGATTGGTGGAGCTGTATGGTTCCACGCGACAAGAGGAAGGAACTGGGTCCTTGCCCAGGCGAGAGAGTCTTCGAACCAACTTCTCCAAGTCCTTGGTGGAAAGATCACTGGAGATTCTGTTGGCGTCATTTTTACAGAATACGTCCAAAGGGGATTTTTGCGAGCACGAAGAGGCTGCACTCTAATCCTAAGGAAGTAGGCGATGATTTGAACACCAGACAGCTCTTTGCCTCGAGTGTTTTGAAGGCGGCGGATACGGGACATCGGTGCCTCTGTCGCTTTTTCTCTTCCTCGGAAGCTTCGGCATCCCGGGAGCGGCGGCGCTGAATTACGGCACTTCCGTCGAAAGGAACTATGTTGTGCTCAACGGAGTTGGCGCTTTCTTCGTGGATGTAGAGCCACTTTTGCGCCATCCTTGGACAGAATCGGGAAACTTGACGTCGAAATAGTCGACATCGGTACGAACACAGATAACAACGCCACCTATGTTATAAGTGACGTTGTGGGAGCCATTGCGGCGGAGGCAGAAAATGCGCTTCCACAGAGCCCAATTGGGAGGGATTCCGAGGAAGCATTCGCAAAGCGTGATGAAAATAGAAATGTGAAGGATGGAATTGGGGGTCAACTGGTGCAGTTGAATCCCATAAACGAAAAGAAGGCCGCGGAGGAAATCGTGGATTGGGGTCGAAAGGCCGCGGATTAGATGATCAACAAAACTAACCCGATACTCCATTGGAGGCTTGGGGTAGCTTTCTTCGCTGGGAAAGCGGATGGCGTCTTCCTTCTTCATGAGGCCGAGCCTCTTCAGCATGTTGGTGTCTTGGTTGGAGATTTTGGATCTCTCCCACTCAAGATCCTCGGCGGCCATCTTGGATTCCGGAGTGCTGTGGCGAGTCAGACGCACGCGCGGTGGCATCAACGGCAATGGGCAAAGCAATGTATGAGCGTGCGGAAGATCAGAGAGAGTTGGGCGCGAGGAAGTTTTGCGAAGAGGAACAGATGAGCGGCGCAAGCGAGGGGATGAACGGAGGTTGAAGAAAGGTTTATATAAGAATTGGGTGAAGTAGTGTGCCGTTCGATGAAGAAATCGTGTGGTGAGAATAGATCTTCTAGATACAAGGGCAAAAAAGTATTTTCTTGAGATAGGCGTTACCGTACGTGCGCCAGAAAAAGCGGAGGACGTGTGTCCCCCACTTGCACGACGTGTCAACGTGGTGGAAGCAATGGACCCACAGGGCAGGAAAATCACGACTATTCGAGAAGGATGAATTAAATTTGATTAAGGGAAGCATGTCGATAAGAAAGAAGATTGGCGACAGGAAGAATTATTCAATACTTCGGGAGCCTTTGATCAAAAACAAGTTTTTGCCCAAATGCTCGGGGGCTACTTCGACAAAAAGTAAGATCTCGACTATGGCAATATAGAAATTGCGGGAGCCTACAACCAAGCACAAGTTCTTGGCTGTAGCCTCGGGGGCTACTCCCATCGGGAGCGCTGTTCGCGCACCCGAGAGATAAAAAAAAGAGAGAGAAGAAGAAAGAGATCATATTGGGAAGTAATGGCAATATAGCGACAAGGTGGACTAAAATGTTGAGCCTACAACCAAGCACAAGTTCTTGGTTGTAGCCTCGAAACTACTCCCATCGGGAACGCTGTTCGCGTGCCCGATGAAATTATCAAATAAAAAGTAGAAAAGTAAGAGAGTATATTTCGAGTTATAATTAACTCTACATATACTCCCATCGGGAGAGCAATATAAGTCATACTTGACTCGATAAAATGTGCCATTCCAACAGCCGGAAAAGCACTCGACAATATATTCTCAGAACGCCGAAGTTGCGATCAATTTACGAATGCCGCAAATTTGCGAAGGTAAGACCCAGATCCGTTTACTGGGCGTGGCATCGCCAAAGATCGCTCTGCTACTTTTATCCGTATCAACAGATACGAAGAAAAATCCTAACGGACGCGTTAGGTATCCGATAAATTTGACCGGGACTCGACGAATGGTAAGACCTTAAGCGGCACTGTCGACGTTTACACCAGTATCCGAGATCATGTCCGGGGACGTGATTTTGAAGTAGGTTTTTGCGGATTGCCACTAGAGCGGTTAACTAGTACGATCCGTCGGATGAACTAGCCCCAACTACCGGTATCCCTGTACAATATAGAATTTTATGTGAAGAAATATAAAAAGTTAAAGCTTTCGAGTAAAAATAAACAGTGGAGATTTTCCACGATTCTACGATTCAAGCAAAATCTCGGGGAGACCGACATAGGCACCCCAAATGGGCCTGCCGAATATAGTACCCGGGGTTTACTGAAGGCCCACTACCCGAAGAATAAGAAGATTCGAGAGCCCAAGATGTATTTAAGGAAAAGATGAGTTGTAATAGGAAGTGTTGTTTGTAATCTGGCGGGATGAGTTAGAAACCGTCTCGGACTCTGTAAACTTGTATAGCACGAATCCCTCGGCTCCACCTCCTATATAAAGGGGGAGTCGAGGGACGAAGAATCAATCGAATCATTGTCTGCAAACCCTAGTTTTCATAATCGTCGAGTACTTTTCGGCTGAAACCTTCGAGATCTACTTACCCTCTACTTCTAACTAAACCCTAGCCTACAATCCATAGGCATTGACAAGTTGATACCTTGTCACATATCATATCACATATGAATTGCATGTGATGTTAATCCTTTATGCATCTTATTTTGCTTAGAACGCGACGGTAGCATTATAAGATGATCCCTCACATTAATATCAAGATAATAAAGTGTTCTCCCCTCGTATGCACCGTTGCACAGTTCGTCGTTTCGAAGCATCTCGTGATGATCGGATTTGATAGACTCAACGTTCACATACAACGGGTGTAAGCCATGTTGCACACGCGGAATACTTGGGTTTGCTTGACGAGCCTAGCATGTACAGACATGGCCTCGGGACAACAGAAACCGAAAGGTTGAACACGAGTCATATGGATGATATGATCAACATGTTGATGTTCACCATTGAAGCTACATCATCTCACGTGATGATCGGTTTTGATATAGTGGATTTGGATCGTGTACCACTTAACAACTATGAGGGATGTTGTATTAAGTGGGAGTTCATTAGTAATTAGATTAAAACATGAACTAATTATCATAAACATAGTCTGAGTAGTATTTTGAATTAATTTTGTAGTATTGGCATCCGTTTTCTACCATGCGCTAGTCTTGTTATTGAGATAGAAATACTGTTAAAATCTGACAAGAAACTTTACGGATTGGTACCGTATTGTTAAAGAATCAAGAATTGATTAAGTCCTATTGCAAACTTTTAGTAAACCTCATATTGTTGATTCAATGAGTTATGGTTTCAATTAGTACCTAAAGTTATCTTGTCTCCATAAAACTTGAAGTTCAAATCTGTTTGAAAAAGTAAGGAGTTGAAAATTTAGTTTTCAGAAATAATCAAGGTATGAGATATATGTGATATCTAAGACCTTATTGCAAGATGATAGAATATAAATTTGGTGAGACTACATAAACTCATAAGTTTTATGGGAATGTATGAAGGTTGAAGACGCCAGGCGTCACAATCCTCCAACTATTGGGGCACTAATAATATTCGCATATCCATGAAGTTATCGTCCTTAGTATGCACCGTTGCTAAGACTCGTCGTTTCGAAGCATCACGTGATGATCGGGTGTGATAGATTCTACGTGTGCATACAACGGGTGCAAGCCAGATTTGCACATGCGAATACCAAGGTTAAAACTTTACGAGCCTAACATGTACAGACATGGTCTCGGAAAGTCGTCATGATATAATGGATAAAATTATGAGTGAAATTGTTCATCATATTACAAAGTTACTAATAGTGAAATCTGAAACACTTGTCATATGATGATCAACTTCAAAGTAAGAACCTCAAGGTTATTGGTATTTGACCAACAAACCTAGAAGTTATTGAAGGTGAAGTATTTTCTGAATAATGAGGAAAGCTAAAAGAGAAACTACAAAAGATATTTTGGCAGAAATAAAAAAGACTAGAAAGTCTAGCTCAGGTGTATATACATGATATACATGTTATGGTTGTATTCCTAGTTTGGTCACACAATGAAATTCTTGGGTATTAGTACCATATTGGTTGGTATGAAATGTCATACAAAACAACGCAATACAAGAATACAATGGCCTAAGTGACTGACAAGGAATATGATAGGAATAAACTTCTGGAACAAAAATAAAGTGTTATTATGTTCGTCGTTGGCATCCCATCTAGCCCTTAGAATTTATAATAAAGAACTTAATAATTGTTATTTTGCTCTGGTCAAATGAAAACAATGAGTTGTTCAAATTATGACATTACTCCATGTACGATGGATAAGTTATTATAAATCTTAATGGTGAAACACACATACATAATACTGACGCTAAAATGCCATAAGGCAAATGATTTGAATTCCACTTATTTGTGGAACCGCAATTTAGGTCATATTAGAAAGGAACGCATGAAGGAACTCCATGCAAATGGATTTTTGGAGTCATTCGATTTTTGAATCATTTGGCGCTTGCAAATCTTTTCTAAAGAGAATGACTGAAATACCGTTCATAGGCCAAGAGTTGAACGGGCAACTAACTTAGTGGAAAAATACATGATGATGTATGTGGTTCACTGGGCATAGGTTGTGCGGGAGATTCTTCTACTTCATGAAAACTTCCAACAATGAATTGAGTATATATATGTGGATATATTCGATAAGGAAGAAGTTTGAAACATTTGAATGGATTCAAATAAATTTCAGCATGAGGTGGAAATCATCGTAATAGAAAAGTCAAATATCTATGATTGGATCATAGTGGAAATATTTGAATTACGAGTTTTAGCGAACATCTAAGAGAGTTATGAAATTGTTCTACAACTCACGTTTCTTGGAGTATCATAGTGATGATGGAGTATTCGAGAGATGTATCCAAACCTTGTTGGGTCAATGATGAGATAAAATATTGATGCTATTATATTTTTGTGGATTATGCTTTAGTGACTACCGCTTTTACACTAAATAGAGCATCATCATGATCCGTTGAAATGACACCATACGAGTTATGACATGGGTATGAACCCTAATAGTCCTTTCTTAAATTTTGGAATGCATAGCATAAAGTAAATAAGTTTACAACCAAAATCAGATGAATGTCTTTGTTGGTTATCCCACAGAATTGATTGGGAATTCTTTCCACTATGGAGACAAAGACAAAAGTGTTTGTCGATGTTTCTTACTAATTTCCAAGAAATTGTTTTTAGCGAAGTATTTGAGTGGGAGGACAATAAAACTTGATAAGGTTTATGAACACGAGCATAATGATCGAGTAGCGCAGCATCGGAATTGGTTCCGGAAGCGGCCACGACGATCATGGCTCCCATGTCTACAAAATGTTATAGTCATGGAGATCGAAGTACTTATTGAACCTTGTAGGTATGGTTTACTTTGTGATCAAATAAATGATTTGTGAACAAAGGATTGTTTTTTGAACAATGATAAACCAACTACATACAAAGAAGTTATGATGGGCCCTGACTCCGTTAAAATGGCTATACGCCATGAAATCCAAGACAGATGAATACTTTATGAAAGTAAATGGATCTATGAAATTGATGGACTTGGATGAAATATCCTTGAAGAAAGCTTGACTTGTCGAAAAATTGTTAACGACAAAGTTCAAAGAGTTGACTACGATAAGATTAGATCTTCCGTAGCAATGCTTATAGTCTATGTGGATTATTCTAGTAATCACTACATATTTCTTTTATGAGATATGCTAGTAGGATGGCAAAATACATTACTTATCAGAAGTATGTATTAAAGGTGTATACAAGATACAACCAAGAGTTTTGCCTGTCCGTAGAATACTAGATAGGTATACAAACTTCAATTGGATGAAGTGAGTATCGCGGAGTTGGAATCTTCACCAGATGAAATAGTCAAAGAGTTTTTGATTTCATCAAGAGACGATGAAGAGGCTTGCATTTGCAAGAAATTAAGTGGGAGCGCTGAGACATATTTATAATACTTTATGTAGGTGACATATAGCTGGTTATAAATGATGTAATTATATACTTGATTAAAAGGTTTCATTGAGAAATTAATTTCAATGAAAGGATATGGACTGAAACATATTTTAGTGTCAAGATCTATGAAAGATAGATTGAAACACATAATAAGTTTAAGTCAAAGTACATAGAATGGATATTGAAGTAGTTCAATATAGAAATATTAAGAAAATGTTCTTGTCATGTGAAGGTTTAACAAGACTTGAGTGTATCTGACACTCGATGAGTAAAAACACATGAGTGATTTTAGATCACGAATAATATGTACAAAATCAGATATCTTGTGCTCTAAAAGTGTTATGAGCATGTACCAGAATGATTCATGTGATGATCACTGAAAAACAGTAAGAATATTCTTGAGTACTTAAGAAGAACCAAGTATATATATATAGTTTTATATGGAGAAATGACAAAACAAATCGCTGTAAGGTGTTGCACCGATATTAGTTTTGTCACATTTGAAAATAAAATTTCAAATCTCAAATTAGACTAAGTGTTGTTTAAAAGGTAGCACAATGAGCTAGAAGTTGTCTATGCTAGATTTAGAAGAGTTCTAAATATTGTGACGGGTTCTACAAAATAAGGCAGAGTATGTCATTGTTTTGACAATGACAAAGGATGTTAAGTCAAGAGGTTCTTTGAGAACTTGGTGTAGTTCCGACAGAGTCAGAACTTTGAAGCTATATTGTGTGTGACAATATTAGTGACATATTTCGGACCGCGGAATTAAGGTTCCACCAGAAGACTAAACATATTTAATGCCGACTCATTTGGAAATGAGTGATGCGTTGAGACGCAAATGAATTACAAAATACATACGTTTCTGAGCGTATCAGATCCGTTGACTAAAACCTCTCCCGTGAGCAAAACATGATAAAGCACCAGAAGGCCAAGGTGTTATATCTTTACAAATGTAAACTAGATTATTGACTCTAGTGCAAGTGGGAGACTGAAGGAGATATGCCCTAGAGGCAATAATAAAGTGGTTATTATTTATATCTTTATGTTTATGATAAATGTTTATATATCATGCTATAATTGTATTAACCGAAACATTAGTACATGTGTGATATGTAGACAACAAAAAAGTCCCTAGTATGCCTCTTAACTAGCTTGTTGATTAATAGATGATTAGTTTCATAATCATGAACATTGGATGTTATTAATAACAAGGTTATATCATTATATGAATGATGTAATGGACACACCCAATTAAGCGTAGCATAAGATCTCGTCATTAAGTTATTTGCTATAAGCTTTCGATACATAGTTACCTAGTCCTTATGACCATGAGATCATGTAAATCACTTATACCGGAAAGGTACTTTGATTACACCAAACGCCACTGCATAAATGGGTGGTTATAAAGGTGGGATTAAGTATCCGGAAAGTATGAGTTGAGGCATATGGATCAACAGTGGGATTTGTCCATCCCGATGACGGATAGATATACTCTGGGCCATCTCGGTGGGATGTCGTCTAATGTCTTGCAAGCATATAAATAAGTTCATAAGAGACCACATACCACGGTATGAGTAAAGAGTACTTGTCAGGAGACGAGGTTGAACAAGGTATAGAGTGATACCGAAGATCAAACCTCGGACAAGTAAAATATCGCGTGACAAAGGGAATTGGTATCGTATGTGAATGGTTCATTCGATCACTAAAGTCATCGTTGAATATGTGGGAGCCATTATGGATCTCCAGATCCCGCTATTGGTTATTGGTCGGAGTGAGTACTCAACCATGTCCGCATAGTTCACGAACCGTAGGGTGACACACTTAAAGTTGGATGTTGAAATGGTAGAACTTGAATATGGAATGGAGTTCGAATATTTGTTCGGAGTCCCGGATGAGATCCCGGACATCACGAGGAGTTCCGGAATGGTCCGGAGAATAAGATTCATATATAGGAAGTCATATTCCAAGTTTGGAAATGATCCGGTGCATTTATGGCAGGTTCTAGAAGGTTCTAGAAAAGTCCGGAAGAAATCACCATGGAAAGTAGAGTCCCGGAGGGACTCCACCTTGCATGACCAGCCAACCCTAAAGGGGAGGAGTCCAAGGTGGACTCCCCTAGGGTGGCCGGCCAACCCACCTCAAGGAAAGGTGGGAGTCCCACCTTGGGTAGGACTCCCTCCTTGAGTAGGTTTCCCACATATGGGAGGTTTTAGTGTTGGGGTCTTATTCGAAGACTTGGACTAGAACTCTTGGGGCTTCCACCTATATAATGAGGGGCATAGGAGAGGGGGCTGACCACTACAAGCCTCAGCCTTGGCCGCACCCCTTAGAGGGCCGGCGCCCAACCCCCTCTCTCCCCAAACCCTAGCGGTATCTCTCCTCCACCACATCCCGCACGCTTAAGCGAAGCTCCGCCGGATTTCTCCACCACCACCGACACCACGCCGTCGTGCTGTCGGATTCAATAGGAGCTACTACTTCCGCTGCCCGCTGGAACGGGGAGGTGGACGTCGTCTTCATCAACAACCGAACGTGTGACCGAGTACGGAGGTGCTGCCCGTTCGTGGCGCCGGAAGCGATCGTGATCAAGATCTTCTACGCGCTTTTGCAAGCGGCAAGTGAACGTCTACCGCAGCAACAAGAGCCTCATCTTGTAGGCTTTGGAATCTCTTCAAGGGTGAGACTCGATACCCCCTCGTTGCTACCGTCTTCTAGATTGCATCTTGGCTTGGATTGCGTGTTCGCGGTAGGAAATTTTTTGTTTTCTATGCAACTTATCCCTACAAATTCGTCCTACAGCCTTTGCACTGTATGAGGTGAAGAGGGTGCTCAATGATAGCCGTGGTGTCATTAAAGACTGGAACATTTATCAAGTTAGTGCATGAACTATTTTTTCTGTTATGGTCTGTGGTGCACATGGTGAACTTGTTGAAATGTAAGTGAGCATGATCATCTCACTTGTTTTACTCCATCAAATATATTCCTGCCCAAGGCGGTTACAACAAGTTTACATTATGTCCTCTGAACATAGGGAAGGTTCTCGAATATTTTTAGTAAAGAATATTTTTGTGCTTGATGCAGACTTTACCTTATACAAATAAATTTCGCTTAAATTGCATTTTACTCATGCTCTACTACAGCGACATTATTATTGCTAGTTATTCACAGATTATTCACATGACTATTTTCTTAGTATATATTACTAGTTTGTAATAAGTACTATACTAAAGCTTAACAACTTTGTATTTACTGTGTTGACACGTGTTTTGGTGTGCTCTTTTATTTCACTGTGTATAGTTATGAGGGTGCCTTGCAATTTCTGTCTCTTTTAACTAGGCCTGGTTATTCCCGTGGTGCTTTAGGTTTGGGTGTACCTAGCCAGTCTACCTCTGCGGCTGTCGCGTATTGGGCCCCAAACATATGGTAAAGCGGTGGGACGTTAGCCTTTTTTACCACCAATCTAATTAGTTTTGCTCTTCTAGTCTCCCTACCTTTGACTAGATTGGAGAAACCAGAAATTCTCTATAGTTGTTCCTATCTCCTCCATTACCACCTCCGCCTCTTCGTGCCTGACCTCTTCCCCGGATGAGCAGGCTGCCCGAGCTCTTCCGTGGCCGCCGGCCCCCTCCCATCCTCTATCTACAGATTCTTGCCGGTTCCTACCGTCGTCGGCTTGGCTCAGCACGTCGCAGCCAGTTCGACGTCTTCGTGTCCCCTTCCGACCGTTCTTACACGTTGCTTTGACCGCAAAGGCGGTAGATGCTGCTAGTGTCATGACCGTGGCTACAGAGAAGCCAATGGGCCAAGTCATGACATGGGCTGGGGTCGGACCTGGGCTTGGGCTCAGGGGAGTCAAAGGGGAGAATTATAAAGGAAGCAACTGAGATGAGAAAGGTATGAAAGGATTGAATCGTCTTCAAGCTTCTCGTCTCTTGCTCTAGTTTCTCATCCCCTGCTCTAGTTTCCCATCTCCTTGCTTTGCTGATTTCTCACCCCCCAAACTCTCTTGTATCCCAATTTGTATCCAAATATCGATATTGATCCGGTTGTTCATCCCATCTTTCTATTTGGGTCATGACAATTTGGTATCAGAGCCGTCTCCACGCTCTCCCTGTGCACACACTACCACGTACCTCATTTCCTGCCTATCACCCGTTCGACGAAATGTCTGGTACTGTGTTCGATCTACACATGCGCTCGCTGATTGAGCTGAAGCAGACAGGAACTGTGGCTGAGTACACGGCGGCGTTCTGGGAGCATCTACACCCTGTGCTGGATCTCAACCCCAACCTCAACATCAAGGGTTTCGTCCACTGGTATGTTGAGGGCCTGCGTGAGGATATTCAGGCAGTGTGCGGCCACGTTCTCCTTCCAGCATCACCAGCGCATCGTCCCTTGCTCGAATAAGGGAGGACAAAATCGTGGAGAATACAAAGATGGGTGGCAACAAGCTGGGCGACAGCTGTCTCTGGCCTGAGGAAAACTTGACCGACGTCTTCCCGGAGCTCGCTGCTCCAGTGCAATACAGGGCAAGCCACGGCATCACCACCATCGACGCCAGCTGCCGTGCTGCTCTGATGCCTACCACATGCTCGATGGAGTGCCCGAGCAGCGATGCCATTGTCCATGTCTTCCCCATGCTCGCTGCCTCGACGGAGAGCAGCGAGGACCTTGACATCATCAGTGTCGCTGTAGTGACACCCGCTACCTGCTCGACTGATGGCCTGGCACATGGTCGAGATTGCGACAGTTCCGTGGTGGTGCTCCTGGTTCAATGTAGTGTGATACCATCCTCCACAATCCCTCCAGAAGTCACACAATTCCCACGATGGCGGCCATCTTTCATCCTCAAGCTGGATACCATGGCGCCGAAAAGGTGTTTGACCCCATGCTTGGACCACCAGATCACCATGCTAACATCCGTGCTTCCGCTGGATGTGATTCCGAGTATCAAGCAACAAGGGTTGGTGCTCAGACCGTCTCCATGGCCTTCGTTCTTTGGCGAGCATACAAGTACAACTTGTAATGGCACCGCCGAACCACCACCGAGAGCCGCTACTGCCATGAGGATGGATGTGATTCCCTATTTGAACTTGTCGCTGCTCCCTTTTACACTTGAGGCGTTCTGGATGTTCTCGCCTAGGAGCAGACATGCAGGCCCAGTTGAGCACTGTGAAGCACCACCTCTCAGGGGCTTGTACCTCTGGTCACAGAGACTATGTAGGAGGATACTCACTGCACAAAGGTGTCCCAACGGGAGCATGTTTTCTGGCCTTGGACTGAAAATCAGTTGATGCATATAGGACTGGCACCATGGTTGTCTCACGAAATTTTCGTGGAAGCTGCACTTTGTACAAAAGCTTTCAGCATAAACCAAGATGTTATTCAAGCTGTAGACATCTTGGTATGTTCACTATACTGGCTTCAAATTATGGAGAATTTAGTTGCTGCGAGACAGACATGTTGTGGGACTGAGCAGTTGGACCTGATGCACGTGCATAACTGTATAAGGATACTAGTGGAATCGAAGCCTTGGCCTTCTTTGGAAGTCAATTATTGTTGTGACACCATGGCTTTCTTTAGATGGTGGTTTCTTCAGAATGCATTCTCATTAATAATTTCTTGCACCGCATCAAATATGCTTCAGTTATTGAGTCATCTCTCAGACTCTCCTAGTAGTATCCTTGTAAATGCTCTGCAAAATTCTAGTGTGATGTGGTACTTGGCTGCTGTGTTCAGGAGGTTTAAGAAATGTTGGCCTCATACTCAAGTTGATCAGAAGACAGTCAGTGTATTATTTGAAGGTTACAGAGAGTTCCTTGATAGCAGTGAGCCAACTCAACTTGATTATCTTCTACCACTGGCTATACCTTCTGATGGTAGAGAAGGTTGTGCAACCACGGTCAGCTGTGAAAATTGTGCTTGGTTCCGTGCGAGAGGAGCTAAAGTAGTGCTCAACTGCTACAGTTTCATGGTAAGAAATGAATATAGAACTGGGTCTACATTCTGTGTAGCAACAAGGAATTGTGACACCTACCTGAAAACGTCATTTCTGAAGTTTGATAGCATTACTGACCATCTTTGTTATACCATGATTACCAGTCAATGTTACGTATTACTAGTGCCAATGCAAAGTTTGATGGTAGGCCAGTGCACCTATGGTGGAGATAAGTTGACTACAATACTGGAAAGATTGACAGTTTGCTGCAGGTGGAGGGCAATGAGTCAAAATCAAGAGGTGCCATGCAAGCGAATGAATGAAGAGGAATCAGATTGGGTGTTACATGTTTTGTCCCAGTCTAGCTATCTTGGTATGATCAGTATGATGGGAGCTGCATTGAATATATTACCTAGCATGTTCCCTGTTACTAAAGGCATGAAAACAGAGGGGAATATTAGGCAATTATTGAGGGGCTCAGAAATTCTCAGCACATATTCTCTGAAGGGCTGCAAGAATTCACCATTGCAACTGATTGATACTTCCTCTCTAGGAAAGATTTGGTTTGCCCATGAACTCAACGAACCATGGCACCCTGGAATGTTTTTCTCTTCATGTGCAATGCTGTCATTGATGGTTCACTTTGTGAGGAGGACTATACGTGATGGATCTTCTTCAGTTAAGAAAACTTGTGATCTCATTAGACCTATATATCACTTGAATGATGGACAAGGCACCAGAATATCTGGTTATGGCAACACAGACGGAGAATGCCGATTTTCGGCGTGTTCCATCAGTATCGACGCAGCTGAAGTATGATGGTACTGATTATCACTTGGATCATATTCTAAATGCACAAATTTGGGCACTGCAAGCAAAGCATCATCTAGATAAGGTCGGTTGGCTGAACCTCTTGTTGCAGCAGCATGTTGGTGGGCTTTCTCCATGGGGTCTGGGTAGTGTCTGCTTGGTGAACATTCTTGGAGTTGTCGTTAAGCTGCAAGTGCCATGGGATCCTGGAGTTCATTCTTTTCTTGGCGAGTTTGTGGCATCGGCCTGTGGTCAAGCCGATTCTCGAGGGGAGGCGAATGTCATGACCGTGGCCACAGAGAAGCCAATAGGCCAAGTCATGACATGGGCTGGGGTCGGACCTGGGCTTGAGCTCACGGGAGTCAAAGGGGAGAATTATAAAGGAAGCAACTGAGATGAGAAAGGTATGAAAGGATTGAATCGTCTTCAAGCTTCTCGTCCCTTGCTCTAGTTTCTCATCC
Organism: Lolium perenne; assembly: GCF_019359855.2. NCBI lineage: Eukaryota > Viridiplantae > Streptophyta > Magnoliopsida > Poales > Poaceae > Lolium > Lolium perenne. The sequence continues at coordinate 48,397,189 of NC_067244.2, forward strand.
CCTGCTCTAGTTTCCCATCTCCTTGCTTTGCTGATTTCTCACCCTCAAACTCTCTTGTATCCCAACTTGTATCCAAATATCGATATTGATCCGGTTGTTCATCCCATCTTTCTATTTGGGTCATGACAGCTAGCTTGACTGGCCCCGACGCTTCGTCGACTCCATGGCGAGCGGCAGCCGCGTCGTCTGAGCGCCAGCACGTTCCCGTCGCTGATGGTGCAGGAAGCAGCCCCGCGCCGCCCAGGTTGTGCACGACCGCCATCCTACTCCTCGGCCGCGGCGACGACCCAGCTTTCGTGTATGCCCCCGCCTCCCTCCGTTCCCTTCTTCTACTCGGAAATTTCTCTGACCTGTGTGCCATACAGGGTTGAGCAGCGACTGGTGGCGTGAGTGAAGTTGTTCTGATGCGGGGAGTTGGGCATGGAGGACTGCATAGGCAGGACCAACGAGCAGGCCGTGCGTCTTTGGCGGGGCAGGAGGGGCCAGAGAGTATGGGCTACTGGCGCCGACAACAGGTACGTCCGCAGAGTGCTCCAGGACCTCGACATTAAGCAGGCCCACCTCTACCTCTGCCCAAGACCCAGCAGAACTACAAATTCCTTCAAACTCTTCAGAAAAAACTGGATACACTTTTGTTGAATGGATTGATGATGAATTATCTCAAGTTCTGAAGCACATTAATACTGCTTTCATAAAAGGTAGATGTTGGTGACAATTTGAGAGCCGGCGACCTAATTTGTTTAGTAAATGAAAATAATCTGGCATGCCAGTACTGTTTTGATGGCCAACTCATGATTTCTTTTGTTGCAGGGTGAAACTAGCAGTACTGAAAACAAACGCATGGGTCTCCATCTAGGCAAGAATTGTCAAAGAAAAGGTCAATATTATTGGTGAGTGATGACACTAGCAGTATTGAAGTAAATAGTGCGACTACAGACATGTACCAAGAATCAAGATATCCCACCAGGTAAACAGAACCCTGTTGATTCTTTAAGCTGATGATTAGTTCAACTTTTACCATTGTGTTGACTGATTGATCTTGGTGATTGGATAGCTAGATATGACGAAATTGTTTACTCCTCTGTCTTTTTGTTGAAACTTCGGTTTAGTTGCTACACCAGTCATCCTAGAATGCCAATATGTTCTTTCTCAAGGATAAAAGTTTTGTCTACTTATATTGGTATGGATCACATCATAGACTAATTATTTAAGCTCTTACATAAGTTTTATGAAGTGCTACATGTATTGTTTGTTTGGTCTGATAGCCATTTTACTCTACCACGAATTATGCACTACATTTCAGAAATACGTTGATCCCCTTAATTGGAGTTTAAGATTAGTCTTCATCTGACCAGCTAAATTAGCGAGCACTTATTCATTGCCGTCAGAAATAAACACGCAGAAAGGTCACACATATGAGTACCTGTTAAGGGTGGTAAGATGGAGAAAATGTTTAGTCATGTATCAATCCCAGATTTACTTCTCCGGGTTAATTAGGTGAGACCTTACCGATGCTTTTTGTGTTGGCAGATTCTCTCCTTAAGGGTCACATGATTTTATTTCAGGACAGCTCCTTGAGGTGTCACATGGTTTCCTTTCGTATGTTATATACCAGAAGCTATGTAGTGTGGCATCTCGGTGCTTTCGTTTCAGATTTCTAGGTACAGTAACTTGGGTAGTCCATGTTGTTGCTGATACTTCTGTCAAGCGTGGTACGGAATACAGTGCTCAAAAGCACAGGGAACTTCATATGCACCATTCTATATATATGTTGAATTAAGATGGAAGCAAAAAACTTTTTTTTACTCTTCTAAGTATATACTTGGATAAATCGTGATATATTCCAAGTTCATTTAAATCGATCCTAGAAACAAATACATGGTGTTTCTGTAAGGGAGTAGGAAATAAATATTGTGTACATAACAACACTTGTGAGACTGCTTTCTTCTTTTTTCCCTGCACAAGTAGATCTTACGAATTTTGTTTCAAAGAAGAATATCTAGCACAGTTCTCGCAAGCACTGACTGTACAAGTCAGAAAGGAACATGAACTAGAGCCTCATTATACTTCTACTTTGAGAGATCAGGTTTGTTTCTCTTCGCTTTTGTACATACTCATACTCTCCTTCAGATGTCATGTTTTTTCTCTGTATTAAATTAGTTTGGAAGATGATCTGCTCTGGATTACGAGTGTAACGTCTTGGTTTGTCTGATACTTTCTGTTAGCAGTTACCAGTGCACACTTAGTCACGTCAGCAACCACCATCAGGATTATCTCTACCATTCGTTTCCAAGATGATGGTCTATGGTGATTATTTTCATTTGTAAGATGTGTGTGTGTTTCACGGACATTGGTATAGGTTAGTGTTGTTGCAGGTTCTACATTTTTTGGTGTCGGGTGAAGGAATTGGATCCTTCTTGCAGGTTCTGTATTTCTTAATCAATTATTCTGTTCTTAATTCTCAACATATGCAGCACTTTATCCTGTCAAGTTTCCATGAACTGAATGTTCCATCATCCATAATCTGATAGCATGCTTATTCGTGCATGGAGTATGTGATATTGAAATAGTTGCGATTGGACAGAACTTATGCTGAATGTTTAAAATTTTCTCAAAGAATCACACATTAATTTTTTATTTTCATTGGTGGTTTCAACTTACCATGCACTCCTCAAATGTTGATATCTCCAGCTATATAAAATGTTACGTATAGACCTTCAACACATTAAAAGTACTCCTATGTGCATCAGGTCAATTATTTTTGCTTAATAGCCAACTTATGAGGGATAAGTTCTGTTATGTATTTGCTTAATAGCCAACTTATCAGGGAGAAGTTCTGTTAGGTATAGCCCTTCAACACATCAAAATTACTCATAACTACATCTGGACAATTATTTTTTTCCTTAATAGCCAACTTATCAAGGATGAATTAATTGTTGTTCACACGTTTTAGATATTTGTCGAGATCCTATCATTATTTCAAGTCAGCTTAGAAGCCCAACTTTTGCTTCATTGAGCCTAATGCAAACTAGGTGAGGCAACCTATATGATTATACAAATAACTCAAGCACGAAGGCTCTCACATGCAGTTATATCACAAGTAAGGAGTTCGGTTAGAGATAACCGATAGCACGCGGAGACGAGGGTTTATTCCCGTGTTCCCTTCCTTTGCAAGAAGGTACGTCACGTTTGGAGGGGTGGAGGTCCCACGAAGGATTCTCCAACGCCATGAAGGCTCACCCTATTCTCCGGAGCCTATCCCATGAAGGAATAGCTCACTCACTTGTGGTAGACTTTGAGGTAGCCTCCAAACCTTCACAATCTTGTCAGGAGAAAATCCACAGCCCGGATGTTTCCGGACCTCTTTTGCCCACCTAGGGTTTCCAAAGAACCCTAGAGAGCAAATATCTTGATGAATACAAGGGGGAACAAGATTTGGCTTGGTAGAACGGTAGATCGGGACCTCCTCTATCTTTTCCCCGTGGAGGAGGGGGTAGATCTGAGGCTTTTGGTCTTTCTAACAATGGAGTATGTGAGAGAGAGCTCAAGAATATGTTGTAGTGTAGTGCCTAACTGTTCAGAGGTAGGAGAAGGGGTTTTTATAATGTCACTTGAAATCTGGCCGTTGCAACTTGACACCTCAGCATTTTCTTCAAGGAACCCGGTCAACCGGGCCTGGGACCGAGCAGTCCGGCGCAGGGGCCGGTCAGACCGGGCCAGGGGCCGGGCCTTCCGGTTCAAATCGGAGCTGGGACCGGATCTTGACCGGGGCATGATTTGACGCGCAGTAATAGCCTCCGGATGTCATCAGCGCCGGAGTCGGACCGGACGTATGACCGGACCAGGCCGGTCCAAACCGGACCTCAAGCCGGGCTAGCACCGGGCGATGGGAAAAGCTTACTGGATAGTGCCCGGTGTGCCACGGTCCTGGGGCTGGTCGGCGTCGGGCCACCCGGTGCCACGGCCGGTCTGACCGGGCCTGGGACCGGCCAGTTGATGTGGAGGCCTTCTTCATTTTTGTCGAAGTGGGGGGTCTCCCTTTACCTTCTTGTTCCATTGATACACCATTATGCCTATTTGGCTAATACCTGAATAATCTCATAGACATGTATTAGACCAAAATACTCTAGCAAGGTGTCATTGTTACTGACATAGGAATCCCGAATGGGCCTGCCGAAGATGCTACCTGGGGTTTCCTGAAGGCCCACGATCCGAAGAATACGAAGCCCGGAAGCCCATTGAAGTGTCGATATGGAAAATAGAGATAGATTAGGAATAAAGAGATATGTAACTATACGGGACGAACTCGGAGAGTCTCCCGATATTTGTAACTTGTACGACACGAAACCCTCGGCTCCGCCTCCTATATAAGGGGGAGTCGAGGGATAAAGAAAGGATCGATTTGATTGTCAACACACCCCTAGTTTTTAGCAGTCGAGCACCTTTTCGGCTGAAACCTTCGAGATCTACTTGCCCTCTACTTTCCGTGAGACCCTAGTCTACAACTCGTAGGCATTGACAAGTTAATACCTTGTCAATTGGCGCCGCTTGTGGGAATTGGAGGCGACAAGGAGCTGATCTCGATGGCATCGTCAACATCTTCGACAACATCGTCAACTTCATCGGTAGCAAGCAACGTGATGGACGGAGGTGAACTGATCAAAACTGGTCTCGTTGATTTTGTTCCTCACCCTCCCGCCCGTGTTGATGCATATGCGTATCTGGAGGAGCCAATGGAGATGACGTTCGGGAGTTTCCACTTCCGCGTCGGGAAAGAGGGATCGCATCGTCTCACGGTACCGAATTCTTCGGATCCGTCAGCGGTCGATTCCGATTTCTCGGGATCATCATCATCGTTCGATTCAGGCAACGAAGAGATCTCGTCGCCAAGCTTCATCAAGCCCGCTTCAAGCGGAAAACTCGCCGACATCTTCGGCAACATGTCCTTCGGGTCATATGCAAACTCAGATATAAACAGCGACTCAGAGAGCGTCGAAAGCTTCGACTTCATCGACAGATCTACCTCTGTTCGGAAGGTCTTCGCCGATCTATACGATGGTGTCACCAACCTTGAGGGAAACAAAGCTACAATATATCATCAAGTCTGTGCAATTGGAGAATTGAGTCGCCAGGATGATGAAGCATCAGAGGCTTTCGATGATTTGGGAAATCCATACATCGATCCCGCTGATCTCACTCGAGGATTGGGAAATAAATATGTCGGGACCACACCTCGTCAGAAGTTGCAACTTCCACAAGCAGCTTGGGATAGAGCCTCAAGAGCTATGAACGGCACAGAGCCGATGACCACCGCAGCCACGGTGGAAGAGCTGCAAGTGTATCAGTATAAACTCTCTCGTGCTGGACGAGAGCTCGAAAAATAGAGAATTGAAATTGAAAAACAAAAAGCTGCAGCCTCTGCGTCAAGCGCGCGTAGAGCCGAGCTAAGTCGACAATCAGGAACTTCGGGAGTAACCACAGAGCATCACGCGCAAGAGGAAGATCTCGCCTGGCGCATATACCTGAGCATGAGCGGGAGCACCTGATCCAGAACCTCGACATGTCCTTCATGTCGATAGATACAATAGGGAATATCATCCCCAAAACACCGAAAGCTGGATACATGGCGACTCAAGCCTATATACTAGCGTCAAGGCCACCTGCGGGAGACCCGAGAGAAGCACTATATCAGATGGCCATGGCATGAGTTGGAGTCATGGGAACAGCATTCGCGAGCTCAAGCACACCACAACCTGCAGGTGCCCCAAGGCGAAATAGTCCTCGACCAGCCACGGTGGCACGAGACCCTCCACGAACGGAGGAGGCAAGAGATATAGAGGCACAAGCTCGAGTTGACAGGGCACGTGAAAACAGATCCAGGCGACACTCGCCAGAAATCGAAGACGAAGATATGTGCGGACTCCCCTGTTTTACTCGACGAGTTCGCAGAATGCGGGTCCCCTCTGGTTTCAAGTTGCCAGATGGTTACAAAAAATTCGATGGTTTGCAAGAACCCGAAGACTGGTTAATTGAATACCTAGAAATAGTAAAGTTATTGGGTGGAACAAGAGCAACAGCCATGCAGAGCGTCCAAGTCCATCTTAGTGGAGCCGCAAGATCATGGATAAAGAAGTTACCAGTAGGATCCATCGACAGCTGGGAAACTTTTGAAGAGTTATTCGTAAAGAATTTCTGTTCCACGTGCAAGAAGCCTGCATCAATAGAGCAGCTAAGGGCCTGCAATCAAAAATAAGGTGAACCAATGAGGACATACATCCAGCGTTGGAACATCATAAAAAATTTGGCGGAAAATGTATCCGATGAAAGAGCAATAGATGCATTTGTTGCGGGAATCCAGAGGAAAGACTTCATCGAGGACTTGGGCAGATCCAACCCGAGGACAATCGCAGAACTTATGGATATAGCAAATCGCTGGGCAGATGGAGAAGATGTCGTGCAAAATAAATGACATAGATCACCTGAGGAGGATCGCAACAGAAGTAATAATCAAAATAGGTGACGATATTCTCGCCAGTACTTAGACTACGACGGTCTCGGCCAAGTGGCGGCTGGCTTCCGAGGAAATAGTGGAGGAAATCATCGGGAGGATTACCAAAGAGGCAGCGAGCATCACAATGATCATAGGGATGCGCCAAGCTCCAGCAGGCAAAATAATAGGCCGAGATTCCAGAGGCCATACAATATATCACCCGAAGATCTTCTGAACGGGCTGTGTCAGATGCATTTTTATCTCGACAACGAGGGGAAAAGATAGTCGGGCCATCTTCAGAAGGACTATCGAACTTTCCAAGCTTTGCACAGATACGCGGGACACGCCAATGCACAGGCAGCGAACAGGGGGCACCTGCAGGGGCCAAGGAGTGAAATTCACCTTCCACCTCCACCCGCAATTACCGACGAAAACCGACACCAGTTGCAACTGGCGGCAAATCCAGTCAGTGGTCCTTACATTGATACAAATGGAGCAGTGGTGATGTTTCAGAAGGGCAGACCCTCGAATAGGGCCCAAAAGGTAATTTCGCGATAGGTTTACATGGCAGAAAAGATGCCTCCACCAACGATCGAGTATTTGAATTGGTCGGGATAGGACATCGGGTTCACCCAAGCAGATCATCCGCCTCAAGTTCCACGGCCAGCGCAATCAACCATGAAAGTTCCACGGCCAGCGCAATCAACCATGATTTTGCCAGCTGTGATTGCAGGATTCGACGTTTCGCGCGTATTCATAGATGGAGGAAGAAGTTTGAACCTCATGTTCGCAGATACATTGAGGAAGATGAATATATCTCTATCAAACTTGACACCAACAGACACGCGCTTCCATGGCATTACACCCGAGAAGCCGAACTATCCACTGGGAAAGATCAATCTCGACGTTTAGTTTGGAACTCGAGAGAATTACAGAAGAGAGAAGTTGGAGTTCGAAGTGATATATTTTCCATCACAATATCATGCTCTACTGGGACGACCCGCTTATGCTAGATTCATGGAGGTGCCGCATTATACATATATCTTATGGAGAATTCCTGGACCCAAGGGCCCAATCACGGTAAAGGGAAGCTTTGCGTTGGCAGATAAGTGCGACAAGGACTTCCACAAGATGTCAGAAACTTTCGGGATGCAGGCGGAGTACGCAGCGTCAAGGTTAACAACTGATTATGATGTGTTACCTGACGGAGGAAGGCCACTCAAGGAGCAAACCTTCGACACCTCCAAGAACTCTAAGGAAGTACAGATCCACCCGATAGATCCCAAGAAGACGACAGCTATCGCAACAAACATGGATAGCGCATAGGAAAGCGCGCTCATCAAGTTCCTCCGTGAGCGCTGGGAAATCTTCGCATGGTGTCCAGCCGACATGCCAGGAGTACCCAGGGAACTTGCCGAGCACCCCCTAAATTTGGATCCACGAGCCAGACCAATTCGACAACCTTTGCGGCGCTTTTCTGAGCCAAACCGCAAAGCCATGCTATCCGAGATTAATTGTCTCAGAGAGGCAAACTTCATCAAGGAGCTACACACCGAGGCCACATGGGTCGCCAATCCAGTGCTGGTCCCGAAGGAAAACATGGATGTCCTTCGCATGTGCGTCGACTTCACGTGTCTCAATAAACATTGTCCAAAGGATCACTTTCCCCTCCCGAGTATCGATCAAATTATCGACTCCATAGCGGGTTGTGAACGTCTTTCCATCCTGGACGGCGTGGACACGTATTCTGGTTACAATCAGATCCGCTTAAAAGAAGAAGATGGAGTAAAAAAACAGCTTTTATAACTCCTTACGACGTGTTCTGCTACAGAACAATGCCTTTCAGGCTGAAAAACACGGGAGCTACTTATCAGCGAATGATGCAGAAGTGTTTTGCCATGTAGATTGGCAAAAACGTACAAGTATACATCGATGATGTTGTCATAACAACAAAGCAAGGGATCCCTGATCGACGACCTCAAGGAAACCTTCGACAACCTCGACAAGTTTCGCCTCAAGCTGAACCCGACAAAATGTTCCTTTGGTGTTCCTACGGGAGAACTCCTCGGATACTTGGTGTCAGCAAAAGGGATCGGGGACAACCCGGAAAAAATTCAGGCCATCGTGACATGAGGAAACCAACGAAGCTTAAGAAAATACAGCAGTTAACTGGGCGAGTCACAGCTTTGAGCAGATTCGTCGCAGGTTGGGAGAAAAAGCGTTGCCGTTCTACGCGCTAATCAAGCAAGGAGAAAAGTTTGAGTGGAATGAAGAAGCAGACATGGCTTTCGAGCATCTCAAATGTACAATCTCGACACCCCAAATACTGGTGGCTCCAAAGGATAAAGAACCTCTCCTGTTGTATATTGCGGCCACACCTCAGGTGGTCAGCACGATCCTCGTGGTGGAGAGAGAAGAAGAGGGGAAAATACATGGAGTTCAACGGCCGGTATACTTCATCAACGAAGTTTTATCGCCATCAAACCAGCGCTACCCGCAATATCAGAAACTAGCATATGGAGTGTTTACAACAGCAAGAAAACTGCGACACTACTTTTCAGCACATCCGATAGTAGTGGTCAACGAGGCGCCTCTCTCAAACATCCTAAACAATCCAGAAGCTACAGGACGTGTCTCCCTTTGGGGAATATAGCTTTCCCCTCGGGACATCACTTACGAAAAAAGAAAAGCAATAAAATCGCAGATTCTGCCAGACTTCGTCGCAGAGTGGATGGAGCTGCAAAACACGGGACCTCCGGATTTATCGAGTACCTGGCATATGAATTTCGACGAGTCCAAAAGATTAGAAGGAGCTGGAGCAGGCGTGATACTTGTGTCACCTCAAGGCGACAAAATGAAATAAATATTGCGGATGACGTTTCCTAACGCATCCAACAATGAGGCGGAATATGAAGCACTTATACACGGGATGAAGATGGCAAAAGCATGCGGTGCCACCCGCCTCAAAATCCTCGGCGACTCTCAGCTGGTAGCACAACAGGTGGTGAACAAGTGCGACGCAGTCAACGACAACATGATAGCATATAAGGAGGTGTACAATGAACTCAAGAAACTCTTTGATGGCTGCGAAGTAAACCATATCAGCTGACTCAGCAATGATGAAGCCGACGTTTTGGCAAACATCGGGTCACAATGCTTACCAATACCACCTGGTGTATTCTAGGAGGAGATAAGTGAGAGATTCACCAAGGCGAAGAAAATACCGAAGCAGCCGAAGAACAAGGAAAAACCCAAAAAAGGCTCGGGGGCTCCAGCGGAGCCAGAAGAAGATGCATCGGAAGATGAAGAGGAACCTGCAGAAGTCATGATGATACAACTTCCTTGGATGCAGGTTTACTTGGCATACATCATGAGGAAAGAAATACCCGAAGATCCGGTCGAGGCAAGGCGAGTCATCCGACGATCTAAATCCTTCACCGTGGTTAAGGGAGAATTATACAAACGAAGCATATCAGGAGTATTGCAAAGGTGTGTCATACCCGAGGAAGGAAGAATCATACTAAAGGATGTACACGAGGGAATATGTGGCCACCACGCAAGCAGTCGAGAAATTGCAGCCAAAGTTTTCAAGGCAGGTTTTTATTGGCTAACAGCAATAGACGACGCAAAAGACATAGTACGGACCTACAATGCGTGCCAATTATTTGCGGCAAAACCCCATTCTCCGGCAGCAGAGCTGATGCCAATACCATTGGCCTAGCCCTTCGAACAATGGGGACTCGGTATGGTGGGGAAACTACACAAGTCCTGGCCAGGGGGACACATGTATTTGCTAGTAGCTGTCGACAAGTTCACCAAGTGGATCGAAGCAGTACCAGTAAATTCGGCAGATGCAGCATCGGTGGTGAGCTTTATCAAGGGCATAGTGTTTTTATTCGGCATCCCCAACAACATAGTTACGGACAACGGAAGCAATTTACCTCCAAAGAATTCAAGGCATACTGTGCAGAGGTAGGCATCAAACTACATTTTGCGTCGGTGGCACACCCGCAAACCAATGGCCAAGTCGAAAAAGCGAACGGCATAATCTGCAATGGGATAAAGAAGCGCCTGCTAACACCATTGGAGAAAGCTCAGCATACCTGGATTGATGAGTTACCTAGCGTGCTATAGAGCATACGGACAACACCCAACACAGCAACGCAAGAAAATCTGTTCTTATTGGTCCACGGAGCTGAGGCGGTGCTCCCGATAGAAATAGAGCATAATTCTCCAAGAGTCGCAGAATATGATGAAGAGACCTCACGGAAGGCGCTACAGGATGACGTTGATGCACTCGACGGAGCCAGGGACGAGGTACTGTCAAGAGTCACCACGTACCAACAGAACCTGAAAATTACCATAGTCGACGCATGCGACCGAGATCCTTTCAAGTTGCCGATTTGGTTCTTCGGCTCACCCAGGATAGCCATGAAAAATTCGAATCTTCTTGGATATGACCATATATCATCACTGAAGTGATTCCAGGAGGAGCATACAGATTGAGGGACAAGAAGACAGGGAAAGAAGAAACAAACCCATGGAACGTGGCGCAACTCCGACGTTTCTATGCGTAGGAGTCAAAGTAGTGTCAAATTTGTAAGCACACAATGTACTGAAAAGCGTGCGAGTTTTCAGACGCACTCTTTTACTTTCAGGGCACCGAGTGGGGCTGAAAGGTTTTTAATGAGCCAGGCTCGCGATGCTGCAATATAGTAAAAATATTGGTGACATATATTTCTTTCCTCGTCAGGCTCAGGGGCTAAAACCCGAAGAATTAAACAATATATACTCGGCCCTCACAAAACATAGCTTGAAACTATTTGCCTTGGTTTAAAAACCTCGCGGATAATAAACATAGATTCAACCACCGAAACACTCGGGGGCTCGAAGAAAACAAAAACATACAAACAATGCTCTGACTATACATGAGTCTCGCCATAATGTTTACAATACATATGACTCGCCATATACAAACTTCGTACTTTGACTCAGAATCGAGTACAAGGAGAAGATGAGTACCTACAGAAAACTATCTATGGTAACTTTTTCACCTTCAGCAGGAGTATCCAAGGCACCCGCATAATGATATTCATGGAAGAAAGCAACATATACCTTCAGAAGCTCATCAATCATATTTTTGGCAATAGGTGTCACTACATCGTTGAGCTTGTCGATGTTTTTTCTCCTCTGCTTTAATTTAGACGAGTAGACGTCGACAACCCTATCCAGATCTAGTTTCGAGTGACAAATTTTCAACCAGATCAAAGCAAACCTGGCGCCAGCCATCAGCTGAGCCCTCAAAAAGTCATGGATCTGATGTACGCTCCTGAATTTCTTCATCAAATCAGGAAGAGCGGTAGGTTGAGGATTCCGAGGAAACATAGCACTGTACACCATGGCCAAAGTGCTAGTGCAAAAATCAAGAAATTCACGGACTTGACCTGCTCGATCTTGGAACTGAACAATTCGTCGAGTGCGATCCTCGCTAGCCCAGAAATCACTACCATTTTAATTGCCTGGAAAGCCGGAGAAGGATCTAGACTCGCGAGTTAACGTGTTGATCTTCAGCAGCAGCATCAATAAAGGAACCTAGAACCAATCAAGAAAAAAAATATGATAAAGCACATGAGCGTTGTCGAGAAAAACAAAAATTGCAGTGCAACATACCCGCCATATCTTGACTTGCGTCAGTCATCAGATCGAGCATATAATTTTCACGGGCAGCAGCATGCGAGGCCTCAGCCACCGCAGTTTCCTTTAATTCCAAAGCCTCATGAGCCTATCGAAGAGCAACATTCTCGCGTTCGGAGGATTTGCGGGACTGGTCCATAATAGTGATGGCTTGTCTTTTCATGGCTTGAAGTTGCTGTCGAAGTTCAGTCAGTTCTTGCTGAATTGAGTCAGCACACAAAGAATCGTCCAAGAAAACATCGCCAGGTATCCATTTAGAGCGAGACGCGGCAGGAGAAGCAGGGGACAGTCCAACGGCATTAGAATAGTTATCAAATACGAACTGGAAGAAAGAAATGTCGACATTATTCATTCAACAAGGATCACCTTTTTTCATTAATAGTGGAGATATTTACATAATCGGGGCCCCTTATAAAAGCTACCTCCTAACGAGTCGACAAAGATAGTCGCAAATCATAAGGATAGAAACAACTACAAAAGGAAAAAAGAAAAGACAAAGGGATAGGTTGGTCTACTTGACCTCCGGCTTGGCAGTGCTAGCAGATGCAGCAGGTTTATGCCCCAAGAAGGCGAGGATTTTCTTTGAGTGAGGCTGACGTGGGCATAACCCTTCGGGTAACCGACATTGCCCTACCCTATACGATCTAGCTGGAGGCCCGTGAAGGTACTCAATGACAAAGACGGGCCACTTGGATGGCGCGGCAGAAGATTCCTTGGCGAGCAAGACAACGAAGGAAAGTTTAGAGATAGATCTATTGTAAAATCTAGTCGTACTCGGTTAGACCTCTTGAGACCTGGCCTCCTATATAAAGGCCAGGAGAGGGGCTGCCGAGGGACACGTACAATCTTAGCAATCTTAGCCACCAAAAGTTTAGAGCTAGGTTGCCGCAGCACTTAGCCTCTCGACGAGATCTCAGCCGAACCCTTCGGCACCCCATTGTAACCCAATATTTTCATAATCAAGATCAGACAGGCAGGACGTAAGGGTTTTACCTCATCGAGGGCCCCGAACCTGGGTAAATCGCTCTCCCCGCTTGTCTGTGAACCGATGTCTCGTGTCAGCTTACAGGATTCCATCAACCCTAAGCCCATATCGGAGGGCATTGCCGAGGAGCACCCTCGACAATTGGCGCCGTCTGTGGGAACCCTGTCGGCACAAGATCGGTCATCGGCAGATCCAGTCATGTCATCGGCAACTTCATCGACACCGTCATCGCCAAGCCTGGGAAGCCCGATTCGCTTCGGCTCCTATGAATTCACCCCGCACAGAGACTCGTCTCGCTCGACCTTCTCAGATCTACAAGAAAACATGGAGATGACCTTCGGCAGCGTCCACTACAACGTCAACGCGGAAGGAATTCTTCGACTGCTGGAGCCACTCGCCTCCGGATCGACAGATCCAAGTGCGTCGTCATCAATCGACCTTCCGGCTGGTCTGACGGACTCAACGGACTCGCCTGTGTCATCGACCTCTCGTTCAACGTCTTCCATGTCGGTTGGATCTGACAATCCCACATCTTCAGAGATGACCTCATACTACTGCCTGCACTGCGATGCCAGGCACGGGCTAGGTTCAAGCGACACACCGTTCATCTGCAATGCCCAGTATTCTTCGGGAGAGGACAGTGTCGACATCATCGTCCAAGGTACCACCCGAAGAACGGCACACCACCAGGTTTATGTCACCAATAACACGGGAAACACAAGGCACAGGGGAGACGGAGATCACACCCCTCGTTCCAGTAGACGAGCAAGCTTCGAAAATAGCGCCAGCAACAACAACAGCGATTACACCATCGCGGACGAGGAGTGGGCAGCAGCCAAGGCAGCCGTACTTAACAACACACCGCTCCCCGCAGGAACTTCGGTTGGAACCCTCAACGCTTATCGCTCTATACTAGAGAAAAACCGCGAGCACCTATCGAAAGAGCAAGCCGCCCTCGAGAGACGCTTAACTGCTGCGGAACAATCTAGGAGAGGTTCGCGAGGAAGCGCCTCTCGAAGCACTCAAGGGGCAGGCAAGCACCGATCAAGACTGTCCAGACTCTCGGAAGATGACGCCATGGAAATAACATCGAACCTGACCAAGTCTTTTATGACCACGGACACTGCGGGCATGCCACGGCCAAAGACCGTCGCAGGAGCAACTGCCAATCTCGCGGCATACCTCATCAATCAGCGCCCTGAAGGTTCCATGGCCCAAGCCCATCGAGGTGCCCTAGAAAGTCTCGCGATACTGGGGGACAACTTGGTCCCACGGAAGGAAAAGACCACGCTACAGGCCAGTGGCTCAAAGCACCATGCGAGAGATGCTCGAGATGAAATCACTCAGAGCAGAATCGACAAAGCAAGGCGACGACGCGCCGCTAGGGAGGAATATGACAGTGATTCTTCAGATGAAAGCCGGGAGAACGATGGCGAGCTGAGGGGGGCCGATTGTTTAAGCTACAAAATCCGAGAGGCGATGCCCCCCCCCAGAAAATTCAAACCTACTCCTACTGACGCCGCCAAATATGATGGACACCAGGAGCCGAGGTCCTGGATAGACGACTACTTGCAGACTGTGATCCTGCACAAAGGAAATCAGATAGCAGCAATGCAATGCTTGCAGCTTTACCTAAAAGACTCAGCACGAGCCTGGTTAAGAGGTCTGCCGAAGGGTTCCATTAAATCATGGGACGACCTAGTAGACGCTTTTGTTGCCAATTTCCAAGCAACATACAAGAGGCCCGTCAGGATCGAGGAATTACGGCATTGCCAGCAAAAGCAGAAGGAATCGATGCGTGCATACATCGGGAGATTCACAAAGCTCTTAAACGCTGCCGAAGACGTTTCTGTCGACAGAGCAATCGATGCCTTCAGCGACGGCATCCGACGTGAAAGCTACATAGAGGAACTCGGGCGTAAAAAACCAAAAACAATAACCAAGTTAATGGAAATCGCCAACAGCTGGGCTGATGGAGAGGACAACGTACGAAGGCCACGACAACGCAGTGATGATGAAGATGACGACCAGCCGAAGCATGATTCGGGTGGACGAAGGGATCGTCACAAGAAAAGGAAAAACCGCAGCTACGACGACAATAACCTGGTAGCCGCAGGATACTCTGATCGGCAGGACGATCGAGATGACGACAGACGAGACGATCGGCAGGATGGTAACCGGAATAATTCTGGAAAGCGCGGCAACTACAAACCGCGACCACAGAGGACTCCCGAGCTACCCTTCGCCGAGCAGATCAACGCTCTTTGCTACTTGCACTCTTACATTGATTCCAAGGACAACAAAACAAAGTCAAGCCACTTGCTCAGAGATTGTAGGCAGTTCCTTGACATGGAGAAACTCATCCGGCAGAAGCAACAGCAACCACCACCTCCACCACCACCACCACCCCAGCACCAAGTCCAGCAGGCTCAGCCTCATCAACCCAATGAGGCGTTTCCACCACCACGGGGGCAGATGAGCATGATCCACCGGACAGGTGTCTCGAGAAGAGAAATGAAGAAGCTCACCCGAGAAATTAATCTGGCAGAAAATATCATGGCGAACATTCCTGAGTATGTCGAGTGGTCGTCTCAGAACATCACGTTCAGTCGAGCAGATCACCCGATGACCATACCAAAACCAGGACACGCTGCCTTAGTAGTCGAGGCACAAATCGGGGGGTTCAAGATGAGCAAAGTCTTCATGGATGGTGGAAGCGGGCTAAACCTGATATTCGTCGACACAATCAAAAGTATGGGGATCACCATGAGGATGCTAGAAGAAACAGACACTTGCTTCCATGGGATTCTCCCAACTTCACCGGCGTACTCTCTTGGCAAAGTTTACCTGAACGTCGTCTTTGGCAAAACTGACAACTTCAGAAAGGAAAAGATCGAGTTTGAAGTAGTGAACTGGGAATCACAGTATCACGCTATACTCGGGAGACCAGCTTATGCCAAGTTCATGGCTGTACCGCACTACGCATACCTCAAGCTGAAAATGCCTGGGAACAACGGGACAAACATCACAGTCTATGGAAGTTTTTCACGCTCGGACAATTGTGACCGCGACTTTCAGAGGATTGCTGCGAAGTTTGGGTTAAAACAAGAAATTGTCGATCCTCCGCCCAAGCTATCGATACGTGAAATTAAGGAGGAGAAACATGTCAGGAAAACCAAGAAGAAACCAGCCGACCTTGCTCCAGAAGCTTCGGCAGCAAAAATTTCGGCAGATGATGGCACAGCAGTCTTAGGAGACAGCAAGACATTGACAATCGCTGTCGAGACCCCCACTGCAATCAACGACGCTTCGAAAACCGCTAACGTGGTAGACAAGCCAGAAGATAAGAAGAACCTTTTCCTTGCTTAGAATAGTCGAATAATGTTTAGCTCTCCCTTTTATTTTCATCAGGGATCCCCCTTTTTTTGCCCTTTAGTCCCGTGTTTACCTTATTAATGAGAACTTCAGTTTTGATTCCTTGATAAGCATTGCAGTAATTCGGAGCACCTAATCCGCATCATCGTAACCTTTGCTTACACCACTCGGTGAACGATGGTGCAATGTAGTGCGCGGCAAAAGATTGTTCTCCGAAAAAGCCTCTACGAGTGCTAAAGGATGCAAAAATAAACAAGGATGATGATCTTTTACTCTGCTATAGATGCCTCTACGAGCGCCGTAAATAGCAAGAGTCTGGAATTATACAACCCACGTTCGATATTTTACTTATGGAAATATCAAAGGACAACGTGCTCGTCGGCAGAGTTAATGCTCCTGATATGTTCGGGAACTGCTGTCAGAACATACATCGGTTGAAAGCAAAGTTGCGCATACAACGGGTTTAGCAAGACCTGCAACACGAGCTGATCACTCAAACAATTTGCTGACCAACAAGAACACATACGTTCAAACGGGCAATTAAGATTTGCTCCTTAAAATTTTTTGCCAACGGCATCGATACGGTAAAAGTACATATACATGTATCTACCGAACTTAAAGTGTCAACTATACAATCCAAACGCTTGGATAAAGTAGCCTATTTACAATAAAAACTTAACCCTGAATTACTCTTGCGGAGTTTCTCGTTCTTCAGGTACCTTCGAATCCTCTTCAAGCTTGTCAACAATTATATTGGCGGGTAGCACTACCTTCGGGTACAGCGTCTTCAAATCACCAACTGCGTTGGCGATAGACAGCAGATTCACCGAAGGATACCGTGCAAGGACAAGGGCAAGTGTAAACCTTGCCCCTGCAAAAACCTGAGCTCGCACCAAGTCTCGAATTTTCTTGGTGTTCCCAAATTCAGACATCAGAGTCAACAACGTAGGAGGAACAGCGTTCAAGGGGAACATCGTCTTCCAAATTACCCTCAGGGCTTTGTAGCACTTGTCGAAGAAATGATGGACCTGTTGGACCCGATCTTGGAATTGCACGACAGCCGAAGCTTTCGAGTGCTCCTTCCAGAAAATCTCTTCGGCTGATGACAGTTGAGTCAACGCGTTCACGCGTTCATGAATTCGCTTGTTCTCTTCAGCACGGTTCAGGGTTATGACTGGCAAAGGAATTAATGGAAAGATCAGACAATATGTTCGACAAAGAATAATAAGCACAAGGACCAAGAAAACTTACAGTTCAAACTTTCAGTGGCCTTATGCAGTTCAGTAAGAGCATAGCGCTCCACGTCGGCTGCAATTTCGCCCGTCTTCCTGACAATGGCAGCCAAGGCATAGGTACTGCGCAGATCCTTTTCCATTTGCGCAATCCGATCCTTCATGCGTTGGATCCGATCCCCTTCAGAAAAAGCACCCGAAGAATCATCGACAAATGCAGGCACTGGGAAAATCTGCAAAGAACAGCGTCAAAGGTATGACGGGTTGCATTGCTTCAGCATCAGAAATAACCTCCCATCGGGAGAATGCAAGCATAAAAGTCATAGAGAGGGTACACTAGCAAACATTGCTAGTACGGAATTTATTACAATCACAAGGTTTGTGACGGAACAATGTTTCACATCAATTCAAAATGAAGTTTGTTACAACAATCAAGGGGCTTGAGTCTGAGTTGATAAACTTGCCCCAGAGTTTTATCTTGATTAATCTTGGGGAAGATCATCGAGTGCATCCGCGCCATGGCACCTTTACCCTTTTCAATAAGCTCCTGTGTAAGCTGGTGTGCGGTAAGAGTCATCGACACACTGTTTGCCGGAGAGTTGTTCGGGACCTTATCCAAGGCATCGACAGGGATGTCAGCAGCTTCTGGAAGAGAATGAAATGGGGAAAATCACTATCAGAGGCTTGAATTTCCAGTGTAATAATCGACGGGGAAGCATAAAAAGGATTACCAAGCAAAGCTAAGGAAGACTGGCGAAGAAGTTCATCCCTCTCAGTCACCCGAGCTTCGGAAACCAGCCTGGACGCCTCCTCTTCCTTCAGCCTCTCCTTCAGCTTGTTGAACTCCTCCTTCAGGGAGTCGACCTCTTGGCGATCAGCAGCGGCTATTTTGTTTGCACCTTCCAACTTCAAGGAAGAAGAGTTAACTTCCTTTTGCAGCCGAACCTTGTCCGCTTCCAGAGAAGTAAACTGGGAGGCGAACGCCTCCAAGGAAGATATAACGCCTCGCAGATCCTTAAGGAAAGGAGAAAATAGATGTTTGACGAAGAATCGTTAATCAAGGCATATTCAGGAAAGATAGCGGTACGATCGAGAAAGACTTACAGTTTTTCCTGAAGGAGGAGTTGCGGCGGCGACAGTCGAAGGAATGTCCTTCCCCTTAGAAAGGGAGGAGGCAGTCGATATCTGAGCCGCGGGGGTTGCAGTAGGAGCCGAAGCTTCGGAAGCTGCGACGTCTGGCAGAGGAGCTTCAGATTTGGCCTTCTTAGGCGGGGGCTCGATGAGACCTTCGTCACTGCGAAAGGAAATGGTTAGCTAAAATAATGAGAGGAATACGAATGATGAAAGCAAAGTACGAGCTCTAAGAAAAAGGCACTTACAGGTCGAAGAGATCGTCTTCATCGGCAAAGCCGCCGGTTGACCTCTTCACAGGCGGAGCTCTGACCTCCTTCACAGCTGCATTAATAAAGGCATCATGATCAGCGTCGTCATCACGCCCTGATTCCGCTGTGTCGCAAGTATCGTTGACTGGGGAAGGAGGATCGGCAAAGACAACTTCAGAATCTATCGGATCATCATGTTCGGCAGCATGAAAATCGACAGGAGTTGAGGAACCTCTTCCTTCGGAGGTGTCGTTTGGTAAATCATGCAAGTTTTCAGAAATTATCGGAATCTGTCGAATAAAGGAGTAAATAAGAGCAATGGTAGTTGTACCAGCAGAGTAGAACAAAATGATATGGATATGAGAAGAAAAATTTACCTCTATCAACGGATGATCGGCATCAAGGGGAGTATAAGAAGATATCAATGGGATCGAGTCTTCCTGGCTGAAGAGGGTGAGGCGACGAACTTCATCAAGCAGTTCCTTTTCTAATAGTTCGGCGATGTTTATCCTGGTTTCATCTTTTGGACCTGAATACAACCACATCGGATGGACCCTAGCCATGATTGGCTGGACTCGACATTTCAAGAACACCGCGGCCACCTCTGTGCCAATCATGGTTTGGCTGTCGGTTTCTCTGATCCGAAGGAATTTGGCAAACAATTCGTCGGCTGTTGCCTTTTCGTCGGGAGAAAGAATGTTTTTCCAAGAATGCTTCGGCTTGGCTTCAAGGACATCGGCAAAGCAAGGAAGCTGGGACTCGGTTGTTAGGGAATCCTTAACATAAAACCATTTCAGTCTCCATCCTTGCACTGATTCTCTCATTGGGAAACTGAAATAGTTGACTTCTGAACGAGCGACAAATCCCACTCCCCCAATGACAAAGGGTCCATTGCTACTACTGTATCTCCTTACAAAGAAAATTTTCTTCCACAACCCAAAGTGAGGCTCGATGCCCAAGAACGCTTCACAGAGGGTGATGAACACGGCAACGTGGAGGATTGAGTTAGGGGTAAGTTGCCATAGTTGGATTTCGTAAGTGCGCAGAAGACGGTGAAGGAACTCGTGAGCAGGAAGCGAGAGACCCCGGTACAAGAATGACAGGAACATCACGGTAAAACCAGCGGGAGGATTGGGCCGAGAGATCGCACCTGGGAGAATCACATCCTCCTCGTCGGAGGAGATTAGCCCGAGGCTTCGAGCCCTCTTCTCATCACGCTTTGTGATGGAAGACGCTAGCCAATCTCCGGGTTTGGGTGCGTCCACCGAACTTGGCGGCGCCAACGGCGTCAGAGCTGGAGGAGGAGCATCTGGCGCGCTCCCTTTCGGAAGAGTCGAGGAGGCCTTGGCGGCGGCGCCACCGCTCGTGGAGTTGGCGGCGGCGCCACCGCTCATGGAGTTGGCGGCGGCACCGAGGTTCTTCTTCTTCACCATCGCGAGATCTGGACAAGATCTGAAAACGGTGGCGGCGGCGCAGCGGTTGAGCAAGGAAGAAGAAGGGCAGAGGATGCTACGATGAATATGAAAGAATGCTAAGGACTTTTCCTAAGAGATTTTAAGAAGAGGAAAACTTGAGGATTGCGTGGGCACGTGTCGTTGCTGCCAGTTCATTAAGAAGACCTTTTCTTCATCATCGATCACGGGAATCGAGGAGGCACCTTGGAAACTGTACGAGGAAGGCAGATATTGCTTAAAAACAAAGCTATGCAGAGGTAGGATGGGCCCAGCGGGTCGCGTCTTATCAGTCAAAATCAAAGTAACAATAACGTCATCAGTGATGTCGTAAGGAACGCTGTCAATAACAGTCGAAGGAAAATAAAGAATTATCGGATGTTTGGACTTGAGTCTGCACCCGATCACAAGTGCTCGTGTCCAGACTCGGGGGCTACTCCCATCGGGAGCGCTGGACGCGCACCCGATGAAATGAGGACTCGAAGATATTCCTGTGAAGAAATATTTGGAGAGAAGGATGGAATGCTCAGCTCGAGTCTGCACCCGGTTACAAGCACCCGTGTCCAGACTCGGGGGCTACTCCCATCGGGAGCGCTGGACGCGCACCCGATAGAACTTTTTTGCACTCCAGGATCATACCCGGGGACTTGATTCTGTGTAGGGTGACGTTGTTTTGCCATCGGCAGTTAACCAGCAAAAGTTGGGCACGTTACTTATTATCCCTTACGCATTGAAAATTTATCGGGTAAAACAAGCTTTGGTGCAAATGTATCGAATGATCCATGAAGACTTACAGCAAAACTTCGGCAGAAGAAAATGTTCGAGTAGTACAACTTGAGTCTACGCACGGATTGCAAGCATCCGTACCTAGACTAGGGGGCTACTCCCATCGGGAGCGCTTAACGCACACCCGATAGAAGAAGATGATGCTGATGCAAGATGGACAAAAACAATCCAGGAGAAGAACATTAGGTGGAGGCATGCTTTAGTCTCTACCCGAACTATCTTCAGCTAGACACTCGGGGGCTACTGACGTGGGCATAACCCTTCGGGTAACCGACATTGCCCTACCCTATACGATCTAGCTGGAGGCCCGTGAAGGTACTCAATGACAAAGACGTGCCACTTGGATGGCGCGGCAGAAGATTCCTTGGCGAGCAAGACAACGAAGGAAAGTTTAGAGATAGATCTATTGTAAAATCTAGTCGTACTCGGTTAGACCTCTTGAGACCTGGCCTCCTATATAAAGGCCAGGAGAGGGGCTGCCGAGGGACACGTACAATCTTAGCAATCTTAGCCACCAAAAGTTTAGAGCTAGGTTGCCGCAGCACTTAGCCTCTCGACGAGATCTCAGCCGAACCCTTCGGCACCCCATTGTAACCCAATATTTTCATCATCAAGATCAGACAGGCAGGACGTAAGGGTTTTACCTCATCGAGGGCCCCGAACCTGGGTAAATCGCTCTCCCCGCTTGTTTGTG
This sequence comes from Lolium perenne, assembly GCF_019359855.2. Taxonomy (NCBI): domain Eukaryota; kingdom Viridiplantae; phylum Streptophyta; class Magnoliopsida; order Poales; family Poaceae; genus Lolium; species Lolium perenne. The sequence continues at coordinate 48,419,278 of NC_067244.2, forward strand.
AACCGATGTCTCGTGTCAGCTTACAGGATTCCATCAACCCTAAGCCCCTATCGGAGGGCATTGCCAAGGAGCACCCTCGACAGAGGCTTTGCAGCCTTCACCAAAGTCTTGCATTTCTCCTTGTTCATCCCCTTGGGGCCGCCAACCTTCGCCCAGTCGACATCTTCGCGGCTGTCGGCAACCAGGGCAATGGTTCCCTCGACTCCAACCTTCAAGTTTTCCTGCCGATAAACTAAGGCAGGATCTTCTTCACCTCGGAAGCGTTGCACAAGCTCAGAGAAAATCTCGGGCTGTGTCTGCTTAGGAAAGAAGTGCGGAAATAGTCGCTTAAACGCGGCACGAGAGTCGGAAATATTAGTGCGCGCCAGATCGCCGTGCAGCGCGAGGATTGAAAGAGTGTCGAGAAGACGATCCTCGGCACCCTCGTGCAAGGTAAAATCCTCACCCATCTTTCCTGCTGGAGCGAAGCGGAAGTTCATCAATATTCAGAAAAGCAAGTAAAGATAAAACCAAAGGCAGGCAAAGGAAAACACTTACTAACGAATCGCCGGTTTTGGGTTTCCAAATGATCTATGATGGCATTCTCACGCGCAATTTGCTGAGAAACCTTGTCGCTCAAAGCACTTTCAACATTGTGAGCCTTTGGCGAAGATCTCCAACAGCAACGACATCTTGTTCAGCTTTCTCACGAGCCTTTTCGCTTTGCTCAAGCTTAACAGCTAGTGCATCAGCGCGTTTCTCGGCTCTGTCGAGGGCCTCTGAAAGATGGTCAAAATGCGAAAATCCGTTGTCAGAATACAAAATAGGTTTGCCGAGAAAAATGGGTCACCCAGAACAGAGCGGGCCTTACCTCTCAAATCTTCGGCTGCGTCACGAAACCCAATAAATTGGGTCCCAAGTTTGATGAGATGCTTCATCACAGGTTATAAAGAGAGCGTCGGGAAACAAGCTCAAAATAGAACAAACTCGACAAATGATCAAAGTTAGACTGGCAAAACAAAATAGCGAATCAAGAAGAAAAAGAAGACTTACATCGTCCAAAGAAGGAGTCGAGGAACTCCCCGCAACAACTGCATGGCTATTGCCAGCCCCAGTCCTTGCTCTCTTCGGCGAGGGGGCTCGGGGGCTGGCTATAGGAGTCGATGTTTCCATGTTTTGTTGAGGGGGAGGTGAAGATTCCTCGGCAGCGCGGCGTTCTTCAGAAAGAACCAAGGCGTTCGACGTACACGTTGGAGCCGTACCATGAATCTCGGGTTCCTCCTTTTCTTCCTCCTCGCCACTGTCAAGACAGAAATTTGAGCATGCCGAACAAAAAGGAGTTGGACAAAAAATAACAACAAAGAAACTTACGAGCTAACGGAGCCCGCATCATCGTAAGGGTTAAATGCACCCTCTTCGTCGGGTGACGTTTCTTCGGCAGCTGATTCCGTGGGCTTGGAGGTGCCGGAATCCTCGACTTCATCCCTTTTCCTTTTGTTCCTTGGAGAAACGGCGAGAGGAGGAGAGTCGGAGCGGCTAGACTCATAAGGATCTGATTCAGTTTCTTTTTTGGAGGAGGCCGTGGATTTGTGAGATCCCGCGACTTCACTCTCAGGACGAGAGGATTCTTGCGAGTCGTCAGTGACAACGGCTCGCTCATCCACCTCTCCACCTTCAGGAAGGGGAGGAAGAGAAGATAGAACTAGGTGGTTCTGTAGGATGAAAAAGCAAGACCAAGATAAATATACAAAGAAAATGAGGAAGTAGTCGAAAAATAGCAGCACAACTCGAAAAAAAAGCTACTTACTTCGGGTAGAGCGTGGCTGCCACTGTATGGCTCCACGCGACAAGAGGTTGGAACTTCGTGTTTCTTGCTTAACGAGGAAAAACGTCGAATGAGCCTCTCGAAGTCCTTCACAGAAAGATCTTTGGACACGCGATCAACGTCTTTTTGCCAGCATACATCCAAAGGGGGTTTTTGTGAGCCTGCAGAGGCTGCACCCTGATCCTAAGGAAATAAGCAGTGATTTGAACACCCGACAGTTCTTCACCGTGGGTGTTCTGGAGCTGGTGGACGCGCTTCATCAGAGCCTCCGTGGCCATCTTTTCTTCGGCAGTAACCTCGGCGTCCCAGGATCGGCGCCTGAGGATTTCTGCGGCACCGTCAAATGGAGCAATGTCGTACTCTTGGAAGTTGACGTACTCCTCCTGGATGTACAACCACCTCCTGCGCCACCCTTGGACGGAGTCAGAGAATTTGACGTCGAAGTAGTCAACGTCGGGTCGAATGCAGATGCAAACGCCGCCCACATTGTAGACGAAGTTGCGAGAGTTGTTGCGCCGGAGATAGAAAATGCGCTTCCACAGGCCCCAATGAGGATGGGTCCCGAGGAAGCACTCGCACAAGGTGATAAAAATCGAGATGTGGAGGATGGAGTTAGGGGTCAGCTGATGCAGCTGAATCCCGTAAACAAAAAAGAAGTCCACGAAGGAACTCGTGGATGGGGTTGGAAAGGCCGCGAATGAGGTGGTCGATAAAAGTTACCCAGTATCCAATCGGAGGGCATGGGAAGCTTTAGTCGCCAGGGAAGATCAGCGAGTCCTGCTTCTTCAGCAGGCCAAGCTTCTTGAGGGTCTTCTGATCCTGGTTGGAGATTTTGGATCTCTCCCATCCAGAGATCTCCACCTTGTCCATCGGCGTGTTGGCCCCGGGAGTTGTGTGCTTGATAAGCTTCGTGCGCGGCGGCATGGAAACGAGCTTTGGTGAAGAAAGGGGTGATTGGAAGCACGAGCGTGAAGAGCTTGAGGACGGCAATGGTGGAACTGGAGAGAGGAGAGAGATGAATGGCGCAGCGAAGGGGGAGAATGAGGATGAATGGGCAGCTTTATAGTGAGCCACCGATCTGTCGCACCGTTGGATGAAAGGGAAGTGGATCTTACGCCCTACGCGTGTCAACAGGGGTACAACAGTCTTTTCTGTGCGAAGTTACTGAATAGGCGTTACGACGCGCGTGCCGGAAATTGCGGAGGACGTGTGTCCCCCACTTGCGTGACGTGTCAATGGCGCAGGATTTCGGACCCACAGATCAGTGAAATGACAAAACTCACGCCTTCCCAATACAAAGGTCGTGGCCATCGTCAGCGCCGACGTTGCCATAAGAAAAATTTCGACTGACCTTCTTTAAAAAAAATAGCGACAGGAAAATGTCGATTGTCCAAACAAAATAACTTCGGGAGCCTATGATCAAATACAAGTATTTGTTCAAATGCTCGGGGGATACTCTTATCAGAAGTGTTATACATACTTCTGATAAGAGGATAATATGGAGGACAGAAATATAGAGTTGTTCAAAGTTAACGAAAGATGAGCCTACATCCAAGTATAAAAACTTGACTGTAGCCTCGGAGGCTACTCCCATCGGGAGCGCTGGTCGCTCACCCGATAAAATAAAGAGAATAACAAGTTATGAATTCAAAATATATGAGTGCAGGAACAATGCAAGTTCAGCCTACAGCCAAGTATAAATACTTGACTGTAGCCTCGGGGGCTACTCCCATCGGGAGCGCTGGTCGTGCACCCGATAAAATATGCAGAGGAAAAAAGTGACAAGACAATAAAAGGCGATCAATTGTTATCGTACATCCACGAGTTATATATAACTCGTCATGTACTCCCATCGGGAGCACAAGATATTATCGACAAGTAACCCGGAAAATTTGGCTATTCCAGCAGCCGATAAAGGTACTCGACAATATATTCCCAGAGCGCGTCCGTCGCGGTAAAATCTCTGGATGCCGTAATACTTTACGAAGGTAAGTCCCCAGGATCTGTTCTGTGTGGCGTGGCATCGCACCCGAATGCGCTCTGCTACTGTTTTCCATGTCAACAGACGCGAAGAAAATTCCTAGCGGACGCGTAATGGAACTTATAAATATGACGGGAATTCGATTCATGCGTAAGTCCTGAAGCGGCACATGTCGAATTACGCCAGTATTCTGGGGTCATGTCCAGGGACGTGACCTTGAAGTAGGTTTTGCGGGTTTTCCACGAGAGCAGTTAACTGGTACCTGATCCGTCAGATAACCAGCCCCATTTACCATCATCCCTATACAAAATATGTATGTCTTGAGTAAATTGTTGTAATGACTCGAAGAATTTATGGATTGGTTACACGACGGAGATTTTACTCGACTCTGTGATTCAAGTAAAATCTCGGGGGCTACTGGCATATGCATCCCGAATGGGCCTGCGGAAGATGCTACCCGGGGTTTCCTGAAGGCCCACGATCCGAAGAATACGAAGTACGGAAGCCCATTGAAGTGTTGATATGGAAAATAGAGATATATTAGGAATAAAGAGATATGTAACTATACGGGATGAACTCGGAGATTCTCCCGATATTTGTAACTTGTACGGCACGAAACCCTCGGCTCCGCCTCCTATATATGGGGTGTCGAGAGATAAAGAAATGATCGATTTCATTGTCAACACACCCCTAGTTTTTAGCAGTCGAGCACCTTTTCGGCTGAAACCTTCGAGATCTACTTGCCCTCTACTTTCCGCGAAACCCTAGTCTACAACTCGTAGGCATTGACAAGTTAATACCTTGTCAGTTACCAAAATAATGGATAAGGGTAAAATACCCTTACAATCTCCCCTTTTTTGGTATACGATGACAAACCGAGCTAGAGTCACATATAGATATTATGATAAACTTTAAACCTTGATTCCATATAAGATATTAAGACAACTTCCCTATAATGTGTGCACTTGGAGAATTTGCGTTTGAATGCAAAGTGCACCATTTGTGGAATATGAGAAGTTCCCCCAATATCTTTAGGAAACAAGCATGGTATGGACATGTGTATATCAAGATATATAAGCATAAAGCATAATCACCCTAACATAGAGATTAAGCATACAAGTACTTGTCCATACACGAATTATTCAAAGTAGCAAATGGTTCTTGAAATGAAAAGCAAGCAAATAAGCACAAGCCAAATAAGAAGCAAATAAAGTATCAGCATGGCTTGAGGAACCAAGGAACCCCGTGATCCTAGACTCTACTCTCTTCTCCCCCTTTGGCATCGGAACACCAAAAAGGCGAAGAAAAGAGTAGGGATGCTAGCGCTCCCATCAAATAGAACTCTGTCCCAGCGGGTGGAGAGCCGCCATCACCATCCTCATCATCATCACCCTCATCATCATCATCATCATCATCATATTCTTCATTGTCTTCGTCATCATCTTCTCCATATCCAGCAACATCAGGGTCCTGAGCAGATCGAGGAGGAAGACCACCATGACATACATGGAGAGATCAAAGTTCTGGAACATCTCATCATCAATGGGAGGCATCTCCCAAGTTGGTGCAATCACAGGCTCCATCTCAGGTCCAGGAGGAGGAACGGGGTTATTTCTTCCAGCCATGAACTCATTTTGGCGCCTCCTGGTCTCCTGGTTCAAGGCAAGGCTTAGATGAGCAACATCATTGGTATTCCTGCACATCTGCCACGGGCTGGCCAAGAAGCGAGGGGCACGCGCTTGGGGCTCCTAGAGTAGCTAGAGCTCGCAGGGTCATGCCTTTCCTTGGACCGACGCTCAGAAGGCATCATGGCTGGGACTTCAGGTCTATCTCCTTGTTGAGGAATCTTGAAAGGTTCCATCTTGATCAGTTGATCTTTCTTATTGTGAGGAGATGGCACAACCTTATTGATGAGCTGCTGAATGTACTGAGCATAATTTGGAGTCATCCTTTTGCGAACAGAGTGCCTCAGTTCACAGTAGAGGAGATCACAGCCATCAATAGTCTTCACATTTTCAGGACGGCAGTAGTACATCAGATTAAGATGGTAGGCACGGCATTCACTTGTATCTCCTGACTTGCTGATAAGATTCTCACAGAATAGCTTGGCAAGCACAAGATAGGAGTAGTACATTCCGGAGATAGCGGGAGGACCGGTTGTGGGCTCCTGAGGATAGCAGAAAGAAATGTCCCCATGAGCGAATTTCTCCTGAGAGTGAATCTTGAAACCATGAGCACGGCCACCACCAAACCCCATGGCTTCACAGAAGTCGAGGTAGTTGCAAGTGTACTTTTCTTGTCCTGTCATCCAAGTCATTGTGCGAGCGGGATCATCATGAAAGAACACGGTACAGTGGAATTGACGCACAAGGATTGGGCAGTAGTACCCAACACCTTTTCCATCACCAGGCTTCAAGCACACAAGATCAAACAGCCCCATCCTTTGCAAGGTATCAACCACAAAGCGGTACTTGGTGGCTTGATGCATGGTAAGAACTTCCTTGTTGATGGCCTTGGTGAAAGAGCAAAGTCTAAACCCCGTGTTTTGTGTGTTTGATGACAACACTTGAGTTATCTCACCGTGTGCCTTGAGTATCATTGCAAGATTTGCAAGTGCACGGTGACCTCGTTGGACACGTCAAGATCGGAGGACTGAAGCGTAGTTATGGGTAGCTGTAGGTTTTCTGGTTTTGTGTGTGTTCCGCGAGGTGACATGGCTGGAGAGAAAAAGGGAAGAAAACCAGTTTTAGCCAGGCCGGTACGACCGGTACCTGTAGCGGTAGTACCGCTACCCCTATAGGTACCGCCTCACGGTACCGCTCTGAGTTCGGCACTGGATTTGTCCCTCAGTACGAGTTACGGTACCTCTGCGGTACCTGGAGCGGTAGTACCGCCCATGGTACCGCCCAGGTACCGTAACTAGTTACGGCAGTACCGCTCCGGTACCGCTTTGGATCCAGTAAGGTTTGGGCCCCATTGCGGTACCTCAAGCGGTACCTCTAGCGGTAGTACCGCTCTGCGTCCACATGGACCAGATCTGGGGAATTCGAGCTCAGAGCGGTAGTACCGCTTTCCAAAAGCGGTAGTACCGCTTAGGCAAAAACTGGACATAACGGTTGGATTTGGAGGAGCCTAGTTAAGGGCTCCTTCTTCCCCAATTCGTTTTCATCTCTTCCCTCTCTCTCTCCTCCATTGTTGCTGAGCTTAATCCTTGAGGATCTCCCCAACCATCCAACCAATCTTGCTCAAATTTTGAGGAGTGGTGGAGGAGACCTCGATCTATAGTTCTACCAAGAGAGATTTCACCAATACTTGCTACTCCTTAGTGGATCTTGGTGTTAGGGTTCCTATTGTGGGACTTTGGAGAAAGTGCATCCATGGAGGCTAGCTTGGTGCTGTACTAGCTCCATGGATTGTTGGGAGCCTCCTTGTGGTGTGGAGCTTGCCCCAACCTTGTGAAGGAATCACCGCCTCGACCAGTGCCTTAGTGGAGAAGGGGGAGCACCTTTGTGGAGCTCTCTCGAGGAAGAAGGTGAGGCCTTCCTTCGTGGTGTGGCCGTCTAGTCTCTTGTGTGAGGCTAGCACCTCCTCAACGCAGACGTACTCCCTTTTGTGGGAGGAACTGCGGGAAACAAACCTCGCCTCGTCTCCGCGCCCTCCGGTTGTCCCGCTCCTTACTCTTACTATCTTGTGATTGTTCCTTTGCTTGTTGCACTTGTTCTAAGATCATTGTAGGATCACCAACACCACTAAAGCAATCACCTTTATCTTCCGTTGCACTAAAATTGAAAAAGATTAAAACTTGACGTAGAAACCATTCACCCCCCTCTTGTTCGCTACGATCCATTCAATTGGAATCAGAGCAAGGTTTTCTTGCTCGGGCTTTACCGCCTAAGAAATGGCCGAACAAGATGCGGGTGTGGCGAATGGGTCACCTTCCCTTGTGCCACCCGCTCCATCATCTCCCGTCGATACCACAACGGCTACGTTGGATGACCTCAAGAAATTGGAGTCATCCATCGTTAACCAAATGAAGGCGATGATGATGGAGTTGGTTGCTCAAAAACCAAATCCTAGTGTTGATCCTCAAGCAAGTGCCGAGAACCCCCCACCAAAAGCTACCCCCTTTCCTCTTGTTGATTTTGTCACGCAAGCGACAAAAGATCCACAAAAGGAAGGGCTTGGGGAGACCGGCACTTCAACAAAGGGGAAGGATGAGACACCGGTTGCGGAACGTCTAGGGGGCTATCATGAGGTGCCACCACCAAGTGATTACACCATAAACGTTCCAATACCTATGCCACATATCTTGACGCATGGTTCACCACCGTTACTTGAGTCAAATAACTTTGAAAATTGTCAATTCTTGATGAAATCTCATGTGCGCAGCGTGTCTACCGAGCTTTGGCGCATCATTGAGGAAGGCTACTCACCACGAGATCCAAATAACTTGACAAGAAGAGATGTGGTGGATGACCAACTCAACGCCACCGCCATCAACATGATTCACATGGCCGTCACGCCAAAGGACCGCGCTCATATCCGCTCGCTCAAGACCGCCAAGGAAGCATGGGATAAACTCGACAAGCTCTTCCTCGGAAATGCGAGCATCCAAAGCTCTCGTTTCGACGAAGTGAACAATATGGCCGACAATTTCGTCATGATTGAAGGAGAGACCCCCGAAGAAATGTATCGGCGCCTCATCGCTCTCGCCGTACAAATGCAAGATCTTGGAGCAATGTTCGTGGATGACCATTGGATCAAGCGCAAGTTCTACAACGCTCTCCTCCCTTATGAGGAAGTGAAGTTGACGGCCATCCGCCAAAACGCCTCCTTCCGTGCTATGACCTCCGATGAAGTTCTTAGCAAAGTCATCGCTTTGGACATCTCCAAGAAGAATGCGGAGGATCTTGTTGCTCGCGCCCACAACACACGCAAGCCCAATCTTGCTTTGAAGATGAGGGTACATGAGGCTAGTGATAGTGATGAGGATCCTATTGAGTGGGGACCGGATGACCTCAAGATCAATTATCATGAGCACATGGCTCTAGCCGCCAAGAAATTTTGGGAGGGAAACAAGTCCCGAAACACAAGACCAAGAAGATCATGTGACTCTCCAAGAAGTTTCTCCAAGAGCCCAAGGGAGGGGCAAAAGGGAAGAACTTGCTACAATTGCGGCGACAAGAGTCATTTTGTCGCGGATTGTATGTTTGAGAGAAGAGAAGATCATGGTGGAAGACTTATCCGCAAGGAAAAGTTCAAGTCACTCTCAAAAGGATTCTCCAAGTTCTCCCCCAAGTCCGATGACGACAAGGTCTCCTTCACCAAGAAGCCTAGAGCCTTCATTATTCGAGAAGAATACTCCTCCGATGAGGATGAAGAACGTGGGGACAAGAGCTCCAACAAGGAAGGAGAGGGAGTGGCCACCATCGCCATTACCACTCCCTCTATCTCCCTCTTCGACTCTCCAAATGAGAACCTCTCCACCAACAATGCTCGTTGCCTTATGGCAAAAGCATCCTCGGAGGTAAAAATTCCCCTCCAAACCATCATCCTTGACTAATGCTCTATATATTGATGATGCCACTAGTCTCACCGTTAAACGTGAGATTATGGGTTTGGATACTTTTCTCACTAACATGCAAGGGGATACCAGGACTAATGTTGGTGCTCTCTTGAGCCAACTTGGTGCGGCACAAGACCTCATAGAGGAGAAGGAAAGGTTGGAAAGGGAAACGGCAAATGAGATTGCCTCACTCAAAGAGGAGCTTGAAGATGAACTAAATTTGCGCATGTCTCTTGAAGCTAGTGTGATTGTCCTCGAAGACACCAACAAGGCTATTGTCTCTCAACTCATCAAAGACCGAGATCACACTCTTGGTTTGATGGGTGAGCTCAAAAAGAAGGTGCTCTCTCTCGAGGGAGCTAACATAGTGAAAGATGATGAAGACCCCAACTCTTGCCATGACGAGCTTGTTGATCAAGTTGCTTCTTTGAGAAAGCACAATGCTCTTCTCTTGGAAGTCAATGCTCTTCAAGAAGAAGCCTTGGATGAATATTACCGCTTGTGTAAAGAGAAGACCTCATGTTGCAACCATGAAGAAGAAATTGCCGCTCTTGAGACCACCAAGGCCAAGCTATCAAGTTTGAGTAGCATGCAAGAAGAGTCGTTGAAGGAGTGTCTCCGTATGAGCAAGGAGAAGGCCACTTGTTGTGATCATGAGGAGGAAATAGCCGCCTTGAAGAGGAGGGAAGCCAAGCTCATGGAGGTCAATACCATGCAAGAGGAAGCTTTGAAGGAATACTTTCCTTTGAGCAAGGACCGTGTGTGTTGCACTCATGCAAGTGACGTTGCCAAGATGGAAAGTGACAAGCGCTTACTCATAAAGATGAATGCTCTCCAAGAAGAAGCCTTGATGGAACATTTCCGGGTGAACAAGGCAAAGGAAGTCCAAGTGTTTGATATTTGCCACCCTCATCCGGAGCATGAAGAGGAAGTCAATCGTTTGAAGGCCAAAGTTGATAGGCTCCAAGTTTAAGCCAAGTACTTAGAAGGAGTCATTGAAGCTAAAGATGGAGCCAAAGAGGGCTCTTACAATGAAGGAGGAGTGGCTACCAAGCCAAAGAGGAAGAGGAATAAGAGGACCAAGAAGAAGAAGAACATGGAGATCAACCTTGAGGAGAGCAATGCTAGCTCAAGAAGGGATGGAGTACCCAACTCCACCTCGAAGGGTTTCGCCGGCTCTAACAACCCTTCTCACATTGTTTTTGTTGATTACTATGGACATATTCGTGCTCGCTTTATTGGTCCTCAAAAGGACAATGTTGATTGGACTATTTGGGTTCCCAAACCCCTTGTTACTAACATGCTAGGACCCATTGAAAAATGGGTACCTAAATCCAAGACTTGATTCCTTGTAGGACTATGCTTCCGGTGGTGCTAAATGGGTGGTTGATAGTGGAGCCACAAGTCATATGACCGGAAGCAAGAATATTGTTGTCGACCTCAAGCCTTCCTACTCTACCGTATCATATGGCGACAACACATGCTCTAAGGTATTGGGTCTTGGCAAGGTGGTGGTAACACCCGACATCTCACTTGTGAATGTCCTCCTTGTCGAGACCCTTGGTTACAACTTACTCTCCGTTCATCAAATTGCTCGCATGGGTCTATGTACTTTCTTTGATGAACATATGGTGGTCCTCTTGTGGAGCAAGACACTCCATGTAGCTTTTGTTGGATATGTAGAGAACGGATGATATGTTGTTGACTTCTCCGGAAAGACAACATCCTCCGCTCTTTGCCTATTAGCCAAAGGTGACAAGGGTTGGTTATGGCATCGCCGACTAGCCCATGTCAACATGAGGACTTTGCAAAGTCTCCACAAGGGTGGCCACATTCTCGGACTAAAAGAAGATGTCTCTTTTTGCAAGGACCGTGTTTGTAGGGCTTGTGTACAAGGAAAAATGCATGGAGCTCCTCACAAGGCCAATATTATCATCTCTACCACAAGATGCTTGGAGCTCTTACATGTTGATCTCTTCGGTCCACCGTCTCATGAAAGTCTTGGAGGAAAGAAGTATTGCCTCGTCATTGTCGATGACTATTCACGCTATTGTTGGGTATTCTTCTTCAAGTACAAGAGTGAGACTCAACGGACCATGATGGAGTTTGCCAATCAAGTTCAACGCAAGTACGACAACAAGATCCTCGCAATAAGGAGCGACAATGGAACGGAGTTCAAGAACTATACTTTGGATGACTTCCTCGGCGAAGAAGGAATCCAACACCAATACTCCACGCCATATACTCCCCAACAAAATGGGGTCGCCGAAAGGAAGAATCGAACCTTGATTGAAGCCGCTCGAACCATGATGATGGAATACAAGTCCAACTACAATTTTTGGGCGGAAGCTATCTCTACCGCATGCCATGCTACTAATCGTCTCTACTTCCGCAAAGGCCTAGAGAAGACACCATATGAGATTCTCACCGGAAACAAGCCCAATGTGTCATACTTCAAGGTCTTCGGATGCAAATGCTATGTGCTTGTCAAAGACACCCGTCTATCCAAGTTTGATTCAAGAGCTCAAGAAGGAATTTTCGTTGGCTATGCTACGGATTCTCACGCCTATAGAGTCTTCAACAAGTCAAATGGGCGGGTTGTAGAATCTTGTGACGTGACATTCGATGAAGATGATAGATCTTTGGAGTAGCGAAGTGCTTCTTGTGAGAAAGGAGATGCAATTCCCCCGGAGGCCATAGGAAGGATGGGTGTTGGCATTCGCCGACCCCAAGAGCTACCTTCTATGAGTACCGGGGAAGGACCAAGTTCCACCCAAGTGGAGCCATCTACACCACAAGGCCAAGCTTCTTCCATTGATCTTACAAATGCAAGCCAACCTCTACCACAACCTCAAGTTCAACCTCAACATCTACAACAACAATCAAGTACGAGCTCACTTCAACAAGCTCAAGGACAACATCTACCACAAGCTCAAGAACAACATCTACCACAAGCTCAAGAACAACATCTACCACAAGCTCAAGAACAACACTCACCACAAGTTCATCTACAACAACAACCGACATCAAGTGACCAAGGCCAAGCTTCAAGCTCTTCTCCGAATGGTTCGGGGATGATCTATATGGACAATACCATTCCTAGTACCCCCGAGTCATCCGGATCTCATGATGATGATGCCAACTTCAACAACAATGAAGGTCAAGGCGAGGACCTAAACCGTGATGAAAGCCAAGAGGACCCACATGAATCTACTCCTTTAGCCGTCACTTGCCGTGAAGATCCTATTGCAAGACACTTGCGCCTCAAGTCCCATTCTTTGAGTAACATCATCGGTGATCTAAAGGGCAAGGTGACTACCCGAAGACAACTAGCAAGCTTTTGTGAGCACCACGCCTTTGTCTCTATGGCGGAACCACTCAAAGTTGATGAAGCTCTTAAAGATCCGGATTGGTTGAATGTGATGCAAGAGGAACTCAACAACTTCAAGAGGAATGATGTGTGGACTCTCATGAAGCGACCCGATCATTGCCGCAATGTTATCGGCACAAAATGGATCTTCAAGAACAAGCAAGATGAACGTGGCATGGTCATCCGCAACAAAGCAAGATTGGTGGCACAAGGCTATTCTCAAGTCGAAGGCGTGGACTTTGGTGAAACCTTTGCACCCGTTGCAAGGCTCGAGTCCATCCGTATCCTTTTGGCCTTTGCCTCTCATCATGGCTTCAAGTCGAACCGATAGGGATTCGCCTCTCTGAGTCTTCTCCAATCAGCAACATGCGTTGTGCCAACATTGAAGGTTGGCAATCTCTCAATAAGATCATCATCTTCAGCAGCACATGTGTCTTTCTTTCTCTTGGCAACTGTATTGCTTCAACCCCCAGTTGAACTGCCTGGAACACTGCCCTGACCTGCTCTGCTAGGCATGCGAGAGCTAGTGCGACACCCTGGAGGCCTCGCATGCCTACCTCTCTTGGACACGGTACCACGGTCATCATCACTTGAATCACCTGTGAATGAGCAAATAGAGCGAGGATAGCAGTGGGATAAGTGTACATGTCATCAGAAATAAGGAGGCCAAAGAGATTAGCATATGTTCAAGTGTTTTAACGATATTATGCGAAAGACTGGGCTACCCGGCGTATGGACCGGTCCAACCGGACGAGAGACCGGACTGGCCGGTCTGTCATCCGGTCGATCGGGCTACGCGCCGGACCGGCCGGTGTGAGGGCTGGTTGACCGGGCCTAGGGCCGGGTACTGTTGACTTGTTAGATTTTGCCCAGAATTTCAACCACAAAATCATGCAAAAACTCATATACTTGTACATATACTACAACAATGTAGAGTGGAACATGTGCATAGTGGTGTGAGACACTCTAATTGCATGAGGACTTTTAGACAAACCCTAACCCTAACCCTAATTTTCTCAACTTTCCTCAAAAATATGGAATGTGTAAGGAAAACGAGAAGGAGAGGGATGGGAAGAGGAAATTATCCGAAGACATGGTCCTTCTTGCTCAAATGAACAAGAAGAACAGCAAGAGAGAGAGTTTGAGGTCCAAATCCTCAAGATCTCCAAGTGTGGCTTGAGAGGGGGTGATACGTCTCAAACGTATCTATAATTTCTTATGTTCCATGCTAGTTATATGACAATACTCACATGTTTTATATACACTTTACATCATTTTGATGCATTTTCTGGCACTAACCTATTAACAAGATACCGAAGCGCCAGTTCCTGTTTTCTGCTGTTTATGGTTTCAGAAATCCTACACAGGAAATATTCTCGAAATTGGACGAAACAAAAGCCCACGGTATTATTTTGCACGGAGCCTTCCAGAAGTCCGAAGAGGAGACGAAGAGGGGCGACGAGGCGGCCACACCCTAGGGGGGCGCGGCCCCAGCCCTGGGCGCGCCGCCCTATGGGGTGGGCCCCTCGAGCGTCCCCCGACTCTGCCCCTTCGCCTATATATTCTCTCCGTCGCGAAAACCCTAGTACCGAGAGCCACGATACGAGAAAAGTTCCAGAGACGCCGCCGTCGCCAATCCCATCTCGGGGGATTCAGGAGATCGCCTCCGGCACCCTGCCGGAGAGGGGAATCATCACCGGAGGGCTCTACATCACCATGCCCGCCTCCGGACTGATGCGTGAGTAGTTCATCCTTGGACTATGGGTCCATAGCAGTAGCTAGATGGTTGTCTTCTCCTCTTGTGCTATCATGTTTAGATCTTGTGAGCTGCCTATCACGATCAAGATCGTCTATTTGTAATGCTACATGTTGTGTTTGTTGGGATCCGGTGAATATGGAATATTATGTCAAGTTGATTAATTCATCTATCATATATGTGTTGTTTATGTTCTTGCATGCTCTCCGTTGCTAGTAGAGGCTCTAGCCAAGTTGATACTTGTAACTCCAAGAGGGAGTATTTATGCTCGATAGTGGGTTCATGCCTCCATTGAATCTGGGACAGTGACAGAAAGTTCTAAGGTTGTGGATGTGCTGTTGCCACTAGGGATAAAACATCGATGCTTTGTCTAAGGATATTTGTGTTGATTACATTACGCACAGTACTTAATGCAATTGTCTGTTGTTTGCAACTTAATACTGGAAGGGGTGCGGATGCTAACCCGAAGGTGGACTTTTTAGGCATAGATGCATGCTGGATAGCGGTCTATGTTCTTTGTTGTAATGCCCTAAGTAAATCTCATAGTAGTCATCATGATATGTATGTGCATTGTTATGCCCTCTCTATTTGTCAATTGCCCAACTGTAATTTGTTCACCCAACATGCTATTTATCTTAGGGATTTCTATTTTCGTGCCCTCGGGTCCTTAGTTGTACTCAGTTTTCCCCAGCCCCTTAGTTTTTCCTCAGTTTTACCCTAGCCTTTGTCTGAAGACCCGCAGAAGGAGCTCAGACGGAAGGAATCCGTTTATTTGGACGTTCTGTGCTGATGTGTTGCGCCGCGTCGTCTGTGGGGCCGCGTCGTGTGGGGCCACGTCGTGTGGGGCCGCGTCGCGTGGGGCTGGTAGAAAGGGACCGCGTGGGACAGGACGAGAAGCGTTTGGTTGCACGTGAGCAGGAGCTGGGTTTTGTCTCTCTCGGCCCAAATTGGCATTTTTAAGAGCACCTTTTCCCCTCTTTCTCTCTCTGTCTTTTTCACCAAATTAGTATCAAATCTAGAGAAGCTTCTATTTCCGTCTTTCTTCAATATGGCAGCAAATCTAGTAGCAAATCTCTGGGGTTATTTATGCCTTTTGGCCCTCGTTTTTTGCCCAATATGGCAGCAAATCTAGTAGCAAATCTAGAAGCTAGTATATGATAAATTCACAACAGCATAATCACAAAACTAAGTATAATACATAAACTGCATACAGCAGCCAAAAGCAGGCAATAACGTTGTTAATGTTCACGACAAACTAAGCTGAACAATATACAAGACGCACGCAATGTATGGACAACAAGAAGATTAGGATGAATGAATTTGTTCTTCATTCCTCCTCATATATTTCTTCGTCGCTCCATTCGTGCATTTCCCCAAGGAAATATTCATTGAACTCCTTCCGTCTGCAGTGTGCGGCCAATACATCCTCCAAACGGTATGGCCTGTGTTCATTACTCATACCGTAGCTTCCTATTCTATCCACACGTACTGGCCACTCATCCCAGGCCTTTGTATCATGAGAGTACTCTCTGATATAACCCAAATCCGCGTAGTAGATGCTGCCAGGTCGAAGTGTCGGGTACACTCTGGTGTCGACGGAGATACACCGAATATAATTCACGAAGAAGGCATTACTACCAATGTTACTGACCGGATGGAGAGAGCGGCTCTGAGTGTTCACACGGTACACCAAAGGTTTGCCCGCCAAAGCCTCGCTGACCAACAACACAAGCAGCAGATCACCATCCGACTTCACAAGGTAGAACTTCTGACGTCCAAGTTCTGGAAATGAAATTAGTGTCTCCATCTTGACAGTGCTCGCGCGCTGTCGCAGCTATACATTGGTGCACACTATTCTTCCGATCTCAAAATTGTCCGCAGCCTCACATACGAGTTCACCATTGAACGGGGTAATGCAACGCAGACAATGGTTCTTGATCGAAAATCTTCCTTCTCCCCAATCTTCATTTATATCCTTAGTTGGAGTGCTCTCATCGACCCAACCAATTTCCGACGGGTAATTGGCGGCAACGAAGATCATAGTCGGGGATTTGATAACAGTGACTGATTTCACAAAAACAGATGGCATCTGCGCCTCAAACATAGTGTTCGATTTCTTTGTGAGTGGGTTCAGCAGCCGTATCTTGTGCGGCGGGTTCTTCTGGGCAAGCACGATGACACCACGGCAAAAGCCGACGAAGTAGTATCTAAAATATATTGATGAAGATAACATTCAGCACTAAGATGTGTTTAAGATTGAAAATAAAAAGGTAGATATGGAGGAATTTGAACCTTGTATGAACTTACGATAGATCTATGGTGATGTAGCGTGATGTGCCGAGTTGGAGGAAGGTGAACTCAGCGACGCGTGGAAGGGCGTGGTGTAGCATGATCCATTCGTCCAGGTGCACGTCGGGCTCAGGCAAACCTGAGCGCCAATTTCTCTGAGACTTGCCTCATAGCAGAGTAGGTGTCGGCGTACTCCTCGTTCGCCAGTAAGCATTGGCCGATCTTGTGAAGTGGTCCATCAGCCGAGAGAGAGGCCCAGTTCACGGAAGCGCCGCGCTTGGATGCGCCGCCCTCGGAGGCGACGCGCTCGGCGGCGGCGCGCTCGGCGGCGACGGGCTCGGCGGCAACGGGCTCGGAGGCGACGGGCTCGGAGGCGACGGGCTCGGAGGCGACGGCCGCCGGCGCATTCTTCTTCTCCATCGCCGGCAGGGTAGCGTGCGTATGGCGGTTGGGGTTTTTTCGATTTGGAGAAGTTGATGGGACGTGAGAGGGGTGGTTTCGTGCGTGAGCGAGAATGAGACGACTGTGTGCAGAGGGAGGGAGGGAGGGGCTTACGCGTCCTAAATGCGACCCGCGTCCTACGCGTCCACTATTTGCACGTCTGCACCGCGACACGCGTCAACAATGGCACGTCTTGCACTTCTGCACCGCAACACGCGTCCTCGGGTCTAACCCTGGAAATTTAGATATACTCAGGTATACCCCCGAGTCATATACTAGCATTTTTTGTGTGCTCAGTTTTCTCCTTGAGTGCTAATACTGGCTAGTGTAATATACTCAGTTTTACCCTCAAGTGGCTGGTCAACAGAGAGTCAACAAATGGGATTAACTAGTTAAATGAGTTATTTAATGTGCAAAAAATTCCGAAAAAGAGTGGCACTTACTCATGGAGTCTTTACCACAAATTGCCACTTCTCAAATCATAGATAAATCATAGATAAATCAAGTTTCACCACAAATTGCCACTTCTCAAATCACCTAGTAGCTATGAAGGTGCATGGTTTTCCATAATAAGCCCTACCTAAAACAGCTTTCCCCAAAACATACTTTGTCTGAATGAGGCCATAATTTTCACACTCATGTAGATTTGTATTGCAAATAGTTTGAGGTAGGCCAAGATGGGTTTCATTGTACAAAACATGCATTTTCCATTTTTTAAATCTCATATTTGAATCCCTTAGTCTGTTTACTACTCACTTGCCCTTGGTTTCTTGATACTACTCAGTTTTGCCCTCTCCCTTCACAAACTCTCACAGACGCCCAACATTGCCCTGATTGGTCTAGCCCATGTCACGCGGATCGTGCCCGCCGATCGTTGATCGTATGATCTAACGGGCAGGATAACCCCTATCTCTCTCTCTGGTCGGGGCCACCACCCTCTCTCTCTCTGTCGTCGGATAGCTTCACGCAAAGTTTGGTTTTCTGCATTATTTTTCACGAGCTAAATTATAAACTCTTTTTAGGCATTACTTTTCACGCAAAAAATGATAAACCATCACCGATTTGTTGTAGCCATTACTTTTCACGCAAAAAAATGATACACCATCACCCATTTCGTGTACCCATTACTTTTCACGCAAAAAACGATAAACCATCACCGATTTTGTTGTAGCCATTACTTTTCACGCAAAAAATGATACACCATCACCCATTTCTTGTAGCCATTACTTTTCACGCAAAAAACGATAAACCATCACCGATTTTGTTGTAGCCATTACTTTTCACGCAAAAAATGATACACCATCACCCATTTCTTGTAGCCATTACTTTTCACGCAAAAAACGATAAACCATCACCGATTTTGTTGTAGCCATTACTTTTCACGCAAAAAAAATGATACACCATCACCCATTTCGTGTACCCATTACTTTTCACGCAAAAAACAATAAACCATCACCGATTTTGTTGTAGCCATTACTTTTCACGCAAAAAATGATACACCATCACCCATTTCTTGTAGCCATTACTTTTCACGCAAAAAATGATAAATCATCACCGATTTTGTTGTAGCCATTACTTTTCACGCAAAAAATGATACACCATCACCCATTTCTTGTAGCCATTACTTTTCACGCAAAAAATGATAAACCATCAACGATTTGTTGTAGCCATTACGGTAAATGATAAACTATCATGAATTACCATTTCTTTTAGGCATTACTTTTCACGGTAAAATGATAAACTATATCACGAAGTTCCATTTCCGTCAAGATAGTCCGCATTACTTTTTTGTTGAGATATATACCCCCACAACGGTCATCTCCTCCTTAAATTATTGTGTAAACCCTCACAACGGTCACCTCCTCCTTAATTTATTGTGTAAACCCCTACAACGGTCATCTCTCCCTTATAAACACCCACAACGGCCATCCCTTGTGTCAATAAGTTCTGCCTCTCTCTTCTTTGTTCACATACACTTGATCATCCATTGCCATGGCTTCCACGTCTCGGACGCGAAACGGAAGGGGAAGGGGAAGGGGAAGGGGAAGGGCGGCCGGGGTGGTGGATCATCATCATTGCCACCACCACCATCGTCAACACTGCCATTGATCATAGAGGAGTTCTTCATCGTCATCTATGAAGACCCTTTGGTCAAGAAGGTACGTATGCGTTCCCACATATATGATGCATGTGATTAATTATGGGCATGTTCTAAAAAACCTTTAATTTCAAACGATCGGCGCTCGATCTCTTTGCAGGCACTCCCAAAAAAGTTTGCGGACTACCTTGACGGCCAGGAGCCAGCTAAGGTGTATCTGCAGCAGCACTGATGCGGTCCTCGTCTCTGGACCGTGGAGGTCCTATTTGACGGACAAGGCCGGATGTATCTCGACAAGGGCTGGGAGAATTTCGCCATCGCGCACGGTGTGGATTTCGGCTGCTACGTACACTTCAAATATGAAGGCGATGATGTGCTCACAGTGAAGGTGTTCGACGGAACAATGTGCAGGAAGTACTACTACTCAGACGACGAAGATACTGACGATGAAAGTGACGACGACGTGAAGCCATGCATCCATCCCCTTTAGAGATCTAGCTATTTTCTATATATTTAGAGATCTAGCTATTTTTTCTATATATTATGCACAATGTTTAGCATAAGAGTCACTTTAAATTAAGCTACGAAAATAGTCACCTGCCATGGGCTGAGGCGGCCCCACAGAGCGGCTCTATATTATATTCTCTAAATAAATAGACAACCCCAGCGGTCATTGGCTGCGGAGGCCCCACAGAGCGGCAATATATGATTTTCTATAAATAAATAGACGACCCCACTGGTCATTGGCCACGGCAGCCCCACAGAGCGGCAAATATATGTCTTTTCCTGAAAAATAGACGACCCCACTGGTCATTGGCTGCGGCAGCCCCTCAGAGCGGCAATATATGACTTTTCCTGAAAAATACATGACCCCACTGGTCATTGGCTGCGGCAGCCCAATAGAGCGGCCCCATTTGTCAGCACGAGATGGGTCAGAGAGGAACTGCCCTCTGTGCAGCCCCACCCGTCAGATTAACGGTAACGGTAAGGCCTCTGACCTGACGGCAACCCTCCCGTCCGAGCGTCTGCGAGGGGTTTCAAACTAGAGGGAGGGGAAAACTGAGGAAAAACTAACGAGCTGGGGAAAACTGAGCACAACTAAGGACCTGAGGGCACGAAAATAGAAATCCCTTTATCTTATTGGAGGGACACCACTAATGAACTGTGGACCCCGGTCCATTCTTTTACATCCGAAATACAATCTACTGCAATCTCTGTTCTCTGTTGTTCTTCGCAAACAAACATCATTCTCCACAACATACGTTTAATCCTTTGTTTACAGCAAGCCGGTGAGATTGACAACCTCACTGTTAAGTTGGGGCAAAGTATTGTGATTGTGTTGTGCAGGTTCGACGTTGGCGCCGAAATCCCTGGTGTTGCGCCGCACTACACTCCTCCACCAACAACCTTCACGTGGCCTTCATCTCCTACTGGTTCGATAACCTTGGTTTCTTTCTGAGGGAAAACTTACTGCTGTGCACATCACACCTTCCTCTTGGGGTTCCCAATGGACGTGTGCATCACGCGCCATCAAGACTGTTTTCTGGCGCCGTTGCCGGGGAGATCAAGACACGCTGCAAGGGGAGTCTCTCACATCCAATATCTTTACTTTGTTTATTGTCTTGCTTTACTTTATTTTATTTTATTTTCTGTTTTGTTTGCTTTCTTTATATCAAAAACACAAAAAAATTAGTTACTTATTTTACTTTATTTAATTCGGTTTTGCTTTGTTTTTACTATTGCTAAAATGAGTAATCCTGAAGTTGAAGTTCGTTCTTTTAAGCAACAAGGGGGAGAAAGTTTTAAAGATGCTTGGTATAGAATTAGTGATGCTCATCATAGGTGCACTAAGAAACACTCCACTATTATCCTCCTTAGGAACTTTTATGTTGGTATATCTAGCTGGAATAGGTATGTTCTTGATACTCTTTCAGGGGGTAATTTCGTAGGTACTCCTGCTTTACAAGCTAGTTGCGTCATTGAGAGTCTAGTTGGAATACCACCTGTTAATGAAGCTAAAATTGAAATCTCTCTTGAGGATGTCATGAAAAAGTTGGAAGCCATAGAGAAAAATCTTCCAAGTGTTGAGACTAAATTGGGAATATTACTTGATAATACTGATAAACTTGATAAATCCCTAGGAGGAATTAATGAAAGAATTGCTATCTTAGAAACTTGTGCTATCCATGATAATCAAACCCATAGGATTGGTGAACTTGAAGAAGCTATGGGAACCTTGGGTTCAACTTTTTCTTCTCTTAAGTTTAAGGAGAAAGCTTATGTGGGTAAGGAGCAAAAATTTATGTATGTCTCTAAGGTGCCTAAGCCAAAGAATTATTATAAGCCTAAAATTGATAAAACTCTTAGTACCACTATGGGAAATTTAGATGATGGAGCAGCTAAGGTACCCTCTGCGACAAGTTGTGTTTTTAAGGAAAATTATAATGTTGATGCTTCTTCTCTTGATAATACTTGATTTACACTTTCTGCGCCTAGCTGAAAGGCGTTAAAGAAAAGCACTTCTTGGGAGAGAACCCATGATGTTTTTATTTTACTACTGTTTTGTTGTGTCTTGGAAGTTGTTATTACTGTAGCAACCTCTCCTTATCATATTGTTGTGCCAAGTAAAGTCTTTGATAGTAAAGTTGATACTAGATTTGGATTCCTGCGCAGAAACAGATTTTTACCTGTCACGAATTTGAGTAGATCTCTCTGTAGGAAACTCGTAAAATGCTGAAAAAATTCATGCATGATCCTCAGATATGTACGAAACTTTCATTCAATTAGAGCTTTTTCATCTGAGCCTGTTAAGTTCCTCAAAAAAATTCGTCTTTACGGACTGTTCTGTTTTGACAGATTCTGCCTTTTATTTCGCATTGCCTCTTTTACTGTGTTGAGTGGATTTCTTTGTCCTATTAACTTTCAGTAGCTTTGAGTAATGTCCAGAAGTGTTAGGAATGATTGTGTCCTCTCTGAACATGTGAATTTTTGATTATGCACTAACCCTCTAATGAGTTTGTTTTGAGTTTGGTGTGGAGGAAGTTTTCAAGGATCAAGAGAGGAGGATGATATAATATGATCAAGAAGAGTGAAAAGTATAAGCTTGGGGATGCCCCCGTGGTTCATCCCTGCATATTTCAAGAAGACTCAAGCATCTAAGCTTGGAGATGCCCAAGGCATCCCCTTCTTCATCGACAATTTATCAGGTCACCTCTAGTGAAACTATATTTTTATCCCGTCACATCTTATGTTCTTTACTTGGAGCGTCTGTTTGTTTTTGTTTTTGTTTTTGTTTGAATAAAATCGGATCCTAGCATTCCTTGTGTTGGAGAAAGACACGCTCCGCTTTTTCATATGAACATTGGTGTTCTTAGTTCTATTTTTAATGTTCATGGCGAAGTTGAAAGCCGCTTCGTTGATTGCTATTTGGTTGGAAACAGAAAATGCTTCATGTGGTAAATGGTATATGGTCTTGAATAATTTGATACTTGGCAATTGTTTTGAGCTCTCATACATCATGTTTAAGCTTTTTCATCATGTAGTTTAAACCTATTAGTGGAGAACTACCGTAGAGCTTGTTGAAATTTGGATTGCATGATTGATCTCTCTAAGGTCTAGATATTTTCTGGTAAAAGTGTTTGAGCAACAAGGAGACAGTGTAGAGACTTATAATGCTTGCAATATGTTCTTATGTAAATTTTGCTGTACCGGTTCATACTTGTGTTTGCTTCAAACAACCTTGCTAGCCAAAGCCTTGTACTGAGAGGGAATGCTTCTCGTGCATCCAAAACCTTGAGCCAAAACTCATGCCATTTGTGTCCACCATAACTACCTATATGTGGTATTTCTTTGCCATTCCAAGTAAATTGCTTGTGTGCTACCTTTAAAATTTCATTCCTTGTCTTTGCAATACACATAGCTCATGGGAAAATAGCTTAAAAACTATTGTGGTATTGAATATGTTGCTTATGTATCTTATTTCTTATAAGTTGCTTGTTGAGCGGTAACCATGTTTCTGGGGACGCTGATACGTCTCCGACGTATCGATAATTTCTTATGTTCCATGCCACATTATTGATGATATCTACATGTTTTATGCAAACTTTATGTCATATTTATGCGTTTTCTGGAACTAACCTATTGACGAGATGCCGAAGGGCCAGTTCCTGTTTTCTGCTGTTTTTGGTTTCAGAAATCCTAGTAAGGAAATATTCTCGGAATTGGACGAAATCAACGCCCAGGGTCCTATTTTCACACGAAGCTTCCAGAAGACCGGAGGAGATACGAAGTGGGGCCACGAGGTGGCGCCACACTAAGGCGGTGCGGCCAGGCTAGGGCCCGCGCCGCCCTGTTGTGTGGGTCCCTCGTGACTCCACCGACCTTGCCCTTCCGCCTACTTAAAGTCTCCATCGCGAAAACCCTACCACGTTCGACGAAACCAGAGAAAACCTTCCAGAGCCGCCGCCATCGCGAAGCCAAGATCTGGGGGACAGGAGTCTCTGTTCCGGCACGCCGCCGGGACGGGGAAGTGCCCCCGGAAGGCTTCTCCATCGACACCACCACCATCTTCATCAACGCTGCTGTCTCCCATGAGGAGGGAGTAGTTCTCCATCGAGGCTCAGGGCTGTACCGGTAGCTATGTGGTTCATCTCTCTCCTATGTACTTCAATACAATAATCTCATGAGCTGCCTTACATGATTGAGATTCATATGATGATGCTTGTAATCTAGATGTCATTATGCTAGTCAAGTGGATTTTACTTATGTGATCTCCGGAGACTCCTTGTCCCACGTGTGTAAAGGTGACAGTGTGTGCACCGTGTGGGTCTCTTAGGCTATATTTCACAGAATACTTATTCACTGTTATGAATGGCATAGTGAAGTGCTTATTTATATCTCTTTATGATTGCAATGTGTTTTGTATCACAATATATCTGTGTGCTACTCTAGTGATGTTATTAAAGTAGTTTATTCCTCCTGCACGGTGTAATGGTGACAGTGTGTGCATCGTGTAGTACTTGGCGTAGGCTATGATTGTGATCTCTTGTAGATTATGAAGTTAACTATTGCTATGATAGTATTGATGTGATCTATTCCTCCTTTCGTAGCGTGAAGGTGACAGTGTGCATGCTATGTTAGTACTTGGTTTGGTTATGTTGATCTGTTATGCACTCTAAGGTTATTTAAATATGAACATTGAATATTGTGGAGCTTGTTAACTCCGGCATTGAGGGTTCGTGTAATCCTACACAATTAGTGGTGTTCATCATCCAACAAGAGGGTGTAGAGTCTAGCATCTATTTATTTATTCTGTTATGTGATCAATGTTGAGAGTGTCCACTAGTGAAAGTATGATCCCTAGGCCTTGTTCCTAAATATCGCTATCGCTGCTTGTTTCTTGTTTCTGCATTTATACTTCTGCAATATTACTACCATCAATCGCACGCTTGACAAGCACTTTTCTGGCGCCGTACTACTGCTCATATTCATTCATACCACTTGTATTTCACTATCTCTTCGCCGAACTAGTGCACCTATTAGGTGTGTTGGGGACACAAGAGACTTCTTGCTTTGTGGTTGCAGGGTTGCTTGAGAGGGATATCTTTGACCTCTTCCTCCCTGAGTTCGATAAACCTTGGGTGATCCACTTAAGGGAAACTTGCTGCTGTTCTACAAACCTCTGCTCTTGGAGGCCCAACACTGTCTACAAGAATAGAAGCACCCGTAGACATCAAGCAATTTTCTGGCGCCGTTGCCGGGGAGGAAAGGTAAAAGGCACTCATACTCCGGTCCCAGGTAACTAAGTACTTTTCTGTTGCCGTTGTGTGTGTGCTCGAAGCTATTTCCTTTAGATCCTGCAATTGCATCTTTTTGTCTCTTGTTTTACACTAGTAAGGCTTAATGGAAGACAACAACAAAATGAGAGATCTTTATGAACTTTATCTTGAATTAGGACATGATGTGTTTGAAGAGAAAATTAAAAAACCCATGGAACTTATGCATGCTAATGGGAATGTTATTAGTATGAATGCTTTGAACACCATTGTTGCTAATGCTATGGAAGAATTTAATCTTGGGGAGGTCGGTTTTGATGAAAATGATCTCTTTAGTCCTCCGGGTATTGAGAAGAAAGTTTATGTTGATTATGATATGCCTCCCATATATGATGATTATAATGATAATGGTATTTTGGTGCCGCCTACTATGGAGGATAAGTTTAATTATGATTACAATATGCCTCCTACACTTGATGAGAATAATAATGACAGCTACTTTGTTGAATTTGCTCCCACTACAACTAATAAAATTGATTATGCTTATGAGGAGAGTAATGATACTTTTATGCATGTGAATAAGAATGCTTTATGTGATACTTATATTGTTGAGTTTGTTCATGATGTCTCTGAAAATTATTATGAGAGAGGAAAATATGGTTGTAGAAATTTTCATGTTACTAAAACACCTCTCTATGTGCTGAAATTTTTGAAGCTACACTTGTTCTATCTTCCTATGCTTGTTACTTTGCTCTTCATGAACTTGTTTATTTACAAGATTCCTTTTCATAGGAAGCATGTTAGACTTAAATGTGTTTTGAATTTGCCTCTTGATGCTCTCTTTTGCTTCAACTCCTATTTCTTGCGAGTGCATCATTAAAACTGCTGAGCCCATCTTAATGGCTATAAAGAAAGAACTTCTTGGGAGATAATCCATGTGTTTATTTTGCTACAGTACCTTTGTTTTATATTTGAGTCTTGGAAGTTGTTACTACTGTAGCAACCTCTCCTTATCTTATTTTATTGCATTGTTGTGCCAAGTAAAGTCTTTGATAGCAAGGTTGATACTAGATTTGGATTACTGCGCAGAAACAGATTTCTGTCTGTCACGAATCTGGGCAGAATTCTCTGTAGGTAACTCAGAAAAATCTGCCAATTTACGTGCGTGATCCTCAGATATGTACGCAACTTTCATTCAATTTGGGCATTTTCATCTGAGCAAGTCTGGTGCCATTTTAAAATTCGTCTTTACGGACTGTTCTGTTTTGACAGATTCTGCCTTTTATTTCGCATTGCTTCTTTCGCTGTGTTGGGTGGATTTCTTTGTTCCATTACCTTCCAGTAGCTTTGGGCAATGTCCAGAAGTGTTAAGAATGATTGTGTCACCTCTGAACATGTGAGTTTTTGATTATGCACTAACCCTCTAATGAGTTTGTTTCGAGTTTGGTGTGGAGGAAGTTTTCAAGGGTCAAGAGAGGAGGATGATATACTATGATCAAGAAGAGTGAAGAGTCTAAGCTTGGGGATGCCCCGGTGGTTCATACCTGCATATTTCAAGAAGACTCAAGCATCTAAGCTTGGGGATGCCCAAGGCATCCCCTTCTTCATCGACAACTTATCAGGTTTCTTTTCTTGAAACTATATTTTTATTCGGTCACATCTTATGTACTTTACTTGGAGCGTCTGTTTGTTTTTGTTTATGTTTGAATAAATGCTTGTGTGGGAGAGAGACACGCTCCGCTGTTGCATATGGACAAATATGTCCTTAGGCTTTACTCATAGTATTCATGGCGAAGGTTGAAACTGCTTCGTTCATTGTTATATGGTTGGAAACGGGAAATGCTACATGTAGTAATTGGTAAAATGTCTTGGATAATTTGATACTTGGCAATTGTTGTGCTCATGTTTAAGCTCTTGCATCATATACTTTACACCTATTAATGAAGAAATACATAGAGCTTGCTAAAATTTGGTTTGCATAATTGGTCTCTCTAAGGTCTAGATAATTTCTAGTAAAGAGTTTGAACAACAAGGAAGACGGTGTAGAGTCTTATAATGTTTACAATATGTATTTTATGTGAGTTTTGCTGCACCGGTTCATCCTTGTGTTTGTTTCAAATAACCTTGCTAGCCTAAGCCTTGTATCGAGAGGGAATACTTCTCATGCATCCAAAATCCTTGAGCCAACTACTATGCCATTTGTGTCCACCATACCTACCTACTACATGGTATTTCTCCGCTATTCCAAAGTAAATTGCTTGAGTGCTACCTTTAAACAATTCAAATTTATCACCTCTGATTTGTGTCAATGTTTTATAGCTCATGAGGAAGTATGTGGTGTTTATCTTTCAATCTTGTTGGGCAACTTTCACCAATGGACTAGTGGCTTCATCCGCTTATCCAATAATTTTGCAAAAAAGAGCTGGCAATGGAATTCCCAGTCCCAAATTAATTAACAAAAATAGACACTCCTCCATGGTATGTGATTGTTGGACGGCACCCGAAGGATTCGGTTAGCCATGGCTTGAGAAAGCAAAGGTGGGGAGGAGTGTCATCATAATAAAACTAAAATAAAAAGGCACTCCTTCATGGTATGAGATTGTTGGCAGGCACCCGAGGATTCGGTTAGCCATGGTTTGTGAAAGAAAGGTTGGAAGGAGTGCCACACAAAAATAAAAATAATTCATGGGAGCCGCTCTTTGAAGGTTTGTCTGGCAAGGGGGTTAGAGTGCCCACTACCATTCGTTGACAACAACAAACACCTCTCAAAATTTTACTGTTATGCTCTCTTTATGTTTTCAAAACCAAAGCTCTAGCACAAATATAGCAATCAATGCTTCCCTCTGCGAAGGGCCTTTCTTTTACTTTTATGTTGAGTCAGTTCACCTATTTCTCTCCATCTCAAGAAGCAAACACTTGTGTGAACTGTGCATTGATTCCTACATACTTGCATATTGCACTTGTTATATTACTTTGCATTGACAACTATCCATGAGATATACATGTTATAAGTTGAAAGCAACCGCTGAAACTTAATCTTCCTTTGTGTTGCTTCAATACCTTTACTTTGATTTATTGCTTTATGAGTTAACTCTTATGCAAGACTTATTGATGCTTGTCTTGAAAGTACTATTCATGAAAAGTCTTTGCTTTATGATTCATTTGTTTACTCATGTCATTACCAATGTTTTGATTGCTGCATTCATTACATATGCTTACAATAGTATGATCAAGGTTATGATGGCATGTCACTCCATAAATTATCTTTGTTATCGTTTACCTACTCGGGACGAGCAGGAACTAAGCTTGGGGATGCTGATACGTCTCCGACGTATCGATAATTTCTTATGTTCCATGCCACATTATTGATGATATCTACATGTTTTATGCATACTTTATGTCATATTTATGTGTTTTCTGGAACTAACCTATTGACGAGATGCCGAAGGGCCAGTTCCTGTTTTCTGCTGTTTTTGGTTTCAGAAATCCTAGTAAGGAAATATTCTCGGAATTGGACGAAATCAACGCCCAGGGTCCTATTTTCACACGAAGCTTCCAGAAGACCGGAGGAGATACGAAGTGGGGCCACGAGGTGGCGCCACACTAAGGCGGCGCGGCCAGGCTAGGGCCTGCGCCGCCCTGTTGTGTGGGTCCCTCGTGACTCCACCGACCTTGCCCTTCCGCCTACTTAAAGTCTCCGTCGCGAAAACCCTACCACGTTCGACGAAACCAGAGAAAACCTTCTAGAGCCGCCGCCATCGCGAAGCCAAGATCTGGGGGACAGGAGTCTCTGTTCCGGCACGCCACCGGGACGGGGAAGTGCCCCCGGAAGGCTTCTCCATCGACACCACCGCCATCTTCATCAACGCTGCTGTCTCCCATGAGGAGGGAGTAGTTCTCCATCGAGGCTCAGGGCTGTACCGGTAGCTATGTGGTTCATCTCTCTCCTATGTACTTCAATACAATAATCTCATGAGCTGCCTTACATGATTGAGATTCATATGATGATGCTTGTAATCTAGATGTCATTATGCTAGTCAAGTGGATTTTACTTATGTGATCTCCGGAGACTCCTTGTCCCACGTGTGTAAAGGTGACAGTGTGTGCACCGTGTGGGTCTCTTAGGCGATATTTCATAGAATACTTATTCACTGTTATGAATGGCATAGTGAAGTGCTTATTTATATCTCTTTATGATTGCAATGTGTTTTGTATCACAATATATCTGTGTGCTACTCTAGTGATGTTATTAAAGTAGTTTATTCCTCCTGCACAGTGTAATGGTGACAGTGTGTGCATCGTGTAGTACTTGGCGTAGGCTATGATTGTGATCTCTTGTAGATTATGAAGTTAACTATTGCTATGATAGTATTGATGTGATCTATTCCTCCTTTCGTAGCGTGAAGGTGACAGTGTGCATGCTATGTTAGTACTTGGTTTGGTTATGTTGATCTGTTATGCACTCTAAGGTTATTTAAATACGAACATTGAATATTGTGGAGCTTGTTAACTCCGGCATTGAGGGTTCGTGTAATCCTACACAGTTAGTGGTGTTCATCATCCAACAAGAGGGTGTAGAGTCTAGCATCTATTTATTTATTCTATTATGTGATCAATGTTGAGAGTGTCCACTAGTGAAAGTATGATCCCTAGGCCTTGTTCCTAAATCTTGCTATCGCTGCTTGTTTCTTGTTTCTTGCATTTATACTTCCTGCAATATTACTACCATCAACTGCACGCCAGCAAGCACTTTTCTGGCGCCGTACTACTGCTCATATTCATTCATACCACTTGTATTTCACTATCTCTTCGCCGAACTAGTGCACCTATTAGGTGTGTTGGGGACACAAGAGACTTCTTGCTTTGTGGTTGTAGGGTTGCTTGAGAGGGATATCTTTGACCTCTTCCTCCCTGAGTTCGATAAACCTTGGGTGATCCACTTAAGGGAAACTTGCTGCTGTTCTACAAACCTCTGCTCTTGGAGGCCCAACACTGTCTACAAGAATAGAAGCACCCGTAGACATCAGACGCCATCAACTGTTACACCTTTGTTGAATATCATGTGAGTTGCTATGCATGTTCGTCTTGTCTGAAGTAAGGGTGATTTATCATGATTAAATGGTTTGAGTATGCATATTGTTAGAGAAGAACATTGGGCCGCCAACCAAAGCCATGTATCATGGTGGAAGTTTCAGCTTGGACATTAATCCTCAATCTCTTATGAGAATATTATCTGTTGTTGAATGCTTAAGTATTAAAGAGGAGTCCATTATCTGTTTTCTATGTTGTCCCGGTATGGATGTCCTCAAGTTGAGATCTATCAAAACTGAGAAATCAAATGCGATCTATCTCCTTGGACCTTTGTATAGGTGGCATAGAGGTACCCCTTTGTGACACTTGGTTGAAACATATGTAATGCAATGATAATCCATGGAAATCCGAGCTAATTAGGACAAGGTGCGGGCACTATTGGTATTCGATGCATGAGGCTTGCAACTTATAAGAGGTTTTATGCATAACACATATGAATTATTACTACCGTTGACAAAATTGTTTCCGTGTTTTCAAAATAAAAAGCTCTAGCACATGAGTAATCCATGCTTCCCTCTGTGAAGGGCCTTTCTTTTACTTTATGTTGAGTCAGTTTACCTACTTCTTTCTATCTTAGAAGCAAACACTTGTGTCAACTGTGTGCACTGATTCTTACATGTTTACTTATTGCACTTGTTATATTACTTTATGTTGACAACTATCCATGAGATATACATGTTACAAGTTGAAAGCAATTGCTGAAACTTAATCATCCTTTGTGTTGCTTCAAAACCTTCTATTAAGAATTTATTGCTTTATGAGTTAACTCTTATGCAAGACTTATTGATGCTTGTCTTGAAAGTACTATTCATGAAAAGTCTTTGCTATATGATTCAGTTGTTTAGTCATTATCTTTACCATTGCTTTGAATCACTTCATTCATCTCATATGCTTTACAATAGTATTGATCAAGATTATGATAGTAGCATGTCACTTCAGAAATTATCCTTGTTATCGTTTACCTACTCGAGGGCGAGTAGGAACTAAGCTTGGGGATGCTTGATACGTCTCAAACGTATCTATAATTTCTTATGTTCCATGCTAGTTATATGACAATACTCACATGTTTTATATACACTTTACATCATTTTGATGCATTTTCCGGCACTAACCTATTAACAAGATGCCGAAGCATCGGTTCCTGTTTTCTGCTGTTTTTGGTTTCAGAAATCCTACACAGGAAATATTCTCGGAATTGGACGAAACAAAAGCCCACGGTCTTATTTTGCACGGAGCCTTCCAGAAGTCCAAAGAGGAGACGAAGAGGGGCGACAAGGCGGCCACACCCTAGGGGGGCGCGGCCCCAGCCCTGGGCGCGCCGCCCTATGGGGTGGGCCCCTCGAGCGTCCCCCGACTCTGCCCCTTCGCCTATATATTCTCTCCGTCGCGAAAACCCTAGTATCGAGAGCCACGATACGAGAAAAGTTCCAGAGACGCCGCCGTCGCCAATCCCATCTCGGGGGATTCAGGAGATCGCCTCTGGCACCCTGCCGGAGAGGGGAATCATCACCGGAGGGCTCTACATCACCATGCCCGCCTCCGGACTGATGCGTGAGTAGTTCATCCTTGGACTATGGGTCCATAGCAGTAGCTAGATGGTTGTCTTCTCCTCTTGTGCTATCATGTTTAGATCTTGTGAGCTGCCTATCATGATCAAGATCGTCTATTTGTAATGCTACATGTTGTGTTTGTTGGGATCCGATGAATATGGAATACTATGTCAAGTTGATTAATTCATCTATCATATATGTGTTGTTTATGTTCTTGCATGCTCTCCGTTGCTAGTAGAGGCTCTGGCCAAGTTGATACTTGTAACTCCAAGAGGGAGTATTTATGCTTGATAGTGGGTTCATGCCTCCATTGAATGCAGGACGGTGATGAGAAAGTTCTAAGGTTGTGGATGTGCTGTTGCCACTAGGGATAAAACATCGATGCTTTGTCTAAGGATATTTGTGTTGATTACATTACGCACATTAATTAATGCAATTGTCTGTTGTTTGCAACTTAATACTGGAAGGGGTGCGGATGCTAACCCGAAGGTGGACTTTTTAGGCATAGATGCATGCTGGATAGCGGTCTATGTTCTTTGTCATAATGCCCTAAGTAAATCTCATAGTAGTCATCATGATATGTATGTGCATTGTTATGCCCTCTCTATTTGTCAATTTCCCAACTGTAATTTGTTCACCCAACATGTTATTTATCTTATTGGAGAGACACCACTAGTGAACTGTGGACCTCGGTCCATTCTTTTACATCTGAAATACAATCTACTGCAATCTCTGTTCTCTGTTGTTCTTCGTAAACAAACATCATTCTCCACACCATACGTTTAATCCTTTGTTTACAGCAAGCCAGTGAGATTGACAACCTCACTGTTAAGTTGGGGCAAAGTATTGTGATTGTGTTGTGCAGGTTCCACGTTGGCGCCGGAATCCCTGGTGTTGCGCCGCACTACACTCCTCTACCAACAACCTTCACGTGGCCTTCATCTCCTACTGGTTCAATAACCTTGGTTTCTTTCTGAGGGAAAACTTACTGCTGTGCGCATCACACCTTCCTCTTGGGGTTCCCAATGGACGTGTGCATCACGCGCCATCAGGGGGCAAATCCCTTGGTGGAGATGTTCCAATGTGCCCGATCTATGGTGGGGTGAAGTTTGAGAGGGTTCTAGTGGTGGGAAAGCCCTAGGGAGAGGTGGAGATGAAGGGGGCGGCGCCCATGGAGTCTATGGTGGAGGGGGGAAGTGAGGAAGAAGAACCCCAAGGGGTAACCTCGCCCCTCCCCACTTAACCAGTCGCACGACCGGCGCCCGACCCGGCTGACCGGATTGGTGACCGGAAGGGCCGGCGCATGGGCCGGTCCAACCGGACCAGGGACCAGGCAGCACATTTCTGCCTCGTTTTGCCCCTATTCTTTGTGCATTTGTGTGTGAGTGATCATATGATGACATGTACATATAGATAGATAGATGTATGATGAGAGGAGCACAGACATGGGGTAGGAAACACAAGGTTTTCTAGACATACCCATTGGAGTGAAATCCAAACAAGATGTAAATAGCAACAATGGGCATGATTCGAAATATATCAAGAATCATAAATCATTTTGAAATAGTTTTTGCAATAAGATCATTTAGCCTTATATAGTCAAATCAATTTGCAATTGAGGCTTAATGAGGGGCGGGGGATTACTCCCCCTATGTTAAAGCGCAAATGTCATGAGACCTCGAAGAGACATGCTTTGGTCCATATAATGACATTGGGTCTATTTATGTTGCACACATAGGTATGCATCATACCAAGACATGGTAAGATGACTATCCCCATATGTGTTGCTCCTCTAAGCTAGATAGCAAGATAAATGCAAGAATATAGCGCAACAAGTTATTCAATCTAAGTTTTTAGGATTAGGAATACCAAGTTCTCCTCTCAAGTTTACAAACCGGGCTTCATCCAAAGGCTTAGTGAAAATATCCGCCAATTGGTACGCTGTTCCCACATGAGTGAGATCAATGTCCCCATTGGCAACATGGTCACGTAGGAAGTGATGGTGAATGTCAATGTGTTTGGTGCGACAATATTGAACTGGGTTATTGGCGATCTTTATTGCACTTTCTTTGTCACATAGAAGAGGCACCGTACCAAGAGACACACCATAGTCTTTCAAGTTTGCTTCATCCATAACAACTGAGTGCAACAAGATGCCGCAGATATGTATTCGGCTTCGGCGGTGGATAGAGCAGTGGAGTTTTGTTTCTTGGATGACCAACTCACCAATGACCGGCCAATAAATTGACAAGCCCCGGAGGTAGACTTCCGGTCAACCTTATCACCGGCCCAATTGGAATCCGAATAGCCAATGAGTTCAAAGGTTGACCCCTTTGGATACCACAACCCGAGAGTAGGAGTAAGAACAAGGTATCTTAGAATCCGTTTGATCGCCATCAAATGGCTCTCCTTAGGACCAGATTGAAAATGAGCACACATCCCTACACTTAACATGATATCCGGCCTAGAAGCGCAAAGGTAGAGCAAGTATCCTATCATGGAACAATATACCTTTATATCCACATCCTTCTCACCATCACATGAGCCAATGCAAGTTGCCCCTTCACGGGGATGGGTGTCTTCATTGGGCTTGCATTGGTCATGTTGAACTTCTTGAGCATGTCCTTCACATACTTTTCGTGAGAGATGAAGGTGCCTTGTGCAAGTTGCCTCACTTGGAAGCCTAGGAAGAACTTCAACTCTCCCATCATGGACATCTCAAATTTCCTAGTCATCAATAGCTCAAAAGCTTTGTTATAATTGGTGTTAGTTCCACCAAATATAATATCATCAACATATATTTGACATATAAATAAGCCACCCCCTTTAACCCGCTTGGTGAAAACGGTGGAATTGACCGCACCCATGCAAAACCCATCATGTAGTAAGAAATACCTAAGGAACTCATACCAAACACGTG
Organism: Lolium perenne; assembly: GCF_019359855.2. Lineage (NCBI taxonomy): Eukaryota > Viridiplantae > Streptophyta > Magnoliopsida > Poales > Poaceae > Lolium > Lolium perenne. Next base: position 48,453,918 of record NC_067244.2, read on the forward strand.
GAGCTTGCTTGAGACCATAGAGTGCCTTATGGAGTAAATACACATGGTTGGGTCGGTGTGGGTCTTCGAAACCCGGGGGTTGAGCTACATATGCAGTTTCTTTAAGGGGACCATTCAAAAATGCACTTTTAACATCCATTTGATATAGTTTGAAATTGTGGAAAGATGCAAATGCAAGCAAAAGACGAATAGCTTCAAGACGGTCTACCGGCGCAAAGGTATCCTCAAAATACATACCTTCTATTTGGGCAAACCCTTGCGCCACTAACCTTGCTTTATTTCTTATAACAATGCCATTCTCATCTTGCTTGTTCTTGAATACCCATTTGGTCCCAATGACATTGATGCGATGATCCTTGGGTCTCTCAACTAGAGACCATACTTCATTACGAGTGAAACACTCCAATTCTTCTTGCATGGCAATTACCCAATCCGGATCAACCAAGGCTTCATGTACCTGTTGAGTGGCTCAAAACTAGACACAAAAGCATGGTGTTGACAATAAGTGATAAGTAATACATGGTGTCTACGAGTTACCACTCCTTTTGAGATGCTACCAAGGACTTGATCTACTTTCATGCCACTTGCCCTTTTAGCAGCCTTGATCTTCCGAATGGTTCCTTCATGATCAACAAATTCATCTCTTGCTAGTACTCGATCATGAGGGACAACTTGAGCTTGAACATGAGTTGTGGATGTTTCTTGATCATCATCATGGTCTTGCTCAGTGGGTTTAGGGCTTTCTTCTTGTTCTTCGGAATGTGGCTCATCTTGAGTAGAGGATAAGTCTTGAGCTGCACTTGATGGTTCAGCTTGAGTTAAGCTAGGCTCCACTTGGGCTGAGCTTGATACTTCTATTCCATCACTTTGATCATTAGTATGAACTTTTGTGGGCTGGATGTGTCCAATGCCCATAAGCTTGATGGCAGTAGAAGGATCATCATCACCTGCAGCACATGGAACAACTTGCTCCACTTGGGAGCCATTATCCTCCAAGAACACCACGTCACAAGATACTTCAATAGCCCCAGTGGACTTGTTGTAGTATCTATAGGCGTGGGAGTTCTCCGCATATCCAACAAATGTGCCCTCTATAGTTCTAGTTTCAAATTTACCGAGCTTCCCTTTATTGTTTTTAACAAGACATTTGCATCCAAAGACACGAATGTACATGACATTAGGTTTGTTACCTGTGAGAAGCTCGTATGGAGTTTTATTATGTAGAGGGCGAAGGAAGAGCCGGTTGGAGTAGTGGACAGCTGTAGAGATGGCTTCTCCTAAAAAATTATGGAGTGAATTGAATTCACTCAACATAGTTCTTGCCATCTCAATAATAGTCCGGCTCTTCCTTTCAACAACACCATTTTGTTGAGGGGTGTACGGAGCTGAAAACTCATGCTTGATGCTCTCATCATCAACAAACTCTTGCATAGTGTAGTTCTTGAACTCGGTGCCATTGTCGGTCCTTATCCCCTTGATCTCAGATTCATACATACGTTGAGCCTTCTTGGCGAAGATGATGAACTCTCTCTGGGTCTCATCCTTAGACTTGAGGAGAAAGACCCAAGAGTATCTTGAGTAATCATCAACAATGACTAGTCCGTACTTGCTCCCACCAAGAGTATCATAATGTGATGGCCCAAAGAGATCCAAATGAAGGAGCTCCAAGGGCCTAGATGTGGTGACGATGCTCTTGATAGGATGTCTCTTCTTGAGTTGCTTTCCAGCTACACATGCACTACATACACGATCTTTCTCAAAAGAAATGTTGGTTAGTCCAACAATGTGCTCTCCCTTTAGGAGTTGTTTAAGATTTCTCATGTTGACATGACCAAGCCGGTGATGCCACAACCAACCTTCGTCATGTTTGGCCGCCATTAGACATGTGGAGGGAGAGGGGCTCTCTTTCGAGAGGTCAACCACGTAAAGGTTGTTCTCCACATATCCAATAAGGACCAATTTGAGATTATCACTCCTAAAGACTTTCACACAATAACTAGTAAAATATGAATTGTAGCCGGCATCTGCAAGGTGATATATAGAAAGCAAATTATAGCCAAGGGATTCAACAAGCATGACTGTCTCAAGGCACAAGTCCTTAGAGATTGCCACCTTGCCATACCCAAGTACCTTTCCCTTTGAATTGTCACCAAAGGTGATGCTTGACTTCTTGTTAATATCCTCAATGCATTGGTCAAGCACACCTCTTCCTCCGGTCATATGATTGGTGCATCCACTATCAAACACCCATTTTGGACCACCGGAGGAATACCCCTACAAAATCAAGTAGAGGTTTTAGGAACCCATCGATTAATGGGTTCCTTTGTAATGGCAACAACATCTTTTGGTACCCAAATTGAGTACCCTCTATAAGCATAGCCATTACGAGAGCCAACATATTTAGCATAAACATCACCATAATAATCAACAAATAATCATAGTGATTGTTAGGTCACGTGCGGTCACCACTAGTGGCTTTGTCGTTTGAGGCTTTGCAAACATTAGTGACCTTCTTGTTCTTCTCTTGAGGGGGTTTCTCCTTCTTGTAGTTCTTCTTCTTGTAGGACTTGGGAGCATGCCCAAGTCGATGCTTTTGATTGTTTTACCTTTGCTTACTCAAAAGGTCATCCAATCCCATCTTATTCTTGGCGGTGGTGAGCTTGGCTAGTTCCTTTGCCAACCTAGCATTTTCCTCAACAATAGTTACTTTCTCACAAGCCGATTCATTAGGATGATAGTTGAGACCATATTTGGTCACCAAGGATTCAAGGTATGTATTGGTCTCAACATGCAAAGATAGTTCCTCTTGTAAACGAACATGTTCCGCAACAAGTTTAGCATGCACACAAGTAAATGAGGTCGAGGAACTAGCAACCTTTTCAACAACAATGGGATCATTCATTGATCAAAGAGCCTTCTTGTAGGTTTCTTGGAGTAGGTCATGGTTCTCTCCAAGTTTCTTGAGCTCATCCTTAACAAGCTTGTTAGCTCTTTCAAGGTGGTCAAGATCCCTAGTGAGAGAAGCATGAGCAACTTCAAGCTCCTTCTTTGAAGCATCGAGCTCTTGGGCCAATAACTGAGCCCTTTCAATAGTTTCAAGATCCTTAACTTTATCTAGTTCAAAAGTTTCAATTTGTTGCTTGTGAGGCCTTGAGATATGCACCATTAGGTTTTTAGCTCTTGTCTTAGGAGATTGAATCTCCATTCTTTATCATTCAAATGATATTCTAATTCCTCAATGGACTCATCCTTTTCTTTGAGGGAGTCCATCAAGAAATCAAACTTGACAAGAGCATCACCACGAAGAGTGCACCTTACTTTCTAAAGTTCCTTGAGCATAGCTAACTCTTCTTGATTTTAAGTTTCATCATCAAGAACACAAGTAGGAAGGTGGGGATTCCATTACCTTTGTTTCTCTTGCCATTAGACAAGAGCCAACGATCGTAGAGGGGGGAGAGTCATCGGAGTCATCATCATGAGTTGTTCTTGCCATGAAGGAAGAACCAACATCATTCTCCGTGGAGTAATCCTTGGAGTAATCATATGTGAAGAGTGGCCCGGGTTTGAAGAAAGCCAAACCAACCACTCCGGCCTCCTTCTCCTCATCTTCTTCTTCTTCATCGGAAGTGTACTCGCCCCAACAAAGGCTCTTCCCTTGTTCTTCTTGTATCGATCGTTGATTGGGTTTGGCTTCAGTCTTGGCTTGACTCCTTTCACAATTTTTGGCTTGTCTACCCTTTTGTCATAAGGGCACTCATTTGCAAAGTGACCATCTTCATCACAGTTGTAGCACGTTCTCTTCTTCTTGTTCTCATTGAGGAACATTGGAAACTTCGCCTTATACTTCTTGGCAAAGAAGGCAAAGTCTGTTGCGATGTCACTAGTTGATGTCATCTCTTCATCTTCTTCAATTTCATAGTCTTATTCTCTTTCATGGTCAGCTCTAGCCTTCAGGGCAAGGTTGTATGAGGATTCATCAACACGGTTCATAGCCATGAGCCTTTCTCCTGTCTTAGCCATGTTCTCATTGGCTGCCACATAGGAGACAAGATCATCTGCGTTTAGATCATCTTTCTTGGTAAGGATTTGCAAGTTGAGTGCAAGGTTGGTGTCCTTTTGCTTGACTGCAATCATGGCAATGACCTTGGACTTTATGAATTCTTCATTCATCTCAAAACCATCGTTGTATTTTTCACATCCAAGACCCTTGACCTTCACTCTAAGAGCACCAAGTCTTCCATAGGCATCGGCTAAGGATTATCCTTGCCTAATCATGAACATAGTTGCCTCAGTCTTTGCTGACTCGTAGAGAGCTGATTGGATCAGATCGGTTCCCTCTTGGAGTACTACGATCCGATCCCACAACTCTTTAGCGGAGTCAATGTCATTGACTTGATCAAGAAGCTTGCGGTTGATGCCACTCCTGATCTTGTCACATGCAGAAGTATTGAGTTGACGGTTGTAGAATTCGGTGGAGGTCAACCGAATGGGATCTTGTGGCTTTCGGTATCCATTGACAATGATCTCCCACAACTCCACATTGCAGTTGCGAATATGAGACTCCATATAGGATTTCCAAAAAGGAAAGTGAGTTCCATCAAAATGGGGAACATTCCCACTATGGTTTATATGAGGCATGGGAGAAGTATTTTTGGGATAGTCATGATTGACTTCATGGAAACTTTCCGGAGGGACCGAAGCCCCACTAGAAGTCTCACTAGTCAGGTTCTTAAGCATGGCATTCATTTGTGCCATTTGGCTTTGGAGTTCATCCTCCTTCAACTTTTTCTCAGCATCATATGCCAAGAATCTGGTTTTCATCTCCTTAACCGAAAGGTTAGAATTTTCATCCAGACCCTCGAATAGTTTATCCATCTCACTCTTAAGGCTGTGAAGCCCTTAAAAAGGGTCACGGCTCTGATACCAATTGAAAGTTCAGAGATGGTAAACCTAGAGGGGGTGAATAGGTTTCTACAAATTTTAATTCTTTCTTTGCAATATTAGGCTTTGCGGAATATAAAGGTGAGCCTAATGCAAACTAGGTGAGGCAACCTATATGATGATACAAGTAACTCAAGCATGAAGGCTCTCACAGGAAGTTATATCACAAGTAAGGAGTTCGGTTAGAGATAACTGATAGCACGCGGAGACGAGGGTTTATTCCCGTGTTCCCTTCCTTTGCAAGAAGGTACGTCACGTTTGGAGGGGTGGAGGTCCCACGAAGGATTCCCCAACGCCACGAAGGCTCACCCTATTCTCCGGAGCCTATCCCAGGAAGGAATAGCTCACTCACTTGTGGTAGACTTTGAGGTAACCTCCAAACCTTCACAATCTTGTCAAGAGCAAATCCACAGCCCAGATGCTTCCGGACCTCTTTTGCCCACCTAGGGTTTCCAAAGAACCCTAGAGAGCAAGTATCTTGATGAATACAAGGGGGAACAAGATTTGGCTTGGTAGAACGGTAGATCGGGACCTCCTCTATCTTTTCCCCGGAGGGATTTGAGTTTGGGTGGAGGAGGAGGTAGATCTGAGGCTTTTGGTGTTTCTAACAATGGAGTATGTGTGAGAGAGAGCTCAAGAACGGCTTGTAGTGTAGTGTCTAACTGTTCAAAGGTAGGAGAAGGGGGTTTTATAGTGTAACTTGAAATCTGGCCGTTGCAACTTGACACCTCAGCATTTTCTTCAAGGAACCCGGTCAACCGGGCCTGGGACCGGGTAGTCCGGCGCAGGGGCCGGTCAGACCGGGCCAGGGACAGGGCCTTCCGGTTCAAACCGGAGCTGGGACCGGATCTTGACCGGGGCAGGATTTGACGCGCAGTAATAGCCTCCGGATGTCATCAGCGCCGGAGCCGGTTGGCGCCGGGGCATCCGGTCCACAGCCCGGTTGGACCGGGCGTATGACCGGACTAGGCCGGTCCAAACCGGACCTCAAGCCGGGCCAGCACCGGGTGATGGGAAAAGCTTACTGGATAGTGCTCGGTGTGCCGCGGTCCTGGGGCCGGTCGACGCCGGGCCACCTGGTGCCACGGTCGGTCTGACCGGGCCTAGGACCGGCCAGTTGTTGTGGAGGCCTTCTTCATTTTTGTCGAAGTGGGGGGGTCTCCCTTTACCTTCTTGTTCCATTGATACACCATTATGCCTATTTGGCTAATACTTGAATAATCTCATAGACATGTATTAGACCAAAATACTCTAGCAAGGTGTCATTGTTACCAAAATAATGGATAAGGGTGAAATACCCTTACAAAGGTTAGTATCAATGGTTTCTCTTACTTGGAATTGGATTGAATAATAGCCTAAGGTTATGCTCCAGAGATAATGATGTGATCATCAAGATCTATGGTTAGTCCTCTCCTTTCCCTGAGATTTAATAAATATGAATGTGGATAGATAAGGATGGAATGATCAAAGTTTGTGAAAGAACTTGTGTGAGTGTCCTTGGCATGAGTTCAAGATTAGAATTAAAGATAAACCATGAAGATCATGGTAGGAACACAGATTAGTTGAATACATGGAAAAAAAAGATAAGTAAAGAATGGTTTCCTATTTCTTTCTTGTCATGTGGTTTATAATTGAATAAACATTCATGTGTGGTTGTAAGGAATACCATGTTATGATCCTTTAGAAGATTTGGTATTTGATCCTTACTTAAGGTGTTGTGTAATAGTTCTAGTTCCATTTGATCTAACCTATGAATTAAATTATGTATACCAAAAACAAGGTTTTAGCAAAGGTCGCATTGAAGTTTATAGCGCTTGACTTGATGATCTATTTCAATTCCGTCAACTCAAGTGAAACTTCAGTCTGTGTGACAAGTTTTATTTGAAAGCGCGAAAATTCCCCGGATTTTCTATGCATAAATGCAATGCACACATCCATTTTCTTTTTTTGTAACCCCAAATCCTGGGATGTTACAGATATGATGGACCTCAGCAGATTGCAGAGGTTGCCGGTGAGGAATCCTATAAGAGGCCTTGAGGAAGGTTGACCAACGTCGTCCACTTCCACGACGAGGAGGGTCTAGAGAACTTCATACGAGTCATCTTTGAGCCTACGTGCCATGGGAGCGTGCCCAATCCCTAAGGCTTTTGTGTTATGGTTCGGCAAGATCCCTTCCACAATCACCCTGGTCACCAACACAAGATGCAACTGAGTCATGATGACCACGTTTGACGGTGACAAATTAAATCCATCATCGATCAGGGGTGGACAGCCTTTGCCATTACCATGATCTTAAGATTAGCAACTTTCCCACCTTTCATAAGGAAGCTCTAGGCATCTACAGAGTCGTCATCTTTGACTTCACTTGATGTGAAGTGATGACCAGGTTCCGAACCATGGAGAAGCCGCTAGGAGGTCGTGGAAGATATAAATTGATGATGTCGTTAGCTCTACTGATCTATCTATAGCAGTAAGACCTGTCTAAAGTATTGTCAATCGTGTGTGAACTTATGCTTTGTCTGTTCCTCGTGTCTAAACCTATTAAGCGTCGATCGTAACTGTGGTACTCTCCTTAATAGTTAACCAGTCTGTTTGAACTTATTTGAATGTTCATTTATGTGGTATGTCTGGTAACCGTACCAAATAGCTGCTACTTGCTTTTGGGTTGCTCCATGGATTGCAAACCGTGTAACCAAACACTCTCAGCCGAAATCTCCACTCAGACAAAAAAAACTCTTCATGACCAACCAAACAAAACCAAATATGACCCTAGCTTGTTTTGGGCTGGCTAACATCCACATGACTTGCCCCAGAGAACCCCAAAATCGGTCAAAGATACCAAACACGCCCTAGAGCTTTCCTCGCGGAGACTTGAGAGAATGGGATCGTGTTAGCTCAATCGAAGATGGCTTTAAAATTCGAAGGAAGCTTTTTTTAGCAGGGTGTTCCTCAGTGGTCATAGGTACATTAAGATATGCGCTAGCATTTTTTTCTCCCAAACAACTTTTTTTTATCTCCCACACCATAAAACCTTTGAACTTGAAACTTTGCAAATCATTAAAACATTTGAGATAGAATATGGAAAAAATAATTTAGAATTTTATGGAATTGAATATATTGGTTTATCTAAAAATGATTTGAATTTAAATATTTGAATTTTTTAATTTCTCCCAAAAATTCAAAACTATATTTTGTATGTTTTTTTAAAGGAATACGGTAGGAGATGCCCCTACAATAAATATTTTAGAAAAAATAATATGAACCCAAATCTACGTTCGTGGGGCTTGAACCTATGAACTAAGCTTTATTTTGTACATTTTAGATTCTAGTTGTAATGTTTGAGTGCCCAGCAAAGTTTCAAATCTGTACTTTATATAGTGCGTAGTGGAGAAGGACGGGGGGAAATCTGAGGTAAGACGAACAATGATGCAAATATTAAAATATTCCTAAATGAATAGTGATGTATATGGTTCAAACACAATCACTTAATACAATAAAAATAAAAACATATTTGATTATAAATAAAATATGAAAAATATACCAATAATGTCAACTCAGTGACAAAGTTTTACTTCTTTTTTAAAAATCCAATGTAATTCAAACAAGTAAGACGTTTGATTATCCCCATTCGATGCGCAACTCAGTGTTGATTACCTTTGTTGCCAGGAAATTCCTTACAATTGTTGATGCCGCTACGGGTAAAACTAATGTCATCTTAATGGGGTGATAATGCGGTCAGAGAAAGTATGACGTGTCTTTCAAATACTGGAAATCTCCAAAGTTTTCAATTCTACGAGTATGAATAACGAATAACTCGAGCTTATCTTGTATATACTAAGGTCCAATCAATGATAAATCTCTGTAATACAAGCAATTTTATTCACATTACACCTAGAATATGAGTCCATATTTTGAGGTAAATAGTTTATGTTTTCGGTTTGTAATCGATTTTGCGCAGTGTTCACTGAAACAAGCATAAATTTCTCACACGGAGTTTCTTTTCAACGTATAACTACTCAAAATTTTCAGAACAAACACATGCATCCAAGTGTATTCATCAAATATCAAGGTAGGGCGGCTGCCCTACCTTTGCCCCTGATAGTGTGTGAGATATATACGAAAAAGGACAACCTCAAAAAATACGGGTGTGCAACCTGCTCACTCACAACTTTTCCCTTTCAGACCCCTTCCATCACCGGCGAGATCGCTTGGCAGGAGCGAGACGGTGGCGCTAGGGAAACACTAGTTTGGTGGAGGGATGTGTGGCGGCGTTTGAGAAACTACTTAGAACTTGTTTTCTTGTGGGCACGCCGAAGATGGCTTTGAATTAGTAGCCAGCAAGCGGCAGTTCATCTTTCCAAAAAAAAAAAAAGGAGCTTGTTTTGTTCACTCCTTCCGTGCTGACCGACGAAAAACTGGGATGAGAGTTGCGCTAGCTAGCTAGACGAGGATCATCTGGAATAGCATGTCGTTCCAGATGTCAATGGGCCCTGGCAGGCACCAGTGCACGCAGTCGTTGTAGAGCTGCACCTTGTCGTTGGGGCGGTGGCCGTAGCGGCTGGGGTGGCCGTCCGGCCGCATGAGCATCGCGGCGGTGGCGTCCATGAGCATGAGCCGCATCGTCCCCTTGGCCCGCGCGGCCTTCTCCGCCGCTCGGTACTCCTCCATCTGCGCCGCGTAGAACCGGAGGTCCGGGCCCCGGCCGTCCATCATGGAGGTCTGGTTGCTCAGGAGCGGCTCCGTCCGTCTGCAGTCGCCGCCCTGGTCCCAGGTCCCGTTGTCGAAGTGCGACATGGGCGACAGCGTCCGCACGATCACCCGCCCCGTGACGTTGTCCAGCGCGTTGATCGCCTGCAGCGCCACGCGCCAGGCCTTGCGGTGCGAGTAGTGCAGGGTGAGGTCCGGCACGCCGTACTGGCGGCTGCAGAAGCTGCAGCCGACGAGGCGGCGCTTCTCGTAGAAGAGCGAGGGGCGGGAGAACCAGTTGGCGGCGGAGACGAGCACGTAGTCGAACCGGGGCACCTGGGACACCCACCTGTCGTCCGGCTCGTCCAGGTAGAGGCTGTAGTGGGCGGTGTGCGCGGGGTCGTCGTGGGCGGGCTCCCGCGCCCGCACCAGGAACGGCGACCAGAACATGGCGACGGTGAAGTTGTACGCCCTGTAGTGGTACACCTTGTTCTGCTGGTCCGATGGATCCGGCGACACGTCCTTGGGAGACGCGACCTGCGCGAGGAGGCAGAGCAGAGACTGCATGTGGTTGCGAGCCAGGGAGTCGCCCACGAAGGCGAGGGACCTGTGGCGGGCGAATCGCAGGAACTGCGCCGGGTCGAAGCGCGGCAGCTCGCACCCCGACGGCCTCCACCGCCATTTGAGGAAGCCGAGGTCGGGGCGGCCGTACTTGAGGCAGTTCTGGTGCTCCTGGATCAGGCCGCACGTCTTGTGGCTGTAGGCGGGCGCCGCCGTGTCCGGCACCCACTCGCCGCGGAAGATGTCGCACTGCTTCATCACGCTCACCACCGGCTCCTCCAGCTTGGCGGCGGGCGGCACGCCGACGCCGACGCCGACGTGCCCCATGTAGTGCACGTGGGTGAGGAGGATGAGGACGGCTAGGGCCAGCAAGTAGACCGGCACCGGGCCGGAGAGCAGCTTCGCCGAGAAATGGACCTTCATTTCCTCCTTAAGCCGGGCAGTGTCTCGGCTTTGGCTACTCTCCTCTTCTTCACACAACTGCTGATATATCAACCCGGCCATGTCCTCGCGTCGCATACTGTCTGGAATAACCTGTAGTTGGGTCGTGCATCATGGTTGGATGCAAGTTTGAGATCATAATAATTGATCCATCACATCGTTACAAGGGTTATATTATGTCAACAGAATGAAGAATATCTTCACGATCCGATGGGTGGTGGACTAAAAATCTCCACAAGACGCCCATCGTATCCTAGCTAAACCGATCATCAAAGCCATGACAGACGTACAACAGCCTATATAACGTTACAACGTGCTAGACACGATAGGCATGACCACTACATCATAGTATGCTTCTGATTGTTTCATCCGGTGATGGTCGATGCACGCCGTGCCATGCCAGACTCCGGGATAAACATGCATCCCATGCTGGACCAGGGTGAGTGAATCACGCCAAGTTGAGCCTTATCTTTTTTTGTTTGCAGAATGTGTCCTTGAGCAAAGTTTGTCTCAGTTTGTCTCGTTGTCGGTGATTATACTGTGCGGGTAACCAAACCAAAATATAATTTCTTGTTGATGTCAGTCCATCTAGATTTTTGATGGGTTTTGCATCTACCCATTTAGTGAATTTGTCGACGATGACTAGCACATGTGTCTCCTTTGTGGGACATCTTGAAGGGCTCCACCATATCTAGCCCTAGGCCGCGAATGGCCATGTGAGAGTGACGGTTTTCTAAATTGTTGCTGGTATATGAGCTTGGCGAGCGAATTTGTAATAGTTGGACTATGCTTTTTTGTGTCCGTGTGTGCTCTGAGCGGCTAGTAGAAACCATGTCGCATTGCTTTAGCTGCAAGCGACCGTAAAACAAGGCATATAAATTTAGTTAAAAGTCAACATTGCTTAAGTTTGAGTAAGCATAGAGATTAAAAAAAATAGGAGTATCCCAAATACCAAATCAGTTTGACTAAGTATATAGATTTAAAAATAGGAGTATCTACCAAATCTATATCAATAGATATACCACAAGATTTGTTTTCATAGTGTATTCATTCACTAGTATAAAATATAGTGTCATTTTCGTGTAAAGGTTCGGTCAAACTTAACATGGTTTAACTTTTAACTAAAAATCCATGCCGTGCTTTTCTAAACATGGCGATAGTACAAATTCGGAGAAAACTCAATGGAGACGCTCACGATATAGCTAAGTTAGCTGCCCGATCTGGTGAGGTTAGCGTGTGGTTGCCACCTCTCCCAGATGATGTGCTAGATTTGTAATCGGAACATCGTCATCTCTGAATCCAATGCATGAACTACTTAGGTCTAGTTTGGCAACAAAGTATTTATGAAACTGAGGTAGTATTATGAAACTATAGTATTTTATGCATCGTCCGGCAATACTTCAGTTTCAGAAGAAAAAAATTCAAATCGTTTTTTCAATATTTTAAAACTAACACGTTTTAAGGTATAATAAAGTATTAATACTGCAGCCTTTAGTCACAGCCAAACAAATCAAAGTATTTGAAACTGTGATTTTAAGAAACTATAGCATTGTTGAAATACTTTTAAAATATTTTTCTACCAAACACAGCCTTACCCCTAAAAAGTGTCGTTAACTAGTTTAGCTAGCTCAACACCTCGGCTTACTCCATCCGGTCCAGCTACAGCATCCACACTCTAGCTCAGTGGTGGCGTCTCGTCGCCAGTGGAGGGGATGTACAACGGCGGTAGTGCTGCACAAGGTATGGGAGTAAGGGGACGTGAAATTTTGACAAAAAGAACCACATGCCCCAACAAATTGGTAGGAAGGACCACCTGTAAATGAAATTGCAAAAAAAAAAACACCTCTTTATGGCCGCAGGCATGCCACCAGAGCTGATGGTGGTATGTGCGTGGCACATACCACCATCACCTCTGACGGCAGGCCTGCCACACATTACCCAGGAACGGTCGCCGTAGAGTGTGGTGGGCCCTGCCGCCACGGCGCGTGGCGGAACGCTGAGCTGGCACGTCGTCACGTCATCCTGTCTCCACAACCATCGATGGCATGTTGCCACATCATCATGCCGCCACAGCCAACGACGGCATGGCCCACCATCGACGTCATCCTGCCGCCACAGCCAACGGCGGCACATCGCCACGTCATCTTGCCACCACGGCCAACGGAGGTAGGTGCCACATGTCGCCTAGTAAGCCCTGCCGCCACTCAGAGGTGGTCATTTTTTACAATTTCATTCATATGTGGTCCTTCTTGACAATTTATTAGGGCAGGTGGTGTTTTCTATCAAAATTTCAGGGGAAGTACGGCGGCGTCGGTGCTACACAAGGTATGGAGCAGGTTTCGGCTATCAAATGCAGGAAGCGGCACGGAGCAAGAACTAGAAGACAAGAGGTGGGCCATGCCATCGTTGGCTGTGGCAGCAGGATGACGTGGCAACATGCCATCGTTGGTTGTGGAGACAGGATAACATGGCGACGTGCCATACTTCACGTGGCGACGTGCCAAGCATGCATGTAGCGGAGAAGTCCATACTTTTACTGTGGAGGAAGAAAAGCAAGCACCCAGAAGTTAATTTCTTTAGCAGCGATCATGCTACAGTGCTACACCGACTGGTGTCCAGCCAACAACAAAAAGCAACATAGGAAATCATGCCACAGGTTGAAACTTCGAAAATCCCAATTTGGTTTCAAATATGTACGAGATAGAATTCACATAAACCAAATCAAAACGTTCCTCTCCGGGTTATTTCATGTTTCTCCCTCGCAGAAATCTCCAGAAGTTTTACCATGCAACCCGGCTTAATTTCATACAGATGGGCTTTTTCCATCGTTTCTTACAAGCAACTCAGGTTCCGAATGTGAAGTTTTAACTTAGGTTGCCTCCGCTACATCCGAGGAGAGTGCATTTGTCGATATGATGAGCCCTCTGACGATCTATTTTCGGGCGATGACCTGCCGAGACCGATCCATTGCCCGAATAGTCTCCTCGGCGCGGGTGCTGGTGCTGGTGCTGCTGTGGATTCTGATGCCCCATGAGACTGCTGCGAGCTCCACCAGCTTGTCTCGCAGTCGACTGGCATTAATGGGTATGGTGCGAAGCGATCACGCTCCCAGGCGTAGAATCGGCTTCCTCCAGCGTCATCAGTCTCCATTGAACTATGACCAGACGAACCAGGCGGGAACAGGCAAAATGTTGGGTTCTCTGGTTGAGGTGGAGGGGCAGATCGCATGCCTCCCGATCTATGAGCCCCCGCAAAAAGGCTAGATGATGGATTCTGCTGGTACTGTTCGTTGATGTTGCCATGCCCCCTCATGAATTGAGGTACCAGAGGGGGAACATTAGGAGCTCTAGATCTAGAGCCAGATCTGAAAACAAAACAAAAAAAAAAAAGATTATCAGATTGATTTCATGCATCAAAAGCTTCACTATAGTTTCTGCCATAACAAAACAGATTGATTTCTGAAGAAATACTTAGGATTTCTTTATTAATAACACGCTTACCATCACCCTACTATAGCAACTGATTTCATACTACCCAGACTCACATCTTGTTACAGCATACCCAACCAACATAGCATAATATCGAAAACCACAGGAGGCTGCTCCGCAGTAATTTTCCAATCTTTGACAACTAATTTGATAAGAGCCTTTATATTGGTTGGGTGCAGATGGTACCATTAGTTCTGTCATGGAAAACTATTTTGTAATATAAGAAATGATCTCCTACTTAGATATTCGTACAGAAGTAATGGTCAAAGTCATGTGGAAAACTCTGCAATTTAGTAACATCATCTGTTTCGGGGCAGATGGTACCATAAGTATGTCATGAGAACTTGATAAGTATGCCATGCGAGTGGAGAAAGACAAAGAATTTACCCATTGCTGAAGTATGATGGAGAAATAACAGACCCTCGGCGTTGGATATCACCGTCAGCCCTTGCAGCTCTCATTGTTCCGAAAGGGACCCCTGGCTGCTCAGTCAACCCATTATTACTGTTGGGTTGGGCATAGGAATGCGGCAGATGTGCCCAATGGTTATGATGGAAATCAGTGGGTGGCACCGTGTGCAAGGGCCTCCCATCTGATGGGCCAGCCAGGTGATTCCAATGATCATGATACACAGACCCATCCATAGTTCTCTCAGGGACATGGGAGCTTGATGATGAGGCCAATGATGGAAGAGGTTGCAAGTACGCAACATACGGGCAAGGATGTGCCCCTGGTGCCGCAGATACAGGTGGATGCTCCGCAAACACCTGCTGGCCCATAAAGTCATGAACTGCATGAAAAATAGCCAGGCATACTTAGACCTGAACCAAACTTAAATTTTACAGATAGATCCCATTTAAATAAGAACTTACAAGTAACTGGAGGTGATGATTCTCCTTCCCTGACAGAAGAGAGGAAAACATTAAGTAACATAATAGACCAATCACATAACTTTCCATATGCTGAAAACTCTTAATATATATATATGGCATAGCTAAATTTCTGCAAGTACTTCACAAAGAACAAGTGTGATACAAGAACCAGTGGGGGAGCCACGTACTAGCTATGTAGTCAATTGACTACACAGTTTTTTAGGTACACAAGCAAAAAATCATGCAACAAATTATGAAAAAAAATCGTACAAATACATACTGTATATTTAACTACAAAACTTCGGACTGCTTACACAAGATTAATGTCCTAACTCCGCCAATGACAAGAGCCTATATTCATTCAGTGAAGAATTTGTTGGCCAACTGATACTGGTATAAGGTAATGATGACAAAATAACTGTGTCACTAATTTTATCACCCGTGAGACTAACCAGTCATTTGGTTATAATTATTTCAATTGTAGACTGTTAAAATTTAAGTATGGCTTGTAAACTAATACTTGTAGGATGCTTTAATTCATGCATAATCTACTGTGGCAAGAAAACCAGCATGAAGATTAATCAAGAATAGCAGAATATTCTCCTCTTAATTACAGAAGGATTAAATGAAAAAGGTGTTCATATTATTTTCTTGCATCAGTTAAACAGATTTTTGACACCAGAGTTTTAAGGTTACCATTTCATTTAGTCTCCAAACTGTAACTGTACAAGTGTAACATATAAATATATGAATGGTTTAATACAACATCTAGTAAAAAATCACAGGAACTTTGGCACCCACGATTTCTACACAGGTGAAAACGTGTCCAAGAAAGAGGCAAGGCTTTCCACTTTTCCATGTTCCTTCTTGTTTATCAAGATACACTATGTGAAATATTGGAGATAGTAGACCTGCACAGCCTTTCCACTTTTCAATGTTCCACCTTGTTTATCAAGATACACTATGTGAAATACTGAAGATAGTAGACCTGCACTACAAATTTACAAGAAAAAAATAGAACTTGGATATGAAAACTATATGTACATCCGTGGATGCATGAAATTAGCTCTGTGGACAGAGTTCAAATATAAACAGAAATGATAGTTTGAAGTACAGAACATACTCAAAGAACGATGGAAGTTGTGCTAAGCAACCAAATGGACACCAGTGAAAACGAAATGGCTGCACGTTTAAAATATATATAGTCGTCAGAGTATGTATGGAGAAGTAACCGCCTTCTCGGAAAAAACATGCATATGCATGATAAAAAAATAGGAAATACAGAATTATGAATGACTAGTTCAGGTATGATTAAAAAATAGTCTGTAGAAATGTTTCGGAAATACAACAATGAAGCATAGATGTGCAGGGTAGGTGGATAAGCAGAAAGGCAGAAACAACTGAATAAGCAGAAAAAACATAGATCTCAGGAATATTTGTGCATTCAGCAGAATGCAAGGAATAACAATATGGACAAATTACAAAGTTATTTAAATAAGATATACAAGACTAAAGCACTCTACAGATTAGGTCTACACTGGTTTATGCATATAATATGAAAAACACTGAAATAAGAGATAAAGGAAAATTTCTCTTCATTGTCTCAGCAACATTCAACATTGTATCTTCTTTATAAGAACATGATACCTCTAATTCACATAAGCAGCCATAAATCTATCAGTTCAATGCTAAATGATTTCAGCAGTGGAGAAGCCACAAGTGGCAACAAAATGTTTCCAAAACATTATATACAAACTAAAGCTCGTGATATTAGGGGAACAGAAGACGTAATAACATTTGCACAAGAATAACAAGTAGTCAGACAAAACAAAATGGTCAAATAATCAAGCATGTCAAGTGTCAATCATCTGTCAGTGCAGAAAAACAAAGAAACCATGTCGATCATTAGAAAATCAAAACGGAATTAACATTTCACACGCAAGAAAATTATGATGGTAAACAAGCATGTTACAAAGAAGGTACAGATTCCTAATTAAACAATGATTATAAATATTTAAGAATAACGTTTACATGATCACATACCATTTCAGAGTAACTAACATCATACAGGTCTTCATCATGAGCCCACTCTTCCATGTTGATATCCTGTGAGGGACGGGATCCATTTGCATAGAGCCAGTTCCCTTTCTCAATTTTGCGGCAGTTTGGGCATTGCATAACTCCTTTGGCATTGAATGCCGATCCAATGCAATCTGAAAACATTGAAATCCAGAATTCAAATATTTGCACTCCAAACAGACGGCATCCGTAGAAGGCCATTCCATGTCCCACTGATATGTAGGTCCAGGGCACAGACGTCAATGAGACATAGGCATAGTTAATTTGTCTTTGGAATAAACAAAAGATCGCCAAACACATAATTTAAGAGCGACAGCTTGAAGTTGGTTAAAGAATATTAAGTATCATGACTCAGCAGAGTAAGTAGCATTGCATAAATCACGCAATTACACCTCTTCACCCCACAGGGTCACCACAACCATATCCCCTTGTATAAAACTGCTTCCTCAGTGCTCAATCAGTCTAATCACACCTTGGACACTTTGCGCTGTTGGAGTTAAGCCTATTGTTTAGGTGCTTCGTTCATGCTCAATTGTGATGCATCATGGATGGCATTGTTGCCATAGAGTCGGATAAGTGGTCAACTAAGTTCTAGTTAGTTGCCTACGTGGCATTATGGCAAAGAGGCCAGAACAACAAAGAGCACAGGGTGGGGAAAATATCTAGTAATACCACACACTTCATGATACCATGATACCACTTCTAGAATTCAAATTTGTAAGCGTAAAAAACATCGAAATAAATGTATGGGTGTTCGCAAGATGTGAGTTTACATTTCTTCCAAATTTTCAGAACCAAAATCAAAATACACATAGAGAAACAAAAAAAAAAGACAAATTGCTATGTGAATAGTGTCATTTTGTGTTTTCGTCTTTTTGTGACACTATTAATGTTGGATTTGTCTTTTTTGTTTCTCCACGTGTATTTCAAATTTGGTTTTGCAAATTCTAGGTACTGCAAACACACATTTTATGAACATCCACAAATTTATTTCGGAATTTTTCGAAGCATGCAAAATCAAATTGTGAAGCGTGGTATCATGGTATCATGGAAGACATGGTATCACTAGATATTTTCCCACACATGTGTTAACTGACCAAGTAATTCATGCATGCAACAGCGATATGGTCTATGCTCACATGTTAGTGATCAGATTCAGGGGCGGATCTACCGCCCCTCTAGCCCAGGCCAGGCTTGCCGGCAGCACGACAACTTGTGTTAGGTGATTTGCTATGGAGATTTTGTCCGAAAAAATAAATCCTAAGCATGATTGCCAAGGTTTTGAGAAAAATCTAGGCCCAACACTGATCAGGTTGTATGTGCTAGTGTCAGGCTACATGCATGTGATGTATTTGGCCCAGTCTTATGGCTGTTCCATGAGAAGAGGTTGTAGCAGTGCTGAAGGTATCCGCGTGTAGCTAGTGAAGAGCAATGTTCGGATCAAACAATTTTGATTGGACTGTTTGCATGTTTACCTATTAAAGGAACTAGTAATCCTCAGTTGTTCGTGCATGAGATAATAAAGAAGGGAAGAAACGGCTTTGGATAAGAGGTCACAGCCAGAGTGCAAAACTCTTGTGTGTGTTATCTATTCTCGTGTCCACTATGTATGTGCGAATTTCCCAACCTTTCTGTTCAAGACCGTTTTTACTAAAGATTGTTAAACTTCAGCTGATTCCAAATCGAATATACAAGAAACGAGGACCCTAAATCCAGTACAGTATCACACTAAAATCAACAGTCAGAGTCAGCACGAACTGCTTGATGAAATCACCAGGGCTGGCTCTGGCCCAGGGCAAGAGGGGCGACAGCCTGGAGCCTAGCCGAACTAAGAACCAGACCCAGTACATAAGTAAAAGTATTAGTACAAAAATAAAGGCCTCGTATTGATACATAATAGAAGAAAAGAAAAAGGCCACACACAGGCCCATCTACCTAGTATCCACGTACATCTAGGTCCATGTATTCGGCAAGCTTCCCCAAAAAATAGGTATTTGGCAAGCACGCACGGTCGCACGGAGGCACCTCGATCACTTTGTTCGGTTGTTTGCATCACACACGCATAGGCACACACGGTCATGCCCCTGGTAACGCGCGTAGGCGGAGGCATGGACCGGCCGCTGCTACGGACTAGGGCAAGTAATTAAAGAGAGTGAACAAGAGGTAATTG
Organism: Lolium perenne; assembly: GCF_019359855.2. NCBI lineage: Eukaryota > Viridiplantae > Streptophyta > Magnoliopsida > Poales > Poaceae > Lolium > Lolium perenne. Next base: position 48,473,156 of record NC_067244.2, read on the forward strand.
TGGGATCAAATTTTCAATTAGCCTCGGCCAGCCGGATCTACCTTTTTGTGTTCTCAACCTGGCAACCGATTTATCTTTCCTTACAACACTTGCAGCCAATCCGTCTGTTAGAGTATGTCGGTTTGCTCGGTTGATACTTGAAGAAGATAATCAGTTTCAGTCGTTGCTGATCTGGTGTCCTCTCTCTTAATTTTCTTGTGAACATGTTGTCCAAAAAAGTATTTGGTTGTGAGAAATAAAATAAGAGGAAAGCGATAGACACTATCATTGATGACTTTGCAACACAAAATGCATGGAAGTGAAGACCTCTTCGTGACTATTGGAGGCTTGGAGTGTGTTAGCAAGCTGCTTCTCTTTTTTTTCCATTATAAAGTATATGGTACTAGGTTCAGAACAGAAGCAAGAATATTTATGAGCTATTTGATGCTAATGAAATCAGTGGTTATGGCTTTACAATATTTCAACGCAAACGCCTTTTTCTCTCTGCTCGGCCCATTAATGGGGTTCCCCATGTGGCCTCTAAGAAACCAGAGCCGGTACTGGAAACCACCAAAGTGACAGTTCTTGAAATTTGAGTATCATCTTTAAGTCCCTCTTACTTTAGTTTCAGTCTTAGCATTTCCTGGTTATGTATTAAGCTCTTCAAGCCAACACTGATTCAGCCTCTGAAGTCCAAGCTTCAAAACAGAAACTAATGACAGCTGGTTCAGAAGCGCATAAGTTTCCAGGAATAGGAGCACATTCTATATCAATTTCTTGTTCAATTCAATCTAGACAACCCAACCCTATTCCACCGAGAAAACAAGAAGCTACCCAAATAGAGACATGATTATGCCGTGTACAATCCCTAACCGTCAAGCTGACATCAGATCAAAAAGTGCAACTTCCTATCACTCCTGAGTAAGCTACCGCAGAATACGCCTACGCGAGCACCTACTCAAGTTGAGTCACGGTTACGTCGCGCGATCCCCAATTGTCATCCTGACATCAAATAAGCCCCCAAAATTGGATCTTCCTGAGAAAGATACTGCAAAATATGCCCACGAAACCTACCTTCACAAGAAATTGGAACTACGTCAGAAATCAGAACAGCTCGAAATGATCGTAATTCTGCCGAATTCCCACTAGCAAAGGTCATACCACTGCCGTCCCAACCCCTGGAGCGGGTGCCTTACGATAGAATAATAATCACAAGAAAGAATATGAAAGCAAGATTCCGTAAGGGTAACGCATGAGCAGATCGCCGGCTTACCGAGGTGGAACTCGTGGCCGCACTGCAGCCTGGCCGTGGACCTCTCCCCTTCGGCCGCGTCGACGACGGCGTCGAGGCAGATCGAGCACGACACGGCCGCCTTCTCCTCCTTCCCGGCCGCGCCCTCCTCAGCCTCGACGGGCTCCGCCCCGGCCCCCATCCCGTCCGTCCTCCAGGCCTCCACCAACCGGTTCTTGGCCGGATCCCACCAAATCCGCGGCGGTAGAGCGCCCGAAACGGCCGGCCCGGCGAGGGCGAGGGTGTCCCGGCGCCGGAATCGGCTCCCGCGCGCGCCTCGGGGATCGCGCGCGCTTGCTCCTCGCGCCCTGTCCAATCGCGAGACACGCCTCCTCCTCCGTCCCCTTCCTCCCTCTCTCTCTCTCTCTCTTGTCTATCTCCTCGCCTCCACGAGAAATTGGAGAAAGAAAACGTTGGGAGAGGGAATAATAAAAAGGCTCTTTTTGGGAAGAAGCCCTTCACTTGTCTGGTATTTGCACTTGCCCTTTCTTTTGCCACTTGTCCTCTTGGTTAGGGTGTCTCACCAAGTTACTATAGCTACTTTTAAAATGGTGCAAGTGTTTTTTTTGTTGTTTTTTATGGGTGCTTATCAAACATGTCGCTCGATAAATAGTGCAAGTGTTTAAGGCGACAGATTCACGGATATTTCTTTTCAAAGGATTTTAACATCATCATGTGATGTGTGTAAAGGTCATGTTTTTTTAATCTTCTGAGCTTACAATGTGTTTCTTGCTTAATTAAGAGTGTACCCGTATAGTTTAGCACGGGAGCTTGATAAAGTGTGTAGCACGCGAGCTTTTCATGCTATTGAAAGAAGGGTCTTTAGGGTTGAAGAATCAATTGCCAGTACGATGAATGGTTATAGCAATGAGAATGCAAAGTACAAAAATACTCCTCGAGGGTTTACCTGCATTTTTTAGGTAAATATCATAAAACATGAAAAAAGAATCTTAACCTTAATAGGATGAATTGCTTAACTCATGTTGTTGCTAGTCATCCTCATGTTTTTTTCATGTGAATGAACTCTTCTTCGTCAACTATTTAGTGTTCCCTTCGTTTTAAAATAAACGTCGTAATTTTATCTAGATATGGATGTATCTCAATTAAAATACGTTTAAATACATAGTTGAGATACTTATTTTAGAACGAATGTACTAATAGTTATCCTAGCTATACAAGACGAGTAAAAGGTAATGGAAAAGGTTGAGTGTGACGACCATTCTCCTCCCCAATGTCTACTCACCAAGTGTATATTGTACAAAATGATTAACTATTTTTGTGCCTCCTTTTGTAGGAATACAAAGCTTCTCTTTTCCAAAAGAGAGCACATGAATATAGCATCTATGAAGTAGCATCCAAGTAAGAACCATACTGTGATTCAAGAAAATAATGCTGGGCTGGATGCAAAATGGCCAAAGCTGCCACCGCTATCTCTTCTTGCGTGGTCTGAGAGTGCACGCCTCGGCCCATGGGCTGCCCATACGGCTAACCGTGGCCGTCCGATCAGAAACCGACGGATCAGGAAGGCTTCCTGCCAGCAGTGACGTAGTGATCGTATCGAGGAAGGAAAACGGCGGCGTGTGCGCATTGTCCGCACACCGGTTTTTTGTATGGAGAGAGCAGGAAAAGCTGCACATAATGCGGCTCAGTTGGCCCGCTTTCTGTGGGCCCGTTACGTCAGCGGGACTACTCCAGGTATTTTGACAGCTCGTTGATGGCACCGACGTCAGCCAGTCAGCGTCCCCAGGTTTGACCGTGGAGGACGGCCAGGAGCGCGTGCCGTGCTTGGTCAAACTTAGGACAGCTTTTTAATTTTCTCTGTTGAGCCACTCATCGTCATCCTCTATTAACACCTCTACTGATACTGATTTTACATTTTAGAGCATATACGTAACCTTTTCCGGTTCCTTTTTATTTGATATTGATTTAACACGAAAGTTGCCCTAAATCAGAGTCAATTAAAAGAGAAGACAGAAGTAGAAAACACCAATGAGTAGGGACGGAGCCAGGAAAGTGATATAAGGGGGGCCAAGTACATGTAAAAATTCTTGGAGGGGGCCATATAGCTAAATTTAGGTAATACTGCATGTCAAATCATCATATTAACAAGGATATTTTCAGAAAAAAATTTCCATCATGAGAGGGGCCATGGCCCCAGCCAGCCCCTGCTGGCTCCGTCCCTGCCAATGAGCAACCATGGTAATGAACAAGTAACATGTTGTCCTTAAAAAAAGTACTCATATGTCAAAATAACGATATAGGGATACACGTAGGCCTATGAACCGGGACAGATGAACATTTTGTATGAGATGGATATTGTTGTGTCGTCGTACTTATAAATAAATTATATCATATGTTCATGTGAATATGGTGCATGGTTGGGCATATGGATCAAGCTGGGTTTTGGATCGTAAAAAGGTTCTAAGCTTGTTCTTGAGAAAACACACATACCTCGTTTGATATCTCTCTCGTTAGTTGTCCATGACTCATGGTTTCTCACTACTCCCCGGTCGTGTCGGCGTAGTAACTCGCCACATCCCACATGGTGCCCTCTCTCTCCAAAAGGTATCGTGACAATTTGACAAAGGGAAGTAAATATCTTATAGGCATTCCACCTAGAGATAAAAGTCCGAACTTGAAGTTGGTGGAAAGATTTTAGGAAACCTCATGGGTATCATATAACCCTCCTCTCCCAAAATCATACTACTCACATGCGGATATAATATGTGACTATTTCAACCAAAAGGTAAGATGACTCATTTTAGCCTTTCGTTATCTCGTGCTCATGATCTATTTGTTTTGAGTCTTGGACACTACGATGTAGAGCCCGCATGCTCCCATCTAATCATTTACACATCACAACTCGCCTAAGTATCCTTCCACATTATCATTTTTTCTTACCGCCTCATTATCATCTCCCTCTTCTCTAAATGTCAACAAACACGCCCGCGTGCCCTATTCCATGTCTTTCTGGCCAATGCCATCCTCGTTGTTCCACCACTATCAATCGATCCATTGTGAGTGTTATGTTTTCTTGGTGCCACCATTGAAAGCTTCTTTCGATTTTTTTTTCTACTTCTCTACCATAGGGGAATCCCCTACGGCGTGCTCTTCTTATTGCTAAAAGGGAAGATAGTACCAAATACAAGGAGTTACATCTTAGAAGGAAAACAAAGAGCGGGGTGGAGGCTAGTTTAAAAAAACTAAACAAAAATAGTAAGCGACCAATCAATAAGAATTTGGACAATAGATGCCCTTACTCTCTACTTATGAACCTCAAGATCGCTTTTGAAACTTTACTTTCAGTATTGCCAAATCCCCTTAAAGATAAAGTCGTTCTTCTCTTTCCAGATATTTCATGCAGTACTAGAGATAACTTCCATAAAACATGGTCCATTAAAGGCATGTGATGTCAAGGAAACTCGGTCAGTGATCCGGGGCAGTCATGTCCCAATGAATCTGAACACAATCCCAAAATGCTCTGGCAAAAGAACAATCGAAGAACAAGTGGTGTCTAGTCTCTAAAATATGGACAGAACGTAAAACACGGTTGGGACCTCCTTCGACGTGCCACTGCTTACGGAGCATGATATCTTTGGTGTTGAGGCAGTCCATGATAAGCATCCATACAAACACTTTCAGTTTAGGGAGAGCACAAGATTTTCATATTAAGTTCACCACTGGGTTTGAAGGCAAAGCTTTGAAAATGAACTTGTAAAATTTTGGGGCAGTCTACTGCTCCTTACCCCCATACAAAAGAACATACATTTGGTAAACTTTCGTCAAGATGTAGGTCAATTATGAGCGAGCTCAAATTCCGTAGCTCTTGGAAAGCTTTCACCGAAAGTGGCAAGGAAAAAACTGCATTTTGACAGGTTGCGTTCACAAAAAAATTGACTGAAATATCTTCCATTAGAGTATACGAGAACAAGCTTCTTTCAGTTGTAGTATAACCTAATGAATTTTATTTGAACGTTGATCATGATCATGGACCTACAAAATTGAAAATGGTTTCTCTCTTAGCTTGGCCCTTATTACAGTTTCCAAACAGTCCATGCACCTGCCCATTGTGCATATTTCTATCTTAGATTTTTTTTTTTTGCATAATACCTCCTCAAGATAGCAAATGGATTGAACACAATCTAGAGTTTTATATAAATAGAGTGGCATATGGAGAGTGTAAAGCCTTCTACCGAGGGGCCATTTGTCCCTTCCACTAAAGGGTCCGGCAACCATCGGTGGTTAGAGAAGCTAGTTTGAACACATTTCTACAGACTAGCCAATGGAGATACACCAGAAAAGTGAAAAGCCCCTAAGCCTAACAGTGCCCTTCCACCACGGGTATAGACCCATCAGTGCAGGTACACTGGAAAATAAAAACACTAAAACTAGCCTACGACCGCGCACCCCAACCACATGATACTGACACCATGCTTGGTAGCACCACTGCGAGCGCTCATCATAACACCGCTATCACCGGTAGGAGGTGGGATGAATCATATCGAGAAGTCATTGTTCTCCTACATGTACGCTCGTTGTCGATGTCGATAGCCACCTTGTCGTCGTCGTCCCTCTAAGAACTCGATGTCACCCTCTAGGGGGACAAGAGAGAGGCGTTTTCAGATAGAGAGAGATGAGTGAGAGTACCAAATAGTACGAGAGAGAAGAAGAAAACAAGAGGCTTCCAATGGCAATGTATGTAGCTTGGTAAGATGCTTGAGAAAATAAATGAACTCTTGGATGTGAACCTTTTGACATGTATTGTACCGCATGTTTGGGGTCCAAAAACTACATATAAGCTTCTATGAAAAAGTTTTGTACACCCTCTGATCCCTAAATATAAGATATTTTGGAATTTTAATTTAAACCTAAAAATGTCTTATATAGAAACAGAGGCAGTATAAGATCATGATATGTAATGGAAGCAAAGTTTTGATATTCTCGTGGTTTTGTTTGTTCCTGCCGGCTACTACAACGGGTGCCCTCCACGCCGATCCCTCCATGTGTTCGTAAGAGAGCCAAGTGTTGAACATATAAGCAAATATCCATATGAAATAATCCGTATAAGTAAAAGATAAATCATGACTATGTAAAAAACAAATAAACTAATCGTGCAGACTAGTAAGATAGATGAACATGTCACATCTAAACAAGACAAACCGATCGCATCTATCACAGAAACTAGAAGAAGAAACTCTAACAGAGGCTGAACGAGAAACGACAAGATCACATACTTCGCATCAGGTCGTTGTCGCCCATGTTGAGGTTGTCGAAGAAGTCGCCTAGGTCCGGGAAAAAGTTGTCGGTGTGGAGGAACTCGTCGTCCGATGATGACGTCGTGATGCCAGTAGTCGCGCCGGAGCGCTCCCCAAAAACCTGATTGCCCCTCACCCGTACAGGTTCACGAGAGGCAGGGTTCCGGAGGCCTACTGTCCCGGCAGTCGGTGCACGCCGACGGACGGGATGAGGAAAACAAAGGTGGCGACGCAATGAACTGGAAACAGGTAGTCACGTATAAGTCTAGTCCCGGCGGCTAGAGTTGCGCGGGGTCTTATATAGTGCGGTTCGGGAAGGTCGTGGGGCGCAGCCCACGTCCGAGTCGGCACAGCCACGATCTAGAAAAAACGGAAGGCAAAACGGCTGAGTAACGTGTTCGTTAATGACTCAAAATTAATTTCCCAAACAGCAAAAAGATAAGCTCGTCTCGGCGAGATTCCCGCAACCCGCAATCCGCGGCGCGTCGTGACGAGGCTAGGCGGGCGGCGGAGGAGGAGGAGTGCGCGAGGGCTCTCTCTCTTCTCACTCACTTACTAGGACTAGAACAGCCCACCTTATATACCACTCCAACTCTCTTCCAACTAGCAATGTGGGACTAAACTTCAGCCCCCACTAGTGCTGCCACTGATTATTGGAATGGGCCATGTGAGTTTTAGAATTTGATAATGGGCCATGGGCCAAAGGCCAAATGCCCAAAAATTCCAGCACCAAGCACCGCTGCTGCCACGGAGAGGTGAACTGCATTGAGATGCGGTGATAGAGTTCCTTTCTAGGGCTTGATGTAACGATCCATGTGTCGCCCCGCTAGGCGTATCTGTTTTATATTGTCAGTACAAAAGTAGCATTTTGCTCTTATCGTGTTTTGTGGCGGATTTTTTAAAATAATATACATTTTTGATCAATTTTACAAATAATACTCGATTTTAAAAATTTAAAATAATCGCTTGTTTTGTGTCCAACTTTCCATCAAAATTGTGAAGTGTAATCTTCAAATATTCTAAATGGTTGAACACACCTGATCAAAAACTTGCTACCTAGTTTATGGTGTTAACATTACTCAAATGTAGTTAGCAAGTAAACATTTTCTTTAGTTGCTAATGAAATCTCACACAAGTTTGTGACCAAAGAGATAAAAATTCTCTCATGTATGCACTGGAATCTATATTCCATAGTACAATAATACTGCAAGAGTAAAACAATGCAGTTGAAGTTTAGTTTTCAATCCTATACTAGCTTGTTGTGTATGACTTGAACCATAAACTAATATCTGAACTAAACCGTGAACTTTTTAGCGCAAGTTGAGATTTTTTAAGATAAAAGGCTTGAGATGCCTTACTTTAAATTAATAAAGCCTGGAAATATTTAATATGTTTATACAACCGCTACGGCATACAACTTAGCCAAAACAACCAAAGTACGACAACGAACAGACACCAAAAGAAAGAGAAAGAAACGAGAAGGGCCCAGTCTCCCCCAACATGAGGCCTAACAACCAGCTAGAAGAACCGGAGCACCAAGGGCTTCAATGGTTTGTCCTCAGAGAAGTGTAAATCTCGTGGAGTTCGTTCCACATCCAGCAAACGCCCTCTTTGTCCCTAGTCTTGGAGTTGATACTCCACAGCACCAGTTGAGATTAACCCTTGATAAGTTTTAAATTGTTTTCTTTCTAGATGATATAAATTATGGTTGTTGTGAATGTTGTTGAATAGTAGTGGGTGGTGATGTAGAAAATGAAGAGACATGGGAATCAACGATAGGAACGCAGCGCCTCGCAGGAGTTGTGGGGAAAACAATAGAAAAACAACGCCTCACATTAGGTGTAAAAAATGGTCACAAACAGTAATAGAATGGGATTCATATAGAGGTATTTCCGTATTTGTTGAGGTGGCACCTTGATGAGGTGCCATGCTTGCATGTTGAGAGAAATTAACTTAGTGGGTTTTTCTCATATTTAGATATCATAGACTGAATTTTTTTCTACGATTTTATTTCTAATAAGAGAAAAAAACCTTATTTTATCTTCTCAAAATTGGTAAGACATGAAAAAGAACAGACATGTATAGGTAGATGCTTGCGAGAGAGAAGAGGGGTACCTTAATTCGTAGGATCTTGTCCTTTTTCGTGGTTTAGAAGCACGTTTTCTAACATTTAATGTGACGGCTAGGGTTGCATATATTAGTATCTTACACGTTATTATGGTGTCGTGCTAGAAGAGTACAAGTACAAGCATGATATGAATTGCACTCAGCAGGGCTAAGCATGTGGACTTTAAGAGAATGGTGGTTTCAAATAAAGGTGGTTAGGATCAATGGTACCACACCTCAATTTAAAATGGTACTCCAAACCATCCAGCCTCTATAAAAGCGCTTGCATATGTGCCTCACTCATATCAAGGATAAAATGAGGAGGAAACAAGCAAATGCTAGAAGTTCCAGTAGAAATATAAGGGACATTAGCTGAAGTTGACATGTTCCAGTTATACAAGTACAAGCATGATATGAATTGCACTCAGCAGGGCTAAGCATGTGGACTTTAAGAGAATGGTGGTTTCAAATAAAGGTGGTTAGGATCAATGGTACCACACCTCAATTTAAAATGGTACTCCAAACCATCCAGCGTCTATAAAAGCGCTTGCATATGTGCCTCACTCATATCAAGGATAAAATGAGGAGGAAACAAGCAAATGCTAGAAGTTCCAGTAGAAATATAAGGGACATTAGCTGAAGTTGACATGTTCCAGTTACATGGCACACAAGTAACAAGTTCATATAGAAAAAGAAATACGTGGGATTGATAGATAATGATTTTGTGGGGATGGTAGGTTTCAGGAATATGTAGGCATTGTTTCTGTGATTTATTCATACATAAATCCAACTAGCTTGCTGGTGCCGAAAAAAGCGGGTTTCCCGGGTTCATGGCATAAACAAGGGCAGGGCTCTTGGGTATGACGATGTTAACTGCATTCCCCTGGCTAGATTTTTCCTCGTGGGATTCTTCGTGCAACCAAATTGTGAACTAAACCTTGGACATAATGCAAACGATCTATGATTGTCTTCCTTCTCATCGTGATGCACCTGTTCAATCTTGTTGGCCACATCGATCCAATATATGTTCCTTTGAAATACTCCTGTTGGTACTTGAGGACAACCCCTGCATAAAATAGATGATTTTTTCTTGTTTACAAGAGATCACTCTGAGATAATAACCAAATACTAGAACCGAACATCGTTGTTGATTCCACACAATATGGAAAGGAAAATGATCCAAATCCTTCGAACGCTGCGCTGTGCGTGACCTTCATCGAAGTTTAGACTAAGAGGGTTTTAGAGTTGTAACAAGTATGCATTATGTATGCACTGCCCAATATGGTCCCCTTTGTACGCCATGATGAGGGAGGTATCGTTTCCACCTAGTCAATATATATGAAAACAAAAGCTACACCAGAAGAACCTTTCCCACGGCTAAAACGGGCTAGCAGTGTACAGACACAGAAACCAAGGCTGAAGCTGCCCCCAAATATGAAACTCTCTCTCCTTCTGTTGATGGCGTTCAATTTGCCAGTCAGTTGCTTGCTTCCTCAAATAGGTATTAGTCTCTTCAATTTTTAATCTTAATCTAGATATTTTTTTTGGGTGTGGCCATGTAATACTGGTCCATAATTGTATGTGCAGCACTGAACTCAGAATATTTAGGAAAGGCTAATTATTGTTCAGACATATGCTTGAGTATTCATTAGTACAATGCTGAATGTACTAGGACGTCGCCTAGATGGGGGTGAATAGATGGTGTATAAAAACTTCTACTTGAGAGCTAAACTAGGCGGAATAAAACAACAGGTGTTTACTAGTTTAGCTCAAAGCCTATCAACTAGGAGTTTGCCTAAGAGCACCAACAACCTATGCTAGCAAGATGAGCAACAAGGTGATATCAAGATAGGTATAGCATCAAGCATGATAGATATCACAATGTAAAGCGCATAGGTAAAGGAGCTTGGGTTGAGAAGTAGCCGGTGCACGAGGAGATGACGATGTAGCCCGATGTTCACACCCAAGGGTGCTACGTCTCCATTGGAGGGGTGTGGAGGAATGAGGCACTCCAATGAGCCACTAGGGCCACCGTATTCTCCTCGAGCCTTTCCTCCAAGGAGGAAAGCCTCGATCCACTAAGGGATCCTTGAGGGTGGTCACCGAATCCATACAAGCTTGGGCAAACTCCCAAGTATCAAGCTTGAGGCAACTCCACAACACAGAGGCTCTCAAGTACAAGGCCACAAGAGGCTACAACACGTCACACTCGCAACAAAGCCACCAAGACACCAACGCGCCACAACCGGCTCCAAAACCACAAAGGCTAACACACTCCACAAAGGCAACAACGCCACAAAGGCTACCATGCCACAAAGACGACAAGGCCACAAATGCTACAAGGCCACAAAGGCTACAAGAACACCACTAAGGTCAAACACGCCCTCGATGAGACCGAAACCCCGGAGAGAACCCAAACTGATGCACCTAATGCAATGGCTAAGAACACCACTAAGATGCCCAAGTTCTTCTCTCCCAAATTCCAACAAAGCTACAAAAGCTAGTGGGGGAATAAGGGAGGAACAACAAAATAGAGGAGGAACACCAAATTACTCCAAGATCTAGATCTAGCAAGATCCCCTCACTTGGAGAGGGATTCAATTGGTGAAGCTCTAGATCTAGATCTCCTCTGTCCTTTCCCCCAAAAATATGCAAGAAATAGTGGGGGGATCAAGAGGAGGAAGAAAATCTTCAAGGTCAACAATAGAGGAGAGAGAATGGAGGGGAAAAAGTGTTTGGGTCGGAGGTGAAAGATAGGTATAAATAGGGGCCCATAAATATAGCTGTTGGGGGCTGAAAAACGGCCAGATTCGCGCAAACCGGTAATACCGCTTGTTAAAGCGGTACTACCGCTTTTCCCAAAAAGTCAGATATGAAAATCGGCCCAAAACCGGTAGTATCGCTCTGCGGAGCGGTACTACCGCTTGTGCTGAAAAACTGAGCGAAAAGGAATCTGCAGGGGAGAGAGAGAAAACAGAGCAGCATGCAAGTGGGGCCAGGCAGCAGCAGACTGCAGGCAGAGCGGCAGCAAGCAGCGCGAGCAGCATGCGGTATAGGCGCGCAGCGCGGTGGGGTCAGACAGCTGCGTAGCAAGGCGCGCTGTGCGGACGGGCGATTTACACAAAAATAACCCAAAAGTGAAAGAAAAGCACATAATGACCCTCCGGCGAAACTATTTCACCAATCTAACCCTTTTGTGTGGCGCCCCTCCCACGGGCGCCACACATGCCCATGTGGCTCCCCTCCTGCCGGCGCCACTGACCCAGCCGACGTGGCCCCCTCGCCGCTGAGCTGGTGCGCCCATCCGACGTGGCAGCATGTGTGGCGCCCCTACCAACGGCGCCACACATGCACTTGTAATCCCCCAAAACATACTGTGAGACAATTCCTCTGGGACTTAGCCGTTTTGCAAGGCTCGATGTGTGGCGCCGATGCCACGGGCGCCACACATAGAGGCTCGCGAAAACGGCTAAGGACTTATCGTTCTGTTGGCAGCGCCACCCATCAGAAGCTGCCAACAGAACGATAAGTCCTTAGCCGTTTTCGCGAGCCTCTATGTGTGGCGCCCGTGGCATCGGCGCCACACATGCTAGTGTGGCGCCCGTGGCATCGGCGCCACACATCGAGCCTCGCAAAACGGCTAAGTCCCAGAGAAATTGTCTCACAGTATGTTTTGGGGGATTACAAGTGCATGTGTGGCGCCGTTGGTAGGGGCGCCACACATGCTGCCACGTCGGATGGGCGCACCAGCTCAGCGGCGAGGGGGCCACGTCGGCTGGGTCAGTGGCGCCGGCAGGAGGGGAGCCACATGGGCATGTGTGGCGCCCGTGGGAGGGGCGCCACACAAAAGGGTTAGATTGGTGAAATAGTTTCGCCGGAGGGTCATTCTGTGCTTTTCTTTCAGTTTTGGGTTATTTTTGTGTAAATCGCCGTGCGGACGCGATCGTCCGGTCAACGCTCGTGAGTGTCTCCCGCGCGGGAGTCTCGATGGGAGCGCGTGGTGGCAGGGCGAGTGAGGCTGTCGGGTGAGCGAGCGTGGCGGTGCGCGAGCGCTAGCTAGGCTGGCGGCAGCGAGCGGCGCGGGGTGCTGGGCCGGCAAGGAGCGGCGCGGCCCAGGCGGAGTGGAGCAGCGGCGCGGGGCTGGGCTGCAGGCAGGCGGCGGCCCAAGAGAGGAGGAAGAAGCTCCCGGAAAAAAAGGCTAGGCCGAGCGGTAGTACCGGGCCCGGTACCGGCCTGGTACCGCTCGAGCCCAGAAGACTTGCAGTGACAGTTACGGTAACGGGCCGGTACCACCAGCGGTACTACCGGCCGGTCCAAAAACGTTTTTCCTTTTCTTTTTCCAAATAGACGCAACTGTAAAAATCATAACTCAAGCTAGGAAATTCGGAATGACATGAAACTAATTTTGTTGGAAAGAGGACGACAAGAGCTACCACTACACAAGGTGAAAACATGGAAACGAGTGAGTGATGATTTTCTCATGGTCATAGACGTGTAACCTCTCAATACGGTATATCGGGAAAATCATCACGCTCGCACATGCAACATGCGATGCAACCGAAATCCGTTTCATGGATAAGAACCAAGAAGAACCAAGAAGACGATGCAATGCATGCAAGGTTTGAGCTCTCTCCGATGATGCGATCCACTATCCTATCGAGTACAAACCTTAACCTTGCGCGTTCCTCTCGAGTCGGCAAGCTCCGTCTTCACCCTCTTCATCATTGTACATGCCACCGTCTTCCTCCATCTTCTACGCACGCCACCGTCTTCATCCATCTTCTACGACGTCTTCATCTCTCTCATCTTCTACACCATCTTCATCTCTCTTCGACACCTTCTTCATCGTACTCGATCTTCTCCATCTTGCAACCTTGAAACCGACACATGGCTATGGACACGACCTAAGATAGATTCTCAATACAACCGTTAGTCCATAGGGATTGTCATGAATTACCAAAACCACACATGGGGCTCCATGTTCTTTCAACCGCAAAGGTACATGAAAAAGCCACTGCAACAAATTATATTCATACTTCCATGGTGAGAAGTACGTACTAGCTTTGTGTTTGTTACTATGAAATGCATGCATACATGTGATCCCAAGATAGATAATAAATATTTGATTGAAATTTATTATCAGGATTAATGCTGCTTTAGAATGGTTGCAGATTGGTTTATTCATCACTAATAACATTTTCTAGAAGGCTTAACAAAGGTGTGGTGCATAAAGAGTGCTTATACAGATCAGTTGATGGTGAGGGATCCAATATCATTGGTACACGAAGTTACAAGTCTACTCCTTTTTCGTTTGACAATATTGCATAATATAATATAGTACATGTTAGAGAGCATGATATGAATTGCTACTCAGCAGGGCTAAGAATGTGGACTTTAAGAGAGTGGCAGTTTTTCAAACCTGCTAGCTAAGAGCAGCTCTATCAGCTACCTTAAACGCGAACTGTAAACGGAGGAGTTCAGTTTACATGAATCCCGCATTTTCAGTTCGAGAAACTCGTGGGCAGAGCAGCCACCGAATCCTAAACTGAACTTTTTAAAATTTCACGTTTGGTGTACTCCGGGGGAAAATTCAGAGAAAGTTCAATTAAAGATCACACACGTAGTTCTGATCATAGTTCATACAGAGAGCGATCATAGTCGCATACAATGCAAAAGAAGCTAGCGCGCATTTACCTACGGCGGCGCATCTACATACGCCGGCTGCCTAACTACGGCGGCGCATCTACCTACGGTGGCTAGCGCGCATCTAGCTACGGCGGCGCATCTACCTACGGTGGCTAGCGCGCATCTAGCTACGGCGGCGACAGCGACAATTCATTCGATGACGATGTCACCCACCGCGTGCTCCTCCGCCTTCTGGCGCTGCTGAGCTGTTGCACCGCCTCCTCCTCCGCCTTCTGGCGCTCGATGAGGCGGAGGGCCTCCACCAGCTCGGCGGCGGCGGCCACCTTGCGGAGGCGGGTGCGCTCGGAGCGCCGCTTGATCCGCGCGAGGACGCGTGCCTTGGCCTCATCGGAGGTGACGAAGTCGTCGTCGGCGTCTTCTTCTTCGGGTTCCTTGGAGCTGAACCCCGAGGAGAGGGCGGGCTGCAGAGAGGGAGTACGACGGCGACGACGGTAGCTGTTGTTGCTCCCCGCACCCGAGGAGGAGGCGGAGTAGCTCCCAGTTGGTCCAGCACTGCGCCGCCCGCTTCTCGCTGCCCACCGAGCGATTGCTCGGAGCTAGGCGCTGGCCGCGGGCACCGTAGCACGGCAGGGAGGGCGGTGGGACGGGGTCCATGTCGACACGGCGGAGCGTTTTGCATCGACGACGGCGTAGATTAGGTGGTGGCGGTGGAGTATTTGGGCGCTGGAGGTTCGTCGGCGGCGGCGGATTTGGTGAGGGAGTGCGGCGGATTAGATAGGGTTTCTGCTCGAGCGGCATATGTACCATCCGAAGCGGGCTTTTCTCGGGCCATTGAACTACGTTTATGGGCCGGCACCACTATATGGGCGCTGCACGAAGCGCAAAACCGAGCGCGGCCCTTATGTTGCCGGAGTTTTCTTTTTTTTTGGTTTTGGGCCTATTTAGCTGCTAGAGCTGCTCTAAGATCAATGGTATCCCATCTCAATTTAAAACGGTACTCCAAAGCCATCCAGACTCTATAAAAGTGCTTGCATATGTTCCCCGCTCATATCAAGGAGAAAATGAGGAGGAAAGAAGCAAATGCTAGAGTTCCAGTAGTAAAACTGTAGGGTATTACCGTATTAGGCTATTAGCTGAAGTTGACATATTCCAGTTACACGGCTCACAAGGTCATACAGAAAAAGAATTACGTGAGATGGATAGAGAATGATTCCATGGGGATGGTAGGTGTCAGGAATTCGTAGGCACTATTTCTGTGACTTGTTCCAAGATTAAGCCAAATTGCTGGGGCCGAAAGAAGCCGGTTTCTAGGGTTCATTGCTTAAACAAGGGCAAGACTGTTGGGTATCACTGTGTTAACTGCATGCCGCCGGTCAGATTTTTCTTCGTGGGACTCATCGTGCAACCGACTTGTGAATTTAAACTTGGAAAAAATGCAAACAAGCTAGGCTTATCTTTCTCCTCGTCATGGTGCTCCTGTTCAATTTTATTGGCCACATCGATCCAATACCCGTAGAAAATATATGTTGCTTTGAAATACTCCTGTTGGTACTTCAGGACAGCCCTGTGTAAAATAGATGTTTCTTTTTCTTGTTTACAAGAGATCACTCTGAGATAATGATCAAATACTAGGACCGAACATCATTGTTGATTCCACACAATATGGAAAGGAAATGATCCAAATCCTTCGGACGCTGCATTGTTCGTGACCTTCATCGAAGTTTAGACTAAGAGGGTTGTTAGAGTTGTAACACGTACGCATTCTGTATGTATACCATGTAGTACACTGTCCAATATGGCCCCCTTTGTACGCCATGATGAGGGAGGTATCGTTTCCACCTAGTCAATATATATGAAAATGAAAGCTACGTCATAAGAACCTTTCCCACGGCTAAAACGGGCTAGCAGTGTACTGACACAAACCAGCGCTGAAACTGCCTCCAAATATGAACCTCTCTCTCCTTCTGTTGATGGCGTTCACTTGATCAGTCAGTTGCTTGGTTCCTCAAATAGGTATTAGACTCTTCATTTTTTTAATCTTAGTGTAGATAATTTCTTTGAGTGTGGGTGTAATACTGGTCCATAATTGTTTGTGCTGCACTGAACTCAGAATATTTAGCAAAGCCTAATTATTGTTCAGACATGTCTTGAGTATTCATTAGTACGTACACTGCAAAGGTACATGAAAAAGCCACTGCAGCAAATTATATTCATACTTCCCTGGTGAGAAGTGTGTACCAGCTTTGTGTTTCTTACTATGAAAATGCATACATAGATAAGATCCCAACATAGATAATAAATATTTGACCGAAATTTAGTATCAAGATTAATGCACCTTTAGAATGGTTGCAGATTGATTCATTCATCAGTAATACCGTAGCGGGACTTTTCTTTTATTATAACTCTTCTTTCTTTTTTTGGAGGCTGGGTATAATTGATATCTTCTTGATATTAATATATACTTTTTATAAAAGAAAATCAGTAATAACATTTTCTAGACGGCTTACCAAAGCTATGGGGTATGTGCATAAGAGTGCTTATATAGATCAATTCATGGCGAGAGATTCAATATCACTGGTACATGAAGTTACAAGTCTACTTCTTTTTTACTTTGATAATATTGCATATAGTACACGTTATGTAGAGCTGCAATAGTACAAGTGCAAGCATGATATGAATTGCTACTCAGCGGAGCTAAGCATGTAGACTTTAAGAGGGTGGGGGTTTCAAACATGGCTAAGAGCATTTCCCGTCGCGTCCCTCAAACCGTCCCATAAAGCGATTTGGGGCGCGCGGGATAAAAAAACGCTCCCAGCCACGTCCCCCAAAGCCGCTTTTTGTCCTGTGCGCCCCGATACGGTGTCCGGTCCCGAGCCCGTCCTCGCCCCACAGGGGACGCACCGGGGACGCCGGACGCACCGAAAAGCAAGGCGGGGAGTGGCGGGGCCGACCCGTCAGCGGCACAATTGAATTTTAACCTAACCGTCGCCTACCTCGCGACGGAAGTTATTGGCGCGCAGCGACGGTGCAGTTCCCGCAGAGGCGCAGCGAAGCGTCTCGTCGCCGCCTAGCTCTGCGTGTCGGCGTTAATGAACGCCACCGCTCCTCCGCCTCCCTCCGGCCTATAAAAAAGGGCCGCATCTCATCGTCCCTCTCACACACAAACCCTAGCGCCTCTCTTGCAAACCCTAGGCACCACCATCTCAAGAATCGACGCCATGGCTGGTAGAGGCGGAGGCCGAGCTCGCGGCCATGGTCGTGGTCGTGCCCGCGGCAGAGCTGCACGCTCGATGTCGCTGTGATGCCGTTGTCGTCCTCATCGTCGGACAGGCAGGACGAGGAAGGGCCCATGCTGTCCGAGTTCATCGTCGTCCTCAAGGGCGACCCACACGGCATCCAGAGGCTGCCAGACGACTTCGCTGACTTCGTCGCCGACGACGAGCGCCCGGGCTCGCTGCATCTGCGGGAGGATGGCTACCACTGCTGCCGGTGGATCATCGACGTGATCTACGACGTGCGCGGCAACATGTACCTCCACGTCGGCTGGGAGAAGTTCGCGCGCTACCACCGCCTCGAAGCCGGCTTCATGCTCGTGTTCTCCTAGTTCGGCGATAGGGACGTGAGCGTCAAGGTGTTCGACGAGACGCGTTGCCGCCGGAACTACCACGGCAACAACGCCGAGGAGGACGACGACTGAAGAGTGTCGTTTCTTCGCAGCGAAAAAATTGACGAAGGTTTCTGGATGTTCTTCCTCGGAAGAACCAACAGGGGCACCCTCACCAGCTGGATTTTCCAGTTTGGGTTACTAGGTGTGCCCTCGAGTGTTTTTTCTTGGCAGCGAACACACGAAACCCTCGATGTCCGGCCTAGTTAGGTTTAGTTTTTTTGCAATCTTTTATATTTGTGTCAACCATGGTTCAAACTATGTATTAGTTTGTGGAAAATCATGTTCCAAACTATATCTTCATGTAAACCACGTTCCCAATTATCTATTAGTTTGTGGAATATTTCTTCTCTTTATTGAAATAAAAATACAAAAAGAGAGTATTTTAATGTTTGGGGACGCGGCTGGGGAGCGACGTCCTCAAACGCGGCACGAACAAAACACGTCCTCCAAACGCTCAATCTGGCGCCATTTGGGGAACGATTTGGGGGACGCGACTGAAGATGCTCTAAGATCAATGGTACCCCACCTCAATGTAAAACGGTACTCCAAGCCATCCAGCCTCTATAAAAGTGCTTGCATATGTGGCTCGCTTATATCAAGGACAAAATGACGAGGAAACAAGCAAATGCTAGAAGTTCCAGTAGTAAAGCTGAGGGGTATATTTGCTGAGAGGAGCCATTAGCTGATGAAGTTGACATGTTCACACAAGTTCATACAAAAGAAAATACTACGTGGGATAGATAGAGAATGATTCCATGGGGATGGTAGGTGTCAGGAATTCGTAGGTACTGTTTCTGTGATTTGTTCCAAGATCGACCCGACATAGTTTACAGGGTTTATGGCTTTACAGTCTGACTATGTTAATTGCATGCCGCCGGCCAGATTTTTCCCGGTGGATTTCTCCATGCAAGCGAGTTGTGCATTTTGCCTTGGACAAAGTGCATACGAGCTATCCTTATCTTCCTTTCATCAGGATGCATCTGTTCAATCTTATTGGCTATATATATCGGGTACCTGTACCACTATATATATGTTCTTACCAAATTACTGCTGCTAGTATTCAAGAAAACCCTGTATAGAAGAGACATTTTTTTCTTGTTCCTTGAAGCAACGATGTTGTTGCGCGCTGCTGCTGGCCGGGGCGGCTATCATTTGGTGGCCCGAGGCTTCATCTGGATCTGGCTTGCTTCGTTCAGCTTTCGTGTCCAATCCACGCCGGAAGACCAGCATGTTGGTGGCGTTCCTCCTCTCTGCAGCCGGGGGTTGGCGCTGTGGATGGCCAAATGCGTGGGGGCTCGGCCTGAATAATGTCGGCGGTCCTAAGATTCTTCTCGCGCGAAGACGAAGATCCACTTGATTCATGTCTTCTTTGATCTGGTCGGAGTGTTGAGTTCCGGACGGTTCCATCGGCAAAATCCAATGAACGAGATGTCAGAGATCACCGGATCAGCTGGAATTCGGTCGCGCGCAACCATGATTTTTCTGACCGTTTAATTTTAGAGGGAGCGAGTCGAAGATTTGTAATCTATTGCCATCATGGCAGATGTTTTAGTCCCATGGTGAACTCAGTCGTGGATGCATGGAGGCCGAGACCTGGTAACTAGTGATGGCGGTTCACAACCTGGTGGCGATGAGATTTTGGTTTGGTGATCCGTGATTTGGAGCAACGCCGTCGAAAAGTGGGGATGACAACACAAGGAAAATTAATAGTATGAACTTGCAGAGTGAAAGCCCAAGATTTGGTCTTAATTGGTTGTGTCTGGCAATGACTTTGTTAAAGATATCGTTTTGTGAGTGCAGATTTTCTCCTTCGTGAAAACGTACGATCTACGGTTAGAGCGATGACATCATTTATGTAATGTCTTCTTCTTGAAGGCATTGCTTTTGAGGAAGTGGATTTCTGGTGTTGTCTTGGTGGTACTTGCTACAGCGGGGACTTCCTTTTTCTACAATTATTGTCTTTTCTTTGGTTGTATGCATCCATATTGCCATTAGAGCAATGATTTGTTGCAGAAGCTAGATGTACTAATTATCTTCGTGGTATTAATATATATTTTTTCTGAAAAAAAGAAAAGATCATTCTAAGATAACCAAATAGGACAAACTAATGTGACAATATGGAAAGGAAGAGACTTATGAACATCTTGTAACCAAGACCCAAAGATTATGGCACACTAAACGAAGGGGTGATATTAACCACATAATACAACATGCCATTTCCATCGCAAAAAAATACACGACATGCCACGTGAGCCACTAGCCGGTCATAGAAAAGTGTTGTCTGTTGTTGAAAACGAAAGCTACATCTTTTAGATCATCATTTTTAGAATGAAAACCACACGACACAAAAAATACATTAGCATTTTTTTTATCTTGGTTGGTAATTTAAGTCTCCATAACATCTTTGGTACTGTAGATCGGAATCGGTCGCCCATGAGAATGTGACGCCTGGCAACCATAGCGTCAGGGCGAGGCCGACAACTGGAGCGTGTGAACCCCTCTATCCTTGGTCAGAAGCTTTCAGAGTTCAGAATCAGAACATCACGTATGCTTCCAAACTAGACGATCCGATCATAGTCACATACAGAGCAAAAGAAGCTAGCGCGCATCTACCTCTGACGGTGCATCCACCTACGCCGGCTAGCTAACTACGGCGACACATCTACCTACGGCGGCTAGCGCGCATCTAACTACGACGGCGACATCGACGATTCATTTGATGACGATGACGCCCGCCGCATGCTCGTCCGCCTTCTGGCGCTGCTGAAGCTGCTGCACCGCCTCCTCCTCTGCCTTCTGGCGCTCGATGAGGCGGAGGGCCTCCTCCAAATCAGCATCGGCGGCGGCGATCTCGCGCAGCCCGTGGAGAGGGCGGGCGGCGGAGAGGGAGTACGGTGACGACGACAGCTGCTATTGCTGCTCCCCGCACCCGAGGAGGGGGTGGAGTAGCTCCCCAGTTGGTCCAGCGCCGCGCCGCCCGCTTCTTGCTGCCTACCGAGCGACTTGCTCGGAGCTTGGAGCTCGGTGTTGGTCTTGAGGCGCTGGCCGCGGGCACCGTAGCTGGGCGGGGAGGGCGGTGGGACGCGATCCATGTCAACACGACGGAGCGTTTCGCGTCGGCGGCGGAGTGGACTAGCCGATTAGGTGGTGGCGGGGGAGTATTTGGGCGCTGGAGGTTCGTCGGCGGCGGCAGATTTGGCGAGGGAGTGCGGCATATGTACCGCTCGAAGCGGGCTTTTCTCGGGCCACTGTACTTTTACAGGCCGGCACCACTATACGGGCGCGGGTGAAGTGTAAAACCGAGCGCGGCCGTATGTCGCTTGAGTTTTTTTTTGGTTTTGGGCCTATTTAGCTGCTAGAGCTGCTCTAAGATCAATGGTACCCCGCCTCGATTTAAAACGGTGCTCCAAGCCATCCAGACTCTAAAAATGCTTGCATGTGTGCTCCGCTCATATCAAGGAGAAAATGAGGAGGAAAGAAGCAAATGCTAGAAAGTTCCAGTAGTAAAGCTATAGGGTATTAGGCTATTAGCTGAAGTTGACATATTCCAGTTACACAGCTCACAAGTTCATACAGAAAAAAAATTACGTGGGATGGATAGAGAATGATTCCATGGGGATGGTAAGTGTCAGGAATTCGTAGGCACTATTCCTGTGACTTGTTCCAATATCAAGCCAAATTACAGGTGCCGAAAGAAGCCGGTTTCCAGGATTCATTGCTTAAACAAGGGCAAGACTGTTGGGTATTACTGTGCGCTCCTCATTACTGTGTTAATTGCATGCCACCGGCCAGATTTTTCTTCGTGGGACTCATCGTGCAATTGCGAATTTAATGTTGGACAAAATGCAAAAAAATCTAGGCTTATTTTTTCTCCTCGTCATGGTGCACCTGTTCAATTTTATTGGCCACACTGATCCAATACCTTTAGAAAATATATGTTCCTTTGAAATACTTCTG
This sequence comes from Lolium perenne, assembly GCF_019359855.2. Classification (NCBI taxonomy): domain Eukaryota; kingdom Viridiplantae; phylum Streptophyta; class Magnoliopsida; order Poales; family Poaceae; genus Lolium; species Lolium perenne. The sequence goes on from NC_067244.2 coordinate 48,495,057, forward strand.
TTGGTACTTGAGGACAGCCCCTGATTTTTTCTTGTTTACAAGAGATCACTCTAAGATAATAACCAAATACTAAAACCGAACATCGTTGTTGATTCCACACAATATGGAAAGAAAAATGATCCAAATCCTTCGGACGCTACGTTGTTCGTGACCTTCATCGAAGTTTAGACTAAGAGGGTTGTTAGAGCATCTCTAGCAGAGCCCGTAAAAACGCGAACTGAAAATGTGGAGTTCAGTTCACTGAACTCGTCTTTACGGGTCGAAAAATTGGTGGCGCAGAACAGTCCCCGTAAACAAAAACCGTAAATCAGCATATTCCTTAAATATTCCATTTTCCATTTTTTTTTTCTATCTTCTTCTTCCTCTCGTGCACTCCACAGCCAGCAGCATGTGGCCCGGCCGCCGCTCCCCACCCGACCGCCGCTCCCTGCCTGCGCCGCGCCCGGCCGCTGCGCGCCGCGCCGTGCCCGCCGGCTCGCGCGCCCGCCGCGCATACTGCTGCCCGCCCGGCCGCCGCTCCCTGATACGTCTCCAACGTATCGATAATTTCTTATGTTCCATGCCACTTTATTGATGATACCTACATGTTTTATGCATACTTTATGTCATATTTATGCATTTTCCGGCACTAACCTATTAACAAGATGCCGAAGAGCCAGTTGTTGTTTTCTGCTGTTTTTGGTTTCAGAAATCCTAGTAAGGAAATATTCTCGGAATTGGACGAAATCAACGCCCAAGGGCCTATTGTCACACGAAGCTTCCAGAAGACCGAAGGAGTCACGAAGTGGGGCCACGGGGCGCCGCCACAGTAGGGCGGCGCGGCCTACAGGGAGCCTGCGCGGCCCTGCTGTGTGGGGCCCCCGTGACGCCTCTTGACCTGCCCTTCCGCCTACTTAAAGCCTTCGTCGCGAAACCCCCAGTACCGAGAGCCACGATACGGAAAACCTTCCAGAGACGCCGCCGCCGCCAATCCCATCTCGGGGGATTCAGGAGATCGCCTCCGGCACCCTGCCGGAGAGGGGAATCATCTCCCGGAGGACTCTTCACCGCCATGGTCGCCTCCGGAGTGATGAGTGAGTAGTTCACCCCTAGACTATGGGTCCATAGCAGTAGCTAGATGGTCGTCTTCTCCTAATTGTGCTTCATTGTTGGATCTTGTGAGCTGCCTAACATGATCAAGATCATCTATCTGTAATGCTATATGTTGTGTTTGTTGGGATCCGATGAATAGAGAATACTATGTTATGTTGATTATCAATCTATTATCTATGTGTTGTTTATGATCTTGCATGCTCTCCGTTATTAGTAGAGGCTCTGGCCAAGTTTTTGCTCTTAACTCCAAGAGGGAGTATTTATGCTCGATAGTGGGTTCATGCCTCCATTAAATCTGGGACAGTGACAGAAAGTTCTAAGGTTGTGGATGTGCTGTTGCCACTAAGGATAAAACATCGATGCTATGTCTAAGGATGTAGTAGTTGATTACATTACGCACCATACTTAATGCAATTGTCTGTTGTTTGCAACTTAGTACTGGAAGGGGTTCGGATGATAACCTGAATGTGGACTTTTTAGGCATAGATGCATGCTGGATAACGGTCTATGTACTTTGTCGTAATGCCCAATTAAATCTCACTATACTCATCATATCATGTATGTGCATGGTCATGCCCTCTTTATTTGTCAATTGCCCAACTATAATTTATTCACCCAACATGCTTATTCTTATCGGAGAGACGCCTCTAGTGAAGTGTGGACCCCGGTCCATTCTTTTAATCGAATACAATCTACTGCAATACTTGTTCTACTGTTTTCTGCAAACAATCATCATCCACACTATACATCTAATTCTTTGTTACAGCAAGCCGGTGAGATTGACAACCTCACTGTCACGTTGAGGCAAAGTAATTTGGTTGTGTTGTGCATGTTCCACGTTGGCGCTGGAATCCCTGGTGTTGCGCCGCACTACACTTCGCCGCCATCAACCTTCAACGTGCTTCTTGACTCCTACTGGTTCGATAAACCTTGGTTTCTAACTGAGGGAAACTTACTGCTGTACGCATCACACCTTCCACTTGGGGTTCCCAACGGTCGCGTGCTGTACGCGTGTCAAAGCTAAATTTCTGGCGCCGTTGCCGGGGAGATCAAGACACGCTGCAAAGGGAGTCTCCACTTCCAATCTCTTTACTTTGTTTTTGTCTTGCTTTATTTTATTTACTACTTTGTTTGCTGCACTAAATCAAAATACAAAAAAAATTAGTTGCTAGTTTTACTTTACTTACTATCTTGCTTGCTATATTAAAAATACAAAGAAAAAATTTAGTTACTTGCATTTACTTTACTTATTTCATCATGTTTCCTCCTAATTTTACTTTAAAAGATATACCAGTGGGACAAGGGTCTATAATTGGAAGAGATAATATAGAAGAATTTTTCACCCATGTTAGTATGCACGAAGATCTTGAAGATATACCCCTGGCAAAAGTTGTCCCTACTTATGAAGATGCCTCTGCTTGTTTGGTACGCATGATGGAAGCTAGATTTATTAGTCTCAACCCCATGATACAACACATGTTTCTTACACTTTCTGATATGGATAGGGGAGAGAAGAGAGATTTTGTTTTAAAAGTCCTTATTAGAGAATTTGCGGATATAGCTAAAGAAGCTAGAAAAGTTTTTATTAAGCATAAGAGGCTTCGTATGTTCACCGATTTTAAAAGAATACTTGAAAAAATGGATATGGATAGAATTAAGAACACTAATAATGTTAATGATGGTGGGGAGATTAAAGCACCAATACCTTGTAAGCTCCTAGCAATGCATGAAGCTCTAGATGATAATTATACTTGGCTTGTTCCTGAAAATTTGTTTGATGAGAGTAGCAAGCCCAAGATTAATGAAAAGGGAGCCTCTGAAACTTATGTATCAAAAATACAATGCATAGTTGAGAAAACTCCAAACCCTGCTGTAGATGCTTCGTCTCTTGATAATACTTGATACACACTTTCTGCGCCTAGCTAAAAGGCGTTAAAGAAAAGCGCTTATGGGAGACAACCCATGATTTTACTACTGCACTTTTATTTTATATTTGAGTCTTGGAAGTTGTTACTACTGTAGCAACCTCTCCTTATCTTAGTTTTGTTGCATTGTTGTGCCAAGTAAAGTCTTTGATAGTAAGGTTCATACTAGATTTGGATTACTACGCAGAAATAGATTTCTTTGCTGTCACGAATCTGGGCCTAATTCTCTGTAAGTAACTCAGAAAATTATGCCAATTTACGTGAGTGATCCTCAGATATGTACGCAACTTTCATTCAATTTGATAATTTTCATTTGAGCAAGTTTGGTGCCTCAATAAAATTCATCTTTACGGACTGTTCTGTTTTGAAAGATTCTACCTTTTATTCCGCATTGCCTGTTTTGCTATGCTTGATGGATTTTTCGATTCCATTAACTTTCAGTAGCTTTGTGAAATGTCCAGAAGTGTTAAGAATGATTATGTCACCTCTGAACATGTGAATTTTGATTGTGCACTAACCCTCTAATGAGTTGTTTTGAGTTTGGTGTGGAGGAAGTTTTCAAGGATCAAGAGAGGAGGATGATACAATATGATCAAGGAGAGTGAAAGCTCTAAGCTTGGGGATGTCCCGGTGGTTCACCCCTGCATATTTCAAGAAGACTCAAGCGTCTAAGCTTGGGGATGCCCAAGGCATCCCCTTCTTCATCGATAACATTATCAGGTTCCTCTAGTGAAACTATATTTTTATTCCATCACATCTTATGTACTTTGCTTGGAGCGTCTGTTTGTTTTTGTTTTTGTTTTGTTTGAATAAAATGGATCCTAGCATTCATTGTGTGGGAGAGAGACACGCTCCGCTGTTGCATATGGACAAATATGTCCTTAGGCTTTACTCATAATATTCATGGCGAAGGTTGAATCTTCTTCGTTAAATTGTTATATGGTTGGAAACGGGAAATGCTATATGTAGTAATTGGTAAAATGTCTTGGATAATGTGATACTTGGCAATTGTTGTGCTCGTGTTTAAGCTCTTGCATCATATACTTTGCACCTATTAATGAAGAAATACATAGAGCTTGCTAAAATTTGGTTTGCATAATTGGTCTCTCTAAGGTCTAGATAGTTTCTAGTAAGAGTTTGAACAACAAGGAAGACGGTGTAGAGTCTTATAATGTTTACAATATGTCTTTTATGTGAGTTTTGCTGCACCGCTTCATACTTGTGTTTGTTTCAAATAACCTTGCTAGCCTAAGCCTTGTATCGAGAGGGAATACTTCTCATGCATCCAAAATCCTTGAGCCAACCACTATGCCATTTTTGTCCACCATACCTACCTACTACATGGTATTTCTCCGCCATTCCAAAGTAAATTGCTTGAGTGCTATCTTTAAATTTCAATCCTCTATCTTTACAATATATAGCTCATGGGACAAATAGCCTAAAAACTGTTGTGGTATTGAATATGTACTTATGCACTTTATCTCTTATTAAGTTGCTTGTTGTGCGATAACCATGTTCCTGGGGACGCCATCAACTACTCTTTGTTGAATATCATGTGAGTTGCTATGCATGTCCGTCTTGTCTGAAGTAAGGGCGATTTACCATGAGTTGAATGGTTTGAGCATGCATACTGTTAGAGAAGAACATTGGGCCGCTAACTAAAGCCATGATCCATGGTGGAAGTTTCAGTTTTGGACAAATATCCTCAATCTCATATGAGAAAATTAATAATTGTTGAATGCTTAAGCATTAAAGAGGAGTCCATTATCTGTTGTCTATGTTTTCCCGGTATGGATGTCTAAGTTGAGAATAATCAAAAGCGAGAAATCCAATGCGAGCTTTCTCCTTAGACCTTTGTACAGGCGGCATAGAGGTACCCCTTTGTGACACTTGGTTAAAACATATGTATTGCGGTGATAATCCAGGTAATCCGAGCTAATTAGGACAAGGTGCGGGCACTATTAGTATACTATGCATGAGGCTTGCAACTTGTAGGATATAATTTACATGATGCATATGTTTTATTACTACCGTTGACAAAATTGTTTCTTGTTTTCAAAACCAAAGCTCTAGCACAAATATAGCAATCGATGCTTCCCTCTGCGAAGGGCCATTCTTTTACTTTTATGTTGAGTCAGTTCACCTATTTCTCTCCATCTCAAGAAGCAAACACTTGTGTGAACTGTGCATTGATTCCTACATACTTGCATATTGCACTTGTTATATTACTTTACATTGACAATATCCATGAGATATATATGTTACAAGTTGAAAGCAACCGCTGAAACTTAATCTTCCTTTGTGTTGCTTCAATGCTTTTACTTTGAATTATTGTTTATGAGTTAACTCTTATGCAAGACTTATTGATGCTTGTCTTGAAAGTACTATTCATGAAAAGTCTTTGCTATATGATTCATTTGTTTACTCATGTCATTTACCATTGTTTTGATCGCTGCATTCATTACATGTGCTTACAATAGTATGATCAAGGTTATGATGGCATGTCACTCCAGAAATTATCTTTGTTATCGTTTATCTACTCGGGACGAGCAGGAACTAAGCTTGGGGATGCTGATACGTCTCCAATGTATCGATAATTTCTTATGTTCCATGCCACTTTATTGATGATACCTACATGTTTTATGCATACTTTATGTCATATTTATGCATTTTCCGGCACTAACCTATTAACAAGATGCCGAAGAGCCAGTTGATGTTTTCTGCTGTTTTTGGTTTCAGAAATCCTAGTAAGGAAATATTCTCGGAATTGGACGAAATCAACACCCAAGGGCCTATTTTCACACGAAGCTTCCAGAAGACCGAAGGAGTCACGAAGTGGGGCCACGGGGCGCCGCCACAGTAGGGCGGCGCGGCCTACAGGGGGCCCGCGCGGCCCTGCTATGTGGGGCCCCCGTGACGCCTCTTGACCTGCCCTTCCGCCTACTTAAAGTCTTCGTCGCGAAACCCCCAGTACAGAGAGCCACGATACGGAAAAACTTCCAGAGATGCCGCCGCCGCCAATCCCATCTCGGGGGATTCAGGAGATCGCCTCCGGCACCCTGCCGGAGAGGGGAATCATCTCCCGGAGGACTCTTCACCGCCATGGTCGCCTCCGAAGTGATGAGTGAGTAGTTCACCCCTGGACTATGGGTCCATAGCAGTAGCTAGATGGTCGTCTTCTCCTAATTGTGCTTCATTGTTGGATCTTGTGAGCTGCCTAACATGATCAAGATCATCTATCTGTAATGCTATATGTTGTGTTTGTTGGGATCCGATGAATAGAGAATACTATGCTATGTTGATTATCAATCTATTATCTATGTGTTGTTTATGATCTTGCATGCTCTCCGTTATTAGTAGAGGCTCTGGCCAAGTTTTTGTTGGAGATATGCCCAAGAGGCAATAATAAATGGTTATTATATATCTTTGTGTTTATGATAATGTTTACATACCATGCTATAATTGTATTAACCGAAATATTGATACATGTGTGTTATGTGAACAACAAGGAGTCCCTAGTAAGCCTCTTGTATAACTAGCTTGTTGATTAATAGATGATCATGGTTTCGTGATCATGAACATTGGATGTTATTAATAACAAGGTTATGTCATTATATGAATGATGTAATGGACACACCCAACTAAGCGTAGCATAAGATCACGTCATTAAGTTATTTGCTCCTTATGACCATGAGATCATGTAAATCACTTATATCGGAAAGGTACTTTGATTACATCAAACGCCACTGCGTAAATGGGTGGTTATAAAGATGGGATTAAGTATCCGGAAAGTATGAGTTGAGGCATATGGATCAACAGTGGGATTTGTCCATCCCGATGACGGATAGATATACTCTGGGCCCTCTCGGTGGAATGTCGTCTAATGTCTTGCAAGCATATGAATAAGTTCATAAGAGACCACATACCACGGTACGAGTAAAGAGTACTTGTCAGGAGACGAGGTTGAACAAGGTATAGAGTGATACCGATGATCAAACCTCGAACAAGTAAAATATCGCGTGACAAAGGGAATTGGTATCGTATGTGAATGGTTCATTCGATCACTAAGTCATCATTGAATATGTGGGAGCCATTATGAATCTCCAGATCCCACTATTGGTTATTGGTCAGAGAGAAGTCTCAACCATGTCTACATAGTTCACGAACCGTAGGGTGACACACTTAAGGTTTGATGTTGAAATGGTAGAACTTGAATATGGAATGGAGTTCGAAGTTTTGTTCAAAGTCCCAGATGAGATCCCGGACATCACGAGGAGTTCCGGAATGGTCCGGAGAATAAGATTCATATATAGGAAGTCATATTCCAAGTTTGGAAATGATCCGGTGCATTTATGGCAGGTTCTAGAAGGTTCTAGAAAAGTTCGGAAGAAATCACCATGGAAAGTGGAGTCCCGGAGGGACTCCACCTTGCATGGCCAGCCAACGCTAAAGGGGAGGAGTCCAAGGTGGACTCCCCAAGGGTGGCCGGCCAACCCCCCACATGGAAGGGGGGAATCCCACCCCAAGTGGGATTCCTACCTTGGGTAGGTTTCCCTACACATGGAAGGTTTTTGGTTCGGGTCTTATTCGAAGACTTGTAGTCCAACACTTGGGGCTTCCACCTATATAATGAGGGGCATAGGAGAGGGGGCTGACCACTACAAGCCCATAGCTTGGCCGCACCCATAGGTGGCCGGCCACCCCCTCTCCCAAACCCTAGCTAGGGATGGCACCCACAGGGTATGGGTACGGGTAGAGCCATCCCATACCCGTACCCATCACCTTTAATCTTACCCGTCACCCGTACCCATACCCGTCAATGGGTACAAGTTTTTCCCATACCCGTCACCCGGCAGGGTAAATGGGTACCCGCGGGTAAAAATACCCGCTCTTACAACACATCAAATTCTTCAAAAAAATATGATAGGAGGTGAAGCGATCCTAAATAGGGGTCTAATCCTCACTAATCTACCAACGATTATGAGACAGGAAAGCGTGAGATTTATCCTAGCAACATGAAGACATGATTAGGGAAAACTTAAGTAGTTTAAAATATTATATGTCTCACTTGTTAATTTTAGATGGGTACATGGGTACGCGGGTATGGGTTCTATGATCCCATACCCGTACCCACTCTACCCGATGGGTATGATATTTTCCCATTTACAAATCCATGGGTAATATTTTGTCCCATACCCGTACCACTATTAGGTTTTTACCCGGCGGGTACGCGGGTCATGGGTACCCATTGCCATCCCTAACCCTAGCCGCCCCCTCTCTCCTCCTCTTCTCCCGCACGCTTAGCGAAGCTCCGCCGGAGATCTCCACCGCCACCACCACCACGCCGTCGTGCTGCCGGATTCAACGAGGAGCTACTACTTCCGCTGCCCGCTGGAACGGGGAGAAGGACATCGTCTTCATCAACACCGAACGTGTGACCGAGTACGGAGGTACTGCCCGATTGTGGCACCGTGATCAAGATCTTCTACGCGCTTTTGCAAGCGGCAAGTGATCGTCTACCGCAGCAATAAGAGCCTACTCTTATAGGCTTTGGAAATTTTCAAGGGTTAGTCTTGATCATCCCCTCGTTGCTCCCGTCTTCTAGATTGCATCTTGGCTTGGATTGCGTTCTCGCGGTAGGAATTTTTTTGTTTTCTATGCAACGAATCCCTACAATGGCATCAGAGCCGTGTCTATGCATATATGGTTGCACGAGTAGAACACAATGGTTTTGTGGGCATTGATGCTCTTGTTATCTTTAGTTTGAGTACTTTGCATCTTTGTGGCATAGTGGGATGAAGCGGCTCAGACTAACTTTACATGACCGCGTTCATGAGACTTGTTCCTCGTTCGACATGCAACTTGTATTGCATAAGAGGCTTTGCGGGTGTCTGTCTCTCCTACTATAGTGAAGATTCAATTTACTCTTCTATTGACAACACTAGTATCACCGTTGTGGTTCATGTTCGTAGGTAGATTAGATCTTACTCGAAAACCCTAAATCACGTAAAATATGCAAACCAAATTAGAGACGTCTAACTTGTTTTTGCAGGGTTTGGTGATGTGATATGGCCATAATGTGATAATGAATATGTATGAGATGATCATTATTGTATTGTGGCAACCGGCAGGAGCCTTATGGTTGTCTTTAAATTTCATGTTGAGTAGTATTTCAAAGTAGTTGTAATAGTTGCTACATGAGGTGAACAACCATGAAGACGGCCCCATGAACCTTGACGCTACGCCGACGATGATGGAGATCATGCCCGTTGATGATGAAGATCATGTCCGTGCTTTGGAGATGAAGATCGAAGGCGCAAAGACTAAAGGGCCATATCATATCACATATGAATTGCATGTGATGTTAATCCTTTATGCATCTTATTTTGCTTAGAACGCGACGGTAGCATTATAAGATGATCCCTCACATTAATATCAAGATAATAAAGTGTTCTCCCCTCGTATGCACTGTTACATTGTTTGACGTTTTGAAGCATCTCGTGATGATCGGGTGTGATAAACTCAACATACAACAAGTGTAAGCCATGTTGCACACGCGGAATACTTGGGTTTGCTTGACGAGCCTAGCATGTACAGACATGGTCTCGGGACAACGGAAACCGAAAGGTTGAACATGAGTCATATGGATGATATGATCAACATGTTGATGTTCACCATTGAAGCTACATCATCTCACGTGATGATCGGTTTTGGTGTAGTGGATTTGGATCATGTACCACTTAACAACTATGAGGGATGTTGTATTAAGTGGGAGTTCATTAGTAATTAGATTAAAACATGAACTAATTATCATAAACATAGTCTGAGTAGTATTTTGAATTAATTTTGTAGTATTGGCATCCATTTTCTACCATGCGCTAGTCTTGTAATTGAGATAGAAATATTGTTAAGTCTGATAAGAAACTTTACGGACTGGTACCGTATTGTTAAAGAATCAAGAAATGATTAAGTCCTATTGCAAACTTTTAGTAAACCTCACATTGTTGATTCAAAGAGTTGTGGTTTCAATTAGTACCTAAAGTTATCTTGTCTCCGTAAAATTTGAAGTTCAAATCTGTTTGAAAAATAAGGAGCTGAAAATTTAGTTTTCAGAAATAATCAAGGTATGAGATATATGTGATATCTAAGACCTTATTGCAAGATGATAGAATATATTTTGGTGAGACTACATAAACTCATAAGTTTTATGGGAATGTACGAAGGTTGAAGACGCAAGGCGTCCCAATCCTCCAACTATTGGGGCACTAACGATATTCGCATATCCATGAAGTGATCGTCCTTAGTATGCACCGTTGCTATGACTCGTCGTTTCAAAGCATCACGTGATGATCGGATGTTATAGATTCTACGTGTGCATACAACGGGTGCAAGCCAGATTTGCACATGCGAATACCAAGGTTAAAACTTTACGAGCCTAGCATGTACAGACATGGTCTCAGAAAGTCATCATGATACAATGGATAAAATTATGAGTGAAATTGTTCATCATATTACAAGGTTACTAATAGTGAAATCTGAAACACTTGTCATATGATGATCAACTTAAAGTAAGAACCTCAAGGTTATTGGTATTTGACCAACAAACCTAGAAGTTAATAATGTTGAAGTGTTTTTCTGAATAATGAGGAAAGCTAAAAGAGAAATTGCAAAAGATATTTTGGCAAAAAGAAAAGAAAAGACTAGAAAGTCTAGCTCAGGTGTATATAAATGATATACATGTTATGGTTGTATTCCTAGTTAGGTCACACTATGAAATTCTTGGGTATTAGTACTATATTGGTTGGTATGAAGTGTCATACAAAACAACACAATACAAGAATACAATGGCCTAAGTGACTGACAAGGAATATGATAGGAATACACGTCTGGAACAAAATAAAGTGTTATTATGTTCGTCGTTGGCATTCTATCTAGCCCTTAAAATTTATAATAAAGAACTTAATAATTGTTATTTTGCTCTGGTCAAATGAAAACAATGAGTTGTTCAAATTATGACATTACTCCATGTACGATGGATAAGTTATTATAAATCTTAATGGTGAAACACACATACATAACACTGACGCTAAAATTCCATAAGGCAAATGATTTGAATTCCACGTATTTGTGGAACCGCCATTTAGGTCATGTTAGAAAGGAACGCATGAAGGAACTCCATGCAAATGGATTTTGGAGTCATTTGATTTTTGAATCATTTGGCGCTTGCAAATCTTTTCTAAAGAGAATGATTAAAATACCGTTCATAGGCCAAGAGTTGAACGGGCAACTAACTTAGTGAAAAATACATGATGATGTATGTAGTTCACTAGGCATAGTTGTGTGCGGGAGATTCTTCTACTTCATGAAAACTTTCAACAATGAATTGAGTATATATATGTGGATATATTCAATAAGGAAGAAGTTTAAAACATTTGAATGGATTCAAATAAATTTCAGCATGAAGTGAAAATCATCGTAATAGAAAAGTCAAATATCTATGATTGGATCATGGTGAAAATATTTGAATTACGAGTTTTAGCGAACATCTAAGAGAGTCATGAAATTGTTCTACAACTCACATTTCTTGGAGCATCATAATGATGATATAGTATCCGAGAGATGTATCCAAGCCTTGTTGGATTAATGATGAGATAAAATATTATGACGCCATTATATTTTTGTGGATTATGCTTTAGTGACTACCGCTTTTACACTGAATAGAGCATCATCATGATCCGTAGAAATGGCACCATACGAGTTATGGCATGGGTATAAACCCTAATAGTCCTTTCTTTAAATTTTGATCTAAAAGTTAACAACCAAAATCGGATGAATGTCTTTGTTGGTTATCCCAAAGAATTGATTGGGAATTCTTTCCACTATGAAGTAAATGACAAAAGTGTTTGTTAATGTTACTTGCTTATTTCCAAGAAATTATTTCTAGCGAAATTTTTGAGTGGGAGGACAATAGAACTTGATAAGGTTTATGAACCTGAGCATAATGATCAGAGTAGCGCAGCATCGGAAATTGGTTCCGGAAGCGACCACGACGATCATGTCTCCCATGACTACAAAGTGTTTTAGCCATGGAGATCGAAGTACATATTGAACCTTGTAGGTATGGTTTACTTTGTGATCAAATAAATGATTTGTGGACAAAGGATTGATTGTGAACAATGATAAACCAACTACAAACAAAGAAGTTATGATGGGCCCTGACTCCTTTAAAAATGGCTATACGCCATGAAATCCAAGATAGATGAATACTTTTTGAAAGTAAATAGATCTATAAAATTGATGGACTTGGATGTAATATCCTTGAAGAAGCTTGACTTGTCGAAAAGTTGTTTACGACAAAGTTCAAAGAGTTGACTACGACAAGATTAGATCTTCCGTAGCAATGCTTAAAGTCTATATGGATTATTCTAGTAATCACTACATATTTCCTTTATAAGATATGTTAGTAGGATGGCAAAATACATTACTTATCAGAAGTGTGTATTAAAGGTGTATACAAGATACAACCAAGAGTTTTGCTGGTCCGTGGAATACTAGATAGGTATACGAACTTCAAATTGGATGAAGTAAGTATCACGGAGTTGGAATCTTCACCAGATGAAATAGTCAAAGAGTTTTTGATTTCATCAGAGACGATGAAGAGGCTTGCATTTGCAAAAAATTAAGTGGGAGCGCTAAGACACATTTATAATACTTTATGTAGGTGACATATAGTTGGTTATAAATGATGTAATTATATACTTGATTAAAGGTTTCATTGAGAAATTAATTTCAATGAAAGGATATGGACTGAAACATATCTAGTGTCAAGATCTATGAAGATAGATTGAAACACAAAATAAGTTTAAGTCAAAGTACATAGAATGGATATTGAAATAGTTCAATATAGAAATATTAAGAAAATGTTCTTGTCATGTGAAGTTTTAACAAGACTTGAGTGTATCTGATACTCAATGAGTAAAAACACATGAGTGATTATGGATCACGAATAATATGTACACAATCAGATGTCCTGTGCGCTAAAATGTTCTGAGCATATACCAGAATGATTCATGAGATGATCATTGGACGACAGTAAGAGTATCCTTGAGTACTTAAGAAGAACCAAGGATATATATATATAGTTTTGTATGGAGAAATGACAAACAAATTGCTGTAAGGTGTTGCACCGATATTTGTTTTGTCACATATGAAAATAAAATTTCAATCTCAAATTAGACTAAGTGTTGTTTGAAAGGTAGCACAATGAGCTAGAAGTTGTCTATGCTAGATTTAGAAGAGTTCTAAAATATTGTGACGGATTCTACAAAAGAAGGTAGAGTATGTCATTGTTTTGACAATGGCAAAGGATGTTAAGTCAAGAGGTTCTTTGAGAGCTTGGTGTAGTTCCGACAGAGTCAGAAATTTGAAGCTATATTGTGTGTGACAATATTAGTGACATATTTCAGACCGCGGAATTAAGGTTCCACCAGAAGACCAAACATATGTAATGCCAACTCATTGGAAATGAGTGATGCGTTGAGACGCAAATGAATTACAAAATACATACGTTTCTGAGCGTGTCAGATCCGTTGACTAAAACCTCTCCCGTGAGCAAAACATGATAAAACACCGGAAGGCCAAGGTGTTATATCTTTACAAAAGTAAACTAGATTATTGACTCTAGTGCAAGTGGGAGACTGTTGTAGATATGCCCAAGAGGCAATAATAAATGGTTATTATATATCTTTGTGTTTATGATAATGTTTACATACCATGCTATAATTGTATTAACCGAAACATTGATACATGTGTGTTATATGAACAACAAGGAGTCCCTAGTAAGCCTCTTGTATAACTAGCTTGTTGATTAATAGATGATCATAGTTTCGTGATCATGAACATTGGATGTTATTAATAACAAGGTTATGTCATTATATGAATGATGTAATGGACACACCCAATTAAGCGTAGCATAAGATCACGTCATTAAGTTATTTGCTATAAGCATTCGATACATAGTTACCTAGTCCTTATGACCATGAGATCATGTAAATCACTTATACCGGAAAGGTACTTTGATTACATCAAACGCCACTGCGTAAATGGGTGGTTATAAAGATGGGATTAAGTATCCGGAAAGTATGAGTTGAGGCATATGGATCAACAGTGGGATTTGTCCATCCCGATGACGGATAGATATACTCTGGGCCCTCTCGGTGGAATATCGTCTAATGTCTTGCAAGCATATGAATAAGTTCATAAGAGACCACATACCACGGTACGAGTAAAGAGTACTTGTCAGGAGACGAGGTTGAACAAGGTATAGAGTGATACCGATGATCAAACCTCGAACAAGTAAAATATCGCGTGACAAAGGGAATTGGTATCGTATGTGAATGGTTCATTCGATCACTAAGTCATCGTTGAATATGTGGGAGCCATTATGAATCTCCAGATCCCGCTATTGGTTATTGGTCAGAGAGAAGTCTCAACCATGTCTACATAGTTCACGAACCGTAGGGTGACACACTTAAGGTTTGATGTTGAAATGGTAGAACTTGAATATGGAATGGAGTTCGAAGTTTTGTTCAAAGTCCCGGATGAGATCCCGGACATCACGAGGAGTTCCGGAATGGTCCGGAGAATAAGATTCATATATAGGAAGTCATATTCCAAGTTTGGAAATGATCCGGTGCATTTATGGCAGGTTCTAGAAGGTTCTAGAAAAGTCCGGAAGAAATCACCATGGAAAGTGGAGTCCCAGAGGGACTCCACCTTGCATGGCCAGCCAACCCTAAAGGGGAGGAGTCCAAGGTGGACTCCCCAAGGGTGGCCGGCCAACCCCCCTCATGGAAGGGGGGAATCCCACCCCAAGTGGGATTCCTACCTTGGGTAGGTTTCCCTACACATGGAAGGTTTTTGGTTCGGGTCTTATTCGAAGACTTGTAGTCCAACACTTGGGGCTTCCACCTATATAATGAGGGGCATAGGAGAGGGGGCTGACCACTACAAGCCCATAGCTTGGCCGCACCCATAGGTGGCCGACCACCCCCTCTCCCAAACCCTAGCCGCCCCCTCTCTCCTCCTCTTCTCCCGCACGCTTAGCGAAGCTCCGTCGGAGATCTCCACCGCCACCGCCACCACGCCGTCGTGCTGCCGGATTCAACGAGGAGCTACTACTTCGCCACCACGCCGTCGCGCTGCCCGCTGGAACGGGGAGAAGGACGTCGTCTTCATCAACATCGAACGTGTGACCGAGTACGGAGGTGCTGCCCGATTGTGGCACCGTGATCAAGATCTTCTACGCGCTTTTGCAAGCGGCAAGTGATCATCTACCGCAGCAATAAGAGCCTACTCTTATAGGCTTTGGAAATCTTCAAGGGTTAGTCTTGATTATCCCATCGTTGCTCCCGTCTTCTAGATTGCATCTTGGCTTGGATTGCGTTCTCGCGGTAGGAAAATTTTTGTTTTCTATGCAACGAATCCCTACAGTTTTTGCTCTTAACTCCAAGAGGGAGTATTTATGCTCGATAGTGGGTTCATGCCTCCATTAAATCTGGGACAGTGACAGAAAGTTCTAAGGTTGTGGATGTGCTGTTGCCACTAGGGATAAAACATCGATGCTATGTCTAAGGATGTAGTAGTTGATTACATTACGCACCATACTTAATGCAATTGTCTGTTGTTTGCAACTTAATACTGAAAGGGGTTCGGATGATAACCTGAAGGTGGACTTTTTAGGCATAGATGCATGCTGGATAGCGGTCTATGTACTTTGTCGTAATGCCCAATTAAATCTCACTATACTCATCATATCATGTATGTGCATGGTCATGCCCTCTTTATTTGTCAATTGCCCAACTGTAATTTGTTCACCCAACATGCTTATTCTTATCGGAGAGACGCCTCTAGTGAAGTGTGGACCCCAGTCCATTCTTTTAATCGAATACAATTTACTGCAATACTTGTTCTACTGTTTTCTGCAAACAATCATCATCCACACTATACATCTAATCCTTTGTTACAGCAAGCCGGTGAGATTGACAACCTCACTGTCACGTTGGGGCAAAGTAATTTGGTTGTGTTGTGCAGGTTCCACGTTGGCGCCGGAATCCCTGGTGTTGCGCCGCACTACACTTCGCCGCCATCAACCTTCAACGTGCTTTCTTGACTCCTACTGGTTCGATAAACCTTGGTTTCTAACTGAGGGAAACTTACTGCTGTACGCATCACACCTTCCACTTGGGGTTCCCAACGGTCGCGTGCTGTACGCGTGTCACTCCCCGCCCCGCCCCCCCGCCCGGCCGGCCGCCGTGCGCCCGTCCCCGCCCGCGCCTACACGGCCTCGCCCCGCTCCGCCCCGTGCCTGCACGGCCACGCCTCGCTCCGCCCGTGCCTGCACGGCCGCGCCCCTGCTCCGCACGGTGGCTCCGCCCGGTGCCTGCCGCGCCCGCCCCCGCCCCGGCCTGCCCCTGCTCCGACCAGCTTAGCTCCGCCTCGCCCGCGCCCCGGCCTGCCCCCGCTCCGCCCCGGCCAGCCCTGCCTCGGCCAGCCCTGCCTCGGCCAGCCCTGCCCCCGCTCCGCCCCGGCCAGCCCTGCCTCGGCCAGCCCCGGCCTTGATTCGCCCCGCCCGTGCCATCCCATACCGGCGCGAGCTCACCGGAATTTGGTCGGATTCCGGCGAATTTGGTTGGAGTCGGGCAACTGTACCGACGGAAGCAGTTATCTCGAGCTGAAATTTCAGCGTGCCACGAGTTGGGTTCGTGTTCAGTTCGCGGTTTCAGCCCCTACAAACTTTTTTTTCAGTTTTGGCTCGTTTACGGTGATTGATCTGCGCCATTTTCTGAACCGAACCCGTAAATTAGCAGTTATTTTTCGGTTTTGCCCAGTTTACGGGCTCTGTTAGAGATGCTCTTAGAGTTGTAACACGTACGCATTCTGTGTGTCTACCATGTAGTACACTGACCAATATGGTTCCCTTTGTTCGCCATGATGAGGAAGGTATCGTTTCCACCTAGTCAATATATGTGAAAACGAAAGCTACATCAGAAGAACCTTTCCCATAGCTAAAACGGGATAGCAGTGTGCATACACATAAACCAGCGCTGAAACTGTCTCCAAATATGAACCTCTCTCTCCTTCAGTTGACGGCGTTCAATTGTTTAGTCAGTTGCTTGCTTCCTCAAATAGGTATTAGACTCTTCATTTTTTAAAATCTGGGTGTGGCAGTAACACTGGTTCATTTTTTTTTCCGAAATGGGAGCATCGCCCCAACCTCTGCATCCAAAGGATGCACACAACCTTTTTTTATTAAATTATTCACAAAGCCTTACAAAGGAGATACAAAGATCAACTAGAAGCCACCTTTTCAACGACAACTCACTATACCTACAAGAGCGATGAAGGGGGTGACCATGAACAGGGCAATTACCCTGCCAATACACCAACACACATCATCTAAAACTGAATGCCTTCCCAAGCCACCCATTGGCGGGTGAGAAGCACAACCAATCAAGCAAACCCTGAGCGCACGCCATTGCACACGCCACAAAAATCACTACCGTCGTCTTCCTCGCACCCATCTCCAAGAGGGATCACCGCATTGACCTTTCCAGACCTGGCATCGACGCCACCAAGACGCCTGACAACACCACCATCCTGCGCGTGCTCTTCATCCCGCATCCAACACCGATACTCCGCTGCGCCACGCCGCCGAGACTCACCATCGCCGACACGATATATGAACGCCACACCATCGCAACCCACCACTATCCAGCAGCTGCTCCACAAACGATGCCCCAAGAGGTAGAACGACGCATAGAGCACCACCATCGTCCGATCCAGGAGACCCAGATCTAGGGTTCCCCCGGAGCGGCACTAGTGAGTAGACATAGACTGCGACGGTGATGCCTTCAAGAAGGTTATGACACGTGACGTCACCATCGACTGCCATGATGAGGGTCGGAGCACGGTTTTCACCGGCAGCCGCACATTCCCAACTCGCTGCTAGGACTAGATGTGAGATCAGGAGATCGCCACAAACCAACCCCAATCCGGTCAACCACCTCCGACGGAGAAGGTGGGCACCACCGCCATGCCTAGAGCTGCTGCCCTAGGATTCCTCACGACGCAAGAGAGGCCCGATAGCGCCTCACTGCCAACAGCGTCGCCGCCTGCAGATCGGGGCCATGGCCGCCGCCTCCCGCACCGTTGCATCAGGGAAGGCCTGGCGGATCACCGCCGCCGTGCCCGCCTGTCCACAACCGAGGACAGTCCGCCGCTGCCGCCACGCCACCAAGGCTTTGCTTGGCAGCGCCTTAGGCGGCGGCGGGGGGGGGGGGGGGGGGGGGCGCAGGGCGCCGAGGGGAGACGAGGAGGAGCGCCGGCGGCCGCCCTGGCGCGGCGCCGCCGCGTGGGGGCGAGAGGGTTTAGTACACTGCAAAGGTACATGAAAAAGCCACTGGTCCATAATTATTTTTGCTGCACTGAACTCAGAATATTTAGCAAAGGCTAATTATTTTTCATGTCTTGAGTATTCATTAGTACCCTGCAAAGGTACATGAAAAAGCCACTGCAGCAAATTATATTCTACTTCCATGGTAAGAAGTGCGTACCAGCTTTGTGTTTCTTACTATGAAACTGCATACATTGATGTGATCCCAAGATAGATAATAAATATTTGGCTGAAATTTAGTATCAAGATTAATGCAGCTTTAGAATGGTTGAAGATTGGTTCATTCATCAGTAATAACATTTTCTAGATGGCTTACCAAAGGTATGTCCGTATGTGCATAAGAGTGCTTATACTTATATAGATCAATTGATGGTGAGGGATTCAATATCATGGGTACATGAAGTTACAAGTCGATCTACCCCTTTTTCCTTTGATAATATTGCATATAGTACACGTTATGTAGAGCTGCAATAGTACAAGTACAAGCATGATATGGATTGCTACTCAGCGGGGCAAAGCATGCGGACTTTAAGAGAGTGGCTGTTTCAAACCTGGCTAATATCAATGGTACCCCCACCTCAATTTAAAACGGTACTCCAAGCCATCCAGCCTCTCTATATAAAAGTGCTTGCATATGCCCCTCGCTCATATCAAGGAGAAAATGAGGAGGAAACAAGCAAAATCTAGAAGTTCCAGTAGAAAAGATAAGGGGTATATTAGCTGAAGTTGACATGTTCCAATTACATGGCACACAAGTTCATACAGAAAAAGAAATACGTGGAATGGATATAGAATGATTCCATGGGGATGGTAGGTGTCAGGAATTCATAGGCACTGTTTATGTGATTTGTTCCAACTGGTTTTTAACTTGGCAGGTGCCTAAAGAAGCGGGGTTTCCGAGGTTCCTGTCTTTACAGTCTGACTATGTTATCTGCATGCCGCTGGCCAGATTTCTCCCCGTAGATTTTCTCCGTGCACGAGTTGTGCATTTTACCTTGGACAAACTGCAGACGAGATATGCTTATCTTCCTTTTCGTCAGCATGCATCTGTTCAGTCTTAGTGGCTACATCCAGTATATGTACAACTATAAGTTCTTACCGAAATACTGCTGCTAGTACTTACGAAATCCCCATGTATAGAAGAGAGATTTTTCTTGTTCAGAAGAGATCATTCTAAGATAACCAAATAGAACAAAACAATGTTTCTGATCCCACACAGTATGGAAACGAGAGACTTATGAACATCTTGTAACCTAGACCCAAAGATTACGGCACACTAAACGAAGGGGTGATATTAACCACACAGTACAACACGCCATGCCACGCGATCGAGCCACTAGACGGTCATAGAAAAGTGATGTCTATTGTTGAAAACGAAAGCTACATCTCCTATCCCCATGCCAATGGCTTAGTGGAGATTTTAGATCATCATTTTTAGAATGAAAACCACACGACACAAAAAATGCATTAGCATTTTTTTATCTTGGTTGGTAATTTAAGTCTCCATAACATCTTGGTAGATCGGAATGGCTTGCCCATGAGAATGTGACGTGTGACTGTCTGGCAACCAAAGCGTCAGGGCGAGGCCGGCGACGCCGCCACATCGACTTGACGAGAAGACGACGACCCCATCAATCACCGGCCGCCTCGGCACCTCTCCTTGCTAGCCCACCTTCCGTCACGTGCTCCATGCTCGATTGCTCGGGCTCGGCTGCTGGGGCGGCGTCCGCATTCCCCGGCTCCTCCAGCCAGCCGCCGATGGCTCCTCTGCAGGTCTGCTCCCGACCTCCCGCGTGGGGGCTTGGCTCCCCTCAAATTCTCAAAATCTGGCCAGATACGTGAAGATGAATTGCCCCTATTCCTTGTTAATGTTAAAAGTTGCTCATATTGTCTGTGTTAGTGTTAAAATGGCATTTGCATTGATTCAATTGGTAGTTTGACACTTGTAAAAAGGAAGAGGAATTTGTCACTTAGAGCTATCTCCACCGGCAGCCCCCAAATAGGCTCCGGCGGGGCGCCGGTACCTCCGTTTGGGGGACGCCGGCACAACATCCTCCATTTGGGGGAGCTGCTCCCACACCGGCGCCCCCAAATAGGCGGCCCCGATATATTTTGAAATTTAAATACAAATTTGCAACACGATATTTATACGTAGTTCGAACGAAATTTGTACAAATTTAACACGAATTCAAACTAAAATACTAAAAATAAACATCTAGCGGCGCGGGGAGTCGAAGGCGCTGAAGTCCAGTTCGTCGCCGCTGGATGACCCGAAGGACCAGCTGTCGGCGGCGTCGTCAGCCTCCTCCTCGTCGGCCTTCTCCTCCTTTGGCGCCGGCAGCTCGGATGGTCCGGCGAGGTCGACGAAGTTGGCGCCGTGGTCCCTGGCGGACCACACCGCCGCCTGCCGCGGGTCGATCGCGATGTGACGGTAGTCCTTGTCGACGTAGCGGCCGATGATGAAGCTCTGGGCGGGGAACTCCTCCTCGCCGCCGTCGCCACGGAGGGCCACCTGCGCCTCGGCCTCCATCATCCACCTTTTCTTCTTCGCCGGCGGAAGTGGTGGCGAGGCGTCCTCCTCCTTGACGCGGGAGCGGCGGCCCGACCCCGTCGACCGACGAACCGGAGCAGAGAAGGCGCGCCGCGTCGCGTCGTCGCGGATGACGACGCCTCAAAAAGGAGGCGCGGGCGCGGCCGAGCGCGTGCGCCCGACGCCGGACGATCCGGTGCGGGAGGTTCCGGACGCCGTGGTCCATGCCGGCGCCCCCTGCGTGGTAGGCGGCGGCGCCATGGTCGCCGCCTGCGGGAAGTAGACTGGCTCCCGTTGCCCGCGGAAGCGTGGACGGTAGCCGTACTCGCGGAGCGTGGCGTCGACGTCGCGTCCGTACTGATACGTCCATTTTGCATCACTATTTTATATCATAATATACTGTTATTCATTGATATATTTCATATTTGGAGATGATACTTATGTTATTTCATCTATTTTGCATGTTTCATGATTATTGGAGGATCGCGCATCGGAGTCAGGATTCTGCTGGAAAAAGCGCCATCAGAATGTGTTGGCGTCCAAAACCCACCGGCGAGTTGCGACGGGCAACACGTAGAGCCGGGAGGCTCCCAGAACTGCGGCTGGCTCTGGTCCCTCGTGCGACGGCCCGCAAAGCTCCGGCACGTACGTCCCGATGCTGGTGCAAGGGCGTGCCACCTGACCTATACCTGGTCAGGAAGGTGATGGATTTGCTTCGCTTAGTTTCCTGCATGGCATACACGTAAACATTAAATACGAGCCTCGATCGGCTCTCAGGTTGTCCTGTGAATCGGCTCAAGGAGCCGATCCACCCATGATTCGTATGATGTTTACGATAACACGGTGGTCCTGCTTGATCAATATAAAGCTAAAACGACCTACGACGATTTAGGGTTTTCACCGCATAATCGGAACGTCCTACACGTGATTGAGCCTGGCAGTCACGCAAGATGATAATGAACCCGCCCTAGATAAGGCATAAAAACCAACATGGAGTTGATTCCCGGAACATCTTATCTAGGGCTAGCAAACTACACCCTACGTGCTACTGGATCCTTCAACCCGTTTGCAAGGCCTAACTATGCAGATATTAAACTAATCCTTGAAGAACAAGGAGCAATCATAACGGATCGGATCTACTAAACACGGATCAAGCAAGGTGCCGCCCTTACACCTGAGATAGGTGTAAAGGCGGCTAGACGTCTAGGGATAGCATGGACAAAAGCATATATCGTGGTAAAGCAATGCTAACCCTAACATATCTATGATAACTACGTTGTTCGCCATCAACAAGGCTTCAGCACGAGCAACGCATGAACAACGAATAAACGTATACTGCCTAGATCGCAAGGCAGCATGATGCTTACCCGGAAGAAACCCTCGAAACAAGGGGTTGGCGATGCGCCTAGATTGGTTTGTTGTGAACGTGATTGTTGTTTTGCTCAATAACCCTAGATACATATTTATAGTCCGTAGACTTTCTAACGTGGGAATAATCCCAACCGTGTACGAGCCAAATTCTACCTAACCGACACGTATCCTACCATATTTACAGATACACGGGTAAACTAGCCCAAACTTCGTGTACAAGGCCGATTCATGTATATCTTCCATGTATATTCTTCAAGCCCATCTTTAATCACGGCCCACCTCTGATCCGGTCGAATTCTGGTGATAACACATGCCCCCCTGGTTTTGGAAATGATAATTCCAAAACCACTCTGCCTTTTCGTCGTTGGGTCATGTCGTGGCAGGGCAAAACCGCCGCAGTATCCTTCATCATGATGCCTTGCCTTCTCAACTTCTCCGCGTGATTTGACCGTTGTTTTTTTATTTTTGGCACCATTTCCTCGGAAACTGCTGTGGCATTAAATCCACTATACCCCCTTTTATTTAACCGCGCCGAACAGTTCGCCTCTTCATCCCCTTACTCTGTTCTCACTACAAGGAAAAGGGCTACCGCCGGCGAACCAAAAATGCCCATTGCCGGCGCACCACGAGCCCGCCGGTGCGAACGCGCCGGTGATAAATTGTCACTGCCAGCGCACCAGGCAGTGCGCCGGCGATAGATGGTTACTGCCGGCGCACCTTCGAAGCTTCGCCGGCAAAGAACCATTTTCACCGGCGCACAATCAGGTGCGCCGGCAGTAGTGCTTCCAGCACTGGCGCATGCCACGTGCGCCGGCAGTATGTCATTTAGGTGCGCCGGCAACTAATTCGAAAATTCTTTTTTTCCAGCTTTTTTCCAGCATATTACAATACATATTTGACAGCAGTATATATTTACAACGCAGTTCATATTTATACAGTATTACATGCAATATGAGAAGCACATAGAGAGCCAAGTTTCATTTCGGTATCAGTACACAAATACGCAAGTCTCGTTTCGGAATGTTGATTCATACAACACATGTGCATATGCAACACCGAACAACGAAGTTTCACAAAGTTAGAAGTCTTGGTACATAGTCGTCACAAGTATCGTCATACACCTCACAATGTAGGTCCTAACCTAAACTAGAATCACATAGAACATGACCAACATGGTCATGATGACCATCATCACGAAGGCCATGGTCTTCATCCGGTTCCTCCTCATGTCCCTCATCTCTCCCGCTAGATAACGGGCGTATCTTCCTTCCGCCTCCACCCTAGTGGGGTATCCCTTGTAGTTGTTGCCGCTGAAACGGTGCACCTGTCTCCGACAGTCCTCCCAGTCGTCGTAGACTCCAGGAACCCTCCCCTTGTACACGACATATGTCGTCGGCATCTCCATTCACAAGACAAGTAAAACGTTAGTACCAATGCAATGAACAAGTACCAACTCAAATAAGAGACAAGTAGTATGAACTAAATAGCATGTGCCTCATACTTTGTTGGTCGAAATAAATAATAACATACAGGGATGGGGTCAGTGAGGCTAGGTAGGATGCACAATAGATTAATATTTGTGGCCATCACACCAAGCCTCACTGGCCCCACCCCGGAGTGTACAAGTGACCGAACATTTTAATCATCGGCCAATGCAATTAAGAAGTGCGAACTCAAATAGAAGACAAGTAGTACGAATTAAATAGCGTGCCTCATACTTTGTCGGTTGAAACAAATATTAACATCCAGGGATGGAGTCAGTGAGGCTAGGTAGGATGCACAATAGATTGATACTTGTGGCCGTCGCACCAAGGCTCACTGGCTCCACCCCCGAGTGTACGATTGACCGAACATTCTAATCATCGGCGAACTCCAAATACGAGGCAAGTAGTGGTCGAGTAAATGCAAATAATTATTAAGCTATGTACGCCATAATCTTGAAATATATAGCAAAGTAAATGAAACTACAGACACATGTTCACATGCACATTCATACAACTAAATAAAAGCAACTAGTCGATTCTATGGGAATATATAGCAATTATTACAGTACGGAAGTTCAAGGACATATCGTTCAAGCTTTAGCAAGTGTTCCCGTCGTAGGATCAGGTTGTACGCCTAGGGGGGAATGGACGGCAGCCCTCAAGCGAGTTGAACGGCCTCTCATCACGCGACATCTCCAAGCGGAGTTCTATCTCGTCATTAGGTGGTAGACCATAGCCGTAGAAGAACTCGCCAGACCTATTGTTGACATCCTGCAGGATTATCGTGCAAATGAACTGCTGGATGCGACCCAGCTTCTTTCTAATCTCTCTATCGGGGACATCCGCCATGTTTGCAAACCTGTTTACGAGATTCTCTGGCAGCAACATGTCATCTGCGTACTTTATGTACTCCTGCATCCGAAGGATGGCGTACCACGCGTCCATCCCATTGTCGGGCGTCGATCGCACGAGGCAGGGGAAGTTGGTTGTGTGGGTTAAGACCAAGCCTCCTCGGGATTTCCTCTCTACTTTGAGGGGGCCTGCCTTGTTGGCGAAGCCGGTGAGAGCATCATTGAGAAGGGCCCTGATGTGGGTGTAGTCTTTCTTGCGGTCCCTACCCGAGTCGAGATAGACTGCATGCGAGTGTTGCGGGTGCATGACGATGAGGGTGCAGAACTTGTCTCTACGGAAAACACACGGATTAACCTTTGGAAATGCAAATGGAGATATAGGATAGAATGGTGATGGGGGACTAGCGAGTGATTACTTACTCGGGGAAGTAAGGGATGAGAATGGCGCCCTTCTTAATGTTCGCCAAAGATGAAATTCTCGACCTGCTGGGTGGCAATCGCGCGATCCCCAGCGTTGCAGATGATGCTCTCCCGCATATAGAAGGGGTCCATTATCGCGATGGTCGGCGTCCCCTCCTTAACAATCTGGGAAGACAAGCTAAGAGCAACTAGGCGAACCACACTAAAGTGGAGCGCTTGCATGCGATAGATGCTGAAGATGTCGTTGAACCGGATGAAGCACAAGTCCGCGGGGTACTTCTCGACGAAGTTCATGCCAGTTGGCACCTTTGCCACGAAGAGAGGGTAACCAGGATCTTTTGATTTGAGAAGAAGGTTCTCCACATGCAAGACAGTCTCATGCAAGCTCCTCATATCCGGGGTGAGTTTCTTCACGACATGCTCCGGCAGCATCGGTTGACCCAAGTGATGCAGAGGTCGCCAATTGTTTGGCAACTTGTCAAGGAGTGGGACCTTGTCCTTGGATTTGGCCGCCGCCTTGTCTTGGGCGTCCTTCTTATTTTGCCTCTTCCTCTTCTTGGGTTGTACTGATGGACCCTCCATCGCCGTAGTGGCCGTAGCACGGAGTGTGTTTGGGCTCAACATATTTTTGACGGCGGCGGTGGCGACCTCCTCAGGATTTTCCTCCTCAGCCGTTTCTTGAGAATCGAACAGCTTCTTGGAGCACACATATTTCAAGCCCAGCGCATCCTCATGGACAACTTGTGAAGACGTAGGAATATCCCATTGGAAGTTGTCACGTTCGTATTCCTCGGCCTCTGGCGCGGTGGCTGTTGTGGTGGGGCGCTGACCGGCGCAGCTGGCCGTTCTGGTGGGGCGATGACCACGGGCGCCGCTGGCTGTCGTGGAGGGACGCTGACATGTGGCACCGCAAGGTGCTTGTCTTTGCTTGCCGTCGACCCCGAGTAGGTGTTGATCCGAATTAGGGTCTTCGGCCATAGCAGTACCCAACCCTTCAGTGAGGCCAGATTCAACGGGCTATCATCATCGGCACCATGCGGTTGATTAGGAGGAAACAAATCCTCATAGCCCGGTAACGCCCGATCCACTTCAACCCGGTAAACGTCATCCGCCATATCTCGTGTGTGCCACTTCTTATCCAGGGGCCGAAGGATGGACCCCCTCGCGACGTCTTTGAGTTCGTCATTTACTCTCATCAGGAAGGTGCATGGCGTTGAGAGCGCCTGCGAGAACATGTGTATGGCGTTAGAGAGAGGGCAAGGATGACGAAACTAATATATTAACTTGATGTACACATTAGTTAATTACCGTGAGGGCGTTGAGCTCGGCTAATGTCGACGGGCCAGCACATGCGGCGGCGGGCGTGCAAGTGACGGAGGGGCTGCTACCCGGCATGGACGGTGAATCCCTAGCACCAGCGACATTGCCGGCGGCCGGAGGAGTCTCCATTATAACATTGTCATTGCCGGCGGACGGCGGCACCATCGAGTTGCTGCCGTTGAAGCTAACCACTTGCATTTTCGGGGGGGGGGGGGCTTGTTTGCCACCCTCATACCACGCTTGTAGAGCGTTGAAATCTGCTTGGACTCCAGCGGCAACTTCAGCTTTGACTTCAGGTACGAGTGTAGCTTTGAGTTGCGGTACCAGTTGCGGTACCAAACCAGCTTGGACTTGGGCTAGGATTGACTCCCTCATTTCCTCCGCCTCCCGCTGCTTCCTCTCATTACGCGCATTTTTATCGGCCGCAGACGACAAGCCATAGTGACCATGCTTGTAGCCTGTACCGGCGCCAGCCACACGGCCTCTATGCGGCCTTCTCGTCGGTGAATGCTCATTAACGATGTTTAGCGCCCGTACGAGAGGCTTGTCCCAGGCTACCCTGCCCGTCGACGCCTGGGACGAGGAGCCTTCGTCACCTTGAGAAAGTCTTTGTCTTTCTTCTTCCTGCGGAAGAAACGCGAACCATTTAGAAATGTTGCTACTATTATATGAACGATACTTGATCTAATTAAACCGGTAAATTGCTTACCAGTTTTTCTCCAACGCCAGGACCTTACGGTCGTTCGTGAACCAAATTATGTCGATTACGACCTTCGGGTCCGTGACAAGTTCCCCGGTTAGTTTCTTCTTATGGTACCGGGACCTGATGAATCTTCTTTCAAGCGGGTCCTTGTACTTGAGCCAGGGGTTCTCAATGCCGGCATTTACATACGCCTCGTCCTCCTTCGCCCAATAGGGCTCCTTTCCCTCGTACCCACGGCTCCCAAGGTTGTGGTTGCCGATGTTAAGCTCCCGCATTTCCTTCCCCCACAACTTGCGATTCTTGGTTGCTTGTAGCTCTTCATTGGCCACAAAAGCATCAAAGTCCGCCTGGGTGACATGCGGAAAGGCGGAGTGGACCTCTTCGAAACCTTTGCCCTCAGCAATCAGCTTCCGCACCATGTACTTATAGCTGCTGAGGTGTTTGGTGAACTTCAGGAGGGCTTGTGAGTTCACAATGTTGTTGGTTTGATGACTGGAGGCGTAGTCGCCTAGGAACTTGTATCGTGCGTGCAACCTCGCAATGAGCTGGGCTCGCAAAGGCGCTTTGCTCTCAGCTCGGAGGTCCGTCTCGTTGAGATTGACGACCTCTCGGAGGATACATGCCAGTTGGTTGCCGTACCCCTTGGCAACATCCTTAGGCTCCACCGGCAAACCACTGGCGGGGTCCACCTCTTTGACTGTGTCTCTGCCGGTGCCGACCGTGTTTTGGCGCCTTGCCTTCCGCGGCCTCTTGGCTCCACTTGTCCCGGTGCCACTACTCCCGGCGGCGCTGCTAGGATCGTCGCTGCTTGTCTCGCCGCCACCCCCGGCGGCGCCGGTTGCCTCATCGCCGCTAGGCTCGTAGGTACTACCCCCGGCGGCGGCGCTTGCCTCGTTGCCGCTCGGCTCGTCGGCACTACCCCCAGCGGCATCCTCCATCTCATGGTCCTCGTCGCCGCCAACACCAGCGGCCTCGGCATCCTCCTCCGTCCTAAAGAAGTGCCTATTGTAGTGCTCCTCTAACTCTTCTTGAGACGACATGGTGGCTTGCACTAATAGAAGATGAAAAAGAGTTAGAATTCACGGAAAAATTCGGCATGACCTTTGCTAAAAATTGGTCATGCCGAGTGCTAGAATTGTCGGAACGGAAATGAATCGACATTCTGGCACTCAATAGCAACTCAATCCCTGTAACAGAAATGCAATTCACATATATGATACATTTTTCATTTTCATTTCTTTTCCAACCAGCATCAGAGAGTGAACATAGCAACAACATGTGTCATTTCTCATTTGTGAACACTTGACAGCATCTACTGAACAAATACTAATAAGCAGTTGGAAATTCTTGTTACAGGGGAATATGTAGCACACCAGTCAAGATGCTAGCAACATTTGCAACCAGAGACAACATTTCCATCTCAACCAGAAGCAAACCAGAAGCATTTAGTATAACAAATACAACCAGAGACAACATATCCATCTCAACATTTCCAACTACTGCCTTTTTCTTTATTTATTTCTGTAGTTGCTACTATCATACCAAACATCTAAATACTGCAGAGTTTAGAAAATTAAACATAATGAAAAACTAACATACTGCCTAGTGCCTAGTTCTTCTCCAACAAACATTTCATTTTCTTTTTTCACCATGTATTCTAGTCTGTACAAAAAGCTAATTCATTTCATTTTCATTTCACAATAACCATCAGTAATAGCACTACAGTAGCAT
Organism: Lolium perenne; assembly: GCF_019359855.2. Classification (NCBI taxonomy): domain Eukaryota; kingdom Viridiplantae; phylum Streptophyta; class Magnoliopsida; order Poales; family Poaceae; genus Lolium; species Lolium perenne. The sequence goes on from NC_067244.2 coordinate 48,523,938, forward strand.
CATTTCCAGTGAGTCAGTGACAGAATTTCATCATGCTAGCCCTGGATTCAAACCATAATTCAAACACTAAAATAAAAACCATAACCATTTTACATCAACACCATGCTACTCTCTGGCTACATAATTAAAACAGTGCCAAACAGAGCTTGTACCCACTTATACAAAATACACTAGGTACCTTATCATTTTCATTTTGTTTTAAATGAACCAGATAAGGAACATAGCACCAATTTTCATTTTCTTTTAAATGAACCAGAGAAGCTCACATGTGTCATTTCTCATTTGTGGATTATCAGAAAGCTCCAATTATAAATCAACTAAATGAACCTAGCTAGCTATTTTGTCCATTTGCAACAGCACATCATATATTTGCAAAAACACAATTTTAAATGAACCAGAGAATGAACATAGCACTTGTTCTTCTTAAATTAAGTAAACCGGTAGCTAAACCGGTAGTAGCATTTGCTACGCCAACTAGTGTTTAGGTAATACATAACAGTAACTAGGTGTATTAGAAATACTGACTATGTTCTCTGTATTAAGAATGAACCCATCTTTAGCATGAAGCAAACCAATGAATTTTATATATCAAATTCTCTAGGTACTGCAAGCATAAAAAACCCTACTGCCTAGCTACCTAGGTACTGCAAGCATTTTTATTTTCATTTTCTTTTTTTTTGCAAGAAATGATAATATGTTGTTGTTGCCCCTGTGGTACATACTCTCATAGTTAGTCAAAAGTTCTCCCTGAGCTCCTTGTTGATAACAAATTTTGTGAAATTTCTTGTTAACTAATTCCTCTACTTACAAATCTTGTCCAAGCAATTCCTGTCTATGTCAATGAGGACATCAAAAGACCCAAAATTTACATAAGGGCCAGTTTGACTGTAAGTGCAAGAAATGTTCAGAGCAAATTGCAAAATATAAATCAAGCATGCCTTTCATCATCCTGGATTCCTAAATTGCAAAAGAGCAACATGAGCATGAATAGACGATATCATTTTATACTAACAAAACCTAAATGAGCTAAATGAACCAGAGAACAAATTTATTTTCTTTTATTGTTTACCTAAACATTACTGCTTAATTACAACAGAAATACACCCTTGGTCCTAAATCCTAAACCAGAGAACTAGCATCAACCATGCATAGCACCAATTTAAATCCATTTTAGCAAACCAGAGAGCAAAACCAGAGAGCATTCTTTTTTGGCAGTGAGCATGAGCATGAGCAGTAGCATTTCAAAACCATTTCAAAATCTTTATTTGCAACCAGTGAGCATCAACATGAGCATTCATTTCATTTCCATTTCCATTTCAAAATCATTTCAAACCAGAGAATCAATATGAGGTAGCTTAATTGTTTCTACATGTATGTGCAAATTCAATCACCATGCATCACATGTTCTTCTTAAGATCAGACAACAAATTTTCTTGTATGTCCAGAACTCAAGATATAAGTCAATACATTTTGTCCAAAATGCAACTCATAGTTACAGAGGTCCCTACACTTGAACTATGCATGGTGCAACTTCAGCAAACACTGGTAAGCAAAAAGAAGGTGAGCAATGTCATAGACAGCAGGACTGATAGACAGTTGAACACAAGTGAGATAAATGTGCCATGTGTTCCACATTTGAGCAAAGTATGAACCTCCAAAATGAGGGCACCCGAAACAGCTTAAAAAATTAAGTATAGCCTGAGCATTTCAGTTACTCAAACACATCATTCAGTTTAAACAGTACAAAATGCAACCTACAAACACCATTATAACTCACTGCAGGTTTGGGATAATTGGCCCAATCATTTGAATTTCATGTTTTATCAAAATGCTGCAAATAACATCAGTCTAACACACTTAGCATCTGTAGTACCTATGCAATTTTCAAGCATCAAGACCCACAAATTACAAGAACTAATAATGTTCCAGAACTGCAAATCAACAAGAACTAGAAAAATTAGTTTCAAACCCTATTGCATTGTGTTTCAATTTCATTACTACAAGAACTAGAAACTGATGCTAAATGTAATCACACGAGCAGAGAACTATTGGAGGATTTCGTTGAACAAAATTTCTTTGTTGGAGGAGAACCAAAGAGGGCAGGGGGAGGGGGAGAGGGAAGGGAAGAGGGAAGGGGAGAGGGAACCAAACCTCACGGTGCTGATGTCCCCTACTCCAACGGCGGCAGCGCTGATGTCCCCTACTCCAACGGCCGTGGTGCCGACGTCCCCGTCTCCAACGGCGGTGACAACGTACGGGTCCTCTTGGTCCAGGGCTTCCACGCGGCGGCGTGTATGGGGCAGGTGGGGGCTAGTGGAGGGGGATGTTGGTGGAGGGAGATTCTGAGGACGGCGGTGCTCGAGATCGACGGTGGCGGCAGCAGAGAAGAACAGTGGCGCGGTTAGGGTTCGTCTCGATTGGGGAATGCGGAGGGAGAAGTGTCGCGCGGTGCAGCTAAGTCCCAGGTATAGCCGGACCCATGTTATTGCCGGCGCACCACCTGTTTGGTTCGCCGGGGACAACTGTACCCCTGGCGAACCAAACAGGTGGTGCGCTGGCAATAACATGGGTCCGGCTATACCTGGGACTTAGCCCCCAGCCCCTGGCTGGCCATTTCCTTTTCTATTTTACTTTTACTTTTTCTTCATTTTTTTATTTGTTTTCACTTTATTTTATGTTTATTTTCTTTCCCCCCAAATCATATACAAAAATGAGTTATGCATTACAAAAAAATGAGTTATGCATTACAAAAAAATATGAGTTATATATACATACACAAAATATTGACCAACACAATATTAATTAGTCATACATAAAATATTGGCCATGACCATATGAGTAGTTATGAATTACACAAAATATGAGTTATAGATTGCAAATAAAGTTTTACATCATCGATTGAGAAGAGTGTTTCGCTTTCTTCTTGCTTTTCTTGCTCGTCGTTGAATAATTTAGCCCCGTGTCGTGACTTCTTCTTTTGAAGGGTCGACCTGACCTCGGTAGCGTGGTCCTGCTTCTTCTTGTGGTGTATGTTGTCTCTTCGTCCTCGGATTCTTCCATCATTGGGTCTCCGACTTGTCCTTCGAAGTCTTCCTCGTTGGCGACTCCATCCATTCCGACGATGGTCCTCTTGCCTCTCCTCACGATAACACGGCTAGGCCTGGATGGGTCGGTTATGAAGAAGCATTGGTGCACGTGTTCTGCTAGTACCCATGGCTCATTCTGCGCGGTGGCGTTCGTGGACTTTGATTTGTTGGCTTCGGGTAGAAACATGGTTGTGAAATACCGGTCTTCTTTTCTGACGCTCTTAGCCCATCTGATACGGAACATCGGCACTTTCTCCCCAGCGTAGTTAGGCTCCCAGATTTCCTCGATTCTTCCATAGTATCTAGTCTTTACGTCACCCGTCCAGGAATCCATCGTTACCCCTGAGTTCTGGTAAACACTGTTCTTGTCTTTTTCTTCCGTGTAGAATGTGTACCCGTTGATATCGTACGCTTGGTAAGTCATGATGTTGGGCGCGGGGCCATGTGACAAGGCCAATACTAGTTTATCCTTGTCAGAATCCATTGGTGGGGGATTAGCATCAATGTGGTCTTTGAACCAGCGCGCGAAAGAGGAGTTGTGCTCTCTGTATATTTCTGCTTCCGTCATCATCGGCTTGCCACTGTTCTCTATCATGGTTTTGTGCTCTTTCAACCAAGGATCGATCAAGTCAATGTGTTGTAGCGCTACTAAGTTGGCCCTGTCAAAGTCGGAAGTCCGACCAGACATGTGCACGTGCAGTTCCTTCCTTCCATTTTTGTGGCCTACTCCCTCGAACCTGCGGACGTGCTTGTTTTGAGGCAAACCAACAGGGTCCTCGATGTCTAGATAATTCGTGCAGAAAGAGATGCACTCTTCGGTGAGCCAGCCCTGGACGATGCTTCCATCCGGATGTGACCTGTTACGAACGTATCCTTGAAAGTGCATGGAGCCCCCATGTGTGGTTTTGGTAATTAATGACAATCCCTATGGACTAATGTTTGCATTGAGTTATATTTGTAGGAGTTGTCCATAGGCAATTCTTGAACCATATGTTGGCTTCAAGGTTGCAATAAGAAGAAATTGATGAAGGATATCAAGTGTCAAGTATGTCTTGAAGATGAAGATGAAGTGAGCCCTCAAGCTACTTCAAGACATCAACATGATGAAGAATGAAGAAATGAAGTGCAAGTTCAAGATGAGCCATCTCGAAGAGATCCTTTGCTTGAGTCTTGCCATCCATATGGTGATCATGGATATGTGAAGATGCGCCGAAGAAGAAGCTCTCCCATGGTGGATTATGGGGGAGCAATCCACAAGACTTCGTCAAGCAAGCACAAGCAAGAAAGGCGTTCCATCTTGTTGAGGTCAAGATCGTCGTCATCGAGCTCAAGTGGAATGCGCAAGTATAAGGTTTGCTCTTGATAGGGTTTGTTTCTCACCGGTCTCATAGTGTAGTTGGAGACCGGTTTATAGTTTAGTTGCCGTACTATCAAGAGGGCTCTCGAGTGAGTAACTCGATCGTATCGTTCGGAGAGAGCTCAAACCTTTGCATCCTTGCATCATCTTTCTTGGTTGTTATTTGGACCTTATCCATGTGATGTTTTAGAGCTTGTGCTTATTCTCATGACAAGCTCTAGTTCATCGAAAACGGATTTCGCATAGATCACTTGTTGCGTTTTCGAGTTTGGTTCATCATCTTTCTTGGTTGTTATTTGGACCTTATCCATGTGATGTTTTAGAGCTTGTGCTTATTCTCATGACAAGCTCTAGTTCATCGAAAACGGATTTCGCATAGATCACTTGTTGCGTTTTCGAGTTTGGTTCATCATCTTTCTTGGTTTTATTTGGATCTTATCCATGTGATGTTTTAGAGCTTGTGCTTATTCTCATGACAAGCTCTAGTTCATTGAGAATGGTTTTTCCATGGGCAACTTGTTGCATTTTCAAGATTGGAGGTTTTACCGGTATGTCTTTTTGAGATAGGTCAAACCTTTCTTCATTTGTTTCTATCCTCCTTTGCTGGACTATGATGTTTCTATGCATATTGTTGTAGAGCTCATTGTTGTGATTTCAACGAGCCCAAGATCATCGAAATCGGAGTCCGGATGCAAAAGTTATGCCCGTTTTAGTTTTGGTGTTTCTGCAGTTTTCTTAGGCCGGATATTTTGGAAATATCCGGGCCGGATTATCCGGGCCGGATATTTCGGAAATATCCGGCCCCCCCGAAATCGTCTAAGGACCGGAAGAAAAGCAGCTCTGGATAGGGGCCGGATTTTTGGCCGGATTTTGTCCAGGTTTTGTCCCTGAGGCCGGATTATCCGGCCCCCGGATAATCCGGCCCCAACTTGGGCCGGAATATCCGGCCCTGTTTTTGCCCAAACGGCTCGATTTTCTTGGGGGGTATAAATACCCCCCTTCTTCCTCCTTGGGCTGTGCTTCTCTCACTCTCTCTCTCTCCTCCATTGTTGAACTAGAGAAGCTTGCTCTATCTCTCAATCCCTCCATGATTCTTGCCCCCATTTGAGGGAAAAGAGAGAGGAGATCTAGATCTACATTTCTACCAATCAAATCCATCTCTTTGTGAGTGGAACTCTCTAGATCTTGATCTTGGTGTTCTTTGTGAATTCCTTTGTTCTTCCTCTCTTATTCCCCCAATAGCTTTTGTAGCTTTGTTGGAATTTGAGAGAGAAGGACTTGAGCATCTTTGTGGTGTTCTTGCCATTGCATTTGGTGCATCGGTTTGAGTTCTCCACGGTGATTCGTGGAGGTGAAAGCAAGGAAGTTGTTACTCTTGGGTTCTTGGAACCCTAGACGGATTCTAGGCCTTTGTGGCGATTTGTTGGGAGCCTCCAATTAAGTTGTGGATGTGTGCCCCAATCTTTGTGTAAGGCCCGGTTTCCGCCTCGAAGGAAATCCCTTAGTGGAACCGTGACCTAGGCCTTTGTGGCGAGGGTCACCGGAGATTTAGGTGAGGCGCCTTCGTGGCGTTCGGTGTGTGGTGTGAGTACCGCATCTTGGGGTGAGGCCTTTGTGGCGTTGGTGTGCATCGAGCAACCACACCTCAAGGTGAGCCTCTTGTGGCGTTCGGGAGCACTAAGCAACCGCACCTCTCCACCGGAGATTAGCACTCGCAAGAGTGTGAACTCCGGGATAAATCATCGTCTCCCGCGTGCCTCGGTTATCTCTATACCCGAGCTCTTTTCTTATGCACCTTACCTTGTGATAGCCATCGTGCTTGAAGTTATATATATCTTGCTATCACATACTTGCTTGTATTGCTTAGCATAAGTTGTTGGTGCACATAGGTGAACTCTTGCTTAGAATAAGTTGTTGGTGCACATAGGTGAACCATAGTATATATGCTTTGGGCTTGACAAAGTAAACGCTAGTTTTATTCCGCATTAGTTAAGCCCATCTCGTAAAAGTTTTAAATCGCCTATTCACCCCCTCTAGGCGACATCCGTGTCCTTTCAATTGGTATCGAGCAAGGTCTCTCATTCTTAGGCTTCACCGCCTTGAGAGTAAAGATGCTCGGTTAGGGGATTAGCGCACAATAACTTGGTTATATTTGATGGCACAAATTATGATCTATGGAAAATTTATGTGCTTAATATTTTGCGGCGTATGTCTCCGGACATGGAGCGATTTCTTGGCATGGGTTTTTCTTCTCCTAAGGATCCTCAAAATTTATCTCTTGAGGAGGAGAAAAACTCTTGCCTCGATGCTCTTGCTTCTCATGTGTTTTCCATTGTTGTGAGCAATGTAGTTACTTCTTCAATCATGCCTTTTGGGAGCGCTCATGAGTTATGGACAAAAATTCAAGATAAATATGATGTGTCCAATATTATTAAGGATGATTGCATTGCTTCCACTTCCGGCCGTGATGAGTTCTCATCTTCATCCACTTCACCAAAGTGTGTCAAGACACAAGGTAATGATATGGTGAGTGGTGATGAAAATTGCAATGTTGATATTAAGCTTTCTATTGATGATTCTTCATCTCTATCTCAATGCAATGTTTCATCTACGGACTCAAACACATCTAGCACTAGAAATGATTTACATGCTTGTGTTGATAGTCCTTGCATATCATGTGTAAGTTGCTTGAATAAATCTAATGATGATATGCTTGCTTTGTCTTGTGGCCATGATAAAAATGCTTCTATTTCCTCTAGTTGTTGTGTGACTAACATTGTAGAGGAAACCAAAGATTCTATTGGTCAAGACAAGATCTTGAAAGGAGCCTCAAGTAACTCCTCATCTTTATCTCACGGTTCTCATATGTGCCTTATGGCCAAGGGTTCCACGGTATCTCCTACCATGGAACCTCATACTTCTCGTGGTGATAAGGATGAGGATGTTTATGAAGAAGAGGATTGGGTTGTCTCTCTACGCGATAAGGGTAAGAGTGTATTCAAGATTATTTGCAAAGATAAAATTGCTAGCACTCACTTCTTTGAAATCTTGACTACCGCTATTGAGAGCCAAAAACTTATTTGGATGCATGAGAACACCATTGATAAAAAGGGTGCTCTTGAACGAGAGTATGCCGATGATGTAGCATCTTTAAAGAATGAACTTGAAGAAGAACAAACCATCAAGGAAGCTCTTGAGGAGACCTTTGCTCTAGAATTGTCTAGAGAAAAGGAAAACCATGATAGAGCTCTTGAGATGGCAAATGAACTAAAGCTAAAAAATGATAAGCTTGTGTTTGTTAATTCTAAACTCCTTGAGGATTTTGAGCAACTCAAAAAGGGCTCAAGGGTCATTGAGAGTACGCTCACCAAACTCACCGAGTCGCATGAGCAACTTAAAGCTTCTTATCTAAAAGTGCATGCCAACTTGCCTTCTCCTATTGCTATTGATAATGATGCTTGTGCTACTAACTCTACTTCTTGTGAAGCATCTACCTTGAAGGAGAATGTTGAGCTAAGGGCTCAACTTGATTTGCTAACTAGCAATTATGGGAAATTGGAAGAAAATCATGGAAAGCTTGCTAGCTCCCATGAGGATCTTCTAGCCTCTCATGATAGGCTAAAGTTAGCTCATGAGGCTATCATATCTAAGGCAACACCTTGTGAGCCTCATGTGGGTACTAGCACTACTACTCAAAATGTTATATTGCCATGTGCTAGTCCTAGTAATTCATCCACTCATAATATTGCTAAATCTTGTGATGAATTATCTTCCTTGCCTTCTTGCTCTAACAATGAAGGTTCTACTTCCTCTAGTACTTGTGTTGTTACTAACCATGTAGAGGAAATCAAAGAGCTCAAGGCTCAAGTCACTTCTTTGAAGAATGACTTGGTAAAGAGTCATGAAGGGAAATGCAAACTTGACACGATGTTAAGTGTGCAACAATCCCCCAATGACAAGAGTGGACTTGGATTCAAATCCAACAACAAGAACAAGTCCAACAACAACAACAACAACAAGAAGAAGGGCCAAGTACAAGTCAAAGACCCGGCCAAGATTGTTTGCTTCAAGTGCAAAATTGAAGGGCACCATGTTAGATCTTGCCCTTTGAAGAAGAAGCAAAAAGGGAAGCGGCCTCAAGCTCAAACTCATATTCAACCTCAAGTTGAAGAAATTCCACTTCCCAAGAAGAATCAAGCCAATGCTCCCATTGTGGAGAAATCTAGTGAGAAGAAGGAGAGGAAAAGAACTTGCTACATATGCCGTGAGAAGGGCCACATCTCCTCTTTTTGCACTATTGGTACCTCATCCAACTCTATCTCCATTGATGATGTTTATTCTCTTCGTAAGGATGAGGGTGGCAATGTGTTTGCCAAATATGTTGGTGCTCAAAGTGGTGTCAAGAAAAGAACCATTTGGGTTGCCAAGCCTATTGTGACTAACCTCTTAGGACCCAACTTAGTTGGGGACCAACAATCCAAAACTTGATCAATAGGTGCTTTTTGGAGGGCATTGGAGACTTGGCTACATCATGAAGAATTAAGGGATCTTCATCATTTATATTATATCAAGCCAAGTCTTTTGATTATCTTGCTACAATCATATATCCAATGTTCCTCCTTGCGGTAACATGTTCTCAACTCATTTATATTGAAAGTTACTCGCCCCTTTGCATGTGTTAGTTTTGTTCCTAACATGTGTTTGTATATGTTGTGCTTCCTAATAGTTTTGCTTGAGAAATCAAGTCTATGAATGTTGGGTTGCACACCATGTATTTGTGTTTGTGTTGGAGCCTCTTTGCATCTTGGTGTATCTTATATGGCTCTTATGAGCGATTAATGGACAATCCCATTTTGGGGGAGTGATATTCCTTTGGGAATTTCATGATCCTAAACAATGTGTGTACATGAGGAATGTCACTTAGAATTGATATTGCAAGATTATCTAGTCGCTATGTGGTATGTCATCTTCATGAGAAATTCAAATTCTAATGTCCATTAATATCTCTACTTGGATCTTTTTGCCTCTTGTGAAAATAAATTCCTTATCACATTATGGGGGAGTAATAAGCTTTGTGCATATTACAAGCCTAGAAAATGTGAACATTTGAGGTTGTGTCACATAGAATTGATACCGTAAATTATCTCTCTCCTATGTGGCATGTTTGCTCAAACAAGCTCCAATTTGCTTAAATGGCTTCATTGCTAATATCTTTGTGGATCTTATTTGTGAAAGTTTTTCTTGGCATGGTTTTTCACAACGTGTCCCTCAATACATTTTTGGAAAACCATGTGCTTCAAGTCATACTATTAATTGCTTTGCATGTTGGTATGAATACTATTAATTGCTTCGCATGTTGGTATGAATACTATTAATTGCCTTGCATGTTGGTATGACTAAATGAAGCTATCAAGAAACTATCTTTGCATGATGGTTAACTCTTATCTTTTACCATATGCTTTGTTCATTGTAAATATGATCTTATGTATACTTACAAACTACCACCGGGAAATATTTCCTAATACCTCTTATCCTAGGACAATTGGCAATCTATTATTGGGTAGAAATTTATTGATCATATTTACATTGGCTCTTGTGTTTAAATTGTCTTATTTATTGCCATGAATGTGTTGTGCTTTGACTCCCATGTGTCTTCCTTGCATCTTATGGATCTAATTTGTCTATTCAAACTTTCTTAGCATTTTAGTAGATATAGGTAGCGTGATGATCCTAGTTTTGTGCATTTAGTATTCATATGCAAAATCCTAGATAATGCACTAATCTTGGGGGAGCTCTCCTATATTTGTTAGAATGCTTAACATCTCTTGATCATTATCAAAATTTGGTTTTGGGAGACATAAATTTTCTTTTTGGTACTTTGTGCCATCATAAAAAGTGTCGAGGGTTTGGTTTATTTGTTGGAACCTTGCTCTCTTGGGAGTTGGTTATCTCATTCCTTTGTGCTTAGGTTTAATTAGCTTCTTATAATGAGATAAGTCTTTGGAGTCAATCTTGTGTTGATTTGATTCTTTGATATAATTTGGACAACCATTGTCTCTTGGTTTATTTGGTGTTTTGTCCAAATTGTATCTTCCTTTGGTTCTTGAAAGTATTGTGCATGCATATTTAATATATGTATATCTTATGGCATGTGTCACTTTCTTTGATCCAATATATAGGGTAAACTCCATCAAATCCTAATTTGGCTAAGATGTGCATGAAATTCAATTTCATATCTATATGCACATAGAATTGTGGAGTTTGTCCTATATGTTGTAGTGTGTCTAACTACTTCGGACCCAATTAGTTTGGGGACCATTTTGTACTTACCTTTGTGTTAGGTACAATGGATATGCATTGAATGCTTGTCTCACTCTTGGAAAGAAGTGGTGACTCAATGGTAACGTGAGGCAAGCTAGGATGATCAACGAACACATATCTACTACATCCACACCAATGCTATCTTGGTAACAAGTATCTTCTCATGCATACTTTTCTTGTATCCAACCTTATGGTTGCATCTTGGCATGAATCTCTTGATTTGCAAATGTTGTGCTTCTTGCAAAAGTCTTAATGAAACCTCTTTATTGTGAATGTGAGTAATTTGAGATGAGTGCATGTGTTGGGAAGTATTTTAAATCATGCTCATGATTCATCCATCCCAACTATGCCTATCTAGCAATTTTGTTGCATATCAATTCCTCAAGGCTCTCACATGTGCAATATAGATGAAAGTGCAAATTTAGTTACTTCTTTTGGTATCCCCGTTTGTGATACTTGTTGCCTTTCTCAAATGCATCCCAACTATCTTCTATCCCTTGTTGATATTTGTGATGTATTTTAGTTGTTTGTGGTTGAAGTTCATGAATGTACAATAAGATAATATTGAGCCTTTGGCCATGCTATTAAGCAAAAATCTTATTGGTATATTGCATGACTTCGTCTTGGATATCATGCTATTTTTCTTGTGTATCTATTTGGTGTGTGCATGTTTCTTTGTGGATAAATATCTTTGTGATATTGTCCACTTAGAGAAACTTATACACATAAGAGATGATACATCTCCATTTGATATCTTTTTTATTTGTTGCATGTTGATTGGTCATGCTAAGAAATATAATTCATTGAAGACTATGATGATGCTTTTTGCTCATCCATATAATAGTCTTATAATATGCTTTATCATGCCTTTCACATATCTTCTTGGTTGAGCCTTTTATTATGGTGCCTCTTACTTTTTGCTCAACTATTTGTTTGTTGCAAGTGTTAAGCTTATTTCTCTATCTATGATCTATTCCAAATGTTTGTGTTTTAAATGGTAATGAGGGAGTGAGGATTCCATGTTATGCATATTGTATTCAAATACAACATTTTAATTTATGCATGTACCTTGGGGAGCTTCCTCATTTGATTTAGAGCACTATCTTGTGGTGATCATTAGAGTTTGATTCACTTGGTATCTTTTGTTTTTGAATGATATTATGGGAGTGATGATTCCATGTTTGTGCACTTTATACTCCAATGCAAATTGTCTAGTTTTGTGCACAAACCTTGGGGAGCTTCCTCATATTATTTAGAGCAATCTTCTTGATCTTATCATAATATCTATCTTTCTTTTGGTATCCTCTTTGTGACTCATTTGGTTGCTTGCTTCATTTGTTGAAGCTTCTTGACTTTGTTATCTTTTTGCAATCTTTGATCCTATCTATAGTGTGATTCCTTCCGAATATTCGCCATTGGATATGTGCATTTGATTCCACTCAAATTATGAGAAATGCACACGCTATGGAGGAACTCTCACTATATTAGCCTTTTAAATTTTTCACCCATTTCGGCAATTGGTGCCAATGGGGGAGAAGTTTGGAGGGTTTAAGGGAATTTGGTTATGTCTTTGCTTTGTGCTTAAGCATGTGCCTTTATTGCATTGCATCTTGTTGCTTTGCATAGTTGAATATTTAGAGGAAACTCCACTAGGCTTTGAATGCCAATATATGCAATGAAAGTCAAGATCATTCACACATGCATATATTATGGGGGAGTTTGCTCTATATATTCAACTTATTTGTTACTTAAATTCCTTATATAAACCCTCTCAAAGAGATTGTCATCAATTACCAAAATGGGGAGATTGAAAGTGCATGGAGCCCCCATGTGTGGTTTTGGTAATTAATGACAATCCCTATGGACTAATGTTTGCATTGAGTTATATTTGTAGGAGTTGTCCATAGGCAATTCTTGAACCATATGTTGGCTTCAAGGTTGCAATAAGAAGAAATTGATGAAGGATATCAAGTGTCAAGTATGTCTTGAAGATGAAGATGAAGTGAGCCCTCAAGCTACTTCAAGACATCAACATGATGAAGAATGAAGAAATGAAGTGCAAGTTCAAGATGAGCCATCTCGAAGAGATCCTTTGCTTGAGTCTTGCCATCCATATGGTGATCATGGATATGTGAAGATGCGCTCGAAGAAGAAGCTCTCCCATGGTGGATTATGGGGGAGCAATCCACAAGACTTCGTCAAGCAAGCACAAGCAAGAAAGGCGTTCCATCTTGTTGAGGTCAAGATCGTCGTCATCGAGCTCAAGTGGAATGCGCAAGTATAAGGTTTGCTCTTGATAGGGTTTGTTTCTCACCGGTCTCATAGTGTAGTTGGAGACCGGTTTATAGTTTAGTTGCCGTACTATCAAGAGGGCTCTCGAGTGAGTAACTCGATCGTATCGTTCGGAGAGAGCTCAAACCTTTGCATCCTTGCATCATCTTTCTTGGTTGTTATTTGGACCTTATCCATGTGATGTTTTAGAGCTTGTGCTTATTCTCATGACAAGCTCTAGTTCATCGAAACGGATTTCGCATAGATCACTTGTTGCGTTTTCGAGTTTGGTTCATCATCTTTCTTGGTTGTTATTTGGACCTTATCCATGTGATGTTTTAGAGCTTGTGCTTATTCTCATGACAAGCTCTAGTTCATCGAAACGGATTTCGCATAGATCACTTGTTGCGTTTTCGAGTTTGGTTCATCATCTTTCTTGGTTTTATTTGGATCTTATCCATGTGATGTTTTAGAGCTTGTGCTTATTCTCATGACAAGCTCTAGTTCATTGAGAATGGTTTTTCCATGGGCAACTTGTTGCATTTTCAAGATTGGAGGTTTTAGGTATGTCTTTTTGAGATAGGTCAAACCTTTCTTCATTTGTTTCTATCCTCCTTTGCTGGACTATGATGTTTCTATGCATATTGTTGTAGAGCTCATTGTTGTGATTTCAACGAGCCCAAGATCATCGAAATCGGAGTCCGGATGCAAAAGTTATGCCCGTTTTAGTTTTGGTGTTTCTGCAGTTTTCTTAGGCCGGATATTTTGGAAATATCCGGGCCGGATTATCCGGGCCGGATATTTCGGAAATATCCGGCCCCCCGAAATCGTCTAAGGACCGGAAGAAAAGCAGCTCTGGATAGGGGCCGGATTTTTGGCCGGATTTTGTCCAGGTTTTGTCCACGAGGCCGGATTATCCGGCCCCGGATAATCCGGCCCCAACTTGGGCCGGAATATCCGGCCCTGTTTTTGCCCAAACGGCTCGATTTTCTTGGGGGGTATAAATACCCCCCTTCTTCCTCCTTGGGCTGTGCTTCTCTCACTCTCTCTCTCTCCTCCATTGTTGAACTAGAGAAGCTTGCTCTATCTCTCAATCCCTCCATGATTCTTGCCCCCATTTGAGGGAAAAGAGAGAGGAGATCTAGATCTACATTTCTACCAATCAAATCCATCTCTTTGTGAGTGGAACTCTCTAGATCTTGATCTTGGTGTTCTTTGTGAATTCCTTTGTTCTTCCTCTCTTATTCCCCCAATAGCTTTTGTAGCTTTGTTGGAATTTGAGAGAGAAGGACTTGAGCATCTTTGTGGTGTTCTTGCCATTGCATTTGGTGCATCGGTTTGAGTTCTCCACGGTGATTCGTGGAGGTGAAAGCAAGGAAGTTGTTACTCTTGGGTTCTTGGAACCCTAGACGGATTCTAGGCCTTTGTGGCGATTTGTTGGGAGCCTCCAATTAAGTTGTGGATGTGTGCCCCAATCTTTGTGTAAGGCCCGGTTTCGCCTCGAAGGAAATCCCTTAGTGGAACCGTGACCTAGGCCTTTGTGGCGAGGGTCACCGGAGATTTAGGTGAGGCGCCTTCGTGGCGTTCGGTGTGTGGTGTGAGTACCGCATCTTGGGGTGAGGCCTTTGTGGCGTTGGTGTGCATCGAGCAACCACACCTCAAGGTGAGCCTCTTGTGGCGTTCGGGAGCACTAAGCAACCGCACCTCTCCACCGGAGATTAGCACTCGCAAGAGTGTGAACTCCGGGATAAATCATCGTCTCCCGCGTGCCTCGGTTATCTCTATACCCGAGCTCTTTTCTTATGCACCTTACCTTGTGATAGCCATCGTGCTTGAAGTTATATATATCTTGCTATCACATACTTGCTTGTATTGCTTAGCATAAGTTGTTGGTGCACATAGGTGAACTCTTGCTTAGAATAAGTTGTTGGTGCACATAGGTGAACCATAGTATATATGCTTTGGGCTTGACAAAGTAAACGCTAGTTTTATTCCGCATTAGTTAAGCCCATCTCGTAAAAGTTTTAAATCGCCTAGTCACCCCCTCTAGGCGACATCCGTGTCCTTTCAATTGGTATCGTGAGCAAGGTCTCTCATTCTTAGGCTTCACCGCCTTGAGAGTAAAGATGTCGGTTAGGGGATTAGCGCACAATAACTTGGTTATATTTGATGGCACAAATTATGATCTATGGAAAATTTATGTGCTTAATATTTTGCGGCGTATGTCTCCGGGACATGGAGCGATTTCTTGGCATGGGTTTTTCTTCTCCTAAGGATCCTCAAAATTTATCTCTTGAGGAGGAGAAAAACTCTTGCCTCGATGCTCTTGCTTCTCATGTGTTTTCCATTGTTGTGAGCAATGTAGTTACTTCTTCAATCATGCCTTTTGGGAGCGCTCATGAGTTATGGACAAAAATTCAAGATAAATATGATGTGTCCAATATTATTAAGGATGATTGCATTGCTTCCACTTCCGGCCGTGATGAGTTCTCATCTTCATCCACTTCACCAAAGTGTGTCAAGACACAAGGTAATGATATGGTGAGTGGTGATGAAAATTGCAATGTTGATATTAAGCTTTCTATTGATGATTCTTCATCTCTATCTCAATGCAATGTTTCATCTACGGACTCAAACACATCTAGCACTAGAAATGATTTACATGCTTGTGTTGATAGTCCTTGCATATCATGTGTAAGTTGCTTGAATAAATCTAATGATGATATGCTTGCTTTGTCTTGTGGCCATGATAAAAATGCTTCTATTTCCTCTAGTTGTTGTGTGACTAACATTGTAGAGGAAACCAAAGATTCTATTGGTCAAGACAAGATCTTGAAAGGAGCCTCAAGTAACTCCTCATCTTTATCTCACGGTTCTCATATGTGCCTTATGGCCAAGGGTTCCACGGTATCTCCTACCATGGAACCTCATACTTCTCGTGGTGATAAGGATGAGGATGTTTATGAAGAAGAGGATTGGGTTGTCTCTCTACGCGATAAGGGTAAGAGTGTATTCAAGATTATTTGCAAAGATAAAATTGCTAGCACTCACTTCTTTGAAATCTTGACTACCGCTATTGAGAGCCAAAAACTTATTTGGATGCATGAGAACACCATTGATAAAAAGGGTGCTCTTGAACGAGAGTATGCCGATGATGTAGCATCTTTAAAGAATGAACTTGAAGAAGAACAAACCATCAAGGAAGCTCTTGAGGAGACCTTTGCTCTAGAATTGTCTAGAGAAAAGGAAAACCATGATAGAGCTCTTGAGATGGCAAATGAACTAAAGCTAAAAAATGATAAGCTTGTGTTTGTTAATTCTAAACTCCTTGAGGATTTTGAGCAACTCAAAAAGGGCTCAAGGGTCATTGAGAGTACGCTCACCAAACTCACCGAGTCGCATGAGCAACTTAAAGCTTCTTATCTAAAAGTGCATGCCAACTTGCCTTCTCCTATTGCTATTGATAATGATGCTTGTGCTACTAACTCTACTTCTTGTGAAGCATCTACCTTGAAGGAGAATGTTGAGCTAAGGGCTCAACTTGATTTGCTAACTAGCAATTATGGGAAATTGGAAGAAAATCATGGAAAGCTTGCTAGCTCCCATGAGGATCTTCTAGCCTCTCATGATAGGCTAAAGTTAGCTCATGAGGCTATCATATCTAAGGCAACACCTTGTGAGCCTCATGTGGGTACTAGCACTACTACTCAAAATGTTATATTGCCATGTGCTAGTCCTAGTAATTCATCCACTCATAATATTGCTAAATCTTGTGATGAATTATCTTCCTTGCCTTCTTGCTCTAACAATGAAGGTTCTACTTCCTCTAGTACTTGTGTTGTTACTAACCATGTAGAGGAAATCAAAGAGCTCAAGGCTCAAGTCACTTCTTTGAAGAATGACTTGGTAAAGAGTCATGAAGGGAAATGCAAACTTGACACGATGTTAAGTGTGCAACAATCCCCCAATGACAAGAGTGGACTTGGATTCAAATCCAACAACAAGAACAAGTCCAACAACAACAACAACAACAAGAAGAAGGGCCAAGTACAAGTCAAAGACCCGGCCAAGATTGTTTGCTTCAAGTGCAAAATTGAAGGGCACCATGTTAGATCTTGCCCTTTGAAGAAGAAGCAAAAAGGGAAGCGGCCTCAAGCTCAAACTCATATTCAACCTCAAGTTGAAGAAATTCCACTTCCCAAGAAGAATCAAGCCAATGCTCCCATTGTGGAGAAATCTAGTGAGAAGAAGGAGAGGAAAAGAACTTGCTACATATGCCGTGAGAAGGGCCACATCTCCTCTTTTTGCACTATTGGTACCTCATCCAACTCTATCTCCATTGATGATGTTTATTCTCTTCGTAAGGATGAGGGTGGCAATGTGTTTGCCAAATATGTTGGTGCTCAAAGTGGTGTCAAGAAAAGAACCATTTGGGTTGCCAAGCCTATTGTGACTAACCTCTTAGGACCCAACTTAGTTGGGGACCAACAATCCAAAACTTGATCAATAGGTGCTTTTTGGAGGGCATTGGAGACTTGGCTACATCATGAAGAATTAAGGGATCTTCATCATTTATATTATATCAAGCCAAGTCTTTTGATTATCTTGCTACAATCATATATCCAATGTTCCTCCTTGCGGTAACATGTTCTCAACTCATTTATATTGAAAGTTACTCGCCCCTTTGCATGTGTTAGTTTTGTTCCTAACATGTGTTTGTATATGTTGTGCTTCCTAATAGTTTTGCTTGAGAAATCAAGTCTATGAATGTTGGGTTGCACACCATGTATTTGTGTTTGTGTTGGAGCCTCTTTGCATCTTGGTGTATCTTATATGGCTCTTATGAGCGATTAATGGACAATCCCATTTTGGGGGAGTGATATTCCTTTGGGAATTTCATGATCCTAAACAATGTGTGTACATGAGGAATGTCACTTAGAATTGATATTGCAAGATTATCTAGTCGCTATGTGGTATGTCATCTTCATGAGAAATTCAAATTCTAATGTCCATTAATATCTCTACTTGGATCTTTTTGCCTCTTGTGAAAATAAATTCCTTATCACATTATGGGGGAGTAATAAGCTTTGTGCATATTACAAGCCTAGAAAATGTGAACATTTGAGGTTGTGTCACATAGAATTGATACCGTAAATTATCTCTCTCCTATGTGGCATGTTTGCTCAAACAAGCTCCAATTTGCTTAAATGGCTTCATTGCTAATATCTTTGTGGATCTTATTTGTGAAAGTTTTTCTTGGCATGGTTTTTCACAACGTGTCCCTCAATACATTTTTGGAAAACCATGTGCTTCAAGTCATACTATTAATTGCTTTGCATGTTGGTATGAATACTATTAATTGCTTCGCATGTTGGTATGAATACTATTAATTGCCTTGCATGTTGGTATGACTAAATGAAGCTATCAAGAAACTATCTTTGCATGATGGTTAACTCTTATCTTTTACCATATGCTTTGTTCATTGTAAATATGATCTTATGTATACTTACAAACTACCACCGGAAATATTTCCTAATACCTCTTATCCTAGGACAATTGGCAATCTATTATTGGGTAGAAATTTATTGATCATATTTACATTGGCTCTTGTGTTTAAATTGTCTTATTTATTGCCATGAATGTGTTGTGCTTTGACTCCCATGTGTCTTCCTTGCATCTTATGGATCTAATTTGTCTATTCAAACTTTCTTAGCATTTTAGTAGATATAGGTAGCGTGATGATCCTAGTTTTGTGCATTTAGTATTCATATGCAAAATCCTAGATAATGCATTAATCTTGGGGGAGCTCTCCTATATTTGTTAGAATGCTTAACATCTCTTGATCATTATCAAAATTTGGTTTTGGGAGACATAAATTTTCTTTTTGGTACTTTGTGCCATCATAAAAAGTGTCGAGGGTTTGGTTTATTTGTTGGAACCTTGCTCTCTTGGGAGTTGGTTATCTCATTCCTTTGTGCTTAGGTTTAATTAGCTTCTTATAATGAGATAAGTCTTTGGAGTCAATCTTGTGTTGATTTGATTCTTTGATATAATTTGGACAACCATTGTCTCTTGGTTTATTTGGTGTTTTGTCCAAATTGTATCTTCCTTTGGTTCTTGAAAGTATTGTGCATGCATATTTAATATATGTATATCTTATGGCATGTGTCACTTTCTTTGATCCAATATATAGGGTAAACTCCATCAAATCCTAATTTGGCTAAGATGTGCATGAAAT
This sequence comes from Lolium perenne, assembly GCF_019359855.2. NCBI lineage: Eukaryota > Viridiplantae > Streptophyta > Magnoliopsida > Poales > Poaceae > Lolium > Lolium perenne. The sequence continues at coordinate 48,543,211 of NC_067244.2, forward strand.
TCAATTTCATATCTATATGCACATAGAATTGTGGAGTTTGTCCTATATGTTGTAGTGTGTCTAACTACTTCGGACCCAATTAGTTTGGGGACCATTTTGTACTTACCTTTGTGTTAGGTACAATGGATATGCATTGAATGCTTGTCTCACTCTTGGAAAGAAGTGGTGACTCAATGGTAACGTGAGGCAAGCTAGGATGATCAACGAACACATATCTACTACATCCACACCAATGCTATCTTGGTAACAAGTATCTTCTCATGCATACTTTTCTTGTATCCAACCTTATGGTTGCATCTTGGCATGAATCTCTTGATTTGCAAATGTTGTGCTTCTTGCAAAAGTCTTAATGAAACCTCTTTATTGTGAATGTGAGTAATTTGAGATGAGTGCATGTGTTGGGAAGTATTTTAAATCATGCTCATGATTCATCCATCCCAACTATGCCTATCTAGCAATTTTGTTGCATATCAATTCCTCAAGGCTCTCACATGTGCAATATAGATGAAAGTGCAAATTTAGTTACTTCTTTTGGTATCCCCGTTTGTGATACTTGTTGCCTTTCTCAAATGCATCCCAACTATCTTCTATCCCTTGTTGATATTTGTGATGTATTTTAGTTGTTTGTGGTTGAAGTTCATGAATGTACAATAAGATAATATTGAGCCTTTGGCCATGCTATTAAGCAAAAATCTTATTGGTATATTGCATGACTTCGTCTTGGATATCATGCTATTTTTCTTGTGTATCTATTTGGTGTGTGCATGTTTCTTTGTGGATAAATATCTTTGTGATATTGTCCACTTAGAGAAACTTATACACATAAGAGATGATACATCTCCATTTGATATCTTTTTTATTTGTTGCATGTTGATTGGTCATGCTAAGAAATATAATTCATTGAAGACTATGATGATGCTTTTTGCTCATCCATATAATAGTCTTATAATATGCTTTATCATGCCTTTCACATATCTTCTTGGTTGAGCCTTTTATTATGGTGCCTCTTACTTTTTGCTCAACTATTTGTTTGTTGCAAGTGTTAAGCTTATTTCTCTATCTATGATCTATTCCAAATGTTTGTGTTTTAAATGGTAATGAGGGAGTGAGGATTCCATGTTATGCATATTGTATTCAAATACAACATTTTAATTTATGCATGTACCTTGGGGAGCTTCCTCATTTGATTTAGAGCACTATCTTGTGGTGATCATTAGAGTTTGATTCACTTGGTATCTTTTGTTTTTGAATGATATTATGGGAGTGATGATTCCATGTTTGTGCACTTTATACTCCAATGCAAATTGTCTAGTTTTGTGCACAAACCTTGGGGAGCTTCCTCATATTATTTAGAGCAATCTTCTTGATCTTATCATAATATCTATCTTTCTTTTGGTATCCTCTTTGTGACTCATTTGGTTGCTTGCTTCATTTGTTGAAGCTTCTTGACTTTGTTATCTTTTTGCAATCTTTGATCCTATCTATAGTGTGATTCCTTCCGAATATTCGCCATTGGATATGTGCATTTGATTCCACTCAAATTATGAGAAATGCACACGCTATGGAGGAACTCTCACTATATTAGCCTTTTAAATTTTTCACCCATTTCGGCAATTGGTGCCAATGGGGGAGAAGTTTGGAGGGTTTAAGGGAATTTGGTTATGTCTTTGCTTTGTGCTTAAGCATGTGCCTTTATTGCATTGCATCTTGTTGCTTTGCATAGTTGAATATTTAGAGGAAACTCCACTAGGCTTTGAATGCCAATATATGCAATGAAAGTCAAGATCATTCACACATGCATATATTATGGGGGAGTTTGCTCTATATATTCAACTTATTTGTTACTTAAATTCCTTATATAAACCCTCTCAAAGAGATTGTCATCAATTACCAAAATGGGGAGATTGAAAGTGCATGGAGCCCCCATGTGTGGTTTTGGTAATTAATGACAATCCCTATGGACTAATGTTTGCATTGAGTTATATTTGTAGGAGTTGTCCATAGGCAATTCTTGAACCATATGTTGGCTTCAAGGTTGCAATAAGAAGAAATTGATGAAGGATATCAAGTGTCAAGTATGTCTTGAAGATGAAGATGAAGTGAGCCCTCAAGCTACTTCAAGACATCAACATGATGAAGAATGAAGAAATGAAGTGCAAGTTCAAGATGAGCCATCTCGAAGAGATCCTTTGCTTGAGTCTTGCCATCCATATGGTGATCATGGATATGTGAAGATGCTACCAAGAAGAAGCTCTCCCATGGTGGATTATGGGGGAGCAATCCACAAGACTTCGTCAAGCAAGCACAAGCAAGAAAGGCGTTCCATCTTGTTGAGGTCAAGATCGTCGTCATCGAGCTCAAGTGGAATGCGCAAGTATAAGGTTTGCTCTTGATAGGGTTTGTTTCTCACCGGTCTCATAGTGTAGTTGGAGACCGGTTTATAGTTTAGTTGCCGTACTATCAAGAGGGCTCTCGAGTGAGTAACTCGATCGTATCGTTCGGAGAGAGCTCAAACCTTTGCATCCTTGCATCATCTTTCTTGGTTGTTATTTGGACCTTATCCATGTGATGTTTTAGAGCTTGTGCTTATTCTCATGACAAGCTCTAGTTCATCGAAACGGATTTCGCATAGATCACTTGTTGCGTTTTCGAGTTTGGTTCATCATCTTTCTTGGTTGTTATTTGGACCTTATCCATGTGATGTTTTAGAGCTTGTGCTTATTCTCATGACAAGCTCTAGTTCATCGAAACGGATTTCGCATAGATCACTTGTTGCGTTTTCGAGTTTGGTTCATCATCTTTCTTGGTTTTATTTGGATCTTATCCATGTGATGTTTTAGAGCTTGTGCTTATTCTCATGACAAGCTCTAGTTCATTGAGAATGGTTTTTCCATGGGCAACTTGTTGCATTTTCAAGATTGGAGGTTTTACCGGTATGTCTTTTTGAGATAGGTCAAACCTTTCTTCATTTGTTTCTATCCTCCTTTGCTGGACTATGATGTTTCTATGCATATTGTTGTAGAGCTCATTGTTGTGATTTCAACGAGCCCAAGATCATCGAAATCGGAGTCCGGATGCAAAAGTTATGCCCGTTTTAGTTTTGGTGTTTCTGCAGTTTTCTTAGGCCGGATATTTTGGAAATATCCGGGCCGGATTATCCGGGCCGGATATTTCGGAATTATCCGGCCCCAAATCGTCTAAGGACCGGAAGAAAAGCAGCTCTGGATAGGGGCCGGATTTTTGGCCGGATTTTGTCCAGGTTTTGTCCACGAGGCCGGATTATCCGGCCCCGGATAATCCGGCCCCAACTTGGGCCGGAATATCCGCCCTGTTTTTGCCCAAACGGCTCGATTTTCTTGGGGGTATAAATACCCCCTTCTTCCTCCTTGGGCTGTGCTTCTCTCACTCTCTCTCTCTCTCCTCCATTGTTGAACTAGAGAAGCTTGCTCTATCTCTCAATCCCTCCATGATTCTTGCCCCCATTTGAGGGAAAAGAGAGAGGAGATCTAGATCTACATTTCTACCAATCAAATCCATCTCTTTGTGAGTGGAACTCTCTAGATCTTGATCTTGGTGTTCTTTGTGAATTCCTTTGTTCTTCCTCTCTTATTCCCCCAATAGCTTTTGTAGCTTTGTTGGAATTTGAGAGAGAAGGACTTGAGCATCTTTGTGGTGTTCTTGCCATTGCATTTGGTGCATCGGTTTGAGTTCTCCACGGTGATTCGTGGAGGTGAAAGCAAGGAAGTTGTTACTCTTGGGTTCTTGGAACCCTAGACGGATTCTAGGCCTTTGTGGCGATTTGTTGGGAGCCTCCAATTAAGTTGTGGATGTGTGCCCCAATCTTTGTGTAAGGCCCGGTTTCCGCCTCGAAGGAAATCCCTTAGTGGAACCGTGACCTAGGCCTTTGTGGCGAGGGTCACCGGAGATTTAGGTGAGGCGCCTTCGTGGCGTTCGGTGTGTGGTGTGAGTACCGCATCTTGGGGTGAGGCCTTTGTGGCGTTGGTGTGCATCGAGCAACCACACCTCAAGGTGAGCCTCTTGTGGCGTTCGGGAGCACTAAGCAACCGCACCTCTCCACCGGAGATTAGCACTCGCAAGAGTGTGAACTCCGGGATAAATCATCGTCTCCCGCGTGCCTCGGTTATCTCTATACCCGAGCTCTTTTCTTATGCACCTTACCTTGTGATAGCCATCGTGCTTGAAGTTATATATATCTTGCTATCACATACTTGCTTGTATTGCTTAGCATAAGTTGTTGGTGCACATAGGTGAACTCTTGCTTAGAATAAGTTGTTGGTGCACATAGGTGAACCATAGTATATATGCTTTGGGCTTGACAAAGTAAACGCTAGTTTTATTCCGCATTAGTTAAGCCCATCTCGTAAAAGTTTTAAATCGCCTATTCACCCCCCCCTCTAGGCGACATCCGTGTCCTTTCAATCCTTTAATGACCCCATTCATTCTTTCAAACGGCATCATGTTGTGTAAGAATGCCGGCCCTAGACTGACGATATCATCCATGATATGGATCAACAGATGGACCATCACGTCAAAGAATGCAGGCGGGAAGTACATCTCCATCTCACATAGGATCACCACGATCTCTTCCTGGAGCCTTGCGAGTTTCTTCACGCTTATCGACTTCCGAGTTATGACGTCGAAGAAGTTACAGAGCCCAGTCAGCGTTGCACGGACATGGTCATCCATTATACCTCGGATTGCAACCGGAAGAATCTGCGTCATCATCACGTGACAGTCATGAGACTTCATGCCACTGAAGTTTCGTTTCTTGGGGTCCATGTATCTGCTTATTAGCCCGGAGTAACCGAAGGGCACTCTGACTCCTAGAAGGCAATTGAAAAATTGATCGACCTCGGCCGGACTAAAAGTGAAGCAGGAGGGGGGACAGTAATAGTCTGGCTGCTTAATCCTTTTGCGCTTCTGACCGCCGTCCGCCTCCTCCTCCGACTGTCCCTCTTGGGCCGGCGGGATCTGAAGCTCTTCCCTGATGCCCAAAACTTTCAGGTCGTGTCTTGCTTTCGGCCCATCTTTGGTCCGGTCCGGCATGTTGAGAAGAGTGCCAAGCAAGCTCTCGCACACGTTCTTTGTAATATGCATGACATCAAGGCAGTGAGGTGTATCGAGAATTTTCCAGTACGGCAAGTCCCAAAACACGGACCTCCTTTTCCATACACCAATGAGCGGCGTCGTTTCCTTTTTCTTCTTCTTCTCTCCAGGCTTTTGACGAATCTTTCCCGGCGCAGGGCACTCCTTCCAACCTTTCAGTAATGTATCGATCTCTTCGCTGCTCTTCTTACATGGAGGTCCTCGGGGTTCATTTGTACCATCGAACAGAGATCTCCACGCTTTCTCCACGGGTCGGTCTTACGTAGCCACCTTCGATGCCCCATGTAAACTGTTTTCGAAGAGCCGGGATCCTTACCAAGCTGCAAAAACATCGTCTCTTCCATGCACCTGACACATGCCTTGTGTCCATGGCACACCTGGCACGAAATGTAACCGTATCCGAGGTAGTCCTGCACCGTCGTGATCAACGCAACTCTCAAAGGGAAATATTCTTCTGCGACGGCGTCCCATGTATCTACCCCTTCCTCCGCCCACAACGTTTCAAGCTCCTCCTTTAATAGTTCAAGATACATGTTGATATCGTTTCCTGGCTGTGTCGGCCCTTGAATTAGCATACTCATCTGTATGTACTTCCTCTTCATGCACAGCCAGGGCGGGAGGTTGTAGATCCATACAAACATGGGCCATGTGCTATGTGTGTCGCTGCTGGTTTCCGAACGGATTGAATCCGTCCGTGCTCGCACCCAACCTGATGTTTCTGGGATCTGCCCCAAAACTTCCGAATTCATTGTCTAATGCTTTCCACTGGCTTGCATCCGAAGGGTGCGTCAGCACTGGGTGCTCAATCCGCTCTTTATCATTCAACACTGACTCCTTTCTTTCTGCGTGCCAGCGCATGAGCTTTGCTTCCTTGCGGTCCGCGTAGAACCGTTGAAGCCGGGGGGCGAGCGGGAAGTACCACACAACTTTCCGAGGAGCTTTCTTCTTCCCTTTCTTGTACCGTTCAGCTTCACACACAGGACATTTGGTCTTGTCCATGTGCTCCTTGCGATACATGATACAGTCGTTGATGCAGGCGTGATACTTTTCGTGGGGTAAGTCGAGAGGGCACGTGATTCTCTTGGCCTCGGCTAGACTACCGGGACACGTGTTCCGGCGGGAAGGAGATCTTTCACGTATTCCAGGATGTCGTCGACGCTTGTGTCCGTCCATCCGTGTTTCGCCTTCATCTGCAGCACATCGAGAGCTACTCTCAAGCGAGACTCCCCCAACCCGCGACCTGAGTCGTACAACGGAGTATTCGAGTCTATCTCGAGTTGCTCAAGCTTTGTTTTCCGCTTGGCGCCTTTCGTCTTTTCGAGAAGCAGATCTTGAAGATGAGGGTCCCGCACGACTGAAGCTAGCGGCACCTCTTCGTCGTCGTCAAGGTTATTGTCGTCGTCAAGGTTATCGTCCTGTGCGACAAGCTCTTCATCGTCATCAATATCATGATGCCCTCCTTCTTGCCGGCCATTATTACCACCTGCTGCCGTCGCCCCATTGACCTCCGCGCCATCATCACTCATCCATTGAGTGTGTCCATGCATGAAACCATTAGTGAGCAGGTGCCCCTGCAATTTGCCTGAATACGGGTCAAACCATTTCCCTCGTTTGCATCTCCGGCACGGACACAATACCTCCGTGCGGTTATTTTCATACATATCGATGATCGCGTGTTTCAGATATCTCATCACGATGCTTTCACTCATCTCGATAACCATTATCGCCTGCATGGTAAGATTACATAATTGATTAGAACCATGCATCCGTCGGTAGTTTTCACGGAAAATTTCGGCATGACCTTCCTACACGGTAGGACATAGGAGCGCCAGAAATGTGCCGAAACGGAAACTTAAAGAATCAACATTTCGGCGCAACGTTGGCAACTCATTTTCAACGCCAACACACACAAGCACAAGCACAAACACAACATATATATATATGCCACACACGAGCTTTGCTTCAAATTAATGTCCAATATACGTTGATTTCATTCCTCAATTTGTTCATTAATCACCTATTGGTTTGATATACTCGTCAACAAGATCGAGACATCGCGCCGCTACCACGGCGTATGGAAGCCGACTTTCTAGATCTAGATCTAGATTGAGCGGTCAATGCGGGATAGTAGATCTAGATCTACATAGGGGGATGTGGGAGATGCATGTAGGAAGGGAAGATTTGGTAAAAAAATATGATTTTGTTTGGTCAAATTGGCTAAATTTGGGATAGAAATGGGCAAAAAATAGGTGGGTTGGGAGAAGGGTCGGGTTGTGTGGAGGAGTGTGGAGTGGTAGTAGTGGGGGTGGTTGTTGAGCAGAAATAACTGCCCAGGTTACTGCCGGCGCACCAGGGCATGGGTGCGCCGGCAGCACATAGCCTTTTCGGCTATATCACCCCCGGGCCAGGCCCAAGAATCATTGCCGGCGCACCGGCCCAGGGGTGCGCCGGTGATACGTCTCCGACGTATCGATAATTTCTTATGTTCCATGCCACATTATTGATGTTATCTACATGTTTTATGCACACTTTATGTCATATTCGTGCATTTTCTGGAACTAACCTATTAACAAGATGCCGAAGTGCCGATTCGTTTTCTGCTGTTTTTGGTTTCAGAAATCCTAGTAACGAAATATTCTCGGAATTGGACGAAATCAACGCCCAGGGGCCTATTTTTCCACGAAGCTTCCAGAAGTCCGAAGACGAAACGAAGAGGGGCCACGAGGCAGCCAGAGCATAGGGCGGCGCGGCCCCTGCCCTGGCCGCGCGGCCCTATGGTCTGGGCCCCTCGCGCCGCCTCTTGACCTACCCTTCCGCCTACTTAAAGCCTCCGTGACGAAACCCCCAGTACCGAGAGCCACGATACGGAAAACCTTCCAGAGACGCCGCCAACGCCGATCCCATCTCGGGGGATCCAGGAGATCGCCTCCGGCACCCTGCCGAAGAGGGGAATCATCTCCCGGAGGACTCTACGCCGCCATGGTCGCCTCCGGTGTGATGTGTGAGTAGTCTACCCCTGGACTATGGGTCCATAGCAGTAGCTAGATGGTTGTCTTCTCCCCATTGTGCTATCATTGTCGGATCTTGTGAGCTGCCTAACATGATCAAGATCATCTATCTGTAATTCTATATGTTGCGTTTGTTGGGATCCGATGAATAGAGAATACTTGTTATTCTGTAATTCTATATTGTCGGATCTTGTGAGCTGCCTAACATGATCAAGATCATCTATCTGTAATTCTATATGTTGCGTTTGTTGGGATCCGATGAATAGAGAATACTTGTTATGTTGATTATCAAAGTTATATCTATGTGTTGTTTATGATCTTGCATGCTCTCCGTTACTAGTAGATGCTCTGGCCAAGTAGATGCTTGTAACTCCAAGAGGGAGTATTTATGCTCGATAGTGGGTTCATGCCTGCATTGACACCTGGGACAGTGACAGAAAGTTCTAAGGTTGTGTTGTGTGATACGTCTCCGACGTATCGATAATTTCTTATGTTCCATGCCACATTATTGATGTTATCTACATGTTTTATGCACACTTTATGTCATATTCGTGCATTTTCTGGAACTAACCTATTAACAAGATGCCGAAGTGCCGATTCTTGTTTTCTGCTGTTTTTGGTTTCAGAAATCCTAGTAAGGAAATATTCTCGGAATTGGACGAAATCAAAGCCCAGGGGCCTATTTTCTCACGAAGCTTCCAGAAGTCCGAAGGAGAGACGAAGAGGGGCCACAGGGGAGCCAAACCATAGGGCGGCGCGGCCCCCCCCTTGGCCGCGCCGGCCTGTGGTGTGGGGCCCCCGTGCCGCCTCTTGACCTGCCCTTCCGCCTATAAAAAGTCTCCGTGATGAAACCCCCAGCACCGAGAGCCACGATACGGAAAACCTTCCAGAGACGCCGCCGCCGCCGATCCCATCTCGGGGGATCCAGGAGATCGCCTCCGGCACCCTGCCGGAGAGGGGAATCATCTCCCGGAGGACTCTACGCCGCCATGGTCGCCTCCGGTGTGATGTGTGAGTAGTCTACCCCTGGACTATGGGTCCATAGCAGTAGCTAGATGGTTGTCTTCTCCCCATTGTGCTATCATTGTCGGATCTTGTGAGCTGCCTAACATGATCAAGATCATCTATCTGTAATTCTAAATGTTGCGTTTGTTGGGATCCGATGAATAGAGAATACTTGTTATGTTGATTATCAAAGTTATGCTATGTGTTGTTTATGATCTTGCATGCTCTCTGTTATTAGTAGATGCTCTGGCCAAGTTGATGCTAGTAACTCCAAGAGGGAGTATTTATGCTCGATAGTGGGTTCATGTCTCCGTGAATCTGGAGGGGTGACAAGAACCTCTAAGGTTATGGATGTGCTGTTGCCACTAGGGATAAAACATTAGTGCTATGTTCAAGGATGTAGTCACTAGTTACATTACGCGCAATACTTAATGCAATTGTCTGTTGTTAGCAACTTAATACTGGAGGGGTTCGGATGATAACTTTGAAGGTGGACTTTTTAGGCATAGATGCAGTTGGATGGCGGTCTATGTACTTTGTCGTAATGCCCAATTAAATCTCACTATACTCATCATGATATGTATGTGCATGGTCATGCTCTCTTTATTTGTCAATTGCCCAACTGTAATTTGTTCACCCAACATGCTGTTCGTCTTATGGGAGAGACACCTCTAGTGAACTGTGGACCCCGGTCCAATTCTCTTTACTGAAATACAATCTACTGCAATACTTGTTCTACTGTTTTCTGCAAACAATCATCTTCCACACAATACAGTTAACTCTTTGTTACAGCAAGCCGGTGAGATTGACAACCTCACTGTTTCGTTGGGGCAAAGTATTTTGGTTGTGTTGTGCAGGTTCCACGTTGGCGCCGGAATCACTGGTGTTGCGCCGCACTACATCTCGCCGCCGTCAACCTTCAACGTGCTTCTTGACTCCTACTGGTCCGATTAAACCTTGGTTTCTTACTGAGGGAAACTTGCCGCTGTGCGCATCACACCTTCCTCTTGGGGTTCCCAACGGACGTGCCAACCACACGCATCAAGCAAATTTCTGGCGCCGTTGCCGGGGAGATCAAGACACGCTGCAAGGGGAGTCTCCACTTCTCAATCTCTTTACTTTGTTTTTGTCTTGCTTAGTTTTATTTACTACTTTGTTTGCTGCACTAAATCAAAATACAAAAAAATTAGTTGCTAGTTTTACTTTATTTGCTATCTTGTTTGCTATATCAAAAACACACAAAAAATTAGTTTACTTGCATTTACCTTATTATAATGTCTAGTCCCGTAGTTGTTACTCTATCACCTGAGGAATCAATCTTCACCTTTAAACAAGGAGGAGAAGAGAATTTTAAAGAAGCATGGTCTAGAATTTTTGATGCTTATAGTAAAACTGAACCTAAAATGACCTTAAGTTTGCTCCTTAGTAATTTCTATTTCGGTCTTATTCTTCGCTATAGATATGCCTTAGATGCTGTAGTGGGAGGAGATTTCCTTCATTGTGATGGGGATCAAGCTTTTAATGCTATAAGAAAATTGATTACATCATTTAGCTCCGATAATAATTTTGATCCATCTCATGCTAGTATGAATAGTAGATTGGACACTATTGAAACAAATATATCCTGTTTAAAAGAAGTGTATAATCGAATTCGCGAATATTATGATTATGTCCCAATAAGCTTTGAACCTTCAATGTGGGTGCCTACTGTTAAAATTACTATTGGTGGTGAAACTTTTCCTGCTCGTTGTGATATTATGTCCGAGTTTTGCCTCATGCCTGAAAAAATTTATAAATCTTTGACACTTTGGGGACTTACTGAAGGGGGAGAAGAAATAACTCTTGCGGATAACTCTGTTGTAATTCCTATGGGTATAGCTGAAGGTGTTTTTACAACCTTTCTTGGAAGGACGGTATCCACTGATTATCTTGTTATTGAATGTGTAGGGACAGGACAAATCACACTTGGAAGATCCCTGATGAAACTCATGGGAGCAGTCATAGATGTTGGGAAAGGCACTCTAAATTTTACCTCTACACCCGGATGCGGTCATGTATTCCCTAGACCAAAGAGTAGGAATAAGAGTAAGAAAGGTAAGAGCAACACCCCTGGTAAGAATGCCGATGTACCACCCTTCGATAATACTTGATACACACTTTCTGCGCCTAGCTGAAAGGCGTTAAAGAAAAGCGCTTATGGGAGACAACCCATGTTTTTACCTACAGTACTTTGTTTTTATTTTGTGTCTTGGAAGTTGTTTACTACTGTAGCAACCTCTCCTTATCTTAGTTTTGTGTTTTGTTGTGCCAAGTTAAGCCGTTGATAGAAAAGTAAGTACTAGATTTGGATTACTGCACAGTTCTAGATTTCTTTGCTGTCACGAATCTGGGTCCACCTCCCTGTAGGTAACTCAGAAAATTATGCCAATTTACGTGCATGATCCTCAGATATGTACGCAACTTTCATTCAATTTGAGCATTTTCATTTGAGCAAGTCTGGTGCCATTTTAAAATTCGTCAATACGAACTGTTCTGTTTTGACAGATTCTGCCTTTTGTTTCGCATTGCCTCTTTCGCTATGTTGGATGAATTTCTTCGATCCACTAATGTCCAGTAGCATTATGCAATGTCCAGAAGTGTTAAGAATGATTGTGTCACCTCTGAATATGTCAATTTATAATGTGCACTAACCCTCTAATGAGTTGTTTCGAGTTTGGTGTGGAGGAAGTTTTCAAGGATCAAGAGAGGAGTATGATGCAACATGATCAAGGAGAGTGAAAGCTCTAAGCTTGGGGATGCCCCGGTGGTTCACCCCTACATATATCAAGAAGACTCAAGCGTCTAAGCTTGGGGATGCCCAAGGCATCCCCTTCTTCATCGACAACATTATCAGGTTCCTCCCCTGAAACTATATTTTTATTCCATCACATCTTATGTGCTTTTTCTTGGAGCATCGGTTTGTTTTTGTTTTTTTTGTTTTGTTTGAATAAAATGGATCCTAGCATTCACTTTATGGGAGAGAGACACGCTCCGCTGTAGCATATGGACAAGTATGTCCTTGGTTTCTACTCATAGTATTCATGGCGAAGTTTCTCCTTCGTTAAATTGTTATATGGTTGGAATTGGAAAATGATACATGTAGTAATTGCTATAAATGTTTTGGGTAATGTGATACTTGGCAATTGTTGTGCTCATGATTAAGCTCTTGCATCATATGCTTTGCACCCATTAATGAAGAAATACATAGAGCATGCTAAAATTTGGTTTGCATATTTGGTTTCTCTAAGGTCTAGATAATTTCTAGTATTGAGTTTGAACAACAAGGAAGACGGTGTAGAGTCTTATAATGTTTTCAATATGTCTTTTATGTGAGTTTTGCTGCACCGGTTCATCCTTGTGTTTGTTTCAAATAAGCCTTGCTAGCCTAAACCTTGTATCGAGAGGGAATACTTCTCATGCATACAAAATACTTGAGCCAACCACTATGCCATTTGTGTCCACCATACCTACCTATACTACATGGTATTTTTCCGCCATTCCAAAGTAAATTGCTTGAGTGCTACCTTTAAAATTCCATCATTCACCTTTGCAATATATAGCTCATGGGACAAATAGCTTAAAAACTATTGTGGTATTGAATATGTCATTATGCACTTTATCTCTTATTAAGTTGCTTGTTGTGCGATAACCATGTTCACTGGGGACGCCATCAACTTTTCATTGGTTGAATTTCATGTGAGTTGCTATGCATGTTCGTCTTGTCTGAAGTAAGAGAGATCTACCACCATAGGGTTAAGCATGCATATGTTAGAGAAGAACATCGGGCCGCTAACTAATGCCATGCTCCATGGTGGAAGTTTCAGTTTTGGACAATAATCCTCAAATCTCAAATGAGAAAATTATTAATTGTTGTTATATGCTTATGCATAAAAGAGGAGTCCATTATCTGTTGTCTATGTTGTCCCGGTATGGATGTCTAAGTTGAAGAATAATCAATAGCGAGAAATCCAATGCGAGCTTTCTCCTTAGACCTTTGTACAGGCGGCATAGAGGTACCCCTTTGTGACACTTGGTAAAAACAATGCATTGTGATGACCCGGTAGTCCAAGCTAATTAGGACAAGGTGCGGGCACTATTAGTACATTATGCATGAGGCTTGCAACTTATAAGATATAATTTACATGATGCATATGCTTTATTACTACCGTTGACAAAATTGTTTCATGTTTTCAAAAATCAAAGCTCTAGCACAAATATAGCAATCGATGCTTTTCCTCTATGGAGGACCATTCTTTTACTTTCAATGTTGAGTCAGTTCACCTATCTCTCTCCACCTCAAGAAGCAAACACTTGTGTGAACTGTGCATTGATTCCTACATACTTGCTTATTGCACTTATTATATTACTCTATGTTGACAATATCCATGGGATATACATGTTACAAGTTGAAAGCAACCGCTGAAACTTAATCTTCTTTTGTGTTGCTTCAATATCTCTACTATGAATTATTGCTTTATGAGTTAACTCTTATGCAAGACTTATTGATGCTTGTCTTGAAGTGCTATCCATGAAAAGTCTTTGCTATATGATTCACTTGTTTACTCATTTCATATACATTGTTTTGATCGCTGCATTCACTACATATGCTTTACAAATAGTATGATCAAGATTATGATGGCATGTCACTCCAGAAATTATCTGTGTTATCGTTTTACCTGCTCGGGACGAGCAGAACTAAGCTTGGGGATGCTGATACGTCTCCGACATATCGATAATTTCTTATGTTCCATGCCACATTATTGATGTTATCTACATGTTTTATGCACACTTTATGTCATATTCGTGCATTTTCTGGGAACTACCTGTTAACAAGATGCCGAAGTGCCGATTCTTTGTTTTCTGCTGTTTTTGGTTTCAGAAATCCTAGTAAGGAAATATTCTCGGAATTGGACGAAATCAAAGCCCAGGGGCCTATTTTCTCACGAAGCTTCCAGAAGTCCGAAGGAGAGACGAAGAGGGGCCACAGGGGAGCCACACTATAGGGCGGCGCGGCCCCTTGGCCGCGCCGGCCTGTGGTGTGGGGCCCCGTGCCGCCTCTTGACCTGCCCTTCCGCCTATAAAAAGTCTCCGTGACGAAACCCCCGCATCGAGAGCCACGATACGGAAAACCTTCCAGAGACGCCGCCGCCGCCGATCCCATCTCGGGGGATCCAGGAGATCGCCTCCGGCACCCTGCCGGAGAGGGGAATCATCTCCCGGAGGACTCTACGCCGCCATGGTCGCCTCCGGTGTGATGTGTGAGTAGTCTACCCCTGGACTATGGGTCCATAGGAGTAGCTAGATGGTTGTCTTCTCCCCATTGTGCTATCATTGTCGGATCTTGTGAGCTGCCTAACATGATCAAGATCATCTATCTGTAATTCTAAATGTTGTGTTTGTTGGGATCCGATGAATAGAGAATACTTGTTATGTTGATTATCAAAGTTATGCTATGTGTTGTTTATGATCTTGCATGCTCTCCGTTATTAGTAGATGCTCTGGCCAAGTTGATGCTAGTAACTCCAAGAGGGAGTATTTATGCTCGATAGTGGGTTCATGTCTCCGTGAATCTGGAGGGGTGACAAGAACCTCTAAGGTTATGGATGTGCTGTTGCCACTAGGGATAAAACATTAGTGCTATGTTCAAGGATGTAGTCACTAGTTACATTACGCGCAATACTTAATGCAATTGTCTGTTGTTAGCAACTTAATACTGGAGGGGGTTCGGATGATAACCTGAAGGTGGACTTTTTAGGCATAGATGCAGTTGGATGGCGGTCTATGTACTTTGTCGTAGTGCCCAATTAAATCTCACTATACTCATCATGATATGTATGTGCATGGTCATGCTCTCTTTATTTGTCAATTGCCCAACTGTAATTTGTTCACCCAACATGCTGTTCGTCTTATGGGAGAGACACCTCTAGTGAACTGTGGACCCCGGTCCAATTCTCTTTACTGAAATACAATCTACTGCAATACTTGTTCTACTGTTTTCTGCAAACAATCATCTTCCACACAATACGGTTAACTCTTTGTTACAGCAAGCCGGTGAGATTGACAACCTCACTGTTTCGTTGGGGCAAAGTATTTTGGTTGTGTTGTGCAGGTTCCACGTTGGCGCCGGAATCACTGGTGTTGCGCCGCACTACATCTCGCCGCCATCAACCTTCAACGTGCTTCTTGACTCCTACTGGTCCGATTAAACCTTGGTTTCTTACTGAGGGAAACTTGCCGCTGTGCGCATCACACCTTCCTCTTGGGGTTCCCAACGGACGTGCCAACCACACGCATCATTGTGCTGTTGCCACTAGGGATAAAACATTGATGCTATGTCTAAGGATGTAGTTGTTGATTACATTACGGACCATACTTAATGCAATTGTCTGTTGCTTTGCAACTTAATACTGGAGGGGGTTCGGATGATAACCTGAAGGTGGACTTTTTAGGCATAGATGCAGTTGGATGGCGGTCTATGTACTTTGTCGTAATGCCCAATTAAATCTCATTATACTCATCATGATATGTATGTGCATGGTCATGCTCTCTTTATTTGTCAATTGCCCAACTGCAATTTGTTCACCCAACATGCTGTTTGTCTTATGGGAGAGACACCTCTAGTGAACTGTGGACCCCGGTCCAATTCTCTTTACTGAAATACAATCTACTGCAATACTTGTTCTACTGTTTTCTGCAAACAATCATCTTCCACACAATACGGTTAATCCTTTGTTACAGCAAGCCAGTGAGATTGACAACCTCACTGTTTCGTTGGGACAAAGTACTTTGGTTGTGTTGTGCAGGTTCCACGTTGGCACCGGAATCCCTGGTGTTGCGCCGCACTACATCCCGCCGCCATCAACCTTCGACGTGCTTCTTGACTCCTACTGGTTCGATAAACCTTGGTTTCTTACTGAGGGAAACTTGCTGCTGTACGCATCACACCTTCCACTTGGGGTTCCCAACGAGCGTGTGCTTTACGCGTCATCAAGCTAAATTTCTGGCGCCATTGCCGGGGATCTGAAGAAAAGTTACACCACAAAGATCTCTAACTCCCACGTCAACTACACGCCAGCAAGTAAATTTCTGGCGCCGTTGCCGGGGAGATCAAGACACGCTGCAAGGGGAGTCTCCACTTCTCAATCTCTTTACTTTGTTTTTGTCTTGCTTAGTTTTATTTACTACTTTGTTTGCTGCACTAAATCAAAATACAAAAAAATTAGTTGCTAGTTTTACTTTACTTGCTATCTTGTTTGCTATATCAAAAACACAAAAAAATTAGTTACTTGCATTTACTTTATCTAGTTTGTTTTATTTACTGTTGCTAAAATGGCCAACGCTGAAAATACTAAGTTGTGTGACTTCACAACCACAAATAATAATGATTTCTTATGCACACCTATTGCTCCACCTGCTACTACATCAGAATTCTTTGAAATTAAACCTGCTTTACTGAATCTTGTTATGCGAGAGCAATTTTCTGGTGTTAGTTCTGATGATGCTGCTGCCCATCTTAATAATTTTGTTGAACTATGTGAAATGCAAAAATATAAAGATGTAGATGGTGATATTATTAAACTAAAATTGTTCCCTTTCTCATTAAGAGGAAGAGCTAAAGATTGGTTGCTATCTCTGCCTAAGAATAGTATTGATTCATGGACTAAATGCAAGGATGCTTTTATTGGTAGATATTATCCCCCTGCTAAAATTATATCTTTGAGGAGTAGCATAATGAATTTTAAACAATTAGATACTGAACATGTTGCTCAAGCTTGGGAAAGAATGAAATCTTTGGTTAAAAATTGCCCAACCCATGGACTGACTACTTGGATGATCATCCAAACCTTCTATGCAGGACTAAATTTTTCTTCGCGGAATTTATTGGATTCAGCTGCTGGAGGTACCTTTATATCCATCACTCTTGGTGAAGCAACAAAGCTTCTTGATAATATGATGATCAATTACTCTGAATGGCACACGGAAAGAGCTCCACAAGGTAAGAAGGTAAATTCTGTCGAAGAAACCTCTTCCTTGAGTGATAAGATTGATGCTATTATGTCTATGCTTGTGAATGATAGGACTAATATTGATCCTAATAATGTTCCATTAGCTTCATTGGTTGCACAAGAAGAACATGTTGATGCAAACTTCATTAAAAATAATAATTTCAACAACAATGCTTACCGGAACAATTCTAGTAACAACTATAGGCCATATCCTTATAATAATGGCAACGGCTATGCTAATTCTTATGGGAATTCTTACAACAATAATAGGAGTTCACCCCCTGGACTTGAAGCCATGCTTAAAGAATTTATTAGTACACAAACTGCTTTTAACAAATCTGTTGAAGAAAAGCTTGGGAAAATTGATATACTTGCTTCTAAAGTCGATAGTCTTGCTGCTGATGTTGATCTTTTGAAATCAAAAGTTTTGCCTAATGAAAATCATCATAATAAAATTGTTACTACAGCAAATGCCATTCAAGTTAGAATTAATGAGAATATAAGATTAATGGCTGAACTGCGTGCTAGGTTGGATAGAGAAGAAAATGAAAAACTAGCTAAAGAGAAGAATGTAGCTAAAGTTTGGACTATTACCACCACTAGTAATGCTAATGCTACACATGTTGCTGCACCTCCTACTAATACTAATAAAAGAATTGGTGTTAGCAATGTTTTCACTTCTAATGCAAAGCGCGAAAAACTGCCTGAAACCGCTAAAACTGCTGAAACTGCCTGTGATAAAGCTGCTGAATTTTTTTCCAACATTGGGGATGATGATCCCATTGCTTTAGATTATAATGGTTTGAATTTTGATGATTGCCACATCTCTGAAGTTATAAAGTTCTTGCAAAAACTTGCTAAAAGTCCTAATGCTAGTGCTATAAATTTGGCTTTCACGCATCATATTACAAATGCTCTCATAAAAGCTAGAGAAGAGAAACTAGAGCGTGAAGCCTCTATTCCTAAAAAGCTAGAGGATGGTTGGGAGCCCATCATTAAGATGAAGGTTAAAGATTTTGATTGTAATGCTTTATGTGATCTTGGTGCAAGTATTTCTGTTATGCCTAAGAAAATTTATAATATGCTTGACTTGCCACCGCTGAAAAATTGTTATTTGGATGTTAATCTTGCTGATCATTCTACAAAGAAACCTTTGGGTAAAGTTGATAATGTTCGCATTACCGTTAACAATAACCTTGTTCCCGTTGATTTTGTTGTCTTGGATATTGAATGCAATGCATCTTGTCCATTATATTGGGAAGACCTTTTCTTCGAACTGTTGGTGCTATCATTGATATGAAGGAAGGTAATATAAAATATCAATTTCCTCTCAAGAAAGGTATGGAACACTTCCCTAGAAAGAGAATGAAGATACCTTTTGATTCTATTATGAGAACAAATTATGATGTTGACACTTCGTCTCTTGATAATACTTGATACACACTTTCTGCGCCTAGCTGAAAGGCGTTAAAGAAAAGCGCTTATGGGAGACAACCCATGTTTTTACCTACAGTACTTTGTTTTTATTTTGTGTCTTGGAAGTTGTTTACTACTGTAGCAACCTCTCCTTATCTTAGTTTTGTGTTTTGTTGTGCCAAGTTAAGCCGTTGATAGAAAAGTAAGTACTAGATTTGGATTACTGCGCAGTTCCAGATTTCTTTGCTGTCACGAATCCGGGTCCACCTCCCTGTAGGTAACTCAGAAAATTAAGCCAATTTACGTGCATGATCCTCAGATATGTACGCAACTTTCATTAAATTTGAGCATTTTCATTTGAGCAAGTCTGGTGCCATTTTAAAATTCGTCAATACGAACTGTTCTGTTTTGACAGATTCTGCCTTTTATTTCGCATTGCCTCTTTTGCTATGTTGGATGAATTTCTTTGATCCACTAATGTCCAGTAGCATTATGCAATGTCCAGAAGTGTTAAGAATGATTGTGTCACCTCTGAATATGTTAATTTTTATTGTGCACTAACCCTCTAATGAGTTGTTTCGAGTTTGGTGTGGAGGAAGTTTTCAAGGATCAAGAGAGGAGTATGATGCAACATGATCAAGGAGAGTGAAAGCTCTAAGCTTGGGGATGCCCCGGTGGTTCACCCCTGCATATATTAAGAAGACTCAAGCGTCTAAGCTTGGGGATGCCTTGGGCATCCCCTTCTTCATCGACAACATTATCAGGTTCCTCCCCTGAAACTATATTTTTATTCCATCACATCTTATGTGCTTTTTCTTGGAGCGTCGGTTTGTTTTTATTTTTGTTTTGTTTGAATAAAATGGATCCTAGCATTCACTTTATGGGAGAGAGACACGCTCCGCTGTAGCATATGGACAAGTATGTCCTTGGTTTCTACTCATAGTATTCATGGCGAAGTTTCTCCTTCGTTAAATTGTTATATGGTTGGAATTGGAAAATGATACATGTAGTAATTGCTATAAATGTATTGGGTAATGTGATACTTGGAAATTGTTGTGCTCATGATTAAGCTCTTGCATCATATGCTTTGCACCCATTAATGAAGAAATACATAGAGCATGCTAAATTTGGTTTGCATATTTGGTTTCTCTAAGGTCTAGATAATTTCTAGTATTGAGTTTGAACAACAAGGAAGATGGTGTAGAGTCTGATAATGTTTTCAATATGTCTTTTATGTGAGTTTTGCTGCACCGGTTCATCCTTGTGTTTGTTTCAAATAAGCCTTGCTAGCCTAAACCTTGTATCGAGAGGGAATACTTCTCATGCATCCAAAATACTTGAGCCAACCACTATGCCATTTGTGTCCACCATACCTACCTACTACATGGTATTTTCCGCCATTCCAAAGTAAATTGCTTGAGTGCTACCTTTAAAATTCCATCATTCACCTTTGCAATATATAGCTCATGGGACAAATAGCTTAAAAACTATTGTGGTATTGAATATGTAATTATGCACTTTATCTCTTATTAAGTTGCTTGTTGTGCGATAACCATGTTCACTGGGGACGCCATCAACTATTCATTGTTGAATTTCATGTGAGTTGCTATGCATGTCCGTCTTGTCTGAAGTAAGAGCGATCTACCACCTTATGGTTAAGCATGCATATTGTTAGAGAAGAACATTGGGCCGCTAACTAAAGCCATGATCCATGGTGGAAGTTTCAGTTTTGGACATATATCCTCAATCTCAAATGAGAAAATTATTAATTGTTGTTACATGCTTATGCATAAAAGAGGAGTCCATTATCTGTTGTCTATGTTGTCCCGGTATGGATGTCTAAGTTGAAGATTAATCAATAGCGAGAAATCCAATGCGAGCTTTCTCCTTAGACCTTTGTACAGGCGGCATAGAGGTACCCCTTTGTGACACTTGGTCAAAACATGTGCATTGTGATGATCCGGTAGTCCAAGCTAATTAGGACAAGGTGCGGGCACTATTAGTACACTATGCACGAGGCTTGCAACTTATAAGATATAATTTACATGATGCATATGCTTTATTACTACCGTTGACAAAATTGTTTCATGTTTTCAAAATCAAAGCTCTAGCACAAATATAGCAATCGATGCTTTTCCTCTATGGAGGACAATTCTTTTACTTTCAATGTTGAGTCAGTTCACCTATTTCTCTCCACCTCAAGAAGCAAACACTTGTGTGAACTGTGCATTGATTCCTACATACTTGCTTATTGCACTTATTATATTACTCTATGTTGACAATATCCATGAGATATACATGTTACAAGTTGAAAGCAATCGCTGAAACTTAATCTTCTTTTGTGTTGCTTCAATGCCTTTACTTTGAATTATTGCTTTATGAGTTAACTCTTATGCAAGACTTATTGATGCTTGTCTTGAAGTGCTATTCATGAAAAGTTTTTGCTTTATGATTCACTTGTTTACTCATGTCATATACATTGTTTTGATCGCTGCATTCACTACATATGCTTTACAAATAGTATGATCAAGATTATGATGGCATGTCACTCCAGAAATTATCTGTGTTATCGTTTTACCTGCTCGGGACGAGCAGAACTAAGCTTGGGGATGTTGATACGTCTCCGACGTATCGATAATTTCTTATGTTCCATGCCACATTATTGATGTTATCTACATGTTTTATGCACACTTTATGTCATATTTGTGCATTTTCTGGAACTAACCTATTAACAAGATGCCGAAGTGCCAGTTGCTGTTTTCTGCTGTTTTTGGTTTCAGAAATCCTAGTAACAAAATATTCTCGGAATTGGACGAAATCAACGCCCAGGGGCCTATTTTTCCACGAAGCTTCCAGAAGTCCGAAGACGAAATGAAGAGGGGCCACGAGGCAGCCAGAGCATAGGGCGGCGCGGCCCCTGCCCTAGCCGCGCGGCCCTATGGTCTGGGCCCCTCGCGCCGCCTCTTGACCTACCCTTCCGCCTACTTAAAGCCTCCGTGACGAAACCCCCAGTACCGAGAGCCACGATACGGAAAACCTTCCAGAGACGCCGCCAACGCCGATCCCATCTCGGGGGATCCAGGAGATCGCCTCCGGCACCCTGCCGAAGAGGGGAATCATCTCCCGGAGGACTCTACGCCGCCATGGTCGCCTCCGGTGTGATGTGTGAGTAGTCTACCCCTGGACTATGGGTCCATAGCAGTAGCTAGATGGTTGTCTTCTCCCCATTGTGCTATCATTGTCGGATCTTGTGAGCTGCCTAACATGATCAAGATCATCTATCTGTAATTCTATATGTTGCGTTTGTTGGGATCCGATGAATAGAGAATACTTGTTATGTTGATTATCAAAGTTATATCTATGTGTTGTTTATGATCTTGCATGCTCTCCGTTACTAGTAGATGCTCTGGCCAAGTAGATGCTTGTAACTCCAAGAGGGAGTATTTATGCTCGATAGTGGGTTCATGCTCGCATTGACACAGGACGGATGAAGAAAGTTCTAAGGTTGTGTTGTGCTTGTTGCCATTAGGGATAAAACATAGCTGCTTTGTCTAAGTTTGTAGTTGTTTATTACATTACGCACCATACTTAATGCAATTGTCTGTTGCTTTGCAACTTAATACGGAGGGTTCGGATGATAACCTGAAGGTGGACTTTTTAGGCATAGATGCAGTTGGATGGCGGTCTATGTACTTTGTCGTAATGCCCAATTAAATCTCACTATACTCATCATGATATGTATGTGCATGGTCATGCTCTCTTTATTTGTCAATTGCCCAACTATAATTTGTTCACCCAACATGCTGTTTGTCTTATGGGAGAGACACCTCTAGTGAACTGTGGACCCCGGTCCAATTCTCTTTACTGAAATACAATCTACTGCAATACTTGTTCTACTGTTTTCTGCAAACAATCATCTTCCACACAATAAGGTTAATCCTTTGTTACAGCAAGCCGGTGAGATTGACAACCTCACTGTTTCGTTGGGACAAAGTACTTTGGTTGTGTTGTGCAGGTTCCACGTTGGCGCCGGAATCCCTGGTGTTGCGCCGCACTACATCCCGCCGCCATCAACCTTCGACGTGCTTCTTGACTCCCTCGGTTCGATAAACCTTGGTTTCTTACTGAGGGAAACTTGCTGCTGTACGCATCACACCTTCCACTTGGGGTTCCCAACGAGCGTGTGCTTTACGCGTCATCAAGCTAAATTTCTGGCGCCGTTGCCGGGGATCTAAAGAAAAGTTACACCACAAAGATCTCTAACTCCCACGTCAACTACACGCCAGCAGCCGGCAATAGCAACTTTTCCACCGGCGCACCACTGGGCCGGTGCGCCGGCAATGATTCTTGGGCCTAGCCCGAATCGGCCGGGGCCATGCCAGGAAATAGCGCCGGCGAGCCTGCTCCTCTGGTGCGCCGGCAGAAGGCCCGCATCCCCGGCGCGGCTGAAAAGAGGTGCGCCGGCAACACTTGTCACCGGCGCACGTCCTTGGTGGTGCGCCGGTACCTACTGCCTCCAACTATAGCCTTTTTCCTAGTAGTGTCTAGCCATCGGCACCCAAAAATTCCCCATCTCCTGTAGCAATGTCTTCCTCTTCTTCCTCCTCTGCCTCGTCGGATCTTTCTTCCCAGTCCTTCTCCTCTTCGTCCTCCTCCACCTCATCGGATCTTTCCTCCCAATCTTCTTCATCTCGTGAGCCGACGCCGGAGTGGGGCTCGCTGGCGGCGCACGACATCCTCGCCCCAACGGAGTGGGACAACGAGGACCACGAGCCCTTCGTCTGGTCCGAGGATGACAAGTCCTTGACCAGCGGCGACGATGACCTCCAGTTCCTTGCCGATGGGGAACTGGAAGCGACGAGTGAGGACGACTCGTTCTCCTGGGACGGCTACACTTCCTCCGAGGAGGAGGAAGAAGAAGACGATGACGACTCCCTCGAGGATTATCCGCCGGCGAAGCGCTTCCGCGCCGGATCGGATGACGATGACGACGACGACGAGGAGGAGGAGGAAGCTCCCATAGAGGGCTATGGGAGCAGCGACGAGGAGCCCGCCGGCAGCAGCGCCGATGAGAGCTCCGATGGCGACGACGAGGGCAGCGACGGCCCGTAGAGTAGGATCTACTAGTATAGATCTAGTAGTAGTAGCAGATTGGTCAATAGACCTTTCTTTTGTTCTTCCTCCTTTGAGCAATCGGCTCTTCTATGTAAGAAATCTCCTTTATTAATGAAGAAAATATTCCTCTATTGATTTTGTTCTTGTTAATTTTGCTGATTGCCGAACGAAGTCAATGCACAAAGAGCCGATGGCAGGGCATCGGCTTGTACCAAAAACACGCCTTAAGGCCAAACCAGTTGCCTATTCACACGGTCAAACAGATCCAATATGTGTCCACGCCACCCTCAAATCTCAAACGCACAGATCCAACTCCTCAGCAAATCCAATGGGAGAATCATCTCAAATGCCATGGACTCTGGCCTGAACTGATCTGTTAACCTGCTCAATCGAGCTTGTTCCTCTAGAGTCGATGGCTCTGCATCGGCTTTACTGGTATCCATATTTCTCAACTCGATGTCTGCGCATCGGCTGTGATTTGTAGAAATTTTTTTTACTGGCCGATTTTACACATCGGCCCCCATGTTTCACTGTCCATCGTCCCACATGCTTGGGAAATATTTCTTGAGGTGTTGACTATTGACGGCTACTGGGAATTTAACACCGTCCAACTGCTCGAGCATGTATGCATTGCCCTTCAATACCTGATCGACTTTGTACGGACCGTGCCAATTAGGAGACCATTTGCCATATGCTTTATCCTTCGTTCCTAATGGCAACACGGCTTCCCATACTAGATCACCAACTTGAAACTCCTTTGGTCTCACCTTCTTATTGTATGCGCGAGCCACCCTGGCTTTGTTCTCTTTAATCTTCTCCAAGGACCAAAGTCTAAGTTCCGTTGCATCCTCAATAGTATCACTCATCAGGGCTGCATACTCTTCAGCTGTTAGATCATTCTGAAACGTGACACGTCTCGATCCAGCCGTAATTTCCCAAGGCAATACGGCTTCCTGCCCATAGACGAGCTGGTATGGCGAAGTTTTTATAGCTCCATGGCATGACATGCGATAGGCCCACAAAGCTTCTGACAATGTTTCATGCCAAACCCTAGGATTCTCGTCGATTTTCCTCTTAATCAGCTTGATCAGGCTCTGATTGGACGCTTCAGCTTGCCCGTTGGCTTGAGCATAGTATGGAGATGATCGGATCAGCTTAATTCCCATGTCATCGCAGAATTTTCTGAATTCTTTAGAAATGAAGACCGAACCTCCATCGGTCGTGATGGTTTGGGGAATCCCGAACCTATGAATGACGTGTTCTTTCACATATTTGATAACATCTTCTGATTTTACCTTCTTCATAGGGACGGCCTCCACCCATTTGGTGAAGTAATCTGTAATGGCCAGAATCCACTCGTGGCCTTTGCTCGACGCAGGATGGATTTTGCCGATCATATCCATGCCCCAACCTCGAAATGGCCAAGGCTTGATGATGGGATTCATTGCTGATGCGGGTACCATCTGGATCTTCCCGAACAACTGACACGCTTGGCACCCTTTGTAGTAGTTGAAGCAGTCCTCAAGCATGGTGGGCCAGTAAAACCCTGATCGCCTAATCAGGCACTTCATCTTATGAGCCGATTGGTGAGTTCCACAAGCGCCTTCATGCACCTCATGTAAGAGCCGATTAGACTCAGTTGGTCCCAGACATTTGAGTAATAATCCTTCCAACATCCTGTAGAACATGTCATCTCCTATAAGGACATATTTCATGGCCTTGTACCTTATCCGTTTAGGTGCCCCCCGAGCCGAATCCTTCAAGTAATTGAAGATATCGGCTCTCCAGTCATCCTGTTCCAGGAACTGCACCTGAACTTCTGACCCGTCTGGTATGTCCTTGTAGCCTGACGCCATCTGTGCGAGATCGTTGGCCTCGGTATTTTGAGATCTTGGGACCCAATTGAAGTTGATGTACCAAAATTTTGCCATCAGCTCGCGGCATACCATCCAATAAGGGAAGAGTGACTCACTCTCGCACTTGTATTCATCCGTGAGCTGGGAGATCACCAACTTCGAGTCTCCAAAAAGTTCCACCGCTTCTGCCCCGGCTTCCAAAAGCAACTCCATTCCCTTGCGTATCGCCTCATACTCAGCAACATTGTTGGTGCAAGGTGTAGATAGCCTGATGGAGAAGGAATATGTTGCCCCCCGAGGCGACACGAGCAGAATGCCGATGCCGCAACCATCGTCACAAGCCGATCCATCGAAGAACATAGCCCATGCACGTACAGATAGTGCTGCTATATTAGTATTGATCCGTTCAGCTATGAGACCGGCCAACGCTTGTCCTTTGACTGCTTTCGCAGGCTGATACCGGAGATCGAATTCCGACAACGCAAACATCCAATTACCAAGTCGGCCTTTCAAAACAGGAGCCGACAGCATGTGCTTGACAACGTCTGACTTGCATATGACGATGATTTCTGCCATCAAAAGGATGTGATGAAGCTTGGTGCAGGTGAAGAATAGGCAGAGGCATAACTTCTCGACCTCAGGGTACCTTGTCTCTGCATCCAACATCCTTCTGCTGAGGTAGAAAACAACCTTTTCAACACCCTCATAGAGTTGCACCACCACTGAAGCAATGGACGTGTCAGCTACTGATAAGTAGATATAGAACGGCATGTCTTGCTGAGGTGGAACTAGCACAGGCGGCATTGTTAGATACCGCTTAATCTCGTCAAACGCTCGCTGCTGTTCTGCCCCCCAGTGAAACTCGTCATCAGATTTGATCTTCACCAATGCCATGAACGGCTCGATTCGTCCTGACAGATTAGAGATGAACCGTCGGACGAAGTTGATCTTGCCGATAAGACGTTGGAGTTCCTTCTTCGTGGTAGGCGGCTGCATGGTACGTACTGCCTCCTGACTTTTCAGGCCGATCTCAATTCCTCGTTCATGAACCAAAAAACCTAGGAACTGACCGGCCGTCACACCAAAGGCACACTTATTTGGATTCATTCTCAGCCCGAATTTTCGAGTTCGGTCTAGGATGCGTCGCAAATCATCCAAGTGTCCTTCCATGGAGACAGACTTAACCACCACGTCGTCGATGTAAATTTCCACCAACTTGCCGATCAGATCATGAAAAATGTAATTCATGGCTCGTTGGTATGTTGCACCGGCATTCTTCAGCCCAAAAGTCATGACCACATATTCAAACAAGCCCACCGATCCTGGTACTCTGAATGCAGTCTTGTGTATATCTTCTGGAGCCATGAAGATTTGGTTGTAGCCGGCATTGCCATCCATGAAGCTTAACACCTTGTGGCCAGCAGCTGCATTGATCAATGTTTCTGCCACAGGCATTGGATATTCATCCTTTGGAGTGGCTCTGTTGAGATCTCGAAAATCTATGGCCACACGCCATCGGCCGTCCTTTTTCTCTACAGGTACGATACTGGAGATCCATTCAGCGTACCCGCATGGCCTGATGAACCCGGCGGCTAACATTTTCTCGATCTCCTTCTTGACTTCTTCGAGGATTTCGGCCTTCATCTGACGTGCTCGTTGTTGGAATGGCCGAAATCCTTTCTTGAGAGGGAGCCGATGCTCAATGATGCTCCTGTCTAACCCAGGCATCTCTGTGTAATCCCACGCAAAGCAATCAGGGTATTCTTTTAACAGAGCTATCATCTGGCTCCTGAGGTGTGGATCTAACTTTTTGCTGATGAAAGTTGGTCGTGGCTTATCCCCAGGACCAATGTCGACTTCTTCTAGCTCATCAGCTGATGTAAACCCATATCCTAGCTTTCCGTCACCTGTTAGATCGACGCTGAACACAGGCAAAACGTATGGCGAGGATAATAATATGGGTCGATTGCTGGAATCGGCCCCCATTTGGATTGCATTTCTCAAGGAAGGTTTACATCTTGTTCGTGCGTCACTACGACTACGTGGCATGCTTGAGACAAGATCATCACTTTTTATTTTTTGGGGCCGATCGCTGGGATCGGCCTTGCCACATATGTCCATAGCCTTTGCTCTTGTTACACGGTCAGGCCGGTGGATAAGACCAGCCTCACCCCGTTTTTTGTCACGTCGATGCGCTCACAGTCGTCCAAAGTGATGCCGGAGAGTGGCTCTTGGCCTGCCGTCTCCCAAACGTTCATGCCAGCCGTTGAGATCTCGGTTGAGTCATCTCCGTGGACGATTTCTACTTCATCTCCATCCCATTGTATTAAACATTGATGCATCGTGGATGGAATGCAACAGTTGGCGTGGATCCAATCTCTCCCTAGCAGGATAGCGTAGGTGCTCTTGCTATCGACGATGAAGAATGTCGTAGGGATGGTCTTCCTTCCTACTGTCAGATCCACGTTCAGAACACCTTGTGCTTCTGATGCTTGGCCGTTGAAATCGCTCAATGTGACGTTTGTCTTGATCAGATCCGAGCTAGAGCGTCCCAGACGACGTAGCATGGAGTATGGCATGATGTTGACCGCCGCTCCGGTGTCGACCAGCATCTTGTTGACCGGCTGCCCATTGATATAACCTCGTAAGTACAGGGCCTTCAGGTGTCTGTAACTTCTTTCTCATGGCTTCTCAAAGATAACCGGCCTTGGGCCGCAGTCAAGTTGTGCCACAGGTGCCTCTTCGGTTCCAGGAGCACAAAACTCCGCTGGAAGGATGAACACCATGTTTGTGCCAGCCGATGTCTCATCATCGGCTTTCTTCTGCTTGGGGCGCCACTCTTTCTTCTGTGGTCGACCCTCCTCGTCCAGAGTTCGCTGAATTTTCGCGGCCAGATCAGGCCGCGCTTACCTCAACGTATGCAGCTATAACCTTTCGGCTTCCTCCAAGCAACGTAGTAGCTGAACCCTACGTTTTTGGGAGTGGCTGAGTCCATCAGGGCACCACCTTGGATGGTGGTATTTATCCTCTTCTTCTTCTTCTTCGTCTTCTAATTCCTCGAGATCTTCCACCCGAGAGGACTCAGCTTGCTTGTTCCGAGATGGGAGAGGTCCTAGACGCTTGAATACTGACACGCCTCCCGTGCCCTTCTTCTTCTGTCTACATTCTGGGCTGTTGCCGATTGTGGGCAATCGGCTCATTCCTGAATCCCAGCAGTGTTTGAAGAAGGGACAGTCCCAGTGCCTGTCCACGTCGTCCTGCTCTCTTGACTTCTCCTTGGCATGGCGCTCATATCTTTCCTCGTCTCGATCATGCCGACGATGTCTCCTGGCGTCCCTGCTAGCCAGACGATCTCTTTCGTCATCGTCGTCATATTGTCGGCGTTGGTCGTACTGACTCACATATTTGTTGAGGAGGTGATCAGAGAGAGGTCGTTGATATCGCACATTCTTCACTTCTTCCTCTGTGATGTAGCGCTTGCCATCGTGTCGGGACCGATCGCGTGGAACGGCCTCCTCTTTTTCCTTGCCACGAGGGCGGCTGCCCTCGTCTCTATCCTTACCAGGGTGGTGCGCAAGTCCTACCATGTTAATGCTGAACGAAAAACCTGTCTGGCACCTCCTAGGGTAAGCGTACTCCACCATGTTAACGGCTGGGAAGGGGTGTGTGTCGACTTTCATGGCGTATTGGCTGAAAATTAGACGCCCTTGTTCTATCGCCATTTGGATCTGCTGACGCCACACCCTGCAGTCGTTGGTGATATGGGTTAACGTGTTATGCCACTTGCAATATGGCTTGCCGTTGAGCTCTTGCACCGTAGGGAATTTGTGGCCTTCGGGTAACTTTAGCTGCTTCTCCTTGAGCAAGAGGTCGAAAATTTGCTCAGCTTTGGTCACGTCGAAGTCAAACCCTCTTGGAGGACCTTGTGGCTTAACCCACTTGAAGGACACGGGGCTTGCCCCCCGAGTCCATTCAGCCACTGCTACCTCTTGATCCCCTGCAGAGCCTTCACCTTCCTCTGTCTCAACCAGGACTACCGCACGCTTGAACTTATCCTGGTATAACTCTGGGTGGCGCTGTTCATATAATGACAGTTTCTGAACCATATGCGCCAGTGAAGCGTACTCTGCTTGGGAAGCCATATCCTTGATCGGCGATGCAAGACCCACCACCGCCAGCTCGACTGCTTCTTTTTTAGTCAAACGAGCCGAATAGCATCGGTTCCTGATGGCCTTGAAGCGCTGGATGTATTCTGACACTGTTTCTCCGCGCTTCTGCCGTACTTGTGCTAGATCGGCAATGCCAGCCTCGGAAGCCTCTGAGTGATACTGCATGTGGAACTGCTCTTCCATCTGCTTCCAAGTCCGGATTGAATCTGGTGGCAATGAGGTGTACCACCCGAAAGCCGATCCTGTGAGGGACTGTGCGAAGAACCTCACGCGTAGTGCATCTGATGCTGAGATCGTGCCCAGCTGCGCCAAATATCGGCTCACATGCTCGATTTAACTGGAGCCATCTGACCCACTAAACTTGGAGAATTCAGGGAGCCGATATTTGGGTGGTAGTGGGATCAAATCGTACTCGTTGGGGTACGGCTTGGAATAGCCGATTGCCCTCCTTTTCGGCACCATGCCGAACTGGTCTCTCAAGATGGTACTGATCTGATCCGCGGTGCTAGCTGCAGGAGTCGAACTCTGAAGATTCGCTGGAGTGGCATACTTAGCTAGCCACGCTTGCTTCTCAAGATCTGAGCTAGCTGCAGGAGTTGAGCTTTGGAGGTTTGTTGGAGTGGCATACTTAGCTAGCCACGCCTGCTTCTCAAGGTCTGATCCAGAAGCCCCTCCTGCCGTTCCAGAAATCCCTGCTATTGCAGACTGGTTCGTGAGTGCCCAGTTACTGCAGTCTGGCACATATGTGCACGTGTACCCGTGCGGGATCTCCTTAGGCGCCTCATTCAAGAACTGGTAATCACTAGGATCGCCACCGATCTTGTAGGCGATGAATGCCGGTGAACTCGGCACTTCTGGTGCTGCCAGCGCGAACGGCAGCGGTGGTCGGGTCTGGAGTGGTATCTCTCCTTGGTGAGTCCCTAGAGCAGGTCCTGACGGAGAGTACTGATGTCTCATGATTTCCTGGATCACCCGAAGCGCGACACGCTCCAAAGCGTTCACCAGGCTCTCAGAATGGCGGTGTAGCGAATGAGCTACCATGTGATTGACCTCCTGACGCAGAGACCTGGTGCGTTCTTCTGAAGGGGTAGACATATCCACTCCATCGAGCGCGCCTTCAGGTGAGAACCCTTTCCACCTGATGCCGTGTGAGCGGGTCCTCTGGAAAGAGCCGATGAGGTCGGCTTCGAAGATAGCTTTGACATTGTCATACTTCTTCTTGAGCTCCTCAGTCAGATCCTCGTACGTGACTGGATCTTCCGCCATCTCAGATGTAGATGGCGATGCAGTTGATGTCGAAGACTGTCCCACCGGGCGTGCCAGAATGTGTTGGCGTCCGAAACCCACCGACGAGTAGCGACGGGCAACACGTAGAGCCGGGAGGCTCCCAGAACTGCGGCTGGCCCTGGTCCCTCGTGCGACGGCCCGCAAAGCTCCGGCACGCACGTCCCGATGCTGGTGCAAGGGCGTGCCACCTAACCTATACCTGGTCAGGAAGGTGATGGATTTGCTTCGCTTAGTTTCCTGCATGGCATACACGTAAACATTAAATACGAGCCTCGATCGGCTCTCAGGTTGTCCTGTGAATCGGCTCAAGGAGCCGATCCACCCATGATTCGTATGAGGTTTACGACAACACGGTGGTCCTGCTTGATCAATATAAAGCTAAAACGACCTACGACGATTTAGGGTTTTCACCGCATAATCGGAACGTCCTACACGTGATTGAGCCTGGCAGCCACGCAAGATGATAATGAACCAGCCCTAGATAAGGCCTAAAAACCAACATGGAGTTGATTCCCGGAACATCTTATCTAGGGCTAGCAAACTACACCCTACGTGCTACTGGATCCTTCAACCCGTTTGCAAGGCCTAACTATGCAGATATTAAACTAATCCTTGAAGAACAAGGAGCAATCATGACAGATCGGATGTACTAAACACGGATCAAGCAAGGTGCCGCCCTTACACCTGAGATAGGTGTAAAGGCGGCTAGACGTCTAGGGATAGCATGGACAAAAGCATATATCGTGGTAAAGCAATGCTAACCCTAACACATCTATGATAACTACGTTGCTCGCCATCAACAAGGCTTCAGCACGAGCAACGCATGAACAACGAATAAACGTATACTGCCTAGATCGCAAGATGCGATCTAGGCAGCATGATGCTTACCCGGAAGAAACCCTCGAAACAAGGGGTTGGCGATGCGCCTAGATTGGTTTGTTGTGAACGTGATTGTTGTCTTTCTCAATAACCCTAGATACATATTTATAGTCCGTAGACTTTCTAACGTGGGAATAATCCCAACCGTGTACGAGCCAAATTCTACCTAACCGACACGTATCCTACCATATTTACAGATACACGGGCAAACTAGCCCAAACTTCGTGTACAAGGCCGATTCATGTATATCTTCCATGTATATTCTTCAAGCCCATCTTTAATCACGGCCCACCTCTGATTCGGTCGAATTCTGGTGATAACAGAATGCAATATTTCGGAAGATCAACAATTGACGGAAATTATATGAAAAATCCTATTTTTCCAGAAGACGAAGAGAGCCAGAAGGAGGAGCCGAGGAGGGCCGCCATGGGCCCCCCTCATAGGCCGGCGCGGGCCCTGCCCTGGCCGCGCCGCCATGTGGGGAGGGGGCCCACATCCCCCTCTGGCCTCCTCTCCTTCGCGTACATCTTCGTCCCGAAAACCTAAGCTCAAGAGGATAGTCGCGAAGAGTCACAGCCGCCTCTGCGGGGCGGAAAACACCAGAGAGAAAAGAGCTCTCCGGCAGGCTGAAATCTGCCGGGGAAATTCCCTCCCGGAGGGGGAAATCAACGCCATCGTCACCGACATCGAGCTGGACATCATCTCCATCACCATCACCATCATCATCATCTCCATCATCATCACCGCCGTCTCCACCGCTGCACATCATCACCGCTGTAACAATTTGGTTTGGATCTTGACTGTTTGATAGGGGAAACTCTCCCGGTATTGATTTCTACTTGTTATTGATGCTATTGAGTGAAACCATTGAACCAAGGTTTATGTTCAGATTGTTATTCATCATCATATCACCTCTGATCATGTTCCATATGATGTCTCGTGAGTAATTCGTTTTGTTCTTGAGGACATGGGTGAAGTCTAAATGTTAGTAGTGAATTATGGTTGAGTAATATTCAATGTTATGATATTTAAGTTGTGGTGTTATTCTTCTAGTGGTGTCATGTGAACGTCGACTACATGATACTTCACCTTTATGGGCCTAGGGGAATACATCTTGTATTCGTTTGCTAATTGCGGGGTTGCCGGAGTGACAGAAACCTGAACCCCCGTTGGTATATCGATGCGGGAGGGATAGCAGGATCTCAGAGTTTAAGGCTGTGGTTAGATTTATCTTAATTACTTTCTTGTAGTTGCGGATGGTTGCAAGGGGTATAATCACAAGTATGTATTAGTCCTAGGAAAGGTAGTGCATTAGCATAGGTTCACCCACACAACACTTATCAAAACAATGAAGATTAATTAGCTATATGAAGCGAAAGCACTAGACTAAATTCCCGTGTGTCCTCAAAAACGTTTGGTCATTATAAGTAAACAAACCGGCTTGTCCTTTGTGCTAAAAAGGATTGGGCCACTCGCTGCAATTATTTCTCTCGCACTTTACTTACTCGTACTTTATTCAACTGCTACATCAAAACCCCCTGAATACTTGTCTGTGAGCATTTACAGTGAATCCTTCATCGAAACTGCTTGCCAACACCTTCTGCTCCTCGTTGGGTTCGACACTCTTACTTATTGAAAATACTACGATACACCCATAATACTTGTGGGTCATCACGTACCACCAGGCACGGCGGCCGACGGTGTTGAAGCGGTCGTCCGAGGGATTGTCCATCCGCGGGAACTCGACGGCGCGCTCGCTGCCGAAGCGTTGTTCCCAGGATGGGTTGTCGAGGGCATTCTCCGGGAGTCTCCTCTCCTCCTATGTCATCTCTCACCGCCGTTGCCTGGCGAGGGCCCGCATCTGTGGTCCTCGCGGCAGCGGTGGCGGCACGGCGAAGCCGCCGTTGGAGACGAGCCAGCCGTGCGGCAGCTTGTACTGCACTGGCACGGGGATGCGGTGCCAGTACAGCACGTCGGCCTCGTCGTACGACAGCTGCGTCGAGCGGAGGATGTCGCCGCCGCCGACCTGGTCGTTGTGCACCATCGTGTTCGCGTGCGGGTGGTGGTTCGCGCAGAGGTTGAGGACGACGACGGCTAGGGATGACGGCGGGGAAAAGAGAGGAGTGCGCGCTGGTGTGGTTTTAAGGAAGGTGGCGGACGCGCATTGAAGGCGCGTGGGTAAGGTAGGTCGACGCCGCGTGGCCAGTCACCACCCTCGCTGTTTTGGTTTCCGTGCGGGAGGCCATTAACGCCGATGACCAACCTCCCCGCGTCGTTTCCGATGCGAACCGCCGCGTCCCCTCGCTGACAAGGCGCCCCCACCCGCGAAAACCGTCGTTCCGCGAGGCGCCGGCGCGCCCGATTCGTGCCCTTAGCGAAGGGGACGACACGGGGTTTCCTACGATCCTATTGGGCTCCAAAATTGGCCGGCGCCGTTTGGGGCGCACCGGTGCGAGCCCAGTTTCGCCTCCGGCCCCAAATTGCTATCGGGGCCGCCGGTGGAGATGCTCTTATATGTTTCTATTGTGTTGAAAGGGAAGAGAACATTTTCACTTATATGTTCCTTTTGTGTAGAAATGAAGAGGAATTTTCACTTATATGTTTCTATTGTGCATAAATGAAGAGGAATTTTTTACTTCTATGTTTCTATTGTGTAGAAATGAAGAGGAAATGCCAAATTGCGGCACTTTTGAAAAACATGAAGCAAAGAAGATTGCAGCTTCTTCAACGCCGTTGCTAATAGATGATGAACAAACCGAAGACGGTGGGCTTTAATTTGTTGGCATGCATTGTTCGGAGAGGATATATATCGAAAAAGGTACATGCCAACCGTATTGTACCACCCAATTTTTGTGATCTTGTTTAATTGTCCTGAGTGAAAAAATCAGGGGGAACAAAAAAAATTTATAAGTGGTAATTAAGATGAATTGCTTTGTTTTGCTTGTAGATGAATGCCGGATGCCGGCGGACTTGGCAGCTGGAGGGACAGGAACGGGCTGACCCTATCTGCGCTAGCTGTCGGTGGATAGGGATGGAGCTCACCCGGCCCTTCCGAGAGGTGGAGTTCGCCCGACCTGCAGAAAAAATCACGAGACGAGGCGGCACGAATTGAGGGATGGAAGGGAAGGCGAGGTGGAGGGCTACGACGCTGGTGCACGTCGGAGAATCCATAGGGGAGGCGTCTGATTTACCTAGCACATCCAAACACCTCAATTTAAGGTATTCAGGCTGTGAATGCCTCAATATCCAATACCAAGCGTTAATACAAACATCCGTAGTACACGTTACGTAGAGCTGCAAGAGTACATGTACAAGTATGATATGAATCGTTGCTCAGCATGGCTAAGCATGTGGACTTTAAGAGAGTGGCGGTTTCAAACCTGGCTAAGATCAATGGTACCCCACCTCAATTTAAAACGGTACTCCAAGCCATCAAGACTCTATAAAAGTGCTTGCATATGTGCCATATCAAGGATAAAATGAGGAGAAACAAGCAAATGCTAGAAGTTCCAGTAGAAAAGATAAGGGACATTAGCTGAAATTAACATGTTCCAATTACATGGCACACAAGTTCATACAGAAAACGAATTACGCGGGATGGATAGAGAACGATTCCATAGGGATGGTAGGTGTCAGGAATTCGTAGGCTCTATTTCTGTGACTTGTTCCAAGACAAAGCCAAATTGCTGGGGCCGAAAGAAGCCGGTTTCCGCGGTTCATTGCTTAAACAAGGGCAAACCTGCTGGGTAGTACTGTGCTAACTGCATGCCGCCGGCCAGATTTTTCTTCGTGGGACTCATCGTGCAACCGAATTGCGAATTTAATGTTGGACAAAATGCAAAAAAAATCTATGCTTATTTTTGTCCTCATCATGGTGCACCTGTTAAATTTTATTGGCCACATTGATCCAATACCTTTAGAAAATATATGTTCCTTTGAAATACTCCTGCTGGTACTTGAGGACAGCCCCTGATTTTTTCTTGTTTACAAGAGATCACTCTGAGATAATAACCAAATACTAGAACCAAACATCGTTGTTGATTCCACACAATATGGACAGGAAAATGATCCAAATCCTTCGGACGCTGCGTTGTTCGTGACCTTCATCGAAGTTTAGACTAAGAGGGTTGTTACAGTTGTAACACGTAAGCATTCTGTATGTCTACCATGTAGTACACTGACCAATATGGTCCCTTTGTTCGCCATGATGAGGGAGGTATCGTTTCCATCTAGTCAATATATATAAAAACGAAAGCTACATCAGAAGAACCTTTCCCATGGCTAAAACGGGATAGCAGTGTACATACACATAAACCAGCGCTGAAACTGCCTCCAAATATGAACCTCTCTCTCTCTCCTTCTATTGATGGCGTTCAATTGATCAGTCAGTTGCTTGCTTCCTCAAATATGTATTAGACTCTTCATTTTTTTTAAAATCTTAATCTAGATAATTTCTTTGGGTGTGGCCGTAACACTGGTTCATAATTTTCTTTTCCGAAATGGGAGCATCGCCCCAGCCTGCATCCAAAGGATGCACACAACTTTTTTTTATAAAATTATTCGTAAGCCTTATAAGGGAGATACAAAGATCAACTCGAAGCCACCTTTTCAGCGACAACTTACTATACCATGAACAGGGCAATTACCCTGCCAATACACCAACACACATCATCTAAAACTGAATGCCTTTCCAAGCCGCCCATTGGTGGGTGAGAAGCACAACCAGTTAAGCAGACCCTGAGCGCACGCCATTGCACACGCCACAGAAATCGCTACCGCCGTCTTCCTCGCACCCATCTCCAAGAGGGATCACCGCATTGACCTTGCCAGACCTGGCATCGACGCCACCATGACGCCTGACAACACCACCATCCAACGCGTGCTCTTCATTCCCATCTAACGCCGATACTCCGCTGCGCCACGCCGCCGAGACTCACCATCGCCGACATGGTAGATGAACACCACACCACCGCAACCCACCACCGTCCAGCTGCTGCTCCACAAGCGATGCCCCAAGAGGTAGAACGACACATAGAGCACGGCCATCGTCCGATCCGGGAGACCCAGATCTAGGGTTTCCCCCGGAGCGGCATTAGTGAGTAGACACAGACTGCGACGACGATGCCTTCAAGAAGGTTATGACGCGTGATGTCACCATCGCCCACCACGAGGAGGTCGGAGCACGGTTTTCACCGGCAACCGCGCATCCCCAACTCGCTGTTAGGACTAGATGTGAGATCAGGAGATCGCCACAACCAACCCCAATGCGGTCAACCACCTCCGGCGGAGAAGGTGGGCACCACCGCCATGCCTAGAGCTACTACCCTAGGATTCCTCACGATGCAAGAGAGGCCCGATAGCGCCTCACTGCCGACGGCGTCGCCGCCTGCAGATCGGCGCCATGGCCGCCGCCTCCCCGCACCACTGCATCAGGGAAGACCTGGCGGACTACCGCCGCCCGCCGGTCCACAACCGAGGAGAGTCCGCTGCCGCCGCCACGCTGATGTCTACTTCCCCCTCCTTTTCCTGTAGACAGTGTTGGGCCTCCAAGAGCAGAGGTTTGTAGAACAGCAGCAAGTTTTCCCTTAAGTGGATCACCCAAGGTTTATCGAACTCAGGGAGGAAGAGGTCAAAGATATCCCTCTCATGCAACCCTGCAACCACAAAGCAAGAAGTCTCTTGTGTCCCCAACACACCTAATAGGTGCACTAGTTCGGCGAAGAGATAGTGAAATACAGGTGGTATGAATATATATGAGCAGTAGCAACGGTGCCAGAAAATAGCTTGCTGGCGTGTAGTTGATGGTGGTGGTATTGCAGCAGTAGTAACACAGTAAAACAGTAAACAAGCAACGATAGCAGTATTTAGGAACAAGGCCTAGGGATTAGACTTTCACTAGTGGACACTCTCAACATTGATCACATAACAGAATAGATAAATGCATACTCTACACTTTTGTTGGATGATGAACACATTGCGTAGGATTACACGAACCCTCAATGCCGGAGTTAACAAGCTCCACAATTCAATGTTCATATTTAAGTAACCTTAGAGTGCAAGATAGATCAATTCGATTAAACCAAGTACTAACATAGCATGCACACTGTCACCTTCATGCATATGTAGGAGGAATAGTACACATCAATACT
The DNA here is from genome assembly GCF_019359855.2 of Lolium perenne. Taxonomy (NCBI): domain Eukaryota; kingdom Viridiplantae; phylum Streptophyta; class Magnoliopsida; order Poales; family Poaceae; genus Lolium; species Lolium perenne. The sequence goes on from NC_067244.2 coordinate 48,581,267, forward strand.
ATCATAGCAATAGTTAACTTCATATTCTACAAGAGATCATGATCATAGCATAAACCAAGTACTAACACGGATGCACACACTGTCACCATTACACCGTGTAGGAGGAATAAAACTACTTTAATAACATTGCTAGAGTAGCACATAGATAAATTGTGATACAAAACACATTGCAATCATAAAGAGATATAAATAAGCACTTCACTATGCCATTCATAACAGTGAATAAGTATTCTGTGAAATATAGCCTAAGAGACCCACACGGTGCACACACTGTCACCTTTACACACGTGGGACAAGGAGTCTCCGGAGATCACATAAGTAAAATTCACTTGACTAGCATAACGACATCTAGATTACAAGCATCATCATATGAATCTCAATCATGTAAGGCAGCTCATGAGATTATTGTATTGAAGCACATAGGAGAGAGATGAACCACATAGCTACCGGTACAGCCCCGAGCCTCGATGGAGAACTACTCCCTCCTCATGGGAGCAGTAGCGGTGATGAAGATGGCGGTGGAGATGGCAGCGGTGTCGATGGAGAAGCCTTCCGGGGGCACTTCCCCGTCCCGGCGGCGTGCCGGAACAGAGACTCCTGTCCCCCAGATCTTGGCTTCGCGATGGCGGCGGCTCTGGAAGGTTTCTGTGGGTTTCGTCCAACGTATCAGGGTTTTCGCGAAGGAGGCTTTAAATAGGCGAAGAGGCGGCCTCGGAGGGGGCCTGGGGCCACCACACCATAGGGCGGCGCGGCCCCCCCTCTGGCCGCGCCAGGGTGTGGTGTGGGGCCCCCAGGGCTTCCCTCTGGCGGCTCTCGGGTGTTCTGGATGGTTCCGGGAGAAATAGGAACCTGGGCGTTGATTTCGTCCGATTCCGAGAATATTTCGTTACTAGGATTTCTGAAACCAAAAACAGCAGAAAACGAGAACGGCACTTCGGCATCTTGTTAATAGGTTAGTTCCAGAAAATGCACGAATATGACATAAAGTGTGCATAAAACATGTAGATAACATCAATAATGTGGCATGGAACATAAGAAATTATCGATACGTCGGAGACGTATCAGCATACCCAAGGTTAGATCAGCTCGTCCCGAGCGTGTAAAACGATAACACGTATAATTTGGAGTGACATGCCATCATAACCTTGATCATACTATTTGTAAAGCATATGTAGTGAATGCAGCGATCAAAACAATGTATATGACATGAGTAAACAAGTGAATCATATAGCAAAGACTTTTCATGAATAGCACTTCAAGACAAGTATCAATAAGTCTTGCATAAGAGTTAACTCATAAACCAATAATTCAAAGTAAAAGCATTGAAGCAACACAAAGGAAGATTAAGTTTCAGCGGTTGCTTTCAACTTGTAACATGTATATCTCATGGATATTGTCAACATAGAGTAATATAATAAGTGCAATATGCAAGTATGTAGGAATCAATGCACAGTTCACACAAGTGTTTGCTTCTTGAGGTGGAGAGAAATAGGTGAACTGACTCAATATTGAAAGTAAAAGAATTGTCCTCCATAGAGGAAAATCATCGATTGCTATATTTGTGCTAGAGCTTTGATTTTGAAAACATGAAACAATTTTGTCAACGGTAGTAATAAAGCATATGTATCATGTAAATTATATCTTACAAGTTGCAAGCCTCATGCATAGTATACTAATAGTGCCCGCACCTTGTCCTAATTAGCTTGGACTACCGGATCATCACAATGCACATGTTTTAACCAAGTGTCACAAAGGGGTACCTCTATGCCGCCTGTACAAAGGTCTAAGGAGAAAGCTCGCATTGGATTTCTCGCTATTGATTATTCTCAACTTAGACTTCTCGCTATTGATTATTCTCAACTTAGACATCCATACCGGGACAACATAGACAACAGATAATGGACTCCTCTTTTATGCATAAGCATGTAACAACAATTAATAATTTTCTCATATGAGATTGAGGATATATGTCCAAAACTGAAACTTCCACCATGGATCATGGCTTTAGTTAGCGGCCCAATGTTCTTCTCTAACAATATGCATGCTTAACCATAAGGTGGTAGATCGCTCTTACTTCAGACAAGACGAACATGCATAGCAACTCACATGAAATTCAACAAAGAGTAGTTGATGGCATCCCCAGTAAACATGGTTATCGCACAACAAGCAACTTAATAAGAGATAAAGTGCATAATTACATATTCAATACCACAATAGTTTTCAAGCTATTTGTCCCATGAGCTATATATTGCAAAGGTGAATGATGGAATTTTAAAGGTAGCACTCAAGCAATTTACTTTGGAATGGCGGAAAATACCATGTAGTAGGTAGGTATGGTGGACACAAATGGCATAGTGGTTGGCTCAAGTATTTTGGATGCATGAGAAGTATTCCCTCTCGATACAAGGTTTAGGCTAGCAAGGCTTATTTGAAACAAACACAAGGATGAACCGGTGCAGCAAAACTCACATAAAAGACATATTGAAAACATTATAAGACTCTACACCGTCTTCCTTGTTGTTCAAACTCAATACTAGAAATTATCTAGACCTTAGAGAAACCAAATATGCAAACCAAATTTTAGCATGCTCTATGTATTTCTTCATTAATGGGTGCAAAGCATATGATGCAAGAGCTTAAACATGAGCACAACAATTGCCAAGTATCACATTACCCAAGACATCATAGCAAATTACTACATGTATCATTTTCCAATTCCAACCATATAACAATTTAACGAAGAAGAAACTTCGCCATGAATACTAAAAGCTAAGAACACATGTGTTCATATGCAACAGCGGAGCGTGTCTCTCTCCCACACAAGCATGATGTAATCCAATTTATTCAAACACAAACAAAAATAAAAGCATACAGACGCTCCAAGTAAAGCACATAAGATGTGACCGAATAAAAATATAGTTTCAAGAGAAGGAACCTGATAATTTGTCGATGAAGAAGGGGATGCCTTGGGCATCCCCAAGCTTAGACGCTTGAGTCTTCTTGATATATGCAGGGGTGAACCACCGGGGCATCCCCAAGCTTAGACTTTTCACTCTTCTTGATCATAGTATATCATCCTCCTCTCTTGACCCTTGAAAACTTCCTTCACACCAAACTTCTCATAAACTTCATTAGAGGGGTTAGTACATAATCAAAAACTCACATGTTCAGAGGTGACACAATCATTCTTAACACTTCTGGACATTGCTCAAAGCTACTGGAAGGTAATGGAACAAAGAAATCCACCCAACACAGCGAAAGAAGCAATGCGAAATAAAAGGCAGAATCTGTCAAAACAGAACAGTCCGTAAAGATGAATTTTTAATAAATACTTCCGTTGCTCAGATCAGAAAACTCAAAACTAATGAAAGTTGCGTACATATCTGAGGAACACGCACGTAAATTGGCATATTTTTCTGATTTTTATACAGAGAAAACAGCCCAGATTCGTGACAGATAGAAATCTGTTTCTGCGCAGAAATCCAAATCTAGTATCAACCTTCGATTAGAGGCTTCACTTGGCACAACAAAACACAAAACTAAGATAAGGAGAGGTTGCTACAGTAGTAAACAACTTCCAAGACACAAATATAAAACAAAGTACTGTAGTAAAATAACACATGGGTTATCTCCCAAGAAGTTCTTTTCTTTATAGCCATTAAGATGGGCTCAGCAGTTTTAATGATGCACTCGCAAGAAATAGTATTTGAAGCAAAAGAGAGCATCAAGAGGCAAATACAAAACACTTTTAAGTCTAACATGCTTCCTATGAAGAGGAATCTTGTACACAAATAAATTCATGAAGAGCAAAATGACAAGATTAGGAAGATAAAACAAGTATAGCTTCAAAAATTTAAGCACATAGAGAGGCATTTTAGTAACATGAAAATTTCTACAACCATATTTTCCTCTCTCATAATAACTTTCAGTAGCAACATGAGCAAACTCAACAATATAACCATCACATAAAGCATTCTTATCATGAGTCTCATGCATAAAATTATTACTCTCCACATAGGCATAATCAATTTTATTAGTAATAGTGGGAGCAAATTCAACAAAGTAGCTATCATTATTATTCTCATCAAGTGTAGGAGGCATAGTATAATCACAACAAAATTTACTCTCCATAGTAGGTGGCACAAGACCTCTATCATTATAATCATCATAAATAGGAGGCGAAGTATCATCAAAGAAAATTTTCTCCTCAATGCTTGGGGGACTAAAAAGATCATGAAAACCAGCTTCCCCAAGCTTAGAACTTTCTATATCATTATCAACAATGGTGTTCAAAGCGTTCATACTAATATTACTACCAGCATGCAAATAAGATTCCATAGGTTTTTTAATTTTCGCATCAAACAATCCATGTTTTAAATCAGGAAATAGCATAAGAAGCTCATTCTTGTCCATTATGCCAAACTAGTGTAAACAAGAAACAAAAAGATGCAATTGCAGGATCTAAAGGAAATAGCTTCGAGTACTTACAATGCGCCGGAAAATAGCTTAGTAGCCGAGATCCGGAGTGTGAGTACCTTTTACCTTTCCTCCCCGGCAACGGCGCCAGAAAATAGCTTGATGTCTACTTCCCCCTCCTTTTCCTGTAGACAGTGTTGGGCCTCCAAGAGCAGAGGTTTGTAGAACAGCAGCAAGTTTTCCCTTAAGTGGATCACACAAGGTTTATCGAACTCAGGGAGGAAGAGGTCAAAGATATCCCTCTCATGCAACCCTGCAACCACAAAGCAAGAAGTCTCTTGTGTCCCCAACACACCTAATAGGTGCACTAGTTCGGCGAAGAGATAGTGAAATACAGGTGGTATGAATATATATGAGCAGTAGCAACGGTGCCAGAAAATAGCTTGCTGGCGTGTAGTTGATGGTGGTGGTATTGCAGCAGTAGTAACGCAGTAAAACAGTAAACAAGCAACGATAGCAGTATTTAGGAACAAGGCCTAGGGATTAGACTTTCACTAGTGGACACTCTCAACATTGATCACATAACAGAATAGATAAATGCATACTCTACACTTTTGTTGGATGATGAACACATTGCGTAGGATTACACGAACCCTCAATGCCGGAGTTAACAAGCTCCACAATTCAATGTTCATATTTAAGTAACCTTAGAGTGCAAGATAGATCAATTCGACTAAACCAAGTACTAACATAGCATGCACACTGTCACCTTCATGCATATGTAGGAGGAGTAGTACACATCAATACTATCATAGCAATAGTTAACTTCATATTCTACAAGAGATCATGATCATAGCATAAACCAAGTACTAACACGGATGCACACACTGTCACCATTACACCGTGTAGGAGGAATAAAACTACTTTAATAACATTGCTAGAGTAGCACATAGATAAATTGTGATACAAAACACATTGCAATCATAAAGAGATATAAATAAGCACTTCACTATGCCATTCATAACAGTGAATAAGTATTCTGTGAAATATAGCCTAAGAGACCCACACGGTGCACACACTGTCACCTTTACACACGTGGGACAAGGAGTCTCCGGAGATCACATAAGTAAAATTCACTTGACTAGCATAACGACATCTAGATTACAAGCATCATCATATGAATCTCAATCATGTAAGGCAGCTCATGAGATTATTGTATTGAAGCACATAGGAGAGAGATGAACCACATAGCTACCGGTACAGCCCCGAGCCTCGATGGAGAACTACTCCCTCCTCATGGGAGCAGCAGCGGTGATGAAGATGGCGGTGGAGATGGCAGCGGTGTCGATGGAGAAGCCTTCCGGGGGCACTTCCCCGTCCCGGCGGCGTGCCGGAACAGAGACTCTTGTCCCCCAGATCTTGGCTTCGCGATGGCGGCGGCTCTGGAAGGTTTCTGTGGGTTTCGTCCAACGTATCAGGGTTTTCGCGACGGAGGCTTTAAATAGGCGAAGAGGCGGCCTCGGAGGGGGCCTGGGGCCACCAGCGGCCCCTCCCTCTGGCCGCGCCAGGGTGTGGTGTGGGGCCCCCAGGGCTTCCCTCTGGCGGCTCTCGGGTGTTCTGGATGGTTCCGGGAGAAATAGGAACCTGGGCGTTGATTTCGTCCGATTCCGAGAATATTTCGTTACTAGGATTTCTGAAACCAAAAACAGCAGAAAACAGGAACTGGCACTTCGGCATCTTGTTAATAGGTTAGTTCCAGAAAATGCACGAATATGACATAAAGTGTGCATAAAACATGTAGATAACATCAATAATGTGGCATGGAACATAAGAAATTATCGATACGTCGGAGACGTATCACACGCCACCAAGGCTTTGCCTGGCAGCGCCTTGGGCGACGACGGCGGCGGGGGAGGAGGGCACCGAGGGGAGACGAGGAGGAGTGCCGGTGGCCGTCCTGGCGCGGCTCGGCGCTGCCGCGCGGGGGCGAGAGGGTTTAGTACAGTGCAAGGGTACATGAAAAAGCCACTGGCCCATAATTATTTGTGCTGCACTGAACTCAGAATATTTAGAAAAAGGCTAATTATTGTTCATGTCTTGAGTATTCATTAGTACACTGCAAAGGTACATGAAAAAGCCAATGCAGCAAATTATATTCATACTTCCATTGTAAGAAGTGCGTACCAGCTTTGTGTTTCTTACTATGAAACTGCATACATTGATGTGATCCCAAGATAGATAATAAATATTTGGCTGAAATTTAGTATCAAGATTAATGCAGCTTTAGAATGGTTGAAGATTGGTTCATTCATCAGTAATAACATTTTCTAGATGGCTTACCAAAGGTATGTCCGTATGTGCATAAGAGTGCTTATACTTATATAGATCAATTGATGGTGAGGGATTCAATATCATGGGTACATGAAGTTACAAGTCGATCTACCCCTTTTTCCTTTGATAATATTGCATATAGTACACGTTATGTAGAGCTGCAATAGTACAAGTACAAGCATGATATGGACTAGTGGTTGGGGCGCCCCATGGGGCGCCTCCTCACCGGTCCTGTGCAGCCTAATCTCAGCATCTCCTTATTATTAAGGTTTGTTTTCAGCCGACTATACAGAACTCCCGTGAGGCAAGTTTAATATACAGCTAAAATAAGCACAGGACTTGCTGCCAATTCACAATTGTTGAAGGGTAAACATCCATAACACAAAACTCCATTAAAGAAAATCGTATAGATTAGGCTACGTAAAGTGCCAATGCAGTACATAGTTGAGAGACTATAACAAATGAAAGACATTATGAAAATAAGACACGCGGATTGGAGACTTGATCTGCAACCCTGTAAAAGGCTGTCCTGTTGCTGCATAAAATGAGTTGGGGATTAGCCTGATGATCAGCATTGGGATGCAACTTCTCAAACATCGAAAGCCATTTGTCTGCAAATCCATATCATCTGAATGGGTGATAAGGAGTCTTGGCCTAGTAATCACCTGAACAATGAACACGAGGAAAGAGTGAAATTATTTTGTTTCCACATCATACAAGGAAATAACTGCAAGATGTTGTGTAGATTCAGTGGCATGCCTCTCAAAAATAGACTGAACCGTTAAGATGTGGCAGCATAATCGAGTTTGGAGCTCCCGTCATCATGAACCAAAATTAACAGCCAAACATGGCCCAGTCTCATCAGTATTATCACTGAAAATGATTATTAGCCAGTAGATCATGTGTGCTGAACCTCTCTGATGAAGCATTCAAATTAATAATCAACTATTCCATCGGTACATCACTAAAAACAATGATTAACCAGTAAATGGAGGTGTCTTAGAGACGGTCACCACAGGACCATCAATGTAAACATCAGTACATGGAGTAGAGGTATAGCACGGCTAGCAGAACACAAAGACCAGAAAGATAGAGCAACCAACAAGTATGTTTAGCTAGGCATGTCTAATTCTCCGGTCCTTCTAATTGAAGGAAAATCTATGTGTAACAGATAAAGAACAGAGGGGGCAGATATCATAGGCTGACTATAAAGAGAGGAAAAGGTGGAAAAATAGGAATATAATAGCAATATTCCAAGTACTAAGCTATAAACGAACCTGATTCAGTTTGACAGATGTAGTAATAGGCATGAATAATGCAATAGTGCATTAGCTAGCTTCAATTGATAATTTTCTCAAAGCAGTCATTGTGTGAATGCATAAATAAATAACCTGATATTAATCTGGTGCCTACTTTCCAGGGAAGCAAGAAAGGAAATACTCCCTCCGTTTCATGAAACATGTCGGAAGTTTGTTAGAATTTGGATGTATCTAAATAATATTTGGTGTCTAGATACATCTAAATTTAGACAAATCTCAGACAAGTTTCATTAGACGGAGGGAGTACTTGATATGATACGAGAGAAAGATCAGAAAGTAAATCCTGAAGAAAACGCTAACCACACTTCAGATGCGTTATAGACTGCAAGAAGAAGGCAGTAACTATTAATCCTTCCACCAAAACAAAATATAAATTTCCAGTCAGACGCATGTGAATACCTAGAGAGGTAAGCTGAATTCCTTTAACTATCTAGCAGTAGAAAACTATCTTTGAGCATTAAAAAATTCTCAGGCCATGAATGACACTTTAACATAGACCTCCACAGTTTGTGCTACAGACCTAAGTACATCCAGATACTAAGCATAAGATTATGAACTGTTATTCAGACACATGTGAATACCTAAAGCGATGAAACAAATTTCTTCATCTACCTAAAAGTGGTACACATACCAGTCACGCTACCGAATAAATAAGAGGTAGAGCTGAACAATTAATAAACAAAGAGGAAGCTCCCAATGTCTTAAACACAAGGGAAAGAACCTACGCCAATGAACTAATAACATGCCTACAAATTAATAACCATGAAGAAATTTATCACATGAGAATGCAGGATAGAAAGCCTAGTGGGAGTAAGACTGAACATAACAAATACTCGTCAATTGCAGAAAACCTGCAGGCGCATAACATTTGTGGTAACAAACCAAGAAGAGAGAAAATATAATGAGAAAATCAAATGCACCCCATCATCAAATCAGAGAGGAGAATTTACATAGAGAATAAATATAAGGCTCACGGAGTTACATGTATATAAGAATAGAATCTTACCATCGGCTAAAAAACCATAGTAGGAAGCCGTCATATTGAAAAACAAGCACAACATGAACAGAATCTCAGCAGGACCTTTGTAAATAAAGGACAAGCTACCCAACAAATATACGTGATTGTAGCTTAAGGTTGTTGGGTGACAGCTTCTTCAGCATCATAAGGTGTATTGACCACAATTTCTTTAAGAATTTAACACATTTCTGGGAGTGCAAAATGTTAACTTGTAAGTTAAGAGCTTAACGCTGAACCTACAGAGTACAGCTGGCATGATCATGTAGTGTTGTACAGAAAGACACATATAATACCGCAATAAAATCCCTCTTTGTGCACTCAACTTTTCAGTCATGCATTTCGAAAGTAAGTTGTAGCAAGTTTGATGCTAAATGATAAGGGAGCAGATAGAACCTAGGACTGCAGGTAGGATCTGTTTCATAAGTGAAAGGATGATGAAATAAGCACTAACATAACCCAACCTATTGATTAATAACCAGCCATGTGATCTAAATATATTCAAATGGTATAATTAATTCTGAAGAAGTTAGCACTTGAAATACAACACCATGAATTCATGTAGGCTTAATTCTATTTGCAAACAGTTAAGGACAAATAGTGGTTGCTTCCGTGGAATATTATTTTTGGCAGAGTGGTCTGATGTAGACTTGATTTTATTAGCAAATGGTAAAGGGAAAACAGTGGTTTCTTCAACTAAATATTTTTTTTTTCATAGTGGTCCAATGTAGACAAAATATAATAGCTAAAACTCAACTATCACTTGGCATGGACACAGATATGCAACTATAAATACAGTAGGTATAAAATTTAAAGATGATAGAAAAACTACAATAATGTTGGCCTGTTACAACTCTGAGAGTAGGATAGGCTAAACTGTATTACCTTTAATTAGGTCTTGACATATATCAACGATTCTTAAAAGAAAACTTATACCAGAATGGGCACCAGCAAATACTCGAAAAGTGAAGGGTTGTTGATGCGAGAGATATTTTATAGACTGCTATGTTTAGCATCCTTCAGTATAGCAAGGAAAAAACAAGACTCTTCATACTCGAGGAGATTATATGCAGTCTGCAAACAAGGAATAAGTTTCATAATAGTGAGAACTATGCAGTATTTGAAGAAAAAGATTTTGTGGTTTTAAGAACAGACAAACATGCATTAATGTGGCTAACACCAAGAAAAAAGACATTTGGAAAATGACTTCAGTGGGTAGTCCAACATGCTGATTTTGCAAACCCATGTTCAGCAAGCTCGCATAACACCTCCAAAAGCTCTATGCAGTACCAAAGCATATTTCCTGGAATATTATTGTCCAGGTCTGGAAATACTTAAGGAAGATTTAGAAAAAGTTAGAAGTGTGTGAAATACAAGGTGTTTACTATGACTAAGACAAGCTGACAGAATCTATAATTTACCATCTCTCTGGAACAATGTTTAAATGTAAATGTATCAACCAGGGTGGCCACTGCATGTTTAAAGAATGATAATTGCCCTTCTAAATTCTTCCAGTGACCTGCAGATGGCATGAAGAGGAAATTGATCCTACATGATCTAATGAACAATTGCATTACACGCTCAGGAATTCAGTTAGTTTAGCGCAACCTTATATATAAGTTGCAAGCCCAAGAATATATGGACATAAATAAAGAAAAGCTTCTTATTTGTACATGATTCTGAAACCCTTATGGTTAAGGTTTTCCATTACACTGGTCCAGCTAATTCTTGGGGTCTGCATTTGCAACCAAAGAGTAGTTAATCATTAGCGAAGAACAGAAACACCAGGCAAAGGTAACAAAAACTCACAATTAGTAAAATAAAATGTGTGGTTGTCAATATCATCATCCTCCTCACCGGACAACAACCTGTAAGTGCTTTGTTTCTTCATAAGCTTTGCTGCCTCCTTCCCTGTTTCTGGTAATCCTGTGAAAATGGATAGAACAGCAATTAGTCATAAGTAGACACAGCCACACAATTATTCTTAACACGCTAGGTTGCTCAACAAAGGAGTTGAATCAGCACCTACACTGATACTCCTGCCCTTGAGGGTGACCTTGACGTAGATGTCAGTGGCAAATCCGTGAGTCTCCATAGACCATACTGGACGAGCTTCACCATGAGATCGCTAGTAGAATAGCATTCCTTAGCTGAGCGCAGACGCGAGCCCAAAATAGAACCAGATAAAAAAAAAGACTGAACCTGAGCCTGCTTGTCACTCACCGTCACCAGAGGATCGGCACACCCAGATTTTCTTGAGTGGCCAAAATTGCGGACGGGTTGAGACAGCCAGGACGCGAAGGGAGCGGCGATGGCAGCAACACGTATGAGAATTGGAGGGGCTGAGGGTGAGGCGGAGGTAGTGGCAACTGTACGGTAGAACGCGGCGGCAGCTCTAGGGCACGACCTTTGCTCCCACTTTGATGTCTCCATTCCCCGGTATGCTAACCTGAAGAAAAAGGGATTAATGACCTGGCGGTCCTGCTCCTCGCCTCCCGCGAGCCAAGGTGGGCATGGTGGCGGAGGCGGCGCAGGGAAGGCAAGGGTGGAGGCGGAGGAAGCACATAAGAGATAGACACCAGGACCTCCACCTCCCAGACCTCCATGCATCTGCTCCCCTCCAACTGCTGCACCCCCGCTTGGCCCTCTGCCGCTGGAGATGGCCGGCGGCGGCCCGAATCAGAGGCGGTAGTTGGAGCTTGGAGGTGAGGAGGACGAGAGGAAGGGGAATAGGACACGGTTGGCACAGATAGGGTTTGCCTCCTTTTTCTCATCGGGGTCTTTATTTTCTCGCCTTGTGTCTTCGCTTTTCCTGGCCCACCTTCTGTCACGTGCTCCATGCTCGATTGCTCGGGCTCGGCTGCTGGGGCGGCGTCCGCATTCCCCGGCTCCTCCACCCAGCCGCCGATGGCTCCTCTGCAGGTCTGCTCCCGACCTCCCGCGTGGGGGCTTGGCTCCCCTCAAATTCTCAAAATCTGGCCACATACGTGAAGATGAATTGCCCCTATTCCTTGTCAATGTTAAAAATTGCTCATATTGTCTGTGTTGGTGTTAAAATGGCATTTGCGTTGATTCAATTGGTAGTTTGACACTTGTAAAAAGGAAGAGGAATTTTTCACTTATATGTTTCTATTATGTATAAAGGGAAGAGAAAATTTTCGCTTATATATTTCTATTGTGTATAAATGAAGAGGAATTTTCACTTATATGTTTCTATTGTGTAGAAATGAAGAGAAATTTTCACTTATATGTTTCTATTGTGTAGAAATGAAGAGGAAAGGCCAAATTGCGGCACTTTTGAAAAACATGAAGCAAAGAAGATTGCAGCTTCTTCAACGCCGTCGGTAATAGATGATGAACAAACCGAAGACGGCGGCCTTTTGTTGGCATGCCTTGTTCGGATAGCATATATATATCGAACAAGGTACATGCCAACCGTATTGTAACACCCCAACTTTTGTGACTTTGTTTAATTGTCCCGAGTACAAAAATCAGGGGAACAACAACTTTTTATAAGTGGTAATTAAGATAAATTGCTTTGATCTACTTGTAGATGAATGTCGGATGCCGGCGGTCTCGGCAGCCGGAGGGACATGAACGGGCTGCGCTGGCTGTCGGTGGATAGGGGTGGAGCTCGCCCAGTCCTTCCCGGAGGTGGAGTTCGCCTGACCTGCAGAAAAAATCGTGAGATGAGGCGGCACGAATTGAGGGATGGAAGGGAAGGCGAGGTGGAGGGCTACGGCACCGGTGCATGCCGGAGGATCCATAGGAAAGGCATCAGATTTACCTCGCCGCCGAGTGATTTGCTTGGTCGGCGACGCGCTAGGTCTAGCACTCGGGGTGGGGAACAGAAGGTCGTGGTCAGGGTGAGAAAGAGACGCTCGTCTGGCGTCAATACCCAACGATGTCCAGATCTAGGGCTGGACATTTGGGATGTGCTCGCGGTAGTTGAATCGTCCCGAACGTATATTCAACCTGAATACCTAGCCTGGATACCTAACACATCCAAACGCCTCAATTTAAGGTATTCGGGCCGTGAATGCCTCAATAACCAATACCAAGTCTCAATAGAAACATCCGTAGTACACGTTATGTAGAGCTGCAAGAGTACATGTACAAGCATGATATAAATCGCTACTCAGCAATATTGTAACACCCCAACCGTATTGTAACACCCCAACTTTTGTGACCTTTTCGGGGTGAGAAAGAGATGCTCGTTTGTTGTCAATACCTAGCGATGTCCAGGTCCGGGCCTGGACATTCGGGATGTGCTTGCGGTAGTTGAATCGGCCCGAACGAATATTCAGCCCGCCCGAATACCTAGCGCATCCAAACACGTCAATTTAAGGTATTCGGCTGTGAATGCCTCAATATCCAATACCAAGCCTTAATACAAACATCCGTAGTACAGGATATGTAGAGCTGCAAGATTACATGTACAAGCATGATATGAATAGCTGCTCAGCAGGCTAAGCATGTGGACTTTAAGAGAGTGTCGGTTTCAAACCTGGCTAATATCAATGGTACCCCCACCTCAATTTAAAACGGTACTCCAAGCCATCCAGCCTCTCTATATAAAAGTGCTTGCATATGCCCCTCGCTCATATCAAGGAGAAAATGAGGAGGAAACAAGCAAAATCTAGAAGTTCCAGTAGAAAAGATAGGGGTATATTAGCTGAAGTTGACATGTTCCAATTACATGGCACACAAGTTCATACAGAAAAAGAAATACGTGGAATGGATATAGAATGATTCCATGGGGATGGTAGGTGTCAGGAATTCATAGGCACTGTTTATGTGATTTGTTCCAACTGGTTTTTAACTTGGCAGGTGCCTAAAGAAGCGGGGTTTCCGAGGTTCCTGTCTTTACAGTCTGACTATGTTATCTGCATGCCGCTGGCCAGATTTCTCCCCGTAGATTTTCTCCGTGCTCGAGTTGTGCATTTTACCTTGGACAAACTGCAGACGAGATATGCTTATCTTCCTTTTCGTCAGCATGCATCTGTTCAGTCTTAGTGGCTACATCCAGTATATGTACAACTAGATGTTCTTACCGAAATACTGCTGCTAGTACTTAAGAAAACCCCCTTTATAGAAGAGAGATTTTTTCTTGTTCAGAAGAGATCATTGTAAGATAACCAAATAGAACAAAACAATGTTTCTGATCCCACACAGTATGGAAACGAAGAGATTTATGAACATCTTGTAACCTAGACCCAAAGATTACGGCACACTAAACGAAGGGGTGATATTAACCACACAGTACAACACGCCATGCCACGCGATCGAGCCACTGGACGGTCATAGAAAAGAGTTGTCTATTGTTGAAAACGAAAGCTACATCTCCTATCCCCATGCCAATGGCTTAGTGGAGATTTTAGATCATCATTTTTAGAATGAAAACCACACGACACAAAAAAATGCTAGCATTTTTTTTTATTTTGGTTGGTAATTTAAGTCTCCATAACATCTTGGTAGATCGGAATGGCTTGCCCATGAGAATGTGACGTGTGACTGTCTGGCAACCAAAGCGTCAGGGCGAGGCCGGCGACTTGACGAGAAGACGACGACCCCATCAATCACCGGCCGCCTCGGCACCTCTCCTTGCTGGCCCACCTTCCATCACGTGCTCCATGCTCGATTGCTCGGGCTCGGCTGCCGGGGCGGCGTCCGCATTCCCCGGCTCCTCCAGCCAGCCGCCGATGGCTCCTCTGCAGGTCTGCTCCCGACCTCCCGCGTGGGGGCTTGGCTCCCCTCAAATTCTCAAAATCTGGCCAGATACGTGAAGATGAATTGCCCCTATTCCTTATTAATGTTAAAAATTGCTCATATTGTCTGTGTTAGTGTTAAAATGGCATTTGCATTGATTCAATTGGTAGTTTGACACTTGTAAAAAGGAAGAGGAATTTTTCACTTAGAGGTCGTTTGGTATCCATCATTTGAGCCTGGAATCCTGGAATTCATTTTAAAATTCCATAGGTGGGCTGTTTGGTTGCCACAGAATTGGACCATCATTTCATTTAGAAAATCCAGCAAAATGATGCCATGTGTAATCACAATTCCGAACTGAAACCTGCCATTCACAATTCCTGTGGCAACCAAACAAATTCAATATTGAATTCTACTATCATTTACAATTCCTGTGGCAACCAAACAAGTGTCCATTTCTTGAATTACAATGTAAATGAAATGAATACATGTATTCATTTCAAAATGCTACAAATGAAATGAAAACCTGGCTTCCAAACGACTTCTTATATGTTTCTATTGTGTATAAAGGGAAGATAACATTTTCACTTATATTTTTTTATTGTGTATAAATGAAGATGAATTTTCACTTATATGTTTCTATTGTGTAGAAATGAAGAGGAATTTTTCACTTATATGTTTCTATTGTGTAGAAATGAAGAGGAAAGGCCAAATTGTGGCACTTCTGAAAAACATGATGCAAAGAAGATTGCAGCTTCTTCAACGCCGTCGATAATAGATGATGAACAAACCGAAGACGACAGCCTTTTGTTGGCATGCCTTGGTCGGAGAGCATATATATCGAACAAGGTACATGCCAACCGTATTGTAACACCCCAACTTTTACGACTTTGTTTAATTGTACCGAGTACAAAAATCAGGGGGAACAAAAACATTTTATAAGTGAATTAAGATGAATTGTTTTGATCTGCTTGTAGATGAATGCCGGATGCCGGCGGTCTTGGCAGCCGGAGGGATAGGAACGGGCTGACCCTACCTGCGCAGGGATGGAGCTCGCCCGGTCCTTCCCGGAGGTGGAGTTCGCCCGACCTGCAGAAAAAATCGCGAGATGAGGTGGCACAAATTGAGGGATGGAAGGGAAGGCGAGGTGGAGGGCTACGGCGTCGGTGCACGCCGGAGGATCCATAGGGGAGGCGTCGGATTTACCTCGCCACCGAGTGATTTGCTTGGTCGGTGACGCGCTAGGTCTAGGACTCGGGGTGGGGAACATAAGGTCGTGGTCAGGGTGAGAAAGAGACGCTCGTCTGGCGTCAATACCCAGCGATCTCCAGGTCTAGGGCTGGACATTCAGGATGTGCTCGCGGTAGTTGAATCGCCCGAACGAATATTCAGCCCACCCGAATACCTAGCACATCCAAACACCTCAATTTAAGGTATTCGGGCTGTGAATGCCTCAATATCCAATTCCAAGCCTTAATACAAACATCCGTAGTACACGTTATATAGAGCTGCAAGAGTATATGTACAAGCATGATATGAATCGCTACTCAGCAGGGCTAAGCATGTGGACTTTAAGAGAGTGGCGGTTTCAAACCTAGCTAAGATCAATGGTACCCAACCTCAATTTAAAACGGTACTCCAAGCCACCGAGACTCTATAAAAGTGCTTGCATATGTGCCTCGCTCATATCAAGGATAAAATGAGGAGAAACAAGCAAATGCTAGAAGTTCCAGTAGAAAAGATAAGGGGCATTAGCTGAAATTATTAATATGTTCTGGTTACATGGCACATAAGTTCATACAGAAAAAGAAATACGTGGGATGGATAGATAATGATTTCATGGGGATGGTAGGTGTCAGGAATCCGTAGGCACTATTTATGTGACTTGTTCCAAGATCAAATCAAATTTCTGGTGCCGAAAGAAGCAGGTTTACAGGGTTCATGGCTTAAACAAGGGTAGGGCTCTTGGGTATGACTATGTTAACTGCATGCCGTTGGCCAGGTTTTTCCTCGTGGGATTCTTCGTGCCACCGAATTGTGAATTTAATCTTAGATAGAATGCAAATGAGCTAGGCTTATCTTCCTCCTCATCGTGGTGCACCTGTTCAATCTTACTGGCCACATCGATCCAATACCTATAGATGTACATGTTCCTTCGAAATACTCCTGATGGTACTTGAGGACAGTCCTTGTATAAACTAGATAGTTTTTCTTGTTTAGAAGAGATCACTCTGAGATAATCACCAAATACTAGAACCGAACATCGGTTTTCATCCCACACAATATGGAAACGAAGAGACTTACGTGCATCCTGTAACCAAGGCCCAAAGATGTACGAGACACTACAAATAAGGTACTAGTAGTATTAAACACATACTACCTTCGTTCCGTAGTATGTGGCGTATAATTTTTTTCTGAAGGCAAACAAGGTAGAGTTTGATCAAGTTTACAGAAAAGTAATATGAGAATATATGTCATATGTATCAAATAACATTTATTTGACATGATAGACACCGATAGAAGAAATTTGTGTATCTTGAGCTTATGTAACTCCAACAGGCCTCCCAACACCCGTGACCCGCACCCCCCAACCCTAGCCTCCCGCACCCCGCCTCCCAACCCTCCCGCCGCCGCCGCCGCCGGGGCAAAGATCCCGGGGCGTGGCGGGGGCGGGGGCCTTCCCTCGTGACGCGTCGGGAACGGCGGCCAAGGAGTCTCTCACGCGGCGGCGGCCCTTTCGCCTCCCGGGGCGGCGGCAGTCGGACGAGGATGGAGGGGCGGCGGCGGTCCTCCCGGGGATGATCCAGCTGCGGCTGCGGCCTCCCCGCCTCCCATCGGTGGCATGCCGGTGGTGGTGGCTGGTGGAGGCGGACAACGCCTTTCCCTCCGCCTCTCGCCGGTGAGGGGCGATGATCTTGGGCTTCTCTCGCGGTACGAGGGCGCCCGGGGCAGCATCCTTGGGTTCGACGGTGGAGGTGACCCTCTTCTTCGCCGGAGAGGATCGGCCTGCGGTTGGTGGTGGTGGATCTGAACGCGGTGAGATGGAGGAGCTTGGAAGACAACGATGGTGTCGCCGGTGGAGGGTTGGAGTGGCCAGCCCAGGATTGTCGCCGACGTGGGGGTCCGACCTGAATAAAGGCGGCGGTCCTAGGGCCTCTCTTGCGTGAAGAGGAGGACCTACCGGAGGCATGGACTCGTGATCTGGCCGGAGTGTTGAGTTCCGGAAGGCTCCGCCGGCGAATGTAACAGTGCTTTTGCCTGGAGTTTGCTGGATCGGAGGTATTCGGTCGTGCGCACCCATGTTTTTATTCCGACCGATTGGTTCTGGAGGGAGCGGCGCGAAGCTCTTTTTCTGTGTTGACATCAAGTGACTATGGATCCATGATGAAAGTCGGAAGAAGAAAATTTCATAAAGGTCGGAGGGGAGGACTAGCTAAGGGAGGTTCAAGTCTTTGCGCTGTTGAGGGACTTGCTTGGTGTTCCGGGCTTCACAGCAGCGGTATGAAAGTGGGGGCGACAACACAGCTGAAGTGCAGAGTCCTACCTTTCAGGGTGAAAATCCAAGGTCTGACCTTAATTGGTTGTGCAATGACCTTGGTGGAGACATTGTTTTGATAGCGGGGACTATCTTCAGGGTAAAAACCTAAGATCTTTGATCGGGCGACGACGGTGTTTGATCATTGTCCCCTTCTTGGAGGCGTCGTTTTTTGGAGAGTCTGTAATTCAGGTGTTGTCTTGGCGGTGGATGTATTGCTGTTGTTAGGTCCGAGATACTGTAGCGGGACTTTGGTTTCTTAGTTTTCTTTTCTTGTTTTTTGGCTGTGTGCATCCGTAGTACCATTAGAATGGTGCGTTGTTGCAGAGGCTGGGTGTAATTGGTATCTTCTTGATATTAATATATTCCCTTTATCGAAAAAGACACCGATAGAATTTCCAAAAAAGACTTGTCCCAAGGGATGACTTTTTATTTCTCACTCAGGCTTGCCTGCACAAGACCGAAGCACCTTTCCGACGGCTGAAACAGGCTAGTAGAGACAGAGAAACCAATGCTGAAACTGCTCCAAAGTATGAACCCCTCTATCCTTGGTGAGAAGCTTTCGGAGTTCAGAATCAGAACGTCACATATGCTTCCAAACTAGACGATCCGATCCTCCAGGTCACCGTACGCGTGGAAGGTTGTCAGTCAGATCTTCTCACAGCCAGCGTCACTCGCGCCGACACACGCTGCGATCGCCACAGGCTCAGTCACTGGTCGGGCCACAGAGTCGCTGGCCGCGGAGGATGCGCTGCTGACGCTTCCTGTGGATCTACACCTTTTTTCCTTTGATAATATTGCATATAGTACACGTTATGTAGAGCTGCAATAGTACAAGTACAAACATGGTATGGATTGCTACTTAGCGGGGCAAAGAGGAAATAGCAGATCACACTACTTGTTGGTGCTTCTTTTGCAAAGAACCACAACAATGGTTTGTTGTTTGGTTTGTTGCTGCAAGGAACATCATATTTTGCTTTAATTCTTTGCACAGAACACATAAAAGTAATTAAGCAGCTTGATGTTCAATCCGTTAGTCAGTTACGCGGGCAATTCCTCTCGGTCTACCACATCGTTTGGATTGGCCCAACTGCCATTTTTGTTTCGTTTTAGATTTTTATGTTTATTTTTTCTAATTTTCAAAATCAGAATAATTTTAAAAATTACATATTTTTAAAATCCAACCATTTTTAAACACAAATTTTGTAATAGTAAACTATTTTATAAAACACTATGAACTACATATACATTTTATCAACACATACTACCTCCATCCCAAGGCTTATGCCACCCTTTCTCATTAGATGCATGGTGATAAAGTACCTCGGGCAGTCTTCGGGATCGTCGCTGCCGACGATAAGGCACTGCCATCCAAGGTACTCCAATACCTTCGCTTCCTCCTCATCGTCCTCCTCCTTCACCTCCGGCTTCGGGACTATGAGGGTCATGTCGCTGGAACCCGCGCGTCTCTACTGCTGCCGCGCCGGTTCGCGGATTGTGATTCCGCCGTCGCTGCCGCGTCTCCGATTTGGGGACGGTGTCGTGTACTCCTTCACCTCGCGCTTCGGCACGGTTTAAACTTTCGTGTCAATGCAATTGGACTTACTAAGTGGCGGAATTATAATCCGCGATCCGGCGCGGCACCAGCAGAGACGCGCACGCGAGTTCCGGCGGCAGGACCCTCCTCGCCCCGAAGCCGGAGGTGAAGGAGGAGGAGGAGGAGGAACAGACCCATCGCAAAGATTGACAAGTTATCTAAGAATGCATTGGAGAGAATGAGTCGTCCCCCTGACGACATCAATCTCCCCAACCACGGTTCGATCTTGAGTGCAAGTTTCCGCACCAAAAATAGCCATTGTTCGAGTGTCAACTTCCTGTCAGAGATAGGCAAGCCCAGATAGGTGGAGGGGTAAAACCGTCTGCAGCCAAAACCCTAGCGCGTCTGGACCGCACATCGGCAGCAGAGGTGACGTGGTAGCCATCCAGCGGCCGAGGCCACGGGGCATCCGCGGCAAGGGGCGCCCGCGTCACTTGGGCCAGCCCGCTCTGCCCAAGCGACACACGGGGAGCCGGGCATAGACGCCAGCGGCTCCCCTCCCAGATTCGGCTAGAACCACCCAAGGTTCGCCGGGGAAGGGGGCGACGGCAGAGCTGCATCGTCGTCCGTCTCCTAGATCTCTTCTTCCGAGCCCTCGGCCTCGGAGACGGCGGTGGCAAGGGGCGCAAACCTATTCCCCTTCCTCACCGGCGTCGAGCGCAGCTCCTGGCGGGCCCCCAAGGGTGCGGGAGGTACCACGACGGTGGCGCTCGTGGAGGGAGAGCTCCCAGTCGCCTCCCGAGTCGCCAAAGCACGCGTACCTCTTCTTGAGACACATCGTTTTGCATCGGGCATTACCTTTTTCCTGCCTAGGCATCCATAATTGACTCCGATGCTCCAAGGCAGTGTACCCGGCCGGCCGACGAGATGATCCGTCCCTCTCTCGCGATGCTTTTTACCTCGTGATTTGACCAATGTCACAAGGGCCGGCCAGTGCTACCGGCTGCTGTTCAGACTTCGGAGTCCTGGGTGGCATAAGCCTTGGGATGGAGGTAGTATGTGTTGACAATATGCATGAGTAGTTCATAGTGTTTTATAAAATAGTTGACTATTACAAAAAATTGTTAAAAAATTGGCTGGCTTTTAAAAATATGCAATTTTTAAAAATATTCTAATTTTGAAAATTAGAATAAATAAACATAAAAAGGAAAATTGGAAACGAAACAAAAAATGGCAGTTAGGCCGATCCAAACTGACGATGCGGCGGACCAAGACGAATTACCGGCGTAACAGTAAGCCTGACTAATGGATTGGCCATCAAGTTGCTTAATTACTTTTATATGTTTTGTGCAAACAATTAAAGAAAAATGTGGTGTACCTTGCAACAACAAATCATTGTTGTGGTTCTTTGAAAAAAAAGCACCAACAAGTGGTGTGATATGCTATTTCCTCCGGGGCAAAGCATGCGGACTTTAAGAGAGTGGGGGTTTCAAACTTGGCTAATATCAATGGTACCCCACCTCAATTTAAAACGGTACTCCAAGCAATTCAGCCTCTATATATAAAAGTGCTTGCCGCTCATATCAAGGAGAAAATGAGGAGGAAACAAGCAAAATCTGAAAGTTCCAGTAGAAAAGATAAGGGTTATATTAGCTGAAGTTGACATGTTCTAGTTACACGGCACACAAATTCATATAGAAAAAGAAATCCGTGGGATGGATATAGAATCATACCATGGAGATGGTAGGTGTCAGGAATTCGTAGGCACTATATATGTGACTTGTTCCAAGATCAGTCGAAATTGATGGTGCCGAAAGAAGGCAGTTTCCAAGGTTCAATTCTCAAACAAGGGCAAGATTGTTGGAGCTTTCTGTGTTAACTGCATGCCGCTCGCCAGATTTTTCTTCGTGAGACTCATGATGTAGCCGAATTGCCAATTTAACCTTGGACAAAATGCAAAAAAGCTAGGCTTATCTTTCTCCTCGCCCGTGGTGCACCTATTCAAACTTATTGGCCACATGGATCCAATACCCGTAGAAGTACATGTTCTATTTTCAATAGAGCTAATTACATCTTTGGTCCTACAACTTCCTCGTGTGAAGGTTTGGTCCTAGATCTTGCAAAACATATGCCATCATTCTATAACTTGCAAATCATGTGATGATTTGGTCCTCAATCAATCAAGTGCTGACACGTGGCCTTACAAATTTTGCAGAAAGACACCTAATATTTTTAACTAACATATGGACCTTTTGATGCCGTCTTACATGCGGGGCTCATCTGTCAGTACCAATAATTTACAAGTTGTAGAATGGTAGCATATGTTTTGCAAGTTCTAGAACCAAACCTTCATGAGATGAATAAGTTGTAAAAACAAAAGTGTAATTAGAGCATCTCCACCGGCAGCCCCGATAGCGTCCCCGATAGCGATTTGGGGGCCGCCGTCGTTTTTGGGCTCGCACCGGCGCGCCCCAAACGGCGCCGGCCATTTTTCGACCCCAATAGAATAGCCGGCACCCCCGTGCCGGCCCCTTCGCTAAGGGCGCGAATCGGACGCGCCGGCGCCTCGCGGAACGATGATTTTCGCGGGTGGGGGTGTGTGGTGACCCGGCATACCACTGCATGGTGTAGTATGCAAGTCTGATATAACACCAATGAAACAACGTTCCACTAGTATTATATCGCTCAGAGTGGTACAACAGAAACATATGCGGGTCCAAGGCATGTCTATAGAATTACATACAGACTCTGTTACATAAGATCAGCACAGCCTCCTACTATACAATGAGGTAAATCTGCAAATAAACTCCAGAAGAACGACTCGTAGTCTAATTCTATCACGAACTCTATTTGTAGAGTATTTGACTAGCTATAGGGCTATGAATAGATTCTAGCTAAATAGGAGCTAGGTTTAGGAAGCTAGTTCCCTTCTATGGCTAAACTAGGTTTTCTCCTTGTTGGATGTGGTATTTGATTCCTCTGACAGGGTCCTGTCTCGTGAAGTAGTTGTTGACTCCTCGGCCTTCGAGTTGCACGGTAGATCCTCCTTTGATGCCTCCATATCTAAGCAGGGGATTTAAGAGTGGGATGAGTACGAGCGTACTCAACAAGTTCATTATAGGAAAGAGGTGTTTAATGCACTAGCTACAGCATTAGACCAGAAAGTCTAATACCAATGCAAGTTTTCATAACCATTTCTTCAAAAGGTTGCTTTTATTCAGAAGAACTATGTCCGTCAGCCTTCACCGGTTTACTAGAACTTCATGGAGCTCCTTTCCGGCCGCGTTCGCAGTTCCATATCCCGGAACAGGGAGTGACAGGTCACGGTTCTTTACACTCTGCAGAGGTGTGTTGCTTTACCCATAAGAGATCTTAACCTTGGTGCCAACCGGGCAATTTCCCCGTCCACACTTCCTATGGTGTGAGGCCCGGTATAAGGTCTAGCCAATCATATTCCTCCGCTACCTCGAACACCCACCCGTTGTTGCATGCGCCGACCCTGGGTCCACGTCGGTCCCATTATTCCTGTAGATTTCAAGGTGGACCCCGACCACGACAACAGTGCTGGGCTCTACCATACACTCCTACGCCGGTGGCTGCAACCCATCATAGACCGCAATACCGTGGGGACTTAAGGCTTCCCCAGCCAACCGCTTGCACTTCGAGCGACAAGTGTCTACGGACTATGCCGTGGGGACTTAAGGCTTCCCCAGCCAACCGCTTGCCCTGACAGATACAAGTGTCTATGGTAAAGCGCATCCGTTGATGAACGAGAGGTGGAAACACTTTTGACTACTCCGTCCCACTCCGGATCTTATGGTTAACACGGGTATTACGGCACAAGAATCACTGGCGACATTTGTTGTTTAATCCTAGATGGATATAAGCCCGTGCAATGGAACCTCCACCATATCAACACAATCCATGGTTCCATTGCCCACCACATAGTCATATTCATAGTTATGAAAGTAGTGGTTTTGATTTTTATGCAATAGTGATAACCATAATACTTTGCAAGTAATTTGATAGAAATACTCAAATGACATGAGCAAGTGATGAACTTGCCTTTCTTGACTGCAAGATTATGCAGGCAAGGTCTTCGATACGTGATAACTCCAAATTCTGAAATAGCATCATCGTCCGGTAAGGACGATGTTTAAAAGATTGGCAAGGATGCAATAATGCATAAGAATGAGATGCAATCGCTCTAAGCGTGTCCTAACCCTGATGATTTAGGATCAGTGAGTTGTAATGATTGGTTTAGGGTGTGTTGCACTTTTAGAGTGATTCACATACAAGGTTCTTATTAAGGATTGGTTGCTTGGTATCATAAACAGGTAGATAATAAAGCATAATAATCAATTGAGCACACAAAGAATGATAATTGGCATAATGTTAACAGGTAAAGAACAGTGGTCATTTTAGTACTATATGACATGGTTAATGATTAATTATCATATACTTTTAAAAGAATAACTTTTGAAGAACATGTTCTTTAATAAAGAACAAGTATGGTAATTAAGTGGGTGGTTTTCTATGGTTGACTATGGCTTCATGTAGTTGTTGGGATAGGTATTAGATGGATCCCAACAAAGTTGGATTCATCAACACCTAGGGCTTGTAAGGTTAAGATAAGCCTAGGCATCCTAAGCAATTCATTATACATGGTTGTTGTCAAGGTTGGTTTATCTTGCTAATGATAGCTGGCTAAGGTTTATAGGTCCTTATAAGCAGGGTTGATGATGATTCCTTATTTTCTTCAAAAGAATAACTTTCGAAGAACATACTTCTTAAGTAAGAAGATATATATCAATTAGGGTTGAGGTGGCCTAGGTTTTACTGTTGGTTCTGTTAAGTAAGGAATAATTGGCCCCTAAATAGGATGGTTGATAATTAGTATCCAACACTAGTAGGGTTTAGTGGACTATAGTGATGTACTGGTAAATAATGGTGTGGTTGCTACTAGGGTTCATCACAATGGTGTGATGCTAAATTAGGATGAGTAAGGATATGATTCTTGATAATAAGGACTAAGGTTGATCCTATTTGATCATCTAGGTAGGATAGGTGTGCATACATGGAATACGGAATTATGGATAAAAGGGCTCCTACATTTTATGTGAACATGGCAAGTATTAATTTGCTAATTATGGTTCTGTGGATGAAAATAGAACACCATGATTACAAGTGAGGATCTAGGGTTTAGGTTTGAGAAGTAAATTAGGGTTCACATGTATAATGGAACTATGGTTCCGAGTAGAGTTAGGGTTTTAGGGTCCCACATGAAATTATGGGTTCCTGGTTCTATTACTTATGCAATTAGGGTTTTCTAAATACCCTAAAGTTCTTGAATTAATAGCTTCACTTTAAGGTTGAAGTTATTAATAACTTTGAAATAAAATTAATATTGGATTTGGCATTTTATTATTTTAAATAATTAATAATCAAGATAATTATTATCTAGGGTTTAAATCCTTCTAATAAGGATTTAACAAAATAATAATCAAAGAAAATAATTTATAATGTTTTATTCAACTTCTTACTGGTTTTTATTTATTTTAGAAACTTTTCTTAATTTATTGAATTTTAATTGAATTTGGAATTAAAATTAAAGGCTTAATTAATAAGTATTAAATAAGTGAATTTTTATTAAAAATAAAAATTTCATTTTATATTTTTATTGGATAGAGTTTTCTTTTCTAAGAATTTTAATGTCTCATTTGTATTTTTCTGAATTATTATGAATTTTATACGAATTTGTAAAGTTGCAGCATTTATTGAATTGAAATTAAAATCAGAAGAATTGCTAAATGTACCCGGCCAGCATATACCCACGATCTATGACTGGTGGGGCTCTTGCCAGTCATTGCCACGATGGCTTGACCAAGTCCAAATTGCCACCGTGGCAAGGATGTTGTCGGCCGACGGCCGACGAGATCATCGCCGCGGCGAGGTTTTCCGAGGCGCTGTGCGTGGGCTCGTTAGAACCGGGGCGACGAGACGAACCTAGTGCTAGCGGCGCCGCCCCCTATTGGTCACCGGCGTAACTCCGGCGAGCACAAACAGCGGCGGCGGTCATGGTTTCACGGCGGTAAGGTGCTACGGAACAAATTGGGAAGCAAGATTAGCATCAACCGACGGGAAATCTTACCCTGATGCTCTATAGCTCATCGCTGGAGTCGATTGAGGACGGTGGTGAAGAGGCGGTCGCCATTTCCCTCGCAGTACTGCGAAAGGGAAAAGCCGAATTCGCTCTCCTCCGAGCTCCCCTTGACGCGCCCATTTACCAGGTGGACGAGGACATTGTGGCGCGCCTCCAGAGCTCATCAGCGAGCTACGGGGTGGTCGGGATCGACGGATTGCTAGAGTTGCTGGCAGGTTAGGGTTTCGGAATAGCTGCGGGAGGAAGAAAAGTGAGGCGCTAGGGTTTGCTCCTCGTATTTATACGGCTCCTCTCGGCCTTCGGCGTTCATGGGCGTCTGCGCTGGCGGTCGGGACGTGGAGCTCGCCGTCGCCGTGGTGGTCTGCTGCGCGTCGAGGGGGAGAAACGAAGACGACGATGTCTCCCCATCTTTATCCAAGCGAAAGGGTACCTGGGCATGTTTGGGCCGTGCTGGGCTGAGTAGATTGGGCTTCGGGTGGGCCAGTTGCTGGGCTGCTGCACTCTGGTGAGGTCCAGGTAAGCCTCCTCTTCTTTATCTCTTTTTTTTTTACTGTTATATGTCTTGTTTTGAATTCTGGTTTTGTAATTCTGTTTTGAATTCATATCTGAATTCAATTATGCTTTCAGATGTTTTATACCTATTTTTAATTAGGGCTTAACATTAATAATCATGGCATGACTCCATTGTCTAATCTAATGTGTAATGCATGATTTTATTTATATCCTTGTGGTTTCTATTTAATTTTCTATGTAGTCATGATTTTGTGTGTTTCTATGAAATTCCTTTTCTTCCCTGCAATATATCTCCTTTTTGAATTATTTAATGTGGGGGATTGCTTCCCAAAGCATTTTAAAGATTTTTATGAGGTCCTGGTTTCTTATTTGGGAGTATTGTCCATTTGCATATAATTTTATGTGATCAACCTTTTGTTCAGGTTTGGTAAGTTTGATGATTATCCATATTAAAACTAACATTAGTATTATGGTTTCATAATCCTTAGAAATACCTAGAGTAATTATTGCCCTCATCATGGTTTGGTCTTGGTTATAAAGATAAGTGATTGATCACCATCATGGTTTTAATCAAATGGTTTAGCACTAGATTTTACTTAAGTTCCATATTTAAGCATGAACTTTAATTAGTGAACAGTTCTAGGGTTCTCATCTTATTCACCTAATGGCAATTGGTTTGGATCTCACTTAGGGTCTAAGTTTATATTATGATCACCATAGTGATACACATTCTAGGTTTGAGATATGATTACAGGTTGTAGAATTGAGATGACACCATTTTATATTTGCTAGGCTTTAGTCTCCCCTTACCAAGGTAATATGATTACTTGCTTAATAATTTATGTACTCCTTTAGTGAATGAGTACATGGGAATTGGTTTTATCTTCTACCAATAGATTTGTAATATTAGCCTTAATCTATCATTAAGGTAATTAAAGTGGTTATGGTTCCTTTTATAGTTAACTATAGTTATAATGATGGGTGATTTCTCATCATGCAAAGTATAGAATTTGGCACTAGGTTTTCCTTATGTTCTTAATATCCTCTGCCTCAAGTTCTTAGGGTTTATGATTACTACTCAATTTATATTGATCAAGGGTTGGCTTCTGAGTTATCTCTCAAGAATTTAGGTCTCTCACTCCCAAGTTTAAGTATTGTCTTGATGAACTAAGGTATAGCACTTCTATTTTATTTTCTAGGATGGGCATATTATGGTTGTCTCAATAGTTTATATCCCAGGAGAATGCCTGAGATATTACTTAGGGTTCTTTCCAGGGAATGATGATATAATCATCTGGTATATGGATAGTTTTCTCCCTTCATTTCAAGTGTTGCCTCATCTATCTTAAGTATAACACCAAAGCTTGAGCTCTCTCATTTAGGAATGGTGATTCTAGGTTTTATGGTGTACTCACAATATCTCAATAGGCATCAAGTCTAAAACTCCACTTGACTATCTTGGTTGAATTAATTCCCCCTTACTTTATCAATTTATAGACAAGGTATTATTTCATGTAATATTAGGTTATCTCACCACTCCAAGGGAAATGGTTTACAACCTAATACTTTAGTTCAAAGATTGTCCTTTATTCATTAATAGGTAAAGCTAGAATTGGTATGAGTGGTCTCTCTCTCTCTCATTTGGGGGAAGGACTTTAATGCTAACCTAAGGTTAGGCTCCATAGAGAATGATGTGGTCACCAATATCTATGGTTAACATAAATGGATTCTCTCTCTAGGAATTGTCTTGAATAATATTCTAGGGTTCCTCTTAAAGATGATGGTTTGAATACTTGGATGTATATCCAAGGTTCAGTTCAAGGTTTAACTCAAGGTTTGTTATTGCTTCTCAATAATTAATAGAACTCTCCCCTCTCTAGGTTTGATGTAAAGCTATTTGTAATGGAGAGGAATATATACTTCTTGAGTGGATCTCCTTGTTATAATTCCTATGTGGAAGTGGAATGAATACCCCATGAGGTTTCATGGTAGGATCATAGATTAGTCTTAGGACATGGAAAAGATGAGTGAAGAATGGTTTCCCAATTATTGTTACTTGATTTCCAATTAATTGTAGGTTCATATGTTATGGCAGGGAATTCCATATTATGATCTTTTATAAGATCAAGCAATTGATCATTGAGTAAAGTGTTGTTGTGTTGATTATTAGTTCCATTTGATCTAACCCCTTAGATCAAATCATCTCTACCCAAAACAAGGTTTTATCAAAGTCACATTGAGGTTTATAGCGCTTGACTTGATGAGCTACTTCAATTCCACCAAGGTCAAGTGAAACTTCGATTCTTGTGGACTGTTTTACTTTAAAGCGCGAAAATTCCCCAGATTTTCTATGCATGAATGCAATGCACACATCTGTTTCCTTTATTTTTGTAACCCCAATACCTGGGATATTACAGTCTCTACCCCTTAAACTAAACTTCGTCCTCGAAGTTTGATCTCTCTCACGTTTCGGAATGTGGATCTGTCTTGTGCAGACTACGACTTTTCTCGAACTCCGTATTGATCTTACTGGATATAATTGAATATATCCCTTGTCCAGATTCTTCCTAGAATCCATTAGGGTTTGTCTCTGAACCATGGTTCTTACTTTGATTCATTGATTTCTTCCAACTCTATAAGCTTGTTTCCTTTCTCATTGAAGATTCAATGATTGAGACTTCTTCTTGTCCTGACAGTCTTAATTGAGGACTAATTGGATAACATTCTCCTATTTGATAAAATAGGTCTTTGTTTTTTCCCTTACTACCAAGACTGCAATAATGGTACTTGGTAAGGTACTTACTATGGAATTGATCATGGGGGTTTATTCCTCTAAGAATGGATTAGACTCATTTAGTCCATCCAATCATGGTTTAAGGATGATTCTTATACTTATTTTGGATTCTTTAGGTTCCTTGAAAGGAATCATTCTATTAGTCCTTGGTATTGGTATACTCAATCTTCTTTGGTCTTTGGCCTTTTTGAATTGTATTTGGTCTATAATATTTCCTTCATCCAACTTCATTAACCTTAGATTACTTGAGCTATCGAACTGCTGAGTGAATATTACTCACTTTCTCAAGTTATAGTCCACTTCTTACTTTCCCGAGTTATACACCTCGGCTTTTGGTCTGACATCCTTCTGAAAGTAGTGTTCAACAATCTTATGAAAATAAGATCGAACTTCCTCTCAGTTCAGATCTTCTTCTTCTATCTTGCTCAAAATATTGAGTTATTGTACATCCATCTCAATCTTTACTCTACCCCTTAGAGTTTTCTTGTGGTCTTCAAATCCTTTTCTTCTAACCATTGGCTTATGGTTAGAATATTGGTCTGGTTCTAACTTATGGTTTGTGCTTCTTCTAAGGTTTTGCGAAGAATATTTGTGGTGTATCCACACAGTTGTGGACCTCCAATGTGAATCCTTCGACTAAATGATTATATATCATTGTTATTTGGCTAACAAAATTTTATTTGTTCACAACTTCTTGATACAAATAATCCAATGGTGGACTACTTGATACCAATTGTGGCTATTTGTTATCTAGAAATGGATTCTATTATAGGTTCTGATCAACTGGACGAGACATCCTCTACTTTATCTCGCAGTATTGATCCTATACCAATTGTGGTTTTCTGATATCAACTATGGTCTCTTATATCTGTTATGGGTTCATAGGTCATCTTCCTTTCTTCGAGGGTTTATTGTTGCAAGAAAACCACTAGCTAACACTATGATTATAGTATTCGAAGTGATTTCCCATGCATTCCCTCTTCTATGTGGATTATGGATCTGCTTCAGCTTCACCATAATCACCAAATTTCTCACCTTCATGCTTCTTATGTACTAAAGTACTCCTTTGTTGAGGTAAAGCATGAGTTTTGGATTGGTACTTCCTTCTGAATATTGTGGTTGCTTCCCACAACTTTACTCCTTTCTTCTGATGGACCTTCCACATGTCTTTAAGATCTTCAGAATTCGTCACTTGCTCACACGAATACCATTACCCTCTAGATCTATAGCATCAAGTAAGAACTTGATATAGCAACATGTATTTGCATATCAAAGTCAAACTTCATGTATGGATCTAGTCAAACAATAAAAATCCAATAAAATTCAAGAAGATTCAGCTTTGTGCTTATAATACACACCATCGTAGGCCTGAATATACTAGTTGAGTAAGACATCTCTAAACATCAGGCTCTGATGTGTAGTATATAACACCACATAAGATAGATTTATTTCGTGATACTAAGCACGAATATATGGGATTCTACTATTTGTCTCAACCTTTACCTTAATTGCACATTTGCAATGAGATAAACTTGAAACAAAATGGTCTAGGATAGTTATGGTTAACCTAATTTTCTCTGGAAGTACTACTTAACTTCCATTTTGTTGAGGACTAAGATATGTCTAGGTTGTAACATGGCTACTCTAAACACATAACTATGGAAATATAGCTCATATACTTCCATATGTTCTTACCACATAACTAGGGTTCTGATGTACTTGACATAGTTCCCATGGTTTTGGAACACAATTCTTGCACTATTATTGAACAACTGTTTTCTTATTATTTTCCTCCTAATAATTCATGATGTTCTAATCCTTCACATAATGATTCTCAGGTGAATCTTATATGATTTGTAACTCTACCATGTAAGTAGACATATATTATTCCTATCACTCTTCCTTGTTTCCCATGATTGACTCATCATGGTCTATACTACCTCATATCACTTGTTTTTATCGCCAACTATCAGTTGTTTTAGAAGTTTGGATAATTTACTTACTCATTACTTAACTTATCTACATCTTCTATTAGGATATCTTAATTATCTTCATCACTTGATATTACTCCTATTACAGGTCTGGATAATTTTATTTAATCATAACAAGCGTTGGTACACATCTTCCAATAGGATATCTTCCTTATGGTTGTATCCTCTCTTTGGACTACCATGTGTTATATACCAACTGTGATCTACTCATCTATTGTTTTAAGGACTTATTGATGTGCTACATGTTTTGGATTAGCTAACTATCTTTACTTAGGAAAGATAGGTAGGAAAGGTTGACTCAAGTGTGTCAGGATTATTCTCAAGTGAATATCCATCTCAAGTCATAAGAAGTATTTGGTTTATCTAGGACAACTTTCTATAGACACTACCAATCCTATAGGTCTCCTTTAAAGGGTTTTAATTCTAAGGTCAAAGCATTTGCTCTGATACCAACTGTGGTGACCCGGCATACCACGTACTGCATGGTGTAGTATGCAAGTCTGATATAACACCAATGAAACAACGTTCCACTAGTATTATATCGCTTAGAGTGGTACAACAGAAACATATGCGGGTCCAAGGCATGTCTATAGAATTACATACAGACTCTGTTACATAAGATCAGCACAGCCTCCTACTATCCAATGAGGTAAATCTGCAAATAAACTCCAGAAGAACGACTCGTAGTCTAATTCTATCACGAACTCTATTTGTAGAGTATTTGACTAGCTATAGGGCTATGAATAGATTCCAGCTAAATAGGAGCTAGGTTTAGGAAGCTAGTTCCCTTCTATGGCTAAACTAGGTTTTCTCCTTGTTGGATGTGGTATTTGATTACTCTGACAGGGTCCTGTCTCGTGAAGTAGTTGTTGACTCCTCGGCCTTCGAGTTGCACGGTAGATCCTCCTTTGATGCCTCCATATCTAAGCAGGGGATTTAAGAGTGGGATGAGTACGAGCGTACTCAACAAGTTCATTATAGGAAAGAGGTGTTTAATGCACTAGCTACAGCATTAGACCAGAAAGTCTAATACCAATGCAAGTTTTCATAACCATTTCTTCAAAAGGTTGCTTTTATTCAGAAGAACTATGTCCGTCAGCCTTCACCGGTTTACTAGAACTTCATGGAGCTCCTTTCCGGCCGCTGTCATAGCTCCATATCCCGGAACAGGGAGTGACAGGTCACGGTTCTTTACACTCTGCAGAGGTGTGTTGCTTTACCCATAAGAGATCTTAACCTTGGTGCCAACCGGGCAATTTCCCCGTCCACACTTCCTATGTTGTGAGGCCTGGTATAAGGTCTAGCCAATCATGTTCCTCCGCTACCTCGAACACCCACCCGTTGTTGCATGCGCCGACCCTGGGTCCACGTCGGTCCCATTATTCCTGTAGATTTCAAGGTGGACCCCGACCACGACAACAGTGCTGGGCTCTACCATACACTCCTACGCCGGTGGCTGCAACCCATCATAGACCGCAATACCGTGGGGACTTAAGGCTTCCCCAGCCAACCGCTTGCACTTCGAGCGACAAGTGTCTACGGACTATGCCGTGGGGACTTAAGGCTTCCCCAGCCAACCGCTTGCCCTGACAGATACAAGTGTCTACGGTAAAGCACATCCGTTGATGAACGAGAGGTGGAAACACTTTTGACTACTCCGTCCCACTCCGGATCTTATGGTTAACACGGGTATTACGGCACAAGAATCACTGGCGACATTTGTTGTTTAATCCTAGATGGATATAAGCCCGTGCAATGGAACCTCCACCATATCAACACAATCCATGGTTCCATTGCCCACCACATAGTCATATTCATAGTTATGAAAGTAGTGGTTTTGATTTTTATGCAATAGTGATAACCATAATACTTTGCAAGTAATTTGATAGAAATACTCAAATGACATGAGCAAGTGATGAACTTGCCTTTCTTGACTGCAAGATTATGCAGGCAAGGTCTTCGATACGTGATAACTCCAAATTCTGAAATAGCATCATCGTCCGGTAAGAATGATGTTTAAAAGATTGGCAAGGATGCAATAATGCATAAGAATGAGATGCAATCGCTCTAAGCGTGTCCTAACCCCGATGATTTAGGATCAGTGAGTTGTAATGATTGGTTTAGGGTGTGTTGCGCTTTTAGAGTGATTCACATACAAGGTTCTTATTAAGGATTGGTTGCTTGGTATCATAAACAGGTAGATAATAAAGCATAATAATCAATTGAGCACACAAAGAATGATAATTAGCATAATGTTAACAGGTAAAGAACAGTGGTCATTTTAGTACTATATGACATGGTTAATGATTAATTATCATATACTTTTAAAAGAATAACTTTTGAAGAACATGTTCTTTAATAAAGAACAAGTATGGTAATTAAGTGGGTGGTTTTCTATGGTTGACTATGGCTTCATGTAGTTGTTGGGATAGGTATTAGATGGATCCCAACAAAGTTGGATTCATCAACACCTAGGGCTTGTAAGGTTAAGATAAGCCTAGGCATCCTAAGCAATTCATTATACATGGTTGTTGTCAAGGTTGGTTTATCTTGCTAATGATAGCTGGCTAAGGTTTATAGGTCCTTATAAGCAGGGTTGATGATGATTCCTTATTTTCTTCAAAAGAATAACTTTCGAAGAACATACTTCTTAAGTAAGAAGATATATATCAATTAGGGTTGAGGTGGCCTAGGTTTTACTGTTGGTTCTGTTAAGTAAGGAATAATTGGCCCCTAAATAGGATGGTTGATAATTAGTATCCAACACTAGTAGGGTTTAGTGGACTATAGTGATGTACTGGTAAATAATTGGTGTGGTTGCTACTAGGGTTCATCACAATGGTGTGATGCTAAATTAGGATGAGTAAGGATATGATTCTTGATAATAAGGACTAAGGTTGATCCTATTGGATCATCTAGGTAGGATAGGTGTGCATACATGGAATACGGAATTATGGATAAAAGGGCTCCTACATTTTATGTGAACATGGCAAGTATTAATTTGGTAATTATGGTTCTGTGGATGAAAATAGAACACCATGATTACAAGTGAGGATCTAGGGTTTAGGTTTGAGAAGTAAATTAGGGTTCACATGTATAATGGAACTATGGTTCCGAGTAGAGTTAGGGTTTTAGGGTCCCACATGAAATTATGGGTTCCTGGTTCTATTACTTATGCAATTAGGGTTTTCTAAATACCCTAAAGTTCTTGAATTAATAGCTTCACTTTAAGGTTGAAGTTATTAATAACTTTGAAATAAAATTAATATTGGATTTGGCATTTTATTATTTTTAAATAATTAATAATCAAGATAATTATTATCTAGGGTTTAAATCCTTCTAATAAGGATTTAACAAAATAATAATCAAAGAAAATAATTTATAATGTTTTATTCAACTTCTTACTGGTTTTTATTTATTTTAGAAACTTTTCTTAATTTATTGAATTTTAATTGAATTTGGAATTAAAATTAAAGGCTTAATTAATAAGTATTAAATAAGTGAATTTTTATTAAAAATAAAAATTTCATTTTATATTTTTATTGGATAGAGTTTTCTTTTCTAAGAATTTTAATGTCTCATTTGTATTTTTCTGAATTATTATGAATTTTATACGAATTTGTAAAGTTGCAGCATTTATTGAATTGAAATTAAAATCAGAAGAATTGCTAAATGTACCCGGCCAGCATATACCCACAGTCTATGACTGGTGGGGCTGCTGCCAGGTCAGCTGCCACGATGGCTTGACCAAGTCCAAATTGCCACCGTGGCAAGGATGTTGCTGGCCGACGGCCAGACGAGATCATCGCCGGCGACTGAGGTTTTCCGAGGCGCTGTGCGTGGGCTCGTTAGAACCGGGGCGACGAGACGAACCTAGTGCTAGCGGCGCCGCCCCCTATTGGTCACCGGCGTAACTCCGGCGAGCACAAACAGCGGCGGCGGTCATGGTTTCACGGCGGTAAGGTGCTACGGAACAAATTGGGAAGCAATATTAGCATCAACCGACGGGAAATCTTACCCTGATGCTCTATAGCTCATCGCTGGAGTCGATTGAGGACGGTGGTGAAGAGGCGGTCGCCATTTCCCTCGCAGTACTGCGAAAGGGAAAAGCCGAATTCGCTCTCCTCCGAGCTCCCCTTGACGCGCCCATTTACCAGGTGGACGAGGACATTGTGGCGCGCCTCCAGAGCTCATCAGCGAGCTACGGGGTGGTCGGGATCGACGGATTGCTAGAGTTGCTGGCAGGTTAGGGTTTCGGAATAGCTGCGGGAGGAAGAAAAGTGAGGCGCTAGGGTTTGCTCCTCGTATTTATACGGCTCCTCTCGGCCTTCGGCGTTCGTGGGCGTCTGCGCTGGCGGTCGGGACGTGGAGCTCGCCATCGCCGTGGCGGTCTGCTGCGCGTCGAGGGGGAGAAACGAAGACGACGACATCTCCCCATCTTTATCCAAGCGAAAGGGTACCTGGGCATGTTTGGGCCGTGCTGGGCTGAGTAGATTGGGCTTCGGGTGGGCCAGTTGCTGGGCTGCTGCACTCTGGTGAGGTCCAGGTAAGCCTCCTCTTCTTTATCTCTTTTTTTTACTGTTATATTTCTTGTTTTGAATTCTGGTTTTGTAATTCTGTTTTGAATTCATATCTGAATTCAATTATGCTTTCAGATGTTTTATACCTATTTTTAATTAGGGCTTAACATTAATAATCATGGCATGACTCCATTGTCTAATCTAATGTGTAATGCATGATTTTATTTATATCCTTGTGGTTTCTATTTAATTTTCTATGTAGTCATGATTTTGTGTGTTTCTATGAAATTCCTTTTCGTCCCTGCAATATATCTCCTTTTTGAATTATTTAATGTGGGGGATTGCTTCCCAAAGCATTTTAAAGATTTTTATGAGGTCCTGGTTTCTTATTTGGGAGTATTGTCCATTTGCATATAATTTTATGTGAGCAACCTTTTGTTCAGGTTTGGTAAGTTTGATGATTATCCATATTAAAACTAACATTAGTATTATGGTTTCATAATCCTTAGAAATACCTAGAGTAATTATTGCCCTCATCATGGTTTGGTCTTGGTTGTAAAGATAAGTGATTGATCACCATCATGGTTTTAATCAAATGGTTTAGCACTAGATTTTACTTAAGTTCCATATTTAAGCATGAACTTTAATTAGTGAACAGTTCTAGGGTTCTCATCTTATTCACCTAATGGCAATTGGTTTGGATCTCACTTAGGGTCTAAGTTTATATTATGATCACCATAGTGATACACATTCTAGGTTTGAGATATGATTACAGGTTGTAGAATTGAGATGACACCATTTTATATTTGCTAGGCTTTAGTCTCCCCTTACCAAGGTAATATGATTACTTGCTTAATAATTTATGTACTCCTTTAGTGAATGAGTACATGGGAATTGGTTTTATCTTCTACCAATAGATTTGTAATATTAGCCTTAATCTATCATTAAGGTAATTAAAGTGGTTATGGTTCCTTTTATAGTTAACTATAGTTATAATGATGGGTGATTTCTCATCATGCAAAGTATAGAATTTGGCACTAGGTTTTCCTTATGTTCTTAATATCCTCTGCCTCAAGTTCTTAGGGTTTATGATTACTACTCAATTTATATTGATCAAGGGTTGGCTTCTGAGTTATCTCTCAAGAATTTAGGTCTCTCACTCCCAAGTTTAAGTATTGTCTTGATGAACTAAGGTATAGCACTTCTATTTTATTTTCTAGGATGGGCATATTATGGTTGTCTCAATAGTTTATATCCCAGGAGAATGCCTGAGATATTACTTAGGGTTCTTTCCAGGGAATGATGATATAATCATCTGGTATATGGATAGTTTTCTCCCTTCATTTCAAGTGTTGCCTCATCTATCTTAAGTATAACACCAAAGCTTGAGCTCTCTCATTTAGGAATGGTGATTCTAGGTTTTATGGTGTACTCACAATATCTCAATAGGCATCAAGTCTAAAACTCCACTTGACTATCTTGGTTGAATTAATTCCCCCTTACTTTATCAATTTATAGACAAGGTATTATTTCATGTAATATTAGGTTATCTCACCACTCCAAGGGAAATGGTTTACAACCTAATACTTTAGTTCAAAGATTGTCCTTTATTCATTAATAGGTAAAGCTAGAATTGGTATGAGTGGTCTCTCTCTCTCATATTTGGGGGAAGGACTTTAATGCTAACCTAAGGTTAGGCTCCATAGAGAATGATGTGGTCACCAATATCTATGGTTAACATAAATGGATTCTCTCTCTAGGAATTGTCTTGAATAATATTCTAGGGTTCCTCTTAAAGATGATGGTTTGAATACTTGGATGTATATCCAAGGTTCAGTTCAAGGTTTAACTCAAGGTTTGTTATTGCTTCTCAATAATTAATAGAACTCTCCCCTCTCTAGGTTTGATGTAAAGCTATTTGTAATGGAGAGGAATATATACTTCTTGAGTGGATCTCCTTGTTATAATTCCTATGTGGAAGTGGAATGAATACCATGAGGTTTCATGGTAGGATCATAGATTAGTCTTAGAACATGAAAAAGATGAGTGAAGAATGGTTTCCCAATTATTGTTACTTGATTTCCAATTAATTGTAGGTTCATATGTTATGGCAGGGAATTCCATATTATGATCTTTTATAAGATCAAGCAATTGATCATTGAGTAAAGTGTTGTTGTGTTGATTATTAGTTCCATTTGATCTAACCCCTTAGATCAAATCATCTCTACCCAAAACAAGGTTTTATCAAAGTCACATTGAGGTTTATAGCGCTTGACTTGATGAGCTACTTCAATTCCACCAAGGTCAAGTGAAACTTCAGTTACTGTGACTGTTTTACTTTAAAGCGCGAAAATTCCCCAGATTTTCTATGCATGAATGCAATGCACACATCTGTTTCCTTTATTTTTGTAACCCCAATACCTGGGATATTACAGGGTGCCTTGTCAGCGAGAGGACGTGATGGTTCGCATCGGCCGCGACGCGGGAAGGTTGGTCGTCGACGTTTAATGGCCTCCCGCGCGGAAACCGAGGCGGCCACGAGAGCAGCGACTGGCCACGCGGCCGGAGGCTAGTTTGGTTCGTTTGTGACGGCAGGCCGAGTTGTGTCTGGGATTGTCCGTTCGCGCGAGCTCGACGGCGCGCTCGCTGCCGAAGCGCTATTCCCAGTACGGGTTGTCGAGGGCATTCTCCGGGAGGCTCCTCTCCTCCGGCGTCATCTCTCACCGCCGTTGCCTGGCGAGGGCCCGCGTCTGTGGTCCTCGCGGCGGCGGTGGCGGCACGGCGAAGCCGCCGTTGGAGACGAGCCAGCCGTGCGGCAGCTTGTACTGCACTGGCAAGGGGATGCGGTGCCAGTACAACACGTCAGCCTCGTCGTACGACAGCTGCGTCGAGCGGAGGATGTCGCCGCCGCCGGCCTGGTCGTTGTGCGCCATCGCGTTCGCGTGCGGGTGGTGGTTCGCGCAGAGGTTGAGGACGACGGCGGCTAGGGATGACGGCGGGGAAAAGAGAGGAGTGCGCGCTGGTGTGGTTTTAAGGAAGGCGGCGGACGCGCATTGAAGGCGCGTGGGTAAGGTAGGTGGACGCCGCGTGGCCAGTCGCCACCCTCGCCATTTTGGTTTCCGTGCAGGAGGCCATTAACGCCGATGACCAACCTCCCCGCGTCGTTTCCGATGCGAACCGCCGCGTCCCCTCGCTGACAAGGCGCCCCCACCCGCGAAAACCGTCGTTCCGCGAGGCGCCGGCGCGCCCGATTCGTGCCCTTAGCGAAGGGGCCGGCACGGGGTTTCCTGCGATTCTATTGGGCTCCAAAATTGGCCGGCGCCATTTGGGGCGCACCGGTGCGAGCCCATTTTCGTCTCCGGCCCCAAATTGCTATCGGGCCGCCGGTGGAGATGCTCTTATATGTTTCTATTGTGTTGAAAGGGAAGAGAACATTTTCACTTATATGTTCCTTTTGTGTAGAAATGAAGAGGAATTTTCACTTATATGTTTCTATTGTGCATAAATGAAGAGGAATTTTTTTACTTCTATGTTTCTATTGTGTAGAAATGAAGAGGAAATGCCAAATTGCGGTACTTTTGAAAAACATGAAGCAAAGAAGATTGCAGCTTCTTCAACACCGTTGCTAATAGATGATGAACAAACCGAAGACGGTGGGCTTTAATTTGTTGGCATGCATTGTTCGGAGAGGATATATATCGAAAAAGGTACATGCCAACCGTATTGTACCACCCCAACTTTTGTGACCTTGTTTAATTGTCCTGAGTGCAAAAATCAGGGGGAACAAAAAAAATTATAAGTGGTAATTAAGATGAATTGCTTTGTTTTGCTTGTAGATGAATGCCGGATGCCGGCGGACTTGGCAGCTGAAGGGATAGGAACGGGCTGACCCTACCTACGGTAGCTGTCGGTGGATAGGGATGGAGCTCACCCGGCCCTTCCGAGAGGTGGACTTCGCCTGACCTGCAGAAAAAATCGCGAGACGAGGCGGCACGAATTGAGGGATGGAAGGGAAGGTGAGGTGGAGGGCTACGACGCTGGTGCACGCCGGAGAATCCATAGGGGAGGCATCTGATTTACCTAGCACATCCAAACACCTCAATTTAAGGTATTCAGGATGTGAATGCATCAATATCCAATACCAAGCGTTAATACAAACATCCGTAGTACACGTTACGTAGAGCTGCAAGAGTACATTTACAAGCATGATATGAATCGTTGCTCAGCAGGGCTAAGCATGTGGACTTTAAGAGAGTGGCGGTTTCAAACCTAGCTAAGATCAATGGTACCCCACCTCAATTTAAAACGGTACTCCAAGCCATCAAGACTCTATAAAAGTGCTTGCATATGTGCCATATCAAGGATAAAATGAGGAGAAACAAGCAAATGCTAGAAGTTCCAGTAGAAAAGATAAGGGACATTTGACAAGGTATCAACTTGTCAATGCCTATGGATTGTAGGCTAGGGTTTAGTTGGAAGTAGAGGGTAAGTAGATCTCGAAGGTTTCAGCCGAAAAGTACTCGACGATTATGAAAACTAGGGTTTGTAGACAATGATTCAATTATCTCTTCGTCCCTCGACTCCCCCTTTATATAGGAGGTGGAGCCGAGGGATTCGTGCTATACAAGTTACAGAGACCGGGACGGTTTCTAACTCATCCCGCCAGATTACAAATAACACTTCCTATTACAACTCTTAACCTTCCTTAGTATATCTTGGGCTCCCGAATCTTCTTATTCTTCGGGTAGTGGACCTCCAGTAAACCCCGGGTACTATCTTCGGCAGGCCCATTTGGGATGCCTATGTCAGTAGCCCCCGAGATTTTGCTTGAATCGTAGAATCAGGGAAAATCGCCACTGTTTATTTTTATTCGAAAGCTTTAACTTTCTTATATTTCTTCGCATAAAATTCTATATTGTACAGGGATAATGGTAGTTGGGGCTAGTTCATCTGACGGATCAGGTACTAGTTAACTGCTCTAGTGGCAATCCGCAAAAACCTACTTCAAAATCACGTCCCTGGACATGATCTCGGGATACTGGTGTAAACTTCGACAGGTGCCGCTTAAGGTCTTACCATTCTGTCGAGTCCCAGTCAAATTTATCGGGTACCTAACGCGTCCGTTAGGATTTTTCTTCGTATCTGTTGATACGGATAAAAGCGACGAGAGCGCGATCTTTGGCGATGCCACGCCCAGCAGAACGGATCTGGGGTCTTACCTTCGCAAATTTGCGGCATTCAGAAATTGATCGCAACTTTGGCGTTCTGAGAATATATTGTCGAGTGCTTTTCCGGCTGTTGGAATGGCACATTTTATCGAGTCAAATATGACTTATACTGCTCTCCTGATGGGAGTATATGTAGAGTTAATTATAACTCGAAATATACTCTCTTGCTTTTCTATCTTTCCTTTGTTAATTTCATCGGGCACGCGAACAGCGTTCCCGATGGGAGTAGCCCCCGAGGCTACAACCAAGAACTTGTGCTTGGTTGTAGGCTCAACATTTTAGTCCACCTTGTCGCTATATTGTCATTATTTCCCCAATATGATTTCTCTCTTCTTTCTTCTTCTTTTTTTTTATCTCTCGGGTGCGCGAACAGCGCTCCCGATGGGAGTAGCCCCCGAGGCTACAGCTAAGGACTTGTGCTTAGTTGTAGGCTCCCGCAATTTCTATACTGCCATACTCGAAATTTTACTTTTTGTCAAAGTAGCCCCCGAGCATTTGGGCAAAAACTTGTATTTGATCAAAGGCTCCCAAAGTATTTAATAATTCCTCCTGTCGCCAATCTTCTTTTATTTTTCTTGTCGACATGCTTCCCTTAATCAAAATTGCTTCATCTCTGTTAGTAGTCATGATTTTTCTGCCTTGTGGGTCCATTGTTTCCACCATGTTGACACGTCGGGCAAGTGGGGGACACACGTCCTCCGCTTTTTCTGGCGCACGTACGGTAACGCCTATCTCAGTAAAAATACCTTTTTACCCTTGTATCTAGAAGATCTTTTTTCACCACACGATTTCTTCATCCAACGGCACACTGCTTCACCCGATTCTTATATAAACCTTTCTTCAACCTCCGTTCACTCCCTCGCTTGCGCCGCTCATCTGTTCCTCTTCGCAAAAGCTTCCCCTGCGCCCAACTCTCTCTGATCTTCCGCACTCACGAACATTGCTCTGCCCATTGCCGTTGATGCCACCGCGCACGCGACTCACTCGCCACAGCACTCCAGAATCCAAGATGGCCGCCGAGGATCTTGAGTGGGAGAGATCTAAAATCTCCAACCAGGACATCAACATCTTTGAAGAGGCTTGGCCTCATGAAGAAGGAAGACGC
Source organism: Lolium perenne (assembly GCF_019359855.2). Taxonomy (NCBI): domain Eukaryota; kingdom Viridiplantae; phylum Streptophyta; class Magnoliopsida; order Poales; family Poaceae; genus Lolium; species Lolium perenne. Next base: position 48,623,443 of record NC_067244.2, read on the forward strand.
CATCCGCTTTCCCAGCGAAGAAAGCTACCCCAAGCCTCCAATGGAGTACCGGGTTAGTTTCGTTGATCACCTCATCCGCGGCCTTTCGGCCCCAATTCACGATTTCCTCCGCGGCCTTCTTTTTGTTTACGGGATTCAACTGCACCAGTTGACCCCCAATTCCATCCTTCACATTTCTATTTTCATCACACTTTGCGAATGCTTCCTCGGAATCCCTCCTAATTGGGCTCTGTGGAAACGCATTTTCTGCCTCCGCCGCAATGGCTCCCACAACGTCACCTATAACATAGGCGGCGTTGTTATCTGTGTCCGAACTGATGTTGATTACTTCGACGTCAAATTTCCTGATTCTGTCCAAGGATGGCGCAAAAAGTGGCTCTACATTCACGAAGAAAGCGCCAACTCTGTTGAACACAACATAATTCCTTTCGACGGAAGTGCCAGAATTCAGCGCCGCCGCTCCTGGGATGCCGAAGCTTCCGAAGAAGAGAAAAAGGCGACAGAGGCACTCATGTCTCGTATTCATCAGCTTCAAAACACTCGAGGCAAAGAGCTGTCTGGTGTTCAAATCACTGCCTACTTTCTTAGGATTAGAGTGCAGCCTCTTCAGGCTCGCAAAAATCCCCTTTGGACGTATTCTGGTGAAAACGACGCCAACAGAATTTCCAGTGATCTTTCCTCAAAGGACTTGGAGAAGTTGATTCGAAGAATTTCTCGCCTGGGCAAGAAGGATTTCTTCTCTCTCTTTTTATATCTCGACAGAGAAACTTGCAGAGGCTAACAAATGTGCCGACGCACTTGCTCAAAAACTTGAGCAAAGTGAGGCGGCTCGTAAGAAAGCCGAACTTGTTGCTAGCGAAGCTAAGGCCGAGGCTGATGAAGCCAAGGCAAAAGCTGCTAGTGTCGAGGAACTGCAGAAAAAACTTGAGGATACTGCATCTGCCTTAAACGAGCACAAAGCTGCACAAGCTGCTCGTGAACAAGTGATCCTCAAGCGCTTGAAATCACAGAATCGACGCACTTTCAGTAATACCCTTGATCCCTTTTATTTTTATGAAAACCGCTGTTTTATTTTTGTTGACCAATGTTTTGTTTCCTGTGGCAGACCAGACAAACCAAGATTTTGATCTGGCGAATCCCGTCGACGACCCTCTCCTTGACACACTTTCTTACCTGGAGCTTCATGGGTCCGAGATTCGTGAAGGCGTGGCAAATGCTAATGCAGGATTGTCGGCGTTGTTCCCCTACTTCTTCCCGAAGAAAGAGGAGCCCTCGACTTTCCTTAACCTTGCCAAGATGTTCAGTGTACCAGAAGACCTTGGACTGAAGATGCGCCAAGAAAATATGAAGATTGCCGTCGAAAGCACTGTCGCTTTGGTTGCTGACAGTCAACAGGCTGTTGATTGGACGAAAGTTGGCGACACCGAGCAGATAGAGCAATCAAGATGGAGGTCGCTGATTAAGGCAGCCAAGCCCAACACGAAGAAGATCTTGGCCTATCTCGGGATCAAACCAGCGTCGACTCCTAGCTCATCAAGGCCGGAGGTCTAGTTGCATGCCTCTTTATTTTTCTTTCTGTTTCTTTTGCTCTTGTCGCCAAAGTAGTCATTTGGCGACACGTACTTCCTTAGCTCCACTGTAATGCCACTGTAATTATTCCGAGAAATTAATGAGAATTTCTATCTTTGCTTGTTGTTTGATGTTGGCTTGTTTAAATTTCAGTTGATATTTGATAACTATACTCCATCTTCCGCTCCTTCCGATATTTCGCCTTCTTCTTCTCGCTCGAGAAGAGCTTTTGCCAAATCTTGCACTGCCGAAGATACCTTGTCGCAAGAACTGGATGAACTTCGACAACAACTTCAGTATGCGAAGAAGCAAACACTTGTGATGATGGAAAAGTCTCATAAGTCATCTGAAGCCGAAAAAATTGCACTTCAGCAAGCTCGCGAGGCCATGGCTGCTAAGGAAATTGCTGCTTCCGAGGCTGAAAAGGCAACTACTCGAGAAAATTTCATGCTCGAGTTAATGAATGAAGCCAGTGCAGATATGTCGGGTATGCTTGTTTCGTCCTTCGATATCTTTCATCTTCATGCTATGTTTCTTAAAGGTTTCTACTTCGTTGTTTTGATAGGTTCCTTTACTGATGCTGCTGCCGAGGAAGAGAGGGTAAATACTAGGACGAACCTCCTTGTTAACCTTTCCCTTGACCATGGTTCTCTGTTTTGGGCTACTCCGGAGAGGACCCGCCAAATTGTCAGGTTTCAGGATCGCGCCTCTCAAACTCGTGACTTCCTTAACTTCTGTACCAAGACCTTGTCTATGGTTTATAATTCCATGTTTCCTCGAAACACTCAACCAAAAACTCTTCCTGAGTTAATGGAGAAATTCAAAGATGCTCACAGGATCCATGACTTCGTCAGAGCTCAATTGGTAGCTGGCGCCAGATTTGCTCTTATCATGCTTCAGATCTGCCACTCAAATCTTGACCTTACCCAAGTTGTCGCGAAAGTTCATCAGAAGGTAAAACGTCGAAGAGTTGGTGTTGACAGGATTGACACGAAGGTTTCGCCTGTAGCCGAAGAAATGATTGAGGACCTTCTTCGGATGGACGCCGACTTTTTTGCCGACGGTCATTATGCTGACTTTCTTGGCGCTGCTCCTGAAGAAAACAGAGTTACCCTTGATAACATATTGAATCAAGACTAGTTATTTTCCTCTTGTAGATATTTCGTCTTTGTAACCCATGACTATGATTATATTGTGAAGCAATCATTATATTTCTATGTTTTGTCTAGCCCCCGAGTGTTTCGGTGACTCTTTACTGTATTTGTATATTGCGAGGTTTTGAACCAAGGCATTTATGTATTTATGGCGAATATGAGCCCCCGAGCTTCTTTATTGAGTACTATTTTGTATTTTTACTGACTCACGAGGTACTTTAATACCAAGGCAAGGTTTTTTCTTTTTCGATGAACTATATTGAAATTCGTCGGAGCAAAGACTTTGAGCATGTCGATAAAGAGAAAGTTATATTGACACTATCTTTATTATATTGCAGCACCGCGAGCCCGCCTCATTAAAAACCTTTCCCGGCCCCACTCGGTGCCCCGAAAAAGGAAAAGAGTGCGTCTGAAAACTCGCGGGCGTTTCAGTACATTGAAGTTTTACAAGGACTATATTTTGACTCTAGGCGTAGATCCGCCTGAGTTGCGCCACGTTCCAGGTGTTTGGCTCCTCCACCCCTGTCTTCTTGTCCTTTATCCTGTATGCTCCTCCTCCGATTACTTCCGTGACAATGTAAGGGCCAAGCCATGGTGACTCGAGTTTTTCATGACTTTTTTTGCGTGAGCCGAAGAACTAGGTCTCCCACCTGGAAAGATCTTGGCCGCAAACGTCGACTGTGGTAATTCTTCAAGTCCTGTTGGTATTTGGTTACCCGAGACAGTACTTCATCTCGGGCTTCATCAAGTGCGTCGACGTCATCTTCTAGCGCTTTCCTCGAGATTTCTTCGTCATATTCGACGACACGTGGGGAGTTGTGCTCTATCTCGATTGGTAATACTGCTTCTGCTCCATGAACCAAGAAAAACGGAGTTTCCTGTGTTGCTGTGTTTGGTGTTGTTCGGATGCTCCACAACACACTTGGTAGTTCTTCTGGCCAGGTATGCCGAGCTTTTTCCAGTGGTCCTAACAAGCGTTTCTTGATGCCATTGCAGATGATGCCATTGGCTTTCTCGACTTGCCCATTGGTTTGAGGATGTGCAACTGACGCAAAGTGCAACTTGATACCCACCTCTTCGCAATAATCCTTGAATTCGTGGGATGTGAAGTTACTGCCGTTGTACGTGACGATCTTTGTGGGGCACTCCAAATCTGAAGACGAGGCCTTTTATGAATTTTACTGCGGATGCTCCGTCTGGTGAATTTATCGGCTTCGCTTCTATCCACTTTGTAAATTTGTCGTGACTACTAGCATATACTCCTTTCCTCCTGGCCAGGATTTGTGTAACTTGCCCACCATATCAAGTCCCCATTGGGCAAAGGGCCATGACAATGGTATTGGTGCTAGCTCTGCTGCTGGAGAGTGAGGTTTTGCGGCAAACCTTTGACACGCGTCGCAAGTTCTTACTATGTCCTTGGAGTCTTCGATTGCTGTCAACCAATAAAATCCTGCCCGAAAAACCTTGGCTGCAATAGCTCGACTACTTGCGTGGTGGCCACATATCCCTTCGTGTACATCCTTCAGAATTATTCTTCCTTCTTCGGGTGTGACACACCTTTGCAAGACGCCTGAAATACTTCGCTTATACAATTCTCCTTTGACCACCGTGAAAGCTTTGGAGCGTCGAATTACTCGCCTTGCCTCAACTGGATCGTCGGGTATTTCTTTCCTGAGGATGTATGATATGTACGGCTGCATCCACGGTATCTGTATCACCATGACCAGGTCCTGATCTTCTTCTTCTTCCTCTTGCTTTTCCTTGGTAGCCCCCGAGGGTTTCTTCTCCTTCTTTTTTGATTTTGTCGATTTGGTAGATCTCTCTGTTATCTCTTCCCAGAATACACCTGGCGGGACTGCAAGGCATTGTGACCCGATGTTTGCAAGAACGTCGGCTTCGTCGTTGCTTAATCTACTAATATGATTTACTTCGCATCCATCGAACAACTTCTCGAGCTCGTTGTACACCTCTTTGTATGCCATCATGCTATCATTGACTGCGTCACATTGGTTCATAACTTGCTGAGCCACCAATTGTGAGTCGCCAAAGATTTTTAGTCGAGTTGCACCACAGGCTTTCGCCATCTTCATCCCGTGTATGAGAGCCTCATATTCTGCTTCATTGTTAGATGCGTTAGGGAATGTCATCCGAAGGATGTATTTCAACTTGTCGCCTTCAGGTGATATGAGTACTACTCCTGCGCCAGCCCCTTCTAGTCTCTTGGACCCATCAAAGTTCATGGTCCAGGTTCTCGACAAGTCTGGAGGTCCTGTGTTTTGCAACTCCATCCACTCTGCGATGAAGTCCGGCAGAACTTGCGACTTGATTGCTTTTCTTTTTTCATACGTGATGTCCCGAGGGGAAAGTTCTATTCCCCAAAGGGAGACACAACCCGTAGCTTCTGGGTTGTTCAGTATATTTGACAAGGGAGCTTCATTGACCACTATGATCGGGTGTGCCGAAAAATAGTGGCGCAGTTTTCGTGCTGTTGTGAACACTCCATATGCTATCTTTTGGTACTGAGGGTACCTTTGTTTTGAGGGCGATAAAACTTCGCTAACGAAGTATACTGGCCTTTGCACGCCGTGGAGTTTTCCTTCTTCTTCCCTTTCGACAACTAGCACCGTGCTCACCACTTGGGGCGTGGCTGCGATATACAGCAGGAGAGGTTCCTTTTCCTTCGGTGCCACCAGAATTGGTGGTGTCGAGATTGTGCGCTTCAAATCCTCGAAAGCTCTGTCGGCTTCTTCATTCCACTGGAATTTATCTCCTTGCTTTATCAGAGCGTAGAATGGTAACGCTTTTTCTCCCAGCCTAGCGACGAATCTGCTCAAAGCTGCGACTCGCCCCGTTAGCTATTGTATTTCTTTCAACTTTGTTGGCTTCCTCACTGTTACGATAGCTTGTATTTTGTCAGGATTTGCTTCAATCCCTCTTGCTGAGACCAAAAACCCCAGAAGTTCTCCTGCTGGGACGCCAAAAGAACACTTCATCGGGTTCAGCTTCAGGCAAAATTTGTCGAGGTTGTCAAAAGTTTCCTTGAGATCCTCGATCAGTGTTGTTCCCTTTTTTGACGTTATGACGACATCGTCGATGTATACTTGCACGTTTTTTCCGATCTGTGTCGCCAAACACTTCTGCATCATTCTCTGATATGTTGCTCCCGCATTTTTTAGACCGAAGGGCATTGTTCTGTAGCAAAACACGCCGTAAGGTGTAATAAACGCGGTCTTTACTTCGTCTTCTTCTTTCAATCTGATCTGGTTATAACCAGAATATGCGTCCAGGAAGGAAAGACGTTCACATCCAGCCGTGGAGTCGATAATTTGATCGATCCTCGGGAGGGGAAAGTGATCCTTTGGACAATGTTTATTGAGACCGGTAAGTCGACGCACATGCGAAGGACCTTAGTGTTTTTCTTCGGCACCAGCACAGGATTTGCTACCCATGTGGCTTCTGTAAATATCTCTTTGATAAAACCAGCTTCTCGTAGTCGATTGATTTCTGACAGCATGGCTTTGCGGTTTGGTTCCGAAAAACGCCGCAAAGGTTGTTTTATTGGTCTCGCTACTGGATCCAAGTTTAGGTGGTGCTCGGCAAGTTCCCTGGGTACTCCTGGCATGTCAGCTGGACACCATGCGAAGATTTTCCAGTGCTCACGGAGGAACTCGACGAGCGCGCTTTCCTATGCGATATCCATGTCGTTTGCGATAGATGTCGTCTTTTTCGGGTCTGTCGGGTGAATTTGCACCTCTTTTGAATTTTTCTCGGTACTGAAAGTTGATTCTTTGTTTGGCCTTCCAACGTCTGGCAGCACGTCGTAATCAGTCATGCTTTTTGACGCCAAATACTCAGCTTGCATCCCGAAAGTTTCTGACAGCCGGTGAAAATCCTTGTCGCACTTATCGGCTAAGGCAAAGCTTCCTTTGACTGTGATTGGTCCCTTTGGTCCAGGCAACCTCCACAACAGGTATGTATAGTGTGGCACCGCCATAAATCTAGCATATGCTGGTCGTCCCAACAGAGCGTGGTACTGCGACGGAAAATCCACGACTTCAAATTCGAGCCTCTCGATTCTATAATTTTCTCGGGTCCCAAACTGAACGTCGAGATTGATCTTCCCCAATGGATAACTTGGTTTCTCCGGTGTGATGCCGTGGAACCTTGTGTCTGTTGGTTTCAAGTTTGCTAGGGATATGTTCATCTTCGTCAATGTATCTGCATACATAAGGTTTAAGCTGCTGCCGCCGTCTATGAACACTCGAGAGACATCAAATCCCGCGATAACTATTTGGCGAGAATAAGTGCTGACTGCCACGGTCGAGGAACTTGCTGCGGATGATCTCGCTATTGTGAAGCCGATATCTTGTCTGACCAATTAAGGTACTCAAGCTGTTGGTGGAGGCATTTTCTCCGCCATAAACACTGTCGTGAGATTACTTTACGAGCTCTATTGGACGGCCTTCCCTCGAATCATCGACACTGCTCCGTTGGAGTTAGGATCAACATAAGGTGGTGGTGGAGGTGCTGCCGCTATTCTGAGCTGATGCCGATTGTCCTCTGTAATCGCGGGAGGAGGCGGCAAGTGAATCTCGCTTCTGGGTTCTCGAGGATTTCTCTGTGCTGCCCGCGCGTTAGCGTTCTCTGCATATCGCAACATTGCCTGAAAATTTCGACAGTCTTTACGCAAGTGTCCCGACTGTCTTTTACCGTTCTTTGTCGAGGAAAAAGTGCATCGACACGGTCCATTCATCATCTCTTCGGGGGACACGAAAGGTCTCGGGAACCTGGGCCCGCTATTTTGTACATTGTTGCGAGAGTCGTCCCTGTTATCGCCTCGCTGCTCATCGCTTCTCGATAATCATCTCTGTTGTTTCCTCTGTATTTGTCCGAAAACCTGCCGAAATTTGTCCTGGAGCGTCATAGTTACAGTACCGCTGAGGAAATCTTCGCCTCGGTTGATAGTTTCGACCACGGTCCTCCTCGCGACCTATGCCGTTTGTTGTGGACAGCGTCTTCTCCATCTGCCCATTTATTTGCTATTTCCATTAACGCGGATCTTGTTTTTGGATTGGTCCTTCCCAAGTCCTCGACAAAATCTCCACGCCTCGACTCTGCGACAAACGCATCTATTGCTCTCTCGTCGAGATATATTTTCTGCCGAGTTTTTGATGATATTCCACCTTTGGATGTACTTTCTCATTGGTTCGTCTGGCTTTTGTCGACATGCTCTCAACTCCTCTAACGACGCAGGTTTTTGCACGTGGATGCGAAGTTCTTGACGAACACATCCTCGAAACTTTCCCATTGTCGATGGATCTGGTGTGAGTTTCTTTATCCAAGATCGTGCGGCTCCACTCAAATGCACCTGGATGCTTTGCATAGCTGTTGCCCTGGTTCCTCCTGTGAGCTTCACCGTCTCCAGATAGTCGACTAGCCAATCCTCTGGATCTTGAAGGCCGTCGAACTTCTTGAAATTATCGGGTAACTTGAATCTGAGGGGACTCGAGTTTTCGGACTCTCCTCGTGAAGCATGGTAAGCCGCACATATCTTCGTCGTTGAGCTGCGGAGATTGCCGATGATCTCTTACGCTTTGCCGCGCTCTGTCGACCCTTGCTTGTCTTCTTGTGTCTCTTGCTCCACTTGGTCCTTCTTTGCCGGCGCCGTTGTCTGCTGCTGCAGGTCGTGGACTATTTTGCCTTGCCGCTCCTTCGGGAGGCGTTGATACAAACGCTGTCCCCATAGCTCCAACTCCTGCTACCGCCATATTGTACAGTGTTTCCCTTGGGTCACCTGGAGGTGGTTTAGATGCAAGGATAAAAGCATGTGTCGCCATATACCCAGCCTCTGGTGTCTTAGGGATGATGTTTCCTCTTGTATCTATCGACATAAAGGACATGTCGAGGTTTTGGACCAAGTGCTCTCTTTCTGCTTCGGGTATGTGTTGCAGCCTTGATCTTGCTCTGTTCCGTGCCTCCCTGTGGCTATCACCCGAAGTTCTAGATTGTCGGCTTAGATCTGCCCTTCTTCTGCTGGATGCAGAAGCTGCCTCCTTTCTCCTGTTCAACTCAGCTGTCTGTTTTTCCAATTCCCTGGCGGCTCGTGCGAGCCTATATTGATATGCTTGCAATTCCTCTGGTGTGGCTGTGGTAGCCATTGGTTCTGTGCCGTTCATAGCTCTCGCGGCTCTGTCCCACGCTGCTTGTGAAAGTTGAACTCTATCTCGCGGCTCCGGCCCGACGTATTTGTTGCCCAGGCCTTGGCGCAGATTGGAGGGATCGACGTATGGATTTCCCAGACTGTCGAAAGCCTCAGATGTTTCCTCTTGATCTTCAATGGTGTAAATCTGATGATACTTTGTACTCAGATCTATGTTGGGTTTGGTGACATCATCGTTGAGATTGATGAAGACCTTGCCCACTGTGATAGATTTGTCGATGAAGTCGTAACTGTCGACATCGCTTGAGCCATCGCTTATATATGAGTCCGCAGATGACTCAAACGACATGTCGTTGAAGATCTTGGCGAGTTTCTCTCTTGCTCTGGTGCTGACGTAGCGTGTCGCCGAGGTTTCTTCTTCTCCTGACTCGGTTGACGATGCATAGCTTGAAAAATCGGAATCGACCACCGACGATCCCGACGAAATCGGAACCTCGACACGATACGATCCTTCCTTCTCGACGCGAAAGTGAAACCTTCCGAACGTCATCTCCATGGGCTCCGCCAGATACGCATATGCATCCAAACGGGAGGGTGGGTGAGGAACAAAATCGACAAGACCAGCAGCGATCTGTTTACCTCGATCCATTGTGTTGCTTGCGGTTGACGATGTCGAAGATCTTGAACGTGCCATCGAGATCAGATCCTTACGCCTCTAGTCCCCACAGACGGCGCCAATTGACAAGGTATCAACTTGTCAATGCCTATGGATTGTAGGCTAGGGTTTAGTTGGAAGTAGAGGGTAAGTAGATCTCGAAGGTTTCAGCCGAAAAGTACTCGACGATTATGAAAACTAGGGTTTGTAGACAATGATTCGATTATCTCTTCGTCCCTCGACTCCCCCTTTATATAGGAGGTGGAGCCGAGGGATTCGTGCTATACAAGTTACAGAGACCGGGACGGTTTCTAACTCATCCCGCCAGATTACAAATAACACTTCCTATTACAACTCTTAACCTTCCTTAGTATATCTTGGGCTCCCGAATCTTCTTATTCTTCGGGTAGTGGGCCTCCAGTAAACCCCGGGTACTATCTTCGGCAGGCCCATTTGGGATGCCTATGTCAACATTAGCTGAAATTGACATGTTCCAGTTACATGGCACACAAGTTCATACAGAAAAAGAATTTCATGGCACACAAGCCTTGACTGCCTCCATGGCGACTGGCGATATGCCGATCTAAAAATCCTCAGCCTCTCCACCGATTCCAATCCTCTATTCGAAGCTCTCCACAGTCAATCCAATCCAACTTCATTTCCCCAACCCTCTCTGTCACGCCCCACCATTTCCTGCAGCTACAATCGATAAGTATCCTCATGGAAGGAAAGCAACTAGAGGGAGGAAGTAAGGAATCGACCCACCAGCAGCCATCCCCTCCCTCCCAACTGGCTTCTCACCAATCTCTTCAGCAGCAACAATTCATGAAAGGAGATATAGAGGAAAAGCATTCAGAGGAAGAAGGTCAAGATGCGATTCAACAGCTTCAGGCTGAAGCGGCAGGTATGCCAGATCTGGCTTTGAATCTTAAGGCAATGATTTTATCAGAGCAAGGATTGAGTTCAGTGCAAGTAGATCAGATTAGTAAAGAGGAAGAACTGGATTTCTCTTTCTGCTTGCTAATGAAAATAGCATGCACGGGAGGCACTCCAAGAAATATCACTAGACAGGTTTTACAACAATCAATGACTAATGCTTGGAGGAATAAATACTATGCCATCTCTCAGGTTTCAAGTACTGTATTTTTGGCCCACTTCAGAACCTATGATGATATGATGGCCGTTTACACTAGTCAGCCTTGGGCAGTTGGATCAGATATTCTACTTTTTGAATGGTTTGATCTGTATGATGATGTTAATTCAAGCGAAGACTATAAGTTTGATTACATCTTTGTCACAATTAGAGCCTATGGCATACCTAGACTGTGCAGATCTTTTCGCTTGCTTACTGATATTCTGAACCAAGTCAGTACTGCTTCTGAATATCACATTTTGCAAGATAATATGTTGCATGCTAGACAAGACTATATCTGGGGAGTTGCAAAATTGAAGGTAAATGCTCCAGTGAAAGACAAAATCAAAGTTATTTACCCAGATAAATCTGCAGGCATTACCTTTTTGCACTATGAGAGAATTAAGAGAATCTGTATGTTTTGTGGTATTATGTTCCACACTGTTCAACAATGTCCTATTCGAACAAGCATGCTAAAGGAAAGATCCAGAAAAGGGCTATCTGTTCATGATTTTCCAGCTCAAAGACTTGGTGAATGGATTATAGATGAGAGTCTCATCCCAGCAGAAGCCCTTCAGCGAACTGCTTTTACAACTACTGGTTCACAGGCAACAGTCAATCCAGTGCTTGCAAAACTTCAGAAACTTTTTGCTGAAGATCCAAAAGGGAAAGGGAAGCAGATAGAAGGAAATCCATCGTTGTACCATACTTCTCATCAGAGGCAATCTGCGATGGAGCATGATCCTTTAATCTCTCCTCAGCACTATGCCGCATATGCCCCGCCTCCCGTCCCTACTATTTTTCCGCAGACCAGAATGCCTCCCAAAAGGCCCATGCCGAGCTCGGAACTGATACATCCTCATCAAACAAAGAAATCCACTAACCTACCACAGCAAGAGATTCGGAGAGAGACCAGAGCACATGAGATTATTAGCCAGACTACAGAATCATCTTTGAATGCAGCTATATCACCTCATCAAGTGGTTAATCCGGGAGTTCACATAAAGGACAATATTGGAAACTCTGCTGATGACATGGACATGGATCAAGGGGCGCTGGCGCCAGCCCTTAAGGTGCCACGGGCGCCATGAGGACCCTAGGATGGAATTGCCAGGGCATGGGCAAGATCCTTGGTAGTTCAAAGATGACTTATCTTGCCCGAATGATGCACTCCACCAACCCACAAGTAATTTTTGTCTCTGAAATTAAATCTTCAAAAGTCAAATCTGCTGATCTTGTTAGTCGTTTTAATATATCTGATGGTTTTGTAGTGCCTTCGAGAAGAAGAGCTGGTGGTCTTTGGTTGATGTGGAATGATGAGATTCAGGTGTCTGTTCAGAATTTCAGCTTTTACCTTATCTTAGCTACTGCTACTATTAAGGCATCCAACCTTAAGTTGGGTCTTGTATGTATCTATGGTGATCCCTATCATCGCCAAACTAGTTTAATCTGGGAGAAGATTGCCTCTTTTGTGTATGACAATGCAAATCTGCCAATACTATGCATGGGTGATATGAATGAGCTTTTGTATGATATGGATAAAAGTTCGCCTATTACCAATCGTTCTCGTTTAATTTTTTTTCATTCTTTGGTTAAAAACTGTGGCTTCTTTGATCTAGGTTATAGTGGGCCAGCTTATACCTGGACAAATAAACGCTTTTCCTCCAAACCGCTTTATGAAAGACTAGATCGTTGTTTAGTTAATGCAGAATGGTGTGCTTCTTTCCCGGTGACAAATGTTTATCATATGCCTTTAATGTACACAATCAGTGACCATGCTCCTATTTTGCTATCTACTGATGGTCAGGTTCGGATAGTGAAGCGTTCTTTTAAGTTTGAAAATTGGTGGTTAAAAGAACAAGATTTCCAAAATTATGCCAAAGAGGCTTGGAAAAAAACCTCCAGTAAATCTTTTTCTCAGAGAACTAACAATCTGGCTGGAGCTCTGAAAATTTGGTGCAGGAAAAAGAAGCCCTTGCAGCAAGAGATTACAGATTTGGAGAAGCAGATACAACAGATACAATCTCAAATACAAGAGCACCCCAATAATCTGCAAGATCAAGCACTGGAAAATTCCCTTGTTACTAGGTATGAACAGAGCCTCACAAAACTAACGGATTATTACATGCAGAGGGCAAAGAAGCAGTGGATTAAAGATGGAGACAGGAATACAAGTTTCTTCCACAGATCAATTCTAAAGCGTAGAAGAAGAAATACCATAGTCTCCATTAAAGATGAGTATAATAATGTTCTTTACATGCCGAAACAAATTGGCAACACCTTTGTGAATTACTTTCGGCATATTTTTGCATCTTCAAATATCAACTATGGCAGACCTTTTATTGATGCGCAACTTCCTCAGTCTAGTCAAGCTGATTTTACTTATTCTATTCCAGATAAGCAGGAGCTGTGGGACACCTTGCAGGACATGAAGAGAAATGCATCTCCAGGGCCTGATGGGTTTAATGTTGAATTTTACATAGCGACTTGGGATTGGATAGGCGACGACGTTACAAATCTGGTACATTCTTTTTATCAATCAGGAATTATGCCACCTCATATAAATGATACTCATATAGTCCTGATCCCTAAAAAACTTGTCTCTCTTGTGCCTGCTGATTATAGACCGATCAGTCTTTGCAATGTGGTCTACAAACTTATTGCTAAAACTCTTGCAAATAGACATAAAACTCATCTTCCAGATTATATTCATCCTTCACAACAGGCTTTCATTGAAGGGCGTCGCATTAGTAATAATATCATCATTGGCCAAGAAATCACTCATTCTTTTGCTCTTTCATCCTGGAAGCATGAATCTTTTATGTTGAAAATTGATTTGGCCAAAGCTTTTGATCGCCTTGAATGGAACTTTATTGTGGCGGCCCTTTCTCGTAAGGGGTTACATGGTCATTTCATTAATTTGGTACATGCTTGTATCTCCTCTCCAACATTTTCTGTTATTATTAATGGCCAGCCATTCGCAAATTTTCGAAGTGATAGAGGAATACGACAAGGATGTCCTCTTTCACCATATCTTTTTGTACTGGCCATAAATGAATTGTCTATTCAGCTTCAGGAAGCTATGTCTCACAATCTTCTAGAAGGCGTTGTACTGGGACCAAATTGTCCTCCCATTCATTCACTTCTTTTCGCAGATGACCTTCTACTTTGTGGCAAAGCCTCACTGCAGGAAGCTACTATCATGAAGCAAATTCTTGATATCTTCTGCACCATCTCTGGTCAAACACCAAATTGGTCCAAATCTGGTGTTCTTTTCAGTAAGTATACACATCTCAGTAATGTGGAAGCTATTAAGAATATATTCCCTGTTCAAGAAATGGATGCTTCGTTTATTCATCTAGGTCATCCTCTTATTCTCCCGGCAAAAAACAGAGCTTCGGCTTATAACTTTGTTCTTGACAAATTTAAGTCCAAGCTTAGTACCTATAAGGCTGACAAATTATCTCATGCTGCTCGCCTAGAACTTATTAAATCAGTCTTCTCCTCTATCCCTGTTTATTATATGTCCAACATTCTATTCTCAAAAAAATTCATTTCAAAGCTTACAGCCATCATTAGAACCTTTTGGTGGACTGGCATCAGAGAGGAAGCAACAACTCGTAGTCTTTGCCTCAAAGCTTGGAAGGACATCTGTGCGCCAAAGAAAGAGGGTGGCTTGGGTGTGAGGAACCTACAGGCAGTAAACCAAAGTCTTATTCTTATGTCAGCCTGGCGCATTGCCCAAAATACTAAAGATCATCTACACTTAGTCTTAAAAGCAAAGTATTTCCCAGATTCTTCAATCTGGCGCCCAAATCCAAATAAACCAAAATCTGCTTTTTGGGCTTCTATCATTAAAATTCTTCCAACTCTCAAAGCTCATACTTTCTACCAACTCACTCAGGGCAATATTTCCATTTGGAACACTCCCTGGTGTCCCTCTTGGAGTTCTATCTATGATGAGCTAATTATCCAACCATCAGGCTATGTATACCCAACCTTAGTAAAGGATCTTTGGCTGACAAATCAAAAGAAATGGAATGAAGACCTTATTGACCTATTATTTACTCCTGCTATGGCGCAAATTATTAAACAAACTCAAATCATTAATTCTGAGGAACAAGATTTCCTTTGTTGGAAGCTAACACAAAATGGCAAATGCAATGCCAAATCTGCTTATCATGCTTGTGTGCAGGCTTTGTATGAAGGAAGACAAGAAGAGAGACCCACACCACCTTCTCTGGACACAATCAAACTTCTCAATCAGGTATGGAAATGCAAAGAAATTATTCCACGCATACAGATTTTTGCTTGGCGTTTTCTTCGAAAAGCGATTCCAACAGGAGAAAGAGCAGGGCGTTTCTCCAAACATATAGACAAGCTTTGTTGCAGATGTGGGCTTCAAGAGGATGATGTACATTTATTTTTCACTTGTCCCTTTGCCAAGGCAGCGTGGTTCTTACAACCTTGGTATATCCGTATTGAATGTTTTACTCAAAACTGCACTTCCTTATCGAAAATCATCTTGAACATGCTGCATATGAATCATCCTCATGCTCTCCAATATTTTTACTTTTATGTGGTGTATTTGGAAGTCAAGGAATGATCTTCTTTTTGGAAGAAAGAAGGGGTTGCCTTATCAGATCAGTATAAATGCTCAAGCCTTAAGAAATAATCTTGAACTTTATGATGCTTCTTCTTCTTCTATTCAGGAAAATAGAATCAATCATCAAGAGAAGACCAGACTTGAGATGGTAACTCCACATCAAGGTTCAACTATTTCACCTGAAAGAATAATGGCTGGGCCTGTCATCTATACAGACGCATCTTGGAAATGCAGGAAAGTTCCAGGTGCTGAAGGGAAACAACTGACGGGGATTGGAGTTTTCATAAAAGATGATTCTGCTGACAGGAATTGGTCAATCATGATACAAGCGTCTGCTGCAAATGAACTTTCAGTGTTCCAGGCGGAAGCAAAAGCTCTACTTCTAGCGGCAACAATTGCAAGAATTCTTGATATAAGATGCCCAACTTATCTTACTGACAATCAGATTTTGGCAAAAACAGCGGCGTCAAGGAAACTGGATCATCACCTTTTGGAATGGAATGCAAGGAATTCTCTAGCAGATTTCTTTGAGGTTACAGCCAATACAACATCACATATCTTCCATATTTTGAGAAAGTTCAATGAAATTGCTCATAAATGTGCTGCTCAGGTGATTAGGCATAGCCTAAATACACCTATTTATGTTTGTAATAATTCAGCTCACTATCAGGAAAACTGTCCTGTGATTTCAATTCTGAAGAATGTAAATTTACAGGACTTTGTAATCAGTGCTGCTTGTTGCATTTGAGCTGAATAAAATTTAGCGCCTCAGGCACTCTTGTTGTTCAAAAAAAAAAAAAAGATGGGGCCGAAAGAAGCCGGTTTCCGGGGTTCATTGCTTAAACAAGGGCAAGCCTCTTAGGTATGCCGATGTTAACTGCATGCTGTTGGCCAGGTTTTTCCTCGTGGGATTCTTCGTGCAACCGAATTGTGAATTTAACCTTAGACAGAATGCAAAAGAGCTAGGTTTATCTTCCTCCTCATCGTGGTGCACCTGTTCAATCTTATTGGCCACATCCATCCAATACTAGATGTACATGTTCCTTCGAAATGGTACTTGAGGACAGTCCTTGTATAAACTAGATATAGTTTTTCTTGTTTAGAAGAGATCATCGGTGTTGATCCCACACAATATGGAAACAAAGAGACTTCCGAATATCATGTAACCAAGGCCCAAAGATGTACGGGACAGTACAAATAAGGTACTAATAGTATTAAACACATACTACTTTCGTTCCGTAGTATGTGGCGTATAATTTTTTTCCTTAAGTGTAGAGTTCGATCCAGTTTACAGAAAAATATAGTATAAAAGACTATGATACCATATAAACATAATATGAGAACATACGCCATATGTATCTAATAACATTTATTTTATATGATAGACACTGGTAGAATTTCCAAAAAAAGACTTGTCACGAGGGATGACTTTTTATTTCTCACTCAGGCTTGCCTGCACAAGACCGAAGCACCTTTCCCACGGCTGAAACAGGCTAGTAGAGACAGAGAAACCAATGCTGAAACTGCTCCAAAGTATGAACCCCTCTATCCTTGGTGAGAAGCTTTCGGAGTTCAGAATCAGAACGTCACGCATGCTTCCAAACTAGACGATCCGATCCCCCAGGTCACCATACGCGTGGAAGGCTGTCAGTCAGATCTTCTCACAGCCAGCGTCACTCGCGCCGACACACGCTGCGATCGCCACAGGCTCGTCACTGGTCGGGCCACAGAGTCGCTGGCCGCGGAGGATGCGCAGCTGACGCTTCCTGTGGAAGGGTTCGTTGCGGCAGGCGGTGGCAATGCAGGGCGACCCAGGGATCCTCTGCGGCCACGGCGTCGGGGAGTTTTTTTTTGTTTGGTGCCAGGTTGCTGTCCTCTCCGAGCTGTGACGGCAGGGCCGGTACTGCAGCTGGCCAACCGCCGTAGTATGGTGGAGGGACGAGCTAACGGGTGGGATAGTTCATGGTTGGCTCACGATCAGATCAGTAGCAGGCCAGCAGCATAGTAGCAAGACCATCGGCAAGTGGTGGTTGTGATTTGTAAGTACTGAATTGTGACATGAGAGTTGGGTTCGTTTTGACTGAATTGTCACATGAGAGTGGTGGCTCAGATTTGTAAGTACACCACATCTTTGGGACCTAGTTTTGACTGAATTGTCACATGAAAGTTGGGTTCGTTTGTAAACAGACCAATGCCACCGAGATGTTTCATCATGTTCTGATGGGATCTAACATCGGTTAGCTACCGTTCCAAAAAAAAAGGTTTGCTTGAGAACCGTCTTGTTCGACGAATTAACTTGTGAGTTGCGAGAGGTCGTCACAACATTTTTTTTTCTTTTCCAGATTGAGATTCACATATTTGCAATAACTGAACATACAAATACCTATTATAGTTATCATCTTGTTGTCTTGAGTTGCTCCATTGTTATCTAGCTTCTTTTTTCAAACTCCTAAGTTTCTGTATACTAGCATTAGGTGGCGTCCCCCCTTTCTCTCATGCTTTTGTGGTTGTAATCGAGCGCTGGTACGCTATTTCCGTTATGCTTTGTAATGGAAATTCGATCTCGTCGAGATCGCTTGGAAAAAAAATTGTTGACCATTTCGTGGTATGAGATGAAACCCCGATTTGTTTTGAACCATACCAACACTCTAAAACTATATTCTAGGACTAGGACTCCAATAGCAAGCAACAACATACCAATGGCAATTAGCCACGTTGCAGCAGAAATAAGTGAATTTTTTTCGCCATCAGCCGCTCACTTTTTTTTTACATGTAAATGACTTCATCTTGATTCTTTAACTTGGAATGTTGCCTTGGCACATTTCCCACAATCAAATAAGCTACCAATTTAAAAGTAAATTCCATGAGAAATAATAACTGTTGTATTACACGGAACACATATTTTTTCTAACCCAACAAAAAGAATACCATGATGGCCTGCACTCTCAAACTATTTGTGGATACTTTCGATGGCACTTATCAACTATTCTGAAATATAATCGCAAATGGATATCACTATCTAAGACATGTGGGTGCTATTACACACATATATCTACAAAATTCGTATTCTTTCATGATGTGCCAATTGAAAATGTCCACATGCCGTTTTAGCTAGAAACGAGATATGCAATAGTCGGTTGATGGGACAAATCACCAAACCCTTGATCATGAACAAAATCGCACGTTTATCAAACCAGTAATTTTAAATCTAAACGACAATATAGACATGCACATGCTATAGCAAGGCAAAGTGAAAAACCCGAGTACATCGATATCGACCAGAGTGATCCTTTCTCTTTGCAAAACTCCCAACACGAAGATGCATGACCACAACCACTGACTTTCAAAGATTCGCGACTGGTTTGGTGTAGAGGAGCAACGCCTTAATTTAAACTAGTACAACAGTGCCTATTTTCTGCTCCCAAGAGGGTTAAGAGATAACATGATTTTTTTTTACTAAGATAACATATCTACAACCGTTAAACTGTGTATATGTTGTTGTGGCTCACAAGATGTACCCCTTTTAGTTTTTCTGTAGAACTGCATAATAATAAATTTAATCGACAAAGGGTTTGAAGTTTTGTGCTTTTCTACAATGTTGTGGCTCTCGTGTCCGGACTTCCGACCGCTTGACGATTGGTGTTACCACCACCATCTGTTCTTGTTGTCATGCTAATTGCCAAACCACAAATGGCACTCAACTAGCATCTAAAATAAAGCATGAGCCGGCCATCCTTCTTCCCAAATGCACACATCATTGTCAAACAAAAACAACATTACAAGACATAAAATAAAATGAAAACAAAAACCTAGCCCATCTGCCTGCCAAATGGAAAAACAAATCACCATTTGGGAGGCACCTTTTTCCCTCTCCTTTTAAACTCTCTCTCATCGGCTCCTCGAAACCCAAAAAAAAAAAAGCGGAGAGAGAGAGAGAAAAAAAAGGAAATAAAAAAGCGGAGGAAGGCTGCCCCCAATTCGGCCTCAAATCCGCCGCCCGCATTCCCCGACCTCCGCAGATCTGGGCCCCGACTCGCCGGATCGCGCCGCCGCCGCCGGACTCGCGTGATCCGCCAAGTTGGCGCCGCAGCGGAGGTCGCAGCGCCTCGCCGGCGGCGGCGCGGGGTCCGCCGCCGGCGCCGCGGGCGCCGAAGGAGCATCCGCGGCCATGGGCGACTCGAGCGACGCCGTCATGGCGCGCTGGCTTCAGTCCGCGGGGCTGCAGCACCTCGCGGCCTCCTCGGCTGGCCCCGCCGCCGGGGACCAGCGCGGCGCCGGCGCCCTTGGAGGCGGCGCCGGAGGAGCAGGCATGCTGCCTAGTCTGCTCATGCAGGTGGGGTTTCTCGCCCGAAATGTTTGATCTAGCTAGATTGCCCGCCCGATTGCGGAGACGCGGTCTTTGGTTCGTTCAACTGCTTTTTTGGGGTGCTTTCTACTGTTGTACTTGTATGTTCCGGATCGCCTGTAGAGATTGATCAATCGAACCTTGCGGTTAACGGTTTGCACCGTATTGAGTGGATTCACTTCGCCGAACTGTTCGTCAGTTGGCACATGCTGACCTGCGTCTCTTACCTAGTGCGTTTGAAGTTCAACTCCTACTGGGAGAATAATCTGAGATAAATTGTCCATATACTTTCTATTTTATTGTTGTCTTAATGTTGGTTGTATGAGGAACTGCAAGTGCCTTCACATGCATCAATTCTGATTGCAGATGAAATATTTTCTTCTGAACAATCAGGATTATGTCCTTCTTGCACTTCCATTTTAACTGCGTGGTAGTTTAGCTGTAATGCAGATGGATGAAAAATTGAACTTAGCAAGTTAACTTGGAACAAGAATATCATTGTCACCCTCGATTAGCTGTTTGTAGTCATGCTCACTGAAATCTTCATGTTCCAACGAAAACTGTTTTCTTCAACTATTACATGCCATGAGGACCTCAATACCTTTAGTTGTCCTATTTGATTTATAGTCTTCACCAATGCACATGCTGTCAACATGTATGGCTGTATATCTTACATTTTGCTGTTTGGTAGGGGTATGGACCACAGTCCATTGAAGAGAAACAGAGACTATATATGCTGCTGAGAAGCTTGAATTTTAACGGAGAGTCTTTGCCTGCATCAGTCTCTGAGCCCTTCACACCAACTGCTCAGAATTTTGGCAGCGGGAATTCTGCAGATGGTCTGTACTCACCTGAACTTAGAGGTGATCTTGGAGCTGGTCTCCTGGATCTCCATGCTATGGATGACACTGGACTTCTTTCTGATGTACGTCACCAGACCATATCTGCAACGTGCCTGCTTGTTTTTTGTTAACACTCATGAGTTAATGGCGAGTTCATACTTTCTATTGACTCATGGGTGAAATGTCTTCATGCAGTTCATCCCAACTTACTGCTTTCGTTTTGGCAGGATGTAGATTCTGAACCATTTGAGCCATCACCCTTTATGCCAAAGGAAACTGATGATGAGGACGATGATGATGTGTTAACAGGAAACCAGCAAGGTCTAGCGGATAATTATAATGCAGTGACGAGTGAAAAGGAGAGCACCAACAGAGAAAATAATGTTGCGAAGATCAAAGTTGTGGTATGATAATCTTTGTAGGTATGTTTGTGAGAACTTTTCAACACCTAACAGATATACCTGACTTAGTCTTACAATATATTCAGGTAAGGAAGAGACCTCTGAACAGAAAGGAGTTATCTCGAAAGGAAGAGGATGCTGTAACCGTCCATGATTTATCTTCATTGACAGTTTATGAACCTAAGCTGAAGGTATCTACTGTTCACCTTCGAGAAATTTTGTTGTGCTTTCATTATAGTTTTTTTTTTTATTTTTGTTATGTACGCTTTTGTTGTTTATTGTCTACCTTCTCATGAAAATCAATTTTTTTCTTGAATATCTCTACAATGCTTTAGATAGCAACATATGAACATGAGGGATTAGCATGCTCATTTAAATTGACATATCCTACACTTTTTCTGGCAGTTCCATTTCACTTTTTATTAGAATCTGAAAGTGCCAACTGATAACCCCTGTTCATGCCCACCATACCATCATACCATGGATAGTCGCGTTTGCTTTTCTAATGATGCTAGCGTACATTTGCGATAAAGGGACCTATTTGTTCTTTCAATGTGCAAGAAAAGCTTAGTTTGGTTCAGTTATGTTGCAACCTCTAATGTGAATGGTGACTGAACACCTCACTTTGTTTGCTATGAGGAACTCACGTGTTGGACATGCTTTACTGCATCGAAGTGGCAAATTCTTCAGAAAATGGAATTGAACATACAAACTTTTGTTGCTTAAAGCCTTAAAATGATTGTTCACTCTATTGCAGTAAAGTATCACGATTAACTGAAATCCTAGTAGTTCCTGTTATCTTCCGTGTCGTTATTTGTTTTTGCAAAGTACTTGCTCCGTTCCCTTCTATAAGACATTTTGGCTTGCCAATTAAACATGCCAAAACGTCTTATAACAGGAAACAGAGGAAGTAGCATTTAGTTCAATTGTCGGAATGACAATAAATTAACATGGCTATGAACTTCAAGAACTGAAGTGGTCCTGGGGAGTTTCTTTATTTTAGTTCTTCCTACCATGTACTATGTACTATATATATTAACATATTATTTCTGCCCGAAGGTGGACTTGACAGCTTATGTGGAACAACATGAATTTTGTTTTGATGCTGTCCTGGATGAGGATGTTTCTAATGACGAGGTACTACTTTTCTCTTGTTCGACCCGCATTCTGTAATTATTCTAAGTTTTCTTGGTTCTGCGGTACTCCAGAACTGCTTATTGTATAAGCAGATGCTTCAAATTCAGTTTTGGCTTCGAGCTGTTTTGGACCTGGGACAGAACTAAAAATTGGTGTAAAGTTGAGCCTGGTGGAAAATCATAAAATTGCTCTCTTGAACACATGATGGTTTGACAATTTAAGAACAAAAAGATGGCATTTGAAATTTTGTGTGGGACAGCTGGCAAGGTCGCTCCAGTCATAGTTCACCCCCGAACTTGGATATTTGAAGTGCTGTGGATCTGTCAGCCTGGGGTCACTAATCATCCTGTTGTTTATAACTAAGAAATTGGATTATGTTTTTGTTGAGAGAATATGGTAAAGTGTCCAACATATCCATTAGAGACCCCCCCATATTCGATTGTTGAAACAGCAACATGTTTATTAGCCAATGTGCTCATGCCTTTCTACACTCAGTTGCTCTTCCTTGTGCCCTCTCAGACCACACTCTTATTGAAGCAGTGTATCACTACCTGCTGTTCATCTCAGTAGACGTGTCGGCTCAATGGCAAGTATGGTTCTTCAACCCTGCTCTAGTCACTTGCTCACGCACAAATGTGCCTAACTGTACAACTACCTCTTCCTGCCCATCATCATTTCTGCAGCCTTGGCTTACTGCACTACTCGTCCATCCGCTTGCTTGCATGCACACCTATTTGTTGGCCATGGGGCTGCTTCGTTAGTTCTGAGCAAATTTGTTCAGAGGATGTTTGACTACTGTGTTACTCCACCGTAATGTATCTATAGTGTCCATCCAACTTTGGGATGGCAATGAGCCGGTGCTAAATTTGGTACTACCAGTTTCCAGTTTACATAGTTCTGAAGTACGACAGAATCATTTTTGCAATACCATGCTATTGATTTTGTATATCATACTGAATGCTGTGCAATACATTTTCAGAAAATTCACGATTTTTTATTTGGGATTTTCTCTGGACAGGTGTATCGCGAGACTGTGGAACCCATCATACCAATAATATTCCAGAGAACAAAAGCAACATGCTTTGCTTATGGACAAACAGGTTGGGCAACACCTTTTTTCCACAGAAAGTCAAACATGCATATTGCATATCTTTAAGCACAATTAACTTAAGTCATGGTTTGTGCAAAATATTGTTTCTCTTTTGTCAATTTTCAGCATGCTCGTGCATCCATGCACAAGTCTTGTGCGAATAACTACATTGTTGAGAACTTGAGAAGTAGTTCACTGTCTACAAATTTCCGATGATCGACTTGTGTATTGTAGCTCTGATGTGATAACCTGAAAATAAATTTAGCCACTTCTTATTTCCCGAAATTAGCCTTCTATATTGCTCATGAGCTCCCCTTGTGATGTTCTTAATCAATTCAATTCATGAGCAGGTAGTGGCAAGACATACACAATGCAACCGTTGCCTCTGAGAGCGGCACAAGACATGATTCGTCTTTTGCATCAACCAGTATATCGGAATCAAAATTTTAAGCTGTGGCTCAGCTACTTTGAGATATATGGTGGGAAACTCTATGATCTTCTATCAGACAGAAGGTTTGTTGTTTCATACACACGAAAGTCCATGCCTTAAGTTCTGTTGCTTTTTTCTTCTCATGGTTTGGTGATGGGGTGCATGCACATACTCCCTCATTCCCGAACTAGATGTCGCAGATTTGTCTAGATTCACATGTATCTATACACTAAAACGCGTCTAGATACATGTGTATCTAGATAAATCTGTGATAAGTAATTCGGGACAGAGGGAGTACTAACATTCAGTGTTTCATTTACAAATTCCTATTTAGGGATGCTTAGTCAGAATTGTGGCATGTTTTTAATGTTTAAGTTGCTTTTGTTGTATCCTATATGTATTTGCTCTTCTGAAATAATGGCAGCACATCTAGCTAAACTCAAATTTCTCACCTTTTTGTAGACACTTACTGATGAGGGAGGATGGCAAAAAACAAGTTTGCATTGTTGGTCTACAGGAATTTGAGGTTTCGGATGTCCAGATTGTCAGGGAATATATTGAGAGGGGAAATGCAGCAAGGAGCACAGGGTCAACAGGGGCCAATGAAGAATCATCGAGGTCGCACGCTATTCTGCAACTGGCTGTTAAGAAGCATATTATAGTAACTGATACCAGGAGGCAAAGGAACCGGGATGCTAATGAAGCTAAGAGTACGAAAGCAGTGGGGAAAATATCTTTCATTGATCTCGCTGGTAGCGAACGTGGTGCTGATACAACAGATAACGATAGGCAGACAAGGTATTACTTTTATCTCCAGTCATTTGCCTGTTATATTCCAAACATTGATCTGGTACAATTAAAAAAATTATTGACCTGTAAATATATTCTCACATCCAGAATTGAAGGAGCAGAGATAAACAAGAGCCTCCTTGCTCTTAAGGAATGCATCCGAGCCCTTGACAATGACCAGATACACATTCCTTTCAGAGGAAGCAAGCTCACAGAGGTTCTCCGTGACTCGTTTGTTGGCAACTCTCGGACGGTGATGATTTCTTGCATTTCTCCAAATGCAGGTTCATGTGAACACACATTAAATACGTTGAGATATGCTGATAGGTAATGGCACAAAACATACTTTATAAAATCCAACTCATATATGGTAAATCATCATTTAGAATGCTTCAGGTTATTTATTGAGTAGAGTTGCTGATCAATTAACAGGGTTAAAAGTCTTTCAAAGGGTGGCAACACTAGAAAAGAGCAGTCTACTGCACCAACTATTCCTTCCATGAGGGAGTCTTCATCTGCTCCATCCTATCCTGTATCTGTTGAGGCTGAAGAAATACCCAACCAGATCCAGGAGAAGAGACCTGTTGATACATCTAGGAGAGGTGCTGAGAATTTTACCTCCAGCTCTTCAGTTGAGCCTGATAGGAATACATTTAGTATGATTCCAAGTTATTCTAATAGAGGAAAAGAAGAAAATGGAGTATCTGGTTTGAATGATAGGGAGAGGGTTGATCTGAATTCTGTCCGAACTGGTTACAACAGTAAAGCACAGTTAATTCAGAATTCAACAAATATGCAAGAGGAGGAAAAGGCTACAAAAGTCTCACCTCCCCGGAGAAAGGCTTATAGGGAAGAAAAAGCTGAAAAGCAGAGCAACTACACAAAAAAGGATAGTGGATCTGAGATAAGTCGGCCTGGGTATAAGGTGCAGCAGGCAAGGCAGTTGCAACAGCAGCAACGGCCAATTTCGGCTTCAGTTTCTCAGGCTTCATCAAGGCTATCTGAAAAGGAAAGTTCTTGTGATGATGTGGAGATTGATGCAATTCTTGAGGTAAACAATATTTTGCTGGTACGTCTTGTTCACCCTGAATGGAACTTGTGGTGTAAATCTTTATTTTCTATATCAGGAAGAGGAGGCCCTCATTGCAGCTCACAGGAAGGAAATTGAGAATACTATGGAGATTGTGCGGGAAGTAAGTTCTAGTTCATGTGCTGAATAAACTGTCATTCTATAACAAATGCTCTTTAGATTGACTTAATCCATGCCAAATTATGCTGTCTATGTTCTAAGGTTCCGCCATCTTACGATGTAAGCATACATATATTAATCTTGGGTAAAACTGTTAACATATCGAGCACTTACAGTTCCAATGATTCCAGAGAGAACTACTTAGATCTAACGTAGTCCCTCGTTGAAACGGAAAGAAACTTAAGTTCTGCTACAGAGTGGCATATCATGTAACCAGTACTAATCTGCTTACCACTTTCAAGGTAACCGCTAGACGCTGAATTCCATGGTTTGATTTGAACTTCTGATGCTGGAAATATGTTCTCTTCTTGATCTTGCTAAGAATGGTTGAATGTTTGGGAACTTCTATCTTTCATTGTATGGACTACTTTCTGTCTGCAAATAACCGTTCACCCTAGTCTTTGATTTGTGCAACTACTTTCTCCTGTGTGCATGAAACTGCCCATTTCATTCAGTTCAGCGTTAGACGACATTAATCATTTAGAATATCAGATACTATAAATCATAAGTAAAATATCGTGCTTGTACGTGCAAAAGCATTTCGAATTTTGTACTTATGTTTGATTTTGGAAGATGTCTCTGTTGGTTGAGAATGTTGGTAGTTTACAATACCATTATTTTATGCCATGCTCCTAAACTAATTGCACTTTTTTCTCAGGAGATGAACCTTTTGGCAGAAGTTGACCAACCAGGTAGCCTTATTGACAACTATGTAACACAGTTGAGCTTTCTGCTGTCACGTAAGGCTGCAGGCTTGGTCAGCCTCCAAGCACGCCTGTCGCGTTTTCAGCAACGCCTCAAAGAGCAGGAGATCCTTAGCCGTAAAAAATCTCCCAGATAAGTGATCGTTGCTGACTGACTCAGGCCTTCTGCCTGGTTAGCAAATGGACAGGAGCTTGACCGCATTTCGTGAGAGGTTTCTCTCTTGTGGTCTCCTGTGATGTTGGACCTGAGCAAGGAGCTGAAAGAAAATATGGCAGTGTCTCAGAATAGGGTGAGTTGCATGGTTGATGCCATTTTGGACTCGATTGTCAGGTTTGACCACCAGTTTGCTAGTAGTCCTCACAGTTGGGCTGTGTTTTTTTTGGCAGTCGCATGGCTTGCCCTCAGATGCCGTTTTCTTTTGTATGAGGAGACGTGAGACTGTTTGCAGATATGGATGGGTTGATTTTCGCAGGGGTGTCTGTATTTTATGGACACAAATACATTATTGTTGTATTCTTTACTGATATTGTTTTCATCGACAAAGGAAAAGACGTGTGTTTGTGGCAAAGGACTTGGAAAATATTCTCCCGATTTGCCAAGTGAGAGTTTCTGACGGTTATAATGTATGAATGGTTTAGTGTGCACAGCTCAGAGTTTTGTCATATGAGTTCTTGCTTTGTGAGAATTGGTTTATTAAAAGTAATGCTTATGTATCTGTCTTTGTACATCAGATCTGCAATCAATAGTGTTAATTTTCTTTTAGCTTTGATTCAGTGTCAGAAATTATCATGATTTTTCCTCCAGTTGCCTTTCAATATTTTTTCTCAAGTCGCCTATCAGTATGTTGCCCAATGCACAGCACAAGGCGAAACCAAGCTGTAAGCATGGATGGATTGCCAACCAGTAGTTTAACAGCGATGTAGAGTTCAAATCTATATCTTTATTTTGGCAAGGATGCACATATAGTTTTGGTACCGATATGCCTGACCGAACCACATGAAACGCCAGATGTTTTTCTTTTTGAGAGACATGAAACGCAAGATGTGTTTCGACTGGCCGGGAGACATTTATTTGATAAGATTTAGGGCCTAGTAGGTTCAAAAGATCTTCAAACGCGGAAAGCGAAAAAAAGTAGAAACATGGTGTTTTGGCATGTTGAATCCCACAAGAAATGAAAACACATGAATTTGCAATACATGTCATTTGATGCGTTGCAAAAGAACACAAATAATTTTTCCTGAAGTATAGTGTACAAACCAAACAATCTGTAAAGAAAAAAATCCTGAGAAATAGGGCTATTTGGTTTCCAAGCCAGACTTGCCAAACCTCGGCTGCCACAAAAGTCTGGCTGAGATTTTGGAAGCCAGAAAGTATGGTAAAAGTTGGAAAAAAATGCACTTTATATAACAGGTGAGCTATATAAATAGTGAAGTGTGGTAGCTTCAAAATATGGCAAAAACGAAACACATGCCAAGTTGCTAAACTTTAGCTTGGCAAAATATAACTGGAAACCAAACAGCCCTATAGTCTTTAAAAATTTCAATTCCCTATGAACAACTTGCCATACTACTGCACATGTCCTTGAGATGATAAATAATTAAAATCTAATTAAAGTATGATTGTAAGATCGCCAGTTAAAATCGGAAAAGCTTTGTGATTCCCATTCACTGCACCACGTAGATGTGTGAGCAACACTGTGTTCTAGACAGAAATGAGAGATGTATGAACAGACATCACCAATCTGTTATTCTTGTTTTGCCTGACATGAGTATAAAACCTTACGGTCGAGTGGAACACATCCAGCAGGTAGAAGTACAACAACAAAGAGAGAGGAGCTCGCTCAAGCTCATGGGCACGGTGGCCGAGCCACCACCGCCACGACGTTGTATCTGTCGCTAAATAACATAGATAGGGACGGTTGGAAGTTCAGCCTACTTCGCCATGAACAATGTAGCTGTTCCTAACTGCCTACTTAATTTACTTCTTTACCCCCTCTACCAGGTAGAATTGTGTCTGTGCAGAACCTTTTTTCTGAAGTAATTATTTCGAGGAGGTGCGCTAAACAATGCAGCAAAAAGGCGAAACCAGAACATTATCTTGAACACTTGACACCCCCTGTGTTATTGGTGCGTTCCCCGACGCCTCTCATTTCTAGGTAGGCTCTCAACGTGAACCACGACGCTATTGCATTCCCAAAGATGTTGTTGAATGATTTGCCCAAATGCTTGTGGCTCTACTAATATATATCGGTAGCTATCACCTTTCACCAACCCTCATTCAAGAGAGTTATGTTACCCTTTTTTTGATCGGTTTCTCCAACCATACTAAGGCTGCATAAATTGGCGGGTGTCTACAACAAATCGACACCTGAATCAAAAGTCATTTCACAACACAATGTTTTCATGTCACCAGTTTTTCCTCCATAGACAAAGATAACTGGTTGTGTCAAACTACCGGTTCACCAGAGCGGAAGTGCTCATCAACCAAAGATTATTGAATGTCCTAGGACGACCTTCCAAAAGCTACTCTCTCTTCTCAACATCATATGTAGGCCGAAAGATCAAGGTGGCCTTGTCATTGAGGTTTTTGAATTAAAAAATAAATGTTTTATAAGTAAATGGCTTTTCAAATTATTGAATGAGGAAGGGGTGTGGCACGAGGTACTGCATAATAAATATTTATCTCAAAAGAGTCTCTCGGAAGTTTAGGCTAAACCATCTGATTCCCCTTTTTGGAAGGGACTGACGCATGTGAAAGATGATTTCTTTGCTCGAGGTCACTTCATTTGGGTGATGGTTCGGCTATTAGATTCTGGGAAGATGTTTGGTTAGGTGATACTACTTTAGCGCAACAGTACCAATCTTTATATCACATTGTGCAACATAGAAATCTCTTGGTTGCGGATGTGTTAGTTCATGCACCTCTGAACATTCGGTTTAGAAGAGTGTTAAATGGGAACAAGTGGACGGCCTGGCTGCATCTATGTAGACACCTAATGTCAATTAATCTTGGTGATGAATCTTACAACCTCATGAATATTCACTGTTAAGTCTATGTATGAAGATTTGATGAATGACCACACTCCTTTTTTTGAGGAAATATCTATAGAAGCTAAAAATCCCGCTCAAGATAATTTTTTTTATGTGGTTTCTAAATAGCAAAGTATTGTTAACCAAAGATAATCTTGCAAAAAGAAATTAGAAAGGGTGTACGAAGTGTTGTTTTTGTGGTGCACAAGAATCAATTGAACACCTCTTTTTAGCTTGTCCTTTTGCAAAATTACTGTGGCGCATGATTTATTTCGCATTTGATCTTCCACCTCCAACTAATATTCTAATATGTTTGGCAATAGGTTGAATGGAGTTGACAAAAAAACAAAAGATCGGATACGCATTGGCGTGTCGGCCTTGTGCTGGTCAATTTGGAGGTGCCAAAATAATATTGTGTTTAACAAATCATCTTCTTTCAATATTTTGCAGGTTATTCATATGGTGGTCCACTGGGTGTAGCTCTGGGTATTGCTCCTACCTCAGGAGCAGCGGGATATTATGGATACTGGATGTAACCATCTCCAGACGGTTGCTCAAGATATCTTGTCCCTGGCTGGATGGTTTCATACTAGTCGACTACATGATGCTTAGTTGGCTTTGTTTTGGGCTTTGGTGTTTCGCTGGTTGATTTATGTATCGACTATGAGCGATTTGTGACTCTTGTATTAATTACTATTATGCTTTGAGACTTATTAATAAAGGCCGCGTGCAGCAGCATGATGCAGACGCCGCGGTGTTATCCCGTTTTCGAAAAAAAAAACTCTCCCTTCTCAACATGTTGCATGCACATGTAACGAAAGCATATTTCATGGAACTTTTAATCAAAGTTAAATATTGTGAAGTTCGACAATGTGAGGTGTCTTTGATGACAAACATTGGAAGGACAGTGAGGACACAAAGTGATCACTGCAGTTTGTAGAGTATAACACTAAAATGACAAGGATAGATCTTACTAACTCATGGGAGTGGAGTTTTGGCTCTCGGATCTAAGTGAACCTGTTATCGAGATTGTTGTATTGCACTTGGAGATTGATGAATGAGGCAGTAATAAATGAGCTAAGCAAATCTACTCCATGATATGACCGGTAGGCCGTGTCTCCTTCATTTCCAGTGCTGCTATTTGCGAGTACGCTGCAGAGGATGTGGTGGATGGTAAAGTCGCGAGAGAAGAGGGAGAGGGAAGCCATGTAATCTCGATGGAGCAGGATGTGATGGGCATCGTCCAAGCTATCACCGGGATGTTGACGGGCAAGCTGAGTCCGCACTCCCGAGAGGGAAAATGGATCTGTACTCTCCGGGGTGGGCAAAAAGGTACGGATTGTGAGCTATGGCCTGAGCTGATAACTCGACTTTGTAGTCAGTACGGCATGGCATTAGAAATCGCCTTGCCATGCTTACAACAAAGAACAGAAGGAGATTAGTAGTAGTTCATAGGCATGATGTGTTGCGTGGTGGCAAAAAACAAATCTCGCTTCAAAGATCTCGTCAGACCAGATGCATAGAGTTCGGCCAGATTTCCATTAAGAACAAACCACCCAAAAATAGGTTAATGCGACGGGATGGCTTGGTACATTTTTTCGATAAAGAGTATATATTCATATCGCGAAGATACCAATTATACTCAGCCTCTGCAACAACGAATTGCCCTAGCGGCACTACGGATGCACACAACCCAAAAAGAAAGAAGAATTACAAAAAAGAAAAGTCCCGCTACAACAATCTATTCCTTGAAACAACGGCACTAACACCACCAAGACAACACCAGAAATTCAGCTTCTCCCAAAGTGACGCATCCAAGAAGAAAATAGTGCACCAACGCCATCATCTCCCGATCATAGATTTTAGGTTTTCACCCTGAAGAAAATCCTCACTCTCAAAACAATGTCTTGAACAAGAGCATTGCCAGGCGCAACCAATTAAGATCATACCTTAGATTTTCACCATGAAAGGTAAGACTTTGAACTTCTCTTATGTAGTCGCCACCACTTGCATACCGCTGCTTCAAGTCACGAATCACCAAGCCAATTCCTCATCACCACTCAGACTTAAACCACCATAGCTAGTCCCCAGATCTCGACTTTCATGTCATTCTCTGCCAGCATCATAGAACGGAAACATGCTCCATGATATTAAC
The DNA here is from genome assembly GCF_019359855.2 of Lolium perenne. Taxonomy (NCBI): domain Eukaryota; kingdom Viridiplantae; phylum Streptophyta; class Magnoliopsida; order Poales; family Poaceae; genus Lolium; species Lolium perenne. The sequence goes on from NC_067244.2 coordinate 48,654,891, forward strand.
GGCCAGCAGAGTTTCGAAGCGATCCCTCTGAAACCAAACCAAACGGCCAGAGAAAAACACGGGGTGCGCACGACCGAATTCAGCAATCTCCAGGCATGTCATCCATTTGGAGTTCGCCGGCGGAGCTTTCCGGAACCTGACAGTCTAGCCAGATCGGTCTGCGTCCATGTGATCCCATAAAAATATGGTTAATAAAAATCGGTTGTCATTCTAGCTCCCTCGTGCCTCAAGCTTCTCCATCGTCATTCTAGCTTTGCGTAAAGCTAACTGCAGATATTTTCTATCCACAGGTATGTCGGACGCTGGCAGCGATGCAGGATCCATAGCCAGCAGACATGTCGCTCAACCAGAGCTCCCAGAGGACGATGCAAGTAGATGCAGCGATTGTAAGTCAACTGAGCATGAACCCCAACTCACATTCCGTATTTCTGTCAAGCATGTAGCTGAGGTACTAAAGGGGTTCACTGAGTTCAAGAAATGTCTTGTCAACAAAATCGGATTCACTGGAATTCTGAAGTTGAGCCTGAAATTTAGTGCATGGGCCATGAATAAGGTCGATGTTCACCCCCGTGCCATATGCATCAATGAAAATAAGATTCTCAGGTTCTGGGTTGAAGATATACACAAGGTTTCGGTGTCCCCTGCGGCAACCGTGATGTGAAGGGAAGGGACACCAGCATTACCGAAGAATCAATTGATTTTATCAAGAGCTCACTCGGGATGGACAAAGCTGGGGCTCGCAGCCTACATGCAGCCCAAGAATTTATAAATAGGAATATCCGAGATGAGTTAGGCAAGCTGGAGAAGGATTTGTTTTCAAATTGCATTTGTCATTTTTGTGATGGGCCACTTGCTAGCACCCTCGATGAAGTATTACTACCACCAAACTAATTTTTGGGGTGCAGTGGCCAACACAGAGAACATTGCACAATTCAATTGGTGTGAGTATGTGGTACAATGCTGCTTGATGCAGTCGCAAAGCCGAAGAAATATATGTCCAATAGGAATGGCACCATCAATTTGTTCGGGTGTCATCTTTTTCTGCAGGTCGGTCCGCTTTTACATGTTGACACATGTTTTCATATGAGGCCCATCTATTTTCCATTGATATACTTGTGCATTAAACAGATTTTTCTGTTTTTATTTTGCGAATCAATAGATTTTGCTGTTGGATAATATCGACCTGGGGATGTTCACGACTTAACATGATGCGCTGCCACGGATCTGCAAGTTTGACCAGGTCACCCTCAGGAGGAGGATCACTATGTCTATCGACATGGGAAAGTCTCCAGTTTCCTATGTGTGCTCTAGAGTCAACCTCAGTGAAGCTAGTCCCCTATGAACAACTTGCGTCATACTATTACACATGTCTCGAGACGACAAATAATTCAAATCAAAAGTGTGGCATAAGATAGCCAATTAAAACCAGAAAAGCATTGTGATCCCCATTTGCTGCACACCATAGATGTATCAGCAAAATTGTGTTCTAGACAGAAATGAGAGATGTATGAACCGATATGTCCAATTTATTGAAATCTATTCTTGTTTATGCTGCTATGAGTATAAAGCCAAAACAGATGGTCACACACGGTAGGTCGAGTGAGACACGACCTGAAGGTAGAAGTAGAACAACAAACGAGAGAAAAAAAAAACGAGACCCATGGGCACTAGCACCCAGGGCATATTCTTATAGAAGAAGCTAAATGAGCCACAATTCCGCGTTCGAGGAGATTCGAACCCAGGTTGCGGGGCAGCCACCAACTCGAGCTAACCATCTGACCCTCCGGTCATTCTCGAACAACAAACGAGAGAGGAGGCCGCTAACAATGTACCTTTGCCAATTTAGCTTACTTTTTTTAGCACCTATAGCGGCTACTGCTGTGCACAACCTAGTTTCTTTGTTTTGGATAAGGGAGCATTGCCCAGCCTCTGCATCAATTGATGCACACGGTTTTTTTTATTAACTAGAAGTACGAGTTCAACATAATTCAACCATTTCAATCAATCAAAGGGTAGAGTCGATACTAAAATTAACTAAAAGAAAACACGGCCTGTAGAAAAGCTATCCATTGGCTATTCTATTAAGATGCCGCCACTCCTGGAAAAAGCTGTCCTGAGCAACCACCAACATTCGGTTGCACCCAGTAACCATATCCTCCCGCAACTCCAACGGAAGAAGGAAAGTCCATTGTTGAATCCAATGAGCAGCCCGTCGGATAACCTGCAAAAAATTAGCATTCCTGTTAAAAATGATATCATTGCGGCTTGTCCATATCGACCAACAAATCGCGGAAACGCCAATGTGAATCTTTTGCTTATCGGTCTTTGGTACTGCATTCAACCAATTACCAAACATATTAGTAACATTGGATGGTGGAGAAATATTATAAGAGAGATAAATCACACGCCAAATCAATTTTACAAATGGACAACCGATGAACAAATGATTAACGGTCTCTGTAGAATCACAAAAACAATATTTTTGACACCCATTCCACTTCCGTTTAGCTAAATTGTCCTTAGTAAGAAGCACTTTATTACTAAAAAACCACATGAAAATCTTAATTTTAAGGGGAATCTTTATTTCCATAGATATTTCCTGAGATATACAGTATGCCCATTTATTAAATCAAGATACATAGACTTGACTGAAAACACTCCAGAATCAGTAAGTAAACACTTATTCTTTAGCTCAAGTACCTCAATCCCAAGCCCGTCTTGATCCTTAGGCCTACAAATTATGTTCCATTTCGATAATCTATACTTCTTCTTGTTTTCATCAGATTGCCAAAAGAAATTTGACCGATAGTAATCTAGTCGCTTCCGAACTCCATCTGGGATTTCCAGAAAGGAAAGTATAAACATGGGTAAACTCGTGAGTACAGAGTTAATCAACACCAGCCTATCACCGTAAGAGAGCATTTTGCTACACCAACAACCTAACTTAGAAACAAATCGACACTCAATGGGGTTCCACTCGGCATTTCTTAGTGTTCTATAATGTAGAGGGATTCCCAAATATTTAAAAGGTAAGGATCCACACTCACACCCAAAAATATTTCTATATTGGTGTTCCATATCTTTAGCCTTTTCAAAGCCGAATATTTCACTCTTATGGAAGTTGATTTTTAAACTAGATAACTGTTCAAAGATACACAATATCAACTAGTTCCTGAAGTAAATATTTCGGGGAGGTGCGGTAAGCAGTGCTGCAGAAAGGTGAAACAAGAATACGTTCTTGAACACTTGACGCCTCCTACGCTATTGATGCGTCCCCCCACTAGGGATGTAAACGGATCGGATCGGATCGGATCGGATATTGCTCTTACCATATCCTTTACCATATTTTTGTAACGGATTCGGATCGGAGCGGATAATGGTCGGATGCGGATTCGGATGCGGATTATATCGGATTACGGATATGGAGCGGATTCGGACCGGACTCGGATCGGATGCGGATTATTAAGAAAATATGCATATAGAAAAATAGAAGTATGGTTTTTTTTTATGTAAAATAGGTTTGTAATTATAGACTATAGCTAAATGTACACACTTGTCCTACAACAAAGCAAATTGCCTGCTAATAGAATACATATTTTGGCCGATGAACTAACTATATTATCTAAATGTTTAGGGTTGGATTAGTTTTTTCGGATTATCCTCTTTGTGGACCTCGGATAATCCGCAAAAAATGGCGGATAGTCCGTATCCGTCGGATAGTATCAATACCATATCCTCTACCGTATCCGCCGGATATCCGCTTGATCACTATCCGCATCCGTATCCATATCCGGCGGATTTCTAAAAATGTATACCATATCCTCAAAAACGGATACGGATGCGGATTCGGAGCGGAAATTATCCGTACCATTTACATCCCTACCCCCCACCCCCAAGCCTCTTTTTTAAACTGAAGGCCTAAGCCCTGCTTTAAATTAATAAAGCAAACAACCACAGCATACAAAGTCTGGATACAATACGAGCAAACGCTCCACACCGCACAACACAACACAGAGGTCCCCAGACCGTCCCATAGCTAGGTTCATATGATTACAACAAATGAAGATTAGAAACATGGTTCAGCACTACAACCGGCGCCACCCCTGGTGCAAGATAGAAGCAAGACGGAATCAGGTGCTCGACGCAGCCAGGTCCGCATGCATCCGTCGAAGAGCCTCCATCGCCGCATCCACGAGTCCTCTATCCTTCCACTTCACCAGCATCCGCCATTGCTGCATGTAGATGGTCATTTTGAACAAGGCATCAGCAGGTTTGCCAATAAGAACTCTTTCCATAGTTAGCTTATTACGAATATTCCATAAGGTCCAAGCTAACGCCGCGAAGGAGAACCAAACTACCCGTCTATACGGCCCGGTCAACCCATGGGAGATAGCAAGGAAATCGCCTGTCCCTGCAGGGTTCCAGGAGCAATGCAGGAGCTCCCGGACTCCCGCCCAAAGGAAACGCGCCAGTGGGCATGTGAAGAAGATGTGATCACAGTCCTCAGGCTCACCACAAAGCGAGCAAAGCCCATTGGACGGACCTCGCCGCTTGGCCACCTGCAAAGAGCAAGGCAGCTTACCCCAGAGGAGTTGCCACAGGAATACCCTTATCCTTGGTGGCACCCTCGTCCGCCACACCTCCCTAAAGTGTGTAACCGCCGCGCCCTGCGACAGCCGGCAGTACAGAGACTTGACCGAGAAGTCGCCTGAAGCCTCCAAGCGCCAAGAAACCACATCGTCATCCGCGCTGGCCTGGGTAAAATCTAGCTCCCTCGTGAGATTGTCCCATTCCACGGCCTCTGCGAGGGAAAAAGGACGTCTAAACCTCAAACGCCACCCCGGGCCATCCCTGGCCCCCAACACCGTAATGAACGGAGAGTCACAACAACTAAAAAGCACCGGGTATCTGTCCCTGAGCGGAGCGGTACCCAACCACCAATCCAGCCAGAAGAACGTCCGTTTCCCATTAGGGACGCTATGTTTCGCGCCCAGTTTGAAGTACCACTTGACTCTTTGGATCGAGTTCCAAAATTGCGATCCCTTGGTAGGCACGAGCGGCGAGAAAAGATTGTGCTCCCCAAGGTACTTTGCTCTAACCAGATCAGCCCAAAGCCCATCTGCATTGTGGTAGAGCTTCCATACCCATTTGAGCATGAGTGCAATGTTCATATGCCTGGTGTTGAGGATACCCAAACCCCCAGCCTCCTTTGGCCGGCACACCGTCGCCCAATCGACCATGTGATATTTGCGCTTATCCCCAACCCCTTCCCAAAAGAAGCGGGAGCGCACCTTGTCAAAAGCCGCATGTGTTGAGTCAAAGAGCATAAACAAGCTCATAGCAAACAGCGGAAGGCTTGACAAACACGAATTCGTTAGCTCCAGACGTCCCGCTGAAGCCAAGAAGATACCCTGCCAAGGATCCACCCGCTTGGCCACTTTCGCCGTCAAGAAATCCCAGTCCGAGGCACGCAGCGTTTTATTGCTCACAGGTAATCCCAGGTACTTAATGGGAAATCTCCCCAAACGGCAGTTAAGGAGCCGAGCCACCCGCTCCTGCTCCTGAGGTGTGGTCCCCACCACGACAACCTCGCTTTTAGCAAGGTTGATCTTAAGGCCGGACATCAGCTCAAAGCTAATCAAAACGAGCTTAAGGTTGGCAATACCCACATCTGACGGCTCAATCATCACCATAGTGTCGTCGGCGTATTGCAAGTGGGTGACTCCCCCAGGAATCAGATGCCGAACCAGCCCCAAAATGTGTCCAGCCTCCTTAGCCCGCGACAGCATGGCCGCCAAGGCGTCGACCATGAAATCGAAGAGGATAGGCGACAGGGGGTCGCCCTGTCTAACCCCGCGCGCGTTGCGGAAGAAAGGGCCGATTTCCCCATTAACATTCACCACCGTTTGGCCACCCGAGACCAACTGCATCAAACGGTGAACCATAGTAGGAGAGAATCCTTTCCGGCCAAGAACCTCGCGCAGGAAATCCCAATCCACGCGGTCATAGGCCTTCTCAAAGTCAAGCTTGAGGAAAAGGCCCCCTAGCCTTTTCACCCGCAGCTCGTGAGCAATCTCGTGCAAGGCCAGCACTCCCTCGTGAAGGGCCCTGCCCTTGATAAAAGCAGACTGAGAACGGTCAATCGTCCTATGAGCTAACGGCGCTAGACGAGACGCATAAGCCTTAGAGACGAACTTGAAAATAACATTGATAAGGGCGATAGGGCGGAATTGCTTAATGGAGTCAGCCTCTTTAACTTTGGGGATCAAGGATAGAATTCCAAAATTCAGACGAGAGATGTCCACCCTCCCTAGGGCAAAATCGTTCAGAATCTGGAAAACAAGGGGTCTAAGGGTTCCCCAGAACCGCAAGAAGAAGGCCACCGGCAGGCCATCCGGTCCAGGAGCCGAGTCCACTTTCATATCATGGAGGACGGCATCAAGCTCCTCTAAGGTAAACGATCTCTCCAACTCCCAGTTCTCGGCTTCAGAGATCCGACTAGAAGGTGGCCAAAGGTCTTGAGCGAGGGTGAAAGCCCTAGCCTCCCCGGCTGTGCCCATCAGCTGGCGGTAAAAGTCGTACACGTGTCCCATGATAGCCTTCTGGTCCGAAAGTTCTCCCTGTTCCGAAATCAAACGGGGAATCCCACACTTCCGGCGGCGCCCATTGGCGATGGCGTGGAAATACGCCGTACACGCGTCCCCTTTGAGCAGCCACTGAATGCGGCTCCGCTGACGCCAATATTCCTCCTCTAAGGAGTCAAGCAAAACCACCTGGTCCTCCAGGTGATAACGGAAGGCCCACCCTTCCTCATCCAACCCAGATGAATCAGCCAGCGCATCAAGCGCCTCGACCTGCGCCAGTAGCCCAGCCTTGCGATCCCGCTTCTCCTTCCCAAGGTTGGCCCCCCAACCCTTGAGGAACTGCCGCGACAGTCTGGCCACACACATCCATAGCTCAATGGAGCCCCTATGAGGACCAAAGTCTGACAGAAAGGAGTCCAGTTTCCCCTTAACTAGATCCAAAAAACCCGGGACCCCAAACCACCAAGTCTGGAACATGAACCTAGCGGGCCCGCATCGCTCTTCTTCTCCACTATTAAAGAGGAGGGGGTGTGATCCGAGCCAATGCGGGTGATCGCCGTCAAGGAGCAGAGTGGGAACCAGGCCTCCCAGGCCGGGGACACGAAGACTCTGTCCAGCACGCATCTCACCGGAGACAGTTGTTTGTTCGTCCAGGTGTACCGCGCCCCAACCCGCGCCACCTCCCTAAGTGACAGGTTAGCAATGGCGTCATTAAACCTATGTACCATGGGCCAGTTGATGTTAGCGTTATTCTTATCCCCAGCCCGGCGGATAATATTAAAGTCCCCGCCCAGAACCACCGGATCCTGATAAGAGCTAACTTCCCTTGTAAGCTCTCCCAAGAACTCCTCGGTGCGCCGGTGATCTGCTGGACCATAAACCAGCACAAACCACCACTTTTTGTTGGACCTCCGCTGGAGGATATGAGCACTGAGATAGAAGGTACCCTTCCTCCACACCCCAACCTCGAAAGTCTCATCCCTGAAACCCAACAGCAGGCCCCCCGAGTGCCCTGTTGCTGACAACCAATTCCAGTTAAATTGGCCACCGATCTCTAACCGACGAAGCTCAGAGGCCGAGAAATCCTGCCTGATCGTCTCTTGGAGGCCCACAAAGTCAACTTTCTCAGCGCGCAGGTAATCAAGCATTTGGGACCGTCTCCCAGACGCCCCAAAACCCCAGATATTGTATATGAGACCTCTCATCCCTACTCGGCTCGCTTCCCCCGTCCCTTACGAATTGACAACATTGGCCGCTTTGCGCACGCACGCTTGGGCTTGCTTCGAGACGAGGGACATGCCTTCTTAGGATCCGCAGACACCGGAGGGCCCTCCTCCGGCTCCACAACTTGCACATCGGCCTCCCGAGCCGCAGCAAGCTGGTCTTCCTTTTCCTTCAAGAGAGCCGCCGCCGCAATGGAAGCCTGGGCGAGCTCCCTTGCTCGCACCAAGTCCAAAATCTCACACGGTGAGCCCCTGCTCGGGTTAAACACAATGCAACTATCGACAAGAACATTGGCCAGACTAGCATCAGGAAGAGAGTCGAGGGAAGTAGAGGGAGGCGTACCTGAATCGAGGTTCTTGTCCGCCGTCAGCCTCTTGGCCTTCTCCAACGCCGAGAGGTTGACCGACGCCTTGTTGTGCCTGGAGCTCTTCCTCACCGACAGCACCTTGTCCTTGTTCTTGTTTGCCCGCGAGTACGTCGCCATCGACGCCGCCTTCTCCCCCACCGCAGTCCTCCCCGACACCACCTCGCCGGCCTCCCTGAGCGCCACCGCAGGCAGCGGCGAGGGCTGCAGGCCCCGGATGCCACCAGGGGACCGCACAGGCGAGGCCACGCCGAGCCCCCCAGCGCCTGGAAGCTCGCCCGGGGCCACCTCCATGGGAGCGACCAGCCCCTGGTCCGTCTCCGTGTCCGCACCCCCCTCCTGGACAGGGTCGCACACCAGGGACTCAGTCGACCCCTCCGCCGCCTTCGGTGGAAGCCTCCCGGATCTCCACCTCCACCTTGTTGATCGGTAGAAAGAGCTTGCCATGCCTCGTTCCCATACGAAGCGTGGCCTGAGAAGGGAAACACACTGAGAACTCCGTCTCGGATAAGCGGCACTCCTGCCAATCCCACTGCTCATCCACCAAATCTTTGAACTCCTCCGAGATCTGCAAAGGCGACAAAGGAGTACCCTTGAACTTAATCACCGCAGTGAAAGACTCCCCGGTGCTCTTGCCCTTGATCGGATCCACCTCAATCGCAAAGAACCCAGCCCCTGAGATGGCGTGTCCCATGGTTTGCAAGCGAAGGAACTTGCCGCGCGACGTGCAGTTTGCAGACGCATGTCCCTCCCCTCCACAGATCACACAAATAGGCTCAAAGGTACAAGACGATTGAAAATGCCCAGGGCGCCCACACTTGAAGCACTCAGCATCTGCGACGGCCCCAACCGTACCTGCCGCCCCGGCTTTGCCTTTGTGCTTGCTAGCACCACCCTTCCCAGCTGTCGGCCCCTGCCGCCCCGCACTGGGATTCCTGGCCCGGAGCTCGCCCGCCGGACGACGCTGCGCATCGCGGCGCTGTTGGGCTTGCCACCCCGCGGGCTGACCCCAGCCCTCTTGCTGCTGGTAGCCACCGCCGGCGCCATGCCCCTCGGAACGAAAGCCATTCTGGCCACTTCCTCCCTGGAAGTGCCCGGCCTCGCCATCCGAGCGGAACTGACCTCCCTGGTCCTGACGGAAGGGGCCGCCTCCTCCGGCCGCCTGGCGAAACGAAGCGCCCCCGCCCTGGGCGTCGCCCTCCTGGCGGAAGGAGCCGCCTCCACCGTAGTTGCTGCCGCCCTCCTGACGGTAAGGACCGCCGCCGCCACCACTCTCCTGGCGGAAGCCGCCTCCGCCACCGCCAAAGCCGCCTCCCTCTTGACGAAAGGAGCCGGCCCCGCCGTAGCCTCCTCCCTCTTGGCGGAAGGAACCGCCGCCGCCGCCCTCTGGACGACGGCCCCCGTCCGACCCGCCAAAACCAGGCCCCTGCCAGTTGTTGGCGCCGAAGCGACCGCCACCTTGCTCCTGCCTGTAGCCGCCGCCACCGCCACTGCTGCCTCCCTCGGGCCAGTAGCCCGCACCGCCGCCGCCGCCCCCTCCTAGCGCCGCCCGTCTCCGCCGTCCCCATCAAGGCGCCGCTTGTGCCGACCATCGCCTCCCATCGTCGTCACCTCCGCGAAGGAGCGCACGAGAACCGGAGGATTTGGAGGTCGCACTGTGTTCTTGGAGAGCCTGGAAAAACGCCGCCGCACCTCTTCTCCTCTGGCGAGGAACCCTAGTCGAGGGTCTGATATGCCCTTAGGCAGCCACATCCAGCGTTTCAGCCCAATGGAAGCCCCTTCTAGGCCCGTAGGAAAGGGGAGCAAAAAGGGGCCCGTCCCCTCACACGGCCCAGGGCCCAGAGACGTACCAGCCAGCCTAGGGAACTCCTCCAGGCCTGGAACCGACGCGCTAGCAGGCCGGCCCAGCTCCAGCCCACCAGAGCGGCCCAGAGCGCCCACCAGCGGGACGCTCCTCTCCTCCTCCAACCTAGCTGCTGGCGGCGCCGCCGCCGCCGCAACCCGCCGCTCGCGCTGCCGCCGATCACCCGAGATCGAGCCACGCCCCTTAGGCGTCGCCGCCGACGCGCCGCCGCGGCCACCCCGCGTCTCGCCAGCATCCCCAAGCTTGGGAAACCGGGGAGCCCTGCCCGCCGAGAAGCGCGAGCCCTTGCCTCCCGGCGCAAAGGCCTGCCGTCGACGGTGGCGGAGGGAGCCCCCAAGCTCCTCCGCCCGCTGTATGAAGTCCTCCAGCGTCACCGAGGTCACCGGCCGCCGCCGACCCTCCGCGGAAGACGAGTCCCCCGACCCCTCCTCCGCCGCCTCCTCCCCTGCGAGGCACAGAACCTCGTCCGCGTCCTCATCGTCGGACGCCGCAAGCGCCCAGAACCTGCCGAAGCTCCGCCCCATGCCCTCGCCGGGGGAAGGAACCGAACAACAGGCCCCAGGCGAGGCCGACGCCGGCGGAGGCGAGCAGGTCGCCGTCGCGCCGCCATCGCCCTTCCGAGCGCCTTCCACCATTGCGTGTCTTTTCGACTCTTGTGTATTCAATTCAGGTCAAGCCTCTCATTCCTAGGTAGGCTCTCAACGTGCACCAAGACGCTGTTGCATTGCCGAAGATGTTGTTGAATGACATACCCAAATGCTAGGCACTACTAATATACATCGATAGCTATCTCCATTCACCAGCCCTCATGCAGTAGAGTTATGTCGTTTATTTGATCAGTTTCGTAAACTGTACAAAGGCAGCATAATGCATAGATGTCGCTGGTATGTACTAACTCTGAGTTTTCCAAGACTAGTAAATTTCAAGTTGGTGGGTGTCTACAGCAAATCGACACCCGAATCAAACGTCGTTCCAGAACACATTGTGTTTTCATGTCAGCAGTTTTTCCTCTATATGCAAAGGCATAACTGGCTGTGTCAAACCACAAGTTGGCCAGAGAAGAAGTAAGGGCTCAGCAAGCAGAGAATAGTTGAATGTTCTGGGACGACCTGCCAAAAGCTACTCTCTCTGTTCATCAACACATTGCGTGCAACTTTTGTTTTTGTTTAGATCAAGTAGCATAGCTCCAGCTTCTGCATCCAAAGGATGCACACAACTTTCTTCTTTATTAAATTATTCGCAATCTCTTACAAGGGAAATACAAAGATTAACTCGAAACCTCCTTCCTAGCGACAACTCGCTATACCTACGATGAAGGGGACCATGAACAAGGCTATACTCCCTGACGGTACACCAACACACATCATCAAAAAAGAAAAACCCTGAGGGTGTGCCATTGCACACGTCGCAGAGTTCGCAACCGCCATCTATCTCGAATCCATCTCCAAGTGAGATCAACGCATTGACCGTGCCAGGCCTGCCGTCGATGTCACCATAACACCAAACAACTCCACCATCCTGCTCGCATCCAGCAGTCCTCGCCCGTCTTCGATACTCCGCAGCTCCACGCCGTTGAGAATGATCGACGACAACGTGGTAGATGAACACCACTCCACCAAAAACCACCTCCATCTAGCCGCTGCTCCAAAAACGATGCCCCAAGAGGTAGCACGACGCAGGGAGCGCCGTCATCGCCCGATCCTTGCTGGATCTAGGATTTCCCCCGGAGCAGCATGAGTGAGTTCCCGCGGACTGCGACAATGATGCCTTCAAGAAGGAAGTGACGCTTAACGCCGCCATCGCCCGCCAATCTTGACACGGTTTTCACCGACAGCCGCGATTCCCCAACTCGGTGAGAGCAAACGGAGAGGCCAGCAAAGATGATGCCTTCGCAGGGGAACGACGCCAATAGCTGCCGCCATCATCCGCCAAGAACAAAGTCAAGGCGCGGTGTTCACCGGTGGCACCTTTGCCGCTAGCTCGTCGTCGACTAGATCTTCATCGCCGGGGTAGAGGGATCTCGTTATCCGCCACCCCAGCAACCAGCCGACCTCCTCCGGCGAAGAAGAAGGCTACCTCCACCATCGAACCCAAGGCTGCTGCCCCGGGCGACCTCGTGTCGCGGGAGAAGCCCGAGACCATCTCCACGCACCGGTGAGAGGCCGGGGGGAAAATGGCGCAGACGATGGGCCTGGCCGCCGCCCACCACCAGCCCCTGCCGGTGTGCTGCGGGGGGAGCCGACGGGAGGAGGGAGTCTGCAGCGCCAGGCTGCCGCCGCCCATCCATCCACGCCGACCGGTTGCAGCATCGAGGAGGAGGGAACTCGTCCGCCGTCCACTGCGCTACAACGAGGAAGCCCCCCCCCCCCCCCCCGCCGCCGCCACGCCCCGAGGTCTTTGCCCCGGCGGCGGCGGCGGGAGGTGGCTAGGGTTGGGAGGGTTGGGCGGCAGCGGCGGGAGGCGTGCAACTTTTGTTGGAAGTTAGATTTTGTAAAGTTTGACAAAGTAATGCGTGTTTGATGACAAACATTGAGATGACAGTTAGGGTGACAGTTGCAATTCGTAGAGCATAGCCCTAAAATATCAAGGGTAGATCTAACTAACTTATCATCGACAAAAAACATGGTTCGGTTACGTTGTTTCTCTGCGTTGTACTCGGAGGCGTACGTTATGGAACTGTCGACAAGTCTTCTGACGTTCATCGAACTCTTGACTCATGTACTTTTCTCCATGATCAAATTGTAAAAGCTTTAGTTTATGTCTACACTAAGTCTTTACTTCATTAAGGAGCATAGAACTCGTAACTCATGTACTCTTCTCCACGATCAAATCGTAAAAGCTTTAGTTTCTGGCCACACTAAGTTATATACGAGTTCCAACAAGTTGGATGCCCTCTCCAAGTCTTTGCTAATGGCGACTTGCCATTTTACCAAGTAGTTAGAACTCGCATGTCTCGAATGACCCAAAATCAAACAAAGTTATAATACCATCATCATTGAAGCACATTTATTTGTTGAAAGCACATCTATTTAGGAAATTTTCTTGGTCCAAAGATCTTCCGTCGAACCACAACTCTCTCTCCCCCGTAACCCTCTGCATCCCGTAACTTTCTCGCCCCCGCGCCATGGTGTCCGCCGCCGGCTCCTAGCCACCGCCCGTAGAGGCGGCGCCGGGCAAAGCCCTAGCGCCGGTGGATTTTCCTCAGCCGCAGATTGGATTCTGGCAACACACGCTTCCAGACCGCTTGTATAAGTTGAGGGCGATTGCCAGGAGCATGGTGTGCATGCACCACGCCCAACAAGGTGGCGGCGTGGTACATGCAGGCCCGATATGTGCCCAGATGGGCTCGGACGGGCCTTCCTGCAGCACCTGCATCTAGCCATCTTCGACATCGACACCCAGTTGTCATGGTTGTTCCTAGGCTACGTCCACATCATGAGGAAGCCAAACATGGAGGTGGCGGCACCCTCCTCCTGAGGTGGTCAACCGACTGGTTATGACCGGTGACAAGTCGGGGAGGTGCAGCAACTGGTGAAAACCTAGCTTCAACTTTGGTCATGGCGGGTGATGGTGGTGTGTTTACACGCTGCTACCTTGCTGAGGGCATAGTTTTCACAACTGGCATCTCCTCACTCGTGTTGCCATGGGGGAAACCCTAGATCTGGGTCTCCCGGGTCGAACGATGATGGCGCTTTCAGTGCCGATCTACCTCATGAGGGAACTTTTGGAGCAGCTGCTGGGTGGTGGAAGCAAGAGGTGGAGCGGTGTGCATCTACATCGTCGACGATGGTGAGTTTCACAGCATGGGGCCACTGAGTCTCAGAAAGGACGTGTATTGATGGGCTCGTGTAGGACAGGGCCGTTGTCTAGCATTGTGGCGGCGTTGACGACATATTGGCGAAGACTATGTGTATCTTTTGTTAACGTATGCCTTTTGTATTGTAACCATATATGGTAGGTTAACAACCGATATCTCTAGATTGATTCGGTTCTGATCTTGTTTAGATCTAACGTGTAACCTAAGACTGTACCCATATATAATGGTTCAACGTGATCGCCCCAAGTGCGGCGTTTCCCAAAACAATTCTCGTTTGCTTGGTATCAGATTCCGATCTACGATCCGATCTCAGCCATGACCACCCCAGCTCACACCGACGCCACCTCCGGTGCCCTCACCGACGCCACCTCCGGCGCTCTCACCAACACCACCTCCGGCGTCCTCACCGACGCCACCTCCGGCGCCCTCACCAACAGCACCATGCCTGCGGCCGAGAGCTCTACGGCCGGCGTCGTACACGCCCCGTCCCATGCCGCTCATGTCGCCAGCGTGCGCACGCACGTCCCGATCACCCTCGATCTGCAGAAGTCCAACTTCACCAAGTGGCGCATGTTGGTGCGCGTCCTCCTCGGCAAATACGACCTCCTTCACCACGTCAACGCCATCGCGCCTGCCGTCCGCACCGCCGAGTGGATCCGCGACGACTACATCGTCCGCTCGTGGCTATACGGGTCCATCTCCGATGAGATCCTCGACATCATCATGGGGGAGGAGCAGACGGCGCAGGAGGCCTGGCTGCTCATCACCAATCTCTTCCTCGACAACCAGATGACCCGCGCCGTGCATCTCGACGCGGAATTCCGCGCCATGGTCCAAGGCGACCTCTCCATTACCGCCTACTGCCACCGCCTCAAGGCCCTCTCTGATGCTCTGCGCGATGTCGGCTCTCCGGTCACCGATCAGGTCCTCGTCCTCAACTGCCTCCGCGGCCTCAACCCGCGCTTCGCCGACATCACCACCATCGTCACCATGCAGAACCCGCTGCCCTCCTTCGCCCAGACTCGCTCGCTCCTCACCCTTCGCGAGACGCAGCTAGCCAACTCTCACAGGGTGGGCGCCCAGACTGCCCTCTACGGCGCCTCCAACCCCTCCTACGGCTTCAACAACAACGGAGGCAACTCCTCTGGCAGCGGGTCCTCCGGCGGCAAGACTGGCGGCGGCGGGAACTACTACAAGAAGAAGAAGAACGGCGGCGGTGGAGGAAACTACGGCGGGAACCGGACCGATGGTGCTGGTCGCGGCACCCCTGCCCCCGTCGGCCCTTGGGTGTGCTTCAACCCCTACACTGGCCAAGCCCAGCAGATGCAGGCTCCTCCGCCCCATGCACCTCAGGCTCCTGCACCGCGGCCTAGCGCCGGGGCTGGCCTCCTTGGTCCCCGGCCCTTTGCCATGCCTCCTGCCCAGGCCTTCACGTCCCTGGCACCGCTCCATGGCCAGGCCTTCGGCACCAACCCACCACCGATCCCCGGCTACATCAACGGCAACAACAACGGCACCTCTCCGGCGTGGGACTGCTCCGCGCTCATGGCCGCCCTGAACAATGCAGCCACCCCTTCACACGCTGGTGAGTGGGTCATGGACTCCGGAGCGACCGCACACATGGCCTCCGACCCCGGTATGCTCCAACATCTAACCTCCACTTCTTTTCCTTCCTTTGTCACGGTGGGCAATGGTTCTACCTTGCCCATCTCTCATACTGGTCATGCATCTATACCTGCTTCCGCTCGCAGTCTCTTCCTTAAAAATGTCCTACTTGTTCCTAACCTTGTGAAAAATCTCATCTCTATACGTCGTTTCACTATTGACAACCTTTGTTCCATTGAATTTGACCCGTTTGGTTTTTCTATTAAGGACCTTCGCACCAAGGACGTGATCCTTCGCTGCAGTAGCCACAGCGACCTCTACGTGTTTCCATCATCGATCATCAACCACTTCGCTCATGGACTCATCGCCACTACCACCTCCACCGAGCTATGGCACCGTCGTTTAGGTCATCCGGGGCGCGACTCTATGTTGCACCTCCATAAGAAGTCTTTTATTCCATGTAATAAAGCAGCCACACATGTTTGTCATGCATGCCAACTTGGCAAGCATGTGCGTTTGCCCTTCAGTAGGTCTACCTCGATAAGTGTTGAACCGTTTCAGTTAATACATTGTGATCTTTGGACCTCTCCTGTTTTAAGTATCTCTGGTTTCAAATATTACCTTGTCATTATCGATGATTTCTCTCACTTCATGTGGACTTTTCCTCTACGCCACAAATCCGACACTGCTGATACACTTATCGCCTTCATTGCCTATGCACGTACACAATTTTCTCGCCCCGTTGTGGCCATGCAAGCTGATAATGGAACCGAGTTTCTCAACTCCGCCGTCACCACCTTTCTCACCTCTCATGGCATTCGTCTTCGCCTCTCTTGCCCATACACCTCACCCCAAAATGGCAAGGCGGAACGTGCAATCCGCACTATAAACGACGCCACCCGAACCCTCCTCTTTCAGTCCTCCATGCCACCCGAATATTGGGCCGAAGCCGTAGCTACAGCCACACACTTAGTCAATATTCGCCCATCCCAATCCATAGGCTTTGCAATTCCCTATATTCGCCTACATGACGCTGCCCCCGACTACGGCGCTCTTCGCGTCTTTGGCTGTCTATGCTACCCCAACCAGTCGGCCACCGCCTCCCACAAACTTTCTCCACGGTCCGTCGCTTGTGTCTTCCTCGGTTACCCGAGCAACCACAAAGGCTATCGATGCCTTGATCTCCAAACTCGTCGTGTCATCCTATCCCGCCACGTTGTCTTCGACGAGCATGTTTTTCCCTTCTCTACTATCTCACACAACTCCGATGATCCCGCTGAATCGCTTGATTTCTTGCTTGATCTTGCCGCTACACACACCGCGCCCCCTTCTGGTGCTCCACGTCCATCTCATGCAGCGCCCGCTATGCATGCCGCCCGCCAACCCGACTCAGCCAGCAGCCCGCCAGCGACCCCGCCCGGCAGTCCGCCTGCAGTCACACCCATCCGGCCCACCTCTCCATCCCCTGGGCCGCCTTCGCCTGGACCGCACTCCGCTGGGCCGTCTCCCGCCTCGCTGCCACCAGCGACAACTCGCTCCATTCCCACCGACGCTGCTGTCTCACATCTTCCAGTCAATGTGCATCATCCACCTTCTCCCTCCAACACTCATACCATGGTCACTCGCGCCAAACACGGTCTCTTTCAGCCCATAGACAAACTCAACCTTACTGTCTCTCATTCACTTCCTTCCCCTATTCCTAAAACATACCGGGGAGCTTTACATGACCCACACTGGCGTCGTGCCATGCAGGATGAATTTGATGCATTGGTTACTAATGGGACTTGGTCTCTTGTCCCACGTCCTGCTCGTGCTAATGTTGTTTCAGGGAAGTGGATTTTCAAGCATAAGTTTCACTCCGATGGAAGTCTTGCTCGCCATAAGGCTCGATGGGTGGTTCGCGGATTTTCTCAGCAGCCGGGCATCGACTTTGACGAGACTTTTAGTCCCGTCGTCAAACCCGCCACGATCCGCATCGTCCTCAGCATCGCAGTCTCTCGCTCCTGGCCGATCCACCAGCTCGACGTCAAGAACGCTTTCCTCCATGGCAATCTTGACGAGGAGGTTTACTGTCAGCAGCCGCCGGGCTTTGTCGACACTCGCTGCCCCGACTATGTGTGTCGTCTACATAAGTCCCTCTATGGACTTAAACAGGCCCCCAGGGCGTGGTACCAGCGGTTTGCCCTCTTCGCTCATCGTCTTGGCTTCGTCGCCTCCAAGTCGGATGTCTCTCTCTTCATCTACAAGAATGGCTCCGAGCTCGCCTACATCCTCCTGTATGTGGATGATATTGTGATCACTGCTTCTACTGACCAGCTCCTCCAGCGCCTCACGACGCAGCTTCACGCCGAGTTTGCCGTGACAGACCTCGGTGCTCTCTCCTTCTTCCTTGGCATTGCTGTTACTCGGACATCGGCTGGCATGGTCCTCTCTCAACGTCAGTATGCTCTCGAGCTTCTTCAGCGAGCCGGTATGACAGACTGCCACCCGTCTGCCACTCCTATTGATGTCAAGTGCAAGCTTTCTGCCGAGGATGGTCCACTTCTTGCTGATCCGACGGAGTACAGGAGCTATGCTGGTGCTTTGCAGTATCTTACCTTAACTCGTCCGGACATTGCTCATGCAGTTCAGCAGGCATGTCTCTATATGCATGCACCTCGTGAGCCGCATCTCAGCCTGGTGAAAAGGATTCTCCGCTATCTCAAGGGAACCCTGGATCTCAGCATGCATCTCTCGCGGTCTTCTACGTCTTCACTCACCGCTTACTCGGATGCTGATTGGGCTGGATGTCCTGATACTCGCCGCTCTACTTCAGCTCTTGTGTGTATCTCGGCGACAACTTGGTTTCTTGGTCGTCTAAACGACAAACGACAGTCTCTCGTTCTAGTGCCGAGGCCGAGTATCGTGCAGTTGCTCACGCTGTTGCCGAGTGTTGTTGGATTCGACAGCTACTTGGCGAGCTTCTACTGTGGTGTTTTGCGACAATGTCAGCACTGTCTAAATGGCATCGAACCCGGTTCAGCATCGACGTACCAAGCACATCGAGATCGACATACACTTTGTTCGTGAAAAGGTGTCTCTTGGGCAGATCCGAGTTCTTCATGTGCCATCTTCGCATCAGTATGCTGACATCATGACAAAAGGCCTCTCGTCGCAGATGTTCTCCGATTTTCGATCCAATTTGTGTGTCTTTCCTCTCGACGCACAACTTGAGGGGGGATGTTAACGTATGCCTTTTGTATTGTAACCATATATGGTAGGTTAACAACCGATATCTCTAGATTGATTCGGTTCTGATCTTGTTTAGATCTAACGTGTAACCCAAGACTGTACCCATATATAATGGTTCAACGTGATCGCCCCAAGTGCGGCGTTTCCCAAAACAATTCTCGTTTGCTTCTTTGCCCTGAAGGTTGCTCGACGGTTTTGACGTTGGTGTAGCGTGTGCATGAGGTGCTCTCTATGAGTGCTATACCGGATGAGCCCTCCCGTTTCGTCTAGTGGATATAAATTAGGGTATGCGATTTTCCTGGTTCCTAGTTGGTGGGTCTTTTTTCGTGCTTTTAGGGCATAAGACCGTGTTGGCATGATTTTCGCCCATTGTCGGGATGTACTTGTTGTGGTTCCTTTACATTTTCTAATGTATTTCCTTTGCGAGGCTTTTGTTGAATAATCTAATAAAGAGGGTTGTATGCATCTCTTCGATGTAGTGGCAGAATAATCTAATAAAGAGGGTTGTATGCATCTCTTCGATGTAGTGGCTAGAGGTCTCATCCTCCCTTTCCAAAAAAAGGAAATTTTCTTTTGAATGGACGTACTTGCTTGAAAGCACATTTATTTATTTGAATTTGTAAAACGTGCCGTTTGATCGCGCATTGGTGGCTTGCGCGGCAGAAAACACAAGAATATTGATAGTGTATTTGTTATAGTTGCCATAAGTAAAGAAAAATTTCCACGATGTTGAATACTAAGTGAAAATTTTCTATGAAACTGCTCGCAAAATATACAATAGGTAAAATTCTTATGGTTCCAAATCCTACAAACCAAACAAGCTCTATAGAAAAATTCATGAGAAATATAGTCTTCTAATAGATCCTTGAGGTGACAAAATTAAAATGAAACGTGCGGCCTAAGATGGTGACCAGTAAAAATCAAAAGAGCTTTGTGATTTCCATTCGTGGCACCCCGCAGATGTATGAGCAAAATTGTGTTCTAGACCGAAAAAATAAAAATATAAATGTATGAGGGACTTGTTTGGTGTTCTAGGTTTCACAGCAGCCATATGCAAGTGGAGGCAGCAAACATGTGGAGTTCCGAGTCTTACCTTTCTGGATGAAAATTCAAGTTGGTCTTAATTGGTTATGCTTGGCAATGGTCTTATTGGAGGCATTCTTTTGAGAGCGAAGACTATCTTCCGGGTAAAACCTAAGATTTTTTATCGGACGATAATGGCGATTGTGTACTGTTCCTTTTTTGGAAGCATTGCTTTTGGAGAGCGTGGAGTTCAGGTGTTATCTTGGTGGTGGATATACTGTTGCTGCTAGGGCTAAAATACCGTAGCGGAATTTTTATTTTCTTAGTTTTTTTAATTGTGTTAATCTCTATTGCTATTAGGATATTACGTTGTTGCAGAGGCTGAATATAATTAACATCTCTTGATATTAATAAATTCTTTTTATTGAAAAATGAGTAGAAAACCGAGACGGACGGCCACGACCACACACACACATCTGGTCAACATTCTGGTAGAAGTAGAAGCACAAACGAGAGTGAAACTCGCTCATGCTCCTATTCGAATCCTCTGTGCTCCTCAACTGCACTCCCCGAGTGGAAGGAGCTGCAGCTCTTTTTCACGTGGCTCCAGAGGCTCCGCGGATTCGACACGGAAAAGGAATTCCGAACAGGCTCTAAAGAGCACAAATGGCTAGACAGGGAAGTACAGCTGATTTAGAAACAAGAATACACCTGTGTCTAGTTCTTCAGCACCTCTTAGCTGGTCTCACGGTGCAACACCTTATTCCTACCCTATTGGTGCGTTCCCCCAATGCCTCTCATTCCTAGGGTGGGCTCTCGACGTGCAACATGACGCTATTGCATTGCCGAACATGACGTTGTATGACTTGCCAGATGCTATGGCACTACTGATATAAGCTATCCTTTCACCAACCCTCGTTCAGGAGAGTTAAGTTGCCGTTTATTTGATCGGTTTCTCCAACAGTACCAAGGCTGCATAATACTGTACATCGATGTTGTTGAGGTTTACCCACTCTGCCAAGAATAATAAATTTCAAATTGGTTGGTGTCTACATCCAATCGAGACCCGAACCGAAAGTTGTTCCTAACTCAATGTTGTCATGCCCACAATTTTTCCTCTACCTATAAAGGGTATATAACAGTACAATCACAATTGTGTCAAACCACAAACCCGCCAGAGTAGAATTAACCGCTCAGCAACCAGAGATTACTGAATTTCTTAGGGCGACCTGCCGAAAAGCTGCTCCGTAATGTGTTTCTGGATATATTGCCTAAAAGTTTTGGTTGAATTCAAACAATGTAATTAAAGTTCGACATAGTAAGCCACCTTTGACAACAAACACTAAGAGGCCACTCATGTCAGCGAGGGCACGAAGTGATCATTGCAATTTCTAGATATGTGACTTTTTTTTTACAAATATACTCCTTTGCATATTTTCAAAAAGCTACTCCCTATGCTATTGGATATATTGCCTAAATGTTTTGGACAACTTCCCTATGCTATGAACAACTTCCGTCATACTATTACACATGTCCCGGATACGAGAAATAATTATATCAAAAGTGTGACATAAGATTACCAGTCAAAATCAGCAAAGCTTGTGCTTCCCATTCGCTGCACCCAGTACATGTATGAGCAAAACTGTGTTCTAGACAGAAAAGATAAATGTATGACCGGCATCCTGAATTTGTGAAAATCTGTTCTCGTTATGCTCAAGTGACAAGCAACCACCTGATGGAAGTAGAACAACAAGCTCATGCTCATGGACACCGTGGCTGAGTGACAATTTTTTTTTTGTTATGTTCAGAAAGGTTGATTCGAGCCCCTGTAACATAGGCATATTGTAAACATTATACCTTTAATTCTATTGGAGGTTAATTGCCATATCACATATTGCAGTATCACAGATCAAGCTAGAAGCCTTAACCATAAGATAAAGAAGAGAGTAGCCCAACATACATACCAACCTGCGCATGAGTATGTATTGTCTGGAGCAGACGGCGAGACAAATTTTACCAACACTTAAACATAATTGCAGGGTCATTGCAGTGAACTATCCAAAAACAGTTCATCATCAACTCTTCAGCATGCCAACATTTGGATCTTGCACACATATAGCTTGTGAACAACGTTTAAACCTCCTTATGTAAAACATAACACGGAATAAGTAAATCGTGATGGATGACATAGTATCACCTCAGAAGGATCTGCTAGACTTTTGATGTTTGCACAGGGTACAACTGATACCAAAAGCCACGAAATACCAAAAGTGCAAACACCAAGCCCACTCTTAGTCTTCTGGAACATACAGGACTTTCTTATAGAAGTGATGGTACACGTAAAATTTTAGACATATGTCTGGCTTGGAGAAGCCTAGTATCCTCTGGCATAATTCTTTGGCCATGCTTTCGGTGATTGAGAGATGGAAACTTATTGCCATTGTTTTTAGTGCTGTTGCCCAACTGAATAATCGTTTGACAAGAGCAAAATCATGTTCAGTTCCTTTCAAGTAACTGATTTCTACTTCTCGAAGGTGATTCAGCACAAGTTCCTCGGTTTTCCAGTTTGGTGGATGATCACAGGAGCAACCTGATGCACATGCAGGTTCTGCCTGAAATGGGGGCACACATCAACTTAGTAAGTATAACTGCTATAGCTTGACCACATAGACATGAGAGGAAACTCGAAGATGTATGACTGTCTTATTACTTACTTTTTGCGAAGACTACCTTATTACTTAGAGATATATCATTAACAAAATTTACAATAGAGCACCACCTATAAATTATCTTAAGGCCAACCTATGTAACAAAATGTGCTTATTCTGTGCAAAGTGGAAGTGTTAACCTATAAAATTTACTCAGATACAGAGCTACCAACAGCCCATATTCAAGAAGGTTTCTGGTCGACCTTAGGCTTTGTTGGTTACTGATGGAACTTTTAGAAAAGCTCGTGCCATAAGCATAATACTACTATATCCTAAATCCTAACTGTGTTATCAAGATTGAGCGTGCCATGTATAGAATAACTAGGCTAATTTCCCATCCACTACCATATATTTCCAAAGTACTGATAACATTTAAAAGTGAAATCTACTATAAATGCAAGTAGATTGCCACTTTTATCAATCCAGGAGAACAAAATGTTATAATCACGAGAGGCATAAACCATATAGTTGCCACATAGGAGTACAAGCTTGGGATCAAAGTACTGGTATCAAACCAACACCTAGAGTACGGCAACTATCAGATAAAGCTCCAGGGTGGCAAGCAATGCATGTTGTTTTAAGTGGCACCACTGGTAAATAAAGCAATAGTAAACAAATTAAGGATAGCTTTACCTCCAAGTGCAGAGAAGAACTAAATATTAGCATCAGCTTTCTTATACTAGTGCACGTCCTGAGAACGTGGAAAGAGCTGGCTCCAAAGGAATGTCCCTTTGCAGTAATAAGCAGGGTCAAGAATGTAACGTAAGGGAGCCTTGGCATGTCTTCCATCAAGTAGTGATGCTCACCTAAGTCCTCCTGTAGGTTCATGCAAAGTAAAAGTTACAGGTTATGTAACTTCGAAATGGACACATGCATCTCATTTTCCACAAAGCCATTACCATAATTAACAAGTTCACTTCAGATTTCTGTTATAGGATCAGTGGCATACTCCCTGCGTCCATAAAAATATTTATTTGCCTAAATTTGGATGTATCTATACACTAAATAGTGTCTACCTTCATTGAAATTTTGATAAATTTAAGACAACCTTTTATGGACAGAGGTCTCAACCTAACTAAATTTTAGAGTATAGGTTTATAGTCCGTGAGATGCTGCTAGTGCAGTAGCACCGGTGGACAGATTTTATGTCATTTCCTCAAAATAAAGAAAAAATCTAAGCAAGCAAGAATTGTGCCTGGCTATTCTCAAATGGCACAATTATCTTAGACTCCTACACAAAATAGCACATTCTTTAACCTGAACTACATATATCTCAAATGCCACCATCATCTTGATGATGTACTTGCCACACATACTAGACTACAACCCAAAATGGCACATTCTTTAACCTGAACTCCATATCTCAAATGGCACATTCCTTAACTTGAAACACATGTGTATTTACCTCGATATCTTCTTCTGGCATATAGGCCAGCTGGAGAGTAAGAGTGCTGACATCCTCAAAGTGGCGCAACAGCCTGACGCAGTCGCGATTGTGTTCATAGCCATCTGCTTCATCTACAAGGAAAAAGGTGGCGCTCAGCAATTCCAGCTGCGCCATCTCGCCAAACTTTACAGAGCTTGGATGATAAGCATCCCTCCAGTGGAGTGACACGAGTTGAGGTGCTGCGATGTCGGCAACAGGTTGACTGGGATTTGAATGATGAGCAAAGCAGTAGAAGACAGTTAACTCTTTGAGTGCTGGTGCCACAATAGTCAGCTGCTGCAATCCACACGATTTCTCCAGCTTTATTTTGAGAAGAGACTCCGAGTGGATGGCAAAATTTCCCAGACCCTGGGCATTGAGCACCTTGAGTGTTTGCAAGGACGGACACCGTGGTGAGGAGACGGCTTCACCGATCCCGCAAGGACCATGTAGGTGGAGTTCTTCCAGGGATAAATCGGTGAGCCTGGTGAATACGCCGGAAGGCGGCAGGGTGACGCTAAGAAACCCTAGCCCGAGCCTCAGCTCGGTGGCTCTGTTGAAGCAGGGCAGCTCAAAGGCGTCTCTTCCGTCCTCCCTCGCAACGGTCGCCGCCGCCAAGTCGAAGATGAGAACGCCGGCGACGCGGCGGGCGGCGATGGGGAGACAGGCCGCCAGGGAGTCGGCGGAGGCGTGCGAGGGGAAGACGAAGAGATACCGGAGTGGCGGCGCTTTGTCGTCTGACATCGCTTCGAGAGCGGCGAGGGCACCGCGCACACTGTCTGGGTTGTGCGAGGGGAAGAAGTAGAGGTTCGGGAGGAGGGCCCAGAGGCAGCGCCAGCGGCGGGAGAGGACGCTGGTGCGAGCAGCGGCGGTGGTGGGGAGCTCCCGAAGGATGTGGAGAAGGAGGTCGTCGGGTAGGGCGCTGAGGCAGTCCTCGCTGCCGGCGCATAACTTAGCGCGCTCGGCGGCGGTCTCCCCTTCGACGTGCTCCATTTAGGGTGTAGCCCGGTCGAACTGCGGAGGAGCGGCGTCTGCTGCGGGGGAGCGGCCGATGAGCAGCGGAGAAGCGGCAGCGGATGCGGGGGACCGGCGGAGGAGCGGCAGCGGATGCGGGGGACCGGCGGAGGAGCGGCGTCTGCTGGCGGCGGCGGATTGAGGAACTTGTCCTCGCAGCGGCGCCGGCCCTGCTGCGACTGGAGATGTGCCGGCCCTGGTGCGAGCGACAACAACGGTGAGGGAGCAGCGGCGGCGCTGGCCGTGCTGCGAGTGGAGATGCGCCGGCCGTGCTCTGAGCGGCAACAGCGGTGAGGGAGCAGCGGCGGCGGTAGCGGTGATGAACCCTAGCTCGACGGGAGCAGTTTTTTTTTTCTTTTCTATTTTCTCAGGTGGAGTGGCAATCTACCGTAAAATGTACCGAACGAATTCCACCAGCTTCTAAAATAGCACATCTCCAACACAAGCGCTAATTTACCGCGCCCACACGCGTTTCACCACTCCAACATACCCGCTAAAATTCGTGGTGCACCAAATATGCCGTCTGCGTTTCAGAGTGCGTGAAAAGCCACAGCGAGCACGCGGCCAACGACCCCCTGAAAATTCATCCCATGTCGCATCCCCATTTCCGCCTCCCACTCCGGCGCTGCCGCCCCCCCTATTCGCCGGTTTTGCCGCCGCCTTGCTCACCAACGTAGATCAGCGTGCGTCGGTACTTCACGAGCATTTTTAGCGCGTCGGCGCTACTCCAATCGACTTGTGACAACCGCGCCGTCGCAGCCCCTTCCTCGCCGGCGCTGCTCCAATCAAGCAGGCGTCAGCCGCGCCGCCGCCGCCCCTTGCTCGCCGGTGTTGCTCCAATCAAGCAGGCGTCAACCGCGTCGCCGCCGTGGATTCGACATGAGCCGCGCGCAGGTATGTGGCGTTCGACCAAATCGATTTTCCATTGCTTGTATAGGTGATTTCGATGCCTAAAATTAGGATTTTTACCATTCGTAGATGAGCTCCTTGTATGATTCGTCCGATGAGGAAATGGATTTAGAAGAGGAAGAAAATATGTTGATGATTTTGGCTATGCGCGCAAAGCGGCCGAAGCATGGTGGTTCCATGTTCAGTCGTCGGAAGTTGTGGAGGGAGCGCATTAAGGGCACAACAAGTTGATTCATAGATATTTTGCTGATGAACCAACTTTTTCCGAGAGCTACTTCTGTCGCCGTATTGTTGTATTGTTGTTTAGACATTCATTTTATTCATTTAAACTATTCATTGTTGATGCTATTTGTGTTGTAATAATAATTGAACTATTTATTGTTGATGTTATTTGTGTGTGTTTGATCTTCATGTGAATAGATGCCTGTGAGATTTGTGTTTGTGCAGTAGCGCGCGTCGTAAAACACGGCGTCCGGTGGTGTAACATCCCAGGATTTGGGGTTACAAAAATAGAGGAAATAGATGTGTGCATTGCATTCATGCATAGAAAATCCGGAGAATTTTCGCGCTTTAAAGTAAAACAATCACAGTAACTGAAGTTTCACTTGACCTTGGTGGAATTGAAGTAGCTCATCAAGTCAAGCGCTATAAACCTCAATGTGACTTTGTTTAAAACCTTGTTTTGGGTAGAGATGATTTGATCTAAGGGGTTCGATCAAATGGAACTAA
The DNA here is from genome assembly GCF_019359855.2 of Lolium perenne. Classification (NCBI taxonomy): domain Eukaryota; kingdom Viridiplantae; phylum Streptophyta; class Magnoliopsida; order Poales; family Poaceae; genus Lolium; species Lolium perenne. The sequence continues at coordinate 48,681,389 of NC_067244.2, forward strand.
AATCAACACAACAACACTTTACTCAATGATCAATTGATTGATCTTATAAAAGATTATAATATGATATTCTTTGTCATAACATATGAACACCTATTCAATTGCAAATCAAGTAACAATAAAATGGAGAAACTATTCTAGACTTATCTTTTCCATGTCTTAAAGTAATCCTTGATCCTACCATGAACCTCATGGTACTCATTTTACTTCATTCTTGGAAACAAGACCAAGAGATCAACTCTAGAAATATATATTCTTCTCTATTCCAAATTATTATACATCAAACCTAGAGAGGTGATAGTACTATGTTATTTATTAGAGAAGCGATGACAAACCTTGAGGCAAACCTTGGATATACATATCCATATGATCACACCATCATCTTTAAGAAGAACCCTAGGATATTATTAAGACATTTCCTAGAGAGAGAAACCAGTCATGTTAAACATAGATATTGAAGATCACATCATTCTCTATGAAGCCTAATCTTAGGTTGGTATTAAAGTCCTTCCCAGATGAGAGAGACCATTCATACCAAACTTAGCTTTACTTATTTAAGAATAAAGAACAACCATTGAACTAAAGTATTAGAAGATTAACCATTTCATCTGGAAGTGGTGAGATAACCTAATATCACATGGAATAAGATTATATCCATAATTGATAAAGTAAGGAGGAAATCAATCCAATTAAGTTAGACAAATGGAATCTTAGCCTAGATACCTGATGTCTACGCCCCCCTCCTTTTCCTGTAGACAGTGTTGGGCCTCCAAGAGCAGAGGTTTGTCAAACAGCAGCAAGTTTCCCTTAAGTGGATCACCCAAGGTTTATCGAACTCAGGGAGGAAGAGGTCAAAGATATCCCTCTCATGCAACCCTGCAACCACAAAGAAAGAAGTCTCTTGTGTCCCCAACACACCTAATAGGTGCACTAGTTCGGCGAAGAGATAGTGAAATACAGGTGGTATGAATATATAGTAGCGGTAGCAATGGCACCAGAAAAGTGCTTTGCCCAGGACAGTAAACAAGCAGTAGTAACGCAGTAAAACAGTAAACAAGCAGTGATTTCAGTATTTAGGAACAAAGCCTAGGGATTAGACTTTCACTAGTGGACACTCTCAACTTTGATCACATAACAGAATAGATAAATGCATACTCTACACTCTTGTTGGATGATGAACACATTGCGTAGGATTACACGAACCCTCAATGCCGGAGTTAACAAGCTCCACAATTCAATGTTCATATTTAAATAACCTTAGAGTGCATGAAAGATCAATAAGACTAAACCAAGTACTAACATAGCATGCACACTGTCACCTTCATGCTAAGAAAGGAGGAATAGATCACATCAATACTATCATAGCAATAGTTAACTTCATAATCTACAAGAGATCATAATCATAGCCTACGCCAAGTACTAACACGGATGCACACACTGTCACCATTACACCGTGCAGGAGGAGTAAAACTACTTTAATAACATTACTAGAGTAGCACATAGATAAATTGTGATACAAAACACATTGCAATCATAAAGAGATATAAATAAGCACTTCACTATGCCATTCATAACAGTGAATAAGTATTCTGTGAAATATAGCCTAAGAGAACCACACGGTGCACACACTGTCACCTTTACACACGTGGGACAAGGAGTCTCCGGAGATCACATAAGTAAAATTCACTTGACTAGCATAACGACATCTAGATTACAAGCATCATCATATGAATCTCAATCATGTAAGGCAGCTCATGAAATTATTGTATTGAAGTACATAGGAGAGAGATGAACCACATAGCTACCGGTACAGCCCCGAGCCTCGATGGAGAACTACTCCCTCCTCATGGAAGACAGCAGCGGTGATGAAGATGGCGGTGGAGATGGCAGCGGTGTCGATGGAGGAGCCTTCCGGGGGCACTTCCCCGTTCCGGCGGCGTGCCAGAACAGAGACTCCTGTCCCCCAGATCTTGGCTTCGCGATGGCGGCGGCTCTGGAAGGTTTCTCGTACCGTGGCTTTTTCGTATCGACGTTTTAGGTCGAGGAGGCTTAAATAGGCGAAGAGGCGGCGTCAGAGGGTCGAAGGGGTGGCCACACTATAGGGGGGCGCGGGCCCCCCCTTGCCCGCGTCGGCCTAGGGTTTGGTGGGCCTGTGCCCCCTCTCTGGCGGTTCTCGTGTGTTCTGGATGCTTCCGGGCAAAATAGGAACCTGGGCGTTGATTTCGTCCAATTCCGAGAATATTTCTTTACTAGGATTTCTGAAACCAAAAACAGCAGAAACAAAGAATCGGCACTTCGGCATCTTGTTAATAGGTTAGTTCCAGAAAATGCACGAATATGACATAAAGTGTGCATAAAACATGTAGATATCATCAATAATGTGGCATGGAACATAAGAAATTATCGATACGCCGGAGACGTATCAGCATCCCCAAGCTTAGTTTCTGCTCGTCCCGAGCAGGTAAACGATAAACAAAGATAATTTATGGAGTGACATGCCATCATAACCTTGATCATACTATTTGTAAAGCATATGTAGTGAATGCAGCGATCAAAACAATGTAAATGACATGAGTAAACAAGTGAATCATATAGCAAAGACTTTTCATGAATAGTACTTCAAGACAAGCATCAATAAGTCTTGCATAAGAGTTAACTCATAAAGCAATAATTCAAAGTAAAGGCATTGAAGCAACACAATGGAAGATTAAGTTTCAGCGGTTGCTTTCAACTTGTAACAAGTATATCTCATGGATAGTTGTCAACATAGAGTAATATAACAAATGCAATATGCAAGTATGTAGGAATCAATGCACAGTTCACACAAGTGTTTGCTTCTTGAGATGGAGAGAAATAGGTGAACTGACTCAACATAAAAGTAAAAGAATGGTCCTTCAAAGAGGAAAGCATCGATTGCTATATTTGTGCTAGAGCTTTGATTTTTAAAACAAGAAACAATTTTGTCAACGGTAGTAATAAAGCATATGTATCATGTAAATTATCTCTTACAAGTTGCAAGCCTCATGCATAGTATACTAATAGTGCCCGCACCTTGTCCTAATTAGCTTGGACTACCGGGATCATCGCAATGCACATGTTTTAACCAAGTGTCACAAAGGGGTACCTCTATGCCGCCTGTACAAAGGTCTAAGGAGAAAGCTCGCATTGGATCTCTCGCTATTGATTATTCTCAACTTAGACATCCATACCGGGACAACATAGACAACAGATAATGGACTCCTCTTTAATGCATAAGCATGTAGCAACAATTAATTTTCTTATATGAGATTGAGGATATTTGTCCAAAACTGAAACTTCCACCATGGATCATGGCTTTAGTTAGCGGCCCAATGTTCTTCTCTAACAATATGCATGCTTAACCATAAGGTGGTAGATCGCTCTTACTTCAGACAAGACGAACATGCATAGCAACTCACATGAAATTCAACAAAGAATAGTTGATGGCGTCCCCAGTGAACATGGTTATCGCACAACAAGCAACTTAATAAGAGATAAAGTGCATAAGTACATATTCAATACCACGATAGTTTTTAAGCTATTTGTCCCATGAGCTATATATTGTAAAGGTGAAGAATGGAAATTTAAAGGTAGCACTCAAGCAATTTACTTTGGAATGGCGGAGAAATACCATGTAGTAGGTAGGTATGGTGGACACAAATGGTATAGTGGTTGGCTCAAGTATTTGGATGCATGAGAAGTATCCCCTCTCGATACAAGGTTTAGGCTAGCAAGGCTATTTGAAGCAAACACAAGGATGAACCGGTGCAGCAAAACTTACATAAAAGACACATTGTAAACATTATAAGACTCTACACCGTCTTCCTTGTTGTTCAAACTCAATACTAGAAATTATCTAGACCTTAGAGAGACCAAATATGCAAACCAAATTTTAGCATGCTCTATGTATTTCTTCATTAATGGGTGCAAGGTATATGATGCAAGAGCTTAAACATGAGCACAACAATTGCCAAGTATCACATTACCCAAAACATTATAGCAATTACTACATGTATCATTTTCCAATTCCAACCATATAACAATTTAACGAAGAAGAAACTTCGCCATGAATACTATGAGTAAAGCCTAAGGACATACTTGTCCATATGCTACAGCGGAGCGTGTCTCTCCCCCACACAAGCATTTATTCAAACAAAAACAAAAACAAGAAACATACAGACGCTCCAAGTAAAGTACATAAGATGTGACCGAATAAAAATATAGTTTCAAGGGAGGAACCTGATAATGTTGTCGATGAAGAAGGGGATGCCTTGGGCATCCCCAAGCTTAGACGCTTGAGTCTTCTTAGAATATGCAGGGGTGAACCACCGGGGCATCCCCAAGCTTAGAGCTTTCACTCTTCTTGATCATAGTATATCATCCTCCTCTCTTGACCCTTGAAAACTTCCTTCACACCAAACTTCTCATAAACTTCATTAGAGGGGTTAGTACATAATCAAAAACTCACATGTTCAGAGGTGACACAATCATTCTTAACACTTCTGGACATTGCTCAAAGCTACTGGAAGGTAATGGAACAAAGAAATCCACCCAACACAGCGAAAGAAGCAATGCGAAATAAAAGGCAGAATCTGTCAAAACAGAACAGTCCGTAAAGACGAATTTTTAATAAATACTTCCGTTGCTCAGATCAGAAAACTCAAAACTAATGAAAGTTGCGTACATATCTGAGGAACACGCACGTAAATTGGCATATTTTTCTGAGTTACCTACAGAGAAAACAGCCCAGATTCGTGACAGATAGAAATCTGTTTCTGCGCAGAAATCCAAATCTAGTATCAACCTTCGATTAGAGGCTTCACTTGGCACAACAAAACACAAAACTAAGATAAGGAGAGGTTGCTACAGTAGTAAACAACTTCCAAGACACAAATATAAAACAAAGTACTGTAGCAAAATAACACATGGGTTATCTCCCAAGAAGTTCTTTTCTTTATAGCCATTAAGATGGGCTCAGCAGTTTTAATGATGCACTCGCAAGAAATAATATTTGAAGCAAAAGAGAGCATCAAGAGGCAAATTCAAAACACGTTTAAGTCTAACATGCTTCCTATGCATAGGAATCTTGTAAATAAACAAGTTCATGAAGAGCAAAGTAACAAGCATAGGAAGATAAAACAAGTGTAGCTTCAAAAATTTCAGCACATAGAGAGGTATTTTAGTAACATGAAAATTTCTACAACCATATTTTCCTCTCTCATAATAACTTTCAGTAGCAACATGAGCAAACTCAACAATATAACTATCACATAAAGCATTCTTATAATGAGTCTCATGCATAAAATAATTACTCTCCACATAAGCATAATCAATTTTATTAGTAATAGTGGGAGCAAATTCAACAAAGTAGCTATCATCAAATATAGGAGGCATATTGTAATCATAATCAAATTTATCCTCCATAACAGGTGGTACCAAAAGACTACTATCATTATAATCATCATAAATAGGAGGCAAAGTATCATCAAAGAAAATTTTCTCCTCAATGCTTGGTGGACTAAAAAGATCATGCTCATCAAAACCAGCTTCCCCAAGCTTAGAATTTTCTATATCATTATCAACAATGGTGTTCAAAGCATTCATACTAATATTGCTACCAGCATGCAAATAAGATTCCATAGGTTTTTTAATTTTCGCATCAAACAATCCATGTTTTAAATCAGGAAATAGCATAAGAAGCTCATTCTTGTCCATTATGCCAAACTAGTGTAAACAAGAAACAAAAAGTTGCAATTGCAGGATCTAAAGGAAATAGCTTCGAGTACTTACAACGGCGAAAATAGCTTAGTAGCCGAGATCCGGAGTGTGAGTACCTTTTACCTTTCCTCCCCGGCAACGGCGCCAGAAAATAGCTTGATGTCTACGCCCCCTCCTTTTCCTGTAGACAGTGTTAGGCCTCCAAGAGCAGAGGTTTGTAGAACAGCAGCAAGTTTCCCTTAAGTGGATCACCCAAGGTTTATCGAACTCAGGGAGGAAGAGGTCAAAGATATCCCTCTCATGCAACCCTGCAACCACAAAGCAAGAAGTCTCTTGTGTCCCCAACACACCTAATAGGTGCACTAGTTCGGCGAAGAGATAGTGAAATACAGGTGGTATGAATATATAGTAGCGGTAGCAATGGCACCAGAAAAGTTCTTTGCCCAGGACAGTAAACAAGCAGTAGTAACGCAGTAAAACAGTAAACAAGCAGTGATTTCAGTATTTAGGAACAAGGCCTAGGGATTAGACTTTCACTAGTGGACACTCTCAACTTTGATCACATAACAGAATAGATAAATGCATACTCTACACTCTTATTGGATGATGAACACATTGCGTAGGATTACACGAACCCTCAATGCCGGAGTTAACAAGCTCCACAATTCAATGTTCATATTTAAATAACCTTAGAGTGCATGAAAGATCAATAAGACTAAACCAAGTACTAACATAGCATGCACACTGTCACCTTCATGCTAAGAAAGGAGGAATAGATCACATCAATACTATCATAGCAATAGTTAACTTCATAATCTACAAGAGATCATAATCATAGCCTACGCCAAGTACTAACACGGATGCACACACTGTCACCATTACACCGTGCAGGAGGAGTAAAACTACTTTAATAACATTACTAGAGTAGCACATAGATAAATTGTGATACAAAACACATTGCAATCATAAAGAGATATAAATAAGCACTTCACTATGCCATTCATAACAGTGAATAAGTATTCTGTGAAATATAGCCTAAGAGACCCACACGGTGCACACACTGTCACCTTTACACACGTGGGACAAGGAGTCTCCGGAGATCACATAAGTAAAATCCACTTGACTAGCATAACGACATCTAGATTACAAGCATCATCATATGAATCTCAATCATGTAAGGCAGCTCATGAGATTATTGTATTGAAGTACATAGGAGAGAGATGAACCACATAGCTACTGGTACAGCCCCGAGCCTCGATGGAGAACTACTCCCTCCTCATGGGAGACAGCAGCGGTGATGAAGATGGCGGTGGAGATGGCAGCGGTGTCGATGGAGGAGCCTTCCGGGGGCACTTCCCCATTCCGGCGGCGTGCCGGAACAGACTCTGTCCCCGCATCTTGGCTTCGCGATGGCGGCGGCTCTGGATGGTTTCTCGTACCGTGGCTTTTTCGTATCGAGGTTTTAGGTCGAGGAGGCTTAAATAGGCGAAGAGGCGGCGTCAGAGGGTCGAAGGGGTGGCCACACTATAGGGGGGCGCGGGCCCCCCTTGGTCGCGCCGGCCTAGGGTTTGGTGGGCCTGTGCCCCCTCTCTGGCGGTTCTCGTGTGTTCTGGATGCTTCCGGGCAAAATAGGAACCTGGGCGTTGATTTCGTCCAATTCCGAGAATATTTCTTTACTAGGATTTCTGAAACCAAAAACAACAGAAAACAGCAACTGGCACTTCGGCATCTTGTTAATAGGTTAGTTCCAGAAAATGCATGAATATGACATAAAGTGTGCATAAAACATGTAGATATCATCAATAATGTGGCATGGAACATAAGAAATTATCGATACGTCGGAGACGTATCAATACCTAAGGAGATATTAGGAGTACACCCTAAACCCTAGAATAACTACTCCTATATGAGAGAGCTCAAGCCATGGTGTTACACTCAAGTTAGTTGAGGCAACACTTGGATTTGAGGGAGAGAACTATCCATATACCCACATGATTATACCATCATTCCTTGGAAAGAACACTAAGTAATTATCTCAGGCATTCTCCTGGGATATAATCCATTGAGACAACCATAGCCATGTCCACCCATGAAATTATCAAATAAGCATTATACCTAGTTGATCAAGGCAATACTTGACCTTAGAAATGAGAAACCATTTTATGAACAATACCTTAGGAAGATAAACATTGATCATTATAAATTGAGTAATGATCATAAACCTAAGAACTTGTAGTAGAGGTATTAAGAACCAAGTTGATCATGTCTAATCCATGACCATGCTTTGGAGATAGATAATTATCAGTTAAACCTTAATGGGTTAAGCAGATATAATCCAGCACCTAAAATCATAGGGGTAGTACTAGCAACCCTAAACCATTTCCAATATATTAATTGGAGAAACAACTGAATAGAAACAAACCTTGTATAGTTCAGCCCCTATATCAATCCAAATGATCTTGTATTGAATCATCCTATGAGTGGTGAGAAAGAGCAACCCTAGCCATAGTAATATGGTGTTAAGTCACATATAGAACCTATGCCATATCTCAAACTAACTTGTGAATTATTTGATGATCACAAGTAAAACCCAAAACTACATCTCAACCTTAGTTTGTGCATCACTTGGGTGATCACAATTAAAACCTAGGCCATAATTGAGATTCAAACCATGTGCCATTAGGTGAACATAATTAGAACACTAGAATTGCTCACAAATTAAATCTTATGCTTCAACCATTGAACATAAGAAACACCTATTGCTAAATTCTATAATTAAAACCATGTGTGGTGATCAACCACTTATCTTTATAATCAAGACCCAACCATGAGGAGAGTAATACCTACTCTAAGTATTTCAAGGTGTTATTAAAATATAGTACTAGTATTAACTTTGAAATAGAATTAAGATAACCCTTACAAGATCTTAATAAATAAGTGTTCACATAAATTCATGTGTGAGCGACCAACATTCTCAAATGAGAGATCAAGTCATTAGAAATATTTGGGCACATGAAAGTATGCCACTAGATCACCTCCTTGAATTATAAAATTCAGGACACATGAAATCACACCTTTAAAATTCTATTTCAAAATAGGAAATTAAGCATCAAATCAAAATTCATTAATCAATTCTTGATAAATAAAGTAAAGTAAACATATCACCTATTATTAAAGAGTACTATAAGTATTATCAAAATATTTGGAATTCTAAAAGAAAGAGAATGAAAATTATAATTATCAACATACCTATTTGAAATATTGTGTATATTGAAAATATCATTATATTAAAAATCAAAAGGGCATGTCTCAAGTTGTAATTATTATTTAGGAGATAATTGCCAAACTAAAACAATTACAAATATCTGCAAACAGAATTGAATTCAAAATTTGAATTCAATAAATGAAATTGAAAACATAAAATAAAACAGAAAAGAAAAAGAGAGAAGAGACTTACCTGGCCGTGCTCCACTATTTTATGTGTGAACCCTAATTTGCTTCTAAACCTAAACCCTAGGTTAGAACATGTGATCATGATACTTTGTTTTCATTCATAGATCCATAATTAGCCAATAAGTGCATATCTATGTCCACATAAGATATAGAAGCCCATCACTAATAAATTAGTATTTCATCCTAATAAAACCTAGTTGATCAAGTAGGATCAACCAAGTCTAATCCCTAGCTCCTACCGCCAAAACCATCATCCTTGTTTATCAATGCTTAGCATCACACCATTGTGATGAACTCCAATAGCAACTATGCCAAATATTATACATTACTTAGTGGAATCATCCTATTTAGGAACCAACCATTATTTACTTAGTGGATCCAATAGCAAACCTAGACAATCTCAACCTTAATTGAGATACATCTTATAACTTAAGAAGTGTGTTCTTCAAAAGTTATCCTTTTGAAGAAAATAGAGTGTATTCATCCACCGTACCTAATAGGATCTATAAACCCTAGCTAGCTATTACCAGCAAAATGAATCAACCTTGATCGCAACCATATATAATTAATTGCTTAGGATGCCTAGGCTTAACTCAACCTTACAAGCCCTAGGTGTCGATGAATCCAACATTGTTGTGATCCATCTAATACTTACTCCAGAAACCAATTGGAACCATAGGAAACCATAGAACCCCACAAACCCAATTGTCATACTTGTTCTTTATTAAAGAACATGTTCTTCAAAAGTTATTCTTTTGAAGAATATAACAAGTAACCATTAACCATGCCATATAGTACTAAAACCCACAACTGTTCACTCCATGTTAGGATTATACCAAATCATATTGTTGTGTGCTATTAACATTATTGTTATGATGTATTGCATTACTTTCTTATGAAACAAAGTAACCAACCCTTAATAAAAAACTCGTTTGTGAATCACTCTAAAAGTGCACCACACTTTGAACTAATCATTACAACTCACTAATCCTAAATCATCGGGGTTAGGTCACGCTTAGAATGATTGCATCTCATACTTATGCATTATTGCATCCTTGTCAATCTTTTAAATATCGTCCTTACCGGACGATGATGCTATTTCAGAATTTGGAGTTATTGCGTATCGAAGACCTTGTCTGCATAATCTTGCAGTCAAGAAAGGCAAGTTCATCGCTTGCTCATGTCATTTGAGTATTTTTACCAAATTACTTGCAAAGTACTATACTTATCACTCTTGCATAAAAAGCAAAAAATGCTATTTTCATAACTATGAATATGACTATGTGGTGGGCAATGGAACCATGGTATGTGTTGATATGGTGGAGGTTCCATTGCAAGGGTTTATATCCATCTAGGATTAAACAACAAATGTCGTCCAGTGATTTTTGTGCCGTAAAACTCGTGTTAACCATAAGATCTGGAGTGGGACGGAATAGTCAGTTGTACTTCCACCTCTCGTACATCAACGGATGCGCTTACCGTAGATACTTGATCTAGTTAAGGACAAGCGGTAAGGTGGGGGCCCCGTTAAAGTCCCCACGGTAATGCGGTCTATGATGGGTTGCATCTACCGGCGAAGGAATTTATGGTAGATAGCCCTGAATTGTCGTCATGGTCGGGGGCTATCCACAGAGGTATGCACCGGCGAGGACCCAGGGTCGGGGATTGCAACAAAGGGTGGGTGTGCGAGGTAGCGGAGGAGTATAACTTGGCTAGGACCTTATACCGGGCCTCACACCACGGAAGTGTGGACGGGTAACGTGCTCGGTTGGCAACAAGGTTAAGATCTCTTATGGGTAAAGCAACACACCTCTGCAGAGTGTAATGAATCGTGACCTGTCACTCCCTGTTCCGGGATATGGAACTGCGAACGCTGCCGGAAAGGAACTCCATGAAGTTCTAGTAAACCGGTGAAGGCTGACGGCATAGTTCTTCTGAATAAAAGCAACCTTTTAAAGAAATGATTATGAAAACCTGTATTGGTATTAGACTTTCTGGTCTAATGCAGTAGCTAGTGCATTAAACACCTCTTTTCTATAATGAACTTGTTGAGTACGCTCGTACTCATCCCACTCTTAAATCCCCTGCTTAGATATGGAGGTATCGAAGGAGGATCTACAGTGCAACTCGAAGACCGATGAGTCAACAACTACTTCAAGGGACAGAACCTGTAAGAAAAGTCAAACACCACATCCAACAAGGATAAAACCTAGATTAGCAATAGAAAGAAACTAATTTCCTAAACCTAGCTCCTATTTAGCTGGAATCCATTCATAACCTCTTTATCCAGTTAAGTAACTCTTTAGACAGAGTTCGTGATAGGATTAGACTACGAGTCGTTCTTCTGGAGTTTACTTGCAGTCTTACCTCATTGTAATGCAGGAGGCTGTGTTGATCTTCTGTAACAGAGTCTGTATGTAATTCTATAGACATACCTTGGACCCGCATATGTTTTTGTTGTACCATTCTGAGCGATGTAATACTAGTGGAACAGTGTTTCATTGGTGTTATGTCAGACTTGCATACTACACCATGCAGTGGTATGCCGGGTCACCACAGGTGGAGTGTTGTTTTACCGCGCCTGAAAGATAGAGCATCCGGTGGAGCGTTGAGTTTTAGCGCGCGTCAAAGCCTAAAACAGCACTGTAAAGCCATTTAGCGCGCGCTATTATAGTGTTTGTGTTTCAGATGCTCTTAGCTCCCCGGTTGAAATAAGACACACTTCTTTTGGGCTTTCGCTGTTTGATACCTAGAAGTAGGTCTAGAAGCTCAAAATAAGTGACCCTTGGTTACTCTACAAAATTGAGGGACCAAAAATGCTACACTCAAAAGCCCTACGTGAGCACAACTTTTACGGTACGACACTGTGTTCGTCACCCGTTTGTGGTATGAATATGCATCTACCTAGCACGTCTTGCCACACCGTTCTTTATTATGGTCATTGTGGTTAAAAATGAGGAGGACTTCGTACACTTTGCTATGGCGCTTTAGGAATTTCATGATATTATTTTTCATGTTATGTTTGTTACTCCCTTCGATATAATAATTGTTCGACTTTTGTTCAAATTTAAATAACATTAAATTAAATCGTTGATACTTATTATGGTTTATTATCTAAGATGTTATATTCCCTCTGGCCCCATTTACTCGCCGTGGACTATGAGGTTGATTGGCCTTTGCTTTGCCTCTGCTCCGCATCAAGTAATTTGGGCCACATGTAGTAACATTTTGCTATCATAGAGCAACATTTATTTCACACTTAACTAAGAAGGTAGTAAAATAACTTGGAGAAATTCATGGTTTTGCAATGGTATTTGTTGCCAAAAAAAATACAACAAGCTATCTTGACACACGAACTACAACTGGGGCAATGCTTCCTCTCACTTTCAAAGTGACAAATCTACACAACACCATATAACCTCCCATCTGTGTTCTAATGAGAAAACCAATACCAAGCAGTGAACAAATGGAGCCATTCTTCTTTGTGTTTTGGTAATCAACTTCTTCATATGGTGTTGTTGTAATCTATACGAAAAGTCGAAAACTGGTTGGAGTGACATAAAATATATTCATCTCAACAGTCCTAGATAAATTTTATGAAATTAACCAAAAAAGAAACTAATAATAAGAAAGCTCTCAGCTTGCAGTAGTGTTTTAAATTTAAATGTACATGTATATATCAAAATAGTTGAGTGCTCACTAGTAGTTGAGTAGGCAGAGGAGCCATGGTTAATCCAAAAGTCATGTCCTGTCTAATTATAACGTGAAACCATTACACCACAATTACGTTGAAGTAGAATCGATGTCCACAGATCATTATGTACTTCTTAACAGCACTGCGTTCAACCACAAGAACCGCTTCCTTCATGTGCAAGGACAACACCATCAATCTCCAAAATTTACATTATCACATCCGCCCTCGCAGAAGTCCTGCAAATTAAACATACCATCAGCTAAGTAAAGAATGTCCACAGGCACTTGCCAAGCACCGATCAAGAAATCAACAAGCTGACAGAACTACATTTGCACTCAGTGATGTTTTCAGATTACAAATTTGAGCACGTGAACTTCAATATCTGTATCAAACAAGGCCTCCGATCTAAAAATTCCATTTAGACGATTAAAGACAAATGTAAGGTACTAAAATTGTCCGGTTGCGGTGCATCGATTATGTCCTACACATCCAGGTCAGCACCAGGAGTGGAGCAATTGGCCGCTGAACTACACGAAATTCCATGGACATTTACTCAGGATTTTCAAAAATATTGCAGTCTAAAGCCTTAACCATAAATCTATAAATATGAAATATACTAAGACCTCTCAGTTCTTACCAAAAGAAAACATGCAACAAATATCCAGTCAGGATATAGCCTAATGAGAAAGCATAAAAGGTAATAGAGCAACACTTAACTAAAAATTCGTTAATCAAGACACAGTCCTAAGACCTCACAGTTATTACCAAGAATAAAATTTCAGATTCACGTTTGGTAATGTCTACTTTCAACTTGCAATAATACTACATCAGGACTAAAAATTCATGTACGTAATTATCAATATGATTTTCATATTATAAAAATGTTGACCAACGGGGGAATGATTCCTCCTTTGGCTATATGTTGTTAGGTAGGATGAGACTCTCCCTGCAGATGGACGCTAGGATGATAACCCGGTTTAAAGTCCGTCCCTCCTTGCGAAATTACCGCGAGATAGGGAGGATGAAAGAGCAAAATCTATACCTCGTGTTTTGTGTGTTTGATAACAATACTAGAATAAATTTCACCATGTGCATAGTTTGCTTTTTATAGATTTGTAGGTGCACGGTGCCCTCGTTGAACCCATCAAGATCGGAAGACTCAAGTGTAGCTTATAGGTTTTTCTGGTTTGTGTGTGTGTCGCGAGGTGACGTGGTTGGAGAGGGGAAGAGGAAAAATCAGTTTCTGCTTGACCGGTACTACCAGTAGCAAGAGAGGTAGTACCGCTGTCGCTATTGGTACCAGTCAGTAGTACCGCTCTAGGCTTTGCACTGAGAAAAGCTCACAGTATGTGTTACGGTACCTCGACCGGAAGTACCGCTCCCAAGCGGTATTTCTGTCAAGGGTGCCGCTTTGGTACCGTAACTACAAACTACGGCACTACCGCCTTGGTACCGCAATGGTACCGAGAGGGAGTCCGGGGCTCGCAGAGGCCCTACCGGTACCTCAGCGGTACCGGCAGCGGTAGTACCGCTTTGAGCCCCATGTGGAAGATCTGTGAGCTGATTTCGAATCCAGAGCGGTACTACGGCTTCCCAAAGCGGTAGTACCGGTCGTGCGGAAATTGGACGTAACGGTTGGATTTGGGGAGCCCTATAAAAGGGGCCCTTCTTCCCCAGCTCGTTTCAACTCTTCTCACTCTCCTCCATTGTTGCTGAGCTCAAAACCTTGAGGATCTCCCTCCCCATCCAACCAATCTTGCCCAAACTTTGAGGAGTGGTGGAGGAGACCCCGATCTATAGTTCTACCAAGAGAGTTTTCACCAATATCATCTAGTCCTTGGTGGATCTTGGAATTAGGGTTCCTATGGTGGGATCTTGGAAGAAGAGCTCCTATGGAGGCTAGCTTGGAGTTGTGCTAGCCCCGTAGGGTGTTCGGAGCCTCTAGTGTTTGTGGAGCTCGCCCCAACCTTGTGAAGGAACCGCCGCCTCGACCGGCTACTTAGTGGAGAAGGGGAAGCTCCTTCGTGGGGCTTCCTCGAGGAACAAGGTGAGGCATGTGTGGCCGTTGAGCCTTTGTGGTTCACACCTCCTCAACGCAGATGTACTCCCTTTTGTGGGAGGAACTGCGGGAAACAAACCTCGCCTCGTCTCCGCTACCCCGGTTGTCCCGCTCCCTCTCTCTTACTATCTTGTCGGTTCATTTACTCGTTGCATCGCATAGGCTCATACTAGGATCACCCTTATCATCAAAGTTGCCACCTTTACTTCCGCACCGCGCCTAAAATTGAAAAAGCTATAAAATTTTGTTTAGCGACCATTCACCCCACACCCTCTTGTTCGCTAATGATCCATTCAATTGGTATCAGAGCAAGGTTTTCTTGCTTGGGCTTTACCGCCTAAGAAATAGACGAACAAGAGGCGCTTGGGAATGGGACCCTTCCCGGTGAGCAACCACCTCCACCATCAAACACCGATAGGACAACGACTATGTTGGATGACCTCAAGAAATTGGAGTTATCCATCCTAAGCCAAATGAAGGCTATGATGATGGAGTTGGTTGCTCCAAAATCAAACCCCGCACTAGATCCTAAGGCAAGTGCCGAGGTCCCCCCACCAAAAGCTAATCCATTTCCTCTTGTTGGCTTTGTCGCTCAATCGACTAAAGTCCCTCAAGAGGAGGAGCTTGGGGAAATCGGCACTTCATCAAAAGGGAAGGATGAACCACCGGTTGCGGAACATTTAGGAGGTAATCATGCGGTGCGACCACAAAGTGATTACACCATAAATGTTCCAATTCCAATGCCTCATATTTTGTCTCATGGTTCACCACCGCTACTTGAATCCAATAGCTTTGAAAATTGACAATTCTTAATGCGTTCTCTTGTGCGCAGCGCTTCCACCGAGCTATGGCGCTTCATTGAGGAAGGTTACTCACCACAATACCCAAGAAAATTTACAAGAAGAGAAGTGGTGGATGACCAACTCAACGCCACCGCCATCAACATGATCCACATGGCCGTCACACCCAACGACTGCGCTCACATCCGCTCTCTCATGACCGCCAAAGAAGCAAGGGATAAACTCGACAAGCTCTTCCTCGGAAATGAGAGCATTCAAAGCTCTCATTTTGATGAAGTGAACAACATGGTCGACAACTTTGTCATGATTGAAGGAGAATCTCCCGAAGATATGTACCGACGCCTCATCGCTCTTGCCGTGCAAATGCAAGATCTTGGAGCAACTTTTGTGGATGACCATTGGATCAAAAGAAAGTTCTACAACGCTCTCCTCCCTTATGAGGAAGTCTAGTTGACGGCCATCTGCCAAAATTCCTCCTTCCGCGCCATGACATCCGATGAAGTCCTTAGCAAAGTCATCGTTTTGGATATCTTCAAGAAGAATGCAGAGGATCTTGTTGCACGTGCTCACAACACCCGCAAGCCCAACCTCGCATTGAAGATGAGGGAGCATGAAGCAAGTGAAAGTGATGAGGATCCCATGGAGTGGGGTCCGGATGATCTCAAGACCAACAACCATGAACACATGGCACTCGCCGCCAAGAATTTTTTGGATGGGAACACGACTAGAAGCTCAAGGCCAAGAGGAAGTTCAAGATACTCGCCTCGTGACTCTCCAAGAAGTTTCTCCAAGAGCCCAAGAGAAGGGCAAAGGGGGAGAACTTGCTACAATTGCAGCGACAAAAGTCACTTCGTCGTGGATTGTGTCTATGAGAGAAGGGAAGACAATGGTGGAAGGCTCATCCGCAAGGACAAGTTCAAATCCCTCTCCAAAGGATTCTCCAAGTTCTCCTCCAAGCCCGGTGACGCCAATGTCTCCTTCACCAAGAAGCCTAGAGCTTTCATCATCCGTGAGGAGTATTCCTCCGATGAAGGTGGAGAACATGAAGACAAGAACTCGAACAAGGAGGATGAGGGAGTGGCCGCCATCCCCTTCCAAACCTACATCTTCATCTAATGCTTTATCTATGGATGATGCCACTAGTCTTAACATTAATCGTGAGATTGTGGGTTTGGATGCTTTTCTCGCTAACATGCAAGGGGATACCAAGACCCATGTTGAGGCTTTCAAGGCTCAACTTGGTGCGGCTCAAGATCTTCTAGAGGAAAAGGAGAGGCTTGAGAGGGAGACGGCAAATGAGATTGCCTCTCTCACTCAAGCTCATGAGGAGGAGCAAAACTTGCGCATGTCTCTTGAAACAAGTGTTATTACCCTTGAAGTCTCTAACAATGCTATCATCTCCCAACTCACCAAGGATCGAGATAATGCTCTTGCCTTGGTGGGTGGGCTCAAGAAGGAGAAGCTTTCTCTTGATGTTGACCACGTCAAGTTACTTGAGGAATTGGAAACCCTCTCCAAAGACCACAAATCATTGGAAAGCAAGTTTGCAATTATCTCTAAGTCAAGTGATCAACCTCAAGAGGAAGCCCACAAGGATAAAGAAGTTGAAGTGCCTAACTCTTGTTTTGATGAGCTTGTAGATCAAGTTGTCTCTTTGAGAAGGCATAATGCAATGCTATTGGAGGTCAATTCCCTCCAAGAACAAGCCTTGGATGAGTACTATCGTTTGAGCAAGGAGAAGGTGCCGTGTTGCAATCATGAAGAAGAGATCGCAGTTCTCGAGAAGAACAAGGCAAAGCTCTTGGAGTTGAATGGCATGCAAAATGAGTCCTTGATGGAGTGGATCCGCTTGAGCAAAGAGAAGGTCACTTGTTGTGATCATGAGGATGAGATTGCCACCTTGAAGAGGAGCAATGCCAAGCTCATGGAGATCAACTCCATTCAAGAGGGAGCCTTGAAGGAGTATTTTCACTTGAGCAAGGACCGTGTTTGTTGCAATCATGAAGATGACATCGCCACTTTGGAGAGGCACAAGCGCTTACTCTTGAATATGAACTCTCTCCAAGAAGATGAATTGAAAGAGCATTTCCGGGTGAACAAGGAGAAGGAGGTCCAAGTGTTTGATATCACTCACCCTCTCCCGGAGCATGAAGATGAAGTCAATAGTTTGAAGGCCAAGATTGATAGGCTACAAATCCAAGCCAATTACTTGGAAGGAGTCCTTGAAGCTAAAGATGGAGCCAATGAGGGCTCTACCAATGAAGGAGGTGTGGCTACCAAGCCAAAGAGAAAGAGAAGAAGAAGGACCAAGAAGAAGAAGAACAACGAGAACATGGGTATCACCCGTGAGGGAGGTGACTCTAGCCCAAGGAGGGGTGGAGTTCCCGATCCCACCACAAGGAGCTATGCCGATGCTAACAACCCTTCATGTTCTTTTTTGTTGATTACTATGGTCGTATTCATGCTCGTTTTGTTGGTCCTTATGAGGAAAATGTTGATTGGACTATTTGGGTTCCCAAACCCCTTGTTACTAACATGATAGGACCCTTTGAGAAATGGGTACCTAAATCCAAGACTTGATTCCTTGTAGGACTATGTTTCTGGTGGTGCTAAATGGGTGGTTGATAGTGGAGCCACTAGTCATATGACCGGAAGCAAGGAAATTGTTGTCAACCTTGAGTCATCACATTCTACCGTATCATATGGAGACAACACAAGCTCAAAGGTATTGGGTCTTGGCAAGGTGGTGGTAACACCCGACATCTCACTTCTGAATGTCCTCCTTGTTGAGACACTTGGTTACAATTTACTTTCCGTTCATCAAATTGCATGCATGGGTCTTTGTACCTTTTTGATGAACATATGGTGGTCCTCTTGTGGAGCAAGACACTCAGTGTAGCCTTTGTCGGATATGTGGAGAGCAGGTTGTATGTTGTTGACTTCTCCGGAAAGACAACTTCATCCTCTCTGTGCCTATTTGCTAAAGGTGACACGGGTTGGTTATGGCATCACCGACTAGCCCTTGTCAACATGAGGACTTTGCAAAGTCTCCACAAGGGGGACACATTCTCGGACTAAAAGAATATGTTTCCTTTTGCAAATATCGTGTTTGTAGGGCTTGCGTTCAAGGAAAGATGCATGGAGCTCCACACAAGGCCAAGACAACCATATCTACCACAAGGTGCTTGGAGCTTCTACATGTTGATCTCTTTGGTCCGCCGTCTCATGAAAGTCTTGGAGGAAAGAAGTATTGCCTCGTCATCATCGATGACTATTCAAGATATTGTTGGGTATTCTTCTTCAAGTACAAGACTGAGACTCAACGGACCATGATGGAGTTTGCCAACCAAGTTCTTCGCAAGTACGACACCACGATCCTCGCAATAAGGAGAGACAATGGAACGGTTCAAGAACTACACCTTGGATGACTTCCTTGGCGAAGAAGGCATTCAACATCAATACTCCATGCCATATACTCCCCAACAAAATGGGGTCGCCGAAAGGAAGAATCGAACCTTGATTGAAGCCGCTCAAACCATGATGATGGAGTACAAGTACAACTACAACTTTTGGGCGGAAGCTATCTCAACCGCTTGCCATGCTACAAATTGCCTATACTTTCGCAAGGGTTTGGAGAAGACACCATATGAGATCCTAACCGGTAACAAGCCCAATGTTTCCTACTTCAAGGTCTTCGGATGCAAGTGCTATGTGCTTGTTAAGGACACACGCCTATCAAAGTTTGATTCAAGAGCACAAGAAGGTATTTTTGTTGGCTATGCAACAGATTCTCACGCCTATAGAGTCTTCAAAAAGTCCAATGGACGAGTTGTGGAAACTTGTGATGTGACATTCGATGAAATGATAGTTCTTTGGAGGAGCGAAGTGCTTCTTGTGAGAAAGGAGATGCAATTCCCCCGGTTACCGTAGGGAGGATGGGTGTTGGCGTACGCCAACCTCAAGAGCTACCTCCTATGAGTGCCGGGGAAGGACCAAGTTCTACTCAAGTAGAGCCATCTACACCACAAGGCCAAGCTTCTTCCATTGAGCAACCAAGTGCAAGTCAACCACTACAACAACCTCAAGTTCGACATCAACAACAACAACCGCAAGCTCATCAACAACAACAACCACCACCAAGTGATCAAGGCCAAGCTTCAAGTTCTACACCGGATGTCTCGGGGACAAACATTCCGGATACTACATTCCCCAACTCCTCCGAGTCATCCGGCTCTCATGATGATGATGATGATGATGATGCCCCCGACAACAACAATGATGGTCAAGGCGA
This sequence comes from Lolium perenne, assembly GCF_019359855.2. Classification (NCBI taxonomy): domain Eukaryota; kingdom Viridiplantae; phylum Streptophyta; class Magnoliopsida; order Poales; family Poaceae; genus Lolium; species Lolium perenne. Next base: position 48,701,419 of record NC_067244.2, read on the forward strand.
GGATCCAAACCATGATGAAGATCAAGTGGCCTCACAAGAATCTATCCCCAAGGCCAACACTCGCCGTGAAGATACTACAACAAGACATTTACGCCTCAAGTCTCATTCCTTACGCAATGTCCTTGGAGATCTAAAGAGCAAGGTGTCTACCCGGAGGCAACTAGCAAACTTTTCCGAACACCATGTGTCGAGGGTACTCCTCGGCAATGCCCTCCGATTGGGGCTTAGGGTTGATGGAATCCTGCAAGCTGACACGAGACATCGGTTCACAGACAAGCGGGGAAAGCGATTTACCCAGGTTCGGGGCCCTCGATGAGGTAAAACCCTTACGTCCTGCCTGTCTGATCTTGATTATGAAGATATTGGGTTACAATGGGGTGCCGAATAGTTTGGCTGAGATCTCGTCGAGAGGCTAAGTGCTATGGTAACCTAGCTCTAAGCTTTTGGTGGCTAATATTGCTAAGATTGATTGTGTCCCTCGGCCGCCCCTCTCCTGGCCTTTATATAAGTGGCCAGGTCTCAAGAGGTCTCACCGAGTACGACTAGGTTTACAGTAGTTTTAAATCTAATCTTTCCTTGTTCGGTTGCCTGCTTGTCTTGCCCGCCAAGGAATCTTCTGATGCACCATCCAGATGGCCCGCCTTGCCTCCAAGTGCCTTCATGGGCCTCCAACTAATTAATACAGGATAGGGCAATGTCGGTTACCCGAAGGGTAATGCCCACGTCAGTAGCCCCCGAGTGTCTAGCCGAACATAGTTCGGGTAGAGACTGAAGCATGCTTCCTTTTGATGTTCTTCTCCTTGATTGTTCTTGTTCTTCTTGAATCAGCATCATCTTCTTCTATCGGGTGCGCGTCAGCGCTCCCGATGGGAGTAGCCCCCGAGTCTAGGTACGGATGCTTGCAATCCGTGCGTAGACTCAAGTTGTACCACTCGAACGTTTCGCTCTGCCGAAGTTTTTCTGCAAGTCTTCGTAGGTCATCCGATATATTTTCCACATGCAAGGGATAATGAGTAACGAGCCCAACTTTTGCTAGTTAACTACCGATGGCAAAACAACATTACCCTACACAGAATCAAGTCCCCGGGCATGATCCTGGAATGAAAAAAGTTTTGTCGGGTGCGCGTCCGGCGCTCCCGATGGGAGTAGCCCCCGAGTTTGGGCACGAGTGCTTGCAACCGGGTGCAGACTCGAGCAATCATCTTTTTCTTCAATCTTTTCCATTCGAATCCTTCTTCTGTCGGGTGCGTGTTCAGCGCTCCCGATGGGAGTAGCCCCCGAGTCTAGGTACGGATGCTTGCAATCCGTGCATAGACTCAAGTTTATCATCCGATACCTTTTTTTTATTCCTTCGAGTGTTTTGAGCATTCCTCATGGCGTCATTGATGACGTTTTACTGACATCTCGATTTTGACTGATAAAACGTGACCTGCTGGGCCCATGCTTTCTCTGTCTGGCCCTATTTTTTTAGCAATATCCGCCCTTCTCGCACAGTTACCAAGGCGCCTCCTCGATTTCTGCAATCATCAATGGAAAAAGATCCACTTAATGAACTGGTAGCAATGACATGTGCCCACGCAGTCCTCAAGTTCTCCCTTTCTTAAAATCTCCAAAGGACGAAAATCTCTAATCTTCTCCCATATTTGCCGTAGCATCTTCCTGTCCTTCCTCCTCTTCTTTTCTTCGCAACCGCTGCGCCGCCGCCACCGCTTTTTCCGATCCTCCCAGATCTCGCAATGGTGAAGAAGAAGAACCTCACCGCCGCCGCCAGTTCCACGAGCGGTGGCACCACCGCCAGATCCTCCTCGAATCTTCTGAAGAGGAGTGCTCCAGATGCTCCTCCTTCAGCTCCGGCGCCGCCAGCGCCGCCAGGCTCGATAGCCAAACCTGGGGATTGGCTAGCGTCATCCATCACGAAATGTGATGAGAAGAGGGCCCGAAGCCTTGGGTTAATCTCCTCCGACGAGGGGAATGTGATCCTCCCAGGTGCGATTTCTTGGCCCAATCCCCCTGCTGGCTTTACCGTGGTGTTCCTGTCGTTCTTGTATCGGGGTCTCTCGCTTCCTGCCCATGAATTCTTTCTTCATCTTCTGCAGACTTACGAAATCCAACTCTGGCAACTCACTCCTAATTCAATCCTTCACGTCGCCGTGTTCATCACCCTTTGCGAGGCGTTTTTGGGCGTTGAACCTCATTTTGGGTTGTGGAAAAAGATCTTTTATGTAAAGAGGTACAATAGTAGTAATGGATCTTTTGTCATCGGAGGAGTGGGGTTTGTGGCTCGTTCGGAGGTTAACTATTTCAGTTTCCCAATGAGAGAATCTGTGCAAGGATGGAGACTGAAATGGTTTTATGTCAAGGATTCCCTATCAATCGAGTCTCAGCTTCCTTGCTTTGCCGACGTCCTCGAAGCCAAGCCTAAGGATTCTTGGAAGAACATTCTCTCTCCCGACGAAAGGGCAGCTGCCGACGAATTATTTGCCAAATTTCTTCGAATCAAAGAGGCCGATGGCCAAACTATGATTGGCACAGAGGTGGCAGCGGTGTTCCTGAAACGTCGAGTCCAACCAGTCATGGCCAGAGTCCTTCTGATGTGGTTGTATTCGGGTCCGAAGGACGAAACCAGGATTAATATTGCTGAACTGTCGGAAAAGGAACTGCTTGATGAAGTCCGTCGCCTTACTCTCTTTAGTCAGGAAGACTCAATCCCATTGATATCTTCTTATACCCCCCTTGATGCCGATCATCCACCGTCAGAGGTAACTTTTCTTCTTATACTCTTATTATGCTGCTTCCACCTAGTCGACATAACTACTATTGTTCTCATTTGTTCTTTTCTTCGACAGATCCCCATAGTTTCTGGAAACTTGCATGATTCGCCGAATGATACCTCTGAAGGAAGAGGCTCCTCAATCCCTGTTGATTTTCATACTGCCGAACACACAAGCCCAGAGAGCAAACACGATGATCCGATAGATTCTGAAGCTGGCTATACTGATCTTCCTTCCCTAGCCGATGATGCTTGCGACATAGAGGGTTCAGCGCGTGATGATGACGCTGATCGTGATGCCTTTGTTAATGCAGCTGTGGAGGAGACCAAGGCTTCACCCGTGAAGAGATCAACCGGTGGCTTCGCCGATGAAGACGATCTCTTCGATATGTAAGCACCTTCTTCCCTGAATTCATATTCCGCCCTTTATTTCTCGTATTCCTTTCATAATTCTTGTCAACCATTCCCTTTTGTAGGGACGAAGGTCTCATCGAGCCTCCATCCAAGAAGGCTAAACCTGGATCCGTTCTGCCGGACGTCGCATCTCCCGAAGCTTCGGCTCCTACTGCAGCCCCCATGGCCCAAGTGTCGACTACTTCCTCCCTTTCTAGAGGGAAGGATACTCCTTCGGCTGCTGCCGCTATGATTCCTTCTTCGGGGAAACCCGTAAGTCTTTCTTGATCGCAACGTTAGTTTCTCCGAATGTACCTTGTTTAACAATTCTTCGCCAAACACCTGTTTTTCTCTTTTCCTTAAGGATCTACGGGGCCTCATATCTTCTTTGGAGGCTTTTTCCTCTCAGTTTACTTCTCTGGAAGCGGACAAGGTTCGGCTGCAGGAGGAAGTTAAATCTTCTTCCTTGAAGTTGGATGGCGCCATTAAAAAGGCCGCCATAGCTTGCCAAGAAGTCGACTCCCTGAAGGAGGAACTGGGCAAGTTGAAGGAGAAGTTGAAGGAAGAGGAAGCGTCGAGGCTGGCTGCCGAAGGTCAGGCAGCTGAAAAAGATGAACTCCTTCGCCAGTCTTCGTTAGCTTTGCTTGGTAATCTCTTTTTATGCTTCTCTGTTGATTATTGTACTTATGGTTTTGATTCTTTGTCAGTAATTCATTTTGTTCAATTCTTTTGCAGAGGCCGCCGACATCCCTGCCAATGCTTTGGACAGGATTCCAAACAACTCTCCAGCAAACGGTGTATCGATGACCCTCACCTCCCACCAGCTTACACGGGAGCTTCTTGAAAAGGGGAAAGGTGCCATGGCGCGGATGCACTCGACGATCTTCCCCAAGATCAGTCAAGACAAGACTCTGGGGCAGCTGATCGACGCCTTCGCGGTCGACACCAAGGAGGTTATCGAGGTATTCAAACGCACTTCCTGTACCTATGGTGCCCTCCTAGCCTTCCAACTTATGATGGGTCATGGCTTCAAGGCCGATACTGAAGAGATGTCCAAGGAGCTGCCGAAAGAGCAAGATGGGCGGTTTATTGATTTAAGCGCCTTCAAAGCGGCGGCCCTTAAGTGCGCACGCCAGCTCCTTGAGCTGGTTTCATCAAGGAAGACATCGGCTGGTCCCAGTTTATCGTCTCAGACCCAAGCCCTTTGATGTTTGTAACAAAACTTCTCTTTGAGCTGATGTAGAACAATGTTCTGTCGCAAAACTTATGTTTGTAATAGACTCCGTGCTAGCAATGTTGCTAATACACCCTTGTTATGATATTTTCACTTGCACTTCTCCCGATGGGAGTTACTTCGGATGCTTGAATTGATGTGATCCGTCATCCCTTTTAACGCTGTTTCTTGCAGGTTTTCCTAGTGCCCACATTCGTCGACGACTCTTCGGGTGCTCTTCCTGAAGGTGACCGAATCCAACGCATGAAGGATCGGATCGCGCAGATGGAGAAGGATCTGCGCAACGCTTACGCCTTAGCTGCCATTGTCAGAAAGAAGAGCGAGATTGCAGCCGAAGTAGAGCGGTACGCTCTTACTGAACTGCATAAAGCCACCGAAAGTTTGAACTGTAAGTTCCCTCGTCCTTGCACTCTTTTGTCAACAGTGCATTGTCTGATCCTCTATTGATTCCTTTGCCAGGCATAGCTCTAAACCGTGCTGAAGAGAACAAGCGGATTCACGAATGCGTGAACGCATTAACCCAACTGTCATCAGCCGATGAAATTTTCTGGAGGGAGCATTCGAAAGTTTCGGCTGTTGCACAGTTCCAAGATCGGGTCCAACAAGTCCACCACTTCTTCGACAAGTGTTACAAGGGACTGAGAGTAATATGGAAAACAATGTTTCCGTTGAACGAAGTTCCTCCCACGTTGCTGACTTTAATGTCAGAGTTCAGCAATGCCAAGAAGGTCAAGAACCTGGTGCGTGCTCAAGTGTTTGCGGGAGCTAGGTTTTCGCTTGCCCTCGTCCTTGCGCGGTATCCTTCGGCAGACTTGCTATCCATTGCCAATGCAACAGGTGATCTGGAACTTTTATATCCGAAGGTAGTATTGTCGACTAATATAATTGTCGATAGGCTAGAAAGAGACTCAAAGGTACCTGAAGAAAAAGACACTTTGCAAGAGTGATTCAAGGTCACTTTCTTTGTTGTAAATAGATAGTTTGGCTACTTCATCCGCGCTTGGGTTGCGTAGTTAACACTTATTTTTTCGGTAGATACATGTGTATGTATTTGTACCGTGTCAATGCCGTTGGCAAATTTTGTAGGAGCAAATCTTAATTGCCCGTTTAGACGTTTTCGTATTCGTTGGTCATCAAATTGTTTGAGTGATCAGCTCGTCTTGCAGGTCTTGCTAAACCCGTTGTATGTGCAACTTTGCTTTCAACCGATGTTTGTTTTGACAGCTTCTCCCGAATATATCGGGTGCGATAACTTCTACCAATGAGCCCGTTGTTCTTTGATATTTCCATAAGTAAAATATCGAACGTGGGTTGTATTATGTGTATTTCCAAACTCTTGCTATTTTCGGCACTCGTAGAGGCATCTATAGCAGAGGGAAAGGTTTGCACTCTTGTTTATTTTGCATCCTTTAGCACTCGTAGAGGCTTTTCTTTTGGAGCACGATCTTCTGCCGCGTACTACGTTGCCCCGTCATTTGCCAGGGGGCGTAGGCAAGGTTCACGGTGATGCGGCTTAGATGCTTTGAATTACTGCAATGCTTTAACAAGGGATTGAAACTTAAGTTCTCATTAATAAGGTAAGCACGGGGCTAAAAGGCGAAAAAAAGGAAGGCCCTGTTTAAGATAAAGGAAAAAACTAAACGCTAGTAAATTGCTTAAGCAAGGAAGGGGTTCTTCTCATCTTTGTTCACCACGTTAGTGGTTGCCGAAGCATTGTTGATTTCGCCAGGGGCTTGGACAATGGTTGTCAGTGTCTTGCTGTCTCCTATGTCTTCTGTGCCATCAACTGCCGAAACTTTTGCTGCCGAAGCTTCTGGAGCAAGGTCGGCTGGCTTCTTATTGATTTCCCTGACATGTTTCTCCTCCTTAATTTCACCTATCGATAACTTGGGCAGAGGGTCGACAATTTCCTGTTGTGACCCAAACTTCGCAGCAATCCTCTGAAAGTCGCGATCGCAATTGTCCGAGCATGAAAAACTTCCATAGACTGTGATGTTTGTCCCGTTGTTCCCAGGCATTTTCAGCTTGAAGTATGCGTATTGCGGTACACCATGAACTTGGCATAAGATGGTCTCCCGAGTATAGCGTGATACTGTGATTCCCAGTTCACTACTTCAAACTCGATCTTTTCCTTCCTGAAGTTGTCGGTTTTGCCAAAGACGACATTTAGGTAAACTTTGCCAAGAGAGTACGCCGGTGAAGTTGGGAGAATCCTATGGAAGCAAGTGTCTGTTTCTTCTAGCATCCTCATGGTGATCCCCATACTTTTGATTGTGTCGACGAATATCAGGTTTAGCCCGCTTCCACCATCCATGAAGACTTTACTCATCTTGAACCCCCCGATTTGTGCCTCGACTACTAAGGCAGCGTGTCCTGGCTTTGGTATGGTCATCGGGTGATCTGCTCGACTGAACGTAATGTTCTGAGAGGACCACTCGACATACTCGGGGATGTTCGCCATGATACTTTCTGCCAGGTTAATCTCTCGGGTGAGCTTCTTCATTTCTCTTCTCGAGACACCTGTCCTATGGATCATGCTCATCTGCCCACGTGGTGGTGGAAACGCCTCATTGGGTTGATGAGGCTGAGCCTGCTGTACCTGGTGCTGCGGTGGTGGTGGTGGTGGTGGAGGTGGTGGTTGCTGTTGCTTCTGCCGGATGAGTTTCTCCATGTCAAGAAACTGCCTACAATCTCTGAGCAGGTGGCTTGACTTCGTTTTGTTGTCCTTGGAGTCGATGTAAGAGTGCAAGTAGCAAGGAGCGTTGATCTGCTCGGCGAAGGGTAGATCGGGAGTCCTCTGTGGTCGCGGTTTGTAGTTGCCGCGGTTTCCAGAATTATTCCGGTTGCCATCCTGTCGATCGTCTCGTCTGTCGTCATCTCGATCGTCCTGCCGATCGGAATATCCTGCGGCTACCAGGTTACTATCGTCGTAGCTGCGGTTTTTCCTTTTCTTGTGACGATCCCTTCGTCCACCCGAATCATGCTTCGGCTGGTCATCATCTTCGTCATCACTGCGCTGTCGTGGCCTTCGCACGTTGTCCTCGCCATCAGCCCAGCTGTTAGCGATTTCCATTAACTTGGTTATTGTTTTTGGTTTTTTACGCCCGAGTTCCTCTATGTAGCTTTCACGTCTGATGCCGTCGCTGAAGGCATCGATTGCTCTGTCGACGGAAACATCTTCGGCAGCGTTTAGGAGCTTGGTGAATCTCCCGATGTACGCACGCATCGATTCCTTCTGCTTTTGCTGGCAATGCCGTAATTCTTCAATCCCGACGGGCCTCTTGTATGTTGCTTGGAAATTGGCAACAAAAGCGTCTACTAGGTCGTCCCATGATTTGATGGAACCCTTCGGCAGACCTCTTAACCAGGCTCGTGCTGAGTCTTTTAGGTACAGCTGCAAACATTGCATCGTTGCTATCTGATTTCCTTTGTGCAGGATCACAGTCTGCAGGTAGTCGTCTATCCAGGACCTCGGCTCCTGTTGTCCATCATATTTGGCGGCGTCAGTAGGAGTAGGTTTGAATTTTCTGGGGGGCATCGCCTCGCGGATTTTGTAGCTTAAACAATCGGCCCCCCACAGCTCGCCATCGTTCTCCCTGCTTTCATCTGAAGAATCACTGTTATATTCCTCCCTAGCGGCGCATCGTCGCCTTGCTTTGTCGATTCTGCTCTGAGTGATTTCATCTCGAGCATCTCTCGCATGGTGCTTTGAGCCACTGGCCTGTAGCGTGGTCTTTTCCTTCCGCGGGACCAAGTTGTCCCCCAGTATCGCGAGACTTTCTAGGGCACCTCGATGGGCTTGGGCCATGGAACCTTCAGGGCGCTGATTGATGAGGTATGCTGCGAGATTGGCAGTTCCTCCTGCGACGGTTTTTGGCCGTGGCATGCCCGCGGTGTCCGTGGTCATAAAATACTTGGTCAGGTTCGATGTTATTTCCCTGGCATCATCTTCCGAGAGCCTGGACAATCTTGATCGGTGCTTGCCTGCCCCTTGAGTACTTCGAGAGGCGCTTCCTCGCGAACCTCTCCTGGATTGTTCTGCAGCAGTTAGGCGTCTCTCGAGGGCGGCTTGCTCTTTCGATAAGTGTTCCCAGTTTTTCTCTAGTATAGACCGATAAGCGTTGAGGGTTCCAACCGAGGTTCCTGCGGGGAGCGGCGTGTTGTTAAGTACGGCTGCCTTGGCTGCTGCCCACTCCTCGTCCGCGATGGTGTAATCGCTGTTGTGGCTGTTGGCGCTGTTTTCGAAACTTGCTCGTCTACTGGAACGGGGAGTGTGATCTCCGTCTCCTCTGTGCCTTGTGTTTCCCGTGTTATTGGCGACATAAACTTGGTGGTGTGCCATTCTTCGGGTGGTACCTTGGACGATGCTGTCGACACTATCCTCTCCCGATGAATACTGGGCATTGCAGATGAACGGTGTGTCGCTTGAACCTAGCCCGTGCCTGGCATCGCAGTGCAAGCAGTAGTATGAGGTCATCTCCGAAGATGCGAGATTGTCAGATCCAACCGACATGGAAGACGTTGAACGAGCAGTTGGTGACGCGGGCGAGTTCGTTGAGTCCGTCAGACCAGCCGAAAGGTCGATTGATGACGACGTGCTTAGATCCGTCGATCCAGAGGCGAGTGGCTCCAGCAGTCGAAGAATTCCTTCTGCGTTGACGTAGTAGTGGACGCTGCCGAAGGTCATCTCCATGTTTCCTTGTAGATCTGAGAAGGTCGAGCGAGACGAGTTGCTGTGCGGGGTGAATTCGTAGGAGCCGAATCGAATCGGGCTTCCCAGGCTTGGCGATGATGGTGTCGATGAAGTTGCCGATGACATGACTGGATCTGCCGATGACCGATCTTGTGCCGACAGGGTTCCCACAGATGACGCCAATTGTCGAGGGTACTCCTCGGCAATGCTCTCCGATTGGGGCTTAGGGTTGATGGAATCCTGCAAGCTGACACGAGACATCGGTTCACAGACAAACTGGGAAAGCGATTTACCCAGGTTCGGGGCCCTCGATGAGGTAAAACCCTTACGTCCTGCCTGTCTGATCTTGATTATGAAGATATTGGGTTACAATGGGGTGCCGAATAGTTCGGCTGAGATCTCGTCGAGAGGCTAAGTGCTATGGTGACCTAGCTCTAAGCTTTTGGTGGCTAAGATTGCTAAGATTGATTGTGTCCCTCGGCCGCCCCTCTCCTGGCCTTTATATAAGTGGCCAGGTCTCAAGAGGTCTCACCGAGTACGACTAGGTTTACAGTAGTTTTAAATCTAATCTTTCCTTGTTCGGTTGCCTGCTTGTCTTGCCCGCCAAGGAATCTTCTGATGCACCATCCAGATGGCCCGCCTTGCCTCCAAGTGCCTTCATGGGCCTCCAACTAATTAATACATGATAGGGCAATGTCGGTTACCCGAAGGGTAGTGCCCACGTCACCATGCCTTTGTCTCCATGGTGTAACCACTAAAGTTCAACGACGCTCTTGAAGATCCCGATTGGTTGATAGCAATGCAAGAGGAACTCAACAACTTCAAGAGGAATGATGTGTGGACTCTCATGAAGCGCCCCGATCATTGCCGCAATGTTATCGGCACCAAATGGGTCTTCAAGAACAAGCAAGATGAACATGGCATCGTCATCCGCAACAAAGCAAGATTGGTGGCACAAGGCTATTCGCAAGTGATGTCTACGCACGCTTCTATTCCTGTAGACAGTGTTGGGCCTCCAAGAGCAGAGGTTCGTAGAACAGCAGCAAGTTTCCCTTAAGTGAATCACCCAAGGTTTATCGAACTCAGGGAGGTAGAGGTCAAAGATATCCCTCTCAAGCAACCCTGCAATTAAGATACAAGAAGTCTCTTGTGTCCCCAACACACCTAATACACTTGTCAGATGTATAGGTGCACTAGTTCGGCGAAGAGATAGTGAAATACAAGTAATATGGATGATTATAAGTAGCAATTGCAATCTGAAATAAAAATGGCAGCAAGCGAACATGTAGCAGAACTTGTTGGAAACGGTGTTTCAATGCTTAGAAACAAGGCCTAGGGATCATACTTTCACTAGTGGACACTCTCAACAATGATCACATAATTGAATAAATAAATGCTACTCTCAAACACTCTCTTGTTCGATAACAAACACCATTCATTTTGTAGGGCTGCAAAAGCACACCTCAAGCCGGAGTAAACAAGCTCCAGAATGTCATAAAGGAATCACACACGATGCGCACACTGTCACCATCACACCGTGGAGAGTGACTCCGGAGTTCATATTAAAGTAACCTCTAGAGTGCATAATAGACAAGAGTAACATCTACATATTCAACTAGATTACAAAGCTCATGATCACATAAAGATCACACCATGGGAGAGAGAGATGAACCACATAGCTACCGGTAGAGCCCTCAGCCTCGGGGGAGAACTACTCCCTCCTCATCATGGGAGACGGCACAATGATGAAGATGGCGATGGAGTCGATGGAGATGGCTCCGGGGGCAATTCCCCGTCCCGACAGGGTGCCGAAACAGAGACTTCTGTCCCCCGAATTAGGGTTTTTGGTGGTGGCGGAGCTACAGAACTCTTCTGGAGAAATCGTTGATCCCCCTAGGGTTTTCAGGGCAGGAGCTTAATATAGGCGAAAGGGCGGCGCGAGGGGGTGCCCGAGGGGCCCACCCCATAGGGTGGCGCCGCCCCCTCCTGGCCGCGCCAGTGGATGGGGAGGAGGTCGTGGGCCTCCTCTGGCCTGGCCCTTCTGGCTCTGTGGGTCTTCTGGCGAAATAGAATTTCTGTAATTTTTCTGGATTTTTCCGAGCACTTTGGTTTTTGGGCCTTTTCTGCAATAAACAGACATAATAAACAGAAACTGGCACTGTGGCATCTTGTTAATAGGTTAGTCCAATAAATGCCATAATATGATATAAAGTGCATATAAAACATGTAGCTATTGGCATAAAACTAGCATGGAACATAAGAAATTATAGATACGTTGGAGACGTATCAAGCATCCCCAAGCTTAGTTCTACTCGTCCTCGAGTAGGTAAACGATAACAAGAATAATTTCTGAAGTGACATGCTACCAACATAATCTTGATCAATACTATAACAAATAGATAATGACTAAACAACTGAATCATATAGCAAAAACTTTTCATGAATAGTACTTTCAAGACAAGCATAAAAAAGTCTTGCATAAGAGTTAACTCATAAAGCAATAGATTCTTAATAAAAGGTTTTGAAGCAACACAAAGGAAGATTTAAGTTTCAGCAATTGCTGTCAACTTTTAACATGTATATCTCATGGATAATTGTCAACACAAAGTAATATGATGAGTGCAATAAGCAAGCACATAAGAAATGATGCACACAAAGTTGACACAAGTGTTTGCTTCTAAGATAGAAAGAAGTAGGTAAACTGACTCAACATAAAGTAAAAGATAGGCCATTCGCAGAGGGAAGCATGGATTAAATCATGTGCTAGAGCTTTTTAAGTTTTTGAAATCATAAAGAGAGCATAATTTTTTTTTGAGAGGTGTTTGTTGTTGTCAACGAATGGTAGTGGGCACTCTAACCCCCTTGTCAAACAGACTTTCAAAGAGCGGCTCCCATGAAGGACGTTATCTCTACCAGCAAGGTAGATCATCCCTCTTCTCTTTTGTTTACACATGTATTTTAGTTTTATTTATAGATGACACTCCTCCCAACCTTTCGCTTTCACAAGCCATGGCTAACCGAATCCTCGGGTGCCTTCCAACATTTCACATACCATGGAGGAGTGTCTATTGCAAAATTAAGTAGCTTACTGATAAATCAGGCCAAAACATGTGAAGAGAATTATTAATGAAAGTTAATTAATTGGGGCTGGGCACCCCGTTGCCAGCTCTTTTTGCAAAATTATTGGATAAGCGGATGTATATGCCACTAGTCCATTGGTGAAAGTCTGCCCAACAAGATTGAAAGATAAAACACCACATACTTCCTCATGAGCTATAAAACATTGACACAAATAAGGAGTAATAAAGTTTTGAATTGTTTAAAGGTAGCACATGAAGTATTTACTTGGAATGGCAGAAAAATACCACATAGTAGGTAGTTATGGTGGACACAAATGGCATAGGTTTTGGCTCAAGGTTTTGGATGCATGAGAAGCATTCCCTCTCAGTACAAGGCTTTGGCTAGCAAAGTTGTTTGATGCAAACACAAGTATAAACCGGTACAACAAAACTTACATAAGAACATATTGCAAGCATTATAAGACTCTACACTGTCTTCCTTGTTGCTCAAACACTTTTACCAGAAAATATCTAGACCTTAGAGAGACCAATCATGCAAACCAAATTTCAACAAGCTCTACGGTAGTTCTCCACTAATAGGTTTAAATTACATGATGCAAGAGCTTAAACATGATCTACTTGAGAGCTCAAAACAGTTGCCAAGTATCAAATTATTCAAGACAATATACCAACTACCACATGAAGAATTTTCTGTGTCCAACCAAATAACAATCAATGCTGAGGCTTTCAGCTTTCGCCATAAACATAAACAATAAGTGCTGAGGCTTTCAGCTTTCGCCATGAACATGAAAAATAAATGCTGAGGCTTTCAGCTTTCGCCATGAATATTAAAGTAAAACGAAGAACACAAGTGTTCAAATGAAAAAAAATGGAGCGTGTCTCTCTCCCACACAAGCATGCTAGGATCCGATTTATTCTGAGAATGAAAATAACAAAACGAAAATAAAAGCACACGGACGCTCCAAGTAAAGCACATAAGATGTGACGGAATTAAAATATAGTTTCACTAGAGGTGACCTGATAAATTTGATGAAGAAGGGGATGCCTTGGGCATCCCCAAGCTTAGACGCTTGAGTCTTCTTGATCATATTATATCATCCTCCTCTCTTGATCCTTGAAAACTTCCTTCACACCAAACTCAAAGCAATCTCATTAGAGGGTTAGTGCATAATCAAAAATTCACATGTTCAGCAAGGACACAATCATTCCCAACACTTCTGGACATTACCCAAGGCTACTGAAATTTAATGGAGCAAAGAAATCCACTCAAACACAGTAAAAGAGGCAATGCGAAATAAAAGGCAGAATCTGTCAAAAACAGAACAGTCCGTAAAGAAGAATTTTTTCGAGGCACTTAGCATGCTCAGATGGAAAAGCTCCAGTTGAATGAAAGTTGCGTACATATCTGAGGATTACTCATGAATTTTTTCAGAATTTTTAGATTTTTCTACAGAGAGAAAATCTCAAATTCGTGACAGCTAAAAATCAATTTCTGCGCAGAAATCCAAATCTCGTATCAACTTTCTATCAAAGACTTTACTTGGCACAACAATGCAAGAAAATAACGATACAAAGATATTGCTACAGTAGTAGGCAGTGCCTTGACTCAAAAATAAAACAAAAATTGCATAAATAAAACAATGGGTTGTCTCCCAAGAGCGCTTTTCTTTAAAGCCTTTTAGCTAGGCATGATAATTTTCATGATGCTCTTATAAAGATGAGAGTTGAATATAAGAGAGCATCAAAAAGCAAATACCAAACACATTTATGTCTAACCCACTTTCTATGCAAACGAATCTTGTAAGAAAACAAATTATTGAAGCATGAAGCTACTATCATAGGAAGACAAAGCAAGTGCAACTTCAAAATTTTCAACAAAAAGAGAGGTGACTTAATATTATTGAGATATATAAAACCATGTCTCCCTCTCTCATAATAATTTTCAGTGGTATCATTGATAAACTCAACAATATAGCTATCGCATAAAGCATTCTTATCATGATCCACATGCATAAAAGTATCATTACTCTCCACACAAGCATAATCAATTTTATTAGTAATAGTGGGAGTAAAACTATCACATCCATCATTATAATCATCATAAATTGGAGGCATAGAATAATCATAATGAATTTTATCCTCAATAGTAGATGGACTGAAAATATCACAATCACCATAACGAACTTGAATATGATAGACAAGTTGTATATTAGAGAGATGGTTTTGGGTAATCCCTCCATAACTATGACAAGTTTCATGAAGATGACTGTAATTATAACCTATGTCATAGTATTATTTATAATAATTGTCAAAGATTGGAGGCATAGTGTCATCATAAGAAATATAATAGTTATCTTCCAAAGTGTGTTCATCTGTAAACATACCATCATTGTTACTAGAAGGAGATGTATCAAACATATAATCATTAGTAGCAAAAGGATTTTTAAACACCTCATCCCCAAGCTTAGAGCTTTCTATATCATCATGGGAAGAAACATGGATAGTACTAATACTATGGCAATTATTAACATCATCATTTTCAGAATTAGTGTCCCAGAGATCTTCAATATCAAAAGAAGTGTGCTTTTCCCAATCATGATCACTAATATAAGTAACAGGCATAGGTTCATCATCAAGTTCAGAATCATCAAATTAAGAATTATAAGTATCAATTGTAATAGGAGCAACAAGTTTGGAAGGAGATACCGTTTCCTCTCTCCTTTTACTCCTCTTCTTCTTCTTCTTCGTTCCCTTCTTCTTCTTCTTTTCCTCTTTAGGAGGGAGAGGCTTGAAAGGAAGCTTCTCCACATAACCTGGTTTATTATTAGAAACAATAGAAGAAACTTGGGAGGATACCTCTCTTTCATTAATAAGAACAAAACACATATTAGTCCTATCATATTTTGGTAAAGTCCCATCCTTTATAACACTTTGTATGTAGGTGTTGGCATGGCAATTATTAACACAATAGAGATAACATCCATGCAACACACTATTCATATCAAGATCACTCATATCTTACAAATAAATTTTTCTTGATAACTCTTCACACCCCAAAAATAAAGTAAGTTCATCATGCTGATTAGGAGTGATCATGTTATCACAATATAGACTTGAAGTACTCATTAAATTCGAAATACTATCATCATGACCAGAACATTGAAAATTAAAATGACCCACTTCATAGCAAAGTTCACAAATAAAAGGATGGAGGTCACAAACTTTTTCACCAAGATCTTTTAGAGCCTTGTACCACATTCTAGTTTTTTCATTCCTATGATGGATACAATATTCATCTTCGATTTGATCAATTCCACAAGGTCTATGCATTCCACAAAAATTAACATGCTTATAAATAGTATTTTCAGAAGTTTGGGCATGTTTATTGCAATCATTAACAACAATTTCATTTTCCATGCAAGTGTCTTTGAAAGGTTCATGATACACGTCCCAATTTTCTTTAGGAACATTAATATGAGAAGAAAAGGTTCCACAACAATCAACAATAATTTGAGAATCAAGACCATAATTATCACTAAGCTTTTGAAAACCAGCAGTTTCAATGAAAGACTTAATGCATTCATATTCATAGTTTATACCTGATTCTTTACCTTTGTCATTCTCCCAATCTTCAGTATTGCTTTGGATTCTTTCAAGAAGATCCCATCTAGCTTCAACCTTCTTACTTGTGAAAGAACCCTGTGAACATGCATCTACATAATCCTTATAATGACTTGAAAGCCTTGCATAAAAATTAGTAACAATTATTTCCTCAGAAAGCACATGGTTAGGACATTTGAGTATTAATGTTTTTAGTCTTCCCCAAGCTTGAGCAATGCTTTCTCCATCATGAGGGTAAAAAATATAAATGCAATTCCTATCTAGATGCACTTCATGAAGAGGATAAAATTTAGAGTAAAAGAGAGATTCAAGCTGTTTCCAATTCGATGGTTGTTCATCCAGCAGCCTATACCATTCCTTTGCTTTGTCCTTAAGTGACAATGGAAATAGTTTCCTCATAAAATTTTCTCTTGATAAACCTGCAATCTCAAATAACTCACAAAGTTCTGTAAGTTTAGACAAGTGAACACTTGGATGGACTGATCCATCCCCTACATACTGATCATTCATAACCCTTTCAACAATTTTCATAGGTATTTTAAAAGGAATACTTTCAACAGGTGGATTTGGAATATCACAAGCATCATTCGAATTACCACATATCGGAGACAAAGCATTATCAAGGCAAAATACTTCATCCAAAGCTGAGGAGCAAAAAAGATTATTTTTATATAAACTAGCTTCCCCAAGCTTGGGTTTTTTCATAGCATTAAAAATAATGGTGTCCAAAAAATTTATACTAATAACATTACTACCACTATTATGCAGACAAACTTCCATAGGTTTTTTAATTTTCTCTTCAAAAGTATCATGTCCAAATTCAATATAAATTTCATAAAGATCTCTAAATTTTTTGTTGTTTTCCATTAAGCCTAACTATTGAAATAAAAACAAGAAACAAAAAGATATAATTGCAGAATCTAAAGGAAATAGCTTCGAGCACTCACACACCGGCAACAGTGCTAGGAAATAGCTTAGTAGTCGGAGGATGTGAATACCTTTTACCTTACCTCCCCGGCAACGGCGCCAGAAAATAGCTTGATGTCTACGCACGCTTCTATTCCTGTAGATAGTGTTGGGCCTCCAAGAGCAGAGGTTCGTAGAACAGCAGCAAGTTTCCCTTAAGTGAATCACCCAAGGTTTATCGAACTCAGGGACGTAGAGGTCAAAGATATCCCTCTCAAGCAACCCCGCAATTAAGATACAAGAAGTCTCTTGTGTGCCCAACACACCTAATACACTTGTCAGATGTATAGGTGCACTAGTTCGGCGAAGAGATAGTGAAATACAAGTAATATGGATGATTATAAGTAGCAATTGCAATCTGAAATAAAAATGGCAGCAAGCGAACATGTAGCAGAACTTGTTGGAAACGGTGTTTCAATGCTTAGAAACAAGGCCTAGGGATCATACTTTCACTAGTGGACACTCTCAACAATGATCACATAATTGAATAAATAAATGCTACTCTCAAATACTCTCTTGTTGGATAACAAACACCATTCATTGTGTAGGGCTGCAAAAGCACACCTCAAGCCGGAGTAAACAAGCTCCACAACGTCATAAAGGAATCACACACGATGCACACACTGTCACCATCACACCGTGGAGAGTGACTCCGGAGTTCATATTAAAGTAACCTCTAGAGTGCATAATAGACAAGAGTAACATCTACATATTCAACTAGATTACAAAGCTCATGATCACATAAAGATCACACCATGGGAGAGAGAGATGAACCACATAGCTACCGGTAGAGCTCTCAGCCTCGGGGGAGAACTACTCCCTCCTCATCATGGGAGACAACACAACGATGAAGATGGCGATGGAGTCGATGGAGATGGCTCCGGGGGCAATTCCCCGTCCCGGCAGGGTGCCGAAGCAGAGACTTCTGTCCCCCGAATTAGGGTTTTTGGTGGCGGCGGAGCTACGGAACTCTTCTGGAGAAATCGTCGATCCCCCTAGGGTTTTCAGGGCAGGAGCTTAATATAGGCGAAAGGGCGGCGCGAGGGGGTGCCCGAGGGGCCCACCCCATAGGGTGGCGCCGCCCCCCTCCTGACCGCGCCAGTGGATGGGGAGGAGGCCGTGGGCCTCCTCTGGCCTGGCCCTTCTAGCTCCGTGGGTCTTCTGGTGAAATAGAATTTCTGTAATTTTTCTGGATTTTTCCGAGCACTTTGGTTTTTGGGCCTTTTCTGCAATAAACAGACATAATAAAAAGAAACTGGCACTGTGGCATCTTGTTAATAGGTTAGTCCAATAAATACCATAATATGATATAAAGTGCATATAAAACATGCAGCTATTGGCATAAAACTAGCATGGAACATAAGAAATTATAGATACGTTGGAGATGTATCAGCAAGTGGAAGGCGTGGACTTTGGCGAGACATTCGCACCCGTTGCGAGGCTCGAGTTCATCCGTATCCTTTTGGCCTTTGCCGCTCACTATGGCTTCAAACTTCAACAAATGGACGCAAAGAGTGCTTTTCCTAACGGTACTTTGCATGAGGAGGTATATGTGAAGCAATCCTCAGGGTTCGAGGACCCCCATTTCCCGGACCATGTCTTCAAGCTTAATAAGGCTCTATATGGTCTCAAACAAGCTCCTAGAGCTTGGTATGAGTGATACGTCTCCGACGTATCGATAATTTCTTATGTTCCATGCCACATTATTGATGATATCTACATGTTTTATGCATACTTTATGTCATATTTATGCATTTTCCGGCACTAACATATTAACGAGATGCCGAAGAGCCAGTTGCTGTTTTCTGCTGTTTTTGGTTTCAGAAATCCTACAAAGGAAATATTCTCGGAATTGGATGAAATCAACGCCCAGGGTCCTATTTTTGCACGAAGCTTCCAGAAGTCCGAGGGAGAGACGAAGTGGGGCCACGAGGCGCCGCCACAACAGGGCGGCGCGGCCCAGGCCTTGGCCGCGCGGCCCTGGTGTGTGGGACCCTCGTGTGGCCCCCTGACCTGCCCTTCCGCCTACTTAAAGCCTCCGTCGCGAAACCCCCAGTACCGAGAGCCACGATACGGAAAACCTTACTGAGACGCCGCCGCCGCCAATCCCATCTCGGGGGATTCAGGAGATCGCCTCCGGCACCCTGCCGGAGAGGGGAATCATCTCCCGGAGGACTCTTCACCGCCATGGTCGCCTCCGGAGTGATGAGTGAGTAGTTCACCCCTGGACTATGGGTCCATAGCAGTAGCTAGATGGTCGTCTTCTCCTTATGTGCTTCATTGTTGGATCTTGTGAGCTGCCTAACATGATCAAGATCATCTATCTGTAATGCTATATGTTGTGTTTGTCGGGATCCGATGGATAGAGAATACTATGTTATGTTGATTATCAATCTATTACCTATGTGTTGTTTATGCTCTTGCATGCTCTCCGTTATTAGTAGAGGCTCTGGCCAAGTTTTTGCTCTTAACTCCAAGAGGGAGTATTTATGCTCGATAGTGGGTTCATGCCTCCATTAAATGCAGGACGATGTGAGAAAGTTCTAAGGTTGTGGATGTGCTGTTGCCACTAGGGATAAAACATTGATGCTATGTCCGAGGATGTAGTTATTGATTACATTACGCACCATACTTAATGCAATTGTCTGTTGCTTGCAACTTAATACTGGAAGGGGTTCGGATGATAACCTGAAGGTGGACTTTTTAGGCATAGATGCATGCTGGATAGCGGTCTATGTACTTTGTCGTAATGCCCAATTAAATTTCACTATACTTATCATATCATGTATGTGCATTTTCATGCCCTCTCTATTTGTCAATTGCCCGACTGTAATTTGTTCACCCAACATGCTATTTATCTTATGGGAGAGACACCTCTAGTGAACTGTGGACCCCGGTCCTATTCTTTACATCGAATACAATCTACTGCAATACTTGTTCTTTACTATTTTCTGCAAACAATCATCATCCACACTATACATCTAATCCTTTGTTACAGCAAGCCGGTGAGATTGACAACCTCACTGTTTCGTTGGGGCAAAGTACTTTGGTTATGTTGTGCAGGTTCCACGTTGGCGCCGGAATCCCTGGTGTTGCGCCGCACTATACTTCGCCGCCATCAACCTTCAACGTGCTTCTTGGCTCCTCCTGGTTCGATAAACCTTGGTTTCTTTCTGAGGGAAAACTTGCTACTGTCTGCATCACACCTTCCTCTTGGGGTTCCCAACGGACGTGTCGATTGCACGCATCAAGCACATTTCTGGCGCCGTTGCCGGGGAGATCAAGACACGCTGCAAGGGGAGTCTCCACAATCCAATCTCTTTACTTTGTTTTTGTCTTGCTTTACTTTATTTACTACTTTGTTTGCTGCATTATATCAAAACACAAAAAAATTAGTTGCTAGTTTTACTTTATTTACTGTCTTGTTCTCCATATCAAAAACACAAAAAAAAATTAGTTACTTGCATTTATTTTATCTAGTTTGCTTTATTTACCACTGCTAAAATGAATACCCCTGAAAACACTAAGTTGTGTGACTTCACAACCACAAATAATAATGATTTCTTATGCACACCTATTGCTCCACCTGCTACTACAGCAGAATTCTTTGAAATTAAACCTGCTTTACTGAATCTTGTTATGAGAGAGCAATTTTCTGGTGTTAGTTCTGATGATGCTGCTGCCCATCTTAATAATTTTGTTGAATTATGTGAAATGCAAAAGTATAAGGATGTAGATGGTGATATTATAAAATTAAAATTGTTTCCTTTCTCATTAAGAGGAAGAGCTAAAGATTGGTTGCTATCTCTGCCTAGAAATAGTATTGATTCATGGACTAAATGTAAGGATGCTTTTATTGGTAGATATTATCCTCCCGCTAAAATTATATCTTTGAGGAGTAGCATAATGAATTTTAAACAATTAGATAATGAACATGTTGCTCAAGCATGGGAGAGAATGAAATCTTTGGTAAAGAATTGCCCAACCCATGGACTGACTACTTGGATGATCATCCAAACCTTTTATGCAGGACTGAACTTTTCTTCGCGGAACCTATTGGATTCAGCTGCTGGAGGTACCTTTATGTCCATCACTCTTGGTGAAGCAACAAAGCTTCTTGATAATATGATGATTAATTACTCTGAATGGCACACGGAAAGAGCTCCACAAGGTAAGAAGGTAAATTCTGTCGAAGAAACCTCTTCCTTGAGTGATAAGATTGATGCTATTATGTCTATGCTTGTGAATGATAGGACTAATGTTGATCCTAATAATGTTCCGTTAGCTTCATTGGTTGCTCAAGAAGAACATGTTGATGTAAACTTCATTAAAAATAATAATTTCAACAACAATGCTTATCGGAACAATTCTAGTAATAACTATAGGCCATATCCTTATAATAATGGTAACTCTTATGGTAGATATGTTTCACCTAATGAGGAAAAAATGTTAGAAATTGAAAGATCCACAAAGAGCTTTATACAATCGCAATATGAGCAAAACAAATTGTTTACTAATACTATGAATGAACAATCTACCTTGTTGAAGAAAATAGGAAATCAACTTGAAAATCTGAATATGGAGATTTCTGGGTTGCAAACTAAACTTGCAAATGCTGAAAACCAAATCTCATACATGTCTGCGTCACAATCTTCTTTAATTAATAAAATGGCTGCTAAACCTGAGGATATTGAAAATAAAATTGCTACTACAGCAAATGCCATCCAAGTTAGAATTAATGAGAATATAAGATTAATGGCCGAATTGCATGCTAGGTGGGAAAGAGAAGAAAATGAAAAACTTGCTAAAGAGAATAATGTAGCTAAAGTTTGGACTATTACCACCACTAGTAATGTTAATGCTCCACATGTTGCTGCACCTCCTACTAATAATGGTGAAAGAATTGGTGTTGGCAATGTTTCTACTTCTAATGCAAAGCCTGCAAAACTGCCGGAAACTGCTAAAACTGCTGAAACTGCCTGTGATAAAACTGCTGAAATTTTTTCCAACATTGGGGATGATGATCCCATTGCTGTAGATCATAATGGTTTAGACCTTGATGATTGCCACATCTCTGAAGTTATAAAGTTCTTAC
The DNA here is from genome assembly GCF_019359855.2 of Lolium perenne. Classification (NCBI taxonomy): domain Eukaryota; kingdom Viridiplantae; phylum Streptophyta; class Magnoliopsida; order Poales; family Poaceae; genus Lolium; species Lolium perenne. Next base: position 48,723,271 of record NC_067244.2, read on the forward strand.
AAAAGCTTGCTAAAAGTCCCAATGCTAGTGCTATAAATTTGGCCTTTACTAAACATATTACAAATGCTCTCATCAAAGCTAGAGAGGAGAAACTAAAACTTGAAAACTCTATTCCTAGAAAGTTAGAAGATGGTTGGGAGCCCATCATTAAGATGAAGGTCAATGACTTTGATTGTAATGCTTTATGTGATCTTGGTGCAAGTATTTCTGTTATACCTAAGAAAATTTATGATATGCTTGACTTGCCGCCATTGAAAAATTGTTATTTGGATATTAATCTCACTGATAATGCTAAAAAGAAACCTTTGGGGAGAGTTGATAATGTTCGCATTACCATTAACAATAACCTTGTCCCCGTTGATTTTGTTGTCTTGGATATTGAATGCAATGCATCTTGTCCCATTATATTGGGAAGACCTTTTCTTCGAACTGTTGGAGCTATCATTTATACGAAGGAAGGCAATATTAAATATCAATTTCCTCTCAAGAAAGGTATGGAACACTTCCCTAGAAAAAGAATAAAGTTACCTTTTGATTCTATTATTAGAACAAATTATGATGTCGATGCTTCATCTCTTGATAACACTTGATTCACACTTTCTGCGCCTAGCTGAAAGGCGTTAAAGAAAAGCGCTTATGGGAGATAACTCATGTTTTTACTACATTACTTTTATTTTATATTTGAGTCTTGGAAGTTGTTTACTACTGTAGAAACCTCTCCTTATCTTAGTTTTGTGCATTGTTGTGCCAAGTAAAGTCTTTGATAGTAAGGTTCATACTAGATTTGGATTACTGCGCAGAAACAGATTTCTTTGCTGTCACGAATCTGGGCCTAATTCTCTGTAGGTAACTCAGAAAATTATTCCAATTTACGTGAGTGATCCTCAGATATGTACGCAACTTTCATTCAATTTGGGCATTTTCATTTGAGCAAGTCTGGTACCACTTTAAAATTCATCTTTACGAACTGTTCTGTTTTGACAGATTCTGCCTTTTATTTCGCATTGCCTCTTTTGCTATGTTGGATGAATTTCTTTGATCCATTAATGTCCAGTAGCTTTGTGCAATGTCCAGAAGTGTTAAGAATGATTATTTCACCTCTGAACATGTAAATTTTTATTGTGCACTAACCCTCTAATGAGTTGTTTTGAGTTTGGTGTGGAGGAAGTTTTCAAGGATCAAGAGAGGGAAATGATGCAATATGATCAAGGAGAGTGAAAGCTCTAAGCTTGGGGATGCCCCGGTGGTTCACCCCTGCATATTTTAAGAAGACTCAAGCGTCTAAGCTTGGGGATGCCCAAGGCATCCCCTTCTTCATCGACAACATTATCAGGTTCCTCCCCTGAAACTATATTTTTATTCCATCACATCTTATGTGCTTTGCTTGGAGCATCAGTTTGTTTTTGTTTTTGTTTGAATAAAATGGATCCTAGCATTCATTGTGTGGGAGAGAGACACGCTCCGCTATTGCATATGGACAAATATGTCCTTAGGCTTTACTCATAGTATTCATGGCAAAGGTTGAATCTTCTTCGTTAAATTGTTATATGGTTGGAATCGGGAAATGCTACATGTAGTAATTCTAAAATGTCTTGAATAATTTGATACTTGGCAATTGTTGTGCTCATGTTTAAGCTCTTGCATCATATACTTTGCACCCATTAATGAAGAAATACATAGAGCTTGCTAAAATTTGGTTTGCATATTTGGTCTCTCTAAAGTCTAGATAATTTCTAGTATTGAGTTTTGAACAACAAGGAAGACGGTGTAGAGTCTAATAATGTTTACAATATGTCTTTTATGTGAGTTTTGCTGCACCGGTTCATCCTTGTGTTTGTTTCAAATAACCTTGCTAGCCTAAACCTTGTATCGAGAGGGAATACTTCTCATGCATCCAAAATCCTTGAGCCAGCCACTATGCCATTTGTGTCCACCATACCTACCTACTACATGGTATTTCTCCGCCATTCCAAAGTAAATTGCTTGAGTGCTACCTTTAAATTTCCATCATTCGCCTTTGCAATATATAGCTCATGGGACAAAATAGCCTTAAAAACTATTGTGGTATTGAATATGTACTTATGTGTCTTATTTCTTAATAAGTTGCTTGTTGTGCGATAACCATGTTCCTGGGGACGCCATTAACTCTTTGTTGAATATCATGTGAGTTGCTATGCATGTTCGTCTTGTCTGAAGTAAGGGCGGTTTTCACAATCAAATGGTTTGAGTATGCATACTGTTAGAGAAGAACATTGGGCCACTAACTAAAGCCATGAATCATGGTGGAAGTTTCAGTTTGGACATAAAACCTCAATCTCTTATGAGAATATTATCTGTTGTTGAATGCTTAAGCATTAAAAGAGGAGTCCATTATCTGTTGTCTATGTTGTCCCGGTATGGGTGTCTGATACGTCTCCAACGTACCTATAATTTCTGATGTTCCATGCTTGTTTTATGACAATACTTACATGTTTTGCTTGCACTTTATAATGTTTTTATGCATTTTCCGGAACTAACCTATTAACGAGATGCCGAAGGGCCAGTTCATGTTTTCTGCTGTTTTTGGTTCCAGAAAGGCTGTTCGGGCAATATTCTCGGAATTGGACGAAATCAACGCCAAACATCTTATTTTTCCCGGAAGACCCCAGAACACCGAAGGAGAGTCGGAGGCGGGCCAGGGGGCCACCACACGACAGGGCCGCGCGGGCTCCACCCTGGCCACGCCGGCCTATGGGGAGGAGGCCCCAGGCGCCCTCCGACTCTGCCTCTTCGCCTATTTAAGCCCTTTCGACCTAAAAACGCGATACCGATTGACGAAACTCCAGAAAGACTCCAGGGGCGCCGCCACCATCGCGAAACTCCGTTTCGGGGGACAGAAGTCTCTGTTCCGGCACCCTGCCGGGACGGGGAAGTGCCCCCGGAAGCCATCTCCATCAACGCCACCGCCTCCATCATGCTCCGTGAGTAGTTCCCCCATGGACTACGGGTTCTAGCTGTAGCTAGTTGGTATCATCTCTCCCATGTACTTCAATACAATGATCTCATGAGCTGCCTTACATGATTGAGATTCATTTGATGTAATCGGTGTTGTGTTTGTCGGGATCCGATGGATTGTTACGTTATGATTGTCTATCTACAAAGTTTATGAAGTTATTGTTGCTACAATCTTGTTGTGTTTAATGCTTGTCACTAGGGCCCGAGTGGCATGATCTTAGATTTAAGCTCTATACTTATTGCTTAGATTGTATCTACAAGTTGTATGCACATGTCTATGTCCGGAACCAAAGGCCCCAAAGTGACAGAAATTGGGACAACTGGAGGGGAAGGCTTAGATATGAGGATCACATGTTTTCACGGAGTGTTAATGCTTTGCTCCGGTGCTCTATTAAAAGGAGTGCCTTAATTTCCAGTAGATTCCCTAGAGGCCCGGCTGCCACCGGCTGATAGGACAAAAGATGTTGTACAAGTTTCTCATTGCGAGCACGTATGACTATATATGGAAAACATGCCTACATGATTAATAATCTTGATGTTCTGTCTTAATGCTATTTCAATCCTATCAATTGCCCAACTGTAATTTGTTCACCCAACATTTGTTATTGGAGAGTTACCACTAGTGTAGATAGCTGGGAACCCCGGTCCATCTCTCATCATCATATACTCGTTCTACATGACATTGGAAGTAGTATCAACTATTTTCTGGTGCCATTGCTCTCATATTACTGCTACTGCTGTTGTGTTACTGTTACTACTGCTCTCATATTACTGCTGCTTTCACATCACCCCTGTTACTAGTGCTTTTCCAGGTGCAGCTGAATTGACAACTCAGTTGTTAAGGCTTATAAGTATTCTTTACCTCCCCTTGTGTCGAATCAATAAATTTGGATTTTACTTCCCTCGAAGACTGTTGCGATCCCCCTATACTTGTGGGTTATCAAGACTATTTTCTAGCGCCGTTGCCGGGGAGGCATAGCTCTACTCATAAGTTCACCTGGGGAGTACACTCTACCTCTCTCTCTGTTTTACTTTATTTTGTTTTGCTTAGTTTACTTTTGTCTAGTTTATTTGTGCTTAGTTTATTTCTGTCTAGTATTACTTTGCTTAGTTTACTTTTGTCTAGTTTGTTTTTGTTTTGTTTTATTTTCCTTATATACCCGAAAATCCATAAAAATTTGAAAAACCGAAAAATTAAAAACTGTTGCTATGGGAGAACCTACAACCTATTTGGAGCTTATAGAATTATATAATAATTATAGAGAATCAAGAACGGAAAAAGTTATGAGTGTTGTGATAGAAAAACTGAATACAATTGCTAAAATCTTACTTAAACGCCATGATATAAACTGTTGCTCTAAACAGGACACTAAACATCTTAAATTTCAATGTGGCTTTAGTGAGGAAGTTTTAATTAAGAACTATAATTGGAATAACTATATTCATTTTGGGTTCGAAGAGGTAGAACAATTTGTCATATTTATGGGAGCTTCTGAGATCGAATCCTTCATGGTTAAAAATTATGAAACTTGTGTTGTTTGTAAGGACCTTAAAGATTATGTCTCTTCTATCCTTAATTTTTGCAATGAAAGTTACACTGATAATCCTTATATCATTGATTATAAAGAGAGACTCATTAATGCACAAGAATGCACTCACAATTTGCAGGGACCTGTGGAAGAAGAAATTGATGAACCTGAAAGCTCATTGGATGAAAAAGAGGAGGAAGTTGATGAACTTGAAAGCTCATTGGATGAAAAAGAAGAGGAGAGTGATGAACAAAAGGAGGAAGAATGGATTAGCTACCCATGCCAACCTTCTAATGAGAGTAACTCTTTATCTCTTACACTATTTAATTGTCCTCCATGCTTACCAAAGGAGGATGAATGTTATGTTCCTGTGGATTCTCTTGAAATATTCCCTATGAGTAAAACTTGTGAGAATAATTATGCTACTGTCATTTATGATAATCCATGCTATTTTGATAAATCTTATGATAATGCTTTGTTTGTGCCTGATGTCGAAATGCATGATACTAAAGAGTTTTGCTTAGCAAATGTTTATGATAAAGCTCTAGATGATGGTCCTATGTTACTTGATAATATTAATTGTACTACTAATGAAAATGGGATTGGAGAAGTCTTGACTTTATCAATGAGTCCCATATCTTTTGAGATTGATCAATCATCTTGTTATATTATTGATAAAAGTGAGTTTGAAAGTTTTGATCCTATTATTTCTGAGCTTGATAAAAATTATGTGTTTACTAGTCATCAACCCGTGCGATGCACGGGCTTAAATTTATATGATTGACATTGTTAGTTCGCGATGACTATTTGACTTTCTATCTTTGAACGTTTAAACATTGCACTCTTCCTCTAACGCGCATACTGAATGAAGTTGGGGAGGTATAGATATTCCATAATTTTTTTGCTCTACCCTTTAGTAATGGGCTTATACTTTAGCGATATCAAATGGGTTAATCCGTCATTGCCTTACATTGTTTGCCCATAACTTAGACAACTAATAGTTTATACCTAAGCTACTTTTGCTTTTATCTATGAGTTGAGTAAAGTAAGTTGTGTGTTTGGAGGCTTGATGCCTCATAAATTTATCCCATGAAGAAATATGTGGTGAGGAATACATTTATAGGTGTGCTTAGTCAATGCAATGTCACGATATAATTGTACAAAGAAGAAATCCGAACACAAATAATGCCTCGAATTTTGTAACAACTAAGATGTTCAAAACTTGCAGAAAATATCTTAATGTACATATATATAAACTTGGATATTTTATCGCATAGTACATAGCAACCACTGTGGGTATTTCACATGAGATGAATATTTTAGCAGCTGACCATAGTATTACATCATGCTCACAAATCTCTTAGTTTTCTCATCGCATGGTAGAGAGCTCTAACGGAAGAGATAACACGCGAAGTTTCCTGGAGATAAAGATATCAAGAGGTGCAAACTATTGTTTCTATAAAAGCATTCGTATTGTGATAAAAAAGATTGTAGCCTATAAAATAGCAATAAAAGAAACTATCCAATGAATGAGGCCTATTTTTTAATAAAAAGTCAAACTGCGTAAAGTTTTACCAAATATTTACAAAAACTCATTAGTTTGTAAAATACAAAATTCATATTGTTACATACATCATGAAATATATCGCCATATGGTAACTACATAATATATAGTTGTTGATAGGTTTTTCCAAAAGTTTGATCAAAATTTCTTTATCTTGACTTTTCAAAACAAAAATATAGACCTTACCTATTCATTGGAACGTAGTGAGTATAGAAAAGCTAACCTTCTGAAACCAAATAAGTAGCCGAATTGGCGAAAAGTGTCTTTAGCACATGAGCTCCAGTGCTCCTGGTGCTATAAAATCATATTATTTGAATTCCAAAAAAATTAAAATTAAATACCTACATACATATAAACATTTTGAAGATACAGTAAAAAAAGTTGGAGAAAAATACATTATATTTTGAGCTATACAAAAAAGACAAATTTCTGATAAATATACGTCCCTATACGTACCCACAAATTTGTTTTTTTCCTGTAGCTCAAAATACAAAGCAACTTCTAGCGAAATTTCTCACGAGTATTCGGAACATATATGTGTATTTATGGAATAAATATGATGATTTTTTGAAACATAGATACTCCCTCCGATCCGGAAAAAGTGTCCGACCGGTAATACAATTGTATTTTACAATTAAGACCTTGTAAAGTAAGAAAAAACCATTTCTCCTCTCATGTCTCCCGTTCTGGCCAGATCCGCTCGCTCGTCTCCGCGTTTCTGGCCGGGTCAACGGCTCCAGCTCGTCTCCGCGGTCGCTCTCCTCCATGTTCTGGCCAGATCAGTCTGCTACAGCTCGTCTCGGCTCCAGCATCTCAGCGCTCGCACGCCTCCAAGTTCTGGCCAGATCGATCTGCTGCACCTCGCTTATGGCCGGATCCCAGCATGTCAGTCTTGGCCGGAGGAGGAGACAACTCCGGATACCAACTCTCCGCTCATCAACGCTAGCGCCTCCTCTGGCTAGCTTAATTGCCGTGTCCGCATCCTCGCCGGGCGTGTAGCAACCACGCTCTCTAGGCCAGATCGAAGGGGCGGCGCGCTTGAATGGACGCACCCTCGCGCCGACGAACGGGCCCGCCGAGCGGCCGTGGCTACTGGCAATTGGTGCCGCCTTTGTCATCGCCGGAGAAGGATCCGGCGCGTTCGGCCTCCCGACCACCGGATCCGGTGTGTCCGGCCTCGCCTCCACCGTATCAGGCCTCGCTGACGCCGGATTATGTGATCCGTCGCTGGTTTGGACCAGAAGGTCAAGCTTTTTGTGGAGTGGGCGCATATCGCAGGCTTGGACCAGAAGGTCAAGATTTTTGTGGAGTGGGCTCACGCCGAGCCAATGGAAAGTGGAGGGGATGGTGGCAAGGGAAGGTGGCGCGGCGAGGCGAGTTCCACGGCGAGTCGGCGACGAGCTTGGCGGCGCTGCGGAGGTAGGGGATAAACCGATAAAGGTGCAGAGAGAGTGGGTGAGCGTGCGGGTGGGATGCGGCCATTGCAAGACAGGGAGTGCGGGTTGACGAACAGCAAAGCTCGAGGGTCGTTTCGCAAAAGTTTCCATTCGACTCTTTTTTCGGATCGGAGGGAGTACATAATTTTTTTAATATTTAAAAAACTGAGAGCACTGGTGCTCATGTGCACCAAATGCTCACTCCCGAATTGGTTATTATTTAGTCGCTCCTCTCCTCTTCTTGCTTACATGCTACGTACATCTGGTACATCTGCTAATTATCTCAAGTAAATTTATGTTATATGTTAGACTTAAATAACATAACAATCCAAGTAGTATTAAAAATGCAATAGCGAGAAGATATTTGCTTTAACACATAGTGGCGAATTAATATCACTATAATGATCTTTCCTAATTACCACAAATAATAAATTAAGAGAGATATACTTGCCTTCTGCTGAAATTTAGCTGCAAATACTTGCATGATGAGTCTCCGGTCTTAGCGCCAATGGTTATGCATTTATGCCACCACTCACCTTCAACCTGACCACATCATGGCAGAAAACATACCAAGGGAAGATTATTTCAAACTACGTACCTACACCTAGTCGTTCAGGTCACGCAGTGTGTCCCAGATTCTGGGCACACCACCTTCTTCTGTCTAGATTAGTGGATCGCCTCGGAGCCCCTTACCACCATATTCCCTGCCCTCTACTTCCACCACACCAAACGAAATGCTTTTGTCTTTGACGTGTTGTAGAATGGGGTCGAACACGATCTACAGAACAGACTAACCTCAATTGCGCGTCAAGAGCTTGCATCTGTCTCTCTGTGTTGCTGCAGGAACATGTCGCTGATCCATCGCCTAATGAGAGAGCGATGATCGGAGGTGCGCAGTTCTCCACCAAGAATGCCTACAACATGCTCTTCGCACACCTCCACGACGACTGAGCAATGCAGATCTGGGACACACAGGTGCCCAACAAAGTGAAGATATTTGCCTGGCTATTCGTCCCCGGCCACCTCCACACCAGTGAGAAACTGAATCGGAAAAATATACTCGACACCACCTCGTGCCCGTGTTGTAATGCACCCATTGAGTACCGAGAACGCCTCTTCTTTGCCTGCCCTGCCGCGTGCGCAATTTGGACGGCCATTAGCATGAGGACACCCTCGCCTCCCGCTCGCACCTGCCTGGCTTGGTTTGGCCCTCCGTCTTTCTTATCATTCTCTGGAACTCGGAACACAATGGTCTTTAGACAAAATTCAGCAACAACCAATGCAACAGTGGCCTCGATCACTGATCTAACTCCATGGATAGGAAGATTTCATGCACCTACCACAGGGCAGATGCACAAATCTAGCACGATCAATTGACATCTTGTACTCTGTAATGCTGTTCAATTCGAAGTAAAATTCAGCTGGGGAGTCTGACCCTTCATAAAAATAATAAGATACATGCACCAAAATTTACCGAATAACTCTTTGTTAATACTATGGGCATCATAACATATTCTGTAGTAGTTAGGTTAGTTGGAATAATCTAAAACATATATAGTAGATTTGGTTTTGCACATGCATCTGGCACCCTTAATCATTGAAATCACCGGCTAGTATACAATGTAAAAAAAGTTAACATATTAGCCACCAAGATATATTACAACCAAGCTTTGTATGCAGACATCCATGCAACGGCATGGAAAAGAAATCGTTGGATGACAGAGCCAGCTTCCTAGCATGCATGCCGCTTTATTTGATGGGAGGAGGGAGATGTGTGACGCCGCTACCGAGATTACCTAACAAATTCTGAATCTGATTAGAAAATTCGAGATAAAAAAGAGCACTACATGATGAAGGTTACGATAGTATAGAGATATGAGTATGTAGAGAGTAGGGCACGTACTAAATTTGGTTGCTGCTGCGTACGTGAGTCGTATCGCGCACGGCAATACGGCAGCTTCTTTCCGTTGCCTTGCGTCGGTCGACTCCGGTTAAAGCTCACGCCGCCATGAAGAAGCTACTACAGAATATGGTGGCGGCTGCTATCAATCTGGCCGTGATGAGATTAGCCGAGACTATGATTGGATTGGATATGTCTTTTTTTCTTTCTTTCTGTTTTTACGGACGTAGTAGGGGATGCGCCTCGTGCGGGTGCAGGAGGTCGTACTTCATCCAATGGTTGTAGATAAATCATTGGTAAATCGAATGGCTAAATTTTGTTAATCACCAGGATTAACGTGGAGGCTGATTGGGAGTCTCCAATTAGTAAATATAAGATGGATCATGAAAAGCATGCTTCATGTGATAGTTATATTGTTGAGTTTGTTCATGAAGCTACTGAAAATTATTATGAGAGAAGAAAATATGGTTGTAGAAATTTGCATGGTACTAAAACACCTCTCTACATGCTGAAAATTTTGAAGTTAATCTTGTTTTATCTTGCTATGCGTGTCACTTTGTTCTTCATGAATTTATTTGTGTACAAGACTCCTACGCATAGGAAGCGGGTAAGACTTAAATTTGTTTCATACTTGTTTTTTTCATGCTCTCTTTTGCTTCAACTCTTATTTCTTGCGAGTGCATCATTAAAACTGTTGAGCCCATCTTAATGGCTATAAAGAAAACACTTCTTGGAAGATAACCCATGTGTTTATTTTGCTACTATTTTGTTGAGTCTTGGAAGTTGTTACTACTGTAGCAACCTCTCCTTGTCTTTATTTTATTGCAATGTTGTGCCAAGTGACGCCTCTAATCGAAGGTTGATGCTAGATTTGGATTTCTGCGCAGAAACAGATTTCTATCTGTCACGAATCTGGGCTGTTTTCTCTGTAGGTAACTCAGAAAAATATGCCAATTTACGTGCGTGTTCCTCAGATATGTACGCAACTTTCATTAGTTTTGAGTTTTCTGATTTGAGCAACGGAAGTACCTGTTTAAAATTCGTCTTTACTGGCTGTTCTGTTTTGGCAGATTCTGTCTCTGTTTTTTGCATTGTCTCTTGTGGACTTTAAGCAAGGCTTTCTAGACGTGGAGAGCTGTAGCTAATGTTTTATTGAGTTCTTGCAATGTGTCACTACAGGACCAAGGTGGATTCAAGTTTTTTTGAGTACTAACCCCTCTAATGAAGTTTATGAGAAGTTTGGTGTGAAGGAAGTTTTCAAGGGTCAAGAGAGGAGGATGATATATGATCAAGAAGAGTGAAAAGTCTAAGCTTGGGGATGCCCCCATGGTTCATCCCTGCATATTTCAAGAAGACTCAAGCGTTTAAGCTTGGGGATGCCCAAGGCATCCCCTTCTTCATCAACTTATCAGGTTTCTTCTATTGAAACTATATTTTTATTCGGTCACATCTTATGTGCTTTACTTGGAGCGTCTGTTTGTTTTTATTTTTGTTTATGTTTGAATAAATTCGGATCCTAGCAATCCTTGTGTGGGAGAGAGACACGCTCCGCTTTTTCATATGAACACTATGTTCTTAGCTTTATTTTAATGTTCATGGCGGAGTTGAAAACCGCAACACTTATTGATATTTGGTTGGAAACAGAAAGTGCTTCATAATGTCTTGAATAATTTGATACTTGGCAATTGTTTTGAGCTCTTAATTAGATCATGATTAAGCTCTTGCATCATGTAGTTTAAACCTATTAGTGGAGAACTACCGTAGAGCTTGTTGAAATTGGTTTGCATGATTGGTCTCTCTAAGGTCTAGATATTTTCTGGTAAAAGTGTTTGAGCAACAAGAAAGACAGTGTAGAGTTTTATAATGCTTGCAATATGTTTTTATGTAAGTTTTGCTGTACCGGTTCATACTTGTGTTTGCTTCAAACAACCTTGCTAGCCAAAGCCTTGTACTGAGAGGAAATGCTTCTCGTGCATCCAAAACCTTGAGCCAAAACCTATGCCATGTGTGTCCACCATATCTACCTACTATGTGGTATTTCCTGCCATTCCAAGCAAATACTTCATGTGCTACCTTTAAACAATTCAAAAGCTATTATCTCTTATTTGTGTCAATGTTTTATAGCTCATGAGGAAGTATGTGGTGTTTTATCTTTCGATCTTGTCATTTACTTTTGACAGACTTTCACAATGGACTAGTGGCTTCATCCGCTTATCCAATAATTTTGCAAAAAGAGCTATCGCGGGGTTCCCAGCCACCAATTAATCAACCTTCATTAATAATTCTCTTCACATGAATTGCTCTGATTCATCAGTAAGCAACTTAATTTTGCAAATAGACACTCCTTCATGGTATGTGAATGTTGGAAGGCACCCGGGGATTCGGTTAGCCATGGCTTGTGTAAGCAAAAGGTTGGGAGGAGTGTCATCCATAAATAATGAAACTAAAATACATGTGTAAACAAAAGAGAAGAGGGATGATCTACCTTGCTGGTAGAGATAACGTCCTTCATGGGAGCCGCTCTTGAAAGTCTGGTTGATGAGGTAGTTAGAGTGCCCACTACCATTCGTTGACAACAACAAACACCTCTCAAAACTTTACTTTTATGCTCTCTATATGATTTCAAAACTTAAAAAGCTCTAGCACATGATTTAATCCCTACTTCCCTCTGCGAAGGGCCATTCTTTTACTTTATGTTGAGTCAGTTTACCTACTTCCTTCCATCTTAGAAGCAAACACTTGTGTCAACTGTGCATTGATTCTTACATACCTGCTTATTTGCATTCATTATACTACTTTGTGTTGACAATTATCCATGGGATATGCATGTTGAAAGTTGAAAGCAACTGCTGAAACTTAAATCTTCCTCTGTGTTGCTTCAATGCCTTTACTTTGAATTTATTGCTTTATGAGTTAACTCTTGTGCAAGGCTTTTGATGCTTGTCTTGAAAGTACTCTTCATGAAAAGTTTTGCTATATGTTATCTATTTGTTAGCAACTATAGATCATTGCCTTGAGTCACTTCATTCATCTCATATGCTTTGTAATAGTATGATCAAGGTTATGTAAGTAGCATGTCACTACAGAAATTATTCTTTTTATCGTTTACCTACTCGAGGACGAGTAGGAACTAAGCTTGGGGATGCTGATACGTCTCCAACGTACCTATAATTTCTGATGTTCCATGCTTGTTTTATGACAATACTTACATGTTTTGCTTGCACTTTATAATGTTTTTATGCATTTTCCGGAACTAACCTATTAACGAGATGCCGAAGGGCCAGTTCCTGTTTTCTGCTGTTTTTGGTTCCAGAAAGGCTGTTCGGGCAATATTCTCGGAATTGGACGAAATCAACGCCAAACATCTTATTTTTCCCGAAAGACCCCAGAACACCGAAGGAGAGTCGGAGGCGGGCCAGGGGGCCACCACACAACAGAGCCGCGCGGGCTCCACCCTGGCCGCGCCGGCCTATGGGGAGGAGGCCCCAGGCGCCCTCCGACTCTGCCTCTTCGCCTATTTAAGCCCTTTCGACCTAAAAACGCGATACCGATTGACGAAACTCCAGAAAGACTCCAGGGGCGCCGCCACCATCGCGAAACTCCGTTTCGGGGGACAGAAGTCTCTGTTCCGGCACCCTGCCGGGACGGGGAAGTGCCCCCGGAAGCCATCTCCATCAACGCCACCGCCTCCATCATGCTCCGTGAGTAGTTCCCCCATGGACTACGGGTTCTAGCTGTAGCTAGTTGGTATCATCTCTCCCATGTACTTCAATACAATGATCTCATGAGCTGCATTACATGATTGAGATTCATCTGATGTAATCGGTGTTGTGTTTGTCGGGATCCGATGGATTGTTACGTTATGATTGTCTATCTACAAAGTTTATGAAGTTATTGTTGCTGCAATCTTGTTGTGTTTAATGCTTGTCACTAGGGCCCGAGTGGCATGATCTTAGATTTAAGCTCTATACTTATTGCTTAGATTGTATCTACAAGTTGTATGCACATGTCTATGTCCGGAACCAAAGGCCCCAAAGTGATAGAAATTGGGACAACTGGAGGGGAAGGCTTAGATATGAGGATCACATGTTTTCACGGAGTGTTAATGCTTTGTTCCGGTGCTCTATTAAAAGGAGTGCCTTAATTTCCAGTAGATTCCCTAGAGGCCCGGCTGCCACCGGCTGGTAGGACAAAAGATGTTGTACAAGTTTCTCATCGCGAGCACGTATGACTATATATGGAAAACATGCCTACATGATTAATAATCTTGATGTTCTGTCTTAATGCTATTTCAATCCTATCAATTGCCCAACTGTAATTTGTTCACCCAACATTTGTTATTGGAGAGTTACCACTAGTGTAGATAGCTGGGAACCCCGGTCCATCTCTCATCATCATATACTCGTTCTACATGACATTGGAAGTAGTATCAACTATTTTCTGGTGCCATTGCTCTCATATTACCGCTCTGCTTTGTTGTGTTACTGTTACTATTGCTCTCATATTCTTGCTGCTTTCACATCACCCCTGTTACTAGTGCTTTTCAGGTGCAGCTGAATTGACAACTCGGTTGTTAAGGCTTATAAGTATTCTTTACCTCCCCTTGTGTCGAATCAATAAATTTGGGTTTTACTTCCCTCGAAGGCTGTTGCGATCCCCTATACTTGTGGGTTATCAAGACTATTTTCTCAGCGCCGTTGAGATTCTTGGGTCAGGCATAGCTCTACTCATAAGTTCACCTGGGGAGTACACTCTACCTCTCTCTCTGTTTTACTTTATTTTGTTTTGCTTAGTTTACTTTTGTCTAGTTTATTTGTGCTTAGTTTATTTCTGTCTAGTATTACTTTGCTTAGTTTACTTTTGTCTAGTTTGTTTTTTTTTTGTTTTCTTTTCCTTATATACCCGAAAATCCATAAAAATTTGAAAAACCGAAAAATTAAAAACTGTTGCTATGGGAGAACCTACAACCTATTTGGAGCTTATAGAATTATATAATAATTATAGAGAATCAAGAACGGGAAAAGTTATGAGTGCTGTGATAGAAAAACTGAATACAATTGCTAAAATCTTGCTTAAACGCCATGGTATAAACTGTTGCTCTAAACAGGACACTAAACATCTTAAATTTCAATGTGGCTTTAGTGAGGAAGTTTTAATTATGAACTATAATTGGAATAACTATATTCATTTTGGGTTCGAAGAGGTAGAAAAATTTGTCATATTTATGGGAGCTTCTGAGATCGAATCCTTCATGGTTAAAAATTATGAAACTTGTGTTGTTTGTAAGGACCTTAAAGATTATGTCTCTTCTATCCTTAATTTTTGCAATGAAAGTTACACTGATAATCCTTATATCATTGATTATAAAGAGAGACTCATTAATGCACAAGAATGCACTCACAATTTGCAGGGACCTGTGGAAGAAGAAATTGATGAACCTGAAAGCTCATTGGATGAAAAAGAGGAGGAAGTTGATGAACTTGAAAGCTCATTGGATGAAAAAGAAGAGGAGAGTGATGAACAAAAGGAGGAAGAATGGATTAGCTACCCATGCCAACCTTCTAATGAGAGTAACTCTTTATCTCTTACACTATTTGATTGTCCTCCATGCTTACCAAAGGAGGATGAATGTTATGTTCCTGTGGATTCTCTTGAAATATTCCCTATGAGTAAAACTTGTGAGAATAATTATGCTACTGTCATTTATGATAATCCATGCTATTTTGATAAGTCTTATGATAATGCTTTGTTTGTGCCTGATGTCGAAATGCATGATACTAAAGAGTTTTGCTTAGCAAATGTTTATGATAAAGCTCTAGATGATGGTCCTATGTTACTTGATAATATTAATTGTACTACTAATGAAAATGGGATTGGAGAAGTCTTGACTTTATCAATGAGTCCCATATCTTTTGAGATTGATCAATCATCTTGTTATATTATTGATAAAAGTGAGTTTGAAAGTTTTGATCCTATTATTTCTGAGCTTGATAAAAATTATGTGTTTACTAGTCATCAACCCGTGCGATGCACGGGCTTAAATTTATATGATTGACATTGTTAGTTCGCGATGACTATTTGACTTTCTATCTTTGAACGTTTAAACATTGCACTCTTCCTCTAACGCGCATACTGAATGAAGTTGGGGAGGTATAGATATTCCATAATTTTTTTGCTCTACCCTTTAGTAATGGGCTTATACTTTAGTGATATCAAATGGGTTAATCCGTCATTGCCTTACATTGTTTGCCCATAACTTAGACAACTAATAGTTTATACCTAAGCTACTTTTGCTTTTATCTATTAGTTGAGTAAAGTAAGTTGTGTGTTTGGAGGCTTGATGCCTCATAAATTTATCCCATGAAGAAATATGTGGTGAAGAATACATTTATAGGTGTGCTTAGTCAATGCAATGTCACGATATAATTGTACAAAGAAGAAATCCGAACACAAATAATGCCTCGAATTTTGTAACAACTAAGATGTTCAAAACTTGCAGAAAATATCTCAATGTACATATATATAAACTTGGATATTTTATCGCATAGTACATAGCAACCACTGTGGGTATTTCACATGAGATGAATTTTTTAGCAGCTGACCATAGTATTACATCATGCTCACAAATCTCTTAGTTTTCTCATCACATGGTAGAGAGCTCTAACGCAAGAGATAACACGCGAAGTTTCCTGGAGATAAAGATATCAAGAGGTGCAAACTATTGTTTCTATAAAAGCATTCGTATTGTGATAAAAAAAAGATTGTAGCCTATAAAATAGCAATAAAAGAAACTATCCAATGAATGAGGCCTATTTTTTAATAAAAAGTCAAACTGCGTAAAGTTTTACCAAATATTTACAAAAACTCATTAGTTTGTAAAATACAAAATTCATATTGTTACATACATCATGAAATATATCGCCATATGGTAACTACATAATATATAGTTGTTGATAGGTTTTTCCAAAAGTTTGATCAAAATTTCTTTATCTTGACTTTTCAAAACAAAAATATAGACCTTATCTATTCATTGGAACGTAGTGAGTATAGAAAAGCTAACCTTCTGAAACCAAATAAGTAGCCGAATTGGGCGAAAAGTGTCTTAGATATGAGGATCACATGTTTTCACGGAGTGTTAATGCTTTGCTCCGGTGCTCTATTAAAAGGAGTGCCTTAATTTCCAGTAGATTCCCTAGAGGCCCGGCTGCCACCGGCTGATAGAACAAAAGATGTTGTAAAAGTTTCTCATTGCGAGCACGTATGACTATATATGGAAAACATGCCTACATGATTAATAATCTTGATGTTCTGTCTTAATGCTATTTCAATCCTATCAATTGCCCAACTGTAATTTGTTCACCCAACATTTGTTATTGGAGAGTTACCACTAGTGTAGATAGCTGGGAACCCCGGTCCATCTCTCATCATCATATACTCGTTCTACATGACATTGGAAGTAGTATCAACTATTTTCTGGTGCCATTGCTCTCATATTCTGCACTCTTCTTTACGTTATTCTTTGTTACCTCTTTGCTCTCATATTACTGCTGCTTTCACATCACCCCTGTTACTAGTGCTTTTCCAGGTGCAGCTGAATTGACAACTCAGTTGTTAAGGCTTATAAGTATTCTTTACCTCCCCTTGTGTCGAATCAATAAATTTGGGTTTTACTTCCCTCGAAGACTGTTGCGATCCCCTATACTTGTGGGTTATCAGTGTCTAAGTTTAAGAATGATCAAAAGCGAGAAATCCAATGCGAACTTTCTCCTTAGACCCTTGTACAGGCGGCATAGAGGTACCCCTTTGTGACACTTGGTTGAAACATATGTTATGCAATGATAATCCGTGTTAATCCGAGCTAATTAGGACAAGGTGCGGGCACTACTAGTATACTATGCATGAGGCTTGCAACTTGTAAGATATAATTTACATGATACATATGCCTTATTACTACCGTTGACAAAATTGTTCCATGTTTTCAAAATAAAAGCTCTAGCACAAATATAGCAATCGATGCTTTCCTCTTTGAAGGACCTTTCTTTTACTTTTATGTTGAGTCAGTTCACCTATTTCTCTCCACCTCAAGAAGCAAACACTTGTGTGAACTGTGCATTGATTCCTACATACTTGCATATTGCGCTTGTTATATTACTTTACATTGACACTATCCATGAGATATACATGTTATAAGTTGAAAGCAACCGCTGAAACTTAATCTTCCTTTGTGTTGCTTCAATACCTTTACTTTGATTTATTGCTTTATGAGTTAACTCTTATGCAAGACTTATTGATGCTTGTCTTGAAGTACTATTCATGAAAAGTCTTTGCTTTATGATTCATTTGTTTACTCATGTCATTACCATTGTTTTGATCGCTGCATTCATTACATATGCTTACAATAGTATGATCAAGGTTATGATGGCATGTCACTCCAGAAATTATCTTTGTTATCGTTTATCTGCTCGGGACGAGCAGGAACTAAGCTTGGGGATGCTGATACGTCTCCGACGTATCGATAATTTCTTATGTTCCATGCCACATTATTGATGATATCTACATGTTTTATGCATACTTTATGTCATATTTATGCATTTTCCGGCACTAACCTATTAACGAGATGCCGAAGAGCCAGTTGCTGTTTTCTGCTGTTTTTGGTTTTAGAAATCCTACAAAGGAAATATTCTCGGAATTGGACGAAATCAACGCCCAGGGTCCTATTTTTGCACGAAGCTTCCAGAAGTCCGAGGGAGAGACGAAGTGGGGCCACGAGGCGCCGCCACAACAGGGCGGCGCGGCCCAGGCCTTGGCCGCGCGGCCCTGGTGTGGGGCCCTCGTGTGGCCCCCTGACCTGCCCTTCCGCCTACTTAAAGCCTCCGTCGCGAAACCCCCAGTACCGAGAGCCACGATACGGAAAACCTTACTGAGACGCTGCCGCCGCCAATCCCATCTCGGGGGATTCAGGAGATCGCCTCCGGCACCCTGCCGGAGAGGGGAATCATCTCCCGGAGGACTCTTCACCGCCATGGTCGCCTCCGGAGTGATGAGTGAGTAGTTCACCCCTGGACTATGGGTCCATAGCAGTAGCTAGATGGTCGTCTTCTCCTTATGTGCTTCATTGTTGGATCTTGTGAGCTGCCTAACATGATCAAGATCATCTATCTGTAATGCTATATGTTGTGTTTGTCGGGATCCGATGGATAGAGAATACTATGTTATTTTGATTATCAATCTATTACCTATGTGTTGTTTATGCTCTTGCATGCTCTCCGTTATTAGTAGAGGCTCTGGCCAAGTTTTTGCTCTTAACTCCAAGAGGGAGTATTTATGCTCGATAGTGGGTTCATGCCTCCATTAAATGCAGGACGATGTGAGAAAGTTCTAAGGTTGTGGATGTGCTGTTGCCACTAGGGATAAAACATTGATGCTATGTCCGAGGATGTAGTTATTGATTACATTACGCACCATACTTAATGCAATTGTCTGTTGTTTGCAACTTAATACTGGAAGGGGTTCGGATGATAACCTGAAGGTGGACTTTTTAGGCATAGATGCATGCTGGATAGCGGTCTATGTACTTTGTCGTAATGCCCAATTAAATTTCACTATACTTATCATATCATGTATGTGCATTGTCATGCCCTCTCTATTTGTCAATTGCCCGACTGTAATTTGTTCACCCAACATGCTATTTATCTTATGGGAGAGACACCTCTAGTGAACTGTGGACCCCGGTCCTATTCTTTACATCGAATACAATCTACTGCAATACTTGTTCTTTACTATTTTCTGCAAACAATCATCATCCACACTATACATCTAATCCTTTGTTACAACAAGCCGGTGAGATTGACAACCTCACTGTTTCGTTGGGGCAAAGTACTTTGGTTATGTTGTGCAGGTTCCACGTTGGCGCCGGAATCCCTGGTGTTGCGCCGCACTATACTTCGTCGCCATCAACCTTTAACGTGCTTCTTGGCTCCTCCTGGTTCGATAAACCTTGGTTTCTTTCTGAGGGAAAACTTGCTACTGTCTGCATCACACCTTCCTCTTGGGGTTCCCAACGGACGTGTCGATTGCACGCATCAATGAGCACCTAAGGGAATTTCTTGAAGACCGTGGTTTTGAAGTGGGGGAAATCGATCCCACTCTTTTTACTAAGAAAGTCATTGGGGAGCTTTTCATATGCCAACTTTATGTAGATGACATCATTTTTGGCTCAACTAACACAGAATTTAATGATGAGTTTGCTAAGTTGATGACCAATAGGTTCGAGATGTCAATGATGGGGGAACTCAAGTACTTCCTTGGATTCGAGATCAAGCAAATGCGTCAAGGCACCTTCATCAATCAAGCGAAGTACATTCAAGATATGCTCAAGCGCTTGATATGAAGGGGGCCAACGGTATTGGAACCCCGATGCACTTGAAGTGTCAACTCGCCCTCGACGAGATCGGCAAGGCGGTGGACCCCAAACTCTACCGTTCCATGATAGGTTCGCTTCTTTACCTTTGTACTTCCCATCCGGACATCATGTTGAGTTTTGTTATGTGCGCACGGTTTCAAGCAAATCTGAAAGAAAGCTATCTTATGACAGTGAAGAGGATCTTCCGATATTTAGTTGATACCCCAAACTTTGGACTATGGTACCCAAGGGACACAGACTTCTCATTGGTTGGCTTCACCGACTCGGATTGGGCGGGAGACAAGGTTGATAGGAAGTCTACATCCAATGCTTTTCACTTCCTTGGGAGATCTTTGGTGTGTTGGTACTCGAAGAAGAAAAATTATGTCTCCGTCTCTACCGCGGAGGCCGAATATGTTACCGCGGCGAGTAGTTGTGCTCAAATCTTATGGATGAGGCAAACCTTGCGGGATTATGGACTTGAGTATAGCAAGGTTCCTCTTTTGTGTGATAACGAGAGCGCCATCAATATCACCTACAATCCGGTACTCCATGGCAAGACGAAGCACATTGAGATAAGGAATCACTTCATCCGGGATCACATTGCTAGGGGCGATATTGTTCTATCCTTCATTGGCACCAAGGAGAAATTGGTGGACATCTTCATGAAGCCCTTGGATGAGAATCGTTTCATTGGGTTGAGGCATGAACTAAATATCATAGATCCGTCGAACTTTGCTTGACCATCGTGCGCAAATACCACTCTTTAACTAATGTCTTGATGGAAAGCACGCATGAACATAGGGGAGTGCGGTTTAAACTTATTGAGCTATCCCTCCCCCCATAACGCATAAAGAAATCAAAAACATACTCTATTTGTCAATCAAGTGACTAATGAGCTTCATGTTGAGTCTTAGTTGTGAGTCCTAGATACATCTATGCGACCTCATGATACGTCTCAAACGTATCTATAATTTTTGATGCTCCATGCTTGTTTTACACCAATTCATATATGTTTTGTTTACACTTTGTTGCACTTTTACATGATTTCCGGCACTAACCTATTAACAAGATGCACAGTGCTAGTTCCCTGTTTTCTGTTGTTTTGTATTTCAGAAAAGTTGTACAGGAAATATTCTCGGAATTGGACGAAACAAAAGCCAAAGTCAATATTTTACCAAAACAAAGACGAAGTCCGGAGGGGGGGGGGGGGGCGAAGAGGCACACCAGGGCGCCCACACCACCTCTAGGCGCGGCCTAGGCCTGGCCCGCTCCTAGGGAAGGTGTGGGGACACCAGGCACCCAACCGACCTCAATCTTCCGCCTATATAAATCCCCCGACGCAAAAACCCTAAATATACCAGCTTCCACCCACGAAAACTTTTGTAGCTCCGCCGCCATCGCAGACAAGATCCAGGGGACAGAAGTCTCTGTTCCGGCACCCTACCGTGACGGGGAATTTTCCCCGGAGCCATCTCCATCGCCGTTGCTGACTCCCATGATGAGGAGGGAGTAGTTCTCCCCCGGGGCTGAGGGCTCTACCGGTAGCTATGTGGTTTATCTCTCTCTCCCATGGTGTGATCTTTATGTGACCATGAGCTTTGTAATCTAGATGTCGTTATGCTATTCAAGTGAACTTTACTTATGTGATCTCCGGAGACTCCTTGTCCCACGTGTGTAAAGGTGGAGTGTGTGCACCGTGTGGGTCTCTTAGGCTATATTTCACAGAATACTTGTTCACTGAATTATGATTTGAGTTGGATGTCTCTATTAAATTGTGGTGTGTTAGTACCGCCTATGAATGCTCAAAGTGCAGTGCGGGGTGTTCATTAGTACTTGGGAATACGTTTTTAAGGTTTGCTTTTGCAGGCCTATGCAGTGGATTATTGTTCGTTATCCAACCGGAGAGTCTTTCAAAGTAGCATAGTGAAGTGCTTATATTTATATTCTTTTATGATATCATTGTTGAGAGTGACCACTAGTGAAACAATGATCCCTAGGCCTTGTTTCCAAGCATCGTATCACTGTTTATTTACTATTTTATTGCATGTTTACTTGCTGCCATATTTATTTCAGATTGTTATTACCACTCATATTCATCCATATCACTTGCATTTTACTATCTCTTCGCCGAACTAGTGCACCTATACATCTGACAAGTGTATTGGGTGTGTTGGGAACACAAGAGAATTCTTGTATCGTGATTGTAGAGTTGCTTGAGAGGGATATCTTTGACCTCTACCTCCCTGAGTTCGATAAACCTTGGGTGATCCACTTAAGGGAAACTTGCTGCTGTTCTACAAACCTCTGCACTTGGAGGCCCAACACTGTCTACAAGAATAGAAGTGTGCGTAGACATCACCTCACGCTATTATACTCTTACACGGTGGCCTCGGCCACCAACCTCCTCCTTGAGGAGTTTTGGTTCTCTTTGGTTCTTCTTGATTTTCTTTGACTTTCTTTTGCTTTCTTTTGCTTTATTTTGCGTTTGGTTTCAGTTTTTGTTTCTCTATGTTCTTTGTGGGAGATTCGCCCAAGCTTGGCTTTTTTATGTTGATCCTTGCAAGCTTGGCTTTTCATGTTGATCCTTGCAAGCTTGGTTGAGTAGTACCTTACTAGTTTCTTCATCTAATCCCAAGCCAATACCTATATCTTGAGCCATTTCCGTCTAAAATCACAAGCCTACACCATAATCTGGGTTTCCTGAGCTTTAGCAACCGGTACTACCGGTGGTCAGGCTGATACTACCGCCCCCGTGCAGTGTCCTGACAACTGTCAGGATTTTGCCCTGGAGCGGCACTACCGCCTGAGATACCGGTAAAGTACCGGGAAGCGGTACTACCGCCTTCGCGACCGGTACTACCGCTTTCGGCTTTGACTTAAGGTACCGGGTGGGGACGAATCTATCAAATCCATCACTTTCCCCACCCACCTCAAGTCAAAGGCGGCGCCCAAGCTCAAGGAACTCGAGGAGACCGGCCCCGATCTCCTCCTCCGGCTATTCCCGGTCAAATCTCCTCCATGGAGAAGCTGCTTCCCCACCTTCTTCTTCACCATGGCCTCCAATATGAACTCGAACCTCCCTCTCTAGGGTTTGTTGGATTCCCTAGATGCATAGGCTAGGGTTTGTTGGAGTTTTTGGTGGAGATTCATCCTAGAAAGCTTTTCCATGTAGAGGGATACTAGCTAGCAACACTATGTGAAGTTTATGCCTCAATGCCATGGACCAAAACCTAGATCTAGTGGTGCTGTGCTCGAGCGGTAGTACCGGTCATTCTTGACCGGTACTACCGGTTCAAGCGGTACTACAGGACCTGGTTGCGGTACTACCGTTTATTGCAATTTCACTATTGTTGCTTGTTAGTGTACTTTTGCGCTACAACTCTAAGGCTTGTACACTTAACCCCTATTCCCCCTACAATCTATGATGTTCACAGGTTCATCCAAGCCCCGTGGTGGTGCTAAAGTGAAGCCTCCCATCCCTCATCGTACTCTTGATCTTCTTGGGACGCTAGCATGCTTCCTCTCCCTTTTTGGTGTTCCGATACCAAAGGGGAGAAGTTGTTCTATTAGGACGGGTTTTTGCATGGGGATGCCAAGGGCTTGGTGCTTCGTTTTGGTCTTTTCGGCCTTGGCATCACTTTTTATCCTAATTATTCGAGAAACTCTATTTGTGTGCTTGATACTTTGCTACTTATTCGTGGATCTCCCCGGTTTGTAATAAGACTTATTATGGTAGCCTATATTGGTATTTGGTATTCATCTATTGTGGCTAGACCATCTCTATGGAGGCATAATTATTGGAAGTTTGGGTTTTCTCAAGGCAAAGGTATGACTCATTCACTCAAACTCCATGTGTCGACATATGTTGCCTCTATGTTGTGCATATGCTATATATACATGTCAAATATCCTTGTTGCATATGTGCTTGGTTTGTAGAATCTAGGGGGAGTCATGTCTCTAGGATGTGTATATTTGTATTCAAATGCATATTCTAACTATGCACACATCTAGGGGGAGCTCCGTCTATTTTTTTGCAAATCTAGGATTTTATCATAATATCTTGTGCTATATTGCAAATTCTTGTGTTGTCAACAAACACCAAAAATGGGGAGATTGAAAGAGAAAAATCTATACCTCGTGTTTTTTGTGTTTGATAACAAAACTAGAATGAATTTCACCGTGTGCATAGTTTTCTTTTGATAGATTTGCAGGTGCACGGTGCCCTCGCTGAACACATCAGGATCGGAAGACTCAAGCATAGCTTATAGGTTTTCTGGTTTTGTGTGTGTGTGTCGTGAGGTGACGTGGTTGGAGAGGGAAAGAGGAAAAACTAGTTTCTGCTTGACCGGTACTACTGGTACCAAGAGCGGTAGTACCGCTATCGCTATTGGTACCGGCCAGCAGTACCGCTCCAGGCTTTGCACCGAGAAAAGCTCATAGTATGTGTTACGGTACCTCGACCAGAAGTACCGCTCCCAAGCGGTATTTCCGTCAAGGTACCGCTTTGGTACCGTAACTACAAACTACGGCACTACCGCCTTGGTACCGCAATGGTATCGGGAGGGAGTCCGGGGCTCGCAGAGGCCCTGCCGGTACCTCAGCGGTACTGGCAGCGGTAGTACCGCTTTGAACCCCACGTGGCAGATCCGTGAGCTGATTCCGAATCCAGAGTGGTACTACCGCTTACCAAAGCGGTAGTATCGGTCGTGCGAAAACTGGACATAACGGTTGGATTTGGGGAGCCCTATAAAAGGGATCCTTCTTCCCCAGCTCGTTTCAACTCTTCTCTCTCTCTCTCTCTCTCCTCCTTTGTTGCTGAGCTCAAAACCTTGAGGATCTCCCTCCCCATCCAACCAATCTTGCCCAAACTTTGAGGAGTGGTGGAGGAGACCCCGATCTATAGTTCTACCAAGAGAGTTTTCACCAATATCATCTAGTCCTTAGTGGATCTTGGAGTTAGGGTTTCTATGGTGGGATCTTGGAAGAAGAGCTCCTATGGAGGCTAGCTTGGAGTTGTGCTAGCCCCATAGGGTGTTGGGAGCCTCCGGTGTATGTGGAGCTCGCCCCAAGCTTGTGAAGGAACCGCCACCTCGAATGGCTACTTAGTGGAGAAGGGGAAGCTCCTTTGTGTGGCTTGATGTCTACACACGCTTCTATTCTTGTAGACAACATTGGGCCTCCAAGTGCAGAAGTTTGTAGAACAACATCAAGTTTCCTTTAAGTGGATCACCCAAGGTTTATCGAACTCAGGGAGGTAGAGGTCAAAGATATCCCTCTCAAGCAACCCTGCAATTAAGATACAAGAAGTCTCTTGTGTCCCCAACACACCCAATACACTTGTGAGGTGTATAGGTGCACTAGTTCGGCGAAGAGATGGTAAGATGCAAGTGATATGGATGAATATGAGTGGTAAAACAATCTGAAATAAATATAGCAACAAGTAAACATGCAGTAAAACAGTAAATAAATGGTGATTCGATGCTTGGAAATAAGGCATAGGGATCATACTTTCACTAGTGGTCACTCTAAACAATGATATCATAAAAGAATATAAATATAAGCACTTCACTATGCTACTCTGAACTACTCTCCAGTTGGATAACGAACACTAATTCACCGCGTAGGGCTTTAAAAGCACACCTTAAAGATGTATTCCCAAGTACTAATGAACACCCCACACTGTCACTTTGAGCATTCATAGGAGGTACTAACATACCACAATTTCATAGAGACATCCAACTCAAATCATAATTCAGTGAACAAGTATTCTGTGAAATATAGCCTAAGAGACCCATGCGGTGCACACACTGTCACCTTTACACACGTGGGACTAGGAGTCTCCGGAGATCATATAAGTAAAATCCACTTGAATGGCATAACGATATCTAGATTACAAAGCTCATGATCACATAAAGATCACACCACGGGAGAGAGAGATAAACCACATAGCTAGCGGTAAAGCCCTCAGCCTCGGGGGAGAACTACTCACTCCTCATCATGGGAGTCAGCAACAGCGATGGAGAGGGCGATGG
This sequence comes from Lolium perenne, assembly GCF_019359855.2. Classification (NCBI taxonomy): domain Eukaryota; kingdom Viridiplantae; phylum Streptophyta; class Magnoliopsida; order Poales; family Poaceae; genus Lolium; species Lolium perenne. Next base: position 48,749,131 of record NC_067244.2, read on the forward strand.
AGTCGATGGAGATGGCTCCAGGGGCAATTCCCCGTCCCGACAAGGTGTCAGAACAGAGACTTCTATGCCCCGGATCTTGTGTGCGACAACGGCGGAGCTATAGAACTTTTGTGGATGGAGGCCGATTGATTTAGGGTTTTTGCGTCGGGAGCTTTATATAGGCGGAAGGGCGAGTTCGGTGGAGGCCTGGTGGCCCCAGACCACCCCTAGGCGTGGGCCAGGCCGCACCTAGGCATGTTCTGGCCACCCTGTGGCCCTCCTCCGTCTCTTCTCTGGACTCCATTTTTGCTCCGGGAAAAATAGGAACTTTGGCTTTTGTTTCGTCCAATTCTAGAATATTTCCTGTACAACTTTTCTGAAATACAAAACAGCAGAAAACAGGGAACTGACACTGTGGCATCTTGTCAATAGGTTAGTTCTGGAAAATGCATAAAAGTGCCACGAAGTGTAAACAAAACATATAGCAATTGGTGTAAAACAAGCATGGATTATCAAAAATTATAGATACGTTTGAGACGTATCAGGGCTTTCTTGATGAACAAGGTGAGACATGTGTGGCCGTTGAGCCTTCGTGGTTCACACCTCCTTGACGCAGACGTACTCACTTTTGTGGGAGAAACTGCGGGAAACAAACCTCCCATCGTCTCTGCAACCCCGGTTGTCCCGCTCCCTCTCTCTTACTATCTTGTCGGTTCCTCTACTCATTGCATCACATAGACTCATACGTATGAGGTTGGATGTGGTGGAGGCGCGCGACCAGCAGCATCCCGACAGGGGCTTCACGAGCATGGACTAGGTGGGTCTGTGCTCGGCCGGGCCAGGAGGGCCTGATATGCCCCTTGCCGGCGTGTCTGGACGGGTACCGCCATTGGCGGTGGAGGCGATTCCCTCCCGCGTGGCCACTACCTCGTTGCTCCTCGGTCTCGAGATCCTCCTTGGTCCCACTAGCCTCGGTTTGTTGGATGCGGTAAGGCGGCGATGGTGGTTCTATAGCTGTGGGGGCGCGCACGTTGGTGGGCGGTGAGCTTGGTGGAGCACAATGGAGCGTCCGGGGTAAGGTTGCGAGGGTCGGGAGAAATCTCTGTCGGGCTGGCCGACATCGATGTGGTGACGCCCGCAGGTGCCACCCTTCCTTTCTGAAGGGCGTTAGGTGAAGCCCTCCCCCCTTGTCCCTGTGCGTATCGGGGGAAACCCTAGGACCTGTCCGGGTAGCAGCGTCCTCGTCGTCGCATTCCTTCTTGAAGGTGATGCTTGGTACGTGGCGTTTCAGAGTGCTAGGAGCGTGGTGGGAATTCTCCGGAGGGCGCAATGGCTACGGGACACCTTCGTTTTCGTCGATCCGACCTTTTCGGCTTTCTTTCTCTTTTCTTTCTTTTATGTTTTCTCTTGGGCATGACTGTGCTGATGCCCCAATAGTTATATCGTGTGGTTGCTATATTAACTAGATGACCTGTTGTGCTATCGCGCAAATGGCAGAATCAATACATGAGAGAAATGCCTAAATCAATGCAAACAAAATCACATTAATAATATGCTAATGGACGCTAATATATAGGATGAACCTGCATCCTAGCACAAAGATCGAACCCGAGCCTAAATTAAAGCCATATCTTATCAGTAAGTGAATACATGGTGATAATCAGCAAGAAATAAAAGGCAACTAAATCAACAGTAAGTACACAACTCATACTTTGGTTGCAAACCAGGTTGATCAGAAAATCACCAATAGCAATACACTACCATGCAACACAGCCGATAGAATATGTATCGTTATACTCTGATGGTGTCTAAGATAGATAGGTAATATAACTGGGAAGCTATAAAATACATATAAATAAGGAAAAAGGGGTTAAACAGAAAATTAGGTTTTGGGCATTCTAACTCCAAACCGTCCAGTTATCAAAAAGAAAAACTCCAAACCGTCCAGAACTCCGGTAAGGTAGCCCCGTCCCGAACTGATCTCTCACTAACTCTCAGGCTGCTACCAAATTAGAGCAGAGTGGCAGGTCCATGGCCTATGGCTTTGCTCGGAGAAGATGGATTGCCAAAACTGCAGTAGTTAGTACGCCTTGCACCTCAAGAGCCATGTTTAACCGGGACACAATCCTAATTTCTCTCTTTATAAGATTGTTAACAAGGTCGAGAATTCTGTCAGGCGATAGAAAAAATGCCTATCAATGAACAATTAAAACCAGACACCAAGTTTTGTACACCACAATAGCAAACTAAAAGTAGTCCCACAAAGTGAACATAAAAACAGAGCTTTAATTAAAATCATATAACTATATAATAAATTGCAGGTGAAAATGGCTGAGGTACGGAAAAGGAAGAACGCTTCACTAACCAAAATGGAATACCAATCAGAAATCTTAAAGGTAGCATACATATCTGAATTACTACGTGCCTCATCAGGGTTTTGGGACTTCAATATCTGTACAATGAAGTGCACATAATTTGATCTACATCATTCATATGAATCATTTAACAATTACTGTTCAAAGAGATCTAAAAGACAAGACCTGATATCAAATTCATAAAGCTGCCTATAGAAAGCAAGGTGCAAGAATAGAATTAAGACTTGCATGAAGTCCTACAAATCTTACATCACAATATGTTGACCATCAAGGGAGAACAGTAGACACTTAATTAAAGTTATTTTTCCTCATCAGTGAGTTGTCTTAAACGTGTCTTGCATTTGACAGGAATAAACATTTACAGGCATGTTTATTAGTCAAAGAATCAAAGTAGCAGAAACTGGTTATTAACCTTATTTATTCGTGCAAGCTGCACTCCTATAGTTATAGGGTTTCAATATCTTGCAGGAAACAAATATATAAATCATCATTTCTAAGAGCAAAGAAACTATTAGTCACCATTTCTAAAAACTGTGTTGCATTAGAACCAATATAAGTTAGAACTAAAACTCAGCTAAGAAAAGCCTATATTGCAACACATCACTGCACAGCTAGAAGATACCTGACAACCTTTAATGGATTTAGTGAAACTTTCAGTTAAAATGAGGATCCCAAACGGTTCTTCACCAACTGCAAAAGAATTAGATAGTTGCATTCAGTACAACCATATGATACGGTGCTTGTTTCACAAATCTAATAGATGCACTTCAACAAGTAGGTTGCTTATCACATCACTGCAACGACAAAAAAGTTGACTGAATATGCATATGGATTGCAGCAGACTTAAAATAGTAGCAGGGCTATTGGAATGAAAAAAGAAAAGTGTAACTGAAGTGATTTATACATGCTGAACTGTATCCAGGAATGGAAATATGACCTTCTATGAGCTCTGAATCTCCAGCCAACAATCATATCTCACTTCAACAAATAAGAAAGCATAGTCCATCAGGAGATCTATATTCTATCCTTCTATAAGCACCGACCCTTCTCTGAACAATTATAATTATAAATAACTCTATTGAGCAATAGGAAGCACACATGCAAAATCAAAGCAAGCAACTGCAGTGCTTTTAAAAAAAACTGACATTATCTTCTTGCCACAAAGATATCACAATCCACAATATAGCAATAGCACTAAACATGCAACTATTAATCATTAATACCAACAAAAAGGTTGGAGTCAATGATGGTTACTACAAAAAAAACATATATATCATATTAATGTCCACAGTGGCTGGAAGACATTGATCTACCATGTTTTTTTTTGGAAGATTCCCACCATAAAAAACTAAAGCAGTACTGTGAAGACAAATAAGTTGCAATACCTGTAAGTTGCTATATACCTGTGCTCAAACTTTCCCGTCTAAAAAAATCCTCTGCTCAAACTGAAAACATATGTACATACGTCCTCCCTAGAAACAAGCATCACCACTCTCTACAGAAGACATGTCAACTACTGCACCATCTCTAACATGAGTGGCCTGATGGGTCATGTTGTTTTTACATCTGCAAGTGAACATGATCAACACGAATACGAAATAGAGATTCTGGGGAGAGAAACAAAACATCATCAACCGAATCAAATTGCGATGGCTTAGTAACCTATTTGTTGATCCGATATATTATCCAGTTGCATCGATATAGCTAGCGTAGTATATTTAGGCGAGAAAAGTAACAGTCGAATTTTCAGAAGCGTTGGCATAGGTACTAATTTTCAGAATTAACCTATTTTCAGAACAATACTTTCTTCCATGAACCATGGACCAGAAAATGCATGCACCAACAAAGAATTAATGCCATAGTGCTGTAGTTACAGAATTGCATAAGCCAAATGAGATGCAGTTTACTACCATCGCAGGGTGCACATTCCATAAAAGATAATGAGGAAATGCATCACCAAAATTCAATCTTTTGGAAGAAATAATCTACAAAAGACTCGATTGAGCATATCAGGTGAGGCAAGTTGAGAGATAAAAAACATGCGAGAGCAAGATGTGCCATAGCAGGCCTCGAGGATGAGCAACTACATATACATTAATCCTCCCATCAGTTGATTTTCAAGAGCTATTCAGCAGCTATATATATGCTTCTGATCAGCAGCAGCCACATATTGTTCAGTCAACAAAATCAGTATTAGTTGGCATTTCCAAATAAAAGAACATCGCTATCTTCAGAAAATGTATTTCCCTTTAGTTGATTTTCAAGAGCTATTCCTATAAACAATAGTACATGAAAGATCCTCTGCCATAACCGAGTCACAATATCATGATCTTGGCGTAAAGCTCTACCACTACACAATATTTATATAATTGACAACATACCTATAAGCAATCAGAATGTTTGACCATCTTTTGGATCGATGTACACCCATTTTTCTAAAATCTGACCACGCCACTGACCTATGCGCCAACTATATTTCCAGTACCATGTATTAGGTACTTTACTCACTGAGGCTATATGCATAGATGCAGCAAAGCACTATTGGTAGATAGTAATGTCAAATTTTATTTTATTTTTAGCAGCAAAGAGAGAATAATGAAATATACAAAACTTGCCAGGTACATTTTGGTAGCACACAACTATATGGTACTACCTAATACTTAAACACTAGTACAACAAAAGCAAGAGAAAAGCTATGCGCAAATGATCAGTGTACTTCAGGTACCCGTCGGCAACAAGGTCACCTATTCTCTGAAGAACACATCCAAATCATCCTAATATCCCACAACCTGTGGCCACCCTCAAGACAGAAATGCTCGATGCTCCATCCAACCTCTGTATGACAGTAAGGTGAAATCAATATTTACGTCATGATAAAGCTTTCCAAAATATTTGAGTACAAAAAGTAGGTGCAAGATTATATGAACAATTCAACACTAACCCCTTTCAGCGCATAAGATGTAGGCAACTAAGAGTATAATATTAATCGAAGGGGTTGCCAACTAATCAATATCAATCCTCTCCTATGGTTTTAAATCCTACTAACCAAATAACCTCTATAGAAGAAATCATGAGAAATATATAGTCTTCCAAATTTTCAATGAAGATAGTCCCCTATGAAAAACTTGCGTCATACTATTACACATGTCCTCGAGACTGACAAATAATTCAGATCAAAAGTGTGACATAAGATAGCCAATTAAAACCAGAAAAGCATTGTGATCCCCATTCACCGCGCACCGTAGATGTATCAGGAAAATTGTGTTGTAGACAGAAATGAGAGATGTATGAACAGACATCTCCAATTTGTTTAAATCTATTCTTGTTGATGCTGCTATGAGTATAAAGCCGAGACCGACAGCCACAAACTGTAGGTTGAGTGAGACACGAGCTCAAGGTAGAAGTAGAGCACCAAACGAGAGAGGAGGACGTTCATGCTCATAGGCATGGTGGTCGAGCCGCCGAGGAGCAACCACCACCGCCACGCTATAGATGGAAGTTCAGCCAACTTCGCCATAAACAATGTAAATGTGCCTATTTAGTTTACTTTTTTAGCACCTATAGCGGATACTGCTATGCACAACCTTGTTCCTGAAGAAAGGCGAAATAAGAATACACTCTTGAACACTTGAGGCCTCCTACACTATTGGTGCGTTCCTCGACGCCTCTCATTCCTATGTAGGCTCTCAACATGCACCACGGCGCTGTTGCATTGCCAAAAATGCCGTTGAACGACTTGCCCAAAATGTTGTGGCACCTAGGTAGGCTCTCAACGTGCACCACGACGCTGTTGCATTGCCAAAGATGCCGTTGAATGACTTGCCCAAAATGTTGTGCCACTACTTATAGTACATCGCTAGCTAGCTATCTTCTTTCACCTACCATCCTTCAGGAGAGTTATGTTCCTGTTTCTTTGATCGCTTTCTCCAACCGTACCGAGGCTCCATAATGCATCGATGTGGATGTACCGTGTATACCAAGACTAATAAACTCTAAATTGGCAGGTATCTACAACAAATCGACACCCGAATCAAAAGTCGTTCCAGAACACAATGTTTTCATATCAGCAGCTTTTCCTCAATAGACAAAGCGAATAACTGGATGTGTCAAACCACCAATTCGTCAGAGCGGAATGGCTCATCAACCAAAGATTATTCAATGTCCTGGGACGACATGCCAAAAGCTACTCCATTTTCTCAACACGCTGAATGCACATGTAAACCACACAGTTCATGCAAATTATGGTCAAAGTTAAATATTGTAAAGTTCGACAAAGTGAGGCGTCTTTGATGAGAAACATTGGGAGGACAGTGAGGGCGCGAAGTAATCATTGCATTTCTTCGAGTATAACACTTAAATAACAAGGATATATCTAACTAACTCATCATTGACTAAAAACATGATCCGGCTACGTTGTTCATATGCGGTGTACTCAGAGGAACTGTTCCAGAACTCTTTAAATGTCATTGAACTTGTAGCTCACTAGGAAGTGTAGCGCGGCGCACGCCGCGCCCGTGGTGTCGATCATGTAGAGTATGTAGTTAACACTTAGTTCTTAGGAGCTACCTTTTTGTAGTTTATGGTGGCCGTATGTGTGTAGAGAGGTGCATGTGATCAATTTCGCAAAATCAACTTGTGACATGCATGCGATCAATTTCGCAAAATCAACTTGTGGGGTTCTTCCCGCATTTGTTGTTGTCTAATAGTTACCGTTGAAGGATTAGTCCTCGTAGAAAAATTAATATCAAATAATTACCATAGGGACATTACTATTGAGGCTAAAGATTTGTGTCGAATAATTGCCGGTGCGCTTATGAAGGATTAGTGTCAAATAATGAATGTCAACGGCAGATCTATGTCGAAAAAATATTGTCCAAGAAATTGACAAATTGCTGTCAATGTAAACGTGGTAAAATTATGTCAGGGAAAATATTTCGAAGAAGTACTATCAAAGAAAAAAAAATAACAATGTGGGGATACCTAATGGTGGGAAATTTCCCATGGAAGTTATCTCGAAAACTTATGGCCAAAGAATAGGAAGAATATTCTTGACGAATTACTGTTACTATCGATTAACTACTGTAGGGTAACTACCGTGGAAAAATTACAGTCAGAAAAGTGAGTGGAAGAACCACCGTCGAATAATTGAAAAAAACGAAAAGTCGGTGCTAGAAGGTAAGTACCACGGAGCCGATATGTTATGTCAAAAAGTTGGCGCTATCAATGATTAGATGAAAATAATTATGGTACCTATTGAGAAAAAATAATTACATAAATTGAAGAACTATGTTAAAGATTTAACATTAAAATAAATATGAGATAAGTGCCATCCAAAATAACGTAGTTGTGTTGTATAAATTATAGTAGCATGATGTTATTGTTTACGATAAAATGAAGAACTATGTTAAAGATTTAACATTAAAATAAATATGAGGTAAGTGTAACCTAAAATAACGTAGTTGTATTGTATATCACTATAAATTATAGTAGCATGTCGTTATTGTTCATCGCAAAAATGTTCAGCGCATATCACGATTACTGTTCATATGAGAAAATAAACAGTGAAATGGGAGCTCTAGCAAACAGGGTCAGCTTTAAAAGAGTAAAAAAACACATTGGAGCATATGCCACATGGGGAGTACTGATTGGAAGAAAGTTACCATCTACAGTGAAGCACTCTCATGCAAGCAAATGGGTTCAGCTTTAATATATTGTATAATGTACTCGCCTCCACGAGAAAATCATATAGCCTTCAGTTCTTGCTACACTATGTTTGTACTTCATTCTGGAACTCATTTAAAGATTTCCGATTTATGTTCATTATGTATATACTAAATCATCGATGAAGGTAATCAAGTATTGATAACCACCTCTGACACTCGGACTCGGCTCCACATAAATCAACATATACGAGTTCCAACAAGTTGGACCCCATCTCCAACTCTTTGCTAATGGCGACTTGTCATTTTGCCAAGTACTAAGAACTCACACGTCTTGAGTGATCCAAAATCAAACAAAGTTAGAATACCATCATCCCGTAAGCACATTTATTTGTTGAGAGCACATCTATTTAGGAAATTTTCTTTTCAATGGACATACTTGCTTGAAAGCACATTTATTTATTTGACAAGGGTTCCAAAGATTTTGTAACGTGGAAAAGTGAAGAAAAAAACACAAATATGATGTTATGGCATGTTGATTCCTACAAGAATTGAAAACAGATGAATTTGTAAAACATGCTCTTTGATTGTCCTGTAGAAAACACAAGAATTTGGATAGTATATTTATTATACCTTTTTTTATAAACAAAATATACTAATATCGCAAAGACACCAATAATTATCCCCAATTTCTACATCAACAATATATCGAAAGACATCAAGGATGCACACAACTAAGACATAAAAAAAGAGAAATAAAAGGAAAAAAAGACTGTCGCGGTGATGAACACTCGCAACGCTCTAACCACAACTGAAGACAACACGTGGACCGCAAAAGAGATTCTCCAAAAGCAACGCCTCCAAGAAGAAAACGATGCACACACGTTGTCGTCACCCGAGCGAAGATCTTAAGTTTTCGCCCTGGAGAAATCCGGAGTTTCCAAAACAATATCTTCACCAAGACCATTATTAGGTACATCTAGTGAAGGCCAGACCTATGGTTTTCACCCTGAAAATCGTTGCTCGTTACATGAGGAGCACCACCAAACATGCAGTCCACTAGTGTTGCCGCCCCTCTTACCAAGGCCGCTGCTGCAAGTCATCAGCAGCCGACTGATACATCCCAAATGTATCCACTTTACAACCACTTTTCTCAATGAATTACTCCGGAATCTCACCATATTTGGATAAAAACTAGTGAATTAGATGTTGTTTTTATCAAAGTCTCTTTTTTGTCAAGTTTTCGTAGGAAATAAAATCGGAGAAAAATACCATGTAAGTTTTTCACCAAAAGGAAGCATCTGGAGCTTTGCGTCACGAGAGGGGAGCCACGAGGCTCGAACGAGCCCAGGTGGCGTGGCCCAACTTCTTGGCCGCTCCACCCGAGGTTGTTCGGCCCTCGATCGTCGTCTCACCTCCCCCTTCGTGTGGTACCTTATATACCCTAAAAAGTGACCCTCCTGGAAGGACACGACGTATCACGAAACAGAGCGCCGCCGAGACCACGATCTTTGTTTCAGGGGCCAGATTGATCCTGCTCTCCACCCCGGAGAAAGGGATTTCAAGGGATTCTTCATCATCACCGCCACCGATGTCATCACCAACCATCATGTGCTCACTCCCCATCACCAGGAGTGACTAGTTCTCTGTAGGTTTAGAGGTGGATGAGTTTTGGATGAGATTGATCATGTAATCCTCCACATATGTCGAGATTTTAAGTGTTTATCTTGAAGATATTGTTGTATGAGTGTTGGTACACCTTTGCTATGTTTGATGCTTGTTACTAGGGCCCGAGTAACTTGATTTTATTACTGAACTTATATTGCTTTATCATATATATGAGGATGGTATTTATCTGCGAGGTGTATCACTTGTTATTATGTTGATCCTGCAAATCCCCGGGTGACAGGCGGGGAAAAACAAAGGTGAGATGTAGTAATTTCGAGGAGTATGTGTGTTCATGAATCTTAATACTTTGTTACAGTCTATTCGGAAGGATAGACATTAATTGTTTGTAGTTCCAAGTTGGCCCTGGTGAAATGAGCAAGCTGGACAATAGATGTTATGCAAATTATCTTAGTTAGTGCACATAACTATATTTGGAGTACACACCTACACACAACTGAATTAGGGAGGAGTGCTATGTTAGTTGGATTAATTACATGATCAATATCATCATATATCACCCCGTTGCTGCCTCATTCCTACGCTTTTAGCCACTGCAAGTTTCACATTACTTATTCCGGTGAAAATTGGAAATCTGTTGTTTTTATTTACTATTTTCTTTTACTGATTTGAATCAATTGTTATAAAATCACCACTTGCTTTGTGAGTTTATTGATATACATGTGTGGTTGAGAGTGATGTCTCAATTGCTAAAGTCTTATTGGTATTCTTGTGTTTCCCTAAGTCGAACTATAAATTTTGGTAATACGTCCCATCGAAGATTTCAGCGATCCCCTATACTTGTGGGTATCACCGACACACACGAATAACCTGTGCCGCAAGTCTTCAACGCAATCAATACACGCCTCCGCCTTTACAAGCCTTCCCATCGCAACCACAATGACTTTCTTCACCTCCGTCAATAACATGAAAATCTATATTATTTAGTGTCCCATGACATAGATAAGAAAGGGAAGGTTCGCGCCACACCTTTATGAAAAAGCCTCACTGGCCAAAGATATGGATGCACACGACCGGATAGCTTCCGATCTAGATATCCACTGTCACCATACGTCAAGCATCGGAGATCTCCAAGGAAGACCGAAATTCGTCGTCATCTAGACTTGGTACTCGAAGATCAGCAAGGAAAATTTCCGTGATGTTGGACACTAAGGAATTTTTTTTTCTATGAAACTACTTGCTAAATAGACAACACAGGTAAAATTCTTATGATTTTAAATCCTACAAACTAATCAAGATCTATAGATAAAATCCTGAGAAATAGTCTTCAAAAAATTGTACAAAGATAGTCCCCTAGGAACAACTTGTATCTTACTATTACACATGTCCCCGAGACGAAAAATAATTGAAATCAAAAGTGTGACGTAAGATTACCAGTCAAAATCAGCGAATCTTGTGCTTCCCATTCACTGCACCCCGAATATGTATGAGCAAAATTGTGCTCTAGACAAATTAAAAAGATAAATGTATGAACATGCATCCTCAATTTGTGAAATCCCATTCTCGTTTTGCCAGCCATGAGTAGAAAACCGAGACAGACGGCCACGCACACACAGCAGGTCGAGTGAGAAGCAACCACCTGATAGAAGTAGAACAACAAATATAGTACGTGTATAAGAAGTACACAAGAGAAAATTGGTAAGTACTACATGCGACGGCGGCGGCAGCCATCAGGAGTAGGGAAGCAACGGTGGCGGACATCGGGAGTAGCCATGGCGGCAAACCGGAAGGAGAGCACAAAAGAAGAAAAAAAACATGTAAGCACCAGGAAGCAAATTTTGTTAAGCATCGCTTTCTTTTGTTTCTTGGTTAGGACTGGAGTTTATAAAGTTGGCATAACTACTAATAGTTATTATTCTTTGATGATCACCACTTAATCCTTATATAGTATTTCCGTTTATATAATTTGGATTTTAGCAGGGACAAAGCTAGAAAAATATTTTGATGGGGTCATTTATATTTCCTCTCCATTTCACTGGTGCCATCCTCTCTAAATGCATAGTAGTGCATGCCAATTAGTGAAGGATTTCTTAATTTTGATTGGGGCCAATAACCCCCATTGCTCCTAAGGCAGCTCCGTCCCTAGATTCGAGTGCTCATGTATATCCTTGACAATAAGATAATTTTCTCGTCATCCTTGCCATAGACCCCCTCCAAAAAATTCTTGAGTTGCCACACAACATGAGATTCTCCACAAGATAAGAGGTAGAGGAACTATTATCCAGACTTCTCTTTATGCGGACGATGCGACCGTTTTTGTGGACCCTAAGAAGTAAGACGTCAGAAATTTATCCACATTCTTAACTCTTTCGGTGAGGCTACCGGGTTGCTTACAAACTTTCAAAAGAGTGTGGTCATTCCTATTAATTGCCATGAAATTTATCTTGACAAGGTTCTTGTGGGGCTCCTGGTGATCCGTGCTTTCTTCCCTATCAAATACTTCGGGCTACCGCTATCGATTTGGCAACTTAAATGGGTTGATTTTCAACCGATTGATGACAAAATGGCCAGCACACTGGTCACTTGGGATGGCAAGAACATCAACACTGATGGGAGAGGGTCCCTTGTCAAATCCTTCCTCGCATCCCAAGCTATTTTCCATCTAACGCCTCTTAAGATTCCGCTGGTATGACTTTCCTCCAAGAATAAAATTGAGCATACTTTTCTTTGGGCCGACACCAAAGAGATTACCGGAGGCAAATGCAAGTTAAATTGGGAGGCGGTCTAAATGCCAAAGAAGCTTGGAGGTTTGGGCATTCTTCACCTTGATAAATTTGCTAGGGCCCTTCGTTTGAGATGGCCATGGTTAGAGTGGAGGCACCCAAGCAAGCTATGGGTCAGCAACGGTAACCCTTGTGATGAAATTGACATGTGACTTTTCTATGCTTGCACGAGTATTACCATTGGTAACGGGAAGATTGTTCCTTTTTGGGACTCTCCGTGGCTAAATGGTGCTAAGCCCAAAGACATTGCGCCGCTCATCTACAAGGCATCCACAAGAAAGAAATGAAGGTAAATGAAGCCTTGCTTGGCAACGCTTGGGTGGCAAAAATCAAGATGGACAACAACCTCACTATCCAACATATGCATGAGTACATTGGGCTTTGGACTCAACTCCGACGCGTAAAACTTGTTGAGCATATTCAAGATGCCACTTGGGACACCTCTACCAATGGAGAGTACTCCTCTACCACAACTTACAATGTATAATTCTTGGGTTCTAGGACTACAAATACGAACAAGATTTTGTGGAAGAATTGGATACCCCCCTAAGATTAAGTTCTTTGCTTGGTGGACCCTACAAAATAAGATTTGGACGGCGGATCGTCTTGAGAGAAGGGTAGGAATAATTGTGGACTTTGCCCGCTATGCAAGAAAACCCAAGAGACAACGACCCACTTGCTCTCCCATTGCCGCTACACTAAGTGCCTTTGAGGAATGGTGAAGAATTGGATTGGCATCCCCTTCGTGCACACCCATGAGTAGTCGGATGATCTCACCGTTGAGGCATGGTGGATGAATATCTTGAAGGAAGTTATGGCAAACCAGAAGGCGATGTGCTAAGTCTTCAACCACAAGACCTCTCCTCCGACCGTCCTCCTTGAGATTATTAAAGCTGAGGCAAAACTGTGGGTCGCCGCGGGTGCAAAGTTTTTGAGTTTTGTAATAATGGGAGAGTAATTCCTTATGACTTTCTTTGGTTCGGTTTTGGCACTTTATCTTGTCAAGACATTCCCACTTATTTAATGAGTGGTGGGCAAATCTTTTGCCCCCACTTATTTAAAAAAATATAATTTTCTCTTATGGTACCAAATATTATTTCATGGGTGAACTTAATCAAAACCTCAAGATGTTGGTGACTATAGTGGTGGAGAAAGATAGAGAGATAGGCGCCAGTTCTGGACATATCACCTCTTGCTAGCGTGTGACGTGGCTTGATGTAGCGTAGATTTTACACCGTTGGAAACCCCAGGAGGAAGGTATGATGAGCACACCAGCAAGTTTTCCCTTAGTAAGAAACCAAGGTTTAATCGACCAGTAGGAGAAAGGCGTGACTTCTGAAGGTGTTGCTAGCTGACTTGTGGCAGGGCGCACTATTGGCGCCAGCAACAACTTGGAACCTGCACACAACACAACCAAAATACTTTGCCCTAACTTACAGTGAGGTTGTAAATCTCACCGGTTTTGCTGAACACAAAGGATTAAATGTATCGAGTGGAAGGAGATGTTTGCAGTAATTAAAGAGAACAAAGCTTGCAGTAAGTAAACAAAGCAGGATTGCAGTGGATGAATTTATCAGTGTAAAGGAAATGACCGGGGTCCACAGTTCACTAGAGGTGTCTCTCCATAAGGATAAATAACATGCTGGGTGAACAAATTACATCTGGATAATTGACAGAGTACCGACCATACATCACAAGATGATTACTATGATATTCGTTTGGGCATTACAACATAATACATAGACCGTAATCCAACTGCGTCTATGACTAATAATCCATCTTCCGGTTATCGTTCGAACCCCTTCAAGTATTAAGTTGTAAGCAACAGATTATCACATCAAGCAATGCGTGTAAAGTAAACAATATAATTACCCTCGGATAAAACATTGTTGTTTTCTCCCTAGTAGCAACAGCACATCTACAATCTTAGAAGTTATTGTCACTCTTTCAAAAAACTAGAGGCATAAACCTACTATTGAGCATAAATACCCCCTCTTGGAGTCACAAGCATCTACTTGGCCAGAGTATGTACTAGCAACGGAGAGCATGCAAGAATATATAATCGATCTCAACATAGTATACAATATTCATCGGATCCCAGAAAACACAACATGTAGCATTACATAAGGATGATCTTGATCATGTAGGGAAGCTCACAAGATCGAAACATGAGGCATAAATTGGAGAAGACAACCATCTAGCTACTGTTATGGACCCATAGTCCAGGGATGAACTACTCACGCATCACTTCGGATGCAGGTATGGTGATGTAGATGCCTCCGGCGATGATTTCCCCCTCCGGCAGGGTGCCGGGAAGAGCTTCAGAATTCCTCCAGAGCTAGGGTCTGCTATGGCGGCCGCGGCGGAACTTTTCATGGGTGGAGGCTCAAGTGTTTAGGTTTTCCCCGAGATGGTGAATAAATAGGCGGAAGGGGCAAGGTCAGTGGAGGCCAGGGGGCCCACACCACCCCTAGGCGTGGGCAAGGGTCAGGCCGCGCCTAGGTGTGGTCCGGCTGGCCGCTCTGCTGCCTTTCTTCGACCCCCCCTTCGGACTTCGTCTTTGTTACGGTAAAATATTGACTTCGGCTTTTGTTTCGTCCTTTCCTGTACAACTTTTCTGAAATACAAAACAACAGAAAACATGTAACTGGGACTGTGGCATCTTGTTAATAGGTTAGTGCTGAAAAATGTATAAAAGTGCAACGAAGTATGATCTAAACATATATAAATTTGTGTAAAACAAGCATGTAGCATCAAAAATTATAGATACGTTTGAGACGTATCAAGCATCCCCAAGCTTAATTCTTGCTCGTCCTCGAGTAGGTAAGTGATAACAAAATAATTTTTGAGGTAACATGAAGCCAACAAAATCTTGATCAAGTTATTGTAAAGCATTGAAAGGTGGGATCAAAGTACTCTAAACATAGGCATGATAGATACGATTCGAACATAGAACTTAGCAACTATGTTATAACATGAGAAGTAACTCAAACAAAGGATCATGAATGATAGTGCATTGAGAGCAACTGTTTGTTTATGAGCATAGATAAAACATAGCAAAGTGGTACTCAGCATGTCCTTTATGAAGTAGTAAAACATAAATGCTAGGACACATTCAAAGTTCAAATGGTGACTAGATACAAGTAATTTAAGAACAAGAAATAGCATAATCATGAATCAATCAATACTAATTTTGGGACTATGCACATTGCACTAAGAATGGCAACTATGCTCTCTTAATTGGTGCATAAAGAAGAAGGTGAAGACTCAACATCAAAGTAAAAGAAAGACTCTTTGCAGAGTAAGCAAGATTAACAAGTTTTATAAACCTTCCAAAAAGTAAGGTACTCATTAGTTTTGAGCTCTCATTGCCCATATCATAAGCATCTTGAATGGTTAAAGCTAATGTGATGGAAAATATGAGCTATATGCTTGAAAAATCACAAGTTGAAAATCTCATGCCCCTTGAATACGTATCTAAACCTCATGCTACTCAACTTAGGTCTCAAATAAGTTCTTGTCATTGTAAGTATACATGTACCATCGAGAATCGACAATGGGGTGCCTCCTGCCCCATGACATGGGAGCATTCCCATACCAAAATGACAAGACAAACAGACAATGGGCATCTCAACAATCTTTTTATTTACTATGGGTATAGCTTTTTATTGAAAATGCTTCATAGAATGCTCACTATGGTTCGCTGTAAATTTCCTTCATGAATGATGCATGGCTTATATTAGCAGCCCAGACGTTTCTCTAACTCATATACAAACTCCATGGACTTACAAGTTTCTATTAAATTTTGCACCGCTAGGCATCCATAAACAAAAGAACATGACGTCAACTAAATATGAATAAGTGAAATGTTGAAAGCGTTTCCCATGAAAGCATGGTTGTGCTAAATCCCAACTTGCAATTTGCAAACATATAAACTTCATAAGACAATCACAATGATCAAGTTTATTAAGTGCAAGAAAGTAAATGTGCCATCAAGTTCGTGAGAGCTTTACTGACTAATTTTATCATGCCAAAATTTAATTTGGAAGATAAATAAAAGCATGATGAATTTACTTGGAATAGCAATAATGCTAGTAGGTAGATATGGTGGAAATAATTGGAAAACTTTGGTTTATGGTGGTTGGATGCACGGGTAGAGTTCATACTCAGTACAGACGAAAGCTAGCAAAAGACTGGGAGCGACCAACTAAGAGAGCAGTAATGGCCATAATCATGCATAGCGACAAAACAATATCAATCAAAGCATAAAGTAATATTACAAGACAAAAACTAAATGATCATAGAGGCTTTAGTTGACTGGTTATATAGTCATAACATGGTATAAGCATGTGCCAAGTCAACCCAATAAAGCATCAAAGGAGAATACCACAATATTATGTTTTCTATGATGAAAACAACACATGATTCTTTCAATGGCACATTATGCACTCTCAGCTATTTGAGACAAGTCATGCTACAACAATAAGTACTAACCATATGACAAAAATAAAATGCAACATGAAATTTTTCGAGAAAACGCAAAGGACCTTTGCGCTTCATTTCATTGAAAAGAAAGAGTTATAATTACAAGTCTCCTAGGAGACGGTGGTACAAGGTAGGGGATGGTTTTCCTAGTGCACATCCCAGCTGGCTGGGAGGACGGCCCTCAGCCCCAGGGCTCCGGCCCTTGCCAAGAGAGAAGCATGACATGCCAAAGTCTATGTCACAGTCTAGTCAAGCTTCCTTTTGCATCACTATAGGCATGAAACATTTTACTCGTCTCCAACACCAATCAACTTATTTGAAATAGCTCTCAGAGATGAAAAACAATATGGACCAGTGATGACCCACAACTATAGGGGGTGTATCGTAGTACTTTCGATAAATAAGAGTGTCGAACCCAACGAGGAGCAGAAGGTGTTGACAAGCACTTTCGATGAAGGATTCACTGTAAATGCTCACAGACAAGTATTCAGGGGGTTTTGATATAGCATATAAATAAAGTACAAGTAAATAAAATGCGAGAGTAATAGTTGCAGCGAGTGGCCCAATCCTTTTTAGCACAAAGGACAATCCAGTTTGTTTACTTATAATGACCAAACGTTCTTGAGGACACACGGGAATTTAGTCTAGTGCTTTCGCTTCATATAGCTGATTAATCTTCATTGTTTTGATAAGTGTTGTGTGGGTGAACCTATGCTAATGCAGCGCCCTTCCTAGGACTAATACATACTTGTGATTATACCCCTTGCAAGCATCCGCAAATACAAGAAAGTAATTAAGATAAATCTAACCACAGCCTTAAACTCTGAGATCCTGCTATCCCTCCTGCATCGATATACCAACAGGGGGTTCAGGTTGCTGTCACTCCGGCAACCCCACAATTGGCAAACTAATACAAGATGTATTCCCCTAGGCCCATAAAGGTGAAGTATCATGTAGTCGATGTTCACATGACACCACTAGAAGAATAACACCACAACTTAAATATCAAACCATTGAATATTAATCAACACAGTTCACTACTAACATTTAGACTTCACCCATGTCCTCAAGAACTAAACGAACTACTCACGAGACATCATATGGAACATGATCAGAGGTGATATGATGATGAATAACAATCTGAACATAAACCTTGGTTCAATAGTTTCACTCAATAGCATCAATAACAAGGAGTAATCAATACCGGGAGAGTTTCCCCTACCAAACAATCAAGATTCAACCCTAGATGTTACAGCGGTGACGAGGTGCAGTGGTGGAGATGACGGTGACGGTGGTGGAGATGATGGTGATGATGAACCCAATGAAGTCCAGCTCGATGACGGTGACGATGGCGTCGATTTCCCCCTCCGGGAGGGAATTTCCCCGGGCGGATTTCAGCCTGCCGGAGAGCTCTTTTCTCTCTGGTGTTTTCCGCCCCGCAGAGGCGGCTGTGTCCCTTCGCGATTATTCCCTGGAGCTTAGGTTTTCGGGGAGAAGAAGTACGCAAAGGAGAGGCGGCCGAAGGGGGCTGTGGGCCCCCTCCCCACAAGGCGGCGCGACCAGGGCAGGGTCCGCGCCGGCCTATGGGGGGGGCCCATGGCGGCCCTCCTCGGCTCCTCCTTTTGGCTGGCTCATTCTTCTGGAAAAATAAGATCTTCGGTGTAATTTCCGTCAATTGTTGATCTCCAGAAATATTGCATTCTGACGGTGCTTTTTCCAGCAGAATCCTGACTCCGGTGAATGATTCTCCAATAATCATGAAACATGCAAAATAGGTGAAATAACATAAGTATCATCTCTAAATATGAAATATATCAATGAATAACAGTATATTATGATATAAAATAGTGATGCAAAATGGACGTATCAACTCCCCCCAAGCTTAGACTTCGCTTGTCCCCAAGCGAAACTGAACTCAGTAAACAAGACCACATGTTTATGGAGTGAAGAGTCGATAAATAAAATACGGACAAGAAGCATCATATTAATTCACACAAGACATTCTAGTGAACAACTTCCTGATACGTCTCAAATGTATCTATAATTTCTTATGTTCCATGCTAGTTTTATGACAATACCTACATGTTTTGTTCACACTTTATATCGTTTTGATGCGTTTTCCGGAACTAACCTATTGACGAGATGCCGAAGTGCCAGTTCCTATTTTCTGCTATTTTTGGTTTCAGAAATCCTAGTAAGGAAATATTCTCGGAATTGGACGAAATCAACGCCCAGCATCTTAGAATTCCACGAAGCTTCCAGAACACCTGAGAGCCACCAGAGGAGAGCCACAGGGGGCCCACACATGGGGCCGGCGTGGCCAGGGCTGGGCCCGCCCCCCCTACTGTGTGGGTCCCCCGTAGCCCTTCCGACTCTGACTCTTCGCCTATAAGAAGCTCCCTGACCTAAATCTTCGATACGGAAAAGCCACGGTACGAGAAACCTTCCAGAGCCACCGCCATCGCGAAGCCAAGATCTGGGGGACAGGAGTCTCTGTTCCGGCACGCCGCCGGGATGGGGAAGTGCCCCCGGAAGGCTTCTCCATCGACACCACCGCCATCTTCATCAACGCTGCTGTCTCCCATGAGGAGGGAGTAGTTCTCCATCGAGGCTAAGGGCTGTACCGGTAGCTATGTGGTTAATCTCTCTTCTATGTACTTCAATACAATGATCTCATGAGCTGCCTTACATGATTGAGATTCATATGAGTTTTGTATCACTAATCATCTATGTGTTACTCTGGTGATGTTATTAAAGTACTCTATTCGTCCTTCATGATGTAATGGTGACAGTGTGTGCATCATGTAGTACTTGGCGTAGGTTATGATTGTAATCTCTTGTAGATTATGGAGTTAACTATTACTATGATAGTATTGATGTGATCTATTCCTCCTTTCATAGTGTGATGGTGACAGTGTGCATGCTATGTTTGTACTTGGTATAATTGCAATGATCTATTATGCACTCTAAGGTTATTTAAATATGAACATCGAATGTTGTGGAGCTTGTTAACTCCGGCATTGAGGTGCTCTTGTAGCCCTACACAATTAATGGTGTTTGTCATCCAACAAGAGAGTGTAGAGTGGTTTTATTATGTGATCAATGTTGAGAGTGTCCACTAGTGAAAGTATGATCCCTAGGCCTTGTTTCCAAACATCGAATCTCCGTTTATTCTTTGTTACATTTGCATGTTTACTCGCTGCCATATTTTATTCAGATTGCTATTACCACTCATATACATCCATACTACTTGTATTTCACTATCTCTTCGCCGAACTAGTGCACCTATACATCTGACAAGTGTATTAGGTGTGTTGGGGACACAAGAGACTTCTTGTATCGTGATTGCAGGGTTGCTTGAGAGGGATATCTTTGACCTCTTCCTCCCTGAGTTCGATAAACCTTGGGTGATCCACTTAAGGGAAACTTGCTGCTGTTCTACAAACCTCTGCTCTTGGAGGCCCAACACTGTCTACAAGAATAGAAGTACCCGTAGACATCACTTCCCCATATGATTCAACTTGAAACAAGTAAAAGGAAATCACAAATAAAGGTGCATAGGAAATCATAATTGGTGATGGAAAACTTCGTTCTTGGTCAAAGAACAGTTAACAGATTGTACTTATTTATCGAGCAGCGCTCTTATATTAAAGCTTATAGCAAAACTTGCATACTCAATCATAATAATCTCCTCATAATCATTAATAACCTTCAAAACTATATTCATTCGGATAAAACTTGTTCTAAACAAGGAAGAATAAAAGGCATGATTAAATAAATCACAATATAGATGGTTGGATCACAACAACTCAATTGCTTGCTTAAGATGGAGGGAAATAGGTTTACTGACTCAACATGAAAGTAAAAGATAGGCCCTTCGCAGAGGGAAGCAAGGATTAAATCATGTGCTAGAGCTTTTCAAGTTTTGAAATCATATAGAGAGCATAAAAGTAAAGTTTTGAGAGGTGTTTGTTGTTGTCAACGAATGGTAGTGGGCACTCTAACCCCCTTGCCAAACAGACTTCCAAAGAGCGGCTCCCATGAAGGACGTTATCTCTACCAGCAAGGTAGATCATCCCTTGTCGAGGGTGCTCCTCGGCAATGCCCTCCGATAGGGGCTTAGGGTTGATGGAATCCTGCAAGCTGACACGAGACATCGGTTCACAGACAAGCGGGGAGAGCGATTTACCCAGGTTCAGGGCCCTCGATGAGGTAAAACCCTTACGTCCTGCCTGTCTGTTCTTGATTATGATGATAACAGGTTACAATGGGGTGCCGAATAGTTTGGCTGTGATCTCGTCGAGATGGCTAATTGCTAGGGTAACCTAGCGCTAAGCTTCTGCTGGCTAAGATCGCTAAGATTGATTGTGTCCCTCGATAGCCCCTCTCCTGGTCTTTATATAGGTGGCCAGGTCTCGAGAGGTCTAATCGAGTACGAGTAGGTTTACAGTAGATCTATCTCTAAACTTTCCTTGTTCGGCTTCTTCCGTGTCTTGTACTTCAAGTAATCTTCCGCCGCACCGTCCTAGTGGCCCATCTTGCCATCGGGTACCTTCATGGGCCTCCAGCTGGACCGCATAGGGTAGAGCAACATTGGTTACCCGAAGGGTAATGCCCACGTCAGTAGCCCCCGAGTGTCTAGCCGAACATAGTTCGGGTAGAGACTGAAGCATGCCTTCTTCTGACGTCCTTCTCTTTGATCATTCTTGCTTTTCTCCTGTCTGTATTATTCTCTTCTATCGGGTGCGCGTCAGCGCTCCCGATGGGAGTAGCCCCCGAGTCTAGGTACGGATGCTTGCAATCCATGCGTAGACTCAAGTTGTACCACTCGAACATCTTCTGCCGAAGTTTTTCCTGCAAGTCTTCGTAAGTCATCCAATATATTTTCTTTATGCAAGGGATAATGAATAACGTGCCAACTTTTGTTGGTTAACTGCCGATGGCAAAACAACGTTACCCTACACAGAATCAAGTCCCCGAGCATGATCCTGGAGTGCGAAAAAAGTTCTGTCGGGTGCGCATCCAGCACTCCCGATGGGAGTAGCCCCCGAGTCTGGACACGGGCTTTTTCGTCCGGGTGCAGACTTGAGTCAAAATTTTCCTTCGAGTCTTCATTCTGTCGGGTGCGCGTCCAGCGCTCCCGATGGGAGTACCCCCCGAGTCTAAGTGCAGATGCTTCGCAATCTGTACATAGATTCGAATTGACCATCCGATAACTTTTTATTTCTTCGAGTGCTTTCGACAGCACCCATGATGTTACTGATGACGTTTCGCCGTCGTGGCTCGATTGACAAGACTTGACCTAACGGGCCCACCCTAGTTCTGCGCGGGTAGTTTTTAGGTTTTGACCAGTGCACGCGCAGCGACCGAGGCGTTTCCTCAATTTTCGCGCGACGTGGGAATAATGGGCCGCCGGTTCCATCCTCTTTCCAAATGCCACGTGTACAGCCAAATTCGCTCCACCTCCCATGACGCCTATGGAGTTATGGCCACGATCTCACGCTAATTCTCACGGTATAAATAGAGGGCTTCCTCGTTTTTACTTTTTTACGCCTCCTACTGCTCATCTTCTTCGCCTAGCCTTTCCTTCTTCCTGCATCCTTCCCTCAGAAGCTTCAGGCGCCATGGGTAAAAAGAAGGGTGCCAGTGCTTCGGACGTGGCCAAAGTTAGCCGCGATTTGAGTGCCTCCGCCATTTCCAACCGCGACATCAACAAGCTGCGAGCCCTTGGATTCATCTCCGCATCTGAGGATGATATTCGTCTTCCAGGTGCGGTTTCTCGCCCAAAGCCCCCGAAGGGCTTCACCGTCATGTTCACTGCTTTTTTGTTCCGTGGCCTTTCTCTTCCGGCGCACGAGTTCCTTCGCTCTCTTCTTTTCTTCTACGGGATCCAGCTCTGGCAGCTGACCCCAAACTCCATCCTCCACCTTTCTATCTTCATCACTGTCTGCGAAGCCTTCCTCGGCATTGACCCTCACTGGGTCTCTGGAGGAAAATCTTCTACGTGAAGCGCCACAATGACAGCAACCGCCCCCCCGTCGTCGGTGGCGTTGGCTTTGTTGTTAGGAAGGAGGTCGACTACCTTGATTATCCAATGAAGGAGTCCGTCCAAGGCTGGCGCAACAAGTGGTTTTATCTGCGAGACCCTTTGGTGCCTGGGCGACGCTCAAACCTTCCTCCCTTTGAAGATAAACTGATAGCTAAGCCGAAGAAATCTTGGCAAAACACCCTTTCTCCCGAAGAGAGATTGACAGCCGACAGGCTGTTCGACCAAATCGTCATCCTGAAGAACACGGGAGGCTTGACAATGTGCGGCTGTTATCACCAGATTTTGGCCAAATCAGGAGGTGGGCCGTAAGAGAGATGGGCTTGGAAGATTACACGTGGAAGATCTCTGAAGCGGCCTTACACGAAGAATTTGGGCTAGATTGCCCGTGTATCTTTAGTTATAATAGATCGCATCTTAGATTAGAAGTTAGAGTTCGGCTCGTGCACGGTGGGGATTATTCCCACGTTAGAAAGTCCGCTGGACTATAAATATGTATCTAGGGTTTATGGAATAAACAACAACCAACGTTCAACCAACCAATCAATCTCGGCGCATCGCCAACTCCTTCGTCTCGAGGGTTTCTACCGGTAAGCATCATGCTGCCTAGATCGCATCTTGCGATCTAGGCAGCATAAGCTTAATGTTGTTCATGCGTTGCTCGTACTGAAGCCTTTTTGATGGCGAGCAACGTAGTTATCATAGATGTGTTACGGTTAGCATAGTTCTTCGTGTAACACGCTATCGTAGAGCAACCCTCGCATATCTAGCCGCCCTTACACCTATCTTAGGTGTAGGGGCGGCACCCCGCTTGATCGTTATTTAGTAGATCCGATCCATTACGGTTGCTCCTTGTTCTACAAGGATTAGTTTAATATCTGCAATAGTTAGGCCTTACAAAGGGTTGGAGGATCCAGCGGCACGTAGGGTGTCGTTTGCTAGTCCTAGACAGGATGTTCCGGGGATCAACCTCGTGTTGGTTTTTAGGCCCTATCTAGGATGGAAACTACGATCACCGTGCGTGGCCGCGAGGCCCAATCGTGAGTAGGATGATCCGATTATGCGGTGAAAACCCTAAATCGTCGTAGATTGAATTAGCTTTATCTTGATCAAGCAGGACCACCATATATTCGTGCACCTCGTACGAATCATGGGTGGATCGGCTCCTTGAGAGCCGATCGAGGCTCGTATTTAATGTTTACGTGTATGCCATGCAGGAAACTAAGCGAGGCATCTCCATCACCTTCCTGACCAGGTATAGGTCAGGTGGCACGCCCTTGCATCAGCATTGGACGTGTGCACCAGAGGCTTTGCGGGCCGTCGCTCGGAGGGACCTCGGCCAGCCGCAGCCCTAGGTTGTTCCCGGCTCTACGGTGTTGCCCGTCGCTGCCCGCCGGTGGGTTTTGACAGCAACACATTCTGGCACGCCCGGTGGGACCAGCTTCGTCATCAACCACATCGCCATCTACATCTGAGATGGCGGACGGCACTCCAGTCACGTACGAGGATCTGACCGACGAGCTCAAGAAGAAGTATGACGAGATCAAAGTCATCCTCGAAGCCGACCTCATCGGCTCTTTCCACAGAACCCGTTCACATGGCATCAGGTGGAAGGGGTTCTCGCCTAATGGTGCACTCGATGGGATAGACCTCTCTGCCCCGTCGGAAGAACGCACCAGGTCCCTGCGGTAGGAGATCAACTACTTGGTGGCTCACTCGCTACACCGCCACTCTGAGAACCTGGTAAACACGTTGGAGCGTGTCGCTCTTCGCGTAATCCAGGAGATCATGAGGCACCAGTACTCGCCGTCAGGACCAGCTCTCGGGACGCATCAAGGAGAGTTGCCACTCCAGTCCCGTCCACCGCTGCCATTTGCGTTGGCAGCACCAGAAGTGCCGAATTCACCGGCATTCGTCGTCTACAAGATTGGTGGTGACCCTAGTGACTACCAGTTCTTGCATGAGGCGCCTAAGGAGATCCCTCACGGGTACACGTGCACGTATGTGCAGTTGCGGTAATCGGGCGCTCACAAACCAGGCCACAACATCAGGGACTTCTGGGAAAACAGGAGGGACGTCAGCGACAGATCTTGAGAAGCAGACGTGGCTAACTAAGTACGCCACCCCGACGAACCTCCAGAGCTCAGCTCCTGCAGTTGGCTCAGAGCTGGAAAAGCAAGCATGGCTGGCTAAGTACGCCACCCCGGCGAATCTTCAGAGTTCAACTCCTGCAGCCAGCACAGCGGATCAGATCAGCACCATACTGAGAGACCAGTTCGGCATGGTGCCAAAAAGGAGGGCAATCGGCTATTCCAAGCCGTACCCTGACGACTACGAAATGATCCCGCTACCACCTAAATATCGGCTCCCTGATTTCTCCAAATTCAGTGGATCGGATGGTTCCAGCTGCATCGAGCACGTGGGCCGATATTTGGCACAGCTAGGAACGGCCTCAGTGTCGGATTCGCTACGCGTGAGGTTCTTCTCACAGTCCCTCACGGGATCGGCTTTCGGGTGGTACACCTCGTTGCCACCAGACTCGATCCGGACTTGGAAGCAGTTGGAAGAACAGTTCCATATGCAGTACCACTCAGAGGTTTCCGAGTCTGGTCTTGCCGATCTAGCACAAATACGTCAGAAGCGTGGGGAAACTGTGACAGAATACATCCAGCGCTTCAGGACTCTTAGGAACCGATGTTATTCGGTTCGTGTGACCGAAAAGGAAGCAGTCGAGTTGGCAGTAGCGGGCCTTGCAACACCGCTCAAGGACATGGCCTCCCAAGCAGACTACCCCTCATTGGCGCACATGGTTCAGAAACTGTCGGCATATGAACAGCGCCACCCGGACCTGTACCAGGACAAATTCAAGCGTGCAGTAGTCCTGGTCGAGGCAGAGGAAGACGAAGTTTCTGCGGGAGATCAAGAGGTAGCAGTGGCTGAATGGACTCGGGGGGGGGGACCCCCGTGTCCTGCAAATGGGTAAAGCCACCAGGCCCGCCCAGGGGGTTTGATTTTGACGTGACCAAAACTGAGCAAATCTTCGACCTCCTGCTCAAGGAGAAGCAGTTGACGATTCCCGAAGGTCTCAAATTCCCCACGGTACAAGAGCTGAACGGAAAGCCATACTGCAAATGGCATAACTCGCTCTCCCATGCCACCAATGACTGCAGGGTGTGGCGTCAGCACATCCAAGCGGCGATAGAAAAAGGGCGTCTGATTTTCAACCAGTACGCCATGAAGGTCGACACCCAACCCTTCCCCGCCGTTAACATGGTGGAATGCACTTACCCTGAAGGTTGCCAGCCAGGATCCTCGTTCAGCATCAACATGGTAGGACCTGGGCACCACTCTGGCAAAGATGGATACGAGGGTAGCTGCTCTCGTAGCAAGGACACAGAGGAGGCCGCTCCACGCTATCGGCTCCGTCATGATGGCAAGCGCTACGTCACAGAGGGAGAAGTGAAGAACATAAGATATCAGCGACCCCTCTCTGATCACCTCCTCAACAAGTACGTGAGTCAGTATGACCAACGCCGACGATCCAGCGATAATGATGAAAGAGATCGTCTGGCTAGAGAAGCCAGAAGACATCGTCGGCACAATCACGATGAGGAGAAGCACGAGCGCCGTGCCGAAGGAAAATCCAGGGAGCCAGACAACAACGACAGGCACTGGGACTGCCCCTTCTTCAGACACTGCTGGGATTCAGGAATGAGCCGATTGCCCACAATCGGCAATTGCCCAGAATGCAACCAGAAGAAGAAGGAGGCAGCCAACGTGTCTGTGTTCAGGCGTTTAGGGCCTCTCCCGCCACAAAGCAAACGCACTGAGTCCCCTCGGTGGGAAGACGAGGGACAAGAAGAAGAAGACAGGTACCACCGGCCAAGGTGGTGCCCTGATGGACTCAGCCGTTCCCAAAAGCGCAGGGTTCAGCGATTGCGCGGCCTGGAGGAAGCCGAAAGGTTATACTTGCATACGCTAAGGAAGGCACGACCTGATCTGGCTGCGAAAGTTCAGCGAACCCTGGACGAAGAGGGTCGTCCACGAAAAATGGAATGGCGTCCCAAGCAAAGGAAAGCCGATGATGAATCATCGGCTGGTACAAACATGGTGCTCGTCCTTCCGACGGAGCTTAGTGCTCCACGGTTACACGATGCATTCAAGGTAGACGACAGCAAGCGCATCAAGTCAGAGGTTGGGCTGGTTTTATCCACCAGCCTGACCGAGTAGCTGAAGCAAAGCGATGAGCAAACGTGGCGAGGCTGATCCTTGTGATCGGCCCCAAAAATCTATGAAGGGACATTACAGAACCTTCAGTCAGCGCTTCAATCATTATGAAGGCCGATCCCAGCAATCGGCCAAAATTATCTTCACCACATGTTCTGCTTGTGTTCAACATCGATCTACTGGGCAGTGGCCACGTCGGCAGATAAAAGTCAGCACGAATCCTCACGGAGCCGACGTGCAAGTACAGTGCCTTGGCTAAACCACAAAGCCGATATCTGCAGTCACCTGGCAGATTCGGTTCGGGGGGCATATAGTCAGAGGAACATGTGCAGATAAACATGTGTAAACATGTGCAGTGAAACATTATGGGCCGATTAGAAAAATCGGCCAGTAAAAAAAAAAAATTCTACAGGCTATGTGCCCAGGGCTCACATTGTCGCCAAGATGGTCAACCCTTTGCGTCAGTTAAGCTGTTGGTGTTTCATCTACAACATCGGCGCCCAGTGGGAGGAAACTGATCAATGGGGGCAAGTCTGGCTGATTCTTCATGGTGGCTATCTCGGATTACCAGATTACCTAAGGTCAGCGCCTTTTTGTTTGATCTATGCATCCATGCCGGTATTCTCGCCTTGATTGAGGCTCGGGGGGCAGCTCACCCTAAAATATCTTTGTTTTGGAGAGCCGATTTCGTTGGAGTCGGCTGGTTCCATATTAATAACTTGGAAGCCAATGGTAACGTGTTTGGCTGATTCATCACTATTCTCGCCTTGGGTGAGGCTTGGGGGGCAACTCGCCTGAAAGTTTCTTGGCTCTGGAGAGCAAAATTGGTTGGAATCGGCTGGCTCTACATCGCAACTGTTCTGAAAAGGGGTGCTTTTGCTACAGAGGTATCAACTTTAGCATCCAAGCTGATTCAGCGACAGTTCCAGGGCCCTTGTAAAGACACCTGCTCAAGACTAAGCCGGTCGTTAGTGCTATCATCATCGGTAAGACTGGCTAATTTGGAGGGATGACTGAATTGACCTGTCTCGCAGATTATCGTGGGAGACCGATGCGATGCCATCAGTCATTGAACATTGATTGGGCTAACGGTCGACAAAGTCAGATGAGGGAAAATCGGCTGAATCCGTATACAGGACATCGGCAAAGTCAAAAGAAGTTTTCATTGATAATAAAATTTCTTACAAGGAGAAGCTGATTGTTCAACAAAAAGGGAACGGATTACTACTGCCAACCCTATGCTAGTAAATCCCTACTCTAAGGGCTGTTGCTGTCGTCGCCGTCGCTGAGGTAGCTGCCGCCATTGCTGCTGTCGGCGAGTTCTTCATTGCTGCAACTGTGACCTTCAGCAAAGGCCTCCTCCTCGTCATCATCATCGTCCTCGTCTGACCAAGCCCAGCCCCGGATACGCTTTGGTGGTGGTTCGTCGGAGGAGGTGTCGTCCTCCTGTTCCTTCTTCAGGTCGGAGGAGACGTCTTCTTCTTCGTCGTCCTCTTCTTCTTTGGTAACGGAGGTGAATTTGCCCCGGAAGGGAGGGTCGTCGTCATCACTCTCCGCCTCCAGTGCTCCGTCAACCAGGTATCGGAGGTCATCCTCCCCGTCGGTCAGGGGCATGGCCCCATCTGACCAGACAAGGTCCTCACCCTCCGGCACGAAGTCGAAGTCCCACTCCTGCTTGTCCCAATGTTTGGGAGCCCGGCGGTTGTACGCCTCCATCTGGTCGTGCTCTGGAACTAACTCGCTTGAGGAAGAGGATTGGAGAGAGACGGAAGAGGAGGAAGAAGACGACATGGCTGAGGGAGAAGAGGGTTTTTTGGTGCCGATAGCTGGAGTAGAGGAAGGGGATGAAGTGGGCTAATCAATCGGCACGGTTAAATAATGAGAAGCCTGGTGGAAAATGCCATTCCAGTTTCTGAGGACGTGATGCCAAAGCTATCGAATTTTGCAGAGAAGCTGGAAAGACAGGGCATCATGATGAAGAATACTGCGACAGGTCTGCTCTGCCACGACATGACCCTTCGAAGGAAAAACAGAGTGGTTTTGAAATTATCATTGCCAAAACCAGGGGGGCATGTGTTATCACCAGATTTTGGCCAAATCAGGAGGTGGGCCGTAAGAGAGATGGGCTTGGAAGATTACACGTGGAAGATCTCTGAAGCGGCCTTACACGAAGAATTTGGGCTAGATTGCCCGTGTATCTTTAGTTATAATAGATCGCATCTTAGATTAGAAGTTAGAGTTCGGCTCGTGCACGGTGGGGATTATTCCCACGTTAGAAAGTCCGCTGGACTATAAATATGTATCTAGGGTTTATGGAATAAACAACAACCAACGTTCAACCAACCAATCAATCTCGGCGCATCGCCAACTCCTTCGTCTCGAGGGTTTCTACCGGTAAGCATCATGCTGCCTAGATCGCATCTTGCGATCTAGGCAGCATAAGCTTAATGTTGTTCATGCGTTGCTCGTACTGAAGCCTTTTTGATGGCGAGCAACGTAGTTATCATAGATGTGTTAGGGTTAGCATAGTTCTTCGTGTAACACGCTATCGTAGTGCAACCCTCGCATATCTAGCCGCCCTTACACCTATCTTAGGTGTAGGGGCGGCACCCCGCTTGATCGTTATTTAGTAGATCCGATCCATTACGGTTGCTTCTTGTTCTACAAGGATTAGTTTAATATCTGCAATAGTTAGGCCTTACAAAGGGTTGGAGGATCCAGCGGCACGTAGGGTGTCGTTTGCTAGTCCTAGACAGGATGTTCCGGGGATCAACCTCGTGTTGGTTTTTAGGCCCTATCTAGGATCGGCTTACGATCACCGTGCGTGGCCGCGAGGCCCAATCGTGAGTAGGATGATCCGATTATGCGGTGAAAACCCTAAATCGTCGTAGATTGAATTAGCTTTATCTTGATCAAGCAGGACCACCATATATTCGTGCACCTCGTACGAATCATGGGTGGATCGGCTCCTTGAGCCGATTCACAGGATAACCTGAGAGCCGATCGAGGCTCGTATTTAATGTTTACGTGTATGCCATGCAGGAAACTAAGCGAGGCATCTCCATCACCTTCCTGACCAGGTATAGGTCAGGTGGCACGCCCTTGCATCAGCATCGGACGTGTGCACCAGAGGCTTTGCGGGCCATCGCTCGGAGGGACCTCGGCCAGCCGCAGCCCTAGGTTGTTCCCGGCTCTACGGTGTTGCCCGTCGCTGCCCGCCGGTGGGTTTTGACAGCAACAGCGGCACTGAGGTTGTCTCAGTGTTCCTGCAACATCGAGTGCAACCGTTAATGTCTCGCCCCCACCAGCTGTGGCTTTACACGGGCAAGGATGATGAGTCCAGAGTTAGCTCTGCCGATCTTCCGGCTGAAGACCTCCGAGACGAAGTCTGCCGCTTAACGTGCCTTAGTATGAGGGACAACATCGTTCTGACATCAGCTCGTTCTCCTTATGATTCTGATCATCCTCCAACCGAGGTAATCCTTTGTTTGTTTTTTTTTGCTGTAGTCACTCCTTTTTCTGTCGTGTCTCACAAATTTCTTTTTCCTCGGCAGGCGCTCGCTGCTGCCCGATGCTATCCTCCTACACCCAAAAGCGGTGTGGTACTAGAGGATGACGATGAAGATTCTGATGGAACCGAGGATGCCCAGCGCGCCCTTGAGGACAGCAATGTCCAAGAGAAAGAGGCCACTAAAGATGACGCCTTCATCAGGAGTAGGCGTCGAAAGCAGGTACACGACGAATTCATCACCACGGCTGAATCAAGTCCTAGCGGAGGAGATAATGATGCCGATGAAGCTGCCGTGCCTCCTCCCGTCAAGAAGAGTTCAACAAGTTTCTTCGCAGGTGATGACCCACAAGTATAGGGGGTGTATCGTAGTATTTTCGATAAGTAAGAATGTCGATCCCAACGAGGAGCAGAAGGTGTTGACAAGCAGTTTCGATGAAGGATTCACTGTAAATGCTCACAGACAAGTATTCAGGGGGGTTTGATGTAACAGTTGAATAAAGTACGAGTAAGTAAAGTGCGAGAGTAACAATTGCAGCGAGTGGCCCAATCCTTTTTAGCACAAAGGACAAGCCGGTTTGTTTACTTATAATGACCAAACGTTCTCGAGGACACACGGGATTTTAGTCTAGTGCTTTCGCTACATACGGCTAATTAATCTTCATTGTTATGATAAGTGTTGTGTGGGTGAACCTATGCTAATGTACCACCCTTCCTAGGACTAATACATACTTGTGATTATACCCCTTGCAAGCATCCGCAACTACAAGAAAGTAATTAAGAATAAATCTAACCACAGCCTTAAACTCTGAGATCCTGCGATCCCTCCTGCATCGATATACCAACGGGGGTTTAGGTTTCTGTCACTCCGGCAACCCCGCAATTAGCAAACGAATACAAGATGCATTCTCCTAGGCCCATAAATGGTGAAGTGTCATGTAGTCGACGTTCACATGACACCACTAGAAGAATAACACCACAACTTAAATATCATACCATTGAATATTACTCAACCATAGTTCACTACTAACATTTAGACTTCACCCATGTCCTCAAGAACTAAACGAACTACTCACGAGACATCATATGGAACATGATCAGAGGTGATATGATGATGAATAACAATCTGAACATAAACTTGGTTCAATGGTTTCACTCAATAGCATCAACAACAAGTAGAGATCGATACCGGGAGAGTTTCCCCTATCAAACAATCAAGATCAAACCCAAATTGCTACGGCGATGACGGTGTCCAGCGGTGGAGACGGCGGTGATGATGGTGGAGATGATGATGATGGTGATGGAGATGATGTCCAGCTCGATGACGGTGACGATGACGTCGATTTCCCCCTCCCGGAGGGAATTTCCCCGGCGGATTCCTGCCCGCCGGAGAGCTCTTTTCTCTCTGGTGTTCTCCGCCCCGCAGAGGCGGCTGTAACTCCTCGCGAGGTACCCTCTGTGGCTTAGGTTTTCGGGACGAAGGATTTCGCGAAGAAAAGGAGGCGAAAGGGGTCGTGGGCCCCCCAAACCACATGGCGGCGCGGCCAGGGCATGGGCCGCGCCGCCCTAGGGTGTGGGCCCACCACAGGTCTTCCCGGCTCCTCCTTCGGCTTCCTTCGTCATCTTGAAAAATAGGATTTTTGGTATAATTTCCTTCCACAGTTGATCTTCCGAAATATTGCGTTCTGACGGTGCTTTTTCCAGCAGAATCCTGGCTCCGGTGCTTGATCCTCCAATAATGATGAAACATGCAAAATAGATGAAATAACATAAGTATTGTGTCCCAATATGAAATATATCAATGAATAACAGCAAATTATGAAATAAAATAGTGATGCAAATTGGACGTATCAACTCCCCCCAAGCTTAGACTTCGCTTGTCCCCAAGCGAAACTGAGCTCGATAGACAGGACCACATGTTTATGGAGTGAAGAGTCGATAAATAAAATACGGACAAGAAGCATCATACTCATTCACACAAGACATTATAGTAAACAACCTCTTATAACTCAACTTGAAACAAGTATAAGGTAATCACAAGTAAAGGTGCATAAGAAATCATAATTGGTGATGGCAAACTTCGTTCTTGGTCGGAGAACAATTAACGGATTATACTTATCTCATTGAGCAGCGCTCTCATGTTAAAGTTTATAAGGCACAACTTGCATACTCAATCATAATGGTCTCTTCATAATCATTGATAACGTGCAAAGCTATATTCATTCAGATAAAACTTGTACTAAACAAGGAAGAATAAAAGACATGATGAAGCAAATCACAATATAAGGGTTTGATCACAACTACTCAAATGCTTGCTTGAGATGGAGGGAAATAGGTTTACTGACTCAACATAAAGTAAAAGATAGGCCCTTCGCAGAGGGAAGCAGGGATTAAATCATGTGCTAGAGCTTTTTCAGTTTTGCAATCATATAAAGAGAATAAAAGTAACATTTTGAGAGGTGTTTGTTGTTGTCAACGACTGGTAGCGGGTACTCTAACCCCCTTGCCAGACAACCTCCAAAGAGCGGCTCCCATATTATTTCCATTTTGTGTGGCACTCCTTCCAACCTTTCTTTCACAAACCATGGCTAACCGAATCCTCGGGTGCCTGCCAACAATCTCATACCATGAAGGAGTGCCTTTTTATTTTGGTTTTATTATGATGATGACACTCCCCCCAACCTTTACTTACACAAGCCATGGCTAACCGAATCCTTCGGGTGCCGTCCATCAATCACATACCATGGAGGAGTGTCTATTTAGTTTAATTAATTTGGGACTGGGAATCCCATTGCCAGCTCTTTTTGCAAAATTATTGGATAAGCGGATGAAGCCACTAGTCCATTGGTGGAAGTTGCCCAACAAGATTGAAAGATAAAACACCACATACTTCCTCATGAGCTATGAAACATTGACACAAATAAGAGATAACAAGTTTTGAATTGTTTAAAGGTAGCACATGAAGTATTTACTTGGAATGGCAGAAAATACCATGTAGTAGGTAGGTATGGTGGACACAAATGACATAGGTTTGGGCTAAGGTTTGGATGCACGAGAAGTATTCCCTCTCAGTACAGGTCTTTGGCTAGCAAGGTTAATCAGCAAGCATAAGAGTCGAGGGAAACAAACAAATATACATGTGATAGAAACAATCATGCATCTTCCTTGTAAGCACAAACAATTTTAACTTCCGAATAATAAGCTATGAGCTAACAAGAAAGAAAGACAATGAAACAACTACATGTATTTCTCTTTTCTACTTAAACCTCAAAGTGTTGTTGCTATTGACCAATGCTAAGTTTGCCAAAACCAAATAGATTTATTCAATGCTCCCAAAGTGATACCAATACTAACAACAAAGTAAATCATATAATAGAGATTGCAAACTAAAATAAGATGTGCAATATGTAAATGATAAAACTTCTCATTAATATTCCATAACGATAACTCACACCAAGGGATACATAGATAACCAACTAAAGGAGAGATACTTCCAAACGCAACCCATCTTATATGATAACTTCCCTACTCATGATATGACACTACTTGACAATAAAAGTAAAAGGTAGTGATAATGTGATACCGCGGCACTCCCCCAAGCTTGGAACAAACCAAGGGGATGCCAATACCGATGATGAATTACTCCTGCGGCGATGGTGGTGATGAACTCCCGTCATCAAACTTCCAAGGAAGAGGCTCTCCATCAAGAAACGACATCTTGGTCTCGGGAATCCTGAAACTAGTAGCACGGCTTATGTATTTAAACCTGTTTTCATACTCACAGTTCTGATTCTGAACGTCATAGAGTTGTGCTTGGAGCTTGTTGGTGGTGTCGTGAAGTGAGAGGATGTCGCTCCAAAGCTTTCCAGTTTCCTTCTCATGTTCAGCAATGAGTTCGGACACAATCCTGTGGAAGATATCCACCTCACGCTCAGCCATCTTCTTGTATTTGAAAACCTCCTGTTCTAGCTTCTCCATCCTGTCTTCCAAGCTTCCTTCTCCTTTAGGACCCTGGACATCCTTGACCTGCAGTTCTCCTTCAACGAGCAGCAACTCCTTGGGGTGCATCCTCAGCTCCTCCATGTACAAGTTGCCAACATCCTTGCTGGAGCTGTCCTTCGGAGTTTCCGACGAAGACATGATGGCCCTAGATCCGAAACAAATCCTGGCAGAAACAACTCGAAACAAAACACGTCGAAAACATGATATACGGACCTACAGAGGTCCGGGGGATTATATAGCAAAAATTTTCTTGACAAAAGGAAAGTGCCAGATCGAACCAGAGTCGGAAAGGGGCGACGGGGCGGCCAAACCATAGGTCGGCGCGGGCCCAGGTCAGGCCGCGCCGCCCTATGGTGGCACCCCCTCGTGCGTCCTTTCCACTCCGTTTCGAACTCGTAATTTTTCATATTTTCCAGAAACAGCAAAAATATTGTTCGGAAAGTAAATTGCGTACTTTTCATTACCAGCACTGTTACCTATTCAAAGTCGAGTTCTGGCGGACTGTCAATTTGTCCTTTGATGAAAGCCTCCGGTGTTTCCACGTGAATAATATCAACATCAACATTATAAGAATCACCCGAGATATAATGCTTGAGTCTTTGTCCATTCACCACTTGCGTAGCATTGCCTTGGAGAGAGCTAATTTTAATTGCTCCTGAACGATACACCTCCTCAACAACATATGGTCCTTCCCATTTCGAGAGTAATTTCCCTGCAAAGAATCTGAGACGAGACCGATACAATAGGACTTTATCCCCGATATTAAATTCTCTTTTGATAATCCTCCTATCATGCCATTTTTTAACTTTCTCTTTAAAGAGTTTAGCATTTTCATAAGCTTCACTTCTCCATTCATCTAGAGAACTCAATTGCAACAACCTCTTATCACCGGCAAGTTTAGGATCTTTATTTAATTCTCTAACAGCCCAATAAGCTTTGTGCTCTAGTTCTAAAGGTAAATGACAAGCTTTCCCATAAACCATTTTATAAGGTGACATTCCCATGGGATTTTTGTAAGCAGTTCTATAAGCCCAAAGTGCATCCTTCAATTTACTAGCCCAATTCTTTCTAGTTTTATTAACGGTCTTTCCCAAAATAGATTTAATCTCTCTATTTGATAATTCTACTTGACCACTAGTTTGAGGATGATAAGCGGAAGCAATTCTATGATTAATACCATACTTAGCAAGAGTTTTTCTAAAACCTCCATGAATAAAATGAGAACCTCCATCAGTCATAATATATCTAGGTACTCCAAATCTAGGAAAAATAATATCTAAAAGCATTCTTAAAGAGGTCTCACCATCAGCACTTTTTGTAGGTATAGCTTCCACCCATTTAGTAACATAATCAACAGCAACAAGTATATGAGTGTTGCCTTCTGAAGACGGAAAAGGTCCCATGAAGTCAAATCCCCAACAATCAAACGGTTCAATAACAAGAGTATAATTCATAGGCATTTCATTACGTCTAGAGATATTACCAACCCTTTGGCATTCATCACAAGATAAAATAAACTTTCTCGCATCTTTGAAGAGAGTTGGCCAATAAAAACCTGATTGTAGAACCTTTTGCGCGGTTCTTTCTCCGGCGTGATGTCCTCCATAAGCACTACCATGACATTTACTCAATATCTCTTGTTGTTCATATTCGGGAACACATCTTCGCATAATACCATCCACTCCTTCTTTATATAAGTGTGGGTCATCCCAGAAATAATGCCTCAAGTCATAAAAGAATTTCCTCCTTTGCTGAGCTGAATAGGTTGGAGGCAAGTACTTGGAAACAATAAAGTTAGCATAATCAAAATACCAAGGACTGTCTCGCGAGCTCACCTTTATTACAGCCAATTGTTCATTTGGAAAACTATCATTAATAGGAACAGGATCATAAGCAATATTTTCCAATCTAGACAAATTATCAGCAACAGGATTATCAGCACCTTTCCTATCTACAATATGTAAATCAAATTCTTGCAAAAGAAGTACCCATCTAATAAACCTCGGCTTAGCATCTTTCTTTGTCATAAGGTATCTAATTGCAGCATGATCAGTATGAATTGTAACTTTTGAATCAACAATATAAGATCTAAATTTATCGCAAGCAAAGACTACAGCTAATAATTCTTTTTCAGTTGTAGCATAATTTCTTTGAGCAGCATCAAGAGTTTTACTAGCATAATGAATAACATTTAGTTTTTTATCTACTCGCTGTCCAAGAACAGCGCCTACAGCAATCACTAGCATCACACATAATCTCAAAGGGTAAGTTCCAATCAGGAGGTTCAACTATAGGAGCAGTTGTTAAGGCTTTCTTAAGAGTTTCAAAAGCTTCCTTACAATCATCATCAAAAACAAATGGTACATCTTTTTGAAGAAGATTAGTAAGAGGCTTTGAAATCTTGGAGAAATCTTTAATAAATCTCCTATAAAATCCAGCATGACCAAGAACACTACGAATACCTTTAACATCCCTCGGATAGGGCATCTTCTCAATTGCTTCAACTTTAGCTCTATCAACTTCAATACCTCTCTCAGAAATTTTATGTCCCAATACAATTCCTTCATTAACCATAAAGTGGCATTTCTCCCAATTAAGAACAAGGTTAGTTTCTTCACATCTCTGCAAAACTTTATCAAGGTTTCGCAAGCAACTATCAAAAGAATTCCCATAGACGGAAAAATCATCCATGAATACCTCTACAATACTTTCACAAAAACCATGAAAAATAGCAGACATGCATCTTTGAAAAGTAGCAGGAGCATTACATAAACCAAAAGGCATACGTCTATAAGCATAAGTTCCATAGGGACAAGTGAAAGTGGTTTTCTCTTGATCCTTAGCTTTAACAGCAATTTGTGAAAACCCAGAATACCCATCAAGAAAGCAAAAATGAGTATTTTTAGACAATCTTTCTAGCATTTGATCAATAAATGGTAAAGGGTAATGATCTTTCTTAGTAACTTTATTAACCTTTCGAAAATCAATGCACATTCTATACCCTACAACTACTCTTTGAGGGATGAGCTCATCATTATCATTAGGCACAACAGTCATTCCTCCTTTCTTGGGAACGCAATGCACAGGACTAACCCATCTACTATCAGCAATAGGATATATAATACCAGCTTCAAGAAGTCTTAATACCTCATTCCTTACCACTTCCTTCATCTTCGGAATTAGACGACGCTGATGTTCAACAACAGGCTTTGCATCATCTTCCATATTAATAGCATGTTGGCAAATAGAAGGAGAAATCCCTTTTAAATCATCAAGAGTGTAGCCAATAGCTCCTCGGTGCTTCTTCAATATTTCCAATAACCTTTCTTCTTCAATCTCTGAAAGCTTAGAACTAATAATAACAGGATATATTTTCTTATCATCAATATGAGCATATTTAAGATTATCAGGCAAAGGCTTTAAATCAAAAACAGGATCTTCCTTAGGTGGCGGTGTTGTACCCAGATCTTCCACCGGTAAATCGTGCTTGAGAATAGGTTGGCGAAGAAAAATTTCCTCAAGCTCATCTCTTTCTTTCCTAAAAACTTCACTCTCGCTATCCTCCAAATGTTGCTGCAAAGGATTGTTAGGAACAAGAACAATAGATGCACATTGCTCCATTTTAAAATCATTACTAGGCAAGTCAGCTTTATAAGGAGTTTTAGTAAATTTAGAGAAGTTAAACTCATAAGATTCACCAGCAAATTTAGTCAAAATTTTCTCTTTCTTGCAATCTATAATAGCTCCACAAGTATTTAGAAAAGGTCTACCAAAAATAATAGGAAAATAATCACTAGCAGCAGAACCAAGTACCCAAAAGTCAGCAGGATATTTAATCTTACCGCATAAAACTTCCACATCTCGAACAATACCAATTGGAGAAATAGTTTCTCTATTAGCCAGCTGAATAACTACATCAATATCTTCAAGTTCACAAGAATCAATTTCGTGCATAATCTCCGTGTAAAGCTCATAAGGAATAGCACTAACACTTGCACCAATATCACATAATCCATAATAGCAATGATCACCAATTCTAACAGATAGCATAGGAACACTAGCTTGTTTGGGTTTATTAGGATGTGAAACAATATTAGAAGCATCTTCACAGAAAATAATATGACCATCCTCCACATTTTCAGTCACAAGATCTTTAACTATTGCAACAGCAGGTTCCACTTTTATTTGTTCTTCAGGTTCTACAGGATTCTTTTCACTTTTATGAACCGCACTATTTATAACAGATTACTCCTTCATTTTAGCAGGGAAAGGAGTTTTTTCAATATAAGCTTCAGGAATAACATGATCAGCAGTTTCAACTACAACGCATTTATTAATAGATGAATCAATTTTATCTTTATAAGGTTCATGATACTTATCAAAATTCTTCTTTGGCAATTCATAATGAGAGGCAAAAGCTTTATAAAGATTTACAACAACTTGAGAATCAAGACCATATGTAGCACTCATATTACGAAATTTATCAGTATCCATAAAAGCTTCAATGCATTTATAATCATAAATTATACCTGATTCTCTATCCTTGTCGTTCTCCCAACCTTCAGTATTTTCTTGGATCCGATCAAGAAGGTCCCTTTTAAACTCTTCTTTGTTGCGTGTAAATGATCCAGAACAAGAAGTATCCAGCAAGGTCTTGTCTTGAAAAGAAAGTCTTGCATAGAAATTATCAATAATAACATTACCAGGAAGCTCATGAATGGGGCATTTGAGCATTAAAGACTTCAATCTCCCCCAAGCTTGGGCAATACTCTCTCCATCATGAGGCCAAAAATTATATATGCGATTCCGATCCTTATGAATTTCACTTGGAGGATAGAACTTAGAATAAAACCGGTGCACAATATCATTCCATTCAAGAGAATCCCCATTATCCAGTAATTTATACCAATGCGCCGCTTTACCAGACAGCGATAAAGAGAATAGTTTCTTCCTCACTTCATCCATAGCAATACCTGCACATTTGAATAAACCGCATAATTCATGCAAAAACAGTAAATGATCACCGGGATGGACAGTTCCATCCCCTTCATAGCGGTTATCCATAACACGTTCAATAATTTTCATAGGTATTTTATATGGTATCACTTCCTCACCTGGCACCTCATCCACTACCGTTGCAGTAGTAGTAGATTTCCCAAATAAAAATTGAAGAGAAGATCTCTCCATAATGACTTATAGCAGCAGGCAGAAATAAAATCAGCACAAACAGTAAAGGTTTTCCTTACCAATTCCACTTACCAATAGCGCTTCACTCCCCGGCAACGGCGCCAGAAAATAGTCTTGATGACCCACAAGTATAGGGGGTGTATCGTAGTATTTTCGATAAGTAAGAATGTCGATCCCAACGAGGAGCAGAAGGTGTTGACAAGCAGTTTCGATGAAGGATTCACTGTAAATGCTCACAGACAAGTATTCAGGGGGGTTTGATGTAACAGTTGAATAAAGTACGAGTAAGTAAAGTGCGAGAGTAACAATTGCAGCGAGTGGCCCAATCCTTTTTAGCACAAAGGACAAGCCGGTTTGTTTACTTATAATGACCAAACGTTCTCGAGGACACACGGGATTTTAGTCTAGTGCTTTCGCTACATACGGCTAATTAATCTTCATTGTTATGATAAGTGTTGTGTGGGTGAACCTATGCTAATGTACCACCCTTCCTAGGACTAATACATACTTGTGATTATACCCCTTGCAAGCATCCGCAACTACAAGAAAGTAATTAAGAATAAATCTAACCACAGCCTTAAACTCTGAGATCCTGCGATCCCTCCTGCATCGATATACCAACGGGGGTTTAGGTTTCTGTCACTCCGGCAACCCCGCAATTAGCAAACGAATACAAGATGCATTCCCCTAGGCCCATAAATGGTGAAGTGTCATGTAGTCGACGTTCACATGACACCACTAGAAGAATAACACCACAACTTAAATATCATACCATTGAATATTACTCAACCATAGTTCACTACTAACATTTAGACTTCACCCATGTCCTCAAGAACTAAACGAACTACTCACGAGACATCATATGGAACATGATCAGAGGTGATATGATGATGAATAACAATCTGAACATAAACTTGGTTCAATGGTTTCACTCAATAGCATCAACAACAAGTAGAGATCGATACCGGGAGAGTTTCCCCTATCAAACAATCAAGATCAAACCCAAATTGCTACGGCGATGACGGTGTCCAGCGGTGGAGACGGCGGTGATGATGGTGGAGATGATGATGATGGTGATGGAGATGATGTCCAGCTCGATGACGATGACGATGGCGTCGATTTCCCCCTCCCGGAGGGAATTTCCCCGGCGGATTCCTGCCCGCTGGAGAGCTCTTTTCTCTCTGGTGTTCTCCACCCCGCAGAGGCGGCTGTAACTCCTCGCGAGGTACCCTCTGTGGCTTAGGTTTTCGGGACGAAGGATTTCACGAAGAAAAGGAGGCGAAAGGGGTCGTGGGCCCCCCAAACCACATGGCGACGCGGCCAGGGCATGGGCCGCGCCGCCCTAGGGTGTGGGCCCACCCTGGGTCTTCCTGGCTCCTCCTTCTGGCTTCCTTCGTCATCTTGAAAAATAGGATTTTTGGTATAATTTCCTTCCACAGTTGATCTTCCGAAATATTGCGTTCTGACGGTGCTTTTTCCAGCAGAATCCTGGCTCCGGTGCTTGATCCTCCAATAATGATGAAACATGCAAAATAGATGAAATAACATAAGTATTGTGTCCCAATATGAAATATATCAATGAATAACAGCAAATTATGATATAAAATAGTGATGCAAATTGGACGTATCAGCAGGCGAAGATGACCTGGACCTGTGAGCGTCTTATACTCTTTTCCTGACTTATTTCCTATCATCTTGCATGCTAACTGTGCGCTGTATTTAAATAGCTCTGAAGATGATGATGATGAAGTCCCTCTTGCGAAGAGGGCCAAATTTGTCTCCGATAGAGCTGCATCGGCTAAGGAATCTAATCCTTCTCCCGCGAAGTCGACGCCTCCCTCGCGAACGGTTGTAGAGAAGGTTCCAGTGTCGATAGTTATTCCTCCTGGCGATGTTCCCTACTTCATCGGCTGGTCGCGATCATGTAAGTATTCAACCTGCTTTGCTTTGCCGAGTTTCTATCGACTGAATCTTCATGATCTTACTTTGCCGCAGCCAATTTATGCCACAGTCGATGCGGTGGCGGAATTCGCCGAACAATTCACTCGGGTAGAGGCCGAAAATTCCCAACTTTGAAAGACTATCAGATCTTCGGCTGATCAGGTGCTTGAGGCCAACAGGCTTGCCACTGACGCCAAGAATGAGAACGTCTTGCTGAAGGAAGAGGTGAAGAAGCTGAAGCAGCGGCTGAAGGATGAACAGGATGCCAGGCGTGCAGCGGCGGCTGCAATCGACAAAAAGGAAGGCATCCTTCGCGAGTCCATCAAGGATTTACTAGGTAAAATCCATGGTTCACCGTTTTCTATCTTGGTGTTTCTGTTATTGATTGCTGATCTGTCTTTCTTTCAGACGCTGCCGACATAACCGTCACTCAACGTCATCAGCTTCGGGAGGACTCTGCAGCTGACGCCTTGTCACTTGCTGCCGAGTCTAATGTCCAGGTCCTTGGTCTTTTGAAAAAGGCCAAAGGAGCGCTGTCGAGGTTATACTCGATGATCTTCCCGAAGATGAAGCAGGACGAGACTCTCGACGAGATGGCGGCTTTTTTCCTTGTTGACCCTTCCGATCCTGTGGAGGTATTGAAACGCCGTAGCCGTTTATTTGGGGCGGTTCTTACTTTTCAGTTGCTCATGGGCCATGGGATGGGGTCAGAAT
This sequence comes from Lolium perenne, assembly GCF_019359855.2. Classification (NCBI taxonomy): domain Eukaryota; kingdom Viridiplantae; phylum Streptophyta; class Magnoliopsida; order Poales; family Poaceae; genus Lolium; species Lolium perenne. Next base: position 48,791,664 of record NC_067244.2, read on the forward strand.
TGGAGGAGTTGTCCAAGGCATTGCCTGTCGATGATGACAACCATTTAGTCGACCTTGAGCCTTTCAAACGATCGGCAGTAACTTGTGCCAATCAACTTCTGACGCTGGTAGATGAAGCACAAGCCAAGCCTACTCCCGAATCTGCCCCTGGCGCATCGTCGGCGAATCCTTGAACTTTTTATTTGACTTGTTGTAAATAAGATCAACCATAAATTTGTCGTAGTCCAGTTTTATTTCGGCTCTGTTGCCGATTTGAACATGCTTTTGAATGTATCATATATGCCCAGCGCACCCGATGGGAGGTTTTACTTTGATGCTAGTCTGAACTGGGGACTGTACTGCAGATTCCTCCATCTTCTTCTCGTGCTGAGCTTTTTCTGAACCCTTCGAGTAATGATGAGTCAATCCTCGTTTGCCGCTTGCGCGACCAAGTGTCTAGTTTAGACAGAGATATCACTTCTCTTCGTGCGATGGCGGCCTTGGTGAAGAAAAAGGGGGAGATAGCGACTGCTATCGAACAGTACGCTCTTGATGGTCTTCATATTGCTACCGAAAATTTGGGCTGTAAGTATTAGCCCATCTTCTGCTTTCTGCCATAGTTTGAATGTTCCTTTAACTGATTCTTGTTCCTTTCCAGTCGTAGCTTCAGATGCAGCTGAAGAGAACAAAAGGATCCATGAAGAGGTCGAGGCGATGACTGACGTAGCACACCGAAGCATGATTTATGGCTGCACCGTCCGAAGGCCGTTGTCATGGCGAAGTTTAAGTATCGGGTGGAGAAGGTGCACCATTATTTTGATAAATTCCACGCTCATCTCACGATGGTTTGGAACACTTTATTCCCTCTGGACCAGGCACCCGAAACTTTGTCTGCCTTGTTCACCCGATTCAAGTCTCCCGAAAGGATTCGGCAGCTGGTGCGGAAGGAACTCCTGGCTGGTGCTGAGCTTGCTTTTGCTTCAATATTGGCATGCCATCCATCTCTAGACTTGGGAGCCGTAGCAAACACCGAGAGGAGCTTAGGCCAGTATTATGATGCTGCTAGAGGTCCCGCATACACCATTGTTTCTCGGATGGAGTCGTGCCTAGAGAAGGATCTGAAGGCCCATTGGGACCGGGGAGCCCGACTATGAATGTAATAGCCTTATTTCCTACACAAGATTGTTTTGTATAAATTTATTGCGTACGTTGCACGCTATGTTAATTCGATTGATATTTTATTGTCAAGGGCGGCTGAGTGATCAGTTCAACCTGCTCTCCCGACGACTTCGTTGGATTATGCAATGTTATTGCGAAGCCTTTATGTAAGTTTTGCAAGAGCGAGACCCGTCGACTTAGTCGAGGGAATTAGACGCTTGGCATCGTCACGCGGTGCACCGGTTTGAGCCTTATTTTGTGATAATGTAACCATCGACTGCAGCACTCGCGTATTTTCTCGAGGCTTGGATTGGTTGTTTTTTTTGGTGTGTCACTAATCTTAGCTCCTGTTGAGAGTATTTAATTAATGACACTGCGTGTTTTCTAGGCCAGCGCTCCCGATGGGAGTAAGAGCCGAAGGTAGGGGCCGCAGTCGACCTGTTCAGGTAGTAGGGCCTAAATTGAAGAAAGGAGGCAGAAAACCTGATTAAAACTTTATTCATAACGAAAAGCAACCTTAAAGGCTATTAAATAATAAAAAGCGATCGCGTCCTATGTATAGAACCATCGTAGGTGTGCAATATTCCATGGATTTCCGACATCTTTTCCCGAAGTTGGATTTTTGAGCCTGTACGCTCCTCCTGGTATCACTTCAGTGACGATGTAAGGTCCTTCCCATGGGGACTCGAGTTTCGAGGGTCTTTTTTGTTTTAGCCGAAGTACCATGTCTCCAACACTAAAGCATCGGTTGCGTATTCGTCGGCTGTGATAGTTCCTCAGCGCCTGCTGGTACACTGTGGTTCTGGCTAAAGCAATGTCTCGAGCTTCGTCTAGTAGGTCTACGGCGTCCTGCAGTGCGATGTTGGAAGAGGGTTCTGTGTAAGCCGTCACTCGAGGTGCTTCGAATCGAACGTCGGCTGGCAGGACTGCTTCGGCTCCATGTACCAGAAAGAATGGGGTGTACTGCGTCGACCTGTTAGGTGTGGTACGCAAACTCCAAAGTACCGATGGTAACTCTTCGACCCAAGCTCCCTCCGCGCCTGTGAGACGTTTCTTGAGACCGTCCCCTATTAGACCGTTGATCCTTTCCACCTGACCGTTTGTTTGCGGGTGAGCCACTGATTCGAATTTCAGTTTTATTCCCCTGTCATCACAAAATTCTCGGAATTCTTTGGAGTCAAAGTTAGTTCCATTATCTGTGACGATACTGTGAGGCACGCCGAATCGACATGTTATTTCCTTGAAGAATTGGACTGCTGTTTTTTGCTTTCTGGTTTCGTACTGGTACTGCCTCGATCCACTTTGTGAATTTGTCGACTGCGACCAATAAGTACGTGTGTCCTCCAGGCGATGATCTCGGCAGCGGTCCAACTTGATCGAGTCCCCATTGGGCGAACGGCCATGCCAAGGGTATCGTCATTAGGTCTGTCGCAGGGGCGTGCGGTTTTGGGGAAAACCGTTGGCAAGGGTCGCACTTCATGACCAGATCTCGAGCATCCGACGCCGCCGTTGGCCAATAAAATCCTGCCCTGAAGGCTTTTGCTACGAGAGCCCTACTTCCCGCATGATGCCCACAAGTTCCTTCGTGTATCTCACGCAACAGTGCTCTTCCGTCGTCAGTGGCAATGCACCTTTGGAAGATACCGGAAATGCTGCGCTTGTAGAGTTCACCGTTTACTATGGTGAAGGCTTTCGATTGCCTAACGATTCGTTTTGCTTCTACTGGATCCGCCGGCAGTTCCTGCTTTGTTAGGTATGCTAGGAACGGTTTGGTCCATAGTGGCTCAAGGAGGAGGACTTGTTCGGCAGGGAGAGTTGGAGCTTCGTCGGCAACTTGCTGTGGGTTTGCCTCTGCTTCGTCAGTCGATGGTTTTAGAGGTGCCGACGCCTTCTCTTTTATTGATCGCTGAGTGATCACCTCGTAAAACACTCCGTCTGGGATGGGAGAGTACATGGAGCTGATGTTTGCTAAGGTGTCGACTTCCTCGTTGCTGGCTCTGACGATATGTTTGAGCTCACATCCCTCGAATTTGGCTTCCATATTTTGATACAGTTGCCGATAGGCGATCATGTTGTCGCTAACCGCGTCGCATAGATTCATCGACTGTTGTACTACCAAGTTTGAGTCTCCGTAGATTTCCAGGCGAGTCGCCCCACATGCCTTTGCCATCTTCATTCCATGCAGCAGCGCTTCGTATTCTACTTCATTGTTCGTCGGCAGAGAGAAGTTCATACATAGTATATACTTCATCTTATCCCCCTGTGGTGATATCAGCACCACTCCTGCTGCTGCGCCTGTGCTTCGTTTCGACCCATCGAAATACATTATCCACGATCCCGACATGTCGGGTGCCGCTGGTGTCTGGGATTGGATCCAGTCTGCCACAAAGTCTGGGAGGATTTGGGATTTTATAGCTGTCCGATTAACGTAAGTTATGTCGTGTGGTGCTATCTCGATAGCCCATTGGGACACTCGACCTGTGGCCTCTGGATTGGTCATTATGTTCTTCAACGGTACTTCGCTCACGATGACAATCAGATGCTCTGTGAAGTAGTGCCGTAACTTGCGGGCTGACCTCCATACTGCGTATGCCAGCTTCTGATGATGAGGGTACCTCTGTCTTGCGGGTGTGAGCACTTCACTGAGATAGTAAACGGGCCTCTGCACGCCATGAACTCTCCCTGCTTCTTCTCGTTTGACGACCAAGACGCTGCTAAAGACTTGGGCTATCGCAGCTATATACATGAGTAGTGTTTCCTTCTCACGGGGGGTTACAAGGACTGGAGATGTCGACAAGATTTTCGTCAGATTGTCGAAGGATTCCTGCGCCTCCTTTGTCCACTCGAACTTTTCAGATTTTTTCATCAAATTGTAGAAAGGCAAAGCTTTTTCTCCTAGCTTGGCGATGAACCTGCTAAGCGCCGCTAAACGTCCTGCCAATTGCTGCACTTGGTGCAGATTCTTTGGCGGCTCCATGTCGAGAATAGCTTTGATTTTCAAAGGGTTGGCTTCGATCCCCCTGGCCGAGATGAAGTATCCTAGCACTTGCCCCCCTGGTACTCCGAAGAAGCATTTTTTGGGATTCAACTTGATCTTATACATGTCTAAGTTATCAAAGGTCTCCTGCAGATCATCGACGAGGGTGGCAGTGTGCTTCGTTTTCACCACGATATCGTCAATATAGACTTCGATGTTTCGCCCGATCTGCTCTCCAAGGCAAGCTTGCATGCAACGTTGGTAAGTTGCTCCCGCGTTTTTCAACCCGAAGGTCATGACGTTGTAGCAAAAAACGCCGTGTGGGGTGATGAACGCGGTTAACTCCTGATCTTCTTTCTTCAGTTTGATCTGATTATACCCAGAGTAGGCATCGAGGAAGGAGAGGCGGTCGCATCCGGCTGTGGAATCGACTATCTGGTCAATTCTAGGCAGCGGGAAGTGATCTTTCGGACAATGTTTGTTGAGGCCGGTGTAATCGATACACATACGCAGAGCGGTGGTGTCCTTTTTGGGCACCATGACAGGGTTGGCCACCCACTCTGATTCCTTGAGCTCTCGGATAAATCCTGCTTTACGGAGTCGATTGATTTCCTCACCAATTGCTCTCCTCTTTGGTTCAGAAAATCGATGCATCGACTGCTGCACTGGTTTGGCTGTCGGGTCAACGTTAAGGGCGTGCTCAGCGAGTTCCCTGGGGATACCTGGCATGTCGGATGGTTCCCATGCAAATATCTCCCAGCGCTCACGGAGGAACTCGATGAGCGCGCCTTCCTATGCGACCGTAAGATCAGCCGATATATTGACCGTTTTCTTCGGGTCAGTGGGATGCACCTGCAGCTTCTTGGCTTCCTTTGTAGCATCAAACTCGTCGGATCTTACGTTTCGGTTGTCGGCTGGTGGCTGCGTATGATCCACGGCAGCGTCGATTGCATTGAGTTCCTCCTTAGCACCGAATTTCGAGGCGATCTTCTGGAACTCCCTGTCACAGGTGTCTGATCGGGCAAAACTCCAGTGAACGGTTATTGGGGTCCCGTTGTTGCCTGGCATCTTCAGTTTTAGATACGCATAATGAGGTACGGCCATAAATTTGGCAAACGCCGGCCTGCCGAGGATGGCATGATATTAAGACTCCCAGTCGACTACTTCGAACTCGATCTTTTCTTTCCTGAAATTGGTGGGCGTACCGAAGACTACATCCAATGACGTTTTTCCGAGGGAATAAGCGGGTCGAGTCGGTATAATGCCATGGAATCCTGTGTCAGATTCTCTCAGCATATCGACTGTTAAACCCATTGCTCTCATTGTGTTGGCAAATAGTTGGTTTAAGCCGCTTCCTCCATCCATCAATACTTTGCTCATGTTGTACCCTCCGATCTGCGCCTCAAGGACAAGGGCTGCATGGCCTGGTCTAGGGACAGCGTTCGGGTGGTCTGTCCTGTCGAAGGAGATACTTTGTTCCGACCAGTCGATGAATTCGGGTGTATCGACCATAGCAACTTCTGCGTACTTCACTTCTCGCGAGAATTTCTTGATTTCCCTTTTTGAAAAGCTGGTTTTATGGATCATGCTGACCTGCCCGCGTGGTTCTGGGAATATCTCGGCTGGTACATACTCGTCCTTTTCCATCGGTTCATACGGCTCTGGCACGTATGGTTCCGACCGATAGCTGTAAGATCTTGCCCTCTTCTCCATTATGTGAACTCTTGATATAGCTTCGCTCCTGAGGTCATCACAAAACTGTCGAATCTCCAGGAAGTGTCGGCAGTTCTTCAACAGGTGACTGGATTTCTCCCGACCGTCCTTCGGGTCGATGTAGGAGTGGAGGTAGCATGGCGCATCGAGTTGCTCCGTGGCCGATAAGTACGGTGAACGAGCGCGGCCATGGATCGGTTGCGCGCCCTCCTGACCCCGTTCAGACTGACGAGGGTGAGGTGCTGTACGTTCTTCTTCTCCATGATGCAAGTCCCTTCGCCTTTTCTTTCGCCCCGTTGTGAGATCGAAACTTCCTCGGCTGCCTCCATGCGCGCTTCTAGGTGGGGTTTCCAAAGTTGCTGCCGGGGTTTCATCTGCCGAAACTGAGGGCCCCGAACCGGACGTATTGGTCCTAGGGAGGCGAAGAAAGCCTCCGGAGTCGATGATGAAGTGAACGCCTCCAAAGGTGGCGGTCATGTCGTCACACGATTCTGCAGGAATCGAGTGCGGCGGCTTGAGGTGTGGTACGAACTCGAAGGATCCGCAGCGAATCGAGTCCTTCGGATCTGGAGGTGTTGGTGACTCGAGCACGACCACTGCAGACGTGACTGGTATTGCCGATGCCCTGCCTTGTGCCGACAGGCTTCCCACAGACGGCGCCAATTGTCGAGGGTGCTCCTCGGCAATGCCCTCCGATAGGGGCTTAGGGTTGATGGAATCCTGCAAGCTGACACGAGACATCGGTTCACAGACAAGCGGGGAGAGCGATTTACCCAGGTTCGGGGCCCTCGATGAGGTAAAACCCTTACGTCCTGCCTGTCTGTTCTTGATTATGATGATAACAGGTTACAATGGGGTGCCGAATAGTTCGGCTGTGATCTCGTCGAGATGGCTAATTGCTAGGGTAACCTAGCTCTAAGCTTCTGCTGGCTAAGATCGCTAAGATTGATTGTGTCCCTCGATAGCCCCTCTCCTGGTATTTATATAGGTGGCCAGGTCTCGAGAGGTCTAATCGAGTACGAGTAGGTTTACAGTAGATCTATCTCTAAACTTTCCTTGTTCGGCTTCTTCCGTGTCTTGTACTTCAAGTAATCTTCCGCCGCACCGTCCTAGTGGCCCATCTTGCCATCGGGTACCTTCATGGGCCTCCAGCTGGACCGCATAGGGTAGAGCAACATTGGTTACCCGAAGGGTAATGCCCACATCATCCCTCTTCTCTTTTGTTTACACATGTACTTTAGTTTATTTAAGGATGACACTCCTCCCAACCTTTGCTTTCTCAAGCCATGGCTAACCGAATCCTCGGGTGCCTTCCAACATTTCACATACCATGGAGGAGTGTCTATTACAAAATTAAGTTGCTTACTGATGAATCATAGCAAAACATGTGAAGAGGATTATTAATGAGAGTTAATTAATTGGGGCTGGGAACCCCGTTGCCAGCTCTTTTTGCAAAATTATAGTATAAGTGGATGAAGCCACTAGTCCATTAGTGAAAGCTGCCCAACAAGATTGAAAGATGAAACACCACATACTTCCTCATGAGCTATAAAACATTGACACAACTAAGGGATGATAACTTTTGAATTGTTTAAAGGTAGCACATGAAGTATTTACTTGGAATGGCAGGGAAATACCACATAGTAGGTAGTTATGGTGGACACTGATGGCATAGGTTTGGTTTAAGAGTTTGGATGCACGAGAAGCATTCCCTCTCAGTACAGGTATTTGGCTAGCAAGGTTGATTAGCAAGCATAAGAGTTGAGGGAAACAAACAAATATACATGTGATAGAAATAATCATGCATCTTTCTTGTAAGCACAAATAATTTTAACTTCAGAATACTAAGCTCATATCTAACAAGAAAGAAATATAATGAAACAACATATCTACATGTATTTCTTCTTTTCTACTTAAACTCAAAGTGTTGTTGCTATTGACCAATGCTAAGTTTGCAAAAACCAAATAGATTTACTCAATGCTCCCAAAGTGATACCAATACTTAACAACAAGATCAATCATATAATAGAGATTGCAAACTAAAATAAGATGTGCAATATGTAAATGATAGAACTTCTCATTAATATTCCATAACGATAACTCACACCAAGGGATACATAGATAACCAACTAAAGAGAGATACTTCCACATTGCAAACCATCTTATATGATAACTTCCCTACTCATGATATGACACTACTTGACAGTAAAAAGGTAAAAGATAGTGATGATGTGATACCGCGGCACCCCCCCAAGCTTGGAAGAAACCAAGGGGGTGCCAATACCAATGATGAATTACTCTTTCGGTGGTGATGGTGATGGGACGACCCTGATGGGATCAAGGAACCGCTCTAGCATTCTGCGAAGTCGGTTGTTCTCCGCTTGAAGTATCTCCACTTCCCTTCTCAGAGCATGGTATTGATCACAAAATTCATCGGTAACCCGCAAAGCTTCCTCCAAGGAAGGGAAAGAGTTGAGGTTAGGAGCAGGTGGTAAAGGTCCCTGCAAGTTATGAGAAAAAGAACGCCGAGTGTTAACCGATCCCACCAAGATTTGCTTACTCCCAACAGCTTGTTGCTCTCTTTTTGATGGCATCTTCTTCACTTCCTCCTCGAAACTCTCATCCATCTTTCTCCACTCGGGATCTTGAATATCTTCCTTCGAAAGCCCCTTGCCCTTGTTGTTGGTGACCATGGTGCTTCTAGATCAAAAACAAATCCTGGCAGAAAACAGCTCGAAACAAAACACGTCGAGAAAACGATATACGGACCTCCAGGGGTCCGGGGGATTATATAGCAGAAATTTTCACGACAGAAGGAAAGTACCAGGTCGAACCAGAGTCGGAGAGGGACACCGAGGGGTCATCCTCATAGGGCGGCGCGGCCAGGCTGGGGCCCGCGCCGGCCTATGGGGGCACGCCCTCGTGCGTCTCCTCCTCTCCGTTTCGATCTCATAATTTTTCATATTTTCCGAAAATAGCAAAAACACTGTTCGGAAAGTTAAATGCGGACTTTTTATTACCAGAACTGTTACCTATTCAAAGTCGAACTCTGCAGAACTGTCAATTTGACCTTTGATGAAAGCTTCCGGAGTCACCACTTGGATAACATCAACATCTTCATTATAAGAATCTCCAGAAATATAGTGCTTGAGCCTTTGTCCATTCACTACTTGTGTGGCATCACCTTGCAGAGAACTAATTTTAATTGCCCCTGAACGATACACCTCCACATTGACATATGGTCCTTCCCATTTTGAGAGCAATTTCCCTGCAAAAAATCTGAGACGAGACCGATATAATAGGACTTTATCCCCAACATTAAATTCTCTTTTGATAATTCTTCTATCATGCCATTTCTTAACTTTCTCTTTAAAGAGTTTAGCATTTTCATAAGCTTCACTTCTCCATTCATCTAGAGAACTCAATTGTAGCAATCTCTTCTTACAGACAAGTTTAGGATCTTTATTTAGTTCTCTTACAGCCCAATAAGCTTTGTGCTCTAGTTCTAGAGGTAAATGACAAGCTTTCCCATAAACCATTTTATAAGGTGATATACCCATGGGATTTTTATAAGCAGTTCTATAAGCCCATAGTGCTTCCTTTAATTTACTAGCCCAGTTCTTTCTAGATTTATTAACAGTATTTTGCAAGATAGATTTAATCTCTCTATTTGATAATTCTACTTGCCCACTAGTTTGAGGATGATAAGCAGAAGCAATCCTATGATTAATACCATACTTAGCAAGAGTTTTTCTAAAATCACCATGAATAAAATGAGAACCTCCATCAGTCATAAGATATCTAGGAACTCCAAATCTAGGAAAAATAATATCTAAAAGCATTCTTAAAGAGGTCTAACCATCAGCACTTTTTGTGGGTATGGCTTCCACCCATTTAGTAACATAATCAACAACGATAAGTATATGAGTGTTACCTTCTGAAGAAGGGAAAGGACCCATGAAGTCAAATCCCCAACAATCGAATGGTTCAATAACAAGAGTATAATTCATAGGCATTTCATTGCGTCTGGAGATATTACCAACCCTTTGACATTCATCACAAGATAAAATAAACTTTCTTGCATCTTTGAAGAGAGTTGGCCAATAGAAACCTGATTGTAGAACTTTTTGCGCGGTTCTATCTCCGGCGTGATGTCCTCCATAAGCACTACCATGACACTTACTCAATATCTCTTGTTGTTCATATTCAGGAACACATCTTCGCAGAATACCATCCACTCCTTCTTTATATAAGTGTGGGTCATCCCAAAAATAATGCCTCAAGTCATAAAAGAATTTCCTCCTTTGCTAAGCTGAAAAGGTTCGAGGCAAGTACTTGGAAACAATAAAGTTAGCATAATCAGCGTAACAAGGACTATCTCGCGAGCTCACCTTTATTACAGCCAATTGTTCGTTTGGAAAACTATCATTAACAGGAACAGGATCATAAGCAATATTTTCCAGTCTAGACAAATTATCAGCAACAGGATTATCAGCACCTTTCCTATCTATAATATGTAAATCAAATTCTTGCAAAAGAAGCACCCATCTAATAAGCCTAGGCTTAGCATCTTTCTTTTCCATAAGGTATCTAATTGCAGCATGATCAGTATGAATTGTGACTTTTGAATCAACAATATAGGATCTAAACTTGTCACCAGCAAACACTACAGCTAATAATTCTTTTTCAGTTGTAGCATAATTTCTTTGAGCAGCATCAAGAGTTTTGCTAGCATAATGAATAACATTCAATTTTTTATCTACTCGCTGTCCAAGAACAGCGCCTATAGCAAAATCACTAGCATCACACATAATTTCAAAAGGTAAATTCCAATCAGGAGGTTCAACTACAGGAGCAGTTGTTAAGGCTTTCTTTAGAGTGTCAAAAGCTTCCTTACAATCATCATCAAAAACAAAAGGTACATCTTTTTGAAGAAGATTAGTAAGAGGCTTTGAAATCTTGGAGAAATCTTTAATAAATCTCCTATAAAACCCAGCATGACCAAGAACACTACGAATACCTTTAACATCCCTAGGATAGGGCATCTTCTCAATTGCTTCAACTTTATCTCTATCAACTTCAATACCTCTCTCAGAAATTTTATGTCCCAATGCAATTCCTTCGTTAACCATAAAGTGGCATTTCTCCCAATTAAGAACAAGGTTAGTTTCTTCACATCTCTGCAAAACTTTATCAAGGTTTCGCAAGCAATTATCAAAAGAATTCCCATAGACAGAAAAATCATCCATGAATACCTCTACAATATTCTCACAAAAGCCATGAAAAATAGCAGACATGCATCTTTGAAAAGTAGCAGGAGCATTACATAAACCAAAAGGCATACGCCTATAAGCATAAGTTCCATAGGGACAAGTGAAAGTGGTTTTCTCTTGATCTTTGGTTTTAACAGCAATTTGTGAGAACCCAGAATAACCATCAAGAAAGCAAAAATGAGTATTTTTAGACAACCTTTCTAACATTTGATCAATAAAGGGTAAAGGGTAATGATCTTTCTTAGTAAACTTATTAACTTTTCGATAATCAATGCACATTCTATACCCTACAACTACTCTTTGAGGGATGAGCTCATCATTATCATTAGGCACAACAGTCATTCCTCCTTTCTTAGGAACACAATGCACATGACTAACCCATCTACTATCAGCAATAGGATATATAATACCTGCTTCAAGAAGTTTCAATACCTCATTTCTTACCACATCCTTCATCTTAGGAATTAAACGATGCTAATGTTCAACAATAGGCTTTGCATCATCTTCCATATTGATGGCATGTTGGCAAATAGCGAGAGAAATCCCCTTCAAATCATCAAGAGTGTAGCCAATAGCTCCTCGGTATTTCTTCAATATTTCCAATAACCTTTCTTCCTCAAAATCTGAAAGCTTAGAACTAATAATAACAGGATATATTTTCTTATCATCAATATGAGCATACTTAAGATTATCAGGCAACGGTTTGAAATCAAAAACAGGATCTTCCTTTGGTGGTGGTGTTGTACCTAGATCTTCAACCGGCAAGTCATGTTTAAGAATAGGTTGACGAAGGAAAATTTCATCAAGCTCATTCCTTTCTTACCTAAAGACTTCACTCTCACTCTCCTCCGAATGTTGCTGCAAAGGATTATTAGGAGCAAGAGCAATAGATGCACACTGTTCAACTCTAAAATCATCGTTAGGCAAATCAGCTTTATAAGGAGTTTTGGCAAATTTAGAGAAATTAAACTCATAAGATTCACCCGCAAATTTAGTCACAATTTTCTCTTTCTTGCAATCTATAATAGCTCCACAAGTATTTAGAAAAGGTCTATGTCGAGGGTGCTCTGATGCGTGCAGTTGACACACGTCCGTTGGGAACCCCAAGAGGAAGGTGTGATGCAGACAGTAGCAAGTTTTCCCTCAGAAAGAAACCAAGGTTTATCGAACCAGGAGGAGCCAAGAAGCACGTTGAAGGTTGATGGCGGCGGGATGTAGTGCGGCGCAACACCAGGGATTCCGGCGCCAACGTGGAACCTGCACAACACAACCAAAGTACTTTGCCCCAACAAAACAGTGAGGTTGTCAATCTCACCGGCTTGCTGTAACAAAGGATTAACCGTATTGTGTGGAAGATGATTGTTTGCAGAAAACAGTAAAACAAGTATTGCAGTAGATTGTATTTGATGTAAAGAATAGGACCGGGGTCCACAGTTCACTAGAGGTGTCTCTCCCATAAGATAAATAGCTTGTTGGGTGAACAAATTACAGTCGGGCAATTGACAAATAGAGAGGGCATGACAATGCACATACATGATATGATAAGTATTGTGAGATTTAATTGGGCATTACGATAAAGTACATAGACCGCTATCCAGCATGCATCTATGCCTAAAAAGTCCACCTTCAGGTTATCATCCGAACCCCTTCCGGTATTAAGTTGCAAACAACAGACAATTGCATTAAGTATGGTGCGTAATGTAATCAACAACTACATCCTTGGACATAGCATCAATGTTTTATCCCTAGTGGCAACAGCACATCCACAACCTTAGAACTTTCTGTCACTGTCCCAGATTTAATGGAGGCATGAACCCACTATCGAGCATAAATACTCCCTCTTGGAGTTAAGAGCAAAAACTTGGCCAGAGCCTCTACTAATAACGGAGAGCATGCAAGATCATAAACAACACATAGGTAATAGATTGATAATCACCATAACATAGTATTCTCTATCCATCGGATCCCGACAAACACAACATATAGAATTACAGATAGATCGTCTTGATCATGTTAGGCAGCTCACAAGATCCGACAATGAAGCACATAAGGAGAAGACGACCATCTAGCTACTGCTATGGACCCATAGTCCAGGGGTGAATTACTCACTCATCACTCCGGAGGAGACCATGGCGGTGAAGAGTCCTCCGGGAGATGATTCCCCTCTCCGGCAGGGTGCCGGAGGCGATCTCCTGAATCCCCCGAGATGGGATTGGCGGTGGCGCCGTCTCAGTAAGATTTTCCGTATCGTGGCTCTCGGTACAGAGGGTTTCGCGACGAAGGCTTTAAGTAGGCGGAAGGGCAACGCGGGGGGCCACACGAGGGCCCCACACGCTAGGGCCGCGCGGCCAAGGCCTGGGCCGCGCCACCCTAGTGTGGCGGCGCCTCGTGGCCCCACTTCCTTTCCCCCTCGGTCTTCTGGAAGCTTCGTGCAAAAATAGGACCCTGGGCGTTGATTTCGTCCAATTCCGAGAATATTTCCTTTGTAGGATTTCTGAAACCAAAAACAGCGAAAAACAAAGAATCGGCTCTTAGGCATCTCGTTAATAGGTTAGTGCCGGAAAATGCATAAATACGACATATAATGTGTATAAAACATGTAGATATCATCAATAATGTGGCATGGAACATAAGAAATTATCGATACGTCGGAGACGTATCAGCATCCCCAAGCTTAGTTCATGCTCGTCCCGAGCAGGTAAACGATAACAAAGATAATTTCTGGAGTGACATGCCATCATAACCTTGATCATACTATTGTAAGCATATGTAATGAATGCAGCGATCAATACAATGGTAGTGACATGAGTAAACAAATGAATCATAAAGCAAAGACTTTTCATGAATAGTACTTCAAGACAAGCATCAATAAGTCTTGCATAAGAGTTAACTCATAAAGCAATAAATCAAAGTAAAGGTATTGAAGCAACACAAAGGAAGATTAAGTTTCAGCGGTTGCTTTCAACTTATAACATGTATATCTCATGGATAATTGTCAACATAGAATAATATAACAAGTGCAATATGCAAGTATGTAAGAATCAATGCACAGTTCACACAAGTGTTTGCTTCTTGAGGTGGAGAGAGATAGGTGAACTGACTCAACATAAAAGTAAAAGAAAGGTCCTTCAAAGAGGAAAGCATCGATTGCTATATTTGTGCTAGAGCTTTGGGTTTGAAAACATGAAACAATTTTGTCAACGGTAGTAATAAAGCATATGTATCATGTAAATTATATCTTACAAGTTGCAAGCCTCATGCATAGTGTACTAATAGTGCCCGCACCTTGTCCTAATTAGCTTGGGTTAACACAGATCATCATTGCATAACATATGTTTCAACCAAGTGTCACAAAGGGGTACCTCTATGCCGCCTGTACAAGGGTCTAAGGAGAAAGTTCGCATTGGATTTCTCACTTTTGATCATTCTTCAACTTAGACACCCATACCGGGACAACATAGACAACAGATAATGGACTCCACTTTTAATGCTTAAGCATTCAAAAATTGTTAATATTCTCATAAGAGATTGAGGTTTTATGTCCAAACTGAAACTTCCACCATGATTCATGGCTTTAGTTAGCGGCCCAATGTTCTTCTCTAACAGTATGCATACTCAAACCATTTGATTGTGAAAACCGCCCTTACTTCAGACAAGACGAACATGCATAGCAACTCACATGATATTCAACAAAGAGTTGATGGCGTCCCCAGGAACATGGTTATCGCACAACAAACAACTTAATAAGAGATAAAGTGCATAAGTACATATTCAATACCACAATAGTTTTTAAGGCTATTTTGTCCCATGAGCTATATATTGCAAGGCGAATGATGGAATTTTAAAGGTAGCACTCAAGCAATTTACTTTGGAATGGCGGAGAAATACCATGTAGTAGGTAGGTATGGTGGACACAAATGGCATAGTGGTTGGCTCAAGGATTTTGGATGCATGAGAAGTATTCCCTCTCGATACAAGGTTTAGGCTAGCAAGGTTTAATTGAAACAAACACAAGGATGAACCGGTGCAGCAAAACTCACATAAAAGACATATTGTAAACATTATAAGACTCTACACCGTCTTCCTTGTTGTTCAAAACTCAATACTAGAAATTATCTAGACTTTAGAGAGACCAAATATGCAAACCAAATTTTAGCAAGCTCTATGTATTTCTTCATTAATGGGTGCAAAGTATATGATGCAAGAGCTTAAACATGAGCACAACAATTGCCAAGTATCAAATTATCCAAAACATTTTAGAATTACTACATGTAGCATTTCCCGATTCCAACCATATAACAATTTAACGAAGAAGATTCAACCTTCGCCTTGAATACTATGAGTAAAGCCTAAGGACATATTTGTCCATATGCAACAGCGGAGCGTGTCTCTCTCCCACACAATGAATGCTAGGATCCATTTTATTCAAACAAAAACAAAAACAAAAACAAACAGACACTCCAAGCAAAGTACATAAGATGTGACTGAATAAAAATATAGTTTCAGGGGAGGAACCTGATGATGTTGTCAATGAAGAAGGGGATGCCTTGGGCATCCCCAAGCTTAGACGTTTGAATCTTCTTAAAATATCCAGAGGTGAACCACCGGGGCATCCCCAAGCTTAGAGCTTTCACTCCTCTTGATCATAGTATATCATACTCCTCTCGTGACCCTTGAAAACTTCGTTCACACCAAACTTCAAGCAAACTCATTAGAGGGTTAGTGCATAATAAAAAATTCATATGTTCAGAGGTGACACAATTATTCTTAACACTTCTGGACATTGCACAAAGCTACTGGACATTAATGGATCAAAGAAATTCATCCAACATAGCAAAAGAGGCAATGCGAAATAAAAGGCAGAATCTGTCAAAAACAGAACAGTCCGTAAAGACGAACCTGGAAGGGGCACTTAACTTGCTCAAACGGAAAAACTCAAAACTAATGAAAGTTGCGTACATATCTGGGGATCACGCACGTAAATTTGCAGATTTTTTTGATTTTTTTACAGAGACTTCTGCGCGAATTCGTGACAGACAGCAATGCTGTTTCTGTGGAGCAATCCAAATCTAGCATCAACTTTACCATAGAGACTTTACTTGGCACAAAAACATGATAAGGAGAGGTTGCTACAGTAGTAAACAACTTCCAAGACTCAAATATAAAACAAAGTACTGTAGTAAAAACATGGGTTGTCTCCCATAAGCGCTTTTCTTTAACGCCTTTCAGCTAGGCGCAGAAAGTGTATATCAAGTATTATCAAGAGATGAAGCATCGGCATTACCCTGGGTGTTGGGAGTTGCCTCAACTATGCATTTTATCTTATCTATGTGAGTTTCAGAGGCTCCCTTTTCATTATTCTTAGGTTTGCTATCCTCGTCAAACAAATTTTCAGGGACAAGCCAACCATAATTAGTTTCTAGAGCATCGCTCATTCCTAGGAGCTTACAAAGTATTGTTGTCTTAATCTCCCCACCATCATTAATATTATTAGTGTACCTTACTCTCTCCATGTCCATCTTTTCAAGGATACTAACAAAATTGGTATAAGAGCCAAGCATATTGTATTTAATAAAGACATTTCTAGCCTCTCTTGCTACACCACCAAATTCTTTAAGAAGGGTTTCTAAAACAAAATCTTTCTTTTCCCCTTCTTCCATATCACCAAGTGTGAGAAACATGTGTTGGATTATAGGATTAAGATTAACAAATTTAGTTTCCAACATGCGAACTAAAGAAGCAACAACAATTTCATAAGTAGGAGCAAGTTCTACCAAGTGTCTATCTTCAAAATCTTCAGCTGTACTAACATGAGTGAAAAAATCTTCTATATTATCTCTTCCAATTATAGACCCTCGTCCTACCGGTTTGTCTTTTAGAGTGTACTTAGGAGGAAACATGATGAAATAAACAAAAGGTAAATAAAGTAAATGCAAGTAACTAATTTTTTTTTTGTGTTTTTGATATGGAGAACAAGACAGTAAATAAAGTAAAGCTAGCAACTAATTTTTTTGTGTTTTGTTTAAGTGCAGCAAACAAATAGTAAATAAAATAAAGCAAGACAAAAATAGAGTAAAGAGATTGGATTGTGGAGACTCCCCTTGCAGCGTGTCTTGATCTCCCCGGCAACGGCGCCAGAAATTTAGCTTGATGCGTGCAGTTGACACACGTCCGTTGGGAACCCCAAGAGGAAGGTGTGATGCGGACAGTAGCAAGTTTTCCCTCAGAAAGAAACCAAGGTTTATCGAACCAGGAGGAGCCAAGAAGCACGTTGAAGGTTGATGGCGGTGGGATGTAGTGCGGCGCAACACCAGGGATTCCGGCGCCAACGTGGAACCTGCACAACACAACCAAAGTACTTTGCCCCAACGAAACAGTGAGGTTGTCAATCTCACCGGCTTGCTGTAACAAAGGATTAACCGTATTGTGTGGAAGATGATTGTTTGCAGAAAACAGTAAAACAAGTATTGCAGTAGATTGTATTTGATGTAAAGAATAGGACCGGGGTCCACAGTTCACTAGAGGTGTCTCTCCCATAAGATAAATAGCATGTTGGGTGAACAAATTACAGTCGGGCAATTGACAAATAGAGAGGGCATGACAATGCACATACATGATATGATAAGTATTGTGAGATTTAATTGGGCATTACGACAAAGTACATAGACCGCTATCCAGCATGCATCTATGCCTAAAAAGTCCACCTTCAGGTTATCATCCGAACCCCTTCCGGTATTAAGTTGCAAACAACAGACAGTTGCATTAAGTATGGTGCGTAATGTAATCAACAACTACATCCTTGGACATAGCATCAATGTTTTATCCCTAGTGGAAACAGCACATCCACAACCTTAGAACTTTCTGTCACTGTCCCAGATTTAATGGAGGCATGAACCCACTATCGAGCATAAATACTCCCTCTTGGAGTTAAGAGCAAAAACTTGGCCAGAGCCTCTACTAATAACGGAGAGCATGCAAGATCATAAACAACACATAGGTAATAGATTGATAATCACCATAACATAGTATTCTCTATCCATCGGATCCCGACAAACACAACATATAGAATTACAGATAGATGATCTTGATCATGTTAGGCAGCTCACAAGATCCGACAATGAAGCACATAAGGAGAAGACGACCATCTAGCTATTGACATGGACCCATAGTCTAGGGGTGAACTACTCACTCATCACTCCGGAGGCGACCATGGCGGTGAAGAGTCCTCCGGGAGATGATTCCCCTCTCCGGCAGGGTGCCGGAGGCGATCTCCTGAATCCCCCGAGATGGGATTGGCGGCGGCGGCGTCTCAGTAAGGTTTTCCGTATCGTGGCTCTCGGTACAGAGGGTTTCGCAACGAAGCCTTTAAGTAGGCGGAAGGGCAACGCGGGGGGCCACACGAGGGCCCCACACACTAGGGCCGCGCGGCCAAGGCCTGGGCCGCGCCACCCTAGTGTGGCGGCGCCTCGTGGCCCCACTTCTTTTCCCCCTCGGTCTTCTGGAAGCTTCGTGCAAAAATAGGACCCTGGGCGTTGATTTCGTCCAATTCCGAGAATATTTCCTTTGTAGGATTTCTGAAACCAAAAACAGCAGAAAATAGCAACTGGCTCTTCGGCATCTCGTTAATAGGTTAGTGCCGGAAAATGCATAAATACGACATGTAATGTGTATAAAACATGTAGATATCATCAATAATGTGGCATGGAACATAAGAAATTATCGATACGTCGGAGACGTATCATGCTCCTCGGCAATGCCCTCCGATAGGGGCTTAGGGTTGATGGAATCCTGCAAGCTGACACGAGACATCGGTACACAGACAAGCGGGGAGAGCGATTTACCCAGGTTCGGGGCCCTCGATGAGGTAAAACCCTTACGTCCTGCTTGTCTGTTCTTGATTATGGTGAAAACAGGTTACAATGGGGTGCCGAATAGTTCGGCTGTAATCTCGTCGAGATGCTAGTTGCTAGGGTAATCTGGTCCTAAGCTTCTGCTGGCTAATATTGCTAAGGTTGAACGTCCCCCCGATAGCCCCTCTCCTGGCCTTTATTGTCAACACCCGGATTTTTAAGTCCAGATGCCTATTATGCCATTCATCGCAATCCCAGGAAATTGTTTTTGCGAGACATAATAGATTGATATCACAGCACATCATTCATTACAACATCGTAATTGTCTTACAACAAAGGATCACATGATCCAGTCTCATTACAATAGTAGATGATCTATTGATCAATTACAAAACACATAGCGGAAGCGAAGTAGCGTAGTAGTAGTCCATCTATTCCACAGGCAACTGTTGACGTCAGGAGTGATCCTAGTTGTCGTAGACGTCCTGCTGTCCTTCTTCCGGGTTCTGGTACTCCTCTTCATAGTCTGGCCATTTGAATAGCCAGGGACAAAGCCATGAGTACTTTAAAGTACTCGCAAACTAATACTAAGGTAAGTATTATCAACTATGGAAGGGAATGCTAAGCTCTAGTTTCATTTGCATAAAGCCAGTTTTATTTCATAAGCACCTTAGTAAACCAAGACTTTTCATTTGCCTAACTTAACTCAAGTGGGAACATTAGTGTCATTCCCACAACTCAGTTGTGATTCAAAGTCAAAGTCACCTTTCAATTCAAGTCACAAGTCACCATTCATATTTTTAGAAAAGTTCTGATGACGGAACAGTATGGCCTTTCCAACTGTCCATAACCGAGGACGCGGCTATTCGAATAGGTTTAACTCTGCAGAGGTTGTACACTTGTGCCACAACAATTGCAATAGTTCGTCGGGGAGTAAGCGGCCCTGATTTATCGTACGCAGTACGCGAACTACCAATCCTAACCTTTCATTTACATACTCTAGTATAGGCACCTCTCCCCATGAGCTTGGCCTCCCAGTGAAGACAGACAGTCAGCCTGGGAACTGCACAGGGCTTGGGCCGGACATTCACCTCATTTCACGTCATTTCACATCACTTCACCAGTACGGAGGCAGCCTCGGCATAACCCCTATGACGCTTGTTCAGAGGGAACCCATACTAAAATACATAAGTTTCCAGCTAAGCCTTACCCAGATTCAGGTATTGTGGGGGTACTTGTAAAATTGGAATGGTATCGCATCCGAACCCAACCATCAGTGTTTTTTGTAAAATTCACCAAGTCATTCACCAGTCATATTCACCTTCAAAATCTCTCAATAGAATGACTCATCATTCCAAGGTTTTCAAAGTCATTTCAATTCACAAGTTCCCAACTAGAGTAGTCACTTTTAATATTGAGCACTAGCCACTAGTTATGAGGGGTGCTAAGTATCTTGGAGCTTGCTAGGCTAAGTGTGATTCTCTTGTACTACTCTATAATTCAACCCAGTGAATCATAATCAAAAAGTAACTTTGATAAATAAAATCAAATAAAGCTTGTAAGGTAAAAACTTGGGATAGGTTCATAAGGTAAAAATGTAATGGTGCCTTGCTCTTGTAGAGCTTTGCACTTTGCAAGAATATAAACTTGCAACCAAAATGGTTTGCATTAGTCTAGCTTGCATTGGTAATAGCTTGCAAGAATATTAGCTTGCCTTGGTTGGGGAAATGATCAAAGTGATCTTCTTCTCCTTCTTCTTGGTAGAATACCTCCTCCTCCTGATAGTCTCCGGTACTAGCGTCTATAATCGAATACGAGATATACAATCACCATACAACACTTAAGTATTCTTAATTAGCCTTAATGGCTCACACAATTTATCTAGCATCATTACTTATCATTTATCCAACAATTATTCTTGGGTTTCCTTATTTAACATTAGGAAAATAATTTCCTCTCATTGAAAGTTGAAATTAGGGTTTCTCTTTGGTTTGGAGAAATAATTTCCTCTCATTGAATCTTCTTAAGATTTAATCTTCTCAAATAACCAGGGGTGATCCCATGTTGACCAAGGTCAACACTTCTCAATTAGTATTTGAGAAAAGTGATTTAAATGAGATTCATCATCTCATGTGTTTTAAATAACCTTTGCAATTTAATTACTATGTTGATTCAAAATCTACAAGTGAGCAAGTATGAGCCTAAGCATTTAAAGGTCAACACATTACTTCATATCACTTGTGAGAATGATTTAAATGAGGTGCTACACCTCATAGATTTAAAATCTTAAATTTGGAAAATAATTTAAATGGGCTAGTAATGGCTACACAGCCATTATTTGATTCTAACCCATGCTCATATACAGTACCCATATCATATTTTTACATAATCAAATAGAGTATTTGAAAAGTGAATTATGAGAGTTGGAAACAACTCAAAATCATTTATGGTTGATTTTTAATAATTGTTTGATGTTTGAAAAGCTACTGCTTTGTTATTTTTACTATTCAAATTCTACAACATATTTTGATTTGAATCCAGTGTGGTTGGATGGGGCCTTTCATGAGCTTTCTATATATATAAAATTTGTAAAATTTGGCTCAGTAGATTTGTCCCTATTAAATTTTGAAACTAGCATCAGATTGCAAATTAAATGAAAAAGAATTAAACCAAGTTTGAATTCAAACGGGGGCGGGAAAGTAAACGGGCCAGGTGGAGAACGAGGGAGTTGGGCCGGCCCAGCTATGCCCGCGGCGCACACGGGCCAGCTGACAGCGTGGGACAGGGTTTTCAGTGCGTTTTAAAATGCCGAAGCGGTATGCAGCGCTGTGGGCCGTCGGATTAAAGGAGAATCGAGCGGTTGTGGTTCGTCCTCGTCGGCGACGAGCTCCGGCTAGGTCCAAACCCTACCGGCGGCCAGAGGGGTCGCTAGGGGATACCTGGGGCTCCGGCGAGGCTCGGCGAGGCGGGCGTTCGGCGTGGAAGACGACGGCGAGGCGAACGAGGGTCGGGAGAGGTGCTGAGGGGGTCGGAGTCGTCGCCTCCGTCTGGCTGCTGTCGCGGCGGACTCCGGTGAAATTCCGGTGGCCTAGGGCTTAATTGGAGAGGGGAAGGAGTCAGGGAGGCTCAGGAAGGAGAGGGGAATGCGAGAGTGTGAATAAATTGTCTCGGGGCGGCCTGCTTTTATAGTGGCGAGGTGGACCGAGGCGGAGCAGGGCAGGTCGTCGTCGTCGTCAAGGCTATGGTGGGCTAGCGTCATCGGCGAGGGTTCGGCCGTGTTGGCGATGTCACCGCGGACACGACGGGCGTCCTGGCGTTGAAAATGGAGCACGGGAGCGTCGGCGTCATCACCATGTACCTGCGCACGGTGGCGGACGGTCGTCGTTGTGGGCGTCGTCTGCAGCTCGTCCGCGGCCAATTAGAGATGTCCTCGAGCTCGCTGACGTCGAGGGGAGGCTGCAGGTACAAGGAGAGGTCGCGGGGTGGGTGGAGTCGACGGGGCACGACGGTGTACGGGCGTGTCCGTGGCCAGGCCTGTGCGCGCGCTGGCATGACGGGTCGTGGTGACCACGTCATGTTCCAGGTGCTGCGAGTCGTCTACTGGCCAGGGACCATGTCTAGCAAGTACAGGGCGATGAGGTGAGGCTATGTGACAAGGGCAGAGGAAGAGAGAAGGACCAGAGGCAGGTTTGACATTGGGGTGACCATGATGGTCGGCATGGTCGTGTCCTTGATGGCTTGTGCATTGTTCTTGTGCTCTGGGTGCATGGCAAGGTTGAGTGGTGTGAGTCCAGGCTATTTGACATATTGGGCAAAGTTGGAGAGGTCTAGAGCATGCACATTTGATCAAAGCCAAATGTGTGTGTGACATAACCAAGGTACTAGGCATGGTTGTGTGTGATGGTGATCATGGCAAGGATGTGTGAGGTCATGGTGGGGTTTTAGAGGTACCAAGCACTATAGATGAGCTCAAGCTAGAAAAAGGGGAGGAGGTACAAAGTGGTTGGAAAAGTGGTGGTACCCTAATTTTACTCTATGTAACAAAAATGTCACATGCAATGGTCTCACTTGGGTTTGAATTTTTACCATCTTGCTGCATAGATAGGTTCTAAATGATATTGGGCAACTACTCATGGCATTGGTTTGAATTTTGGGAAAGATTTGTGAAGATTCTAAATTTGGAGGGAATCTAGAATTGGTTTCAAAGTGGCATTTTGGCTTGCCTAATGTGAGCAATGGTCAACTCTCTGGTCAAAGTGGTCAACATGAAAGTTACTCACCTTGACCTGGTCTTGGATGACATGGCTTTGGTTGACCAAGTTTGGTTGCAGAAACAAAAGATAGATGGGTGCAAAGTGGGGAAGAAATTATAAATAGCCCAAATGACCATTATCACATGTTATTGAAATTTGATTTTTCTCTTGGTTTGATTCTGGTTTCTTTGGGTCAATTGTGTTTGGTTTTCATATATAAGAGTTTTACAAACAATAGATCAAGCAATGGTGGCCTTGGTTGAAGATTTGCAAATTTGGCTAAGTGTATGTGAGTGAATTTTGGGGATTTTCTCCCTATTTGATTTCTCTCCATTTGAGTTGACTTTTGTTGACTCTAATGTGATTCTTATTGGTTTAGAAACATTTTAAGACCATTGAATCCATTTCAAAAGGTCTTGATCAAAGATTTGCAAAAATGGCCATAACACATAAGAGGTGATGTGTTAAATTTTATTATTTTTGTAAATTGTTCACCTTGCTTTACTTGGGCATGGGTTAGGGTGAATTTAGTGTTATATTAGGTTGAGAGATGGTTTCCCATCATTTGGTCAAGGTTTAGAGTCATAGGTCAAAGTTTGGTGAAATGGCTATGTGTCACATATGCTTCTATGCATATGTTGCATTTGATTTTTAATTTGACTTTGCTTGACCCAAATGGTGTTGTTGAGTGTTGAAATGGTATATGGAAGTGATCCAACCATTCACAACAAGTCCTAGGGTCAATCTTCTCAAATTCACAAATTTGCACTTTTCTCTCATTGCCTCTATGGCATTTTTAGTTTCTTTTTAATTTCTTTGGAAACCACTTGGAATTGGTTTGATAGGTACTAGGTAAGGTGTATGAAGGTTTTCCAAACCTTTAAACAAAGTAGAAAAGCATAGGGTAAAGATTTATAAAAATAGCCATAGGCACATATACCTTTTTCTTATTTAATTTCCTTTTATTTCATTTTAACTTGGATTGGTAAAAGGGAGTGGGGTTTAGGGTTTAAGAGTATTTCAATATACTTTAACAAGCAATCGTGGCAATAGCACAAGAATTCAACAAGATTACTATGCATCAAACTTAATTTAATTAAAGTTTTTGTTGGTTCCAAATTTTGGAACTAGGGAAATTCATTTTGTTTTCTTTTGAAATTTTTGGGATGTTACATTTATATAGGTGGCCAGGTCCTGAGAGGTCTAATCGAGTACGAGTAGGTTTACAATAGATCTATCTCCAATCTTTCCTTGTTCGGCTTCTTCCGTGTCTTGTACTCCAAGTAATCTTCCGCCGCACCGTCCTAGTGGCCCATCTTGCCATCAGGTACCTTCATGGGCCTCCAGTTGGACCGTGTAGGGTAGAGCAACATTGGTTACCCGAAGGGTAATGCCCACATCAGTAGCCCCCGAGTGTCTAGCCGAACATAGTTCGGGTAGAGACTAAAGCATGTCCTCTTCCGAGGTTCTTCTCCTCGATCATTCTTGCCTTTCCTCTATCTTCTATCTTCTATCGGGTGCGCGTCAGCGCTCCCGATGGGAGTAGCCCCCGAGTCTAGGTACGGATGCTTGCAATCCGTGCGTAGACTCAAGTTGTACTACCCGAACATCTTCTTCTGCTGAAGTTTTTCCTGCAAGTCTTTGTAGACCATCCGATACATTTTCTTTATGCAAGGGATAATGAATAACGTGCCCAACTTTTGTTGGTTAACTGCCGATGGCAAAACAACGTTACCCTACACAGAATCAAGTCCCCGGGCATGATCCTGGAGTGAGAAAAAAGTTTTATCGGGTGCGCGTTCAGCGCTCCTGCCCCCGAGCCTAGGTGCGGATGCTCGTAATCCGTGCGTAGGCTCAAGTTGATCACCCGATACTTTCTTATCTCTTCGTATGTAATCAACAGTGCCCATGACGTCACTGATGACACGCCGTTGTTGTGACCTGATTGACAAGACTTGACCTCCCGGGCCCACCCTAGTTCTGCGCAGGTAGTTTTTAGGTTTTGACCAGTGCACGCGCAACGACCGAGGCATTTCCTCGAGTTTCGCGCGACGTGGGAATAATGGGCCGCCGGTTCCATCCTGTTTTCAAGTGCCACGTGTACAGCTAGATTCACTCCACCTCCCACGACGCCTACGGAGTTATGGCCATGATCTCATGTTAATCCTTATGGTATAAATAGAGGGCTTCCTCATTTTTACTTGTTACACCTCCTACTGCTCATCTCCTTCGCGCATCCTCTCCTCCTTCCTGCATCCTTCCCTCAGAAGCTTCAAGCGCCATGGGTAAAAAGAAGGGTGCTAGTGCTTCGGGCGCGGCCAAAGTTAGCCGTGATTGGAGTGCCTCCGCCATTTCCAACCGCGACATCAACAAACTGCGGGCCCTCGGATTCATCTCCGCGTCTGAGGACGATATTCGCCTTCCAGGTGCAGTTTCTCGCCCAAAGCCCCCAAAGGGCTTCACCGTCATGTTCACCGCTTTTTTGTTTCGTGGCCTCTCTCTTCCAGCACACGAATTCCTTCGCTCTCTTCTTTTCTTCTACGGGATTCAGCTCTAGCAGCTGACCCCAAACTCCATCCTCCACCTTTCTATCTTCATCACTATCTACGAAGCCTTCCTTGGCATCGACCCTCACTGGGGTCTCTGGAGGAAGATCTTCTACGTGAAGCGCCATAACGATAGCAATGGCCCCCCCCCCCGTCGTCGGTGGCGTTGGCTTTGTTGTTAGGAAGGAAGTCGACTACTTTGACTATCCAATGAAGGAGTCCGTCCAAGGCTGGCGCAACAAGTGGTTTTACCTGCGAGACCCGTTGGTGCCTGGGCGACGCTTGAACCTTCCTCCCTTTGAAGATAGGCTGATAGCTAAGCCAAAGAAATCTTGGCAAAACATTCTTTCTCCCGAAGAGAGATTGACAGTCGACAGGCTGTTCAACCAAATAGTCATTCTGAAGAACACGGGAGGCTTGACAATGTGCGGTACTGAGGTTGTCTCGGTGTTCCTCCAACATCGAGTGCAACCGTTAATGTCTCGCCCCCACCAGCTGTGGCTTTACACAGGCAAGGAGGATGAATCCAGAGTTAGCTCTGCCGAACTTTCGGCTGAAGACCTCCGGGACGAAGTCCGCCGCTTAACGTGCCTTAGTATGAGGAACAACATCGTCCTGACGTCGGCACGTTCACCTTATGATTCTGATCATCCTCCAACTGAGGTAATCCTTTGTCTTGTTTCTTTTCTTCTGCTATTATTATTCCTTTACCCGTCGTGTCTTCACAAACTTCTTTTCCTTTAGCAGGCGCTCGCTGCTGCCCGATGCTATCCTCCTACACCCGAAAGCGGTGTGGTACTAGAGGATGACGACGAGGATTCTGACGGAACCGAGGAGGCCCCGCACGCCCTTGAGGACAGCGATGTCCAAGAAGAAGAGGCTACTGAAGACGACGCCTACATCAGGAGTAGGCGTCGGAAGCAGGTGCACGATGAATTTATCACTACGGCTGAATCAAGTCCTAGCGGAGGAGATAATGATGCCGATGAAACTGCCGTGCCACCTCCTGTCATGAAGAGTTCAACAAGCTTCTTTGCAGGCGAAGATGACCTTGACCTGTGAGTGCCTTATACTCCTTTCTCGATTTACTTCCTATCATCTTGCATGCTAACTGTGCACTGTTTTCAAGTAGCTCTGATGATAACGATGATGAAGTCCCTCTTGCAAAGAGGGCCAAATTTTTCTCTGAGAGAGCTGCATCGGCCAAGGAATCCAATCCTTCTCCCGCGAAATCGACGCCTCCCTCGCGAACGGTTGTAGAGAAGGTTCCAGTGTCGACGGTTATTCCTCCTGGCGATGTTCCTACTTCATCGGCTGGTCGTGACCATGTAAGTATTCAACCTGCTCCTCGTTGTCGAGTTTCTCTTTATATCGACTGAATCCTTATGATCTTATTTTGCCGCAGCCAATTTATGCCACAGTCGATGCTGTGGTGGAGTTCGCCGAAGAGTTCACCCGACTAGAAACCGAAAACTCCCAACTTCGAAAGACCATCAGATCTTCGGCTGATCAGGTGCTTGAGGCCAACAGGCTTGCCACTGACGCTAAGAATGAGAACGTCTTGCTGAAGGAGGAAGTGAAGAAGCTGAAGCAGCGACTGAAGGATGAGCTAGATGCCATCAGGGATTTGTTAGGTAAAGCCCATAGTTCACCGTTTTTTGTCTTGGTGTTTCTATTATTGATTGCTGATCTGTCTTCATTTCAGATGCTGCCGACCTAACCGTCACCCGACGTCATCAGCTTCGGGAGGACTCTACAGCCGATGCCTTGTCACTTGCTGCCGAGTCTAATGTCCAAGTACTTGGTCTTTTGAAAAAGGTCAAGGGAGCGCTGTTGAGGTTATACTCGATGATCTTCCCGAAGATGAAGGAGGACAAGACTCTCGACGAGATGGCGGCTTCTTTCCTCGTTGACCCTTCCGAGCCTGTGGAGGTATTGAAACGCCGTAGCCGTTTATTTGGGGCGGTTCTTACTTTCCAATTGCTCATGGGCCATGGGATGGGATCAGAATTGGAGGAGTTGTCCAAGGCGTTGCCTGTCGATAACGACAATCATTTAGTCGACCTTGAACCTTACAAGCGATCGGCAGTTACTTGTGCCAACCGACTTCTGAAGCTAGTAGATGAAGCTCAAGCCAAGCCTGCTCCCGAATCTGCCCCTAACTCGTCATCAGCGAATCCTTGAACTTTTCATTCGTAACTTCGTCGTAGTCAAATTTTATTTCGGCTCTGTTGCCAATTTGAACATGCTTTGGAATGTATCACATATGCCCAGCGCTCCAGATGGGATTTTTTACTTTGATACTAGTCTGAATTAAGGATTGCACTGCAGATTCCTCCGTCTTCTTCTCGTGCTGAACTTTTTCCGAATCCTTCAAGTAATGATGAGTCAAGCCTCGTTCGCCGCTTGCGTGACCAAGTGTCTAGTTTAGACAGAGATATCACTTCTCTTCGTGCGATGGCGGCCTTGGTGAAGAAAAAGGGGGAGATAGCAACAACTATCGAATAGTACGCTCTTGATGGTCTCCATATTGCTACCGAAAGTTTGGGCTGTAAGTATTAACCCGTGCTCTGCTTTCTGCAATAGTTTTGAATATTCCCTTAACTGGTTCTTATTCCTTTTCAGTCGTAGCTTCAGATGCGACTGAGGAGAACAAGAAGATCCATGAAGAGGTTGAGGCGATGACTGACGTTGCGCACCCGAATCACGGTTTGTGGCTGCATCGTCCGAAGGCTGTTGTCATGGCGAAGTTTAAGTATCGGGTGGGGAAGGCGCATTATTACTTTGATAAGTTCCATGCTCATCTCACGATGGTTTGGAACACCTTGTTTCGTCTAGACCAAGCGCCCGAAACCTTATCTGCCTTGTTCACCCGATTCAAGTCTCCCGAAAGGATTCGGCAGCTGGTGCGGAAGGAACTCCTGGCTGGTGCGGAGCTTGCTTTTGCTTCAATATTGGCATGTCATCCATCTTTAGACTTGGGAGCCGTAGCAAACACCGAGAGGAGCTTAGGCCAGTATTATGATGCCGCTAGAGGTCCTGCATACACCGTTGTTTCTCGGATGGAGTCGTGCCTTGAGAAGGATCTGAAGGCCCATTGGGACCGGGAAGCTCGACTATGAGTGTAATAGCCTTATTTCCTGCATAAGATTATTTGTTGCGTATGTCGCACGCTATGTTAATTCGATTGATATTTTATTTGTCGGGGGCGGCTGAGTGATCAGTTCAACCTGCTCTCCCGACGACTTCGTTGGATTATGCAATGTTATTGCGAAGCCTTTGTGTAAGTTTTGTAAAAGCGAGACCCGTCGACTTAGTCGAGGGAATTAGACGCTTGGCATCGTCACACGGTGCACCGGTTTGAGTCTTATTTTGTGACAATGTAACCATCGACTGCAGCACTCGCGTATTTTCTCGAGGCTTGGATTGGTTGTTTTCTTTTTGTGTGTCACTAATCTTAGCTCCCGTTGAGAGTATTTAATTAGTGACACTGCGTGTTTTCCGGGCCAGCGCTCCCGATGGGAGTAAGAGCCGAAGGTAGGGGCCGCAGTCGACCTGTTCAGGTGGTAGGGCCTAAATTGAAGAAAGGAGGCAGAAAACCTGATTAAAACTTTATTCATAAGGAAAAACAACCTTAAAGGCTATTCAAATAATAAAAACGATCACGCCCTATGTGTAGAACCGTCGCAGGTGTGCGATATTCCATGGATTTCCGACATCTTTTCCCGAAGTTGGATTTTTGAGCCTGTACGCTCCTCCTGGTATCACTTCGGTGACGATGTAAGGTCCTTCCCATGGAGACTCGAGTTTCGAGGGCCTTTTTTGTTTTAGCCGAAGTACCATATCCCCAACGCTAAAGCACCGGTTGTGTATTCGTCGACTGTGGTAGTTCCTCAGCGCCTGATGGTATACCATGGTCCTGGCTAAAGCAATGTCTCGAGCTTCATCTAGTAGGTCGACAGCATCTTGCAGTGCGATGTTGGAAGAGGGTTCTGTGTATGCCGTCACTCGAGGTGCTTCGAATCGAATATCAGCTAGCAGGACTGCTTCGGCTCCATGTACCAGAAAGAATGGGGTGTACTGCGTCGACCTGTTAGGTGTGGTACGCAAACTCCAAAGTACTGATGGTAACTCTTCGACCCAAGCTCCCTCTGCGCCTGTAAGACGTTTCTTGAGACCATCCCCTATTAGACCGTTGATCCTTTCCACCTGACCGTTTGTTTGCGGGTGAGCCACTGATGCGAATTTCAGTTTTATTCCCCTGTCATCACAAAATTCTCGGAATTCTTTGGAGTCAAAGTTAGTCCCGTTATCTGTGACGATACTGTGAGGCACGCCGAATCGACATGTTATTTCCTTGAAGAATTGGACTGCTGTTTTTGCCTTCTGGTTTCGTACTGGTACTTCCTCGATCCACTTTGTGAATTTATCGACTGCGACTAATAAGTATGTGTGTCCTCCAGGCGATGATCTCGGCAGTGGTCCAACTTGATCGAGTCCCCATTGGGCGAACGGCCACGCCAAGGGTATCGTCATTAGGTCTGTTGCAGGGGCGTGCGGTTTTGGGGCAAACCGTTGGCAAGGGTCGCACTTCATGACCAGATCTCGAGCATCCGACGCAGCCGTTGGCCAGTAAAATCCTGCCCTGAAGGCTTTTGCTACGAGAGCCCTACTTCCCGCGTGATGCCCGCAAGTTCCCTCGTGTATCTCATGCGGCAGTGCTCTTCCGTCGTCGATGGCGATGCACCTTTGGAGGATACCGGAAATGCTGCGCTTGTAGAGTTCACCGTTTACTATGGTGAAAGCTTTCGATCGCCTGGCGATTTGTTTTGCTTCTACTGGATCCGCCGGCAGTTCCTGCTTTGCTAGGTACGCCAGGAATGGTTTAGTCCATAGTGGCTCAAGGAGGAGGACTTGTTCGGCTGGGAGAGTTGGAGCTTCGTCGGCAACTTGCTGCAGGTTTGCCTCTGCTTCCTTAGTCGATGGTTTTAGAGGTGCTGGCGCCTTCTCTTTTATTGATCGCTGAGTGATCACCTCGTAAAATACTCCATCTGGGATGGGAGAGCACATGGAGCCGATGTTTGCTAAGGTGTCGGCTTCCTCGTTGCTGGCTCTGCCGATATGTTTGAGCTCACATCCCTCGAATTTGGCTTCCATATTTTGATACAGCTGCCGATAGGTGATCATGCTGTCGCTAACTGCGTCGCACAGATTCATCGACTGTTGTACTACCAAGTTTGAGTCCCCGTAGATTTCCAGGCGAGTCGCCCCACACGCCTTTGCCATCTTCATTCCGTGCAGCAGTGCTTCGTATGCTGCTTCATTGTTTGTCGGCAGAGAGAAGTTCATACGTAGTATGTACTTCATCTTATCTCCTTGTGGTGATATCAGCACCACTCCTGCCGCTGCGCCTGTGCTTCGTTTCGACCCGTCGAAATACATTATCCACGATCCCGACATGTCGGGTGCCGCTGGTGTTTGGGATTGAATCCAGTCCGCCACAAAGTCTGGGAGGATTTGGGATTTTATAGCTGTCCGGTTAACGTAAGTTATGTCGTGAGGTGCTATCTCGATAGCCCATTGGGACACTCGACCTGTTGCCTCTGGATTGGTCATTATATTTTTCAACGGCGCTTCGCTTACGACGACAATCGGATGCTCTGTGAAGTAGTGCCGTAGCTTGCGGGCTGACCTCCATACTGCATATGCCAGCTTCTGATGATGAGGGTACCTCTGTCTTGCGGGTGTGAGTACTTCGCTGAGATAGTAAACGGGCCTCTGCACGCCATGAACTCTCCCTGCTTCTTCCCGTTCGACGACCAAGACGCTGCTGAAGACTTGGGCTATCGCAGCTATGTACATGAGCAGCGTTTCCTTCTCGCGGGGGGTTACAAGGACTGGAGATGTCGACAAGATTTTCTTCAGGTTGTCGAAAGATTCCTGCACCTCCTTTGTCCACTCGAACTTTTCCGATTTTTTCATCAAATTGTAGAAAGGCAAGGCTTTTTCTCCTAGCTTGGCGATGAACCTGCTGAGCGCTGCTAGACGTCCTGCCAACTGCTGCACTTGATGCAGATTCTTTGGCGGCTCCATGTCGAGAATAGCTTTGATTTTCAAAGGGTTGGCTTCGATCCCCCTGGCCGAGATGAAGTATCCTAGCACTTGCCCCCCTGTACTCCGAAGAAGCATTTTTTGGGATTCAACTTGATCTTATACCTGTCTAGGTTATCGAAGGTCTCCCACAAATCATCAACGAGGGTGGCAGTGTGCTTCGTTTTTACCACGATATTGTCAATATAGACTTCGATGTTTCGCCCGATCTGCTCTCCAAGGCAAGCTTGCATGCAACGTTGGTAAGTTGCTCCCACATTTTTCAACCCGAAGGTCATGACGTTGTAGCAGAAAACGCCGTGTGGGGTGATGAACGCGGTTAGCTCCTGATCTTCCTTCTTCAATTTGATCTGGTTATACCCAGAGTAGGCATCGAGGAAGGAGAGGCGGTCGCATCCGGCTGTGGAATCGACTATCTGGTCAATTCTAGGCAGCGGGAAGTGATCTTTCGGACAGTGTTTGTTGAGGCCGGTGTAATCGATACACATACGCAGAGCGGTGGTGTCCTTTTTGGGTACCATGATAGGGTTAGCCACCCACTCTGATTCCTTGAGCTCTCGGATAAATCCTGCTTTACGAAGTCGATTGATTTCCTCACGAATTGCACTCCTCTTGGGTTCAGAAAATCGATGCATCGACTGCTGCACTGGTTTGGCTGTCGGGTCAACATTAAGGGCGTGCTCAGCGAGTTCCCTGGGGATACCTGGCATGTCGGATGGTTCCCATGCAAATATTTCCCAGCGCTCACGGAGGAACTCGATGAGCGCGCCTTCCTATGCGACCGTAAGGTCAGCCGATATATTGACCGTTTTCTTCGGGTCAGTGGGGTGCACCTGCAGCTTCTTGGCTTCCTTTGTAGCGTCAAACTCGTCGGATCTTACGTTTCGGTTGTCGGCTGGTGGCTGCGTATGATCCACGGCTGCGTCGATCGCATTGAGTTCCTCCTTAGCGCCGAATTTCGAGGTGATCTTCTGGAACTCCCTGTCAGAGGTGTCTGATCAAGCAAAACTCCCGTGAACGGTTATTGGTGTTCCGTTGTTGCCTGGCATCTTCATTTTTAGGTACGCATAATGAGGCATGGCCATAAACTTGGCAAACGCCGGCCTGCCGAGGATGGCATGATACTGGGACTCCCAGTCGACAACTTCGAATTCGATCTTTTCTTTCCTGAAATTGGTGGGCGTGCCGAAGACCACATCCAATGACATTTTTCCAAGAGAATAAGCGGGTCGAGTCGGTATAATGCCATGGAATCCTATGTCGGATTCCCTCAGCCTATCGACTGTTAAACCCATTGCTTTCATCGTGTTGGCGAATAGTAGGTTTAAGCCGCTTCCTCCGTCCATGAATACTTTGCTCATGTTGTACCCTCCGATCTGCGCCTCGAGGACCAGAGCTGAATGACCTGGTCTGGGGACGGCTTTCGGGTGGTCTGTCCTGTCGAAGGAGATACTTTGCTCCGACCAGTCGATGAATTCGGGTGTGTCGACCATAGCGACTTCTGCGTACTTCACTTCTCGCGAGAATTTCTTGATTTCCCTTTTTGAAAAGCTGGTTTTATGGATCATGCTGACCTGCCCGCGCGGTTCTGGAAATACCTCGGCTGGTACATACTCGTCTTTTTCCATTGGTTCGTACGGCTCCGGCACGTACGGCTCTGCCCAATAACTGTAGGATCTTGCCCTCTTCTCCATTATGTGAACTCTTGATATAGCCTCACTTCTGAGGTCATCACAGAACTGACGAATCTCTAGGAAGTGTCGGCAGTTCCTCAATAGGTGACTGGATTTCTCCCAACCGTCCTTTGGGTCGATATAAGAGTGGAGGTAGCATGGCGCATCGAGTTGCTCCGTGGCCGATAAGTGCGGTGAACGAGCGCGGCCATGAATCGATTGCACGTCCTCCTGTTCCCGTTCGGACTGACGTGGGTGAGGCGCTGCACGTTCTTCTTCTCCATGGTATAACTCCCTTCGCCTTTTCTTTCGCCCTGTTGTGGGATCGAAACTTCCTCGGCTGCCTCCATGCGCGCTTCTGGGTGGAATTCCCAAGGTTGCTGCCAGGGTTTCCTCTTCCGAAACCGAGGGCCCCACACCGGACGTATCTGTCCTAGGGAGGCGAAGAAAGCCTCCGGAGTCGATGATGAAGTGGACGCCTCCAAAGGTGGTGGTCATGTCGCCACGCGATTCTGCAGGAATCGAGTGCGACGGCTTGAGGTGCGGTACGAACTCGAAGGATCCGCAGCGAATCGGATCTTTCGGGTCTGGAGGTGTTGGTGACTCAAGCACGAACGCTGCAGATGTGACTGGTACTGCCGATGCCCTGCCTTGTGCCGACAGGCTCCCCACAGACGGCGCCAATTGTCGAGGGTGCTCCTCGGCAATGCCCTCCGATAGGGGCTTAGGGTTGATGGAATCCTGCAAGCTGACACGAGACATCGGTACACAGACAAGCGGGGAGAGCAATTTACCCAGGTTCGGGGCCCTCGATGAGGTAAAACCCTTACGTCCTGCCTGTCTGTTCTTGATTATGGTGAAAACAGGTTACAATGGGGTGCCGAATAGTTCGGCTATAATCTCGTCGAGATGCTAGTTTCTAGGGTAATCTGGTCCTAAGCTTCTGCTGGCTAATATTGCTAAGGTTGAACGTCCCCCCCGATAGCCCCTCTCCTGGCCTTTATATAGGTGGCCAGGTCCTGAGAGGTCTAATCGAGTACGAGTAGGTTTACAATAGATCTATCTCCAATCTTTCCTTGTTCGGCTTCTTCCGTGTCTTGTACTCCAAGTAATCTTCCGCCGCACCGTCCTAGTGGCCCATCTTGCCATCATGTACCTTCATGGGCCTCCAGTTGGACCGTGTAGGGTAGAGCAACATTGGTTACCCGAAGGGTAATGCCCACGTCAGTCTACCAAAAATAATAGGACAAGACTTACTAGCAGCAGAACCAAGTACCAAAAAGTCAGCAGGATATTTAATCTTACCACATAGAACTTCCACATCTCGAACAATACCAATAGGAGAGATAGTTTCTCTATTAGCTAGCCGAATAACCACATCAATATCTTCAAGTTCACAAGAACCAATTTCATGCATGATTTCCGTGTAAAGCTCATAAGGTATGGCACTAATACTTGCACCAATGTCGCATAAACCATAATAACAATGATCACCAATTCTAACAGAGAGCATAGGAACACTGGCTTTCCTAGACTTATCAGGATGCGAAATAATATTAGAAGCATCTTCACAGAAATAATATGACCATCTTCTACATTTTCAGTCACAAGATCCTTAACTATTGCAATAGCAGGTTCAACCTTTATTTGTTCTTCAGGTTCTATAGGTTTCTTTGCACTTTTATTAACCGCACTAGTTATAACAGAATACTCCTTCATTTTAACAGGGAAAGGAGTTTTTTCAATATAAGCTTCAGGAAGAATATGATCAACAGTTTCAATTACAACACATTTATTTATAGATGAATCAGTTTTATCTTTGTATGGTTCATGATACTTATCAAAATTCTTCCTAGGCAATTCAAAATGAGAGGCAAACGCTTTATAAAAATTTGCAACAACTTGAGGGTCAAGACCATAAGTAGCACTCATATTACGAAATTTATCAGTATCCATAAAAATTTCAATGCATTTATAATCATAATTTATACCTGACTCTCTACCTTTGTCGTTCTCCCATCCTTCAGTATTCTCCCGAATCTGATCAAGAAGGTCCCTTTTAAACTCTTCTTTGTTGCGTGTAAATGATCCAGAACAAGTAGTATCCAGCAAGGTTTTATCTTGAAAAGAAAGTGTTGCATAGAAATTATCAATGATAATATTACCAGGAAGCTCATGAATGGGGCATTTGAGCATTAAAGACTTCAATCTCCCCCATGCTTGGGCAATACTCTCTCCATCATGAGGCCAGAAATTATATATGCGGTTCCGGTCTTTGTGAATTTCACTTGGAGGATAGAATTTAGAATAAAATAGAGGCACAATATCCTTCCAATCAAGAGAATCCCCATTCTTCAGCAATTTATACCAATGCGCCGCTTTACCAGACAGCGATATGG
The DNA here is from genome assembly GCF_019359855.2 of Lolium perenne. Lineage (NCBI taxonomy): Eukaryota > Viridiplantae > Streptophyta > Magnoliopsida > Poales > Poaceae > Lolium > Lolium perenne. Next base: position 48,827,596 of record NC_067244.2, read on the forward strand.
AGAATAGTTTCTTCCTAACTTCATCCATAGCAATACCTGCACATTTGAATAACCCGCATAATTCATGTAAAAATAGTAAATGATCTCCAGGATGGACAGTTCCATCCCCTTCATAGCGGTTATCCACAACACGTTCAATAATTTTCATAGGTATTTTGTATGGAACCTCTTTCTCACCTAGAGCCTCATCCACTACCTTTGCAGTAGTAGTAGATTTTCCAAATAGGAATTCAAGAGAAGATCTCTCCATAATGAATTATAGCAGCAGGCAGAAATAAAATCAGCACGTACAGTAAAGGTTTCCCTTACCAATTCCACTTACCAATAGCGCTTCACTCCCCGGCAAAGGCGCCAGAAAATAGTCTTGATGACCCACAAGTATAGGGGGTGTATCGTAGTACTTTCGATAAATAAGAGTGTTGAACCCAACGAGGAGCAGAAGGTGTTGACAAGCAGTTTCGATGAAGGATTCACTGTAAATGCTCACAGACAAGTATTCAGGGGGTTTTGATATAGCAGATAATAAAGTACAAGTAAATAAAATGCGAGAGTAATAGTTGCAGCGAGTGGCCCGATCCTTTTTAGCACAAAGGACAAGCCAGTTTTTTTACTTATAATGACCAAACGTTCTTGAGGACACACGGGAATTTAGTCTAGTGCTTTCACTTCATATAGCTGATTAATCTTCATTGTTTTGATAAGTGTTGAGTGGGTGAACCTATGCTAATGCACCGCCCTTCCTAGGACTAATACATACTTGTGATTATACCCCTTGCAAGCATCCGCAAATACAAGAAAGTAATTAAGATAAATCTAACCACAGCCTTAAACTCTGAGATCCTGCTATCCCTCCTGCATCTATATACCAACGGGGGTTCAGGTTGCTGTCACTCCGGCAACCCCACAATTAGCAAACGAATACAAGATGTATTCCCCTAGGCCCATAAAGGTGAAGTATCATGTAGTCGACGTTCACATGACACCACTAGAAGAATAACACCACAACTTAAATATCAAACCATTGAATATTAATCAACACAGTTCACTACTAACATTTAGACTTCACCCATGTCCTCAAGAACTAAACGAACTACTCACGAGACATCATATGGAACATGATCAGAGGTGATATGATGATGAATAACAATATGAACATAAACCTTGGTTCAATAGTTTTACTCAATAGCATCAATAACAAGGAGTAATCAATACCGGGAGAGTTTTCCCTACCAAACAATCAAGATTCAACCCTAGATGTTACAGCGGTGATGAGGTGCAGCGGTGAAGATGACGGTGACGGTGGTGGAGATGATGGTGATGATGATCCCAATGAAGTCCAGCTCGATGACGGCGACGATGGCGTCGATTTCCCCCTCCGAGAGGGAATTTCCCCGGCGGATTTCAGCCTGCCGGAGAGCTCTTTTCTCTCTGGTGTTTTCCGCCCCGCAGAGGCGGCTGTGTCCCTTCGTGATTATTCCCTGGAGCTTAGGTTTTCGAGGAGAAGAAGTACGCGAAGGAGAGGCGGCCGAAGGGGGTTGTGGGCCCCCTCCCCACAAGGCGGCGGGGCCAGGGCAGGGCCCGCGCCGGACTATGGGGGGGCCCATGGCGGCCCTCCTCGGCTCCTCCTTTTGGCTGGCTCATTCTTCTGGAAAAATAAGATCTTCGGTGTAATTTCCGTCAATTGTTGATCTCCAGAAATATTGCATTCTGACGGTGCTTTTTCCAGCAGAATCCTGACTCCAGTGAATGATTCTCCAATAATCATGAAACATGCAAAATAGGTGAAATAACATAAGTATCATCTCTAAATATGAAATATATCAATGAATAACAGTAAATTATGATATAAATAGTGATGCAAAATGGACGTATCAACCAGAGAGATAATCATACAAAAAAAAGAATACTAACGAACTCTGAACAAAATTCAAGTGAAAGAACACTCGCAAAATAATAACAGCGGAAACTAGAGCGTTCTATGCAATTAAAACGCGTGTCTCAGTATTCTAGTTGTCTTTTCCTCCCGTCTCTCCTCTCAGCCGCCGTCTCAACCCTAGCCGCCTCCAGTTCATCCTCCTCCATAGATTGGTTCCCCCTCCTCCGGTTGGCTTCGCCGGCATCGGGAGGAGTGGGGAACCCGATCTATATGTGGAGTTTCGAATAAAAGTATTGTTTTCATTAGATTATGTTAGGATTTTGGTAGCCGCCTTCTTGTTGGTTTCCCCTCAATGGAGATGGCATCGTCTGCAATAAGTGATCTTCGGCCTTTCGTTCGGCGATGAGATCTTCTTCCCGGCGTCAATGGTGGTGTTGAACAATCACAATTTTCTAGGTATGGGTCTTCGGATCTTGCTTCGTCGGATCGATTTTGGATCTTTTGTCGTTGTTGCCGCGAGGAGGATTATCCTCGCAGTTTTTGTCCCGGCTGCTACGTCCTCGACAATAGTGATTCGTACTCTCGGCTCTCCATCGACGACGACAAAGCTAGTCGGTTATTATTCCCTGACATACTGGTGTTGGTACTCTTGCCGATGTTGTATGACTGCTTTAATGGTTACGTGCGTGCACGCAGCCTTGGCATTGCGGCTCAAAAAATTATGGGAGAACTTTTGTCGGTATCTACAGGTCTATGGTTCATTATCTATCTTTGGATGCCTTCAGAAGAGTACAAGATTGTGTTCTGGAAGAAGAAAGAAATTGAAGACCTCGAAGATTTGTTACTATCTTTTAGACTTTATTTTGTAATCGTTGGAGTCAGTTCATGTATCTCTACCATGTACTATTTGTTGCTATGAATATATGTGGTATTGATTGTCAAAAAAAACGGAGCGTGTCTCTCTCCAAAAGAAATATGCCGGGATCCAACCATATGCTACAGAAAAAACTAAACTAAACTAAAAATAAAAATAAAGATGCTTCAAGAACAACACATAGCGTATGAAGCAATAAAAATATAGCGCATAGAAAGATGACTTGTTGCTTTGTTGATGAAGTGGGGATGCCTTTGGCATCCCCAAGCTTTGATGTTTGAAACTCTTGGATATTTCTTGGGGTGACATGGGTATCCCCAAGCTTGAGCTTTTGTCCATTCTTTATCTCATCACATCATTCTTCTCTCCCTACACTTAAAAAGTTCCTTCATACAAAACTTCACACAATTCTTTATTAGCAGCATTAGTACAATCAAAATAAAAAAATCCACCTGGGTTTAGTTACAACATATATCAAACATCTATTAAAGCATTAGCTACTGTAGCAACTCGTCAAAAAGGCCCATGCTCCAAAGAACTCAAAAATAAAGAGATTAAGAGGCAAATGCAAATAGTGGTAGAAATCTGTCAAAACAAAACAGCAGGTAAAGATCGATTTTTTTAGAAAACCTTCTCTTACTCAGCTCGAAAAGTGTTCAACTAACGAAACTTAGATAATAACCTGGGTCATATGCAGAAAAATTGGAAGCTCAAAATTCCGCTCTGGATGTTCACATGAATTTTTATGGTGACATCACAGAAACTGTTTTCAGGACAGCAGCTTCCCCAAATCTTACTTTCTCTCTATTAGAGGATATTTTTGGCACAAAAAATAAATAAAAATGATAAGGGGAGGTTATTACAGAGGTAATAACTTCGAAGACTCAACAAAAGAAAAATTATAGTAAATAAACATGGGTTATCTCCCAAGAGTGCTTTTCTTTAACGCCTTTCTGCTAGGCGCAGAAAAAGAACTAGCATCAAGTATTATCAAGTGAATAAGCATCAAGATTAATGCGAGAAGTCTTTTCAACAAAGATTTATATTTTATCAATATAAATTTTAGAAGACCCTCTCTCAGCACTTTTAGGTTCACTACTTTCATCAAATGGATTTTCAGGAACAATCCAATCACAATTCTTTTCCCAAGCTTCATGCATTGCTACTAGTTTGAAAGGTATTGGTATTTTACCTTCTTTCCTATTTTTGGGTTTGTCTATTTTTTCAAGTGTACCAATAATATCTACACACGAGCCTAGCATTTTAAATCGATCAAAGACTTTCCTAGCTTCTATAACAACATCTTTAAATTCTTTACGCAAAGTTTCTAGGATAAAATCTTTCTTTTCAACATCCTCAACTTCATGGAGTTTAAGAAACATTTATTGTGTTATGGGGTTAAGGCTAATAAATCTAGCCTCCAACATTTGAACTAAATAGGCTGCAACAGTTTCATATTTAGGAGCAAGTTCTACCAGGAATTTATCCTTAATATCTTTATGCTTACGAACATGATTGAAACTTTTTTCAATGTTATCTCTCCCAATTATAGAACCACTACCTACTGATAGGTCCTTCAGATCGTACTTAGGGAATAACATAATGAAGTAGAAACAAAATAACAACTATAAAATAAACTATTTTTTTGTGTTTTTTTTGAGGTAAAATAGTGGGCAAAAGCCCCCTGCAATTTTTATTAAATAAATATTAAAAAATCAAGGATTACATAAAGAGAGAGTGAGAAGCTCTCAAGAAAGGAAGACCTAAAAATCTAACATTTTTTTTGTGTTTTTTACATAATGATGCAAACAAGACAAAATAAAATAACCTAAGCAAAACAATAACAAAGTAAAGAGATTGGAGATGAGAGACTCCCTTGCAGAAATCCTCTTTCTCCCCGGCAACAGCGCCAGAAAAGTCTTGCTGGCGTGTGATGTGGCTTGATGTATGATACGTCCAAAACGTATCTACTTTCCCGAACACTTTTGCTATTGTTTTGCCTCTAATTTGTGTATTTTGGATGCAACTAACACGGACTAACGCTGTTTTCAGCAGAACTGCTCTGGTGTCTAGTTTTTGTGCAGAAATCCAACTTTCGGGAAAATCCTCGGAATTTATGCAGAAGGCCCTATTTTCCCAGAATAATGACGGAGCCAGATGGACAAATAAGGTGGAGGCCCGAGGGCCCCACACCATAGGGCGGCGCGGCCCAGGGGGGCCCGCGCGGCCCTGTGGTGTGGCCCCCTCGGCCGGCCTCCGACGCCCTCCTTCGGACTACTTATCGGCCTCGACCTAAAAACGCACGGAGAGAAGTCGAAGTCGCCAGAAACCCTCCAGAACGCCGCCACATCGCGAAACTCCGTCGCGGGAGCTAGAAGTCTCCGTTCTGGCACTCCGCCGGGATGGGGAATTGGAGGAGATCATCGCCGCCATCACCGCCATCACCTCTACATCAACCAGCCATGTTTCCCCCATCCATGTGTGAGTAATTCCCCCGCTGTAGGCCGAAGGGGATGGTAGGGATTGGATGAGATTGGTCATGTAATAGCATAAGATTGTTAGGGCATAGTGCCTAGTGTCCGTAATTGGTACTTTGATGATATTGTTGCAACTTGTTATGCTTAATGCTTGTCACTAGGGCCCGAGTGCCATGATCTCAGATCTGAACATGTTATTGTTTCGTCATGATATTCATTGTTTATGGTCTTACCTATAAGTTGTATACACATGTCGCTGTCCGGAACTGATGGCCCCGAAGTGACAGAAATCGGGACAACCGGAGGGAATGGTAGTGATGTGAGGATCACATGTGTTCACGGAGTGTTAATGCTTTGCTCCGGTACTCTATTAAAAGGAGTACCTTAATATCCAGTAGTTTCCCTTGAGGCCCGGCTGCCACCGGCTGGTAGGACAAAAGATGTTGTGCAAGTTTCTCATTGCGAGCACGTACGACTATAATTGGAACACATGCCTATTGATTGCTTTGTACTTGGACACCGTTTTATTATTATCTGCAAATGCCCTGCTATGATTGTTACATGAGTTTCTCTCATCCATGCAACGCCCGTTCATCCGTCCCCGTGCCTACAGTATTTTAATCCTGCTGTTTACTAAAATCACTACTGCTGTCTCTGTTACTCTGCTGCTGTTATTTCACTGCTCTTTGCTATAAAGCTGTTACTGATAAACTCTTGCGAGCAAGTCTGTTTCCAGGTGCAGCTGAATTGACAACTCCGCTGTTAAGGCTTCCAAGTGTTCTTTGTCTCCCCTTGTGTCGAATCAATAAATTGGGTTTTACTTCCCTCGAAGACTGTTGCGATCCCCTATACTTGTGGGTCATCAAGACTATTTTCTGGCGCCGTTGCCGGGGAGCATAGCTTTATTTGGAAGTTCACTTGGATTAATATTGTTCGCTGCAAATTCTCCATCATGGGTAAACCTCGCGATACTAAGATCGCCATATTACCATCCACTACAAGAAAAGGTACAATTCTGAATACCTCTGCTGCTCTTGATTCACCATCTGTGATTGATAAACTTGTTTCACCGCCGCATGCTTCAAATGCGGGTACTTCTGCTGAATCTGAAAACTCTCATAATATTGATAATGTTTCTGTTGTGCTTGATGATAGTGGTTCATTGGGATCTTTTCTAGATGCTACGATTGCTAGGTCTAGACAAATTGAAAATACTGAAACTCCTAATGCTACTACACCTGTTAATTCACCTGAACTTGATTATTTTAGTGATGATCCTGATGAAGATTATGTGGAGCTTAATGATGATTTTATTGAAAAATGCAATGCTACTACTGATGCAAGAAAAATTAAAAAGTTGCTTGCAGAGCATGCTGTTAGATATAAACTATCTCCTGATCCTAAGTTTGCCACATCTCCCATAAACATTAGGGATAAAGATTATGATTTTTCTCTTGATCTATCTCATATAGCTATTGTTGAGAAAACACCCTTTTGTGGTACTGAAAAAGAAAGTGCTGTTGAACACATGACTGAGTTATCTACTCTAAGTAGCTTGTTTTCTGATGATGTCAAGATGCGTACTTACTTTGTTGCTAAAATCTTTCCATTCTCATTAAAGGATGACGCTAAAACTTGGTATAATAATTTGCCACCTAATTCTATTAAAAATCCGAAAGAATTGCTTGATGTTTTCTTCCGCAAATACTTTCCTGCTAGTGCTCAACATATTGCTTTGCAGAGAATTTATAATTTTGACCAGGGAGATGAAGAGAAATTGCCTGAGGCTTGGGCGAGATTTTGCTCTCTTATTAGAGCTCGGCCTGATCATGATCTGGAAAAGCATGATTTACTTGATATATTTTATAGCGGACTAACTATTGAGTCTAGGGCATACCTAGATAGTTGTGCTGGTTGTGTTTTCAGGAAAAGAACTCCAGACGACGCTGAAGAATTATTGGCTAAAATAAGCCGGAATCATGATGATTGGACTACGACTGAACCAACTCCAACGCCAATATTGAAGAAGAGGGGTTTAATTAAATTGAATGATGAAGATATGAGGGAAGCCAAGAAGTCTCTCAAGGAGAAAGGTATTAAATCCGAAGATGTGAAGAATCTACCTCCTATAGAAGATATATGTGAGATAATTCCCCCTTCATCCATGATTGAGGTAAACTCCCTTCAACGCTTTACTAGGGAAGATATTCCGTATTCGAAACCTCCTGCACAATGCTTAGATGAGTTTGATAATTATATTGTTAAGCAAGAAAATTTTAATATGAGAGTAGAGAATCATTTAATGGAAAATTCTCGAGCTATTAGTGAATTGCATGATATTGTGGAGAGAACCTCCAATGATGTTAAGATGCTTGTTAAACATTTCCATATGATTCAAACTCAAATTGATCAACTCACTAAAGTGCAAAATGACTTGTTAGGGAATAATTCTAAAGAGAAACATGCTTATGAAGTAACAACTAGAGGTGGTGTCTCTACCCAGGATCCTCTATATCCTGAAGGGCATCCCAAAAGAATTGAACAAGATTCTCAACGCATTGAACCTAGTGCTCATTCTAGGAAGAAAAAGAAGAAGAAACATAAAAATGTTGTAGAATCCTCTGAACCTGCTAATGATCCTAATAGTATTTCTATTTCTGATGCTGAAACTGAAAGTGGTAATAAACATGATAATGATAAAGATAATGATAAGAATGATACTCCTGATAAAGAAGAGGTTGAAGAAGAACCTGAAAAGCATGCTAAAAATAAAAAGTATACTAAAGAACATTTTATTGCTGAGAAACATGGTTATGAAAGAGAACCTTGGGTGCAAAAGCGAATGCCTTTTCCTGCTAAGAAACTAAAATCAAAGGAAGAAGAACACTATAATAAATTTTGCGATTGGATGAAACCTTTATTCTTGCAAATCCCTTTGACTGATGCTATTAAATTGCCTCCTTATTCAAAGTATATGAAAGATATTGTTACTAACAAAAGGAAAATCCCCAATGAGGAAATTTCCACTATGCTTGCTAATTACTCTTTCAATGGCAAAATACCAAAGAAGTTGGGCGACCCAGGTATACCTACTATTCCTTGTTCTATCAAGAATAATTATGTTAAAACTGCTCTATGTGACTTGGGAGCCGGTGTTAGTGTTATGCCTTTTTCTCTTTATAAGAGACTTTACTTAGATAAGTTGATACCTACTGATATATCTTTGCAAATGGCTGATAAATCTACTGCTATTCCTGTTGGTATATGTGAGAATGTTCCTGTTCAAGTTACTACTAACTGCTTGATATTAACTGATTTTGTTGTGTTGGAAATGCCTGAAGATGATAATATGTCTATTATTCTTGGGAGACCTTTTCTTAACACCGCAGGGGCTGTTATTGATTGCAATAAAGGAAAGGTTACTTTCAATGTTGATGATAGGGAGCATACCGTTTATTTTCCCAAGAGGATTGAGAAAGCGTGTGGAGTTAATACTATTTCTAATGTGAGAACTATCAAAGTGGGAACTATTGATTGTCCTATATATGAGCCTAAAGAAGAATATCAAACTCTCGTGATTGGATCCATATCAATACAATTCAAGGTAACATGATTGATTTGAGGTTTATTTCTTCTTATGCTATGTAAAATTTATTTGGTGGCAAGACCTGATCAACCTTGTTAACAAATACTTTTTATATGCATAGAGGAGGTAAACAACATCTCTTTCTTCCTCCATTTGCTCTAGTTGCTGTAGCATTTTTAATTTGCAAGGTTCCTTAGTTATTTGAAGATTTCAAATATTTTCCTGGCCAGTAATAATAAACTAAATACCCAGAAATGTGCGTTTTTTCAAAGTTTTCAAAAAATTCACAAAAATTATACCGTTGGTCTTATTTTTCGACGAGGCACCTGGGAGCACCAGAGGATGACCTGTGGGGCACCAGAGGGCGCCAAACCACAGGCCGGCGCGGCCAAGGAGGTGGCCGCGCCACCATGTGGTGTGGGCCCCCCTTTGCCCCACTTTGTCATCTCTTTCTCCCAGCACCTTCTCTCTCCCGAAAAAACTCGTACCAAGTTCCTCTCTCTCGCGTTTTTGCTCCAGAGCTCCAGATTTCTCGATCTCTTTGCTCAGCCCAGATTTCCTGCTGAAATTTGGCACATTTGCTCCTTGGTATGTGACTCCTCCACCCATCCAAGTAGAATTTTGTTTGGTTGAGTATATCTTGAATATTTTGCTGCTGTAGGTAACATGTTTAGTGAGCTTGCATGCTTGTTCTAAGTGGTAGAAACTAGTTTTGATGCATGATTAGTACTCTAGCAAGTTCCTATGGTAGTTTCCCTCAATTATATGCCACCAAATCAAATTTTATATCATTTGTTAAAAATTTCAGAGAAGCTATGAAGAAGTTCAACTTTGGAGAGTTATTCAAGAAAGGGACAACCAGCACCGGGAGGCCTTCTAGGGCCGCCACCCGGATTAGGCGATCATACAATGAAGACGTCATCGCGCCTAGCTTCGCGCCCGAAGAGGACAACGGGGCTCCTAATGCTTCGTCTTTTCCATGCTATGATTTTCTTAGGAATGCAGGGATATTGGAGGATTTCTTCACCCTTGTCAACAGGGAAGGGTTAACCACCTATGTGGGCGATGAAAGGGAGCAATACTACATGCTCACCAAAATCTTCGTCGAGAGTTTCCAGTTCAACAACAAACAATATGAGCCGACGGTTGCATTCAGTATCTATGGTAATCCTGTTACTATGCAATTGGAGGATTTTTGTCGTGCATTGGATATTGTCCCTGTAGGTACAGCAAGTAGGATTGATGACAACCCCCCGGGACTTGTTGGAACTCTATCGAGGGATTACCGATGATAATTGTCGCACCATTCAGCGTGGCAAGATAAGGAACATTCAACTCCCCGCCATTAAGTATTTTGCATACTACATCGCTACTAGCATTCTTGGTAGGGAGAACACTAGCAACATTTCTAGTTACCATCTTGCTTTCTTGAATATTGCACTTACTGGTCAGACATCTTATCACCTTGGTGCTCTTATTGCTCGCCGCCTGACTACCAGGGGGCCTATTTTTGGAGGAACTATCGCACTGCGTGTTTTAACATATCTAAATCTTCCTATTGATCCTAATGATGTGCCATTGGCCCCTAGGAAACTCGATATTACTGCTATGAAGAGTCATCATTTTGTGACTACTGATTCTACTTTAGATAATATGGTTTATAGAATGTTGTTTTCTGACGGGGATGAGAAGGAAATTCCTCTTCCCCAACCAGGTTTGTTCAGTATTGACAGGCAATCATGGTCGTGCACTAAGGAGGAAGTGGATGAGCATTTGAAGATAAAAGACTTCCACCAGCAACATGACTCCGAGGACGCCGGGGCCTCCTACGACCACACCGTCACGTATCCGGGTGCTTCTTCCAGCACATACCCGGAATACGATCCATCTTCGTCATACTACGGAGACACTACCTCATGGGATCGATGGGATTGAACTCCACTTAGGCCAAAAGCCTAAGCTTGGGGGGAGGTATACCGGCATCACTCATTCTTTGCATATTATGGTTGCTGGATACTTGCACATACTTGTTTTGTTCATTTGAGTGGTTTTCTAATGAGAGGAAGATGATATTTGGGGAAGTGCTGCCTGAAAACAGATTCTGGAATATTACCGTAAAAATTCTCAAAAATAGCCAGAGCGTCATTTTGAGCTGCCAATTTTTTTGGAGGTTCCCCAGGTTGTTATATAACTTTCATTAGTTGAACACTTTTCGAGCTGAGTAATGTAAGATTTTTGTAAAAATCGATTTCTGTACTGCTGTCAGGTTTTGGCAGATTTCTGCCATCTCGCTTTTCTGTGTTTCTTTTAGTTTGCTATTTCTTGTTTTTGCTTTGTTTCCTTCCCAAAACACAAAAAGACCAAAAATATTTCTGTTGTTTCTCTTCACCACTTGTTTGCTTTGGTTTCTTGCATTTGTTTCGCTTTATTTGCTATTGCTAGTTTGCTATAAGAAAACCCAAAAAGATTTTATTTTGTTTGCTTGTTTCCTCTTGTTCTTGTTTCTAAATTCGAAAACACCAAAAATATTTGCTGTTCTTCTTTGGTTTGTAAAGTTAATTATGAGTTCAATGGTCTTTGGTGGCTGGAGCGTGGTTTTCATTTCATATTATCCAAGCTACACAAGTGAAAAGGCAATAATGACGATCTACGACAATCTGATTGTGGTGTGAGGCTGGTATGAACTCTATTTGTTTTCATTTTTGTACATATACTCATCCATGTGAGCATGCTTAGTTGGTTCATGTGAGGTATATGTTATTTGAGAAAGTCTAGTAGTTTATGATCTCTCATGTTTAGCTCCAATCTATTAATAAGAGTAGCATGTCATGGATGTTTGTTTGCATTGTTTTATTCATAAGTAAGTATGGCATTGTGGTATCCTCCTCTGAATAATTTATTTATATCGACTTGGCACATGCTCACGCATGCATATGACTGAACAAAAAGTCAATTAAGCCTCGATGATCTATATTGCTTCAGAGTTCTTGTATCACTTTTATGCCTCCGTTAATTTATTTTGCCGCAAGCATGATTATGACAGTTACTGCTCTCTTGATTTGTCGCTCCCTAGTCTATTGCTAGCCTTCACTTGTACTGAGCGGGAACGCTGCTCGTGCTTCCAAACACATGAAAACCAAGTTATTCTAGCGTGTCCACTATAAATACCTATGCATGGCATTTCAAACCATTCCAAGTAAATTCTCATGCGCTACCTTTAAAACCTTCAAAATGTTTCTCAATTTGTGTTTATGTTTCATAGCTCATGAGGAAGTATGTGGTGTTTAGCTTTCAATCTTGTCATTTACTTTTGACGGACTCTCATATGGACTAGTGGCACATCCGCTTATCCAATAATTTTGCAAAAAGAGCTGGCAATGGGATTCCCAGTCCCGAATTAATTAACTTAAATAGACACTCCTCCATGGTTTGTGATTGTTGGACGGCACCCGAAGGATTCGGTTAGCCATGGCTTGTGTAAGCAAAGGTTGGGGGGAGTGTCATCATCATAATGAAAATAAAATAAAAGGCACTCCTTCATGGTATGAGATTGTTGGCAGGCACCCGAGGATTCGGTTAGCCATGGTTTGTGAAAGAAAGGTTGGAAGGAGTGCCAAATAAATATGCCATAATTCATGGGAGCCGCTCTTGAAAGTCCGGTTGGCGAGGTAGTTAGTGTACCCATTACCATTCGTTGACGACAACAAACACCTCTCAAAATAATTTTACTCCTGTCTTTATAAAAATGAAAAGCTCTAGCGCATGTTAATCCCTGCTTCCCTCTGCGAAGGGTCAATCTTTTACTTTTATGTTGTGTCTCCATTATTTCTTTGAGCACTATCTTGAGAGCACAACTGTCATTCTTAGTATAATATGCTTGTCTCAAAATATGATTGATTGTGGTATAACTTTGATGCATTTATCTTTTGACAATCACTACTTCTAGTCTTTCTATGAACTCCAGAGGTGCCCGGGCATTTATGTTTTGCCAACCAAATACAGGCAAGCGAGATACCACTTTATCATACTCTCTTATGAACATTGCAATCCTGCTTATATACATGATTCATGATGCTTATTATTAATTGTTGGTACCTCTCCATGATTGACATAGCTGTTAGATGATCTTATTTGCATGTATCTCATTATGAACTGCTTAAGTATTAGCCATTGCATGAGAATATATACATCATATGAGCAAATGTGTTCGTGAAAGTTCTTTTATCGCTCAGTTGTTAACTGAATTACTTGAGGACAAGCAATAAGCTAAGCTTGGGGGGAGTTGATACGTCCAAAACGTATCTACTTTCCCGAACACTTTTGCTATTGTTTTGCCTCTAATTTGTGTATTTTGGATGCAACTAACACGGACTAACGCTGTTTTCAGCAGAACTGCTCTGGTGTCTCGTTTTTGTGCAGAAATCCAACTTTCGGGAAAATCCTCGGAATTTATGCAGAAGGCCCTATTTTCCCAGAATAATGACGGAGCCAGAAGGACAATTAAGGTGGAGGCCCGAGGGCCCCACACCATAGGGCGGCGCGGCCCAGGGGGGGCCCGCGCGGCCCTGTGGTGTGGCCCCCTCGGCCGGCCTCCGACGCCCTCCTTCGGACTACTTATCGGCCTCGACCTAAAAACGCACGGAGAGAAGTCGAAGTCGCCAGAAACCCTCCAGAACGCCGCCACATCGCGAAACTCCGTCGCGGGAGCCAGAAGTCTCCGTTCTGGCACTCCGCCGGGACGGGGAATTGGAGGAGATCATCGCCGCCATCACCGCCAACACCTCTACATCAACCAGCCATGTTTCCCCCATCCATGTGTGAGTAATTCCCCCGCTGTAGGCCGAAGGGGATGGTAGGGATTGGATGAGATTGGTCATGTAATAGCATAAGATTGTTAGGGCATAGTGCCTAGTGTCCGTAATTGGTACTTTGATGATATTGTTGCAACTTGTTATGCTTAATGCTTGTCACTAGGGCCCGAGTGCCATGATCTCAGATCTGAACATGTTATTGTTTCATCATGATATTCATTGTTTATGGTCTTACCTATAAGTTGTATACACATGTCGCTGTCCGGAACCGATGGCCCCGAAGTGACAGAAATCGGGACAACCGGAGGGAATGGTAGTGATGTGAGGATCACATGTGTTCACGGAGTGTTAATGCTTTGCTCCGGTACTCTATTAAAAGGAGTACCTTAATATCCAGTAGTTTCCCTTGAGGCCCGGCTGCCACCGGCTGGTAGGACAAAAGATGTTGTGCAAGTTTCTCATTGCGAGCACGTACGACTATAATTGGAACACATGCCTATTGATTGCTTTGTACTTGGACACCGTTTTATTATTATCTGCAAATGCCCTGCTATGATTGTTACATGAGTTTCTCTCATCCATGCAACGCCCGTTCATCTGTCCCCGTGCCTACAGTATTTTAATCCTGCTGTTTACTAAAATCACTACTGCTGTCTCTGTTACTCTGCTGCTGTTATTTCACTACTGCTACTGCTATAAAACTGTTACTACTGATAAACTCTTGCGAGCAAGTCTGTTTCCAGGTGCAGCTGAATTGACAACTCCGCTGTTAAGGCTTCCAAGTGTTCTTTGTCTCCCCTTGTGTCGAATCAATAAATTGGGTTTTACTTCCCTCGAAGACTGTTGCGATCCCCTATACTTGTGGGTCATCAATGTAGCATAGATTTCACACCGTTGGGAAACCCCAGGGGGAAGGTATGATGAGCATAGCAGCAACTTTTCCTTCAGTAAGAAACCAAAGTTTAATCGACCAGTAGGAGAAAGGCGTGACTTCTGAAGGTGTTGCTAGCTGACTTGTGGCAGGGTGCACTACCGGCGTCAGCAACAATGTAGAACCTGCACACAACACAACCAAAATATTTTGCCCCAACTTACAGTGAGGTTGTCAATCTCACCGGTTTTGCTAACCACAAAGGATTAAATGTATCGAGTGGAAGGAGATGTTTGCAGTAATTAAATAGAACAGAGCTTGAAGTAAGTAACTGTAGGGATTCGTTGCATAGAAGAAATTTTTTTTCCTACCGCGAGAATGCAATCCAAGCCAAGATGCAATCTAGAAGACGGGAGCAATGACGAGATGATCGAGACTCACCCTTGAAGATTTCCAAAGCCTACAAGATGAGGCTCTTGTTGTTGCGGTAGACGATCACTTGCCCTTGCAAAAACGCGTAGAAGATCTTGACGGTGCCACAATCGGGCAGCACCTCCGTACTCGGTCACACGTTCGGTGTTGATGAAGACGACGTCCTTCTCCCCGTTCCAGCGGGCAGCGGAAGTAGTAGATCCTCCTTGGAATCCCGACAGCACAACGGCGTGGTGGCGGTGTCGATGGAGATCTCCGGCGGAGCTTCGCTAAGCATATGCGGGAGATGTGGTGGAGGAGAGGTAGCTAGGGTTTTGGGGAGAGGGGGCTTGGGTGCCGGCCCTCATAGGGGTGCGGCCAAGGTGGAGCCAAGAGTGGCCGGCCAGCCCCTCCCCTCCTCTCTTTATATAGGTGGAAGCCCCAAGGATTAGGTCAAAAGTCTCCGAATAAGACCCCAACATAAACCTTCCATATGACCAAACCTAGGGGAGTGGGACTCCCCCCTTTCCTTGGTGGGGTGGCCGGCCACCATGGGGAGGAGTCCACTTGGGACTCCTCCTCCCTTAGGCTGGCCGGCCAAGGTGGGTGGAGTCCCTCTGGGACTCCACCTTCCATGCTGATTTCTTCCGGACTCTTCTATAACCTTCTAGAACCTTCCAGGAAAAATACCGGATCATTTTCAAAACTAGAAAATGACTTCCTATATATGAATCTTATTCTCCGGACCATTCCGGACCTCCTCGTGATGTCCTGGATCCTATCCGAGACTCCGAACAAAACTTCGAACTCCATTCCATATTTCCATATCTACTTAAACGACATCAAACCTTAAGTGTGTCACCCTACGGTTCGCGAACTATGTAGACATGGTTGAGACTTCTCTCCGACCAATAACCAATAGCGGGATCTGGAGATCCATAATGGCTCCCACATATTCAATGATGACTTTAGTGATCGACTGAACCATTTACATATGATACCGATTCCTTTTGTCATGCGATATTTTACTTGTCCGAGTTTAGATCATCGGCATCTCTATACCTCGTTCAACCTCGTCTCATGACAAGTACTCTTTACTCGTACCGTGGTATGTGGTCTCTTATGAACCATTCATATGCTTGCAAGCTATTTAGACACATTCCACCGAGAGGGCCCAGAGTATATCTATCCGTCATCGGGATGGACAAATCCCACTGTTGATCCATATGCCTCAACTCATACTTTCCGGATACTCAATCCCACCTTTATAACCACCCATTTAGGCAGTGGCGTTTGATGTAATTCAAGTACCTTTCCGGTATAAGTGATTTACATGATCTCATGGTCGAAAGGACTAGGTAACTATGTATCGAGAGCTTATAGCAAATAACTTAATGACGTGATCTTATGCTACGCTTAATTGGGTGTGTCCATTACATCATTCATATAATGACATAATCTTGTTATTAATAACATCCAATGTTCATGATCACGAAACCATGATCATCTATTAATCAACAAGCTAGTTATACAAGAGGCTTACTAGGGACTCTTTGTTGTTCACATAACACACATGTATCAATGTTTCGGTTAATACAATTATAGCATGGTATGTAAACATTATCATAAACCCAAAGATATATTATAATAACCATTTTATTATTGCCTCTTGGGCATATCTCGAACAGTCTCCCACTTGCACTAGAGTCAATAATCTAGTTTACATTTGTAAAGATATAACACCTTGGCCTTCCGGTGCTTTATCATGTTGTTATCACCAGGTTTTAACCGGATCAAGAGATGGGCCATGATGGAGATGGGCTTAGAGGACTTGCGTATAAAGTGTCTCTGAAGCGGCTTTGTACGAGAGTTTGGGCTAGATTGCCCGTGTATATGTATATTATGGTAGATTAGAATTAAGAGATAGAGTTTAGCTCGTACACGGTTAGGTTTATTCCCGAATTAGAAAGTCCACTGACTATAAATATGTACCTAGGGTTATTGAGAAAAGAGGACGACCCTGTTCACAACAAACACAATCTAGGCGCATCGCCACCCCTTGTTTCGAGGGTTTCTTCCGGGTAAGCATCATGCTGCCTAGATCGCATCTTGCGATCTAGGCAGTATCAGTTTATTCGTTATCTGGTGTTGCTCGTACTGAAGCCTTGTTGATGGCGAGTAACACTACTTATCGTAGGTGTTTTGGGGCTTGCATCGTTGTTCTTCTGATATGCTTGTTTAGCTATGCTGCTCCTCGATATCTAGCTGCCCTTACACCTATCTTAGGTGTAAGGGCGGCATCTTGCTTCGTCTTTATTTAGTAGATTTGATCTGTTATAGTTGCTCCTTGTTCTTCAAGGATTAGTTTAATATCCGTATGGTTAGTCCTTGCAAACGGGTTGAACGATCCGGTAGTGCGTTAGGTATGGTTTGCCGATCCTAGAAGGGATGTTCCGGGAATCGACCCCGTGTTGGTTTTTAGGCCTCTTTTAGGGTTAGTTTTCCATCATCTTTCGTATCTGCTAGGCTCAACTACGTGTAGGACGTTCCGTGTATACGGTGAAAACCCTAAACTGTCGTAGATCGATTTAGCTTAATATTAATGAAGCAGGATACCCATGGTATTGCAAGATCTAATATGAACCATGGGTCAATCGGCTCTTTGAGCCGATGAGCAGGGTAACCTAAGAGCCGATCTAGGCTCATTTAATGTTTACGTGTCTACCATGCAGGAAACTAATCGAAGCGATCAAACACTTTCCTGACCAGGTATAGGTCAGGTGGCATGCCCTTGCGGCCGTCAGGACGTGTGCCAGAGCATTGCGGGCCGTTGCCCGAGGGACCAGGGCCCACCAGCAGTCCTGGGAGCCTCCCGGCTCTCCGTGTTGCTCATCGCTGCTCGCCGGTGGGTTTTGGTAGGCAACACATTCTGTCACGCCCGGTGGGACACACTACAGCAACTACGTCAACATCTGCAGCTACGATGTCGGACGAACCAGTCAAGTATGAAGAGCTGCCTGCGGAGCACAAGAAGAAATATGATGAGCTTAAGGCTCTCTTTGAAGCCGATCTCATCGGCTCTTTCGAAAGGACCCGTGCACATGGCATTAGGTTCAAAGGATTCACACCCGAAGGCGTGCTCGATGGAGTAGATCTATCTCTCCCTTCAGAGGAGCGCACCAGAGCTCTGCGCCAAGAAGTTAATTATATGGTGGCTCATTCTCTACACCGCCATTCTGAGAGCCTGGTGAACACTTTGGAGCGAATTGCGGTTCACGTGGTTCAGGAGATCATGAAGCATCAGTACTCCCCGTCAGGACCTGTCCTGGGAACTCACCAGGGAGAAGTACCATTCCACACCAGACCACAACTGCCATTCACGCTTGCAGCTCCAGAGCCACAAGGTTCACCGGCATACGTCGTCTACAAGGTTGGAGGTGATCCTGGCGATTACCAATTCCTGTACGAGCCGCCCAAAGAGATCCCACATGGATACGTGTGCACATACGTGCCGGACTGCAATAACTGGGCGCGCACGAACCGGATTACAGCAGGAGCAATTGTTGGAGCAGGAGGGAGTTCTGGAGCAGACGCTGATAAACAGGCGTGGCTAGCTAAATATGCCACCGGAACGAGTCATGAGAGCTCAACCCCTGCAGCTCATACCGTGGATCAAATCAGTACAATCTTGAGAGATCAGTTCGGTATCCTGCCAAAGAGGAGAACAATCGGCTATTCCAAGCCGTATCCCAACGAATATGACCTGATCCCGCTGCCGCCCAAGTACCAGCTCCCTGAGTTTTCAAAGTTCAGTGGATCAGAAGGGTCTAGCTCCATTGAGCATGTGAGCCGATATCTAGCACAGTTGGGCATGATTTCGGCATCAGACCAGTTACGTGTGAGGTTTTTCGCGCAATCTCTCACAGGACTAGCTTTTGGGTGGTACACCTCGTTGCCACCAGATTCAGTCCGGACGTGGAAGCAACTGGAAGAGCAGTTTCATGTGCAATATCACTCAGAAGCTACCGAAGCTGGCATTGCCGATCTGACGCAGGTACGGCAGAGGCGGGGAGAGACGGTGTCTGATTACATTCAGCGTTTCAGGACTGTCAAGAACCGATGCTATTCGGTTCGTTTAACTGAGAAAGAAGCGGTCGATCTGGCAGTGGTAGGCCTCGCGGCGCCGATCAAAGATCTGGCTTTCCAAGTGGAATACAATTCACTGGCACACATGGTTCAAAATTTAACATTATATGAACAGCGCCATCCAGAATTGTACCAAGACAAGTTCAAGCGCCCGATAGGCCTGGTCGAGGCAGATGAAGTTGAAGACTTTGCAGAAGATCAGGAAGTCGCCGTGGCTGAATGGACTCTGGGGGGGTCCCCGTGTCCTGCAAATGGGTGAAACAACCAGGGCATGCGAAAGGGTTCGACTTTGATATAAGCAAAACTGAGCAGATATTCAATTTATTGCTGAAAGAAAAGCAGCTGAAGTTACCCGAAGGCCATAAATTCCCTACGGCGCAAGAGATGAACGGGAGACCGTACTGCAAGTGGCATCACTCGTTCACCCACGCCACCAATGACTGCAAAGAGTTGCGTCGGTAGATCCAAATGGCGATAGAACAGGGCCGTCTGATCCTCGGTCAGTTTGCCATGAAAGTAGACACACACCCCTTTCCTGGTGTTAACATGGTGGAACTCAATCACTCCACGGGGTACGAGCCAGGTTTCTCGTTCGAGGTTAACATGGCAGGGCCTGTAGACCGCCATGGCAAGGATAAAGAAGACATCATTCACTCCCGTGGCAAAGATAAAGAGGAGGCCGCTCCACGCGACCGGCCCCGATATGATGACAGACGGTACCTCACCGAGGAACAAGTGAGAAATGTGCGGTACCAACGTCCGCTCTCCGCGCATCTCCTGAATAAATATGAGCATCAGTACGACCGACGTCGGCGGTACGACGTGGATGACGAAAGATATCGTCGGTCTGATGTTGACAGCAGAAAATATCGTCGGTATAATAGAAACAACGAAAGATATGAGCGCTGCGCTAAGGAGAAGTCAAGAGAGCAGGAAGACATGGACAGACACTGGGATTGTCCTTTCTTCAAACACTGCTGGGACTCAGGAATGAGCCGATTGCCTACAATCGACAACTGCCCAGAATGTAGACAGCAGAAGAAGGGCGCAAGTGATGTTTCAGTGTTCAAGCGTCTAGGGCCTCTCCCACCTCAGAACCGACGGGCTGAGCCATCTCGAGAGGAAGACTTCGAGGAGTCAGAAGAAGAAGAAGAAGAAGAAGAAGAAGAAGAAGAAGAAGAAGATAGATACCACCGGCCAAGGTGGTGCCCTGATGGACTCAGTCATTCCCAAAAGCGGAGGGTTCAGAGGCTGCGTAACTTGGAGGAAGCCAAGGCGCAGTACCTGTACACGTTGAGGAAGGCGCGGCCCGATCTGGCCGAGAAAATTCAGCAAACGTTGGAAACAGAGACGCGTCCACACGAGAAAGAATGGCGCCCTAAGCAGACAAAAGCTGATGCAACCACATCGGCTGATACAAACATGGTGTTCATACTCCCGTCAGAGTTTTGTGCTCCAAGAACTGAAGAAGTGCCAGTAGCGCAGTTTGACTGCGGTCCACGGCCAGTTATATTTGAAAAGCCACGAGAGAGGAGCTACAGGCACTTGAAGGCCCTGTACCTAAGAGGTTATATCAATGGGCAGCCTGTCAACAAGATGTTGGTTGACACGGGAGCGGCAGTCAATATAATGCCATACTCCATGCTACGGCGTTTGGGACGCTCTAGCGAAGACCTGATCAAGACCAACGTCACACTAAGCGATTTCAACGGCCAAGCATCAGAAGCACAAGGCGTTCTGAACGTTGATCTAACCGTGGGCCGAAAAACTATCCCTACGTCGTTCTTCATCGTCGACAGCAAAAGCACCTACGCTGTCCTGCTAGGGAGGGATTGGATTCACGCCAACTGCTGCATTCCATCCACAATGCACCAATGCCTGATACAGTGGGATGGGGATGAAGTAGAGGTCGTCCATGCAGATGACTCGATCGAGATCTCACTAGCTGGCATGAATATTTGGGATGCAGACGACCAAGAGCCGATCTCTGAAATCAGTTTGGACGGCTGTGAGCGCATCGAAGCTTCAAAAAACGGGGTGAGGCTGGTCTTATCCACCGGCCTGACAGAGTAGCAAGACTAAAGTCGATGGACGTACGTGGCAAGGCTGATCCCTATGATCGGCCCCAAAAAATAGAAAGCAATGATCTCATCTCAAGCATGTCACGTAGTCGTCATAGAGCACCATTAAGTTGTAAACCCTCATTGAGCAATGCAATGAAAAAGGAGGCCGATTCCAGCAATCGGCCCAAAATATCCTCACCATATGTTTTGCCTGTGTTCAGCATTGATCTAGCAGGCGACGGAAAGCTAGGATATGGGTTTACGTCGGCTGATGAGCTAGAAGAGATTGACATTGGTCCTGGGGATAAGCCACGACCAACATTTATCAGCAAAAAGTTAGATCCGCAGCTAAGGAGCCTGATGATAGCCTTGTTGAAAGAGTACCCAGACTGCTTCGCATGGGATTACACAGAGATGCCTGGGTTAGATAGGAGCATCATTGAGCATCGGCTCCCGCTGAAGAAAGGATTTCGGCCGTTCCAGCAGCGAGCACGACAGATGAAGGCCGAAATCTTAGAAGAAGTCAAGAAAGAGATCGAGAAAATGTTGAACGCCGGGTTCATCAGGCCATGCAGGTATGCTGAATGGATTTCTAGTATCGTACCTGTAGAGAAAAAGGATGGCCGATGGCGCGTCGCCATAGATTTTCGAGATCTCAATAGAGCCACTCCAAAGGATGAGTACCCAATGCCGGTAGCAGAGACGTTGATCAATGCAGCTGCTGGTCATAAGGTTTTGAGTTTCATGGATGGCAATGCCGGTTACAACCAAATTTTTATGGCTCCGGAAGATATACACAAGACTGCATTCAGAGTACCAGGTTCGGTGGGCTTGTTTGAATATGTGGTCATGACATTTGGACTGAAGAATGCCAGTGCAACGTATCAAAGAGCCATGAACTACATCTTTCATGATCTGATCGGCAAGTTGGTGGAGATTTACATCGATGATGTGGTAGTCAAGTCCGTTTCAGTGGAAGGACACTTGGAAGATTTGCGACACGTCCTGGACCGAACTAGAAAGTTCGGACTAAGAATGAATCCAAAGAAGTGTGCTTTTGGTGTAACGGCCGGTCAATTCTTGGGTTTCTTGGTTCATGAACGCGGAATTGAGATCGGCCTGAAAAGCCAGGAGGCAGTGCGGACAATGAAGCCACCTACCACGAAGAAAGAACTCCAGTGTCTCATCGGCAAAATCAACTTCGTCAGAAGATTCATCTCTAATCTGTCAGGGCGAATCGAGCCGTTCATGGGGTTGGTAAAAATTAAAGCTGATGAGGAGTTTCGCTGGGGGGCAGAGCAACAGCGAGCATTTGACGAGATTAAGGAGTATCTAATGAAGCCACCTGTGTTGGTTCCGCCCCAGCAAGACAAGCCATTCTACATTTACCTATCAGTAGCTGACACCTCCATCGCCTCAGTGGTGGTGCAAGTTCATGATGGCCTAGAGAAAGTGGTTTTCTACCTCAGCAGAAGGATGTTGGATGCAGAAACGAGGTACCCTGAGATCGAGAAGTTGTGCCTCTGTTTATTTTTTACCTGCACCAAGCTTCATCACATCTTGCTGTCAGCGGAAATTGTCGTCATATGCAAATCAGATGTCATCAAACACATGCTGTCGGCTCCTGTGTTGAAAGGCCGACTCGGTAAGTGGATGTTTGCATTATCGGAATTTGATATCCGGTATCAGCGTGCGAAAGCAGTAAAGGGACAGGCGTTGGCCGATCTTATTGCTGAACGAATCAACACTGATATAGCAGCATTGTCTATGTGTGCATGGGCCATGTTCTTCGATGGATCGGTTTGTGATGATGGTTGCGGCATCGGCGTTCTACTCGTGTCGCCTCGGGGGGGCAACATATTCCTTCTCCATCGGGTTACCTACCCCTTGCACCAACAATGTCGCTGAGTATGAAGCAATTTGCAAGGGAATGGAGCCGCTATTGGAAGCCGGGGCAGAAGCCGTGGAAATTTTTGGAGACTCCAAATTGGTGATTTCCCAACTCATGGAGGAATACAAATGTGAGAGCGAGTCACTCTTCCCATTATGGATACAATGCCGTGAGCTGATGGCACAGTTCAGGTATATGAATTTCAATTGGATCCCAAGGTCGCAGAATACCGAGGCAAACGATCTCGCACAGATGGCATCAGGATACAAGGACGTAGCGGATGGAACCGATGTTCAGGTGCAGTTCATGGAGCCAGACGACTGGAGAGCCGATATTTTCAATTACTTGAAAGATTCGGCTCGGGGGGCACCTAAACGGATAAGATACAAGGCCATGAAGTACGTCCTGATTGGGGATGACATGTTCTACAGGACCTTGGAAGGGTTACTCCTCAAATGTTTGGGACCAGCCGAATCAAATCGGCTCTTACATGAGGTACACGAAGGCGCCTGTGGAACTCATCAATCGGCTCATAAGATGAAATGGATGATCAGGCGATCGGGATTTTATTGGCCCACCATGCTTGAAGATTGTTTTAAGTATTATAAAGGGTGTCAAGCATGTCAGAAGTTTGGGAGCATTCAGATGGTACCCGCGTCAGCAATGAACCCCATCATCAAGCCTTGGCCATTTCGAGGTTGGGGCATGGATATGATCGACAAAATTAATCCTCCATCGAGCAAAGGCCATGAGTGGGTTCTGGCCATTACAGATTATTTCACTAAATGGGTGGAGGCCGTCCCTATGAAGTCAGTAGCATCGAAAGATGTCATCAGTTTCGTGAAGGAGAATGTCATTCATAGATTCGGGATTCCCCAGACTATTACGACCGATGGAGGTTCGGTTTTCATTTCTAAGGAGTTTAGAAAGTTCTGCGAGGACATGGGAATCAAGCTGATCCGATCATCTCCATACTATGCTCAAGCAAATGGGCAAGCTGAAGCGTCCAACAAGAGCCTTATCAAGCTGATTAAGAGGAAGATCGACGAGCATCCTAGACGTTGGCACGAGGTATTGTCAGAGGCTTTGTGGGCTTATCGCATGTCATGTCATGGAGCAATAAAAACCTCGCCATACCATCTGGTCTATGGACAAGAAGCTGTGTTACCCTGGGAGATCACGGCTGGGTCGAGACGGATTACGTTTCAGAATGAGTTAACAACTGAAGAATATGCAGCCCTGATGAGTGACAGCATTGAGGATGTAACGGAACTCAGACTATGGTTGCTTGAGAAAATCAAGGAGAACAAAGCCAAGGTAGCTCGCGCATATAATAAGAAGGTGAGACCGAAGGAGTTCCACGTTGGTGATCTGGTATGGGAAGCTATGTGCCGTTGGGGACTAAGGATAAAGTGTATGGTAAATGGTCTCCAAATTGGCACGGGCCGTACATAGTCGATCAAGTTTTGAAGGGCAATGTATACATGCTCGAGGAGCTGAGTGGCGTGAAGTTCCCAGTGGTTGTCAATGGCCAGCATCTCAAGAAGTATTTCCCAAGTATGTGGGATGATGGGCAGTAAAATATGGGGGCGGTAAAAAAAAATTCGCAAAGTACAGCCGATGCACAGACATCGACTTTAGAATAAAAAAGCCGATGCGCAGCCATCGACTTTAGTGGTTACCGTTTGAATTTGGGAAAAGTCTGCTTGGACCTATCAAATTAGGTAACTGAATTTGGCCTTATTGGCGTTGTTTTTGGTGAAAGACCGATGTGTTGCTATCGGTTCTTGGTGCGTGGA
Organism: Lolium perenne; assembly: GCF_019359855.2. Lineage (NCBI taxonomy): Eukaryota > Viridiplantae > Streptophyta > Magnoliopsida > Poales > Poaceae > Lolium > Lolium perenne. The sequence goes on from NC_067244.2 coordinate 48,852,401, forward strand.
TTTACTTTGGCAATCGGAAGAGTTAAATTGGACAAATTGGAGAAATCAAATTGGGAAATATTTTTCATTGATAGGAGGATTTTTTACAAGTAAGAGCCGATTGCTCTCAAAAGGATGATCTACTGCCTAATGCACTACTTCTAGCCCTGCTAGTCCCTAATCTACGGGCCATCACTGCCCTCGTCGTCGCCGTCTGCGCCGCTGTCGGTGCTGCTGCCGGCGACATCCTCCTCGTCGCTGCTGAAGCCCTCGGCGGGAGCTTCGTCTTCATCTTCATCATCGTCGTCGTCGTCTTCTGACCCGGCGCGGAAGCGTTTCGCCGGCGGGTACTCGTCGGAGGAGGTGTCCTCCTCCACTTCCTCGTCTTCCTCGTCGGAAGAGGAGAAGCCGTCCCAGGAGAAGAGGTCGTCGTCTCTCTCCTCCTCCAACCCCCCATCCACAAGGAACTGGAGGTTGTCCTCCCCGTCGGTCAGGGAGGCGTCGTCCTCTGACCCGTCGGTGAAGATCCAATCCCTCTCGTCCCACCATTCTGGGGCGAGGGCCTCGTATGCTGCCATCAGGTTGAATTCCGGCTCCGGCTCGCTGGAGGAGGATTGGAAGGATAGGCCTGAGGAGGCAGAGGAGGAGGAGGAGTCCATGGCGCAGGGGAGGGTTTTTTGTCGATGGCTAGTATGGATGAGGAGGCGATGAAGAAGCGAACTGCTCGACGCGATTAAATAAAGGGGATATAGTGGAGATTTAATGCTTGAGCAGTTTTCGAGGGCGCGGTACCAAGACTGTCAATCGTGCAGGAGCTGAGAAGACAGGGCATCATGATGGAAAGATACTGTGACGGTTCTGCTCTGCCACGACGTGACCCTACGAAGAAAAAACAGAGTGGTTTTGAAATTATCATTACCAAAACCAGGGGGGCATGTGTTATCACCAGGTTTTAACCGGATCAAGAGATGGGCTGTGATCGAGATGGGCTTAGAGGACTTGCGTATAAAGTGTCTCTGAAGCGGCTTTGTACGAGAGTTTGGGCTAGATTGCCCGTGTATCTGTATATTATGGTAGATTAGAATTAAGAGATAGAGTTTAGCTCGTACATGGTTAGGTTTATTCCCGAATTAGAAAGTCCACGGACTATAAATATGTACCTAGGGTTATTGAGAAAAGAGGACGACCACGTTCACAACAAACACAATCTAGGCGCATCGCCACCCCTTGTTTCGAGGGTTTCTTCTGGGTAAGCATCATGCTGCCTAGATCGCATCTTGCTAGAAAATGACTTCCTATATATGAATATTATTCTCCGGACCATTCCGGACCTCCTCATGATGTCCTGGATCCCATCCGAGACTCCGAACAAAACTTCGAACTCCATTCCATATTTCCATATCTACTTAAACGACATCAAACCTTAAGTGTGTCACCCTACGGTTCGCGAACTATGTAGACATGGTTGAGACTTCTCTCCGACCAATAACCAATAGCGGGATCTGGAGATCCATAATGGCTCCCACATATTCAACGATGACTTTAGTGATCGACTGAACCATTTACATATGATACCGATTCCTTTTGTCACGTGATATTTTACTTGTCCGAGTTTAGATCATCGGCATCTCTATACCTCGTTCAACCTCGTCTCATGACAAGTACTCTTTACTCGTACCGTGGTATGTGGTCTCTTATGAACCATTCATATGCTTGCAAGCTATTTAGACGACATTCCACCGAGAGGGCCCAGAGTATATCTATCCGTCATCGGGATGGACAAATCCCACTGTTGATCCATATGCCTCAACTCATACTTTCCGGATACTTAATCCCACCTTTATAACCACCCATTTACGCAGTGGCGTTTGATGTAATCCAAGTACCTTTCCGGTATAAGTGATTTACATGATCTCATGGTCGAAAGGACTAGGTAACTATGTATCGAAAGCTTATAGCAAATAACTTAATGACGTGATCTTATGCTACGCTTAATTGGGTGTGTCCATTACATCATTCATATAATGACATAATCTTGTTATTAATAACATCCAATGTTCATGATCACGAAACCATGATCATCTATTAATCAACAAGCTAGTTATACAAGAGGCTTACTAGGGACTCTTTGTTGTTCACATAACACACATGTATCAATGTTTCGGTTAATACAATTATAGCATGGTATGTAAACATTATCATAAACCCAAAGATATATTATAATAACCATTTTATTATTGCCTCTTGGGCATATCTCGAACAGTCTCCCACTTGCACTAGAGTCAATAATCTAGTTTACATTTGTAAAGATATAACACCTTGGCCTTCCGGTGCTTTATCATGTTGTTATCACCAGGTTTTAACCGGATCAAGAGATGGGCCATGATGGAGATGGGCTTAGAGGACTTGCGTATAAAGTGTCTCTGAAGCGGCTTTGTACGAGAGTTTGGGCTAGATTGCCCGTGTATATGTATATTATGGTAGATTAGAATTAAGAGATAGAGTTTAGCTCGTACACGGTTAGGTTTATTCCTGAATTAGAAAGTCCACGGACTATAAATATGTACCTAGGGTTATTGAGAAAAGAGGACGACCACGTTCACAACAAACACAATCTAGGCGCATCGCCACCCCTTGTTTTGAGGGTTTCTTCCGGGTAAGCATCATGCTGCCTAGATCGCATCTTGAGATCTAGGTAGTATCGGTTTATTCGTTATCTGGTGTTGCTCGTACTGAAGCCTTGTTGATGACGAGTAACACTACTTATCGTAGATGTTTTGGGGCTTGCATCGTTGTTCTTCTGATATGCTTGTTTAGCTATGCTGCTCCTCGATATCTAGCTGCCCTTACACCTATCTTAGGTGTAAGGGGGGCATCTTGCTTCGTCTTTATTTAGTAGATTTGATCTGTTATAGTTGCTCCTTGTTCTTCAAGGATTAGTTTAATATCCGTATGGTTAGGCCTTGCAAACGGGTTGAACGATCCGGTAGTGCGTTAGGTATGGTTTGCCGATCCTAGAAGGGATATTCCGGGAATCGACCCCGTGTTGGTTTTTAGGCCTCTTTTAGGGTTAGTTTTCCATCATCTTTCGTATCTGCTAGGCTCAACTACGTGTAGGACGTTCCGTGTATACGGTGAAAACCCTAAACTGTCGTAGATCGATTTAGCTTAATATTAATGAAGCAGGATACCCATGGTATTGCAAGATCTAATATGAACCATGGGTCAATCGGCTCTTTGAGCCGATGAGCAGGGTAACCTGAGAGCCGATCGAGGCTCATTTAATGTTTACGTGTCTACCATGCAGGAAACTAATCGAAGCGATCAAACACCTTCCTGACCAGGTATAGGTCAGGTGGCACGCCCTTGCGACCGTCAGGACGTGTGCCAGAGCATTGCGGGCCGTTGCCCGAGGGACCAGGGCCCACCAGCAGTCCTGGGAGCCTCCCGGCTCTCCATGTTGCTCATCGCTGCTCACCGGTGGGTTTTGGCAGGCAACACATGTTTTGCTCATGAGAGAGGTTTTAGTCAACGGATCTGACATGCTCAGAAACGTATGTATTTTGTAATTTATTTGCGTCTTAACGCATCACTCATTTCCAAATGAGTCGGCATTAAATATGTTTGGTCTTCTGGTGGAACCTTAATTCCGCGGTCTGAAATATGTCACTAATATTGTCACACACAATATAGCTTCAAAGTTCTGACTCTGTCGGAACTACACCAAGTTCTCAAAGAACCTCTTGACTTAACATCCTCTGTCATTGTCAAAACAATGACATACTCTGCCTTCTTTTGTAGAATCCGTCACAATATTTTGAACTCTTCTAAATCTAGCATAGACAACTTCTAGCTCATTGTGCTACCTTTTAAACAACACTTAGTCTAATTTGAGATTGAAATTTTATTTTCATATGTGACAAAACAAATATCGGTGCAACACCTTACAGCGATTTGTTTGTCATTTCTCCATACAAAACTATATTTTATATATATATCCTTGGTTCTTCTTAGGTACTCAAGAATATTCTTTACTTTTTTTCAATGATCATCACATGAATCATTCTGGTACATGCTCATAACATTTTTAAAAGCACAGAACATCTGATTGTGTACATATTATTCGTGATCTATAATCACTCATGTGTTTTTACTCATTGAATGTAAGATACACTCAAGTTTTGTTAAAACTTCACATGATAAGAACATTTTCTTAATATTTCTATATTGAACTATTTTAATATCCATTCTATGTACTTTGACTTAAACTTTATAATGTATTTCAATCTATCTTCATAGATCTTGACACTAAATATGTTTTAGTTCATATCCTTTCATTGAAATTTAATTCTCAATGAAACCTTTTAATCAATTATATAATTACATGATTTATAATCAACGATATGTCACCTACATAAAGTATTACAAATTTGTCTCAGCGCTCCCACTTAATTTCTTGCAAATGCAAGCCTCTTCATCGTCTCTGATGAAATCATAACTCTTTGATCATTTCATCCGGTGAAGATTCCAACTCCGCAATACTCACTTCATCCAATTGAAGTTTGTATTCCTATCTAGTATTCTACGGACTAGCAAAACTCTTGGTTGTATCTTGTATACACCTTTAATACACACTTCTGTTAAGTAATATATTTTGCCATCCTACTAACATATCTCATAAAAGAAATATGTAGTGATTACTAGAATAATCCACATAGACTATAAGTATTGCTACGGAAGATCTAATCTTATCATAGTCAACTCTTTGAACTTTGTCATAAACAACTTTTCGACAAGTCGAGCTTATTCAAGGATATTCCATCCAAGTCCATCAATTTTATAGATCCATTTACTTTCAAAAAGTATTCATCTATCTTGGATTTCATGGCGTATAGCCATTTTAACGGAGTCAGGGCCCATCATAACTTCTTTGTATGTAGTTGGTTTATCATTGTTCAAAAACAATCCTTTGTTCACAAATCATTTATTTGATCACAAAGTAAACCATACCTACAAAGTTCATTAAGTACTTCGATCTCCATGACTATAACATTTTGTAGACATGGGAGCCATGATCGTCATGGCCGCTTCCGGAACCAATTCCGATGCTGCGCTACTCTGATCATTATGCTCAGGTTCATAAACCTTATCAAGTTCTATTGTCCTCCCACTCAAATACTTCGCTAAAAACAATTTCTTGGAAATAAGTAAACATTGACAAACACTTTTGTCTTTGTCTCCATAGTGGAAAGAATTCCCAATCAAATCTGTGGGATAACCAACAAAGACATTCATCCGATTTTGGTTGTAAACTTATTTACTTTATGCTATGCATTCCAAAATTTAAGAAAGGACTATTAGGGTTCATACCCATGCCATAACTCGTATGGTGTCATTTCGACTGATCATGATGATGCTCTATTCAGTGTAAAAGCGGTAGTCTCTAAAGCATAATCCACAAAAATATAATGGCATCAATATTTTATCTCATCATTGATCCAACAAGGTTTGGATACATCTCTCGGATACTCCATCATCATTATGATACTCCAAGAAACGTGAGTTGTAGAACAATTTCATAACTCTCTTAGATGTTCGCTAAAACTCGTAATTCAAATATTTCCCCATGATCCATTCATAGATATTTGACTTTTCTATTACGATGATTTCCACTTCATGCTGAAATTTATTTGAATCTATTCAAATGTTTCAAACTTCTTCCTTATAGAATATATCCACATATATATACTCAATTCAATGTTGGAAGTTTTCATGAAGTAGAAGAATCTCCCGCACCCAACTATGCCCAGTGAACCACATACATCATCATGTATGTTTCCACTAAGTTAGTTGCCCGTTCAACTCTTGGCCTTTGAACGGTATTTCAGTCATTCTCTTTAGAAAAGATTTGCAAGTGCCAAATGATTCAAAAAATCGAATGACTCCAAAATTCCATTTGCATGGAGTTCCTTCATGCGTTCCTTTCTAACATGACCTAAATGGCGGTTCCACAAATAAGTGGAATTCAAATCATTTGCCTTATGGCATTTTAGCGTCAGTGTTATGTATGTGTGTTTCACCATTAAGATTTATAATAACTTATCCATCGTACATGGAGTAATGTCATAATTTGAACAACTCATTGTTTTTATTTGACCAGAGCAAAATAACAATTATTAAGTTCTTTATTATAAATTCTAAGGGCTAGATAGAATGCCAACAATGAACATAATAACACTTTATTTTTGTTCCAGACGTGCATTCCTATCATATTCCTTGTCAGTCACTTAGGCCATTGTATTCTTGTATTGCGTTGTTTTGTATGACACTTCATACCAACCAATATGGTACAAATACCCAAGAATTTCATTGTGTGACCAAACGAGGAATACATCCATAACATGTATATCATTTATATACACCTGAGCTAGACTTTCTAGTCTTTTCTTTCTTTCTGCCAAAATATATTTTGTTGTTTCTCTTTTAGCTTTCCTCATTCTCAGAAAACACTTCACCTTCAATAACTTCTAGGTTTGTTGGTCAAATACCAATAACCTTGAGATTCTTACTTTGAAGTTGATCATCATATGACAAGTGTTCCGAATTTCACTATTAGTAACCTTGTAATATGATGAACAATTTCACTCATAATTTTATCCATTGTTTCATGATGACTTACCGAGACCATGTCTGTACATGCTAGGCTCGTTTAAAGTTTAACCTCGGTATTCGCATGTGCAAATCTAACTTGCACCCGTTGCATGTACTCGTAGAATCTATAACACCCGATCATCACGAGATGCTTCGAAACAACGAGTCTTAGCAACGGTGCATACTAAGGACGATCATTTCATAGATATGCGAATATCTTTAGTGTCCAACTTAGTTGGAGGATTGGGACGTCGGGCGTCTTCAACCTTCGTACATTCCCATAAAACTTATGAGTTTATGTAGTCTCACTAGATTATATTCTATCATCTTGCAATAAGGTTTTAGATATCACATATGTCATACCTTGCTTATTTCTGAAAACTAAATTTTCAGCTCCTTACTTTTTCAAACAGATTTGAACTTCAAGTTTCATGGAGACAAGATAATTTTAGGTACTAATTGAAATCATAGCTCTTTGAATCAACAATGTGAGGTTTACTAAAAGTTTGCAATAGGACTTAAACAATTCTTGATTCTTGAACAATACGGTACCAATCCGTTAAATTTCTTGTCAGATTTTAACAGTATTTCTATCTCAATTACAAGACTAGCGCATGGTAGAAAAACGGATGCCAATGCTACAAAATTAATTTAAAATACTACTCAGACTATGTTTATGATAATTAGTTCATGTTTTAATCTAATTACTAATGAACTCCCACTTAATACAACATCCCTCATAGTTGTTAAGTGGTACACGATCCACATCCACTACACCAAAACCGATCATCATGTGAGATGATGTAGCTTCAATGGTGAACATCAACATGTTGATCATATCATCCATATGACTCGTGTTCAACCTTTCGGTTTCCGTTGTCCCGAGGCCATGTCTGTACATGCTAGGCCCGTCAAGCAAATCCAAGTATTCCGCGTGTGCAACATGGCTTACACCCGTTGTATGTGAACGTTGAGTCTATCACATCCGATCATCACGAGATGCTTCGAAACGACGAACTATATCAACGGTGCATACGAGGGGAGAACACTTTATTATCTTGATATTAATGTGAGGGATCATCTTATAATGCTACCGTCGCGTTCTAAGCAAAATAAGATGCATAAAGGATTAACATCACATGCAATTCATATGTGATATGATATGGCCCTTTAGTCTTTGCGCCTTCGATCTTCATCTCCAAAGCACGGACATGATCTCCATCATCAACGGGCATGATCTCCATCATCGTCGGCGTAGCGTCAAGGTCCATGGCGCCGTCTTCATGGTTGTTCACCTCATGTAGCAACTATTACAACTACTTTGAAATACTACTCAACATGAAATTTAAAGACAACCATAAGGCTCCTGCCGGTTGCCACAATACAATAATGATCATCTCATACATATTCATCATCATATTATGGCCATATCACATCACCAAACCCTGCAAAAACAAGTTAGACGTCTCTAATTTGGTTTGCATATTTTACGTGGTTTAGGGTTTTCGAGTGAGATCTAATCTACCTACGAACATGAACCACAACGGTGATACTAGTGTTGTCAATAGAAAGTGTAAATTGAATCTTCACTATGGTGGGAGAGACAGACACCCGCAAAGCCACTTATGCAATACAAGTTGCATGTCAAACGTGGAGCAAGTCTCATGAACGCGGTGATGTAAAGTTAGCCCGAGCCGCTTCATCCCACCATGCCACAAAGATGCAAAGTACTCGAACTAAAGACAACAAAGCATCAACGCCCACAAACAATTGTGTTCTACTCGTGCAACCATCTATGCATAGACACGGCTCTGATACCACTGTAGGGATTCGTTGCATAGAAAACAAAAAAATTCCTACCGCGAGAACGCAATCCAAGCCAAGATGCAATCTAGAAGACGGGAGCAACGAGGAGATGATCGAGACTCACCCTTGAAGATTTCCAAAGCCTACAAGATGAGGCTCTTGTTGCTGCGGTAGACGATCACTTGCCGCTTGCAAAAGCGCGTAGAAGATCTTGACGGTGCCACAATTGGGCAGCACCTCCGTACTCGGTCACACGTTCGGTGTTGATGAAGCCGACGTCCTTCTCCCCGTTCCAGCGGGCAGCGGAAATAGTAGATCCTCCTTGGAATCCCGACAGCACGACGGCGTGGTGGCAGTGTCGATGGAGATCTCCGGCGGAGCTTCGCTAAGCATATGCGGGAGATGTGGTGGAGGAGAGGTAGCTAGGGTTTTGGGGAGAGGGGGCTTGGGCGCCGGCCCTCATAGGGGTGCGGCCAACGTGGAGCCAAGAGTGGCCGGCCAGCCCCTCCCCTCCTCTCTTTATATAGGTGGAAGCCCCAAGGATTAGGTCAAAAGTCTCCGAATAAGACCCCAACATAAACCTTCCATATGACCAAACCTAGGGGGAGTGGGACTCCCCCCTTTCCTTGGTGGGGTGGCCGGCCACCATGGGGAGGAGTCCACTTGGGACTCCTCCTCCCTTAGGCTGGCCGGCCAAGGTGGGTGGAGTCCCTCTGGGACTCCACCTTCCATGCTGATTTCTTCCGGACTCTTCTAGAACCTTCTAGAACCTTCCAGGAAAAATACCGGATCATTTTCAAAACTAGAAAATGACTTCCTATATATGAATCTTATTCTCCGGACCATTCCGGACCTCCTCGTGATGTCCTGGATCCCATCCGAGACTCCGAACAAAACTTCGAACTCCATTCCATATTTCCATATCTACTTAAACGACATCAAACCTTAAGTGTGTCACCCTACGGTTCGCGAACTATGTAGACATGGTTTAGACTTCTCTCCGACCAATAACCAATAGCGGGATCTAGAGATCCATAATGGCTCCCACATATTCAATGATGACTTTAGTGATCGACTGAACCATTTACATATGATACCGATTCCTTTTGTCACGCGATATTTTACTTGTCCTAGTTTAGATCATCGGTATCTCTATACCTCGTTCAACCTCGTCTCATGACAAGTACTCTTTACTCGTACCGTGGTATGTGGTCTCTTATGAACCATTCATATGCTTGCAAGCTATTTAGACGACATTCCACCGAGAGGGCCCAGAGTATATCTATCCGTCATCGGGATGGACAAATCCCACTATTGATCCATACGCCTCAACTCATACTTTCCGGATACTTAATCCCACCTTTATAACCACCCATTTACACAGTGGCGTTTGATGTAATCAAAGTACCTTTCCGGTATAAGTGATTTACATGATCTCATGGTCGAAAGGACTAGGTAACTATGTATCGAAAGCTTATAGCAAATAACTTAATGACGTGATCTTATGCTACGCTTAATTGGGTGTGTCCATTACATCATTCATATAATGACATAATCTTGTTATTAATAACATCCAATGTTCATGATCACGAAACCATGATCATCTATTAATCAACAAGCTAGTTATACAAGAGGCTTACTAGGGACTCTTTGTTGTTCACATAACACACATGTATCAATGTTTCGGTTAATACAATTATAGCATGGTATGTAAACATTATCATAAACACAAAGATATATTATAATAACCATTTTATTATTGCCTCTTGGGCATATCTCCAACAGTAACAGAGCATGATTGCACTGGATGAATTTATCAGTGTAAAGGAAAGGACCGGGATCCACAGTTCACTAGAGGTGTCTCTCCATAAAGATAATTAACATGTTGGGTGAACAAATTACGGCTGGGTAATTGTCAGAATACCGACCATACATGACAAGATGATTACTATGAGATTCGTTTGGGCATTACAGCATAATACATAGACCGTAATCCAACCGCGTTTATGACTAATAATCCAGCTTTCGGTTATCGTCCGAACCCCTTCCAGTATTAAGTTGCAAGCAACAGATTATCGCATTAAGCAATGCGTGTAAAGTAAACAATAGAATTACCCTCGGATAAAACATTGATGTTTTCTCCCTAGTAGCAACAACACATCTACAATCTTAGAAGTTATTATCACTCTTCCAGAAAACTAGAGGCATGAACCTACTATCGAGCATAAATACCCCCTCTTGCAGTCACAAGCATCTACTTGGCCAGAGTATCTACTAGCAACGGAGAGCATGCAAGATCACAAATAACATATGGCAAGAATATATAATCATTCTTAACATAGTATAAAATATTCATCGGATCCCAACAAACACAACATGTAGCATTACAGAAGGATGATCTTGATCATGTAGGGCAGCTCACAAGATCTAAACATGAGGCACAAATTGGAGAAGACAACCATCTAGCTACTGCTATGGACCCATAGTCCAAGGATGAACTACTCACGCATCATTTCAGACGCGGACATGGCGATGTAGATGCCTCCGACGATGATTTTTCCCTCTGGCAGGGTGCCGGGAAGAGCTTCAGAATCCTCCCGAGCTAGGGTCTGCGATGACGGCCGCGACATAACTTTTCTTGGATGGAGGCTCAGATGTTTAGGTTATTCCCGAGATCGTGAATAAATAGGCGGAAGGTGCGAGGTCGGTGGAGTCCAGGGGGGCTGACACAACCCCTAGGCGCGGGCTAGGGCCAGGCCGCGCCTAGGTGTGGTATGGCCGCCCTGCTGCCTTTTTTCGACCCTCCTTCGGACTTTTTCTTTGTTACGGTAAAATATTGACTTGGGCTTTTGTTTCGTCCAATCCCGAGAATATTTCCTGTACAACTTTTCTAAAATATAAAATAGCAGAAAACAGGGAACTGGCACTGTGGCATCTTGTTAATAGGTTAGTGCTGAAAAATGTATAAAAGTGCAACGAAGTATGAGCAAAACATATATAAATTGGTGTAAAACAAGCATGCCACACGCAGGGACGCCGACAACTCCACCGTTGTCCAGACTTTCCACCTCTTGCGTCTGGTGCCGTTCGACATGCCACAGTCACCAACACAGTCCTCTGAAATGGAATGAAGTTGTAAATCCTATTTTGGCATGCATTATTCACCAAGGATTTTGTATAATAAATATCGATGTAATTTACATGTGTGAAATCATCATACTTGATTAGTAGTGGCTGGCAGAAAGAATTGTATCTTAGATGTTAATAGATCTGCCGATCTACTATGTATCAAAAGTTGGCAGCGAAATGAGCGTTGCTGTGGTTCTTTCCAGGTAGCTGCATATGTACGGGTGAGTGTGGACAGCCCATCTCAGCCTTTAGCCTGCAGGCAGCAACTATTTGACTCAGTGAGTACATGGCCCAATTTGGCTATTCATTCGAAAGGGAGTAAGGTTCAAACCGCAAATGGTAAATGGTTTGGTGCGGTTTGGATGGAAAAAAGAAATGGATCGGTGCGGTCTGTGTTCTAGGTGACGATTTTTGGTTCGGTGCAGTTTGGATTTTGGTCTACCGCTGTGTGGTTTCGGCTGGAATCGGGGTTAGGGTTGCAACGCAATAGGGGATGCGGGACATGATTTTCACAGGCCTAGCTACCTCCTTCACATTTTCGCCCTCAGATATTTACTGATAACCATTCCTTAAATTTAACTTTTGCAGGACTGGACGGGACGCTGCCTGCAACCCTAATCAGGGTGGAATTGACCCCATTCACTGCTTGATAGGTAGCAATAGAGGGAAGTTCAGCTGACTTAGCTATCAAGAATGCACTTGTTCCTATTTCTTGAGCACCCCTAGGCTCTAGCTGGTCTCACGGTGCAACACCTTGTTCTAGAAGTAAATATTTGGAGGAGGTGCCCTAAACTTTGGTGCGAAAAGGTGAAATACGAATAAGATCTTGAACACATGACACTCCTACGCTATTGGTGCAATTCCTTCATGCCTCTCATTCCTAAGTAGTCTCATGTGACGTGCACCACGGCCTTAGTTGCATTGGTAAAGATGTCGTTGACTGACTTATTTTACTTGTGACACTACTTATACTCCTTTCACAAACCCATGTTCAGAAGAGTTGTGTCACCATTTATTTGACCAGTTTCTCCGACCGTACGAAGGCTGTGTAATACATCCATGTTGTTGGAGTATATATATGTAGCGAATTTGGCAAGACTAATAATTTCGAATTGGCGGGTGCCTACATCCAATTGAGACATGTATCAAAAGTCCTTTCATAGCTTAATGTTTTCATGGCCACATATTTTTCTCTATCTACAAATCCTATAATTGTACAATCGCAATTGTGTCTAACCACATCAGAAGTAAGCGCTCAACAACCAGAAATTAGGACCACCTATCAAAAAGCTACTCTCTATGTTTCTCAACACATTGCATGCAACTTCTAGTTGAAGTTAAATATTGTAAAGTTTGACACTGTAAGGTGTATTTGATGACAACCATTGAGAGGATAGTGCGAAAACGAAGTGACCATATTGCTGTTCCTAGAGCATAAACCTAAAATGAAAAGGGTAGATTTGACTAACTCATTATTGGCCAAAAACATATCCGATCACGTCGTTTTTCTGAGGTGTACTTAGAGGCATAAGCTCATAAGCTATGGAGTTGTTGTACAACCTTTCACATGTTCATCAAACTCACGGTTCATCTCGCCTCCATGATCAAATGGTGAAAGATTTAGTTTCTTGCCACACTAAGTTTGTACTTAGTTCTGGAACTTCCTAAAGATTTCAGATTTATGCTTCATTAAGTGCACATATATATCTACTTAAATCATGAATGAAGGTAAATAAGTATTGATAATCACCTTTGGCACTTGGACATATTATCCCACACAAATCAATATATACAAATTCCAACAAGTCGGACGCCCTCTCCAACTCATTGATGGCAACTGGTCATTTTGCCGAATAGTTGAACTCACACATCTCGAATGACCCAAATTCAAAGAAAGTTATAATGGCGTGGAGCTTCTTCATGCACTTCACAATTATATGAACCAAATGATAATGCAAAAATCAAGTCATATTCAGACCATAAGACCATAAGACGTAAGACCTCTTGACATATTTATAGAGAGATTTACTTTCCAGCTCTAAAATGTGTTGGAAATATGCCCCAAAATCAATCATGTGACGATGGTATTTTTCATGTATTGATTCTCATTATTACATATTTCCCATGAAATAATATGGAACCTAGAGGACCGAGAAAAAAATCTTCACATGATACTCCTCTTGTAAATTGGATATAACGAAGAGATAGGTCGTTAAGATACGTAATAGTAAGAAAAACCTCATATCATCAAAACTGGTAAGATGTTGGTATGGCTCGTACGTTAGTAACATATCAAGTATCCAAATTGCTTTGATACTCTAAAGCATAAATTAAGTTTGGTGTTTGTACATATACGAATATTTCAAACTTTGTACTTATATATATACACTCATGTTGGAAGATGTATCTGCTAGTTGATCATATATTGGTAGTTTACTACACCATTAATTTGTGACAATCTACTAACGGTACACTTTTTCTCTTAGGATTAGGAGATGAACCTTTTGTCAGAACTTGACCAACGAGGTAACCTCATTGGCGATGGTTAATCTTTCTTATGTCATGTGAGGCATCATGTTTGGTCAACTTCCAAGCACACTTTTTATGGTCTCAACATCATACCAAAGAGTAGGAGACCGTTAGCCGTTAGAAACCATCTAGATAGGTTATTATCACTCAATGACTCCACCCTTTTGTCTAGTTAGTAAACCGTGGGAGATTGATCGTTTTTCATAAGAGATTTCTCTCATGTGGTTCAACGTGATGTTAGACCTGAACAAGGAGCTAAAATAAAACATCGCGAAGACTCGGGGTAGGATGAGTCACCGGCCCCCCCCCCCCCCCCACCACCCCCACCATAGTTGGGCTGCGTGGGCTTGTAGTTTGTATGCATTCGTGTCTTGCCCTTGGTGCCATTTTCTTTTACGGATATGGATGGGTTGATTTTCACAGCCATGTCTGTATTCTTACGGAAATTACACTATTTTTTATTTTATTTACTGATATTGTTATCAGGAGAAAAGAAAAATGTGTGTGTGCGTGTGTCATTTTCCTAATAGGAGTTTTAGAATGGTATGATGTATGAATGGTTTAGTATCCACGACTAAGAAGTTTGTCTTGTGAGTGGATTCATGCCTTGTGAGAATTCCTTTGTTGTAAAATTATTCTCTTGTATGCTATGTTATTTTTCTTGTTGCTTGATTCAGTATTGATTGTATCATTGATTGTTTTCTCTAGCCACCATTCAGTTTTTCTTTATAAATACATAAAAAGTGGTCACACTCATGACACAAAAGTTTGGAATAGTTTTAAAAGAAATAAAAATGTCCTTACTCGCCATATATCCTTAGCCGAGTTTGGACATAGTGTGTAATTTCTATTCGTATAAGGATTTTGAATTCGTATAAGAAATAAAAGTGGTGCATTGTGTGCAATTTATATTCGTATTTATTCAGTCTATCTGCTTGTTCTCCCCATCCATAACTCGGTAGATTTTGAAGTGATCTAAAGCTACAATGTGGTTCATCCATGTCATCATTATTTTTTATTAATAATTAGTTTAAATTCCATATCCACCATGTTTATGTTGGTCCATGTCTAAATGCAGTCATGCATATCCCGAGTCTTCTGAATTTTGGACAGCCGACCGCACAACATTACACATGCGATGTACCTACCAACCAGTACAACCAAATCTTTGAAGTTGATGGCACAAACCTAGTCAGTGGTATATTAGTAGAGCTCAAGTAGACATATAGTTAGACAATGCAAACTAAACTAGTAAAAAACCAACAAATGAAAGCGGAAAAACAATGCCAAAGTAATACATATAAGCATTGATCCATGTAAGTCATGGCATATTTAGCTTATGTAGGATTGAGAGGCATCGGTAATTTTGTTACAGTATATGCCTCGTAACACATGTAACAAGATAACACATATATGATCCCCGAGAGGCTTGTTATTAGCGACGACTAGTTATCCACCACTATGGCGATGTAGATATCATGCATTGGAAAAACCAAAGACATGCAAAGCTTATAATATTGAGGCAATTTAGCAATCAAAAGCACACGATTAGTGTAACCGGAGTGGGACAAAATATTAAAAGTTTTCAGTTGACACATTTGAACCAGGTTTCCAATGTGTAATCATGCGGGTAGCTTACAATGACAGTTCAACTTTCCTGGAAGCGGAAGGTAGCCCAAACAGAATAATACAAGCACGGAAATAGGGTCCCACATGTTAAGCAATATGTTCAGGGTCACAATTATTTGAATTGCTAGTTTCTCTAAATCAGTGGGTTGTCAATACTGTTACTCATAAATCAATATATATATGAGTTCCAACAAGTCGAACGCCCTCTGCAACTCTTTGCGAATGGCAGCTTGTCATTTTGCCGAGTAGTTAGAACTCACACGTCTCGAATGACCCAAGATCAAACGAAGTTATAATATCATGGACCTTCTTATTTATAGAGAGATTTACCTTCAAGCTCTTGGACCTATTGTTCCACATCAATCAATATATACGAGTTCCAACAAAAATCAAAGAAATACAAAGCTTATAATATGGAGACAATTTGGTAATCAAAAGCACAAGATTAGAGTACCCAGAGTGGGACAAAACATTAACAGTTTTCAGTTGACACCTTTGAACGAGGGGTTACCAATGTAGACAATCATGCTGGTAGCTTAGAATGTCAATTCAACTTTTCTAGAACCGGAAGGTAGCCCAAACAAAATACTGCAAGCATAGAAACAGGGTGCCACTTGTTAATCAACATGTTCAGGATCACAATTGCTTGAACTGCTAGTTTCTTTAACAGAGTGCCACTTGTTAAGCAAAAGCAATCTATGATCGGCCAAAAAATCATAGAAAAACCGATATGAAATTGGAAAGTAAAAAAATCAAATTTAACTGTGTGCTAGAGATGCCCGACCCCAGTGGAAATCCTGGAGATCGATCTCCCCAGGGGAGGCGTGGCGGAAGCATGTATTAGAGACTAGGTTGAGGAATGAAACCCTCCGATATTATGAAAGAGTATGATGACGTGATGTGGTGGGTGTTTGTATTGATCCTCTCGGGGGGGGGGGGGGGGGGGAGCGGGTTGTATAGTGGTACAAGACATGGAGACTACAAATGCTCTCCTAAAGATAAGGTATGGGATGATCTACAAATCGTATACAAATCATGTAATATCTCTAACTACCAAATACATCTCTAACAATGTGCTCTCGCTGAATAATCTTGAAATGTTTAAAACGAATATCATACAATGTATATGAGAAAAAAATAAGTAAGCTGATGCATGAGCTTAAAGGATAATGGTACACGATCAAACACTTGATGTCCATCAAAGCTCACATTGAAGCACAGTATATTCAATAATTCAAATACAGAGGCTTCTGTTTAAAAAAACATTTCATAAAAGTCATAGAGTCATCACAAAGCGTTGTGTTGTACAACCAACAATTAACAAACGTACTATCGTACTGTACAACATATTACACCTACACCCACACACAGACGCAGACCGAGAGCACTCCGCAGCCACGTACATCCCACAGAGGACTATGCAGCAACTGAGTTCAGACCAGCAAGATCAGCAAACCAGACGGACGATCATGCATCATGGCAAGTGAAATTTCAACGTCTTCGGCGGTAGAGGGAGTAGGCGTTGAGGCCGGCGAGGAGGACGAGCAGTATGGAGGCGACGAGTCCGAGCGCGGTGGCGGTGCCGATGTGGCGGCAGAACTTGTCGTAGACGTTGCAGATCTTGTTCCACCTGGTGTGCTCGTTCCCTTTGAGCCCCACCCACGCCACGGCCGCCGCTGCGCCGGTCGCCGAGGCCATGACGGCCGCGTGATACTGCGAGGGAGGATGCATCGGATTAGTTATTATTATAGGCTTCTCTCGGTGACTTTCTTCCCAGGTTCAAAGGAGTAGCTAATACTAGCATAAGGTACTCACCACATCAAGCAGAGTGTGGACGAAGATCTTCTTGGCACAGGAAGATCCTCCTGACTTGACCGAGCTGGCAGCCGTGAGCAAGCTATACAAGCACGTCATGCAGAGCGCCACGAGAAGATAACTGCAAACCACATGTATGTAAACATCAATTCCAGTGGGAGAGAAGAGCTAATATGATATGCTATATATGAACTATGAAGGGTCACGTACATGAGCGCCGGCGAGTTTGTGAACTCCGCGGCGACGGGGCCGAATCTGAACGGCGGCGTCAGGACCACCGGCACAATCGCCGTCTGCTTGCCGGTGACCAGCACCACGAGCCCCGACAGCGACGCCGCGAATAGCAGCAGCCTCAGGACAAGCTCGGCGGGGCGGAGCTTGGCCGGAGGGGACGGTGCCAGCGCGGCCTGTTCGCTGTCCTTTACCGTGGACGCCATGCCTTCGACCTGGCTGCCTATACCTTGCCTTGGGGGAGTATGCAGCCTAGCTTTGAGTTTTTGACACAAATTCAATGGATCACCAAGGCATTGTGGCAGCAGTGCATGGCCTTATAGTCAGCAGAGCCCTGGGGTACGTGGGGTGGCCGCACGTGAGAATGCACGCTGGCGCCGCACCCCCTTGTTTATCTGGAAGTACATAGTAATGTTGACTTTGACTGCTGACTAGTCAGCTAGCAGATAGAACGCTTGTACGCCAAGTTACTTTAATTAGCTCGTCTCACTCCGTTGCTGTCTCATCTCTCATCCACACCTGGATATAATCTGCAGAGTGGATGATCGTTGCCTATATGCCCAGGCCCTAACATAGGAAAGATGACGTACTCACCCCTGACCTAACCCCTCCCACCCCCGTGCAGCGGCGCACCGCACAGCACCGGGGTGCCCAGCCCGGCGGCCGTCCTCCCTCCCTCCCCTGTGCTCATCCCCGCCCGCCGCCGCGGCTGGAGGCGTCGCCGGGCAAAGCCCGTTTGGCGTGGTGGCGGCGGCGGATCTCCTTGGTCGCCGGCATGGCGTGGTGGCGGCGGCGCCCGCTCGGTCATCTACGGCACTGCTGCAGGCGGCGGTGGCGGCCAGGGCTCCTCGGTGAACTCCAGCGGCGGACGGCCATGGCTGCGGGTAGGCGGGCCAGGTCTGAGCCCATATGGGGTTGGTCGGGCTGTGTACACCTGCATCTCTGGCGTCCCTGTTGGTTGTCGGCGGTGCTCCTGGGTCTGATCTGTAGCATGAGGAAGCTTGGGCGGTGGCGGTTTCCTCTTTCGTCGGAGGTAGTTTTGTGGCTATTTTGGTGGGTCTCGCGATCCGTCATCTAGTCCCTAATGACGAGACGTGGCTGCCGGTGAAAACCGGCCTTGACTACAGTCATGGCGGACGATGGCGGCGCCTGTTCGTCGCATCCTTGTTGAAGGCATTGTTCCTGCAGCTGCATTAGTCCCAGACAGCGGCGTGGCTGCCGGTGAAAACCGGTCTTGACTGTAGTCATGGCGGACGATGGCAGCGCCTGTTCGTCGCATCCTTGTTGAAGGCATTATTCCTGCAGCTACATTTGTCTGGGCTGCTCCGGAGGAAACCCCAGACTCGTGTCTCCCGGGTCGAATGATGGTGGCGTGCAACGCCGTTCTCCCTGTTGGGGGTATCATTTTTGGAGCAGACAACGGATGGCGGTGGTGCTGAGATGGAGCGGTGTGCTTTTGCTGTGTTGGCGTCGTCAAGTCGCCATGGCATGGTGCAGTGGTGTCTCGGGATGGATGTAGTGTGATGGACACGCAGGTTGGTGTAGTCATCTGGCGCCGTGGCGGCATCGATGGCACACCTGGCATGATCAATGCGATGATCTCTCTTGAAGATGGAGTCGAGGAAGACGGCGGTAGTAACTTCTACGGCGTGTGCGTTGGCGTATGCTGAAAGTCTGCTTGACTGGATGTTCTTCTCATCTGCTATTGGACGGCCTGAGAAGACATTTAGTTTTTGGATGATATGAGTTGGTGAATTGTCACCCACTTCATCCCTCTTTAGGTTTAGCAAGGTGACTTCGAGTTTTGATCTTTTGTATTACTTTTGTAAGGTGTTGTGAATAATATAATAAAAAACTTGTGCATCCTTTGTATGCAGAAGTTGGAACGATATTTCCCCATTTTGAAAGAAAAAAATATGACGTACGTCGCCTACCGGCAGGGGAAGATCGGGATCCATCCATATCTCTCATCGTCGAGCTGTATATCATAATGAAGCGTTAGTGATGGTTTAACGGGAGTTGGCCAGTCAAACAAGCAAACCTGAGTACCTGACATTGACGTACGTGGCAACTGGATGCATCCGTCGCTTTTACTCATGACTCACCAATCGCGTCCAGGATTCTTGCAGGGGATACTTATCTGCTTTGAGTTTGTCAACGTACGTGATGTACCTTTTCTTTTACAAGAACGGACAATGGCTGAATGAGTCACGATTTTTTTGTTTTCCCGAGTAAATTTTGTACATATACTAGTCACGACTCTAACAGGTCTATCCTTTGATTTCTTCAGGCATGTGCCCAGTGTCTTCATCACAATTTTTTGGTTTTTGTTTTCCCCAGTAAATTTTGTACATACAGTCCCGACTCCTGAACTCCCGTTCAAACTTCACAGGTCCACCCTTCTGACTTTTTCAGGTATGTGGGCAGTATCTTCGTCACAACCTTTTTCTTTTTCTTTCCCGAGTAAATTGTGTACGTATAGTCATGGCTCTCGAACTCCTTCTAGACTTAACAGGTTCATCCTTTTGACTTCTTCAGGTATGTATGTGCAGACTGTCTTCATTTGCACTTGTTGATGCAAACAAAAGAATTAGCACTCAATAATAAGCGTTAATTTGACCGAAAGGACATATTTGACCCTTATGTGAAATTTGGTGAAAATGAATCATTATTTAGGGGACTAATTGGCTTGACAGCATTTTTTAGCCCCCCGATGATGTAAAAGCTTCTATGCATGGTTGAAGGCTCCCTACACAAAAGCTTACGAGCGGACAACTTTTTTTGTTTACTTTTTTTTCTGCCATTTCTTGAGTCGTAGCAAGTCCTACTATTAAAAGTAGTTCGACCGTTGCAAGGAGTGGGGATCGATGCCGAAAATGTCCTATGAACTCTCAAATATTTGCAAGTGACACCCCTATATGAAGTACCCAAGGTTTGGGATTGATACCTTTGCTTTTGCCATGGAGGCTCTGGGTCTCCTGATTTAGGTGACTATTTTTTATGTACTCAAATTAGTTTTTGTTAGTCCAGAAATTCATGGGTAGTTGTTTCACACCGGGGGAGAGATTGTCACAGAGGATAAATGTGCAGACTCGCCTAGGAAAAATAGGGGAGATGACGCACCACCACTGTAATGTCCCAGGTTTAGAGACGATCGAGGGGTAGATTTTAGAAAGGGATGTGCATTGCATCGTAAATTCTGGGGAAATTTCACGCTTTTAAAACAAAACTGCATTGAAGGGGGACAAGTTTCTCTCTCGACACCTTACAGGTTAGGGTTTCGAGAGTGCGACAAACTTGCTCTTATTCAACTAAACTAGGGTTTTGGAGAAGAGAGAAGGGATATTGCATCACAAACTTAAGTTGCATGATTGAATTCAATTTTAAGTTGCATGATTGAATTCAAACCTAAAGTTGAATTTGAATTTCAAATTCAAACATCAAATAGATATCTCATAATTCAAACTTGAGATAATTCAATGAACAATTATAAATAATACACAATCTAAACAATACAAATAATAAGGAAAGCTCATTAGAGAAAACCTTGAGCTTTATTGATTATCACACAAGATACATTGTCTTTACAATATTCCAAATTGAAATAAAGAAATAGTACAACACATTACAAGAATTGGCAAAATAGAAAAAGAAAATAAAAGAAAAGTACAATGTCAGATTCTATCCTAAACACTACAAATTAATCTTCATTTAGTCTTGGACTTGATGATCTTCCTGTCCATTTGATCATCATCTTGATCCCTGCATAAATCACAGCAAATACAAGTTATGCCAAGTGGCATAGCCACTTGGCAGGTTAGAAATAAAATGGAATTGAGCAGATATGATCAAGCTCTGCCGAGCTGATCCACTCTCAGCCAAGTGCAAAGCATCAGGCACACACACACACACACAGCTCACCAGGCAGTGTGCATGCACAACAGCAACACACACACAGGGAGAGTCACCAAGTAGTGATAGGCACTGCTGTCGACCAAGAGAGCAATGAGAGGTTCATATATAACCTTTTCCACCGCCAGAACTCCAGCAGTTCATCAGTAGCAATTCACAAGGGTAAGCACACCAAGAACAGCAAGAACAGGTAAACAGCCAGAGCTGTCTCACCTATTCCATAATCACCAGAAATAAACTAATCACCAAGCTTGCAAGGAGGAGCAGGGCAAGCCAAGAAATCAACCAGCAGCTAAACCTCTACACCAACACATTTCTAGGAGCTGGAGTGAGGTATACCAATAAATCATGAGCAAGCAAGGTTTTGCTCATATAAATCCAACATATGCACAAGTCACAGAAGCAAAAGAGGGTAGAACCCTGTTTGTGTCATCATCTGGCTGTCTAGCCATTTGGTGCAGGCAAACATAGGGAAAACCAGGAGGAAACCAACCCAAGGGAACACTGGTTATACCAAATTAGTGGTTTAACCAAAGGAATCCAGCAAGGGAAAGATTCACAGCTAGCCTACCCAACTCACCTAGCACTACATGGTTTGCTAACCATCAGACAGATAGGCAACTTGTGCCTATTCTAGTTTGTCAACAGCAAAAGAGCACTGGAAATCCAACAAGGATTGCCCAGTGATGTATCCACAAAGCCACAACCAGCCACAGAGAGGGGGAGCTACCCATGACAGCATCAAAGAGCTGCCAGGGCCACCTCAACCCATAACCAACACCTTAAGCCACCACATCATCACCCAGTAGGGTTCAGTAGTGGGCTAGGATACCCAACCAGTGGTTGGCATCCATCTAGCCCTAACAAATTCATTGAAATGGTCATCACTGCAAGCAGTTCACATCATTTATCCATCTAATAAAGCAAGCTAATACAGATAAATGAACTACACAAGTAATCAAAGCACCAGAGCCTTGCAGATGATCCAATGAATCATTGCAAGCATCAATTGATGCTTGAGCAAGCACCATCACACACCAGGCCAAGCCTGTGTGATGCACACACAGCACACAGAGAGCAACAGTGAGGCACAAACATGAAACAGCATCTCTCACAAGCAACTGATGATCATATGATCATCAGAGCTTGCTAGCACTGGTTACAGATTGCTATAGCCAAGCATCTCATCAGTAATTAGCCAGCTACTGAAGAATTACACCCAAGCTATAACTGAATAAACAGATACAGAATTAATGACTTTATAATTGTATCCAGAAGCACATCAAAGGCATGATGTACCACTGGACCAAGTTACACAAGGAGAGCACACATCACTCATCACTGGATAGTGCTGTTAAGCCAACACCAATGCTCAATTGAGCATGTTCATGAAATTAAGCACAAGATATAGCACACCAGGGCACTGGCACTTGCCAAAGGCAAGGATCATGCATCATGATCAAGCCAGAGGCAAGTGGATGTACCCACATGAGAGGCAAGAGTAAGATAGCAGCAGCAGTCACAATTAAAAATTGAGCACAACACCACAGCAAGCTCATGAGCTAGGGCTCATGAATTGCAACAGCAACTGATAAAGAAGAACAGCACAGCGCAGAAGCTAGGAATAATGGCAGCAGCATACACAAGGCAGCATCACAGCAGCAGCACACGCGCATCCATGGCTAGCACAGCATTAAGAGCGCAGCAGCAACATAGCAGCACAGCATCGCAGCATACACGCAAGCTAGCAAAGCACATCAACAGCATCACGGCAGTGCCATCATCTCCATGAGGAGAGGCAGGCCAGTAACTAGAGCATGGCACAGAGGAGGAGGAAGAAAGGGAGAAGATGGAGGCGCACTAACCTGGAGCAGCGCCACGGCGTCACCATGGCGGTACGGCGGCATAGCCTGGCCACGGTAGCGCCAAGCCATGGCCAAGCCAGGCGGTCGCCGAACCGCGAAAGCTCCAGCGCAGGCACGGCGAGGCCTACGGCCGAGCCACATCACCAGGCGCACCGGCGGTGACGAGATCATCACGGCACACCACGGCCGTGTCGCAGATGCGTTGGGGGCGAACGATGGCGGCGGCGAAACACGGATCGACGCGGATCAACGGGCGCGCCGTCGAGCGGCCGTTAGTTTGTGACCGATCTCGCCGGTGGGGGCGGCCGGAGATGGCCGGAACAATTCAGCGAGCACGGCAGCGACGCAGGGATCGCCAGAGCTCGGGGTAGGGTTTCGCGAGGAAGAGGAGAAAGGGGTCGGTGCAAATAATGGGACCGACGAGGACCCAGGGTCGGGGTATGCAACAAAGGGTGGGTGTGCGAGGTAGCGGAGGAACATGATTGGCTAGACCTTATACCGGGCCTCACACCATAGGAAGTGTGGACGGGAAAGCTGCCCGGTTGGCACCAAGGTTAAGATCTCTTATGGGTAAAGCAACACACCTCTGCAGAGTGTAAAGAACCGTGACCTGTCACTCCCTGTTCCGAGATATGGAACTACGAACGCGGCCGGAAAGGAGCTCCATGAAGTTCTAGTAAACCGGTGAAGGCTGACGGACATAGTTCTTTGAAATGAAAGCAACCTCTTGAAGAAATGTTTATCAAAACCTGCATTGATATTAGACTTTCTGGTCTAATATTGTAGCTAATGCATTAAACACCTCTTATCTATAATGAACTTGTTGAGTACGCTCGTACTCATCCCACTCTTAAATCCCATGCTTAGATTGTCTGAATCGTCTGGAGGAGGACAACGACAACCCTGAAGGAGCCGAGATCATCGGCTATGAAGAACCAAACCTCTCTGGAGGTGTTGAAGGCGTAGTCTACCTTATAATCTACGGAACCGGGGAGGATTCCGGAGGAGATCAAATCTAGAATCACCGAGTAGTAGTAGTATCCGAGCAGTATGAATTCTTAGTACTTAGCTGCTCGGGGGAATAAATGTACCACTTAGTAAGACTCTTGTATTATAAGTTAAGTTGGGTTCGCCTCGAACCCAGGGGTATTCCTCTTAGGACCCAAGAGGAGCTCCGAGATGATATGTACATTATGCTTGTAATAATAAATGAATGAGTTATGGACCTGCTATGTTCTGGTGTACTACTCTGACGGATGTAATATTTGCGGAATGGTACTTCGTGAATGTTATATCAACGACTGGCATACTACAACCTGCAGTGGTATGCAGGGTCACCACAGTTGGTATCAGAGCAAAAGCTTTGACCTTAGGTTGGAACCTAGTAAATGGGACCGAACGTTAGGAGTCAAATAGGATTAGTAAAGAATTCTCTAAAAATATGGTGTATATTCAATTGAGAATACAACAATCATAACTTTTAGTACGATAATTCTTTATTATCTCTATTATGATGCATTATTACTAATCTTATATTCTTTCTATTTCTACAGCCAACTATGGCAAGTTCACATCCGGGACGAAACGTGAAAGTGATGGATTCAACACTGAGTGAATATGAAGGAGGACTCGCAGATATTCTTCGTGCCATGTTACTTGAATTTGGGTGTGATCCCCAGATCCAAGTAAAGAAATACATGTACTATGACGGTACTGTATTGGCCAAGTGTAGGGTAGGGCTAAGACTTCCAGAATCCCTAGGAATGAGCATAGTGATGCCAACAGGTGAGGCTAGAACTACCCAAACAGCCTACCATATAGCCATTATGAGAGCCATCACTGATATCCGGGAACATAAGACGAAAGAGCTTATGGGTTCCGAATTCTCACACATTCCTCATATGGAGGAGGAAGATGATCCTATGCTTAACCACTTCAAATTTGCAAAACGCAAACCAGCAGAAGCCGCTAAGTACATGGACAATAGCCGCAACTTACTGTCATTGTTCTTTCAATTGAACCGACATCTGTCGGGGGCAATTGATACAATGCTAGAGGAGTTCACTGAACCCGCGGAGGAGACTAAGGGGAAAGAAACCATGGAGAATAAAGTGCACACACCAGTTTACTCAGCTGATGACTACATTAGTATTGACCATCCTGAACTAGAAACTACACCCATTACACCTAGGTACTATCCTAGTAGTTCCTATAGAGGATATGAGGGTGGAGAGGAATCCGGAAACAATCAGCGTTCCGAGACTCCTATAGAGAACTCAACAGGTTGGCGTTGGGGGTCAGACACCGGAAACTCTGGCAATTCAGTCAGAAATAATGTGGAGATGAATGAGGACGCTACAACCCAGTTCCAGGGCAATCAGTATAATAGGGGTGACTATGAGGAGTACCCTATACTGATCGAGTCAGATACGGATGGAGGTAACACCTATGGCGGAGTCACAGGGGAATATACCCGATGGGTGGATTATGATGTTTTGAATAATCAATTCATGAACACAGATTTCTCCCTCGGATCATCCTCTGATTCCGACTACCAGCCAACGAGAAGACCCTACGTTCCAGATTCTGTCAGGAGGACGACACGTTCGACCGGATGGAAGCCTGGGATGTACCGGGAGTGAAGTACGACTAGAGACCACCAAGGGAGGCGAGACTACAATACACAAGTACCACGTGTATTGTAATGTGTAATATTTGTAGAAATTTGTACATATACTTCAATAAGTGAGTTTGCATACTCACAACGTCACTGAGTATTGTAATAAGACAACTTAAGTATGTATATACATGGTATATGTTTTATATGATTTGGATTTGATTCTTGATTTCCATTGCGTGACTAGTTCTGTGCACAAAGTTGAGCTCAGAAAACTTGCGCATGGAGTAATTATGAGTACCACTTTGTGTTGCAGAACTAGGGGGGTATGTCGGGACCGGTAGGTGAGGAGAGTGAAGCGCAGCGTATGGAGCGCGAAGCCAAGCAGAAGGAAGAGGCTGATGAAGCAGCCAAAAATCAGTTTCCACCACCACCACCACCCATGACGCAGCAGAACTTCCTCCAATACATGCAAATGTTGGAGGAAAGGCAACGTATAACGTTGGAGTAGCAGAACAAGTTCTTCCAGGAGCTGCTTCAACAGAACAGGGTGGAGAGACCCGAGAACCAGGGAGTCACCTTGTCAGACTTCTAGAACACAAAGCCTATATCTTTCGCATACGCGCCCGAGCCAATGGACGCGGAGGACTGGCTGATGGACACGGAGCGAAAGCTCAACACCGTTGGATGCAATGACCTGGAGAAGGTCAGATATGCAACACACTTGTTGTGTGGACCTGCCGCATCTTGGTGGGACAATATAGTAGCCGTATATCCGGCTGAAAAGGTATTCACCTGGGAGGAGTTCAAGCGAAAGTTCAGGGAATCCAATGTCCCTGAAAGCATTGTAGATTTGAAGCGTCGAGAATTTGAAAGTCTCGAGCAGAAGGGTAAGGCCATCCTGACTTATGTCAGGGAGTTTTCAAAGTTGTCCCGGTATGCTGTTGAGGAGGTCAACACCGAGGACAAGAAGAAGAAGAGGTTCTTGCGGGGGTTAAGTCCCCAGTTCAAGGTTCAGCTCCGGATGATGAGAGCGACTGAGTTCCAAGAGTTGGTGGATGCAGCCATCACTCTTGAAGATGACTTCAAGCAGCTGCAAGAGGAGAAGAGGAAAAAGGCCAAGTTTGAGCCTAAGAGGTTTGTCAGCAACAAGCCCGATGCCAGCTTGAGTTTCAAGCCAAGGTACAACAACAACAACAACCACAACAACAACTACTACAATAGCAGGAGGAACCAAGCGTTTCAGACTGCAAATCAAATGGTTTGCCGAAGCTGTGGACTTCCAGGACATTTTTCCAAGGATTACAAGAAGCCAAAGATAATATGCTTTGGTTGTCGCCAGGAGGGGCACATGCTGAAGGACTGCCCCAAGAGAAATACTGGAGGAGGTCAGTCAGGAGGAGGAGGAAGTAGAGGAGGAAACACTGGAGGGAATTGGAAGAACAAGAAACCCTTCGGCAAGTTAAACTGCACCAGCTTGGAGGAGGTGGTTGAAGGAGATATGCCCTAGAGGCAATAATAAAGTGGTTATTATTTATATCTTTATGTTTATGATAAATGTTTATATATCATGCTGTAATTGTATTAACCGAAACATTAGTACATGTGTGATATGTAGACAAACAAAGAGTCCCTAGTATGCCTCTTAACTAGCTTGTTGATTAATGGATGATTAGTTTCATAATCATGAACATTGGATGTTATTAATAACAAGGTTATATCATTGTATGAATGATGTAATGGACACACCCAATTAAGCGTAGCATAAGATCTCGTCATTAAGTTATTTGCTATAAGCTTTCGATACATAGTTACCTAGTCCTTATGACCATGAGATCATGTAAATCACTTATACCGGAAAGGTACTTTGATTACACCAAATGCCACTGCGTAAATGGGTGGTTATAAAGGTGGGATTAAGTATCCGGAAAGTATGAGTTGAAGCATATGGATCAACAGTGGGATTTGTCCATCCCGATGACGGATAGATATACTCTAGGCCCTCTCGGTGGAATGTCGTCTAATGTCTTGCAAGCATATGAATAAGTTCATAAGAGACCACATACCACGGTACGAGTAAAGAGTACTTGTCAGGAGACGAGGTTGAACAAGGTATAGAGTGATACTGAAGATCAAACCTCGGACAAGTAAAATATCGCGTGACAAAGGGAATTGGTATCGTATGTGAATGGTTCATTCGATCACTAAAGTCATCGCTGAATATGTGGGAGCCATTATGGATCTCCAGATCCCGCTATTGGTTATTTGTCGGAGTGAGTACTCAACCATGTCCGCATAGTTCGCGAACCGTAGGGTGACACACTTAAAGTTGGATGTTGAAATGGTAGAACTTGAATATGGAATGGAGTTCGAATATTTGTTCGGAGTCCCGGATGAGATCCCGGACATCACGAGGAGTTCCGGAATGGTCCGGAGAATAAGATTCATATATAGGATGTCTTTTTATGTGAATTAAAATGATCCAGAAGGTTCTATGGAAGGTTCTAGAAGGTTCTAGAAAAGTCCGGAAGAAACCACCAAGGAAGGAGGAGTCCCGGAGGGACTCCACCTCCATGGCCAGCCAACCCTACAGGGGGAGGAGTCCCAAGTGGACTCCCCCTATGGGGGCCGGCCAACCCCCCACATGGAAGGGGGGAATCCCACCCCAAGTGGGATTCCCACCTTGGGTAGGTTTCCCTATCACATGGAAGGTTTTGGGTTCGGGTCTTATTCGGAGACTTGTAGTCCAACACTTGGGGCTTCCACCTATATAATGAGGGGCCAAGGGGAGGGGGCCGGCCAACCCAAGACCACAACCTGGCCGCCCCCCTTGAGTGGCCGGCCACCCCCTCCCAAACCCTAGCCGCCCCCCTCTCCTCCATAAGCTCCCGCACGCTTAGCGAAGCTCCGCCGGAGTTCTCCACCGCCACCGACACCACGCCGTCGTGCTGTCGGATTCAAGAGGAGCTACTACTTCCGCTGCCCGCTGGAACGGGAGGTGGACGTCGTCTTCATCAACAACCGAACGTGTGACCGAGTACGGAGGTGCTGCCCGTTCGTGGCGCCGGTGATCAAGATCTTCTACGCGCTTTTGCAAGCGGCAAGTGAACGTCTACCGCAGCAACAAGAGCCTCATCTTGTAGGCTTTGGAATCTCTTCAAGGGTGAGACTCGATAATCCCCTCGTTGCTACCGTCTTCTAGATTGCATCTTGGCTTGGATTGCGTGTTCGCGGTAGGAAATTTTTTGTTTTCTATGCAACGTTATCCTACAGTGGTATCAGAGCCGTGTCTATGCATAGATGGTTGCATGAGTAGAACACAATGGTTTTGTGGGCGTTGATGCTCTTGTTATCTTTAGTTTGAGTACTTTGCATCTTTGTGGCATAGTGGGATGAAGCGGCTCGGACTAACTTTACATGACCGCGTTCATGAGACTTGTTCCTCGTTCGACATGCAACTTGTATTGCATAAGAGGCTTTGCGGGTGTCTGTCTCTCCTACTATAGTGAAGATTCAATTTACTCTTCTATTGAAAACATTAGTATCAACGTTGTGGTCCATGTTCGTAGGTAGATTAGATCTCTCTCGAAAACCCTAAACCACGTAAAATATGCAAACCAAATTAGAGACGTTTAACTTGTTTTTGCAGGGTTTGGTGATGTGATATGGCCATAATGTGATGATGAATATGTATGAGATGATCATTATTGTATTGTGGCAACCGGCAGGAGCCTTATGGTTGTCTTTAAATTTCATGTTGAGTAGTATTTCAAAGTAGTTGTAATAGTTGCTACATGGAGGACAATCATGAAGACGGTGCCATTGACTTTGACGCTACGCCGACGATGATGGAGATCATGCCCGAAGATGATGGATATCATATCCGTGCTTTGGAGATGAAGATCAAAGGCACAAAGACAAAAGGGCCATATCATATCACATATGAACTGCATGTGATGTTAATCCTTTTATGCATCTTATTTTGCTTAGATCGCGATGGTAGCATTATAAGATGATCCCTCACTAAAATCTCAAGATAATAAAGTGTTCATCCTTAGTAGCACCGTTACCAAGACTTGTCGGTTCGAAGCATCTCGTGATGATCGGGTGTGATAGAATCAACAAGTACATACAACGGGTGCAAGACAGTTTTGCATATGCGGATACTAAGGTGGCCTTGACGAGCCTAGCATGTACAGACATGGTCTCGGAACACGTGATACCGAAAGGTAGAGCATGAATCATATGGTTGATATGATGAACACTTTGAGTGTTCGCCATTGAAATCACACCTTGTCTCGTGATGATCGGACTTAGGTGCAGTGGATTTGGTTCTTGTGATCACTAAGACAATGCGAGGGATATTGTTTTGAGTGGGAGTTCACCTAGATTTTTAATTATGTTGAATTAAAAAAGTGCAACTCAATTTGTCATAAACTTAGTCTAAACTTTTGCAAATATATGTTGTAGAGATGGCGTCCCCAATCAATTTTAACCAGTTCTTAGAGAAATAAAAACTTAAGAGCAACGGTAGCAACTTCACCGACTGGTTCCGTCATGTGAGGATCTTCCTCTCTGGCGGAAATCTGCAATATGTGCTTGATGCACCGCTAGGTGACCCTCCTGCAGAAACTGAAACTGATGAAGTAAAAGCTGTTTACGAGACTCGGAAAACTCGGTACTCTCAAGTTCAGTGTGCCATCCTGTGCCGTCTGGAATCCGATCTTCAAAAACGTTTTGAGCACCACGATCCTCATGAGTTGGTGAAAGAGCTGAAAGCTATTTTTGAGACTCATGCGGCCGTCGAATGCTATGAAGCATCAAAACATTTCTTCAGCTGCATGATGGAAGAAGGCAGCTCCGTTAGTGAGCACATGCTCGCCACGACCGGGCATGCGAAGAAACTCAGTGACTTGGGAATAGTGATTCCTAATAGACTGGGGATTAATCGTGTCCTTCAATCACTGCCACCAAGTTACAAGAACTTTGTGATGAACTACAATATGCAGAACATGAACAAGGAGTTACCTGAACTCTTTGGCATGCTAAAAGCTGCTGAGATTGAGATCAAGAAAGAGCACCAAGTGTTGATGGTCAACAAGACCACCAGTTTCAAGAAACAGGGCAAGTCTAAAGGAAAATTCAAGAAGGGTGGCAAGAAAGCTGCCACGCCTCCTATGAAACCTAAGAACGGCCCTAAGCCTGATGCTGAGTGATATTACTGCAAGGAGAAGGGACACTGGAAGCGTAATTGCTCCAAGTATCTGGCTGATCTGAAGAGCGGCCTTGTCAAGAAGAAGAAAGAAGGTATATCTGATATACATGTTATAGATGTTTATCTCACTGGTTCTCGTTCTAGTACCTGGGTATTTGATACTGGTTCGGTTGCTCATATATGTAACTCGAAACAGGAACTAAAGAATAAACGAAGACTACTGAAAGATGAAGTGACGATGCGCGTTGGAAATGGATCCAAGGTCAATGTGATCGCTGTCGGCACACTTCCTCTACATCTACCTTCGGGATTAGTTTTAAGCCTAAATAATTGTTATTTTGTACCCGCGTTGACCATGAACATTATATCTGGATCTTGTTTAATGCAAGACGGTTATTCATTCAAGTCTGAGAATAATGGTTGTTCTATTTTTATGAATAATATCTTTTATGGTCGAGCACCAGAAAAGATTGGCTTATTTCTGTTAGATCTTGATAGTAGTGATACGCATATAAATAACATTGATGCTAAGTGAATTAAATTGAATGATAATTCTACTTATATGTGGCACTGTCGTCTTGGTCATATTGGAGTGAAACGCATGAAGAAACTCCATACCGATGGATTACTTGAATCACTTGACTTTGAGTCACTTGATAGATGCGAAGCATGTCTAATGGGTAAAATGACTAAGACTCCATTTTCTGGTATGATGGAGCGAGCTACTGACTTATTGGAAATCATACATACTGATGTGTGCAGACCAATGAGCGTAGCATCACGCGGTGGTTATCGTTATGTTCTAACCTTCACAGATGATCTGAGTAGATATGGGTATATCTATTTCATGAAACATAAATCCGAAACTTTCGAGAAGTTTAAGGAATTTCAAAGTGAAGTAGAAAATCAACGTAACAAGAAGATTAAATTTCTACGATCTGATCGTGGAGGTGAATATCTGAGTTATGATTTTGGCATGCATTTAAAGAAATGCGGAATACTTTCACAATTGACACCGCCGGGAACACCTCAACGAAACGGTGTGTCCGAACGTCATAATCGAACTCTCTTAGATATGGTTTGTTCTATGATGTCTCTTACTGATTTGCCGTTATCATTTTGGAGTTATGCATTAGAGACAGCCGCATTCACTTTAAATAGAGCACCATCAAAATCCGTAGAAACAACACCGTATGAATTATGGTTTAATAAGAAACCTAAGTCATCGTTCTGAAAGTTTGGGGTTGCGAAGCCTATGTAAAAAAGTTACAACCGGACAAGCTAGAACCCAAAGCGGAGAAATGCGTCTTCATAGGATACCCTAAGGAAACTATAGGGTACACTTTCTATCACAGATCCGAAGGCAAAATCTTTGTTGCTAAGAACGGAACCTTTCTTGAGAAAGAATTTCTCACTAAAGAAGTGACTGGAAGAAAAGTAGAACTCGATGAGATTGATGAATCTATACTCATTGATCAGAGTAGCGCAGTACCGGAAGTTGTACCTGTACCGCCTACACCGGCAATAGAGGAAGCTAATGATAATGATCATGAAACTTCGAACGAGGAAACTACTGAACCTCGCAGATCGACAAGGGAACGTGCCACTCCTGATTGGTATGATCCTTGTCTAAATGTCATGATTGTAGATAACAATGATGAGGACCCTGCGACGTATGAAGAAGCGATGATGAGTCCAGATTCCAACAAATGGCAAGAAGCCATGAAATCCGAAATGGGATCCATGTATGATAACAAAGTATGGACTTTGGTAGACTTACCTGATAGCCGAAAGGCTGTCGAGAATAAATGGATTTTCAAGAGAAAAACAGATGCTGATGGTAATATTACTGTCTATAAAGCTCGACTTGTCGCAAAGGGTTTCCGACAAATTCAAGGAGTGACTACGATGAGACTTTCTCACCTGTAGCGAAGCTAAAATCTGTGAGGATTTTGTTAGCAATAGCTGCATTTTTCGATTATGAGATTTTTCAGATGGATGTCAAAACGGCGTTCCTTAATGGAGACATTGAGGAAGAGTTGTATATGGTACAACCCAAAGGTTTTGTCGATCCTAAAAATGCTGACAAAGTATGCAAACTTCAGCGTTCAATCTATGAACTGAAGCAAGCATCAAGAAGTTGGAACCGACGCTTTGATAAGGTGATCAAAGACTTCGGGTTTATACAGTGTCATGGAGAGGTCTGTATTTACAAGAAAGTGAGTGGGAGCTCTGTAGCATTCCTAATATTATATGTAGATGACATATTATTGATCGGGAATGATATAGAACTATTAAGCAGTGTAAAAGGTTATTAGAATAATAGTTTTTCAATGAAAGACCTTGGTGAAGCATCGTATATATTAGGCATCAAGATTTATAGAGATAGATCAAGACGCCTAATAGGGCTATCACAGAGTACATATCTGGACAAGATTCTAAAGAAGTTTAGAATGGACGAAAGTAAGAAAGGGTTCTTACCTATGTTACCAGGCAAGGTCTTGAGTAAGACTCAAGGACCAGCTACGGCAGAAGAAAGAGAAAGGATGAGTAATATCCCCTATGCCTCGGCAGTAGGATCTATCATGTATGCCATGCTATGTACTAGACCGGATATAGCGCATGCTGTTAGTTTGACTAGCAGATATCAAAGTGATCCAGGAATGGAACACTGGACAGCGGTCAAGAATATCCTGAAGTACTTGAAAAGAACTAAGGATATGTTTCTTTGTTATGGAGGTGACCAAGAGCTTGTTGTAAACGGTTACACCGATGCAAGTTGGAACATTGATCCTGATGACTCTAAGTCACAGTCTCGGTACGTGTTTATATTGAATGGTGCTGCAGTAAGCTGGGCAAGCTCGAAGCAGTGCACGGTGGTGAAGTCTTCAACAGAATCAGAGTACATAGCGGCTTCAGAGGCTTCATCAGAAGCGGTATGGATGAAGAGGTTCATTGTAGAGCTCGGTGTAGTTTCTAGTGCATTGGACCCATTAATCATTTACTGTGATAACATGGGTGCCATCGCCAATGCACAAGAGCGAAGGTCACACAAGAGGCTGAAGCATATCAAGCTGCGTTACCACTCGATTCGCGAGTACATCGAAGATGGAGAAGTAAAGATTTGCAAAGTACACACTGATCTGAATGTAGCAGATCCGTTGACTAAAGCTCTCCCTAGGGCAAAGCATGACCAACACCAGAATGCCATGGGTGTTAGGTATATTACAATGTAATCTAGATTATTGACTCTAGT
Organism: Lolium perenne; assembly: GCF_019359855.2. NCBI lineage: Eukaryota > Viridiplantae > Streptophyta > Magnoliopsida > Poales > Poaceae > Lolium > Lolium perenne. The sequence goes on from NC_067244.2 coordinate 48,887,035, forward strand.
GCAAGTGGGAGACTGAAGGAGATATGCCCTAGAGGCAATAATAAAGTGGTTATTATTTATATCTTTATGTTTATGATAAATGTTTATATATCATGCTGTAATTGTATTAACCGAAACATTAGTACATGTGTGATATGTAGACAAACAAAGAGTCCCTAGTATGCCTCTTAACTAGCTTGTTGATTAATGGATGATTAGTTTCATAATCATGAACATTGGATGTTATTAATAACAAGGTTATATCATTGTATGAATGATGCAATGGACACACCCAATTAAGCGTAGCATAAGATCTCATCATTAAGTTATTTGCTATAAGCTTTCGATACATAGTTACCTAGTCCTTCTGACCATGAGATCATGTAAATCACTTATACCGGAAAGGTACTTTGATTACACCAAACGCCACTGCGTAAATGGATGGTTATAAAGGTGGGATTAAGTATCCGGAAAGTATGAGTTGAAGCATATGGATCAACAGTGGGATTTGTCCATCCCGATGACGGATAGATATACTCTGGGCCCTCTCGGTGGAATGTCGTCTAATGTCTTGCAAGCATATGAATAAGTTCACAAGAGACCACATACCACGGTACGAGTAAAGAGTACTTGTCAGGAGACGAGGTTGAACAAGGTATAGAGTGATACAGAAGATCAAACCTCGGACAAGTAAAATATCGCGTGACAAAGGGAATTGGTATCGTATGTGAATGGTTCATTCGATCACTAAAGTCATCGTTGAATATGTGGGAGCCATTATGTATCTCCAGATCCCGCTATTGGTTATTGGTCGGAGTGAGTACTCAACCATGTCCGCATAGTTCGCGAACCGTAGGGTGACACACTTAAAGTTGGATGTTGAAATGGTAGAACTTGAATATGGAATGGAGTTCAAATTTTTGTTCGGAGTCCCGGATGAGATCCCGGACATCACGAGGAGTTCCGGAATGGTCCGGAGAATAAGATTCATATATAGGACGTCATTTTATGTGAATTAAAATGATCCGGAAGGTTCTATGGAAGGTTCTAGAAGGTTCTAGAAAAGTCCGGAAGAAACCACCAAGGAAGGTGGAGTCTCGGAGGGACTCCACCTCCATGGCCGGCCAACCCTAGAGGGGGAGGAGTCCCAAGTGGACTCCCCCTATGGGGGCCGGCCAACCCCCCACATGGAAGGGGGAATCCCACCCCAAGTGGGATTCCCACCTTGGGTAGGTTTCCCTATCACATGGAAGGTTTTGGGTTCGGGTCTTATTCGGAGACTTGTAGTCCAACACTTGGGGCTTCCACCTATATAATGAGGGGCCAAGGGGAGGGGGTCGGCCAACACAAGACCACAACCTGGCCGCCCCCCTTGAGTGGCCGGCCACCCCCTCCCAAACCCTAGCCGCCCCCCTCTCCTCCATAAGCTCCTGCACGCTTAGCGAAGCTCCGCCGGAGTTCTCCACCGCCACCGACACCACGCCGTCGTGCTGTCGGATTCAAGAGGAGCTACTACTTCCGCTTCCCACTGGAACGGGAGGTGGACGTCGTCTTCATCAACAACCGAACGTGTGACCGAGTACGGAGGTGCTGCCCGTTCGTGGCGCCGGTGATCAAGATCTTCTACGCGCTTTTGCAAGCGGCAAGTGAACGTCTACCACAGCAACAAGAGCCTCATCTTGTAGGCTTTGGAATCTCTTCAAGGGTGAGACTCGATAATCCCCTCGTTGCTACCGTCTTCTACATTGCATCTTGGCTTGGATTGCGTGTTCGCGGTAGGAAATTTTTTGTTTTCTATGCAACGTTATCCTACAGTGGTTAACTCCGATCAGGCAGTGATAGGTACGCTCCAGATACTCACTCATCCTGGCAAAGTACTTTTTGATACTGGTGCAACTACATCATTCATTTCTCAGCAATTCATCATCAAACATGGGATTAGTTGCACTAAGTTAGAAACACCCATAACCATACTTTCCGCGGGGGGAACGATAGTAGTAACCCATACCAAACAAAAACAAGTCATCATGATCAATAAATGCGCATTTGACGCAGACCTGTTCATTTTACCGATGAAGGACATTGATGTCATTCTTGGTATGAACTGGTTAGAAGCGAACGGAGCATTGATCGACTGTGTGAATAAGACTGTGTCTTTGAAAAGCCCCGATGGAAGTAGAATGATCTACCAAGGAGACAAGCATACACAGATCGAAGTCGAGCTATAGCTGAACAGCATGAAGGAGGTGAAGTTGGAGGATATACCTGTAGTAAATGAATTCCAGGATGTGTTTCCTAAGGAATTACCTAGAATGCCACCAGATAGGGAGATATAATTCACTATCGACCTAATTCCAGGAACAGCTCCGATTGCTAAAGCACCATACAAGATGGGGCCTAAGGAGTTGAAAGAACTTAAGGAGCAACTGGATGACTTGGAACAGAAAGGATTCATACAAGAGAGTGTTTCACCATGGGGATCACCTGTGATCTTCGTGGATAAAAGAGATGGAGGTAGAAGGATGTGCGGAGACTATACAAATTTGAACAATGTCACAATCAAGAACAAATACCCACTTCCTAGAATACAAGATCTATTTGATCAAGTTAGAGGCGCGGGAGTCTTTTCCAAAATTGATCTAAGGTCCGGTTATCATCAGATTAAGATCAAGAAGGAAGACGTTCCGAAAACAGCCTTTGTCTCAAGGTATGGACATCATAAATATCTTGTAGTGCCTTTTGGATTAACCAATGCCCCAGCAATCTTCATGAATCTTATGAATAAGATCTTCATGCCATATTTAGACAAGTTTTTTATCGTATTCATCGATGATATCTTGATATACTCCAAAGATAAAACTGAACATGCTAAACATCTGAGGTTAGTGTTGCAAACACTAAGAGAACATCAACTCTATGCCAAGTTCAGCAAGTGTGAATTTTGGCTAGACCAAGTGGAATTTCTGGGTCATGTCATTAGCAAAGATGGAATAGCTATTAACCCGAGCAAGGGAGCAGCAGTTTTAGATTGGGAAACACCCAAGACTGTCAAGGAAATCCGAGGATTCCTAGGAATGGCAGGATACTATCGGAGATTCATTGAAGGATTCTCCAAGATAGCAGGACCAATGACGAAGCTATTAAGAAAGAACACACCATTCGTGTGGTCAGAGGAGTGTGAGAAGAGTTTTCAAACCCTGAAAGAGAAACTCACCACGGCACCGGTATTAGCAGTTCCTGAAGTTGGCAAGGATTACACCGTGTACTGTGACGCATCCAAACATGGATTGGGTTGCGTACTCATGCAGAATCGGAAAGTAATATCTTATGGATCGAGGCAACTCAGACCTCATGAAGTGAACTATCCAACACGTGACTTAGAATTAGCAGCACTCGTATTTGCACTTAAAACTTGGAGACATTTTCTCTATGGATCCAAGTGTGAGCTCTATACGGATCATAAGAGTCTCAAGTACTTCTTCACTTAGAAGGAACTCAATATGAGGTAGAAAAGATGGCTAGAACTAATCAAGGATTATGATTTGACCATCAATTATACTCCAGGAAAGGCTAATGTTGTAGCAGATGCCTTGAGTAGGAAGAGCACTGGAGGAGTGGAACAAGAGTTATCACCGGAGTTGAGGAAGGAAATAAGCCAAGCCCAAATACAACTTTGGGAGAAAGAGGTTCATGAAGGGCTATCGACTTTACAAGTAGCCGATGAGCTAAATGTTAACTTAAAGAATGAAATAATGATGGGTCAGTTGGAAGATCCATTCATTGTGGAGGAGATGAGAAGGATTGATGAAGGAAGACCATCAGAATTTCACCGAGGAGAATCCAGATCACTATGGTTTCAGAAGAGGATTTGCGTTCCGGATATTGCTGAGATCAAGGAAGTAATACTCTGGGAAGCCCATCAAACACCATACTCCATACATCCGGGAAGTACAAAGATGTACATGGATCTCAAGGAGTTATTCTGGTGGAATAATATGAAGAGAGAGATAGCACAATACGTGGTGGAATGCCATACCTGCCAAAGAGTGAAGGCTAAACACCAAAGTCCGGCAGGAAAGTTACAACCTTTACCTATTCCAGAATGGAAATGGGAGGAGATAGGAATGGATTTCTGATACGCGTACAGCACGCGTCCGTTGGGAACCCCAAGAGGAAGGTGTGATGCGTACAGCGGCAAGTTTTCCCTCAGTATGAAACCAAGGTTTATCGAACCAGTAGGAGCCAAGAAGCACGTTGAAGGTTGATGGCGGCGGGATGTAGTGCGGCGCAACACCAGGGATTCCGGCGCCAACGTGGAACCTGCACAACACAACCAAAGTACTTTGCCCCAACGAAACAGTGAGGTTGTCAATCTCACCGGCTTGCTGTAACAAAGGATTAGATGTATAGTGTGGATGATGATTGTTTGCAGAAAAACAGTAGAACAGTATTGCAGTAGATTGTATTTCAGTATAGAGAATTGGACCGGGGTCCACAGTTCACTAGAGGTGTCTCTCCCATAAGATAAACAGCATGTTGGGTGAACAAATTACAGTTGGGCAATTGACAAATAAAGAGGGCATGACCATGCACATACATATTATGATGAGTATTGTGAGATTTAATTGGGCATTACGACAAAGTACATAGACCGCTATCCAGCATGCATCTATGCCTAAAAAGTCCACCTTCAGGTTATCATCCGAACCCCCTCCAGTATTAAGTTGCTAACAATAGACAATCGCATTAAGTATTGCGCGTAATGTAATCAGTAACTACGTCCTCGAACATAGCACTAATGTTTTATCCCTAGTGGCAACAGCACATCCATAATCTTAGAGATTTCTGTCACTTCCCCAGATTCACGGAGACATGAACCCACTATCGAGCATAAATACTCCCTCTTGGAGTTACAAGCATCTACTTGGCCAGAGCATCTACTAGTAACGGAGAGCATGCAAGATCATAAACAACACATAGACATAACTTTGATAATCAACATAACAAGTATTCTCTATTCATCGGATCCCAACAAACGCAACATATAGAATTACAGATAGATGATCTTGATCATGTTAGGCAGCTCACAAGATCCGACAATTAAGCACAATGGGGAGAAGACAACCATCTAGCTACTGCTATGGACCCATAGTCCAGGGGTAGACTACTCACACATCACTCCGGAGGCAACCATGGCGGCGTAGAGTCCTCCGGGAGATGATTCCCCTCTCCGGCAGGGTGCCGGAGGCGATCTCCTGAATCCCCCGAGATGGGATTGGCGGCGGCGGCGTCTCTGGAAGGTTTTCCGTATCGTGGCTCTCGGTACTGGGGGTTTCGCGACGGAGGCTTTAAGTAGGCGGAAGGGCAGGTCAGGAGGCGGCACGAGGGGCCCACACCATAGGGCCGCGCGGCCAGGGCAGGGGCCGCGCGGCCAGGGCAGGGGCCGCGTCGCCCTAGGGTGTGGCCACCTCGTGGCCCCACTTCGTCTCCTCTTCGGTCTTCTGGAAGCTTCGTGGCAAAATAGGACCCTGGGCGTTGATTTCGTCCAATTCCGAGAATATTTCGTTACTAGGATTTGTGAAACCAAAAACAGCAGAAAACAAAGAATCGGCACTTCGGCATCTTGTTAATAGGTTAGTTCCAGAAAATGCACGAATATGACATAAAGTGTGCATAAAACATGTAGATATCATCAATAATGTGGCATGGAACATAAGAAATTATCGATACGTCAGAGACGTATCAGCATCCCCAAGCTTAGTTCTGCTCGTCCCGAGCAGGTAAAACGATAACAAAGATAATTTCTAGAGTGACATGCCATCATAACCTTGATCATACTATTTGTAAAGCATATGTAGTGAATGCAGCGATCAAAACAATGTATATGACATGAGTAAACAAGTGAATCATATAGCAAAGACTTTTCATGAATAGTACTTCAAGACAAGCATCAATAAGTCTTGCATAAGAGTTAACTCATAAAGCAATAATTCAAAGTAAAAGCATTGAAGCAACACAAAGGAAGATTAAGTTTCAACGGTTGCTTTCAACTTGTAATATGTATATCTCATGGATATTGTCAACATAGAGTAATATAATAAGTGCAATATGCAAGTATGTAGGAATCAATGCACAGTTCACACAAGTGTTTGCTTGTTGAGGTGGAGAGAAATAGGTGAACTGACTCAACAATGAAAGTAAAAGAATGGTCCTCCATAGAGGAAAAGCATCGATTGCTATATTTGTGCTAGAGCTTTGATTTTGAAAACATGAAACAATTTTGTCAACGGTAGTAATAAAGCATATGTATCATGTAAATTATATCTTACAAGTTGCAAGCCTCATGCATAGTATACTAATAGTGCCCGCACCTTGTCCTAATTAGCTTGGACTACCGGATCATCACAATGCACATGTTTTAACCAAGCGTCACAAAGGGGTACCTCTATGCCGCCTGTACAAAGGTCTAAGGAGAAAGCTCGCATTGGATTTCTCGCTATTGATTATTCTCAACTTAGACATCCATACCGGGACAACATAGACAACAGATAATGGACTCCTCTTTTATGCATAAGCATGTAACAACAATTAATAATTTTCTCATATGAGATTGAGGATATATGTCCAAAACTGAAACTTCCACCATGGATCATGGCTTTAGTTAGCGGCCCAATGTTCTTCTCTAACAATATGCATGCTTAACCATAAGGTGGTAGATCTCTCTTACTTCAGACAAGACGAACATGCATAGCAACTCACATGAAATTCAACAAAGAGTAGTTGATGGCGTCCCCAGTGAACATGGTTATCGCACAACAAGCAACTTAATAAGAGATAAAGTGCATAAGTACATATTCAATACCACAATAGTTTTTAAGCTATTTGTCCCATGAGCTATATATTGCAAAGGTGAATGATGGAATTTTAAAGGTAGCACTCAAGCAATTTACTTTGGAATGGCGGAGAAATACCATGTAGTAGGTAGGTATGGTGGACACAAATGGCATAGTGGTTGGCTCAAGTATTTTGGATGCATGAAAGGTAATCCCTCTCGATACAAGGTTTAGGCTAGCAAGGCTTATTTGAAACAAACACAAGGATGAACCGGTGCAGCAAAACTCACATAAAAGACATATTGTAAACATTATAAGACTCTACACCGTCTTCCTTGTTGTTCAAACTCAATACTAGAAATTATCTAGACCTTAGAGAGACCAAATATGCAAACCAAATTTTAGCATGCTCTATGTATTTCTTCATTAATGGGTGCAAAGTATATGATGCAAGAGCTTAAACATGAGCACAACAATTGCCAAGTATCACATTATCCAAGACATTATAGCAAATTACTACATGTATCATTTTCCAATTCCAACCATATAACAATTTAACGAAGAAGAAACTTCGCCATGAATACTATGAGTAGAACCTAAGGACATACTTGTCCATATGCTACAGTGGAGCGTGTCTCTCTCCCACAAAGTGAATGCTAGGATCCATTTTATTCAAACAAAACAAAAAACAAAAACAAACCGACGCTCCAAGCAAAGCACATAAGATGTGATGGAATAAAAATATAGTTTCAGGGGAGGAACCTGATAATGTTGTCGATGAAGAAGGGGATGCCTTGGGCATCCCCAAGCTTAGACGCTTGATTCTTCTTGATATATGCAGGGGTGAACCACCGGGGCATCCCCAAGCTTAGAGCTTTCACTCTCCTTGATCATGTTGCATCATACTCCTCTCTTGATCCTTGAAAACTTCCTCCACACCAAACTTAGAACAACTCATTAGAGGGTTAGTGGACAATAAAAATTAACATGTTCAGAGGTGACATAATCATTCTTAACACTTCTGGACATTGCATAAAGCTACTGGACATTAATGGATCAAAGAAATTCATCCAACATAGCAAAAGAGGCAATGCGAAATAAAAGGCAGAATCTGTCAAAACAGAACAGTTCGTATTGACGAATTTTATCGAGGCACCAGACTTGCTCAAATGAAAATGCTCAAATTGAATGAAAGTTGCGTACATATCTGAGGATCACTCACGTAAATTGGAATAATTTTCTGAGTTACCTACAGAGAAAACAGCCCAGATTTGTGACAGCAAAGAAATCTGTTTCTGCGCAGTAATCCAAATCTAGTATGAACTTTACTATCAACGACTTTACTTGGCACAACAAAACACTAAACTAAGATAAGGAGAGGTTGCTACAGTAGTAAACAACTTCCAAGACACAAAATAAAAACAAAGTACTGTAGTAAAAACCATGGGTAGTCTCCCATAAGCGCTTTTCTTTAACGCCTTTCAGCTAGGCGCAGAAAGTGTGTATCAAGTATTATCGGAGGGTGGTGCATCATCCTTACCTTGGGCTTTACCCTTACCTTTCTTGTTGTTTTTCTTTCTCTTTGATTTAGGAAATGTATGATTCCCCCCCCCCGGTATAGAGGTTGCGGCGACCCAGCATACCACTGCATGTTGTAGTACACAAGTCGTTGATATGATCTTTGCGAAGGGACTTCTTCACAATTTGCCATATCCCTCAGAGTGGTACAACAGAAACATTGCAGGTCATAACACTCCATACTTTATTACAAACATTGTCTTAACAAGTTGGTATTCTCACAGGTCCTATGAGAAAACCCTAAGATACTACTTAAGTACGATTACAACTCATAACAAATATAAAGAGCTCAACAACTTATTTAGGTAAGTTCTATGTTGCTCGACTCTATGATGCTAGGGTATGTCACTACTCCTCCACCTCCGTGTCATCTGGTCCGTAGACTATCCCATAGTCTACGCCTTCCACTCCGCCGGTAAGATCAGGTTCTTCGTAGACCAGCTCGTAACTTCCTTCTGGTGCTCCATCGTTGATGGCCTCCACTTCCGGATCACAGTCTAGCAAGGGTGTCGAAAGAAAGTGAGTACAGGGGTACTCAGCAAGTTCTAAAAGAATAAAAAGGTGTTTGATGCACTAGCTACGACCATTGATCAGGAAATCGCAGGTCAATGCATGTTTTGAAATCATTTCTTCAAAAGGTTGCTTTTATTATGAAAACTATGCCCGTCAGTCTTCACAGGTTGACTAGAACTTCGTGGAGTTCCTTTCTGCGCGTGTCATTCCCTTCCCGGAACAAGGAGTGACAGCCACAATTTGATACACTCTACAGAGGTGCGTTACTTTTCCCACAAGAGATCTCACCCTTTTTGCCATCCGCAGGGACTTGCCCCCGTTCACACTTCCTTTGGTGTGAGGCCAGGTATAAAGATCCAAGCCCACACCGCCTTCTCCGCGACTGCAAACCCACCCTTTTGTCCAACCGTACACCTCCAGTAGACTTCCCCCGATAATACGGCTTTACTCATGGTGTACTCCGGACAATCCTTCATAGATCGTAGAGCCATCATCACTAATGGATGGGGATTTAAAAGGCTATCCCAACCTACGGCAGTGCCTCCAACACCCCGCCGGCTCTACCAATCCGTTGGCGTGCAGAAGGGAAAAGATACGACTGGCTTCCCCAGAGCCATTATAGATCTCATGGTCAACGCGATTTGTACGGCGCTAGAATCACTGGACGGCATTGGTAATTTAATCCTAGGGTGATATAACCCATTGCAATGGAACCTCCACCATATCAACACATACCATGGTTCCATTGCTAGCCACATAGTCATATTCATAGTTGGAAAGTAACATTTTATTTGCGATGCAGGAATGATAAGTATATAGCTTTGCATTAAAGTAGTAAAAAATAATCAAGTTGACATGAGCAAGGATGAACTTGCCTGTGGACTGCGAGATAGTGCAGTTCAATGCAGTTGATGGAACCTGGACCTCGGGTTCTGTAAGAAGCATCATTGTCTGGTAAGGACAATGTTATAAAATCCAAATAATGCAATCATGGATGTATTATTTTATGTTGAATCCCTTTACCCTGTTGAGTTATTACAATTTAGGGTTGCATTTAAAATTTATGTCTTTGACAGTAATTTACACTTGATTTAAAAGTATAAACCATTTTAATTCACACAAAGTACAATAATTCAAAGTAAAACTATTTACTTGGTAATCCCCTTAATCATTCCAAAAATAATTGAAAATTATAGAGTTACCTCTATAGTTTTTGGAATAAAAAGGAGTATAGTATTTTTCTGGGAAAAATACCCTTTTTTCAAAAGAAATGACTTGGAATAATAGAATTTCATTTTGAAATGTTTGAAAATAAGTATTTGAACTTATTTGAGATTTTTCCTTGAATTTTTAAGTACAAGGAAATAATAATCTTAAATTCCAAGTTATTATTTAAATTCTTAAAATTCATAATTTTGAATTTGTTTCATAAATTTAATTTCATATTTTATTCTTGTTAAGATTTATTTTTCATTCATTAATCCAATTTTTAATGGATTTTTAGAGTTGTATTTGATTTATCAAAATTTGGTAAAGTTTTGGCCTTTTATTTAATGTTAAAAGACCAAAATACCCTCCCTGGACCCATATTGGGCCCAGCCCATTTACCTTAACCCAGGGACGGCCCAATAAGGCAAATCCCCTTTTTGGTTCGGTGGCGCCGAAGCGGCCCACCTCACTCTCACTCACTCGGCCCTCTCATTCGCTCGACCTAACCCTAACCTCTGGCGACTCCCGTGGCGATGGCGTCGCCGCCATAGCCGCCGCCTCGCTCCGGCCATCGCCGTGCTCCTCCGCCGTAGCCACCTACCGAACTTGAACCGCCGCGTGTAGATCTATCGATCTATCCGCGCAGTTTTCCCCTTCTCGTCCTCTCCTAGCGAATCGCCTCCCCTCTGGATCTCGTGGAGAATCGCCTTGGGCAATTGGGGATCTCCGACGAGCTCTTGCCCTCGCCGTCGACGTGTGCGCCTCCGAGACCGACCTGGCGCGGGTGCTGCTTGCAGTACCTATGCCGTCGTCTCCATGCCGTGCTGCTGTGGTGGTGTTCATCGGCGTAACACCGGCGCCTTCCCTGGCTTTGCAGCTGCTATGGCCGCGCGAGCACTGCCTCGCCATGCCATAGCCTCTGCCACCAGGCGCGTGTAAGTTGTCCTGCTCCTTCTCCTTCCTGTGCGCCTCTCCAAGCTACTGTGCTTCTTCTTCCTTATGCTCTGTTGCTTTCTGGTGATCCTGTGATCACACAGAACTCTGCTATGCTTGCTTAATCCTCCTATGCTTCCCTTTACTGCAAGCTCATGGCCCAATCACCAGTTTCTGGTACTGGCCAGTGTTGCCTTGCTTGCTGTACATGCTCTGTTTGCTTATTTGTTGCTCCTAGCCTGCTTGAATCTTGATATGCTCTGTTGTGCTTGCTTATGAGCTTGCTATGCCATGTAGTACTTGCTTATGGGCTTGCTTGTGCTTACTGGCATGTTACACTTGCTTGTCTAGGTGTGCTGTGGTTCATCAGTGACACTTGTGAGTGCCAGTGGTGCTTGTGATATGCTTCAGTGCTTCCTCTGCAAGCCAATGATCCATTGGATCATTCCTTGCTTGTTGGCTAACTTCCTTGTGTAGCTTGGCTTGCTATAATTGATCCATTGGATCAATTCAATTATCAGTGATAGCTTACTGGTTAATACTGTGACTAAATGATTCAATTATCTTGTGATGCTGATGCTCAAGCATCACTATGATGTTGCTTACTTATGCTGTTGCTCCTCTTAGCTATCTAGACTTGCTCTAGTGGCTATGGATTAAACTGTGTTGCTTAACAGTATGTTACTGTCAATGCTTAGCATGGATCTGTGATAAATTCATGCTTGTATTACTTAAATTATGATGAACTGCTTATGCAGTGATGATTAAATTACTTGCTTATATCTGAATTGGCTGTTCATGATTCTTTTACAAGCAATTAGAGTCTGAATCCATTTCTGGATAGTGATGCTTTGTACTTGGCTTGGCCTTGGGATGGTTTTAAGTGTGCTGTGACCTCAGTAGCCTTGCTACTGACTGGTTGCTCACATGGTTGGTTAGATCTTATTGGCTACTCATCTTTGCTTGCATATTTGGGGATCATAATAAATATGAATGCCAATATGCTTGCCTGTGAAGAAATCTAGGGTTTTCCTGATGGTTGCATGCTTAGGATTTACTGTGTAGTCTTAGCTGCTAATCCTTGCCATCTACTGGTGCTATTTGTGCATCTAATCTGGCTAGTGTGTGCATCTGTGCATATGTGCTAGTTTCTGTGTACAAGATCTGTACCTAGATGCTTTTTATTTTAGTGGCTTTTGACTGGCAGTAATCCTTGGTGAAAACCAAGTGATGATCTACCCATATGAGCATCTGCTCATCCCATGCTTATTTCATGCATATGATGGATTAGATCCATTGGATCTGTCCAGGTATTTGGTATACCTTGTTCTAGCTCCTAGAAAGAAATGTTTTGTTGATGCAGACTTGGGTTTGTGTCACAGCCCTTCACCTCCAGGTCTTGGATGATCTTCTCAGGTCACCATGATTTCTGGTGGTTGAGTGGGTGTGTGTGTGTTGGTTCTGTTCTTGAGCAAGCCTGGATGAACTGTGCTTGTTCTTGCTTCACCCTTACCTGGTGAATCCTTATCTGGTCGATCGTTAGTTCTTGTTTCTAGGGTTTGTGCCCCTTTTATATGAACTCTACTTCTGTTCTTGCAATGACACACAAGCCTGGCTTGCTTTGGTGACTAAGCTTGTGCATTGCCTTGCTGTGGCCTGCCCAGCACACATGAGCTGTGTGCTCTCATATGCTGAAACTTGAGCCCCTGTTGGTGCTCAGGTTTGGTCTGCTACTGCCCTTATCTTGTGCTGTCCAGGTTTTGGACAAGCACAAGTGTACTGTGACAGTTTCACTGTCCAAACTGAACTTCGTGTTATTTCTACTAACTGTCCAAACTGAATCTGGTTAACACTTGTATTCTAGTTAGTATTTGTTCTTTGTGTTGCAGGTTTTGAAGATGAATATGACCAGAAGATATACTTCAAGTCATTTAGTCTAGGTTTTAGTTTAGAACCACATTGTAATTTTCCTTTTTCATTTCTGTTTATTATTGATCAATTCTTGTATCAAGAATATTGTAAAGACAATGTATTCTGTGTTGATTATCAATAAAGCTCAAGTTTTTGTTTATGAGCTTTTGCTTTATGTAATGTTTATATCCTGAATTAAATATTGTATTTAATATTCAATTATGAAATTCAAAGTTATTTGAATTCATAAGTTGTGTTTGTATTGGGAATTCATATTTATATTGTTCAATGCTTATTGTTAAATGTATTAACACTTGTCAAATGAAATCATTCCCCAAATCAATAAGATACAAAAGAGATCATGTCAAAATTTCCCTAACTCACATTGCCTAACCCTAAGTGCAAAATGAGAGAGAACCTCGATCCCTCTTAGGTTTAGTTGCAATAAGGCGCGAAAATTTCCCCCGTTTTGCGATGAAATGCACATCCCATTTCTAAATCTACCCTTCGTTGTTCCTATGTTTTGGGTTATTACAGCCTCTCCCCCTTAACAGAAACTTCGTCCCGAAGTTAAGATTGGTACCTGAACATCTCGGGGTAAGACTTCCTTAATTCTTCTTCCGTCTCCCAAGTTGCTTCTCGCTCAGGATGATGTTGCCATTGCACTTTACAGTATTTGATTGCCCTGTTTCTTAACTTCTTCCACTGTACTTCTAAGATCTTTTCCGGTCTTTCCACATAAGTTAGGTCAGATTGCAATTCTATTTCTTGATATGTTATTGGATCATCTGGTGCCTTTAAACACTTTCTAAGTTGTGAAACATGAAACACATTATGAACTTGACTTAGTTGTGCCGGTAACTCCAACTCAAAAGCTGTTCCTCGATTCTGACTGATTATCTTAAATGGTCCAATATATCGAGGACTTAACTTTCCTTTCACTCCGAACCTCTTAAGTCCTTTCATTGGGCTAACTTTCAGATAAGCCATGTCTCCCACTTTCGGTTCCCAATCTCTTCTCTTTAAGTCGGCGTAACTCTTCTGACGACTCTGAGCTATTTTGAGTCTATCCCGGATCACCTCGATGATGTCTTGTCTCTCCTTGATGTAGTCCGGTGTAAACTCCTTGTTTTCTCCGGTTTCAAACCAACAAATTGGTGATCGACACTTTCTTCCGTACAATGCTTCGTACGGTGCCATCTGGATGCTACTCTGATAACTATTGTTATATGAGAACTCCGCTAGAGGTAAATGGTCCTCCCATGAGCCTCCAAAGTTCAGAGCACAAGCTCGAAGCATGTCCTCAAGTATCTGATTGGTTCTTTCGGTTTGTCCTCCGGTTTGTGGATGATATGCGGTACTGAAATCCAATTTGGATCCCAAAGCTTCTTGTAGTCGTTTCCAGAATGCTGATGTGTAAATTGAACCTCTATCTGAGACTATTTTCTTTGGTACTCCATGCTTACTCACAATTTCCTTCACATATATATCCACAAGCTTTTCTGCAGTATCTTTTGTGTTTACGGCTATGAAATGAGCACTCTTGGTAAGTCTGTCCACTATTACCCATATCATATCCTTCTTCCTACTAGTCATTGGTAGACCAGTAACAAAATCCATTCCGATTTCATCCCATTTCCATTCCGGTATCTCTAGTGGTTTGAGTAATCCCGCAGGACTCTGATGCTCTGCCTTCACTCGTTGACATGTATGACATTCCGAGACATATTGTGCTATTTCTCTTTTCATGTTGTTCCACCAGAACATCTCCTTCAAATCCATATACATCTTAGTACTTCCCGGATGTATGGAATAAGGGGTTTCATGTGCTTCCTTTAATATGATTGACTTCACTTCTGGATCATCTGGTACACAGATCCTTTTCTGGAAGTATAATGAATCAAAATCCCCTAGATGAAATTCCGATGGTCTTCCTTCTCCAATCCTCCTGATTTCCTCTTGGATGAACAAATCATCCGCTTGCTTTCGGATGATCTCATATTTCAAATCTGAATACATCTCATCCATAATTCTCATGGTTGCTATACTTCCCTTATCATCACCTTGAATAAACAAAATCTGAGCCTCCTCTAGCTCTTTCCAAAGTTTCTTTGGAATCTCCCATTCAGTAGGTTGATTCTCCGTACTTTTCCTACTTAGGGCATCTGCTACTACATTAGCTTTGCCTGGTGTATAGTTGATCTTAAGGTCGTAATCTAATCAACTCTAACCATCTCTTCTGTCTCATGTTTAATTCTTTCTGGGTGAAGAAATATTTCAAACTTTTGTGATCGGTGTATAACTCACACTTGGATCCATATAGAAATTGTCTCCAACTCTTCAAAGCATACACAACTGCCGCTAACTCGAGATCATGTACTGGGTAGTTGTGTTCATGTGGTTTCAACTGTCTTGATCCATAAGCTATTACCTTCCGATCTTGCATAAGAACACATCCAAGTCCATTCTTGGAAGCATCACAATACACCGTATAATCCTTTCCAGGTTCAGGAACTGCTAACACCGGTGCTGTGGTTAACTTATCTTTGAGTGTTTGGAAACTGGCTTCACACTCATCTGTCCACACAAATGGAGTATTTTTCTTGAGTAACTTGGTCATTGGTCCTGCAATCTTCGAAAATCCCTCTATGAATCTCCGATAGTAGCCTGCCATACCAAGAAATCCTCGTATCTCCTTAGCATTTTTAGGTGATTTCCATTCCAATACGGACTGAACCTTGCTTGGATTCACCGCTATGCCTTCTTTGGTTATGACATGTCCAAGAAATTCAACACTATCTAACCAAAATTTGCACTTGCTGAACTTCGCATATAGCTGATGTTCCCTCAAAGTTTGCAGAACTATCTTTAAATGCTTGGCATGTTCTTCTTTATCTTTGGAATAGATTAGAATATCATCTATGAACACTATCACAAACTTGTCCAAGTACTTCATGAATATCTTGTTCATCAAATTCATGAAAATTGCTGGTGCATTTGTTAGTCCAAATGGTACAACCAAGTATTCATGGTGTCCATACCTTGATACAAACGCTGTTTTTGGTACATCCTCCTTCTTGATCTTGATTTGATGGTATCCTGACCTTAAATCGATCTTCGAGAAGACTCCCGCTCCTTGAACTTGATCAAAAAGGTCTTGAATTCTAGGTAAAGGATACTTGTTCTTGATAGTGACATTGTTCAAATTTCTGTAATCTCCACACATTCTCTTTCCTCCATCTCTTTTATCCACAAAAATAACTGGTGTACCCCATGGTGACACACTTTCTTGAATGAATCCTTTCTGTTCTAGCTCATCAATCTGAGCTTTCAGTTCCACTAATTCCTTTGGCCCCATCTTATATGGTGGTTGTGCTATTGGTGCTGTGCCTGGAATCAGATCGATTGTGAATTCTATCTCTCTATCGGGTGGCATTCCCGGTAGTTCCTTAGGAAATACATCCTTAAACTCATTCACTACAGGAATATCTTCAATTCTCACCTCTTTCAGGCTATTCAGTTCCAATCCGATCTCCAACTCACTGTACTTATCTCCTTGGAACACTATTCGACCTCCGATGGAGTTGCGAAGTGATACTGTTTTGTCTCCACAGTTAATCACTGCTCCATTTTCTGTTAACCAATCCATCCCTAAGATGACTGATATGTCCTTCATGGGTATGATGAATAGGTCCGCGAAATACACACAGTCACATATGGTTAGGACTTGTGCTTCTTTCACGTGGGTTACTAAGATCGTTCCCCCCCGCGGATAGAACAGTTATAGGGGTTTCTAACTTAGAACATCTAAGCCCGAACTTTTCCACAAACTCCAATGCAAGAAATGATGTGGTTGCTCCAGTATCAAATAATACCTTGCCAGGATGAGTAAGAATGCTTAGCGTACCTAAGACTGTTTGGTCCGACTCTTCCGCTTGTTCCAAAGATGTGCAATTCAGTTTTCCATAAGGCTTTCCCCTCTTATTGTTGTTGTTGTTGTAGTTGCGGTTGCTGTTGTTGTTGTTGTTGTTGCGGTTGTTGTTGTTGTTGTTTCCTCCTCGTCCTCCAGAGCTCTGTCCGCTCCAAGACGCCTTGTTTGGACACTCCGGCTTGATGTGTCCTTCCTTCCCACAACCATAACAAATGATTCTGGGTTTCTGACAATCCTTCTGCAAATGACCCTTTAGGCCACAATTGTTGCAGATGATCTGGGTAATTGGATTCTGACTCTGACCTCCCCGGTTGTATTGATTACCAGTAGTAGGTCGGTATCGGGGTTTGAAACTCCGATCAGGTGTTGGTTTACTGCTTGGGTACTTCCTTGGCTCTATACGAGCCCTCTTCCTTCTATCCTCTTGGACTTGCCGATAATCATCCTCGAAAGTGATTGCCGAGTCAATCAGTTCCTGGAATTCGGCAGTCCGTGCCAACCTTAGTTGCATCTTCATGTATGGATTCATGCCTTTCATGAACCGCTTCTTCCGCTTCTCCTCTGTATCTACATCCTCAGGTGCATACCTGGATAACCTGTTGAAATCCCGAACATACTGCATGATGGGTGCAGTATTCTGTCTTAGTTCTTCAAACTCCCTCTTCTTCAGCTCCACCACGCTGTCCGGAACATGAGCATCCCGGAACTTCTTCTTGAACTCCTCCCAGGTGAACACCTTATCAGGAGGGTGTACTGCTACAAGGTTCTCCCACCATGACGCTGCTGGTCCTGACAACAGATAAGTGATATATCTGATCTTCTCCTCATCGTTGCAACCAACGGTCTTCAGCTTCCTTTCCGTATCCATAAGCCAATCTTCAGCGTCCATTGGTTCTGGAGCTGATGTAAATGGTAGTGGTCTTGCATTTTGGAAGTCCGATAGAGTTACTCCCTTGCCTTCATTACCCCTATCATTGATGACGTGGGTAAAGAAATCTTGCATGTTCTTGCTCTGGCTTTCCTGGTAACACCTCCTATCTTCCTCCATTGACCTCATATACTGTTGGAAGTCTGGGTGCATCATTGGGTGTGGTGGTGGTGGTGCATTCTCTACTCTAGCTGCTGCATCTGCCTCCTCTTTCTCTCTTGCTTCCCGCTCTCTGCGAGCCTCTTCGGTTTCTACTAACGCCATTTCCCCCTAGTCCTGTAACAAAGAGCGATTACTCATAATTACACCATGCAAATGCTTTCTGAGCTCAACTCAATGCCCAGAACTAGTCACACAATTAAATCAAGAAGCAAATACAAAACAAACATTTATTATGCATATACTTTGTATAATACATAACACACTCACAAACTTATATTACATGTGGTACATATAAACCACTTATTTGGCTCAAAGCCCAAGCCAACGGGAATTTAAAATACGCTCTAATACAATACCACCTAGATTACTTTATTCTTCCTCGGAGCTCTACTCCTCATCATCATAGCTCGCCTCCGCGTACATTCCTGGGGTCCATCCGGTACAGCGGTCTGTCCTCCGAACACCGTCCGGAATGAAGGTTCTTCCCGTAGGTATGTAGTCTGAATCGGACGAAGTGCCGAGACAGAGATCTGTCATGCCAAAGTAACTAGATAAAGACTCATCCATATCCCCAGTGGAATACAGCTCATCTTCTCCTGTCATCCATGGAGGATTCCTATTCACTTGACCCCTCATCTTCTTCTTCTTCTTTTTCTTTGTTCCAGAACTCTCACCTACGACGTACTGGGATGTTTTGGGTAACCCCATCTCCAAATCTAAAGAAATGGAGTTGGTGTCTTTCTCTTTCTGCCCATAGCTTTGGTTAACATTCTGGTTAACCGCGCCTCCTTCATCCTCTGACTCACAAGTGATGGGTTCTCCTTCATCTCCAAATGGTTCCCCGAAACGCCAACCGCCGAATTCTCGATTGGTGACTCCGAGCAGTTTAGGTTCCTGGAATCATCTCCCCCATATCCAGACTCATATGATGCTGACACATGTGGATAATGTGGAACAAAGTTGGGTGTGAGTGGATCTTTATGGGATAACTGGTCACTCAAGTCTACATAGCTGTCTAGGCTAAAGAAAGGTGTAGTATGTTGTGGTTGTGCCCTCAAATCACGCATCCGAGTTTGGACTTTATCAGGGTCCGTGAACTCAGCTAGCATGTGGTCAATCTCACCTCTCATCTTCATGTGTAAAAGGTACATCATGGTCAATAAAGACTTACAGCTATCCATGTGCTGTGCTGCAGCTTCAGGACTTCTGTGTGCTAACACCAAATGATTCAGAGTGGGATCCTCATCTTCCTCGGCATGAGGTATATGAGAAAACTCTGAACATAGCAGTTCTACTGACTTATGCTGCCTTATCTCAAGGATTGCCTTGAATAGGCCCATATGGTAGGCTGTGGTGATAGTTTTGGCTTCTCCGTATGGCATTATACGACTCATCAGCAGTTTTTCCGGTAGTTGGACCGATACTCTGCACTTGGCTAGGATTTCCCCATCATAGTAGGTATACTTGATAACAGGTATCCGTGGATCACAATGAAGTTCCTTCAGCATCCCACACAGGAGAGCTGTTATTGGTCCATCATAATCACCGAGCCATCCCTCAACCTTCCTCAAAGTCCTCTTAGGAAAAGTGTTCGCCATTATGGCTGTATACAAAAGCAGAATATTAGTAGTGATAATGCATCATAATAGCTATAATAAAGAATTATCGCACTAAAATATATGGTTTTGCTATTCTCAAGTGAATAATCACCATATTTCTAGAGAATCCTTTACTATTTCTACTAGACTCCTACAGGTTTCTTCCCTATACTAGGTTTTTCCAACCTAAGGTCGCAACATTTGCTCTGATACCAGCTGCGGTGACCCAGCATACCACTGCATGTTGTAGTATACAAGTCGTTGATATGATCTTTGCGAAGGGACTTCTTCACAATTTGCCATATCCCTCAGAGTGGTACAACAGAAACATTGCAGGTCATAACACTCCATACTTTATTACAAACATTGTCTTAACAAGTTGGTATTCTCACAGGTCCTATGAGAACACCCTAAGATACTACTTAAGTACGATTACAACTCATAACAAATATAAAGAGCTCAACAACTTATTTAGGTAAGTTCTACGTTACTCGGCTCTATGATGCTAGGGTATGTCACTACTCCTCCACCTCCGTGTCATCTGGTCCGTAGACTATCCCATAGTCTATGCCTTCCACTCCGCCGGTAAGATCAGGTTCTTCGTAGACCAGCTCGTAACTTCCTTCTGGTGCTCCATCGTTGATGGCCTCCACTTCCGGATCACAGTCTAGCAAGGGTGTCGAAAGAAAGTGAGTACAGGGGTACTCAGCAAGTTCTAAAAGAATAAAAAGGTGTTTGATGCACTAGCTACGACCATTGATCAGGAAATCGCAGGTCAATGCATGTTTTGAAATCATTTCTTCAAAAGGTTGCTTTTATTATGAAAACTATGCCCGTCAGTCTTCACAGGTTGACTAGAACTTCGTGGAGTTCCTTTCCTGCCGCGTTCGCGATTCCCTTCCCGGAACAAGGAGTGACACCACAATTTGATACACTCTGCAGAGGTGCGTTACTTTTCCCACAAGAGATCTCACCCTTTTTGCCATCCGCAGGGACTTGCCCCCGTTCACACTTCCTTTGGTGTGAGGCCAGGTATAAAGATCCAAGCCCACACCACCTTCTCCGCGACTGCAAACCCACCCTTTTGTCCAACCGTACACCTCTAGTAGACTTCCCCCGATAATACGGCTTTACTCATGGTGTACTCCGGACAATCCTTCATAGGTCGTAGAGCCATCATCACTAATGGATGGGGATTTAAAAGGCTATCCCAACCTACGGCAGTGCCTCCAACACCCCGCCGGCTCTACCAATCCGTTGGCGTGCAGAAGGGAAAAGATACGACTGGCTTCCCCAGAGCCATTATAGATCTCATGGTCAACGCGATTTGTACGGTGCTAGAATCACTGGACGGCATTGGTAATTTAATCCTAGGGTGATATAACCCATTGCAATGGAACCTCCACCATATCAACACATACCATGGTTCCATTGCCAGCCACATAGACATATTCATAGTTGGAAAGTAACATTTTATTTGCGATGCAGGAATGATAAGTATATAGCTTTGCATTAAAGTAGTAAAAAATAATCAAGTTGACATGAGCAAGGGTGAACTTGCCTGTGGACTGCGAGATAGTGCAGTTCAATGCAGTTGATGGAACCTGGACCTCGGGTTCTGTAAGAAGCATCATTGTCCGGTAAGGACAATGTTATAAAATCCAAATAATGCAATCATGGATGTATTATTTTATGTTGAATCCCTTTACCCTGTTGAGTTATTACAATTTAGGGTTGCATTTAAAATTTATGTCTTTGACAGTAATTTACACTTGATTTAAAAGTATAAACCATTTTAATTCACACAAA
Source organism: Lolium perenne (assembly GCF_019359855.2). Classification (NCBI taxonomy): domain Eukaryota; kingdom Viridiplantae; phylum Streptophyta; class Magnoliopsida; order Poales; family Poaceae; genus Lolium; species Lolium perenne. The sequence continues at coordinate 48,908,419 of NC_067244.2, forward strand.
GTACAATAATTCAAAGTAAAACTATTTACTTGGTAATCCTCTTAATCATTCCAAAAATAATTGAAAATTATAGAGTTACCTCTATAGTTTTTGGAATAAAAAGGAGTATAGTATTTTTCTGGGAAAAATACCCTTTTTCAAAAGAAATGACTTGGAATAATAGAATTTCATTTTGAAATGTTTGAAAATAAGTATTTGAACTTATTTGAGATTTTTCCTTGAATTTTTAAGTACAAGGAAATAATAATCTTAAATTCCAAGTTATTATTTAAATTCTTAAAATTCATAATTTTGAATTTGTTTCATAAATTCAATTTCATATTTTATTCTTGTTAAGATTTATTTTTCATTCATTAATCCAATTTTTAATGGATTTTTAGAGTTGTATTTGATTTATCAAAATTTGGTAAATTCTGGCCTTTTATTTAATGTTAAAAGACCAAAATACCCTCCCTGGACCCATATTGGGCCCAGCCCATTTACCTTAACCCAGGGACGGCCCAATAAGGCAAATCCCCTTTTTGGTTCGGTGGCGCCGAAGCGGCCCACCTCACTCTCACTCACTCGGCCCTCTCACTCGCTCGACCTAACCCTAACCTCTGGCGACTCCCGTGGCGATGGCGTCGCCGCCATGGCCGCCGCCTCGCTCCGGCCATCGCCGTGCTCCTCCGCCGTAGCCACCTACCGAACTTGAACCGCCGCGTGTAGATCTATCGATCTATCCGTGTAGTTTTCCCCTTCTCGTCCTCTCCTAGCGAATCGCCTCCCCTCTGGATCTCGTGGAGAATCGCCTTGGGCGATTGGGGATCTCCGACGAGCTCTTGCCCTCGCCGTCGACGTGTGCGCCTCCGAGACCGACCTGGCGCGGGTGCTGCTTGCAGTACCTGTGCCGTCGTCTCCATGCCGTGCTGCTGTGGTGGTGTTCGTCGGCGTAACGCCGGCGCCTTCCCTGGCTTTGCAGCTGCTATGGCCGCGCGAGCACTGCCTCGCCATGCCATAGCCTCTGCCACCAGGCGCGTGTAAGTTGTCCTGCTCCTTCTCCTTCCTGTGCGCCTCTCCAAGCTACTGTGCTTCTTCTTCCTTATGCTCTGTTGCTTTCTGGTGATCCTGTGATCACACAGAACTCTGCTATGCTTGCTTAATCCTCCTATGCTTCCCTTTACTGCAAGCTCATGGCCCAATCACCAGTTTCTGGTACTGGCCAGTGTTGCCTTGTTTGCTGTACATGCTCTGTTTGCTTATCTGTTGCTCCTAGCCTGCTTGAATCTTGATATGCTCTGTTGTGCTTGCTTATGAGCTTGCTATGCCATGTAGTACTTGCTTATGGGCTTGCTTGTGCTTACTGGCATGTTACACTTGCTTGTCTAGGTGTGCTGTGGTTCATCAGTGACACTTGTGAGTGCCAGTGGTGCTTGTGATATGCTTCAGTGCTTCCTCTGCAAGCCAATGATCCATTGGATCATTCCTTGCTTGTTGGCTAACTTCCTTGTGTAGCTTGGCTTGCTATAATTGATCCATTGGATCAATTCAATTATCAGTGATAGCTTACTGGTTAATACTGTGACTAAATGATTCAATTATCTTGTGATGCTGATGCTCAAGCATCACTATGATGTTGCTTACTTGTGCTGTTGCTCCTCTTAGCTATCTAGACTTGCTCTAGTGGCTATGGATTAAACTGTGTTGCTTAACAGTATGTTACTGTCAATGCTTAGCATGGATCTGTGATAAATTCATGCTTGTATTACTTAAATTATGATGAACTGCTTATGCAGTGATGATTAAATTACTTGCTTATATCTGAATTGGCTGTTCATGATTCTTTTACAAGCAATTAGAGTCTGAATCCATTTCTGGATAGTGATGCTTTGTACTTGGCTTGGCCTTGGGATGGTTTTAAGTGTGCTGTGACCTCAGTAGCCTTGCTACTGACTGGTTGCTCACATGGTTGGTTAGATCTTATTGGCTACTCATCTTTGCTTGCATATTTTGGGATCATAATAAATATGAATGCCAATATGCTTGCCTGTGAAGAAATCTAGGGTTTTCCTGATGGTTGCATGCTTAGGATTTACTGTGTAGTCTTAGCTGCTAATCCTTGCCATCTACTGGTGCTATTTGTGCATCTAATCTGGCTAGTGTGTGCATCTGTGCATATGTGCTAGTTTCTGTGTACAAGATCTGTACCTAGATGCTTTTTATTTTAGTGGCTTTTGACTGGCAGTAATCCTTGGTGAAAACCAAGTGATGATCTACCCATATGAGCATCTGCTCATCCCATGCTTATTTCATGCATATGATGGATTAGATCCATTGGATCTGTCCAGGTATTTGGTATACCTTGTTCCAGCTCCTAGAAAGAAATGTTTTGTTGATGCAGACTTGGGTTTGTGTCACAGCCCTTCACCTCCAGGTCTTGGATGATCTTCTCAGGTCACCATGATTTCTGGTGGTTGAGTGGGTGTGTGTGTGTTGGTTCTGTTCTTGAGCAAGCCTGGATGAACTGTGCTTGTTCTTGCTTCACCCTTACCTGGTGAATCCTTATCTAGTCGACTGGTTACTGTTTCTAGGGTTTGTGCCCCTTTTATATGAACTCTACTTCTGTTCTTGCAATGACACACAAGCCTGGCTTGCTTTGGTGACTAAGCTTGTGCATTGCCTTGCTGTGGCCTGCCCAGCACACATGAGCTGTGTGCTCTCATATGCTGAAACTTGAGCCCCCGTTGGTGCTCGTGTTTGGTCTCTTTGCCCTTATCTTGTGCTGTCCAGGTTTTGGACAAGCACAAGTGTACTGTGACAGTTTCACTGTCCAAACTGAACTTCGTGTTATTTCTACTAACTGTCCAAACTGAATCTGGTTAACACTTGTATTCTGGTTAGTATTTGTTCTTTGTGTTGCAGGTTTTGAAGATGAATATGACCAGAAGATATACTTCAAGTCATTTAGTCTAGGTTTTAGTTTAGAACCACATTGTAATTTTCCTTTTTCATTTCTGTTTATTATTGATCAATTCTTGTATCAAGAATATTGTAAAGACAATGTATTCTGTGTTGATTATCAATAAAGCTCAAGTTTTTGTTTATGAGCTTTTGCTTTATGTAATGTTTATATCCTGAATTAAATATTGTATTTAATATTCAATTATGAAATTCAAAGTTATTTGAATTCATAAGTTGTGTTTGTATTGGGAATTCATATTTATATTGTTCAATGCTTATTGTTAAATGTATTAACACTTGTCAAATGAAATCATTCCCCAAATCAATAAGATACAAAAGAGATCATGTCGAAATTTCCCTAACTCACATTGCCTAACCCTAAGTGCAAAATGAGAGAGAACCTCGATCCCTCTTAGGTTTAGTTGCAATAAGGCGCGAAAATTTCCCCCGTTTTGCGATGAAATGCACATCCCATTTCTAAATCTACCCTTCGTTGTTCCTATGTTCTGGGTTATTACAGAGGTGAAATCCAGGATGCCTTCTCCCACATCTATGACTGCTCCCAATAGTTTTAGCAGGGATCTTCCGAGTGTGATTTTTCCTGTCCCTACACATTCAATAACAAGATAATCAGTGGATATTGTTCTTCCAAGAATGGTTGTATGCACACCTGCGGCTATTCCCTTAGGAATTATAACAGAGTTATCAATGAGAGTTATTTCTTCTCCTCCTTCATCAACTCCCCAAAGTTTCAAAGATTTATAAATGCTTTCAGGTATAAGGCAAAATTCAGACATAATATCACAGTTGGCACGAAGAGTTTGATCACCGATAACAATTTTAACAGTAGGATCCCATAATGAAGGTTTAGAATTCACTAAAACTTGTTCGAGACGATTACGAACATGGTGATAGTTGTCATCCAAGCGAGATGTACTTATCTCGAGATTGTTTAATCTATTATAAATGCTAATAAGGGCTGAATCAAAGTTATTAGCTGAATCATGTGATGCAACCAACTTCTTTATGGCATTAAAAGCTTGATCCCCATTGCAATGAAGGAAATCTCCTCCCACTAAAGTATCCAAAGCATATCTATAGCGAATCATAAGACCAAAATAAAAATTACTAAGGAGCAAACTTAGAGTCATTTGAGGTTCAGTTTTACGATAAGAAGTAAAAATTCTAGACTAAGCATCCTTAAAACTCTCCTCATCCCCTTGTTTAAAAGTGAAGACTAATTCTTCAGGCGAAGAAGTAACAGGTTCAGAGCTAGACATGGTAACAAAAGTAACTAATTTTTTTGTATTTTTAATATAGAGTGCAAGACAGTAAATAAAGCAAACTAGATAAAGTAAATGCAAGTAACTAATTTTTTTGTGTTTTTGATATAGCAAACAAGATAGCAAATAAAGTAAAACTAGCAACTAATTTTTTTGTATTTTGATTTAGTGCAGCAAACAAAGTAGTAAATAAAACTAAGCAAGACAAAAACAAAGTAAAGAGATTGGGAAGTGGAGACTCCCCTTGCAGCGTGTCTTGATCTCCCCGGCAACGGCGCCGTAAAAGAGCTTGATACGCGTACAAAGCACGCGTCCGTTGGGAACCCCAAGAGGAAGGTGTGATGCGTACAGCGGCAAGTTTTCCTCGGTATGAAACCAAGGTTTATCGAACCAGTAGGAGCCAAGAAGCACGTTGAAGGTTGATGGCGGCGGGATGTAGTGCGGCGCAACACCAGGGATTCCGGCGCCAACGTGGAACCTGCACAACACAACCAAAGTACTTTGCCCCAACGAAACAGTGAGGTTGTCAATCTCACCGGCTTGTTGTAACAAAGGATTAGATGTATAGTGTGGATGATGATTGTTTGCGAAAAAACAAGAGAACAGATTGCAAGAGATTGTATTTCAAGATAGAGAATTGGACCGGGGTCCACAGTTCACTAGAGGTGTCTCTCCCATAAGATAAACAGCATGTTGGGTGAACAAATTACAGTTGGGCAATTGACAAATAAAGAGGGCATGACCATGCACATACATATTATGATGAGTATTGTGAGATTTAATTGGGCATTACGACAAAGTACATAGACCGCTATCCAAAGCATGCATCTATGCCTAAAAAGTCCACCTTCAGGTTATCATCCGAACCCCCTCCAGTATTAAGTTGCTAACAACAGACAATTGCATTAAGTATTGCGCGTAATGTAATCAGTAACTACGTCCTCGAACCTAGCACTAATGTTTTATCCCTAGTGGCAACAGACATCCATAATCTTAGAGATTTCTGTCACTTCCCGCATTCACGGAGACATGAACCCACTATCGAGCATAAATACTCCCTCTTGGAGTTACAAGCATCTACTTGGCCAGAGCATCTACTAGTAACGGAGAGCATGCAAGATCATAAACAACACATAGACATAACTTTGATAATCAACATAACAAGTATTCTCTATTCATCGGATCCCAACAAACGCAACATATAGAATTACAGATAGATGATCTTGATCATGTTAGGCAGCTCACAAGATCCGACAATTAAGCACAATGGGGAGAAGACAACCATCTAGCTACTGCTATGGACCCATAGTCCAGGGGTAGACTACTCACACATCACTCCGGAGGCGACCATGGCGGCGTAGAGTCCTCCGGGAGATGATTCCCCTCTCCGGCAGGGTGCCGGAGGCGATCTCCTGAATCCCCCGAGATGGGATTGGCGGCGGCGGCGTCTCTGGAAGTTTTTCCGTCTCGTGGCTCTCGGTACTGGGGGTTTCGCGACGGAGGCTTTAAGTAGGCGGAAGGGCAGGTCAGGAGGCGGCACGAGGGGCCCACACCATAGGGCCGCGCGGCCAGGGCAGGGGCCGCGCCGCCCTAGGGTGTGGCCACCTCGTGGCCCCACTTCGTCTCCTCTTCGGTCTTCTGGAAGCTTCGTGGCAAAATAGGACCCTGGGCATTGATTTCGTCCAATTCCGAGAATATTTCGTTACTAGGATTTCTGAAACCAAAAACAGCAGAAAACAGCAACTGGAACTTCGGCATCTTGTTAATAGGTTAGTTCCAGAAAATGCACGAATATGACATAAAGTGTGCATAAAACATGTAGATATCATCAATAATGTGGCATGGAACATAAGAAATTATCGATACGTCAGAGACGTATCAATTTCATCACCGGACTACCCATGACCAATAAAAAGAAGGACATGATATGGGTAATCGTGGACCGGTTGACGAAAAGTGCACACTTCTTAGCGGTAAATCAGCAGGATAAAGGAGAGAAACTCATCGATCTTTACATCAAAGAGATCGTGAGTAAACATGGAGTGCCCAAGAAGATCGTGTCAGATCGAGGATCCGTATTCACGTCAGCATTTTGGAAGCAACTACATGAAGCTTTAGGATCCAAGTTGGACTATAGTACAGCCTATCATCCTCAGACAGGTGGACAAACCGAGAGAACTAACCAGATCCTAGAGGATATGCTTAGGGCTTGTGCCCTAGACTTCGGAGGATCATGGGAGGAGCATTTGCCACTTGCAGAGTTTTCATACAATAATAGCTATCAAAGCAGCATCAAGATGGCTCCGTTTGAAGCTCTGTACGGAAGGAAGTGTAGATCACCCATATGCTGGTATGAAGCTGGAGCAAGCAAAGAGTTCAATCCTGATTATGTCAAGGAAAAGCAACAAATCATAGACATTATAAGAGATAGGCTCAAGATAGCCCAAAGTCGACAGAAGAGTTATGCCGATCAGAAGAGAAGGACATGGGAGCCACAAGTTGGAGACATGGTATATCTCAAGGTGAGCCCGATGAAAGGACTTCAAAGATTTGGAGTAAAGGGGAAGTTAAGCCCTAGATACATCGGACCTTTCAAGATTCTGAGTCAAAACCCAGGGTTAGCTTTTGAATTGGAACTACTGATGACCCACAAGTATAGGGGTGTATCGTAGTATTTTCGATAAGTAAGAATGTCGATCTCAACGAGGAGCAGAAGGTGTTGACAAGCAGTTTCGATGAAGGATTCACTGTAAATGCTCACAGACAAGTATTCAGGGGGTTTTGATGTAACAGTTGAATAAAGTACGAGTAAGTAAAGTGCAAGAGTAACAATTGCAGCGAGTGGCCCAATCCTTTTTAGCACAAAGGACAAGCCGGTTTGTTTACTTATAATGACCAAACGTTCTCGAGGACACACGGGATTTTAGTCTAGTGCTTTCGCTACATACGGCTAAATAATCTTCATTGTTATGATAAGTGTTGTGTGGGTGAACCTATGCTAATGTACCGCCCTTCCTAGGACTAATACATACTTGTGATTATACCCCTTGCAAGCATCCGCAACTACAAGAAAGTAATTAAGAATAATTCTAACCACAGCCTTAAACTCTGAGATCCTGCTATCCCTCCTGCATCGATATACCAACGGGGGTTTAGATTTCTGTCACTCCGGCAACCCCGCAATTGGCAAACGAGTACAAGATGCATTCCCCTAGGCCCATAAATGGTGAAGTGTCATGTAGTCGACGTTCACATGACACCACTAGAAGAATAACACCACAACTTAAATATCATACCATTGAATATTACTCAACCATAGTTCACTACTAACATTTAGACTTCACCCATGTCCTCAAGAACTAAACGAACTACTCACGAGACATCATATGGAACATGATCAGAGGTGATATGATGATGAATAGCAATCTGAACATAAACTTGGTTCAATGGTTTCACTCAATAGCATCAACAACAAGTAGAGATCGATACCGGGAGAGTTTCCCCTATCAAACAATCAAGATCAAACCCAAATTGCTACGGCGGTGACGGTGTCCAGCGGTGGAGACGGCGGTGATGATGGTGGAGATGATGATGATGGTGATGGAGATGATGTCCAGCTCGATGACGGTGACGATGGCGTCGATTTCCCCCTCCGGGAGGGAATTTCCCCGGCGGATTCCTGCCCACCGGAGAGCTCTTTTCTCTCTGGTGTTCTCCGCCCCGCAGAGGCGGCTGTAACTCTTCGCGAGGTACCCTCTGTGGCTTAGGTTTTCGGGACGAAGGGTTTCGCGAAGAAAAGGAGGCGAAAGGGGCTGTGGGCCCCCCACACCACATGGTGGCGCGGCCAGGCCATGGGCCGCGCCGCCCTATGGTCTGGGCCCACCTTGGGTCTAGCTGGCTCCTCCTTCTGGCTTCCTTCGTCATCTTGAAAAATAGGATTTTTGGTATAATTTCCTTCCACAGTTGATCTTCCGAAATATTGCGTTCTGACGGTGCTTTTTCCAGCAGAATCCTAGCTCCGGTGCTTGATCCTCCAACAATGATGAAACATGCAAAATAGATGAAATAACATAAGTATTGTGTCCCAATATGAAATATATCAATGAATAACAGCAAATTATGATACAAAATAGTGATGCAAATTGGACGTATCAACTCCCCCCAAGCTTAGACTTCGCTTGTCCCCAAGCGAAACTGAGCTCAGTAAACAGGACCACAAGTTTATGGAGTGAAGAGTCGATAAATAAAATACGGACAAGAAGCATCATATTCATTCACACAAGACATTATAGTAAACAACTTCCTCATATAACTCAACTTGAAACAAGTATAAGGTAATCACAAATAAAGGTGCATAAGAAATCATAATTGGTGATGGCAAACTTCGTTCTTGGTCAGAGAACAATTAACAGATTATATTTATCTCATTGAGCAGCGCTCTCATGTTAAAGTTTATATGGCACAACTTGCATACTCAATCATAATGGTCTCCTCATGATCATTGATAACTTGCAAAGCTATATTCATTCAGATAAAACTTGTACTAAACAAGGAAGAATAAAAGACATGATGAAGCAAATCACAATATAATGGTTTGATCACAACTACTCAAATGCTTGCTTGAGATGGAGGGAAATAGGTTTACTGACTCAACATAAAGTAAAAGACAGGCCCTTCGCAGAGGGAAGCAGGGATTAAATCATGTGCTAGAGCTTTTTCAGTTTTGAAATGATATAGAGATAATAAAAGTAACATTTTGAGAGGTGTCTGTTGTTGTCAACGACTGGTAGCGGGTACTCTAACCCCCTTGCCAGACAACCTTCAAAGAGCGGCTCCCATATTATTTTCATTTTATGTGGCACTCCTTCCAACCTTTCTTTCACAAACCATGGCTAACCGAATCCTCGGGTGCCTGCCAACAATCTCATACCATGAAGGAGTGCCTTTTTATTTTAGTTTTATTATGATGATGACACTCCCCCCAACCTTTGCTTTCTCAAGCCATGGCTAACCGAATCCTTCGGGTGCCGTCCATCAATCACATACCATGGAGGAGTGTCTATTTAGTTTAATTAATTTGGGACTGGGAATCCCATTGCCAGCTCTTTTTGCAAAATTATTGGATAAGCGGATGAAGCCACTAGTCCATTGGTGAAAGTTGCCCAACAAGATTGAAAGATAAAACACCGCATACTTCCTCATGAGCTATAAAACATTGACACAAATAAGAGATACTAAGTTTTGAATTGTTTAAAGGTAGCACATGAAGTATTTACTTGGAATGGCAGAAAATACCATGTAGTAGGTAGGTATGGTGGACACAAATGGCATAGGTTTGGTTTAAGATTTGGATGCACGAGAAGTATTCCCTCTCAATACAGGTTTTTGGCTAGCAAGGTTAATTAGCAAGCATAAGAGTTGAGGGAAACAAACAAATATACATGTGATAGAAACAATCATGCATCTTCCTTGTAAGCACAAACAATTTTAACTTCAGAATAATAAGCTATGAGCTAACAAGAAAGAAAGATAATGAAACAACTACATGTATTTCTCTTTTCTACTTAAACCTCAAAGTGTTGTTGCTATTGACCAATGCTAAGTTTGCCAAAACCAAATAGATTTATTCAATGCTCCCAAAGTGATACCAATACTAATGACAAGATAAATCATATAATAGAGATTGCAAACTAAAATAAGATGTGCAATACGTAAATGATAAGACTTCTCATTAATATTCCATAACGATAACTCACACCAAGGGATACATAGATAACCAACTAAAGGAGAGATACTTCCAAACTGCAACCCATCTTATATGATAACTTCCCTACTCATGATATGACACTACTTGACAATAGAAAGTAAAAGGTAGTGATGATGTGATACCGCGGCACTCCCCCAAGCTTGGAACAAACCAAGGGGATGCCAATACCGATGATGAATTACTCCTTTGGCGATGGTGGTGATGAATTCCTGACAAGCTTCTCAATAAGCTCCTGAAGCTCATCAATCCTGTATGTGAGATTGCGAATCATCTCTGAATTGTGCTCGACGCGGTTAAGGAGTCTGTCCGACGGCGAGTCCCAGCTCTTGGAGTTATTTCCCCACTCTTCAGCCTCAGGCTCCTTCCCTCCTGCAGTGTTAGAACGATCTATATCCCACTGGCTAGGCAATGCTGCCTTTGGAGTCCCTTCAATTTGATTATTGAAAATTAGATTGTGGAAGGGATGGTGAATGCCTGATAGAGATGTTTTCGGAGCTAGGTAATGACGTGGAACCGCTCCTCCAGTGCGAATTCTTGCGCTCTTGTTTGCACTAAAAGGGTTGTCCACCACCTTGATGCTTGCGATGGTAGCACGCGGGTGTGCGCGTGAATCTTCCTCCATCTCTTCTTCATCCTCTTCCTTGACGTCCTTGTCTTCCTCTTTCCACCCAAGATCTCGATCATCTTCATCCGGAAACTCCTTGCCCTTGTTCTTGGAGACCATGGTGCTTCTAAACTGAAAACAGATCCTGGCAGAAACAGCTCGAAACAAAACACGTCGAGAACACGATATACGGACCTCCAGGGGTCCGGGGGATTATATAGCAAAAATTTTCTCGACAAAAGGAAAGTACCAGATCGAACCAGAGTCGAAAAGGGGCGACGAGGCGGCCAGACCATAGGTCGGCGCGGGCCTAGGTCAGGCCGCGCCGGCCTATGGTGGCACTCCCTCGTGCGTCCTTTCCACTCCGTTTCGAACTCGTAATTTTACATATTTTCCAAAAACAGCAAAACTATTGTTCGGAAAGTAAATTGCGTACTTTTCATTACCAGTACTGTTACCTATTCAAAATCGAGTTCTGGCGGACTGTCAATTTGCCCTTTGATGAAAGCCTCCGGTGTTTCCACTTGAATAATATCAACATCAACATTATAAGAATCACCCGAGATATAATGCTTGAGTCTTTGTCCATTCACCACTTGCGTGGCATTGCCTTGGAGAGAGCTAATTTTAATTGCTCCTGAACGATACACCTCCTCGACAACATATGGTCCTTCCCATTTCGAGAGTAATTTCCCTGCAAAGAATCTGAGACGAGACCGATACAATAGGACTTTATCCCCAATATTAAATTCTCTTTTGATAATCCTTCTATCATGCCATTTTTTAACTTTCTCTTTAAAGAGTTTAGCATTTTCATAAGCTTCACTTCTCCATTCATCTAAAGAACTCAATTGCAACAACCTCTTATCACCGGCAAGTTTAGGATCTTTATTTAATTCTCTAACAGCCCAATAAGCTTTGTGCTCTAGTTCTAAAGGTAAATGACAAGCTTTCCCATAAACCATTTTATAAGGTGACATTCCCATGGGATTTTTATAAGCAGTTCTATAAGCCCATAGAGCATCCTTCAATTTACTAGCCCAATTCTTTCTAGTTTTATTAACAGTCTTTCCCAAAATAGATTTAATCTCTCTATTTGATAATTCTACTTGCCCACTAGTTTGAGGATGATAAGCGGAAGCAATTCTATGATTAATACCATACCTAGCAAGAGTTTTTCTAAAACCTCCATGAATAAAATGAGAACCTCCATCAGTCATAATATATCTAGGCACTCCAAATCTAGGAAAAATAATGTCTAAAAGCATTCTTAAAGAGGTCTCACCATCTGCACTTTTTGTAGGTATGGCTTCCACCCATTTAGTAACATAATCAACAACAACAAGTATATGAGTGTTACCTTCTGAAGACGGAAAAGGTCCCATGAAGTCAAATCCCCAACAATCAAACGGTTCAATAACAAGAGTATAATTCATAGGCATTTCATTACGTCTGGAGATATTACCAACCCTTTGGCATTCATCACAAGATAAAATAAACTTTCTCGCATCCTTGAAGAGAGTTGGCCAATAAAAACCTGATTGTAGAACCTTTTGCGCGGTTCTTTCTCCGGCGTGATGTCCTCCATAAGCACTACCATGACATTTACTCAATATCTCTTGTTGTTCATATTCGGGAACACATCTTCGCATGATACCATCCACTCCTTCTTTATATAAGTGTGGGTCATCCCAGAAATAGTGCCTCAAGTCATAAAAGAATTTCCTCCTTTGCTGAGCTGAAAAGGTTGGAGGCAAGTACTTGGAAACAATAAAGTTAGCATAATCAGCATACCAAGGACTGTCTCGCGAGCTCACCTTTATTACAGCCAATTGTTCATTTGGAAAACTATCATTAACAGGAACAGGATCATAAGCAATATTTTCCAATCTAGACAAATTATCAGCAACAGGATTATCAGCACCTTTCCTATCTACAATATGTAAATCAAATTCTTGCAAAAGAAGTACCCATCTAATAAGCCTCGGCTTAGCATCTTTCTTTGTCATAAGGTATCTAATTGCAGCATGATCAGTATGTATCGTAACTTTTGAATCAACAATATAAGATCTAAATTTATCACAAGCAAAGACTACAGCTAATAATTCTTTTTCAGTTGTAGCATAATTTCTTTGAGCAGCATCAAGAGTTTTACTAGCATAATGAATAACATTCAGTTTTTTATCTACTCGCTGTCCAAGAACAGCGCCTACAGCAAAATCACTAGCATCACACATAATTTCAAAGGGTAAGTTCCAATCAGGAGGTTCAACTATAGGAGCAGTTGTTAAGGCTTTCTTAAGAGTTTCAAAAGCTTCCTTACAATCGTCACAAAAAACAAAAGGTACGTCTTTTTGAAGAAGATTAGTAAGAGGCTTTGAAATCTTGGAGAAATCTTTAATAAATCTCCTATAAAACCCAGCATGACCAAGAACACTACAAATACCTTTAACATCTCTCGGATAGAGCATCTTCTCAATTGCTTCAACTTTAGCTCTATCAACTTCAATACCTCTCTCGGAAATTTTATGTCCCAATACAATTCCTTCATTAACCATAAAGTGGCATTTCTCCCAATTAAGAACAAGGTTAGTTTCTTCACATCTCTGCAAAACTTTATCAAGGTTTCGCAAGCAACTATCAAAAGAATTCCCATAGACGAAAAAATCATCCATGAATACCTCTACAATACTCTCGCAAAAACCATGAAAAATAGCAGACATGCATCTTTGAAAAGTAGCAGGAGCATTACATAAACCAAAAGGCATGCGTCTATAAGCATAAGTTCCATAGGGACAAGTAAAAGTGGTTTTCTCTTGATCTTTAGCTTTAACAGCAATTTGTGAAAACCCAGAATAACCATCAAGAAAGCAAAAATGAGTATTTTTAGACAACCTTTCTAGCATTTGATCAATAAATGGTAAAGGGTAATGATCTTTCTTAGTAACTTTATTAACTTTTCGAAAATCAATGCACATTCTATACCCTACAACTACTCTTTGAGGGATGAGCTCATCATTATCATTAGGCACAACAGTCATTCCTCCTTTCTTGGGAACGCAATGTACAGGACTAACCCATCTACTATCAGCAATAGGATATATAATACCAGCTTCAAGAAGTCTTAATACCTCATTCCTTACCACTTCCTTCATCTTCGGAATTAGACGACGCTGATGTTCAACAACAGGCTTTGCATCATCTTCCATATTAATAGCATGTTGGCAAATAGAAGGAGATATCCCTTTCAAATCATCAAGAGTATAGCCAATAGCTCCTCGGTGTTTCTTCAATATCTCCAATAACCTTTCTTCTTCAATCTCTGAAAGCTTAGAACTAATAATAACAGGATATATTTTCTTATCATCAATATGAGCATATTTAAGATTATCAGGCAAAGGCTTTAATTCAAAAACAGGATCTTCCTTTGGTGGCGGTATCGTACCCAAATCTTCCACCGGTAAATCATGCTTGAGAATAGGTTGGCGGAGAAAAATTTCCTCAAGCTCATCTCTTTCTTTCCTAAAAACTTCACTCTCGCTATCCTCCAAATGTTGCTGCAAAGGATTATTAGGAACAAGAAAAATAGATGCACACTGCTCCATTTTAAAATCATTATTAGGCAAATCAGCTTTATAAGGAGTTTTGGTAAATTTAGAGAAGTTAAACTCATAAGATTCACCAGCAAATTTAGTCAAAATTTTCTCTTTCTTGCAATCTATAATAGCTCCACAAGTATTTAGAAAAGGTCTACCAAAAATAATAGGACAATAATCACTAGCAGCAGAACCAAGTACCAAAAAGTCAGCAGGATATTTAATCTTACCGCATAGAACTTCCACATCTCGAACAATACCAATTGGAGAAATAGTTTCTCTATTAGCCAGCTGAATAACCACATCAATATCTTCAAGTTCACAAGAATCAATTTCATGCATAATCTCCGTGTAAAGCTCATAAGGAATAGCACTAACACTTGCACCAATATCACATAATCCATAATAGCAATGATCACCAATTCTAACAGATAGCATAGGAACACTAGCTTGTTTGGGTTTATTAGGATTTGAAACAATATTAGAAGCATCTTCACAGAAAATAATATGACCATCCTCCACATTTTCAGTCACAAGATCTTTAACTATTGCAACAAAGAGTTCAACTTTTATTTGTTCTTCAGGTTCTACAGGTTTCTTTTCACTTTTATGAACCGCACTATTTATAACAGAGTACTCCTTCATTTTAGCAGGGAAAGGAGTTTTTTCAATATAAACTTCAGGAATAACATGATCAGCGGTTTCAACTACAACGCATTTATTAATAGATGAATCAATTTTATCTTTATACGGTTCATGATACTTATCAAAATTCTTCTTTGGAAATTCATAATGAGAGGCAAAAGCTTTATAAAGATTTGCAGCAACTTGAGAATCAAGACCATATGTAGCACTCATATTACGAAATTTATCAGTATCCATAAAAGCTTCAATGCATTTATAATCATAAATTATACCTGATTCTCTATCCTTGTCGTTCTCCCAACCTTCAGTATTTTCTTGAATCCGATCAAGAAGGTCCCTTTTAAAGTCTTCTTTGTTGCGTGTAAATGATCCAGAACAAGAAGTATCCAGCAAGGTCTTGTCTTGAAAAGAAAGTCTTGCATAGAAATTATCAATAATAACATTACCAGGAAGCTCATGAATGGGGCATTTGAGCATTAAAGACTTCTATCTCCCCCAAGCTTGGGCAATACTCTCTCCATCATGAGGCCAAAAATTATATATGCGATTCCGATCCTTGTGAATTTCACTTGGAGGATAGAACTTAGAATAAAACCGGGGCACAATATCATTCCATTCAAGAGAATCCCCATTATCCAGTAATTTATACCAATGCACCGCCTTACCAGACAGCGATAAAGAGAATAGTTTCTTCCTCACTTCATCCATAGCAATACCTGCACATTTGAATAACCCGCATAATTCATGCAAAAACAGTAAATGATCACCAGGATGGACAGTTCCATCCCCTTCATAGCGGTTATCCATAACACGTTCAATAATTTTCATAGGTATTTTATATGGTATCACTTCCTCACCTGGCGCCTCATCCACTACCGTTGCAGTAGTAGTAGATTTCCCAGATAAAAATTGAAGAGAAGATCTCTCCATAATGACTTATAGCAGCAGGCAGAAATAAAATCAGCACAAACAGTAAAGGTTTTCCTTACCAATTCCACTTACCAATAGCGCTTCACTCCCCGGCAACGGCGCCAGAAAATAGTCTTGATGACCCACAAGTATAGGGGGTGTATCGTAGTATTTTCGATAAGTAAGAATGTCGATCTCAACGAGGAGCAGAAGGTGTTGACAAGCAGTTTCGATGAAGGATTCACTGTAAATGCTCACAGACAAGTATTCAGGGGGTTTTGATGTAACAGTTGAATAAAGTACGAGTAAGTAAAGTGCGAGAGTAACAATTGCAGCGAGTGGCCCAATCCTTTTTAGCACAAAGGACAAGCTGGTTTGTTTACTTATAATGACCAAACGTTCTCGAGGACACACGGGATTTTAGTCTAGTGCTTTCGCTACATACGGCTAAATAATCTTCATTGTTATGATAAGTGTTGTGTGGGTGAACCTATGCTAATGTACCGCCCTTCCTAGGACTAATACATACTTGTGATTATACCCCTTGCAAGCATCCGCAACTACAAGAAAGTAATTAAGAATAATTCTAACCACAGCCTTAAACTCTGAGATCCTGTTATCCCTCCTGCATCGATATACCAACGGGGGTTTAGGTTTCTGTCACTCCGGCAACCCCGCAATTGGCAAACGAGTACAAGATGCATTCCCCTAGGCCCATAAATGGTGAAGTGTCATGTAGTCGACGTTCACATGACACCACTAGAAGAATAACACCACAACTTAAATATCATACCATTGAATATTACTCAACCATAGTTCACTACTAACATTTAGACTTCACCCATGTCCTCAAGAACTAAACGAACTACTCACGAGACATCATATGGAACATGATCAGAGGTGATATGATGATGAATAGCAATCTGAACATAAACTTGGTTCAATGGTTTCACTCAATAGCATCAACAACAAGTAGAGATCGATACCGGGAGAGTTTCCCCTATCAAACAATCAAGATCAAACCCAAATTGCTACGGCGGTGACGGTGTCCAGCGGTGGAGACGGCGGTGATGATGGTGGAGATGATGATGATGGTGATGGAGATGATGTCCAGCTCGATGACGGTGACGATGGCGTCGATTTCCCCCTCCGGGAGGGAATTTCCCCGGCGGATTCCTGCCCGCCGGAAAGCTCTTTTCTCTCTGGTGTTCTCCGTCCCGCAGAGGCAGCTGTAACTCTTCGCGAGGTACCCTCTGTGGCTTAGGTTTTCGGGACGAAGGGTTTCGCGAAGAAAAGGAGGCAAAAGGGGCTGTGGGCCCCCCACACCACATGGTGGCGCGGCCAGGCCATGGGCCGCGCCGCCATATGGTCTGGGCCCACCTTGGGTCCAGCTGGCTCCTCCTTCTGGCTTCCTTCGTCATCTTGAAAAATAGGATTTTTGGTATAATTTCCTTCCACAGTTGATCTTCCGAAATATTGCGTTCTGACGGTGCTTTTTCCAGCAGAATCCTGGCTCCGGTGCTTGATCCTCCAACAATGATGAAACATGCAAAATAGATGAAATAACATAAGTATTGTGTCCCAATATGAAATATATCAATGAATAACAGAAAATTATGATACAAAATAGTGATGCAAATTGGACGTATCAACTCCCGGGAAGGTTAGCTCAAGTTCACAATGTATTCCATGTGTCGCAACTCAGGAAATGTTTAAAGACCCCAGATGAGCCAGTGTCACATGATGAGCTCGAGTTACAACCAGATTTGACTTACATCGAGAAGCCAGCGAAGATTCTCGAGGAGAACTGGAAACAACTCAGGAATCGAGCTATTAAGTACTGCAAGATACAGTGGAAACATCACCCCGAGAGGGAAGCCACCTGGGAAAAGGAGGAAGACCTGAGGAAAACATACCCCGAACTCTTCAGGTATTGCAACCACAACTTCGGGACGAAGTTTTCTTTAAGGGGGAAAGGCTGTAATGTCCCAGGTTTAGAGACGATCGAGGGGTAGATTTTAGAAAGGGATGTGCATTGCATCGTAAATTCTGGGGAAATTTCGCGCTTTTAAAAAAAAACTGCATCGAAGGGGGACAAGTTTCTCTCTCGACACCTTACAGGGTTAGGGTTTCGAGAGTGCGAAAAACTTGATCTTATTCAACTAAACTAGGGTTTTGGAGAAGAGAGAAGGGATATTGCATCACAAACTTAAGTTGCATGATTGAATTCAATTTTAAGTTGCATGATTGAATTCAAACCTAAAGTTGAATTTGAATTTCAAATTCAAACATCAAATAGATATCTCATAATTCAAACTTGAGATAATTCAATGAACAATTATAAATAATACACAATCTAAACAATACAAATAATAAGGAAAGCTCATTAGAGAAAACCTTGAGCTTTATTGATTATCACACAAGATACATTGTCTTTACAATATTCCAAATTGAAATAAAGAAATAGTACAACACATTACAAGAATTGGAAAAATAGAAAAAGAAAATAAAAGAAAAGTACAATGTCAGATTCTATCCTAAACACTACAAATTAATCTTCATTTAGTCTTGGACTTGATGATCTTCATGTCCATTTGATCATCATCTTGATCCCTGCATAAATCACAGCAAATACAAGTTATGCCAAGTGGCATAGCCACTTGACAGGTTAGAAATAAAATGGAATTGAGCAGATATGATCAAGCTCTGCCGAGCTGATCCACTCTCAGCCAAGTGCAAAGCATCAGGCACACACACACACAGCTCACCAGGCAGTGTGCATGCACAACAGCAACACACACACAGGGAGAGTCACCAAGTAGTGACAGGCACTGCTGTCGACCAAGAGAGCCATGAGAGGTTCATATATAACCTTTTCCACTGCCAGAACTCCAGCAGTTCATCAGCAGCAATTCACAAGGGTAAGCACACCAAGAACAGCAAGAACAGGTGAACAGCCAGAGCTATCTCACCTATTCCATAATCACCAGAAATAAACCAATCATCAAGCTTGCAAGGAGGAGCAGGGAAAGTCAAGAAATCAACCAGCAGCTAAACCTCTACACCAACACATTTCTAGGAGCTGGAGTGAGGTATACCAATAAATCATGAGCAAGCAAGGTTTTGCTCATATAAATCCAGCATATGCACAAGTCACAGAAGCAAAAGAGGGTAGAACCCTGTTTGTGTCACCATCTGGCTGTCTAGCCATTTGGTGCAGGCAAACATAGGGAAAACCAGGAGGAAACCAACCCAAGGGAGCACTGGTTATACCAAATTAGTGGTTTAACCAAAGGAATCCAGCAAGGGAAAGATTCACAGCTAGCCTACCCAACTCACCTAGCACTACATGGTTTGCTAACCATCAGACAGATAGGCAACTCGTGCCTATTCTAGTTTGTCAACAGCAAAGAGCACTGGAAATCCAACAAGGATTGCCCAGTGATGTATCCACAAAGCCACAACCAGCCACAGAGAGGGGGAGCTACCCATGACAGCATCAAAGAGCTGCCAGGGCCACCTCAACCCATAACCAACACCTTAAGCCACCACATCATCACCCAGTAGGGTTCAGTAGTGGGCTAGGGTACCCAACCAGTGGTTGGCATCCATCTAGCCCTAAAAAATTCATTGAAATGATCATCACTGCAAGCAGTTCACATCATTTATCCATCTAATAAAGCAAGCTAATACAGATAAATGAACTACACAAGTAATCAAAGCACCAGAGCCTTGTAGATGATCCAATGAATCATTGCAAGCATCAATTGATGCTTGAGCAAGCACCATCACACACCAGGCCAAGCCTGTGTGATGCACACACAGCACACAGAGAGCAACAGTGAGGCACAGACATGAAACAGCATCTCTCACAAGCAACTGATGATCATATGATCATCAGAGCTTGCTAGCACTGGTTACAGATTGCTATAGCCAAGCATCTCATCAGTAATTAGCCAGCTACTGAAGAATTACACCCAAGCTATAACTGAATAAACAGATACAGAATTAATGACTTTATAATTGTATCCAGAAGCACATCAAAGGCATGATGTACCACTGGACCAAGTTACATAAGGAGAGCACACATCACTCATCACTGGATAGTGCTGTTAAGCCAACACCAATGCTCAATTGAGCATGTTCATGAAATTAAGCACAAGATATAGCACACCAGGGCACTGGCACTTGCCAAAGGCAAGGATCATGCATCATGATCAAGCCAGAGGCAAGTGGATGTACCCACAGGAGAGGCAAGAGTAAGATTGCAGCAGCAGTAACAATTAAAAATTGAGCACAACACCACAGCAAGCTCATGAGCTAGGGCTCATGAATTGCAACAGCAACTGATAAAGAAGAACAGCACAGCGTAGAAGCTAGGAATAATGGCAGCAAAGATACACAGAAAGCAAAGATCACAAAGAAGAAAGACACGCGCATCCATGGCTAGCACAACAGTAAGAGCGCAGCAGCAGCGTAGCAGCACAACATCGCAGCATACACGCAAGCTAGCAAAGCACAACAACAGCATCACGGCAGTGCCAGCATCTCCATGAGGAGAGGCAGGCCAGTAACTAGAGCATGGCACAGAGGAGGAGGAAGAAAGGGAGAAGATGGAGGAGCACTAACCTGGAGCAGCGCCACGGCGTCACCATTGCGGTACGGAGGCACAGCCTGGCCACGGCAGCGCCAAGCCATGGCCAAGCCAGGCGGTCGCCGAAGCGCGGAAGCTCCAGCGCAGGCACGGCGAGGCCTACGGCCGAGCCACAACACCAGGGTGCACCGGCGGTGACGAGATCGTCACGGCACACCACGGCCATGTCGCAGATGCGTTGGGGGAGAACGATGGCGGCGGTGAAACACGGATCGACGCGGATCAACGGGCGCGCCGTTGAGCGGCCGTTAGTTTGCGACCGATCTCGCCGGCGGGTGCGACCGGAGATGGCCGGAACAATTCAGCAAGCACGGCGGCGGCGCAGGGATCGCCAGAGCTCGGGGTAGGGTTTCGCGAGGAAGAGGAGAAAGGGGTCGGTGCAACCGACCGAGCCCAAGTGTGGCTCGGGTTAGGGTTAACCACTGGGCCACACTGACTTGTGGGCCCAGGGGCAATTGTGCCATTTCACAAATTAATAAAAATGCTGAAACTTTAAAAATCAATAGTAAATGTTTCCAAGCTCTAAAAAAATAATTAAAAATATGAAAATCACTCAGTATAAAATACTCTATCATAATAAAATATGAAATAGAATTTTTGAAGTTAAACAAGAATAAGTTCAAATTTGATGATTTAAATAATCATTTAAATCACACATATTATTTTCAATAATGAAAATAAGTCCATAAATTCTTTTGGATTTTAAAAAAACACCTTGACAACATTTCAAGGTTGTATTTTACCCTAAACAGAGTATCCCTAAATTATTCTTAGTATTAACCTCTCACATGAAATGATAAGACATCGGAAGGGGGGAACAAACCCTAAAACTGGAATCATGCATAAATGCTTCTTTAACCATTGCCCTTATCGGACAATGATGCTATTTTTCAGCAACAGAGGACAAGGATCAGTCCACACCATCCAACTGCAACACTTTGCAGTGTTCAGGCAAGTTCATCACTTGCTCATGTCATTCGAGTATTTTTACCAAATTACTTGCAAAGTACTATGTTATCACTATTGCATAAAAAACCAAAACCACTATTTTCATAACTATGAATATGATTATGTGGTGGGAAATGGAACCATGGATTGTGTTGATATGGTGGAGGTTCCATTGCAAGGGTTTATATCCATCTAGGATTAAACAACAAATGTCGTCCAGTGATTCTTGTGCCGTAATACCCGTGTTAACCATAAGATCTGGAGTGGGACGGAGTAGTCAAAAGTGTTTCCACCTCTCGTACATCAACGGACGCGCTTTACCGTAGACACTTGTATCTGTCAGGGGCAAGCGGTTGGCTGGGGAAGCCTTAAGTCCCCACGACATTGTCCGTAGACACTTGTCGCCCGAGGAACAAGCGGTGGGCTGGGGAAGCCTTAAGTTCCCCACGGTAATGCGGTCTATGATGGGTTGCAGCTACCGGCGAAGGAGTTTGGTTAACGAGTCCCAAACTGTTGTCGTGGTCGGGGTCCACCCGTAAGTGGGAATAATGGGACCGACGATGACCCAGGGTTGGGGTATGCAACAAAGGGTGGGTGTGCGAGGTAGCGGAGGAACATGATTGGCTAGACCTTATACCGGGCCTCACACCATAGGAAGTGTGGACGGGAAAGCTGCCCGGTTGGCACCAAGGTTAAGATCTCTTATGGGTAAAGCAACACACCTCTGCAGAGTGTAAAGAACCGTGACCTGTCACTCCCTGTTCCGGGATATGGAACTACGAACGCGGCCGGAAAGGAGCTCCATGAAGTTCTAGTAAACCGGTGAAGGCTGACGGACATAGTTCTTTGAAATAAAAGCAACCTCTTGAAGAAATGTTTATCAAAACCTGCATTGGTATTAGACTTTCTGGTCTAATATTGTAGCTAGTGCATTAAACACCTCTTATCTATAATGAACTTGTTGAGTACGCTCGTACTCATCCCACTCTTAAATCCCCTGCTTAGATTGTCTGAATCGTCTGGAGGAGGACAACGACAACCCTGAAGGAGCCGAGATCATCGGCTATGAAGAACCAAACCTCTCTGGAGGTGTTGAAGGCGTAGACTACCTTATAGTCTACGGAACCGGGGAGGATTCCGGAGGAGATCCAGTCTAGAATAACCGAGTAGTAGTAGTATCCGAGCAGTATGAACTCTTAGTACTTAGCTGCTCGGGGGAATAAATGTACCACTTAGTAAGACTCTTGTATTATAAGTTAAGTTGGGTTCGCCTCGAACCCAGGGGTATTCCTCTTAGGACCCAAGAGGAGCTCCGAGATGATATGTACATTATGCTTGTAATAATAAATGAATGAGTTATGGACCTGCTATGTTCTGTTGTACTACTCTGAGGGATGTAATATTTGCGGAATGGTACTTCGTGAATGTTATATCAACGACTGGCATACTACAACATGTAGTGGTATGCAGGGTCACCACAACCGCCACCATCACCAACTGCACTTTATAACTGTATAGACTGTAATGATCACCATAGTGTGAAATTGGATGAGGCTTTGTCCATGTCAGTGAGGTCTAATTGTTTTCCTCAGCTCCATTGTGAGGGACAAGATGCATATGAAACGAGCAGCGTGTATGCACCTCGTCAACACAATCCAGGATTAAAGCCAAAGTCTCCTGATATGTAAATTCGTAATAAGTTTAAGGTATCTTATACTCTTAGCTCATCTTGGGACAAACAATGTTACGGAGTATAGATTAAGAAATGAACTATCTCTTGCTGCGTACGATTAATGTTAATCCTACCGCCATTGATAAGTAGAGAGTGGATTCTGTGACCGGGTGTATAGGTGTGCACGTGGTCATCATCGTTGGATTTGCTTTAAGATTCTCGAGCCAAACTAACGGCCACACACGGTCCTAACGGCCACACAAACGAATCTGCTTTTCTTTGCGTTTGTTGTCCGCTCTCGTAGTATCGTGGACCACATGCTGTTGACACACAAGTCTCTCTCTCACCTTCAATTACCAAATTCCCGAACGATCCTAAAAATCTAAACGAGCTGGTGGATGCTGCTCTCGGTCGGCGAGGTCGTCACCGTGGCCATCAAGGTCGAGGAAGCCCCTGACCGTGGCTCCTGCGCCGGCGCCGGAGGAAGCCGCGGATTGCCAGCACCTTCCAACCACGGTGCGCACGCGGCGGAGAGCTCGAGGCGGGGCCGTGCCGGCCGGCGCGAAGTAGGCCGACGAGGAGGCGGCGCGCCGGAGGAAGGCGTCGAGATGACTCATCGACGGAAGAGCAGGCCGACCTGCGGCGGGACGCACCCGACGAGCTCGTCCCCGATGAGCACAATCTCGTTGAGCGTCTCGGCCATCTTGCCGATGGAGGGCGGGATGCAGCCGCCGAGCTTGTTGTGCGCGAACAAAATCATTCAAGCAAGTGCTAATTAGTATCTCCGGGAACAAAATAAATCTTCAACGCTAATTAACCAAATACTCTATACTCGCACACAAAATCAACAAGCAAGTGCTAATTAGTATCTCCGGGAATCATTCATCATTAGATAAAAGAACACCAAACTTGCAAATCCAATAAATTGTTAATTTTTTCCTGTATAGATGAAGACCAAAACGAGTTTCTTCTCCAAAATGCCTGCGTGTTTGCCTGTAGCTGCCCGCGAGATCTTCCCCGCCCGGATTTTTCTTCCTTGAGCTTCAGTCTACCAATTCCAAGAAAAGAAGAAAGATCAAAGTAAATCAAATAAAAGAACCAATCTCTCTGTTTACACCTGAAAGGAATACAGAACCGGAGGTTAATCAGGGAGAAAATTACTCACCTAGGATTGAACACGGCTGTTCAGATCGCGCCACCAAGGCAAAGCGAGGGCGGGCCACCTGCTTGCGCGCATGAGGACCTGCTGATGTCCATTCTCCATCGCTGAATCGGGCCCAGCGCCGCCGCCGTAGTCCACCTCCACCGCGATGGCACACTCAGCCCCATGCCAAAACGCGCCAGGTCGACCACGAGGACGAAGGGTTGGCTCGATCCTGACTCCTCCGTACATGGCGCTGCAGCTCGTGCGCCAGGACACCTCCCAGCGCCCACGACCCAACGTCGAGCGGACGGTCGAAGAGCGCCGGCGGGATGGCGCCCTGACCCGGACTACCGCTGCCCCTCTCCCATCGTGGACGCGCCCAACGCTGCGAGGGACGCGACCGCCGCCGCCCCGCACCTCACGAAC
Organism: Lolium perenne; assembly: GCF_019359855.2. Lineage (NCBI taxonomy): Eukaryota > Viridiplantae > Streptophyta > Magnoliopsida > Poales > Poaceae > Lolium > Lolium perenne. The sequence continues at coordinate 48,933,007 of NC_067244.2, forward strand.
AGCCCACCGCGCCGCCGCTGTTAATGGCTCCGGGACGATCCAGCAGAAGCGGTTGGAGTTGAGGTGGAGGAGCACCAGGTCGCCGGCGGCGCGCGGGGTGCTGCCGGCCAGGGCGGCGCACGGGGGACAGGCGGAGGGCACGGCAGGAGGACCCTCGACCTTGGCCACCCCTCGAGCTCCTGTCGACGGCGATGTAGTGGAGGCTGGGGCAGGGGGCGGCGATGTAGGGGAGGTGGAGCAGGTCAGGGGATGAGGGATAAGATTGTACTTCAACCTTTTTGTAAGGAGGATCGGCTCCTGTTATCACTTCACGGATGAGCCAACGCTGTTAGACACGTGTCGATCATTGGGTGCGTGCTCACGTATACACCCGGTCACCAGGCTTCATCCGTTGATAAGTATTGCTACTAGAGAGTTCTTTGCTATAATGCATTGCAACATCTCTTGAAACCTTAACTATATATTCTCTAGTTTAGCTCTATAGTTATGCTGATTTATCTTCTAACCCAATTTTTAAATATTCTTTTTTTTTGTCTCGCGTTCATGATGTTGTGAGATCACCCATCAATTTATTCCCGTCATCGTCTACCAAAACGCACGTCAAAAGCTATGTTTGGGGATTTTTTTGTTTGGATCTGAAGTTTCACACACTACTGTTCTGAATGCTTGTTTCCAGCGTGCGGCTTTCAGCCGGCCCTAGAAAGGCCCAAATCCAAAGAACCCACATAGATCGATCACCTCGCTTCTTCTCCTCTACTATCCCTAAAAGAAAAAAAAAAATCTTAGGTTTTGTTATCAGCCTCGGCGACGTGCTCATGGACGGCGGCGACCTAGGCTTGGAGGAGGTAGTCGACGAGAGCGGCTGCTTAGAGCCCCTCTTCTACGACGAGGCGGAGGTGGTGGCCGAAGTGACGGCAAAGGCTGAGAGGCGGCGGCGGGAGGCCGAGGAGAAGGCGGCGGAGCACGCGCGGAAGGTGGAGGAGTGCACGCGGAGAAATGCGGCGAACCAGGCCGTCCTCGACAGGATCAGAGAGTACGATCCCAAGACGGGGCGAGTCTGCTACACCCGATTCTACCACAAGGACTTCTCCAGATTCGACATCGACGAGGAGTGTAAGTCCAAATTCCAGTTCCTCCCCATTCATTCCTCCATGGAATCCATGTTCAATCTTCGAGTGTACAGTGCTTGCCTGTTGCTCCAGTGCGATACACTCACACAGATGTTTACTGAATTTTCAATGTCGTGCAGCGCCTCTGCCTCCGATGCGGTACACTCACACGTCTCCATCCACATTCATCAACCCGAGTGGAAAACGGGTTTACAGCCTGTGGGAGTCAGCAAACATCTTCTCAGTGAAGATATCCGCTTCAGATGTTCCCTTCCCGCTAGAGGTGTATGGTACTGTGATTGCCAGAGATTATCTTGATTTCAAGTGTGTCTATCTCTTCCGTCGCTCTCGAGAGGATTTCCAAGTGATCAACTCAGAGGTAACGCATCTCTACTTTGAACACCATACTTGCTTCCAAGAAGTTGCATACTTACATGTGTGGCAGCAACTTCCTTCCAATCCTTGTTTTTCTGCCATTGCATTATTCAGATGAGCGACCGTTAATCTGTTATTTGACCTTTTCTCGTAGGATGAATCGTTGATCTTGACTGGCCCAACTCGAGGGCTCGTGTTACTAGATAATATATACCTGGAGGTAGATCTTAAGGTCAAGGACAAAAGGAACAAAGACCAAGAACTTAGCAAGGGACTGTGTGCGATTGATGGCGTAAGACTGGGTGGGTTGAAACATAGTGAAGTTGGATGTGTCGACCTCGAAAGCAGGCTGAGCACCGTGGAGGTGAAATTTGCAGTTGTTGCATTTGCCGTGGAGGCTATCATTGAAATCAAGGTTATCAAGGGAAGTTTCTGTGGAGAAATCACAGCTTGCACCTCCAGAATTCAGGATTTTCTTGTGTTATATGATAGCAAAGCAGGTGGCGTAACCTGTGATGGTAGTGGAATAATCCAACTCTGGCGTCATGTTGTATGTGTTGGCAAGAAGGAGAAGCTTCTATTGAGGATTGCTACTGCCTCTGCTACGCAGACTGTTAGTTTTACTCCAGATGTTAATGGTGCAGCGCAAGATGAAATTACTTGTGGCGATGTTACGATGCTCGTCAAGGTCAACTGGTCATTGTTTGATTGAAACTTTAATTTGTTGTGCCTTTGCTTAACTGAGCCATGTAATAGTATGTGTCTCTTCCGATGGGAGTACAGAGTTCTGCACATGTTGGGTAAGAGAGGTGCCTTCGTCTAACGCCACTGCTGTGGACTAGTGATGCTCTCTTAAGTCTTACCCCTACAGCCAGATGCAGGCGTGACCTGAACTGGTGGTTCTCTCTCACCCTTACTGCCAGTGCCAGATGCAGGTGTGCGACCTGAACACGCCAGTTAGTTTGGTCACTTGGAGCTCTCGATGCACCAGAAGGTATGGTATTCGATGGGGTGGTGTTCATCCATTTATACAATCCCATAAGGGAGTGAGGCAAGGTGATCCTTTTGCCCCCTTCCTATTTAACATGGCTGCTAACAGTTTGGCTAAAATGATCCATCTAGCTCAAGACAATGGGCTAATCACAGGACTGGCAGATAATATGGTACAGAATGGGGTTGCAATCTTACAATATGCTGATGACACCATTTTATTGCTACAAGATGATGTTCAGCAAGCAATCAATTTGAAACTCTTGCTTTACATTTTTGAATCCATGTCTGGATTGAAAATTAATTTTGATAAAAGTGAAGCAATGATGGTTCTTGATGACAGTATAAAACAGAGCTTTTTTGCTGAGCTGTTCAAATGTCAGATGGGTAGTTGGCCCATCAAATATTTGGGAACTCCTGTTTGTGCAAGAAGGGCCTCAGTGTCTGACATGAGATTCTTGGAGGAAAAAACCAAGAAGAAAATGTGTGGATGGATTGGTAATTCTATGTCCATTGGAGGAAGATTGGTTAAAATAGATGCTTGTTTGGCTAGCACTGCAGTGTATCAGATGTCCTTGAGGTTGTTGCACAAAACAAATATTGAACAGATTGATAAGCCTATTAGATCCTTCTTTTGGGCTGGAAGTGCTGATAAAAGAAAATATCACTTTGTGAAATGGAGATGGATTTGTAAGCCAAAGCAAAAAGGTGGCTTGGGTGTTAAAGATTTGACTAAATTCAACATTAGTCTGATGTGTAAGTGGTGGTGGAAGCTGGAGCATGACACTGGGCCTTGGCAGGATTTTATGAGACTGAAATATTTAAGAGGAAAAGGCATTTACTTTGCAAAAAGCAGACCTGGAGATTCTCCACTTTGGTCTGATATGCTAAAAGTCAGGGAGCTTTATCTCTGTGGCAGAAGAATGAATGTTGGGAACAGATTGTTAACCAGCTTTTGGGGAGATTCTTGGTGCAGCACAAGGCCTCTCAAGGATATGTTCCCTGTATTGTTTGATATTTGTAATGAACAAAATATTACTGTGGCTGGAGCTGCTGCTATGGGATGGAGATTCTCTTATAGAAGATGGTTGACTCCTGATCTCATCATTCAGGAGGCTGGGTTGCTTCAGCTGATGAATCAAACAAATTTGACTCAGGAAAATGATTATCCCAGATGGAAATGGTCAAAAAACGGCTGTTTTACTGTGAAATCCGTGTACAAACAGATATGTGGGAATGGTAGAGACAGATCCTTTAAGCATCTGTGGAAGAGCAAAATTCCTCTCAAAATCAAAATTTGGCTCTGGTTAATTTGGCATAATGCAATAGCCACCAAGGACAACCTCCTCAAACGCAATTGGTCTGGGAATCCCAACTGCCAGTTTTGCAATGAGCAAGAAACCATCTCTCATCTCTTTTTTGGCTGTTCTGCAGCCAAATTTGTCTGGAGTGCAGTGGCTACTACTGTTAAATCTCCCACTCGACCTGGGAGTTTCTCACAATTCTTCTGGTGGTTTCCCCAATTTGCCTCTGTCAGCCGCAACACCCAGATAGCTGGTTTAGCAGCTATCTGCTGGGCTATCTGGAAAACTAGGAATAAAGCCTGCTTTGAGCAAAAGATGATTAGCTCTCCCTTTGATCTAACCAGCTACGCTGCTGTTTTTATGAACTATTGGGCAGGTTTACATGGAGAACAAGACGCTTCAGATCTTCGTGCTGGTGCAGACGGGCTTTTGCGCCTGGCTGAGGTGGCTGGAGTAAGATCCTCTGGAAACGATGGTCGTGGCGACCTTCTGCGTTTGGAAGATAGAACTGGAGAAGATGCAAATGATGATGCTGCTGCCTGATCGTTCTAGGAGTTATGCTTATAGTTGTTTCTTTTGAGTAACATCTTCCCCTTTGGCTGAAGATTGTTAGCCTTTTAAAACTGTTTGTTTGGTCCTGTAATATTCCTCCCTAAAACGCTAGCATTAGGCGGCGATCCTCCGCTTTCGTTTGGTTGTTCGTGAACACTGGTGTATTTTCGTTATCTCCCCCTGATAATGAAAATTCGATCCTTGGTGGATCGTTTGGAAAAAAAAAAAATCCATTTATACAATCCTGCAGAGAGTTATGGTATAAGTTGAAACAGGGTACAAGGTGAACCTGGTCTGTGATTCCAGAGAGGCGTTCATGGCACTATGGCAGCGTCGATCGAGTAGGTGGATCACTATGGAGCAAGCGCCACTCCAGTCAGCGGAGCATAGCGTAGAAGGTGAAGTGTGGTACAAGGCAAACCTGATTCGTGATTGCAGAGAGGCGTTCATGGTAGCGTCGTGTAGGTGGGTCGCGATGGCGCACTTTGCGCTGGACAATGTTGTAATGGGCACTCTTTGCCATTCCTATATGATACCCATGCTATGCATATTCGGAAAAGAAACACTTATCTTGATCTCAAACACATCATGAAGCAATGACCAAGAATTAATTATTCAGTGATCGATGGTTAAATATCAAGAGAAGAAGAAAAGCAGTACTTGAAGAACACAACATTCTATCTGGAACTGCAAAACATCTTAATCAGCGTCTAACACAGGGCTAGGCAGCTGGTACACCTGGAAGCTAGCGGGCGCGTCCAGCTGCAGGTTTCATCTCCAGAATGCATAGGTTCGCCAACTCCCGAGCTCGTCATACAGGGGTTCGGCAAAAACTGGCTCCCATCGTGATAGTCTCTGAGATAAGGGCTTCACCTTCTCTCTTCAGATACTGAGATCAAGGTTGAACCTTCCGAAGAAAATGTACTATTAACCATTGATACAAGTATTTCTAACAATGAGGATGTACTTACCGAAGATTCACCCAAAGGTTTTTGCAAGCATTAGTTTTTTAGAACTTTATGCTTGGTTCTTGTACCATTGCCAAATTTGCACATTCGGTGACTTATTTTCAGATATTATTACATAAGGTTCCTAAATTTGCAGTTTGAGGCTGGGTCAGTGCATGGTGAGGACTCTTTTACTTGCAACAGCTATGTTCTTTCCCCTTTCTCTGCAACTTCATTCTTCTTTCCCTTACCCCATTTGTTGTCTTGTGAGTAATCGAGTGATCGTAAGAAAGGCAAGCAAGATTATGTTAACTTCTGTTGTACCTCAGTTTTGATGGAAGTATTTTGACATGTTCTCTCAGATTGCTTATAGTGGTGAATATATGTTGATGATAAAGAGCACAAGTATACTTTGAATAGTCTGAAATTATTTTAATAATATCTAGATAATGATCATGCAAGTTGATCATGACAATTTGTTTCTGCGTGTCCTTATGATACTACAAATTTGCAAGGTACTATTTTTTATCTCAATATTTCATTTTCTCATTTGTATTTTGATTCTGATATCCTAAAATTGATGTGAAGTGATTTAAACATTTTTGGGAATTGGCAGCGACTGATTCTAATTAGAATTACCATTTAAAAGATGCATTCTTCACCAGTCCCTGAAGATTTACTTGGTCTGTTATTTATATCCCTGGTGCACGCAACGAGCTTCTGGCGGCGGGGCGGGCCGCTGCTGTCGGTTGTTGGGGGCTGCTGCGGGCGGCCACGGTGGCGCGGCGGCGGGCGTGCTGCTGCGTGCGGTGGCGGGTGGCGGCGTGTCGGTGTTGCACAGGGAGGGCCGTTTCTGGGCCTTGGCGGGCCCAGACGGGGATGCTTTGCTGCTCGTGATGGGTGGAGGAGGTGCCCGGTGCTGGCATGCTCTCTGCCGGAGTTGGGGATGCCGGGGTGGCGGCCCCGGGTGCGCGTCTTCGCCTCGCCGTCTGCGGCGTCTGGACTGCGTGTGGGTGGTTGGCGGCTGGGTGGTGCCTCGACGCATTGGTTGTGTGGAGGTCCATGGAGCTGGTGGGTGCCTCGGCGCGGCGGTCGCGTGGTGGTGGCCCCAGTTTTGCGGCGTCCCGGCGGTTGTGCCACCTGCAGGCCATGGCTGAGGTGTGCCATGGTGCTTGGACAGCGGCGCGGAGGCACCGCTTCTCTGGTGGTCGAGGTGCTGGCTGGCGCCCCGAGGTGAAAGACGAGTCGACTTGAGGTGTCTGCTCTGTTGTTGCGCATGGAGGCCGGAGCGGCGGCCCCAGACGGAGGGTGTGGCCAGGCGCACCGTGGCAGCAGGTGTCGTGGTGTGCTGTGTGCTGCAAGGCGGAGGCTACGAGCTACATGGCGGGCTTGTCATCTTCGACTTGACGGACAGACTCCTACTACTTGGGTATGGTGAACTCCGCGCGAAAGCACTGCACCGACCTAGGCCGATGCTGGTGATGTCGGCGCCCTTGGACGTCGTCCCCTCGTTGGAGGCATCATCGAGGAGCTCCTTCACCTCCCTCGTTGCTTCGAGTCTCGGACTCTCCGGGTGAAAACCTAAACTCTAGCTGTGGTCGGAGTGGGCGTCGACGGCATCATCGTCGCTTCCCCCTTGGGGGCGTCGCCTTGGAGACCCGGTACTCCGCCAGTCTATGTTGGCTGGCTCGCTTTGCTTTGCTTCTCGGTCGGCCAGGCGTGTGCGCGGTCTCGGGACCGGCGTGGAAGCCGGAGCGGCGGCTCCGGGATCTCATCTGCATTGTGGTGTTGTCTCTGGTCGCTTGGGTGGCGGAGGCGTCGACACGGCTGGTGCGCGGTCTCGGGATCGGCGTGGATGCCGGAGCGGCGGCTTCGACATTGTGTTGCTTCTGTGGCCTTCGTCGTCGTGTTGTCAGGTGTTGGCTCTGGCCGCTTGGTTGGTAGAGCCGACGACCTCGTTGGGGCGCGGTCTTGAGACCGGTGTGGGGTGGGTTGGCGGGGGTTCGGATGCCGGAGCTGCGCCTTCGGGTTCGTTTTCAAGCTTTTGGGTGTCGTCTTTTGCCGCTTGGGTGGAAGAGTCGTCGACTCGTGTGGTGCGCGGTCCCGGGACCGGTGTGTTGCGTTGTGTTGTTCGGTTTTTGGCCAGTTTTCCTTATTAAATGGTCATTTTCCCTCTTCTTTATGAAAAGGCGGTGCTCTAAAAAAAGACACGAATGAACGCTCCAACAATTACCAAGGCTCATACACAACCTTTATTTACTAACAATAGACAAAATGCATCTGTGGTTCTCAATCTCCACTAAGTCTCGGTTATCGAATTGTCAACCATGCAGCCCAAAGGCAACAACAAAATTTTCTCAAAGAAAAAAAAAAGCAGTACGACGGCCAGCAGGCAGCAACACCAGGTGACCAGGACAACGTCCACAATACAAGAGTAAATCACAAAAAACTACCACAACCATGGCTAGGTTAACAAGTTAACAAGTTAACAAGTTAGTATTTATTTTGGAAATTGAGCTGACTCTTGTCTAATCGTGTTTTAACAGCTTTTCGGACGGGTTTTGTGAAAAAGAAACAACTTTCTGACCGGTAGGAACAATTTGCCATGGGCTGAGGTGGACGTTGAGGCCCACTTGGCAACACTATCCCCGCGGAACTGCCTCCTTCCCACCACCGGACCACCCAAGGTAAGCAGTACGCCCTTCCTTCGGCAACAACGAGCTCGGCGCCATGCCCAGAGCTAGCCAACTCTTCTCCCCATCTCCTCCACAGTAAAGGCGACCAGGGGAGACTCGTTTTCCGGCGTTGGCTCCGGCGTCTTCCTCCCCCGAGGGCCTTGTGCTCGTCGGCGTGGAGGGAGGCGCCGGATCTGACGACCGGAGTTGTATAGCTGTAGGTTTGTAGGCCTAGTAGCTTAGGTTGTCGGCTGTCCGGTGCGGCGGCTTTAGCGGCGTCATCGGCGGCGGCGGCGAATAAAGGTGCTCCTGCTTCGTCTTGGGTGTGGATGGATCGGGAGCCAAGGTCTTCCGCCCGGGGACGCCGTGGCGGCGGTGGTGTCCTCGGTTCGGACTTTTGTTCTCCGGCTCCGCCGTCGCAGTGGCGCATGCTCCGGCGCCACCGTGGAGTCTGGGAGTCTGTACAGGAGTCGTTTTCCGCCGGTGTATCCGGCGACGGTCAGGAAGACGACGTGATCTGTACCCGTTTGTGGATCGCAAGGTGGCGGATTTGGCGTCAACTCTCAACGGCGTTGACGGGTTGCGTCCGATCTGAAGCTCGGTGTCTGGCTTGGGGTGAGGCCCCGACCGACGATCTCCAGCGACAAAGGTCTCGCCTCCGGCGAGCCACTTTTGAGGTTCTTAAAGCTGATGCGCAGCGATGGAGCTGCGCCGTGCTTGGGCTTGCTGGCTTGTCGTCTCCAGTTCTCTGGTGGTTGCTGAGGCGACGGCGGAGACGGGGGACGACCGATGGCGGTGCTGCAGGGACTCTCAGGGACTCCTTTGTAATATCTTGTTTTAGAGGGTTCTTTCTGCATTTGTACGGGTTGACGTGGCCTTTCTGGCTGCTTCCGTTGGGTGTGTACGTGTCTTGTACTCGATGTTATGTATGAATGGTACACGCTTTCTCAAAAAAAAAAAAAACGAGCTCGGCGGTCAACATTTGAGACTCCTTACCAAGCAGCCAGGCAACTGGGACATGGCGATGAGCTGCGTGGTGGGCCCGCAACGGTGGCGGGACCTCCAACGCGTCCAGAGGTGGGAGGGAGAACAAGGCAGCGATGTGGGGTCCTAGGCGGTGGCATTGGGGATCTGCTCCGCCCGCTGATGGAGGGAATGGCGGCGCACCGATGTCCGTGTTGGGGGCCGGATTCAGGGTGTGTGGAATCCACATAGGTCGGCGTTGGGTATGTACGCGGGTCTGCACCGTTCATTGAAGCAAGGGTGCTTCTGGCCTTGTTGGTTGTCGGAGGGAGGGTGTGCGGGGGCGGCGCCGGTTGCTGGAGACAGAGTGCGAAGGGCCATGTTGGTTACCAGTGGTAGGTGTGCGGTGGCAGTATTGAATGTTGGCATGAGCTAGCAGAGGATGGAGGGCAAGGAGGCGTGGTCTCTCCGATGTTGTTTGCCATTTTTATGAGATGAGAAGAAGATAATGGGAAAGATGATGGGTGACTGACACGTGGGCCCCACATCCACCTCATGTCCTCCTCCACTGTGATGCCAACTCAGCCTTGGAAAATGGGTACTACCAATCAGGAAAGCTATCAAAATGCGATTAGACAAGAATTGATACCATTTGTGACCTGGTTTTTTTTAAAAAAAGGGAAACACTGTGTATCCCCCGGGTGATCACGTCGCGCCATCGTCCGCCTTGCTGGCATGCAACAAGGGAGACAGCGGTGATTGAGGGACCCACCCTCAACCTTATCCCCACCCGGACTCTCGCAAATCCCCCACCCCCTTCCACGAGTAATTTCTCAACTCCTCAGTCCTCACCAACAACTCTCCGGCGTGCCGCTTTGCTCCTCCCCGGCGCGCCGCCTTGCTCCTCCCTGGCGAGCCGCCTGTTCTCCCACCCGCCACCGCACCTCCCCTGCTTCTTCCCCTACGAGCGCCACCTATCCTCCATGCTCACAACGCGAGATCAAGGATTCAAGGTCGACGCCACCATGTTGGACGGCGATGGTGTGTGCGCGGCCCGTTGTCTGCGGCGGTGTTTGCTGTGAGCAACGTCGGCGTCTGCTACGAGGTGCGTCAACGTCTGCTACAAAGGACATCGCGGTCTGCTGCGTATGGCGGCGGCTGCTACAACTCTACAAGGCAGCGGCGTCGACAGCTACAAGGGCGGCAGCGTTTGCTACAAAGGGCAGCGCCAGCTGCTACGTATGTCGTCGGCGGCTGCTAGAAAGGGCGGCGCCGGCTGCTACAAGGGGTGGCAGGTTCTGCTACGTATGTGGCAGGTGTCTGCTACGTATGTCGCCGGCGGCCGCTACAAAGAGGCGGAGGCGCGGCTTCAATGGTCCGGCGGCGCTACAAAGAGGCGGAGGCGCGGCTTCAATGGTCTGGCGCCGCTACAAAGAGGCGGAGGCTGGTGCCACCGCCGGAGGCGCGGCTTTAATGGTCCGGCGCCGCTGCTACAACCCATCGACGCTGCTGCTACAAGCCACCACTGCCGCTGCTACAACCGCCTGGTGCCTCCGGCGGCAGCGCTGCTTCAATGGCTCGGTGCTGCTGCTACAACCACCGGGCACCGCTGCTACAAGTCGTCGCCAGCACTGCTACAATGGCATGGTTCTGCTGCTACAAGCCAGGGGTGGAGCTACTACAATCCCCCGGCTTCACTGCTACATGCCGCTGACGCCACTGCTGCATGTTGTCCATCGGTGCCACAAAGGGAGGCGGCGCTGCTGCAAGGCCAAATCATCGGAGCGTCGCCGGCGTTTTTTCTGCAAGAGAGGCCAAATATGGGTGGGGATTGCAGAGATGAAAGCAACAACAAATATGAGGAGGGAGGACGCGAAAGCGACCTGAAGTGGGTCCACCCACGTGGGGAGGAGGGGAAAGCAAAGTCGACCGGTTTGTTTAAGATCAGACGGGTTTTATCGCATCAATCGGATGGTGGAACACCCGGGGGATCGGGGATTTGATCCCCCGGGGGACGCTCAGCGCTTCCCAAAAAAAGGAAGTATAAACTTGTTAACCTAGCCCTAATTGTGGCAGTTTCTTTGTAATTTACTCACATTACAACGAATTTAGCAGTTATAGGATGGGAGAGGAGGAGACGGTGTTGGGATTAAGGCCGGCAACAACTGCTAAAGTTTGCCATGGTGATGCCGGTCATAGGATCGGGGCAGTGTGGGTGGGTGCTACTCACCCTTTGGCACGACAACCACCATGGATGGGTGTTGATTGGGAGGTCGATGCAGGAGTGGGGTTGGAGGACGACTAGGGCAAGGCAGTGGCAACGGTGTGACCGTCGCAGGCCATACGACCGCACGCCATCGATGAGGGACTTGATGCAGGATGATGACGTTCTACCTGGCCGGAATCAGTGTAGTAGTCCATGATAGTAGATGACATGGAAAAGTTCCAACTACAACCTTCATATTAATACTTTTTGTGGAAAAATGTCTATGGAATTTACAACAAGTGGTCTACCTAAAATACCCCTAGTGACTAAATATACTATACGATTTCTGCTATAGTATTACCGATCTGGGCCACTGGATGAACGAAAGTGAACGGCCAAAATCAATTTGATGTACCGTTAAATGTCTCTTAAAGTAGCTTATGCTCCTACCTCGTCTTCAGACAAACAGTGTTACGAAGTAAAGATTATGGAAGGAACGATTTCTTGCATCATACAATTAATGTTAATCCTACCAACATTGTTAATTTTTGTTTTTAAAGAGTTAGATTTGATTTATATGTTTTATTGTTCAATGTATTACAACGTCTCTTGTAAGACGTTTGACATGTGAATAAAAACATTAACTAGTCTTAAGTTTAGCTCTATATATGGTTGGTGTATTATCTTATTTTCCACTTTCTAATTTTTTTTATGCCACACATTTCTGTTGTTTCTAAATGACCCATCGATTTTATCCGTCGGCGTCTACCATAGTGCCTCTATACGCGTCAAAACCTATGTTTGGGCTTTTGATTTATTATTTGCATTTGAATTTCAAATATTAATTTTCTGAATTTTTTGAATGAGTGTTGATACATCCTTAACAATTTTAAGTTAAAATCCCTCAAATTCGTTTTCTAAACCTTTTAATTCAAAATTTTGAAAAAAATTGACCTTTTTTTATGGAAAATGATCCGTTGCTCCCGGGGGATAAGGCTCTCTCAGCCCCCTGGTCCCCAGCCGCCGGATCAATCATTTTGATGGTTAGATATGTATGTAGCAAAAAAACACCTTCGGCAGCAAAAAATCACCCCCGGCAGCAAATGACTGAAGCAAAAAATGGTTCGTTCAGAAAAAGAAAAGTAAAAAGGCTGGGCTCGCTGGAGACCTCCCCGGAGACCACGTAGCAAAAAAAATGTGATAATGTAGCAAAGATGAAAATCGTTAGAGTCATCGCCGGAGACAACGTAGCAAACATATTATCACGATGTGATGCTATTTTTTTTTTGCTATAATTTTTGTTGTTGTTTTGCTACTTTAATTTAAAAAATTGCTACGAGCTCTCCGGCGAGATCTCCGCCAATGTCTCCGGCGAGCTCAGCCTTTTTATTTGATTTCGTAACTGAACCGTTTTTTGCTACAATGTAGCAAAAGCGGGTTATTTTTTGCTGCCGGGAAGTGTTTTTTGCTACATTCAGTAAAAGCAGATCTGGCCGTCCAGTATGGCCGATCCGATGGCTGGCGACCCGGGGGCTGGAAAATCAGATCCCCGGGGGACGCCCAGCAGTTTCCTTTTTTTATAGGGGGATGAAAGCAAGGATAGATGCGGCCTTCCAACTGGCCCAAACCCAAAGAAGCGAGATACAGTAGATCGATCACTTCGGTCCTTTCCTCTCGCACAAAAAAGACTTCGGTCCTTTCTCCTCTCTGTCGCTCTCTCCCCGAAAAATAAAAATTACACTAGATCTTAGGGTTTGTTTTCTCGGCCTCGGTGGCGTGCTCATGGCGGGCGGCGACCTAGGGCTGGAGGAGGAAGTCGACGAGAGTGGCTGCTTAGAGCCGCTCTTCTACGACGAGGCGGAGGTGGTTGCCGAAGTGACTGCAAAGGCCGAGAGGCGGCGGCTGGAGGCGGAGGAGAAGGCGGCGGAGCATGCGCGGAACGTGGAGGAGTGGACGCGGAGAAATGCAGCGCATCAGGCCGTGCTCGACAGGATCAGAGAGTACGATCCTGAGACCGGGGAGGTCTGCTACACCCGATTCTACCACAAGGACTTCTCCAGATTCGACATCGACGAGGAATGTAAGTCTGAAGTCCAATTTCTCCATATTCCTCCATGTAATCGATGTTCTGTCTTAGAATGCTTGCCTGTTGGTCCAGTGCGATACACTCGCATAGATGATGTTGTTTTGATTTGCAGCGCCTCTGCCTCCGATGCGATACACTCACAGGACTCCAACCACACACGCCAACCCACGTGGAAAACAGGTTTACAGCCTATGGGAGTCGGCAAACATCTTCTCAGTGAAGATAGCCGCGTCAGATGTTCCCTTCCCGTTGGAAGTGTATGGCTCTGTGATTGCAAGAGATTACGTTGATTTCAAGTGCGTCTATCTCTTCCGTCGCTCTTGCGATGATTGCCAAGTCATCAACTCAGAGGTAGCGCATCTTTTACTCAACTTGCTTCCAAGCAGAGTAGAACTAGAACCAAACATCACGTATAATCAGATGTCATTGTCAACCTGTTAAGAACAGTTGCACACTGCCATTGTATTATTTAGATGATTGACTGTAAATTTGTTATTTGACATTTTCTCGTAGGATGAATCATTGATCTTGACTGGCCCAAGTCGAGGACTCGTGTTAATGGATAACTTATACTTGGAGGTAGATCTTAAGGTCAAGGACAAAAGGCAGAAAGACCAAGAACTTAGCAAGGGATTGTGTGTGATTGATGGTGTAAGATTGGCAGGGTGGGACTATAGTCTTCTTGATTGTGTCGACCTCAAAAGCAGGTTGAGCACTGTGGAGGTGAAATTTGCAGTGGTTGTGTTTGCTGTGGAGGCTACCGCTGAAACCAAGGTTATCAAGGGAAATTTCTGTGGAGAAATCACAGCTTACACCTCCAGCATTCAGGATTGTCTTTTGCTACATGATAGCAAAGCAGGTGGTGTAACCTGTGATGGTAGTGGAATAGTCCAGCTGTTGCGTCGTGTTGTATGTGTTGGCAAGAAGGAGAAGCTTCTATTGAGGATTGCTACTGCCTCTGCTACACAGACTGTTAGTTTTGCTCCAGATGTCAATGGTGCAGTGCAAGTTGAAATTACTTGTGGCGATGTTACAATGCTCGTCAAGGTCAATTGGTCATTGTTTGATTGAAACTCTGACGTGTCTATGCTTAACTGAGCCATGTAATGGTTGCTGAGTCTCTTGCCATGAGAGTATATAGTTCTGCACATGTTGGGCAAGAGGTGTTAGGGCCCTTTGTAACAGACCAACTTTGGTTGAACAAATAAATGATGTTGGATCATAAGCATGGCATGCATTTGCATTTAAATTTGAGAAAATTAGTGAAACCCTAATAAACACCTCTCATATGTTGGGCTCCGATGATGGAACCCCCTTTAATCTGATGATGCACGTAGGGTTTACTGAATTCCATTAATATGCGCATTGCATTATGCCATGTCTTGAATGTGTATTTTCCTTTCCGGTGTTTGGTTCTTCGCGATAGAATCTGAGCCGGAGTCCGAAGTCAACACCACCGAAGAACCGTACTCATCTGCTGAGGGACAAGGCAAGCCCTAACCTGGTTCATCTATGGTTTTGAAATGTTTTTATCTCTGGTTTCAACATATTGCATACGATTCAACTGTCTTTTATCGATAGATAGAGGTATCCTATCGGTTGCATGTATCACCCTTGTAGCCTCAAAACCATGATCCACTGCTCCTAGCATTTCTAGGTTTGGCATGTGTGCATCGCTAGAGCCTTTATCTCTTTATGCTTAGCCATGCTTAGTTTGTTACGCTACCACTCCGGTCTTCAGACTAAAGCCTTGCAATGAAATGAAACTAGCATGACAGGTTGGTAAGTATAGAGATGTTGATAAACATGACTAAATGCTTAGACGAGAGACCACATTGGGATGTGGTGGGTTGTTTCGTTCTTGCCGACCCTAGGAACCGAGTTCTCGCCTCTAGAACCAAGACAGAGCGTACAACCACACGAGGCCCTATCATGGTACCCGCTCGACTCACTAACTTGCCTAGTCGATTCCATGAGTCACATAGTTTGCGCGTTACCTGAACATATGCATTGCATTCTGCTTGGGGGAAAAGGTATATAACATGTAGGTAAGCGTGGCCGTGGTGGCTGGGGGTTACGGCCCCTAGGGAAACCCACCTCGCCTCACATCGTTAAGGACCGACTTCGGGACTTGACCCGTTACGATGGAACAATCCTTAGCGCATGACTCATGGTCTAGGCGACAGCAAGGTAAAGGTTGTGGTCGACCACCCTCTGTCGGCTTTCCATGGAAAAGAGCTAATATATCGACATTAATAGTCGGTTGGCACGTGAGGGTAAAGTTGTGCACCCATGCAGGGTTAAAACTTTTTTTGAAAAGCCATGTCCACGGTCACGGACGACCTGGAAATGGATTCTGTGATCATAGACAACTCTAACCTGATTGTAAAACTTGGCAACCATTGTGTGTTTACAGATACCTTCTCCGGGGTGTTGAGGGGGTGATCCGAGGATAGTGGTTCGAGCCGATGAATATTTGGTGGATACAATATGATGATCAATAGAGCTAGAGTTATCGATCTCTTATCCCCTTTTAAAGGTTCTAAATAGTCGAACTTCTTCTCCCTCTTGTGTATTAAAGGAAAAATGGCTTTACGCAAAAGAATCTCTACAGAAAGCCCGCATACACGTTTTGCTAAAAGGTTGTACTAAGTCTTGTTGAGTCCCTGTACTCAACTTTGCATGCTTTTGTTTCAGACGAAGTTTCTCCGACAGATGGTGGTTTCTAGGTCGACATCGACGAGTAGCTTGGGGTTCCCTAGTGGCAGCCTGGAATCTATGGACTAGGACATCGCCGTTATGCTCCTTTTGCTATCTTGCTATGTTTAATAGCATAACTTCGCTTTCGTTGATTGATGTAATGTCAGGTCAGTGACCTCTGCTTGTAATACTTTGGTTCTTCGCTTAGTTATGAGCTTGTATTACTTATTTGAGTTGTAGAGTCACTGTTGTGTTACCTATTCTCTCGATGTAATCTCTCGAGCTCTAGGTTAGGCTTATGTCAGAAGAAGATCTGGTATTTTTCTAACATCTCGGGGGTGCCACAGGTTTTGGTATCAGAGCAGGACTGCATGTAGGAAACCCTTGTTAACTGGTCGATGTTGAGTCTAGCGGTTGTGAAAACTATTTGAAAGCTAAATATTATTTGCAAAAATTCTGAATAGGATTCTTTTTACTCCTTGTCTGGTGTCACTCTAATGCCGAGTCATCTTACCTGGTTTTGGTTGGAAGAAGGTTTCACTTCTTTCCTATTAATTCAAATCTTTAGGATCCATGGGTTTGGGTTATTTTTCTCCATTACTCCTTATTTGGTTGCTTGTCTCAGAGTTTCCAGAATGCCTCAGCTAATCTAAAGCATTGTCCTTAATTCTTGCTTCGGGTGCTTAGCACCCAACTTTTCGCCTTTATGCGACATGGTGATGGTATGTCATCTTTGCATTCCATCTTCATGGTTTGTGAGTCGGTTGGTAGTGTATACGTTTTGTATGCTTGTTCAACTACTATGATCGATACAATGATATATCTTCATATCACATGTCTTATCTTTCAACATGCTCATTGCATCCGGTACATGCTATCCTTCTGTTGAATCCTTCCGGTGAATCTGTGTCTCATGGTTTTTGTCTTCTCCTCAGGATGTCATGCGGTACTCGAAGTGGTGCTGACCTTCATCGTAGCCGTGGTAATAACCGTGGAGATGGTCATGAGGAGAATGTTGACCTTCCTCCTCCTCCTTCTATGGTCCAACTCATGGCCATGTATGAAGCCAATCGTGCAGACAACATGAGGCTCCTTGAAAGGATTGAGAGAAACATAGCTCAGCGTCATGAGGAACAAGTGGGGATCAAAAGCTTCATCCGCCTCACCTCACCAGTGTTCAGCTATTCCACTGAGCCCCTTGATGCTGATTACTGGCTCCGTACCATTGAGCGCAAGCTTGAGGTTACGCATGCTACTCAAGTAGATTGGGTGAACTTTGCAACCTACCATCTTGAAGGAGCTGTTGGTTCATGGTGGGAAAACTTCCTGTTGATGCAGCCTGCCGATCATGTCGTGACCTGGCAAGAGTTTAAAGCTACTTTCCGTGCATATCATATCCCAGGGGGGGTCTGATGGACGAGAAAAGAGAAGAGTTTCTGAAGCTGAAGCAGGGCAGTGGTAACTTCTATCGTGTTGCCAAGGTCGGCCAGTCAACCGACATTGGCAGTCAACCGACATTGGCAGTCAACCGACATTGACTTCATTTTGGGCATTGATTGGCTAGCTAAATATCTGTTTGTCATTGATTGTGCAGCCAGGTTTCTCACTCTAACCGATCTTTCCGGAAGTTCCATTCTGTATTGGTCTCTGTCAGCAACCCCTCCATCAGCGGTAACTATTCCTGATGCTGAGTTGTATTCCCTTGACATTTTACCTCCGCTTGAAATTTCTGATGTTCCGGTGGTTTGTGACTTTCCTAATGTATTTCCGAAAGAATTACCTGGCATGCCACCTGATCGAAGTGTGGAGTTTGTCATCAAGCTGGTTCTTGGAACCGCTCCTGTTTCTCGATGTCTGTATCGTGTGCCTCGAGAAGAGTTGGTTGAACTGAAGAAGCAGATAGAAGAGTTGGAAGGGAAAAGATAAATCCAACCTAGTAATTCATCTTGGGGATGTCCTGCACTCTTTGTCAAGAGGGATACCAACGTTCCGTGTCTGGTTGTTGATTACCGGCCGCTCAACGCAGTAACCATAAAGAACAAGTATCCTCTACCTAGAATCAATGATCTTTTTGATCAATTGAGTGGTGCCACAGTCTTTTCCAAGATGGATTTGAGATCAGGCATCAAATCAAAATCCGAACGAAGGACATCCCAAAAATGGCGCTCATGACTCGTTATGGTCTTTACGAGTACATAGTCATGTCCTTTGGCCTCACTAATGCTCCAGCCACTTTTATGCGGCTCATGAACTCAGTGTTTATGGAGTATCTTGACAAATTCATCATTATCTACATCGATGATATTCTGGTCTACTCCAAAACTAAAGAAGAATACACTGAACACCTACGTTTGGGTGTGACAAAGCTTTGTGAACATCGCCTCTATGCCAAGTTCTCTAAATGTGATTTCTGGCTGCAAGAGCTCATCTTCCTTGGCTATGTGGTCTCTGCAAAAGGTGTTCCAGTCATTCCAGAGAAAGTTCAATCCGTTCTTGACTGGAAGACTCCTAAGTCAGCCAAAGAGATTTAGAGTTTTCTTGGATTGGCGGGTTATTACCGTCGACACATCAAGAATTTCTCCAAGATCACCAAACCAATTACTGATCTTCTAATGAAAGATAAGAAGTTTGAGTGGTCAGAGAAGGCTGAAGAAAGTTTTCAGACACTGAAAATAAATCTGACTACCGCTCGTGTACTTGTCCTTCCAGACACAAGCAAAGACTTTGTCATCTTCTGTGATGCCTCTCTTCAAGGGCTCGGATGTGTGTTGATGCAACATGGCCATGTAGTGGCTTATGCCTCTCGACAGTTGAAGCCACATGAGCTCAATTATCCAACTCATGATCTAGAGCTTGCAACTGTGCTCCATGCTCTTAAGCAATTAATGGCGACCTTACCTTTACGTCAATCGTTGTGAGTTGTACTCGGATCATCAAAGCCTGAAGTATCTCTTTACCCAACTAGATCTGAATCTCAGGTAGACATGATGGTTGGAATTCATCAAATATTATGATCTAGGTCTCAATTATCATCCCGGCAAGGCCAACATCGTTGCTGACGCGCTAACTCGGAAATCATATTGCATGCAACAATTTGATGCTCAAGCAATATCAACCTCCTCCATGAGGAATTTGCACGACTCAATCTTGAAATTGTTCCTCGGGGGTTCCTTGTTAACTTAGAGGTGAAACCCTTTCTTGAAGACCAGATCAAAACCGCTCAGAAGCGTGATTTGGGTATCACTAAGATCAAAGAGAACATTGCCAGTGGAAATGTTAAACGTTTCTCCATCGACGATCAAGGTGTTGTCTACTTTGGTAACCGCTTGGTGGTGTCTAAGAAAAACAATCTGAGAGAGCTTATCCTTCGAGAAGCTCATGAGTCTCCTCTATCTGTTCATCCTGGAAGCACAAAGATGTATCAGGATCTTCGCCAAAGGTTCTGGTGGACCCGGATGAAACGAGAAATCGCTCGCTTTTTAGCTGAATGCAACGTTTGTCATCGTGTAAAAGCTGAGCATCAAAGACCAGCTGGTACTCTTCAACCTCTATCTACTCCTGAGTGGAAATGGGGTGAAATTGGCATGGATTTCATAACCGGACTTCCCAAAACTCAGAAGGGAAGTAATGCTATATGGGTTATGGTTGATCGTCTATCCAAAGTTGCTCACTTCCTTCCTATTTGAGAAGACATTACTGCTAGCCAGTTGGCAGATCTGTATGTTCCCCGGATAGTATCTCTCCATGGTGTTCTGAAGAGGATCATCTCTGACCGAGGAAGCCAATTTACTTCCAAGTTTTGGGCCAGTTTCCAACAAGCTATGGGCACTTGTCTTTCCTTTAGCACATCTTATCATCCTCAAACCGGTGGTCAAACCGAAGGAGTGAATCAAATCCTTGAAGACATGCTCAGAGCATGTGCTATATCCTTCGGCAAGAATTGGGAAAAGTGCCTTCCATTTGCTGAATTCTCCTATAACAACATTTTCCAATCTAGCCTGGGCATGGCACCTTTTGAAGCTCTTTATGGACGAAAATTTCGAACCCCTCTGAATTGGTCAAAAACCGGTCAAAGACAGTTCTTTGAACCGGGCATGATCAAGGAAGCAAAAGATCAAGTTGGCATTATCCGAGAGCGTTTGAAAACTGCTCAGTCTCGTCAAAAGAGCAATTATGATCGTCATCATCAAGAAGTTCGCTATGAAGTTGGCAAGCAAGCTTATCTTCGGGTCACTCCTTTAAGAGGTGTCCATCGTTTCGGTATAAAAGGAAAACTAGCTCCTCGCTACGTTGGTCCTTTCCGCATCCTTGCTAAACGAGCTGCACTTGCTTACAAGTTGGAACCTCCTCCAACTTTCCCTAAAGTTCATGATGTATTCCATGTCTCCCAACTCAAACGTTTCTTCAAAGGTCCCATCTGTGGTGTTGATCACAAAACACTTGATATCCAAGAGGATCTGACCTATCGAGAGTATCCAGTTCATATCCTTGATGAAGTTGAGCATAAGACTCGGCGTAAAACCATCAAATTCCTAAAAGTTCAGTGGTCTCATCACTCCTTGTCAGAAGCAACCTGGAAACGAGAAGATCGTCTCTAATCTGAGTACCCTGCCTTCTTTTCTAAAACTTAGGAATCTCGGGGAAGAGATTCTTGTAAGGGGGTAGAGTTTTAACAGACCAACTTTGGTTGTATAAATAAGTGATGTTGGATCATAAGCATGGCATTCATTTGCATTTAAATTTGAGAAAAAATAGTGGAACCCTAATAAACACCTCTCATAGGTCGGGGTCCGATGCCGGAACCCCCTTTAATCTGATGATGCACCTAGGGTTTACTCAATTCCGTTAATATTACATATCATTCATATTGTATCCGCATTGCATTATGCCATGTCTTGAATGTGTATTCCCCTTTCCGGTGTTTGGTTCTTCGCGATAGGATCTGAGCCGGAGTCTGAAGTCAACATCACCGAAGAACCGTACTCATCTGCTTAGGGACAAGGCAAGCCCTAACCTGGTTCATCTATGGTTTCGAAATGCTTTTATCTCTGGTTCCTACATATTGCATACGATTCAACTGTATTTTATCGATAGATAGAGTTATCCTATAGGTTGCATGTATCACCCTTGTAGCCTCAAAACCCTGATACATTGCTCCTAGCATACCAAGGTTTGGCATGTGTGCATCGCTAGAGCCTTTATTTCTTTATGCTTAGCCATGCTTAGTTTGTTACCCTACCACTCTGTTCTTCGTACTGGAGCCTTACAATAAAATGAAACTAGCATGACAGGTTGATGTGGTAAGTATAGAGATGTTGATAAACATGACTAAAGGTTCAAACGAGAGGCCACATTGGGATGTGGTGGGTTATTTCGTTTTTGCCGACCCTAGGAACCGAGTTCTCGCCTCTTGAACCAAGACCGAGCGGACAACAACACGAGGCCCTATCATGGTACCCTCTTGACTCACTAACTTGCCTAGTCGATTTCATGAATCACATAGTTTGCGTGTTACCTGGACATATGCATTGCATTCTGCTTGGGGGGAAATGTACATAGCAGGTAGGTAAGCGTGGCCGTGGTGGCTGGGGGTTGCGGCCCCTGGGGAAACACACCTCGCCTCACATCGTTAAGGACCGACTTCAGGACTTGACCCGTTACGACGGAACAATCCTTAGCACATGACTCATGGTCTAGGCGACAACAAGGTAAAGGCCATGGTCGACCACCCTGTGTCGGCTTTCCAAGGAAGAGAGCTAATATATTGGTATTAAGAGTCGGTTGGCACGTGTGGGTAAAGATGTGCACCCTGGCAGTGTTAGTTCTTTTTGGAAAGCCGTGTCCAGGGTTATGAACGACTTGGGAATGTATTATGTGATCATAGACAACTCTAACCTGATCGTAAAACTTGGCAACCATTGTGTGTTTACGGATACCTTCTCCAGGGTGTTCAAGGGGTGATCCGAGGATAGTGGTTCGAGCTGATGAATATTTGGTGGATACTATATGATGATCAATAAAGCTAGAGTTATCGCTCTCTTATCCCCTTTTAAAGGTTCTGAGTACTCGAACGTCTTCTCCCTCTTGTGTATTAAAGGAAAACTGGCTTTATGCAAAAGAAGCTCTATAGAAAGCCCGCATACCTGCTTTGCTAAAAGGTTGTACTAAGTCTTCCTGAGTCCATGTACTCAGCTTTGCATGTTTTTGTTTTAGATGAAGTTGCTCCGACAGATGGTGGTTTCTAGGTCGATATCGACGAGTAGCTTGGGGTTCCTAGGTGGCAGCCTAGAATCTATGGGCTGGGACATCGCCGTTATGCTCCTGGCCTCTTAGGACTTTTGCTATCTTGCTATGTCTAATAGCATAACTTTGCTTCAGTTGATTGATGTAATGTCAGGTCAGTGACCTCTGCTTGTAATACTTTGGTTCTTCGCTCAGTTATGAGCTTGTATTACTTCTTTGAGTCGTAGAATCACTGTTGTGTTACCGATTCTCTCACTGTATTCTCTCAAGCTCTAGGTTAGGATTATGTCAGACGAAGATCTGGTATTTGTCTAACCCTTATCCCGGGGGTGCCACAACCTGGTTCGTGATTATGGAGAGGCGTTCATGGCAACTGTCAAGCAGGTGGATAGTGATCGAGTAGGTGGATCCCATTCAAGGAGTACCTGTAGGGTTTTGGGTGGTCTATTGGAGGGTTTAGCTAGGTGGATCCCGTTCAAGTAGTACATGTAGGGTTTTGGGTGGTCTGTTGGAGGGCTTTGCTGGACAGTGTTGTAATGCGGCAATCTTTTCCATTCCTTTGCATACTCAGAAAAGAAACACTTATCTTGATCTCAAACATATCATGAAGGTCCAAGAAATAATTATTTAGTGACCGATGGTTAAATAACAAGGGAACAAAGAAAAACAGTACTTCAAAAAAGCAAAACAACATCTTAGTCAACGTCTAGCACAAGGCTAGGCAGCTAGTACACCTGAAATCCAACAGTCGTGTCCAGCTGTAGGTTCCTTCTCTGCCTCGCCATCTCCCAAGCTTGTAATACAGGTGGTCCGACAAAAACTGGCTCCCATCGTCAAGGTGCATCTCCTCGAGCACCATGGCGTTCTCCACGAGGAACTTGGCGAGCTGAAATTGGAAGCTCCTTGTGCCTTGAACTTCAGCGCCACCTTCCTCAGGCTCACCACCATCTTCTCCGATGCCCCACCCCCTCTCCATGGTTATTTGTACACTCTGCTCCGGCAGCCAGCCCCTCCCCCTCTCCAGCCGCTGGCATATTGCTCCCTCCGGCCGTCAGCTAGGGTTGAGAACAAATAATTTAGAAAACAAAAAATGGAAAAAATGTGCAAAAAGTGAGCAAAAATATCAAAAGTATACCTGTGGCGGACCACCTGGTATCAGTTCGCCCACTTTAACCGTTTTCCTAGTGGTGTGTTGATGCTATTGCTGATTATTGCATTATACTTTGTATTAATAATACAAACTTTTTTATCGCTCACGTCTCATCAAATTTTGATGTTTATTCTAGCTTGATCACCCCAATTTGATTCCATCTCATGTATATATGAATCTTTACACAACATATCATAGTGGTTCGAAAAAATTTAAATGCGAAAATATATGTATGAAGACATATTAACTGAAATAGTAATAGACAAGGTGTCGTCCATGCATGTGCGAGGGGCCACTGTGTTAGTTTCTCATAAATACAATAAACTTGGAGTATCACAAATATATTAGAAAAATCTTCTTAGGAATGGGCTACTATGTATGGAGTTTCATGGATTTAAAGCTAGATGAGCTAGGTCTTGACCACAAACATGGCACAATTTGTTCAAATGATCCTTTATTCTGCACATGTGTACATATTGGGATGCCAAACAATGTTGATGTTGGGGGGTTTTATTTTCTTTCCACAAAAAATCTCATTTTCCATTTTCTAAGCGTTAAAAACGATTTTTTGTGGAGCACCTACCAAAAAACTATTCCAAAATATGATAATCTAACTTTTCAAAAATACTAGAACACATTGGGTGTACAAATAACCATATGGTTGCATCTCAAATAAATTCTAGGTACCTCCCACACTAAAAAAACAAATTGTCACTAATTCATGTAGAAGTTAGTCAAATTTGAATTGCAACTACTTGATAGTTTGTCGATGACTTTTTTCCAAAAATCATTTCTACGTTCACGACTACCTATTTCATGATATACCCACAAAGAGTTTTGCAGGATTCAACCACTATCTAAGAATGATCACGCCCTCTGATCACATTTAAATTTTGTGATATTAAAAAGTAGGTCATGCAGTCGAGATGATGTATCATGAGAATTTTGCCGACACGAAAGCTATGCATATCATCGACATGAACCAAATTGATTTTTGGATCATTTCTATCCAAGGTAGTATGCAAAATTGACATAAAAATTGGCTTTCCAAAATAAAACTTAAACTCCCTCTATTTATTTGGGTTCAAACTCTATTTATCTTTAGCCACCTTCTAATAGCCTTTGGACCGTTGGCCCATTTGTAGCAGTTGGGAAAAAATGTGCAGGCTACCTAGGTGAGTTGGGCAGGTCGCGAGTTCGCGGATGACAGTTCAGAGGTCACACATTAAATGGGTTACGAATCATTTGTTGCAAAATGGTCAAAGAGTTATGACTAATTTTTATGTGGACACTGTAAGAAGGTCACTCCTTAAGTAGTGTTAGTACAACCTCCAGGTTGGCATAGCCCTCTATTTTCTCCCCAGCGATGGCTAGGGGTCAGAGGTGGCCACGCCGACACCGAAGGACGTCACTAACTTCGCCGAGCCGTCGGACAGCAACGCTAAGCGAGCCCTCCTCGCCTAAGGTTATCCAAGCCCTAGATCTATTCCAATGATAGTAATTTAGCTTGCATTTGTAGTAAACTTTCTTACAACCAAGTTTAGATTTACAATAACTCTTCTTAGATTTTAGCTTATATTAACTTTGTTAAATGCAAAGTACTCAGTTCTGCTTACTGTAACCTAACTTTGTTAAATGCTTAGATTTTAGATTCCAGTAATTTCGTTGAATGTTGAGTACTATATATGCTATGTTTTGTTCTTCTTAGTGTAAATATGCTTAGAGTAAGTATTATTTTATATGTGAATTAGAGAATTTGTACCCTACATTACTTTATATGTTTTACTGATAGATATTTGCATTTCTAATTTACCTTACATTGTTAATGTTCTAGATAACTGGCAATGGCAGATAAATTTTCTTACTTAGGGATTTTCTTTTATCCTTTAGGGCGAGGAGGAAGCTTGGAGACGATGCGCGACCGTGTAGACATATTAGCGGGGCTCCGTCCATGGTGCACTGAAGCTAGCGTCTCCGGGATGTTATCCCTCTCTTTGCAGTAGGAGTTAAGGTAGAAGACGGCAACCATCCGGCGGCCCTCAAAACAAGGGAGCGAGGCTCCATCAACGGTGCGCTTAAGGTGGTGAACTTTTGTACAACATGACCAACAGAAAAATGGTGACGAACCAGTGGGCATATAATTGATGGAGTGGGGCTCCGCTGGCGGTATCCTGCCCCGCCGTCCATTTTATTGTTTCATGTAAGGTTCATTACCAACAGCTATTAACTGAACCCCCTAGGAGATGTAGACATAAACAATACATTTATTTGTAATTGTTGCCCATTTATAGGGGTAACAGAAAATTACTATGTTTCAATTGTGGCCTTCACATCAGCGAACGACTTCGAATGACAGGTCCTTTTTTCCTTTTCTGGTGAGGTTTTTGACTTGTGTCCATCCGTGCCGTTACTTTGTACTAGTGTGGGATATTGCTACCCTCTCAACAATGGATGTATGGATAAAAACCTTAGCTAGTCTCTGTAGAGATTCGTAGCAAAGAAAATAAAAAATTCTACCGCAATAACAAATAACAATCCAATATCTAATCTAGTAGATGGTAGCAACGAGATAAGATCAACATACCCTCGAAGATCGCTATGTGTTAACGAGATAAATCTCGTGGATGATGTAGTCGATCACTTGCCGCTCTCAAGAGCGAGTAGAAGATCTTGATGGTGCCGCAATCGGGTAGCACCTCCGCACTCGGTCACACGTACGGTGTTGATGAAGACATCCTTCTCCTTGTTCTAGCAGGAAGCAGAAGTAGTAGATCCTCCTCGGAATCCCGGCAGCACGACGGCGTGGTGACGGTGGTGGTGGAGATCTCCTGTAGGGCTTCGCCGTAGCCGTGCGGGAGAGAGGTGGGGGAGGGTGGCGCTAGGGTTTGGAGAGAGGGGCTAGGGCGCTGGCCTTGGTGCCCTTGAGGTGGTGCGGTAAATGTGTGGCCGTCCCCTCCCCTTCTCTCCCCTTTAAATAGGTGGAAAACCCTAGGCTCCAATCATACTCCTCATGGGAGTCCAATTGAAAACCTACCATATATGCAAAAATTCAAAACCTAGTCAAGGTGGGTTTTCCCCCTTTCATTTTGAGTTGGCCGGCCAAGGAGGTGAAGTCCACCATGGAATCCACCTTCCCACCTGGTGGGTCAGCTAGGGCAGGTGGAGTCCCTCCGGGACTCCTCCTGCCATAGTGAAATCTTCCGGACGATTCTAGAACCTTCTAGAACCTTCCATAAATTCACCAGACCATTCCCAAATTAGAATATGACTTCCCATATATGAATCTTATTCTCCGGACTATTTCGGAACTCCTCGTGGTGTCCTGGATCACATCCGAGACTCCGAACAATATTCGAACTCCATTCCATATTCCATATCTACTTAAAACGACATCAAACCTTAAGTGTGTCACCCTACGGTTCGCGAACTATGCAAACATGATCGAGACACTTCTCCAATCAATAACCAATAGCGGGACCTAGAGATCCATAATGTATCCCACATATTCAACGATGACTTCATGAATGAAAGAACCATTAACATACGATACTGATTCCCTTTGTCGCGTGATACTTTACTTATCCGAGGTTTCATCGTCGGTATCTCTATACCTAGTTCAACCTTGTTACTGATAAGTACTCTTTACTCGTACTATGATATGACATCCCTTGTGAGCCAGTCACATGCTTGCAAGCTAATTGGATGACATTCCACCGAGAGGGCCCAGAGCATATATATCCGTCATTTGGATGGACAAATCCCACTATTGATCCATGCGCTTCAGCATATACTTTCCGTCATTTGGATGGACAAATCCCACAAATCCCATTATATAGTATATATATCCATTATTTATTCATATTTTATCTTTCTTCTGCCATAGCCGGACTTTGAGTTTTACTCAAGGTCTTACCTGGCAACATAGGCAAGAACCCTTTCTTGCTTTCATCCATTCTAAACTTCTTTAGAATTTTGTCCAGGTATGTACTATCTGAAATCCCTATTAAGCGTCTTGATCTATCTCTATAAATCTTGATGCCTAAAATGTATGCTGCTTCGCCAAGGTCCTTCATTGATAAACTTTTATTCAAATACCCTTTGACACTACCAAGAAGTTCTATATCATTCTCAATCAACAATATGTCATCCACATACAGTATCAGGAATGCTACAGAGCTCCCACTCACTTTCTTGAAAATACAAGCTTTTCCAAAAGTTTGTATAAATCCGAAGTCTTTGATCGCCTTATCAAGCGTCAGTTCCAACTCTAGGATGCTTGCTTCTGTCCATAAATAAAGCCCTGAAGTTTCCATAACTTGTCAGCATCTAGATCGACAAAACCTTTGGGTTGTACCATATACAACTCTTCCTCAATGTCTCCATTAAGGAACACCGTTTTAACACCCATCTGCTAAATTTCATATTCAAAAAATGCAGCGATTGCTAAAAAATCCTCACAGACTTTAGCTTCACTACAGGTGAGAAAGTCTCATCATAGTCAACTCCTTGAATTTTTCAAAAACCTTTCACGACAAGTCGAGCTTTATAGACAGTAACATTACCATCAGTGTCTTTTTTTCTTTTGAAAATCCATTTGTTCTCGACAGCCTTGCGACCATCAGGTAAGTCCACCAAAGTCCATACTTGGTTTTCATACATGGATCTCATTTCAGATTTCAAGGATTCTTGCCATTTGTTGGGATCCGGACTCATAATTGCTTCCTCATATGTCACATGGTCGTCATTGTTGTCTACCAACTTGGCATTTAAGGCGGGATCATACCAATCAAGAGTGGAACGAATCCTCATCGACCTGCAAGGTTCAGTAGCAACTTTCTTCGAAGTTTGATGTCTACGGGTGCTTCTATTCTTGTAGACAGTGTTGGGCCTCCAAGAGCATAGGTTTGTAGAACAGCAGCAAGTTTCCCTTAAGTGGATCACCCAAGGTTTATCGAACTCAGGGAGGAAGAGGTCAAAGATATCCCTCTCAAGCAACCTTGCAACCACGAAGCAAGAAGTCTCTTGTGTCCCCAACACACCTAATAGGTGCACTAGTTCGGCGAAGAGATAGTGAAATACAGGTGGTATGAATAAGTATGAGCAGTAGTAACGGTGCCAGAAAAGTGCTTGCTGGCGTGTAGTTGATGGTGGTAATATTGCGGACAGTACAGATGCAGTAAAACAGTAAACAAGCAGCGATAGCAGTATTGGAAACAAGGCCTAGGGATCATACTTTCACTAGTGGACACTCTCAACATTGATCACATAACAGAATAAATAAATAGATGCTAGACTCTACACTCTCTTGTTGGATGATGAACACCACTAACTGTGTAGGATTACATGAACCCTCAATGCCGGAGTTAACAAGCTCCACAATATTCGATGTTCATGTTTAAATAACCTTAGAGTGCAAGATAGATCAACACAACCAAACCAAGTACTAACATAGCATGCACACTGTTACCATCACACTATGAAAGGAGGAATAGATCACATCAATACCATCATAGTAATAGTTAACTTCATAATCTACAAGAGATCACAATCATAGCCTACGCCAAGTACTACACGATGCACACACTGTCACCATTACACCGTGGAGGAGGAATAGAGTACTTTAATAACATCACTAGAGTAGCACATAGATGAATAGTGATACAAAACTCATATGAATCTCAATCATGTAAAGCAGCTCATGAGATTATTGTATTGAAGTACATAGGAGAGAGATTAACCACATAGCTACCGGTAAAACCCTTAGCCTCGATGGAGAACTACTCCCTCCTCATGGGAGACAGCATCGTTGATGAAGATGGCGGTGGAGATGGCAGCGGTGTCGATGGAGAAGCCTTCCGGGGGCACTTCCCCGTCCCGGCGGCGTGCCGGAACAGAGACTCCTGTCCCCTAGATCTTGGCTTCGCGATGGCGGCGGCTCTGGAAGGTTTCTCGTACCGTGGCTTTTTCGTATCGAAGATTTAGGTCGAGGAGGCTTAAATAGGCGAAGAGGCAGCGTCGGAGGGGGTACGGAGCCGCCACACAATAGGGGGGCGCGGGCCCTAGCCTGGCCGCGCCAGCCCCATGTGTGGGCCCCCTGTGGCCCCTCTCTGGCGGCTCTCGGGTGTTCTGGAAGCTTCCGGGGATTCTAAAATGCTGGGCGTTGATTTCGTCCAATTCCAAGAATATTTCCTTACTAGGATTTCTGAAACCAAAAGCAGAAAACAGGAACTGGCACTTCGGCATCTCGTCAATAGGTTAGTTCCGGAAAACGCATAAATATGACATAAAGTATGCATAAAACATGTAGATATTATCAATAATGTGGCATGGAACATAAGAAATTATCGATACGTCGAAGACGTATCAGCATCCCCAAGCTTAGTTTCGTCGCCGCCGAAAGGTAAACGATAACAAAGATAATTTCTGGAGTGACATGCCATCATAACCTTGATCATACTATTGTAAGCATATGTAATGAATGCAGCGATCAAAACAATGGTAATGCAATGAGTAAACAAATGAATCATATAGCAAAGACTTTTCATGAATAGTACTTTCAAGACAAGCATCAATAAGTCTTGCATAAGAGTTAACTCATAAAGCAATAATCTCAAAGTAAAGGTATTGAAGCAACACAAAGGAAGATTAAGTTTCAGCGGTTGCTTTCAACTTGTAACATGTATATCTCATGGATATTGTCAACATAGAGTAATATAACAAGTGCAATATGCAAGTATGTAGGAATCAATGCACAGTTCACACAAGTGTTTGCTTCTTGAGGTGGAGAGAAATAGGTGAACTGACTCAACATAAAAGTAAAAGAAAGGCCCTTCGCAGAGGGAAGCATCGACTGCTATATTTGTGCTAGAGCTTTGGTTTTGAAAACAAGAAACAATTTTGTCAACGGTAGTAATAAAGCATATGTGTTATGTAAATTATATCCTACAAGTTGCAAGCCTCATGCATAGTATACTAATAGTGCCCGCACCTTGTCCTAATTAGCTCGGATTACCTGGATTATCATCGCAATGCATATGTTTTAACCAAGTGTCACAAAGGGGTACTGACATAGGCATCCCAAATGGGCCTGCCGAAGATAGTACCCGGGGTTTACTGAAGGCCCACTACCCGAAGAATAAGAAGATTCGGAAGCCCAAGATATTATTAAGGAAAGCTAGAGTTGTAATAGAAAGTCTTATTTGTAATTTTACGGGATGAGTTAGAAACCTTCCCGGACTTTGTAACTTGTACAGCACGAATCCCTCGGCTCCGCCTCCTATATAAGGGGGAGTCGAGGGATGCAGAGATCATCGAATCATTGTTTACAAACCCTAGTTTTCATAATCGTCGAGTACTTTTCGGCTGAAACCTTCGAGATCTACTTGCCCTCTACTTCCAACTAAACCCTAGTCTACAATCCGTAGGCATTGACACGTTAATACCTTGTCAATTGGCGCCGTCTGTGGGAACTAGAGGCGTAAGGATCTGATCTCGATGGCACGCTCAAGATCTTCGACATCATCAACTGCAAGCAACGCAATGGATCGAGGTAAGCAGATCGCTGCTGGTCCTGTCGATTTTGTTCCTCACCCATCCTCCCGTTTGGATGCATATGCGTATCTGGCGGAGCCTATGGAGATGACGTTCGGAAGGTTTCGCTTTCGCGTCGAGAAGGAAGGAACGTATCGTGTCGAAATTCCGATCTCGTCGGGATCATCGGCGGTCGATTCCGATTTTTCAAGCTATACATCATCAACTGAATCAGGAGAAGAAGAAACTTCGTCGTCACGCTACATCAGCATCAGGGCAAGAGAGAAACTCGCCAAGATCTTCAGCGACATGTCGTTCGAGTCATCTGCGGACTCATATATAAGCGATGGCTCAAGCAGTGTCGACAGTTACGACTTCATCGACAAATCTACTATAGTGGGCAAGGTCTTCACCAATCTCAACGATGGTGTCACCAAACCCAACATAGATCTGAATACAAAATATCATCAGATTTATGTCATTGGAGAGTCAAGCAATGACCAAGAGGAAACATCCGAGGCTTTCGATGATCTGGGAAATCCATACGTCGATCCCTCCGATCTGCGACGAGGTTTGGGCAATAAATACGTCGGGCCACAGCCGCGACACAGAGTTCGACTCCCGCAAGCAGCATGGGATAGAGCCGCGAGAGCTATGGACGGCTCAGAACCAATGGCCACCACAGCCACGCCAGAGGAATTACAAGCATATCAATATAGGCTCGCACGAGCTGCAAGAGAATTGGAAAAATAGGCAGCTGAGTTAAACAGAAGAAAGGAGGCAGCTTCTGCATCCAGCAGGAGAAGAGCAGAGTTGAGTCGACAATCTAGAACTTCGGGTGATAGCCACAGGGAAGCTCGGAACAGAGCAAGATTAAGGTTACAACACATACCCGAAGCAGAAAGAGAGCACCTGGTCCAAAACCTCGACATGTCCTTTATGTCGATAGATACAAGAGGAAACATTATCCCTAAGACACCAGAGGCTGGGTATATGGCGACACACGCTTTTATCCTCGCATCTAAACCACCTCCAGGAGATCCAAGGGAAACACTTTACAACATGGCGATAGCAGGAGTTGGAGCCATGGGGACGGCGTTTGTATCAACACCTCCCGAAGGAACAGCAAGGAAAAATAGTCCACGACCTGCGGCAGCAGCAGCTCCTGAGGGACCAAGTGGAGCAAGAGATACGGCAGCACAAGCAAGGGTCGACAGAGCGCGACAAAGCAGAAGAGAACAACAGCAGTCCCCAGAGTTAAATGACGAGGATATGTGCGGTTTGCCGTGCTTCACGAGGAGAGTGCGAAAAACTCGAGTACCTTCGGGATTCAAGTTGCCTGATAATTTCAAAAAATTCGACGGCCTTCAAGATCCAGAAGATTGGCTAGTTGATTATCTCGAGACGGTGAAACTCACAGGAGGAACCAGAGCAACAGCTATGCAAAGCATCCAGGTGCATTTGAGTGGAGCCGCACGGTCTTGGATAAAGAAACTCCCTCCAGGATCTATCGACAGTTGGGAAAGCTTCGAGGACGTGTTCGTCAAGAACTTCAGGTCCACGTGCAAAAAACCTGCGTCGTTAGAGGAGTTGAGAGCATGTCGACAAAAGCCAGACGAGCCAATGAGAAAATATATCCAAAGGTGGAACATCATCAAAAACTCGGCAGAAAATATATCTGACGAAAGAGCGATAGATGCGTTTGTCGCAGGAATCAGGCGTGGAGATTTTGTCGAGGACTTGGGAAGGACAAACCCAAAGACATTATCCGCGTTAATGGAAATAGCAAACAGATGGGCAGATGGAGAAGATGCTGTCCACAACAAACGGCACAGGTCGCCAGAGGAGGACCGTGGTCGAAATTATCAACCGAGGCAACGATTTCCTCGGCAGTACCCGAACTATGATGCTCCAGGACAAATTTCGGCAGGTTTTCGGGCAAACACAGGAGGACACAACAGAGATGATTATCAGAGAAGCAATGAGCAGCGAGGCGATAATAGAGACGATTCTCGAAACAACAGGCAAAATAGCGGGCCTAGGTTCCCGAGGCCTTTCGTGTCCCCTGAAGAGATGATGAATGGGCCGTGTCAGATGCACTTTTTCCTTGACAGCAACGGAAAAAGACAGTCAGTACATCTGCAGAAAGATTGTCGCAATTTCCAGGCAATGTTAAGGTGGGCAGAGCATGCTAACGCTCGGGCAGCACAGAGAAATCCTCGAGAACCCAGGAGCGAGATTCACTTGCCACCTCCTCCCGCGATTACAGAAGACAATCGACATCAGCTCAGAATAGCGGCAGCACCTCCACCACCACCTTACATTCATCCTAACTCCAACGGAGCGGTGTCAATGATTCAGAAGGGAAGGCCATCCAATAGAGCTCAGAAAGTAATCTCACGACAGGTGTTCATGGCAGAAAAAATGCCTCCACCAACAGTCGAGTATCTTAATTGGTCAGGGCAAGATATTGGATTCACCATAGCAGATCATCCGCAGCAAGTTCCTCGACCAGGGCAGTCAGCACTTATCTTACCAGCAGTTATTGCAGGATTTGATGTCTCTCGAGTGTTCATAGATGGCGGCAGCAGCTTAAACCTTATGTATGCAGATACATTAAGAAAGATGAACATATCCCTAGCAAACTTGAAGCCAACAGACACGAGGTTCCATGGTATCACACCGGAGAAACCAAGTTATCCATTGGGGAAGATCAATCTCGACGTTCAGTTTGGAACCCGAGAGAATTATAGAATCGAGAAACTGGAATTTGAAGTTGTGGATTTTCCGTCGCAGTACCACGCTCTGTTGGGACGACCAGCATATGCTAGATTTATGGCGGTACCACACTATACATACCTGTTGTGGAGGATGCCTGGACCGAAGGGACCAATCACAGTCCAATCACAGTCCAAGGAAGCTTCGCCTTAGCCGATAAGTGCGATAAGGATTTTCATCGGATATCAGAAACTTTCGGGATGCAAGCTGAGTATTTAGCGTCAAGGAGTATGACTGACTACGACGTGCTGCCAGACGTTGGAAGGCCAAATAAAGAATCAACTTTCAATACCGAGAAAAATTCTAAGGAGGTGCAGATTCACCCGACAGACCCGAAAAAGACGACGTCCATCGCAAACGACATGGACCTCGCATAGGAAAGCGCGCTCGTCGAGTTCCTCCATGAGAACTGGAAAATCTTCGCATGGTGTCCAGCTGACATGCCAGGAGTACCCAGGGAACTTGCCGAGCACCACCTAAACTTGGATCCACTAGCGAGACCAATCAAACAACCCTTGCGGCGTTTTTCGGAACCAAACCGCAAGGCCATGCTGTCAGAAATCGATCGACTACGAGAAGCTGGTTTTATCAAGGAGTTACACACAGAAGCCACATGGGTAGCAAATCCTGTGTTGGTGCCTAAGAAAAACACTAAGGTCCTTCGCATGTGCGTCGACTTTACGTGTCTCAATAAACATTGTCCAAAGGATCACTTTCCCCTCCCGAGGATCGATCAAATCATCGACTCCACGGCTGGATGTGAACGTCTTTCCTTCCTGGACGCATATTCTGGTTATAACCAGATCAGATTGAAAGAAGAAGATGAAGTAAAGACAGCGTTCATCACACCTTATGGCGTGTTTTGCTACAGAACAATGCCCTTTGGTCTGAAAAACACGGGAGCAACATATCAGAGGATGATGCAGAAGTGTTTGGCGACACAGATTGGGAAAAACGTGCAAGTATACATCGACGATGTCATCATAACGTCAAAAAAGGGGGCAACGCTGATCGAGGATCTCAAGGAAACCTTTGACAACCTCGACAAATTCTGCCTCAAGCTGAACCCGACGAAATGTTCTTTTGGCGTTCCAGCAGGAGAACTTCTGGGGTTTCTAGTTTCAGCAAGAGGGATTGAAGCAAATCCTGACAAAATACAAGCTATCGTAACAATGAGGAAGCCAACAAAGTTGAAGGAAATACAGCAGCTAACTGGGCGAGTCGCAGCTTTGAGCAGATTCGTCGCCAGGCTGGGAGAAAAAGCGTTACCATTTTACGCTCTGATAAAGCAAGGAGAGAAATTCCAGTGGAACGAAGAGGCCGACAGAGCTTTCGAGGATTTGAAGCGCACAATCTCGACACTACCAATCTTGGTGGCGCCAAAGGAAAAGGAACCTCTCCTACTGTATATTGCAGCCACGCCCCAAGTGGTTAGCACGGTGCTAGTTGTTGAAAGAGAAGAAGAAGGAAAACTCCATGGAGTGCAAAGGCCAGTATATTTCATCAGTGAAGTTTTATCGCCTTCCAAACAGCGGTACCCGCAGTACCAGAAACTAGCATATGGAGTAATTACAACGGCAAGGAAGTTGCGCCACTATTTTTCGGCACACCCGATAATAGTAGTCAACGAAGCACCTCTTTCAAATATACTGAACAATCCAGAAGCTACAGGGCATGTCTCCCTTTGGGGAATAGAACTTTCCCCTCGGGACATCACGTATGAAAAAAGAAAGGCAATCAAGTCGCAAGTTCTGCCAGATTTCATTGCAGAGTGGATGGAGCTACAAAACACGGGACCCCCAGATTTGTCGAGAACCTGGACCATGAACTTCGATGGGTCCAAGAGAGCAGAAGGAGCTGGCGCAGGAGTAGTACTTATATCACCTGAAGGCGACAAATTGAAATACGTTCTTCGGATGATGTTCCCTAACGCATCCAACAATGAAGCAGAATATGAAGCCCTCATACACGGGATGAAGATGGCGAAAGCTTGCGGTGCAACTCGACTAAAAATCTTTGGCGACTCACAATTGGTGGCTCAGCAAGTTATGAACCAGTGTGACGCAGTCAATGATAGCATGATGGCATACAAGGAAGTGTACAATGAGCTTGAGAAGCTGTTTGATGGGTGTGAGGTAAATCACATCAGTAGATTGAGCAATGATGAAGCCGACGTTCTCGCAAACATCGGATCGCAGTGCCTCCCAATCCCGCCAGGAGTATTTTGGGAAGAAATAGCGGAGAGATCCATGAAGCCGAAAAAGGTGCAGAAAAAAGCAAAGGAAGGAAAAACTTCGGCGCCCCTCAAAGAAACCACGGAGGATGAAGAGGACCAAGAACTTGTGATGATGGTAGAAGTTCCTTGGATGCAAGCGTATATATCATATATCCTCAGGAAAGAAATACCCGGCGATCCAGTTGAGGCCAGGCGAATTATTCGACGATCCAAAGCTTTCACAGTGATCAAGGGGGAGTTATACAAGCGAAGTATTTCAGGCGTTCTGCAAAGGTGTGTCACACCCGAGGAAGGAAGAATAATTCTGAAGGATGTACACGAAGGAATATGTGGCCACCACGCAAGTATTCGAGCTATTGCATCCAAAGTTTTTCGGGCAGGATTCTATTGGTTGACAGCAATCGAGGATGCCAAGGAAATAGTAAGAACTTGTGACGCGTGTCAAAGATTTGCCGCAAAACCTCACTCTCCAGCGGCGGAATTAACACCAATACCATTGTCATGGCCCTTTGCCCAATGGGGACTTGATATGGTGGGCAAGTTGCACAAAGCTTCGCCAGAAGGGTATGAGTACTTGCTGGTCGCTGTCGACAAATTCACCAAGTGGGTAGAAGCGAAGCCAATAAATTCACCAGATGCAGCATCGGCAATAAAGTTTGTGAAAGGCCTCGTTTTTCGGTTTGGAGTGTCTCATAGCATTGTAACTGATAATGGTTCAAACTTCACATCCAAGGAATTCAAAGAATACTGCGCAGAAGTAGGCATTAAACTGCACTTTGCGTCAGTTGGGCATCCGCAAACTAACGGACAAGTCGAGAAAGCCAATGGAATCATCTGCAACGGCCTCAAAAAACGCCTGCTAGGACCGCTTGAAAAAGCTCGACATACTTGGCCAGAGGAATTGCCAAGTGTTTTGTGGAGCATCCGAACAACACCAAATACGGCGACACAAGAAACTCCGTTTTTTCTCGTCCACGGAGCCGAAGCAGTACTACCAATTGAAATAGAGCATGATTCTCCAAGAGTAACAGAGTATGATGAAGAAACATCACAAAAAGCTCGGGAGGATGATATGGACGCACTCGACAAAGCTCGAGATGAAGTACTTTCACGAGTCACCAAATACCAGCAAAACCTCAAAAACTACCACAGTCGACGGTTAAGGCCAAGATCTTTTCAAGTTGGGGATTTGGTCTTGCGGTTAAATCAAAAAAGTACTGAGAAGCTCGAATCACCATGGTTGGGGCCTTACGTTGTTACGGAAGTCATCGACGGAGGCGCGTACAGGATCAAGGACAAGAAGACAGGGGCTCCCGAGAAAAACCCCTGGAACGTGGCGCAGCTCAGGCGGTTCTACGCCTAGAGCTGAAATATAGTCCTTCTCTGTAAAAATACAATGTACTGAAACGCCCGCGAGTTTTCAGACGCACTCTTTTCCTTTTCGGGGCACCGAGTGGGGCCGGAAAGGTTTTTAATGAGGCGGGCTCGCGGTGCTGCAATATAATAAAGATAGTGGAGATATACTTCTTATTCTTCGACACGCTCGTGGGATCAACGCCTTCAAGTCTCAAAATACGTACAATATAGACAAACTAGACTTACCGAAATATTTCGCCTTGGTACACTAATACCTCGCCAAATATAAAAATCGGAAGCTAACAATTATAAATATAGTGTACACGTCAAAAAACTTATTGCTTTGGTCCAAGAACCTCGCAACAAAAATATAGAACTTCGACACTAAGATACTCGAGGGCTTGCAATCCATCAATGAAAAAACAAAGATGTCTTATTACAACAGAAGGAAAAATCTTCGAGATAGAAAAAACAGTACAAACTCTAGCCAGAAGGCTCGGGGGCTCCAACAATATAGAGCACTTTGCAATATACAACAAATTTCTTCGGAAATAAAAAAGAAATCAAAATAGATAGAGACACAAGGTTTTGCAATATGGTACAAATCAGTCAAAGCCTAAAATACTATCTATGGACAAGCCTCTGGTTGTTTTATGTTCCGCATAGGACCCCTTGACGAAGAATTCTGAGTCCATCCGAAGAAGCTCATCTATCATCGACTCGGCCACAGGAGTTACCATCTCATTGATTGTGTCAATATCATTTTTTCGCCGCGATTTCTTGGCCAGGCAATCAGCAACAATCTTCGTCAGGTCTAATTTTGGATGACAAATATTTATCATAATCATGGCAAACCTTGCTCCAGCAGTCAGTTGAGCTCGCACAAAATTATGAATTGCGGGGAGCATCTCTGAATATCTCTAGCAATTCAGGAAGAGTTTTGGGAACCTCATTTCGAGGAAACAAAGTCTTGTAAACAAGGGTTAATGTTGTCGTGCAAAAATTGAGAAATTCGCGCACTTGGCAAGCACGATCCTGGAACCTGACAATTTGCTGGGTTCGTTCAGGGGTGGCCCAGAATAAACAGCCATGGTTAAGGGAAAGATTGACAAGAAGATTTGTTCTCTCGTTTACTCTTCGATCTTCGGCGGCAGCATCAAGAACCGAGCCTATTAAGCGACAAGGCAAGAAATTTGAAGGGGGGCACAGCAAAATAAAGAGGAGGCATTGTGAGGTTGGAAAAACATACCTAACATATCTGTGCTAGCTTCCAACATTAGCTCGAGCATGCTATTTTCTCGGGTAGTGGCTCCCTTTGCTTCCAATACAAGCGATCCTTGGCAGCCATAGCCTCTTTGGCTTGTTGGAGAGCAAGTTTTTCTTGTTCGGATGCTTTCCGAGATTGTTCCATCATTGCCAGAGTTTGTTTCTTCATGGATTGAAGTTGTTGCCGAAGTTCTTGCAAATCTTCCGACAAATATTTGCTTGAAGAACCTTCGAGGGGATTATCATCGACTAGTATTTTCTTCGAGAAGGAAGACGCAGGTGAAGCATCGGCAGAGCAAGGGTTGGTCGAATAATTATCAAATATTAACTGGAAAAGAAAGTCCCAGGATCAATGATAGTACCAAGAGGAATTTCATTGATTTCTAGAAAGTTTACACGGACATTACAAAAGAAGTTCTCCAAAGGGACTAACAGGGTAATTGTTGCCAAGGCTAAAATGGCGACAACAGCAAAAGAAATAGAGAAAGCAAAGGAAAGAAAAAAGCAAAGGCATTCAACTAGACCTCCGGCCTTGATGAGCTAGGAGTTGAAGATGGCTTGATCCCGAGATAGGCCAGGATTTTCTTCGTGTTGGGCTTGGCTACCTTGATCAACGACCTCCATCTTGATTGTTCTATCTGATCGGTGTCGCCAACCTTCATCCAGTCAACAGTTTGTTGACTATCAGCGACCAAGGCAATAGTGTTCTCAACAGCAACCTTCATGTTCTCCTGGCGCATCTTCAGTCCAAGATCCTCTCGGTGGATTGGAAGTCCTTGGCAAGGGCAAGGAAAGTCTTAGGCTCCTCTTTCTTCGGGAAGAAGTAAGGGAACAACTTCGACAATCCTGCGTCGGCATTCACCACGCCTTCGCGAATTTCTTGGCCATGAAACTCCGGATAAGACAAAGCAAGGCCAAGCGAGGATCATTGGTGGGATTCTCAAGGTCAAAATCTTGGCTTGTTTGACCTGCCATAGAAATTATATGTTAGTTGACAGCAAGTAAAAACAAAAGAAAGCAAGTCTTAAGAAAAATAGAAGGGGTCAACAAAGTTACCGAGGAAGCGACGATTTTGTGTGTTCAAGCGCTTGAGGATCCCCTTTTCACGAGTGTCCTGTGAGGCTTTGTGCTCGTTTAAAGCAGCTTCAGCATCATCAAGTTTCTTCTGCAGTTCTTCGACACTAGCAGCTTTTGCTTTGGCCTCATCAGCCTCTACTTTTGCTTGGCTAGCATCAAGTTCGGCTTTCTTGCGAGCCGTTTCACTTTGCTCCAATTTCTGAGCAAGAGTGTCGGCAAGCCTGTTGGCCTCTGCAAGTTTCTCTGCCAAAATAGAAAAGAACAGTCAAAATTGCGACAAAAATAGGAGCAAGAAGATTAGAAACAATGATAGCAAAAAAGTTGTTACCTTTAGTCCTGCTGGCATATTCACGGTACCCAATGAATTGGGATCCAATGCGAACAAGCTCTTTGATCATGGGCTGTCAAAGAAGAACAGAGAAAGAAAATATCGGTACGAGAAAAATATGAAGGCACAAAAAGAAGTAAACAGAGGAAATATAGATACTAGCAGGAAAGTCAAAAACTTACATCATCTAAGAGCGAATGAGAAGAGCTACCCAATTGAGGGGCAGGCTCGATGATCGTTTCAACCCTTGTCCTTTTTGGTGAAGGAGCAAGGGGGCTTGAAGGAGGAGTGGTGGTGACGACGTTTTGTTGAGGAGGCGAGGATTCTTCTCCTTCAATTGGCGTCTCCGAAACAAGTAAAGTACGTGACGCGCTCGTCCGAGGAGCCACGTCACGAGTTGGTACTTCTTCCTCATCATCACTGCGATTAAAGATCGACAGCATAAAAAGCAGGATGAGACAAAAAAAACTTCGACTACAGAAATAAGGGGAAATCAAGGTGACTTACGAGCTGACGAGGGATGCGAGATATGGATCATAAGTTGCCTTCTGACGTGAAGGATCAACTTCTTCGGCTTTAGAAGTGCCGGAATCTTCGACGTCATTCCTCTTCCTTTTGCCTTTTGGAGAAACAGCGGGAGGAGGAGATAGTGCTGACGCAGTGCCTTCGGAAGATCCCGCAGATTTTCGAGAATCCATGGGTTCATTCACAAAAGACGGAGCTTCTTGATTGTCATCAGTGACAATGGCCCTTTCTTCGACTTCTCCACCTTCAGGAAGAGGAGGAAGCGAGACAAGGTCTGGATGATTCTGTGCAAAATAAAACAGGGAGAGATGTCAGAAAAGAAGTTACAAAAAAGATAGCAAAGCAACAACAAGACAATAGACAAAGATTACCTTTGGAAGTGGATTGGCGGCGTTGAATGGTGTCACACGGCAAGAAGAAGGGACAGCATCTTTTTTGCTGAGAGATGAAATTTTTCGGACAAGTCTTTCTAAATCCTTGACCTCCAAATTCATCGACAGCCAATCTACGTCCTTGTCGCCGGCATATTTCCAGAGAGGATATTTGCGAGCCTGAAGCGGCTGCACTCTAGTCCTAAGAAAGTATGCAGTGATTTGGACACCCGATAACTCTTTGCCGCGAGTATTTTGCAACTCGTGGATACGAGCCATCAAGGTTTCTGTCGACGCCCTTTCTTCTTCGGTGGCCTCCGCGTCCTGAAGAGCGGCGGCGAAAGATTTTCTCGGCGCCATCAAAAGGAGGGATGTTGTCCTCCGCACATCCATGGTTCTCCTCCTGAATGTACAACCACTTCTTGCGCCATCCTTGAACTGAGTCAGGAAGCTTGACGTCGAAGTAGTCAACAGTGGGCCGAACAGAAATTACAACGCCGCCTATATTATAGGCGACATTGGGCGAGCCATTACGGCGGCAGAAGAAAATGCGCTTCCATAGCGCCCAGTTAGGCTGGACGCCAAGGAAGGCCTCGCAAAGAGTGATGAAAATGGAGATGTGAAGAATGGAGTTCGGCGTGAGGTGGTGGAGTTGCAGACCGTAGATAAAAAGAAGTCCATGGAGAAAAGGATGAATGGGGGCGGACAGACCGCAGATGAGGTGATCGACAAAACTTACCCGGTACCCCATTGGAGGGGTTGGGTAGCTCTCCTCACTGGGGAAGCACAATGCCTTGGGTTTCTTGCTGATCCCCAGCTTCTTCAGCATGTTGATGTCTTGAGTGGAAATTTTCGATCTTTCCCACTCCGCCGCCCCAAGATGCACGGCGGCCATGGAGGATTCCGGCGTACTGTGCCTTGTCAATCGACGCGGTGGCATCAACAATGGCGCAGGGTTTGCAGCTTGGAGGTGAGGAGCTTAGGAGGTTGTGGATCGCAGGAGGAAATTTGCAGATGAGAGAAGGAGGACGGCGCGAGCGGAAGTGCTCAAGGAGGAAGAAGATGATCTTATATAGGGGTGCGGTGAAACGACGAACCGTTGGATAAGGAAAATGTGTGACAGATGATAACCACGTGGCAACAAGGGTAAAAAAGTAACTTAACGTTGGGGAAGTTACGGTGCGTGCGCCAGAAAAAGCGGAGAACGTGTGTCCCCCACTTGCACGACGTGTCAAGATAGTGGATCAATTGGGCCCGCATGGCAGCGAGAAAAGACTTGTCGCAAATTTCTGACTAGCAATCGTGGCTATCGTCAGCAATAACGTCACCTTGGCAGAAGAAAAAATTCGACTGAACAGCTTCATAAAAGGCGACACGGAAAAATAATGCTGAGCCTTTGATCAAATACAAGTTTTTGATCAAATGCTCGGGGGCTACTTTGAAAAAAAAAAGAAAGGAAAAGATCCAGAATGACAGGATAGAAATGGCGTGAGTCTATGACCAAATACAAATATTTGTTCATAGCCTCGGGGGCTACTCCCATCGGGAGTGCTGTTCGCGCACCCGAGAAATTATAAAACTTCGGGAGATAAAAGAAGATATAGCGGCATAAGGCGTGGAGCCTACACCCAAGTACAAGTCCTTGGCTGTAGCCTCGGGGGCTACTCCCATTGGAAACGCTGCTCGCGTGCCCGAAGAAATTATAAAAAAGAAAGAAAGAAAGAGAAAAAGAAAGATAGAAGAGCAAAAAAGTATATTTCGAGTTATAATTAACTCTACATATACTCCCATCGGGAGGGCAATATAAGTCATTTTTGACTCGATAAAATGTGCCATTCCAACAGCCGAAAAAGCACTCGACAATATATTCTCAGAACGCCGAAGTTGCGATCAATTTCTGAATGCCGCAAATTTGCGAAGGTAAGACCCCAGATCCGTTCTGTTGGGCGTGGCATCGCCGAAGACTGCGCTCTGCTACTTTGATCCATATCAACAGATACGAAGAAAAATCCTAACGGACGCGTTAGGTACCCGATAAATTTTACTGGGACTCAACAGAATGGTAAGACCTTAAGCGGCACCTGTCGAAGTTTACACCAGTATCCCGAGGTCATGTCCAGGGACGTGATCTTGAAGTAGGTTTTTGCGGATTGCCACTAGAGCAGTTAACTAGTACCTGATCCGTCAGATGAACTAGCCCCAACTACCATCATCCCTGTACAATATAGATGTTTATGAGAAGAAATATAGAAAAAGTCGAAGTTGTCGAATAAAAATAAACAGTGGAGATTTTCCTTGACCCTACGATTCAAGCAAAATCTCGGGGGCTACTGACATAGGCATCCCAAATGGGCCTGCCGAAGATAGTACCCGGGGTTTACTGAAGGCCCACTACCCGAAGAATAAGAAGATTCGGAAGCCCAAGATATTATTAAGGAAAGCTAGAGTTGTAATAGAAAGTCTTATTTGTAATTTTACGGGATGAGTTAGAAACCTTCCCGGACTTTGTAACTTGTACAAGATTTAATCCCTCGGCTCCGCCTCCTATATAAGGGGGAGTCGAGGGACGCAGAGATCATCGAATCATTGTTTACAAACCCTAGTTTTCATAATCGTCGAGTACTTTTTGGCTGAAACCTTCGAGATCTACTTGCCCTCTACTTCCAACTAAACCCTAGTCTACAATCCGTAGGCATTGACAAGTTAATACCTTGTCAGGTACCTCTATGCCGCCTGTACAAAGGTCTAAGGAGAAAGCTCGCATTGGATTTCTCGCTATTGATTATTCTCAACTTAGACATCCATACCGGGACAACATAGACA
Organism: Lolium perenne; assembly: GCF_019359855.2. Taxonomy (NCBI): domain Eukaryota; kingdom Viridiplantae; phylum Streptophyta; class Magnoliopsida; order Poales; family Poaceae; genus Lolium; species Lolium perenne. The sequence continues at coordinate 48,976,597 of NC_067244.2, forward strand.
ACATATAATGGACTCCTCTTTTATGCATAAGCATTCAACAACAATTAATTTTCTCATATGAGATTGAGGATATTTGTCCAAAACTGAAACTTCCACCATGGATCATGGCTTTAGTTAGCGGCCCAATGTTCTTCTCTAACATTATGCATGCTCTAACCATTCTAGCGGTAAATCTCCCTTACTTCAGACAAGACGGACATGCATAGCAACTCACATGATATTCAACAAAGAGTAGTTGATGGCATCCCCAGGAACATGGTTATCGCTCAACAAGCAACTTAATAAGAGATAAAGTGCATAAGTACATATTCAATACCACAATAGTTTTTAGGCTATTTGTCCCATGAGCTATATATTGCAAAGGTAGAGGATAGAAATTTTAAAGGTAGCACTCAAGCAATTTACTTTGGAATGGCGGAGAAATACCATGTAGTAGGTAGGTATGGTGGACACAAATGGCATAGTGTTTGGCTCAAGGATTTGGATGCATGAGAAGTATTCCCTCTCGATACAAGGTTTAGGCTAGCAAGGTTTATTTGAAACAAACACAAAGATGAACCGGTGCAGGAAAACTCACATAAAAGACATATTGTAAACATTATAAGACTCTACACCGTCTTCCTTGTTGTTCAAACTCAATACTAGAAATTATCTAGACCTTAGAGAGACCAATTATGCAAACCAAATTTTAGCACGCTCTATGTATTTCTTCATTAATAGGTGCAAAGTATATGATGCAAGAGCTTAAACATGAGCACAACAATTGCCAAGTATCAAATTATTCAAGACATCATACCAATTACTACATGTAGTATTTTCCGTTTCCAGCCATATAACAATTAAAGAAGCAGTTTCAACCTTCGCCATGAAAATTAAAAGCTAAGAACACATGTGTTCATATGAACCAGCGGAGCGTGTCTCTCTCCCACAAAAGCATTTATTCAAACAAAAACAAAAAAAAAATCACACAGATGCTCCAAGTAAAGTACATAAGATGTGGCCGAATAAAAATATAGTTTCAAGGGAGGAACCTGATAATTTGTCGATGAAGAAGGGGATGCCTTGGGCATCCCCAAACTTAGATGCTTGAGTCTTCTTGAAATATGCAGGGATGAACCACCGGGGCATCCCCAAGCTTAGACTTTTCACTCTTCTTGATCGTAGTATATCATCCTCCTCTCTTGACCCTTGAAAACTTCCTCCACACCAAACTCAAAACAACTCATTAGAGGGTTAGTGCATAATCAAAAATTTACATGTTCAGAGGTGACACATTCATTCTTAACACTTCTGGACATTGCACAAAGCTACTGAAAGCTAATGGAATAAAAAAATCCATCAAACATAGCAAAACAGGCAATGCGAAATAAAAGGCAGAATCTGTCAAAACAGAACAGTCCATAAAGACGAATTTTATTGAGGCATCAGACTTGCTCAAATGAAAATGCTCAAATTGAATGAAAGTTGCGTACATATCTGAGGATCACTCACGTAAATTGGCATAATTGTCTGAGTTACCTACAGAGAATTAGGCCCAGATTCGTGACAGCAAGAAATCTGTTTCTGCGCAGTAATCCAAATCTAGTATGAACCTTACTATCAAAGACTTTACTTGGCACAACAATGCAATAAAATAAGATAAGGAGAGGCTGCTACAGTAGTAACAACTTCCAAGACTCAAATATAAAACAAAAGTACTGTAGCAAAATAAACACATGGGTTATCTCCCAAGAAGTTCTTTCTTTATAGCCATTAAGATGGGCTCAGCAGTTTTAATGATGCACTCGCAAGAAATAGTATTTGAAGCAAAAGAGAGCATCAAGAGGCAAATTCAAAACACATTTAAGTCTAACATGCTTCCTATGCATAGGAATCTTGTAAATAAACAAGTTCATGAAGAGCAAAGTAACAAGCATAGGAAGATAGAACAAGTGCAGCTTCAAAAATTTCAGCACATAGAGAGGTGTTTTAGTAACATGAAAATTTCTAAAACCATATTTTCCTCTCTCATAATAATATCCAGTGGCATCATGAGTAAACTCAACAATATAACTATCAAATAAAGCATTCTTATCATGAGTCTCCTGCATAAAATTATTACTCTCCACATAAGCATAATCAATTTTATTAGTTGTAGTGGGAGCAAATTCAACAAAGTAGCTATCATTATTATTCTTATCATCAAATATAGGAGGCATATTATAATCATAATCAAATTTATCCTCCATAACAGGCGGTACTAAAAGGCTACTATCATTATAATCATCATAAATAGGAGGCAAAGTATCATCAAAGTAAATTTTCTCCTCAATGCTTGGGGGACTAAAAATATCATGCTCAACAAAGCCAGCTTCCCCAAGCTTAGAATTTTCCATAGCATTAGCAACAATAGTGTTCAAAGCATTCATATTAATAACATTCCCATTAGCATGCATATAAAGTTCCATGGGTTTTTTAATTCTCTCTTCAAACACATCATGTCCTAATTCAAGATAAAGTTCATAAAGATCTCTCATATTTTTGTTGTTTTCCATTATGCCTAACTAGTGTAAACAAGAAACAAAAAGATGCAATTGCAGGATCTAAAGGAAATAGCTTCGAGCACTGATACGTCTCCGACGTATCGATAATTTCTTATGATCCATGCCACATTATTGATGTTATCTACATGTTTTATGCACACTTTATGTCATATTCGTGCATTTTCTGGAACTAACCTATTAACAAGATGCCGAAGTGCCAGTTGCTGTTTTCTGCTGTTTTTGGTTTCAGAAATCCTAGTAAGGAAATATTCTCGGAATTGGATGAAATCAAAGCCCAGGGGCCTATTTTTCCACGAAGCTTCCAGAAGTCCGAAGACGAAACGAAGTGGGGCCACAGGGTGCCCAAACCCTAGGGCGGCGCGGCCCCCCCCTTGGTCGCGCCGGCCTGTGGTGTGGGGCCCCTGTGCCCCCTCCTGACTTGCCCTTCCGCCTACTTAAAGCCTCCGTGACGAAACCCCCAGTACCGAGAGCCACGATACGGAAAACCTTCCAGAGACGCTGCCAACGCCGATCCCATCTCGGGGGATCCAGGAGATCGCCTCCGGCACCCTGCCGGAGAGGGGAATCATCTCCCGGAGGACTCTACGCCGCCATGGTCGCCTCCGGTGTGATGTGTGAGTAGTCTACCCCTGGACTATGGGTCCATAGCAGTAGCTAGATGGTTGTCTTCTCCCCATTGTGCTATCATTGTCGGATCTTGTGAGCTGCCTAACATGATCAAGATCATCTATCTGTAATTCTATATGTTGCGTTTGTTGGGATCCGATGAATAGATAATACTAATTATGTTGATTATCAAAGTTATATCTACGTGTTGTTTATGATCTTGCATGCTTTCCGTTACTAGTAGATGCTCTGGCCAAGTAGATGCTTGTAACTCCAAGAGGGAGTACTTATGCTCGATAGTGGGTTCATGCCTGCATTGACACCGGGACAGCGATGTAGAAAGTTCTAAGGTTGTGTTGTCTTGTTGCCACTAGGGATAAAACATTGATGCTATGTCTAAGGATGTAGTTGTTGATTACATTACGCACCATACTTAATGCAATTGTCTGTTGCTTTGCAACTTAATACCTGGAGGGTTCGGATGATAACTTTGAAGGTGGACTTTTTAGGCATAGATGCAGTTGGATGGCGGTCTATGTACTTTGTCGTAATGCCCAATTAAATCTCACTATACTCATCATGATATGTATGTGCATGGTCATGCTCTCTTTATTTGTCAATTGCCCAACTGTAATTTGTTCACCCAACATGCTGTTTATCTTATGGGAGAGACGCCTCTAGTGAACTGTGGACCCCGGTCCAATTCTCTTTACTGAAATACAATCTACTGCAATACTGTTCTACTGTTTTCTGCAAACAATCATCTTCCACACAATACGGTTAATCCTTTGTTACAGCAAGCCGGTGAGATTAACAACCTCACTGTTTCGTTGGGGCAAAGTACTTTGGTTGTGTTGTGCAGGTTCCACGTTGGCGCCGGAATCCCTGGTGTTGCGCCGCACTACATCCCGCCGCCATCAACCTTCAACGTGCTTCTTGGCTCCTCCTGGTTCGATAAACCTTGGTTTCTTTCTGAGGGAAAACTTGCTGCTGTGCGCATCATACCTTCCTCTTGGGGTTCCCAACGAACGTGTGAGTTACACGCCATCAAGCTCTTTTTCTGGCGCCGTTGCCGGGGAGATCAAGACACGCTGCAAGGGGAGTCTCCACTTCTCAATCTCTTTACTTTGTTTTTGTCTTGCTTAGTTTTATTTACTACTTTGTTTGCTGCACTAAATCAAAATACAAAAAAATTAGTTGCTAGTTTTACTTTATTTGCTATCTTGTTTGCTATATCAAAAACACAAAAAAATTAGTTTACTTGCATTTACTTTATCTAGTTTGCTTTATTTACTGTTGCTAAAATGGCCAACGCTGAAAATACTAAGTTGTGTGACTTCACAACCACAAATAATAATGATTTCTTATGCACACCTATTGCTCCACCTGCTACTACAGCAGAATTCTTTGAAATTAAACCTGCTTTACTGAATCTTGTTATGCGAGAGCAATTTTCTGGTGTTAGTTCTGATGATGCTGCTGCCCATCTTAATAATTTTGTTGAACTATGTGAAATGCAAAAATATAAAGATGTAGATGGTGATATTATCAAACTAAAATTGTTTCCTTTCTCATTAAGAGGAAGAGCTAAAGATTGGTTGCTATCTCTGCCTAAGAATAGTATTGATTCATGGACTAAATGCAAGGATGCTTTTATTGGTAGATATTATCCCCCTGCTAAAATTATATCCTTGAGGAGTAGCATAATGAATTTTAAACAATTAGATACTGAACATGTTGCTCAAGCTTGGGAAAGAATGAAATCTCTGGTTAAAAATTGCCCAACCCATGGACTGACTACTTGGATGATCATCCAAACCTTCTATGCAGGACTAAATTTTTCTTCACGGAATTTATTGGATTCAGCTGCTGGAGGTACCTTTATGTCCATCACTCTTGGTGAAGCAACAAAGCTTCTTGATAATATGATGATCAACTACTCTGATTGGCACACGGAAAGAGCTCCACAAGGTAAGAAGGTAAATTCTGTCGAAGAAACCTCTTCCTTGAGTGATAAGATTGATGCTATTATGTCTATGCTTGTGAATGATAGGACTAATATTGATCCTAATAATGTTCCATTAGCTTCATTGGTTGCACAAGAAGAACATGTTGATGTAAACTTCATTAAAAATAATAATTTCAACAACAATGCTTACCGGAACAATTCTAGTAACAACTATAGGCCATATCCTTATAATAATGGCAACGGCTATGGTAATTCTTATGGGAATTCTTACAACAATAATAGGAGTTCACCCCCTGGACTTGAAGCCATGCTTAAAGAATTTATTAGTACGCAAACTGCTTTTAACAAATCTGTTGAAGAAAAGCTTGGGAAAATTGATATACTTGCTTCTAAAGTCGATAGTCTTGTCTGCTTGATGTTGATCTTTTGAAATCAAAAGTTTTGCCTAATGAGAATCATCATAATAAAATTGTTACTACAGCAAATGCCATTCAAGTTAGAATTAATGAGAATATAAGATTAATGGCTGAACTGCGTGCTAGGTGGGATAGAGAAGAAAATGAAAAACTAGCTAACGAGAAGAATGTAGCTAAAGTTTGGACTATTACCACCACTAGTAATGCTAATGCTACACATGTCGCTGCACCTCCTACTAATAATAATAAAAGAATTGGTGTTAGCAATGTTTCCACTTCTAATGCAAAGCGCGAAAAACTGCCTGAAGCGCTAAAAGCTGAAACTGCCTGCGATAAAGCTGCTGAAATTTTTTCCAACATTGGGGATGATGACCCCATTGCTTTAGATTATAATGGTTTGAATTTTGATGATTGCCACATCTCTGAAGTTATAAAGTTCTTGCAAAAACTTGCTAAAAGTCCTAATGCTAGTGCTATAAATTTGGCTTTCACGCATCATATTACAAATGCTCTCATAAAAGCTAGAGAAGAGAAACTAGAGCGCGAAGCCTCTATTCCTAAAAAGCTAGAGGATGGTTGGGAGCCCATCATTAAGATGAAGGTTAAAGATTTTGATTGTAATGCTTTATGTGATCTTGGTGCAAGTATTTCTGTTATGCCTAAGAAAATTTATAATATGCTTGACTTGCCACCGCTGAAAAATTGTTATTTGGATGTTAATCTTGCTGATCATTCTACAAAGAAACCTTTGGGTAAAGTTGATAATGTTCGTATTACCGTTAACAATAACCTTGTCCCCGTTGATTTTGTTGTCTTGGATATTGAATGCAATGCATCTTGTCCCATTATATTGGGAAGACCTTTTCTTCGAACTGTTGGTGCTATCATTGATATGAAGGAAGGTAATATAAAATATCAATTTCCTCTCAAGAAAGGTATGGAACACTTCCCTAGAAAGAGAATGAAGGTACTTTTTGATTCTATTATGAGAACAAATTATGATGTTGACACTTCGTCTCTTGATAATACTTGATGCACACTTTCTGCGCCTAGCTGAAAGGCATTAAAGAAAAGCGCTTATGGGAGACAACCCATGTTTTTACCTACAGTACTTTGTTTTTATTTTGTGTCTTGGAAGTTGTTTACTACTGTAGCAACCTCTCCTTATCTTAGTTTTGTGTTTTGTTGTGCCAAGTTAAGCCGTTGATAGAAAAGTAAGTACTAGATTTGGATTACTGCACAGTTCCAGATTTCTTTGCTGTCACGAATCTGGGTCCACCTCCCTGTAGGTAGCTCAGAAAATTAAGCCAATTTACGTGCATGATCCTCAGATATGTACGCAACTTTCATTCAATTTGAGCATTTTCATTTGAGCAAGTCTGGTGCCATTTTAAAATTCGTCAATACGAACTGTTCTATTTTGACAGATTCTGCCTTTTATTTCGCATTGCCTCTTTTGCTATGTTGGATGAATTTCTTTGATCCACTAATGTCCAGTAGCATTATGCAATGTCCAGAAGTGTTAAGAATGATTGTGTCACCTCTGAATATGTTAATTTATATTGTGCACTAACCCTCTAATGAGTTGTTTCGAGTTTGGTGTGGAGGAAGTTTTCAAGGATCAAGAGAGGAGTATGATGCAACATGATCAAGGAGTGAAAGCTCTAAGCTTGGGGATGCCCCGTGGTTCACCCCTGCATATATTAAGAAGACTCAAGCGTCTAAGCTTGGGGATGCCCAAGGCATCCCCTTCTTCATCGACAACATTATCAGGTTCCTCCCCTGAAACTATATTTTTATTCCATCACATCTTATGTGCTTTTTCTTGGAGCATCGGTTTGTTTTTGTTTTTTGTTTTGTTTGAATAAAATGGATCCTAGCATTCACTTTATGGGAGAGAGACACGCTCTGCTGTAGCATATGGACAAGTATGTCCTTGGTTTCTACTCATAGTATTCATGGCGAAGTTTCTCCTTCATTAAATTGTTATATGGTTGGAATTGAAAAATGATACATGTAGTAATTGCTATAAATGTCTTGGGTAATGTGATACTTGGCAATTGTTGTGCTCATGATTAAGCTCTTGCATCATATGCTTTGCACCCATTAATTAAGAAATACATAGAGCATGCTAAAATTTGGTTTGCATATTTGGTTTCTCTAAGATCTAGATAATTTCTAGTATTGAGTTTGAACAACAAGGAAGACGGTGTAGAGTCTTATAATGTTTTCAATATGTCTTTTATGTGAGTTTTGCTGCACCGGTTCATCCTTGTGTTTGTTTCAAATAAGCCTTGCTAGCCTAAACCTTGTATCGAGAGGGAATACTTCTCATGCATCCAAAATACTTGAGCCAACCACTATGCCATTTGTGTCCACCATACCTACCTACTACATGGTATTTTCCGCCATTCCAAAGTAAATTGCTTGAGTGCTACCTTTAAAATTCCATCATTCACCTTTGCAATATATAGCTCATGGGACAAATAGCTTAAAAACTATTGTGGTATTGAATATGTAATTATGCACTTTATCTCTTATTAAGTTGCTTGTTGTGCGATAACCATGTTCACTGGGGACGCCATCAACTATTCATTGTTGAATTTCATGTGAGTTGCTATGCATGTCCGTCTTGTCTGAAGTAAGAGAGATCTACCACCTTATGGTTAAGCATGCATAATGTTAGAGAAGAACATTGGGCCGCTAACTAAAGCCATGATCCATGGTGGAAGTTTCAGTTTTGGACATATATCCTCAATCTCAAATGAGAAAATTATTAATTGTTGTTACATGCTTATGCATAAAAGAGGAGTCCATTATCTCGTTGTCTATGTTGTCCCGGTATGGATGTCTAAGTTGAAGAATAATCAATAGCGAGAAATCCAATGCGAGCTTTCTCCTTAGACCTTTGTACAAAGCGGCATAGAGGTACCCCTTTGTGACACTTGGTAAAAACATGTGCATTGTGATGATCCGGTAGTCCAAGCTAATTAGGACAAGGTGCGGGCACTATTAGTACACTATGCATGAGGCTTGCAACTTATAAGATATAATTTACATGATGCATATGCTTTATTACTACCGTTGACAAAATTGTTTCATGTTTTCAAAATCAAAGCTCTAGCACAAATATAGCAATCGATGCTTTTCCTCTATGGAGGACCATTCTTTTACTTTCAATGTTGAGTCAGTTCACCTATTTCTCTCCACCTCAAGAAGCAAACACTTGTGTGAACTGTGCATTGATTCCTACATACTTGCTTATTGCACTTATTATATTACTCTATGTTGACAATATCCATGAGATATACATGTTACAAGTTGAAAGCAACCGCTGAAACTTAATCTTCTTTTGTGTTGCTTCAATGTCTTTACTTTGAATTATTGCTTTATGAGTTAACTCTTATGCAAGACTTATTGATGCTTGTCTTGAAGTGCTATTCATGAAAAGTCTTTGCTTTATGATTCACTTGTTTACTCATGTCATATACATTGTTTTGATCGCTGCATTCACTACATATGCTTTACAAATAGTATGATCAAGATTATGATGGCATGTCACCTGCAAATTATCCGTGTTATCGTTTTACCTCGCCGGGACGAGCGTAACTAAGCTTGGGGATGCTGATACGTCTCCGACGTATCGATAATTTCTTATGATCCATGCCACATTATTGATGTTATCTACATGTTTTATGCACACTTTATGTCATATTCGTGCATTTTCTCGGAACTAACCTATTAACAAGATGCCGAAGTGCCATTCTTTGTTTCATTGTTTTTGGTTTCAGAAATCCTAGTAAGGAAATATTCTCGGAATTGGACGAAATCAAAGCCCAGGGGCCTATTTTTCCACGAAGCTTCCAGAAGTCCGAAGACGAAACGAAGTGGGGCCACAGGGTGCCCAAACCCTAGGGCGGCGCGGCCCCCCCTTGGCCATGCCGGCCTGTGGTGTGGGGCCCCTGTGCCCCCTCCTGACTTGCCCTTCCGCCTACTTAAAGCCTCCGTGACGAAACCCCCAGTACCGAGAGCCACGATACGGAAAACCTTCCAGAGACGCCGCCAACGCCGATCCCATCTCGGGGATCCAGAGATCGCCTCCGGCACCCTGCCGGAGAGGGGAATCATCTCCCGGAGGACTCTACGCCGCCATGGTCGCCTCCGGTGTGATGTGTGAGTAGTCTACCCCTGGACTATGGGTCCATAGCAGTAGCTAGATGGTTGTCTTCTCCCCATTGTGCTATCATTGTCGGATCTTGTGAGCTGCCTAACATGATCAAGATCATCTATCTGTAATTCTATATGTTGCGTTTGTTGGGATCCGATGAATAGAGAATACTTGTTATGTTGATTATCAAAGTTATATCTACGTGTTGTTTATGATCTTGCATGCTTTCCGTTACTAGTAGATGCTCTGGCCAAGTAGATGCTTGTAACTCCAAGAGGGAGTACTTATGCTCGATAGTGGGTTCATGCCTGCATTGACACCGGGACAAAGGATGTAAAGTTCTAAGGTTGTGTTGTGTTGTTGCCACTAGGGATAAAACATTGATGCTATGTCTAAGGATGTAGTTGTTGATTACATTACGCACCATACTTAATGCAATTGTCTGTTGCTTTGCAACTTAATACTGGAGGGGGTTCGGATGATAACCTGAAGGTGGACTTTTTAGGCATAGATGCAGTTGGATGGCGGTCTATGTACTTTGTCGTAATGCCCAATTAAATCTCACTATACTCATCATGATATGTATGTGCATGGTCATGCTCTCTTTATTTGTCAATTGCCCAACTGTAATTTGTTCACCCAACATGCTGTTTATCTTATGGGAGAGACACTTCTAGTGAACTGTGGACCCCGGTCCAATTCTCTTTACTGAAATACAATCTACTGCAATACTGTTCTACTGTTTTCTGCAAACAATCATCTTCCACACAATACGGTTAATCCTTTGTTACAGCAAGCCGGTGAGATTGACAACCTCACTGTTTCGTTGGGGCAAAGTACTTTGGTTGTGTTGTGCAGGTTCCACGTTGGCACCGGAATCCCTGGTGTTGCGCCGCACTACATCCCGCCGCCATCAACCTTCAACGTGCTTCTTGGCTCCTCCTGGTTCGATAAACCTTGGTTTCTTTCTGAGGGAAAACTTGCTGCTGTGCGCATCATACCTTCCTCTTGGGGTTCCCAACGAACGTGTGAGTTACACGCCATCAAGCACACACACAATGGCGCCAGAAAAGTACTTAGTTACCTGGAACCGGAGTATGAGTGTCTTTTACCTTTCCTCCCCGGCAACGGCGCCAGAAAAGTGCTTGATGTCTACGGGTGCTTCTATTCTTGTAGACAGTGTTGGGCCTCCAAGAGAAGAGGTTTGTAGAACAGCAGCAAGTTTCCCTTAAGTGGATCACCCAAGGTTTATCGAACTCAGGGAGGAAGAGGTCAAAGATATCCCTCTCAAGCAACCCTGCAACCACAAAGCAAGAAGTCTCTTGTGTCCCCAACACACCTAATAGGTGCACTAGTTCGGCGAAGAGATAGTGAAATACAGGTGGTATGAATAAGTATGAGCAGTAGTAACGGTGCCAGAAAAGTGCTTGCTGGCGTGTAGTTGATGGTGGTAATATTGCGGACAGTACAGATGCAGTAAAACAGTAAATAAGCAGCGATAGCAGTATTGGAAACAAGGCCTAGGGATCATACTTTCACTAGTGGACACTCTCAACATTGATCACATAACAGAATAAATAAATAGATGCTAGACTCTACACTCTCTTGTTGGATGATGAACACCACTAACTGTGTAGGATTACACGAACCCTCAATGCCGGAGTTAACAAGCTCCACAATATTCGATGTTCATGTTTAAATAACCTTAGAGTGCAAGATAGATCAACACAACCAAACCAAGTACTAACATAGCATGCACACTGTTACCATCACACTATGAAAGGAGGAATAGATCACATCAATACCATCATAGTAATAGTTAACTTCATAATCTACAAGAGATCACAATCATAGCCTACGCCAAGTACTACACGATGCACACACTGTCACCATTACACCGTGGAGGAGGAATAGAGTACTTTAATAACATCACTAGAGTAGCACATAGATGAATAGTGATACAAAACTCATATGAATCTCAATCATGTAAAGCAGCTCATGAGATTATTGTATTGAAGTACATAGGAGAGAGATTAACCACATAGCTACCGGTACAACCCTTAGCCTCGATGGAGAACTACTCCCTCCTCATGGGAGACAGCAGCGTTGATGAAGATGGCGGTAGAGATGGCAGCGGTGTCGATGGAGAAGCCTTCCAGGGGCACTTCCCCGTCCCGGCGGCGTGCCGGAACAGAGACTCCTGTCCCCCAGATCTTGGCTTCTCGATGGCGGCGGCTCTGGAAGGTTTCTCGTACCGTGGCTTTTTCGTATCGAAGATTTAGGTCGAGGAGGCTTAAATAGGCGAAGAGGCGGCGTCGGAGGGGGTACGGAGCCGCCACACAACAGGGGGGCGCGGGCCCTAGCCTGGCCGTGCCAGCCCCATGTGTGGGCCCCCTGTGGCCCCTCTCTGGCGGCTCTCGGGTGTTCTGGAAGCTTCCGGGGATTCTAAAATGCTGGGCGTTGATTTCGTCCAATTCCGAGAATATTTCCTTACTAGGATTTCTGAAACCAAAGACAGCAGAAAACAGGAACTGGCACTTCGGTATCTCATCAATAGGTTAGTTCCGGAAAACGCATAAATATGACATAAAGTATGCATAAAACATGTAGATATCATCAATAATGTGGCATGGAACATAAGAAATTATCGATACGTCGGAGACGTATCAAATTTTCACGATCATTATCCATTAGCTTCCTCTCTTACCGATGCAGATGACACAAGAACATCTTCTGGTGTTGCGCTACTCTCAGTTTCGAGAGAAGGTTTAGTAACCTTGTCGAGTTCTACTTTCCTTCCAGTCACTTCTTTCGAGAGAAAGTCTTTTTCAAGAAAAATTCCGTTCTTGGCAATGGAAATTTTACCTTCAGATCTGTGATAGAAGGTATACCCAATTGTTTCTTTAGGGTATCCTATGCAGACGAATTTCTCCACTTTGGGTTCAAGCTTGTCAGGTTGTAACTATTTTTACATAACCTTCGCAGACCCAAACTTTAAGGAACGACAACTTAGGTTTCTTATTAAACCATAATTCATACGATGTCGTTTCAATGGATTTAGATGGTGCCCTATTTAAAGTGAATCCAAAACGATAACGATAAATCTGTAAGAGACATCATAGATCGACATATCTAAGAGAGTTCGATTAAGACGCTCGGACATACCATTGCGTTGTGGTGTTCCTGGCAGTGTCAATTGTGAAAGTATTCCGCATTTCTTTAAATGCATGCCAAATTCGTAACTCAGATATTCACCTCCGCGATCAGAATGCAGAAACTTAATCTTCTTGTTACGCTGATTTCTACTTCACTTTGGAATTCCATAAACTTCACGAAAGTTTTGGATTTATGTTTTATTAAGTAGTTATACCCATATCTACTCAAATCATCCGTTGAAGAAAGAACATATGGATAACCACCGCGCGATGCTACACTCATTGGACCGCACACATCGGTATGTATTATTTCGAATAAGTCTGTAGCTCGCTCCATGATGGTGCTTATCATAACACAGACTTCACACTGTTGGGAAACCCCAAGAGGAAGGTTTGATAAGCACAGCAGCAAGTTTTTCCTCAGTAAGAAACCAAGGTTTAATCGATCAGTAGGAGAAAGACGTGACTTCTGAAGGTGTTGCTAGCTGACTATTGGCAGGGCACGACACAACCAAAATACTTTGCCCCAATTTACGGTGAGGTTGTCAATCTCACCGGTTTTGCTGAACACAAAGGATTAGACGTATCGAATGGAAAGAGATGTTTGCAGTAATTAAAGAGAACAGTGTTTGCAGTTCCGGCTGTGCGTTCGGTTAATATGGTTAATTTGGTTCGGTTAATCTGGTTATATGGTATATACAGTTTCAATACTTCGGTTAATACGGTTACATATAAAAATACGGTACGGTTTCGGTAATAACCATTAAACTTTGGTTCGGTTTCGGTAATAACCAAACTAACCAAAGTTGACGCGAATTTTAGATTCAATACTAATTTTTATGGTCAAATGTTTCATATTTTATATTTGGGCTTTCTATTTTCGTGCCCTCAGGTCCTTAGTTGTACTCAGTTTTCCCCAGCTCATTAGTTTTTCCTCAGTTTTCCCCTTCTCTAGTTTGAAACACTCACAAGTGCTCGAACGGCCGGTAGCCGTCAGGTCAGAGGGCTTGAACGTTAGTCTGACCGGGTGGGGCTGCACAGGGGCAGCTCCTCCCTGACCGTCTCGTGCTGACGGGTAGGGTCACGAGACACGTCGGAGCAGCCATCCATCTATCGCTCACATGTGGGCCGTTTTATTTCATGATTTTATACGCGGTGCTGCCAATGACAAATGGGGCCGCTCTATAGGGCTGCCGCAACTAATGACCAGTGGGGTCATCTATTTTTCAGGGAAGACATATATTGCCGCTCTGTGGGGCTGCCGTAGCCAATGACCAGTGGGGTCATCTATTTATTTAGAGAAAATCATATATTGCCGCTCTGTGGGGCCTCCGTAGACAATGACTAGTGGGGTCGTGTATTTATTTAGAGAAGATCATATATTGCCGCTCTGTGGGGCCATCGCAGCCAATGACCAGTGGGGTCGTCTATTTTTAGGAAAAGACATATATTACCGCTCTGTGGGGCTGCCGCAGCCAATGACTAGTGGAGTCGTCTATTTATTTAGAGAAGATCATATATTACCGCTCTGTGAGGTCTCCGCAGCCAATGACCAGTGGGATCGTCTATTTTCAGGAAAATACATATATTGCCGCTCTGTGGGGTTGCCGCAGCCAATGACCAGTGGGGTCGTCTATTTATTTAGAGAATATCATAGAGAGAAGTAACAAGTTCGCTAATTGATTTTTCTTAAGCTAGACCCATCATTAGTCACCGGAGAACCGCTGGCAGCTCGTTCCCCACCCTCGGATGGAGCAGCCATCGTCAGTGCCTCGTCGCGCCGCTGGCTCTGTCCCCCGGCGGCGTCGGACAGACTGCGGCGCTGCACGTCAACCACGGCTCCAGCACTTGTTTCGTCCGCACGCATTGTACCCACCGCAGGAAAGTCCGCCGCAAGCAGATCCGCCGCCCACGACGACCGGGATTTGTTCCGCGCACCAATTGGTAGTATAGCTTGGTAAGACCTCCGCTTCTGCCTCCCCGCCCCCTAATCGATTTGGTTCCCGTAATGTATTGGAGTTTGTAGGTGCGAAATAGTCCTCAATGTCTGGTCGTAGCGGGTACACCGGCGAGGGTGGGGATTCAATCATGTTGTGGCCACGTTCTACTTCTCCTACCTCGTCGGAAGTGCAGGTATCTAGCTTCAGCTCTCTGTACTACCGTTGAATTTGAAGTGCCGCCATGGCCTGTTGGAGTGATTTCAGTTGTTCTTTTTTCCATTATTGTTACAGTTAGTCAGGCAAGCCAATGATCCATGGTACATTGCATACCAAGATGAATCAACCCAGTGGTGTAGCCAGAGGATGGATTTGGAGGAGAAGGTGGCCCGTAAAAACCTGATGATATTCGAGCTGAAGCGTACTGTGGAGGAAGAAAAGAAGAAATCAGAGCTTATTCGCAAGGAGAAGTTGAGAGTTGAGACAGATCTTGCCGTATTTGATCAAGTGGTAGAAAATCTAGAACATGAACTTCAAGTGATGGGAGAGAAGAAAAGTAGATTCATCTGGGCAGTTTTATTAGGTGTCATCCCTGTCCTAGCAGTTATGTGGTTCTGGTAGACGATTTAGTATAAAATTGTTATTCAGTAGATGGCTCTAACCACTGTATTTTGTTGTGGCTCTAAGCACTATATTTTGGCGTACAATTTCCTAGTTGTGCTAAGTAATGCGCACGATAATTTTAGCATGCATGAACATCTTATAAAAGTGAAGGGATCCCAAAAGTGAAAGCATGTACCAGCCTCTCGGATCAAATACATATCAATCTTCCCAATCAAGTTGGGATAGAATTCAAATCATACATACAGAAGTACGTGGACACATCAAGAACGTGGAGAAGTTTTTTTTGAGACAGAGGTAGTAGTTCGAACAATTTTATCCCAATTGGAAATTGAAAAATACAAATTTATCATAATTTATCCCAATTTGCGGCGTCGAACACGGCCACGCAACGATGGGCAAGAAGGGCCGGGACGACGGGCGGCTGAGGGGTGGTCATCTGCGCCATCCGTCGTTGAAGCGATGTTGTAGGCGATGGCTTCAATGTTCGTGGCATCGATGACCACTGTCGGAACCACCAATGTCTTGGTGTACTTCATCAGCGACGGATCTGCGGAGGGCTGGATCGGCGGCTTTGCAGCGCGGTTGTAGACTATGGCTTCAATCGTCTTGGCATCGATATGCACTCTCGGCACCGGAAGTGAGACATCAACAGGTTCCGACATTGAAGGCTGGATCTTCGCCGTTGAAGCGATGTTGTAGGCGATGGCTTCAATGTTCGTGGCATCGATTACCACTTTCGGCACGGCCGCCGTCTTGGTGTCCTTCATCAGCAATGGATCTAAGGATGGCAACGGAAGTGAGACATCAACAGGCTCCAACATTGAATGCTGGATCTGCGCCGTCGAAGCGATATTGTAGGCGATGGCTTCAATGATCTTGCCATCGATGACCACTGTCGGCACGACCGCCGTCTTGGTGTTCTTCATCATCAACAGATCTGAGAAGAGAAACGAAAGTGAGACATAGAGAGACATTTCAACTATTTCTGACGGTTAGATCCTCACCGGCACTCTTAGATCCACGGCGCCTGATACGTCTCTGACGTATCGATAATTTCTTGTGTTCCATGCCACATTATTGATGATATCTACATGTTTTATGCACACTTTATGTCATATTCGTGCATTTTCTGGAACTAACCTATTAACAAGATGCCGAAGAGCCAGTTGCTGTTTTCTGCTGTTTTTGGTTTCAGAAATCCTAGTAACGAAATATTCTCGGAATTGGACGAAATCAACGCCCAGGGTCCTATTTTGCCACGAAGCTTCCAGAAGAGACCGAAGAGGAGACGAAGTGGGGCCACGAGGTGGCCACACCCTAGGGCGGCGCGGCCTGGCCCTTGCCGCGCCGACCTGTGGTGTGGGGCCCTCGTGTGGCCCCCTGACCTGCCCTTCCGCCTACTTAAAGCCTCCGTCGCAAAACCCCCAGTACCGAGAGCCACGATACGGAAAACCTTCCAGAGACGCCGCCGCCGCCAATCCCATCTCGGGGGATTCAGGAGATCGCCTCCGGCACCCTGCCGAAGAGGGGAATCATCTCCCGGAGGACTCTACGCCGCCATGGTCGCCTCCGGAGTGATGAGTGAGTAGTTCACCCCTGGACTATGGGTCCATAGCAGTAGCTAGATGGTTGTCTTCTCGTCATTGTGCTTAATTGTCGGGTCTTGTGAGCTGCCTAACATGATCAAGATCATCTATCTGTAATTCTATATGTTGCGTTTGTTGGGATCCGATGAATAGAGAATAATATGTTATGTTGATTATCAATTCATGTCTATGTGTTGTTTATGATCTTGCATGCTCTCCGTTACTAGTAGATGCTCTGGCCAAGTAGATGCTTGTAACTCCAAGAGGGAGTATTTATGCTCGATAGTGGGTTCATGTCTCTGTGAATCTGGGGGAGTGACAGAAACCTCTAAGATTATGGATGTGCTGTTGCCACTAGGGATAAAACATTGGTGCTATGTTCGAGGATGTAGTTACTGATTACATTACGCGCAATACTTAATGCAATTGTCTGTTGTTAGCAACTTAATACTGGAGGGGGTTCGGATGATAACCTGAAGGTGGACTTTTTAGGCATAGATGCATGCTGGATAGCGGTCTATGTACTTTGTCGTAATGCCCAATTAAATCTCACTATACTCATCATAATATGTATGTGCATTGTTATACCCTCTCTATTTGTCAATTGCCCAACTGTAATTTGTTCACCCAACATGCTGTTTATCTTATGGGAGAGACACCTCTAGTGAACTGTGGACCCCGGTCCAATTCTCTATACTGAAATACAATCTACTGCAATACTGTTCTACTGTTTTCTGCAAACAATCATCATCCACACTATACATCTAATCCTTTGTTACAGCAAGCCGGTGAGATTGACAACCTCGCTGTTTCGTTGGGACAAAGTACTTTGGTTGTGTTGTGCAGGTTCCACGTTGGCGCCGGAATCTCTGGTGTTGCGCCGCACTACATCCCGCCGCCATCAACCTTCAACGTGTTTCTTGACTCCTACTGGTTCGATTAAACCTTGGTTTCTTACTGAGGGAAACTTGCCGCTATGCGCATCACACCTTCCTCTTGGGGTTCCCAACGGACGTGTCAACTACACGCATCAAGCAAATTTCTGGCGCTGTTGCCGGGGATCTGAAGAAAAGTTACATCACAAAGATCTCTGACTCCCACGTCAACTACACGCCATCACGAAATTTCTGGCGCCGTTGCCGGGGAGATCAAGACACGCTGCAAGGGGAGTCTCCACATCCCAATCTCTTTACTTTGTTTTTGTCTTGCTTAGTTTTATTTACTATTTTGTTTGCTGCACTAAATCAAAATACAAAAAAATTAGTTGCTAGTTTTACTTTATTTGCTATCTTGTTTGCTATATCAAAAACACAAAAAAATTAGTTACTTGCATTTACTTTATCTAGTTTGTTTTATTTACTGTTGCTAAAATGAACACCCCTGAAAATACTAAGTTGTGTGATTTCACAACCACAAATAATAATGATTTCTTATGCACACCTATTGCTCCACCTGCTACTACAGCAGAATTCTTTGAAATTAAACCTGCTTTACTGAATCTTGTTATGCGAGAGCAATTTTCTGGTGTTAGTTCTGATGATGCTGCTGCCCATCTTAATAATTTTGTTGAACTATGTGAAATGCAAAAGTATAAGGATGTAGATGGTGATATTATTAAATTGAAATTGTTTCCTTTCTCATTAAGAGGAAGAGCTAAAGATTGGTTGCTATCTCTGCCTAAGAATAGTATTGATTCATGGACTAAATGCAAGGATGCTTTTATTGGTAGATATTATCCCCCTGCTAAAATTATATCTTTGAGGAGTAGCATAATGAATTTTAAACAATTAGATACTGAGCATGTTGCACAAGCATGGGAAAGAATGAAATCTTTGGTTAAAAATTTCCCAACTCATGGACTGACTACTTGGATGATCATCCAAACCTTTTATGCAGGACTGAATTTTTCTTCGCGGAACCTATTGGATTCAGCTGCTGGAGGTACCTTTATGTCCATCACCTTGGGGGCGGCTAGAAAGCTTCTTGATGATATGATGATTAATTACTCTGAATGGCACACGGAAAGAGCTCCACAAGATAAGAAGGTAAATTCTGCCGAAGAAACCTCTTCCTTGAGTGAAAAGATTGATGCTATTATGTCTATGCTTGTGAATGATAGGATTAATATTGATCCTAATAATGTTCCGTTAGCTTCATTGGTTGCCCAAGAAGAACATGTTGATGTAAACATCATTAAAAATAATGATTTCAACAACAATGCTTATCGCAACAATTCTAGTAATAACTATAGGCCATATCCTTATAATAATGGTAACGGTTATGCTAATTCTTATGGGAATTCTTACAATAATAATAGAAATACACCCCCTGGACTTGAAGCTATGCTTAAAGAATTTATTAGTACACAAACTGCCTTTAACAAATCTGTTGAGGAAAAACTCAATAAAATTGATATTCTCGCTTCTAAGGTTGATAGTCTTGCCTCTGATGTTGATCTTTTGAAATCGAAAGTTATGCCTAATAGGGATATTGAAAATAAAATTGTTACTACAGCAAATGCCATCCAAGTTATAATTAATGAGAATATAAGATTGATGGCTGAATTGCGTGCTAGGTGGGATAGAGAAGAAAATGAAAAACTAGCTAAAGAGAAAAATGTAGCTAAAGTTTGGACTATTACCACCACAAGTAATGTTGATTCTTCACATGTTGCTGCACCTCCTACTATTAATGGTAAAATAATTAGTGTTGGCAATGTTTCTACTCCTAGTGCAAAGCGTACAAAACTGCCTGAAATTGCTAAAACTGAAATCGCTCGTGATAAAACTGCTGAAATTTTTTCCAACCTTGGGGATGATGATCCCATTGCTGTAGCTCATAATGATTTAGATTTTGATGATTGCCACATCTCTGAAGTTATAAAGTTCTTACAAAAACTTGCTAAGAGTCCCAACGCTAGCACTGTAAACTTGGCTTTCACAAAACATATTACAAATGCTCTCATAAAAGCTAGAGAAGAGAAACTAAAACTTGAAACTTCTATTCCTAGAAAGCTAGAGGATGGTTGGGAACCCATCATTAAAATGAGGGTCAATGATTTTGATTGTAATGCTTTATGTGATCTTGGTGCAAGTATTTCTGTTATGCCTAAGAAAGTCTATGATATGCTTGACTTGCCACCATTGAAAAATTGTTATTTGGATGTTAATCTCGCTGATAATGCTAAAAAGAAACCTTTGGGGAGAGTTGATAATGTTCATATTATGGTTAACAATAACCTTGTCCCCGTTGATTTTGTTGTCTTGGATATTGAATGCAATGCATCTTGCCCCATTATATTGGGAAGACCTTTTCTTCGAACCGTTGGTGCTACTATTGATATGAAGGAAGGTAATATTAAATATCAATTTCCTCTCAAGAAAGGTATGGAACACTTCCCTAGAAAGAGAATGAAGTTACCTTTTGATTCTATTATTAGAACAAATTATGATGTTGACACTTCGTCTCTTGATAATATTTGATACACACTTTCTGCGCCTAGCTGAAAGGCGTTAAAGAAAAGCGCTTATGGGAGACAACCCATGTTTTTACTACAGTACTTTGTTTTTATTTTGAGTCTTGGAAGTTGTTTACTACTGTAGCAACCTCTCCTTATCTTAGTTTAGTGTTTTGTTGTGCCAAGTAAAGTCGTTGATAGTAAAGTTCATACTAGATTTGCATTACTGCGCAGAAACAGATTTCTTTGCTGTCACGAATCTGGGCTGTTTTCTCTGTAGGTAACTCAGAAAATTATGCCAATTTAAGTGAGTGATCCTCAGATATGTACGCAACTTTCATTCAATTTGAGCATTTTCATTTGAGCAAGTCTGGTGCCTCGATAAAATTCGTCAATACGAACTGTTCTGTTTTGACAGATTCTGCCTTTTATTTCGCATTGCCTCTTTTGCTATGTTGGATGAATTTCTTTGATCCATTAATGTCCAGTAGCTTTATGCAATGTCCAGAAGTGTTAAGAATGATTGTGTCACCTCTGAACATGTTAATTTTTATTGTCCACTAACCCTTTAATGAGTTGTTCTAAGTTTGGTGTGGAGGAAGTTTTCAAGGATCAAGAGAGGAGTATGATGCAATATGATCAAGCAGAGTGAAAGCTCTAAGCTTGGGGATGCCCCGGTGGTTCACCCCTGCATATTTTAAGAAGACTCAAGCGTCTAAGCTTGGGGATGCCCAAGGCATCCCCTTCTTCATCGACAACACTATCAGGTTCCTCCCCTGAAACTATATTTTTATTCCATCACATCTTATGTGCTTTGCTTGGAGCGTCGGTTTGTTTTTGTTTTTTGTTTTGTTTGAATAAAATGGATCCTAGCATTCACTGTATGGGAGAGAGACACGCTCCGCTGTAGCATATGGACAAGTATGTCCTTAGGCTTTACTCATAGTATTCATGGCGAAGTTTCTTCTTCGTTAAATTGTTATATGGTTGGAATTGAAAAATGATACATGTAGTAAGTTGCTAAAATGTCTTGGGTAATGTGATACTTGGCAATTGTTGTGCTCATGTTTAAGCTCTTGCATCATACACTTTGCACCCATTAATGAAGAAATACATAGAGCATGCTAAAATTTGGTTTGCATATTTGGTCTCTCTAAGGTCTAGATAATTTCTAGTATTGAGTTTGAACAACAAGGAAGACGGTGTAGAGTCTTATAATGTTTACAATATGTCTTTTATGTGAGTTTTGCTGCACCGCTTCATCCTTGTGTTTGTTTCAAATAAGCCTTGCTAGCCTAAACCTTGTATCGAGAGGGAATACTTCTCATGCATCCAAAATCTTTGAGCCAACCACTATGCCATTTGTGTCCACCATACCTACCTACTACATGGTATTTCTCCGCCATTCCAAAGTAAATTGCTTGAGTGCTACTGATACGCGTACAGCACGCGTCCGTTGGGAACCCCAAGAGGAAGGTGTGATGCGTACAGCGGCAAGTTTTCCCTCAGTATGAAACCAAGGTTTATCGAACCAGTAGGAGCCAAGAAGCACGTTGAAGGTTGATGGCGGCGGGATGTAGTGCGGCGCAACACCAGGGATTCCGGCGCCAACGTGGAACCTGCACAACACAAACCAAGTACTTTGCCCCAACAAAACAACGAGGTTGTCAATCTCACCGGCTTGCTGTAACAAAGGATTAGATGTATAGTGTGGATGATGATTGTTTGCAGAAAACAGTAGAACAAGTATTGCAGCCGATTGTATTTCAGTATAGAGAATTGGACCGGGGTCCACAGTTCACTAGAGGTGTCTCTCCCATAAGATAAACAGCATGTTGGGTGAACAAATTACAGTTGGGCAATTGACAAATAAAGAGGGCATGACCATGCACATACATATTATGATGAGTATTGTGAGATCTAATTGGGCATTACGACAAAGTACATAGACCGCTATCCAGCATGCATCTATGCCTAAAAAGTCCACCTTCAGGTTATCATCCGAACCCCCTCCAGTATTAAGTTGCTAACAACAGACAATTGCATTAAGTATTGCGCGTAATGTAATCAGTAACTATGTCCTTGAACATAGCACCAATGTTTTATCCCTAGTGGCAACAGCACATCCATAATCTTAGAGATTTCTGTCACTTCCCCAGATTCACGGAGACATGAACCCACTATCGAGCATAAATACTCCCTCTTGGAGTTACAAGCATCTAGTTGGCCAGAGCATCTACTAGTAATGGAGAGCATGCAAGATCATAAACAACACATAGACATAACTTTGATAATCAACATAACAAGTATTCTCTATTCATCGGATCCCAACAAACGCAACATATAGAATTACAGATAGATGATCTTGATCATGTTAGGCAGCTCACAAGACCCGACAATTAAGCACAATGGGGAGAAGACAACCATCTAGCTACTGCTATGGACCATAGTCCAGGGGTAGACTACTCACACATCACTCCGGAGGCGACCATGGCGGCGTAGAGTCCTCCGGGAGATGATTCCCCTCTCCGGCAGGGTGCCGGAGGCGATCTCCTGAATCCCCCGAGATGGGATTGGCGGCGGCGGCGTCTCTGTAAGGTTTTCCATATCGTGGCTCTCGGTACTGGAGGTTTCGCGACGGAGGCTTTAAGTAGGTGGAAGGGCAGGTCAGGAGGCGGCACGAGGGGCCCACACCCTAGGTCGGCGCGGCCAGGGCTTGGGCCGCGCCGCCCTATGGTGTCGCCACCTCGTGGCCCCACTTCGTCTTCTCTTCGGTCTTCTGGAAGCTTCGTGGCAAAATAGGACCCTGGGCGTTGATTTCGTCCAATTCCGAGAATATTTCGTTACTAGGATTTCTGAAACCAAAAACAGCAGAACAAAGAATCGGCACTTCGGCATCTTGTTAATAGGTTAGTTCCAGAAAATGCACGAATATGACATAAAGTGTGCATAAAACATGTAGATATCATCAATAATGTGGCATGGAACACAAGAAATTATCGATACGTCGGAGACGTATCAGCATCCCCAAGCTTAGTTCTGCTCGTCCCGAGCAGGTAAAACGATAACAAAGATAATTTCTGGAGTGACATGCCATCATAACCTTGATCATACTATTTGTAAAGCATATGTAGTGAATGCAGCGATCAAAACAATGTATATGACATGAGTAAACAAGTGAATCATATAGCAAAGACTTTTCATGAATAGTACTTCAAGACAAGCATCAATAAGTCTTGCATAAGAGTTAACTCATAAAGCAATAATTCAAAGTAAAAGCATTGAAGCAACACAAGGGAAGATTAAGTTTCAGCGGTTGCTTTCAACTTGTAACATGTATATCTCATGGATATTGTCATCATAGAGTAATATAATAAGTGCAATATGCAAGTATGTAGGAATCAATGCACAGTTCACACAAGTGTTTGCTTCTTGAGGTGGAGAGAAATAGGTGAACTGACTCAACAATGAAAGTAAAAGAATGGTCCTCCATAGAGGAAAAGCATCGATTGCTATATTTGTGCTAGAGCTTTGATTTTGAAAACATGAAACAATTTTTTCAACGGTAGTAATAAAGCATATGTATCATGTAAATTATATCTTACAAGTTGCAAGCCTCATGCATAGTATACTAATAGTGCCCGCACCTTGTCCTAATTAGCTTGGACTACCGGATCATCGCAATGCACATGTTTTGACCAAGTGTCACAAAGGGGTACCTCTATGCCGCCTGTACAAAGGTCTAAGGAGAAAGCTCGCATCGGATTTCTCGCTATTGATTATTCTCAACTTAGACATCCATACCGGGACAACATAGACAACAGATAATGGACTCCTCTTTTATGCATAAGCATGTAACAACAATTAATAATTTTCTCATATGAGATTGAGGATATATGTCCGAAACTGAAACTTCCACCATGGATCATGGCTTTAGTTAGCGGCCCAATGTTCTTCTCTAACAATATGCATGCTTAACCATAAGGTGGTAGATCTCTCTTACTTCAGACAAGACGAACATGCATAGCAACTCACATGAAATTCAACAAAGAGTAGTTGATGGCGTCCCAAGTGAACATGGTTATCGCACAACAAGCAACTTAATAAGAGATAAAGTGCATAAGTACATATTCAATACCACAATAGTTTTTAAGCTATTTGTCCCATGAGCTATATATTGCAAAGGTGAATGATGGAATTTTAAAGGTAGCACTCAAGCAATTTACTTTGGAATGGCGGAGAAATACCATGTAGTAGGTAGGTATGGTGGACACAAATGGCATAGTGGTTGGCTCAAGGATTTTGGATGCATGCGAAGTATTCCCTCTCGATACAAGGTTTAGGCTAGCAAGGTTATTTTGAAACAAACACAAGGATGAACCGGTGCAGCAAAACTCACATAAAAGACATATTGAAAACATTATAAGACTCTACACCATCTTCCTTGTTGTTCAAACTCAATACTAGAAATTATCTTGACCTTAGAGAGACCAAATATGCAAACCAAATTTTAGCATGCTCTATGTATTTCTTCATTAATGGGTGCAAAGCATATGATGCAAGAGCTTAAACATGAGCACAACAATTGCCAAGTATCACATTATCCAAGACATTATAGCAAATTACTACATGTATCATTTTCCAATTCCAACCATATAACAATTTAGCGAAGAAGAAACTTCGCCATGAATACTATGAGTAAAGCCTAAGGACATACTTGTCCATATGCTACAGCGGAGCGTGTCTTTCTCCCACAAAGTGAATGCTAGGATCCATTTTATTCAAACAAAACAAAAACAAAAACAAACCGACGCTCCAAGAAAAGCACATAAGATGTGATGGAATAAAAATATAGTTTCAGGGGAGGAACCTGATAATTTGTCGATGAAGAAGGGGATGCCTTGGGCATCAAGGCATCCCCAAGCTTAGACGCTTGAGTCTTCTTAGAATATGCAGGGGTGAACCACCGGGGCATCCCCAAGCTTAGAGCTTTCACTCTCCTTGATCATATTACATCATACTCCTCTCTTGATCCTTGAAAACTTCCTCCACACCAAACTTAGAACAACACATTAGAGGGTTAGTGGACAATAAAAATTAACATGTTCAGAGGTGACACAATCATTCTTAACACTTCTGGACATTGCATAAAGCTACTGGACATTAATGGATCAAAGAAATTCATCCAACATAGCAAAAGAGGCAATGCGAAATAAAAGGCAGAATCTGTCAAAACAGAACAGTTCGTATTGACGAATTTTATCCAGGCACCAGACTTGCTCAAATGAAAATGCTCAAACTGAATGAAAGTTGCGTACATATCTGAGGATCACTCACGTAAATTGGCATAATTTTCTGAGTTACCTACGGAGAAAACAGCCCAGATTCGTGACAGCAAAAAAATCTGTTTCTGCGTAGTAATCCAAATCTAGTATGAACTTTACTATCAACGACTTTACTTGGCACAACAAAACACTAAACTAAGATAAGGAGAGGTTGCTACAGTAGTAAACAACTTCCAAGACACAAAATAAAAACAAAGTACTGTAGTAAAAACCATGGGTTGTCTCCCATAAGTGCTTTTCTTTAACGCCTTTCAGCTAGGCGCAGAAAGTGTGTATCAAGTATTATCAAGAGACGAAGTGTCAACATCATAATTTGTTCTAATAATAGAATCAAAAGGTAACTTCATTCTCTTTCCAGGGAAGTGTTCCATACCTTTCTTGAGAGGAAATTGATATTTTATATTACCTTCCTTCATATCAATGATAGCACCAACAGTTCGAAGAAAAGGTCTTCCCAATATAATGGGACAAGATGCATTGCATTCAATATCCAAGACAACAAAATCAACGGGGACAAGGTTATTGTTAACGGTAATGCGAACATTATCAACTTTCCCCAAAGGTTTCTTTGTAGAATGATCAGCAAGATTAACATCCAAATAACAATTTTTCAGCGGTGGCAAGTCAAGCATATTATAAATTTTCTTAGGCATAACAGAAATACTTGCACCAAGATCACATAAAGCATTACAATCAAAATCTTTAACCTTCATCTTAATGATGGGCTCCCAACCATCCTCTAGCTTTCTAGGAATAGAAGCTTCGCGCTCTAGTTTCTCTTCTCTAGCTTTTATGAGAGCATTTGTAATATGTTGCGTGAAAGCCAAATTTATAGCACTAGCATTAGGATTTTTAGCAAGTTTTTGCAAGAACTTTATAACTTCAGAGATGTGGCAATCATCAAAATTCAAACCATTATAATCTAAAGCAATGGGATCATCATCCCCAATGTTGGAAAAAATTTCAGCAGCTTTATCACAGGCAGTTTCAGCAGTTTTAGCAGTTTCAGGCAGTTTCTCGCGCTTTGCATTAGAAGTGGAAACATTGCTAACACCAATTCTTTTATTATTAATAGTAGGAGGTGCAGCAACATGTGTAGCATTAGCATTACTAGTCGTGGTAATAGTCCAAACTTTAGCTACATTCTTCTCTTTAGCTAGTTTTTCATTTTCTTCTCTATCCCACCTAGCACGCAGTTCAGCCATTAATCTTATATTCTCATTAATTCTAACTTGGATGGCATTTGCTGTAGTAACAATTTTATTTTCAATATCCCTATTAGGCATAACTTTCAATTTCAAAAGATCTACATCAGCAGCAAGACTATCGACTTTAGAAGCAAGTATATCAATTTTCCTAAGCTTTTCTTCAACAGATTTGTTAAAAGCAGTTTGTGTACTAATAAATTCTTTAAGCATGGCTTCAAGTCCAGGGGGTGTGTTCCTATTATTATTGTAAAAATTCCCATAAGAATTAGCATAACCGTTACCATTATTATAAGGATATGGCCTATAGTTATTACTAGAATTGTTCCGATAAGCATTGTTGTTGAAATTATTATTTTTAATGAAGTTTACATCAACATGTTCTTCTTGGGCAACCAATGAAGCTAACGGAACATTATTAGGATCAACATTAGTCCTATCATTCACAAGCATAGACATAATAGCATCAATCTTATCACTCAAGGAAGAGGTTTCTTCGATGAATTTACCTTCTTACCTTGTGGAGCTCTTTCCGTGTGCCATTCAGAGTAATTGATCATCATATTATCAAGAAGCTTTGTTGCTTCACCAAGAGTGATGGACATAAAGGTACCTCCAGCAGCTGAATCCAATAAATTCCGCGAAGAAAAATTTAGTCCTGCATAGAAGGTTTGGATGATCATCCAAGTAGTCAGTCCATGGGTTGGACAATTTTTAACCAGAGATTTCATTCTTTCCCATGCTTGTGCAACATGTTCAGTATCTAATTGTTTAAAATTCATTATGCTACTCCTCAAAGATATAATTTTAGCAGGGGGATAATATCTACCAATAAAAGCATCCTTGCATTTAGTCCATGAATCAATACTATTCTTAGGCAGAGATAGCAACCAATCTTTAGCTCTTCCTCTTAATGAGAAAGGGAACAATTTTAATTTTATAATGTCACCATCTACATCCTTATACTTTTGCATTTCACATAGTTCAACAAAATTATTAAGATGGGCAGCAGCATCATCAGAACTAACACCAGAAAATTGCTCTCGCATAACAAGATTTAGTAAAGCAGGTTTAATTTCAAAGAATTCTGCTGTAGTAGCAGGTGGAGAAATAGGTGTGCATAAGAAATCATTATTATTTGTGGTTGTGAAGTCACACAACTTAGTATTTTCAGGGGTAGCCATTTTAGCAACAGTAAATAAAGCAAACTAGATAAAGTAAATGCAAGTAACTAATTTTTTTTTGTGTTTTTGATATAGCAAACAAGATAGCAAATAAAGTAAAACTAGCAACTAATTTTTTTGTGTTTTGATTTAGTGCAGCAAACAAAGTAGTAAATAAAACTAAGCAAGACAAAAACAAAGTAAGGAGATTGGGAAGTGGAGACTCCCCTTGCAGCGTGTCTTGATCTCCCCGGCAACGGCGCCAGAAAAAGAGCTTGATACGCGTACATCACGCGTCCGTTGGGAACCCCAAGAGGAAGGTGTGATGCGTACAGCGGCAAGTTTTCCCTCAGTATGAAACCAAGGTTTATCGAACCAGTAGGAGCCAAGAAGCATGTTGAAGGTTGATGGCGGCGGGATGTAGTGCGGCGCAACACCAGGGATTCCGGCGCCAACGTGGAACCTGCACAACACAAACCAAGTACTTTGCCCCAACGAAACAGCGAGGTTGTCAATCTCACCGGCTTGCTGTAACAAAGGATTAGATGTATAGTGTGGATGATGATTGTTTGCAGAAAACAGTAGAACAAGTATTGCAGTAGATTGTATTTCAGTATAGAGAATTAGACCGGGGTCCACAGTTCACTAGAGGTGTCTCTCCCATAAGATAAACAGCATGTTGGGTGAACAAATTACAGTTGGGCAATTGACAAATAAAGAGGGCATGACCATGCACATACATATTATGATGAGTATTGTGAGATTTAATTGGGCATTACGACAAAGTACATAGACCGCTATCCAGCATGCATCTATGCCTAAAAAGTCCACCTTCAGGTTATCATCCGAACCCCCTCCAGTATTAAGTTGCTAACAACAGACAATTGCATTAAGTATTGCACGTAATGTAATCAGTAACTACGTCCTTGAACATAGCACCAATGTTTTATCCCTAGTGGCAACAGCACATCCATAATCTTAGAGATTTCTGTCACTTCCCCAGATTCACGGAGACATGAACCCACTATCGAGCATAAATACTCCCTCTTGGAGTTACAAGCATCTACTTGGCCAGAGCATCTACTAGTAACGGAGAGCATGCAAGATCATAAACAACACATAGACATAACTTTGATAATCAACATAACAAGTATTCTCTATTCATCGGATCCCAACAAACACAACATATAGAATTACAGATAGATGATCTTGATCATGTTAGGCAGCTCACAAGACCCGACAATTAAGCACAATGGGGAGAAGACAACCATCTAGCTACTGCTATGGACCCATAGTCCAGGGGTAGACTACTCACACATCACTCCGGAGGCGACCATGGCGGCGTAGAGTCCTCCGGGAGATGATTCCCCTCTCCGGCAGGGTGCCGGAGGCGATCTCCTGAATCCCCCGAGATGGGATTGGCGGCGGCGGCGTCTCAGTAAGGTTTTCCGTATCGTGGCTCTCGGTACTGGGGGTTTCGCGACGGAGGCTTTAAGTAGGCGGAAGGGCAGGTCAGGAGGCGGCACGAGGGGCCCACACCCTAGGTCGGCGCGGCCAGGGCTTGGGCCGCGCCGCCCTATGGTGTCGCCACCTCGTGGCCCCACTTCGTCTTCTCTTCGGTCTTCTGGAAGCTTCGTGGAAAAATAGGACCCTGGGCGTTGATTTCGTCCAATTCCGAGAATATTTCGTTACTAGGATTTCTGAAACCAAAAACAGCAGAAAAACAGAATCGGCACTTCGGCATCTTGTTAATAGGTTAGTTCCAGAAAATGCACGAATATGACATAAAGTGTGCATAAAACATGTAGATATCATCAATAATGTGGCATGGAACACAAGAAATTATCGATACGTCAGAGACGTATCAGCTACCTTTAAATTCCATCATTCACCTTTGCAATATATAGCTCATGGGACAAATAGCTTAAAAACTATTGTGGTATTGAATATGTACTTATGCACTTTATCTCTTATTAAGTTTCTTGTTGTGCGATAACCATGTTTCTGGGGACGCCATCAACTATTGTTTGTTGAATATCATGTGAGTTACTATGCATGTCCGTCTTGTCTGAAGTAAGAGAGATCTACCACCTTATGGTTAAGCATGCATATTGTTAGTGAAGAACATTGGGCCGCTAACTAAAGCCATGATCCATGGTGGAAGTTTCAGTTTTGGACATATATCCTCAATCTCATATGAGAATAATAATTGTTGCCACATGCTTATGCATTAAAGAGGAGTCCATTATCTGTTGTCCATGTTGTCCCGGTATGGATGTCTAAGTTGAGAATAATCAAAAGCGAGAAATCCAAAATGCGAGCTTTCTCCTTAGACCTTTGTACAGGCGGCATGGAGGTACCCCATTGTGACACTTGGTTAAAACATGTGTATTGCGATGATCCGGTAGTCCAAGCTAATTAGGACAAGGTGCGGGCACTATTAGTATACTATGCATGAGGCTTGCAACTTGTAAGATATAATTTACATAACTCATATGCTTTATTACTACCGTTGACAAAATTGTTTCATGTTTTCAAAATAAAAGCTCTAGCACAAATATAGCAATCGATGCTTTTCCTCTATGGAGGACCATTCTTTTACTTTTATTGTTGAGTCAGTTCACCTATTTCTCTCCACCTCAAGAAGCAAACACTTGTGTGAACTGTGCATTGATTCCTACATACTTGCATATTGCACTTATTATATTACTCTATGTTGACAATTATCCATGAGATCTACATGTTATAAGTTGAAAGCAACCGCTGAAACTTAATCTTCCTTTGTGTTGCTTCAATACCTTTACTTTGATTTATTGCTTTATGAGTTAACTCTTATGCAAGACTTATTGATGCTTGTCTTGAAGTACTATTCATGAAAAGTCTTTGCTATATGATTCACTTGTTTACTCATGTCATATACATTGTTTTGATCGCTGCATTCATTACATATGTTTACAAATAGTATGATCAAGGTTATGATGGCATGTCACTCCAGAAATTATCTTTGTTATCGTTTTACCTTGGACGAAGCAGAACTAAGCTTGGGGATGCTGATACGTCTCCGACGTATCGATAATTTCTTGTGTTCCATACCACATTATTGATGATATCTACATGTTTTATGCACACTTTATGTCATATTCGTGCATTTTCTGGAACTAACCTATTAACAAGATGCCGAAGAGCCAGTTGCTATTTTCTGCTGTTTTTGGTTTCAGAAATCCTAGTAACGAAATATTCTCAGAATTGGACGAAATCAACGCCCAGGGTCCTATTTTGCCACGAAGCTTCCAGAAGACCGAAGAGGAGACGAAGTGGGGCCACGAGGTGGCCACACCCTAGGGCGGCGCGGCCTGGCCCTTGGCCGCGCCGACCTGTGGTGTGGGGCCCTTGTGTGGCCCCCTGACCTGCCCTTCCGCCTACTTAAAGCCTCCGTCGCAAAACCCCCAGTACCGAGAGCCACGATACGGAAAACCTTCCAGAGACGCCGCCGCCGCCAATCCCATCTCGGGGGATTCAGGAGATCGCCTCCGGCACCCTGCCAGAGAGGGGAATCATCTCCCGGAGGACTCTACGCCGCCATGGTCGCCTCCGGAGTGATGAGTGAGTAGTTCACCCCTGGACTATGGGTCCATAGCAGTAGCTAGATGGTTGTCTTCTCCTCATTGTGCTTAATTGTCGGGTCTTGTGAGCTGCCTACCATGATCAAGATCATCTATCTGTAATTCTATATGTTGCGTTTGTTGGGATCCGATGAATAGAGAATACTATGTTATGTTGATTATCAATTCATGTCTATGTGTTGTTTATGATCTTGCATGCTCTCCGTTACTAGTAGATGCTCTGGCCAAGTAGATGCTTGTAACTCCAAGAGGGAGTATTTATGCTCGATAGTGGGTTCATGTCTCCGTGAATCTGGGGGGGTGACAGAAACCTCTAAGATTATGGATGTGCTGTTGCCACTAGGGATAAAACATTGGTGCTATGTTCGAGGATGTAGTTACTGATTACATTACGCGCAATACTTAATGCAATTGTCTGTTGTTAGCAACTTAATACTGGAGGGGGTTCGGATGATAACCTGAAGGTGGACTTTTTAGGCATAGATGCATGCTGGATAGCGGTCTATGTACTTTGTCGTAATGCCCAATTAAATCTCACTATACTCATCATAATATGTATGTGCATTGTTATGCCCTCTCTATTTGTCAATTGCCCAACTGTAATTTGTTCACCCAACATGCTGTTTATCTTATGGGAGAGACACCTCTAGTGAACTGTGGACCCCGGTCCAATTCTCTATACTGAAATACAATCTACTGCAATACTGTTCTACTGTTTTCTGCAAACAATCATCATCCACACTATACATCTAATCCTTTGTTACAGCAAGCCGGTGAGATTGACAACCTCGCTGTTTCGTTGGGGCAAAGTACTTTGGTTGTGTTGTGCAGGTTCTGCGTTGGCGCCGGAATCTCTGGTGTTGCGCCGCACTACATCCCGCCGCCATCAACCTTCAACGTGTTTCTTGACTCCTACTGGTTCGATTAAACCTTGGTTTCTTACTGAGGGAAACTTGCCGCTGTGCGCATCACACCTTCCTCTTGGGGTTCCCAACGGACGTGTCAACTACACGCATCAAGCAAATTTCTGGCGCCGTTGCCGGGGATCTAAAGAAAAGTTACATCACAAAGATCTCTGACTCCCACTGTTGGAGATATGCCCAAGAGGCAATAATAAAATGGTTATTATAGTATATCTTTGTGTTTATGATAATGTTTGCATACCATGCTATAATTGTATTAACCGAAACATTGATACATGTGTGTTATGTAAACAACAAGGAGTCCCTAGTAAGCCTCTTGTATAACTAGCTTGTTGATTAATGGATGATCATGGTTTCGTGATCATGAACATTGGATGTTATTAATAACAAGGTTATGTCATTAGGTGAATGATATAATGGACACACACCCAAATAAGCATAGCATAAGATCAAGTCATTAAGTTCAATTTGCTATAAGCTTTCGATACATAGTTGCCTAAGTCCTTCGACCATGAGATCATGTAAATCACTTACACTGGAAGGGTACTTTGATTACATCAAACGCCATTGCGTAAATGGGTGGTTATAAAGATGGGATTAAGTATTTGGAAAGTGTGAGTTGAGGCATATGGATCAATAGTGGGATTTGTCCATCCTGATGACGGATAGATATACTCTGGGCCCTCTCGGTGGAATGTCATCTGATTAGCTTGCAAGCATATGATTGGATCATAAGAGATGACATACCACGGTACGAGTAAAGAGTACTTGTCGGTAACGAGGTTGAACAAGGTATGGAGATACCGATGATCTAACCTCGGACAAGTAAAATATCGCGTGTCAAAGGGAATCGGCATCGTATGTAAATGGTTCAATCGATCACTAAGTCATCGTTGAATATGTGGGAGCCATTATGGATCTCCAGATCCCGCTATTGGTTATTGCTCGGAGAGGAGTCTCGACCATGTCTGCATAGTTCACGAACCGTAGGGTGACGCGCTTAAGGTTCGATGTCGCATAAGTAGATTTGGAATATGGTATGGAGACGAAGTTTGTTCGAAGTCTCGGTTGGGATCCAGGACATCACGAGGAGGTCCGGAATGGTCCGGAGAATAAGATTCATATAAGGAAAGTTGATTTCTAGGTTTCGGAAAAGTTCGGGATTTTTCCGGTGAAAGACCGGGAAGGTTCTAGAAGGTTCCGGGGGTCCCACCAGTGGGCCCATGACCCTAGGAGGCCTAGCATTGGCCGAGGGGATGCTCCCTGGCCTAATGGGCCAGGGGCACCTGCCCCTCAAAGCCCAGGCCGGCCAACCCTAGGGTTTTCCCCAAAACCCTAGGGGGGATCAACTTGGGGGGGGAAGAATTCCCCCTCCCCCCTTTGGCCGCCGGCCCTAGATGGGTTTGGGGCTTTGGGGGGCCACCCAAACCGACCTCCCCACCTATATAAAGAGGGGAGGGGTCAGGGGGGGCGTTCACCCCTTCAGACCTAGCTCTGGCCGCCCCCCTCTCTCCTCCATAGTGCTGTACCGGCTTGGCGAAGCCCTGCAGTTTTTCTCCTCCACCACCACCACCACGCCATCGTGCTGCTGGGATTCCGTGGAGATCTACCACACCTCCGCTGCCCGCTGGAACGGGGAGAGGACGGGCTTCATCGACACCGTACGCGCGACCGAGTACGGAAGTGCTGCCGGATTGCAACACTGGGGATGATCGTCTACACCAACAACGAGATCTAATCTCGTAGGCTTTGGAAATCTTCGAGGGTTAGTCTCACATCAATCTCGTTGCTTCGATCTTGTAGATTAGATCTTGGGTGTTCCATAGATTAGATCTTGGATTTATTCGTCTTGCGGTAGGAAAATTTTTGTTTTCTATGCTACGAACCCCATCAGTGGTATCAGAGCCATGTCTATGCATAGATCTGTTGCACGAGTAGAACACAATGGTTTTGTGGGCGGTGATGCTCTTGTTGCTTTAGTTTGTGTACTTTGCATCTTGCGGGATGGTGGGATGAAGCGGCCCGGGCTAACTTTACATGACCGCGTCTCATGAGACTTGCTCCACGCTTGACATGCAACTTGTATTGCATAAGTGGCTTTGCGGGTGTCTGTCTCTCCCACCATAGTGAAGATTACAATTTACTCTTTCTATTGACAACACTAGTATCACCGTTGTGGTTCATGTTCGTAGGTAGATTGGATCTTACTCGAAAACCCTAAACCACGTAAAATATGCAAACCAAATTAGAGGCGTCTAACTTGTTTTTGCAGGGTTTGGTGATGTGATATGGCCATGATGTGATGATGATTATATTTGATGTATGAGATGTTCATTATTGTATTATGGCAACCGGCAGGAGCCTAATGGTTGTCTTTAAATTTGTTAAGACATGCGTGTCTATTCATCATGTAATAGCTTTATTTCAAGTAGTTGTTATAGTAGCTATAAGTGATGGACAACCATGAAGCGGTGCCATGAACCTTGGTGCAATGCTGGTGATGATGGAGATCATGCTCGTGTGCTTTGGAGATGGAGATCAAAAGCACAAGAAGAAAGGCCATATCATATCACATATTATGAATTGCATGTGATGTTAATCCTTTATGCATCTTATCTTGCTTAGATCGAGACGGTAGCATTATAAGATGATCCCTCACATTAATATCAAGATAATAAAGTGTTCTCCCCTCGTATGCACCGTTGCTACAGTTCGTCGTTTTGAAGCATCTCGTGATGATCGGATGTGATAGATTCTACGTTCACATACAACGGGTGTAAGCCATGTTTGCACACGCGGAATACTTGGGTTTGCTTGGCGAGCCTAGCATGTACAGACATGGCCTCGGGACATAGGAAACCGAAAGGTTGAACACGAGTCATATGGATGATATGATCAACATGTTGATGTTCACCATTGAAGCTACATCATCTCACGTGATGATCGGTTTTGGTGTAGTGGATATGGATCGTGTGCCACTTAACAACCATGAGGGATGTTGTATTAAGTGGGAGTTCATTAGTAATTAGATTAAAACATGAACTAATTATCATGAACATAGTCTGAATAGTATTTTGAATTAAAGTTTGTAGAATTGGCATCTGTTTTCTACCATGCGCTAGTCTTGTAATTGAGATAGAAATATTGTTAAGTCTGACAAGTAACTTTACGGACTGGTACCGTATTGTTAAAGAATCAAGATGTGATTAAGTCCTAATGCAAAAAATTTAGTAAACCTCACATTGATGATTCAAAGAGCAATGGTTTCAATTAGTACCCAATCATCTTGTCTCCGTGAAACTTGAAGTTCAAATCCGTTTGAAAAGTAAGGAGCTGAAAATTTTGTTTTCAGAAATAAGCGAGGTATGAGATATATGTGATATCTAAGACCTTATTGCAAGATGATAGAATATAATCTGGTGAGACTACATAAACTCATAAGTTTTATGGGAATGTACGAAGATTGAAGACGCCAGGCGTCCCAATCCTCCAACTAAGTTGGGCACTAACGATATTCGCATATCCATGAAATGATCGTCCTTAGTATGCACCGTTGCTAAGACTCGTCGTTTCGAAGCATCACGTGATGATCGGGTGTGATAGATTCTACGTGTGCATACAACGGGTGCAAGCCAGATTTGCACATGTGAATACTGAGGTTAAACTTTACGAGCCTAGCATGTGCAGACATGGTCTCGGAAAGTCGTCATGATATGATGGATAAAATTATGACTGAAATTGTTCATCATATTACAAAGTTACTAATAGTGAAGTCTGGAACACTTGTCATATGATGATCAAATTCAAGGTAAGAACCTCAAGGTTATTGGTATTTGACCAATGGACCTAGAAGTTATTGAAGGTGAAGTGTTTTCTGAGAATGGGGAAAGCTAAAAGAGAAACCACAAAGATATTTTGGCAGAAAGAAAGGAAAAGACTAGAAAGTCTAGCTCAGGTGTATATAGATGATATACATGTTATGGATGTATTCCTTGCTTGGTCACATAATAAAATTCTTGGGTATTTGTACCAGATTGGTTGGTATGAGATGTCATACAATACAACGCAATACAAGAATACGATGGCCTAAGTGACTGATAAGGAATATGGTAATAATGCACGTCTGGAACATAATAAAGTGTTATTATGTTTGTCGTTGGCATTCTACCTAGCCCTTAGAGTTTATAATAAAGAACTTAATAAATTGTTATTTTGCTCTGGTCAAATGAAAACAACGAGTTGTTCAAATTATGACATTGCTCCATGTACGATGGATAAGTTATTATAAATCTTAATGGTGAAACACACATACATAACACTGACGCTAAAATGCCATAAGACAAACGATTTGAATTCCACTCATTAGTGGAACCGCCATTTAGGTCATGTTAGAAAGGAACGCATGAAGGAACTCCATTTGAATGGAATTTTTGGAGTCATATGATTTTTGAATCATTTGGCGCTTGCAAATCTCTTCTAAAAGGAAATGACTTAAATACCGTTCATAGGCCAAGAGTTGAATGGGCAACTAACTTAGTGGAAACATACATGATGATATATGTGGTTCACTGGGCATAGTTGTGTGCGGGAGATTCTTGTACTTCATGAAAACTTCCAACAATGAATTGAGTATATATATGTGGATATATTCGATAAGGAAGAGGTTTGAAACATTTGAATGGATTCAAATAAATTTCAGCATGAAGTGAAAATCATCGTAATAGAAAAGTCAAATATCTATGATTGGATCATAGTGGAAATATTTGAATTACGAGTTTTAGCGAACATCTAAGAGAGTTATGAAGTTGTTCTACAACTCACGTTTCTTGGAGTATCATAGTGATGATAAAGTGTCCGAGAGACGTATCCAAACCTTGTTGGATCAATGATGAGATAAAATAATATGAAGCCATTATATTTTTGTGGATTATGCTTTAGAGACTACCGCTTTTACACTGAATAGAGCATCATCATGATCCGTTGAAATGACACCGTACAAGTTATGGCATGGGTATAAACCCTAGTAGTCCTTTCTTAAAATTTTGGTATAAGTAAATGAGTTTACAACCAAAACCGGATGAATATCTTTGTTGGTTGTCCCAAGAGAATGGATTGGGAATTCTTCCCACTATGAAGTAAAAGACAAAAGTGTTTGTTAATGTTACTTGCTTATTTCCAAGAAATTGTTTTCTAGCGAAGTATTTGAGTGGGAGGACAATAGAACTTGATAAGGTTTATGAACCTGAGCATAATGATCAGAGTAGCGCAGCATCGGAAATGGTTCCTAAGCAGCTACGACAATCATGGCTCCCATGACTACAAAGTGTTTTAGCCATGGAGATCGAAGTACATATTGAACCTTGTAGGTATGGTTTACTTTGTGATCAAATAAATGATTTGTGGACAAAGGATTGATTTTGAACAATGATAAACCAACTGCAAACAAAGAAGTTATGATGGGCCCTGACTCCGTTAAAATGGCTATGCGCCATGAAATCCAAGATAGATGAATACTTTTTGAAAGTAAATGGATCTATAAAATAGATGGACTTGGATGGAATATCCTTAAAGAAGCTTGACTTATCGAAAAGTTGTTTACGACAAAGTTCAAAGAGTTGACTACGATAAGATTAGATCTTCCGTGGCAATGCTTGTAGTCTATGTGGATTATTCTAGTAATCGCTACATATTTCTTTTATGAGATATGATAGAAGGATGGCAGAAATACATTCCTTAGCAGAAGTGTGTATGAAGGATGTATACTAGATACAACCAAGAGTTTTTGCTAGTCCGTGGAATACTAGATAGGTATACGAACTTCAATTGGATGAAGTGAGTATCGCGGAGTTGGAATCTTTACCGGATGAAATAGTCAAAGAGTTTTTGATTTCACAAGAAACGATGAAGATGCTTGCATTTGCAAGAAATTAAGTGGGAGCGCTGAGACATATTTGTAACACTTTATGTAGATGACATATCGTTGATTATAAATAATGTAATTATATAATTGATTAAAAAGGTTTCATTGAGAATTAACTTCAATGAAAAGATATGGACTGAAACATATTTAGTGTCAAGATCTATGAAGATAGATTGAAACACATAATAAGTTTAAGTCAAAGTACATAGAATGAATATTGAAGTGGTTCAATATTAAGAAGGTGTTCTTTTCATGTAAAGGTTTAACAAGACTTGAGTGTATTTGACACTCGATGAGTAAAAACACATGAGTGATTTTAGATCACGAGTAATATGTACAAAGTCAGATATCATGTGCTCTAAAGTGTTACGAGCATATACCAGAATGATTCATGTAATGATCATTGGACAACAGTAACAATATCCCTGAGTGCTTTAGAAGAACCAAGGATATATATAGTTTTATATGGGTAATGACCAACAAATCGCTGTAAAGTGTTGCACCGATATTAGTTTGGTCACATATAAAATAAAATTTCAATCTAAATTAGGCTAAGTGTTATTTAAAAGGGTAGCACAATGAGCTAGAATATGTCTATGCCAGATTTAGATGAGTTCTAAATATTGTGACGGATTCTACAAATGAAGGCAGAGTATGTCATTGTTTTGACAATGACTGAGGATGTTAAGTCGAAAAGTTCTTTGAGAACTTGGTGTAGTTCCGATAGTGTCAGAACTTTGAAGCTATATTGTGTATGACAATATTAGTGACTTATTTTCAGACCGCGGAATTAAGGTTCCACCAGAGGACTAAGCATATACAATTAATGCCGACTCATTTGGAAAATGAGTGATGCGTTGAGACGCAAATGAATTGCAAAATACATACATTTCTGAACAGTCAGATCCGTTGACTAAAACCTCTCCCGTGAGCAAAACATGATAAAGCACCAGAAGGCCAAGGTGTTATATCTTTACAAATGTAAACTAGATTATTGACTCTAGTGCAAGTGGGAGACTGTTGGAGATATGCCCAAGAGGCAATAATAAAATGGTTATTATAGTATATCTTTGTGTTTATGATAATGTTTGCATACCATGCTATAATTGTATTAACCGAAACATTGATACATGTGTGTTATGTAAACAACAAGGAGTCCCTAGTAAGCCTCTTGTATAACTAGCTTGTTGATTAATGGATGATCATGGTTTCGTGATCATGAACATTGGATGTTATTAATAACAAGGTTATGTCATTAGGTGAATGATATAATGGACACACACCCAAATAAGCATAGCATAAGATCAAGTCATTAAGTTCAATTTGCTATAAGCTTTCGATACATAGTTGCCTAAGTCCTTCGACCATGAGATCATGTAAATCACTTACACCGGAAGGGTACTTTGATTACATCAAACGCCATTGCGTAAATGGGTGGTTATAAAGATGGGATTAAGTATTTGGAAAGTGTGAGTTGAGGCATATGGATCAATAGTGGGATTTGTCCATCCTGATGACGGATAGATATACTCTGGGCCCTCTCGGTGGAATGTCATCTGATTAGCTTGCAAGCATATGATTGGATCATAAGAGATGACATACCACGGTACGAGTAAAGAGTACTTGTCGGTAACGAGGTTGAACAAGGTATGGAGATACCGATGATCGAACCTCGGACAAGTAAAATATCACGTGACAAAGGGAATCGGCATCGTATGTAAATGGTTCAATCGATCACTAAGTCATCGTTGAATATGTGGGAGCCATTATGGATCTCCAGATCCCGCTATTGGTTATTGCTCGGAGAGGAGTCTCGACCATGTCTGCATAGTTCGCGAACCGTAGGGTGACGCGCTTAAGGTTCGATGTCGCATAAGTAGATTTGGAATATGGTATGGAGACGAAGTTTGTTCGGAGTCTCGGATGGGATCCAGGACATCACGAGGAGGTCCGGAATGGTCCGGAGAATAAGATTCATATAAGGAAAGTTGATTTCTAGGTTTCGGAAAAGTTCGGGATTTTTCCGGTGAAAGACCGGGAAGGTTCTAGAAGGTTCCGGGGGTCCCACCAGTGGGCCCACGACCCTAGGAGGCCTAGCATGGGCCGAGGGGATGCTCCCTGGCCTAATGGGCCAGGGGCACCTGCCCCTCAAAGCCCAGGCCGGCCAACCCTAGGGTTTTCCCCAAAACCCTAGGGGGGATCAACTTGGGGGGGGGAAGAATTCCCCCTCCCCCCTTTGGCCGCCGGCCCTAGATGGGTTTGGGGCTTTGGGGGGCCACCCAAACCGACCTCCCCCCTATATAAAGAGGGGAGGGGGCAGGGGGCGTTCACCCCTTCAGACCTAGCTCTGGCCGCCCCCCTCTCTCCTCCATAGTGCTGTACCGGCTTGGCGAAGCCCTGCAGTTTTTCTCCTCCACCACCACCACCACGCCGTCGTGCTGCTGGGATTCCGTGGAGATCTACCACACCTCCGCTGCCCGCTGGAACGGGGAGAGGACGGGCTTCATCGACACCGTACGCGCGACCGAGTACGGAAGTGCTGCCGGATTGCAGCACTGGGGATGATCGTCTACACCAACAACGAGATCTAATCTCGTAGGCTTTGGAAATCTTCGAGGGTTAGTCTCACATCAATCTCGTTGCTTCGATCTTGTAGATTAGATCTTGGGTGTTCCATAGATTAGATCTTGGATTTATTCATCTTGCGGTAGGAAATTTTTTGTTTTCTATGCTACGAACCCCATCAGTGGTATCAGAGCCATGTCTATGCATAGATGCATTTGCACGAGTAGAACACAATGGTTTTGTGGGCGGTGATGCTCTTGTTGCTTTAGTTTGTGTACTTTGCATCTTGCGGGATGGTGGGATGAAGCGGCCCGGGCTAACTTTACATGACCGCGTCTCATGAGACTTGCTCCACGCTTGACATGCAACTTGTATTGCATAAGTGGCTTTGCGGGTGTCTGTCTCTC
Organism: Lolium perenne; assembly: GCF_019359855.2. Lineage (NCBI taxonomy): Eukaryota > Viridiplantae > Streptophyta > Magnoliopsida > Poales > Poaceae > Lolium > Lolium perenne. Next base: position 49,018,209 of record NC_067244.2, read on the forward strand.
CCACCATAGTGAAGATTACAATTTACTCTTTCTATTGACAACACTAGTATCACCGTTGTGGTTCATGTTCGTAGGTAGATTGGATCTTACTCGAAAACCCTAAACCACGTAAAATATGCAAACCAAATTAGAGGCGTCTAACTTGTTTTTGCAGGGTTTGGTGATGTGATATGGCCATGATGTGATGATGATTATATTTGATGTATGAGATGTTCATTATTGTATTATGGCAACCGGCAGGAGCCTAATGGTTGTCTTTAAATTTGTTAAGACATGCGTGTCTATTCATCATGTAATAGCTTTATTTCAAGTAGTTGTTATAGTAGCTATAAGTGATGGACAACCATGAAGCGGTGCCATGAACCTTGGTGCAATGCTGGTGATGATGGAGATCATGCTCGTGTGCTTTGGAGATGGAGATCAAAAGCACAAGAAGAAAGGCCATATCATATCACATATTATGAATTGCATGTGATGTTAATCCTTTATGCATCTTATCTTGCTTAGATCGAGACGGTAGCATTATAAGATGATCCCTCACATTAATATCAAGATAATAAAGTGTTCTCCCCTCGTATGCACCGTTGCTACAGTTCGTCATTTTGAAGCATCTCGTGATGATCGGATGTGATAGATTCCACGTTCACATACAACGGGTGTAAGCCATGTTTGCACACGCGGAATACTTGGGTTTGCTTGGCGAGCCTAGCATGTACAGACATGGCCTCGGGACATAGGAAACCGAAAGGTTGAACACGAGTCATATGGATGATATGATCAACATGTTGATGTTCACCATTGAAGCTACATCATCTCACGTGATGATCGGTTTTGGTGTAGTGGATATGGATCGTGTGCCACTTAACAACCATGAGGGATGTTGTATTAAGTGGGAGTTCATTAGTAATTAGATTAAAATATGAACTAATTATCATGAACATAGTCTGAATAGTATTTTGAATTAAAGTTTGTAGAATTGGCATCTGTTTTCTACCATGCGCTAGTCTTGTAATTGAGATAGAAATATTGTTAAGTCTGACAAGTAACTTTACGGACTGGTACCGTATTGTTAAAGAATCAAGATATGATTAAGTCCTAATGCAAAAAATTTAGTAAACCTCACATTGATGATTCAAAGAGCAATGGTTTCAATTAGTACCCAATCATCTTGTCTCCGTGAAACTTGAAGTTCAAATCCGTTTGAAAAGTAAGGAGCTGAAAATTTTGTTTTCAGAAATAAGCGAGGTATGAGATATATGTGATATCTAAGACCTTATTGCAAGATGATAGAATATAATCTGGTGAGACTACATAAACTCATAAGTTTTATGGGAATGTACGAAGATTGAAGACGCCAGGCGTCCCAATCCTCCAACTAAGTTGGGCACTAACGATATTCGCATATCCATGAAATGATCGTCCTTAGTATGCACCGTTGCTAAGACTCGTCGTTTCGAAGCATCACGTGATGATCGGGTGTGATAGATTCTACGTGTGCATACAACGGGTGCAAGCCAGATTTGCACATGTGAATACTGAGGTTAAACTTTACGAGCCTAGCATGTGCAGACATGGTCTCGGAAAGTCGTCATGATATGATGGATAAAATTATGACTGAAATTGTTCATCATATTACAAAGTTACTAATAATGAAGTCTGGAACACTTGTCATATGATGATCAAATTCAAGGTAAGAACCTCAAGGTTATTGGTATTTGACCAATGGACCTAGAAGTTATTGAAGGTGAAGTGTTTTCTGAGAATGGGGAAAGCTAAAAGAGAAACCACAAAGATATTTTGGCAGAAAGAAAGGAAAAGACTAGAAAGTCTAGCTCAGGTGTATATAGATGATATACATGTTATGGATGTATTCCTTGCTTGGTCACATAATAAAATTCTTGGGTATTTGTACCAGATTGGTTGGTATGAGATGTCATACAATACAACGCAATACAAGAATACGATGGCCTAAGTGACTGATAAGGAATATGGTAATAATGCACGTCTGGAACATAATAAAGTGTTATTATGTTTGTCGTTGGCATTCTACCTAGCCCTTAGAGTTTATAATAAAGAACTTAATAAATTGTTATTTTGCTCTGGTCAAATGAAAACAACGAGTTGTTCAAATTATGACATTGCTCCATGTACGATGGATAAGTTATTATAAATCTTAATGGTGAAACACACATACATAACACTGACGCTAAAATGCCATAAGGCAAACGATTTGAATTCCACTCATTAGTGGAACCGCCATTTAGGTCATGTTAGAAAGGAACGCATGAAGGAACTCCATTTGAATGGAATTTTTGGAGTCATATGATTTTTGAATCATTTGGCGCTTGCAAATCTCTTCTAAAAGGAAATGACTTAAATACCGTTCATAGGCCAAGAGTTGAACGGGCAACTAACTTAGTGGAAACATACATGATGATATATGTGGTTCACTGGGCATAGTTGTGTGCGGGAGATTCTTGTACTTCATGAAAACTTCCAACAATGAATTGAGTATATATATGTGGATATATTCGATAAGGAAGAGGTTTGAAACATTTGAATGGATTCAAATAAATTTCAGCATGAAGTGAAAATCATCGTAATAGAAAAGTCAAATATCTATGATTGGATCATAGTGGAAATATTTGAATTACGAGTTTTAGCGAACATCTAAGAGAGTTATGAAGTTGTTCTACAACTCACGTTTCTTGGAGTATCATAGTGATGATAAAGTGTCCGAGAGACGTATCCAAACCTTGTTGGATCAATGATGAGATAAAATAATATGAAGCCATTATATTTTTGAGGATTATGCTTTAGAGACTACCACTTTTACACTGAATAGAGCATCATCATGATCCGTTGAAATGACACCATACAAGTTATGGCATGGGTATAAACCCTAGTAGTCCTTTCTTAAAATTTTGGTATAAGTAAATGAGTTTACAACCAAAACCGGATGAATATCTTTGTTGGTTGTCCCAAGAGAATGGATTGGGAATTCTTCCCACTATGAAGTAAAAGACAAAAGTGTTTGTTAATGTTACTTGCTTATTTCCAAGAAATTGTTTTCTAGCGAAGTATTTGAGTGGGAGGACAATAGAACTTGATAATGTTTATGAACCTGAGCATAATGATCAGAGTAGCGCAGCATCGGAAATGGTTCCGGAAGCAGCTACGACAATCATGGCTCCCATGACTACAAAGTGTTTTAGCCATGGAGATCGAAGTACATATTGAACCTTGTAGGTATGGTTTACTTTGTGATCAAATAAATGATTTGTGGACAAAGGATTGATTTTGAACAATGATAAACCAACTGCAAACAAAGAAGTTATGATGGGCCCTGACTCCGTTAAAATGGCTATGCGCCATGAAATCCAAGATAGATGAATACTTTTTGAAAGTAAATGGATCTATAAAATAGATGGACTTGGATGGAATATCCTTAAAGAAGCTTGACTTATCGAAAAGTTGTTTACGACAAAGTTCAAAGAGTTGACTACGATAAGATTAGATCTTCCGTGGCAATGCTTGTAGTCTATGTGGATTATTCTAGTAATCGCTACATATTTCTTTTATGAGATATGATAGAAGGATGGCAGAAATACATTCCTTAGCAGAAGTGTGTATGAAGGATGTATACTAGATACAACCAAGAGTTTTTGCTAGTCCGTGGAATACTAGATAGGTATACGAACTTCAATTGGATGAAGTGAGTATCGCGGAGTTGGAATCTTTACCGGATGAAATAGTCAAAGAGTTTTTGATTTCACAAGAAACGATGAAGATGCTTGCATTTGCAAGAAATTAAGTGGGAGCGCTGAGACATATTTGTAACACTTTATGTAGATGACATATTGTTGATTATAAATAATGTAATTATATAATTGATTAAAAAGGTTTCATTGAGAATTAACTTCAATGAAAAGATATGGACTGAAACATATTTAGTGTCAAGATCTATGAAGATAGATTGAAACACATAATAAGTTTAAGTCAAAGTACATAGAATGAATATTGAAGTGGTTCAATATTAAGAAGGTGTTCTTTTCATGTAAAGGTTTAACAAGACTTGAGTGTATTTGACACTCGATGAGTAAAAACACATGAGTGATTTTAGATCACGAGTAATATGTACAAAGTCAGATATCATGTGCTCTAAAGTGTTACGAGCATATACCAGAATGATTCATGTAATGATCATTGGACAACAGTAACAATATCCCTGAGTGCTTTAGAAGAACCAAGGATATATATAGTTTTATATGGGTAATGACAAACAAATCGCCGTAAAGTGTTGCACCGATATTAGTTTGGTCACATATAAAATAAAATTTCAATCTCAATTAGGCTAAGTGTTATTTAAAAGGGTAGCACAATGAGCTAGAATATGTCTATGCCAGATTTAGATGAGTTCTAAATATTGTGACGGATTCTACAAATGAAGGCAGAGTATGTCATTGTTTTGACAATGACTGAGGATGTTAAGTCGAAAAGTTCTTTGAGAACTTGGTGTAGTTCCGATAGTGTCAGAACTTTGAAGCTATATTGTGTATGACAATATTAGTGACTTATTTTCAGACCGCGGAATTAAGGTTCCACCAGAGGACTAAGCATATACAATTAATGCCGACTCATTTGGAAAATGAGTGATGCGTTGAGACGCAAATGAATTGCAAAATACATACATTTCTGAACAGTTAGATCCGTTGACTAAAACCTCTCCCGTGAGCAAAACATGATAAAGCACCAGAAGGCCAAGGTGTTATATCTTTACAAATGTAAACTAGATTATTGACTCTAGTGCAAGTGGGAGACTGTTGGAGATATGCCCAAGAGGCAATAATAAAATGGTTATTATAGTATATCTTTGTGTTTATGATAATGTTTGCATACCATGCTATAATTGTATTAACCGAAACATTGATACATGTGTGTTATGTAAACAACAAGGAGTCCCTAGTAAGCCTCTTGTATAACTAGCTTGTTGATTAATGGATGATCATGGTTTCGTGATCATGAACATTGGATGTTATTAATAACAAGGTTATGTCATTAGGTGAATGATATAATGGACACACACCCAAATAAGCATAGCATAAGATCAAGTCATTAAGTTCAATTTGCTATAAGCTTTCGATACATAGTTGCCTAAGTCCTTCGACCATGAGATCATGTAAATCACTTACACCGGAAGGGTACTTTGATTACACCAAACGCCATTGCGTAAATGGGTGGTTATAAAGATGGGATTAAGTATTTGGAAAGTGTGAGTTGAGGCATATGGATCAATAGTGGGATTTGTCCATCCTGATGACGGATAGATATACTCTGGGCCCTCTCGGTGGAATGTCATCTGATTAGCTTGCAAGCATATGATTGGATCATAAGAGATGACATACCACGGTACGAGTAAAGAGTACTTGTCGGTAACGAGGTTGAACAAGGTATGGAGATACCGATGATCGAACCTCGGACAAGTAAAATATCGCGTGACAAAGGGAATCGGCATCGTATGTAAATGGTTCAATCGATCACTAAGTCATCGTTGAATATGTGGGAGCCATTATGGATCTCCAGATCCCGCTATTGGTTATTGCTCGGAGAGGAGTCTCGACCATGTCTGCATAGTTCGCGAACCGTAGGGTGACGCGCTTAAGGTTCGATGTCGCATGAGTAGATTTGGAATATGGTATGGAGACGAAGTTTGTTCGGAGTCTCGGATGGGATCCAGGACGTCACGAGGAGGTCCGGAATGGTCCGGAGAATAAGATTCATATAAGGGAAGTTGATTTCTAGGTTTCGGAAAAGTTCGGAATTTTTCCGGTGGATGACCGGGAAGGTTCTAGAAGGTTCCGGGGGTCCCACCAGTGGGCCCACGACCCTAGGAGGCCTAGCATGGGCCGAGGGGATGCTCCCTGGCCTAATGGGCCAGGGGCACCTGCCCCTCAAAGTCTTAACAAGTCACTCCAGAAATTATCTTTGTTATCGTTTTACCTGCTCGGGACGAGCAGAACTAAGCTTGGGGATGCTGATACGTCTCCGACGTATCGATAATTTCTTGTGTTCCATACCACATTATTGATGATATCTACATGTTTTATGCACACTTTATGTCATATTCGTGCATTTTCTGGAACTAACCTATTAACAAGATGCCGAAGAGCCGATTCTTTGTTTTTTCTGCTGTTTTTGGTTTCAGAAATCCTAGTAACGAAATATTCTCAGAATTGGACGAAATCAACGCCCAGGGTCCTATTTTGCCACGAAGCTTCCAGAAGACCGAAGAGGAGATGAAGTGGGGCCACGAGGTGGCCACACCCTAGGGCGGCGCGGCCTGGCCCTTGGCCGCGCCGACCTGTGGTGTGGGGCCCTTATGTGGCCCCCTGACCTGCCCTTCCGCCTACTTAAAGCCTCCGTCGCAAAACCCCCAGTACCGAGAGCCACGATACGGAAAACCTTCGAGAGACGCCGCCGCCGCCAATCCCATCTCGGGGGATTCAGGAGATCGCCTCCGGCACCCTGCCGGAGAGGGGAATCATCTCCCGGAGGACTCTACGCCGCCATGGTCGCCTCCGGAGTGATGAGTGAGTAGTTCACCCCTGGACTATGGGTCCATAGCAGTAGCTAGATGGTTGTCTTCTCCTCATTGTGCTTAATTGTCGGGTCTTGTGAGCTGCCTAACATGATCAAGATCATCTATCTGTAATTCTATATGTTGCGTTTGTTGGGATCCGATGAATAGAGAATACTATGTTATGTTGATTATCAATTCATGTCTATGTGTTGTTTATGATCTTGCATGCTCTCCGTTACTAGTAGATGCTCTGGCCAAGTAGATGCTTGTAACTCCAAGAGGGAGTATTTATGCTCGATAGTGGGTTCATGTCTCCGTGAATCTGGGGGGGTGACAGAAACCTCTAAGATTATGGATGTGCTGTTGCCACTAGGGATAAAACATTGGTGCTATGTTCGAGGATGTAGTTACTGATTACATTACGCGCAATACTTAATGCAATTGTCTGTTGTTAGCAACTTAATACTGGAGGGGGTTCGGATGATAACCTGAAGGTGGACTTTTTAGGCATAGATGCATGCTGGATAGCGGTCTATGTACTTTGTCGTAATGCCCAATTAAATCTCACTATACTCATCATAATATGTATGTGCATTGTTATGCCCTCTCTATTTGTCAATTGCCCAACTGTAATTTGTTCACCCAACATGCTGTTTATCTTATGGGAGAGACACCTCTAGTGAACTGTGGACCCCGGTCCAATTCTCTATACTGAAATACAATCTACTGCAATACTGTTCTACTATTTTCTGCAAACAATCATCATCCACACTATACATCTAATCCTTTGTTACAGCAAGCCGGTGAGATTGACAACCTCGCTTTTTCGTTGGGGCAAAGTACTTTGGTTGTGTTGTGCAGGTTCCGCGTTGGCGTCGGAATCTCTGGTGTTGCGCCGCACTACATCCCGCCGCCATCAACCTTCAACGTGTTTCTTGACTCCTACTGGTTCGATTAAACCTTGGTTTCTTACTGAGGGAAACTTGCCGCTGTGCGCATCACACCTTCCTCTTGGGGTTCCCAACGGACGTGTCAACTACACGCATCAAGCAAATTTCTAGCGCCGTTGCCGGGGATCTAAAGAAAAGTTACATCACAAAGATCTCTGACTCCCACGTCAACTACACGCCATCAGTGCCGCACGGTTAGATCCGCGCCGCCGCACGCACGGTTAGATCCGCGCCGCCACACACACGGTTAGATCCGTGCCGCCGCGGCCGTCGGAGTAAGAGAGGAAATAGGATAGAGGAAGATGCGACTGGAATATGTGACTGCCAGGGTTGGTAGGTATGTGTTATGCTCTTCTCTCCGTATGCGTCCATCGAGGTAGAGAGAGATATACAGGTCGTCCGATCATAAATGATCGAACGGTGCAAGCGTTCGTTGAGCTTTCAACCAACCAAGATCTGTGTGACATACATCTCGACCAATCAGAGATCAGCCAGTGAGTACAAGTAAGGAAAACTGAGTAGAACTAAGAGGGGGAAAAGTGAGGAAATGTTTATCGGAAGGGCAAAACTGAGTAGGACTGAGTAAAACAAGTGGGCCTGGAGGGGAAAAACTGAGTAATACTAAGTAAAACAGGGGCACCCAAATAATAAAGGGACTAAGGGAAATTGAAGCTTTTGGCATAAAAATTGTAAATTGTGTTATTTGAACAATATATTACATTTTGGCCAACGTTATATTGTTTGCAATTCAAAGATACACAAGTGTGACGAATTTGGACTCATTTGGACAAAGTTTGTAAGCATAGTGGGTATTTTGGAGGTGTATTGAGCAGAAAGCCCTGCATCTTCATAGCTAGTAGCTCATGGACTAGGAAGTGGTTTTGAAGCTTTTGGCATAAAAACTTCATATCTCTATATTTCCTTTTCCATTATTATTTCTCTAGGTTGTAGGTAACATAACAAGACTCCATGGGAAGGTTCCACCATGTTTTTGAATTAAACCCTAAACCCTAAAACCCTAAACCCTACAGAACATGATAAATGTGGCTTAAATGTGGCTTAACACATACAAATTATTCAACACAAAGGGATCCCCAATACAAAGGGAACCCCAATACAAATTGTTCATACAAATTCAAATTGTTCAATACAAAGGGATCCCCAATACAAAGGGAATCCCAATACAAATTGTTCATACAAATTCAAATTGTTCAATACAAAGGGATCCCCAATACAAAGGGATCCCCAATACAAATTGTTGATACAAACTTAAATTAGTTGATCAGAATAAAATCTTTCTCTTGCTCCTGGTGTGACTCGCTGGGGCCACCACCTTACTCCGGGTAACCCTACCAGGGATATTACCGGTGTCTACCTTCCTATTGCCCTCTTTCTTCTTCTTCTTCTTCTGGGAAGCTTGTGCTTTTTCTTCTGCAATCTGCTCTTCGAAGTTAGCACTCAGCTGGGTGATACGTCTCCAACGTATCGATAATTTCTTATGTTCCATGCTTGTTTTATGATGATACACACATGTTTTATACATACTTTATGTTATTTTTATGCATTTTCCGGCACTAACCTATTAACGAGATGCCGAAGAGCCAGTTGCTGTTTTCTGTTGTTTTTGGTTTCAGAAATCCTAGTAAGGAAATATTCTCGGAATTGGACGAAATCAACGCCCAGGATCTTATTTTTCCACGAAGCATCCAGAAGTCTGAAAGGGAAACGAAGTGGGGCAACGAGGCGACGCCACAGTAGGGCAGCGCGGCCAGGGCTTGGGCCACGCGGCCCTAGCGTGTGGGTCCCTCGCGTCGCCCCTAAACCTACCTCTTCGCCTATAAGAAGCCTTCGTCGATAATAACTCCAGAACCGAGAGCCACGATACGGAAAACCTTCCAGAGACGCCGCCGCCGCCAATCCCATCTCGGGGGATTCATGAGATCGCCTCTGGGACCCTACCGGAGAGGGGAATCATCTCCCGGAGGACTCTTCACCGCCATGGTCGCCTCCGGAGTGATGTGTGAGTAGTTCACCCCTGGACTATGGGTCCATAGCAGTAGCTAGATGGTTGTCTTCTCCTAATTGTGTTATCATTGTTGGATCTTGTGAGCTGCCTAACATGATCAAGATCATCTATTTGTAGTGCTACATGTTGCGTTTGTTGGGATCCGATGAATATTGAATGCTATGTTATGTTGATTATCAATCTATCATCTATGTGTTGTTTATGATCTTGCATGCTCTCCGTTATTAGTAGAGGCTCTGGCCAAGTCGTTACTTGTAACTCCAAGAGGGAGTATTTATGCTCGATAGTGGGTTCATGCCTCCATTAAATCTGGGATAGTGACAGAAAGTTCTAAGGTTGTGGATGTGCTGTTGCCACTAGGGATAAAACATCAATGCTATGTCTAAGGATGTATGTGTTGATTACATTACGCACCATACTTAATGCAATTGTCTGTTGTTTGCAACTTAATACTGGAAGGGGTTCGGATGATAACCTGAAGGTGGACTTTTTAGGCATAGATGCATGTTGGATAGCGGTCTATGTACTTTGTCGTAATGCCCAATTGAATTTCACACTACTCATCATAACATGTATGTGCATTGTCATGCCATCTTTATTTGTCAATTGCCCAACTATAATTTGTTCACCCAACATGCTATTTATCTTATGGGAGAGACACCACTAGTGAACTGTGGACCCCGGTCCATTCTTTTACATCGAATACAATCTACTGAAATACTTGTTCTACTGTTTTCTGCAAACATCATCATCCACACTATACATCTAATCCTTTGTTACAGCAAGCCGGTGAGATTGACAACCTCACTGTTTCGTTGGGGCAAAGTATCTTGGTTGTGTTGTGCAGGTTCCACGTTGGCGCCGGAATCCCTGGTGTTGCGCCGCACTACACTCCGCCGCCGTCAACCTTCAACGTGCTTCTTGGCTCCTACTGGTTCGATAACCTTGGTTTCTTACTGAGGGAAAACTTTCCGCTGTACGCATCACACCTTCCTCTTGGGGTTCCCAACGGACGTGTGCTTTACCGTCACAAGCAGCACTTTTTCTGGCGCCGTTGCGGGGGAGATCAAGACACGCTGCAAGGGCAGTCTCCACTTCCAATCTCTTTACTTTGTTTTTGTCTTGCTTTATTTTATTTATGTAACACCCCAATTTTCAATAAAAAGAAAGTTAGAGAATTCCAGAAAGCAAAATTTCAAACCAACAAAAACTTTTCTATTTGCATATAGTACCCTGCATAGGACTTGTGCATTTGAGTGATATGCCATGATGATTGCTTTTACTTGTATTTGATATGCTCTAAAACCCTAATGTGATCATATGAAGATCACCAACCAAATAAATCAAAAAGGAAGAAAATCCATAAAATGCAAAACCCTAAAAACCCCCACATATGCCCTATGGCATTTTTATAAATTTTGACCCTAGACCTATTTGGTCTTCACCATTAGTTGAATAATGTTATTAAACACTTATTATAACTTTTGGAATCAAAGTTTCACAATTCAAATGAATTTCAAACACAAATCCCACTCACATATGATAATGGTCAAAACTGAAATTTATAGTCTGATCACCACTTTGAGCCCTTGCCATTCATTTTTCCCAAACCAATTCTTGCTAACTCTTTGCACCATTTCAAAGTCAACATCAAGGTGAACAAATTTGGTGAAGATCACCATGCCAAATTCATCTTGGATCAAGTGCTAGGCTCATGCAAAGTTGCAACTTTTAATTAAGTGGAACAATCTCCCACTTAGTGAACTTTGCAATATTTTGATTTTCTAAATTCCACCACCACCTCTCTTTGCCTCTGGTCATTTAGAACCAAACCAAACACACCCTTTTCAAATTGGTCAACCATTTGAATTCAATCAAATTTGGACAAAATTGATGAATTGCAAATAGGGAACTATGTGACACTATTCTAAATAGTGATCTACCTCAACCCTAATCTACCCCAACCTACTCTAAATGGTTCCCCTGCCCCCTCTCACCCTTAATGGCACATAGTAAACCTAAGGGGAGAGCATGGAAAGGCTAGGACATGGCCATGCCGGCCATGTCGCCACCCCGACAAGCTCCCCCTCTCTCCCTTCTCCCTCTGCCCTGGCCACCTTGCCAAACGTCGCCACCGCACACTCCTACACCACCTAGCACCGGCCATGTCGCCATAGATGCCCTAGCCTCGCCGGAGATCGCGCGCCCAGGATCGGCCAGCATGCCGTGGACGTCGCACGAGAGCGCGCCACGGGCACCCTCTGGCCACCTGCCGCCTCGACGCCCTGCGCAGCTCCTGGCCCCCCTTTCTTCACCAAGCGCACCGCCGTGACACCTCAGCCACGCCAGACATGCTCACGACCAGACCCTGGACCGCCGCCGCCGGAGACGAGGAAGAAGATCCCGTGAACGCCGCCGCCCGACACAGATGCAATACGATGCCATCCAATGCCGCCCGACCGTGCCAGCGCCACCCCTAGCTTCGCCTGGAAGAGGAGAACCCAACAGCATCCTCGCCTAGCCCAACCGCTCGCCGGAATCGCCGCGTCGATGTCGACCTCGCTGCAGCCCTCACGGTCACTCACTCGCCTATAAAAGGAGAGCTCCATTCGTCGATTTGAGCACACCATCACCCTCCCCTCTTCTCACTCGACCGCCTGAGCCACCCCACTATCGACATTCGCCGCCGTAGCCACCCAATCGCCACCTCACTGCCGCCGGACGCCGCGGAAGCTCGCCGTCGATTGAAGCCGATCCAGGAGCTGTCGCCGGTACCAGGAGAACCGCCGTCGTCCACATCTACCTCGCGCACACTGCCATACCTTGCTGGAGCCGCCGTAAGCCCTCCGACCCCCTACTGCCGCCGCCGCACCGTCGGGTTCTCGTCGGAGACGACGACGAACCACGGCCCTCCGATCCCCTTCTAATCCAACGTCTCCCGTTGATCGGTACCGCTTCGGCGTTTAAAAGCCGCTGACATGCGGGACCCGCTGTCAGGCAGCCCGCGCGGCACTGGACCGTGGCTGGGCTGGCCTTGGGCCGTGTTTAAACCCTTTGAGCCCACCTAGCTTTCCCGCCGGCCTTTTTATTCAAATCCTGTTTAATAAATTGCAAATGAATTTCAATACTGCCTCCACTTTGAAATTCAATAGATTCAAATTGGCTAAACCAAATTTAGTGAACTTTATATGGTTGGAAAGCTAGAGAAATTATCTATCCAATGCCACTGGCCTCATGGCCAGATTCTTTGTAGAATAAATGTGATAAAAATAACAAGACAGGGACTTTTCCCTATTCAAATAATTCTTAAAAATCAACCAAAATAGATATTAAGTTAATTCCAACTCTAATAGCTCACATTTGACTTACACTAATTGTTTATGCAATAAAATGGTGTGGTCACCTTGTATGATCATGCCATAGTTTAATGAATGGATCATTTGACTAGTTTAGCTAGTTGATATTGTCCAAAACTATTAAAACAAATTATGTGAAGTCTTATACTTCCTTTAAACTTGTCTCACATGAATTCATGGGATGTTTGGACCCCTGGTCCCAAACTCTCTTATATGAATTACTTGAGATTTAAATCAAATGTAGGGTTATTTAAATAGTATGAGGTGATCTACCTCATTTAAATCCTTTTCACAAATGATGATGATGAACATTTGACTTAGGTCAATATGAGTTCATACATGATTGTTTGAGAAATTAAATCTTAAGAAGATTTCAATGAGAGGAAATTATTTCTCAAGAACCCTATGGAAACTATCATTTACATATGAAATACAAAGAAGTGAATTCTATTTAACCCCCACAACCCATGCACCTAAGTAGATTATTTTGTGTGCATAGAATAGTTTGTGTGTTATATGTGATGTATGGAATAGCCATTGAATTAGTGAGTAATTATACTCGTATTCAAATTTAGACGGTAGCACCGGAGAGTACGCCGAAGAAGAAGGTTGCTACCAAGAGGAGGAGGAGGAACAGTTTGAGAACTACCAAGGCAAGCTAATATTCTTGCAAAGTGCAAAGCCCCTTGGGGCAAGGCACCATGTTTCTTATCTTTTCTTATATGAACCCATCCCAAGTTTTTACTTTACCAGTTGTTACTTGTTTTCTAAATGAGTACTTTTATAGTTAACTTTGGTCAAAGTACAAGTTGATTACTAGAGTAGTGAGTTAGTCTTCTCCAAGCAAAGCAAGTTAGCACCCCTCATGAATTAGAGCTAGTGCTAATGAATTAAAACTTGACTACTCTAGATGGGAACGTTGTGAATTTTGAAGTGATTTTGGAAACCTTGGAATGAAGATGCATTCCATTGAATGATTTTTGAAGGTGAATATGAACAAGAGAAGATGGTGATTTTTGATAAAACAATGATGTTGGTTTGAATGCGATACCTTTCCAATTCTTAAGTACCCCCACAATGCCTGATTATGGGTAGGGCTTAACTGGAAGTTTATGCGTCTTAGTATGGGTTCCCTCTGAACACACGTCATAGGGGTTACGCTTGAGGCTGCCTCCGTTGTTGAGAAATGATGTGAAATTGAGGTGAATTGTACGGCCAAGCCCTGTGCAGTTCCCAGGTTGACAGTTGGTCTTCACTGGGAGGCCAAGCTCATGGGGAGAGGTGCTCATACTAGGATTTGTAAGTGAAAGGTTATGGTTGATGATCCGCGTACTGTGTTACGATGATTCGGGGTAATCCCGACGGATGAAATCAAATGTTGTGGCACAAGTGTGCAACCTCTGCAGAGTGTAAACCTATTCGAATAGCCGCATCCACGGTTACGGACGGTTGGAAAGGCCATACAGTTTCCGATGTCATATCTTTGAAAATGATGTTGAAAAGGATGATGGTAAAATGACTTGTGGTGAATTGAATTGAAATCACCACTTGAATGGTGGGAATGACACTAATGTTCCCACTTGAGTTAGTTAGCACTTGAATAAGCTTTTCTCAAACTTTGTGAACTAAAACTAGCTTTATGCAAATAAACTAGAGCTTAGCAAACCATACTAGAATGTCTAGCACTTACATTAGTATTAGTTTGCGAGTACTCAATGTACTCACGGCTTTGTCCCTGGATATTCAAATGGCCAGAGTATTAAGACGACCAAGGAGATGACCAGCAGGACGCCTACGACAACTAAGCGCCTTCCGACGTCAAGCGTTGGCCTGTGGACTAGAGAGTCCTTGTATCTTACGCTTCCGCTATGTTGAACTATGAACTTGTGTTTGTTCATTGATCGATAGATCAACTATTCGTGTAATATGGATCATGTGATTCCAAGTTGTAAGACTTATGGTTTGTAATGAATGATGACTGTGATACTTAACTATTATGCCTCGCAACAACAATATTCCTGGGATTGCGATGTATGACATAATAGGCATTTGGACTTAAAAATCCGGGTGTTGACAAGTTGGTATCAGAGCCATTGTTTGACCTTAGAAGACCTTAGTTAGAATGGGCGTTCTGAAAATCTTAACTTTGAAATCAAATGAAAGAAACTATTTGTGAAAATTTACTACACTCTTGTCTTTGAGACTTTGCCAAAATTTGACGAATCATGTCTATCTTATTTGAATCAACTTAAAACTTTGCCACACTTTGCACTCTCTAACTTACTCATCCAATTCTCTTTCAGATGGCGCTGAATGAACCCATCAACACCAAGTTTTAGCAGCTTGGGAACGGAGGGAGCTTGATCTTCGAGCACGACCTCAACGCCCTCTCTGACTTCCTTGGACGCCCACACCCCGAGTTTCACGGGGTTCAGCTGGACGACACGCCCGGAGGAGAGTTGCAGTGGGTGATCACTGCCGACTTGAGGGGCAAGATGGAGCCTCCCACTTCTGAGAGGATCCTCTTCTCCTTCCGCGAGAGCAACTGGCTCGACGGACTCGCCCGTGGCCTACAGGAGGCACTTGCGCGCCTCTGTGGACAGAACGTAGTGAGCATCCTCGCCTCTCGCTACGCCCACCTTGTGAGGCGTGATGCCGCGGGAGGCCCATGGAGCTGCAGCCGCACCCGGAGTTGAGGCACCATGCTGAGCACCTGGACTTCATGCTCTACCAGACTCAGAGGGACCTCGACGCCACTCGCGCTTACGCGAACCAGACCCATGCTCACATCACCGAGCAGGGTGAGGCAATCAAGCTACTCAACAACGACCGCAGGAGCCTTCGCCAGCAGCGTGCCAAGAAGGACGCTACGATTCGTCGCCTTCGCGCCCGGATCGCGTCACTTGAGGCCACTGTCAAGGCCCAGGAGGATCAGATTCGTCAGCTGGAGGATGACGATGGAGGCATCGACATTCAGGGAGGAGACGCCTTCCTGAGCGACGACAACGACTTTGAGGAGGACGAGAACACCGAGGAGGAGGACTACGAGTTCCTGGAGGAAGGACCCGACGACTACGTCCCGATCAATGTCGATGATGAGGAGTAGTTGCACTAGTTCACTTATAGTAGGTGTGAGTTGTATCCCGTCCCTTGTATCGTAGCAGGAGAATGGTTCTTAAAACCATTGGAGTATGTGTGTAGTTTGTACTATGTGTTGCATGAATGAATGAATGTTATGTTTGTCATGAAAAGATTACAAGTTTTCAAATTGTTTTCAAACTTAACCAAAATGAACCATAGAATGTTCATTCTTATCTCATAATCTTCTACATCTTCAGATGGCCCCGCGATGCTGCAACTTCTGCAAACCATGCTTGCAGACCGGGAAACCGAAAGAGCCGAACGCCAAGCCAACCTCATCGCCTTGCAGAACATCGCCAACCAAGGCCATGGGAATCATGACCACCCCGGATCCAAGCTCAAGAACTTCCAAAACACCAACCCTCCGGTGTTTAGCAAGACCGAGGAGCCCCTCGACGCCGACGATTGGCTCCAGACTATGGAGAACAATCTGGAGGTAGCTGGAGTGGAAGCCAACGAGAAAGTCCTGTTCGCCACTCACTATCTCGCTGGACCAGCCCGCGCTTGGTGGACAAGCACCCGTGCCATGAACGGAGGTCAATTCATGACTTGGGAGGATTTCAAACTCAAGTTCAGCAAGTACCATGTACCCCCGGGTCTTATCAAGAAGATGAGGGATGAATTCCGTGAGCTGAAACAAGGTCGCATGACGGTGGTTGAATACCGCGACAAGTTTCTTACTTTGTCAAGGTATGCCCCTGATGAGACCGACACCGTGGAAAAGAGGAAGGAGAGATTCCTGAACGGACTGCATGATGAGATGTAGACTGTCCTCGTCAACATCCCCTTCGCCGACCTCCAAGCCCTTGTTGACTCTGCCATCCAGATGGAGGGCAAGTTAAACCAAGCCAATGAGAACCGCAAGCGCCGCATGGCAAATCAAAGTGGATCAAGCCACCCCTAGAAGTTTCGCCCTAGCTCAAGCGGAGGTTTCACTCCGAGAAACAACAAACCCCAGATGCAGAACTCTCGCCCCAGTTATCAGAACCGGAGTGGATGAAACTCCAAGCCAGGAGGCTACAACAACAACTACAACAACAACAACTACAACCGCGCTCCACCCCGAGCCCCTAACAACAACACCACCAACACCAACACCGCTCCCAGAACCGGAAGCAATGCCGTCCCCGTTGCGAACAAGCAGGACAAGACCACTATCACTTGTTATGAGTGTGGTGTAGTGGGGCACTACTCCAACGAGTGTCCCAAGCGTCTTGCCAAGCTCGCCGGCAACACCGCTGCACCTGCCCAGCAGCAACGCCGTGTCTCCACCGGCAAGAAGTTCGCCCCCAACAACCCCAACAACCGCAACGGCCGCCTCTACCACATGAACGCCGAAGAAGCCCAGGAAGCACCAGATGTTGTACTGGGTAGGTTTTCTGTCAATCACATCCCTGCCAGAGTGTTGTTTGATTCCGGAGCATCTCATTCCTTTGTCACCGAAGACTTTGCATCAACAAGTAAAATTCAACCCCTCAGTTTGAAGCATGTTATGATAGTCCAAATCCCCGGATCAACCACCAAAGCCAGAAAGTTTTACAAAAATGTGCCAATCAAAATCCATGATGTAGATTTCTTTGCAAATCTAATCATACTTGGAACCAAAGGTTTGGAAGTTGTCCTAGGAATGGACTGGATGTCCAAGCACAATGGATTGATAGACTGCACCAAGAAAGCCATAACCATGACTAGCAGCACCGGTATTGTAGTTGAGCACGTCTCTGAAAAACTACCCAGAAAATTCACCTGCAACCAAAGTGTATCCAAGCCAACTCTGGATCAAATCAGGGTCGTTTGTCGCTACCCTGATGTGTTTCCGGATGATCTACCCGGTATGCCCCCGGATCGGGATATCGAGTTTATCATCGAGTTAATCCCCGGAACTGGACCCATAGCCCAGAGAGCCTACAACATGAACGCAACCGAGCTTGTGGAGCTGAAGAAGCAAATAGATGACATGTTAGCCAAAGGTTTGATTAGACCAAGTGCATCCCCCTGGAGATCCCCCGTCTTGTTTGTAGACAAGAAGGATGGTGCAAATCATTTATGCACGGACTATCGTAAGCTTAACGATGTCACCATCAAAAACAAATACCCCTTACCCAAGATCGAAGACTTGTTCGACCAACTCACCGGATCCCGAGTTTTCTCCAAGATAGATCTTCGAACTGGATACCACCAACTGAAGATTCGAGCCACCGACATTCCAAAAACTGCCTTTACCACCAGATATGGGTTGTATGAGTACAACGTCATGTCGTTTGGACTGACCAATGCCCCCGCTTATTTCATGAATCTCATGAATAAGATCTTCATGAACTTTTTGGACAAGTTTGTCGTTGTGTTCATCAACGACATTCTCGTCTACTCCAAGTCCGAAGAGGAACATGAACAGCATTTGGAGATTGTCCTAGAAACCCTTAGACAGCACAAGTTGTATGCCAAGTTTAGCAAATGTGAGTTTTGGCTGGAAGAAGTTGGATTCCTGGGACATATCTTGTCTGCAGGAGGAATTGCCGTAGATCCCGCCAAAATCAAAACTGTTATGGAATGGCAAGCCCCAACCACACAAACCGAGGTCCGCGCTTTTCTTGGATTAGCCGGATATTACCGCAGATTTGTAGAAGGTTTTTCGAGCATCGCTCGACCAATGACCCAACTGCTGAAAAAGGACAGAAAGTTTGAGTGGACCGACAAATGTGAAGAGAGCTTTCAACAGCTCAAGAGTAGACTGACAACAGCCCCAATCCTGATCATGCCAGATATCGCTAAGCCCTTTGATGTATATTGCGACGCCTCCAAGACTGGACTTGGATGCGTACTTATGCAAGAAGGCAAGGTTGTATCCTACCTTTCAAGACAACTCAAGCAACATGAACAGAACTACCCAACCCATGACCTCGAGCTTGCAGCCGTGGTCTTAGCCTTGAAAGTTTGGCGTCATTACCTCATGGGTAATCGATGCGAGATCTACTCCGACCACAAAAGCCTCAAATATATTTTCACCCAGAAGGAGCTGAACATGAGACAACGCCGATGGATCGAACTGATCAAGGATTACGACATGGAGATTCACTACCACCCCGGCAAGGCCAATGTGGTAGCGGATGCTTTGAGTCGACTGCCGTGCCAGTTGAACTCCATGCTCACAACCGAACAGCCCAGCTTGCACCAAGAGTTTGAACAGTTCAGACTTGAACTTGTTAGTGAAGGATTCCTAGCCAGCATAGAACTGCAACCCACCTTGGTTGGTCAGATCAAGGAAGCCCAGAAAGACAACGCTAGCATTGACGGAATCAAGAAACAGATAGCCGCAGGAAAAGCCCCCGGATTCACCGTAGACGAAGCCGGAGTGCTTTGGTACAAAGAATGTCTCTGCGTACCATCGGACTCTAACTTAAAACAAGTCATTCTGCAAGAAGCCCATGACACCCTTTATTCAATCCACCCCGGAGGTACCAAGATGTACCAGGACCTGAAAGAACAATTTTGGTGGCACGGAATGAAGAGAGAGATCGGTAGCTATATCGCTAAGTGTGACATCTGTCAGAGAGTCAAGGCAGAACATCAATGACCCGCCGGACTGTTACAACCCCTCTAGATTCCGGAATGGAAATGGGACTCCGTAGGAATGGACTTTATCACCGGACTGCCCAAATCCAGCAAAGGCAATGATTCAATATGGGTAGTGGTCGATAGATTGACCAAAGTTGCCCATTTCATCGCCGTCAAAACCACCTATCAAGGCCCAAAGTTAGCTGAACTTTACATCTCCAGAATAGTCGCTCTGCACGGAACCCCCAAATCGATAGTGTCAGATAGAGGATCACAGTTCACCTCAAGGTTCTGGCAGAAAGTGCATGAAGGACTAGGCACCCGCCTAAATTTCAGCACCGCCTATCACCCTCAGATCGACGGACAGACTGAGAGAGTAAACCAGATACTGGAAGACATGCTTAGAGCATGCGTACTGGAATACGGATCCAAGTGGGAAGACTACCTACCTTACGCAGAATTCTCTTACAACAATAGTTACCAAGCCAGCCTACAGATGGCCCCCTTTGAAGCCTTGTACGGAAGGAAGTGCCGTACCCCCCTGAATTGGTCGGAAGTTGGAGAGAGCCAAGTTTTCGGCCCAGATGTTCTTCGAGAAGCCGAAGAGAAAGTCCACAAGATCCGCGAGTACCTCAAGACGGCGCAATCCAGACAGAAGAGCTACGCCGACAAGAGACGTCGGGAGATGACCTTTGAGATCGGAGACTTCGTCTATCTCAAAGTATCCCCCTTGAAGGGAATGCAAAGGTTCCAACTGAAAGGAAAGCTTGCACCCCGCTATGTCGGACCTTTCAAAGTCCTCAGCCGCCGAGGTGAAGTATCTTATCCACTGGAGTTGCCAGAAGAAATGTCGGCGGTGCACGACGTGTTTCACATCTCACTTCTCCGGAAGTGCCTTGAAGTCCCGGAGAAGACCGAAGTGTTCAAGAACATCGATCACCGATCGGTGGATATCAACAAGGATCTGACTTACCGCGAAGTGCCGATTCGCATCCTGGAAGAAGCTTACCGAACCACCCGCACCCGAAGCATCAAGTTTCTGAAGATCCAATGGAGCAATCATACCGAGGATGAAGCCACATGGGAACGCGAAGACTTCATGAAGAAGGAGTACCCAGATCTCTTTAGTACCTAACTTTATTTTCGATCTTGGGACGAGATCTTTTGTAAGGGGGAAGGGTTTGTAACACCCCAATTTTCAATAAAAAGAAAGTTAGAGAATTCCAGAAAGCAAAATTTCAAACCAACAAAAACTTTTCTATTTGCATATAGTACCCTGCATAGGACTTGTGCATTTGAGTGATATGCCATGATGATTGCTTTTACTTGTATTTGATATGCTCTAAAACCCTAATGTGATCATATGAAGATCACCAACCAAATAAATCAAAAAGGAAGAAAATCCATAAAATGCAAAACCCTAAATACCCCCACATATGCCCTATGGCATTTTTATAAATTTTGACCCTAGACCTATTTGGTCTTCACCATTAGTTGAATAATGTTATTAAACACTTATTACAACTTTTGGAATCAAAGTTTCACAATTCAAATGAATTTCAAACACAAATCCCACTCACATATGATAATGGTCAAAACTGAAATTTATAGTCTGATCACCACTTTGAGCCCTTGCCATTCATTTTTCCCAAACCAATTCTTGCTAACTCTTTGCACCATTTCAAAGTCAACATCAAGGTGAACAAATTTGGTGAAGATCACCATGCCAAATTCATCTTGGATCAAGTGCTAGGCTCATGCAAAGTTGCAACTTTTAATTAAGTGGAACAATCTCCCACTTAGTGAACTTTGCAATATTTTGATTTTCTAAATTCCACCACCACCTCTCTTTGCCTCTGGTCATTTAGAACCAAACCAAACACACCCTTTTCAAATTGGTCAACCATTTGAATTCAATCAAATTTGGACAAAATTGATGAATTGCAAATAGGGAACTATGTGACACTATTCTAAATAGTGATCTACCTCAACCCTAATCTACCCCAACCTACTCTAAATGGTTCCCCTGCCCCCTCTCACCCTTAATGGCACATAGTAAACCTAAGGGGAGAGCATGGAAAGGCTAGGACATGGCCATGCCGGCCATGTCGCCACCCCGACAAGCTCCCCCTCTCTCCCTTCTCCCTCTGCCCTGGCCACCTTGCCAAACGTCGCCACCGCACACTCCTACACCACCTAGCACCGGCCATGTCGCCATAGATGCCCTAGCCTCGCCGGAGATCGCGCACCCAGGATCGGCCAGCATGCCGTGGACGTCGCACGAGAGCGCGCCACGGGCACCCTCTGGCCACCTGCCGCCTCGACGCCCTGCGCAGCTCCTGGCCCCCCTTTCTTCACCAAGCGCACCGCTGTGACACCTCAGCCACGCCAGACATGCTCACGACCAGACCCTGGACCGCCGCCGCCGGAGACGAGGAAGAAGATCCCGTGAACGCCGCCGCCCGACACAGACGCAATGCGACGCCATCCAATGCCGCCCGACCGTGCCAGCGCCACCCCTAGCTTCGCCTGGAAGAGGAGAACCCGACAGCATCCTCGCCTAGCCCAACCGCTCACCGGAATCGCCACGTTGATGTCGACCTTGCCGCAGCCCTCACGGTCACTCACTCGCCTATAAAAGGAGAGCTCCATTCGTCGATTTGAGCACACCAGCACCCTCCCCTCTTCTCACTCGACCGCCTGAGCCACCCCACCATCGACATTCGCCGCTGTAGCCACCCAATCGCCACCTCACTGCCGCCGGACGCCGCGGAAGCTCGCCATCGATTGAAGCCAATCCAGGAGCTGTCGCCGGTACCAGGAGAACCGCCGTCGTCCACATCTACCTCGCGCACACTGCCATACCTTGCTGGAGCCGCCGTAAGCCCTCCGACCCCCTACTGCCACCGCCGCACCGTCGGGTTCTCGTCGGAGACGACGATGAACCACGGCCCTCCGATCCCCTTCTAATCCAACGTCTCCCGTTGATCGGTACCGCTTCGGCGTTTAAAAGCCGCTGACATGCGGGACCCGCTGTCAGGCAGCCCGCGCGGCACTGGACCGTGGCTGGGCTGGCCTTGGGCCATGTTTAAACCCTTTGAGCCCACCTAGCTTTCCCGCCGGCCTTTTTATTCAAATCCTGTTTAATAAATTGCAAATGAATTTCAATACTGCCTCCACTTTGAAATTCAATAGATTCAAATTGGCTAAACCAAATTTAGTGAACTTTATATGGTTGGAAAGCTAGAGAAATTATCTATCCAATGCCACTGGCCTCATGGCCATATTATTTGTAGAATAAATGTGATAAAAATAACAAGACAGGGACTTTTCCCTATTCAAATAATTCTTAAAAATCAACCAAAATAGATATTAAGTTAATTCCAACTCTAATAGCTCACATTTGACTTACACTAATTTTTTATGCAATAAAATGGTGTGGTCACCTTGTATGATCATGCCATAGTTTAATGAATGGATCATTTGACTAGTTTAGCTAGTTGATATTGTCCAAAACTATTAAAACAAATTATGTGAAGTCTTATACTTCCTTTAAACTTGTCTCACATGAATTCATGGG
Source organism: Lolium perenne (assembly GCF_019359855.2). Lineage (NCBI taxonomy): Eukaryota > Viridiplantae > Streptophyta > Magnoliopsida > Poales > Poaceae > Lolium > Lolium perenne. Next base: position 49,041,397 of record NC_067244.2, read on the forward strand.
ATGTTTGGACCCCTGGTCCCAAACTCTCTTATATGAATTACTTGAGATTTAAATCAAATGTAGGGTTATTTAAATAGTATGAGGTGATCTACCTCATTTAAATCCTTTTCACAAATGATGATGATGAACATTTGACTTAGGTCAATATGAGTTCATACATGATTGTTTGAGAAATTAAATCTTAAGAAGATTTCAATGAGAGGAAATTATTTCTCAAGAACCCTATGGAAACTATCATTTACATATGAAATACAAAGAAGTGAATTCTATTTAACCCCCACAACCCATGCACCTAAGTAGATTATTTTGTGTGCATAGAATAGTTTGTGTGTTATATGTGATGTATGGAATAGCCATTGAATTAGTGAGTAATTATACTCGTATTCAAATTTAGACGGTAGCACCGGAGAGTACGCCGAAGAAGAAGGTTGCTACCAAGAGGAGGAGGAGGAACAGTTTGAGAACTACCAAGGCAAGCTAATATTCTTGCAAAGTGCAAAGCCCCTTGGGGCAAGGCACCATGTTTCTTATCTTTTCTTATATGAACCCATCCCAAGTTTTTACTTTACCAGTTGTTACTTGTTTTCTAAATGAGTACTTTTATAGTTAACTTTGGTCAAAGTACAAGTTGATTACTAGAGTAGTGAGTTAGTCTTCTCCAAGCAAAGCAAGTTAGCACCCCTCATGAATTAGAGCTAGTGCTAATGAATTAAAACTTGACTACTCTAGATGGGAACGTTGTGAATTTTGAAGTGATTTTGGAAACCTTGGAATGAAGATGCATTCCATTGAATGATTTTTGAAGGTGAATATGAACAAGAGAAGATGGTGATTTTTGATAAAACAATGATGTTGGTTTGAATGCAATACCTTTCCAATTCTTAAGTACCCCCACAATACCTGATTATGGGTAGGGCTTAACTGGAAGTTTATGCGTCTTAGTATGGGTTCCCTCTGAACACACGTCATAGGGGTTACGCTTGAGGCTGCCTCCGTTGTTGAGAAATGATGTGAAATTGAGGTGAATTGTACGGCCAAGCCCTGTGCAGTTCCCGGAGTTGGCTTGATTGGTCTTCACTGGGAGGCCAAGCTCATGGGGAGAGGTGCTCATACTAGGATTTGTAAGTGAAAGGTTATGGTTGATGATCCGCGTACTGTGTTACGATGATTCGGGGTAATCCCGACGGATGAAATCAAATGTTGTGGCACAAGTGTGCAACCTCTGCAGAGTGTAAACCTATTCGAATAGCCGCGTCCACGGTTACGGACGGTTGGAAAGGCCATACAGTTTCCGATGTCATATCTTTGAAAATGATGTTGAAAAGGATGATGGTAAAATGACTTGTGGTGAATTGAATTGAAATCACCACTTGAATGGTGGGAATGACACTAATGTTCCCACTTGAGTTAGTTAGCACTTGAATAAGCTTTTCTCAAACTTTGTGAACTAAAACTAGCTTTATGCAAATAAACTAGAGCTTAGCAAACCATACTAGAATGTCTAGCACTTACATTAGTATTAGTTTGCGAGTACTCAATGTACTCACGACTTTGTCCCTGGCTATTCAAATGGCCAGAGTATGAAGACGACCAAGGAGATGACCAGCAGGACGCCTACGACAACTAAGCGCCTTCCGACGTCAAGCGTTGGCCTGTGGACTAGAGATTCCTTGTATCTTACGCTTCCGCTATGTTGAACTATGAACTTGTGTTTGTTCATTGATCGATAGATCAACTATTCGTGTAATATGGATCATGTGATTCCAAGTTGTAAGACTTATGGTTTGTAATGAATGATGACTGTGATACTTAACTATTATGCCTCGCAACAACAATATTCCTGGGATTGCGATGTATGACATAATAGGCATTCGGACTTAAAAATCCGGGTGTTGACAATTTACTACTTTGTTTGCTGCACTAAAACAAAATACAAAAAAATTAGTTGCTAGCTTTACTTTATTTACTATCTTGTTTGCGATCTCCATATTAAAAACAAAAAAAATTAGTTACTTGCATTTACTTTATCTAGTTTGCTTTATTTACTGTTGCTAAAATGGGTACTCCTGAAAATACTAAGTTGTGTGACTTCACTAGCACAAATAATAATGATTTCTTATGCACACCTATTGCTCCACCTTCTACTACATCAGAATTCTTTGAAATTAAACCTGCTTTATTGAATCTTGGTATGAGAGAGCAATTTTCTGGTGTTAGTTCTGATGATGCTGTTGCCCATCTTAATAATTTTGTTGAACTATGTGAGATGCAAAAGTATAAGGATGTAGATGGTGACATTATAAAATTAAAATTGTTTCCTTTCTCATTAAGAGGAAGAGCTAAAGATTGGTTGCTATCTTTGCCTAAGAATAGTATTGATTCATGTACTAAATGTAAGGATGCTTTCATTGGTAGATATTATCCTCCTGCTAAAATTATATCTTTGAGAAGTAGCATAATGAATTTTAAGCAATTGGATAATAAGCATGTTGCCCAAGCATGGGAAAGAATGAAATCTTTGGTTAAAAATTGCCCTACCCATGGACTGACTACTTGTATGATCATCCAAACCTTCTATGCAGGATTGAATTTTTCTTCGCGGAACCTATTGGATTCAGCTGCTGGAGGTACTTTTATGTCCATCACTCTAGGCGCCGCAACAAAGCTTCTTGATAATATGATGATTAATTACTCTGAATGGCACACGGAAAGAGCTCCACAAGGTAAGAAGGTAAATTATGTTGAAGAAACCTCCTCCTTGAACGATAAGATTGATGCTATTATGTCTATGCTTGTGAATGGTAGGACTAATGTTGATCCTAATAATTTTCCGTTAGCTTCATTGGTTTCTCAAGAAGAACATGTTGATGCGAACTTCATTAAAAATAATAATTTCAACAACAATGCTTATCAGAATAATTCTAGTAACAACTGTAGGCCATATCCTTATAATAATGGTAACGGTTATGGTAATTCTTATGGGAATTCTTACAATAATAATAGGAATACACCCCCTGGACTTGAAGCCATGTTTAAAGAATTTATTAGTACACAAACTGCTTTTAACAAATCTGTTGAAGAAAATCTTGAAAAAATTGATATACTTGCTTCTAAAGTTGATAGTCTTGCTGCTGATGTTGATCTTTTGAAATCAAAAGTTATGCCTAATGAAAATAAAGATATTAAGTCATTTGCTACAGCAAACGCCATCCAAGTTAGAATTAATGAGAATATAAGATTGATGGCTGAATTGCGTGCTAGGTGGGAAAAAGAAGAAAATGCTAAAGATAACAATGTAGCTAAAGTTTGGACTATTACCACCACTAGTAATGCTAATGCTTCACATGTTGCTACATATCCTACTATCAATGGTAAAATAATTGGTGTTGGCAATGTTTCTACTCCTAATGCAAAGCTTACAAAACTGCCTGAAACTTCTAAAATTGCTGAAACTGCATGTGATAAAACTGCTGAATTTTTTTCAAATGTTGGGGATAATGATCCCATTGCTTTAGATTATAATGGTTTAGATTTTGATGACTGTCACATCTATGAAGTTATAAAGTTCTTACAAAAACTTGCTAAAAGTCCTAATGCTAGTGCTATAAATTTGGCCTTTACAAAACATATTACAAATGCTCTCATAAAAGCTAGAGAAGAGAAACTAGAACATGAAGCTTCTATTCCTAGGAAGTTAGAGGATGGTTGGGAGCCCATAATTAAGATGAAGGTCAATGACTTTGATTGTAATGCTTTATGTGATCTTGGTGCAAGTATTTCCGTTATGCCTAGGAAAATCTATAATATGCTTGACTTGCCCCCACTGAAAAATTGTTATTTGGATGTTAATCTTGCTGATAATTCTACAAAGAAACCTTTGGGGAGGATTGATAATGTTCGCATTATGGTTAACAATAACCTTGTCCCCGTTGATTTTGTTGTGTTGGATATTGAATGCAATGCATCTTGTCCCATTATATTGGGAAGACCTTTTCTTCGAACTGTTGGTGCTATTATTGATATGAAGGAAGGTAATATTAAATATCAATTTCCTCTCAAGAAAGGTATGGAACACTTCCCTAGAAAGAGAATGAAGTACCTTTTGATTCTATCATTAGAACAAATTATGATGTTGATGCTTCATCTCTTGATAATACTTGATTCACACTTTCTGCGCCTAGCTGAAAGGCGTTAAAGAAAAGCGCTTATGGGAGACAACCCATGATTTTACTTCTGCACTTTTATTTTATATTTGAGTCTTGGAAGTTGTTACTACTGTAGCAACCTCTCCTTATCTTAATTTTGTTGCATTGTTGTGTGATACGTCTCCGACGTATCGATAATTTCTTATGTTCCATACCACATTATTAATGATATCTACATGTTTTATACACACTTTATGTCATATTCGTGCATTTTCTGGAACTAACCTATTAACAAGATGCCAAAGTGCCAGTTGCTATTTTCTGCTGTTTTTGGTTTCAGAAATCCTAGTAAAGAAATATTCTCGGAATTGGACGAAATCAACGCCCAGGGTCCTATTTTGCCACGAAGCTTCCAGAAGACCGAAGAGTCAACGAAGTGGGGCCACGAGGTGGCCAGACCACAGGGCGGCGCGGCCTAGGTCTTGGCCGCGCGGCCCTGTCATCTGGGCCCCTCGTGACGCCCCTTGACCTGCCCTTCCGCCTAGAAATAGCCTTCGTCGCGAAACCCCCAGTACCGAGAGCCACGATACGGTAAACCTTACTGAGACGCCGCTGCCGCCAATCCCATCTCGGGGGATTCAGGAGATCGCCTCCGGCACCCTGCCGGAGAGGGGAATCATCTCCCGGAGGACTCTACGCCGCCATGGTCGCCTCCGGAGTGATGTGTGAGTAGTCTACCCCTGGACTATGGGTCCATAGCAGTAGCTAGATGGTTGTCTTCTCCCCATTGTGCTTAATTGTCGGGTCTTGTGAGCTGCCGAACATGATCAAGATCATCTATCTGTAATTCTATATGTTGTGTTTGTTGGGATCCGATGAATAGAGAATACTATGTTATGTTGATTATCAATTCATGTCTATGTGTTGTTTATGATCTTGCATGCTCTCCGTTATTAGTAGATGCTCTGGCCAAGTTGATGCTAGTAACTCCAAGAGGGAGTATTTATGCTCGATAGTGGGTTCATGTCTCCGTGAATCTGGGGGAGTGAGAGAAACCTCTAAGATTATGGATGTGCTGTTGCCACTAGGGATAAAACATTGGTGCTATGTTCGAGGATGTAGTCACTGATTACATTACGTGCAATACTTAATGCAATTGTCTGTTGTTAGCAACTTAATACTGGAGGGGGTTCGGATGATAACCTGAAGGTGGACTTTTTAGGCATAGATGCATGCTGGATAGCGGTCTATGTACTTTGTCGTAATGCCCAATTAAATCTCACTATACTCATCATAATATGTATGTGCATGGTCATGCCCTCTTTATTTGTCAATTGCCCAACTGTAATTTGTTCACCCAACATGCTGTTTATCTTATGGGAGAGACACCTCTAGTGAACCGTGGACCCCGGTCCAATTCTCTATACTGAAATACAATCTACTGCAATACTGTTCTACTGTTTTCTGCAAACAATCATCATCCACACTATACATCTAATCCTTTGTTACAGCAAGCCGGTGAGATTGACAACCTCGTTGTTTCGTTGGGGCAAAGTACTTGGTTTGTGTTGTGCAGGTTCCACGTTGGCGCCGGAATCCCTGGTGTTGCGCCGCACTACATCTCGCCGCCATCAACCTTCAACGTGCTTCTTGGCTCCTACTGGTTCGATAAACCTTGGTTTCATACTGAGGGAAAACTTGCCGCTGTACGCATCACACCTTCCTCTTTGGGTTCCCAACGGACGCGTGCTGTACGCGTATCAAGCACTTTTTCTGGCGCCGTTGCCGGGGAGATCAAGACACGCTGCAAGGGGAGTCTCCACATCGCAATCTCTTTACTTTGTTTTTGTCTTGCTTAGTTTTATTTACTACTTTGTTTGCTGCACTAAATCAAAATACAAAAAAATTAGTTGCTAGTTTTACTCTATTTACTGTCTTGCACTCTATATCAAAAACACAAAAAAATTAGTTACTTGCATTTACTTTATCTAGTTTGTTTTATTTACTGTTGCTAAAATGGGTACTCCTGAAAATACTAAGTTGTGTGACTTCACAACCACAAATAATAATGATTTTTTATGCACACCTATTGCTCCACCTGCTACTACAGCAGAATTCTTTGAAATTAAACCTGCTTTACTGAACCATGTTATGCGAGAGCAATTTTCTGGTGTTAGTTCTGATGATGCTGCTGCCCATCTTAATAATTTTGTTGAATTATGTGAAATGCAAAAATATAAAAATTTAGATGGTGACATTATAAAATTAAAATTGTTCCCTTTCTCATTAAGAGGAAGAGCTAAAGATTGGTTGCTATCTCTGCCTAAGAATAGTATTGATTCATGGACTAAATGCAAGGATGTTTTTATTGGTAGATATTATCCCCCTGCTAAAATTATATCTTTGAGGAGTAGCATAATGAATTTTAAACAATTGGATACTGAACATGTTGCACAAGCATGGGAAAGAATGAAATCTTTGGTTAAAAATTGCCCAACCCATGGACTGACTACTTGGATGATCATCCAAACCTTTTATGCAGGACTGAATTTTTCTTCGCGGAACCTATTGGATTCAGCTGCTGGAGGTACCTTTATGTCCATCACTCTTGGTGAAGCAACAAAGCTTCTTGATAATATGTTGATCAATTACTCTGAATGGCACACGGAAAGAGCTCCACAAGGTAAGAAGGTAAATTCTGTCGAAGAAACCTCTTCCTTGAGTGATAAGATTTATGCTATTATGTCTATGCTTGTGAATGATAGGACAAATATTGATCCTAATAATGTTCCGTTAGCTTCATTGGTTGCGCAAGAAGAACATGTTGATGTAAACTTCATTAAAATAATAATTTCAACAACAATGCTTACCGGAACAATTCTAGTAACAACTATAGGCCATATCCTTATAATAATGGCAATGGCTATGGTAATTCTTATGGGAATTCTTACAACAATAATAGGAATACACCCCCTGGACTTGAAGCCATGCTTAAAGAATTTATTAGCACACAAACTGCTTTTAACAAATCTGTTGAAGAAAAGCTTGGGAAAATTGATATACTTGCTTCTAAAGTCGATAGTCTTGCTGCTGATGTTGATCTTTTGAAATCGAAAGTTATGCCTAATGAAAATCATCATAATAAAATTACTACTACAGCAAATGCCATCCAAGTTAGAATTAATGAGAATATAAGATTGATGGCCGAATTGCGTGCTAGGTGGGAAAGAGAAGAAAATGAAAAAGAAGAGAATATAGCTAAAGTTTGGACTATTACCACCACTAGTAATGCTAATGATACACAAGTTGTTGCACCTCCTACTAATAACAATAAAAGAATTGGTGTTAGCAATGTTTCCACTTCTAATGCAAAGCGCGAGAAACTGCCTGAAACTGCTAAAACTGCTGAAATTGCCTGTGATAAAACTGCTGAAATTTTTTCCAACATTGGGGATGATGATCCCATTGCTTTAGATTATAATGGTTTGAATTTTGATGATTTCCACATCTCTGAAGTTATAAAGTTCTTACAAAAACTTGCTAAAAGTCCTAATGCTAGTGGTATAAATTTGGCTTTCACGCAACATATTACAAATGCTCTCATAAAAGCTAGAGAAGAGAAATTAGAGCGCGAAGCCTCTATTCCTAGAAAGATAGAGGATGGTTGGGAGCCCATCATTAATATGAAGATCAAATATTTTGATTGTAATGCTTTATGTGATCTTGGTGCAAGTATTTCTGTTATGCCTAAGAAAATCTATAATATGCTTGACTTGCCACCGCTGAAAATTTGTTATTTGGATGTTAATCTTGCTGATCATTCTACAAAGAAACCTTTGGGGAAAGTTGATAATGTTTGCATTACCGTTAACAATAACCTTGTCCCCCTTGATTTTGTTGTCTTGGATATTGAATGCAATGCATCTTGTCCCATTATATTGGGAAGACCTTTTCTTCGAACTGTTGGTGCTATCATTGATATGAAGGAAGGTAATATTAAATATCAATTTCCTCTCAAGAAAGGTATGGAACACTTCCCTAGAAAGAGAATGAAGTTACCTTTTGATTCTATTATTAGAACAAATTATGATGTTGACACTTCGTCTCTTGATAATTCTTGATATACACTTTCTGCGCCTAGCTGAAAGGCGTTAAAGAAAAGCGCTTATGGGAGACAACCCATGATTTTAACTACAGTACTTTGTTTTTATTTTGTGTCTTGGAAGTTGTTTATTACTGTAGCAACCTCTCCTTATCTTAGTTTAGTGTTTTGTTGTGCCAAGTAAAGTCGTTGATAGAAAAGTTCATACTAGATTTGGATTACTGCGCAGAAACAGATTTCTTTGCTGTCAGGAATCTGGGAAAAATTCTCTGTAGGTAACTCAGAAAATTATGCCAATTTACATGAGTGATCCTCAGATATGTACGCAACTTTCATTCAATTTGAGCATTTTCATTTGAGCAAGTCTGGTGTCTCAATAAAATTCGTCAATACGAACTGTTCTGTTTTGACAGATTCTGCCTTTTATTTCGCATTGCCTGTTTTGTTATGTTCGATGGATATTTCGATTCCATTGACTTTCAGTAGCTTTGTGCAATGTCCAGAAGTGTTAAGAATGATTATGTCACCTCTGAACATGTATATTTTGATTGTGCACTAACCCTCTAATGAGTTGTTCTAAGTTTGGTGTGGAGGAAGTTTTCAAGGATCAAGAGAGGGAGATGATACAAATGATCAAGGAGAGTGAAAGCTCTAAGCTTGGGGATGCCCCGGTGGTTCACCCCTGCATATTTCAAGAAGACTCAAGCGTTTAAGCTTGGGGATGCCCAAGGCATCCCCTTCTTCATCGACAACATTATCAGGTTCCTCCCCTGAAACTATATTTTTATTCCATCACATCTTATGTGCTTTGCTTGGAGCGTCGGTTTGTTTTTGTTTTTTGTTTTGTTTGAATAAAATGGATCTTAGCATTCTTTGTGTGGGAGAGAGACACGCTCCGCTGTAGCATATGGACAAGTATGTCCTTAGGCTCTACTCATAGTATTCATGGCGAAGTTTCTTCTTCGTTAAATTGTTATATGGTTGGAATTGGAAAATGATACATGTAGTAATTGCTAAAATGTCTTGGATAATGTGATACTTGGCAATTGTTGTGCTCATGTTTAAGCTCTTGCATCATATACTTTGCACCCATTAATGAAGAAATACATAGAGCTTGCTAAAATTTGGTTTGCATATTTGGTCTCTCTAAGGTCTAGATAATTTCTAGTATTGAGTTTGAACAACAAGGAAGACGGTGTAGAGTCTTATAATGCTTTCAATATGTCTTTTATGTGAGTTTTTCTGCACCGGTTCATCCTTGTGTTTGTTTCAAATAGCCTTGCTAGCCTAAACCTTGTATCGAGAGGGAATACTTCTCATGCATCCAAAATACTTGAGCCAACCACTATGCCATTTGTGTCCACCATACCTACCTACTACATGGTATTTCTCCGCCATTCCAAAGTAAATTGCTTGAGTGCTACCTTTAAATTTCTATCCTCTACCTTTACAATATATAGCTCATGGGACAAATAGCCTAAAAACTATTGTGGTATTGAATATGTACTTATGCACTTTATCTCTTATTAAGTTGCTCGTTGTGCGATAACCATGTTCCTGGGGACGCCATCAACTACTCTTTGTTGAATATCATGTGAGTTGCTATGCATGTTCGTCTTGCCTGAAGTAAGGGAGATCTACCACCTTATGGTTAGAGCGTGCATATTGTTACAGAAGAACATTGGGCCGCTAACTAAAGCCATGATCCATGGTGGAAGTTTCAGTTTTGGACATATATCCTCAATCTCATATGAGAAAATTAATTGTTGCTACATGCTTATGCATAAAAGAGGAGTCCATTATCTGTTGTCTATGTTGTCCCGGTATGGATGTCTAAGTTGAGAATAATCAATAGCGAGAAATCCAATGCGAGCTTTCTCCTTAGACCTTTGTACAGGCGGCATAGAGGTACCCCTTTGTGACACTTGGTAAAAACATGTGCATTGCGATAATCCCGGTAGTCCAAGCTAATTAGGACAAGGTGCGGGCACTATTAGTATACTATGCATGAGGCTTGCAACTTGTAAGATATAATTTACATGATACATATGCTTTATTACTACCGTTGACAAAATTGTTTCTTGTTTTCAAAATCAAAGCTCTAGCACAAATATAGCAATCGATGCTTTCCTCTTCGAAGGACCATTCTTTTACTTTTATTGTTGAGTCAGTTCACCTATTTCTCTCCACCTCAAGAAGCAAACACTTGTGTGAACTGTGCATTGATTCCTACATACTTGCATATTGCACTTATTATATTACTCTATGTTGACAATATCCATGAGATATACATGTTACAAGTTGAAAGCAACCGCAGAAACTTAAATCTTCCTTTGTGTTGCTTCAATGCTTTTACTATGAATTATTGCTTTATGAGTTAACTCTTATGCAAGACTTATTGATGCTTGTCTTGAAGTACTATTCATGAAAAGTCTTTGCTATATGATTCACTTGTTTACTCATGTCATTTACATTGTTTTGATCGCTGCATTCACTACATATGCTTTACAAATAGTATGATCAAGGTTATGATGGCATGTCACTCCAGAAATTATCTTTGTTTATCGTTTACCTGCTCGGGACGAGCAGAAACTAAGCTTGGGGATGCTGATACGTCTCCGAAGTATCGATAATTTCTTATGTTCCATACCACATTATTGATGATATCTACATGTTTTATGCACACTTTATGTCATATTCGTGCATTTTCTGGAACTAACCTATTACCAAGATGCCAAAGTGCCAGTTGTTGTTTTCTGCTGTTTTGGTTTTAGAAATCCTAGTAAAGAAATATTCTCGGAATTGGACGAAATCAACGCCCAGGGTCCTATTTTGCCACGAAGCTTCTAGAAGACCGAAGAGTCAACGAAGTGGGGCCACGAGGTGGCCAGACCATAGGGCGGCGCGGCCTAGGTCTTGGCCGCGCGGCCCTGTCATCTGGGCCCCTCGTGACGCCCCTCGACCTGCCCTTCCGCCTACAAATAGCCTTCGTCGCGAAACCCCCAGTACCGAGAGCCACGATACGGAAAACCTTACTGAGACGCCGCCGCCGCCAATCCCATCTCGGGGGATTCAGGAGATCGCCTCCGGCACCCTGCCGGAGAGGGGAATCATCTCCCAGAGGACTCTACGCCGCCATGGTCGCCTCCGGAGTGATGTGTGAGTAGTCTACCCCTGGACTATGGGTCCATAGCAGTAGCTAGATGGTTGTCTTCTCCCCATTGTGCTTAATTGTCGGGTCTTGTGAGCTGCCGAACATGATCAAGATCATCTATCTGTAATTCTATATGTTGTGTTTGTTGGGATCCGATGAATAGAGAATACTATGTTGATTATCAATTCATGTCTATGTGTTGTTTATGATCTTGCATGCTCTCCGTTATTAGTAGATGCTCTGGCCAAGTTGATGCTAGTAACTCCAAGAGGGAGTATTTATGCTCGATAGTGGGTTCATGTCTCCGTGAATTTGGGGGAGTGAGAGAAACCTCTAAGATTATGGATGTGCTGTTGCCACTAGGGATAAAACATTGGTGCTATGTTCGAGGATGTAGTCACTGATTACATTACGCGCAATACTTAATGCAATTGTCTGTTGTTAGCAACTTAATACTGGAGGGGGTTCGGATGATAACCTGAAGGTGGACTTTTTAGGCATAGATGCATGCTGGATAGCGGTCTATGTACTTTGTCGTAATGCCCAATTAAATCTCACTATACTCATCATATTATGTATGTGCATGGTCATGCCCTCTTTATTTGTCAATTTCCCAACTGTAATTTGTTCACCCAACATGCTGTTTATCTTATGGGAGAGACACCTCTAGTGAACTGTGGACCCCGGTCCAATTCTCTATACTGAAATACAATCTACTGCAATACTGTTCTACTGTTTTCTGCAAACAATCATCATCCACACTATACATCTAATCCTTTGTTATAGCAAGCCGGTGAGATTGACAACCTCGCTGTTTCGTTGGGGCAAAGTACTTGGTTTGTGTTGTGCAGGTTCCACGTTGGCGCCGGAATCCCTGGTGTTGCGCCGCACTACATCTCGCCGCCATCAACCTTCAACGTGCTTCTTGGCTCCTACTGGTTCGATAAACCTTGGTTTCATACTGAGGGAAAACTTGCCGCTGTATGCATCACCCCTTCCTCTTGGGGTTCCCAACGGACGCGTGCTGTACGCGTATCATTGTGCCAAGTAAAGTCTTTGATAGTAAGGTTCATACTAGATTTGATTACTGCGCAGAAACAGATTTCTTGCTGTCACAAATTTGGTAACTTAGAAAAATCTGCCAATTTACGTGAGTGATCCTTAGATATGTACGCAACTTTCATTCAATTTGAGCATTTTCATTTGAGCAAGTCTGGTGCACCTAAAAAATTCGTCTTTACGGACTGTTCTGTTTTGACAGATTCTGCCTTTTATTTCGCATTGCCTGTTTTGCTATGTTTGATGGATTTCTTTATTCCATTAACTTTCAGTAGCTTTGTGCAATGTCCAGAAGTGTTAAGAATGATTATGTCACCTCTGAACATGTGAATTTTGATTATGCACTAACCCTCTAATGAGTTGTTTTGAGTTTGGTGTGGAGGAAGTTTTCAAGGATCAAGAGAGGAGGATGATACAATATGATCAAGGAGAGTGAAAGCTCTAAGCTTGGGTATGCCCCCGTGGTTCATCCCTGCATATTTCAAGAAGACTCAAGCATCTAAGCTTGGGGGTGCCCAAGGCATGCCCTTCTTTATCGACAACATTATCAGGTTCCTCTAGTGAAACTATATTTTTATTCCATCACATCTTATGTGCTTTACTTGGAGCGTCTGTTTGCTTTTGTTTTGTTTTGTTTGAATAAAATTGGACCCTAGCATTCATTTTGTGGGAGAGAGACACGCTCCGCTGTTGCATATGAACACATATGTTATTAGCTTTATTCTTAATGTTCATGGCGAAGGTTGAAACTGCTTCATTAATTGTTATATGGTTGGAAACGGGAAATGCTAAATGTGGTAATTGGTAATTGTTGTGCTCATGTTTAAGCTCTTGCATCATATACTTTGGCAATTGCTGTGCTCATGTTTAAGCTCTTGCATCATATACTTTGCACCTATTAGTGAAGAAATACATAGAGCTTGCTAAAATTTGGTTTGCATGATTGGTCTCTCTAAGGTCTAGATATTTTCTAGTAAGGGTTTGAACAACAAGGAAGACAGTGTAGAGTCTTATAATGCTTGCAATATGTTTTTATGTGAGTTTTGCTGTACCGGTTCATACTTGTGTTTGCTTCAAATAACCTTGCTAGCCTAAGCCTTGTATTGAGAGGGATTACTTCTCGTGCATCCAAAATCCTTGAGCCAAACACTATGCCATTTGTGTCCACCATACCTACCTACTACATGGTATTTCTCTGCCATTCCAAAGTAAATTGCTTGAGTGCTATCTTTAAACACTTCAAAAGTTATTACCTCTTATTTGTGTCAATGTTTTATAGCTCATGAGGAAGTATGTGGTGTTTATCTTTCAATCTTGTTGGGCAACTTTCACCAATGGACTAGTGGCTTCATCCGCTTATCCAATAATTTTGCAAAAAGAGCTGGCAATGGGATTCCCAGTCCCAAATTAATTAACTTTCATAAATTTACAAATAGACACTCCTCCATGGTATGTGATTGTTGGACGGCACCCGAGGATTCGGTTAGCCTTGGCTTGAGAAAGCAAAGGTGGGGAGGAGTGTCATCTAAATAAAACTAAAATAAAAAGGCACTCCTTCATGGTATGAGATTGTTGGCAGGCACCCGAGTATTCGGTTAGCCATGGTTTGTGAAAGCAAGGTTGGAAGGAGTGCCACCCAAAAATAAAAATTTCATGGGAGCCGCTCTTTGAAAGTCTGTCTGGCAAGGGGGTTAGAGTGCCCACTACCATTCGTTGACAACAACAAACACCTCTCAAAACTTTACTTTTATGCTCTCTTTATGTTTTCAAAATAAAAGCTCTAGCACAAATATAGCAATCAATGCTTCCCTTTGCGAAGGACCATTCTTCTACTTTTATGTTGAGTCAGTTTACCTACTTCCTTCTGTCTTAGAAGCAAACACTTGTGTTAACTGTGCATTGATTCTTACATACTTGCATATTTGCATTCATCATATTACTTTATGTTGACAACTATCCATGAGATATACATGTTACAAGTTGAAAGCAACCGCTGAAACTTAATCTCCCTTTGTGTTGCTTCAATGCCTTTACTATGAATTTATTGCTTTATGAGTTAACTCTTATGCAAGACTTATTGATGCTTGTCTTGAAAGTACTATTCATGAAAATTCTTTGCTATATGATACAATTGTTTACTCATTGTCTTTACCATTGCTTCGAATCGCTGCATTCATTACATGTGCTTACAATAGTATTGATCAAGATTATGATAGCATGTCACTTCAGAAATTATCTTTGTTATCGTTTACCTACTTGGGACTAGTAGGAACTAAGCTTGGGGATGCTGATACGTCTCCAACGTATCGATAATTTCTTATGTTACATGCTTGTTTTATGATGATACACACATGTTTTATACGTACTTTATGTCATTTTTATGCATTTTTCGGCACTAACCTATTAACGAGATGCCGAAGAGCCAGTTGTTGTTTTCTGCTGTTTTTGGTTTCAGAAATCCTAGTAAGGAAATATTCTCAGAATTGGACGAAATCAACGCCCAGGATCTTATTTTGCCACGAAGCTTCCAGAAGTCCGAAAGGGAAACGAAGTGGGGCGATGAGGCGACGCCACAGTAGGGCAGCGCGGCCAGGGCTTGGGCCGCGCGGCCCTAGCGTGTGGGTCCCTCGCGTCGCCCCTAAACCTACCTCTTCGCCTATAAGAAGCCTTCGTCGATAATAACACAAGAACCGAGAGCCACGATACGGAAAACCTTCCAGAGACGCCGCCGCCGCCAATCCCATCTCGGGGGATTCAGGAGATCGCCTCCGGCACCCTGCCGGAGAGGGGAATCATCTCCCGGAGGACTCTTCACCGCCATGGTCACCTCCGAAGTGATGTGTGAGTAGTTCACCCCTGGACTATGGGTCCATAGCAGTAGCTAGATGGTTGTCTTCTCCTAATTGTGCTATCATTGTTGGATCTTGTGAGCTGCCTAACATGATCAAGATCATCTATTTGTAATGCTACATGTTGCATTTGTTGGGATCCAATGAATATTGAATGCTATGTTATGTTGATTATCAATCTATCATCTATGTGTTGTTTATGATCTTGCATGCTCTCCGTTATTAGTAGAGGCTCTGGCCAAGTCGTTACTTGTAACTCCAAGAGGGAGTATTTATGCTCGATAGTGGGTTCATGCCTCCATTAAATCCGGGACGTGTGAGAAAGTTCTAAGGTTGTGGATGTGCTGTTGCCACTAGGGATAAAACATCAATGCTATGTCTAAGGATGTATGTGTTGATTACATTACGCACCATACTTAATGCAATTGTCTGTTGTTTGCAACTTAATACTGGAAGGGGTTCGGATAATAACCTGAAGGTGGACTTTTTAGGCATAGATGCATGCTGGATAGCGGTCTATTTACTTTGTCGTAATGCCCAATTGAATTTCACACTACTCATCATAACATGTATGTGCATTGTCATGCCATCTTTATTTGTCAATTGCCCAACTATAATTTGTTCACCCAACATGCTATTTATCTCATGGGAGAGACACCACTAGTGAACTGTGGACCCCGGTCCATTCTTTTACATCGAATACAATCTACTGAAATACTTGTTCTACTGTTTTCTGCAAACATCATCATCCACACTATACATCTAATCCTTTGTTACAGCAAGCCGGTGAGATTGACAACCTCACTGTTTCGTTGGGGCAAAGTATCTTGGTTGTGTTGTGCAGGTTCCACGTTGGCGCCGGAATCCCTGGTGTTGCGCCGCACTACACTCCGCCGCCATCAACCTTCAACGTGCTTCTTGGCTCCTACTGGTTCGATAACCTTGGTTTCTTACTGAGGGAAAACTTGCCGTTGTACGCATCACACATTCCTCTTGGGGTTCCCAACGGACGTGTGCTTTACCGTCACAAGCACTTGGCCATATTAAATTCAAAGCACTCTCTCTGAATCTGTTCCCTCTCCTCTAGACTCATCGGTTCAAGCAGCTCTACATCCATCTGTTCCCTCTGCTCTCGATCCATCGGTTCAGGCAGCTCCACATCCATTTGTTCCCTCTGCTCTCGATCCATCGGTTCAAGCAGCTCTACATCCATCTGTTCCCTCTGCTCTCGATCCATCGGTTCAATCTCCTCGTGTTCAATTGCTGCTTCAATCTCCTCATGTTGAATTGCTGCTTCAATCTCCTCAGGTTGAATTGCTGCTTCAATCTCCTCAAGTTGAATTGCTGCTTCATTCTCCTCTGCATTTGCTGCTCCCGCCTGATCTTCCATTCCAAAAGCTAGGTCAACATCATTTTTACAAAGCCTAGCAATGTGTCCAGGGATTCCACAACGTTTGCACTTACATTTTCGAATCGGTGCACCACCCTCTGCACTAGATCTGATCCTATTCTTCCTCGGCCTACCTGCCGGTCTAGTCAAAACTGGAGAGTACAGTTTGAAGCCTGGATCGACTTTCATCCATTGGTCTTTTCCCAACAAGGTAGGAACATTCATAGCATATGCAGCCCTAAATTTGGCAACAGAGAAATACTCTGACACATACTGATCAACTTCACCTTCTTCACCCCCTATAACACCCATGAAAAACAATGCGTGTATGCAGGGTATCCCACGGATCTGCCATCCCCTACAATGGCATGTCCTATCAACCAAACTCACTGGATACCTCCACTGCCTGTCTTTACTGTCAGTGTAGGTTACCTCAGCCTCCATTCCTATTTTGACGCATTGCATCTTCAATTGTTTTGCCCTGTCATGCAAAGACTTGATCAAAGATGGGAGCATGAGATGGCCAGCATATTTTGTGGATGCAATTCTTTGACGCAGATCGATCTTTATCATGATCATCTGCCTAATCTTATCAAATATTTGCCACAGCGTAAGCCCTTTCAGTGACTTGACCTTTGAATTGAAACTCTCCGCAAGGTTACTTGTTACATAGTCTATCTTGCAAATTTCATTGAATTGGCTTCTTGACCACACCCTACCAAGATGTTCATCCAAGTACTCCTTCACCCCAGGTTTTTGTTTATACAACACATCCAAATGAAACAGATGCTTCCTAGAGGTGCATGTGTATGAAGCTGGCCATAGGTTGTCAGTAAAAACTTTACCCTTGAATTTCTTTGTAAAATTCTGTACCAAGTGTCGCATACATTCCCTATGCTCCACTCCAGGGAATACTGCTTCTACTGCACTCTCCAAACCTTTGCAAGCGTCTGTGTGGATAACAAGTCCTGGTGGATGACCTATAAGGTCGCGCAAATTCTGCAGAAACCAAGTCCAACTTTCCTCTGACTCAACCTCCAAAACTCCATAAGAAACAGGGAACATCCAACTATGTCCATCAACTGAAGTAGCAGCAACTAGTTGTCCTTTAAACCTGCCATGAAGAGTTGTTGCATCCACGGCCAAATAAAGCCTGTAACCGTCCAGAAAGCCTTTCCAGCAAGCTTTGAAACAAACAAAAGCCTTTCTAAAACATTCCTTGTGCATTACCTTCCCGCTTTTCAATTTGTAGGGAACTGTATGCTTGTCTATCGCTACAACACTGCCTGGACTAGCCATCTCCACTTCAGCTTTGAAAGTGTAAAGCAACTGAAAGCTTGCATTCCATGGACCATTGATCTTGTCAAGAGCCATTTCCTTTGCATAGAACATCCTCATGTAAGGTACTTTTATTTGAAACTTCTCAACCATCTTTTTTCTGGAGTGTTGTTGGACCAAGTGAAGGAGTTTCTCTCAGCCAATCTAGGATTATATCTGCCAACCACCTAGTCTTCGCTAGCTTTGTTTTCACCTCTGGATCTCCCCCTCGAGGTGGACACCTATGGACCTCCTTATTCTTCTTTATCTGAAACATAATGATAAGGGATGTCAGTAACAGTTAACAAATTTTACACCGTGATCTAAAATACATAACTGGTTGGTGTAGCACCTGAACCAAGCTGCTTCTGCACATTGTGGATGCATGCAGCCTCCACCTACACCTCTTGTATGGGCATTTAACTGTGAACCTACGTGGCTCACTTTTAATAACCTCATAATTATTCTTAGATAGAAGGCAATATGTAGTAATTGCATTACGGCAGTCCATCATCGTTTGAAATACGGTGCCTTCTGCAAGCTGAGGATCCTCCCTATTCCACTGAATTGTTGGCAATTCATCACCTTCGTAATCAGCTAAAATGAGGTTGTCATTGTTCTCATTCTTCTCTTCATCATCAGTGTCATCAAATATGGCACCAAAAGCAATATCTTCCATGTATTGATCCTCCATTGCCTACTTACTGCATTGATCTACCAATTCAGGAAACATGAACTCATCCTCATCATCTTGAGGAGACTGATCCCCAATCTCTGCATCGTCCTCAACATCGACCGCAGGAACGATCTGGCTACCACTAGCACTGGGGACAGATGGGGATGATGTGGACCTACAAGGAGCGCCGCGACGCACACTATTAGCAGAGGCAGCAGCAGTAGAGAGACATGATGCCCGACCACCTGATGATGCCCCAACACCATATGATGCCTGGCCCCTGTCCACATGGATACGAATTTTACCGAACCGGCAAGAAGCATTCAAAGCAAAAAAGAATTCCCAGATCGTCGTCAGAAATTAGTGGAACAAATCTTCGCTCCGTGTTGTGGAAATATTCGAAATGAACTGCATCACGAGAGCTCCAGGTGTACTTATCACATTAGTTAGCTTTCAAATCCCTCACCGAGATGGTGGTTGCAACCACCGCAGGGAAATAAAACCCATTCTTATAGCGTTTAGAATCACGTGTAAAGCTAGAATCTAGCCTAACCACTAGACGAAAAGCCAGCGCTGGATCAATCCTATTCGAAAAGCAACGCAGTTAGTTGAGCAACAACGATTGGCGCTCAAAAACTGCCTACTGTTAATTCACATAGGCAGACGATGCTTACCCAGATGGAATCCATGCGTTAGATCCCTCCGATTCTCAATCTTCTCCGCGGATGAGGGGAAGAATTGGCACACCAGACGGCTGTACAAATTCTACCGCGACAGGGGTAGATCTAGATCTAGTAGAGGCGGAGCCCTCTCCGCCTCCCGGGGGTGGTGGTGGGGGCGGGGTGGCTCGGCGGCGGACGACGCCATAAGGTAGGAGGGCAGGACGGCGTGGCGGCGGAGGGGCGGTGTGTGAGCTCCTCCAGTCTCGGGCGGAGGGGAAAGCTTTGGGTGAGCTCCTCCAGTCAACAGTCAAGACAATTCGAAAGAAACGGTCAATTCAAAACCACCGCGGCTCGCTAGCCGTCACCGGTAACGGTCAAGGCCTCTGACTAGACGACAACCCTCCCGTCCGAGCGTCTGCGAGGGGTTTCAAACTAGAGGGAGGGGAAAACTGAGGAAAAGTTAAGCGGCTGGGGAAAACTGAGTACAACTAATGAACCAGGGGCATGAAAACAGAAAACCCTTTATATTTTGTATGATCGTACTGAAGGTTCTACCAAAGAGGAAAGAAAAAATAAATAAAAAATCGCCAAAACACAAGTTGAGGAGTCGAACTAGCGTCCGATGGTTCCACAGGTGGACAACTCACAGATCAAACCACCACGGTCGTGTAGCTAACGTGCAAACAAGTCACTGATACGTCTCCGACGTATCGATAATTTCTTATGTTCCATGCCACATTATTGATGATATCTACATGTTTTATGCATACTTTATGTCATATTTATGCGTTTTCCGGAACTAACCTATTGACGAGATGCCGAAGGGCCAGTTCCTGTTTTCTGCTGTTTTTGGTTTCAGAAATCCTAGTAAGGAAATATTCTCGGAATCGGATGAAATCAATGCCCAGCATCCTATTTTTCCACGAAGCTTCCAGAACACCCGAGAGTCACCAGAGGGGAGCCCTGGTGGGCCCAGGAGGTAGGCCGGCGCGGCCCAGGCCCTGGCCGCGCCGCCTTACCCTCTCACCGCCTCTTCGACCCTCCGACTCTGCCTCTTCGCCTATATAAAGGTCCTCGACCTAAAACCTCGAGACGAAAAAGCCACGGTACGAGAAACCATCCAGAGCCGCCGCCATCGCGAAGCCAAGATCTGGGGGACAGGAGTCTCTGTTCCGGCACACCGCCGGGACGGGGAAGTGCCCCCGGAAGGCTTCTCCATCGACACCACCGCCATCTTCATCAACGCTGCTGTCTCCCATGAGGAGGGAGTAGTTCTCCATCGAGGCTCGGGGCTGTACCGGTAGCTATGTGGTTAATCTCTCTCCTATGTACCTCAATACAATGATCTCATGAGCTGCCTTACATGATTGAGATTCATATGAGTTTTGTATCACAATTCATCTATGTGCTACTCTAGTGATGTTATTAAAGTATTCTATTCCTCCTGCATGATGTAAAGTGGACAGTGTGTGCATCATGTAGTACTTGGCGTAGTTTATGATCGTGATCTCTTAAAGATTGTGAAGTTAACTATTACTATGATGGTATTGATGTGATCTATTTGGTTATGTTAATCTATCTTGCACTCTAAGGTTATTTAAATATGAACATTGAATATTGTGGAGCTTGTTAACTCCGGCATTGAGGGTTCGTGTAATCCTATGCAATGGTGTTCATCATCCAACAAGAGAGTGTAGAGTCTAGCATTTATCTATTCTGTTATGTGATCAATGTTGAGAGTGTCCACTAGTGAAAGTATAATCCCTAGGCCTTGTTCCTAAATACTGCTATCGCTGCTTGTTTACTATTCTACTGTATTTGTACTGTCTGCAATATTACCACCATCAACTACACGCCAGCAAGCACTTTTCTGGCGCCGTTGCTACTGCTCATACTTATTCATACCACCTGTATTTTCCTATCTCTTCGCCGAACTAGTGCACCTATTAGGTGTGTTGGGGACACAAGAGACTTCTTGCTTTGTGGTTGCAGGGTTGCATGAGAGGGATATCTTTGACCTCTTCCTCCCTGAGATCGATAAACCTTGGGTGATCCACTTAAGGTAAACTTGCTGCTGTTCTACAAACCTCTGCTCTTGGAGGCCCAACACTGTCTACAAGAATAGAAGCTCCCGTAGACATCAAGCACTTTTCTGGCGCCGTTGCCGGGGACCTGAAGGAACAAGCTTTCCTCCCTCGTCAACTACGCGCCAAGCACTTTTCTGGCGCCGTTGCCGGGGAGGAAAGGTAAAAGGCACTCATACTCCGGTTCCAGGTAACAGTACTTTTCTGGCGCCATTGTGTGTGTGCTCGAAGCTATTTCCTTTAGATCCTACAATTGCATCTTTTTGTTTCTTGTTTTACACTAGTTAGGCCTAATGGAAAACAACAAAAATATGAGAGATCTTTATGAACTTTATCTTGAATTAGGACATGATGTGTTTGAAGAGAGAATTAAAAAACCCATGGAACTTTATATGCATGCTAATGGGAATGTTATTAATATGAATGCTTTGAACACTATTGTTGCTAATGCTATGGAAAATTCTAAGCTTGGGGAAGCTGGTTTTGATGAGCATGATCTTTTTAGTCCCCCAAGCATTGAGGAGAAAATTTACTTTGATGATACTTTGCCTCCTATTTATGATGATTATAATGATAGTAGTCTTTTGGTGCCACCTGTTATGGAGGATAAATTTGATTATGATTACAATATGCCTCCTATATTTGATGATAGCTACTTTGTTAAATTTGCTCCCACTATCACTAATAAAATTGACTATGCTTATGTGGAGAGTAATAATTTTATGCATGAGACTCATGATAAGAATGCTTTATGTGATAGTTATATTATTGAGTTTGCTCATGATACTACTGAAAGTTATTATGAGAGAGGAAAATATGGTTGTAGAAATTTTCATGTTACTAAAACACCTCTCTATGTGCTGAAATTTTTGAAGCTATACTTGTTTTATCCTCTTATGCTTGTAACTTTGTTCTTCATGAATTCATTCGTGTACAAGATTCCTCTGCATAGGAAACATGTTAGACTTAAATGTGTTTTGAATTTGCTTCTTAATGCTCTCTTTTGCTTCAAATACTATTTCTTGCGAGTGCATCATTAAAACTGCTGAGCCCATCTTAATGGCTATAAAGAAAGAACTTCTTGGGAGATAACCCATGTGTTATTTTGCTACAGTACTTTGTTTTATATTTGTGTCTCTGGAAGTTGTTTATTACTGTAGCAACCTCTCCTTATCTTGGTTTTGTGTTTTGTTGTGCCAAGTAAAGTCGTTGATAGTAAGGTTCATACTAGATTTGGATTACTACGCAGAAACAGATTTCTTGCTGTCACGAATCTGGGTTCAATTCTCTGTAGGTAACTCAGAAAATTATGCCAATTTACGTGAGTGATCCTCAGATATGTACGCAACTTTCATTCAATTTGAGCATTTTCATTTGAGCAAGTCTGGTGCCTCAATAAAATTCGTCTTTACGGACTGTTCTGTTTTGACAGATTCTGCCTTTTATTTCGCATTGCTTCTTTTGCTATGTGGGATGGATTTCTTTGTTCCATTAACTTCCAGTAGCTTTGGGCAATGTCCAGAAGTGTTAAGAATGATTGTGTCACCTCTGAACATGTGAGTTTTTGATTATGCACTAACCCTCTAATGAGTTTGTTTCGAGTTTGGTGTGGAGGAAGTTTTCAAGGGTCAAGAGAGGAGGATGATACAATATGATCAAGAAGAGTGGAAGCTCTAAGCTTGGGGATGCCCCGGTGGTTCATCCCTGCATATTTCAAGAAGACTCAAGCGTCTAAGCTTGGGGATGCCCAAGGCATCCCCTTCTTCATCGACAAATTATCAGGTTTCTTCTCTTGAAACTATATTTTTATTCCATCACATCTTATGTACTTTACTTGGAGCGTCTGTTTGCTTTCGTTTTTGTTTTTGTTTGAATAAATCCTTGTGTGGGAGAGAGACACGCTCCGCTGGTTCATATGAACACATGTGTTCTTAGCTTTACTTTTAATGTTCATGGCGAAGGTTGAAACTGCTTCGTTAATTGTTATATGGTTGGAAACGGAAAATGCTACATGTAGTAATTGGTAAAATGTTTTGAATAACTTGATACTTGGCAATTGTTGTGCTCATGTCTAAGCTCTTGCATCATATACTTTGCACCTATTAATGAAGAAATACATAGAGCATGCTAAAATTTGGTTTGCATATTTGGTCTCTCTAAAGTCTAGATAATTTCTAGTATTGAGTTTGAACAACAAGGAAGACGGTGTAGAGTCTTATAATGTTTACAATATGTCTTTTATGTGAGTTTTACTGCACCGCTTCATCCTTGTGTTTGTTTCAAATATCCTTGCTAGCCTAAACCTTGTATCGAGAGGGAATACTTCTCATGCATCCAAATACTTGAGCCAACCACTATGCCATTTGTGTCCACCATACCTACCTACTACATGGTATTTCTCCGCCATTCCAAAGTAAATTGCTTGAGTGCTACCTTTAAACAATTCAAAATTTATTACCTCTGATTTGTGTCAATGTTTTATAGCTCATGAGGAAGTATGTGGTGTTTATCTTTCAATCTTGTTGGGCAACTTTCACCAATGGACTAGTGGCTTCATCCGCTTATCCAATAATTTTGTAAAAAGAGCTGGCAATGGGATTCCCAGTCCCAAATTAATTAATAAGAATAGACACTCCTCCATGGTATGTGATTGTTTGATGGCACCCGAAGGATTCGGTTAGCCATGGCTTGAGAAAGCAAAGGTGGGGAGGAGTGTCATCATAATAAAACTAAAATAAAAAGGCACTCCTTCATGGTATGAGATTGTTGGCAGGCACCCGAGGATTCGGTTAGCCATGGTTTGTGAAAGAAGGGTTGGAAGGAGTGCCACACAAAAATAAAATAAAATGGGAGCCGCTCTTTGAAGGTTTGTCTGGCAAGGGGGTTAGAGTACCCGCTACCATTCGTTGACAACAACAAACACCTCTCAAAACTTTACTTTTATGCTCTCTTTATGTTTTCAAAATAAAAGCTCTAGCACAAATATAGCAATCGATGCTTCCCTCTGCGAAGGGCCATTCTTCTACTTTTATGTTGAGTCAGTTTACCCATTTCTCTCTATCTTAGAAGCAAACACTTGTGTTAACTGTGCATTGATTCTTACATACTTGCTTATTGTACTTGTTATATTGCTTTGCATTGACAACTATCCATGAGATATACATGTTACAAGTTGAAAGCAACCGCTGAAACTTAATCTTCCATTGTGTTGCTTCAATGTCTTTACTTTGAATTTATTGCTTTATGAGTTAACTCTTATGCAAGACTTATTGATGCTTGTCTTGAAGTACTATTCATGAAAAGTCTTTGCTTTATGATTCATTGGTTTACTCATGTCATTTACCATTGTTTGGATCGCTGCATTCATTACATATGCTTACAATAGTATGATCAAGGTTATGATGGCATGTCACTCCAGAAATTATCTTTGTTATCGTTTACGCCGGACGAGCAGAAACTAAGCTTGGGGATGCTGATACGTCTCCGACGTATCGATAATTTCTTATGTTCCATGCCACATTATTGATGATATCTACATGTTTTATGCATACTTTA
Source organism: Lolium perenne (assembly GCF_019359855.2). Classification (NCBI taxonomy): domain Eukaryota; kingdom Viridiplantae; phylum Streptophyta; class Magnoliopsida; order Poales; family Poaceae; genus Lolium; species Lolium perenne. Next base: position 49,066,390 of record NC_067244.2, read on the forward strand.
TGTCATATTTATGCGTTTTCCGGAACTAACCTATTGACGAGATGCCGAAGGGCCAGTTCCTGTTTTCCGCTGTTTTTGGTTTCAGAAATCCTAGTAAGGAAATATTCTCGGAATCGGACGAAATCAATGCCCAGCATCCTATTTTTCCACGAAGCTTCCAGAACACCCGAGAGTCGCCAGAGGGGAGCCCTGGTGGGCCCAGGAGGTAGGCCGGCGCGGCCCAGGCCCTGGCCGCGCCGCCTTACCCTCTCACCGCCTCTTCGACCCTCTGACTCCTTCTCTTCGCCTATATAAAGGTCCTCGACCTAAAACCTCGAGACGAAAAAGCCACGGTACGAGAAACCATACAGAGCCGCCGCCATCGCAAAGCCAAGATCTGGGGGATAGGAGTCTCTGTTCCGGCACGCCGCCAAGATGGGGAAGTGCCCCCGGAAGGCTTCTCCATCGACACCACCGCCATCTTCATCAACGCTGCTGTCTCCCATGAGGAGGGAGTAGTTCTCCATCGAGGGTCGGGGCTGTACCGGTAGCTATGTGGTTAATCTCTCTCCTATGTACCTCAATACAATGATCTCATGAGCTGCCTTACATGATTGAGATTCATATGAGTTTTGTATCACAATTCATCTATGTGCTACTCTAGTTATGTTATTAAAGTATTCTATTCCTCCTGCATGATGTAAAGTGGACAGTGTGTGCATCATGTAGTACTTGGCGTAGTTTATGATCCTGATCTCTTGTAGATTGTGAAGTTAACTATTACTATGATGGTATTGATGTGATCTATTTGGTTATGTTAATCTATCTTGCACTCTAAGGTTATTTAAATATGAACATTGAATGTTGTGGACCTTGTTAACTCCGGCATTGAGGGTTCGTGTAATCCTACGCAATGGTGTTCATCATCCAACAAGAGAGTGTAGAGTCTAGCATTTATCTATTCTGTTATGTGATCAATGTTGAGAGTGTCCACTAGTGAAAGTATAATCCCTAGGCCTTGTTCCTAAATACTGCTATCGCTGCTTGTTTACTATTCTACTGTATTTGTACTGTCTGCAATATTACCACCATCAACTACATGCCAGCAAGCACTTTTCTGGCGCCGTTGCTACTGCTCATACTTATTCATACCACCTGTATTTCACTATCTCTTCGCCGAACTAGTGCACCTATTAGGTGTGTTGGGGACACAAGAGACTTCTTGCTTTGTGGTTGCAGGGTTGCATGAGAGGGATATCTTTGACCTCTTCCTCCCTGAGATCGATAAACCTTGGGTGATCCACTTAAGGGAAACTTGCTGCTGTTCTACAAACCTCTGCTCTTGGAGGCCCAACACTGTCTACAAGAATAGAAGCTCCCGTAGACATCAGTCACATTAGTTTTTATATTAAAGTTACGACCGAAGTTGGGCTGGCCTATAATTTCAGATATTGTTCCGGGCTGGGCGTTTGGTTTTCTTTTAGTTTAACCGCGGTTTTTGGGTTAAAAACCGAATTAACCGAGGGCCTTTCGGTTTGTTGTTTTACTAACTGAAACTGTAACCATAAATCGTAAAAACCATTAATCAGTTGCGGTTTCATTTTTTCGGTTCGGTTTTTGGTTTCGGTTCGGTTATGCACAGCCGGACTTGCAGTAAGTAAACAGAGCAGGATTGCAGTGGATGAATTTATCAGTCTAAAGGAAAGGACCGGGGTCCATAGTTCACTAGAGGTGTCTCTCCATAAAGATAAATAACATGATGGGTGAACAAATTACAACTGAGCAATTGACAAAATACCGACAATACATGACAAGATGATTACTATGATATTCGTTTGGGCATTACAACATAATACATAGACCATAATTCAACTGCGTCTATGACTAATAATCCACCTTCCGGTTATCGTTCGAACCTCTTCCAGTATTAGGTTGCAAGCAACAGATTATCGCATTAAGCAATGTGTGTAAAGTAAACAATAGAATTACCCTCAGATAAAACATTGTTCTTTTCTCCCTAGTAGCAACATCACATCTACAATCTTAGAAGTTATTGTCACTCTTCCAGAAAACTAGAGGCATGAACCTACTATCGAACATAAATACTCCTTCTTGGAGTCACAAGCATTTACTTGGCCAGAGCAACTACTAGCAACGGAGAGCACTGATACGCGTACAGCACGCGTCCGTTGGGAACCCCAAGAGGTAGGTGTGATGCGTACAATGGCAAGTTTTCCCTCAGTAAGAAACCAAGGTTTATCGAACCAGTAGGAGCCAAGAAGCACGTTGAAGGTTGATGGCGGCGAGATGTAGTGCGGCGCAACACCAGGGATTCCGGCGCCAACATGGAACCTGCACAACACAACCAAAGTACTTTGCCCCAACGAAACAGTGAGGTTGTCAATCTCACCGGCTTGCTGTAACAAAGGATTAGATGTATAGTGTGGATGATGATTGTTTGCATAAAATAGTAGAACAAGTATTGCAGTAGATTGTATTCGATTAAAAGAATGGACCGGGGTCCACAGTTCACTAGAGGTGTCTCTCCCATAAAATAAATAGCATGTTGGGTGAACAAATTACAGTTGGGCAATTGACAAATAGAGAGGGCATGACAATGCACATACATGATATGATGAGTATTGTGAGATTTAATTGGGCATTACGACAAAGTACATAGACCGCTATCCAGCATGCATCTATGCCTAAAAAGTCCACCTTCAGGTTATCATCCGAACCCCTTCCAGTATTAAGTTGCAAACAACAGACAATTGCATTAAGTATGGTGCGTGATGTAATCAATAACTACATCCTCGAACATAGCATCAATGTTTTATCCCTAGTGGCAACAACACATCCACAACCTTAGAACTTTCTCACCGTCCTGCATTTAATGGAGGCATGAACCCACTATCGAGCATAAATACTCCCTCTTGGAGTTACTAGCAAAAACTTGGCCAGAGCCTCTACTAATAACGGAGAGCATGCAAGATCATAAACAACACATAGGTAATAGATTGATAATCAACATAGCATAGTATTCTCTATCCATCGGATCCCAACAAACACAACATATAGCATTACAGATAGATGATCTTGATCATGTTAGGCAGCTCACAAGACCCGACAATGAAGCACAATTAGGAGAAGATGACCATCTAGCTACTGCTATGGACCCATAGTCCAGGGGTGAACTACTCACTCATCACTTCGGAGGCGACCATGGCGGTGAAAAGTCCTCCGGGAGATGATTCCCCTCTCCGGCAGGGTGCCGGAGGCGATCTCCTGAATCCCCCGAGATGGGATTGGCGGCGGCGGCGTCTCTGGAAGGTTTTCCGTATCGTGGCTCTCGGTACTGGGGGTTTCATGACGAAGGCTATAAGTAGGCGGAGGAGATAGGTCAGGGGGCCTGACAGGGGGCCCACACGCTAGGCCGGCGCGGCCAGGGCTTGGGCCGCGCCGCCCTAGTGTCTGGCCACCTCGTGGCCCCACTTCGTGACTCATTCGGTCTTCTGGAAGCTTCGTGTGAAAATAGGCCCCTGGACGTTGATTTCGTCCAATTCCGAGAATATTTCCTTACTAGGATTTCTGAAACCAAAAACAGCAGAAACAAAGAATCGGCTCTTCGGCATCTCGTTAATAGGTTAGTGCCGGAAAATGCATAAATATGACATAAAGTATGCATAAAACATGTAGATATCATCAATAATGTGGCATGGAACATAAGAAATTATCGATACGTCGGAGACGTATCAAGCACGCAAGATCACAAATAAAATATGACAAGAATATATAATTGATCTCAACATAGAATTCAATATTCATTGGATTTCAGCAAACACAACATGTAGCATTACATAAGGATGATCTTGATCATGATAGGCAGCTCACAAGATCTAAACACGAGGCACAAATTGGAGAAGACAACCATCTAGCTACTGTTATGGACCCATAGTCCAAGGATGAACTACTCACGCATCGCTTCGGAGGCGGGCATGGCGATGTTGATGCCTCCGGCGAGATTTCTCCTTCCTGCAGGATGCCGAGAAGAGCTCAGAACCCTCCCGAGCTAGGGTCAGCGATGGTGGCTGCGATGGAACTTTTCGTGGATGGAGGCTCGGGTATTTAGGTTTTTCCCGAGATTGTGAATAAATAGGCGGAAGGGAGAGGTCGGTGGAGGACAGGGGGCCCACACCACCCCTTGTCACGGGCCCAGGCCTGGCCATGCCAAGGCATGACGTGGCCGCCCTGTGGCTCCTCTTCGACCCCCTCTGGATTATGTCTTCATTACGGAAAAATATTGACTTCGGCTTTTGTTTCGTCCAATTCCGATAATATTTCCTTTACAACTTTTCTAAAACACAAAACGGCAGAAAGCAGGGAACTTGCACTGTGGTATCTTGTTAATAGGTTAGTGCCGTAAAATGTATAAAAGTGCAACGAAGTATGAGCAATCCATATATAAATTGGTGTAAAACAAGCATGGTTCATCAAAAACTATAGATATGTTTGAGACGTAGCAAGCATCCCCAAGCTTAACTCCTGCTCGTCCTCGAGTAGGTAAGTGATAACAAAATAATTTTTGAGGTGAGATGAAGCCAACATAATCTTGATCGAGTTATTGTAAAGCATTGTAAGCTGAGATCAAAAGTACTCTAAACATAGGCATGATAGATATAATTCTAACAATAGAACTTAGGAACTATGTTATAACATGAGAAGTAATTCAAATAAAGGATCATGAATATTAGTGCATTGAAAGATACTGTTTGTTTATGAGCATAGAGAAAACATAGCAAAGTGGTACTCAACATGTCCTTTATGAAGTAGCAAAACATAAATGCTAGGGCACCTTCAAAGTTCAAAGGGTGACAAGATATAAGTAATTTATGAACTAGCAATAGCATAATCATGAATCAATAATAATAATTTGAGGCTATGCACATTGCACTAAGAATGACAACTAAATATGCTCTCTTAATTGGTGCATAATGAAGAAGATGAAGACTCGACATAAAAGTAAAAGAAAGACTCTTTGTTGAGTAAGCAAGATTAACAAGTTTTATAAACCTTCCAAAAAGAATGATACTTATTAGCTTTGAGCTCTCATTGCCTCTATTGTAAGCATCTTGAATGGTTAAAGTTAATGTGATGGAAAATATGAGCTATATGCTTGAAAAACCACAAGTTGAAAATCTCATGCCCCTTGAATACGAGTACCTAAACCTCATGCTACTCAACTTAGGTCCCAAATAAGTTCTTTTCATTGTAAGTATACATGTATCATCGAGAACCGCCAATGGGGTACCACCTACCCCATGATATGGAAGTACTCTTGTAGGAGCAATCTCATGCCAAAATGACAAGACAAACAGACAATGAACATCTCAGCAATCTTTTTATTTACTACAGGTATAGATTTTTTTATTGAAAATGCTTCATAGAATGCTCACTATGGTTCGCTGTAAATTTCCACCATGATTGATGCATGGCTTAGATTAACGGCCCAGACGTTTCTCTAACACATATACAAACTCCATGGACTTATAAGTTTTCATTTTATTTCGCACCGCTAGACATCCATAAATAAAAGAACATGACATCAACTAAATATGAATAAGTGCAATGTTGAAAGCGTTTCCCATGAAAGCATGGTTGTGCTAACTCCCAACTTGCAATTTGCAAACATATAAACTTCATAAGATAGTCACAATGATCAAGTTTTTAAGTGCAAGAAAGTAAATGTCCCATCAAGTTCGTGAGAGCTTTACTAACTAATTTTCACATGCTAAAATTTAATTTGGAAGATAAATAAAAATATGATGAATATACTTGGAATAGCAATAATGCTAGTAGGTAGATATGGTGGACATAATTGACAAACTTTGGTTATTGGTGGTTGGATGCACGAGTAGAGTTCATACTTAGTACATGCGAAGGCTACCAGAAGAATGGGAGCGACCAACTAAGAGATAAATAATGGCCATAATCATGCATAGCGACAAAATATTATTAATCAAAGCATAAAGTGATATTACAAGTCAAAAACTAAATGATCATAAAGGCTTTAGTTGATTGGTTTTGATGGGTTCGTTGCATGTAAAACAAAAAATTTCTACCGCAAAGACGAATAAATCCAAGATCCAATCTATGGAAAAGCCAAGATCTAATCTACCAAGATCTAAGCAACGAGATGTATGTGAGACTAACCCTCGAAGATTCCAAAGCCTACGAGATTAGATCTCGTTGTTGATGTAGTCGATCATCCAAAGGTCGCAATCCCAAGAAAGACTTCCGCACTTACTGGCCGTGTGTATGGTGTCGATGAAGCCCGTCCTCTCCCCGTTCCAGCGGGCAGCGGATGTGTGGTAGATCCCCTTGGAATCCGAGCAGCATGACGGCGTGGTGGTGGTGGTGGAGGAGAAAAGCTGCAGGGCTTCGCCAAGCCGGTACAGCAATATGGAGGAGAGAGGGGCGGCCAGAGCTAGGTCTGATGGGGTGCACACCCCCTGCCCCCTCCCCTCTTTATATAGGGGGGAGGTCGGTTTGGGTGGCCCCCCAATGCCCCAAACCCATCTAGGGCCGGCGGCCAAAGGGGGGAGGGGGAATTCTTCCTCCCAAGTTGATCCCCCTAGGGTTTTGGGGAAAACCCTAAGGGTGGCCGACTTGGGCCTTGAGGGGCATGTGCCCCTGGCCCATTAGGCTAGGGTGCATTTCCTCGGCCCATGCTAGGCCTCCTAGGGTCGTGGTCCCACTGGTGGGACCCCCGGAACCTTCTAGAACCTTCCCGGTCTTCCACCGGAAAAATCCCGAACTTTTCTGAAACCTAGAAATCAACTTCCCTTATATGAATCTTATTCTCCAGACCATTCCGAACCTCCTCGTGATGTCCTGGATCCCATCCGAGACTCCGAACAAACTTCGGTCTCCATCTCATATTCCGAATCTACTTATGCGACATCGAACCTTAAGCGCGTCACCCTATGGTTCGTGAACTATGCGAACATGATCGAGACTCCTCTCCGACCAATAACCAATAGCGGGACCTGGAGATCCATAATGGATCCCACACACTCAACGATAACTTAGTGATCGATTGAACCATTTACATACGATACCAATTCCCTTTGTCCGAGGTTGATCATCGGTATCTCCATACCTAGTTCAACCTCGTTACCGACAAGTACTCTTTACTCGTTACCGTGGTATGTCATCTCTTGTGACCTTGTCACATGCTTGCAAGATAATTAGATGTCATTCCACCGGGAGGGCCCAGAGTATATCTATCCGTCATCGGGATGGACAAATCCCACTCTTGATCCATATGCCTCAACTCATACTTTCCGAATACTTAATCCCATCTATATAACCACCCATTTACGCAGTGGCGTTTGATGTAATCAAAGTACCCTTCCGGTATAAGTGATTTACATGATCTCATGGTCAAAGGACTAGGTTACTATGTATCAGAAAGCTTATAGCAAGTTGAACTTGATGACTTGATCTCATGCTATGCTTACTATGGGTGTGTGTCCATCACATAATTCACCTAATGATATGATCTTGTTATTAATAACATCCAATGTTCATGATCAGGAAACCATGATCATCTATTAATCAACAAGCTAGTTAAACGAGAGGCTTACTAGGGACTCTGGTTTGTTTACACAACACAAATGTATTAATGTTTCCGGTTAATACAATTATAGCATGGGGTGTAAACATTTATCATGAACACTAAAATATAATAATAACCAATTTATTACTGCCTCCGGTCCTAAATATAAGCCATATAGTTTTTGGCACGTAAATTAAGAACACACTTTTGGGAAAAATTACACCTTGTTTGGTTAGGATTAACCCTAGGCAATTAACGTGAGCTAATAGAGGACTTTGCATAAGCTAAGAAAACATAACCGAATCACTAAATATATTTTCCATACAAGTCGGGCAACATAGTAAATCTTATATTATGGATTTTTTCTCAAAACACTATATGGCTTATATTTAGGACCGGAGGGAGTATTACCTCTCGGGCATATCTCCAACAGTCTCCCACTTGCACTAGAGTCAATAATCTAGTTTACATTTGTAAAGATATAACACCTTGTCCTTCTGGTGCTTATCATGTTTTGCTCACGGGAGAGGTTTCAGTCAATGGATCTGACACGCTCAGAAACGTATATATTTTGCAATTCATTTGTGTCTCAATGCATCACTCATTTTCCAAATGAGTCGGCATTAATCATATATGTTCAGTCTTCTGGTGGAACCTTAATTCCGCGGTCTGAAATATGTCAGTAATATTGTCACACATAATATAGCTTCAAAGTTCTGACACTATCAGAACTACACCAAGTTCTCAAAGAACTCCTCGACTTAAACATCCTCAGTCATTGTCAAAACAATGACATACTCTGCCTTCGTTTGTAGAATCCGTCACAATATTTAATACTCATCTAAATCTAGCATAGACTTCTTCTAGCTCATTGTGCTACCTTTTAAACAACACTTAGCCTAATTTAAATTGAAATTTTATATGTGACCAAACTAATATCGGTGCAACACCTTACAGCGCTTTGCTTGTCATTACCCCATACAAAACTATATATATATATATCCTTGGTTCTTCTAAAGCACTCAGGGATATTCTTACTATTGTCCAATGATCATTACATGAATCATTCTGGTATATGCTCGTAACACTTTAGAGCACAGGACATCTGATTTTGTACATATTATTCGTGATCTAAATTCACTCATGTGTTTTTACTCATCGAGCGTCAAATACACTCAAGTCTTGTTAAACCTTCACATGGAAAAGAACACCTTCTTAATATTTTTTATATTGAACTACTTCAATATTCATTCTATGTACTTTGACTTAAACTTATTATGTGTTTCAATCTATCATCATAGATCTTGACACTAAATATGTTTCAGTCCATATTCTTTCATTAAAGTTAATTCTCAATGAAACCTTTTATTCACATCAAGTACATAATTACATTATTTATAATCAATGATATGTCATCCACATATAATATTATAAATATGTCTCAGCGCTCCCACTTAATTTCTTGCAAATGCAAGCATCTTCATTGTTTCTGATGAAATCAAAAACTCTTTGACTATTTCATCCGGTGAAGATTCCAACTCCGCGATACTCACTTCATCCAGTTGAAGTTTGTATACCTATCTAGTATTCCACGGACCAGCAAAACTATTGGTTGTATCTAGTATACATCCTTAATACACACTTTTGGAAGGTATGTATTTTTTCCATCCTACTAACATATCTCATAAAAGAATATGTAGTGGCTACTAGAATAATCCATGTAGACTATAAGCATTGCTACGGAAGATCTAATCTTATCATAGTCAACTCTTTGAACTTTGTCGTAAAACAACTTTTCGACAAGTCGAGCTTCTTCAAGGATATTACATCCAAGTCCATCAATTTTAAAGATCCTTTTACTTTCAAAAAGTATTCACCTATCTTGGATTTCATGGCGCATAGCCATTTTAATGGAGTCAGGGCCCATCATAACTTCTTTGTATGTAGTTGGTTTATCATTGTTCAAAATCAATCCTTTGTCCACAAATCATCTATTTGATCACAAAGTAAACCACACCTACAAGGTTCAATAAGTACTTCGATCTCCATGGCTAAAACACTTTGTAGTCATGGGAGCCATGATCGTCGTGGCCGCTTCCGGAACCATTTCCGATGCTGCGCTACTCTGATCATTATGCTCAGGTTCATAAACCTTATCAAGTTCTATTGTCCTCCCACTCAAATACTTCGCTAGAAAACAATTTCTTGGAAATAAGCAAGTAACATTAACAAACACTTTTGTCTTTGACTTCATAGTGGAAAGAATTCCCAATTTGTTTTCTGGGACAACAACAAAGACATTCATCCGGTTTTGGTTGTAAACTCATTTACTTATACCAAAATTTGAGAAAGGACTATTAGGGTTTATACCCATGCCATAACTTATATGGTGTCATTTCAACGGATCATGATGATGCTCTATTCAGTGTAAAAGCGGTAGTCTCTAAAGCATAATCCACAAAAATATAATGGCGTCATTTTATTTTATCTCGTCATTAATCCAACAAGGTTTGGATACGTCTCTCGGATACTACATCATCACTATGATACTCCAAGAAACGTGAGTTGTAGAACAATTTCACAACTCTCTTAGATGTTCGCTAAAACTCGTAATTCAAATATTTCCACCATGATCCAATCATAGATATTTGACTTTTCTATTACGATGTTTTCCACTAATTCATGCTGAAATTTATTTGAATCCATTCAAATGTTTCAAACTTCTTCCTTATCGAATATATCCACATATATATACTCAATTCGTTGTTGGAAGTTTTCATGAAGTAGAAGAATCTCCCGCACACAACTATGCCCAGTGAACCACATACATCATCATGTATGTTTCCACTAAGTTAGTTGCCCGTTCAACTCTTGGCCTATGAATGGTATTTCAGTCATTCTCTTTAGAAGAGATTTGCAAGCGCCAAATGATTCAAAAATCAAATGACTCCAAAAATCCATTTGCATGGAATTTCTTCATGCGTTCCTTTCTAACATGACCTAAATGGCGGTTCCACAAATAAGTGGAATTCAAATCATTTGCCTTATGGTATTTTAGCGTCAGTGTTATGCATGTGTGTTTCACCATTAAGATTTATAACAACTTATCCATCGTATATGGAGTACGGTCATAACCTTTAACAACTCATTGTTTTTATTTGACCAGAACAAAAAAACAATTATGAAGTTCTTTATTATAAATCTGAAGGGCTAGATAGAATGCCAACGACGAACATAATCACTTTATTTTTGTTCCAGGCGTGCATTCCTATCATATTCCTTATCAGTCACTTAGTCCATTGTATTCTTGTATTGCGTTGTTTTCTATGACACTTCATACCAACCAATATAGTAAAAATACCCAAGAACTTTATTGTGTGTCCAAACAAGGAATACATTCATAACATGTATATCATCTATATACACCTGAGCTAGACTTTCTAGTCTTTTCTTTCTTTCTGCCAAAAATATTTTGTAGTTTCTCTTTTAGCTTTACTCATTCTTAGAAAACACTTCACCTTCAATAACTTCTAGGTCCATTGGTCAAATACTAATAACCTTGAGGTTCTTACTTTGAAGTTGATCATCACATGACAAGTGTTCCAGATTTCACTTTAGTAACCTTTAAATGTGATGAACAATTTCACTCATAATTTTTATCCATCAAATCATGACGACTTTCCGAGACCATGTTTGTACATGCTAGGCTCATAAAGTTTAACCTTAGTATTCGCATGTGCAAATCTGGCTTGCACCCGTTGTATGCACACGTAGAATCTATAACACCCGATCATCACGTGATGCTTCGAAACGACGAGTCTTGGCAACGATGCATACTAAGAACGATCACTTCATGGATATGCGAATATCGTTAGTGCCCAACTAGTTGGAGGATCGGGACGCCTAGCGTCTTCAACCTTCGTACATTCCCATAAAACTTATGAGTTTATGTAGTCTCACTAAATTATATTCTATTATCTTGTAATAAGGTCTTAGATATCACATATATCTCACACCTTGCTTATTTCTGAAAACAAAATTTCCAGCTCCTTACTTTTCAAACGGATTTGAACTTCAAGTTTCACGGAGACAAGATAATTTTTAGGTACTAATTGAAACCATTGCTCTTTGAATCAGCTATGTGAGGTTTACTAAAAGTTTGCAATAGGACTTAATCATTTTTTGATTCTTTAACAATACGGTACTAGTCCGTAAAGTTTTTTGTCAGACTTAACAGTATTTCTATCTCAATTACAAGACTAGCGCATGGTAGATAACGGATGCCAATTCTACAAATTTAATTCAAAATACTATTCAGACTATGTTCATGATAATTAGTTCATGTTTTAATCTAATTACTAATGAACTCCCACTTAATACAACATCCCTCGTAGTTATTTAGTGGCACACGATCCATATCCACTACACCAAAACCGATCATCACGTGAGATGATATAGCTTCAATGGTGAACATCAACATGTTGATCATATCATCCATATGATTCGTGTTCAACCTTTCGGTTTCCTGTGTTCCGAGGCCATGTCTGTACATGCTAGGCTCATCAAGCAAATCCAAGAATTTCCGTGTGTGCAACATGGCTTACACCCGTTGTATGTGAATGTAGAATCTATCACTCCGATCATCACGAGATGCTTCAAAACGACGAACTGTAGCAACGGTGCATACGAGGGGAGAACACTTTATTATCTTGATATTAATGTGAGGGATCATCTTATAATGCTACCGTCGCGATCTAAGCAAGATAAGATGCATAAAGGATTAACATCACATGCAATTCATAATATGTGATATGATATGGCATTTCTTCTTGTGCTTTTTATCTCCATCTCCAAAGCACACGAGCATGATCTCCATCATCACCAGCATTGCACCAAGGTCCATGGTGCCGCTTCATGGTTGTCCATCACTTATAGATACTATGACAACTACTTGAAATAAAGCTATTACATGATGAATAGACAGGCAGGTCTTAACAAATTTAAAGAAAACCATTAGGCTCCTGCTGGTTGCCATAATACAATAATGAACATCTCATACATCAAATATAATCATCATCACATCATGGCCATATCACATCACCAAACCCTGCAAAAACAAGTTAGATGCCTCTAATTTGGTTTGCATATTTTACGTGGTTTAGGGTTTTCGAGTAAGATCCAATCTACCTACGAACATGAACCACAACGATGATACTAGTGTTGTCAATATAAAAAGTAAATTGAATCTTAACTATGGTGGGAGAGACAGACACCCACAAAGCCACTTATGCAATACAAGTTGCATGTCAAGCGTGGAGCAAGTCTCATGAGACGCGGTCATGTAAAGTTAGCTCGGGCCGCTTCATCCCACCATCCCGCAAGATCAAAGTACACATAACTAAAGACAACAAAAAGCATCGACGCCCACAAACTCATTGTGTTCTACTCGTGCAACAGATCTATGCATAGACACGGCTCTGATACCACTGATGGGTTCGTTGCATGGAAAACAAAAAATTTCTACCGCAAAGATGAATAAATCCAAGATCCAATCTATGGAAAAGCCAAGATCTAATCTACCAAGATCTAAGCAACGAGATGTATGTGAGACTAACCCTCAAAGATTCCAAAGCCTACGAGATTAGATCTCGTTGTTGATGTAGTCGATCATCTAGTGCTGCAATCCGGCAACACTTCCGTACTCAGTCGTGCGTACGGTGTCGATGAAGCCCGTCCTCTCCCCGTTCCAGCAGGCAGCGGAGATGTGGTAGATCCCCTTGGAATCCCAGCAACACGACGGCGTGGTGGTGGAGGAGAAAAGCTGCAGGGCTTCGCCAAGCCGGTACAGCACTATGGAGGAGAGAGGGGCGGCCAGAGCTAGGTCTGATGGGGTGAACGCCCCCTGCCCCCTCCCCTCTTTATATAGGGGGGAGGTCAGTTTGGCTGGCCCCCCAATGCCCCAAACCCATCTAGGGCCGGCGGCCACTCCTAGGGTTTTGGGGACAACCCTAAGGGTGGCCAACTTGGGCCTTGAGGGGCATGTGCCCCTGGCCCATTAGGCTAGGGTGCATCCCCTCGGCCCATGCTAGGCCTCCTAGGGTCGTGGGCCCACTGGTGGGACCCCGGAACCTTCTAGAACCTTCCCGGTCTTCCACGGGAAAAATCCCGAACTTTTCCGAAACCTAGAAATCAACTTCCCTTATATGAATCTTATTCTCCGGACCATTCCAGACCTCCTCGTGATGTCCTGGATCCCATCCGAGACTCCGAACAAACTTCGGTCCTCGTCTCATATTCCGAATCTACTTATGCGACATTGAACCTTAAGCGCGTCACCCTACGGTTCGTGAACTATGCGGACATGATCGAGACTCCTCTCCGACCAATAACCAATAGCGGGACCTGGAGATCCATAATGGCTCCCACACACTCAACGATAACTTAGTGATCGATTGAACCATTTACATACGATACTAATTCCCTTTGTCGCACGATACTTTACTTGTCCGAGGTTCGATCATCGGTATCTCCGTACCTAGTTCAACCTCGTTACCGACAAGTGCTCTTTACTCGTTACCGTGGTATGTCATCTCTTGTGACCTTGTCACATGCTTGCAAGCTAATTAGATGTCATTCCACCGAGAGGCCCCAGAGTATATCTATCTGTCATCGGGATGGACAAATCCCACTCTTGATCCATATGCCTCAACTCATACTTTCAGAATACTTAATCCCATCTTTATAACCACCCATTTACGCAGTTGCGTTTGATGTAATCAAAGTAACCTTTCGGTATAAGTGATTTACATGATCTCATGGTCAAAGGACTAGGTTACTATGTATCTGAAAGCTTATAGCAAGTTGAACTTGATGACTTGATCCCATGCTATGCTTACTATGGGTGTGTGTCCATCACATCATTCACCTAATGATATGATCTTGTTATTAATAACATCCAATGTTCATGATCAGGAAACCATGATCATCTATTAATCAACAAGCTAGTTAAACGAGAGGCTTACTAGGGACTCTGGTTTGTTTACACAACACACATGTATTATTGTTTCCGGTTAATACAATTATAGCATGGAGTGTAAACATTTATCATGAACACTAAAATATAAAAATAACCAATTTATTATTACCTCTCGGGCATATCTCCAATAGGTTTGTAGTCATAACATGGTATAAACATGTGCCAAGTCAACCCAATAAAGCATCAAAGGAGAATACCACAATATTATGCTTTGTATGATGGAAACAACACATGCTTCTTTCAATAGCACATTATGCACTCCCAGCTATTTGAGACAAGTCATGCAACAACAATAAATACTAAGCATATGATAAGAAAACATCCAACATGACATGCCAAATTCTATGCCGCAGTCTAGACAAGCTTCCTTTTGCATCACTATAAGCATGAAACTTTTTATTCATCTCCAACACCAATCAACTTATTTGAAATAACTCCCAGAGATGAAAAACAACATGTACCATAGAGCTAATCATACATAAATAAAGAATACTAACAAGATCTGAAAAAAAAATTCAAGTGAAAGAACAAGAGCTAAACGCACTACTAGCAAACTAGAACACTCGCAGAACAATAAGAGCGAAAAATAGAGCGTTCCATGCAACTAAAACTGAGTGTGTCATTCTCCAAAACAAATATGCCGGGATCCAACCATATGCGACAGCAAACAAAACAAAACTCAAAAAATAAAGACGCTCCAAGAATAACACATAGCGTATGAAGCAATAAAAATATAGCGCATAGAAAGATGACATGTTGCTTTGTTGATGAAGAGGGGGTGCCTTAGGCATCCCAAAGATTTGAAGCTTGTAACTCTTAGATATTTCTTGGGGTGACATGGATATCCCAAAGCTTGAGCTTCTGTCCATTCTTCATCTCATTACATCATTCTTCTCTTCCTACACATGAAAACTTCCTTCATACAAAACTTCACACAATTCTTTATTAGCAGCATTAGTACAATCAAAATAACAAATCTACTTGGGTTCAATTCTAACATATATCAAAAATATATTAAAGTATTAGCTATTGTAGCAACCTCTTCAAAAAGCTTTTTGATCAAAAGAACCCGAAAAGAAAGAGATTAAGAGGCAAATGCAAATACTGGCAGAAATCCGTCAAAACACAATAGCATGTAAAGATCGATTTTTTCAAAAATCTTCCGTTGGTCAGATCGAAAAGTTTTCAAATAATGAAAGTTAGATAATAACCTGGGTAATATGCACAAAAATTGGCAGCTCAATATTCTGCTCTTTCTGTGAATATAAATTTTTATGGTGACAACACATAATCTGTTTTCAGGACAGCAACTTCCCCAAATCTTGCTTTCTCTCTATTAGAGGCTATTCTTGGCACAAAAACAAAATAAAAATGATAAGGTGAGGTTATTACAAAGGTAATAACTTCAAAGACTCAACAAATGACAAATTACAGAAATTAAACATGGGTTATCTCCGAAGAGTACCTTTTCTTTAATGCCTTTCAACTAGCTAGGCACCGAAAAAGAGCAAGCATCAAGTATTATCAAGTGAAGAAGCATCAACATCATAATTTTTTCTAATAATAGAGACATAAGATGACTTATTTCTCTTTCTAGGGAAGTGTTACATGCCTTTCTTGAATGGTAATTGATATTTAATAATCCATCTTTCATATAAATAGTAACACCAACGTACAGTTCTAAGAAACGGTCTTCCCAAGATAATTGGACAAGAATCATTGCATTCAATATCCAAGAAAACAAAATTAACGGAGACAAGGTTATTATTAACCATAATAAGAACATTATTAACTCTCTCCAAAGGTTTTTTTTGCAGCAATATCAACAAGATGAACATCAAATAATACAGTTCCAACGGTGGCAAATTAAGCATATCATAGATTTTTCTAGGCATAACAGAAATACTTGCACCAAGATCATATAAAGCATTGCAATCAAAGCCATCTACCTTCATTTTAATAATGGGCTCACAGGCATCTTCTAACTTTATAGGAATAGAAGCTTCACGCTTTAATTGCTCTTCTCTAATTTGCATGCATGAGAGCATTTGTAATATGCTTCGTGAAAGCTATATTTATAGCACTAGCATTAGGACTTATAGCAAGCATTTGTAATAAATTAATTAATTCAAAGATATTACAATCATAAAAATCAATGTCATTTTTATCAAAGGTGAAAGGACTATTGTCTCCCATACTCCGAATTTTTTTAGCTCACTTATCAGGAGCAGTTTTACTGGTTCTAGGCAATTTTGTAGAAGGAGTGGAGAATTTTCCTACACCAATTAATTTACCATTAATAGTAGGAATGCGGCTAGAATATGAAAATCCATTACTACTGGTGGTGGTGATGGTACAAATTTTAGTTAAATTATTATTTCTAGCAATTTCATCTTCTCTTTCCCACCTAGCATGCAATTCCGCCAACATCCTAACATTTTCATCAATTCTAACTTGGATGGCATTCAAAGTTTTACTTTCTTTAACACCATGATGCATAACTTTTAATTTAAGAAATTCAACATCATGAGCAAGGCTATCAACTTTAGAAGCAAGAATATCAATTTTGCCAAGCTTTTCCTCAACAATTTTATTAAAGGCAGTTTGTTTACTAATAAAATCCTTAAGAATGACTTCAAGATTAGAGGGTGCACTTTTATTATTGTTGTAGGAATTACCGTAAGAATTTCCATAAGCATTACCATTATTAGAAGGATATGGCCTATAATTGTTGCTACCGAAGTTACTCCTATAAGCATATTGTTGTTGAAATTATTGTTTTTAATGAAGTTCACATCAACATGCTCTTCTTGAGCAACCAAAGAAGCTAATGAAATATTATTTGGATCAACATGAGCTTTACCATTAACAAGCATAGACATAATAGTATGGATTTTATCACTCAAGGAGGAGGTTTTTTCGACAGAATTTACCTTCTTACCTTGTGGAGCTCTCTCGGTGTGCCATTCAGAATAATTTATCATCATATCATCAAGTAGTTTTGTTGCAGCCCCCAAAGTAATGGACATGAAGGTACCTCCAGTAGCTGAATCCAGAAGGTTTTTTGAAGAAAAATTCAGTCCTGCATAAAAACTTCGGATGATCATCCAAGTAGTCAGTCCATGAGTGGGACAATTCTCTACCAAAGATTTCATTCTTTCCCAAGCTTGAGCAACATGTTCATTATCAAATCGTCTAAATTTCATTATGTCACTTCTCGAGGATATAATCTTAGTAGGAGGATAATATTTTCCAATAAAAACATATTTGCATTTAACAAGAATCAATATTATTTCTAGGCAAAGATAGCAACCAATCTTTAGCTCTCCCTATCAAAGAGAAGGAAACAATTTTAGTTTTATAATCTCACCATCTACATCCTTATATTTTTGCATCTCACAAAATTCAACAAAATTATTAAGGTGAGAAGCAGAATCATCAGTACTAACACCAGAAAATTGCTCTTTCATAACAAGATTTAAGAAAGCAGGTTTAATTTCATAGAAAGCTTCTTCAGGAGCAGGTGGAGCAATAGTTGTACAAATAAAAGTTGTTGTTGTTTGTGCTAGTAAAGTACGTCACACAACTTAGTATTTTCAGCAGGAACCCATTTTAGCAAAATTAAAATAGAACAATAGAAATAACAACTATAATAGAAACTATTTTTTTGTGGTTTTGATATAAAGCAGCAAACAAGACAAAATAAATTAAACTAAGCAAAACTATAACAAAGTAAAGAGATTGGAGATGAGAGCCCCCCTTGCAAAATCCTCTTTCTCCCCGGCAACAGCGCTAGAAAATAGTTTTGATGGTGCTTATCGTAACGCAGACTTCACACTGTTGGCAAACCCCAAGAGAAAGGTATGATGAGCACAACAACAAGTTTTCCCTTAGTAAGAAACCAAGGTTTAATCGACCAGTAGGAGAAAGGCGTGACTTCGGAAGGTGTTGCTAGCTAATTATTTGCAGGGCACACTACCAGGTTGTCAATCTCATCGATTTTGCTGAACACAAAGGATTAGACGTATCGAGTGGAAAGAGATGTTTGCAGTAATTAAAGCGAATAATGCTTACAGTAAGTAAACAGAGCAGGATTGTAGTGGATGAATTTATCGGTGTAAAGGAAAGGACCGGGTTCCACAGTTCACTAGAGGTGTCTCTCCATAAAGATAAATAACATGCTGGGTGAACAAATTACAGCTGGGCAATTGACAGAATACCAACCATACATGACAAGATGATTACTATGAGATTCATTTGGGCATTACAACATAATACATAGACTGTAATCCAACTGCTTCTATGAATAATAATTCACCTTCCGGTTATCGTCCGAACCCCTTCCAGTATTAAGTTGGAAGCAACAAATTATCGCATTAAGCAATGTGTGTAAAGTAAATAATAGAATTACCCTCAGATAAACCATTTTTGTTTTCTCCCTAGTAGCAATAGCACATCTACAATCTTAGAAGTTATTGTCACTCTTCCAAAAAACTAGAGGCATGAACCTACTATCGAGCATAAATACTCCCTCTTGGAGTCACAAGCATTATTTACTTGGCCAGAGCAACTACTAGCAACAGAGAGCATGCAAGATCACAAATAACATATGACAATAATATATAATCAATCTCAACATAGTATTCAATATTCATCGGATCCCAGCAAACACAACATGTAGCATTACATAAGGATGATCTTGATCATGATAGGCGGCTCACAAGATCTAAACATGAGGCACAAATTGGATAAGACAACCATCTAGCTACTGCTATGGACCCATAGTCCAGGAATGAACTACTCACGCTTCACTTCGGAGGCGGGCATGGCGATGTAGATGCCTCCAACGATGATTTCCCCCTCCGGCAGGGTGCCGGGAAGAGTTTCAGAACCCTCCCGAGCTGGGTTCTGCGATGGCGGCCGCGATGGAACTTTTCGTGGATGGAGCCTCGGGTGTTTATGTTTTTCTCAAGATCGTGAATAAATAGGCGGAATGGCGAGTTCGGTGGAGGCAAGGGGGCCCACACCACCCCTTGGCGCGGGCCCAGGCATGGTTTCGCCAAGGCATGGCGTGGCCACCCTGTGGCTTCTCTTCGACCCCCCTCTGAACTCTATTTTTGTTACGGAAAAGTATTGACTTCGACTTTTGTTTCATCCAATTTCAAGAATATTTCATGTACAACTTTTCTGAAATACAAAACAACAGAAAACGGGGAACTGACACTGTGGCATCTTGTTAATAGGGTAGTACCGGAAAATGTATAAAAGTGCAACGAAGTATGGACAAAACATATATAAATTGGTGTAAAACAAGCATGGAGCATCAAAAATTATAGATACGTTTGAGAACCTTCATAAAATATTCTGGACGATTCTAGAACCTTGTAGAACCTTCATAAATTCACCGGACCATTCCCAAACTTGAAATATGACTTCCCATATACGAATCTTATTCTCCGGACCATTCCGGAACTCCTCGTGATGTCCTGGGTCCCATTCGAGACTCCGAACAATATTCGAACTCCATTCCATATTCCATATCTATTTAAAACAACATCAAACCTTAAGTGTGTCACCCTACGGTTCGCGAACTATGCAGACATGATCGAGACACTTCTCCGATCAATAACCAATAGCGGGACCTGGAGATCCATAATGGCTGCCACATATTCAACGATAACTTTGTGATCATAAGAACCATTAACATACTATACCGATTCCCTTTGTCGCGCGATACTTTACTTATCCGAGGTTCGATCGTCAGTATCTCTATACCTAGTTCAACCTCGTTAATGATAAGTACTCTTTACTCGTACTGTGATATGACATCCCTTGTGAGCCAGTCACATGCTTGCAAGCTAATTAGATGATATTTCACTGAGAAGGCCCAGAGTATATCTATCCGTCATTGGGATGGACAAATCCCACCATTGATCCACGCGCTTCAACCTATTATTTTCGAATACTTAGTGCCATCTTTATAACCACTTATTTACGAAGCAGTGTTTGTTGTCATCAAAGCATCCATCCGGTGTAGGTGATTAATATGATCTTATGGTCGAAGGATTAGGTTACTATGTATCGTAAAGCTTATAGAAAAACGAACTAAATGTCTTGATCATATGCTACGCTTACTATGGGTGTGTGTCCATCACATCATTCACCTAATGATATGATCTTGTTATTAATAACATCAAATGTTCATGATCATGAAACTATGATCATCTATTAATTAACAAGCTAGTTTAACAAGAGGTTTAGTTCGAACTCTTTTATGTTTACAAAACACACAAGTATTAATATTTCCGGTTAGCAAATTATAGCATGAGATGTAAACATTAATCATAAACACAAAAATATAATAATAACCATTTTATTATTGTCTCTTGGGCATATCTCCAATAGTCTCTAGTTTAGCTCTATAGTTATTATCTTCTATGCCAATTTTTTCACTATGTTTAATTTTTTTTTATGCCTCACATTCCTGTTATTTCTAAATCACCCATTGATTTTATCCCGTCAGCGTCTACCAAAGTGCCTCACAAACATATGTTTGGCTAATTATTTTATTATTATTACTACTATTACGCATATTGAAGTTTGAAAAATTAATGGTCTGAACATTTTTGAAAATAAGTGTTGAGGCATGATCTTAGATTTAAGCTCTATAATTATTGCTTAGATTGTATCTACAAGTTGTTTGCACATATTGCTGTCCGGAACCCGAGGCCCCAAAGTGACAGAAATTGGGACAACCGGAGGGGAAGGCTGTGATATGAGGATCACATGTTTTCACCAAGTGTTAATGCTTTGCTCCGGTGCTCTATTAAAAGGAGTACCTTAATAGCCAGTAGATTCCCTTGAGGCCCGGCTGCCACCGGCTGGTAGGACAAAAGATGTTGTGCAAGTTTCTCATTGCGAGCACGTACGACTATATATGGAAAACATGCCTACATGATTAATAATCTTGATGTTCTATCTTAATGCTATTTCAATCCTATCAATTGCCCAACTGTAATTTGTTCACCCAACACTTGTCACTTGTTATTGGAGAGTTACCACTAGTGTAGATCGCTGGGAACCCTGGTCCATCTCTCATCATCATATACTCATTATATATGTCATTGGAAGTAGTATCAACTATTTTCTGATGCCATCGCCTCTGTGTTATTGCTACTGCTGCTGCGTTACTATTACTATTGCTCTCATATTACTGCTGCTTTCACATCACCCCTGTTACTAGTGCTTTTCCAGGTGCAGCTGAATTGACAACTCAGTTGTTAAGGCTTATAAGTATTCTTTACCTCCCCTTGTGTCGAATCAATAAATTTGGGTTTTACTTCCCTCGAAGACTGTTGAGATCCCCTATACTTGTGGGTTATCAAGACTATTTTCTGGCGCCGTTGCCGAGGAGGCATAGCTCTACTCATAAGTTCACCTGGGGAGTACACTCTACCTCTCTCTCTGTTTTTATTTTATTTTATTTTGTTTTGCTTAGTTTATTTCTGTCTAGTATTATTTTGCTTAGTTTACTTTTGTCTAGTTTGTTTTTGTCTTGTTTTACTTTTCTCATATACCCAAAAATCCATAAAAATTTGAAAAACCTAAAAATTTAAAACTGTTGTTATGGGAGAACCCACAACCTATTTGGAGCTCATAGAATTATATAATAATTATAGAGAATCAAGAACGGGTAAAGTCATGAGTGCTATGATAGAAAAATTGAATACAATTGCTAAAATCTTGCTTAAACGCCATGATATAAACTGTTGCTCTCAACAGGATACTAAACATCTTAAATTCCAATGTGGCTTTAGTGAGGAAGCTTTAATTAAGAACTACAATTTGAATAACTATATTCATCTTGGGTTCGAAGAGGTAGAACAATTTGTCATATTTATGGGAGCCTCTGAGATCGAATCCTTCATGGTTAAGAATTATGAAACTTGTGTTGTTTGTAAGGACCTTAAAGGTTATGTCTCTTCTATCCTTAATTTTTGCATAGAAAGTTACAGTGATAATCCTTATATCATTGATTATAAAGAGAGACTCATTAATGCACAAGAATGCACTCACAATTTGCAGGAACATGTGGAAGAAGAAATTGATGAACCTGAAAGCTCATTGGATGAAAAAGAGGAGGAAATTGATGAACCTGAAAGCTCATTGGATGAAAAGAAGAGGAGAGTGATGAAAAAAGGAGGAAGAATGGATTAGCTACCCATGCCAACCTTCTAATGAGAGTAACTCTTTATCTCTTACACTATTTGATTGTCCTCCATGCTTACCGAAGAAGGATGAATGCTATGTTCCTGTGGATTCTCTTGAAATATTCCCTATGAGTAAAACTTGTGAAAATAATTATGCTACTGTTATCTATGATAATCCATGCTATTTTGATAAATCTTATGATAATGCTTTTTTGTGCCTGATGTCGAAATGCATGGTACTAAAAAATTTTGCGTAGCAAATGTTTATGATAAAGCTCTAGATGATGGTCCTATGTTACTTGATAATATTAATTTTACTACTAATGAAAATGGGATTGGAGAGGTCTTGACTTTATGTAGGAGTCCCATATCTCTTGAGATTGATCAATCATCTTGTTATATTATTGATAAAAGTGAGTTTGAAAGTTTTAATCCCACTATTTTTAAGCTTGATAAAAATTATGTGTTTATGGATCATGAAAAGCATGCTTTATGTGATAGTTATATTGTTAAATTTGTTCATGAAGCTATTGAAAATTATTATGAGAGAGAAAAATATGGTTGTAGAAATTTGCATAGTACTAAAACACCTCTCTACATGCTGAAAATTTTGAAGTTACTCTTGTTTTATCTTCCTATGCTTGTCACTTTGTTCTTCATGAATTTATTTGTGTACAAGATTCCTATGCATAGGAAGTGGGTTAGACTTAAATGTGTTTTTCATTTGCTTTTTATTCTCTCTTTTGCTTCAACTCTTATTTCTTGCGAGTGCATCATTAAAATTGATGAGCCCATCTTAATGGCTATAAAGAAAGCACTTCTTGGGAGATAACCCATGTCTTTATTTTGCTACTGTTTTGTTGTGTCTTGGAAGTTGTTACTACTGTAGCAACCTCTCCTTATCTTTATTTTATTGCATTGTTGTGCCAAGTGAAGTCTCTAATAGATGGTTGATACTAGATTTGGATTTCTGCGCAGAAAAAGATTTCTGTCTGTCACGAATTTGGGCAGGGCTCTCTGTAGGTAACTCAGAAAAATATGCCAATTTACGTGCGTGTTCCACAGATATGTACTCAACTTTCATTAGTTTTGAGTTTTCTGATTTGAGCAACGGAAGTACCTCTTAAAAATTCGTCTTTACTGGCTGTTCTGTTTTGGCAGATTTTGTCTCTGTTTTTTGCATTGTCTCTTGTGGACTTTAAGCAAGGCTTTCTAGACGTGGAGAGCTGTAGCTAATGTTTTATTGAGTTCTTGCAATGTGTCACTACAGGACTAAGGTGAATTAAAGTTTTTTTTGAGAACTAACCCCTCTAATGAAGTTTATGAGAAGTTTGGTGTGAAGGAAGTTTTCAAGGGTCAAGAGAGGAGGATGATATATGATCAAGAAGAGTGAAAAGTCTAAGCTTGGGGATGCCCCCGTGGTTCATCCCTGCATATTTCAAGAACACTCAAGTGTCTAAGCTTGGGGATGCCCAAGGCATCCCCTTCTTCATCAACAATTTATCAGGTCACTTCTATTGAAACTATATTTTTATTCGGTCACATCTTATGTGCTTTACTTGGAGCGTCTGTGTGTTTTTATTTTTGTTTTTGTTTGAATAAAGATGGATCCTAGCAATCCTTGTTTGGGAGAGAGACACGCTCCGCTTTTTCATATGAACACTTGTGTTCTTCGTTATACTTCTAATGTTCAATGGTAAGAGTTGGAAGCTATTGCACTTGTTGTTATTTGGTTGGAAACAGAAAATGCCTCATATTGTCTTGAATAATTTGATACTTGGCAATTGTTTTGAGCTCTCAAGTAGATCATGATTAAGTTCTTGCATCATGTAGTTTAAACCTATTAGTGGAGAACTACCGTAGAGCTTGCTGAAATTGGTTTGCATGATTGGTCTCTCTAAGGTCTAGATATTTTCTGGTAAAAGTGTTTGAGCAACAAGGAAGACAGTGTAGAGTCTTATAATGCTTGCAATATGTTCTTATGTGAGTTTTTCTGTACCGGTTCATACTTGTGTTTGCTTCAAACAACCTTGCTAGCCCAAAGCCTTGTACTGAGAGGGAATGCTTCTTGTGCATCCAAAACCTTGAGCCAAAACCTATGCCATGTGTGTCCACCATACCTACCTACTATGTGGTATTTCCTGCCATTCCAAGTAAATACTTCATGTGCTACCTTTAAACAATTCAAAATGCTTCTCAATTTGTGTCAATGTTTTATAGCTCATGAGGAAGTATGTGGTGTTTTATCTTTCAATCTTGTTGGGCAGCTTTCACCAATGGACTAGTGGCTTCATCCGCTTATCCAATAATTTTGCAAAAAGAGCTGGCAACGGGGTTCCCAGCCCCAACTAATCACAAATAGACACTCCTCCATGGTATGTGAAATGTTGGAAGGCACCCGAGGATTCGGTTAGCCATGGCTTGAGAAAGCAAAGGTGGGGAGGAGTGTCATCTCTAAATAAAACTAAAATAAATAGACACTCCTTCATGGTATGTGATTGTTGGAAGGCACCCGAGGATTCGGTTAGCCATGGCTTGTGAAAGCAAAGGTTGGAAGGAGTGTCACCCAAAAATAAAAATAAACTACATCATGGGAGCCGCTCTTTGAAGGTCTGACTGGCAAGGGGGTTAGAGTGCCCACTACCATTCGTTGACAACAACAGACACCTCTCAAAACTTTACTTTTATGCTCTCTATATGATTTCAAAACTTAAAAAGCTCTAGCACATGATTTAATCCCTGCTTCCCTCTGCGAAGGGCCTTTCTTTTACTTTATGTTGAGTTAGTTTACCTACTTCCTTCCATCTTAGAAGCAAACACTTGTGTCAACTGTGCATTGATTCTTACATACTTGCTTATTTGCACTTATTATATTACTTTGTGTTGACCATTATCCCTGAGATATGTATGTTGAAAGTTGAAAGCAATTGCTGAAACTTAATCTTCCTTTGTGTTGCTTCAATGCCTTTACTTTGAATTTATTGCTTTATGAGTTAACTCTTATGCAAGACTTTTGATGCTTGTCTTGAAAGTACTATTCATGAAAAGTTTTGCTATATGTTATCTATTTGTTAGCAACTATAGATCATTGCCTTGAGTCACTTTCCGGCGCAACGTGGAACCTGCACAACACAATCAAAGAACTTTGCCCCAACGTAACAGTGAGGTTGTCAATCTCACCGGCTTGCTTTAAACAAAGGATTAGATGTATAGTGTGGAAGATGATGTTTGCGAAGAACAGTAAAGAACAATGTTTGCAGTAGATTGTATTCAGATGTAAAGAATGGACCGGGGTCCACAGTTCACTAGTGGTGTCTCTCCAATAAGAAATAGCATGTTGGGTGAACAAATTACAGTTGGGCAATTGACAAATAGAGAGAGCATAACAATGCACATACATATCATGATGACTACTATGAGATTTAATCAGGGCATTACGACAAAGTACATAGACCGCTATCCAGCATGCATCTATGCCTAAAAAGTCCACCTTCAGGTTAGCATCCGCACCCCTTCCAGTATTCAGTTGCAAACAACAGCCAATTGCATTAAGTATGGAGCGTAATGTAATCAACAATAATATCCTTAGACAAAGCATTGATGTTTTATCCCTAGTGGCAACAGTACATCCACAACCTTAGGGGTTGTTGTCACTCCCCCAGATTCAATGGAGACATGAACCCACTATCGAGCATAAATACTCCCTCTTGGAGTCACAAGTATCAACTTGGCCAGAGCCTCTACTAGCAACGAAGAGCATGCAAGAACATAAACAACACATATATGATAGATTGATAATCAACTTGACATAGTATTCCATATTCATCGGATCCCAACAAACACAACATGTAGCATTACAAATAGATGATCTTGATCATGATAGGCAGCTCACAAGATCTAACATGATAGCACAATGAGGAGAAGACAACCATCTAGCTACTGCGATGGACCCATAGTCCAATGAGCAACTACTCACACATCAATCCGGAGACGATCATGGTGATGAAGAGTCCTCCGAGAGATGATTCCCCTCTCTGGCAGGGTGCCGGAGGCGATCTCCTGAATCCCCCGAGATGGGATTGGCGGCGGCTCCGTCTCTGGAAGGTTTTCCGTATTGTGGCTCTCGGTACAGGTGTTTTCGCGACGGAGGCTTTAAGTAGGCGGAAGGATAGGGTTGGAGGCGTCACGAGGGGCCCACACACTAGGGCGGCACGGGCCCCTCCTTGGCCGCGCCGCCTTAGTGTGTCGCCACCTCGTGGCCCACCTTCGTATCTCCTTCGGTCGTCTGGAAGCTCCGTGGAAAAATAAGAGTCTGGGCGTTGATTTCGTCCAATTCCGAGAATATTTCCTTTGTAGGATTTCTGAAACCAAAAACAGCAGAAAACAACAACTGGCTCTTCGGCATCTCGTCAATAGGTTAGTGCCGGAAAATGCATAATAATGACATAAAGTGTGTATAAAACATGTGAGTATCATCATAAAAGTAGCATGGAACATAAGATATTATAGATACGTTTGAGACGTATCAAGGGCATAACAATGCACATACATATCATGATGACTACTATGAGATTTACTTAGGGCATTACGACAAAGAACATAGACCGCCATCCAGCATGCATCTATGCCTAAAAAGTCCACCTTCGGGTTAGCATCCGCACCCCTTCCAGTATTAAGTTGCAAGCAACAGACAGTTGCATTAAGTATTGTGCGTAATGTAAACAATACAAATATCCTTAGACAAAGCATTGATGTTTTATCCCTAGTGGCAGCAACACATCCACAACCTTAGGGGTTGCTGTCACTCCCCCAGATTCAATGGAGACATGA
This sequence comes from Lolium perenne, assembly GCF_019359855.2. Classification (NCBI taxonomy): domain Eukaryota; kingdom Viridiplantae; phylum Streptophyta; class Magnoliopsida; order Poales; family Poaceae; genus Lolium; species Lolium perenne. The sequence goes on from NC_067244.2 coordinate 49,094,063, forward strand.
ACCCACTATCTAGCATAAATACTCCCTCTTGGAGTTACAAGTATCAACTTGGCCAGAGCCTCTACTAGCAACGGAGAGCATGCAAGATCATAAACAACACATATATGATAGATCAATAATCAACTTGACATAGTATTCCATATTCATCGGATCCCAACAAACACAACATGCAGCATTACAAATAGATGATCTTGATCATGATAGGCAGCTCACAAGATCTAAACATGATAGCACAATAGGATAAGACAACCATCTAGCTACTGCTATGGACCCGTAGTCCAAGGATGAACTACTCACGCATCAGTCCGGAGGCGGGCATGGTGATGTAGAGCCCTCCGGTGATGATTCCCCTCTCCGGTAGGGTGCCAGAGGAGATCTTCTGAACCCCCCGAGTTAGGGTTGACTGCGGCGGCGTCTCTAGAACTGTTCTGGTATTTTGGCTCTCGGTACTAGGGTTTTCGGGGACGAAGGAATAAATAGGCGAAGGGGCAGCGTCGGGGGAGCCAGGGGCTACCTCCCCACATCTCGACGCGGCAGTGGGGCCCCCCGCGCCCCCATATGGGGAGGGCCCCCTGCTGGCCTTCCTTGACTCCTCTTCGGTCTTCTGGAACACTCCGTTGATAATAGGGCCATGGGCTTTTGTTTCGTCCAATTCCGAGAATATTTGTAAAACAACTTTTCTAAAATCAAAAACAACAGAAAACAGGAACTAGCACTGTGGCATCTTGTTAATAGGTTAGTACCAGAAAATGCATAAGAACATTATAAAATGTGAATGAAACATGTAGGTATTGTCATAAAACTTGCATGGAACATAAGAAATTATAGATACGTTGGAGACGTATCAAGCATCCCCAAGCTTAGTTCCTACTCGCCCTCGAGTAGGTAAACAATAAAAATAATAATTTCTGAAGTGACATGCTACCAACATAATCTTGATCAATACTCTGGTAAAGCATATGAGATGAATGAAGTGACTCAAAGCAATGGTCTATAGTTTGCTAATAAAAAGATAATGGCTAAACAACTGAATCATATAGCAAAAAGTTTTCATGAATAGTACTTTCAAGACAAGCATCAAAAAGTCTTGCATAAGAGTTAACTCATAGATGAATAGATTCTTAATACAAGGTTTTGAAGCAACACAAAGGAAGATTTAAGTTTCAGCAATTGCTTTCAACTTTCAACATGCATATCTCATGGATAATTGTCAACACAAAGTAATATAATAAGTGCAATACGCAAGCATGTAAGAATCAATGCACACAGTTGATACAAGTGTTTGCTTCTAAGATAGAAAGAAGTAGGTAAACTGACTCAACATAAAGTAAAATAAAGACCCTTCGTAGAGGGAAGCAGGGATTAAATCATGTGCTAGAGCTTTTCAAGTTTTGAAATCATATAGAGAGCATAAAAAATAAAGTTTTGAGAGGTGTTTGTTGTTGTCAACGAATGGTAGTGGGCACTCTAACCCCCTTGTCAAACAGACTTTCAAAGAGCGGCTCCCATGAAGGACGTTATCTCTACCAGCAAGGTAGATCATCCCTCTTCTCTTTTGTTTACACATGTATTTTAGTTTTATTTATAGATGACACTCCTCCCAACCTTTTGCTTTCACAAGCCATGGCTAACTGAATCCTCGGGTGCCTTCCAACATTTCAAATACCATGGAGGAGTGTCTATTGCAAAATTAAGTTGCTTACTGATAAATCAGAGCAAAACATGTGAAGAGAATTATTAATGAAAGTTAATTAATTGGGGCTGGGTGATGACGCGTGAAGCACACGTTCGTTGTGAACCCCAAGTGGAAGGTGTGATGCGTACAACAGCAAATTTCCCTCAGTAAGAAACCAAGGTTTATCGAACCAGTAGGAGATGAAGGCCACGTGAAGGTTGTTGGTGAAGGAGTGTAGTGCGGCGCAACACCAGGGATTCCGGCGCCAACGTGGAACCTGCACAACACAATCAAAATACTTTGCCCCAACTTAACAGTGAGGTTGTCAATCTCACCGGCTTGCTGTAAACAAAGGATTAAACGTATGGTGTGGAGAATGATGTTTGTTTGCAAATAACAACAGAGAACAATGATTGCAGTATATTCAGATGTAAAAGAATGGACCGGGGTCCACAGTTCACTAGTGGTGTCTCTCCAATAAGAAATAGCATGTTGGGTGAACAAATTACAGTTGGGCAATTGACAAATAGAGAGGGCATAACAATGCACATACATATCATGATGACTACTATGAGATTTACTTAGGGCATTACGACAAAGAACATAGACCGCTATCCAGCATGCATCTATGCCTAAAAATTCCACCTTCGGGTTAGCATCCGCACCCCTTCCAGTATTAAGTAGCAAACACCAGACAATTGCATTAAGTACTGTGCGTAATGTAAACAATACAAATATCCTTAGACAAAGCAGTGTTGTTTTATCCCTAGTGGCAACATCACATCCATAACCTTAGAACTTTCTGTCACTGTCCCAGATTCAATGGAGGCATGAACCCACTATCGAGCATAAATATTCCCTCTTGGAGTTACAAGTATCAACTTGCCTAGAGCCTCTACTAGCAACGGAGAGCATGCAAGATCATAAACAACACATATATGATAGATCAATAATCAACTTGACATAGTATTCCATATTCATCGGATCCCAACAAACACAACATGTATCATTAAAAATATACGATCTTGATCATGATAGGCAGCTCACAAGATCTAAACTTGATAGCACAAGAGGAGAAGACAACCATCTAGCTACTGCTATGGACCCATAGTCCAAGGATGAACTTCGCACACATCAGTCTGGAGGCGATCATGGTGATGTAGAGTCCTCCGGGTGATGATTCCCCTCTCCGGCAGGGTGACGGAGGCGATCTCCTGAATCCCCCGAGATGGGATTGGCGGCGGCGGCGTCTCTGGAACTTTTCTCGTATCGTGGCTCTCGGTCATAGGGTTTTCGTGACGGAGAGAATAAATAGGCGAAGGGGCAGAGTCGGGGGAGTCCCGAGGGGCCCACCCCCTAGGGCGGCGCGCCCCCCTCCTTGGCCGCGCCGCAAGGTGGTGTGGGGCCCCCTCGGCTCCCCTTCCTTTCCTCTTCGGACTTCTGGAAGGCTTCGTGGAAAATAAGACCCTGGGCTTTTGTTTCGTCCAATTCCGAGAATATTTCTTGTGTAGGATTTCTGAAACCAAAAACAGCAGAAAACAGGAACTGGCGCTTCGACATCTTGTTAATAGGTTAGTGCTGGAAAATGCATAATAATGATATAAAGTGTATATAAAACATGTGAGTATTGTCATAAAACTAGCATGGAACATAAGAAATTATAGATACATTTGAGACGTATCAAGCATCCCCAAGCTTAGTTCCTACTCGCCCTCGAGTAGGTAAACGATAACAAGGATAATTTCTGAAGTGACATGCTACTATCATAATCTTGATCAATACTTTTGAAAAGCATATGAGATGAATGAAGTGATTGAAAGCAATGGTAAAGACAATGACTAAACAACTGAATCATATAGCAAAGACTTTTCATGAATAGTACTTTCAAGACAAGCATCAATAAGTCTTGTATAAGAGTTAACTCATAAAGCAATAAATTCTTAATAGAAGGTTTTGAAGCAATACAAAGGAAGATATAAGTTTCAGCAGTTGCTTTCAACTTCAACATATATATCTCATGGATAATTTGTCAACACAAAGTAGTATGATGAGTGCAAATAAGCAAGTATGTAGGAATCAATGCACACAGTTGACACAAGTGTTTTCTTCCAAGGTAGAAAGAAGTAGGTAGTCTGACTCAACATAAAGTAAAAGAAAGGCCCTTCGCAGAGGGAAGCAGGGATTACTTATGTGCTAGAGCTTTTTATTTTGAAAACATGGAAACAATTTTGTCAATGGTAGTAATAATTCATAAGTGTTATGCATCAAACATCCTATAAGTTGCAAGCCTCATGCATCGAATACCAATAGTGCTCGCACCTTGTCCTAATTAGCTTGGATTTCCATGGATTATCATTGCATTACATATGTTTCAACCAAGTGTCACAAAGGGGTACCTCTATGCCACCTGTACAAAGGTCCAAGGAGATAGATCGCATTTGATTTCTCGTTTTTGATAAATCTCAACTTGAGGACATCCATACCGGGAAAACATAGAAAATAGATAATGGACTCCTCTTTAATGCTTAAGCATTCAACAACAGATAATATTCTCATAAGAGATTGAGGATTAATGTCCAAACCGAAACTTCCACCATGATACATGGCTTTGGTTAGCTGCCCAATGTTCTTCTCTAACAATATGCATACTCAAACCATTTAATCATGATAAATCACCCTTACTTCAGACAAGACGAACATGCATAGCAACTCACATGATATTCAACAAAAGTGTGATAGTTGATGGCGTCCCCAGAAACATGGTTACCGCTCAACAAGCAACTTATAAGAAATAAGATACATAAGCTACATATTCTTTACCACAATAGTTTTCAAGGCTATTTTCTCATGACCTATATATTGCAAAGACAAGGAATGAAATTTTAAAGGTAGCACGCAAGCAATTTACTTTGGAATGGTAGAGAAATACCACATAGTAGGTAGTTATGGTGGACACAAATGGCATAGGTTTTGGCTCAAGGTTTTGGATGCACGAGAAGCATTCCCTCTCACTACAAGGCTTTGGCTAGCAAGGTTGTTTGAAGCAAACACAAGTATGAACCGGTACAGCAAAACTTACATAAGAACATATTGCAAGCATTATAAGACTCTACACTGTCTTCCTTGTTGTTCAAACACTTTTACCAGAAAATATCTAGACTTTTAGAGAGACCAATCATGCAAACCAAATTTCAACAAGCTCTACAGTAATTCTCCACTAATAGGTTCAAACTACATGATGCAAGAGCTTAACATGATCTATTTGAGAGCTCAAAACAATTGCCAAGTATCAAATTATTCAAGACCATATACCAATTACCACATGAAGCATTTTCTGTTTCCAACCAAATAGCAATGAACGAAGTAGTTTTCAACCTTCGCCATGAACATTAAAAGCTAAGAACACCAATGTTCATATGAACAAGTGGAGCGTGTCTTTCTCCCACACAAGGAATGCTAGGATCCAATTTTATTCAAACAAAAACAAAAATAAAAACATACAGACGCTCCAAGTAAAGCACATAAGATGTGACGGAATAAAAATATAGTTTCACTAGAGGTGACCTGATAAGTTGTCGATGAAGAAGGGGATGCCTTGGGCATCCCCGAGCTTAGATGCTTGAGTCTTCTTGAAATATGCAGGGATGAACCACGGGGGCATCCCCAAGCTTAGACTTTTCACTCTTCTTGATCATATTATATCATCCTCCTCTCTTGATCCTTGAAAACTTCCTCCACACCAAACTCAAAACAATCTCATTAGAGGGTTAGTACATAATCAAAAATTCACATGTTCAGAGGTGACACAATCATTGCTAACACTTCTGGACATTACCCAAAGCTACTGAAAGTTAATGGAGCAAAGAAATCCATTCAAACACAGTAAAAGAGGCAATGTGAAATAAAAGGCAGAATCTGTCAAAACAGAACAGTCCATAAAGAAGAATTTTTTCGAGGCACTTAACATGCTCAGATGAAGAAGCTCAAATTGAATGAAAGTTGCGTACATATCTGAGGATTACTCATGATTTTTTGCAGATTATTCTGAGTTTTCTACAGAGAGATCTACTCAAATTCGTAACAGCAAGAAATCTGTTTCTGCGCACTAATCCAAATCTAGTATCAACCTTACTATCAAAGACTTTACTTGGCACAACAATGCAATAAAATAAAGATAAGGAGAGGTTTATACAGTAGTAACAACTTCCAAGACACAACAAAACAGTAGCAAAATAAAACATGGGTTATCTCCCAAAAAATGCTTTCTTTATAGCCATTAAGATGGGCTCAGTAATTTTAATGATGCTCTCGCAAGAAATAAGAGTTGAAGCAAAAGAGAGCATCAAAAGCAAATAAGAAACACTTTTAAGTCTAACCCACTTCCTATGAAAAGGAATCTTGTAAATAAACAAGTCATGTAAGCATAATGCAATAAGCATAGGAAAATAAGACAAGCGCAACTTCAAGATTTTCAGCGAAAAGAGAGGTGTTTTAGTAACATGAAAATCCCTACAACCATATTCTTCTCTCTCATAAAGATTTTCAGTAGAATCATGAACAAACTCAACAATATAACTATCACATGAAACATTCTTATCATGAGCTACATGCATAAAATTATTACTCTCCACATAAGCATAGTCATTACTATTAATTGTAGTGGGAGCAAATTCAATAAAATAGCTATCATTATTATTCTCGTCACCATAATCATCATTTATAGGAGGTAAAGAATCATCAAAGTAAATTTTCTCCTCCATGCTTGGGGGACTGAAAATATCATGCTCATCAAAACCCGCTTCCCCAAGCTTAGAATTTTCCGTAGCATTAGCAACAATGGTGTTCAAAGCATTCATACTAATAACATTGCCATTAGCATGCATATAAAGTTCCATAGGTTTTCTAATTTTCTCTTCAAACACCTCATGTCCTAACTCAAGATAAATACTATAAAGATCTCTAATATTTTTGTTGTTTTCCATTAAGCCTAACTAGTGAAATCACACAACTTATTGTTCTCAGGAGTACTCATTTTAACAATAATAAAAATAAGTAAAGCAAACTAAATTAAGTAAAGTAAAACAAGTAACTAATTTTTTGTGTTTTTGATATAAAGAAAGCAAACAAAACAGAAAATAAAGTAAAGTAAAGCAAGAAAATAAACAAAGTAAAGAGATTGGATGTGGGAGACTTCCCTTGCAGCGTGTCTTGATCTCCCCAGCAACGGCGCCAGAAATTTAGCTTGATGACGCATGAAGCACACGTTCGTTGGGAACCCCAAATGGAAGGTGTGATGCGTACATCAGCAAGTTTCCCTCAGTAAGAAGGCCACGTGAAGGTTGTTGGTGAAGGAGTGTAGTGCGGCGCAACACCAGGGATTCCGGCGCCAACGTGGAACCTGCACAACACAATAAAAATACTTTGCCCCAACATAACAGTGAGGTTGTCAATCTCACCGGCTTGCTGTAAACAAAGGATTAAATGTATGGTGTGGAGAATGATGTTTGTTTGCAAATAACAGCAGAGAACAATGATTGCAGTAGATTGTATTCAGATGTAAAAGAATGGACCGGGGTCCACAGTTCACTAGTGGTGTCTCTCCAATAAGAAATAGCATGTTGGGCGCATAACAATGCACATACATATCATGATGACTACTATGAGATTTACTTAGGGCATTACGACAAAGAACATAGACCACTATCCAGCATGCATCTATGCCTAAAAAGTCCACCTTCGGGTTAGCATCCGCACCCCTTCCAGTATTAAATTGCAAACAACAGACAATTGCATTAAGTACTGTGCGTAATGTAAACAATACAAATATCCTTAGACAAAGCATTGTTGTTTTATCCCTAGTGGCAACATCACATCCATAACCTTAGAAATTTCTGTCACTGTCCCAGATTCAATGGAGGCATGAACCCACTATCGAGCATAAATACTCCCTCTTGGAGTTACAAGTATCAACTTGGCCAGAGCCTCTACTAGAAACGGAGAGCATGCAAGATCATAAACAACACATATATGATAGATCAATAATCAACTTGACATAGTATTCCATATTCATAGGATCCCAACAAACACAACATGTAGCATTACAAATAGACGATCTTGATCATGATAGGCAGCTCACAAGATCTAAACTTGATAGCACAAGAGGAGAAGACAACCACCTAGCTACTGCTATGGACCCATAGTCCAAGGATGAACTTCTCACACATCAGTCCGGAGGCGATCATGGTGATGTAGAGTCCTCCGGGTGATGATTCCCCTCTCCGGCAGGGTGCCGGAGGCGATCTCCTGAATCCCCCGAGATGGGATTGGCGTCGGCGGCTGATATGTCTCCGATGTATCGATAATTTCTTATGTTCCATGCCACATTATTGATGTTATCTACATGTTTTATGCACACTTTATGTCATATTCGTGCATTTTCTGGAACTAACCTATTAACAAGATGCCGAAGTGCCAGTTCCTGTTTTCTGCTGTTTTTGGTTTCAGAAATCCTAGTAATGAAATATTCTCGGAATCGGACGAAATCAACGCCCAAGTTCCTATTTTCACCGGAAGCATCCAGAACACCCGGGAAGGACCAGAGGGGGGGCACTGGGACCCCAGACCATAGGCCGGCGCGGCCCAGGCCCTGGCCGCGCCGCCCTATGGTGTCGTCGCCCCTTCAACCCTCCTGCGCCGCCTCTTCGCCTATTTAAAGCCCCTGGATCGAAAACCCTGATACGTTCGGCGAAAACCACAGAAACCTTCCAGAGCCGCCGCCATCGCGACGCCAAGATCTGGGGGACAGGAGTCTCTGTTCCGGCACGCTGCCGGAGCGGGGAAGTGCCCCCGGAAGGCTTCTCCATCGACACCGCTGCCATCTCCACCGCCATCTTCATCACCGCTGCTGCTCCCATGAGGAGGGAGTAGTTCTCCCCCGAGGCTGAGGGCTCCGCTGTAGCTATGTGGTTCATCTCTCTCCCATGTACCTCAATACAATAATCTCATGAGCTGCTTTACATGATTGAGATTCATATGAGTTTTGTATCACTACTATCTATGTGCTACTCTAGCAAAGTTATTAAAGTAGTTTTATTCCTCCTGCACGTGTGTAAAGGTGACAGTGTGTGCACCGTGTTAGTACTTGGTTTATGCTATGATCATGATCTCTTGTAGATTGCGAAGTTAACTATTGCTATGATAATATTGATGTGATCTATTCCTCCTACATATGCATGAAGGTGACAGTGTGCATGCTATGTTAGTACTTGGTTTAGTCTGTTGATCTATCTTACACTATAAAGTTACTAAAACATGAGCATTATTGTGGAGCTTGTTAACTCCGGCATTGAGGGTTCGTGTAATCCTACGCAATGTGTTCATCATCCAACAAAAGTGTAGATTATGCATTTATCTGTTCTGTTATGTGATCAATGTTGAGAGTGTCCACTAGTGAAAGTGTAATCCCTAGGCCTTGTTCCTAAATACTGCTATCGCTGCTTGTTTACTGTTTTAATGCGTTACTACTGCTGCAATACTACCACCATCAACTACACGCCAGCAAGCTATTTTCTGGCACTGTTGCTACTGCTCATATATATTCATACCACCTGTATTTCACTATCTCTTCGCCGAACTAGTGCACCTATTAGGTGTATTGGGGACACAAGAGACTTCTTGCTTTGTGGTTGCAGGGTTGCATGAGAGGGATATCTTTGACCTCTTCCTCCCTGAGTTCGATAAACCTTGGGTGATCCACTTAAGGGAAAACTTGCTACTGTTCTATAAACCTCTGCTCTTGGAGGCCCAACACTGTCTACAGGAAAGGAGGGGGAACGTAGACATCAAGCTATTTTCTGGCGCCGTTGCCGGGGAGGAAAGGTAAAAGGTACTCACACTCCGGACCTCGGCTACTAAGCTATTTTCGCTGTTGTAAGTACTCGAAGCTATTTCCTTTAGATCCTGCAATTGCAACTTTTTGTTTCTTGTTTACACTAGTTTGGCATAATGGACAAGAATGATCTTCTAATTCTATTTCCTGATTTAAAACATGGATTGTTTGATGCGAAAATTAAAAAACCTATGGAATCTTATTTGCATGCTGGTAGTAATATTAGTATGAACGCTTTGAACACCATTGTTGATAATAATATAGAAAGTTCTAAGCTTGGGGAAGCTGGTTTTCATGATCTTTTTAGTCTCCCAAGCATTGAGGAGAAAATTTTCTTTGATGATACTTTGCCTCCTATTTATGATGATTATAATGATATTGGTCTTTTAGTGCCGCCTACTATGGAGAGTAATTTTTATGATGATAATACTATGCCTCCTATATTTGATAATGAGAATAATAATGATAGCTACTTTGTTGAATTTGCTCCTACTACAATTAATAAGAATAACTATGCCTATGTGGAGAGTAATAATTTTATGCATGAGACTCATGATAAGAATGCTTTATGTGATGGTTATATTGTTGAGTTTGCTCATGATGCTACTGAAAGTTATTATGAGAGAGGAAAATATGGTTGTAGAAATTTTCATGTTACTAAAATACCTCTCTATGTGCTGAAATTTTTGAAGCTATGCTTGTTTTATCTTCCTATGCTTGTTACTTTGCTCTTCATGAACTTGTTTATTTACAAGATTCCTATGCATAGGAAGCATGTTAGACTTAAATGTGTTTTGAATTTGCCTCTTGATGCTCTCTTTTGCTTCAAATACTATTTCCTGCGAGTGCATCATTAAAACTGCTGAGCCCATCTTAATGGCTATAAAGAAAGGAACTTCTTGGGAGATAACCCATGTGTTATTTTGCTACAGTATTTTGTTTTATATTTGTGTCTTGGAAGTTGTTTACTACTGTAGCAACCTCTCCTTATCTTAGTTTTGTGTTTTGTTGTGCCAAGTGAAGCCTCTAATCGAAGGTTGATACTAGATTTGGATTTCTGCGCAGAAACAGATTTCTATCTGTCACGAATCTGGGCTGTTTTTTCTGTAGAAAAATCATAAAAATAAGCCAATTTACGTGCGTGTTCCTCAGATATGTACGCAACTTTCATTAGTTTTGAGTTTTCTGATTTGAGCAACGGAAGTATTTATTAAAAATTCGTCTTTACGGACTGTTCTGTTTTGACAGATTCTGCCTTTTATTTCGCATTGCTTCTTTCGCTGTGTTGGGTGGATTTCTTTGTTCCATCACCTTCCAGTAGCTTTGAGCAATGTCCAGAAGTGTTAAGAATGATTGTGTCACCTCTGAACATGTGAGTTTTTGATTATGTACTAACCCCTCTAATGAAGTTTATGAGAAGTTTGGTGTGAAGGAAGTTTTCAAGGGTCAAGATAGGAGGATGATATACTATGATCAAGAAGAGTGAAAGCTCTAAGCTTGGGGATGCCCCGGTGGTTCATCCCTGCATATATCAAGAAGACTCAAGCGTCTAAGCTTGGGGATGCCCAAGGCATCCCCTTCTTCATCGACGAATTATCAGGTTCCTTCTCTTGAAACTATATTTTTATTCGGTCACATCTTATGTGCTTTGCTTGGAGCGTCTGTATGTTTCTTATTTTTGTTTGTGTTTGAATAAATTGGATTACATCATGCTTGTGTGGGAGAGAGACACGCTCCGCTGTTGCATATGAACACATGTGTTCTTAGCTTTTAGTATTCATGGCGAAGTTTCTTCTTCGTTAAATTGTTATATGGTTGGAATTGGAAAATGATACATGTAGTAATTGCTATAAATGTCTTGGGTAATGTGATACTTGGCAATTGTTGTGCTCATGTTTAAGCTCTTGCATCATATGCTTTGCACCCATTAATGAAGAAATACATAGAGCATGCTAAAATTTGGTTTGCATATTTGGTTTCTCTAAGGTCTAGATAATTTCTAGTATTGAGTTTGAACAACAAGGAAGACGGTGTAGAGTCTTATAATGTTTACAATATGTCTTTTATGTGAGTTTTGCTGCACCGGTTCATCCTTGTGTTTGTTTCAAATAAGCCTTGCTAGCCTAAACCTTGTATCGAGAGGGAATACTTCTCATGCATCCAAAATACTTGAGCCAACCACTATGCCATTTGTGTCCACCATACCTACCTACTACATGGTATTTTCCGCCATTCCAAAGTAAATTGCTTGAGTGCTACCTTTAAAATTCCATCATTCGCCTTACAATATATAGCTCATGGGACAAATATCTTAAAAACTATTGTGGTATTGAATATGTAATTATGCACTTTATCTCTTATTAAGTTGCTTGTTGTGCGATAACCATGTTTACTGGGGACGCCATCAACTACTCTTTGTTGAATTTCATGTGAGTTGCTATGCATGTTCGTCTTGTCTGAAGTAAGAGCGATCTACCACCCTATGGTTAAGCATGCATATTGTTAGAGAAGAACATTGGGCCGCTAACTAAAGCCATGATCCATGGTGGAAGTTTCAGTTTTGGACATATATCCTCAATCTCAAATGAGAAAATTATTAATTGTTGTTACATGCTTATGCATAAAAGAGGAGTCCATTATCTGTTGTCTATGTTGTCCCGGTATGTATGTCTAAGTTGAGAATAATCAATAGCGAGAAATCCAATGCGAGCTTTCTCCTTAGACCTTTGTACAGGCGGCATAGAGGTACCCCTTTGTGACACTTGGTTAAAACATGTGCATTGTGATGATCCGGTAGTCCAAGCTAATTAGGACAAGGTGCGGGCACTATTAGTATACTATGCATGAGGCTTGCAACTTGTAAGATATAATTTACATGATACATATGCTTTATTACTACCGTTGACAAAATTGTTTCATGTTTTCAAAATCAAAGCTCTAGCACAAATATAGCAATCGATGCTTTTCCTCTATGGAGGACAATTCTTTTACTTTCAATGTTGAGTCAGTTCACCTATTTCTCTCCATCTCAAGAAGCAAACACTTGTGTGAACTGTGCATTGATTCCTACATACTTGCATATTGCATTTGTTATATTACTCTATGTTGACAATATCCATGAGATATACATGTTACAAGTTGAAAGCAACCGCTGAAACTTAATCTTCTTTTGTGTTGCTTCAATACTTTTACTTTGAATTATTGCTTTATGAGTTAACTCTTATGCAAGACTTATTGATGCTTGTCTTGAAGTGCTATTCATGAAAAGTCTTTGCTATATGATTCACTTGTTTACTCATGTCATATACATTGTTTTGATCGCTGCATTCACTACATATGCTTTACAAATAGTATGATCAAGGTTATGATGGCATGTCACTCCAGAAATTATCTGTGTTATCATTTTACCTGCTCGGGACGAGCAGAACTAAGCTTGGGGATGCTGATACGTCTCCGACGTATCGATAATTTCTTATGTTCCATGCCACATTATTGATGTTATCTACATGTTTTATGCACACTTTATGTCATATTCGTGCATTTTCTGGAACTAACCTATTAACAAGATGCCGAAGTGCCAGTTCCTGTTTTCTGCTGTTTTTGGTTTCAGAAATCCTAGTAATGAAATATTCTCGGAATCGGACGAAATCAACGCCCAAGTTCCTATTTTCACCGGAAGCATCCAGAACACCCGGGAAGGACCAGAGGGGGAGCACTGGGACCCCAGACCATAGGCCGGCGTGGCCCAGGCCCTGGCCGCGCCGCCCTATGGTGTCGTCGCCCCTTCGACCCTCCTGCGCCGCCTCTTCGCCTATTTAAAGCCCCTGGATCGAAAACCCTGATACGTTCGGCGAAAACCACAGAAACCTTCCAGAGCCGCCGCCATCGCGACGCCAAGATCTGGGGGACAGGAGTCTCTGTTCCGGCACGCTGCCGGAGCGGGGAAGTGCCCCCGGAAGGCTTCTCCATCGACACCGCTGCCATCTCCACCGCCATCTTCATCACCGCTGCTGCTCCCATGAGGAGGGAGTAGTTCTCCCCGAGGCTGAGGGCTCCGCTGTAGCTATGTGGTTCATCTCTCTCCCATGTACCTCAATACAATAATCTCATGAGCTGCTTTACATGATTGAGATTCATATGAGTTTTGTATCACTACTATCTATGTGCTACTCTAGCAAAGTTATTAAAGTAGTTTTATTCCTCCTGCACGTGTGTAAAGGTGACAGTGTGTGCACCGTGTTAGTACTTGGTTTATGCTATGATCATGATCTCTTGTAGATTGCGAAGTTAACTATTGCTATGATAATATTGATGTGATCTATTCCTCCTACATATGCATGAAGGTGACAGTGTGCATGCTATGTTAGTACTTGGTTTAGTCTGTTGATCTATCTTACACTATAAAGTTACTAAAACATGAGCATTATTGTGGAGCTTGTTAACTCCGGCATTGAGGGTTCGTGTAATCCTACGCAATGTGTTCATCATCCAACAAAAGTGTAGATTATGCATTTATCTGTTCTGTTATGTGATCAATGTTGAGAGTGTCCACTAGTGAAAGTGTAATCCCTAGGCCTTGTTCCTAAATACTGCTATCGCTGCTTGTTTACTGTTTTAATGCGTTACTACTGCTGCAATACTACCACCATCAACTACACGCCAGCAAGCTATTTTCTGGCACTGTTGCTACTGCTCATATATATTCATACCACCTGTATTTCACTATCTCTTCGCCGAACTAGTGCACCTATTAGGTGTATTGGGGACACAAGAGACTTCTTGCTTTGTGGTTGCAGGGTTGCATGAGAGGGATATCTTTGACCTCTTCCTCCCTGAGTTCGATAAACCTTGGGTGATCCACTTAAGGGAAAACTTGCTACTGTTCTATAAACCTCTGCTCTTGGAGGCCCAACACTGTCTACAGGAAAGGAGGGGGAACGTAGACATCAAGCTATTTTCTGGCGCCGTTGCCGGGGAGGAAAGGTAAAAGGTACTCACACTCCGGACCTCGGCTACTAAGCTATTTTCGCTGTTGTAAGTACTCGAAGCTATTTCCTTTAGATCCTGCAATTGCAACTTTTTGTTTCTTGTTTACACTAGTTTGGCATAATGGACAAGAATGATCTTCTAATTCTATTTCCTGATTTAAAACATGGATTGTTTGATGCGAAAATTAAAAAACCTATGGAATCTTATTTGCATGCTGGTAGTAATATTAGTATGAACGCTTTGAACACCATTGTTGATAATAATATAGAAAGTTCTAAGCTTGGGGAAGCTGGTTTTCATGATCTTTTTAGTCTCCCAAGCATTGAGGAGAAAATTTTCTTTGATGATACTTTGCCTCCTATTTATGATGATTATAATGATATTGGTCTTTTAGTGCCGCCTACTATGGAGAGTAATTTTTATGATGATAATACTATGCCTCCTATATTTGATAATGAGAATAATAATGATAGCTACTTTGTTGAATTTGCTCCTACTACAATTAATAAGAATAACTATGCCTATGTGGAGAGTAATAATTTTATGCATGAGACTCATGATAAGAATGCTTTATGTGATGGTTATATTGTTGAGTTTGCTCATGATGCTACTGAAAGTTATTATGAGAGAGGAAAATATGGTTGTAGAAATTTTCATGTTACTAAAATACCTCTCTATGTGCTGAAATTTTTGAAGCTATGCTTGTTTTATCTTCCTATGCTTGTTACTTTGCTCTTCATGAACTTGTTTATTTACAAGATTCCTATGCATAGGAAGCATGTTAGACTTAAATGTGTTTTGAATTTGCCTCTTGATGCTCTCTTTTGCTTCAAATACTATTTCCTGCGAGTGCATCATTAAAACTGCTGAGCCCATCTTAATGGCTATAAAGAAAGGAACTTCTTGGGAGATAACCCATGTGTTATTTTGCTACAGTATTTTGTTTTATATTTGTGTCTTGGAAGTTGTTTACTACTGTAGCAACCTCTCCTTATCTTAGTTTTGTGTTTTGTTGTGCCAAGTGAAGCCTCTAATCGAAGGTTGATACTAGATTTGGATTTCTGCGCAGAAACAGATTTCTATCTGTCACGAATCTGGGCTGTTTTTTCTGTAGAAAAATCATAAAAATAAGCCAATTTACGTGCGTGTTCCTCAGATATGTACGCAACTTTCATTAGTTTTGAGTTTTCTGATTTGAGCAACGGAAGTATTTATTAAAAATTCGTCTTTACGGACTGTTCTGTTTTGACAGATTCTGCCTTTTATTTCGCATTGCTTCTTTCGCTGTGTTGGGTGGATTTCTTTGTTCCATCACCTTCCAGTAGCTTTGAGCAATGTCCAGAAGTGTTAAGAATGATTGTGTCACCTCTGAACATGTGAGTTTTTGATTATGTACTAACCCCTCTAATGAAGTTTATGAGAAGTTTGGTGTGAAGGAAGTTTTCAAGGGTCAAGATAGGAGGATGATATACTATGATCAAGAAGAGTGAAAGCTCTAAGCTTGGGGATGCCCCGGTGGTTCATCCCTGCATATATCAAGAAGACTCAAGCGTCTAAGCTTGGGGATGCCCAAGGCATCCCCTTCTTCATCGACGAATTATCAGGTTCCTTCTCTTGAAACTATATTTTTATTCGGTCACATCTTATGTGCTTTGCTTGGAGCGTCTGTATGTTTCTTATTTTTGTTTGTGTTTGAATAAATTGGATTACATCATGCTTGTGTGGGAGAGAGACACGCTCCGCTGTTGCATATGAACACATGTGTTCTTAGCTTTTAGTATTCATGGCGAAGTTTCTTCTTCGTTAAATTGTTATATGGTTGGAATTGGAAAATGATACATGTAGTAATTGCTATAAATGTCTTGGGTAATGTGATACTTGGCAATTGTTGTGCTCATGTTTAAGCTCTTGCATCATATGCTTTGCACCCATTAATGAAGAAATACATAGAGCATGCTAAAATTTGGTTTGCATATTTGGTTTCTCTAAGGTCTAGATAATTTCTAGTATTGAGTTTGAACAACAAGGAAGACGGTGTAGAGTCTTATAATGTTTACAATATGTCTTTTATGTGAGTTTTGCTGCACCGGTTCATCCTTGTGTTTGTTTCAAATAAGCCTTGCTAGCCTAAACCTTGTATCGAGAGGGAATACTTCTCATGCATCCAAAATACTTGAGCCAACCACTATGCCATTTGTGTCCACCATACCTACCTACTACATGGTATTTTCCGCCATTCCAAAGTAAATTGCTTGAGTGCTACCTTTAAAATTCCATCATTCGCCTTACAATATATAGCTCATGGGACAAATATCTTAAAAACTATTGTGGTATTGAATATGTAATTATGCACTTTATCTCTTATTAAGTTGCTTGTTGTGCGATAACCATGTTTACTGGGGACGCCATCAACTACTCTTTGTTGAATTTCATGTGAGTTGCTATGCATGTTCGTCTTGTCTGAAGAAAGAGCGATCTACCACCCTATGGTTAAGCATGCATATTGTTAGAGAAGAACATTGGGCCGCTAACTAAAGCCATGATCCATGGTGGAAGTTTCAGTTTTGGACATATATCCTCAATCTCAAATGAGAAAATTATTAATTGTTGTTACATGCTTATGCATAAAAGAGGAGTCCATTATCTGTTGTCTATGTTGTCCCGGTATGTATGTCTAAGTTGAGAATAATCAATAGCGAGAAATCCAATGCGAGCTTTCTCCTTAGACCTTTGTACAAAGTGCATAGAGGTACCCCTTTGTGACACTTGGTTAAAACATGTGCATTGTGATGATCCGGTAGTCCAAGCTAATTAGGACAAGGTGCGGGCACTATTAGTATACTATGCATGAGGCTTGCAACTTGTAAGATATAATTTACATGATACATATGCTTTATTACTACCGTTGACAAAATTGTTTCATGTTTTCAAAATCAAAGCTCTAGCACAAATATAGCAATCGATGCTTTTCCTCTATGGAGGACAATTCTTTTACTTTCAATGTTGAGTCAGTTCACCTATTTCTCTCCATCTCAAGAAGCAAACACTTGTGTGAACTGTGCATTGATTCCTACATACTTGCATATTGCATTTGTTATATTACTCTATGTTGACAATATCCATGAGATATACATGTTACAAGTTGAAAGCAACCGCTGAAACTTAATCTTCTTTTGTGTTGCTTCAATACTTTTACTTTGAATTATTGCTTTATGAGTTAACTCTTATGCAAGACTTATTGATGCTTGTCTTGAAGTGCTATTCATGAAAAGTCTTTGCTATATGATTCACTTGTTTACTCATGTCATATACATTGTTTTGATCGCTGCATTCACTACATATGCTTTACAAATAGTATGATCAAGGTTATGATGGCATGTCACTCCAGAAATTATCTGTGTTATCATTTTACCTGCTCGGGACGAGCAGAACTAAGCTTGGGGATGCTGATACGTCTCCGACGTATCGATAATTTCTTATGTTCCATGCCACATTATTGATGTTATCTACATGTTTTATGCACACTTTATGTCATATTCGTGCATTTTCTGGAACTGACCTATTAACAAGATGCCGAAGTGCCAGTTCCTGTTTTCTGCTGTTTTTGGTTTCAGAAATCCTAGTAATGAAATATTCTCGGAATCGGACGAAATCAACGCCCAAGTTCCTATTTTCACCGGAAGCATCCAGAACACCCGGGAAGGACCAGAGGGGGAGCACTGGGACCCCAGACCATAGGCCGGCGTGGCCCAGGCCCTGGCCGCGCCGCCCTATGGTGTCGTCGCCCCTTCGACCCTCCTGCGCCGCCTCTTCGCCTATTTAAAGCCCCTGGATCGAAAACCCTGATACGTTCGGCGAAAACCACAGAAACCTTCCAGAGCCGCCGCCATCGCGACGCCAAGATCTGGGGGACAGGAGTCTCTGTTCCGGCACGCTGCCGGAGCGGGGAAGTGCCCCCGGAAGGCTTCTCCATCGACACCGCTGCCATCTCCACCGCCATCTTCATCACCGCTGCTGCTCCCATGAGGAGGGAGTAGTTCTCCCCCGAGGCTGAGGGCTCCGCTGTAGCTATGTGGTTCATCTCTCTCCCATGTACCTCAATACAATAATCTCATGAGCTGCTTTACATGATTGAGATTCATATGAGTTTTGTATCACTACTATCTATGTGCTACTCTAGCAAAGTTATTAAAGTAGTTTTATTCCTACTGCACGTGTGTAAAGGTGACAGTGTGTGCACCGTGTTAGTACTTGGTTTATGCTATGATCATGATCTCTTGTAGATTGCGAAGTTAACTATTGCTATGATAATATTGATGTGATCTATTCCTCCTACATATGCATGAAGGTGACAGTGTGCATGCTATGTTAGTACTTGGTTTAGTCTGTTGATCTATCTTACACTATAAAGTTACTAAAACATGAGCATTATTGTGGAGCTTGTTAACTCCGGCATTGAGGGTTCGTGTAATCCTACGCAATGTGTTCATCATCCAACAAAAGTGTAGATTATGCATTTATCTGTTCTGTTATGTGATCAATGTTGAGAGTGTCCACTAGTGAAAGTGTAATCCCTAGGCCTTGTTCCTAAATACTGCTATCGCTGCTTGTTTACTGTTTTACTGCGTTACTACTGCTGCAATACTACCACCATCAACTACACGCCAGCAAGCTATTTTCTGGCACCGTTGCTACTGCTCATATATATTCATACCACCTGTATTTCACTATCTCTTCGCCGAACTAGTGCACCTATTAGGTGTGTTGGGGACACAAGAGACTTCTTGCTTTGTGGTTGCAGGGTTGCATGAGAGGGATATCTTTGACCTCTTCCTCCCTGAGTTCGATAAACCTTGGGTGATCCACTTAAGGGAAAACTTGCTGCTGTTCTACAAACCTCTGCTCTTGGAGGCCCAACACTGTCTACAGGAAAGGAGGGGGAACGTAGACATCAGCGGCATCTCTGGAACTTTTCTCGTATCGTGGCTCTCGATCATAGGGTTTTCGTGACGGAGAGAATAAATAGGCGAAGGGGCAGAGTCGGGGGAGTCCCAAGGGGCCCACCCCCTAGGCCGGCGCGCCCCCATCCTTGGCCGTGCCGCCAGGTGGTGTGGGGCCCCCTCGGCTCCCCTTCCTTTCCTCTTCGGACTTCTGGAAGGCTCCGTGGAAAATAAGAACCTGGGCTTTTGTTTCGTCCAATTCCGAGAATATTTCCTGTGTAGGATTTCTGAAACCAAAAACAGCAGAAAATAGGAACTGGCGCTTCAGCATCTTGTTAATAGGTTAGTGCCAGAAAATGCATAATAATGATATAAAGTGTATATAAAACATGTGAGTATTGTCATAAAACTAGCATGGAACATAAGAAATTATAGATACGTTTGAGACGTATCACTGGGCACCCCGTTGCCAGCTCTTTTGCCAAAATTATTGGATAAGCGGATGTATATGCCACTATTCCATTGGTGAAAGTCTGCCCAACAAGATTGAAAGATAAAACACCACATACTTCCTCATGAGCTATAAAACATTGACACAAATAAGGAGTAATAAAGTTTTGAATTGTTTAAAGGTAGCACATGAAGTATTTACTTGGAATGGCAGAAAAATACCACATAGTAGGTAGTTATGGTGGACACAAATGGCATAGGTTTTGGCTCAAGGTTTTGGATGCACGAGAAGCATTCCCTCTCAGTACAAGGCTTTGGCTAGCAAGGTTGTTTGAAGCAAACACAAGTATAAACCGGTACAGCAAAATTTACATAAGAACATATTGCAAGCATTGTAAGACTCTACACTGTCTTCCTTGTTGCTCAAACACTTTTACCAGAAAATATCTAGACCTTAGAGAGACCAATCATACAAACCAAATTTCAACAAGCTCTACAGTAATTCTCCACTAATAGGTTCAAACTACATGATGCAAGAGCTTAAACATGATCTACTTGAGAGCTCAAAAAAATTGCCAAGTATCAAATTATTCAAGACAATATACCAATTACCACATGAAGCATTTTCTGTTTCCAACCAAATAACAATAAGTGTTGCGGCTTTCAGCTTTCGCCACAAACATGAAAAATAAAACGAAGAACACAAGTGTTCAAATGAAAAAGCGTAGCGTGTCTCTCTCCCACACAAGCATGTTAGGATCCGATTTATAAGAAACTTAAAATAACAAAACATAAATTAAAGCACACGGACGCTCCAGTAAAGCACATAAGATGTGATGGAATTAAAATATAGTTTCATTAGAGGTGACCTGATAAGTTTGATGAAGAAGGGGATGCCTTGGGCATCCCCAAGCTTAGACGCTTGAGTCTTCTTGAAATATGCAGGGATGAACCACGGGGGCATCCCCAAGCTTAGACTTTTCACTCTTCTTGATCATATTATATCATCCTCCTCTCTTGATCATTGAAAATTTCCTTCACACCAAACTCAAAGCAATCTCATTAGAGGGTTAGTGCATAATCAAAAATTCACATGTTCAGCAAGGACACAATCATTCCCAACACTTCTGGACATTACCCAAGGCTACTGAAATTTAATGGAGCAAAGAAATCCACTCAAACACAGTAAAAGAGGCAATGCGAAATAAAAAGCAGAATCTCAAAATAGAACAGTCCGTAAAGACGAATTTTTTCGAGGCACTTAACATGCTCAGATGGAAAAGCTCCAGTTGAATGAAAGTTGCGCACATATCTGAGGATTACACATGAATTTTTTCAGAATTTTTAGATTTTTCTACAGATTGAAAAGCTCAAATTCGTGACAGCTAAAAATATGTTTCTGCGCAGAAATCCAAATCTAGTATCAACTTTCAATCAAAGACTAAACTTGGTATAACTGTTATCACCAGAATTTAACCGGATCAGAGGTGGGCCGTGATCAAGATGGTTTCGGACGCCAACAATAACTATGCAAGAAAATAAAGATACAATGGTATTGCTACAGTAGTAACAAGCACCTTGACTCAAATATAAAATAGAAATTGCAGAAATAAAATAATGGGTTGTCTCCCATAAGCGCTTTTCTTTAACGCCTTTCAGCTAGGCGCAGAAAGTGTAAATCAAGTAACATCAAGAGAAAAAACATCAACATAGGAGTTGGTAGTTTTCTCAACGATGCATTGTATCTTATCTATGTAAGTTTTAGAAGCTCCTCTTTCATTACTTTTAGGCTCACTATCCTCCTCAAATAAATTTTCAGGAACAATCCAATCAAAATTCTTTTCTAGTGCCTCATGCATTCCTATGAGCTTATAAGGTATTAGTACTTTAGTCTCCCCCTCACAATTGGCTTCATTAGTGTACTTTAGCCCATCTTTTTTTCATCCTTTCAAGGGTATTTGCAACATTGATATAAAATCCAAGCATCTTATGTTGAATAAAGACTTTCCTAACTTCACTAGCTACATAACCAAATTCTTTAAGAAGGGTTTCTAAAACAAAATATTTCTTCTCTCCTTCTTCCATATCACGGAGTGTAAGAAACATATGTTGCATTATAGGATTAAGATTAACAAATCTAGCTTCCAACATGTGCACTAAAGAGGCAGTAGCAATTTCATAATTAGGAGCAAGTTCCACCAAGGATCTATCTTGAAAATCTTTAACCTTACTAACATGATTGAAAAATTCTTCTATATTATCTCTTCCAATGATAGACCCACTCCCTACCGATATATCTTTCAAAGTGAACTTAGGGAGAAGCATGATGAAATAAACAAGGGTAAACCGATAAATAAAGTAAATGCCAGTAACTAATTTTTTTTGTGTTTTTGATATAAAGAAAGCAAACAAGACAGAAAATAAAATAAAGCAAGACAATAAACAAAGTGAAGAGATTGGGTGTGAGAGACTCCCCTTGCAGCGTGTCTTGATCTCCCCGGCAACGACGCCAGAAAAGTAGCTGCTTGTGACGGTAAAGCACACGTCCGTTGGGAACCCCAAGAGGAAGGTATGATGAGTACAACAGCGAGTTTTCCTTCAGTAAGAAACCAAGCTTATCGAACCAGTAGGAGATGAAGATCACGTGAAGGTTGTTGGTGAAGGAGTGTAGTGCGGCGCAACACCAGAGATTCCGGTGCCAACGTGGAACCTGCACAATACAATCAAACTACTTTGCCCCAACTTAACAGTGAGGTTGTCAATCTCACCGGCTTGCTGAAAACAAAGGATTAAACGTATGGTGTGGAAAATGATGTTTGCTTGCAGAAAACAAAAGAGAACAATGATTGCAGTAGGTTATATTTCAGATGTAAAATAATGGACCGGGGTCCACAGTTCACTAGTGGTGTCTCTCCAATAAGATAAATAACATGTTGGGTAAACAAATTACAGTTGGGCAATTGACAAATAGAGAGGGCATAACAATGCACATACATATCATGATGACTACTATGAGATTTACTTAGGGCATTACGACAAAGAACATAGACCGCCATC
Source organism: Lolium perenne (assembly GCF_019359855.2). Classification (NCBI taxonomy): domain Eukaryota; kingdom Viridiplantae; phylum Streptophyta; class Magnoliopsida; order Poales; family Poaceae; genus Lolium; species Lolium perenne. The sequence continues at coordinate 49,117,062 of NC_067244.2, forward strand.
CAGCATGCATCTATGCCTAAAAAGTCCACCTTCGGGTTAGCATCCGCCCCCTTCCAGTATTAAGTTGCAAGCAACAGACAATTGCATTAAGTACTGTGCGTAATGTAAACAATACAAATATCCTTAGACAAAGCATTGATGTTTTATCCCTAGTGGTAACAGCACATCCACAACCTTAGGGGTTGCTGTCACTCCCCCAGATTCAATGGAGACATGAACCCACTATCTAGCAAAAATACTCCCTCTTGGAGTTACAAGTATCAACTTGGCCAGAGCCTCTACTAGCGACGGAAAGCATGCAAGATCATAAACAACACATATATGATAGATCAATAATCAACTTGACATAGTATTCCATATTCATCGGATCCTAACAAACACAACATGTAGCATTACAAATAGATGATCTTGATCATGATAGGCAGCTCACAAGATCTAAACATGATATCACAATAGGAGAAGACAACCATCTAGCTACTGATATGGACCCGTAGTCCAAGGATGAACTACTCACGCATCAGTCCGGAGGCGGGCATGGTGATGTAGAGCCCTCCGATGATGATTCCCCTCTCCGGCAGGGTGCCGGAGGAGATCTTCTGAACCCCCTGAGTTAGGGTTGACGGCGGCGGCGTCTCTGGAACTGTTCTGGTATTTTGCCTCTCGGTACTAGGGTTTTCGGGGACGAAGGAATAAATAGGCGGAGGGGAAGCGTCGGGGGAGCCAGGGGGCTCCCTCCCCACGTCTCGGTGCGACAGTGGGGCCCCCCAGAGCCGCCATATGTGGAGGGCCCCCTGCTGGCCTTCCTCGACTCCTCTTCGGTCTTCTGGAACACTTCGTGGAAAATAGGGCCGTGGGCTTTTGTTTCGTCCAATTCCGAGAATATTTGTACTACAACTTTTCTGAAATCAAAAACAGCAGAAAACAGGAACTGGCACTGTGGCATCTTGTTAATAGGTTAGTCCCATAAAATGCATAAAAACATTATAAAGTGTGAATAAAACATGTAGGTATTGTCATGAAACTAGCATGGAACATAAGAAATTATTGATACGTTGGAGACGTATCAATCCACATCCTTGAGCATCGTAGAGAAACCTAAGTACAGCAGCCCGGATAAAACAATAAAAGCTGCTAAAGCTGCAGTAGAGATGTGTGATTCGCTTACCGGCGATGCTCTAGCTAAACAACAAGATCGAGTTAGAGAATTGCTAGAAATGATAGAAGAGCAAAATGTTGAGCTTGCTAAGGCAAACCAAGCAGCTGCGGCATCAAAATCGGTGCGTTCGGCAAGAAATGCCGGAAGCAAGTCCCATGGGAAGGCATCGTCCCCCCATCCGGACAGAAGAAGAGAAAAAGAGGCAAATGCGCAGCAGATGACTGTGTATGATCCGGTCCTTGCCGGAAAGCAACAGGCCGGGCAACACGAAGCCGGTAGAAAAAGCCAAGGGGCAGGTCGTGGCTACGCCGGAAAAGGCTATGCCGGAAACTATTATGCCGGTAAAGGTGAAACCGGGCAAAATTATCGAGCTGCAAGGGCAGCATATGTTGAAGATGAAATGCCACCGCTAAGGTACCGGCAGGCAAGAGCCGTGGTACCGGAATATTACGATGAAGCCGATTCAGGCATGGAAAGGGTCGGAGCTTACCGGAACCCATTGGGTGAGCGTGTGGGAGACAGAATTCTGCCAGACCAAGATGTGAGGCACAGGCTGGACAGAGTGCATCTTTCTAAGATAATCGAAGCTGAGGGTCCTCCGGGTCCAAAGTGCTTTGGTCCGCGGATCATGAGAGAAGAACCACCGGTTCGCAACTTTCAGTTGCCCCGCGACACAAAAACGTACGATGGCACCACTAAGCCGGAAGATTGGCTTGCGGACTATGTGACCGCAGTGTACGTCGCTCGTGGCGGAGGTACCGCCACAGGCGGAGGAAACCGGCGTTGGGCCGTTAGAATCATACCGTCCTTCCTGGTAGGACCGGCACGAATTTGTCTTAACAATTTGTCAAAGGGAAGCATAAATGGTTGGCTGGACTTTGAGGAAGCTTTCGTGAGCAACTTCAGCAGCACTTACCACAGGCCAAACAGGCTGCAACAGCTCGCTCTATGCCAGCAGCGCTCCAACAAAACAAACCGGGATTACCTGACTCGGTGGAACTTCACGAGAAATTCTTGTGAAGGAGTGATTGAGGTACAGGCCATTGCTTGGTTTTGCAATGGGTGCAGAAGAGGTTCACCGTTGTGGCAAAAGCTGCAGAGAAACATGCCAGCGACTTTGGCAGAAATGATGCTTGTGGTAGATAGCTACGCATTGGGAGATCCAATGCAGCCGGCGCTTCAGGCCGAGCCGGCGCAATCGAGCCAGCCACGCCAAGACAACTACCGGGATAACCGGCACAACAAAAGAAGGGAAGATTTCCCGGATCGAAGGTATGGTCCGCAACAAGTGGCCACGGTGCAGGATCATTCCGGCGCCAACGGAAGCCAAAGACAAAAGACAGGATCGCAGCCGTGGGCGGGTCCAAAAAAGCAATGGGTTGAAAAGAAACCATGGCAAAATGAAGATAGATACACCATGGAATCCGCAATGGATCAACCATGCCGGTAGCACACACCAAATCCGGCGAGACCGGCAAACCATTTGACAAAAGATTGCTCCTGGACCAAGAGGTTGATGGAGATGGGCATGATGAAAGGTGCTGGCAATCAAGGTTCCGGAATGTTACCACCACCACTACCACCACTTACCGGTGCAAATGCGCAACTGGTGCTGCCTTAGCCAAATCGGCAGCAGCAGCAAGAAGTTCGTCAGGTGGAAAATGGCAATGACCAAGCACCACCACCGGCACCTTTGGGCCGGAACGTTTACCAAGACCCACACTTGTGCTGTGTCGTGTTCGTCACAGAGCCCACAGATAAGCAAAGTATGCATCGCCGTTCCATGGAAGTGAACGCGGTGATGCCGGCAGTTCCAAAATACATGCTATGGTCAGATCAGGAAATCACCTGGTCGTTCAAAGATCACCCAAAGATAATGCCAAACCCGGGTGGTTATGCACTAGTTGTGGATCCAATCATGCATGGGCCAACGACCAGAGTAAAGTTCAGCAAAGTGTTGATAGACAATGGGAGCAGCATAAACATAATGTACCGGCACACAATGCGAACGCTGGGCATAACGGAAAACATGCTACAGCCAACCCACACAACTTTCCATGGGATTGTTCCGGGATTATCCTGCTCTCCTATGGGAAAAGTCCGGGTGGACGTGTCCTTCGGAGGACGTGACAATTGCCAGGTCAAAAACCTTCTGTTCGAAGTGGTGGATCTGGACAGCCCTTACCATGCACTGCTGGGGAGACCAGCATTGGCGGCGTTCATGGCCTCCACTCATACCGCATATCTCAAGATGAAAATGCCGGCACCTCGTGGACCCTTAACTGTGGTGGGAAACTACAAAGTCTCGCTCGAAACTGCTTCTGTCGGATCAAACTTGGCGGAATCGCTGGTGATAGCGGAAGAAAAGAAAAGAATGCAAACGGCTGTCGCGTTGGCTCAGTCCTCGCAGCTGAGCTTAGCGGCGATGAGCGGAAACTTGGGCACACCGGCGTTCAAGCCAACAAAAAAGACAAAAGACATTGTGCTGGACCCAGCTTACCCAGAGCGTACCGTTCGTATCGATGCCGGCCTGAGTGAGGCATAGGAAAGCGCGCTCATCAGCTTCCTCCGTGAGAATCGGAATATCTTTGCATGGTCTACCGACGACTTGGTGGGTGTTCCGAGGAAGCTGGCTGAGCACTCTTTAAATGTCCGAAAAGATGCGAAGCCGGTAAGGCAACCTTTACGTCGGTTCGCTGAAGATAGGAGGAAAATCATAGGAGAAGAAGTAACAAAGTTGCTGGTTGCTGGTTTCATCGTGGAGGTGCTACATACTGAGTGGCTGGCCAATCCGGTGCTGGTCGAGAAGAAAAAAGAGGAGGACCCCAAAGCTCCAAAGTTTGGCGCATGTGCATTGACTACACCAACCTGAACAAAGCGTGCCCAAAAGATCCATTTCCTTTGCCTCGGATTGATCAGGTGATTGATTCCACTGCTGGTTGTGAGTTGTTGTCTTTTCTGGATGCTTATTCCGGTTTCCACCAAATTCCCCTGAAAAAGGAAGATCAAATAAATACTGCGTTCATTACCCCGCTCGGGGCTTATTGCTATGTCACTATGCCTTTTGGTTTGCGCAACGCTGGTGCAACGTACCAGCGCTGTATGCAATAATGCCTGTTCGATCATATCGGTAAAAATGTGCAAGTCTATGTGGACGATGTCGTGATAAAAACTAAGGTAAAAGAGACCTTGGTCGATGACCCGAGACAAACATTTGACAACTTGAGAAGGTTCCGGATGAAGCTCAATCCGGCAAAATGTACCTTCGGTGTCCCTGCCGGCAAATTGCTTGGCTTTTTAGTATCAAGCTGCGGTATAGAGGTAAACCCGGTAAAAATCAGAGCCATAGAGAGAATGATTGTACCGCAAGATCTTCAGGATGTGCAAAAGTTTACCAGAAGCTTGGCATCGCTGAGCCGATTTATCAGCCGGTTGGGAGAAAAGGCCCTGCCGCTATATGCGCTGATGAGAAAATCCGATACCTTCGTCTGGACCCAGCAGGCGGACGTAGTATTCAAGGAGCTTAAGCAAATGCTGGCAACAGCTCCGGTATTAGCTTCGCCCTTGGAAAGAGAACCCATGCTGTTGTACATAGCAGCCACAAACCGGGTCGTGAGTGTTGTGGTTGTGGTGGAAAGAGAAGAGGAAGGAAAAACCGTGCAGAGACTGGTATACTACCTGAGCGAGGTGCTCTCACTCTCAAAACAAAACTACCCTCACTTCCAGCAAATGACTTACGGCGTATTCATGGCAGCCACAAAGCTCAAGCATTACTTCGACGAACACCCGGTGAAAGTGGTGAGTGAGGCACCAATCTCAGACATCATATGCAACAAGGATGCAAGTGGCAGGATTGCAAAATGGGCAATTCAGCTGTCACCTTACGTGCCGGTATACGAGAGAAGGGATGCCATAAAATCACAAGCCTTGGCTGATTTCCTGGTCGATTGGGCGGAAATGCAATACAAGCCACCGGAACAAAAAATATAATACTGGAAGATGCACTTTGATGGATCCAAACTAAAAGAGGGTCTGGGTGCCGGGGTGGTACTCACTTCACCTAAGGGAGATCACCTCCGGTATGTTCTGCAAGTACATTTTAGGGCATCAAACAATGTCACTGAGTATGAGGCTCTGATCCGTGGACTCAAGGTTGCAAAATAAATCGGTGCACACCGGATCATTTGCTACGGTGACTCGGATCTGGTGGTGCAGCAATGTTCCGGAGATTGGGATGCAAAAGATGCCAACATGGCCTCATACCGGTTTCATGTGCAAAAGATTGCCGGATTCTTTGAAGGATGTGGATTTCACCATGTACCGCGGGCGGAAAACGAAGCCGCGGATGCTTTATCCAAGCTGGGCTCGTCCAGGCAGGAAATTCCTTCTGGAATAGCTTTGGCTCACTTAAGGGTACCTTCAATCAAACCAAGTCCGGAATCCGAGTCGATTTTCGTACCGGAATCACATGTTGTGCCAATGGATGTTGACGAAGGAAGCACGGGGACTGTTCTGGCAAACCCGGGGACTTCGGAATTGAAACTGGAGGAAGCTATGTTTGTGGATAGCATGGAGGTAGATGTACCGGTGTTTACGGTGCGTGAGGCACCAACCTGGGTTGAACCTATTAAGGAATTCCTGATCAACGGCACCCTGCCAGTTGACGAAACTGAATCAAGGAGGATCCAGAGGAGATCCAAGGCCTACACCATCATCAACGGTGAAGTCTACAAGAGAAGCGTTACCGGTGTCCTCCAAAGGTGTGTGGAACCGGAAGAGGGAAAAGAGATGCTGGTGGAAGTTCACCAAGGAGAATGCGAGCACCACGCCTCGTCCAGGGCACTGGTGGCGAAGGTGTTCCAGCATGGGTTCTATTGGCCCACTGCACTGGAAGATGCCGAGGATCTGGTCCGGAAATGCAATGGGTGCTAGAGGTACGCCAAGCAAAACCATACCCCGGCATCCGGTTTAAAAACCATACCGCTAACTTGGCCATTCGCTGTTTGGTGCCTCGACATGGTTGGCCCATTCAAAACTGCAAGGGGGAGCATGACTCACATCCTAGTGATGGTGGATAAGTTCACCAAGTGGTTGGAAGTAAAACCTATCGCAAAATGTGATGGGTACACGGCGGTGAAGTTCTTGAAAGATGTTATCTTGCGTTATGGATACCCGCATAGCATCATCACTGACAATGGGACAAACTTTGCCCAAGGAGAATTCAAGAGATTCAGTGAGGATAACAACATCCGGTTGGATTTGTGTTCAGTGGCACACCCGCAAGGCAATGGCCAAGTGGAAAGAACAAATGCGCTGGTGCTTTCCAGTATCAAACCAAGGCTCATTGAACCACTCGAAAAGACACCGGGATGCTGGCTCGATGAGCTACCATCAGTGCTGTGGAGCATAAGAACGACTCTGAACCGGTCTACCGGATACACTCCATTCTTCATGGTCTACGGGGCAGAGGCCATGATACCGACCGATATCATTCATGACTCACCAAGGGTTCAGCTCTATACCGAAGAAGAGGTAAAAGAGGCCCGAGAAAACGATGTGGATTTTCTCGAGGAGGCAAGGGAGCTGGCTTTGGCAAGAACAGCCATTTACCAGCAAAACCTCAGACGCTATCATAGCCGGAAGGTTAATCCAAGAGTGTTCCGGGAAAGGGACCTAGTGCTACGCCTAGTGCAGCGCACTGAGGGGCGCCACAAGCTCTCACCTCCATGGGAAGGGCCGTTCATTGTGAGCAAAGCCCTGCACAATGATGCCTACTACTTGATCGACGCACATGAATGGAAGAAAGGAAAGGCGGACAGGTTCGGGGATGAAACCAAGCGTCCATGGAACATAGCTTTGCTGCGTCCTTTCTATTCCTGAAGATGTGCTGTAAGGAGTTTCCTTTTTGTACCTTATTTGCTATGAATAAAAGATACCGGCACCTTGAGTAAGACTCGGGGACTGCCTCTACCAAAATGGCATGCAATATGTTTATTTTTTCAGTATACCGGTTTTTTTTTTGACGCAAAATACAGTGGGGAAGTCCCCCACTGCGTCATTTTCATATATGGTGCCCAAATGATGGCATGGTTATATACATATGGAGGGCAAGATAAAAAGAGAGAAGAAATAAAAAAACAAACACCTAAAGATTACAAAGTATCTATCCATGCTTGCATTCCTTCTTTCAAACTAGGTTTAACTCTGTGTCTAATCTCCTGTATAGTAGCTTTGAAGAAATAGTAGCATTCCTGGACACTTTTCTGTTCGTCTTCAAAAATGATCTTGTTCCTGTGATTCCAAATACTCCAACATCCGGCCATCATGGCAATTTTGAAAAAAGAATTACCAGATCTGGTAGAATTCTCCAAGATCATATCAATAAGATGAAGATCTGTGTTCCATTCTTCTCCTATTTTCCACCAGAATAACTGACTGAAGTCGCATGAGAAAAAAAGATGGACTAGTGTTTCCTCGGCATTCTCCATACATAACACACATTTGCTGGATTGTAAGTTAAAATTCTTCCTGGATAATAGATCTCTGGTATTGAGTCTATCTTGCAATAGGAGCCAGAAAAATAATTTAATTTTTGGTAAACAAGGGGACTTCCAAATCCATTTGAAGGGTTTAGGAGCAGGCGGTTCTTTGATCAAATCCATATATACAATTCTGGTAGAAAACTTGTTTCCTCCAATAGTAAGATTCCATTTATCATGAGAGTTGCTGCTGTCTATGATGGAGTTGATAGCTATGTGGAGGTCATTAATTTGCTGAACTGCAATCATAGATAGGGGTAATTGGAACTGGTCATATAATTCTTCCAGATTTAGGTGTTTTACCTGATGTAGAGTAATCTCCTTGTTCTTTGCAAAGGAATATAGGTGGGGGAAACTCTCCTGCAACACCGTATCATACCATTTGTCCTTCCATAGAATAATAGAGTTTCCTGTTTGTGGTATGCAAGTGGTAATTTGCTTGAATATCTGAAGATGAGATATACAATTTTTCCACCAAAAAGAGCCTCTGTTATTCTTGGAAATATTGGATAAACCATCATTGTAATAAGCTCTCCATAAAAGATTCACCCATGGTATATTCTGATGGTTATAGAATTTGAACAGATTCTTGATCAAAAGTGCCTTATTGTGTTCTCTCAAGTTTAATACTCCCAATCCACCTGATTCTTTTGTCTTACAAACATTATCCCACTTGACCAAACATTTTCCTTTAGAGCTCTTCTCAATTTCTTTTCCATGCCAGAGGAATGTTCTAATCGATTTTTCAATATGGTCAAGATGTGTATAATGTACTTTTAAAGCACACATGATAAAATTTGGCATTGCTGAGATAACAGATTTAATAACCACTAGCCTGGAACAGTGAGATAATAAATTTGATAGACCTGCTAGTCTTCTGTCAACCTTAGTAACCATAGGTGTTAGATCTTCCAAGTTAGGTTTGGTAGTTCCCATAGGCAGTCCTAAGTATGTAAAAGGCATAGTTTCCTTTTTGCATCCAAATAAAAGTGCCAGCTCATTGCATCTATCTTCAGTAATATTTATTGGCACCATAGAAGACTTATGGTAATTGATGTTAAGACCTGTGGCATCAGTAAAATCTTTCAGGATCCGTTTAAGTTCCATAATCTGTATTGGATCAGCTGGCATGATTAGCAATGTATCGTCTGCATATTGTAGAACTGGATAACTTTGACCATAAGATTCATTAATTGGTAGAGAGATAATGTTATTTTCCCATGCATGGTTGATCATTATCTGGAGTAGTTCTGCCGCAGCTACAAATAAAAGAGGTGACAGCGGGTCGCCTTGCCTTACACCCCTCTTACATCTAATGCTTTTACCTGGTACTCCATTCAGTATAATAGAGGTAGAGGCCGTGGTCAATATCATCTTGATCCAGGATAAGAATTTATCTCCAAAACCCATGTGTTTGAGCATAGTTAGAATAGCACTGTGTTCTACAAGATCAAAAGCTTTTTCGAAATCCAGTTTGATAATAATGATCTCCTTTTTGGATTTATGGCAAATATGGAGATATTCAAAAGCCCATGCTATGCAGTCTTGAATTGTTCTGTTTCTGATAAATCCATACTGGTTACTGTGAATCAAAGGTATAATAACATCTTGAACTCTGTTGGCAATTAATTTTGTCAAAACCTTCAGTGCCATAGTGACCAGAGAGATAGGTCTAAAATCTGAGGGATAAGCAGGACAGCTGACTTTTGGTATTAATGTGATATAAGCAGTATTGATACTAGTAAGATCTAGACTTCCATCATAGAATTTGTTGCACATATTGTAAAACTGATGCTTCATTGTATTCCAGAATTTTTTCATGAAAAGACCATTAAATCCATCTGGTCCAGGTGCTTTGTCATTTGGCATATGTTTTATAATATTATCTATCTCTTCATTGTCAAAGGGAGCTTCCACCATACTTAAATCTTGAGGGGTGATCATGCTTTGCCGGTCAAAGTTCCAAGATGTGTCTTTTGTTTGGCCAAGTCTTCCTTTAAAGGAATTCCATAAAATAGCAGCTTTGCTTTCATGGTCTGTAAATTCCATCTCTTGCTCATTTTTCAATACTGCAATGAGGTTGTGCCTGTAGTTTCTGGTAGCAACAGTATGGAAAAATTTTGTGTTCTCATTCCCTAATTTTGCCCACCTGATGTTAGCTCTTTTTCTCCAATAAATTCTCTTTGCCTCCAGTAGTTTTGTCAAGTGCTTCTTGATGATTTTTCTGAAGTTTTTTTCCATAATAGTGAGATGTCTCTGTTCCTCAATCCCATCTATGAGTGCCAAAGTATAACTGCAGTTGTCTATAATACCTGACAATTTAGAGATACTAGCACAAATGCCCGCGCGTTGCGGCGGTAGAACTTTGTTGACAATGTATTTAAATTTATGCTAATACGTGCTTTAGATGTGCAATCCTCATCAACCTTGGAGACATGGTGAACAAATAAAAACTTTGATTCCACCAAACTAATTACTCCTACTGTATGGAAAATTTAGGTAAAATGGAGGCTAAAATCTGTCTAAGTTTATTAAACTGCGGCAAGTATTTAGGGATGGAGGGAGTAGAAAAATTCGGTGAAAATGTTGGGACTTGGGAGGACTGGAGGAGAAATCATCTTAGAAGCATCGCTAGTTTGCAAACATCATATTCTTTTAGAGGTAGCGGCTTAGATGCCCATGTTGGCAGCTAGCTCCCGCGCAGCTCGCCTGCTCGGTGCTCTGCGGGGAGTAGTACAGGCCTGCATCCAGAGACGGAGCATGTCTATTGGATATCAACCCGCATCCATGGATGGAGCTCCAACATATTGTCTCCCGCAACGGTAGGCCCTTGCTTCTTCTACCTCCGCCGCCCAGGCTGAGTTTGCCGCCGCGCCAGGCCCTCTATTTTTGATGCGCGGCCACCTAGTCCGTCCGTCCGGGCCGCCGACACACGAGCCCGTCGATATTGTCCCAGTTTACCTCAAATCACCGCATTAATGGATTTTACCTAAATTGCAGCATCGAGTGCTTTCCCCAAATTGAAGCATCGAGTTTTGCCGGCCAAGAGAAAGTAGTCACGCATCGGCTTGTCGGAGGTCTTCGCCGCACAGAGGCCAGCCACTGGTGCCGCTCAATGGCGTGGCGAGCCACGCCGGCAGGAAGTTCTCCTGCGTGGGTGCCGGGAGGCAGGCCACCGCCGGCTGGTGGCTAGCGTCGTGGTGGATCTAGTGGCTGGACTCTATAGTACAGAACATTGGAGCAAATCAAGGCAGCAGATCTGACCGATCGATTTGGTGGCGCTAGGATTTCTTCGATTCATGTGCGGACGACGAGGTCTCGGGCGCGGACGAGCAAGACGGGCGGTGCCGAAGGTGCCGATCCACGCGGGGACGCCGTGGAGGCTCGACTCGCGGATCTCGGTCCCAAACTTGCCTCATGGCCTCATAATTGATTTCGCCCGATTCATCGATCCATCATATGTATACGACACCAATCGATAGAAGATGATTCATCAATCGATCATATGTATCTGACACCAACCGATCACATATGGTTCGTCCTCTTTTCTTTTTCCATAGTGGTTGCCGATGTAGTTGCGAAGACGCTCGATCTCAAGTCACGACCAGCGCGATCGGAGAAGTTCGACGTTGCACGTCGTCCTTGTTTCGTTCTTTCTCTCGCGTTGTGTAGATAAAGCGTAGCCTGCTTGCCTACTGGGTGAGTCCTTGTGCTATTTGAATTTGATATAGAGGAAGTATTCGAGTAGGACACCAAAGCTAGTTCTTGAGGGGCACCCCTAGCTGGCGGTCGACCGCGCGCAGCCAGGTGGGCGGTCGATTTCCGACCAGGTGCCCTTTCCCTTTACGCGTCTCGATCGAATCCGTTTTGGTATCTCTCTCTCGGCTCGCTTTTCGCGCACGCTGGCAAAAATTGATGCGGCTCACGGGAATCGAACCCGCCACCTTCCCCGCAAGGCGCGCAGCTGAGATACGGTGCTTACCAGCTGAGCTACAATTGGATTCATGCTAGAAGTATGCACGCAGATATTTGTACAACTGCATTTTTGATGTAGTAGAATTAAATTTTCTGCTGCAGGAGAATTAGCAGCGATTATTTGTTTTGGTCCTGCTCGTATTTGCCAAATCTCTCTTATTTATTGTGCCAGCTCTGCTCGTGTTTATTGCTAAGCATGCACAACATAATGACATGCTCGGTATGCATAACCAATCAGCCAATGATATTTTAGGGGCATAATTTTATTTAGAATATTTTGGTTATATTTTAGCTCACAGTTTATCAATCCTTCTGCTAGTTATTTACCAACGGTAAAATGTTAAAAGTTATCGACCCATAAAATATGATTTTATATAAAATATTTTTGGGACATTTTTAACTCTTAAATTTATCAATCCATCTATCTGTTATTTATCAACGGTAAATGTGAAAAAATTTCAACTCGAATAGCTAAATTTATTTAGAATATTATAGGAACATTGTAGGTCATAATTTATCAACCCCTTATTTATCAACAGTAAATGTGAATAGTTATCGATCCAAAAAGCTAATTTATTTAGAATATTTTGGGTGCATTTTAGCTCACAGATTATCAACCCCACTGCCAGTTATATACCAACGGTAAATGTTAAAAGTTATCGACCCAGAAAGATAATTTTATTTAAAATATTTTTGGGACATTTTTAGCTATCAAATTTATCAATCCATCCACCTATTATTTATCAACGGTGAATGTGAATAGTTATCAACCAGAAAAGCTAATTCATTTAGAATATTTTGGAAGATTTTTAGCTCATAAATTTATCAACCCCTCTGCCCATTATTTTTCAACAGTAAATGTAAATAGTTATCGATCCAAAGATCTAATTTCATTTAGAATATTTTAGAGATTTTTTAGCTTAAAATTTATCAGCCCATCTTCCCGTTATTTATCTACGGTAAATGTGAAAAATTATCAGCCCGAAAAGCTAATTTTATTTAGATAATTTTTGGGATATTTTTATCTCTCAAATTTATCAATCCCTCTGGCCATTATTTATCAACGGTAAATGCGAAGATTTATCAACCCAAAAAATTAATTTTATTTATAATATTTTAGGAACATTTTAGCTCACAATTTATCAACCCATCCGCCTGTTATTTATCAACGGCAGATGCGTAAAGTAATCGAACCAAAAAATTATTTTTCTTTAAAAAATTGTTGAGATTTTTTAGCTCTCAATTTTATCAACGCATCTACCTGTTATTTATCAATGCTAAATGTGAAAAAATATCAGCCTGAAAAAGCTAATTTTATTTAGAATATTTTTGAGATATTTTTAGCTCTCAAATTTATCAATCCATCTGCCCATTATTTATCAACGGTAAATGTGAAAAATTATCAACCCGAAAAGCTAATTTTATTTAGAATATCATGAGACTTTTTTATCTCAAAATTTATCAACTGCACTACACATTATTTATTAACAGTAAATGTGAAATGTTATCAACCCTAAAATCTAATTAAGTTAAAAAGTGATACTTATTTAAGTTGCAAGTGGTAGTTCATTTGAGTTGCAAGTGGTTTCCCCACCCGTTATTTCCCCCTATTAAAATCCACTAACCCGAAAAAGGGAATTGTAATTCATTGTCCAAACAATTAGCATACTAAATGACATAATAGGGGAATTGATAAAAGGGAATCAGAAAAAAATAAATTGTTAGCTAGTAGTTTCGGGGCAACTAGCTAGCAAGCATCTCAAAATCATGCATGCTGAAAGAAATTACGGCATGCATACCCATGTGAAGTGCTGCATGGATGTAGTGCTTAATTTGAGTTTGGCTTAATTACATGCTGTGGGTGCCAGCGAATGATGAAGAAAGCAGAGATGCACATGCGCTGCGCGGCCCCACGTTCTTGTCCTATCTGCTTTCCTGCATGTCAACGAGAATCGAGCGAGGCCAACTACAGCGGAAAAGCCGTACGTGGTGGGCCTCCAATTTTGTCGTATTCGCAGAGAAAGGAAATTGATGTCGCGCGGATGACCGAGCGCTGACGCGCAAACAGACCGCGCCAGCGGTCGATCGCTAGGGAGGGGATCTGGTTCTTGAGATTGATTCCAAAAACGACCAGCTGAAGAAACGGAAAATAGGCAACGAATCAGAACATAAATGATATACGTTCGCTCCCAAAATAAGCCCAACCAGTACGACTTATCGGTGGCATGGTGGGTAATTGTGTATCAATTTTAAGGATAGTTTTATGACGTACCAAACCAAACCAAACCGCGGAAACACTTTTGCTTTTATTATTAGGTATAGATTTTTACTCCATTTTTTCAGAGCATACCTGAGGTTCTTGAATCTGGCAGTAATGTCTTGTGCAGCATTATGATATAATCCATTATTGAACCATGCTTTTTCCACCTCTTCAGAGAATCCATCAAATTCTATCCAGTATTCTTCAAACCTGAATATATGAGCTCTGGGAATCTCTGTTCCAATTTGAATTAAAATTGGTACATGGTCTGATCCTAATCTTGCCATAGGAGTTGCCAGGGTATTGGGGAAGTGAACAGTCCAACCATGTGATGTAAAAATCCAGTCAAGCTTCTCTAAAAGAGGATTGTCTTGCATATTAGACCAAGTATAGTTCCTCCCTTTCAGTGGGATTTCTTCTAGATCATGTTCCTGAATAATAGAGTTGAAATGCAGGATATTATTGAGATTGCCACCTGGTCTGTTCCTGTCAGATGTGCTGCGTATCATATTAAAATCACCCATAATCATCCAGAGATCAAATCTGCTAGAATCCAGAGTCATAAACCATTCAATAAATTATGTTCTTCCTTCAGTATCACAGGGGGCATATACATTAGTAATATACAAAATATCTTGCGAGGCATTGCATTGGAGCTTCACAGTAATTTGGAATTTTGTCTGGCTGACAATATTGCCAGAAAAGAGAGATCCATTCCATATAGTTATGATGCCACCAGATAGTCCAATGGAGGGTTGACAAGCAAATTGGTTCAGACGTCGAGGACAGAATTTTCTGAGGTAAGAACTGTCAAAAGTTTCTTTTTTTGTTTCTTGGAGACAGATAATGGAGGGATTGCTTTGGCTAATTTTGTTTGCTAGATCGTCACATCTTTCTGTAGAATTAATACCCCTAACGTTCCAATCCATGATATGTGAAGTTCTATTCATATTTATAAACTTTTTACACAGTAATATGAATAATATCAGGTACTGACATTATATAATCCTTCATGAACACATATGAGTCCAGGGGCAAACAGAGGATATAATAGTGGGCAGATTCTTCCCAGAGATAGATTATAGGATTGGTTCTAGAGCAAACACAGACCAAGGGATAGCCAGAAACAAATGATATCTCAAATAGATGGAAACTAAGGGGGGATATGGTTCTTACAAAGCAAATATAAATCTGGAAACAACAAACTGATAAGCAAAGATGATAAACTAGGATAATGATGTAGCTAATGCCTCTACATCTAGGCCAGGGTACAATGCAGGTTGATTTATTCATCAGAACTGTCATAGTTCATGGCAGCTATAGACATCTCTCCAGGAGGTATCTGACAGAACTTTGTCCCAATTGCTTGCATCGTCTCGAGAGGCAGCTCAGGTGGAGGAGCAGTCTGGTTGGTCACTGTCGCCTCAAATCTGCTTCCAAGGTTTAGAGGCTGAACCCCTTTGATTGCCACAGCGCTTGCACTAGCTTTGTCCTTGTAGCCTTCTGCCTTGATTGCAAGCCTCCTGCTCCTTCTGACTGAACTAACATCTCGTGGGATTACCTGCTTGCGTTTCTGCTTGTTGAAATTAGCCGGTTCAGATATGACCACCACATCACTGTCTGAATTAATGGGCTGTGAGTCCTGTGTTTGCTGAATTGGTTCAGTAGGTGGGGCATAGTTTGCAGGCACTGTATTGATCTCTATCATGCACTTCATGACTTCCACACCATTGACAACAGACTCCTCCAGATTGATAGTTGCTCCATTGATCTGACTGCCAGCCAGTTTCTGTATCATCTCATGATCAACATCAGTGTCCATGATCTTGGTGATTAAATTGGTGAGATGAGTGATGGTGTCTGGTACATGCTCTGTCTCCGGTACTGGGATGAAGTTGTCGTCCTGAACAGGAGTAGCAGGGTTTATGTTCATGTCAGGTACAGGTGCGTTAGCCACTGGATCTGCAGCATGATTATGTGCCATGGGCATCTCATTCATCTGGTTGTCCATATTTAAATCATGCCAGAAGCCAGCATGCACAAGAGGCATAGGGTGGGGATTGGCACCGTCTGGCGGTAACTGATCTTCATCTCCTGCGTGTCCTCCAAGCATGGTGGTGGAGAGCAGAATCAAGGGACAGGTCCAAGTATCAGCATGGCCATCATCAGTCATATTTTTTCCCACCACAACACTGAGAGGTAAAGTGTCTATATTATGCGCCCTAAATTTAACCAGGATCCTAGCTCTGTTGGACAAATCCTTATTCCACACTAGAAATCTCCCAAATGGTACAAAGGTACGCATAACAGATTCAGGATCCCAGAGCTCTTGTGGATAATTGAGCAGCATACACCAGACATCATGTGTGAGAACATAACTGCGCTTATTAATCCCACTATCTTCATTAACCAACCTAAGCACTGATTCTCCGATAAAGTAAGGGCTACCTCCTACTGCAACATCTCTATCTGTGACTGTGGAGAATCTGATCAGGGCTGTCCCCATTGCGCATCTAGAGGTGCTTCGTACCTGAATACCGAGATCGTGTAGATGCAGACCGATCGTGGCCACCGCTCCCAAGAAATCTCCATCCTCAGGTTCAGGTGTGAGTGTGGCGATCGCCCAGTCGTCAGCATGCATTGGTGGTTCACCACCGAGGAAGACATAGCTGCGTTGGGACCGAAGGGGACCCGGGGGGATGGCTTGCATCCCAGCAGGGACATGAGGAGCTGGATCTACTGGATAGTTTGCCATGGAGGGTGAAGAAGGAGGGGTTTCAGATACGTGAGATGGGGTAGATTGTTTTGTTGTAGCTATCGGCGTAGAGATCTGAGGGGATTTATAAGCTGTCTCTAGAATTCTGTTGTCATGGGTACTTTTGATCCTATAGATTGGGTTTCTGTTTCGCTTGGATAAGCAGTTCTTGGCGATATGCCCATAATTATAGCAACTACGGCATCTGATTTTGTTTTTGCAGTCACGAACCCAATGATTATCTGCAAGACATTTGAAACAGAAACTATCTCTAGCACGTAAAAGCTTGTTTTGTTCCAGAGGCCCATTATCGCATGCAGGCCGCGTGAAGAGATTAGGCTGTGATCCTGGTGAACGTTGTAAATTTGAAATAGAGACTACACCGTTGGCAAAATCTGAAGCCACTCTGTTGTTGAACAGTTGATCATCCTGTCTATCAAAGGAGCGTGTAGATCTAAAGAATGGAGGTGATCTCACCTTATCGTAATGTTCTGATCTACGAGAGAATTCTTGAGCTCTGGAAATATGTGGGTTGGATGTCTTATTACGTACCATAGTCCATTCATTGTCCTGTTCAAAATACCAATGTTTTTCTTCTCTCATCCAATTCGGTCCACCATTACTCCATAGATGGAAATAACAGACGAAATCTTTGCATGAATAAGATTTGAGGTTGCAGATCATGAAACCGACCTCTTTGGAACAAACATCGAAAATGAACACTCGATCTCTAAGGCAGGCAACACGGAACGAATCAAATGGATCACCCAGACAAGCAGATAGTGCCAGACCCACATTTGAATTGGTTAGATTAAAATTGGCACGTCCAAACGAGATCACCAAGGAAAAACCATGATATGGGGAGGAAGGGCACACTGATGAGCGGAGTTTGTCACGAACCTGAGATCTGAAATAATCTCCCACGGTGAGATCTAGCCGGAGAGCGAGCAGTTTGGAGTCTTCAGATAGATCCATGATGCAGGATCCAAACGTTTTATTGTTTCTGCAAAACTGTTCTGGATTCTCAAAACAGTATACCGGTTTGGTTGTTGAATAATTTCTTTTCCGGTTTAGTAACGTGTTAGACCTACCGGAGTCTTCGACTCTGCTGTTGTCCGAAACCCGGTTTCATGGCAAGCAAGATAAACTGGAAGGACCCAAACACGTGAAAGATCTGAAGGTAGTTAGGAACAAGTAATCCGAGGAAAATTTAACTAACCCCGGTTGTACCGGTTTTTTGTGAAAAAATTTCGAATTTTTTCTAAGTTCAAGAAAATGCTTGCTTGGCAAAAGAACTTTGTGACTCATACGCCAAAAAACCCAGAGAGGTAGGCAGAGCCAAAGGAAAAGAACCAAGTGTGCATCAGATTGGATGCGGGAATAATTCCGGAATCTTCACTGTGCAAGATCAAAGCAAAACCACAAAGGCAAATTGCTAAGATAGCATGTCAACATAACTTAATAATTTACCGGTGTATCATGAGAGATACCGGCGAAACAGAGTATACCACAACCAAAAGGACATAACAAATATTGTTTTACATCATACAGCCCGGCACACCGGGGGAGAATTGAACGAGCATTGTTTTGAGAAAACAGGTTTAACAAGTAAACAGAGCGCGATACTTCAAGCAGCAGGAGCTTCAGGGGCTTGATCTGGGATGACGTCGTCTGCCGGTGCCTCCTCCTTGTCCTCGCCGGCATCCTCCTCCTCCTAATCATCAGATAGTACATCCGCTAAGTAAGTGGGAGCAGGGATGAAGGTGCTGGTAGTGGAGGACTGGGCGAGCCGGTAGGCACGGTCCTGGCGCTTGGCAGTCTTGGCGGGATCGGTGTCCATAGGCGCACCGCCGCGCAGGCTGTGGAGAGCGTCGAGGTCCAGATCCTCGTACCATGATCAGGCAACGCGAAGCGCTGCATCAGCTCCGGCACGGGTAGATGAGCGCCGCCAGTCGCTGAACCTCTTGCCGACATCCTTGAGACGTTTGGAGAGGAGCGTCAAGTTTGCCGGTTGCGCTTCCCCGGGCCACAGGACCTTGAAGAGCTGCATGGCAACATCCGGCAGGTCAACCAGATGTCGGTCCACACACCTCATGTGGGAGATCCGGGCGGCCAACGCGACGAGATGGTCGTAGGCGTCCCAGGGCGCATCCGTATTGCTCAGCGCTTGCTTAGCCCTACGCTCTGTCACCTTCGCATATGCGTGCGGCTAAGACTCCGGGAAGAGGTCTGCAAGGAAAGAAAGGGAAAGAAAAAAGGAACAGACATAAGGATATGCTGCCGGAGGATATAAGCTTATAAGCAAAAAGAAAAATAAAGAAGCCTTACTGAGGGCCAGCGTGTCGGCTTGAATGACCAACCGGTCATACTCAGTCTGGTCTGTGGTGAGGGTGGCGTTCCGGGCTTGTGCCTCCTTCCACAATCGGGTCTCCTCCTCCAGCTCTCTCCGCAGTTGTGCGCTCGAATCGGTGAAATCCTTGAGCGATTCATCCAGCTTAGTTTCGGCGGTGGCCTGGGCCTCCTTGAGCTCCCGCGCGTGCCGGAGTTCAGCTTGCACAAGCTTATCCTTCAGCTCAGAGTATTTTTTCTCTTAAGCGTCCAGGGCTTTGCGGTGCTCGAGGGAAAGCTGCTCCTTTTCAGCTGTAATCCGGAAGAACAAAGGATTAGCAAAAAGAAAATGGTACATTTGAAAGAAGAAAAATAAAATGAGCGAGGAAATTGTACCTTGGAGCACGGAGAGCTGGGCGGAGAGTTCTTCAGAGGAGGCTTCTGGAAGCGCAGCTATACAAAGAACTTATGAATATACATCGTGAAAAGCAACCGGTACGAAAGGATGCCGGAAAATGAAAGCTCACCTTGACACTTGCTGTGGGCCTTGGAAAGGGACCGGTGCTCCCACAGAAGCTCCTCGAAGAGCTGCTTCTAGCCCTCCAGCGTGCCCTGTTCAAGGAAAAAGGTTCCGGTAAGGCTGTGCCGGCAATCAAAAAGTTTCGCGCCAAGAACTGTGTGCTTAACCCAAAACTCGGGGACTGGCTATGCCGGTTCTTTGTTTCAAGTAAAGTTTCGCGCTAAGAACTGCGTGCTTAACCCGAAACTCGGGGACTGGCTATGCCGGTTTTTTGTTTCAAGTAAAGTTTCGCGCTAAGAACTACGTGCTTAACCCGAAACTCGGGGACTGGCTATGCCGGTTTTTTGTTTCAAGTAAAGTTTCGCGCTAAGAACTGCGTGCTTAACCCGAAACTCGGGGACTGCCTATGCCGGTTCTTTGTTTCAAGTAAAGTTTCGCGCTAAGAACTGCGTGCTTAACCTGAAACTCGGGGACTACGAGGATATATATATAAGTTAAAAGATTGAAAACCGGCATTGTTGAAAGAAGAAAAAGTGTTGGATGTGGAACTTACCACCATGTTGCCGCTAACATCGTGCCACGCAAGGTCGAACTCCTTGACGGTGCGTTTTAGCCGGCTGAGGTGTTGGGCTGAGCTCCGCGGGCCGGAAGGATCGGCAACCGGAAGCTTCTCCTTGCTCAAGCCGCGTGTGGCCGGGGATAAATCCGCCAGGTTCCACTTTTCAGTGTACGCCTGCAGCGGGCCCAGGTTGACTTCGCCGCGGGCGAGCTCGGTGATCCGGCCTAGCTGGGCTGAGGCCTTCTCACTGGCTGAGAGAGCGGCGCGGCCGGCATGAAGAACCAGCGACTACGACCCGGAAGGTGGCGCGGTCGCTGCTGTCACCACCGCAGCAAGTTGCTGGGCGGTGAGAGGAGCGGCCCCAGGGTGAGCTGACTTCGGAGTTGTGGGTTTGCCGGCGGGTGCTGCCGGAGAAGGTGTTGGGGCGGTCTTGGTTGGCGCAGGAGCTTCCGGTGCTTCCTTTGCCGGTGGAGAGCTTGCCGGTGTGGAAGTTTCCGGCACAGTCTTGGCGGGGGAAGCGGTGGCCTTCTTCTTCTTCTTGGGAGAAGGGGGAATCGGAGGTTCCGCCCGCTCCGCTTCTTCATTCCCGGCACCGATGTTGCTGGTGCCGCTGTCTTCGGTATCAGGAGGGGAAAAGAAATCCTCCTCCGCGCGGTGATGAGAAGTTTCAGGGGCCGCGCGCCCCGCACTTGTGGTGCCTCCCAGAGGGGAGGCTGGAGATTTGCCGCCACCAGATGGTGCAGGGCTTGCCCGAGGAGGAGCTCCCGGCGGCATGCCTGGTGCACTCCGGGTGAGGCTCAGCGCAGGCCTGAGAAAGAGAGAAAGATTTAGGCAAAAAACCACCGGACAAGGAAAAACACAAGCAAAAAGCAGAATGACAAAAGAAAGAAAAACCGGAAGCTTACCCGCTGGCTACCGGCATCTGGCTGCGGTACCGCTTCTTGGTGAAGGGCTTGCCGCCGCCGTCCTTCTTGGAATGTTTGGCCGCGGGAGCTTGGCTCGGTTCAGCCTCGGCAGCCGGAGCCTTATTCTTGCGCCCCCGGGAAGTCAGGTTGTTCAGGAACTCCTGGCCAACCTCCGCTTGCAGCGGAACTGCGCGTTCCACGACCTGTGGGTTAGCGTCGGTTGAGGGAGGGTCTGCAAAGAAACCATCTATAAAGAAACGGATGAGTAAGGTACCTCAAGGGTAGTGACATCGTCATCAGATTCGGAATCGTTTGCCGGGAGAGGTGTTGGGAGGTTACCAGGGAGCTTGGTGTGCGTCGGACCCATCTTGTGCTTTCCCTTGACGAAGGGGTTAGCGTCATAATCGTCCCGGAAAGTCCGGTCGGGCGTGAAAGATGCTGGCTCCTCCTGGCGGATCCGGCGGAAGTTCTTAAACAAAAAGAACATGTTAGCACAGAATACTCGTAATCATGCCGGTAAAAGGTTTCTGAAGGTCCCGAGGTCTTACTCGCCGCGGGGGGGGGGGGGGGGGAGTTGCTGCGGCAGTAAGGGGCCAGCCCGTACTTCCCGCTGGGACTCAACGGGTTTTGGCAAATCTGCTTGGCCTTAAGGACCAAGTCTTTGGAGCTCAACCGGTGAGTTGTGATCCTTGTCGGGTCCATCAGGCCCGACATCTGGCTGATCTTGTGGGCGCGCCGCTGAAGGGGCAGCACCCGGCGCGTGAGAAAGGCTCGAACTAGGTCCTCTGCGCAGAGGTTGGTCTCCTCCTTGTTGGTGTCGATGAAGCCGGCTATCCGGATGGACTCCTTGTCGTCCTTGGAGTAACGAAGCCAGTTCGTCATGGAGGGCGGCCCGGGAACATATGCCGGGAGATTGATGAAATCTTCCGGGCCGCCGTTCCGGACGTAAAAGAAGGTCCTCTGCCAGGTCCGGACAGAGTCCAGACCGGAGAGTTTGTAAAAGTTGCTCCCAGGACGGGGAGACAAGATGCAACCCCCGCACCGGACAAAGGGTTTGGGTTTAGGAAGTTTTCTATCTTTGTTGGGGGGGTGACTGTAATATCCCAGGTAATGGGGTTACAAAAATAGAGGAAACAGATGTGTGCATTGCATTCATGCATAGAAAATCTGGGGAAATTTCGCGCTTAATTATTAAACTACATCAACAAAGGGGAACAAGTTTCTCTCTCGACACCAGACAGGATTAAGGGTTTCGAGAGTGCGATAAACTTGGACCTATCCTAAATTAACTTAGGGTTTCGAGAAGAGAGGAGAACATTTCATAATCCACTTTAAGTTGCATAATTGAATTCAAACAAGTTAGGTTTGAAATTCAAATTCAAACTTCAATTTTATATATCATAAATCAAATTATGAATAATCCAATAAACAATTATAGAAATTGGAAAATGAAGAAATATAAAAGAATAGATCATATATCAAAATCTCATTAGGGAAAACTTGGGCTTTATTGATTAACACACAATATACATTGTCATTTACAATATTCATTTGAATTATAATTATTACAAAATATTACAGAAAGTGAATAGATGAAAAAGGAAAATGAAAATTACAAACAATTGCAAATGGCTAAACTAGTTAGTTACATTCTTCAAGCATTTCTTGTTTAGCCTGAGCACCTGCAAGACAAACAAAGAAGACACAAAATAGAAATAAAGCCAAGTGGCTATGTCAAAAATAAAGAGAGGTTGAAAAGGTAGATATTTTCCTTGCCGAGCTTATCCCGAAGGGAGCTGAACCAAGCCAGTAATGGCAGCAATGAAGCAGGCAGCTCACACATAGGTTCTGCATCTGTGTGCTGTCAACCAAAGACAGCAAGAGAGAGC
Organism: Lolium perenne; assembly: GCF_019359855.2. Taxonomy (NCBI): domain Eukaryota; kingdom Viridiplantae; phylum Streptophyta; class Magnoliopsida; order Poales; family Poaceae; genus Lolium; species Lolium perenne. Next base: position 49,139,948 of record NC_067244.2, read on the forward strand.
AGGGTATATAAGCTACTTGCAGCACACCATTGCCGAGCACCCCACTTCTATCTAACCCATCGACCAAACCAAGAAAAGCACCAAGAACAGCAAATGTTCTTCATCCAGGCCATCAAACAATCCTCCAGAAACAAACCAGAAATGAAAGAAGTAGATAGTCACCCAAACCAAGCCAGAGCAAGTATCAAGATCAGGAGGAGTGGGCTCAAGTCAAGAGGGTGAAGATTCCACAATCCAGAAGCATAACAAGATCACCATCAGCCAGCAACGTTATGCCTAGCAGATGGAAATAGGTATACCAAACTCACTGATCCTAGTATATGGATTTATTCCCAAAAAGGCATCATACCATCCACATAAAATAGCTTATCAAACATGAGTTGTTTGTGATGATTTTATCATCATCTGATCATAGTTATGATGATCCAAGTCCAATAAATCAACCTACATGACTGCCAACAACACTAATCTTGCTAAGTAAGAAATATCTCTGTGCACACTCTTAAGAGGCACCACAGAGGGTATCAAGTCTTAAAAGATAGCACATGGGCAGTATTTGCAAGCAATGAAATAGACTAAGATCAAACCATAAACCATCAGTTAAGTCATGGGAAGTGATTCCTCTCAGATCTTGCATAGTGGTGCTATGCTAAGCTCATCACAGAGTGAAGAATCTATTTCTCTCAGTCTGCATAGAGATGCTATGCCTGATCATCATAGAGAAATAAGAGCTAGCCATAGTATCTGTTCTTATTACTAATCAAAGCCTCAGCCTTTGCATCACAGGCAGGGCCACGAAATCCAGCACATGATCTGTTCTTGTCAGTTTGTAACTAGAACGAGAGAAACCATCTGTGAGGGCAGCATACATATATCAATTCCAATCCATAACACCGATAAAATGATTCATGGACCATCTCAATCCAGTATGAAATGCATGCCATAAGCTCACAGTCAAACCACCCAGCCAAGCATCAAGTAAGTAGTGCATATTGTAGTGGATATTCAGCTTCCTTAGCCGTGAGATAGCAGCATTTACCAATGCCAGAGATGAGTTAAAACATCTACACAGATAATATATCTCAATATTTTGCACACCACCCAACCAAAATCAAATGTTCAAGAAGCATGCACGCAGTACTTCCAAGAATATGTATCCGATCTTATCCAAAGTATGCACTGCAGCATTTTAGCAACATTTAGGATACTTACAAAGCACATACTAGCTAACCACTCTTAAACCTATGATATAGCCCACTAGAATAAGTACTTGACTGCTAAATTTACAAGTCATATAGCACATGAATCAGTATTCCCAAGCATATGCGATAATCAGGCCTAGCACACACAAATTCATGACCACAACAACTAAACTGGAGCAACCAATCAAGCACATGGCGGAGATCCCTTGGAGCAAAGCCTTATTAGCATATCACATAACCAGTACCAAGTCACCCAAACATTTTTAAGCACATATGCTTGTATCACAGCCAACAACTAGAGGGAGATAAGCCACTAGTACAATTTAAATTAAAACAAGGTCAGAGACATAGTGAGAGGGGAGTGAATTCGCTCACAGTGATTGCAGCAGAGAAATAAGCACAATAGTTGATGCCGAGGTTGCGTCCGCGGCACCGTCCAGCCAGCGTCGAGGACAAAGTAGTGGTCACAACACAGCACAACACCACCAGTACATGGACGCCGGGGTTGCACACCAGTAGCCGTCCCGCCGGCGTCAAGACCGTGGTCGACACACAACCAGAACCATCACCACCGTCAGATTATGGCGAGCCAAAGAGGGAAACCGAGGTAGTGGTCAGTAATGAGGTCGAATGACAGCAAAGAGCGGAGGCGCAAATGACCACGCCAGAGCAGCAGCTCGTCGACGTGCGGGAGCAGCCAGAGAGGCGGCGCGACCACAGACGGCGGTGCTCGCCGAGGCCGGCGATGGCCAAAATCTCCACCGGCAGTAGCTAGGGTTCCGGGGTCGGGGGTGACCGCTAGAGACCACCAAAGCCAAATCGAACTAGGAGGTTTTGAGATCAAGAGAAGGCGGTGCAGGGCCGACCAACGGCGGCACCAGAATCGGCCGGCGACGATCGTAATAGGAGGCGGCTAGGGTTCACAGAGGGGCGCATGGGTGTGGGTGATAGGGGCGCCACGGTGAGGGAGTTTTGGTGGAGAAGAAGGAGGAGGGCGGCGAAGCCTCATGGACGAGCGGCGGCGCCGGAATCGGCCAACAACAGGCTGAGCGGTGGCGGCCGGAACGGCAAGCGCCATCGCCAGGAGGGGAACGGACGAGCTCGTTCTCGTGTACGAGTGTGTGTAGGGGGGCATGAGAGAAGGGGTCGGGTTGGGTTCGACCCAACCGACTCAGGTGGACCAGGTTGGGCCGGGCCTGGTTGGCCAGGCCATTGGGCCAGCCCAACAGACCACTTGGTCTATTTTTTTTAAGGAAAAACCTTTTAGACATTTAAGTAAATAAAAAGAAAACAATAAATAGAAGTAAATATCAGAAAATGACATCTATAAATAAAAATAATAATCTAAAACAAATACTTCAAAAATAAAAGAAACAATAATTTGAATTTTCCTCTAAATTTTTAGAGAACCAATTCTAAATCTAAACTATTAATACCTAAATACTAATCATATAATTTTCTTGTTTATATTTTTCACATCAAGAAAATAGTAAATATTACTTTGTATTAAAATTCCATGTATAACAAAATAGTTTCTTTATGGTTATGTTTAGTCACATGAAAATTCTAATTAAGCATAACTTCAACTATTAATTAAAAACCCTAAACCTTAATAGTATTTATCCTATTTAAGTTTTTTGTTTAAAAAAATATAGTGTTAAATCCATTATTACTTCTATCTCCAAATTAGTAATAATTCCAACTCTACTACCAATTATCATTTTAATAATGATATCACAATTCAGAAACCCTAATTCTAATATAAACAAGAATCTTGGTCTCATCATTTTATGTGATCACTCTAAATTAGTTGCAATCCTAAAACACTAGGGGTTTAGCCCATGTGATCATATCAAATTCACCTTTACATATAGAATCTTAATAAGAAACAAATAAATGCATGCCCATGATCTACTAAAATAAATCTAGGCTTAATCATATGAGATTATCATTTCATGTCTTTACTCTTGAATAAACCTTATATGATCCATTAGTGCCATTTAGGAGCAAACCCTAATTTGTTATTAACATAGTAAGACCATTGATCATCATACTTAGTATTACACCAATGGAATCCACCTAAACCATTATATCCTAAAAGAACCATAGTGATGAACCATAATACTAACCTTGTGTAGTAATCCACATGACATACTCCTATCCAACTTAAACCCTACTTAGGAAATAATAAGCCACCTAGCTTAGAAACCATTAGTGATTACTTAATAAAGCAAATATGAAATCATAGTAAACCCTAATAGCTAACTCATGGAACCACCTTGATGACCATCCTTTGATATGATGCTTATGGGAAACCATATTAATAAACCTGCCAAAACTTGCTACATATAGACCCATTCTACTTAAGAACTCAACTAGTTCCTATTAGTGAACTAAATGAATCCAATAATAAACCCTAGAAGCCCATAGCACCTATTAATAGTAGTTCTTGTTCTTAATTAACATGTTCTTCAAAAGTTATTCTTTTGAAGTAAATACACAAGTAAACCATATAAGTAAATAATTCTTAGTGAAAATACTTATTATTTCTTAATCAATATGTTCTTCAAAAGTTATTCTTTTGAAATATAATAAGTAATCATCAACCATGCATTATAGGACTTAAAAATTGACAACTGCTCTTTACTTATTATACAACTACTATTCATGGGTGTGTATGATTGTTACTATTCATTTTACCACCTGCTTATGATTCTAAAACAACACAAACCTGAATAAGAACCTTGTTTGTGAATCATTCTAAAAGTGCAACACACCCAGAACTAATCATTACCACTCACTAATCCTAAATCATCGGGGTTAGATCACGCTTAGAGCGATTTCATCTCATACTTATGCATTATCGCATCCTTGCCAATCTTTTAAACATCGTCCTTACCGGACGATGATGCTATTTCAGAATTTGGAGTTATTGCGTATCGAAGACCTTGTCTGCATAATCTTGCAGCCAAGAAAGGCAAGTTCATCACTTGCTCATGTCATTTGAGTATTTTTTACCAAATTACTTGCAAAGTAATATGTTTATCACTATTGCATAAAAAGCAAAACCACTATTTTCATAACTATGAATATGACTATGTGGTGGGCAATGGAACCATGGATTGTGTTGATATGGTGGAGGTTCCATTGCAAGGGTTTATATCCATCTAGGATTAAACAACAAATGTCGTCCAGTGATTCTTGTGCCGTAATACCCGTGTTAACCATAAGATCTGGAGTGGGACGGAATAGTCAATTGTATTTCCACCTCTTGTACATCAACGGATGTGCTTTACCGTAAACCCTTGATCCAAGAGAGGACAAGTGGTAGGGTGGGGGTCCCTGTTGAAGTCCCCACGGTTATTGCGGTCTATGATGGGTTGCATCTCCCGGCGAAGGAGTTCATGGTAGAGACCTGAACTGTTGTCGTGGTCGGGGGCCGTCCTTAATTGGTATAAGAGCACCGGCGAGGACCCAGGGTCGGAGTTTGCAGCAAAGGGTGGGTGTATGAGGTAGCAGAGGAATATGATTGGCTATGACCTTATACCGGGCCTCACACCATAGGAAGTGTGGACGGGAAGATCACCCGGTTGGCACCAAGGTTAAGATCTCTTATGGGTAAAGCAACACACCTCTGCAGAGTGTAATGAATCGTGACCTGTCACTCCCTGTTCCGGGTTTGGAACTGCGAACGCTGCCGGAAAGGAACTCCATGAAGTTCTAGTAAACCGGTGAAGGCTGACGGACATAGTTCTTCTGAATAAAAGCAACCTTTTGAAGAAATGGTTATGAAAACCTGCATTGGTATTAGACTTTCTGGTCTAATGCTGTAGCTAGTGCATTAAACACCTCTTTCCTATAATGAACTTGTTGAGTACGCTCGTACTCATCCCACTCTTAAATCCCCTGCTTAGATATGGAGGCAACGAAGGAGGATCTACAGTGCAACTCGAAGGCCGAGGAGTCACCAACTACTTCAAGAGACAGGAACCTGTCAGAGGAGTCAGATACCACATCCAACAAGGAGAAAACCTAGTTTAGCCATAGAAAGGAATTAGCTTCCTAAACCTAGCTCCTATTTAGCTAGAATCTATTCTTAGTCTCTATAGCTAGTTAAATACTCTACAAATAGAGTTCGTGATAAGACTAGACTACGAGTCGTTCTTCTGGAGTTTATTTGCAGATTTAACTCATTGTAAAGTAGGAGGCTGTGCTGATCTTATGTAACAGAGTCTGTATGTAATTTTATAGACATGCCTTGGACCCGCATATGTTTCTGTTGTACCACTCTGGGCGGAAATGCAATACAAGCCACCGGAACAAAAAATAGAGTACTGGAAGATGCACTTTGATGGATCCAAACTCAAGGAGGGTCTGGGTGCCGGTGTGGTGCTTACTTCACCTAAGGGAGATCATCTCCGGTATGTTTTACAAGTGCACTTCAGGGCATCGAACAATGTTGCTGAGTATGAGGCTCTGATCCATGGGCTCAAGGTTGCAAAAGAAATCGGTGCGCACCGGATCATTTGCTATGGCGATTCAGATCTTGTGGTGCAGCAGTGTTCCGGAGATTGGGATGCAAAAGATGCCAACATGGCCTCATACCGGTTTCATGTGCAAAAGATTGCCGGCTTCTTCGAAGGCTGTGAGTTTCACCATGTGCCGCGCGCGGAAAATGAAGCCGCGGATACTCTCTCTAAGCTAGGTTCCTCCCGGCAGGAAATTCCTCCCAGAGTGGCTTTGGCTCACCTAAGGACACCATCGATTAAACTGAGTCCGAATCAGAGTCATTTTTTGTACCGGAATCACACATTGTGCCAATGGACATTGACGAAGGAAACCCGGGGATTGCTCCGGTAAACCCGGGGACTGTAGGATCTAAGCCGGAAGAAGCTATGCTGGTGGACAGTATGGAGATAGATGCACCGGTATTTCTGGTTCGGGAAGCGCCAACTTGGGTTGAACCTATTAAGGAATTCCTGATCAACGGCACCATGCCGGTTGACGAAAATGAGTCGAGGAGGATCCGAAGAAGGTCTAAGGCCTACACTATCATCAATGGTGAGGTATACAAGAGAAGTGTCACCGGTGTCCTCCAAAGATGTGTGGAACCAGAAGAGGGAAAAGAAATGTTGGTGGAAATTCACCAAGGAGAGTGTGGACACTATGCTTCATCAAGAGCGCTAGTGGCAAAAGTGTTCCGGCATGGGTTTTACTGGCCCGCGGCTCTGGAAAACGCTGAGGATTTGGTATGAAAATGCAATGGGTGCCAGCGGTATGCCAAGCAAAATCATACCCCAGCATCCGATCTCAAAACAATACCATTAACTTGGTCGTTTGTTGTTTGGTGCCTTGACATGGTTGGTCCATTCAAAACCGCAAGGGGCAACATGACCCATGTCCTGGTAATGGTGGATAAATTCACCAAGTGGCTGGAAGTAAAACCTATCGCAAAGTGTGATGGGCATACAGCGGTGAAGTTCCTAAAAGATGTGATCTTGCGGTATGGATACCCGCATAGCATCATCACTAACAATGGCACAAACTTTGCTCAAGGTGAGTTCAAAAGATTTTGTGAGGATAACAACATCCGGTTGGATTTGTGCTCCGTAGCGCACCCACAAGGCAATGGCCAGGTTGAAAGAACTAACGCTCTGGTACTTTCCGGTATCAAGCCAAGGCTGATCGAACCGCTTGAAAGATCACCGGGGTGTTGGCTAGACGAGCTACCATCCGTGCTATGGAGCATACGAACAACACCAAACCGGTCTACCGGATACACTCCATTCTTCATGGTTTATGGGGCAGAAGCCGTGATTCCAACCGATATCATTCATGATTCACCAAGGGTTCGGCTCTATACCGAAGAAGAGGTAAAAGAGGCCCGAGAAAATGATGTGGACTTTCTAGAAGAGGCAAGAGAGCTGGCTTTGGCAAGAACATCCATATACCAGCAGAGCCTCAGACGCTATCATAGCCGGAAGGTTAACCCGAGAGTATTCCGGGAAGGAGATCTAGTGTTACGCCTAGTGCAGCGCACTGAGGGATGCCACAAGCTCTCACCTCCATGGGAAGGACCTTTCATTGTGAGCAAGGCTCTACACAATGATGACTACTACTTAATCGATGCACAGGAATCAAAGAAGGGAAAGGCGGACAGGTCAGGAGAGGAAACTAAGCGCCCATGGAACATAACACTCCTGCATCCTTTCTATTCCTGAAGTTGTGCTATAAGGAGTTCTTTTTTGTACCTTATATGCTATGAATAAAAGATGCCGGCACCTCGAATGAATCTCGGGGACTGCCTCTACCGAAAATTGCACGCAATGTGTTTATTTTTTCAGTTTACCGGTTGCTTGATGAATGTTTTTTCTTTCCGGTTTAGTAACGTGCTAAACTTACCAGCGTCTTCGACTTTGCTACTGTCCGCAAACCGGCTTCATGGCAAGCAAGATAAATCGGTAAGAACTAAGCACGTAAAACACGAAAAGAGGGAATGGGAACAAACAATCCGGAAAAAGTTTAACTAACTCCGGTCATACCGGTTTTTTGTGAAAAATTTCAAATTATTTGTAAGTTCAAAAAAATGCTTGCTTGGCAAAAGAACTTTGTGACTCATATGCCAAAACACCCAGAGAGGTAGGCAGAGGCAAAGCAAAAGAACCAAGTGTGCATCGGATTGGATGCCGAAACAATTCCGGAATCTTCATAGTGCAAGATCAAAGCAAACAATATGCAAAATGCTAAGGGAGCATACGAACTTAATTTGATAGCTTACCGGTATAAAAGACACCGGCATAAAAGTTGTAGCACAACCAAAAGAAACGCTAAGTTTTATATTACATCTTAAACCCCGGCATTCCGGGGTAGAGTTTAACGAACATTGTTTTCAAGATAACCAGGGGCAACACATGCAAGTTGAGATACACTCAGGCAACGGGGGGCTGCGCCCCGGCCTCGGGAGCTTCCGGAGGAGCATCGCCTTCTCCGGCTTCTTCATCCTCCTCCTCCTCAACATCTTCTCCCTCGTCGTCACTGATAGCATCCTTGACGTCGGGGGGAGGAGGGATGAAGGTGCGCACATGGGCAAACTCTGCTATCCGGTAGGCGCGGTCCTGGCGCTTGGTGGTGCGGGATGGATCTGTATCTGTGGGCGAGTCGCCGCGGAGGCTGTGGAAGGCATCCAGATCTAAGTCATCGTACCTGGAGCAGGCGATGCATAGAGCCGCAACCGCTCCGGCACGAGCCGCCGAACACTTCCACTCACGGATCCGCCGGCCTGCTTCCTTCAGGAGATCGGCGGTGAGCGTAATGTTGGCGGGCACCGGTTCCCCAGGCCACAGCACTTTGAAGATCTGGATGGCGACATCCGGAAGATCAGCAAGATGCCGGTCCATGGAGCGCATGTGCTGGACCCGGGCGGAGAGCGCGACCAGATATTCATAGCCATCCCAGGGCGCATCCGGGTTGGTCATGGCGTGCGCGGCCCTGTGCTTCGCTACCTTTGCGACAGCGTGCGCTTGAGAGTCCAGGAAGATCCCTACAAAGAAAGAGAAAGAAAGAAAAATGCAACCGGTGTAAGAACATACCGGTAACAACTTTGAGCTTCTAAACAAGAGAGAAAGGAAGAATCACTTACTGAGGGCGAGGGCGTCGATCTCCATCACCAACCGGTCGTATTTGGTTTGGTCGGTGGTGAGCAGGGCGATCCGGTCCTGCGCCGCTTTCCGCGTCACAGTCTCCTCCTCCAGCTCCACCCGCAGCACAGCGTTAGTATCAGTATACTCCTTCAAGGATTCATCCAGCTTGGCCTCCGCTGCGGCTTGGGCCTCCTTGAGCTCTCGCGCGTGCCGGAGTTCAGCCTGCATGAGCTGATCCTTCAGCGCGGCATTAATGCTCTGCTGGGCGTCCAGCGCTTGGCGCTGCTCGGAGACGAGCCGCTCCTTTTCAGCTGAAATCCGGAAAAGATTTGTTAACAAAAGAAGAATCCGGTAGATCAAAAAGATGCAAGACAAGCGAAAAGAGGAGATGGTACCTTTGAGCGCGGAGAGCTGGGCGGTGAGGTCCTCGAAGGAGGCTTCCGGAAGAGCTGAGGTGCAAAAAAGTTATAAGTGCTGAAAGGGAAAAGCAACCGGTAAAAAGAAGCCGGAGGAACAACAACTAACCTTGGCACTTGTTGTGGGCCTCGGAAAGCTCCCGGTGCTCCCACAGAAGCTCCTCGAAGAGCTGCTTCCGGGTATCCAGCATGCTCTGTTCAAGATAAAAAGGTTTCGGTAAAGAGATGCCGGCATTAAAAAAAGAATTTTGCCCTAAGAGCTGCGCTCTAAACCCGAAACTCGGGGACTGGCTATGCCGGTTTTGTGTGTATATCAGAATTTCGCGCTAAGAGCTACGCTCTCAACCCGAAACTCGGGGACTGGCTATGCCAGTTTTTTGTGTTTCTAAGGAAGTTTCGCGCTAAGAGATGCGCTCTCAGCCCGAAACTCGGGGACTGGGAGAGTATATACATAAGATTGAAAACCGGCTTGAATGTAAAAAAGATTGAGGTTGTGCAACTTAGCACCACATTGGCGTTGGCATCGTGCCACGCGTTGTCAAATTCTTTGACCGCGCGCTGCAGCCGGCCAAAATGTTGCCGGTGCTCCGAGGCCCAGCGGGGTCAATTGCCGGCAGCTTGTCCTTGCCGAGGCCGCGCGTCGCTGGCGACAGATCTGCATGATTCCACTTTACAGCGTAATCAAGCAGATGGCCCAGGTCAGCTCCTCCGCGATGGAGCTCGGTGATCCGGCCTACTTGGGCTGAGGCCGTCTCGCCGGCCGCAACGGCGGCGCGGCCGGCGTGCAGAGCTAGTGTCTGCGAGCCGGAGGGAGGAGTGGTGGCCGCGGTCACCACCGCAGCAAGTTGCTGGGCGGTGAGCTTGTCGCCCTCTGGCTGTGTTGGCTTGGCAGGAGCCGGCTTGCCGGCTGAAGTTGCCGGAGGAGGAGTGGTGCAATCTTGGTTGGCGCAGGAGCTTCAGGAGCTTCCTTTGCCGGGGCAGAGCTTGCCGGCTTGGAAGAATCCGGCACGGACTTGGAGGGGGAGGAAGCAGGAGTCTTCTTCTTCTTCGGGACAGGAGGAACTTGAGGTTCTAGAGGGGAGGCAAGGTCCTCCTCCGCGCGGTGTTCTGAAGGTTTAGGGGCCGCGCGCCCCGTACTTGTGTTGCCTCCCAGAGGGGAGGCAGAAGGGTTTCCGGCACCAGATGGTATCGGACTTGGCTGAGGAGGAGTCGAGGTCCTGGTGGCGTCCTCCGAGGTCTCCGGCCTCATGCCGGTGGCTCTCTTGGAGATCTTGAGAGCAGGCCTAAAAAGATAGAAAAATAAGTTCAGAAGAGGCAACTGGAAAAATAGATTCACGAAACAAAAGGAAAGCGGAAACGGAAACTTACCCGGAAGCAACCGGCATCTCCCGCTTCCGGTAGTGCTTCGAGGTGACCTTCTTCCCGCCGATCTCCATCCGGGGGCACTTGGCAGGGGGAGCTCCGCTTGAGCCGGCCTCGGGCATGGGCGCCTTGTTCTTGCGGCCCTGGGAGGTGAGCTTCTCAATGAATTCATCCCCGGCCTCGGCTTGCAGCGGGGTGGCGCGCTCCACAACCTGTGGGTTGGCGCTGGCTGAGGGGGCGTCTACAGAAAGCAATAGATGAGAAAGAGAAAGAGCAAAGTACCTCAAGAATAGTGACCTCATCGTCAGAACTGGAGTCGTTGGTAGAAAAGTTACCGGGCGCGGAGTGTGGGTGCAGCCCATCTTGTTCTTGGTCCAAACCACGTAAGGGTCCGGATCCACCTCGTCCAAGTCGCGCTTGCGGCAAGGGCCTCGTTACTCCGTAGCAATGCGAGGAAAGCGCTCGCAGGCCTGAAAGAGAAAAAAAGTCAGTTATTTATGTATTGAGAAGCTATCGGAAAAACAATCTGGATTGCTTAAGTTCTTACAGCAGCAGATGGAGGATTCATGGAGCTGAGGGGAAGATGGCCCCACTCCCAATCAGGTGGCATATCAGTATTGCAAATTTGCCTGGCCTTGAGGGCTATGTCTTTTTTTCTTAGGGCCAAGCCGGTGATTTTCGTGGGATCGCGGGGGGCGCACATCTGGCTCATCTTGTGAGCCCGACGCTGGAGGGGAAGCACCCGGCGCGAGATGAACGCGCGGATAATATCGTCGGAGCAGATGTTCGTCTCCTTCTTGAGATTCTCCAGGAACCGAACAATCCGGTTGGTCTCGATATGATCGGTTCCCGGATAGTAGCCCCAGTTGGCCTTTGTGGGCGTCGCCGGATTGTAGGCCGGCAGGTTAATAAAATCTGAGGAACCCTTGTTCCTCACATAAAAGAAAGTCTCCTGCCAGGCCCGGCAGGAATCCAGGCCAGAAAATTTAAAGAAGGGGCTCCCCTGGCGGGAACCCACGATGCAAGATCCGCATTGCACCGGAGGTTTGGGCTTGGGGATGTCTTTGCCTTGGACCGAGTTGATCCAAAGGCTGAAGAAGCGAGCGAAAGCTTCTTTTGTGGGAAGGAGGCCAACGTAGGCCTCCATGAAAGAAACATAACAAGAAAGATAGAAGATGGCGTTGCCAGGAAGGTGATGGGGTTGAAGTTTGTAGAAATCAAGAAATTGGCGGAAGAAATCGGAGGCAGGAAGGCCGAAGCCGCGCTCGAAGTGGGCAACAAAAACAATGAACTCTCCGGGTTCAGGCGCGGGTTCCACCTCGTCACGTGGAATCCGGCAAGATACCTGTGCCGATATCCTCCGGGAGCGGTACAGCCAATCGATGTCTGGCTGCGTCACATCTGAGCCCTTCCAGGCTCCCCGGGTGATGTTAGCCAAGTCCACTCCGGAACCTTGGCGGGAGCTGCTGGCCTCCTGGCCCCTTCTGGAACCGGCATCCGGAGCGGATGAGGAAACTTCCATCCGGTCCAGTTCGGCTTCGAGCCCGTCAGAGGCCTTGCTGTGATGGCTGCTGGCGGCTGGCTCGGAAAGATACTCTTCGGTAGACATGCAAGTCAAAAGATGTCGGAATCTACCTAAACACAGGTTTCCCAAGATTTAGCCCCACGCGAAGATCTACGAGCAAGAGAAAAACCAAAAGAAAAAGGGAAGGTAAATCCCCAACCGGCCAAAGAACTGAGAAGCAAAAGAGAAGAAGGCAAAGAGGCAATGAGGCTAACCTGAGGCGGCGGAAGACGTTGAGGACGACGGTCGCCGGAGAAGGGGCGAGCTCGCAGTCGTCGACGATGACCGGCGAGGAAGAAGAGCGGAGGTTGCCGACGGGCGCCCGATGCAGCGACAGTGGAGGCGCGGCGGAGACTCTCTGCACGGTGGAGACTCTCTGCGCAGCGGGAGTAGCGGCCCAAGTTCGTCGGGGAGCAGCGCTCTGGCGGCGAACGGCGGCGATGGGAGCGCAAGGGGCGAGGAGCTCTGAGCGCGTGAGAAGTGGCAACTGCGGAGAAGAAGAGGAGAAGGAACCGCTCCCCCCTTAAATAGGGAGGAGAAGTAATGGGCTGGCAACCGCTGGGCCGCGACGGTTCGTTCCGTGGGCCGCCACGTGGTGCATGGATACACGCGCGGAAAATACAAAGACATAGGGAGGCCACACGGATCCGGAACAGCAGCGCGGATCCGGTGCGGCGCCATAAATGCTAGCGCAGAAGTCGAAGGGAAGTGACCCCTGACACTGTCGCGCAAGGCACAGTGCGCATGTCATCTACAGGCGCTGTACCCGAGATATTCTCGACTTCGTCGAGGAGAGGTTTAATGACAAAGATACCGGAGGAAGTCGGTAAAATGACATAAGTTCGGCGGAGACGCCGGAGAGGCTTGATCCGGGTGCCGGAGGGATTAAACCGGTAGCTTGAGTAAAGAGAACCTGGCATGGTCCGTTGGATTGGATCCACCGGACTATACCATCTTCGGGGACTAATGTTGGGGGGATGACCCCCGGTATGCCAAAGGCATGCCAAAACGGATGGTTTAAGCCATCAAAGTACCGGTTTAAAAGTTATTCCGGCTAACAAGGGTTGGTCCTATGCAAAGTGAATCATACCGGTATCCCAGGAGGGGGACACCGGAACCGGCTAAGAAGGTACCGGTATAGGCTACACTGTAGCACGTCGGCAAGACTGGTCAAAGATGCTCTCCAGAGCTAGAAGACAAAGATGAGCGAAGCACTTCAGCTTTAATCGAAGCCCTGACGCCAAAAGCAAGTGATGATGTAAAAGGTACCGGAGGATGTCACCGTGCCTGATTAAAGACATACCGGCGTCACCGGTAGCCAAAGTGGCTTTGTAAAGTAGTTTGTCTAGTCAAAGATCCCATTAGGGTTTCCTAGGGTTTCTTCCCCTGTAAGCCACCCTCTCCACTATATAAGGAGAGGGGGCACACCCCATCGCGGGCACATTCAAGGAGATAGGCTGTGAGCTATCGTGTAACCAGAAACCTGTAAGCTAGTATGATCAAGAAATAGAGAGATCTAGAGGTGACACTGTCCTTGTGTTCTTCTTCTTCTACCTCTGGCCAAGGCCAAGTTCTTGAGGAATCCATCCGGAAACCTCTTTGTCCATACCAAAACCCTCCCCCGAATCCTCTAGCGGCATTCGGCCCCAAGATAAGCCATCCCATGACATCTTTCTGTTCACCACGACGACAATCTTGGATAGAATTCTTCCAGAGATAATAAAAGAAAGAAAAGTTGTCAACAGAAGGAGTGATACCGGTGTATCCCTCCATGAAAGTGGTGAAAGAAGAAAGATAAAAGATCGAGTTGCCCGGAAGATGGTGGGGCTGAAGCTCGTAAAAATTGAGGAAGCGTTGGAAGAAGTGTCCGACGCCGGAAGGCCAAAGCCGCGCTCAAAATGAGCGGCGAAAACCACGTGCTCGCCCGGATGAGGCTCGGGCTGGCGCTCCTTGCCGGGGATGTGGTACCACACCTCCTCCGGGATCCTCCGGGAGCGGTAGAGCCAATCTATCTCCGCCTGGGTCACGTCGGAGCCCATCCAGGCCCCGCGTGTGTTGGAGTCCAGATCTACGCCGGCGCCCTGGCTCGAGCTACCGGCCTCTCCTTGGTTACCGGTAGTTTGAGCGGAGCTACCGGTACCAGTTTCGCTCTGGGCGAGGAACGCCTCGAGCCCATCGTCTATTTGTTCAACCAGAGTTTCTCCCCCGGAAGAAGCCGTGGAGTTCTCGGTATGGTGGCTGCTAGCAGCGGACTCTGTTTCGTATTCCCCGGAAGACATTTTCCGGCAAAGCTCAAGATCTAGCTAAAAAATAGTTTTCCCCGGATCTAGCTTCTCGCGAAGATCTACGAGTAAGAGAAAAAACAAAAGAAAGGAAAGATAAATAAACTACCGGCCCAGGAACAAGAACACGAAGAAGAAAGGATGCAGTGACTGCGAGGCCGACCTGAGAACGGCGGCGGAGAACGAAGAGGACGACGGCCGCCGGAGTTGGGCGAGCTTGCAGATGACGGTGAGCGGAGAAGGAGAAGAGGAAGTGTCGTGAGGCGCTCGAACCAGGAGAGATGGAATCCTCCGGTGAATCACTGCGGGGCAGAGCCCTACGGAGGTTCTCCGGGAGTTCGTCGGAAAACGAGGCTCTGGCGGCGAAGGGAGCGCAAAGGGTGAAGGCAGCGAAGTGCTCTAGGACTTGGCGAATGCGAAGAAGAAGAAGAGGAGGTGGAACCGCTGACGAGGCGGTTCCTCGGCAATGCCCACCATGAGGGGCTTGGGTTTTAGAGAAAGGCGACGATGGAAGTTCCGGGAGCGAGGCGGTACACGACGTACCCAGGTTCACGTCCCCGCGGTGGAGGATCGCTACGTCCTGCTAGCAATCTAGTATATGAATATATGTACAGGGGGCCGCCATAGGCGGAGTTGTTGGATCTAGTCTAGTTCTAATCCGCGGGTTGCGGTTTCTAGGCGTGTCGCCTCTATGATTATGTTTCTGATTGTGCGTCTAAGGGGTGCCGCTGCCTGGCTTTATATATCAGCCAAGCTAGGGTTTACAAGAGTCCTAGTAGGTTTCGTATTGGAGTCTTCTTTCCTTGTAGTCCAAGTTGAGGCGCGTGCAGGTCCAGCTTGTCGAGTCCTTGTGCTGGTCCAGCTTCATAGTTTGCACGGGGTATGGCAATGTCGAGTACCCGAAGGGTTATGCCCACGTCAGTAGCCCCCGTGTGTCTGGCCGAAGTGAAGCTTCGGGCATGGACTAAAGTTGTCTTCGCTGAATGTCTTGATTATCTGTTTAATCTTGTGCTTGATGTGGAGTTGAAGTTGCTTTTTGTCGGGTGCGCGAAGCGCTCCCGATGGGAGTAGCCCCCGAGTCTATGGGCGGGTGCTTGCAGCCACGCATAGACTCAAGTTGTACTACTCGAAGATCTTGATGTTGATGTCGACGAGGCTTCCATTTTTATTGTCGGGTGCGCGACTAGCGCTCCCGATGGGAGTAGCCCCCGAGCCTGTAGATAAATATGAAATAGTTATGTATAGGGTGTTAAAAATGCTAAGTCAAATACCGTACACGTCCTCGAGTTCCGAGAACATGATGTCGATGACTCTGATGATGTCATTGATAGAGGGGTTGACGATTTGGATGATATCCTAGAAGAGCCGATGATTTAGATGATTGCCCAGAGGAGTCGATGATTCGGATGATGGCCCAGAGGAGCCGATGATTCTGATGATGGCCCAGAGGAGCCGATGATTTGGATGATGGCCCAGAGGAGCCGACGATTTGGATGATATCCCAGAAGAGCCGATGATTCGGATGATGGCCCAGAGGAGCCGATGATTCGGATGATGGCCCAGAGGAGTCGATGATTCGGATGATGGCCCAGAGGAGCCGATGATTCGGATGATGGCCCAGAGGAGCCGATGATTTTATCGGGTGCGCGTTCAGCGCTCCCGATGGAAGTAGCCCCCGACTCTGGACACTGATGCTTGCAACCGTGAATAGACTCAAGTTGAGCAACCCGATGTCTATAGTTTTCTTTAGGTGCCGTTGACACATTGTTGTTTATTTCAAGGGGCAAAACGCACCTTGAGCATCGTTGATGCCATTGTTTGTAAGTTTGTCGGCAGCAAATTATTTGAGTGATCAGCTTGTGTTGCAGGTCTTGCTAAACCCGTTGTATGTGCAACTTTGCTTTCAACCGATGCATGTCTTGACCGTGGGTCGTTTTCGTACGTGTTTCATGATCCATGCTATTTGCGGCACTCTTTGAGGCATCTATAGCAAAGGAAAAGAGCAAGGTCCCCGTTGCTTCATGATCCTTGCTATTTGCGGCACTCTTTGAGGCATCTATAGCAAAGGAAAAGAGCATGGTCCCCGTTGATTTTGCATCATAGCACTTGTAATTTCAGAGGCTTTCTCATGAACCTTGCTATCTGCGGCACTCTTTGAGGCATCTATAGCAAAGGAAAAGAGCAAGGTCCCCGTTGCTTCATGATCCTTGCTATTTGCGGCACTCTTTGAGGCATCTATAGCAAAGGAAAAGAGCAAGGTGTTCATTGATTTTGCATCATAGCACTCATAGTTTCAGAGGCTTTCTCATGAATCTTGCAATATGCGGCACTCTTTGAGGCATCTATAGCAAAGGAAAAGAGCAAGGTCCCCGTTGCTTCATGATCCTTGCTATTTGCGGCACTCTTTGAGGCATCTATAGCAAAGGAAAAGAGCAAGGTCTTCATTGATTTTGCATCATAGCACTCGTAGTTTCAGAGGCTTTTTTAGAGTGCAATCTCTGGCGTATTTTCCATCGCACCGACGTTCGTTGAAATATACAAACAAGGTTCCTGAGGATGTAGTTCGGGTGTCCCGAATTACTGCAATTCTTCAAAACTTGAGTCTTCATATCTTCTTGGGTTCCAGCGAACCGGCGCTCCCGAAGGGGGTAATAGTCTTCAAATCTTTTTGGGTTCCAGCGAACCAGCGCTCCCGATGGGAGTAATAGTCTTCATGTCTTCTTGGGTTCCAGCGAACTGGCGCTCCCGAAGGGAGTAATAGTCTTCAAATCTTCTTGGGTTCCAGCGAACCAGCGCTCCCGATGGGAGTAATAGTCTTCATGTCTTCTTGGGTTCTAGCGAACCGTCGCTCCCGATGGGAGTAATAGTCTTCAAATCTTACTTGAATTCCAATCCACCGGCGCTTCCGATGGGAGTAAGGAGCCTTCAAATCTTCTTAAATTCCAATACACCGGCGCTCCCGATGGGAGTAAGGAGTCTTCAAATCTTCTTGAATTCCAACGAACCGGCGCTCCCTCCGAGAGTGCATCGAGAGAAGATATATCCAGAGCCGAAGAAGGTAAATCCAGTAGCCCGGCTGCGGCGAGGCCAATATGGAAGCAGGTCGCACTGCGGGCGCAGTCGAAGCGCCACCAAAGATAATCCACGTGGCAGGCGCAGCCAAAATAGTTGATGTAGCCACGCGGCGTCTAGCTGACGTGGCCGATGAAGAGGACGCGGTTGACAGGGCCGATCCGCGGCGGGTGAGCATCCGAATATATCGGGTCCGTAATGTCGGGTCCGTGGCAAGCGAGCCCCCGAGTAAGAAGAGTGCACGATGGCGGGCGCGGTCAGCCGAGCAGGGCAGTCGACAGGCGAGCTCCCGAATATATCAAGTCCGTGATGCAGCGAGCAAGCTCCGAGCGTGGCGACTGATATTTTTATATCGGATGTTCGTCGCTGATGACTTGATCCATGTAAGGGAATAGCAATCGATGAGGTGGGTGTACTTGAAGAAGTCGCCCGACGCCGGATGCTTTGGATTGATTTCGTTTCTTTTCCTTACTTGAAGCATTGTTGATTGACCTTCCTTTTTCCGAATCGTAGTAAACTGCTGATTAGGCTAGTGTTGGCCCATGAAGAAGTTCATTGCACGATAGTACTTTGTCATATCTCTTTTCTTCCTTTGCTAAAGTGCCTTACACGCTTCCATACCATACGTAGTACTATACTAGTAGCGGATGATCCAGATTTTTTACGTGAAATCCATCAGGGCATTACAAGGGAATTATCCACGCGTGCGCTTTCTTGGTCAATCCGAACATGGTACCGGCCCTGGTTCTCGAGATGAATTCTGCTAGTTCTTTTCCTGTGCTATCTTGAGATCGATGAATCGAGTGCACTTGCCTTGGGACTTGGTCTGGCTGATTTATTTTTCTTGCAATGATATGGTCGCTAATGTTGATCGGGCAATCAGAGAATTGCTGGCGAATCCTTGATCCTTGACACTGGTTCTATGGCTTCACGTGGTAGATTGATTCTCAAGTGTTTATGGCGATCGGAGACTTCACGGAATCCACCCGCCTTGGCCATGAAATCTGCGCTAGCTGCTTGGCTTGATGGAGATCGATGCAATCACAGCTATTGTTGATGTAGATCGGACGTGCTTAAGCTGATAATTGGCCAGATGCGATCAGGTTGTTGAAGACGATTGATCTCGCCCGGATAACTAAATCCAACCGCCGCTTTCCCACAGACGACGCCAATTGACGATGCGGTTCCTCGGCAATGCCCACCATGAGGGCCTTGGGTTTTAGAGAAAGGCGACGATGGAAGTTCCGGGAGCGAGGCGGTACACGATGTACCTAGGTTCACGTCCCCACGGTAGAGGATCGCTACGTCCTGCTAGCAATCCAGTATATGAATATATGTACAGGGGGCCGCCATAGGCGAAGTTGTTGGATCTAGTCTAGTTCTAATCCGCGGGTTGCGGTTTCTAGGCGTGTCGCCTCTATGATTGTGCGTCTAAGGGGTGCCGCTGCCTGGCTTTATATATCAGCCAAGCTAGGGTTTACAAGAGTCCTAGTAGGTTTCGTATTGGAGTCTTCTTTCCTTGTAGTCCAAGTCGAGGCGCGTGCAGGTCCAGCTTGTCGAGTCCTTGTGCTGGTCCATCTTCATAGTTTGCACGGGGTATGGCAATGTCGAGTACCCGAAGGGTTATGCCCACGTCAACCGCCGCACCCTTAAGTAGAGGAGAAGTTCGTGGGCCAGGAACCGCTGGGCCGCGGCGCTTCGCCTCGTGGGCCGCCACGTGGCGTGGAGATACACGCGTAAAAAATAAGATGCCACAGGGAGGCCACACGGATCCGGAACGGCAGCAAGGATCCGGTGCGGCACATTAAATGCGGGCGCAGAAGCCGAAGGGAAGTGACCCCTGGCACTGGCGCGTCAGAAATAGTGCGCATGTCTCTGACAGGCACAGTACCCCAGAAATTCTTGACTTCGCCTAGGAGGCTTAATAACAAGCTACCGGAAAAGACCGGTATGATGAGATGAGTTCGGCTGAGACGCCGGAAGTTTTGAGTGAGTTTCCGGAAGAGATAAACCGGTACGGTAAGAGATGGGAACCTGGCATGGTCTGTCGGATAGGATCCGCCGGACAATACCAGCTTCGGGGACTAATGTCGGGGGGATGACCCCCGGTATGCCAAAGGCATGCCGATCTAGCCTTGTTTAGGCAGTTGTTGTACCGGTTTAGAGATTATTCCGGATGACAATGACAGTTGTGTGGCTAAGTCAAACTATACCGGTGTCCCAGGAGGGGTATGCCGGAATAGGCTAAGAAGATACCGGTAGTACCGGCATGGGCTACAGCGTAGCACGTCGGCGAGCTGGTCAAAGATTCTCTCAAGAGCTAGAGGACAAAGATGAGCGAAGCACTTCAGCTTTAATGAAAGCTCCGAGGCCAAAGCGGAGGATTACGTAAAAGGTACCGGAGGACGTCAGCGCCCCTGATTAAAGACATACCGGCATCACCGGTAGCCAAAGAGGCTTTGTAAAGTAGTTTGTCTAGTCAAAGATGTCATTAGGGTTTCCTAGGGTTTCTTCCCCTGTATGCCACCCTCTCCCCTATATAAGGAGAGGGGGCACACCCTATCACGGGTACGTCGAACCTTGTGGCTCAAAACCTGCAACCTTATTTGATCATGGAATAGAGAGATCCAGAGTTGAGGTAGTTCTTGTGTTCTTCTTCTTCAACCTCTGGCCAAGGCCAAGTTCATCTAGAGAGCTTCCGGCAATCCATCCGGAGTTCATCAGCGTATAACCAAAACCCTCCCCCGAATCCTCTAGCGCACATTTGGCCCCAACTCAAGCCATCCTATGGCATCTGTCTGTTCACCACGACGACAAACGCCTAAGCTGCGCCACGTTCCAACGATTTAATTCTTCAATCCCTGTCTTCTTGTCCTTTATTCTATATGCTCCTCCTTCAATTACTTCTGTGACGATATAAGGGCCTATCCACGACGACTCGAGCTTTTCATGGCTGTTTTGCGTAAGCCGAAGAACTAGGTCGCCCACCTGGAAAGACCGTGGTCGCAATCGTCGACTGTGGTAGTTTTTCAGATCTTGCTGGTATTTGGTGACCCTTGACAATACCTCATCCCGAGCTTCGTCGAGTGCATCGACATCATCTTTCAGTGCCTTTCTCGAAGTTTCTTCATCGAATTCCGCCACTCTCGGGGAATTGTGTTCTATTTCTATCGGCAGCACTGCCTCAGCTCCGTGGACCAGAAAGAATGGAGTTTCTTGTGTCGCCGTATTTGGTGTTGTTCGTATGCTCCATAACACGCTTGGCAGCTCCTCTGGCCAAGTGTGTCGAGCTTTTTCCAATGGTGTCAGCAAGCGCTTCTTGATGCCATTGCAGATAATGCCGTTTACTTTCTCGACCTGACCATTGGTTTGCGTGTGTGCCACCGAGGCAAACTGTAATTTGATGCCTTCCTCTGCGCAATATGCCTTGAACTCCTTGGACGTGAAGTTGTTGCCGTTGTCTGTGACTATGATGTGCGGGAATCCGAAACGAAAAATGATACTTTTGATGAATTTGATTGCCGACGCTGCATCTGGTGAGTTTATCGGCTTCGCCTCGATCCACTTCGTGAATTTATCGACAGCTACGAGCATGTATTCGTATCCTCCTGGCCATGCTTTATGTAACTTTCCCACCATATCAAGACCCCATTGAGCAAAGGGCCATGACAATGGTATTGGCATCAACTCTGCTGCCGAAGAATGAGGTTTCGCGGCAAACCTTTGACAGGCATCACAGGTACGCACTATGTCCTTTGCATCTTCGATTGCTGTTAGCCAGTAGAATCCTGCCCTGAAAACCTTGGCTGCTATAGCTCGACTACCTGCGTGGTGTCCACACACACCCTCGTGTACCTCCTTTAACAGAAATCGACCTTCCTCGGGTGTGACACACCGCTGCAAGACTCCCGATATACTCCTCTTGTAATGCTCGCCTTTAACCACAGTGAAAGCTTTGGATCGCCGAATAATTCGCCTTGCTTCTACTGGATCCTCGGGTATTTCCTTCCTTGAGATATATGCAATATAAGCTTGCATCCAAGGGATTTGTACGACCATCACCTCATGTGACTCTTCCTCATCTCCCGATATACTTGCCTCTATTGCTGCCGGAGCCCCCGAGCCTTTCTCGGTTTTTTCCTTTTTCTTTGGCTGTTTCTTCGCCTTGGTCGACCTTTCACTTATTTCCTCCCAAAATACTCCAGGTGGTATCGCCAAACACTGTGATCCGATGTTTGCCAGAACGTCGGCTTCGTCGTTACTAAGTCTACTAACATGATTCACCTCACATCCGTCGAAAAGCCTCTCTAGTTCATTGTATAACTCTTTGTATGCTATCATGCTGTCGTTGACTGCGTCACATTGATTCATTACTTGTTGAGCCACCAGTTGGGAGTCACCGAATATTTTTAATCGGGTCGCACCACAAGCTTTCGCCATCTTCATCCCATGTATCAGTGCTTCGTACTCTGCTTCGTTGTTAGAGGCGTTAGGAAACGTCATCCGTAGTACATACTTCAGCTTGTCTCCTTGGGGTGAAACAAGTATCATGCCAGCTCCAGCTCCTTCTAACCTTTTGTACCCATTGATACATCTCCGACGTATCGATAATTTCTTATGTTCCATGCCACATTATTGATGATATCTACATGTTTTATGCATACTTTATGTCATATTTATGCATTTTTCGGAACTAAACTATTGACGAGATGCCGAAGGGCCAGTTGCTGTTTTCTGCTGTTTTTGGTTTCAGAAATCCTAGTAAGGAAATATTCTCGGAATCGGACGAAATCAACGCCCAGCATCTTAGGATTGCATGAAGCTTACAGAACACCCGAGAGCCGCCAGAGAGGGGCCACAGGGGGCCCACACATGGGGCTGGCGTGGCCAGGCTAGGGCCCGCGCCCCCCTGTTGTGTGGCGGCTCCGTACCCCCTCCGACGCCGCCTCTTCACCTATTTAAGCCTCCTCGACCTAAGTCTTCGGGACGAAAAAGCCACGGTACGAGAAACCTTCCAGAGCCGCCGCCATCGCGAAGCCAAGATCTGGGGGACAGGACTCTCTGTTCCGGCACGCCGCCGGGACGGAGAAGTGCCCCCGGAAGGCTTCTCCATCGACATCACCGCCATCTTCATCACCGCTGATGTCTCCCATGAGGAGGGAGTAGTTCTCCATCGAGGCTAAGGGTTGTACCGGTAGCTATGTGGTTAATCTCTCTCCCTATGTACTTCAATACAATAATCTCATGAGCTGCCTTACATGATTGAGATTCATATGAGCTTTGTATCACAATTTATCTATGTGCTACTCTAGTGATGTTATTAAAGTAGTCTATTCCTCCTGCACGGTGTAATGGTGACAGTGTGTGCATCGTGTAGTACTTGGCGTAGGTTATGATTGTAATCTCTTGTAGATTATGAAGTTAACTATTGCTATGATAGTATTGATGTGATCTATTCCTCCTTTCGTAGCGTGAAGGTGACAGTGTGCATGCTATGTTAGTACTTGGTTTAGTTGTGTTGATCTGTCGTGCACTCTAAGGTTATTTAAATATGAACATCGAATATTGTGGAGCTTGTTAACTCCGGCATTGAGGGTTCGTGTAATCCTACACAGTTAGTGGTGTTCATCATCCAACAAGAGAGTGTAGAGTCTAGCATCTATCTATTTATTCTGTTATGTGATCAATGTTGAGAGTGTCCACTAGTGAAAGTATGATCCCTAGGCCTTGTTCCTAAATACTGCTATCGCTGCTTGTTTACTGTTCTACTGCATCTGTACTGTCTGCAATATTACCACCATCAACCACACGCCAGTTCTGGGCAGCAAAGCACTTTTCTGGCACCGTTACTACTGCTCATACTTATTCATACCACCTGTATTTCACTATCTCTTCGCCGAACTAGTGCACCTATTAGGTGTGTTGGGGACACAAGAGACTTCTTGCTTTGTGGTTGCAGGGTTGCATGAGAGGGATATCTTTGACCTCTTCCTCCCTGAGTTCGATAAACCTTGGGTGATCCACCTAAGGGAAACTTGTTGTTGTTCTACAAACCTCTGCTCTTGGAGGCCCAACACTGTCTACAAGAATAGAAGTACCCGTAGACATCAAGCACTTTTCTGGCGCCGTTGCCGGGGAGGAAAGGTAAAAGGTACTCACACTCTGGATCTCGGCTACTAAGCTATTTTCCGGCGCCGTTGTAAGTACTCGAAGCTATTTCCTTTAGATCCTGCAATTGCATCTTTTTGTTTCTTGTTTACACTAGTAAGGCATAATGGACAACAATGAGCTTCTTATTCTATTTCCTGAGTTAAGACATGGATGGTTTGATCCGAAAATTTAAAAACCCATGGAACATATTAGTATGAATACTTTGAACACCGTTGTTGCTAATGATATGGAAAATTCTAAGCTTGGGGAAGCTGGTTTTGATGAGCATGATATCTTTAGTCCCCCAAGCATTGAGGAGGAAATTTACTTTGATGATATTTTGCCTCCTATTTATGATGATTATAATGATAGTAGTCTTTTAGTACCACCTGTTATGGAGGATAAATTTGATTATGATTACAATATGCCTCCTATATTTGATGATAGCTACTTTGTTGAATTTGCTCCCACTACAATTAATAAAATTGATTATGCTTATGTGGAGAGTAATGATACTTTTATGCATGAGACTCATGATAAGAATGCTTTATGTGATAGTTATATTGTTGAGTTTGCTCATGATACTACTGAAAGTTATTATGAGAGAGGAAAATATGGCTGTAGAAATTTTCATGTTACTAAAACACCTCTCTTTTTGCTGAAAATCTTGAAGCTGCACTTGTTTTATCTTTCTATGCTTATTGCATTATGCTTCTTGAACTTGTTTATTTACAAGATTCCTTTTTATAGGAAGCATGTTAGACTTAAATGTGTTTTGAATTTGCCTCTTGATGCTCTCTTTTGCTTCAAATACTATTTCTTGCGAGTGCATCATTAAAACTGCTGAGCCCATCTTAATGGCTATAAAGAAAGAACTTCTTGGAAGATAACCCATGTGTTTATTTTACTACTGCAATTTGTTTTATATTTGAGTCTTGGAAGTTGTTACTACTGTAGCAACCTCTCCTTATCTTAGTTTTGTTGCATTATTGTGCCAAGTAAAGTCTTTGATAGTAAGGTTCATACTAGATTTGGATTACTGCGCAGAAACAGATTTCTTGCTGTCACGAATCTGGGCCTAATGATCTGTAGGTAACTCAGAAAATTATGCCAATTTACGTGAGTGATCCTCAGATATGTACGCAACTTTCATTCAATTTGAGCATTTTCATTTGAGCAAGTCTGGTGCCTCTTTAAAATTCGTCTTTACATACTGTTCTGTTTTGACAGATTCTATCTTTTATTTCGCATTGCTTCTTTTGCTATGTGGGATGGATTTCTTTGTTCCATTAACTTCCAGTAGCTTTGAGCAATGTCCAGAAGTGTTAAGAATGATTGTGTCACATATGAACATGTGAGTTTTTGATTATGCACTAACCCTCTAATGAGTTTGTTTCGAGTTTGGTGTGGAGGAAGTTTTCAACGGTCAAGAGAGGAGGATGATATACTTGTTATCACCAGAATTTGACCGGATCAGAGGTGGGCCGTGATTAAGATGGGCTTGAAGAATATACACGGAAGATATACATGAATCGGCCTTGTACACGAAGTTTAGGCTAGTTTGCTCGTGTATCTGTAAATATAGTAGGATATGTGTCGGTTAGGTAGAATTTGGCTCGTACACGGTTGGGATTATTCCCACGTTAGAAAGTCTACGGACTATAAATAGGTATCTAGGGTTATTGAGAAAAACAACAATCACGTTCACAACAAACCAATCTAGGCGCATCGCCAACCCCTTGTTTCGAGGGTTTCTTCCGGGTGAGCATCATGCTGCCTAGATCGCATCTTGCGATCTAGGCAGTATACGTTTATTCGTTGTTCATGCGTTGCTCGTGCTGAAGCCTTGTTGATGGCGAGCAACGTAGTTATCATAGATGTGTTAGGGTCAGCATTGTTCTACCGTGATATATGCTTTATCTATGCTACCCTTAGACATCTAGCCACCCTTGTACCGATCTGAGGTGCAAGGGTGGCACCTTGCTTAGTCATTATTTAGTAGATCCGATCCGTTACGATTGCTCCTTGTTCTTCAAGGATTAGTTTAACATCTACATAGTTAGGCCTTGCAAACGAGTTGAAGGATCCAGTAGCGCGTAGGGTGTAGTCTGCTAGCCCTAGACAAGATGTTCCGGGAATCAACTTCATGTTGGTTTTTAGGCCTTATCTAGGGTTGGTTTATTATCATCTTGCGTGGCTGCCAGGCTCAACCACGTGTAGGATGTTCCGATTATGTGGTGAAAACCCTAAATCATCGTAAGTCGTTTTAGCTTCATATTGATCAAGCAGGACCACCAGGTTATCGTAGACCTCATACGAATCATGGGTGGATCGGCTCCTTGAGCCGATTCGCAGGACAACCTGAGAGCCGATCGAGGCTCGTATTTAATGTTTACGTGTATGCCATGCAGGAAACTAAGCGAAGCAATCCATCACCTTCCTGACCAGATATAGGTCAGGTGGCACGCCCTTGCACCAGCATCGGACGTGCGTGCCAGAGCTTTGCGGGCCGTCGCTCGAGGGACCAGGGCCAGCCGCAGCTCTGGGAGCCTCCCGGCTCTACGTGTTGCCCGTCGCTACTCGCCGGTGGGTTTCGGACGCCAACACATTCTGGCACGCCCGGTGGGACAGTCTTCGACATCAACTGCATCGCCATCTGCATCTGAGATGGCGGAAGATCCAGTCACGTACGAAGATCTGACTGAGGAGCTCAAGAAGAAGTATGACGATGTCAAAGCTATCTTCGAAGCCGACCTCATCGGCTCTTTCCAGAGGACCCGCTCGCACGGCATCAGGTGGAAAGGGTTCTCACCTGAAGGCGCGCTCGATGGAGTGGATCTGTCTACCCCTTCAAAAGAACGCACCAGGTCTCTGCGTCAGGAGGTTAATCACATGGTAGCCCATTCGCTACACCGCCATTCTGAGAGCCTGGTGAACGCTTTGGAGCGTGTCGCGCTTCGGGTGATCCAAGAAATCATGAAGCATCAGTACTCTCCGTCAGGACCTGCTCTAGGGACTCACCAAGGAGAGATACCACTCCAAACCCGACCACCGCTGCCGTTTGCGCTGGCAGCACCAGAAGTGCCGAGTTCACCGGCATTCATCGTCTACAAGATCGGTGGCGATCCTAGTGATTACCAGTTCTTGTATGAGGCGCCTAAGGAGATCCCGCACGGATACACGTGCACATATGTGCCAGACTGCAGTAACTGGGCACTCACGAACCAGTCTGCAACAGCAGGGATTTCTGGAACAGCAGGAGGGGCTTCTGGATCAGATCTTGAGAAGCAGGCGTGGCTAGCTAAGTATGCCACTCCAACAAACCTTCAAAGCTCAACTCCCGCAGCTAGCTCGGATCCTGAGAAGCAAGCGTGGCTAGCCAAGTATGCCACTCCAGCGAATCTTCAAAACTCAACTCCTGCAGCTAGCACCGCGGATCAGATCAGTACAATCTTGAGAGACCAGTTAGGCATGGTGCCGAAAAGGAGGGCAATCGGCTATTCTAAGCCGTACCCCAACGAGTACGATTTGATCCCACTACCACCCAAATATCGGCTCCCTGAATTCTCCAAATTTAGTGGGTCAGATGGCTCCAGTTCAATCGAGCATGTGAGCCGATATTTGGCATAGTTGGGCACGATCTCAGCATCAGACGCACTACGCGTGAGGTTCTTCGCACAGTCCCTCACAGGATCAGCTTTCGGGTGGTACACCTCGCTGCCACCAGATTCAATCCGGACTTGGAAGCAGATGGAAGAGCAGTTCCACATGCAGTATCACTCAGAGACTTCCGAGGCTGGTATTGCCGATCTAGCACAAGTACGATAGAAGCGCGGAGAAACAGTGTCAGAATATGTCCAGCGCTTCAGGACCATCAGGAACCGATGCTATTCGGCTCGTTTGACTGAGAAAGAAGCAGTCGACCTAGCGGTGGTGGGTCTCGCATCGCCAATCAAGGATATGGCTTCCCAAGCAGATTACGCTTCACTGGCGCATATGGTTCAGAAACTGTCATTATATGAACAGCGCCACCCAGAGTTGTACCAGGACAAGTTCAAGCGTGCGGTAGTCCTGGTTGAGACAGAGGAAGGTGAAGTCTCTGCAGGGGATCAAGAGGTAGCAGTGGCTGAATGGGCTCGGGGGGCAAGCCCCGTGTCCTGCAAGTGGGTTAAGCCACAAGGTCCTCCAAGAGGGTTTGACTTCGACGTAACCAAAGCTGGGCAAATTTTTGACCTCTTACTCAAGGAGAAGCAGCTAAAGTTACCCGAAGGCCACAAAATCCCCACGGCACAAGAGCTGAACGGAAAGCCATATTGCAAGTGGCATAACACGTTCACCCATACCACCAACGACTGCAGGGTGTGGCGTCAGCAGATTCAAATGGCGATAGAACAAGGCTGTCTAATTTTCAGCCAGTACGCCATGAAAGTTGATACGCACCCCTTCCCCGCCGTTAACATGGTGGAGTACACTTACCCCGGGAGGTGCCAGCCAGGTTTCTCGTTTAGCATTAACATGGTCGGGCCTGCGCACCACCCTGGTAAGGACGGAGACGAGAGCACCCGCTCTCGTAGCAAGGACAAGGAGGAGGCCGTTCCACGCGACCGGCCCCGACACGATGGCAAGCGCTACATCACAGAGGGAGAAGTGAAGAATGTGCGATATCAGCGACCTCTCTCTGATCATCTCCTCAACAAATATGAGCGTCAGTATGACCAACGCCGGCGATACAACGACGATGACGAAAGAGATCGTCGGGCTAACAGGGACGCCAGGAAATATCGTCAACATGATTGGGATGATGAAAGATATGAGCGCCATGCCAAGGAAAAGTCAAGAGAGCAGGACGATGTGGACAGGCACTGGGACTGTCCCTTCTTCAAACACTGCTGGGATTCAGGAATGAGCCGATTGCCCACAATCGACAACTGCCCAGAATGTAGACAGAAGAAGAAGGGCACGGGAGACGTGTCAGTATTCAAGCGTCTAGGACCTCTCCCATCTCGGAACAAGCAAGCTGAGTCTTCTCGGGTGGAAGATCTTGAGGAGTTAGAAGACGAAGAAGAAGAAGAAGATAAATACCACCGTCCAAGGTGGTGCCCTGATGGACTCAGCCACTCCCAAAAACGTAGGGTTCAGCGACTACGTTGCTTGGAGGAAGCCGAAAGATTATACCTGCATACATTGAGGAAAGCGCGGCCTGATCTGGCCGCGAAAGTTTAGCGAACTCTGGACGAGGAGGGTCGACCACAGAAGAAAGAGTGGCGCCCCAAACACAAGAAAGCCGATGATGAGACATCGGCTGGCACCAACATGGTGTTCATTCTTCCGGCGGAGTTTTGTGCTCCTGGAACCGAAGAGGCACCTGTGTGTAACATCCCTGTTTTAGAAAACCCTAGTTAGGAGTTGTTTGTGCATCATGAGCATCATATAAAATGCATTAGGAAAAAATTGCAAATAAATTAAAATGGAAACCCTAAGGTGTGCCATTTCTCTCTCTTTTGAAATGCCCTCAAAATCTTTCAATGAATCAAGATAAACTCACATGGCATTTATGCTATGTTGAAGAGACATGGGTGCTTTGAAATTCTCTGAAAAAGAGTTTGTCAAATTCTATTCAAAACCAGGGTTTGAAATTTGAAATGGAAAACAGGAATTTAAATCCAGAAAAATAAATAGAGGGAGAAACCCTCTCTCTCTTCCCTGGGCCAACAGCCCATCTCCTTCCCTCTCTTACCTCTCATGCGCAGCCCAAACAGCAGCCCACCTTGGCCCAGCAGCAACAAACCAGCCCAGTAGAAACCCCAGGGGGTTTTCCGCAAAATCACCGTCCTCCCCGCGGCTCCAAGCAGCTGCCTGGCAGCGCTGCGGTCGCCCGATGGCACCGGCGGCCAGGATCGTCGCCGCCGCTCACCGGCGGCTACATAAATCGCTCCGCCGCCCCTCCAAACCCTAGACCCCCACAGTTTCCCCCTCCCCTGCGCCTCCCGCGAGCTAACCCTAACCCTACCCGACGGTGCTGCCGGTCGCCACCGCCGATTCATGCCGTCTCCGGCCACCCCAAGCGCCGGCGAGCACCCCATGGCGCTCAGGGTGAGCTCCCCTCTCTCCTGGTCCCCTCGGCTTCCTCCCTCTCCTCCTCTAGCCCCGCCCTCGACGGGCACCTGTCCCGGCCGCCGCTGCCCATCATCGCCGGCCATGTTCCGGCCACCATTTGGCAGCGGCGCCGCCACCAAATGGTCGGCCGCGTCGAGCTGCCCAGTATGCCCCCACGCGCGCATGCTATCGCCCTCTGAATCGGCCAATTGCAGCTCCACCTGCGAGCTCATTGCCGCGCTGATGTCACCATGACGTCAGCGTGACGCAGTAATCCTTTTTCCTAATTTCCAAAAATGTTTTTAAATGATTAAATCTGGTAAAATTCAGAACTATTTCATTTTAATTCAGAAAAATGTGTATAATATATCAAAATCTTCAGAAAAATGAGATCTACACTTTAGTATCAAAAGCATGCATTGATAAACAACTTCAAATCCTATTTGTTTTAGAAGAACTAATTGTACCCCTCTGAGGTCTCCGGAACTGCTAACCCTAGTTCCGTCAAACCCCAGTTAATCTGATGATCATGTCTTAGGATTAATCCAATAACTTTAACATGTCATATCATCATCTTTGTATGCGCATTGCATCGATGGCATGTGTTGATTGTTATTTCTCTCTTTATAGCATTTGCTTCTTCACGATCGATAGCGCACGAGTCTGAGATGATGAAGATCAACGACACTGATGATCAATTCCTATCCACCGACGAACAAGTCAAGCATGGGATCTCCGAAGATCCATATTGGTTTGTCAGGGACAAAGGCAAGCCCTAGCCTGGTTCATATATGATTTCGAAATGCTTTTACTCTGGTTCCTACATATTGCATGCGATTCAACTGTCTTTTATCGATAGGTAGAGTTACCCTATTTATTGCATGTACCACCCTTGTAGCCTCAAATACCTGATCCACTGCTCCTAGCATAACTAGGTTTGGCATGTGTGCATCGCTAGAGCCTTTATCTCTTTATGCTTAGCCATGCTTAGTTTGTTACGCTACTACTCCGGTCTTCGGACTGGAGCCATACAATGAAATGAATCTAGCATGACAGGTTGACGTGGTAAGTATAGAGATGATGTTAAACATGATTAAAGGCTCAGACGAGAGGCCACATTGGGATGTGGTGGGTTGTTTCGTTTCTGCCGACCCTAGGAACCGAGTTCTCGCCTCTTGAACCAAGACCGAGCGTACAACCACACGAGGCATTTTTTGCTTGGGGGAAAAGGTACATAACAGGCAGGTAAGCGTGGTCGTGGTGGCTGGGGGTTGCGGCCTCTGGGGAAACCCACCTCGGCTCACATCGTTAAGGACCGACTTCGGGACTTGACCCGTTACGGCGGAACAATCCTTAGCGCGTGACTCATGGTCTCGGCGACAGCAAGGTAAAGGTCGTGGTCAACCACCCTCTGCCGGCTTTCCAAGGAAGAGAGCTAATGATTCTGGCATTAAGAGTCGGTTGGTACGTGTGGGTAAAGTTGTGCACCCCTGCAGGGTTAAATCTTTTCGAAAAGCCGTGTCCACGGTTACGGACGACTTGGGAACGGACGTGGAGATCATAGAGAACATGAACCTAATCATAAAAGTTGGAAAACAATGTGTGTTTACGGACACCTTCTCCGGGTGTTGAGGGGGTGATCCGAGGATAGTGGTTCGAGATGATGAAGATTGGTGGATACAATATGATGATCAATAATGATAGAGATATCGCTCTCTTATCCCCTTTCAAAGGTTCTGAGTAGTCGAGCTTCTCCTCTCTCTCGTCTTACAAAGGAAAACTAGCTTTACGCAAAAGAAGCTCCACAGAAAGCCCGCATACCCGCTTTGCTAAAAGGTTGTACTAAGTCTTGCTGAGTCCCTGTACTCAGCTTTGCATGCTTTTGTTTCAGAAGAAGTCGCTCCAACAGATGGTGGTTTCTATGTCGACATCGACGAGTAGCTTGGGGTTCCTGTGGCAGCCTGGAATCTATGGGCTGGGACGTCGCCGTTATGCTCCTGGCCTCTTAGGCCTTTTTGATATCTTGCTATGTCTAATAGCATAACCTCGCTTCCGTTGATTGATGTTTGCCAGGTCAGTGACCTCTGCTTGTAATACTTTGGTTCTTCGCTCAGTTATGAGCTTGTATTACTTTTTGAGTCGTAGAGTCGCTGTTGTGTTACCGATTCTCTCACTGTAGTCTCTCGAGCTCTAGGTTAAGCTTATGTCAGACGAAGATCTGGTATCTGTCTAACCCTGATCCCGGGGGTGCCACAGGTTTTGGTATCAGAGCAGGACTGCCTGTAGGAAAACCCTTTCTACTGGTCGATGTTGAGTCTAGTGTTTGAGAAAACTATTTGAAGCTAAAAGTATTTGCGAAAATCTGATTAGGCTTCTTTTTGCTCCTTATCTTGTATCGCTCTAATTCTAAGGTGCCTTGCCTTGTGTTGATTTGAAAGTTTTCCTATCTCCTCTAGTCTTTCAAACATAGGTGCCCAAAGGCATGTCGTTTCTAAACCAGTTGACCTAGTACATAGTTCTCCAAAGTCGTGTGTGTTCCGTGCTTCCTCTTTGTTTTGTTTTGTTTTAACAGAGAGATTTCTTTCCATCATGATCTCTCTATTTTGTGGGTTCCACATCATTCTGTTCTAGGCTTCGAGGTTTCCTTTCGCCTTGAATGCCTCCTTTCTATTTGCTTGGTACTTCGGAAGCTATGCATTGCTTCTAGATGCTAACCCGTATGTGATTACTACCTCGTAGTGTCCTTTGTGTCACTCATTTAGTAGTTACTCCTTTCTCGGTTTTTAACCCTTGGACTTGAACCGAAGGTCCCCGATTGTGCTGGATTCTAATGAATCTTAGTACATGAAGCTGGCCTTTAACCCAAGATCCATTCCATTACACACTGATGTTAATGTTCAAACATTTCATCGGGATGTCTAAATTCAAACCAATCTAGGCTTCAAGCTTGTGGTTATTGTCGTGCTTGACCCGCGGCAATAAAGATCTTTCCCTTTTACTAGCTATCGTAGAGGTTCTTTCATGGAACCAAATGGATCACGACAAGAGTGCTCTTTGTGAGTCTCGCATCTATGTCCGTGACTCTGCCACACCTCTCTTGTTAGCATGAGTTTCCTAAGAGTGTTAACTTGTGCATCTATCTCTCAGTAATTCTGCTACTGATTATGTTCTTCCTCCATAGTTACTTTCCGACCTTTTCTGCTAGTTAGCAGCCAACTTGCAAATGTGCATTGTTGTCTCCAGTGCATGTTACCCTTGTGGTCCGTTAAGACATTCCACTTCAGTATGTTAGGAGAAACAAACTCCAGTACTTCGTCCGTTTCTAAGACTTGGTCAAAGTATTGTAATCTGCAGATTAAGAAGCCTCATGAGCTTATGATCTGTTCTACCTTAGAGTATCACCCTCTTCCATATCATGAGGTCGTGTTGTGTATCATGGCCTTATTGATGAAGTGATGCTCTTACATATCCTTACTCGCCCTTCCTCTGAGTTGTTCGTGCTTGGGAATGTTGGGGTGTAGTTATTGATGTGGCTATCCGAGATTTTCTTAGCAATTCTTATTGCTTTGAAATCCAAGTACATTGCCTCATTCTTAGCATGATTGATTAACCAATCACTAAGCGAAGCTTGACTATGATGCCAAGTCCATTCGTTCAGGCGCACGTCTTCGGTCAAAGATTTTGGTTTACGCCGAAGCTCTCAAGACCACATCCTTATTCCTTGTACAACAAGATTCCCTCTCAAACTCAGTGATATACCGGCGGTTCGTGATATTCTAGTTGTCTTTCTAGAAGTATCGCCATGTTGTCACATGACCGTGTTATCGAGTTCATGAGTAAGTTAGTTCCGTGAACTCCTTCTTTCTCCAAGAAACTGTACTGGACACCCTGGACTAGTTGATTGAGCTTAATCAACAAACTTGGAGAGTTGAAGGACAAAAGCTCTATCCAACTTTGTTCCTTCATCAAGGGATGTCTAGTGATGTTTGTGTTGAAGTCAGAAAGTATCTCCTTTATGGATATGCTATCTTCCCCATATTTGATTTGAGTTTGGGCTATCGTCAAATCAAACTCAGTCTCAAGGACTATCTTGAAGATGATTATATTCATGGTGCCTCGTCTGAGTATACCTTCATGTCCTTTGGTCTGACCAATATTTCTACCGAGTTCATATAGAATATATGAGTCCCTCATTGGAGTATCTTGGTAAGTTTGTTATTGAGCCCATCAATGACATTCTTATTTCCTCCATGTCTAAAGAGGTTCACATTGAACAAGTGGCACTAATATTGGAAACTTTTGAGAACAATCTTTGTGTTATCATGAAGTATGTGTTCTGGATGTTGGAAGTGACCTTCTCTAGTTCACGTGCATTTGCTAAAAGATGTCGCCGTGGATCTGAGTCGAGTTCCCTTTGTTTTCCTCGGGAATCATCGCAATTCAGTTATGCATGTGTGGAATATTCTTGAGATGGCAGGTTGTTACCTCCATTCCTTGAAACGTTCCTCTATGCACCCTAAGCCACTGACTAGTTTGTTCAAGAAAGATACGAAGCTTAAGAACTTCACAATCTTCTTTGGTGTCCCCATAAGGACTCACTAGCGTTACATTGCAAGTTCATATGCGCGCAATGGCCTTTGAAGACGCAACCACATGTATTACACAATCTAGCTCAGTCCTTTGGAGCTTGACATTGTGGTCCATATCTTGAGAATCTAGCGACTTTACCTTGGTGGTAACTGTTGCAAATCTTACCTTCAAACATGCCGAGTCTAAAATATCTTTACACCTAACCTAAGCTGAATCTCAAGCGGCAATGATGGTCAGTGTTTCTCAAGGATTTTTGACATAGGTCTCTTTGTAAATCCGACAAGATTGATGTCGTGGTTAACACATTAGTCGGAAGGCCTAATGCCATAATCTCTTGAATCATCAAGAATAACCACTCTCCATAAGGATCTTGTGCGACTTATTCTAGGAGTTTCCCTTATGATGTCTTTTCAATTCTGAAGTCTGATCTTCACTTGATGACCTATTGAAGGCTAGTCAATAGCCTAATATTGGTGTCTAGAACATCAAGGAGAACATTACAAACTGAGTTGCTAAATGTCTCCCGGTCAATCCCTCGAAATCATTTCTCTTGTGACAACAACTCCATCAGGAGAAATTTCACTCCGCACTGATCATTGACACTTCACTAGCTAGTGATCCTCCCCTTCCTGTTGTTTGTACCTGAAGTTTCAATCAATTCGCACGTTGTGTGAATTCGTCAGTCATCTATGCCCCAACCTTTTGTTTAGGCAACAATCATCCTTGTCCAAAGAGTGACTATGATTATGAAGTCTAAAGTTTCTCTGGTTTCATAATCATCCGTGCTTCTACGAGTCACCCTCTCCAAGAGTGCCTCGTCATGGTATCAAAGGCAGTTAACTCCTCGCTACCTTGTCCCTTCGTATTCTTTTCAAGCGTGCAGCAATTGCCTACCAAAATTTGAAACTTCTTCTGTCTCCTCCGTTACCTTGACGTGTTTCATGTTTTTCAGCTCAAGAGTTGTTTCTAAGCACTCCTTCCATGAGTTGACAATGAGATACTCGATCTTTGTAAAGATCCACCATCCAGTGTTATTCCCTCTTTCCTTTAGGTGCAGTTGAGCAACAACTTCAAAGGAAGGAAATGAAGCGCTTCATTCATGGTGTTGTGGATCAACTTATTCATGGTGTCATGGATCAACTTCCTCAACAAAAAAAAAGATCATCGTGGTATCGACAAGCTCGATGAAGACTGGTGTAGTTTTTGTTACCTTCTCTTTTCCTACCTTAGGAATCTCGGGGACGAGATTCTTGTAAGGGGGGTAGAGCTGTAACATCCCTGTTTTAGAAAACCCTAGTTAGGAGTTGTTTGTGCATCATGAGCATCATATAAAATGCATTAGGAAAAAATTGCAAATAAATTAAAATGGAAACCCTAAGGTGTGCCATTTCTCTCTCTTTTGAAATGCCCTCAAAATCTTTCAATGAATCAAGATAAACTCACATGGCATTTATGCTATGTTGAAGAGACATGGGTGCTTTGAAATTCTCTGAAAAAGAGTTTGTCAAATTCTATTCAAAACCAGGGTTTGAAATTTGAAATGGAAAACAGGAATTTAAATCCAGAAAAATAAATAGAGGGAGAAACCCTCTCTCTCTCTTCCCTGGGCCAACAGCCCATCTCCTTCCCTCTCTTACCTCTCATGCGCAGCCCAAACAGCAGCCCACCTAGGCCCAAGAAAGCAACAAACCAGCCCAAAGAGAAACCCCGGGGGATTTCCGCAAAATCGCCGTCTTCCCCGCGGCTCCAAGCAGCTGCCTGGCAGCGCTGCGGCCGCCCGATGGCGCCGGCGGCCAAGATCGTCGCCGCCGCCCGCCGGCGGCTACATAAATCGCTCCGCCGCCCCTCCAAACCCTAGACCCCCACAGTTTCCCCCTCCCCTGCGCCTCCCGCGAGCTAACCCTAACCCTACCCGACGGTGCTGCCGGTCGCCGCCACCGATTCATGCCGTCTCCGGCCACCCCAAGCGTCGGCGAGCACCCCATGGCGCTCAGGGTGAGCTCCCCTCTCTCCTGGTCCCCTCGGCTTCCTCCCTCTCCTCCTCTAGCCCCGCCCTCGACGGGCACCTGTCCCGGCCGCCGCCGCCCATCATCGCCGGCCACGTTCCGGCCACCATTTGGCAGCGGCGCCGCCACCAAATGGTCGGCCGCGTCGAGCTGCCCAGTATGCCCCCACGCGCGCACGCTATCGCCCTCTGAATCGGCCAATTGCAGCTCCACCTGCGAGCTCATTGCCGCGCTGATGTCACCATGATGTCAGCGTGATGCAGTAATCCTTTTTCCTAATTTCCAGAAATGTTTTTAAATGATTAAATCTGGTAAAATTCATAACTATTTCATTTTAATTCAGAAAAATGTGTATAATATATCAAAATCTTCAGAAAAATGAGATCTACACTTTAGTATCAGAAGCATGCATTGATAAACAACTTCAAATCCTATTTGTTTTAGAAGAACTAATTGTACCCCTCTGAGGTCTCCGGAACTGCTAACCCTAGTTCCGTCAAACCCCAGTTAATCTGATGATCATGTCTTAGGATTAATCCAATAACTTTAACATGTCATATCATCATTGTTGTATGCGCATTGCATCGATGCCATGTGTTATTGTTATTTCTCTCTTTATAGTATTTGTTTCTTCGCGATCGATAGAGCACGAGTCTGAGACGACGAAGATCAACAACATTGATGATCAATTCCTATCCTTCGACGAACAATTCAAGCATGGGATCTCGAAGATCCATATTGGTTTGTCAGGGACAAAGGCAAGCCCTAGCCTGGTTCATATATGATTTCGAAATGCTTTTACTCTGGTTCCTACATATTGCATGCGATTCAACTGTCTTTTATCGATAGGTAGAGTTACCCTATTTATTGCATGTACCACCCTTGTAGCCTCAAATACCTGATCCACTGCTCCTAGCATAACTAGGTTTGGCATGTGTGCATCGCTAGAGCCTTTATCTCTTTATGCTTAGCCATGCTTAGTTTGTTACGCTACTACTCCGGTCTTCGGACTGGAGCCATACAATGAAATGAATCTAGCATGACAGGTTGACGTGGTAAGTATAGAGATGATGTTAAACATGATTAAAGGCTCAGACGAGAGGCCACATTGGGATGTGGTGGGTTGTTTCGTTTCTGTCGACCCTAGGAACCGAGTTCTCGCCTCTTGAACCAAGACCGAGCGTACAACCACACGAGGCCCTATTATGGTACCCTCTCGACTCACTAACTTGCCTAGTAGATTCCATGAGTCACATAGTTTGCACGTTACCTGGACATATGCATTGCATTTTTTGCTTGGGGAAAAGGTACATAACAGGCAGGTAAGCGTGGTCGTGGTGGCTGGGGGTTGCGGCCTCTGGGGAAACCCACCTCGGCTCACATCGTTAAGGACCGACTTCGGGACTTGACCCGTTACGGCGGAACAATCCTTAGCGCGTGACTCATGGTCTCGGCGACAGCAAGGTAAAGGTCGTGGTCAACCACCCTCTGCCGGCTTTCCAAGGAAGAGAGCTAATGATTCTGGCATTAAGAGTCGGTTGGTACGTGTGGGTAAAGTTGTGCACCCCTGCAGGGTTAAATCTTTTCGAAAAGCCGTGTCCACGGTTACGGACGACTTGGGAACGGACGTGGAGATCATAGAGAACATGAACCTAATCGTAAAAGTTGGAAAACAATGTGTGTTTACGGACACCTTCTCCGGGTGTTGAGGGGGTGATCCGAGGATAGTGGTTCGAGATGATGAAGATTGGTGGATACAATAAGATGATCAATAATGATAGAGATATCGCTCTCTTATCCCCTTTCAAAGGTTCTGAGTAGTCGAGCTTCTCCTCTCTCTCGTCTTACAAAGGAAAACTAGCTTTACGCAAAAGAAGCTCCACAGAAAGCCCGCATACCCGCTTTGCTAAAAGGTTGTACTAAGTCTTGCTGAGTCCCTGTACTCAGCTTTGCATGCTTTTGTTTCAGAAGAAGTCGCTCCAACAGATGGTGGTTTCTATGTCGACATCGACGAGTAGCTTGGGGTTCCCAGGTGGCAGCCTGGAATCTATGGGCTGGGACGTCGCCGTTATGCTCCTAGCCTCTTAGGCCTTTTTGATATCTTGCTATGTCTAATAGCATAACCTCGCTTCCGTTGATTGATGTTTGCTAGGTCAGTGACCTCTGCTTGTAATACTTTGGTTCTTCGCTCAGTTATGAGCTTGTATTACTTTTTGAGTCGTAGAGTCACTGTTGTGTTACCGATTCTCTCACTGTAGTCTCTCGAGCTCTAGGTTAAGCTTATGTCAGACGAAGATCTGGTATCTGTCTAACCCTGATCCCGGGGGTGCCACACTGTGGCACAACTTGATGCGGCCCACGGCCAGTTATCTTTGAGAAGCCACGAGAAAGAAGCTACAGACACTTGAAGGCCCTGTACTTGCGAGGTTATATCAATGGGCAGCCTGTCAACAAGATGTTGGTTGACACCGGAGCGGCAGTCAACATCATGCCATACTCCATGCTACATCGTCTGGGACGCTCTAGCTCGGATCTGATCAAGACCAATGTCACATTGAGAGATTTCAACGGCCAAGCATCAGAAGCACAAGGTGTTCTGAACGTGGATCTGACCGTAGGAAGGAAGACCATCCCTACGACATTCTTCATTGTCGATAGCAAGAGCACCTACGCTGTCCTGCTAGGGAGAGATTGGATCCACGCCAACTGCTGCATTCCATCCACGATGCATCAATGCTTAATACAGTGGGATGGAGATGAAGTAGAGATCGTCCATGCAGATGACTCAGCCGAGATCTCAACGGCTGGCATGAACGTTTGGGAGACGGCAGGCCAAGAGCCACTCTCCGGCATCACTTTGGACGACTGTGAGCGCATCGACGTGACAAAAAACGGGGCGAGGCTGGTCTTATCCACCGGCCTGACCGTGTAACAGGAGCAAAGGCTATGGACGTACGTGGCAAGGCCGATTCCTGCGATCGGCCCCAAAAAATAAAAAGTGATGATCTTGTCTCAAGCATGTCACGTAGTCGTAGTAAAGCACGAACAAGATGTAAACCTTCATTGAGCAATGCAATCAAAATGGGGGCCGATTCCAGCAATCGGCCCATACTATCCTCGCCATACGTTTTGCCTGTGTTCAGCGTCGATCTAACAGGAGATGGAAAGCTAGGGTTTGGGTTTACATCGGCTGATGAGCTAGAAGAAGACGACATTGGTTATGATATAGCCGATGTTCAGGTATAGTTCTTTGGATGACTGCAGAGCCGATATCTGCAGTAACCTGACAGATTCGGCTCGGGGGGCACCTAATCAGGTGAACATGTGCGATACATGGACAGTGAAATAT
The DNA here is from genome assembly GCF_019359855.2 of Lolium perenne. Taxonomy (NCBI): domain Eukaryota; kingdom Viridiplantae; phylum Streptophyta; class Magnoliopsida; order Poales; family Poaceae; genus Lolium; species Lolium perenne. Next base: position 49,179,677 of record NC_067244.2, read on the forward strand.
GGCGGGCCGATAGAAAAATCGGCCAGTAAAAAAAATGTACATGCAAGTCACAGCCGATGCACAGACATCGACTTGAGAAAATACGCGAAGGCAACAGTATACAAGTACAGCCGATACAAAGACATCGACTTCAGAATAAAAAGCCGATGCACAGCCATCGACTGTGGAGGTACAAGTTCAACAAAGCATTTATTAGTTTACACAGAGAGGCTCTACTGAAGAAACGCGTTGAGGGCATGAAGGGCGTCAGCGCGGATACGATCCACCTCGGCGATCTCAGCCTCGTCGTCCTCGTCTTTGCCCATCACCAGCTGACCGCTCAGGGCACGAATTTCAGCCAGATCGGTCTTCAGATCCGTTGTGAGGCCTTTTGCTTCCTCTTGAGAGCGGGCAATAAGAGCTTCCTTGTCTTGGATAAGCTGCTTGGTCACCCTGACCCGCTCTTCAAGGTCCTCCAGTTCCTTACGCAGGGTTTCGAGTTTGGCACTGTTGGCAGAGGTGTCAGTTTTGGCGTCCAAGGCAGCCTTTTTCTCGTTGAGCCGTTGACACTTGTCTGCAATATCGGCTCTCAACGGTAGCTGGGCGTGGCGAAGGTTAATTCTTTGACGAGCCGACTGCACCCTTGACCTGAAGACTGATAGAGTCACAGCTGGCCAAAGTTTCACCTGCAGTGTCACTGGGAGATGGGGCTGGATGTCTTCGAGAATGCCCTTTACTTCCTCGGGGTTTTCAACCAGGGTCTCAACTGAGGAAGAGAGCCAAGCCTTGAGACGCTGGAGTGGACCATGGGCCGTGCTAGGACTTGGCTCTTCACCTGCCTTGGAAGTAGCTGGTTCGATGGATTCAGGATCGAACGTCAGCAAGCTTGAGAGATCACAACCCTGACAGATGAACAAGAACAGCATTAGTATACAGCAAAAGAAGAGGGTAGAGCCAAGGGAATGGAGCGTACCTCTCCCAAGATGGGAGGGACAGCCGATGTTGTGGTGATCGGCTTTTCCGTGGGCTTGGTTAGGTTGGCCACCTTGTCAGCCGTGCTCTTTGAAGTTGCTAGGTCTAGCGTGGCGGATGGCATCAGTATCTCTTCGATGTCCCCGCTAGAGGTCTCAATAGTCTACAAAAGGAAGTGATTAGCCGATCCGAGTGGCAATGGGGCAGCATGAAATATAAACTAGGCGAGTAATTACATTTGAAACCTCCTGGCTTGGTGAAGAAGCTCGTGGGTCTTTGCGAGCCCTCTTGACGCATCGACGCTTCACGCGTGACCCTGTTCTGATCGGAGCTAGAAAGGCAGCAGGTTCGGGAGCTGACCTTTTCTTAGAAGCCGACGCTGGCGAGTCCGTCTGGCTCTGTGTGGTGGTTCTCCCAGAGTTACCTAGGCTCGAGTCCCTTCGACTGGACTGTGCCTCCCCGCTGGAGTTCATTATGCTAGTCAAGTGGATTTTACTTATGTGATCTCCGGAGACTCCTTGTCCCACGTGTGTAAAGGTGACAGTGTGTGCACCGTGTGGGTCTCTTAGGCTATATTTCACAGAATACTTATTCACTGTTATGAATGGCGTAGTGAAGTGCTTATTTATATCTCTTTATGATTGCAATGTGTTTTGTATCACAATTTATCTGTGTGCTACTCTAGTGATGTTATTAAAGTACTCTATTCCTCCTGCACGGTGTAATGGTGACAGTGTGTGCATCGTGTAGTACTTGGCGTAGGTTATGATTGTGATCTCTTGTAGATTATGAAGTTAACTATTGCTATGATAGTATTGATGTGACTTATTCCTCCTTTCGTAGCGTGAAGGTGACAGTGTGCATGCTATGTTAGTACTTGGTTTAGTTGTGTTGATCTGTCGTGCACTCTAAGGTTATTTAAATATGAACATCGAATATTGTGGAGCTTGTTAACTCCGGCATTGAGGGTTCGTGTAATCCTACACAGTTAGTGGTGTTCATCATCCAACAAGAGAGTGTAGAGTCTAGCATCTATTTATTTATTCTATTATGTGATCAATGTTGAGAGTGTCCACTAGTGAAAGTATGATCCCTAGGCCTTGTTCCTAAATACTGCTATCGCTGCTTGTTACTGTTTTACTACATCTCTACTGCCTGCAATATTACCACCATCAACCACACACCAGTCCTGGACAGCAAAGCACTTTTCTGGTGCCGTTGCTACTGCTCATATATATTCATACCACCTGTATTTCACTATCTCTTCGCCGAACTAGTGCACCTATTAGGTGTGTTGGGGACACAAGAGACTTCTTGCTTTGTGGTTGCAGGGTTGCATGAGAGGGATATCTTTGACCTCTTCCTCCCTGAGATCGATAAACCTTGGGTGATCCACTTAAGGGAAACTTGCTGCTGTTCTACAAACCTCTGCTCTTGGAGGCCCAACACTGTCTACAAGAATAGAAGCTCCCGTAGACATCAAGCACTTTTCTGGCGCCGTTGCCGGGGAGGAAAGGTAAAAGGCACTCATACTCCGGTTCCTGTACTTTTCCTCGGCGCCATTGTGTTTGTGCTCGAAGCTATTTCCTTTAGATCCTGCAATTGCATCTTTTTGTTTCTTGTTTACACTAGTTAGGCATAATGGAAAACAACAAAAATATGAGAGATCTTTATGAACTTTATCTTGAATTAGGACATGATGTGTTTGAAGAGAGAATTAAAAAACCCATGGAACTTTATATGCATGCTAATGGGAATGTTATTAATATGAATGCTTTGAACACTATTGTTGCTAATGCTATGGAAAATTCTAAGCTTGGGGAAGCTGGCTTTGATGAGCATGGTCTTTTTAGTCCCCCGGGCATTGAGGAGAAAATTTACTTTGATGATACTTTGCCTCCTATTTATGATGATTATAATGATAGTAGCCTTTTGGTGCCACCTGTTATGGAGGATAAATTTGATTATGATTACAATATTCCTCCTATATTTGATGATGAGAATAATAATGATAGCTACTTTGTTGAATTTGCTCCCACTACAACTAATAAAATTGATTATGCTTATGTGGAGAGTAATAATTTTATGCATGAGACTCAAGATAAGAATGTTTCATTTGATAGTTATATTGTTGAGTTTGCTCATGTTGCTACTGAAAGTTATTATGAGAGAGGAAAATATGGTTGTAAAAATTTTCATGTTACTAAAATGCCTCTCTATGTGCTGAAATTTTTGAAGCTACACTTGTTTTATCTTCCTGATCTTGTCACTTTGCTCTTCATGAATTTATTTGTGTACAAGATTCCTTTTCATTGGAAGCATGTTAGACTTAAATGTGTTTTGAATTTGCTTCTTGATGCTCTCTTTTGCTTCAAATACTATTTCTTGCGAGTGCATCATTAAAACTGCTGAGCCCATCTTAATGGCTATAAAGAAAGAACTTCTTGGGAGATAACCCATGTGTTTATTTTGCTACAGAAATTTTGTTTTATATTTGTGTCTTGGAAGTTGTTACTACTGTAGCAACCTCTCCTTATCTTAGTTTTGTGTTTTGTTGTGCCAAGTAAAGTCGTTGATAGAAAGGTTCATACTAGATTTGGATTACTGCGCAGAAACAGATTTCTTTGCTGTCACGAATCTGGGCAAAATTCTCTGTAGGTAACTCAGAAAATTATGCCAATTTACGTGAGTGATCCTCAGATATGTACGCAACTTTCATTCAATTTGAGCATTTTCATTTGAGCAAGTCTGGTGCCTCAATAAAATTCGTCTTTACGGACTGTTCTGTTTTGACAGATTCTGCCTTTTATTTCGCATTGCCTCTTTTGCTATGTGGGATGGATTTCTTTGTTCCATTAACTTCCAGTAGCTTTGGGCAATGTCCAGAAGTGTTAAGAATGATTGTGTCACCTCTGAACATGTGAATTTTTGATTATGCACTAACCATCTAATGAGTTTGTTTCGAGTTTGGTGTGGAGGAAGTTTTCAAGGGTCAAGAGAGGAGGATGATACAATATGATCAAGAAGAGTGAAAGCTCTAAGCTTGGGGATGCCCCGGTGGTTCATCCCTTCATATTTCAAGAAGACTCAAGTGTCTAAGCTTGGGGATGCCCAAGGCATCCCCTTCTTCATCGAAAACATTATCAGGTTCCTCCCCTGAAACTATATTTTTATTCCGTCACATCTTATGTGCTTTGCTTGGAGCGTCTGTATGCTTTTGTTTTTTGCTTTTGTTTGAATAAATGCTTGTGTGGGAGAGAGACACGCTCCGCTGGTTCATATGAACACATGTGTTCTTAGCTTTTAATTTTCATGGCGAAGTTGAAACTGCTTCGTTAATTGTTATATGGTTGAATACGGAAAATGCTACATGTAGTAATTGCTATAATGTCTTGGATAATGTGATACTTGGCAATTGTTGTGCTCATGTTTAAGCTCTTGCATCATATACTTTGCACCTATTAATGAAGAAATACATAGAGCATGCTAAAATTTGGTTTGCATATTTGGTCTCTCTAAAGTCTAGATAATTTCTAGTGTTGAGTTTGAACAACAAGGAAGACGGTGTAGAGTCTTATAATGTTTACAATGTGTCTTTTATGTGAGTTTTGCTGCACCGGTTCATCCTTGTGTTTGTTTCAAATAAGCCTTGCTAGCCTAAGCCTTGTATCGAGAGGGAATACCTCTCATGCATCCAAAATACTTGAGCCAACCACTATGCCATTTGTGTCCACCATACCTACCTACTACATGGTATTTCTCCGCCATTCCAAAGTAAATTGCTTGAGTGCTACCTTTAAACAATTCAAAATTTATTACCTCTGATTTGTGTCAATGTTTTATAGCTCATGAGGAAGTATGTGGTGTTTATCTTTCAATCTTGTTGGGCAACTTTCACCAATGGACTAGTGGCTTCATCCGCTTATCCAATAATTTTGCAAAAAGAGCTGGCAATGGGATTCCCAGTCCCAAATTAATTAACAAAAATAGACACTCCTCCATGGTATGTGATTGTTGGACGGCACCTGAGTATTCGGTTAGCCATGGCTTGAGAAAGCAAAGGTGGGGAGGAGTGTCATCATAATAAAACTAAAATAAAAAGGCACTCCTTCATGGTATGAGATTGTTGGCAGGCACCCGAAGGATTTGGTTAGCCATGGTTGGTGAAAGAAAGGTTGGAAGGAGTGCCACACAAAAATAAAATAAAATGGGAGCCGCTCTTTGAAGGTTTGTCTGGCAAGGGGGTTAGAGTGCCCACTGCCATTCGTTGACAACAACAAACACCTCTCAAAATTTTACTTTTATTGCTCTCTATATGTTTTCAAAATCAAAGCTCTAGCACAAATATAGCAATCGATGCTTTCCTCTTTGAAGGACCATTCTTTTACTTTTATTGTTGAGTCAGTTCACCTATCTCTCTCCACCTCAAGAAGCAAACACTTGTGTGAACTGTGCATTGATTCCTACATACTTGCATATTGCACTTGTTATATTACTTTACATTGACAATATCCATGAGATATACATGTTATAAGTTGAAAGCAACCGCTGAAACTTCATCTTCCTTTGTGTTGCTTCAATGCCTCTACTATGAATTATTGCTTTATGAGTTAACTTTTATGCAAGACTTATTGATGCTTGTCTTGAAGTACTATTCATGAAAAGTCTTTGCTATATGATTCAGTTGTTTACTCATGTCATTTACATTGTTTTGATCGCTACATTCATTACATATGCTTACAATAGTATGATCAAGGTTATGATGGCATGTCACTCCAGAAATTATCTTTGTTATCGTTTACCTGCTCGGGACGAGCAGAAACTAAGCTTGGGGATGCTGATACGTCTCCGACGTATCGATAATTTCTTATGTTCCATGCCACATTATTGATGATATCTACATGTTTTATGCATACTTTATGTCATATTTATGCGTTTTCCGGAACTAACCTATTGACGAGATGCCGAAGGGCCAGTTCCTGTTTTCTGCTGTTTTTGGTTTCAGAAATCCTAGTAAGGAAATATTCTCGGAATCGGACGAAATCAACGCCCAGCATCTTAGAATCCCCGGAAGCATCCAGAGCACCCGAGAGTCGCCAGAGTGGACCCACAGTGGGGCCCAGGAGGTAGGCCGGCGCGGCCCAGGCCCTGGCCGCGCCGCCCTATCATCTCACCGCCTCGTCGCCCCTCCGACTCCGCCTCTTCGCCTATAAAAAGGTCCCTGACCTAAAACCTCGATACAGAAAAGCCACGGTACGAGAAACCTTCCAGAGCCGCCGCCATCGCGAAGCCAAGATCTGGGGGACATGAGTCTCTGTTCCGGCACGCCGCCGGGACGGGGAAGTGCCCCCGGAAGGCTTCTCCATCGACACCACCGCCATCTCCATCAACGCTGCTGTCTCCCATGAGGAGGGAGTAGTTCTCCATCGAGGCTCGGGGCTGTACCGGTAGCTATGTGGTTAATCTCTCTTCCTATGTACTTCAATACAATAATCTCATGAGCTGCCTTACATGATTGAGATTCATATGATGATGCTTGTAATCTAGATGTCATTATGCTAGTCAAGTGGATTTTACTTATGTGATCTCCAGAGACTCCTTGTCCCACGTGTGTAAAGGTGACAGTGTGTGCACCGTGTGGGTCTCTTAGGCTATATTTCACAGAATACTTATTCACTGTTATGAATGGCGTAGTGAAGTGCTTATTTATATCTCTTTATGATTGCAATGTGTTTTGTATCACAATTTATATGTGTGCTACTCTAGTGATGTTATTAAAGTACTCTATTCCTCCTGCACGGTGTAATGGTGACAGTGTGTGCATCGTGTAGTACTTGGCGTAGGTTATGATTGTGATCTCTTGTAGATTATGAAGTTAACTATTGCTATGATAGTATTGATGTGACTTATTCCTCCTTTCGTAGCGTGAAGGTGACAGTGTGCATGCTATGTTAGTACTTGGTTTAGTTGTGTTGATCTGTCGTGCACTCTAAGGTTATTTAAATATGAACATCGAATATTGTGGAGCTTGTTAACTCCGGCATTGAGGGTTCGTGTAATCCTACACAGTTAGTGGTGTTCATCATCCAACAAGAGAGTGTAGAGTCTAGCATCTATTTATTTATTCTGTTATGTGATCAATGTTGAGAGCGTCCACTAGTGAAAGTATGATCCCTAGGCCTTGTTCCTAAATACTGCTATCGCTGCTTGTTACTGTTTTACTACATCTCTACTGCCTGCAATATTACCACCATCAACCACACACCAGTCCTGGACAGCAAAGCACTTTTCTGGTGCCGTTGCTACTGCTCATATATATTCATACCACCTGTATTTCACTATCTCTTCGCCGAACTAGTGCACCTATTAGGTGTGTTGGGGACACAAGAGACTTCTTGCTTTGTGGTTGCAGGGTTGCATGAGAGGGATATCTTTGACCTCTTCCTCCCTGAGATCGATAAACCTTGGGTGATCCACTTAAGGGAAACTTGCTGCTGTTCTACAAACCTCTGCTCTTGGAGGCCCAACACTGTCTACAAGAATAGAAGCTCCCGTAGACATCACCTGTGCATTGGCATGCCCTGCAAACCTGTTCAACGCCTGAAAAGTTCGACAGTCTTTCTGCAAGTGTCCTGACTGCCTCTTTCCATTGTTGTCGAGATAAAAGTGCATTTGGCATGGTCCGTTCATCATATCTTCGGGAGATATGTACGGCCTCTGGAACCTTGGACCATTACTTTGCCTACCTGGACGGGGGGCGTCCTTGTATTCGTTGCGCTGCTCACCGCTGTTTTGATAATCATCGCGATTGTTTCCTCCATTATTTCCTCGAAATCCAGCCAATATTTGGCCGGGAGCATCATAATCTGAGGACTATCGAGGGAATCATCGTCTATTTTGAAAATTTCGGTTGCGGTCCTAATCAGGCGACCTGTGCCGTTTGTTGTGAACAGCATCTTCTCCATCCGCCCACATATTCGCTATTTCCATGAGTGCTACTATTGTCTTTGGATTGGTTCTCCCCAAATCCTCGACAAAGTCTCTCCTTCGGATACCAGCAACGAATGCATCTATCGCCCTCTCGTCAGATATATTTTCCGCCGAGTTTTTAATGATGTTCAACCTTTGGATGTACGTTCTCATTGACTCTTCGTGTTTCTGCCTGCAAGCCCTCAATTGCTCCAATGATGCAGGCTTCTTACATGTGGATCGAAAATTCTTTACGAATATATCCTCGAAACTTTCCCAGCTATCGATAGACCCAGGAGACAGCTTCTTTATCCACGATCGTGCGGCACCACTCAAGTGCACTTGAATGCTCTGCACGGATGTTGCTCTAGTTCCACCCACTAACTTTACCGTCTCGAGATAATCAATTAGCCAATCCTTAGGATCCTGCGATCCACCGATTTTTTTGTAATTATCGGATAGCTTAAACCCTGATGGAACTCGAGTTCTGTGGACTCGTCTCGTAAAGCACGGGAGTCCGCACATATCTTCTTCATCAACCTCTGGTGAGTGCAGACGTTCCCTTCTTTCCTGTTGTGCTCTGTCCACTCTTGCTTGCGTTGTTGTGTCTCTTGCCCCACTTGCTCTCGCAGGATGTTGCACCGCTACAGCAGGTCGTGGACTATTTTGCCTTGCAGATCCTTCGGGAGGCGTATTTGCAAACGCCGTTCCCATGGCTCCAACTCCTGCCATGACCATGTTATATAACGCTTCTCTTGGATCTCCGGGAGGTGGCCTGGATGCTAGGATGAAATCTTGTGTCGCCATGTATCCAGCTTCTAGTGTTTTGGGAATAATATTCCCCCTCGTGTCGATCGACATAAAGGACATGTCGAGGTTTTGAATTAAATTCTCCCTGTCAGCCTCAGGTATATTTTGCAGCCGAGATCTTGCTCTATTTCGGGCTGCTCTGTGACTATCTCCCGAAGTACCTGACTGTCGGCTGAGCTCTGCCCTACTTCGGCTTGACGCGGAAGCTGCCTCATTTCTTCTATTAAGCTCAGCTGTCTGCTTTTCTAATTCTCGTCCAATACGGGCGAGTCTATATTGTTATGCTTGCAACTCTTCCGCGGTAGCAGTTGTGTTCATTGGCTCTGTACCGTCCATGGCTCTGTACCGTCCATGGCTCTTGCGGCCCTGTCCCAGGCCGATTGTGGGAGTTGAACCCTTAGAGGCGGTGTAGGCCCGACATATTTAGTGCCTAAACCTCGCCTGAGATCAGCGGGATTGACGTATGGATTTCCCACATCATCGAAAGCCTCTGACGTCTCCTCTGCACGACTTGCTTCTCCAACTACATAGATTTGATGGTATTTTGAAGTTGTCCCTTTGCTGGGATTGGTGACACCGTCGTATAGATCGGTGAAGACCTCCCGAACAGAGGCAGATCTGTCGACGAAGTTATAGCTGCCGACGCTGTCTGAGTCGCTGCTTATATTGGAGTCCGCAAACGACTCGAAGCACATGTCGCCGAAGATCTTGACAATTTCTCCGCTTGTGGACGATTTGTCGAAGAGCGGTGATGAGATTTCCTCGGCGTCGATCTTGAACAATGATGATGATCCCGAAAAATCGGAATCGACCGCCGATAATCCCGACGAAATCGGAACCTCGAGACGATATGATCCTTCTTTCTCGACGCGGAAGTGGAACCTTCCGAATGTCATCTCCATAGGCTCCTCCATATACGCATATGCATCCAAATGGGAGGGCGGGTATAGAACAAAATCTACTTGATCAGTTTCGATCTGTTTACCTCTATCTATCGCGTTGCTTGCTACCAAAGAAGTCGACGATCTTGAACGTGCCATCGAGATCAGCTCCTTGTCGCCTCTAGTTCCCACAGACGGCGCCAATTGACAAGGTATCGACTTGTCAATGCCTACAAGTTGTAGACTAGGGTTTTGTTGGAAGTAGAGGGCAAGTAGATCTCGAGAGTTTCAGCCGGAAAAGTACTCGACTGCTTATGAAAACTAGGGTTACGTGAACAGTGATTCCATCCTCTCTTTGTCCCTCAACTCCCCCTTATATAGGAGGCAGAGCCGAGTGTTTCGTATTACACAAGTTTACAGATTCCGGGAGACTCTTTGAGTTCAACCCGTAAAGTTACAAATCTCTTTATTCCTAATACAACTCTATCTTTCCTTAACAGCTAATTGGGCTTCCGATCTTCATATTCTTCGACTTCATGGGCCTTCAATAAACCCCAGGTACCTTCTTCGGCAGGCCCATTGGGGATGCCTATGTCACCCATGTTGGGTATTGTGGGGGGTACTTTCAAATTGGAATGGTATCGCATCCGAACCCAACCATCAGTTTTTGTAAAGTTCACCATGTCATTCACAAGTCACATTCACCTTCAAAATATTTCAATAGAATGACTCATCATTCCAAGGTTTTCAAAGTCATTTCATTTCACATGTTCCCATCTAGAGTAGTCAATTTTATCTGTTAGCACTAGCAACTAGTCATGAGGGGTGCTAATCAGCTTGTATTGCTCTAGGCTAAGTTTGATGCTCTTGTACTACTCCATATCTAGACCAAGTGAATCATGAATCAAAAGTAAACTTTGATAAACCAAAGTCAAAATTTGTAAGGTAAAAACTTGGGATAGGATCATTAAGCATAAGGTAATATGTAATGGTGCCTTGCTCTTGTAAAGCTTTGCACTTGGGTATCTTGCAAGAATATTAGCTTGCCTTGGTTGGTGAAGTGATCAAAGTTCTCTTCTTCCTCTTCAAAGTAGACCTCCTCTTCTTGGTAGTCTCTGGTACTAGCGTCTATAAACGAATACGAGGATAACAATCACCAATCAATACTTAAGGGGACTACTTAGCCTTAATGACTCACTCAAGATGATCTATCATCATCACAAACATCCATACTAGGGTTTTACTTCTATTTACTTTGAAAAATAATTTCCTCTCGTTGAAATGTTTATTAGGGTTTTTATTTATTATCCTCGAGAAACAATTTCCTCTCATTGAATCTTGTTAAGATTTAATCTCCTCAAATAATAAGGTATGAGTACATGTTGACCAAGGTCAACACTTCATATTTATCATTTGGGGAAAATGATTTAAATGAGATACTTCACCTCATGCAATTTAAATATTACTATGGAACAATTTAATATTACTAAGTATTTAAATATGACGTGCTATAAATGTAGGTTATTTCTTCATATTGGATTAATTAGGACAATGGTTTAAATGAGAGATTATCTCCCATACTATTTAAATAATTAAATTTTGATAATTTAATTGGACTAGAAATGGCCACATAGCCATTATTTTGTTCTACCCATGATCATACGAAACAACCATATCATATTTTTACATAAACAATTATAGTATTTGAAATGTGAATTATGAAAATTTGAATCGCCTCAAAATTCATCATGGTTGATTTTTAATAATTATTGGAAGTTTGAAAACTTACTACCTTGTTATTTTTATCACATCTATTATACAAAGAATCTAGGTTTGAGACCAGTGGGGTTTGATAGAAAATTTCACAAGCTTTCCAAATATATAAATTTCATCAAATTTGGCTCAGCGGATTTGAAGTTATTTAATTTCTATCACAGCACCAGTATTGAATTTCATTGAACAATTTAATTCGAATTGTTTGAATTCAAATGAATGGGCCTGCGCGGGAAAGCTAGCTGGGCCACAGGGAGAAAAATGACTTGGGCCGGCCCACTTCGCGTCCAGCACGAGCAGGCCGCCTGACAGGGTGGGACCCAGCTGTCAGCGAGTCTTAAACAACGAACCGGTATGGGCGAATGAGGGGCGTAGGATTAGATCGACGATCGACGGCTGAGGAGCGTCGTCGTCTCCAGCGAGAAGGGAGCTTACTGGCGGCGAGGGTTGGGGTCCGGCAAGCTCTTCGGTGGTCGGAGAACGGCGGCATTGACGCGAGGCGATGTTGCGGACGATGGCGAGGCGAATGGTGGTCGTGGGAGCGGCTGGGGTGGACGAATTCGTCGGCTTGATCTGCGGCGGTTCCGCGGACTGCGGCGTGCAATCGAGCGGCTCTGGTGGCTAATGTGGAGCGGCGAGGGGACGAGGAGGCTGAGAAGAGAGAGGGGAGTGGAGAGGTGTGAAGAAATTGTCCAGGGAGTACTAGTATTTATAGGGTGGAGGGGTGCTGCGGGGGTGCGCATGCGGTCAATCATGGCGGCGACGTTTGGAGCAACGAAGGGGCAAGGAGAGGTGCGCATGGGATGGCCAGCATCATGGCGCAGAGAAAAGGTGAGGGGATTGCTCGGGATCATGCCGCATCTGCCATGGTACTGGCGGAGAATCTTTGAAGAGGACGACGGAGATGGTGCACGTGCAGGCGCTCGAGCGTGTCTACGCGCTAGCTGGAGAGGTGGTGGTGCCTGATGCAGAGGGAGAAGAGTAGGGGAGGACGGAGGAGATGGGGCGTGGCCATGCCTTGGCGCGTCCAGAGCGTGGTGATCACGCCGGATGGCACGCCTGGGCGTTCTGGGCGCGTGCTGGGCTGGCCAATGCCAGCCTCTCGCGTGCTAGGGCTGGGCTTGGTGATGATCAGGGTGTCCAGGAGATTCTGCGGGACAAGAAGAAAGTGAGAGGAAGAGGCGGGGGTGATGAATGGCATGAGGGCCGACATGGTGCACGGCATGGGGATGCTCTGGTCATCTCCTTGCTTTAATCACCACGGGCAAGTCCTTGCATTGGTCCAGGAGACACATGAGATCAATAATCATCACAAAGCAAAAGAGGTTTAGGCAAAGATCCACTGGATAAAGGAGCGTGTCAAATCCAATTTTGTGCCTGCCAGATGTTCGACACAATGGCCGCATGAAGAAAACATTTGAATTTTGCAAATATTTTTGGTGGAGTTGATTTGAATAAAGTTTGGAGCAGAATGGTGGTGGTGGTGGTGTGCAAAGTTGAGTTGGTTTGTGAGATTTCAAAAAGTGGATGATCTTCTCTTTGTTTCAAGGTTGCCATTTGTCACTCTTATATTAAGCAATGGGGGCAGAGTCAACTATGGTGGTCAACACAAAAAGTGTTCATCTTGATATGATCTTGGATGAGGTGGAAAGAATTGGGAGGGTTTAGTTTAAGATTCTTTTAATCCAGGGGCTCAAAGTGGGTATGATGATATAAATTTCAGATTTGACCATTATCTCATGTGAGCTCAATTTGATTTCAAATTTGATTTGATTTGAGTTTCTTTGATTCAAAAGTGATTCTTATTAGTTTAGGAACATTTCCAAAACATTGAAACAAACTAAGAAGGCCTAGGTTAAAGATTTACAAAAATGGCCATAGCCTCATATGTGTGTTATTTTCATTTTTCCTTTCTTTGGTTTTGGGTTTCTCTTTGATCACAAAGTATTCCTTTGGGTTCATTTAAGGTTAGGTTGAGTTTGGTAAGGGTTTCAAACCATTTGGGTAGAGTATGAGGGCATAGGGCAAGATTTGCCATTATGGCTATGTGCCACATATGCCTCTATGCATATTTTTATTTTATTTTTATTTCACATTTGATTTAGTTGGTAAGTACTAGGTTGGGTTTGTTGAGGCCTTTCAAACCATCTAAACAAGGTAGAGCGTGGTGATGCGTGTAGTTGACACGTCCGTTGGGAACCCCAAGAGGAAGGTGTGATGCGCACAGCGGCAAGTTTCCCTCAGTAAGAAACCAAGGTTTAATCGAACCAGTAGGAGTCAAGAAGCACGTTGAAGGTTGATGGCGGCGGGATGTAGTGCGGCGCAACACCAGAGATTACGGCGCCAACGTGGAACCTGCACAACACAACCAAAGTACTTTGCCCCAACGAAATAGTGAGGTTGTCAATCTCACCGGCTTGCTATAACAAAGGATTAACCGTATTGTGTGGAAGATGATTGTTTGCAGAAAACAGTAGAACAGTATTGCAGTTGATTGTATTTCAGTATAGAGAATTGGACCGGGGTCCACAGTTCACTAGAGGTGTCTCTCCCATAAGATAAACAGCATGTTGGGTGAACAAATTACAGTTGGGCAATTGACAAATAAAGAGGGCATGACCATGCACATACATATTATGATGAGTATAGTGAGATTTAATTGGGCATTACGACAAAGTACATAGACCGCTATCCAAAGATGCATCTATGCCTAAAAAGTCCACCTTCAGGTTATCATCCGAACCCCTCCGCATTAAGTTGCTAACAACAGACAATTGCATTAAGTATTGCGCGTAATGTAATCAAAGTGACTACATCCTCGAACATAGCACCAATGTTTTATCCCTAGTGGCAACAAAGACATCCATAACCTTAGAGGTTCTTGTCACTCCTCCAGATTCACGGAGACATGAACCCACTATCGAGCATAAATACTCCCTCTTGGAGTTACTAGCATCAACTTGGCCAGAGCATCTACTAATAACGGAGAGCATGCAAGATCATAAACAACACATAGACATGAATTGATAATCAACATAACATAGTATTCTCTATTCATCGGATCCCAACAAACGCAACATATAGAATTACAGATAGATGATCTTGATCATGTTAGGCAGCTCACAAGACCCGACAATTAAGCACAATGGGGAGAAGGCAACCATCTAGCTACTGCTATGGACCCATAGTCCAGGGGTAGACTACTCACTCATCACTCCAGAGGCGACCATGGCGGCGTAGAGTCCTCCGGGAGATGATTCCCCTCTCCGGCAGGGTGCCGGAGGCGATCTCCTGAATCCCCCGAGATGGGATTGGCGGCGGCGGCGTCTCTGGAAGGTTTTCCGTATCGTGGCTCTCGATCGGGGGTTTCGCGACGGAGGCTTTAAGTAGGCGGAAGGGCAGGTCAGGGGGCCACACGAGGGCCCCACACCACAGGTCGGCGCGGCCAAGGCCTGGGCCGCGCCGCCCTAGGGTGTGGCCACCTCGTGGCCCCACTTCGTCTCCTCTTCGGTCTTCTGGAAGCTTCGTGGCAAAATAGGACCCTGGGCGTTGATTTCGTCCAATTCCGAGGATATTTCGTTACTAGGATTTCTGAAACCAAAAACAGCAGAAAATAGCAACTGGCTCTTCGGCATCTTGTTAATAGGTTAGTTCCAGAAAATGCACGAATATGACATAAAGTGTGCATAAAACATGTAGATATCATCAATAATGTGGCATGGAACATAAGAAATTATCGATACGTCGGAGACGTATCAGCATCCCCAAGCTTAGTTCTGCTCGTCCCGAGCAGGTAAAACGATAACAAAGATAATTTCTGGAGTGACATGCCATCATAACCTTGATCATACTATTTGTAAAGCATATGTAGTGAATGCAGCGATCAAAACAATGTAAATGACATGAGTAAACAAGTGAATCATAAAGCAAAGACTTTTCATGAATAACACTTCAAGACAAGCATCAATAAGTCTTGCATAAGAGTTAACTCATAAAGCAATAAATAAAAGTAAAGGTATTGAAGCAACACAAAGGAAGATTAAGTTTCAGCGGTTGCTTTCAACTTATAACATGTATATCTCATGGATAATTGTCAACATAGAGTAATATAATAAGTGCAATATCCAAGTATGTAGGAATCAATGCACAGTTCACACAAGTGTTTGCTTCTTGAGGTGGAGAGAAATAGGTGAACTGACTCAACATAAAAGTAAAAGAATGGTCCTCCATAGAGGAAAAGCATCGATTGCTATATTTGTGCTAGAGCTTTGATTTTGAAAACATGAAACAATTTTGTCAACGGTAATAATAAAGCATATGAGTTATGTAAATTATATCTTACAAGTTGCAAGCCTCATGCATAGTATACTAATAGTGCCCGCACCTTGTCCTAATTAGCTTGGACTACCGGATCATCGCAATACACATGTTTTAACCAAGTGTCACAATGGGGTACCTCCATGCCGCCTGTACAAAGGTCTAAGGAGAAAGCTCGCATTTTGGATTTCTTGCTTTTGATTATTCTCAACTTAGACATCCATACCGGGACAACATGGACAATAGATAATGGACTCCTCTTTAATGCATAAGCATGTGGCAACAATTATTATTCTCATATGAGATTGAGGATATATGTCCAAAACTGAAACTTCCACCATGAATCATGGCTTTAGTTAGCGGCCCAATGTTCTTCTCTAACAATATGCATGCTTAACCATAAGGTGGTAGATCTCTCTTACTTCAGACAAGACGGACATGCATAGCAACTCACATGATATTCAACAAAGAATAGTTGATGGCGTCCCCAGAAACATGGTTATCGCACAACAAGCAACTTAATAAGAGATAAAGTGCATAAGTACATATTCAATACCACAATAGTTTTTAAGCTATTTGTCCCATGAGCTATATATTGCAAAGGCGAATGATGGAATTTAAAGGTAGCACTCAAGCAATTTACTTTGGAATGGCGGAGAAATACCATGTAGTAGGTAGGTATGGTGGACACAAATGGCATAGTGGTTGGCTCAAGTATTTTGGATGCATGAGAGGTATTCCCTCTCGATACAAGGCTTAGGCTAGCAAGGCTTATTTGAAACAAACACAAGGATGAACCAGTGCAGCAAAACTCACATAAAAGACACATTGTAAACATTATAAGACTCTACACCGTCTTCCTTGTTGTTCAAACTCAATACTAGAAATTATCTAGACCTTAGAGAGACCAAATATGCAAACCAAATTAGCAAGCTCTAGGTGTTTCTTCATTAATGGGTGCAAAGTATATGATGCAAGAGCTTAAACATGAGCACAACAGTTGCCAAGTATCACATTATCTAAGACATTTTAGCAATTACTACATGTATCATTTTCCAATTCCAACCATATAACAATTTAACGAAGAAGAAACTTCGCCATGAATACTATGAGTAAAGCCTAAGGACATACTTGTCCATATGCTACAGCGGAGCGTGTCTCTCTCCCACAAAGTGAATGCTAGGATCCATTTTATTCAAACAAAACAAAAACAAAAACAAACCGATGCTCCAAGCAAAGCACATAAGATGTGATGGAATAAAAATATAGTTTCAGGGGAGGAACCTGATAATGTTGTCGATGAAGAAGGGGATGCCTTGGGCATCCCCAAGCTTAGACGCTTGAGTCTTCTTGATATATGCAGGGGTGAACCACCGGGGCATCCCCAAGCTTAGAGCTTTCACTCTCCTTGATCATGTTGTATCATCTCCCTCTCTTGATCCTTGAAAACTTCCTCCACACCAAACTCGAAACAACTCATTAGAGGGTTAGTGGACAATAAAAATTAACATGTTCAGAGGTGACATAATCATTCTTAACACTTCTGGACATTGCACAAAGCTACTGAAAGTCAATGGAATAGAAATATCCATCAAACATAACAAAACTGGCAATGCGAAATAAAAGGCAGAATCTGTCAAAACAGAACAGTTCGTATTGACGAATTTTATCGAGGCACCAGACTTGCTCAAATGAAAATGCTCAAATTTAATGAAAGTTGCGTACATATCTGAGGATCACTCACGTAAATTGGCATAATTTTCTGAGTTACCTACAGAGAAAACAGCCCAGATTCGTGACAGCAAAGAAATCTGTTTCTGCGCAGTAATCCAAATCTAGTATGAACTTTACTATCAACGACTTTACTTGGCACAATAAAACACTAAACTAAGATAAGGAGAGGTTGCTACAGTAGTAAACAACTTCCAAGACACAAAATAAAAAACAAAGTACTGTAGTAAAAACATGGGTTGTCTCCCATAAGCGCTTTTCTTTAACGCCTTTCAGCTAGGCGCAGAAAGTGTGTATCAAGTATTATCAAGAGACAAAGTGTCAACATCATAATTTGTTCTAATAATAGAATCAAAAGGTAACTTCATTCTCTTTCTAGGGAAGTGTTCCATACCTTTCTTGAGAGGAAATTGATATTTTATATTACCTTCCTTCATATCAATGATAGCACCAACAGTTCGAAGAAAAGGTCTTCCCAATATGATGGGACAAGATGCATTGCATTCAATATCCAAGACAACAAAATCAACGGGGACAAGGTTATTGTTAACGGTAATGTGAACATTATCAACTTTCCCCAAAGGTTTTGTTGTAGAATGATCAGCAAGATTAACATCCAAATAACAATTTTCCAATGGTGGCAAGTCAAGCATATCATAGACTTTCTTAGGCATAACAGAAATACTTGCACCAAGATCACATAAAGCATTACAATCAAAATCATTGACCCTCATTTTAATGATGGGTTCCCAACCATCCTCTAGCTTTCTAGGAATAGAAGTTTCAAGTTTTAGTTTCTCTTCTCTAGCTTTTATGAGAGCATTTGTAATATGTTTTGTGAAAGCCAAGTTTACAGCGCTAGCATTAGGACTTTTAGCAAGTTTTTGCAAGAACTTTATAACTTCAGAGATGTGGCAATCATCAAAATCTAAATCATTATGAGCTACAGCAATGGGATCATCATCCCCAAGGTTGGAAAAAATTTCAGCAGTTTTATCACAGGCAGCTTTCAAATAGCTTTTAGCAATTTCAGGCAATTTTGTACGCTTTGCACTAGGAGTAGAAACATTGCCAACACCAATTATTTTACCATTAATAGTAGGAGGTGCAGCAACATGTGAAGAGTCAACATTACTTGTGGTGGTAATAGTCCAAACTTTAGCTACATTTTTCTCTTTAGCTAGTTTTTCATTTTCTTCTCTATCCCACCTAGCACGCAATTCAGCCATCAATCTTATATTCTCATTAATTCTAACTTGGATGGCATTTGCTGTAGTAACAATCTTATTATGATGATTTTCATTAGGCATAACTTTCGATTTCAAAAGATCAACATCAGCAGCAAGACTATCGACTTTAGAAGCAAGTATATCAATTTTCCCAAGCTTTTCTTCAACAGATTTGTTAAAAGCAGTTTGTGTACTAATAAATTCTTTAAGCATAGCTTCAAGTCCAGGGGGTGTGTTCCTATTATTATTGTAAGAATTCCCATAAGAATTAGCATAACCGTTACCATTATTATAAGGATATGGCCTATAGTTATTACTAGAATTGTTCCGATAAGCATTGTTGTTGAAATTATTATTTTTAATGAAGTTTACATCAACATGTTCTTCTTGTGCAACCAATGAAGCTAATGGAACATTATTAGGATCAATATTAGTCCTATCATTCACAAGCATAGACATAATAGCATCAATCTTATCACTCAAGGAAGAAGTTTCTTCGACAGAATTTACCTTCTTACCTTGTGGAGCTCTTTCCGTGTGCCATTCGGAGTAATTGATCATCATATTATCAAGAAGCTTTGTTGCTTCACCAAGAGTGATGGACATAAAGGTACCTCCAGCAGCTGAATCCAATAGGTTCCGCGAAGAAAAATTCAGTCCTGCATAAAAGGTTTGGATGATCATCCAAGTAGTCAGTCCATGGGTTGGGCAATTTTTAACCAAAGATTTCATTCTTTCCCAAGCTTGAGCAACATGTTCACTATCCAATTGTTTAAAATTCATTATGCTACTCCTCAAAGATATAATTTTAGCAGGGGGATAATATCTACCAATAAAAGCATCCTTGCATTTAGTCCATGAATCAATACTATTCTTAGGCAGAGATAGCAACCAATCTTTAGCTCTTCCTCTTAATGAGAAAGGGAACAATTTTAATTTTATAATGTCACCATCTACATCCTTATACTTTTGCATTTCACATAGTTCAACAAAATTATTAAGATGGGTAGCATCATCATCAGAACTAACACCAGAAAATTGCTCTCGCATAACAAGATTCAGCAAAGCAGGTTTAATTTCAAAGAATTCTGCTGTAGTAGCAGGTGGAGCGATAGGTGTGCATAGGAAATCATTATTATTTGTGGTTGTGCAGTCACACAACTTAGTATTTTCAGGGGTGGCCATTTTAGCAGTAGTAAATAAAGCAAACTAGATAAAGTAAATGCAAGTAACTAATTTTTTTTGTGTTTTTGATATAGAGTGCAAGATAGCAAATAAAGTAAAACTAGCAACTAATTTTTTTGTATTTTGGTTTAGTGCAGCAAACAAAGTAGTAAATAAAACTAAGCAAGACAAAAACAAAGTAAAGAGATTGGGATGTGGAGACTCCCCTTGCAGCGTGTCTTGATCTCCCCGGCAACGGCGCCAGAAATTTGCTTGATGCGTGTAGTTGACACGTCCGTTGGGAACCCCAAGAGGAAGGTGTGATGCGCACAGCGGCAAGTTTCCCTCAGTAAGAAACCAAGGTTTAATCGAACCAGTAGGAGTCAAGAAGCACGTTGAAGGTTGATGGCGGCGGGATGTAGTGCGGCGCAACACCAGAGATTTCGGCGCCAACGTGGAACCTGCACAACACAACCAAAGTACTTTGCCCCAACGAAACAGTGAGGTTGTCAATCTCACCGGCTTGCTGTAACAAAGGATTAACCGTATTGTGTGGAAGATGATTGTTTGCAGAAAACAGTAGAACAGTATTGCAGTTGATTGTATTTCAGTATAGAGAATTGGACCGGGGTCCACAGTTCACTAGAGGTGTCTCTCCCATAAGATAAACAGCATGTTGGGTGAACAAGTTACAGTTGGGCAATTGACAAATAAAGAGGGCATGACCATGCACATACATATTATGATGAGTATAGTGAGATTTAATTGGGCATTACGACAAAGTACATAGACCGCTATCCAGCATGCATCTATGCCTAAAAAGTCCACCTTCAAAGTTATCATCCGAACCCCCTCCAGTATTAAGTTGCTAACAACAGACAATTGCATTAAGTATTGCGTGTAATGTAATCAGTGACTACATCCTCGAACATAGCACCAATGTTTTATCCCTAGTGGCAACAGCACATCCATAACCTTAGAGGTTCTTGTCACTCCTCCAGATTCACGGAGACATGAACCCACTATCGAGCATAAATACTCCCTCTTGGAGTTACTAGCATCAACTTGGCCAGAGCATCTACTAATAACGGAGATCATGCAAGATCATAAACAACACATAGACATGAATTGATAATCAACATAACATAGTATTCTCTATTCATCGGATCCCAACAAACGCAACATATAGAATTACAGATAGATGATCTTGATCATGTTAGGCAGCTCACAAGACCCGACAATTAAGCACAATGGGGAGAAGGCAACCATCTAGCTACTGCTATGGACCCATAGTCCAGGGGTAGACTACTCACTCATCACTCCGGAGGCGACCATGGCGGCGTAGAGTCCTCCGGGAGATGATTCCCCTCTCCGGCAGGGTGCCGGAGGCGATCTCCTGAATCCCCCGAGATGGGATTGGCGGCGGCGGCGTCTCTGGAAGGTTTTCCGTATCGTGGCTCTCGGTACTGGGGGTTTCGCGACGGAGGCTTTAAGTAGGCGGAAGGGCAGGTCAGGGGGCCACACGAGGGCCCCACACCACAGGTCGGCGCGGCCAAGGCCTGGGCCGCGCCGCCCTAGGGTGTGGCCACCTCGTGGCCCCACTCCGTCTCCTCTTCGGTCTTCTGGAAGCTTCGTGGCAAAATAGGACCATGGGCGTTGATTTCGTCCAATTCCGAGAATATTTCGTTACTAGGATTTCTGAAACCAAAAACAGCAGAAAACAGCAACTGGCTCTTCGGCATCTTGTTAATAGGTTAGTTCCAGAAAATGCACGAATATGACATAAAGTGTGCATAAAACATGTAGATATCATCAATAATGTGGCATGGAACATAAGAAATTATCGATACGTCGGAGACGTATCACGTGGCATAATTCATTATTTGCAAAACTAGCCATAAGCTCACATGAGCTCTTTTCTTATTTAATTTCTTTTTATTTTGTTTTATCTTGGATGGTGAAAAGAAAGTAAGGTTTAGGGTTTTAGGAACATTTGATAAGCATACCAACAATCATCATGCCAATAGCACAACATCTAAGCATGAGTATTATGCATAGCACCTTATTTAATAAAAGTTTTTGTTGGTTCTCATTTTTGGAAATAGGGAAATTCATTTTCTCTTTGTTTTCAAATTTGGGATGTTACACATGCCAAAGTCTATGCCACAGTCTAGACAAGCTTCCTTTTGCGTCACTATAGTCATGGAACATTTTACTCGTATCCAACACCAATCAACTTATTTGAAATAACTCTTAGAGATGAAAATCAATATGTACCAGAGAGATAATCATACATAAATAAAACATACTAACGAGTTCTGAACAAAATTAAAATCAAAAACCAGGAGCTAAACGCAGTACTAGAAAACTAGAACACTCGCAGAACAATAAGAGGGAAAACTAGAGCGTTCTATGCAATTAAAATGGAGTGTGTCTCTCTTCCACACAACAATGATAGGATCCAACCATATTCTACAACAAGCAAAACAAAAAACAAAAATAAAGACGCTCCAAGAATAACACATAGTGTATGAAGCAATAAAAATATAGCGCATAGAAAGATGACATATTGCTTTTGTGATGAAGAGGGGATGCTTTGTCAACACCCGGACTTTTAAGTCCAGATGCCTATTATGCCATACATCGCAATCCCAGGAATATTATTTTTGCGAGACATAATATAGATTGATATCACAGAACATTATTCATTACGAACCATAATAGTTTTACATCAAAGGATCACATGATCCAGTCTTAATACAACAATTGATCTAATGATCAATTACATAGCACATAGCGGAAGAAACTTAGTAGCGGTCCATCTGTTCCACAGGCAACGCTTGACGTCAGGAGTAGTCCTAGTTATCATAGACGTCCTGCTGTCCATCCTCCTGGTACTGGTTCTCCTCTTCATAGTCTGGCCATTTGAATAGCCAGGGACAAAGCCATGAGTACTTTAAAGTACTCGCAAACTAATACTAATGTAAGCACTATCAACTATAGTGAGGGGGTTCTAAGCTCTAGGTTCATTTGCATAAAGCCAGTTTTATTTCATAAGCACTTTAGTAGTAAAAGACTCTTTATTTGCCTAACTAACTCAAGTGGGAACATTAGTGTCATTCCCACAACTCTATTGTGATTCAAGTCAAATTCCCCTTTCAAGTTCAAGTCACAAGTCACCAGTCACATGTAACATTTTTGAAAAAGTTCTGATGACGGAACAGTATGGCCTTTCCAACTGCCCATAACCGCGGGCGCGGCTATTCGAATAGGTTTACACTCTGCAGAGGTCGCACACTTTTGCCACAACATTTGCAATAATCCGTCAGGGGTAACTGGCCCTGATTTATCACACTCCGTGTGCGGACTACCAACCATAACCTTTCACTTACATACCCTAGTATAGGCACCTCTCCCCATGAGCTTGGCCTCCCAGCCATGGCAAACCGCCATCCTGGGAACTGCACAGGGCTTGGGTAGGACATTCACCTCATTTCACGTCATTTCACTTTCAACGGAGGCAGCCTCGGTATAACCCCTATGACGCTTGTTTAGAGGGAACCCATACTAAAGCACATAAATTTCCAGTTAAGCCCTACCCATGATCAGGTATTGTGGGGGTACTCTAAAATTGGAATGGTATCACATCCGAACCCAACCATCAGTTTTTGTAAAATTCACCATGTCATTCACAAGTCATATTCATCTTCAAAACTTTCAATACAATGACTCATCATTCTAAGGTTTTCAAAAATCATTTGATTCATATGTTCCCATCTAGAGCAGTCAATTTTAGTTTAGCACTAGCAACTAATCATGAGGGGTGCTAACTAAGTTTTAGCTCTCTAGGCTAAGTTTGAAGTTCTGGTAGTATTCTACCTCTAGACCAATATCACTTATAAGAAAAAGCTTTGGTAAACAAAGTAAAATTAAAACAAGATAAAACTTGGGTTTGGATGAATAAGACTTTAAATACCAATACTAGTGCCATAGTCTCTTGCACTAGTAACTTGGCAATAGTAGAACTTGCATTGGTAATAGCTTGCCTTGGTTGGTGTATCGATCAAAGTGTTCTTCTTCTTCGTAGAAGACTTCCTCTTCCTTGTAGCCTTTGGTACTAGCATCTATAAACGGATACGAGGTAACAATCACCAAACAATACTTAAGTACTTAACAATCAAGTGGCTCACTCAAGCTAATCTAGCATCACACCATTCTTAACATGATGGTTGGCTTTGTTTCCTTTTAAGAAAAATAATTTCCTCTCATTGAAATATTGATTAGAGTTTCTAGTTATTTCCTTTGAGAAATAATTTCCTCTCATTGAATATTACTAAGATTTAATATCCTCAAATAGTAAAGTATGAACTCATGTTGACCAAAGTCACCACTTTATAATTATCATTTGGGGAAAATGATTTAAATGAGGTATTACACCTCATGCAATTTAAACACTACTATGGAAACAAGTTAATATCATTAAGTAATTAAACATAAGGTTATATAGGCCAAGGTCATCACCTAATATTGGATTACTTAGGACTTTGATTTAAATGAGAGGATACCTCTCATACTATTTAATAAATAATATTGGGGAATTTAATTGGAATAGAAATGGCCACATAGCCATTATTTTTCTCTAGCTCATGATCATTTGAAACAACCATGTCATATTTTTACATATTCAGATAGACAATATGAAATGTGATTTTTGAGAGTTGGAATCAACTCAAAATAATTCATGGTTGATTTTATAAAAATGTTTGAAATCTGAAAAATTCCTGCCTTGTTATTTTTATTGCAAGTGATCTATAATTAATCAAGAGTTGAGACCAGTGGGGTTTGCTAGATAATTTCATAAGCTTTCCAACAATATAAATTTATCAATTTTGGATCAGTAGATTTTGTTCTATTTAAATTTGAATCAAGCACCAGTATTGAATTTAGATTTAAACGATTTAAACGAATTTGAAACTGTGGGCTCGCGCGGGAAAACTCAACGGGCCGGCCCAACTGTGCTCCAGTGTGCAGCGGGCCGCCTGACAGCGGACCCCACATGTTAGCGGGTCTTTGATCACCGAAACGGTACACGTGCGGAGAGCCACAGGATTAGAGCGCGATCCAACGGCGCACGATCGTCATCATCTCCGACGAGATCCTTCCCTGGTAGTGGCGAGCCTAGGGGGTCGGCGACTCACTGGAGCTCCGGCGGTCGTCGGCGAGGAAGCATGGCGAGGTTGCGGACGACGGCGGTTCTCCTGGTACAAGCGGCTGCTCCAGTCGACGGCTCCTTCTGCGGCGGCTCCGCAGACTCCGGCGAGCAATTAGCGAGCTACGGGTGAAATTGGGAGCTGGCGCTGCTCGAG
Organism: Lolium perenne; assembly: GCF_019359855.2. NCBI lineage: Eukaryota > Viridiplantae > Streptophyta > Magnoliopsida > Poales > Poaceae > Lolium > Lolium perenne. Next base: position 49,204,868 of record NC_067244.2, read on the forward strand.
GAGAGGTTCTGAGAGGAGAGAAATGGATTGGTGTGAAAGAAATGAGCAGGGGAGCGCTCTATTTAGAGGGTCGACGGGGTGCTGCGGCTCACGGGCATGGCGATGGTGGCGACGTCGTTCGGGGCGGCGAAGGGGCAAGGAAAGGGCGTGGAACTATTCACTAGGTCAGGGCGGGCACGATGCGCGTCATGGCGTTGAAAATGGTGGACGAGGGCGTGCGGGCGACGTCGTCGTCCTCGCAGTACCGGGGCGGAGGACAGTGACGATGGCGATGGCGACAGGGCAGGGGAGCGAGAGAGGAGATGTCTGGCGGCTAGCTGGTGGTGTGGCGCGTCTACTGGCGAGCGCTGAAGGTGAGAGGAGGATGGAGTCAGCGGGGCGACGTCATGTACTGGCGCGTCCAGGGCGTGTCCACGCGTGCTCTAGCGTGTTCTGGGCGTCCTGGGCGCGTCGTGTGCTGGCTGTTGCACGCATCTCCTCGGTCGATGGCATGCATCAGTAGGTGCAGGAGAGTGGGGGCGAGCTCAAGGACATGGTGAGAGGGACCAGAGAGGAGTGAAGATGATGATGGCATGGTGAGTGACATAGGGCTCGGCATGGTCTGGGTTTTGATCATTTTCATGAAAGAGCAGTGGTACCAATGCCTGGCATTGTTCAGGGGATGCAAGGAGAAGTCAATGATGATAATAGGTGTGATGGTTTAGTCTAAAACCTGCTGGTTAATAGCATGTGTGTAGTTGACAGGTTAGTGCATGCCAAGTGTTCGACACAATGGCCGCAAGAAGCTAATTTTGGAATTTTGGCACTAAATTTTATGGGTGTGTCTCACATAATGTTTGGCACCTCCTGATGGTGTTGGTTTGAAAAATGGAAGAGGTTTGAGAAAATCCAAAATGAGTATGATCTTAAATCTGCTTTGGTGTTGCAACTTTGCTTGATTATATTAAGCAATTGTCAAAGAATTTGTAAGGTTGGTCTTTACCAAAGATGATCCTCTTGATGAGTTCTTGGATGAGGTGCAAAGAGTTGAGGAAGTCTAGATTAAAAATCTCTTAATACAGAGGCTCAAATTAGGTAAGATGTTAAAATTGGCAGATTTGACCATTATCATATGTGAGTGAGTTTTGATTTTTCTTTTGATTTGTTTTGCATTTATTTGATTCAAATGTTATTATTTTGAGTTTAGTTATGTTTCCAAACCACTGGCACAAGGTAAAATGGCCTAGGTTAAATATTTACAAAAATAGCCATAGGCTCATATGAGTTGATATTCTTATTTTCTTTTCTTTTCATTTGTTTCTCTTTGATTCACTTAGGCATGGTTTAGGGTTCATTTAGTGTTAGATTGGATTTAGTAATGGTTTCAAATCATTTAGCTAAAGTACAAATGGCATAGATCAAGATTTGTAATTATTGCTATATGCCCACATATGCTTTTCCTTTTCTTTTGTTTTCTTTTTATTTGTTCCTCTTTGGTGTTGAAAAGGTAGGGTTTAGGGTTTAGAAACATGTTCAATACATCAAACAAACTATCATGGCAAAAATCACATCATACATACTTGAATACTATGCATATCAAGTGATTCAATTAAAGTTTTTGTTGGCTCCAAAATTTGAAATAAGTGAAATTTATTTTCTTCTTTGTCTTAAAATTTGGGATGTTACAAACCCTTCCCCCTTAAACAAAATCTCATCCCGAGATTTAAGAAAAGTTAGGAACCTAAGAGAGATTGGGCAATTGGGTTAACAGGAAAACATACTTTGCATGGCATGGGGTGCTTCCTGAGCTTCTGTGGCATTCATACGGTAGAAACGACCGTTGCGGTTGTTCGGGTTCCTTCCAGTTGAGACACGGCGTTGCTGCTGAGCAGGTGCAGCGGTATTGGGAGCAGTCTTTTCTAGCTTCTTGGGGCACTCATTGGAGTAGTGACCCACAACTCCACATTCATAACAAGTCACAGTTGACTTGTCCTTTGGGGCAATGGGGGTAGCATTGCTTCCAGTCCTTGGGGCAGGGTTGGCGTTGTTGTTGTTACCGGTATGGTTGTTGTTGTTTTTGTTGTTGTTGTTGTTGTTGGGGTGGTTGTTGTTGTTGTTGCTTCCGAGCTTCGGGTGTCCTCCATTGTGGTTGGTGAAGTTTGGACGGAACATCTGAGCAGGTGGCTTGTTGTGTCTTGGGGCAAATCCTCCAGGTGAATTGTTGCGGTACTTCTATGCATTGCTGGGTCCATTCTGGTTCATCATACGGCGCTTGCGGTTCTCATTGGCTTGATGGAGCTTTCCTTCCATCTGGATGGCAGAGTCTACAAGGGCTTCCAGGTCAGCAAAGGGGATGTTCACAAGTATAGTCTGCATCTCATCGTGCAGTCCATTCAGAAATCTTTCCTTCCTCTTCTCGTTTGTGTCGGTCTCATCCGGGGCGTACCTAGACAGAGTGAGGAACCTTTCACGGTATTCCACCATGGACATCCTTCCTTGTTTGAGTTCGTGGAACTCATCCCTCATCTTCTTAATCAAACCCTGGGGTACATGGTACTTGCTGAACTTGAGCTTGAAGTCTTCCCAGGTCATCATTTGTCCTGCATTCATTGCACGGGCACTGGTCCACCAGGCTCTGGCAGGTCCTGACAGGTAGTGGGTGGCAAACAGTACTTTCTCTGCAGCTTCAACTCCTGCATCTTCCAAGTTGTTCTCCATTGATTGGAGCCAGTCATCTGCATCTAGCGGATCTTCAGTCTTGCTGAACATGGGAGGGTTAGTGTTCTTGAAATTCTTCAACTTGGATCCAGGATGATCCTGATGTCCATGGCCTTGGTTGTTCTGGGCTAGCTGCTGTAGTACGACAAGGTTGGCTTGTCGCTCAGCTCTTTCAACTTCTCTATCTGCCATCATCATCTGTAGCATCTGCAGCATTGCATCTTGGTTGGTGCTGCGGGTTGGAGGGGCCATCTGAATATTTGAGGTAGATCATAAGATAAGAGGGAATTTTCTATGGTTTGTTTGGTTTAAAGTTTAAAAAGTTTCAAAACTTGAGTAGTGTTGAGGGGGTAAAAACCAACAACACTTTTTCATTCATACCAATCATCACACATTACAAAGCTAACACACTGTTGGTTTTAAGAACCATTCATTCGTTCTACGATACAAGGGGACAGATACAAACTCACACCTACGCGAGTGCTTTAGTAATACTACTCTTCATCAGGAATGGTAGGTTCTTCGCCTTCATGGGTAATGTGCTTGGCGAAAAATGCGAGCGTTGTCCAACTCCTTGCGGGTCTTGTACAACATGATGTCCAGGTATGCCACATAGTGGTTCATCTCCGGGTGTGGTGGCGTGGTGATTGGCCTTCCCATGGGATCATGTCTTGGGTAGTATAAGAAGCGAGTGTTCTTGATCTTGTTCACATTTTGTCCACACAGACGGGCAATTGCTTCCTGCATGGCTTTGGCTATTCCTTCCTTCCAAGTGTTTCCCTTTACAGAAAATCATATGGTTTCCCAAATTGGGGCTCCCAATTTGCCTCTCAGATCTGCAGTAACTTCGCATTGAGGTTGTCTCCCTGACTGATTATTGAGTGGCACTCCAAAGAACTCGGGATACAGGCGTCCTAAATATTCAACTAGTTGCTCCAAATTCTTCTCGATCATTAGGTCTCCTCCGTGGCCAAGCTGATAGGACTCATAGTGGTACTCCATCTGTGAGTAATTAGGATGAGTAAGTTAGAGAAGTGATCAAGTGTGTAAAATTTTATGTAGAATTACAAGGAAAAGTAGAGCATGGATTTCTCAGTTTGAAAAGATCTCAAGGATAAGAGTGAGAATAAGTTTTCATAAATATTCACTTCATTTGTTTTGAAACTAAGTTTTTCAGACGTCCATTCTAACTAGGGCCTCCTAAGGTCAAAAAATGGCTTTGATACCAACTTGTCAACACACAGACTTTTAAATCTAGATGCCTATTATGCCATACACCGCAATCCCAGGAATATTGTTTTTGCGAGAAATAATAGATTGATATCACAGAACATCATTCATTACAAACCATAATAGTCTTACATCAAAGGATCACATGATCCAGTCTTAATACAACAGTTGATCTAATGATCAATTACATAGCACATAGCGGAAGAAACGTAGTAGCGGTCCATCTGTTCGATAGGCAACACTTGACGTCAGGAGTAGTCCTAGTTATCATAGACGTCCCGCTATCCATCCTCCTGGTACTGGTGCTCCTCTTCATAGTCTGGCCATTTGAATAGCCAGGGACAAAGCCATGAGTACTTTAAAGTAATCGCAAACTAATACTAATGTAAGCACTATCAACTATAGTCAGGGGGTTCTAAGCTCTAGGTTCATTTGCATAAAGCCAGTTTTATTTCATAAGCACTTCAGTAGTAAAAGACTCTTTATTTGCCTAACTAACTCAAGTGGGAACATTAGTGTCATTCCCACAACTCTGTTGTTATTCAAGTCAAATTCACCTTTCAAGTTCAAGTCACAAGTCACCAGTCACATGTAACATTTTTGAAAAAGTTCTGATGACGGAACAGTATGGCCTTTCCAACTGCCCATAACCGCGGGCGCGGCTATTCGAATAGGTTTACACTCTGCAGAGGTCGCACACTTTTGCCACAACATTTGCAATAATCCGTCAGGGGTAACTGGCCCTGATTTATCACACTCAGTGTGCGGACTACCAACCATAACCTTTCACTTACATACCCTAGTATAGGCACATCTCCCCATGAGCTTGGCCTCCCAGCCATGGAAAACCGCCATCCTGGGAACTGCACAGGGGTTGGGTAGGACATTCACCTCATTTCACATCATGTCACTTTCAACGGAGGCAGCCTCGGCATAACCCATATGACGCTTGTTTAGAGGGAACCCATACTAAAGCACATAAATTTCCAGTTAAGCCCTACCCATGATCAGGTATTGTAGGGGTACTCTAAAATTGGAATGGTATCGCATCCGAACCCAACCATCAGTTTTTGTAAAATTCACCATGTCATTCACAAGTCATATTCATCTTCAAAACTTTCAATAGAATGACTCATCATTCTAAGGTTTTCAAAAATCATTTGATTCATATGTTCCCATCTAGAGTAGTGAATTTTGGTTTAGTACTAGCAACTAATCATGAGGTGTGCTAACTAAGTTTTAGCTCTCTAGGCTAAGTTTGAAGTTCTGGTAGTATTCTACCTCTAGACCAATGTCACTTATAATAAAAAGCTTTGGTAAACAAAGTAAAATTAAAACAAGATAAAACTTGGGTTTGGATGAATAAGACTTTAAATACCAATACTAGTGCCATAGTCTCTTGCACTAGTAACTTGGCAATAGTAGAACTTGCATTGGTAATAGCTTGCCTTGGTTGGTGTATTGATCAAAGTGTTCTTCTTCTTCGTAGAAGACTTCCTCTTCCTCGTAGCCTTCGGTACTAGCGTCTATAAATGGATACGAGGTAACAATCACCAAACAATACTTAAGTACTTAACAATCAAGTGGCTCACTCAAGCTAATCTAGCATCACACCATTCTTAACATGATGGTTGGCTTTGTTTCCTTTTAAGAAAAATAATTTCCTCTCATTGAAATATTGATTAGGGTTTCTAGTTATTTCCTTTGAGAAATAATTTCCTCTCATTGAATATTACTAAGATTTAATATCCTCAAATAGTAAAGTATGAACTCATGTTGACCAAAGTCACCACTTTATAATTATCATTTGGGGAAAATGATTTAAATGAGGTATTACACCTCATGCAATTTAAACACTACTATGGAAACAAGTTAATATCATTAAGTAATTAAACATGAGGTTATATAGGCCAAGGTCATCACCTCATATTGGATTACTTAGGACTTTGATTTAAATGAGAGGATACCTCTCATACTATTTAATAAATAATATTGGGGAATTTAATTGGACTAAAAATGGCCACATAGCCATTATTTTGCTCTATCCCATGATCATTTGAAACAACCATCAGATAGACAATATGAAATGTGATTTTTGAGAGTTGGAATCAACTCAAAATAATTCATGGTTGATTTTATAAAACTGTTTGAAATCTGAAAACCTCCTGCCTTGTTATTTTTATTGCAAGTGATCTATAATGAATCAAGAGTTGAGACCAGTGGGGTTTGCTATATAATTTCATAAGCTTTGCAAAAATATAAAATTTATCAATTTTTGATTAGTAGATTTTGTTATATTTAAATTTGAATCAAGCACCAGTATTGAAGTTAGATTTAAACGATTTAAACGAATTTGAAACTGTGGGCTCGCGCGGGAAAACTAAACGGGCCGGCCCAACTGTGCTCCAGTGCGCAGCGGGCCGCCTAACAGCGGACCCCACATGTCAGCGGGTCTTCGATCACCGAAACGGTACGCGTGCGGAGAGCCACAGGATTAGAGCGCGATGCAACGACGCATGATCGTCGTCATCGCCGACGAGATCCTTCCCTGGCCGTGGCGAGCCTAGGGGGTCGGCGACTCACCGGAGCTCCAGCGGTCGTCGGCGAGGAAGCAGGGCGAGGTTGCGAATGACGGCGGTTCTCATGGTACAAGTGGCAGCTCCTGGGGCGGCTCCAGTCGACGGCTCCTTCTACGGCGGCTCCGCGGACTCCGGCGAGCAATTGGCGAGCTACGGGTGAAATTGGGAGGTGGCGCTGCTCGAGGAGAGGTTCTGAGAGGAGAGAAATGGATTGGTGTGAAAGAAATGACCAGGGGAGCGCTCTATTTATAGGGTCGAGGGGGTGCTACGGCTCACAGGCATGGCGGTGGTGACGACGGCGTTCGGGGCGGCGAAGGGGCAAGGCAAGGACGTGGAACTGTTCACTAGGTCAGGGCGGGCACGACGCGCGTCATGGCGTTGAAAATGGTGGACGAGGGCGTGCGGGTGACATCGTCGCCCTCGCAGTACCGGGGCGGAGGACGGTGACGATGGCGATGGCGACACGGCGGGGGAGCGAGAGAGGAGATGTCTGGCGGCTAGCTGGTGGCGTGGCGCGTCTACTGGCGAGCGTTGAAGGTGAGAGGAGGATGGAGTCAGCGGGGCGACGTCATGTACTGGCGCGTCCAGGGCGTGTCCACGCGCGCTCTAGCGTGTTCTGGGCGTCCTGGGCGCGTCGTGTGCTGGCTGTTGCAGGCGTCTCCTCGATCGATGGCATGCATCAGTAGGTGCAGGAGAGTGGGGGCGAGCTCAAGGACATGGTGAGAGGGACCAGCGAGGAGTGGAGATGATGATGGCATGGTGAGTGACATAGGCCTCGACATGGTCTGGGTTTTGATCATTCTCATGAAGGAGCAGTGGTACCAATTCCTGGCATTGTTCAGAGGATGCAAGGAGAAGTCAATGATGACAATAGGTGTGATGGTTTAGTCTAAAACCTGCTGGTTAATAGCATGTGTGTAGTTGGCAGGTTAGTTCATGCCAAGTGTTCGACACAATGGCCGCAAGAAGCTAATTTTTGAATTTTGGCACAAAATTTTATGGGCGTGTCTCACATAATGTTTGGCACCTCCTGATGGTGTTGGTTCGAAAAATGGAAGAGGTTTGAGAAAATCCAAAATGAGTACGATCTTAAATCTTCTTTGGTGTTGCAACTTTGCTTGATTATATTAAGAAATTGACAAAGAATTTGTAAGGTTGGTCTTTACCAAAGATGATCCTCTTGATGAGTTCTTGGATGAGGTGCAAAGATTTGAGCAAGTCTAGATTATAAATCTCTTAATACAGAGGCTCAAAGTAGGTAAGATGTTAAAATTGGCAGATTTGACCATTATCATATGTGAGTGAGTTTTGATTTTTCTTTTGATTTGTTTTGCATTTCTTTAATTCAAATGTTATTATTTTGAGTTTAGTTATGTTTCCAAACCATTGGCACAAGGTAAAATGACCTAGGTTAAATATTTACAAAAATAGCCATAGGCTCATATGAGTTGATATTCTTATATTCTTTTCTTTTTATTTGTTTCTCTTTGATTCACTTAGGCATGGTTTAGGGTTCATTTAGTGTTATATTGGGTTTAGTAATGGTTTCAAATCATTTAGCTAAAGTACAAATGGCATAGGTCAAGATTTGTAATTATGGCTATATGCCCACATATGCTTTTCCTTTTCTTTTGTTTTCTTTTTATTTGTTCCTCTTTGGTGTTGAAAAGGGTAGGGTTTAGGGTTTAGAAACATGTTCAATACATCAAACAAACTATCATGGCAAAAATTACATCATACATACTTGAATACTATGCATATCAAGTGGTTCAATTAAAGTTTTTGTTGGCTCCAAAATTTGAAATAAGTGAAATTTATTTTCTTCTTTGTTTTAAAATTTGGGATGTTACATGCTTTGACGCTTGTACCTCTTGAATATTTCTTGAGGTGCATGGGCATCCCCAAGATTGAGATTTTGTCCATTCTTCATCTCATCACATCATTCTTCTCTCCCTACACTTGAAACTTCCTTCATACAAAACTTCACACAACTCTTCATTAGCAGCATTAGTACAATTAAAATAAACAAATTCACTTGGGTTTATTAATAACATATATCAACCATATATTAAGGCATTATCTACTGTAGCAACTCTTCAAAAAGCTCTTTGATAAAAAAAAACTAAAAAAAAGAGATTTAAGAGGCGAATGCAAATAGTGCAGAAATTTGTCAAAACAGAACATCAGGTAAATATCGATTTTTTAGAAAATCCTACATTGCTCATCTTGAAAAGTGGTAAACTAACTAAAGTTATATAATAACATGGGGAATATGCATAAAAATGGCAGCTCAAAATTCCACTCTGGATATTTATACGAATTTTATGGTAACATCACAAAATCTATTTTCTGGACAGCAACTTCCTCAAATCTTACTTTCTTCCTATTAGAGGCTATTCTTGGCACAAAAACAAAATAAAAATGATAAGAAGAGGTTATTACAGAGGTAATAACTTCCAAGACTCAACAAAATAAAAAATTACAGAAATAAAACAATGGGTTATCTCCCAAGAGTGCTTTTCTTTAGCGCCTTTCAGCTAGGCTCGTAATTTGAGAAGATGCTCACATAAGAATTATGAATTGAAGGAAAAGAGAGCATCAGGGAGCAAATATCAAACACATTTAAGTCTAACCCACTTCATATGCATGGGAATCTTGTATGCAAATAAATCCACAAAGAACAAAGTGACAAGCATAGGAAGATAAAGCAATAGTAACTTCAAAACTTTTAGCATATAGAGAGATGTTTTAGTACCATGAAAACTTCTACAACCATATTTTTCTATTTCATAATAACTTTTAGTAGCATCATGAATAAAACTAACAGTATAACTATCACCTAAAACATTCTTATCATGAGTCGCATGCGTAAAATTATTACTCCCCACATAAGCATAGTCATTCTTATTAATTGTAGTGGGAGCAAATTCAACAAAATAGCTATCATCATTATTCTCATCACCATAATCATCAAATATAGGAGGCATATTGTAATCAATATTAGTTTTCTCCTCAATAGTAGGTGGACTGAAAATATCACATTCATCATTGTAATCATCATATATCGGAGGTATAGTATCATCATAAGAAATAAAGTAGTTATCTTCCAAAGTGTGCTCATTTGTAAATATATCATCATTGGAAGGAATATGGATAGTAATAATAGTACAGAAATTATTAACATCATCATTTTTAGAATTGGTACCAAAGAGATTTTTAATATCAAAGTAGTGTGCTTTTCCCAATCATGATCACTACTATAGGTAATAGGCATAGGAACATCATCGAGTTCAGACTCATCAAAAACTATAATAGGAGCATCATGTTTAGGAGAAAATACCGTTTCCTCTCTCCATTTACTCCTCATTCTCTTCTTCTTCTTAGGAGGGAGAGGCTTGAAAGGGAGGTTCTCCACATATCCTGATTTATTCTCAGAAACAATAGAAGAAACTTTGGAGGATTTCTCCTTTTCATTAATAAGAGCAAAGCACATATTAGTCCTGCCATATTTTGGTAAAGTTTCATCTTTTACAATATTTTGTATGTAAGAATTTGCATGGCAATTATGAACACAATAAAGATGACATCCATGTAGGAAGCTATTCATATCAAGAGCACTCATATCTACCAAAGAAGTTTTTCTTGATAACTCTTCACACCCCAAAAATAATGTAAGTTCATCATGTTGATTAGGAGTGATGATGTCATCACGATACAAATTTGCAGTACTCATTGGATTCGAAAGGCTATTATCATGGCCTGAGCATTGAAAATTGAAATGACCTACTTCATAGCAAAGTTCACAAACAAAAGGGTAGAGGGCACAAACTTTTTTACCAAGATAATTTAAAGCCCTGTCCCACATTCTAGTTTTTTCATTCCTGTGATGGATACAATATTCTTTTTCGATTTGATTCTTTTCATAAGGTCTAAGTACTCCACAAAAATTAACATGCTTATAAGAAATAGTACTTTCAGAAGTTTGAGCATGTGTATTGCAATCATTAATAACAGTTTCAGTTTTCATGCAAGTGTCTTTATAAGGTTCATGATACATGTCCCAATTTACTTTACGAACATTAATATGAGAAGCAAAAGCTCTACAGAAATCAACAATAATTTTAGGATCAATACCATATTTAGCACTAAGTTCTTGAAAATCAGCAGTTTCAGCGAAAAACTTAATGCAATCTATATGCACTTCATGAGGATGATAAAATTTAAAGTAAAAGAGAGATTAAAGCTCCTTCCACTCCAAATGATGAGGATAATTTAGTAGCTGATACCACTCCCTTGCTTTGTCCTTAAGTTACAATGGAAATAATTTCTTCATGGAATTTTCCCTTGATAAACCTGTAACTTTAAACAACTCACAAAGTTCTTTAAGTTTCGACAAGTGATCACTTGGATGGACTGTTCCATCCCCTGCATAACGTTCATCCATGACCTTTTCAAAAAAAATCATAGGTATTTTAAAAGGAATATTTCAGTAGGTTGATTTAAGATATCATAAACATCATTATAATTATCACATATGGGAGCTAAAATATCATCAGAGCAAATTTTCTCCTCTAAAGCTGGGGGATTAAAAATATCATAAAAACTAGCTTCCTCAAGCTTAGACTTTTTCATAGTATTAGCAATAATAGTGTTCACAGCATTCATACCAATAACATTACTATTAGCATGCGAGTAAAGTTTCATAGGTTTTTTAATTTTCTCTTCAAACACCTCATGTCCTAACTCAAGATAAATACTATAAAGCTCTCTAATTTTGTTGTTGTTTTCTATTAAGCCTAACTAGTGAAAATAAAAACAAGAAATAAAAAGATGTAATTGCAGAATCTAAAGGAAATAACTCCGAGGACTCACCAGCAACTAAAAAACTTAGTAGCCATAGGATGTGAGTACCTTTTACCTTACCTCCCCGGCAACGGCGCCAGAAAAGAGTTTGATGTCTACGCACGCTTCTATTCTTGTAGACAGTGTTGGGCCTCCAATTGTAGAGGTTTGTAGAACAACAACAAGTTTCCCTTAAGTGGATCACCTAAGGTTTATCGAACTCAGGGAGGTAGAGGTCAAAGATATCCCTCTCAAGCAACCCTGCAATTATGATACAAGAAGTCTCATGTGTCCCCAACACACCCAATACACTTGTCAGATGTATAGGCGCACTAGTTCGGCGAAGAGATAGTAAAATGCAAGTGATATGGATGAATATGAGTGGTAATAACAATCTTAAAAAAATATGGCAGCAAGTAAACAAGCAGTAAAACAGTAAATAAACGGTGATTCGATGTTTGGAAACAAGGCCTAGGGATCATACTTTCACTATTGGTCACTCTCAACAATGATATCATAAAGGAATATAAATATAAGCACTTCACTATGCTACTCTGAACTACTCTCCGGCTGGATAACGAACACTAATTCACCGCGTAGGGCTGCAAAAGCAAATCTTAAAGATGTATTTCCAAGTACTAATGAACACCCCACTCAGTCACTTTGAGCATTCATAGGAGGTACTAACTCACCACAATTTCATAGAGACATCCAACTCAAATCATAATTCAGTGAACAAGTATTCTGCGAAATATAGCCTAAGAGACCCACACGGTGCACACACCGTCACCTTTACACACGTGGGTTAAGGAGTCTCCGGAGATCACATAAGTAAAATTCACTTGAATAGCATAATGACATCTAGATTACAAAGCTCATGATCACATAAAGATCCCACCATGGGAGAGAGAGATAAACCACATAGCTACCGGTTGAACCCTCAGCCCCGGGAGAGAACTACTCACTCCTCATCATGGGAGTCAGCAATGGCGATGGAGATTGCGGTGGAGTCAATGGAGATGTCTCCTTGGGCAATTCCCCGTCCTGGCAGGGTGCCGGAACAAAGACTTTTGTCCCCCGAATCTTGTCTGCAACGGTGGCGGAGCTACAGAAATTTTCGTGGATGGAGGCTGATTCCTCTAGGGTTTTTGCGTCAGGGGGTGTTTATAGGCGGAAGGGCGAGGTCGGTGGAGGCCTGGTGGCCCCATACCACCCCTAGGCGCGGGCTAGGGCCAGGCTGCGCCTAGGCATGGTCTGGCCACCCTGTGGCCTTCCTCCGTCTCTTCCTTGGATTATGTCTTCGCTCCGGGAAAAATAGGAATTTTGGCTTTTGTTTCGTCCAATTCCGAGAATATTTCCTGTACAACTTTTCTGAAATACAAAACAACAAAAAACAGAGAACTGGCACTGTAGCATCTTGTCAATAGGTTAGTTCCGGAAAATGCATAAAGTGCCACGAAGTGTAAACAAAACATATATGAATTGGTGTAAAACAAGCATGGAGCATAAAAAATTATAGATGTGTTTGAGGCGTATCAAAGAAATATGATCACAATAGCTAAAAGGCAAAGTAAAAAATAGCAATGAGCTACTATTGTCTCGTGATTTGGCATATGCTAACCTAGCAGCAGTAGGAGCTTGCCAAACATTGGAGGATGAAGTTTTCGAAAGATTTAACATACTCATTATTATGAGATGTACTTTTTAGATAAAAAAGATAATGATAAGGATCAACCTATGATCCGTATAGTTTTGCCAAATCTTTCACAAAGAGTCAACAAAATAGCAAGATAACAAATCTCCCAATCACGCGATGAACGTAACCTGAAGAAGAGGAACGGATTCTAGCAAGCAACGTGATGATGATCAACACGCCTCAAACCTCAGCCTGATAATTCTTGATGCACACAAGAACCTTCATGCAACTTTATTCAACTGGATACACGGCAGCGCCGTCTCCAAAGGGATGATACACACGTCGACACAACTCGATGTCTAAACTCGAAATTTTGAACTCCCCTAAACCCTAGCCGCTGGTTCCTTTATATAGGAGACCAAAACTAGTCGGTTGCACAGGCCTAAACCGAAACATAAATAAATCCTAGATGGACCATAACATGACCTGGCTAAAAATAACATGGACACAAATAAAACATGCAACCGGCCCCAAGTACCTACATGGTTCAGTCACCTCCATGGACCGTCTCTAGCTTGGTGGAGTCCCGAAGTTGGGCTTCATCTCCTCCTTCATAGGAACACTAGGAGGTGCATAGATGCCCTCATCAGATAACAAGAAGAAGTTTGGATTTCTATTTATTTTCATGACAAGGCAATGATGATGATGAATGGTTATTAGAAGCATGATGTATATAAAAGTATATAGGCATGCTTAGTCCAACTTAAGTGGCTAGGTGACTGCAGAGATTCTTCACATCCCCGTATGTAAATCCTGATCCCGACGATCGAGTACTGAACCTGATGTTGAGTGGATAGTATTCTTTTTCCCTTGCGTGGGTTCTCTTGATGTTTCACACAATGAGGTTTTTGATGAGGCAATTCATGCAACATGAGTACGTATGATACGTACTAGTTCTCCATATTTCCCTCTAGGGTTTTGGAGTTTTGAGAGTTGAAACATAGATACTACGAGATATTAGACCGAGTGTTGGGAAACCATGTGTACATATGTTATCTCTCAACACCCCCCTTTATATATCTATGGACTGTATGAAGAGAGTACACCAATCAATAATATAGATCAGATCCTACTATTTTTATGTGTCTCTTTGCTTTCCACATTTGCGATTGCCTCGCTTGTACGGCCGACTACTTCAACTATGATCTGCTCTGCAAACCTAGACGGGACTTGGCAGCAACGGTTTGGAACAACTACTAAACTACATCAATTGAAGTTGACACACCAAGGTAAATGTCCTCTTATTATATAATAATTAAGTCAAGACTATTGTTTCATGACCAAGTAAAACTTATGCTAGAGAACAAAGTGTCGCAGTGCAGGAGAGCGATGCCACGTGGACCATGGAGTTGGTGGTAAACGCCAAGTGGGAAGACTTAGCATGGAATGGTAGAGTTAGAGATAGTACCGCTGAGTAATATGAGAGTGAAGAAGAGAAGACCTTATCGCTTTTTTGTTAGAACATGCACAACTAATAACGTATGTTAATGACATTGTTTGAGACAACGGACACTTATCACGTCAACGCGCAGACACTTGCCTAATGAAGCAGAAAATAGGGAGCACAAAAAAGCGTTGTTTTTCTCCATCGACAGACAGTGGCAACGACGGCGACGAAAAAAAGCAGCGACCACCAGAGCGGAAGGCTTCAACCACGAATCGTGCGCCGTCCATCCCCGAATCAACGGCTGGCAAGTCTTCACGCGGCTTTGAACGCTCCGAAACGATTAAATTAAGCTCGTCGCCGTCCCAAACGCAACTATTCCCGACACCCAGCATTTCCAATCCACCCTTTCTCTCTCCCCCTTCGCCGTCGCCGGCCGGCCGGAGAGAGGGGCACGCGGCGGAGCGAAGATGATGATGACCCGGGCCTCCATGGGGGCCATGGAGGGCGCGGCGGTGGACGAGATCGTGCGGCGCCTGGTCGACGGCGGGCGCGGCGGGCGCCAGGTGCAGCTGTCGGAGGCGGAGATCCGGCAGCTCTGCGTCGACGCCAAGCGCGTGCTCCTCTCCCAGCCCAACCTCCTCCAAATCCGCGGACCCGTCAAGATCTGCGGTGATTATCAATCAAATATTCTGTATTATAGTATTTGACCGCTCCTTTCCGGTTGCGCGTAGACGTAGTTTTTGCTGCTAATTTCCCTGGCGATGTGGAGAGTCATGGCGCGATTAGGTACATGTTGGTGCTGCTTTATGAAGTCTGGGGATACGAAAATGATGGATAGGGAGATGTTCTCTTGGCACCATAATGAGAATCCCTGATTTAAGCTCCATCGGTGTTAGATAATCATTAACCAAAATCAACCCTGCCAATTCTTTGGCCAGGACCAGAATTTTGGGTACTGTTTGGACTGGTTGCCAAAATTTGGCATGCCCATGTTCCTTAGACCAATCATGTTTATTTTCTTGCCAACATTGGCTAAAACATGGGGCAAGCATAAGCCTTCTATATGGTGGGGTAAGCTTGTGCTGAAACCCCTAAACAAGCTAAAGCTTAGTCATATGTGCTCGCATCTTGGCTGCAGACTTTATTTGCTTTACTAGGCTGACGGCATGTGGGTTTGCGATGGAATCATGAGTTAATTTGATGCTGTAAAAATAAAATCAGAATGAGGTAGGGTTATTGGTCAATGATGGGCACAATGGATGGTCCAGTCACTTCTCATCGCCCATTGAATGTGTTTACACGTGCTGGTCACTTCGTGATACATAGTGATGTTCTTTGTTCTACGCCTGGGTCTGGTCAAGATGCTATTTTTGTCTATACATTATTCCTTGTAGAAATTTCATTTCCACTTGCACACATAGCTAGTGAATAAAATTTAAGATCAAAGGGTTCAGACCTGGCTAACAATAAATGTAATAATCAGGGTTTTACAAAAAAAAAGGTACCGCCTCTGGTGTCCACGAAATACAAAGTAGCATCAGGAGGACATGCACCACACCCTACCGAACTAAAATAACCCAGTGATAGGAAAATTGCTAACCCTAAGCTACAAACCTACTTATAACACACCAAGACAAACTTGATGATAAAACCTCAGAAATTCATTATCCCTATTTCCACTCCACTAACCAACATAAGTTTGATGTTCAATGTGTGAGTTGCCTTCTCCACAAAACAATTTTATTCAAAATGTCTGTATGGTGCTTACCGTCAATTGTCTTTTTATTTCGAACTTCCCATAATGCCCAATATGTAGGCACAGCTTCACATACCACATCATCAGTTCTTTTGCATGCACTCTTCCCAGACCAAGTCATTGAACAAAGAAATCTTCCAGAGACTGAGGTGCTACCTCCCAGTGAGTTTTTTTTCCTAAAGACACCACACCAAACAGACAATTGGGCAGAGAAACAAGATATGGTTTATGGTCCCTACTTTGACATGATATTACATGATAACTCACCCCTGGTCAATTCCTTCTTTCAACCGAACAACTAATTGGAGATCATTATTGAAGACGTGCGTGAGATTTTTTTTGATCTTTATCGGGATTTTTGCAGACCACAATCTACATATCAACCATTCTGTCACTGGCAACTCCTGAAGACCAACTTTCTATAAATGGTTCTTGTTGAGAAGTGGCCATTCTTGTTTATCTCTTGGCCCCAACTGATAACATTCTCAATTGCACTTGCTACGAGTTCACAAATTATTCCACGGGTTAACCTCTGCTTCTCCTGCCTTCTTTGATCCACGGGTTGGCCCCAACTGATAACATTCTCAATTGCACCGGCTATGAGTTCACAAATTATTCCACGGGCTAACCTCTGCTTCTCCTGTCTTCTTTGATCCACCTACCAGATTCCATCCTGACAACAATCAACACCACCTTGGCATAGCTTTGGGAAAATTTGAAATAAAACATGAGATTGAATATTGCAAGTACAATTTGCTTAGCTTTACCATTCTACACATTATCTGCTACGGAGCTTTGTTTACTATGTCTGTCAGGTGATCTCGTTTGTGTGGTAAGGAGTTACTTTTGGACAAAGATGCATCGATCTTCTATTACTTTTTCATTTTTTCTATAAATTATATCTGCAGATCATGCCAGAGAACTCTTAGCCTTATGAGTTATGATGATACCTTGCAGGTGATATTCATGGTCAATTTGTTGATCTTCTGAGGTTGTTTGATTTGGGTGGTTATCCTCCAACTTCAACTTACGTATTCCTCGGAGACTATGTAGATAGAGGCAAACAGAGCTTGGAAACTATATGCTTGCTGCTGGCATACAAAATAAGGTATCCTGACAAGGTTTTCCTGTTACGGGGGAACCATGAAGATGCAAAAATCAACAGAGTTTATGGTTTCTATGATGAATGCAAGAGGAGGTTCAATGTTCGGCTGTGGAAGATATTCTCTGATTGCTTCAACTGCCTGCCTATTGCAGCACTCATTGACGACAAGATATTGTGCATGCATGGTGGCCTTTCACCTGAACTGGATAACCTAGACCAAATAAAGGATATTGAGAGGCCGGCTGAAATTCCTGATTACGGTCTCCTGTGTGATTTGCTTTGGTCTGATCCTAGCCCCAGTGGAGAAGGATGGGGGGAGAGCGACAGAGGTGTTTCATATACGTTTGGCGCAGATAAACTTATAGAGTTCTTGGAGAAGAATGATCTTGATCTTATATGCCGAGCCCATCAGGTTTGTGAAAACTTGCTCTTCGTTTTTATTCTTTTAGAGAACTCCGATTATTATTATTGTTAAGATTTATCTCACGATTCTTGCATTACTATGAATGCCCCTAGGTGGTAGAAGATGGTTATGAGTTCTTCGCACAGAGGAGATTAGTCACAATCTTCTCAGCTCCAAATTATTGCGGGGAATTCGATAATGTAGGTGCTCTGCTGAGCATAGATGAAAACCTAATGTGTTCATTTCAAATATTGAAGCCAAATGAACCAGGCACACCACGTGTAAGAAGACAAATTCCGAATAAGGTAAATCAGCTAGCCTGAGATAGCATTCATATTTGTCTATGGTACTAGAAGTTGAACCATTAGAGATAGAATGTTTTGTCACTTCATTATCTTTTTTTAAATGGGGGCAAAAAAGGCTTTGCCCGATTTGATTAATTAAGGAGAAGGTTTACAAGACCATAAAAGTAGTTTATTACAAGGATTACTCTCCCGGCATCAAATCGCCCAAGCGCTTGCACCCGCCAAAACCCATAAACGTGCCTCATATTTGATCCTATCGGAAACTACTTGCGAGTTGCGAGTGATCATGTTTATTGTGGAACACCCAAGCGTTTGTCATTTCATTATCATGTTTGACTAGAATATCAGGAAAATAGGAACCATGATTTACGGAACGAAAGAAAGTTTGGCTATAATGCTCGGTGTACTCTAGCTATTTGATAAGGAAAAGGCTTTGTTTCCGTCGGAGGATCGGGCGCTAGCAACCTCCGGACGCGCGGCCATCCGATCTGCATCGCTAGGCACCGAACGTCTTCCTTCCGCCAGTAGTCCAACTTTTCTTTGCGACACACACTTCATGCGGGACCCACATACGAAAGCGACGCTTCTTCTCGCTGTTCTGGCTCAGACTTTCTCTGCCCCGCTTTTCTCCTCCTCGCCATGGCACCTCCTGCTGGCTGCCTCTCCCCTCCATGAATCCGCACCAACCCCTCGCCATATTCTGCAAGACGCCAGATCCCAACACCCTTGGGACCTTGCCGGACACCCGCACCCCCGCGACCGCCCCGTACCCTAGGGACCTTACCGGATCCCCATGACCACGGCGACCTCGCTGGATATCCATGGCGGCGCAGTCTCCACGGATCTTTCACCGCTGGCGCCGGTATCTCGCATTTTTCGACGAGGTCGCTGCGGAGCTACAAGCAGGGAGCGGCGGTGCTGCAATTGCCCGCCGGTGGAGCTGCAATTGTCTGCCGGCGGAGCTGCAATTGTCTGCCGGCAGAGCTACAACCTGTGGCCGGTGGAGCTGCAATCGTTCGCCGGTGGAGCTGCAACTAGCAAGCGGCGGTGCTACAATAGTATGCCGCCGGAGCTACAAGGAGCGGGCGACGGTACTGCAATTTCCTGCCGGCGAAGCTGCAAACAGGTGCGATGGTGCTGCAATTGCGTGGCAGCGGAGCTCCAGGAAGCAGGCGGCGGTGCTGCAATTGCCTGGCGGCGGAGCTCAAGGCTGCGGGCGGCGGTGCTGCAAGTGCCTAGTTGACGAGATTCAAGTAGCGAGCCACGGTGCTTCAACCTGTCAGCGCGGGAGCTGCAAATGGCTGCTGCCAGAGCTACAGGTGAGCGGCTGTGTGATGCTACCGCGGCCGTCTTCTCCGGCGATGGCCATGGTTCTCGGAGGAGAGGTGCCGCAGCTCTTTTTCTTATGAAGCTTTTTCGGATGTTTTTTCGGGGCGGAGGAGGGGTTAACGCTACGAAGCGGCAGAGCTTTTTTCGCCGGCGAACTGCTGCGACGAGCCTTGCAGGTGACTCCAGCTTCTTTCCACGGCCGGGAGGCGAGCGGCAGGGGAGCGGATGCGAAAGTGCTAGGACTAGTACTTTCTCTTTTTTTCTGAAGACAAAGCGATGCACGTGGGAGTGGGTCCCTATGACTAGTCAACCTCCAATTTCTGACCGTAGATGTGCAAGGATCTGACGACGGGGAACCCGGAGGTTCCGAGGCTCTGAGCCTCCGAAGGATCCTCAGCACTGTCCATTTGATAATATCAAAGTGTGCACAAGAAGCTATAAACCTAACATCCTATTTCAACACTGCCGAGAGAACATTCGCACATTAGCATAGTCCAAGTGTGAATTCCTGAGAAAAATGAATGGCACAAGATCTCCTGTGTTTTTATGGTTCTGTAAATTCTTCCATAGTCTAGACTCACCAAGCTTTGCCTTAATGAACATACAATAGCTGCAGTCTGAAATTCTACAGTATGCCAATACATCTGATGCCATCTCTCTTTTGTTTCTATATAACTAACTAGTTAGCTCTTGAATAAACCATGGGCATATGGGAACTTCGCGGAAGTATTACCACCACTGTTATTAACTGATCTCTTCAGCATCTTTGTTAGTTGAGCAACGGAGTGGATAAGTAGGTTGATGCTGTGCTATTCCCGCATATACCAGATCAGAATGGCATACAAAATGATATCTAGAAGATTACAGTTGACCTCATCTAAATTAACCCACCAAGTCCATACATTAAATCCTCCAATGTTACATATCTTGGGCAGTTAACCGTGAGCATCGAATATAGCTACATGTGAACCACTAAAGATGCAACTAATAGTAGTTTCTACATTGAGTAACGTATGGTGAATAAACTATCTGGTACTTGGTTAGACTTGAAACAAGTGGGTTTTTTTTTTTCTGGTCTCAAGCGTGGTAACTGATTGTATTTTCCTTTTTATTTAAACAGCCAGCAATTGCGGAAAGCGCCTGAAGAACATCAAATTCCTTCAATATTATTATTGTCAGCTCGAAGGGGGTGATCTGATCTATTGTTTAGATCCACCGGGGCGTGGCAATATGCATCCACCAGGCAATCATCTTGCTTAACCACCTTTATTGCTGAGCATTTGGTAAATGTCAATTGTTTCTGCACTCGCTCTTCTGTACAGAATTAGTCCGGATTCAGCAGCACCATCTGTTCTGACTGTTCTTCCTGCCGGCACAGCATCTTTTTTATAGTTACTTTTGTGATTTATATTTTTCTGTGGATGTGGATAGCTTTCCTTTTTTGATAGTTTTATTTGTCGTGTACTATTTGACTGATGTTTGTAGTTGATGTATCAACCAACTGTTTCTTCTGTACGATCTGTGGTTTGTGAAGAAAGGTCTCAGACGATGTGGCTTCTGACTTCTATCTATTGTTTCTTCTCTCCTTTCATTTCTTCATGTTTGGTCCACTAATCTACCATTTTATATAATGGTGAGCTTTCTGCAGTAGAGATAAAATCTGACAATGGAGTGAACAGAGGAAAGTGAATTCTCTATTTGTTTGAGGTGGATTTGAATTCCAGAAAAGCATGACAATATGCCTTCTTTAATTGGTACTATTACAATCTGCTTTGGTTTCTAGAGATAACACAACTTTTTATAACGACTTCATTTGAAAAAGTATATATTATTTTGTGTCTACTAGATTTTAGGGAACACATGATCTTGTTAAACCACCGATGCCAAAGGGCATTTACATATTTATTTATTTACTTCTGCTTCTGGAGACAGCACTATCATACATGTCTATTTCAGCTTTATCTGAATAGATACAGAATGCTGAACACGACACAGTTGTGTGCACACCTTTGTGGAGGTTATCAGGAACGGTGTGTTCAGTGTTATTAATATTTATTTTACGAAAAAATTGCTCACATGTACCCTGGTTTCTGTAATATTGCCTCCGACAACAATGTTGCCACTTTAACAATACTTACTGGGAGACCTATGTTTCTCGACAACTTTGATGCATGCTTCTAGCTATAGCAGAATATGAAGATTCCAATACTGAGGAGGTACTTATCATTATTTCCAGTAGCACTTGATGTTGACATAGCCGATTATATACAGTTTTGGATTCATGGTGTGCCCTGTGTTATAATTTGCAATCAATTATGTGTGTCCTGTGTTACAACTTCCAATCAATTATGCTTTTGACAATATTGCTACAAGGCTTCTTTGCTAGTTTGACAATGCAATGCTTCTTAGAAAAAACATTTCAGTTGGTAATCATATATCTCCATGATTTTTTGCTCTACTTGCTTCCTACGCAGCCGATCACAGTTTCACAAACCACGGACGCGCACGTTTAATCATGATGTTCATCACGGTGGCAGTAATTACCAGTGCTGCATCCACCGTCTGCAGTTCATGATTTGTGCAAGCTTCCTGGCTATATTTGACTAGTTCCATATTAATGCAGTACTAGTCTCATATTAATGTGGTATGTCTTAGAATGAATTTATAATAAAATCAATGAGCCATAGTCGTGATACTAAATTGGTGTCATAAATGTAGTCACTTTTTTCATAATTTGATCAAACTTTAAAATATTAGAGTTAAAACAAAAGCTAGTAATACACTTATTTATGGATGAAAAGATTAGAGTAAAAGGAGACTCAATTAAAAAACAAAGCATACATGACCGTAGATATACGTATGGGATGTCTGCATGAACTAAACGTGCATGGACGTTGGCATCCATCATTGGTTGATTAGCTTACAATGATAGGCATTCCTGCTTGTGTGGGTGTCTTCTCAATCAACATACTAGATATATGTGTGCACGCATAAGGTGTTAGGAGGTATCACTAAAATTTTACTTATAGTTATCACTAAAATTTTACTTATAGTTCATTTTAATATTTCTAGCGCAAATTTCATACCAAGAATCACACTAGAAGTATAAAAATAAAGTATAAGTAGGATTTTAACAGGCACTTCTATATCTATACGCGCATACACCGTAGCTTTAAGGTAAAGTGCTAAAGCTGTTGTGCAACTTGCTATACACATCATGCATGTGTACATACAAGCGCATGCACCGTACCCATCACACAGTGCTTCGATATGAAACATACCGCACGCGCATTTTCTCTCAGACCAGTGATCTGGCTTGATTGATCTTTATATTTCGAAAGCAGCCTGCTAGCTAGCTTGATCGATATGTACTTTTGCTCGATGGACAAGGCATGTCAGCACGTGTACGTACATCGAAACGTCCACCGTTGCTTTAATATACTTTTGCGCGTAGGTTTCCTACTTTGCGATCTCCTTTCTTGCTCCTTGGTCGCCGTTTCTTTTTTTTCTCCCATCTCCGATACGATGCATATATCACATATTATTGCAAACACTTCTCAAGAGAAAATATATTGGCTTAGGTTCTTTGAAAACCGGTAGATTCCCATTTTTGGGCTTATGGACACAAAGAAGTATTTCTTTCCATATGGATCTTTCACTATTAACAATGGATCGGAAATTCGTTTCTGTGAGGATAAATGGTTAGGTAATACCACGCTCCGAGAACAATATTCGGTATTGTATAGTATCGTGCGTCACAAAAGTGATACTATCGCTAAGGTGATGGAAATTTCCCCACCAAATGTGGCGTTTAGAAGAAGTCTCATTGGTCCCAGACAAACCTATTGGTAGGAATTGTTACAACGTCTTGAGTTAGTTCAATTGATGCAGGGAGCGGATGTGTTTCACTGGAATCTTACCAGAATGGTTCATTCTCAGTAGCCTCCATGTACAGTGCTCTTATCTAGCATGATATTCCGGTCGATAATAATTCAAAAATTTGAAAGATGAGGATACCGCTTAAAACAAAAGTCTTTACATGGTATCTTCGTCATGGGGTTATTCTGACTAAAGATAATCTTGCCAAACGCAACTGGCTTGACAGTAAAAAAGTGTGTTTTCTGTTATCATGATGAGACTATCAAACACTTATTCTTTCAATGTAAGTTTGCTAGGTCTATATGGTCAGCCGTCCAAATATGATCTACCTTATATCCACCCCGTAGCGTTGTCAATATATTTGGCAACTAGCTCAATGGTGTTGATGTAAGGTTTAAGCGTCTTATTAGGATGGGAGAGATTGCAATTATTTGGTCCCTATGGCTATGTAGAAATGACAAGATTTTCAATAATATTTCTTCCTCTTTTATGCAGATCATTTACCGGTGCACAACTACACTCCGTTCTTGGGTGCCATTGCAGCGGTGGAGCATCGAGACCTCTTTACGGAGGTATCTTCACGGTTGAAGAGTACGACGAGAGATTTTTTTTTCAACATGAGTGGCAGCGTGACCTTCGGCTGGATCCATCTAGCTAGTCTTTTATCTTCCATGAACTTTGTTGTCGTATCCGAACATGAGTGTGACTTTGTAACATATATTTGTGCGGTCTTAGATATGTTCTATTGAGTACCCATTTTCGAAAAATGATGCATATATCACATATGCATATGAATGGCAGCATGTGACAAATACTTGGACAAAAGCTGGATCGTCCATAGGATGGCTACAGAGGCCAACACATGTAGTACATAACATAGATCCATAGGTTGGTTCCACGACACGAGGTACGTACGGCCACAATAATGCATGCTCCAACTTCAGCTTTCCCATCTAATTATCTTACATAAAGCAACCAAAATAAAGAGCCTTTAGCTAAACCAAACTTTCAGGACCGAGGGTTTTGTTCACACCACAACACAGATGCATACTGCACGTGCCTTAACTAATCTTTTCGTTCTCTTTGCTGTCTAGTCTTGATAAACATTTTACGTGGCAGACGCGTATGCGCAGCATATCTATATATATGCATGTATATAAGCACGTGCTTCATTTGCGAGTGAAGATGATCATGATTTCCAAAGGGAAGAAATGTACTCATGAACTGTGCATGACACTGCACGTAGCATGTCGCTATAACCTTATTTCATGCTTTATACTAGCCCCGTTCCAAAATAGATATCCTCTTAGTCTTATTGTTATCTTTGTCTACACTTATATATAATGGTGTTATAGACATTGTATTCGACCCTATTTTATCATGCGTTGGTTAATGCAATCTAGAAAACACCTAATAATTTAACACATTTTGTGTTTGAATGCATTGCTTTAATGAGCAAAAGAGGTAAGCTAGCCAAGGCTCCGATGAGAAAAAGAAGGATATGTACATGAAGATAATTGGAGGCAATATGAACACCTCAATCACTCATAATAGGCACCCAATTCGAAAAGACATCTATTTTGAAAAGGGAAACGACCATATAGTACCTAAAGCGAAATATTATGTGGCACCTCATGGACCACCAGGACATCGAATTAACATCATGAGCGGTCGTGGAAAGTAGGTTGAAAACCTAGCTCGTCATGGACAAGGTGAGAACTTCTGACTTGTCGGATGAGGTTTAACATGGCTGCTGCATGCGATGTTTGTTGTTGTTACATATGCATCTTAGATGTCTATGACAACTTTTGAAAACCACGCTGATTGGGTGTATGTATTTTGTAAAATCATGTTATATTAATTTAATAAATTACATGCCATCTTAATAAATTTAGCTCAACATGCATTTTTTAACCATTAATCAACCTATTCATGCAATATACCTTTTCTAAAGAGAAGGGTGTGAGCACTAGCCTCTGCATCGATTATTGATTATTCAACTATACCAAACAAGAACCAAGCCGACCGAATCGGTTAACAAAAGGATAAGAAAAGCTCAAGTCCATCTCAAAAGGAATAACCTCATAGCAGTATTATGCCATTTTTTCTTTCCAAAATGAAGGCTGAAACCTCGTCCGCTGCATCAAAACGATGCACGCAGCCGAAGAACGAAAGTGCAACATCAAGAAAAGGCCTTCAAGAAAAAAACATGGCATGTGTACCGGTAATGAGTCCAACAAGGTAAATCGAGATTTTCATCCCTGAGGCTGAACTACTGAACCATCTTCAACAAGACCATGACCCACACACGTCGACATTGAACGAGTGTTCTCACCCGGAAGAATAAGCACATACTTGGGGTCGAAGCTATAGGTAAGCAATTCCAGGTAAGTTCGATCAATTCTTCATGTGTTCTGCATGTTGATGAATTCTTTGTGCGTTCTGGATGCGTGGCATACATGGAAATACTACTGAGGTCATAGCAGTTTTTCGCGGGTGATGGCTAATTTTCATTCTGTAGAGATATATAGCTTACATGCATGAACCAACTAGTGTCAACTGCCCTACTGCTTGTAATCCATCTTTTTATTGGCTTATGAAACCAAACTATATAATTCATAGACAACTCTTTTTGGTGAGCTTTCACTGTACCAAGAGAGTACGTAATACGTGCATGTACAATGCGTCCGAAACTTCGTATATGCATTATCAAGCAAACAAGATTTAAGCGTAGTAGTGTTGGATCAAATTAAAAGACGACATTGACAGGTACATATTAGACATGACGGCTTCACCATTCCAGTAACTAAAACTACAGCGCCATTATTGTAAAAAGCGTTAATGAATAATTGGACACATATATTAAACGAAAGACTATGGCTCAGTGGAATAAGAATTAGCTTAATTATCACTTATATCACGTCACATAATTATACTTGCAACTCATGTGTAACTGGAAAAAACTGGGTTGCAAGCAACTGGAAAATCTGAGTTGCAATTTATGTCCAACCCATATGTTACTGGAAAATCCTAGTTACAATTACTGGTGCAACTAAGAAAATCCTAGTTACAATTACCGGTGCAACTGAGAAAATCCTAGTTACAACTTACATGCATCTAACCTATATGTAATTGGGAAAATCTCACCTGCTACCCATGTGCAACTTACATGCCACATGAATCTAGAGTTGAATGAACTCTAACCTAACTGTCACTTGAATGAGAATTAGCAAAACCAATATATTAATGTGTAGTGTCAATCAAGTAATCATGAGACCAGTATGCCGAAAGTAAGTTCGTTTAGTTTGTTATATGTGAATTGACACTTCAAATAAAACTCAAGTTTCATGAAATGATATCATTGCTGATTCATTGCAAAGTAAGTTATTCCCGTCATTTTGTTAATTGCTTGCAAAATAAGATTCGTCTGTTAAATTCCTCCTTAATTTATGTCATTTGTCACAACATAAGAATCCTCTTGATCTTTTCATATTAAAAAGAACGGAGAAGCAAAATCTTTGCCATCCTTTCCTTGGAGCAACATATTTTTTTACATATTTCAAGTCGTCAACTCATTCCAATATATATGCATAACTACCACGGGATTCTTAAGAAAAAGAAGCACTGACCACCTGTAACTAAATTAAAACCAGCACAAACACTAGCAGAAAGAGGGAATCGAATTGACAGTCATGAATGTCATTTCGGGAGATATGGACCAGAGATATGGATGGAGATAAAAATAAATAAATAATGTCAGAGAACCCAACAAATGAATGGTAATATGCTTTGTGCATGCTACCTAGCTAGCTATTATTGCAAATATGACATGAATTCACGGTGCTTGGTGCGCTCGATCTCTCTGGTCTGCCGGTACGGCTATATGCAAGCTATTCCACTTTGAACGAATTGGTTCTCAACTTAATTAGTTATTATAACCGCAATATACCATTTATTTATTATAAAAGGCCAGAAATGCTTCCGACGTATGCCTAGATATTTTTCTCCAAATTTGATTCAGCACACTAATTAGAAAAACTGTTTTTTAGGGACTAATAAAGAAGCTAGCTAGGCGACCTGTGAATTCGTAGCTTATCTATTCGCCACCAATGAGTCATGTTAATGTTCGGTTTGCTTGTTACGTTAATAAACTGAGCCCGTGGCCTCCACCAAGCGACGCACCTAAGAGCATCTGCAGCAATGGCTCCTAATTCTGAGTCCTAATCGCCATTTGGGCGTCTAAGAGCATCTCTAGCAGATACCCCATTCTATCCCGTATCCGAGTTTTTTATGGTTTGGGATAAAATTGGCCCGAACAGATACACCATCCTAGCCTGCAGCGAGTTTCGCGATGGTGGTACCCGATAGTGGCCCGCGAAATCCCTATATAACCGGGTGCGAGGGTTTGGATTTGGATGTGGTACTTCCGCATTCATTTCTTCTCCTTCCCTCCTGCCACCGCCGCTGATTCTCACAACCCAAATCAAATCGTCGCCGTAGGTCGCCGCCTACGCACCCCTCCACCACCTCCCTCGATGGTGCCGCCCAATTTCAACTGTGGCGACGACATTAATCGTGGTGGGTCCTCGTTAGCGAGGCAAGCGCTGCAGACGGAGGCCAAGCGCACGGCGTGCATCTCCGAGCAAGCGTGGCGCTCTCTCCTGATGCAACACGTGCTCCCCCGCGTAGTTCGGCCTCCTCCTGCCGCAACCCGCATTCGGCCGCGGCGCGCATGACAGCGAGGCAAATTTTTCCTCGGCGGCGACGTGGGTGCCTCCTCCACTCCCGGCGATCAACGTCGACTCGGGCTAGCTAATGTAGTTTTTTAGGAACCTTTAGTTCCTCCTTTGCAAAATCTTGTAAAAACTCAGATGAACTAGTTCAAAAATTTGGTGCCAAAATCAACGAAATCGTGTTTGCGGTTTTTGAATGGGATATATGTTTGGTAGCTCATGTTGTTCGCTCAAAATAAGTAGATGCAATTAACCATATCAGCACGATGCGGCTCAGCTAGATGGGAGATGGGGTATGTGCTAGAGATGCTCTAAGGGCCAAAACCTTATTTCCAAGTAGCTATTTCTTTTTTTAATGTATCCACGTATGTGTACTCTAGGTTTTTTACGATATCTGTGGAATTTTTTTTATTAACTCCAAAGTTCGCATTAGACAAGTCGCTAGTTACAATGCATAGTATCTTATATGCATATGATACTACTATAATGCATAGTATAACATACTAGCATCATAAGTCTTTTTATATTTATTGATTTATAAAAAATGAAAAATATGCATAAGATCTATTTGAAATTTATTTTTTTAGTATGCATTCCATGACACAGTATATCTATCTATGACAACACCATGATCTCTCTTATCATTAATTATAGTGATGCGTCAGTTTATTACACGCATGATATGCATGATGTTACATATGATACCTCTATTAGACATGTATAATGACATGTATCCAATATGGTGTAGTACGCAATTGGATACGTATCCGATCTGTACCAGGCCACGGTGGAGGCTCTTTCCACCGATATAACACGCAACCGAACCCTCCAACGAGGGTATCGTTCGTCCCATAGAATTATACATGGTATCAGGCCCCTCCCTTCCCTCCTAGCCGCCACCGCCGCCGGTGATCTCTCTCACCGTCGTCTTCTCCACGATCTTCACGACCCTCCACGACCAGGACGTCGACCTCTGGTCTCTCTCCCGATTCCCCTTCCCGCTATCTCCAATTTCCCAAAACCCTCCCTCCCAAAGCCCGACCAGAACCCACACCCTCCCAACCCTAAACCCTCTTACACTGATCCTCTTCATGGCGTCCTCCTCGTCCATGACTGCTGAGGCCATCATCGGCGCGTCGCCAACCACCAAGCTGACCCATGCAAATTTTCTGTATTGGCACGCCCAGGTGCTCCCCTCCCTTCGTGGCGCCCGTGTCATGGGTCTTCTTGACGGGTCAGATTCTGCTCCGCCTGAGGTTCTTGAGGCTGAAGATGAAAACAAGAAAAAGGTGTCCATACCCAACCCTGCCTATGATACTTGGATTACCCGAGATCAACAGGTGGTCAGCTTTCTCGTCAATTCCCTCTCCGAAGAAGTTCTTCCCCATGTTTTTGGCTGTACACATGCCTCTGATGTTTGGCGTGCTCTTCAAGAACTTTACACCTCTCAATCCAAGTCGAGGGTTACAACTCTCCATGGTGCTCGTACCAACACAAAGAAACAGGACATGACTGCTCAACAATTCATCACCAAGATGAAGGGATATGCCTCTGAACTCGCTGCTGCCGGCAAACCTGTTGATGATGATGAGTTGAAAGACTATATTCTTAATGGTCTCGATGGGAATTTCAATGCACTTGTGGCTGCCATCAATGATGTTCCCTCCACTTCCCTCAATGACATGTGTTCTCAGTTGTTGTCATGTGAGACTCGTGATACTATGTTGCACTCCACTGGACAATCATTAGGCTCATCGTTCATGTCCTCGGTTAATGCTGCCCCTCGCCGTCCAAGTCAGCCGTTTGGGGGAGGACAACCTCGGCCACCACCCACTCCCATTCCATATGGGTACTCCTCGCAACAGCCACATCCGTACAACCCTCCACAGCAGCCATATACACCTCCCTACAACCCACCACAACAGCCATATACACCTCCCTATTCCCCCTATCCACCTCCCATGATGCCCTACCAATCACACTATCCCCGCCTTCCTATCAGCCACCCCTTCTTCCTCTCCCACCTACGCCCTATGCTCCACCTACCCAATACCGACCCCTCGCCCGCCCCAGCAGCCTCAAGGACGCCAAGAACCGGCGCGGCATCAACTTCAAGGTCGCCGTCCAAAGGGGGGGGCGCAAGGATCAACATGGTCGTGTTGCGTCACCGTGGCAGGACGGTGTTTTCTGTCAAATCTGCAAGAAAGAGGGTCACTCCGCAGATGAATGTTGGTGGCGTTATGGTGATGATAATGATGATGATGACACATCGAAGGACACCAAAGGTGCATATGGAGTAGATACAAATTGGTATATTGATACAGGGGCTACACATCATGTCACCGGCCAGCTCAACAAACTCAGTGTTCATGATACATATCAAGGGCGTGATCAAGTTCATAATGCTAGTGGACAAGGTATGGACATTGCACATATTGGTCATTCTACATTGCACACCCCCATAGTTCTATACAACTTCGTAATATTCTCCATGTTCCTGATGCTTCCATGAGTCTTCTTTCTGCACATAAAATTACCCTAGATAATAATGCCTTTGTTGAAATTCACCATTTCTTTTTATTGATTAAGGATCAGGCAACCAAGCAAGTCGTGTTTAGAGGTCCCTGTCATGGTGGCTTATATCCCCTTGTTCCAGTTTCATCGGGTTCATCCAAGCATGCACTAGTCACCATCAAGCCATCATCCTCTACGTGGCATCATCGTTTAGGGCATCCATCCTCTTTTATTGTTCAGCAAGTTCTTAGGAAGAATAATCTTTCATATTCTCCAGAAATAATTTCTTACATATGTGATCCATGCCAACAGGCTAAGAGTCATCAGCTATCCTATCCTGTATCCACTAGTGTTTCTACAGTTCCTTTGGAACAGATTTTCTCTGATGTATGGGGTCCCGCTCCTCTTTCTGTAGGCAAACATGCATATTATGTAAGCTTCATTGATGATTTTAGTAAATTTACTTGGATCTACTTGCTTAAGAAACGTTCTGATGTTTATCAAGTGTTTCTTGATTTCCAACAATATGTTGAGCGCCAATTTAATCGCAAGATTATCACCATGCAAACTGATTGGGGGTGGCGAATATGAAAAATTGAATAGCTTTTTTCAACGAGTTGGTATTTCTCATCATGTTTCATGTCCCCATGCTCATCAACAAAATGGTTCTGCTGAGCGTAAACACTGTCATATTGTTGAAGTTGGTCTTGCTTTGCTTGCCAACGCTTCCATGCCACTCAAGTTCTGGGATGATGCTTTTATCACAGCCACTTTTCTCATAAATTTTCTTCCTACAAAGGTGCTCAATTTTTCTACTCCCACCGAAAAGCTTCTTCAAGTTACACCTAACTATGAGCCTCTACGTGTTTTTGGTTGTTCATGTTGGCCCAATCTCCGTCCCTACAACAAACACAAACTCTCCTTTCGTTCCAAACGTTCTGTGTTCCTTGGGTATAGCCCTCGTCATAAAGGAGTAAAATTCCTAGATTTGAGTATGGGTAGAGTCTATATTTCTAGAGATGTTGTGTTTGATGAAAACATCTTCCCGTTTGCATCTCTTCATCCCAATGCCGGTCGTCGCCTACGCGAAGAAATACTGCTTCTCCCAGACACTACACCACCACCGGTTTCTGATGATAGGGGTGTGCATGCTAATGATCAATATTTGCACATTGTTCCTGTTGTTGATCCACTGCAGGTTACAGCACACAATTCTGGGCCAAATTCTGGTGGAAACAGTGCAAACACCACATCAAATGACGCTACAGCCGAAGCACATGAAACAACAGCAGCTTGCATTGATCCCGATGATGCAGAATCTGCCTTGGATCACTCTCCTGCCGCGTCTGCTGCAGATTCGCCTGAGCACGACAGTCGATGCACTCCCACACGCGTCTCGTCACCGTGGCCCCACTCTCCTGACGCGCCTGGCACGGAATCTCCTTCGTCCGCCCGGTCCGCGAGCGCCACGTCGCCGCGGTCCCCCGAGCCGACCCTCTCCCATGCTGCGCGGTCCCCCGAGCTGCCCCTCCCCTGCTACGCGGTCCCCCGAGCTGCCCCCTGTCTCCCCAACCGTGGCATCTCCGCTCCAACAAGCATCTGCCACGTCGCCTGGGGACCCTGCTCCCTCATCATCACCCGACCAGGTGCCCCTGCCACCATCAGCAGCTCAGCTTTGCATGCAGATCCGGCCCAGATTCCTGTTCCCCCGTCTGGATCTTCTGTGCAGCCTCCTCCTGCTGCTCGGGTGCAAACCCATCTACAACGAGGTATATGCCAACCGAAAAAATATACCGATGGTACTATTCGCTATGCTTTACTCACATCTACAGGAGAACCACGAAATTTTTCTGAGGCTCTTACAGATACACATTGGAAGCTTGCCATGCAGGATGAATATGATACTTTACTTGCTAACCACACATGGCATCTTGTTCCTCCAAACTCTCGTCGCAATATTATTGACTGCAAATGGGTTTATCACATCAAGAAAAATGCGGATAGTACAATTGACAGGTATAAAGCACGTCTTGTTGCCAAGGGATTCAAACATCGGTATGGTATTGATTATGAAGACACTTTTAGTCATGTTGTCAAGTCTGCAACAATTCGGCTTGTCCTTTCTATATCAGTTTCACGAGGTTGGAGTTTACGGCAGCTCGATGTCAAGAACGCGTTTCTCCATGGTGTTCTGGAAGATGAGGTCTATATGAAGTAACCACCTGGTTTTGAGTCTTCCGCTAATCCAACTTATGTTTGTAAGCTTGACAAAATGTTGTATGGTCTTAAACAGGCACCTCGAGCATGATACTCCCGTCTTAGTTCCAAGCTTCGCATGCTTGGCTTTTTTCCATCCAAGGCCGATACTTCACTTTTTCTTTTCCAACAGAAAGGTATCACTATGTTCATTCTTATCTATGTCGATGACATCATTGTGACGAGCTCCTCCGATCAAGCCATTTCAGCTTTACTTCATCATTTGAGCTCGGAATTTGCTCTTAAGGATCTTGGTGACCTTCATTTTTTCTTGGGACTTGAAGTTCATCGACAGTCTGGTGCTCTCATTCTGAATTAAGAGAAATATGCTATAGATTTATTGGATCGAGTTGGTATGAGCTTCTGTACCCCTTGTCCAACGCCACTATCTACCACAGACACACTGACACTGACTGTAGGTTCTCCACTTGGTTCTGAGGATATTACTCGATACAGAAGCATTGTTGGTGCTCTACAGTATTTGACACTGACCAAGCCTGA
This sequence comes from Lolium perenne, assembly GCF_019359855.2. NCBI lineage: Eukaryota > Viridiplantae > Streptophyta > Magnoliopsida > Poales > Poaceae > Lolium > Lolium perenne. Next base: position 49,238,080 of record NC_067244.2, read on the forward strand.
TCTTTTCTTCTCAGTGAATAAGGTGTGTCAGTACCTTCATGCCCCTACCACTTCTCACTGGACGGATGTCAAGAGAATTCTTCGATATATTCATGGCACTCGCAGTATTGGACTCACCTTCCTCAAGTCCCCCTCTACACTACTTAGTGCGCATTCAGATGCAGACTGGGCTGGTGATCTTGATGACAGACGATCTACTGGAGGATTTGCCATTTTCTTTGGTCCTAATCTCATTTCCTAGAGTGCCAGAAAACAACCTACTGTCTCCAGATCGAGTACGGAGGTTGAATACAAAGCTCTTGCCGATGCTACTTCTGAACTTATTTGGCTCGAAGCTCTTGTTCGTGAACTTGGTGTGATTCTTCGTGAACGACCAAGTCTATGGTGTGACAATCTTGGTGTCACCTATCTATCTGCAAACCCCGTTTTTCATGCACGCACCAAGCACATTAAAATTGATTTCTTTTTTGTTCGAGAAAGGGTTGCTCGCAAGCAACTTGATGTTAGGTTTATCTCTAGCAAGGATCAGATTGCTGATGGTTTTACAAAACCTTTATGTACCAAGAAAGTAGATGAGTTCAAACGTAATCTGAACCTTAGTCCGGTTCAGATTAAGGGGGGTATTAGACATGTATAATGACATGTATCCAATATGGTGTAGTACACCAATTGGATACGTACCCGATCTGTACCAGGCCACGGTGGAGGCTCTTTCCACCCATATAACACGCAACCGAACCCTCCAACGAGGGTATCGTTCCTCCCATAGAATTCTACAACCTCCACTGAGGGTAGTCCTATGAAGATACAACCAAAAGAGTTATAATTATTCTAGTTTGACACAACTAACACCATTGCCTAAGTTAGCAAACTTGATATGCATAACAAGTTATAGTGTCCCATTCTTTCTAAGTACTCAAGGATTTATATTTCTAGATAATCTTTGGTCCAATTTATGGATGTTCACTTTGGTTTCTCTAAATTTATTTTTATAATCTACTATGGAAACATAGGCACCAGAATATATAAGAAGGAGTTAACTTAGCCACAAAACAAGCAACTGTTTTTATGGAAAATGAGATGATTATAGTGCCAAATGCAACCAAATAGTATATAAAACTATTTATAGAGTGAATTCCAATTTGTAACCCCTGATTTTACATTTTTTTCATGAATTACCCCCACTGAGCATTTCATTTGGACTACCCCACTTAGTGAAAGTTTTTGCCAATTTTTTTCCCTTCCAAGATATTGGAGCAATCTATCGGCCATGTATGCACATGGGGTGTGCCATGTCGCAGTTTTTTTCTTGTTTTTTTTTTGTTCTTGTGCCAAAGCTGGGCCAACTCCCCTCATCCGGACCAACTTAGACGAAACATTGCGGCTCCTGAACCAGGTTTTCCCTCCCGCGGCCAAATTTGTTGAGTCACTCCACTTTGTTTGGCGCGGGGGCATGGCACTTGAACATAACGACAGAAAACCCACATTACAGATATCTCGGAAACTCTTAGAAGGGAAAAACTGACAGGCGTCTCACGAAATAGGGGTAATCGAGATGATAAACTGCTAAATGGGCCATTTGTGTCAAAAATGTGAATTTATTGGGTAATATCTGAAATCCACTGTTGTTTTTCAATGGTAAATTAAATACTTCTTGCATGCATATATAACTGATCCATATAGTTTCAGATATATTTGCCATGAGATTTTAAGAATTATTCTATGGTATAAACTGGGCACCAAGTGCATAGGAAATAATGAATGGAGGTACATAATACATTTGTTTTTGGCTCAACATACACCGAACTTCCAGTTTATTTCGTGAATGTTAAATGGGTTATTTCAGAAAATGTGTTTGAAGAAACATAAAGTGCGATTGCAACTTGAAGACAGTATGTCCATATATAGTTAGAATTCTTAACGCACTTTGGTGGGTGGATTTGTATTGGAGGAAATCTATCCCCCAATGGGGAGAAAATCATTTCTACGAGACACAACTAGCTGCCATATTCTCTTACACTTCTCATCAGTAACGAGTGATCACAGATATTTTGGCAGCAGAAGATCTAAATGAGTGCACCACTACCCATTTGCTATAGGTAGCTAGTTTCCCGAATGAGCAATAAGCACTAACGCAAGTGTTATGCATGCAACCACATCAAATCTTTCTCAAAGGAAAAAAAAAAATAGATGAAAGATATCATTCTTTGGGCAAACAAATAATATGTGTGAATCACAGAGAGCCAGCAAAAAAGCTAATATTACTGCAGAAATACAATAGAGAAAAGGCCAGCATTATCTCAAAAAGAAAAGAGAGAAAAAGCTATTAATACCTACTGTACTTTCCTCTGAAACATCGACATACATGCATTCTCCATCGATCTTTATATAAGGCGCACTCATTAAGTTAGTTTGTCTCTCAACCACAGAAAACCTCTCAGCTCGGGAGTCGATCAATCAGAGGGAAGTACAGGTACAGGTGTAGCAAGCCATGTCGTCGGATGCAGGGAAGAAGGCCTATGTTGTGGCCATGGTGATACAGGTGATCTACACCGGCATGTACGTCGTGTCCAAGGCGGCCTTGGACGGCGGCATGAACTCCTTCGTCTTCATCTTCTACCGCCAGGCCGCTGCCACTCTTCTCTTGGTGCCGCTCGCCATCATCCTCGAGAGGTAATGGTACTTTCATAATTACTCGATCAAGGCATAGTTAACAGTTAACGTCAGTGTGTATGCATATTCATGCATGTAATTAGTTCACCTAAAATCTGTCGATCCCTGTTTGAATCCGATACTGTGATCCCTGAATGTTGTAATGGTTTTGCATGCAGGAGAAACGCGCCACCCATGTCGCTGTGGTTGTTCACTAAGATTTTCTTGTATGCTTTACTCGGGTAAGATATCGCTCTTGATTCTTGCTGTTAGTTCAAAGAGATCGATCATACACACGTGTGTATGTATAACATGTATTGCTCTCGTACGTACGTGTTGTAGGAGCACAGTGAGCATGAACCTGCACAACCTGAGCCTCAAGTACACCTCCGCGACCGTGGCGTCCGCCACGAGCAACTCCATCCCGGTGATCACCTTCCTCTTCGCCGTCCTCCTCCACCTCGAAGCCATCAAGCTCCGCGCGTCCTCGGGCGTCGCGAAGCTGGCCGGTGTGGCGCTCTGCATCGCGGGAGTCCTCGTCATCGCCCTCTACGCGGGGCCGCCGCTCAGCCCACTCAACCACCACCGCGCCTTCGCCGGCCACGCGCACGCCGCCGTCGGGAACAAGCAGGGGCAGTGGATGAAGGGCACGTTCCTGATGCTCCTGGCAAACGTGACGTGGTCGCTCTGGATCGTGCTCCAGGCGCGCCTCCTCAAGGAGTACCCCAACAAGCTGCTGGTCACGGCGCTGCAGTGCCTGCTCAGCACGGCGCAGTCGCTCGCGCTGGCGGCGGCGGCGACCGCCGGGAGGCGGGACGTGTGGAGACTTCGGCTGGACGTGGGGCTTGTCGCCGTGGCGTACTCCGGGTTCGTGGTCACCGGGGTGTCCTTCTACCTGCAGGCGTGGTGCATCGAGAAGCGCGGGCCGGTGTTCCTGGCCATGTCCAACCCGCTGGGCCTCCTGCTCACCGTGTTCTGCTCCTCTTTCTTCCTCGGCGAGGTCGTCCACCTCGGTAGCATCCTCGGCGGGGCGCTGCTCGTGGCAGGGCTGTACAGCGTGCTCTGGGGGAAGAGCAAGGAGCTGCCGCCGCCACCCTCGCCTTGTCTAGATCATGCATCAGCAATAATCTGCACCGTGAAACAAGGATCGGCTGCTAGTGATGGTGACATGAACATGGATGGGGTGAAGTTAGAGGAGAAGAGGATCAAGCTGGATTCACAGGTGTAGCTACAAAAAGTATATACATACATAGTTACAGAGAAGCGGCAGGCCGATCACGAGTGATTAGTTTCACGAGACTGATCTGGAGAGTGACACAGTATACTGGAGTATGTTAATCCACTCGCCTGATAAAGTACAGTAGCACGAGGACATGTATTAATTACTGGGAACTTCTGAACGATCATACGAGTGCTGGAACGCACGTGCGCAGAGGGACGACTGCTGATGTATGCCGAAATTCAACTTCACATGTAATTTTATCTTGGCAGGTTGTACCGCCGTTCTCTCAAAAAAAAAAAAAAAAGTTGTACCGCCGCATGTTTCTGCTCTTGAGTCTTGACTCACAGTCTACAATAGGGTTTCGAAAATAGGAAAAAAAATTGTCCACTTACCCCCTCAAACTAGTGCTCACTTTCATGGAGTTTGGACGCGCTCTTTGCAGCCAAAATTGGTGTGTATGGTTTCTATGTGTGCCGGTTAGAGCTCATTTGGTCCAAAGAGATTCCGGTGGAATTTTGGAGGATATCATTTCCTTACAAATTTTTCCTATGGAGCTTGTTTAGTTCGTAGGATTTGAAACCATGCAGAATTAGAGATGTTTCCTATGGTCAACTTTTTATACAGTTCGATAACAGAATTTCACTTAGCTCCAATCTCATGGAAAATTTCGTTGTTTGTATGGCATGTATTTTTCCGGCAACACAATCAAACAACATGTAACATACATTCATGTGTTTTCAAATGTTGTAGGATTCAACATGCCAGGGCATTCTATTCCTACAATTTTTCAATACCTACGTTTTAGAGATTCTGCGAACCAAACTGTCTCTAAAAGAATTTTCCCTATGTTTCTCATTGTTCCGTTCCTTTGGTCCAAACTAATGAACAATGACATCAGGAAAAAAATCCACTCATGTGCTTTCCGCCTTTCCCTCTATGTTTCCTAAGAACCAAAGAGGCTCCGGAGTTTGTGAAAACTTATCTAACCCTCAAATTGTTTGTGCTAATGTGGGAAAATATTGAATCGATAAATGGTCATGTGTATACTACATGTAGTTTCCTATCTTCTATATGGCCCTTCCAATTCAGCCTTTGGACCTTTTTTCGATAAAGGGGATATATTAATATCAAGAGATACCAATTACACCCAGCCTCTGCAACACGCACCACCCTAATGGCACTACGGATGCACACAGCCAAAAAAAGGAAAAGAAAACTAAGAAACAAAAGTCCCGCTACAGTATCTCGGGCCTAACAATAGTAATACATCCACCGCCATGACAACACCTGAATTACAGACTCTCCAAAAAACGACGCCTCCAAGAAGGGAACAGTGCTCAAACACCGTCGTCGCCCGATCAAAGATCTTAGGTTTTCACCCTGAAGATAGTCCCCGCTCTCAAAACAATACCTCCACCAAGGTCACTGCCAGGCACAACCAGTTAAGGCCGGACCTTGGGTTTTCACCCTGAAAGGTAGGACTCTGAGCTTCACCTGTGTTGTCACCCCCACTTTCATACCGCTGTTGTGAAGCCCGGACACCAAGCAGGCCCCTCAACAGCGCGGAGACTTGAACCTCCGTTAGCTAGTCCTCCCCTCCGGCCTTCATGAAATTCTCTTCTTCCGACTTTCATCATGGATCCATAGTCACTTGATGTCAACACAGAAAAAGAGCTTCGCGCCGCTCCCTCCAGAACCAAATGGTCGGAATAAACACATGGGTGCGCATGACCGAATACCTCCGATTCAGCAAACTCCAGGCAAAGCACTGTTACATTCACCGGCGGAGCCTTCCGGAACTCAACCCTCCGGCCAGATCACGAGTCCAGGCCTCCGGTAGGTCCTCCTCTTCACGCAAGAGAGGCCCTAGGACCGCCGCCTTTATTCAGGTTGGACCCCCACGTCGGCGACCATCCCGGGCTGGCCAATCCAACCCCCCACCGGCGACACCATCGCCGGCTTCCATGCTCCTCCATCTCACCGCCGGATGGTGGTGATGGATAAAAAATCCACCACCACCAACCGCAGGCCGAACCTCTCCGGCGAAGAAGAGGCCACCTCCTCCGTCGAACCCAAGGTTGCTGCCCCGGGCGCCCTCGTGTCGTGGAAGAAACCCGAGATTGCCTCCACGCACCGACGAGAGGCGGGGGTGGATGGCATGGCGCAGACCGAGGGCCTGGCCGCCGCCCACCACCAGCCCCTGCCGGAGTGCTGCGGGAAGCCGACGGGAGGAGCGAGACCGCAGCGCCGCCCATCCCAACCGCGCCGGCCGGTCCGCTAGGGGACAACCGTCGGGAGGAGGGCCGCTGCCATCGTCGCCCATCCCACGCGCGCCTGCTCCTCCATGCATCGAGGAGGTCGGATCCGGCCGCTGTTCTCCACGCAGCGACGAGGAGGGCCCCCGCCGCCGCCACGCCCCGAGGGACTTTGCCCCGGCGGCGCTACCGGCGGCAGCGGAGGGTGGGGTGCGGGAGAGGTTAGGGTTGGGGTGGGGTGGGGTGCCTGCGTACAAGCAATGTATCAGATGAATCTGATAGGATCGAGATCAGCCTTTGGACCTAGTATCTAGAAGAATCCTACTGACCTAAATCATCATAAAGGTAGTTTCATATCATCTATATGGTCCTTCCAATTCAGCCTTTGGACCTTTTTCAAAACAGGCTACCCCCTCCCTTCCATTACTTGTTATAACGGAAATACAAAGTTCAAAGCATTGTTACACAAGAAAAAATATAGACGAGAAGGGGACTAGAAAAAGGCTAAACCCGCTGACAGGAAGTCGATATCGAGAACCCACTACAGGGCAAAAACCTACAAACGCTTAAGCTAACTACAGAAGTTCAAGATCAACATGACGAAAGAACAACAAAACGAACAACATATTTTTTGAACACTAATCACAAGACTCCTAGTATCTAGAAGACTCCTATTGGCCTAAAGAATTATAAAAAAAACAAGAAAAGGATAACCGTATGAATATTGTAAGATAGAATCGCTCGATCGTGGGAATTCCGGAAATTCGCTCCCCATGCGATCCCTGTGAATATATACTCATGTTGTTATGCCAAAATGTCATGCATAAGTTACCTTCTCTATGGATGGGTTTGCGCTAGCATACTATATATATACATACACGTCATCCTAAGCATATCAAGTATTCTACCATTAACAAAGGTATTTCCCTCTAAAGATCAAGATCGAGCTCTGGCTGGTCTGCCACAACGTTCATAGCGACACAAGATAATATGACAAAGAGAATGCTTAACTGCTAAATATGTTTCGGAAATAGTAGGGAGAGAGATAGGAGCAAATACCAGGCCGAACATTTTTCTTAGTATTTTTTTGGTGGATTCTTAAATATCTACCAATTAGCAGAAATGTCCAGTTACAGTTTTGGAAGCTATATGCTACACAGTTTTGACGATTCGAACTAGATCTTGATTAGGAGGGAAGTTGATAAGATCCCAGGCCAAACTAATTATCCATGCTTATGTTTTAAACATTTAATCTTGAGGCATGACAAGATTAGGAAGCTCCGTGGGTTGGAGCTGATGCATTGAAAAAGAATGATGATGATGACGCCTCTTTTTCTACAACATTCCCTAGGGCCTCAGAACAAGGGGCTGATCCAGATTAAAGGAATGTCGATGTATTGCAAAGAATTTTTCGTAGCGGTAAATAAAACAATATTATTCCGCTCAATATTTTCGTAGAGGACTATCACTATTCCCTATGGATGGATAAAGTAATTATTTTGTGAGGGAAATAACTATTTTTGCTTGAGAGACTTCAAAGGACTATAAGCTAAAAAAAAAAGTTCAGAGGATTATAAAACTAAAGATGTTACTATTTGGGAAATTGCGGCCCAACCAACCGGCTGAAAAGAGAGGCCTTATGAAGGCACTGGGAAGGCCCAAACTGAATCAAGAGCAGACAAGAGAGAAGAGGCTAGAGAAAGAAGGAGGCTCCAGAGCGGCGGCGCGTGCTCCACGACGATATGAGCGGCGAGGCGGGGGCCGGCGGCGGCGGTGAAGCGAACGGCGTCCAGCCGAACGTGACCATCTACATCAACAACCTCAACGAGAAGACCAAACTCGAAGGTACCGCTCCCCTGCTGGAGCCTTCTTGTCTTCCTCCGCATCCCCCTGCTGTGTAAACCCTAGGGAGATTCTCTTTCGAATTTCTTGTTTACCGTGTAATGCATCTGATAGCTCTGGTTCTCCTTTGTTCCGGGCAAGTGAAAATTTCACCTTCCCGTGGTGCTCCTCGTGGACCTAAAAACCCTAGAGGCGTTTTGCCAGACATGCTGGTGCCGGTTGATGTAATTCTGTCTCTCGTGACCGGCTGGTTTGCGGCGGGGACAGTCTTCGTCTCATGAAGCAGTGCTGCACATGCCCTATGTTGTGGATTAGTGATTTTGCGTGCGCTGGCGTTAGAGATCTGGAACCTGCTTAATCCGAGGATAATTCTCTTTCTTCGATCTACGGAGCTAGCAGAATTGAATCTTTGTATGGATTATGAAAGCAAGATTCCGTTCCAGTTCACAAACGAATACAAGAATTTGCAACTTTGCAAGCAATGTACTAAATCTCTAAATTTGGAAGTTGTTATGACTTATGGCTGCTCTCTCATGCTGCTATTTTCTCTTCTGTCTTGGTTAGTTTCACTTCTGTAAACCAATGCAGCCTCCTGGCGTAGCTAAATATGTTGTTCTGAATTCCTTGCAGAGCTTAAGAAGTCCCTCAAGGCTGTTTTCTCTCAGTTTGGCAAAATTCTCGATGTGCTTGCTTTTAAGACTTTGAAGCATAAAGGGCAGGCATGGGTTGTGTTCGAAGATGTGGAATCAGCAACCAAGGCTTTGAAGGGGATGCAAGATTTTCCCTTTTATGACAAACCTATGGTGAGACAGTGAGTTAAGAGCGGAATTGTTTTAGCAGCTTTGGTTATCCTGTAATTTGATATGATTGTTACAGTACCGTATTGTTCTTAGCATAGTTAGAGCTTATGAATGCCATGCAAAGAGAAAAAAAAACATATGTAATAAACTAGCATTTATAGGATTATGATTTATCTAATATAAACTAGCATTTATAGGATTATGGTTTCTAAGGCAGCAAGCAAGCTTTGCTCTGACCAACTTTATGTCTGGGTGGTCTAATAAGCTAGCTTGTTGTACTTAGATTATATATCATTTATACGAACCAAGTCTCTTAGTGGATGCATCTATTCAATACCAAACCACTCCTGACTTGTTCTAATCTCTCATTTCGTTATGATACACACCTTTTATCTAATCTGCTCCTCTGCATTGTATTTTGGCTTCTGAAGCTGTACTTTTTTTTGTTGCTCATGAGTTCTTGTCTGTTTCTTTTCAGAGGATTCAATATGCCAAGACAAAGTCGGACGTTATAGCAAAAGCTGATGGCACCTTTGTGCCTCGAGAGAAAAGGAAGAGGAGTGATGAAAAACGTAAGACTCCGGTTAATGCACTTATATTTCCATATTCGCAGCTGTCCTGATATGTTGTACTTAGGTGTAGCACTACTTTAGCCCCTCAGCACTATCTTGATCTGCTCTACTTTCTTTTATTTGATACATAGCCTGTCAATTCTTAACATTGTATGTTCTGTTATTTCGTAAAACTTAACTGAAAGATGTGCTGAAGATAGACACCCTTGCATGTAGTCATGGATGGATGTTTAACCAGACTAATAGATTGGCTTGAGGAGGTATCGGTGTCACTGTCATAGTTTTAAACTTTGCACATGTTTGTGGGACATACACTACTACCAAAATGTAAAAAAAAAATAAAAAACTGCCAGAATGAGACAGTTTCTTATTTTGGTTCCTGATTCCAAGTTACCAGCTGATGGTAGTCCTCAGTACCCCATTTTGACAAAAAAATAGGTTACATTTGTGAATGCAAATTTCCAACCCAGCTCAATAGATGCACTTACTTTCTTAGAGAATTCAGATTGTCTAAAATTCTTGTTCAACATTTCTTTTTGTAATCCTGCTTTACTCTTCTCTTGCACTTATTGTTACTTCTACTACATTTTTAAAATATGAATAGAAGCAAAGGTCAGTGAGCTGCTGTCGTGCAATCTGATATCAGTTTTCTGCTCAATTCACTAGATTTAGCTTTACATACTTGGACTCTTTGTTGATAAGCTATGTGCTGGGAGGAACTTCCTTAGCTAGTTTTAGTTATGGACTTATGGCAACTTTGGCTATCTTTTATATTCATGAACAGAGCTCACTAGTTTACTTTATTCTGGAATAATGCAGCTGAAAAGAAGCAGAAGCGTGAGCAGCATCATGATGTTAACCAGGCTGGCTTAGGCATGAATGCCTATCCTGGTGCTTATGGGGCACCTCCGGTAGGTGTTGTGGAACTGATTAGCAATGTTTTTTCTTATTTATTTGTTTTGCGTTTCTTATGTGATTTCTCTCAGAAACCCTCTATAGTGAATGTTTGAAATTGTTCTTGTACCCTACCTTGCTACTTCATATGGGAGGTGGCTGACCATATTCACATGAGTGGAGATTTTTGCCTCCCTGGCACCAGTGAACCTGTTTTAAAAAATATCGAAAATCACATATACAAGTTCAATTTATTTGAAAATATGGATGTAGCCAATGATTTATCCCACAAAAGTGCAAAATATTAATTTTAAATACTTCGTATTCTGAGCTACACAAAAATGACAAATGTGTGGATCTGAGTATGTATATTTCAAATCTCCAAATTTATCAGATTTTTTCATTTTTGTGTATCCCGCAGTACTAGGAATTATGCAATGCAATGTTGCAGGCTTTTAGGTTTCATCATTGACTATGTCCAGATTTATTTTCAGATTTTTTGAAACCTATAAATATGATTCTTTATTTTTTTGTAAACAAAGGGATCACTAGAGCTCGGGACCCAAAGACACTTTCCGGGACACAAATTTCCTTGTTTTATCGTCTTTACCTGCTGTTTTGTCAATCTTTCTGGGGGATGGAGTTTTTATGTCTGTGCCCAAGCTAGTGGTTCCCTGCTTGCAGAATTTGGTTCAGTAAAATATGCATTGCACCTACTGAGGATATCTATTTGGCTTCAAGAAACATCTTGAGATTTAGCTGCGAATAGCCATGACCCAATATATATACACCCAGTAATTAGGACAGGACATCTTTTCTTCACATATGTAATTTTTGTAGTTTTCTTTACATCATTCATTACTTGCTTGACCATTTTTTACAGCTCTCTCAGCTACCATTTGGTGCGGGGCCGAGGGTCATGATGCCAGAGATTATTGTGCCAAACAGTATTCTCTTCGTCCAAAATCTCCCGCACGACACAACCGCCGTGCTGGTGCAGATGCTCTTCTGCCAGTACCCAGGGTTCAAGGAAGTGAGGATGATCGAAGCAAAGCCTGGTATTGCTTTTGTGGAGTATGGAGACGAGGGGCAGGCGACCGCAGCCATGAACGCTCTTCAGGGCTACAAAATTAAAGAGAACCAAATGCTTGTCACATACGCGAAGAAGTAATGGGCTGGGCTGTAATGTTGTAGTTCTGTTTTTTGCATAATTGGTAGATCTTCATATGTAAGGTAGACTATGAAGATATTTTCGCTCCATGGATATAATCAAGTAAATTAATTTACTGCTCACCTGTGCTTATGTGCCCATGGTTGGAAGCTATTTTCGTGATCATGTATTCTTGTAGTTACGCTGTGGATTGTGATAATCTTGTTTATCTAGTTATATCTTTTGCCAATTTCATCTAAGATACCTTATCCATTTCTGTCAGCTATTTTCCCACACAAGTTGAGCACAGCTGTGAACTACTAAATGTGCATGTGCACTGCGATTTAGGTCACAAGACTAGTGGAACGAATTCTTGAGTAGGAGTAAGTAGTATCGGCAACAAGACTAGTGGACCGAATTCTTGTGTAAGTAGTATCGGCAACTACCCCTCTGTTTTAACTTACCAACATGTCCTATATTTAGGAATAGAGGAAGTTAGAGCATCTCCAGTCGCGTCCCCCAAACCGCGCCGGATTGAGCGTTTGGGGGACGTGTTTCGTTTGTGCCGCGTTTGGGGGACGTCGCTCCCCAGTCGCGTCCCCCAAACAAAATTTCGCAAATTTTAAACTTAACTAGATTCGATTAGATTCGTCCAAACTTACATAGATTCGAACGAAATTTGACTAACTTTAAAACTAAACCTAATCTAGAACCACTTGCGGCGGCCGGAGGCGTCGTAGTACTGCTGGAAGTTATACATCTCGTCGGTGACGACCTCCTGCTTGACGCGCTCGTCGACGGGCTCGTCCACGGGCTCGTCCTTCACCAAGCCGCTTGGCCCTGCCTCGCCGTCGTCGGTGAGGTCCACCAGCGGCTTGCCGGAGTCGCGGATGGACATGGCGATCGCCGCGTCCAGGTCGCCCCTCCAGGCGTCCTTGTCGTCCATGGACGCCAAGAACGCCGCCCGCAGCCCTGGGCAGTCCTCGGGGTCGTCGCTGGCGGCGATGAGCCGGCCGCCGCTCGTACTCCGCCAGCAGCGCCGCCTGCGACGGTTCCTCCGGCTCCTCCTTCACCTCCGGCTTCGGGATGAGGAGGGCGCCGCCGCGCCTCCCTTGCTGCCGCCCGCTGCCGCTGCCGCCACGCCTCGTGTTGACGGGCGTCGCCGGCTCCTCCTTGACCTCCCGTTTGGGGACGGTGTAGGGCGCCGACCGGTACGACGAGGACGGCGTCGATCGCGCCGATCCCGAGGAAGAAGAGTGCGAGGAGGACGAGTACGTCGTCCTCCTCGGCTGCCATTGAGGAGACGGCGGCGGCGACGACGGCATCTCCAGCCGGGGAGCGCCGGTGCGGAGGCCGCGGATGACGTTCTCGAGGGTGCGCCCGAACGCCCTGCAGGGGCGCGGCCTTCCCTGTTCCAGCTGTTGGGGCCGCCGACGAGGTTGTCGGTGCTGTGCATCTCGACGTCGCACTTCGCCTGGAAGTACGACGTCCACCAGGCGTCGTTGTCGTTGACCGCCCATGTCGGATCCCTCCGCTCCTCGGCGGTGAGTTGAGCCCGACGGGCCTTGATGGCGTCCCTCCATTGGTCCGTGCGCGGCTTCGGCGGCGGCGGAACGCCAATGCCGTTCACGGCCATCTTCCAGCCGCCGCTGCTTGGCAGCCTCATGTCCGGCGGGACTGGATACCGGGCGTGGTGGCGCTTCACGCCTCCGCCACGGTGAGGCTGCCGCGGCCGAAGCCGTTCGCCGCGGCGATCTTGCGGGAGGACGAGGTCGACATTTTTTGAGCGGCGAGGAGAAGATCTGGGAGGGGGGGAGGCGGCGGCGACGATAAGGGATTATGAGCGGCGAGAACTGCAGGGCGTCTTAAAACAGCGGCGGCAGCGGGTGGTTGCACACAATAACTCCGGCGCGGACGGCCACGCGGCCATGCACGACGAGACGCGTCCCTGCGTCGCCTGGGAAAACAGGGACGCCATTAACGTCGCTTGACCAAAGGTAGGCGACGGGGTTTTAGCCTTCCTGTGCGGCTGACGGGTCGGCCCCGCCACTCCCCGCCTCGCTTTTCGTTGTGTCCGGCGTCCCCGGAGCGTCCCCTGTGGGACGGGGACGGGCTCGGGGCGCCGGACACCGTATCGGGCCGCGCCGGACAAAAATGGGCTTTGGGGAACGCGGCTGGAACGCTTTTTTTGTCCGGCGCGCCCCAAATCCCTTTGGGGGACGCTTTGGGGGACGCGACTGGAGATGCTCTTAGTAGCTCCATCACAACTGCCAACTCCACAGGCTTCCTCTACAAACAGAATCCAGATGCTACATGAGTAATTTGGCCATACATTGTGCTACAAGATATATACCTCCACGAGATGATGCTATCAAGAAAAAAATACCTCCACGAGATTACAGATGGGTCTCAATCCTGTGTAGCTACCCACCTCAACATGCACAGAGTGATATTGATACATATTACTTTGGCAACATTTTTTCCATTCCCCTTTGACTCTGTAGGCCGACATTGTTATGTTTACCATATAGTTCAGATCTCTGTCGATGTACTGCTGGCTAGAGTTATGCAAGTTGTCTCAATTAATATCCAAGATTTGGATGTATCATTTGGTAGGTACATGGCAGTATGGCATACATTGTGTAGTCGGTTCTCCTCAAGCCACAAGGTTCGGGAGAGTCGGATATATAAACCCAACTCCTTGAACAAGGGGGAGAGGATTTGGGAATTGATAATTAGGCAAGAAAAACTGTTGGTAATATGGATTAATCAGAGGGATGCAAAATAGGGGTAATTTCTAGTAGGGGTATCACTTCTACAGGATCTACGTCTCTGAAGCCTTCAAAATGTGAATTGTCACATGGGTTAGAAATTTTGAGGGTTTGTACAATGTTGAGTTGTTTCTCAACATCTGTATGTGCGATAGATTCTTTTAGCTTCCGGCTTGGATATATCAAGCTAGTGGTTCCCTACTTGCAGAATTTGGTTTAGTAAAATTGGCATTCAACATATTAAGGATAGCTTGAGATTGAACTGGGAGTAGACACTACTCAAAAGGAAAATGATCTGATTCCCCCGGGGGATCGGTCTCGTCCCGTCCTCCGCCTTGCGGAGCTGACGCGTGTCCTCTCTGGCTGAGAAAAAATAGGCGAGGTGGGGTCCACTACCTTTATTTCCCATCCTTATCCTCCATCACGAGATTCCTGCATCGTGTTCTCCTCGAAGGAGAGGCGACACCGTTGACCAATGCGCCGACGCGCCCGCATGCGCCTTGCTCCTGTGCCGGCGCCCGCATGCGGCTTGCTCCTCCGCCGGCGCGCCCCACCCCGGAGCTGCTCCTTCGCCCGCGCGCCTCACCCGGAGCTGCTCCTCCGCCGGCGCCCGTGCTGCTCCTACGCCTGCGCGCACCACCCCGGAGCTGCTCCTCCGCCCGCGCGCCCCACCCGGAGCTGCTCCTCATGTCCGTCCTTGATACGTCTCCAACGTATATATAATTTCTGATGTTCCATGCTAGTTTTATGACAATACCTACATGTTTTGCTCACACTTTATAATGATTTTATGCATTTTCCTGGACTAACCTATTAACAAGATGCCGAAGTGCCAGTTCCTGTTTTCTGCTGTTTTTGGTTCCAGAAAGGCTGTTCGGGCAATATTCTCGGAATTCGACGAAACAAAAGCCAAACATCTTATTTCACCGAGACGGACCAGAACACCGAAGGGGAGACGGAGAGGAGGCCCAGGGCCTCCACACCATAGGCTGGCGCGGCCAAGAGGGGGGGCGCGCCGCCCTATGGGGTGGGCCCCCCAGGCACCCCCTTGCGCCGCCTCTTCGCCTATAAAATCCCTCGCGACCTAAAAACCCGATACCAATTGACGAAACTCTAGAAAGACTCCAGGGGCGCCGCCGCCA
The DNA here is from genome assembly GCF_019359855.2 of Lolium perenne. Classification (NCBI taxonomy): domain Eukaryota; kingdom Viridiplantae; phylum Streptophyta; class Magnoliopsida; order Poales; family Poaceae; genus Lolium; species Lolium perenne. The sequence goes on from NC_067244.2 coordinate 49,253,380, forward strand.
TCGCGAAACTCCGTTTCGGGGGACAGAATCTCTGTTCCGGCACGCCGTCGGGATGGGGAAGTGCCCCCGGAAGTCATCTCCATCGACGCCACCGCCTCCATCATGCTCCGTGAGTAGTTCCCCCATGGACTACGGGTTCTAGCTGTAGCTAGTTGGTACTCTCTCTCCCATGTACTTCAATACAATGATCTCATGAGCTGCCTTACATGATTGAGATCCATCTGATGTAATCGGTGTTGTGTTTGTTGGGATCCGATGAATTGTTACATTATGATTAGTCTATCTATAAAATTTGTGAAGTTATTGTTGCTGCAATCTTGTTGTGTTTAATGCTTGTCACTAGTGCACGAGTGGCATGATCTTAGATTTGAGCTCTATAATTATTGCTTAGATTGTATCTACAAGTTGTTTGCACATGTCTATGTCCGGAACCCGAGGCCCCAGAGTGACAAAGAATCGGGATAACTGGAGGGGAAGGCGTAGGTATGAGGATCACATGTTTTCACCAAGTGTTAATGCTTTGCTCCGGTGCTCTATTAAAAGGAGTACCTTAATTACCAGTAGATTCCCTAGAGGCCCGGCTGCCACCGGCTGGTAGGACAAAAGATGTTATGCAAGTTTCTCATTGCGAGCACGTATGACTATATATGGAAAGCATGCCTACATGATTAATAATCTTGATGTTCTGTCTTAATGCTATTTCAATCCTATCAATTGCCCAACTGTAATTTGTTCACCCAACACTTGTTACTTGTTATTTGAGAGTTATCACTAGTGTAGATAGCTGGGAACCCCGGTCCATCTCTTATCATCATATACTCGTTCTATATGTCATTGGAAGTAGTATCAACTATTTTTTGGTGCCATTGCCTCTGTGTTATCAAGTATCGCTGTGTGTTATCACATTATTGCTCTCATATCACTGCTGCTTTCACATCACCCCTATTACTAGTGCTTTTCCAGGTGCAGCTGAATTGACAACTCAATTGTTAAGGCTTATAAGTATTCTTTACCTCCCCTTGTGTCGAATCAATAAATTTGGATTTTACTTCCCTCGAAGACTGTTGCGATCCCCTGTACTTGTGGGTTATCAAGACTATTTTCTGGCACCGTTGACGGGGAGGCATAGCTCTACTCATAAGTTCACCTGGGGAGTACACTATACCTCTCTCTCTGTTTTTGTTTTGTTTTGCTTAGTTTACTTTTGTCTAGTTTGTTTTTGTCTTGTTTTATTTTTTCTTATATACCCGAAAATCCATAAAAATTTGAAAAACCGAAAAATTAAAAACTGTTGCAATGGAAGAACCCACAACCTGTATGGAGCTTATAGAATTATATATGAATTATAGAGAATCAAGAAAGGGTAAAGTCATGAGTGCCGTGTTAGAAAAATTGAATACAATTGCTAAAATCTTGCTTAAATGCCATGATATAAATTGTTGCTCTAAACAGGATACTAAACATCTGAAATTCCAATGTGGCTTTAGTGAAGAAGTTTTAATTAAGAACTATAATTGGATTAACTATATTCATTTTGGGTTCGAAGAGGTAGAACAATTTATCTTATTTATGGGAGCTTCTGAGATCGAATCCTTCATGTCTAAAAATTATGAAACTTGTGTTGCTTGTAAGAACCTTAAAGATTATGTCTCTTCTATCCTTAATTTTTTGCATAGAAAGTTACAGTGATAATCCTTATATTATTGATTATAAAGAGAGATTAATTAATGTACAAGAATGCACTCACAATTTGCAGGAACCTGTGAAAGAAGAAATTGATGAACCTGAAAGCTCATTGGATGAAAAAGAGGAGGAGAGTGATGAACAAAAGGAGGAAGAATGGATTAGCTACCCATGCCAACCTTCTAATGAGAGTAACTCTTTATCTCTTACACTATTTGATTGTCCTCCATGCTTACCAAAGGAGGATGAGTGTTATGTTCCTGTGGATTCTCTTGAAATATTCCCTATGAGTAAAACTTGTGAGAATAATTATGCTACTATTATCTATGATAATCCATGCTATTTTGATAAATGTTATGATAATGCTTTGTTTGTGCCTGATATCGAAATGCATGATACTAAAGAGTTTTGCTTAGCAAATGTTTATGATAAAGCTCTAGATGATGGTCCTATGTTACTTGATAATATTAATTATACCACTAATGAAAATGGGATTGGAAAGGTCTTGAATTTATCTAGGAGTCCCATATCTTTTGAGAATGATCAATCATCTTGTTATAGATTATTAAAAAGTGGGTTTGAAAGTTTTAATCCCATTATTTTTTAGCTTGATAAAAATTATGTGTTTGTAGATCATGAAAAGCATGCTGTATGTGATAGTTATATTGTTGAGTTTGTTCATGATGCTACTGAAAATTATTATGAGAGAAGAAAATATGGTTGTAGAAACTTTTATGGTACTAAAACACCTCTCTATATACTGAAAATTTTGAAGTTACTCTTGTTTTATCTTGCTATGCTTGTCACTTTGTTCTTCATGAATTTATTTGTGTACAAGATTCCTATGCATAGGAAGTGGGTTAGACTTAAATGTGTTTTGAGCTTGTTTTTTGATGCTCGCTTTGCTTCAACTCTCATCCTTATGTGAGCATCATTAAAATTGCTGAGCCCATCTTAATGGCTATAAAGAAAGCACTTCTTGGAAGATAACCCATGTTTTATTTTGCTACTGTTTTGTTGTGTCTTGGAAGTTGTTACTACTGTAGCAACCTCTGCTTATCTTATTTTATTGCATTGTTGTGCCAAGTAAAGTCTTTGATAGCAAGGTTGATACTAGATTTGGATTACTGCGCAGAAACAGATTTCTGTCTGTCACGAATTTGGGCAGGGTTCTCTGTAGGTAACTCAGAAAAATCTGCCAATTTACGTGCGTGATCCTCAGATATGTACGCAACTTTCATTCAATTTGAGCATTTTCATCTGAGCAAGTCCAGTGTCTCTAAAAAATTTGTCTTTACGGACTGTTCTGTTTTGACAGATTCTGCCTTTTATTTCGCATTGCCTCTTTTGCTGTGTTGGATGGATTTCTTTGTTCCATTGACTTCCAGTAGCTTTGGGCAATGTCCAGAAGTGTTAAGAATGATTGTGTTACCTCTGAACATGTGAATTTTTGATTATGCACTAACTCTCTAATGAGTTTGTTTCGAGTTTGGTGTGGAGGAACTTTTCAAGGGTCAAGAGAGGAGGATGATATACTATGATCAAGAAGAGTGAAAAGTCTAAGCTTGGGGATGCCCCCGTGGTTCATCCCTGCATATTTCAAGAAGACTCAAGCATCTAAGCTTGGGGATGCCCAAGGCATCCCCTTCTACATCAACAATTTATCAGGTTTCTTCTCTTGAAACTATATTTTTATTCAGTCACATCTTATGTGCTTTACTTGGAGCGTCTGTGTGCTTTTATTTTTGTTTGTGTTTGAATAAATTCGGATCCTAGCAATCCTTGTGTGGGAGAGGGACACGCTCCGCTTTTTCATATGAACACTGGTGTTCTTAGCTTTATTTTAATGTTCATAGCGAAGCTAAAAGCTGCTGCATTTATTGCTATTTGGTTGGAAACAGAAAATGCTTCATATTGTCTTGAATAATTTGATACTTGGCAATTGTTTTGAGCTCTCAAGTAGATCATGTTTAAGCTCATGCACCATGTAGTTTAAACCTATTAGTGGAGAACTACCGTAGAGCTTGTTGAAATTTGGTTTGCGTGATTGGTCTCTCTAAGGTCTAGATATTTTCTGGTAAAAGTGTTTGAGCAACAAGGAAGACAGTGTAGAGTCTTATAATGCTTGCAATATGTTCTTATGTAAGTTTTGCTGTACCGGTTCATACTTGTGTTTGCTTCAAACAACCTTTCTAGCCAAAGCCTTGTACTGAGAGGGAATGCTTCTCGTGCATCCAAAACCTTGAGCCAAAACCTATGCCATTTGTGTCCACCATATCTACCTATTATGTGGTATTTCCTGCCATTCCAAGTAAATACTTCATGTGCTACCTTTAAACAATTCAAAAGCTATTATCTCCTATTTGTGTCAATGTTTTATAGCTCATAAGAAAGTATGTGGTGTTTTATCTTTCGACCTTATCATTTACTTTTGACAGACTTTCACCAATGGACTAGTGGCACATCCGCTTATCCAATAATTTTGCAAAAAGAGCTGGCAATGGGGTGCCCAGTCCCAATTAATTAACTTGCATTAATAATTCTCTTCACATGTTTTGCCCTGATCCATCAGTAAGCAACTTAATTTTGCAAATAGACACTCCTCCATGGTATGTGAATATTGAAAGGCACCCGAGGATTCGGTTAGCCATGGCTTGTGTAAGCAAAAGGTTGGGAGGAGTGTCATCAATAATGAAACTAAAGTACATGTGTAAACAAAAGAGAAGAGGGATGATCTACCTTGCTGGTAGAGATAACGTCATTCATGGGAGCCGCTCTTAGAAGTCTGGTTGACGAGGTAGTTAGAGTACACATTACCATTCGTTGACAACAACAAACACCTCTCAAAACTTTACTTTTATGCTCTCTATATGATTTCAAAACTTAAAAAGCTCTAGCACATGATTTAATCCCTGCTTCCCTCTGCGAAGGGCCTTCTTTTACTTTATGTTGAGTCAGTTTACCTACTTCTTTCTATCTTAGAAGCAAACACTTGTGTCAACTGTGTATTGATTCTTACATACTTGCTTATTTGCATTCATCATATTACTTTGTGTTGACAAATATCCATGAGATATGCATGTTGAAGTTGAAAGCAATTGCTGAAACTTAAATCTTCCTTTGTGTTGCTTCAAACCTCTTATTAAAAATTTATTGCTTTATGAGTTAACTCTTATGCAAGACTTTTTGATGCTTGTCTTGAAAGTACTATTCATGAAAAGTTTTGCTATATGTTATCTATTTATTAGCAAACTATAGATCATTGCCTTGAGTCACTTCATTCATCTCATATGCTTTACAATAGTATGATCAAGATTATGTAAGTAGCATGTCACTACAGAAATTATTCTTTTTATCGTTTACCTACTCGAGGGCGAGTAGGAACTAAGCTTGGGGATGCTTGATACGTCTCCAACGTATCTATAATTTCTGATGTTCCATGCTAGTTTTATGACAATACCTACATGTTTTGCTCACACTTTATAATGATTTTATGCATTTTCCCGGACTAACCTAGTAACAAGATGCCGAAGTGCCAGTTCCTGTTTTCTGCTGTTTTTGGTTCCAGAAAGGCTGTTCGGGCAATATTCTCGGAATTCGACGAAACAAAAGCCAAACATCTTATTTCACCGAGATGGACCAGAACACCGAAGGGGGAGACGGAGAGGAGGCCCAGGGCCTCCACACCATAGGCTGGCGCGGCCAAGAGGGGGGCGCGCCGCCCTATGGGGTGGGCCCCCCAGGCACCCCCTTGCGCCGCCTCTTCGCCTATAAAATCCCTCGCGACCTAAAAACCCGATACCAATTGACGAAACTCCAGAAAGACTCCAGGGGCGCCGCCGCCATCGCGAAACTCCGTTTCGGGGGATAGAATCTCTGTTCCGGCACGCCGTCGGGACAGGGAAGTGCCCCCGGAAGTCATCTCCATCGACGCCACCGCCTCCATCATGCTCCGTGAGTAGTTCCCCCATGGACTACGGGTTCTAGCTGTAGCTAGTTGGTACTCTCTCTCCCATGTGCTTCAATACAATGATCTCATGAGCTGCCTTACATGATTGAGATCCATCTGATGTAATCGGTGTTGTGTTTGTTGGGATCCGATGAATTGTTACATTATGATTAGTCTATCTATAAAGTTTGTGAAGTTATTGTTGTTGCAATCTTGTTGTGTTTAATGCTTATCACTAGTGCACGAGTGGCATGATCTTAGATTTGAGCTCTATAATTATTGCTTAGATTGTATCTACAAGTTGTTTGCACATGTCTATGTCCGGAACCCGAGACCCCAGAGTGACAGCAACTGGGATAACTAGAGGGAAAGGCGTAGGTATGAGGATCACATGTTTTCATCAAGTGTGAATGCTTTGCTCCGGTGCTCTATTAAAAGGAGTACCTTAATTAGCAGTAGATTCCCTAGAGGCCCGGCTGCCACCGGCTGGTAGGACAAAAGATGTTATGCAAGTTTCTCATTGCGAGCACGTATGACTATATATGGAAAGCATGCCTACATGACTAATAATCTTGATGTTCTGTCTTAATGCTATTTCAATCCTATCAATTGCCCAATTGTAATTTGTTCATCCAACACTGGTTACTTGTTATTTGAGAGTTACCACTAGTGTAGATAGCTGGGAACCCCGGTCCATCTCTTATCATCATATACTCGTTCTATATGTCATTGGAAGTAGTATCAACTATTTTCTGGTGCCATTGCCTCTGTGTTACTGTTACTGCTGCTGTGTTACTGTTACTATTGCTCTCATATCAGTGCTGCTTTCACATCACCCCTGTTACTAGTGCTTTTCCAGGTGCAGCTGAATTGACAACTCAGTTGTTAAGGCTTATAAGTATTCTTTACCTCCTCTTGTGTCGAATCAATAAATTTGGGTTTTACTTCCCTCGAAGACTGTTGCGATCCCCTATAGTTGTGGGTTATCAGTCCTCCGTGCTGCTCGTTCGTCAGCGCGCCCCACCACCGAGCTGCTCCTCATGTCCGTCCTTTGTGCTGCTCCTCCGCCGGCGCGTCCCACCCCCAAGCTGCTCCTTCGCCACGAGTTTCTACGCCCATCGTTTCCATGGCCTGCCCGAAGCCGCCTCCATCTCGCGCTCCTCTGCTTCGCTAGGAGTTTTGCTGCCTTAGGCCTGCGGCATTTCTATTTGGGGATGCCGGTTTTGCTTTTTAAGGTGTCCGACATTGCTACATGCGGAGGGTGGATTTTTGCTACGGGCGTAGGCCTACTTTTGCTACCCTAGGCATAGGGCGTTGCTACTAGCGGCTTCTGGCATTGCCGTCCTAGACGGATGGAGTTGCTGCAAGCTCGGATGGTGCTGTTGCCGGCTGCAGGCGAGGTGTCCGTTGATGTCTTAGAAGATTTGCAACATATGAATAAAAAATTTGCTACAAATTTATTTTGTGGGTTTGCTACATCTGCCTAATATGTTTGCTACGGGGTCTCCGACGAGGTCTCCGGCGACGGCGAGCTCAGACTTTTTCTTTTGTTTCATGGGTGAACCGTTTGTTGCTACATACAGTTGCTGCCGGGGTGTTTATTTTGCTACCGGAGGTGTTCTTTTTGCTACATGCAAATCTGACCGTACATGATGTTGATCCGACGGCTGGGGACCCGGGGGCTGGGGAATCAGATCCCCCGGAGGACGCCCAGCACTTTCCTACTCAAAATTCGTGCAAAATTTGTGCGTCCTATGTACGACCAGTAACTAGAACGGGATTCCAAAAAAAGGTAGTAAGGCCATGTATTATGTGTAGCAAAAGCGAACCAAAGAGGCATATGATGCGGTTCAATACATAGTAGAGCATCGATGTTTGTTGTCAGAAGAAAGAAGCGACGCATTTTGTTGGTTCGGTTTCAAAGCGATGCTAAGCAATAAAATATACTGTCCAGCCTGACACAGGATAGGAAGAGGAGCAACGGAGAGCATATGTGCAGAAACAGACAAAGGAAAAGCAATTTCCTGCAGAAAATTGGGTCCCATATTTACTGCCACAATCGATTCCATACATAGCAGCTGAATCAAGTCGAATCGTTTCTATTCTTGAATCGCATCTACATAGTACATGGTCTAAGACGGGGCATGTTTTCACGTATTTTTTTCTTAGTTTTCTTCACATCATTACACGCTTGACCTTTTCTTGTACAGCTCTCTCGTTTTGTCATGACCAAGGGTCTTGATGCCAGAGATTAATGTGCCAAACAGCATTCTCTTCGTCCAAAATCTCCCGCACGACATGGCCGCCGTGTTAGTGCAGTTGCTCTTTTGCCAGTACCCAGGGTTCAAGGAAGTGAGGATGATCGAAGCAAAGCCCGGTATCGCTTTTGCGGAGTATGGAGACGAAGGGCTGGCGACCACAGCCATGAACGCTCTTCAGGGCTACAAAATTGAAGAGAACCAAATGCTCGTTACACACGCGAAGAAGTAATAGGTTGGGCTGTAATGTTGTACTGTACTAGTTTCGTTTTGGCACAATTGGTAGATCTTCCTATGTCTCCCGTCGCGTCCCTTAAACCGTTCGTCAAAGCGATTATCAAACATTTGACCGCCCCAGCCGCACGTTACAAAGGCCGACTTCGGTCCGACGTGGCTCAATAGAGTGTTCGGCGTCCCGAGCCCGTCCCAGGTGACCATTGAGGATGCGTCAGACGCAACATGAAGAGGCGGGGCGAGTGGCGGACCCGTCGCGTCGGTGACATAACTGCTGGATCATATTTCAAATTTTCATATCATTTCATATTCTTCCTACCGTGCCTATCATTTATCCCGTCCGCTGTGACGCGCCTATCATTTATCCCGTCCGCTGTGATGCGCCTATCATTTATCCCGATGTGACAGTTTCCCACCCAGACCTCGTCGCCGCCGCCACCGCCACGCACTCGCCCCTCGTAGACATGGTGCCGAAAGATCCCAAGAAGGCAAACGGCTAGGCGGACATCAAAGCGCCAGCCAAGAAGGACGCGAAGGCATCCTTACCGAAGCCGTGCAAGGCACCGACGCAAAAAACGAAGCCGGAAACGTGGACCCAAGAAGCTTGGGATGCAAACTGCATGCGCCATAAGTACACGACGACGAAGGCGCAATGCTAAGAGTGTGATGAAGATTGCGGTCACGAATGCGGCCAAGTCGCTATGCTGACCGCAGTTACGCTGGGTATGGCATCATGACAGATTTTGATAATCTTTCTTATCTAAATATTTTTTTGCCAATTTCATCTAACCTACCTTTTCCATTTCTGTCGCTTCCCACACAAGTTGAGCACAGCCGTAAACTAAGTTATGTTAGAACAGTGTGGGTTAGATATTACCTCCGTCCCGAAACGTAAGTCTTTTCATAGAAAGCTAAATTATCTTTCTAAAAAGGTTTACATTTCAAATTAGAGGTAGTATTTGTGATGACATAAAAAAATGTAAGAGAGTGGATTTTGTACACCCACACATGGGTGTGGGTGAACTATTCGGTATTTAGACATATTATTTTTTCCAAGGAATCACTCAAGCGTCCAAATTGCTTGTGTTCGGATCTTCCGATTCAAAACACCTTTCCTCTTTGGTAAAGTTAAGTTTTCTCGGATCCTGACAGAACTACTGTAGATCGTGCATGTGCACAATATGTAACAACACTGCGGCTTTAATAACCTGTGCTATGAGCTCGAGAACTATTAATCCATTATGATGATTAAATAGTCATACTAACAATGGGAAGCTCAGTGTCTTTCCTATGGAAAAGATAGTCGACTATAGTCTTTTTCTCCAAATCTAACCATCCATCACTTGGAGTACTCTAAATACAGATTGTTCTGTTTATACGATTTGGGATACAAGACTAGTGGAACGCAACTCGTGTGGAATTACTTTGGCGACTAGTAGTCTTGACTCTTCTTGATCACATCGTGTCAACATGGCTTCCTTCAATCCTTCTGCTACCGCGATGATTCTAGCTGCTACATGAGTAATTTTGTTACCCATTGTGCTACGAGATATATAGGTCCACCAGATTACCGATGCTTCTCAACCCTGCATACGCTACTCTATACCACAACATGCGATTAGTACTTTGGCGAAGTTTTTCTGGTTTCATTCGTTAGGCTTAACGTTGTTATGCATACTGATATAGTACCCACATCTTTGTTGATGTACTGCTGGCTAGGGTGTGCAAATTATCTTAAATAATATCCAAGATTTTGGATGTACCAGTTGGTAGGTACATGGCATACATGGTATAGTCGGTTCTTCTCAAGCCACGAGGTTGGCGATATGCATACCTTTTTTGTGTGAATGCGCGGTATGCATACCTAAAGCTATATATAAACCGAACTAGTCTAACACGAGGGAGATGATTTTGAACTAGTAATAATTTGCAAGAAAACTGTTGTTGATGTGGATGAATCAGAGGGAAGCAAGATAGGAGTAGTGGCTGGTAGGGGAATCACTTCTATAAGATGAATAGTCACATGGATTGCAAAATTGAGGTGTGTACGATGTTGAGTTGTTTTTCAACATGTGTATGTGCGATAGATTCATTTGTCTTCCGGCTTGTATTTATCAATAAACAATACTTTGGTTCGCACTGAATGGCTATCCTGGTCAAAGAGAAGTGATTAGAAACTACGGAAGCGCCTATCAAGAAGACATGTTTTCAGCAAATAAGATTCTGGCCTTCAGCAACAAAAGAAGCAAAAAATGGAGCTCAGTCACACCAAACATAGCTTTGAAGGGAAGAATTCCTAAACACGTTTTCAGCAAATAAGATTCTGGCCTTCGACAACAAAAGAAGCAAAAACTAGAGCTCAATCACACCAAACATCAAGCTATGATTGCTTGTAGTTCCATGACCAATACTTTGTGGGATTGGATAATTTTGCTAGTTGAAAATAAGAATATCCATGAATACTCATCCAAAGATAGGAACACCCGAGGGGTCATACATACTTTCTTTTTTTAGGGAAGGGGTCATACATACTTTGTGTGTGGCATGGTGTACACAACCGATTGCTACAAGGCCCAGGCTCAAAATAGTTGGCAAACCTTTTTAAAAATCACTCTTTACAAAGTTTAGTTTGTTTCTCTCCAATTGCGACATGTGTTGTGTGCCTTATTTGAAAAGTTTCATAAAGATAAGAGTATTTTGTTAAGAGATCGGTCCACATACGTGTGTATTTGTATCGTATGTGCCTTGTATTGTAACCTGCCAAGTATATAAATAGAAGAGGTGGGGAGCACGTTGCTTCATCCACGAAAACCCTAAAACGTGTGTTTTTACTTGGTATCAGAGCCTACAGCCGCCGCACGGGTCTCCTTTCTCCCGATCCGATCTCATCGCCGCCGCCCTCTCCGATGGGTTCCTCTAGCGCAGCGATGCAGCTCTCCGTCATCGGACCGGTTGTCTCTCCGCCCGCGCCGACGGCTGCTCCCACGGTTCCCACTGTTGGGATTCGTCTCGATCGCAACAACTTCGCTCTGTGGCGTGCTCTTACGCTCACCAACCTCTCCGGGGCTTCGCTCCATGGTTATCTCGACGGCACGGTGGCGGCGCCAGCCAAGACCATCACCGAGGGCACCGGCGACGCCGCTCGGCAGGTTGACAACCCCGCGTATGGTACGTGGTGGACTCAGGACCAGAAGGTGCTGGGTGTGCTCCTCTCCTCCATGACTGAGGAGATCGCGAGCCAGCTCCTCGGCTGCAAGACGGCGGCCGCGGCTTGGACGGCAATCCAAGCCATGTTTTCCGCGCAGAGCCGCGCTGGAGTCAGGCATCTCCGTCGCCAAATTCAGGGACTGCGGAAGGGCGATGCGACCGCAAGCGAGTATATGCACAAGGTGCAGGCTCTGGCTGACGCCATGGCCACCGCTGGGTCTCCTCTTCGTGACGATGAAATCATCGATTACATGCTTACCGGCCTCGGCTCCGCTTTCAATCCGATCGCGGCGTCCCTGAACATGATCACCAGGGTGGTTACTGCTGCCGAGTTCTATTCCATGGTCCTGAACTACGAGGGCCTGCAGCTGTCACAGCTGGCTGAGACCGAGGAGTGGGCCTCGTCTGCCAATGCTGCTGCTCGTGGTGGTGCTCCCTGGCAGCCCCGCGTGCCCTTGCCCGCCTTCTCTGGCGGAGGCTCTCAGCCCGGTTACGGCGGGGGCAACAGCGGCCGTCAGACTTACGGCGGTAACGGTGGAGGCGGCTATGGGTCGCCGGCGGGCGGCCACGCCCAGCCCTACGGACCGCCAGCGGGCGGCAACGGCAACGGTCGCCCAACTGGCGGCAATTACGGTGGTAACGGCGGCGGTGGCAACCGCGGCCAGAACGGAGGACGCCGGCGTCAGCGCCCGCAGTGTCAAATCTGCGGCTATTGGGGGCACAGCGCCGATGACTGTCGGAACCGCTTCAACCCCGACTTCGTGCGCGGCAGCAACCAGCAGCGCACCGGCAACAACCAGCAGCGTGCCGGCAACTCGGCATCGACCAGCTCTCCGCCCTGGATGATGGACACCGGGGCGACGGATCATCTGACAAATGATCTTCAGCGTCTCCACATGCAGGAGCGCTATGGCGGGACGGATCAGGTTCAGGTGGCCAACGGTGCAGGTTTGTCTATTGCCCACATTGGTCACTCTTCTTTAGCCGGTTCACAACTAAAACTGAATAATATCCTTCATGTCCCACATATTAGTCAGAATCTTCTCTCTGTTTATCGCCTTGTCTGTGACAATGATGTCTTTGTTGAATTTCACCGATATTTTTTCTGTGTTAAGGACAAGGTCTCCCGGAGAATTCTGCTTCACGGTAGAAGTCATGGCGGACTCTACCCCGTTCCGTTTAGCCGTGCGTCTTCGCCGTCCACTCGTCGTGCTCTTTCTGGTGCCAAGGCTTCATCGTCTCAGTGGCATCAGCGTCTAGGTCATCCCACAAATAATGTCGTTCACACTATTGTTAAGAACCATGATTTATCATGTACTTCCACTAGTCCTCGTTTGGTTTGTGATGCTTGTCAGTGTGCCAAAAGTCATCAACTATCATATACTTTGTCTCACCGTGTTACCACTATGCCTCTTGAGCTTATACACTCTGATGTTTGGGGTCCTGCTATTGCTTCTTCCGGTGGTTTTAAGTACTATGTTAGCTTTATCGATGACTATTCTCGTTTTTGCTGGATCTATCTCCTTAAACATAAATCTGATGTTGAACGGGTGTTTTATGCTTTTCAGGCTCATGTTGAGCTCCTTTTGAACACCAAAATTAAAGCTGTCCAATCCGATTGGGGCGGTGAATATCATAAACTCCATCAGTATTTTCAGCGCACGGGAGTCTCACACCGTGTCTCCTGCCCTCATACCTCCCAGCAAAACGGTGTCGCTGAACGCAAACACCGTCACTTGGTCGAGACAGGTCTTGCCTTGCTCGCCCACTCCTCTCTCCCTTTACGTTTCTGGGATGAGGCTTTCCTGACGGCTTGCTACTTGATTAATCGCATGCCTACACCCGTTCTTAACAAAGAGACACCACTTTTCCGCCTTCTCAAAATTCAGCCCAATTACGAGTTTCTCCGTATCTTTGGCTGCGCGTGTTGGCCGAGTCTTCGCAAGTATAATGCTCACAAGCTTGAGTTTAGATCCAAGATGTGTGTTTTCTTGGGCTATAGTCCTATGCACAAGGGCTACAAGTGTCTTGATAAATCCACGGGTCGTATCTACATCTCCCGTGACGTCGTTTTTGATGAATCCGTGTTTCCGTATGCCACTCCTGGGGTTACGGTTGATATTCCCACTCTTCGTGAAGCTATTAATTTCCCTGTCACTGAACCGGCTACGAGTGATCATGTGCGTCAATATGACCTATCTTACCTGTCCACTAACCTGTCCTCTCCAGCTGTTGATCTTCCTGTGCAGAATACCGCGGTGGTCGACGTCTCTCCTCCGGCTATGGACGTGCATGTGCATGCCCCGGGAACCGCGCCCCACTCGGATGCTGCCACGTCACCGTCGGGTCTTCACGGCGCGGATGTTGCCGCGCCGCCTCCGGGTCACACTGGTACGGATGCGGTCACGTCTTCGGCGTGCCCTCCCTCGTCGCCTGCATCGTCTCCTGCATCGTCTCTCGGATCGCCTGCGTGTGGCGCGCCCACGCCACCGCCTTCAGCTCCATCGCCTGGCGGGCCGTCAGCTGAGCAGCCGGCTCCGGCGGCCTCACAGCCTGGCCATGGCATGGTCACTCGTCTGCGTGACAACACTCGTCGTGAGAAGCACTACACCGACGGCACTGTGCGGTACGATACTCGTCGCCGTGCTCTCTTTGCAGCGCCGGTGTCTCACCATGATGCTCTTCGTGAACCGGCGTGGCGCGCCGCAATGACGGATGAATTCACCGCTCTCGCTCAGACGAAGACCTGGACTCTGGTTCCTCGACCACCTGGCACTAATATTGTTGGCAGCAAGTGGGTGTTCAAAACCAAGCATCGTCCAGATGGTTCAGTTGAGAAGCACAAAGCTCGCCTGGTTGCTCGCGGGTTCACTCAACAGCACGGCATTGACTATGGTGATACTTTCAGTCCTGTTGTCAAACCAGCCACCATTCGCCTGGTTCTCTCTCTAGCTGTTTCTCGAGGCTGGACCCTTCGTCAGGTTGACGTCAGCAATGCTTTTCTCCATGGTTTTCTGACAGAAGATGTCTATATGCAGCAGCCCCCTGGTTTTGAGGATGTCCGTTTTCCCTCTCATGTATGCAAGTTGCAGCGTGCTATCTATGGTCTGAAGCAGTCCCCTCGTGCTTGGTATGCTCGCTTGAGTACTCGCCTTTTTCAGCTGGGGTTTCTTCCTTCCCGGGCTGATACATCCTTGTTCATCTTCAATCAGCGTGGTGTTCAAGTTTTCATGTTGGTTTATGTTGACGACATTGTCATTGCTGGTTCCACTACTGCTGTTGTTGAGGGTCTTGTTCGCTCTCTGTCTGCCACTTTTCCTATCAAGGATCTTGGCGTTCTGGAATATTTCCTTGGATTGGAAGCGTCGTACAATTCAGGGGGCATGACACTTATGCAGCGCAAGTATGCGCTAGACTTGTTGCATCGGGTTAATATGGAGAATTGTAACCCCACTTCCACTCCGATGGTGCCCACTGAGCGGCTTGCTCGAGATACTGGTGCACTTCTTGGTCCAGAGGATTCTTTCAGATATCGCAGTGTGGTTGGTAGTCTACAGTATTTGACTCTCACACGTCCAGATATATCTTTTGCTGTCAACAAGGTTTGCCAGTTCTTGTCTCAACCCACTGAAGTACATTGGGAGGCTGTAAAACGTATCCTTCGTTATGTCAAGGGAACATTGGATACAGGGCTTCGCATTAGGAGGTCACTGCAGCAGAGTGTTAGTATTTTTACTGATGCAGATTGGGCTGGAGATGTTGATGATCGACGCTCTACGAGTGGTTTTGCAGTGTTCGTGGGTCCGAACCTTATTTCATGGAGTTCGAAGAAGCAGCCCACGGTTTCCAGATCTAGCACTGAGGCAGAGTATAAGGCTCTTGCAAATGGAGCAGCCGAAGCTATGTGGGTTTGTTCATTGCTTCGAGAACTTGGTGTTACCCAGCGGCAAGCTCCGATTTTATGGTGTGATAATTTGGGTGCTACCTACCTAACGGCGAATCCAGTCTTCCATGCTAGGACCAAGCACATTGAGATTGATTTCCATTTTGTGCGAGAGCAGGTGGCTGATGGCGCTCTGGTGGTAAGGTTTATCTCTTCTAATGATCAGCTGGCTGACATCTTCACTAAGCCAGCGACACGGCAGATGCTAGACCGATTTCGAACCAATCTAAACCTTGTATGTAATAGTAGTTTAGATTGAGGGGGAGTGTTAAGAGATCGGTCCACATACGTGTGTATTTGTATCGTATGTGCCTTGTATTGTAACCTGCCAAGTATATAAATAGAAGAGGTGGGGAGCACGTTGCTTCATCCACGAAAACCCTAAAACGTGTGTTTTTACTTATTTCTGGGATTTTCTCTCCATGAGTAAAACCTTGTACATGCCTTTTTTTTCCTGGTATTAAAAATCCAAACGAAGTGTCTTTAAAATGGTTTGCCCAAATTACGAACCGCTTTCACCCTTCTGTTTCTCTTGTCAAGATCTTCACAGCCATTTGACATGAGGTGGACTTGCCATCCTTGGATGCTTATACTTTTCGTATTAGTGTATTCGTACTTTTTGTGCATGAGTATGTTTTCCCATTCGATAGTACTTGTGTGTACTACCCACAATGGGTAGGTTATTGTCTGTGTTTTTTTATCCGTGATTCAAATTTCCAATCCAAATGACTTGCTAACCTTTTGTCCGAAATCTTTCCTACATATACAGTCGCCGTGTTTCTTGAGATTGTTCTTTTTATCTGCCAGTACCCAGGAGTATGGGACGGGGCACGAGGTGCAGGCGACTGTAGCCATGACAGATTGTTCAGGGCTAAAAAATTAAGGGAAACCAACTGGTCATCAAATAAGCGAAGAAACAGGCTGAGCTGGATTGATTTGCCTTTTTTTTAGATCACTGTATTTACTTGCTGAATTAATGTTGTAGTCCGAGTTTTGCACAAGTCCTAGATCTTCATATGTAATACATGATGAACTCAAGGAGCATGTAACTTGATTAAAGGCAAGACTCACTTGGCAGTCCTTGAGGTCTATCTACTCCGACAATGTTATGCCTAAAAGACACCAATAAATGAGGAACTCACAAGTGCAAACATCTGTCTGCTTCAAGCAACTTAACTGGAACTTTTGAGAACCGCCAGCTGCGTCGTTGAAGACAACAACACATGAAGCATTTAAGTCCTAGTCCTTTGAATGCTTCCTGCTCTAAGAGCATCTCCACTCGTTTGCCCTCCCCACGCCGAAATCCGGGGAAATTTACGTCCGGATTGGACGTAAATTTGGCGTGGGGAGGAGTAGTTTCCCAGCCGCGATCTCAGGCGAAGACGGCGATCTAAATTTGAAAAACGGAAACTTGACAAACTACGGCATAAAACGGTCGAATTTAGACTAAATTTAATGATATTTACTATATAGAGGGCGAAGTTCATACATAGAGACCGAATTCGACTATATTTCGAATTCGGCTAGGGGAATACAACTGTAAATATAAAAACACGGCGCTCTACATGCCGAAATGGCGGTAGAACACCATGTAGTCGCCGCCATCGTCGTCGGAGCCATCGTCGTCGAACTGCGGCGGCGCCGAAGCCGCCTGGCTGCTGCCTTGGCCGGCGTCTCCCCACCGGCCACTGGTGCGAGGCGGGGACGGCGATGGCTTGTATAGGTCATCGTCGGAGGCTTCGAGGTCGACGACGGGGACGGCGGCGCCAGATGGAGGAGTCGCAGGCCGCCGGTAGCGAGCGACGTCCTGGAGGAGCCTCGCCTGCCGCTCCGCCTCCTCCTTCTCCCACTGCTCCCTCGACCAGGCGCAGGCCTGGTCGAGCGGCATGGCGTTGTCGGCGGGGACGAGGTCCTGGAGGGACCTCGCGATGACGGCCTCGAGGATGGCGGCTTCCTCGGCGCTTTTGTCCTCCTCCACCTTCACCTTCGCCGGTTTTCGCTTCCGTTCGCCGGAGGTGTCATGTTCGCGCTTGGGGCGGTGCCGTCCTTGTGCCGTCGATGGCTCGCGGATGACGATGCCGCCGCCGCGCGTGCGGTGGCTCGGCGGGGAACCTGGCTCCTTTTTCACCGGCGCCAAGGATGGCGCCGACCTGGAGATTGACCTCTCCGCCGAACCAGACGACGAGGAACTGGCAGCCATGCGCCGTGGCTGCCAGCTGTTTCCCCGTTGGCGGCTGGTCGATGCCCTCGATGGAGGGGGCATCGTGAGCCTCGGCGAGTTGCCGCCCTCGATGTGCTCGAGGACGTTATGGAGCGTCCTATTCGGGGCGCTCCACCAACGCCGGCGACCCGCGGCGTTGTTGCGCGGAGGCGGAGGTGGCGGGCCGTCGTAGGATGCCAGTTCGCGCTCCCACCGCCGGAGAAAGAAAGAGTTCTACCGAGTGTAGTTTTCGGGGTGGTGGCGCGGGTCGGCGCGTTCTTCCTCCGTCATCGCCATCCGCGCCTCCTCGATGGCGACATCGAGGGCGTGGCCCTGGGGCGGCGGCGGGATTGGCACGCCACCAGCGCTTAGCCGCTACCCGCCGCCGGGGGGCCTCGTGTCCGGCGGGCAGGGGTACCCCGCCTGGTGGAGGAGGTGCCCCTCCCACGCGTGGAGCGATCGACGGGGGAAGCCGTTGTTGGCTGCGCCGTCGTCGTCGTAGAACGCCATCGGTGGAGGATGACTGGAGGGAGAATGGAGGAAGAGTGGAGCAGGGACGGCGCGGCGAGCGGAGCGGCTTATATAGGCGCGGCGGGCGCCGGCGATTAATGCCGCATGGAAGACGATGCGTGCGCGGAAGACGATGCGACGACATTAACTCGCCGCGTGGAAGCTACGCGCGGTCGGCGAATGCTGAACGGCGGCAAGTTTTTACAGCGCGCGGAAGACGATGCGATGAGGACGACGATCGGTGTCCCTCACCGACAAGTTGGGGCCACCAGACGTGCGGGAAGTTTCCTCGGCGTTTCCCGCGTTTTCTTTTCGTCCGGACTCCCCGAGCGCTCCCGGGGGGCCGGGGATGGCGTGGGATCGCCGGATGAATTTAGACCCAAATCCGGACGAAATCGAGGAACCGGGGACGCGACTGGGCCGAATTTCGCCGTCCGGATGACAAAACGCGGTCCTGGGGGCCTCGTCGGGGAGACGAGTGGAGATGCTCTAACAACGATAGGCTAAAAGATGGCAACTATGAGGAGCTCACAAACACAACCATCTGCTTGCTTCAAGCACTCAAACTGACGCTTGTGAGGACCCTCAGCTATAAGCCTTAAATCACAGGCGCACACACACACGAGCATGTGTGTCAGTACATGATAATTTGTTCGCTCTAATTTAAAACAAGACACTGAAGAACAATTGACTGGTTAGATCCTAAACCTAAGTTGATTCGCTCTCTTGACAGACACAATTTTCACAGGTACTTAACATTCAGCCATCTAGGGTAAGGTTCATGGTCATTGTGGGCGAAATAGGTAATGTACATGCTGGAATCACACTCTTTCGAGCTCGGTATTGTGCTTGCCCAGCTGGTCCTTTAGTTCTTTCTGCCACCCCTCGATGAGACTCTTATGCTTGGCAATGAGCTCAGACTTGGTCTTCAGTTCTTCCTCCATTTTAGTAATCTCCTGCAAAACCATCAAAATACAGACTATTCAGAGATGGCATCCTACTTATTAAGCTTCAAGGGTATACCACAGATGATTTTCTCAAGTTCCAACTACTTCCATTAAAATATAAAAATATATAAGGCATGAGAAGAGTTAAATTATTCAAGTGTCAACATAATTGCATATTCATACAGGAAACTATCTGTGATTTTTATCTTCACGCAAAAAATATTAAACAATGTTACTTGTTACTTCAGATTCTTCACTTGCAAATCTATCTGACTGTTTTATGTATCTTTTCTAGTATATGGCATCGAGATAAATGGCGCTAAATCATAGCATCAAGTTCCTCAATCAAAAATTACTTCCCTAGTAACATACCTTTGATTTTGTTTGTTATAAGAGTGAGGTCAGATTACAGTTAAATTTGTTCTTGTAATCGAACTCGTACTGCCAAATGAATTTTTCTTTCTGCAAACCACACGTATAACTGGAAGATGATATAAAATGGATTTGCAATATCTCAAGCAACTGAAAAATAACCATCTCTACGTTAGTGCAAAGAAAAGCCAAGATTACTTTAGATTCTTCATTTCCGAATTTGTTTGACAGCAATAACCCAGACCTAATAGGATCTTAAGTCTATGTATTTAACAATGCTTCCTTAAACCATCAATTAGCACACACAACACAAATAAAATATCATAAAATCATGCGTCTTTATTACATCTAACGAATAATCCAGAATATTTTTTACAACTTTCATAGCCCAAGGCTAGCTCCGGAAAACAAAAGATAACCTGGAGTCTCATCAATGCCACTCAATTGTTAAGTGTAGACTCCGAATCTAGTTCTCACATTTCTTAAGCTTCATCCTCTACACTTGCCACGTTGCAAATGAGTACTTTGAATGTACTCACAACTCACAAGTTACACGAAAACTGGAAATATAGCCTATCTCTACAGCCATAGAAAATGAATAGAAGGCTACTGGGTTTGTTTGCATAAAGCCAATTTGGTTTAAACCAAAGTTTTTAAAAAAACTTTTCACAATATATTGAAAATATTCGATCAATCCAATATTGTAGAGTGAATGGAACACAAAGATTTTACACACCAAGTGTCTGATCCTCAACTTAACACATGGATCTTACACACATCCACCCAAAAAAACCCACCTATGAACGATCTTACACAAGAACATAGAGTTTTGAAAACATTTATAATATCAGGTGAGAGCAAATTCATCAATAGCTCTAGTCTACAATTACTCAAATTGCACTTCTTCGTGGACATGGCTAAGCAATTCGGTTGGCACTATCAAGAGGTTGTACACTTTGCCCGCAATTCACAATCAGGTCATCGTAAATTTGCAACCAAGACAAGATCATGGCAAAAGTTTTGCATAGCAGTCCTCTACGCACATGTACAAACTACAAAATCCACCCAATGGTGGTATCCAGGCAAGGTTTCCCGCTAAGTACTTAACAAAGCTAGAGCCCATATAGCTTCTGGTTATCTCGGTCAGCAGAATCTTCCAGTAGAACAACAAGCTATATGGGCTCTGGCTTAGTTAACTACTTAGCAGAAAATCTAGCCTAGGTACCACCATTGGGTGGATTTTGGATGCTGACGAATCTTGTATAAGTAGAGGGACTGCTAAGTAAAGACTTCGTCATTATATTGTCCTGGTCATTACACATTTGAAGAGTCTCGACAAGAAGAGCTGATTGTGAACCGTGGGAAAAGTGTACAACCTCTCGAGAGTGTGAAACTGTCGATTAGGTGTGCCCATGAAGAAGGCTAATTTGAGCAAGTGAAGACTGAAGCCACAAGAAGATTTCCCCTCCAACTGTTTTAGATATAATTTCAAAACAATATGTTCATGCAGATCATTCATAGGCATGATTTCTGAGTCGGCAACTAATCGCCAAGTCGTTCTGCCATGGACGAGCCGCACTAGCGACTTGACTCAGTGAGCGAGTCGCGCGACTTCCTGGCTCGCCAGCGACTATACGGTGGCGGGGAATAGTCGCCGGTCGTCCCTGTTTGTCAGCCAGAAAATTTTTGTGGGGGATCTCTCCCTGTGTCGGTATTTCAGAGAGAAGGGGATGGGATGGGAAAGAAAGGGCAGAGCTCAGGAGGAGAGGCTCGAGCCGCCGCCGTCTGCCGCCGGTCGCCGCTGCTCCTCGCCGGCGTCGCAGAGGAAGAAGAGGGGAGAGGGGAGAGGCTCGAGCGAGCTTGCGTGACTGAGTGCGGCTGGCGGTGCTTGGAGGATTCATGTAACTGCTAGGTTAAGCGAGAGGTGAGGCTGGGAGTTGTTAGCTGGGCCGTGCTGGGCCTGGTCAGCCTGGCTGGGATAGATGACCGGGCCAATTTTGCTCATGTGGCCTTAATGGGCTTTGCAAATGAGAGTATTTTTGGTCGATTACTGCAGGCGACTTGGGGCGACTATACAAGCCCTAGTCGCTGAGTCAAGTCAGCAAGTCACGAGTCTCAGCCTTGGCGACTTGACTTGACTCGGCGACTCAAAAATCAGGTTCACAGGAGAGATTTTTGGGGCGCATGGTGTGTAAGATTTATGTGTTAGGTTGAGGATCAGACACTTGGCGTGTATAATCCTTATATTCTACTCAGCCGTATAATACTTGATTGATCAAATATTTTGAAACTAGAATAAAGACAGTTTTCAGCTTACTTTACTTGAAGCAAAATTGGCTTTACGCAAACAAACACATGTATCCTTCTGTTGATTACCCTATGCATTTAAAGATGGGCGAAAATTTCATTTTTGGTGTAACTTGCAAGCACATTCAAAAGTATTCACTTGCGTGTCATGGGCAGAGGAAGCTTAAGTAAGGTGCAAACTAGGAATGCAAGTCTACACTCAACAAGCCAGTGGACGTGGACTAGCACTATTAAGAACAAGGGATACGGATCCTACCATGTCCGAATCATGACTGTGTCTTATGTATCTATTATTTATGGCAGGGGAGTGACACAAAATAACTGCATAAAGATCCTCAATCCCAGAAATTACTTTGCCTATTAATACATACCTATGATTTTCAGTATAAAGTGATGTTAGATTACATACTCGTTACCAAAAGTGTTTTTCTACAAAACCAACATGTTATCAGAAGATAACATAAAATGAATTTGCAATTTCTCTATCTCTAGGTCAACTCTAAGAACAATCCAATCCGAACATCGAGAATCATGCAACTACAAATGGGATGAGAAGATCTTGAATTGGACAGCTATCAAAGTTGACTGTGGTCACTCAGGTCAATTTGTAGCTGATAAACTCATCCAAACCTACTACTACCAAATACCAACAAAATTAAACTCGCTCGAAAATATCAATTTCCTAGTAAAAGGTTATCGTTAAAATTAGTAATTCGTAAGGACTACAGCAATCGTAAGGGATGGATTCAGGGTTGATCAACTCATATAAAAAATAAAACCTATTAAATCAAACAAAAACGGGTTGCATTCCTTTTACCACCCTCTCACTAGGGACCCTGGCCATTACTCTTTAGGCGTCGCCACCTCACCTATCCTGCAACTATGGTGTACCCAACCCTCCACCCTCGGCCTAGTAGCAGCAGCCAGCAATGCAAGAAAATGGTATAGGTTTATTCCCAGACCTCCCAGGACAACAGCAGTTCAAAAACACACAAATTCATGTACATTTTCACTAAATCTACAGTTGGAAAGCAATGAAGTGATCCCCAAGTGAAGGATCTGGCTGAAGTTAGAGACACACCTTCCGAAGCGTGTCTTCATTCGTTGGCTGGTCCTCGCGCTGCAGGCTGATGAAGTAAGACTGAAGCTTCTTGGCAGCCTCCATGAAATCCCTCGCGTGCCTCTCGACATCAACTGTCCGACAGCAAAACCACAGTCATCATCTACAATTTGGCACTAGTAGCACGAACAAGCGAGACGGTAACGAGCATCTCTTGTGCGCGAAACAACAAACACGTCGCGCGCACGAGGGGCGGGCGACCGACCGACCAAGACCCACGAATCTTGGCCCTAAACACGGCCGCGCGGGTCAGAAAGAGGAGGAGAAGGGTGGACAGTGAGAGAAGGTTCGTACTCTGGTGGGAGGACTGGAGGGAGCGGTCGACGGCCTGCAGCTCGCGTGCGGGGAGGCACGGCAGGAGCGCCGCCTCCAGCGCAGCCACGCACGCCATCATGTCGTCGCGCGTGGACGCCGCGGGCGTCTGCGGCTGCTGCTGCGTTGGAGGCGGCGACTGCGACGGCGGCGGCGGCGTCGGTTCTGCCATGGGAGAGGGAGATGGAGATCGCCAAGGGAAATCCTTGAGTACTCCGATCTGGTGCAACCAGTTTGCTTTAAGAGAAGGTATCGCCCGTTCGTTAGAGGATGGACGGCTGCAACAATTGTAAGCCTCAGTCCAGTGCCCGACATAGGACCGGGATGTTCCGCCCAGACGCAAACGTGGGCCAAATTTACGTCTCAGCGAACGTTGCACGGTCACGTTGCGTGACCGCATTTTGCCACCATGGGCCCACCTAACAACGGAGTGAGGCCTCGTCTGTGGCTGGTCTTCTGCGCTTCCATCAATAGCATCGTGTCTCGCGTGTGCCCGACCTTTAAAAGGCGACTGGCATCGTCCATGCCATCGCCCGCACCTCCCTGCCACCGCCGCGTCCTACCTCCACTCCCACAACCACCATCACATGGGGTCGCGTCACCATGGGAAATAAAAGGAACGACTTCGAGGCGTCCGACATCGACATGAAGAAGAGGACCGACCGAACAGTGTGTCGCTCGCCATCAACATGGCGCGCCTGATGCACGACAATTGGATGTCGTGCGGGAACTGGCGGAACATGCACCTACCTGAGCTGGCGGCTCAGCCACCGTCGGGTGTCTGTCCTGCCCGTGCCTCCACACGAGCTGGAGCGAAGCATGGAGATCCGGCGCAGGCGGCAGTACCTACCACCGAACCTCCGTGCCAACCCCGCCTACGCTGTCGACTCCGATCGATGGCTCAACTGTTGCTGGATCGAGACGGATAGGAGGTGGATTGTGGCCAGATCGATCTCCACCTCCGCCGTTTGATCCGTGGGCTGCACCGGCCGCTCCACCTCCACCACCGGCAGCACCGACATATGCTCCGTCGGCTGCCAACTGGCTGTGGGAGATCCGGAAATTGTCGTCTGATACGTCTCCAACGTATCTATAATTTCTGATGTTCCATGCTTGTTTTATGACAATACCTACATGTTTTGCTCACACTTTATAATGTTTTTATGCGTTTTCCGGAACTAACCTATTAACAAGATGCCACAGTGCCAGTTCATGTTTTCTGTTGTTTTTGGTTCCAGAAAGGCTGTTCGGGCAATATTCTCGGAATTCGACGAAACGAAGACCAAACATCATAATTCACCGAGACGGACCAGGACACCGAAGGGGAGACGGAGAGGAGGCCCAGGGCCCCCACACCATAGGGCCGCGCGGGCAAGCCCCTGGCCGCGCCGGCCTATGGGGAGGGCGCCCTGGTGCCCCTCCTGCACCGCCTCTTCGCCCATATAAGCCCTTTCGACCTAAAAACGTGACACCGATTGACGAAACTCCAGAAAGACTCCAGGGGCGCCGCCGCCATCGCGAAACTCCAATTCGGGGGACAGAAGTCTCTGTTCCGGCACCCTGCCGGGACGGGGAAGTGCCCCCGGAAGCCATCTCCATCAACGCCACCGCCTCCATCATGCTCCGTGAGTAGTTCCCCCATGGACTACGGGTTCTAGCAGTAGATAGTTGGTACTCTCTCTCTCATGTACTTCAATACAATGATCTCATGAGCTGCCTTACATGATTGAGATCCATCTGATGTAATCGATGTTGTGTTTGTTGGGATCCGATGGATGATACATTATGATTAGTCTATCTATAAAGTTTGTGAAGTTATTGTTGCTGCAATCTTGTTATGCTTAATGCTTGTCACTAGGACCCGAGTGGCATGATCTTAGATTTAAGCTCTATAATTATTGCTTAGATTGTATCTACAAGTTGTTTGCACATATTGCTGTCCGGAACCCGAGACCCCAAAGTGACAGAAATTGGGACAACCGGAGGGGAAGGCTGTGATATGAGGATCACATGTTTTCACCAAGTGTTAATGCTTAGGAGTACCTTAATAGCCAGTAGATTCCCTTGAGGCCCGGCTGCCACCGGCTGGTAGGACAAAAGATGTTGTGCAAGTTTCTCATTGCGAGCACGTACGACTATATATGGAAAACATGTCTACATGATTAATAATCTTGATGTTCTATCTTAATGCTATTTCAATCCTATCAATTGCCCAACTGTAATTTGTTCACCCAACACTTGTCACTTGTTATTGGAGAGTTACCACTAGTGTAGATCGCTGGGAACCCCGGTCCATCTCTCATCATCATATACTCGTTTCTACATGTCATTGGAAGTAGTATCAACTATTTTCTGGTGACATTGCCTCTGTGTTATTGCTACTGCTGCTGTGTTACTGTTACTATTGCTCTCATATTACTGTTGCTTTCACATCACCCCTGTTACTAGTGTTTTTCCAGGTGCAGCTGAATTGACAACTCAGTTGTTAAGGCTTATAAGTATTCTTTACCTCCCCTTGTGTCGAATCAATAAATTTGGATTTTACTTCCCTCGAAGACTGTTGCGATCCCCTATACTTGTGGGTTATCAAGACTATTTTCTGGCGCCGTTGCCGGGGAGGCATAGCTCTACTCATAAGTTCACCTGGGGAGTACACTCTACCTCTCTCTTGTTTTTATTTTATTTTGTTTTGCTTTGTTTACTTTTGGCTAGTTTATTTGTGCTTAGTTTATTTCTGTCCTGTTTTATTTTTCTTAGTTTACTTTTGTCTAGTTTTTTTTTGTCTTGTTTTACTTTTCTTATATACCCAAAAATCCATAAAAATTTGAAAAACCTAAAAATTAAAAACGGTTGCTATGGAAGAACGCATAACCATGTTGGAGCTTATAAAATTTTATAATAATTATAGAGAATCAAGAACGGGTAAAGTCATGAGTGCTGTCATAGAAAAACTGAATACAATTGCTAAAATCTTGCTTAAATGACATGATATAAACTGTTGCTCTCAACAGGATACTAAACATCTTAAATTTCAATGTTCCTTTAGAGAAGAAGTTTTAATTAAGAACTACAATTGGAATAACTATATTCATCTTGGGTTCGAAGAGGTAGAACAATTTGTCATATTTATGGGAGCCTCTGAGATAGAATCCTTCATGGTTAAAAATTATGAAACTTGTGCTGTTTGTAAGGACCTTAAAGATTATGTCTCTTCTATCCTTAATTTTTGCATAGAAAGTTACAGCGATAATCATTATATCATTGATTATAAAGAGAGACTCATTAATGCACAAGAATGCACTCACAATTTGCAGGAACCTGTGGAAGAAGAAATTGATGAACCTGAAAGCTCATTGGATGAAAAAGAGGAGGAAATTGATAAACCTGAAAGCTCATTGGATGAAAAAGAAGAGGAGAGTGATGAACAAAAGGAGGAAGAATGGATTAGCTACCCATGCCAACCTTCTAATGAAAGTAACTCTTTATCTCTTACACTATTTGATTGTCCTCCATGCTTACCAAAGGAGGTTGAATGTTATGTTCCTGTGGATTCTCTTGAAATAGTACCTATGAGTAAAACTTGCGATAATAATTATGCTACTGTTATTTATGATAATCCATGCTATTTTGACAAATCTTATGATAATGCTTTGTTTGTGCCTGATGTCGAAATGCATGGTACTAAAGAGTTTTGTTTAGCAAATGCTTATGATAAAGCTCTAGATGATGGTCCTATGTTACTTGATAATATTAACTGTACTACTAATGAAAATGGGATTGGAGAAGTCTTTACTTTATCTAGGAGTCACATATCTCTTGAGATTGATCGATCATCTTGTTATATTATTGATAAAAGTGGGTTTGAAAGTTTTAATCCCACTATTTTTGAGCTTGATAAAAATTATATGTTTATGGATCATGAAAAGCATGCTTTATGTGATAGTTATATTGTTGAGTTTATTCATGAAGCTACTGGAAATTATTATGAGAGAGGAAAATATGGTTGTAGAAATTTGCATGGTACTAAAACACCTCTCTATACGCTGAAAATTTTGAGGTTACTCTTGTTTTATCTTCCTATGCTTGCCACTTTGTTCTTCATGAATTTATTTGTGTACAAGATTCCTATGCATAGGAAGTGGGTTAGACTTAAATGTGTTTTGAATTTGCTTTTTGATGCTCTCTTTTGCTTCAACTCTTATTTCTTGCGAGTGCATCATTAAAATTGCTGAGCCCATCTTAATGGCTATAAAGAAAGCACTTCTTGGGAGATAACTCATGTATTTATTTTGCTACTGTTTTGTTGTGTCTTGGAAGTTGTTACTACTGTAGCAACCTCTCCTTATCTTTATTTCATTGCATTGTTGTGCCAAGTGAAGTCTCTAATAGAAGGTTGATACTACATTTGGATTTCTGCGCAGAAACAGATTTCTATCTGTCACGAATTTGGGCAGGGCTCTCTGTAGGTAACTCAGAAAAATCTGCCAATTTACGTGCGTGTTCCTCAGATATGTACGCAACTTTCATTAGTTTTGAGTTTTGTGATTTGAGCAACGGAAGTACCTCTTAAAAATTCGTCTTTACTGGCTGTTCTGTTTTGGCAGATTCTGTCTCTGTTTTTTGCATTGTCTCTTGTGGACTTTAAGCAAGGCTTTCTAGACGTGGAGAGCTGTAGCTAATGTTTTATTGAGTTCTTGCAATGTGTCACTACAGGACTAAAGTGGATTAAAGTTTTTTGAGTACTAACCCCTCTAATGAAGTTTATGAGAAGTTTGGTGTGAAGGAAGTTTTCAAGGGTCAAGAGAGGAGGATGATATATGATCAAGAAGAGTGAAAAGTCTAAGCTTGGAGATGCCCCCGTGGTTCATCCCTGCATATTTCAAGAAGACTCAAGCGTCTAAGCTTGGGGATGCCCAAGGCATCCCCTTCTTCATCAACAATTTATCAGGTTTCTTCTATTGAAACTATATTTTTATTCGGTCACATCTTATGTGCTTTACTTGGAGCGTCTGTATGTTTTTTTTTTGTGTTTTAATAAATTCGGATCCTAGCAATCCTTGTGTGGGAGAGATACACGCTCCGCTTTTTCATATGAACACTTGTGTTCTTTGTTTTATTTTTAATGTTCAATGACAAAAGTTGGAAGCTGTTGCATTTATTGTTATTTGGTTGGAAACAGAAAATGTCTCATATTGTCTTGGATAATTTGATACTTGGCAATTGTTTTGAGCTCTCAAGTAGATCATGATTAAGCTCATGCATCATGTAGTTTAAACCTATTAGTGGAGAACTGTC
This sequence comes from Lolium perenne, assembly GCF_019359855.2. Taxonomy (NCBI): domain Eukaryota; kingdom Viridiplantae; phylum Streptophyta; class Magnoliopsida; order Poales; family Poaceae; genus Lolium; species Lolium perenne. Next base: position 49,281,717 of record NC_067244.2, read on the forward strand.
AACACCCGGATTTTTAAGTCCGGATGCCTATTATGTCATACATCGCAATCCCAGGAATATTGTTGTTGCGAGGCATAATAGTTAAGTATCACAGTCATCATTCATTACAAACCATAAGTCTTACAAATTGGAATCACATGATCCATATTACACGAATAGTTGATCTATTGATCAACGAACAAACACAAATTCATAGTTCAACATAGCGGAAGCGTAAGATACAAGGACTCTCTAGTCCACAGGCCAACGCTTGACGTCGGAAGGCGCTTAGTTGTCGTAGGCGTCCTGCTGGTCATCTCCTTGGTCATCTTCATACTCTGGCCATTTGAATAGCCAGGGACAAAGCCGTGAGTACGATGAGTACTCGCAAACTAATACTAATGTAAGTGCTAGACATTCTAGTATGGTTTGCTAAGCTCTAGTTTATTTTCATAACGCTAGTTTGATGGTGACATCGTTAAGCTTACGATAGTCTGTGCATAAACGATTTGCACCATCTTTCTTATCGACAAACAAGACGGGGGATCTCCAGGGGGATGCACTCGGTCTAATCAAACCTTTGGCTAACATGTCATCTATTTGCTTCTTCAGCTCCACAAGCTCGGTGGCGTTCATGCTGTAGGCTCTCTGGGCGATGGGTCCAGTTCCGGGGATTAACTCGATGATAAACTCGATATCCCGATCCGGGGGCATACCGGGTAGATCATCCGGAAACACATCCGGGTAGCGACAAACGACCCTGATTTGATCCAGAGTTGGCTTGGATACACTTTGGTTGCAGGTAAATTTTCTGGGTAGTTTTTCCGAGACGTGCTCAACTACGATACCGGTGCTGCAAGTCATGGTTATGGCTTTCTTGGCGCAGTCTATCAATCCGTTGTGCTTGGGCATCCAGTCCATTCCTAGGACAACTTCCAAACCTTTGGTTCCAAGTATGATTAGATTTGCAAAGAAATCTACATCATGGATTTTGATTGGCACATTTTTGCAAAATTTTCTAGCTTTGGTGGTTGATCCGGGGATTTGGACTATCATAACATGCTTCAAACTGAGGGGTTGAATTTTACTTGTTGATGCAAAGTCTTCGGTGACAAAGGAATGAGATGCTCCGGAATCAAACAACACTCTGGCAGGGATGTGGTTGACAGAGAACATACCCAGTACAACATCTGGTGCTTCCTGGGCTTCTTCGGCGTTCATGTGGTAGAGGCGGCCGTTGCGGTTGTTGGGGTTGTTGGGGGTGAACTTCTTGCCGGTGGAGACACAGCGTTGTTGCTGAGCAGGTGCAGCGGTGTTGCCAGCGAGCTTGGCAAGACGCTTGGGACACTCGTTGGAGTAGTGCCCCACTACACCACACTCATAACAAGTGATAGTGGTCTTGTCCTGCTTGTTCGCAACGGGTACGGCATTGCTTCCGGTTCTGGGGGCGGTGTTGGTGTTGGTGTTGTTGTTGTTAGGGGCTCGGGGTGGAGCGCGGTTGTAGTTGTTGTTGTTGTAGTTGTTGTTGTAGCCTCCTGGCTTGGAGTTTCCTCCACTCCGGTTCTGATAACCGGGGCGAGAGTTCTGCATCTGTGGCTTGTTGTTTCTCGGAGTGAAACCTCCGCTTGAGCTAGGGCGAAACTTTTGGGGGTGGCTTGATCCACTTTGATTTGCCATGCGGCGCTTGCGGTTTTCATTGGCTTGGTTTAACTTGCCCTCCATCTGGATGGCGGAGTCAACAAGGGCTTCGAGGTCGGCGAAGGGGATGTTGACGAGGACAGTCTGCATCTCATCATGCAGTCCGTTCAGGAATCTCTCCTTCCTCTTCTCAACGGTGTCGGTCTCATCAGGGGCATACCTCGACAAGGTGAGAAACTTGTCGCGGTATTGAACCACCGTCATGCGACCTTGTTTCAGCTCATGGAATTCATCCCTCATCTTCTTGATAAGACCCGGGGGTACATGGTACTTGCTGAACTTCAGCTTGAAATCCTCCCAAGTCATGAATTGACCTCCGTTCATGGCACGGGTGCTTTTCCACCAAGCGCGGGCTGGTCCAGCGAGATAGTGAGTGGCGAACAAAACCTTCTCGTTGGCTTCTACTCCGGCTACCTCCAGATTGTTCTCCATAGTCTGGAGCCAATCGTCGGCGTCGAGGGGCTCCTCGGTCTTGCTAAACACCGGGGGGTTGGTGTTTTGGAAGTTCTTGAGCTTGGATCTGGGGTGGTCATGATTTCCATGGCCTTGGTTGGCGATGTTCTGCAAGGCGGTGAGGTTGGCTTGGCGTTCGGCTCTTTCGGTTTCCCGGTCTGCAAGCATGGTTTGCAGCAGTTGCAGCATCGCGTCGTTGGTGCGATTTGGAGGGGCCATCTGAAGATGTAGAAGATTATGAGATAAGAGGGAACATTCTATGGTTCATTTTGGTTAAGTTTGAAAACAATTTGAAAACTTGAAATCTTTTCATGACAAACATAACATTCATTCATTCATGCAACACATAGTACAAACTACACACATACTCCAATGGTTTTAAGAACCATTCTCATGCTACGATACAAGGGACGGGATACAACTCACACCTACTATAAGTGGAACTAGTGCAACTACTCCTCATCATCGACATCGATCGGGACGTAGTCGTCGGGTCCTGCCTCCAGGAACTCGTAGTCCTCCTCCTCGGTGTTCTCGTCCTCCTCAAAGTCGTTGTCGTCGCTCAGGAAGGCGTCTCCTCCCTGAATGTCGATGACTCCATCGTCATCCTCCAGCTGACGAATCTGATCCTCCTGGGCCTTGACAGTGGCCTCAAGTGACGCGATCCGGGCGCGAAGGCGACTAATCGTAGCGTCCTTCTTGGCACGCTGCTGGCGAAGGCTCTTGCGGTCGTTGTTGAGTAGCTTGATCGCCTCACCCTGCTTGGTGATGTGAGCATGGGTCTGGTTCGCGTAAGCGCGGGAGGCGTCGAGGTCCTTCTGAGTCTGGTAGAGCATGAAGTCCAGGTGCTCAGCATGGTGCCTCAACTCTGGGTGCGGCTGCAGCTCCATGGGCACTCCCGCAGCATCACGCCTCACAAGGTAGGCGTAGCGAGAGGCGAGGATGCGCACCACGTTCTGTCCACAGAGGCGCGCAAGTGCCTCCTGTAGGCCACGTGCAAGTCCGTCGAGCCAGTTGCTCTCGCGGAAGGAGAAGAGGATCCTCTCCGAAGTGGGAGGCTCCATCTTGCCCCTCAAGTCGGCAGTGATCACCCACTGCAACTCTCCTCCGGGCGTGTCGTCCAGCTGAACCCCGTGAAACTCGGGGTGTGGGCGCCCAAGGAAGTCAGAGACGGCGTTGAGGTCGTGCTCGAAGATCAAGCTTCCTCCGTTCCCAAGCTGGTAAAACTTGGTGTTGATGGGTTCATTCCGCTCCATCTGAAAGAGAATTGGATGAGTAAGTTAGAGAGTGCAAAGTGTGGCAAAATTTTAAGTTGATTCAAATAAGATAGAACATGATTCATCAAATTTTGGCAAAGTCTCAAAGACAAGAGTGTAGTAAATTTTCACAAATAGCTTCTTTCATTTGATTTCAAAGTTAAGGTTTTCAGAACGCCCATTCTAACTAAGGTCTTCTAAGGTCAAACAATGGCTCTGATACCAACTTGTCAACACCCGGATTTTTAAGTCCGGATGCCTATTATGTCATACATCGCAATCCCAGGAATATTGTTGTTGCGAGGCATAATAGTTAAGTATCACAGTCATCATTCATTACAAACCATAAGTCTTACAAATTGGAATCACATGATCCATATTACACGAATAGTTGATCTATTGATCAACGAACAAACACAAATTCATAGTTCAACATAGCGGAAGCGTAAGATACAAGGACTCTCTAGTCCACAGGCCAACGCTTGACGTCGGAAGGCGCTTAGTTGTCGTAGGCGTCCTGCTGGTCATCTCCTTGGTCATCTTCATACTCTGGCCATTTGAATAGCCAGGGACAAAGCCGTGAGTACGATGAGTACTCGCAAACTAATACTAATGTAAGTGCTAGACATTCTAGTATGGTTTGCTAAGCTCTAGTTTATTTTCATAACGCTAGTTTTAGTTCACAAAGTTTGAGAAAAAGCTTATTCAAGTGCTAACTAACTCAAGTGGGAACATTAGTGTCATTCCCACCATTCAAGTGGTGATTTCAATTCAATTCACCACAAGTCATTTCACCATCATCTTTCAACATCATTTTCAAAGATATGACATTGGAAACTGTATGGCCTTTCCAACCGTCCGTAACCGTGGACGCGGCTATTCGAATAGGTTTACACTCTGCAGAGGTTGCACACTTGTGCCACAACATTTGATTTCATCCGTCGGGAATACCCCGAATCATCGTAACACAATACGCGGATCATCAACCATAACTTTCACTTACGAATCCTAGTATGAGCACCTCTCCCCATGAGCTTGGCCTCCCAGTGAAGACCAACTGTCAACCTGGGAACTGCACAGGGCTTGGGCCGGACATTCACCTCATTTCGCATCATATCATATCATTTCTTTTGTGGTAGAGGCAGCTTTCGGCATAACCCCGATGACGCTTGTTTAGAGGGAACCCATACTAAGACGCATAAACTTCCAGCTAAGCCCTACCCATAATCAGGTATTGTGGGGGTACTTAATAATTGGAAAGGTATCGCATTCAAACCAACACCATTGTTTATCAAAAATCACCATCTTCTCTTGTTCACATTCACCTTCAAAAATCATTCCATGGAATGCATCTTCATTCCAAGGTTTCAAATCCATTTCAAAATCACATTGTTCCCATCTAGAGTAGTCAAGTTTTATTTCATTAGCACTAGCTCTAAATCATGAGGGGTGCTATCTTGCTTTGCTTGGAAGGGACTAACCCACTACTCTAGTATCCAACTTGTACTTTGACAAAAGTTAACTATAAAAGTAACTCATTTAGAAAACAAGTAAAAACTTGTAATGTAAAAACTTGGGATAGGCTTATGTAAGATAAGATAAGAATCATGGTGCCTTGCCCCAAGGGGCTTTGCACTTTGCAAGAATAATAGCTTGCCTTGGCAGTTCTCAAACTGTTCCTCCTCCTCCTCCTGGTAGCAACCTTCTTCTTCGGCGTACTCTCCGGTGCTACCGTCTAAATTTGAATACGAGCATAATTACTCACTAATTCAATGGCTATTCCATATATCACATATAACACACAAACTATTCTATGCACACAAATAAATTAACTAGGGTGCATGGGGTGTGGGGTTTAAATAGAATTCACTTCTTTGTATTTTATATGTAAATGATAGTTTCCATAGGGTTCTTGAGAAATAATTTCCTCTCATTGAAATCTTCTTCAGATTTAAATTTCTCAAACAATCATGTATGAACTCATATTGACCTAAGTCAAATGTTCATCATCATCATTTGTGAAAATGATTTAAATGAGGTAGATCACCTCATACTATTTAAATAACACTACATTTGATTTAAATCTCAAGTAATTCATATAAGAGAGTTTGGGACCAGGGGTCCAAACATCCCATGAATTCATGTGAGACAAGTTTAAATGAAGTGTAAGACTCCACATAATTTACTTGAATAGTTTTGGACAATATCAACTAGTTAAACTAGTCAAATGATCCATTAATTAAACTAGGGCATGATCATGCAAAGTGACCACACCATTTTATTGCAGAAACAATTAGTGTAAGTCAAATGTGAGCTATTAGAGTTGGAATTAACTTAATATCTATTTTGGTTGATTTTTAATAACTATTTGAATAGGGAAAAGTCCCTGTCTTGTTATTTTTATCACATTAATTCTACAAAGAATCTGGTCATGGGACCAGTGGCATGTTGTAGAGAATTTCAGTAGCTTTCCAACAACATAAAATTGACTAAATTTGGTTTAGCCAATTGGAAACTATTTAATTTCAAACTTTGTGCTGTAAAGAAAAAGTTTGGGAATTATTTGAATCGAATTTGAAATAAAAAGGCCGGCGGGAAAGCTAGGTGGGCTCAAAGGGTTTAAAACGGCCCAAGGCCAGCCCAGCCACGGTCCAGTGCCGCGCGGGCTGCCTGACAGCGGGTCCCGCATGTCAGCGGCTTTTAAACGCCGAAGCGGTACCGATCAATGAGAGGCGTTGGATTAGAAGGGGATCGGAGGGCCGTGGTTCATCGTCGTCTCCGACGAGAACCCGACGGTGCGGCGGCGGCAGTAGGGGGTGGGAGAGCTTACGGCGGCTCCAGCAAGGGATGGCAATATGCTCGAGGTAGATGTGGAAGACGGCGGTTCTCCTGGTACCGGCGGCGTCGCCTGAGGTGGCTCCAATCGTCGGCGAGCTTCCGCGGCGGCGTGCGGCAGTGAGGTAGAAATTGGGCGGCTCTGGTGGTCAATGTGGAGCGGCGAGGTGGCTGGGAGATCAAGGAAGGAGAGGGAGGAGTGGTGGTGTGAAGGAATCGACGAGGCGATGCCTCCTTTTATAGGCGAGCGAGTGCCCGAGGCTCTGCGGCGAACTCGACAAGGGCGCGGCATCTCCGGCGGTCTAGCGAGCTAGGCGAGGGCGCGGTGGTGTTCCTGGCATCACGGTGGTCCTCTGGGTGGCGACAGGTAGGGTAGGCGGTGCCTAACGCGGTCGGGGCGTCGCGGGTTCTGGCGCGTCTACGGCGGCTTTTCTTCTCCGTCTCCGGTGGCGGTGGCCAGGGGTCATGGTCGCGCGAGTGTCTGCGAGCTGCGTGGCGACGCGGCGATGCTCAACCCGCAGCTAAGTGGTCCAGGGCGTGTGCGAGGTGGCCAGGCGAGAGGTGGCCAGGGCGTGTCTGCGGCGCGCACACGTGCGACGCGAGCGGCATACTAGCCGCCATGGGCGCGCGCTGGTCTGGCCGGTGCAGTGCTCCTCCTCGACATGGTCGGTTGCTAGGTGGTGTAGGAGGTGGGGTGGCGTCGTTTGGGCACGGTGGCCGTGGCTGAGGAAGAAGGAAGAGAGGGGGAGCTCGACGTGTGGAGCATGGCCGGCATGGCCATGTCCATGCATGGTTAGCTCCCTTGCTAGGGTTTCTATTGGGCATTGATTTGGTTAGAGGGAACCAGGGGACAAGGTAGGTTAGAGTTGGGGTAGATTAGGTGTGTAGAATCACTATTTGCAATAGTTGCAAATAGTGCCCAATTTTGGAATTTGCCAAAAATAACCAAATTTGGAATAATTCAAATGGTGAAAGTTTTTGAAATGTGAGTGTGGATATAAGTTGTAAATGACCAGAGAGGTTTTGAGGTGGTGGTGGAATTTTTAGAATTCAAAAGTTGGCCAAAATGGCTAAGTGGGGAATGTTGCATATGTGAGAAAGTTGGAACTTTGGATGAGCCTTGCTCATGATCCAAGATGAATTTGGCATGATGATCTTCACCAAAGTTGTTCACCTTGATGTTGACTTTGAAATGGTGCAAAGAGTTAGCAAGAGTTGGTTTGGGAAAAATGAATGGCAAGGGCTCAAAGTGGTGATCAGACTAGAATTGTCCAAATTGACCATTATCATATGTGAGTGGGATTTGTGTTTGAAATCCATTTGAATTGTGAATCTTTGATTCCAAAAGTTGTAGTAAGTGTTTAATAACATTACTCAACTAATGGTGAAGACCAAATAGGTCTAGGGTCAAAATTTATAAAAATGCCATAGGGCATATGTGAGGGTTTTTAGGGTTTTGCATTTTATGGAATTTCTTCCTCTTTGATTTATTTGGGTTGGTGATCTTCATATGATCACTCTAGGGTTTTAGAGCATATCAAATACAAGTAAAAGCAATCATCATGGCATATCACTCAAATGCACAAGTCCTATGCATGGTACTATATGCAAATAGAAAAGTTTTTGTTGGTTTGAAATTTTGCTTTCTGGATTTCTCTAACTTTCTTTTTATTGAAATTTGGGGTGTTACAAGAACTACCGTAGAGCTTGTTGAAATTGGTTTGCATGATTGGTCTCTCTAAGGTCTAGATATTTTCTGGTAAAAGTGTTTGAGCAACAAGGAAGACAGTGTAGAGTCTTATAATGCTTGCAATATGTTCTTATGTGAGTTTTGCTGTGCCGGTTCATACTTGTGTTTGCTTCAAATAACCTTGCTAGCCAAAGCCTTGTACTGAGAGGGAATGCTTCTCGTGCATCCAAAACCTTGAGCCAAAACCTATGCCATGTGTGTCCACCATACCTACCTACTATGTGGTATTTCTCTGCCATTCCAAGTAAATACTTCATGTGCTACCTTTAAACAATTCAATATTTATCATCTCTTATTTGTGTCAATGTTTTATAGCTCATGAGGAAGAATGTGGTGTTTTATCTTTCAATCTTGTTGGGCAGCTTTCACCAATGGACTAGTGGCTTCATCCACTTATCCAATAATTTTGCAAAAAGAGCTGGCAACGGGGTTCCCAGCCCCAATTAATCACAAATAGACACTCCTCCATGGTATGTGAAATGTTGGAAGGCACCCGAGGATTCGGTTAGCCATGTGACAAGGTATTAACTTGTCGATGCCTACAGGTTGTAGACTAGGGTTTAGTTGGAAGTAGAGGGCAAGTAGATCTCGAAGGTTTCAGCCGAAAAGTACTCGACGATATGAAAGCTAGGGTTTATGAGACAATGATTCGATACTTTCTTTGTCCCTCGGCTCCCCCTTATATAGGAGGTGGAGCCGAGGGATTCGTGATGTACAAGTTACAGAGTCCGGGAAGGTTTCTAACTCATCCCGCAAGATTAAAAATAATGCTTCCTATTACAACTCTAGCTTTCCTTAATAGTATCTTGGGCTTCTGAATCTTCTTATCCTTCGGGTCGTGGGCCTTCAATAAACCCCGGGTACCTTCTTCGGCAGGCCCATTGGGAATGCCTATGTCTGTAGCCCCCGAGATTTTGCTTGAATCGTAGAGTCAGGGAAAATCTCCACATTTATATTTATTCGATAATCTGAACTTTATCACATATCTTTGCATACGAATTTCTATATTGTACAGGGATAATGGTAGTTGGGGCTAGTTCATCTGACGGATCAGGTACTAGTTAACTGCTCTAGTGGCAATCCGCAAAAACCTACTTCAAGATCACGTCCCTGGACATGATCTCGGGATACTGGTGTAAACTTCGACAGGTGCCGCTTAAGGTCTTACCATTCTGTCGAGTCCCAGTCATATTTATCGGGTACCTAACGCGTCCGTTAGGATTTTTCTTCGCATCTGTTGATACGGAAAAAAGTAGCAAACCGACGTCAGAGACGGCGCCACGCCACACAGATCGGATCTGGGGTCTTACCTTCGCAAAGTTTTACGGCATTCAGAAATTGTTCGCAACTTTGGCATTCTGAGAATATATTGTCGAGTGCTTATTCGGCTGTTGGAATGGCACATTTTATTGAGTCAACGGATGACTTATATTGCTCTCCCGATGGGAGTATATGTAGAGTTACTTATAACTCGAAATATACTCTCTTGTTCTTCTATCTTTCTTCTTTTTTATAATTTCATCGGGTACGCGAACAGCGTTCCCGATGGGAGTAGCCCCCGAGGCTACAGCCAAGGACTTGTGCTTGGGTGTACGCTCCACGCCTCATGTCGCTATATTTTATTTCTCTCTTGAAATTTTTTCAAATCTCTCGGGTGCGCGAACAGCGCTCCCGATGGGAGTAGCCCCCGAGGCTATGAGCAAATATTTGTATTTGATCATAGGCTCACACCATTTCTATTTTGTCTTTCTCAAATTTTCCATTTTTCCAAAGTAGCCCCCGAGCATTTGATCAAAAACTTGTATTTGATCAAAGGCTCTCCAATATCTTTTGTTGTCGCCTTTTTATGAAACTGTTGAGTCGAAATTTTTCTCTTTGCTAAGATGACATCATTGCTGACGATAGCCACGACCGCTGTTCCTGGAAATCGCGAGAAGTTCTCTCTCGCTGCCTTGCGGGCCCAAATTACGCATCGTATTGACACGTCGTGTAAGTGGGGGACACACGTCCTCCGCTTTTCATGGCGCACGCACTGTAACTCTTCCAGGGTGAAATTACTTTTTTACCCCTGTTCCACGTGTACATCATCTGCTTCACGCTTTTTCCATCCAACGGTACGCCGCTTCGCCTCACCTCTATTTAAGGTCTCCATCTTCTTCCTCCAGCACTTTCGCTCGCGCCGCTCCTCTGTTCTCCTCTGCAAAAATCCCCTCTTGCGCCCCATAACTCCTTGAGCTCAGCCACTCTCACACTGTACTCCTGCGTCATTGTTGATGCCACCGCGCAAATTGATTAGGTACAACACTCCTGAATCAAAGATGGCTTCCGTAGATCTAGGGAGCGCTGAGTGGGAGAGATCCAAAATCTCTACCCAAGACATCAACCTCCTGAAGAAACTGGGGATCAGCAAGAAGCCAAAAGCGTCGTGCTTCCCCAGTGAAGAGAGCTACCCAACCCCTCCAATGGAGTATCGGGTTAGTTTCGTCGATCATCTCATCCGCGGTCTCTCTGCCCCCATTCACCCTTTTCTTCGGGGGTTGCTTTTTGTTTATGGACTGCAACTTCATCACCTCACTCCCAACTCTATCCTCCATATTTCCATCTTCATCACCCTTTGCGAGTCCTTCCTTGGCGTCCAGCCTAACTGGTCGTTGTGGAAACGCATCTTTTTCTGTCGCCGTAATGGCTCTCCCAATGTCGCCTATAACATAGGCGGCGTTGTTATCTGCGTTCGCCCTGATGTCGAGTACTTCGATGTCAAATTCCCTGACTCAGTTCAAGGGTGGCGCAAAAAATGGCTGCACATCCACGAGGAGAATCATGGGTGTGCTGAAGACAACATCCCTCCTTTTGATGGTGCCGAGAAAATCTACCGCCGCCGCTCCTGGGATGCAGAGGCTACCGACGAAGAAAAAACGGCGACAGAGGCACTGATGGCCCGCATCCACGAGCTCCAAAGCACCCTCGGTAAAGAACTATCGGGTATCCAAATCACGGCATATTTCCTTCGGATCAGAGTGCAGCCTCTGCAGGCTCGCAAAAATCCCCTCTGGAAGTATGCTGGCGACAATGATGTTGATCGGATGTCGGTGGATTTGCCGGTCAAAGATTTAGAAAAACTTGTCCGGAAAATCTCCTCCCTCAGCAAGAAAGATGCTATCCCCTCTTCTTGTCGCGTAAAACCATATAGCGCCACCAATGCGCTTCCCAAGGTAACCTTTGTCGACTTGCTATTTTTGTTTGATATTTTTTGCATAACTTCTTTTACTGACATCCCCCGTTGTGTTTGCAGATCCATCCAGATCTTGTTTCTCTTCCTCCCCTTCCTGAAGGTGGGGAAGTCGAATAACGAGCCGTTGTCACTGATGACAACCAAGATGCTCCTTGCCCTGATAGTGAACCCGCAGGTTCTCGAAAATCTGCGGGATCCTCTCAAAAGGAGGCTGGCTCTGAGGCTACCACATCGGCACACTCTCCTCCTCCTGCTGTTTCTCCAAAGCACAAAAGGAAGAGGACAGACGTTGAAGATTCCGGAACTTCCAAAGCCGAAGAAGCTGCTCCTTCAAATCGGAAGGCAGCTTTTGATCCATACCTTGAAGCCCTCGTCAGTTCGTAAGTCATCTCTTGTTTCTTACTGTTTTGCTACTTGAAGATTTTTGTCTATCTTGCTTCTTATACTGTCGCCATTTAATCATAGTGGTGACGAGGAAGAAATGCCAGCTATTGATGCGACTGCTCGAACGAGTACGTCGCATACTCTAGTTGTTTCTGAGGTGCAAGTTGAAGGAGAAGAATCTTCGCCTCGTCAACAAAACACCGACGCACCTACTCCTCCTGCAAGCCCCCTCGTCCCTTCACCAAAAAGGGCGAGGGTTGAATCAATCACAGAACCTACCTTACAATTGGGTAGCTCCTCGACTCCTCTTTTGGATGATGTAAGTCCTTGAATACTTTCTGATGCTATCGATGTTTTCACTGTTTTCTTCCTTTCATTTTGTGCTATCGCACTTTTTCCCCTACCGACGCTTTCTTTCTTTATCTTTCTTTAACAGCCCTTGATTAAGGAATTCATCCGCTTCGGTGCCCAATTCGTTGGGTACCGCGAGTATGCTAGCAAAGCTGAAGGTAATGTCTTTCTGCTTCTCTTTACCCTTGCCTTCTCACTCCTTTCTTGTCGTGATTTTAACTAGATTTGACTATCTTGGCAGAAAAACTGGCGGAGGCCAACGAACGTGCCAACACACTTGCTCAAAAATTAGAGCAAAGTGAGGAGGCTCGTAAGAAGGCCGAATCAGATGCTAGTAAGGCTAGGGCAGAGGCTGACAAGGCCACGGCCGACGCTGCTGGTGTCGAAGAACTTCAAAAGAGGCTTCATGACGCCGAGACTGCTTTGAGCGAGCATAAAACCGCACAATCTGCTCGTGAAGAAGCGATTACCAAGCGCTTGGAATCACAAAGCCGCCGCTTTGTCAGTAAGTGCCCGAGCTATTTTGCATTCTTTGGACTTGCTTTTCTTTACTTGTTTTTTGACAAATATTTTTTTTTTGCCTCGACAGGGAAAACATCTCAAGAATATGAACTTGAAGATCCCGACAATGATCCTCTTCTTGACGCACTTGCTTTCCTTGAGTTTCACGGAGAAGAAGCACGCGACGACATTGATCAAGCCAAGGAAGGATTGTCGCGGCTCTTCCCCTACTTCTTCCTGAAGGAAAAGGAACCCGCGACTTTTCTTACTCTTGCCAAGTGCTTTAATCCCCCAGAAGATCTTGGACTGAAGCTTCGCCAAGAGAATATGAAGGTTGCCGTTGAAAGCACTGTCGCCCTTGTTGCTGACAGCCAGCAAAACATCGACTGGACCAAAGTTGGCGACACACAGGAGATGGAGACCACGAAGTGGCGATCGCTGATCAAGGCTGCGAAGCCCAACACAAAGAAGATCCTTGCTTATCTTGGATTCAAGCCTACTCCTGCTCCTGGCTCGTCAAAGCCGGAGGTCTAGTAGAATGCCTTATCTTTTTCTGTTTTTCATTTTTCTGTTTCTTTTGAGGTTGTCGCCACAGTAGCTTTGGCGACAACTGTCGTAGTAATTCTTTTGAAGACTCCTTCTGTAATATCTGTGTAAATGTCCCGAAGATCAATGGAATTCTATCTTGCGTGACCATTGATACTGAAATTTTCTTTTCCAGTTGATATTTGATAACTACTCCGCAAATCCTCATCCTGCCGATACTTTTCCTGCTTCCTCCTTGAAGAAGACACTTGTCGATGATGACCTTATTGAGGGTTCTTCAAGCAAACATTCCTCGCAAGATTTGCAAGAACTTCGCCAACAACTTCAGTCCATGAAAAAGCAAACTCTTGCGATGATGGAGCAATCCCGCAAAGCATCCGAAAGAGAGAAAATTGCCCTTCAACAAGCTAAAGAGGCCATAACTGCCAAGGAAGCTGCTATTTCGGAAGCTGAAAAAGCAACTACTCGAGAAAATAGTATGCTCGAGCTAATGACTGAAGCTAGTGTGGATATGTTAGGTATGCTTTTTCAACCCAGAACTTCTTCTGTCTTTTGCTGTACCCCCTTGTTTTTTGAATTTCTTGTTCTTTCGCTTGATAGGTTCTGTTCTCGACACTGCTGCTGAAGATGAAAGGGTTAATGTAAGAACGAACCTCCTCGTTAACCTTTCTCTTAACCATGGATGTCTATTCTGGGCCACTCCCGAGCGAACTTAACAGATTGTCAGGTTCCAAGACCGTGCCTGTCAGGTTCGCGAATTCCTTAACTTCTGCACGAGAACCTTGACCCTTGTTTACAAGACTATGTTCCCTCGAGATGAAGCTCCCGATACTCTTCTTGGATTGATGGAAAAGTTTCGAGATGCCCCTCGTATTCATAACTTTGTACGAGCTCAGTTGACTGCTGGAGCAAGATTCACCATGATCATGATACATATTTGCCATCCAAAATTAGATCTGACGAAGATTGTATCTGACTGCCTGGCCACGAAATCAAGACGAAAAAATAACATCGACGAAATTAATGACATGTTGACTCCTGTAGCCGAAGCGATGATGGATGAACTTCTTCGGATGGATTCTGAATTCTTCGTCAAGGGGAGTTATGTTGAGCACAAGACCACTGCTGCAAATAACAAAGGTTTATCCATAGATAGTATATTAGGCTTTGACTGAGTTGTACTATATTGCAGAAAGTTATGTCTATATTTTCCCGAATTCGTTGTATTGACGAAGTTATCTGTATTGTAAAGTGTAATCTATATTGCGAAGCCCCCGAGCCTTTGGCTGGACCTTATACTATTTTGTCTTCTCGAAGAATTTACTGTTTTGTGAGAACATATCTATTTTGCTGCCATGGGTTATGAGCCCCCGAGCCTGTCGAAGAAGAAGGATGTATATCATCACTATCTTTTATTATATTGCAGCACCGCGAGCCCGCCTCATTAAAAACCTTTCCAGCCCCACTCGGTGCCCTGAAAAGGAAAAGAGTGCGTCTGAAAACTCGCGGGCGTTTCAGTACATTGTATTTTTACAAAGGAGAACTATATTTCGGCTCTAAGCGTAGAACTGCCCGAGCTGTGCCACGTTCCAGGGGTTTTTCTCGGGAACCCCTGTCTTCTTGTCCTTGATCCTGTACGCTCCTCCTTCAATAACTTATGTGACGATGTAAGGGCCCAGCCATGGCGACTCGAGCTTTTCAGTACTTTGTTGATTTAGCCGTAGGACCAAATCTCCGACCTGGAAAGATCTTGGTCGCAATCGTCGACTGTGGTAGTTTTTTAGGTCCTGCTGGTACTTGGTGACTCGTGAGAGTACTTCATCTCGAGCTTCGTCGAGTGCATCCACATCGTCCTCCAAAGCTCTTCTTGAGGTTTCTTCGTCATACTCTCTGACTCTTGGGGAGTCATGCTCTATTTCGATCGGTAGTACTGCCTCAGCTCCATGGACTAAGAAGAACGGAGTTTCTTGTGTCGCCGTGTTTGGTGTTGTTCGAATACTCCACAAGACACTTGGCAATTCTTCTGGCCAGGTATGTCGAGCCTTTTCAAGTGGTCCTAGCAGGCGCTTTTTAATACCGTTGCAGATGATACCATTGGCTTTCTCGACTTGGCCGTTGGTTTGCGGGTACCCAACTGACGCGAAGTGCAATTTGATGCCTACTTCTGCGCAGTATGCCTTGAATTCCTTGGACGTAAAGTTACTGCCATTATCTGTGACGATGCTGTGAGGTACTCCAAATCGAAAAACGATGCCCTTCACGAATTTTACTGTTGATGCTCCATCTGGTGAATTTATCGGCTTTGCTTCTATCCACTTGGTGAATTTATCGACAGCAACCAACATGTACTCGTATCCTCCTGGCGAAGCCTTGTGTAATTTTTCCACCATATCGAGACCCCATTGGGCAAAGGGCCAAGATAATGGTATTGGCATCAGCTCTGCTGCTGGAGAGTGGGGTTTTGCGGCGAATCTCTGGCACGCGTCGCAGGTTTGTACTATTTCCTTTGCATCCTCGATTGTTGTCAACCAGTAAAATCCAGCTCGAAAAACCTTGGCTGCAATAGCTCGACTGCTCGCGTGGTGACCACATATTCCCTCGTGTACATCCTTTAAGATTATCCTTCCTTCTTCGGGTGTAACGCACCTTTGCAGCATGCCCGAAATACTTCGCTTGTATAACTCCCCTTTGACCACTGTAAAGGCTTTGGATCATCGAATAACTCGTCTTGCTTCAACTGGGTCGTCGGGTATTTCTTTCCGGAGGATATACGATATGTACGCTTGCATCCATGGGACTTCCACCATCATCACCAGCTCCTGGTCCTCTTCTTCGTCTGGAGCTTCGTTGAGAGGCGCCGAAGTTTTCTCCTCCTTCTTTTTCTTCTGCGCCTTCTTTGGCTTTGTGGATCTCTCAGCTATCTCTTCCCAAAACACACCTGGCGGGATTGCGAGGCACTGCGACCCGATGTTTGCAAGAACATCGGCTTCATCGTTGCTCAGCCTACTGATGTGATTTACTTCGCATCCATCAAACATCTTCTCAAGCTCGTTGTACACTTCCTTGTATGCCACCATGCTATCATTGACTGCATCACATTGGTTCATAACCTGCTGAGCTACCAATTGTGAGTCGCCAAAGATTTTTAGTCGAGTTGCACCACAAGCTTTCGCCATCTTCATCCCGTGTATAAGAGCTTTATATTCTGCTTCATTGTTAGATGCGTTTGGGAACGTCATCCGTAGGACACACTTTAATTTGTCGCCTTCAGGTGATATGAGTATCACTCCTGCACCAGCTCCTTCTACTCTCTTAGATCCATCGAAGTTCATGGTCCAAGTTCTCGATAAATCTGGGGGTCCTGTATTTTGTAGCTCCATCCACTCTGCAATGAAATCTGGCAGAATTTGCGACTTGATTGCTTTTCTTTTTTCATACGTGATGTCCCGAGGGGAAAGTTCTATTCCCCAAAGGGAGACACGCCCTGTAGCTTCTGGATTGTTCAGTATATGTGATAGAGGTGCTTCATTGACCACTATTATCGGGTGTGCCGAAAAATAGTGGCGCAATTTTCTAGCTGTCGTGAATACTCCATATGCTAACTTCTGGTACTGCGGGTACCGCTGTTTGGAAGGCGATAAAACTTCACTGATAAAATATACCGGCCATTGCACTCCATGGAGTTTCCCTTCTTCTTCTCTTTCGACGACTAGCGCTGTGCTAACCACCTGAGGTGTGGCTGCGATGTATAACAGGAGAGGTTCCTTTTCTTTCGGCGCCACCAAGATTGGTGGTGTCGAAATTGTGCGCTTCAAATCCTCGAAGGCTCTATCGGCCTCTTCGTTCCACTGGAACTTCTCTCCTTGCTTGATTAAAGCATAGAACGGTAACGCTTTTTCTCCCAGCCTGGCAACGAATCTGCTTAAAGCTGCGACTCGCCCAGTTAGCTGCTGTATTTCTTTCAACTTTGTTGGCTTCCTCATTGTTACGATAGCTTGGATTTTTTCGGGATTTGCTTCAATCCCTCTTGCTGAAACTAGAAACCCAAGAAGTTCTCCTGCAGGGACACCAAAGGAACACTTCGTCGGGTTCAATTTGAGGCAAAAATTGTCGAGGTTGTCGAAAGTTTCCTTCAGATCCTCGATTAGCATTGTCCCCTTTTTTGATGTTATGACGACATCGTTGATGTATACTTGTACATTTTTCCAATCTGTGTTGCTAAGCATTTCTGCATCATCCTCTGGTATGTTGCCCCCGCGTTTTTCAGACCAAAAGGCATTGTTCTATAACAAAACACGCCATAAGGTGTGATGAACGCTGTTTTGACTTCATCTTCTTCTTTCAATCTGATCTGGTTGTAACCAAAATATGCATCCAGTTAGGAAAGACGTTCACATCCTGCCGTGGAGTCGATAATTTGATCGATCCTCGGGAAGGGAAAGTGATCCTTTGGACAATGTTTATTCAGACACGTAAAATCGACGCACATGCGAAGGACTTTAGTGTTTTTCTTCGGCACCAACACTGGATTTGCTACCCATGTGGCTTCTGTATGCAGTTCCTTGATAAAACCAGCTTCTCTCAGTCGATCGATTTCTGACACCATAGCTTTGCGGTTTGGCTCCGAAAAATACCGCAAAGGTTGTTTTATTGGTCTCGCTAATGGATCCAAGTTTAGGTGGTGCTCGGCAAGTTCCCTGGGTACTCCTGGCATGTCAGCTGGACACCATGCGAAGATTTTCCAGTGCTCACGGAGGAACTCGATGAGCGCGCTTTCCTATGCGAGGTCCATGTCATTTGCAATGGACGTCGTCTTTTTCGGGTCTGTCGGGTGGATCTGCACCTCCTTAGAATTTTTCTCAGTGTTGAAAGTTGATTCTTTATTTGGCCTTCCTACATCTGGCAACACATCATAGTCAGTCGTGAGCCTTGACGCCATGTACTCCGCTTGCATCCCGAAGGTTTCTGACTGTCGATGAAAATCCTTGTCACATTTATCGGCTAGCGCAAAGCTTCCTTTGACTGTGATTGGTCCCTTAGGTCCAGGCATCCTCCATAACAGGTACGTATAATGTGGTACCACCATAAACCTAGCATATGCTGGGCGCCCCAACAAAGCGTGGTATTGTGATGGGAAATCCACGACTTCAAATTCCAGCTTCTCTATTCTGTAGTTTTCTCGGGTCCCAAACTGGACGTCGAGATTAATCTTCCCCAACGGATAACTTGGCTTCTCTGGTGTAATACCGTGGAATCGCGTGTCGGTTGGTTTCAGGTTTGCTAGGGATATATTCATCTTCCTTAATGTATCTGCATACATAAGGTTTAAACTGCTGCCGCCATCTATGAACACTCGAGATACCTCGAATCCTGCAATTACTGCTGGTAAGATAAGTGCTGATTGTCCTGGTCGAGGAACTTGCTGTGGATGATCCGCTATTGTGAATCCAATATCTTGCCCTGACCAATTTAGATACTCAACCGTTGGTGGAGGCATCTTCTCTGCCATGAACACCTGTCGCGAGATTACTTTTTGAGCTCTATTGGATGGCCTGCCTTTCTGAATCATCGAGACCGCTCCGTTGGAATTGGGATCAACATAAGGCGGTGGTGCAGGTGCTGCCGCAATTCTGAGCTGATGTCGATTATCGTCTGTAATTGCGGGAGGAGGTGGCAGGTGGATCTCACTCCTGGGTCCTTGAGGATTTCTGGGCGCTGCCTGAGCATTGGCATGCCCTGCCCACCTTAACATTGCCTGGAAATTTTGGCAATCCTTTTGCAAGTGTCCTGACTGTCTTTTTCCGTTATTGTCGAGATAAAAAAGCTCACTGTAGTGGATTTGTCGATGAAGTTAAAGCTGTCAACACTGCTCGAGTCATCGCTTATATAGGAGTCCGCGGATGACTCGAAGGACATGTCGCTGAAGATCTTGGCGAGCTTTTCGCTTGCCCTGGTGCTGATGAAGCGTGGCGATGAAGTCTCCTCTTCGCCTGACTCGATTGATAAAAAATCGGAATCGACCGCCGACAATCCCGACGAGATCGGAATTTCGAGACGATACATTCCCTCTTTCTTGACGCGAAAGTGGAATCTTCCGAACGTCATCTCCATAGGCTCCTCCAGATATGCATATGCATCCAAACGGGAGGGCGGGTGAGGAACAAAATCGACAGGACCAATTGCGATCTGTTTACCTCGATCCATCGCGTTGCTTGCTGTTGATGAAGTCGACGATCTTGAACGTGCCATCGAGATCAGATCCTTGACGCCTCTAATCCCAACGGTCGGCGCCAATTGACAAGGTATTAACTTGTCGATGCCTACAGGTTGTAGACTAGGGTTTAGTTGGAAGTAGAGGGCAAGTAGATCTCGAAGGTTTCAGCCGAAAAGTACTCGACGATATGAAAGCTAGGGTTTGTGAGACAATGATTCGATACTTCTTTATCCCTCGGCTCCCCCTTATATAGGAGGTGGAGCCGAGGGATTCGTGATGTACAAGTTACAGAGTCCGGGAAGGTTTCTAACTCATCCCGCAAGATTACAAATAATGCTTCCTATTACAAATCTAGCTTTCCTTAATAGTATCTTGGGCTTATGAATCTTCTTATCCTTCGGGTCGTGGGCCTTCAATAAACCCCGGGTACCTTCTTCGGCAGGCCCATTGGGGATGCCTATGTCACCATGGCTTGAGAAAGCAAAGGTGGGGAGGAGTGTCATCTAAATAAAACTAAAATAAATAGACACTCCTTCATGGTATGTGATTTTTGGAAGGCACCCGAGGATTCGGTTAGCCATGGCTTGTGAAAGCAAAGGTTGGAAGGAGTGTCACCCAAAATAAAAATAAACTACATCATGGGAGCCGCTCTTCGAAAGTCTGTCTGGCAAGGGGGTTAGAGTGCCCACTACCATTCGTTGACAACAACAAACACCTCTCAAAATTTTACTTTTATTCTCTCTATATGATTTCAAAACTTGAAAAGCTCTAGCACATGATTTTATCCCTGCTTCCCTCTGCGAAGGGCCATTCTTTTACTTTTATGTTGAGTCAGTTTACCTACTTCCTTCCATCTTAGAAGCAAACACTTGTGTCAACTGTGCATTGATTCTTACATACTTGCTTATTTGCATTCATCATATTACTTTGCGTTGACAATTATCCATGAGATATGCATGTTGAAAGTTGAAAGCAACTGCTGAAACTTAAATCTTCCTTTGTGTTGCTTCGATGCCTTTACTTTGAATTTATTGCTTTATGAGTTAAGTCTTATGAAAGACTTTTGATGCTTGTCTTGATAATACTTTTCATGAAAAGTTTTGCTATATGTTATCTATTTGTTAGCAACTATAGATCATTGCCCTGAGTCACTTCATTCATCTCATATGCTTTACAATAGTATGATCAAGGTTATGTAAGTAGCATGTCACTACAGAAATTATTATTTTTATCGTTTACCTACTCGAGGGCGAGTAGGAACTAAGCTTGGGGATGTTGATACCGTCTCCAACGTATCTATAATTTCTGATGTTGCATGCTTGTTTTATGACAATACCTACATGTTTTGCTCACACTTTATAATGTTTTTATGCGTTTTCCGGAACTAACCTATTAACAAGATGCCACAGTGCTAGTTCCTGCTTTCTGTTGTTTTTGGTTCCAGAAAGGCTGTTCGGGCAATATTCTCGGAATTCGACGAAACAAAGACCAAACATCATAATTCACCGAGACGGACCAGGACACCGAAGGGGAGACGGAGAGGAGGCCCAGGCCCCCCACACCACAGGGCCGCGCGGGCAGGCCCCTGGCCGCGCCGGCCTATGGGGAGGGCGCCCTGGTGCCCCTCCTGCACCGCCTCTTCACCCATATAAGCCCTTTCGACCTAAAAACGCGACACCGATTGACGAAACTCCAGAAAGACTCCAGGGGCGCCGCCGCCATCGCGAAACTCCAATTCGGGGGACAGAAGTCTCTGTTCCGACACCCTGCCGGGACGGGGAAGTGCCCCCGGAAGCCATCTCCATCAACGCCACCGCCTCCATCATGCTCCGTGAGTAGTTCCCCCATGGACTACGGGTTCTAGCAGTAGCTAGTTGGTACTCTCTCTCCCATGTACTTCAATACAATGATCTCATGAGCTGCCTTACATGATTGAGATCCATCTGATGTAATCGGTGTTGTGTTTGTTGGGATCCGATGGATGATACATTATGATTAGTCTATCTATAAAGTTTGTGAAGTTATTGTTGCTGCAATCTTATTATGCTTAATGCTTGTCACTAGGGCCCGAGTGGCATGATCTTAGATTTAAGATCTATAATTATTGCTTAGATTGTATCTACAAGTTGTTTGCACATATTGCTGTCCAGAACCCGAGGCCCCAAAGTGACAGAAATTGGGACAACCGGAGGGGAAGGCTGTGATATGAGGATCACATGTTTTCACCAAGTGTTAATGCTTTGCTCCGGTGCTCTATTAAAAGGAGTACCTTAATAGACAGTAGATTCCCTTGAGGCCCGGCTGCCACCGGCTGGTAGGACAAAAGATGTTGTGCAAGTTTCTCATTGCGAGCACGTACGACTATATATGGAAAACATGCCTACATGATTAATAATCTTGATGTTCTATCTTAATGCTATTTCAATCCTATCAATTGCCCAACTGTAATTTGTTCACCCAACACTTGTCACTTGTTATTGGAGAGTTACCACTAGTGTAGATCGCTGGGAACTCGGTCCATCTCTCATCATCATATACTCGTTTCTACATGTCATTGGAAGTAGTATCAACTATTTTCTGGTGCCATTGCCTCTGTGTTATTGCTACTGCTGTTGTGTTACTGTTACTATTGCTCTCATATTACTGTTGCTTTCACATCACCCCTGTTACTAGTGTTTTTCCAGGTGCAGCTGAATTGACAACTCAGTTGTTAAGGCTTATAAGTATTCTTTACCTCCCCTTGTGTCGAATCAATAAATTTGGGTTTTACTTCCCTCGAAGACTATTGCGATCTCCTATACTTGTGGGTTATCATCGTCATAGATGAGGAAGAGGAGTAGGCTAGGGTTGCAGGCACTACATGGACCTTTAAGTTTTTTTATTCCCTATGTATCAACTGAATGAAAAATCTTATTTTTTTCGTTGAGCCGCTGGGGAAACACCTAGACGCAAATAGACACGTGGTCGAATTCGCCTTGTTCAGCGGACGCAAATGGATACGGACGGTCTGTTTTGGCGATCGATTTACATCTGCCCGCTAGAGATGCCCTAGCACGCAAAATTTGACGCGCTTCTCTCTCACAAGGTGAAATACGTATTTTTTCATCTGCAGGTATCTAACTATCTTGTACTCATTCTAGAAATTTTGATAGTTCTCATTTGCTTCTTTTCACAAGAGTATTTGTTTCTCTTTCTTTCTCAATTCCTTTGAGCATTCTTGATTTTAAAATGTCTTATTATCAAAATTCTTCACATGTTCCATTAGTACCAATAGTGTGGAAGACTCTATCTTCACTTATCATGTACAAGTAAAATAAAATCATCCTAGTCCATACATCTAATAAAATAACCACAAACTAAAATACTTCAAATATAGTAAGACTCGAAATCCATAGGATATAATTCATGCCATCCTTCAAGGGAGCTAAAGTTGTAACGTATTATTGAAAATTTTGGAATAGTAAACTAATATGCATGCGGGAAAATAAACATGCTAACAACTGTAAAAGGTAGATTACAAGGTTTTAAAGATCCCCATGCTTGGAACCAAGCTAGCTGAGATCAAATAATCCCTCGCGATTATTTGATACAGTGGCAAAGTCTTCTAGGGCGGAGTGATGGCATTGGCAACACGGTGAAGATCATCCATGAGAGACTTGTTTGTTGAAGTGAGGATAGAGAGTTGGAGCTTGTATTTCTGATCGAGTGTCTCTAGTTGGTTAGCCTGAGCCTTCAATGCCTCAATCGACTTACTCTTGTGTATCAATGGGCCGAAGACTAACTTCAAGATTAGCCTCCAGCCCCTTCATGTTTTTGTCATTCATTAAATTGAGACAGTGTCTCATAAGGTTTAGATGTCTTGGGGATCCAGGAGTGTATGCCTCTATTCTCTTGATGCGCCAGTTGAGGGATTCAAGGGAGACTTGCATCTCCTTGTCCTCAAGAATCACCTGCTTCAGAGAAAACTCCTCTTGGTTATGCTTAGCATTATTCTTCTCTTCTTCTTCCAAGGTCTTCATCCTTTCTTTCAACGCAGAGCCTCTGTGACACTCTTCCCATGATTTGGCGTTGGTCTCTTGTTGTCCATCCTTGCGTGAGATGGAAGAAATCTTATGTAGATTAGATCTATTTGACAAAGAGGTGGAGGGGGCTTGGAAAAATATATGAGAGGGTTAGGAAGCAAAAACAATCTCGTGATATTAGCTCATAAGTCGACCCCAAAAAAATTTAATAGATATGGAAAGAAATTAGCAACAAAAAGGAAAAGACGGACGTCGTAATGACCATGGGTACGACTGACGGTCGTACACCGTGCCCATACCACACCCATAATCGTAAAACTTTCCAAACTGAATGAGTTGGATTGACATACATGTGGTTGGTACGGACACAACCCACCCGTACCTGCCCGCCATACCAAAATTTTAGGCTTTGATATTAGTATTTTTTTAGCCAGAGTTTTTCGAAATGAATACCTTAGAGTTTAACGACCCGACGTACGGTGACAGCTGTCGTACCATGTACCACTTATATCACTAGTGGTCCGAGGCTTCCGGGAGTTTGACAAGCGTTCGTACATCGGCGTCTCGCCGTACGGTCCGGTTGTACCAAGCTCCGAAACCTATCATCCGTGTCAAAAAAAAAAAACTCAAGGAAAAAAGGAAACGAAAATGAAACTATACATTTAGTTACTAAAAATGAAAATAACTATAGATTACCTAACCTAATTACTAAAATCTAAGAAGGATCGTCTGGGGAGTCTATCTCCTCTGAAGTTCTCTTCTACCGAGGGAGCGTGACTTGATGCACTACAAACTTGTCAACACCCGGATTTTTAAGTCCGAATGCCTATTATGTCATACATCGCAATCCCAGGAATATTGTTGTTGCGAGGCATAATAGTTAAGTATCACGGTCATCATTCATTATAAACCATATTGTCTTACAATTGGAATCACATCATCCATATTACACGAATAGTTGATCTATTGATCAGCGAACAAACATAAGTTCGATAGCGGAAGCGTAAGATACAAGGACTCTCTAGTCCACAGGCCAACGCTTGACGTCGGAAGACTCCTAGTTGTCGTAGGCGTCCTGCTGGTCATCTCCTTGTTCATCTTCATACTCTGGCCATTTGAATAGCCAGGGACAAAGCCGTGAGTACTTCAAGTACTCGCAAACTAATACTAATGTAAGTGCTAGACATTCGAGTAAGGTTTGCTAAGCTCTAGTTTATTTTCATAAAGCCAATTTTAGTTCACAAGTATTTGAGAAAGCTTATTCAAATGCTAACTAACTCAAGTGGGAACATTAGTGTCATTCCCACCATTCAAGTGGTGATTTCAGTTCAATTCACCACAAGTCATTTCACCATCTTCTTTCAATATCATTTTTCAAAGGTATGACATCGGAAACTGCATGGCCCTTCCAACCGTCCGTAACCGTGGACGCGGCTATTCGAATAGGTTTACACTCTGCAGAGGTTGCACACTTGTGCCACAACATTTGATTTCATCCGTCGGGATTACCCCGAATCATCGTAACACAGTACGCGGATCATCAACCATAACCTTTCACTTATAAATCCTAGTATGAGCACCTCTCCCCATGAGCTTGGCCTCCCAGTGAAGACCAATTGTCAATCTGGGAACTGCACAGGGCTTGCCCGTACAATTCACCTCAATTCACATCTTTTCTCAACAACGGAAGCAGCCTCGAGCATAACCCCTATGATGTGTGTTCAGAGGGAACCCATACTAAGATGCATAAACTTCCAGTTAAGCCCTACCCATAATCAGGTATTGTGGGGGTACTCAATATTGGAAAGGTATCGCATCCAAACCAATATCATGTTTATCAAAAATTACTATCTTCTCTTGGTCATATTCACCTTCAAAAAATCATTCAATGGAATGCTTCACCATTCCAAGGTTTCAAATTTCAATTCAAGTCACATTGTTCCCATCTAAAGTAGTCAAGTTTTATTTCATTAGCACTAGCTCTAAATCATGAAGGGTGCTATCTTGCTTTGCTTAATTGAGACTAACTTCACTACTCTAGTAAACCTCTTTACTTTGACCCAAGTTAACTATAAAAGTAACTCTTGGAAAACAACAAGTAAAACTTGTAGTGTAAAACTTGGGATAGGCTTATGTAAGAAAGGTAAGATTCATGGTGCCTTGCCCCAAGGGCTTTGCACTTTGCAAGAATATTAGCTTGCCTTGGTAGTTCTCAAAGTTCTCCTCCTCCTCCTCCTGGTAGCAACCTTCTTCTTCCGTGTACTCTCCGGTGCTAGCGTCTAAATTTGAATACGAGTATAATTACTCACTAATTCAATGGCTATTCCATGCATCACAAATAAACACACAAACTATTCTATGCATACAAATAATCTAATTAGGGTGCATGGGTTGTGTTGCTTGAGGAGAATTCACTTCCTTTTGTTTAATATGTAAATGATAGTTTCCATAGGGTTCTTGAGAAATAATTTCCTCTCATTGAAATCTTCTTAAGATTTAATTTCTCAAACAATCATATATGAACTTATATTGACCTAAGTCAAATATTCATCATTATCATTTGAGAAAATGATTTAAATGAGGTAGACCACCTCATACCATTTAATAATGCTACATATGATTTAAATCACTAAGTAATTCATATAAGTGAGTTTGGCCAGGGGTCCAAACATCACATGAATTCATTTGAGACAAGGTTTAAATGAAGTATAAGACTTCATATGATTTGTATAATAGTTTTGGACAATATCACTTAGATAAACTAGCCATATTGTCCATTAATTAAACTAGGGCATGATCATGCAAAGTGACCACACCATTTTCTTGCATAAACAATTAGTGTAAGTCAAATGTGAGCAATTAGAGTTGGAATTAACTTAATATCTATTTTGGTTGATTTTTAATAATTATTTGAATAGAAAAAAGTCCCTGCTTTCTTCTTTTTATCAGATTAATTCTACAGCAAATATTGACATGGGACCAGTGGTATTCTTTAGATCTTTTTACTAGCTTTCCAACCATATAAAATTCATTGAATTTGGTTAAGCCAATTTGAATCTATTGATTTTCAAAGTTTGGGCAGTATTGAAATTATTTGGAAATGTTTAAAAGGAGTTTGAATTAATAGGGCCGGCGGGAAATGAAACTGGGCCAGATTCGAATTAAAACGGCCCAGTCCAGCCCACCACGGTCCACAGACGCGCGGCGCGCTGACAGGGTGGGGTCCAAGCGTCAGTGGCTCATAAAACCCGAAGCGGTACGTTTTAAACAGAGGCGTTGGATTAGAATCTAATCCAACGGCGCTCGTTCATCGTCGTCGCCGGCGAGAGGGGTTCACTGGCGCGACGGCACTAGGGGGTCGGAGCGCTCACCGTGGCTCCAGCTAGGGTGGGCAGTGTGCTCGGGGAAGATGTCGACGATGGCGAAGCTCCTGGTACCGGTGGCTCGTCCTGGGGCGGCTCCAATCGACGGCGAGCTTCGGCGGCGATCACGGGCAGTGGTGTAGCAATTGAGCGGCGGCGGTGGCTAATCGAGGCAGTGGAGTGGCTCAGGTGGTCGAGTGAGAAGAAGGGAAGACGATGGTGTGCTTGGATTGACGCAGGGAGGTCTCCTTTTATAGGGACGCGAGGGTGCTGCGGGGCCGTGAAGAAGTCGACCATGGCGCGGCTGCTCCGGTGGTATATCGAGCTAGGCGAGGGTGCAGGTGGGTTCGTGGCGTCACGGTGGTCCTCTGGGTGGCGACAGCTAGGGTAGGCGGTGGCTGGTTTGGTCGCCTTGCTTCCGCGTCTGCCGCGGCGTTCACGGAAGCATGTCGTCGTCTCCGGCGCCGGCGGTCACGGGTCTGTGCTGCGCGCGTGTCTGGCGGCGTCGCGGTGTCACGCAGGTGCTCAACTCGCTCACAGGGGGTCCAGGGAGTGCTCGAGGCGGTGGTGTTGCACGTGGCCAGTGCGCGTATGCGGCGCTCACTCGCGACGTCCTCGTCATGGCATGGCCACCACTGGGCGCGTGTGTTCCGGCGGCTGTCGAGCTCCTCCTCGACCAGGGCTTACTCTAGCATGTCTAGTAGGGTGTGGTGGCGAGCGTTGGCAAGGTGGCCAGGGTTGGAGAGCAAGGGAGAGAGGGGGAGGTCGTCGGGTTGGCGACATGGCCGGCATGGCCATGTCCTAGCCTTGCTCCTCCTCTCTCTTAGGGTTTCTATTTGGCATTGATGGTTAGAGGGGTGATGTCTACTTCCCCCTCCTTTTCCTGTAGACAGTGTTGGGCCTCCAAGAGCAGAGGTTTGTAGAACAGCAGCAAGTTTTCCCTTAAGTGGATCACCCAAGGTTTATCGAACTCAGGGAGGAAGAGGTCAAAGATATCCCTCTCATGCAACCCTGCAACCACAAAGCAAGAAGTCTCTTGTGTCCCCAACACACCAAATAGGTGCACTAGTTCGGCGAAGAGATAGTGAAATACAGGTGGTATGAATATATATGAGCAGTAGCAACGGTGCCAGAAAATAGCTTGCTGGCGTGTAGTTGATGGTGGTAGTATTGCAGCAGTAGTAACGCAGTAAAACAGTAAACAAGCAGTAGTAACGCAGCAGTATTTAGGAACAAGGCCTAGGGATTAGACTTTCACTAGTGGACACTCTCAACATTGATCACATAACAGAATAGATAAATGCATACTCTACACTCTTGTTGGATGATGAACACATTGCGTAGGATTACACGAACCCTCAATGCCGGAGTTAACAAGCTCCACAATTCAATGTTCATATTTAAGTAACCTTAGAGTGCAAGATAGATCAATTCGACTAAACCAAGTACTAACATAGCATGCACACTGTCACCTTCATGCATATGTAGGAGGAATAGATCACATCAATACTATCATAGCAATAGTTAACTTCGCAATCTACAAGAGATCATGATCATAGCATAAACCAAGTACTAACACGGATGCACACACTGTCACCATTACATCGTGCAGGAGGAATAGAACTACTTTAATAACATCACTAGAGTAGCACATAGAATAGTAGTGATACAAAACTCATATGAATCTCAATCATGTAAAGCAGCTCATGAGATTATTGTATTGAGGTACATGGGAGAGAGATTAACCACATAGCTACCGGTACAGCCCCGAGCCTCGATGGAGAACTACTCCCTCCTCATGGGAGCAGCAGCGGTGATGAAGATGGCGGTGGAGATGGCAGCGGTGTCGATGGAGAAGCCTTCCGGGGGCACTTCCCCGTTCCGGCAGCGTGCCGGAACAGAGACTCCTGTCCCCCAGATCTTGGCGTCGCGATGGCGGCGGCTCTGGAAGGTTTCTGTGGGTTTCGTCGAACGTATCAGGGTTTTCGCGACGGAGGCTTTAAATAGGCGAAGAGGCGGCGCAGGAGGGCTGAAGGGGTGCCCACACCATATGGCGGCGCGGCCAGGGCCTGGGCCGCGCCGGCCTATGGTCTGGGGGCCCAGTGCCCCCCCTCTGGTCCTTCTCGTGTGTTCTGGATGCTTCCGGTGAAAATAGGAACCTGGGCGTTGATTTCGTCCGATTCCGAGAATATTTCGTTACTAGGATTTCTGAAACCAAAAACAGCAGAAAACAGCAACTGGCACTTCGGCATCTTGTTAATAGGTTAGTTCCAGAAAATGCACGAATATGACATAAAATGTGCATATAACATGTAGATATCATCAATAATGTGGCATGGAACATAAGAAATTATCGATACGTCGGAGACGTATCAGCATCCCCAAGCTTAGTTCTGCTCGTCCCGAGCAGGTAAAACGATAACAAAGATAATTTCTGGAGTGACATGCCATCATAAACTTGATCATACTATTTGTAAAGCATATGTAGTGAATGCAGCGATCAAAACAATGTATATGACATGAGTAAACAAGTGAATCATAAAGCAAAGACTTTTCATGAATAGCACTTCAAGACAAGCATCAATAAGTCTTGCATAAGAGTTAACTCATAAAGCAATAATTCATAGTAAAAGCATTGAAGCAACACAAAGGAAGATTAAGTTTCAGCGGTTGCTTTCAACTTGTAACATGTATATCTCATGGATATTGTCAACATAGAGTAATATAATAAGTGCAATAAGCAAATATGTAGGAATCAATGCACAGTTCACACAAGTGTTTGCTCCTTGAGGTGGAGAGAAATAGGTGAACTGACTCAACATTGAAAGTAAAAGAATGGTCCTCCATAGAGGAAAAGCATCGATTGCTATATTTGTGCTAGAGCTTTGATTTTGAAAACATGAAACAATTTTGTCAACGGTAGTAATAAAGCATATGTATCATGTAAATTATATCTTACAAGTTGCAAGCCTCATGCATAGTATACTAATAGTGCCCGCACCTTGTCCTAATTAGCTTGGACTACCGGATCATCGCAATGCACATGTTTTAACCAAGTGTCACAAAGGGGTACCTCTATGCATACTGTACAAAGGTCTAAGGAGAAAGCTCGCATTGGATTTCTCGCTATTGATTATTCTCAACTTAGACATCCATACCGGGACAACATAGACAACAGATAATGGACTCCTCTTTTATGCATAAGCATGTAACAACAATTAATAATTTTCTCATATGAGATTGAGGATATTTGTCCAAAACTGAAACTTCCACCATGGATCATGGCTTTAGTTAGCGGCCCAATGTTCTTCTCTAACAATATGCATGCTTAACCATAAGGTGGTAGATCTCTCTTACTTCAGACAAGACGAACATGCATAGCAACTCACATGAAATTCAACAAAGAGTAGTTGATGGCGTCCCCAGTAAACATGGTTATCGCACAACAAGCAACTTAATAAGAGATAAAGTGCATAATTACATATTCAATACCACAATAGTTTTTAAGCTATTTGTCCCATGAGCTATATATTGCAAAGGTGAATGATGGAATTTTAAAGGTAGCACTCAAGCAATTTACTTTGGAATGGCGGAAAATACCATGTAGTAGGTAGGTATGGTGGACACAAATGGCATAGTGGTTGGCTCAAGTATTTTGGATGC
This sequence comes from Lolium perenne, assembly GCF_019359855.2. Lineage (NCBI taxonomy): Eukaryota > Viridiplantae > Streptophyta > Magnoliopsida > Poales > Poaceae > Lolium > Lolium perenne. The sequence continues at coordinate 49,311,963 of NC_067244.2, forward strand.
ATGAGAAGTATTCCCTCTCGATACAAGGTTTAGGCTAGCAAGGCTTATTTGAAACAAACACAAGGATGAACCGGTGCAGCAAAACTCACATAAAAGACATATTGAAAACATTATAAGACTCTACACCGTCTTCCTTGTTGTTCAAACTCAATACTAGAAATTATCTAGACCTTAGAGAAACCAAATATGCAAACCAAATTTTAACATGCTCTATGTATTTCTTCATTAATGGGTGCAAAGCATATGATGCAAGAGCTTAAACATGAGCACAACAATTTCCAAGTATCACATTACCCAAGACATTTATAGCAATTACTACATGTATCATTTTCCAATTCCAACCATATAACAATTTAACGAAGAAGAAACTTCGCCATGAATACTATGAGTAGAAACTAAGGACATACTTGTCCATATGCTACAGCGGAGCGTGTCTCTCTCCCATAAAGTGAATGCTAGGATCCATTTTATTCAAACAAAACAAAAAACAAAAACAAACCGACGCTCCAAGAAAAGCACATAAGATGTGATGGAATAAAAATATAGTTTCAGGGGAGGAACCTGATAATGTTGTCGATGAAGAAGGGGATGCCTTGGGCATCCCCAAGCTTAGACGCTTGAGTCTTCTTGAAATATGCAGGGGTGAACCACCGGGGCATCCCCAAGCTTAGAGCTTTCACTCTTCTTGATCATAGTATATCATCCTCCTCTCTTGACCCTTGAAAACTTCCTTCACACCAAACTTCTCATAAACTTCATTAGAGGGGTTAGTACATAATCAAAAACTCACATGTTCAGAGGTGACACAATCATTCTTAACACTTCTGGACATTGCTCAAAGCTACTGGAAGGTAATGGAACAAAGAAATCCACCCAACACAGCGAAAGAAACAATGCGAAATAAAAGGCAGAATCTGTCAAAACAGAACAGTCTGTAAAGATGAATTTTTAATAAATACTTCCGTTGCTCAAATCAGAAAACTCAAAACTAATGAAAGTTGCGTACATATCTGAGGAACACGCACGTAAATTGGCATATTTTTCTGATTTTTCTACAGAGAAAACAGCCCAGATTCGTGACAGATAGAAATCTGTTTCTGCGCAGAAATCCAAATCTAGTATCAACCTTCGATTAGAGGCTTCACTTGGCACAACAAAACACAAAACTAAGATAAGGAGAGGTTGCTACAGTAGTAAACAACTTCCAAGACATAAATATAAAACAAAGTACTGTAGCAAAATAACATATGGGTTATCTCCCAAGAAGTTCTTTCTTTATAGCCATTAAGATGGGCTCAGCAGTTTTAATGATGCACTCGCAAGAAATAATATTTGAAGCAAAAGAGAGCATCAAGAGGCAAATTCAAAACACATTTAAGTCTAACATGCTTCCTATGCATAGGAATCTTGTAAATAAACAAGTTCATGAAGAGCAAAGTAACAAGCATAGGAAGATAAAACAAGTGTAGCTTCAAAAATTTCAGCACATAGAGAGGTGTTTTAGTAACATGAAAATTTCTACAACCATATTTTCCTCTCTCATAATAACTTTCAGTAGCAACATGAGCAAACACAACAATATAACTATCACATAAAGCATTCTTATCATGAGTCTCATGCATAAAATTATTACTACCCACATAAGCATAATCAATTTTATTAGTTGTAGTGGGAGCAAATTCAACAAAGTAGCTATCATTATTATTCTCATCATCAAATATAGGAGGCATATTGTAATCATAATCAAATTCATCCTCCATAACAGGTGGCACTAAGAGACCAACATCATTATAATCATCATAAATAGGAGGCAAAGTATCATTAAAGTAAATTTTCTCCTCCATGCCCGGGGGACTAAAAAGATCATGAAAACCAGCTTCCCCAAGCTTAGAACTTTCTATATCATTATCAACAATGGTGTTCAAAGCGTTCATACTAATATTACTACCAGCATGCAAATAAGATTCCATAGGTTTTTTAATTTTCGCATCAAACAATCCATGTTTTAAATCAGGAAATAGCATAAGAAGCTCATTTTTGTCCATTATGCCAAACTAGTGTAAACAAGAAACAAAAAGATGCAATTGCAGGATCTAAAGGAAATAGCTTCGAGTACTTACGACGCCGGAAAATAGCTTGGTAGCCGAGGTCCGGAGTGTGAGTACCTTTTACCTTTCCTCCCCGGCAACGGCGCCAGAAAATAGCTTGATGTCTACTTCCCCCTCCTTTTCCTGTAGACAGTGTTGGGCCTCCAAGAGCAGAGGTTTGTAGAACAGCAGCAAGTTTTCCCTTAAGTGGATCACCCAAGGTTTATCGAACTCAGGGAGGAAGAGGTCAAAGATATCCCTCTCATGCAACCCTGCAACCACAAAGCAAGAAGTCTCTTGTGTCCCCAACACACCAAATAGGTGCACTAGTTCGGCGAAGAGATAGTGAAATACAGGTGGTATGAATATATATGAGCAGTAGCAACGGTGCCAGAAAATAGCTTGCTGGCGTGTAGTTGATGGTGGTAGTATTGCAGCAGTAGTAACGCAGTAAAACAGTAAACAAGCAGTAGTAACGCAGCAGTATTTAGGAACAAGGCCTAGGGATTAGACTTTCACTAGTGGACACTCTCAACATTGATCACATAACAGAATAGATAAATGCATACTCTACACTCTTGTTGGATGATGAACACATTGCGTAGGATTACACGAACCCTCAATGCCGGAGTTAACAAGCTCCACAATTCAATGTTCATATTTAAGTAACCTTAGAGTGCAAGATAGATCAATTCGACTAAACCAAGTACTAACATAGCATGCACACTGTCACCTTCATGCATATGTAGGAGGAATAGATCACATCAATACTATCATAGCAATAGTTAACTTCGCAATCTACAAGAGATCATGATCATAGCATAAACCAAGTACTAACACGGATGCACACACTGTCACCATTACATCGTGCAGGAGGAATAGAACTACTTTAATAACATCACTAGAGTAGCACATAGAATAGTAGTGATACAAAACTCATATGAATCTCAATCATGTAAAGCAGCTCATGAGATTATTGTATTGAGGTACATGGGAGAGAGATTAACCACATAGCTACCGGTACAGCCCCGAGCCTCGATGGAGAACTACTCCCTCCTCATGGGAGCAGCAGCGGTGATGAAGATGGCGGTGGAGATGGCAGCGGTGTCGATGGAGAAGCCTTCCGGGGGCACTTCCCCGTTCCGGCAGCGTGCCGGAACAGAGACTCCTGTCCCCCAGATCTTGGCGTCGCGATGGCGGCGGCTCTGGAAGGTTTCTGTGGGTTTCGTCGAACGTCTCAGGGTTTTCACGACGGAGGCTTTAAATAGGCGAAGAGGCGGCGCAGGAGGGCTGAAGGGGTGCCCACACCATATGGCGGCGCGGCCAGGGCCTGGGCCGCGCCGGCCTATGGTCTGGGGGCCCAGTGCCCCCCCTCTGGTCCTTCTCGTGTGTTCTGGATGCTTCCGGTGAAAATAGGAACCTGGGCGTTGATTTCGTCCGATTCTGAGAATATTTCGTTACTAGGATTTCTGAAACCAAAAACAGCAGAAAACAGCAACTGGCACTTCGGCATCTTGTTAACAGGTTAGTTCCAGAAAATGCACGAATATGACATAAAATGTGCATATAACATGTAGATATCATCAATAATATGGCATGGAACATAAGAAATTATCGATACGTCGGAGACGTATCAAGGGGGCATGGGAACCAGTAGGGTGCAAATGGGGTAGTTAGGGTTCGAGTAGATCACAATAGCAAATAGTGTCAAATAGTCACATAGATGCTATTTGTGAATTTTGTTAAATTTTGATTCAATTCAAATGGTTGCAAGTGTTGAGTTGTGAGTATTTCATTTAGTTAGAAATGACCAGAGGTGATGGAGTGTGATGGTGGAATTGTTAAATTCAAAGTTTTGTAAATTTGGCTAAGTGTGAGATTGTTGAATCTATTAAAAAGTTGCAACTTTGGTTGAGCATAGCTAATGATCAAGAAAGAATTTGGCATGGTGATCTTTACAAAAAGTGTTCACCTTGATGTCTACTTGGATGTGGTGCAAAGAGTTAGCAAGGTTTAGTTTGAAAATTTTGAATTACAGAGGCTCAAAGTGGTGATCAGACTATAATTGGCAGATTTGGCCATTATCATATGTGAGCCAATTTTGTATTTGAAATCCATTTGATTTGTGATCTTTTGATTCCAAAAGTTGTTATAAGTGTTTAATAACATTATTCAACTAATGGTGAAGACCAAATTGGTCTAGGGTTAAAATTTATAAAAATACCATAGGGCATATGTGAGGGTTTTAGGGTTTTTCCTTTATTTGATTTTCTTCCTCTTTTGATTTATTTGGTTGGTGATCTTCTCATGATCACATTAGGGTTTTAGGGTTTAACTTATACATATAATAGCAATCATCATGGCATATCAATCAAATGCACAAGTCCTATGCATGGCACTATATGAAAATTAAAAAGTTTTTGTTGGTTTGAAATTTTGCTCTCTGGAATTCTCTAACTTTCTTTTATTGAAATTTGGGATGTTACAAACCCTTACCCCTTACAAAAGATCTCGTCCCGAGATCGAAAAGAAAGTTAGGTACTAAAGAGATTTTGGTACTCCTTCTTCATGAAGTCTTCGCGTTCCCATGTGGCTTCATCCTCAGTGTGATTGCTCCATTGTATCTTCAGAAACTTGATGCTTCGGGTGCGGGTGGTTCGGTAAGCTTCCCCTAGGATGCGCATCGGCACTTCGCGGTATGTCAGATCCTGGTTGATATCCATCGATCGGTGATCGATGTTCTTGAACACTTCGGTCTTCTCAGGGACTTCAAGGCACTTCCGGAGGAGTGAGATGTGAAACACGTCGTGTACAGCCGACATTTCTTCAGGCAACTCTAGTTGATAAGATACTTCGCCTCGGCGACTCAGAACTTTGAAGGGTCCGACATATCGGGGTGCGAGCTTTCCTTTCAGCTGGAATCTCTGCATTCCTTTCAAGGGGGATACCTTGAGATAGACGAAGTCTCCAATCTCAAAGGTCATCTCCCGACGTCTCTTGTCGGCGTAGCTCTTCTATCTTGATTGCGCCATCTTGAGGTACTCGCGAATCTTGTGTACTTTCTCTTCGGCTTCACGAAGAACATCTGGGCCAAAGACTTGGCTTTCTCCGACTTCCGACCAGTTCAGGGGGGTACGACATTTCCTTCCGTACAAGGCTTCAAAGGGGGCCATCTGCAGGCTAGCTTGATAGCTGTTGTTGTAAGAGAATTCTGCGTAAGGTAAGCAGTCTTCCCACTTGGATCCATATTCCAGTACGCATGCTCTCAGCATGTCCTCCAGTATCTGGTTGACTCTCTCGGTCTGTCCGTTGGTCTGAGGGTGATAGGCGGTGCTGAAATTCAGACGGGTTCCTAATCCTTCGTGCACCTTCTGCCAGAATCTTGAGGTGAACTGTGATCCTCTATCTGACACTATCGACTTCGGGGTTCCGTGCAGGGCGACTATTCTGGAGATGTACAATTCAGCTAACTTTGGGCCTGGGTATGTGGTCTTGACGGCGATGAAATGGGCGACTTTGGTCAATCTATCGACAACTACCCATATTGAGTCATTGCCTTTGCTGGATTTGGGCAGTCCTGTGATAAAGTCCATTCCTACGGAGTCCCATTTCCATTCTGGTATCTGTAGTGGTTGCAACAGTCCGGCGGGTCGTTGATGTTCTTCCTTGACTCTCTGACAGATATCACACTTGGCGATGTAGCTGCCGATTTCTCTCTTCATTCCATGCCACCAGAATTGCTCCTTCAGGTCTTGGTACATCTTGGTACCTCCGGGGTGGATTGAGTAAAGAGTGTCATGGGCTTCTTGCAGGATGACTTGTTTCAAGTCTGAGTCCGATGGTACGCAGAGGCGTTCTTTGTACCAAAGAACTCCGGCTTCATCTATGGTGAATCCAGGGGCTTTTCCTGCGGCTATCTGTTTCTTGATTCCGTCAATGCTAGCGTTGTCCTTCTGGGATTCCTTGATTTGACTAACCAAGGTGGGTTGCAGTTCTATGCTGGCTAGGAATCCTTCACTCACAAGTTCAAGTCTAAACTGTTCAAACTCTTGATGCAAGCTGGGCTGTTTGGTTGCGAGCATGGAGTTCAATTGACACGGCAGTCTACTCAAAGCATCCGCTACCACATTGGCCTTGCCGGGGTGGTAGTGAATCTCCATGTCGTAATCCTTGATCAATTCGATCCATCGGCGTTGTCTCATGTTCAGCTCCTTTTGGGTGAAGATATATTTCAGGCTTTTGTGGTCGGAGTAGATCTCGCATCGATTACCCATGAGGTAATGACGCCAAACTTTCAAAGCTAAGACCACGGCTGCAAGCTCGAGGTCATGGGTTGGGTAGTTCTGTTCATGCTGCTTCAGTTGTCTTGAAAGGTAGGATACAACCTTGCCTTCTTGCATAAGCACGCATCCAAGACCAGTCTTGGAGGCGTCGCAATACACGTCAAAGGGTTTTGCGATATCTGGCATGATCAGGATTGGGGCTGTTGTCAGTCTACTCTTGAGCTGTTGAAAGCTCTCTTCACATTTATCGGTCCACTCAAACTTCCTGTCCTTCTTCAACAATTGGGTCATTGGTCGAGCGATGCTCGAAAAGCCTTCTACAAATCTGCGGTAGTATTCGGCTAATCTAAGAAAAGCGCGGACCTCGGTCTGGGTGGTTGGGGCTTGCCATTCCATAACAGTTTTGATCTTAGCGGGATCTACGGCAATTCCTCCTGCGGACAAGATGTGTCCCAGGAATCCAACTTCTTCCAACCAAAACTCACACTTGCTGAACTTAGCATATAACTGGTGATGCCTAAGGGTTTCTAGGACAGTCTCCAAATGCTGTTCATGTTCCTCTTCGGACTTGGAGTAGACGAGAATGTCGTCGATGAACACAACGACAAACTTGTCCAAGAAGTTCATGAAGATCTTATTCATGAGATTCATGAAATAAGCGGGGGCATTGGTCAGTCCAAACGACATGACGTTGTACTCATACAACCCATATCTGGTGGTAAAGGCAGTTTTTGGAATGTCGGTGGCTCGGATTTTCAGCTGATGATATCCAGTTCTAAGATCTATTTTGGAGAAAACTCTGGCTCCGGTGAGTTGATCAAATAAGTCCTCTATCTTGGGTAAGGGGTATTTGTTTTTGATGGTGACGTCGTTAAGCTTACGATAGTCCGTACATAAACGATTTGCACCATCCTTCTTGTCCACAAACAAAACTGGGGATTTCCAGGGGGATGCACTTGGTCTAATCAGACCCTTGGCTAACATATCATCTATCTGTTTCTTCAGCTCCACCAGCTCGGTTGCGTTCATGCTGTAGGCTCTCTGGGCTATGGGTCCAGTTCCGGGGATTAACTCGATGATGAACTCGATATCCCGATCCGGGGGCATACCGGGTAGATCATCCGGAAACACATTAGGGTAGCGACAAACGACCCTGATTTGATCCAGAGTTGGCTTGAATACACTTTGGTTGCAGGTAAATTTTCTGGGTAGTTTTTCAGAGATATGTTCAACTACGATACCGGTGCTGCTAGTCATGGTTATGGCTTTCTTGGCACAGTCTATCAATCCATTGTGCTTGGACATCCAGTCCATTCCTAGTACGACTTCCAAACCTTTGGTTCCCAAAATGATTAGATTGGCATAGAAATCTACATCATGGATTTTGATAGGTACGTTTTTGCAAAACTTTCGGGCTTTAGTGGTTGATCCGGGAATTTGAACTATCATAACATGCTTCAAACTGAGGGGTTGAATTTTACTTGTTGATGCAAAGTCTTCAGTGACAAAAGAATGAGATGCTCCAGAATCAAACAACACTCTGGCAGGGATGTGGTTGACAGAAAACATACCCAGTACAACATCTGGTGCTTCCTGGGCTTCTTCGGCGTTCATGTGGTAGAGGCGGCCGTTGCGGTTATTGGGGTGGTTGGGGGAGAACTTCTTGCCGGTGGAGACACGGCGTTGCTGCTGAGCAGGTGCTGCGGTGTTACCGGCGAGCTTGGCGAGCCTCTTGGGACACTCGTTGGAGTAGTGCCCCACTACACCACACTCATAACAAGTGATGGTGGCCTTGTCCTTGGTCGCAACGGGGATAGCGTTGCTTCCGGTTCTGGGAGCGGTGTTGGTGTTGTTGTTGTTGTTGTTGTTGGGGGCTCTGGGTGGAGTGCGGTTGTAGTAGTTGTTGTTGTTGTAGCCTCCTGGCTTGGAGTTTCCTCCACTCCGGTTCTGATAACCGGGGCGCGAGTTCTGCATCGGGGGTTTGTTGTTTCTTGGAGTGAAACCTCCACTTGAGCTGGGGCGAAACTTCTGGGTATGGCTAGACCCACTTTGATTCGCCATGCGGCGCTTGCGGTTCTCATTGGCTTGGTTCAACTTGCCCTCCATCTGGATGGCGGAGTCAACAAGGGCTTCAAGGTCGGCGAAGGGGATGTTGACGAGGACAGTCTGCATCTCGTCATGCAGTCCGTTCAGGAATCTCTCCTTCCTCTTCTCAACAGTGTCGGTCTCATCAGGGGCGTACCTCGACAGTGTAAGAAACTTGTCGCGGTATTCTACCACCGTCATGCGACCTTGCTTCAGTTCACGGAACTCATCCCTCATCTTTTTGATAATACCCGGGGGTACATGGTACTTGCTGAACTTTAGCTTGAAATCCTCCCAAGTCATGAACTGTCCTCCGTTCATGGCATGGGTGCTTGTCCACCAAGCGCGGGCTGGTCCAGCGAGATAGTGGGTTGCAAACAAGACCTTCTCATTGGCTTCCACTCCGGCTACTTCCAGGTTATTCTCCATAGTCTGGAGCCAGTCGTCTGCATCGAGGGGTTCCTCCGTCTTGCTAAACACCGGAGGGTTGGTGTTCTGGAAGTTCTTGAGCTTGGATCCGGGGTGGTCATGATTTCCATGGCCTTGGTTGGCAATGTTCTGCAAAGCGGTGAGGTTGGCTTGGCGTTCAGCTCTTTCTGTCTCCCTGTCGGCAAGCAGGGTTTGCAGCAGTTGCATCATTGCGTCGTTGGTGCGATTGGGAGGGGCCATCTGAAGATATAGAAGGTCATGAGATAAGAGGGAACATTCTATGGTTCATTTTGGGTAAGTTTGAAAACATTTGAAAACTTGTAATCTTTTCATGACAAACATAACATTCATTCATTCATTCAACACATAGTACAAACTAATACACTCATACTCCAATGGTTTTAAGAACCATTCTCATGCTACGATACAAAGGACGGGATACAACTCACACCTACATAAGTGAAACTAGTGCAACTACTCCTCATCCTCGACATCGATCGGGACGTAGTCGTCAGGTCCTGCCTCCAGGAACTCGTAGTCCTCTTCCTCAGTGAGCTCGTCCTCCTCAAAGTCGTCTTCGTCGCTCAGGAAGGCTCCTCCTCCCTGTAGGTCGATACCTCCGTCGTCATCCTCCAGCTCTCTAATCTGATCCTCCTGGGCCTTGACAGTGGCCTCAAGTGCTGCGATCTTGGCGCGAAGGCGCACAATCATAGCGTCCTTCTTGGCACGCTGTTGGCGAAGGCTCTTGCGGTCGTTGTTGAGTAGCTTGATCGCCTCACCCTGCTCGATGATGTGAGCATGGGTCTGGTTCGCGTAAGCGCGAGTGGCGTCGAGGTCCTTCTGAGTCTGGTAGAGCATGAAGTCCAGGTGCTCAGCATGGTGCCTCAACTCTGGGTGCGGCTGCAGCTCCATGGGCACTCCCATGGTATCACGTCTCACGAGATGCGCGAAGCGCGAAGCGAGGATGCGCACCACGTTCTGTCCACAGAGGCGCGCAAGTGCCTCCTGAAGGCCACGTGCGAGTCCGTCGAGCCAGTTGCTCTCGCGGAAGGAGAAGAGGATCCTCTCCGAGGTGGGAGGCTCCATCTTGCCCCTCAAGTCGGCAGTGATCACCCACTGCAACTCTCCTCCGGGCGTGTCGTCCACCTGAATCCCGTGGAACTCGGGGTGTGGGCGCCCAAGGAAGTCAGAGACGACGTTGAGGTCGTGCTCGAAGATCAAGCTCCCTCCGTTCTCAAGCTGGTAAAACTTGGTGTTGATGGGTTCATTCGGCTCCATCTGAAAGAGAATTGGATGAGTAAGTTAGAGAGTGCAAAGTGTGGCAAAATTTTAAGTAGATTCAAATAAGAAAGAACATGATTCATCAATTTTTTGGCAAAGTCTCAAGACAAGAGTGTAAGTAAATTTTCACAAATATTCTTTTCATTTGATTTTCAAAGTTAAGGTTTTCAGAACGTCCATTCTAACTAAGGTCTTCTAAGGTCAAACAATGGCTCTGATACCAACTTGTCAACACCCGGATTTTTAAGTCCGAATGCCTATTATGTCATACATCGCAATCCCAGGAATATTGTTGTTGCGAGGCATAATAGTTAAGTATCACGGTCATCATTCATTACAAACCATATTGTCTTACAATTGGAATCACATCATCCATATTACAGCTGGTCATCTCCTTGTTCATCTTCATACTCTGGCCATTTGAATAGCCAGGGACAAAGCCGTGAGTACTTCAAGTACTCGCGAACTAATACTAATGTAAGTGCTAGACATTCGAGTAAGGTTTGCTAAGCTCTAGTTTATTTGCATAAAGCCAATTTTAGTTCACAAGTATTTGAGAAAGCTTATTCAAATGCTAACTAACTCAAGTGGGAACATTAGTGTCATTCCCACCATTCAAGTGATGATTTCAATTCAATTCACCACAAGTCATTTCACCATCTTCTTTCAACATCATTTTTCAAAGGTATGACATCGGAAACTGTATGGCCCTTCCAACCGTCCGTAACCGTGGACGTGGCTATTCGAATAGGTTTACACTCTGCAGAGGTTGCACACTTGTGCCACAACATTTGATTTCATCCGTCGGGATTACCCCGAATCATCGTAACACAGTACGCGGATCATCAACCATAACCTTTCACTTATAAATCCTAGTACGAGCACCTCTCCCCATGAGCTTGGCCTCCCAGTGAAGACCAACTGTCAACCTGGGAACTGCACAGGGCTTGGCCGTACAATTCACCTCAATTCACATCTTTTCTCAACAACGGAGGCAGCCTCGAGCAAAACCCCTATGATGTGTGTTCAGAGGGAACCCATACTAAGATGCATAAACTTCCAGTTAAGCCCTACCCATAATCAGGTATTGTGGGGGTACTCAATATTGGAAAGGTATCGCATCCAAACCAATATCATGTTTATCAAAAATCACTATCTTCTCTTGGTCATATTCACCTTCAAAAAATCATTCAATGGAATGCTTCACCATTCCAAGGTTTCAAATTTCAATTCAAGTCACATTGTTCCCATCTAAAGTAGTCAAGTTTTATTTCATTAGCACTAGCTCTAAATCATGAAGGGTGCTATCTTGCTTTGCTTAATTGAGACTAACTTCACTACTCTAGTAAACATCTTTACTTTGACCCAAGTTAACTATAAAAGTAACTCTTGGAAAACAACAAGTAAAACTTGTAGTGTAAAACTTGGGATAGGCTTATGTAAGAAAAGGTAAGATTCATGGTGCCTTGCCCCAAGGGCTTTGCACTTTGCAAGAATATTAGCTTGCCTTGGTAGTTCTCAAAGTTCTCCTCCTCCTCCTGGTAGCAACCTTCTTCTTCCGTGTACTCTCCGGTGCTAGCGTCTAAATTTGAATACGAGTATAATTACTCACTAATTCAATGGCTATTCCATGCATCACAAATAAACACACAAACTATTCTATGCATACAAATAATCTAATTAGGGTGCATGGGTTGTGTTGCTTGAGGAGAATTCACTTCCTTTTGTTTAATATGTAAATGATAGTTTCCATAGGGTTCTTGAGAAATAATTTCCTCTCATTGAAATCTTCTTAAGATTTAATTTCTTAAACAATCATATATGAACTTATATTGACCTAAGTCAAATATTCATCATTATCATTTGAGAAAATGATTTAAATGAGGTAGACCACCTCATACCATTTAATAATGCTACATATGATTTAAATCTCTAAGTAATTCATACAAGTGAGTTTGTCCAGGGGTCCAAACATCACATGAATTCATTTGAGACAAGGTTTAAATGAAGTATAAGACTTCATATGATTTGTATAATAGTTTTGGACAATATCACTTAGATAAACTAGCCATATTGTCCATTAATTAAACTAGGGCATGATCATGCAAAGTGACCACACCATTTTCTTGCATAAATAATTAGTGTAAGTCAAATGTGAGCTATTAGAGTTGGAATTAACTTAATATCTATTTTGGTTGATTTTTAATAATTATTTGAATAGAGAAAAGTCCCTGCCTTCTTCTTTTTATCAGATTAATTCTACAGCAAATATTGACATGGGACCAGTGGCATTCTTTAGATCTTTTTACTAGCTTTCCAACCATATAAAATTCATTGAATTTGGTTAAGCCAATTTGAATCTATTGATTTTCAAAGTTTGGGCAGTATTGAAATTATTTGGAAATGTTTAAAAGGAGTTTGAATTAATAGGGCCGGCGGGAAATGAAACTGGGCCAGATTCGAATTAAAACGGCCCAGTCCATCCCACCACGGTCCACAGACGCGCGGCGCGCTGAGAGGGTGGGGTCCAAGCGTCAGTGGCTCATAAAACCCGAAGCGGTACGTTTTAAACAGAGGCGTTGGATTAGAATCTAATCCAACGACGCTCGTTCATCGTCATCGCCGGCGAGAGGGGTTCACTGGCGCGGCGGCACTAGGGGGTCGGAGCGCTCACCGTGGCTCCAGCTAGGGTGGGCAGTGTGCTCGGGGACGATGTCGACGACGGCGAAGCTCCTGGTACCGGCGGCTCGTCCTGGGGCGGCTCCAATCGACGGCGAGCTTCGGCGGCGATCACGGGCAGTGGTGTAGCAATTGAGCGGCGGCGGTGGCTAATCGAGGCAGTGGAGTGGCTCAGGTGGTCGAGTGAGAAGAGGGGAAGACGATGGTGTGCTTGGATTGACGCAGGGAGGTCTCCTTTTATAGGGACGCGAGGGTGCTGCGGGGCCGTGAAGAAGTCGACCATGGCGCGGCTGCTCCGGTGGTCTATCGAGCTAGGCGAGGGTGCAGGTGGGTTCGTGGCGTCACGGTGGTCCTCTGGGTGGCGACAGCTAGGGTAGGCGGTGGCTGGTTTGGTCGCCTTGCTTTCGCGTCTGCCGCGGCGTTCACGGAAGCATGTCATCGTCTCCGGCGCCGGCGGTCACGGGTCTGTGCTGCGCGCGTGTCTGGCGGCGTCGCGGTGTCACGCAGGTGCTCAACTCGCTCACAGGGGGTCCAGGGAGTGCTCGAGGCGGTGGCGTTGCACGTGGCCAGTGCGCGTCTGCGGCGCTCACTCGCGACGTCCTCGGCATGGCGTGGCCACCACTGGGCGCATGTGTTCCGGCGGCTGTCGAGCTCCTCCTCGACCAGGGCTTGCTCTAGCATGTCCAGTAGGGTGTGGTGGCGAGCGTTGGCAAGGTGGCCAGGGTTGGAGAGCAAGGGAGAGAGGGGGAGGTCGTCGGGTTGGCGACATGGCCGGCATGGCCATGTCCTAGCCTTGCTCCTCCTCTCTCTTAGGGTTTCTATTTGGCATTGTTGGTTAGAGGGGGCAGGGGAACCAGTAGGGTGCAAATGGGGTAGTTAGGGTTAGAGTAGATCACTATAGCAAATAGTGTCAAATAGTCACATAGATGCTATTTGTGAATTTTGTTAAATTTTGATTCAATTCAAATGGTTGCAAGTGTTGAGTTGTGAGTATTTCATTTAGTTAGAAATGACCAGAGGTGATGGAGTTTGGTGGTGGAATTGTTAAATTCAAAGTTTTGCAAATTTGGCTAAGTGTGAGATTGTTGAATCTATTAAAAAGTTGCAACTTTGGTTGAGCATAGCTAATGATCAAGAAAGAATTTGGCATGGTGATCTTTACAAAAAGTGTTCACCTTGATGTCTACTTGGATGTGGTGCAAAGAGTTAGCAAGGTTTAGTTTGAAAATTTTGAATTACAGAGGCTCAAAGTGGTGATCAGACTATAATTGGCAGATTTGGCCATTATCATATGTGAGCCAATTTTGTATTTGAAATCCATTTGATTTGTGATCTTTTGATTCCAAAAGTTGTTATAAGTGTTTAATAACATTATTCAACTAATGGTGAAGACCAAATTGGTCTAGGGTTAAAATTTATAAAAATGCCATAGGGCATATGTGAGGGTTTTAGGGTTTTTCCTTTATTTGATTTTCTTCCTCTTTTGATTTATTTGGTTGGTGATCTTCTCATGATCACATTAGGGTTTTAGGGTTTAACTTATACATATAATAGCAATCATCATGGCATATCAATCAAATGCACAAGTCCTATGCATGGCACTATATGAAAATGAAAAAGTTTTTGTTGGTTTGAAATTTTGCTCTCTGGAATTCTCTAACTTTCTTTTATTGAAATTTGGGATGTTACAAAACTTGAGATAATCGCACAATGAATACGAGTAATTATTTTTATGTTCTATTGTATATGAAGGAATATGTATGGTTGACACATTTTTCTTGAGTTCTTGGTCCACAACCTTTTCTCGTGGTTTTGGTGGTTCCTCCTTTCTTTGAAGAATCTGCAACTCAAATTCTTGCGGTAACAAAATCCAATGAATCATTCTAGATTTGACATTAGCTTTTTTCAAGGATTTCTTTTAAACCATCACGATCCATGTGAACTTTAACTAAAGCATCAGATACATAAGATCTAAACTTATCGCAGAAGAAAATGACATCAACGAGTTTCTTTTCTACCATGGGATAATTCCTTTGTCCTTCATTAAGAGTGTGACTAGCATCGTGAATGATAATAAAGTTAGCACCATTGCGCTGGAGAGGAATAGCTCCTACAGATTCATTACTAGCCTCCCATAAGAGTTCAAAAGGATTGTCCCAAATGGGAGGTTTGATAATAGGAGCATCTAATAAGGCTTTTTTAAGAGTGTTGAAGGCAACAAGGTAACTTTCAGCAAAGTTAAAACGAACATTATTTTGCAAGAGGTTAGCTAGAGGTTTTGAAATTTTAGAGAAGTTCTTTATAAACCTTCTATAGAAACCTGCATGACAAAGGAAACTACCTATACCTTTGATGTCTTGAGGAGGTGGTAATCTTTCTATTGCTTCAATTTTTCTTGCTTTGTCGACCTCAATACATTTACATGAGATTTTGTGATCAATTACTATCCCATCTCTTACCATGAAGAAGCATTTCTCCCAGTTCAAGACAAGGCTAGTGTCTTCACATCCCTGCAAAATTTTGTCAAGATTATAGAGATAATGATTAAATGAAGTGTCATAGATAGAAAAATCCTCCATGAAAATTTTCATTATTTCTTCAACATAATCAGCAAAAATAGCAGTCATACATCTCTGAAAAATAGCAGGTGCATTACCTAGACTGAATGGTATTCAATAGTAAGAATGGACAGGTGAACCTGAAATCCATAATAATTCATGAAAATATTAAGTAAAAAAGATGAAACGCAAGTTGGCTAACCAGAACATACAGTATATAAACCAAAATGCTGGTACAAAGTTCACTAAAGAGGAGTTTCTCTTCTAAACACGAACCTCTCAAAGGGAGATCCTCTTATATAAAAACAGAAACCAACACTACTAAACACAATTACACTAATATTACATGGATTATTCTTCTCCTGCAGCTTCGAGGGATTACTGTCGAACACCTTGTAGGTATAGACAAATAGCATCTGCCAAACAAATATGAGAGCTTATGGGGATTAATCAAAGGAAATATCATGAGACAATAAGGAAGAGAGAGTGCGGCTACGTCCAAGAGGTTCAAATGCACTTCCATGTGAGTGCCCTACAGAAGGAGCACCTTCTGCCTCTAGTCAGCAAACCACCGACATAATCTGTAATAAAAAAAATCTCCTTCTCAGATCCAACATTTTCAACAAAAAAGGATTCAATCAGATGAAATATTCTAGAGCAATTGCACACTTCACTCCTCATACTTCTGCCAAAGTGGATACAGGTAATCACATGCCAAAGCTACAATCAAATACGTGTAAAATCAACACCTTGACACACATAGTTAACCAATGATACATACATCTGCACCAAATTAGTTCACCAGCGAAGGTGATCGAGAGAGAGAGAGAGAGAGAGAGAGAGAGGAGAAACCTGCAGATCCCTGATGAAAAGGAAGCCATCTTTGCATCCTCCCGATCTTCATCGTCGCTGAGGATAGAGGTTTTCTCCCCTGTCCCGTCCCAATCCTCCTTGTCGGTCTGGGGAGTCTGGTCCTTTGAGGGGCGATGAAGACGTCAGCGATGCCGTGCCGCCCGAGGAGAATGCGTGGGGAGCATACTTGTTATGGAGACTCCCTGGACAGGGGACCTCGGTCCACCCTGTCCCTGCGCTCCTCTTACCACCACGCAGAGGTCCGCCATGTCTCTGCCCTCCTCTTACCGCCTCCTTCCTCCGGGACACACTCCTGGTGGACCACCTGCTCCGCCCCTTCCCGTCCACCTCCTCTCGCATCCCGCATGAGGCCGGCGACGAAGGCGTGTGTCCAGAGATAAGCTCCACGGGGCGGAGAGAGACGAGGGGCGGAGAGAGACGAGGGGCGGAGAGAGACGAGGGACCTCGAGTGGGAGAAAGGAGGGCGAGCGGGACAGCACCGGCGGCGCCATGGGGACTGGAACAGGAGAGAGAAGGGGATGCGGGAGGAAAGACGAGCGGAGGCGGCGACTGTGGGGATTGACAGTAGGGTTTCAGAGGCTGATTTTGTCTCACAGGGACTGTCCAGAATAAACGGCTAAGATGCATAGATGAGTTGATCCGACGGCCGAGAAGCTCTAAACGCTGTGAGACCCCCGTTGGGGGCATCATATATACCCCTGGATATGGACACGCATACTCATGTTTGATCTAATATATGTACAGTTCAGGTTGTGATGGTTGTGAAGGACGTGGGTGGTAGGTAATATGATCATGGACAACCCATTTAAGATTTCTCCGGTAAGAGATCACTTCTCCGCTTCTTCCTCTTCCCCTTTGATATGTGATGATCTCAATTGGTGACCTAGCCTGTGTGCCATGGGGTTGATCTGTTAGGCTTTCGCGTATTGTGGATTTGAATGGCGACATCACTATACATATGTTCATGAATCCAATAAAAATGCTTTGAGTATGATAACTTCCCAGTGTCTCTATATTGCTCTTTCAAGAAGCTATGCCACTACCTTCGATAGATATTTTTACTGATAATCTGCACTATCATTTAGCTGTCTTTAACATGTGTTGAAACATATAGAGGCACCCTTTAGTACCGGTTTTTTAGATGAACCGGTACCAAAGGTCCAGCCCTGGCCCCACCCCGCGCCTAAAATTCGGCCGAAGACCTTTCGTACCGGTTCCTAACACGAACCGGTACGAAAGCCCCTAACGAACCGGTACCAAAGCTCCTTGCCCGCCTGAGCACCCGAACCGATACATATGACCCCTTTAGTACCGGTTCGTAAGGGAACCGGTACTAAAGGCTTAGACGGTTGCCCCATTTTCTACTAGTGGGGGTCGTCGCTGTCGCCGCGGTCGTGACCGATGGCGCCGGCTTGGCCGGATCTTCAGCTCGCTCCTACGTCCCTCCTACCTCCCCGTCGGGAGACCGACCCATTCCTTTCGGTCGGCATCCTCCTCGGCCAAGCACGCTAGGGCACCCAAGATCTCTCGAGGAGGAGCACGAGGGTCTGTGGATTCTCGGAATTTAGACGTGGTCGGGGTAAGTGAGGGTTCTGTGTTTTATTGGGCTTGGCCCATTTGTGTGCGTGCGGGCGGAGCAGAGACGAGCACGATGAAGGAAGCGACGAGGACGACGAAAATTTAGTCGTAGTGAGAGGTGGGCAGAATAGGGAACATGTTCCTCCTTTTTAAGTAGTGTAGATAGTGCCCGTCTACCTTGTTGTAGTGTAGTGGATGAATTTGTGCTTTTTTCGGCAAGATTAAGGATATAAAGCAAGATCCTTGGGATCATGTGAACTGATTTGCCACGAAGATTAGTGTATGCAAAGATTTGAACTTCGGCATACATCATTTTGTCTATGTTTTTTCGATAAAGGAAATATAGATCATTTTGTCTATTTATCTTGGATGGGTATTCATGTACTGTCACAAATTCTAATATCCAACTAGCAAATAGTCTCACAAGGATTAGCCATGGACTACAACCAAATATACCTCAGCTGCATCCCTGTGGATGCAACCTCCTTCAGATTCTTATAATGGAATCTAGATTCGGCTTATTTTGTTACGAAGACCATAACACATCTTATTTGCTGACAATGTGTTCTGTATATAAACTCTTTATTTCAAGAGATATTTGGTTGGAATTTATGAGGGCTTCCCTCATTTTTCAATTCCTTCCTTTTGACTACCGGTAGTTATATATTATTTCATATATTTTTGATGAAGGGTCTGTTTCAGGAGAAACGCAAAAGGGAAGATAAATGAATCTATCACACTAGCATACACATGTTAGAAAAAACTACTCAACAGTATAATTAACCATTTCCAACTTTGAAATCCAAGAGTGGCCATTCTTATACTGGAGGCTTGGAATTTGTATATCTTATAAGACTTGTTTCCCCTGGCTACCACCAAGATTTGAACCAATTGAGTGGTACTGTACTCCAGTCGTAAGATAAAAGTTAACAAATATAGAAATATGTATTTCTTTAATACAAATCTCAATTTATTACCATGCATTCGTATGAAATTTGTGAACACGTCTTTGATCTCTCATCTTTTGTAGACATTTTATACGATCAACTTTTGCGAAATACCCTCGTGAAACAATAACTTTACCAAACAATATTTATGTATATATACTCAGTTAATTTCTTGTCTCTCTCATTCCATGATTCAACAGACTCGGGAGTGATCTGAAGCCACATTATTCTTATTTTGCATCTCTGGCCGGTTATGACTACCTGATGGTAGGATGAACAAAGGGAACTGGTAAATGCATGCATGAACCAATCAATCAATATCTGAAAATTATAAGATAAACTAGTACATATATTGATTGTATCAAATGCGTACACCACATTGGTTTACATGTAGGGATCGAGATCCTCTATCTTTTCTCAAACTAAGAACCCTAGCTAGAAGCACGGCAATTTAACAAAAGCAGCTTCCAAGTTCCAACCCACGGCGTCACCGATAGTCCTACTTGAACCAAGGCTTCTCGAGGGCCTCCGCTGCGGTGAGCCGCTTCGCCGGCTTACTCTCCAGGAGCCCGCTGAGCACCTCGAAGCCGGCGGACGGCAGCCTCCATAAGGGGAACCGGCGCCGAAGAGGATCCCCGAGTAGCTTCGTCTTCAATCCTGCTGCTATCCTCGTCAGCTTCGACTTGTTTTGCCCGGGCAGCTTCGACTTCCACTCTGCCGCTATCCCCGAGTACCCAGCCCAGTCCTTGATCTTCTTACTCTTAGGGTCGACGACGCGGAACATTTTGCTCATGATCTTTTCTTCCGAGTCGTCGGGGCCGAAGGTGGGCATGCCGGTGCCCGAGAGGAGGTCGGCCATTATGCATCCGATCCCCCACGTGTCCACGCGCTCGTCGTACTCGCACGAGTGCAGGAGGAGCTCCGGCGTGCTGTACGCTGTCGCAATTGTCACCTCCGGCTGCTTCGGGCCGCGCTCTTTCTTCCGGGAGATCCCAAAGCCTCCGATCTTGTAGACGATGTCATCCTCCTTGAGCTCGCCGTCTTGGATCGCCCCCTTCGGCCTCCTCTCCGTCGTGTCCTCTGTGCCGTCGTCGAGGATCACGTTCTCGGGCCTGATGTCCAGGTGCATGATGCCGGTGGCGTGCACGGAGTTGACCCCCTCGAGGAGCGCCTTCATGATCCGGCACACCTCGGCCTCGGAGAACCGACGACGGCGATGGGCACGGCGCTGCATGTAGCCGCGTAGGTTGAGGCGGCCGGCGTACTCCATGATGAGGAAGGAGTCGTCGGAATTTACTTTGGGGACGACTTTGTCCAGGAGCTTCACGACCGAGGGGATGCCGTCGCACGTCCTCAGACACCTGCACTCCCGCCAGACCTCTTTAAGGCCGGAGAAGATTAAGTCGTCGCCGGCGTCAATCCCGGTCCCGCTGAGCCGCTTCACGGCGACGATCCGGTTCTCCTTGGTGTCCCACGCCTTGAACACCTCGCCGTTCATGCCCGCGCCCAGCCTCGCCAGCGGCTCGTACCGCGCCATGTAGGCAGGCCAGGCAGCCTTATTCCGGTGGCCGCCGCCGCTCCTACTCGTGGTAGCCGCCATCGCAGAGCAAGACGATTCGATTCTTCTGGTTCAATCGCTGCGGAAGAAACAAGCGCAACCAGTTGAGTTCGATAAATGTAGCTAGTTTAGTGCCCCTTATGTAGGCGCACTGAAAACGTAGACCGCACGCGATGGCCTGGACTCCAACTTCTGCTCCAACTCGGAGTCAAAACCGATGACATTCGTAACCCAGAAACTGTTCATGTACACACATGTCTGGATCGAAAACATGGACTGGACGCGTGCCTGGAGTCCAGCTCGTGCTCCAACTCCGAGCCTGAACTGATGAAACTATTTGACGGATTTTTTCTGACAGAATTTACAACAATTAGGCAAAGTTAATGTCAAAAAATTATGCAGAATTTTCCTTAAACACAACTTAATTTGTTTGAACTCAATTTAGTAATGCATTAAATACTTGTAATCACGAGTTCAGAACTCTTATACTAGGTCGTCAAACAGATTTCAAACTATTGTTATGTCATCCGATCCTTTCTCTTGCCCAAATGGCATAGCACGAGCACCCACTCTCCAATCCGCACACACTCGACCGTCTGTAAAGTCGATCACCAAGATCTGGATCATGTTGAATGGAATCATATACTCCAGTCGTATTGCAGCTGCGGCTAGGGTTAGCCTTTGCCCAGCAGCCCAGGTCGCCCGAGACCGATCAACACGGTGGCATTTTTCAGCATACCATCTTCTGAGCACATCTTTGATGTTTTTCTTCAGAAACAATCTGCATGATCAACTTTTGTGAAATAATAACATTACCAAAAATTTCGCTAGACATACCGGCCATATAGATTTGCTAGATAGGTATAGTGCCATCATGTCGAAGAGTCAGATGGCCGCCAAGGTACCCATCCTCAGCAGATACACATTTTCTTTGCTGACAATGTGTATGTATAGAAACTCTTATTTTCAAGAGATACTTGGTTGGAATTTACTAGAAAAACAGGCGCGCTTCACCGCGCCGCCTGGCATTGTCTTAGAACATGGCCGGTGTGATGCAATCATGGGTGCTTTGGCGTAGGATGTGGTTTTGGACTTTTAGTCCTCTGTCTTATTGGCACAAGATGATGTAAATGGGTACTAAGAATCTGTATGTGACAAATGTTTGCACGAACGCTGAAACCTCACCTTGATGTCGTTATTATTTATTGGTAGAATGCTGAAAGAATCTCCCTAGCAAAAAGAATTCAGAAGGACCCCCACATACATGGGTTTTCATTTTATAGATAGAAGAAATTTACTCCAGGAAAACCAAACATTAGTTGTGATTTGAAAACATCTATGCAAGAATGCACCGAAAGATACCAAGAATGCAGATACTTGGAAGCATATACAGCTGTGATTTTTACTTAAATAACCCTTATTTCCCTCGGATTACTTGTAGGACATGTGACATTTTGAGGATCTGAAAATGGTCAAACAATTTATCTCATAATCCAAGTGAGCATGGATATATTTTAGGACAAAGAAAAAACAATCAATGGAAGATAATCATCTAAGACAAACTAAAGATGTATACATATAATGCATCAAGCCGTATAAATAAACAACTGTGATTGGACTTGCTCTCTGGTGTAATCCTTTTTTTCAGAAGAGAGAACTTCACATTATCATGGTGCCATGCGGGCATAATTCTTGTTTTACAACGGCCAATCGCCGTCCACACACGTGCACCTCGATCGCTTCTTCTGCACCACGGACTGGGAAGAAAGCCACGGAGAATGCCACCTGCGCTGCCTCGCCTACGTCGTCTCTGATCACTCCCCGCTACTGCTGGATTGCTCGTCCATGCCTGCCGGCCATCGCCGTTTCCGCTTTGAGGAGTTCCGGTTGCCCCTGGACGGGTTCCACGACACGGCCACCACGGCCTGGAACTCTGTCCACCATACCGACCCCTTCCAGCGACTCTGGCTGTGCCTGCACGCCACGGCGCGCAGCCTCACCAGCTAGAGCTCCAAGACGGTGGGTAGCGTCAGGATGCGCATGGCGATCGCCAGGGAGCTTATCCTCCGCTTCGACAAAGCTCAGGAGGATTGTGCCCTTTCCGCGCACGAGATCTGGCTGCACAAGCAGCTTAAGGCCACCTACCTGGGGACTGGCGTCCCTAGACCGCACCATCGCTCGACAGCGTGCGCGGATTGCCTGCCTCCACGACGGCGATGCCAATACGGCTTTCTTCCACCAACAGTGTACTTACAGGAGGCAAAAGAATAGGATCTACACCATCCGCGTCGACGACCAGACGATCACCGATCAAGCTGCCATCGCCGAGGCTGCCTTCACCCACTTCGACGGCCTGCTGGGCACCAATGTCGCGCGGGACTGCACGCTGGATTTCACGCAGCCCATAGAGCCCGCGGACAACCTGGACGCTCTCGAGGCCCCCTTCGCCACCGACGAAATCTGGAACGCCGTCAAGCGCATGCCGGCCCGCAAGGCGCCTGGACCCGACGGCTTCACCGCGGAATTCCTTCGGGCGTGTTGGACCACTGTCAAGCAGGACATCGTCGATGTGTTCCAGCAGCTCTTCGAGCTGCGCGGCAGAGGGTTTCATCGCCTCAACCAGGCGCTGATGACGCTGCTTCCCAAGCGTGCGGACGCGGCCGCCCTAGGTGACTACCGGCCCATAAGCCTCATCCACCTGATCGCCAAGCTCTTCGCCAAGACGCTGTCGCTACGCCTAGCGCCGCACCTCGACGACCTGGTCAGCACCAACCAGAACGCGTTCATCGGCGGCCGGAGCCTCCACGACAACTTCCTCCTGGTGAAGCAATCTGCGCCCTTCCTGCACCAGCTCGGAGCACCTCGAGTCCTCCTGAAGCTCGATCTCGCGCGCGCTTTCGATTCCATCTCATGGCCCTTCCTCTTCGAAGCGCTACGTCAGTATGGATTCGGAGATCGCTTCCTGGAGTGGATCGCGATACTGCTCTCCTCGTCGAGCACCAGGGTTTTGGTTAATGGCGAGCCGGGTCCTCCCATATGGCACCGCCACGGACTGAGACATGGCGACCCTCTTTCGCCCCAACTCTTCGTCCTCGGCGTGGACGCCCTGGGCCGCCTCATCCAACGCGCTGCCCATCTTGGCATCCTGCAGCATTTGCACCCTACACGCACCGTCCCCGCGTTCTTGCTTTACGCCGACGACGTGGTCCTATTCTGCTGCCCCACGCTGGAGGATGTTACCGCCGTGCGCGAGATCTTGCAGTTATTTGGCCACGCCTCTGGCCTACAGGTCAACTACTCCAAGAGCTCCGCTAAGCTTATTCGCTGCGGCCAGGACAATACCACGCCGGTGGTCCAAGAACTAGGCTGCCCCATCGTTGATCTACCCATCTCCTACCTTGGCATCCCGCTGACCTTGAGGAGACCCACAGCTGCGCAGATGCAACCGCTGGTTGAGCGCGCCGCTTCCGGCCTGCCTACTTGGAAAGCCAAGCTCATGACCAAGGCAGGGAGGGTAACCATGGTTAAGGCCGTGATTGGCACAATTCCGATCCACCAACAGCTAGTCCTTGCACCGCCAAAGAAAACCCTCAAGCTCATCGACAAGAACAAGCGGGGATTTCTCTGGGTAGGAAAGAGGGAGGCCAAGGGCGGCAACTGCCATGTCAACTGGAAACGTGTGTGCCGCCCCCTCGCCCACGGCGGCCTCGGCATACCCGACATCGAACGGGGCATGGCCCTGCGCTTGCGCTGGCTATGGCTTTCCCGCACCGACAGCAGGCGTGCCTGAAGGGACCTGGACCTGCAATTCTCGACTGAAGAGCGCGCGATCTTCTTCGCCTCTACCAGCATGGTCATTGGGAACGGTCAGCAGGCGCTCTTCTGGGAAGACAGATGGATCGGTGGCCGGGCTGCTCGCGAGATCGCGCCCGCGCTGTTCGATTGCATCCCCAAACGACGCCGCAAAACCAGGACCGTGGCACAAGGCCTCGAAGGGAACAGTTGGGCCCGGGACATACACGGCATCCTCGGCGTCCACGAGATCGGCCAGTACCTACAACTCTGGATGGCCATCGCCCACACCACGTTGACGACGGAGGCAGACATGCTCGTCTGGAAGTGGACGGACTGCAGCTCTTACACACAGCCAAGTCCTGCTACCTCGCGCTGTTCCAAGGCTCGACCTTGTCCAGCTCGTCGAAACTTACCTGGAAGACCTGGGCGCCGCCGCGCGTCAAATTTTTCAGCTGGCTAGCGAGCATGGACCGTTGCTGGACTGCGGAGAGACTGGCCCGGCGGGGACTGCAGCACCACCCCAGGTGCCTGCTGTGCGACCAGCTGCCGGAGACGATGCATCACCTAATCCTAGCCTGCCCCTTCTCTAGGCAGGTATGTCACGAGGTGTTAGCTCGCCTGCGCATGACCTGCCAGCCACCAACTGATGCCGACGCATCCCTGGATGACTGGTGGCGTAAAGCGAGGCAGCAAACCCCCAAGGTCCTGCGCAAAGGCATGGACTCCATCACCCTACTCACGCCGTGGCTCATTTGGAAACACCGCAATGCCTGCGTCTTCGACAGAAGCCAGCCATCGATCTTTGGATTGGTGGACGACATCATGGAGGAGGCACTCCAGTGGGCTAAGGCAGGGGCTAAGGGTTTAAGGGTAGTGCTGCCAACAACCTGGGACGTACACTGATGTACTTTCTCCTTTTTGTTATTTCCCTCTTAGGAGGCATGTAAAACTCTCTATCTTTTCAATGCAATGAAACGTAAAAGTCTTTTGCGTTTTCTCGAAAAACAATGTCTCAAACACTATCAGGATACATGTCTAGCCATAAGTAGCTACCCGCTGATCTAGCCATCTTAGCTAGTGTATCAGCGGCTATGTTACATTCTCTCTTTTTGTAATCCTTTTTGTAATCAACCGAGTGATCAACGAACTTGTTCAGCAGTGTCCTGGCTTCTTCAATATAAGCCCAGTGCTTCGATCTGTCAGTATGCAGAAAGTCTTCACCGCTTCTAAACAGTTAAGTTCCAGGAAGATTTTGTCGTGAGCACGATTGCTTACCAGTTTGATACCCATGAGCGCTGCTTTTATTTTCGCCCCCGGTGCCTCTTGATAGTTCTTCAGAGGAGAACAAGCTAGGAGTATCACTGCACCTTCATGGTCTGTGACGATCGCCCCACCGCCGCTTGGCTTGTCAGCGCCGATGAAGGAGGCATCAGTATTTAGCTTGATCCATCCAGGTGGTGGTGCCCAGGCACACAGCCTCAGTCAGTTATCGCTGGAGGGTTCAAATATCTGGATTTGTTGTATGCCAAAAGGAATGCCACCGAATTAGCAATGGTTTACATGCCGTCCTGGTGCACAATGTCGTTTTTTAGGTGCCAGGCTCTCGAACAAAGCATGAGGATGTTGGCTTTGGCTTCTGCATCTGCATTGCTCAAACACAGCAGAAGGCAATCTTGCCTGTATACCTGAAAGCAACTTCGTTCTGCAGCTTCCAGTGATCGCTCATGGCTTGTGGAAGGTTTTCCGCCTTCATGCATCTCACTGTCGCATGGTGACCATCTTCCTGCCCAGTCTAATTTCGAGTTTCCTTTTGACCTTGTTGTTTCTAGATGCAACTGAGACGACATGGAAAGCAACGACGACGGGGGAGGAGAAAAGCGGCGACGATGGGAGCCAGGAGAGCGACATCGATGGGGGGAGCGGTTGCGAGGAGAGCAGGGGTCATACTCAAATTCCACAAATTCTTCCTTTATGAAAAAAAGGGAACCGGTGAAAGCATGAACCAATCAATCAAATATTACAGAGTATACGATAAACTAGTACACATATATTGAGTGTACAAGTGAAAATCACAGAGTTTACAAGTAGGAATCCAGATCCTCTATTCTCAAACTAAGAACCCTAGCTAGCTAGAATCACGACAGTCTAAGAAAAGCAGCCTCCAACCCACGGGGTCACCGACAGTCCTGGTGGAACCAAGGCTTCTCGAGCGCCTCCGCTGCGGTGAGCCGCTTCGCCGGGTTACTCTCCAGGAGCCCACTGAGCACCTCGAAGCCGGCGGACGACAGCCTCCATGAGGGGAACCGGCGCCGAAGAGGATCCCCGAGTATCTTCGTCTTCAACCCTGCCGCTATTCTTGGCAGCTTCGACTTGTTTTTCTGGGCAGCTTCGACTTCCACTCTGCCGCTATCCCCGAGTACCCAGCCCAATCCTTGATCTTCTTACTCTTAGGGTCGACGACGCGGAACACTTTGCTCACGATCTTTTCTTCTGAGTCGTCGGGGCCGAAGGTGGGCATGCCGGTGCCCGAGGGGAGGTCGGCCATTATGCATCCGAGCCCCCACGTGTCCACGCGCTCGTCGTACTCGCACGAGTGCAGGAGGAGCTCCGGCGCGCTGTACGCTGTCGCAATTGTCACCTCCGGCTGCTTCGGGACGCGCTCTTTCCTTCGGGAGATCCCGAAGCCTCCGATCTAGTAGACAATGGCATCCTCCTTGAGCTCGCCGTCTTGGATCATCGCCCCCTTCTTGTTCTTGGGCCTCCTCTCCGTCCTGTCCTCCGTGCCGTCATCGAGGATGACGTTCTCGGGCCTGATATCCAGGTGCATGATGCCGGTGCCGTGCACGGAGTTGACCCCCTCCAGGAGCTCCTTCATGATCCGGCACACCTCGTCCTCGGAGAACCAACAACGACGATGGGCACGGCGCTGCATGTAGCCGCGTAGGTTGAGGCGGCCGGCGTACTCCATGATGAGGAAGGAGTCGTCTGAATTGACCTTGGGGACGACTTTATCCAGGAGCTTCACGACTGACGGGATGCCGTCGCACGTCCTCAGACACCTGCATTCCCGCCAGACCTCTTGAAGGCCGGAAAAGATTAAGTTGTCGCCGGCGTCGATCCCGGTCCCGCTGAGCCGCTTCACGGCGACGATCCGGTTCTCCTTGGTGTCCCACGCCTTGAACACCTCGCCGTTCATGCCCGTGCCCAGCCTCGCCAGCGGCTCGTAGCGCGCCATGTAGTCAGGCCAGACAGCCTGATTCCGGTGGCCGCCGCCGCTCCTACTCGTGGAAGCCGCCATCGCCGAGCAAGACGATTCGATTCGCGCTGGTTCAATCGCTGCGGAAGAAACAAGCGCAACCCGTTGAGTTCGATAAATGTAGCTAGTTTAGTGCCCCTTATGTAGGCGCACGGAAAACGTAGACCGCACGCGATGGCCTGGACTCCAACTTCTGCTCCAACTCGGAGTCAAAACCGATGACATTCGTAACCCAGAAACTGTTCATGTACACACACGTCTGGATCGAAAACATGGACTGCACGCGTGCCTGGAGTCCAGCTCGTGCTCCAACTCCGAGCCTGAACTGATGAAACTATTTGACGGATTTTTTTTCTCAGGATTTACAACAATTAGGCAAAGTTAATGTCAAAAAATTATGCTGAATTTTCCTTAAACACAACTTCATTTGTTTGAACTCAATCTAGTAATGCATTAAATACTTGTAATCACGAGTTCAGAACTCTTATACTAGGTCGTCAAACAGATTTCAAACTATTGTTATGTCATCCTTTCTTTTGCCCAAATGGCATAGCACGAGCACCCACTCTCCAATCCACACACGCTCGACCGTGTGTAAAGTCGATCACCAAGATCTGGATCATGTTGAATGGAATCATATACTCCAGTCGTATTGCAGCTCCGGCTAGGGTTAGCCTTTGCCCAGCAGCCCAGGTCGCCCGAGACCGATCAACACGGTGGCATTTTTCAGCATACCATCTTCTGAGCACATCTTTGATGTTTTTCTTCAGAAACAATCTGCATGATCAACTTTTGTGAAATAATAACATTACCAAAAATTTCGCTAGACATACCGGCTATATAGATTTGCTAGATAGGTATAGTATGGTGCCATCACGTCGAAGAGTCAGATGGACGCCAAGGTACCCATCCTCAGCAGATACACATTTTCTTTGCTGACAATGTGTATGTATAGAAACTCTTATTTTCAAGAGATACTTGGTTGGAATTTACTAGAAAAACAGGCGCGCTTCACCGCGCCGCCTGGCGTTGTCTCAGAACATGGCCGGTGTGATGCAATCACGGGTGCTTTGACATAGGATGTGGTTTTGGACTTTTAGTCCTCCGTCTTATTGGAACAAGATGATGTAAATGGGTACTAAGAATCTAGTGTGTGACAAATGTTTGCATGAACGTTGAAACCTCACCTTGATGTCGTTATTATTTATTGGTAGAATGCTGAAAGAATCTCCCTATCAAAAAGAATTCAGAAGGACCCCCACATACATGGGTTTTCATTTTATAGATAGAAGAAATTTACTCCAGGAAAACCAAACATTAGTTGTGATTTGAAAACATCTATGCAAGAATGCACCGAAAGATACCAAGAATGCAGATACTTGGAAGCATATACAGCTGTGATTTTTTACTTAAATAACCCTTATTTCCCTCGGATTACTTGTAGGACATGTGACATTTTGAGGATCTGAAAATGGTCAAACAATTTATCTCATAATACAAGTGAGCATGGATATATTTTAGGACAAAGAAAAAACAATCAATGGAAGATAATCAGCTAAGACAAACTAAAGATGTATACATATAATGCATCAAACCGTATAAATAAACAACTGTGATTGGACTTGCTCTCTGGTGTAATCCTTTTTTTCAGAAGAGAGAACTTCACGTTATCATGGTGCCATGCAGGCATAATTCTTGTTTTACAATGTCTCAAACACTATCAGGATACATGTATAGCCATAAGTAGCTACCCGCTGATCTAGCCATCTTAGCTAGTTTATCAGCGGCTATGTTGTTAGCCTAAATATAATCTTGTCATGGTGTGACCTGCATACGTAGGTTGAGTGCATGCTATAGTGTGAATAGCACACATAGGTTGTGCGGTTGCTGTGTGTGAGAACAGGGCACATGAGTTGTGTGCAGTTGTCTTCAAGTTGGCTTTGACTAGCAGTCTCCAAGTTGGATTTGACTAGTAGAAGCCAACTAGACATTAGTTGTCTAGGTCGGTTACTTAGCACCAACTTAAAGCCTCTATATAAGGAGAGGCACCCCATATGGAGAGTAAGTTGTAAGCCAAGATGTAGCATATGTTGCTATATAATAGTGAAAGAGCATTTGTTGCTCAAGCAAGTTTCTCCCCTGTTCTCCTTGCTCATGTGTGTGCCCACTAAGAATGAGCTGAGAGATTGAGAGAAGGCTGCACCCAACATTTAGTATGGGTAGGAGCTAACAATTGGTATCAGAGCCTCATGGTTCGGGGCCATGGCAAGCGGTGAGTCTGCGGCGAACCCGGCGGATGTGGAGGCGGCGCGTTGTGACGTCGTGCGCACGGCGGCATGGAGGCGCTGCACAGCGGTATGGAGGCTGCGGCGGCCGTGGCGCAGCGGCCTCATACCAGCACTAGAGCACCGGGTTGGGAGACGTCAGGCGATCGTCGAAAAGCCGCGACACCACCACCTCCCTAGCAGCGGCGTGCGTCCGCAACCCCTCCTCCGGCAAACGAGCGACGGCGATCGCCAAGTCGGGGACGGAGCAGGGTGCGACACGGCAGGGGTCGAGGTCGTGGTACAGCGGGAGGTGATCCGCGAGATGACTAACGGCGGAGGCGGCGGTACGAGCCTCGTCTTCCCGATGCTCAAGCGCGGAGACTACACCAACTGGGCCATGGTGATGGAGGTGAACCTGCAGGCGGCATCGCTCTGGGACGCGATCGAGGACGCCGCAGTCTCAGCAAGAGGACAAGCAGGCCTTGGCGGCACTGCTCCGCATCTAGGTTGTACGTGGCCATGGCGGGTGTTCCGGGTGGAGGCTTGAGAGGCAACGACGATGGTGGTGACCAAGGTTTGGTTGCGGCAAGGTCATGTTAGTCGGCTCCGTTCCGGCGTGTCCGAATGTCTTCGTGGTGGTGTCCTCTTGCTGCGAAGTCGAAGCTGCCCTCGGGCGGTGTACGATGACCTTCGAGGGGCAGTCCGGTGAAGGCCTTTTTCGGCACTTATCTTGCGCATCCCCTCTCCGAGGCTCGTCTTCAGAATCGGAGCTGCCGGTCTCTCCTCGAAGAGCCATCTGTTTGGCATAGGCCGACTTGAGCTTCTTAGCTTTTGTGGGTAGCCAGGGTGGCTAGGTGTGCCCGTGGCGGGTGTGCCCAGCTTGTATGTATCCGGTCCACGTCGTGCGTCTGAGCGCGTTGGTGATCTGTTGAAGGCCTGCGGCGTTGTGCGCGTTGGAGCGCGTTGTGCGTGTGGCCGGTATTTGCGGATCAAGCAGCCAAGTGTGCGTCTCAAGATGAAGTGGCAGGAAGAAGTTGCGGCGTTGGTCGCCTTGAACAAGGAGATCCTGGAGACGAGTAAGAAGATGACAAGATTAGGGGGGTGATTGTTAGCCTAAATATAATCTTGTCATGGTGTGACCTGCATACGTAGGTTGAGTGCATGCTATAGTGTGAATAGCACACATAGGTTGTGCGGTTGCTGTGTGTGAGAACAGGGCACATGAGTTGTGTGCAGTTGTCTTCAAGTTGGCTTTGACTAGCAGTCTCCAAGTTGGATTTGACTAGTAGAAGCCAACTAGACATTAGTTGTCTAGGTCGGTTACTTAGCACCAACTTAAAGCCTCTATATAAGGAGAGGCACCCCATATGGAGAGTAAGTTGTAAGCCAAGATGTAGCATATGTTGCTATATAATAGTGAAAGAGCATTTGTTGCTCAAGCAAGTTTCTCCCCTGTTCTCCTTGCTCATGTGTGTGCCCACTAAGAATGAGCTGAGAGATTGAGAGAAGGCTGCACCCAACATTTAGTATGGGTAGGAGCTAACATATGTTACATTCTCTCTTTTTGTAATCCTTTTTGTAATCAACCGAGTGATCAACGAACTTGTTCAGCAGTGTCCTGGCTTCTTCAATATAAGCCCAGTGCTTCGATCTGTCAGTATGCAGAAAGTCTTCACCGCTTCTAAACAGTTAAGTTCCAGGAAGATTTTGTCGTGAGCACGATTGCTTACCAGTTTGATACCCATGAGCGCTGCTTTTATTTTCGCCCCCGGTGCCTCTTGATAGTTCTTCAGAGGAGAACAAGCTAGGAGTATCACTGCACCTTCATGGTCTGTGACGATCGCCCCACCGCCGCTTAGCTTGTCAGCGCCGATGAAGGAGGCATCAGTATTTAGCTTGATCCATCCAGGTGGTGGTGCCCAGGCACACAGCCTCAGTCAGTTATCGCTGGAGGGTTCAAATATCTGGATTTGTTGTATGCCAAAAGGAATGCCACCGAATTAGCAATGGTTTACATGCCGTCCTGGTGCACAATGTCGTTTTTTAGGTGCCAGGCTCTCGAAGAAAGCATGAGGATGTTGGCTTTGGCTTCTGCATCTGCATTGCTCAAACACAGCAGAAGGCAATCTTTAGCTGTATACCTGAAAGCAACTTCGTTCTGCAGCTTCCAGTGATCGCTCATGGCTTGTGGAAGGTTTTCCGCATTCATGCATCCCACTGTCGCATGGTGACCATCTTCCTGCTCAGTCTAATTTCGAGTTTCCTTTTGACTTTGTTGTTTCTAGTTGCAACTGAGACGACATGAAAAGCAACGACGACAGGGGAGGAGAAAAGCGGCGACGATGGGAGCCAGGAGAGCGACAGCGATGGGGGGAGCGGTTGCGAGGAGAGCAGGGGTCATACTCAAATTCCACAAATTCTTCCGCTTTATGAAAAAAAGGGAACCGGTGAATGCATGAACCAATCAATCAAATATTACAGAGTATACGATAAACTAGTACACATATATTGAGTGTATCTTCAAGTGAAAATCACAGAGTTTACAAGTAGGAATCCAGATCCTCTATTCTCAAACTAAGAACCCTAGCTGGAAGAACGACAATCTAACAAAAGCAGCCTCCAACCCACGCCGTCACCGTTAGTCCTGGTGGAACCAAGGCTTCTCCAGCGCCTCCGCTGCGGTGAGCCGCTTCGCCGGGTTACTCTCTAGGAGCCCGCTGAGCACCTCGAAGCCGGCGGACGACAGCCTCCATAAGGGGAACCGGCGCCGAAGAGGATCCCCGAGTATCTTCGTCTTCAACCCTGCCGCTATCCTTGGCAGCTTCGACTTGTTTTTTCCGGGCAGCTTCGACTTCCACTCTGCCGCTATCCCCGAGTAACCAGCCCAGTCATTGATCTTCTTACTCTTAGGGTCGACGACGCGGAACACTTTGCTCATGATCTTCTCTTCCGAGTCGTCGGGGCCGAAGGTGGGCATGCCGATGCCCGAGAGGAGGTCGGCCATTATGCATCCGAGCCCCCACGTGTCCACGCGCTCGTCGTACTCGCACGAGTGCAGGAGGAGCTCCGGCGCGCTGTACGATGTCGCAATTGTCACCTCCGGCTGCTTCGGGCCGCACTCTTTCTTCCGGGAGATCCCGAAGCTTCCGATCTTGTAGACGATGCCGTCCTCCTTGAGCTCGCCGTCTTGGATCATCGCCCCCTTCTTGTTCTTGGGCCTCCTCTCTGTCCTGTCCTCCGTGCCGTCGTCGAGGATGACGTTCTCGGGCCTGATGTCGAGGTGCATGATGCCGGTGGCGTGCACGGAGTTGACCCCCTGCAGGAGCGCCTTCATGATCCGGCACACCTCGGCCTCGGAGAACCGACGACGACGATGGGCACGGCGCTGCATGTAGCCGCGTAGGTTGAGGCGGCCGGCGTACTCCATGATGAGGAAGGAGTCGTCGGAATTGACCTTGGGGACGACTTTGTCCAGGAGCTTCACGACAGAGGGGATGCCGTCGCACGTCCTCAGACACCTTCACTCCCGCCAGACCTCTTGAAGGCCGGAGAAGATTAAGTTGTCGCCGGCCTCGATCCCGGTCCCGCTGAGCCGCTTCACGGCGACGATCCGGTTCTCCTTGGTGTCCCTCGCCTTGAACACCTCGCCGTTCATGCCCGCGCCCAGCCTCTCCAGCGGCTCGTAGCGCGCCATGTACTTAGGCCAGACAGCCTGATTCCGGTGGCCACCGCCGCTCCCACTCGTGGAAGCAGCCACCGCAGTCGCAACACGATTCGATTCGATTCGCGGTTCAATGGCCGCGGATGAAACTATCGCAACAACTTTTTTTTTTTGCGAAACACAGTACAATCAAAGACGCTCATACATACGCGCACACACTCACCCCTATGAACGCACACACGCACACCCTACCCCTATGAGCACCTCCAAGAGACTGCGTTGAAGAATTGATCCGGCAGGTCTTGAGATTGACGAAGTCACCACAGGCGCCTCGCTGTCGACGGGAACGTCGCCTCCCACTGAAGAATCTTCCGCCTTTATGAGACACCAAAGTGTCAAATCTGAGATTTGAACTCTGGTGGGCTGGGGGTGCCACTGCCCTCCTAACCATCCAACCACAGGTTGGTTCTCAACTATCGCAACAACTTGAGCTTCGATAAACGCAGCTAGTTTAGTGCCCCTTATGTAGGCGCACGGAAAACGCAGACCCGTCCCACGCCTAGCTACGTACCTGGCCTGGAGCCCTGGACTCCAACTTCTGCTCCGACTCGGAGTCAAAACCGATTCGTAACCCACAAACTATTCATGTACACACACGTCCGGATCGAAAGCGTGGACTGCACGTGTGCCTGGAGTCCAGCTCGTACTCCATCTCCGAGCTTGACCCCCCCAGAAACTATTTCATGGATTTTTTCCTGACAGGATTCACAACAATTATGCAAAGTTAATGTAAAAAAAAATATGCAGAGTTTTTCTTAAACGCAACTTTATCAATCTAGCAATGCATTGTAATCACGAGTTCAGAACTCTTATTACTATGTCATTCTTATTCTGCATCAATCTCACATAATCACACATATGATAACATTATGAAGAAAAATCCTAGAGCTTGCCCTTGGCATGGTTCGTCGTTGTCCTAACTGGCGCGCTCTGCAAATAGAAATTCATTTGATTTTAACGACACATGCATCTCGAGTTTGGAGAGACAAACGCCAAGACTTTTTTTTTTTGGATTGGAATATTCTGAAAAACCAAACTTACAGTGTGCCCAGTAGTTCTTCTCACCAGAGAAACATATCTCCACCTGCCCTCTCCGCCAGGTATGTGCAAGTTTGAAGAATTGACCATGGCCCATTCTTCACCTCCCATTCTGACAGTTTCGTGTGGATTGGCCTTGCCCAGATGGAATCTCCCTCACTACAGGAATCTGCCAAGATGCCGACGGCCTCCAGCCCTCGGCGTAGCACCGCCTCGCCCTCGGCATACGCTACGCCGACGGGGCCCCTCGGGGTAGCTCCTCGGGGAAGGTTGGCCTCGGCACAGCACACACGTGGCCCTCGGCGTAGCGCCGCCCGTCGGCGTAGACGGAGTGGGCCGACGGCTGGCCCCACCCGTCCGCGTACAGGCCGTCGGCACAGGCGGCTAGCCGGCACCGTCAAGGTAACGGCCGTTACGGCTACACCGAGGGCCGCACCGTCGGCGTACGTGGACGCGTGGCGCGACCTGCGAAGCCCTGGCGCACACTACGCCGAGGGGGTCACCGTCGGCATAAGCGGCCACGTGGCGCAGCCTGGGAAGCCCGCGCGCAAGCTACGCCGAGGGGCTGGCCCTCGGCATACGGTAACACGTGGCGCAGCCTGGGTAGCCCGCGCTAGCTACGCCGAGGGGCTGGCCGTCGACGTAGGGCCGACCATTTGGTCCATGTCGAGCCTACCCCGAGGGGAAACCCGTCGGCGTATCGGAGACCATCTGGCAAATTTTTTTTTCGTTTTTTGTTGTTTCCTTCTTTTTCCAGATTTGACAGAATATAAAATAACATATAATTCACATAAAATTCACAGAAACATCGCATGAAGTGCAAATACATGTAACATGAAGTGCATACATAGTGTCATAGTGTCATAGAGTGCATACATAGTGCCATAGTGCATACATAGTGCCATAGTGCATACATGGTGCCATAGTGTGCATACAACTAGAGGAGCTCGTCGCCGCTAAACACCGGCCCGGTCGGACGCCTTCCAGTAGAAGCTGCGGAAGAACCACCGAGAGAAGTACCGGGAGAACTACCGGGAGTAGCACCGGGAGAAGGACCACCATGATGAACCGGTGTCATCTCCCTCCCACCACCCTGGTTTCCGGAACATCCCGTTCCCTACACACATGTTCCCGAGATGTTAGCAATTTGCGAGGCAAAGGAAAGTCGTAGTATTCGGTTTGGCGAAGAACTTACCGCTGTTCTCCCATAGTACTCCGCAGCGAAAGTTTCCTTCGATGGATAGTTTGGCGCCGGCCCCGGAAAGGGAGGCATCGGCCCTAAATCCACTGTCTGTCCAGTTTGATTGGCCATCATCGACGCCTGCAAGATAGTTTGCATGTCAGTCTTTACAGAAATGAAGCATCAAACTAGGGAAAAGTGGGACTTATCATCATTTGCGAAAACAAAGGTTGGAACTTACATGTATATATGCCATGTACTCCGTGAACTGCTGCTGCTGCCGGTTGAAGGCCACCTGATATTCTTGATGAGCGGCCGCGTAGGCCGCCTCGAAGTCAGGCTACAATTTCACAAATTCATGTCTCGTTAGCACTTAGCAATGTATGAACGAAAGTCGGAAAGAGGATGGAAATGAGGGAAACTTACGTCGTATGCGGGTTGTTGCCGAGCCCGGCGACGAGGCGGGAGAGGGGGGCTGTCCTTGGTGAGGCCCGCCTTGAGACGCGTGAAGGTTGTGGTGAGGGTATGCTTGACGGCCTTGTTCAGCATGGCGAGACGGCCATGCGGCAACCCTCCGGACGACAGGACCAACGACTCCTCGTCGACCTCCGCGCTCATGGGGTCATCCACCTCCGGGTGACGATGCCTCACCATCGCGCAGTAGTTCTCGACGTCCTCGACGTAGGTGCCGAAGTACTCAGGGAGCGAGGGCTGAGGCTGCGAGAGATCGGGCTTCTTAAGCCGCATCTTGTTGTATATCTCGAGGTCAGACATCTCCTCCTCGGGTCCTAACGCGGCCCTCTGCATCGCGAAAGGAAATGTTGTGAGTACCAACTTTGAACCTGACAGAAAATAATATGTATACATACCATCTTCCCCTTGTAGCGCTCTGATACGTCTCCGACGTATCGATAATTTCTTATGTTCCATGCCACATTATTGATGATATCTACATGTTTTATGCATACTTTATGTCATATTTATGCATTTTCTGGAACTAACCTATTAACAAGTTGCCGAAGAGCCAGTTGCTGTTTTCTGCTGTTTTTGGTTTCAGAAATCTTAGTAAGGAAATATTCTCGAAATTGGACGAAATCAACGCCCAGGGGCCTATTTTCACACGAAGCTTCCAGAAGACCGAAGAGTCAACGAAGTGGGGCCACGAGGTGGCCAGGAGGTAGGGCGGCGCGGCCCAAGCCCTGGCCGCGCCGGCCTGTCTCCTGGGCCCCTCGCGACGCCCCTTGACCTGCCCTTCCGCCTACAAATAGCCTTCGTCGCGAAACCCCCAGTACCGAGAGCCACGATACGGAAAACCTTCCAGAGAAGCCGCCGCCGCCAATCCCATCTCGGGGGATTCAGGAGATCGCCTCCGGCACCCTGCCGGAGAGGGGATTCATCTCCCGGAGGACTCTACACCGCCATGGTCGCCTCCGGAGTGATGAGTGAGTAGTTCACCCCTGGACTATGGGTCCATAGCAGTAGCTAGCTGGTTGTCTTCTCCTCATTGTGCTTAATTGTCGGATCTTGTGAGCTGCCGAACATGATCAAGATCATCTATCTGTAATGCTATATGTTGTGATTGTTGGGATCCGATGGATAGAGAATACTATGTTATGTTGATTATCAATTTATATCTATGTGTTGTTTATGATCTTGCATGCTCTCCGTTATTAGTAGAGGCTCTGGCCAAGTTTTTGCTAGTAACTCCAAGAGGGAGTATTTATGCTCGATAGTGGGTTCATGTCTCCGTGAATCTGGGGGAGTGACAGAAACCTCTAAGGTTATGGATGTGCTGTTGCCACTAGGGATAAAACATTGATGCTATGTCCGAGGATATAGTTATTGATTACATTACGCGTAATACTTAATGCAATTGTCTGCTGTTAGCAACTTAATACTGGAGGGGGTTCGGATGATAACCTGAAGGTGGACTTTTTAGGCATAGATGCATGCTGGATAGCGGTCTATGTACTTTGTCGTAATGCCCAATTAAATCTCACTATACTCATCATAATATGTATGTGCATGGTCATGCCCTCTTTATTTGTCAATTGCCCAACTGTAATTTGTTCACCCAACATGCTATTTATCTTATGGGAGAGACACCACTAGTGAACTGTGGACCCCGGTCCAATTCTCTATACTGAAATACAATCTACTGCAATTGTTCTACTGTTTTCTGCAAACAATCATCATCCAGACTATACATCTAATCCTTTGTTACAGCAAGCCGGTGAGATTGACAACCTCACTGTTTCGTTGGGGCAAGTACTTGGTTTGTGTTGTGCAGGTTCCACGTTGGCGCCGGAATCCCTGGTGTTGCGCCGCACTACATCTCGCCGCCATCAACCTTCAACGTGCTTCTTGGCTCCTACTGGTTCGATAAACCTTGGTTTCATACTGAGGGAAAACTTGCCGCTGTACGCATCACACCTTCCTCTTGGGGTTCCCAACGGACGCGTGCTGTACGCGTATCACGCTCGTAGCTGAGGTTAACCCCACAGTGTGTGCCACCGTCGCCTCGGTTCTCCGCGTTCCGCCTTGCCACGGCTGCAAAGTCCTCGTCCATCTTGAGCCACCTCGTCCTAACCATCTCCTCCCATGCCTCGGCATGCGGCTCGGCCCAATCGGGGATAACCTGAAAATGCAATACTCAACTCAATCTAATGCAATTGCAACTTAGTAGCAATGTAGAATCTCATTGACATTTTACTCACCGACATGTAGTCCTCCACCGTCATCTCGTACTCGGCCTTAGCATTCTTACCGACAATGTCCGGCTTATGGACCCTCTCGCCTCTCTGTGCCCAGAAGTGACCCGCGGCCGTGATCCTTTGGTTGTACCACACCTGCGGTGTCAACCTCTCACAAGTCGCCCGCAAAGTCATGTTCGCGGCCGTCTCCTCAACCTCGGGCGCCACACGATAAAACACTTCAATCATGCAAAAAACAATTGTGAGAGTCATGAGTTAGAACATTGGGGTCATCAAATATGAACGAAGCTCGAGAAAATATGTCTTACCCAAAACTTTCTCATCACGGCCTCAGCAGCCGTCGGGAAGCCTACGCCAGGGGCACTCTCATAGTCCATCCAAGTAGTGGCTAGCTTCTTCTCGCCAACGGGGACAGTGCCGAGGGGATAGTACTTGCCCGACCAGAACTTCCTAAGCAAAGCTCCAATCATGCTGCTAGGCTGGCGCCCCTTGACCCCCGGAGGAAATGTCCAATTGCTGCACATGAAAATCAAACATTAGCACATGAAAATCAAACATTAGTACATGAAAATCGAAATTGCCAAATTAGTACACTTACTCAGGGCCAGCAGGAATAATAAGGGTCTTCGCCTCATGGGTCCTAGGCTCCTTCCTCTCGTCGGGGACTCTCGCTTCCCCACGAATCTTCAGTGGCTTCGGCTGCCCATCCTCCTCCGGAGTCTCAAACCCGCGGCTAGAGTCCTCCTCGGCTCTAGACTCCGTCTCCGCCTCCTCTCTAGACGTCCCCTCCATAAAGAACCCGGAAGCAACGTCGCCTGAAGCCGAGGGTGGTGGCTCAAAGTCTGGTCCTCCCCAGCCACCTCCACCTCCAGCTCCACCACCTCGTCCCCGTCCTCGTCCTCGTCCTCCTCCTCCTCCCGCACCGTCCTCGTAACGCGGATTGCGACGCGGTGCCCTCTCACTCCTTCTAACATTGGTCTTGCGTTGTTGCATCTTCTTAAGCAAGCTCGACGAGTCCTCCTTGCCGCCACTCATATTGTTCAATCACCTGCATTGAGAAAGAGAAAACAATTAAGAAGCATGTTGAAAAATATATAAATAGTAAGCATAAAGACACTAAACAATTAAGAAGCATGTTGAAAAATATATAAATACTAAGCATAAAGATACTAAACAATAAAGAAGCATGTTGAAAAAAATATAAATACTAAGCATAAAGATACTAAACAAATAAGAAGCATGTTGAAAAAAATAGAAATACTAAGCATAAAGACACTAAACAAATAAGAAGCATGTTGAAATATAAACACATAAAAGACCCTCACCAGCCGTCATCAATCTCATTTTGTTTCTCCTTGTCACTATCACTATCTTTTGAGTAGTAAGTTGGATCTTGATAGACGGGTGGAGGCTCATCATCGCTATCATCTTCCACTTGTAACTTCTCGAGCATATCTATGTCCTTTAGATCCACCACTGACTCACCACGAGTTTCTGCATCGTTCCTGAGGTCCTCTTCAAGAACACATTCTAACTCAAAGTGCCAGAAGTCCTCTTCCTCTTGATAGAAAATTCCCTCGTATGTTACAGGGTCAATGTTGTTGTAATCGTCCTCGGAGGGAATCGGTAGGTTACCATGTGGCGATACCTGGAGCACGACTTCCCAGCCATTCAGTGCTGCTTTCTGGCATGGGTACGGCAAATAATAAACTTGCTTGGCTTGGTGAGCAACAATATAGACATCGGCTCCGGTATAGGTGGTGGAAGGCTTAACTTCAACTAAACCAATGGACTTGGTAATTCTCTGTCCACCTCTTGGGTCGAACCAATGACACTTGAACACAACGAGATTGAGTTGTTTGTTTGTACGATTGAAGGTCAGCTCGTATACATTCTCTAACCTCCCGTAGTAATCAAAGGTATCGGATCCTTTAGTGAAGACACCAGTATTTATCGTTTTTGGATTCGCCCGGCCCTTCTGGTGTGTCTCTGTATGGAATCGAAACCCATTCACGTCATACTTCTCATACTTCATGATGTCACGGTTACAACCTTGAGAAACACATCTCAACTCATCTGTCATCTCAACGTTTGCATCAGCTCCCTACAAGCACGGTTCAAATTTGTTGTGTGCATTAATTACGTGGAATAACAGGGACAAGTCACATATTGGTAGGTAAGAGGGACAGCTTAGACATTACTTTTTTCATGAACCAAGACACAAAGTTTATTTTTACTTCGGGAGCACCCTCTTTCAGTAGAGTGTCCAACTCCGCGCCCGTGGGATCGCGCGGAAGCCACCACTGTTCATCCGTGAATTCGCTGAAAGGATACAATAAGCATTAGACCGAGACCATGTAGGTGATCGAAACTAGATACAATAAGCATTACACCATGTTACCTAATGAAATCGTGACCGCCATCGTCGTCGTCCCCCCCCACCACTTCCTTCATGTTCATAAGCACATAGAGCATTATGCAATCCTTCTCTTCCCTCTCCAATCTATATTTTTGTCCTTTACTAGCCTTGCCACCGGGACATTGGAATAGTTGAAGCTTGGGGTCATTCATGGGCACATCGACATTGTAATGAGAGACCGGGTTATGCAGAGTGGGAACTTCATCAGGATAGTACGTTGTTGTGGCATCTGCCATCTCCCGAAGGCACGTTGCCTCAGCTATGCATGCTTCAATCTTGGCTTTGTTTCCAGTTATCTTCCGAATATACTTGAACTCTCTCTCAATACAAATCTGCCACCGAAACTGCACTGGGCCACCCAAGAGTGCCTCGTTTGCGAGGTGCACAATGAGATGTGCCATCGGAGTAAAGAAGCCTGGCGGAAAGATCATCTCCAAATTGCATAGCAACTCCGGCACTTGAACTTGCAGCTTCTCAATAACCTTAGTAGCACAGAGCGTGCGGAAGAAATGGCTCAACTCCGCGAGCACTCGCCATATTTTCTCGGGGAGATACCCTCGAAGCATCACCGGCATCAGCCGCTCAATCCATATATGATAGTCGTGACTCTTGAGCCCGGTGACTTTTCCCGTCGAAAGATTGACTCCCTTGCTCATATTCGAACAATAACCATCAGGGAACATCACGACGTATTTTAGCCACTTGAATGCCTCCTTCTTTTGGATGGAATCAAGGCAGAAGTCGGCGTGCGGCTTGAACCAATTCTTTCGACGGCCAGTAGGACGTTGCATGTGTAATTTCTTCCTATCACAGAGCTTCTCAACATCGACTCTAGCCTTGATATTATCCTTTGACTTCCCGGGAATGTTTAGGCACGTGTGAAATAAGGACTCCACGACATTCTTTACGGTGTGCATCACATCGATGTTATGGGGAAGTTCGAGGTCCTTGTAATACTCGAGCTTCGTTAAGGCTGCCTCGTGAGTCCAGTTGTGCGTTACACCATATCCCTCAAATTGATGGCCAACTTCCGATGCCGCTGGCACGAGAGCACGTAGCTCGGCATCAACAGCTATACCATCGAACTTTGGCACCTCTGTTACTTCATGCACAACTTTGCCTTTCTTGAAGTTCTTTTTGTCTTCTCTGAACGGATGCCTCCGTTTGAGGTACTGCCGATTCGTGTCAAACGCAACATACTTGCGACCCTTATTTAGCCAAAGGAACTCAAGTCGATGCCTGCACACTGGGCATGGCCATTTACCGGCTGTACACCATCCGCATGTTAGGGCGTACCTGGGCATGTCATGCATGGTATACTGCAACCAAACTTTCATGCAGAAGTTTGTCTTCGATGCTCGGTCGTACGTCAACGTCCCGTGGTGCCAAGAGTGGTTCAAATCATCCACAATCGGCTGCATGTAGACACTCAAGTTCTTCCCCGGGTAATGGGGCCCTGGAATGATCAACGACAGAAACATGGTCTTCCTCGTCATTAGGACTCCGGGAGGGAGATTGAGCAGAATTACAAACACGGGCCAACAACTCTAATTGGCATTCGACATACCATATGGATTGAAGCCATCTGTAGCTATCGCAATTCTGACATTCCGAGCATCTGCTGCCCTATGGGGGTATTTTCTATCAAAGTTCTTCCATGCATTGCCATCAGATGGATGTCCCATCTTCGTCCGCCCCTGATTGTCCTTTATTCGAGTCCCCATCTTGTGCCACGTCATCTGTTTGGCGGTCTCCTCAGTCAAGTAAAGCCGCTGGATTCTTTTTATGAATGGGAGATACCGAAGAATCGACTTTGCGATCTTTGACTGCCTCACCTGACCATCCTTTCCCGTTACCTCTTCATACCTAGAGGCCTTACAAATGGGACAGTACTTGTCCTCCGCAAACTGTTTCCAGAAGAGAACACAGCCTTTTTCACAATAGTCTATCCTTTGATAATCCATGTTGAGC
Organism: Lolium perenne; assembly: GCF_019359855.2. Taxonomy (NCBI): domain Eukaryota; kingdom Viridiplantae; phylum Streptophyta; class Magnoliopsida; order Poales; family Poaceae; genus Lolium; species Lolium perenne. Next base: position 49,354,682 of record NC_067244.2, read on the forward strand.
GCCGACATGAGTTGCCTCGTCTCGTGCAGGCTTTTAGGCAGACAATGCCCTTTGGGCAACATGTTACCAGTTGTTCTCAGACTTGCTTCGAAGCCGTCACGGGTGGTGTTGTACCGGGTCTTGTCGGCTAGACATTGGGAGATGGCATCGAGCTGAGAAATCTCGGCGCCATCGTACAGAGGCGTCTTAGCAGCGGCTATCATATCATAGAAGGCCTTCGCGGCTGGCTCTGGTTCCTCCGGTTCTGGAGGTTCCTCCGGTTCTGGCGGTTCCTCCCGTGAAGGTGGCGACTCTGGCATGTGGGCATCGACAAGATCATCTAGAAAGTCTCTAACCCCATCGTACTCATTGCCATTGAGCCGCTGCCGCATCACCTCACCTCTGTCACGTTCGTGCTCATCAAAGTCGATCTGCGTGACGTAACGAGGCATATACCCATATTGCAGAAGGTGTTTAAACATGTCATCCTTTCCACGACGGTGATGCTTGAAGCAACGATTGCACGAGCAAAGTGGCTGAACCTTCTGTTTTGTACCACGCGCCAACTCCTTCACTAAATGCCAAGTCTTCTTTATCCACTCATCTGTTTTATTAGTCGCACTAACACGGCCGGTGTACATCCATCCATTTTCAGCCATCCTCTGCTCTATTGGAAGCCAAACGACAAGCATAGCATTTATATCAAATAGGAAAATGCATCATATTTTAATTTTTTTAACAGGCAACACGAATGCATCAACCTACATCTCTACTAGGTGGGCTCCTAGCAGCCGCCGGATCCGTAGATTGAGTACGTTCTCCATGCTCTACCCCGGTCCGAGTCAAAATTTCGGCAGCACCTCCCCGCTGCTCTACCGATACACGTCTCGCCAAAAAGACAAGAGGATGTGCATCCGGAGAACAACGGTGAGGCGCTGCCGAAATCCTGACTCGGACCGGAGCAGAGCATGGAGAACGTACCCAACTACGGGTCCGCCGACTGTCCCGTAAATGCCGCAAGCGTTACGGTTGAAAATATGCCGACCACTAATGCATATTTATCCGCCTCGTAACGCTTGAGGACGGGAAGTGACAACTAGGTTACGCAACTTGACTTGGAAAATGAATCTAGTGACATAAATAAAATGCGAAGAAGAAGTTCGAATTTTTGCTCACCCTCGGCTGTAGAGGAAGTAGTCGAACAACCGAGTGTCGATGTCAGCGACCGTGGAGAAGCGCGTCAAGATCCGGGATCGTCACGCCGGGGTGCTCAAGACGAGGCGGTCACGGCATGGCCTATTACAAATCCATATTATTAGAAGAAATTCACATTTGCATTTCTATTTACATTATTAAACATAGCATTTCAATTTCAACTACACATTTCTATTTCTTTCCAAATGTCCACTATTCTATTTCTATTACTATTTCAAATCAGTTCTAATTCTATTTGTTTCTACTATTTAAACTATTCTATTTGTTTCTGCAGGTGGTACGCACGCGACATTATAAAGAGTACAGGAATCCGCCCATTGTATTTGACCTGGAGTTGAAGAAGATGCATAGGCTAGGCAAAACATGAAAATATTTTCCTAGTTAGCTAGCCAAGCTAAGTATCAGCTACAAACTATGAAAATATTTTCCTAGTTAGCAGCTAGCCAAGTAAAATGTATACAACACAAGCAAGTTTTCCACCTAGGATGGTGTATGTCTACGCACTATTTGAACTTTTCTTTCTCATTTTCGTAGGTACTGTGTACACATGCAATCTGCAGGAATAATGTATCCGAATTTTATTCAACATCATTATTTGGAACGGATAACCAGTATAACTTGTCCTGTGTTCGCTTGTTCCTTGCATGTGCATTCTATTCATCTTTCTGGTGTTAGCACCCTAGAAGTTACACAGGAAGTACCCTAGTAGCACATGATACAACAACTACGGTGGTCACAGTACAATTCCAGAGGGCAGAAATCTACACCTTGTGGTATCACAGTACCTATCAGGCTGATGCCGGCTGCGGAGGTAGCGGGTCGAAGGCGGAGGCGACGGGCAGGAGGCGGCGAGGACGGGCAGGAGGCGGCGGGGACGGGCAGGAGGCGGCGGCGACGTGCAGGAGGTGGCGGCGGCGGGCAGGAGGCGGCGGGGGCGGGCTGGAGGCGGCGGTTTCGGCGGGCTGTAGGCGGCGGCGACGGGCAGGAGGCGGCGGCGATGGGCAGGAGGAGGAGGGGGTGGCGGCGGGCAGGAGGCGGCGGCGACGGGCAGGAGGAGGAGGAGGGGGTGGCGGCGGCGGCGGGCAGGAGGCCGCGGTGGCGGGAGATTTGGGGAAAAGAGTTTGGGGGGCGGCGGGCGTGCGGGAGATTTGGGGAAGGAAGGAAAACGCGAGCCCGACCAGGTGATTTTCGCGTACTTCTACGCCGAGGGCCAAAGATACCCCGAGGGCCACCCTCGGCTTACCCATTGAGGTGGACCCGCGGCGGCCGACCAGGTGTTTTCGACCCGCGGCTAGGGTTTGGATACCCCGAGGGTTGATGATACGCCGAGGGGCCCCCTCGGCATAATGTATTTTTTTAAATTTTTTTTCTTTCATTTTTTTTATTTTTTTTCTTTCATTGTTTTACTAGTATATAATTTTTTTACTAGTATATATTATATTACGTCCAGATACCTTTTTTACCACGTCGACATTAACTTGAGTGCGCGGTCTACCCTTTAGATCTGGCGGTCTACCCCTTCGACCGAATCCGCTGTATCCTAGTTCCGTCTTTTGCAGTGGTTACTAGGACACATAAAATGACGTCACGCGGCTCCGCTCGAATTTTTGGCTCCGTTTACTTTGCCAACTGTGCAAAACGGGGCCGCCGGGACATGCGGTATGGCCGTACCGGGCGCGCGGTTGCACCCGTCCGCCAACGCGCGAAACGGAAAACATTTAGCACATAAAATGATGCGTCCTCGACCTAAAAACATTTTTCCCTCCATTTATTGAGCGAAGGAAAGTGTCGCCCCAGTTCAAATCCGGCCAGTTTCCAGCGGATTCGGCGGGACACCGCAGGAAGATGGAGGGATTCCCAGATGGCTGCCGCGCGCATATGGCATGTGATAGGTGGTGCGTAGGACGTATACTACCGCTGCGCGGAGGTTCCGCGCGATACTGAAATGCGCACCATGTAGCTGCTTCACAAAAAAAGCCCTTCCGGCACCCCGAAAATGGAAAAACCGTCGCCCGTGGTTCGGATTGGAAATCCGCTACCGGGGCCTTGCTTCCCATCCTAAGGCCCACGCACGTGCCAAATATGGCCTCGTTCCGACAAACTACGTGGTGAAACGGGCCGTTTCCTACTCATTTCCCCTAAAAGCCATAGAACTCCGGACGAGATAGCCCTGTTCGTGAAGGGTTTTTCAAGATAATTGCCATATCCCAGTTCCGTCTTTTGCAGTGGTTACTAGGACACATAAAATGACGCCACGCGGCTCCGCTCGAATTTTTGGCTCCGTTAACTTTGCCAACTGTGCAAAACGGGGCCACCGGGACATGCGGTATGGCCGTACCGGGCGCGCGCGTGCACCCGTCCACCAACGCGCGAAACGGAAAACATTTAGCACATAAAATGACGCGTCCTAGACCTAAAAACATTTTCCCTCCATTTATTGAGCGAAGGAAAGTGTTGCCCCAGTTCAAATCCGGTCAGTTTCCAGCGGATTCGGCGGGACACCGCAGGAAGCGGGAGGGATTCCCGGATGGCTGCCGCGTGCATATGGCATGTGATAGGTGGTGCGTAGGAGGTATACTACCGCTTGATACGTCTCCAACGTATCCATAATTTCTGTTGTTCCATGCTTGTTTTATGACAATACTTACATGTTTTGCTTGCACTTTATAATGTTTTTATGCGTTTTCCGGAACTAACCTATTAACAAGATGCCACAGTGCCGCGTCTGTTTTCTGCTGTTTTTGGTTCCAGAAAGGCTGTTCGGGCAATATTCTCGGAATTGGACGAAATCAACGCCAAACCTCCTATTTTTCCCGGAAGGCTCCAGAACACCGAAGAAGAGTCGGAGAGGGGCCAGAGGGCCACCACACCATAAGGCGGCGCGGCCTGGCCTGGGCCCGCGCCAGCCTATGGTGAGGAGCCCCCAGGCACCCTCCTGCGCCGCCTCTTCGCCTATAAAACCCCTTTCGACCTAAAAACACAGTACCTTTTGACGAAACTCCAGAAAGACTCCAGGGGCGCCGCCGCCATCGCGAAACTCCAATTCGGGGGACAGAAGTCTCTGTTCCGGCACCCTGCCGGGACGGGGAAGTGCCCCCGGAAGCCATCTCCATCGACGCCACCGCCTCCATCATGCTCCGTGAGTAGTCCCCCATGGACTACGGGTTCTAGCAGTTGCTAGTTGGTATTCTCTCCTCCATGTACTTCAATACAATGATCTCATGAGCTGCCTTACATGATTGAGATTCATCTGATGTAATCGGTGTTGTGTTTGTTGGGATCCGATGGATGATACATTATGATTAGTCTATCTATAAAGTTTGTGAAGTTATTGTTGCTGCAATCTTGTTATGCTTAATGCTTGTCACTAGGGCCCGAGTGGCATGATCTTAGATTTGAGCTTTATAATTATTGCTTAGATTGTATCTACAAGTTGTATGCACATGTTGCTGTCCGGAACCAAAGGCCCCGAAGTGACAGAAATCGGGACAACCGGAGGGGATGGCGGTGATGTGAGGGACACATGTTTTCACCAAGTGTTAATGCTTTGCTCCGGTACTCTATTAAAAGGAGTACCTTAATATCCAGTAGATTCCCTTGAGGCCCGGCTTCCACCGGCTGGTAGGACAAAAGATGTTGTGCAAGTTTCTCATTGCGAGCACGTACGACTATATATGGAAAACATGCCTACATGATTAATGATCTTGATATTCTATCTTAATGCTTTGATTCCTATCAATTGCCCAACTGTAATTTGTTCACCCAACACTTGTCACTTATTGGAGAGTTACCACTAGTGTAGATCGGTGGGAACCCCGGTCCATATCTCATCATCATATACTTGTTCTACATGTCATTGGAAGTAGTATCAACTATTTTCCGGTGACATTGCTCTTGTGTTACTGCTGCTGTGTTACTATTACTATTGCTCTCATATTACTGTTGCTTTTACATCACCCCTGTTCCTAGTGCTTTTCCAGGTGCAGCTGAATTGACAAGTCAGTTGTTAAGGCTTATAAGTATTCTTTACCTCCCCTTGTGTCGAATCAATAAATTGGGATTTACTTCCCGCGAAGACTGCTGCGATCCCCTATACTTGTGGGTTATCAAGACCGTTTTCTGGCGCCGTTGCCGGGGAGGCATAGCTCTACTCATAAGTTCACCTGGGGAGTACACTCTACCTCTCTCTCTGTTTTTATTTTGTTTTATTTTATTTTGCTTAGTTTACTTTTATCTAGTTTATTTGTGCTTAGTTTATTTCTGTCTAGTTTTATTTTGCCTAGTTTACTTTTGCTTAGTTTCTTTTTGTCTTGTTTTACTTTTCTCATATACCCAAAAATCCATAAAAATTTGAAAAATCTAAAAATTAAAAACTGCTGTTATGGGAGAACCTACAACCTACTTGGAGCTTATAGAATGTTATAATAATTATAGAAAATCAAGAGCTGGTGAAGTAATGAGTGCTATGATAAAAAAAGTGAATACAATTGCTAAAATCTTGCTTAAACGCCATGATATAAACTGCTGCTCTCAACAGGATACTAAACATCTTAAATTTTAATGTGGCTTTAGTGAGGAATTTTTAATTAAGAACTATAATTGGAATTGCTATATTCATTATGGGTTCGAAGAGGTAGAACAATTTGTCGTATTTATGGGAGCTTCTGAGATCGAATCCTTCATGGTTGAGAATTATGAAACTTGTGTTGTTTGTAAGGACCTTAAAGATTAGGGATTTCTATTTTCGTGCCCCTGCTTCGTTAGTTGTACTCAGTTTTCCCCAGCTCGTTAGTTTTTCCTCAGCTTTCCCCTCCCTCTAGTTTGAAACCCCTCGAAGACGCGGGTTGCCGTCAGGTCAGAGGCCTTACCATTACCGTTAATCTGACGGGTGGGGCTGCACAGAGGTGGGGCTGCATAGAGGGCAGTTCCTCTCTGACCGTCTCGTGCTGACGGGTAGCCATCCATCTACCGTTGACGCGTGGATCGTTTTATTTCCTGATTGTATACACGGTGCTGCCAATGACAAATGGGGCCGCTCTATGGGGCTGCCGCAGCCAATGACCAGTGGGTCGTCTATTTATTTATAGAAAATTATATTGCCGCTCTGTGGGGCCTCCGCAGCCAATGACCGCTGTGGCAGGTGACTATTTTCGCAGCTTAATCTAAAGTGACTCTTATGCTAAACATTGTGCATCCCGACGTTGACCTAGCAGTGGCGGCGAGCATAGCCGTTCTGACCATGCCGATATCGGCATCGGCATCGGCATCGTTTGGAGGATGTGGTGCTCGAATAATAGTGGAAATGCGACATTATCTTTTACATGTGCATAATATATAGAAAATAGTTAGATCTCTAAATCGATGCATATGGAGCTACATATATATTCTTGGTCATAATCCCCTTATCTAAAGGGGATGGATGCATGGCTTCACGTCATCGTCGCTTTCATCGTCAGTATCTTCGTCGTCCGAGTAGTAGTACTTCCTGCACATTGTTCCGTCGAACACCTTCACTGTGAGCACATCATCGCCTTCATATTTGAAGTGTACGAAGCAGCCGAAATCCACACCGTGCGCGATGGCGAATTTCTCCCAGCCCTTGTCGAGGTACATCCGGCCTTGACCGTCAAATAGGACCTCCACGGTCCAGAGACGAGGACCACAGTCAGCTGCTCGCAGATACACCTTAGCTGGCTCCTGGCCGTCAAGATAGTCCGCAAACTTTTTTGGGAGAGCTTGCAAAGAGATCGAGCGCCGATCGTTTGAAATTAAAGGTTTTTTAGAACATGCCCATAATTAATCACATGCATCATATATGTGGGAACGCGTACGTACCTTCTTGACCAAAGGGTCTTCATAGACGACGATGAAGAACTCCTCTATGATCAATGGCAGTGTTGACGGTGGTGGTGGCAATGATGATGATCCACTTCCCCTTCCCCTTCCCCTTCCCCTTCCCCTTCCCCTTCCGGTCCGCGTCCGAGACGTGGAAGCCATGGCAATGGATCAAGTGTACGTGAACGAAGAAGAGAGAGGCAGAACCTATTGACACAAGGGATGGCCGTGTGGGTGTTTATAAGGGAGAGATGACCGTTGTAGGGGTTTACACAATAAAATAAGGAGGAGGTGAACGTTGGTGGGGGTTTACACAATAAATTAAGGAGGAGATGACCGTTGTGGGGGTTTACACAATAAATTAAGGAGGAGACGACCGTTGTGGGGGTATATATCTCAACAAAATTAAAAAGTAATGCGGACTATCTTGATGGAAATGGAACTTCGTGATATAGTTTATCATTTTACCGTGAAAAATAATGCCTAAAAGAAATGGTAATTTGTGATAGTTTATCATTTACCGTAATGGCTACAACAAATCATTGATGGTTTATCATTTTTTGCGTGAAAAGTAATGGCTACAAGAAATGGGTGATGGTGTATCATTTTTTGCGTGACAAGTAATGGCTACAACAAAATCGGTGATGGTTTATCGTTTTTTGCGTGAAAAGTAATGGCTACAAGAAATGTGTGATGGTGTATCATTTTTTGCGTGAAAAGTAATGGCTACAACAAAATCGGTGATGGTTTATCGTTTTTTGCGTGAAAAGTAATGGCTACAAGAAATGTGTGATGGTGTATCATTTTTTGCGTGAAAAGTAATGTCTACAACAAAATGGGTGATGGTTTATCGTTTTTTTGCGTGAAAAGTAATGGCTACAAGAAATGGGTGATGGTGTATCATTTTGCGTGAAAAGTAATGGCTACAACAAAATCGGTGATGGTTTATCATTTTTTGCGTGAAAAGTAATGGCTACAAGAAATGGGTGATGGTGTATCATTTTTAGCGTGAAAAGTAATGGCTACAACAAAATCGGTGATGATTTATCGTTTTTTGCGTGAAAAGTAATGGCTACAACAAATCGGTGATGGTGTATCATTTTTTTGCGTGAAAAGTAATGGCTACAACAAATCGGTGATGGTTTATCATTTTTTGCGTGAAACGTAATGCCTAAAAAGAGTTTATAATTTAGCTCGTGAAAAATAATGCAGAAAACCAAACTTTGCGTGAAGCTAACCGACGACAGAGAGAGAGAGAGGGTGGTGGCCCCGACCAGAGAGAGAGATAGGGGTTATCCTGCCCGTTAGATCATACGATCAACGGTCGGCGGGCACGATCCGCGTGACATGGGCTAGACCAATCAGGGCAATGTTGGGCGTCTGTGAGAGTTTGTGAAGGGAGAGGGCAAAACTGAGTAGTATCAAGAAACCAAGGGCAAGTGAGTAGTAAACAGACTAAGGGATTCAAATATGAGATTTAAAAAATGGAAAATGCGTGTTTTGTACAATGAAACCCATCTTGGCCTACCTCAAACTATTTGCAATACAAATCTATATGAGTGTGAAAACTATGGCCTCATTCAGACAAAGTATGTTTTGGGGAAAGCTGTTTTGGGTAGGGCTTATTATGGAAAACCATGGACCTTCATAGCTACTAGGTGATTTGAGAAGTGGCAATTTGTGGTGAAACTTGATTTATCTATGATTTATCTATGATTTGAGAAGTGGCAATTTGTGGTAAAGACTCAATGAGTAAGTGCCACTCTTTTTCGGAATTTTTTGCACATTAAATAACTCATTTAACTAGTTAATCCCATTTGTTGACTCTCTGTTGACCAGCCACTTGAGGGTAAAACTGAGTATATTGCACTAGCCAGTATTAGCACTCAAGGGGAAAACTGAGTACACAAAAAATGCTAGTATATGACTCGAGGGTGTACCTGAGTATATCTAAATTTCCAGGGTTAGACCCGAGGACGCGTGTTGCGATGCAGAAGTGGAAGACGTGCCATTGTTGACGCGTGTCGCGGTGCAGACGTGCAAATAGTGGACGCGTAGGACGCGGGTCGCATTTAGGACGCGTAAGCCCCTCCCTCCCTCCCTCTGCACACAGTCGTCTCATTCTCGCTCACGCACGAAACCACCCCTCACGTCCCATCAACTTCTCCAAATCGAAAAAACCCCAACCGCCGAACGCACGCTACCCTGCCGGCGATGGAGAAGAAGAATGCGCCGACGGTCGTCGCCTCCGCGCCCGTCGCCTCCGAGCCCGTCGCCGCCGAGCCCGTCGCCTCCGAGCCCGTCGCCGCCGAGCCCGTCGCCGCCGAGCGCGTCGCTGCCGAGGGCGGCGCATCCATGCGCGGCGCCTCCATGAACTGGGCCTCTCTCTCGGCTGATGGACCACTTCACAAGATCGGCGAATGCTTACTGGCGAACGAGGAGTACGCCGACACCTACTCTGCTATGAGGCAAGTCTGTAGAAATTGGCGCTCAGGTTTGCCTGAGCCCGACGTGCACCTGGATGAATGGATCATGCTAGACCACGCCCTTCCACGCGTCGCTGAGTTCACCTTCCTCCAACTCGGCACATCACGCTACGTCACCATAGATCTATCGGAAGTTCATACAAGGTTCAAATTCCTCCATATCTACCTTTTTATTTTCAATCTTAAACATCTTAGTGCTGAATGTTATCTTCATCAATATATTTTAGATACTACTTCGTCGGCTTTTGCCGTGGCGTCATCGTGCTTGCCCAGAAGAACCCGCCGCACAAGAAACGGCTGCTGAACCCACTCACAAAGAAATCGAACACTATGTTTGAGGCGCAGATGCCATCTGTTTTTCTGAAATCAGTCGCTGTTATCAAATCCCCGACTATGGTCTTCGTTGCCGCAAATTACCCGCCGGAAATTTGTTGGGTCGATGAGAGCACTCCAACTAAGGATATAAATGAAGATTGGGGAGAAGGAAGATTTTCGATCAAGAACCATTGTTTGCGTTGCATTACCCCGTTCAATGGTGAACTGTATGCAGTAGCTGCGGACAATTTTGAGATCGGAAGAATAGTGTGCACCAATGTACAGTTGCAGCAGCGCGCGAGCACTGTCAAGATGGAGACACTAATTTCATTTCCGTAACTTGGACGTCGAAGTTCTACCTTGTGAAGTCGGATGGTGATCTGCTGCTTGTGTTGTTGGTCAGCGAGGCTTTGGCGGGCAAACCATTGGTCTACCGTGTGGACAAACAGAGCCGCTCACACCATCCGGTCGCAACATTGGCAGTAATGCCTTCTTCGTGAATTATATCCGGTGTATCTCCGTCGACACCAGAGTGTACCCGACACTTCAACCTGGCAGCATCTACTACACGGATTTGGGTTATATCAGAGAGTACTCTCATGATACAAATGCCTGGGATGAGTGGCCACTACGTGTGGATAGAATAGGACTCTACGGTTTGAGAAATGAACACAGGCCATACCGTTTGGAGGATGTATTGGCCTCACACTGCAGACGGAAGGAGTTCAATGCATATTTCCTTGTGGTAATGCACGAATGGAGGGAGGAAGAAATATATGGGGAGGAATGAAGAACAAATTCATTCATCCTGGGGTCCCTATCCTAATCTTCTTGTTGTCCATACATTGCGTGCGTCTTGTATATTTTTCAGTTTAGATTGTCGTTAGCATTAACAACGTTATTGGCTGCTTTTGGCTGCTGTATGCAGTTTATGTATTATACTTAGTTTTCTGATTATGCTGTTGTGAATTTATCATATACTAGCTTCTAGATTTGCTGCCATATTGGGCAAAAAACGAGGGCCAAAAGGCATAAATAACCCCAGAGATTTGCTACTAGATTTGCTGCCATATTGAAGAAAGACAGAAATAGAAGCTTCTCTAGATTTGATACTAATTTAGTGAAAAATACAGAGAGAGAAAGAGGGGAAAAGGTGCTCTTAAAAATGCCAATTTGGGCCGAGAGAGACAAAACCCAGCTCCTGCTCACGTGCAACCAAACGCTTCTCGTCCTGTCCCACGCGGTCCCTTTCTACCAGCCCCACGCGACGCGGCCCCACGCGGCCCTGGCTGCACGACGTGGCGCAACACGTCAGCACAGAACGTCCAAATAGACGGATTCCTTCCGTCTGAGCTCCTTCTGCGGGTTTCAGACATAGACTTGGGGAAAACTGAGGAAAAACTAAGGGGCTGGGGAAAACTGAGTACAACTAACGAAGCGGGGGCACAAAAATAGAAATCCCTAAAGATTATGTCTCTTCTATCCTTAATTGTTGCATAGAATGCTTCAGTGATAATCCTTATATCATTGACTATAAAGAGAGACTCATTAATGCACAAGAATGCACTCACAATTTGCAGGAACCGGTGGAAGAAGAAATTGATGAACCTGAAAGCTCATTGGATGAAAAAGAAGAGGAGAGTGATGAACAAAAGGAGGAAGAATGGATTAGCTACCCATGCCAACCTTCTAATGAGAGTAACTCTTTATCTCTTACACTATTTGATTGTCCTCCATGCTTACCGAAAGAGGTTGAATGTTATGTTCCTGTGGATTCTCTTGAAATTTTCACTATGAGTAAATCTTGTGAGAATAATTATACTACTGTTATTTATGATAATCCATGCTACTTTGATAAATCTTATGATAATGCTTTGTTTGTGCCTGATGTCGAAATGCATGGTACTAAAGAATTTTGCTTGGCAAATGTTTATGATAAAGCTTTAGATGATGGTTCTATGTTACTTGATGATATTAATTGTACTACTAATGAAAATGGGATTGGAGAGTTCTTGACTTATTCTATGAGTCCCATATCTCTTGAGATTGATCAACTACCTTGTTATATTATTAATAAAAGAAAATTTGAAAGTTTTAATTCCACTATTTTTGAGCTTGATAAAAATTATATGTTGGTGGATCATGAAAAGTATGCTGCATGTGATAGTTATATTGTTGAGTTTATTCATGAAGCTACTGAAAATTATTATGAGAGAGGAAAATATGGTTGTAGAAATTTGCATGGTACTAATACACCTCTCTATATGCTGAAATTGTTGAAGTTACACTTGTTCTATATTCCTATGCTTGTAACTTTGCTTTTCATGAACTTATTTATTTACAAGATTCCTATGCATAGGAAGCATGTTAGACTTAAATGTGTTATGGATTTGCCTTTTGATGCCCTCTTTTGCTTCAAATACTATTTCTTATGTGAGCATCATTAAAACTGCTGAGCCCATCTTAATGACTATAAAGAAAGAACTTCTTGGGAGATAACCCATGTGTTATTTTGCTACAGTACTTTGTTTTATATTTGTGTCTTGGAAGTTGTTTACTACTGTAGCAAACTCTCCTTATCTTAGTTTTGTGTATTGTTGTGCCAAGTGAAGCCTCTAATCGAAGGTTGATACTAGATTTGGATTTCTGCGCAGAAACAGATTTCTATCTGTCACGAATCTGGGCTGTTTTCTCTGTAGGTAACTCAGAAAAATATGCCAATTTACGTGTGTGTTCCTCAGATATGTACGCAACTTTCATTAGTTTTGAGTTTTCTGATTTGAGCAACGGAAGTATTTATTTAAAATTCGTCTTTACTGGCTGTTCTGTTTTGGCAGATTCTGTCTCTGTTTTTTGCATTGTCTCTTGTGGACTTTAAGCGAGGTTTTCTAGACGTAGAGAGCTGTAGCTAATGTTTTATTGAGTTCTTGCAATGTGTCAGTACAGGACCAAGGTGGATTCAATTTTTTTTTTTGAGTACTAACCCCTCTAATGAAGTTTATGAGAAGTTTGGTGTGAAGGAAGTTTTCAAGGGTCAAGAGAGGAGGATGATATATGATCAAGAAGAGTGAAAAGTCAAAGCTTGGGGATGCCCCCGTGGTTCATCCCTGCATATTTCAAGAAGACTCAAGCGTCTAAGCTTGGGGATGCCCAAGGCATCCCCTTCTTCATCAACTTATCAGGTTCCTCCCCTGAAACTATATTTTTATTCGGTCACATCATATGTGCTTTACTTGGAGCGTCTGTGTGCTTTTATTTTTGTTTGAATAAATTCGGATCCTAGCAATCCTTGTTTGGGAGAGAGACACGCTCCGCTTTTTCATATGAACACTTGTTCTTCGTTTTACTTTTAATGTTCAATGGTAAAAGTTGGAAGCTACAACACTTATGGTTATTTGGTTGGAAACAGAAAATGCCTCATAATGTCTTGGATAATTTGACACTTGGCAATTGTTTTGAGCTCTCAAGTAGATCATGATTAAGTTTTTTTTCATGTAGTTTAAACCTATTAGTGGAGAACTACTGTAGAGCTTGTTAAAATTGGTTGCATGATTGGTCTCTCTTAAGGTCTAGATATTTTCTGGTAAAAGTGTTTGAGCAACAAGGAAGACAATGTAGAGTATTATAATGCTTGCAATATGTTCTTATGTAAGTTTTGCTGTACCGGTTCATACTTGTGTTTGCTTCAAATAGCCTTGCTAGCCTAAGCCTTGTATCGAGAGGGAATACTTCTCATGCATCCAAATACTTGAGCCAACCACTATGCCATTTGTGTCCACCATACCTACCTACTATGTGGTATTTCCTGCCATTCCAAAGTAAATTGCTTGAGTGCTACCTTTAAACAATTCAAAATGCTTCTCAATTTGTGTTAATGTTTTATAGCTCATGAGGAAGTATGTGGTGTTTATCTTTCAATCTTGTTGGGCAACTTTCACCAATGGACTAGTGGCTTCATCCGCTTATCCAATAATTTTGCAAAAAGAGCTGGCAATGGGATTCCCAGTCCCAAATTAATTAACAAAAATAGACACTCCTCCATGGTATGTGATTGTTGGACGGCACCCGAAGGATTCGGTTAGCCATGGCTTGAGAAAGCAAAGGTGGGGAGGAGTATCATCATAATAAAACTAAAATAAAAAGGCACTCCTTCATGGTATGAGATTGTTGGCAGGCACCCGAGGATTCGGTTAGCCATGGTTTGTGAAAGAAAGGTTGGAAGGAGTGCCACCCAAAAAAATAAAATAAAATGGGAGCCGCTCTTTGAAGGTTTGTCTGGCGAGGGGGTTAGAGTGCCCACTACCATTCGTTGACAACAAAAAACACCTCTCAAAACTTTACTTTTATGCTCTCTTTATGTTTTCAAAACCAAAGCTCTAGCACAAATATAGCAATCAATGCTTCCCTCTGCGAAGGGCCTTTCTTTTACTTTATGTTGAGTCAGTTTACCTACTTCCTTCCATCTTAGAAGCAAACACTTGTGTCAACTGTGCATTGATTCTTACATACTTGCTTATTTGCATTCATCATATTACTTTATGTTGACAATATCCATGAGATATACATGTTGAAAGTTGAAAGCAACTGCTGAAACTTATATCTTCCTTTGTGTTGCTTCGATGCCTTTACTTTGAATTTATTGCTTTATGAGTTAACTCTTGTGCAAGACTTTTGATGCTTGTCTTGAAAGTACTCTTAATGAAAAGTTTTGCTATATGTTATCTATTTGTTAGCAACTATAGATCATTGCCTTGCGTCACTTCATTCATTTCATATGCTTTATAATAGTATGATCAACTGCTCGGGACGAGCAGGAACTAAGCTTGGGGATGCTGATACGTCTCCAACGTATCCATAATTTCTGTTGTTCCATGCTTGTTTTATGACAATACTTACATGTTTTGCTTGCACTTTATAATGTTTTTATGCGTTTTCCGGAACTAACCTATTAACAAGATGCCACAGTGCCAGTTCCTGTTTTCTGCTGTTTTTGGTTCCAGAAAGGCTGTTCGGGCAATATTCTCGGAATTGCACGAAATCAACGCCAAACCTCCTATTTTTCCCGGAAGGCTCCAGAACACCGAAGAAGAGTCGGAGAGGGGCCAGAGGGCCACCACACCATAAGGCGGCGCGGCCTGGCCTGGGCCCGCGCCAGCCTATGGTGAGGAGCCCCCAGGCACCCTCCTGCGCCGCCTCTTCGCCTATAAAACCCCTTTCGACCTAAAAACGCAGTACCTTTTGACGAAACTCCAGAAATACTCCAGGGGCGCCGCCGCCATCGCGAAACTCCAATTCGGGGGACAGAAGTATCTGTTCCGGCACCCTGCCGGGACGGGGAAGTGCCCCCGGAAGCCATCTCCATCGACGCCACCACCTCCATCATGCTCCGTGAGTAGTCCCCCCATGGACTACGGGTTCTAGCAGTAGCTAGTTGGTATTCTCTCCTCCATGTACTTCAATACAATGATCTCATGAGCTGCCTTACATGATTGAGATTCATCTAATGTAATCGGTGTTGTGTTTGTTGGGATCCGATGGATGATACATTATGATTAGTCTATCTATAAAGTTTGTGAAGTTATTGTTGCTGCAATCTTGTTATGCTTAATGCTTGTCACTAGGGCCCGAGTGGCATGATCTTAGATTTGAGCTTTATAATTATTGCTTAGATTGTATCTACAAGTTGTATGCACATGTTGCTGTCCGGAACCAAAGGCCCCGAAGTGACAGAAATCGGGACAACCGGAGGGGATGGCGGTGACGTGAGGGACACATGTTTTCACCAAGTGTTAATGCTTTGCTCTGGTACTCTATTAAAAGGAGTACCTTAATATCCAGTAGATTCCCTTGAGGCCCGGCTGCCACCGGCTGGTAGGACAAAAGATGTTGTGCAAGTTTCTCATTGAGAGCATGTACGACTATATATGGAAAACATGCCTACATGATTAATGATCTTGATATTCTATCTTAATGCTTTGATTCCTATCAATTGCCCAACTGTAATTTGTTCACCCAACACTTGTCACTTATTGGAGAGTTACCACTAGTGTAGATCGCTGGGAACCCCGGTCCATATCTCATCATCATATACTTGTTCTACGTGTCATTGGAAGTAGTATCAACTATTTTCCGGTGCCATTGCTCTTGTGTTACTGTTGCTGTGTTACTATTACTATTGCTCTCATATTACTGTTGCTTTTACATCACCCCTGTTGCTAGTGCTTTTTCAGGTGCAGCTGAATTGACAACTCAGTTGTTAAGGCTTATAAGTATTCTTTACCTCCCCTTGTGTCGAATCAATAAATTGGGATTTACTTCCCGTGAAGACTGCTGCGATCCCCTATACTTGTGGGTTACCACCGCTGCGCGGAGGTCCCGCGCGATACTGAAATGCGCACCATGTAGCTGCTTCACAAAAAAAGGCCCTTCCGGCACCCCGAAAATGGAAAAACCGTCGCCCGTGGTTCGGATTGGAAATCCGCGACCGGGGCCTTGCTTCCCATCCTAAGGCCCACGCACGTGCCAAATATGGCCTCATTCCGACAAACTATGTGGTGAAACGAGCCGTTTCCTACTCATTTCCCCTAAAAGCCATAGAACTCCGGACGAGATAGCCCTGTTCGTGAAGGGTTTTTCAAGATAATTGCCGTATCCCAGTTCCGTCTTTTGCAGTGGTTACTAGGACACATAAAATGATGCCACGCGGCTCCGCTCGAATTTTTGGCTCCGTTTACTTTGCTAACTGTGCAAAACGGGGCCGCCGGGACATGCGGTATGGCCGTACCGGGCGCGCGCGTGCACCCGTCCGCCAACGCGCGAAACGGAAAACATTTAGCACATAAAATGATGCATCCTAGACCTAAAAACATTTTTCCCTCCATTTATTGAGCGAAGGAAAGTGTCACCCCAGTTCAAATCCGGTCAGTTTCCTGCGGATTCGGCGGGACACCGCAGAAAGCGGGAGGGATTCCCAGATGGCTGCCGCGCGCATATGGCATGTGATAGGTGGTGCGTAGGAGGTATACTACCGCTGCGCGGAGGTCCCGCGCGATACTGAAATGCGCACCATGTAGCTGCTTCACAAAAAAAAGCCCTTCCGGCACCCCGAAAATGGAAAAACCGTCGCCCGTGGTTCGGATTGGAAATCCGTGACCGGGGCCTTGCTTCCCATCCTAAGGCCCACGCACGTGCCAAATATGGCCTCGTTCCGACAAACTATGTGGTGAAACGGGCCGTTTCCTACTCATTTCCCCTAAAAGCCATAGAACTCCGGACGAGATAGCCCTGTTCGTGAAGGGTTTTTCAAGATAATTGCCGTATCCCTGTTCTGTCTTTTGCAGTGGTTACTAGGACACATAAAATAACGCCACTCGGCTCCGCTCGAATTTTTGGCTCCGTTTACTTTGCCAATTGTGCAAAACGGGGCCGCCGGGACATGCGGTATGGCCGTACCGGGCGTGCGGTTGCACCCGTCCGCCAACGCGTGAAACGGAAAACATTTAGCACATAAAATGACGCGTCCTCGACCTAAAAACATTTTTCCCTCCATTTATTGAGCGAAGGAAAGTGTCGCCCCAGTTCAAATCCGGCCAGTTTCCAGCGGATTCGGCGGGACACCGCAGGAAGCGGGAAGGATACCCAGATGGCTGCCGCGTGCATATGGCATGTGATAGGTGGTGCGTAGGAGGTATCCTACCACTGCGCGGAGGTCCCGCGCGATACTGAAATGCGCACCATGTAGCTGCTTCACAAAAAAAGGCCCTTCCGGCACCCCGAAAATGGAAAAACCGTCGCCCGTGGTTCGGATTGGAAATCCGCGACCGGGGCCTTGCTTCCCATCCTAAGGCCCACGCACGTGCCAAATATGGCCTCATTCCGACAAACTATGTGGTGAAACGAGCCGTTTCCTACTCATTTCCCCTAAAAGCCATAGAACTCCGGACGAGATAGCCCTGTTCGTGAAGGGTTTTTCAAGATAATTGCCGTATCCCAGTTCCGTCTTTTGCAGTGGTTACTAGGACACATAAAATGATGCCACGCGGCTCCGCTCGAATTTTTGGCTCCGTTTACTTTGCTACCTGTGCAAAACGGGGCCGCCGGGACATGCGGTATGGCCGTACCGGGCGCGCGCGTGCACCCGTCCGCCAACGCGCGAAACGGAAAACATTTAGCACATAAAATGATGCATCCTAGACCTAAAAACATTTTTCCCTCCATTTATTGAGCGAAGGAAAGTGTCACCCCAGTTCAAATCCGGTCAGTTTCCTGCGGATTCGGCGGGACACCGCAGAAAGCGGGAGGGATTCCCAGATGGCTGCCGCGCGCATATGGCATGTGATAGGTGGTGCGTAGGAGGTATACTACCGCTGCGCGGAGGTCCCGCGCGATACTGAAATGCGCACCATGTAGCTGCTTCACAAAAAAAGCCCTTCCGGCACCCCGAAAATGGAAAAACCGTCGCCCGTGGTTCGGATTGGAAATCCGTGACCGGGGCCTTGCTTCCCATCCTAAGGCCCACGCACGTGCCAAATATGGCCTCGTTCCGACAAACTATGTGGTGAAACGGGCCGTTTCCTACTCATTTCCCCTAAAAGCCATAGAACTCCGGACGAGATAGCCCTGTTCGTGAAGGGTTTTTCAAGATAATTGCCGTATCCCTGTTCTGTCTTTTGCAGTGGTTACTAGGACACATAAAATAACGCCACTCGGCTCCGCTCGAATTTTTGGCTCCGTTTACTTTGCCAATTGTGCAAAACGGGGCCGCCGGGACATGCGGTATGGCCGTACCGGGCGTGCGGTTGCACCCGTCCGCCAACGCGTGAAACGGAAAACATTTAGCACATAAAATGACGCGTCCTCGACCTAAAAACATTTTTCCCTCCATTTATTGAGCGAAGGAAAGTGTCGCCCCAGTTCAAATCCGGCCAGTTTCCAGCGGATTCGGCGGGACACCGCAGGAAGCGGGAAGGATACCCAGATGGCTGCCGCATGCATATGGCATGTGATAGGTGGTGCGTAGGAGGTATCCTACCACTGCGCGGAGGTCCCGCGCGATACTGAAATGCGCACCATGTAGCTGCTTCACAAAAAAAGCCCTTCCGGCACCCCGAAAATGGAAAAACCATCGCCCGTGGTTCGGATTGGAAATCCGCGACCGGGGCCTTGCTTCCCATCCTAAGGCCCACGCACGTGCCAAATATGGCCTCGTTCCGACAAACTATGTGGTGAAACGGGCCGTTTCCTACTCATTTCCCCTAAAAGCCATAGAACTCCGGACGAGATAGCCCTGTTCGTGAAGGGTTTTTCAAGATAATTGCCGTATCCCAGTTCCGTCTATTGCAGTGGTTACTAGGACACATAAAATGACGCCACGCGGCTCCGCTCGAATTTTTGGCTCCGTTTACTTTGCCAACTATGCAAAACAGGGCCGCCGGGACATGCGGTATGGCCGTACCGGGCGCGCGCGTGCACCCGTCCACCGACGCGCGAAACGGAAAACATTTAGCACATAAAATGACACGTCCTAGACCTAAAAACATTTTTCCCTCCATTTATTGAGCGAAGGAAAGTGTCGTCCCAGTTCAAATCCGGTCAGTTTCCAGCGGATTCGGTGGGACACCGCAGGAAGCGGGAGGGATTCCCAGATGGCTGCCGCGCGCATATGGCATGTGATAGGTGGTGCGTAGGAGGTATCCTACCGCTGCGCGGAGGTCCCGCGCGATACTGAAATGCGCACCATGTAGCTGCTTCACAAAAAAAAAGCCCTTCCGGCACCCCGAAAATGGAAAAACCATCGCCCCAGGTTCGGATTGGAAATCCGCGACCGGGGCCTTGCTTCCCATCCTAAGGCCCACACACGTGCCAAATATGGCCTCGTTCCGACAAACTATGTGGTGAAACGGGCCGTTTCCTACTCATTTCCCCTAAAAGCCATAGAACTCCGGACGAGATAGCCCTATTCGTGAAGGCTTTTTCAAGATAATTGCCGTATCCCAGTTCCGTCTGTTGCAGTGGTTACTAGGACACATAAAATGACGCCACGCGGCTCCGCTCGAATTTTTGGCTCCGTTTACTTTGCCAACTGTGCAAAACGGGGCCACCGGGACATGCGGTATGGCCGTACCGGGCGCGCGCGTGCACCCGTCCGCCAACGCGTGAAACGGAAAATATTTAGCACATAAAATGACGCGTCCTAGACCTAAAAACATTTTTTCCTCCATTTATTGAGCGAAGGAAAGTGTCGCCCCAATTCAAATCCGGTCAGTTTCCACCGGATTCGGCGGGACACCGCATGAAGCGGGAGGGATTCCCAGATGGCTGCCGCGCGCATATGGCATGTGATAGGTGGTGCGTAGGAGGTATCCTACCGCTGCGCGGAGGTCCCGCGCGATACTGAAATGCGCACCATTTAGCTGCTTCACAAAAAAAGCCCTTCCGGCACCCCGAAAATGGAAAAACCGTCGCCCCTGGTTCGGATTGGAAATCCGCGACCGGGGCCTTGCTTCCCATCCTAAGGCCCACGCACGTGCCAAATATGGCCTCGTTCCGACAAACTATGTGGTGAAACAAGCCGTTTCCTACTCATTTCCCCTAAAAGCCATAGAACTCCGGACGAGATAGCCCTATTCGTGAAGGGTTTTTCAAGATAATTGCCGTATCCCAGTTCCGTCTTTTGCAGTGGTTACTAGGACACATAAAATTACGCCACGCGGCTCCGCTCGAATTTTTGGCTCCGATTACTTTGCCAACTGTGCAAAACGGGGCCGCCGGGACATGCGGTATGGCCGTACCAATGGATCCCTAGGGCGGGGACCCTGCAGATCTACCCCTATAGCTTTTTCTGTGCGAGGGTTTACCAATGGATTTTTTATTTGCTTTGCTTTGTTTAGGACATATGCACATGGAAACCATAGGTTTGGAATGAAATAGGCCCCGGATGAGCCGTAGCAGGAGTTTCCACATACAGATCCTGGATTTTATTAAGTGCGAGCCCATGTATGCGGAAACCGTCAACGCTGGGTACATGCAAGGTTAGACAAACCTTACATCACACTTGTACACATATGTTAGGGACAAATGCAAGTTTTCAAGCGATTCTGACGCTCCGGTGATCTGTATCTTGGGAAACCCTAGGGCGGGGACCCTGCAGATCTACCCCTATAGCTTTCTCCGTGCGAGGGTTTACCAATGGATTTTTTTATTTGCTTTGCTTTGTTTAGGACATATGCACATGGAAACCATAGGTTTGGAAAGAAATAGGCCCCGGATGAGCCGTAGCAGGAGTTTCCACATACAGATCCTGGATTTTACCAAGTGCGGGCCCATGTATGCGGAAATCGTCAACGCCGGGTACATGCAAGGTTATAAAAACCTTACATCACACTTGTACACATATGTTAGGGACAAATGCAAGTTTTCAAGCGATTCCGACGCTCCGGTGATCTGTATCTTGGGAAACCCTAGGGCGGGGACCCCGCAGATCTACCCCTATAGCTTTCTCCGTGTGAGGGTTTACCAATGGACTTTTTTACTTGCTATGGTTTGTTTAGGACATATGTACATGGAAACCATAGGTTGGGCATACTTTACCATAAAATAGGCTCTGTTTGAGCCGTGGCGGGAGTTTCCACATACAGATCCTGGATTTTACCAAGTGCTAGCCCATGTATGCGGAAATCATCAACGCCGGGTACATGCAAGGTTAGCCAAACCTTACATCACACTTGTACATATATGTTAGGGGCAGATGCAAGTTTTCCAACAATTCTGACGCTCCGGTGATCTGTATCTTGGGAAACCCTAGGACGGGGACCCCCAGATCTACCCCTATAGCTTTCTCCGTGCGAGAGTTTACCAATGTAATTTTTTAATTGTTTTGGTTTATTTAGGACATATGTACATGGAAACCATAGGTTGGGCATACTTTACCATAAAATAGGCTCTGTTTGAGCCATGGCGGGAGTTTCCACATACAGATCCTGGATTTTACCAAGTGCTAGCCCATGTATGCGGAAATCGTCAACGCCGAGAACATGCAAGGTTATCCAAACCTTACATCACACTTGTACATATATGTTAGGGGCAGATGCAAGTTTTCCAACAATTCTGACGCTCCGGAGATCTGTATCTTGGGAAACCCTAGGACGGGGACCCCCCAGATCTACCCCTATAGCTTTCTCCGTGCGAGAGTTTGCCAATGTAATTTTTTACTTGTTTTGGTTTATTTAGGACATATGTACATGGAAACCATAGGTTGGGCATACTTTACCATAAAATAGGCTCCATTTGAGCCGTGGCGGGAGTTTCCACATACAGATCCTGGATTTTACCAAGTGTTAGCCCATGTATGCGGAAATCGTCAACAACGGGTACATCCAAGGTTAGCCAAACCTTACATCACACTTGTAGACATATGTTATGGGCATATGCAAGTTTTCCAGCGATTCCGACGATCCGATGGTCTGTATCTTGAAAAACCCTAGGGCGGGGACCCCGCAGATCTACCCCTTTAGCTTTCTCCGTGTGAGGGTTTACCAATGGACTTTTTTACTTGCTTTGGTTTGTTTAGGACATATGTACATGGAAACCATAGGTTGGGCATACTTTACCATAAAATAGGCTCTGTTTGAGCCGTGGCGGGAGTTTCCACATACAGATCCTGCATTTTACCAAGTGCTAGCCCATGTATGCGGAAATCGTCAACGCCGGGTACATGCAAGGTTAGCCAAACCTTACATCACACTTGTACATATATGTTAGGGGCAGATGCAAGTTTTCCAACAATTCTGACGCTTCGATGATCTGTATCTTGGGAAACCCTAGGGCGGGGACCCCGCAGATCTACCCCTAGGGTTAGGGTTAGGGTTAGAGTTAGGGTTAGCAATGTATGTGGAAACCCTAGGGTTAGGGTTAGGGTTAGAGTTAGGGTTAGGGTTAGAGCTAGGGTTAGAGTTATGGTTAGGGAAACCGTAGGGCGGGGACCCCGCACATCTACCCATATGTACATCGATAGCAAATGTTGGGCCTAGTGGCTCCGGTTGACCCGTCTGCGAAGAGCGTCACTCGTGCGAAGAGCGTCACTCGTGGGGACCATGCAAATCTACCCCTAGGGTTAGGGTTAGCAATGGACTTTTTTCCTTTTTGGAGGACATATGTACATCGATAGAAGATGTTGAGCCTACTGGCTCCAGTCGATCCATCTGCGAAGTGCGTCACTCGTGAGACCTAGCTACATATGGCATCTACCATTTTTCCCATTAAAAAAGAACCATTTTTACATAACTCATACTACTACATAAATAAATACAAACATAATATAAAGTAAAGGAGAGAGAAGAAAATAGAAAAAAAACTAAGCCGAGGGTGGCCGTCGGCATAGGTAGGTCATGCACTATGCCGAGGGGCACCCTCGGCGCCTCGCTGACGCCGTAACCGGGCCGTCACACGCGGAGCAGCTGTGCAGTAGACGCAGGCACTACGCCGACGGCCGTTTGTACGCCGAGGGTGGCCGTCGGCGTATGGTGCTCTACGTCGAGGGTACGACTACGCCGAGGGGCTCGTTGGGCCGCTGCCCTGGACCGGACGTACGCCGACGGCCCCGACATTTGGCCGTCGGCGTACGCCACGGACGTCGGCGCAGCGCGCCATTCCCGTAGTGCCTGTACAACGATGCCATCCTGATTGCATTCACAATTGGTTTCATTAGCACATGGATGATTCAGAATTAAAGATGATTCAGGAAAATCACTTGTATGGTGGGAAACCCATGCCCTAGATGGAGGTGATGTTGAGGTCGGGAGCCTTGATGGTGATGTCCTTTGTAATATTGTGATCCAAATTCATAAGAAGACTAACTTCTATGGAGCGAAGCAAGGCCCATCGTGTGGCAGGCCTATTTACACCTCTTGCAGGCCCTTGGTTAGGTTTAATCGCTTCATAAGATACCACACGGCGTTTGTAAACACTTCCTGATATTGTGAAGTTTTGCTGGCTCAGGTCCGTGGTTTTTTTTATCTCTCTTTGTTGCATACGGACGGTTTCCACGTTAAAATCGTGTGTCCCCAATGTGTTTTCTTATTCGTTCTTTGTTATTTGCTTGTCGCGTTCGTAACAAGTGGTATCAGAGCCTAATTTTCAATCTAGGGTATGCAACATGTCTTCCTTGAAGTTCGATCTACCGCAACTGGACTAGGCCACAAGATTTTCAATGTTGAAAGTGAAGATGAGGACGATTCTAGACCAAACTTATGATCTGGATGAAGCACTCGAAGGATCCAGCAAGTCCAATCCAAAGACATGGACCGATGAAGAAAAGAGAAGGACCATAAGGTTTTGTCTTTAATTCATCTTCATCTATCCAATAATATTTTGCAGGAAGTGTTGCTAGAGAAATTGCAGCAGTCCTATGGTTTAAACTGGAATATATCTTCATGTTCAAAGATCTAACCACTAAGACGCACACGAAGATGAAATTGTTCTCGCACAAGTTACAAGAATATGCATCGGTGATGAATCACCTATCTATCTTAAGAGAGATCGTTTCTGACTTGCTATACATGGAGGTAAAGTATGAAGATGCGGATCTCGCTCTTCTACTGTTAGTCTCATTGCTAGTTTCTCTATGAATTTCCGAGACACCATGTTGTTTAGCCATGGTGAACTAAACCTTGCCGAAGTTTATGAGGTCCTCCAAAAGAGGGAAAATATTAAAACTATGGTGCAGCCAGACGCGTCGTTATCTAAGGCACTGCAGGTCTGAGGCATGCGTGAGCAAAAGAAGCAACAACAGCTACAATAAAGATAAGAGCAAGACCGATAGAGATAGCTCAAAGTCCAAGGGATGAGACAAGTTCTGCAGGTATTGTAAGAAATATAATCACAATATTGATGACAGTTGAAAGCTGCAGAACAAAGAGAAAAGAAATGGTACTGACCAACCGAAGAACTAATATTCATGGAAAGGTTGCTAAATTTTGGACCTTCTCAATTTTTTGCAAAACACAAAAAACCATTTGAAATTTTCAAATTCTCATTTGGATTTCCATCTGCCTCTCCGATTTTCAAACCATGGCCAGATTTGAGAACATTTTCTTTCAAGTTTTTCTATTTTGAGTATATGTCATGAGGTGATCCTCCACCAAAAATCCCAACCACACATATGGCCCTTGAGTATTTTCTTTATCCAGATAAAGAAAAACCCTAAACCCTAGCTTTACAAAGGAACCACCATGAAGAAGTCACTGGAATTTCTACAAAATTCATGGGTAACCCCTAGTACCGCTAGCAACCAAATATAAACAAATATGGCCTAGTCACTTTGGGCCAACCTCTTCAAAATGCAGCCCTTTGTTTCTACAATTTTCAATACCTTGCACCAAAATAGTTTACTAATTATTTTTCCAAAATGAGCCAGTGCTCAAAATAGACACCTATCAGGTAGATAAACATCATACCAAAACCTTAGGGTCAGATCATGTCAAAAACTCCTGAAAAGGGCCATCTTCATTTTCAGCTGGTTTGGGTTTTTCAATTTGTTTTGCATTACCAAGTTTCAAATTAGCCAAAACCATAGTTTGCAAAAATGTAGCGTTTTTTGAATTCTACATCCATTGGTGAAAATCTTAAAATTTTATCTTTTAAAAAACTTACCTTTTTATTCAGTGCAAGTTTTTGTCTGTTATGAATTTTCATACTTTTTGGTTTACCAAGTTTCGAGTTTGACAAAACTCTGGTTTACAAACTTGTTGGATTTTAAGTTTAGCGCATCCCAATGAAAACCCCATCTATTTTGAGCTTCCTACCCCTCACACCAGCACGATTCCGTCCCTGTCATGCATAGGGATTGTCACCGGCGGTGACCATCGCCAAGCGGCGGCGCCACTGGCGCTCCCCCCGCCCCTGCTTCCCCTCAGCCTTCACCACGCCGCCACGTAGCCCTACCAGCCGCCCCATCGGCGTGGACACAACAGAGATGATCTGCGCCCGCCTTGCTCGATCACTTCCTCTGCGCCGCCTGCTCCTTGTCTCCGCCTTACCCTGCTCCTGCACCACCCTGTCTTCCCTGCCCCCCACCTCGGTGGCTAGTGTCAAGCTTATCCACCACACGGGTGTCGCCACCACCCACCTCCAGTCATAGCACCGCTCCCACCCTATAAAAGGAGCACCTTACGCCCTCACATTCCTCGCACCACCTCTCCCTCCCATGTACCCCACCCAGCATCCCGCCCTACATCGCTAGCGCCATCTACCTCTACAACCGTCATCCTCGGAGAAGAAGGCTTCGATGCCGCCCTTTCACCTCCAAGCCTGAGCCGTACCTCATTCGACGCGCCGTTTGATTCGCCATCGATTGGTCCAGGTCTTGCACCCCCTCTCCCCCTACATCACCGGCGGAGTCCGTCGGCCACCTCTGTCAGCTGCTTTGTTTTTCAAATATTTTCTGAAGACGATTTTAAATCCATTTTTTGGCCTATTTTGAAATGCAATATTTCCTAAATAAAGCTCAGAAATATCTAAAACCTTTTGCATTGGTTTTCAAATAAAATGTTGTTTCATTTTCCACAGGTTTGAGATTTTTATGATTTTATTGCAAACACAAGTATGAAATGCCATGTTCAGCTATTAACAGCTGGAAAAACAATCTTGTCTAGATCTTAACCAGCCTTGCACAGTTGCACCTTTGGAGTTGAATCAGAGCACTACCCTATCGAGGAAGGAAAGCATCAACACTTTCTCTACTCTTTTAATAACTTGGAAAATTTTACTTTATGCTCAGGACTTTACTTTCCACACTGCATATCGTATGCCATCTATGCATGGGTTGCCCTTGAGTGATTTTATTTATGCAATAATAACAACCCTCATGCCTATGATTGTTTGGATCTTCTCCTCCGCCAAAACTTGGTTGGCATAGGCCAGCTTTACTTTTTGACTCAGGAACCCTTCTTTTACTCCTTTAGACCTTTTCATTCTCAAAACTTGGTTGGGGTATGCCTGCTTTACTTTTTGACTCCAGGAGCTTTTCATTTTTTTTTTTGGACTTTCTCCTCTGTCAAAACTTGGTTGGCATAGGCCAGCTTTACTTTTTGACCCCATGAGTATTTGCCTTTATTTGCTTCTCCACTTCTTCACCGAGGCTAGATGCAGACGAATGTCGGCCAATGATCCTCGGGGTTAGGAGCATTTGCGTTATTGCTTCTTGTTCTCCCCCTCCTCTCGGAGCACGAGAACCATTTGCCTTTATTGTGTGAAGGTATCCTACATGCCCGACTCCCCACTTCCTGGTCAAAGACCGGACGAAATTACCGCCAAAGACCTGCGCATGGAGGAATGGTTGCTTAATAGTTTGCTAAGAACAACTCTACCAACCTAGTTCCACTCACTAAACAACTTCAACAGTACTAAGTTTTATTTTCCATGTCAACTAAAGAAAACTGGAACATATTCTATCTCTATGCTATAGTAGCATTTAGTCCATCATGATCATCCTACTCTTTAAGGATTGCATTAATCTTGTCTAAATGGAGATAATCACCTCCGTCGACAAGATTAACCGATCGCGTTATCAAGCATTGTCCATGGAAAAACATAGTTTAGTACCACTATTCAAGCCTTTTCCGATGCCACCCATATTGGAAGGCTTGGTTGGTGACTGAGAGAGTGCGGTCGGGGCTATGTTCTGCGAAGGTCCTAGAGTTAGGTGACCCTCACCGGGTGGAGGGCGTTCCGGTTTCACTTCTACATAAGTTTAGATGTAGGTCTAGACGGTGGCTAGGTGAGTGTCTTGGTAGAGCAAAAAGCTATGTAAATGAGACTTGCTCATGTACGGCTGCCGGCTTGCAACCGGGAGTGTCGAGTGAGTGGAGGGCATTTAGACGGGAGATGATTGCAACCTCTCAAGAGTAAAATCTAGTTCTAGCCTTGTCCCTAGGATAAAGGACACGTCTGGTCATTGTCACACTATGGGTTTGGTCGTGTCGAAAATGGATAAACTACTAAAATCTATCCACTTTATTTGTTGTTGAATCATGAGGTTGAGACGAGTTTGTTATGTGGTTATGCTATGTTGTTCCGAGAATATTTATTATCAATACCTCGAACCGCAGCGACAAGGTAAGTGGGTAAGTTCAGAACAACCCTTAAGCTTGGTCCCACATTTTGTTTCTGTACTTATGCCATGCCATATAGACCTTATTTTCATTTATGGCTTGCTGAGTATATTCAAACGTGCTCACTCCTTCCTGCTTTACTAACATAGGTAGATGTCGCCGCCCAGGTGCCCGAGTGCTTCATGTACGAGAACTAGGATCCGTGTCCCAGTCAGAACCCTATCGGTCTTACTTCTTAGAAGTTTCCGGCTTCCACCCAATAAAGTCTACGTCCCCGCTGCCAAACTGTACTAGAGGCTCAAGAATCATGTCCAATGAATAACGCGAATATTTTTGTGTGCGCATGTTGCGCGACAGAACTCCTATCCGTCTTGTGTAATAAGAACCTTTTTATCTTCCGCTTCCATATATTGGTCTTGTCTTTGTTTGCGTCCCTGCCCGTGTTTTGGGACGCGAATGGGGGATATCTCGATCCAAAGATTGAGGTGTCACAAAGCTTGGTATCAAAGCGTGACTTGCCGCAGGACACCCCTAGAAATGGAAGCCATATAGAGTCCTAGTTTACTTCAATGCATATAGGTTGTCTAATGGAAACAACTCCGTGTGTACCACCTCGTTGGGATTTCAAGTGCAGAATGTTGTAGCAAGCGTCTATTCTCTACTTAGGTGACTCGAGTGTTTATATCGAACTCCCGGGAAATTGGTAAGAGGTTTTTCTTCTTCTCCTCTTCTAGCAACCTATAAAGCAAATTTTTTGTCTTGTGTCCCCAACTCCACCGTGTGGTTGTCAAC
Organism: Lolium perenne; assembly: GCF_019359855.2. NCBI lineage: Eukaryota > Viridiplantae > Streptophyta > Magnoliopsida > Poales > Poaceae > Lolium > Lolium perenne. The sequence continues at coordinate 49,383,411 of NC_067244.2, forward strand.
CACAAGATTTGTATTAGTAATATAAAATATAAATGTAAATAAAACAAAGTAAAGTAAGTAAACTAAGAATAAAAGATAAAGACATTGTAATGGATAGTTGTTTTGGGTTTTGTGTGTTTTTGGGGTTTTGGTGGAAGGATATATTTAAACTTACCCCTATTTTCAGAGGCATTGCTTCATGTAAAATTGGTACTGGATCCTCTGCTTTTTTTGTGAAACACAGTACAAACACAGACGGTCACTTACACGCGCATACACTCACCCCTATGAACGGACACACGCACATCCTACCCCTACGAGCACCTCCAGAAGACAAAACCGGCGGATTGGATCTTGAAATTGATGAAGTCACCACAGACGCCTCCCACTAAATGTTGTGATAGGATGAAATTAACTCTTCGAAATTTGCAAGAGTCTTCTCTTATACAGTACTAAGAATGAAGATATATCTGTGCAAGACTTCCTATATCTACAAGAAGACATTTAGAAATAATTCCATTGCCAGTTTCCCTTGAAGCACTTGAGGAAGTTCATTCTCTCCAACATCTGTCAGCTCATGTGGAGCTCACTGCCGATTCTCAAGACTCCTGATCCTATGTGTGGGATCCGGCACATACTCGTCTAGATTATTCTACAAATTATTTTTTCGGAAATTCAAGGCTATGGAAATCCAAATGCATACCAAAGTTAAAATTATTCAGTTTGTTTTTTGAGGGAAGTGAAAATTCTTCTATTGTCTTGTTCTGTCAGATAGAGTTTTTTTTTTTTTGAAATGAGGGTCTGCCCCGGTTTCTGCATCATGACGATGCACACAACCCTTTATTAAAAATAGGTTCCGAGTAGTATTGTTTACAAATCACGCATCATCAAGGATTGATACAAGAATCAACCATCGAAAGAAACACATACTAAGACTACATATCAACATAGCCTTCTAGTATGTCGCCAACCAGCCTGGCACAAGATATGCTGAGCGACCATCAGGAGCCGTGTGCATTCAGAAACCATGGCATCCCGCTGCCCCTCCAGAGAGAGTAGAGCCCAAAGTTGGACCCAATGGGAAACCATATGGATAACCTGCAAGAAATGAAAAGAAGGTTTTTTTATAAAAAAATATATCATTCCTGATCCTCCAAATAGACCAACATAAAGCAGAAACCCCAACCCGAATATATGCCTTAGATTGTCTATCTACTCCATTTAACCAATTACCAAACATATTAGTAATATTGGTGGGAGGTGGAAGGTCATAAGTAAAATTCACCGTACGCCATAAGAGTTTAGCTAAAGGGCATTCAATAAAAAGGTGTTGAATAGTCTCCTGTTCCCCACAGAAGACACATTTTGTACACCCATTCCAATGATGGTTAGCTAGATTATCTTTGGTTAACAACACCTTATTACTCAAGAACCACATGCAAATCTTAACTTTTAGCGGAATTTTAACCTTCCATAGATATTTTCTCAGAAAGGGGTATGGTCGCACATAAGATCTTCATACATCGACTTCACTGTAAACAAACCATTAGATGTCAAATTCCAGACAAAACGATCATCCTGTTCATTCAACTGTACCATCATTAGTTTCCGACATAATTGCAATCATTAAGTCCATTTATTACCATTTAACACTCTACGAAACGTAATATTCAGCGGCGACTGACCTAGTACATGTGCAACCGTGAAATTCTTGTGGTGGACAATATTATATAGATACCGATACTATTGAGCCAAAGAAGTCTTGCCTAACCAGGTATCTTCCCAAAAGCGAGTACTGCTACCATTACCCACTTATAAAAAAAAACCCTAGAAAAAAACTCCTGTTTGACCTCCATTAGACCTTTCCAGAATGGGAAGTCAATAGGTCTCACTTGAACCTCCGATAATGTCTTGTGTCTTAGGTATTTATTATGTAGCAATTCCTGCCACACCCCGTCCTCATTAAGAAGTCTAAAAAGCCACTTACTCAATAAACATCTGTTTTTGATTTGAAGAACTTCAATACCTAAGCCCCCTTGATCTTTAGGTCTACAAACCATGTTCCATTTTGTAAGCCGGTATTTTCTTTTGTTTTCGTCGGACTGCCAAAAAAATCTAGATCTATAGAAGTCCAAACGTTTCCTTACCCCAACAGGTATTTGCAGGAAAGACAACATAAACATCGGTAAGCTAGTTAATACTGAATTAATAAGAACTAACCTATCACCATAGGATAGTAACTTCCCTTTCCAGCATCCTAATTTACTCTCAAACCGTGTTTCTACCGGATACCAATCAGAATTTTTGAGTTTCTTGTAATGGTGTTTGACACGAGAAAAACGTCCGTGAAAGACGGACGCGCTACGTTGAGGGGGAGGATGGTAGCGTGTTTCTCTCATGCGCCGGGGTAAAATAAAGAAATGCGGGCGTGCCAGTGTACCGTAGTACACGAGAAAAAGATAGGGAAGCGTGCATTTCATTAATCTCTCTTGGAGAAACAAAGTACAAGTTCCCGCATATAGAGCGCTCCATGGCCTGCTTGCGCGGCCAGCCTGACTATGGAGATTGCGATCTCCTGGTTCCCGGGGCCTCGGAAGGCACCCGGTTAATTACTCCCGCGGGTTACGCCGCGAGACACCTCCGATTAAGCCGTGTGGTCGTCTTCGTCGTCTTCGCTTCATGTCCTCCATGCATGCTGTGGTGGTGGTGTGTGTGGGCGGCGGCAGAGCCCGTGTCCTCGTCGGTACACGCGCCGCATGTAGCGTGGCCTTTGCTCCGGCCACGCCCGCCTTCGTCGTCACGCCTCGTCGGTCTTGACGTCGTTGGTGTAGTTGTAGTTGAAGCAGCATGGGTCCACTCAGCCGGGACTTCTCGACGACCGGTGGCGTCATTGGGGCGCGCAAGGGGTATACCTCGCGGGAGTATGTTGTCGATGGAGATCGGTGTCGGTGTGAAAACCGACACATGCGCAAGTTGGTGTAGCCAGTGTGGTCGGCGCCTCGTCTTGGACCAACGCCAAGTTGATGGCTGTCGGCGTAGACAAGATCGCCGTCTCACAGGCTCTCGGGAGAGAATGGTATCGGAGGCGGCATATCGCCTCGGAAGGTAGCCGTGCGGATGCCAACGCGCCAAGGGTGGCTCTCATGTTGGTGGTGAAGTGGTTGTTAATTATCGACGCTGTTGATCAACACGCCGAGGCGCTCACTCGCTAGGTGCGATTTTAGCATGGCGAGCATAATCACGCACGTCCAAGGCCGCGCCATGCCACACCCGCGTATCTGCAAGCTCACGTGAAGATGTCCAGCGTAGCCTAGACGCGGGCATGGAACATTCACGTATGCATGTCTGGGTATACACAGTATGTGTCCATTTGGACTTGTTCGCTGTAGGAAGCCGATCGTGCCGAGCTGGGCACGCAATGCCTCAACATGCACGAACAGCTCGTGCCGCGCGATGCACACCCGCAGGCTCTCTGCCAAAGCGTCGCGGCATGGGATTCCTCCACCCGGTCTTAGCTATGTATGGAGTCATGGCGCATGCAGCACCGGTTGAGGCGTCTCCGGTCGCGGCTGGCTTGACATAGTAAGCAAGGCAACGGGCTACGCCAGCAGCTCATCATGCCGCAGTCCTCGCCAGACCCGCATCGCAGCAGCGATAGCACCAGGCAGCATGCTGGCAGCTTGAGCACCGTCCGCCAGGCTGCACGCCGGCATGCTGGGCACGAACTCGTCGTCATCGCACCCCGCGGTATGATGGAGATGGCGCCGTGCTGGCACGGCAGCAACCACATCGCGTACGTCGTCGTCGTGGCTCGCGTGTGCCGTGAAGATGGTGCCGCGCTGCCCGCCGGCAGCCCCGGCACGGATGTTGTCGCTGCACCGCGCCGGTGGTGGAGATAGCGCCGCGCTACACGCCGGCAGCCCCGTCAAAGTCGTCGTTGTCCAGCTCGTGGGCGCCGTGGAGATGGCGTTGCGCTGCCCGCCGGCAGCCTCATCAAGGTCGGTGTCGTCCTCGCCATGGCGGATAGCGCCGGGCTGTTCACCGGCAGCCCCAACATCGTCGTCGGTGGCATGGTGTAGAGGGCGTCGTGATGCACACCAGCTGCCTGATGCGTGTGGTTGACACGTCCGTTGGGAACCCCAAGAGGAAGGTGTGATGCGCACAGCGGCAAGTTTCCCTCAGTAAGAAACCAAGGTTTAATCGAACCAGTAGGAGTCAAGAAGCACGTTGAAGGTTGATGGCGGCGGGATGTAGTGCGGCGCAACACCAGAGATTCCGGCGCCAACGTGGAACCTGCACAACACAACCAAAGTACTTTGCCCCAACGAAACAGTGAGGTTGTCAATCTCACCGGCTTGCTGTAACAAAGGATTAACCGTATTGTGTGGAAGATGATTGTTTGCAGAAAACAGTAGAACAAGTATTGCAGTAGATTGTATTTCAGTATAGAGAATTGGACCGGGGTCCACAGTTCACTAGAGGTGTCTCTCCCATAAGATAAACAGCATGTTGGGTGAACAAATTACAGTTGGGCAATTGACAAATAAAGAGGGCATGACCATGCACATATATATTATGATGAGTATAGTGAGATTTAATTGGGCATTACGACAAAGTACATAGACCGCTATCCAGCATGCATCTATGCCTAAAAAGTCCACCTTCAGGTTATCATCCGAACCCCCTCCAGTATTAAGTTGCTAACAACAGACAATTGCATTAAGTATTACGCGTAATGTAATCAGTGACTACATCCTTGAACATAGCACCAATGTTTTATCCCTAGTGACAACAGCACATCCATAATCTTAGAGGTTTCTGTCACTCCCCCAGATTCACGGAGACATGAACTCACTATCGAGCATAAATACTCCCTCTTGGAGTTACAAGCATCTACTTGGCCAGAGCATCTACTAGTAACGGAGAGCATGCAAGATCATAAACAACACATAGACATAAATTGATAATCAACATAACAAGTATTCTCTATTCATCGGATCCCAACAAACGCAACATATAGAATTACAGATAGATGATCTTGATTATGTTCGGCAGCTCACAAGACCCGACAATTAAGCACAATGGGGAGAAGACAACCATCTAGCTACTGCTATGGACCCATAGTCCAGGGGTAGACTACTCACTCATCACTCCGGAGGCGACCATGGCGGTGTAGAGTCCTCCGGGAGATGATCCCCCTCTCCGGCAGGGTGCCGGAGGCGATCTCCTGAATCCCCCGAGATGGGATTGGCGGCGGCGACGTCTCTGGAAGGTTTTCCGTATCGTGGCTCTCGGTACTGGGGGTTTCGCGACGGAGGCTTTAAGTAGGCGGAAGGGCAGGTCAGGGGGCCACACGAGGGGCCCAGATGACAGGGCCGCGCGGCCAAGACCTAGGCCGCGCCGCCCTGTAGTCTGGCCGCCTCGTGGCCCCACTTCGTCTCCTCTTCGGTCTTCTGGAAGCTTCGTGGCAAAATAGGACCCTGGGCGTTGATTTCGTCCAATTCCGAGAATATTTCGTTACTAGGATTTCTGAAACCAAAAACAGCAGAAAACAAAGAATCGGCACTTCGGCATCTTGTTAATAGGTTAGTTCCAGAAAATGCACGAATATGACATAAAGTGTGCATAAAACATGTAGATATCATCAATAATGTGGCATGGAACACAAGAAATTATCGATACGTCGGAGACGTATCAGCATCCCCAAGCTTAGTTCTGCTCGTCCCGAGCAGGTAAAACGATAACAAAGATAATTTCTGGAGTGACATGCCATCATAACCTTGATCATACTATTTGTAAAGCATATGTAGTGAATGCAGCGATCAAAACAATTTATATGACATGAGTAAACAAGTGAATCATAAAGCAAAGACTTTTCATGAATAGTACTTCAAGACAAGCATCAATAAGTCTTGCATAAGAGTTAACTCATAAAGCAATAATTCATAGTAAAAGCATTGAAGCAACACAAAGGAAGATTAAGTTTCAGCGGTTGCTTTCAACTTGTAACATGTATATCTCATGGATATTGTCAACATAGAGTAATATAATAAGTGCAATATGCAAGTATGTAGGAATCAATGCACAGTTCACACAAGTGTTTGCTTCTTGAGGTGGAGAGAAATAGGTGAACTGACTCAACAATAAAAGTAAAAGAATGGTCCTCCATAGAGGAAAAGCATCGATTGCTATATTTGTGCTAGAGCTTTGATTTTGAAAACATGAAACAATTTTGTCAACGGTAGTAATAAAGCATATGAGTTATGTAAATTATATCTTACAAGTTGCAAGCCTCATGCATAGTATACTAATAGTGCCCGCACCTTGTCCTAATTAGCTTGGACTACCGGATCATCGCAATACACATGTTTTAATCAAGTGTCACAATGGGGTACCTCCATGCCGCCTGTACAAAGGTCTAAGGAGAAAGCTCGCATTGGATTTCTCGCTATTGATTATTCTCAACTTAGACATCCATACCGGGACAACATAGACAACAGATAATGGACTCCTCTTTAATGCATAAGCATGTGGCACCAATTATTATTCTCATATGAGATTGAGGATATATGTCCAAAACTGAAACTTCCACCATGGATCATGGCTTTAGTTAGCGGCCCAATGTTCTTCTCTAACAATATGCATGCTTAACCATAAGGTGGTAGATCTCCCTTACTTCAGACAAGACGAACATGCATAGCAACTCACATGATATTCAACAAAGAATAGTTGATGGCGTCCCCAGAAACATGGTTATCGCACAACAAGCAACTTAATAAGAGATAAAGTGCATAAGTACATATTCAATACCACAATAGTTTTTAAGCTATTTGTCCCATGAGCTATATATTGTAAAGGTGGAGAATAGAAATTTAAAGGTAGCACTCAAAAAATTTACTTTGGAATGGCGGAGAAATACCATGTAGTAGGTAGATATGGTGGACACAAATGGCATAGTGGTTGGCTCAAGGATTTTGGATGCATGAGAAGTATTCCCTCTCGATACAAGGTTTAGGCTAGCAAGGTTATTTGAAACAAACACAAGGATGAACGGCGCAGCAAAACTCACATAAAAGACATATTGAAAACATTATAAGACTCTACACCGTCTTCCTTGTTGTTCAAACTCAATACTAGAAATTATCTAGACCTTAGAGAGACCAAATATGCAAACCAAATTTTAGCATGCTCTATGTATTTCTTCATTAATGGGTGCAGAGCATATGATGCAAGAGCTTAAACATGAGCACAACAATTGCCAAGTATCACATTATCCAAGACATTATAGCAATTACTACATGTATCATTTTCCAATTCCAACCATATAACAATTTAACGAAGAAGAAACTTCGCCATGAATATTATGAGTAAAGCCTAAGGACATACTTGTCCATATGCTACAGCGGAGCGTGTCTCTCTCCCACAAAGTGAATGCTAGGATCCATTTATTCAAGGAAAAACAAAAACAAAAACAAACCGACGCTCCAAGAAAAGCACATAAGATGTGATGGAATAAAAATATAGTTTCAGGGGAGGAACCTGATAATGTTGTCGATGAAGAAGGGGATGCCTTGGGCATCCCCAAGCTTAGATGCTTGAGTCTTCTTAGAATATGCAGGGGTGAACCACCGGGGCATCCCCAAGCTTAGAGCTTTCACTCTTCTTGATCATATTGCATCATATTCCTCTCTTGATCCTTGAAAACTTCCTCCACACCAAACTTAGAACAACTCATTAGAGGGTTAGTGGACAATAAAAATTAACATGTTCAGAGGTGACACAATCATTCTTAACACTTCTGGACATTGCATAAAGCTACTGGACATTAATGGAAGAAAGAAATTCATCCAACATAGCAAAAGAGGCAATGCGAAATAAAAGGCAGAATCTGTCAAAACAGAACAGTTCGTATTGACGAATTTTATCGAGGCACCAGACTTGCTCAAATGAAAATGCTCAAATTGAATGAAAGTTGCGTACATATCTGAGGATCACTCACGTAAATTGGCATAATTTTCTGAGTTACCTACAGAGAAAACAGCCCAGATTCGTGACAGCAAAGAAATCTGTTTCTGCGCAGTAATCCAAATCTAGTATGAACTTTACTATCAACGACTTTACTTGGCACAACAAAACACTAAACTAACATAAGGAGAGGTTTCTACAGTAGTAAACAACTTACAAGACTCAAAATAAAAACAAAGTACTGTAGTAAAAACATGGGTTGTCTCCCATAAGCGCTTTTTCTTTAACGCCTTTCAGCTAGGCGCAGAAAGTGTGTATCAAGTATTATCAAGAGATGGTGCATCGTTATCATGAGCTCTCCCATCCGTAGTGGTACTAAGGGCTTTGTCAATTTTAGGCCTATAATAATACTTCTTTGGTTTAGGCACTTTAGAGACATACATAAACTTTTGCTCCTTACCCACATAAGCTTTCTCCTTATATTTAAGAGAAGAAAATGTTGAACCCAAGGTTCCCATAGCTTTTTCAAGTTCGTCAATCCTATTGCTTTGATCGTCATGGACAACACAAGTTCCTAGGACACTAATTCTTTCATCAATTCCTCCTAAGGATTTATCAACTTCATCAGTTTTATCAAGTAACATTTCCAATTTAGCTTCAATACTTGGAAATTTTTTCTCTAAGGTTTCCAATTTTTTCATAACATCTTCAAGAGAGATTTCAGTTTTAACTTCATCAACAGGGGGTATTCCAAATAGACTCTCAATAATGCAGCTAGCTTCTAATGCAGGAGTACTTAGGAAGTTACCTTTCGCGAGACTATCAAGAACATACCTATTCCAGCTAGAGATACCAACATAAAAATTCCTGAGTAGGATAGTGGTGGAGTGTTTCTTAATGCACCTATTATGGGCATCATTAATTCTGTACCAAGCATCTCTTAAACATTCTCCCCCTCGTTGCTTAAACGTACGAACTTCAACTTCAGGATTACTCATTTTAGCAGTAGTAAATAAAGCAAACTAGATAAAGTAAATGCGAGTAACAATTTTTTGTGTGTTTTTGATATAGCAAACGAGATAGCAAATAAAGTAAAACTAGCAACTAATTTTTTTGTGTTTTGATATAATGCAGCAAACAAAGTAGTAAATAAAACTAAGTAAGACAAAAACAAAGTAAAGAGATTGCGATGTGGAGACTCCCCTTGCAGCGTGTCTTGCTCTCCCTGGCAACGGCGCCAGAAATTTGCTTGATGCGTGTGGTTGACACGTCCGTTGGGAACCCCAAGAGGAAGGTGTGATGCGCACAGCGGCAAGTTTCCCTCAGTAAGAAACCAAGGTTTAATCGAACCAGTAGGAGTCAAGAAGCACGTTGAAGGTTGATGGCGGCGGGATGTAGTGCGGCGCAACACCAGAGATTCCGGCGCCAACGTGGAACCTACACAACACAACCAAAGTAATTTGCCCCAACGAAACAGTGAGGTTGTCAATCTCACCGGCTTGCTGTAACAAAGGATTAACCGTATTGTGTGGAAGATGATTGTTTGCAGAAAACAGTAGAACAAGTATTGCAGTAGATTGTATTTCAGTATAGAGAATTGGACCGGGGTCCACAGTTCACTAGAGGTGTCTCTCCCATAAGATAAACAGCATGTTGGGTGAATAAATTACAGTTGGGCAATTGACAAATAAAGAGGGCATGACCATGCACATACATATTATGATGAGTATAGTGAGATTTAATTGGGCATTATGACAAAGTACATAGACCGCTATCCAGCATGCATCTATGCCTAAAAAGTCCACCTTCAGGTTATCATCCGAACCCCCTCCAGTATTAAGTTGCTAACAACAGACAATTGCATTAAGTATTGCGCGTAATGTAATCAGTGACTACATCCTTGAACATAGCACCAATGTTTTATCCCTAGTGGCAACAGCACATCCATAATCTTAGAGGTTTCTGTCACTCCCCCAGATTCACGGAGACATGAACCCACTATCGAGCATAAATACTCCCTCTTGGAGTTACAAGCATCTACTTGGCCAGAGCATCTACTAGTAACGGAGAGCATGCAAGATCATAAACAACACATAGACATAAATTGATAATCAACATAACAAGTATTCTCTATTCATCGGATCCCAACAAACGCAACATATAGAATTACAGATAGATGATCTTGATCATGTTCGGTAGCTCACAAGACCCGACAATTAAGCACAATGGGGAGAAGACAACCATCTAGCTACTGCTATGGACCCATAGTCCAGGGGTAGACTACTCACTCATCACTCCGGAGGCGACCATGGCGGCGTAGAGTCCTCCGGGAGATGATTCCCCTCTCCGGCAGGGTGCCGGAGGCGATCTCCTGAATCCCCCGAGATGGGATTGGCGGCGGCGGCGTCTCTGGAAGGTTTTCCGTATCGTGGCTCTCGGTACTGGGGGTTTCGCGACGGAGGCTTTAAGTAGGCGGAAGGGCAGGTCAGGGGGCCACACGAGGGGCCCAGATGACAGGGCCGCGCGGCCAAGACCTAGGCCGCGCCGCCCTGTAGTCTGGCCGCCTCGTGGCCCCACTTCGTCTCCTCTTCGGTCTTCTGGAAGCTTCGTGGCAAAATAGGACCCTGGGCGTTGATTTCGTCCAATTCCGAGAATATTTCGTTACTAGGATTTCTGAAACCAAAAACAGCAGAAAACAGCAACTGGCACTTCGGCATCTTGTTAATAGGTTAGTTTCAGAAAATGCATGAATATGACATAAAGTGTGCATAAAACATGTAGATATCATCAATAATGTGGCATGGAACACAAGAAATTATCGATACGTCGGAGACGTATCACTGCCCCAGCGCGGGCGTTGTCATCGTGTGTTGCGGAGATGAGGATGTCGCCGGACTACACGCCGGCAGCCCCGTCAAGGACGTTGTCACCGCGCCACGCAGGTGCCGTGGAGATGGCGCCGCGCTGCACGGCGGCAGCCCCATCAAGGACACCGTCGTTGCGCCTCATGGGCGCCATGGAGATGGCGCCGCGCTGCACGCCGGCAGCCTCATCACGGACGCCGTCGTCGAGGCTTGTGGTGGTGTTGATGGCACCGCGGTGCACGCCGGCAGCCTCGTCAAGGTCGTCGTCGGCGCACCTCGTGGGTGCCATGGAGATGGCGCCGCGCCGCATGGTGGCAGCCATGTCACGGACGTCGTCGTCGTGTCCCGCGGGAGTGGTGTTGATGGCGCTATGCTACGCGCCGGCAGCTTCGTCGCGGACGTCTTCATCGCGCCTCGCGTGTGCCATGGAGTTGTTGGCGCCGCGCTACACGCCGGCAGCCTCGTCGCGGACGTCGTCGTCGCGCCTCGCGAGAGTGGTGTTGATGGCGCTATGCTACGCGCCGGCAGCCTCGTCGCGGACGTCGTCGTCGCGCCTCGCGGGTGCCATGGCGTTGGCGCCGCGCTGCGCGCCGGCAGCCCCGTCGCGGATGTCGTCGTCGCGCCTCGCTGGTGCCATGGCATTGGCGCCGTGCTGCGCGCCGGCAGCCTCGTCAAGGTCGTCGTCGTCGCGCCTCGCCGGTGCCATGGAGATGGCGCCGCCCGGCACGCCGGTAGCCCCGGCACGGATGTTGTCGTTGCGCCTCGCTGGTGCCATGGCGTTGGCGCTGCGCTGCGCGCCGGCAGCCTCGTCAAGGTCGTCGTCGTCGCGCCTCGCCGGTGTCATGGAGATGGTGCCGTCCGGCACGCCGGTAGCCCCGGCACGGATGTTGTCGTCGCGCCTCGCAGGTGGTGGAGATGGCAATGGGCTGCGCACCGATAGCTTCGGCGTGTGCACTTCGTCGTCGTTCACGGTCGTGCAAGATGAGGACGAGCGACAACGGTTGACGTGTATGCTGCATGGAGAGGTAGAACAAGAGAGAGAGGCTGACTATATCAGCCATGATTCTCACCGTAGGGAAACGACAGCTTCGCCTCCATTGATCTCCTCCGATCTTGCTCCTGACCCGTACGTGCACGTAGTGCTGCTCTTGCTCTTGGCTTGGTGGATGTATAGAGATTGGATCAATTTTGTACGAGAGCTGGGCTTCTTCCCCGTGTGTGTCTTCTCTTCCTCTACCTCTCTTCTTTTTCTCTTCCGGTATGATGGCCTCCGGGTCTCTTCCCCTTTTCGCTCGGCTGGGTGTGAGGCTTTTATAGGCTGCTGGCGATGGAGTAGATAACTTCGCACGCGTAATCTTCGGCACTGGTGACCGGCCGGCCAGCTGATCTCCCGAGAGAGTCGCCGTGGATTTTGAACCTCCCTCACGCGATGCTTATCCGATCGCTTCTGCAGCTAGATACGAGTCAGCCGAACCAATTCCTTAGTTGCCGCAAACCGTCCTACAAAATATACACATATACGTCGCCGGGCGGCCGGACTGTACGTATACACATATACGTCGCCGGGCGGCCGGACTGTACGTATAGCTTGTAGTATTTTGGTTTGCATACGCGCACAGCCAAGAAACAAACTGACTATATTATCTTCAAGTGACGTCTCCTTGGCGCTTGCGCATCTCCCAGTTGCATTACATACTGCGTATGAATCACTTAGCTTATGTACATACGTGAACCTCCTTTGCTTCTCTATCTTCTTTTTTTTGCTAATTTGCCAAGCACTAAAGTACCGCAGCGACTTGTACAAAATCGCGTCGAACAAATGGATTGGAATACCTATGTATCTAAAGGGAAGTTGTCCAGCATCACATCCAAAGATCTGTTTATACTGGTCCTCCTCCTTCTTTGCCTTTCCAAAACAAAAAATCTCACTCTTATGAAAGTTAATCTTGAGTCCCGATAATTCTTCAAAGAGACACAAAATTAATTTCACATTAACAGCTTTGGTTAGGTCATGCTCCAAAAAAAGGATAGTATCATCAACTTATTGTAGTATAGAGAGACCTCCCTCAACTAAATATGGAATTAGTCCTCCGACTTGACCATCCTCTTTGGCTCGTTCAATTAAGATGACAATCATATCCACTACAATATTAAATAGCATCGGAGACAGCGGGTCCCCTTGCCGTAGGCATTTTTTTGTCTGGAAATAATGACCAATATCATCATTCACCTTCACACCAACACTACCACCTTGAACGAATTGTTGCACTAATCTACCCCATTCTGGAGCAAATCCTTTCATTCTTAATGTTTGTTGTAAAAAGGGCCATTTCACCTTGTCATATCCTTTTTCGAAATCAATCTTAAATAACACCGCATCCATCTTCTTCGTATGTAACTCATGAATTGTTTCATGTAGTATGACTACCCCTTCCAAATTATTCCTACCTGGCATGAATGCTGATTGAGTCGGCTTTATGACTCTCGGGGCAATCCCCGATATGCGATTAGTACCAACTTTAGTGAATATTTTGAAAAAGACATTTAGTAAACAAATAGGTCTATATTGTTAAATCTGAACCACATTTTCTTTCTTGGGTAGTAATGGGATAACCCCAAAATTCAGTTTATAAAGGGGCAAATCCCCATTAGTGAACTGTGAAAATAAGGCCATCAGATCATTCTTTATTACTTCCCAACATTTCTGATAGAACTCAGCTGAAAAACCATCTGGCCCCGGAGCTTTGTTCAGTTCCATCTGAGAAATTGCTTGAAATACCTCCTCCTCAGTAAAAGGGGCCGTCAAAATTTCATTCTCAATTGTTGAAATTTGCGTAATATCATGGATCTCCTCTTCATTTATAGAAATATTTGTTGGAATGGGTGCTCCAAACAATTTCTTATAGAATTCCGTAATATAGACCTTTAGATTATCTTCCCCAACAATAGTCCGCTCTTGTTGTTCAAGTTGGAAGATTTTCTTCTTTCGGTGTTTACCATTTGCTATTAAGTAAAAATATCTCGTATTATTACCCCCTTCCCGAATATGTTTAACCTTCGCTCTCTGGGCCCATTTCGATTTCTCATCCCTTTTTAATTTGTTCAGACTATCATTCGCCTTTTTTAGTTCCTCCCTTTCATTTGTATTCAAATTTTTTGTTTCCGCTTTCAAATCCAGATTATCAATGATATTTAATAATCGCTCTTTTTCTTTCTTATACTTTCCACTCTGGTTCTTTGCCCATCCTCTAAGAAATCTTCTTATATGTCTTAACTTATTCAGCCAAATCTCCATTGGAGTAGTTCCACCTATAGCTGAGTTCCACTCCTTTATTACCAAATCTTCCGTCAGATAGAGTAAATACTAGAAGCATTTTGAGATGAAGACAATTTGTGCTGATCTCTGGTTTCAATTTCCTAATGTGTGTCATGTTATGATAATATGCTTGTTGTATTACCATGGGGCCAAAGGCCACAATATATAGTACATGTACAGGTGCACATATGCAGAAAGCCCCCTAACATATGGGGAAACTACAAAAGACAAATATATACATCTAACACCCCCCCTCAAACTCATGGTGGATCCACAACACTGAGTTTGGAGAGTAAGAAATCATGCTGCGCTCGAGTCTGTGCCTTCGTAAAGAAATCCGCCAACTGCAAATCTGAAGGCACATAATGAACCGCAACAACATCATCCTGTACCTGTGCACGTGTGTAAAAAGCATCAACACCGATATGCTTGGTCAGCTCATGCTTGACCGGATCACGTGCAATACTGATAGCACCTGTACTGTCAGACAAAAGTGGAGTGGGTGTCGTAACAGAGACCCCAAAATCTGCAAGCAACCACCGCAACCAAGTCACCTCAGCAATCAACAAAGCCATAGCCCGCAACTCAGCCTCAACACTCGAACGGGAAACTGCAACCTGTTTCTTCGTCTTCCAAGCCACAAGCGAACCACCAAGAAACACACAGTAAGCAGAAAGCGAATGGTGATCCGTAGGATCACTCGCCCACGTAGCATCCGAATAGCACTGGAGCTGGAGAGAGCTGGAACGGGGAAAGAAAAGGCGACGAGTGATCGTGCCACGAAGATAACGAAGAACACGGAGGAGATGACTATAGTGAACAGTGGTAGGAGATGAGACAAACTGACTCAGAATATGAACAGGATAAGAAATATCAGGACGAGTGACAGCAAGATAAACAAGACTCCCAACAAGATGGCGATAATGGGTGGGATCAGGAAGAGGATCACCATCAGTAGGACGAAGCTTAACATTAAGCTCCATAGGTGTATCGACTGTGCGCTCATCCCCAAGAGCAGCACGAGCAAGAAGATCCTGAATGTACTTTTCCTGAGAGATAGAAAAGCCATCAGAAGTGGAGGAAACCTCAATGCCAAGAAAATAGCGAAGAGGACCAAGATCAGTCATAAGAAACTGATCACGAAGACGAGCCTTAACGAAGGCAATATACTCAGGATCATCACCAGTAATGATCATATCATCAACATAGAGAAGAAGAAGAGTACGTCCACGAGAAGAAGTGTGAACGAAAAGTGCTGGATCATGAAGACTGGGAGAGAAACCAGCAGCAGTCACCACAGAGGCGAAGCGCTCAAACCAGACACGAGGAGCCTGTTTGAGACCATATAGAGAACGTCGAAGACGACAAACCATCCCATCGGGAACAGAATACCCAGGAGGAGGCTGCATGTAAACCTCCTCACTCAACTCGCCATTAAGAAAAGCATTCTGAACATCAAGCTGGGAGACAGACCAGCGACGAACAGAAGCAACAACAAGAAGAGTACGCACAGTAGTCATATGAGCCACAAGGGCAAAAGTCTCATCATAGTCACGGCCGTGCTCCTGCTGAAAGCCACGAGCCACAAGACGCGCTTTATAGCGCTCAAGAGATCCATCAGAGCGAGTCTTAATTTTATAGACCCACTTACACGTGATAGGACGAACACCAGAAGGTGGAGAAACAAGATCCCAAGTGCCAGTGCGCTCAAGCGCAGCGATCTCCTCAGCCATGGCAAGCTGCCATTCAGGATGACGCTCGGCATCCCGATAAGAAGTCGGCTCGGAAATGACAGAGAGACCATACTGACTAGGAGAGTAACGAGCTGGAGCACGACGCTGACGGACAGGCCGTGAAGGGGGAAGGTCATCAGCAGAGGACAACTCATCAGAAGAAGCGGAAGAAGGGACAGCATCAGAAGGATCCGAAGCCGGAGAACGAGGAGTACTAGGTGGACTAGACGGAGGAGAGGATGGCGCCGAAGGAGGCACATCAGGACTAGGAGGGGGAGGAGACGAGATAGCAGGGGGTGCATCCGGAAAAAGAAGAAAAGAGATATCATCCACCGGGTAAGGACCCGAGGTGGGACGAGGATAGAAGGGACGCGTCTCATCAAACGTGACATCACGAGAGATGCGCATCCGACGACCAACGGGGTCCCAACAGCGATAGCCCTTATGCTCATCACTGTATCCGAGAAAAATACACTCAACAGACTGAGCGGTCAGCTTGGTGCGATCGCGAGGAGGGAGAAGAACATAGCAAACGCAACCAAATAAACGAAGTGTCGAGTAATCTGGAGAGCAACCAGAAAGACGCTCGAGAGGAATGCCACCTTGAAGGGCAGCAGAAGGCTGAATGTTAATGAGGTAAGTCGATGTAGCGACAGCCTCAGCCCAGAAATGCGGCGGAAGAGAGGAAGCAATCATCATAGCACGGGTAGTCTCAAGAATATGACGATGCTTACCCTCGGCGACACCATTTTGAGCATGGGTGCTGGGACATGAGAACTGGGCAAGGGTGCCCTGCTCAGCAAGAACACCACGCAGGTGCTGGGAGATATACTCTCCTGCAGAGTCAGCACGAAACACACGAATAGGCGTGGAATACTGAGTACGAACCATGGCTGCAAAACGCTGATAAATAGAAAGCACCTCACTGCGAGAGTGCATAAGAAACAACCAGGTGTATCGCGAAAAATCATCAATAAACAAAATATAGTATCGATGACCCCCTTTCGAAGGAAAGGGAGCCGGACCCCAAACATCTGAATGAACTAAATCAAAAGGTCGCTGAGATACAGACGCACTAGTAGGATAGGGAAGCTGAATCTGTTTGCCTAGCCTACAACCCTGACACGAATGCAAAGACACGTCTCCTGAGACAGACCCCAGAAGACCACGACGAACTAATGACGATAAACGGGAGCCACATAGGTGACCCAGCCGATGATGCCACTGCTGAAAAGATCCAGTGACAGAAGCAGCAACCGCAGGAGAACTGGCGGATGAAGTGGCAGCAGAAGGAACGCGAAGCCAGTCTAACTCCCAGAGCCCCGGGGACTCAAGGCTGCGAGGGCCAGCTCCAACCAGGGCCTGTGTACGGCGGTCCTGAACAGCACAAGAATCAGCGTCCAGAATGACGCGACAACCAGAATCAGTAAGCTGACTAGCGGAAAACAGGTTCATCTTAAGACTAGGAACATGAGAAACATCAGGAACAGAGAAAGAGGTAGTAGAAAGGGTGCCTCGACTGGAAACAGGGAGAGAGGTACCATCAGCCGTGATAACACGAACAGGCGAAACAAGAGAGCGAAGAGCAGAAAGAATAGAAGACGCAGAGGTCATATGAAAAGAAGCTCCAGAATCCAGATACCACGGGGATGACGTACCTGACTGTGTGGAAGGTGGTGGTCGCGCGGTGCCAGAAGAGCCAGGCACAAAACCAGCAGTACCCGTCGAGGAAGAGCCTGTACCAGCGAGCAGACCACGAAGACCACGGAGAATGTCCTGATCAGATAGCGCAACAGCAGAAGATCCTGAAGAACCAGCCTGACGACGAGTAAGATGCGGCGGGCGTAAGCTGGGATCCCTCTGCCAGCAAGTAGAGATAGTGTGGCCAGGCCTGCCACAGTAGGTGCAAGGAGGTGATGTCGAGCCACGAGGCTGCTGGGGCTGACGCTGACCCTGGAATGGAGGAGTAGGAAGTATCGGCTGTGCCAGAGGCCGCAACGAAGCCGGCGACATAGGAGGTCCACGAGCAGACGGCACAGGAGGGCCACGAGCAGCAAGAACAGAGGGAACTTCAAGAAGACCAGCACCACGAAGACGAGTCTCCTCAGCATGAAGCTCAGCAAGTACCTCAGAGAGCGGAACACGACCACGGGCAAGTAGCTGGGCCCGGCGCGGCTCAAACTCCTTACGGAGCCGCGACAAGAACTCAAAAACGCGCTGAAACTCCAGATCCGCGCGCACAGTCAGACAGCAGGGACAGGTGGCACACACAGCTGTACGGAGAGAATCAAGCTGACGCCAAATAGCAGCACTCTGAGTATAGAACTCATCAATAGTAGAATCACCCTGCTGAAGGGCATGCTCCTGGCGGACCACAGATAGGTAGAGAGCATCTCCAGACGGCTGATAGCGCTGACGAAGAAAAGCCCACTGAGCAGCAGCAGTGGGAAGACCCATAAACTCAGCCGCATACTGAGGCAGAACACTGGAGGTAAGAACAGCAGCAGCGCTAGCATCCTCATCTATCCACTGAGTGTACTCGGTCAGATCCAGCCGGTAAGTCGCAACGGCAGTAGAGTGGTCCTGGACCTTTCGGTCATAATCAGCCAAAGCAGTGTCATCAGCACTCTTGGCTGCATCCTTATCCGCCTGAGTAGCATCAGGGGCAAGGGCAACAGGTGGTGGTGCAACAGGCACCGTAGGAGCAACGGGGCGCGGCGGACAGGAGACCTCGCCAGAAAGGACACCCCAAAGACGAAGACCGCGCATGTGGACGCGCATGAAGGCAGCGAAATCAGGGTAATTCGCGCCATCAAAGATCACTGGGCAGCGAGGGATCGCAACATAGCCCGAGGAAGACATTTTTTTTTTGCTTTTTTTTTTTTTTGCTTTTTTTTTTCGAAATCAACTACAAGGAGAAATCTGCAGAAGGCCGGCGGCGCGAATCAGAGCGGGCCAAGGACGAGGCCTGGCGCGAGTGGGGCGGAGGAGGCCTGGCACGAGGAAGATCCGAATCGGGATCGAGACAGACACCCGGCGTCTGGCGTCCTGGCGATGGGATCGCGTCGGGTCCTGGCGAGAAACTGGCGAGGCGATGGAGATCGAGGGCTTCAGGGTCCTGGCGAGGCGATGGAAGGCGTGGGCGCGGGCCGGCGGGAGCAGGGGCGCGGGCCGGCGGAGAGAAAATCGCGCAGCGGGGTGGATCGAGGGCGGGCGTCCGGCTCCTGGATCGAGGACTTCCTGGCGAATTGGCGATGGAGATTCTGATCACACCACGGGGCAAATCGAGACAGAGAGCAGGCCGACGGAGAGCAGAGGAATCAAGGGCGTCGGAGGAGAGAGCGTCGGGCAGGATCTGGAGAAGAGGAGATCAAGGAGCAACTTCGGCCGGGAACAAGCAACTTCGGCCGGAAACTAGAATCGATTTTAGCTCTGATACCATGTTATGATAATATGCTTGTTGTATTACCAGGGGGCCAAAGACCACAATATATAGTACATGTACAGGTGCACATATGCAGAAAGCCCCCTAACATATGGGGAAACTACAAAAGACAAATATATACATCTAACATGTCAATCCTCCATAAGAAACCATAGAACACATGCTCTTCCACTGCCCATTCAGTAAATCTTGTCGGGAACATAATTGAACAAGGAAAAATTCAATGGCACGATCCAATGTTTATGGAGGTTTTTATTAGTGGAGCATGGTGTATCTGGAAAGAAAGAAACAATCTACTCTTCAATAATGTCAAGCCTGATGTTGATTCTTGGAAGAGAAGATTCAAGGAAATTTTTGCTCTATTAGTCCATAGAACTAAGAAAGAGTTGCATAGTTTCATTTTGCACTTCTCTCAGACTCTTTGATTTCTTTGGATAGTTGTTCTTTCACTTCTGGGCAAAGGCAAACCCCCATCTTTTGTAAATATGTAACCATGTAACTGCAGACATCTTTTGTCTCTTAATATGGAAAGCAGTAGGAACCTTTCCGACTGCAAAAAGTTTTTTAGAAAAATCTACAGCTTGCCTATGGCCCTGTTCATTGTCTTCATCGCTGGTGCGCTCTGCAAATGTAAATTCATTTGATTTTCACACGTATATATGAGCAAGTGTCAGGAAAAAAGTTGGATTGAAATATCTAAAGAACCAAACTGCACTGTGCCAAGTCATTCTTCTCACCAGAGAAACACCTCCAGCTGCCCTTTTTGCCAGGTACTTGCAAGGCTTGAAGAACTGGCCATACTTCACCTCCCATTCCGACAGCTTCGTGTGGATGCGCCTTGCGCCGATGGAATCCGCCCAGTACATGATGCCACCCCTGGATGCATTTCACAAGTCGGTTTCATCGCAGCTTGGCGAATCATCTAAGTGTTCAACATTACAGATGATTTGGATACAGCACCTGTATGATGGGAAACCCATGCCAAATATGGAGGCGATGTCAAGGTCAGAAGCCTTGACGGCGATGTTCTCGCCCAGGACACGGCATGCTTCGTTGATAACCGGGAAGAACAATATCTCTGGTATCGCACCGTCATCCAACTTCAGCAACTGTCACCATTTACAAAACTCGTGCTGATTAGAAACGGCCATTGGTGTTTCCTTCGAATAACTAGTAAAAATTTGCGTTCAACTGAAACATGGTGTGCACAGAACCATTCAGTCCAAATAAATGTATGCACCCCTGAAACTTCCATCAACACTAAAACTAGTTTAGCTTATGCAGTCCACGAAAATAGTAAGATTTCACCAAATGCAGCAGGTAAATTCGAAAGCTACCGTGCCTCTTTCACCATCGATAAACAGTATCTACTATCTAGCCAGCATCAAACTCATGAAGAAATCTTCTTTTGTGGTATACTGGGGATTATATGTTAGCATTTTCTCTTTCACAAATCTTCAAGAAAACATCACGTCGCAAAAGTGAAGAACAAAAAGGAATGAGGTAAAACAGTGGAAACTGAAACCAAACCTCGGGATCAGGTGTGGTTCCTGCCATTCTCCTAGACTCCACTACATAGTTCGTGATTTCAGGATCAGGGTTTGCCTTCCTGTTACTGTCATACTTGTAAAACCCCTTTTCGGAGGCTTCACCTGTTAAACATAAAGAAACACAAGGTGGGCACACTCACCGATGGGAACCAAGGAAACACTGTAAGATGTACTGAATAATTTTACCTGTCCTTTTGTCTCCGATCATGAGAGGAATCAGCATTGACTTGTAGACCCTCTCCGGAAAGTTATCAAGGTACTGCATGCCAGTGGTTTGAGCAACACCAAAGCCAACCAGATCTGCCAGTCTGCAAGAAGCTCCTTAAATGAAAATGGAATGTGATTCAACGTGGTTTGATTAGAATAAGTGCATAAACCACGTGAAACGGTATTGACGATCTCACTAATAAGCATTTCCTTTGAATCATCTCAATCTGAGATATCTGAGCAGTGTAGTGTTACCTAATTACCTGAATGGGCCTATTGGCATCCCGAATTTGGTACAAGCTTGATCGATCTTGTAAACATCCATTCCACGGTCGACAAGAAAGAGTGCCGCCTGAGTGTATGGATAGAACATACGCTTGACTGCAAAGCCAGTACAATTTCCGACCACTATTGGTGTCTTCTTGATATTCTTCCCCACATTCAGCATAGTGAGAACCGCTTGCGGAGAGGTAAGAGGGGTGCGGACTATCTCAAGAAGAGGCACGATATGAGCTGGACTGTGGAAAGTAAAGAGTATATGCATAAGTAGTTCAGAAATCACAACTAAAGAGTTTTGCCTGAACATGATTACTATTTCCTTACGTGAAGAAGTGTGCGCCGACAATGCGGTCTTGGGAATTTGTCTTCTCTCCGATTAGGTTAAGATCAATGGTGGAAGTGTTCGTGGCAAGAAAACAGTGGGAAGGACAGTGTCGCTCCAGTTCAGCAAAAATCTGCTGCTTCAACTTCACATTCTCTGAAACTGCCTGTCATATTGAGAAGAAGCAGCATAGGGTAACTAGGTTAACTAAAATGGAGAAACCTATATATTTTAGTAGGGCTCTCTCCTTCTGTTACTTTGCTTGACGCAGCAGATTGTGTGGTAATTAGATATAAAACTTGCCTCAATAACTAAATCCATGTTCTTGAATTTCTCATAATCCAGGACACCCGTAAGAAGTGAGAGTGTCTTCTCATATTTCTCCTCGGTCATTTTCCCTTTACTTACACGACTCTGCAAGTTTCCTGATCAAAGGAACGCAGTTAAACACCCCTTTATATTCGTCTGGTCCAAATCAAGATGCAAGAAATTTTGGATAGGAAGTTACTAGGATGTAAATAAGGTCAACTCATCTTCTACCTTTTATCCTATCAATTCCTTCACTTAGATATTTCTCATTGACTTCTTTGAGTATGACATGATAATGGCTCAGTATCAGCGCGGTTGCGATTCCTGAACCCATAAGTCCACCGCCAACAACGGCAACTTTAGATACCTTCTGAGGCTTCAACCCCAAGTCTGTGATCCCAGGAACCTGTTGCGCAATTGATGTATTTATGATAAAAGATCCCTAAATGTAAATACAGTTCTGTAACCATTAAAAGGTCACTACAGTTTTTTTTTTTTGAAAAAACAGCGATATATCCATCTCCCTTGCCTTTGACGTTGCACGCTGTGAAAAAAACACATGGACCAAGCTTTTGCATGTGTCTGAGAAAAATAATTCCTGGAAAGCAATGGATTCCTGCATTTGTGTTGCAGACAGCTCAGATAAATATTAAAGTTTTATAGTTTCCTTGTCAAGCGAAATGCCAGACAGCAAGGCAAATGTTGAATGCCGCATACCTTTCGAAGCCCGGCTCGGGGCCCGGAAATTATTCCTTCTTCGATAACATCGATACAGACGAGTGGATGCTGAAGATTGGCAGCCTGCTCTCGAGCCTGAACTCTGGCAAAATTGAGGATCTCTCTGGCCTCCTCAGGGGATTCAAGCTTGTCAGATTTGTAGAGCGCTCGGACCCATGGCCTTCTTGACTCAGAGATATCCAAAGCCCAACGGCGAGCAACATTCAACAAATCATTTGGTGAAACAACGTCGTCGACTAGACCCAGCTCATGAGCTTCTTCAGCTTTAATTGGCTTTGAGAGCTGGTCAAAATGGGTTTGTTTTATGATTTTCAAAATAAGAAGTTAATGTGCTATGCATAAGAAAAATGAAAGAAGAAACCAAGGTAAATGAGAGAAGTAAGAGAACGTACCATCAACATTTCAAGTGCTTTTGTCAGTCCAACAAGGCGCGGAAGTCGCTGTGTTCCTGAAATGTAGGACTAGTATCAAACACATCGTATAAAGTAGAATACCATGGTAATAATTTCATAGCAGTAATGCATAATCTAGTGCATGGCATGGCACAAGGAACAATGGAAGGAAATCAACTTAATTTTGGCATATGACGCATATGGTAAATTGGAGTCTTGTTCATTAGGCTCATACAAAGAAAACAACAACTTTCTCCGCTGACACTGCTGTAATGGTCCCCGCAAAAAGACACTGCTGTAATGGTGTTACCAGTGAAAATTACAGGATCGGGTACGGCAGGAAGTGCACATAATATAAGCTTTCTTTCTTTAACAGAAGTCATACTACCTCCAAATCCAGGTATTAGTCCGATTTGAAAATCTGAGAGGCCTAATTGAGCATTTGGGGTTGAAATGCGTGCTTGGCATACCTAATAGAAGAAACCCAACTCGGTAAAACTAATCATTCTGGAATTTAGCTTTTTTTTCGATAAATTCTGGAATTTAGCTGATAACGAGAAGAACAAAGCAAGTAGGTAAACTCTGCACCATGGAAATTTCTAATCCTGCACCAAGAGCAAGGCCATCAATAGCAGTCACTGACGGCTTCCCAGCATCTGACGGAGAGAAAACCCATGAAAATAGGTTATGCAACCGTTAGATCTACTAATATAATGGTATGCAGTTGACCTGTGTATTCCGGAAAAAAATGAGAGGAGGGTGAATTGCGCAAATACCTTCGAGAATATCAGTCATGGCATCAACCCACGTGTAGGCAACCTTTAGCTGCTCCGCTATTAGAAATATAAATTTTGCACATCAGTGTGAGCTTAGCTATGCAGATACATAATAAAATGGTCTTGACAGAAAATTGCTCAATGAGGGCTAATCGCACATTTGTTTCTCTGAATATCACCAAAGGCACTTAAATCGAGTCCAGCAGAAAATATCCCTCCCTTTCCTGATTTTTTTCAAGGGAAAAGCAAATTAACTCACACAAAAAAATATGTTCAGATAACAGAAACTGCAAAAGAGTAAAGAGTAGAAAATTTTCTCCAATATTGTGGCATGCGCATTCTTCTCAGGATTTTTAAAGCGTATATTATCCACAAAAGGACAAGAAATCTAAGAACGACTATTACCTGTAAGAACAATAGCTCTCACATCATTCCTTCGAACCGCTTCTTCATAGTGGCCATTCAAGCTATACAACACTGAAAATATATCACGAGAAATATCTTAGACAAAGAAAATCAATAGTTAACTTTTAAGAAACAGAATTATTGTAAGAACTTGTTAATCTGCTTGATATAATAATTTGCATCTAAATGATCAACAATTAGTATCCTGCTTTTTTTCTCCCGAATGCAAAAAAACATTACGGGAGCAGCTGGGGAAGGCCTCATCCGTAGCGTCGCACACCTCCTACCCTATTCTATATTGGCAACCTGTGCTGATTAATTGACTACGGATCAAGTTAGGATAGTTAGCTAGTGTGGGTGTGTTTAATTAGTGGTAAAAGGATGTGAATGGTTCACATGTAATGTTGCAGATTATCTTTTTTTTTTGCGGGTAAAACCATGTACGCATAGCTAATCTTTACTATTAAATTCCTAAACGACCGTGGTACGTCGTCTCGTCGCTAGCGCCTGAAAACCGATTCACGTCGCTCGCTCGCACCCATGGGCCGTACCCTCGCTCACGGAAACCACCTTCGGCCCACGATCTTTACTCTTCTCTACCGTGGCAAGGTGTGCAGTTTTATTAGACCCGTAATCGCTTTGGTCGTGACCGACTGACTTGCAGAAGCGGCGGCGCCCAGATCCGCGATGGAAGCAAGCAACCTCCCGCAACAATACCACATACACCATGCGTGCTGACCTCCACCTCCATGACACGTGCGCCGCCGGCCGTCTCCACCTCGACCATGCTCACCGTGATAGAATCATCCACCATGCGGGTATCGCTGGTGGCCTCCACGTCTGCCGATGGGCTTCGGAGAGACATGGATGAGCAACACGGGCGTGCCGCGTGCAGGGAGCTGGATTTGATGTAGACCGCCGCTTTTCTTCTGCTGCTATTTTGAAACGACGGAGAGAGAGATTTTCTTCTGCTGCTGGTTTGCTTGCTTTCATCTGTGCTTTGCTGCCGTCGATGCGTTGCATATAATTAGTGTAGGTCGACACAACAATAGCTAGCTGTTTGGGAGAGCGGACGATGTACGCCCGGGCTTGGGTGCACTCGGCTGGTGAGTGGCTGTGGTTAATCGCCAAGCAATCAATGCTGCCCATTTTCTAATGATATACGGTGTGTTGAAATTGCAATACACGTCTTCTTGGTCTAGTCTGGTAGTACAAACTTTAATAAGGACAGTTGGTACGCTGTAGAAAAATAAATTTCCGCCGATGAGAACCTGTACCGCACAGGCAAACCATTGGAGTTGTGGAACATCATGGACCATTTTTCATTCGTTCATTAGTAAACAGAGGTTTTTCATGTGCCAGCCGTGCAATGTGTATTAGTCTAAACAGGTACAGTACGAGGTTGGGAAGGTGAAAAGTGCTAATTAGAGCCCGGGCTCTTTGAAAAATTTGAAAACTTCCAAAAATTTCAACTATATACAGTACCAGCGTGCAAATTTTTAATGTGAAATACCTAGTATTGTAGATACAGCAAAAAAGACAAATTGGACAATTTTTTGAACATTCAAAAGGGACACTATTCATGCTTCTAGATCTGGATTTTTGTTACTCCCTCTGTCGCATGAAATATGTCTTAATTTTGTCTAAATTTTGAGACAAAGTTAAGACACCAAATTTAGACAAAGTTAGAGCATCTCCAGTCGCGTTCCTCAAACCGTCCCCCAAAGGGATTTGGGACGCGTCGGACAAAAAAACGTTCCCAACCGCGTCCCCCAAAGTCGCTTTTTGTTCGGCGCGGCCCGATACGGTGTCCGGCGCCCCGAGGCCATCCCCGCCCCACAGGGGACGCTCCGGGCACGCCAGACACAATGAAAAGAGAGGCGAGGCGTGGCGGGACCGACGCGTCAGCGACTCACGGACGGACGCTCAACCGCCGCCTACCTAGGGACGATGCAATAGCCGGGAAGTGGAACCGTCGCATTGGCAACCGCGTTGATCGACGCGCGAACCTGCTGAATGGAGCGCGTACTCTGCGGAAGAGCAACCGCCGGTCTCTTTGATATTTGTGCCGCCGGTCATCCACGCTCAATAAGACCCGTACGTAGGCGCTTTCGGATCTTCAATCGATCGCCATTCATCCAAGCTTCTCACGATGAGCGACCTCTCCGGGCTTCCATGAGGCAACGATGATTCCCCGCCGCCGGGCCGAGGCTGAGGAGGAGGAAGAGGTTGAGGAGGCGGCGGCGGCCCGGGCGAAGGTGGAGGCGAAAGCGAAGCAGAAGGCGCAGCCGACGAGCTCCGTCGACGACGAGGAGGACACAAGTTCCTCCGATGCGTCGCATCGGACGACATCGCCTCTTCGGAAGAGGTGACGAGCAGGAAGCGCCACCGGAGGACACTTCTTCTATATACTAAATAAAAAAAGTATTTTAAAGTTTGAGGGCGGCGTTTGGAGGACACGGCTGGGAAGCGACGTCCCCCAAACGTGACACGAATGAAACACGTCCCCCAAATGCTCGATCCGGATGCGTTTGGGAGACCCAGCTGAAGATGCTCTTAAGGCATGTCTAATTATTTTTATCGAATCAAGGACATAATACAAGATATTTCGTACTGAAAATTCTTTATAAATTTCCAGTGTAAGCACCAGAAAAGCTATGATGTTGCGAATGGTTATCCATCTGTGTAGTTTTGTTCAGATCCATGTAAGTCTTCTTACTGGTGTTAGCAGAAAAAAATGTAAAACAGTTGAACATGGATGTCTTTGATTTAGATGAGATTGTCCAGCAGTGAACGTAAAGATTGCAGGCTCTGGGGATCTTGGAGTTTTGATATACTACTAATGGATTTAGACATAATTTACATGTTCGGGCATCTACACAAGTGTGGCAGCATTGCTTAATCCAACATGGTAAGTTCAATGTTAGCAGCGTGGAGGCGATCTTCAGCAAAACTGGATGCGCTCCCTTGCATCATCATTACTTTGTGTAATATCATTCATCCGTGGTTATCAATATTATCCTGTGATATGTTGCAAGTAAAATAACTTGTCAGCTATGTTGTGGAACCCCACAGCAACAGCCAAGATTGGTAGCTACTTTTTTTTTCAGGCTGGATAAATATATAAAAGAAATTGATAACCATAGAAATCATATAAAGGTAAGACCTTGCAAACTGCTAATTTCAAGTCTTAGACACCAGTTTTTCACAAAGAAAGATGTGCAGATATCGGATTCATCACTGTAAAAAACATTTGAATACAGTCGTGGCATCACGCATATTCTTGTTACTACAATATTTACATAGGAAATAAGGAGGAACGTTCAAGCAGCGTAAAATGATAACCTCCTGTAATGGGTGTACTAGTATAGGGAATCGCTTTGACAAGTTGAATTTATCGACTTGCCAGTCAGCGAAATATTTCTAGATGCATTCAAATAAATCTTTTTGGATTAAATTTGCAGTTAGTTTTAGCTTCTTTGTTGCGTTTAATCCTCAAGATCCAGTGGTAGGGTCCATGACATGAATTATTTTCTTCGGCGTTTCAAAAGAAAAATTGTACAAGCTGTCAAGTAGAAGTAAAGGAGTGTGGAACAACATGGAGAAGTGTTTTATAATCTAAATTATTTTGGATTTGTGGGAAGGTATGTGTGCATTAGTAACATAAATAAATGCATTTGTGTACTGATTAATTGGTAATATATAACATTATAGTGTAGTGCAACTCACCAGCCAGCAAGAGTTTACGGTAAACCCCTGTTTGACAAATTGGTTTGGGATAGATGCAATATTTGAGTAATTCATTACTGCCACCACATCTACCTGTGATTAGATGATGGATTATGGTTAATGACGTTAATAAGTAATGTGGTGTAATTTCCTAACTAATTGGGTTATAGTGCTAGATATGTAAGCTAAAAATGGTGCGAATGGGATAGATTTACCGCAAATTATGGTTCAAGATGACAGCTCAAATGAGAAATCCATGCCATGATGCATTCTGTGATGTTGATCTGCATTATTCGCCTGATTATACAAGAGAAAAGCTTGTGATCCATTGGGTGGTTCCAATTAACAGTTCTTGTGATCCATTGGGTGGTTCCAATTAACAGTTCCTGATAACAATTCCAAGAATGTCTACTAATCTAGGGTACTCATGTATGATCCATGACTTGACGAAATGAAAATCGTGGATCAATTAAAAGTTATGTTTACTTGAGAGATAATTAACAACAAATATACAATGTGCAACACTCACATTTCTGCAAGAACTTCCAGTAATTTGGAGAGGTATGAAAATAATCTCGCATAGCTAGTAAATAGAGGTGTGTGAAACTGGATGCATAAATTATTTATATGCTAAATTAGGGTAGTTGTGGTAATTGTAGGTGGGCTAGCGACAGTAAATAAACTAGATTTTTTGACAATGGCGAGAAGTTCTATATGCAGGTGCTTAATTACAACTGGACGGTGTCCGGGTTATCTTATAAGATTGTCTATTTGTGTGAGGAACTGTAGTGATTGTTAGTTCGTAGAGTACGAGTTTAGACTCAAACGTAATATTCAGGTCAACAAAAATAAAAGGGGTATATATCAATAATTTCGGCAATGTTTACAGTGAGGGAGTTATTCAACTAGAAGTTAGTTATAATCTAAAGGCATCTTCAATGGGGAGACCTATTTCGGACACAAAAATGTCCATTATTGTCCAAAATGGGTCGCCCTGGACAAGAGTCTGCACAACCGGCAGACCTATTTGGACAAAAACTTGTCCGTTTGTTTAGTCAATAACAAAGGGGGTCTACATGTCATAGACTCTATAATTTCCTATTCTGCTGAAATCAGAATATCTGAAACAATTGCAATCAAAATTTGCACTGAATCACATACAGCTAGCAAATTCTAATTATGCGTACTAGTACAACATTTTACCAGATAACAGAAAAAGAGCATCACCCAAAGAGCTAGCAGATAATGCATAGATTAGCTAGTGCATCATGTACTGATTACCTAGCAGCCAGGGACGAAGCTCCACAAAGAGTGCTATGGTGTCACCTCTACTGGAATGGGGTCAGGTTATCCAAGACAGCAGCGCCGACCTGCTCCGTCCCTGTTAGCACCTGATGCGGACGACGTGGGGGCGCGCACCACAGCCATGGGCACGGACCGAGCGAGCCTCACGCGCACAACCACGAGCTCCTCTGGCCGCGGGGAGAGGGCCTAGCAGGGAGACGCCGATAGCAACCGCGACCTCGTCAGGGCGGCGGCGGCTGGTGGCGCCGTCGGTCGGGGAGTCGCGGCGGGGCCGGCCAGAGCGGAGGCGGTGGCCGGTGGGGATCGAGATGCGCTTCGACACGGGATTAGAGTTGAGAGAGAAGAGGAAATAGAATGGGCCTGACTGCTTTTCGACCTCCATGTTCTATGATGCATACGAGTGAGGTGGTTGGGGCTATCCAGGCTCTGTATTTCATCAGGCTGTCTATACAAAATTATACACAACGTGTTATGACGTAGGTTTATGAAACGGATAGTCTGATAGGGATTCGATAAAAGGAGCACCCAAGCTCGGGCTGCCTTCAGAGTTTTCGGCTGTTTGGTTGCTGCTTTGTTGATTGTTAACTGCATGCATGTTTCTTCTTTTTATTAAGAGAAATGACAAACAATATTTCTAAAGCTATGGTGCGGGTTGGAACATCTAAGAAATTGCATAGTTGTTGCTGTCTGAGTATATATGCCGTTGCTGCCCTATTTTGCTCTGAATTAATTTCATGCCCTCAGTGTGTTATCACCAGATTTTGGACAAATCCAGAGGTGGGCCGTAAGAGAGATGGGCTTAGAAGACTACACGTGGAAGATCTCTGAAGCGGCCTTGCACGGAGAATTTGGGCTAGTTTGCCCGTGTATCTTTAATTATAGTAGGTTATATCTTAGATCAAGATTTAGAGTTTGTATCGCACACGGTGGGATATTCCCACGTTAGAAAGTCCATTTGGACTATAAATATGTATCTAGGGTTTATGGAATAAACAACAACACAACGTTCACCCCAAAACAAACCAATCTCGGCGCACCGCCAACTCCTTCGTCTCGAGGGTTTCAATCAGGTAAGCGACATGCTGCCTAGATCGCATCTTGCGATCTAGGCAGCACAAGCTCCACGTTGTTCATGCGTTGCGCGTACTGAAGCGTCTTTTATGGCGCGCAACGTAGTTATCATAGATGTGTTAGGGTTAGCATAGCTCTTCGTATAAACATGCTTACGTAGTGCAACCCTTGCATGTCTAGCCGCCCTCACGCCTATCTCAGGCGTGGGGGCGGCACCCTGCTTGTTCATCATCTAGTAGATCTGATCCGTTACGATTGCTCCTTGTTATGCAAGGATTAGTTTAATATCTGCAATAGTTAGGCCTTACAAAGGGGGGGAGGATCCAGTGGCACGTAGGGTGGCGTTCGCAAGTCCTAAACAGGATGTTCCGCGGATCAACTTCATTGTTGGTTCTTTGGCCTTGTTTAGGATCGGCTTATGAGCACCGTGCGTGGCCGCGAGGCCCAACCTGGAGTAGGATGATCCGATTATGCGGTGAAAACCCTAAATCGTCGTAGATCTCATTAGCTTTATCTTGATCAAGCAGGATCACCAAGTATTCGTGCACCCCGTACGAATCATGGGTGGATCGGCTCTTTGAGCCGATTCACAGGATAACCTGAGAGCCGATCGAGGCTCGTATTTAATGTTTACGTGTATGCCATGCGGGAACTAAGCGAGGCATCCCCATCACCTTCCTGACCGGGTCTAGGTCGGGTGGCACGCCCTTGCACTTCGCGTCGCCGCGTGTGCGCTGAAGAGGATGGCGGGCCGTGGGTCGGGGGGGTCTCGGCCGGCCGCAGCTCTAGGCTCTTCCCGGCTCTACCGTGTTGACAGCCGCTGCCCGCCGGTGGGTTTTGGCGATCAACACATTACGGCACGCCCGGTGGGACAATCGTCTACATCAACCACATCGCCATCTACATACTGAGATGGCGACGGACGGCACGCCGGTCACCTACGAGGAGCTGCTGCTGAGCTCAAGAAGAAACATGACGAGATCAAGGCCACCCTCGAAGCCGACCTCATCGGCTCTTTTCAGAGAACCCGTACCCATGGCATCAGATGGAAGGGGTTCTCACCACAAGGTGCACTCGATGGGATAGATCTCTCTGCCCCGTCGGAGGAACGCACCAGGGCCTGCGGCGAGGAGATCAACTACTTGGTGGCTCACTCGCTACACCGCCACTCGAAAACTTGGTCAACGTGTTGGAGCGTCTCGCTCTGCGCGTGATCCAGGAGATCATGAGCCACCGGTACTCGCCGTCGGGACCAGCTCTCGGGACACACCAAGGAGAGTTGCCACTCCAGTCCCGTCCACCGCTGCCATATGCGTTGGCAGCACCACTGAAGTGCCGGCTACACCGGCATTCGTCGTCTACAAGATCGGTGGTGACCCTAGTGACTACCGAGTTCTTGGCTGAGGCGCCTAAGGAGATCCCTCAAGGATACGCGTGCACGTATGTGCGGATTGTGGCAACTGGGCACTCTCAAACCAGGCCACAACGTCGGGGACTCCGGCGCAGACGGGAGGGACGTCGGCGACGAGCTTGAGAAGCGACGTGGCTAACTAAGTACGCCACCCCGACGAAACTCCGAGCCCAGCTCCTGCGGTTGGCTCAGAGCTGGAAAAGCAAACATGGCTGGCTAAGTACGCCACCCCGGCGAATCTTCGAGTGCATCTCCCGCGGCAAGACGGCGGATCAGATCGGTACCATGCGAGAGACCAGTTCGGCATTATGTCGAAAAGGAGGGCAATCGGCTATTCTAAGCCGTACCCCGACGAGTACGAGATGATCCCGCTGCCACCTAAATATCGGCTCCCGACTTCTCCAAATTCGGTGGATCGGATGGCTCCAGCTCCATCGAGCACATCGGCCGATATTTGGCGCAACTAGGACCGGCTTCGGTGTCGGATCAGCTACGTGTGAGGCTCTTTTCACGGTCCCTCACGGGATCGGCTTTTGGATGGTATACCTCTTTGCCAAGCAAACTCCATCCGATCTTGGAAGCAATTGGAAGAACAGTTCCATATGCAATATCATTCGAAGCTTCCGAGTCTAGCATTGCCGATCTAGCACAATTACGTCGAAGCGCGGAGAAACGGTGACAGAATACATCCAGCGCTTCGGGAATCTTAGGAACCGATGTTATTCGGTTCGTATAAGCTGAAAAGGAAGCGATCGAGTTGGCGGTGGCTGGCCTTGCAACACAGCTCAAGGACATGGCCTCCCAAACGATTATCCCTCGGGCGCACATGGTTCGAAACTATCAGCATATGAACAACGCCACCCAGACCTGTACCAAGACAAGTTCAAGCGTGCGTAGTCATGGTCGATACGAGAGGAAGGTGAAGTGCTGCGGGAGACCAAGAAGTAGCGGTGGCTGAATGGACTCGGGGAGGAACCCCCGTGTCCTGCCAAATGGGTAAAGCCACCGGGGCCGCCCGGGGGATTTGATTTTGACGTGACCAAGACCGAACAAATCTTCGACCTCCTGCTCAAGGAGAAACGATTGACGATTCCTGAAGGTCTCAAGTTCCCCACGGCGCAAGAGCTAAACGGAAAGCCGTACTGCAAATTCCACAACTCGCTTTCACATGCCACCAACGACTGCAGGGTGTGGCGTCAGCACATCCAAGCGGCGATAGAGAAGGGGCGTTTAATTTTCAACCAGTACGCCATGAAGGTAGACACCCAGCCCTTCCCCGCCGTTAACATGGTAGAAGTCATCTACCCTGAGAGTTGCCAGCCAGGTCCCACGTTCAGCATCAACATGGTAGGACTTGGGAACCACTCTGGCAAAGATGGAGATGAGGGCAGCTGCTCTCATAGCAAGGATACAGAGGAGGCCGCTCCACGCGATCGGCTCCATCATGATGGCAAGCGCTACGTTACAGAGGGAGAAGTGAAGAACATAAGATATCAACGACCTCTCTCCCGATCACCTCCTCAACAAATATGTGAGACAGTATGACCAACGCCGACGGTACAACTATGATGATGAAGGAGATCGTCTGGCTAGAGAAGCCAGAAGACATCGTCGGCAGGATCGCTATGAGGAGGAGCACGAGCGCCGTGCCACGGACACATCAAGGGGGCAAGATGACAACGCCAGACACTGGGACTGCCCTTTCTTCAGACACTGCTGGGATTCAGGAATGAGCCGATTGCCCACAATCGGCAATTGCCCAGAATGCAACAAGAAGAAGAAGGAGGCAGCCAACGTGTCTGTGTTTGAGCGCTTAGGGCCTCTCCCACCACCAAGCAAACGTGCTGAGTCACTTCGTTGGGCAGATCTTGAGGATTCCGAAGACGAAGGACTAGAAGAAGAAGAAGACAGGTGCCACCGTCCGAGGTGGTGCCCTGACGGACTCAGCCGTTCACAAAAGCGCAGGGTTCAACGTTTGCGCGGCCTGGAGGAAGCCGAAAGGTTATACCTGCATACGCTAAGGAAGGCACGGCCTGATCTGGCCGCAAAGGTTCAGCGAGCCCTGTATGAAGAGGGTCGTCCACGAAGAATGGAGTGGCGTCCCAAGCAAAAGAAAGCCGATGATGAAACATCGGCTGGCACAAACATGGTGCTTGTCTTGCCGACGGAGCTTAGTGTTCCACGATTATACGATGCACTTAAGGTGGACGACAGCAGGCGCGTCAAGTCAGAGGTTGGGTTGGTTTTATCCAGCCTAACCGAGTAGCAAGATTAAACCAATGAGCAAACCGTGCGAGGCTGATCCTTGTGATCGGCCCCAAAAGTTTATGGAGGGACATTACAAAACCTTCATCGAACGAGCAAGGTGGAGGCCGATTCCAGCAATCGGCCAAAATTATCTTCTGCACATATTCTGTTTGTGGTCAGCAACGATCTACTGGGCAGTGGCCACGTCGGCAGATGAAAGTCAGCATAAGTCTTTGCGAAGCCGACGTGCAAGTACAGTGCCCTGACTAACCAAGAAAGCCGATATCTGCAGTCATTCAGCAGATTCGGCTCGGGGGGCATATAGTCAGATAAACATATGCAGATAAACATGTGCAGACATGCGTGCAGTGGAACATTGGGGGCCGGTTAAGGAAAAATCGGCCAAATAAAAAAAAATTTCATAAGCAAAGCCGATGCGCAGCCATCGACTTTAGTACAGTTGCACAGGACCAAGACCTACTGGCTATGTGCTCAAGGGTTTACATCAACGTCGATGATCAGTAGAAAGAAAGCTGATCAACGACTTATGCATCCTTGCCGGTATTCTTGCCTTGATGAAAGCTCGGGGGGCAGCTCGCCCTGGAAGTTCTTCAGAGAGCCGATGTTGATGGAATCGGCTGATTCTGCGTTACGATTCGGAGGCCGATGGCGACACATTTGGTCAGTCCACTGATATGCTCGCCTTGATGAAGGCTCGGGGGGCAACTGATGGCGCAGAGTTTGCCGTTCTTAAGAAGCCGATTGAGATTTCATCAGGCTGAAAACCCAGTGGTATCGACTTCAGGATCAAGTCGTTTTCGGCAGCAATTCTGGGGCTCTCGTGAGAACGACGATTTGCATAGTTGTCCGCCAGAGCTCAAAGGGGTGGGGCATTGAGATTCTGGTGTGTTGTTATCGGCTCGTTGGGCGTTGGCTAAGTGACGATCGGCAGGGTCAGCGGAAGAGGGAATCGGCTCGATTAAACTCCGAAGAAATCGGCAAACTCAAAATGGGGAAAAGTTCTTCATTGATAAACCAGATTTCTTACATAGAAGAGCTGATTGCTCTCAAAAGGGAGTACTAAGGGGATACATTGCCCCGTCTACTGTTGCTGATCCTATTCTAGAGGACCTATTCTACGGGCCGTCACTGCCCTCGTCGTCGCCATCGTCAGCGCTGTCGGCGCTGCTCCCGGCGAGCTCGTCGTCGCTGCTGTAGCGGCCGCCGGCAGGACCTTCGTTGTCCTCGTCCTCCACGTCGTCGTCGTCGTCGTCGCTATCATAATCACTGAGATTCCCTGGCCAGGGGCAATGGCGCTTGGCCGGCGGCTCGTCGGAGAGGCTGTCGTCGTCGTCCTCCTCTTCCTCTTCCTCTTCCTTCACCTCGGAGGAGGTAAAGTCATCCCAGGAGAAGCGATCGTCATCGCTCTCCTCTTCCGATTCCCCGTTGGCGAGGAAGCGGAGGTCGCTCTCCCCGTCCGTCGAGGATTGGTCGTCCTCGGACCAGATGGAGAAGTCATGGTCTGACTCCTCCCCGGCCTCAATGGCGCGGCGGATGTTGGCCGCATGGACTTCTTGTGGGCTCGGTGCTGGCATCGGCTCGGGAGAAGAGGACTCGAAGGAAAGTCCCGACGAGGCAGAGGAAGAAGAGGACATGGTGCGCAGAAGGGTTTTTTGGAGTGCCGATGGCTGGAACAGAGGAAGGGGATAAAGATAATTATTCAGTCGGCACGGTTAAATAATGAGAAACCTGGTGGGAATTACTGCCATCATAGTTTCCGAAGGGGTAATGTCAGAGCTGTCAAATTTTGCAAAGAAGCTGAAAGGACAGGGCATAATGATGACGGAGGCTGCAAATGGTTCTGCTCTGCCACGACATGACCCGACGGAGGAACGCTTAATGATTTTGGAAAAATTATTTCCAAAACCAGGGGGGCATGTGTTATCACCAGATTTTGGACAAATCCAGAGGTGGGCCGTAAGAGAGATGGGCTTAGAAGACTACACGTGGAAGATCTCTGAAGCGGCCTTGCACGGAGAATTTGGGCTAGTTTGCCCGTGTATCTTTAATTATAGTAGGTTATATCTTAGATCAAGATTTAGAGTTTGTATCGCACACGGTGGGATATTCCCACGTTAGAAAGTCCGCTGGACTATAAATATGTATCTAGGGTTTATGGAATAAACAACAACACAACGTTCACCCCAAAACAAACCAATCTCGGCGCACCGCCAACTCCTTCGTCTCGAGGGTTTCAATCAGGTAAGCGACATGCTGCCTAGATCGCATCTTGCGATCTAGGCAGCACAAGCTCCACGTTGTTCATGCGTTGCGCGTACTGAAGCGTCTTTTATGACGCGCAACGTAGTTATCATAGATGTGTTAGGGTTAGCATAGCTCTTCGTATAAACATGCTTACGTAGTGCAACCCTTGCATGTCTAGCCGCCCTCACGCCTATCTCAGGCGTGGGGGCGGCACCCTGCTTGTTCATCATCTAGTAGATCTGATCCGTTACGATTGCTCCTTGTTATGCAAGGATTAGTTTAATATCTGCAATAGTTAGGCCTTACAAAGGGGGGGAGGATCCAGTGGCACGTAGGGTGGCGTTCGCAAGTCCTAAACAGGATGTTCCGCGGATCAACTTCATTGTTGGTTCTTTGGCCTTGTTTAGGATCGGCTTATGAGCACCGTGCGTGGCCGCGAGGCCCAACCTGTAGTAGGATGATCCGATTATGCGGTGAAAACCCTAAATCGTCATAGATCTCATTAGCTTTATCTTGATCAAGCAGGATCACCAAGTATTCGTGCACCCCGTACGAATCATGGGTGGATCGGCTCTTTGAGCCGATTCACAGGATAACCTGAGAGCCGATCGAGGCTCGTATTTAATGTTTACGTGTATGCCATGCAGGAACTAAGCGAGGCATCCCCATCACCTTCCTGACCGGGTATAGGTCAGGTGGCACGCCCTTGCACTTCGCATCGCCGCGTGTGACCAGAAGAGCATTGCGGGCCGTCGCTCGGAGGGGTCTCAGCCAGCCGCAGCTCTAGGCTCTTCCCGGCTCTACCGTGTTGACAGGCCGCTGCCCGCCGGTGGGTTTTGGCGATCAACACAGTGATAATAATTGTCATTTTTATTACTATCATCTACTTCAAAGTGCATGAATTTAATCCATGATCTGTGAGCATGT
Source organism: Lolium perenne (assembly GCF_019359855.2). NCBI lineage: Eukaryota > Viridiplantae > Streptophyta > Magnoliopsida > Poales > Poaceae > Lolium > Lolium perenne. The sequence goes on from NC_067244.2 coordinate 49,420,646, forward strand.
GCATGTGAATGATCTTTGACTGTGGGTGAATTAGCGCTATTATTTAGGATATTTCTAGCATTTTTATCTAAATTTACCCTATAACAATGGTGCAAGTAAAGTTTTTGCCTCTAAAATTTTAATGATTGGACAACTGGCGCTCATCGAGTAGTGACTAATTATTTTTTTAGTCAATAGTTTTTTGCTCTTTCGCAGCAACGCGTGGGCATTGTGCTAGTTAGCTCATATATTAGCAAGTTATATGGTCAGGTTGTCCTACACCGTTGGATGGGAAATGGAAGGTGGATGGGAGAGGCCAGTTACAACGTGACTGGCTTTGGGCAAGTCACTGAATCCCAGTCCTTGTGTTTGCCCACGAATGTGCCTCAGCCTTAATTGTGTCAAGCAGGGTAGCTGTGGAGGGCCAAGCGTTGTCGAAGACGGCCGCGTTGTGAGAAAAAATTTCAAGATCCACTAGACCGCGAGCATGATGACCAAGAAGTACCGTTGCGCATTGCGGCCACCAGTCTATGAAGTCATCCTCAACTACTCGGCAGCAAGAGGTCAAGTAAGATAGCTAAGAATTTATCCCCAAGGACATAGGCCAAATATACCTAAGAATTTATCCCCAAGGACATTGCACAATGGCATGTAGCACTAGCAGACAGGCTAGAACTTAGGTGTATATAACTACTAATAAACTGAAGTGGGCAAAGGTTACAGGAAAAAGGAGGAGACGAAGAAGGGATCGGTTCACCGTCCACGGAGAGGGCGTTGACGGGCGGGTTGGCGATGGCGATGACGGCGACGCCGTCGGGTCCGACCTGCATCTCCGTCCTTCCCTTCGCCATTGGCACTCCCTTTCGCTTCGCGCAGCTTCCTCAGATCCTCGTCCTCTCTCTCTCTCTCTTCCGCTCGCCGAGCCGCTGGCTGCGTTCGTTTGTTCGGAGGCCGCACTGGGCGCTAATATAAAGGAGTCGGTCGCCATCAGCGACGCAGTTATGTCGTGTCCGGCAGTAGAACCATGTGAAGACGATGGGGTAAACACAGAAATTAGGTGAAAATGAGGCACTGAAAATCTGAAATTTTCTGTTCCTAGCCATTGGATCCTGTTCCAAGGGCCAGAAACCCCCTCGGCGTATTTGTAATTTGTAGACTCCTACTTACTTAGACCATCTCCAATCGTTGGCGCTTCCTAGGCCGAAATCCGGCGCTATTTAGCGTCGGATGGATGAAATTTTTGGTCTGGGGAGGTCCAGTTTTTTAGCGGCGGAGCCCAGGGCAACCCAGCGATAATTTGAAATGCGGACGAAATTTGGAAAAACACAATGAAATTGGCTAAATTTGTACATATGTGAGTTCGAAGTTTTTTCGTCGAATTCTTACATATAAATGAATTCGACGTACACACGATAAATAAAAACGAAAAAACCCAGCACCTATATGTCGAAATGGCGATAGAACACCATGTAGTCGCCGATGTTGTCGTCGGAGCCGTCGTCGTCCTTCGGTGGCGTTGCGTGCGGCTGGTGGCTGCTGCCCTAGCCTGGGCCCCGGCGCGTCGAGGCGGAGGCGACGGCTCTCCCCCATCATCGTCGCTGTCATCGAGGACGACGACGCGGCGGGCACGGTGCCGCACTTCCTGCTCGAGCAGCTGCTCGTGCTCTGCCTCCTCCTTCTCCCACTCTGCCTTCGACAAGGCGAGTGCAGTGTCAAGCGACATTTGGAGCTCCGGCTTGATGGCGCATCTCGCAGATAAATATCCCACCGCCTGGGTTGCGCGGCGGTGATACGTTGCAAACATATCTATAATTTTTGATGCTCCATGCTTGTTGTACACCAATTGATGTATGTTTTGTTTACATTTTGTGGCACTTTTATGCATTTTCCGGCAATAACCTATTAACAAGATGCCACAGTGTCAGTTCCCTGTTTTCTGCTGTTTTTGTATTTCAAAAATGTTGTACAGGAAATATTCTCGGAATTGCAGGAAACAAAAACCAAATTTCTTATTTTTCCGGAGCGAAGACAATGTCCATGTGGGGACCCCGGACTAGCTGTCCGAAATACCCTGTTATGCATTCAACTCACGATCCCATGATCAGTATGCCGTGAGCACGTAACCGAACTGAATATCAAGAGTTACATCATCCATTACAAAGTATCGAATAAATAAGTTTTACAATAAACGGGTCACATGATCCAGTCTTACATAAACGCCACTTCGGGCAAATTCATCACAAACATGCAGCGGATACACATCAACAGCATCGGGCCCAAGTCAAGCATAATCGTCTTGGTAACCTCCTTCATCTTCATACTCCTCCTCATAGTCTGGCCAAGTTAATAGTCAGGGACAGAGCCGTCAGTACATTTGGAATTATACTCGCAAACCATCAAGGAGGTGCTAACAAACGCTAACTTAAGAAGACAAGAGGGGAAGAATAGTTTCTCTTGTGGATATAGCATGAGGAAGAGAATCAATTTCTCTTGTGGATATAGCATCCCAACTTCGCAGTTGAAGGGGACACTAAGGAGTTTGCTATGACATCGCTGTGTCTTTGTTCAAGAAGATACTTCAAAAGATATCCTATGACATCTCTATATCTTTGTTGAAGAACATACTTCAAAAGATATCCTATGACATCTCTATATCTTTGTTGAAGAGGATACTTCAAAAGAGTTCCACAACATAAAGCACTAGGATGGGAGTAGCCCGTTTTATTTATTTTCCCGACCATCTCCATATGGTCCTCATCACTTCCCATACCCTTCTGGTACTTCAAGAACAACATTCTCTTTACTTCTTTTGTAAAACATTTCTAAAACAAAACTGGCCCCAGTTAAGTATGGCCATTTCAACTCATCCATGACCGCGGACGCGGCTATTCGAATAGATTGGTACTCTGCAGAATTTGCACACTTTCCCCACGAGACCTGGTAAATCCGCCGGGATCATCCCCGGATCGTCATACAAAAGTATGCGAGTCTCGGATAACCAATATTAGTCTTTCGCTCATCTCCACTGGCATGAGTCTTTCCCTGCGGGCTTGACCTTCCCGGCATCCCGGCATCACACCTCCTTATTTGAGCATGTCTCCGGCGCTACGGCGGAAGACCCTCAGTAATCGTCCAGCTGTAGGAAACTACAGTGTATTGCCTCCTCCAGAGCGCAACCCAGCGTCAAGGGTTTAAATAATACATACAATCAATACATAACTCAAGAACCAAGTGTTTAAATAAAACAAGATAAAATATGCAGGGATGTTTGTTTGGCACTAACAAAACATAGGTTGGCTATTTTTAAACAAAGTGGTGTCAAGATTTTGAATAAAGTCAAAGGAGTTTTAAAATCTATCATTGCATGTGACACACATACATTTACTAACAGTGACCAATATGCATGAACGGAAATTAAAAATATTTTTCCTAGATTGCCAGTACTGAGACAAGATCAACATAATTGGATTCACCCAAAAATACTAAACCTAAAATTTTAGGAATTAGTTAGACTAAGCATAAAACATAGAAGAAGTTTAATCTGCCAAAAATCGTATAAAAATCCTAAAAATACATGATCAGTGGCACTGGTTCTAATGCAATTGGTTTCATACAAATCGGATGTGCCAAACTCAAGTTATTTACAAAATGGCTCACATATACAAATTCAATTTTAACAGAGATTTTAATATTTCAAACGATTTAAATGGGTGGGAACTGATTTGGGCCGTGCCAGTGCGCAGAGATGGGCCGGCCCATGGGATTTTCCAGGTGGCGAAGAAAATAAAAAGAAAAGAGGGCAGGGGCTCGTGGCGAGCTAGGCCTGCATGTCCATCTTGGCGTGCATGGCCCATGCAGCCACGGGATCGATATCTGACGGCTCTGAGGACTTCGTCCTCGGCACGTCTACGTCGCGCGCGGCGACATAGAGAAAGAGAGCGGCGGCTTAGCGATGTGCAGAGAGGCTGGGGGAGTGGCAGCGTTGTGCTTGGAGGTCCTGGCATCGTCCAGTCGAAGCTGCTCCTCCTCGCTCGGCGTCGTCTGCTTCATGGGCGGTGTCGGCGTGTCGATGGCGTAGGCGTCCTGCAGCGGTCTTGGGTGAAGAGAAAGAGCGAGGGAAGGGTCAGGGGCTGCAGATGATGGCGTCCTGCTCGTCACGCCCGCGGTGACCACGGCGTCGACGACAACGAGAAGCAGCAGCAGCTCGAGCTGCTGCTCGAGCAGCTCTACAGCGGTGAAGAGATAGTGGCGTGAGAGTGGGAAGGGGTTGAAAGGGGGCGGCGAGGGCAGAGGGGTCATTTTTATGGGGAGAGGAGGGGGATAGGCGGATCGGCCGTGCCCAATAGGCGACGGCGCGATCGTCTGTGCGCGGCAGACGAGGGGACAGCGGGGTAGACGAGGCGGTGTGTGAGGGGAAACCAGGCGGGGGTGCCTGAAGATGAGGTGGCGGGGCGTAGTCGAGGCGATGGCGCATCGCACGAGGCGTCCACGCGCGTTGACGTGCTGGAGCGTTCCAGTGTGCTCGCGGGCTAGGGTTTTTGGCGTGAGAGGGGAAGCTGGTGGTTCTGGGCTACGAAAGAGAGAGGGGAGGGGGTGTTGGAGCTGGGCCAGGGTAGTGGGAGAGGTGGTGATGGCCTCAGCCCAAACCAGAGAGAAAAAGTGAGGGAAAAAGAGAGAAGAGAAAGTGAGAGGGAAGTGTCTCCTCTCACGTCTCTCACCTTGGAAAAATGAGAGAAAGAGAGAGAGAGAGGCAGTGATGAAAAAGTGGGGCCATGCAAAGGAGTTGCATGTGCCAAAAACTTGGAAAAGTGCAAATGCACATGAGTTGAGAAAATGAGAGGGAAAGGTGGTGTGGTGGTGTTGTTCACTTGAGGTTGGTGTCTCCACCAAATTAAGAGAGGGAAGTGTTTCCCCCTTACCTTAGTAATTTTTTTGGAGACTAGGGCTAGGATTCATTAGTGTTTTGGATTCAAAGAAACATATGTGAGTGAGAGAGTTATCAAGTGGGAGTGAAAAACCTAATGGTTCAAAGTGGTGACAAACTTGGGTGCTAGGGTTTTAGAAGAATTTTGCACACAAACCAAATTCTACACAAACCATTTGCAAGATTCTATCCTAAGCACACACATAGTCGCAAGAAATAGAAGTTTTTGTTGGCTATAATTTTTTCAAGACTTGAAAACATCCATGTTAGGAAAAATGGGTTGTGACAGACCTTCCCCCCTTAAAAGAATCTCGTCCCGAGATTCCGAGGCTAAGAGCTGAAGAGGTAAGGGAACTCCTTTCTGAGATAATCCTCTCGTTCCTAGGTATCTTCCTCTTCGGAGTGGTTACTCCACTGAACCTTGAAAATTTTGATCTTCCTTCTGCGGGTAACTCTCACGGTCTCTTCAAGAATGCGAAGTGGTTTCTCCCAGTAGGTCAAGTCTTGATTCAAGTTGATAGAACGATGGTCAATGTCCTTGAACACTTATGTTTTGTCAGGTACTAGGAGGCATCTTTGGAGTAGGGAGACATGGAAGATATCATGAAATTCCGACAATTCAGGGGGCAACTCCAGCTGGTACGATACTTCACCACGTTGGCCTAGTACCTTGAAGGGTCCAATATATCTTGGCGCGAGCTTGCCCTTGACATGGAATCGTTGCATTCCCTTGAGCGATCTGACTCGGAGATAAGCGAAATCTCCGATGTTGATAGCCACTTCTCGACGCTTAGTGTTGGCGTAGCTCTTCTGGCGAGATTGTGCCGCTCTAAAATGGTCACGGATAAGTTGTACTTGCTCTTCTGCTTCTTGGAGTGCGTCAGGTCCAAACACTTGGCTTTCTCCCGTCTCAGACCAGTTGAGAGGGGTGCGACACTTACGTCCATAAAGGGGTTCAAAAGGTGCCATCTGAAGACTAGCTTGATAGCTATTGTTATATGAGAACTCCGCGAAGGGTAAACAGTCTTCCCACTTGGTTCCATAGGCTAGAACACAAGCGCGTAACATATCTTCTAGAATTTGATTCACATGTTCTGTCTGTCCTCCTGTCTGTGGATGGTACGCAGTGCTGAAAGATAGCTTTGTTCCCATAGCTTCATGAAGCTTCTTCCAGAAATGGGAAGTGAATTGAGGGCCTCTGTCTGATACGATGGTCTTGGGATCTCCATGAAGACTAATTATTCGAGAGATATAGAGGTCTGCTAATTTCCTTCCATAGTCGGTGGTCTTGACTGGCAAGAAATGGGCGACTTTACTGAGACGGTCAACTATCACCCATATTGAATCATGTCCGCGACTTGATCTGGGAAGGCCGGTGATAAAGTCCATTCCCACTTCGTCCCATTTCCATACAGGAATCTGCAAAGGTTGGAGAAGTCCAGTGGGGGGTTGGTGTTCTGCCTTAACTCTCTGGCAGATATCACATCTAGCGATAAAGGATGCGATGTCCCGCTTCATTCCATGCCACCAAAAGGTTTCTTTCAAATATTGGTACATCTTGGTTCCACCAGGATGAATGGAGTAAGGAGTGTCACGGGCTTCCTCCATAATCAGCTGTTTCAGATCTGGGATACTCGGCACACAGAGACGTCCGTTATACCACAAGATTCCTTCCGTGTCAATGGAGAATCCAGCCGCTTCCTCCTTGCTCATACGGTGTTTGATACCTTCAATACTTTCGTGGTCTTTCTGAGCTTCCTTAATTTGTTCCTGCAATGTAGTCTTAACCTCCATTGCGGCTAAGAATCCATGGCCGGCTAACCAGTTCTAAACCAAACTCTTGGTATAACATTGGTTGTTCAATCTTCAAACGGGCATTTAGAGAGCAGGGCTCCCTACTAAGGGCATCGGCGACTATGTTTATCTTTCCAGGATGATAGTGGATACTGAGGTCATAGTCTTTTATCAGCTCTATCCATCTTCTTTGTCGCATGTTCAACTCCTTCTGAGTGAATATGTCTTGAGGCTTTTGTGATCGGTGTAGATATCACACCGGTTTCCAATAAGTTATTTACTGAGGTCATAGTCTTTTATCAGCTCTATCCATCTTCTTTGTCGCATGTTCAACTCCTTCTGAGTGAATATGTCTTGAGGCTTTTGTGATCGGTGTAGATATCACACCGGTTTCCAATAAGTTATTGACGCCATGTCTTGAGAGCATGAACTATGGCAGCTAACTCAAGGTCATGAGTTGGGTAGTTCACCTTGTGGGGTCGAAGTTGTCGGGATAGGTAAGCCATAGCCTTCCTTTCATGCATCAGAACACTACCGAGTCCAAGCTTGGAAGCGTCACAGTAGATCATGAAGTCTTTGGTGACTATAGGCATGGTCAAGATGGGGGCAGACACAAGTCGTTTCTTGAGCTCTTGAAAGATTTCTTCACACTTGTCAGTCCATTCAAACTTCTTGCCCTTCTTGAGCAGTAAGGTCAAAGGTTTGGCGATGCTCGAGAATCCTTCAACAAACTTTCGATAGTATCCCGCCAATCTGAGAAAAGATCTCACTTCAGTGGGGTTGGTAGGAGGTTTCCTCTCCATGATGGACTCGATTAGAGAGGGGTCGACAGAAACTCCTCCGGCTGATAGGACATGGCCAAGAAATCCAACTTCCTTGAGCCAGAACTGGCATTTGCTGAACTTGGCATAGAGTTGGTTCTCTCTCAGTGTACCCAAAACGAGTCTCAGATGCTCTCGTGTTCTTCCTCAGTCTTTGACTAGACTAGGATGTCATCGATGAACACCACGACAAACTTTTCGAGGTACTCCATGAAGACTTTGTTCATTAGGTTCATGAAGTAGGCGGGGGCATTGGTGAGACCAAAAGACATCACGGTGTACTCGCACAGTCCGTAGCGGGTGGTGAAAGCAGTCTTGGGAATGTTTGACTCACGAACCTTAAGTTGATGATAACGAGTGCGGAGATCAATCTTGGAAAAGACTCTGGCTCCATTCATTTGATCAAAAAAGTCCTCTATCTTCGGAAGGGGATATTTTTTTTGATGGTCACATCATTGAGCTTCCGGTAATCCACACATAGGCGAATGGTACCGTCTCGCTTGTCCACGAAGATCACGGGTGATCCCCATGGTGAGGCACTAGGTCGGATCAGACCTTTGCTCAACATGTCATCCAACTGTTTCTTTAGCTCAATCGGCTCTCGAGGGTTCATGCGGTAAGGTCGTTGTGCTATAGGTGCAGTTCCAGGGATCAACTCTATGATGAACTCGATATCTCGATCAGGGGGCATACCGGGTAACTCTTCCGGGAACACAACTCACAAATGATTGGGACTTGGTAAATGGTTGGTACGGAGATACTCTTCTTGCAGTAGGCTTTGGATGAATGTGTAGTGGCGGTGTATTTTACTTGGATTTCATCAGTATTCGATAGGGTAATGGATTTTCTAGAATAATCAATGTGTCCTTGATACTCGATCATTCACTCCATTCCAATTATCACTTCTAAACCATGGGCTCCTAGAACTATAAGTTCAGCTGGGAAAGGTACTCCTTGGATGATTATGGGTACTTTTTTGCAAGATAGGCGAGTTTTGGCAGTGGATCCGGGTATTTGCACTATCATAGGTCGTTCATGAGGGTTGGTGGTATCCCACTTTTCCTAACAAAGGGTTCGGTAACAAAAGAATGTGATTCTCCGTAATCAAATAAGACTCTTGCAGGGGTAGAGTGGACTAGGAACATACCCATCGTGATGTCGGTAGACTCCTCAGCTTCCTCAGCATTGACATGTTTCAGATGTTCCCTGGCAGCATTGGCTTGCTTCTTAATAGGGGGATTCTTTCTAGATGCGGCACGAGCTTGGCCTTGATTGGTTCTGGGTGCATTGTTGCGCCGAGGAGCATTCATCTTGTTGGGGCAGTCATGAGAGAAGTGTCCATGCTTCCCACAAGCAAAACAACCATCTCCGGGAGTGCGAGCGGTGGGGTTGTTGGGAGGGTTGTTGTTGTAACTTCCTCCTCCAGAACGCTGTTGCATAGCTTGGCAATTGGGGTTGTTGTTGTTGGGGCGATAAGCTGGAACTAAGGCTGGGGTCCTCAGGGGCTGGTGTACTGGCCTAGATGGGGGCGGAATGCGAAACTTGGCAATGCTGGGTCCACTCTTCTGCTGTTGCATCTTGCGCTTGCGAGTTTCAAAGGAAGCTTTGCGCTTGGACTCCACCATGATGGCGGCATCCACCAGCGCTTCCAGATTAGTATAGGGAACATCCACAATGATGCTCTGGATCTCCTCATGCAGACCCCATTCAGGAAACGGTCTTGCTTTTTCTCATCGGTGTCAGTGTCTTAAAGAACTCATCCCTCTTCATCTTGATCAGTCCCGTGGGTATGTGGGCCTTGCGGAACTTGGCGGTGAACTCTTCCCAGTTGATAACATGGTCGGCCACTTGCATAGCTTTAACATTTTCCCACCACGCTCTCATGGGTCCAGAGAGAAAATGACTGGCGAGAAGCACCTTCTCGTGCTCTCCAACAACGGCTACCTCCAGATTTTTCTCGATAGTGCGGAGCCAGTCATCCGCATCGAGAGGTGCGGTGCACTTAGAGAACACAGGTGGGTTGGTGTTCTGAAAGTCTCTCAGATGGGACCTAGGCGCTTCCTCACCATTTCCACCTTCGTCGTCGTTGTCACGCTTTCCCGCGGCAAGCTGTGCGATCTGTCGCAGAGCCGCGATGTTGGCTTGGCTTTCTACGCATGCTGTTTGGCGGTCCTCCATCATGAGATGCAAGAGTTGTGACATGTTGGGATCCGGTGGGGGTGGAGGGTTGTCTTGGCTTGAACCTCCACGGCGAGTTTCAACCATTTTATTGAGACAAGGGTATAAGGCAAAAGAGAGAAACTCCAATAGGCAAGTCTCTTCAAAGGGGGAGGGAATGTAATGCATGAAAAGAAACATGTCGAAAAACTCGAAAAGGCAACAAACACATAAAAGGTGCAAGCATAAACATAGCATAGATTCTACCAAAAGAGCATAGTTCACAACCATAACAATGTCACAAAAGGACCAACATAGTACGCCGCGCTACATCAGGAACAACATAACATAACATAAGTCTCGGGTGGTGCACATCTAGTCTTCATCGAGAACGATAGTGCTGTCCTCGAATGGGGGCTCCCTAGGGTCCTCTTCCTCATTATCCTCAGCAACTACCTCCTTGGAGGGGAGGGGCTCGGGGTCCTCGGGCTCGTCATTGATGAAGGCGAGGTCTTCTTCATCCCCATCCTCGTCCTGCCTGTTCCAGTTGTACCCCTCGTCCTCCATGTAGTCATCATCATCACTAATGAGTGCGGTATCCTCCTTGCAAAGATCCTCACCCTCATCCTGGAGCATCTCGATCTTGTCCTCGGCTTCACGAAGGGCGATCTTGAGGTGCATCACCTTGACCTTCAACATATAATTGGCCTCGCAAACACGAAGCTTGTGCTTCTGTTGGCGATGGCTCTTGAGCTTGGCCAACTTTAGCTCCATCTTGAGTCCCTCAAGCTCAAACTTCAGTACCTCATTCTCCATTCTGTTGGAGTCGAGGCTAAGCTGAGTCTTGTAGAGCAAGTACTCCATCTGAGCGTCCTGGCGACCGAGGGGGCAAGTGTAGGGCACCTCGGTGGGGAAACCCTCCTCGTTGCGGCGTCCTAGGTGAGCGTGGGGAAATCCCTTGGACTCCAACTCAGCATGGTGGTGAAAGACGAGGCGAGCGAGGGCAGCCTGCATCACCCTCACAAGCCCTTCCTCCCAAGTGCGATTGAAGACCTGAATATCAAACTCCTCGAGGTTCGCCACATGTGAACCCCGAAGCGTGCACACCACCATCCAGGACAACTCTCCGTCCTTGGTGCTCTCCATCTGTCCTCCGTTTACCTCAGGAAGCAGGCGTCCCACAGCCCGCGACACCTCGATAAGGGCGGACTCAAAAAGGTAGCGGGGCTGCTCATAGCCCAGTTGATGGCTCCTGGTGTACATAGGTTCGCCCATCTACACAAAATTTTAAGGTTGTAATTAGTAATATGACCAAAAAGTGTGCAAAATTTCAAGTACATAAAGTAAAACTTTAAGGATTAATGCAAGTAACTTAAATTTAAGAGAACTTAGGGGAGAGACTAGGCATTATTTCAACATATAGTCATCTCGTTTTTGATATCGAAAATAGTTTTTGGTACTACCTTAACGCCCATGCTAACTAAGGTCTCCTACAGTCAGGATGGCTCTGATACCAGCTCTGTGGGGACCCCGGACTAGCTGTCCGAAATACCCTGTTATGCATTCAACTCACGATCCCATGATCAGTGCATCGTGAGCACATAACCGAACTAAATATCCAGAGTCACATCATCCATTACAAAGTACTGAATAACTAAGTCTTACAATAAACGGGTCACATCACCCAGTCTTACATAAACGCCACTTCGGGCAAGTTCATCACAAACATGCAACGGATACACATCAACAACGTCGGGCCCAAGTCACGCCTTAGACCTACAGGCAGCTGACTGGGAGATCATCCTAGGTCGCATAATCGTCTTGGTAACCTCCGTCGTCTTCATGCTCCCCCTCATAGTCTGGCCAAGTTAATAGCCAGGGACAAAGCCGTGCGTACATTTGGAATTGTACTCGCAAACCATCAAGAAGGTGCTAACAAACGCTAACTTAAGAAGACAAGAGGGGAAGAATAGTTTCTCTTGTGGATATAGCATGAGGAAGAGAATCAGTTTCTCTTGTGGATATAGCATCCCAACTTCGCAGTTGAAGGGGACACTAAGGAGTTTGCTATGACATCGTTGTGTCTTTGTTGAAGACGAAGATACTTCAAAAGATATCTTATGACATCTCTATATCTTTGTTGAAGAAGATACTTCAAAAGATATCCTATGACATCTCTATATCTTTGTTGAAGAAGATACTTCAAAAGATAACCTATGACATCTATATATCTTTGTTGAATAGGATACTTCAAAAGAGTTCCACAACATAAAGCACTAGGATAGGAGTAGCCCGTTTTATTTCTTTTCCCAACCATCTCCATATGGTCCTCATCACTTCTCGTACCCTTCTGGTACTTCAGGAACAACATTCTCTTTACTGCATTTGTAAAGCATTTCTAAAAAAAAACTAGCCCCGGTTAAGTATGGCCATTTCAAATTTTCCATGACCGTGGACGTGGCTATTCGAATAGATTGGTACAAGAACCGGTAAATCCGCTGGGATCATCCCCGGATCGTCATACGAAAGTATGCGAGTCTCGGATAACCAATCTTAGTCTTTCGCTCATCTCCCCTGGCATGAGTCTTTCCTTGTGGGCTTGACCTTCCCAGCATACCGGCAGCACACCTCCTTATTTGAGTGTGTCTCCGGTGCATGGCAGAAGACCCTCAGTAATCTTCCGGCTATAGGCAACTACAGTGTATTGCCTCCTCCAGAGCGCAACCCGGCGTCAAGGGTCATCGTGACCCTCATAGAGAGTTGTGAGGTGTCTCACGCCAGCTTCAACAAACTAGAGACTAAGCCCGTGCCCACATTTGGGTAATGTGGTTGTGCAAAGTAAAGTTGGGATGACGAACACTTATACACAGTGCTTCTTTATAATATTCTTACCCACACCTCTTTGGTTACCCACGGCTAACCACACATCTCTTTTCCGAAACAACAAGTATTTCAATTTGAAACAACATTTGGGAAAGACTACATCTTCCCAAAGTTTTCAAAGCTTTTGTCTCAAAAACATAAACTTAGGGTTTTCCCAACCTAAGGCATTGTTGAGTAGAGCTAGACTTGCGACAAAGGGGACATGATGATAGTTATCATACCACCAAGAAGGTGATAGATGTAGTGTCATGGGGTCATACTTGCTTAAGGTAAGCATGTAAAGATTAGAGATAAGAAGAAGAATATGACAATAACATGATGTTGACAAACAAAACACCAAGAGGGGTAGTGGTGACCAACAATCCGACATACTCTAAGTAAATAGGCATACCCATCACAAAAATAGGTTAAACCATGATCATGATAAAAACCACAATGTCACACAAGGAGTGTATGTGAGGTGTCAAATAGGAACAACATGCTTAAGGTAAGCATGCATTGACGACACAAATAGAACTAACACAAGATAGATCAAGAGGAAAAGACGACAAATAGATAGCAACAGCATGCATCACAACATTCAGAGATCAAAAGATGGCTTGCCTTTGTTGGGTTGTCCCTGGTCTTCTTCAAAACCTTCTCCAGAATCCTCTCCTTCAACTTCACCCTCGTTCGTATCTAGCGTCGCAAAGATGAATAATACATACAATCAATACATAACTCAAGAATCAAGTGTTTAAATAAAACAAGATAAAATATGCAAGGGTATTTGTTTGTCAGTAACAAAACATAGGTTGGCTATTTTTAAACAAAGTGGTGTCAAGAGTTTGAATAAAATCAAAGGAGTTTTAAAATCCATCATTGCATGTGACACACATACACTTACTAATAGTGACCAATATGCATGAACAAAGACTAACAATATTTTTCCTAGATGTCCAGTACTGAAACAAGATCAACACAATTGGATTCACCCAAACATACTAATCCTACAATTTTAGGAATTAGTTAGACTAAGCAGAAAAAACAGAGAACAAGTTTAATCTGCCAATAATCGTACAAAAATCCTAGAAACACATGGTGAGTGGCATCTGAAAGGTAATTTCATACTGGTTCTAATGCAATTGGTATCATACAAATCAGATGTGCCAAACTCGAGTTATTTACAAAATGGATCACATATACAAATTCAATTTTAACAGAGATTTTAATGATTCAAACGATTTAAACGGGCAGGAACGGATTTGGGCCGTGCCAGTGCGGAGAGATGGGCCGGCCTAGGGGATTTTCCAGGTGGCGAAGAAAATAAAAAGAAAAGAGGCCAGGGGCCAGTGGCGGGCTAGGCCTGCATGTCCACCGTGGCGTGCATGGCCCATGCAGCCACGGGATCGAGATTTGACGAGTCTGAGGCCGCCGTCCTTGGCACGTCTACATCACGCACGGTGACAGAGAGAAAGGGAGCGGCAGCGTGATAACGCGTGAAGCACACGTCCGTTGGGAACCCCAAGAGGAAGGTGTGATGCGTACAACAACAAGTTTTCCCTCAGTAAGAAACCAAGGTTATTGAACCAGTAGGAGTCAAAGGCCACGTGAAGGTTGTTGGCGGAGGAGTGTAGTGCGGCCCAACACCAGGGATTCCGGCGCCAACGTGGAACCTGCACAACACAATCAAAATACTTTGCCCCAACGTAACAGTGAGGTTGTCAATCTCACCGGCTTGCTGTAAACAAAGGATTAAATGTATGGTGTGGAAAATGATGTTTGTTTGCGAAGAACAGCAGAGAACAATGATTGCAGTAGATTGTATTCAGATGTAAACGAATGGACCGGGGTCCACAGTTCACTAGTGGTGTCTCTCCAATAAGAAATAGCATGTTGGGTGAACAAATTACAGTTGGGCAATTGAAAAATAGAGAGGGCATAACAATGCACATACATATCATGATGAGTAATATGAGATTTACTTAGGGTATTACGACAAATTACATAGACCGCTATCCAGCATGCATCTATGCCTAAAAAGTCCACCTTCGGGTTAGCATCCGCACCTCTTCCAGTATTAAGTTGCAAACAACAGACAATTGCATTAAGTATGGTGCGTAATGTAATCAACACAAATATCCTTAGACAAAGCATTGATGTTTTATCCCTAGTGGCAACAGCACATCCACAACCTTAGAACTTTCTGTCACTGTCCCAGATTCAATGGAGGCATGAACCCACTATGGAGCATAAATACTCCCTCTTGGAGTTACAAGTATCAACTTGGCCAGAGCCTCTACTAGCAATGGAGAGCATGCAAGATCATAAACAACACATATATGATAGATTGATAATCAACTTGACATAGTATTCCATATTCATCGGATCCCAACAAACACAACATGTAGCATTACAAATAGATGATCTTGATCATGATAGGCAGCTCACAAGATCTAACATGATAGCACAATGAGGAGAAGACAACCATCTAGCTACTGCTATGGACCCATAGTCCAAGGAAGAACTATTCACACATCAGTCCGGAGGTGATCATGGTGATGTAGAGTCCTCCGGGAGATGATTCCCCTCTCCGGCAGGGTGCCGGAGGCGATCTCCTGAATCCCCCGAGATGGGATTGGCGGCGGCGGTGTCTCTGGAACTTTTTCCGTATCGTGGCTCTCGGTAATAGGGTTTTCGCGACGGAGAGTATAAGTAGGCGGAAGGGCAGAGTCGGAGGGCTGACAAGGGGCCCACACCACAGGCCGGCGCGGGCCCCTCCTTGGCCGCGCCGCCCTGTGGTTTGGCCGCCTCGCGGCCCCACTTCGTATGCTCTTCGGTCTTCTGGAAGCTCCGTGGAAAAATAAGACCCTGGGCGTTGATTTCGTCCAATTCCGAGAATATTTCCTTTGTAGGATTTCGAAAACCAAAAATAGCACAAAACAGGAACTTGCGCTTCGGCATCTTGTCAATAGGTTAGTGCCGGAAAATGCGTATAAATGATGTAAAGTGTGTATAAAACATGTGAGTATTGTCATAAAACTAGCATGGAACATAAGAAATTATAGATACGTTTGAGACGTATCAAGCATCCCCAAGCTTAGTTCCTACTCGCCCTCGAGTAGGTAAACGATAACAAGGATAATTTCTGAAGTGACATGCTATCATAATCTTGATCAATACTATTGTAAAGCATATGAGATGAATGAAGTGATTCGAAGCAATGGTAAAGACAATGACTAAACAACTGAATCATATAACAAAGACTTTTCATGAATAGTACTTTCAAGACAAGCATCAATAAGACTTGCATAGGAGTTAACTCGTAAAGCAATAAATTCTTAGTAGAAAGTTTTGAAGCAACACAAAGGAAGATATAAGTTTCAGCAGTTGCTTTCAACTTCAACATGTATATCTCATGGATAATTGTCAACACAAAGTAATATGATGAATGCAAATAAGAAAGTATGTAGGAATCAATGCACACAGTTGACACAAGTGTTAGCTTCTAAGATAGAAAGAAGTAGGTGAACTGACTCAACATAAAGTAAAAGAAAGGCCCTTCGCAGAGGGAAGCATGGATCACTATTTTTGTGCTAGAGCTTTTATTTTGAAAACATAGAAACAATTTTGTCAACGGTAGTAATAATTCATATGTGTTATGCATAAGACATCCTATAAGTTGCAAGCCTCATGCATAGAATACCAATAGTTCTCGCACCTTGTCCTAATTAGCTTGGATTTAAATGGATTATCATTGCATAAAATATGTTTCAACCAAGTGTCACAAAGGGGTACCTCTATGCCGCCTGTACAAAGGTCCAAGGAGATAGATCGCATTTGATTTCTCGTTTTTGATACATCTCAACTTAGGACATCCATACCGGGACAACATAGAAAATAGATAATGGACTCCTCTCTAATGCATAAGCATTCAACAACAGATAATATTCTCATAAGAGATTGAGGATTGATGTCCAAACTGAAACTTCCACCATGATTCATGGTTTTAGTTAGCGGCCCAATGTTCTTCTCTAACAATATGCATACTCAAACCATTTGATCATGATAAATCACCCTTACTTCAGACAAGACGAACATGCATAGCAACTAACATGATATTCAACAAAGGTGTAATAGTTGATGGCGTCCCCAGAAACATGGTTACCGCTCAACAAGCAACTTATAAGAAATAATATACATAAGCTACATATTCTTCATCATAATAGTTTTTAAGCTATTTTCCCATGAGCTATATATTGCAAAGACAAGGAATGAAATTTTAAAGGTAGCACTCAAGAAATTTACTTTGGAATGGCAGAGAAATACCATGTAGTAGGTAGGTATGGTGGACACAAATGGCATAGGTTTTTGGCTCAAGGATTTGGATGCACGAGAAGTATTCCCTCTCAATACAAGGCTTTGGCTAGCAAGGTTGTTTGAAGCAAACTCAAGTATGAACCGGTACAGCAAAACTTACATAAGAACATATTGCAAGCATTATAAGACTCTACACTGTCTTCCTTGTTGTTCAAACACCTCACCAGAAAATATCTAGACTTTAGAGAGACCAATCATGCAAACCAAATTTCAACAAGCTCTATGGTAGTTCTTCATTAATAGGTGAAAAGTACATGATGCAAGAGCTTAAACATGATCTATTGAGCAAGACAATTGCCAAGTATCAAGTTATTCAAGACAATATACCAATTACCACATGAAGCATTTTCTGCTTCCAACCATAACAATGAACGAAGCTGTTTCAACCTTCGCCATGAACATTAAAAGTAAAGCTAAGAACACCAGTGTTCATATGCAACAGCGGAGCGTGTCTCTCTCCCACACAAAGAATGCTATGATCCGATTTTATTCAAACACAAACAAAAATAAAAACATACAGACACTCCAAGTAAAGCACATAAGATGTGACGGAATAAAAATATAGTTTCACTAGAGGTGACCTGATAAGTTGTCGATGAAGAAGGGGATGCCTTGGGCATCCCCAAGCTTAGATGCTTGAGTCTTCTTGAAATATGCAGGGATGAACCACGGGGACATCCCCAAGCTTAGAGTTTTCACTCTTCTTGATCATATTGTATCATCCTCCTCTCTTGATCCTTGAAAACTTCCTCCACACCAAACTCAAAACAAACTCATTAGAGGGTTAGTGCATAATCAAAAATTCACATATTCAGATGTGACATAATCATTCTTAACACTTCTGGACATTGCACAAAGCTACTGAAAGTTAATGGAACAAATAAATCCATCCAACATACAAAACAGGCAATGCGAAATAAAATGCAGAATCTGTCAAAACAGAACAGTCCGTAAAGACAAAATTTTTAGCGGCACTTAACTTGCTCAGATGAAAAAGCTCAAATTGAATGAAAGTTGCGTACATATCTGAGGATCATTCACGTAAATTGGCAGATTTCTCTGAGTTACCTACAGAGGGGGCTACTCAAATTCGTGACAGCAAGAAATCTGTTTCTGTGCAGTAATCCAAATCTAGTATCAACCTTACTATCAAAGACTTTACTTGGTAAAAAAATGCAATAAAATAAAGATAAGGAGAGGTTGTTACAGTAGTAACAACTTCCAAGACTCAAATATAAAATCAAAGTGCGGAAGTAAAATAATGGGTTGTCTCCCATAAGCGCTTTTTCTTTAACGCCTTTCAGCTAGGCGCAGAAAGTGTGAATCAAGTAATATCAAGAGATGAGGCATCAACATTATAATTTTCACAACTTGTCACAATAGGTATCTTAGATGCTCCATCATCCATAGTGGTACTAAGGGCTTTTTCAATTTTAGGCTTATAATAGTTCTTGGGCTTAGGCACCTTAGAGACATACATGAACTTTTGCTCCTTACCCACATAAGCTTTCTCCTTAAACTTAAGAGAAGAAAAAGTTGAACCCAAGGTTCCCATAGCTTCTTCAAGTTCACTAATCCTATTGGTTTGATTATCATGAGTAGCACAAGTTTCTAAGATGGCAATTCTCTCATTAATTCCACCTAGAGATTTATCAAGTTTATCAGTGTTATCAAGTAATATTCCCAATTTAGTCTCAACACTTGGAATATTTTCTCTATGGCCTCCAACATTTTCATGACATCTTCAAGAAAAATTTCAATTTTAGCTTCATTAACAGGTGGTATTCCAACTAGACTCTCAATAATGCAACTAGCTTCTAAAGCAGGAGTGCCTAGGAAATTACCTCCCGCAAGAGTATCAAGAACATACCTATTCCAGCTAGAGATACCAACATAAAAGTTCCTAAGTAACATAATAGTGGAGTGTTTTTTAGTGCACCTATGATGAGCATCACTAATCCTATACCAAGCATCTTTAAAACATTCTCCCCCTTGTTGCTTAAACGAACAACTTCAACTTCAGGATTACTCATTTTAGCAATACTAAATAAAGCAAACTAAATAAAATGCAAGTAACTAATTTTTTTGTGTTTTTAATATAGAGAACACAAACAAGACAGTAAATAAAATAAAGCAAGTAACTAATTTTTTTGTGTTTTTGATATAGAAAGCAAACAAATCAGTAAAATAAAATAAAGTAAAGCAAGACAAAAACAAAGTAAAGAGATTGGATGTGAGAGACTCCACTTGCAGCGTGTCTTGATCTCCCCGGCAACGGCGCCAAAAAAAGAGCTTGATAACGCGTGAAGCACACGTCCATTGGGAACCCCAAGAGGAAGGTGTGATGCGTACAGCAGCAAGTTTTCCCTCAGTAAAAAACCAAGGTTATCGAACCAGTAGGAGTCAAAGGCCACGTGAAGGTTGTTGGCGGATGAGTGTAGTGCGGCGCAACACCAGGGATTCCGGCGCCAATGTGGAACCTGCACAACACAATCAAAATACTTTGCCCCAACGTAACAGTGAGGTTGTCAATCTCACCGGCTTGTTGTAAACAAAGGATTAAATGTATGGTGTGGAAAATGATGTTTGTTTGCGAAGAACAGCAGAGAACAATGATTGCAGTAGATTGTATTCAGATGTAAAAGAATGGACCAGGGTCCACAGTTCACTAGTGGTGTCTCTCCAATAAGAAATAGCATGTTGGGTGAACAAATTATAGTTTGGGCAATTGACAAATAGGGAGGGCATAACAATCCACATACATATCATGATGAGTAATACGAGATTTACTTAGGGCATTACGACAAATTACATAGACCGCTATCCAGCATGCATCTATGCCTAAAAAGTCCACCTTCGGGTTAGCATCCGCACCCCTTCCAGTATTAAGTTGCAAACAACAGACAATTTCATTAAGTATGGTGCGTAATGTAATCAACACAAATATCCTTAGACAAAGCATTGATGTTTTATCCCTAGTGGCAACAGCACATCCACAACCTTAGAACTTTCTGTCATTGTCCCAGATTCAATGGAGGCATGAACCCACTATCGAGCATAAATACTCCCACTTGGAGTTACAAGTATCAACTTGGCCAGAGCCTCTACTAGCAACGGAGAGCATGCAAGATCATAAACAACACATATATGATAGATTGATAATCAACTTGACATAGTATTCCATATTCATCAGATCCCAACAAACACAACATGTAGCATTACAAATAGATGATCTTGATCATGATAGGCAGCTCACAAGATCTAACATGATAGCACAATGAGGAGAAGACAACCATCTAGCTACTGCTATGGACCCATAGTCCAAGGATGAACTACTCACACATCAGTCCGGAGGCGATCATGATGATGTAGAGTCCTCCGGGAAATGATTCCCCTCTCCGGCAGGGTGCCAGAGGCGATCTCCTGAATCCCCCGAGATGGGATTGGCAGCGGCGGTGTCTCTGGAACTTTTTCCGTAACGTGGCTCTCGGTAATAGGGTTTTCGCGACGGAGAGTATAAGTAGGCGGAAGGGCAGAGTCGGAGGGCTGACGAGGGGCCCACACCACAGGCCGGCGCGGGCGCCTCCTTGGTCGCGCCGCCCTGTGGTTTGGCCGCCTCGCGGCCCCACTTCGTATGCTCTTCGGTCTTCTGGAAGCTCCGTGGAAAAATAAGACCTTGGGCGTTGATTTTGTTCAATTCCGAGAATATTTCCTTTGTAGGATTTCTGAAACCAAAAACAGCACAAAACAGGAACTGTCGCTTCGGCATCTTGTCAATAGGTTAGTGCCGGAAAATGCGTATAAATGATGTAAAGTGTGTATAAAACATGTGAGTATTGTCATAAAACTAGCATGGAACATAAGAAATTATAGATACGTTTGAGACGTATCACAGCGCGGCTTACCGGCGGTCAGCGGTGACTTGGCGACGTGCAGAGAGGGTGGGGGAGTGGCGACGTTGTGCCTGGAGATCCTGTCGTCATCCAGTCGCAGATGCTCCTCCTCGCTCGACATCGTCTGTTTCACGGGCAGCATCGGCGTGTCGATGGCGTAGGCGTCCTGCGGCGGTCCTGGGTGAAGAGAAAGAGCGAGGGAAGGGTGATACGCGTACAGCACGCGTCCATTGGGAACCCCAAGAGGAAGGTGTGATGCGTACAGCGGCAAGTTTTCCCTCAGTAAGAAACCAAGGTTTATCGAACCAGTAGGAGCCAAGAAGCACGTTGAAGGTTGATGGCGGCGCAACACCAGGGATTCCGGCGCCAACGTGGAACCTGCACAACACAACCAAAGTACTTTGCCCCAACGAAACAGTGAGGTTGTTAATCTCACCGGCTTGCTGTAACAAAGGATTAGATGTATAGTGTGGATGATGATTGTTTGCAGAAAACAGTAGAACAAGTATTGCAGTAGATTGTATTCGATGTTAAGAATGGACCGGGGTCCACAGTTCACTAGAGGTGTCTCTCCCATAAGATAAATAGCATGTTGGGTGAACAAATTACAGTTGGGCAATTGACAAATAGAGAGGGCATGGCAATGCACATACATGATATGATGAGTATTGTGAGATTTAATTGGGCATTACGACAAAGTACATAGACCGCTATCCAGCATGCATCTATGCCTAAAAAGTCCACCTTCAGGTTATCATCCGAACCCCTTCCAGTATTAAGTTGAAAACAACAGACAATTGCATTAAGTATGGTGCGTAATGTAATCAATAACTACATCCTCGGACATAGCATCAATGTTTTATCCCTAGTGGCAACAGCACATCCACAACCTTAGAACTTTCTGTCACTGTCCTAGATTTAATGGAGGCATGAACCCGCTATCGAGCATAAATACTCCCTCTTGGAGTTAAGAGTAAAAACTTGGCCAGAGCCTCTACTAATAACGGCAAGCATGCAAGATCATAAACAACACATAGGTAATAGATTGATAATCAACATAGCATAGTATTCTCTATCCATCGGATCCCAACAAACACAACATATAGCATTACAGATAGATGATCTTGATCATGTTAGGCAGCTCACAAGACCCGACAATGAAGCACAATTAGGAGAAGACGACCATCTAGCTACTGCTATGGACCTATAGTCCAGGGGTGAACTACTCACTCATCACTCCGGAGGCAACCATAGCGGTGAAGAGTCCTCCGGGAGATGATTCCCCTCCCCGGCAGGGTGCTGGAGGCGATCTCCTGAATCCCCCGAGATGAGATTGGCGGCGGCGGCGTCTCTGGAAGGTTTTCCGTATCGTGGCTCTCGGTACTGGGGGTTTCGCGATGAAAGCTTTAAGTAGGCGGAGGAGATAGGTCAGGGGGCCACACGAGGGCCCCACACAGTAGGCCGGCGCGGCCAAGGCTTGGGCCGCGCCGCCCTATTGTGTCGCCAGCTCGTGGCCCCACTTCGTATCATCTTCGGTCTTCTGGAAGCTTCGTGTGAAAATAAGCCCCTGGGCGTTGATTTCGTCCAATTCCGAGAATATTTCCTTACTAGGATTTCTGAAACCAAAAACAGCAGAAAACAGCAACTGGCTCTTAGGCATCTCGTTAATAGGTTAGTGCCGGAAAATGCATAAATATGACATAAAGTATGCATAAAACATGTAGATATCATCAATAATGTGGCATGGAACATAAGAAATTATCGATACGTCGGAGACGTATCAAAGGGTCAGCGGCTGCAGATGCTGGCGTTGGCGAAGGAAAAAGGGAGAGAGGGGCATCGGCGTCGTCGCGGCGAGCGTCCACCTGCTCTTCACGCCTACGGTGACCACATCGTTGACGACAACGAGCAGTTGCAGCTCGAGCTGCTGCTCGAGCAGCTCTACAGCGGCGCGGAGATAGTAGAGTGAGAGTGGGGAGGGTTTGAAAGGGGGGGGAGGGTAGAGGGATCGTTTTTATAGGGAGAGGAGGGGGACATGCGGATCGGCCGTGCTCAACAGGCGACGGCGCGATCGTCTGTGTGTAGCAGACGATGGGGACAGCGGGGTAGACCAGGCGGCATGGGAGGGGAATCGAGGCGGTGGTGCATGAAGACGAGGTGGTGGGGCGTAGTCGAGGCAACGGCGCGTCGCACGAGGCGTCCATGCACGTTGATGCGCTGGAGCGTGCCAGCGTGCTCGCGGGCTAGGGTTTTTGGCGGGAGAGGGGAAGCTGGTGGTTCTGGGCTGCAAAAGAGAGAGGGGAGGGGGTGTTGGGGCTGTGCCAGGGTTGTGGGAAAGGTGGTGATGCCCTCGGCCCAAACCAGAGAGAAAAAGTGAGGGAAAAAGAGAGAAGAGAAAGAGAGGGGGAAGTGTCCCCTCTCATGTCTCTCACCTTGGAAAAATGAGAGAGAGAGAGAGAGGTAGTGATGAAAAAGTGGGGCCTTGCAAAGGAGTTGCATGTGCCAAAAATTTGGAAAAGTGCAAATGCACATGAGTTGAGAAAATGAGAGGGAAAGGTGGTGTGGTGGTGGTGTTCACTTGAGGTTGGTGTCTCCACCAAATTAAGAGAGGGAAGTGTTTCCCCTTACCTTGGTGAATTTTTGGAGACTAGGGCTAGGATTCGTTAGGGTTTTGTATTCAAAGAAACATATGTGTGTGAGAGAGTTATCAAGTGGGAGTGAAATCCCTAATGGTTCAAAGTGGTGACAAACTTGGGTGGTAGGGTTTTAGAAGAATTTTGCACACAAATAGAATTCTACACAAACCATTTGCAAGATTCTATCCTAAGCACACACATAGTCACAAGAAATACAAGTTTTTGTTGGCTCTAATTTTTTCAAGACTTGAAAACATGCATGTTAGAAAAATGGGTTGTGATAGTCCAGAGGAGAGACGAAGGGGGGCCACAGGGTAGCCAGACCTATCCTAGGGGTGGTCTGGCCCTAGGCTTGCGCCTAGGGGTGGTTTGGGGCCACCAGGCCTCCACTGACCTCGCCCTTCCGCCAATATAAAGCTCCCGACACAAAAAGCCTAAATATACAAGCCTCCGCCCACACAAAGTTCCATAGCTCTGCCGTCGTCGCAGACAAGATTCGTGGGACATAAGTCACTGTTCCGGCACCCTGGCAGGACGGGGAATTTCCCCCGGAGCCATCTCCATCGACTCCACCGCCATCTCCATCGCGTTGCTGACCCCTACGATGAGGAGTGAGTAGTTCTCCCCCGGGGCTGAGGGCTCTACCGATAGCTATGTGGTTTATCTCTCTCTCCCATGGTGTGATCTTTATGTGACCATGAGCTTTGTAATCTAGATGTTGTTATGCTATTCAAGTGAATTTTACTTATGTGATCTCCAGAGACTCCTTGTCCCACGTGTGTAAAGGTGTGGGTGTGTGCACCGTGTGGGTCTCTTAGGCTATATTTCACAGAATACGTGTTCACTGCACTATGATTTGAGTTGGATGTCTCTATGAAATTGTGGTGTGTTAGTACCGCCTAGGAATGCTCAAAGTGCAGCGTGGGGTGTTCATTAGTACTTAGGAATACATCTTTAAGGTTTGATTTTTCACCCCTACACGGTGAATTAGTGTTCGTTATCCAGCTGGAGAGTAGTTCAAAGTAGCATAGTGAAGTTATTATATTTATATTCCTTTGTGATATCATTGTTGAGAGTGACCACTAGTGAAAGTATGATCTCTAGGCCTTGTTTCCAAAAGTCGAATCACCGTTTATTTACTGTTTTACTGTATGTTTACTTGCTGCCATATTTATTTTAGATTGTTATTACCACTCATATTCATCCATATCACTTGCCTTTTACTATCTCTTCGCCGAACTAGTGCACCTATACATCTGACAAGTGTATTAGGTGTGTTGGGGACACAAGAGACTTCTTGTGTCATAATTGCAGGGTTGCTTGAGAGGGATAGCTTTGACCTCTACCTCCCTGAGTTCGATAAACCTTGGGTGATCCACTTAAGGGAAACTTGATGTTGTTCTACAAACCTCTGCACTTGGAGGCCTAACACTGTCTATAAGAATAGTAGTGTGCGTAGACATCAAGCTCTTTTCTTGCGCCGTTGCCTGAGAAGGTAAAAGGTACTCACATGCTCTGGCTACTAAGTCTTTTAGTTGCTGGTGAGTGCTCAAAGTTATTTCCTTTAGATTCTGCAATTACATCTTTTTGTTTCTTGTTTTTATTTTCACTAGTTAGGCTTAATGGAAAACAAAAATAATTTTATAGAGCTTTATAGTATTTATCTTGAGTTAGGACATGAGGTGTTTGAAGAGAAAATTAAAAACCCATGGAACTTTACTTGCATGATGGTAGCAATGTTATTAGTATGAATTCTTTGAACACCATTATTACTAATGCTATGGAAAAGTCTAAGCTTGGGGAAGCTAGTTTTTATGAAAATTATCTTTTTAGTTCCCTAGCTTTTGAGGAGGAAATTTGTTATGATGATACTATGCTTCCAGTATATGATGATTACAATGATGATTATGTTATTTTCAGTCCACCTACTATTGAGGAGGAAGTTAATTATGATTACAATATGCCTCCTATATTTTATGATTATGGTGATGAGAATAATAATGATAGCTATTTTTTTGAATTTGCTCCCAGTACAATTAATAAGAATGATTATGCTTATGTGGGGAGTAATAATTATTTTATGCATGTGGCTCATGATAAGAATGTTTTATGTGATAGCTATATTGTTGAGTTTATTAATGATGCTACGGAAAGTTATTATGTGAGAGGAAAATATGGTTGTAGAAGTTTGCATGGTACTAAAACACCTCTCTATATGCTGAAAGTTTTGAAGTTACTCTTGTTTTATCTTCCTATGCTTGTCACTTTGTTATTTGTGAATTTATTGTGTACAAGATTCCTATGCATAGGAAGTGGGTTAGACTTAAATTTGTTTTATATTTGCTTCTTGATGTTCTCTTTTGCTTCAATTCATATTTCTTATGTGAGCATCTTCTCAAATTACCGCGTCTAGCTGAAAGGCGTTAAAGAAAAGCACTCTTAGGAGATAACCCATGTTTATTTCAGTAATTTTTCTTTTATGTTGAGTCTTGGAAGTTGTTACCTCTGTAATAACCTCTCTTTATCATTTTTATTTCATTTTTCCCAAGAATAGCCTCTAATAGAGTGAACGTATCATTTGGGGAAGTTGCTGTCCTGAAAACATATTATGTGTTGTCACCATAAAAATTCGTATAAATAGCTAGAGCGGAATTTTGAGCTTCCATTTTTATGCATGTGCCCCAGGTTATTATATAAATTTTGTTAGTTGACAACTTTTCGATATGAGCAACAGAGCATTTTCAGAAAAAAATGCCGAGATGCTCACTCTCTATTTGTCTTTTCATTTTGCATGAGATTGCTCTTACAAGAGTACCTCCATATCATCAGGCAAGAGGTACCGCATTGGCGGTTCTCAATGATACATGTATACTTACAATGACAAGAACATATGTGGGACCTAAGTTGCGTAGCATGAGGTTTAGGTACTCGCATTCAAGGGGCATGAGATTTTCAACTTGTGATTTGCAAGCATATAGCTCTTTTTTACTCACATTAACTTTAACCATTCAAGATGCTTATGATAGGGGCAATTAGAGCTCAAAGATAATATGTACCATACTTTTTGGAAGGTTTATAAAACTTGTTTATCTTGCTTACTCTGCAAAGAGTCTCTCTTTTACTATTATGTTGAGTCTGCACCTTCTAGTTTATGCACCGACTAAGAGAGCATAGTTGTCATTCTTAGTGCAATGTGCATAGTCCCAAAATTATTATTGATTGATTCATGATTATGAATATTGCTTGTTCTTAAATTACTTGTATCTAGTCATCCTTTGAACTTTAAAGGTGTCCTAGCATTTATGTTTTTCTACTTCATAAAGGACATGTTGAGTACCACTTTACTATGTTTTAGTTGCTTTCAATGAACTATTATTCATGATCCTTTGTTTGAGTTACTCTTCATGTTATAATATACTCCCTCTGTTCCATTCTATAGTGCCTATAGTTTCTTGGCACAAAAATTAGCGCAAGAGTATTTTTTACACAAGACCCCTAGCTGAACGATTTGTGATCAACGTAAAATTTGGGAAATTCATATCTTACTAACTTACCATAACAAATTTGGGACCTGAACGATTTGGGAGCTGAACGGGGAGGTTGTAATTGAAAAAAGCTAAGCTACAACCTTATATTCTGAAACAAATGCCAAGAATCTATAGGCACTATAGAAAGGAACGGAGGGAGTAGTTGCTAAGCTCTATTGAATTATATCTATCATGCCTATGTTTAGAGTACTTAGATCCAGGCTCACAATGCTTTACAATGCTTGATCAAGATTGTGTTGGCTGCATGCCACCTCAAAAATTATTTTGTTATGACTTACCTACTCGAGGACGAGCATGAGTTAAGCTTGGGGATGTTGATATGTTGCAAACGTATCTATAACTTTTGATGCTCCATGCTTGTTTTACACCAATTGCTATATGTTTTGTTTACACTTCGTGGCACTTCTATGCATTTTCCTACACTAACCTATTAACAAGATGCCACAGCGTCAGTTCCCTGTTTTCTGCTGTTTTTGTATTTCAAAAAAAGTTGTACAGATATTATTCACGGAATTGGACGAAACAAAAGGAAAAGTTCCTATTTTTCCCGGAGCAAAGACAAAGTCCAGAGGAGAGACGAAGGGGGGCCACAGGGTGGCCAGACCTACCCTAGGGGTGCCCTGGCCCTGGCCCACATCCAGGGGTGGTCTGGGGCCACCAGGCCTCCACCGACCTCGCCCTTCTGCCTATATAAAGCTCCCGACGAAAAACCCTAAATATACAAGCCTCCGCCCACAAAAAGTTTTGTAGCTCTGCCGCCATCGCAGACAAGATTCGGGGGACAGAAGTCTCTGTTCCTGCACCCTACCGGGACGCGGAATTTCCCTCGGAGTCATCTCCATCGACTCCACCGCCCTCTCCATCGCCGTTGCTGAATCCTACGATGAGGAGTGAGTAGTTCTCCCCTGGGGCTGAGGGCTCTACCAGTAGCTATGTGGTTTATCTCTCTCTCCCATGGTGTGATCATTATGTGACCATGAGCTTTGTAATCTAGATGTCATTATGCTATTCAAGTAAATTTTACTTATGTGATCTCTGGAGACTCCTTGTCCCACGTGTGTAAAGGTGTGGGTGTGTGCACCGTGTGGGTCTCTTAGGCTATATTTCACAGAATACTTGTTCACTGAAATATGATTTGTGTTGGATGTCTCTATGAAATTGTGGTGTGTTAGTATGTCAACACCCGGATTTTTAAGTCCGGATGCCTATTATGTCATACATCGCAATCCCAGGAATATTGTTGTTGCGAGGCATAATAGTTAAGTATCACAGTCATCATTCATTACAAACCATAATGTCTTATAATTGGAATCACATCATCCATATTACACGAATAGTTGATCTATTGATCAACGAACAAACACGTACAAGTTCATAGCGGAAGCGTAAGATACAAGGACTCTCTAGTCCACAGGCCAACGCTTGATGTCGGAAGACTCCTAGTTGTCGTAGGCATCCTGCTGGTCATCTACTTGTTCATCTTCATACTCTGGCCATTTGAATAGCCAGGGACAAAGCCGTAAGTACTTCAAGTACTCGCAAACTAATACTAGTGTAAGTGCTAGACATTTCTAGTAAGGTTTGCTAAGCTCTAGTTTATTTGCATAAAGCCAATTTTAGTTCACAAGTATTTGAGAAAGAGCTTATTCATGTGCTAACTAACTCAAGTGGGAACATTAGTGTCATTCCCACCATTCAAGTGGTGATTTCAATTCAATTCACCACTTCACGATTCATTTCACCATCATTTTCAAGAAGTTGACATCGAAAACTGTATGGTCTTTCCAACCGTCCGTATCCGTGGAAGCGGCTATTCGAATAGATTGCCACTCTGCAGAGGTTGCACACTTGTGCCACAACATTTGATTTCATCTGTCGGGATTACCCCGAATCATCGTAACACAGTACGCGGATCATCAACCATAACCTTTCACTTATAAATCCTAGTATGAGCACCTCTCCCCATGAGCTTGGCCTCCAAGTGAAGACCAACTGTCAACCTGGGAACTGCACAGGGCTTGGCCGTACAATTCACCTCAATTCACATCATTTCTCAACAACGGAGGCAGCCTCAAGCATAACCCCTATGATGTGTGTTCAGAGGGAACCCATACTAAGATGCATAAACTTCCAGTTAAGCCCTACCCATAATCAGGTATTGTGGGGGTACTCAATATTGGAAAGGTATCGCATTCAAACCAATATCAGTTTTATCAAAAATCACCATCTTCTCTTGGTCATATTCACGTTCAAAATTCATTCAATGGAATGCTTCATCATTCCAAGGTTTCAAAATTCAGTTCAAGTCACATGTTCCCATCTAGAGTAGTCAAGTTTTTAAATAATTAGCACTAGCTCTAATCATGAGGGGTGCTATCTTGCTTTGCTAGTTTGAGACTAACTTTGCTACTCCAGTAACCATTTTTAACTTAGACCAAAGTTAACTATAAAAGTAACTCTTTGAATAAACAAGCAAAAACTTGTAAGGTAGAAACTTGGGATAGGCTTATGGTAAGAAAGGTAAGACTATGTTGCCTTGCCCCAAAGGGCTTTGCACTTTGCAAGAATATTAGCTTGCCTTGGTAGTTCTCAAAGTTCTCCTCCTCCTCTTCTTGGTAGCAACCTTCTTCTTCCGGGTATTCTCCGGCGCTAGCGTCTAAATTTAAATACGAGTATAATCACTCAACTAATTCAATGTCTATTCCAAACATCACACATATTCACACAACTATTCTAAGCACACAATTAATCTAATTAGGGTGCATTGGTTGTGTTGCTTGAGGAGAAATAATTTCCTTTTATTTAATATGTAAATGATAGTTTCCATAGGGTTCTTGAGAAATAATTTCCTCTCATTGAAATCTTCTTAAGATTTAATTTCTCAAACAATCATGCATGAATTTATATTGACCTAAGTCAAACATTCATTATCATTATTTGAGAAAATGATTTAAATGAGGTAGACCACCTCATACCATTTAATAATTCTACAATGATTTAAATCTCCAAGTATTTCATATAAGAGTGTTTGAACAGGGGTTCAAACATCACATGAATTCATTTGGGACAAGATTTAAATGAAGTATAATACTTCATATGGTTTGCATAATAGTTTTGGACAATATCACTTACATAAACTAGCCATATTGTCCATTAATTAAACTAGGGCATGATCATGCAAAGTGACCACACCATTTTCTTGCAAAAACAATTAGTGTAAGTCAAATGTGAGCTATTGGAGTTGGAATTAACTTAATATCTATTTTGGTTGATTTTTAATAATTATTTGAATATAGAAAAGTCCCTGCCTTCATCTTTTTATCAGATTATTTCTACAACAGATCTTGAATTGGGACCAGTGGCATATTGTAGAACTTTTTCATAGCTTTCCATCAATATCAAATTTGTTAAATTTGGCCAAGCCAAACAGATTCTATGCATTTTCAAAGTTGGGTTCAGTATTGAATTTGTTTGAATTGAATTAAAACTGGATTTGAATTATTGGGCTGGCGGGAAACGAAACTGGGCCGAAACGGTTTGAAAAAGAGAGAAACGGCCCAGCAACGCAGCTCTTGCGAGTGGGCCGCCTGACAGAGTGGGGGCCACTCGTCAGAGACTCATAAACACCAAATCGGTACGCATCAACCAGAGGCGTTGGATTAAAACAGAATCGGACGGCGCAGGGCCATCGTCTTCTCCGGCGAGATGCCGAGGGTCTGGCGGCGAGCCTAGGGGGTCGGAGCGCTAACCGTTGGTCTAGCGAGCGGCGGCGGTGGTCGAGGCGAGGTTGTCGATGAAGGGGAAGCAGCCTGTAGCAGTGGCGTCGCTCGAGGAGGCTCCAGTCGACGGCGATTGCTCCAGGGCTTCCGCGGC
Source organism: Lolium perenne (assembly GCF_019359855.2). Taxonomy (NCBI): domain Eukaryota; kingdom Viridiplantae; phylum Streptophyta; class Magnoliopsida; order Poales; family Poaceae; genus Lolium; species Lolium perenne. Next base: position 49,451,513 of record NC_067244.2, read on the forward strand.
TCCGAGCTTGCGATTGCGGTGTCTCCGGCGATGATCGAGGTAGCTAATGGGTTGAGGAGAGGCAGTGGAGGATGGGGAGCGAGGTGGTGTGCTCAATGGCGTCCAGGGAACGCTCTATTTATAGATGGGCGAGGGTGCTACGGGGCAGGGTTGAGGTCGACATGGGCGCGGTGATTCCGGCGAGCGGTTGAGCTAGGCGAGGGTGCAGCAGTGCTCTACACGTCCAGGCGAAGCTAACGGTGGTGTCTGGTGGAGTCGTGGTGTCACGGTGGTGCTCAACGCGGGCCATAGCGAGAGGGAGACGGTGGGGTGGCGCGTGGCCAGGGTGTGTCCGCGGCGTGTCCACACGCGACGCGAGCGGCATCACTGCCCGTACTGGCCACACGTTCTCCGGCATTGGTCTTCGTCGAGCTGGACCGTGGCTTGGCTAGGGAGGAGTAGAGAGGTGCGGTGGCGAGGTGTGGCACCAGGGCCAGTGCTGGCGACGAAGGGAGAGAGGGGTGGCTTGTCGGGGTGGCGCCATGGCCGGCATGGCCATGCCCTAGCTTGCCATGCTCTCTCCTTAGGGTTACTACGGGGCATTTAGTGTGAGAGGGGACAAGGGGACCAGATAGGGTAGTTTAGGGTAGATTAGAGTTGGGTAGATCACTATTTGAAATAGTGTCAAATAGTTCCATATTTGCAATTTGCAAATGTTTCCAAATTTGAGTGAGTTCAAATGGTTGCAAGAATTGAATTGTGTGTGTTTGGTTAAGTTGTAAATGACCAGAGAAGATGTGAGGTGGTGGTGGAATTGTTCAATTCAAAGAATTGCAAAAATCACTAAGTGTGAGATTGTTCCACTTAATAAAAAGTTGCAACTTTGGATGAGCATAGTATTTGATCTAAAAAGAATTTGGCATGGTGGTCTTTACAAAAAGTGTTGACCTTGATGTGCTCTTGGATGAGGTGCAAAGAGTTGGCAAAGTTTAGTTTGGAGAATTTGAATTGCAAGGGCTCAAAGTAGGGATCAGACTATAATTGGCAGATTTGACCATTATCATATGTGATCCAAATTTGAGTTTGAGATTCATTTGATTTGTGTTTCTTTGATTCCAAAAGTTGTAATAAGTGTTTAGTAACATTATTAAAATAATGGTGAAGACCAAAATGGTCTAGGGTCAAAATTTATAGAAATAGCATAAGCCATATGTGAGGGTTTTAGGGTTTTTCTTTTATTTGATTTCTTTCTCTTTTTGATTTATTTGGTTGGTGATATTCTCATGATCACAATAGGGTTTTAGAGTGTGGCACCTACATATTATAACAATCATCATGGCATATCAATCAAATGCACAAGTCCTATGCATGGCACTATATGCAATTTAAAAGTTTTTTGTTGGTTTGAAATTTTGCTCTCTGGAATTCTTCTAACTTTCTTTTTATTGAAATTTGGGATGTTACAAACCCTTCCCCCTTACAAAAGATCTCGCCCCGAGATCTAAAAGAAAGTTAGGTACTAAAGAGATCTGGGTACTCCTTCATGAAATCTTCGCGTTCCCAGGTGGCTTCATCTTCAGTATGATTGCTCCACTGTATCTTCAGAAACTTGATGCTTCGGGTGCGGGTGGTTCGGTAAGCTTCCTCCAGGATGCGAATCGGCACTTCGCGGTATGTCAGGTCCTTGTTGATATCCACCGATCGGTGATTGATGTTCTTGAACACTTCGGTCTTCTCAGGGACTTCAAGGCACTTCCGGAGGAGTGAGATGTGAAACACGTCGTGTACCGCCGACATCTCTTCTGGTAGCTCCAGTTGATACGATACTTCACCTCGGCGACTCAGAACTTTGAAGGGTCCGACATATCGGGGTGCGAGCTTTCCTTTCAGCTGAAACCTTTGCATTCCTTTCAAGGGGGATACCTTGAGATAGACAAAGTCTCCGATCTCAAAGGTCATCTCCCGACGTCTCTTGTCGGCATAGCTCTTCTGTCTGGATTGCGCCGTCTTGAGGTACTCGCGAATCTTGTGCACTTTCTCTTCGGCTTCACGAAGAACATCTGGGCCAAAAACTTGGCTTTCTCCAACTTCCGACCAGTTCAGGGGGGTACGGCATTTCCTTCCGTACAAGGCTTCAAAGGGGGCCATCTGCAGGCTAGCTTGATAGCTGTTGTTGTAAGAGAATTCTGCGTAAGGTAAGCAGTCTTCCCACTTGGATCCATATTCCAGTACACACGCTCTCAGCATGTCCTCCAGTATCTGGTTGACTCTCTCAGTCTGTCCGTCGGTCTGAGGGTGATAGGTGATACGCGTACAGCACGCGTCCATTGGGAACCCCAAGAGGAAGGTGTGATGTGTACAGCGGCAAGTTTTCCCTCAGTAAGAAACCAAGGTTTATCGAACCAGTAGGAGCCAAGAAGCACGTTGAAGGTTGATGGCGGCGGAGTGTAGTGCGGCGCAACACCAGGGATTCCGGCGCCAACGTGGAACCTGCACAACACAACCAAATTACTTTGCCCCAACGTGACAGTGAGGTTGTCAATCTCACCGGCTTGCTGTAACAAAGGATTAGATGTATAGTATGGATGATGATTGTTTGCAGAAAATAGTAGAAAAAGTATTGCAGTTGATTGTATTTGATTAAAAGAATGGACCGGGGTCCACAGTTCACTAGTGGTGTCTCTCCAATAAGATAAATAGCATGTTGGGTGAACAAATTACAGTTAGGCAATTGACAAATAAAGAGGGCATGACCATGCACATACATGTTATGATGAATATTGTGAGATTTAATTGGGCATTAAGACAAAGTACATAGACCGCTATCCAGCATGCATCTATGCCTAAAAAGTCCACCTTCAGGTTATCATCCGAACCCCCTCCAGTATTAAGTTGCAAACAACAGACAATTGCATTAAGTATGGTGCGTAATGTAATCAACAAATATATCCTTAGACATAGCATTGATGTTTTATCCCTAGTGGCAACAGCACATCCACAACCTTAGAGGTTTCTGTCACTCCCCCAGATTTAATGGAGACATGAACCCACTATCGAGCATAAATACTCCCTCTTGGAGTTACAAGTATCAACTTGGCCAGAGCCTCTACCAGTAACGGAGAGCATGCAAGATCATAAACAACACATAGGTAATAGATTGATAATCAACATAGCATAGTATTCTCTATTCATCGGATCCCAACAAACACAACATATAGCATTACAGATAGATGATCTTGATCATGTTAGGCAGCTCACAAGATCCAACAATGATAGCACAATTAGGAGAAGACGACCATCTAGCTACTGCTATGGACCCATAGTCCTGGGGTGAACTACTCACTCATCACTCCGGAGGCGACCATGGCGGTGAAGAGTCCTCCGTGAGATGATTCCCCTCTCCGGCAAGGTGCCGGAGGCGATCTCCTGAATCCCCCGAGATGGGATTGGCGGCGGCGGCGTCTCTGGAAGGTTTTCCGTATCGTGGCTCTCGGTACTGGGGGTTTCGCGACGAAGGCTTTAAGTAGGCAGAAGGGCAGGTCAAGAGGCGTCACGGGGGCCCCACACAGCAGGGCCGCGCGGGCCCCCTGTAGGCCGCGCCGCCCTACTGTGGCGGCGCCCCGTGGCCCCACTTCGTGACTCCTTCGGTCTTCTGGAAGCTTCGTGTGAAAATAGGCCCCTGAGCGTTGATTTCGTCCAATTCTGAAAATATTTCCTTACTAGAATTTCTGAAACCAAAAACAGCAGAAAACAGCAACTGGCTCTTCGGCATCTTGTTAATAGGTTAGTGCCGGAAAATGCATAAATATGACATAAAGTATGCATAAAACATGTAGGTATCATCAATAAAGTGGCATGGAACATAAGAAATTATCGATACGTTGGAGACGTATCAGCATCTCCAAGCTTAGTTCCTGCTCGTCCCGAGTAGGTAAATGATAACAAAGATAATTTCTGAAGTGACATGCCATCATAATCTTGATCATACTATCATAAGCACATGAGCTGAGATCAAATCATTCAAAGGAAGTATCTATATTGATATAAGAGATGATAATGCAAGAGTTAAACAAGCTAGAAGTTTTCATGAACTATTGCTTTAAAGACATGAAACCGTACAAAGTTCATTAAGGATGTGTTAAGTATTCAGCGTAGAAGTTCTATCCTTCATTCCAAGCATCAAGTAAATTTTCACAACATAAGAAGGATTCAGTCAAGTAAACATAAACATGAACATCATGAACCAACTGTTTCGAAGTCTACTCAACCGGTGAGCGCAAGCATTTGGTATTAGCACCAGGATGTTACGGCATAAAGAACGTTAATGGGGGTTTGGAAGGCCAAAAGGAAGAAAGGCTTGCAAAGCTGTAAATGACCATTAGACAAGAGGAAGCCTTATGATCGAAGCTATGCAAGGAGTAGTGATTGCCATGCAACGGATGCACATAGAGCTATATGTGTATGAAAGCTCTCCAATGGAACTAGTGGGGGTGCATCCAACTTGGTTGCTCATGAAGACCTAGAGCACTTTTGAGGAGGCTCATCATTGGAATATACAACCCAAGTTCTATAGTGTAAATTCCCCACATAGTTATACTAATAAAACATGAAAACTCTCTCATATGAAGTGTAGGTGCTAAACATGAGCACAAATGATGACTATGAATAATGCGGGTGCTAAAACATGAGCACAAGTGTGGATAAAAGATAGTAATGCTGCCCCCTTTTTCTTTATTCTCATTTTTTTCTTTTTTTTTCTATTTTTTTTCTTTCTTTTCTTTTTCTTTTTTTGATGGCCTCCATGGCTCTTTTCACTTTTAGGGGCAACATCCTAATATGACAACACACTTTTTGGTACAAATAACTCATAATGAATGAAACATGATGTATGAAACTGTATGCCTCTGCCAGTGTAGCAGGATGTGCAATGATCTAGCGTAACATGGGTAAAACTCACATCAGCTATATATGATCATGCAAAGCAATATATAAATAATAAATGACAACATGGCATGTAATGTAAAGTGGAAGTTGCATGACAATATATCTCGGAATAGCTATGGAAATGCTGTGGTAGGTAGGTATGGTGCCTGTTTTGAGGAGATGTATGGGCTTATGTGTAGGAGAACAAGAGAAAGTCCTCCCACGGGTTTGGATGTACTAGCGAAGTATGCACAATTCTCAATGTGAGCAAAAGGCAATGCACAGTACCGAAGAGGCTAGCAAATTTGGATGGTGGAAGTGCCAAAAACCGTAGCTTAACATTAGTCAAAAAGAACTCACAAGCTTATTGCAAACATCTAGCAGGTTCAACATTAAGATCATGATTAAAATTTACTCCAAGGAGGGCCGTTCACGGTGGCACAAGTACCCCGCTAGCTCCCTCGACCTTCAGCACAACTTATTTATTACGATGAACTCTCAGACATGGAAAGCTATCAAGTCCAACTACACCTTCAACTATTTAAATAGAGTTTGTAGTACGGCACAAGCTTAAAGACAACAATCCACTACTAATTTTAACTTATTTATCCAGCAAGCCTTATCATCTAAATACCTCAAAACATTTGCAAAGAATCAAGTTATCAAAGCTCAATTTTCTACAAGTAGTTTATTATACACTACCACATGCAACATTTCCCGTTTCCAACCATACAACAATTTAACGAAGCAGTTTCAACCTTCGCCATGAATATTATGAGTAAAGCCTAAGGACATATTTGTCCATATGCAACAGCGGAGCGTGTCTCTCTCCCACACAATGAATGCTAGGATCCATTTTATTCAAACAAAACAAAAACAAAAACAAACAGACGCTCCAAGCAAAGTACATAAGATGTGATGGAATAAAAATATAGTTTCACTAGAGGAACCTGATAATGTTGTCGATGAAGAAGGGGATGCCTTGGGCATCCCCAAGCTTAGACGCTTGAGTCTTCTTGAAATATGCAGGGGTGAACCACCGGGGCATCCCCAAGCTTAGAGATTTCACTCTCCTTGATCATATTGTATCATCCTCCTCTCTTGATCCTTGAAAACTTCCTCCACACCAAACTCAAAACAACTCATTAGAGGGTTAGTGCACAATCAAAATTCACATGTTCAGAGGTGACATAATCATTCTTAACACTTCTGGACATTGCAAAAAGCTACTGAAAGTTAATGGAATCGAAAAATCCATCAAGCATAGCAAAACAGGCAATGCGAAATAAAAGGCAGAATTTGTCAAAACAGAACAGTTCGTAAAGACAAATTTCTAAGAGGCACCTGACTTGCTCAAATGAAAATGCTCAAATTGAATGAAAGTTGCGTGGCTGAGGATCACTCACGTAAATTGGCATAATTTTCTGAGTTACCTATAGAGAATTAGGCCCAGATTCGTTACAACAAGAAATCTGTTTCTGCGCAGTAATCCAAATCTAGTATGAACCTTACTATCAAAGACTTTACTTGGCACAACAATGCAACAAAACTAAGATAAGGAGAGGTTGCTACAGTAGTAACAACTTCCAAGACTCAAATATAAAACAAAAGTGTTGTAGTAAAATCATGGGTTGTCTCCCATAAGCGCTTTTCTTTAACGCCTTTCAGCTAGGCGCAGAAAGTGTGTATCAAGTATTATCAAGAGATGATGCGTCTACAGAGGGGTTTGGAGTTTTCTCAACCATGCATTGTATTTTGGATACATAAGTTTCAGAGGCTCCCTTTTCATTATTCTTGGGCTTGCTACTCTCATCAAACAAATTTTCAGGAACAAGCCAAGCATAATTATCATCTAGAACTTCATGCATTGCTAGGAGCTTACAAGGTATTGGTGCTTTAATCTCCCCACCATCATTAACATTATTAGTGTACTTAATTCTATCCATATCCATCTTTTCAAGTGTTCTTTTAAAATCGGTGAACATACCAAGCCTCTTATACTTAATGAAAACTTTTCTAGCTTCTCTAGCTATATCTTTAAATTCCATATCAAGGACTTTTAGAACAAAATCTCTCTTTTCTCCCCTCTCCATATCAGAAAGTGTAAGAAACATGTGTTGTATCATGGGGTTGAGACTAATAAATCTAGTTTCCAACAGGTGTACTAAACAGGCAGAGGCACTTTCATAAGTAGGAGCAGCTTTTAATAATGGTATATCTTCAAAATCCTCATCCATGCTAACATGGGTGAAAAATTCTTCTATATTATCTCTTCCAATTATAGACCCATCTCCTACATATATATCTTTTAAAGTAAAATTAGGAGGAAACATGATGAAATAAGTAAAGTAAATGCAAGTAAAACTAGCAACTAATTTTTTTGTATTTTCATTTAGTGCAGCAAACAAAGTAGTAAATAAAATAAAGCAAGACAAAAACAAAGTAAAGAGATTGGAGGTGGAGACTCCCCTTGCAGCGTGTCTTGATCTCCCCGGCAACGGCGCCAGAAAAAGAGCTTGATACGCGTACAGCACGCGTCCGTTGGGAACCCCAAGAGGAAGGTGTGATGCGTACAGCGGCAAGTTTTCCCTCAGTAAGAAACCAAGGTTTATCGAACCAGTAGGAGCCAAGAAGTACGTTGAAGGTTGATGGCGGCGGAGTGTAGTGCGGCGCAACACCAGGGATTCCGGCACCAACGTGGAACCTGCACAACACAACCAAATTACTTTGCCCCAACGTGACAGTGAGGTTGTCAATCTCACCGGCTTGCTGTAACAAAGGATTAGATGTATAGTGTGGAAGATGATTGTTTGCAGAAAATAGTAGAACAAGTATTGCAGTTGATTGTATTTGATTAAAAGAATGGACCGGGGTCCACAGTTCACTAGTGGTGTCTCTCCCATAAGATAAATAGCATGTTGGGTGAACAAATTACAGTTGGCAATTGACAAATAAAGAGGGCATGACCATGCACATACATGTTATGATGAATATTGTGAGATTTAATTGGGCATTACGACAAAGTACATAGACCGCTATCCAGCATGCATCTATGCCTAAAAAGTCCACCTTCAGGTTATCATCCGAACCCCCTCCAGTATTAAGTTGCAAACAACAGACAATTGTATTAAGTATGGTGCGTAATGTAATCAACAAATATATCCTTAGACATAGCATTGATGTTTTATCCCTAGTGGCAACAGCACATCCACAACCTTAGAGGTTTCTGTCACTCCCCCAGATTTAATGGAGACATGAACCCACTATCGAGCATAAATACTCCCTCTTGGAGTTACAAGTATCAACTTGGCCAGAGCCTCTACTAGTAACGGAGAGCATGCAAGATCATAAACAACACATAGGTAATAGATTGATAATCAACATAGCATAGTATTCTCTATTCATCGGATCCCAACAAACACAACATATAGCATTACAGATAGATGATCTTGATCATGTTAGGCAGCTCACAAGATCCAACAATGATAGCACAATTAGGAGAAGACGACCATCTAGCTACTGCTATGGACCCATAGTCCAGGGGTGAACTACTCACTCATCACTCCGGAGGCGACCATGGCGGTGAAGAGTCCTCCGGGAGATGATTCCCCTCTCTGGCAGGGTGCCGGAGGCGATCTCCTGAATCCCTCGAGATGGGATTGGTGGCGGCGGCGTCTCTGGAAGGTTATCCGTATCGTGGCTCTCGGTACTGGGGGTTTCGCGACGAAGGCTTTAAGTAGGCGGAAGGGCAGGTCAAGAGGCGTCACGGGGGCCCCACACAGCAGGGCCGCGCGGGCCCCCTGTAGGCCGCGCCGCCCTACTGTGGCAGCGCCCCGTGGCCCCACTTCGTGACTCCTTCGGTCTTCTGGAAGCTTCGTGTGAAAATAGGCCCCTGGGCGTTGATTTCGTCCAATTCCGAAAATATTTCCTTACTAGGATTTCTGATTCCAAAAACAGCAGAAAACAACAACTGGCTCTTCGGCATCTTGTTAATAGGTTAGTGCTGGAAAATGCATAAATATGACATAAAGTATGCATAAAACATGTAGGTATCATCAATAAAGTGGCATGGAACATAAGAAATTATCGATACGTTGGAGACGTATCAATAGGTGGTGCTGAAATTCAGACGGGTTCCTAGTCCTTCGTGCACCTTCTGCCAGAATCTTGAGGTGAACTGTGATCCTCTATCTGACACTATCGACTTCGGGGTTCCGTGCAGGGCGACTATTCTGGAGATGTACAGTTCAGCTAACTTTGGGCCTTGGTATGTGGTCTTGACGGCGATGAAATGGGCTACCTTGGTCAGTCTATCGACAACTACCCATATTGAATCATTGCCTTTGCTGGATTTGGGAAAACCTGTGATAAAGTCCATTCCTACGGAGTCCCACTTCCATTCTGCAATCTGCAGGGGTTGTAGCAGTCCTGCGGGTCGTTGATGTTCTGCCTTGACTCTCTGACAGATGTCACACTTGGCGATGTAGCTGCCGATTTCTCTCTTCATTCCATGCCTCCAGAATTGCTCCTTCAGGTCTTGATACATTTTGGTACCTCCGGGGTGGATTGAATAAAGGGTGTCATGGGCTTCTTGTAGGATGACTTGCTTCAAGTCTGAGTCTGATGGTACGCAGAGGTGTTCCTTGTACCAAAGAACTCCGGCTTCATCAACAGTGAATCCGGGGGCTTTTCCTGCGGCTATTTGCTTCTTGATTCTGTCGATGCTAGCGTTGTCCTTCTGGGCTTCCTTGATCTGGCTAACCAAGGTGGGTTGGAGTTCTATGCTGGCTAGGAATCCTTCACTAACAAGTTCTAGTCTGAACTGTTCAAACTCTTGATACAGGCTGGGCTGCTCGGTTGCGATCATGGAGTTCAACTGACACGGCAGTCGACTCAAAGCATCCGCTACCACATTGGCCTTGCCGGGGTGGTAGTGAATCTCCATGTCGTAATCCTTGATCAATTCGATCCATCGGCGTTGCCTCATGTTCAGCTCCTTCTGGGTGAAGATATATTTCAGGCTCTTGTGGTCGGAGTAGATCTCGCATCGATTACCCATGAGGTAATGACGCCAACATTTCAAGGCTAGGACCACGGCAACAAGCTCGAGGTCATGGGTTGGGTAGTTCTGTTCATGTTGCTTCAGTTGTCTTCAAAGGTAGGATACAACTTTGCCTTCTTGCATAAGCACACATCCAAGACCAGTCTTGGAGGCGTCGCAATATACGTCAAAGGGCTTGGTGATACTCTTGAGCTGTCGAAAGCTCTCTTCACATTTGTCAGTCCACTCAAACTTCTTGTCCTTTTTCAATAGTTGGGTCATTGGTCGACCGATGCTCGAAAATCCTTCTACAAATCTGCGGTAATATCCGGCTAATCCAAGAAAAGTGCGGACCTCGGTTTGAGTGGTTGGGGCTTGCCATTCCAGAACAGTTTTGATCTTGGTAGGATCTACGGCAATTCCTCCTGCAGACAAGATGTGTCCCAGGAATCCTACTTCCTCCAACCAAAACTCAAACTTGCTGAACTTGGCATACAACTGGTGGTGCCTAAGGGTTTCTAGGACAGTCTCCAAATGCTGTTCATGTTCCTCTTCGGACTTGGAGTATACCAGAATGTCATCGATGAAGACAACGACAAACTTGTCCAAAAAGTTCATGAAGATCTTATTCATGAGATTCATGAAATAAGCGGGGGCATTGGTTAATCCAAACGACATGATGTTGTACTCATACAACCCATATCTGGTGGTGAAGGCAGTCTTTAGAATGTCGGTGGCTCGGATCTTCAGCTGATGATATCCAGTTCTAAGGTCTATCTTGGAGAAAACTTTGGCTCCAGGGTTAGCTGATCAAACAAGTCTTCTATCTTGGGTAGGGGGTACTTGTTTTTGATGGTGACATCGTTAAGCTTACGATAGTCAGTACATAAAAGATTTGCACCATCCTTCTTGTCCACAAACAAAACTGGGGATCTCCAGGGGGATGCACTAGGTCTAATCAGACCTTTGGCTAACATATCATCTATCTGTTTCTTCAGCTCCACAAGCTCTGTTAAGTTCATGCTATAGGCTCTCTGGGCTATAGGTCCAGTTCCGGGGATTAACTCGATGATGAACTCTATATCCCGATCCGGGGGCATACCGGGTAGATCATCCGGAAACACATCAGGGTAGCGACAAACGACCCTGATTTGATCCAGAGTTGGCTTGGATACACTTTGGTTGCAGGTGAATTTTCTAGGTAGTCTTTCAGAGACATGTTCTACTATGATACCGGTGCTGCTAGTCATGGTGATGGCTTTCTTGGCACATTCTATCAATCCATTGTGTTTTGACATCCAGTCCATTCCTAGTACGACTTCCAAACCTTTGGTTCCCAGAATGATTAGATTGGCATAGAAATCTACATCATGGATTTTGATGGGTACATTTTTGCAAAATTTTCTGGCTTTGGTGGTGGATCCGGGAATTTGAACTATCATAACATGCTTCAAACTGATGGGTTGAATTTTACTTGTTGATGCAAAGTCTTCAGTGACAAAAGAATGAGATGCTCCGGAATCAAACAACACTCTGGCAGGGATGTGGTTGACAGAAAACATACCCAGTACAACATCTGGTGCTTCCTGGGCTTCTTCGGCGTTCATGTGGTAGAGGCGGCCGTTGCGGTTATTGGGGTTGTTGGGGGCGAACTTCTTGCCGGTGGAGACACGGCGTTGTTGCTGAGCAGGTGCAGCGGTGTTGCCGGCGAGCTTGGCGAGTCTCTTGGGACACTCGTTGGAGTAGTGCCCCACTACACCACACTCATAACAATTGATGGTGGCCTTGTCCTTGGTCGCAACGGGGATGGCGTTGCTTCCGGTTCTGGGAGCGGTGTTGGTGTTGTTGTTGTTGTTGTTGTTGGGGGCTCGGGGCGGAGCGCGGTTGTAGTTGTAGTAGTAGTTGTTGTTGTAGCCTCCTGGCTTGGAGTTTCCTCCACTCCGGTTCTGATAACCGGGGCGCGAGTTCTGCATCGGGGGCTTGTTGTTGTTTCTCGGAGTGAAACCTCCGCTTGAGCTGGGGCGATACTTCTGGCATTGCTATACACACTTTGATGCATCATGCGGCGCTTGCGGTTCTCATTGGCTTGGTTCAGCTTGCCCTCCATCTGGATGGCGGAGTCAACAAGGGCTTCAAGGTCGGCGAAGGGGATGTTGACGAGGACAGTCTGCATCTCATCATGCAGTCCATTCAGGAATCTCTCCTGCCTCTTCTTGGTGGTGTCGGTCTCGTCGGGGGCGTACCTTGACAATGTAAGGAACCTGTCGCGGTATTCTACCACCGTCAAGCGACCATGCTTTAGTTCACGGAACTCATCCCTCATCTTTTTGATAAGACCCGGGGGTACATGGTACTTGCTGAACTTGAGCTTGAAATCCTCCCAAGTCATGAACTGACCTCCGTTCATGGCATGGGTGCTTGTCCACCAAGCGCGGGCTGGTCCGGCGAGATAATGGGTTGCAAACAAAACCTTCTCATTGGCTTCCACTCCGGCTACTTCCAAGTTGTTCTCCATAGTCTGGAGCCAGTCGTCGGCGTCGAGGGGTTCTTCAGTCTTGCTAAACACCGGAGGATTGGTGTTCTGAAAGTTCTTGAGTTTGGACCCGGGGTGGTCATGATTTCCATGGCCTTGATTGGCAAGGTTCTGCAAGGCTGCGATGTTGGCTTGGCGTTCAGCTCTTTCTATCTCCCTGTCGGCAAGCAGGGTTTGCAGCAGTTGCATCATCGCATCGTTGGTGCAATTGGGAGGGGCCATCTGAAGATAGAGAAGATCATGAGATAAGATGGAAATTTCTATGGTTTATTTTGAGTAAGTTTGAAAACATGTGAAACTTGTAATCTTTTCATGACAAACATAACATTCATTCATTCATTCATTCATCACGTAGTACACACTAACATACTCATACTACCATGGTTTTAAGAACCATTCTCATGCTACGATACAAAGGACGGGATACAACTCACACCTACATAAGTGAAACTAGTGCAACTACTCCTCATCCTCGACGTCGATCGGGACGTAGTCGTCAGGTCCTGCCTCCAGGAACTCGTAGTCCTCCTCCTCGGTGAACTCGTCCTCCTCAAAGTCGTCGTCGTCGCTCAGGAAGGCTCCTCCTCCCTGAAGGTCGATACCTCCGTCATCGTCCTCCATCTCTCTAATCTGATCCTCCTAGGCCTTGACAGTGGCCTCAAGAGACGCGATCTTGGCGCGAAGGCGCGCAATCGTAGAGTCCTTCTTGGCACGCTGCTGGTGAAGGCTCTTGCGGTCGTTGTTGAGTAGCTTGATCGCCTCACCCTGCTCGATGATGTGAGCATGGGTCTGGTTCGCGTAAGCACGAGTGGCGTCGAGGTCCTTCTGAGTCTGGTAGAGCATGAAGTCCAGGTGCTCAGCATGGTGCCTCAGCTGCGGGTGCGGCTGCAGCTCCATGGGCACTCCCATGGCATCACACCTCACGAGATGCGCGAAGCGCGAAGCGAGGATGCGCACCACGTTCTGTCCACAGAGGCGCGCAAGTGCCTCCTGAAGGCCACGTGCGAGTCCATCGAGCCAGTTGCTCTCGCGGAAGGAGAAGAGGATCCTCTCCGAGGTGGGAGGCTCCATCTTGCCCCTCAAGTCAGCAGTGATGATCCACTGCAACTCTCCTCCAGGAGTGTCGTCCACCTGAATCCTGTGGAACTCAGGGTGCGGGCGCTCGAGGAAGTCCGAAAGTGCGTTGAGGTCGTGCTCGAAGATCAAGCTCCCTCCGTTCCCAAGCTGGTAAAACTTGGTGTTGATGGGTTCATTCGGCTCCATCTGAAAGAGAATTGGATGAGTAAGTTAGAGAGTGAACAAGTGTGGCAAAATTTTAAGTAGATTCAAATAAGATAGAACATGATTCATCAAATTTTGAAAAAGTCTCAAAGACAAGAGAGTAAGTAAATTTTCACAAATATTCTCTTCATTTGATTTCAAAGTTTAAGTTTTTCAGAACGCCCATTCTAACTAAGGTCTTCTAAGGTCAAACAATGGTTCTAAGGTCAAACAATGGTTCTAACACCCGGATTTTTAAGTCCGGATGCCTATTATGTCATACATCGCAATCCCTGGAATATTGTTGTTGCGAGGCATAATAGTTAAGTATCACAGTCATCATTCATTACAAACCATAATGTCTTACAATTGGAATCACATCATCCATATTACACGAATAGTTGATCTATTGATCAACGAACAAACACAAGTTCATAGCGGAAGCGTAAGATACAAGGACTCTCTAGTCCACAGGCCAACGCTTGACGTCGGAAGAGTCCTAGTTGTCGTAGGCGTCCTGCTGGTCATCTCCTTGTTCATCTTCATACTCTGGCCATTTGAATAGCCAGGGACAAAGCCGTGAGTACTTCAAGTACTCGCAAACTAATACTCCCTCCGTTCCTTTATATAGTGCCTATAGATTTTTGGCATCCGTTTCAGAATATAAGGTTGTAGCTTAGCTTTTTTTCAATTACCCCTCCCCGTTCAGCTCCCAAATCGTTCAGCTCCCAAAAATTGTTATGGTAAGTTAGAAAGATATGGATTTACCAAATTGTAAGTTGATCTCAAATCGTTCAACAAAGGGTCTTGTGTAAAATATATTCCTGCGCTAATTTCCGTGCCAAAAAACAATAGGCACTATAGAATGGAATAGAGGGAGTACTAGTGTAAGTGCTAGACATTTCTAGTAAGGTTTGCTAAGCTCTAGTTTATTTGCATAAAGCCAATTTTAGTTCACAAGTATTTGAGAAAGAGCTTATTCATGTGCTAACTAACTCAAGTGGGAACATTAGTGTCATTCCCACCATTCAAGTGGTGATTTCAATTCAATTCACCACTTCACAATTCATTTCACCATCATTTTCAAGAATTTAACATCGGAAACTGTATGGCCTTTCCAACCGTCCGTATCCGTGGACGCGGCTATTCGAATAGATTGCCACTCTGCAGAGGTTGCACACTTGTGCCACAACATTTGATTTCATCCGTCGGGATTACCCCGAATCATCGTAACACATTACGTGGATCATCAACCATAACCTTTCACTTATAAATCCTAGTATGAGCACCTCTCCCCATGAGCTTGGCCTCCCAGTGAAGACCAACTGTCAACCTGGGAACTGCACAGGGCTTGGCCGTACAATTCACCTCAATTCACATCATTTCTCAACAACGGAGGCAGCCTCAAGCATAACCCCTATGATGTGTGTTCAGAGGGAACCCATACTAAGATGGATAAACTTCCAGTTAAGCCCTACCCATAATCAGGTATTGTGGGGGTACTCAATATTGGAAAGGTATCGCATTCAAACCAATATCATTTTTATCAAAAATCACCATCTTCTCTTGGTCATATTCACTTTCAAAATTCATACAATGGAATGCTTCATCATTCCAAGGTTTCAAAATTCAGTTCAAGTCACTTGTTCCCATCTAGAGTAGTCAAGTTTTTAAATAATTAGCACTAGCTCTAATCATGAGGGGTGCTATCTTGCGTTGCTAGTTTGAGACTAACTTTGCTACTCCAGTAACCATTTTTAACTTAGACCAAAGTTAACTATAAAAGTAACTCTTTGAATAAACAAGCAAAAACTTGTAAGGTAGAAACTTGGGATAGGCTTATGGTAAGAAAGGTAAGACTATGGTGCCTTGCCCCAAAGGGCTTTGCACTTTGCAAGAATATTAGCTTGCCTTGGTAGTTCTCAAAGTTCTCCTCCTCCTCTTCTTGGTAGCAACCTTCTTCTTCCGGGTATTCTCTGGTGCTAGTGTCTAAATTTAAATACGAGTATAATCACTCAACTAATTCAATGGCTATTCCAAACATCACACATATTCACACAACTATTCTAAGCACACAATTAATCTAATTAGGGTGCATTGGTTGTGTTGCTTGAGGACAAATAATTTCCTTTTATTTAATATGTAAATGATAGTTTCCATAGGGTTCTTGAGAAATAATTTCCTCTCATTGAAATCTTCTTAAGATTTAATTTCTCAAACAATCATGCATGAATTTATATTGACCTAAGTCAAACATTCATTATCATTATTTGAGAAAATGATTTAAATGAGGTAGACCACCTCATACCATTTAATAATTCTACAATGATTTAAATATCGAAGTATTTCATATAAGAGTGTTTGACCAGGGGTTCAAACATCACATGAATTCATTTGGGACAAGATTTAAATGAAGTATAATATTCATATGGTTTGCGTAATAGTTTTGGACAATATCACTTACATAAACTAGCCATATTGTCCATTAATTAAACTAGGGCATGATCATGCAAAGTGACCACACCATTTTCTTGCAGAAAAAATAGTGTAAGTCAAATGTGAGCTATTGGAGTTGGAATTAACTTAATATCTATTTTGGTTGATTTTTAATAATTATTTGAATATGGAAAAGTCCCTGCCTTCATCTTTTTATCAGATTATTTCTACAACAGATCTTGAAGTGGGACCAGTGGCATATTGTAGAACTTTTTCATAGCTTTCCATCAATATCAAATTTGTTAAATTTGGCCAAGCCAAACAGATTCTATGCATTTTCAAAGTTGGGTTCAGTATTGAATTTGTTTGAATTGAATTAAAACTGGAATTGAATTATTGGGCTGGCGGGAAACGAAACTGGGCCGGAACGGTTTGAAAAAGAGAGAAACGGCCCAGCAACGCAGCTCTTGCGAGTGGGCCGCCTGACAGAGTGGGGGCCACTCGTCAGAGACTCATAAACACCGAATCAGTACGCATCAACCAGAGGCGTTGGATTAAAACAGAATCGGACGGCGCAGGGCCATCATCTTCTCCGACGAGATGCCGAGGGTCTGGCGGCGAGCCTAGGGGGTCGGAGCGCTAACCGTTGGTCTGGCGAGCGGCGGCGGTGGTCGAGGCGAGGTTGTCGATGAAGGGGAAGTAGCCTGTAGCAGTGGCGTTGCTCGAGGAGGCTCCAGTCGACGGTGATTGCTCCAGGGCTTCCGCGGTTCCGAGCTTGCGATTGCGGCATCTCCGGCGATGATCGAGGTAGCTAATGGGTTGAGGAGAGGCAGTGGAGGATGGGGAGCGAGGTGGTGTGCTCAATGGCGTCCAGGGAACACTCTATTTATAGATGGGCGAGGGTGCTGCGGGGCAGGGTTGAGGTCGACATGGGCGCGGCGATTCGGGCGAGCGGTTGAGCTAGGCGAGGGTGCAGCAGTGCTCTACACGTCCAGGCGAAGCTAACGGTGGCGACAGCTTGGTCGTGCGGCGTCTGGAGAGCTCGCTTTGCTTCCATGTCTGGCGGCGGCGTTTACGGGATTGTGTCGTCGTCTCCGGCGGCGGCGGTCCAGGGTCGTGGTTCCGAGCGTGTCTGGTGGAGTCGTGGTGTCACGGCGGTGCTCAACGCGTTGCTAGCGGGGCCATAGCGAGAGGGAGACGGTGGGGTGGCGCGTGGCCAGGGTGTGTCCGCGGCGTGTCCACACGCGACGCGAGCGGCATCACTGCGCATACTGGCCGCGCGTTCTCCGGCGTTGGTCTGCGTCGAGCTGGACCGTGGCTTGGCTTCGGAGGAGTAGAGAGGTGCGGTGGCGAGGTGTGGCACCAGGGCCAGTGCTGGCGATGAAGGGAGAGAGGGGTGGCTTGTCGGGGTGGCGCCATGGCCGGCATGGCCATGCCCTAGCTTGCCATGCTCTCTCCTTAGGGTTACTATGGGGCATTTAGTGTGAGAGGGGACAAGGGGACCAGATAGGGTAGTTTAGGGTAGATTAGAGTTGGGTAGATCACTATTTGAAATAGTGTCAAATAGTTCCATATTTGCAATTTGCAAATTTGTCCAAATTTGAGTGAGTTCAAATGGTTGCAAGAATTGAATTGTGTGTGTTTGGTTAAGTTGTAAATGACCAGAGAAGATGAGAGGTGGTGGTGGAATTGTTCAATTCAAAGAATTGCAAAAATCAGTAAGTGTGAGATTGTTCCACTTAATAAAAAGTTGCAACTTTGGATGAGCATAGTATTTGATCTAAAAAGAATTTGGCATGGTGGTCTTTACAAAAAGTGTTCACCTTGATGTGCTCTAGGATGAGGTGCAAAGAGTTGACAAATTTTAGTTTGGAGAATTTGAATTGCAAGGGCTCAAAGTAGGGATCAGACTATAATTGGCATATTTGACCATTATCATATGTGATCCAAATTTGAGTTTGAGATTCATTTGATTTGTGTTTCTTTGATTCCAAAAGTTGTAATAAGTGTTTAGTAACATTATTCAAATAATGGTGAAGACCAAAATGGTCTAGGGTCAAAATTTATAAAAATGGCATAAGCCATATGTGAGGGTTTTAGGGTTTTTCTTTTATTTGATTTCTTTCTCTTTTTGATTTATTTGGTTGGTGATCTTCTCATGATCACATTAGGGTTTTAGAGTGTAGCACCTACATATTATAACAATCATCATGGCCTATCAATCAAATGCACAAGTCCTATGCATGGCACTATATGCAATTTAAAAGTTTTTTGTTGGTTTGAAATTTTGCTCTCTGTAATTCTTCTAACTTTCTTTTTTATTGAAATTTGGGATGTTACATAGTACCACCTATGAATGCTCAAAGTGCAGCGTGAGGTGTTCGTTAGTACTTGGGAATACATCTTTAAGGTTTGCTTTTGCATCCCTACACGGTGAATTAGTGTTCATTATCCAGTCGGAGAGTAGTTCAGAGTAGCATAGTGAAGTGCTTATATTTATATTCCTTTATGATATCATTGTTGAGAGTGACCACTAGTGAAAGTATGATCCCTAGGCCTTGTTTCCAAACATCGAATCACCGTTTATTTACTGTTTTACTGCATGTTTACTTGCTGCCATATTTATTCAGATTGTTATTACCACTCATATTCATCCATATCACTTGCATTTTACTATCTCTTCGCCGAACTAGTGCACCCATACATCTGACAAGTGTATTGGGTGTGTTGGGGACACAAGAGACTTCTTGTATCATAATTGCAGGGTTGCTTGAGAGGGATTTCTTTGACCTCTAGCTCCATGAGTTCAATAAACCTTGGGTGATCCAGTTAAGGGAAACTTGCTGTTGTTCTACAAACCTCTGCAATTGGAGGCCCAACACTGTCTACAAGAATCGAAGCATACGTAGACTTCAGGCAGCGATACGGGCTCCGTCTTGACGGCACAGAGATGAGTGGTCGACATTGGTGGCGGCGAAGAACCCGCAAAGCGTGAGCGTGACGCTGACCCGAAGGACGACAAGGTTGATGCCGTCCACCGTAGCATCGAGGAGGAGCTCCCGTGGTGCCGAAAGAAGGATGCCAGAGTGCGCAGCGGCATCTGCAGGACAACGGCGAGGACGTGGGCGAGGACGGTGGTGAGGTTGCGTCCTAGGGCGCTACACCAGTGGCGCCTTCCCTCGGAGGTTTTCCTCACCGGTGGCGGAGGAGGCCCCTCATACGCCTTGAGCTCCCGCTGGTTCCACTGGCAGAAGTATGCGCCCCAGGCAACATAATTCTCGAGGTACCTCACTGGCAGGGCCCACTCCTTGTTCGTCATCATGGCGAGGGTGAGTTGTATCTCCTCTTCGAGCACGGCGGCACCCACCGGTGGCGGCGGGATATATACACCGCCGACGCTAAGCCATCCTGACGGCGACGGGTAGTTCTCCTCATAGAGAGGCGCGCCTCCCAGTCGTGCAGGGAACGGTGGCCGAACCCATTCGCCGCAAAGCCATCGCCGGGGAAACGTTCGGCCATCTCGTTGGGAAAGAAGTGTTGTGGAGGCGAGGGGAGGTGCGGGAGTGGGCGTTCTGTCGGCGATTCCCGAAGGAAGAAGGGATAAATGGGGGAATATATTGCTCCGACGAGTAGTGGCCGCGTGATGCGCTGAAGCCGAGGAGACGGCGGTGGACCGCGCCATGTGTCCACTGGCATGCCGCTCCGGCAAGTAATGGCGCGCGAAAGCCAAGTTGACGTGTTGAAGCCGAGGAGACGATGGTTGACCGTTGTTGTGGGTATACTTCATGGGAATGCTAACGCCGTGGTCTAGATCCGGCAAGCCCGGGTGGCCCAAAAATGGTGGTGTTGGCTTATTTGCCATTGATAGAAGATGGAGGAAGTCCAGCGTTGGAATAGGAGTCGGATCCCAACCGACCTACGCTAGGAGTCGGATCCACGAAGGCCCATGAAGTGTCCGGATCCATGACGACAAGCTAGATGTAGGTGGATCCTTGACGTGCACGACAATGTATATTCTGTAGTTAGGCATCTTGTATTCCGGCTAGGACTCTCCGTAGAAACCCTAGATCCTGGTGCCTTTATAAGCCGGATCCCGGGAGCCCTAGAGGCACTACCACAACTCATTGTAACAACACGAAAGCGCCCAGATAAACTACGTACCACCGTCCCAATGGCTCTTCGCCCAATGGCCCCTACTTCTCCCCCCTGCTTGAGGATCCCTCCTCCGTGGTACCCTCCATTAGGCAATAACAGTTGGCGCCCACCGTGGGGCCAGCGACATCTGGAGGCCAGAACCGGGAGGGTTCTACCTTCGGAGGCATCGGCAACACCATCGCCGTGGGGCATGTCTTGTATGCCGGCAATTTTCCGATCGTCCCTCCGGATAAGTGCTAGATTCCGTCTAGGACAGGCCCCATCAAGCTCTCCATCATCCCGATCAGTGGGATACACATCTTCATCATCGAGACCGTCGATTCTAACGCTGGTAATTACTGCAGCTACGACCGCTGCTAAGCAGGACGCAGCCGCAAAGATCCGGTGTGAGACGCTGGAACTTTCCTCGGAAAATCCCACCCAATCCGCCCCTGAGAAGGAAACATCGGTGGAAGACCAACGCAGATCCGCCTTGGTTTCCCAGGTGTTAGAGAAGCAGAGGTGCCACTTCGTGCACTTCCTCGCACATACAGCGGGATCCGCCCCTCCACAGGAAGGCGCTGGACCCATGCAGACAGAGGATGCTGGAGACAGCAACAAATCCGAGCACCAAGAAGTTGCCGGAGATAATGATGACTCAATTCTCGATGGCCTCAGCCCGTTCTCAGATGATGTTTCGCCCATGGCTTCGGAAGAGTACAAGAGGTACTGCAAGGAGCTAGAAGACGTAGAGAAAGAGGATGGTGAATCATCTCCGCCAAAGAAGGTCTTCATGACCTTAGCCGACATTGATGATGATGAGGATGACGACACAGAGAAGACTCTGCTTCGCGCTAAAATCCCAGCTCCAGCCCAGCCGGAGGCACCACCGCGAGTTCGTTCCCGTCAGACACCGGAGCCATCGCAAGGCCGGAGCCTGAAGTTCTATGAAGGGATGGCAGCCGACAAGCTCGTGGAAATAGCAGGCCAACATGGATAACATGTTCGAGATTCTGACGACCCCAATCACCCCAGAGGTAGCTGCGTATCTGGAAGCTCTTGAAGCTAAGCGTAAACAACTCCTGGCGGAATCTGAAAACACAGTCAAAGTTACAACATGAGTCCTATAGGACAAGATGGATACCGATAGACTATACGAACATGCTGTAGAAAACGGGCGCTTGGTGGAGGAAGAATATGTGAAGGCTAGAGCTTGCAGAGAATTGGAAGAATACGGTCAAAGAAACCCATGAGGAAGCAGGGCAGATGCGGAAAGATGCTATCCGCCCCCGCAACATCAACTTTGAGAGCGCAGCTCGCCACAAGTCTCTGGCAACTCCAAAGGATAATATGAAAAAACGGTGGAGCTCCTAGCTAAGGACAATGACCAAGTCGACATTGAGCATCTGCGGACAATCATTGCCACGGCCATGAAGCAATAGAGCAAGGCGGATACTTCGCGCAGGTTGGAATCCAACCCAGAAGCATGTGTGTCCACAGTTCAGAAACAACCTGCCGAAAAGTCAAGGGAGCACCACGATGATCAATCCTGCACCAGATCAACGGAGCGCCGGAGAAAGACCAGGGAGCACCCAAATACGATCCCCGTACCATAGGATACTCCTCCTAGGGATAAAGCCAAGGGGAAGTATGGGATGTACTATGGAAAAGACAAGTACCAGAACCCATCACCGCCACGGAACTAGTACACGCCTTCGTTCCCTCGCCAGTGAAGTCCTACTAGAAACGCCAGACCCCATGGGCTGGGCATAATCAATACCTGCGACAACGTTGAGCCCAGGAGAAGCCGGAATGAAGAACGCACACATGACTCCCAGAGAAGCTGAAACGAAGAATGCACACCTGAGCCTAGGCAACCTCGGCGTGAAGGAGGCAGCCGCCAAGATGGCGAAGGTAGCCACCGCAATCGGAGTCAACACCTCTAGGAAGGACGTGGAGAGTCTGACAACGGAAGCAAGAGGCCCCGCAGGCCCCGCACGGTTCTCCGTCACCACCACCTAGTAGGGGAGGCGGAGGCCGAAGGTCACACTCCCGCTTAGAGTCCCCTGAGTATAGGTAGAGCTCGCATGACGCACGAGAATGCCTGAACAAATACAAGGTCGGCTACATTGGCCCAAAGTTATTTGGAAAGTGGATCCGTGAGGAAAAAACGCCGAAAGGCCTAAATCTCAAGCTACCCGAAAACTTGAAGCATTATGATGGCAGAGAGAGGCCCGATACCTGGATTGATGACTACTTTAATGCAGTCAACTTTGCCGGAGGGACCCCAAACATGGCCTGCCGCATGCTCCAGTTGTATCTTATTGGTCCGGGCCGGATTTGGCTCAGTGACCTATTAGAGAACTCCATATTTTGCTGGCTCGACCTGAAGATAGCCTTCGAGGCACACTTTAGGGGCACCCATAAGAGACCCTGCACGGCGAATGACTTGCAGACATGTATACAGAAGAAAAACAAAACCTCTCAAGAATACCTTACTCGGTGGTTAGAATCAAGAAATGATTGCGACGATCGAACAACTATGTTGGCATTCATAGGAGGTTCGCAGAGGGGAGGACTGCTCCGACACAACTTGACGTGCGGGTACAATGACCAGAAGTTGAACCTGGATAAGATGATCACCATCGCCAACACCCACACTGCCATGGATGATGAAGAAGGCGGAGAACTTACGGCCACAGCCTTAGCCCTGCACCAGAAGAGGAAGAGAACCGTGACGGTAATAAAAAGAGCAAAAAATACCCCCCATTACCAGAAGAACAATGGATCCGACATGGTCGCCATGACGTTCCAACGAGGTGGTCAAGGTGGTGGAAGAGGCCGCGGTCGCGGTGGCGGAGCCGGTAGGGGCCAGCAGCGCGCGGACGAAGTCACGTCTGCCGGAACCCGCGCTCGCAAACCTATGAAGAGTACAGAGATATGCCGTGCCTGGCTTATATTGATCCGACAACGGGAAAATCCTCTCACACAAACCACAACTGCAAATGGGTCAACGATCTTAAGATGGATCGAGAAGTAGGATACAAGCGTGCAAGGAAGCATCGTCCACGTGGCCAGGGAGGGATAGAAAAGAATAAGGATAAGGACGAGGATAACTCTGATGCAATGGATGATGATAGGGCTCCGGAACCCAAAGAGGGTAACGCAGCCAACACCTCCAACCCCTTCGGAAAGAAATGTGCATGCGCATATCACACTTTCCTCGGAACTTTGACAGTTCGGGCGAAGAAATCTACCCTCCGGACGTTGAACGCCACACTTCCGGCTGTGCCGCAGTACGTAAAGTTGTCGGAAAAACCATGCACATTTGACAAAGCCGATCATCTGGCCGTCATCCCTAAAGAGTTGATAAGGGGTTGCCCGATCTTCTTAGGAAGCACGGTGGTGATGATGATCACGGGATGAACACAGCGGAGATAACACGATGATGAAGTGGATGATAACTTGTATGACGCAACGAAGTCTCTCGATTGGTCCCTGTCGCCAATGCAACAACTCTCAGCCCTGCAAGATATTCGCAACTCCACACACTTGCGCACATAGCCGCCGACCACGAAGCAGTAAGTTGCAGCCATCTAATTCCCAATGGAACAGCAGATCACACAAGACTTTCAGGGTATACACCAAATCAATGAAATATGGTGTAGAAATTGAATGGATCGTAGCGAACAAGAGGGGGGTGAATGGACGCTACGTCAAGTTTTAGCCTTTTTCATTTTTTAGTGCAACGGAAGGTAAAGGTGAAAGCTTTAGTGCTCAAGGTGTTCCTAGTATGATCCTAGACAAGTGCAACAAGTAAAGGAACCAAACAACATAGTAAGAGTAAGGGGCGGGACAACCGGAGGGCGTGGAGACGAGGCGAGGTTTGTTTCCCGCAGTTCCTCCCACAAAAGTGAGTACGTCTGCATTGAGGAGGTGCTAGCCTCACACAAGAGGCTAGGCGGCCACACCATGAAGGAAGGCCTCACCTTCTTCCTCGAGAGAGCTCCACGAAGGTGCTCCCCCTTCTCCACTATGGCACGGGTCGAGGCGGTGATTCCTTCACAAGGTTGGGGCGAGCTCCACACCACAAGGAGGCTCCCAACAACCTATGGGGCTAGCACAACACCAAGC
This sequence comes from Lolium perenne, assembly GCF_019359855.2. Classification (NCBI taxonomy): domain Eukaryota; kingdom Viridiplantae; phylum Streptophyta; class Magnoliopsida; order Poales; family Poaceae; genus Lolium; species Lolium perenne. The sequence continues at coordinate 49,475,953 of NC_067244.2, forward strand.
TAGTCTCCATAGGTGCACTTCTTCCAAGATTCCACCAAAGGAACCCTACCACCAAGATCCACTAAGGACTACCACGAATTGGTAAAATTTCTCTTGGTAGAACGATAGATCGGGGTCTCCTCCACCACTCCTCAAAGTATGAGCAAGATTGATTGGGTAGGTAGGGAGATCCACTCAGTTTGAGCTCAGCAACAATGGAGGAGAGAGAGAAGAGCTAAAAACGAGTTGGGAAAGAAGGGGCCTATTTATAGGTCTCCTCAAATCCAACCGTTGTGTGCAGTTTCTGCCTAAGCGGTACTACCGCTTTGGTAAGCGGTACTACCGCTCTGGATTCGAAATCCCCACAGAACTTGTCCACGTGGACACAAGGCGGTACTACCGCTCGCGGTACCGCTTGAGGTACCACAATGGGCTCCAAACCTTACTGGATCCAAAGCGGTATCGCAGCGGTACCAAAGCGGTACTGCCGTAACTAGTTACAATACTTAAGCGGTACCGTAGGCGGTACTACCGCTCGCAAGCGGTACTACCGCTCAAGGTACCGCAGAGGTACCGTAACTTGTGTAGTGGGACAATCGCGTGAGATACCTCCAGAGCGGTACCTCGGAGCGGTACCAGTAGGGTAGCGGTACTACCGCTCCTGGTACCGGTAGTACCGCTATGGCTGAAATTGGTTTTTCCTCTTTTCCTCTCTTGCCATGTTACCTCGCGACACACACACAAAACCAGAAAACCTAAGAACTACGCTTCAGTCTTCCGATCATAATGTGTTCAGTGAGGGCACCGTACACTTTGCAAATCTACCAAAGACAAACTTTGCGCATGGTTAAATTCATTTGAGTGTTGTTATCAAACACACAAAACACGGGATATGGATCTTGCTCTTACAATCTCCCCCTTTTTGGTGTTTGATGACAACACAAGAATTTGCACTAAAGCATAAGATATTATGATAAGGTTTTCGATTTGCAAAAGTAGACGAAGCTCCCCCTAGATGTGTGCATATCTAGAATATGCATTTGTATACAAATGCACACATCCTAGAGAGAAAAACTCCCCCTAGATTCTACAAACCATCCACAAGTGCTAATAATAATATATGACAAGAACATATAGCACAAGCACACTATGGAGGCAATATAAGATCATATAAGAGACTTTGGGTGAATTTTTCATACCTTTGACTTGAGACAAACCCAAACTCACAATAAGTGTCTCCATAGAATTGATGTAGCCAATCAAGACCTAAATAGTGAAGACCAATAGGCTACGAATGATTAAGTCTTAATACAAACCGGGGGATCGGGAGATCCACAAATAGAGTAGCAAGCACACATACGAATAGAGTTCCAAATAACTAGGGATAATATTTGATGCCAAGGCAAAAAAAAATGAAGCACCAAGCCCTTGGCATCCCCATGCAAATACCCGTCCTAATAGATCAACTTCTCCCCCTTTGGCATCGAAACACCAAAAAGGGAGAAGAAGCATGCTAACATCCCAAGGGGATCACTCGTCATCATCATCCTCATCATCATTATCCTCCTCCTCGTCATCCTCCTCCTCTTCATCTTCGTCTTCATCTTGAACATGGCCCTTTCCAAGAGGTGGTGGAGAGGGACGAACAATGTGCTCGGGGATGGAGTCCTCGTAACTTCACCAAGTAAGCTTGTATTTCCACTCACCGGGAGGAGTGATGTTATCCTCGGAGCCCTCGGAGACGGGAAGCTGCATGTGCCTCATCATCGCTTTTTGGCGTTGACGGATCTTCTTGTTGTCATGGTGAGCTTGGTACATCTTATTCTCAATATCCCTCTTGAAGCAAAATGACTTCTTGAGGCGAGCGGTGAGCTTGGCAAAGAGGCCCTTGGTTTTGACGGAGTTGGGCACGAAGTCGGAGTCATCACTATCGGCTTCCTCTTCCTCCTTGTCCTTGGGAGCCCCCTTGCCGAACCTTGGAAGATCTTGGTTCTTGACAAGAGGACTCTTCTCCTTATGGATAGTGATGTTGGGACGGCATTGCTCAAGAAGATCTCCACGGCCCGCTTGCTCCCACTTGAGACAAATGAGCCTCATGATGTAGGGCGCATATTGAGGGAGCTTGCGAAGAAAGGCACAATCACGCATCTCATGCCAAATGTAGTCCATGACGTCCAGTTGCTTGCCGCGGCCCTTCATCTCATATTGAAGGAGGTTGTAAGCGCTTCCACACAACATCCTTCCGGGGATGTAGAGGTTGGCCATCTTATCCTTGGCCATTGGCTTGGGCTGGAGGTGAATCCGGAAGATGTTGGTGTCATAGTTGGGAAGCTCATATACAATGCCTCTAGCAAAGTCCTCCCACGTGGCCTCCATCACATGCTCCCTAGTCATCCACTTCAAGGAGCGGAAGACTCCTTCATCCTCAAGAAACACAACCGTGGCATAGAATTGACATATCACTTCCTTGGACTAGTTGTGAGAGAAGGTCATCAGAGGAGTAAGCCCTTGTTCTTCACATATCTCAAGAGCTTCCCCAAAGTACTCGAGGTTGGAGTTGAGCTTGTCCATGCTGATTGAGTATTGGGGGCAACAATGGAATTCCTTCGCACCATAGACTTCATTGTATATCCTCTCCTGGTTGGCATGATAGAAGAAGGGATTGGGGCATTGACGAGCATTCCTTGGTAGCAAATACGGATTGGCCCCTCGTACTTGCAAGAATTGGGCTTTCTTGAGATCGGTCATCGACTCTTGAGGACCCTGGGCGGTCCTTTTGCCAGCTGCTGCCTCCCTCTGATGCTTGGTAGTTCTTGCTGGCACAATTTCTTCTTCCTCAACTTCCTCACGATGACGACGAGAAGAAGGCTTGACCTTGCCACCACCCCGGGGCCTAGACAAACCTGTGAACAACATAGGTTTGGGAGGGAATAAGGGATAAGTGCACAAGCCATGGAATTGAAGATCAAAGAGGACACTAACAAGCATCATAGGTGAAACTTAGTCAAGGCGGTAGTACTGCAACCTGACCCGGTAGTACCGCTTGACCGGTAGTACCGCTCGTGAATGGGCGGTACTACCGCTCGAGCTCAGTACATCCAGATCAAGGTCGAGATCATGGAAAATGAGCATATAGTTTCACACAATGTTGCTAGCTAGTATCCCCAAGCATGTAGAGCTTACAAGATTGTTCCTCCACCACAAACCCCCATCAAACCCTAGCCTATGCATCTAGGGAGTTCAACACACCCTAGAGAGAGAGATTAGGGTTCATACCGGAGGACATGTCGGAGAAGAGGATGGGGAAGCTTCTCCATGGAGGAGATTTGGCCGGGGGCGGGTAGAAAAGGAGATCGGGGCCGATCTCCTCGAGGTCTTGAACTTGCGGCCACGTTTGACTCGAGGTGGGTGGAGGTGTGTGGTGAATTTAGGAAGAAACGATCCACCCGGTACCTTAAGTCAAAAACGCAGGCGGTAGTACCGCTTGCAAAAGCGGTAGTACCGCTTACCGATACTTGTCCGGTACCTCGGGTGGTAGTACCGCTCTGGGGCCAACTTCTGAATTTCGTCTGATTAATGCCCCTAAGCGGTAGTACCGGCCTGAGATCCAGTAGTACAGGCCCCCAAAGTTCAAAAACACTCAGATTTTGGTGTAGACTTGTGCTTTTAGACTGAATTGGTTCAAGAGGTAGATATTGGCTTAGGATTAGATGACGGAACTGTTAAGGTACTACTCAACCAAGCTTGCAAGAATCCAAACATAAAAAACCAAGCTTGGGCGAATCTCCCATGAAGAACATGAAGAAAAGAAAACTAAAAGCAAATGGAGAAAAGAAATTATAAGAAACAAAAAGCTCCTTAAGGAGGAGGTTGGTGGCTGAAGCCACCGTGTAAGAGTTTAGTAGTGTGAGGTCGCGTAGATGTACCTAGGACTCACGGCTACAATTCAACATGAAGCTCATTAGTCACTTAATTGACAAATAGCATATGCTTTGGGTTTCTTTATGCATTATGGGGGAGGGATAGCTCAACAAGTTTAAACCGCACTCCCCCTATGTTCATGCGTGCTTTACATCTAGACATGTAGCACAAGAATGGTATAAGTATCCACTCTTGACACAATGTCTGGATGAAAAGCACAAAGGTAGAGAAACTGTAACATCCCAAATTTCAATAAAAGAAAGTTAGAAGAATTCCAGAGAATCAAAATTTCAAACCAAGAAAAACTTTTATTTGCATATAGTGCCATGCATAGGACTTGTGCATTTGAGTGATATGCCATGATGATTGTTATTATGTTTATGTGCTAAACCCTAAAACCCTAATGTGACCAAGTGAAGATCACAAACCAAATAAATCAAAAAGAGAAAGAAATCAAATAAGAATAAAACCCTAAAACCCTCACATATGGTTTATGTCATTTTTGCAAATCTTTACCCTAGACCATTTTGGTCTTCACCATTAGTTGTATTATGTTACTAAACACTTATTGCAACTTTTGGAATCAAAGAAACACAAAACAAATCAAATTCAAACTCAAAATGGGATCACATATGATAATGGTGAAATCTGCCATTTATAGTCTGATCCCTACTTTGAGCCCTTGCAATTCAAAATTTTCAAACTAAACTTTTACAATTCTTTGCACCTCATCCAAGAGCACGTCAAGGTGAACAACTTTGGTAAAGACCATCATGCCAAAATCACTTTGGATCAAATTCTATGCTCATGCAAAGTTGAGACTTTTTAATATGTGGAACAATCTCCAACTTTGCAATTTTGCAATTCTTTGATTTTTAAAATTCCACCACCACACATGATTGTCTCTGGTCATTTACAACTTAACCAAATACACCATTTTCAAAATTTTGCAACAATATGAACTCAACCAAATTTGGGCAAACTTTGCAAATTTCAAATATGGAATCAATACAAACACTATTTAAAATAGTGCCCTAGCCACATCTACTGCCCCATCTCACTCCCCTCTGTCCCCTGGCTCCCTCTCTCCCTAAATGCTAGCATAGGAACCCTAGGATGCCAAGCATAGCTTGCATGTGCAAGCCATGCCGGCCATGTCGCCACCATGCCGCACACCTCTCCTCTCCTTCCTTTCCCTGCCCTGGCCCTGCTGCCCAAGCTCGCCACCTCGCTCTCTAGCACCACCTAGCACCGCCACTGTCGAGGTAGAAGCCGTAGCATCGCCGGAAGATCGCGCGCCCAAAATTGCCAGCATGCCGCTCGCGTCGCGCCCGTGCACGCCACAAACATCATCTGGCCACGCGCCGCCCCACCAGCACACGCTCGCCCTGGCCCCTCTCTCAACGCCTTGAGCATCGCCGCGCCACCACGATCCCGCCAGACACTCGCAAGAAGCAGACCCTGGCCCGCCGCCGCCAGAGACGATGAACAAATCCCGTAGCCGCCGTGACAGACACGGAAGCAATGCGAAGCCATCCGACGCCGCCCGACCGCGCTGTCACCGCCAATAGCTTCGCCAGGAACCGTAGAACAGTGCCGCACCCGCGCCTAGCTCCCTAGCTCGCCGGAACTGCCGCGCCATGGTCGACCTCAACCCTGCCCCGTAGCACCCTTGCTCCTCTATAAATAGAGAGCTCCCTTGAGCAATCCAAGCACACCACCATCCGCTCCTCCCATCCATGCTTCTCCACGACCACTCCACCCACTCGATTGACGCCGGAGCAGCCCCAATCGGACGATCGGAGTCGCGGAAGCCCTGGAGGAATCACCGTCGATTGGAGCCGCCTCGAGCTCCGCCACTACTACAGGCTGCTTCACCGTCGTCGACAACCTCGCCCTGAACATCGCCGCCGCTCGCCGGACCACTGGTTAGCCGTCCGACCCCCTAGGTTCGCCGCCAGAGATGCGGGTTCTCGTCGGAGAAGACGATGAACCTCGCCCGTCCGATTTGGATCTAATCCAACGCATCACATTGATTCATACCGATTCGGGTTTTAAGAGCCACTGACATGCGGGTCCCACGCTGTCAGACGGCCCACTCGCACTGGATGCGCTGTTGGGCTGAGCAGGCCGTTAGTTTGAAAACCTGGCCTGTTAGAGTTTCCCGCCGGCCCTTTTATTTAAATCTCGTTTAAATAATTCCAAATCAAATTCAATACGGCTCCAACTTTGAAATTAAATAGAATATGTTTGGCTTGGCCAAAGTTAGCAAATTTGATGTTGTTGGAAAGCTACTAAAAAGTTCTACAATTTGCCACTGGTCTCACCTTGAGATTTGTTGTAGAAATAAAGTGACAAAAAGATTAAGTCAGGGAGTTTTGCACATTCAATTAAATCTTAAAAATCAACCAAAATAGATATTTAGTTAATTCCAACTCTAATAGCTCACATTTAACTTACACTAATTGTTTCTGCAATAAAATGGTGTGGTCACTTTGTATGATCATGCCCTAGTTTAAATAAAGGACAATATGGCTAGTTTACTTAAGTGATATTGTCCAAAACTATTATGCAAATCATATGAAGTATTTTACTTCATTTAAATCTCATCCCAAGTACTTTCATATGAAGTTTCAACCCCTGGTTAAATACTCTCACATGAAATACTTGGAGATTTTAAATCATTTGTAGAATTATTAAATAGTATGAGGTGGTCTACGTCATTTAAATCATTTTTTCAAATGATGATGATGAATGGTTGATTTAGGTCAACATGATTTCATGTATGATTGTTTGAGAAATTAAATCTTAAGAAGATTCAATGAGAGGAAATTATTTCTCAAGAACTATATGGAAACTATCATTTACATATGTAATGAGAGGAAATTATTTTTCCTTATTAAAGAAAACCAATGCACCAAATTGTATTAAGTGTGTGCTTAGAATAGTTTGCGTGACTTTATGTGATGTTTAGAATAGCCAATGAATTGGTTGAGTGATCATACCTCCTATTCAAATTTAGACGCTAGCACCGGAAAGTACCCGGAGGAAGAAGGTTGCTACCAAGAGGAGGACGAGGAGAACTTTGAAAACTACCAAGGCAAGCTAATATTCTTGCAAAGTGCAAAGCCCCTTGGGGCAAGGCACCATTAGTCTTACCTTTCTTACCATAAGCCTATCCCAAGTTTCTACCTTACAAGTTTTTACTTGTTTATTCAAAGAGTTACTTTTATAGTTAACTTTGGTCAAAGTAAAAGAAGGTTACTAGAGTAGCAAAGTTAGTCTCAAGCTAGCCAAGCAAGATACCACCCCTCATGATTAGTGCTAGTGCTAAATACTAAAATTTGACTACTCTAGATGGGAACATGTGACTTGAAATGAATTTGAAACCTTAGAGTGATGAATCATTCCATTGAATGAATTTTGAAGGTGAATATGACCAAGAGAAAATGGTGATTTTTTTGATAAAACTGATATTGGTTTGAATGCGATACCTTTCCAATATTGAGTACCCCCACAATACCTGATTATGGGTAGGGCTTAACTGGAAATTTATGCATCCTAGTATGGATTCCCTCTGAACACACATCATAGGGGTTATACCGAGGCTACCTCCGTTGTTGAGAAATGATGTGAATTGAGGTGAATTGTACGGCGAAGCCCTGTGCAGTTCCCAGGTTGATAGTTGGTCTTCACTGGGAGGCCAAGCTCATGGGGAGAGGTGCTCATACTAGGGTTTGTAAGTGAAAGGTTATGGTTGATGATCCGCGTACTGTGTTACGATGATTCAGGGTAATCCCGACGGATGAAATCAAATGTTGTGGCACAAGTGTGCAACCTCTGCAGAGTGTAAATCTATTCGAATAGCCGTGTCCACGGTTACGGACGGTTGGAAAGACCATACAGTTTCCGGTGTCAGATTCTTGAAAATAATGGTGAAATGAATGGTGAATTGTGACTTGTTGTGATTCACAACAAATGTTGTGGGAATGACACTAATGTTCCCACTTGAGTTAGTTAGCACTTGAATAAAGCTTTTCTCAACTACGTGTGAACTAAAATTGGCTTTATGCAAATAAACTAGAGCTTAGCACCCTTACTAGAATTGTCTAGCACTTACACTAGTATTAGTTTGCGAGTACTTGAAGTACTCACGGCTTTGTCCCTGGCTATTCAAATGGCCAGAGTATGAAGATGAACAGAACTACCAAGGAGATGACCAACAGGATGCCTACGACAACTAGGAGTCTTACAACGTCAAGCGTTGGCCTGTGGACTAGAGAGTACATTTATCTTTACGCTTCCGCTATAAACTTGTGTTTGTTCGTTGATCAATAGATCAACTATTCGTGTAATATGGATCATGTGATTCCAATTGTAAGACAATATGGTTTGTAATGAATGATGACTATGATACTTAACTATTATGCCTCACAACAACAATATTCCTGGGATTGCGATGAATGACATAATAGGCATCCGGACTTAAAAATCCGGGTGTTGATAGAAACAAACCTTGGCGTTGACCGGTAGAGAATGAGTCCATTGTCTTGTCGGACTCATTAAGGAAGAATTGATACTTTAGGTGCTTGGGGTTGCTACACCGTTGGACCCCTTCATATCTTGCTCTTGAGTGTGTCTTGTACTTTGCTTGAGTCATGAAAGAGTCTTGACGCTTTAGCACCCCGGCGAGAATGGACCAATGGGATAGATTTTTGTGAGGTCCCTTGATCTTCATTATGGTTTAGATCCTCGCCTTTACCCTCATTGTTGTTGATGCCGAACTTGAGGTTATGGAAGAGGTGATCTTTCACTTGGTTGTCCAACAGAAGAAGCTTAGCCTTGTGGTGTAGATGGCTCCACAAAGGTGGAACTTCGTCCTTCCCCGGCACTCGTAGAAGGTAGCATTTGAGGTCGGCGAGAGCCAACACTCATCCTTCCTACGGTAACCGGGGGAATTACATCTCCTTTCTCACAAGAAGCACTTTACCTCCTCCAAAGAACTATCATCTTCATCAAAAGAGTCTCATCACACAATACCACAAACCACACAATAGACTCATACTCCATCATCATGTTTGAGTGTCTTCAACTAAGGTTTGTCTCTCACTTCCGGCAACCCTATGAAGTTAGGGTAAGAATATGGCTAGGAGTATACGACGGATTCCTTCTTTGCCAATGAAGACATCCAAGATCTTGAGCTAGAACTCCATACCATTGTTGCTCCTTCTTGCAAGGATCATGTCATAGAACTTGCATTGAACTTATTTGACAAACTTCATCATGGTTCATTTTCTCCAACGCAATTCCTACAAAACACGATCTCTACACAAGGAATCACTTTCTATTAGTCCGAGACCGTGGCCTCTTGAAGAGACTAGCTCCACAAGAGAACAACCACATGTTCATTATAGTAGGTACGAAGACCCAAATGTGTAAAGCAATGAACAAAGAGAAACATACGCAAGAGTCTTGACAAGGTAAGACGTAATCTCCACCTTGTCAAGGCCCCAATACCTTTAAGATTGCTTGTGTTGTCCCTGTCATGAGAATGGTAGAGATAAAACACTTGATGACGACAACGAATTCCTTGCTTCCGGTCATAAGACTTGTGGCTTCAAAATCCACCACCCAATAAGCACCACCGAAAGCAAGGTCCTTCATGGATCAAGACTTGGAAATAGGAACCCATTTTTCAATGGGCCCTATCATGACGTTCCTCCTTATATTGATCCTTCTTCCTCTGTTCTTCTTCTTTGGCTTGATTGCCACTTCTCCCTTATTGCATGAATTCTCATGGGCTTCAACTCTAGCTTCAATGACTCCTTCCAAGAATTGGACTTGGATTTGAAGGCTTTCAATTTTGGACATCAAGCGATTAAATTCATCTTCATGATCCGGGTGAGGGTGAGTTATGTCGAACACTTGAACCTCTTTCTCCTTGTTTACCTAGAATTGTTCCGATAGATCTTCTTCAAGAAGAGAATTCCTTTTCAAGAGCAAACGCTTGTGTCTTTCCAAGGTGGCAATGTCGTCTTCATGATTACAACAAATGTGGTCCTTGCTTGAGAGTTGGTATTCTTTTAAAGCTTCATCTTATATAAGCTTGATCACCATACGCTTGTCCTTGCTCCTCTTTAGATATGCAATTTCATCCTCATGGTTCCAACAAGTGACATTTTCCTTGCTCAAACGAATCCACTCCATCAAGGACTCATTTTGCCTATCATTCACTTCAACTAGCTTGGCCTTGTGTCTCTTTAGACTGGCAATCTCCTCTTCATGGTCACAACATTGCACCTTCTCTCTACTCAAGCGATAGTACTCATCCAAGGCTTCCTCTTGAGTAGAAATTACTTCCAAGAACTTTGCATTGTGTCTTCTCAAGAAGCAAACTTCGTCAAGGAGCTTGTCACAACATGAATTGGGACCTTCATCTTCTTTCTTCTTGTACACTTTTTCTTGAGGATGCCTTCCCATCTCGGATAGGAATTCAAACTTGCATTCCAAAGATTTGAAGTCCTTGGTAAGGGTTGCAACATCCTCAAGCAACAATTCATGGCTTTCTTTAAGATAACGCTTCTTCGTCTTAAGCTCATCCACCCAACCAAGAGCATAATCTCGGTCCTTGATGAGTTGGGAGATGAGAGAATTGTTGGAGTCCTCAAGAACAATAGCACTAGCTTCAAGAGACAACGCATGCACACTTCTTCCTCATAAGCTTGAGTGAGAGAGATACGTTCTAATTCCACCTCCTTCTCAAGCCTCTCCTTTTCCACCATGTGGTCTTGATCTCCTAGCACGTTAGTGGGAAAAGCATCCAAACCCACAATAGATATAGTATTCGAAGAAGATGTAGGTTCGGAAAGGGGTTCTACCTCCAACAATACCTTTGCCACTAAGCAACGAGGGGTGTTGGTGATGAGGTTCTCATTTGGAGAGTCGAAGAGAGAGATGGAGGGAGTGGAAATGGCGTTGGCGGCCACTCCCTCTTCTTTCCCTTTGTCTTCACTCTCACCACCTTTGTCGGAGGAGTACTCCTCACGAATAATGAAGGCTCTAGGCTTCTTGGTGGAGGAAATCTTGGTGTCGTCGGAGTTGGAGGAGAACTTGGAGAATCTTTTGGAGATGGATTTAAACTTGCTCTTACGAACGAGCCTTCCACCGTTGTCTTCCCTTCTCTCATAGATACATTCCGCAACAAAGTGAATTTTGTCGCCGCAATTGTAGCAAGATCTTCCCTTTTGTTCCTTCCTTGGGATCTTGGAGGAGTGTCTAGTAGACTCGTGAGGTGAGTGTATTCTTGGCCTTGAGCTTCGTGTCTTGTTTCCACTCCCAAAACTCTTGGCGGCAAGAGCCATGTGTTCATTATAGTTGGCCTTGAGATCATCCGGACCCCACTCAATGGGATCCTCATCGCTCTCACTAGTCTCATGCTTCTTCATCTTCAACGCAAGGTTGGGCTTGCGGGAGTTGTGGACGCGAGCAGCAAGATCCTCCGCATTCTTCTTGGAGATGTCCAAAGCGATGACTTCGCTAAGAACTTCATCGGATGTCATAGCACGGAAGGAGGCGTTTTGGCGGATGGCCGTCAACTTCACTTCCTCATAAGGGAGGAGAGCATTGTAGAACTTGCGCTTGATCCAATGGTCATCCACAAACGTTGCTCCAAGATCTTGCATTTGAACGGCGAGAGCGATGAGGCGCCGATACATTTCTTTAGGGGTCTCTCCTTCATTCATGATGAAGTTGTCGGCCATGTTGTTCACTTCATCGAACCGAGAGCTTTGAATGCTCTTGTTTCCGAGGAAGAGCTTGTCGAGTTTGTTCCATGCTTCCTTGGCGGTCTTGAGCGAGCGGATATGAGCACGGTCCTTGGGTGTGACGGCCATGTGGATCATGTTGATGGCGGTGGTGTTGAGTTGGTCATCCACCACTTCCCTTCTTGTCAAGTTCATTGGGTATCGAGGTGAATAGCCCTCCTCAATGATACGCCAAAGCTCGGTAGAAGCACTGCACACATGGGAACACATTAAGAATTGCCAATTTTCAAAGCTATTAGATTCAAGTAGCGGTGGTGACCCATGAGTTAAAATATGAGGCATGGGTATTGGGACATTCATGGTGTAATCACTCGGTGGGGGGACCGCACGATTACCTCCTAATTGTCCCACAACCAGAGGTTCATCCTTCCCTTTTGATGAGGTGTCAACATCCTCAAGTTCCTTTTCTCGAGGGGCTTTGTCGATTGCTCAACAAAACCAACAAGAGGAAAATTGTTGACTTGTGGTGGAGGAACATCGACACTTCTCTTAGGATCTATGATGGGGTTATTTTTGGAGCAACCAACTCCATCATCATAGCCTTCATTTGAGATACAATGGATGACTCCAAGTTCTTGAGGTCATCCAAAGTAGCCGGAGTATTATCGGCAATTGATGATGGACATGATTGCTCACCGGGAAGGAAACCATTCACAACCGTCTCTTGTTCGGCCATTTCTTAGGCGGTAAATCCCGAGCAAGAAAACCTTGCTCTGATACCAATTGAATGGATCGTAGCGAACAAGAGGGGGGGGTGAATGGACGCTATGTCAAGTTTTAGCCTTTTTCAGTTTTTAGTGCAACGGAAGGTAAAGGTGAAAGCTTTAGTGCTCAAGGTGTTCCTAGTATGATCCTAGACAAGTGCAACAAGTAAAGGAACCAAACATGATAGTAAGAGTAAGGAGCGGGACAACCGGAGGGCGCGGAGACGAGGCGAGGTTTGTTTCCTGCAGTTCCTACCACAAAAGGGAGTATGTCTATGTTGAGGAGCTGCTAGCCTCACACAAGAGGCTAGGCGGCCACACCAAGAAGGAAGGCCTCACCTTCTTCCTCGAGAGAGCTCCACGAAGGTGCTCCCCCTTCTCCATTATGGCACCGGTCGAGGCGGTGATTCCTTCACAAGGTTGGGGCGAGCTCCACACCACAAGGAGGCTCCCAACAACCTATGGGGCTAGCACAACACCAAGCTAGTCTCCATAGGTGCACTTCTTCCAAGATTCCACCAAAGAAACCCTACCACCAAGATACACTATGGACTACCACGAATTGGTGAAATTTCTCTCGGTAGAACGATAGATCGGGGTCTCCTCCACCACTCCTCAAAGTATGAGCAAGATTGATTGGGTAGGTAGGGAGATCCACTCAGTTTGAGCTTAGCAACAATGGAGGAGAGAGAGAGAAGAGCTAAAAATGAGTTGGGGGAGAAGGGGCCTATTTATAGGCCTCCTCAAATCCAACCGTTGTGTGCAGTTTCTGCCTAAGCGGTACTACCACTTTGGTAAGCGGTACTACCGCTCTGGATTTGAAATCCCAACAGAACTTGTCCACGTGGACACAAGGCGGTACTACCGCTCGCGGTACCGCTTGAGGTACCGCAATGGGCTGCAAACCTTACTGGATCCAAAGCGGTACCGCAGCGGTACCGAAGCAGTACTGCCATAACTAGTTACGGTACTTAAGCAAAACTACCGCTCGCAAGCGGTACTACCGCTCAAGGTACCGCAGAGGTACCGTAACTTGTTCCGTGGGACAATCGCGTGGAAAACCTCCAGAGCGGTACCTCGGAGCGGTACCAGTAGGGTAGCGGTACTACCGCTCCTGGTACCGGTAGTACTGATACGTCTCCGACGTATCGATAATTTCTTATGTTTCATGCCACAATATTGATGATATCTACATGTTTTATGCACACTTTATGTCATATTCGTGCATTTTCTGGAACTAACCTATTAACGAGATGCCGAAGTGCCAGTTGCTGTTTTCTGCTATTTTTGGTTTCAGAAATCCTAGTAAAGAAATATTCTCGGAATCGGACGAAATCAACGCCCAGGTTCCTATTTTGCCCGGAAGCATCCAGAACACACGAGAGCCGCCAGAGAGGGGGCACAGGCCCACCAAACCCTAGGCCGGCGCGGCCAAGGGGGGGCTCGTGCCCCCCTATAGTGTGGTCGCCCCTTCGACCTCGTGACGCCGCCTCTTCGCCTATATAAAGCCCCTGGACCTAAAACCTCGATACGAAAAAAGCCACGGTACGAGAAACCATCCAGAGCCGCCGCCATCGCGAAGCCAAGATCTGGGGGACAGGTGTCTCTGTTCCGGCACGCCGCCGGGACGGGGAAGTGCCCCCGGAAGGCTCCTCCATCGACACCACCGCCATCTCCATCAACGCTGCTGTCTCCCATGAGGAGGGAGTAGTTCTCCATCGAGGCTCGGGGCTGTACCGGTAGCTATGTGGTTAATCTCTCTCCTATATACTTCAATACAATAATCTCATGAGCTGCCTTACATGATTGAGATTCATATGATGATGCTTGTAATCTAGATGTCGTTATGCTAGTCAAGTGAATTTTACTTATGTGATCTCCGGAGACTCCTTGTCCCACGTGTGTAAAGGTGACAGTGTGTGCATCGTGTGGGTCTCTTAGGCTATATTTCACAGAATACTTATTCACTGTTATGAATGGCATAGTGAAGTGCTTATTTATATCTCTTTATGATTGCAATGTGTTTTGTATCACAATTTATCTATGTGCTACTCTAGTGATGTTATTAAAGTAGTTTTATTCCTCCTGCACGGTGTAATGGTGACAGTGTGTGCATCCGTGTTAGTACTTGGCGTATGCTATGATCGTGATCTCTTGTAGATTATGAAGTTAACTATTGCTATGATGGTATTGATGTGATCTATTCCTCCTACATAGTGTGAAGGTGACAGTGTGCATGCTATGTTAGTACTTGGTTTAGTCGTGTTGATCTTTCATGCACTCTAAGGTTATTTAAATATGAACATTGAATATTGTGGAGCTTGTTAACTCCGGCATTGAGGGTTCGTGTAATCCTACGCAATTAGTGGTGTTCATCATCCAACAAGAGAGTGTAGAGTATGCATTTATCTATTCTGTTATGTGATCAAAGTTGAGAGTGTCCACTAGTGAAAGTCTAATCCCTAGGCCTTGTTCCTAAATACTGCTATCGCTGCTGCGTTACTACTGCTGCGTTACTACTGCTTGTTTACTGTCCTGGGCAAAGCACTTTTCTGGTGCCGTTGCTACTACTTATTTATACCACCTGTATTTCACTATCTCTTCGCCGAACTAGTGCACCTATTAGGTGTGTTGGGGACACAAGAGACTTCTTGCTTTGTGGTTGTAGGGTTGCATGAGAGGGATATCTTTGACCTCTTCCTCCCTGAGTTCGATAAACCTTGGGTTATCCACTTAAGGGAAAACTTGCTGCTGTTCTACAAACCTCTGCTCTTGGAGGCCCAACACTGTCTACAGGAAAAGGAGGGGGAGCGTAGACATCAAGCTATTTTCTGGCGCCGTTGCCGGGGAGGAAAGGTAAAAGGCACTCATACTTCGGTTCCAGGTAACAGTACTTTTCTGGCGCCATTGTGTTTGTGCTCGAAGCTATTTCCTTTAGATCCTGCAATTGCATCTTTTTGTTTCTTGTTTACACTAGTTAGGCATAATGGAAAACAACAAAAATATGAGAGATCTTTATGAACTTTATCTTGAATTAGGACATGATGTGTTTGAAGAGAGAATTAAAAAACCCATGGAACTTTATATGCATGCTAATGGGAATGTTATTAATATGAATGCTTTGAACACTATTGTTGCTAATGCTATGGAAAATTCTAAGCTTGGGGAAGCTGGTTTTGATGAGCATGATCTTTTTAGTCCCCCAAGCATTGAGGAGAAAATTTACTTTGATGATACTTTACCTCCTATTTATGATGATTATAATGATAGTAGTCTTTTGTTGCCACCTGTTATGGAGGATGAATTTGATTATGATTACAATATGCCTCCTATATTTGATAGCTACTTTGTTGAATTTGCTCCCGCTATTACTAATAAAATTGATTATGCTTATGTTGGAAGTAGTAATAATTTTATGCATGAGACTCATGATGAGAATGCTTTGTGTGATAGTTGCATTGTTGAGTTTGCTCATGATACTACTGAAAGTTATTATGAGAGAGGAAAATATGGTTGTAGAAATTTTCATGTTACTAAAACACCTCTCTATATGCTTAAATTTTTGAAATTGAGCTTGTCTACTTTTCCTATGCTTATTGCATTATGCCTACATAACTTGTTTATTTACAAGATTCCTTTTCATAGGAAGCATGTTAGACTTAAATGTGTTTTGAATTTGCCTCTTGATGCTCTCTTTTGCTTCAAATATTATTTCTTGCGAGTGCATCATTAAAACTGCTGAGCCCATCTTAATGGCTATAAAGAAAGAACTTCTTGGGAGATAACCCATGTGTCATTTTGCTACAGAAATTTTATTTTATATTTGTGTCTTGGAAGTTGTTACTACTGTAGCAACCTTTCCTTATCTTAGTTTTGTGTTTTGTTGTGCCAAGTAAAGTTTTTGATAGCAAGGTTCATACTAGATTTGGATTACTGCGCAGAAAAAGATTTCTTTGCTGTCACGAATCTGGGCAAACTTCTCTGTAGGTAACTCAGAAAATTATGCCAATTTACGTGAGTGATCCTCAGATATGTACGCAACTTTCATTCAATTTGAGCATTTTTATTTGAGCAAGTCTGGTGCCTCAATAAAATTCGTCAATACGAACTGTTCTGTTTTAACAGATTCTGCCTTTTATTTCGCATTGCCTGTTTTGTTATGTTCGATGGATATTTCGATTCCATTGACTTTCAGTAGCTTTGTGCAATGTCCAGAAGTGTTAAGAATGATTGTGTTACCTCTGAACATGTGAATTTTTGATTATGCACTAACCCTCTAATGAGTTTGTTCCGAGTTTGGTGTGGAGGAAGTTTTCAAGGGTCAAGAGAGGAGGATGATACAACATGATCAAGGAGAGTGAAAGCTCTAAGCTTGGGGATGCCCCGGTGGTTCATCCCTGCATATATCAAGAAGACTCAAGCGTCTAAGCTTGGGGATGCCCAAGGCATCCCCTTCTTCATCGACAAATTATCAGGTTCCTTCTCTTGAAACTATATTTTTATTCGGTCACATCTTATGTACTTTACTGGGAGCGTCTGTGTGCTTTTGTTTTTGTTTTTGTTTGAATAAATGCTTGTGTGGGAGAGAGACATGCTCCGCTGGTTCATATGAACACATGTGTTCTTAGCTTTTAATGTTCATGGCGAAGGTTGAAACCGCTTCGTTAATTGTTATATGGTTGGAAACGGGAAATGATACATGTAGTAATTGCTATAATGTCTTGGATAATGTGATACTTGGCAATTGTTGTGCTCATGTTTAAGCTCTTGCATCATATAATTTGCACCTATTAATGAAGAAATACATAGAGCTTGCTAAAATTTGGTTTGCATAATTGGTCTCTCTAAAGTCTAGATAATTTCTAGTATTGAGTTTGAACAACAAGGAAGACGGTGTAGAGTCTTATAATGTTTACAATATGTCTTTTATGTAAGTTTTGCTGCACCGGTTCATCCTTGTGTTTGTTTCAAATAACCTTGCTAGCCTAAACCTTGTATCGAGAGGGAATACTTCTCATGCATCCAAATACTTGAGCCAACCACTATCCATTTGTGTCCACTATACCTACCTAATACATGGTATTTCTCCGCCATTCCAAAGTAAATTGCTTGAGTGCTACCTTTAAACAATTCAAAATTTATCACCTCTGATTTGTGTCAATGTTTTATAGCTCATGAGGAAGTATGTGGTGTTTATCTTTCAATCTTGTTGGGCAACTTTCACCAATGGACTAGTGGCTTCATCCGCTTATCCAATAATTTTGCAAAAAGAGCTGGCAATGGGATTCCCAGTCCCAAATTAATTAATAAAAATAGACACTCCTCCATGGTATGTGATTGATTGGACGGCACCCGAAGGATTCGGTTAGCCATGGCTTGAGAAAGCAAAGGTGGGGAGGAGTGTCATCATAATAAAACTAAAATAAAAAGGCACTCCTTCATGGTATGAGATTGTTGGCAGGCACCCGAAGGATTCGGTTAGCCATGGTTTGTGAAAGAAAGGTTGGAAGGAGTGCCACACAAAAATAAAATAAAATGGGAGCCGCTCTTTGAAGGTTTGTCTGGCAAGGGGGTTAGAGTGCCCACTACCATTCGTTGACAACAACAAACACCTCTCAAAACTTTACTTTTATGCTCTAGCACAAATATAGCAATCGATGCTTTCCTCTTTGAAGGACCATTCTTTTACTTTTATTGTTGAGTCAGTTCACCTATCTCTCTCCATCTCAAGAAGTAAACACTTGTGTGAACTGTGCATTGATTCCTACATACTTGCATATTGCACTTGTTATATTACTTTGCATTGACAATATCCATGAGATATACATGTTATGAGTTGAAAGCAACCGCTGAAACTTCATCTTCCTTTGTGTTGCTTCGATACCTCTACTTTGAATTATTGCTTTATGAGTTAACTCTTATGCAAGACTTATTGATGCTTGTCTTGAAGTACTATTCATGAAAAGTCTTTGCTATATGATTCAGTTGTTTACTCATGTCATTTACATTGTTTTGATCACTGCATTCACTACATATGCTTTACAAATAGTATGATCAAGGTTATGATGGCATGTCACTCCAGAAATTATCTTTGTTTATCGTTTACCTGCTCGGGACGAGCAGAAACTATGCTTGGGGATGCTGATACGTCTCCGACGTATCGATAATTTCTTATGTTTCATGCCACATTATTGATGATATCTACATGTTTTATGCACACTTTATGTCATATTCGTGCATTTTCTGGAACTAACCTATTAACGAGATGCCGAAGTGCCAGTTGCTGTTTTCTGCTGTTTTTGGTTTCAGAAATCCTAGTAAAGAAATATTCTCGGAATCGGACGAAATCAACGCCCAGGTTCCTATTTTGCCCGGAAGCATCCAGAACACACGAGAGCCGCCAGAGAGGGGGCACAGGCCCACCAAACCCTAGGCCGGCACGGCCAAGGGGGGGCCGCGCCCCCCTATAGTGTGGTCGCCCCTTCGACCTCCTGGCGCCGCCTCTTCGCCTATATAAAGCCCCTGGACCTAAAACCTCGATACGAAAAAAGCCACGGTACGAGAAACCATCCAGAGCCGCCGCCATCGCCAAGCCAAGATCTGGGGGACAGGAGTCTCTGTTCCGGCACGCCGCCGGGACGGGGAAGTGCCCCCGGAAGGCTCCTCCATCGACACCACCGCCATCTCCATCAACGCTGCTGTCTCCCATGAGGAGGGAGTAGTTCTCCATCGAGGCTCGGGGCTGTACCGGTAGCTATGTGGTTAATCTCTCTCCTATGTACTTCAATACAATAATCTCATGAGCTGCCTTACATGATTGAGATTCATATGATGATGCTTGTAATCTAGATGTCGTTATGCTAGTCAAGTGAATTTTACTTATGTGATCTCCGGAGACTCCTTGTCCCACGTGTGTAAAGGTGACAGTGTGTGCACCGTGTGGGTCTCTTAGGCTATATTTCACAGAATACTTATTCACTGTTATGAATGGCATAGTGAAGTGCTTATTTATATCTCTTTATGATTGCAATGTGTTTTGTATCACAATTTATCTATGTGCTACTCTAGTGATGTTATTAAAGTAGTTTTATTCCTCCTGCACGGTGTAATGGTGACAGTGTGTGCATCCGTGTTAGTACTTGGCGTATGCTATGATCGTGATCTCTTGTAGATTATGAAGTTAACTATTGCTATGATGGTATTGATGTGATCTATTCCTCCTACATAGTGTGAAGGTGACAGTGTGCATGCTATGTTAGTACTTGGTTTAGTCGTGTTGATCTTTCATGCACTCTAAGGTTATTTAAATATGAACATTGAATATTGTGGAGCTTGTTAACTCCGGCATTGAGGGTTCGTGTAATCCTACGCAATTAGTGGTGTTCATCATCCAACAAGAGAGTGTAGAGTATGCATTTATCTATTCTGTTATGTGATCAAAGTTGAGAGTGTCCACTAGTGAAAGTCTAATCCCTAGGCATTGTTCCTAAATACTGCTATCGCTGCTGCGTTACTACTGCTGCGTTACTACTGCTTGTTTACTGTCCTGGGCAAAGCACTTTTCTGGTGTCGTTGCTACTACTTATTTATACCACCTGTATTTCACTATCTCTTCGCCGAACTAGTGCACCTGTTAGGTGTGTTGGGGACACAAGAGACTTCTTGCTTTGTGGTTGCAGGGTTGCATGAGAGGGATATCTTTGACCTCTTCCTCCCTGAGTTCGATAAACCTTGGGTGATCCACTTAAGGGAAAACTTGCTGCTGTTCTACAAACCTCTGCTCTTGGAGGCCCAACACTGTCTACAGGAAAAGGAGGGGGAGCGTAGACATCAAGTACCGCTATGGCTGAAACTTCTTTTTCCTCTTTTCCTCTCCTGCCATGTCACCTCGCGACACACACACAAAACCAGAAAACCTAAGAACTACGCTTCAGTCTTCCGATCATAATGTGTTCAGCGAGGGCATCATACACTTTGCAAATCTACCAAAGACAAACTTTGCGCACAGTTAAATTCATTCGAGTGTTGTTATCAAACACACAAAACACGGGATATGGATCTTGCTCTTACAGAAATTTGATAGAGTTGCAACGCAATAAACTATGAACTAGGGTTTATCTTAAAAGTGTTCCAAACCTAATTTGGGGGCATCCTAGGCACTTATATAGGGGTTCAGGATGACCAGGGGTCGAAAAGATACATAGAAAACCGACCCATATTGGATCTGGTCGAGACAGACTCGGACTCGGCCGGTCTGGGGGCCGGTCGATCGGGCCTGGGACCGAGTGGTCTGGTTTGAACCGGGCCAGGGACCGGGTGTTGACCGGGTGCGGGTCGTGTGGCTCAGTACACCCGCCCGGATGTCACCAGCTGAGGATCCGGTCGGCGCCCGGCTCATCCGGCGTGTGGTCCGATTTATCCGGCGTGGGTGTTGACCGGGCGCGCTGGCGTGGCGGCCGGTCTGACCGGGCCTGGCACTGGCCTGGACTTCTTCATCCTTCGCGCATGCCTCCCTCTACTCCCTCGCGCGTCCATGGGATATCTCTCCCTAGATAATAGGGATCCCTCCCTAGATAATAAGTTGCATACACAGCAGCCAAAATAGTAACAGGTTCGAGGTTCTTCACAACACCATCATACTAACAACATAACAACAAGGGATCTCTAGCTAACAACAAAATAGAAGCTGCTTTGCAGCAGCAGCACACGTCCAGGACTCCGCCTACCCCATCTGCCTCTACCTCCACTTGTTCCTCCCCTTGGGAGCCTTGGGCTTGAGCGGAGGCATGCGCCCGGTGGAGATCACCACCCGCTGGAAGCTGCGGAGGTGCATGCCGAGCGCCTTGTGCTTGGCGCAGAAGGAGTAGGGGTTCACTGCCGTGCCGACCTTGGGGAAGGTGTTGCCGATGTTCTCGGCATGCGTGAGGAGGCAGTTGAAGTCAGTGCCACCGAGTCTCCTAGTGCAGAAGGGGCACCTATAGACACCCTTCGCGAAGTAGGAGACGTACTGGCCGACCTGCAGCCTCCGTAGCACCTGGCGAGTCTTGGTGTCATGGTGCTCATCGTCGCTGCCGACGTCGCTGCCAGACACCTGATCCATATCAAATGGGAACTATGAGTGAATGAGTTGCAATGATGACTAACGTGCATGATAACAAAGTAAGGAAAAGCAGAGCCAAACTCGGTTAGAGTGGACACGATTATATGTCTACAGGGATGGTGTTACCGAACCAAAGCTCATGCACAACACATTTGTACACATCAATGGTTCGCTGAACCCACCCTGTAAAAATGTGTGCCCAACGATTCATCATAGGCAAAGAAACAGATTCCATATCTGAATTTGAACAGATTCCAGATTATTTGCAAAATTAAACGGTTGATATCTTTTGATTCGTGCATAAAATAACTGATTGAGATCCCATGATTACTTGCATAAATTAACTGATTGAGATCCCATTATTACTTACATAAATTAACCGAACATCCGAACTCCAAATATTAAACGAAATCAAGAAGGGATCAAAGCAAAATGGAATAAAATCGGTGCAAATATTAACCCAATACTGATCCATCTGTAGATCGGCACGAATAGTTACTAGGGAACCAGCAAAAATAGGGTTCAAAAAGGAATTAGCAACAAAATAGGGAGAAAACCATAGTTACCTCGTTCCATGGGTCGTCCATGCAGGTGTCGTAGGGGTTCGGAGGCGAAATGTACGGCACCTCCTCATAGGGGTCCCATCCCGGCGGGATATGACCGCCACCGGTGGCGGCGACGGCCGTTGAGGGGACGGCGTAGAAGAGGGAGGCGTCGCGCTTGGAGCCGATGGCGTCATGGACGATGGGATTTGCATTCTCCTTGTCTATCTCGCCGGCAGAGAGGGAGAGGGTTTTTTTTGCTTTGGAGAAGATGATGGGACGTGAGAGGCGGCTTTGCATGAGCGAGTGAGAGCGACAGAGATAGTGCGAGGAGGCGTCTATAAAGTCAAGGGGTGGTTAATGCGACCCGCGTCCTACGCGTCCACCATTGAACGTCTGTCCGTCTTGGGCTTCTACAATGCGACACGCGTCCACGATTTCATATCTTCGACTTCTGCACCACGACCCGCGTCTACGCGTCAACAATTGCACGTCTTCCACTTCTGCACCGCAACACGCGTAATCGAGTCTAACCCTGGAAATTTAGATATGCTCAGTTTTCCCCTTGAGTACTAATACTAGCTAGTGCAATATACTCGGTTTTACCTCAAGTGGCTGGTCAACAGAGAGTCAACAAATGGGATAAACTAGTTAAATGAGTCATATAATGTGCAAAGAATTCCGAAAAAGAGTGGCACTTACTCATGGAGTCTTCTTACGCGACCTGCCACGTTGGGAACCATAACAATCATAGATAAATCAAGTTTTACCAAAAATTTCCACTTCTCAAATCACCTAGTAGTTATGAAGATGCATGGCTTTCCACAATAAGCCCTTCCCAAAACAATTTCCCCAAAACATACTTTGTCTAAATGAGGCCAGAATTCTCACATTGATGTATATTTGTATTGCAAATAGTTTGAGGTAGGCCAAGATGGGTTTCATTGTACAAAACATGCATTTTCCATTTTTTAAATCGAATATTTTAATCCCTTAGTCTGTTTACTACTCAGGTGGCCTTGGTTTCTTGATACTACTCAGTTTTGCCCTCTCCCTTCACAAATTCTCATAGACGTGCAACATTGCCCTGATTGGTCTAGCCCATGTCACGCGGATCGTGCTCGCCGATCGTTGATCGTATGATCTAACGGGCAGGATAACCCCTCTCTCTCTGATCGGGGCCACCACCCTCTCTCTCTCTCTCTTTGTCGGCGGTTAGCTTCCACCCTCTAAGTATGCTAAAGGGCGGTTTTCTGTATTATTTTTCACGGGCTAAAAATTATAAACTCTTTTAGGCATTACTTTTCACGCAAAAAATGATAAACCATCACCGATTTGTTGTAGCATTACTTTTCTAGCAAAAAATGATAAACCATCACCGATTTGTTGTAGCCATTACTTTTCACACAAAAAATGATAAACCATCACCGATTTGTTGTAGCCATTACTTTTGACGCAAAAAATGATAAACCATCACTGATTTGTTGTAGCCATTACTATTCACGCTAAAAATGATAAATGAAACAATCTATCTATCTCTGTATTTGAAGTTTGGGAGGGTTCACCATCTACTTATGTTAATGATAACCCACAAGTATAGGGGATCGCAACAGTCTTCGAGGGTAGTATAACCCAATTTATTGATTCGACACAAGGGGAGACAAAGAACACTTGGAAGCCTTAACAGCGGAGTTGTCATTTCAGCTGCACCTGGAAACAGACTTGCTCGCAAGAGTTTATCAGTAGTAACAGTTTTATAGCAGTAGCAGTAGTGAAATAACAGCAGGAGAGTAACAGAGACAGCAGTAGTGATTTTAGTAAACAGCAGGATTAAAATACTGTAGGCACGGGGACGGATGACGGGCGTTGCATGGATGAGAGAAACTCATGTAACAATCATAGCAGGGCATTTGCAGATAATAATAAAACGGTGTCCAAGTACAAAGCAATCAATAGGCATGTGTTCCAATTATAGTCGTACGTGCTCGCAATGAGAAACTTGCACAACATCTTTTGTCCTACCAGCCGGTGGCAGCCGTGCCTCAAGGGAAACTACTGGATATTAAGGTACTCCTTTTAATAGAGCACCGGAGCAAAGCATTAACACTCCGTGAACACATGTGATCCTCACGTCACTACCATCCCCTCCGGTTGTCCCGATTTCTGTCACTTCGGGGCCATCGGTTCCGGACAGCGACATGTGTATACAACTTGCAGGTAAGATCAATAAACAATGAATATCATGATGAAACAATAACATGTTCAGATCTGAGATCATGGCACTCGGGCCCTAGTGACAAGCATTAAGCATAACAAGTTGCAACAATATCATCAAAGTACCAATTACGGATACTAGGCACAAGGCCCTAACAACCTTATGCTATTACATGACCAATCTCATCCAATCCCTACCATCCCCTTCGGCCTACAGCGGGGGAATTACTCACACATGGATGGGGGAAGCATGGCTGGTCGATGGAGAGGCGTTGGCGGTGATGATGGCGATGATCTCCTCCAATTCCCCGTCCCGGCGGAGTGCCAGAACGGAGACTTCTGGCTCCCGCGACGGAGTTTCGCGATGTGGCGGCGTTCTGGAGGCTTTCTGGCGACTTCGACTTCTCCCCGTGCGTTTTTAGGTCAAAGGCAATATATAGTCCGAAGGAGGGCGTCGGAGGCCGGCCGAGGGGGCCACACCACATGGCCGCGCGGGCCCCCCCTGGGCCGCGCCGTCAGTATTCTGGGAAAATAGGGCCTTCTGCATAAATTCCGAGGATTTTCCTGAAAGTTGGATTTCTGCACAAAAACGAGACACTAGAACAGTTCTGCTGAAAACAGTGTTAGTCCGTGTTAGATGCATCCAAAATACACAAATTAGAGGCAAAACAATAGCAAAAGTGTTCGGGAAAGTAGATACGTTTTGGACGTATCAACTCCCCCCAAGCTTAGCTTATTGCTTGTCCTCAAGCAATTCAGTTAACAACTGAGCGATAAAATAACTTTCACGAACACATTTGCTCATATGATGTATATATTCTCATGCTATGGCTTATACTTAAGCAGTTCATAATGAGATGCATACAAATAAGATCATCTAACAGCTATGTCAATCATGGAGAGGTACCAACAATTAATAGTAAGCATCATGAATCATGTATATAAGCAGGATTGCAATGTTCATAAGAGAGTATGATAAAGTGGTATCTTGCTTGCCTGTATTTGATTGGCAAAACATAAATGCCCGGGCACCTCTGGAGTTCATAGAAAGACTAGAAGTAGTGATTGTCAAAGATAGAAGCATCAAAGTTATACCACAATCAATCATATTTTGAGATAAGCATATTATACTAAGAATGACAGTTGTGCTCTCAAGATAGTGCTCAAAGAAATAATGGAGACACAACATAAAAGTAAAAGATTGACCCTTCGCAGAGGGAAGCAGGGATTAACATGCGCTAGAGCTTTTCATTTTTTTAAACAGGAGTAAAATTATTTTGAGAGGTGTTTGTTGTTGTCAACGAATGGTAGTGGGTACACTAACTACCTCGCCAACCGGACTCCCAAGAGCGGCTCCCATGAATTATTTGCATGTTTATGTGGCACTCCTTCCAACCTTTCTTACACAAACCATGGCTAACCGAATCCTCGGGTGCCTGCCAACAATCTCATACCATGAAGGAGTGCCTTTTTATTTTAGTTTTATTATGATGATGACACCCCCCCAACCTTTTCTTACACAAGCCATGGCTAATCGAATCCTTCGGGTGCCGTCCAACAATCACAAACCATGGAGGAGTGTCTATTTAAGTTAATTAATTCGGGACTGGGAATCCCATTGCCAGCTCTTTTTGCAAAATTATTGGATAAGCGGATGTGCCACTAGTCCATATGAGAGTCCGTCAAAAGTAAATGACAAGGTTGAAAACTAAACACCACATACTTCCTCATGAGCTATGAAACATAAACACAAATTGAGAAGCATTTTGAAGGTTTTAAAGGTAGCGCATGAGAATTTACTTGGAATGGTTTGAAATGCCATGCATAGGTATTTATGGTGGACACTTTGGAACAACTTGGTTTTCAGGTGTTTGGAAGCACGAGCAGTGTTCCCGCTCAGTACAAGTGAAGGCTAGCAAAAGACTAGAGAGCGACAAATCAAGAGAGCAGTAACTGTCATAATCATGCTTGCGGCAAAATAAATTAACGGAGGCATAAAAGTGATACAAGAACTCTGAAGCAATATAAATCATCAAGGCTTAATTGACTTTCGTTCAGTCATATGCATGTGTGAGCATGTGCCAAGTCGATATAAATGAATTATTCAGAGGAGGATACCACAATGCCATACTTACTTATGAATAAAACAATGCAAGCAAACATCCATGACATGCTACTCATATTAATAAATTGGAGCTAAACATGAGAGATCATGAACTACTAGATTTTCTCAAATAACATATGCCTCACATGAACCAACTAAGCATGCTCACATGGATGAGTATATGTACAAAAATGAAAACAAATAGAGTTCATACCAGCCTCTCACCACAATCCAATTGTCGTAGATCGTCATTATTGCCTTTCACTTGTGTAGCTTGGATAATATAAAATGAAAACCATGCTCCAGCCACCGAAGACCATTGAACTCATGATGAACTTTACAAACCAAAGAAGAACAGCAAATATTTTTGGTGTTTTCGAATTTGGAAACAAGAACAAAAGGAAACAAGCGAACAAAGCAAAATCTTTTTGGGTTTTCTTATAGCAGACTAGCAATACCAAATAAAGCGAAACAAATGCAAGAAATCAAAGCAAATAAATGGTGAAGAGAAACAACAGAAATATTTTTGGTCTTTTTGTGTTTTGGGAAGGGAACAAAGCAAAAACAAGAAATGGCAAACTAGAAAACTCACATAAACACAAAGCAGCAGAAATTCGTCAAACTTGACAGCAGTACAGTACCCGATTTTTAATAAATTCTTCCACTGCTCAAATAGAAAAGTGTTCAACTAATGAAAGTTAGATAACAACCTGGGGAACATGCACAAAAATTGGCTTCGCAAAATACTGTTCTCGCTATTTTTGAGAATTTTTACGGTAACAGTCCAGAATCTGTTTTCAAACAGCACTTCCCCAAATATCATCTCCCTCTCATTAGAAAACCACTCAAACAGACTAAACAAGTATATACAAGTATCCAGCAATCATAATATGCAAAGAATGAGTGATGCCGGTATACCTCCCCCCAAGCTTAGGCTTTTGGCCTAAGTGGAGTTCAATCCCATCGAGACCATGAAGTAGCATCTCCGTAGTACGACGAAGATGGATCATATTCCGGGTATGTGCTAGAAGAAGCACCCGGATACGTGACGGTGTAGTCGTAGGAGGGCTCGGCGTCCTCGGAGTCATGCTGCTGGTGGAAGTCTTGTATCTTCATATCTTCATCCACCTCCTCCTTAGTGCGCGACCATGATTGCCTGTCAATACTGAACAAACCTGGCTGGGGAAGAGGGATTTCCTTCTCATCCCCGTCAGCAAACAACATTCTATAGACCATATTATCTAAAGTAGAATCAGTGGTAACAAAATGATGACTCTTCATAGCAGCAATATCTAGCTTCCTAGGTGTTAATGGCACATCATTAGGATCTAGAGGAAGTCTTAGATGTGTTAAAACGCGCAATGCAATAGTTCCTCCAAAAATTGGCCCCCTATTAGACAGGCGGCGAGCAATAAGAGAACCAAGATGATAAGATGTCCGTCCAGTAAGTGCAATATTCAAGAAAGCAAGATGGTAACTAGAAATATTGCTAGTGTTCTCCCTACCAAGAATGCTAGTAGCAATGTAATATGCAAAATACTTAATGGCGGGGAGTTGAATGTTCCTTATCTTGCCACGCTGAATGGTGCGACAATCATCATGGGTGATCCCTCGATAGAGCTCCAACAGGTCCCGGGGGTTGTCATCAATCCTCCTTGCTGTACCTACAGGGGCAATATCCAATGCACGACAAAATTCTTCCAATTCCATAGTAACAGGATTACCATAGATCTTGAATGCAACTGTCGGCTCATATTGCGTGTTGTTGAACTTGAAGCTCTCGACGAAAATTTTGGTGAGCATGTAGTATTGCTCCCTTTCGTCTCCCACATAGGTGGCTAAGCCCGCCCTGTTGACAAGGGTGAAGAAATCATCCAATATCCCTGCATTTGTCAGAAAATCATAACATGGGAAGGATGAAGCATTAGGAGCCCCATTGTCCTCTTCGGGCGTGAAGCTAGGCGCGATGATATCCTCATTGTACGATCGCCTAAGTCGGGTGGCGGCCCTAGAAGGCCTCCCGGTGCTGGTTGTTCCTCTCTTGAACAATTCTCCAAAGTTGAACTTCTTCATCTTTCTTTTCTAAAAATTTTCAACAAGTGATATAAAACTTGATTTGGTGACATATAATCAAGGGGAACTACTATAGGAACTTGCTAGAGTACTAATCATGCATCAAAACTAGTTTATACAACTTAGAACAAGCATGCAAGCTCACTAAACATGTTACCTACAGCAGCAAAATATTCAAGATATACTCAACCAAACAAAATTCTACTTGGATAATCGGAGGAGTCACATACCGGAGAGCAAATGTGCCAAATTTCAGACAGAAATCTGGGCTGAGCAAAGAGATCGAAAAATCCTGAGCTCTTGAGCAAAAACGCGAGTGAGAGAAAGCTGGTTCAAGTTTTTTCGGGAGAGAGAAGATTCTGGGAGAAAGAGATGAAGTGGTGGGGCAAGGAGGGGCCCACACCACAGGGTGGCGCGCCCCCCTCCTTGGCCGCGCCGGCTGGTGGGGTGGCCCCCTGGGGTGCCCCACAGGTCATCCTCTGGTGCTCCCAGGTGCCTCTTCGAAAAATAGGACCAACGGTATAATTTTTGTGAATTTTTGAAAACTCTGAAAAATGCACATTTCTGGGTATTAAGTTTATTATTACTGGCCAGGAAAAAATTGTGAAATCTCTAATTAACTAAGGGACTTTGCAAATCAAAAGTGCTACAGCAAATAAGACAAGTGGAGTGAGAAAGAGATGTTGTTTACCTCCTCTATGCATATAAAAGGTATTCGTTAACAAGGTTGATCAAGTCTTGCCACCGAATAATTTTTACATAACATAAGAAGAAATATACCTCAAATCAATCATGTTACCTTGAATTGTATTGATATGGATCCAATCATAAGATTTTGATAACCTTCTTTAGGCTCATATATAGGACAATCGATAGTTCCAACTTTGATAGTTCTCACATTAGAAATAGTATTGACTCCAAATACTTTATCAATCTTCTTGGGGAAATAAACAGTATGCTCCTTATCATCAACATTGAAAGTAACCTTTCCTTTATTGCAATCAATAACAGCCCCTGCGGTGTTAAGAAAAGGTCTCCCAAGAATAATAGACATATTATCATCTTCAGGCATTTCCAACACAACGAAATCAGTTAATATCAAGCAGTTATTAGTAACTTGAACAGGAACATCCTCACATATACCAACAGGAATAGCAGTAGATTTGTCAGCCATTTGCAAAGATATATCAGTAGGTATCAACTTATCTAAATAAAGCCTCTTATAAAGAGAAAAAGGCATAACACTAACACCGGCTCCCAAATCACATAGAGCAGTTTTAACATAATTATTCTTAATAGAACAAGGAATAGTAGGTATACCTGGGTCGCCCAACTTCTTTGGCACTTTGCCATTGAAAGAGTAATTAGCAAGCATAGTGGAAATTTTCTCATTGGGGATTTTCCTTTTGTTAGTAACAATATCTTTCATATACTTTGAATAAGGAGGCAATTTAATAGCATCAGTCAAAGGGATTTGCAAGAATAAAGGTTTCATCCAATCACAAAATTTATTATAGTGTTCTTCTTCCTTTGATTTTAGTTTCTTAGCAGGAAAAGGCATTTGCTTTTGCACCCAAGGTTCTCTTTCATTACCATGTTTCTTAGCAATAAAATCTTCTTTAGTATACTTTTTATTTTTAGCATGCTTTTCAGGTTCATCTTCAACTTCTTCTTTATCAGAAGCATCATTCTTATTATTATCATTATCATTTTCATGTTCATTACCGCTTTCAGTTTCAGCATCGGAAATAGAAATACTATTAGGATCATTAACAGGTTCAGAGGATTCTACAGCATTTTTATGTTTCTTCTTCTTTTTCTTCTTAGAATGAGCACTAGGTTCAATGCGTTGAGAATCTTGTTCAATTCTTTTGGGATGCCCTTCAGGATATAGAGGATCCTGGGTAGAGACACCACCTCTAGTTGTTACTTCATAAGCATGTTTCTCTTTAGAATTATTATTTAACAAGTCATTTTGCACTTTAGTGAGTTGATCAATTTGAGTTTGAATCATTTGAAAATGTTTAACAAGCATCTTAACATCATTGGAGGTTCTCTCCACAATATCATGCAAATTGCTAATAGCTTGAGAATTTTCCATTAGATGATTCTCTACTCTCATATTAAAATTTTCTTGCTTAACAATATAATTATCAAACTCATCTAAGCATTGCGCAAGAGGTTTCGAATACGGAATATCTTCCCTAGTAAAGCGTTGAAGGGAGTTTACCTCAATCATGGGTGAAGGGGGAATTATCTCACATATATCTTCTATGGGAGGTAGATTCTTCACATCTTCGGATTTAATACCTTTCTCCTTGAGAGACTTCTTAGCTTCCCGCATATCTTCATCATTCAATTCAATTAAACCCCTCTTCTTCAATATTGGCGTTGGAGTTGGTTTAGGTGTTTCCCAATCATCATGATTCCGGCTTATTCTAGCAAATAAATCTTCAGCTTCGTCTGGAGTCCTTTTCCTGAAAACAGAACCAGCACAACTATCCAAATATGCTCTAGATTCAATGGTTAGTCCACTATAAAATATATCAAGTAGATCATTCTTTTCTAAATCATGTCCAGGTCTAGCTCTGATAAGAGAACAAAATCTTGCCCATGCCGCAGGCAATTTCTCTTCATCTCCCTGATCAAATCTGTAAATTCTCTGTAAAGCAGCATGTTGAGCACTAGCAGGAAAGTATTTTCGAAAGAAAACATCACGCAAATCAGTTGGACTTTTAATAGAACCAGGAGGTAAATTATTATACCAAGTTTTAGCATCATCCTTTAATGAGAAAGGAAAATTTTTAATGACAAAGTAAGTACGCATCTTGACATCATCAGAAAACAAGCTACTCATAGAAGAAAGTTCATTCATGTGTTCTACAGCACTTTCTTTTTCAGTACCACAAAAGGGTGCTTTCTCTACAATAGCTATATGAGATAAATCAAGAGAAAAATCATAATCTTTATCCTTAATGCATATAGGAGATGTGGCAAATTCAGGATCAGGAGATAGCTTATGTTTAATAGTATATTGTGCGAGAAACTTTTTAATGTTTCTTGCATCAGCAGTAGCATTGCATCTATTAATAAGATCATCATTAAGTTCCACATAATCTTCATCAGGATCATCACTAGAATAATCAAGTTCAGGTGAACTAACAGGTGTAGTGGCATTTTCATCAGGAGTTTCAGCATTTTCAATTTGTCTAGACCTAGCAATTGTAGCATCTAGAAAGGATCCCAACGAACCACTATCATCAAGCACAGCAGAAACATTATCAATATTATGAGAGTTTTCAGATTCAGCAGACGTACCACCAAGCGAAGCTTGTGGCGGTGAAACAAGTTGACTTATCACAGATGGTGAATCAAGTGTAGCAGAGGTACTCAGAGTTGTACCTTTTCTTGTAGTGGATGGTAATATGGCGACTTTAGGATCGCGAGCTTTACCCATGATGGAGAATTTGCAGCGAACAATATCAATCCAAGTGAACTTCCAAATAAAGCTATGCTCCCCGGCAACGGCGCCAGAAAACAGTATTGATAACCCACAAGTATAGGGGATCGCAGCAGTCTTCGAGGGTAGTATACCCCAATTTATTGATTCGACACAAGGGGAGACAAAGAACACTTGGAAGCCTTAACAGCGGAGTTGTCAATTCAGCTGCACCTGGAAACAGACTTGCTCGCAAGAGTTTATCAGTAGTAACAGTTTTATAGCAGTAGCAGTAGTGAAATAATAGCAGCAGAGTAACAGAGACAGCAGTAGTGATTTTAGTAAACAGCAGGATTAAAATACTGTAGGCACGGGGACGGATGACGGGCGTTGCATGGATGAGAGAAACTCATGTAACAATCATAGCAGGGCATTTGCAGATAATAATAAAACGGTGTCCAAGTACAAAGCAATCAATAGGCATGTGTTCCAATTATAGTCGTACGTGCTCGCAATGAGAAACTTGCACAACATCTTTTGTCCTACCAGCCGGTGGCAGCTGGGCCTCAAGGGAAACTACTGGATATTAAGGTACTCCTTTTAATAGAGCACCGGAGCAAAGCATTAACACTCCGTGAACACATGTGATCCTCACGTCACTACCATCCCCTCCGGTTGTCCCGATTTCTGTCACTTCGGGGCCATCGGTTCCGGACAGCGACATGTGTATACAACTTGCAGGTAAGATCAATAAACAATGAATATCATGATGAAACAATAACATGTTCAGATCTGAGATCATGGCACTCGGGCCCTAGTGACAAGCATTAAGCATAACAAGTTGCAACAATATCATCAAAGTACCAATTACGGACACTAGGCACTATGCCCTAACAACCTTATGCTATTACATGACCAATCTCATCCAATCCCTACCATCCCCTTCGGCCTACAGCGGGGGAATTACTCACACATGGATGGGGGAAGCATAGCTGGTCGATGGAGAGGCGTTGGCGGTGATGATGGCGATGATCTCCTCCAATTCCCCGTCTCGGCGGAGTGCCAGAACGGAGACTTCTGGCTCCCGCGACGGAGTTTCGCGATGTGGCGGCATTCTGGAGGCTTTCTGGCGACTTCGACTTCTCCCCGTGCGTTTTTAGGTCGAAGGCAATATATAGTCCGAAGGAGGGCGTCGGAGGCCGGCCGAGGGGGCCACACCACATGGCCGCGCGGGCCCCGCCTGGGCCGCGCCGCCCTATGGTGTGGGGCCCTCGGGCCTCCACCTGATTTGTCCTTCTGGCTCCGTCAGTATTCTGGGAAAATAGGGCCTTCTGCATATATTCCGAGGATTTTCCTGAAAGTTGGATTTCTGCACAAAAACGAGACACTAGAACAGTTCTGCTGAAAACAACGTTAGTCCGTGTTAGATGCATCCAAAATACACAAATTAGAGGCAAAACAATAGCAAAAGTGTTCGGGAAAGTAGATACGTTTTGGACGTATCAGTTAACTTTCGAGGTTTTGACCTGAAAATCAAATGGGTATTATAAAGGGAAATAAAAGTTCAAAAAAATGTAAAAACGAAACAATCTACCTATCTTTGTATCGAAGATCGTATGGATGATTTTTGTGGTCATTTAGAGAAGGTCAAAAAACCTAACTTGTTACAAAAGCTGGTTTCAGTGAGACCTAACCAAGTTTGGCATACATGATGCCATATCTATAACAGCAAGGAATACCTAAAAGGGAAAGATACACAAAATTTGAAATTTAGGGTGACAATGATGCCATACATGATGCTGTTTTTCGAGGTTTTGACCTGAAAATCAATTGGGTATTATAAAGGGAAATAAAAAGTTCGAAAAATGTAAAAACAAAACAATCTATCTATCTATGTATAGAAGATCATCTGTATGAAATTTGAGGTCATTTAGAGAAGGTAGAAAAAAATCACCTTGTTAGAAAAGCTGGTTTTAGTGAGACGAAACGACATGCGCTTAAGCAAAGTGATTTTTTCGAACATCTCCACATGACCCAAAATTTTCCATACATGATGCCATATGTGTAACAACAAGGAATATCAAAAATAAATTATTTTGGTATGCATTGTTTAATACTTTTCATAGCTATAGTGCATCACAAATTTATTATTTCATGCTTTGCTTTGCCAATTTTGATTTTTTCTAACCACCTTCGGTTTGACTTCAAATTTAGGTCAAACTATTGGTGCCTGGTATGTGTTCTACTTGGATGCAGCGCACGCACAGGTTTTCCCATTGTTTTGGGCTTCCACACATCTTTGGGGCATCCAAATATTTAAGTTACCTTGTTTTTTTTGAATTGTAATTCATCTACCCTTCCTCCCAAATTTTATGCCCATTTAAACCTTGGTCAAATCCTAAGTTTGACCAAGATTTGAACAAGTTTAAATAATGAAAATGAAAAGCTAAGCTTGGATTCAAGGGTAGGAAATCCAAGTTAACTCATTTACATGACATTATTTAATTATTCCATGAAGGAAAGTTAACACATCTATCAATTGGTACATTTTGGAGTGACTAAGAAGGATCCAAGCTTATTTATTCGTTTTGACGTGTTAAACTTGTCTAAATAATGGTCAAACCTAGGATTTAACCAAGATTCAAATGGTCAGAAAATAAAAAAAACAGAAAAATGAAAAACCAAAGCACATAGTCTTCTTATGTCATATAGTAAGCATTAAAGTTGATAAACAAGGTCTAGACATATTCAAACCAGACAAATCATGTATCTATACCCCTAACCTCTAAAATCTGTCTTATGAATTAAGTCAAGCATGAAGAGAAGTGGTTTTGGGTTTCAAACATGGAAATTTCAAAAAACCTCCCAAAAGCTTCATTTTAGAGTGACTAATAAGGATCCATGCTTACCTTTTCGTTTGCATATTTTAAACTTGTTTAAATCTTTGTTAGACATAGGATTTGACCAAAAGATTCAAATGGGCATAAAATAAAAAAAAACAAAAAAATGAAAAACAAAGCAAATAGTCTTCTTATGTCATATAGTAAGCATTCAAGTTGATAAACAAGGTTTGGACATATTCAAACCACACAAATCATGTATCTACCCCCTAACCCTAAACTCGGTCGATCTTATTTTAAAATTATTTAAATCATTGTCAAACCTAGGATTTGACCAGGATACAAATGGGTACAAAATAAAAAAAATCAGAAAAATGAAAAACAAAAGCACATAGTCTTCTTATCTCATATCATAAGCATTCAAGTTGATAAACAAGGTCTAGACATATTCAAACTATACAAATCATGTATCTACCCCCTAACCCCTAAACTCTGTCTTATGAAGTCAAGCATGAAGAGAAGTGGTTTTGGGTTTCAAACATGGAAATTTCAAAAACCTCTCAAAAGCTTCATTTTAGAGTGACTAAGAAGGATATAGGCTTCCCTTTTCATTTTCATATTTTAAACATGTTTAAATCTTGGTCAAACCTAGGATTTGACCAAGATTCAAATGGGCATAAAAATTTAGAAAAAATCAAAAAATGAAAAACCAAAGCACATCGCATTCTTATGTCATATAGTAAGCATTCAATTTGATAAACAAGGTGTAGCCATATTCAAACCAGAAAAATCATGTATATATCTACCCCTAACCCTAAACTCTGTCTTATGAAGTCAAGCATGAAGAGAAGTGGTTTTGGGTTTCAAACATGGAAATTTAAAAAAAACTCCCAAAAACTTCATTTTAGAGTGACTAAGAAGGATACATGCTTCCCTTTACATTTTCATGTTTTATACTTGTTTAAATTTTGGTCAAACCTAGGATTTTACCAAGATTCAAATACGCATCAAAATTCCAAAAAAAATCAGAAAAATGAAAAACCAAAGCACATAGTTTTCTTATGTCATATAGTAAGCATTAAAGTTGATAAACAAGGTCTAGACATATTCAAACAAGAAAAATCATGTATCTACCCCCTAACCCTAAACTTTGTCTTATGTAGTCAAGCATGAAGAGAAGTGGTTTTGGGTTTCAAACATGGAAATTTCAAAAAACTCCCAAAAACTTCATTTTAGAGTGACTAAGAAGGATACATGCTTCCCTTTTCCTTTTCATGTTTTAAACTTGTTTAAATCTTGGTCAAACCTAGGATTTGACCAAGATTCAAATGGGCATAAAAATTCAGAAAAAATCAATGGAATGAAAAACCAAAGCACTATAATAAATCTTGGTCAAACCTATTGCACGTGACTTGTGCTCACTGAAGTGTGGGACCTCACGCATGGGAACCACACGTAACTGACAGACCTGTTGGTGCAAAAACTCGGTTGATTATTATAGTACATTAGAACAAAGTTTCCTATGGATTCAAGGGTAGGAAATCCAAGTTAACTCATTTACATGACATTATTTTTTCCATGAAGAAAAGTTAACACATCTATCAATTGGTACATTTTGGAGTGACTAAGAGGATCCAGGCTTACTTATTTGTTTTCACATGTTAAACTTGTCTAAATCTTGGTCAAACCTAGGATTTGACCAAGATTAAAATGGGCAGAAAATTAAAAATACAGAAAAATGAAAAACCAAAGCACATAGTCTTGTTATGTCATATAGTAAGCATTAAAGTTGATAAACAAGGTCAAGACAAATTCAAACCAGACAAATCATGTATCTACCCGTAACCCTAAACTCTGTCTTATGAAGTCAAGCATGAAGAGAACTGGTTTTGGGTTTCAAACATGGAAATTTAAAAAACCTCCCAAAAGCTTCATTTTAGAGTGACTAAGAAGGATACAGGCTTCCCTTTTCATTTTCATGTTTTAAACTTGTTTAAATCCTGGTCAAACCTAGGATTTGACCAAGATTCAAATGGCCATAAAATAAAAAAACAGAAAAATGAAAAACCAAAGCACATAGTCTTCTTATGTCATATAGTAAGCATTAAAGTTGAGAAACAAGGTCTAGCTAGACATATTCGAACTATACAAATCATGTATCTACCCCCTAACCCCTAAACTCTGTCTTATGAAGTCAAGCATGAAGAAAAAGTGGTTTTGGGTTTCAAACATGGAAATTTCAAAAACCTCCCAAAAGCTTCATTTTAGAGTGACTAAGAAGGATACAGGCTTCCCTTTTCATTTTCATGTTTTAAACTTGTTTAAATCATTGTCAAATTAACCTAGGATTTGACCAAGATTCAAATGGGCATAAAAATTCAGAAAAAACCAAAAGAATGAAAAACCAAAGCACATAGCATTCTTATGTCATATAGTTAGCATTCAAGTTGATAAACAAGGTGTAGACATATTCAAACCAGAAAAATCATGTATATATCTACCCCTAACCCTAAACTGTCTTATGAAGTCAACCATGAAGAGAAGTGTCTTTGGGTTTCAAACATGGGAATTTCAAAAACCCCAAAAGCATCATTTTAGTGTGACTAAGAAGGATCCATTCTTACCATTTTATTTTCATGTTTTAAACTTGTTTAAATCTTGGTCAAACCTAGGATTTGACCAAGACTCAAATGGGCAGAAAATTCAAAAAATAAGAAAAATGAAAAACCAAAGTACATAGTCTTCTTATGTCATATAGTAAGCATTCAAGTTGTTAAACAAGGTCTAGACATATTCAAACAAGACAAATCATGTATCTATACCCCTAACCCCTAAACTATGTCTTATGAAGTCAAGCATGAAGAGAAGTGGTTTTGGGTTTCAAACATGGAAATTTCAAAAACCTCCCAAAAGCCTCATTTTAGAGTGACTAAGAAGGATCCATGCTTACCTTTGCATTTTCGTATTTTAAACTTGTTTAAATCATTGTCAAACCTGCGATTTGACCAAGATACAAAAGGGCAAAAAAATAAAAAAATTCAGATAAATGAAAAACAAAAGCACATAGTCTTCTTATGTCATATCGTAAGCATTCAAGTTGATAAACAAGGTCTAGATATATCCAAACTAGACAAATCATGTATCTACCCCCTGTCGATCTTATGAAGTCTAGCA
Organism: Lolium perenne; assembly: GCF_019359855.2. Classification (NCBI taxonomy): domain Eukaryota; kingdom Viridiplantae; phylum Streptophyta; class Magnoliopsida; order Poales; family Poaceae; genus Lolium; species Lolium perenne. The sequence goes on from NC_067244.2 coordinate 49,513,866, forward strand.
TGAAGAGAAGTCGTTTTGGGTTTCAAACATGGAAATTTCAAGAACATCCCAAAAGCTTCATTTTAGAGTTACTAAGAAGTATCCAGGCTAACCTTTTCATTTTCATGTTTTAAACTTGTTTAAATCCTGGTCAAATCTAGGATTTGACCAAGATTCAAATGGGTATAAAATAAAAAAAAATAAAAAAATGAAAAACCAAAGCACATAGTCTTCTTATGTCATATAGTAAGCATTACAGTTGATAAACAAGGTCTAGACATATTCAAACTAGACAAATCATATATCTACCCCCTAACCCCTAATCCCCGTCTTATGAAGTCAAGCATGAAGAGAAGTGCTTTTGGGTTTCAAACATGGAAATTTGAAAAAACTCCCAAAAACTTCATTTTAGAGTGACTAAGAAGGATACATGCTTCCCTTTTCACTTTCATGTTTTATACTTGTTTAAATCTTGGTAAAACCTAGGATTTTACCAAGATTCAAATGTGCATCAAAATTCCAAAAAATCAGAAAAATGAAATACCAAAGCACATAGTCTTTTTATGTCATATAGTAAGCATTAAAGTTGATAAACAAGGTCTAGACATACTCAAACTATACAAATCATGTATCTACCCCCTAACCCCTAAACTCTGTCTTATGAAGTTAAGCATTGTCAACACCCGGATTTTTAAGTCCAGATGCCTGTTATGCCATACATCGCAATCCCAGGAATATTGTTGTTGCGAGGCATAACAGTTGAATATCATAAGTCATCATTCATTACATACCATAGTCGTCTTACAAATTCAGATCACATGATCTATATTACACAAATAATTGATCTATTGATCAACATACACAAAGTTCATAGTTTCATAGCGGAAGCATAAGTAGAAGGGACTCTTGAGTCCACAGGCCAACGTCTGACGTCAGAAGATTCCTAGCTGTCGTAGGCGTCCTGCTGGTCATCTCCTTGTTCATCTTCATACTCTGGCCATTTGAATAGCCAGGGACAAAGCCGTGAGTACTTCAAGTACTCGCAAACTAATACTAATGTAAGTACTAACAATTCTAGTAAGGGGTGCTAAGCTCTAGTTTATTTGCCTAAAGCTAATTTTAGTTCACAAATATTTGAGAAAAGCTTATTCATGTGCTAACTAACTCAAGTGGGAACATTAGTGTCATTCCAACCCTTCAAGTGGTGATTTCAATTCAATTCACCACTTCACAATTCATTTCACCCATTTCATTTCAACATCATTTTCAAGAAGTTGACATCGGGAACTGTATGGCCTTTCCAACCGTCCGTAACCGTGGACGCGGCTATTCGAATAGATTGACACACTGCAGAGGTTGCACACTTGTGCCACAACATTTGACTTCATCCGTTGGGATTACCCTGAATCATCATAACACAGTACGCGGATCATCAACCATAACCTTTCACTTATAAATCCTAGTATGAGCACCTCTCCCCATGAGCTTGGCCTCCCAGTGAAGACCAACTGTCAACCTGGGAACTGCACAGGGCTTGGCCGTACAATTCACCTCAATTCACATCTTTTCTCAACAACGGAGGCAGCCTCAAGCATAACCCCTATGATGTGTGTTCAGAGGGAACCCATACTAAGATGCATAAACTTCCAGTTAAGCCCTACCCATAATCAGGTATTGTGGGGTACTCAATATTGGAAAGGTATCGCATTCAAACCAATATCATTTTTTATCAAAAATCACCATCTTCTCTTTGTCATATTCACCTTCAAAAATCATTCAATGGAATGCTTCATCATTCCAAGGTTTCAAAATTCAGTTCAAGTCACATTGTTCCCATCTAGAGTAGTCAAGTTTTAATTCCTTAGCACTAGCTCTAAATCATGAGGGGTGCTATCTTGCTTTGCTTGATTGAGACTAACTTCACTACTCTAGTAAACTCCTTTTACTTTGACCAAAGTTAAATATAAAAGTAACTCTTGGAAAACAAGAGGTAAAACTTGTAATGTATAAACTTGGGATAGACTTATGGTAAGAAAAGGTAAGACTATGGTGCCTTGCCCCAAAGGGCTTTGCACTTTGCAAGAATATTAGCTTGCATTGGTGTTAGCTTGCCTTGGTGGTTGAGGTGATCAAAGTGCTCTTCTTCTTCTGGGTAGAATCCTTCCTCTTCCTGGTATTCTCCGGCACTAGCGTCTATACACGAATACGAGGATACAATCACCAAAAAATACTTAAGTAGCCCTAATTAGCCTTAATGGCTCACTCCAAATGATCTTGCATCATTACTTAACATTGCTACTCAAAATTAATCTAGGGTTTCTTACTTAGTGTTTGAGAATAACTTCTCTCCTTATATATGTAAATGACAGTTTCCATATAGTTCTTGAGAAATAATTTCCTCTCATTGAATCTTCTTAAGATTTAATTTCCTCAAACAATTATACATGAAATCATGTTGACCTAAGTCAACCATTCATCATCATCATTTGAGGAATTGATTTAAATGAGGTAGAATACCTCATACCATTTAATAATGCTTATTATGATTTAAATTCACCAAGCATTTCATTGAGAGTCTTTGACCAGGGGTCAATACTTCATATGAAAGTATTTGGTACAAGATTTAAATGAAGTAAACTACTTCATATGATTTGCATAATAGTTTTGGACAATATCACTTAAATTAGCTAGCCATATTGTCCATTAATTAAACTAGGGCATGATCATGCAAAGTGACCATACCATTTTCTTGCAGAAACAATTAGTGTAAGTCAATTGTGAGCTATTGGAGTTGGAATTAACTTAATATCTATTTTGGTTGATTTTTAATAATTCTTTAAATATGGAAAAGTCCCTGCCTTGTTATTTATGTCACATTAATTCTACACAAGATTTTGAAGTGGGACCAGTGGGGTTGGATAGACCTTTTTATAAGCTTTCCAACAATATACAATTTGTTGAATTTGGTGCAGTATATTTGAAATCATGTGAATTTGAATTGGACACCAGTTTGCATTTTAAAAGATTTGATTTAAACCAAATTTGAATTAACAGGCCACGCGGGAAAAGCTAAACGGGCCGGCCCAGCTACGCTTCAGCGCGTAATGGGCCGCCTGACAAGGGGCTCCACATGTCAGTGGGTTTTAAAACCCGAATCGGTACGGGAGAAGGCGGGCCGTTGGATTAAAACGCGATCGTGCGGTGCACGATCGTCATCTTCTCCGACGAGAAGGGCTTACGGGCGCGGCAAGGCAAGGGGGTCGACGGCGAGCAGGGATTCCGGCGAGCGGCGGCGTTGACGCGAGGCGAGGTTGCCGTCAACGGCGAGTGCGCTGGTACCAGTGGCTACTCCGATGGTGGCCGAAATCGACTGGTTCTTCTGCAGCACCGCCACGAGCTTCAGCCGTCGATTGGCGGTCTACCGGCAACGATGTGGAGGGGAGAGAGGTCGAGGAGGATCAGGGAGAGGAGTGGAGCAGAATAGGTGTGGAGGAGGAGGTGCGGGAGAGGCTCAATTTATAGTGCGCGAGGTGGCCATGGGGTGTGCGGCGAGGTCAACAGTAGAGCGGCGGCTCTGACGATGGAAGGGGGTCGGCGATGGTAGCACGTGATAGGCGGCATCCAGGAGGTGCTAGGGCGCTTGCTAGCTAGGTGGGGGACGGTCTGGCGAGCGCGTGCGATGGCGAAGTTATGGCGGCAGGGTTGCGGGAAAACGGCGAGGTGGTCGTCGGCGACACGGCTCGCGCGATCAGGGGAGCGTCTCCTGCGGGATCTTGGCGTGGCGGCGGAGCTCAACGCGTAGCATGGTGGTCCAGGGGAGGCTTGCTTCGGCGGCGTTGCACGTGGCCAGAGTCGCCGTGGCGTGCGCGCTGTGCGACGCGAGCGGCATGCTCTGGCAGACTTGGGCGCGCCAAATCCGGCGAGGGTCGACGTCCTTCTTGACAGCTGGTGAGGCTAGATGGTGTAGGATGGTGCTGTGGCAAGCTTGGGCATGGTGGCCAGGGTGGTGAGTGAAGGGGAGGAGAAGGAGAGGGACATGGCCGGCATGGCCATGCCATGCTAGCATGGCTAGCTCCTCCTAGAGTTCCTGTGGGTTGGCTAGGGTGAGAGAGGTCAAGGGGACCAGAGAGAGTGATTTGGGGCAAGGTAGGGTTGAGTAGATCACTATTTCAAATAGTGTTGCATTGTTCCATATTTGTAATTTGATGTAATTTACCAAATTTGGTTTGATTCAAAAGGTGGCAAGATTTCGAAATGTTGTATTTAGTTGAGTTGTATTTGACCAGAGAAGATGAGAGGTGGTGGTGGAATTGTTTAAATCAAAGATTTGCAAAAAATGATAAGTGTGAGAATGTTCCACTTGATAAAATGTTGCAACTTTGGATGAGCATAGTATTTGATCTAAAAGGAATTTGGCATGGTGATCTTTACAAAAAGTGTTCACCTTGATGTTTTCTTGGATGAGGTGCAAAGAGTTGAGAGAGTTTAGTTTGAAAATTTTGAATTGCAAGGGCTCAAAGTAGTGATCAGACTAAAAATGGCAGATTTGACCATTATCACATGTGATCGAAATTTGAGTTTGAAATTGATTTGAATTGTGTTTCTTTGATTCCAAAAGTTGTAATAAGTGTTTGGTATCATATTACAACTAATGGTGAAGACCAAAATGGTCTAGGTCAAAGATTTAGAAAAAATGGCATAAACCATATGTGAGGGTTTTGTGAATTTCCAACTTTTATTCTTTTATTTTTCTTTGCTTCAGTTTGACAAGAGTGAGGTTTATTTGGTGTTAGATTGAGTTGGGTGAAAGGTTCACACTATTTAGAGGCAATGGAAGTGGCTAGGTCAAGATTTGATAATTTGGCTAAGTGCCACATATGCCTCTATGCATATGTTTGATTTCACTTTGTTTCTCACTTGAAATGGGTTGGTAGGTGCTTTTTTGAGTGTGTTGAGGTATTTCAATTCATCTACTCAAGGTAGACAAAGCAAAGCTCATCATTTTCAAAAAGTAGCCATATGCTTGCATATGCCTTTTTCTTAATTAAGATCTTTTCTTTTTATTTTATTTTTTCAAAGATTGATGACAAGAGGGATGAGGTTTAGGGTTTAGTAAGTTTTGCAATGGTTCACCACCATTTAGCAAAGTAAGAAGAGGTAGGGTTCAATATTTATATATTAAGGCTATAGGCCCACATATGTTTTTTTCTTTAATTTTGGGTTTCTCAAAATAGATCCAAAGTATTTTTGAGAGGGTTAGGGTTTAAGGTTTTTCTTATTTGATTTCTTTCTCTTTTAATTTTATTTGGTTTTTGATCTTCACTTGATCACTTTAGGGTTTTAGGTTTTATCACATAAGCATAATAACACTCATCATGGCAAAAACACCAGTAATAGGTATGAGCACTAAGCATAGCACTCTATGTAAGAAAAGTTTTTGTTGGTTCTCATTTTTGAAAAAAGGAAATTCGTTTTCTCTTTGTTTTGAAAATTGGGGTGTTACAAACCCTTCCCCCTTAAACAAATCTCGTCCCGAGATTTTAAGAAAAGTTAGGTTCCTAAGAGAGATTGGGCGATATGATTTAACAGGGAAACATACCTGGCATGTTCTGAGGTGCTTCTTGAGCTTCGGTGGCAGTCATGTTGTAGAAGCGGCCGTTGTTGTTCTGGTTCTTTCTTGCGGCAAAGCGGCGTTGGTTCTGAGCAGGTGCAGCGGTGTTGCCGGCAATCTTGGCGAGTCTCTTGGGGCACTCATTGGAGTAATGCCCAACCACTCCACACTCATAACAAGTGTTGGTGGCCTTGTCCTTCTTGGCGACGGGGATGGCGTTGCTTCCAGTCCTAGGGCCAGTGTTGTTGTTGTTGTTGTTGTTGTTGTTGTTTTTGTTGTTGTTGTTCCCGTTGTTGTTGTTGTTGGGGTTGTTGTTGCTGGTGTGATTGTTGTTGTTGTTGCCTCCGGGCTTCGGGGGTCCTCCGTGGTTGTTAGTGTAGTTTGGGCGGTAGTTCTGGGCAGGGGGCTTGTTGTATTTTGGAGTATATCCTCCAGATGAGTTGTGGCGGTACTTCTGGGTATTGCTGGACCCATGCTGATTCATCATCCGGCGCTTGCGGTTCTCATTGGCTTGGTGAAGCTTCCCTTCCATCTCGATGGCGGAGTCCACCAGGGCTTCTAGGTCAGCAAAGGGAATGTTGACCAGTACAGTCTGCATCTCGTCGTGGAGTCCGTTCAGAAACCTTTCCTTCCGCTTCTCATTGGTGTCGGTCTCGTCCGGGGCGTACCTTGACAGAGTAAGGAATCTGTCGCGGTATTCTACCACGGACATTCTGCCTTGCTTGAGTTCGCAGAACTCGTCTCTCATCATCTTAATCAGTCCTTGGGGCACATGATACTTGCTAAACTTCAGCTTGAAGTCTTCCCAGGTCATCATCTGCCCCGCATTCATTGCGCGGGTGCTGGTCCACCAGGCTCGTGCAGGTCCTGACAGGTAGTGGCTGGCGAACAGTACTTTCTCTATGGCTTCAACTCCTGCCACCTCCAGGTTGTTCTCCATTGTCTGGAGCCAATCATCGGCATCGAGGGGCTCTTCGGTCTTGTTGAAGATAGGTGGGTTGGTGTTTTGAAAATTCTTCAGTTTTGACCCAGGGTGGTCGTGGTTTCCATGGCCGATGTTGTTCTGAGCAAGCTGTTGCAGTGCAGCAATGTTGGCTTGGCGTTCAGCTCTCTCGGCTTCTCGGTGGGCCATCATCATCTCTAGCATCTGCAGCATGGCGTCTTGGGTGGCGTTGAGGGTTGGTGGGGCCATCTGAACATCGGAGTGGATGATAAGATAAGCGGGAAATTTCTACGGTTTGTTTGAATTAAAGTTCACGAAGTTCAAAACTGGAAAATTTGAGTAGTGTTGAGGGGGTATAATCAACAACACTTTTTCATTCATACCAAACATCACATGTTACAAATCTAACACACCGTTGGTTTGAAGAACCATTCATTCGTGCTACGATACAAGGGGATCCTGATACAACTCACACCTACTTAAGTGCTGGAGTGATACTACTCTCCGGGGTGGAGTCTTCGTCGTCACGGGTAATGTGCTTGGCGAGAGGCGAGGGCGTTGTCCAACTCCTTGAGGGTCTTGTACAGCATGAAGTCGAGGTGTGCTACATAGTGGTTCAGCTCCGTGTGCTGAGGCATGGTCATCGGTCTTCCCATGGGGTCATGTCTTGGGTAGTAGATGAAGCGAGTATTCTTGATCTTGTTCTCATTTTGTCCAAACAGACGGGAAATTGCTTCTTGCATCGCTCTGACTAGTCCTTCCTTCCAAGTGTCTCCTGTTACAGAAAACCATATGGTTTCCCATATCGGGGCTCCAAGCTTTCTTCGTATGTCTGCAGAAACTTCCCACCGAGGTGGTCCTCCGGAGTGATTGTTGAGGGGTGTTCCGAAGAACTCGGGATACGGGCGTCCTACATAGTCCACTAGTTGCCTCAAATCTTTCTCGAACATCAGGTTTCCTCCGTGACCAAGCTGATAGAACTCCCATTTGTACTCCATCTGTGAGCAATGAGGATGAGTAAGTTAAAGAGGTGTGTAAAGTTTTATGTAGTTCCCCAAGGAAAAAGGTAGAGCATGAAATTCTCATTTTGAAAAAGATCTCAAGGATAGGAGTGAGAATAATTTTTTCACAAATATTCACTTCATTTGGTTTTGAAACTAAGTTTTGCAGACGTCCATTCTAAGTAGGGTCCCCTAAGGTCAAACAATGGCTCTGATACCAACTTGTCAACACCCGGATTTTTAAGTCCAGATGCCTGTTATGCCATACATCGCAATCCCAGGAATATTGTTGTCGCGAGGCATAACAGTTGAATATCATAAGTCATCATTCATTACATACCATAGTCGTCTTACAAATTCAGATCACATGATCCATATTACACTAATAATTGATCTATTGATCAACATACACAAAGTTCATAGTTTCATAGCGGAAGCGTAAGTAGAAGGGACTCTTGTGTCCACAGGCCAACGTCTGACGTCAGAAGATTCCTAGTTGTCGTAGGCGTCCTGCTGGTCATCTCCTTGTTCATCTTCATACTCTGGCCATTTGAATAGCCAGGGACAAAGCCGTGAGTACTTCAAGTACTCGCAAACTAATACTAATGTAAGTACTAACAATTCTAGTAAGGGGTGCTAAGCTCTAGTTTATTTGCCTAAAGCTAATTTTAGTTCACAAATATTTGAGAAAAGCTTATTCATGTGCTAACTAACTCAAGTGGGAACATTAGTGTCATTCCCACCCTTCAAGTGGTGATTTCAATTCAATTCACCACTTCACAATTCATTTCACCCATTTCATTTCAACATCATTTTCAAGAAGTTGACATCGTGAACTGTATGGCCTTTCCAACCGTCCGTAACCGTGGACGCGGATATTCGAATAGATTGACACTCTGCAGAGGTTGCACACTTGTGCCAAAACATTTGATTTCATCCGTCGGGATTACCCCGAATCATCGTAACACAGTACGTGGATCATCAACCATAACCTTTCACTTATAAATCCGAGTATGAGCACCTCTCCCCATGAGCTTGGCCTCCCAGTGAAGACCAACTGTCAACCTGGGAACTGCACAGGGCTTGGCCGTACAATTCACCTCAATTCACATCTTTTCTCAACAACGGAGGCAGCCTCAAGCATAACCCCTATGATATGTGTTCAGAGGGAACCCATACTAAGATGCATAAACTTCCAGTTAAGCCCTACCCATAATCAGGTATTGTGGGGGTTGATACGTCTCCGACGTATCGATAATTTCTTATGTTCCATGCCACATTATTGATGATATCTACATGTTTTATGCACACTTTATGTCATATTCGTGCATTTTCTGGAACTAACCTATTAACAAGATGCCGAAGTGCCGATTCTGTTTTCTGCTGTTTTTGGTTTCAGAAATCCTAGTAAGGAAATATTCTCGGAATTGGACGAAATCAACGCCCAGGGTCCTATTTTGCCACGAAGCTTCCAGAAGACCGAAGAGGAGACGAAGTGGGGCCACGAGGCAGCCAGACTACAGGGCAGCGCGGCCTAGGTCTTGGCCGCGCGGCCCTGTCATCTGGGCCCCTCGTGATGCCCCTTGACCTGCCCTTACGCCTACAAATAGCCTTCGTCGCGAAACCCCCAGTACCGAGAGCCACGATACGGAAAACCTTCCAGAGACGCCGCTGCCGCCAATCCCATCTCAGGGGATTCAGGAGATCGCCTCCGGCACCCTGCCGGAGAGGGGAATCATCTCCCGGAGGACTCTACGCCGCCATGGTCGCCTCCGGAGTGATGTGTGAGTAGTCTACCCTGGACTATGGGTCCATAGCAGTAGCTAGATGGTTGTGTTCTCCCCATTGTGCTTAATTGTCGGATCTTGTGAGCTGCCGAACATGATCAAGATCATCTATCTGTAATTCTATATGTTGTGTTTGTTGGGATCCGATGAATAGAGAATACTTGTTATCTGATTATCAATTTATATCTATGTGTTGTTTATGATCCTGCATGCTCTCCGTTACTACTAGATGCTCTGGCCAAGTAGATGCTTGTAACTCCAAGAGGGGGTATTTATGCTCGATAGTGGGTTCATGTCTCCGTGAATCTGGGGAAGTGACAGAAATCTCTAAGATTATGGATGTGCTGTTGCCACTAGGGATAAAACATTGGTGCTATGTTCGAGGATGTAGTTACTGATTACATTACGCGCAATACTTAATGCAATTGTCTGTTGTTAGCAACTTAATCTTTTGGAGGGTTCGGATGATAACCTGAAGGTGGACTTTTTAGGCATAGATGCATGCTGGATAGCGGTCTATCTACTTTGTCGTAATGCCCAATTAAATCTCACTATACTCATCATAATATGTATGTGCATGGTCATGCCCTCTTTATTTGTCAATTGCCCAACTGTAATTTGTTCACCCAACATGCTGTTTATCTTATGGGAGAGACACCTCTAGTGAACTATGGACCCCGGTCCAATTCTCTTTACTGAAATACAATCTACTGCAATACTATTCTACTGTTTTCTGCAAACAATCATCATCCACACTATACATCTAATCCTTTGTTACAGCAAGCCGGTGAGATTGACAACCTCGCTGTTTCGTTGGGCAAAGTACTTGGTTTGTGTTGTGCAGGTTCCATGTTGGCGCCGGAATCCCTGGTGTTGCGCCGCACTACATCTCGCCGCCATCAACCTTCAACGTGCTTCTTGACTCCTACTGGTTCGATAAACCTTGGTTTCTAACTGAGGGAAACTTACTGCTGTACGCATCACACCTTCCACTTGGGGTTCCCAACGGTCGCGTGCTGTGCGCGTGTCAAGCTAAATTTCTGGCACCGTTGCCGGGGAGATCAAGACACGCTGCAAGGGGAGTCTCCACATCCCAATCTCTTTACTTTGTTTTTGTCTTGCTTAGTTTTATTTACTACTTTGTTTGCTGCACTAAATCAAAATACAAAAATATTAGTTGCTAGTTTGACTTTATTTGCTATCTTGTTTGCTATATCAAAAACACAAAAAAATTAGTTACTTGCATTTACTTTATCTAGTTTGCTTTATTTACTGTTGCTAAAATGGGTACTCCTGAAAATACTAAGTTGTGTGACTTCACAACCACAAATAATAATGATTTCTTATGCACACCTATTGCTCCACCTGCTACTACAGCAGAATTCTTTGAAATTAAACCTGCTTTACTAAATCTTGTTATGCGAGAGCAATTTTCTGGTGTTAGTTCTGATGATGCTGCTGCCCATCTCAATAATTTTGTTGAACTATGTGAAATGCAAAAATATAAAGATGTAGATGGTGACATTATAAAATTAAAATTGTTCCCTTTCTCATTAAGAGGAAGAGCTAAAGATTGGTTGCTATCTCTGCCTAAGAATAGTATTGATTCATGGACTAAATGCAAGGATGCTTTTATTGGTAGATATTATCCCCCTGCTAAAATTATATCTTTGAGGAGTAGCATAATGAATTTTAAACAATTAGATACTGAACATGTTGCACAAGCATGGGAAAGAATGAAATCTCTGGTTAAAAATTGCCCAACCCATGGACTGACTACTTGGATGATCATCCAAACCTTTTATGCAGGACTGAATTTTTCTTCGCGGAACCTATTGGATTCAGCTGCTGGAGGTACCTTTATGTCCATCACTCTTGGTGAAGCAACAAAGCTTCTTGATAATATGATGATCAATTACTCTGAATGGCACACGGAAGGAGCTCCACAAGGTAAGAAGGTAAATTATGTCGAAGAAACCTCTTCCTTGAGTGATAAGATTGATGCTATTATGTCTATGCTTGTGAATGATAGGACTAATGTTGATCCTAATAATGTTCCGTTAGCTTCATTGGTTGCACAAGAAAAACATGTTGATGTAAACTTCATTAAAAATAATAATTTCAACAACAATGCTTACCGGAACAATTCTAGTAACAACTATAGGCCATATCCTTATAATAATGGCAACGGCTATGGTAATTCTTATGGGAATTCTTACAACAATAATAGGAACACACCCCCTGGACTTGAAGCCATGCTTAAGGAATTTATTAGTACACAAACTTCTTTTAACAAATCTGTTGAAGAAAAGCTTGGGAAAATTGATATACTTGCTTCTAAAGTCGATAGTCTTGCTGCTGATGTTGATCTTTTGAAATCGAAAGTTATGCCTAATGAAAATCATCATAATAAAATTGTTACTACAGCAAATGCCATCCAAGTTAGAATTAATGAGAATATAAGATTGATGGCCGAATTGCGTGCTAGGTGGGAAAGAGAAGAAAATGAAAAAGAAGAGAATATAGCTAAAGTTTGGACTATTACCACCACTAGTAATGCTAATTCTACACAAGTTGCTGCACCTCCTACTAATAATAATAAAAGAATTGGTGTTAGCAATGTTTCCACTTCTAATGCAAAGCGCGAAAAACTGCCCGAAATTGCTAAAACTGCTGAAATTGCCTGTGATAAAACTGCTGAAATTTTTTCCAACATTGGGGATGATGATCCCATTGCTTTAGATTATAATGGTTTGAATTTTGATGATTTCCACATCTCTGAAGTTATAAAGTTCTTGCAAAAACTTGCTAAAAGTCCTAATGCTAGTGCTATAAATTTGGCTTTCACGCAACATATTACAAATGCTCTCATAAAAGCTAGAGAAGAGAAACTAGAGCGCGAAGCCTCTATTCCTAGAAAGCTAGAGGATGGTTGGGAACCCATCATTAATATGAAGGTTAAAGATTTTGATTGTAATGCTTTATGTGATCTTGGTGCAAGTATTTCCGTTATGCCTAAGAAAATTTATAATATGCTTGACTTGCCACCGCTGAAAAATTGTTATTTGGATGTTAATCTTGCTGATCATTCTACAAAGAAACCTTTGGGGAAAGTTGATAATGTTCGCATTACCATTAACAATAACCTTGTCCCCGTTGATTTTGTTGTCTTGGATATTGAATGCAATGCATCTTGTCCCATCATATTGGGAAGACCTTTTCTTCGAACTGTTGGTGCTATCATTGATATGAAGGAAGGTAATATTAAAAATCAATTTCCTCTCAAGAAAGGTATGGAACACTTCCCTAGAAAGAGAATGAAGTTACCTTTTGATTCTATTATTAGAACAAATTATGATGTTGACACTTCGTCTCTTGATAATACTTGATACACACTTTCTGCGCCTAGCTGAAAGGCGTTAAAGAAAAGCGCTTATGGGAGACAACCCATGTTTTTTTAGTATAGAACTTGGTTTTTATTTTGTGTCTTGGAAGTTGTTTACTACTGTAGCAACCTATCCTTATCTTAGTTTAGTGTTTTGTTGTGCCAAGTAAAGTCGTTGATAGTAAAGTTCATACTAGATTTGGATTACTGCGCAGAAACAGATTTCTTTGCTGTCACGAATCTGGGCTGTTTTCTCTGTAGGTAACTCAGAAAATTATGCCAATTTACGTGAGTGATCCTCAGATATGTACGCAACTTTCATTCAATTTGAGCGTTTTCATTTGAGCAAGTCTGGTGCCTCGATAAAATTCGTCAATAAAAACTGTTCTGTTTTTGACAGATTCTGCCTTTTATTTCGCATTGCCTGTTTTGTTATTTCGATGGATATTTCGATTCCATTGACTTTCAGTAGCTTTGTGCAATGTCCAGAAGAGTTAAGAATGATTATGTCACCTCTGAACATGTATATTTTGATTGTGCACTAACCCTCTAATGAGTTGTTCTAAGTTTGGTGTGGAGGAAGTTTTCAAGGATCAAGAGAGGGAGATGATACAACATGATCAAGGAGAGTGAAAGCTCTAAGCTTGGGGATGCCCCGGTGGTTCACCCCTGCATATATCAAGAAGACTCAAGCGTCTAAGCTTGGGGATGCCCAAGGCATCCCCTTCTTCATCGACAACATTATCAGGTTCCTCCCCTGAAACTATATTTTTATTCCATCACATCTTATGTGCTTTGCTTGGAGCATCGGTTTGTTTTTGTTTTTGTTTTGTTTGAATAAAATGGATCCTAGCATTCATCGTGTGGGAGAGAGACACGCTCCGCTGTAGCATATGGACAAGTATGTCCTTAGGCTCTACTCATAGTATTCATGGCGAAGTTTCTTCTTCGTTAAATTGTTATATGGTTGGAATTGGAAAATGATACATGTAGTAAATTGCTAAAATGTCTTGGATAATGTGATACTTGGCAATTGTTGTGCTCATGTTTAAGCTCTTGCATCATATGCTTTGCACCCATTAATGAAGAAATACATAGAGCATGCTAAAATTTGGTTTGCATATTTGGTTTCTCTAAAGTCTAGATAATTTCTAATATTGAGTTTGAACAACAAGGAAGACGGTGTAGAGTCTTATAATGTTTTCAATATGTCTTTTATGTGAGTTTTGCTGCACCGGTTCATCCTTGTGTTTGTTTCAAATAGCCTTGCTAGCCTAAACCTTGTATCGAGAAGGAGTACTTCTCATGCATCCCAAATACTTGAGCCAACCACTATGCCATTTGTGTCCACCATACCTACCTACTACATGGTATTTCTCCGCCATTCCAAAGTAAATTGCTTGAGTGCTACCTTTAAACAATTCAAAATTTATCACCTCTGATTTGTGTTAATGTTTTATAGCTCATGAGGAAGTATGTGGTGTTTATCTTTCAATCTTGTTGGGCAACTTTCACCAATGGACTAGTGGCTTCATCCGCTTATCCAATAATTTTGCAAAAAGAGCTGGCAATGGGATTCCCAGTCCCAAATTAATTAACAAAAATAGACACTCCTCCATGGTATGTGATTGTTGGACGGCACCCGAAGGATTCGGTTAGCCATGGCTTGTGTAAGCAAAGGTTGGGAGGAGTGTCATCATAATAAAACTAAAATAAAAAGGCACTCCTTCATGGTATGAGATTGTTGGCAGGCACCCGAGGATTCGGTTAGCCATGGTTTGTGAAAGAAAGGTTGGAAGGAGTGCCACACAAAAATAAAATAAAATGGGAGCCGCTCTTTGAAGGTTTGTCTGGCAAGGGGGTTAGAGTACCCGCTACCATTCGTTGACAACAACATACACCTCTCAAAACTTTATTTTATGCTCTCTATATGTTTTCAAAACCAAAGCTCTAGCACAAATATAGCAATCGATGCTTTCCTCTTTGAAGGACCATTCTTTTACTTTTATTGTTGAGTCAGTTCACCTATTTCTCTCCATCTCAAGAAGCAAACACTTGTGTGAACTGTGCATTGATTCCTACATACTTGCATATTGCACTTCTTATATTACTCTATGTTGACAATATCCATAAGGTATACATGTTATAAGTTGAAAGCAACCGCTGAAACTTAATCTTCCTTTGTGTTGCTTCAATGCTTTTACTATGAATTATTGCTTTATGAGTTAACTCTTATGCAAGACTTATTGATGCTTGTCTTGAAGTACTATTCATGAAAAGTCTTTGCTATATGATTCATTTGTTTACTCATGTCATTTACATTGTTTTGATCGCTGCATTCACTACATATGCTTACAAATAGTATGATCAAGATTATGATGGCATGTCACTCCAGAAATTATCTTTGTTTATCGTTTACGCTGGGACGAGCAGGAACTAAGCTTGGGGATGCTGATACGTCTCCGACGTATCGATAATTTATTATGTTCCATGCCACATTATTGATGATATCTACATGTTTTATGCACACTTTATGTCATATTCGTGCATTTTCTGGAACTAACCTATTAACAAGATGCCGAAGTGCCAGTTGCTGTTTTCAGCTGTTTTTGGTTTCAGAAATCCTAGTAAGGAAATATTCTCGGAATTGGACGAAATCAACGCCCAGGGTCCTATTTTGCCACGAAGCTTCCAGAAGGCCGAAGAGGAGACGAAGTGGGGCCACGAGGCAGCCAGACTACAGGGCGGCGCGGCCTAGGTCTTGGCCGCGTGGCCCTGTCATCTGGGCCCCTCGTGACGCCCCTTGACCTGCCCTTCCGCCTACAAATAGCCTTCGTCGCGAAACCCCCAGTACCGAGAGCCACGATACAGAAAACCTTCCAGAGACGCCGCGCCGCCAATCCCATCTCGGGGGATTCAGGAGATCGCCTCCGGCACCCTGCCGGAGAGGGGAATCATCTCCCGGAGGACTCTACGCCGCCATGGTCGCCTCCGGAGTGATGTGTGAGTAGTCTACCCCTGGACTATGGGTCCATGGCAGTAGCTAGATGGTTGTGTTCTCCCCATTGTGCTTAATTGTCGGATCTTGTGAGCTGCCGAACATGATCAAGATCATCTATCTGTAATTCTATATGTTGTGTTTGTTGGGATCCGATGAATAGAGAATACTTGTTATGTTGATTATCAATTTATATCTATGTGTTGTTTATGATCTTGCATGCTCTCCGTTACTAGTAGATGCTCTGGCCAAGTAGATGCTTGTAACTCCAAGAGGGGGTATTTATGCTCGATAGTGGGTTCATGTCTCCGTGAATCTGGGGAAGTGACAGAAATCTCTAAGATTATGGATGTGCTGTTGCCACTAGGGATAAAACATTGGTGCTATGTTCGAGGATATAGTTACTGATTACATTACGCGCAATACTTAATGCAATTGTCTGTTGTTAGCAACTTAATACTGGAGGGGGTTCGGATGATAACCTGAAGGTGGACTTTTTAGGCATAGATGCATGCTGGATAGCGGTCTATGTACTTTGTCGTAATGCCCAATTAAATCTCACTATACTCATCATAATATGTATGTGCATGGTCATGCCCTCTTTATTTGTCAATTGCCCAACTGTAATTTGTTCACCCAACATGTTGTTTATCTTATGGGAGAGACACCTCTAGTGAACTGTGGACCCTGGTCCAATTCTCTTTACTGAAATACAATCTACTGCAATACTGTTCTACTGTTTTCTGCAAACAATCATCATCCACACTATACATCTAATCCTTGGTTACAGCAAGCCGGTGAGATTGACAACCTCGCTGTTTCGTTTGGGCAAAGTACCTGGTTTGTGTTGTGCAGGTTCCACGTTGGCGCCGGAATCCCTGGTGTTGCGCCGCACTACATCTCGCCGCCATCAACCTTCAACGTGCTTCTTGACTCCTACTGGTTCGATAAACCTTGGTTTCTAACTGAGGGAAACTTACTGCTGTACGCATCACACCTTCCACTTGGGGTTCCCAACGGTCGCGTCTTTGTACGCGTGTCAAGCTAAATTTCTGGCGCCGTTGCCGGGGAGATCAAGACACGCTGCAAGGGGAGTCTCCACATCCCAATCTCTTTACTTTGTTTTTGTCTTGCTTAGTTTTATTTACTACTTTGTTTGCTGCACTAAATCAAAATACAAAAATATTAGTTGCTAGTTTTACTTTATTTGTTATCTTGTTTGCTATATCAAAAACACACAAAAATTAGTTACTTGCATTTACTTTATCTAGTTTGCTTTATTTACTGTTGCTAAAATGGGTACTCCTGAAAATACTAAGTTGTGTGACTTCACAACCACAAATAATAATGATTTCTTATGCACACCTATTGCTCCACCTGCTACTACAGCAGAATTCTTTGAAATTAAACCTGCTTTACTAAATCTTGTTATGCGAGAGCAATTTTCTGGTGTTAGTTCTGATGATGCTACTGCCCATCTCAATAATTTTATTGAACTATGTGAAATGCAAAAATATAAAGATGTAGATGGTTACATTATAAAATTAAAATTGTTCCCTTTCTCATTAAGAGGAAGAGCTAAAGATTGGTTGCTATCTCTGCCTAAGAATAGTATTGATTCATGGACTAAATGCAAGGATGCTTTTATTGGTAGATATTATCCCCCTGCTAAAATTATATCTTTGAGGAGTAGCATAATGAATTTTAAACAATTAGATACTGAACATGTTGCACAAGCATGGGAAAGAATGAAATCTCTGGTTAAAAATTGCCCAACCCATGGACTGACTACTTGGATGATCATCCAAACCTTTTATGCAGGACTGAATTTTTCTTCACGGAACCTATTGGATTCAGCTGCTGGAGGTACCTTTATGTCCATCACTCTTGGTGAAGCAACAAAGCTTCTTGATAATATGATGATCAATTACTCTGAATGGCACACGGAAAGAGCTCCATAAGGTAAGAAGGTAAATTATGTCGAAGAAACCTCTTCCTTGAGTGATAAGATTGATGCTATTATGTCTATGCTTGTGAATGATAGGACTAATGTTGATCCTAATAATGTTCCGTTAGCTTCATTGGTTGCACAAGAAGAACATGTTGATGTAAACTTCATTAAAAATAATAATTTCAACAACAATGCTTACCGGAACAATTCTAGTAACAACTGTAGGCCATATCCTTATAATAATGGCAACGGCTATGGTAATTCTTATGGGAATTCTTACAACAATAATAGGAACACACCCCCTGGACTTGAAGCCATGCTTAAGAAATTTATTAGTACACAAACTGCTTTTAACAAATCTATTGAAGAAAAGCTTGGGAAAATTGATATACTTGCTTCTAAAGTCGATAGTCTTGCTGCTGATGTTGATCTTTTGAAATCGAAAGTTATGCCTAATGAAAATCATCATAATAAAATTGTTACTACAGCAAATGCCATCCAAGTTAGAATTAATGAGAATATAAGATTGATGGCCGAATTGCGTGCTAGGTGGGAAAGAGAAGAAAATGAAAAAGAAGAGAATATAGCTAAAGTTTGGACTATTACCACCACTAGTAATGCTAATGCTACACAATTTTCTGCACCTCCTACTAATAATAATAAAAGAATTGGTGTTAGCAATGTTTCCACTTCTAATGCAAAGCGCGAAAAACTGCCCGAAATTGCTAAAACTGCTGAAATTGCCTGCGATAAAACTGCTGAAATTTTTTCCAACATTGGGGATGATGATCCCATTGCTTTAGATTATAATGGTTTGAATTTTGATGATTGCCACATCTCTGAAGTTATAAAGTTCTTGCAAAAACTTGCTAAAAGTCCTAATGCTAGTGCTATAAATTTGGCTTTCACGCAACATATTACAAATGCTCTCATAAAAGCTACAGAAGAGAAACTAGAGCGCGAAGCCTCTATTCCTAGAAAGCTAGAGGATGGTTGGGAACCCATCATTAAGATGAAGGTTAAAGATTTTGATTGTAATGCTTTATGTGATCTTGGTGCAAGTATTTCCGTTATGCCTAAGAAAATTTATAATATGCTTGACTTGCCACCGTTGAAAAATTGTTATTTGGATGTTAATCTTGCTGATCATTCTACAAAGAAACCTTTGGGGAAAGTTGATAATGTTCGCTTTACCGTTAACAATAACCTTGTCCCCGTTGATTTTGTTGTCTTGGATATTGAATGCAATGCATCTTGTCCCATCATATTGGGAAGACCTTTTCTTCGAACTGTTGGTGCTATCATTGATATGAAGGAAGGTAATATTAAATATCAATTTCCTCTCAAGAAAGGTATGGAACACTTCCCTAGAAAGAGAATGAAGTTACCTTTTGATTCTATTATTAGAACAAATTATGATGTTGACACGTCGTCTCTTGATAATACTTGATACACACTTTCTGCGCCTAGCTGAAAGGCGTTAAAGAAAAGCGCTTATGGGAGACAACCCATGTTTTTTTACTACAGAACTTGGTTTTTATTTTGTGTCTTGGAAGTTGTTTACTACTGTCGCAACCTCTCCTTAACTTAGTTTAGTGTTTTGTTGTGCCAAGTAAAGTCGTTCATAGTAAAGTTCATACTAGATTTGGATTACTGCGCAGAAACAGATTTCTTTACTGTCACGAATCTGGGCTGTTTTCTCTGTAGGTAACTCAGAAAATTATGCTAATTTACGTGAGTGATCCTCAGATATGTACTCAACTTTCATTCAATATGAGCATTTTCATTTGAGCAAGTCTGGTGCCTCGATAAAATTCGTCAATACGAACTGTTCTGTTTTGACAGATTCTGCCTTTTATTTCGCATTGCCTGTTTTGTTATGTTCGATGGATATTTTGATTCCATTGACTTTCAGTAGCTTTGTGCAATGTCCAGAAGTGTTAAGAATGATTATGTCACCTCTGAACATGTATATTTTGATTGTGCACTAACCCTCTAATGAGTTGTTCTAAGTTTGGTGTGGAGGAAGTTTTCAAGGATCAAGAGAGGGAGATGATACAACATGATCAAGGAGAGTGAAAGCTCTAAGCTTGGGGATGCCCCGGTGGTTCACCCCTGCATATATCAAGAAGACTCAAGCGTCTAAGCTTGGGGATGCCCAAGTCATCCCCTTCTTCATCGACAACATTATCAGGTTCCTCCCCTGAAACTATATTTTTATTCCATCACATCTTATGTGCTTTGCTTGGAGCGTCGGTTTGTTTTTGTTTTTGTTTTGTTTGAATAAAATGGATCCTAGCATTCATCGTGTGGGAGAGAGACATGCTCCGCTGTAGCATATGGACAAGTATGTCCTTAGGCTCTACTCATAGTATTCATGGCGAAGTTTCTTCTTCGTTAAATTGTTATATGGTTGGAATTGGAAAATGATACATGTAGTAAATTGCTAAAATGTCTTGGATAATGTGATACTTGGCAATTTTTGTGCTCATGTTTAAGCTCTTGCATCATATGCTTTGCACCCATTAATGAAGAAATACATAGAGCATGCTAAAATTTGGTTTGCATATTTGGTTTCTCTAAAGTCTAGATAATTTCTAATATTGAGTTTGAACAACAAGGAAGACGTTGTAGAGTCTTATAATGTTTTAAATATGTCTTTTATGTGAGTTTTGCTGCACCGGTTCATCCTTGTGTTTGTTTCAAATAGCCTTGCTAGCCTAAACCTTGTATCGAGAAGGAGTACTTCTCATGCATCCCAAATACTTGAGCCAACCACTATGCCATTTGTGTCCACCATACCTACCTACTACATGGTATTTCTCCGCCATTCCAAAGTAAATTGCTTGAGTGCTACCTTTAAACAATTCAAAATTTATCACCTCTTATTTGTGTTAATGTTTTATAGCTCATGAGGAAGTATGTGGTGTTTATCTTTCAATCTTGTTGGGCAACTTTCACCAATGGACTAGTGGCTTCATCCGCTTATCCAATAATTTTGCAAAAAGAGCTGGCAATGGGATTCCCAGTCCCAAATTAATTAACAAAAATAGACACTCCTCCATGGTATGTGATTGTTGGACGGCACCCGAAGGATTCGGTTAGCCATGGCTTGTGTAAGCAAAGGTTGGGAGGAGTGTCATCATAATAAAACTAAAATAAAAAGGCACTCCTTCATGGTATGAGATTGTTGGCAGGCACCCGAGGATTCGGTTAGCCATGGTTTGTGAAAGAAAGGTTGGAAGGAGTGCCACACAAAAATAAAATAAAATGGGAGCCGCTCTTTGAAGGTTTGTCTGGCAAGGGGGTTAGAGTACCCGCTACCATTCGTTGACAACAACATACACCTCTCAAAACTTTATTTTATGCTCTCTATATGTTTTCAAAACCAAAGCTCTAGCACAAATATAGCAATCGATGCTTTCCTCTTTGAAGGACCATTCTTTTACTTTTATTGTTGAGTTAGTTCACCTATTTCTCTCCATCTCAAGAAGCAAACACTTGTGTGAACTGTTCATTGATTCCTACATACTTGCATATTGCACTTCTTATATTACTCTATGTTGACAATATCCATAAGGTATACATGTTATAAGTTGAAAGCAACCGCTGAAACTTAATCTTCCTTTGTGTTGCTTCAATGCTTTTACTATGAATTATTGCTTTATGAGTTAACTCTTATGCAAGACTTATTGATGCTTGTCTTGAAGTACTATTCATGAAAAGTCTTTGCTATATGATTCATTTGTTTACTCATGTCATTTACATTGTTTTGATCGCTGCATTCACTACATATGCTTACAAATAGTATGATCAAGATTATGATGGCATGTCACTCCAGAAATTATCTTTGTTTATCGTTTACCTGCAGGACGAGCAGAACTAACAGGGGATGCTGATACGTCTCCGACGTATCGATAATTTCTTATGTTCCATGCCACATTATTGATGATATCTACATGTTTTATGCACACTTTATGTCATATTCGTGCATTTTCTGGAACTAACCTATTAACAAGATGCCGAAGTGCCAGTTGCTGTTTTCTGCTGTTTTTGGTTTCAGAAATCCTAGTAAGGAAATATTCTCGAAATTGGACGAAATCAACGCCCAGGGTCCTATTTTGCCACGAAGATTCCAGAAGACCGAAGAGGAGACGAAGTGGGGCCACGAGGCAGCCAGACTACAGGGCGGCGCGGCCTAGGTCTTGGCCGCGCGGCCCTGTCATCTGGGCCCCTCGTGACGCCCCTTGACCTGCCCTTCCGCCTACAAATAGCCTTCGTCGCGAAACCCCCAGTACCGAGAGCCACGATACGGAAAACCTTCCAGAGACGCCGCCGCCGCCAATCCCATCTCGGGGGATTCAGGAGATCGCCTCCGGCACCCTGCCGGAGAGGGAATCATCTCCCGGAGGACTCTACGCCGCCATGGTCGCCTCCGGAGTGATGTGTGAGTAGTCTACCCCTGGACTATGGGTCCATAGCAGTAGCTAGATGGTTGTCTTCTCCCCATTGTGCTATCATTGTCGGATCTTGTGAGCTGCCGAACATGATCAAGATCATCTATCTGTAATTCTATATGTTGTGTTTGTTGGGATCCGATGAATAGAGAATACTTGTTATGTTGATTATCAATTTATATCTATGTGTTGTTTATGATCTTGCATGCTCTCCATTACTAGTAGATGCTCTGGCCAAGTAGATGCTTGTAACTCCAAGAGGGGGTATTTATGCTCGATAGTGGGTTCATGTCTCCATGAATCTGGGGAAGTGACAGAAATCTCTAAGATTATGGATGTGCTGTTGCCACTAGGGATAAAACATTGGTGCTATGTTCGAGGATGTAGTTACTGATTACATTACGCGCAATACTTAATGCAATTGTCTGTTGTTTGCAACTTAATACTGGAGGGTTCGGATGATAACTTTGAAGGTGGACTTTTTAGGCATAGATGCATGCTGGATAGCGGTCTATGTACTTTGTCGTAATGCCCAATTAAATCTCACTATACTCATCATAATATGTATGTGCATGGTCATGCCCTCTTTATTTGTCAATTGCCCAACTGTAATTTGTTCACCCAACATGCTGTTTATCTTATGGGAGAGACACCTCTAGTGAACTGTGGACCCCGGTCCAATTCTCTTTACTGAAATACAATCTCTGCAATCTTTGTTCTCTTTGTTTTTACGCAAACAATCATCATCCACACTATACATCTAATCCTTTGTTACAGCAAGCCGGTGAGATTGACAACCTCGCTGTTTCGTTGGGGCAAAGTACTTGGTTTGTGTTGTGCAGGTTCCACGTTGGCGCCGGACTCCCTGGTGTTGCGCCGCACTACATCTCGCCGCCATCAACCTTCAACGTGCTTCTTGACTCCTACTGGTTCGATAAACCTTGGTTTCTAACTGAGGGAAACTTACTGCTGTACGCATCACACCTTCCACTTGGGGTTCCCAACGGTCGCGTGCTGTACGCGTGTCAGGGGTACTCAATATTGGAAAGGTATCGCATTCAAACCAATATCATTTTTATCAAAAATCACCATCTTCTCTTTGTCATATTCACCTTCAAAAATCCTTCAATGGAATGCTTCATCATTCCAAGGTTTCAAAATTCAGTTCAAGTCACATTGTTCCCATCTAGAGTAGTCAAGTTTTAATTCCTTAGCACTAGCTCTAAATCATGAGGGGTGCTATCTTGCTTTGCTTGATTGAGACTAACTTCACTACTCTAGTAAACTCATTTTACTTTGACCAAAGTTAACTATAAAAGTAACTCTTGGAAAACAACAAGTAAAACTTGTAATGTATAAACTTGGGATAGACTTATGGTAAGAAAAGGTAAGACTATGGTGCCTTGCCCCAAAGGGCTTTGCACTTTGCAAGAATATTAGCTTGCATTGGTGTTAGCTTGCCTTGGTGGTTGATGTGATCAAAGTGCTCTTCTTCTTCTGGGTAGAATCCTTCCTCTTCCTGGTATTCTCCGGTACTAGCGTCTATACACGAATACGAGGATACAATCACCAAACAATACTTAAGTAGCCCTAATTAGCCTTAATGGCTCACTCCAAATGATCTAGCATCATTACTTAACATTGCTACTTAAAATTAGTCTAGGGTTTCTTACTTAGTGTTTGAGAATAACTTCTCTCCTTATATATGTAAATGATAGTTTCCATATATTTTTGAGAAATAATTTCCTCTCGTTGAATCTTCTTAAGATTTAATTTCCTCAAACAATTATACATGAAATCATGTTGACCTAAGTCAACCATTCATCATCATCATTTGAGGAATTGATTTAAATGAGGTAGAATACCTCATACCATTTAATAATGCTTATTATGATTTAAATTCACCAAGCATTTCATTTGAGAGTCTTTGACCAGGGGTCAATACTTCATATGAAAGTATTTGGGACAAGATTAAAATGAAGTTAACTACTTCATATGATTTGCATAATAGTTTTGGACAATATCACTTAAATAAACTAGCCATATTTACCATTAATTAAACTAGGGCATGATCATGCAAAGTGACCATACCATTTTCTTGCAGAAACAATTAGTGTAAGTCAATTGTGAGCTATTGGAGTAGGAATTATCTTAATATCTATTTTGGTTGATTTTTAATAATTATTTGAATATGGAAAAGTCCCTGCCTTGTTATTTATGTCACATTAATTCTACACAAGATTTTTAAGTGGGACCAGTGGGGTTGGATAGATCTTTTCATAAGCTTTCCAACAATATACAATTTGTTGAATTAGGTGCAGAAGATTTGAAACCATTTGAATTTGAATTGGACACTAGTTTGCATTTTAAAAGATTTGATTTAAACCAAATTTGAATTAACAGGCCACGCGGGAAAAGCTAAACGGGCCGGCCCAGCTACGCTTCAGCGCGTAACGGGCCGCCTGACAAGGGGCTCCACATGTTAGTGGGTTTTAAAACCCGAATCGGTACGGGAGAAGGCGGGCCGTTGGATTAAAACGCGATCGTGCGGCGGACGATCGTCGTCTTCTCTGACGAGAACGGCTTACGGGCGCGGCGAGGCAAGGGGGCCGACGGCGAGCAGCGACTCCGGCGAGCGGCAGCGTTGACGCGAGGCGAGGTTGTCGTCGATGGCAAGTGCGCTGGTACCAGTGGCTACTCCGATGGTGGCCGAAATCGACTGGTTCTTCTGCAGCACCGCCGCGAGCTTCAGCCGTCGATTGGCGGTCTACCAGTGACGATGTGGAGGGGAGAGAGGTCGAGGAGGATCAGGGAGAGGAGTGGAGCAGAATTGGTGTGGAGGAGGAGGTGCGGGAGAGGCTTAATTTATAGTGCGCGAGGTGGCCGTGGGGTGTGCGGCGAGGTCGACAGCAGAGCGGCGGCTCCGGTGTTGGAAGGGGGTCGGCGATGGCAGCACGAGATAGGAGGCGTCCAGGAGGTGCTAGGGCGCTTGCTAGCTAGGTGGGGGACGGTCTGGCGAGCGCGTGCGACTGCGAAGTTATGGCGGAAGGGTTGCGGGAAAACGGCGAGGTGGTCGTCGGCGACACGGCTCGCGCGAGCAGGGGAGCGTGTCCTGTGGGATCCTGGCGTGGTGGCGGAGCTCAACGCGTAGCATGGTGGTCCAGGGGAGGCTTGCTTCGGCGGCGTTGCACGTGGCCAGAGTCGCCGTGGCGTGCGCGCTGTGCGACGCGAGCGGCATGCTCTGGCAGACTTGGGCGCGCCAAATCCGGCGAGGGTCGACGTCCTTCTTGACAGCTGGTGAGGCTAGATGGTGTAGGATGGTGCTGTGGCAAGCTTGGGCATGGTGGCCAGTGTGGTGAGTGAAGGGGAGGAGAAGGAGAGGGACATGGCCGACATGGCCATGCCATGCTAGCATGGCTAGCTCCTCCTAGGCTTCCTGTGGGTTGGCTAGGGTGAGAGAGGTCAAGGGGACCAGAGAGAGTGATTTGGGGCAGGGTAGGGTTGAGTAGATCACTATTTCAAATAGTGTTGCATTGTTCCATATTTGTAATTTGATGTAATTTACCAAATTTGGTTTGATTCAAAAGGTGTCAAGATTTGGAAATGTTGTATTTAGTTGAGTTTTATTTGACAAGAGAAGATGAGAGGTGGTGGTGGAATTGTTTAAATCAAAGATTTGCAAAAATTGATAAGTGTGAGAATGTTCCACTTGATAAAATGTTGCAACTTTGGATGAGCATAGTATTTGATCTAAAAGGAATTTGGCAAGGTGATCTTTACAAAAAGTGTTCACCTTGATGTTGTCTTGGATGAGGTGCAAAGAGTTGAGAGAGTTTAGTTTGAAAATTTTGAATTGCAAGGGCTCAAATTAGTGATCAGACTAAAAATGGCAGATTTGACCATTATCACATGTGATCAAAATTTGAGTTTGAAATTGATTTGAATTGTGTTTCTCTGATTCCAACAGTTGTAATAAGTGTTTGGTATCATATTACAGCTAATGGTGAAGACCAAAATGGTCTAGGTCAAAGATTTAGAAAAATGGCATAAACCATATGTGAGGGTTTTGTGAATTTCCAACTTTTATTCTTTTATTTTTCTTTGCTTCATTTTGACAAGAGTGAGGTTTATTTGGTGTTAGATTGAGTTGGGTGAAAGGTTCACACTATTTAGAGGCAATGGAAGTGGCTAGGTCAAGATTTGATAATTTGGCTAAGTGCCACATATGCCTCTATGCATATGTTTGATTTCACTTTGTTGCTCACTTGAAATGGGTTGGTAGGTGCTTTGTTGAGTGTGTTGAGGTATTTCAATTCATCTACTCAAGGTAGACAAAGCAAAGCTCATCATTTTCAAAAAGTAGCCATAGGCTTGCATATACCTTTTTCTTAAATAAGATCTTTTCTTTTTATTTTATTTTTTCAAAGATTGATGACAAGAGGGATGAGGTTTAGGGTTTAGTAAGTTTTGCAATGGTTCACCACAATTTAGCAAAGTAAGAAGAGGTAGGGTTCAAGATTTATATATTAAGGCTATAGGCCCACATATGTTTTTTTTCTTTAATTTTGGGTTTCTCAAAATAGATCCAAAGTATTTTTGAGAGGGTTAGGGTTTAAGGTTTTTCTTATTTGATTTCTTTCTCTTTTAATTTTATTTGGTTTGTGATCTTCACTTGATCACTTTAGGGTTTTAGGTTTTATCACATAAGCATAATAACACTCATCATGGCAAAAACACCAGTAATAGGTATGAGCACTAAGCATAGCACTCTATGTAAGAAAAGTTTTTGTTGGTTCTCACTTTTGAAAAAAGGAAATTCATTTTCTCTTTGTTTTGAAAATTGGGGTGTTACAAGCATGAAGAGAAGTGGTTTTGGGTTTCAAACATGGAAATTTCAAAAAACTCCCAAAAACTTCATCTTAGAGTGACTTAGAACGATACATGCTTCCCTTTCATTTTCATGTTTTAAACTTGTTTAAATATTTGTCAAACCTAGGATTTGACCAAGATTCAAATGGGCATAAAATAAAAAAAAATCAGAAAAATGAAAAACAAAAGCAAATAGTCTTATTATGTCATATAGTAAGCATTCAAGTTGATAAACAAGGTTTGGACATATTCAAACCACACAAATCATGTATCTACCCCCTAACCCTTAACTCGGTTGAGCTTATTTTAAACTTCTTTAAATCATTGTCAAACCTAGGATTTGACCAAGATACAAATGGGCACAAAATAAAAAAAATTCAGAAAAATGAAAAACAAAAGCACATAGTCTTCTTATGTCATATCGTAAGCATTCAAGTTGATAAACAAGGTCTAGATATATCCAAACTAGACAAATCATGTATCTACCCCCTTGTCGATCTTATGAAGTCTAGCATGAAGAGAAGTCGTTTTGGGTTTCAAACATGGAAATTTCAAGAACAACCCAAAAGCTTCATTTTAGAGTTACTAAGAAGGATCCAGGCTAACCTTTTCATTTTCATGTTTTTAACTTGTTTAAATCCTAGTCAAATCTAGGATTTGACCAAGATTCAAATGGGTATAAAATAAAAAAATAGAAAAATGTAAAACCAAAGCACATAGTCTTCTTATGTCATATAGTAAGCATTAAAGTTGATAAACAAGGTCTAGACATATTCAAACTAGACAAATCATGTATCTACCCCCTGTCGATCTTATGAAGTCTAGCATGAAGAGAAGTTGTTTTAGGTTTCAAACATGGAAATTTCAAGAACATCCCAAAAGCTTCATTTTAGAGTTACTAAGAAGTATCCAGGCTAACCTTTTCATTTTCATGTTTTAAACTTGTTTAAATCCTGGTCAAATCTAGGATTTGACCAAGATTCAAATGGGTATAAAATAAAAAAATAGAAAAATGAAAAACCAAAGCACATAGTCTTCTTATGTCATATAGTAAGCATTAAACTTGATAAACAAGGTCTAGACATATTCAAACTAGACAAATCATATATCTACCCCCTAACCCCTAAACTCCGTCTTATGAAGTCAAGCATGAAGAGAAGTGGTTTTGGGTTTCAAATATGGAAATTTGAAAAAACTCCCAAAAACTTCATTTTAGAGTGACTAAGAAGGATACATGCTTCCCTTTTCATTTTCATGTTTTATACTTGTTTAAATCTTGGTCAAACCTAGGATTTTACCAAGATTCAAATGTGCATCAAAATTCCAAAAAATCAGAAAAATGAAATACCAAAGCACATAGTCTTTTTATGTCATATAGTAAGCATTAAAGTTGATAAACAAGGTCTAGACATATTCAAACTATACAAATCATGTATCTACCCCCTAACCCCTAAACTCTGTCTTATGAAGTTAAGCATGAAGAGAAGTGGTTTTGGGTTTCAAACATGGAAATTTCAAAAAACTCCCAAAAACTTCATCTTAGAGTGACTTAGAACGATACATGCTTCCCTTTCATTTGCATGTTTTAAACTTGTTTAAATATTTGTCAAACCTAGGATTTGACCATTCAAATGTGCATAAAATAAAAAATCAGAAAAATGAAAAACAAAAGCAAATAGTCTTATTATGTCATATTCTAAGCATTCAAGTTGATAAACAAGGTTTGGACATATTCAAACCACACAAATCATGTATCTACCCCCTAACCCTAAACTCGGTTGAGCTTATTTTAAACTTGTTTAAATCATTGTCAAACCTAGGATTTGACCAAGATGCAAATGGGCACAAAATAAAAAAAAATCAGAAAAATGAAGAACAAAAGCACATTGTCTTCTTATGTCATATCGTAAGCATTCAAGTTGATAAACAAGGTCAAGATATATCCAAACCAGACAAATCATGTATCTACCCCCTGTCGATCTTATGAAGTCTAGCATGAAGAGAAGTTGTTTTGGGTTTCAAACATGGAAATTTCAAGAACATCCCAAAAGCTTCATTTTAGAGTTACTAAGAAGGATCCAGGCTAACCTTTTCATTTTCATGTTTTTAGCTTGTTTAAATCCTGGTCAAATCCAGGATTTGACCAAGATTCAAATGGGTATAAAATAAAAAATAGAAAAATGTAAAACCAGAGAACATAGTCTTCTTATGTCATATAGTAAGCATTAAAGTTGATAAACATGGTCTAGACATATTCAAACTAGACAAATCATGTATCTACCCCCTAACCCCTAAACTCTGTCTTATGAAGTGAAGCATGAAGAGAAGTGGTTGTGGGTTTCAAGCATGGAAATTTAAAAAAAAACTCCCAAAAACTACATTATAGAGTGACTAAGAAGGATACATGCTTACCTTTTAATTTTCATGTTTTATACTTGTTTAAATCTTGGTCAAACCTAGGATTTGACCAAGATTCAAATGGGCATAAAAATTCAGAAAAAATCAAAACAATGAAAAACCAAAGCACTATAATAAATCTTGGTCAAACCTATTGCACGTGACTTGTGCTTACTGAAGTGTGGGACCTTGATACGTCTCAAACGTATCTATAATTTCTTATGTTGCATGCTAGTTTTATGACAATACCTACATGTTTTATTCATACTTTATATCATTTTGATGCATTTTCCGGCACTAACCTATTAACAAGATGCCGAAGCGCTAGTTCCTGTTTTCTGCTATTTTTGGTTTCAGAAATTCTACAAAGGAAATATTCTCGGAATTGGACGGAACAAAAGCCAAACCTCCTATTTTTCTGAGGGACACACGGAGCCAGAAGGGCAAGCTAGGGGGAGGCCCACGGCCTCCACACCATAGGCTGGGGCGACCAAGAAGGGGGGCACGCCGCCCTATGGGGTGGGCCCCTCGGGACTCCACCGACATCGCCCTTCCGCCTATATATTCCTCCGTCTCCGAAAACCCTAAAACAACCGACGATATTCCACGAAGAGTTCCGTAGCCGCCGCCATCGCGAAGACAAGTTTTGGGGGACAGAATCTCTGTTCCGGCACGCCGCCGGGATGGGGAATTGCCCCTGGAGTCATCTCCATCCACACCACCGCCATCTTCATCGCCATTGTTGTCTCCCATGATGAGGAGGGAGTAGTTCTCCCCCGAGGCTGAGGGCTCTACCGGTAGCTATGTGGTTCATCTCTCTCTCTCCCATGGTGTGATCATGAGCTTTGTATCACTATTAATCTACGCGCTACTCTTGTGATGTTATTAAAGTAGTCTATTCCTCCTCCATGATGTAAAGTTGATAGTGTGTGCATCATGTAGTACTTGGCGTAGGTTATGATTGTAATCTCTTGTAGATTACGAAGTTAACTATTACTATGATAGTATTGATGTGATCTATTCCCCCTTTCATAGCTATTGGTGACAATGTGTATACTATGTTAGTACTCGGTCTAAATTGCAACGGTCTATTATGCACTCTAGAGGTTACTTTAATATGAACTCCGGAAGTTATGGAGCTTGTTTACTCCGGCTTGAGGTGTGCTTTTGTAGCCCTACACAATGAATGGTGTTTGTTATCCAACAAGAGAGTGTTTGAGAGTAGCTTTATTTAATTATGTGATCATTGTTGAGAGTGTCCACTAGTGAAAGTATGATCCCTAGGCCTTGTTTCTAAGCATTGAAACACCGTTTCCAACAAGTTCTGCTACATGTTCACTTGCTGCCATTTTTATTTAAGATTGCAATTACTACTTATAATCATCCATATTACTTGTATTTCACTATCTCTTCGCCGAACTAGTGCACCTATACATCTGACAAGTGTATTAGGTGTGTTGGGGACACAAGAAACTTCTTGTATCTTAATTGCAGGGTTGCTTGAGAGGGATGTGGGGACCCCGGACTAGCTGTCCGAAATACCCTGTTATGCATTCAACTCACGATCCCATGATCAGTGCACCGTGAGCACATAACCGAACTGAATATCCAGAATTACATCATCCATTACAGTACCGAATAAAAGTCTTACAAAGCGGGGTCACATGACCCAGGCTTACATAAATGCCTCAACGGGCAAGTTCACAAAACACAGCAGCGGATACACTTCAACGTCGTCGGGCCCAAGTCATGCCTTAGATCCTACAGGCGTCTGACTCGGAGGGCGTCCTAGGTCGCATAGTCGTCATGATATCCTCCATCGTCTTCATAGTCCTCCTCATAGTCTGGCCAAGTTAATAGCCAGGGACAAAGCCGTAAGTACATTTGGAATTGTACTTGCAAACCATCATAAGAGGGGTGCAACATACTCTAACTAAAGAAGACAAGAGAGTAAGTCTAGTTTCTCTTGTGGATATAGCATGTGGAAGACAAATAGATTACATAGCATCCCGACTCCTCAAGTGAAGGGAACACTATGATTGTTCTATAGCATCTCTATATCTTTGTTAAAGAAGAGTTGCATCCTTTCATCTCAAGTGATGAACATGCGAGGGAAAACCTTTGACATCTCTATATCTTTGTTAAAGAAGAGTTCCCCACTTAGTCTTTATTTTCCACGACCATCTCCATATGGTCCACACACGCCCTTTTTCCGTACCACATCGGTACACATCCACACAACACTTTCTTTTCAAGACATTTGCTAAAATCAAAACACAAGCCCCGGTAAAGGTAGACCATTGCAACCCGTCCATGACCGAGGACGCGGCTATTCGAATAGATTTAACTCTGCAGAGCTTGCGCACTTTCCCCACAAGAACTGATAAATCCGCCGGGATCATCCCCGGATCGTCATACGAAAGTATGCGAGACTCGGATAACCAGTCATAGTCTTTCGCCCGTCTCCATTGGCACAAGTCCTTCCCTGCGGTCTTACCCCTTCCCGGCACCCCGGCAGCATACCTCCATTTGAGCATATCTCCGGCACCACGACAGAAGACCCTCAGTAATCGTCCGGCTATCAGTTAAGATAGTGTATTGCCTCCTCCAGAGCGCAACCCGGCATCGGAGGTCTTCGTGACCCTCCCTAGAAAGTTGTGAAGGGTGTTCATGCCAATTTCAACAGACTACGAACTAAGCCCGTGCCCATATTGGGTAATGTGGTTGCGCGAATGAAGTTGGGCTGGTGTACACATATACGCAGTGCCCCTTTTTAGAAAACACTTCTTTTTCCCCCAACACTTCGGTTGCTCAACCAACCACCATACACCACTTTCCCAAACACCTTTATCAAGATCTTTTGTTTTCATAAGCCATACACTTGGGTTAACTCACCCAAGGTTTTTATAAACATTTACAACAAGGTAAACCTTGAGGGGTTCCCATCCTATAGTCTCATGAGAAGGAACTACTACAACACCATGGCCGAGATGAAGGTCATCATGCCATGAGAGCATATGTGAGTGGCAAAAGGTGGCTCTCACTTGCATAAGGTATGCATGTAAGATGATAATATAGGGTGGATCAACTTTCAGATTTGGTGGTGCTATTATACATCTAGAGTGGGGTAGGTGTATCACTCTTTCAACAATCAAGAGGGTACACGACATACTTCTCTCAATTATGAGAATTACACCAAGCATCATGACTTTGGTACCTCTACTCAACAAAACGGGATGTGGTGTAAAAATCTAATTTGGAAAAGTACATGCTCATGTTGAGCACTCAAGAAGGCCCAAGGGAGTAGCACGGCAGTAACACCATGCATCCCTTCGCGTGTGAACCAAAATGGAAGATCACCACAAGGAACTATTCCTATTACAAACATACATAGACCAACATAGAGAGATAATCACATCAAATAGATAAGATGCTTAGGGATATTGATACGTCTCCGACGTATCGGTAATTTCTTATGTTCCATGCCACATTATTGATGATATCTACATGTTTTATGCACACTTTATGTCATATTCGTGCATTTTCTAGAACTAACCTATTAACAAGATGCCGAAGGGCCAGTTCCTGTTTTCTGCTGTTTTTGGTTTCAGAAATCCTAGTAACGAAATATTCTCGGAATCGGGCGAAATCAACGCCCAGGTTCCTATTTTGCCCGGAAGTATCCAGAACACACGAGAACCGCCAGAGAGGGGGCACAGGCCCACCAAACCCTAGGCCGGCGCGGCCAAGGGGGGCCCGCGCCCCCCTATAGTGTCGTCGTCCTGTTGACCTTCTGACGCCGCCTCTTCGCCTATATAAAGCCCCTCGACCTAAAACCTCGAGACGAAAAAGCCACGGTACGAGAAACCTTCCAGAGCCGCCGCCATCGCGAAGCCAAGATCTGGGGGACAGGAGTCTCTGTTCCGGCACGCCGCCGGGACGGGGAAGTGCCCCCGGAAGGCTCCTCCATCGACACCACCGCCATCTCCATCACCGCTGCTGTCTCCCATGTGGAGGGAGTAGTTCTCCATCGAGGCTCGGGGCTGTACCGGTAGCTATGTGGTTCATCTCTCTCCTATGTACTTCAATACAATAATCTCATGAGCTGCCTTACATGATTGAGATTCATATGATGATGCTTGTAATCTAGATGTCGTTATGCTAGTCAAGTGAATTTTACTTATGTGATCTCCGGAGACTCCTTGTCCCACGTGTGTAAAGGTGACAGTGTGTGCACCGTGTGGGTCTCTTAGGCTATATTTCACAGAATACTTATTCACTGTTATGAAGAGCATAGTGAAGTGCTTATTTATATCTCTTTATGACTGCAATGTGTTTTGTATCACAATTTATCTATGTGCTACTCTAGTGATGTTATTAAAGTAGTTTTATTCCTCCTGCACGGTGTAATGGTGACAGTGTGTGCATCCGTGTTAGTACTTGGCGTAGGCTATGATTATGATCTCTTGTAGATTATGAAGTTAACTATTGCTATGATGGTATTGATGTGATCTATTCCTCCTACATAGTGTGAAGGTGACAGTGTGCATGCTATGTTAGTACTTGGTTTAGTCGTGTTGATCTTTCATGCACTCTAAGGTTATTTAAATATGAACATTGAATTGTGGAGCTTGTTAACTCCGGCATTGAGGGTTCGTGTAATCCTACGCAATGGTGTTCATCATCCAACAAAAGGGTGTAGAGTATGCATTTATCTATTCTGTTATGTGATCAAAGTTGAGAGTGTCCACTAGTGAAAGTATGATCCCTAGGCCTTGTTCCTAAATACTGCTATCGCTGCTTGTTTACTATTTTACTGCGTTACTACTGCTGCGTTACTACTGATTGTTTACTGTCCTGGGCAAAGCACTTTTCTGGTGCCGTTGCCACTGCTCATATATATTCATACCACCTGTATTTCACTATCTCTTCGCCGAACTAGTGCACCTATTAGGTGTGTTGGGGACACAAGAGACTTCTTGCTTTGTGGTTGCAGGGTTGCATTAGAGGGATATCTTTGACCTCTTCCTCCCTGAGTTCGATAAACATTGGGTGATTCACTTAAGGGAAACTTGCTGCTGTTCTACAAACCTCTGCTCTTGGAGGCCCAACACTGTCTACAGGAAAAGGAGGGGGCGTAGACATCAGATATCAACAAATGACATCCAACCCACATCATTCAGAGTTCAAAGATGGCTTGCCTTGGTTGGCTTGTCCCTGGTCCTCCTCAAGTTCTTCACCAAAGTCCTCCCCTTCCACTTCTCCCTCGTTTGTATCTAGCGTCGCAAAAGTAAACGATGCATAAAATCAACACATAACTCAAGAAACAAGAATAAATAAAAGAAAAGGGAAAATATGCAGGGGAGTTGTTTGACAGTAACAAAGCATGTTTTGGCCATTTTTATAATCAAGAAGTATCAAGGTTTAATTATAAACATCAAACTATAGCTCTATCATTTTATGTGACACACATGCACTTATAACCAGAGATGAAAAATTACTAACAGAGGCTACTGGTATTTTTCCTGGATGTATAGTAACAAAATAAGACTAACCAAATTGGAATCATTCAAAAATATTTATTTTTCAATTTTTAAGGTCCAAATTACTATCCAGAAACAGAGATCATGTTTCATTTATTAAAATTCGCACAAAAATCCTAAAACTACAAGGCTAGTGGCATCAGAAAGGTAATTTCATACCGGTTCTAATGCAATTGGAATCACCTTAATCCGAGCTACCAAACTATTTTTATAAGGAAAACAGTACACTGGTTAGTTTCCATTTTTAATTTTTGTTTCTCAAATTTTCAAATAATTTAAACGGGCGGGAACGCCCTGGGCCGTGCAAGTGCTGCGCAGATGGGCCAGCCCAGTGGGGCTCTCCAGTTGCCAGTGAAAAAGAAGAAAAAAAAGAAAAAGAGAAAAAGGCCGGGGCCCGTGGCGGGCCAGGCAGGCCGACGTGGCCATGCACGCCGACGTGGCCGTGCATGCGCCATGCGTCCGCCCGATCTGGATCCGACGGCCCAGATCTGGCGCGTGCGCGACGTCTGAGGCGCTCGCCGGCGCGAAGGAAGAAAGGGGGCGGCCAGGGGCTTACCGGCGGCTGGCGATGGCGTGAATCGGTGCAGGTGGTGTGGTGGCGTAGGCGTGCGTCGGGTTCGTGCACGGGCGGCGTCCAGGGGCGTCTGCTCCTCCTCTGGCGACGTCAACGGCAGCACGGGCGGCGTCGGCTCGTCGTCAGCGTCGCCGTTCTGCCGCCGATCTGCGCGTCAGGGGTAGGGGAGCAGGGTTAGGATAAGCAGGAGAGGGTGCTGGTGTTGAGAGAGTGAGGAGAGGAGGCGTCGGTGGCGTCGCGGCGGTGACCACCTGCGCGTCACCCTCGCGGTGACCACGGCGGGATGGCGTCGGGCAGTGGTGGCAGCGGCTCGAGTGGCCACGGGTGGAGTGGGGCAGCCTAACGGCGCTGTGGAGGTGGGAGCTGAAGGGAGAGGGTGGCGTTT
Source organism: Lolium perenne (assembly GCF_019359855.2). NCBI lineage: Eukaryota > Viridiplantae > Streptophyta > Magnoliopsida > Poales > Poaceae > Lolium > Lolium perenne. The sequence continues at coordinate 49,549,746 of NC_067244.2, forward strand.
GGGCGGGTTTTATAGCCAGGCGGAGGAGCGGTGGTGGCGTGGGCGGTGGCGATGGCCAACAGGCGTGCAAGGGCTGGCGTCACCAGCTGGGCCCACGGTGATGTCGCCCTGGTGGCGTCAGCGATGGGAGGGAGCCGAGGCGGTGGGAGGGCAGTCGAGGCTGATGGCGCGTCGTGCGAGGCGACGCCATCATGTCTCCTGCCAGCGTGGCGCGCACGTGCGTTTAGGGCTAGGGTTTGGCGCGGGAGAGGGGGTGCTGGTGAGGTTTGGGCCAGAGAAGAGAGAAAGAGAGAGAGAGAGGGCCAGGGTTGGGCCAGGGTAGAGAGAGGGAGTGGTGGCGTCGGCCACGGCCCAAACCAGGGAAGAAAAAGAGAGGGAAGAGAGAAAGAAAATGAGAGGGGGAGGTTTCCCCTCTTGTCTCTCGGCCAAAACCCAAGAGAGAAAAGAGAGAGAAGAGAATGGGGCAGGGGCGAAAAAAAGAGAGAGGCCATGCCATGTGCAATGTGCCCAAGGGTGACAAGAAATCATGTGCACAAATGTGAAAATATTAGAGGACAAATAAAAAGGTGGTGATGGTGTTGTTGGTGCAACCTAAGGTGAATTGGTGGTGGTAAAGAGAAGAGGGTAGAATGTTCCCTCTCAACAAAGGTGGTGCTCACTACCCTAGGGTTAGGGTTTTTGAGGGGTGTAGTGCACTTAGAGGTGGTGCCATTAAAATTAAGCAGATCAAACCCTAAAAATTTAGAGAGTGGTGCAAAGACTAACCTAAAGGTGGGTGACACACATAACACACCAAGAAAAGTATTTGAGTTAATCTAAGTGAGAGTTCTAACCTACGCTCAATCACAAATGCTAAATAAAAAAATTTTGTTGGCTCAAATTTTTAACTTGGAAAAATATGCAGGCTTTTGAAAAATGGGGTGTTACAAGGGATATCTTTGACCTCTACCTCCCTGAGTTCACTAAACCTTGGGTGATTCACTTAAGGGAAACTTGCTGTTGTTCTACAAACCTCTGCTCTTGGAGGCCCAACACTGTCTACAGGAATAGAAGCGTGCGTAGACATCAAGCTATTTTCTGGCGCCGTTGCCGGGGAGGTAAGGTAAAAGATATTCACATCCTCCGACTACTAAGCTATTTCCTAGCACCATTGCCGGTGTGTGAGTGCTCGAAGTTATTTCCTTTAGATCCTGCAATTATATCTTTTTGTTTCTTGTTTTTATTTTCACTAGTTAGGCTTAAAGGAAAACAACAAAAAATAGAGATCTTTATGAACTTTATATTGAATTAGGAGATGATGTGTTTGAAGAGAGAATTAAAAAACCCATGTAACTTTGTTTGCAAAATAGTTGTAGCAATGTTATTAGCATGAACTCTTTGAACACTATTATTTCTAATCTACGGAAAATTCTAAGCTTGGGGAAGCTGGTTTTGATGAGCATGATATTTTTAGTCCCCCATGCATGGAGGAGAAAATTTACTTTGATGATACTTTGCCTCCCATTAATGATGATTATAATGATAGTGGTATTTTGGTGCCACCTACTATGGAGGATAAAGTTTATTATGATTATACCATGCCTGCAATTTATGATGATTACAATGATGGTTGTGATAGTTTTACTCCCACTATTACTAATAAAATTGATTATGCTTATGTGGAGGGTAATGATACTTTTATGCACGTGAACAAGAATGCTTTATGTGATATTTATATTGTTGAGTTTGTTCATGATGCTACTGAAAGATATTATGAGAGAGGGAAACATGGTTATATGCATCTTAATAATAATAAGTTTCCCCTCTTTATGTTGAGAATCTTGAAGTTGCGTTTGTGCTGCCTTTATATGCTTGTTGCATTATGCTTACATGACTTGTTTATTTACAAGATTCCTATGCATAGGAAGCGGGTTAGGCTTAAATTTGTTTCATACTTGCTTTTTGATGCTCTCTTTGCTTCAACTCTCATCCTTATGTGAGCATCATTAAAATTACTGAGTCCATCTTAATGGCTATAAAGAAAGCACTTCTTGGGAGAGAACCCATTTTTTTATTTTGCTACTGTTTTGTTGTGTCTTGGAAGTTGTGACTACTGTAGCAACCTCTCCTTATCTTTATTTTATTGCATTGTTCTGCCAAGTAAAGTCTTTGATAGTAAAGTTGATACTAGATTTGGATTTCTGCGCAGAAACAGATTTCTAGCTGTCACGAATTTGAGTAGATCTCTCTGTAGGAAACTCTAAAACATCGGCGAAAATTCATGAGTAATCCTCAGATATGTACGCAACTTTCATTAAATTTGAGATTTTTCATCTGAGCAAGTTAAGTGCCTCAAAAAATTCATCTTTACGGACTGTTCTGTTTTGACAGATTTTGCCTTTTATTTCACATTGCCTCCTTTGTAGGGATGCGTTGCATAGATAACAAAAATTTTCCTACCGCGAGAACGCAATCCAAGCCAAGATGCAATCTAGAAGACGGGAGCAACGAGGGGATGATCAAGACTAACCCTTGAAGATTTCCAAAGCCTATAAGAGTAGGCTCTTATTGCTGCGGTAGACGATCACTTGCCGCTTGCAAAAGCGCGTAGAAGATCTTGATCACGGTGCCACGATCGGGCAGCACCTCCGTACTCGGTCACACGTTCGGTGTTGATGACGACATCCTTCTCCCCGTTCCAGCGGGCAGCGGAAGTAGTAGATCCTCCTCGGAATCCCGGCAGCACGACGGCGTGGTGGCGGTGTTGATGGAGATCTCCGGCGGAGCTTCGCTAAGCATATGCGGGAGAGGTGGTGGAGGAGGGGTGCTAGGGTTTGGGAAGAGGGGCGCCGGCTAGGGCACCCTTGAGGGGTGCGGCCATGGTGGTGGCTTGAGTGGCCGGCCAGCCCCTCTCTCCCCCTCTTTATATAGGTGGAAGCCCCAAGGTTTAGGTCAAAGTGTCCGAATAAGACCCCAACAAAAAACCTTCCAAGTGTCCAAACCTAGGGGGAGTGGGACTCCCCCCTTTCCTTGGTGGGGTGGCCGGCCACCATGGTGGGGAGTCCACTTGGGACTCCTCCTCCCTTAGGCTGGCCGGCCAAGGTGGGTGGAGTCCCTCTGGGACTCCACCTTCCATCCTTATTTCTTCCGGACTTTTCTAGAACCTTCTAGAACCTTCCGTAGAACCTTCCGGATCATTTTAAATCTTATAAAATGATTTCCTATATATGAATCTTATTCTCCGGACCATTCCGGAACTCCTCGTCATGTCCTGGATCCCATCCGATACTCCAAACAAAACTTCGAACTCCATTCCATATTCCATATCTACTTTAAACGACATCAAACCTTAAGTGTGTCACCCTACGGTTCGTGAACTATGTAGACATGGTTGAGACTTCTCTCCGACCAATAACCAATAGCGGGATCTGGAGATCCATAATGGCTCCCACATATTCAACGATGACTTAGTGATTGAATGAACCATTCACATACGATACCGATTCCCTTTGTCACGCGATATTTTACTTGTCCGAGGTTTGATCATCAGTATCTCTATACCTCGTTCAACCTCGTCTCATGACAAGTACTCTTTACTCGTACCGTGGTATGTGGTCTCTTATGAACCTATTCATATGCTTGCAAGCTATTAGACGACATTCCACCGAGAGGGCCCAGAGTATAACTATCCGTCATCGGGATGGATAAATCCCACTGTTGATCCATATGCCTCAACTCATACTTTCCGGATACTTAATCCCACCTTTATAACCACCCATTTACGCAGTGGCGTTTGATTTAATCAAAGTACCTTTCCAGTATAAGTGATTTACATGATCTCATGGTCATAAGGACTAGGTAACTATGTATCGAAAGCTTATAGCAAATAACTTAATGACGTGATCTTATGCTATGCTTAATTTGGGTGTGTCCATTACATCATTCATACAATGACATAACCTTGTTATTAATAACATCCAATGTTCATGATCACGAAACCATGATCATCTATTAATCAACAAGCTAGTTATACAAGAGGCTTACTAGGGACTCTTTGTTGTTCACATAACACACATGTATCAATGTTTCAGTTAATACAATTATAGCATGGTATGTAAACATTATCATAAACACAAAGATATATTATAATAACCATTTTATTATTGCCTCTTGGGCATATCTCCAACAGTCTCCCACTTGCACTAGAGTCAATAATCTAGTTTACATTTGTAAAGATATAACACCTTGGCCTTCCGGTGCTTTATCATGTTTTGCTCACGGGAGAGGTTTTAGTCAACGGATCTGACATGCTCAGAACCGTATGTATTTTGTAATTCATTTGCGTCTCAACGCATCACTCATTTCCAAATGAGTCGGCATTAAATATGTTTTGTCTTCTGGTGGAACCTTAATTCCGCGGTCTGAAATATGTCACTAATATTGTCACACACAATATAGCTTCAAAGTTCTGACACTATCGGAACTACACCAAGTTCTCAAAGAACTTCTTGACTTAACATCCTCAGTCATTGTCAAAACAATGACATACTCTGCCTTTCGTTTGTAGAATCCGTCACAATATTTAGAACTCTTCTAAATCTAACATAGACAACTTCTAACTCATTGTGCTACCTTTTAAACAACACTTAGTCAAATTTGAGATTTGAAATTATATTTTATATGTGACAAAACCAATATCGGTGTAACACCTTACAGCGATTTGTTTGTCATTTCTCCATACAAAATTATATATATATATATATATACTTGGTTCTTCTTAAGTACTCAAGAATATTCTTACTGTTTTTCAATGATCATCACATGAATCATTCTGGTACATGCTCATAACACTTTTAGAGCATAGGACATCTGATTGTGTACATATTATTCGTGATCTATAATCACTCATGTGTTTTTACTCATTGAGTGTCAGATACACTCAAGTCTTGTTAAACCTTCACATGACAAGAACATTTTCTTAATATTTCTATATTGAACTACTTCAATATCCATCCTATGTACTTTGACTTAAACTTATTTATGTGTTTTAATCTATCTTCATAGATCTTGACACTAAATTTGTTTCAGTCCATATCCTTTCATTGAAGTTAATTCTCAATGAAATCTTTTAATCAAGTATATAATTACATCATTTATAACCAACTATATGTCATCTACATAAAGTATTATAAATATGTCTCAGCGCTCCCACTTAATTTCTTGCAAATGCAAGCCTCTTCATCGTCTCTGATGAAATCAAAAACTCTTTGACTATTTCATCTGGTGAAGATTCCAACTCCGTGATACTCATTTCATCCAATTGAAGTTCGTATACCTATCTAGTATTCTAAGGACTAGCAAAACAATTGGTTGTATCTTGTATACACCTTTAATACACACTTCTGTTAAGTAGTGTATTTTGCCATCCCACTAGCAAATCTCATAAAGAAATATGTAGCGATTTCTAGAACAATCCACATAGACAATAAGCATCGCTACGGAAGATATAATCTTATCGTAGTAAACTCTTTGAACTTTGTTGTAAACAACTTTTCAACAAGTCGAGCTTCTTCAAGGATATTTCATCCAAGTCCATCAATTTTACAGATCTATTTACTTTCAAAAAGTATTCATCTATCTTGGATTTCATGGTGTATAGCCATTTTAACGGAGTCAGGGCCCATCATAACTTCTTTGTTTGTAGTTGGTCTATCATTGTTCAAAATCAATGCTTTGTCCACAAATCATTTATTTGATCACAAAGTAAACCATACCTACAAGGTTCAATATGTGCTTTGCTCTCCATGGCTAAAACACTTTGTAGTCATGGGAGCCATGATCGTCGTGGCCACTTCCGAAACCATTTCCAATGCTGCGCTACTATGATCATTATGCTCAGGTTCATAAACCTTATCAAGTTCTATTGTCCTCCCACTCAAAAACTTCGCTAGAAACAATTTCTTGGAAATAAGAAACATTGACAAACACTTTTGTCTTTGTCTACATAGTGGGAAGAATTCCCAATCAATTCTCTGGGATAACCAACAAAGACATTCATCCGATTTTGGTTGTAAACTTATTTACTTATGCTATGCATACCAAAATTTTAAGAAAAGACTATTAGGGTTCATACCCATGCCATAACTCGTATGGTGTCATTTCTACGGATCATGATGATGCTTTATTCAGTGTAAAAGCGGTAGTCACTAAAGCATAATCCACAAAATATAATGGCATCAATATTTTATCTCAACATTAATCCAACAAGATTTGGATACGTCTTTTGGATACTTCATCATCACTATGATACTCCAAGAAATGTGAGTTGTAGAACAACTTCATAATTCTCTTAGATGTTCGCTAAAACTCGTAATTCAAATATTTCCACCATGATCCAATCATAGATATTTGACTTTTCTATTACGATGATTTCCACTTCATGCTGAATTTATTAAATGTTTCAAACTTTTTCCTTATCGAATATATCCACATATATATACTCAATTCATTGTTTGAAGTTTTCATGAAGTAGAAGAATCTCCCGCACACAACTATGCCTAGTGAACCACATACATCATCATGTATTTTTCCACTAAGTTTGTTGCCCGTTCAACTCTTGGCCTATGAACGGTATTTTAATCATTCTCTTTAGAAAAGATTTGCAAGCGCCAAATGATTCAAAAAATCAAATGACTCCAAAAATCCATTTGCATGGAGTTCCTTCATGCGTTCCTTTCTAACATGACCTAAATGGCGGTTCCACAAATAAGTGGAATTCAAATCATTTGCCTTATGGCATTTTAGCGCCATGTTATATATGTGTGTTTCACCATTAATATTTATAATAACTTATCCATCGTACATGGAGTAATGTCATAATTTAAACAACTCATTGTTTTTATTTGACCAAAGCAAAATAACAATTATTAAGTTCTTTATTATAAATTCTAAGGGCTAGATAGAATGCCAACGACGAACATAATAACACTTTATTTTGTTCCAGACTTGCATTCCTATCATGTTCCTTGTCAGTCACTTAGGCCATTGTATTCTTGTATTGCGTTGTTTTGTATGACACTTCATACCAACCAATATATAACTAATACCCAAGAATTTCATAGTGTGACCTAACTAGGAATATAACCATAACATGTATATCATTTATATACACCTGAGCTAGACATTCTAGTCTTTTCTTGCTTTCTGCCAATAATCTTTTGTAGTTTCTCTTTTAGCTTTCCTCATTATTCAGAAAAACACATCAACTTCAATAACTTCTCGGTTTGTTGGTCAAATACCAATAACCTTGAGGTTCTTACTTTGAAGTTGATCATCATATGACAAGTGTTCCGGATTTCACTATTAGTAACCTTGTAATATGATGAACAATTTCACTCATAATTTTATCCATTGTATCATGATGACTTTCTGAGACCATGTCTGTACATGCTAGGCTCATAAAGTTTTAACCTTGGTATTCGCATGTGCAAATCTGGCTTGCACCTGTTGTATGCACACGTAGAATCTATAACATCCGATCATCACGTGATGCTTCGAAACGATGAGTCATAGCAACGGTGCATACTAAGGACGATCACTTCATGGATATGCGAATATCGTTAGTGCCCCAATAGTTGGAGGATTGGGACGCCTTGCGTCTTCGACCTTCGTACATTCCCATAAATCTTATGAGTTTATGTAGTCTCACCAAATTATATTCTATCATCTTGCAATAAGGTCTTAGATATCACATATATCTCATACCTTGATTATTTCTGAAAACAAAATTTTCAGCTCCTGACTTTTCAAACAGATTTGAACTTCAAGTTTCATGGAGACAAGATAATTTAGGTACTAATTGAAACCATAGCTCTTTGAATCAACAATGTGAGGTTTACTAAAAGTTTGCAATAGGACTTAATCAATTCTTGATTCTTTAACAATACGGTACCAATCCGTAAAGTTTCTTGTCAGATTTTAACAGTATTTCTATCTCAATAGCAAGACTAGCGCATGGTAGAAAAACGGATGCCAATATTACAAAATTAATTCAAAATACTACTCAGACTAAGTTTATGATAATAAGTTCATGTTTTAATCTAATTACTAATGAACTCCCACTTAATACAACATCCCTCATAGTTGTTAAGTGGTACACGATCCAAATTCACTACACCAAAACCGATCATCACGTGAGATGATGTAGCTTCAATGGTGAACATCAACATGTTGATCATATCATCCATATGACTCGTGTTCAACCTTTCGGTTTCCGTTGTCCCGAGGCCATGTCTGTACATGCTAGGCTCGTCAAGCAAACCCAAGTATTCCGCGTGTGCAACATGGCTTACACCTGTTGTATGTTGAGTTTATCACACCCGATCATCACGAGATGCTTCAAAACGACGAACAATGCAACGGTGCATACGAGGGGAGAACACTTTATTATCTTGATATTAATGTGAGGGATCATCTTATAATGCTACCGTCGCAATCTAAGCAAAATAAGATGCATAAAGGATTAACATCACATGCAGTTCATATGTGATATGATATGGCCCTTTTGTCTTTGCGCCTTTGATCTTCATCTCCAAAGCACGAACATGATCTCCATCATCAACGGGCATGATCTCCATCATCGTCGGCGTAGCGTCAAGGTTCATGGCGCCGTCTTCATGGTTGTTCACCTCATGTAGCAACTATTACAACTACTTTGAAATACTACTCAACATGAAATTTAAAGACAACCATAAGGCTCCTGCCGGTTGCCACAATACAATAATGATCATCTCATACATATTCATCATCACATTATGGCCATATCACATCACCAAACCCTGCAAAAACAAGTTAGACGTCTCTAATTTGGTTTGCATATTTTACGTGGTTTAGGGTTTTCGAGTAAGATCTAATCTACCTACGAACATGAACCACAATGGTGATACTAGTGTTGTCAATAGAAGAGTAAATTGAATCTTCACTATAGTAGGAGAGACAGACACCCGCAAAGCCTCTTATGCAATACAAGTTGCATGTCGAACGAGGAACAAGTCTCATGAACGCGGTCATGTAAAGTTAGTCCGAGCCGCTTCATCCCACTATGCCACAAAGATGCAAAGTACTCAAACTAAAGATAACAAGAGCATCAACACCCACAAAACCATTGTGTTCTACTCGTGCAACCATCTATGCATAGACACGGCTCTGATACCACTGTAGGGATGCGTTGCATAGAAAACAAAAAATTTCCTACCGCGAGAACGCAATCCAAGCCAAGATGCAATCTAGAAGACAGGAGCAACGAGGGGATGATCAAGACTAACCCTTGAAGATTTCCAAAGCCTATAAGAGTAGGCTCTTATTGCTGCGGTAGACGATCACTTGCCTCTTGCAAAAGCGCGTAGAAGATCTTGATCACGATGCCACGATCAGGCAGCACCTTCGTACTCGGTCACACGTTCGGTGTTGATGACGACGTCCTTCTCCCCGTTCCAGCGGGCAGCGGAAGTAGTAGATCCTCCTCGGAATCCCGGTAGCACGACGGCGTGGTGGCGGTGTTGATGGAGATCTCCGGCGGAGCTTCGCTAAGCATATGCGGGAGAGGTGGTGGAGGAGGGGTGCTAGGGTTTGGGAAGAGGGGCGCCGGCTAGGGCACCCTTGATGGGTGCGGCCATGGTGGTGGCTTGAGTGGCCGGCCAGCCCCTCTCTCCCCCTCTTTATATAGGTGGAAGCCCCAAGGTTTAGGTCAAAGTGTCCGAATAAGACCCCAACAAAAAACCTTCCAAGTGTCCAAACCTAGGGGGAGTGGGACTCCCCCCTTTCCTTGGTGGGGTGGCCGGCCACCATGGTGGGGAGTCCACTTGGGACTCCTCCTCCCTTAGGCTGGCCGGCCAAGGTGGGTGGAGTCCCTCTGGGACTCCACCTTCCATCCTTATTTCTTCCGGACTTTTCTAGAACCTTCTAGAACCTTCCGTAGAACCTTCCGAATCATTTTAAATCTTATAAAATGACTTCCTATATATGAATCTTATTCTCCGGACCATTCCGGAACTCCTCGTGATGTCCTGGATCCCATCCGAGACTCCGAACAAAACTTCGAACTCCATTCCATATTCCATATCTACTTTAAACGACATCAAACCTTAAGTGTGTCACCCTACGGCTCGTGAACTATGTAGACATGGTTGAGACTTCTCTCCGACCAATAACCAATAGCGGGATCTGGAGATCCATAATGGCTCCCACATATTCAACGATGACTTAGTGATCGAATGAACCATTCACATACGATACCGATTCTCTTTGTCACGCGATATTTTACTTGTCCGAGGTTTGATCATCAGTATCTCTATACCTCGTTCAACCTCATCTCATGACAAGTACTCTTTACTCGTACCATGGTATGTGGTCTCTTATGAACCTATTCATATGCTTGCAAGCTATTAGACGACATTCCACCGAGAGGGCCCAGAGTATATCTATCCATCATCGGGATGGACAAATCCCACTGTTGATCCATATGCCTCAACTCATACTTTCCGGATACTTAATCCCACCTTTATAACCACCCATTTACGCAGTGGCGTTTGATGTAATCAAAGTACCTTTCCAGTATAAGTGATTTACATGATCTCATGGTCATAAGGACTAGGTAACTATGTATCGAAAGCTTATAGAAAATAACTTAATGACGTGATCTTATGCTATGCTTAATTTGGGTGTGTCCATTACATCATTCATACAATGACATAACCTTGTTATTAATAACATCCAATGTTCATGATCACGAAACCATGATCATCTATTAATCAACAAGCTAGTTATACAAGAGGCTTACTAGGGACTCTTTGTTGTTCACATAACACACATGTATCAATGTTTCAGTTAATACAATTATAGCATGGTATGTAAACATTATCATAAACACAAAGATATATTATAATAACCATTTTATTATTGCCTCTTGGGCATATCTCCAACATCCTTTACTGTGTTTGAGTGGATTTCTTTGCTCCATTAAATTTCAGAAGCCTTGGGTAATGTCCAGAAGTGTTGGGAATGATTGTGTCCTCGCTGAACATGTGAATTTTTGATTATGCACTAACCCTCTAATGAGATAGTTTCGAGTCTGGTGTGAAGGAAGTTTTCAAGGGTCAAGAGAGGAGGATGATATAATATGATCAAGAAGAGTGAAAATTCTAAGCTTGGGGATGCCCCCGTGGTTCATCCCTGCACATTTCAAGAAGACTCAAGCATCTAGGCTTGGGGATGCCCAAGGCATCCCCTTCTTCATCAACAACTTATCAGGTCACCTCTAGTGAAACTATATTTTTATTCCGTCACATCTTATGTGCTTTACTTGGAGCGTTTGTGTGTTTTATTTTCGTTTTGTTATTTTCATTCTATGAATAAATTCGGATCATATCAATCCATGTGTGGGAGAGAGACACGCTCCGCTTTTTCATATTGAACACTAGTGTTCTTAGTTTTACTTTTAATGTTCATGGCAAAAGTTAAAAGCTGCTGCATTTACTGCTATTTAGTTGGAAACAGAAAATTCTTCATGTGGTAATTGGTATATGGTCTTGAATAATTTGATACGTGACAATTGTTTTGAGCTCTCAAATAGATCATGTTTAAGCTCTTGCATCATGTAGTTTGAACCTATTAGTGGAGAACTACCGTAGAGCTTGTTGAAATTTGGTTTGCATGATTGGTCTCTCTAAAGTCTAGATATTTTCTGGTAAAAGTGTTTGAGCAACAACGAAGACAGTGTAGAGTCTTATAATGCTTGCAATATGTTCTTATGTAAGTTTTGCTGTACCGGTTCATACTTCTGTTTGCTTCAAACAACCTTGCTAGCCAAAGCCTTGTACTGAGAGGGAATGCTTCTCGTGCATCCAAAACCTTGAGCCAAAACTTATGCTATTCGTGTCCACCATAACTACCTACTATGTGGTATTTCTCTGCCATTCCAAGTAAATTGCTTGCGTGCAACCTTTAAAATTTCATTCCTTGACTTTGCAATATATAGCTCATGGGAAAGTAGCTTAAAAACTATTGTGGTAAAGAATATGTCGCTTATGTATCTTATTTCTTATAAGTTGCTTGTTGAGCGGTAACCATGTTTCTGGGGACGCCATCAACTGTTACACTTTTGTTGAATATCATGTGAGTTGCTATGCATGTTCGTCTTGTTGTAAGTAAGGGTGATTTGCCATGAGTTGAATGGTTTGAGTATGCATATTGTTAGAGAAGAACATTGGGCCGCTAACCAAAGCCATGTATCATGGTGGAAGTTTCAGCTTGGACATTAATCCTCAATCTCTTATGAGAATATTATCTGGTGTTGAATGCTTAAGCATTAAAGAGGAGTCCATTATCTGTTTTCTATGTTGTCCCGGTATGGATGTCCTCAAGTTGAGATTTATCAAAAACGAGAAATCAAATGCGATCTATCCCCTTGGACCTTTGTACAGGTGGCATAGAGGTACCCCTTTGTGACACTTGGTTGAAACATATGTAATGCAATGATAATCCATGGAAATCCGAGCTAATTAGGACAAGGTGCGAGCACTATTGGTATTCGATGCATGAGGCTTGCAACTTATAGGATGTTTTATGCATAACACATATGAATTATTACTACCGTTGACAAAATTGTTTCCATGTTTTCAAAATAAAAGCTCTAGCACATGAGTAATCCCTGCTTCCCTCTGCGAAGGGCCTTTCTTTTTACTTTATGTTGAGTCAGTTTACCTACTTCTTTCCATCTTAGAAGCAAACACTTGTGTCAACTGTGTGCATTGATTCCTACATACTTGCTTATTTGCACTCATCATATTACTTTGTGTTGACAATTATCCATGAGATATACATGTTGAAGTTGAAAGAAATTGCTGAAACTTATATCTTCCTTTGTGTTGCTTCAAAACCTTCTATTAAGAATTTATTGCTTTATGAGTTAACTCTTATGCAAGACTTATGATGCTTGTCTTGAAAGTACTATTCATGAAAAGTATTTGCTATACGATTCAGTTGTTTAGTCATTATCTTTACCATTGCTTTGAATCAATTCATTCATCTCATATACTTTAAAATAGTATTGATCAAGATCATGTTGGTAGCATGTAACTTCAGAAATTATCCTTTTTATTGTTTACCTACTCGAGGGCGAGTAGGAACTAAGCTTGGCGATGCTTGATACGTCTCAAACGTATCTATAACTTCTTATGTTCCATGCTAGTTTTATGACAATACCTACATGTTTTATTCATACTATATATCATTTAGATACATTTTCCGGCACTAACCTATTAACAAGATGCCGAAGCGCCAGTTCCTGTTTTCTGCTGTTTTTGGTTTCAGAAATTCTACACAGGAAATATTCTCGGAATTGGACGAAACAAAAGCCAAACCTCCTATTTTTCCGAGGGACACACGGAGCCAGAAGGGCAAGCCAGGGGGAGGCCCACGGCCTCCACACCATAGGCTGGGGCGGCCAAGAAGGGGCGTGCGCCGCCCTATGGGGTGGGCCCCTCGGGACTCCACCGACATAGCCCTTCCGCCTATATATTCCTACGTCTCCGAGAACCCTAAAACAACCGACGATATTCCACGAAGAGTTTCGTAGCCGCTGCCATCGCGAAGACAAGTTTCGGGGGACAGAATCTCTGTTCCGGCACGTCGCCGGGACGGGGAATTGCCCCCGGAGTCATCTCCATCGACACCACCGCCATCTTCATCGCCATTGCTGTCTCCCATGATGAGGAGGGAGTAGTTCTCCCCCGAGGCTGAGGGCTCTTCCGGTAGCTATGTGGTTCATCTCTCTCTCCCATGGTGTGATCTTTATGTGATCATGAGCTTTGTATCACTATTAATCTATGTGCTACTCTAGTGATGTTATTAAAGTAGTCTATTCCTCCTCCATGATGAAAGTTGACAGTGTGTGCATCATGTAGTACTTGGCGTAGGTTATGATTGTAATCTCTTGTAGATTATGAAGTTAACTATTACTATGATTGTATTGATGTGATCTATTCCCCCTTTCATAGCTATTGGTGATAGTGTGTATGCTTTGTTAGTACTCGGTCTAAATTGCAACGGTCTATTATGCACTCTAGAGGTTACTTTAATATGAACTCCGGAAGTTGTGGAGCTTGTTTACTCTGGCTTGAGGTGTGCTTTTGTAGCCCTACACAATGAATGGTGTTTGTTATCCAACAAGAGAGTGTTTAAGAGTAGCTTTATTTAATTATGTGATCATTGTTGAGAGTGTCCACTAGTGAAAGTATGATCCCTAGGCCTTGTTTCCAAGCATTGAAACACCGTTTCCAAAAAGTTCTGCTACATGTTCGCTTGCTGCCATTTTTATTTCAGATTGCAATTACTACATATAATCATCCATATTACTTGTATTTCACTATCTCTTCGCCGAACTAGTGCACCTATACATCTGACAAGTGTATTAGGTGTGTTGGGGACACAAGAGACTTCTTGTATCTTAATTGCAGGGTTGCTTGAGAGGGATATCTTTGACCTCTACCTCCCTGAGTTCGATAAACCTTGGGTGATTCACTTAAGGGAAACTTGCTGCTGTTCTACAAACCTCTGCTCTTGGAGGCCCAACACTGTCTACATGAATAGAAGCGTGCGTAGACATCAGACCACACGCATGGGCACCACACGTAAGTGACAGACCTGTTGGTGTAAAAACTCGGTTGATTATTATAGAGCATTAGAACAAAGTTTCCTATGGATTCAAGGGTAGGATATCCAAGTTAACTCATTTACATGACATTATTTTTTCCATGAAGAAAAGTTAACACATCTATCAATTGGTACATTTTGGAGTGACTAAGAGGATCCAGGCTTACTTATTCGTTTTCACATGTTAAACTTGTCTAAATCTTGGTAAAACCTAGGATTTGACCAAGATTAAAATGGGCAGAAAATTAAAAAATAAAGAAAAATGAAAAACCAAAGCACATAGTCTTGTTATGTTATATAGTAAGCATTAAAGTTGATAAACAAGGTCAAGACAAATTCAAACCAAACAAATCATGTATCTACCCCTAACCCTAAACTCTGTCTTATGAAGTCAAGCATGAAGAGAAGTGGTTTTGGGTTTCAAACATGGAAATTTCAAAAACCTCCCAAAAGCTTCATTTTAGAGTTACTAAGAAGGATATAGGCTTCCCTTTTCATTTTCATGTTTTAAACTTGTTTAAATCCTGGTCAAACCTAGGATTTGACCAAGATTCAAATGGGCATAAAATAAAAAAAACAGAAAAATGAAAAACCAAAGCACATAGTCTTCTTATGTCATATAGTAAGCATTAAAGTTGAGAAACAAGGTCTAGCTAGACATATTCAAACTATACAAATCATGTATCTACCCCCTAACCCCTAAACTCTGTCTTATGAAGTAAAGCATGAAGAAAAAGTGGTTTTGGGTTTCAAACATGGAAATTTCAAAAACCTCCCAAAAGCTTCATTTTAGAGTGACTAAGAAGGATACAGGCTTCCCTTTTCATTTTCATGTTTTAAACTTGTTTAAATCATTGTCAAATTAACTTAGGATTTGACCAAGATTCAAATGGGCATAAAAATTCAGAAAAAATCGAAAGAATGAAAAACCAAAGCACATAGCATTCTTATGTCATATAGTAAGCATTCAAGTTGATAAACAAGGTGTAGACATATTCAAACTAGAAAAATCATGTATATATCTACCGCTAACACTAAACTGTCTTATGAAGTCAACTGCCGGGGGGATGACCCCTGGCATGCCAAAGGCATGCCAAACCGGATGGTGTGAGCCATCGAGCTACCTGTTTAAAGATTGTTCCGGAAAACAAAGGTTGGATCGTGGTTAAGTGAACCATACCGGTATCCCAGGAGGGGTATACCGGAACCGGCAAAGAAGGTATCGGATTACCGGTACAGGCTACACTGTAGCACGTCGGTAGGACTGGTCAAAGATGCTCTAAAGAGCTAGAAGACAAAGATGAGCGAAGCACTTCAACTTTAAACGAAGGCATGACGCCAAAAGCAGAAGATGACGTAAAAGGTACCGGAAGATGTCACCGTTCCTGATTAAAGGTTTACCGGTGTCATCCGGGCCAAAGTGGCTTTGTAAAGTAGTTTGTCTAGTCAAAGATGCCATTAGGGTTTCCTAGGGTTTCTTCCCCTGTAAGCCACCCTCTCCCCTATATAAGGAGAGGGAGCACCCCCTTGTGCGAAAACGAGAGGATAGAGATAGAGTTGTTACTAGATTGACAACTGTTAGAGAGCACTTGTACTGTACATCTTCAACCTCAGGCCAAGGCCAAGTTCATCAATAAAGATACCGGAATCCATCCGGAGTTCATCCCATTCTTACCAAAACCCTTCCCCGAATCCTCTAGCGCACGTTCGGCCCCAAGTTAAGCCATCCCATGGCATCTGTCTGTTCACCATGACGACAGTTGGCGCCCACCGTGGGGCCAGCAGCTGCGCTTGCTGGAGTACATATTTGGGCGGGCCTTCTCACCATCGCCGGCGAGCGTGTCGTCACCGCGCTCGTCGACCGCGTCCTCGACATGGACTTCATCAATGACAACACGGGCTGCTTCGCCAACGGAGGTAAGTTCCCTATGAACGGTCGCGTCATCGAGTTTGGGAGCTTCTGCGTCTACTACGGCACCGTCCCAGAGCGCTAGAACCTCTCGCCGGTGCTAGTGGCTCCGGACCCACCAAGGTCTACGCTTCGCAGCGGTCACGCCGCCGGCAGCATCGAAGTGCTGGTGGTTGGCGTGGCTGACGCCGGCAAGGGAGCTGCGGCGGAAGGCGCGGGACAGATGATGTCCACGCGCACAACCAAGCTGCCGACCGAGCGCAACCAGGAAGTTGCAGGTGCATCCACAGCGCCACCCGAGACACCTCTCCAAGCGGCCATGAGTGTGCTAGCGACACCCATCGCGTAGAACATCGATCCTTCAGCAGCTCAGGCAGAGCTGGAGGCACAGCTCCAGAAGTTGCTCTCTGGAGGCGCGGACATCATCCGGGCGCAGCGCGAGCTGAACCTAACCCTACGTGAGTATAATGCTGCCCATGGCATTGCTTCTGTTAGCGCTCAGGCTGCTAGAGTACCGGAAAACCGGCTTAGAGCTCGCAATCTAGATCAGGATCTGCGTAAGGAGATTCTTGCTGGGAAAAGTACCTCTGCATCGTTGAGCATTGTAGAGAAACCTAAGTACAGTAGCCCAGATAAAACCATAAAAGCTGCTAGGGCTGCAGTAGTGCTGTGTGAATCGCTTAGCGGAGATGCTTTAGCAAAACAGCAGGATCGTGTTAGGGAGTTGCTTGACATGATTGAGGAGCAAAATGTGTCGTGGTATCGTCACGACATATGCCATAGGGTCGCTAATCGAAGGTGGTTCCTGAGAGATCTCACGGCGGTATCCGGATGTGGGTATGGGGACGAGCGACACGGCGACGTACCCAGGTTCGAGGCCCTCCGATGGAGGTAACACCTCTACTCCTGCTGTGAGTGTATATGATGATCACACAATACAATGGTGCTCCTAGAGCTGTGTCCGGCTGCTCCTGGGAGGCTAAGGAAGACTGAAGTCTCTCTCACAGGGCAGCGCTAAGGGTGGAATGAAGTGAGAATGATCGATCCCCTGCACGAGAGGGGGTAGTGCGGCTTATATAGGCGTCGGCACTTTACATATAAGACCCTATAGTCTACTGGCCGGCTTGGCCGGCTCCGGCTTCCGCTCCTTCCCGAGGCGGTGACATCAGGAGCCGTTGAGGCCTCATGGCCTGTCCCATCCGGCTGCCACGGTCAGCGGTATGGAGAGGAGGTGTCTCCGTCGCCGTCAGCCACTGTAGCCAGTACGGTTCGACGTAGACCATGATGGCCTATCCGGCGCGTGGCACTATTGCTCCACAGTGCCCCGCGCTTTACGGAAGATGAAGTCAGCGTGGACTTTGGGAACCCGGATCACCAACCCGGTTCCTTCTAGTGCAAGACTCACCAGCCTCGAGTCGGTCTGAGGTACAAACCCCCAGTCGGATATGGCTTGTAGAAGCCGGCCCAGCTACAGCATTGGCGGCCGTAGCCAGGCCGACTAGGACCTAGAGCCAGCCGGCTTCCGGACCAGCCGGCCACGGCGCCAGCCGGCTGCTCCTCAGCCGGCCTTTGCCGCGAGCCGGCCAGTGGCCAGCCGGCTGCTCCGCGTCCATTGCCCTACCCGGGGTCTTCCCCCCGACATTAGCCCCCGAAGCTGGCAAGGTCCTGTGTTTAGAAGGACCTAGGCAGGTTTTCCTGGCTTCTCGAATATACTTGATGGCACTTGGAGGGGCCGACTGAGAATTTCCATTCAGCCGGCTGCGCCCTCATCCGGCTCGTTTCGGCCGGCTGCTTCTAGCCGGCCACTATTTACACTTATGCAGCTTTTGCTTTCTCGCAAGTTCTGGTGGTGTCTCCGCCTTGTTGGATGACTTTTGGTCCGAGTTGAACTTATTGTCTGGCTCCGGCTTGCGGCGCGCCGGAGTCTCCGCCGCCTCGGGCCCTGCACCCGACTTGACCGGTCTGACGCCTGGGCTCTGCCGCCGGTTCGTCTGGTCAAATCAATGTCCCCTCCGGATCCGGTGCGGTCGTGGGCGACGTGGCGTGGCGGTTCCCAGTAACGGCAGCGATCGTGGGGGGAGTTAATGCGCAGAGGATCCGGGCGACGTGGCCACGATCGCCACTTGGAGGTTAACCGTCCGCCGCGGTCGGCTATAAATGCCGCGGGGGAGGGTACCGAGGCGGCCACTTGCCTCACTTCGTCTTCCTCGCGCTCCCGCTCTTCTCGCTCTCTTCTTCGCGCTCGAGCCCGTTGCTGCTCCGGCGAACGTCTCCCGCTGGCGAACTCCGGCGAGCGAATCTCCACCGATCCGCCGCAGCTACTCCGACGAGCCGGCGCCACGGGGCCCCGCGTTTCGACGGAGCGTCCTCCACCGCCGTCGTCGCCGCCGCCGTCGCAAGGTTCTTCCTCGCCTTTCCGCCTTTCGTGGTCATCTTCTTCTTCTTCCTCGACAATGGCCTCCACCAGCGGATCGTGGAGGGGCTCGTACATGCGGGAGGACGACATCGAGCGGCTGGTGCGCCTCCGCCGGATCCCGTCGTCGGTGGTCACGCGGGCGCCCGGCGAGGAGACGGAGCCCGAGCCGCAGCCCGGCGAGCGCATCGTCTTCGGCGCGCATCTCGATCGCGGGCTGGGCCTGCCGGCCTCCACCTTCTTCCGCCAGTTCGTCGACAACTTTGGCCTGCAGCCGCACCACCTGCCGGCCAACGCCTGCATCCTCCTCAGCTGCTACGTGGCCTTCATGGAGGCCTACGCCGGCTTGTGGCCGGATATCGATTTCTGGAGCCGGCTGTTCTACCTCAAGGCGCAAACCACTGAGGGCCGCCTGCGGGCCTGCGGCGCCGCCTCGATCTACACCCGGCCGGGTACGCCCTTCCCCAAAATCCCCACCGTTGACTCGGTGAAGAATTGGCAGATGTCATTCTTCTACGTGCGCAACGAGGGCCAGCTCGTCGACCGGATCAACTTGCCGGAGTTCAACCCGGCTCCTCCAGTCGGCCGGATTAACTGGAGCTACAACGCCCACACGGCGGACCCAGACGCTGAAGTGAATCAGCTCTGGGACTTCCTGGGGGCAGCCGTCGGGAACAGGCTGACCGCCGAAGACCTCCTCTGCACCATCGTCGAGCGCCGGGTGCTGCCGCTCCAAATGCGCACCCACAAAATCGGGCACATGTCCGGCCGGTTCGACCGAACCGGACGTCCAAGGCGCTGCTCTCCAAGGCCCAGGTGGCCCACCGGGTGAATAACATCACCAAGGCGAACATGCCGGACGAATGGAACTACGGGCTGGCGCCCCGCGACAGGGACCACCCACCCGAGCTGGTAAGCTTTGTGTTTTCGCCGGCTTCCGGCTTGCGGCTGCGAGGCCGACTTCCTTTCCTTTCTGCCGACTTCCGGCTTGTTGTTTGCTCATGTTTTCTGTTTTTTCTAGCTCTTTGACCGCCAAAACGTCGAGGATGGCGACCCGGCGATGAGGAGGTGGACGCCGGATCACGTCGATCCGGCTGACCAAGCCGGCGACCAGGCTGGCGACGACGACCTGCTGCAGGCGCCTGACCTAGGCGGCCAGGGGGAGCACAATCCGCCCCCCTCTCCGGAGCAACAGGAGGACGAGGAGCCGGCGACGTCCGCCACGGGGCCAATCCCCGCCGTGCCCCTGCGCGCGAGGCCGCCAAGCACCACGGCGACTTCAGCGCTTAAGGGGAAGAAGCGGGCCAGCGAGCCCCGCTCTACTGCCGCCTTGGAGGCGAAGGCGAAGAAGCTCCGCCGGCAGCAGCCGAAGAAGGTTCCGGAGCAAGTCGGGTGAGTTCTCTTCTTCTCTCTTGTTTGATTCCTTTTCTTTCCTTACTCTTTATGCTTATCTTCTCCTTGTTTGTCCGGCTAGGGCCCCCATCAAGTTTGCCCAGGGCGGCGGCTCCCGGCAGACTCCGCGCGTCGTGTCGCCGCCTCCGCGCCAAAGGAGGGAGCCGACGCCGCAGCCTCCATCGCGCGCACCTACGCCACCGCCGCCTGCGGGTACTCCGCCTCCCGCAGGGGTGCCTTCCTTCGCCGTGCCGTTGGCCTCAGCGCCTGATCGTGGCACGCGGGCCGAGCCGACGCGCCAGCCGATGCTGGACGACATGTTCCCGCGCCGGACTCGTCTTCTGGACCCGGCCGCTGGGGCCGGCCGGGCATGCCGCCTTCGGCCGGAGCCGGAGCCGGCAGGACTGCACCGCCCGCGACCGGAGCCGGAGCCGGGCCAAGCGTGGTGGTGCTGGATGAGAGCCCGGAGGGGCACCTCGAGCGCCGGAGACGGCTGCGCCGGCGGGCCATCCGCCGCCCGGAGTGCCGCCACCGCCGGAGCCGACGACGGAGGAGCCGGCCAGGCAGGAGCCGGCAAGGGACGAGCCGGCGCGCACGGAGGGCGCCGACTCGCGCGCGCTGGTGAGGACGGGAGCCCCATCAGCGCCGCAGCAGGGCCTGCACGTGGCCAAGGGCGCTCTGCTTCTGCATGTGCCGTCCGCCTCCGACTCCAGCCTTGGCTCGGCTGGCACTATGGAGCAGGCGTGGCTCCGCGCCGACTCCTACGAGGTGACCAGCCGGGAGGGGAACCCCGGCCAAGCATCAGTGGAGATGTTCTTCTCCAGCTTGCAGGCCAACCTCAAGGCTAGGGCTGCCGAGACCGCGGCCAACGTCGCCAAGGTGGAGGAAGCCAACAAGGTAAGCTTCGTCTGTTTTTCGATTTGGTTATCATCCTGGTAGCCCTCCGAGGCATGGGCCGGCTGCTTGGAGCCGGTCCGGGTTTCGCCTAGCTGACTGATTTTTCTTTTTTCCTTAGGCTGTGGCGGATCGGCGCACCAATCTGTACAACCGCGCCGTGACCCACTATCACAAGGCCAAGCTGGACCGGGCCGACTTGGCTCGCGAGCTGGAGGCCGTCAAGGGTAAGATCTTGCTTCTTCCGACTCGATGTCTTCTTTCTTTTTAGTCTTGGTTGGCTGACGTTTCTCTCCGGCTGCCTTGCAGTTGAAGCCGCCAAGGTCCCGCGGCTGGAGGCGGATCTCCGGGCTGCTCGCGCCCAGTGCGCCGAGAGCGAGGAGGCGGGCCGATCTGCGGCCGCCAAGCTCAAGGTGGCTGAGCTGGAGTTAACGCGGCTGCGCCGGCTTGAGGAGAACCATCTCAAGGAGCTTGACCTCCTCAAGACGACCGAGAAGGAGAAGGTGGAGGATCTGAGCCGGCGGTTGACCGAAGTGGAGAAGCAGCGGCTTGCGCTTCAGGAGGAGGTTACCGCCAAGTCCACGGAGCTGTCGGCCACCGCCAAGCGCTGGACGGACGAGATTGGCGCGCTTGATCGTGGCTTGTCGGGTGAGTGCATCTCTATGTTCCCTTCCCTTTGCCGGCTTTTGGCTGTCGGCTGCTGGCTTTCGTTGGCAGCCAGCGGCAGAAACTTCTGATTTCTTCGCTATCTCCATCTTTGGGCTGGGGGCAGTCGGTTCTTGCCGGCTGCCGCCAGGCTTTTCCTTTTGTCTTAGGACTTCGAAAATTTGCATTTTTCAGCTTATTTCGGCTTCGATGGTTTCTGACTTGCTTCTTCTTGCAGCGGCCTTCCCGGAAACGCAGGACGCGGCGTTAGCAGCCGTTGGCGTTGCGCGCGAGTCCAGGAGGCGGGCGACTGGCGAGGGCAGCTCGGAGTACTTCACCATGGAGGACTATATGGCGTCCATGGCTGCCTGCGTCGAGCCCATCACCAAGCTTGGCTGGGAGCTCCGGAAGGCGGCCGAGGAGCTGGTCCCGATGCTGTGGCCCGCGGAGGCGGTGCCGCAAGATATCTCCAACCTCACCTCCTTGATGGAGCGGGCGCCGGATCGCTTCCTCGACTGGAAGGAGTCTGCCACGCGCGCTGGTGCCGACATGGCGCTGTCCTTTGTCCTCTCCTGGTACAACAAGGTGGACCTGGGGCAGCTCGAGTATCGGCGAGCCGGCGTGGAGGACAAGCTCCCGGCCGAACACAAGACCGCCCGGCTTGCCCGAGCCAGCGCCATCGCCGACTTCGTCGATAAGGGCCTCTTCGTCGCGGACCCGAACCCTCAATCTGATGAGGAGTACGAGATGGACGATGAGGAGGCGGAAGAGGCGCCCGAAGACGACCCGGCAGCCGGCTCCGCTGACGCTCCTCCGGCTGGTCCTTCTTCAGCCGCTGCCTAGTTTACCTGCTTCTGTTGTTGCTTTTGCCAAGACAATTTATTAAATCCCCGGGATGCCGGGTGCATATGTATGAATGTTATCGTCCTTTCGTTATGTCACACTTTTAATGTGTTTGTTAGCCATTTATGTGCCGAGTTGCTTTCTTTCGACTTGTTCGCTTTTTCCCATCCGCCCCACTCTTTGGCTGTGCTCTTGCCGGTTGTACGTCCGACTTGCGATCCGTCGCCGGATCAAGAGCGGGCCGCTGAGTGAGGCCAACAGTATTTCAGTCGAACGAGCTGAATTCGGCAATCCGGCACTTATATGAAAAGTTGCAAGTCAACTCGCTTTTACTCTTTCCCTTAGTCGTTTTTCGCGTGCCGGCTCCCTAGGCCTTACTCCCGCCAGCCGGACAGCCGGGTTGCGGTCTGTAGCTGGATCGGAAGCCGGCTGTCGGAAACCGGATCACGTTACTGAGCCAACCGCGCGAGAGGGTTCAAGCCAATTGGCGAAACAAAGTAGAGTGCGCGAAAAACTTGTCAGAAACGGCGCTCTTGGCGCATGTTTTTTCATAGCTCACAAAAGGGATACAAGGGATACATACATTCCTGCTCTCATGTGTAAAATGGGCGGAGTAAGTTGACATTCCAGGGACGTTTAGTCTCCTCGTCAGCCTTGTCCGGCTTGTTTTTCTTAGCCTCTTGGGCATCTATGAGATAGTAGGAATCCACTACAAGAAATCTGCCATAATATGACGTTTTTTTTATGACTGGAAATCAAAATGTCATAGCTTTATGACGTTCCTAGCTTTGACCGTCCTTGGCCACTCAGGGGGGGCAAAACCCTAGAAAATCGTGACGTTATTGGGCAAAAATGTCATTGGCAATTTAGGTCAAAACGTCATTAGCAGGCCAAAAAAAATCTAGCCAATCAGAAGCCAGGAAACAACCTACCAAGGATCAGCCCCAGACTTGGATCTCAACCGTCCAATGCATCCAACGCACCAAACATGAATCGAAATTGCTACCCTGGATTTTTCATTGGCGCCTAAAGATTTTGGGCACGCGCGCGAGGACCAGTCCAAACCACTCCAACAAAACCGATCCAGACCGCCCCGCCAGCCAGAAACCCTAGCCATTTCCCTTCCGCCGCCCCTCCTCTCCAGCCTAGATCCCGGCCAACTCCCCCTCCCCTGCAAGAACCTCTACGACCTGCCCACCTCCCCGGAGTTCCTCTTCCAGGAGGACGACGAGCCGCACCACCCCTACACCAACGCCGCCGCCATCCCCTACCCCCACCCTCGCGACCCGCTCGCGCCCTCCCGCCACCTACACGACCTAGCCTCCGCCCCGCCGCCGCCAAAGCGGGCGCCGCCGCCAAAGCAGCCCGAGGACGCCGCGCTACTGTCGCGGGACGAGATCGAGCGGCGGTCGCCCTCGCGCAAGGACGGGATCGACCCGGCCTCGGAGGCCAGGCTGCGCGCCTCGTACTGCGCCTACCTGCGCTGCCTCGGCCACCCCGGAGGCCATTGCCGCCGCGCAGGCCGCCTGCGCCTCCCCCGCCGGCCTCGTCGTCGACGCGTTCGCCGGCGTCGGCGGCAACGCCATCCAGTTCGCAGCCAGGCACCCGCCGATGAACTTTTCGTTTTCTGTTTCCAGGTCACTTCGCTCCCTTCTCCCGCTAATCCCGTCGCCGGCATCTCGTGCAGGGGTTGCTACGTGATAGCGGTGGAGATTGATCCCCGCAAGGTGGAGCTGGCGAGGCACAACACCAGGATCTACGGTGTGGAGGACATGATCGAGTTCATGGTCGGGGATTTCTTCCGGCTCGCGCCTGCCTTGAAGGTACAATATGCCTGTTCAGTTTTGCATGACGAACATGACTGTAAACGTCACACTTTGTGCTTGCATAGTAGAAATTATTGTGAAACTGGCCATCTATCAATATCTCACCTCTGATTCCTCAACTTCATGTCTGTAATCTGTATGCCTATTCATTAAGAATATGAGAGGTTAATTTACATGAGCATTCCTGGGCTCAGTTTATAGCTTCTGTTATGTGCTCAGTTCATAGCGACATGTAGTTTTGGATATGTGGGTTTGTTTGATGATCCAAAATGCTCTGAAATATCCATATTGTGGAAAGAGGGACCTGATTTTCGCTATACTTCATATCTGCTAGGGGCTCTGCATGTCAAATGAGAAGAACGTTTGTGTCTGCCATCTACAGCCTATTGTGCTTCATTTTTCCTCCCACCCACACCGTTGTGTACATGAAGATTCACCCTCAAGCCTGTCCTACTCGCCCCACTCTACTCCCTTAGGCTTGCTGTTTGTCTTGCTTGACCACACTTCCGCTCTGCTCACTATTGCCGGCTAGGTGAAAAAGACACCAACAAAATAAATCAGCATAGTTTAGAAATATTAATTTTGAATGTTAGCAAAAAAAGTAGTATAATTTGAATTAATCTTTGTAAACCTCCTTAAGAAATAGCATGTGAGCCAGCAGTACTAAGTTATTTTATTCTTTGCCGAATTTTAGTTCTTTATATGTTTTTCAGATATCCCAGATTCATTCTTAGTTCAGCATAACAGTTGGTTGTCACCTCATTATAATATACATAAATTTTGAAAACTTATTCTTATTGTTTATCACCCTCATGCAAGGATAAAATGACTGAAAACTAATTTATTTAAGAGTTTATGTTTGCTTTCGTAGTTTATTCTGTATTATTACCTCCCTACAAATTGCGCAAATGACTTTATGGGTGTTAATTTTATTTCTTACAATTGAGCTTCAATATCACTGAAAAACAAAAGTCGAGCTTCAGTATCAACTATAATATGTTGGAAAGGAGGCACAATATTTCTCATGTTGCTCTGCATACCGAGTTTGATCATGACATATTGATACTTTGTCCCCCATGGTAAAGATAGTACCTATCACAAGTTCATGACGCTTACTATATAAAATCTGAAAATATTTGGTGTTCATTTTTCTAAAAACAGACTTAAACTGTAGCAAAACAAATATGTATGTCACCTAATTAGAAAGTAAGGCAAGCCTTCTCTTTTGTTGTCCATCTCAACTCCTTTCTAGGTTTTCCTACCCTAAGTGTTATTATGCATATCATATTGTATGTTTTATCTCAAATGTACTGAACCACTTCGAGAGAGAAAGTGGTTGTTAGGATTTTACCCATGACTCAGGTTTCCTACCTTTTCAATTCACAGATCGATGGGGCGGAGCGCTGCTGGAGCTGTCGCAGATGCAGAACGGACCCGAGGGCCTCAAGTGCCTCGAAGGTATGCCTCCAGATTTCCGCACTTGCTTATGCTGATTGTTCTGTGCTCTGGATTGATTCTATGCGGATGTGGCGTGGCTTCAGTTGCCTCCTTGCAGACATTGGAACTTGCAATAGATTGGGGCTTTCCTTTCACTGTATACTTCCTTAACGTTGTTATTATCAAGTTATGTGTAAGGGCCTGGGTTGTGCCTTTTGTGCCCACCAATACTTTAGCCTAAGGTGTACCAGAGAAAAATAAGTTACTTTGATTTGTGGGAACATAGAACATCATTATGGTTAATTTTCTAAACTCTGCAGTATTTAGATGTTTGGTATGATAGTAGCAACTACAGAAAGTAATAAAGAAGAAGGCAGTAGTGCTTGTGAATATGTATGCATTAGGTGAAGGCTACTAGTTCGACCTCATGTTTGAACTAATAAAAAAAGAAACCATTTCAAACCGTTTTAGGTGGATTTTGTGTCGAGAGGTAAAGTCTCTGCATGAGATTGCTTGTTGTCAAACTGTTTCGGTTTATTTTTAATTGAAAAGGCAGAGACCCTGTCAGGTTACTTTATAATAATAAAAAATATAAAAATAATATGTTGGATTTCGTTGGATTTTCAGAACATTGCCTGGATTCATGATCTTTGAAATGAATTTTCCCATTTGCATTGAAGGAGAGATGATTGTCGGTCCGACAAAGGTGTTGTTCATGGATGAGATATCGACTGGGTTGGACAGCTCCACCACCTTCCAGATTGTCAAATGTTTGCAGCAGATTGTGCACTTGGGCGAGGCCACAATCCTCATGTCCCTCCTTCAGCCAGCCCCTGAGACCTTTGAGCGGTTTTAAATCTAATCTTTACCTTGTTGATTAGCTATTCATCATGTTTCAGTTTCATTCATGCATCTCATATAAACGTATTTGTTCTTCAAATTTATAACTAGCAACTAGAACTGTATTGGTTTATCCAAATCTGTTTGCACCAGATCCACACTTGCTAATTTTCGTTGACATGAATCTATTGGGCCTTATTTTTAATTGGTTTAACCTGCAGCACCATTATTTCCTGATGGTGCAAAGACTATTTCCCGCGGTGGTGAGGTACAGATGCCGCGGTGCGATCTTGTGCACCTCCGCGGTGAGGCGCTGCTCAGGGCAGTTCTAGCGTTCCTGGGCGATGGCACACTATTGTGTCTAGTTCTGGGCGAAGTTTCTGGGGCGATGTAGCAGCAAGGGGCCTTGGATGGTGCAACAGCAAGAACCGACCTGGAGGTTCCGAGTAAAGTCTGTTCCCTCGATGGAAGGATACCGTGCACTCTGTTTGTTTCGTTTTAACCTTATATTACTGTGTTGTAAATTACCGTGATGTAAATTGAGACCGGAAATGTTGTAACATACGTTGATTATGACTATTATAAAAAAATTCTTCAATTTCATGTATTTTCGATTTTGTAATTTATTGTTAAATGTTAGAATATAAATGCTTTGTGAAAGGCCAATTGTCAGAAAATAATGGTCCAAAATGTTGGGCTTGGCCCATGTAGTCATCTAGAATTGTCAAGCAAAATAAAAATAAACAGTCTGAATTATTGGGCTCAGCCCATGTAGAGCATAGTAATGGGTCGGGCTGATTTCAAATTAAGACGTTTCTAATTCGTCACAATTTTGCCACGTCGGATTGCCACGCTGGACTCGGGGGCAGGTGCCCATGACGTTTTTGGAACGTCATGCCGTCAGTGACATTTTAAAACGTCACAAAGCTCTGCGACGTTTTCAAGTGGAACGTCTTAAGCAGTCACTGCTGACTCCCAGCTTTCGACGTTTTGAAAAGCGTCACCGTAACGTCACAAGTAGCCATTATTGACGTTTCAGTGACACCTTTATTTTGTCAACTTATGGCAGATTTCTTGTAGTGATCATTGCCTACCGCCTTGCTCACGATGAAGGGACCCTCCCATGGGGATGACAGTTTATGCTGTCCGGCTGTCCGCTGGATCAGCCGGAGCACTAGGTCTCCTTCTCGGAATGCTAAGGGCTGGACCTTCCGGCTGTGATAGCGTCGGAGGCTCTGCTGGTAGATGGTAGATCTGGACGCAGCCAGCAGCCGGGCCTCTTCGACCAGGTCGACTCCATCTTCGCGAGCTTCTTTGGCTTCGGCTTCAGTGTACAGCTTGATCCTTGGCGCGTCGTGCTCGATATCAGTCGGCAAGACGGCTTCGGCCCCGTATACGAGGAAAAATGGCGTGACGCCGACTGAGCGGTTTGTCGTTGTGCGCAGGCTCCACAGCACATTGGGTAGCTCTTCAATCCAGCAGCCGGCTGCTCGCTCGAGCGGCTCCACCAGCCGGGGCCGGATGCCGGCTAAGACCAAGCCGTTAGCCTTCTCCACTTGTCCGTTGGACTCTGGGTGCGCCACAGAGGCTAGGGCCATCCGGATCCCCATTTCCCCGCAATAGCGAGAGAAGATGCCTTGGGAGAAGTTGCTGCCGTTGTCGGTGATGATGCTGTGGGGGTAGCCGAACCTCACGATGATTTCCTTGAGGAATGTGACGGCTGTGGAGCCGTCCAGCTTCTTGATTGGCTTGGCTTCGATCCACTTGGTGAATTTGTCAATCATCACCAAGAGATGTGTCATGCCGCCTCGCACTGTTTTGAACGGACCCACCATATCCAAGCCCCATACAGCAAACGGCCATGTGATGGGGATGGTTTTCAAGGCGGAAGCCAGCTGGTGTCTCTTCTTTGCGAAGCGCTGACAGCCGTTGCACTTCTTCACCAACTCTTCTGCGTCTCTGAGCGCAGTCGGCCAGTAAAAACCGTGCCGGAAAGCTTTGGCCACTATGGCTCTGGATGAGGCGTGATGTCCGCACTCTCCTTGGTGGATTTCCCGTAGGAGTTCAATCCCTTCAGCCGGCTCGACGCACCGCTGGAACACCCCACTTACGCTGCGTTTGTACAGCTGGTGGTTGATGATTGTATAGGCCTTGGCCCTTCTCTCAATCTGCCTGGCCTGGACTCTATCATCAGGCAGCACACCGTCGGTGAGGTAGGAGAGGAATTCTTGTGCCCATGAAGGTACGCATCTTATCTCGAATACGCTGACCAACAAGGCCTCCTGCGTGGGAGCTTCCGGATTCGACTGCGTGGTCGCCGGGTTCGGCTTGCTAGCCGGCGGGTTCGGCTTGCTAGCCCCCGAGTTTGGCGATGAAGCCCCCGGGTTGGACTGAGAAGTCCCCGGGTTCGGCGTGGTAGCCGCCGGGTTTGGCTTGCTAGCCCCCGACTTGGGCGATGAAGCCCCCGGGTTCGGCTGAGCAGCCCCCGGGTCAGCCGGCACGAATATTGAATCCGAGTCCGGTGACGGTATGATGGACGGCTTCTTGAGAACCGCCAAGGCGATGCCCGGCGGACCGGCTTGCCGGGTTGAGCCAATCTTGGACAAGGCGTCAGCCGCCTCGTTGTTTGCTCGTGGCACATGGTGGAATTCGCAGCCGTCGAAGAAGCCGGATAGCTGCTGGACATGGAAGCGGTATGAGGCCATGTTGGCGTCCTTCGCGTCCCAGTCGCCAGATGCTTGTTGTATGACCAAGTCGGAGTCGCCGAAGCAGAGTATGCGACGCACGCCAATCTCCTTGGCCAGCTTCAGCCCATGAATGAGCGCTTCATACTCCGCCACATTGTTGGATGCGGCGAAGTGGATCTGCAGGACGTAGTCCAGCCGGTCTCCCTTGGGAGAGGTGATGACGATGCCGGCTCCCAAACCGTTGCGCATCTTCGAGCCGTCAAAGTGCATCTTCCAATGTGTGGAATCCGGCACAGGCGGCAGGTACTGCATCTCAGCCCAGTCGACGAAGAAGTCCGCGAGGATCTGCGACTTGATGGCTGTGCGTGGCTCGTAGAGGATGGTGTGGGCGGCTAGCTCCAGGGCCCACTTGGCAACCCGGCCGTTGGCATCCTTGCTGCCGATGATTTCCGCCAAGGGCGCTGTGGCAACCACCTTGATGGGGTGCTCTTGGAAGTAGTGTTTGAGCTTCTTGGCCACCATGTAGACGCCGTAGGTGACCTTCTGGTAGTGGGGGTAGTTTTGCTTCGACTGGGAGAGCACTTCGCTAAGGTAATAGACTGGGCGCTGAACCAGCTGCTCCCTGCCGGCTTCTTTGCGCTCCACCACCAGGACAACGCTAACCACTCGGTTGGTGGCTGCGATGTACAACAGCATCGGCTCCATTGAAGCCGGCATTGCAAGGATTGGCGCGGTTGAAAGCACGCGCTTCAAGTCGCGGAAGGCTTCCTCCGCTTGTGGTGACCAGACGAACTTGTCCGCCTTCTTCATTAATTGATACAGGGGCAGTGCCTTCTCCCCCAGCCGGCTGACGAAGCGGCTCAAGGAAGCCAGGCAGCCAGCAAACTTCTGGACGTCCTTGAGGCACTGCGGCAGTTCCATCTTCTCCATAGCACTGATCTTCTCTGGGTTGGCTTCGATCCCTCGCTGAGAGACGAGGTAGCCAAGGAGCTGGCCAGACGGCACGCCGAACGTGCACTTGGCCGGGTTGAGCTTCATCCGAAATCTTCTCAGATTGGTGAAGGTTTCTCTCAGGTCATCAAGGAGGGTAGTCGTCTCCTTGGTCTTTACAACGACATCATCCACATATGCGTGAACGTTTCTGCCGATTTGATCCTGCAAGCATTTTTGCATGCACCTTTGGTAGGTGGCGCCTGCATTTTTCAAGCCGAACGGCATAGTCGTGTAGCAGTAAGCCCCGTACGGGGTAATGAACGAAGTCTTTATTTGATCATCCGGATTCAAAGGAATCTGGTGGTAGCCTGAATAGGCATCTAGAAAAGACAGCAGTTCACAGCCGGCAGTCGAGTCTATGACTTGATCTATGCGCGGCAGGGGGAAGGGATCCTTCGGGCACGCCTTGTTCAGGCTGGTGTAGTCGATACACATGCGCCAGGAGCCGTTCTTCTTCAAAACCAGGACCGGGTTTGCCAGCCAGTCCGGGTGCAGCACTTCCATGATGAAGCCGGCTGCCAGCAGCCGGGCGATTTCTTCACCGATGGCCTTCCTTCTTTCTTCGGCGAAGCGCCTGAGAGGCTGCTTCACCGGCTTGGCTTCAGGCCGGACGTGGAGGTGGTGCTCAGCCAGCTCCCTCGGCACACCCGGCATGTCTCTTGGAGTCCATGCGAAGATGTCCCGATTCTCACGGAGGAAGCTGGTGAGCTCGCTTTCCTATTTCTTGTTCAAGCCGGCACCGATGGTGACGTACTTGTCCGGCTGCGCCGGGTCTAGCAGGATCTTCTTGGTGTTGTCGGCCGGCTGGAAGTGAGTCGTCCCAGCCGGGTTGCCTGCAGCCGGCATGTCTGTCTGCGCGGCTCTGGCGAGGGCGACGGCGTCGTGGATGAGCTGCTTCTCGGTGGCGATGACCAGCGTCTGGGCCATCTTGGAGCTCTGCGTGGCGCAGTCCATGGAGCGGCGATAGTCGCCGGCTATGGTGATGACCCCCTTGGGGCCAGGCAGCTTCATCTTCAGGTATCCATAATGGGGCACCGCCATGAACTTGGTCAGGGCCGGCCTGCCTAGGAGCGCGTGGTAGGGACTCACGAGGTCCACCACCTCGAACTCGATTCTCTCGGTGCGGAAGTGGTCCGGCTTCCCGAACATCACCTCCAGCGTGATCCGGCCGATCGGCTAGCAGCAGTGGCCTGGCACGATGCCATGGAAGACGGTGGGGGTGGGGCGCAACTCGGCCTCCTGGATGCCCAGCTTGCGGGCGGTGTCGCGGTAGAGGATGTTGATGCTGCTGCCCCCGTCGATGAGGATGCGCGAAAAACGCACGCTGCGCCGGGTTGTGCCGATGGTGGGGTCGAGGACCATGGCGTAGCTGCCCAGCTTCGGCAGGACAGCCGGTGTGTCGCGGCGATCAAAAGTGATGGCCTGCTCTGACCAGTTTAGGTACTGGGGGACCGGCGGTATGACCGCGTTGACCTCGAGGGAACGGCTCTGCTGGCTCGTCTTGTCCTCGGGCTCGGAGGTGAAGATGATGTAGGTAGCATCTTCGGCCAAATATCGGCCGCCATGGTGCACTTGGTTAGCCTCGTGGTGCTCGAGGTTGGCGTTTTCTGCGCCGGCTTGGCCACCCGGCCCGCCGGCTGGTGGAGGCGGGGGTGGAGGCGGGAGAGGTTCACCGCTTGTCAGCCGCTTCATGAAGTGGCAGTCGCGGGTGGTGTGGTTGGAGGGGTTCTTGCCGCTGTGGTACTTGCACGGCGAATCGAGCATCTGCTCGAAGGTGTACTTCGGCTTCCACTGCCGGTCTTGCTTCTGGCGGCGGCTGCCGCCTGCCGCGTTGTCTGCCACGGCGGCTACGTGGGCGGAACCGTACCGGCGGTCCGGCTGGTCGCTGTGACGCTTGCCGCGGTAGTTGTCCCGCCGGCTGCCATGAGAGGCGCCGTCTGCCGGCTTGTGCTCAGCCGACTTGTTGTTGTCCCTTCTTGCTGGGGCCGGTGAAATATCAGCCGGCGCTTTGCCGGCTTCCTCAGCCAGCGCGTACTTGTCCGCGATGGCCATCAAGGCGGCCATCGACTTGGGGTCACTGCGGCGCAGCTTGTGCCACAGCATGGTGTTGGGCCGGCAGCCTCCCATGAAGAAGCTGATGGCTTGGATCTCGTGCACACCCTCGCAGGAGTTGCGCATCTCGCACCAACGCGTCAGGTATGCGCGGTCCGTCTCGTCCGGGCCCTGCTTGCACATCTCAAGCTGCTGAGGGCGACCCGGCCGGCGATAGGTGCCGGTGAAGTTGTTGACGAAGGCCTCTTCGAAATCCAGCCAGCCGTTGATGCTGCCGGCTGGCAAGTTGTTGAGCCAGGTGCGGGCGGAGCCGACCAGCATCAGGGGGGAGTAGCGTACCGCCCAACGCTTGTTGCCTCGAGAGATGCCGACTGCGGTGGAGTAGTCCTGCAGCCAGTCCTCCGGCTTGGCGGTGCCGTCGTACTTGGGCGTGTCGCGGGGGAGCTGGAAGCCGTCAAGCACGGGCTCGTTGGCGATGCGGGGGCCGAAGCACTTGGGGCAAGCCGGCGCCTCCTCTTCCGCGATGCGGGATTCGACCAGCCGATCGAGGCGGTCTCTGGCGTCGGTGGGCTCGATGCGGGGGCCCAGCCGGGAACGCGCCGGCTGGCGGGTGCCGGTTGCTTCCGGAGCCGGCCGGTGTTGGCGGCGGGGCTCAGAGTCTTGCTCCTGGTTCCGGCTTGGAGGAGGCCGGCTGCGGCTGCTGCCGCTCGGCTGGTGGCTCGGCCGGCCCGAGCTTGCGTGCGTGGCCCGGGAGTCACGGTGCCGGCTTGGTGCTAGG
This sequence comes from Lolium perenne, assembly GCF_019359855.2. Classification (NCBI taxonomy): domain Eukaryota; kingdom Viridiplantae; phylum Streptophyta; class Magnoliopsida; order Poales; family Poaceae; genus Lolium; species Lolium perenne. The sequence goes on from NC_067244.2 coordinate 49,583,143, forward strand.
GAGGCGGACTCGGCCGTGTCCCTGGCGCCTTCCCTGTCGTTGCCTGCAGCTCCACGAGCGTGAGAAGCTCTGGGGGCATTGACATACCTGGGGTCGGCCGCCTGCCTGGTGGCTGCGTTGAGCAGCTCAGTCACCCGCTTGGTCTGGCGGCGTAACTCTTCGCCTTCAAGGCGGTTCAGCTCTTCTGCGGCGGCTTGTGCCGCGCGCATGTTCTTGTCGGGGGTGTTGTAGACGGGTTGCTCCGCGGACAGAGTCGGCGAAGGAGCACCGTCGCGGGCGATCTCGGCGCCAAGGTCGCGGCCCCTACGGCGGATCTGGCCGGCTCGGCTGGGACCGTCACCGCCTGGGGTGAGGCCGTGGGCGCGGTTGTACTCGCGCTGGGTGATCTCCATCTGGCGCTTAGCAGCAGCCAGTTCTTCTGTTTGCTTGAGGAGGAGCTGGCGGTGCGCCTCCAAATCTGCCTCGATGGTGGTGGGGTCGGCGCCAGGCGTGAGCGGGGTGCTCAGTTTCGCCCGGACCTCGTCCAGCCGGGACGGTGGTGGTGGCGCCTTTGGGCCCGAGCCGGAGGCGTTGGGGTTGACGTTGCGCTCCAAGTTGGGGCCGCGGGTGCGCGGGTTCTTCGTGGGGAGCTCCTCGCCAGCCATCATGACTTGCACGATGGCGGGGCTGGCGGGGGCGCTGCTGCCGGCTCGCGGAGGAGGGCTTGCGCAGCGCAGCACCTGCCGCGGGTAGCGCGGCGGTGCGACGGTGGCGACGTAGACGTCGTGGCCACCGAAGGAGATGATGCTGCCGCCGGCTGGGAAGGGCCGGTCAGTGAAGCAACCAGCGTTGTCGGCAGCGCGATCGAGGAGCGAATCTCCAGATCAAGCCTGAAGCGACTCGCTCGCCGGTGGTGATGGTGAGGCCCGTCCGGATGAAGACACCGGCCGAGGACGCTGAAGGCCCCACGGTGGGCGCCAAATGTCGTGGTATCGTCACGGCATATGCCATAGGGTGGCTAATCGAAGGTGGTTCCTGAGAGATCTCACGGCGGTATCCGGATGCGGGTATGGGGACGAGCGACACGGCGACGTACCCAGGTTCGAGGCCCTCCGATGGAGGTAACACCTCTACTCCTGCTGTGAGTGTATATGATGATCACACAATACAATGGTGCTCCTAGAGCTGTGTCCGGCTGCTCCTGGGAGGCTAAGGAAGACTGAAGTCTCTCTCACAGGGCAGCGCTAAGGGTGGAATGAAGTGAGAATGATCGATCCCCTGCACGAGAGGGGGTAGTGCGGCTTATATAGGCGCCGGCACTTTACATATAAGACCCTATAGTCTACTGGCCGGCTTGGCCGGCTCCGGCTTCCGCTCCTTCCCGAGGCGGTGACGTCAGGAGCCATTGAGGCCTCATGGCCTGTCCCATCCGGCTGCCACGGTCAGCGGTATGGAGAGGAGGTGTCTCCTTCGCCGTCAGCCACTGTAGCCAGTACGGTTCGACGTAGACCATGATGGCCTGTCCGGCGCGTGGCACTATTGCTCCACAGTGCCCCGCGCTTTACGGAAGATGAAGTCAGCGTGGACTTTGGGAACCCGGATCACCAACCCGGTTCCTTCTAGTGCAAGACTCGCCAGCCTCGAGTCGGTCTGAGGTACAAACCCCTAGTCGGATATGGCTTGTAGAAGCCGGCCCAGCTACAGCATTGGCGGCCGTAGCCAGGCCGACTAGGACCTAGAGCCAGCCGGCTTCCGGACCAGCCGGCCACGGCGCCAGCCGGCTGCTCCTCAGCCGGCCTTTGCCGCGAGCCGGCCAGTGGCCAGCCGGCTGCTCCGCGTCCATTGCCCTACCCGGGGTCTTCCCCCCGACAAAATGCTGAGCAGCTTGCTAAGATAAAGAAAGCTGCGGCTTTGAAATCCGTGCGTTCTACAAAGAATGCCGGAAGTAAGTCCCAGGGGCAGGCATCGTCCCCCCATCCAGACAAAAGAAAAGAAAAAGAGGTGAATGCGAAGCAAATGACTGTGTACGATCTGATACTTGCCGAAAAACAACAAGCCGGGCGACATGAGGCCGGTAGAAAAAACCAAGGGGCAGTACGCTGTTACGCCGGAAAGGGCTACGCCGGAAATGATTATGCCGGTAGAGAAGAAAGCGGGCAAAACTATCGCGCAGCAAGAGCAGCGTATGTGGAGAAGGAAATGCCTCCGCCGAGGTACCGGCAGGCAAGGGCCGCGATACCGGAACATTACGATGAAGCTGATTCAGGAACTGAAAGAGTTGCAACCTACCGGAACCCTTTGGGGGAACGGTTGGGAGAAAGATGCCTACAAGACCGGGATGCGAGGCACAGGCTGGATAGGGTATACTTGTTTGAAATGATCGAGGCAAAAGGTCCTCTGGGTCCAAAGTGCTTTGGCCCACGAATCATGAGAGAGGAACCACCGGTTCACAACTTCCAATTACCTCGTGACACAAAAACATATGATGGCACCACTAAGCTGGAAGACTGGCTTGCGGACTACGTGACCGCAGTCTATGTTGCTGGTGGCGGAGGAACTGTAACAGGCGGTGGAAACCGGCGCTGGGCCGTGAGAATCGTACCATCTTTCCTGGTAGGACAAGCGCACATTTGGCTTAACAACTTGCCGGCAGGATGCATAAATGGCTGGCTGGATTTTGAGGAAGCTTTCGTGAGTAACTTCAGCAGTACATACCGGAGACCAAACAGGCCGCAGCAGCTCGCATTGTGCGTGCAGCGCTCCAATGAAACAGACCGGGATTACCTGACCCGGTGGAACTCCACAAGAAACTCTTGTGAGGGAGTGATCGAGGCACATGCCATTGCTTGGTTTTGCAATGGGTGCAGAAGAGGATCAACACTGTGGCAAAAGCTACAGAGAAACATGCCGACAACTTTGGCAGAAATGATACGTGTGGCGGATAGCTACGCATTGGGAGACCCTATGCAACCGGCAGTACAGGCCGATCCGGCGCAAACAAGCCAACCACGACAAGATCAATACCGGGATAACCGGCACAACAAAAGAAGGAAAGATTTTCCGGATCGGAGGTATGGTCCTGATACGTCTCCAACGTATCGATAATTTCTTATGTTTCATGCTACTTTATTGATGATATACACATGTTTTATACACACTTCATGTCATATTTATGCATTTTCCGGCACTAACCTATTTACGAGATACCGAAGAGCCAGTTGCTATTTTCTGCTGTTTTTTGTTTCAGAAATCCTAGTAAGGAAATATTCTCGGAATTGGACGAAATCAACACCCAGGATCTTATTTTTCCACGAAGCTTCCAGAAGACCGAAAGGGAAACGAAGTGGGGCGACGAGGCGGCGACACGCCAGGGCGGCACGGCCCACCCCTGGTCGCGCCGCCCTGTTGTGTGGGCCCCTCGCGTCGCCCCTAAACCTACTCTTCCGCCTATAAGAAGCCTTCGTCGACAATAACTCCAGTACCGAGAGCCACAATACGGAAAACCTTCCAGAGACGCCGCCGCCGCCAATCCCATCTCGGGGGATTCAGGAGATCGCCTCCGGCACCCTGCCGGAGAGGGGAATCATCTCCCGGAGGACTCTTCACCGCCATGGTCGCCTCCGGAGTGATGTGTGAGTAGTTCACCCCTGGACTATGGGTCCATAGCAGTAGCTAGATGGTTGTCTTCTCCTCATTGTGCTATCATTGTTCGATCTTGTGAGCTGCCTAACATGATGAAGATCATCTATTTGTAATGCTACATGTTGCGTTTGTTGGGATCCGATGAATATGGAATGCTATGTTATGTTGATTATCAATCTATCATCTATGTGTTGTTTATAATCTTGCATGCTCTCCGTTATTAGTAGAGGCTCTGGCCAAGTCGTTACTTGTAACTCCAAGAGGGAGTATTTATGCTCGATAGTGGGTTCATGCCTCCATTAAATCTGGGACAATGACAGAAAGTTCTAAGGTTGTGGATGTGCTGTTGCCACTAGGGATAAAACATCAATGCTATGTCTAAGGATATTTGTGTTGATTACATTACGCACCATACTTAATGCAATTGTCTGTTGTTTGCAACTTAATGTTTGGAAGGGGTTCGGATGATAACCTGAAGGTGGACTTTTTAGGCATAGATGCATGCTGGATAGCGGTCTATGTACTTTGTCGTAATGCCCAATTGAATTTCACACTACTCATCATAACATGTATGTGCATTGTCATGCCATCTTTATTTGTCAATTGCCCAACCTTAATTTGTTCACCCAACATGCTATTTCTTATGGGAGAGACACCACTAGTGAACTGTGGACCCCGGTCCATTCTTTTACATCGAATACAATCTACTGCAATACTCGTTCTTTCTGTTTTCTGCAAACATCATCATCCACACTATACATCTAAACCTTTGTTACAGCAAGCCGGTGAGATTGACAACCTCACTGTCACGTTGGGGCAAAGTAATTTGGTTGTGTTGTGCAGGTTCCACGTTGGCGCCGGAATCCCTGGTGTTGCGCCGCACTACACTCCGCCGCCATCAACCTTCAACGTGCTTCTTGGCTCCTACTGGTTCGATAAACCTTGGTTTCTTACTGAGGGAAACTTACTGCTGTACGCATCACACCTTCCACTTGGGGTTCCCAACGGTCGCGTGCTGTACGCGTGTCAGGTCCGCATCAAGTAGCCGCGGTGCAGGATAACTCCGGCGCCAGCGGAAGCAAGAGGCAAAAAATCGGATCGCAGCCGTGGGCGGGTCCTAAAAAACAATGGGTTGAAAAGAAACCGTGGGGAGAGAAAAAGAATTGGCAAGAACATGCAAGATACACCATGGAATCGGCTATGGAACAACCATGCCGGTGGCACACTCCAAACCAGGCAAAGCAGGCAAACCATCTGACAAAAGATTGTTCTTGGACCAAGTACCTGATGTTGAAAGGCGCAGTAAAAGATGCGCAAGCACAAGGCTGTACTACGATATTGCCACCATCGCAAGACCTCTTGAGGCAATAGCTACCACCACCACCACCGCTTACCGAAGCGAATGCTCTACCGGTACAGCCTCAGCCAAACCGGTAGCAGCACCAGCAAGTTCATCGGGTGGGAGATGGCAATGGCCAACTGCCACCACCGACACCTTTGGGCCGAAATGTTTACCAGGATCCGGACTTGTGCTGTGTTGTGTTCATTACTGAGCCAACACAGACAGGCAAAGCATGCATCGTTGTTCCATGGAAGTAAACGCAGTGATGCCGGCAATTCCAAAATACATGCTGTGGTCATATCAGGAGATCACCTGGTCGTTCAAGGATCACCCGAAAATAATGCCTAATCCGGGTGGCTATGCTCTTCTTGTGGACCCTATCATGCATGGGCCAACGACTCGAGTGCGGTTCAGCAAGGTGCTGATAGACAATGGAAGTAGCATAAACATTATGTACCGGCACACCATACATACGCTGGGAATAACTGAAAACATGCTGCAACCAACTCACACTACGTTCCACGGAATCGTTCCGGGCTTGTCCTGTTCACCCAATGGGAAAAGTCCGGGTGGATGTGTCGTTTGGTGGACGCGACAATTGCCGGGTGGAAAACATTCTGTTCGAGGTAGTGGACTTGGACAGTCCTTACCATGCACTGCTGGGGAGACCGGCATTGGGAGCATTTATGGCCTCAACTCATACGGCGTATCTCAAGATGAAGATGTCGGCACCTTCTGGACCCTTAACTGTGGTGGGAAACTATAAGATCTCATTGGAAACCGCTTCCGCAGGATCAAACCTAGCTGAATCGCTGGTAATTGCAGAGGAAAAAAGAAGGATACAAACTGCAGTTGCGCTGGCTCAGTCCTCACAGTTGAGCTTAGCGACAATGAGTGGCAACTTGGGCACACCGTCATTCAAGCCAACCAAGGAAACAAAAGACATTGTGCTAGACCCGGCACACCCTGAGCATACCATTCATATCGGTGCTGGTCTCAATGAGGCATAGGAAAGCGTGCTCATCAACTTCCTCCGTGAGAATCGGAATATCTTTGCCTGGTCTACTGATGGCTTGGTAGGTGTTCCGAGGGAGTTGGCTGAGCACTCTCTGAACGTCCGGAAGGATGCGAAGCCGGTGAGGCGGCCATTACGTCGGTTCGCTGAAGACATGAGGAAAATCATTGGGGAAGAAGTGACAAAGTTACTGGTGGCCGGTTTCATCGTGGAAGTGTTACATACCGAATGGCTAGCCAATCCGGTGCTGGTCGAGAAGAAAAAAGAGGAGGAACCCAAAGCTCCAAAGGTGTGGCGCATGTGCATCGACTACACCAACCTAAACAAGGCTTGCCCAAAAGATCCTTTCCCTTTACCCCGGATCGATCAAGTGATTGATTCTACCGCTGGCTGTGAGTTGTTGTCTTTTCTGGATGCTTATTCCGGTTTCCACCAGATTCCTCTGAAAAAGGAAGATCAAATAAAAATTGCGTTCATTACCCCGCACGGGGCTTATTGCTATGTTACTATGCCTTTCGGTTTGCGCAACACTGGTGCAACGTACCAGCGCTGCATGCAAAAGTGTTTGTTTGACCAAATTGGAAAAAATGTGCAAGTCTATGTGGACGATGTCGTGATAAAGACTAAGGTAAAAGAAACCTTTATCGATGATCTGAGGCAAACGTTTGACAACCTGAGAAGGTTCCGGATGAAACTTAATCCGGCAAAATGCACCTTCGGTGTTCCTGCCGGCAAATTGCTTGGCTTTCTTGTATCAAACCGGGGCATAGAGGTCAATCCGGTAAAAATCCGGGCCATTGAAAGAATGACTATACCGCAAGATCTCAAAGATGTGCAAAAGTTTACCGGAAGCTTGGCGTCGCTAAGCCGGTTCATAAGAAGGTTGGGGGAAAAGGCCCGGCCACTCTATGCTTTGATGAAGAAATCTGATACTTTCGTCTGGACCCCTCAGGCAGACACAGCATTTAAAGATCTGAAAACAATGCTAGCCACTGCGCCAATATTGGCGTCGCCTTTGGAAAGAGAGCCTATATTGTTGTATACAGGAGCAACGAACTAGGTGGTGAGTGTCGTGGTCGTGGTAGAAAGAGAAGAGGAAGAAAAAATCGTGCAGAGACCGGTATACTACCTGAGCGAGGTGCTCTCCCTCTCAAAACAAAACTACCCTCACTTCCAGAAAATGACCTACGGTGTGTTCATGGCCGCCACGAAGCTCAAGCACTACTTTGATGTACACCCTATGAAAGTGGTGAGCGAGGCACCCATTTTGGATATCATGTGCAACAAGGATGCTAGCGGCAGGATTGCCAAATGGGCAATTCAGCTATCACCGTACGTACCGGTGTACGAAAGAAGAGATGCCATAAAATCACAAGCCTTGGTTGATTTTCTAGTTGATTGGGCGGAAATGCAATACAAGCCACCGGAACAAAAAATAGAGTACTGGAAGATGCACTTTGATGGATCCAAGCTCTAAGAGGGTCTAGGTGCCGGTGTGTTCCTCACTTCACCTAAAGGAGATCATCTCCGGTATGTTTTGCAAGTGTACTTCAGGGCATCGAACAATGTCGCTGAGTATGAGGCTCTGATACATGGGCTTAAGGTTGCGAAAGAAATCGGTGCACACCGGATCATTTGCTACGGCGATTCAGATCTTGTGGTGCAACAATGTTCCGGAGATTGGGACGCAAAAGATGCAACATGGCCTCATACCGGTTTCATGTGCAAAAGATTGCCGGCTTCTTTGACGGGTGTGAGTTTCACCATGTGCCGCGAGCGGAAAATGAAGCCGCAGATACGCTCTCTAAGCTGGGCTCCTCTAGGCAGGAAATTCCTCCCGGAGTAGCTTTGGCACACCTAAGGATACCTTCGATCAAACCAAGTCCGGAATCGGAGTCAATTTTTGTACCGGAGTCACATGTTGTGCCAATGGACATTGATGAGGGAAACCCGGGGACTGCTCCGGTAAACCCGGGGACTGCAGGATCTAAGTGGAAGAGGCTATGCTGGTAGACAGTATGGAGATAGACGTACCAGTATTTCTGGTTCGGGAAGCACCATCTTGGGTTGAACCTATTAAGGAATTCCTGATCAGCGGCACCTTGCCGGTTGACGAAAATGAGTCAAGGAGGATCCAAAGAAGGTCCAAGGCCTACACTATCGTCATTGGTGAGGTATACAAAAGAAGTGTTACCGGTGTCCTCCAAAGGTGTGTGGAACCGGAAGAGGGAAAAGAAATGCTGGTGGAAATTCACCAAGGAGAGTGCGGACACCATGCTTCATCAAGGGCACTGGTGGCAAAAGTGTTCCGGCATGGGTTTTACTGGCCCACGGCACTGGAAAATGCAGAGGATTTGGTACGAAAATGCAACGGGTGCCAGCGGTACGGCAAGCAAAACCATACCCCAGCATCCGGTCTCAAAACTATACCATTAACTTGGCCGTTCGCTGTTTGGTGCCTTGACATGGTTGGTCCATTCAAAACCACAAGGGGCAACATGACCCACATCCTGGTAATGGTGGATAAGTTCACCAAGTGGCTGGAGGTGAAACCTATCGCAAACTGTGATAGACATACGGCGGTGAAGTTCTTGAAAGATGTAATCTTGCGGTATGGATAACCGCATAGCATCATCACTGACAATGGGACAAACTTTGCCCAAGGAGAATTTAAACAATTCTGTGAGGATAACAATATCCGGTTGGATTTGTGTTGCGTAGCACACCCACAAGGCAACGGCCAAGTGGAATGAACAAACGCTCTGGTGCTTTCCGGTATCAAGCCAAGGCTGATCGAACCGCTTGAAAGGACACCGGGATGTTGGCTCGACGAGCTACCATCCGTGATGTGGAGCATACGAGCAACACCGAACCGGTCTACCGGTTACACTCCTTTCTTCATGGTTTATGGGGCAGAAGCCGTGATAACAACCGATATACCGAAGAAGAGGTAAAAGAGGCCCGAGAAAATGATGTGAACTTGCTAGAAGAAGCAAGAGAGCTGGCTTTGGCAAGAACAACCATATACCAGCAGAACCTCAGACGCTATCATAGCCGGAAGGTTAACCCGAGAGTGTTCCGGGAAGGAGATCTGGTGCTACACCTAGTGCAGCGCACTGAGGGGCGCCACAAACTCTCACCTCTGTGGGAAGGACCTTTCATTGTGAGCAAGGCCCTACACAATGATGCCTACTACTTGATCGATGCACAGGAAGCGAAGAAGGGAAAGGCGGACAGGTCAGGAGAGGTGACTAAGCGCCCATGGAACGTAGCTTTGCTGCGTCCTTTCTATTCCTAAAGATGTGCTGTAAGGAGTTCCTTTTTGTACCTTATATGCTATGAATAAAAGATGCCGGCACCTCGAATGAATCTCGGGGACTGCTGATACGTCTCCAACGTATCTATAATTTCTTATGTTCCATGCTTGTTTATGACAATACCTACATGTTTTGTTCACACTTTATATCGTTTTGATGCATTTTCCGGAACTAACCTATTAACAAGATGCCGAAGTGCCAGTTCATGTTTTCTACTGTTTTTGGTTTCAGAAATCTTACACAGGAAATATTCTCGGAATTGGACGAAATCAAGGCCCACGATCTTATATTTCCACGAAGCTTCCAGAACACCGAAGAGGGACCAGAGGGGAGGCCCAGGGCCTCCACACACCATGGCTGCGCGGCCAGAGGGGTGGCGCCCCCTACTGTGTGGGTCCCCCAGGACCCTTCTGACTCCGCCTCTTCGCCTATTTAAGCCCTGGTGACCTAAAACTTCGATACGGATAAGCAACGATACGAGAAAAGTTCCAGAGCCGCCGCCATCGCGAAGCCAAGATTTGGGGGACAGAAGTCTCTGTTCCGGCCGCCGGAACGGGGAAGTGCCCCCGGAAGGCATCTCCATCGACACCACCGCCATCTTCATCACCGCTGCTGTCTCCCATGATAAGGAGGGAGTATTTCTCCCCCGAGGCTGAGGGCTCTACCGTAGCTATGTGGTTCATCTCTCTCTTTGTGATCTAGTTGAATATCAATCTATGTGCTACTCTACTGATGTTATTAAAGTACTATATTCCTCCTCCATGATGTAATGTTGACAGTGTGTGCATCATGTAGTACTTGGCATGGCGCACTGCTAGGTGGTGCGCCACTTTTGTCCTGGTACACCACAATAGAATCCTGGCCCAACCTAGTAGTGGCGCACCTCTACAGTGGTGCGTGATAGCTAGTAGTGGCACCCGAAGGCAGTGCACCATTGCTAAGGTGCTTATCTGTAGGGGGGCCCTAGCCACCTCCTAGCAGTGGCGCACGGCGCAGCAGTGCGCCATAGCTAGTCAAGATAGCAATGGCGCACTACTACAAGGTGCGCCACTACTAAGTTGGCTAAGGACCTGGGCTCTGTTCGCCCTTCAGTGATGGCGCACCAAAAAAGCAGTGCGCCACTACTACATTCCTATCAGTGGCCCACCACATTTGGGTGCGCCATTGCTAAGTAGTATTGGCGCACAGATTTTGTGGTGCGCCACTAACACTCATCTTATGGATTGCCCTTTTCCTAGTAGTGCCACTTACTAACTGGGCCAGCCCGGTAATAGGATAGTGGGCCCCACCTCTTGTTTTGGGCCTGCCCACTAACTTATTGGGCCTGCCCATTTGCTTTATGGTGGACCCCACTTTATAACTAGGCCGGCCAGATAACAGGAAAGTGGGACCCACATGCTTATTGGGCCGGCCCACTAACTTATTGGGCTAGCCCACTTGCTCTATGTTGGACCCCACTTACTAAATGGGCCAGCCTGATAATAGGAAAGTGGGACCCACATGCCTATTGGCTGACCCACTAACATATTGGGCCAGCCCACTTGCTCTATGGTGGTCCCCACTTACTAAATGGGTCGGCCCGATAACTGGAAAGTGGGCCCCACATGCTTAGTGGGCTGGCCGACTAACTTATTGGGCCAGCCCACTTGCTTTATGGGTGGACCCCACTTACTAAATGGGTCGGCCCAGTAACAAGAAAGTGGGACCCAGATGCTTAGTGGGCTGGCCCGTTTGCCTGTTGACCGGTCAAACAAAGGCATTCGGCCCAGTCCACGTTCTTAGAGGTTAGGCCCGGCCCACGTACATAATAGACTAGCCAAGTTATATAGTTGACCGGTCTAACTAAGTCAGCTGGCCCGGCCCGCAAACTAAATGGGCCAGCCCGCTTATGGCGTGGCAGGCCTTGTGTGGGCCTACCATCTACCAGAGAGTTTCAGCCGGTTAAAGGTGTTAACTGACAGTTAACGGCGTCTGCCACGTGTCAGTTTGCATGACATCAGTAGTCAACGGCCTCCCGAAAACACTTCTGCAACGGTCTGATTTTCCGTGGCGGAAGGGCACCTGAACGCGACGAACCGAAAAAATGTGGTATTACTTTGCCTGACGCAATTTGGACGACAGAACCCATATGGTCGGGTTAGGCTCATAGGCGACAAAAAAGGGGCCATACCTGAAGAAAATTGGACGTTGAGTATCAGAACTTTTATTGTAGTGAATGCACTTTGGAGTGGCAGTGAAATACCACATATAGGTATGTATGGTGGACACAATTGGCAAACTCTGGTTTTTGGTAGTTGGATGCACGAGTAGAGCTCATACTCAGTACAAGTGAAGGCTAGCAATAGACTGGGAAGCGACAATCAAGAAAGCAGTAATTGTCATAATCATGCTTGCGACAGACAAAATTAACGGAAGCATAAAAGTAATACAAGAACTCCGAGGAAAGATAAATCATCAATGGTTAAATGACTTTTGTTTAGTCTTATGCATGCTTGAGCATGTGCCAAGTATTGAGAGGAGGATACCACAATGTCATACTGTTATATGAATAAAGCAATGCAATGAAACATCTATATGACATGTTACCTACAATTAGTAAATTGGAACTAATCATGAGAGAGCATAAACTATTGAGCAGCATTAAGTAGCATACACCTTACACAAACAAACTAAGCATGTCCACATAAATGAGTATATGTACAAAAACGAAAACAAATAGAATTCATACCAGCCTCTCACGGCATCTCAAATTGTCGTGGCTGTCATTATTTCTCTTCACTTGTGTGACTTGAATAATATGAAATGATCACCAAGCTCCAATAAAGTCACGGAAGGCCGTTAAACCCTGCAGCAAATTTACAAAACCAAAGAAGAACAATAAATATTTTTAGTTTTTCAATTTTTAATCAACACACAAAGCAAAACCTTTTTGGATTTTTGAATAGCAAACCATAAAGAGAAAATTAAACAAACTAAAAAAGCAAAAGAAGAGAAACAACAGAAATATTTTTGGTCTTTTTGTGTTTTGGAAAGTAGAAACAAAAGCAAGAACAACAAAAAATGAAAACTAACATAGATACGCAAATGCAACTAGTGGCAGGAATCTCCCAACACAGAACAGCAGGCAAAAATCGTTTTTTTTTCCAAAAATATTCTGTAGCTCAAATTGAAAAGTGCAGAACTAACGAAAGTTATATAATAACCTGTGCCATATGCTAAAAAATTGGCAGCTCAATATTCTGTTCTGGTTGGGAATACGAATTTTTACGGTGACAGCACAGAATCTGTTTTTGGACAACAACTTTCCCAATTCTTACCTCCTTCCTATTAGAGGCTATCCTTGGTATGAAAAAAAGCTAATGAGAGGTTATTAAAGTAGTAAAAACTTCCAAGATTCAGTAAAAGAGAAATTACAGAAATAAACTAAACAAGAACAAAAAAAAGTGAAACATGGATGTACAAAGTTCCGACGGAATATGATGTATCGGTGATTGAGATGTCGGTATACCTCCACCCAAGCTTAGGCTTTTGGCCTAAGTGGAGATCAATCCCAGGAGGGCCAAGAAGTGTTGCCTCCGTAATATGATTAATAAGCACCTTCGTCCTGATATAAACTCGAGGACGCCCCGGTGTAATGCGCAGCGTAGTCATCTGTGGCTGCCTCCTCCTCCTGGTGCTGCCCATGGAATCCAAGCAGTCGCAGCTGCTCGTCCAATTCCTCCTTTGAGCGCTACCACGGCAACCTGTGAACACTAAACAAACCAGATTGTGGTAGGGGAACCTCCCTTTCATCTCCATCAGTAAATAACATTCTATATACCAGACCTCTTGCACAAGAGTCAGCGGTAACAAATTGATGGTATTTCATAGTAGCAAGATCAAGTCTCTGTGGTGCCAACAACACATCATTTGGCTCAACATGAAGATCCAAAGCAGCTATAATACGTGCAGCAATAATTCCCCCATAGATGGGTCCTCTAGCAGATAAGCGACGAGCAATAAGAGCACCAAGGTTATACTTAATACTATTATTGAGTGCGGTAACTAGAAAAGCCAAGTGATAATGAGAAATATTACTAGTGTTTCCCGACCAAGAATACTAGTGGCAAGATAACAAGTAAAGTATTGGATAGTTGGGAGTTGAATGTTCCTTATCTTGCCACGCTGAGCCCTGCGGTCATCATCATTTGTCACCCTGATGCGCGTGATTGACGTATTGTCTTTTCGTTCGACACGCGTCCGTTGGGAACCCCAAGAGGAAGGTGTGATGCGCACAGCGGCAAGTTTCCCTCAGTAAGAACCAAGGTTTATCGAACCAGTAGGAGTCAAGAAGCACGTTGAAGGTTGATGGCGGCGAGATGTAGTGCGGCGCAACACCAGGGATTCCGGCGCCAACATGGAACCTGCACAACACAAACCAAGTACTTTGCCCCAACGAAACAGCGAGGTTGTCAATCTCACTGGCTTGCTGTAACAAAGGATTAGATGTATAGTGTGGAAGATGATTGTTTGCAGAAAACAGTAGAACAAGTATTGCAGTAGATTGTATTTCAGTATAGAGAATTGGACCGGGGTCCACAGTTCACTAGAGGTGTCTCTCCCATAAGATAAACAGCATGTTGGGTGAACAAATTACAGTTGGGCAATTGACAAATAAAGAGGGCATGACCATGCACATACATATTATGATGAGTATTGTGAGATTTAATTGGGCATTACGACAAAGTACATAGACCGCTATCCAGCATGCATCTATGCCTAAAAAGTCCACCTTCAGGTTATCATCCGAACCCCCTCCAGTATTAAGTTGCTAACAACAGACAATTGCATTAAGTATTGCGCGTAATGTAATCAATAACTACATCCTCGGACATAGCATCAATGTTTTATCCCTAGTGGCAACAGCACATCCATAACCTTAGAGGTTTCTGTCACTCCCCAGATTCACGGAGACATGAACCCACTATCGAGCATAAATACTCCCTCTTGGAGTTACTAGCAAAAACTTGGCTAGAGCCTCTACTAATAACGGAGAGCATGCAAGATCATAAACAACACATAGACATAAATTGATAATCAACATAACATAGTATTCTCTATTCATCGGATCCCAACAAACACAACATATAGAATTACAGATAGATGATCTTGATCATGTTTGGCAGCTCACAAGACCCGAAAATTAAGAACAATGAGGAGAAGACAACCATCTAGCTACTGCTATGGACCCATAGTCCAGGGGTAGACTACTCACACATCACTCCGGAGGCGACCATGGCGGCGTAGAGTCCTCCGGGAGATGATTCCCCTCTCCGGCAGGGTGCCGGAGGCGATCTCCTGAATCCCCCGAGATGGGATTGGCGGCGGCGGCGTCTCTGGAAGTTTTTCCGTATCGTGGCTCTCGGTACTGGGGGTTTCGCGACGAAGGCTATTTGTAGGCGGAAGGGTTGGTCAGGGGGCGTCGCGAGGGGCCCAGGAGACAGGTCGGCGCGGCCAGGGCTTGGGCCGCGCCGCCCTACCTCCTGGCCACCTCGTGGCCCCACTTCGTTGACTCTTCGGTCTTCTGGAAGCTTCGTGGCAAAATAGGACCCTGGGCGTTGATTTCATCCAATTCCGAGAATATTTCCTTACTAGGATTTCTGAAACCAAAAACAGTAGAAAACAGCAACTGGCTCTTCGGCATCTTGTTAATAGGTTAGTTCCAGAAAATGCATAAATATGACATAAAGTATGCATAAAACATGTAGATATCATCAATAATGTGGCATGGAACATAAGAAATTATCGATACGTCGGAGACGTATCAGCATCCCCAAGCTTAGTTCCTGCTCGTCCCGAGCAGGTAAACGACAAACAAAGATAATTTCTGGAGTGACATGCCATCATAACCTTGATCATACTATTGTAAGCATATGTAGTGAATGCAGCGATCAAAACAATGTATATGACATGAGTAAACAAATGAATCATAAAGCAAAGACTTTTCATGAATAGTACTTCAAGACAAGCATCAATAAGTCTTGCATAAGAGTTAACTCATAAAGCAATAATTCAAAGTAAAGGTATTGAAGCAACACAAAGGAAGATGAAGTTTCAGCGGTTGCTTTCAACTTATAACATGTATATCTCATGGATAATTGTCAATGTAGAGTAATATAACAAGTGCAATATGCAAGTATGTAGGAATCAATGCACAGTTCACACAAGTGTTTGCTTCTTGAGGTGGAGAGAGATAGGTGAACTGACTCAACATAAAAGTAAAAGAATGGTCCTTCAAAGAGGAAAGCATCGATTGCTATATTTGTGCTAGAGCTTTGATTTTGAAAACATATAGAGATCATAAAAGTGTTTGTTGTTGTCAACGAATGGTAGTGGGTACTCTAACCCCCTTGCCAGACAAACCTTCAAAGAGCGGCTCCCATTTTATTTTATTTTTGTGTGGCACTCCTTCCTACCTTTCTTTCACAAACCATGGCTAACCGAATCCTTCGGGTGCCTGCCAACAATCTCATACCATGAAGGAGTGCCTTTTTATTTTAGTTTTATTATGATGACACTCCTCCCCACCTTTGCTTTCTCAAGCCATGGCTAACCGAATCCTTCGGGTGCCGTCCAACAATCACATACCATGGAGGAGTGTCTATTTTTATTAATTAATTTGGGACTGGGAATCCCATTGCCAGCTCTTTTTGCAAAATTATTGGATAAGCGGATGAAGCCACTAGTCCATTGGTGAAAGTTGCCCAACAAGATTGAAAGATAATCACCACATACTTCCTCATGAGCTATAAAACATTGACACAAATCAGAGGTAATAAATTTTGAATTGTTTAAAGGTAGCACTCAAGCAATTTACTTTGGAATGGCGGAGAAATACCATGTAGTAGGTAGGTATGGTGGACACAAATGGCATAGTGGTTGGCTCAAGTATTTTTGATGCATGAGAAGTATTCCCTCTCGATACAAGGTTTAGGCTAGCAAGGTTATTTGAAACAAACACAAGGATGAAGCGGTGCAGCAAAACTCACATAAAAGACATATTGTAAACACTATAAGACTCTACACCGTCTTCCTTGTTGTTCAAACTCAATACTAGAAATTATCTAGACCTTAGAGAGACCAAATATGCAAACCAAATTTTAGCATGCTCTATGTATTTCTTCATTAATGGGTGCAAAGTATATGATGCAAGAGCTTAAACATGAGCACAACAATTGCCAAGTATCACCTTATCCAAGACATTATAGCAATTTACTACATGTATCATTTTCCAATTCCAACCATATAACAATTTAATGAAGGAGAAACTTCGCCATGAATATTATGAGTAAAGCCTAAGGACATATTTGTCCATATGCAACAGCGGAGCGTGTCTCTCTCCCACACAAAGAATGCTAGGATCCATTTTATTCAAACAAAACAAAAAACAAAAACAAACCGATGCTCCAAGCAAAGCACATAAGGTGTGATGGAATAAAAATATAGTTTCAGGGGAGGAACCTGATAATGTTGTCGATGACGAAGGGGATGCCTTGGGAATCCCCAAACTTAGACGCTTGAGTCTTCTTGATATATTCAGGGGTGAACCACCGGGGCATCCCCAAGCTTAGAGCTTTCACTCTCCTTGATCATGTTGTATCATCTCCCTCTCTTGATCCTTGAAAACTTCCTCCACACCAAACTCAAAACAACTCATTAGAGGGTTAGTGCACAATCAAAATATACATGTTCAGAGGTGACATAATCATTCTTAACACTTCTGGACATTGCACAAAGCTACTGAAAGTCAATGGAATCGAAATATCCATCGAGCATATCAAAACAGGCAATGCGAAATAAAAGACAGAATCTGTCAAAAACAGAACAGTTCGTAATGACGAATTTTATTGAGGCACCAGACTTGCTCAAATGAAAATGCTCAAATTTAATGAAAGTTGCGTACATATCTGAGGATCACTCACGTAAATTGGCATAATTTTCTGAGTTACCTACAGATAATTTTGCCCAGATTCGTGACAGCAAAGAAATCTGATTCTGCGCAGTAATCCAAATCTAGTATGAACCTTACTATCAACGACTTTACTTGGCACAACAAAACACAAAACTAAGATAAGGAGAGGTTGCTACAGTAGTAAACAACTTCCAAGACACAAATATAAAACAAAGTACTGTAGTAAAAACATGGGTTGTCTCCCATAAGCGCTTTTCTTTAACGCCTTTCAGCTAGGCGCAGAAAGTGTGTATCAAGTATTATCGAAAGATGAAGTGTCAACATCATAATTTGTTCTAATAATGGAATCATAAGGTAAATTCATTATCTTTCTTGGGAAGTGTTCCATACCTTTCTTGAGAGGAAATTGATATTTAATATTACCTTCCTTCATATCAATGATAGCACCAACAGTTCGAAGAAAATGTCTTCCCAATATAATGGGACAAGATGCATTGCATTCAATATCCAAGACAACAAAATCAACGGGGACAAGGTTATTGTTAACGGTAATGCGAACATTATCAACTTTCCCCAAAGGTTTCTTTGTAGAATGATCAGCAAGATTAACATCCAAATAACAATTTTTCAGCGGTGGCAAGTCAAGCATATTATAAATTTTCTTAGGCATAACATAAATACTTGCACCAAGATCACATAAAGCATTACAATCAAAATCATTGACCTTCATCTTAATGATGGGCTCCCAACCATCCTCTAGCTTCCTAGGAATAGAAGCTTCGCGTTCTAATTTCTCTTCTCTAGCTTTTATGAGAGCATTTGTAATATGTTTCGTGAAAGCCAAATTTATAGCACTAGCATTAGGACTCTTAGCAAGTTTTTGTAAGAACTTTATAACTTCAGAGATGTGGCAATCATCAAAATTCAAACCATTATAATCTAAAGCAATGGGATCATCATCCCCAATGTTGGAAAAAATTTCAGCAGTTTTATCACAGGCAGTTTCAGCAGTTTTAGCAGTTTCGGGCAGTTTTTTGCGCTTTGCATTAGAAGTGGAAACATTGCCAACACCAATTATTTTATTATTAATAGTAGGAGGTGCAGCAACATGTGTAGCATTAGCATTGCTAGTGGTGGTAATAGTCCAAACTTTAGCTATATTATCTTCTTTTTCATTTTCTTCTCTTTCCCACCTAGCACGCAATTCGGCCATCAATCTTATATTCTCATTAATTCTAACTTGGATGGCATTTGTTGTAGTAACAATTTTATGATTATGATTTTCATGAGGCATAACTTTCGATTTCAAAAGATCAACATCAGCAGCAAGACTATCGACTTTAGAAGGAAGTATATCAATTTTCCCAAGCTTTTCTTCAACAGATTTGTTGAAAGCAGTTTGTGTACTAATAAATTATTTAAGCATGGCTTCAAGTCCAGGGGGTGTGTTCCTATTATTGTTGTAAGAATTCCCATAAGAATTACCATAGCCGTTGCCATTATTATAAGGATATGGCCTATAGTTGTTACTAGAATTGTTCCGGTAAGTATTGTTGTTGAAATTATTATTTTTAATGAAGTTTACATCAACATGTTCTTCTTGAGCAACCAATGAAGCTAACGGAACATTATTAGGATCAACATTAGTCCTATCATTCACAAGCATAGACATAATAGCATCAATCTTATCACTCAAGGAAGAGGTTTCTTCGACAGAATTTACCTTCTTACCTTGTGGAGCTCTTTCCGTGTGCCATTCAGAGTAATTAATCATCATATTATCAAGAAGCTTTGTTGCTTCACCAAGAGTGATGGACATAAAGGTACCTCCAGCAGCTGAATCCAATAGGTTCCGTGAAGAAAAATTCAGTCCTGCATGAAAGGTTTGGATGATCATCCAAGTAGTCAGTCCATGGGTTGGGCAATTTTTAACCAAAGATTTCATTCTTTCCCATGCTTGTGCAACATGTTCATTATCCAATTGTTTAAAATTCATTATGCTACTCCTCAAAGATATAATTTTAGCAGGGGGATAATATCTACCAATAAAAGCATCCTTGCATTTAGTCCATGAATCAATACTATTCTTAGGCAGAGATAGCAACCAATCTTTAGCTCTTCCTCTTAATGAGAAAGGGAACAATTTTAATTTTATAATATCACCATCTACATCTTTATACTTTTTCATTTCACAAAGTTCAACAAAATTATTGAGATGGGCAGCAGCATCATCAGAACTAACACCAGAAAATTGCTCTCGCATAACAAGATTCAGTAATGCAGGTTTAATTTCAAAGAATTCTGCTGTAGTAGCAGGTGGAGCAATATGTGTGCATAAGAAATCATTATTATTTGTGGTTGTGAAGTCACACAACTTAGTATTTTCAGTAGTACCCATTTTAGCAGTAGTAAATAAAATAAACTAGATAAAGTAAATGCAAATAACTAATTTTTTTGTGTTTTTGATATAGCAAACAAGATAGCAAATAAAGTAAAACTAGCAACTAATTTTTTTGTATTTTGATTTAGTGCAGCAAACAAAGTAGTAAATAAAATAAAGCAAGACAAAAACAAAGTAAAGAGATTGGGATGTGGAGACTCCCCTTGCAGCGTGTCTTGATCTCCCCGGCAACGGCGCCAGAAATTTTGCTTGATGCGCGTGATTGACGTATTGTCTTTTCGTTCGACACGCGTCCGTTGGGAACCCCAAGAGGAAGGTGTGATGCGCACAGTGGCAAGTTTCCCTCAGTAAGAACCAAGGTTTATCGAACCAGTAGGAGTCAAGAAGCACGTTGAAGGTTGATGGCGGCGAGATGTAGTGCGGCGCAACACCAGGGATTCCGGCGCCAACGTGGAACCTGCACAACACAAACCAAGTACTTTGTCCCAACGAAACAGCGAGGTTGTCAATCTCACTGGCTTGCTGTAACAAAGGATTAGATGTATAGTGTGGAAGATGATTGTTTGCAGAAAACAGTAGAACAAGTATTGCAGTAGATTGTATTTCAGTATAGAGAATTGGACCGGGGTCCACAGTTCACTAGAGGTGTCTCTCCCATAAGATAAACAGCATGTTGGGTGAACAAATTACAGTTGGGCAATTGACAAATAAAGAGGGCATGACCATGCACATACATATTATGATGAGTATTGTGAGATTTAATTGGGCATTATGACAAAGTACATAGACCGCTATCCAGCATGCATCTATGCCTAAAAATTCCACCTTCAGGTTATCATCCGAACCCCCTCCAGTATTAAGTTGCTAACAACAGACAATTGCATTAAGTATTGCGCGTAATGTAATCAATAACTACATCCTCGGACATAGCATCAATGTTTTATCCCTAGTGGCAACAGCACATCCATAACCTTAGAGGTTTCTGTCACTCCCCCAGATTCACGGAGACATGAACCCACTATCGAGCATAAATACTCCCTCTTGGAGTTACTAGCAAAAACTTGGCCAGAGCCTCTACTAATAACGGAGAGCATGCAAGATCATAAACAACACATAGACATAAATTGATAATCAACATAACATAGTATTCTCTATTCATCGGATCCCAACAAACACAACATATAGAATTACAGATAGATGATCTTGATCATGTTCGGCAGCTCACAAGACCCGAAAATTAAGCACAATGAGGAGAAGACAACCATCTAGCTACTGCTATGGACCCATAGTCCAGGGGTAGACTACTCACACATCACTCCGGAGGCGACCATGGCGGCGTAGAGTCCTCCGGGAGATGATTCCCCTCTCCGGTAGGGTGCCGGAGGCGATCTCCTGAATCCCCCGAGATGGAATTGGCGGCGGCGGCGTCTCTGGAAGGTTTTCCGTATCGTGGCTCTCGGTACTGGGGGTTTCGCGACGAAGGCTATTTGTAGGCGGAAGGGTAGGTCAGGGGGCGTCGCGAGGGGCCCAGGAGATAGGTCGGCGCGGCCAGGGCTTGGGCCGCGCCGCCCTACCTCCTGGCCACCTCGTGGCCCCACTTCGTTGACTCTTCGGTCTTCTGGAAGCTTCGTGGCAAAATAGGACCCTGGGCGTTGATTTCGTCCAATTCCGAGAATATTTCCTTACTAGGATTTCTGAAACCAAAAACAACAGAAAACAGCAACTGGCTCTTCGGCATCTTGTTAATAGGTTAGTTCCAGAAAATGCATAAATATGACATAAAGTATGCATAAAACATGTAGATATCATCAATAATGTGGCATGGAACATAAGAAATTATCGATACGTCGGAGACGTATCACACCCCTCGGTAGAGCTCCAACAAATCAGCGGGAGTGTCTTTGATCCTCCTCGTTGTCCCAAACATAGGAATACCTATGATTTCACAAAATCTCGTCAAGGGAAAAGTAACAGACCTATTATAGATTTTAAATGCAACATATGGATTGTAGGAAGTGTTATGGAAGGAAAACCTCTCAACTAAGGTCTTAGTGAGCAAAGAATATTGTTCACTCTCGTCGTTCATGTAAGTAGTCAAACCAACCCTGTTAACAAGGAGCAAGAAATCCCCATAGATCCATGCATCTATCATAAAATTAGTACAAGGGAAAGTGGATGGATTTGCTTCTCCATCATCCCTCTCACCAATGTCTGGTGCACTAAGATCTTCATTATAGGATTGCCTAAATTGAGTAGATGATATTGAAGACCTTCTTGACCTTGGTGCTTCTCTCTCAAAGATTTCTCCATAGGTGTGGTTGTCCATTCTTCTTCTCTAAACTTTTTAGCAATTCTCATAAAAATGATTTTAAGACAAACATATGGAGGAGAACACTTATAGAGACTTGCAGGAGGACTAAACATGCATCAAAACAACTTATCTAAGCATAATACAAGCATGCAAGCTCACTTAACATGTCATCTACAACAGCAAAATAGTCAAGAAATACTCCACCAAACAAAATTATACTTGGATAATCGGAGGAGTCACATACCGGAGAGAAAATGCTTCAAATTTCAGAAGGAAATATGGGTTGAGCAAGGAGATCGAAAATTAATGAGCAAGAACAACAAGGACACGAGATTGAGCAATGGTGGATTGTTTTTTTTTGGGAGAGAGAAGATAATGGCAGAGGGGAGAGCAAGTGGAGGGCTAGGGGGCCCACAGCAGGCCTTGGCGCAACCAGGATGCCCGCCATATTCCACCACATGGTGTGGTCGGCTGGTGGGTCCCCTGGTCTGACCCAGGTGCCTCTCTGCCCCTTCTCATGCGTAAAGTTTTTGTAGATGTTTTTAGGAATTTTTCGAGAAACTTTATTTTTGGGCAATTTTCAGAATTTGAATAATGTTTCTAACACATGAAACAATTATGAAATGATGAAAAACAAAATCAAAACCAAATCTACAACAAATCTAAGACATTCTAATATGGAATTAATAAGTGGAACATAGGTGAAAACATAGTTTCATTCATTCAAAATTACTTTGCTAACAAGGTTGATCAAGTCTTGTTACCAAAACAATTTTATATTAATCGAAACTTTGCATTTCACTATATGACTATGTTACCTCAAACTTGATAGGCGTAGTCCCAATCATGACAACATCATTCTCTTTCTTTGGCATTGGCAAAGGCAAATGAAATTTCCCAATTTGGATGGTCTCAATGTTAATAATTGAATTTAGACCATATTTCCTATCAATCTTCTTGGGAAGATAAACCGTGTGCTCTTTTTCATCAACATTAAAATTTACTTTTCCTTGGTTGCAATCAATAACAACCCCTGCAGTGTTAAGAAAATGTCTCCCAGGAATAATAGACATATTATCATCTTCAGGCACTTCAAGCACAACAAAGTTAGTTAATATCATACAATTATGAGCAACTTGAACAGGAACATCCTCGCATATACCAATAGGAATAATAGTACACTTATCAGCCATTTGCAAGGGTATATCAGTTCGTATTAATTTTTCTAGATCAACTCTCTTATAAAGAGAAAAAGGCATGACACTAACTCCTGCTCCCAAGTCACATAAAGAACTTCTAACATAATTATTTTTGATGGAGAATGGAATAGTGGGTATACCTGGAGCACCAAGATTCTTTGGAACCTTGCCATTAAAAGAATAATTAGCAAGGATAGTGGAGATTTCTTCATTAGGAATCTTCCTTTTATTAGAGACAATATCTTTCATATATTTTGAATAAGGAGGCAATTTAATAGCATCAGTCAAAGGAATTTGCAAAAACAAAGGTGTCATCCATTCACAAAACTTGTTATAGTGCTCTTCCTCCTTCGATTTATGTTTCTTATCAGGAAAAGGCATTTGTTTTTGCACCCAATGTTCTCTTTCACTACCATGTTTAGTAGCAATGAAATCTTCCTTAGTGTATTTTGTATTCTTAGTATGCTTTTCAGGTTTCCACTTCAATTTCTTATTTATCAGAAGAATCAATTTTATCATTACCACTTTCAGTTTCAGCATCAGATATAAATATACTATTAGGATCTTTAGCAGGTTCCCAGGATTCTACAAAAGTTTTATGTTTCTTTTTCTTTTTCTTAGACTTAGTCCTAGCATCATTAGCTTGTTTAGAATCTTGGTCAATTCTCTTTGGATGTCCTTCTGGATATAAAGGATCCTGAGTAGAAATACCACTTCTAGTTCTTATTTCACAAGCATGTTTTTTCCTAGAAGCATTAACTAGCAAATCTTTTTGCACATTAGTGAGCTGATCAATTTGAGTTTGAACCATATCGAAATGTTTAACAAGCATTTTAAAATCATTAGAGGTTCTTTCCACAATATCATGCAGATTATTGATAGCTCTATAATTTTCCATTAGATGATTTTCCACTCTCTTATTAAAATTATGGGATTTCTATTTTCGTGCCCCTGATTCGATAGTTGTACTCAGTTTTCCCCAGTCCCTTAGTTTTTCCTCAGTTTTCCCCTCCTCTAGTTTGAAACACCCACAAGTGCTGGAACGGCCGGTAGCCGTCAGGTCAGAGGCCTTGACCGTTAGTCTGACCGGGTGGGGCCGCACAGGGGCAGCTCCTCCCTGGCCGTCTCGTGCTGACGGGTAGGGTCAGGAGACACGTCGGAGCAGCCATCCATCTATCGCTGACGTGTGGGCCGTTTTATGTCATGATTTTATACGCGTTGCTGCCAATGACAAATGGGGCCGCTCTATAGGGCTGCCGCAGTCAATGACCAGTGGGGTCGTATATTTTTCAGGAAAAGACATATATTGCCGCTCTGTGGGGCTGCCGCAGCCAATGACCAGTGGGGTCGTCTATTTATTTAGAGAAAATCATATATTGCCGCTCTGTGGAGCCTCCGCAGCCAATGACCAGTGGGGTCGTATATTTTTCACGAAAAGACATATATTGCCGCTCTGTGGGGCTGCCGCAGCCAATGACCAGTGGGGTCGTCTATTTATTTATAGAAAATCATATATTGCCGCTCTGTGGGGCTGCCGCAGCCAATGACCAGTGGGGTCGTATATTTTTTAGGAAAAAACATATTGCCGCTCTGTGGGGCTGCCCCAGCCAATGACGAGTGGGGTCGTCTATTTATTTAGAGAAAATCATATATTGCCGCTCTGTGGGGCCTCCGCAGCCAATGACGAGTGGGGTCGTCTATTTTTCAGGAAAAGACACATATTGCCGCTCTGATATATTTCTTTAGAGAATATCATAGAGAGAAGCAACAAGTTTGCTAATTAATTATTCTTAAGCTAGACCGGAGAACCGCTGGCAGCTCGTTCCCCACCGTCAGACGGAGCAGCCATCGCCGGCGCCTCGTCGCGCCGCCGGCTCTGTCCCCCGGCGGCGTCAGACGGACTGCGGCGCTGCACATCAACCACGGCTCCAGCACTTGTTTCGTTCGCACACATTGTACCCACCGCAGGAAAGTCCGCCGCAAGCAGATACACCGTCCACGACGGCCGGGATTTGTTTCGCGCACCAATTGGTAGTATAGCTTGGTAAGACCTCCGCTTCTGCCTCCCCCGCCCCCTAATCGATTCGGTGCCCATAATTTATTGGAGTTTGCAGGTACGAAATAGTCCTCAATGTCTGGTCGTAGCGGGTACACCGGCAAGGGTGGGGATTCGATCATGTCGTGGCCACGTTCTACTTCTCCTACCTCGTCGGAAGTGCAGGTATCTAGCTTCAGCTCTCTGTACTACTGTTGAAAGTTCCTCCATGGCCTGTTGGAGTGATTTGAGTTGTTCTTTTTTCCATTATTGCGACAGTTAGCCAGGCAAGCCGATGATCCATGGTACATTGCATACCAAGATGAATCAACCCAGTGGTGTAGCCAGAGGATGGATTTGGAGGAGAAGGTGGCCAATTTAGGTGATGAATTGGCCCGTAAAAACCTGATGATATTCGAGCTGAAGCGTATTGTGGAGGAAGAAAAGAAGAATTCAGAGCTTATTCGCAAGGAGAAGTTGAGAGTTGAGACAAATCTTGCCGTATTTGATCAAGTGGTAGAAAATCTAGAACATGAACTTAAAGTGATGGGAGAGGAGAAAAGTAGATTCATCTGGGCAGTTTTATTAGGTGTCATCCCTGTCCTAGCAGTTATGTTGTTCTGGTAGACGATTTTGTATAGAATTGTTATTCAGTAGATGGCTCTAACCACTGTATTTTGTTGTGGCTCTAAGCACTGTATTTTTGCGTACAATTTCCTAGTTGTGCTATGTAATGCGCGCGATAATTTTAGCATGCATGAACATTTTATAAAAGTGAAGGGATCCCAAAAGTGAAAGCATGTACCAGCCTCCGGATCAAATACATATCAATATGGGACAATATCTTCCCAATCAAGTTGGGATAGAATTCAAATCATACATACGGATGTACATGGACACATCAAGAACGTGGAGAAGCTTTTTTTGAGACGGTGGTAGTAGTTCGAACAATTTTATCCCAATTGGAAATTGAAAAATACAAATTTATCATAATTTATCTCAATTTGCGGCGTCGAACACGGCCGCGCATCGATGGGCAAGAAAGGCCGGGTCGACGGGCGGCTGAGGGTGGTCATCTGCGCCATCCGCCGTTGAAGCGATGTTATCGGCGATGGCTTCAATGTTCGTGGCATCGATGACCACTGTCGGAACCGCCGCTGTCTTGGTGTACTTCATCAGCGACGGATCTGCGGAGGGCTGGATCGGCGGCTTTGCAGCGCGATTGCAGGTGATGGCTTCAATGTTCGTGGCATCGATGACCACTGTCGGAACCGCCGCTGTCTTGGTGTACTTCATCAGCGACAGATCTGTGGAGGGCTGGATCGGCGGCTTTGCAGCGCGGTTGCAGGCGATGGCTTCAATGTTCGTGGCATCGATGACCACTGTCGGCACGGCCGCCGTCTTGTTGTCCTTCATCAGCAACGGATCTGAGGAGGGCAATGGAAGTGAGACATCAACAGCCTCCGACATTGAATGCTGGATCTGCGCCATCGAAGCGATGTTGTAGGCGATGGCTTCAATGTTCGTGGCATCGATGACCACTGTCGGCATGGCCGCTGTCTTGGGGTTCTTCATCATTCAATAGATCTGAGAAGAGAAACGAAAGTGAGACAGAGAGAGACATTTCAACTATTTCTGACGGTTAGATCCTCACCGGCACTCTTAGATCCGCGCCGCCGCACGCCACCGCACGCACGGTTAGATCCACGCCGCTGCACGCACGGTTAGATCCGCGCCGCCGCGACCGCCGGAGTAAGAGAGGAAAGAGGAGAGAGGAAGATGCGACTGGAATATGCGACTGCCAGGGTTGGTAGGTATGTGCTCTGCTCTTGTCTCCGTATGCGTCCATCGTGGTAGAGAGAGATATACAGGCCGTCCGATCATAAATAATCGTACGGTGCAAGCGTTCATTGAGCTTTCAACCAATCAAGATCCGTGTGACATACATCCCGACCAATCAGAGATCTGCCAGTGAGTACAAGTTAGGAAAACTGAGTAGAACTAAAAGGGGGAAAAGTGAGGAAATGTTTATCGGAAGGGCAAAACTGAGTAGGACTGAGTACAACAAGTGGGCCCGGAGGGGGAAACTGAGTAACACTAAGTAAAACAGGGGCACCCAAATAATAAAGGGACTAAGGGAAATTGAAGCTTTTGGCATAAAAATTGTAAAATTGTGTTATATGAACAATATATTACATTTTGGCCGACTAGATATTGTTTGCAATTCAAAGATACACAAGTGTGACGAATTTGGACTCATTTGGACAAAGTTTGTAAGCATAGTGGGTATTTGGGAGGTGTATTTAGCAGAAAGCCCTGCATCTTCATATCTAGTAGCTCATGGACTAGGAAGTGGTTTTGAAGCTTTTGGCATAAAAACTTCATATCTCTATATTTCCTTTTCCATTATTATTTCTCTAGGTTGTAGGTAACATAACAAGGCTCCATGGGAAGGTTCCACCATGTTTTGAATTATTTTGAATTGAACCCTAAAACCCTAAACCCTAGAGAAGATGATAAATGTGGCTTAAATGTGGCATACAAATTGTTCATACAAATTCAAATTGTTGAACACAAAGGCATCCCCAATACAAATTGTTCATACAAATTCAAATTGTTCATAGAAATTCAAATTGTTCAACACAAAGGCATCCCCAATACAAAGGGAACCCAGTACAAATTGTTCATACAAATTCAAATTAGTTGTTCAGAATAAAATCTTTCTCTTGCTGCTGGTGTGACTCGCCGGGGCGACCACCTTACTCCGGGTAACCCTACCAGGGATATTACCGGTGTCTACCTTCCTTTTGCCCTCTTTCTTGTTCTTCTTCTTCTGCGAAGCTTGTGCTTTTTCTTCTGCCATGTACTCTGCGAAGTTAGCTTCTACCATGGACTTAGTACTTTCGAGGCACTCTCGATTATACTGTTCCCTCTCCTCTGGACTCATCGGTTGAAGCCATTCTACATCCATCTGTTCCCTCTGCTCTTGATCCATGGGTTCAGTCTCCTCATGTTCAATTGCTGCTTCAATCTCCTCTGCATTTGCTGCTTCAATCTCCTCTGCATTTGCTGCTTCAATCTCCTCATGTTGAACTGCTGCTTCAATCTCAAGTTGAATTGCTGCTTCATTCTCCTCTGCATTTGCTGCTCCCGCCTGATCTTCCATTCCAAAAGCTGGGTCAACTGCATTTTTACAAAGCCTAGCAATGTGTCGAGGGATTCCACAACGTTTGCACTTACGTTTTCGAATCGGTGCACCACCCTCTGCACTAGCTCTGATCCTATTCTTCCTCAGCCTACCTGCCGGTCTAGTCAATACTGGAGAGTACAGTTTGAAGCCTGGATCGAATTTCATCCATTGGTCTTTTCCCAACAAGGTAGGAACATTCATAGCATATGCAGCCCTAAATTTGGCAACAGAGAAATACTCTGACACATACTGATCAACTTCACCATCTTCACCCCCTATAACACTCATGAAAAACAATGCGTGTATGCAGGGTATCCCACGGATCTGCCATCCCCTACAATGGCATGTCCTATCAACCAAACTCACTGGATACCTCCACTGCCTGTTTTCTTTGTCAGTGTAGGTTACCTCAGCCTCCATTCCTTTTCTGACGCATTGCATCCTCAATTGTTTTGCCATGGCATGCAAAGACTTAATCAAAGATGGAAGCATGAGATGGCCAACATAATTTGTGGATGCAATTATTTGACGCAGATCGATCTTTATCATGATCATCTGCCTAATCTTATCAAATATTTGCCACAGCATAAGCCCTTTCAATGACTTGACCTTTGAATTGAAACTCTCTGCAAGGTTACTTGTTACATAGTCTACCTTGCAAATTTCATTGAATTGGCTTCTTGACCACACCCTACCATGATGTTCATCTAAGTACTCCTTCACCCCAGGTTTTTGTTTATACAACACATCCAAATGAAACAGATGCTTCCTAGAGCTGCATGTGTATGAAGCTGGCCATAGGTTGTCAGTAAAAACTTTACCCTTGAATTTCTTTGTAAAATTTTGTACCAAGTGTTGCATACATTCCCTATGCTCCACTCCAGGGAATACTGCTTCTACCGCAGTCTCCAAACCTTTGCAAGCGTCTGTGTGGATAACAAGTCCAAGTGGATGACCTATAAGGTCGCGCAAATTCTGCAGAAACCAAGTCCAACTTTCCTGTGACTCAACCTCCAAAACCCCATAAGCAACAGGGAACATCCAATTATGTCCATCAACTGCAGTAGCAGCAACTAGCTGTCCTTTAAACCTACCATGAAGAGCTGATGCATCCACGGCCAAATAAGGCCTGCAACCGTCCAAAAAGCCTTTCCAGCAAGCTTTGAAACAAACAAAAGCCCTTCTAAAACATTCCTTGTGCATTACCTTCCCGCTTTTCAATTTGTAGGAAACTGTATGCTTGTCTATCGCTACAACACTGCCTGGACTAGCCATCTCCACTTCAGCTTTGAAAGTGTAAAGCAACTGAAAGCTTTCATTCCATGGACCATTGATCTTGTAAAGAGCCATTTCCTTTGCATAGAACATCCTCATGTAAGGTACTTCCATTTTATACTTCTCAACCACCTTTTTTACGAGTGCTGTTGGACCAAGTGAAGGATTTTCTCTGAGCCAATCTAGGATTATATCTGCCAACCACCTAGTCTTCGCTAGCTTTGTTTTCAGCTCTGGCTCTCCCCCTAGAGGTGGACACCTATGGATCTCCTTATTCTTCTTTATCTGAAACATAATGATAAGGGATGTCAGTAATAGATAACAAATTTTACACCGTGATCTAAATACACAACTGGTTGGCGTAGTACCTGAACCATGCTGCTTCTGCGCATTGTGGATGCATGCAGCCTAAACCTACACCTTGGGTATGGGAATTTAATTGTGAACCTACCTGACTCACTTTTAATAACCTCATAATTATTCTTAGTGAGAATGTGATATGTAGTAATTGCATTACGGCAGTCCATCATCGTTTGAAACACGGTGCCTTCTGCAAGCTTGGGATTCTCCCTGTTCCACTCAATTGTTGGCAAGTCTTCACCTTCGTAATCGGCTAAAACGAGGTTGTCATCATTCTCATTCTTCTCTTCATCATCAGTGTCATCAAATCTGGCACCAAAAGCAATATCTTCCATGTATTGATCCTCCATTGCCTGCTTACTGCATCGATCTACCAATTCATGAAACATCAACTCATCCTCATCATCTTGAGGACACTGATCCTCAATGTCTGCATCGTCCTCCACATCGACCGTACGAATGATCTGGCTACCATTAGCACTGGGGACAGATGGTGCTACTGTGGACCTACAAGGAGCGCCACGGCGCACACTATTAGCAGAGGCAGCAGCAGTAGAGAGACATGATGCCTGACCACCTGATGATGCCCCAACACCAGATGATGCCTGGCCCCTGTCCACATGGATACGAATTTTACCGAACCGGCAAGAAGCATTCAAAGCAAAAAGAATTCCCAGATCGTCTTCGGAAATTAGTGGAACAAATCTTCCCTCCGGGCTGTTGAAATATTCGAAATGAACTGCATCGAAAGAGCTCCAGCTGTACTTATCGCAGATGTTAGCTTTGAAATCCCTTAACGAGATGGTGGTTGCAACCACCGCAGGGAAGTCAAACCCAGTCTTACAGCGTTTAGAATCACGCGTAAAGCTAGAATCCAGCCTAACCACCAGCCGAAAAGCCAGCGCTGGATCTATCCTATTCGAAAATCAACGCAGTTAGTTGAGCAACAACGATTGGCACTCAAAAACTGCCTACTGTTAATTCACATAGGCAGATGATGCTTACCCAGATGGAATCCATGCGTTACATCCCTCCGATTCCCAATCTTCTCCACGGCTGACGGGAATAGGCGGCACACCAGACGGAATTTCAAAGAGGACAGGGGTAGATCTAGATTTGGTGGAGGCGGAGCCCGGGGGTGGTGGTGGGGGCGGGGCCGGCTCGCCGGCGGATGACGCCATAAGGTAGGTGGGCAGGATGGCGTGGCGGCGGAGGGGCGGTGTGTGAGCTCCTCCAGTCTCGGGCGGAGGGGAAAGCTTTGGGTCAGCTCTTCCAATCAATAGTCAACACATTTCGAAAGCAAAGGTCAAGTCAAAACCACCGCGGCTCCCTAGCCGTCACCGGTAACGGAAGGCCTCTGACCTGACGGCAACCCTCCCGTCCGAGCCTCTGCGAGGGGTTTCAAACTAGAGGGAGGGGAAAACTGACGAAAAGTTAAGAGGCTGGGGAAAACTGAGTACAACTAACGAACCAGGGGCACGAAAATAGAAATCCCTAAAATTATCTTGCTTAACAATATAATTATCAAATTCATCTAAGCACGGATCAGGAGGTTTAGAGTAGGGAATATCTTTACTATCAATAGTGGAAGAACGGGGGATTGGCTTAATAATTCTTCTATAGGTGGTAGATTCTTCACATCTTCATATTTAATACCCTTCTCCTTAAGAGATTTCTTGGCTTCCGTCATCACTTCATCATTTAATTCAATCATTCCCCTTTTCTTCGGTGTTAGTGTTGGCTCTGGTATGGTCGAACCATCATATTTTTTTGCTTATTTTGGCCAATAATTCCTCATCTTCAGAAGGACTTCTTTTCCTGAAAACACAACTGGTACAACTATCTAGGTATGTCCTAGATTGAACAGTTAGTCCATTATAAAATATATCAAGGAGTTTATTTTTAGCTAATGGATGTTTAGGTAATGCTCTAATTAAAGAACAAAATCTTTCCCAAGATTCAGGCAATTTCTCTCCTTCTATCTGCACAAAGTCAAAGATTTTCTGCAAAGCAGCATGTTGAGCACTAGCAGGGAAATATTTCTGAATCAAAGAATTAACCAAACCAATAGGACTATCAATAGATCCAAGAAACAGAATATCATACAAAATTTAAGATGCACCTTTCAGAGAGAAAGGGAAAATTTTAGTGACAAAGTAAGGGCGTATCTTAATATCATTGGAGAATAAATTGCTCAAAGTAGAGAGTTCATTCATATGTTTCATAGAACTTTCATTTTCAGTACCACAAAAGGATTCTTTCTCAATAATAGATATGTAAGATAAATCCAGAGAGAAATCATAATCCTTATCTCTAATGTTTATGGGAGATGTGGAAAACTTAGAATCAGGAGATAGTTTATATCTAACAGCTCGTCTTGCAAGAAGACTTTTAATAGGGCTTGCATCTCTAGAAGCATGACATTCTTCAATGAAGTCATCATCAAGTTCAATATATGTTTCATCAAGTTCGTAACTAGGATCCCCCTAGCTTCAGGTGAACTAACAGGTGTAATTGTATTTTCAGCATTTTCAATTTTTTATCTCTAGCAATTGTAGTATTTAGGAAAGGACCTAACAAACCACTCTTATCAAGCACAGTAGAAGCATCATCAAAATCATCAGGAGAATTATCTGATTAAGTAGAAGTAGAAGTATGTGTAGCATGTGGCAGAGTAAGAAGCTTACTCATAACAGATGGCGAATCAAGAGCAATGGAGGTGTTCAGAGTCGTACCTCTTCTTGTAGTGGATCTCAATATAGGGAACTTCGATTCAAGAGATTTCCCCATAATAAATAAATTGCAGCGAACAACATCACCTTCAAGTGGGCTTATAAATAAAGCTATGCTCCCCGGCAACGGCGCCAGAAAAAATAGTCTTGATGACCCACAAGTATAGGGGATCGCAACAGTCTTCAAGGGAAGTAAAACCCAAATTTATTGATTCGACACAAGAGGAGCCAAAGAATATTTATAAAATTTAACAGATGAGTTGTCAATTCACCTGCACCTGGAAATAGACTTGCTCGCAACAGTTTATCAGTAGTAACAGTTTTATAGCAGTGGTAGTAGTGAAGTAAAAGAAGTAATGAAATAAAAAACAGCAGTAATGATGATTGCAGTAGAAAAGAGGATTAAAATAATGTAGGCACAGGGATGGAAGAATGGCCGCTGCATGAATGAGATACTTCATATAATAAGCGAGACGTGGGCATCGCAAATAATAATGATAAAAGCATCCTAGTATAAAATAACCATAGGCATGTGTTCCTATTTATTCGTGTGTGCACGCAATGAGAAAGTTGGACGACAACTTTTGACATACCAGCCCGTTGCAGCGGGGCCTCAAGGGAAACTACTGGTAATTAAGGTACTCCTTTTAATAGAACACCGGAGCAAAGCATTAACACTCCATGAACACAAGTGATCCTCACATCATAGCCATCCCCTCCGGTTATCCCAATTATTGTCACTTTGGGGCCCCGGGTTCCGGACAACGATATGTGTATACAACTTGCAGGTAAGATCAAAAACATTAATTATACGCATGAATCAATAACATGTTCAGATCTGAGATCATGGCACTCGGGCCCAAAGTGACAAGTATTAAGCATAACAAGTTGCAAAAATATCAAAAATACTAACAACGGATACTAACAATCTTATAGCTATTACATGAACAATCTCATCCAGTCGCTACCATCCCCTACAGCCTACATCGGGGAATTACTCACACATGGATTGGGGAATCATGGATGGTTGATGGAGAGGCATTGGTGATGGCGATGGCGACGATATCCTCCATATCCCTGTCCCGGCAGGTTGCCAAAACTGAGTTTCTGGTTCCCGGATTGGGGTTTCTGGTGGCGCCGCAGCAGCGGCACTCTTTCAAGAAAAACATCGAACCCCTCGGTGTTTTTAGGGTCGAAGGCTTAATATAGTCGAGAGGAGAGGTCAAGGGGTTGTCCTGTTGGAGATACGCCCGAGAGGCAATAATAAATTAGTTATTGTTATGTCTTAGTGTTCATGATAAATGTTTACACCCCATGCTATAATTGTATTAATTGGAAACATTAATACATGTGTGTTGTATAAACAACCAGAGTCCCTAGTAAGCCTCTCATAAAACTAGCTTGTTGATTAATAGATGATCATGGTTTCCTAATCATGAACATTGGATGTTGTTAATAACAAAGTTATGTTATTGGGTGACTGATATTATGGACATACACCCAATTAAGCGTAGCATAAGATCAAGTCATTAAGTTCATCTTGCTATAAGCTTTCGATACATAGTAACCTAGTCCTTTGACCATGAGATCATGTAAATCACTTATACTGGAAGGGTACTTTGATTACATCAAACGCCACTGCGTAAATGGGTGGTTATAAAGATGGGATTAAGTATTCGGAAAGTAAAAGTTGAGGCATATGGATCAAGAGTGGCATTTTTCCATCCCGATGATGGATAGATATACTCTGGGCCCTCTCGGTGGAATATCGTCTAATTAGCTTGCAAGCATGTGACAAGGTCACAAGAGATGACAAACCACGGCACGAGTAAAGAGTACTTGTTGGTAACGAGGTTGAACTAGGTATGGAGATACCGATGATCGAACCTCGGACAAGTAAAGTATCGCGTGACCAAAGGAATCGGTAGCGTATGTTATTTGTTCAATCGATCACTAAGTTATCGCTGAATGTGTGGGAGCCATTATGGATCTCCAGGTCCGCTATTGGTTATTGGTCCTAGAGGAGTTTCGATCATGTCTGCATAGTTCATGAACCGTAGGGTGACGCGCTTAAGGTTCGATTTTGTATAGTAGCTTCGGAATATGAGATGGAGACTGAATGTTGTTCGGAGTCTCGGATGGGATCCATGAAATCACGAGGAGGTCCGGAATGGTCCGGATAATAAGATTCATATAAGGGAAGTTGATTTCTAGGTTTCAGAAAAGTTCGGGATTTTTCTGGTGGAAGGCCGGAAAGGTTCTAGAAGGTTCTGGGGGGTCCACCAAAGTGGCCACGACCCTAGGAGGGCCAACATGGGCCGAGGGGGTGCAGCCTATCCTTAATGGGCCAGGGGCACATGCCCCTCAAGGCCCAAGTCGGCCATCCCACTAGGGTTCCCCAAAACCCTAAGGGGGATCAACTTGGTGGGGGGAGGAAAACTTCACCCCCCCTTTGGCGAACGGCCCTAGATGGGTTTGGGGTGTAGGGGGCCACCCAAACCGACCTCCCCACTATATAAAGAGGGGAGGGGGCAAGGGGTGCACCACCTTGAAACCCTAACCCTGGCCGCCCCTCTCTCCTCCACCACGACTCTGTACTGGCTTGGCGAAGCCCTGCAGTTTTTCTCCTCCACCACCACCACCACGCCGTCATGCTGCTGGGATTCTGAGGGGATCTACCACACCTCCGCTGCCTGCTGGAACGGGGAGAGGAAGGACTTCATCGACACCGTACGCGCGACTGAGTACGGAAGTGCTGCCGGAATGCAGCACCAGGACGATCGACTACATCAACAACGAGATCTGATCTCGTAAGGCTTTGGATCTTCAAGGGTTAGTCTCTCATATCTCTTGTTGCCTCAATCCTCGTAGATTAGATCTTGCCTTCTCCAAGATTGGATCTTGGATTTTTTCTAATTCGCGGTAGAAAATTCCATGCAACGATCCCATCAGTGGTATCAGAGCCGTGTCTATGCATAGATCTGTTGCACGAGTAGAACACAATGAGTTTGTGGGCGTTGACGCTTTTGTTGTCTTTAGTTACGTGTACTTTGATCTTGCGGGATGGTGGAATGAAGCGGCCTGGGCTAACTTTTCATGACCGCGTCTCATGAGACTTGATCCACTCTTGACATGCAACTTGTATTGCATAAGTGGCTTTGCAGGTGACTGTCTCACTCACCATAGTTAAGATTCAATTTACTCTTTCTATTGACAACACTAGTATCACCATTGTGGTTCATGTTCGTAGGTAGATTGGATCATACTCGAAAACCCTAAACCACGTAAAATATGCAAACCAAATTAGAGGCATCTAACTTGTTTTTGCAGGGTTTGGTGATGTGATATGGCTTTGTGATGATGACTATATTAGATGTATGAGATGATCATTATTGTATTATGGCAACCGGCAAGAGCCTAATGGTTGTCTTTAAATTTTGTTAAGACGTGCGAGTCTATTTATTTTGTAATAGCTTTATTTCAAGTAGTTGTTGTAGTATCTATAAGTGATGGACAACCATGAAGCGGCGCCATGGACCTTGGTGCAATGCTGGTGATGATGGAGATCATGCTTGTGTGCTTTGGAGATGGAGATCAAAAGCGCAAGAAGAAAGGCCATATCATATCACATATTATGAATTGCATGCTATGTTAATCATTTATGCATCTTATCTTGCTTAGATCGCGACGGTAGCATTATAAGATGATCCCTCACATTAATATCAAGATAATATTGTGTTCTCCGCTCGTATGCACCGTTGCTCAAGTTCGTTGTTTTGAAGCATCTCGTGATGATCGGATGTGATAGATTCTACGTTCACATACAACGGGTGTAAGCCATGTTGCACATGTGGAAATACTTGGGTTTGCTTGATGAGCCTAGCATGTACAGACATGGCCTCGCAACACAGGAAACCGAAAGCCTAAAAATGAGTCATATGGATGATATGATCAACATGTTGATGTTCACCATTAAAACTACATCACCTCACGTGATGATCAGACTTGGTGTAGTTATGATGGATCGTGTGCCACTAAACAACTATGAGGGATGTTGTATTAAGTGGGAGTTCATTAGTAATTATATTAAAACTTGAACTAATTATCATGAATATAGTCTGAATAGTATTTTGAATTAATTTGTAGAATTGGCATCCGTTATCTACCATTCGTAATTGAGACAGAAACAATGTTAAGTCTGACAAGCAACTTTACGGACTGGTACCATATTGTTAAATAAATCAAGAAACTATTAAAGTCCTATTGCAAACTTTTGGTAAACCGCACATTGCTGATTCAAAGAGAAATGGTTTCAATTAGTACCTAAAATAATCTTGTCTCCGTAAAACTTGAAGTTCAAATCCATTTGAAAAGTAAGGATCTGGAAATTTTGCAGAACTAAGTGAGGTATGAGATATATGTGATATCTAAGACCTTATTGCAAGATGATAGAATATAATCTAGTGAGACTACATAAACCACTAGTAGGAAAACCCTTATAGGCGGAGCTTAGTTCTGTGGCGCACCTCAAAAAATGCGCCACAGAAATTTATTTTGTGGCGCACCTGGCAAGGTGCGCCACAAAAATAGCTTAATTTTGTGGCGCACCAGCGAGCCATGCGCCACAAAAACGTGGTGGGCCCCACAAGCTGTCACCCCCAATCATTGGTTTTACTATTTCTATGGCGCACCGACCACCGTGCGCCACAAAACTAAGCTTATCTGTGGCGCACGGCCATATGTTGCGCCACAAAAATAAGATATTCTGTGGCGCACTGCCACTGTGCGCCACAAAAATAAGCTATTTTGTGGCGCAGTTTCCCTGGTGCGCCACAGAAATAAGTTATTCTGTGGCGCACTCTTTTCGGTGCGCCACAGAATTAGCGAACCAGATCTACAAAAGTGAGCCAACCTCCCACCTACCACACTACACAAGCCATTCTTCTTCCTCCATCTAGCTCGTCCCCCCCTTCTCTCTCATACCATTTTGACTCTACTTTTCACTTGCTTGGGTATTTATTGCACTTACTTTGGTTGATACTTAATTGGAGTTGAGGAGAAGGCTCTCCATACTCTCTCCTCCTCTCGAACTCATCGATCGCGGTCTCGTCTCGGTATCGAATCTAGAAGGTGAGTAGTTGGAGGAGACATACATATGCTTGGAGGAGACATGCATATGCTTGTAGATCTTGTGTGGCCGTCGTGTGTATGGATGCTTGTTGCAGGTGAAGCGCTTGTGTGTGTGCCGGTGTGGTGCATGGATGTTTGCCGAAATGTTGATTCATTTCCGTTTCGGCAAATTTTGCACTACCCATATGTCCTACTTTGAGGAGAGGTCATGCCGAATTTTTCCGCTCCATGTAATACCTTGAGGAGAGGTACGGCCCATGCATGTGTGTGCATTTGGTGCGGTTCTAATTTCCTGTTCTATG
This sequence comes from Lolium perenne, assembly GCF_019359855.2. Classification (NCBI taxonomy): domain Eukaryota; kingdom Viridiplantae; phylum Streptophyta; class Magnoliopsida; order Poales; family Poaceae; genus Lolium; species Lolium perenne. Next base: position 49,621,324 of record NC_067244.2, read on the forward strand.
TATACCATTTGCAGGCAAGCATGGTCCTCTCGATGAGTTCCGCTCGAATCTCTAGATACAAGATAGACGTGAAGGAGGACATGATTCGGAACAATAGGCGCCAGATAAGATGTCCGTGTCGATCATGCAAACCCGAGCGCTGGATCAACCCTGATTCCGGACAACTGGAGGAGCACCTGCTGAGGCGCGGTTTCATGCAAGACAACCAGGCGCGACCGGCCCCATCAAATTGTGCGCATGAAGACCATGTCGAGCGAGATGACTATCATCATGAAGAAGACTATCATCATGCCGACGGGGACTATCATCATGAAGAAGAAGTCGGCGGAGAAGATCATCATGAAGAAGAAGATGCCGACGGAGAACATCATCATGATGAAGAAGAAGATTCCGGCGCGACTGATGACCCACAAGTATAGGGGATCGCAGCAGTCTTCGCGGGTAGTATAACCCAATTTATTGATTCGACACAAGGGGAGACAAAGAACACTTGGAAGCCTTAACAGCGGAGTTGTCAATTCAGCTGCACCTGGAAACAGACTTGCTCGCAAGAGTTTATCAGTAGTAACAGTTTTATAGCAGTAGCAGTAGTGAAATAACAGCAGCAGAGTAACAAAGACAGCAGTAGTGATTATAGTAAACAGCAGGATTAAAATACTGTAGGCACGGGGACGGATGAACGGGCGTTGCATGGATGAGAGAAACACATGTGACAATCATAGAAGGGCATTTGCAGATAATAATAAAACGGTGTCCAAGTACAAAGCAATCAATAGGCATGTGTTCCAATTATAGTCGTACGTGCTCGCAATGAGAAACTTGCACAACATCTTTTGTCCTACCAGCCGGTGGCAGCCGGGCCTCAAGGGAAACTACTGGATATTAAGGTACTCCTTTTAATAGAGTACCGGAGCAAAGCATTAACACTCCGTGAACACATGTGATCCTCACATCACTACCATCCCCTCCGGTTGTCCCGATTTCTGTAACTTCGGGGCCATTGGTTCCGGACAGCGACATGTGTATACAACTTGCAGGTAAGATCAATAAACAATGAATATCATGATGAAACAATAACATGTTCAGATCTGAGATCATGGCACTCGGGCCCTAGTGACAAGCATTAAGCATAACAAGTTGCAACAATATCATCAAAGTACCAATTACGGACACTAGGCACTATGCCCTAACAATCTTATGCTATTACATGACCAATCTCATCCAATCCCTACCATCCCCTTCGGCCTACAGCGGGGGAATTACTCACACATGGATGGGGGAAACATGGCTGGTTGATGTAGAGGCGTTGGCGGTGATGATGGCGATGATCTCCTCCAATTCCCCGTCCCGGCGGAGTGCCAGAACGGAGACTTCTGGCTCCCGAGATGGAGTTTCGCGATGTGGCGGCGTTCTGGAGGGTTTCTGGCCACTTCGACTTCTCCCCTTGCGTTTTTAGGTCGAGGCCAATAAGTAGTCCGAAGGAGGGCGTCAGAGGCCGGCCGAGGGGGCCACACCATAGGGCCGCGCGGCCCCCCCTAGGCCGCGCCGCCTTATGGTGTGGGGCCCTCGGGCCTCCACCTTACTTGACCTTCTGGCTCCGTCAGTATTCTGGGAAAATAGGGCCTTCTGCATAAATTCCGAGGATTTTCCCGAAAGTTGGATTTCTGCACAAAAACGAGACACCAGAACAGTTCTGCTGAAAACAACGTTAGTCCGTGTTAGTTGTATCCAAAATACACAAATTAGAGGCAAAACAATAGCAAAAGTGTTCGGGAAAGTAGATACGTTTTGGACGTATCAACTCCCCCCAAGCTTAGCTTATTGCTTGTCCTCAAGCAATTCAGTTAACAACTGAGCGATAAAAGAACTTTCACGAACACATTTGCTTATATGATGTATATATTCTCATGCTATGGCTAATACTTAAGCAGTTCATAATGAGATATATGCAAATAGGATCATCTAACAGCTATGTCAATCATGGAGAGGTACCAACAATTAATAATAAGCATCATGAATCATGTATATAAGCAGGATTGCAATGTTCATAAGAGAGTATGATAAAGTGGTATCTCACTTGCCCGTATTTGATCGGCAAAACATAAATGCCCAGGCACCTCTGGAGTTCATAGAAAGACTAGAAGTAGTGATTGTCAAAGATAAAAGCATCAAAGTTATACCACAATCAATCATATTTTGAGACAAGCATATTATACTAAGAATGACAGTTGTGCTCTCAAGATAGTGCTCAAAGAAATAATGGAGACACAACATAGAAGTAAAAGATTGACCCTTCGCAGAGGGAAGCAGGGATTAACATGCGCTAGAGCTTTTCATTTTTGAAATCAGGAGTAAAATCATTTTGAGAGGTGTTTGTTGTTGTCAACGAATGGTAATGGGTACACCAACTACCTCGCCAACCGGACTTTCAAGAGCGGCTCCCATGAATTATTTGCATGTTTATGTGGCACTCCTTCCAACCTTTCTTACACAAACCATGGCTAACCGAATCCTCGGGTGCCTGCCAACAATCTGCCTGCCAACAATCTCATACCATGAAGGAGTGCCTTTTCATTTTAGTTTTATTATGATGATGACACTTCCCCCAACCTTTGCTTACACAAGCCATGGCTAACCGAATCCTTCGGGTGCCGTCCATCAATCACAAACCATGGAGGAGTGTCTATTTAAGTTAATTAATTTGGGACTGGGAATCCCGTTGCCAGCTCTTTTTGCAAAATTATTGGATAAGCGGATGTGCCACTAGTCCATATGAGAGTCCGTCAAAAGTAAATGACAAGGTTGAAAGCTAAACACCACATACTTCCTCATGAGCTGTGAAACATAAACACAAATTGGGAAGCATTTTGAAGGTTTTAAAGGTAGCGCATGAGAATTTACTTGGAATGGTTTGAAATGCCATGCATAGGTATTTATGGTGGACACTCTGGAATAACTTGGTTTTCATGTGTTTGGAAGCACGAGCAGCGTTCCCGCTCAGTACAAGTGAAGGCTAGCAATAGACTAGGGAGCGACAAATCAAGAGAGCAAAGAATCGTCATAATCATGCTTGCGGCAAAATAAATTAACGGAGGCATAAAAGTGATACAAGAACTCTGAAGCAATATAGATCATCGAGGCTTAATTGACTTTTTGTTCAGTCATATGCATGCGTGAGCATGTGCCAAGTCGATATAAATGAATTATTCAGAGGAGGATACCACAATGCCATACCTACTTATGAATAAAACAATGCAAGCAAACATCCATGACATGCTACTCATATTAATAAATTGGAGTTAAACATGAGAGATCATGAACTACTAGACTTTCTCAAATAACATATACCTCACATGAACCAACTAAGCATGCTCACATGGATGGGTATATGTACAAAAATGAAAACAAATAGAGTTCATACCAGCCTCTCACCACAATCCAATTGTCGTAGATCGTCATTATTGCTTTTCACTTGTGTACCTTGGATAATATGAAATGAAAACCACGCTCCAGCCACCGAAGACCATTGAACTCAAGATGAACTTTACAAACCAAAGAAGAACAGCAAATATTTTTGGTGTTTTCGAATTAGAAACAAGAACAAAAGGAAACAAGCAAACAAAGCAAAATCTTTTTGGGTTTTCTTGTAGCAAACTAGCAATAGCAAATAAAGCGAAACAAATGCAAGAAACCAAAGCAAACAAATTATGAAGAGAAACAACAGAAATATTTTTGATCTTTTTGTGTTTTGGAAAGGAAACAAAGCAAAAACAAGAAATAGCAAACTAGAAGAAACACAGAAAAGCGAGATGGCAGAAATCTGCCAAAACCTGACAGCAGTACAGAAATCGATTTTTACAAAAATCTTACGTTGCTCAGCTCGAAAAGTGTTCAACTAATGAAAGTTAGATAACAACCTGGGGAACCTGCACAAAAATTGGCTGTGCGCACGAATTTTTCTAGTAACAGTCCAGAATCTGTTTTCAGGCAGCACTTCCCCAAATATCATCTCCCTCTCATTAGAAAACCACTCAAAGAGACTAAACAAGTATGTACAAGTATCCAGCAACCATAATATGCAAAGAATGAGTGATGCCGGTATACCTCCCCCCAAGCTTAGGCTTTTGGCCTAAGTGGAGTTCAACCCCAACGAGGGTCGCTGTTCCTCGCCGGTGGATAATTCATGGCGTAGTCATAGTAAAGTTCCTGTGCAGAAGAAAAGCGTGGAGGCTCCGCATGTCCAACATGTTGATGCGAGGAACTTGCTGCATCGGATGATGAGTCGAGGTGCTCCTCGACCTCCGTGTCGTCTCTTGCATGATGGCCTCCTCCCTCTATGTGTGCATCCAGTGCACCTTCTGTGACCGACCAATCTTCCCTGGAATCAAGGTTAGACAGAACAGGCGCAGGCAATCTTACTAGTTTCTCAGTTTTCTTAGTTATTCTCCAGACTTTCTTATAAAATGTCATCTTGCAAAACAGGTTACCCAAGTTGGAGGAATCAGAAACAAATTCATGTTTAATCATAGAGGCTATGTCAAGTTTTTCTATGGAGAATGGAATATCAAAATGATGAGGTTCTACATTATGAAAAGCTAGTAAACGAGAGGCGATGAGACCTCCACAAATTCCACCTTTCTCACGGTTAGTAGCGAGTCTATAAGCTATCAATGCCCCCAAATTATAAGTCCTACTACTTTGCAGTGCCGCAGCTAGAAAAGCTAAATCCGGGATAGAAAGTTTACCACCAATCTTTCTAGCAAGAACGCATTTAGTAATGAAATAGGCAAAGTAGCGGATAGCCGGGAGCTGAATGCCAGTGATTTTACCACTATCCTCTGAGAAACTCCTTCCATAGCAAATCATCTTGAAGAGGCTTAAGAGTTCTTGCGGCGATCCCCTTATCTTCTCGCATGATCCCCATTGCGGTACTCTAATTGCTGCACAAAAATCACTGAATGGCAAGTTGACAGCTTTGTTGTAAACTTTATACTGAACCGTGGGGTTAGATCGCGACCAATTGAACTTAAAGTCCTGCACAAAAGACATAGTTAATTTTGCATATTGTCTTGGCTCTCCTTCAACAAAATCACTCAGCCCTGCTCGAGAAATTAGACTCCGAACATCTTCCAATATTCCCGCGCTTCTCATGAAATCCGCGCACGGGTAGTAAGAGGGGTATACTCCCCCTTCACGATTCAATCTCATAACTTGTTGGACCTCCAATTCTTGTTGGTTAAGTTGATATCTACTCCACTCCATTTTCTGAAATTTTCAACAAACAATATAAAATTTGATTTGGTGACATATAATCAAGGGGAACTACTATAGGAACTTGCTAGAGTACTAATCATGCATCAAAACTAGTTTATACAACTTAGAACAAGCATGCAAGCTCACTAAACATGTTACCTATAGCAGCAAAATATTCAAGATATACTCAACCAAACAAAATTCTATTTGGATAGGCGGAGGAGTCACATACCGGAGAGCAAATGTGCCAAATCTCAGACAGAAATCTGGGCTGAGCAAAGAGATCGAGAAATCTGGAGTTCTTGAGCAAAAATGCGAGTGAGAGGAAGCTGGTTCGAGTTTTTTCGGGAGAGAGAAGATGCTGGGAGAAAGAGATGAAATAGTGGGGCAAGGAGGGGCCCACACCACAGGGTTGCGCGCCCCCCTCCTTGGCCGCGCCGGCCTGTGGTGTGGCACCCTGTGGTGCCCCACAGGTCATCCTCTGGTGCTCCCAGGTGCCTCGTCGAAAAATAGGACCAACGGTATAATTTTTGTGAATTTTTGAAAATTTGAAAAATACACATTTCTGGGTATTAAGTTTATTATTACTGGCCAGGAAAATTTTGAAATCTCCAATTAACTAAGGAACTTTGCAAATTAAAAGTGCTACAACAACTAGAGCAAGTGGAGGAAGAAAGAGATGTTGTTTACCTCCTCTATGCATATAAAAAAGTATTTGTTAACAAGGTTGATCAGGTCTTGCCACCAAATAAATTTTACATAGCATAAGAAGAAATAAACCTCAAATCAATCATGTTACCTTGAATTGTATTGATATGGATCCAATCACGAGAGTTTGATATTCTTCTTTAGGCTCATATATAGGACAATCAATAGTTCCCACTTTGATAGTTCTCACATTAGAAATAGTATTAACTCCACACGCTTTCTCAATCCTCTTGGGAAAATAAATGGTATGCTCCCTATCATCAACATTGAAAGTAACCTTTCCTTTATTGCAATCAATAACAGCCCCTGCGGTGTTAAGAAAAGGTCTCCCAAGAATAATAGACATATTATCATCTTCAGGCATTTCTAACACAACAAAATCAGTTAATATCAAGCAGTTAGTAGTAACTTGAACAGGAACATCCTCACATATACCAACAGGAATAGCAGTAGATTTATCAGCCATTTGCAAAGATATGTCAGTAGGTATCAACTTGTCTAAGTAAAGTCTCTTATAAAGAGAAAAAGGCATAACACTAACACCGGCTCCCAAGTCACATAGAGCAGTTTTAACATAATTATTCTTAATAGAACAAGGAATAGTAGGTATACCTGGGTCGCCCAACTTCTTTGGCACTTTGCCATTGAAAGAGTAATTAGCAAGCATAGTGGAAATTTCCTCATTGGGGATTTTCCTTTTGTTAGTAACAATATCTTTCATATACTTTGAATAAGGAGGCAATTTAATAGCATCAGTCAAAGGGATTTGCAAGAATAAAGGTTTCATCCAATCGCAAAATTTATTATAGTGTTCTTCTTCCTTTGATTTTAGTTTCTTAGTAGGAAAAGGCATTTGCTTTTGCACCCAAGGTTCTCTTTCATTACCATGTTTCTCAGCAATAAAATCTTCTTTAGTGTACTTTTTATTTTTAGCATGCTTTTCAGGTTCTTCTTCAACATCTTCTTTATCAGAAGCATCATTCTTATCATTATCTTTATCATGTTCATTACCACTTTCAGTTTCAGCATCAGAAATAGAAATGCCATTAGGATCATTAACAGGTTCAGAGGATTCTACAACATTCTTATGTTTCTTTTTCTTTTTCTTAGATGGAGCACTAGTTTTAGTTCGTTGAGAATCTTGTTCAACTCTTTTGGGATATCCCTCAGGATATAAAGGATCCTGAGTAGAAACACCGCCTCTAGTTGTTACTTCATAAGCATGTTTTTCTTTAGAATTATTCCCCAACAAGTCATTTTGCACTTTAGTGAGTTGATCAATTTGAGTTTGAACCATATGAAAATGTTTAACAAGCATCTTAACATCATTGGAGGTTCTCTCTACAATATCATGCAATTCACTAATAGCTCGAGAATTTTCCATTAAATGATTCTCTACTCTCATATTAAAATTTTCTTGCTTAACAATATAATTATCAAACTCATCTAAGCATTGTGCAGGAGGTTTCGAATATGGAATATCTTCCCTAGTAAAGCGTTGAAGGGAGTTTACCTCAATCATGGATGAAGGGGGAATTATCTCACATATATCTTCTATGGGAGGAAGATTCTTCACATCTTCAGATTTAATACCTTTCTCCTTGAGAGACTTCTTGGCTTCCCTCATATCTTCATCATTCAATTTAATTAAACCCCTCTTCTTTAATATTGGCGTTGGAGTTGGTTCAGGCGTAGTCCAATCGTCATGATTCCGGCCTATTTTAGCCAATAATTCTTCAGCGTCGTATGGAGTTCTTTTCCTAAAAACACAACCAGCACAACTATCCAGGTATGCCCTAGACTCAATGGTTAGTCCACTATAAAATATATCAAGTAAATCATGCTTTTCCAAATCATGGTCAGGCCGAGCTCTAATAAGAGAGCAAAATCTCGCCCAAGCCTCAGGCAATTTCTCTCCATCTTCCTGGTCAAAATTATAAATTCTCTGCAAAGCAATATGTTGAGCACTAGCAGGAAAGTATTTACGGAAGAAAACATCAAGCAATTCTTTTGGACTTTTAATAGAATCAGGTGGCAAACTATTATACCAAGTTTTAGCGTCATCCTTTAATGAGAATGGAAAGATTTTAGCAACAAAGTAAGTACGCATCTTGACATCATCAGAAAACAAGCTACTTAGAGTAGATAACTCAATCATGTGTTCAACAGCACTTTCTTTTTCAGTACCACAAAAGGGTGTTTTCTCAACAATAGCTATATGAGATAGATCAAGAGAAAAATCATAATCTTTATCCTTAATGTTTATAGGAGATGTGGCAAACTTAGGATCAGGAGACAGTTTATATCTAACAGCATGTTCTGCAAGCAACTTTTTAATTTTTCTTGCATCAGTAGTAGCATTGCATTTTTCAATAAAATCATCATTAAGCTCCACATAATCTTCATCAGGATCATCACTAAAATAATCAAGTTCAGGTGAATTAACAGGTGTAGTAGCATTTTCATTAGGAGTTTCAGTATTTTCAATTTGTCTAGACCTAGCAATTGTAGCATCTAGAAAAGATCCCAATGAACCACTATCATCAAGCACAGCAGAAATATTATCAATATTATGAGAGTTTTCAGATTCAGCAGAAGTACCCGCATGTGAAGCATGTGGCGGTGAAACAAGTTTATCAATCACAGATGGTGAATCAAGAGCAGCAGAGGTACTAAGAGTTGTACCTTTTCTTGTAGTGGATGGTAATATGGCGACCTTAGTATCGCGAGGTTTACCCATGATGGAGAATTTGCAGCGAACAATATCAATCCAAGTGAACTTCCAAATAAAGCTATGCTCCCCGGCAACGGCGCCAGAAAACTTGATCTTGATGACCCACAAGTATAGGGGATCGCAGCAGTCTTCGCGGGTAGTATAACCCAATTTATTGATTCGACACAAGGGGAGACAAAGAACACTTGGAAGCCTTAACAGCGGAGTTGTCAATTCAGCTGCACCTGGAAACAGACTTGCTCGCAAGAGTTTATCAGTAGTAACAGTTTTATAGCAGCAACAGTAGTGAAATAACAGCAGCAGAGTAACAAAGACAGCAGTAGTGATTATAGTAAACAGCAGGATTAAAATACTGTAGGCACGGGGACGGATGAACGGGCGTTGCATGGATGAGAGAAACTCATGTAACAATCATAGCAGGGCATTTGCAGATAATAATAAAACGGTGTCCAAGTACAAAGCAATCAATAGGCATGTGTTCCAATTATAGTCGTACGTGCTCGCAATGAGAAACTTGCACAACATCTTTTGTCCTACCAGCCGGTGGCAGCCGGGCCTCAAGGGAAACTACTGGATATTAAGGTACTCCTTTTAATAGAGCACCGGAGCAAAGCATTAACACTCCGTGAACACATGTGATCCTCACATCACTACCATCCCCTCCAGTTGTCCCGATTTCTGTCACTTCGGGGCCATTGGTTCCGGACAGCGACATGTGTATACAACTTGCAGGTAAGATCAATAAACAATGAATATCATGATGAAACAATAACATGTTCAGATCTGAGATCATGGCACTCGGGCCCTAATGACAAGCATTAAGCATAACAAGTTGCAACAATATCATCAAAGTACCAATTACGGACACTAGGCACTATGCCCTAACAATCTTATGCTATTACATGACCAATCTCATCCAATCCCTACCATCCCCTTCGGCCTACAGTGGGGGAATTACTCACACATGGATGGGGGAAACATGGCTGGTTGATGTAGAGGCGTTGGCGGTAATGATGGCGATGATCTCCTCCAATTCCCCGTCCCGGCAGAGTGCCAGAACGGAGACTTCTGGCTCCCGAGACGGAGTTTCGCGATGTGGCGGCGTTCTGGAGGGTTTCTGGCCACTTTGACTTCTCCCCTTGCGTTTTTAGGTCGAGGCCAATAAGTAGTCCGAAGGAGGGCGTCGGAGGCCGGCCGAGGGGGCCACACCATAGGGTCACGCGGGCCCCCCCTAGGCCGCGCCGCCTTATGGTGTGGGGCCCTCGGGCCTCCACCTTACTTGACCTTCGCTCGTCGCATTCTGGGAAAATAGGGCCTTCTGCATAAATTCCGAGGATTTTCCCGAAAGTTGGATTTCTGCACAAAAACGAGACACCAGAACAGTTCTGCTGAAAACAGCGTTAGTCCGTGTTAGTTGTATCCAAAATACACAAATTAGAGGCAAAACAATAGCAAAAGTGTTCGGGAAAGTAGATACATTTTGGACGTATCAGCGACCCCGCTAATTTCGGCCTTGCGGGACTCTCACGTTCAAGATCTTCTCCTCCAGGAGACGAGCAACGATAGAGTTGCAGCTAGAGAGAGAGCCAAGCTGTCGCAAATGGAGAAAGACGGGATGATTCCGATCTTTCCTGGGTGTCGTCCGCAGGATACGCGCTTGCATGTAACGCTTGATTACCTGTAGATGAAGACGCAGAACAAGTGGACCGATTCCAGCTTCAGCAAGAACTTAAAATTCTGGCACGATCGTCTCCCGGAGGGGAACACATTGCCAAGTAGTACCGAGGAGGCCAAGAAAGTCGCGTGTCCCCTTGACCTACCGCACGAAAAATACCACGCCTGCATTAATGATTGTGTGATTTATAAGTGCGAGTACAAGGACAGAACCACATGTCCGGTGTGTGGCCACGGACGGTACAAGGTTGGGAACAAGAAGGTACCTCGAAAAGTGGTATGGTACTTTCCTATCACTCCCCGTCTGCAGTGGTATTTCGTGGACCCTAAGGAAGCAAAGCTCATGCAATGGCACGCGGAAAGGCAGAAGCCCGAAGAAGATCCGGAGATGGGCTATATGCTGACACACCCTTCAGACGCTGGACAGTGGCAAGCATTGGACATCGCCTTCCCTAGGTTCGGGGCGACGCAAGGAACATCAGGCTGGGTATGAGCACCGATGGACTCAATCCGTTCGGCAACCAGAGTAGCACGCATAGCACCTGGCCTGTGTTTGTATGGCCTTACAACCTACCCCCGTGGCTGTGCACCAAGCAAAGGTACATACACCTGAGTATTCTCATTCAGGGGCCGAAACAACCAGGTGTCGACATGCATTTGTATCTCGGGCTGCTGAAAGAGGAGTTAGACACGTTGTGGAAGACGCCACCCCGTACGTGGGACGCCTACACTAGAACTTATTTCGATATGAGAGCCGCATTGATCACGACGGTCACGGACTATCCTGGTTACGCATATGTATCTGCCCAGGTCGGCCACGGATTCAACGGCTGTGTGAAGTGCATGGACGATACCTCGCATCTACAACTACCAAGGGATCCCGGGTCCTCGAAAACCGTCTACCCAGGTGCTCGAAGGTGGCTTCGCTTGGATCACCCGTGGAGAAAACGCGGTGATCTGTTCAATGGTAAAGATGAGCCCGATGGACCCCCACGCCCGAGGAGCGGCGCAGAAATCGATGATCTTCTGAAAAATTGGAAGGAGTGCCCAGCGCCGGGAAAGAAATGACCGAAGCCAGAGCCGCTGCTCGGTGTATGGAAAGCGAGGTCTATTTTCCACGACTTGGAGTACTGGAAGGTCCTCCACACGCCCCACAGCCTCGATGTCATGCACATTAGGAAGAACGTTACCGAGAGTCTGCTTGGCACTCTTTGCAACTCAGAAAAGTCCAAGGATGGACCGAAAGCAAGATACAATCTTAAACATTTTGGCATCAGGAAAGATCTTCAAGCCCCCGATACTGACGACGACGATGATGATGATGATGATGATCAGGCGGAAGGGACTCAACGTCTCCGCAAAAGGGCTAAGAAGAACGCGGTGCAGCTTCCCGCTGCCTGCTTCACAACGAGTCCGGAGGAGCTCGAGCAGTTTTTCAGGTGCCTCCTAGGAGTGAAAGTTCCTCACGGTTACTCGGGGAATATAAGCAGATATCTAGACGTAGCGAAGAAGAGGTTCACCGGGATGAAGTCTCACGATTGCCACGTGCTAATGATGCAGATACTTCCCGTTGCGATCCGAGGCATAATGGACGAGCACGTCCGTGATACGCTGTTTGGCCTTTGCAACTTTTTTGACGTTATCACCAGGAAGTCGATCGGCGTGAGGCAGCTCAAGATGCTACAGGATGAGATCGTGGTGATACTATGTGAGCTCGAGATTTACTTCCCGCCTGCATTCTGTGATATATGCGTCCATCTCCTTCTCCATGTCGTTGAAGACATCAAGCAGCTCGGCCCCACGTTCCTCCACAACATGATGCCTTTCGAAAGGCAGAACGGTGTCATGAAAGGATACGTTCGCAATAGGGCCCGTCCAGACGCAAGCATGGCCAAGGGGTTTCTAACCTACGAGTGCATCTCCTTCTGCCAGAATTATCTAAGCACCGAGGACGACGAGGATCATGTTGGTCTACCCCCCAGGACGCACCTCGGGAGGCTCGCTGGAGTCGGTCACCGCGAGGGCTACCGCTCAGTCCATGTCGGCATTGAAAATCGACGCGACGACTTTGAGAGGGCTCACCGGGTCGCGCTACAACACTTAAAACTGATCGAACCTTTCGTGCAAGAGCACAAAAGCATGGTCGAGCAGAATTACATCGATATGGGTCGGCCGAGGAAGATGGGAGACGTAACCAAAAAGCACAAATCCAGCTTCACGCGTTGGTTCAAGCAAACTCAACTGGTTGAAGCACAGAGAAAAAGGCCTTCTACCGAAGATGAAAAACTCATATACACCTTATCACAGGGACCCGCGCATAACGTAAGGACCTATCAGGGGTACGACATCAACGGTTACAGATTCTACACCGAGGAAAAGGACAGAAATAGTGAAAATCAAAACTCAGGAGTAACTATGTTGTCATACGCCGATGACGAGACTAATGTCAAGGAAAGATTTTTTGGAAGGATCAAGGAGATATGGGAGCTCAATTACTGTGGAGAGACGGTGCCAATGTTTCGTGTGAGATGGGCCAAGAAGGTCGAAAAAGAAGGCCGATATTTCACAACCATGGTTATACCCGATGCAAAATCGAAGAACGCATCCGCGAAAAATGAGCCATGGGTACTCGGTAGCCAAGTTGACCAATGCTTCTTCATCACCGATCCGTCGAGGCCTAGCCGTGTTGTCGTGAGGAGGGGCAAGAGGAGCATCATAGGAATGCAAGGAGACGCCAACGAGGAAGACTTGGACAAAAACGGTGACCCGAAGATGGAGGAGGAATTCGACAGGCACTTCGACATGCCTACTACTAGTAAAGTAAGAAGGAAGACCTCCCTACCCTCTAAAGGTTGTCCGTTCACGCGAAGAAATCTCAAGGTGGCCGGCATAAAGTATTCAACCGCCAACAACCGAAAGGGCAAGAAGATTGCGAAGAGACGCTAGAGCTCGGAGCCGGGACGAAGAAGATCTTTTTTTGGTCTATCACATGTGTGTGAGTGTGTGTGTTAGACAAGTACATGCATGTGTGTGTGAGAGAAACAAGAACATGTTTGTATGAGACAAGTAATTTATAATTCCCTACTAATTTACTAAATAATGTTGTGTTATTTATTGTATTTATTGAAATGTAACTAAAATATGAAAAAAGGAACAAAAATTGTGTGGCAGCCAGGGTTCGAACCTGGCTACTAACTGCCTAACATTGGCCTTAACCACTAGACTAGTGCTATGTATCTGTCAGGACACAGCAGTAAACCGTTTTGTTTTGCCAAGTGTCTAAATTCTGTGGCGCACTCCCCATTAGGTGCGCCACAGAAATAAGGAATTCTGTGGCGCATGTCAGTGCTGATGCGCCACAGAAAGCTTAATTCTGTGGCGCACTTAAAGGGATGCGCCACAGAATTTGTACACTTAGTGAAATAACTCGATCAACAGCAGTTTCTTCCCCACTCAGTCACTCACAACCCTAGCGCCACACTTCTCTCTCGCGCAACCGCCACCACCGCCTAGCGCCGTCGCCACCGCCTAGAGCCACCGCCTAGCGCCGCCGCTGCTGAGGAGGAGGACGCCCGAGCCGCCGCCGCCACCGAGGAGGAGGAGGACGCCCGAGCCGCCGCCGCCACCGAGGAGGAGGAGGACGCCCGAGCCGCCGCCGCCACCGAGGAGGAGGAGGACACCCGAGCCGCCGTCGCCGAGGAGGAGGAGGAGGAGGATAGCGCCACCACCACCGCTTGATCCCTGCCACCGCCACCCGTTCGGTGAGAGCTCCTCTCCCCTGTCCTCCCCACTCCCCTGTCCCCTGCCCTAATTCCCGCTCTGGCTAGCCTAGTTGCTATGGATTGCTTGCAATGTTGCTATGGATTGCTCAAATGTGCATCTCCTTGCAATGCTGCTATGGATTGCTCAAATGTGCATCTCCATTAGTAGTTTGGTTGGTAGCAAAACAAAAAAAAACTAGGTTGTAGTGCTGCTGTAGTCAAATAGAATTTCAAGAACACCTCAATTTGCTTTGTAAGAGAGAGTCAAAAGAGGGTTAGTATGAATGCAGTAGCAAATAAAAATGAACAAGCTAATGTTGTAGCAAATGAATGCAGTAGAAACTTAGCAGATAAAAAGCTACTTGCTATCAAGAATAATGTTGTAGCAAAATAAATGTAGAAACAAATGACCTATATCTACTTTGGTGGCATGCTGTAGTGTAGTATGTATATGTTATTGCTAGGATTTGTTAGCAATTCTTGGTGAAAGCTAATGATGCTACTGGTTTAAATGGAAATGATGAAATGATGCTATGATGAAATGATGAAATGTACAAGCTAGAAATTGATTTAGGTTCTCTTGTTCATGCAAATGATGCTACTGGTTTAAATGTAAATGCAAATGATGCAGTCAAATGCTATTTAATTTATTGCTTTCTATTTTTTTAATTCATTGGTTGCTGTTTTTTTTAATTCATTGCTTGCACTAGAGCTAATAAAGTTCTTGCTATTTCTCTGTTGACAATCATAATGCAGTATTTGTATGATGAAACTTCATTTATATGAAGCATATAATGGATGCATAAATCATGCCTGGTAGTGAAAGATATACAAATGGATGATGATAATCATTTATATGAAGCATATAATGAAGCATTTTAATTATATGAAGCATATAATGGATGAAACTTCATTTAGATGAATGTTGTAAAAGAAGAACACCTAGCAAGATAAGATATATCTAAATAAATGTTCAAAGATAAAAAAGCCACTGCCTACTATTTGAATGCATATCATCATTGGAATGCAGTGAACCAACCACTGCCTAGTTGATTTTGAATTACTGCTAGGATTTGTTGGCAGTAGCAAATGAATGCAGTAGAAATTTAGAGATAAAAAATCTTTTGAAGAATATTCCTGAACCATCAGTACATGATGTGGATAGTAGCAAGAACCATCAGTAATGCAATAGCAAGAACCATCAGTATATGCAATGTCTCTCCTGACCAAATATGACAGATTTTGAAGAATATTCCTAAACCAAAAATGGACAGGCTCTCCTGACCCATTTTGGGGAATATTCCCAATGGCTTGTCTTTGACCCATTTTGGAGAATATTCTCCCTCTTGTGGATTGACATCACAATTCAAAAAAAGAAACTGATGGCATTGTCCTATGTAACACAACTGTTCAGCTTGTGTTCTCATACCCTCTGTGCATGCCCTCCATCCTATATAAATGCCTAGTGTAGTGAACCTGAAAACCACACCAAACATGGACAACCTGTCCTGGAGTGCAAAGAGGAGGAGCACTGGCTCCCTTGGTGCCTCTGGCTCTAGGGATGCCACTCTTTCCAAGACTTTTTCTATGGGTAGGGCAGACAAGGAGTTGCTAGTGTATCGTAGGAGAAGTGTGCAAGAGAGGGAAGCTTCTGCTGCCAGGTTCAGGGAAGAAGAAGCAGCAGATGGCTTGAACCAGCTAGGTGTGTTCACATACACTACACAAGTTCTCCCAGTTCCAAAATCCAGACCTAAGGGCATGATCAAACTGAAAAAGTATAAGCATCAGTTGAGGGAAGGAGGACCCACATAGGTGTTGCCCTACTATGTAGAACCAAATCTTGAAGAAAAGGTTAAAGCTGGAGTTATCTTGTGCTGGCTGAGGAAGAGCATGAAAAAAATCAAAGATTTGGTATCGTAGTTTGTTGTAGTTAGTTGTAGTTTCAGCCATCTAGTTTTAGTGTGTCCTAGGTTGTCTGAATAATTATGTAATGTAAGGGTTGATGTAATGCTTCCATGCAATGATGAATAAAAGGGTTTATGTAATGCTTCTATGCAGATGGTAGGAAATAATGTATGTAATGTAAGGTTAAATGATGCTCATGCTCAAATGTTGGCGTAGCTATTTGGTTGGCTTGCTCTATACTGCCTTTTTAAATTTAAGTAATTATCTACTAAAATTTGATTAGCTATTGGTATAATTCTCTTTGAATTTATAAAAAAATTAAGTCACTAGCTACTGCCTTTTGTAATGTATATTTATGAGTAATACCATTTTCATTTGAAGTCACTAGCATTTCCATATGATGCTCAAGCTTCTGCTATTTAATTATATCTGGAATAATAGCATTTTCATTTGAAGTCACATGTTGGCAGTAGCTACTAGTTGGCTTGCTCTATAAGCTTCTATGCTTGTTTATGCTCTATAACCAAGTTGCATAGCTATTGGTTATGAAGAAGCATATAATGCTACTAGTACATGAAATGCTACTATTTGAATTCATTTATGAAATGATCATGCTCATGCTCATGCTCATTATCTTGTATATGCTTTTGTGCAGTTCTCTATATGCTGTACCAATGGTACTGCCCATATATAATGAATTAATGTTAGCTAAAAACTTGAAGTGCAGTTCTCTGGTTTGAAGTGCTAGCTTTAATGTACTCTGGTTTTTGTAGTGCTCCAGGTTGTGTAGTGCTCCAGATTGTGTAGTGCTCCAGGTGGTAGTGCTCCAGGTGGTAGATGCTCCAGGTTAAGAAAGTCATTGTTGTTGTACTGCTCCAGGTTAAAAAAATATGCTGAAATAGATGCTCCAGGTTTATGTTGGCTTTTGTTTGATGTATTGTAGATGGGCAACTTTGTATGGTCGATATATGGTGGATATGTTGGATATATGGTGTATATGGTGGATATTTTTGCAGGGATTTCATTGAGTTGCCCATTTGTCCCGAAGCGTTGATTAACTTCCGTTTCGGTTGAGAAATGGGCACTCCTACGTAGAAAAATTAGCAAAAGTCATGCCGAATTTTTTTGTTGACTTTTGTACTAACTTGTTGCCTCTTTTTAATGAAGTGCAAATAAACATGTCGGGCAGCACTTCTAAGCCCAGGAGCCAGAACGAAGAAGCGAGAGAGGCCAACAAGGACTTCTGGGAGTGCTACGAGCAGCCCCGGAAGGCCGCCGCCGAGTCGCCCGGCGATGAGGAAGAGGGCCGGGACGCCGCCTCCGAGGGAGAGGGTCAGGAGGCCGCCGACGACACCGACGAGGGTCGGGACGCCGCCTCCGAGGGAGAGGGCCGGGGGGGCGCCGTCGACACCGGCGACGATGACGATAACTGGGACGCCGCCGCCGAGACCGGTGAAGAGACGACCGGTGAAGAGAACGCGGCCAACCGCACGGAAGGTGATAGCGGCGGCAACCCTCAGGAGGGTAAGAAGAAGAGGACGGCGAGGAGGCCAAGGAGGGATCGGAGGCCGCAAGTGCTCGCCAACGTCACCGATCATTTCACGGTAGTCTCCGAAAGTGGCCTACCCTTGGAGCCTTCGTGGGTTGCCAAAGGGTACGGCATGCAACTAGGGTGCGTCGTCCGTGAAACCGTGCCGATCCTAACTCAGGACCTCAGAAGCAAGGAGAACGAGGCTCTCGCTCAATCCCTCCTCCAGAAGCTTCACCAACGATACACGTTCCCGGAGCCGTTCAATAAGAAGGTGGAATCTTTAGCTCTCACGAAGATGAGCACCGCCTTGAGCAGCTGGAAGAACCGGCTGAAGAAAAAGATCGATGCCGGTGCAAGCTGGGAGAGGATAAGTACCAAAGAACCGTCGCTCTCCTTAGAAGACTTTAATGCATTCAAGTCTTACTTAGAGAGTGACACTGTTAAAAAATGGACCGCCTGGGGGAAGAAAATGCGGGCGTTGAACTTAGGGACCCACCATTGCGGAAGCGGCGGTTACCGAGGAAAACAGCCCACTTGGGACAAGGAGGATGCCGAGATGGTACGTCTGGGAAAAGAAAACCCCTGGCACAAAATCCAGGATGAACAGGCTAGGAACTTTGTCCGGTCCCGCTACTACTTAGACTGGAAGACGGGGGAATTTATTACGGATCACGAAGACGTGAGGGATTTCGAGAAGTACCTGGTAAGGATAGTTCTATATTATTTCGCTCATCTTATCAGGCAATGAAGCCAAATGGGCTAACCTTAAGTTCCTTTGTCTGAAGGATGAAGAGTTGACGAAGGCTGTCCCGTCGTCCCAGGGGTCGACGGAACCGTGGGACACGCCTTTCAACAGGGCGATGAACATATACAAGGAGAGGGAGCTGGACAAGCCACCGACGTCGGGTGGCCGTGTGTCCGGCTTTGGCACAAGTATGAAGCTATCCGAGTACTACGGATCGGATGCCAAGACGAGAAAGCTGGAGAGGAGGTCGTTGGCTAAGGATAAATCCGAGGTTCAGGAGCTGAAGAAGAAGGTGGAGTCACTAGAGAAGCTGGTGGTCGAAAAGCTTGTGGAGAACACGGAGATGATGAACAAGTTATTGGACGAGAAGATCCGACAGATCATCCCCCCTGGGTTGATGGAGGTGTTAGCTGCTTGGAATGCGGGAGGTCAAGTGGGGCCGATACATGTGCCCAGCATCAGCGGCAGCAACTCAAGCTTCCACGTGTCGCCGATGGTGCCGCTCCACCCGACGCCGGCGTCAGGGCTCCACCAGACGCCGGCGTCGGGGCTCCACCAGACGCCGCCGCTCCACCCGACGCCGCAGCTCCAACCGCCGCCGCAGCTCCAACCGCCGCCGCAGCTCCAACTGGTCGCATCGACGCCCCCAACCGCCGCCCTTGTATCGACAGTAGCCGAGATCGACGCCATCAAGGAGGTAAACTCATTAGTTACTCCTTCGCGTCATCTTCTTTAACTATATATGCCTTTCGTGACTGCCATCTCACGATGCCCAACATGGCGCCCCTGACTCAGGATGAACCATGCATATTTCTGCAAGCGGTGGAGCTCGGCGGCAAGTTGGTGGAAGTTGCTAGCGGCCATGTCATGGCTTCCCGCATTATGCACGGTGCTAGATTGGTGGAAGACGTGGCGAAGGTCAATTTGGTAATGGTAGTGCCGGAGCACCGCTACGCCATGCCCCCCTTTCAACCTCCGGGCACAGACGAAGGCGACGTTTTGACCCTTGGGGATTGCACCTCATGGGTTATGAAATGGCTGAAGAACCAGATTCGTCTGGGGGGGGGTCTTCCGAGTGCTAAGAAAAGCACCGGCGCCACCTCCCCTATCATCCGGCCCAAGATCGCCAGCGCCGATGACACCCTTAAGGAACCGGCGGTCGCCGCCCCCACTACCCTGAAGGAACCGGCGGTCGCCGCCGCCACCCGGAAGGAACCGACGATCGCCGCCACCACCACACACCACAAACAGTTGTTGGGAACGCTACCGCAACGACCGTCAACTAGACGCACGGTACGCCAAGCGGCGGCATCGCAACCGCCACCACCTAAGGTCCAGGACATGGCGCCACTTGATGGAAACGATGCAGATGATGATGATGACATCGATGCCTACATCAACACTGGCGCCTGCAGCCAAGATATGTACATGCCTCCTATGGATGAACAAGCCTTCCGCACACACGGCGATCAACTTGGTCGTCCCCCTACAGTGACGAAGCAGCGCCTGGTCTTCACGGGTCTTTCTCAAGACACTCCTCCGGAGGCTGGCAATCCAGCTCAACTCAAGCCTGCTACCGTTTTCAGCCCTAACACGCTGCGTAAGACGATCATCGGGGAGCCACCCAAATCAACCCCAGCGACCTCAGAAGCACCACCAGCACCCGAAGCACCACCAGCACCCGAAGCACCACCATCTGCACCACCAGCACCCCCAGTAGGTCAGGTGAAGAAGGCAAGGAAGAGAGGAGCCAAGAAGGGCGCATCTTCGATCCAGCCTGCTCCTAAGAGGATCCGGGCCGACGACATGGTACCACCTACACCGGATGGCTTGCCCCGGTGTCATGAAGCTGGTAAACTGATACTGCCTCCGGACATGGAACACCTCGCAAGTGGACCAATGCTCCCTTTGCAGAACACTATTATTTATCTAGAGAGCGTCTTTCTTAAAGAAAAGGATCCAAATTACCCGATGTTCACAGTCAAGGTGACGTCCAACCAGAACTTCGTCAATGAAGACCCCGCGGATATCTTCTTCATAGCGTTCGAGGACGTCTTCAACCTATTTCACTCGAAACGGCTCGACTATAACTTGGTCCGCCTATACGCGATCAATCTTCAGATGAAGATCAACAGAGAGAGACCCCGCCACATCGCGGTAGCGGATCCCTACTACATGCGCGATAGCCAGCTCCAGGACGGCTCAAGGACACGGACCAAGGCGGTGCGATACCTCCAGAACTTCATGCTCATGTACAAAGAGAGCAACACCATTCTTCTGCCTGTCTTTCCCGAGTAAGTACACATCCGCTCACGGCCGTCGTAACTTATGCTTTCTTATATATTTCTTCCATTGCCGATCATTTCCAACATTCCATTTCAATTGCATGTGTTGAGCAGGGACAAATACTGCACACTCATCATCCTAGATCCGAAGTGGTCACTAGCCCAGTATTTCGACTCGTCGAGTACGACGACGAAGAAAGACTACAAGAGAATAAGGGGTGTTCTCGCTGAGGCTATCCTTGGCTACTCCAAAAATGGAGGCACCTTCGACAAAAATGGGCAACATATCAGGCCGGACACTAAAAAGCCCGGGTTCAAGCACGTGATCGACTTCCCTTGTGTCAAGCAGCCAGCTGGCAGCATTAAGGAGGCCTTCTATGTCCTCCATCACCTTAAAGGGTTTGTCGAGGATGCAGAGATGATGTCTTTGCCACCTAGTAAGCGAGACCCCGTTAAAATGTCGAGGCAAATCAATGATGATGATTTTAGAGAAGACTTCCATCGCATCCAAGTAAAGCTCTCGGAAATTATCTTACAAGATGTATCCAACTCATCGGGGCTCTTACACCAACTCAGAGGGTTGTCTAAGAGGGATATTGAAGAACGCCTACATAGGCAGGGTGATGGAAGGACGTGGACGACGAAGGACTTGTACAAGCCCTTCCCGGAGCCGCTCAAGAAGACGTCTCGTTGACCGAGGCCGGTGTGCCTAGCATTACTTTGAATCGATGGACAATTTGTACAGTGTTGTAAACTAAACTTGCTTAATTTGCTCGAAACGGTGGTCGTCATTGTTGGACTTCAATTACTATTGTAGTCGTTATCGTTGAACCATATTACTTATGTGATACAGATGCTATATGTCTTTTAGGTTTATTATTATTTCCTTGCTTTAATTCTTGTGAATATGTATGCATGTGAACCCTCTAACTCTTTCCATTGCGTTATATACTAATATGCCTTGTGTCCATAGAGATGACGTACTACGTCGTGTTCGAGGGGCGGGTTCCAGGAGTGTACGAGGAGTGGGAGGAGTGCAAGAAACAGGTGCACAAGTTCAGCGGCAACTGCTACAAAGGGTACCCGACTAGACACGAGGCGGTTGCCAAGTGGAGGGCGCACCAAGCGAACGAGAGCAAGATGAAGACCTTCCTTGTGCTCTCGCTCTTGCTCACCATCGTCGCGGCGGTACTCTATTTCATCCTAGTGTAGGCGGCGGCTGGTGTCACTTCGTTTGTATCTTGAGATGATGAGAACTTTCTTAATTTGCATCGATTATGAGTTGTATGGAGCTATATGTATAACTCGATCGGGCTATAAGTAATGTGATGACGATGTGATGATTATATATGTCCATATTATATCTGTCTATATTATATCAGTATATAACCTGTATACGGTGTATAAAACCAGTATAAAACCTGTATAATACACCAGGGAGCACAAAATCGAGTATACCTGTAGATTGTTCTGTGGCGCACCAAAACATAATTCTGTGGCGCACCCATTTCTGTGGCGCAGCTACAACTCATGCGCCACAGAACTACCTATTTCTGTGGCGCACAGGACCCAGTGCGCCACAGAAACCTTAATTCTGTGGCGCACAGCCAGATGCGCCATAGAAAGCTTATTTTTGTGGCGACGTTTCTGTGGCGCACCACCCGTGCGCCACAGAAGCCCATTTTCGTGCGCCACTGATGAGGCTTTTCCTACTAGTGAACTCATAAGTTTTATGGGAATGTACGAAGGTTGAAGACGCTAGGCGTCCCGATCCTCCAACTAGTTGGGCAGTAACGATATTCGCATATCCATGAAGTGATCGTCCTTAGTATGCACTGTTGCTAAGACTCGTCGTTTCGAAGCATCACGTGATGATCGGGTGTTATAGATTCTATGTGTGCATACAACGGGTGCAGGCCAGATTTGCACATGCGAATACTGAGGTTAAACTTTACGAGCCTAGCATGTACAGACATGGTCTCGGAAAGACGTCATGATCACATTAAAAGGTTACTAATAGTGAAATCCGGAATACTTGTTTATAAGGGGTGGCCCGATCTTCTCAGTAAGCAACAGTGGTGATGATGATCACGGGATGAACACAGCGGAGATACACGACGATGAAGTGGAAGATAACATGTATGATGCAACGAGATCTCTCGATTGGTCCATGTCGCCAATGCAACAGCTCTCAACCCTGCAAGATATTCTCAACTCCACACACTTGCGCACGTAGCCGCCGACCACGAAGCGGTAAGTTCCAAGCGTCTAATTCCCAATGGAACAGCAGATCACACAAGGCTTTTTCAGGATCTACACCAAATCAAGGAAATATGGTGTAGGGATTCAATAGAGTTGCAAAGCAATCAACTATGAACTAGGGTTTATCTTAAATGTGGTCTAAACCTAATTTGGGGGTGCCCTGGGCACTTATATAGGGGTTCAGGACGACCTCATGTCGAAAAGATACAAAAATAACCGACCCAGAATAAATCTGGTCGAGACAGACTCGGACTCGGCCGGCCTGGGGGCCGGTCGACCGGGCCTACCGTGCCAGCCGGTTCAAACCGGGCCTGGCGTCGGGTGGTGACCGGGCGATGGTTCCGGGCATACTGGATAGTGCCCGGCTGGCAGAAGCGCCACGTCCGGTTTGGACTGGGCGGGTCCGGTGGGGCAGCCGGTCGGACAGGGCATGGGACCGGGTGGTCAGGCGTCACGGCTGGTCGGACCGGGCCTGGCGCCGGCCTGGACTGCATCTCCTCCTCTCGCGCATGCCTCCCGCTCCTCCCTCGCGCATCCATGGGATGTCTTCATGTCCAGCTCCATGTCCGGCTTCACGTCCATCTTCTTGTCCAGCTGCTCCTCTCCTCCTCGTGCGATGCTTGGTTCCTCTTTATACCTGATCATACATAAGTAATACGACTTAGGCAGTATAAAGTTCCCATCGATCAAAGTATCACTTAGGAACAAGTTCACATGTTGTTTAAGTAGCTTCGCACGAGCTCGTGTCATTGGTCCAATCCTGATTTCATTGGACTTGAGCTTCACAGCAGCATTATCTTCATCTTGCAATGATGGAGGTAGTAGTGTGGAAGGGATGTCCTCATCATCTCCCCCCTTCAAAAGGCGTCGACCTCGACGCTCCAAGGTCTTCTCCGTCATATGTGTCAAATCAGCCACATTGAAAGAATTGCTGACACCAAACTCATCAATCGGAAGATCTATAGAGTATTGTAACATCTCAAAAAAAAATCAAAACAAAGACAATGAATTTCCCCTTTTCCAAATTTTGGAACCAGCAAAAACTTTTCTTAAATTAAGTTTTATACATAGTGATCTTTCTTAATTATTGTGCTATTGCCATGATTGCTTGTTAAAGTATTTTGATTTGGTCTTAAACCAAACCTCACCCCTCTTTTCATCACCCAAGTTAAAATAAAATAAAAGGAAATTAAATAAGAAAAGGGCATATGTGCATATGGCTATTTTTGTAAATATTTACCCTAGGCCTTTCCACTTTGTTTAGAGGTTTGGAAAACCTTCATAAACCTTACCTAGTACTTATCAAACCAAATCCCAAGTGAAACCAAAGAAAATAAAAAGAAACTAAAAATGCCATAGAGGCATATGAGAGTAAAATGCAAATTTGTGAATTTGAGGATCTTGACCCTAAGACTTGTTGTGAATGGTTGGATCACTCCTCTATACCATTTCAACACTCAACAACATCAATTGGGTCAAGCCAAGTCAAATTAAAAATCAAATGCAACATATGCATAGAGGCATATGTGGCACATAGCCATTTTACCCAAACCTTGACATATGCATTTATACCTTGAACAAATGGCATGAAACCATCTCTAAACTTAATCTAACCCTAAATGGACCCTAACCCATGCCCAAGTAAAGCAAGACAAATAAAAGAGGAAAATAAGAAAAATTGGAATTCACCTCTTATGTGTTTATGGACATTTTTGCAAATCTTTGAGCTAGACCTTTTTGAATGGTTTCAAGGTTTGGAAATGTTCCTAAACTAATAAGAATCACTTTTGAGTCAAGAAAAGTCAAATCAAATAGAGAGAAATCAAATAGTGAGAAAATTCCATTTTCACTCACATACACTTTAGCCAATTTTGCAAATCTCCAACTAAGGCCACTTTTGCTTGTACCATTGGTTGTAAAATCCTTTGATATCAATTTCAAACTCAAATGCACCAAAGAAAGCAGAATCAAATCAAAGAAAAATGCAAATTCCAACTTACATATGATAATGGTCATATGACCACTTTATAATATCTTCACCACTTTGCACCCCTGGTTTTGACTTTTCTTTAACTAAGCTTGGACAACACTTGCCACCTCATCCAAAACCATGTCAAGATGAACCACTTTGCTGTTGACCACCAGTGTTGACTCTGACCAGGTTGACCAGAACTGAATTGCCAAGTGGAGACATTGAAACAAAGAGAAGATCAACCCCCATTTTGAAAACTTGCAAACCATCACCAAATTGACCACCACCACCACCATTCTACCTCTCTGAATATATGAATGAGATCCACCAAAAATATTTCCAAAATTTGACAAAAATCTTCATGCGGCCTTTTCATCAAACAGTTGGCAGGCAACAATCTGGTTTCAACACACACGCTTTTACCCAGCAGATTAAAGCCTAAACCCCTTTAGTTCCTTGATGATCATTGCTCTCCTAGGTCCCCTGCATCAGTACCAGTCCTTGCCCTGCTGATTAAAGTGAGGAAAAAGCTAGAACATCACCACACCGTACCCATGCCAACCCTCATGCCACTTATGCTTTCTCTTCTTCTCTGATCAGCACCACCATATCAGCCACCTCTCTCTTTCCCTCCTGAACACAATCGTACCATCGCTGACTCGAAACAAGCACGGCATTGGCCAGAACACCTCGCGCTCAGACACGCCAGAACGATGCCAGTCATGCGGTGAGCGCGCACGGACACGTCCTGGACGCGCCAGAGCGGCAAGTCGTGCCGTCGCCTCAGCCCACCCCTACACGCCTACCTCTGCATCGAGCGTCGCCACCATCTCCTCTACCCCGTAGACACGCTCACTAGCTCGCGGAGGACCTGTTGCCGTCGCAATGATCCGCGCCATTGCCTCCAGTACCCGCCGCAGACGCAGAAGCAACCCGAGCCGTCCCCTCCTCCTTTCTCTGCACCAGCTACACATTGAGCATTGCCTAGCCGTCGCCTACGTCGCGCCCCTATCGCCTTGCCCCTTCGCGCCCTGGAGCGCCATTGCCGTCGACGACCCTCCACGGCACCCTCGCAGCCCTTGCGCAGCTATAAATAGCGCCCCTCCCACACTTCCTCCTCCACACCATTTCTGCTCCCCTCCTTCTCCTCGAGCTCCTCGACCCCTTCTCCACCTGGATTACGCCCCACATAGCTCCAATTGAGACGTCGATCGCCGAAGTCCGCCACAGTACAATCCCGCGATTCTGTCCACCTCAAGCTCCGCCGCCGATACCAGTCAACTCATCGTCATTGACAACATCGTCTAGCTTCAGGGCCGCCCCTCGCCGGAGCCTCAGCTCGCCGCCGACCGCCTACCTCCACCGTGGCAGCACGCCCTTCTCCCTGACGACGACGACGACATTCAGCCGTCTGATCTTCATCTAATCGAACGGCTCCCGTTGCAAGGTACCGTTTCGGTAAAATAGAGTCACTGACCACTGGGTACCATTGTCAGCTGGCCCGAAACATTACTGGGCTGGCCCTTCTGCGTTTTAAACCTTTCGGCCCTTTCCTTTTCCCGCCTAGCCCATTTGGTTTAATTCAAATAATATTGTTTCAGAGAATTTCAATACTGGTGCCTTGCTATAAATTAAATAGTTTAAAATCTACAAACCCAAATTGAGTGATTCGAAATATTCTGGAAAGCTTATGAAATGATCTATCTAATCCAACTGGATTCAACCTCATAGCTTGTGTAGATTTTGAATAGCAAAAATAACAAGACAGAGACTTTTCAGTATTCAAATAAATCTTAAAAATCAACCAATTTGAATTTTGAAGTGAATCCAATTGCTATAATTCACATATCACCAACTCTAATATACTATGTAAAAATATGATATGGGTTCTGTACATGATCCTAGGCTAGAAGCAAAATATTGGCTATGTAGTCAATGACTAGCCCATTTAAACCATTTCAAATTTTAGGAATTTAAATCTATGAGGTGTAGCACCTCATTTAAACCATTTTCTCAAGTGTTATGAAGTAATGTGATGGCCTCTATTGCATGAGCTCATACTTGCTCACTTGGGGAATTTAAATCAATATAGTATATAAATCACAATGGTTGTTTAAATCACATGAGATGATGAATCTCATTTTAAATCATTTTTCTCAAATGATAAGTGTGAAGTGTTGACCTTGGTCAACATGTGATCATACATGATTCTTTGAGAAGATTAAATCTTAAGAAGATTCAATGAGAGGAAATTATTTCTCCAAACTAAATAGAAACCCTAATTCCAATTTCAATGAGAGAAAATTATTTTCCTAATACTAAGTAAGGAAACCCTAGCATAACTTTGGAATAAATGTTAAGTAGTGATGCTAGATCATTTGTGTGAGCCATTAAGGCAAATTAAGACTACTTAAGTGTTGTTTGGTGATTGTATCCTCGTATTCGTTTATAGACGCTAGTACCGGAGACTATCAAGAGGAAGAGGTCTTCTACCAAGAGGAAGAAGAAGAAAACTTTGATCACCTCACCAATCAAGGCAAGCTAGACTAATGCAAGCTATTTTGTTGCAAGCTATTACCAATGCAAGATAGATTTGTGCAAAGATCTACAAGAGCAAGGCACCATTACTTTTTACTTTATGATCCTATCCCAAGTTTTTACTTTACAAGCTTTATCGGATTTTAATTATCAAAGTTACTTTTTGATTTATGATTCACTTGGTTTAGTTATGGAGTAGTACAAGAGCATCACACTTAGCCTAGCAAGCTCGAAGATACTTAGCACCCCTCATAACTAGTTGCTAGTGCTAAAGATTAAAAGTGACTACTCTAGTTGGGAACTTGTGAATTGAAGTGATTTTGAAAACCTTGGAATGATGAGTCATTCTATTGAGAGATTTTGAAGGTGAATATGATTGGTGAATGACTTGGTGAATTTTACCAAAACTGATGGTTGGGTTCAGATGCGATACCTTTCCAATTTTACAAGTACCCCCACAATACCTGAATCTGGGTAAGGCTTAGCTGGAAACTTATGTATTTTAGTATGGGTTCCCTCTAAACAAGCGTCATAGGGGTTATGCCGAGGCTGCCTCCGTTGAATGTGAAATGACGTGAAATGAGGTGAATGTCCTACCCAAGCCCTGTGCAGTTCCCGGGTTGACGGTTTGTTTTCACCGGGAGGCCAAACTCATGGGGAGAGGTGCCTATACTAGAGTATGTAAATGAAAGGTTAGGATTGGTAGTTCGCGTACTGCGTACGATAAATCAGGGCTAGTTACCCCTTACGAACTATTGCAATTGTTGTGGCACAAGTGTACAACCTTTGCAGATTTTAACCTATTCGAATAGCCGCGTCCGCGGTCAGGGACAGTTGGAAATGCCATACTGTTCCGTCATCAGAACTTTCCTAAAAATATGAATGTTGACTTGTGACTTGAAGTGAAGGGTGACTTTGACTTTGAATCACAACTGAGTTGTGGGAATGACACTAATGTTCCCACTTGAGTTAGGCAAATGAAGAGGTTTTGATTATTAAAGTGCTTATGAAATAACACTGGCTTTCTGCAAATGAAACTAGAGCTTAGAACCCTCATACTATAGTTAATAGTATTTACCTTAGTATTAGTTTGCGAGTACTTTAAAGTACTCATGGCTGTGTCCCTGCATATTCAAATGGCCAGACTATGAAGAGGAGTATCAGAACCCGGAAGAAGGACAGCAGGACGTCTACGACAACTAGGATCACTCCTGACGTCAACAGTTGCCTGTGGAATAGATGGACTACTACTACGCTATTTTTCGCTTCCGCTATGTGTTATGTAATTGATCAATAGATCTTCTATTATTGTAATGAGACTGGATCATGTGATCCTTTATCTGTAAGACGATTATGGTATGTAATGAATGATGTGTTGTGATAACAATCTATTATGTCTCGCAAAAACAATATTCCTGGGATTGCGAGGAATGTCATAATAGGCATCTGGACTTAAAAATCCGGGTGTTGACAAGTTGGTATCAGAGCCATTGTTGACCTTAGGAGACCCTAGTTAGAATGGACGTCTGAAAAATTTAGTTTCAATACAAATGAAGTGACTATTTATGAAAACCTATTCTCACTCTTATCCTTGAAATCGTCTTCAAAATAAGAAAGTTATGCTCTATTCTTGTTATATTACTACATAAAATTTTGACACACTACTCACTCCTCTAACTTACTCATCATGATTCTTCACAGATGGAGTACACCTGCAAGTCTTATCAGCTTGGCCACGGAGGAAACCTCATGTTCGAGAAGGATTTGAAACAACTGGTTGATTATTTAGGACGCCCGTATCCCGAGTTCTTCGGAATACCCCTCAACAATCCATTGGGAGGACAACCTAGGTGGGAAGTTACTACAGATCTGAGAGGAAAGCTTGGAGCCCCAATATGGGAAACCATTTGGTTTTCTGTAACGGGAAGCACTTGGAAGGAAGGACTAGTCAGAGCGATGCAAGAAGCAATTGCCCGTCTGTGTGGACAGAATATAAACAAGCTCGAGAATACTCGCTTCATTTACTACCCAGGACATGACCCCATGGGAAGACCAATAATCATGCCCCCGCACCCGGAGATGAACCACTATGTTGCCTACCTCGACTACATGTTGTACAAGACCCACAAGGAGTTGGACAACGCCCTCGCCTTTCGCCAAGCACATTACCCGTGAAGATGAAGAATTCCCCCCTGAAGAGTAGTATCATTTAAAGAACTTTCGTATGTGTGATTTGTATCAGGATCCCCTTGTATCGTAGAACGAATGAATGGTTCTTCAAACCAACGGTGTGTTAGATTTGTAATGTGTGATGCTTGGTATGAATCAAAAAGTGTTGTTGGTTTTTACCCCCACAACACTACTCAAGTTTTCAATTTATGAACTTTTTAACTTTAACAAAACAAACCCTAGAAATTTCCCTCTTATCTTATCATCTACCTCAATGTTCAGATGGCCCCACCAACCCGCAACGCCAACCAGGAGGCCATGATGCAGATGCTGCAGATGATGATGTCAGACCGAGAAGTCGAGAGAGCTGAACGCCAAGCCAACATTGCCGCACTGCAACAGATAGCTCAGAACAATCAAGGCCATGGAAACCACGATCACCCGGGATCGAAGCTGAAGAACTTTCAGAACACCAACCCTCCAATGTTCATGGAGAACAACCTTGAAGTTGCGGGAGTTGAAGCCGCAGAAAAAGTACTGTTCGCCACCCACTACCTATCAGGACCTGCCAGAGCCTGGTGGACAAGTGCCCATGCAATGAATGCGGGACAGATGATGAATTGGGACGACTTCAAGCTGAAATTAAGCAAATACCATGTGCCCCAAGGACTGATCAAGAAGATGAGAGACGAGTTCCGGGAACTCAAGGAAGGATGTCCGTGGTGGAATACCGCGACAGGTTTCTCACTCTGTTAAGGTACGCCCCGGATGAGACCGACACCAACGAGAAGAGAAAGGAAAGATTTCTTAATGGACTGCATGATGAAATGCAAACTGTGTTAGTGAACATTCCGTTCGCTGACTTGGAAGCCCTCATCGACTCAGCCATACAAATGCAAGGGAAGCTGCATCAAGCCAACGAGAACCGCAACAAAAGAATGATGAACCAGAATGGACCCCACCATACCCAGAAGTACCGCAACAACTCCTCTGGAGGATTCACCCCAAGACACAACAAGCCCCCTGCTCAGAATTATCGCCCCAACTACACCAACAACAACGGAGGACCCCCGAAGCCCGGAGGCAACAACCACAACAGCCACAACAACAACAACCACCACAACAGCAACAACAACAATGGGAACAACAACCACACCAATACTGCCCCAAGGACTGGAAGCAATGCTACCCCCATCACCCCCAAGGACAAGGCAACAATCACCTGCTATGAATGTGGTGGCACTGTAGGCCACTACTCCAATGAATGCCCCAAGAAACTTGCCAAGACTGCCCCCAATACTGCTGCACCTGACCAGCAACAGCGTCGCTTCGCAGGTAGAAGGAACCAGAACAACAACAACGGCCGCCTCTACCACATGAATGCCACTGAAGCCCAGGAAGCACCTCAGGCCATGCCAAGTATGTTTTCCTGTTAATCAAAATGCTCAATCTCTCTTAGGAACCTAACTTTTCTTAAAATCTCGGGACGAGATTTGTTTAAGGGGGAAGGATTTGTAACATCTCAAAAAAAAAATTTCAAAACAAAGACAGTGAATTTCCCCTTTTCCAAATTTTGGTACCAACAAAAACTTTTCTTAAATTAAGTTTGATACATAGTGATCTTGCTTAATTATTGTGCTATTGCCATGATTGCTTGTTAAAGTATTTTGATTTGGTCTTAAACCCTAAATCTCACCCCTCTTTTCATCACCCAAGTTCAAATAAAATAAAAGGAAATTAAATAAGAAAAGGGCATATGTGCCTATGGCTATTTTTGTAAATCTTTACCCTAGGCCTTTCCACTTTGTTTAGAGGTTTGGAAAACCTTCATAAACCTTACCTAGTACTTATCAAACCAAATCCCAAGTGAAACCAAAGAAAATAAAAAGAAACTAAAAATGCTATAGAGGCATATGAGAGTAAAATGCAAATTTGTGAATTTGAGGATCTTGACCCTAAGACTTGTTGTGAATGGTTGGATCACTCCTCTATACCATTTCAACACTCAACAACATCAATTGGGTCAAGCCAAGTCAAATTAAAAATCAAATGCAACATATGCATAGAGGCATATGTGGCACATAGCCATTTTACCCAAACCTTGACCTATGCATTTATACCTTTACCAAATGGCGTGAAACCATCTCTAAACTTAATCTAACCCTAAATGGGCCCTAACCCATGCCCAAGTAAAGCAAGAAAAATAAAAGAGGAAAATAAGAAAAATTGGAATTCACCTCTTATGTGTTTATGGCCATTTTTGCAAATCTTTGAGCTAGACTTTTTTAAATGGTTTCAATGGTTTGGAAATCCTTGAGCTAGACCTTTTTGAATGGTTTCAATGGTTTAAGAATCACTTTTGAGTCAACAAAAGTCAAATCAAATAGAGAGAAATCAAATAGTGAGAAAATTCCATTTTCACTCATATACACTTTAGCCAATTTTGCAAATCTCCAACTAAGGCCACTTTTGCTTGTGCCATTGGTTGTAAAACCCTTTGATATCAATAACAAACTCAAATGCACCAAAGAAACCAGAATCAAATCAAAGAAAAATGCAAATTCCAACTTACATATGATAATGGTCATATGACCACTTTATAATATCTTCACCACTTTGCACCCCTGGTTTTGACTTTTCTTAAACTAACCTTGGCCAACACTTGCCACTGCATCCAAGACCATGTCAAGATGAACCACTTTGCTGTTGACCACCAGTGTTGACTCTGACCAGGTTGACCAGAAATGAATTGCCGAGTGGAGACATTTAAACAAAGAGAAGATCAACCCCCATTTTGAAAACTTGCAAACCATCACCAAATTGACCACCACCACCACCATTCTACCTCTCTGAATATATGAATGAGATCCACCAAAAAGATTTCCAAATTTTGACAAAAATCTTCATGCGGCCATTTCATCAAACAGTTGGCACGCAACAATTTGGTTTCAACACACACCCTTTTACCCAGCAGATTAAAGCCTAAACCCCTTTAGTTCCTTGATGATCATTGCTCTCCTAGGTCCCCTGCATCAGTACCAGTTCTTGCCCTGCTGATTAAAGTGAGGAAAAAGCCAGAACATCACCACACCGTACCCATGCCAACCCTCATGCCACTTATGGTTTCTCTTCTTCTCTGATCAGAACCACCATGTCAGCAACCTCTCTCTTTCCCTCCTGAACACAATGGTACCATCGCTAACTCGAAACAAGCAC
Source organism: Lolium perenne (assembly GCF_019359855.2). Classification (NCBI taxonomy): domain Eukaryota; kingdom Viridiplantae; phylum Streptophyta; class Magnoliopsida; order Poales; family Poaceae; genus Lolium; species Lolium perenne. The sequence goes on from NC_067244.2 coordinate 49,654,077, forward strand.
GGGATTGTGCAGAACACCTTGCGCCCAGACATGCCAGAACGATGCCAGTCACGCGGTGAGCGCGCACGGACACGTCTTGGACGCGCCAGAGCGGCAAGTCTTGTCATCGCCTTAGCCCATCCCTGCATCCCTACCTCTGCATCGAGCGTCGCCACCATCTCCTCTACCCCGTAGACATGCTCACTAGCTCGCGGAGGACCTGTCGCCGTCGCAATGATCCGCGCCATTGCCGCCAGTACCCGCCGTAGACACGGAAGCAACCCGAGCCGTCCCCTCCTCCTTTCTCTGCACCAGCTACACGTTGAGCGTTGCCTAGCCGTCGCCTACCTCCCGCCCCTATCGCCTTGCCCCTTCGCGCCCTGGAGCTCCATTGTCGTCGACGACCCTCCACGGCACCCTCGCAGCCCTTGCGCAGCTATAAATAGCGTCCCTCCCACACTTCCTCCTCCACACCATTTCTGCTCCCCTCCTTCTCCTCGAGCTCCTCGACCCCTTCTCCACCTGGATTACGCCCCACACAGATCCAATTGAGACGTCGATCGCCGGAGTCCGCCACAGTACAATCCCGCGATTCCGTCCACCTCAAGCTCCGCCGCCGGTACTAGTCAACTCCTCGTCGTTGACAACATCGTCTAGCTTCAGCGCCGCCCCTCGCCGGAGCCTCAGCTCACCGCCGACCCCCTACCTCCGCCGCGGCAGCACGCCCTTCTCCCCGACGACGACGACGGTCAGCCGTCTGATCTTCATCTAATCGAACGGTTCCCGTTGCAAGGTACCGTTTCGGTAAAATAGAGTCACTGACCACTGGGACCCATTGTTAGCTGGCCCGAAACGTTACTGGGCTGGCCCTTCTGCGTTTTAAACCTTTCGGCCCATTCCTTTTCCCGCCTAGCCCATTTGGTTTAATTCAAATAATATTGTTTCAGAGAATTTCAATACTGGTGCCTTGCTATAAATTGAATAGGTTCAAATCTACAAACCCAAATTGAGTGACTCGAAATGTTCTGGAAAGCTTATGAAATGATCTATCTAATCCCACTGGATTCAACCTCATAGCTTGTGTAGATTTTGAATAGCAAAAATAACAAGACAGAGACTTTTCAGTATTCAAATAAATCTTAAAAATCAACCAATTTGAATTTTGAAGTGAATCCAATTTCTATAATTCACATTTCACCAACTCTAATTTACTATGTAAAAATATGATATGGGTTCTGTACATGATCCTGGGCTAGAAGCAAAATATTGGCTATGTAGTCAATGACTAGCCCATTTAAACCATTTCAAATTTTAGGAATTTAAATCTATGAGGTGTAGCACCTCATTTAAATCATTTTCTCAAGTGTTATGAAGTAATTTGATGACCTCTATTGCATGAGCTCATACTTGCTCACTTGGGGAATTTAAATCAATATAGTATATAAATCACAATGGTTATTTAAATCACATGAGATGATGAATCTCATTTTAAATCATTTTTCTCAAATGATAAGTGTGAAGTGTTGACCTTGGTCAACATGTGATCATACACGATTCTTTGAGAAGATTAAATCTTAAGAATATTCAATGAGAGGAAAATTATTTCTCCAAACTAAATAGAAACCCTAATTCCAATTTCAATGAGAGGAAATTATTTTCCTAATACTAAGTAAGGAAACCCTAGCATAACTTTGGAATAAATGTTAAGTAGTGATGGTAGATCATTTGTGTGAGCCATTAAGGCAAATTAAGACTACTTAAGTTTTGTTTGGTGATTGTATCCTCGTATTCGTTTATAGACGCTAGTACCGGAGACTATCAAGAGGAAGAGGTCTTCTACCAAGAGGAAGAAGAAGAAAACTTTGATCACCTTACCAATCAAGGCAAGCTAGACTAATGCAAGCTATTTTGTTGCAAGCTATTACCAATGCAAGATAGATTTGTGCAAAGATCTACAAGAGCAAGGCACCATTACTTTTTTACTTTATGATCCTATCCCAAGTTTTTACTTTACAAGCTTTATCGGATTTTAATTATCAAAGTTACTTTTTGATTTATGATTCACTTGGTTTAGTTATGGAGTATTACAAGAGCATCACACTTAGCCTAGCAAGCTCCAAGATACTTAGCACCCCTCATAACTAGTTGCTAGTGCTAAAGATTAAAAGTGACTACTCTAGTTGGGAACTTGTGAATTGAAGTGATTTTGAAAACCTTGGAATGATGAGTCATTCTATTGAGAGAGTTTGAAGGTGAATATGATTGGTGAACGACTTGGTGAATTTTACCAAAACTGATGGTTGGGTTCCGATGCGATACCTTTCCAATTTTACAAGTACCCCCACAATACCTGAATCTGGGTAAGGCTTAGCTGGAAACTTATGTATTTTAGTATGGGTTCCCTCTGAACAAGCGTCATAGGGGTTATGCCGAGGCTGCCTCCGTTGAATGTGAATTGACGTGAAATGAGGTGAATGTCCTACCCAAGCCCCGTGCAGTTCCCGGGTTGACGGTTTGTTTTCACCGGGAGGCCAAACTCATGGGGAGAGGTGCCTATACTAGAGTATGTAAATGAAAGGTTAGGATTGGTAGTTCGCGTACTGCGTACGATAAATCAGGGCCAGTTACCCCTGACGAACTATTGCAATTGTTGTGGCACAAGTGTACAACCTCGCAGAGTTTAACCTATTCGAATAGCCGCGTCCGCGGTCATGGACAGTTGGAAAGGCCATACTGTTCCGTCATCAGAACTTTTCTAAAAATATGAATGGTGACTTGTGACTTGAAGTGAAGAGTGACTTTGACTTTGAATCACAACTGAGTTGTGGGAATGACACTAATGTTCCCACTTGAGTTAGGCAAATCAAGAGGTTTTGATTATTAAAGTGCTTATGAAATAACACTGGCTTTCTGCAAATGAAACTAGAGCTTAGAACCCTCATACTATAGTTAATTGTATTTACCTTAGTATTAGTTTGCGAGTACTTTAAAGTACTCATGGCTGTGTCCCTGGCTATTCAAATGGCCAGACTATGAAGAGGAGTATCAGACCCCGGAAGAAGGACAGCAGGACGTCTACGACAACTAGGATCACTCCTGACGTCAACAGTTGCCTGTGGAATAGATGGACTACTACTACGCTATTTTTCGCTTCCGCTATGTGTTATGTAATTGATCAATAGAACTTCTATTATTGTAATGAGACTGGATCATGTGATCCTTTATTTGTAAGACGATTATGGTATGTAATGAATGATGTGTTGTGATAACAACCTATTATGTCTCGCAAAGCCAATATTCCTGGGATTGCGAGGAATGGCATAATAGGCATCTGGACTTAAAAATCCGGTTGTTGACAAGTATGCATTATCATTGATCTTGGCAAGCACTTTGTAAGGACCAGCACCAGAAGGAAGCAACTTGGACTTCCTTAGCTTCGAGAACCTATCCTTGCGAAAATGTACCCAGACCATATCACCAGGCTTGAACAAAATCTCCTTGGGCTTCTTGTCCATTCTTGTAGCATTGCTCTTGCCTTTCTTCTCTATCAACTCTTTCGCAAAAAATCTACCCTCTTGGATGCCTCCATATTGACTCTCTCATGTATGGGTAGAGGCAACAAATCAAGCGGCGTAATGGGTTTGAAACCATACACCACCTCAAAGGGACACAGCTCTGTGGTAGAATGTACCGCCCTGTTATAAGCAAACTCCACATGCGGCAAACAATCTTCCCACTCCTTCAAGTTCTTCTTGATCATGGATCTCAACAGTTGTGACAATGTTTTATTCACCACTTCAGTTTCACCATCAGTTTGGGGATGACAAGTAGTACTGAAAAACAGCTTCGTCCCCAGCTTTCTCCAAAGCGTCTTCCAGAAGTAGCTCATAAACTTCACGTCACGATCAGAAACAATAGTCTTCGGGACTCCATGTAGACGTACAATCTCCCTGAAAAACAGGTTAGCAATATGCGACGCATCGTCGCTCTTGTGGCAGGCAATAAAATGTGACATCTTAGAGAATATATCCACTACCACAAATATAGAATCATGGCCTCTCTTAGTACGCGGCAAACTCAACACAAAATCCATACTAATGTCTTCCCAAGGTGTAGTAGGTGCCGGTAAAGGAGTATACAAACCGTGAGGCTTCAGCTTGGACTTAGACTTGTTGCAAGTAATGCATATTGATGTCTACGCCCCCCTCCTTTTCCTGTAGACAGTGTTGGGCCTCCAAGAGCAGAGGTTTGTAGAACAGCAGCAAGTTTTCCCTTAAGTGGATCACCCAAGGTTTATCGATCTCAGGGAGGAAGAGGTCAAAGATATCCCTCTCATGCAACCCTGCAACCACAAAGCAAGAAGTCTCTTGTGTCCCCAACGCACCTAATAGGTGCACTAGTTCGGCGAAGAGATAGTGAAATACATGTGGTATGAATATATATGAGCAGTAGCAACGGCACTAGAAAAGTGCTTTGCCCAGGACAGTAAACAAGCAGTAGTAACGCAGCAGTAGTAACGCAGTAAAACAGTAAACAAGCAGCGATAGCAGTATTTAGGAACAAGGCCTAGGGATCATACTTTCACTAGTGGACACTCTCAACATTGATCACATAACAGAATAGATAAATGCATACTCTACACTCTTGTTGGATGATGAACACCATTGCGTAGGATTACACGAACCCTCAATGCCGGAGTTAACAAGCTCCACAATTCAATGTTCATATTTAAATAACCTTAGAGTGCATGACAGATCAACACAACCAAACCAAGTACTAACATAGCATGCACACCGTAACCTTCACACTATGAAAGGAGGAATAGATCGCATCAATACCATCATAGTAATAGTTAACTTCATAATCTACAAGAGATCACAATCATAGCATAAACCAAGTACTTCATGATGCACACACTGCCAACATTACATCATGGAGGAGGAATAGACTACTTTAATAACATCACTAGAGTAGCACATAGATGAATTGTGATACAAAACTTATATGAATCTCAATCATGTAAAGCAGCTCATGAGATTATTGTATTGAGGTACATGGGAGAGAGATTAACCACATAGCTACAGCGGAGCCCTCAGCCTCGGGGGTGAATTACTCCCTCCTCATCATGGAGACAGCGATGGCGGTGAAGATGGCGGTGGAGACGGCGGTGGAGATGACTCCGGGGGCAATTCCCCGTCCCGGCAGGGTGCCGGAACAGAGAGTTCTGTCCCCCGAATTGGAGTTTCGCGACGGTGGCGGCGCCCCTGGAGTCTTTCTGGAGTTTTGTCAATTGGTATCGCGTTTTTAGGTCGAAAGGGGTTATATAGGCGAAGAGGCGGCGCAGGAGGGCTGACAGGGTGGCCTCACCCTAGGCCGGTGCGGCCAGGGTCTGGCCCGCGCCGCCTTATGGTGTGGTGGCCCCCTGGCCCCTCTCCGACTCTTGTTCGGTGTTCTGGAGCCTTCCGGGAAAAATAGGAGGTTTGGCGTTGATTTCGTCCAATTCCGAGAATATTGCCCGAACAGCCTTTCTGGAACCAAAAACAGCAGAAAACAGCAACTGGCCTTTCGGCATCTCGTCAATAGGTTTGTTCCAGAAAACGCATAATAATGACATAAAGTGTGAACAAAACATGTCGGTATTGTCATAAAATAAGCATGGAACATCAGAAATTATAGATACGTTGGAGACGTATCAGCATCCCCAAGCTTAGTTCCTACTCGTCCTCGAGTAGGTAAACGATAAAAGATAATTTCTGAGGTGACATGCTACCAACATAATCTTAATCATACTATTGTAAAGCATATGAGATGAATGCAGCGATTCGAAACAACGTAAATGCAATGAGTAAACAATTGAATCATATAGCAAAGACTTTTCATGAATAGTACTTTCAAGACAAGCATCAATAAGTCTTGCATAAGAGTTACTCATAAAGCAATAAATTCTTAGTAAAGGTATTGAAGCAACACAATGGAAGATTAAGTTTCAGCAGTTGCTTTCAACTTGTAACATGTATATCTCATGGATAGTTGTCAATGCAAAGCAATATAACAAGTGCAATAAGCAAGTATGTAAGAATCAATGCACAGTTCACACAAATGTTTGCTTCTTGAGGTGGAGAGAAATAGGTGAACTGACTCAACATAAAAGTAAAAGAATGGTCCTTCAAAGAGGAAAGCATCGATTGCTATATTTGTGCTAGAGCTTTGATTTTGAAAACAAGAAACAATTTTGTCAACGGTAGTAATAAAGCATATGTATCATGTAAATTATATCTTACAAGTTGCAAGCCTCATGCATAGTATACTAATAGTGCCCGCACCTTGTCCTAATTAGCTTGGACTACCGGGATCATCGCAATGCACATGTTTTAACCAAGTGTCACAAAGGGGTACCCCTATGCCGCCTGTACAAAGGTCTAAGGAGAAAGCTCGCATTGGATTTCTCGCTTTTGATTATTCTCAACTTAGACATCCATACCGGGACAACATAGACAACAGATAATGGACTCCTCTTTTATGCATAAGCATGTAACAACGATTAATTTTCTCATTTGAGAATGAGGATATATGTCCAAAACTGAAACTTCCACCATGGATCATGGCTTTAGTTAGCGGCCCAATGTTCTTCTCTAACAATATGCACGCTCTAACCATAAGGTGGTAGATCGCCCTTACTTCAGACGAGACGAACATGCATAGCAACTCACATGAAATTCAACAAAGAGTAGTTGATGGCGTCCCCAGTGAACATGGTTATCGCACAACGAGCAACTTAATAAGAGATAAAGTGCATAAGTACATATTCAATACCACAATAGTTTTTAAGCTATTTGTCCCATGAGATATATATTGTAAAGGTGAAGAATAGAAATTTAAAGGTAGCACTCAAGCAATTTACTTTGGAATGGCGGAGAAATACCATGTAGTAGGTAGGTATGGTGGACACAAATGGCATAGTGTTTGGCTCAAGTATTTTGGATGCATGAGAAGTATTCCCTCTCGATACAAGGTTTAGGCTAGCAAGGTAGTTTGAAACAAACACAAGTATGAACTAGTACAGCAAAACTCACATAAAAGACATATTACAAGCATTATAAGACTATACATCGTCTTCCTTGTTGTTCAAACACCTCACTAGAAAATATCTAGACTCTAGAGAAACCACTCATGCAAACCAAATTTTAACAAGCTCTATGTATTTCTTCACTAATAGGTGCAAAGTATATGATTCAAGAGCTTAAACAAGAGCACAACAATTGCCAAGTATCAAGTTATTCAAGGCATCATACCAATTACTACATGTAGCATTTTCCAATTCCAACCATATAATAATTTACGAAGCAGTTTCAACCTTCGCCATGAAAATTAAAGGCTAAGAACACATGTGTTCCTATGAACCAGCGGAGCGTGTCTCTCTCCCACACAAGCATTTATTCAAACAAAAACAAAAACTAAAGCACACAGACGCTCCAAGTAAAGTACATAAGATGTGATCGAATAAAAATATAGTTTCAAGAGAGGAACCTGATAATATTGTCGATGAAGAAGGGGATGCCCAAGGCATCCCCAAGCTTAGACGCTTGAGTCTTCTTGATATATGCAGGGGTGAACCACCGGGGCATCCCCAAGCTTAGAGCTTTCACTCTTCTTGATCATAGTATATCATCCTCCTCTCTTGACCCTTGAAAACTTCCTCCACACCAAACTCGAAACAAACTCATTAGAGGGTTAGTGCACAATCAAAATATACATGTTCAGAGGTGACATAATCATTCTTAACACTTCTGGACATTGCACAAAGCTACTGAAAGTCAATGGAATCGAAATATCCATCGAACATAACAAAACAGGCAATGCGAAATAAAAGGCAGAATCTGTCAAAACAGAACAGTTCGTATTGACGAATTTTATCGAGGCACCAGACTTGCTCAAATGAAAATTCTCAAATTGAATGAAAGTTGCGTACATATCTGAGGATCACTCACGTAAATTGGCATAATTTTCTGAGTTATCTACAGAGAAATTTGCCCAGATTCGTGACAGCAAAGAAATCTGTTTCTGCGCAGTAATCCAAATCTAGTATGAACCTTGCTATCAAAGACTTTACTTGGCACAACAATGCAATAAAATAAGATAAGGAGAGGTTGCTACAGTAGTAAACAACTTACAAGACACAAATATAAAACAAAGTACTGTAGCAAAATAACACATGGGTTATCTTCCAAGAAGTTCTTTCTTTATAGCCGTTAAGATGGGCTCAGCAGTTTTAATGATGCACTCGCAAGAAATAGTATTTGAAGAAAAAGAAAGCATCAAGAAGCAAATTCAAAACAACTTTAATTCTAACATGCTTCCTATGAAAAGGAATCTTGTAAATAAACAAATTCAAGAAGCATAATGCAACAAGCGTAGAAAGATAAAACAAGTGCAGCTTCAAGATTTTCAGCAGAAAGAGAGGTGTTTTAGTAACATGAAAATTTCTACCACCATATTTTCCTCTCTCATAATAATGTCCAGTAGCATCATGAGCAAACTCAACAATATAACTATCACATAAAGCATTCTTATCATGAGTCTCATGCATAAAATTATTACTCTCCACATAAGCATAGTCAATTTTATTAGTAATAGTGGGAGCAAATTCAACAAAGTAGCTATCATCAAATATAGGAGGCATATTGTAATCATAATCAAATTCACTCTCCATAGTAGGTGGCACCAAAAGGCTACTATCATTATAATCATCATAAATAGGAGGTAAAGTATTATCAAAGTAAATTTCCTCCTCAATGCCCGGGGGACTAAAAAGATCATGCTCATCAAAACCAGCTTCCCCAAGCTTAGAATTTTCCATAGCATTAGCAACAATAGTGTTCAAAGCATTCATATTAATAACATTCCCATTAGCATGCATATAAAGTTCCATGGGTTTTTTAATTCTCTCTTCAAACACATCATGTCCTAATTCAAGATAAAGTTCATAAAGATCTCTCATATTTTTGTTGTTTTCCATTATGCCTAACTAGTGTAAACAAGAAACAAAAATATGCAATTGCAGGATCTAAAGGAAATAGCTTTGAGCACAAACACAACGGCGCCAGAAAAGTACTGTTACCTGGAACCAGAGTAAGAGTGCCTTTTACCTTTCCTCCCCGGCAACGGCGCCAGAAAATAGCTTGATGTCTACGCCCCCCTCCTTTTCCTGTAGACAGTGTTGGGCCTCCAAGAGCAGAGGTTTGTAGAACAGCAGCAAGTTTTCCCTTAAGTGGATCACCCAAGGTTTATCGATCTCAGGGAGGAAGAGGTCAAAGATATCCCTCTCATGCAACCCTGCAACCACAAAGCAAGAAGTCTCTTGTGTCCCCAACGCACCTAATAGGTGCACTAGTTCGGCGAAGAGATAGTGAAATACATGTGGTATGAATATATATGAGCAGTAGCAACGGCACCAGAAAAGTGCTTTGCCCAGGACAGTAAACAAGCAGTAGTAACGCAGCAGTAGTAACGCAGTAAAACAGTAAACAAGCAGCGATAGCAGTATTTAGGAACAAGGCCTAGGGATCATACTTTCACTAGTGGACACTCTCAACATTGATCACATAACAGAATAGATAAATGCATACTCTACACTCTTGTTGGATGATGAACACCATTGCGTAGGATTACACGAACCCTCAATGCCGGAGTTAACAAACTCCACAATTCAATGTTCATATTTAAATAACCTTAGAGTGCATGACAGATCAACACAACCAAACCAAGTACTAACATAGCATGCACACCGTAACCTTCACACTATGAAAGGAGGAATAGATCGCATCAATACCATCATAGTAATAGTTAACTTCATAATCTACAAGAGATCACAATCATAGCATAAACCAAGTACTTCATGATGCACACACTGCCAACATTACATCATGGAGGAGGAATAGACTACTTTAATAACATCACTAGAGTAGCACATAGATGAATTGTTATACAAAACTCATATGAATCTCAATCATGTAAAGCAGCTCATGAGATTATTGTATTGAGGTACATGGGAGAGAGATTAACCACATAGCTACAGCGGAGCCCTCAGCCTCGGGGGTGAATTACTCCCTCCTCATCATGGAGACAGCGATGGCGGTGAAGATGGCGGTGGAGACGGCGGTGGAGATGACTCCGGGGGCAATTCCCCGTCCCGGCAGGGTGCCGGAACAGAGAGTTCTGTCCCCCGAATTGGAGTTTCACGACGGTGGCGGCGCCCCTGGAGTCTTTCTGGAGTTTCGTCAATTGGTATCGCGTTTTTAGGTCGAAAGGGGTTATATAGGCGAAGAGGCGGCGCAGGAGGGCTGACAGGGTGGCCTCACCCTAGGCCGGCGCGGCCAGGGTCTGGCCCGCGCCGCCTTATGGTGTGGTGGCCCCCTGGCCCCTCTCCGACTCTTCTTCGGTGTTCTGGAGCCTTCCGGGAAAAATAGGAGGTTTGGCGTTGATTTCGTCCAATTCCGAGAATATTGCCCGAACAGCCTTTCTGGAACCAAAAACAGCAGAAAAACAGCAACTGGCCTTTCGGCATCTCGTCAATAGGTTAGTTCCGGAAAACGCATAATAATGACATAAAGTGTGAACAAAACATGTTGGTATTGTCATAAAACAAGCATGGAACATCAGAAATTATAGATACGTTGGAGACGTATCACATATCTTCACATACCTGTCCACATCCCGCCTCATCTTTGGCCAAAAAAAGTGGTCAGCTAGCATGAGTAGCGTCTTCTCACGCCCAAAGTGACCCATCAAACCTCCAGCATGAGATTCCTGCAATAAGATCAAACGCACAAACGATTCTGGAACACATAGTTTGTTAGCTCGAAACAAGAACCCATCATGTATCTGATATTTTTCCCATGCTATACCAATAGCACACAAGCGATATGGTTCAGCAAAATCATGATCAGTAGCATACAAATCACATAGTACCTCTAAACCAGGAATTTTAACATCAAGTTGAGTTAATAGAATATTCTTCCTAGATAGAGCATCAGCAACAATATTATCTTTTCCCTTCTTCTGCTTAATAATGTATGGAAAAGACTCAATGAACTCAACCAACTTAGCAAGACGCTTATGCAAAGTAGATTGGGCTTTCAGATATTTCAAAGCTTCATGATCAGAATGTATGATAAATTCTTTTGGCCATAAGTAATGTTGCCAAACCTCAAGAACTCTAATTAAAGCATACAATTCTTTATCATATATAGGATAGTTCAAATTAGCACCAGAAAGTTTCTCAGAAAAATAAGCAATTGGGTGACCCTCTTGCATCAACACACCACCAATTCCAATACCACTAGCATCACATTCAATCTCAAATTTCTTATTGAAATCAGGAAGTGCAAGCAACGGTGCAGAAGTTAACAATCGTTTCAGTTCATCAAAAGCATGATGTTGGGCTGTGCTCCACTCAAATACAACACCCTTTTTAGTCAAATCATTCAAAGGTGCAGCAATAGTACTAAAGTTTGGCACAAATCTTCTATAGAACCCAGCAAGACCATGAAAACTTCTTACTTGACTCACATTCATGGGAGTAGGACAATTTCGAATTGCTTCAATTTTATACACATCTACTTCTACTCCAAGCTTCGAGACAACATAACCCAAAAATATGACCTTATCTTTGCAAAATGTGCACTTCTCAAGATTACCATAGAGTTTATTATCACGCAACACTTGCAAAACATGTCGAATATGTATAATATGATCAGATTCATTGCGGCTGTAGATTAATATGTCATCAAAATACACAACCACAAACTTGCCAATAAAATCACGCAAAACATGGTTCATCAGTCTCATGAAAGTGCTAGGTGCATTAGTCAAACCAAAAGGCATTACTAACCACTCATATAAACCAAACTTTGTTTTAAAGGCTGTTTTCCATTCATCCCCCTCTTTCATCCTAATTTGATGATAACCACTACGCAAATCAATTTTAGAGAAAGCAGCAGCACCACTCAATTCATCTACCATATCCTCTAAACAGGGAATAGGATGACGATATCGAATAGTAATGTTCTTTATCGCTCTACAATCTACGCACATATGCCATGTACCATCTTTCTTAGGAACTAAAATAACAGGAACAACACAAGGACTAAGGCTTATGCGAATATAACCTTTGTCGAGTAGCGCTTGTACTTGCTTCTGTATCTCCTTCGTCTCTTCGGGGTTTGTCCTATATGGCGCCCTATTGGGCAGCGAAGCTCCGGGGATCAAGTCAATTTGATGCTCAATACCACGCAATGGTGGTAGTCCTGCAGGTACCTCCTCCGGAAGCTCGTCGCTAAATTCCTGCAATACATTAGAAACACCAAGAGGAATAGGGGTCATGTCGTTAGAAACCAAAACCGTACCCCTGTACATGAGCACAATAGTGTTGGAGATATGCCCAAGAGGCAATAATAAAATGGTTATTATAATATATCTTTGTGTTTATGATAATGTTTACATACCATGCTATAATTGTATTAACCGAAACATTGATACATGTGTGTTATGTGAACAACAAGGAGTCCCTAGTAAGCCTCTTGTATAACTAGCTTGTTGATTAATAGATGATCATGGTTTCGTGATCATGAACATTGGATGTTATTAATAACAAGGTTATGTCATTATATGAATGATGTAATGGACACACCCAATTAAGCGTAGCATAAGATCACGTCATTAAGTTATTTGCTATAAGCTTTCGATACATAGTTACCTAGTCCTTATGACCATGAGATCATGTAAATCACTTATACCAGAAAGGTACTTTGATTACATCAAACGCCACTGCGTAAATGGGTGGTTATAAAGGTGGGATTAAGTATCCGGAAAGTATGAGTTGAGGCATATGGATCAATAGTGGGATTTGTCCATCCCGATGACGGATAGATATACTCTGGGCTCTCTCGGTGGAATGTCGTCTAATGTCTTGCAAGCATATGAATAAGTTCATAAGAGACCACATACCACGGTACGAGTAAAGAGTACTTGTCAAGAGTCGAGGTTGAACAAGGTATAGAGTGATACCGATGATCAAACCTCGGACAAGTAAAATATCGTGTGACAAAGGGAATTGGTATCGTATGTGAATGGTTCATTCGATCACTAAAGTCATCGTTGAATATGTGGGAGCCATTATGGATCTCCAGATCCCGCTATTGGTTATTGGTCGGAGAGAAGTCTCAAACCATGTCTACATAGTTCGCGAACCGTAGGGTGACACACTTAAGGTTTGATGTCGTTTAAAGTAGATATGGAATATGGAATGGAGTTCGAAGTTTTGTTCGGGGGCTCGGATGGGATCCAGGACATCATGAGGAGTTCCGGAATGGTCCGGAGAATAAGATTCATATATAGGAAGTCATTTTCTAGGTTTGAAAATGATCCGGTATTTTCTCTGGAAGGTTCTATAAGGTTCTAGAAGAGTCCAGAAGAAATAAGGATGGAAGGTGGAGTCCCAGAGGGACTCCACCCACCTTGGCCGGCCAGCCTAAGGGAGGAGGAGTCCCAAGTGGACTCCCCACCATCCTAGCCGGCCACCCCACTAAGGAAAAGGGGGAGTCCCACTCCCCCAAGGTTTGGTCACATGGAAGGTTTTTGTTGGGGTCTTATTCGGACACTTTGACCTAAACCTTGGGGATTCCACCTATATAAAGTGGGGAGGAGAGGGGCTGGCCGGCCACACCCTTGCCACCATGGCCGCACCCCCTCATGGCTGCCCTAGCCGGCGCCCTCTCTCCCAAACCCTAGCGGTTCCCTCCTAACTCTCTCTCCCACATAGCTTAGGCGAAGCTCTGTCGGAGATCTCCACTGCCGGGATTCCGAGGAGGATCTACTACTTCCGCTGCCCGCTGGAACGGGGAGAAGGACATCGTCTTCATCAACACCGAACGTGTGACCGAGTATGGAGGTGCTGCCCGATCGTGGCACCGTGATCAAGATCTTCTACGCGCTTTTGCAAGCGGCAAGTGATCGTCTACCGCAGCAACAAGAGCCTCATCTTGTAGGCTTTGGAAATCTTCAAGGGTGAGTCTTGATCATCCCCTCGTTGCTCCCATCTTCTAGATTGCATCTTGGCTTGGATTGCGTTCTCGCGGTAGGAATTTTTTTGTTTCCTATGCTACGAATCCCTACAGTGGTATCAGAGCCAGGTCTATGCATAGATGGTTGCACGAGTAGAACACAATGGTTTTGTGGGCGTTGATGCTCTTGATGTCTTTAGTTTGAGTACTTTGCATCTTTGTGGCATAGTGGGATGAAGCGGCTCGGACTAACTTTACATGACCGCGTTCATGAGACTTGTTCCTCGTTCGACATGCAACTTGTATTGCATAAGAGGCTTTGCGGGTGTCTGTCTCTCCTACTATAGTGAAGATTCAATTTACTCTTCTATTGACAACGCTAGTATCACTGTTGTGGTTCATGTTCGTAGGTAGATTAGATCTCTCTCGGAAACCCTAAACCACGTAAAATATGCAAACCAAATTAGAGACGTCTAACTTGTTTTTGCAGGGTTTGGTGATGTGATATGGCCATAATGTGATGATGAATATGTATGAGATGATCATTATTGTATTGTGGCAACTGGCAGGAGCCTTATGGTTGTCTTTATATTTCATGTTGAGTAGTTTTTCAAAGTAGTTGTAATAGTTGCTACATGAGGTGAACAAGCATGAAGACGGCGCCATGGACCTTGACGCTACGCCGACGATGATGGAGATCATGCCCGTTGATGATGGAGATCATGTCCGTGCTTTGGAGATGAAGATCAAAGGCGCAAAGACAAAAGGGCCATATCATATCACATATGAACTGCATGTGATGTTAATCCTTTTATGCATCTTATTTTGCTTAGATCACGACGGTAGCATTATAAGATGATCCCTCACATTAATATCAAGATAATAAAGTGTTCTCCCCTCGTATGCACTGTTGTACAGTTCGTTGTTTCGAAGCATCTCGTGATGATCGGATGTGATAGACTCAACGTTCACATACAACGGGTGTAAGCCATGTTGCACACGCGGAATATTTGGGTTTGCTTGACGAGCCTAGCATGTACAGACATGGCCTCGGGACAACGGAAACCGAAAGGTTGAACACGATTCATATGGATGATATGATCAACATGTTGATGTTCACCATTGAAGCTACATCATCTCACGTGATGATCGGTTTTGGTATTGTGGATTTGGATCGTGTACCACTTAACAACTATGAGGGATGTTGTATTAAGTGGGAGTTCATTAGTAATTAGATTAAAACATGAACTAATTATCATAAACTTAATCTGAGTAGTATTTTGAATTAATTTTGTAGTATTGGCATTTGTTTACTACTATGCGCTAGTCTTGTAATTTAGGTAGAAATACTGTTAAAATCTGACAAGAAACTTTACGGATTGGTACCGTATTGTTAAGAATCAAGAATTGATTAAGTCCTATTGCAAACTTTTAGTAAACCTCACATTGTTGATTCAAAGAGCTATGTTTTCAATTAGTACCTAAAGTTATCTTGTCTCCGTTCAAATCTGTTTGAAAAGTAAGGAGCTGAAAATTTAGTTTTTAGAAATAAGTTTTATGGGAATGTACGAAGGTTGAAGACGCAAGGCGTCCCAATCCTCCAACTATTGGGGCACTAACAATATTCGCATATCCATGAAGTAATCGTCCTTAGTATGCACCGTTGCTAAGACTCGTCGTATCGAAGCATCACGTGATGATCGGGTGTTATAGATTCTACGTGTGCATACAACGGGTGCAAGCCAGATTTGCATATGCGAATACTGAGATTAAACTTTATGAGCCTAGCATGTACAGACATGGTCTCGGAAAGTCATCATGATACAATGGATAAAATTATGAGTGAAATTGTTCATCATATTACAAGGTTACTAATAGTGAAATCCGGAACACTTGTCATATGATGATCAACTTCAAAGTAAGAACCTCAAGGTTATTGGTATTTGACCAACAAACCTAGAAGTTATTGATGTTGAAGTGTTTTTCTGGATAATGAGGAAAGCTAAAAGAGAAACTACAAAAGATTATTGGCAGAAAGAAAGAAAAGACTAGAAAGTCTAGCTCAGGTGTATATAAATGATATACATGTTATGGATGTATTCCTCGTTTGGTCACACAATGAAATTCTTGGGTATTTATACCATATTGGTTGGTATGAAGTGTCATACAAAACAACGCAATACAAGAATACAATGGCCTAAGTCATTGACAAGGAATATGATAGGAATGCACATCTGGAACAAAAATAAAGTGGTATTATGTTCATCATCGGCATTCTATCTAGCCCTTAGAATTTATAATAAAGAAACTTAATAATTGTTATTTTGCTCTGGTCAAATGAAAACAATGAGTTGTTCAAATTATGACATTACTCCATGTACGATGGATAAGTTATTATAAACCTTAATGGTGAAACACACACACATAATACTGACGCTAAAATGCCATAAGGCAAATGATTTGAATTCCACTTATTTGTGGAACCGCCATTTAGGTCATATTGGAAAGGAACGCATGAAGAAACTCCATGCAAATGGATTATTGGAGCCATTTGATTTTAGAATCATTTGACGCTTGCAAATCTTTTCTAAAAGAGAATGACTAAAATACCGTTCATAGGCCAAGAGTTGAACGGGCAACTAACTTAGTGAAAACATACATGATGATGTATGTGGTTCACTGGACATAGTTGTGTGCGGGAGATTCTTCTACTTCATGAAAACTTCAAACAATGAATTGAGTATATATATGTGGATATATTCGATAAGGAAGAAGTTTGAAACATTTGAATAGATTCAAATAAATTTCACTATGAAGTGGAAATCATCGTAATAGAAAAGTCAAATATCTATGATTGGATCATAGTGAAAATATTTGAATTACTAGTTTTAGCGAACATCTAAGAGAGTTATGAAATTGTTCTACAGCTCACGTTTCTTGGAGTATCATATTGATGATGAAGTATCCGAGAGATGTATCCAAACCTTGTTGGGTCAATGATGAGATAAAATATTAATGCCATTATATTTTCGTGGATTATGCTTTAGAGACTACCGCTTTTACACTAAATAGAGCATCATCATGATCCGTTGAAATGACACCATACAAGTTATGGCATGGGTATGAACCCTAATAGTCATTTCTTAAATTTTGGTATGCATAGCATATGTAAATAAGTTTACAACCAAAATCAGATAAATGTCTTTGTTGTTATCCCAGAATTGGGAATTCTTCCCACTATGAAGTAAAAGACAAAAGTGTTTGTTAATGTTACTTGCTTATTTCCAAGAAAATTGTTTTCTAGCGAAGTATTTGAGAGGGAGGACAATAGAACTTGATAAGGTTTATGAACCTGAGCATAATGATCAGAATAGCGCAGCATCAGAAATTGGTTCCGGAAGCGGCCACGACGATCATGGCTGTCATGACTACAAAGTGTTATAGCCATGGAGATCGAAGTACATATTGAACCTTGTAGGTATGGTTTACTTTGTGATCAAATAAATGATTTGTGGACAAAGGATTGATTTTGAACAATAATAAACCAACTACAAACAAAAGAAGTTATGATTGGCCCTGACTCCGTTAAAATGGCTATACGCCATGAAATTCGAGATAGATGATATTTTTAAAAGTAAATGGATCTATAAAAATTGATGGACTTGGATGAAATATCCTTGAAGAAGCTTGACTTGTCGAAAAGTTGTTTACGACAAAGTTCAAAGAGTTGACTACAATAAGATTAGATCTTCCGTAACAATGCTTATAGTCTATGTGGATTATTCTAGTAATCACTACATATTTCTTTTATGAGATATGTTAGTAGGATGGCAAAATACATTACTTATCAGAAGTGTGTATTAAAGGTGTATACAAGATACAACCAAGAGTTTTGCTGGTCCGTGTAATACTAGATAGGTATACAAACTTCAATTGGATGAAGTGAGTATCGCGGAGTTGGAATCTTCACCGGATGAAATAGTCAAAGAGTTTTTGATTTCATCAGAGACGATGAAGAGACTTGCATTTGCAAGAAATTAAGTGGGAGCGCTTAGACATATTTATAATACTTATGTAGATGACATATAGTTGGTTATAAATGATGTAATTATATACTTGATTAAAAGGTTTCATTGAGAAATTAACTTCAATGAAAGGATATGGACTAAAACATATTTAGTGTCAAGATCTATGAAGATAGATTGGAATACATAAATAAGTTTAAGTCAAAGTACATAGAATGGATATTGAAGTAGTTCAATATAGAAATATTAAGAAGGTGTTCTTTTCATGTGAAGTTTTAACAAGACTTGAGTGTATTTTACACTCCATGAGTAAAAACACATGAGTGATTTTAGATCACAAAGAATATGTACAAAAATCAGATGTCCTGTGCTCTAAAGAGTTAGGAGCATATACCAGAATAATTCATGTGATGATTATTGGACAAACAGTAGGAATAACCTTGAATACTTTAGAAGATCCAAGGATATATATATATAATTTTATATGGTGTAATGACAAACAAATCGATGTAATGTGTTGCACCGATATTAGTTTGGTCTCATATAAAAATAAATTTCAATCTAAATTAGACTAAGTGTTGTTTAAAAGGTAGCACAGTGAGATAGAAGTTGTCTATGCTAGATTTAGAAAAGTTCTAAATATTGTGACGGATTCTACAAAATAAGGCAGAGTATGTCATTGTTTTGACAATGACAAAGGATGTTAAAGTCAATAGGTTCTTTGAGAACTTGGTGTAGTTCCGACAGAGTCAGAACTTTGAAGCTATATTGTGTGTGACAATATTAGTGACATATTTCAGACCACGGAATTAAGGTTCCACCAGAAGACCAAACATATTTAATGCCGACTCATTTGGAAATGAGTGATGCGTTGAGACGCAAATGAATTACAAAATACATACGGTTCTGAGCATGTCAGATCCGTTGACTAAAACCTCTCCCGTGAGCAAAACATGATAAAGCACCGGAAGGCCAAAGTGCTATATCTTTACAAATGTAAACTAGATTATTGACTCTAGTGCAAGTGGGAGACTGTTGGAGATATGCCCAAGAGGCAATAATAAAATGGTTATTATAATATATCTTTGTGTTTATGATAATGTTTACATACCATGCTATAATTGTATTAACCGAAACATTGATACATGTGTGTTATGTGAACAACAAGGATTCCCTAGTAAGCCTCTTTTATAACTAGCTTGTTGATTAATAGATGATCATGGTTTCGTGATCATGAACATTGGATGTTATTAATAACAAGGTTATGTCATTATATGAATGATGTAATGGACACACCCAATTAAGCGTAGCATAAGATCACGTCATTAAGTTATTTGCTATAAGCTTTCGATACATAGTTACCTAGTCCTTATGACCATGAGATCATGTAAATCACTTATACCGGAAAGGTACTTTGATTACATCAAACGCCACTGCGTAAATGGGTGGTTATAAAGGTGGGATTAAGTATCCGGAAAGTACGAGTTGAGGCATATGGATCAATAGTGGGATTTGTCCATCCCGATGACGGATAGATATACTCTGGGCTCTCTCGGTGGAATGTCGTCTAATGTCTTGCAAGCATATGAATAAGTTCATAAGAGACCACATACCATGGTACGAGTAAAGAGTACTTGTCAAGAGACGAGGTTGAACAAGGTATAGAGTGATACCGATGATCAAACCTCGGACAAGTAAAATATCGCGTGACAAAGGGAATTGGTATCGTATGTGAATGGTTCATTCGATCACTAAAGTCATCGTTGAATATGTGGGAGCCATTATGGATCTCCAGATCCCGCTATTGGTCATTGGTCGGAGAGAAGTCTCAAACCATGTCTACATAGTTCGCGAACCGTAGGGTGACACACTTAAGGTTTGATGTCGTTTAAAGTAGATATGGAATATGGAACGGAGTTCGAAGTTTTGTTCGGAGTCTCGGATGGGATCCAGGACATCACGAGGAGTTCCGGAATGGTCCGGAGAATAAGATTCATATATAGGAAGTCATTTTCTAGGTTTGAAAATGATCCGGTTTTCTCTGGAAGGTTCTAGAAGGTTCTAGAAGAGTCCGGAAGAAATAAGGATGGAAGGTGGAGTCCCAGAGGGACTCCAACCACCTTGGCTGGCCAGCCTAAGGGAGGAGGAGTCCCAAGTGGACTCCCCACCATCCTAGTCGGCCACCCCACCAAGGAAAAGGGGGAGTCCCACTCCCCCTAGGTTTGGTCACATGGAAGGTTTTTGTTGGGGTCTTATTCGGACACTTTGACCTAAACCTTGGGGCTTCCACCTATATAAAGAGGGGAGGAGAGGGGCTGGCCGGCCACACCCTTGCCACCATGGCCGCACCCCCCTCATGGCTGCCCTAGCCGGCGCCCTCTCTCCCAAACCCTAGCGGTTCCCTCCTACCTCTCTCTCCCACATAGCTTAGGCGAAGCTCTGTCGGAGATCTCCACCACCACCGCCACCACGCCGTCGTGCTGCCGGGATTCCGAGGAGGATCTACTACTTCTGCTGCCCGCTGGAACGGGGAGAAGGACATCGTCTTCATCAACACCGAACGTGTGACCGAGTACGGAGGTGATGCCCGATCGTGGCACCGTGATCAAGATCTTCTACGCGCTTTTGCAAGCGGCAAGTGATCGTCTACCGCAGCAACAAGAGCCTCATCTTGTAGGCTTTGGAAATCTTCAAGGGTGAGTCTTGATCATCCCCTCGTTGCTCCCGTCTTCTAGATTGCATCTTGGCTTGGATTGCGTTCTCGCGGTAGGAATTTTTTTGTTTTCTATGCTACGAATCCCTACAAATAGGCATGGTTGTAGGATCCTCACTAAATTCTCTCGTATCTTCTTTGGTGGCTAAAAGCACTAAGGAATTCACTCTCTCACTTTTCGTTATATCACTCACGACATTACAATTCTCTCGCCTATCTATAGGTGCATCCTCCAAGTTTACTTCAACTTTCTGACGAGATTCATTGACAATTTATTGTGGTGACATAGGCTGCAAGTTGATTTTCTTGCCCTTGAACTCCAAGTGATATGTATTGGCAGAGCCATTGTGTTGCACAGAACGGTCATAGATCCAAGGCCGACCCAATAATAGGTGACACACCGTCATAGGAACCAAATCAAAATCAATGGAATCCTTATACGGTCCAATCTACAACTCAACACGCACCATGTGGTTTACCTTCACCTCACCATTGCCGCTCAACCACTGAATATAGTATGGATGCGGGTGCGGTAGATACTTCAACTTCAGCTTGGTACACAACTCCTTGCTTGCCAAATTGCGACAACTCCCGCCATCAATAATAACCTTACAAGCCTTGTCAGGACCAACTAAAGCCTTTGTTTGGAACAAATTGCGGCGCTGAGTAGATGCACTAGGCAACACATTAAGAGCACGCTGAGACACAAAAATAGTGCGAACATCAGACGGATATGCATCTACATCATCAGTGTCATAGTCATCATCTTCTAGAGCATATGGATCAACAT
Source organism: Lolium perenne (assembly GCF_019359855.2). NCBI lineage: Eukaryota > Viridiplantae > Streptophyta > Magnoliopsida > Poales > Poaceae > Lolium > Lolium perenne. The sequence continues at coordinate 49,675,644 of NC_067244.2, forward strand.
CATCTCCAGTCTCATACTCATTGTCCTCATTGATAATCATGACCTTGGGGTTAGGACAATCTCTCTTGAAGTGACCCTTGCCACCACATGTATGACAAGCCAAATCACGGTTGCACGCCGTAGACATGCTAGAACCACTTGAACTTGCAGCAGGTTCGGACCTTTTTGGGTTAGACACATTGGACACCGGCTTGCTAGACGAAGTGAGAAACTGTGCGGGGCGCGATGATGACACTGGCGCCCTAGATGGAGGCTCCCTAGGCGTGTAGCGCCCAGCTCCCGTAGCACGACCTTTGATTTGCGCTTCTTCAGCCAACTGTGCTTCAGCTTCTCTTGCATGATGTAGCAACTCATTCATTGTAGTGTAACTGTGATGACAAACAATGCCCTTGATATCATACTTCAAACCATGTAGAAAACGCTGCATTGTCATCTGAAGTGATTCACGGACATGGCCACGCTGCATAAGCATCTCCATCTCCATGAAATATTCATCAACAGTCTTCACACCTTGTCTCAATAGGGTCAACTTATCATATATAGTTCGCAAATAATTAGTGGGCACAAAACGAGCTTGCATAATGGCCTTCATCTCACGCCATGTACGAACTGGCAGCTCGTTATCTTCTTGACGAGTACGTGTAACTCCATCCCACCAATGCAAAGCATAGCCATCGAATTCTCAAGAAGCAAGCTTGACCTTCCTATCTTTAGTATAATCATGTAAACGCCATAAATTCTCAATCTTGAGCTCCCAAGTGTGGTATTCTTCAACATCAGCTCCTCCTTCAGACTTGGGTATGGAGAACTTGGGCTTACCCAAACCATCTTCTTCCTCAAACCCACGACCATGGCGTCTAAATTCAACGAAACCACGACCGCGGTTACCACGACCAACACCAGGTGCTTCATCCTGAAGATCAGGGTCTTCTGCCTCTTCTTGTTGCTGTTGTTGTGTAAGATTGTCGACAGCCAGTTGCAAAACTTGAAGACTGCCCTGGATATCTGTCATTTGATCTTTCATTGTAGTGACGGTCTCACTAGTAGCGTCCAGCTTGTGGGAGATCCCTTGGACCGTCCCCCTAAGCTCGTCATCATGAATGCGGAATTCACGTCGCATCTCATTACGAAGAGCTTCATACTCCCTCCATGTCATCACATCTACAGAATTCTTGTTTTTCTGGTTAACAATTTTCTCATCACTAGCAGACATGGTTAGTAGATTAGTGCAATAAATCAAAAATATATGGTGGTACTCTCACAACTCACTCAAAACTGATAAGAAAAGGAAATCTTACCGCTCCAAAGTGAATTAGTATTGCTTACCACTTGTAGTGACAACTAGTGCATGGATGTAGCGAAGCGAATATCAAGGGTGTAAGAACAAATCACACGACAAAGCAGGATATATGTGGGGTTGTAGGTAGGCGACCTATTTGCACCAATAACAAGCTCTAGCGTTGACCGTAGATAACCAATGATACTCACACAAGGAGATAAATGTGGCAATGCAACTATATGGATGAAAGGTTGCAACGCACTCGAGAGACGCTAGCAAAGCTCAACGAAACAGGCACAAGATTGCTCAACTACAGGTGCGGAAAAGTAAACTAGGCCTTCACTTGATCTTACTAGCAGTTCACACTTTTTCTTTTTGGATTTTCTTTTTGTAACACACGCAGCTATGTAGCTCTTTTTGCTTCTTTTCTATTTTCTATTTTGATTTTATGACTAAACTCCTTGATAACACGGACAACAGATAATGCAAAGCACCAAAACCCTAATGAGCAGCCTGTCGAGCGGTAAAACTAGTCTCTTCTGGGGAAGTTCCTAGTCACGTCTATCGAAAGGCTGTGCCTATGGATTGGACAAATACACTGTATGCTATGTGAACTCGGAGCAACAAAAACTGACTCTAGATGAAAGCGGAAACACAAACCCTGACAATACTAGATGCAAGAAAAAGGTACGCAAAAACAACTATGAAAAGCAACTAAAACTCGAAATTAGTGCAATCTAAGGCTATGGAAAACCCTAACCCTAATATTTTTGCCTTTTTCTGGATAGGAAACACTCACAACTCAACCATGGGGTGGATTGTGGATGGCTTACCGATGAAACGTTGAAATCTGATACCAAGATGATAAGGGGTGGCCCGATCTTCACAGTAAGCAACGGTGGTGATGATGATCACGGGATGAACACAGCGGAGATACACGCGATGAAGTGGAAGATAACTTGTATGATGCAACGAGATTTCTCGATTGGTCCCTGTCGCCAATGCAACAGCTCTCAACCCTGCAAGATATTCGCAACTCCACACACTTGAACACGTAGCCACCGACCACGAAGCAGTAAGTTGCAACCGTCTAATTCCCAATGGAACAGAATATCACACAAGAGTTTCAGGGTATACACCAAATAAAGGCAATATGGTGTAGGGATTCAATAGAGTTGCAAAGCAATCAACTATGAACTAGGGTTTATCTTAAACGTGGTCTAAACCTAATTTGGGGGCATCCTGGGCACTTATATAGGGGTTCAAGATGACCTCAGGTCGAAAAGATACAAAAATAACCGACCCAGAATAAATCTGGTCGAGACATACTCGGACTCGGCCGACCTAGGGGCCGGTCGACCGGGCCTGGGACCAGGCCAGCCGGTTCAAACCGGGCCTGGCGCCGGGTGGTGACCGGGCGATGGTTCCGGGCATACTGGATAGTTCCCGGCTGGCACAAGCGCCACGTCTTGTTTGGACCAGGCGGATCCGGCGGGGCAGCCGGTCGGACCGGGCCTGGGATCGGGTGGTCCGGCGTCAAGGCCGGTCGGACCGGGCCTGGCGCTGGCCTGGACTGCATCTCCTCCTCTCGCGCATGCCTCCCGCTCCTCCCTCGCGTGTCCATGGGATGTCTTCATGTCTAGCTCCATGTCCAGCTTCACGTCCATCTTCTTGTCCAGCTGCACCTCTCCTCCTCGTGTGATGCTTGGTTCCTCTTCATACCTGATCATACATAAGTAATACGACTTAGGCAGTATAAGTTCTCATCGATCAAAGTATCACTTAGGAACAAGTTCACCTGTTATTTAAGTAGCTTCGCACGAGCTCATGTCATTGGTCCAATCCTGACTTCATTGGACTTGAGCTTCACATCAGCATTGTCTTCATCTTGCAATGACGGAGGTAGTAGTGTGGAAGGGATGTCCTCATCACTTGTCATGTGATGACCAACTTTAAAGTAAGAACCACAAGGTTATTGGTATTTGACCAACAAACCTAGAATTTATTGATGTTGAATTGTTCTTCTGAAAAATGAGGAAAACCAAAAGAGAAACTACAATTTTTTTGGCAGAAATAAAGAAAAGACTACAAAGTCTAGCTCAGGTGTATATAGATGATATACATGTTATGAATGTATTATTTGTTTGGTCACATAATGAAATTCTTGGGTATTTGTACCATATTGGTTGGTATGAAATGTCATACAACACAACGCAATAAAAGAATATTATGGCCTAAGTGACTGACAAGGAATGTGGTGATAATGCATGTCTGGAACAAAAATAAAGAGTTATTATGTTCGTCGTTGGCATTCTACCTAGCCCTTCAAATTTATAATAAAGAACCTTATAATTGTTATTTTGTTCTGGTCAAATGAAAACAACGAGTTGTTCAAATTATGACAGTATTCCATGTATGATGGATAAGTTATTATAAATCTTTATGGTGAAACACACATGCCTAACACTGACGCTAAAATGTCATAAGGCAAGTGATGTGAATTCCACTTATTTGTGGAACCGCCATTTAGGTCATGTTAGAAAGGAACGCATGAAGAAACTCCATGCAAATGGATTATTGGAGTCATTCGATTTTTGAATCATTTCGATGCTTGCAAATCTCTTCTAAAGATAATGACTAAAACACCATTCATAGCCCAAGAGTTGAATGGGTAACTATCTTAGTGGAAACATAACTGATGATGTACATGGTTTTTAGGCATAGTTGTGTGCGGAAGATTCCTCTACTTCATGAAAACTTCCAACAATTAATTGAGTGTATATATAAGGATATATTCAATAAGGAAGAAGTTTGAAACATTTGAATCGATTCAAATAAATTTCAGCATGAAGTGGAAATCATTGTAATAGAAAAGTCAAATATCTATGATTGGATCATGGTGCAAATATTTGAATTACGAGTTTTAGCGAACATCAAAAAGAGTCATGAAATTGTTCTAACACTCACGTTTCTTGCAGTATCATAGTGATGATGAAGTATCCGAGAGACGTATCCAGACCTTGTTGGGTTTATGATGAGATAAAATAAAATGACGCCATTATATTTTTGTGGATTATGATTTAGAGACTACCCACTTTTACACTAAATAGAGCATCATCATAATCCGTTGAAATGACAGCATACACATTATGGCATGGGTATAAACCCAAATAGTCCTTTCCTAAATTTGGGTATGCGTAGCATAAGTAAATGAGTTTACAACCAAAACCGGATGAATGTCTTTGTTGTTGTCCCAGAGAACAAATTGGGAATTCTTTCCACTATGAAGTAAAATACAAAAGTTTTTGTTAATGTTACTTACTCATTTCCAAGAAATTGTTTTCTAGTGAAGTATTTGAGTGGGAGGACAATGCAACTTGATAAGTTTTATGAACCTGAGCATGATGATCAGAGTAGCGCAGCATCGGAAATGGTTCCGAAAGCGACCACGACGATCACGGCTCCTATGACTACAAAGTGTTATAGTCATGGAGATCGAAGTATCTATTGAACCTTGTAGGTATGGTTTACTTTGTGATCAAATAAATGATTTGTGGAAAAATTATTGATTTTGAACAATAATAAACCAACTACATACAAAGAAGCTATGATGGGCCCTGACTCCGTTAAAATGGCTATGCGCCATGAAATCCAAGATAGGTGAATACTTTTTGAAAGTAAATGGATCTATAAAATTGATGGAATTGGATGGAATATCCTTGAAGAAGCTCAACTTGTCGAAAAGTTGTTTATGACAAAGTTCAAAGAGTTGACTACGATAAGATCAGATCTTCCGGAGCGATGTTTATAGTCTATGTGAATTATTCTAGTAATCGCTACATATTTATTTTATGAGATATAATAGTAGGATGGCAGAAATACATTCCTTACCAGAAGTGTGTATAAAGGATGTATACTAGATACAAACCAAGAGATTTTGCTAGTCCGTGGAATACTAGATAGGTATACAAACTTCACTAGATGAAGTAAGTATCACGGAGTTGGAATATTCACCGGATGAAATGATCAAAGAGTTTTGATTTCATCAGAAACGATGAAGATGCTTGCATTTGCAAGAAATTAAGTGGGACGCTGAGACATAGTTATAATATTATATGTGGATGATATATTATTGATTATAAATGATGGAATTATGTACTTGATGTGATTAAAAATGTTTCATTGTGAATTGACTTCAATGAAAGTATATTGACTAAAACATATATAGCATCAAGATCTATGAAGATAGATTGAATCGCATAGTAAGTTTAAGTCAAAGTACATAGAATGAATATTGAAATAGTTCACTATGAAAACATTAAGAAGGTGTTCTTTTCCATGTGAAGGTTTAACAAGACTGTAGTGTATTTGAAACTCAATGAGTAAAAACACATGAGTGATTTTAGATCACGTATAATATGTAGACAATCAGATGTCCTGTGCTCTAAAGAGTTAGGAGCAAATATCAGAATGATTTATGTGATGATCATTGGACAACAGTGAGAATATCCTTGAGTACTTTGGAAGAGCCATGGATGTATAGTTTTGTATGAGGTAATGGCAAACAAATCGATGTAAGGCGTTGCACCGATATTGGTTTGGTCACATATAAAAATAAATTTCAATCCCAATTAGGCTAAGTGTTCATTAAAAGGTAGCACAATGAGCTAGAAGAAGTCTATGCTAGATTTAGATGAGTTCTAAATATTGTGACGGATTCTACAAACGAAGGCAGAGTATGTCATTGTTTTGACAATGACTGAGAGTGTTTGAGTCGAGGAGTTCTTTGATAACTTGGTGTAGTTCCGATAGTGTCAGAACTTTGAAGCTATATTGTGTGTGACAATATTTGTGACATATTTCAGACTGCGGAATTAAGGTTCCACCAGAAGACTGAACATAATGCCGACTCATTTGGAAAATGAGTGATGCGTGGAGACACAAATGAATTGCAAAATACATACGTTTCTGAGCATATCAGACTCGTTGGCTGAAACCTCTCCCGAGAGCAAAACATGATAAGCACCAGAAGGCCAAGGTGTTATATCTTTACAAATGTAAACTAGATTATTGACTCCAGTGCAAGTGTTGTTATGTCTTAGTTTTCATGATAAATTTTTACACCCCATGCTATAATTGTATTAACCGGAAACTTTACTACATGTGTGTTGTGTAAACAACCAGAGTCCCTAGTAAGCCTCTCGTAAAACTAGCTTGTTGATTCATACATGATCATGGTTTCCTGATCATGAACATTGGATGTTGTTAATAACAAGGTTATGTCATTGGGTGAATGATATAATGGACATACACCCAAATAAGCGTAGCATAAGATCAAGTCATTAAGTTCATCTTGCTATATGCTTTCGATACATAGTAACCTAGTCCTTTGACCATGAGATCATGTAAATCACTTATACCCGAAGGGTACTTTGATTACATCAAACCCCACTGCGTAAATAGGTGGTTATAAAGATGGGATTAAGTATTCGGAAAGTATGAGTTGAGGCATATGGATCTAGAGTGGGATTTGTCCATCGTGATGATGGATAGATATACTCTAGACCCTGTCAGTGAATGTCGTCTAATTAGCTTGCAAACATGTGACAAGGTCACAAAAGATGACATACCACGGTACGAGTAAAGAGTACTTGTCATTAACGAGGTTGAACTAAGTATGGAGATATCAATGATCGAACCTCGGACAAGTAAAGTATCGCGTGACAAAAGGAATCGGTATCGTATGTTAATGGTTCAATATATCACTAAGTTATCACTGAATTTGTGGGAGCCATTATGGATCTCCAGGTCCCGCTATTGGTTATTGGTCAGAGAGGAGTCTCGATCATCTCCGCATAGTTCACGAACCGTAGGGTGACGCGCGTAAGGTTCGATGTTGTATAGTATCTTCGGAATATGAAATGGAGAACGAATGTTGTTCGGAGTCTTGGATGGGATCCAGAACATCACGAGGAGGTTCGGAATGGTCCTGAGAATAAGATTCATATAAGGGAAGTTGATTTCTAGGTTTCAGAAAAGTTTGAGATTTTTTGGGTGGAAGACCGGAAAGGTTTTAGAAGGTTCCGGGGGTCCACCAAGGGGCCCACGACCCTAGGAGGGCCAACATGGTCCGAGGGGGTGCATCCTAGCCCTAATGGGCCAGGGGCACATGCCCCTCAAGGCCCAAGCCGGCCAGCCCACTAGGGTTCCCCAAAACCCTAAGGGGGATCAACTTGGGGGGGGGGGGGGGACTTCACCCCCCCTTTGGTGACCGGCCCTAGATGGGTTTGGACCGTTGGGGGGCCACCCAAACCGACCTCCCCCCATATAAAGAGGGGAGGGGCAGGGGGCGCACCACCTTGAAACCCTAACCCTGGCCGCCCCTCTCTCCTCCACCACGACTCTGTACCGGCTCCACAACCACGACCACGCCGTCATGCTGCTAGGATTCCGAGGGGATCTACCACACCTTTGCTGCCCGCTAGAACGGGGAGAGGAAGGACTTCATCGACACCGTACGCGCGACCGAGTACGGAAGTGCTGCCGGATTGCAGCACCGGGACGATCGACTACATTAACAACAAGATCTGATCTCGTAAGGCTTTGGATCTTCGAGGGTTCGTCTCTCATATCTCTCGTTGCCTCGATCTTCATAGATTAGATCTTGCCTTCTCCTAGATTGGATCTTGGATTTGTTCTTATTTGCAGTAGAGTTTTTTTTTGTTTTCCATGCAACGAACCCATCTTGTCCTAGGTGGCCAGACCACCCCTAGGCGCGGCCAAGCCTGGCCTTCTCCCACGGCAGGTGTGGGGCCTTTTTGCCCCCCTCCGTCTCATCTTCTGGCTCCGTGAGTCTTCGGGTGTAATATGGATTTTGCGATATTGTCCATGACTTTTCTTGAAAGTTGGATTTCTGCACAAAAACGAGACACCAGAGCAATTCTGCTGAAAATAGTGTTAGTTCGTGTAAGTTGCATTCAAAACACACAAATTAGAGGGCAAACAACAGTAAAAGTGTTTGGGAAAGTATATATGTTTTGGACGTGTCAGAGGCCGCACCACCTTATCTCTTTCCCAGCCTGTTGACCTCCTGGTGGCCCACTTTAGCTCCTTTTGTTCGAATCGAAAATTCCGAAGTGTCACCCCCGACCTTTCCCTTTTTGGAGTCCCGTAGCTCCTGGAAAGTCAAAAACACTAAAAAGTGGCGTTTCCTGCCAAACAGAATTAGAACCGGATGAGGGGGGATTGTTTAGAAAATCCCCTAAAACATCATAAAACATGGGAATAACATTATATAAGATGCAAATATGTGGTAATGTGTTGCAATAAAGTACAAAGTTCATATATGCATTTTAAATGCATTACAGATACAGATGCCTATCGATACCCGGTTGTTTTGCCCCGGGAATAAGAATACTCATGTGTATGTACCACTGCTTCGTGCGCAACCAGGGGAGGTTGTACGGCCATATAAACATGGGCTAGGTACTATGCATCCTACTCTGGTTCCCAAAGGGATTGAGTCCGTCGGTGCTCATGCCTAGCCTGATGTTCCTTGCATCATGCCCGAACTCATCTTGGAAATCAATGTCCAACGCCTTCCACTGGTGTCGGGGGGAAGACCCCGGGTAGGGCAATGGACGCGGAGCAGCCGGCTGGAGGCTGGCCGGCTCGCGGCAAATGCCGGCTGAGGAGCAGCCGGCTGGAGCCGTGGCCGGTTGCCTCGGAAGCCGGCTGGCTCTAAGTCCTAGTCGGCCTGGCTACGGCCGTCTGCGCTGTGGCTGGGCCGGCTTCTACAAGCCATATCCGACTGGGTTCTTACACTCCAGACCGACTCGAGGCTGGCGAGTCTTGCACGAGAAGGAACTGGGTAGGTGGTCCGGGTTCATAGGTCCACGCTGACCTCATCTCCCGTAAAGTAAGGGGCACTGTGGAGAAATAGTGCCACGCGCCGGACAGGCCATCATGGCGTACGTCGGTCCGTACCGGCTACAGGGCATGATGGCGACAGGGACACTTCCTCTCCATACCGCTGACTCAGGCAGTCGGATGGGACAGGCCATGAGGCCTCAACGGCTCCTGACGTCAACGCCTCGGGAAGGAGCGGAAGCCGGAGCCGGCCAAGCCGGCCAATAGATCATAGGGACTTCTATGTAAAGTGCCAGTGCCTATATAAGCTGCACTACCCCCTCGTGCGGGGGAGGATCGATCATTCTTACTTCATTCTAGTCTTAGCGCTGCCCTGAGAGAGAGACCTTCGTCTACCTTAGCCTCCCAGGGCAAGCCGGATAAAGCTCTAGGAGCACCATTGTACTGTGTGATCACCATATACACTCATAGCAGGAGTAGAGGTATTACCTCCACAGGATGGCCTCGAACCTGGGTACGTCGACCGTGTCACTCATCCCCATACCCGCATCCGGATACCGCCGTGAGACCATCTAGGAACCACCTTCATTAGCCATCCTATGGCATATGCCGTGACCATACCACGACATTTGGCGCCCACCGTGGGGCCTTCAGCGTCCTCGGCCGGTGTCTTCATCCGGACGGGCCTCACCACCACCACCGGTGAGCGAGTCGCTTCAGGCTTGATCTGGAGATTCGGCTCCCTCGACTACATGAGCGACAACGCTGGCTGCTTCGCCGACCGGCCCTTCCCTGCCGGCGGCAGCGTCATCTCTTTCGGCGGCCACGACGTCTACGTCGCCACCGTCGCACCGCCGCGCTACCCGCGGCAGGTGCTGCGGTGCGCAAGCCCTCCCCCAGGAGCCGGCGCCAGCAGCGTTCCCGCCAGCCCCTGCGTCGTGCAAGTCATGATGGCTGGCGAAGAGCTCCCCACCAAGTCCACTCGCGTTCGCGGCCCCAACCTCGAGCGCAACGTCGACCCCCACGCATCCGGCTCGGGCCCAAAGGAGCCCGCGCCACCATCCCGGCTGGACGAAGTCCGGGCGAAGCTGAGCTCCCCGCTCACCGCAAGCGGCGACGCCACCGTCGTTGAGGCGGATCTGGAGGCGCATCGCCAGCTCCTCCTCAAGCAGGCTGAAGAGCTGGCCACTGCCAAACGCCAGTTGGAAATCACCCGGCGCGAGCTCGACCGCGCCCACGGCTTCACGCCAGGCGGCAACAACCCCAGCCGAGCCGGCATGATCCACCGCAGGGGAGGCGGCCTAGGCGCCGAGATCGACCACGATGGAGCGGAAGCGCCGGCTCCATCCATGGAGCTACCCGTCTAGAACACCCCCGACAAGAACATCCTCGCAGCCGAAGCCGCTGCGGAAGAACTGGGCCTCCTCGAGGGAGAAGAGCTGCGCTGCCAGACGAAGCGGGTGGCTGATCTGTGCCGGGCTGCAGCCGAACAGACAAAGGACCCCAGGTATAGTGCTCCCAGAGCTCCTCACGTTCGCGCTGCAGGCAACAGCAAGGACGCCCCCAGGGACACGGCCGAGTCCTCTTCGCCAGGACCAAGCCGGCGCAAAGACTCCCGCGCCACCCACGCAGGTTGAAACCGGACAAGCCGGCTGGACAACGGCCACAGCGGCCGCAGCCGGCCTCCACCGAGCCGGAACCAGGAGCACGACTCCGGGCAGGCGGCGCCAAGGAGCCAACACCGGCCGGCTCCAGAGCCAGCCGGCACTCTCCAGCCGGCCCGTTCCCGGCTGGGCCCGCGCATCTAGCCCACTGACGCCAGAGACCGCCTTGACCGGCTGGTCAAATCCCGCATCGGGGAGGAAGAAGGGCCAGCCGGCCCAAAGTGCTTCGGGCCCCGTATCGCCAACAAGCCCATGATCGACGGCTTCCAGCTCCCGCGCGACACCCCCATGTACGACGGCACCGCCAAGCCGGAGGACTGGCTGCTGGACTACTCCACCGCAGTCGGCATCGCCAGGGGCAACAAGCGTTGGGCGGTGCGATACTCTCCCCTGATGCTAGTCGGCTCTGCCCGCACCTGGCTCAACAACCTGCCAGCCGGCAGCATCAACGGCTGGCTTGATTTCGAAGAAGCCTTCATCAGCAACTTCACCGGCACCTACCGCCGGCTCCGTCCAGGCAGGACCACCACAAGTCGGCTGAGAACAAGCCGGCAGAGGGTGCCTCTCACGGCAGCCGGCGGGACAACTACCACGCGCTCCTAGGTAGGCCGGCCCTGACCAAGTTCATGGCGGTGCCCCATTATGGGTACCTGAAGATGAAGCTGCCTGGCCCAAAAGGGGTCATCACCGTAGCCGGCGACTATCGCCGCTCCATGGACTGCGCCACGCAGAGCTCCAAGATGGCCCAGACGCTGGTCATCGCCACCGAGAAGCAGCTCATCCACGACGCTGTCGCCTTGGCCAAGGCCGCGCAGACGGACATGCCGGCTGCAGGCAACCCGGCCAGGACGACTCACTTCCAGCCGGCCAACAGCACCAAGAAGATCCTGCTGGACCCGGCGCAGCCGGACAAGTACGTCACCATCGGTGCCGGCTTGAACAGCAAATAGGAAAGCGAGCTCACCAGCTTCCTCCGTGAGAATCGGGACATCTTCGCATGGACTCCAAGAGACATGCCGGGTGTGCCGAGGGAGTTGGCTGAGCACCACCTCCACGTCCGGCCTGAAGCCAAGCCGGTGAAGCAGCCTCTCAGGCGCTTCGCCGAAGAAAGAAGGAAGGCCATCGGTGAAGAAATCGCCCGGCTGCTGGCAGCCAGCTTCATCATGGAAGTGCTGCACCCGGACTGGTTGGCGAACCCGGTCATGGTCCTGAAGAAGAACGGCTCCTGGCGCATGTGTATTGACTACACCAGCCTGAACAAGGCGTGCCCGAAGGACCCCTTCCCCCTGCCGCGCATAGATCAAGTCATAGACTCGACTGCCGGCTGTGAACTGTTGTCTTTTTTAGACGCCTATTCAGGCTACCACCAGATTCCTTTGAATCCGGATGATCAAATAAAGACTTCGTTCATTACCCCGTATGGGGCTTATTGCTACACGACTATGCCGTTCGGCTTGAAAAATGCAGGCGCCGCCTATCAAAGGTGCATGCAAAAATGCTTGCAGGATCAAATCGGCAGAAACGTTCACGCATATGTGGATGATGTCGTTGTAAAGACCAAGGAGACGACTACCCTCCTTGATGACCTGAGAGAAACCTTCACCAATCTGCGAAGATTCCGGATGAAGCTCAACCCGGCCAAGTGCACGTTCGGCGTGCCATCCGGCCAACTCCTTGGCTACCTCGTCTCTCAGCGAGGGATCGAAGCCAACCCGGAGAAGATCAGTGCCCTAGAGAAGATGGAACTGCCGCAGTGCCTCAAGGACGTCAAGAAGTTCACCGGTTGCCTGGCCTCCTTGAGCCGCTTCGTCAGTCGGCTGGGGGAGAAGGCACTGCCCCTGTACCAGCTGCTCAAGAAGTCAGACAAATTCGTCTGGTCACCGCAGGCGGATGAAGCCTTCCGTGACTTAAAGCGCGTTCTCTCTACCGTGCCCATCCTCGCATCGCCGGCTTCAATGGAGCCGATGCTGTTGTATATCGCTGCCACCAACCGAGTGGTTAGCGTCGTCCTGGTGGTGGAGCGCAAAGAAGCCGGCAGAGAGCAGCCGGTTCAGCGCCCAGTCTACTACCTCAGCGAGGTGCTTTCCCAGTCGAAGCAGAACTACCCCCACTACCAGAAGGTCACCTACGGCGTATACATGGCGGCCAAGAAGCTCAAACACTACTTCCAAGAGCACCCCATCAAGGTGGTCGCCACGGCACCCCTGGCGGAAATCATCGGCAGCAAGAATGCCAACGGCCAGGTTGCCAAGTGGGCTCTGGAGCTAGCCGCCCACACCATCCTCTACGAGGCACGCACGGCCATCAAGTCGCAGATCCTAGAGGACTTCTTCGTCGACTGGGCCGAGATGCAGTACCTGCCGCGTGTGCCTGACTCCACACATTGGAAGCTGCACTTCGACGTCTCAAAGATGCGCAACGGCTTGGGAGCCGGCATCGTCATCACCTCCCCCAAGGGAGACCGGCTGGACTACATCCTGCAGATCCACTTCGCCCATCCAATAATGTGGCGGAGTATGAAGCGCTCATCCACGGGCTGAAGCTGGCCAAGGAGATAGGCGTGCCTCGCATACTCTGCTTCGGCAACTCCGACTTGGTTATACAGCAAGTATCTGGCGACTGGGACGCGAAGGACGCCAACATGGCCTCATACCGCTTCCACGTCCAACAGCTATCCGGCTTCTTCGACGGCTGTGAATTCCACCATGTGCCACGAGCAAACAACGAGGCGGCTGATGCCTGATACGTCTCCGACGTATCGATAATTTCTTATGTTCCATGCCACATTATTGATGATATCTACATGTTTTATGCATATTTTATGTCATTATTATGTGTTTTCCGGAACTAACCTATTGACGAGATGCCGAAGGGCCAGTTGATGTTTTCTGCTGTTTTTTGTTTCAGAAATCCTAGTAAGGAAATATTCTCGGAATCGGACGAAATCAACGCCCAGCATCCTATTTTTTCACGAAGCTTCCAGAACACCCGAGAGTCGCCAGAGGGGAGCCCTGGTGGGCCCAGGAGGTAGGCCGGCGCGGCCCAGGCCCTGGCCGTGCCGCCCTATCATCTCACCGCCTCTTCGACCCTCTGACGCCGCCTCTTCGCCTATTTAAGCCCCGTCGACCTAAAACCTCGATACGGAAAAGCCACGGTACGAGAAACCTTCCAGAGCCGCCGCCATCGCGAAGCCAAGATCTGGGGGACAGGAGTCTCTGTTCCGGCACGCCGCCGGTACGGGGAAGTGCCCCCGGAAGGCTTCTCCATCGACACCACCGCCATCTTCATCACCGCTGCTGTCTCCCATGAGGACGGAGTAGTTCTCCATCGAGGCTCGGGGCTGTACCGGTAGCTATGTGGTTAATCTCTCTCCTATGTACTTCAATACAATAATCTCATGAGCTGCCTTACATGATTGAGATTCATATGATGATGCTTGTAATCTAGATGTCATTATGCTAGTCAAGTGGATTTTACTTATGTGATCTCCGGAGACTCCTTGTCCCACGTGTGTAAAGGTGACAGTTAGTGCACCGTGTGGGTCTCTTAGGCTATATTTCACAGAATACTTATTCACTGTTATGAATGGCATAGTGAAGTGCTTATTTATATCTCTTTATGATTGCAATGTGTTTTGTATCACAATTTATCTGTGTGCTACTCTAGTGATGTTATTAAAGTAGTTTATTCCTCCTGCACGGTGTAATGGTGACAGTGTGTGCATCGTGTAGTACTTGGCGTAGGCTATGATTGTGATCTCTTGTAGATTATGAAGTTAACTATTGCTATGATGGTATTGATGTGATCTATGCCTCCTTTCGTAGCATGAAGGTGACAGTGTGCATGCTATGTTAGTACTTGGTTTGGTTATGTTGATCTGTCATGCACTCTAAGGTTATTTAAATATGAACATCGAATATTGTGGAGCTTGTTAACTCCGGCATTGAGGGTTCGTGTAATCCTACACAGTTAGTGGTGTTCATCATCCATCAAGAGGGTGTAGAGTCTACCATTTATCTATTTATTCTGTTATGTGATCAATGTTGAGAGTGTCCACTAGTGAAAGTATGATCCCTAGGCATTGTTCCTAAATACTGCTATCGCTGCTTGTTTACTGTTTTACTGCATCTCTACTGCCCGCAATATTACCACCATCAACCACACGCCAGCAAGCAATTTTCTGGTGCCATTGCTACTGCTCATATATATTCATACCACCTGTATTTCACTATCTCTTCGCCGAACTAGTGCACCTATTAGGTGTGTTGGGGACACAAGAGACTTCTTGCTTTGTGGTTGCAGGGTTGCATGAGAGGGATATCTTTGACCTCTTCCTCCCTGAGATCGATAAACCTTGGGTGATCCACTTAAGGGAAACTTTCTGCTGTTCTACAAACCTCTGCTCTTGGAGGCCCAACACTGTCTACAAGAATAGAAGCTCCCGTAGACATCAAGCACTTTTCTGGCGCCGTTGCCGGGGAGGAAAGGTAAAAGGCACTCATACTCCGGTTCCAGGTAACAGTACTTTTCTGGCGCCATTGTGTGAGTGCTCGAAGCTATTTCCTTTAGATCCTGCAATTGCATCTTTTTGTTTCTTGTTTACACTAGTTAGGCATAATGGAAAACAACAAAAATATGAGAGATCTTTATGAACTTTATCTTGAATTAGGACATGATGTGTTTGAAGAGAGAATTAAAAAACCCATGGAACTTTATATGCATGCTAATGGGAATGTTATTAATATGAATGCTTTGAACACTATTGTTGCTAATGCTATGGAAAATTCTAAGCTTGGGGAAGCTGGCTTTGATGAGCATGATATTTTTAGTCCCACAAGCATTGAGGAGGAAATTTACTTTGATGATACTTTGCCTCCTATTTATGATGACTATAATGATATTGGTCTTTTGGTGCCACCTACTATGGAGAGTACATTTTATGATGATTATACTATGCCTCCTACACTTGATGAGAATAATGATGACAGCTACTTTGTTGAATTTGCTCCCGCTATTACTAATAAAATTGATTATGCTTATGTGGAGAGTAATAATTTTATGCATGAGACTCATGATAAAAATGCTTTATGTGATAGTTATATTGTTGAGTTTGCTCATGATACTACTGAAAGTTATTATGAGAGAGGAAAAAATGGTTGTAGAAATTTTCATGTTACTAAAACACCTCTCTATATGCTTAAAATTTTGAAATTGAGCTTGTCTAGTCTTCCTATGCTTATTGCATTATGCCTACATAACTTGTTTATTTACAAGATTCCTTTTCATAGGAAGCATGTTAGACTTAAATGTGTTTTGAATTTGCCTCTTGATGCTCTCTTTTACTTCAAATACTATTTCTTGCGAGTGCATCATTAAAATTGCTGAGCCCATCTTAACGGCTATAAAGAAAGAACTTCTTGGGAGATAACCCATGTGTTTATTTTGCTACAGTACTTTTGTTTTTTATTTGAGTCTTGGAAGTTGTTACTACTGTAGCAACCTCTCCTTATCTTAGTTTTGCTGCATTTTTGTGCCAAGTAAAGTCTTTGATAGCAAGGTTCATACTAGATTTGGATTACTGCGCAGAAACAGATTTCTTGCTGTCACGAATCTGGGCCTAATTCTCTGTAGGTAACTCAGAAAATTAAGCTAATTTATGTGAGTGATCCTCAGATATGTACGCAACTTTCATTCAATTTGAGCATTTTCATTTGAGCAAGTCTGGTGCCTCAATAAAATTCGTCTTTACGAACTGTTCTGTTTTGACAGATTCTGCCTTTTATTTCGCATTGCCTATTTTTGATATGCTTGATGGATTTCTTTGTTCCATTAACTTCCAGTAGCTTTGGGCAACGTCCAGAAGTGTTAAGAATGATTGTGTCACCTCTGAACATGTGAGTTTTTGATTATGCACTAACCCTCTAATGAGTTTGTTTCGAGTTTGGTGTGAAGGAAGTTTTCAAGGGTCAAGAGAGGAGGATGATATACTACGATCAAGAGTAGTGAAAAGTCTAAGCTTGGGGATGCCCCGGTGGTTCACCCCTGCATATTTCAAGAAGACTCAAGCATCTAAGCTTGGGTATGCCCAAGGCATCCCCTTCTTCATCGACAAAATTATCAGGTTCCTTCTCTTGAAACTACATTTTTATTCTGTCACATCATATGCACTTTACTTGGAGCGTCTGTTTGTTTCTATATTTGTTTTTGTTTGAATAAATGATTGTGTGGGAGAGAGACACGCTCCGCTGGTTCGTATGAACATATATGTTCTTAGCTTTTAATTCTCATGGCGAAGGTTGAAACTGCTTCGTTAAATTGTTATATGGTTGGAAACGGAAAATGCTACATGTAGTAATTGGTAGAATGTCTTGGATAATGTGATACTTGGCAATTGTTGTGCTCATGTTTAAGCTCTTGCATCATATACTTTGCACCTATTAGTGAAGAAATACATAGAGCTTGCTAAAATTTGGTTTGCATAATTGGTCTCTCTAAGGTCTAGATAATTTCTAGTAAAGAGTTTGAACAACAAGGAAGACGGTGTAGAGTCTTATAATGTTTACAATATGTCTTTTATGTGAGTTTTGCTGCACCGGTTCATCCTTGCGTTTGTTTCAAATGGCCTTGCTAGCCTAAGCCTTGTATCGAGAGGGAATACTTCTCATGCATCCAAAATCCTTGAGCCAACCACTATGCCATTTGTGTCCACCATACCTACCTACTACATGGTATTTCTCCGCCATTCCAAAGTAAATTGCTTGAGTGCTACCTTTAAACAATTCAAATTTTATTACCTCTGATTTGTGTCAATGTTTTATAGCTCATGAGGAAGTATGTGGTGTTTATCTTTCAATCTTGTTGGGCAATTTTCACCAATGGACTAGTGGCTTCATCCGCTTATCCAATAATTTTGCAAAAAGAGCTGGCAATGGGATTCCCAGTCCCAAATTAATTAACAAAAATAGACACTCCTTCATGGTATGTGATTGTTGGACGGCACCCGAAGGATTCGGTTAGCCATGGCTTGAGAAAGCAAAGGTGGGGAGGAGTGTCATCTAAATAAAACTAAAATAAAAAGGCACTCCTTCATGGTATGAGATTGTTGGCAGGCACCCGAGGATTCGGTTAGCCATGGTTTGTGAAAGAAAGGTTGGAAGGAGTGCCACACAAAAAATAAAATAAAATGGGAGCCGCTCTTTGAAGGTTTGTCTGGCAAGGGGGTTAGAGTACCCGCTACCATTCGTTGACAACAACAAACACCTCCCAAAACTTTACTTTTATTGCTCTCTATATGTTTTCAAAATCAAAGCTCTAGCACAAATATAGCAATCAATGCTTCCCTCTGCGAAGGGCCATTCTTCTATTTTTATGTTGAGCCAGTTTACCTATTTCCTCCCATCTCAAGAAGCAAACACTTGTGTTAACTGTGCATTGATTCCTACATACTTGCATATTGCACTTGTTATATTACTTTACATTGACAACTATCCATGAGATATACAAGTTACAAGTTGAAAGCACTGAAACTTAATCTTCCTTTGTGTTGCTTCGATACCTCTACTTTGAATTATTGCTTTATGAGTTAACTCTTATGCAAGACTTATTGATGCTTGTCTTGAAAGTACTATTCATGAAAAGTCTTTGCTTTTTGATTCAATTGTTTATTCATGTCATTTACATTGTTTGGATCGCTGCATTCATTACATGTGCTTACAATAGTATGATCAAGATTATGATGGCATGTCACTCCAAAAATTATCTTTGTTATCGTTTACCTGCTCGGGACGAGCAGAAACTAAGCTTGGGGATGCTGATACGTCTCCGACGTATCGATAATTTCTTATGTTCCATGCCACATTATTGATGATATCTACATGTTTTATGCATACTTTATGTCATTATTATGCGTTTTCCGGAACTAACCTATTGATGAGATGCCGAAGGGCCAGTTGCTGTTTTCTGCTGTTTTTGGTTTCAGAAATCCTAGTAAGGAAATATTCTCGGAATCGGACGAAATCAACGCCCAGCATCCTATTTTTCCATGAAGCTTCCAGAAAACCCGAGAGTCGCCAGAGGGGAGCCCTGGTGGGCCCAGGAGGTAGGCCGGCGCGGCCCAGGCCCTGGCAGCGCCGCCCTATCATCTCACCGCCTCTTCGACCCTCTGACGCCGCCTCTTCGCCTATTTAAGCCCCGTCAACCAAAAACCTCGATACGGAAAAGCCACGGTACGAGAAACCTTCCAGAGCCACCGCCATCGCGAAGCCAAGATCTGGGGGACAGGAGTCTCTGTTCCGGCACGCCGCCGGGATGGGGAAGTGCCCCCGGAAGGCTTCTCCATCGACACCACCGCCATCTTCATCACCGCTGCTGTCTCCCATGAGGAGGGAGTAGTTCTCCATCGGGGCTCGGGGCTGTACCGGTAGCTATGTGGTTAATCTCTCTCCTATGTACTTCAATACAATAATCTCATGAGCTGCCTTACATGATTGAGATTCATATGATGATGCTTGTAATCTAGATGTCATTATGCTAGTCAAGTGGATTTTACTTATGTGATCTCCGGAGACTCCTTGTCCCACGTGTGTAAAGGTGACAGTGTGTGCACCGTGTGGGTCTCTTAGGCTATATTTCACAGAATACTTATTCACTGTTATGAATGGCATAGTGAAGTGCTTATTTATATCTCTTTATGATTACAATGTGTTTTGTATCACAATTTATCTGTGTGCTACTCTAGTGATGTTATTAAAGTAGTTTATTCCTCCTGCACGGTGTAATGGTGACAGTGTGTGCATCGTGTAGTACTTGGCGTAGGCTATGATTGTGATCTCTTGTAGATTATGAAGTTAACTATTGCTATGCTGGTATTAATGTGATCTATGCCTCCTTTCGTAGCGTGAAGGTGACAGTGTGCATGCTATGTTAGTACTTGGTTTGGTTATGTTGATCTGTCATGCACTCTAAGGTTATTTGAATATGAACATCGAATATTGTGGAGCTTGTTAACTCCGGCATTGAGGGTTCGTGTAATCCTACACAGTTAGTGGTGTTCATCATCCAACAAGAGGGTGTAGAGTCTAGCATTTATCTATTTATTCTGTTATGTGATCAATGTTGAGAGTGTCCACTAGTGAAAGTATGATCCCTAGGCCTTGTTCCTAAATACTGCTATCGCTGCTTGTTTATCTTGTTTCTCGCATCTCTACTGCCCGCAATATTACCACCATCAACCACACGCCAGCAAGCACTTTTCTGGTGCCATTGCTACTGCTCATATATATTCATACCACCTGTATTTCACTATCTCTTCGCCGAACTAGTGCACCTATTAGGTGTGTTGGGGACATAAGAGACTTCTTGCTTTGTGGTTGCAGGGTTGCATGAGAGGGATATCTTTGACCTCTTCCTCCCTGAGATCGATAAACCTTGGGTGATCCACTTAAGGGAAACTAGCTGCTGTTCTACAAACCTCTGCTCTTGGAGGCCCAACACTGTCTACAAGAATAGAAGCTCCCGTAGACATCAACGCCCTATCCAAGATTGGCTCAACCCGGCAAGCTATTCCGCCAGGCGTTGCCCTGGCGCACCTAAAGAAGTCGTCCATCACACCGTCACCGGACTCAGATTCCATATTCGTGCTGGCTGACCCGGGGGCTGCTCAGCCGAACCCGGGGGCTTCATCGCCCAAGTCGGGGGCTTCAAAGCCAAACCCGCCGGCTTCACAGCCGAACCCGGGGGCTCCTCAGTCCAACTCGGGGGCTTCAGAGCCAAACTCGGGGGCTTCAAAGCCGAACCCGCCGGCTTCCAAGCCGAACCCGGCGACCACGCAGTCGAACCCGGAAGCTCCCATGCAGGAGGCCCTGTTGGTTAGCGTATTCGAGATAAGATGCGTACCTTCATGGGCAATAGATTTCCTCTCCTACTTCACCGACGGTGTGCTGCCTGATGACAGAGTCCAGGCCATGCAGATTGAGAGAAGGGCCAAGGCCTATACCATCATCAACCACCAGCTGTACAAACGCAGCGTAAGTGGGGTGTTCCAGTGGTGCGTCGAGCCGGCTGAAGGGATTGAACTCCTACGGGAAATCCATCAAGGAGAATGCGGCCATCACGCCTCCTCCAGAGCGATAGTGGCCAAAGCTTTCCGGCACGGTTTTTACTGGCCAACTGCGCTCAAGGACGCAGAAGAACTAGTGAAGAAGTGCAACGGCTGCCAGCGCTTCGCAAAGAAAAGGCACTCGCCGGCTTCCGCCTTGAAAACCATCCCCATCACTTGGCCGTTTTCCGTATGGGGCTTGGATATGGTGGGCCCGTTCAGAACGGCGCGAGGCGGCATGACACACCTCTTGGTGATGATTGACAAATTCACCAAGTGGATTGAAGCCAAGCCGATCAACAAGCTGGACGGCTCCACAGCCGTCACGTTCCTCAAGGAAATCATCGTGAGATACGGCTACCCCCACAGCATCATCACCGACAATGGCAGCAACTTCACCCAAGGCATCTTCTCTCGCTATTGCGAGGAAATGGGGATTCGGATGGATTTAGCGTCCGTGGCGCATCCGGAGTCCAACGGGCAGGTGGAGAAGGCCAACGGCTTGATCCTAGCCGGCATATGGCCCCGGCTGGTGGAGCCGCTCGAGCGAGCGGCCGGCTACTGGATTGAAGAGCTGCCCAATGTGCTGTGGAGCCTGCGTACAACGCCAAAGCGCTCAGTCGGCTTCACACCATTCTTCCTCGTATACGGGGCCGAAGCCGTCCTGCCGACTGATATCGAGCACGACGCGCCAAGGATCAAGCTCTACACAGAAGCTGAAGCTAAAGAAGCTCGTGAAGATGGAGTCGACCTGGTCGAAGAGGCCCGACTGCTGGCCATGTCTAGATCTACCATTTACCAGCAAAGCCTCCGACGCTATCATAGCCGGAAGGTCCAGCCCTTAGCATTTCGAGAAGGAGACCTAGTGCTCCGGCTGATCCAACGGATAGCCGGACAGCATAAACTGTCATCCCCATGGGAGGGTCCCTTCATCGTGAGCAAGGCGGTAGGCAATGATTCCTACTATCTCATAGATGCCCAAGAGGCTAAAAAGAACAAGCCGGACAAGGCTGACGAGGAGACTAAACGTCCCTCGAATGTCAACTTGCTTCGCCCATTTTATACTTGAGAGCAGGAATGTATGTATCCCTTGTACTTCTTTTGTAAGCTATGAAAAAGCAAGCGCCAAGAGCGCCGTTTCCGACAAGTTTTTCGCGTACTCTACTTTGTTTTGCCGATTGGCTAACACCCTCTCACGCGGCCGGCTTAGTAACGTGATCCGGTTTCCGACAGCCGGCTTCCGATCCAGCTACAGACCGCAACCCGGCTGTCCGGCTGGCGGGAGTAAGTGCCTAGGGAGCCGGCACGCGAAAGACGGCTAAGAGAAAGAGTGAAAGCGAATTGACTTGCACAACTCTTCATAAAAGTGCCGGATTGCCGAACTCGGCTCGTTCGACTGAAATACTGTCGGCTTCACCCAACGGCCCGCTCTTGATCCGGCGACGGATCGCAAGTCGGACGTACGATCGGCAAGAGCAAAGCCAAAGAGTGGGGCGGATGAGAAATAGCGAACAAGCCGGAAGAAAGAAAGCCGGCACACAAATGATTAACAAACACATTAAAGTGTGCCTTAATAAAAGGATAACAATATTCATATATATGCACCCGGCATTCCGGGGATTTAACAGATTGTCTTGCAAAAGCAACATCATAGACAGGTACATCTAAGCACCGGCTGGATCAGGACCAGTCGGGGGAGCATCTGCGGAGCCGGCTGCAGGGTTCGCCTCAGGCGTGTCCTCCGGGTCCTCATCTTCCGCTTCCTCGCCCTCGTCTTCAGACGGCGGGTTCAGATCATCGATTAAGACACCCTTGTCGATGAAGTCGGCAATGGCGCAGGCTCGGGCCAGCCGGGCAGTCTTGTTCTCCGCCGGGAGCGTGTCCTCCACGCCGGCTCGCCGGCACTCAAGCTGGTCGAGGCTGACCTCGTTGTACAAGGAGAGCATGAAGGATAGCGCCATGTCGGCTCCAGCGCGCGCAGCGGACTCCCTCCAGTCGAGGAAGCGATCAGGCGCCTTGTCCAGCCAGGTGATAAGGTTGGCGAGGTCCTGCGGCAGCGTCTCAGTCGGCCACAGAAGCCGGATCAGCTCTTCCGCCGCCTTCCAGAGCTCCCAGCCAAGTTTCGTGATCAGCGCGACGCGGGCGGCCATGGACGCCAGATAGTCCTCCATGGTGAAGAACTCAGAGCTTCCCTCGCCGGTCTGTCGCCTCCGGGCGTCGCGTGCCTCACCAACTGCCGTTAGCGCCGCCTCCTGCGCCTCAGGGAAGGCCGCTGCAAAGAAGAAGCATGTCAAAATCTATCAATGCCGGGAAAAAAGAGATAAAATTTTCGAAGTCCTAAAGTAAGGCTGGCGGCAGCCGGCAAGAACCGACTGCCCCTAGCCTGAAGATGGAGATTCCGAAGCTCTAAAGTAAGACTGGCGGCAGCCGGCAAGAACCGACTACCCCTAGCCTGAAGATGGAGATTTCGAAGTCCAAAAGTAAGATTGGCGGCAGCCGGCAAGAACCGACTGCCCCCAGCCTGAAGATGGAGATTTCGAAGTCCAAAAAAAAGACTGGCGGCAGCCGGCAAGAGCCGACTGCCCCCAGCCCGAAGATAGAGATATCGGAAAATAAGTTTCTGCCGCCGGCTGCCAACCTAAGCCGGCAGCCGACAACCGAAAGCCGGCAAAGGGGAAGGAAAGAAAGAAAAATGCAGACTCACCCGCCAAGCCGCGGTCGAGCGCGCTAATCTCCTCCACCCACCGCTTGGCGGTGGCCGACAGGTGGTTGGACTGGGCAGTCACCTCTTCCCGGAGTGCAAGCCGCTGCCGGTCCACTTCCTCCAGCCGCTTGCGCAGACCTTCCACCTTCTCCTCCTCAGCATGCTTGAGGGCGGCGAGTTCCTTGACGTGGTTATCCTCAAGCCGGCGCAGCCACACCAGCTCCCCCTCAGCCACCTTCAGCTTGGCGGCAGCAGCCCGGCCCGCCTCCTCGCTCTCGGCACATTGGGCGCGGGCGGCCCGAAGGTCCGCCTCCAGTTGCGGGACCCGGGCGGCTTCAGCTGCAGGTCGGCAAGAGAAGCCGTTAGCCGGGTGAAATCAAAGAAAGAAAAAGCAAAGTCTAAGGAAAAAATCCTACCCTTGGTGGCCTCCAACTCACGAGCCAAGCCGGCTCGTGGATCTTGGCCTTGTGATAGCTGGCCATGAGCTGGTTGTGCAAGACGGTCCGTCGCTCTGCGACCGTCTAAGAAAAACGAAGTCAGATGTCTTGGCGAAACCCGGACCGGCTCCAAGAAGCCGGCCCATGCCTCGGAGGGCTACCAGGATAGCAACAAAATTGCGAAAAATAACAGAAATACAAAACACCTACCTTGTCAGCCTCCTCCAGCCGCGCCAGGTGGGCTTCGGTCTCAGCGGCCCTGGCCTTAAGGTGGGCCCGGAAGCCGGAGAAGAACATCTTCATGGGCGCCACGCCTGGACGCCCATCCCGGCTGGACACCTCGCAGGCATCCGCCTGGTGCCACGCCTTCTCCATGGTGCCGGCTGAGCCGAAACTGGAGTCGGAGGCGGACACCACGTTCAGTAGCCGGGCGCCCTTGGCCACGTGGAGGCCTTCAGATGGCTCTGATGGGCCCTTCGTCGTCACCAACGCCCGAGCGTCGGCGTCCCTCGAGCGCGCCGGCTCCTCCCTCGCCGGCTCCTCCCGCTGCTCCGAAGATGGAGGCGGCGCAGTTGAAGCAGTCGGCCCGGTGGGAGCCGCCGACTCCGGCGCCTAATGCGCTCCCTCCGGACTCTCGTCCAGCACCACGACGCTGGGCGCAGCACCGCCGACTCCGGTCGCAAGCGGCGCAGCCCGCCAGCTCCGGCTCCGGTCGCAGGCGGCGCACCCCTGCCAGCTCCGGCCGCAGGCTCCAAAAGCCGAGCGCGGCGCGGAAAGAGATCGTCAAGAGTAGGCCGGCGCGCCGGCTCACCCTGGGCGCCGCGGCCAGGCGCCGTAGGAGAAGGTGCAGCTGAAGAAGACGCCCCCGCGGAAGGCGGCGTGGCCACAGGCGGCACGATGACGACGGGTGGCGTGCGCGCGCGCCGAAGGCTGCAGCGTTGGCTCCCTCCTCTGCCGCTGAAGCGGCGACATGACGCGGGCAGCCGGCCGAGAGCCGCCGCCTTGGGTGAACTTTATGGCAGCCCTAGTCGGACAAACAAAAGAAGACAAATATAAAAAGGAAGGAAAGAAAAGGAATCAAACAACGAGGAAGAGGAACTTACCCGGCCTGCTCCGGAACCTTCTTGGGCCCCATCCGGCGCTGCTTCTTCACCTTCGCCTCCAAGGCGGCTGTGGACGGGTCGCTGACCCGCTTCTTCCCCTTGGGCGCAGAAGTCGCCGAGGCGGCCTCATGCGCAGGGGCACCGCAGGGATCGGCCCCGTGGCGGACGTCGCCGGCTCATCCTCCTCCTCCTGCTGCTCCAGCGAAGGCGGCGGGTTGTGCTCTCCTTGCCCGCCCTGGTCGGGCACCTCCGGCAGCTCGTCGTCGCCGGCTTGGTCGCCGGCTTGGTCAGCCGGATCAACATGATCCGGCGTCCAGATCTTGTGCGTCAGGTCGTCGTCCTCGATGCCCTGGCGGTCGAAAAGCTGAAGACAAAACAAAAGACTGTAAGAAAACAAGTCGGCCGTGCAGCCGCAAGCCGGAAGCCGGCCAAAACACAGAGGCCTTACCAGTTCAGGCAGCATCGCCCGGCTGAAGGGTGCCAGCCCCCACTCCCAGTTCTCCGGCATGTTGGCCTTGGTGACGTTGTTCACCCGGCGGGCGACCTAGGCCTTGGTGAGCTCCACCTTGGACGTCCGGGTCGGATCAAACCGGCCGGACATATGCCCGATCTTGTGGATGCGCATCTGGAGCGGCAACACCCGGCGCTCGGCCTAGGTGCAGAGGAGGTCCTCGGCGCACAGCCGACCCTCAGAGACACAAGGCCCCAGGAAGTACCACAGAAGATTTACCTCTGCGTCCGGGTCCGTCGTCCTGGCGTTGTGGCCCCAGTTGATCCGGCCGACTGGAGGCGTCGGGTTGTACTCCGGCAGGTTGAGCCTGTCGAAGGCCGGGTTCTCGTTCCGCACATAAAAGAAGGACATCTGCCACTTCTTCACCGAATTCACCGTCGGGATCTTCGGGAAGGGCGTGCCCGGGCGGGAGTAGATCGAGGCGGCACCGCAGGCCCGCAGGTGGCCGTCCGTCGTCTGCGCCTTGATGAAGAACAGCCGGCTCCAAAAGTCGATGTCCGGCCACAAGCCGGCGTAGCCCTCCATGAAGGCCATGTAGCAACTGAGGAGGACGCAGGCGTTGGCCGGCAGATGATGAGGCTGCAGGCCGAAGAAATCCAAAAACCGGCGGAAGAAGTGCAAAGCCGGCAGGCCCAACCCTCGGTCGAAGTGCGCTCCGAAGACCACACGTTCGCCGGGATTCGGCCTGGGCTCCACCTCGTCGTCGGGCACCCTCGTGATTACCTCAGACGGGATCTGGCGGAGGCGCACAAGACATTCGATGTCATCTTCCCTCATGTAAGAACCCTCCCAAGAACCACTTGGACGGGCCATCGATGAGGAGGAAGAGGAGGAAGACCACGAAAGAGGAAAAGAAGAAGAAGAACCACGAGACGGCGGCGACGGCGGCGGCGGAGAGCGTACCGTGGACACGCGTGGCCCCGTGGCGCCGGATTGACGGTGCGGCGGCTGCGGATCGACGGAGGAGCGCGGGCGCGGCTGCTCGCCGGAGTTCGCCAGAGAAATGACGGGGAAAACCCACCGGGGCGATGAAGAGCTCGAGCGGGAGCGAGAGGAGAAGCAGGAGCGCGAGGAAGAAGAAAGCGGCGAGTGGCCACCTAGATGCCTCCCCCTCGGCATTTATAGCCTCCTGCCACGGGCGGTTGGCCTCCAAGTGGCGAACGTGGGCCACGTCCCCGGATTTACTGCGCTTTAACTCCTCCCACTACCGCAGCGGTTACCGGAAACGGCCACACCACGTCGCCCACAGCCGCATGGGATCCGGAGGCGACATTGATGTGACCAGACAAAGCGGCAGCAGGAGCCAACCGTCAGAGCAGTCAAGTCGAGCGCAGAGCCCGAGGCGGCGGAGACTCCGGCGCACACAAGCCGGAGCCGGACATTTTATTCAATCCGGCCCTAAACTCTCCTAGCAAGGCGGAGACATCGCCAACACTTGTAAAAAATTAAAAGCTGCAGAAGCAAAAATAGCATCCGGCTAGAAGCAGCCGGACGAAGCGAGCCGGATGAGGGCGTAGCCGGCTGAATGAAAATTCTCAGTCGGCCCCTCCAAGTGTCGTCGAACACATTCGGGAGATATCTAAAGCCAGGAAAACCTGCCTAGGTCCCTCTTAACGCAAGACCTTGCCAGCTTCGGGGGCTAATGTCGGGGGGAAGACAACGGGAAGGGCAATGGACGCGGAGCAGCCGGCTGGAGGCTGGTCGGCTCGCGGCAAAGGCCGGCTGAGGAGCAGCCAGCTGGAGCCGTGGCCGGCTGCCTCGGAAGCCGGCTGGCTCTAAGTCCTAGTCGGCCTGGCTACGGCCGTCTGTGCTGTGGCTGGGCCGGCTTCTACAAGCCATATCCGACTGGGTTCTTACACTCCAGACTGACTCGAGGCTGGCGAGTCTTGCATGAGAAGGAACTGGGTGGGTGGTTCGGGTTCATAGGTCCACGCTGACCTCATCTCCCGTAAAGTAAGGGGCACTGTGGAGCAATAGTGCCACGCACCGGACAGGCCATCATGGCGTACGTCGGTCCGAACTGGCTACAGGGCATGATGGCGACAGGGACACTTCCTCTCCATACCGCTGACTCAGGCAGTCGGATGGGACAGGCCATGAGGCCTCAACGGCTCCTGACGTCAACGCCTCGGAAAGGAGCGGAAGCCGGAGCCGGCCAAGCCGGCCAATAGATCATAGGGACTTCTATGTAAAGTGCCAGCGCCTATATAAGCTGCACTACCCCCTCGTGCGGGGGAGGATCGATCATTCTTACTTCATTCTAGTCTTAGCGCTGCCCTGAGAGAGAGACCTTCGTCTACCTTAGCCTCCCAGGGCAAGCCGGATACAGCTCTAGGTGCACCATTGTAATGTGTGATCACCATATACACTCAAAGCAGGAGTAGAGGTGTTACCTCCACAGGAGGGCCTCAAACCTGGGTACGTCGACCGTGTCACTCGTCCCCATACCCGCATCCGGATACCGCCGTGAGACCATATAGGAACCACCATCATTAGCCATCCTATGGCATATGCCGTGACGATACCACGACAACTAGCTAGCGTCTACAGGGTGTCGGGATCTTGCCCTTCTCCAGATCATCTGTGGGCTTCTCCCTTTCCGCGTGCCATTGCATGAGTTTTGCTTCCTTAGGGTCTAGGAAATACCACTGCATACGGGGAGTGATAGGAAAGTACCACAACTTTTCAAGGAACTTTCTTGTTCCCTCTCTTGTACGGTCCTTGGCCGCACACCGGACATGTGGTTCTATCCTTGTACACGTCCCGATAAAGTGCGCAATCATTGATGCATGCGTGGTAGTTAACATGCGGTAGGTCGAGTGGGCAAACTATTTTCATGGCCTCCTCGATACTTGTTGGCTCTGTGTTGTCCTTGGGAAGACGAGCGTGCCAGAATTCCATGTTATCGTTGAAGCTAGTGTCGGTCCATTTATGTTCCGCCTTCATCCCCAGATACTTGAGCGTTACAGTCAAGCGTGTATCCTCGGGCCAGCACCCAGGATACAATGGAGTCATCCCGTATACCTCCATTTGCATCAGCTTGGCTTTCTTTCTGGCTTCAGCTTTGGCGTTGCTCATCTCCTTGAGGAGTAGTTCTTGAACATGAGGTTCCCGCAAGGCCGATGTTAGCGGCGTTTCCGTGATCTCGTCTTCTCCATCACCATGTGCTCCGGCAGCGTCTCATTCATGATGATCGTGTGTCCCGACATCTCCTTCTTCATGATCATCATGTTCATCGGCATCGCCTTCGTCATGATGATCATCATGTCCCGGAGACACTTCGTCTTATCGCCCTCTGTTGGCCTCTTCTTCATGACGACCATTTGTCACCCGCTCCTCATTAAAGCGTCGCACGAAACTGCTCCTGAGCAGGTGATCCTCCAGTTGCCCGAAATCAGGGTCGATCCACTTTCGGAGTCTGCACGTTCAACACTGAAATCTTATCAGGGTACTATTGTTTCGAACCATGTCGGCCTTCGCGTCTTCCTTGTATCTAACCACTTCGCCTTCCCTTATCTGGACGACCATGGTTGCTTGCGCAAAAGAGAGTATGTTACAACCACACACCATGCACAAACACACATGAATGTACATGCATGCATGATCGCCAGAAAATTTCGGCATGACCTATCCTAAAAATAAGATATATGGCTAGTGCAAAAATTTGACGAAATGGAAATGAATCAACATTTCGGCAAACATACATGCCCCACGCCGGTGCAAGCAACAACAAAAAGTTTCTTCGCAAGCAAACATTCAAGAACAACACAAAGCTCAACGTAGAAATATCTTCTCGCCATCGCACACCGCCTGAGCACAACAATCTTCACCTACAAAACATCCATACATACTGCGCCGACAACAACCGGCCACACAAAACATGCATCCAACTACTCACCCTCACATACCTATCAACCAAATCTACCATCCACAGTGGAGCTAGAGGGTAGGGTGTTGGAGAAAAAATAGTGGAGCAAGAGGGATGCAGAGGAGGAAGCAAGGGTAGTTTTCGTACCCTCTACAAGTTGAGTGGCTTCCCCTCGCGAATATATCAACCAAAATAGGTTTAGCTATCAACAATGGAGAAAAGTATGAATAAAATGGAGTGGGAGGGAGGAGCAAGACGAGCTGATTGGAGGAGACAAGAATGAAAAGGATGGTGGTAGGTAGGAGGGGGATGCCAAAGTCCTAGATTATTTCGTACATTCTAGAAAGTTGGAATTCTGGATATGCGCCACAGATTTTTGGCCTGCCACTATCAGGCGTGGGACCCCACACAATTATGTGGCGCATATGCCAACATGCGCCATAGAAGTCCAACTTTTTGTGGCACATATGCCAACATCTGCCACAGAAGTCCAACTTTCTGCGACATATACGCCACAAAATTCCATCCACCCATGTGCAATACCGGACAACATGTGGGCCCCACAAGGTTTCTCTAGCGCATCAGTCATTATGCGTCACAGAAAGCCCCAATTCTGTAGTGTATATTTTTTTTAAAAATGAATTAGTGCTAGGAGGAACTAGACACTAAATTATATTGTAGAAGCGGGACCTCGTCGTGAGAATTCCAGAATTTCGTTCCTGACAGGATTCGAACTCTGATCGTTGGGTGCGCCACTGCGACCCCAACCACTGGGCTATGCCCACGTCCTCTAGTGTATATTTTTTTATGCGCCACAGAAGTTCAACAATTATGTGGAGCATATTTTTTATATGCACTGCAGAAATATTTTTGTGGAGCACACATTTTTAAATGCGTCATAGAATACATTCCTACCTATAATCGTTTTCCTAGTAGTGAGAGAATCATGACCTATTTATGGAGGTGTCTACATGGTTGGAGGACACGACAAGAGATAATTTTATCCACGTGGTTGGGGGACACGGACGAGAGATATTTTTATCCAACATGGATCGTAGGAAATCTTCGGATTAATCCTCAAGCACCATAGGTGGATATGCAGTTTCTTTTAATATTACTTGTATTGCGGGCGCCTATAAAATTTATCTTCTGATATGTGCTGATTTAAGTGGTTTTATGCATCTTAGAGTTACTTGGGATACCGGATATAATATGTAGACCTCCTTAATAAGAAAGCAACATGCGGGCGCCTACATATAGTGAAGTCTTTTGATATATATATAGTTACACCTACACATCATCTTTATTTCGCAAGACAGCTACGCGTATCCACTCCCTTCGTACCATTTTCGATTGTGTATTAATATTCTCGGGATTTTCATACTAAGTCCTAACAGCTAATTAATAAAGCGTTAGGAGATGGGATGTCTAAATCTCAAGTACTACACTACTATGCGTCACAGAAAGTTGGACGCATATTAACATATGCGTCATAGAATTTTAGCCTGCCACTATCAGGCGTGGCCCCACACAAAATTATGTGGGGCATATGTCAACATGTGTCACACAAATCCAACTTTTGGTGGCACATATTAACATATACACCACATAATTCTGTTCACCCATGTGCATTACCGAATCCTACGTGGGCCCCATAAGGTTTCATATTGAGTCTTTTGATATATATATATAGTTATACCTACACATCATCTTTATTTTGCAAGACAGCTACCCGTATCCACTCCCTTCGTACCATTTTCGATTGTGTATTAATATTCTCAGGATTTTCATACTGAGTACTAAAAGCTAATTAATTAAGCGTTAGGAGATGGGATGTCTAAATCTCAACTACTCTTCTACAGAAACTTGTAAAAGTGAATGCTTGAGTACACAAACTTTCGTACTGTACGTACGGATCCCACGTGTTAGTGTAGAAATATTCGAACTCACAACAAACAACATAACTCTACCCGCACCAACAATTAGACCTCACATCACTTGATGAAAAATGTACTAGGACATCCTTTATTAACACTGATGTGAAGGAGTAACATGTGACTGTGCGTACTTCATCAATGATATTAGTAAGGTACCAGGGTTTCCCGCCGTCGCATGTGTGCCTGCTGCATCTTACGATATTCACCCACGAAACTATATATTAACATGAAAATTATGCAATAATATTTATTCTGTTTTAATTTACTGCTTAATCATGATTTTGTACACATAACGGTATGTCGGTGTAGAGAGTATAGACTAACTAAATATCTTGAGAACTATTCGCAAAAAAATAAGAGCACAGAGCTAGCACATATTTAGTGCGGAGCTTAAGAGGTTAGAAGAGCAATATTTCAACATGCTTTGCTGCCAAGATTATCAACCAGTCAAACATGAATCAATTCTCTCAAGCAACATCAAACAAACTAAAACAATTGTTGCACAACTGCCATCCATTTCCATACATATACGTACGGTATAGTCACAGTGAGGAAATATACAAAGCAAAAGCTAAGAAATGCATGCGAAACGCTCCAAAATTCCGAAAGTATTCTAAGCTAAACTTCGGAATGTCTACATTCAGAACCCCCGTTGTTGGCATATTCCTGGAGTTGCAAACAGTGAAGTAAAATTAAGGTCGTATGGCACACACATGATTGTAATCTCATTACTCTTTCAAATTTTGTTGTAATTCCCAAAATACAGCTTTCAGATAGCACTGCGAAAAACCTGTTAGAAAAATCTCGGACTATCTTTTACACATTTGAACACTTTCATTTCATAGAAAAGATAAGGGAACAAAAACAGGGAAGGTGGCGGCATATTTATCATGGGTTCATGAGCAATCAATTCTCTCTAGCAGGTCAGCAAAAACAAAGGTTATCGTGACAGTTAGAGTTGACTAAATAAGTAAATCCGTATTGTGATTTTCCTAGTGAGGGGCTTCCTATCCTATTGCACAGTTAGTTTCTTAAAAGAGCTATGTACATTTCTAGTCCCACACAGTGGCGGAGCCAGGAAATCAACCTTGTGTAGTCATTGTAAAGTTGTGTAGTCAAATACATGTATTTATACAAATTTGTAATTATTTTTTGCATACTATAAGGTTGTATTGCCAAAAGTCTGTGTAGTCAATTGACTACACAGCATAGGCGTGGCTCCGCCACTGGTCCCACAACTTATCTAAGATGTATAAATTAGTTTCACATCTTGCAAAATGGGTTACTGAAGTCCCACAACTTGCAGTGCCGTGTAAAACTGGTCCAACTGATATTAAAGTAGGACACGTGGCCATGTTTGTTTTCAATAATGCCCCTATACTTTTTTTTGTATCAGATATGGCCTTATGGTTGTATTATTCCTGTGGGTCCTACCTATCAGAGGTGACGAAACAGTAATAAAAATACGACCAACGGACAGACTCGAACACAAGACCTCAGGGCATCTCCAACGGGAGCGACCGTTTGCGTCTGCCTGGACTAAAAATGTGTCTGGCACCACCTTCAGCGAGGCGATGCATCGTGATCGTGCCGTCCGCAGAAACGCAAACCCGACGCATATTTGCGCCTGGATTGCGTCGCGGCGGACGCTGCGTGGACGCACCAAGTGACCGCTCGCTTCTCACCGGGCACAACAAGGTTTCATACTGAGTCTTTTGATATATATATAGTTACACCTACACATCATCTTTATTTCGTAAGACAGCTACCCGTATCCACTCCCTTCATACCATTTTCGATTGTGTATTAATATTCCCAGGATTTTCAACTGAGTACAAACAGCTAATTAATTAAGCGTTAGGAGATGGGATGTCTAAATCTCAACTACTCTTCTACAGAAACTTGTAAAAGTGAATGCTTGAGTACACAAACTTTCGTACTGTACGTACGGATCCCACGTGTTAGTGTAGAGATATTCGAACTCACAACAAACAACATAACTCTACCAGCACCTACAATTAGACCTCACATCACTTGATGAAAAATGTACTAGGACATCCTTTATTAACACTGATGTGAAGGAGTAACATGTGACCGTGCGTACTTCATCAGTGATATTGGTAAGGTACCAGGGTTTCCCGCCGTCGCATGTGTGCCTGCTGCATCTTACAATATTCACCCACGAAACTATTAACATGAAAATTATGCAATAATATTTATTCTGTCTTAATTTACTGCTTAATCATGATTTTGTACACAAAACAGTATGTCGGTGTAGAGGGTATAGACTAACTAAATATCTTGAGAGCTATTCGCAAAAAAAAAAAGAGCACAGAGCTAGCACATATTTAGTGCGGAGCTTAAGAGGTTAGAAGAGCAATATTTCAACATGCTTTGCTGCCAAGATTATCTACCAGTAAAACATGAATCAATTCTCTCAAGCAATATCAAACAAACTAAAACAATTGTTGCACAACTGCCATCCATTTCCATACATATACGTACGGTATAGTCACAGTGAGGAAATATACAAAGCAAAAGCTAAGAAATGCATGCGAAACGCTCCAAAATTCCGAAAGTATTCTAAGCTAAACTTCGGAATGTCTACATTGAGAACCCCCGTTGTTGGCATATTCCTGGAGTTGCAAACACTGAAGAAGAATTAAGGTCGTATGGCACACACATGATTGTAATCTCATTACTCTTTCAAATTTTGTTGTAATTCCCAAAATACAGCTTTCAGATAGCACTGCGAAAAACCTGTTAGAAAAATCTCGGACTATCTTTTGCACATTTGAACACTTTCATTTCATAGAAAATATAAGGGAACAAAAACAGGGAAGGTGGCGGCATATTTATCATGGGTTCATGAGCAATCAATTCTCTCTAGCAGGTCAGCAAAAACAAAGGTTATCGTGACAGTTAGAGTTGACTAAATAAGTAAATCCGTATTGTGATTTTCCTAGTGAGGGGCTTCCTATCCTATTGCACAGTTAGTTTTTTAAAAGAGCTATGTACATTTCTAGTCCCACAACTTATCTAAGATGTATAAATTAGTTTCACATCTTGCAAAATGGGTTACTGAAGTCCCACAACTTGCATTGCCGTGTAAAACTGGTCCAACTGATATTAGAGTAGGACACGTGGCCATATTTGTTTTCAATAATGCCCCTATACTTTTTTTATATCAGATATGGCCTTATGGTTGTATTATTCCTGTGGGTCCTACCTATCAGAGGTGACGAAACAGTAATAAAAATACGACCAACGGACAGACTCGAACACAAGACCTCAGGGCATCTCCAACGAGAGCGACCGTTTGCGTCTGCCTGGGCTAAAAATGTGTCTGGTACCACCTTCAGCGGGGCGATGCATCGTGATCGGGCCGTCCGCAGCAACGCAAACCCGGCGCATTTGCGCCTGGATTGCATTGCGGCGGACGCTGCGTGGACGCACCAAGTGACCGCTCGCTTCTCACCGGGCCCGCCTGATAGCGAGCCTGTATCGAGGGCATCGCTTCCGCAGCCATCGCTTCAGCGGTCAGCGCTTCCGCGTCTAGGCCGCACCCTTCGCCATCAATGTCGCGGCTACCTCTTCTGCGCGCGCACTGGCGGGCGGCGGCAGGGCTTCTGCGCCGCCTTTAATGGCATTGTTTCCCGTGCGCGGCCGGCCTTAAAAGATCCACCGGCATCGTTCCTCTATCGCCCACACCTCCACTCCCACCACCACCGCCGCAACACCATGGGGAAGAAGAATGACT
The DNA here is from genome assembly GCF_019359855.2 of Lolium perenne. NCBI lineage: Eukaryota > Viridiplantae > Streptophyta > Magnoliopsida > Poales > Poaceae > Lolium > Lolium perenne. The sequence goes on from NC_067244.2 coordinate 49,710,872, forward strand.
TCGAGGCGTCCAACAGCGGCACCAAGAAGGGGGAGCGGGCGCACAGGGTGATGTTGCCCATCAGCGTGGGGAGGCTGATGCACACGAACTGGACGCCGTGCGACGCTTGGGGGGACGTGCACATGCCTTGCGGCTGGCATCTCAGCTAACGCCGTGGTGTCTGTCCCTCCAGTGCCTGCGGGCGAGCCAGATAGGAGCGTTGAAATCCAGCGAAGGAGGCGGTACCTGCCGCCGGACCCCCACGCCGAACCCGCCTACGACATGGACTCCGACAGCTGGCGCAGCTATCTCGAGTCTGAGAGGAATCCGAGGAGGAGGGCGGGCTTCATGGGCGAAAGGGACTTCCCCTTCAACCGTCCACCAGCGCCTCGTCGTCGAAGACGGAAGGCGCCGACGCCTGCACATGATGACCACGACGACGACCACGACGAGGACTACAGCGAGGCGCTGGCGTACCACAACGAGAAGGCCAAAGACGACAGCGATGACTACGTCGCGTGCATTTTCCAGGAATGGCAGTTGGTCATGGCGGAGGGCCGGGAGTTTGAGTACCCAGACAACATGACAGACGACGAAATCGCGTGGCTCGACGTCCTCGTCTCGGAGGTGGACCGACCTGTGCAGCCGCCGCTGCCCCGGTACGCCACCAGCATCATGCCGTCGTGCCTCTCGGAGGAAGAAGCCCTACGACTGGCGCTACAGGACTCGGCCACGCCACCGGTTCAACCGCCGGCTCCACCTCCGCCGTACAACCCGTGGGGGCCCACCTCTGGCCTGCGCATATCCGATCTTTTTTGACTGATGCCGACAATGATCTTGAACATTGAAGCCAGATGTGATCCGAGCATTGTTGGTGATGAACACGACGGATCCCGCCCGGCTAACGAAATCCAGCCGTCGCGATTCCCACAAACGGCGCCAATTATCAAGGTGGTTCCTCGGCAATTCCCACCATGAGGGGCTTAGGGTTGACGGAAGGCGACGATGGAGATTCCGGGAGCGAGAGAAGGCACGACGTACCCAAGTTCACGTTCCCGCGGTGGAGGTCGCTACATCCTGCTAGCAATCCACTATATGAATATATGTGTACGGGGGCCGCCGTAGGCGGAGTTGTTGCATCAAGTCTAATTCTAATCTGCAAGTTGCGATGTCTAGGCGTATCGCGTCTATGTTTTCTGTTTCTGAAATCTCCCTCTAAGGGGTGCCACTGTCTGGCTTTATATATCAACCAGGGTAGGGTTTACAAGAGTCCTAGTAGAATTCGTATTGGAGTCTTCTTTCTTGCAGTCCAAGTTGATATTCCTTGTGGGTCTAGCTTGTCGAGTCCTTGCGCTGGTCCATCTTCATAATATGTAGCGGGCGTAGCAATGTCGGGTACCCGAAGGGTAATGCCCACATCCAAAACAATTCGTGAAAAAATGGATTATCTTAGCACCAAAATTTGTATTTTTTACACGAGGCGCAAATCATATGTCGGTTTTTTTCCGAAATAACTTTGTGAGCATGTGACATGCCAACATATACACGAGACATTTTTATGTATTTGTTTGACATTTTTTAATATGTTTAAAATGTATTTCAAATAAAGGGTGCATATGCACCTATGTGTAGAGACACCTTGTCTAAAGTCATAGGACATAGTTCATTACACAGATGTCATGCATTGAATTTAAAATCAAATAAGTAGGGTAATTAACGGGGCGCGATAGAGGTTGGAAGCTTGGGAGAGGGTGTGGTTTCTATCTGAATGGCTGGAGGGCTCTAGACATACAAATAGCCACGGGCCGCGGACTCATGGCATATCCGTGCAACCGCAAACATGGCCTAAATTTTGGTCGGGCAGGTTTGCTCCAAGACTGATGTGTCCGCGCTGCACGGTCCATATATAGTCGGCCGTTGGCCCTCACTTTCGACCACAGCAAATGAGAGATATCCGTTTGTAGGTGGCCGTTGGAGTTAGCCTAAGACTAAACTTCTAGTCGTGTCCTACTCACACTCAGCCAGCTGCTTCGAACATAGAGTCATGGACACGACAAGCTATCCAACAGCTTAGCCTTGTACATGGCTTCGTGAATGCGGGCATGTGTCTAAGTGTATTACGTTCATCTTTTACTATTAAATTGAAATAGGACGTGATGGTTAGCGATGGTACGTCCTAAGAAACAAACAATGATACGTGGTAAAAAGAAACCAGCAGATCCGAAAACACAGTCCACGCTACCAAAAAAAGCCATGAGTTGAAGGAGTTTGAGTCTAAATACACGTATCTAGCTTCCTCCTGTCTAAAAGAGTTTGAGTTGAATCCGTCCTAATAAATCGCTAAGGCCCCGCTTGGCTGCACGTAAATTTGCACCAGGGTTTCTAATCAGACACGATTGAGAGTTGAGACCACGGATTAATTACCCAATCAAAAGATGTTTAGGCAAGTAAGACACACGGGTGACACGGGTACTCCTGGAACAACAAAGGATCGATCAGAAATCAATCAACGGGGTTAGAGAAGAGCACTTGCTAAGTGGCTATTCACTAATCACTAAAAAGATGAAAATGGGAAAGTTATTCGTTCTGATTTAAATCTTACGCGTAGAGAAGAACCAGGAGGAGAAAACTGGTGACTTGACAAACCACGAAACTGCATGCTTGCTGCATGATTGCATCCACTCTTGCTTAGTGAGTTTACTACCTAGCTAGGTGTGTGTTTCGTAATGGAGGAGGTCAACTTATTTGAGATCGAGAAGAAGAGATGTGCTATTACCGAAAATGCTTCGCGTACGATAAAATGGTTACGATTTCTGTACGAACAGAGGGGACTTCCCGTGATCCGTCCCACCTGCTGACAGATGCTGATATGAGTCTGATCGTACCAAACTGTCATACAATTTGATCGTACGTATAGCACTGCTCTATTCAATCAGACTTAGCTATATATGTGGTATTTCAGATGTCCCCCTTTTGGCCACAATTTAGTGCATCTGTATCTCTTTTTCGTAGAAAATACAAAGATTGGAACCTCGAGAGGGTTATCAAAGTTTAAAACGAGCGACTACTTGGGATAGAGGAATACAGTGACGCACGTGGCGAGTTCAGAGGAAAACAAGGAAGAAACTCATTTGACTAAGGTAGATGAGATAACACAATAATGGTGAATAGTAGTTAAAATTTTGTTGCTCCAAGGAAAAAATACCACCATTTAGCATTATTTTTTGTATCAAATTATTTGGAGAAATATTTCTTTCATAATAACATTCTTCGCAGCAACGCGCGGGCATTTAGCTAGTAATATATAGTATGGTAACAGGACCGTGTATGTCATGAAGACTTCTCCGCCACAGCGGCTAGCTTGTTCTACCTTGTAAGAAGCGAAAAACGAAAGGTTACAGGCTCGATTCTACTCTAGCCCAAAAAATTTAAAATCTCCTCTGACAGATGGGACCCATGTGGTAAGCATAAGAATACATGTACCACAGAGAAATATGCAGGGCTATTTTGCAAAATAAACATCCCCACATGTCCTCTTCTAAGATCAGTTTTGGACTAGTTTTAAAATCTCCTTTGACAGGTGGGACCCATGTGGTAAGGCTAAGAATACATGTACCACAGAGAAATATGCAGGGCCATTTTGCAAAATAAACATCGCCACATGTCCTCTTCTAAGATCAGTTGGACTAGTTTTGCACGCTAGTAGAAAAAGAGGCTTCCATCCACCCCCATTAGTCCCCAAATTATTCGAACCGCGACTAAAGGGGTCTTTAGTCGCGGTTCGGGAGGCGACCCACAACCAAAGGTCTTGGCCTAGCGGGCTCGGTCGACAGTTGGGAGGTCCTCAGGCCTGGCCCGAAGACCTGCCCACCCCTATAAATGCGGTTCAGCACACTCACTTAGCCATTTGGTATCACTTCTCTTCACAATCTTCACAAGGGGGTGGCGGGTTTGCTTTTGGTTCCTCTTATGCACACAAGGTGTTCGACGAAATGCCAGAGAGCATGAAACAAACATGATATGAAGTGTCCGAGCCACACTTGAGCTTTCTCATTTATTTTTCCTCCTCGATCGTGGTTAGCAACTTGAACCTTTCATGTGTCATTGATAAAATATGCATGTGTGTAGTTCATTGTTTAATTTATATTGTTTGTAGCTAGTTAGTTTAACAAATGCATGATGGTTAATTATACTTTACATAATAATAATCCAGATGAATTGGCAATGGATGTACGGTAACCGACTCTCCGGCGAGTTCATTACGGGTTTGCAAGATTTCCTCATAGTGGCTAATGCGAACAAGCAGGGGGGGTTTTGTTATATGTCCATGTGTTGCCTGTAAGAATCAGAAGAGTTACTCTTCCTCAAGAGACGTTCACCTGTACCTGCTTCGGCAGGGTTTCATGCCAAGCTATAATTGTTGGACCAAGCATGGAGAAAGAGGGGTTAGAATGGAAGAAGATGGAGAAGGGGATGATATCATCGATGACAACTATCCTGATCATTTCGGTGATACTTTCATGGAGGATGCTGAAGGTGGGGAAGGTGAAGGGGAAGGTGAAGAAGAGGCACGTGATGAGCCCGCTGATGATCTTGGTTGGACCATTACTGATGCACAGAGAGGCTGCAAAACTAAAAAGGAGACAAAGAATTTGGATCGCATGTTAGAGGATCACAAAAAGTCGTTGTACCCAGGATGCGGTAATGGTCTGAAAAAGCTGGGATGCACACTGGATTTGCTGAAATGGAAGGCACGGGAAGGTCTATCTGACTCGGGATTTGAAAATTTGCTGAAAATGATGAAAAATATGTTTCCAAACAATAACGAGTTGTCCGCCAGTACGTACGAAGCAAAGAAGGTTGTCTACCCTCTAGGTTTAGAGATTCTGAAGATACATGCATACATTATAGACTGCATCCTCTACCGCGGTGAATAGGAGAATTTGAATGAATGAACGGTATGCACTGCATTGCGTTATAAGATCAGAGGCGATGACCCTGGTGACGATGTTTAGGGCGAGAAACCCAGGAAGAGGGTTCCCGCCAAGGTGATGTGGTATGCTCCTATAATACCACGGTTGAAACGTCTGTTCGGTAACAAAGATCATGCCAAGTTGTTACGATGGCACAAAGAGGACCGTAAGTCGGACGGGGAGTTGAGACACCCCGCTGATGGAACGCAATGGAGAAAGATCGACAGAGAGTTCAAAGATTTTACAGCTGACGCAAGGAACATAAGATATGGTCTAAGTACAGATGGCATGAATCCTTTTGGCGAGCAAAGCTCCAGCCATAGCACCTGGCCCGTGACTCTATGCAGCTACAACCTTCCTCCTTGGTTGTGCATGAAGCGGAAGTTCATTATGATGCCAGTGCTCATCCAAGGTCCAAAGCAACCCGGCAACGACATCGATGTGTACCTAAGCCCATTAGTTGATGAACTTTTATAGTTGTGGGGCAGACCTGGTGTACGTGTGTGGGATGAGCACAAAGAAGAGGAATTTGACCTACGAGCGTTGCTTTTCGTAACCATCAACGATTGGCCTGCTCTTAGTAACCTTTCAGAAAAATAAGGGATACAATGCATGCACGCACTGCTTACATGATACTGAAAGTGTATATTTGCCAAATTGTAAGAAGAACGTGTACCTGGGGCATCGTCGATTTCTTCCCCGAAATCATAACGTAAGAAAGAAAGGAAATCATTACAACGGCAAGGCAGATCACCGTCCGAAGCCTACGGAACGTACTGGTGCTGAGGTATTTGATATGGTCAAGGATTTGATAGTCATCTTTGGAAAGGGTCCTGGCGGACAATCAATTCCGTAGGGAGTTGATGGGCACGCACCCATGTGGAAGAAGAAATCTATATTTTGGGAGCTAGAATATTGGAAAGTCCTAGATGTCCGCTCTGCAATCGATGTGATGCATGTTACGAAGAATGTTTGCGTGAACCTGCTAAGCTTCTTGGGCGTGTATGGGAAGACAAATGATACAAAGGAAGCACGGCAGGACCAGCAACGTTTGAAATACCCAGATGACCGGCATCCGGAATGGTTTCAAGGTCGTGCCAGCTACGCTCTTACCAAAGAACGGAAGGTCATCTTTTTTGAATGCCTAAGCAGTATGAAGGTCTGAAAGTGCATGGAGCCCCCATGTGTGGTTTTGGTAATTAATGATAATCCCTATGGACTAATGTTTGCATTGAGTTATATTTGTAGGAGTTGTCCATAGGCAATTCTTGAACCATATGTTGGCTTCAAGGTTGCAATAAGAAGAATTTGATGAAGGATATAAAGTGTCAAGTATGTCTTGAAGATGAAGATGAAGTGAGCCCTCAAGTTACTTCAAGACATCAACATGTTTGTATTAGTTTGCAATAAGAAGAAATTGATGAAGGATATCAAGTGTCAAGTATGTCTTGAAGATGAAGATGAAGTGAGCCCTCAAGTTACTTCAAGACATCAACATGATGAAGAATGAAGAAATGAAGTGCAAGTTCAAGATGAGCCAACTCGGAGAGTTCATAAGCTTGAAGCTTGCCATGGAGAAATGAAGTGCAAGTTCAAGATGAGCCATCTCAAGAGATCCTTTGCTTGAGTCTTGCCATCCATATGGTGATCATGGATATGTGAAGATACGCCGAAGAAGAAGCTCTCACATGGTGGATTATGGGGGAGCAATCCACATGGTGGTCATGGTTATGTGAAGATGCGCCGAAGAAGAAGCTCTCCCATGGTGGATTATGGGGGAGCAATCCACAAGACTTCGTCAAGCAAGCACAAGCAAGAAAGGCGTTCCATCTTGTTGAGGTCAAGATCGTTGTCATCGAGCTCAAGTGGAATGCGCAAGTATAAGGTTTGCTCTTGATAGGGTTTCTTTCTCACCGGTCTCACATTGTAGTTGGAGACCGGTTTATAGTTTAGTTGCCGTACTATCAAGAGGGCTCTCGAGTGAGTAACTCGATCAAATCGTTCAGAGAGAGCTCAAACCTTTGCATCCTTTGATCATCTTTCTTGGTTATTATTTGGACCTTATCCATGTGATGTTTTAGAGCTTGTGCTTATTCTCATGACAAGCTCTAGTTCATCGAAAACGGATTTCGCATACATCACTTGTTGCGTTTTCGAGTTTGGTTCATCATCTTTCTTGGTTTTATTTGGATCTTATCCATGTGATGTTTTAGATCTTGTGCTTATTCTCATGACAAGCTCTAGTTCATTGAGAATGGTTTTTGCATGGGCAACTTGTTGCATTTTCGAGATTGGAGGTTTTACCGGTATGTCTTTTCTAGATAGGTCAAACCTTTCATCATTTGTTTCTATCCTCCCTTGTTGGACTATGATGGTTTCCTGCATGATCTTGTAGAGCTTGTTCCTAGCTTTAAAACAAGCCCAAGATCATCAAAATCGGAGTCCGGATGCTAAAGTTATGCCCGTTTTAGTTTTGGTGTTTCTGCAGTTTTCTAGGGGGCGGATAATCCGGCCCGAATGCCAATTTTGGCCAATATCCGGTCAAATATCCGGCCCGAGTCCAGGGGCGATTTTCGGGGGGCGGATAATCCGGTCCGGGGGCGGATTTCCCGGCCTGGGAGGTCCCAAACGGTCATATTTCGTTGGGAGGGGTATATAAGACCCCCTTCTTCATCCTTGGGCTGGTTGGTTCACTCTCTCTCTTTCCCCTCCATTGTTGTCCTTCAAAGCTTGCCCTAGTTCTTGATTCCTCCCATGATTGTTGCATATTCTTGAGGGAAAAGAGAGAGGAGATCTAGATCTACATATTCACCAATCAAATCCCTCTCTTTGTGAGGGGAACCAACTAGATCTTGATCTTGGAGGATTTTGTGTTCTCCTCTTTGTTCTTCCTCTCTTATTCCTCCAATAGCTTTTGTAACTTTGTTGGAATTTGAGAGAGAAGGATTTGAGCATCTTTGTGGTGTTCTTGCCATTGCATTTGGTGCATAGGTTTGAGTTCTCCACGGTGATTCGTGGTGGTGAAAGCAAGAAGGTTGTTACTCTTGGGTTCTTGGAACCCTAGATGGATTCTAGGCCTTTGTGGGGGTTTGTTGGGAGCCTTCAATTAAGTTGTGGATGTGTGCCCCAATCTTTGTGTAAGGCCCGGTTTCCACCTCGAAGGAAATCCCTTAGTGGAACCGTGACCTAGGCCTTTGTAGCGAGGGTCACCGGAGATTTAGGTGAGGCGCCTTCGTGGCATTCGGTGTGTGGTGTGAGTACCGCATCTTGGGGTGAGGCCTTTGTGGCGTTGGTGTGCATCGAGCAACCACACCTCAAGGTGAGCCTCTTGTGGCGTTCGGGAGCACTAAGCCACCGCACCTCTCCAACGGAGATTAGCACTCGCAAGAGTGTGAACTTCGGGATAAATCTTCGTCTCCCACATGTCTCGGTTATCTCTATACCCGAGCTCTTTACTTATGCACTTTACCTTGTGATAGCCATCGTGCTTGAAGTTATATATGTCTTGCTATCACATACTTGTTTGTATTGCTTAGCATAAGTTGTTAGTGCACATAGGTGAACCATTGCTTAGAATAAGTTGTTGGTGCACATATATAGGTGAACAATAGTATATAGGCTTTGGGCTTGACAAAGTAAACGCTAGTTTTATTCCGCATTTGTTAAGCCCATCTCGTAAAAGTTTAAAATCGCCTATTCACCCCCCCTCTAGGCGACATCCGTGTCCTTTCAATTGGTATCAGAGCAAGGTCTCTCATTCTTAGGCTTCACCGCCTTGAGAGTAAAGATGTCGGTTAGGGGATTAGCGCACAATAACTTGTTTATATTTGATGGCACAAATTATGATCTATGGAAAATTTATGTGCTTAAAATCTTACGGTAATGTCCCCAGACATGGAGCGATATCTTGGCATGGGTTTTTCTTCTCCTAAGGATCCTCAAAATTTATCTCTTGAGGAGGAGAAAAACTCTTGCCTCGATGCTCTTGCTTCTCATGTGTTTTCCATTGTTGTGAGCAATGTAGTTACTTCGTCAATCATGCCTTTTGGGAGCTCTCATGAATTATGGACAAAGCTTCAAGACAAATATGATGTGTCCAATATTATTAAGGATGATTGTATTGCTTCCACTTCCGGCCGTGATGAGTTCTCATCTTCATCCACTTCACCAATGTGTGGCAAGACACAAAGTAATGATATGGTGAGTGGTGATGGAAATTGCAATGTTGGTATTGAGCTTACTATTGATGATTCTTTATCTCTATCTCATTGCAATGCTTCATCTACGGACACAAACACATCTAGCACTAGAAATGATGTACATGCTTGTGTTGATAGTCCTTGCATGTCATGTGTAAGTTGCTTGAATAAATCTAATGATGATATGCTTGCATTGTCTTGTGGCCATGATAAAAATGCTTCTATTTCCTCTAGTTGTTGTGTGTCTAACAATGTAGAGGAAACCAAAGATTCTATTGGTCAAGACAAGATCTTGAAAGGATCCTCAAGTAACTCCTCATCTTTATCTCACGGTCCTCATATATGCCTTATGGCCAAGGGTCCCACGGTACCTCCTACCATGGAACCTAATATGTCTCGTGGTGATGAGGATGATGATGAATATGAAGAAGAGGATTGGGTTGTCTCTCTACGCGATAAGGGTAAGAGTGTTTTCAAGGTTATTTGCAAAGATAAAATTGCTTGCTCTCACTTCTTTGAAATCTTGACTACCGCTATTGAGAGCCAAAAACTTATTTGGATGCATGAGAACACCATTGATAAAAAGGGTGCTCTTGAACGTGAGTACGCCAATGATGTGGCATCTCTAAAGGATGAACTTGAAGAAGAACAAACCACCAAGGAAGCTCTTGAGGAAACCTTTGCTCTAGAATTTTCTAGAGAAAAGGAAAACCATGATAGAGCTCTTGAGGTGGCAAATGAACTAAAGCTACAAAATGATAAGCTTGTGTTTGTTAATGCTAAACTCCTTGAGAATTTTGAGCAACTCAAAAAGGGCTCAAGGGTTATTGAGAGTGCGCTCACCAAACTCACCGAGTCGCATGAGCAACTTAAAGCTTCTTATCTAAAAGAGCATGACAACTTGCCTTCTCCCATTGCTATTAATAATGATGCTTGTGCTACTAACTCTACTTCTTGTGAAGCATCTATCTCGAAGGATAATGTTGAGCTAAGGGCTCAACTTAAATTGCTAACTAGCAATTATGGGAAATTGGAAGAAAATCATGGAAAGCTTTCTAGCTCCTATGAGGATCTTCTAGTCTCTTATGATAGGCTAAAGTTAGCTCATGAGGCTATCATATCAAAGGCAACACCTTGTGAGCCTCATGTGGATACTAGCACTACTACCCAAAATGCTATATTGCCATGTGCTAGTCCTAGTAATTCATCCACTCATAGTATTGCTAAATCTTGTGATGAATTATCTTCCTTCCCTTGTTGCTCTAACAATGAAGGTTCTACTTCCTCTAGTACTTGTGTTGTTACTAACCATGTAGAGGAAATCAAAGAGCTCAAGGCCCAAGTCACTTCTTTGAAGACCGACTATGTAAAGAGTCATGAAGGGAAATGCAAACTTGACACAATGTTAAGTGTGCAACAATCCCCCAATGACAAGAGTGGACTTGGATTCAAATCCAACAACAAGAACAAGTCCAAGAACAACAACAATAAGAAGGGCCAAGTACAAGTCAAAGACCCAGCCAAGATTGTTTGCTTCAAGTGCAAAATTGAAGGGCACCATGTTAGATGTCGCCCTTTGAAGAAGAAGCAAAAAGGGAAGCGACCTCAAGCTCAAACTCATATTCAACCTCAAGTTGAAGAAATTCCACTTCCCAAGAAGAATCAAGCCAATGCTTCCATTGTGGAGAAATCTAGTGAGAATAAGGAGAAGAAAAGAACTTGCTACATATGCCGTGAGAAGGGACACGTCTCCTCCTTTCGCACTACTGGTACCTCATCCAACTCTATCACCATTGATGATGTTTATTCTCTTCGTAAGGATGAGGGTGGCAATGTGTTTGCCAAATTTGTTGGTGCTCAAAGTGGTGTCAAGAAAAGAACCATTTGGGTTGCCAAGCCTATTGTGACTAACCTCTTAGGACCCAACCTAGTTGGGGACCAACAATCCAAAACTTGATCAATAGGTGCTTGTTGGAGGGCATTGGAGACTTGGCTACATCATGAAGAATTAAGGGATCTTCATCATTTATATTATATCAAGCCAAGTCTTTTGATTATCTTGCTACAATCATATATCCAATGTTCCTTCTTGCGGTAACATGTTCTCAACTCATTTATATTGAAAGTTACTCGCCCCTTTGCATGTGTTAGTTCTTGTTCCTAACATGTGTTTGTATATGTTGTGCTTCCTACTTGCTTCTCTTGAGAAATCAAGTCTATGCATGTTGGGTTGCACACCATGTATTTGTGTTTGTGTTGGAGCCACTTTGCATCTTGTTGTATCTTATATGGCTCTTATGAGCGATTGATGGACTATCCCATTTTGGGGGAGTTATATTCCTTTGGGAATTTCATGATCCTAACAATGTGTGTACATGAGGAATATCACTTAGAATTGATATTGCAAGATTATCTAGTCTCTATGTGGTATGTCATATTCATGAGAAATTCAAATTTTAATGTCCATTTATAGCTCTAGTTGGATCTTATTTGCCTCTTGTGAATATAAATTCCTTATCACATTATGGGGGAGTAATAAGCTTTGTGCATATTACAAGCCTAGAAAATGTGAACATTTGAGGTTGTGTCACATTGAATTGATATTGTAAATTATCTCTCTCCTATGTGGCATGTTTGCTCAAACAAACTCCAATTTGCTTAAATAGCTTCATTGCTAATATCTTTGTGGATCTTATTTGTGAAAGTTTTTCTTGGCATTGTTTTTTTCACAACGTGTCCCTCAATACATTTTTGGAAAACCATGTGCTTCAAGTCATATTATTAATTGCTTTGCATGTTGGTATGAATACTATTAATTGCCTTGCATGTTGGTATGACTAAATGAAGCAATCAAGAAACTATCTTTGCATGACGGTTAACTCTTCTCTTTTACCATATGCTTTATTCGTTGTAAATGTGATCTTATGAATACTTACAAACTACCACCGGGAAATATTTCCTAATACCTCTTGTCCTAGGACAATTGGTAATCTTTATGAGGTAGATTTTTATTGAACATATTTACATTGGCTCTTGTGTTCGAATTGCCTTATTTATTGCCATGAATTTGTTTTGCTTTGACTCCCATGTGTCTTCCTTGCATCTTATGGATCTAATTTGTCTATTCAAACTTTCTGAGCATTTTAAGTAGATAGAGGTAGCGTGATGATCCTAGTTTTGTGCATTTTGTATTCATATGCAAAATCCTAGATAATGCACTAATCTTGGGGCAGCTCTTCTATATTTGTTAGAATGTTTAACATCTCTTGATCATTATCAAAAATTTGGTTTTGGGAGACATAAATTTTTTTTGTACTTTGTGCCATCATAAAAAGTGTCGAGGGTTTGGTTTATTTGTTGGAACCTTGCTCTCTTGGGAGTTGGTTATCTCATTCCTTTGTGTTTAGGCTTAATTAGCTTCTTATAATGAGATAAGTCTTTGGAGTCAATGTTGTGTTGATTTGATTCTTTGATACAATTTGGGCAACCATTGTCTCTTGATTTATTTGGAGTTTTGTCCAAATTGTATCTCCATTTGGTTCTTGAAAGTATTGTGCATGCATATTGAATATATGTATATCTTATGACATGTGTCACTTTCTTTGATCCAATATATAGGGTAAACTCCATCAAATCCTAATTTGGCTAAGATGTGCATGAAATTCAATTTCATATCTATATGCACATAGAATTGTGAAGTTTGTCATATATGTTGTAGTGTGTCTAACTACTTCGGACCCAATTAGTTTGGGGACCATTTTGTACTTATCTTTGTGTTAGGTACAATGGATATGCATTGGATGCTTGTCTCACTCTTGGAAAGAAGTGGTGACTCAATGGTAACTTGAGGCAAGCTAGGATGGTCAACGAACACATATCTACTACATCCACACCAATGCTATCTTGGTAACAAGTATCTTCTCATGCATACTTTTCTTGTATCCAACCTTATGGTTGCATCTTGGCATGATCTCTTGATTTGCAAATATTGTGATTCTTGAAAAGTTTTTATGAAACCTCTCTATTGTGAATGTGAGTAATTTAAGATGAGTGCATTTGTTGGGAAGTATTTTAAATCATGCTCATGATTCATCCATCCCAACTATGCCTATCTAGCAATTTTATTGCATATCAATTCCTCAAGGCTCTCACGTGTGCAATATAGATGAAAGTGCAAATTTAGTTATTTCTTTTGGTATCCTCGTTTGTGATACTTGTTGCCTTTCTCAAATGCATCCCAACTATCTTCTATCCCTTGTTGATATTTGTGATGTATTTTAGTTGTTTGTGGTTGAAGTTCATGAATGTACAATAAGATAAAATTGAGCCTTTGGCCATGCTATTAAGCAAAAATTCTTATTGGTATATTGCATGACTTCGTCTTGGATATCATGCTATATGTCTTGTGTGTCTATTTTGTGTGTGCATGTTTCTTTGTGGATAAATTATCTTAGTGATTTTGTCCACTTAGAGAAACTTATACACATAAGAGATGATATATCTCCATTTGATATCTTATTTATTTGTTGCATGTTGATTGGTCATGCTAAGCAATATAATTCATTGAATACTATGATGATGCTATTTTCTCATCCTTGTAATAGTCCTATAATATGCTTTGTCATGCCTTTGACATATCCTATTGGTTGAGCCTTTTTTTATGGTGCATCTTACTTGTTGCTCAACCATTTGTTTGTTGCAAGGTTAAGCTTAATTTTCTATCGATGATCTATTGCAAATGTTTGTGTTTTAAATGGTAATAAGGGAGTGAAGATTCCATGTTATGCATATTATATTCAAATGCAACATTTTAATTTATACATGTACCTTGGGGAGCTTCCTCATTTTATTTAAGGCACTATTTTGTGGTGATCATTAGAGTTTGATTCACTTGGTATCTTTTGTTTTTGAATGATATTATGGGAGTGATGATTCCATGTTTGTGCACTTTATACTCCAATGCAAATTGTCTAGTTTTGTGCACAAACCTTGGGGAGCTTCCTCGTATTATTTAGAGCAATCTTCTTGATCTTATCATAATATCTATCTTTCTTTTGGTATCTTCTTTGTGGTTCATTTGGTTGCTTGCTTCATTTGTTGAAGCTTCTTGACTTTGTTATCTTTTTGCAATCTTTGATCCTATCTATAGTGTGATTCCTTCCGAATATTCGTCACTGGATACGTGCATTTGATTCCACTCAAATTATGAGAAATGCACACGCTATGGAGGAACTCTCACTATATTGACCTTCTAAATTTTTCACCCATTTCGGCAATTGGTGCCAATGGGGGAGAAGTTTGGAGGGTTTAAGGGAATTTGGTTATGTATTTGCTTTGTGCTTAAGAATCTGCCTTTATTGCATTGCATCTTGTTGCTTTGCATAGTTGAATAGTTAGAGGAAATTCCACTAGGCTTTGAATGCGAATATATGCAATGAAAGTCAAGATCATTCACACACGCATATATTATGGGGGAGTTTGCTCTATATATTCAACTTGCTTGCTACTTCAATTCCTTATATAAACCCTCTCAAAGAGATTTTCATCAATTACCAAAATGGGGGAGATTGAAAGTGCATGGAGCCCCCATGTGTGGTTTTGGTAATTAATGACAATCCCTATGGACTAATGTTTGCATTGAGTTATATTTGTAGGAGTTGTCCATAGGAAATTCTTGAACCATATGTTGGCTTCAAGGTTGCAATAAGAAGAATTTGATGAAGGATATCAAGTGTCAAGTATGTCTTGAAGATGAAGATGAAGTGAGCCCTCAAGTTACTTCAAGACATCAACATGTTTGTATTAGGTTGCAATAAGAAGAAATTGATGAAGGATATCAAGTGTCAAGTCTGTCTTGAAGATGAAGATGAAGTGAGCCCTCAAGTTACTTCAAGACATCAACATGATGAAGAATGAAGAAATGAAGTGCAAGTTCAAGATGAGCCAACTCTAAGAGTTCATAAGCTTGAAGCTTGCCATGGAGAAATGAAGTGCAAGTTCAAGATGAGCCATCTCGAAGAGATCCTTTGCTTGAGTCTTGCCATCCATATGGTGATCATGGATATGTGATGATGCGCCGAAGAAGAAGCTCTCCCATGGTGGATTATGGGGGAGCAATCCACATGGTGGTCATGGTTATGTGAAGATGTGCCGAAGAAGAAGCTCTCCCATGGTGGATTATGGGGGAGCAATCCACAAGACTTCGTCAAGCAAGCACAAGCAAGAAAGGTGTTCCATCTTGTTGAGGTCAAGATCGTCGTCATCGAGCTCAAGTGGAATGCGCAAGTATAAGGTTTGCTCTTGATAGGGTTTCTTTCTCACCGGTCTCACAGTGTAGTTGGAGATCGGTTTATAGTTTAGTTGTCGTACTATCAAGAGGGCTCTTGAGTGAGTAACTCGATCGTATCGTTCGGAGAGAGCTCAAACCTTTGCATCCTTACATCATCTTTCTTGGTTGTTATTTGGACCTTATCCATGTGATGTTTTAGAGCTTGTGCTTATTCTCATGACAAGCTCTAGTTCATCGAAAACGGATTTCGCATAGATCACTTGTTGCATTTTCGAGTTTGGTTCATCATCCTTCTTGATTTTATTTGGATCTTATCCATGTGATGTTTTAGAGCTTGTGCTTATTCTCATGACAAGCTCTAGTTCATTGAGAATGGTTTTTGCATGGGCAACTTGTTGCATTTTCGAGATTGGAGGTTTTACCGGTATGTCTGTTTTAGATAGGTCAAACCTTTCATCATTTGTTTCTATCCACCGTTGTTGTACTATGATGGTTTCCTGCATGATCTTGTAGAGCTTGTTCCTAGCTTTAAAACAAGCCCAAGATCATCAAAATCGGAGTCCGGATGCTAAAGTTATGCCCGTTTTAGTTTTGGTGTTTCTGCAGTTTTCTGGGGGGGCGGATAATCCGGCCCGAATGCCAATTTTGGGCAATATCCGGCCCGAGTCCAGGGGCGATTTTTGGGGGGCGGATAATCCGGCCCGGGGGCGGATTTTCCGGCCTCTGAGGTCCCAAACGGTCATATTTCGTTGCGAGGGGGTATATAAGACCCCCTTCTTCCTCCTTGGGCTGGTTGGTTCACTCTCTCTCTCTCCCCTCCATTGTTGTCCTTCAAAGCTTGCCCTAGTTCTTGATTCCTCCCATGATTCCTGCATATTCATGAGGGAAAAGAGAGAGGAGATCTAGATCTACATCTTCACCAATCAAATCCCTCTCTTTGTGAGGGGAACCCACTAGATCTTGATCTTGGAGGATTTTGTGTTCTCCTCTTTGTTCTTCCTCTCTTATTCCTCCAATAGCTTTTGTAGCTTTGTTGGAATTTGAGAGAGAAGGATTTGAGCATCTTTGTGGTGTTCTTGCCATTGCATTTGGTGCATAGGTTTGAGTTCTCCACGGTGATTCGTGGTGGTGAAAGCAAGAAGGTTGTTACTCTTGGGTTCTTGGAACCCTAGACGGATTCTTGGCCTTTGTGGCGGTTTGTTGGGAGCCTCTAATTAAGTTGTGGATGTGTGCCCCAATCTTTGTGTAAGGCCCGGTTTCCGCCTCGAAGGAAATCCCTTAGTGGAACCGTGACCTAGGCCTTTGTGGCGAGGGTCACCGGAGATTTAGGTGAGGCGCCTTCGTGGCGTTCGGTGTGTGGTGTGAGTACCGCATCTTGGGGTGAGGCCTTTGTGGCGTTGGTGTGCATCGAGCAACCACACCTCAAGGTGAGCCTCTTGTGGCGTTCGGGAGCACTAAGCCACCGCACCTCTCCAACGGAGATTAGCACTCGCAAGAGTGTGAACTTCGGGATAAATCTTCGTCTCCCACGTGCCTCGGTTATCTCTATACCCGAGCTCTTTACTTATGCACTTTACCTTGTGATAGCCATCGTGCTTGAAGTTATATATATCTTGCTATCACATACTTATTTGTATTGCTTCGCATAAGTTGGTAGTGCACATAGGTGAACCATTGCTTAGAATAAGTTGTTGGTGCACATAGGTGAACAATAGTATATAGGCTTTGGGCTTGACAAAGTAAACGCTAGTTTTATTCCGCATTTGTTAAGCCCATCTCGTAAAAGTTTTAAATCGCCTATTCACCCCCTCTAGGCGACATCCGTGTCCTTTCAAGGTCCCGTATGGCTTCTCGTCGAATATAAAGGGAATAATAAACATGGCGGACAAAAAGTTCAAAAACCTGAAGTCTCTCGACTGCCATGTGATTATGACGCAATTGCTTCTGATTGCTTTGAGGGGGCTCCTACCGGAAAATGTTCGAGTAGCCATTGTGAAGCTATGTGCATTCCTGAATGCAATCTCCCAGAAGGTAATAATTAATCCAGAAGATCTACCACGGTTACATAACTATGTGGTCCAATTTCTTGTCAGTTTCGAGTTGGTGTTCCCACCATCCTTCTTCAATATTATGGCGCACCTCGTGGTTCACCTTGTCGAAGAGATTCCCATTCTCGGTCCTGTATTCTACACAATATGTTCCCCTTTGAGAGGTTCATGAGAGTATTAAAGAAATATGTTCGTAACCGTGCTAGGACAGAAGGAAGCATCGCCAAGGGCTATGGAAATGAGGAGGTAATTGAGTTTTGTATTGACTATGTTACTAACCTTAAGCCGATTGGTCTTCTTCAATCGCGGCACGAGGGAAGACTAAGTGGAAAAGGCACGATCAGAAGGAAATCAACGATATGTATGGACGACCATTCTATGACTGAAGCACACCACACAGTTCTGACCAATTCCAGCTGGGTGGCTCCATACTGCGAGGAACACAAGAATATTTTACGCTCGGACAACCCGGGGAAGCCTGAATCCTGGATTAGAAAGACCCACATGGAGACTTTCGGCAGTTGGTTGCGAAAACATTTAATGAATGACAATGATGTTGGAGATCAGCTGTACATGTTGGCCAAGAAACCATCTTCGACTATAACGACTTTCCAAGGGTACGAGATAACTGAGAATACATTTTACACGATCGTCCAAGATAAAAAGAGCACCAACCAAAACAGTGGTGTCCGCTTTGATGCAGCAATCGAGACTGGGCAAAAGGTCACATATTATGGTTACATAGAGGAGATATGGGAACTTGACTATGGACCCTCCTTTAAGGTCCCTTTTTTCCGGTGCAAATGGTTCAAGCTAACAGGAGGTGGGGTAAAGGTGGACGAGCAATACGGAATGACAATGGTGGATTTCAACAATCTTGGTTACCTTGATGAACCGTTCGTCCTAGCTAAAGATGTCGCTCAGGTTTTCTATGTGAAGGACATGAGTAGCAAACCGAGGAAACGGAAAGATAAGAAAACGATCAGTACATCATGTGACGAGGGTGCTCCTCGACAATGCCCTCCGATTGGGGCTTAGGGTTGATGGAATCATGTAGGCTGACACGAGACATCGGTTCGCAGACAAGCGGGGAGAGCAATTTACCCAGGTCCGGGGCCCTCGATGAGGTAAAACCCTTACGTCATGCCTGTCTGATCTTGATTATGAGAATATTGGGTTACAATGGGGTGCCAAAGGTTTCGGCTGTGATCTCATCAAGAGGCTAAGTGCTGCGGCGACCTAGCTCTAGACTTCTGGTGGCTAAAGTTGCTAAGATTCATTGTGTCCCTCGGCAGCCCCTCTCATGGTCTTTATATAGGAGGCCAGGTCTGAAGAGATCTGTACGGGTACGTCTAGGTTAACAAAAGACCTAGCTCTAAACTTTCCTTGTTCGGCTCCTCTTCGTCTTGTTCTTCAAGGAATCCTCTTTGGCACCGTCCTAGTGGCCCACCTTGCCGTCGGTTGTCTTCGTGGGCCTCTTATTGGGCCGTACAGGATAGGGCAATGCCAGTTACCCGAAGGGTAATGCCCACATCAGTAGTCCCCGAGTGTCTAGCCGAAGATATTTTGGGTAGAGACTAAAGCATGCCTCCACCTAATGACCTTCTCCTTGATTGTTTTTGTTCATCTTGTAACAGCATCATCTTATTCTATCGGGTGCGCGTCCAGCGCTCCCGATAGGAGTAGCCCCCGAGTCTAGGTGTGGATGCTTGCAATCCGTGCGTAGACTCAAGTTGTGCCACTCGATGTCACCTTCTGCTGAAGCTTCCTGCAAGTCTTCGTGGGTCACCCGATACATTTGCACCGGGGCCCATATTCTTTGGTAAAGTCTCAACGCGTAAAGGATATTGAGTAACGTGCCTACCTTTTGCTTGGTTAACTGCCGATGGCAAAACAACGTTATCCTACACAGAATCAAGTCCCCGGGCATGATACTGGAGTGCGAAAAAGTTTTATCGGGTGCGCACTCAGCACTCCCGATGAGAGTAGTCCCCGAGTCTGGGCGCAGGTGCTTGCAATCGGGTGCAGACTCGAGTTGAATCTTTTGTTTAAACACTTCTTCAGACCCTTCTCCCTGGAAAATTCTTCGAGTCTTCTTTTTATCGGGTGCGCGTCCAGCGCTCCCGATGGGAGTAGCCCCCGAGTCTAGGCGCGGATGCTTGCAATATGTGCGTAGACTCAAGTTGACTACTCGACAGTTTCAATTCTTCGATTTCTCAACTAAGCTTTCACGACATCATTGATGACGTAATCACTGCCATGACCTGTCTGAAAAGACGTGACCTGACGGGCCCACCCTAGTTCTGCGCATGCAGTTTTTAGGAAATGACTACTGCATGCACATTGACCAAGGTGCCTCCTCGATTTCCGCACATCGTGGGAATAATGGTCCCCCGGTTCCGCTCTCCGCAGGGTGACACGTGTACGATTAGATCTCGTCCACCTCCCACGATGGCTTTAGGGTTACGGCCATGATCTTCCAGCGGTCTTATGATATAAATAGAAGGCCTTTGTCATTTTTACTTTTTACGCCTCTGTACTGCTCATCTTCTTTCTAGCCTTCCTCTCCACCTCTGTTCCTTTCCTTGAAAGCTCCGAATGCCATGGGCAAGAAGAAGAGTGCTAGTGCCTCGAGCATGACCAAGGTTAGCTGTGACTGGGGCGCTTCTACCATCACCAATTTCGAGGTGAGCAAGCTCCGCTCCTTCGGCTTCATCTCCTCTTCCGATGATGATATTCGTCTTCCAGGTCCTTCCTCTCGCCCAAATCCTCCAAAGGGCTTTACCGTCATGTTCGCCGCTTTTCTGTTTCGTGGGCTTTCGCTTCCTGCCCACGAGTTCCTTCGCTCCCTTCTCTTTTTCTACGGGATTCGGCTCTGGCAGCTGACCCCAAATTCCATTCTCCATCTTTCCATCTTTATCACCGTCTATGAAGCTTTCCTTGGCATTGATCCCCACGGGGGTCTGTGGAGGAAGATCTTCTATGTCAAGCGCCACAATGACAACAATGGCCCCCCCGTCGTTGGTGGCATTGGCTTTGTTGTCAGGAAAGAATTTGATTATTTCGACTACCCAATGAAGGAGTCTGTCCAAGGCTGGGGCAACAAATGGTTTTATCTGCGGGATATTCCGGTGTCTGGGCGGCGCTCCAACCTCCCTTCGTTCGAGGACGTTCTGGTAGCTCAGCCAAAGAAGTCCTGGCGAAACGCTCTTTCTCCCGAAGAAAAGGCGACTGCCGACAAGCTGTTCGACCAGGTCGTAGGTCTGAAGAACACGAGAGGCTTGACGATGTGCGACACCGAGGTAGTCTCAGTGTTCTTACAACATCGGGTGCAACCATTGATGTCCCGGCCCCACCAGTTGTGGCTGTATTCTGGCAAGAACGACAAGTCGAAAGTTAGCTCAACCGACCTGTCAGCCGATGTAACAACCCAATTTTTCAAACAAAGAAGAAAATGAATTTCCTTTGTCCAAAAATGAGAACCAACAAAAACTTTTATTAAATAAAGTACTAAGCATAGTGCTCATACCTAATGCTTGTGTTATCTCCATGATTGTTTGTTTGTTACATTGAACATTTCTTCCAAAACCCTAAAACCCTAACCATCTTAAAACAAAGTGGATCAAATATGAGAAACTAAAATAAAATAAAAGACATATGTGGGCATATAGCCCTAATATGTAAATCTTGACCCCTACCATTCTTACTTTTCTAAATGGTGGTGAACCATTGTAAACCCACTAAACCCTAAACCTCACCCCTCTTATCACCATCCTTTTAAAAACAAAATAAAAAAGAAATGATAATAAATATGAACAAGGCCTATGTAAGCCTATGGCTAATTTTGCAAATGATAAACTTTGCTTTGTCTACCTTTTGTAGATGATTTGATATACTTCAACAAACCTAACCTAGTGCTTACCAACCCAATTCATGTGAGAAACAAAAATAAGTTAAACATATGCATAGAGGCATATGTGGCACTTAGCCATAATATCAATTCTTGACCTATGCACCCACACTTTCCCCAAATGGGTTGAAGCTCTTACCAAACTCAATCTAACCCTAAATAGATCCTCACACATGCCCAATTGGGTCAAGTGAACCAAAATGGAAAAAATAGAAAAATTGCAATTCAACACACACATGTGCTTATGGACATTTTGCAAATCTTTGACCTAGACCAATTTGGCCTTCACCATTAGTTGTATTATGTTACTAAACACTTATTAACACTTTTGGAATCAAAGAAACTCAAATCAAATCAAGTTGGAACTGAAAATGTGATCACATGTAATAATGGTCAATTCTGCCAATTACAATCTGGTCACTACTTTGAACCCCTGGATTTCAAGATTTTCAAACCAAAAAAATCCAATTCTTTGCACCTCATCCAAGTACACATCAAGGTGAACAATTTTTGTAAAGACCACCATATCAAATTCATCCTGGCTCAAAAACTATGCTCATGCAAAGTTGAGACTTTTCAACAAATTCAACAATCTCACACTTTGCAAATTTTGCAATTCTTTTATTTTTAAAATTCTACCACCACCATTGAGTGTCTCTGGTCATTGGCAACCAATCCAAACCACCCATTTTCAAATTTTGGAAGTGCACAACATAGAGCAAGTTTGACAAAATTTTGGAATTTGCAAATAGGATCAAATCCAAACACTATTTCAAATAGTGTTTGGCAACCCTACCTCTCACACTTGAGCCCTACCCTGTCCCCTGGTCCCCTCTCTCTCTAACACCAGCATTAAAACCCTAGATGGAGGCCAAACCTAGCCATGGCAAGGCCATGCCAGCCATGTCCCCCATGGACATGCTAACCCTAGCTCCTCCCCTCTCTAGCTCGACCAACCCTGTCCCTCTGCTCCCCCTTGGTCCCCTGCGTCCACTGGTAGCCGCCGTTGCCGGAGGAGAAGGCCACAGCGACGGCACGCGTCGCGTCCAGAACGGCCCAGTCCATGCCGATCACGGCGTGGGAGCGCCCACGGACACGCCACGGCCACCTGTTGCCCCGACGAACGACGTCTCCCCCGGACCCCCTCTCTGCACCGTGAGCCTCGCCACCGCAACACGAACCCGCCAAACACGCCCCGTTGCTCGCGCGAGCACCGCCACCGTCGACATCGTCGCCGCTTCTCCGCACCCATGCCGCACGGCGTCGCCATCGCCAGCGCTCACCTGACAGTCCCCTACCTCGCCAGCATGCGCTCTAGCACCGCCTTGACGTCGCCTACCTAGCGCCAACCTCGCCTACCCCTCTCGCTCGCCGGAAACGCCGCGCCCTTGTCGACATGGTCGCAGACCCACGGCCACCTTGCGCGCCTATAAAAGGAGCAAGCCCCGACCCTCTCTCAACACACCAATCGACTCCCCTCCTTCCTCTCGCTCTCCTCGACCACTCCCTCATCCACATTGCACCTCCCTTCGCCGTAATTTGGCCGGAGTTCGCCATGGCAGTAGCTGAACGGAGGCGACGACTCCGACCACCTCAGCCTCTCCCACGACCCTCGTTCACCTTGCTGTTGTCTTCCACGCCAGTTGCCCGCCTCGCCGAACCTCGCCGGAGCGCCGGTAAGCCCCCAGCAACCCACCTCGCCGCAGCCAGGGTTTAACCCCGTCGATGACGACGACGACCCACGGCCGTGCGATCGCCTTTTGATCCAACGGCCCACCTCATCCCGTACCGATTCGGTGATAAAAACCCACTGATAGGTGGAGCCCCTTGTCAGGCGGCCCGTTGCGCGCTGAAGCGTAGCTGGGCCGGCCCGTTACACTACTAGGAAAAGGCCTAGCCGTAAGACTGCCAGCAGTGGCGCACCATGACTGCCGTGCGCCACTACTACTTAGCAGTGGCGCACCACAAAACGGTGGGCCACTGTTACAAAAGTAGTAGTCACTACAAGAAAAGTTCTGATAGACAATGTCTCAAAATCGTCCACTAAGGGGTATTTTTCGTCGCCTATGGGCCTAACCCGACGATATGGGTTCTGTTGTGGAAACTGCGTCAGGCAAAGTCCTACGACGATTTTTTCGGTCCATCGCGCTTGGGCGCCCTTCCGCCACGGAAAATCGGACCGTTGCCCAAGTGTTTCCGGGAGCCCGTTGACTGCTGACGTCATGCAAACTGACACGTGGCAGACGCCGTTAGCTGGCAGTTAACGGCGTTAACCGACTGAAACCCCGTGGTAGATGGTAGGCCCACACGAGGCCTGCCACGTCTTAAGCGGGCCGGGCCAGCTGACATAGTTTGACCGGTCAACTATATAGCTGGGCTGGTCCATTAGTTACGTGGGCCGGGCCTAACCTCTAAGGTTGACTGGTCAAAACTTAAATGGGCCGGCCCATTTAACATGTGGGGTCCACCTTACAGCAACTGGGCCGGCCCAAGAAGCAAGTGGGCCGGGCCAAAACACAGGTGGGTCCCACTTTCCTGTTAAAGGGCCGGCCCATTTAGTGTGTGGGGTCCACCATATAGCAATTGGGCGGGCCAAAAACACGGTGGGTCCCACTTTCCGGCTTAAAGGGTCGGCCCATTTAGTATGTGGGGTCCACCATATAGCAAGTGGGCCGGCCCAACAAGATAGTGGGCGGGCCAAAAACACAGTGGGTCCCACTTTCCCGGTTAAAAGGCGGCCCATTTAGTATGTGGGGTCCACCATATAGCAAGTGGGCCGGCCCAACAAGATAGTGGGCGGGCCAAAATCACAGTGGGTCCCACCGTCTGTTAAAAGGCCGGCCCATTTAGTATGTGGGGTCCACCATATAGCAAGTGGGCCAGCCCAACAAGATAGTGGGCCGGGCCAAAAACACAGGTGGGTCCCACTTTCCAGTTAAAAGGCCGGCCCATTTAGTATGTGGGGTCCACCATATAGCAAGTGGGCCGGCCCAACAAGATAGTGGGCCGGGCCAAAAACACAGGTGGGTCCCACCTTCCTGTTAAAGGGCCGGCCCATTTACCATGTGGGACCACCATATAGCAAATAGGCTGGCCCAACAAGATAGTGGGTCCCACTATCGTGTAACCGGGCCGGCCTACTAAAGAAGTGGGCTGGCCAAAAATGAAAGTGGGTCCCACACTACTGTACGTGGGCCGGCCCAATCTGTTGTAGTGCCCTACTTGTTTGACTAGTCAACTTGCATTACATTTCATGAGCCTAAAATCTGATATCAATGATACACACAATTACATACACAAATAAAACAGGTAGGAAAATTACAAGGCAATTAATGTGCCCAAACAAAAAAATTACATAGAATCATTGAGGACTTCTATTAGCATCATCAATAACACGTTGACATTTGGCAATCGCCTTGATTGAATCTTGTGTACTATTTGTCAACATATCAGCTACAGATCTTAAAGCAGCAATACCATGTCTTTTATAAAGTACAGCCTTGAGATATTTACTGTTTGATGAAAGCAATGGTCTAGGTTGACGGCTATGAGAAGATGCATCAGAAGAAATATCAGAACTTTTGTGGGCCTCACTTCTAATGAAGATTGCTTCATCACAATCGCATTACGATAATAATGCAAAAAGAGTTAAACGATGAACTATGCAAACATTTATTATGCAATGTAGATATAAGATAATAACAAGTTGCATAAATAAGACAATGTATGGAACTTGTACTAAGCACAAACTTACATCATAATGTTGCACAGGGTCGCTACAGATCCTTTTTTGGTGACTATCTTCTAATGATGACTGCTTCATTAAAACTGCATTACAGTAACATTGCAAACATAGTTACAACAATTAACTATTCAAACATGTATTACGCAATGTAGAGATCGAGATAACGACATGTAGCAGAAATAAGCACAAGATAAGATAAGATGCATGTACTAAACACATACTGGCTCGCTGCAGGTCCTTCTCTTGCGTGCACTAGTCGTGGTCAACATGCCTGTCATTTTAGGTTCAGCCATCAAGTGAAATGCTAATCCTCCTGCTCCATTGTCCTTAATCTGTGTTTAGATATCACATTTAAGACCAAGTCAGCTGGTTTCAAATAACAAAAAACTTGAGCTGCCAAATGAATAAGCCAATATTTACCAGATATCAGATTAAAACCAACTAGATGTTGCTTTGCATGAGATACGAATTTCAGACATTCAGATTTAGAGTAGGGTAATGCCAAGGTTTTCCACATAAAGTAAACTCGGCATTAAGAATGACCAAATGTCGTGTTCAAATCACCTTCAGTTTCTCCAAGACAAGCATATCAAATAGGCGAAGCATAGTAAAGCATGAATGGCATTGCTATGGCAGGGTTCCAAGTGTTAATCTCTTGCATAAGGAACAATGCATATAGGTTATAGATAATAACGGAAGTAAGCGCCAAAATTACCAACCAAGAACTCAGATTCCAACCTTCCCTAGCGTCCCACGTCAATGTTGGATGTTCTAATAAGTGGTTCGCATGATCAATCCCTAGGAAAAATAACATTGACAAGTCAGTCTACGATAATACAAAGACCAGACATGCACGCAGCAATAACTATATAAGCTAAAGACGAGGTATAAGAGCAAGCAGATTGGAAATGCACATAGCATGATTATAAAAGCAGTGTGAGAATAGCAGACACGAGAAAACAGCTAGCAGCTAGCGGTGAGCTAATGACGTGGTATAAGAACAAGCAGATTGGAAATGCCCATAGCATGACTATAAAAGCAGTGCGACAATAGCATGCAATACAAAAACAGTAGGCAGCAAATGAATGGGTATAAGGCTATAAATATGTGGATGCACACAGGTGTCAGTAGAATGAACAGGATGGTAGCGACTGGATAATGCTTTTGTACTGTACAATATTTAAACAAACTTCATGCGAAGCAACACATCAAGAAAGTTAACGGCATATGAGATCTGCAAATAACTACACAAAACATGGCTAAAGAAACACCGCGATCTAACGGGCCAGCGTACTAACCAAGCTGCGGCGGGGTGGACGGGGGCGGCAACTTGCATTCCAGTGGCGGCGAACGCGGAGACGATGAATCGACCCTGTTTCAGTAGAAGCGGGCGTTAGTGAAGCAGATCTGGTTGGCTGGCAAGGGATTCGGTGAAGTTGATACAGCCGCTGCGCCGAGGTAGTCGGTGGCGAGGTCGGCGGTGAAGCAGATCCGTCGGTGGCGAGGTCGGCGGTGAAGCAGATCCATCGGTGGCGAGGTCGGCGGTGAAGCAGATCCGTCGGTGACGAGGGCGGCGGGGGAGCGGATCAGGTAGGTGGACAGCCAACACGATCAAGGCTACGCCGTGGAGGAGTATGCCGGTGGCGAAGCAGATCTAGTACTGTAGAGAGTCAGAGCTTTGGCGTGTGAGAGTATTTTTGAGCTAATGGGGCGAATGGTTGGTGGGTGGGTGTGGGCCTGTGGGGAGGGTTCGGGATCTAGGCAAGATATTTCATTGTTACCGAATGAGCCCTCCATGGTCGGTGGGTTGTAGCTTCCGGACCAGGGTTAAAAGGGTAAAACTGGTCACGGGATTTTCGAATGGATGCGGCGGGATGATTTGGCGCGCGGTCGAAATTTTCAGTTTCAAGCTACGAGCAGAACGACAAAAATAATGTTCTTCCCCAGGGAGCTCTCATTTCTTCCTCTTCTCTTTCTCTCTCGAGTCTCTCCCACTCCTCCAGCTCCTCTCCCCCTTCTCTCCGGCGGCCTCGCCGGCCGGAGACGAGGCCGACTTCTCTCTGTATATTGTACACCCTCCGAACTAAATTAATTGATTCAACTTTCCTTAGACGTGTATGTATCTAGAGTAAAAACATGTGTGGATACATCCATATTTAGATAAGCAAAGTTGAGTCAGCTAATTTGGATCCGAGGGAGTTAGTGTTGTTGTAAGCTTAGATCCAGTGTTTCCCATGAGCAGAATGGCGCAATGGAGTCGGGGATCTCGTCATCGGCTTCAGATCTGGCCTATGGTGAATCTGGCGGATCTTGCCGGCCAAACCCCGATCTGGTGCCATCAATGTGATGGCGCTAACGGTGAGGCTTGCTTTGGTCAGTGCTTCAGATCTGGTCAATGGGGAAGTCAAGCTGCTAAAGTTCACAAGCTCGGGGCATACGACGGTGTCATCCGTCTTGCCCGTGCACATCTTGGCCTTTCAGCGGCCCTTCTCAGAGCCAATATGCCGTTGCTGAGGCCCTTCTTCTCCTTCGTCCTGGCGACTACCGGCGACACCGTCCCAAGTGGTGCGTCCCCGGCGACGGAGTTGCTGGAAAGGATGCGGAGCAGAGATCTGATGTGCGGTCGAGAAGGACTCGATTGATTTTCTTCTATATGTTTTGGGGTCCTTTTTGTAAAGTTGCAGGTTTTATTAGTTATTGTCTAGTACTTTTGGTCCTCTATGTAATTTTTTGGACTAGTTTCCATTGGCACTAATAAACTTGAATTTTGACAAGTTCACAGGGAAAAAAATTCCTTTGCACATATGGCCTATCATGTATAAACATTCTTGAGATTTAAACTATATGTAATGTGCCATGCATTAACCCTAAACCATATATATGTAACTAACCCTAGCTGATCAAACCCAACTTAATTAAAACAAATAACCCTAAACTATACGCATGCACTTTATGCGCATAGGCGCGGGTGCCTCTAATAATGTGTGTGCGCACTCGATCGATGATCCCTAAACCTTATACAACCCTGAAACCCTAATCCCTAATCCCTAAACCCTAAACACCCTAAACACTAAACCCTATACCCTAAACCCTAACCCTAACCCTAAACCTTAATTAAACCCTATATATAGGCCAACGACACTTAATTGTGCATCAAGTAGGCCAGGGGTGCCTCGCGGTCCTCTAATTAAATTAAATGTGCCATGCATTAACCCTAAACCATATATATGTAACTAACCATAGCTAATCAACCCTACTTAATGAAAACACATAACCCTAAAGTATACTAGCTATAACCCGATCTAATAAAAACATGCTCTATATATAGCAGCTAGCTAGCAAACCTTAGATTAACACCAATTAATATATACATGGCCTATATCGATCATGTTGTATAACATATCCCTGAGATTCATTAATTAATTATATAATTATCGTGATAAATTAATTAACTCTAATTTTGACAAGTTCTCTCGAATGAAAACACATTTGATTAAGTTGCCTCATAATATATATATAATTAGTGTGCATGCATGGCCTACCATGCATTCGTGCATATATTTTAATGCACATTTGAACATATTCTTGGGGATTTCAATCTCTCTCTCTCGATCATCTATATATCGTTGGTCGCCAAAAAAACACACATATATATGCATGCAATTTATGCGTAAAGGTGCGGGTGCCTCTAATAATGTGTGTGCGCACTCGATCGATGATCCTAAACCTTAAACAACCCTAAAACCTTAAATCTCTAATCCCTAATCCCTAAACCTAAACACCCTAAACACTAAACCCTAAACCCTAGACCCTAAACCCTAACCCTAACCCTAACCCTAAACCCTAGCTAACCCTAAACCCTAATTAAACCCTATGTATAGGCCAACGACACTTTAATTGTGCATCGAGCAGGCCAGGGGTGCCTCGCGGTCCTCTGATTAAATTAAATGTGCCATGCATTAACCCTAAACCATATATATGTAACTAACCCTAGCTAATCAACCCTACTTAATTAAAACACATAACCCTAAACTATACTAGCTAGCTATAACCCGATCTAATAAAAACATGCTCTATATATAGCAGCTAGCTAGCAAACCGTAGATTAACACCAATTAAAATATACATGGCCTATATTGATCATGTTGTATAACATATCCCTGAGATTCATTAATTAATTATATAATTATCGTGATAAATTAATTAACTTGAATTTTGACAAGTTCTCTCGAATGAAAACACATTTGATTAAGTTGCCTCATAATATACATATAATTAGTGTGCATGCATGGCCTACAATGCATTCGTGCATATATTTTAATGTATATTTGAACATATTCTTGGGGATTTCAATCTCTCTCTCGATCATCTATATATCGTTGGTGGCCCAAAAAACACACATATATACGCATGCACTTTATGCGTAAAGGCGCGGGTGCCTCGATCTAATAATGTGTGTGCGCACTCGATCGATGATCCCTAAACCTTAAACAACCCTAAAACCCTAAATCCCTAATCCCTAATCCCTAAACCCTAAACACCCTAAACACTAAACCCTAGACCCTAGACCCTAAACACTAACCCTAACCCTAACCATCTGCCCTAGCTAACCCTAAACCCTAATTAAACCCTATGTATAGGCCAACGACACTTAATTGTGCATCGAGCAGCCCAGGGGTGCCTCGCGGTCCTCTAATTAAATTAATTAAATGCGCCATGCATTAACCCTAAACCATATATATGTAAATAACCCTAGCTAATCAACCCTACTTAATTAAAACACATAACCCTAAACTATACTAGATATAACCCGATCTAATAAAAACATGCTCTATATGTAGCAGCTAGCTAGCAAACCGTAGATTAACACCAATTAAAATATACATGGCCTATATCGATCATGTTGTATAACATATCCCTGAGATTCATTAATTAATTATATAATTATCGTGATAAATTAATTAACTTGAATTTTGACAAGTTCTCTCGAATGAAAACACATTTGATTAAGTTGCCTCATAATATATATATATATAATTAGTGTGCATGCATGGCCTACAATGCATTCGTGCATATATTTTAATGTATATTTGAACATATTCTTGGGGATTTCAATCTCTCTCTCGATCATCTATATATCGTTGGTGGCCCAAAAAACACACATATATACGGATGCACTTTATGCGTAAAGGCGCGGGTGCCTCGATCTAATAATGTGTGTGCGCACTCGATCGATGATCCCTAAACCTTAAACAACCCTAAAACCCTAAATCCCTAATCCCTAATCCCTAAACCCTAAACACCCTAAACACTAAACCCTAGACCCTAGACCCTAAACCCTAACCCTAACCCTAACCCTAACCATCTGCCCTAGCTAACCCTAAACCCTAATTAAACCCTATGTATAGGCCAACGACACTTAATTAATTAAATTAATTAAATGTGCCATGCATTAACCCTAAACCATATATATGTAACTAACCCTAGCTAATCAACCCTACTTAATTAAAACACATAACCCTAAACTATACTAGATATAACCCGATCTAATAAAAACATGCTCTATATATAGCAGCTAGCTAGCTAGCAAACCGTAGATTAACACCAATTAAAATATACATGGCCTATATCGATCATGTTGTATAACATATCCCTGACATTCATTAATTAATTATATAATTATCGTGATAAATTAATTAACTTGAATTTTGACAAGTTCTCTCGAATGAAAACACATTTGATTAAGTTGCCTCATAATATATATATATATATAATTAGTGTGCATGCATGGCCTACAATGCATTCGTGCATATATTTTAATGTATATTTGAACATATATATTCTTGGGGATTTCAATCTCGATCTCTCTCTCTCGATCATCTATATATCGTTGGTGGCCCAAAAACACACATATATACGCATGCACTTTATGCGTAAAGGCGCGCGCAGTGCCTCTAATAATGTGTGTGCGCACTCGATCGATGATCCCTAAACCTTAAACAACCCCTTAATTAAACCTTAAATCCCTAATCCCTAATAATCCCTAATCCCTAAACCCTAAACACCCTAAACACTAAACCCTAAACCCTAAACCCTAACCCTAACCCTAACCCTAAACCCTAAACCCTAAACCCTAGACAACCCTAAACCCTAGCTAACCCCTAAAACCCTAATTAAACCCTATGTATAGGCCAACGACACTTAATTGTACGTGCATCGAGCAGGCCAGGGGGTGCCTCGCGGTCCTCTAATTAAATTAAATGTGCCATGCATTAACCCTAAACCATATATATGTAACTAACCCTAGCTAGCTAATCAACCCTACTTAATTAAAACACATAACCCTAAACTATACTAGCTAGCTATAACCCGATCTAATAAAAACATGCTCTATATGTAGCAGCTAGCTAGCAAACCGTAGATTAACACCAATTAAAATATACATGGCCTATATCGATCATGTTGTATAACATATCCCTGAGATTCATTAATTAATTATATAATTATCGTGATAAATTAATTAACTTGAATTTTGACAAGTTCTCTCGAATGAAAACACATTTGATTAAGTTGCCTCATAATATACATATAATTAGTGTGCATGCATGGCCTACAATGCATTCGTGCATATATTTTAATGTATATTTGAACATATTCTTGGGGATTTCAATCTCTCTCTCGATCATCTATATATCGTTGGTGGCCCAAAAAACACACATATATACGCATGCACTTTATGCGTAAAGGCGCGGGTGCCTCGATCTAATAATGTGTGTGCGCACTCGATCGATGATCCCTAAACCTTAAACAACCCTAAAACCCTAAATCCCTAATCCCTAATCCCTAAACCCTAAACACCCTAAACACTAAACCCTAGACCCTAGACCCTAAACACTAACCCTAACCCTAACCATCTGCCCTAGCTAACCCTAAACCCTAATTAAACCCTATGTATAGGCCAACGACACTTAATTGTGCATCGAGCAGCCCAGGGGTGCCTCGCGGTCCTCTAATTAAATTAATTAAATGCGCCATGCATTAACCCTAAACCATATATATGTAAATAACCCTAGCTAATCAACCCTACTTAATTAAAACACATAACCCTAAACTATACTAGATATAACCCGATCTAATAAAAACATGCTCTATATGTAGCAGCTAGCTAGCAAACCGTAGATTAACACCAATTAAAATATACATGGCCTATATCGATCATGTTGTATAACATATCCCTGAGATTCATTAATTAATTATATAATTATCGTGATAAATTAATTAACTTGAATTTTGACAAGTTCTCTCGAATGAAAACACATTTGATTAAGTTGCCTCATAATATATATATATATAATTAGTGTGCATGCATGGCCTACAATGCATTCGTGCATATATTTTAATGTATATTTGAACATATTCTTGGGGATTTCAATCTCTCTCTCGATCATCTATATATCGTTGGTGGCCCAAAAAACACACATATATACGGATGCACTTTATGCGTAAAGGCGCGGGTGCCTCGATCTAATAATGTGTGTGCGCACTCGATCGATGATCCCTAAACCTTAAACAACCCTAAAACCCTAAATCCCTAATCCCTAATCCCTAAACCCTAAACACCCTAAACACTAAACCCTAGACCCTAGACCCTAAACCCTAACCCTAACCCTAACCCTAACCATCTGCCCTAGCTAACCCTAAACCCTAATTAAACCCTATGTATAGGCCAACGACACTTAATTAATTAAATTAATTAAATGTGC
The DNA here is from genome assembly GCF_019359855.2 of Lolium perenne. NCBI lineage: Eukaryota > Viridiplantae > Streptophyta > Magnoliopsida > Poales > Poaceae > Lolium > Lolium perenne. The sequence goes on from NC_067244.2 coordinate 49,743,778, forward strand.
CATGCATTAACCCTAAACCATATATATGTAACTAACCCTAGCTAATCAACCCTACTTAATTAAAACACATAACCCTAAACTATACTAGATATAACCCGATCTAATAAAAACATGCTCTATATATAGCAGCTAGCTAGCTAGCAAACCGTAGATTAACACCAATTAAAATATACATGGCCTATATCGATCATGTTGTATAACATATCCCTGACATTCATTAATTAATTATATAATTATCGTGATAAATTAATTAACTTGAATTTTGACAAGTTCTCTCGAATGAAAACACATTTGATTAAGTTGCCTCATAATATATATATATATATAATTAGTGTGCATGCATGGCCTACAATGCATTCGTGCATATATTTTAATGTATATTTGAACATATATATTCTTGGGGATTTCAATCTCGATCTCTCTCTCTCGATCATCTATATATCGTTGGTGGCCCAAAAAACACACATATATACGCATGCACTTTATGCGTAAAGGCGCGCGCGGGTGCCTCTAATAATGTGTGTGCGCACTCGATCGATGATCCCTAAACCTTAAACAACCCCTTAATTAAACCTTAAATCCCTAATCCCTAATAATCCCTAATCCCTAAACCCTAAACACCCTAAACACTAAACCCTAAACCCTAAACCCTAACCCTAACCCTAACCCTAACCCTAAACCCTAAACCCTAAACCCTAGACAACCCTAAACCCTAGCTAACCCCTAAAACCCTAATTAAACCCTATGTATAGGCCAACGACACTTAATTGTACGTGCATCGAGCAGGCCAGGGGGTGCCTCGCGGTCCTCTAATTAAATTAAATGTGCCATGCATTAACCCTAAACCATATATATGTAACTAACCCTAGCTAGCTAATCAACCCTACTTAATTAAAACACATAACCCTAAACTATACTAGCTAGCTATAACCCGATCTAATAAAAACATGCTCTATATGTAGCAGCTAGCTAGCAAACCGTAGATTAACACCAATTAAAATATACATGGCCTATATCGATCATGTTGTATAACATATCCCTGAGATTCATTAATTAATTATATAATTATCGTGATAAATTAATTAACTTGAATTTTGACAAGTTCTCTCGAATGAAAACACATTTGATTAAGTTGCCTCATAATATATATATAATTAGTGTGCATGCATGGCCTACAATGCATTCGTGCATATATTTTAATGTATATTTGAACATATATATTCTTGGGGATTTCAGTCTCGATCTCTCTCTCTCTCTCGATCATCTATATATCGTTGGTGGCCCAAAAAACACACATATATATGCATGCACTTTATGCGTAAAGGCGCGGGTGCCTCTAATAATGTTTGTGCGCACTCGATCGATGATCCCTAAACCTTAAATTTAACAAACCCTAAAACCTTAAATCCCTAATCCCTAAACCCTAAACACCCTAAACACTAAACCCTAAACCCTAGACCCTAAACCCTAACCCTAACCCTAACCCTAACCCTAACCCTAACCCTAAACCCTAGCTAACCCTAAACCCTAAACCCTAGACCCTAAACCACCCTAGAACCTAAACCCTAACCTAACCCTAACCCTAACCCTAACCCTAAACCCTAGCTAACCCTAAACCCTAATTAAACCCTATGTATAGGCCAACGACACTTAATTGTGCATCGAGCAGGCCAGGGGGTGCCTCGCGGTCCTCTAATTAAATTAAATGTGCCATGCATTAACCCTAAACCATATATATGTAATAACTAACCCTAGCTAATCAACCCTACTTAATTAAAACACATAACCCTAAACTGTACTAGCTAGCTATAACCCGATCTAATAAAAACATGCTCGATCTATATATAGCAGCTAGCTAGCAAATTAAATGGTAGATTAACACCAATTAATATATACGACATGGCCTATATCGATCATATGTTGTATAACATCTCCCTGAGATTCATTAATTAATTATATAATTATCGATGATAAATTAATTAACTTGAATTTTGACAAGTTCTCTCGAATGAAAACACATTTGATTAAGTTTCCTCATAATATATATATAATTAGTGTGCGCACTCGATCGATGATCCCTAAACCTTAAACAACCCTAAAACTCCCCTAAACCCTAAACACCCTAAACACTAAACCTAGACCCTAAACACCCTAAACCCTAGACCCTAAACACCGTAAACACTAAACCCTAAACCCTAAACCCTAAACACCCTAAACACTAATTAAACCCTAAACCCTAGACCCTAAACACCCTAAACTAAACCCTAGACCCTAGCTAAACACCCTAAACACTAAACCCTAAACCCTAGCTAACCCTAAACCCTAATTAAACCCTATATATAGGCCAACGACACTTAATTGTGCATCAAGCAGGCCAGGGGTGCCTAGCTCGCGGTCCTCTAGTTAAATTAAATGTGCCATGCATTAACCCTAAACCATATATATAACTAACCCCTAGCTAATCAAACCCAAGTTCATTAAAACACATAACCCTAAACTATACTAGCTAGCTATAACCCGATCTAATAAAAACATGCTCGATCTATATATAGCAGCTAGCTAGCAAATTAAACGGTAGATTAACACCAATTAATTTATACGACATGGCCTATATCGATCATATGTTGTATAACATCTCCCTGAGATTCATTAATTAATTATATAATTATCGATGATAAATTAATTAACTTGAATTTTGACAAGTTCTCTCGAATGAAAACACATTTGATTAAGTTTCCTCATAATATATATATAATTAGTGTGCATGCATGGCCTACCATGCATGCATTCGTGCATATATTTTAATATATATTTGATCGAACATATTCTTGGGGATTTCAATCTCTCTCTCTCTCGATCATCAATATATCATTGTTGGCCAAAAAAACACACACATATACACATGCACTTTATGCGCAAAGGCGCGTGTGCCTCTAATAATGTGTGTGTGCGCACTCGATCGATGATCCATAAACCTTAAACCCTAATTAAATAAACCCTAATCCCTAATCCCTAAACCCCTAAACACCATAAACATTAAACCCTAGACCCTAGACCCTAAACCCTAACCTCCTAACCCTAAACCCTAAACCCTAATTAATCCCTATATATAGGCCAATGCCACTTAATTGTGCATCAAGCAGGCCAGGGGTGCCTTAGCTCGTGGTCCTCTAATTAAATTAAATGTGCCATGCATATATATATGTGTTTAATTTGGGGATTTTAATCGCTCTCTCGTATGTAGATCTCTCTCTACCTCTCTCTCTCTGTCTCTCTCTCTCTCTCTCGTTAATTGGTGGCCAACAACACACACATGCACTTTGTGCGCAAAGGCATGCGCCTCTAATAATGTGTGCGCAGTCGATCAATCTAGTTTTGATTAATCATAGCACACAAATAAAGAAGTTGTATTTGAATCCACACAACCTAATCTAAAACACATAACCCCTAACATGGCCTAATTAATTAACCCCTTCTCTCTACCTAATTAGTGGAAATTGCACAAAATCAAAAGGGGTCCCTCACTAATTGTGCATATCTGCTAGATTGTGATAAACTTTTGCCCCATATATATTTGGTGGATGGGTGCATCTTGGCATGTAAAACAATTAGTGTTTGCAAATGGCATTGTCAAAATTTATGTACAAATGATTTCTTTGCATCCAAAGTGCATAAAATGGGAGTTTTAATGAAGAAAGTACAAATAAAACAGCTCAACATGCTTCCACACCCCGATTTCCACACGAAGTAGAGCATATTTAAAGGATAATTCCAGAGTTTTACTATTTTTCAAGCAACTTTGCTAATTTTCCCCCACTCACATGACTTTATGTCGATTTAACGAAAATATGGCGAATTTAAACTACATGGGCGGGATAGTTTGAATTGTGCGCGCGGCAAAGGGAACCGCCTATTCCTCAACCTTGTGCACGGCAAATTACACACGCAACTCCATTAAACGCCACCTACCGACCTTAATTATCACCCCGGCGGCTCGGCCGCATGACCCCCCACCCACCCCTACACAACTTATCCCCGTCCGTGCGAAGAGCTTCCCCTCCCCGTCCCGTCCGTGCGAAGAAGAAGCTTCCCCTCCCCGTCGTTCTTCTCGAGACGCACCGGCGGTCAAGTTGATCCACGGTAGGGCTGCTATCTCTAGCTCAATCATGTATCGGGCAGGACGGCCTAACGATTTATATTTTCTTGATGCTGCTAAAAAAATTCGTCAGTATGCTCGAACTAATTGGCACTTTATAGTTTTCCGCTCGATTTGTCATCGATCAATTTGTTCATTTGCGTGGGCATATAGAGTCAGTTCTGCACTCGATCCGTTAATTTGCTGAAATGCCATGGCAGAGTTTTGTACACGATCTGTTTGCTAAAATGTCGATGGGCATTTTTTGTTTTGTACTAGACATGATTGCTGAAATGCATAATCATGTAGTATAGTTTTGTACTCGATGGATATACATTTCCTACTTCACCTTAAATTAATCACCAACCACTGTATCTCATAATTAAACAGATGGACAAAACTTGGATACTGCATGGACACTTATGTCCCCCTTCATATATAAATGGTGTTCAACCCTTTATGGGGTTTATTAGAGCTCATGAAGGTCACAACCTGGACGTGTATTGCCCGCGCTGCACATGTATGAATGGTGAGAAGAGGCCTCACCCTGTAGTGGCAGATCATTTACACATTTTTGGGATGGACCGCACATATGTTAGGCGGGTTTAGCATGGTGAACCATATAATGATCCTTTAGCAGGAGAAGCAGATCTTGCTCACACTGTATGTGTGCTGGCATATGTAGTTAATTATTTATATTGATGCTGCCGCTGTTTCAATCAATAGTTTGCATTGCTGTGCAAGGTTCTGTACTCAAATTTAACTTGTTGCAGATGGATGGACGGGAAGGAGAGAAAAAGCGCTTGCTTCAGGAAACGGGTTTCAGCTCTGGGACATGTGCTGTGCCAGATGAGAAGGTAAATATGTAAAACGGCATTTGTTCAGGTTGCATCCCTTAGATGTTTGTCTAATCGGTTGATGTACTAATTGCAGAAGCATAGAGTTGAAGAGGTCTCTCAGTTTGATGGGAGATTTGAAGATGAATCTCAGTTTGATGCACCTGTGGATGGTACTAATGACGAGCCTTTCATAGACGAAGGTCCTGCACCTGAGATTATCCAGCCTACAGAAGGAGGCCGTGGACCGAGTACACAGCTTTGCGTTGAAGTGGATGCACGCCCGGAGATCATCAGGGGCGTCCGGGTAGTCTCAAGACCCCCCAGCCCTGATGCACCTGTGGATGGTACTGATAACGAGCCTCTCATAGACGAAGGTCCTGCACCTGAGATTATCCAGCCTACAGAAGGAGGCCGTGGACCGAGTACACAGCTTTGCATTGAAGAGGATGCACACCCGGAGATCATCAGGGGCGTCCCGGTAGTCTCAGGACCACCCAGCCCTGATGCAAAATGTTGAGCTACTTTATGATTCGTACTCTTATGTTCTGGTGCTGTAGTATGTTATGATTTGTACGCCTTTGGCGCTAGATTAAGCATTCAGTGGATGATCGCGTTGCAAAATTCGACACCCACACAATCAGTTCATCGTATGAGTAGTAGCACAATTACTTCTACAGCGATTCCTGCCAGCGCATTAGTTGGTAGCATGAAACACTTTCAGGTACTCCCCTCTGATTCATATTAATTGACTCAATTCTGTCTAGATATGGATGTATCTAGATGCATTTGTTAACTAGACTAACAAACTTGAGTCAGTTAATATGAATCCGTGTAAACCGCCCAGTCCTCGAGCAGCTAGTTTATTGACTCTGGACTCCAAGCCTCTCGCGGCAAGCCATCGACGAAGCTTTGACCAGATCTTGGCCCGCAATTTTTTGTGTGTGGCGAATAGAAAAGCTTTGACCAGTTCCTCTCGGGATGCAGCACGCCGGTGAGCTTGCACGGTTGCCATGAGCACTTTCCGGCGGAACTTCCTCTTCAGCGCCCTCAAGCCGCTGCTGCGAGACAGCACGCAGTGCCTCGAGGTGGACGGAATTCTGGATCTCAGGGCGGGGGGTCCGCATCGTCCGGGAACGATCTCCAGCGGGTTAACGAGGACATGCATGGCGGCCAGGGGATTTGTTTTTTTTTTTTTGGTTTGAGCTTGGGATTTGGGGTTTTTTCGGATAGGGGAGGAGGAACCGAGGAAGAGGAAGGAACAGCCGCGTGCTTGGCGCGTGGCGGTGTGCTTGAATTTCGAATTTTTGTGAAATGTTTCATTTCCCCGCTACAATTCGGGGGTTTCTTGACGCGCCAATGCGTCCCGCCGGGCAGCTTCAAGTGAATTTGGGGTGCCACGCTATGGGCCCTAGTTTCAGTGAGACATGTAATGACTATAGTCACATCAGTAAGTTCACTGTGTAATAAAATATGTTACCCCTCCCCTTTATGTAGCACCCCTTCTCTCCCGATCGAGTGACTATTGCCGACGGATGCAAGCCGCTAGCTCGATCCCCTCTTTTCGCCTCCACCGTCCAGGCATCCAGCTTGGAGGGGCAAGCTGCATCTAGACCAAGCGGATTAGGTAGGACTAGTAATGTTCTTTCATTTCTCGAGATCGGTTCTTTTTTCCTCTCCTCGATATCTTGCACATCTCTTTCCTATTCTGGGCGAAGGGGTGTCTTTCTGGTCACCCTCGAGCTAGGAGTGATTGATGGGGGTGGGGGGCGGGGGCTACCTTTGCTTGGATTGGGGTGTTCTTCCTTTATTTGTCGACATTTGCAACCTTTGTAGTTTCTGCTGATCCTCACTGTATCTTTTGTTAGCTTGTACAGGAAAGGTAAGACCTCGGCGGTGGGGGCAATGGAGCGTAAGGTCACCACGCATGTGGGCAGTTGGCTGAGCCTGAGCTGCGTCCCCAGCCCCGCGAAGCAGGTACTCCGTTTGCTTATCCACTCTTTACCTTTTAAGTGTCTCTCTGCATCCTCAATCTGTTCCTGTTCTGGAATATGCTTAAAGTAGCACATGTCTTTAGGTGTTTGTGCGTAAAGCCTCTGTGACACCATGCTCTATATTCTCTGTATCAGGTTGGTACCTCCAGGTTCCGTGCTGAGGCTATGGGGAACGAGAATAGCGCCCCACCTGCTGCAGGAGCATGGCCCGATCTGCAGCACAAGAAGCGAAATGCCACTGCCGAGCTGGGCAGGGACCGCCCAGGGGTAATTTTTTTAACCAACTTACCATGATGTAGTCTGAATCTGATACTCCCTCAGATCCAAATTAATTGACTAAACTATACGTAGATACGGATGTATCTAGATGTGTTTTAGCTCTAGATACTACTGCCTCCATCCCAAAGCTTTGGGCTTATATTATTTTTAGAAAGTCAAACTATACCATGTTTGACTAAGCTTTTACCAAAAATCAGTAACATGCAAAATACAAAATTAATATCATTAAATAGATAATAAAATATATTTTCCTACGGTATCTACACAGTATTATATTTGTTGATAGAATGTTCTAAAATTTTGGTCAAACTTTGCTTGTTTTGATTTCTCAAAAATAAATAAGGCTTAAGCTTTTGGATGGTGGTAGTACATTCATATCTAGACAAAGCTGAGTTAACTAGTTTTTTGTCTGTCCTTAGCTAGTGTTCATGCTGCAAAAGGCTAAGAGCATCCACTATATGCATCAGTCTATCTCATACAGTAATTCAATATCACTGCTGAGGTCTGCCTTTTGTTTTGCTATTCATATGCAGACTGAAACTTTAGGGCCTTTACTCAAAAGGAAGATCAAAACTGCGGCTGATCAGGCTGCCAGTATGTTGATGCCGCCCCCATCTTCTAAATGCCTCTACAAGCACAAGGCCACGCGCCAGCTGGGTGGTGATCTTTTAATGAATATGGTATATTTTCTTAATCCACAAAACATGCCTTGATTTTTCTCTGTTTATTGTCGGTTTTTTCTATGCTTGCCAAAAGTTTACAACAACAACAACAACAACCAAGCCTTTCAGTCCCAAACAAGTTGGGGTAGGCTAGAGTTGAAACCCATAAGATCTCGAAGCCAAAAGTTTAGAAACACCAAATTCGTTTGCTTACAATCATCATACAGTAATGTTCATCTACTCCAGTTCCCCTAACCCAACAAAAAATGATGTTAATTACGATTTTTAGATTAAAAGAGCACCATTAGGCGCTGTTAATTACGACTTTGAGATTAAAATGTCATTTGCAATTGTTAATTACAATTTTGAGACAAATGGTTAGTTTAACCTCGATCTCTTCTGCTCTCCATTTATCCCAACCGAACAAAAATTTAACCATTCCATTCCTCTGAAATGGAACCATTCCATTCCATTCCACGCTGTTTCAGAACCGAACACACCCTTGCATTGTTGTGAACTGTTGTCCATACACGGCCATACCCTTCCACTTACACCCGCACTATTTGCATCGATCTGTCTCGAGTCATTCAATATCACCGCTGAGATCTGTTCCCATTCTTATGCAGTCTGAAACTGTTGGGCCTTTACTCAAGTGGATGAAAAATCATGCTTATGATGAGGCTGTGAGGATGTTGTTGCCGGCACCATCTTCTAAATGCCTCTACAAGCACGAGGCCATGGGCCAGCTGGGTGGTGACCTTTTAATGAATCTGGTATATTTTCTTAATCCACATACATGATTTCATTATTATCTGTTTAATTACTGTTGGCTTTGTCTAATGCTTACCAAAAGTTCAGAAACTCTTGCATTTGCTTACAATCATCATACACTAATTTTTCACTTTTCAGTCTATCTCATCCAAGATATAAACTGTTGATTTCCATTGGCTTCTTTTGTAATCATTTGCATTGTTGTCGACTGTTCTCTATGCACAACCCTATTCTTCCACTTACACCCGCACTATTTGCATCAGTCTATCTCATAGATTTATTAAATATCAATGATGAGTTCTGTTGCTATTCATATGCAGGATGAAACTTCTGTGCCTCTACTCAAATGGATAAAAAATGATCCCGATGAGGCTGCTTTGTGAAGACGATGGTGCCGCCACCATCTTCTGAAAACCTCCTCAAGCACAAGGCCACGGGCTAGCTGGGTGGTACCCTTTTCAAGAAGGTATATTTTCTTAATCCTCATACATGATTTGATTTTTGTCTGTTTATTGCCGGCTTTGTCTAATGCGTAACAATAGTTCAGAAACACACACACCTATTCTTACACTTACTTCCAGCACTATATGAATCATTGTCTCATAGATTCATTTTATATATCACTGCTGATGTCTGTTGCTCTTCAATTTTCATATGCAGACTGAAACTGCTAACCCTTCATTGGTCAAAAGGATTGCAACTGCTGCTGATGAGGCATCTGCAGAGGCTGCCACCAAGTTACTGTCAGCCCCACCTTCTGGATGCTTATATAAGCTCAAGTCCAAGGACCAGCCGGGCCGTAACCATCCAAGGGTTCGGGTATATTTTCTTAACACACATATACATGCCATGATTTATGTCCGATATTATCACCGAAGCTCTGTCTAATGCTTGTTGGAATTCGGAAACACCAAATTAGCATGCTTATATTCATCATACAGTAATTTTTCACTGTGTAGTTTGTAACATAGTGTTATGCACTCGCTTGTCAACATTTGCATTGCTCTGAACTATGCACTTTACACAACCTAATTCTTCCACTTACATTCAGCGCTACGCACCAGTAGTACCTCCCATGTTTCCTTCACCATCCCGATGCCGAGCTTGCGGGAATATGGCGGGCCCATGTACATACCCCGCATATAACACCTCCTATGGCTCTATCTACCTTTCTAGTAGCTCCTTCACAGATTTACAGGTATGTATTCTCAGTGGTTTAGCATGAATTGGCATATAGTAAAGTCTTGTTTTTAGTCTTCCTGCTTCTTACATTTGTATCAATTTTCACATGCAGATCGTACCTTGTGAACTTCGTCCAATGATTAACCAGATGTGTCCGCATGAAGGGTCTTTCACTATGCATGGCAATGGCAAATTGATGAACACCTACACGGTCTATGAGGTGTATGTCTACAAGACGCAGGCCATCACATATTTGTATGGACATGATTGGAGAAAGTTTGCTTTTGACTACGGTCTCGAAGAAGGGCGACGAGTGAGGATCAGAAACTCAAACGGGCAGATATACGTAACTGCTTATAGAGTTGGAGACACTTCCAAATATATAATATGTAACTTTTTTCTACTCATATCTTTTGATAACTGTTCTGAGCAGTTGTTCTAAACCATTCCCTCTGTTCTAGCTTGCTGGGTTTAACATGATCAAAGCTGCAGATCCCCTGATGGAACATGAGCGGATGTCACAAAGGGCAACCACACCAGCACCGGCACCGGCTTCCCACTCTCCTGCATCAGCACCGGTTCCTGTACCAGCTCCGTTCTTGCATCTACCCAGCAGTCCCCTACATCAGCATTGGTTCTGTAGAGGCCCCATATACTACACCTGCCCAGCAGGCTCCCGCATCAAGATTTGGTTCTTCTAGCTGCACCGTTTATCGCACCTCGCCAAACAGTCTCCTGCATCAGCACCGGTTCCTCTAGAGGCACCGTTTATCGCACCTCGCCCGGCAGTCTCCTGCATCGGCACCAGCTCGTGTACCAGCCCAGGCTCTGCACTGTCCCAGCCAGATCACCGAGGTCTCCGCTCATTGCCGTGGCCACCCGTGTGGTGACCGGGACGCATCCGAAGGCTATGTTCGTGAGTATATGACAGCATAACTGCTCTTATCTTGATGTCTTCTCTGCTCAAAGTCTCACATGGTTCAGTGCATTGGTGCCATTGACTAATTTTTGGTGGTATCTCTTGCTTTGAATCAGAAATTGCCTAAAAGTATCTCCAAGGATCTCAATGCTGGCCGAAGGGGCAAGATATCCCTCGTCATGGAGAGTGAAGGTCTCACCGTGGAGGGACGATACACCGTCAGTCCCACAGATGGCCGCTTGGCTGTTACTTCCGGGTGGAAAAAGTTCATTGATGGTGCCAAACTTCGCATTGGATCAAAGTTGAAGGTCAAGATCTTTCGATGCCGCTGTGACATGCTGGTCATAAAGTTCGCGGTTGTCTATTTCTGTTGCCCCATGAGCCCTTAGCAAATGCATTTGTAGTTATACTTATATAAGGTTATCTTATCTGAACTGCTAATTAATTGTATGGGTGGTAAAACTCTGGCAAGCTTTTGCTCTTAGCAAGTATGTATGTATGATCAGCTATTATGATAACTAATGTTTGTGTTCATCTTAATTTGCATTTCCGTTTTAGAAAAAAACTTAATTTCTATTTTGGCTGACCTGTTAGAGAACTATCAGATTGAACCCACAACATGATTCAAATAGATTCATTACACCGAGCCACATGTCTTGACCTTGCTATACACTACTTCCATTAATCAGTGCAAGAAGGCTTACCTGAGCTGCCTGAACCATGGCAGATTCAAATCCACCTTATCTATCTAGAAATACAACCTTTGCAGAAAGAGGATTTGCAGTATGGGGAGGCTGACATTGGGGACCCACGAGCCAGCAGCGTCGTCAACGTTTTAAAGGTGGCAGGAGATCGAAAGAAAAAATAAGCCAAAAATCAGTTGGTAAACAAATTCAAGAAAAGAAACATTTACCTTTCTGAGAGGATGACATGCGGGACCCATGAGGAAGCAGCATCCTCAACTATTTCAAGGTGGCAGGGGATCAAAAGAAAAAAGGAAATAGCCGGAAATTAATTAGGGTCAAAAATAAATCCATCAAAGGAAACTTTTATTGTTCATAGAGGATGACATGTGGGACAGACTTGCCAGCTGCGTCGTCATCGTTTCAAAGGGGACAGGGGATCAAAAGAAAAAGGCAAATAGCCAGAAATTAGGGGAAAAAAATAAATCCAACAAAGGAAACTTTTATTGTTCATAGAGGATGACATGCGGGACCCATGAGCCAGCAGCTTCCTCAACGTTTCAAAGTCGGCATGAGATTGAAAGAAAAAGGCAAGTGACATAATATCAGGAGCCAAAAATAATCCAAGAAAAGAAACTTTATTGTACATAGAGGATGACATGCGGGTCCCATTTTGTAGCAGCGGTCTCAACGCTTCCAAGGCGGCACAGGACCGAAAGAAAATGAAGTAGCCGTAAATCAGGATGTGAAAAAAATCCAAGAAAAGAAAGATTTCAATTGGGCTGTATCTGGACATCTGGGCCTTCGAACTATCCTGCTGGGCCTTTTGACTCGTACAATTTCAGCCCACTCCAAAACAGGAAAGGTCGGATTTTTCTCAAAAAAAAAAAAAACAGGAAAGTCCTATGCTTCGCAAAAACAAAAAACAAGGAGATTCAACATATAAGTTTGTTTATGTAGATATAAAGATTTAATTTATCCGTTTGCAATAGCTCAGAGCGAAATACAACGTTTATTGTCTGCAAAATAAAATATCACATGTTTCTTGTACAGGGAGGCTGACATCGGGGACCCATGAGCCAGCAGCGTCGTCAACGTTTCAAAGGCGGCAGGGGACCGAAAATAAAAAAAAGCCAAAAATCAGTTGGTAAAAAAATACAAGAAAAGAAAACATTTATCGTTCTGAGAGGATGACATGCGGGACCCATGAGGCAGCAGCATCCTCAACGTTTCAAAGTCGGCATGAGATCGAAAGAAAAAGCCAAGTGACATAATATCAGGAGCCAAAAATAATCCAAGAAAAGAAACTTTATTGTACATAGAGGATGACATGCGGGTCCCATTTTGTAGCAGCGGTCTCAACGTTTCCAAGGCGGCACAGGACCAAAAGAAAAATGAGGCAGCAGCATTCTCAACAATTCCAAGGCGGCAGGGGATCAAAAGAAAAAAAAGGAAATAGCCAGAAATTAATTAGGGGTCAAAAATAAATCCACCAAAGGAAACTTTTATTGTTCATAGAGGATGACAGGTGGGACCGACCTGCCAACAGCGTCCTCATCGTTTCAAAGGGGGCAGGGGATCAAAAGAAAAAGGCAAATAGCTAGAAATTAGGGGTCAAAAATAACTCCAAGAAAGGAAACTTTTATTGTTCGTAGAGGATGACATGCGGGACCCATGAGCCAGCAGCTTACTCAACGTTTCAAAGGTGGCATGAGATCGAAAGAAAAAGGCAAGTGACCAAAATATCAGGAGCCAAAAATAATCCAAGATTTATTGTACATAGAGGATGACATGTGGGTCCCATTTTGCAGCAGCGGTCTCAATGTTTGTAATGCGGCTTGAGATCAAAAGAAAAAGAAAGTAGCTAGTAATTAGGGGGTGAAAAAAATCCAAGAAAAGAAAGTTGATGGACATAGAGGATGACATGCGGGTCCCTTGAGCCAACAGCTTACTCAACGTTTCAAAGGGGGCAGGGGATCAAAATAAAAAGGCAAGCCAAAAATCAGAGGGTGAAAAAACATCCAACAAAGGAAACTTTTATAGCACATAGAGGATGACATGCGGGTCCCATGAGCCAGCAGGTTCCTCAACGTTTCAAACGTGGCATGAGATCGAAAGAAAAAGGCAAGTGACCAAATATGAGGTGCCAAAAAAAACTCCAAGAAAAGAAAGTTGATTGCTCATAGAGGATGACATGCGGGTCCCATTTAGCTGCAGCGGTCTCACTGTTTGAGAGGCGGCAGGGGATCGAAAGAAAAAGGCAAGTGACCAAATATCAGGAGCCAAAAATAATTCAAGAAAAGAAAGTTTTATAGTCCATAGAGGATGACATGCGGGTCCCATTTAGCAGCAGCGGTATCACCGTTTGAGAGGCGGCAGGGGATCGAAAGAAAAAGGCAAGTGACCAAATATGAGGTGCCAAAAAAATCCAAGAAAAGAAAGTTTTATAGTACATAGAGGATGACATGCGGGTCCCATTTAGCAGCAGCGGTATCACCGTTTGAGAGGCGGCAGGGGATCGAAAAAAAAGGCAAGTGACCAAATCTGAGGTGCAAAAAACATCCAAGAAAAGAAAGTTTTATAGTACATAGAGGATGACATGCGGGTCCCATTTAGCAGCAGCGGTATCACCGTTTCAGAGGCGGCAGGGGATCGAAAAAAGGCAAGTGACCAAATATGAGGTGCCAAAAAAAACTCCAAGAAAAGAAAGTTGATTGCACATAGAGGATGACATGCGGGTCCCATTTAGCAGCAGCGGTCTCAACGTTTCCAAGGCGGCAAGGGATCAAAAGAAAAAGGAAGTAGCCAGAAATCAGGGGGTCAAAAAAAATCCAAGAATAGAAAGAATTTTGGTTCATAGAGGATGACATGCGGGACCCATGATCCTGCATCGTAAACGGCTCGATCGGAGAACGTTGAACGAGATGGCGCGATCGAGAAAAAAAACAATGCCAGAGAGGCTGCCATCTGGGCCCTACATCCCTCGGCGGTGCGGATTTGCGTTGACTCGGCCGGCGAACCCGAGATTTCGAGATGCACCACGTCCCGGGCCACCATACGCGACGTTTTGGCCGCTTTCGTCGGGCTAGGTGGCCTCAAAAACGAGAAAAAAAAAGTTTTGACATGCACCACGGAGGGACCCAAAATCGTCGGCCATGGTACACCAGCAACCACGGCGCGACTTCAACTTCGTCGGCCATGGCAACTTTTCTTGTAGTGAGTGGCGCACCTCGATTGTGGTGCGCCATAAGTAAGTGGTGACAGGAGTCCAGCTCCTCCCCCAAACTAGTAGTGGCGCACGCCTCTGTGGTGCGCCACTGCTACATTTCTTACCTATGGCGCATGTTTGTGAGGTGCGCCACTGCTAGGACGTGTCCAGAGCCCGTTTAGAGATGATAGGCTTAGCAATGGCGCACTTAGGTGGTGCGCCACTGCTACATAGGTTACCTATGGCGCATGTCATTATGTGCGCCACTGCTAGGGGGTGGCCAGAGCCCATTTAGAGATGAGAGGCTTAGCAGTGGCGCACCACGTAGCAGTGCGCCATTGCTATGTCACCCTAGCAGTGGCGCACGGCTGGGTGGTGCGCCGCTGCTAACCTAGGACCATTTTCCTGCTTTTAACCCCTCCACTCACATGTGCCACCCACTTTCCCCAAACACTATTCCACCACCACCTCCCACCAAATCTGGATCTGGTCGTGTTGCCCCTCCTTCCCACCTCATTTTCACCTCTTCATTCACCAAAATTAAGTTGGTAAACTTAATTTTCTTCATAGGTAAGTAATGGTGAATCTTTCTTAGCTCAATACCCTACTCAATCTCAACTTTTTACCTCATCCAACACTCTAGGTCTCGCCGTATCGGTAACTTTGTTGGTTTTATGCTTTGTGTGAGACCAGTTCCGATATGATCGTCTTGCACACGTGCATGTGTGTTGTATGCGAAGCCTCCGGATCCATGTGTGTGTTGTATGCGAAGCCTCCGGATCCACGTGCTTGTGTGTTGTATGCGAAGCGTCACGTGCATGTGTGTTGTATGCGAAGCCTCCGGATCAACATGTGTTGTATATGCGAAGCCTCCACACATGTGTTGCATGTTTTTTTGTTTGCAGGGATTTGAAATGCGATGGAGTTGCCAATATTTTGCCGAAACGTTGATTCATTTCCGTTTCGGCGAATGTTGGGCATACTACGCATATACATATGTCCTATTTTTAGGGAAGGTCATGCCAAAATTTTCTTTTGGTATGCTAAGATATCCATTTTCTCTATACCTGCAGGCGACCATGGTCCGCATGATGAGCGAAGGCGTTGTGGCTAGGTTTTTGAAAACCGCGACAGCCGAGATGATTAGAAATAACCAAAAGGAGATAAGATGTCCGTGTCGAAGATGCAAGCTGACGAGCCTTATGGACCCTAAAGCCGATATGGTGCGGGACCACCTTCTCATGCGTGGTTTCATGGATGGCTATCGGTGGGAAGGCGACGAAGATGATTATGAATTTGTCCATGGGATTTCAACAACAAATAAGGAAGGAGGTGATCAGGATGTAGAAGATCTCGGACATGATCAGGATGTAGAAGATCCCGGAGATGATCATGATCACAATGTAGGAGATCCTGGACCTGATGATGAGGAAGATCAAGATGGAGGTCATCATGACGATCATGAAGATGAAGACGATGGACCATCGTCGATGGACTGGGTGCAGGACCCTTATCTTCAAGAGCTGCTTCTCAAGCAGACGAGTAACGCAAGAGCTGCCGCCCGAGAGAAAGCCAAGATGGATCAACTGGAGGTAGACGCGGTTACTCCATTGTATGAAGGATGCAGGCCGGAGGATACCCGCCTGAAAGTAACGCTCATGGCTCTGGAGATGAAGGTAAAGCACAGAATGACGGACACATCCTTCAACGACAACATGTTATTCTGGCAGGAACGTCTTCCCAAAGGTAACACGTGTCCGACTAGTATCGAGGAGGCCAAGAAAATCGTGTGTCCTCTAGATTTACCGCATGTGAAATACCATGTGTGCTTGAACGATTGCATCATTTATCGGAACGAGCACGCGGAGTGTACCATATGTCCGGTGTGCGGCGTCAGTCGGTACAAGAAGGGGAAGAAAGCTCCTCGGAAGGTGGTGTGGTACTTTCCGATCACTCCTCGTCTGCAGCCGTATTTCGCGGATCCTAAGCAAGCAAAGCTAATGCGCTGGCACGCGGAGATGAGGAAGGGAGAAGATGACGCAGATGATCCGAAGAAAAAGAAAAAGGATAGGATGTTGAGACACCCTTCGGATGCTAGCCAGTGGAATGCGTTGAACCTCGAGTACCAAGAATTTGGGGACGGTCCTAGGAACATAAGGCTGGGAGCGAGCACTGATGGAGTCAATCCGTTTGGCAGCCAGAGCAGCACGTGTAGCACCTGGCCCGTGTTTGTGTGGATGTACAACCTCCCCCCTGGTTGTGCATGAAGAGGAAGTACATTCAAATGAGTATGCTAATTGAAGGGCCGAAACAACCAGGGAACGACATCAATCTGTATATGGGGCTTCTGAAAGTGGAGCTAGCCACGCTATGGGACGCGCCTGCCAACACGTGGGACGCCGCCGCAGAAGAATATTTCCCTATGAGAGCCGCGTTGCTCATGACGGTGCACGACTTTCTCGGTTACGGATATGTCGCGGGGCAGGTGGTCCACGGATTCAATGCATGCGTCAGGTGCATGGACGACACAACGTACCGCCAGCTAGATAGAGATCCTGGGTCCTCGAAAATGGTGTTCATGGGACATCGAAGGTGGCTTCGCGAGGACGACCCATGGAGGAAACGCAAGGATCTGTTCGATGGTCAAGACGAACCACGAAGACGGCCACGTACGAGAAGCGGCGAGCAAATAGACGAGCTATTGAAAAATTGGAAAGAGTGCCCACCGCCGGGAAAGAAGCGAAAGGCGCCGGAGCCGCTGCTTAAGGTATGGAAGGCGAGGTCTGTTGTCTGGGACTTGCCGTACTGGAAGATCCTCCGTGTGCCTCACAGCCTTGATGTCATGCACATCACGAAGAACGTGTGCGAGAGTCTGCTTGGTACCCTCCTGTTGCGGTCAGAAACCCACCGGCGAGCAGCGAAGGGCAACACAGTAGAGCCGGGAACAACTTAGGGCTGCGGCTGGCCCTGGTCCCTCCGAGCGACGGCCCGCAAAGCCTCCGGCACGCACGTCCGATGCTGGTGTAAGGGCGTGCCACCTGACCTATACCTGGTCAGGAAGGTGATGGAGATGCCTCGCTTAGTTTCCTGCATGGCATACACGTAAACATTAAATACGAGCCTCGATCGGCTCTCAGGTTATCCTGTGAATCGGCTCAAGGAGCCGATCCACCCATGATTCGCACGAGGTGTACGAATATATGGTGGTCCTGCTTGATCAAGATAAAGCTGAAACGATCTACGACGATTTAGGGTTTTCACCGCATAATCGGATCATCCTACTCACGATTGGGCCTCGCGGTCACGTACGGTGATCGTAAGCCGATCCTAGACAAGGCCTAAAAACCAACACGAGGTTGATCCCCGGAACATCCTGTCTAGGGCTAGCAAACTACACCCCACGCGTCGCTGGATCCTCCAACCCTTTGTAAGGCCTAACTATTGCAGATATTAAACTAATCCTTGAAGAACAAGGAGAAACCGTAACGGATCGGATCTACTAAATAATGATCAAGCGGGGTGCCGCCCCTACACCTAAGATAGGTGTAAGGGCGGCTAGATGTCTAAGGGTTGCACTGCGACAGCATATGATACGAAGAACAATGCTAACCCTAACACATCTAAGATAACTACGTTGCTCGCCATCAAAAAGGCTTCAGTACGAGCAACGCATGGCAACGAATAAACTTGTACTGCCTAGATCGCAAGATGCGATCTAGGCAGCATGATGCTTACCCGGAAGAAACCCTCGAGACGAAGGAGTTGGCGATGCGCCTAGATTGATTTGTGGTGAACGATGATTGTTGTTTATTTCGTAAACCCTAGGTACATATTTATAGTCCGTAGACTTTCTAACGTGGGAATAATCCTAACCGTGCACGAGGCAAACTCTAACTAACCGACACGTAATCTACTATGTTACAGATACACGGGCAAACTAGCCCAAACTTTGCATAACAGGCCGATTCACGTCTTTCTTCCATGTATATTCTTCAAATCCATCTTGATCGCGGCCCACCTCTGACTCGGTCAAATTCTGGTGATAACACATGCCCCCCTGGTTTTGGAATTGATAATTCCAAAATCACTCTGCTTTTTCTTCGTCGGGTCATGTCGTGGCAGAACCGTCGCAGTATCCTTCATCATGATGCCTTGCCTTCTCAACTTCTCCGCGTGACCTGGCTATTTTTTTTTCTAGGCACCACTTCCTCGGAAACTGCTGTGGCATTGAATTTCCACTATATCCCCTTTTATTTAACCGCTCCAAACAGTTTGCTTCCGCATCCCCTTCGCATTAGCACTCCAAAAACCCTCCTGCGCCACCATGTCTTCTTCCTCCTCTGCTCCATCGGATCTTTCCACCCAGTCCTCCTCTTCCCGCGAGCCGACACCGGAGCCGAACCCGGCGGAGGTCCATGCGGCCAACACCCGCCGTGCCATCGAGGCCAGGGAGGAATCCAGCCATGATTTCTCCGTCTGGTCAGAGGACGACAAGTCCTTGACCGACGGGGAAAGTGACCTCCGCTTCCTCGCAGACGGGGAAACGGAGGAGGAGAGCGATGACGATCGCTTCTCCTGCGACGACTTCACCTCTCCCGAGGAGGAGGAGGAGGAAAAGGAGGAGGAAGAGGAGGAGGACGACACCTCCTCCGACGAGCCGCCGGCCAAACGGTTCTGCCCCTGGCCGGGGAACCTCAGCGACTTCGACAGCGACGACGATGACGCTGACGAGGAGGATGAGGACAATGAGGGCCCGGCCGGCGGCCGCTGGAGCAGCGACGACGAGCCCGCCAGGAGTAGCGCCGACAGCGGCGACGACGGCGACGACGAGGGCAGCGACGGCCCGTAGATAGGACCATTAGCATAGGATCAGTAGTAGTAGACGGGGCAATGTATCCCCCAGTACTTCCTTTTGGGAGCAATCAGCTCTTTATGTAAGAAATCTTGTTTTATCAATGAAGAATTTCCCCAATTTGATTTTGCCGATTTCCTTTGAGCCAATTTAGCCGATTTCCCCTCATACTGATTTTGCCGATTTGTCTACTTAGCCAATGCTTAATGAGCCGATAGCAACGCATCGGTCCTTCACAAAACCATCCTTCAATTCTTCAGCTGATGCCCTTGAAATCTGGTGGATAATGTAGAGTTTCCAAGAAAGCCTTTAAATTTCTCCCACCAACTCCAGCGATCCTCTTCTGCGAGCATTCATCATTTTATGAAGAAGGTTGTGACGAAGGATCAGCCGATGGTACCCCAATCGGCTCCTAAACAGAGCATCTACCAGGCGAGCTGCCCCCCGAGCCTTAATCAAGGCGAGAATATCGGTGAGGATGCACAAATCAGACCAAGGGCCTTGAACTCAGGCAATTGAGACAGCCACTATGCAGAAGTCCTATGAGCGTAGCTGAGACAGTGGTCAACTTAGCCAGGCCGACAGTAGATGCACTAGAGCCGATCACCTCTCCTCCCTTGAAAGCCGATATATTTCTTCTGACAGTACTGCTGAACTGGCATAAAGGGTTGAAAATCCTCGAAGAGAAGGTTCAGGCACCAGAATCGGCCCAATGCAGCTGAGGAAGCTCTCATTGTTTACTCCCTCGAGGAAGCAGCAGGCCCCACAGCTGAACTGGACTTGGTGAAGATCCGCGCTTTGAACACACAGCAAATAGATCCTGTGTAGCCGCGTCTTGAACTAGAGTCGATGTCCTTGCATCGGCTGTATATCATGAAATTTTTTTTTACTGGCCGATTTTTTCTATCGGCCCCCAACATTTCACTACACACACGTTCATCTGCACATGTTCATCTGATTAGGTGCCCCCCGAGCCGAATCTGTCAGGGAACTGCAGATATCGGCTCTGTAGTTAACCAAGGCACATGTATTTGCACGTCGGCTCTGGTAGGACCAATGTTGATTCTTCCTAACTCATCAGCCGACGTAAAGCCGCTGCCCAGTAGATCGATGTTGAACACAAGCAGAACATGTGGTGAGGATAATTTTGGCCGATTGCTGGAATCGGCCTCCATATTAATAGAAGCGCTCAATGAAGGTTTTGTAATGTTCCTTCATAGATCTTTGGGGCCGATCCCAAGGATTGGCCTCGCCACGTTTGCTCATCGGTTTTGCTCTTGCTACATGGTCAGGCCAGTGGATAAGACTAGCCTAACCCTGCCCTTCGTCACGTTGATGTGCTCGCAGTCGTCAAAATTGGGTGCCTCGTGTAATCCTGGAGCACTAAACTCCGTCGGAAGGACGAGCACCATGTTTGTGCCAGCCGATGTCTCATCATCGGCTTTCTTTTGCTTGGGGCGCCACTCCATTTTCCGTGGTCGACCCTCTTCATCCAGGGTTTGCTAAATTTTCGCTGCTAGATCAGGCCGCGCCTTCCTTAGCGTGTGCAGGTATAACCTTTCGGCTTCCTCCAAGCCGCGCAATCGCTGAACCCTACGCTTTTGGGAACGGCTGAGTCCATCAGGGCACCACCTTGGTCGGTGGTACCTGTCTTCTTCTTCTTCTCCCTCGTCTTCCAAATCCTCGAGATCTTCCATCCGAGGGGACTCAGCGTGTTTGCTTCGAGGTGGGAGAGGCCCTAGACGTTTGAACACGGACACGTTAGCTGCATCCTTCCTCTTCTGTCTACATTCTGGGCAGTTGCCGATTGTAGGCAATCGGCTCATTCCTGAATCACAGCAGTGTCTGAAGAAGGGACAGTCCCAGTGCCTATCTTCGTCGTCTTGCTCCCTCGATTCTTCCTTGGCACGGCGCTCGTACTCCTCCTCATCGCGATCATGCCGACGATGTCTCCTGGCGTCCCTAGCCAGACGGTCTCTATCATCATCATCGCTGGATCGTCGGCGTTGGCTATATTGACTCACATACTTATTGAGGAGGTGGTCAGAGAGAGGTCGCTGATATCTTATGTTCTTCACTTCTCCCTCTGTGACGTAGCGCTTGCCATCGTGACGGAGCCGATCGCGTGGAGCGGCCTCCTCCGTGTCCTTGCTACGAGAGCAGCTGCCCTCGTCTCCATCCTTGCCAGAGTGGTGCCCAGGTCCTACCATGTTGATGCTGAACGAGGATCCTGGCTGGCAACCTTCAGGGTAAGTGCACTCCACCATGTTAACGGCGGGAAAGGGGTGGGTGTCAACCTTCATGGCGTACTGGTTGAAAATCAGACGTCCTTGTTCTATCGCCATTTGGATCTGCTGACGCCACACCCTGCAGTCGTTGGTGGCATGGGAGACCGAGTTATGCCATTTGCAGTATGGCTTTCCGTTCAGCTCCTGTACCGTGGGGATTTTGAGGCCTTCGGGTATCTTCAACTGCTTCTCCTTGAGTAAGAGGTCGAAGATTTGCTCAGTTTTAGTCACGTCAAAATCGAACCCTCTGGGCGGACCTGGTGGCTTAACCCATTTGCAGGACACGGGGGTTGCCCCCCGAGTCCATTCAGCCACTGCTACCTCTTGATCTCCCGCAGAGCCTTCGTCTTCATCTGCCTCAACCAGGACTACCGCCCGCTTGAATTTGTCCTGGTACAAGTCCGGATGGCGCTGTTCATATGCTGACAGTTTCTAAACCATGTGCGCCAGTGAAGGGTAGTCTGCTTGGGAGGCCATATCCTTGATTTGTGATGCAAGGCCCACCACTGCCAACTCGACTGCTTCTTTTTCAGTCACACGAGCCGAATAACATCGGTTCCTCAGATTTCTGAAGCGCTGGACGTATTCTGCCACAGTTTCTCCACGCTTCTGACGTATCTGCGCCAGATCGGCAAGGCCAGACTCGGAAGCTTCTGAGTGGTACTGCATGTGGAACTGTTCTTCCAACTGCTTCCAAGTCCGGATCGAGTCTGGTGGCAACGAAGTGTACCATCCGAAAGCCGATCCCATGAGGGACTGTGCGAAGAACCTCACGCGTAGTGGATCCGACGCTGAGGCCGTTCCTAGCTGTGCCAAATATCGGCTCACATGCTCGATGGAGCTGGAACCATCTGATCCACTGAATTTGGAGAAATCAGGGAGCCGATATTTGGGTGGTAGCGGGACCAGTTTGTACTCATCGGGGTACGGCTTGGAATAGCCGATTGTCCTCCTTTTCGGCACCATGCCGAACTGATCTCTCAGTATAGTACTGATTTGATCCGCGGTGCTGGCTGCAGGAGTCGAACTCTGAAGATTCGCCGGGGTGGCGTACTTAGCCAGCCATGCTTGCTTTTCCAGCTCTGAGCCAACTGCAGGAGCTGAGCTCTGGAGGTTCGTCGGAGTGGCATACTTAGCTAGCCACGTCTGCTTCTCAAGATCTGTCGCTGACGTTCCTCCCGCTTTTCCAGAAGTCCCTGCTATCGCGGCCTGGTTTGTGAGCGCCCAGTTACCGCAGTCTGGCACATATGTGCACATGTACCCGTGAGGGACCTCCTTAGGCGCTTCATGCAAGAACTGGCCGTCACTAGGGTCACCACCGATCTTGTAGACGACGAATGCCGGTGAATTCGGCACTTCTGGTGCTGCCAACGCAAATGGCAGCGGTGGACGGGACTGGAGTGGCATCTCTCCTTGGTATGTCCCGAGAGCTGGTCCTGACGGAGAGTACTGGTGCCTCATGATCTCCTGGATCACCCGAAGAGCGACACGCTCCAAAGTGTTCACCAGGTTCTCAGAGTGGCGGTGCAGCGAGTGAGCCACCATGTAGTTAATCTCCTGACGCAGGGACCTGGTGCGTTCCTCTGACGGGGCGGACAGGTCTATTCCATCGAGCGCACCATCAGGCGAGAACCCTTTCCACCTGATGCCATGTGAACGGGTTCTGTGAAAAGAGCCGATGAGGTCGGCTTCGGGGATCGCTTTGACCTCGTCATACTTCTTCTTGAGCTCGTCGGTCGGATCCTCGTACGTGACTGGAGTGCCGTCCGCCATCTCAGATGTAGATGGCGATGTGGTTGATGTAGAAGATTGTCCCACCGGGCGTGCCAGAATGTGTTGCGGTCAGAAACCCACCGGCGAGCAGCGACGGGCAACACAGTAGAGCCGGGAACAACTTAGGGCTGCGGCTGGCCCTGGTCCCTCCGAGCGACGGCCCGCAAAGCCTCCGGCACGCACGTCCGATGCTGGTGCAAGGGCGTGCCACCTGACCTATACCTGGTCAGGAAGGTGATGGAGATGCCTCGCTTAGTTTCCTGCATGGCATACACGTAAACATTAAATACGAGCCTCGATCGGCTCTCAGGTTATCCTGTGAATCGGCTCAAGGAGCCGATCCACCCATGATTCGCACGAGGTGTACGAATATATGGTGGTCCTGCTTGATCAAGATAAAGCTGAAACGATCTACGACGATTTAGGGTTTTCACCGCATAATCGGATCATCCTACTCACGATTGGGCCTCGCGGTCACGTACGGTGATCGTAAGCCGATCCTAGACAAGGCCTAAAAACCAACACGAGGTTGATCCCCGGAACATCCTGTCTAGGGCTAGCAAACTACACCCCACGCGTCGCTGGATCCTCTAACCCTTTGTAAGGCCTAACTATTGCAGATATTAAACTAATCCTTGAAGAACAAGGAGCAACCGTAACGGATCGGATCTACTAAATAATGATCAAGCGGGGTGCCGCCCCTACACCTAAGATAGGTGTAAGGGCGGCTAGATGTCTAAGGGTTGCACTACAACAACATATGATACGAAGAACAATGCTAACCCTAACACATCTAAGATAACTACGTTGCTCGCCATCAAAAAGGCTTCAGTACGAGCAACGCATGGCAACGAATAAACTTGTACTGCCTAGATCGCAAGATGCGATCTAGGCAGCATGATGCTTACCCGGAAGAAACCCTCGAGACGAAGGAGTTGGCGATGCGCCTAGATTGATTTGTGGTGAACGATGATTGTTGTTTATTTCATAAACCCTAGGTACATATTTATAGTCCGTAGACTTTCTAACGTGGGAATAATCCCAACCGTGCACGAGGCAAACTCTAACTAACCGACACGTAATCTACTATGTTACAGATACATGGGCAAACTAGCCCAAACTTTGCATAACAGGCCGATTCACGTCTTTCTTCCATGTATATTCTTCAAATCCATCTTGATCGCGGCCCACCTCTGACTCGGTCAAATTCTGGTGATAACACCTCCTCAACATGCCAGAGAAGACCAAAGATGGGCCGAAAGCAAGGTACGACTTGCAATCAATTGGGATCAGGGAGGAGCTTCACGCGGGACGCCCTAATGATGACGATGATGATGATGACGATGACGATGATGAGGCGGAGGACACGCAAAGTCGTCGCAAGGGCAAAAAGGCCAAATAGATCGAATATTACTGCCCCCCCCCCGCGTGCTTCACTCTAAGTCAGAAGGAGATCGAGCAGTTTTTTGACTGTCTCCTAGGAGTAAAACTTCCTTACGGTTACGCGGGGAAGATAAGCAGGTACCTAGACAAAGCGAAGCAGAGGTTCAGCGGGATGAAGTCTCACGACTGTCACGTGCTGATGACGCAGATACTTCCGGTTGCAATCCGTGGGATCATGGACGCGCACGTCCGTGAAACGCTTTTTGGCCTATGCAACTTTTTCGACGTCATCTCTCGGAAGTCTGTTGGCGTGAGGCAACTTAGAAGGCTACAAGAAGAGATCGTGGTGATACTGTGCGAGTTTGAGATGTACTTCCCGCCCGCATTCTTTGACGTTATGGTGCATTGATGTCTACGCCCTCCTCCTTTTCCTGTAGACAGTGTTGGGCCTCCAAGAGCAGAGGTTTGTAGAACAGCAGCAAGTTTTCCCTTAAGTGGATCACCCAAGGTTTATCGAACTCAGGGAGGAAGAGGTCAAAGATATCCCTCTCATGCAACCTTGCAACCACAAAGTAAGAAGTCTCTTGTGTCCCCAACACACCTAATAGGTGCACTAGTTCGGCGAAGAGATAGTGAAATACAGGTGGTATGAATATATATGAGCAGTGGCAACGGCACCGGAAAAGCGCTTTGCCCAGGACAGTAAACAAGCAGTAGTAACGCAGCAGTAGTAACACAGTGAAACAGTAAACAAGCAATAGTAACGCAGCAGTAGTAACGCAGTAAAACAGTAAACAAGCAGCGATAGCAGTATTTAGGAACAAGGCCTAGGGATTAGACTTTCACTAGTGGACACTCTCAACATTGATCACATAACAGAATAGATAAATGCATACTCTACACTCTTGTTGGATGATGAACACATTGCGTATGATTACACGAACCCTCAATGCCGGAGTTAACAAGCTCCACAATTCAATGTTCATATTTAAATAACCTTAGAGTGTAAGATAGATCAACAACTAAACCAAGTACTAACGTAGCATGCACACTGTCACCTTCATGCTAAGAAAGGAGGCATAGATCACATCAATACTATCATAGCAATAGTTAACTTCATAATCTACAAGAGATCATAATCATAGCATACGCCAAGTACTAACACGGATGCACACACTGTCACCATTACACCGTGCAGGAGGAATAAAACTACTTTAATAACATTGCTAGAGTAGCACATAGATAAATTGTGATACAAACACATTGCAATCATAAAGAGATATAAATAAGCACTTCACTATGCCATTCATAACAGTGAATAAGTATTCTGTGAAATATAGCCTAAGAGACCCACACGGTGCACACACTGTCACCTTTACACACGTGGGACAAGGAGTCTCCGGAGATCACATAAGTAAAATTCACTTGACTAGCATAATGACATCTAGATTACAAGCATCATCATATGAATCTCAATCATGTAAGGCAGCTCATGAGATTATTGTATTGAAGTACATAGGAGAGAGATGAACCACATAGCTACCGGTACAGCCCCGAGCCTCGATGGAGAACTACTCCCTCCTCATGGGAGCAGCAGCGGTGATGAAGATGGCGGTGGAGATGGCAGCGGTGTCGATGGAGAAGCCTTCCGGGGGCACTTCCCCATTCCGGCAGCGTGCCGGAACAGAGACTCCTGTCCCCCAGATCTTGGCTTCGCGATGGCGGTGGCTCTGGAAGGTTTCTGTGGGTTTCGTCGAACTGGTCGATGTTTTTAGGTCAGGGACGAATATATAGGCGGAGAGGCGGCGCAAGGAGGCGGCTGGGGCCCCCACACCATAGGCTGGCGCGGCCAGGGGGCCACCCGTGCCGCCTTATGGTGTGGGCCCCCTGTTGCCCGCCTCCGACTCTCCTTCGGTGTTTCGGAAGCTTCCGGGAATTCTAAGACTTTCGGTGTTGATTTCGTCCGATTCCAAAAATATTTCCTTACTAGGATTTCTCAAACCAAAAACAGCAGAAAACAGCAACTGGCCTTTCGGCATCTCGTCAATAGGTTAGTTCCGGAAAACGCATAAAAATGATATAAAGTGTGAACAAAACATGTCGGTATTGTCATAAAACAAGCATGGAACATTAGAAATTATAGATACGTTGGAGACGTATCAGCATACCCAAGCTTAGTTCTGCTCGTCCCGAGCAGGTAAAACGATAACAAAGATAATTTCTGGAGTGACATGCCATCATAACCTTGATCATACTATTTGTAAAGCATATGTAGTGAATGCAGCGATCAAAACAATGTATATGACATGAGTAAACAAGTGAATCATATAGCAAAGACTTTTCATGAATAGTACTTCAAGACAAGCATCAATAAGTCTTGCATAAGAGTTAACTCATAAAGCAATAATTCAAAGTAAAAGCATTGAAGCAACACAAAGGAAGATTAAGTTTCAGCGGTTGCTTTCAACTTGTAACATGTATATCTCATGGATATTGTCAACATAGAGTAATATAATAAGTGCAATATGCAAGTATGTAGGAATCAATGCACAGTTCACACAAGTGTTTGCTTCTTGAGGTGGAGAGAAATAGGTGAACTGACTCAACAATAAAAGTAAAAGAATGGTCCTCCATAGAGGAAAAGCATCGATTGCTATATTTGTGCTAGAGCTTTGATTTTGAAAACATGAAACAATTTTGTCAACGGTAGTAATAAAGCATATGTATCATGTAAATTATATCTTACAAAGTTACAAGCCTCATGCATAGTATACTAATAGTGTCCGCACCTTGTCCTAATTAGCTTGGACTACCGGATCATCACAATGCACATGTTTTAACCAAGTGTCACAAAGGGGTACCTCTATGCCGCCTGTACAAAGGTCTAAGGAGAAAGCTCGCATTGGATTTCTCGCTATTGATTATTCTCAACTTAGACATCCATACCGGGACAACATAGACAACAGATAATGGACTCCTCTTTTATGCATAAGCATGTAACAACAATTAATAATTTTCTCATATGAGATTGAGGATATTGTCCAAAACTGAAACTTCCACCATGGATCATGGCTTTAGTTAGCGGCCCAATGTTCTTCTCTAACAATATGCATGCTTAACCATAAGGTGGTAGATCTCTCTTACTTCAGACAAGACGAACATGCATAGCAACTCACATGAAATTCAACAAAGAATAGTTGATGGCGTCCCCAGGAACATGGTTATCGCACAACGAGCAACTTAATAAGAGATAAAGTGCATAAGTACATATTCAATACCACAATAGTTTTTAAGCTATTTGTCCCATGAGCTATATATTGCAAAGGTGAAGAATGGAAATTTAAAGGTAGCACTCAAGCAATTTACTTTGGAATGGCGGAGAAATACCATGTAGTAGGTAGGTATGGTGGACACAAATGGCATAGTGGTTGGCTCAAGTATTTGCGATGCATGAGAAGTATTCCTTCTCGATACAAGGTTTAGGCTAGCAAGGCTATTTGAAACAAACACAAGGATGAAGCGGTGCAGCAAAACTCACATAAAAGACATATTGTAAACATTATAAGACTCTACACCGTCTTCCTTGTTGTTCAAACTCAATACTAGAAATTACCAGACCTTAGAGAGGCCAAATATGCAAACCAAATTTTAGCATGCTCTATGTATTTCTTCATCAATGGGTGCAAAGCATATGATGCAAGAGCTTAAACATGAGCACAACAATTGCCAAGTATCACATTATCGAAGACATTTATGCAAATACTACATGTATCATTTTCCAATTCCAACCATATAACAATTTAACGAAGAAGAAACTTCGCCATGAATACTATGAGTAGAGCCTAAGGACATACTTGTCCATATGCTACAGCGGAGCGTGTCTCTCTCCCACACAAGCATGATGTAATCCAATTTTATTCAAACACAAACAAAAATAAAAGCATACAGACGCTCCAAGTAAAGCATATAAGATGTGACGGAATAAAAATATAGTTTCAGGGGAGGAACCTGATAATGTTGTCGATGAGGAAGGGGATGCCTTGGGCATCCCAAAGCTTAGACGCTTGAGTATTCTTGATATATACAGGGGTGAACCACCGGGGCATCCCCAAGCTTAGAGCTTTCACTCTTCTTGATCATAGTATATCATCCTCCTCTCTTGACCCTTGAAAACTTCCTTCACACCAAACTTCTCATAAAGTTCATTAGAGGGGTTAGTACATAATCAAAAACTCACATGTTCAGAGGTGACACAATCATTCTTAACACTTCTGGACATTGCTCAAAGCTACTGGAAGGTAATGGAACAAAGAAATCCACCCAACACAGCGAAAGAAGCAATGCGAAATAAAAGGCAGAATCTGTCAAAATAGAACAGTCCGTAAAGACGAATTTTTAATAAATAGTTCCGTTGCTCAGATCAGAAAACTTAAAACTAATGAAAGTTGAGTACATATCTGAGGAACACGCACGTAAATTGGCATATTTTTCTGATTTTTCTACAGAGAAAACAGCCCAGATTCGTGACAGATAGAAATCTGTTTCTGCGCAGAAATCCAAATCTAGTATCAACCTTCGATTAGAGGCTTCACTTGGCACAATCAAAACACAAAACTAAGATAAGGAGAGGTTGCTACAGTAGTAAACAACTTCCAAGACACAAATATAAAACAAAGTACTGTAGCAAAATAACACATGGGTTATCTCCCAAGAAGTTCTTTCTTTATAGCCATTAAGATGGGCTCAGCAGTTTTAATGATGCACTCGCAAGAAATAGTATTTGAAGCAAAAGAGAGCATCAAGAGGCAAATTAAAAACACATTTAAGTCTAACATGCTTCCTATGCATAGGAATCTTGTAAATAAACAAGTTCATGAAGAGCAAAGTAACAAGCATAGGAAGATAAAACAAGCATAGCTTCAAAAATTTCAGCACATAGAGAGGTATTTTAGTAACATGAAGATTTCTACAACCATATTTTCCTCTCTCATAATAACTTTCAGTAGCAACATGAGCAAACTCAACAATATAACTATCAAATGAAACATTCTTATCATGAGTCTCATGCATAAAATTATTACTACTCCCAACATAAGCATAGTCAATTTTATTAGTTGTAGTGGGAGCAAATTCAACAAAGTAGCTATCATTATTATTCTCATGAAGTGTTGGAGGCATAGTATAATCACAACAAAATTTACTCTCCATAGTAGGTGGCACCAAAAGACCACTATCATTATAATCATCATATATGGGAGGCAAAGTATCATCAAAGAAAATTTTCTCCTCAATGCTTGGGGGACTAAAAAGATCATGAAAACCAGCTTCCCCAAGCTTAGAACTTTCTATATCATTATCAACAATGGTGTTCAAAGCGTTCATACTAATATTACTACCAGCATGCAAATAAGATTCCATAGGTTTTTTAATTTTCGCATCAAACAATCCATGTTTTAAATCAGGAAATAGCATAAGAAGCTCATTTTTGTCCATTATGCCAAACTAGTGTAAACAAGAAACAAAAAGATGCAATTGCAGGATCTAAAGGAAATAGCTTTGAGTACTTACAACGGCGGAAAATAGCTTGGTAGCCGAGGTCCGGAGTGTGAGTACCTTTTACCTTTCCTCCCCGGCAACGGCGCCAGAAAATAGCTTGATGTCTACGCCCTCCTCCTTTTCCTGTAGACAGTGTTGGGCCTCCAAGAGCAGAGGTTTGTAGAACAGCAGCAAGTTTTCCCTTAAGTGGATCACCCAAGGTTTATCGAACTCAGGGAGGAAGAGGTCAAAGATATCCCTCTCATGCAACCCTGCAACCACAAAGTAAGAAGTCTCTTGTGTCCCCAACACACCTAATAGGTGCACTAGTTCGGCGAAGAGATAGTGAAATACAGGTGGTATGAATATATATGAGCAGTGGCAACGGCACCGGAAAAGCGCTTTGCCCAGACGATAAACAAGCAAAGAGTAACGCAGCAGCAGTAGTAACACGGTGAAACAAGAAACAAGCAATAGTAACGCAGCAGTAGTAACGCAAGAAACAAGAAACAAGCAGCGATAGCAGTATTTAGGAACAAGGCCTAGGGATTAGACTTTCACTAGTGGACACTCTCAACATTGATCACATAACAGAATAGATAAATGCATACTCTACACTCTTGTTGGATGATGAACACATTGCGTAGGATTACACGAACCCTCAATGCCGGAGTTAACAAGCTCCACAATTCAATGTTCATATTTAAATAACCTTAGAGTGTAAGATAGATCAACAACTAAACCAAGTACTAACGTAGCATGCACACTGTCACCTTCATGCTAAGAAAGGAGGCATAGATCACATCAATACTATCATAGCAATAGTTAACTTCATAATCTACAAGAGATCATAATCATAGCATACGCCAAGTACTAACACGGATGCACACACTGTCACCATTACACCGTGCAGGAGGAATAAAACTACTTTAATAACATTGCTAGAGTAGCACATAGATAAATTGTGATACAAACACATTGCAATCATAAAGAGATATAAATAAGCACTTCACTATGCCATTCATAACAGTGAATAAGTATTCTGTGAAATATAGCCTAAGAGACCCACACGGTGCACACACTGTCACCTTTACACACGTGGGACAAGGAGTCTCCGGAGATCACATAAGTAAAATTCACTTGACTAGCATAATGACATCTAGATTACAAGCATCATCATATGAATCTCAATCATGTAAGGCAGCTCATGAGATTATTGTATTGAAGTACATAGGAGAGAGATGAACCACATAGCTACCGGTACAGCCCCGAGCCTCGATGGAGAACTACTCCCTCCTCATGGGAG
Organism: Lolium perenne; assembly: GCF_019359855.2. Classification (NCBI taxonomy): domain Eukaryota; kingdom Viridiplantae; phylum Streptophyta; class Magnoliopsida; order Poales; family Poaceae; genus Lolium; species Lolium perenne. The sequence goes on from NC_067244.2 coordinate 49,775,584, forward strand.
CAGCAGCGGTGATGAAGATGGCGGTGGAGATGGCAGCGGTGTCAATGGAGAAGCCTTCCGGGGGCACTTCCCCGTTCCGGCAGCATGCCGGAACAGAGACTCCTGTCCCCCAGATCTTGGCTTCGCGATGGCGGCGGCTCTGGAAGGTTTCTGTGGGTTTCGTCGAACTGGTCGATGTTTTTAGGTCAGGGACGAATATATAGGCGGAGAGGCGGCGCAAGGAGGCGGCTGGGGCCCCCACACCATAGGCTGGCGCGGCCAGGGGGCCACCCGCACCGCCACCCGCACCAGCCTATGGTGTGGGCCCCCTGCTGCCCGCCTCCGACTCTCCTTCGGTGTTCCGGAAGCTTCCGGGAATTCTAAGACTTTCGGTGTTGATTTCGTCCGATTCCGAAAATATTTCCTTACTAGGATTTCTGAAACCAAAAACAGCAGAAAACAGCAAGTGGCCTTTCGGCATCTCGTCAATAGGTTAGTTCCGGAAAACGCATAAAGATGATATAAAGTGTGAACAAAACATGTCGGTATTGTCATAAAACAAGCATGGAACATCAGAAATTATAGATACGTTGGAGACGTATCATGCATCTGCTGGTACATATCGTGGAGGATATCATCCAACTGGGGCCGACGTTCCTGCACAGCATGATGCCGTTCGAAAGGATGAATGGTGTCATCAAAGGGTACGTTCGCAACAGGGCACGTCCAGACGGAAGCATAGCCAAGGGCTTTCTGACCGAAGAGTGCATCTCCTTCTGCACGAGTTATCTAGAAATCGAGAATCCCGTCGGTCTGCCCGTAAACAGGCACCTCGGGACGCTCGCTGGATAGGGTCACCGCGAGGGTAGCCGCGAAATGCATGTCGACTTCAAGGGTCGAATCGCCGACTTTGAAAGAGCAAACCTAGTCGCGCTACAACACATAGACGTGGTCGATCCTTGGGTGGTAGAGCACAAAACCTTCATCGCCACGACGTACAATGATCAGGGCCAACAGAGGACGGACAGAGATATAATGAAAGAGCACAACTCAACCTTCACGCGGTGGTTCAAGTAGAAGATGCTGACGTACCCTATAGACGAGGATTCTTCTGCGGAAGAAAAACTCATCTTTGCCTTGTCACAGGGCGCCGAACACAACCTGATGACATTTCAGGCGTACGATATCAACGGCTACACATTCTACACCGAGGAAAAGGACATGAAGAGCGATTATCAGAACTCCGGGGTAACGATGGAGTCCTACACCGGTGACATCAAGCAGAGATACTACGGAAAGATCGAGGAGATCTGGGAGCTAAGCTACGCCGGAGAGAATGTGTCGATGTTCCGTGTCAGGTGGGCCAAGAACGTCGTAAAAGAAGACCGACATTTCACCACCATGGTTATACCCGAAGCCAAATCCTAGACAGCGGGCGCAAAGGTCACCGCGAAATATGAGCCATGGGTACTAGCTTCCCAAGTGGACCAATGCTTCTTCATTACCGACCCGCAAAAGCCCAGCCGTGTTGTCGTGAGGAGAGGCAAAAGGAGCATCATCGGAATGGATGGAGCCGCCAACGAGCTAGACTTTGACCAGTACGGCGATCCGAAGATGGAAGATGACGACGCATTTATGATGAAGAACCATACACAACAAGAAGAAGCAGGACCACCCTACCTAAAGGCCGTCCATTCAAGAGAAGAAGTCTAGGAGTTCTGGGGCTAAATTATTCAACCGCGAGAAAGAAGGGCAAGAAGATTGTGAAAAGATAATTATGTATCATCTTCTTGTATGAATAATGGATGTCATATTCTTAATCTACACATTGTACCGATCAAAATAGACATATAATTCATATTTTTGGATATTTTCTAGATTCTATATTATTTTAAATATTCTACATAATTATAATTATTTATGCCTTTTATTTTGGTGTATTGTGCTATTTTGGATGTTTATGATAGTGTTAAATCAATTTAAAAAGAAAAGGAAAAAAATGGCGCCGCCAGGGTTCGAACCTGGGCGGCAGGGTTTGGAACAAACCAACCAGGGACAGAGCCAGTGCGTTACGGTTCGGGATATGTCAAATCCCCACGCGACAGCCTTTTGACCTAAACCTAACGACGCAGTGGCGCACCCCTAGAGGTGCGCTATTGCTAAGCCACATAGTGGCGCACCCCTAGAGGTGCGCCATTGCTAAGGGGAGTCAGGGACTTAGAGAAAAATCCCCTTCTCTTCCCCGTCCCGACCAGATCCCACCTGAGCCACCGTCCCCTTCTTCCCCTGAGTGACGCCGCCGTCCCTCTTCTTCCCCTGAGCGACGCCGCCGTCCCTCTTCTTCCTCTCCGCCGGCGACGCCTTGTGCTACCACCCCTCCCCTTCTTCCTCTCCGCCTGCGACGCCCTGCGCCCTGCACCAGATCCCACCTGACCACCCCTCCCCTTCTTCCCCTGAGCGCTGCCACCCCTTCCCTCAATCCACCTACCACCGGCGCCCCCTAAGCAACGCCACCACCCACCGGCGGCCGCACAAGGTCGTCGCCAGGGAGGCAGACGGCTCCGTCAAGTTCGGACAGGGCGAGGGCTCCGCCTACCTCTTCGACCCGGACATCTACACCGACGGCAGGATCTCCGTGCAGGGCATCGACGCCGTGCTGCTCCCGGAGGACGACACCAAGCCCTCCACGCCCATCGCGGCTGCACCAGTCAGGAAGGCGCCCGCAGTCACCGGTACCAGCAGGAGCAAATTCCGGCGAGGTCAGTATCGATCCCCAGATCTCAACTACAGTACTCACTTCGCACTTCTTGATTATATTAAATTAGCGCCATTACTCCTAGTGTACATTGCTTAAATGTTCTGTACCAGTACACTACTATTGCCACCGAAATTTACACTTCACAACCTAGATTCCTGAGGTTAGTAGATGAATTTCACCGAAATTTAGCTATTATTACTCAGCGTTAGCTGAATTGAACCGAATATTGCCGCTTAGGGTACCTGTCAGTGTTGGTATCGCAACGGCGGGGATTAATCTATCGATTGGTTGGTAGTAGTGACTAGTACTTCTGAGTGGTGGAATAATGACGACGGTGTAAGCATAAAACTAGGAGCAATTAGGGTTCCGTCTAGCCGTCCTTTGCCCATGCCCATGGCCGTATTATCAGAGCATATGGCCTGTCGGTGCTAGTTTGGGCACCTCCTGCCCCAGCATCATGTGCCATGTATTACCTCAAAAATGCAGTGGTTTCCTTTGGCGTTTATGCAGCCACAAATTAATACTCTGGCCAATTGATTGTACTAGTGATGGCCAGTCCATTATCTAGAGAAATACATGATCATTGATGTTAAAAAAAAACTACCCCAAACAAGCTACTGTAAATGCTTATGCTTATATCCAGGTGCAAAGGTGGTTCTCTGTAGTTCATTGGTTTTTTTTGTTGCAAATGTAGCTTGTCCTTGCAGTAGTTCTTTTTTGCACATTTGTTTTTTTGCACATTATTGAAATTAATCCTAGCTACCATGTTTATTGCTGCGGGGTACACTTGACAGTTGACACATTTGGCATCTCATGTACTCAAAACAGCCAATTCTAAGTCTCCAGACATTGTAGAACTCAAAGTGCTACTGGAACTTCTATTACATTAGTGATAACCTAGTGCTACTGTTTTTTTCACACTCATACTATTTTTCAGAGATTAGGTGATAACCTAGTGCCACTGCTTGCTGAGAGTAGAAGCATTCAATGTGTACAGATAACCTAGTAAAAAAAGGCAGTGAACAAAGCCATCCAGTAGATATAAGGGACTGAAATGTCTCGGAAGAAAAAAAAACTGTGAAAAAGAATCAAAACCGTCTCGCTCAGCAGTGCATGCTACATTGTGCCAAAACAGATTAGGTTCTGGTGCCTGAAGAAACAAACATAGTAATAGGTTACCTTGTATTCTTGCACAGCATCACTATCAAATGGTTAATGCAGTGCTTGAGAAAGCATTAAAGTGCATCTTTTTGTTCCTTTATTATATCTGTAGATTAGCTATGTTGGTTGTCAAATGTGTGCCAAATGCATGTCAACTCCAGAAGAACAAAAGGTGACTACAATTAGCATGAGGTGACTAGGTGAGGCAAAAATGAGCAGAGCTTACGTCTGTAGTGTGTGCATCAAGGACAGAACTCTCCGCCATTCGCTGGCTTGTCGTTACCTTCTGCAAATGGATGAAGTTTGTTATAGAATACACATTTCATCAAGTGCATGTTAAGAAGTATCTGCTTTCTCTTTTGTGGAACTTTGCTTTTTCAGATATATCAATATGTGAAGGCCCAGTAAACATTCAAGTATAAACTTTTATTCTGAAATTAATATGGTCTGACATTGCTCTGGACGAAAACAAGACACATTTTTCATTTACATAAAAACAAGACACATTTTTCATTTACATTTTTCACCATCAGGTTAACTCTGGCAACATTTGCAACATTTGCAACATTTGCAAGGCTGCTAGGCTGTTGTAGCTCTTTTATTTTTATAGTTCAAAGCTTACTGACTTTTTATTTTGAACATTTGCAAGGCTGAGACTTGGAGCAGGAGCAGGAGAAGCACACCGCGTCGCCCTCGACTGCTAACGCCGCTGCAGAAGACCGCCGCCACATCCTCCAAGGTAGCCGTCGATGCTGATGGTGCTTCTTTGCTATTGCTTGCTATTGCTGCTAGCTTGTTGCTTGTCGCTTGTTAGGCTGCTGCTTCTTGCTAGCTGCTGCTTGCTTGCTAGCTGCTGCTGCTTGCTGCTTGCTAGCTGCTGCTTGCTTGCTACTGCTTGCTAGCTGCTAACTGCTGTTGCTGCTAGCTGCTGCTTGCTAGCTGATGTATGCATATACCTAGCTGATGCATGCTGTTGAGTGCTCAGCTGGTGGAGGATCAACTGTATATGTGCCATGGTGTATATGGAGGAACAATTGTGTATATGCCATGGTGCTCAGCTGGTGGATTGTTTTCCTGGTGCATTTGTGTCATATTCTTGTGCAGGGATCGACAGAGTTGCCCATTATCGCCGAAATGTTGATTCATTTCCGTTTCGGCGAAAATGGGGCACTCATATGTACATAAATTAGCATAGGTCATGCCCAATTTTTCCGTGAAATGTTGCGCTAATTTATGCATTTTTTCCTACATAGTTCGAACATGGCCGACAACGATGAGGCCGGCGGCAGCGGCAGCAAGCCATTTTGGATGCTAACCGATGAAATGGAGGTGATGGAGTCACAACCTCGCCGTGACGACAGCGAGGATGATGGCACCGATCCAGAGTACCGAGCGGACGATGCCGCCGACGATGACACCACTGATGGTGCCGGCGAGGATGACCACACCACGGATGGTGCCGGCGAGGATGACACCGGCAAATGGAAGAAGCTACGGAGGGAGCATCGCCCAAATGTGCTCAGCACCGTGAAGCAGGCATTCACCGAAGTGAACGCCAGTGGGCATCCAACGGCGCCCCCTGAGTTAGTCAAAGGGTACTCGGCCCAACTCGGGTGCATCCTCCGGAGCACGGTCTCGATCAACACCGAGAACCTCAGGCATCCTGACCGAGCGAATTTGCGCACCCTCCTCTTCAAGAAGCTGCACGAACGATACGAGTTCCCGGTGGACTGCTCAGAAAAGCGTCTCATGCGGAACAAAGTGCACAATGCCGCCCTCACGAAGATGAGCACCGCCCTCGCTAGTTGGAGGAACCGAGTGAAGAAAATGATTAATAGTGGTGAGAGTTACGAGAAGATCGAGGAGTTAAATCCCTCGATCACCGAGCAAGACTATGCTGATTTCAAGATCAAGTGCGAGAGCGAGTCAACGTCGGATTCTAGTCAGTGGGGGAAGGACATGCGAAAACTGAACTTAGGCACCCACAAACTTGGTCCTGGCGGTTTTAGGGTGGCGCAACCGAAATGGGACGCCGCGGGTGAGGAGCGTGTGAAGAACGGCCTCGAGCCCCTCTTCCCGCAATACAAAAACTAGCAAACCAGGAACTTTCTCCTGGCCCGGTACCGTATTGACCCGAAAACAAAGGAGCTCACCACCACTCCGGATGTGAAGGAGTTTGAGGCTCTTCTGGTAAGGAATGCACCCGCTTAATTAGCTCCTTTATGGTTGCATTCTTATTGATGAATCCAAATTTCTAAATGGTTCATGCATGTTCCTCCTGTAGGCTAAGGAGCTCACTGCGGAAAGTGAAAAGGAAGCTAGTAGCGGCGCGGGGTCCACGAGCTCCTCGCAGTGTGCCCCTTGGGACAACCCTTTAAATAGGGCGTTGAATGCCCACAAGAAGAGGGATCCATTGAGTAAGCCGACGTCGGCTGGTCGTGTGGTCGGCGAAGGATGCTCTATGAAATGGTCAGAATACTATAAGTCGGGGAAAAAGGAGAAAAAGGCCACCATCGATGAGAAGGAGGTCGCACATCTCAAGGCACAAGTTGCGCAGATCCCGACATTGGTCGAGACATTGGTCGAGGAGCAAGTGCAGCAACAAGTGCAACATATCGTGGAGACCCAACAGAGGACGCAATGACAGCAAGTGGAGGACCAAGTGGGCACGACGCTTAGCTCCATCATCCCTACCTTGGTTGCCGGTCTGGACGCGTGGTATAGGGGAGGAAAAAAGGGGCCTCCCCCGGTTCCCAGTTTCACGGGCAGCAACTCCCACAACGTGGAGCCATCGGTGAGTCCGCAGGCGGCAACAATGGTGTCTCCGGTGGCGCCAGCATTGGTGGCTCCCGCGGAACCAACCTTGGTGGCTCCGGCGGCGCCAACCTTGGTGGCTCCGGCGGCGCCAACCTTGGTGTCTCCCGCGGCGCCATTACTTCAGCTCAATGCACCCGTCGCTGCGGATAATACGCCGCCCGGCACCGCGCCAACAATCGGCCACTCCATCAGTGGCACGCCCGCCGCCGGCGGTGCCTCGACCTTAGCCGAGCTAGACGCCATCACGGTAACCAACCCTCGTCTCCGATGACTTCCATATCCTTGCCTTTGACTACGCTAGCCATCCCTAACGCCCTACATGTTTTCCGCAGGGTGCCGCCACCGACGTCCCATGCACTCTCCTGCATTTTGTGAATGGTGAGTTGATCGATGTTGCCAAGGCCAAAATCGTTCAACCGAGCAACCGCCAGTTACACTGTGTACCCATGGCACCTGACGTGTATAGGATTCAACTGGTTCAGGTGCTTAGTGGCTATGACGACGTGGTACCTCCCTTTCAACCCCATGGCGCCGACGCAGATGAGGTCCTTGCCCTCCACCAATGCTTCAATTGGTCCATGGTTTGGCCAAAGAGCCAGATTCGTTTGGGGGCGAGCGACACCACCCCACGGACAGCACCCCAAGCCGTGCTGGCGCCATGCCATGGCAAGACCACCCCAACGGTGCCGCCATCAGCCGACGAGGACATGCATATGGCACAGGATCCGAACGATGGTCCGGACGAGGACAGTACGTTCGCCAACCTGGATTGCCACTTCGATTTGGACTACGATCTCAGTAGCCAACACACTCAAGCTGCCGCCGAGGGGAAAACCTATTGCAACAAGAAGCGCCTATTCTGTTCTCAGGAGACGCCTCCAGCTGCCGACTTCACCGAGACTCAGCCGATAGCCGAGGTGAGAAGTGTTATCAGTCCTAACACACTGAAGAAGGCTTGCGAAGAGGAGAATGCAGTCCCAATAAATACAAAGCCGAAGGGACGGAAAAGAAAGAATAAGAACGACAAGTCTGCCAGCCAGCCGGCACCGATCCGTGCTCAGGACGGGCCACCAGTGCCCAAGAATATCGAGTCGAGGGTGCATGTGTCGGGTCAGCGGATGGTAATTCAAAGATTGTACGATGCTGCACCCGGTCCTATGCGATCTCTGGTTGACGGTATTCAGTTTATGGAGGAGCGGCGTATCAGGGAGAAAGATCATGGATACCCAGTGTATGTTGCGAAGGTGCCCTCGGGCCATGGCTTTGTCGATAGTGGCTACGCGGAGAAGATCTTCCTGCGGTATGATGACATCTTCGCAATGCTGAACAGTTATCCACTGCACTACACCTACATTCGCCTATACTCGCTCAGCAAGGCGATGCGGATCATTAGAAACAACATCCCGGACATCGCGATGGCCGACCCCTTCTACATGCGTGCCGTCCACTTGGCCACCGCCGGAGACCGGGCAGTCGCGAGTGGATACCTCAAAGACTTCTTCCTAGCGAACCAGAAGAAGTGTAACCTCCTCCTGCCTGTATTTCCCGAGTAAGTCACCCCTCACCGTACCGGTCTTAACTCGTGATTTTTTTAGATTTCAATCGTCATGTTCTTAAACATTATGTGTTCTACGCAGAGACAAAACCTGCACACTCATCTCCATAACCCCGAAACATTCTGTGGCCACATACGTCGATGCGGACGGTGAGTCAAAAACGGACTACACGAATGTCAAGGCCGTACTTGATGATGCTCTCAATGGCTACGTCAAAGCGAAAGGCCACATGCAGAGGCCAAATGTTAGGTACGGGAAGCATGTGTTCAAGCACCAAACAAAGTTTCCCTGCGTCAAGAAGCCGCCTTCTAGTAACAAGGATGCCTACTACGCCCTCTATCACATGGATAAGTTCATACGGGACCAGCAGCAGCTTATGCTACCTGAGCATCTCAGAGACTGGGCCAACAAATTATCGCGGGTCCCTGACGACGGCATCAAGAAAGACTTCTTTCGCATCCAAGTAGAGTTCTGTGAAATCATCTTTCAAGATGTCATTAGAAGCGTGGGGGAGTTCTATGCCGGCTATCAACCGTCGAACAGTGAAATAGACACAATGCTCCAAATGCAGGGTGACGACTACCGCTCATGGATGTGCTTGAAGAAAGGCGGTGGTTTTATCCACGCTCCTAAGTCCACATAGCCGAGTCTTGATGTGCGAGCCTAGTTATGTAGTTGTGAACTAAAGACGAGCTTGTGTTGTAATAAACTTTATCTAGCACTTTACTTGCATGTCTGTTTAATTACTAGTTCGACTATGTTTGTGAACTTATATATATGGCTCTGTCGTTTTCCGCACTTGATTTGGTCGTTAATTTTGTTTGCATATGCCAATGATTAGAATGGTTGGTCACTTGTACACTCGGGGGTGGAGCAAGCGAGCCTGGTGTGATGGCACAAATATCCATGTCTTGTGCATCCTACCTAGCCTCGCATACTCCATCCCTGAATGTTAAAATTTGTTTTGACCAACAATGTATGAGGCCCTCGTCATTCCATTTGCTTTGGTTTTTCAGAAAGCCGATGATTAGAATGTTCGGTCAACTGTACACCCCGGGGTGACGCAAGTGAGCCTGGTGTGATGGCACAAGTATCAATCTCTTGTGCATCCTACCTGGCCTCACTTACGCCATCCCGGGATGTTCATATTTGTTTCGACCAACAATGTATGAGGCCATCGTCATTCCATTTGCTTTGGTTTTTCAGAATGCCGATGATTAGAATGTTTGGTCACCTATACACTTGGAGGAGGGGCCAGTGAACCTGGTGCGATGACACAAATATCAATCTCTTGTGCATCCTACTTGGCTTCACTGATGCCTTCTCTAAATGTTCATATTTGTTCCGACCAACAAAATATGAGGCATTCCATTTAGTTCATAATAGCTACTTGTCTCTTATTTGGGTTGGCACTTCTTAATTGCATTGCCCTTTCTTCCATTTTAGTACCGATGATTAGAATGTTCGGTCAACATAGGACCCCGGGGTGACGCAAGTGAGCCTGGTGCGATGGCACAAGTATCAATCTCTTGTGCACCCTACCTGGCCTCACTTACGCCATCCCGGGATGTTCATATTTGTTTGGACCAACAATGTATGAGGCCATCGTCATTCCATTTGCTTTGGTTTTTCAGAATGCCGATGATTAGAATGTTTGGTCACCTATACACTTGGAGGAGGGGCCAGTGAACCTGGTGCGATGACACAAATATCAATCTCTTGTGCATCCTACTTGGTTTCGCTTACCCCTTCTCTAAATGTTAATATTTGTTTCGACCAACAAAATATGAGGCATTCCATTTAGTTCATTATAGCTACTTGTCTCTTATTTGAGTTGGCACTTCTTAATTGCATTGGCCTTTCTTCCATTTTAGTGCCGATGATTAGAATGTTTGGTCAACTGTACACTCCGGGGTGACGCCAGCGAGCCTGGTGCGATGACACAAATATCAATCTCTTGTGCATCCTACCTGGCCTCGCTGACACCATCCCGGGATGTTCATATTTGTTTGGACCAAGAATGTATGAGGCATTCCATTTAGTTCATACTAGCTACTTGTCTCTTATTTGAGTTTGCACTTCTTAATTGCATTGGCCGACGATTAAATTTTGTGGTCACTACACTTGGGGGAGGCGCTAGTGAGCCTGGTGCGATGACACAAGTATCAATCTCTTGTGCATCCTACTTGGTCTCACTAACGCCTTCCCTAAATGTTAATATTTGTTTGGACCAACAATGTATGAGGCTCTTGTCATTCCATTTGCTTTGGTATCTCAAAATGCCGATGATTAGAATGTTTGGTCAACTGTACACTCCGGGGTGACGCCAGTGAGCTTGGTGTGATGGCACAAATATCAATCTCTTGTGCATCCTACCTGGCCTCACTGACGCCATCCCGGGATGTTCATATTTGTTTCGACCAACAATGTATGAGGCATTCCATTTAGTTCATACTACTTGGATCGTGTTTGAGTTTGCTCTTATTCGTTGCAAACATCTATGAGCGTGCACTAATGTTTCTTTGGCTTGTTCATATATGTGCAGATATGACGTGGTATGTGTGTACAAGGGCAAGGTTCCCGGAGTCTACAACGACTGGGAGGAGTGTCGGAGACAGGTTCACCGTTTTAGCGGTAACAGCTACAAAGGGTACACCACTAGAGCGGAGGCCGAAGACAGATACGCACGCTATCTGGCGGGAGAGAGGACGGAGCGGAGGAGGAACCGGATGAAGACCACTTTCATCGGGACGGTGCTAGTAGTGACTCTAGCTCTCTTCTATGTGATGCTAGTTTAGATGATCGACCTTGTGTAACCACTAGCTCATTTGTGACTTGTAACACCGTAACACTTATCTAATATTTGAAATCTTGTGAATCATGGAGGCTAATGTGAAGGACTATGTATTGGTATACTGTGCTAGCTGCTTATATGTGTTATATATATTGTATTTGTGTTGTTATAGTGTGATATACAACCTATACAAATACCTGCCAGGAATACAAAAAATAAAAACGAAATACTAGCAGTGGCGCACTAGAGGACCATCAGTGGCGCACGACCAGTAAGTAGCAGTGGTGCACTAGTTTGGACCTTGTGGCGCACTACTCTCTGATCCCCTTTCGAAAGTAGCAGTGGCGCACCGCAGCTGCCAGCAATGGCGCACGTCTGAGAGACCGCAGTGGCGCACTTGAACATGCAGCAATGGCGCACCAGAATGCAATAATAGTGGCGCACCCCAGGAGGTAGCAGTAGCGCACCGACACCATAGAGTAGTGGCGCACTACTGCATAACAACAGTGGCGCACCCCTTTGGGGTAATAGTGGCGCATCACTGGACTTGTCAATGGCGCACCACGTAGTGCGCCACTGTTACTTAGGGTAGTTGTGGCGCACCACTAGTGCGCCACTACTAAAACTTAGCAGTGGCGTGATAACAGTGGCGCACCACTAGTGCGCCACTGATGGGTAAAAGTGGTGCGCCACTGATTGCCCTTTTCCTAGTAGTGTTAGGCTTTTCCCGCGCGAGCCCAGTATTTCAAATTTGATTTAATCTAATTCAGTAAAAATACAAACTGGTGTCCAATTCAAATTCAAATAGTTTCAAATGTACTGCACCAAATTCAACAAATTTTATATTGTTGGAAAGCTTATGAAATGCTTGATCCAACCACACTGGTCTCACATTGAAATTCTTTGTAGAATAAAGGTGACAAAAATAACAAGTCAGATACTTTTACAACTTCAAACAATTATTAAAAATCAACTAAAATGATATTAAGTTGATTTCAACTCTCATAGTTCACATTTCACTTACACTAATTGTTTCTGCAAAAATATGGTATGGTTACTTTGAGTGATCATGGCCTAGTTTAAATAAAGGACTATATGGCTATTTTAGTCAAATGATATTGTCCAAAACTATTATGTAAATTGTATGAGAGGCTTGCTCTCATTTAAATCTTGTCCCAAGTACTTTCATATGAAGTTAAGACCCTGGTCTAATTACTCTCACATTGAAATACTTGGTGATATTAAATCATAATTGGTATTGTTAAATGGTATGAGGTATTCTACCTCATTTAAATCATTTTCCCAAATGATGATGATGAATGGTTGACTATGGTCAACATGGATTCATGCATGATGGTTTGAGGAGATTAAATCTTAATAAGATTAAATGAGAGGAAATTATTTCCTCAAAGAACTAAATGGAAACTATCATTTAAATATGTAATGAGAGGAAATTATTTTTCTTAAAGAAAGAAAACCAAATGCAACTCATAAGTTATGTGTTTCATAATTATATTAGAATGGTTTGTGTAAAGCCATGGTGTGCTTAGTATAGCTCTTGAACTTTGTTGGGTGATTGTATCTCGTATTCGTTTTTAGACGCTAGTACCGGAGAATACCAAGAGGAAGAAGGCTTCTACCAAGAAGAGGAGGAAGAGAACTTTGATCACTACCCCACTCAAGGCAAGCTAATATTCTTGCAAGTGCAAAGCTCTACTTGAGCAAGGCACCATTAGTCTTACCTTACTTACAATAATCCCATCCCAAGTTTTTACCTTACAAGTTTTTACTTGATTTAGGAAGAAGTTATTTTTATAGTTAACTTTGGTCTATGTTTAGAGTGTTACTAGAGTAGCAAAGTTAGTCTCAAAGATGGCCAAGCAAGATAGCACCCCTCATGATTAGAGCTAGTGCTAACAACTAAAAGTGACTACTCTAGATGGGAACATGTGATTTTGAAATGAATTTGAAAACCTTGGAATGATGAGTCATTCTATTAAAAAGTCTTTGAAGGTGAATATGACTTGAATGATATGGTGAATTTTGATCAAAACTGATATTGGTTTGGATGCGATACCTTTCCAATTTTTGAGTACCCCCACAATACCTGATTATGGGTAGGGCTTAACTGGAAGTTTATACATCTCAGTATGGGTTCCCTCTAAACAAGCATCATAGGGGTTATGCCGAGGCTACCTCCGTTTTATGAGAAATGATGTGAAAGGAGGTGAATTGTACGGCCAAGCCCTGTGCAGTTCCCAGGTTGACAGTTGGTCTTCACTGGGAGGCCAAGCTCATGGGGAGAGGTACCTATACTAGGGTATGTAAGTGAAAGGTTATGGTTGATGATCCGCGTACCGAGTTACGATGATTCGGGGTTATCCTCGACGGATGAAATCAAATGTTGTGGCACAAGTGTGCATCCTCTGCAGAGTGTAAACCTATTCGAATAGCCGCGTCCACGGTTATGGATGGTTGGAAAGGCCATACAGTTTCCGGTGTCAGATTTATAAAAGTGTTGATGAAATGAATGGTGAATTGAACTGAATTGTTTTGAATCACAACTGAGTTGTGGGAATGACACTAATTTTCCCACTTGAGTTAGTTAGCACATGAAAGAGTCTTTATCAAATACTTGTGAACTAAAATTGGCTTTATGCAAAAGAAACTAAAGCTTAGCACCCCTTACTAGAATTGATAGCACTTACACTAGTATTAGTTTGCGAGTACTTAAAGTACTCACGGCTGTGTCCCTGGCTATTCAAATGGCCAGAATATGAAGATGAACAGAACTACCAAGGTGATGACCAGCTGGACGTCTACGACAACTAGGAGTCTTCCGACGTCAAGAGTTGGCCTGTGGACTAGAGAGTCCATTTTATTTACGCGCTATGAACTTTGTGTTCGTTGATCAATAGATCAACTATTTGTGTAATATGGATCATGTGATCTGAATTTGTAAGACAAGTATGGTTTGTAATGAATGATGACTTATGATATTCGACTGTTATGTCTCGCAACAACAATATTCCTGGGATTGCGATGAATGACATAATAGGCATCTGGATTTAAAAATCCGGGTGTTGACAAGTTGGTATCAGAGCCATTGTTTGACCTTAGGAGACCCTAGTTAGAATGGACGTCTAAAAAACTTAGTTTCAAAACCAAAGAAGTGAATATTTGTGAAAACTTATTCTCACTCTTATCCTTGAGATCTTTTTCAAAATGAGAAATTCATGCTCTACTTTTTCTTTGTAGAAATACATAAAACTTTACACACTTGACCACTTCTTTAACTTACTCATCCTAATTGCTCACAGATGGAGTACACCTGCAAGTCCTATCAGCTTCGCCGCGGAGTAAACCTAATGTTCGAGAAGGATTTGACGCAACTAGTTGAGTATCTAGGACGCCCGTATCCCGAGTTCTTCGGAATACCCCTCAATAATCATTCAGGATGTCGTGGATATGACCACGGCAGATGCTACAGGGGGTAGCACTTCGTTGATGCGAGGGCAAGGGAACATCGGCATCTACGGGTCAAGGTGCAAGGGACGCAAGGTTTTACCCAGGTTTCAGCCCCTCCGGAGAGTAAAAGACCTACGTCCTGCTAGATCTTATTGCTCAGTGGAGAATTACAATGGGGGGGGGGGGGGGGGCTCAGTCAGCGTAGAGCCAAGAGCTTACAGGGGAGATCCAATCTCAGATGATGTGTCCTCTAGGGTTTAGCCCGGGGGTTTATATATCCACCCCCGGTCTAGAGTTACAAGGGGATAACTCCGAATCGTATCAGTTGCTATTAACCCGGGATACAACACCCTTCTACAAGTAATCTTCTTATCCAGCCGAGCAGATCGCCTCCTTGGGTCTTAGGCCCAGTTGCCTTCGGGCCCAGTCGGCTAGGCGACTGGCGGTCTTCCTGGGCCTTCGTCCTTGTGGCGAGTGGGACTGGCGACCCACCACCTATGGGCATATCCCCATAAGTAGTCCCCGAGCGCGGTGGTGACGAAGCGTGGATCCGGCGCGGGTCGCGAAGAGGCACAGGGGCGGATTGAGATGAATCACCACCGTGCTCCCCAAAGAAGGAAATGTCAGCTGGCCGCCAGTCTTCAATCGCTTGAACTTTATTAGCCAGTCGGCGTATGACAGTCGGCGTAAGCCAGTCGTCGTCTGACAGTCGGCATATGCCAGTCGTCGGAAGCCGGTCGGCGTAGGTCCAGGGTGCGGACACGTGGAGGAGCCAACGGCTAGATTTCACGTTGACCGAGGCGCGAGCCGTTTGCATGAAGCTGACCGTTGGGCCTGATGTGACCGTTAACGGCTAGCTTAACGCCCGTTCCACCGATCTCGTCATCAATCTCGGCCGTTAATCGCGGGGCGACAATCTCGCGGCGAATCAACGGACGGATCTGGTGCTCATCTTGAGCGAGTGTGGCGATATAAAAGGTCAAGCTCGGGGGTTAGGGCTTATCACTCTTCCGCATTCTTCCCTCCTTCTCATTCCATCTGCTCCCTGCCAAGAGCTCCTGAGCGCAATCATGGCGGCGAGAGGCTGGGGCAAGTCCAAGGTCACACGGGAGTCTCTCCTCCCGTACGTCGCCTCCAGGGTCATCCCCGAATTCAAGCAGGAGCGTTGGCGGGTCCCGGCGCCGAACGAGGTGGAGCCGCTCCCGAGGACGGGCGAGTTCATGCTCTTCCTCAGCTTCTTGGATCGCGGATTCGCGCTCCCCTCCTTCGACTTCATCCGGCAACTGCTGGCCTTCTATGGCATTAAGATATGCGACCTTGGGCCGCACAGTGTGCAGCAGATCTCTTTGTTCATGGCACTGTGCGAGTGCTACTTGGGTTGCCCGCCTTACTTCCCGCTGTGGGTATCAATCTTCCACGGGCGGGCGACTCGGGCCACCAAGAGCAGCGAGGCGCTCATCCAGAACGGCGGGATCACCTTCCAGGTGAAGTCCGGGGAGAGCTTCATCGACATGGCGCTCCCCAAGAAGGCGCAATCACAATGGCGCCGATTCTGGTTCTACGCCAAGGAGTACACTCCCCCCGGCGAGGTCTGCATCCCTCAGTATGATCCCGAGCCCCGCGTCCCGCGGCGTCTCAACGTCCGGTCGCTGCCGCGCGAGCAGGAGGAGGTGGTGAAGGGGATGCGCCAGGCGATCCAGGCTTTGAAGGACAACGGCCTGACGCCGGCCAACATGTACAACTGCTGGCTCGGCCACCGACTGATCCCCCTGCGGTGTCGAGCCCACTCTATGTGGAAGTACCGGGGGCAGAACGACTGCACCCGGTCGACGGCGACCGAGTGGGACGAAGGCGAGTACCGGAAGGCGCTTGCCAAGATCACCACGGCCGCCTTTACTTCCTTCGAGGACGGCCTGCAACCCTTCTCCGAAGAGAACCCGGCGCCCCAGGTATAGATTCGTTCGCTGCCGCGACCCCAGACGCCTAGGTCGCGCTCCTCCCTTTCTAACTGATTCCCTTGGTCCGAATGCAGCGGTGGCAGAAGATCGCAGATCATCTTCCCCCCTCGCCGGGAAAGAGCCTCCGGAAATGACCGAAGGCGAGGAGGAGGAGGTTGACGACGAGGAGGAGCGCACCTAGTCGGACTCCGAAGCGAGAGGCTTCGTCCGACTCCCGCGTGGAGCGAAGAGAGGCACCGCATCTTCGTCGCAGGGCGCACCGAAGCCGCAGGAGGGCGAGGGGGATGAAGAGGCGACCTCTCACCCAGAGGAAAGGGAGCCCTCAAAGGAAGGAGCTGAGCCGCAGCCCAAGCGGCTGCGCCCGACTATCCTTGGGGGTTCCATAAAGCTTCAGCGCCCCCTGAAGGACGCCATCGATGCTGGAGCCCGAGCCGGTCCGGGCGTGAAGGCGATCCCCACTGTGAAGTAAGTACCTCTCGTCGAGCTTGCTTCCTTTCGGGCGGGATTTGCTAATGACCCGCGCAGGTCCAAGAGGAAGGTCTTGGCAAGACCTGCTTCGATTGGGGCGGCGGCCACGAGGGCGGCCGAGGCGAAGCAGGCGGCCGAGCTGAAGAAGGCCGCGGAAGAGAAGACGGCGCCCTCCGACCTTGCGGGCACGGGGTCGGCTCGGGAAGAGCCTGTCGCTGCGAGCCAGGCGAAGAATGCGAGCGCCGGCCGTGCCGAGCCCACCGCTGAGGCTTTCCCCTTGGCTAGCGTGGGTCGCGGGGGCGCGGCGAGTGCGGCGATGGGACCAAGCGCCGCTCCCCCCGTGGTAGAGGAGGAGTCGGCGGGCGTCGGATCGACTGAAGCCCAGGGGGCGCCCGAAGTCAAAGATGACACCGCCGAGGAGGGCGGCCTCTCGGTGCCGATGAAGGAGCATCAGTCCAAGGCCGCTAGGGACCAAGTCCGCCCCAGTGACCCCGAGACGCGAACGGAAGGGGCGTCGTCGACCGACGCGGTGGTGCAGGCGGGTGAGGCGGCCGAGTCGCGCCGTCCTCCGCCTTCGACTTTGACCTTCACTGAGCTCCACACAGCGCTCGGTGAAGTGCACGTGGTAAGCACTTCCGTACTCGCAGTCCGGTCACCCCCCAGTCCCCGAGGGTCGACTTGGCCTGGAGGGGCGAGTCGAGGCTCTCTTTTTTGCCTGGACTGCTGTTGTTGACCTTCGCGCCATTTTCTGTGCAGGCGGAGGTGAAGCGACTGACGGCGCTCGTGGAGGAGGCGGCGCAGAAGAACCGGAAGCTCATCTCTCTGGGCAGTAAGTCGCACCCACGTGCCTTCCCCTCTTAGTCGCACTCGTGCGGTTGTACCTTTGTTCTCATTGTCCCTTTTCTTGTAGCAGAGGCGCAGGCGAAGGCGCTCGCCGAGGCTCGGGAAGGATTCGTGAAGGAATCCTTCTACCGTGAAGCCGAGTTCCGGGCAAAGCAGACCGAAGAGGCCCGAAAGAAGGCGAAAGCGGAAGTGGCGGACCTGACGAAGGTCCTGGAGGAAAAGGGCCGGGAGCTGGAGGACGTCATTGCGGAGTACAAGGGGAAGCTGGAGGCCGCGACAGAGGCGCGGGATGCCGCGCGGGGGCCGCCGCAGCCCTGCGAGAAGAAGTCGCGGCCTTGAAGCTGCAACACGCCAAGGAGTTGACCGCGGAGAAGGAGGCGTCCGAGGGCATCGTCCTGGCGGTGCAGGCCGAGAAGACCAGCTTCGAGGCGTTTGTCCGCGAGATGTCGCGGCAGCTCCTTGGTAGGTTTCCGTATCCCTCCATTATTTTATTGTTGATTGCCGAGACGGAAAGTCCCCGAGCGTGGCGAGTCGGCCTCGGGGGCCAGTCCCCGAGCATGGCGAGTCGGCTTCGGGGGCCAGTCCCCGAGCATGGCGAGTCGGCCTCGAGGGCGAGTTCTGACTTCAATTTCTTCTTGTTGTTGGTGGCAGGTACGAGCGACTTCATGGAGACGGCGACCCCGCGGGAGTGCCTGTCGACCGCGACCGCGCGCATCATTGCCTGCGCGGGGGAGATCCTGGCGGCGCTCCAGTACCTAAGTCTGCGGGAGGTGATTCCGCGGGACATGCCGTCTGTCTTCAGGGCTGTCTCCAACATCCCAGCTGTCGTCGACTGGCTTCGCCGCTCCTCCTGCCGCGTTGGTATTACCATGGCACTAAGCATGGTACTGGCACACTATTCGGAGGGTTTTGACGTGGAGGAGGTCACGGCTGGCTTCCCCTCGGAGACTGGCGAATTTGACGTCGCCGAGGTGCTGCGCTTGATGGAGGCAGTGCGCCCCTACGCCGACCGGGTGTTGGCGACTGCTGACTTGGAGACGCACATTCCCAGCCAGTCGGCGCCTGGGGACGCGGAGAAGGAGGCTGGCCTGGTGGACTTCCCCGCGGAGCGTCTATTCCATGCTGCGGCTGCCAACTCCCTGTCCACGTACCCGGTCGTCTTGTATACTCCGAAATTTTGCCATGGCGACGGCGGCGCCGAGCCGGTCGTAGAGGAAGCTCCGGGGCCGTCCCAGTAGATTCTTGTACCCCTGTGGGTGATGTCGCTCAAATTCCCGCGAGCGGGTGTTAGTTGTAAATAAAGTGTTAGCTTTTGCCTAAATATAACTTGGTGACCGCTTTTGAGATATGTGAATGTGACGGTGGTGTTTCCTATTTGAGTTGGGTCCGACTCTCCATGGCCAATAGGCCAGTCGCCATGCGACCCCAGTGAAGGCTATCGACTTGACTGTTTTCCTTGTCGAGCTGGGCGTCCCCAGTCGCAGTACGTAGTCATTATAGTGCGAATAGCAGCCTCATGGGTGGAGTAGTGGGTTGGTTATAGTTGCGCTGTTTGTATGTAGCGCGCCACTCGTCGTGGCTCGGTGAGCCAGTCGCTGGGCGACTCCAAAGGGGGTTCTTGCGGGCGTTGTTCCTTGGCGAGCCGCGGGTCCGTTTTGCGGGGTCCCTGGTCGAAGTACTTGGCCATTCAAGTCACCAGCCTAAGGTAGAGGAGGGCATTGGTGTGCTGTATAGCGTAGCACGTGACGATCGCCGTGGCTCGGCGGGCTGGTCGGGCATGCGACCCTGCTGTAGGTTCCAGTCGCCGTTTTCACCTGACGGCGTAAGGGGTGGTAGGTAACCGGGCCTGGTGTTGCGCCCGGGAGACCCATCATGCACTTGTTAGCCTGGCTACTTGGCCGATCGTGGACTTCTCTCTTCCAGCAGCGGCGATCGAAGGTCTCTCAGTACCAAGTCGCTTGTCATGGCGATTGGGCCGGTGTTTACCGAGATGAGAGATACAGATATCTGGCGGGTGATGGAGAGGCAATCAGAGTTGGAGATTGATGCAATCGGCAACTTTGATTAATCTCTGAATTTGTGGGTTACACATTTTCCTTAGGTGTAAAACCGTCGGAGGAGATTGACGTTCCAGGGGCGCTCCACCTCTCGGGTGAGCGGTTCGCCTTTGTCGTCCTTGCGGACGTCGGTGAGGTAGTAGCAGTCGTTGCCGAGTACGCGGCTGATGGCGAATGGTCCTTCCCAAGGGGGGGATAGCTTGCGCATGCCTTTATTGTCTTGAATTAGCCGGAGCACGAGATCTCCGACTTGGAAGGAGCGACTCCGAACGCGACGACTGTGGTAGCGGCGGAGATCTTGCTGGTAGATGGCAGTCCTGGAGAGTGCGAGGTCCCTGGCCTCGTCAAGGAGGTCGATGTCGTCTTGGCGAGCGCGCTCGTTGTCTTCCTCGGCGTAGTTAGCGACCCGTGGTGAGTCGTAGGCGATATCCGTGGGCATGACTGCCTCGGCGCCATACACCAGGAAGAAAGGCGTGAAGCCGGTCAACCTGTTTGGTGTTGTGCGGATGCCCCACAACACTGAGGGGAGCTCTTATGCCCAGCAACCGGCTGTGCGTTCCAGGGGCACGACCAGGCGCGGCTTGAGTCCGTGGAGGATGCTCTGGTTTGCTCTTTCCGCTTTGCTGTTCGACTCGGGGTGTGCGACTGACGCGAGGTCGAGTCGGATGCCGTTGTCCTCGCAGAAGTCGGCCATCTCCCCTTTGGCGAAATTTGTGCCATTGTCGGTTATGATGCTGTGAGGGTAGCCATATCGGTAGATAAGTTCGCGTAGGAACTTTGTGGCTGTCTTTCCGTCGCACTTCTTGATGGGTTTTGCTTCTACCCATTTGGTGAATTTGTCCACCGCAACCAGGAGGTGAGTGTACCCGCCGGGGGCTGTTTTGAATTTCCCTACCATGTCCAGGCCCCAGACGGCGAATGGCCAGGTGAGGGGGATGGTCTTCAGTGCTGATCCTGGCATGTGCGACTGGCTTGCATACTTTTGGCACCCAGCGCACGAGCGGACGAGCGCGACTGCGTCTTCATGGGCTGTCGGCCAATAGAAGCCGTGACGGAAGGCTTTGGCTACTACGGAACGCGCGCCTGCGTGGTGGCCGCAGTCCCCTGCGTGGATGTCGCGCAAGATTTTACGTCCTTCATCGGTGGCGACGCATCGCTGGAACACTCCCGAGACGCTGCGCTTGTATAGCTCTTTGTTGATAATGGTGAAAGACTTGCACCTGCGTACGATAGCTCGTGCTTTGGTTTCATCCATTGGCAGTACCTGGCGTTCGAGGTAGCTCAGGTATGGCTCCGTCCAGTCGACGCTGTCGGAGGCGAGTGCGACTAGGGTGGAGTCGGGAGCAGGAGGTTCGGCAATGTCCAGCTCGCGAGGTGCGCGCACCGAGGGGTGGCTGAGGATATCAAGGACGACGCCTGGAGGAGGTTGGAGTCGCTTGGACCCGAGTCTGGCTAGCGCATCTGCTTCCTCATTCTTGCGCCTGTCGACCCATTCGGCGACGTGGCCGGCGAAGCTAGCGCCGGCTTTGTCGACCGCGCGCTTGTATGCAATCATGTTGGCGTCGGTGGCGTCGCAGGTGCCGGAAGTCTAGCTGGCGACCAGGTCGGAATCGCCGAGACAGCGCAGCCGTTTTGCGCCCATCTCTTTTGCTATTCGCATGCCATGTAGGAGCGCCTCGTATTCAGCCATGTTGTTGGTGCAGTGCTCGAACCTGAGTTGCAGGACGTACTTCACGGTGTCGCCTTTTGGCGATGTGAGGACGACTCCTGCGCCTGCCCCCTCGAGGTTCTTGGAACCGTCGAAGTGCAGTGTCCAATGCTTGAGGTCCGCGGGGGAGCTCGGTTGCTGGGCCTCTTCCCAGTCGGCGAGGAAGTCGGCGAGTGCCTGAGACTTGATGGCGTGGCGCGACTCGTAGGTGATGTTGTGGACGCCGAGTTCGACTGCCCACTTGGCGATCCGGCCAGTTGCGTCGCGGTTACGGATGATGTCGGCGAGTGGTGTTGAGGCGACTACCTTGATGGGGTGCTCGTGGAAGTAGGGGGCCAGTCGCCTCTGGGCCCTGAGGACTGCGTACACCATCTTTTGATAATGCGGATACCGTTGCTTGGATTCGATGAAGGCCTCGCTGATGTAGTAGACCGGGTGCTGTATCAGCTGCTCTTTTCCTTCTTCCTTGCGTTCGACGACCATGACCGCGCTTATCGCGCGGTTCGACGCAGCGACATATAATAGCATAGTCTCTTTTAGTAGCGGGGCCGCGAGGATAGGGGCGTTCTGAAGGGCGTGTTGGAGCTCTTCCAGGGCCCGTTGCGCTTCTTCTGTCCACCTGAATGATTCTGACTTCTTGAGCAGGCAGTAGAGTGGCATGGCCTTGTCACCGAGCCAGGGTATGAAGCGACTGAGGGCTGCGACCCGGCCGGCGAGTTTTTGTGCGTCGACCAGGCAGGTTGGTTGTTTGGTTCGCATGACCGCCAGTGTCTTCTCTGGGTTGGGCTCGATGCCTCGTTTGGAGACGACGTAGCCGAGCAGTTGTCCAGAAGGGACCCCGAAGGTGCACTTCAGAGGGTTGAGCTTGATCTTGTATCGCCGTAAGTTGGCGAATGTCTCGGCGAGGTCGGTGATGAGGTTGGCCTGGTGAGTCGACTTGACTACCACGTCGTCGATGTAGATGTGTACGTTGCGGCCGATTTGGCTTTCCAGGAAGCTGTTCATGCACCGTTGGTATGTCGCTCCGGCGTTTTTGAGGCCGAAGGTCATGGATATGTAGGAGTAGGCACCCAAGGGCGTGATGAATGTTGTCTTCCCTTGGTCTTCCTTGGCCATCTTTATTTGATTGTACCCGGAGTAAGCGTCGAGGAAGCACAGCGACTCGGACCCGGCGACCGCGTCGATAATCTGGTCGATTCGTGGCAGGACGAATGGATCCTTGGGGCATGCGCTATTGAGGCTGGTGTAATCGATACACATGCGCCATGTCTTGTTCTTCTTTAGCACTAGGACTGGGTTTGCCAGCCATTTGGGGTGCTTGATTTCAATGATGAAACCGGCGGCTAGCAGTCGGTTCACTTCTTCGGCGATTGCGCGCCGTCGCTCTTCTCATACAGGGCGCATTTCCTGCCTAACGGGGCGTGCGGAGGGGTCGACGTGTAATTTGTGCTCAGCAAGTTCTCTCGGGACACCCGGCATGTCAGACGGTTTCCATGCAAAGATATCTCGATTCTCACGGAGGAACTTGATGAGCGCGCTTTCCTATTGGGCGGACAGGCCCGTCCCAATGGTAATTTTCCTACTTGGATCATCCTCTACAAGATCTACTTCACGAGTGTCGGTTGCAGGCTTGAAAGTTGCTGCGGACGAGTCGAGCTCGGTCGGTTTCTCCAGGATGGCGGGGTCGTTGCGGTCGACCGGGTACTTGGCGAGATCGGCGGAGTTGTCTTGTTCGTCGGCGATGACGGCGTCGGCAAGCTTGGCGCTGACGTCCTCGCACTCCAGTGCCATCTCCGGGTCGCCGTGGACGGTGATGACGCCACGAGGCCCTGGCATCTTCATCATGTTGTATGCGTAATGAGGTGCCGCCATGAACCGGGCGAACGCCTGCCGGCCGAGCACGCAGTGGTAGGAGCTGCGGAAGTTCACCACCTCGAATGTTATCCGCTCGGTGTGGTAGTTCACGGGCGTGCCGAAGGTGACTGGCAACGTAACCTTGCCGATCGGGAAGGCCTTCCGCCCGGGGACGATGCCATGGAACGTAACCTTGGTGTTCTCGAGGCGTGAGTCTGGTAAGCCGAGTCGCTGGAAGGTTTCGTAATACAGGATGTTGATGGAGCTTCCTCCGTCCATCAGGGTTTTCGGCAGCCAGTAGTCGGCTACCTTGGGCCTGACGACCAGCGCCACTCGGCCGGGGTACTCGATGCGGGGGGCATGGTCTTCGCGGCTCCAGGTAATGCTCTGCTCGGACCAGTTGAGCCACCGGGGTACGTCAAGGATAACCGCGTGTACTGCCACTGCCCTTGCGAGGACCTTCCTGTCCCGATGATCGTCGACCCCGGTGAAGGTGTGGAGCGAGCCGGCGCTGCGACCGAAACCTTCTCCCTTGTGCTGGTCTGGGTCCTTGGCGCGGTCTTTGTGCTGATTGCCGCCGTCGTTTTCCTTGGCGCGGTGGGCCTTCTCTATCTGCTTCAGGGAGTAGCAGTTTCCCGTCGTGTGTGTTGAGGGCTTGCCCTCCCTGCTGTGATAGATGCACGGGGCGTCTAGGAGGCTGCGGGCATCGAAGCGCTTAGGCTGAGGCCGATCCTCCCGTGGCGCACGGTTGTCGCGTCGGAAGGATTTTGGCTCGCGCTGCTCGTAGTCGGCGTTGGCGACGAGCTCGTTGTTTCCTCCGTCGGCGCGACGCTTGCCGTTGTTAGATCGGCCGCCGAATCGGTAGTCGCCGCGTCGAGGCTCCGTGTGAACGGGGCGGCGATTGCATCGCTGGTCGTACTCGTCGTCCGAGTCGACTGTAGGGTCTTCGTCGGCGTAGAGGGTGGCGATGTCGAAGAGCTCCGAGATTGAGATGTTATCTCTGCTGACGCGACGGAGCTTGGCGCTTAGCGGTTCGTACCGGCAGCACCGCCGGAAGCAGTAGATTGTCGTGTCCGTGCTGATGCCGCTGGAGGTCGTCCACATGTCTTGCCAGCGCTGCACCCACCGACGAGTCGACTCGCGCGGGCCCTGGACACAGCGATCCAGGTCTTCTATAGTTGTCGCGCGAGTGTACGCGCTGGCAAAGTGCTGGATAAATGCGGCACGGGCTTCTTCCCAAGAATCGATGTTGTTGGCGGTGAGGGTGTTAAACCAGTGGCGATTGACGCCGTCCATCATGAGAGGCAGGTAGCGTGCCGCGAGTAACTCAGAGTGGCCTTGGATCGATATGTGTATCGTAATTCTCGATGTCGAGGGGCCCCTTGAATCCGGCGGGGTACGGCTCGCCTCTGATCATTGGCCCGAAGCAGGCGGGGCCGACTCGAGTGAACGCGCTTTGGCGCGGGGCTTCATCAGCGTAGCGGTCGTTCAGCCGGTTTCGCGCCCGCCATTCTTGATCGTTGACGATGTGGGTTCGCGCATCAACGGGCTGTCCGTTGGCGGCGACCATCACTCGCGCAGGGCGCGGCTCGATTCGGTTGTTGGTCGAGTGGGCCGCACACGGTGCTGGCGGCGGAAAGTTGTTGGCGTTGACGACTGCGCGATTTGCCGCGCCCGATGACGCCGCGTGACTGGCGGATGTGCGCGAATAAAGTCGCCCTTGCGAGTCGGCGGCAGCGTGTTGTTGCTCCAATGCCTTGGCAACCAGGGCCTTGGCGTGCTGGACGAGGATCGCGTTGTCTTTCGTTTCGGGGAGCCGTGCAAGAACGGCTTGGGCGGCCGCGACGTTGTCGGCTGGAGATGAGTGCAATCGTAGGCCATTGGCGTCAACTTCCGCCCGAGGAACTTCGGGTGGTGGTGGTGGCGGTGGTGGTGGCGGTGCTCCGTGTGCCGCCCTATCGGCGGCGGCCCGACTTCCTTCCAGGACGTATTCTGGACTCGGGTGATCCGAATTTCTCCATCCGGATCGTCGAAGTTGAGGCGCGCGCTGGGGAAGTCGTTCGCGCGGGCACGCTCCATGCGCAGGCGATTGCGCTGCTGACGATAGTGGGACACGGCCCTTACTTCGTCTTGCTCGAGACGAAATTTCTGCCGTTCGGCGAGCTCCTTCTTCCTCTGCTCTTCGAGGGCCGCCCGGTGCGCCTCGATCTCGGTCGCGGTGGCGGTTGCAGGGAGGGGGGTGGTGAAGGCGTCGACCGGAGGCTCCTCCTCGCCTCCTGCCATGAAGACGGCGGTTGGGTAGCGATAGCGTGGGGCCTCGACGGAGTCCGAGTCGGAGTCGCTGCCGAAGAGGGAGAGGACGGAGTCATCCTCGAAGTCGCTTGGGTGAGAGACCAAGGAGATGGAGTCTTTGAACGACGCCGTGGCGATAGAGCCGGCAGTCGGGGACACAGCGGTGGACCCGGCGACCGATGACATGGCGATGGAGTCGGCGTCGAACGCCGCGATACCGGAGTCAGTGGCTGGGATTGTGACGACGGAGTCGGCGGCTGACGCGGTGATGATGGAATCGGCGATCGGCGCCACGGCCGCTGAGTCGGCGTCGTCCTCCAGGGCCGACTCGGCCTCCGCGTACACCTCGCCAGTAACTGGGCGAGTGGCGGTGAGGAGTTGACCCGGCGCGAAGGGGTCGTGCGATTGACCAGGGCGGGGCTCGGTGGGGTCGCTGACGCCGGCGAGCCCAACGAAGAGGTTGATTGAGCCAATCAGCACCATCCAGGCGTGCTTGAGAGGTGACGATGCGGGCCGGTAGGTGCTTGGCTGGATGTGGAAGAAGTTGCCGGTGGCAATCATCCTGCCGGAAGCGACCGGCCGCCGTACTGGCGAGTAGGGCCTCGCCGTAGCTCGGAGGCTTGATGTCCCATGCCCCACGGTGGGCGCCACTGTCGTGGATATGACCACGGCAGATGCTACAGGGGGTAGCACTTCGTTGATGCGAGGGCAAGGGAACATCGCCATCTACGGGTCGAGGTGCAAGGGACGCAAGGTTTTACCCAGGTTCAGCCCCTCCGGAGAGTAAAAGGCCTACGTCCTGCTAGATCTTATTGCTTAGTGGAGAATTACAATGGGGGGGGGGGGGGGGCTCAGTCGGCGCGGAGCCAAGAGCTTACAGGGGAGATCCAATCTCAGATGATGTGTCCTCTAGGGTTTAGCCCGGGGGTTTATATATCCACCCCCGGTCTAGGGTTACAAGGGGATAACTCCGAATCGTATCAGTTGCTATTAACCCGGGATACAACACCCTTCTACAAGTAATCTTCTTATCCAGCCGAGCAGATCGCCTCCTTGGGTCTTAGGCCCAGTCGCCTTCGGGCCCAGTCGGCTAGGCGACTGGCGGTCTTCCTGGGCCTTCGTCCTTGTAGCGAGTGGGACTGGCTACCCACCACCTATGGGCATATCCCCATCACAGGAGGACCACCTCGGTGGGAAGTTACTGCCGATCTGCGAAGAAAGCTGGGAGCCCCAATATGGGAAACCATATGGTTTTTTGTCACGGGAAACACTTGGAAAGAAGGAATAGTCAGAGCTATGCAAGAAGCAATTTCCCGTCTGTGTGGACAAAATGAGAACAAGATCAAGAACACTCACTTTGTTTACTACCCAAGACATGACCCCATGGGAAGACCAATGATCATGCCCTCGGACACGGAGATGAACCACTATGTAGCACACCTGGACTTCATGCTGTACAAGACCCGCAAGGAGTTAGACAACGCCCGCCTCTTTCGCCAAACACATTACCCGTGAAGACGAAGAATCCACCCTGAAGAGTAGTATCACTAAAGCACGTTCGTAGGTGTGAGTTGTATCAGGATCCCCTTGTATCATAGAGCGAATGAATGGTTCTTCAAACCAACGGTGTGTTAGAATTGTAATGTGTGATGTTTGGTATGAATGAAAAAGTGTTGTTGGTTTTTACCCCCTCAACACTACTCAAGTTTTCAAGTTTTGAACTTTTGGAACTTTAAAACCCAAACAAACCATAGAAATTTCCCTCTTATCTTAGCATCTACCTCAATGTTCAGATGGCCCCACCAACCCGCAGCGCCAACCAAGACGCCATGATGCATATGCTAGAGATGATGATGGCAGACCGAGAAGCCGAGAGAGCTGAACGTCAAGCCAACATTGCCGCACTGCAACAGATCGCTTAGAACAACCAAGGCCATGGAAACCACGACCACCCTGGGTCGAAGCTGAAGAACTTTCAGAACACCAACCCACCTATTTTCAGCAAGACTGAAGACCCACTTGACGCTGATGACTGGCTCCAGACAATGGAGAACAACTTAGAAGTTGAGGGAGTTGAAGCCGCAGAGAAAGTGCTATTCGCCACCCACTACCTGTCAGGACCTGCAAGAGCCTGGTGGAAAAGTGCCCGTGCAATGAATGCTGGACAGATGATGACCTGGGAGGACTTCAAACTCAAGTTTAGCAAATACCATGTGCCCCAAGGATTGATCAAGAAGATGAGAGACGAGTTCCACGAACTCAAACAAGGCAGGATGTCCGTGGTAGAATACCGCGACAGATTCCTTACTCTGTCAAGGTACCCCCGGACGAAACCGACACCAACGAGAAGAGGAAAGAGAGATTTCTGAACGGACTGCATGACGAAATGCAGACTGTACTGGTCAACATTCCCTTCGCTGACCTAGAAGCCCTGGTGGACTCCGCCATCTAGATGGAAGCGAAGCTTCACCAAGTCAACGAGAACCGCAAACGTCGGATGATGAACCAGAATGGGTCCAGCAATGCCCAGAAGTACCGCAACAACTCATCTGGAGGATTCACCCCAAGAAACAACATGCCACTTGCTCAGAATTACCGCCCAAACTACACCAACAACCATGGAGGACCCCCGAAGCCCGGAGGAAACAACAACAACAATCACAACAACAACAACAACAACAACAACCCCAATAGCAACAACAACAATGGGAACAACAACAGCAACAACACTGGTCCCAGGACTGGAAGCAACGCCATCCCCGTCACCCCCAAGGACAAGTCGACCATAACTTGTTATGAATGCGGAGTTGTGTGACACTACTCCAATGAGTGCCCGAAAAGGTCAGCCAAGATTGCCTCCAAGACCACTGCACCTTCTCAGAGCCAGCGCCGCTTTGCCGCAAGGAGGAACCAGAACAACAACAACAACAACGGCCGCCTCTACAACATGAATGCAACAGAAGCCCAAGAAGCACCCCAGGCCATGCCAAGTAGGTTTTCCTGTTAACCCAATTGCCCAATCTCTCTTAGGAACCTAAATTTTCTTAAAATCTCGGGACGAGATTTGTTTAAGGGGGAAGGGTTTGTAGCAACCCGATTTTTCAAACAAAGAAGAAAATGAATTTCCTTTGTCCAAAAATGAGAACCAACAAAAACTTTTATTAAATAAAGTACTAGGCATAGTGCTCATACCTAATGCTTGTGTTATCTCCATGATTGTTTGTTTGTTACATTGAACATTTCTTCCAAAACCCTAAAACCCTAACCATCTCAAAACAAAGTGGATCAAATATGAGAAACTAAAATAAAATAAAAGACATATGTGGGCATATAGCCCTAATATGTAAATCTTGACCCCTACCATTCTTACTTTTCTAAATGGTGGTGAACCATTGTAAACCCCACTAAACACTAAACCTCACCCCTCTTAACACCATCCTTTTAAAAACAAAATAAAAAGAAATGATAATAAATAAGAACAAGGCCTATGTAAGCCTATGTCTATTTTTGCAAATGATAAAGTTTGCTTTGTCTACCTTGTGTAGATGATTTGAAATACTTCAACAAACCTAACCTAGTGCTTACCAACCCAATTCAAGTGAGAAACAAAAATAAGTTAAACATATGCATAGAGGCATATGTGGCACTTAGCCATAATATAAATTCTTGACCTATACACCCACACTTTCCCCAAATGGGTTGAAGCTCTTACCAAACTCAATCTAACCCTAAATAGATCCTCACACATGCCCAATTGGGTCAAGTGAACCAAAATGGAAAAAATAGAAAAATTGCAATTCAACACACGCATATGCTTATGGACATTTTGCAAATCTTTGACCTAGACCAATTTGGCCTTCACCATTAGTTGTATTATGTTACTAAACACTTATTAACACTTTTGGAATCAAATAAACTCAAATCAAATCAAGTTGGAACTCAAAATGTGATCACATGTAATAATGGTCAATTCTGCCAATTACAATCTGGTCACTTTTTTGAACCCCTGGATTTCAAGATTTTCAAACCAAACAAATCCAATTCTTTGCACCTCATCCAAGTACACATCAAGGTGAACAACTTTTGTAAAGACCACCATATCAAATTCATCCTGGATCAAAAACTATGCTCATGCAAAGTTGATACTTTTAAACAAATTCAACAATCCCACACTTTGCAAATTCTGCAATTCTTTTATTTTTTAAAATTCCACCACCACCATTGAGTGTCTCTGGTCATTGGCAACCAATCCAAACCACCCATTTTCAAATTTTGGAAGTGCACAACATAGAGAAAGTTTGACAAAATTTTGGAATTTGCAAATAGGATCAAATCCAAACACTATTTCAAATAGTGTTTGGCAACCCTACCTCTCACACTTGAGCCCTACTGACGTGGGCATTACCCTTCGGGTAACCGACATTGCCCTATCTTGTATTATCTAGTTGGAGGACCATGATGGCACTTGAAGGCAAGGCGGGCCACTTG
This sequence comes from Lolium perenne, assembly GCF_019359855.2. Lineage (NCBI taxonomy): Eukaryota > Viridiplantae > Streptophyta > Magnoliopsida > Poales > Poaceae > Lolium > Lolium perenne. The sequence goes on from NC_067244.2 coordinate 49,805,785, forward strand.
GATGGCGCACCAGAAGATTCCTTGGCGGGCAAGACAAGGAAGCAACCGAACAAGGAAAGTTTAGATTTAAAACTATTGTAAACCTAGTCGTACTCGGTTAGACCTCTTGAGACCTGGCCCCCTATATAAAGGCCAGGAGAGGGGCTGCCGAGGGACACACAATCAATCTTAGCAATCTTAGCCACCAAAAGTCTAGAGCTAGGTCACCGTAGCACTTAGCCTCTCGACGAGATCTCAGCCGAACTCTTCGGCACCCCATTGTAACCCAATATCTTCATAATCAAGATCAGATAGGCAGGACGTAAGGGTGTTACCTCATGGAGGGCCCCGAACCTGGGTAAATCGCTCTCCCCGCTTGTCTGTGAACCGATGTCTCGTGTTAGTCTACAGGATTCCATCAACCCTAAGCCCCAATCGGAGGGCATTGCCGAGGAGTACCCTCGACAATTGGCGCCGTCTGTGGGAACCCTGTCGGCACAAGATCGGTCATCAGCAGAACCAGTCATGTCATCAGCAGCTTCATCGACACCGTCATCACCAAGTCTGGGAAGCCCGATTCGCTTCGGCTCCTACGAATTCACCCCACACAGCGACTCGTCTCGCTCGACCTTTTCCGATCTACAAGGAAACATGGAGATGACCTTCGGCAGTGTCCACTACGACGTCAACTCGGAAGGAGTCCTTCGGCTGCTGGAACCACTCACCTCCGGATCAACGGATCGAAGCACGTCGTCAACAGTCGACCTTTCGGCTGGTCTGACAGGCTCAATGAGCTCGCCCGCGCCATCGACTCCTCGTTCGACGTCTTCCATGTCGGTTGGATCCGACAATCCCACATCTTCGGAGATGACTTCGTACTACAGCCTGAACTGCGACACCAGGCACGGGCTAGGATCAAGCGACACACCGTTCATCTGCAATGCCCAGTACTCATCGGGAGAGGACAGTGTCGACAACATCGTCCGAAGTGTCACCTGCGGAACAGCGCACCACCAGGTTTATGTTGCCAAAAACACGAGGAACAGGGGAGACGGAGATCACACCCCCCGCTCCAGCAGACGAGCAAGCTTCGAGAACAGTGCCAGTAACAACAACAGCGATTACACCATCGCAGAGGAGGAGTGGGCAGCAGCCAGGGCAGCCGTGCTTAACAACAGGCCGCTCCTGGCAGGAACCACGGTTGGAACCCTCAACGCTTACCGCTCCATATTGGAGAAAAACCGGGAGCGACTATCCAAAGAGCAAGCCACCCTCGAGAGACGCCTGTCCGCGGCAGACCGATCCAGCGAACGACGAAGAGGCTCGCAAGGAAGCACCTCTCGAAGCACTCAAGGGGCAGGCAAGCACCGATCAAGACTACCAGGCTCTCGGAAGACGACGCCAGAGAAATAACGTCGAATCTGACCAAATCCTTTATGACCACGGATACCGCGGGCATGCCACGGCCAAAAACTGTCGCGAGAGCGACCGCCAACCTCGCTGCATACCTCATCAATCAGCGCCTCGAAGGTTCCATGGCTCAAGCCCACCGAGGTGCCCTAGAAAGTCTCGCAATATTGGGAGACAATCTGGTCCCACGGAAGGAAAAGACCACGCTGCAGGCTAGTGGCTCAAAGCATCATGCGAGAGACGCTCGGGATGAAATCACCCAGAGCAGAATCGACAAAGCAAGGCGATGACGCGCTGCTAGGGAGGAATATGACAGTGATTCTTCGGATGAGAGTCAGGAGAACGACGACGAGCTAAGGGGAGCCGTTTGTTTAAGCTACAAAATCCGTGAGGCGATGCCACCCAGAAAGTTCAAACCCACCCTACTGACGCTGCCAAATATGATGGGCAGCAGGAGCCAAGGTCCTGGATAGACGACTATTTGCAGACTGTGATTCTGCACAAGGGGGAATCAGATAGCAGCAATGCAATGCTTGCAGCTTTACCAAAAGGATTCAGCGCGAGCCTGGTTAAGGGGTCTGCCGAAGGGTTCCATCAAATCATGGGATGACCTAGTAGACACTTTCGTTGCCAATTTCCAAGCAACGTACAAAAGGCCCATCGGGATTGAAGAGTTACGGCATTGCCAGCAAAAGCAGAAGGAATCGATGCGCGCATACATCGGGAGATTCACCAAGCTCCTAAACGCTACCGAAGATGTATCTGTTGACAAAGCAATCGACGCCTTGAGCGATGGCATCCGACGTGAAAGCTACATAGAAGAACTCGGACGCAAAAAGCCAAAAACCATAACCAAGTTAATGGAAATCACCAACAGCTGGGCTGATGGCGAGGACAACGTACGAAAACCGCGACATCGCAGTGACGACGAAGACGATGACCAGCCGAAGCACGACTCGGGTGGACGAAGGGATCGCCACAAGAGAAGGAAGAACCGCAGCTATGACGACAGTAACCTGGTAGCCGTAGGGTACTCTGATCGGCAGGACGATCGATATGATGACAGACGAGACGATCGGCAGGACGGTAATCGGAACAACTCTGGGAACCGTGGCAATTACAAACCACGGCAACAGAGAACTCCCGAACTGCCCTACGCTGAGCAGATCAACGCTCCCTGTTACTTGCACTTGTATGTTGATTCTAAGGATGGAAAAACGAAGTCAAGCCACTTGCTCAGAGACTGTCGGCAGTTCATTGACATGCAGAAACTCATCCAGCAGCAGCAACCGCCACCACCACCACCACCACCTCCACCGCAGCATCAGGTCCAGCAGGCTCAACCTCATCAACCCAACGAGGCATTTCCACCACCACGTGGGCAGATGAGCATGATCCACTGGACAGGTGTTTCAAGAAGAGAAATGAAGAAGCTCACTCGAGAAATCAATCTGGCAGAAACTATCATGGCAAACATCCCTGAATATGTCGAGTGGTCGTCTCAGAATATTACGTTCAGCAGAGCAGATCACCCGATGACCATACCAAAACCAGGACACGCTGCCTTAGTAGTCGAGGCGCAGGTCGGGGGGTTCAAGATGAGCAAAGTCTTCATGGATGGTGGAATTGGACTAAACCTGATATTTCTCGACACAATCAAGAGTATGGGGATCACCATGAGAATGCTAGAAGAAACGGACACCTGCTTTCATGGGATTCTCCCCACTTCACTGGCGTACTCTCTTGGCAAAGTTTACCTGAACGTCGTCTTTGGCAAACCCGACAACTTCAGGAAGGAAAAGATCGAGTTCAAAGTCGTGAACTGGGAGTCGCAGTATCACGCTATACTCGGGAGGCCAGCTTATGCCAAGTTCATGGCTGTAACGCACTACGCATACCTCAAGCTGAAAATGCCTAGGAGCAACGGGACAAACATCACAGTCTATGGAAGTTTCTCATGCTCGGACAATTGTGATCGTGACTTTCAGAGGATCGCTGCAAAGTTTGGGCTGAAGCAGGAAAATATTGACCTTCCTTCTAAGTCATCATCACGCGATTATAAGGAAGAAAAATGCGTCAGAGAAGCGAAGAAGAAGCCAGCCTACCTTGCTCTTGAAGCTTCGGCAGCACAAACTTCTGCAGCTAAAGCTTCAGCAGCAAAAGCTTCGGCAGCTGATGGCACGGAAGACATAGGAGATAGCAAGACACTGACAATCACTGCCCCTGGTGAAATCAACGACGCTTCAAAAACCACTAACGTGGTGGACAAGCCAGAATATGAGAAGAACCCCTTCCTTGCCTAAGCAATCTACTAGTGTTTAGCTTTCCCTTTCTTTTCAAGCAGGGCTCTCCCTTTTTCGCCCTTTAGTCCCGTGTTTTTATTATTAATGAAAACTTAAGTTTTGATTCCTTGAAAAGCATTGCAGTAAATCGGAGCACCTAAAACGCATCGTTGTAAACCTTGCTTACGCCCCCTGGCGGACGACGGTGCAACATAGTGCATGGCAAAAGATCGTGCTCCGAAAAAGCCTCTACGAGTGCTACAGGATGCAAAATAAACAAGGACACTAACTCTTCCATCTGCTATAGATGCCTCTACGAGCGCCGTAAATAGAAAGAGTTCGGAAATACATATAAACACAACCCACGTTCGATATTTTACTTATGGAAATATCAAAGAACAACGGGCTCATTGGCAGAGTTATTGCACCTGATATATTCGGGAGCTGCTGTCAAAACATACATCGGTTGAAAGCAAAGTTGTGCATACAACGGGTCTAGCAAAACCTGCAACACGAGCCGATCACTCAAATAATTTGCTGACCAACGAATACACATACGTCTAAGCGGGCAATTAAGATTTGCTCCTTCAAAATTCGCCAACGGCATTAACACGGTAAAAGTACATATACATGTATCTACCGAATAAAAAGTCTCGGCTAAACAATGCAAACACTTGGATGAAATAGCCAAAATACCTATTTACAAAACAACCTTAACCCTGAATCACCCTTGCGGAGTCTCTTTTTCCTCAGGTACCTTTGAATCCTTTTCAAGCTTGTCGACAATTATATTGGCAGGCAACAATACCTTCGGATACAGCGCCTCCAAATCACCAACCGCATTGGCGATAGTCAGCAGATTTGCTGACGGATAACGTGCAAGAACAAGGGCAAGTGTAAATCTGGCCCCTGCAAAAACCTGAGCTCGCACCAAGTCTCGAATCTTCTTGGTATTCCCAAACTCAGACATCAGAGTCAGCAGCGTAGGAGGGACCGCGTTCAAGGGGAACATCGTCCTCCAAATTACCCTCAGGGCTTTGTAGCACTTGTCGAAGAAATGGTGGACTTGTTGGACCCGATCCTGAAATTGTGCGACAGCCGAAGCTTTCGAGTGTTCCCGCCAGAAAATCTCGTCGGCTGATGATAGCTGGGTCAAAGCATTCACACGCTCGTGAGTCCGCTTGTTCTCTTCAGCAAGGTTCAGAGCTATGACTAGCAAAGGAATCAACGGAAGATCGGGCAATGCGTTTTTTACAAAAAGTAATGAGCATAAGGATCAGGGAACTTACAGTTTAAACTTTCAGTGGCCTTATGCAGTTCAGTAAGAGCATAGCGCTCTACGTTGGCTGCAATCTCGCCCTTCTTCTTGATAATGGCAGCCAAGGCATAGGTGCGGCGCAGATCCTTTTCCAACTGCGCGATCCGATCCTTCATACGTTGGATTCGATCATCTTCAGAAAGAGCACCCGAAGATTCGTCAACAAATGTAGGCACTGGGAACACATGTAAAGAAAAGCGTCAAAAGCATGATGGATCGCTTCGCATCAGCATCAGAAGGTACTCTCATCGGGAGAAGTGCAAGAGAAAATATCATAACAAGGTTGTACTAGCAACATTGCCAGCACGGAGTTTATTACAAACATAAGTTTTGCGATAGAACATTGTTTCACATCAGCTCAAAGAGAAGTTTGTTACAAAAATCAAAGGGCTTGGGTCTGAGTCGATAAACTGGGGCCAGCCGATGTCTTCCTTGATGAAACCAGTTCAAGGAGCTGGCATGCACATTTAAGGGCTGAAGTTTTGAAGACGCTTAAATCAATGAACCGCCCATCTTGCTCTTTCGGCAGCTCCTTAGACATCTCTTCGATATCGGCATTGAAGCCATGACCCATCATAAGTTGGAAGGCTAGGAGGGCACCATAGGTACGTGAAGTGTGTTTGAATACCTCGATAACCTCCTTGGTGTCGACTGCGAAAGCGTCGATCAGCTGTCCCAGAGTTTTGTCTTGACTGATCTTGGGGAAGATCATCGAATGCATCCGCGCCATGGCGCCTTTCCCCTTTTCAAGGAGCTCCCGTGTAAGCTGGTGGGAGGCAAGAATCATCGACACACCGTTCGCCGGAGAGTTGTTTGGAATCTTGTCCAAAGCATTGGCGGGGATGTCGGCAACCTCTGCAAGAGAATGAAATAGGAAGAATTACTGACAAAGAATCGAACTCGTAAGTGCGACAATCGACAGAGAAGCATAAAAGAAATTACCAAGAAAAGCCAAGGAAGACTGGCGAAGGAGTTCATCTTTTTTAGCTGCCCGAGCTTCGGCGGCCAGCCTAGACGCTTCCTCTTCTTTCTGCTTCTCCTTCAGCTTGCCCAGTTCCTCCTTCAGGGAGTCGACCTCTTGGCGAGCTGCGGCGGCTATTTTGACTGCGCCATCCAACTTTGAGGAAGAAGATTTAACTTCCTTCTGCAGCCGAACCTTGTCTGCCTCCAGGGAAGTAAATTGGGAGGCGAAGGCCTCCAAAGAGGATATAACACCCCGCAGGTCCTTAAGGAAAGAGGATGTTTGACAAAGAATCATTAAACAAGGCACACTCGAGGAAATTCGCGTTGTAATCAAAAAAGACATACAGAAGGAGGGTTCGTGGCGGCAGCAGTTGAAGGAACATCTTTCCCCTTAAAAAGGGAGGAAGCAGTCGATACCTGAGCCGTGGGGGCTGCCTTTGGAGCCGAAGCTTCGGAAGCCGCGATGTCCAGCGGAGCAGCGCCAGATTTGGCTTTCTTGGACGGAGGCTCAATGAAACCTTCGTCACTGCGAAAGGAAATTGCTGACAAGAATTATGAAAGAAATACGAGTAGTAAAAGACAAAATATGGATTCAAAGAAGAAGGTGTTTACATATCGAAGAGATCGTCTTCGTCGGCAAAGCCGCCAGTTGATCTCTTCACGGGCGAAGCTCTGGTCTCCTCGACTGTTGCATTAACAAAGGCATCATGATCAGCGTCATCATCACGCACTGATCCCTCTGTGTCGCAAGCATCGTTGGCTGAGGAAGGAAGATCGGTGTGGACAGCTTCAGAATCTATCGGATCATCGTGTTCGCTCTCTGGGCCTGTGTACTCGACAGTATGAAAATCAACAGGGACTGATGAGCCTCTTCCCTCGGAAGTATCGTTTGGCGAATCATGCAAGTTTCCAGAAACTATGGGGATCTGTCGAAGAAAAGAACAAATAAGAACAATAGTAATTATGTCGACTAAGTGGAAGCAGAGTAATAAGAGTATGAGAAGGAAAATTACCTCTGACGGTGGATGATCGGCATCAAGAGGAGTATAAGAAGATATCAATGGGATCGATTCTTCCTGACTAAAGAGAGTAAGGCGACAGACTTCATCAAGCAGCTCTTTTTCCGACAGTTCAGCAATATTTACCCTGGTTTCATCCTTTGGACGCGAATACAACCATATCGGACGAACTCTGGCCATGACTGGTTGGACTCGACGTTTCAAGAACACCGCTACCACCTCTGTGCCGATCATAGTTTGACCATCGGCCTCTTTGATCCGAAGGAATTTGGCAAACAATTCATCGGCTGCTGTCCTTTCGTCGGGAGAGAGAATGTTCTTCCGAGAATGCTTAGGCTTGGCTTCGAGGATGTCGGCAAAGCAAGGAAGCTGGGACTCGGTTGTAGAGGAATCCTTGACATAAAACCATTTCAGTCTCCATCCTTGCACGAATTCTCTCATTGGGAAACTGAAATAGTTAACCTCTGAACGGACAACAAACCCCACTCCTCCGATGAAAAAAGATCCATTACTACTGCTGTATCTCTTTACAAAGAAGATCTTTTTCCACAACCCAAAGTGAGGCTCAATGCCCAAGAACGCCTCGCAGAGGGTGATGAACACAGCAACGTGAAGGATTGAGTTAGGGGTGAGTTGCCACAGTTGGATTTCGTAAGTCCGCAGAAGACGATGAAGGAATTCGTGGGCAGGAAGCGAGAGACCCCGATACAAGAATGACAGGAACACCACGGTAAAACCAGCAGGGGGATTGGGCCGAGAAATCGCACCTGGAAGAATCAACCCGAGGCTTCGGGCCCTCTTTTCATCACGCTTCATGATGGAGGACGCTAGCCAATCTCCAGGTTTGGCTATCGAGCTTGGCGGCGCTGGCGGCGTCGGAGCTGGGGGAGGAGCATCTGGAGCGCTCCTCTTCGGAAGATTCGAGGAGGCTTTGGCGGTGGCGCCACCGCTCGTGTAACTGGCGGCGGCAGCAAGGTTCTTCTTCTTCACCATTGCGAGATCTGGGGAAGATCGGTAAAGCGGTGGTGGCGGCGCAGCGGTTGCGAAGGAAAGAAGGAAAGAAGAAAAAGAAGGACAAGAAGATGCTACGACAAATATGGGAGAAGATTAAAGATTTTTGTCCTTTGGAGATTTTAAGAAAGGGAGAACGTGAGGACTGTGTAGGCACGTGTCGTTGCTACCAGTTCATTAAAGGGACCTTTTTCCATTGATGATTGCGGAAATCGAGGAGGCGCCTTGGTAACTGTACGAGAAGCGCGGATATTGCTTAAAAATAGGGCTGGACAGAGAAAGAATGGGCCCAGCGGGTCGCGTCTTATCGGTCAAAATCAAGATGTCAGTAAACGTCATCAATGACGTCGTGAGGAATGCTCGAAGCATTCAAAGGAATAAAAAAGGTATCGGATGGTGAACTTGAGTCTATGCACGGATTGCGAGCATCCGCACTTAGACTCGGGGGCTACTCCCATCGGGAGCGCTGGACGCGCACCCGACAAAATGGGGACTCGAAGAAGATTGATTGAAGAAAAAGATGATTGCTCAGCTCGAGTCTGCACCCGGTTGCAAGCACCCGTGCCCAGACTCGGGGGCTACTCCCATCGGGAGCGCTGGACGCGCACCCGACAGAACTTTTTTGCACTCCAGGATCATGCCCGGGGACTTGATTCTGTGTAGGGTAACGTTGTTTTGCCATCGGTAGTTAACCAGCAAAAGTTGGGCACGTTACTCATTATCCCTTGCATGCGGAAAATATATCGGATGACCTATGAAGACTTGCAGAAAAACTTCGGCAGAGCAGAACGTTCGAGTGGTACAACTTGAGTCTACGCACGGATTGCAAGCATCCGTACCTAGACTCGGGGGCTACTCCCATCGGGAGCGCTGACGCGCACCCGACAGATGAAGATGATGCTGATTCAAGATGAACAAGAACAATCAAGGAGAAGAACATTAAGAGGAGGCATGCTTCGGTCTCTACCCGAACTATGTTCGGCTAGACACTCGGGGGCTACTGACGTGGGCATTCCCTTCGGGTAACCGATATTGCCCTATCCTGTATTATCTAGTTGGAGGCCCATGAAGGCACTTCAAGGCAAGGCGGGCCACTTGGATGGCGCACCAGAAGATTCCTTGGCGGGCAAGACAAGGAAGCAGCTGAACAAGGAAAGTTTAGATTTAAAACTATTGTAAACCTAGTCGTACTCGGTTAGACCTCTTGAGACCTGGCCCCCTATATAAAGGCCAGGAGAGGGGCTGCCGAGGGACACACAATCAATCTTAGCAATCTTAGCCACCAAAAGTCTAGAGCTAGGTCACCGTAGCACTTAGCCTCTCGACGAGATCTCAGCCGAACTCTTCGGCACCCCATTGTAACCCAATATCTTCATAATCAAGATCAGACAGGCAGGACGTAAGGTTTTTACCTCATCGAGGGCCCCGAACCTGGGTAAATCGCTCTCCCCGCTTGTCTGTGAACCGATGTCTCGTGTCAGCCTACAGGATTCCATCAACCCTAAGCCCCAATCGGAGGGCATTGCCGAGGAGTACCCTCGACACCTACCCTGTCCCCTGGTCCCCTCTCTCTCTAACACCAGCATTAAAACCCTAGATGGAGGCCAAACCTAGCCATGACAAAGCCATGCCGGCCATGTCCCCCATGGACATGCCAACCCTAGCTCCTCCCCTCTCTAGCTCGACCAACCCTGTCCCTCTGCTCCCCCTTGGTCCCCTGCGTCCACTGGTTGCCGCCGTTGCCGAAGGAGAAGGCCACAACGACGGCACGCGTCGCGTCCAGAACGGCCCAGGCCATGCCGATCACGGCGTGGGCGCGCCCACGGACGCGCCACGGCCACCTATCGCCCCGATGAACGACGCCTCCCCCGGACCCCCTCACTGCACCGTGAGCCTCTCCGCCGCAACACGAACCCTCCAGACACGCCCCGTTGCTCGCGCGAGCACTGCCGTTGTCGACATCGTCGCCGCTTCTCTGCACCCGTGACGCACGGCGTCGCCATCGCCAGCGCTCACCTGACCGTCCCCTACCTCGCCAACATGCGCTCTAGCACCGCCTTGATGTCGCCTACCTAGCGCCAACCTCGCCTACCCCTCTCGCTCGCTGGAAACGCCGCGCCCTTGTCGACATGGCCACAGACCCATGGCCACCTTGCGCGCCTATAAAAGGAGCAAGCCCCGACCCTCTCTCAGCACCCCAATCGACTCCCCTCCTTCCTCTCGCTCTCCTCAACCACTTCCTCGTCCACATTGCACCTCCCTTCGCCGGAATTTGGCCGGAGTTCGCTGCGGCAGTAGCTGAATGGAGGCGACGACTCCGACCACCTCAGCCTCTCCCACGACCCTCGTTCACCTCGCCATCATCTTCCACGCCAGTTGCCCACCTCGCCGAACCTCGCCGGAGCGCCGGTAAGCCCCCAGCAACCCACCTCGCCGCAGCCAGGGTTTGACCCCGTCGATGACGACGACGACCCACGGTCGTGCGATCGCCTTTTGATCCAACGGCCCACCTCATCCTGTACCGATTCAGTGATAAAAACCCACTGACAGGTGGAGCCCCTTGTCAGGCGGCCCGTTGCACGCTGAAGCATAGCTGGGCCGGCCAGTTAGGCTTTTCCCGCGCGAGCCCAGTATTTCTAATTTGATTTAATCCAATTCAGTAAAAATACAAACTGGTGTCCAATTCAAATTCAAATAGTTTCAAATCTACTGCACCAAATTCAACAAATGTTATATTTTTGCAAAGCTTATGAAATGCTTGATCCAACCACACTGGTCTCACATTGAAATTCTTTGTAGAATAAAGGTGACAAAAATAGCAAGTCAGAGACTTTTACAACTTCAAACAATTATTAAAAATCAACTAAAAATGATATTAAGTTGATTTCAACTCTCGTAGTTCAAATTTCACTTACACTAATTGTTTCTGCAAAAATATGGTATGGTTACTTTGAGTGATCATGGCCTAGTTTAAATAAAGGACTATATGGCTATTTTAGTCAAATGATATTGTCCAAAACTATTATGTAAATTGTATGAGAGGCTTGCTCTCATTTAAATCTTGTGCCAAGTACTTTCATATGAAGTTAAGACCCTGGTCTAATTACTCTCACATTGAAATACTTGGTGATATGAAATCATAATTGGTATTGTTAAATGCTATGAGGTATTCTACCTCATTTAAATCATTTTCCCAAATGATGATGATGAATGGTTGACTATGGTCAACATGGATTCATGCATGATGGTTTGAGGAGATTAAATCTTAATAAGATTAAATGAGAGGAAATTAATTCTTCAAAGAACTAAATGGAAACTATCATTTACATATGTAATGTGAGTAAATTATTTTTCTTAAAGAAAGAAAACCAAATGCAACTCATAAGTTATGTGTTTCATAATGATATTAGAATGGTTTGTGTAAAGCCATGGTGTGATTAGTATAGCTCTTGAACTTTGTTGGGTGATTGTATCTCGTATTCGTTTTTAGACGCTAGTACCGGATAATACCAAGAGGAAGAAGGCTTCTACCAAGAAGAGGAGGAAGAGAACTTTGATCACTACCCCACTCAAGGCAAACTAATATTCTTGCAAGTGCAAAGCTCTACTTGAGCAAGGCACCATTAGTCTTACCTTACTTACAATAATCCCATCCCAAGTTTTGACATTACAAGTTTTTACTTGATTTAGGAAGAAGTTATTTTTATAGTTAACTTTGGTCTATGTTTAGAGTGTTACGAGAGTGGCAAAGTTAGTCTCAAAGATGGCCAAGCAAGATAGCACCCCTCATGATTAGAGCTAGTGCTAACAACTAAAAGAGACTACTCTAGATGGGAACATGTGATTTTGAAATGAATTTGAAAACCTTGGAATGATGAGTCATTCTATTGAAAAGTCTTTGAAGGTGAATATGACTTGAATGATATGGTGAATTTTGATCAAAACTGATATTGGTTTGGATGCGATATCTTTCCAATTTTTGAGTACCCCCACAATACCTGATTATGGGTAGGGCTTAACTGGAAGTTTATACATCTTATTATGGGTTCCCTCTAAACAAGCATCATAGGGGTTATGCCGAGGCTTCCTCCGTTGTATGAGAAATGATGTGAAATGAGGTGAATTGTACGGCCAAGCCCTGTGCAGTTCCCAGGTTGACAGTTGGTCTTCACTGGGAGGCCAAGCTCATGGGGAGAGGTACCTATACTAGGGTATGTAAGTGAAAGGTTATGGTTGATGATCCGCGTACTGAGTTACGATGATTCGGGGTTATCCTCGATGGATGAAATCAAATATTGTGGCACAAGTGTGCAACTTCTACAGAGTGTAAACCTATTCGAATAGCCGCGTCCACGGTTACGGATGGTTGGAAAGGCCATACAGTTTCCGGTGTCAGATTTATAAAAGTGTTGATGAAATGAATGGTGAATTGAACTGAATTGTTTTGAATCACAACTGAGTTGTGGGAATGACACTAATGTTCCCACTTGAGTTAGTTAGCACATGAAAGAGTCTTTATCAAATACTTGTGAACTAAAATTGGCTTTATGCAAAAGAAACTAGAGCTTGGCACCCCTTACTAGAATTGATAGCACTTACACTAGTATTAGTTTGCGAGTACTTAAAGTACTCACGGCTGTGTCCCTGGCTATTCAAATGGCCAGAATATGAAGATGAACAGAACTACCAAAGTGATGACCAGCAGGACATCTACGACAACTAGGAGTCTTCCGACGTCAAGCGTTGGCATGTGGACTAGAGAGTCCATTTTATTTACGCTTCCGCTATGAACTTTGTGTTCGTTGATCAATAGATAAACTATTTGTGTAATATGGATCATGTGCTCTGAATTTGTAAGACAAGTATGGTTTGTAATGAACGATGACTTATGATATTCGACTGTTATGTCTCGCAACAACAATATTCCTGGGATTGCGATGAATGGCATAATAGGCATCTGGACTTAAAAATCCGGGTGTTGACAGCCGATGAACTTCGCGACGAGCTGCGTCGCCTGACGTGCCTCAGCATGAAGGACAATATTGTCTTGTCTTCGACTCGTCCCCCATATGATCTTCACCATCTCCCGGCTGAGGTAACTTTTGCTGTTTCTCGCTTTTACTGCTATTGTTTATGCTATTCTTCACCGTGTTCTCTGATTTCTCTCCTGTCGATAGGCCTCCGTCGTGGCTCAATGCTATCCTCCTACACCCGAGAGCGGTGTGGAACCAGAGGATGATGATGACTCCGAGGAGACCGAGGACGTCCAACATGTCCTTGAGGACAGTGACGTCCAAGAGGATGAAGCTGCCGAAGATGATGCCCTCACCAGGAGCAGGCGACGTAAACAGATAAACGAGGACCTTATTAGAACGGCTGAATCAAGTCCTAGCAGACAAGATAATGATGCCGATGATACCGCACCGCCTTCCCCTTTTGTGAAAGGTTCGACAGGCTTTTTCGCTGCCGAAGACGACCTGGACCTTTGAGCATCTACTTTCCCTTTGTAACTTATCCTTTGTTGTTCTGTATGCTAACCATCTACTCTTCTCAAGCAGCTCTGATGATGATGATGATGTTCCTCTTGCAAAGAGGGATAAGTTATCCTTTGAGAGAACTGCATCAGCCAAAGAGCCGAATCCTTCTCTCGCCAAATCGACGCCGCCCTCACGAACGACCGTGGAGAAGATTCCGGTGTCAATGGTTATCCCTCCTAGCAACGCACCCGCTCCATCGGCAGCTCGTGACCACGTGAGTGATGTATCTGATTTGCCTTCTGATGCACTTTCATGTTCGACTGAGGTTTCCTGACCCTTTTGCTATGCAGCAAATTTTCGCCACGATTGACGCTGTGGCAGAGTTTGCTGAGCAATTCACCCGCCTGGAGTCTGAAAACCCTCAACTTCGAAGGACTATCAAAACTTCGGCTGACCAGGTGTTGGAGGCCAACAAGCTTGACACTGACGCTCAGAAAGAAAATGCCCTGCTAAAGGAGGAGCTGAAGAAGCTGAAGTAAAAAATGAAGGATGATCAAGATGCTAAGCGCAAAGTTGCGGCTGTCGCCGATGAAAAGGAGGGCGTCCTCCGTGAATCCATTGCAAACTTAATGGGTGAGTTTTTTTGTGCATATCTTTTTCTCGATGTTTTCCTCCAGGCTGCTTATCTACCTTCATTCAGGTGCTGCCGATTTGGGCATCAATCAAGCCCGCAAGCTTCGAGAGGATTCCGTGGTCGACTCTTTGTCACTTGCTGCCGAATCCAACATCCAAGTCCTTGAAGTTTTGCAACGGACCAAGGGAGCACTGGCAAGGTTATTCACGATGATATTCCAAAAGATGAAGCAAGACAAGACCCTTGGCGAGATGGCAGATGCTTTCCTCATCGATCCTTCTGAACCTGTGGAGGTACTTAAGCGTTGTTCCCGTTTATTTGGGGCGGTACTTACTTTCCAGCTGCTGATGGGTCATGGGCTGGGCTCTGAACTAGAAATGTTGTCTAAGGCATTGCCTGTAGATGACAATAATTGCTTAATCAATCTCGAGCCCTTCAAACAGTCAGCAGTGTATGTGCCAATCAACTCCTCAAGCTGGTTGACGAGGCGAAGACCAAGACTGCTCCTGGCTCATCATCAGCTGCTCCTTGAATGATTACTTGCTTTTGTAATAAAGACCTGACTCAATGTATTATTTTCGCCTGTTTCTTTTGGCTCTGTTGCCAGTACCAACATCCTTTTGAATGTAATATATACATTGCTGCACTCCCGATGGGAGTTTTTTTATTAACATTGTTCTGAACCGAGACTCGTACTACAGATGCCTTCGTCTTCTTCTTCTCGTGTCGATCCTTTTTTGAATCCTTCGGCTAGTGACGAATCCGGTCTTATTCATGGCTTGCGTGACAAAATATCCCGATTGAACAAAGATATTGTCAGCCTTCACGCGATGGCGGCGTTGGTGAAAAGAAAGAGCGAAATTGCAACTGCTGTAGAACAACATGCTCTCGATCCTCTCCGTGTTGCCACCGAAAGCTTGAGCTGTAAGTGTCTGCCCATCCGTTTGTTTCTGATGAAACTTGAATATTCCTTAACTAACATTTGTTTCTTTGACATTCGTAGCTTCCGACGAATCAGAGGAAAACAAGAGGATCCACGAAAAGATCGAAGCGATGACTGACGTTGCTCACCCGAAGCATGAGTTGTGGTCAAATCGACCGAAAGCTGTAATCATGGCGAAGTTCGAGTATCGAGCAGAGAAGGTGCACTACTATTTTGACAAATTTCATGCTCATCTTATGATGGTCTGGAAGACAATGTTTCCTCTGGATCAAGCGCCCGAAACTCTGTCTGCTCTGTTCACCCGATTCAAGTCCCCTGAGAGGATTCGACTGTTGGTGCGAAAGGAACTCATGGCTGGTGCTGAACTTGCTTTTGCTTCAGTGCTAGCATGTCATCCGACCTTAGATTTGGAGGCCATAGCAAACACCAAAAGGAGTTTAGATCGGTACTATGATATTGCTAGGAATCCTGCGTATACCATCATCTCACGGATGGAGACAAGTATTGAGAGGGATCTGAAGGCTCGAGAAGCCCATGGAACCTTGTAATGTCCTTGTACCTGCAGAGGTTAATCATATGTAAATTCGACGTGTGTTTTACACATCATGTAGTTCTTGCAAATTTCTTAATTCGATTAATGATTTATTGCCGGGGGCAGTCGAGTGATCCATTCAGCCTGCTCACCCGATGACTCCGTTGTAATTGCAAGTTTATTGCGGAGTCGATATGTAAGTTTCGTAGGAGCGACACCCGTCGAATAATCCAGGGATTTAGACGCTTGGCTTCGTCACGCGGTGCACCAATTTGAGCCTTATTTTGTGATAGTACGTTCATCGTCTGCAGCGCTCGCGTATTTTCTCGAGGATTGGATGGGTTATTTGTAGTGTCATTAACCTTAGCTCCCAATGGGAGTTTTAATTAATGACACCTGATACGTCTCCGACGTATCGATAATTTCTTATGTTCCATGCCACATTATTGATGTTATCTACATGTTTTATGCACACTTTATGTCATATTCGTGCATTTTCTGGAACTAACCTATTAACAAGATGCCGACGTGCCAGTTGCTGTTTTCTGCTGTTTTTGGTTTCAGAAATCCTAGTAACGAAATATTCTCGGAATTGGACGAAATCAACTCCCAGGGTCCTATTTTGCCACGAAGCTTCCAGAAGACCGAAGAGGAGACGAAGTGGGGCCACGAGGCGCCCAAACCATAGGGCGGCGCGGCCTGCCCCTTGGCCGCGCCGACCTGTGGTGTGGGGCCCTCGTGTGGCCCCCTGACCTGCCCTTCCGCCTACTTAAAGCCTCCGTCGCGAAACCCCCAGTACCGAGAGCCACGATACGGAAAACCTTCCAGAGACGCCGCCGCCGCCAATCCCATCTCAGGGGATTCAGGAGATCGCCTCCGGCACCCTGCCGGAGAGGGGAATCATCTCCCGGAGGACTCTACGCCGCCATGGTCGCCTCCGGAGTGATGTGTGAGTAGTCTACCCCTGGACTATGGGTCCATAGCAGTATCTAGATGGTTGTCTTCTCCCCATTGTGCTTAATTGTCGGATCTTGTGAGCTGCCTAACATGATCAAGATCATCTATCTGTAATTCTATATGTTGCGTTTGTTGGGATCCGATGAATAGAGAATACTTGTTATGTTGATTATCAAAGTTATGTCTATGTGTTGTTTATGATCTTGCATGCTCTCCGTTACTAGTAGATGCTCTGGCCAAGTAGATGCTTGTAACTCCAAGAGGGAGTATTTATGCTCGATAGTGGGTTCATGTCTCCGTGAATCTGGGGGAGTGACAGAAACCTCTAAGATTATGGATGTGCTGTTGCCACTAGGGATAAAACATTGGTGCTATGTTCAAGGATGTATTTACTGATTACATTACGCGCAATACTTAATGCAATTGTCTGTTGTTAGCAACTTAATACTGGAGGGGGTTCGGATGATAACCTGAAGGTGGACTTTTTAGGCATAGATGCATGCTGGATAGCGGTCTATGTACTTTGTCGTAATGCCCAACTAAATCTCACTATACTCATCATAATATGTATGTGCATGGTCATGCCCTCTTTATTTGTCAATTGCCCAACTGTAATTTGTTCACCCAACATGCTGTTTATCTTATGGGAGAGACACCTCTAGTGAACTGTGGACCCCGGTCCAATTCTCTATACTGAAATACAATCTACTGCAATACTTGTTCTACTGTTTTCTGCAAACAATCATCTTTCACACTATACATCTAATCCTTTGTTACAGCAAGCCGGTGAGATTGACAACCTCACTGTTTCGTTGGGGCAAAGTACTTTGGTTGTGTTGTGCAGGTTCCACGTTGGCGCCGGAATCTCTGGTGTTGCGCCGCAATACATCCCGCCGCCATCAACCTTCAACGTGCTTCTTGACTCCTACTGGTTTGATTAAACCTTGGTTTCTTACTGAGGGAAACTTGCCGCTGTGCGCATCACACCTTCCTCTTGGGGTTCCCAACGGACGTGTCAACCACACGCATAAAGCAAATTTCTGGCGCCGTTGCCGGGGAGATCAAGACACGCTGCAAGGGGAGTCTCCACTTCCCAATCTCTTTACTTTGTTTTTGTCTTGCTTAGTTTTATTTACTACTTTGTTTGCTGCACTAAATCAAAATACAAAAAAATTAGTTGCTAGTTTTACTTTATTTGCTATCTTGTTTGCTATATCAAAAACACAAAAAAAAAAAAATTTACTTGCATTTACTTTACTTGATTCATCATGTTTCCTTTTAATTTTACCACGAAAGACATACCGGTAGGACGTGGGTCTATAATTGGGAGAAATAATATAGAATAATTTTTCAATCATGTCTGTACCGTTGAAGATTTTGAAGATAGACACTTGGTAGAACTTGCTCCTACCTATGAAATTGCCACTGCTGCTTTAGTTCGTATGATGGAAACTAAATTTGTTAACCTCAATCCTATAATCCAACACATGTTTCTTGCACTCGGTGATATGGAAGAAGGGGAAAAGAAAGACTTTGTTTTAGAAACCCTTCTTAGAGAATTTGGTGGTATAGCAAGAGAGGCTAGAAAGGTCTTTGCTAAATATAATATGCTTGGTTCTTATACCAATTTTGTTAGTCTCCTTGAAAAGATGGATATGGATAGAATAAAGTACACTAATAATATTAATGATGGTGGGGAGATCAAAGCACCAATACCATGTAAGCTCCTAGTGATGAATGATGCACTAGAAAATAATTATGCTTGGCTTGTCCCTGAAAATTTGTTTGATGAGAGTAGCAAACCAAAGACTAATGAAAAGGGGGATGCTAAAACTTATGTATCTAACATACTATGCATGGTTGAGAAAACTCCACACCCCGCTGAAGATGTACCACCCTTTGATAATACTTGATACACACTTTCTGCGCCTAGCTGAAAGGCGTTAAAGAAAAGCGCTTATGGGAGACAACCCATGGTTTTTACTACAGTACTTTGTTTTTATTTTGTGTCTTGGAAGTTGTTTACTACTGTAGCAACCTCTCCTTATCTTAGTTTAGTGTTTTGTTGTGCCAAGTAAAGTCGTTGATAGAAAAGTTCATACTAGATTTGGATTACTGCGCAGAAACAGATTTCTTTGCTGTCACGAATCTGGGCTGTTTTCTCTGTAGGTAACTCAGAAAATTATGCCAATTTACGTGAGTGATCCTCAGATATGTACGCAACTTTCATTCAATTTGAGCATTTTCATTTGAGCAAGTCTGGTGCCTCGATAAAATTCGTCAATACGAACTGTTCTGTTTTGACAGATTCTACCTTTTTATTTCGCATTGCCTCTTTTGCTATGTTGGATGAATTTCTTTGATCCATGAATGTCCAGTAGCTTTATGCAATGTCCAGAAGTGTTAAGAATGATTATGTCACCTCTGAACATGTTAATTTTTATTGTCCACTAATCCTCTAATGAGTTGTTCTAAGTTTGGTGTGGAGGAAGTTTTCAAGGATCAAGAGAGGAGTATGATGCAACATGATCAAGGAGAGTGAAAGCTCTAAGCTTGGGGATGCCCCGGTGGTTCACCCCTGCATATTCTAAGAAGACTCAAGCGTCTAAGCTTGGGGATGCCCAAGGCACCCCCTTCTTCATCGACAACATTATCAGGTTCCTCCCCTGAAACTATATTTTTATTCCATCACATCTTATGTGCTTTTCTTGGAGCGTCGGTTTGTTTTTGTTTTTTGTTTTGTTTGAATAAAATGGATCCTAGCATTCACTTTATGGGAGAGAGACACGGTCCGCGGTAGCATATGGACAAGTATGTCCTTAGGCTCTACTCATAGTATTCATGGCGAAGTTTCTTCTTCGTTAAATTGTTATATGGTTGGAATTGGAAAATGATACATGTAGTAATTGCTATAAATGTCTTGGGTAATGTGATACTTGGCAATTGTTGTGCTCATGTTTAAGATCTTGCATCATATACTTTGCACCCATTAATGAAGAAATACATAGAGCATGCTAAAATTTGGTTTGCATATTTGGTCTCTCTAAGGTCTAGATAATTTCTAGTATTGAGTTTGAACAACAAGGAAGACGGTGTAGAGTCTTATAATGTTTACAATATGTCTTTTATGTGAGTTTTGCTGCACCGGTTCATCCTTGTGTTTGTTTCAAATAGCCTTGCTAGCCTAAACCTTGTATCGAGAGGGATTACTTCTCATGCATCCAAAATCCTTGAGCCAACCACTATGCCATTTGTGTCCACCATACCTACCTACTACATGGTATTTCTCCGCCATTCCAAAGTAAATTGCTTGAGTGCTACCTTTAAAATTCCATCATTCACCTTTGCAATATATAGCTCATGGGACAAATAGCTTAAAAACTATTGTGGTATTGAATATGTACTTATGCACTTTATCTCTTATTAAGTTGCTCGTTGTGCGATAACCATGTTCACTGGGGACGCCATCAACTACTCTTTGTTGAATTTCATGTGAGTTGCTATGCATGTTCGTCTTGTCTGAAGTAAGAGAGATCTACCACCTTATGGTTAAGCATGCATATTGTTAGAGAAGAACATTGGGCCGCTAACTAAAGCCATGATCCATGGTGGAAGTTTCGGTTTTGGACAATATCCTCAATCTCATATGAGAAAATTATTAATTGTTGTTACATGCTTATGCATAAAAGAGGAGTCCATTATCTGTTGTCTATGTTGTCCCGGTATGGATGTCTAAGTTGAGAATAATCAATAGCGAGAAATCCAATGCGAGCTTTCTCCTTAGACCTTTGTACATGCGGCATAGAGGTACCCCTTTGTGACACTTGGTTAAAACATGTGCATTTCGATGATCCGGTAGTCCAAGCTAATTAGGACAAGGTGCGGGCACTATTAGTATACTATGCATGAGGCTTGCAACTTGTAAGATATAATTTACATGATACATATGCTTTATTACTACCGTTGACAAAATTGTTTCATGTTTTCAAAATCAAAGCTCTAGCACAAATATAGCAATCGATGCTTTTCCTCTATGGAGGACCATTCTTTTACTTTCATTGTTGAGTCAGTTCACCTATTTCTCTCCACCTCAAGAAGCAAACACTTGTGTGAACTGTGCATTGATTCCTACATACTTGCATATTGCACTTATTATATTACTCTATGTTGACAATATCCATGAGATATACATGTTACAAGTTGAAAGCAACCGCTGAAACTTAATCTTCCTTTGTGTTGCTTCAATACCTTTACTTTGATTTATTGCTTTTTGAGTTAACTCTTATGCAAGACTTATTGATGCTTGTCTTGAAGTACTATTCATGAAAAGTCTTTGCTTTATGATTCACTTGTTTACTCATGTCATATACATTGTTTTGATCGCTGCATTCACTACATATGCTTTACAAATAGTATGATCAAGGTTATGATGGCATGTCACTCCAGAAATTATCTTTGTTATCGTTTTACCTGCTCTGGACGAGCAGAACTAAGCTTGGGGATGCTGATACGTCTCCGACGTATCGATAATTTCTTATGTTCCATGCCACATTATTGATGTTATCTACATGTTTTATGCACACTTTATGTCATATTCGTGCATTTTCTGGAACTAACCTATTAACAAGATGCCGAAGTGCCAGTTGCTGTTTTCTGCTGTTTTTGGTTTCAGAAATCCTAGTAACGAAATATTCTCGGAATTGGACGAAATCAACGCCCAGGGTCCTATTTTGCCACGAAGCTTCCAGAAGACCGAAGAGGAGACGAAGTGGGGCCACGAGGCGCCCAAACCATAGGGCGGCGCGGCCTGCCCCTTGGCCGCGCCGACCTGTGGTGTGGGGCCCTCGTGTGGCCCCCTGACCTGCCCTTCCGCCGACTTAAAGCCTCCGTCGTGAAACCCCCAGTACCGAGAGCCACGATACGGAAAACCTTCCAGAGACGCCGCCGCCGCCAATCCCATCTCGGGGGATTCAGGAGATCGCCTCCGGCACCCTGCCGGAGAGGGGAATCATCTCCCGGAGGACTCTACGCCGCCATGGTCGCCTCCGGAGTGATGTGTGAGTAGTCTACCCCTGGACTATGGGTCCATAGCAGTAGCTAGATGGTTGTCTTCTCCCCATTGTGCTTAATTGTCGGATCTTGTGAGCTGCCTAACATGATCAAGATCATCTATCTGTAATTCTATATGTTGCGTTTGTTGGGATCCGATGAATAGAGAATACTTGTTATGTTGATTATCAAAGTTATGTCTATGTGTTGTTTATGATCTTGCATGCTCTCCGTTACTAGTAGATGCTCTGGCCAAGTAGATGCTTGTAACTCCAAGAGGGAGTATTTATGCTCGATAGTGGGTTCATGTCTCCGTGAATCTGGTGGAGTGACAGAAACCTCTAAGATTATGGATGTGCTGTTGCCACTAGGGATAAAACATTGGTGCTATGTTCAAGGATGTAGTTACTGATTACATTACGCGCAATACTTAATGCAATTGTCTGTTGTTAGCAACTTAATACTGGAGGGGGTTCGGATGATAACCTGAAGGTGGACTTTTTAGGCATAGATGCATGCTGGATAGCGGTCTATGTACTTTGTCGTAATGCCCAACTAAATCTCACTATACTCATCATAATATGTATGTGCATGGTCATGCCCTCTTTATTTGTCAATTGCCCAACTGTAATTTGTTCACCCAACATGCTGTTTATCTTATGGGAGAGACACCTCTAGTGAACTGTGGACCCCGGTCCAATTCTCTATACTGAAATAAAATCTACTGCAATACTTGTTCTACTGTTTTCTGCAAACAATCATCTTCCACACTATACATCTAATCCTTTGTTACAGCAAGCCAGTGAGATTGACAACCTCACTGTTTCGTTGGGGCAAAGTACTTTGGTTGTGTTGTGCAGGTTCCACGTTGGCGCCGGAATCTCTGGTGTTGCGCCGCACTACATCCCGCCGCCATCAACCTTCAACGTGCTTCTTGACTCCTACTGGTTCGATTAAACCTTGGTTTCTTACTGAGGGAAACTTGCCGCTTTGCGCATCACACCTTCCTCTTGGGGTTCCCAACGGATGTGTCAACCACACGCATCAACACCGTGCGAGCGCGTTTTTGGCCAGCGTTCCTGATGGGAGTAAGAGCCAGTGGAAGGGGCCCCGAACAATTTGTTCTGATGATGAGGCCTGAATCAATAAGAAGGTAGAAAACCTGATCAGAATTTTATTCATAATGTGAGAAATTTAAAAGCTGCCGAATGACAGAAAACAAATGTATCATATGCATAGAACCGTCGCAAATGCGCGATGTTCCATGGATTTTCAACGTCTTTTCCCGAGGTTTGGATTTTGAGCCGATAAGCTCCTCCTGGTATCACTTTAGTGATGATGAATGGCCCTTCCCATGGAGATTCTAGCTTCGAGGGTCTCTCTTGCTTCAGCCGCAGTACCATATCTCCAACACTAAAGCTTCGATTGCATATTCGTCGGCTATGGTAGTTTCTCAACGCCTGCTGGTACACCGTTGTTCTTGCCAAAGCAATATCCCGAGCTTCGTCAAGGAGATCCACGGCATCCTGCAGCGCGTTGTTGGAGGTTGATTCTGTGTACGCTGTCACCCGAGGGGCTTCAAATCGAATGTCAGCTGGCAAAACTGCTTCGGCTCCATGTACCAGGAAGAACGGGGTGTACTGAGTCGACTTGTTGGGTGTATTGCGCAAACTCCAAAGCACGGATGGTAGTTCCTCGACCCAGGCTCCTGCCGCACCCGTAAGGCGTTTCTTGAGGCCATCCCCTATTAGACCATTGATCCTTTCCACCTGGCCGTTGGTCTGTGGGTGAGCTACTGATGCAAATTTTAGCTTAATTCCACTATCATCACAAAACTTGCGAAACTTTTTGGAGTCGAAGTTAGTTCCGTTGTCTGTGACGATGCTGTGGGGCATACCAAATCGACAAGTTATTCCTTTGAAGAACTGAACAGCAGTTTCGGCTTTCTGATTTCGAACAGGTACTGCCTTGATCCACTTGGTGAACTTGTCGACTGCGACTAGTAGATATGTGTGTCCTCCAGGCGACGATCTTGGCAGCGGTCCAACTTGGTCGAGTCCCCATTGAGCAAAGGGCCATGCCAGAGGTATTGTCATCAGATCTGTCGCGGGAGCGTGTGGTTTTGGTGAAAAACGCTGGTAGGGGTCGCACTTCATGACCAGATCTCGAGCATCTGAAGCTGTCGTTGGCCATTAAAATCCTGCCCTGAAGGCTTTTGCCACAAGGGCCCTGCTTCCTGCGTGGTGTCCGCAAGTTCCCTCATGTATTTCACGCAACAGCGCTTTTCCATCGTCGATGGCAATACACCTTTGAAAGATACCAGAGATGCTGCGTTTGTAGAGTTCTCCATTTACCACAGTAAAGGCTTTTGATCGTCTAACGATTCGCCTTGCTTCTACGGGATCCTCCGGTAACTCCTGCTTCGTCAGGTATGTTAGGAACAACTTGGTCCATAGTGGTTCGAGGAGGAGAACCTGTTCCGCAGATCGAAGTGGAGATTCTTCGACAGCTTGCTGCCGATTTGCCTCCGATTCGTCAGCCGACGGCTTCACAGGTGCCGATGCTTTTTCTTTTATCGATCGTTGAGTGATAACTTCATAAAATACTCTGTCTGGGATGGGGGAGCACATGGATCCGATATTTGCCAGTGTGTCGGCCTCCTCGTTGCTGGCTCTGCCGATATGCTTGAGTTCGCACCCTTCGAATTTGGCTTCCATATTTTGGTATAACTGTCGGTAGGCGATCATGTTGTCGCTGACCGCGTCGCATAGATTCATCGACTGCTGTACCACCAGGTTCGAGTCTCCATAAATTTCCAGACGAGTTGCTCCACACGCCTTTGCCATCCTCATTCCATGCAACAGTGCTTCGTATTCTGCTTCATTATTTGTGGGCAGGGAGAAATTCATACGTAGTATGTACTTCATCTTGTCTCCTTGTGGCGATATTAGTATCACTCCTTCTCCTGCACCTGTGCTCCGCTTGGACCCGTCGAAGTACATTGTCCATGAACCCGACATGTCGGGTGCTGTCGGTGTTTGCGACTGGATCCAGTCTGCCACGAAATCTGGGAGGATTTGGGACTTTATCGCTGTTCTGTTGACGTAAGTTATGTCATGTGGCGCTATCTCGATAGCCCATTGGGACACTCGACCTGTGGCCTCTGGGTTCGTGAGTATATTCTTCAGTGGTGCCTCGCTTACGACGATGATCGGGTGTTCCGTGAAATAATGCCGTAGTTTGCGGGTTGTTCTCCACACGGCGTACGCCAGCTTCTGGTGACGAGGGTATCTCTGTTTTGCAGGTGTGAGTACTTCACTGAGGTAGTAAACTGGTCTTTGTACACCGTGAACTCTCCCTGCTTCTTCTCGCTCGACAACCAGGACGTTGCTCTAGACTTGCACCGTTGCTGCTATGTACATAAGCAGTGTTTCTTTTTCACGTGGGGTTACAAGTACCGGGGACGTTGATAGATTTTTCTTCAGATTGTCAAAGGACTCCTGCGCCTCTTTTGTCCACTCGAATTTTTCTAATTTTTTCATTAGGCTATAGAAGGGCAAAGCTTTCTCTCCTAGCTTGGCGATAAATCTGCTGAGCGGGGTTGCCAGTCGTCCTGCCAATTGCTGCACTTGGTGCAAATTCTTTGGCGGTTCCATGTCGAGAATAGCTTTGATTTTCAAGGGATTGGCTTCTATTCCTCTGGCTGAGATGAAGTACCCGAGTACTTGTCCTCCTGGCACTCCGAAGAAACATTTCTTCGGGTTCAACTTAATTTTATACTTGTCGAGGTTGTCAAAGATTTCCCGCAAATCATCGATGAGAGTGGTAGCGTGCTTCGTCTTTACTACGATATCATCGATGTAAACTTCGATATTCCTTCCGATCTGCTCTCCGAGACATGCTTGCATACACCGTTGATAGGTTTCCCCTGCATTTTTCAACCCAAAGGTCATGACGTTGTAACAGAAAACGCCGTGTGGGGTAATGAACGCGGTTAACTCCTGATCTTCCTTCTTGAGCTTGATCTGATTGTACCCGGAGTATGCATCGAGAAAGGAGAGACGGTCACATCCAGCTGTGGAGTCGACTATTTGATCGATACGAGGCAGCGGGAAGTGATCCTTTGGGCAATGTTTGTTGAGACTAGTGTAATCGATACACATGTGAAGTGCGGTTGTGTCTTTCTTTGGTACCATGACAGGGTTGGCCACCCACTCGGCTTCCTTGAGCTCCCGAATGAATCCTGCCTTGCGGAGCCGACTAACTTCTTCGCCAATGGCTTTTCTTTTTGGTTCAGAAAATCGACGCATCGACTGTTGTACTAGCTTGGCTTTTGGGTCAACATTGAGGGCGTGCTCAGCGAGTTCCCTGGGAATACCTGGCATGTCGGATGGTTCCCATGCAAATATTTCCCAGCGCTCACGGAGGAACTCGATGAGCGCGCTTTCCTATGCGACAGAAAGGTCTGCCGACGTGTTGACTATTTTCTTCGGGTCAGAGGGGTGTATATGCTGCTTTTTTGCTTCTTTCGCGACGTCGAACTCGTCGGACCTCGCGTTCTGATTGTCAGTTGGTGGCTTCGTATGGTCCGTGATGTCGTCGACTGCGTTAAGTTCTTCCGCGACTCCAAATTTGGAGGCGATCTTCTGGAAATCTCTGTCACAGTTGTCTGAGCGGGAGAAGCTTCCATGGATAGTTATCGTTGTCCCATTATTGCCTGGCATCTTCAGTTTTAAGTACGCGTAATGGGGTACATCCATAAATTTGGCAAACGCAGGCCTGCCGAGGATGGCGTGATATTGAGACTCCCAGTCAACTACTTCGAACTCGATTTTCTCCTTCCTGAAGTTGCTAGGCGTGCCGAAGACTACATCCAGGGATATTATTCTGAGGGAATAGGCGGGTCGGGTCGGTATGATGCCGTGGAATCCTGTATTGGACTCTCTCAGCATGTCAACTGTTAGGCCCATTGCCTTCATTGTACTGGCAAATAGCAAATTCAGGCCACTTCCTCCATCCATGAATACTTTTCTCATATTGTTTCCTCCGATCTGTGCTTCAAGGACAAGGGCCGCATGACCAGGCCTTGGAACGGCCTTCGGGTGATCTGCTTTGCTGAAGGAGATGCTCTGCTCTGACCAGTCGATGTATTCGGGTGTGTCGACCATGGCAACCTCCGCATACTTCACTTCTCGCGAGAACTTTTTGATTTCTCTCTTTGAAAAAATGGTTTTATGGATCATGCTGACCTGTCCGCGTGGTTCTGGAAATACCTCGGTTGGTACGTACTTTTCTCCTCCTGCTGGCATGTACGGCTCTGGCACGTATTGTTCTGGCAGTAATTGTAGGACCCCGCTCTTCTCTCCATTGTATGAACTCTTGCCATGGCTTCGGCCCTGAGATCGTCGCAGAACTGCCGAATTTCTGGAACTGTCGACAGTTCCTTAGCAAGTGGCTGGATTTTTCGTGACCATCCTTTGGATCGATGTAAGAGTGTAGATAACACGGTGCCTCGAGCTGCTCTGTGGCCGACAGATAGGGTGCACGAGAGCGGCCCTTGCTCGACTGCATGTTAAGGCATCCTCGTTCGTACTGATGAGGATGAGACGCGATTCGCTCTTCCTCTTCATGGCGCGAGTCCCTTCGTCTCTTCCTTTGCTCCGCCATGATGTCGAAGCTACCTCGGCTACCTTCTTGCGTGCCCCTGGATGGTACTGCCGAAGTTGCAGCTGGAGCAGTTCCTTCTGGGCCCGAAGTCCTTGGGCTAGATGCGTTTGACCTAGGGAGGCAAAGAAACCCCCCTGAGTCGATGATGAAATGGACACCACCGAAAGTAGTACCCATGTCGCCGCAAAATTCCGCGGCGGTCCAGCGCGACGCCTCGGTGTGAGGCACAAACTCGAAGGACCCACATCGGACTGAATCTTTTGGATCTGACAGTGTCGGTGACTCGAGCACAAATGTTGTAGATGTGACTGGTTCTGCCGACGACCTGCCTTGTGCCGACAGATTTCCCACATACGGCGCCAATTGACGAGGGTGCTCCTCGACAATGCCCTCTGATTGGGGCTTAGGGTTGATGGAATCCTGTAGGCTGACACGAGACATCGGTTCGCAGACAAGCGGGGAGAGCAGTTTACCCAGGTTCGGGGCCCTCGATGAGGTAAAACCCATACGTCCTGCCTGTCTGATTTTGATTATGAGAATATTGGGTTACAATGGGGTGCCGAAGGTTTCAGCTGTGATCTCGTCGAGAGGCTAAGTGCTGCGGCGACCTAGATCTAGACTTCTGGTGGCTAAAGTTGCTAAGATTGATCGTGTCCCTCGGCAGCCCCTCTGTAATATCCCAGGTATTGGGGTTACAAAAATAGAGGAAACAGATGTGTGCATTGCATTCATGCATAGAAAATCTGGGGAAATTTCGCGCTTTAAAGTAAAACAAACACAGTAACTGAAGTTTCACTTGACCTTGGTGGAATTGAAGTAGCTCATCAAGTCAAGCGCTATAAACCTCAATGTGACTTTGGTTAAAACATTGTTTTGGGTAGAGATGATTTGATCTAAGGGGTTAGATCAAATGGAACTAATAATCAACACAACAACACTTTACTCAATGATCAAATGCTTGATCTTATAAAAGATTATAATATGGTAATCCTTACCATAACATATGAACATACATCTATTTGGAAATCAAGTAACAATAAATGGAGAAACCATCCTTCACTTATCTTTTCCATGTCTTAAACTAATCCTTGATCCTACCATGAACCTCGTGGTATTCATTTTACTTCACTCTTGGAAAACATGACAAGCACTACAAGAAAAGTTCTGATAGACAACGTCTCAAAATCGTCTGCTAAGGGGTATTTTTCGTCGCCTATGGGCCTAACCCGACGATATGGGTTCTGTTGTGGAAACTGCGTCAGGCAAAGTCCTACGACGATTTTTTCGGTCCGTCGCGCTTGGGCGCCCTTCCGCCACGGAAAATCGGACCGTTGCCCAAGTGTTTCCGGGAGCCCGTTGACTGCTGACGTCATGCAAACTGACACGTGGCAGACGCCGTTAGCTGGCAGTTAACGGCGTTAACCGGCTGAAACCCCGTGGTAGATGGTAGGCCCACACGAGGCCTGCCACGTCTTAAGCGGGCCGGGCCAGCTGACATAGTTTGACCGGTCAACTATATAGCTGGGCTGGTCCATTAGTTACGTGGGCCGGGCCTAACCTCTAAGGTTGACTGGTCAAAACTTAAATGGGCCGGCCCATTTAACATGTGGGGTCCACCTTACAGCAACTGGGCCGGCCCAAGAAGCAAGTGGGCCGGGCCAAAACACAGGTGGGTCCCACTTTCCTGTTAAAGGGCCGGCCCATTTAGTGTGTGGGGTCCACCATATAGCAGGTGGGCCGGGCCAAAAACACAGGTGGGTCCCACTTTCCAGTTAAAGGGTCGGCCCATTTAGTATGTGGGGTCCACCATATAGCAAGTGGGCCGGCCCAACAAGATAGTGGGCCGGGCCAAAAACACAGGTGGGTCCCACTTTCCAGTAAAAAGGCCGGCCCATTTAGTATGTGGGGTCCACCATATAGCAAGTGGGCCGGCCCAACAAGATAGTGGGCCGGGCCAAAAGCACAGGTGGGTCCCACCTTCCTGTTAAAAGGCCGGCCCATTTAGTATGTGGGGTCCACCATATAGCAAGTGGGCCGGCCCAACAAGATAGTGGGCCGGGCCAAAAACACAGGTGGGTCCCACTTTCCAGTTAAAAGGCCGGCCC
The DNA here is from genome assembly GCF_019359855.2 of Lolium perenne. Taxonomy (NCBI): domain Eukaryota; kingdom Viridiplantae; phylum Streptophyta; class Magnoliopsida; order Poales; family Poaceae; genus Lolium; species Lolium perenne. Next base: position 49,835,131 of record NC_067244.2, read on the forward strand.
ATTTAGTATGTGGGGTCCACCATATAGCAAGTGGGCCGGCCCAACAAGATAGTGGGCCGGGCCAAAAACACAGGTGGGTCCCACCTTCCTGTTAAAGGGCCGACCCATTTACCATGTGGGACCACCATATAGCATATAGGCTGGCCCAACAAGATAGTGGGTCCCACTATCGTGTAACCGGGCCGGCCTACTAAAGAAGTGGGCTGGCCCAAAATGAAAGTGGGTCCCACACTACTGTACGTGGGCCGGCCCAATCTGTTGTAGTGCCCTACTTGTTTGACTAGTCAACTTGCATTACATTTCATGAGCCTAAAATCTGATATCAATGATACACACAATTACATACACAAATAAAACAGGTAGGAAAATTACAGGGCAATTAATGTGCCCAAACAAAAAAATTACATAGAATCATTGAGGACTTCTATTAGCATCATCAATAACACGTTGACATTTGGCAATCGCCTTGATTGAATCTTGTGTACTCTTTGTCAACATATCAGCTACAGATCTTAAAGGAGCAATACCATGTCTTTTATAAAGTACAGCCTTGAGATATTTACTGTTTGATGAAAGCAATGGTCTAGGTTGATGGCTATGAGAAGATGCATCAGAAGAAATATCAGAACTTTTTGTGGGCCTCACTTCTAATGAAGATTGCTTCATCACAACTGCATTCTGATAATAATGCAAAAAGAGTTAAACGATGAACTATGCAAACATTTATTATGCAATGTAGATATAAGATAATAACAAGTTGCATAAATAAGACAATGTATGGAACTTGTACTAAGCACAAACTTACATCATAATGTTGCATGGTCGCTACAGATCCTTTTTGGCGACTATCTTCTAATGATGACTGCTTCATTAAAACTGCATTCTGGTAACATTGCAAACATAGTTACAACAATTAACTATTCAAACATGTATTACGCAATGTAGAGATCAGATAACAGCATGTAGCAGAAATAAGCACAAGATAAGATAAGATGCATGTACTAAACACATACTGGCTCGCTGCAGGTCCTTCTCTTGCGTGCACTAGTCGTGGTCAACATGCCTGTCATTTTAGGTTCAGCCATCAAGTAAAATGCTAATCCTCCTGCTCCATTGTCCTTAATCTGTGTTTAGATATCACATTTAAGACCAAGTCAGCTGGTTTCAAATAACAAAAAACTTGAGCTGCCAAATGAATAAGCCAATATTTACCAGATATCAGATTAAAACCAACTAGATGTTGCTTTGCATGAGATACGAATTTCAGACATTCAGATTTAGAGTAGGGTAATGCCAAGGTTTTCCACATAAAGTAAACTGGCATTATGAATGACCAAATGTCAGGTTCAAATCACCTTCGCAGTTTCTCCAAGACAAGCATATCAAATAGGCAGAAACATAGTAAAGCATGAATGGCATTGCTATGGCAGGGTTCCAAGTGTTAATCTCTTGCATAAGGAACAATGCATATAGGTTATAGATAATAACGGAAGTAAACTGCCAAAATTACCAACCAAGAACTCAGATTCCAACCTTCCCTAGCGTCCCCGCTGTTAATGTTGGATGTTCTAATAAGTGGTTCGCATGATCAATCCCTAGGAAAAATAACATTGACAAGTCAGTCTACGATAATACAAAGACCAGACATGCACGCAGCAATAACTATATAAGCTAAAGACGAGGTATAAGAGCAAGCAGATTGGAAATGCACATAGCATGATTATAAAAGCAATGTGAGAATAGCAGACACGAGAAAACAGCTAGCAGCTAGCGGTGAGCTAATGACGTGGTATAAGAACAAGCAGATTGGAAATGCCCATAGCATGACTATAAAAGCAGTGCGACAATAGCATGCAAGTACAAAAACAAGAGGGCAGCAAATGAATGGGTATAAGGCTATAAATATGTGGATGCACACAGGTGTCAGTAGAATGAACAGGATGGTAGCGACCGGATAATGCTTTTGTACTGTACAATATTTAAACAAACTTCATGCGAAGCAACACATCAAGAAAGTTAACGATGAGATCTGCAAATAACTACACAAAACATGGCTAAAGAAACACCGCGATCTAACGGGCCAGCGTACTAACCAAGCTGCGGCGGGGTGGACGGGGGCGGTAACTTGCATTCCAGCGGCGGCGAACGCGGGAGACGATGAATCGACCCTGTTTCAGTAGAAGCGGGCGTTAGTGAAGCAGATCTGGTTGGCTGGCAAGGGATTCGGTGAAGTTGATACAGCCGCTGCGCCGAGGTAGTCGGTGGCGAGGTCGGCGGTGAAGCAGATCTGTCGGTGGCGAGGTCGGCGGTGAAGCAGATCGGTCGGTGGCGAGGTCGGCGGTGAAGCAGATCCGTCGGTGGCGAGGTCGGCGGTGAAGCGGATCAGGTGGGTGGACAGCCAACACGATCAAGGCTACGCCGTGGAGGAGTATGCCGGCGGCGAAGCAGATCTAGTACTGTAGAGAGTCAGAGCTTTGGCGTGTGAGAGTATTTTTGAGCTAATGGGGCGAATGGTTGGTGGGTGGGTGTGGGCCTGTGGGGAGGGTTCGGGATCTAGGCAAGATATTTCATTGTTACCGAATGAGCCCTCCATGGTCGGTGGGTTGTAGCTTCCGGACCAGGGTTAAAAGGGTAAAACTGGTCACGGGATTTTCGAATGGATGCAGCGGGATGATTTGGCGCGCGGCCGAAATTTTCAGTTTCAAGCTACGAGCAGAACGACAAAAATAATGTTCTTCCGCCGGGAGCTCTCATGTCTACCACGTCTCGTTCTCTCTCGAGTCTCTCCCACGCCCCCGGCTCCACTCCCCCTTCTCTCCGGCGGCCTCGCCGGCTGGAGACAAGGCCGACTTCTCTCTGTATATTGTACACCCTCCGAACTAAATTAATTGATTCAACTTTCCTTAGACGTGTATGTATCTAGAGTAAAAACATGTGTGGATACATCCATATTTAGATAAGCAAAGTTGAGTCAGCTAATTTGGATCCGAGGGAGTTAGTGTTGTTGTAAGCTTAGATCCAGTGTTTTCCATGAGCAGAATGGCGCAATGGAGTCGGGGATCTCGTCATCGGCTTTAGATCTGGCCTATGGTGAATCTGGCGGATCTTGCCGGCCAAACCCCGATCTGGTGCCATCAATGTGATGGCGCTAACGGTGAGGCTTGCTTTGGTCAGTGCTTCAGATCTGGTCAATGGGGAAGTCAAGCTGCTAAAGTTCACAAGCTCGGGGCATACGACGGCGTCATCCGTCTTGCCCGTGCACATCTTGGCCTTTCAGCGGCCCTTCTCAGAGCCAATATGCCGTTGCTGAGGCCCTTCTTCTCCTTCGTCCTGGCGACTACCGGCGACACCGTCCCAAGTGGTGCGTCCCCGGTGACGGAGTTGCTGGAAAGGATGCGGAGCAGAGATCTGATGTGCGGTCGAGAAGGACTCGATTGATTTTCTTCTATATGTTTTGGGGTCCTTTTTGTAAAGTTGCAGGTTCTATTAGTTATTGTCTAGTACTTTTGGTCCTCTATGTAATTTTTTGGACTAGTTTCCATTGGCACTGATAAACTTGAATTTTGACAAGTTCACAGGGAAAAAAATTCCTTTGCACATATGGCCTATCATGTATAAACATTCTTGAGATTTAAACTATATGTAATGTGCCATGCATTAACCCTAAACCATATATATGTAACTAACCCTAGCTGATCAAACCCAACTTAATTAAAACAAATAACCCTAAACTATACGCATGCACTTTATGCGCATAGGCGCGGGTGCCTCTAATAATGTGTGTGCGCACTAGATCGATGATCCCTAAACCTTATACAACCCTGAAACCCTAATCCCTAATCCCTAAACCCTAAACACCCTAAACACTAAACCCTATACCCTAAACCCTAACCCTAAACCCTAATTAAACCCTATATATAGGCCAACGACACTTAATTGTGCATCAAGCAGGCCAGGGGTGCCTCGCGGTCCTCTAATTAAATTAAATGTGCCATGCATTAACCCTAAACCATATATATGTAACTAACCATAGCTAATCAACCCTACTTAATGAAAACACATAACCCTAAAGTATACTAGCTATAACCCGATCTAATAAAAACATGCTCTATATATAGCAGCTAGCTAGCAAACCTTAGATTAACACCAATTAATATATACATGGCCTATATCGATCATGTTGTATAACATATCCCTGAGATTCATTAATTAATTATATAATTATCGTGATAAATTAATTAACTCTAATTTTGACAAGTTCTCTCGAATGAAAACACATTTGATTAAGTTGCCTCATAATATATATAATTAGTGTGCATGCATGGCCTACCATGCATTCGTGCATATATTTTAATGTATATTTGAACATATTCTTGGGGATTTCAATCTCTCTCTCGATCATCTATATATCGTTGGTGGCCCAAAAAACACACATATATACGCATGCACTTTATGCGTAAAGGCGCGGGTGCCTCGATCTAATAATGTGTGTGCGCACTCGATCGATGATCCCTAAACCTTAAACAACCCTAAAACCCTAAATCCCTAATCCCTAATCCCTAAACCCTAAACACCCTAAACACTAAACCCTAGACCCTAGACCCTAAACCCTAACCCTAACCCTAACCATCTGCCCTAGCTAACCCTAAACCCTAATTAAACCCTATGTATAGGCCAACGACACTTAATTGTGCATCGAGCAGCCCAGGGGTGCCTCGCGGTCCTCTAATTAAATTAATTAAATGCGCCATTCATTAACCCTAAACCATATATATGTAAATAACCCTAGCTAATCAACCCTACTTAATTAAAACACATAACCCTAAACTATACTAGATATAACCCGATCTAATAAAAACATGCTCTATATGTAGCAGCTAGCTAGCAAACCGTAGATTAACACCAATTAAAATATACATGGCCTATATCGATCATGTTGTATAACATATCCCTGAGATTCATTAATTAATTATATAATTATCGTGATAAATTAATTAACTTGAATTTTGACAAGTTCTCTCGAATGAAAACACATTTGATTAAGTTGCCTCATAATATATATATATATATATATAATTAGTGTGCATGCATGGCCTACAATGCATTCGTGCATATATTTTAATGTATATCTGAACATATTCTTGGGGATTTCAATCTCTCTCTCGATCATCTATATATCGTTGGTGACCCAAAAAACACACATATATACGCATGCACTTTATGCGTAAAGGCGCGGGTGCCTCGATCTAATAATGTGTGTGCGCACTCGATCGATGATCCCTAAACCTTAAACAACCCTAAAACCCTAAATCCCTAATCCCTAATCCCTAAACCCTAAACACCCTAAACACTAAACCCTAGACCCTAGACCCTAAACCCTAACCCTAACCCTAACCCTAACCATCTGCCCTAGCTAACCCTAAACCCTAATTAAACCCTATGTATAGGCCAACGACACTTAATTAATTAAATTAATTAAATGCGCCATGCATTAACCCTAAACCATATATATGTAACTAACCCTAGCTAATCAACCTTACTTAATTAAAACACATAACCCTAAACTATACTAGATATAACCCGATCTAATAAAAACATGCTCTATATATAGCAGCTAGCTAGCTAGCAAACCGTAGATTAACACCAATTAAAATATACATGGCCTATATCGATCATGTTGTATAACATATCCCTGACATTCATTAATTAATTATATAATTATCGTGATAAATTAATTAACTTGAATTTTGACAAGTTCTCTCGAATGAAAACACATTTGATTAAGTTGCCTCATAATATATATATATATATATATATAATTAGTGTGCATGCATGGCCTACAATGCATTCGTGCATATATTTTAATGTATATTTGAACATATATATTCTTGGGGATTTCAGTCTCGATCTCTCTCTCTCGATCATCTATATATCGTTGGTGGCCCAAAAAACACACATATATACGCATGCACTTTATGCGTAAAGGCGCGGGTGCCTCTAATAATGTGTGTGCGCACTCGATCGATGATCCCTAAACCTTAAACTTAACAACCCCTAAAACCTTAAATCCCTAATCCCTAAACCCTAAACACCCTAAACACTAAACCCTAAACCCTAGACCCTAAACCCTAACCCTAACCCTAACCCTAACCCTAACCCTAAACCCTAGCTAACCCTAAACCCTAAACCCTAGACCCTAAACCACCCTAGACCCTAAACCCTAACCTAACCCTAACCCTAACCCTAACCCTAAACCCTAGCTAACCCTAAACCCTAATTAAACCCTATGTATAGGCCAACGACACTTAATTGTGCATCGAGCAGGCCAGGGGGTGCCTCGCGGTCCTCTAATTAAATTAAATGTGCCATGCATTAACCCTAAACCATATATATGTAATAACTAACCCTAGCTAATCAACCCTACTTAATTAAAACACATAACCCTAAACTGTACTAGCTAGCTATAACCCGATCTAACAAAAACATGCTCGATCTATATATAGCAGCTAGCTAGCAAATTAAACGGTAGATTAACACCAATTAATATATACGACAAGGCCTATATCGATCATATGTTGTATAACATCTCCCTGAGATTCATTAATTAATTATATAATTATCGATGATAAATTAATTAACTTGAATTTTGACAAGTTCTCTCGAATGAAAACACATTTGATTAAGTTTCCTCATAATATATATATAATTAGTGTGCGCACTCGATCGATGATCCCTAAACCTTAAACAACCCTAAAACTCCCCTAAACCCTAAACACCCTAAACACTAAACCTAGACCCTAAACACCCTAAACACTAAACCCTAAACCCTAGACCCTAAACACCGTAAACACTAAACCCTAAACCCTAAACCCTAAACACCCTAAACACTAATTAAACCCTAAACCCTAGACCCTAAACACCCTAAACTAAACCCTAGACCCTAGCTAAACACCCTAAACACTAAACCCTAAACCCTAGCTAACCCTAAACCCTAATTAAACCCTATATATAGGCCAACGACACTTAATTGTGCATCAAGCAGGCCAGGGGTGCCTAGCTCGCGGTCCTCTAGTTAAATTAAATGTGCCATGCATTAACCCTAAACCATATAACTAACCCCTAGCTAATCAAACCCTAGTTCATTAAAACACATAACCCTAAACTATACTAGCTAGCTATAACACGATCTAATAAAAACATGCTCGATCTATATATAGCAGCTAGCTAGCAAATTAAACGGTAGATTAACACCAATTAATATATACGACATGGCCTATATCGATCATATGTTGTATAACATCTCCCTGAGATTCATTAATTAATTATATAATTATCGATGATAAATTAATTAACTTGAATTTTGACAAGTTCTCTCGAATGAAAACACATTTGATTAAGTTTCCTCATAATATATATATAATTAGTGTGCATGCATGGCCTACCATGCATGCATTCGTGCATATATTTTAATATATATTTGATCGAACATATTCTTGGGGATTTCAATCTCTCTCTCTCTCGATCATCTATATATCGTTGTTGGCCAAAAAAACACACACATATACACATGCACTTTATGCGCAAAGGCGCGTGTGCCTCTAATAATGTGTGTGTGCGCACTCGATCGATGATCCATAAACCTTAAACCCTAATTAAATAAACCCTAATCCCTAATCCCTAAACCCCTAAACACCATAAACATTAAGCCCTAGACCCTAGACCCTAAACCCTAACCTCCTAACCCTAAACCCTAAACCCTAATTAATTCCTATATATATGCCAATGCCACTTAATTGTGCATCAAGCAGGCCAGGGGTGCCTTAGCTCGCGGTCCTCTAATTAAATTAAATGTGCCATGCATATATATATGTGTTTAATTTGGGGATTTCAATCGCTCTCTCGTATGTAGATCTCTCTCTACCTCTCTCTCTGTCTCTCTCTCTCTCTCGTTAATTGGTGGCCAACAACACACACATGCACTTTGTGCGCAAAGGCATGCGCCTCTAATAATGTGTGCTGTGATCGATCAATCTAGTTTTGATTAATCATAGCACACAAATAAAGAAGTTGTATTTGAATCCACACAACCTAATCTAAAACACATAACCCCTAACATGGCCTAATTAATTAACCCCTTCTCTCTACCTAATTAGTGGAAATTGCACAAAATCAAAAGGGGTCCCTCACTAATTGTGCATATCTGCTAGATTGTGATAAACTTTTGCCCCATATATATTTGGTGGATGGGTGCATCTTGGCATGTAAAACAATTAGTGTTTGCAAATGGCGTTGTCAAAATTTATGTACAAATGATTTCTTTCCATCCAAAGTGCATAAAATGGGAGTTTTAATGAAGAAAGTACAAATAAAACAGCTCAACATGCTTCCACACCCCGATTTCCACACGAAGTAGAGCATATTTAAAGGATAATTCCAGAGTTTTACTATTTTTCAAGCAACTTTGCTAATTTTCCCCCACTCACATGACTTTATGTCGATTTAACGAAAATATGGCGAATTTAAACTACATGGGCGGGATAGTTTGAATTGTGCGTGCGGCAAAGGGAACCGCCTATTCCTCAACCTTGTGCACGGCAAATTACACATGCAACTCCATTAAACGCCACCTACCGACCTTAATTATCACCCCGGCGGCCCGGCCGCATGACCCCCCACCCACCCCTACACAACTTATCCCCGTCCGTGCGAAGAGCTTCCCCTCCCCGTCCCGTCCGTGCGAAGAAGAAGCTTCCCCTCCCGTCGTTCTTCTCGAGACGCACCGGCGGTCAAGTTGATCCACGGTAGGGCTGCTATCTCTAGCTCAATCATGTATCGGGCAAGACGGCCTAACGATTTATATTTTCTTGATGCTGCTAAAAAAATTCGTCAGTATGCTCGAACTAATTGGCACTTTATAGTTTTCCGCTCGATTTGTCATCGATCAATTTGTTCATTTGCGTGGGCATATAGAGTCAGTTCTGCACTCGATCTGTTAATTTGCTGAAATGCCATGGCAGAGTTTTGTACACGATCTGTTTGCTAAAATGTCGATGGGCATTTTTTGTTTTGTACTCAACATGATTGCTGAAATGCATAATCATGTAGTATAGTTTTGTACTCGATGGATATACATTTCCTACTTCGCCTTAAATTAATCACCAACCACTGTATCTCATAATTAAACAGATGGACAGAACTTGGATACTGCATGGACACTTATGTCCCCCTTCATATATAAATGGTGTTCAACCCTTTATGGGGTTTATTAGAGCTCATGAAGGTCACAACCTGGACGTGTATTGCCCGCGCTGCACATGTATGAATGGTGAGAAGAGGCCTCACCCTGTAGTGGCAGATCATTTACACATTTTTGGGATGGACCGCACATATGTTAGGCGGGTTTAGCATGGTGAACCATATAATGATCCTTTAGCAGGAGAAGCAGATCTTGCTCACACTGTATGTGTGCTGGCATATGTAGTTAATTATTTATATTGATGCTGCCGCTGTTTCAATCAATAGTTTGCATTCTTTGTGCAAGGTTACGTACTCAAATTTAACTTGTTGCAGATGGATGGACGGGAAGGAGAGAAAAAGCGCTTGCTTCAGAAACGGGTTTCAGCTACGGGACATGTGCTGTGCCGGATGAGAAGGTAAATATGTAAAACGGCATTTGTTCAGGTTGCATCCCTTAGATGTTTGTCTAATCGGTTGATGTACTAATTGCGAAGCATAGAGTTGAAGAGGTCTCTCGCTTTGATGGGAGATTTGAAGATGAATCTCAGTTTGATGCACCTGTGGATGGTACTAATGACGAGCCTTTCATAGACGAAGGTCCTGCACCTGAGATTATCCAGCCTCTGACGAAGGAGGCCGTGGACCGAGTACACAGCTTTGCGTTGAAGTGGATGCACGCCCGGAGATCATCGGGGGCGTCCGGGTAGTCTCAAGACCACCCAAAGACCGATGCACTGTGGATGAGTACCGATGACGAGCCTCTCATAGATGAAGGTCCTGCACCTGAGATTATCCAGCCTACAGAAGGAGGTCGTGGACCGAGTACACAGCTTTGCGTTGAAGAGGATGCACACCCGGAGATCATCAGGGGCGTCCCGGTAGTCTCAGGACCACCCAGCCCTGATGCAAAATGTTGAGCTACTTTATGATTCGTACTCTTATGTTCTGGTGCTGTAGTATGTTATGATTTGTACGCCTTTGGCGCTAGATTAAGCATTCAGTGGATGATCGCGTTGCAAAATTCGACACCCACACAATCAGTTCATCGTATGAGTAGTAGCACAATTACTTCTACAGCGATTCCTGCCCGCGCATTAGTTGGTAGCATGAAACACTTTCAGGTACTCCCCTCTGATTCATATTAATTGACTCAATTCTGTCTAGATATGGATGTATCTAGATGCATTTGTTAACTAGACTAACAAACTTGAGTCAGTTAATATGAATCCGTGTAAATCGCCCAGTCCTCGAGCAGCTAGTTTATTGACTCTGGACTCCAAGCCTCTCGCGGCAAGCCATCGACGAAGCTTTGACCAGATCTTGGCCCGCAATTTTTTGTGTGTGGCGAATAGCAAAGCTTTGACCAGTTCCTCTCGGGATGCAGCACGCCGGTGAGCTTGCACGGTTGCCATGAGCACTTTCCGGCGGAACTTCCTCTTCAGCGCCCTCAAGCCGTCGCTGCGAGACAAAGACGCAGTGCCTCGAGGTGGACGGAATTACGGATCTCGGGCGGGGGTCCGCATCGTCCGGGAATGATCTCCACGGGTTAACGAGGACATGCATGGCGGCCAGGGGATTTTTTTTTTTGGTTTGAGCTTGGGATTTGGGGTTTTTTCGGATAGGGGAGGAGGAACCGAGGAAGAGGAAGGAACAGCCGCGTGCTTGGCGCGTGGCGGTGTGCTTGAATTTCGAATTTTTGTGAAATGTTTCATTTCCCCGCTACAATTCGGGGTTTCTTGACGCGCCAATGCGTCCCGCCGGGCAGCTTCAAGTGAATTTGGGGTGCCACGCTATGGGCCCTAGTTTCGTTGAGACATGTAATGACTATAGTCACATCAGTAAGTTCACAGTGTAATAAAATATGTTACCCCTCCCCTTTATGTAGCACCCCTTCTCTCCCGATCGAGTGCCGATTGCCGACGGATGCAAGCCGCTAGCTCGATCCCCTCCTTTCGCCTCCACCGTCCAGGCATCCAGCTTGGAGGGGTAAGCTGCATCTAGACCAAGCGGATTAGGTAGGACTAGTAATGTTCTTTCATTTCTCGAGATCGGTTCTTTTTTCCTCTCCTCGATATCTTGCGCATCTCTTTCCTATTCTGGGCGAAGGGGTGTCTTTACGGTCACCCTCGAGCTGGGAGTGATTGATGGGGGTGGGGGCGGGGGCTACCTTTGCTTGGATTGGGGTGTTCTTCCTTTATTTGTCGACATTTGCAACCTTTGTAGTTTCGCTGATCATCACTGTATCTTTTGTCAGCTTGTACAGGAAAGGTAAGACCTCGGCGGTGGGGGCAATGGAGCGTAAGGCCACCACGCATGTGGGCAGTTGGCTGAGCCTGAGCTGCGTCCCCAGCCCCGCGAAGCAGGTACTCCGTTTTCTTATCCACTCTTTACCTTTTAAGTGTCTCTCTGCATCCTCAATCTGTTCCTGTTCTGGAATATGCTTAAAGTAGCACATGTCTTCAGGTGTTTGTGCGTAAAGCCTCTGTGACACCATGCTCTATATTCTCTGTATCAGGTTGGTACCTCCGGGTTCCGTGGCCGAGGCTATGGGGAACGAGAATAGCGCCCCACCTGCTGCAGGAGCATGGCCCGATCTGTAGCACAAGAAGCGAAATGCCATCGCCGAGCTGGGCAGGGACCGCCTGTGGGTAATTTTTTTTAACCAACTTACCATGATGTAGTCTCGAATCGATACTCCCTCGGATCCAAATTAATTGACTCAACTATCTCGTAGATACGGATGTATCTAGATGTGTTTTAGCTCTAGATACTACTGCCTCCATCCCAAAGCTTTGGGCTTATATTATTTTTAGAAAGTCAAACTATACCATGTTTGACTAAGCTTTTACCAAAAATCAGTAACATGCAAAATACAAAATTAATATCATTAAATAGATAATAAAATATATTTTCCTACGGTATCTACACAGTATTATATTTGTTGATAGAATGTTCTAAAATTTTGGTCAAACTTTCCTTGTTTTGATTTCTCAAAAATAAATAAGGCTTAAGCTTTTGGATGGTGGTAGTACATTCATATCTAGACAAAGCTGAGTTAACTAGTTTTTTGTCTGTCCATAGCTAGTGTTCACGCTGCAAAAGGCTAAGAGCATCCACTATATGCATCAGTCTATCTCATACAGTAATTCAATATCACTGCTGAGGTCTGCCTTTTGTTTTGCTATTCATATGCAGAGTGAAACTTTAGGGCCTTTACTCAAAAGGAAGATCAAAACTGCGGCTGATCAGGCTGCCAGTATGTTGATGCCGCCCCCATCTTCTAAATGCCTCTACAAGCACAAGGCCACGTGCCAGTTGGGTGGTGATCTTTTAATGAATATGGTATATTTTCTTAATCCACAAAACATGCCTTGATTTTTCTCTGTTTATTGTCGGTTTTTTCTATGCTTGCCAAAAGTTTACAACAACAACAACAACAACCAAGCCTTTCAGTCCCAAACAAGTTGGGGTAGGCTAGAGTTGAAACCCATAAGATCTCGAAGCCAAAAGTTTAGAAACACCAAATTCGTTTGCTTACAATTATCATACAGTAATGTTCATCTACTCCAGTTCCCCTAACCCAACAAAAAATGATGTTAATTACGATTTTTAGATTAAAAGAGCACCATTAGGCGCTGTTAATTACGACTTTGAGATTAAAATGTCATTTGCAATTGTTAATTACAATTTTGAGACAAATGGTTAGTTTAACCTCGATCTCTTCTGCTCTCCATTTATCCCAACCGAACAAAAATTTAACCATTCCATTCCTCTGAAATGGAACCATTCCATTCCATTCCACGCTGTTTCAGAACCGAACACACCCTTGCATTGTTGTGAACTATTGTCCATACACGGCCATACCCTTCCATTTACATCCAGCACTATATGCATCAGTCTGTCTCAGAGTCATTCAATATCACTGCTGAGATCTGTTCCCATTCTTATGCAGGCTGAAACTGCTGCGCCTTTACTCAAGTGGATGCAAAATGAGGCTAATGAGGCTGCTGTGAGGACAATGGTGCCGGCACCATCTTCCGAAAACCTCTACAAGCACGAGGCCATGGGCCAGCTGGGTGGTGACCTTTTAATGAATCTGGTATATTTTCTTAATCCACATACATGATTTCATTATTATCTGTTTAATTACTGTTGGCTTTGTCTAATGCTTACCAAAAGTTCAGAAACACTGCGTTTGCTTACAATCATCATACACTAATTTTTCACTTTTCAGTCTGTCTAATCCAGTATATAAACTGTTGATTTCCATTGGCTTCTTTTGTAATCATTTGCATTGTTGTTGACTGTTCTCTATGCACAACCCTATTCTTCCACTTACACCCGCACTATTTGCATCAGTCTATCTCATAGATTTATTAAATATCAATGATGAGTTCTGTTGCTATTCATATGCAGGATGAAACTTCTGTGCCTCTACTCAAATGGATAAAAAATGATCCCGATGAGGCTGCCGTGAAGACGATGGTGCCGCCACCATCTTCGAAAACCTCCTCAAGCACAAGGCCACGGGCCACTGGGTGGTACCCTTTTCGGTAAGCGGTATATTTTCTTAATCCTCATACATGATTTGATTTTTGTCTGTTTATTGCCGGCTTTGTCTAATGCTTACCAATAGTTCAGAAACACACACACCTATTCTTACACTTACATCCAGCACTATATGCATCAGTGTCTCATAGATTCATTTTATATATCACTTCTGATGTCTGTTGCTCTTCAATTTTCATATGCAGACTGAAACTGCTAACCCTTCATTGGTCAAAAGGATTGCAACTGCTGCTGATGAGGCATCTGCAGAGGCTGCCACCAAGTTACTGTCAGCCCCACCTTCTGGATGCTTATATAAGCTCAAGTCGAAGGACCAGCCGGGCCGTAACCATCCAAGGGTTCGGGTATATTTTCTTAAGCCACATATACATGCCATGATTTATGTCTGATATTATCACCGGCTCTGTCTAATGCTTTTTGGAATTCGGAAACACCAAATTAGCATGCTTATATTCATCATACACTAATTTTTCACTGTTCAGTTTGTAACATAGTGTTATGCACTCGCTTGTCAACATTTGCATTGCTCTGAACTATGCACTTTACACAACCTAATTCTTCCACTTACATTCAGCGCTACGCACCAGTAGTACCTCCCATGTTTCCTTCACCATCCCGATGCCGAGCTTGCGGGAATATGGCGGGCCCATGTACATACCCCGCATATAACACCTCCTATGGCTCTATCTACCTTTCTAGTAGCTCCTTCACAGAGTTACAGGTATGTATTCTCAGTGGTTTAGCATGAATTGGCATATAGTAAAGTCTTGTTTTTAGTCTTCCTGCTTCTTACATTTGTATCAATTTTCACATGCAGACTGTACCTTGTGAACTTCGTCCAATGATTAACCAGATGTGTCCGCATGAAGGGTCTTTCACTATGCATGGCAATGGCAAATTGATGAACACCTAAACGGTCTATGAGGTGTATGTCTACAAGACGCAGGCCATCACATATTTGTATGGACATGATTGGAGAAAGTTTGCTTTTGACTACGGTCTGAAGAAGGGCGACGAGCTGAGGATCAGAAACTCAAACGGGCAGATATACGTAACTGCTTATAGAGTTGGAGACACTTCCAAATATATAATATGTAACTTTTTTCTACTCATATCTTTTGATAACTGTTCTGAGCAGTTGTTCTAAACCATTCCCTCTGTTCTAGCTTGCTGGGTTTAACATGATCAAAGCTGCAGATCCCCTGATGGAACATGAGCGGATGTCACAAAGGGCAACCACACCAGCACCGGCACCAGCTTCCCACTCTCCTGCATCAGCACCGGTTCCTGTACCAGCTCCGTTTACTGCATCTACCCAGCAGTCCCCTACATCAGCATTGGTTCCTGTAGAGGCCCCATATACTACACCTGCCCAGCAGGTCTGCATCAGCATCGGTTCCTCTAGCTGCACCGTTTACCGCACCTGCCCAACAGCCTCCTGCATCGCACCGGTTCTTCTAGAGGCACCGTTTATCGCACCCGCCCAAGATCTCCCCGCATCAGCACCAGCTCGTGTACCAGCCCAGGCTCCTGCACCTGCCCCAGCCAGATCACCGAGGTCTCAGCTCATTGCTGTGGCCACCCGTATGGTGACCAGGACGCATCTGAAGGCTATGTTCATGAGTATATGACAGCATAGCTGCTCTTATCTTGATGTCTTCTCTGCTCAAAGTCTCACATGGTTCAGTGCATTGGTGCCATTGACTAATTTTTGGTGGTATCTCTTGCTTTGAATCAGAAATTGCCTAAAAGTATCTCCAAGGATCTCAATGCTGGCCGAAGGGGCAAGATATCCCTCGTCATGGAGAGTGAAGGTCTCACCGTGGAGGGACGTTACTCCGTCAGTCCCACAGATGGCCGCTTGGCTGTTACTTCCAGGTGGAAAAAGTTCATTGACGGTGCCAAACTTCGCATTGGATCAAAGTTGAAGGTCAAGATCTTTCGATGCCGCTGTGACATGCTGGTCATAAAGTTCGCGGTTGTCTAGTTCTGTTGCCCCATGAGCCCTTAGCAAATGCATTTGTAGTTATACTTATATAAGGTTATCTTATCTGAACTGCTAATTAATTGTATGGGTGGTAAAACTCTGGCAAGCTTTTGCTCTTAGCAAGTATGTATGTATGATCAGCTATTATGATAACTAATGTTTGTGTTCATCTTAATTTGCATTTCCATTTTAGAAAAAAACTT
The DNA here is from genome assembly GCF_019359855.2 of Lolium perenne. Taxonomy (NCBI): domain Eukaryota; kingdom Viridiplantae; phylum Streptophyta; class Magnoliopsida; order Poales; family Poaceae; genus Lolium; species Lolium perenne. The sequence goes on from NC_067244.2 coordinate 49,851,127, forward strand.
AATTTCTATTTTGGCTGACCTGTTAGAGAACTATCAGATTGAACCCACAACATGATTCAAATAGATTCATTACACCGAGCCACATGTCTTGACCTTGCTATACACTACTTCCATTAATCAGTGCAAGAAGGCTTACCCGAGTGCTGAACCATGGCAGATTCGAATCCACCTTATCTATCTAGAAATACAACCTTTGCAGAAAGAGGATTTGCAGTATGGGGAGGCTGACATTGGGGACCCATGAGCCAGCAGCGTCGTCAACGTTTTAAAGGTGGCAGGAGATCGAAAGAAAAAATAAGCCAAAAAATCAGTTGGTAAACAAATTCAAGAAAAGAAACATTTACCTTTCTGAGAGGATGACATGCGGGACCCATGAGACAGCAGCATCCTCAACTATTTCAAGGCGGCAGGGGATCAAAAGAAAAAAGGAAATAGCCAGAAATTAATTAGGGTCAAAAATAAATCCATCAAAGGAAACTTTTATTGTTCATAGAGGATGACATGTGGGACCGACTTGCCAGCTGCGTCGTCATCATTTCAAAGGGGGCAGGGGATCAAAAGAAAAAGGCAAATAGCCAGAAATTAGGGGAAAAAAATAAATCCAACAAAGGAAACTTTTATTGTTCATAGAGGATGACATGCGGGACCCATGAGCCAGCAGCTTCCTCAACGTTTCAAAGTCGGCATGAGATTGAAAGAAAAAGGCAAGTGACATAATATCAGGAGCCAAAAATAATCCAAGAAAAGAAACTTTATTGTACATAGAGGATGACATGCGGGTCCCATTTTGTAGCAGCGGTCTCAACGCTTCCAAGGCGGCACAGGACCGAAAGAAAAATGAAGTAGCCAGAAATCAGGGTGTGAAAAAAATCCAAGAAAAGAAAGATTTCAATTGGGCTGTATCTGGACATCTGGGCCTTCGAACTATCCTGCTGGGCCTTTTGACTCGTACAATTTCAGCCCACTCCAAAACAGGAAAGGTCGGATTTTTCTCAAAAAAAAAAACAGGAAAGTCCTATGCTTCGCAAAAACAAAAAACAAGGAGATTCAACATATAAGTTTGTTTATGTAGATATAAAGATTTAATTTATCCGTTTGCAATAGCTCAGAGCAAAATACAATGTTTATTGTCTGCAAAATAAAATATCACATGTTTCTTGTACGGGGAGGCTGACATCGGGGACCCATGAGCCAGCAGCGTCGTCAACGTTTCAAAGGCGGCAGGGGACCGAAAATAAAAAAAGCCAAAAATCAGTTGGTAAAAAAATACAAGAAAAGAAAACATTTATCGTTCTGAGAGGATGACATGCGGGACCCATGAGGCAGCAGCATCCTCAACGTTTCAAAGTATGCATGAGATCGAAAGAAAAAGCCAAGTGACATAATATCAGGAGCCAAAAATAATCCAAGAAAAGAAACTTTATTGTACATAGAGGATGACATGCGGGTCCCATTTTGTAGCAGCGGTCTCAACGTTTCCAAGGCGGCACAGGACCAAAAGAAAAATGAGGCAGCAGCATTCTCAACAATTCCAAGGCGGCAGGGGATCAAAAGAAAAAAAGGAAATAGCCAGAAATTAATTAGGGGTCAAAAATAAATCCACCAAAGGAAACTTTTATTGTTCATAGAGGATGACAGGTGGGACCGACCTGCCAACAGCGTCCTCATCGTTTCAAAGGGGGCAGGGGATCAAAAGAAAAAGGCAAATAGCCAGAATTTAGGGGTCAAAAATAACTCCAAGAAAGGAAACTTTTATTGTTCGTAGAGGATGACATGCGGGACCCATGCGCCAGCAGCTTACTCAACGTTTCAAAGGTGGCATGAGATCGAAAGAAAAAGGCAAGTGACCAAAATATCAGGAGCCAAAAATAATCCAAGATTTATTGTACATAGAGGATGACATGTGGGTCCCATTTTGCGTGACGGTCTCAATGTTTGTAATGCGGCTTGAGATCAAAAGAAAAAGAAAGTAGCTAGTAATTAGGGGGTGAAAAAAAATCCAAGAAAAGAAAGTTGATGGACATAGAGGATGACATGCGGGTCCCTTGAGCCAACAGCTTACTCAACGTTTCAAAGGGGGCAGGGGATCAAAATAAAAAGGCAAGCCAAAAATCAGAGGGTGAAAAAAATCCAACAAAGGAAACTTTTATAGCACATAGAGGATGACATGCGGGTCCCATGAGCCAGCAGGTTCCTCAACGTTTCAAACGTGGCATGAGATCGAAAGAAAAAGGCAAGTGACCAAATATGAGGTGCCAAAAAAATCTCCAAGAAAAGAAAGTTGATTGCACAAAGAGGATGCCATGCGGGTCCCATTTACCTGCACCGGTCACACCGTTTGAGAGGCGGCATGTGATCGAAAGAAAAAGGCAAGTGACCAAATATCAGGAGCCAAAAATAATTCAAGAAAAGAAAGTTTTATAGTCCATAGAGGATGACATGCGGGTCCCATTTAGCAGCAGCGGTATCACCGTTTGAGAGGCGGCAGGGGATCGAAAGAAAAAGGCAAGTGACCAAATATGAGGTGCCAAAAAAAAATCCAAGAAAAGAAAGTTTTATAGTACATAGAGGATGACATGCGGGTCCCATTTAGCAGCAGCGGTATCACCGTTTGAGAGGCGGCAGGGGATCGAAAGAAAAAGGCAAGTGACCAAATATGAGGTGCCAAAAAAATCCAAGAAAAGAAAGTTTTATAGTACATAGAGGATGACATGCGGGTCCCATTTAGCAGCAGCGGTATCACCGTTTGAGAGGCGGCAGGGGATCGAAAAAAAAGGCAAGTGACCAAATATGAGGTGCCAAAAAAAACTCCAAGAAAAGAAAGTTGATTGCACATAGAGGATGACATGCGGGTCCCATTTAGCAGCAGCGGTCTCAACGTTTCCAAGGCGGCAAGGGATCAAAAGAAAAAGGAAGTAGCCAGAAATCAGGGGGTCAAAAAAAATCCAAGAATAGAAAGAATTTTGGTTCATAGAGGATGACATGCGGGACCCATGATCCTGCATCGTAAACGGCTCGATCGGAGAACGTTGAACGAGATGGCGCGATCGAGAAAAAAAACAATGCCAGAGAGGCTGCCATCTGGGCCCTACATCCCTCGGCGGTGCGGATTTGCGTTGACTCGGCCGGCGAACCCGAGATTTCGAGATGCACCACGTCCCGGGCCACCATACGCGACGTTTTGGCCGCTTTCGTCGGGCTAGGTGGCCTCAAAAACGAGAAAAAAAAGTTTTGACATGCACCACGGAGGGACCCAAAATCGTCGGCCATGGTACACCAGCAACCACGGCGCGACTTCAACTTCGTCGGCCATGGCAACTTTTCTGGTAGTGAAGGAGATCCACTCAAGAAGTATATAATCTTCTACATTCCAAATTATTATACATCAAACCTAGAGAAGTGAGAGTTCTATATTACTTATTAGAGGATCAATGATAAACCTTGAACTGAACCTTGGATATACATCCAAGTATTCAAATCATCATCTTTAAGAGAAACCCTAGGATATTATTCAAGACATTCCCTAGAGAGAGAACCTAATTATGTTAAACATAGATATTGATGATCTCATCAATCTCTATGGAGCCTAAACTTAGGTTAGTATTATTCAAGTCATTCCCAAATGAGAGAGACCCTTCATACTAATCCTAGTTCTATTTATTTAAGAATAAAGGACAACCTTTGAACTAAAATATTAGGTTGTAAACCATTTCCCTTGGAGTGGTGGGATAAACTAAAATCACATAGAACCATAACATATCCATGAATTGATAAAGTAAGGAGGAGATTAATACAACCAAGATAGCCAAGTGGAATTTTAGACTAAATACCTATTGAGATATTGTGAATACACCATAAACCCTAGAATAACTATTGCTAAATAAGAGAGCTCAAGCTTTGGTGTTATACTCAAGATAGATGAGGGAACACTTGAATTGAAGGGAGAGAACTATCCATATATCCTCATGATTAAATCATCATTCCTTGAGAAGAATCATAAGTAATTATCTCAGGCATTCTCCTGGGATAGAAATTGTTGAGATAACCATAGCCATGTCCACCCAAGAAACTATAAGAGAGATATTATACCTTAGTTGATCAAGACAATACTTGATCATAGAAGTGAAAACCATTCCATTAGAAATACTTTATGAAGCCAAACCTTGATCATTATAAATTGAGAAATGATCATAAACCCTAAGAACTTGAGGTAAATATATTAAGAACAAGTTGATCATGCCTAATCCATGATCATGCTCTTGAGGTATGTGAGGATAAGTTAAACCCTACTAGGATAAGTAGATCTCATCCCCACATGAAATGATAGGGAAATCACTAGTAATCAAATCCAGGCTTATACCTCAATCTTAACTTGTGAATCACTTGGTGATCACAAGTAGAATTCTACCACATCTACATTCCCCTTATTCTTCACCTAAGAAACATAAGAAAACCTTAGAGTAAAACTCCATACTTTATATGTTGAGAAACCATACATCCATATGACCAAAGTTAACTATAAAAAGAACCATATCTACTTTAGTTACTTTAACAATGGATTAAGGAAAACCATAGTGGAATCAAATAAAACTAATTCTCAATATCGTAGTAACTAAAGGAGAACATAAAATGTTAATAAAGCCACCACCTTATCATGGTTATGGGAGATTAACCCTAGCACATGCAATATGGTACCATTTCATCTTTATAACCTAGTTATGCCCATAAAATAATAGACAAGTGATAGCATTCCCAAATACTAGATAAAGACCTTAGAAATATTTTAGCACATGAAATTATGCCACTTAGTCACTTACTTAATAGAACTCCATAAATAAGCCTTACTTGGTATCTTGTTTATTGTAAAGCAATACAAATCAAACAAGAAATATCACTAAGTAAGAAAACTACTAATTGGAAAACAATTTGAACATTCCCAAAGATAATGTTCAAATTTATGTCCATAGGGGTATTGAAATTCACATACCAATACTAATTAATAAACAAATGTTATGGTATTATATTAAACTTGCAAATACACCACTCAAGAATTTATAGTACCCTGAACTAATTCTTGTATGAATGAAATGAGCAAGACCTGCAAAATAGACAATAATTCAAGTATGAATTCAAAACAGAATTCAAAACAAGAAATAAAAAAACAGAAATAAATAAAAGAGAAAAAGGGGAAAAACCTTACCAGACTCACCTAGCCACCGCAGCCCAGCACCAGAGCCCAGGAGCAGCCCAGCACTCGGCCCAGACCATCACAAAACCAGCCCAACTTACCTCTTCGCTTAAAAAGATCTGGGAGGGTCGTCCTCATCCTCTCAGGGCGCAGGGACGACAGCACGGCGACGAGCTTGTCCTTCCCTCTCGCTGGCGACTTCCCCTGGCTCGACGTCGTGATGAGGCGTGTTCCTGGAGCCGTATAAAGCTCCACGAAGAACCCAAGCTCGGGATTTTCCTCCTCTCTGCTCCAAACTCGCCCCTGCCGAAACCCGAGTCGCCAACCTCCGATCATCACCGACGGTAGAGGTCACCCCATGGACCAATACGTAGTTCAGAAGAAGCGCCAGAGTTTGCCGATCATTCTGGTAGAAGGAATCGAGAAGAGGCCTTACCAATCGGGCGAATTTCGGCATTACCTTCCATGGTGGTTCGCCGGAATCCGCGACGCCGTGCTCGCGTCTGACCACCCCAAGCCTCGCCAAGCTTTCCGTCGACTCCAGGTTAATCCCGCGCATCTCCAGAACCTTTTATTATGTCCTAGGATTGTCGGTAGCCTCAGTTCCGATACTCGCCGGAGAGCACCGCCGCGGAACATGTCCGCCGACGTGATTCCGGCGACCAATAGACTATGGCACCACCACCATTAGATTCCCTATCCACTACTGGTTCGAATGGAACAAAAATCGCGCCCTCCCGTGCCCTAAATCGGTGGCGCCGTCTCCTCCTGCCCGCCGGCGTTGAGCCGCCGGCAAGGCCGACGTGGCCATGGGGCCCTTTCACGTTCTTTGACCGGTCGTTGCCTGCGTGGCAACTGACCTGGTCAATGACCCCACCTGTCTGCGTCTGGGTACAAAACGAACCGGTATCTTTAGCATTTATAGTTATTTCAATACTCCTGAAAATAATAGAAACTTTAGAAATTCATATATGATTCATAAAAACTCGGAAAAATATAAATGAGATATTAAAATGTTCAGAAAAATAAAATCTATTCAATAAAAATATATAATAAATTTTTTATTTTAAATAAAAATTTGATTATTTAACCCTATTAATTTAAGCTTTTATTGTTAATTCTAAATTCAATTAAAATTCAACAATTATGAAAAACATCCAAATTTAGTAAAAACCATTAAGTAAATAAAGAAAACATTAAAACAAAATTTCTTTATTTATTATCTTATTAAATCCTTAATAGAGGGATTTAAAACCCTGATTAATAATTACCCTAATTATTAATTGTTGAAAAATAATAAAATGCCAAATTCAATATTATTTTTATTCCAAAGTTATTAATAACTTCAACTTTAACCTGAAGTTATTAATCCTAGAACTATATGGTAAATAGCAAACCCTAATTCCATAGTGAATAATAATACAACCCATCATTTCATGTGAAACCTAAAACCCTAATTCAATTAGGAACCGTAGCTCCATTATTTCATATGAACCCTAAATTGTTCCAAAACCTAAACCTAAGTAACATGTGATCATGTTACTTCATTAGTAATCATAGATTCATGTCTAGCAACTAAATACTAGTTCAAATCCACATGAAATATGGGAACCCTATCACTACTAATTAGCATCCCATGTGTTCATCTTCATCAGACCTAAGTAATCAAGTAGGGTCAACCAAGTGTAAACCCTAGATCCTATTCCCAAGACCATCATCCTTATTAATCCCTAATTAGCATCACACCATTGTGATGAACCCTAATAGCAACCATACCTACTATTTTACATTACAGAACCCTGTTCCACTAAACCCTACTAGTGTTGGATACTTATCAACCATCCTATTTAGGAGCCAATTATTCCTTACTTAATAGAACCAACAGTAAAATCTAGACCACCTCAACCCTAATTGATGTACTTCTTATTATCTAAGAAGTATGTTCTTCAAAAGTTATTCTTTTGAAGTAAACAAAGAATCATCATCAACCCTGCTTATAAGGACCTATAAACCCTAGCTAGCTATCACCAATAAGATGAACCAGTCCTGATAACAACCTTGTATGAATAATTGCTTAGGATGCCTAGGCTTAACTCAACCTTACAAGCCCTAGGTGTTGATGAATCCAACTAGGTTGTGATCCATCTACTACTAACTTCAGAAACCAATTAGAACCATAGAAAACCATAGAACTCCACAACCCTAATTATCATACTTGTTCTTCATTAAAGAACATGTTCTTCAAAAGTTATTCTTTTGAAGTATATGATAATTAATCATTAACCATGCCATATAGTGTTAAAACTAACCACTGTTCTTTACTTGTTAACATTATGCCAATTATCATTCTTTGTGTGCTCAATTGATTACTGTGCCTTATTATCTACCTGTTTATAATACCAAGTAATCACACCTGAATAAGAACCTTGTATGTGAATCACTCTAAAAGTGCAACACACCCTAAACCAATCATTACCACTCACTAATCCTAAATCATCGGGGTTAGGACACGCTTAGAACGATTGCATCTCATACTTATGCATTATTGCATCCTTGCCAATCTTTTAAACATCGTCCTTACCGGACGATGATGCTATTTCAGAATTTGGAGTTATTATGTATCGAAGACCTTGCCTGCATAATCTTGCAGTCAAGAAAGGCAAGTTCATCACTTGCTCATGTCATTTGAGTATCTTTATCAAATTACTTGCAAAGTACTATGATTATCACTATTGCATAAAAACCAAAACCACTATTTTCATAACTATGAATATGACTATGTGGTGGGCAATGGAACCATGGATTGTGTTGATATGGTGGAGGTTCCATTGCAAGGGTTTATATCCATCTAGGATTAAAAAACAAATGTCGCCAGTGATTCTTGTGCCGTAATACCCGTGTTAACCATAAGATCCGGAGTGGGATGGAGTAGTCAAAAGTGTTTCCACCTCTCGTTCATCAATGGATGCGCTTTACCGTAGTACACTTGTAATCCAAGGGGGCAAGCTGGTGAGGCTGGGGAGTCCTAAGTCCCCACGGCATTGTCCGTAGTACACTTGTCGCCCGAAGGAGCAAGATGGTGAGGCTGGGGAGTCCTAAGTCCCCACGGTATTGCGGTCTATGATGGGTTGCAGCTACCGGCGAAGGAGTTTGGTTTGATCCCAGACTGTCGTCGTGGTCGGGGTCCACCCTGAAATATAGGGTAATAATGGGACCGGCGAGGACCCAGGGTCGGGGCATGCAACAAAGGGTGTGTGTTCGAGGTAGCGGAGGAACATGATTGGCTAGACCTTATACCGGGCCTCACACCATAGGAAGTGTGGACGAGCTCGCGGCTCGGTTGGCACCAAGGTTAAGATCTCTTATGGGTAAAGCAACACACCTCTGCAGAGTGTAATGAACCGTGACCTGTCACTCCCTGTTCCGGGATATGGAACTGCGAACCCGGCCGGAAAGGAGCTCCATGATGTTCTAGTAAACCGGTGAAGGCTGACGGACATAGTTCTTCTGAATAAAAGCAACCTTTTGAAGAAATGGTTATGGAAACTTGCATTGGTATTAGACTTTCTGGTCTAATGCCGTAGCTAGTGCATTAAACACCTCTTTCCTATAATGAACTTGTTGAGTACACTCGTACTCATCCCACTCTTAAATCCCCTACTTAGATATGGAGGCATCGAAGGAGGATCTACAATGCAACTCGAAGGCCGAGAAGTCAACAACTACGTCAAGAGACAGGACCCTGTCAGAGGAGTCAGATACCACATCCAACAAGGAGAAAACCTAGTTTAGCCATAGAAGGGAACTAGCTTCCTAAACTTAGCTCCTACTTAGCTAGAATCTATTCTTAGCCTCTATAGCTAGTCAAATACTCTACAAATAGAGTTCGTGATAGAATTAGACTACGAGTCGTTCTTCTGGAGTTTATTTGCAGATTTACCTCATTGTAAAGTAGGTGGCTGTGTTGATCTTATGTAATAGAGTCAATGTTGTAATTCTATAGACATGCCTTGGACCCGCATATGTTTCTGTTGTACCACTCTGAGCGATATAATACTAGTGGAACACTGTTTCATTGGTGTTATATCAGACTTGCATACTACACCATGCAGTGGTATGCCAGGTCACCACAGTTGGTATCAGAGCAAATGCTTTGACCCTAGGATTAAAACCCTTTAAAGGAGACCTATAGGATTGGTAGTGTCTATAGGAAGTTGTCCTAGGTAAACCAAATACTTCTTATGACTTGAGATGGATATTCACATGAGAATAATCCTGACACACTTGAGTCAACATTTCTTACCAAATTTACCAAGATAAAGTAAAGTTAGTCAGCTAATCCCAAACATGTAGGACATCAATAAAGTCCTTAAAACAATAGATGAGTAGATCACAGTTGGTATACAATGCATGGTAGTCCAAAGAGAGGATACAACCATAAGGAAGATATCCTATTGGAAGATGTGTACCAACATATGTTATGGTCAAGTAAGAGATATCCAGACCTGTAATAGGAGTAATATCAAGTGTTGAATATAATTAAGATATCCTAATAGAAAATGTAGACCAAGTTAAGTAATGAGTAAGTAAATTATCCAAACTTGTGAAACAATTGATAGTAAGTGATAAATATAAGTTAGATGAAGTAGTATAGACCATGATGAGTCAATCATGGGAGGTAAGGAAGAGAGATAGGAATAAAATTTGTCTACTTACATGGTAGAGTTGCTAATCATATATGATTCACTTGAGAGTCATTATGTGATGGACTAGAACATCATAAATATTAGGAGGAGAACAATAAGAAGCCAGTTGTTCAATAATAGTGCAAGAACTGTGTTCCCAAAACTATGGGAAGTGTGCCAAGCACATCATGACCATAGTCTTATGACAGAAATACTTGGAAATATAGCAACTATATTCCAATAGTTATGTGTTTAGAATAGCCATGTTACAACCTAGACATATCATGTGAGATAGTCCTCAACAAAATGGAAGTTAAGTAGTACTTCCGGAGAAAATTAGGTTAACCATAACTATCTTAAACCACTTTGTTTCAAGTTTATCTCATTGCAAATGTGCAATTATGGTAAAGGTTGAGACAAATAGTAGTCTGCCATATAATCATGCTAAGTATCATGATATGAACCTATCTTATGTGGTGTTATATACTACACATCAGAGCCTGATGTTTAGAGATGTCTTACTCAACTATTAGAATTCAGGCTTATGATGGTGTGTACTATAAACACAAAGCTGAATCTTCTTGGATTTTAATGGATTTTCATTGTTTGACTAGATCCATACATGAAGTTTGACTTTGATATGCAAATGCATGTTGCAATATCAAGTTCTTACTTGATGCTATAGATCTAGAGGGTAATGGTATTCGTGTGAGGAAGTGACGAATTCTGAAGATTTTGAAGACACGAAGAAGGTTCATCAGAGAAAGGAAGTGAAGTTGTGGGAAGTAACCACAATACTCTGAAGGAAGTATCAATGAAAACTCATGCTTTACCTCAACAGAGGAGTACTCTAGTACATAAGAAGCATGAAGGTGATAAATCTGATGATTATGGAGAAGCTGAAGCAGATCCATAGTCAACATAAAAGAGGGAATGCATGGGAAATCACTTAGGATACTATAATCATAGTATCAGCTAGTGGTTTTCTTGCAACAATAAACCCTGAAGAAAGGAAGATGACCTATGAAACCATAGCAGATATAAGAAGACCATAGTTGATATCAGAAGACCACAATTGGTATAGTACCAATACTGCGAGATAAATTAGAGGATGTCTTGTTCAGTTGATCAAAACCTATAATAGAATCCATTTTTAGATAACAAATAGCCACAATTGGTATCAAGTAGTCCACCATTGGATTATTTGTACCAAGAAGTTGTGAACAAACAAAATTTTGTTAGCCAAATAACTATAACTTATAATCATTCAGCCGAAGGAATCACATGGGATGTCCACAATTGAGTGGATACACCACAAAGATTCTTCACAAGACCTTAGAAGAATACAAACCATAAGCCAGACCTAGACCAATATTTTAACTATAAGTCCAATGTTTGGAAGAATAGGAGATGAAGACCTAAGAAAACTCTAAGGGGTAGAGTAAAGATTGAGTTGGAGGTACAATGACTCAATACCTTGAGTAAGATATAAGAAGAAGGTCTGAACTGAGAGGAAGTTCGACCTTATTTTCATAATATTGTTGAACACTACTTCCAGAAGGATGTCAGAACCGAAGCCGAGGTTCATACCTCGAGGAAGTAGGAATTGGACTATAACTTGAGAAAGTGAGTAATATCTACTCAAAAGTACGAGAGCTCAAGACAGCTGATGTTAATGAAGTTGGACGAAGAAAATACCGTAGACCAATAAAGCCCAAGATGGCCAAGGAATGAAGAAGATTGACCATACCAAAACTAAATATTAATTGAAGATTCCTTTCATGGAACCTAAAAGAACCAAAATAGTTAAAGGTATCAACCATAAACCAGGATTGGATGAACTAAATGAGTCTAATCCATTTTAGGGAAATAAATCATCACGACCATTTCCATGGTAAGTACCTTACCAAGTACCATTAATGCACTTTTGGTAGTAAGGGAAAACAAAGACCTATTTATCAATTAGGAGTTTATTATAAAATTAGTCCTCTGTTAAGACTAGCAGCACCAGAAAAAGTCTCATCATTGATTCTTCAATGAGAAAGGAAACAAGCATATAGAGTTGAAAAAAATCAAATAATTAGAGTTAGAAGCCATGGTTCAGAGACAGGTATTATTAGATTCCAGGAAGAGAATCATAGAACTGGAGTAAGAAACTAATGTTCAGAGACAAACCATAATGGATTCCAGGAAGAATCTGGACAAGGGATATATTCAATGATATCCAGTAAGATCAATACGGAGTTCGAGAAAAGTCGTAGTCTACACAAGCCAGATTCAAACTCCGGAAACGTGAGAGAGTTCAAACTTCGAGGACGAAGTTTAGTTTAAGGGGTAGAGACTGTAATATCCCAGGTATTGGGGTTACAAAAATAGAGGAAACAGATGTGTGCATTGCATTCATGCATAGAAAATCTGGGGAAATTTCACGCTTTAAAGTAAAACAGTCACAGTAACTGAAGTTTCACTTGACCTTGGTGGAATTGAAGTAGCTCATCAAGTCAAGCGCTATAAACCTCAATGTGACTTTGGTTAAAACATTGTTTTGGGTAGAGATGATTTGATCTAAGGGGTTAGATCAAATGGAACTAATAATCAACACAACAACACTTCACTCAATGATCAAATGCTTGATCTTATAAAAGATTATAATATGGTAATCCTTACCATAACATATGAACATACATCTATTTGGAAATCAAGTAACAATAAATGGAGAAACCATCCTTCACTTATCTTTTCCATGTCTTAAACTAATCCTTGATCCTACCATGAACCTCATGGTATTCATTTTACTTCACTCTTGGAAAACATGACAAGGAGATCCACTCAAGAAGTATATAATCTTCTACATTCCAAATTATTATACATCAAACCTAGAGAAGTGAGAGTTCTATATTACTTATTAGAGGATCAATGATAAACCTTGAACTGAACATTGGATATACATCCAAGTATTCAAATCATCATCTTTAAGAGAAACCCTAGGATATTATTCAAGACATTCCCTAGAGAGAGAACCTAATTATGTTAAACATAGATATTGATGATCTCATCAATCTCTATGGAGCCTAACCTTAGGTTAGTATTATTCAAGTCATTCCCAAATGAGAGAGACCCTTCATACTAATCCTAGTTCTGTTTATTTAAGAATAAAGGACAACCTTTGAACTAAAATATTAGGTTGTAAACCATTTCCCTTGGAGTGGTGGGATAACCTAAAATCACATAGAACCATAACATATCCATGAATTGATAAAGTAAGGAGGAGATTAATACAACCAAGATAGCCAAGTGGAATTTTAGACTAATTACCTATTGAGATATTGTGAATACACCATAAACCCAAGAATAACTATTGCTAAATAAGAGAGCTCAAGCTTTGGTGTTATACTCAAGATAGATGAGGTAACACTTGAATTGAAGGGAGAGAACTATCCATATATCCTGATGATTAAATCATCATTCCTTGAGAAGAATCATAAGTAATTATCTCAGGCATTCTCCTGGGATAGAAATTGTTGAGATAACCATAGCCATGTCCACCCAAGAAACTATAAGAGAGATATTATACATTAGTTGATCAAGACAATACTTGATCATAGAAGTGAAAACCATTCCATTAGAAATACTTTAGGAAGCCAAACCTTGATCATTATAAATTGAGTAATGATCATAAACCCTAAGAACTTGAGTTAAATATATTAAGAACAAGTTGATCATGCCTAATCCATGATCATGCTCTTGAGGTATCTGAGGATAAGTTAAACCCTACTAGGATAAGTAGATCTCATCCCCACATGAAATGATAGGGAAATCACTAGTAATCAAATCCAGGCTTATACCTCAATCTTAACTTGTGAATCACTTGGTGATCACAAGTAGAATTCTACCACATCTACATTCCCCTTATTCTTCACCTAAGAAACATAAGAAAACCTTAGAGTAAAACTCCATACTTTATATGTTGAGAAACCATACATCCATATGACCAAAGTTAACTATAAAAAGAACCATATCTACTTTAGTTACTTTAACAATGGATTAAGGAAAACCATAGTGGAATCAAATAAAACTATTTCTCAATATCGTAGTAACTAAAGGAGAACATAAAATGTTAATAAAGCCACCACCTTATCATGGTTATGGGAGATTAACCCTAGCACATGCAATATGGTACCATTTCATCTTTATAACCTAGTTATGCCTATAAAATAATAGACAAGTCATAGCATTCCCAAATACTAGATAAAGACCTTAGAAATATTTTAGCACATGAAATTATGCCACTTAGTCACTTACTTAATAGAACTCCATAAACAAGCCTTACTTGGTATCTTGTTTATTGTAAAGCAATACAAATCAAACAAGAAATATCACTAAGTAAGAAAACTACTAATTGGAAAACAATTTGAACATTCCCAAAGATAATGTTCAAATTTATGTCCATAGGGGTATTGAAATTCACATATCAATACTAATTAATAAACAAATGTTATGGTATTATATTAAACTTGCAAATACACCACTCAAGAATTTATAGTACCCTGAACTAATTCTTGTATGAATGAAATGAGCAAGACCTGCAAAATAGACAATAATTCAAGTATGAATTCAAAACAGAATTCAAAACAGAATTCAAAACAAGAAATAAAAAAACAGAAATAAATAAAAGAGAAAAAGGGGAAAAACCTTACCAGACTCACCTGGCCACCGCAGCCCAGCACCAGAGCCCAGGAGCAGCCCAACACTCGGCCCAGACCATCACAAAACCAGCCCAACTTACCTCTTCGCTTAAAAAGATCTGGGAGGGTCGTCCTCATCCTCTCAGGGCGCAGGGACGACAGCACGACGATGTGCTCGTCCTTCCCTCTCGCTGGCGACTTCCCCTGGCTCGACGTCGTGACGAGGCGTGTTCCTGGAGCCGTATAAAGCTCCACGAAGAACCCAAGCTCGGGATTTTCCTTCTCTCTGCTCCAAACTCGCCCCTGCCGAAACCCGAGTCGCCAACCTCCGATCATCACCGACGGTAGAGGTCACCCCATGGACCAATACGTAGTTCACAAGAAGCGCCAGAGTTTGCTGATCGTTCTGGTAGAAGGAATCGAGAAGAGGCCTTACCAATCGGGCGAATTTCGGCATTACCTTCCACGGTGGTTCGCCGGAATCCGCGACGCCGTGCTCGCGTCTGACCACCCCAAGCCTCGCCAAGCTTTCCGTCGACTCCAGGTTAATCCCGCGCATCTCCAGAACCTTTTATTATGTCCTAGGATTGTCGGTAGCCTCAGTTCCGATACTCGCCGGAGAGCACCGCCGCGGAACATGTCCGCCGACGTGATTCCAGCGACCAATAGACTATGGCACCACCACCATTAGATTCCCTATCCACTACTGGTTCGAATGGAACAAAAATCGCGCCCTCCCGTGCCCTAAATCGGCGGCGCCGTCTCCTCCTGCCCGCCGGCGTTGAGCCGCCAGCAAGGCCGACGTGGCCATGGGGCCCTTTCACATTCTTTGACCGGTCGTTGCCTGCGTGGCAACTGACCTGGTCAATGACCCCACCTGTCTGCGTCTGGGTACAAAACGAACCGGTATCTTTAGCATTTATAGTTATTTCAATACTCCTGAAAATAATAGAAACTTTAGAAATTCATATCTAATTCATGAAAACTCAAAAAAATATAAATGAGATATTAAAATGTTCAGAAAAATAAAATATATTCAATAAAAATATAAAATAAAATTTTATTTTAAATAAAAATTTAATTATTTAACCCTATTAATTTAAGCTTTTATTGTTAATTCTAAATTCAATTAAAATTCAATAATTATGAAAAACATCCAAATTTAGTAAAAACCATTAAGTAAATAAAGAAAACATTAAAATAAATTTTCTTTATTTATTATCTTATTAAATCCTTAATAGAGGGATTTAAAACCCTGATTAATAATTACCCTAATTATTAATTGTTGAAAAATAATAAAATGCGAAATTCAATATTATTTTTATTCCAAAGTTATTGATAACTTCAACTTTAACCTGAAGTTATTAATCCTAGAACTATATGGTAAATAGCAAACCCTAATTCCATAGTGAATAATAATACAACCCATCATTTCATGTGAAACCTAAAACCCTAATTCAATTAGGAACCCTAGCTCCATTATTTCATATGAACCCTAAATTGTTCCAAAACCTAAACCTAAGTAACATGTGATCATGTTACTTCATTAGTAATCATAGATTCATGTCTAGCAACTAAATACTAGTTCAAATCCACATAAAATATGGGAACCCTATCACTACTAATTAGCATCCCATGTGTTCATCTTCATCAGACCTAAGTAATCAAGTAGGGTCAACCAAGTGTAAACCCTAGATCCTATTCCCAAGACCATCATCCTTATTAATCCCTAATTAGCATCACACCATTGTGATGAACCCTAATAGCAACCATACCTACTATTTTACATTACAGAACCCTGTTCCACTAAACCCTACTAGTGTTGGATACTTATCAACCATCCTATTTAGGAGCCAATTATTCCTTACTTAATAGAACCAACAGTAAAACCTAGACCACCTCAACCCTAATTGATGTACTTCTTATTATCTAAGAAGTATGTTCTTCAAAAGTTATTCTTTTGAAGTAAACAAAGAATCATCATCAACCCTGCTTATAAGGACCTATAAACCCTAGCTAGCTATCACCAATAAGATGAACCAGTCCTGATAACAACCTTGTATGAATAATTGCTTAGGATGCCTAGGCTTAACTCAACCTTACAAGCCCTAGGTGTTGATGAATCCAACTAGGTTGTGATCCATCTACTACTAACTCCAGAAACCAATTAGAACCATAGAAAACCATAGAACTCGACAACCCTAATTATCATACTTGTTCTTCATTAAAGAACATGTTCTTCAAAAGTTATTCTTTTGAAGTATATGATAATTAATCATTAACCATGCCATATAGTGTTAAAACTAACCACTGTTCTTTACTTGTTAACATTATGCCAATTATCATTCTTTGTGTGCTCAATTGATTACTATGCCTTATTATCTACCTGTTTATAATACCAAGTAATCACACCTGAATAAGAACCTTGTATGTGAATTACTCTAAAAGTGCAACAGACCCTAAAACAATCATTACCACTCACTAATCCTAAATCATCAGGGTTAGGACACGCTTAGAACGATTGCATCTCATACTTATGCATTATTGCATCCTTGCCAATCTTTTAAACATCATCCTTACCGGACGATGATGCTATTTCAGAATTTGGAGTTATTACGTATCGAAGACCTTGCCTACATAATCTTGCAGTCAAGAAAGGCAAGTTCATCACTTGCTCATGTAATTTGAGTATCTTTATCAAATTGCTTGCAAAGTACTATGATTATCACTATCGCATAAAAACCAAAACCACTATTTTTATAACTATGAATATGACTATGTGGTGGGCAATGGAACCATGGATTGTGTTGATATGGTGGAGGTTCCATTGCAAGGGTTTATATCCATCTAGGATTAAACAACAAATGTTGCCAGTGATTCTTTTGCCGCAATACCCGTGTTAACCATAAGATCCGGAGTGGGACGGAGTAGTCAAAAGTGTTTCCACCTCTCGTTCATCAACGGATGCGCTTTACCGTAGTACACTTGTAATCCAAGGGGGCAAGCTGGTGAGGCTGGGGAGTCCTAAGTCCCCACGGCATTGTCCGTAGTACACTTGTCGCCCGAAGGAGCAAGATGGTGAGGCTGGGGAGTCCTAAGTCCCCACGGTATTGCGGTCTATGATGGGTTGCAGCTACCGGCGAAGGAGTGCAGGTTCGATCCTGCATCGTCGTCGTGGTCGGGGTCCACCCTGAAATATATGGGAATAATGGGACCGGCGAGGACCCAGGGTCGGGGCATGCAACAAAGGGTGGGTGTTCGAGGTAGCGGAGGAACATGATTGGCTAGACCTTATACCGGGCCTCACACCATAGGAAGTGTGGACGAGCTCGCGGCTCGGTTGGCACCAAGGTTAAGATCTCTTATGGGTAAAGCAACACACCTCTGCAGAGTGTAGTGAACCGTGACCTGTCACTCCCTGTTCCGGGATATGGAACTGCGAACGCGGCCGGAAAGGAGCTCCATGAAGTTCTAGTAAACCGGTGAAGGCTGACGGACATAGTTCTTCTGAATAAAAGCAACCTTTTGAAGAAATGGTTATGAAGACTTGCATTGGTATTAGACTTTCTGGTCTAATGCCGTAGCTAGTGCATTAAACACCTCTTTCCTATAATGAACTTGTTGAGTACGCTCGTACTCATCCCACTCTTAAATCCCCTGCTTAGATATGGAGGCATCGAAGGAGGATCTACAATGGAACTTGAATGCCGAGAAGTCAACAACTACGTCAAGAGACAGGACCCTGTCAGAGGAGTCAGATACCACATCCAACAAGGAGAAAACCTAGTTTAGCCATAGAAGGGAACTAGCTTCCTAAACTTAGCTCCTACTTAGCTAGAATCTATTCTTAGCCTCTATAGCTAGTCAAATACTCTACAAATAGAGCTCGTGATAGAATTAGACTACGAGTCGTTCTTCTGGAGTTTATTTGCAGATTTACCTCATTGTAAAGTAGGAGGCTGTGTTGATCTTATGTAATAGAGTCAATGTTGTAATTCTATATACATGCCTTGGACCTGCATATGTTTTTGTTGTACCACTCTGAGCGATATAATACTAGTGGAATGCTGTTTCATTGGTGTTATATCAGACTTGCATACTACACCATGCAGTGGTATGCCGGGTCACCACACCCTCTCCTGGCCTTTATATAGAAGGCCAGGTCTCAAGAGATCTGTCCGGGTACGTCTAGGTTTACAAAAGACCTAGCTCTAAACTTTCCTTGTTCGGCTCCTCTTCGTCTTGTTCTTCAAGGAATCCTCTTTGGCACCGTCCTAGTGGCCCACCTTGCCGTTGGCTGTCTTCGTGGGCCTCCTATTGGGCCGTACAGGATAGGGCAATGCCAGTTACCCGAAGGGTAATGCCCACGTCATCATGTGATGATCCAAAGCGCCACATTGTTCTTTCAGGGAAAAGAAACATCGTGGGAGTGGTGGACAAGACAGACATGTCAAAAGATTATAATATGTTTGGTGAAATTTTGCCCTTCAAAGTGAAAACTGACCCAAGCAGTAAGTTAAATGATGAGGATGCTCCATGGATACGGCATAATTGTAAGCAAGAAGGGACACAGGGGAGAAATGATGTGTAATAATTTATTGTACCAAACTTTGTTGAATGGATCATGTGAATTATATTATATGTGATGTATTTGGTGTCCATTTTTGGATGATTCGATTGATTCGAGATACCACTGATGATACATGAAATTTGAACTACAACCAATGATGTGAAGGACATGCCTAGGCCTAGGAGTACATCTTGGAATGTTGGAGTTATTTAGTCATACTCCCGCCTAGGCGTATAATATGCATACTCGTAGTCTTCATAGTCGCCGCCATTGTACTGGTAGTCGTCGCCTTGAAAGTTGTCGCCGTTGTCGTCACTGCCATCATCGCTGTCGTCGGGCGGCGCTCGTGGCTCGAACTGAGGGTAGCGCAGGCGGGGGATATCGCCGGCCGTGATGTAGTCCATGACGCTCTGTAGAGTCCGGCCGTACCACTATAGCCGACGGCCGGCCTCGTGGAAGTTCCCAAGAGGCAGACCGTCCTCCTCATACCTAGCGAGTGCCCTCTCACACCGATTGATGAAGAAGGCGTCCAAGTATGCTGGTTATCGGGATGCCAGCGGGGATTCATCCGCTGCTTCGGCGTGAGGTTGAGGTAGTAGTGGTTCGTGATGGCCGCTCGGCGCGCAGTACCCTTAGGGGCAGGAGGGACCGGCACGCCTCCGGCGCTTAGGCTCCAGCTGGCGGGGACGCGGTAGCCCAGTGGGAAAGGGCAGTTCGAGGCGCAAATCTCCTCCACCTGCTGGTAGGTTAGAGTGGGTACGGTGGAAGCCATGAGAGAGTGATGAGAGATTGTAGAGATGTGATAATGCTGGCCAAGCCGGGCTACATATATGTAGTGGGAAATGGCGGCAAAAATGGGAGCGGGAAGACATGAGGCGGGAAGAAAGCGGCGGGAAGAAAGAGGCGGGAAGAAAGAGGCGGGAAGAAAGAGGCGGGAAGCGGGATTCGGGAAAACAGGGAAGAAATGGTGGCAAGAAGAGGAATCCAGAGCTGGTCATCTAACCTTTAGTCGGCTGGTGGGTGCAACCGGGACTAAAGGTGGTTTTGTATAATCTAACAAAACTGTCGGTGGGATAAGGACGTCTGGGTAAGCTTTATTCCCGGCTGGTGGGTGCAACCGGGACTAAAGGTGGTTTTTGTGTCATCTAAGAAAACTGTCGGTGGGATAAGGACGTTTGGGTAAGCTTTATTCCCGGCTGGAGGGTGCAACCACGACTAAAGCTGTCGGCAGGATAAGGACGCGTGGGTGGATGCACTGCTCGATGAGATAAAGCATGTAGCACATGACGCCCTGTCGGAGGAACAAGACAAAGCAGAAGCGGCGCCGTGCCTATAAAAGGAGCAACGATATGCCTTGACAAGCAGACCAACAACCCAACCTAGGAGGTAGGGAGAGAGTTTCCTCCCCATGGATGGAGTAAAGGGTTGGAAAATCTCCCGTGGCGCTGCTTCTCGAAGATGTCGTCGGTGCACACGCCCTACGGCATCTTCGGAAGTTGCGCCTCGGGAAAATTTTCCTGGAAGCCCGTGAAAGACTTCATCTCCTCTAACCGTGTTGGGTAAAGGGTTGGAAAATCTCCTATGGTGCAGCTTCTCGAAGATGTCGTTGGTGGACACGCCCTACGGCATCTTCGGAAGTTGCGCCTCGGAATTTTTTCCTGCAAGCCCGTGAAAGACAGAGGCGGGAAGATAGAGGCGGGAAGATAGAGGCGGGAATAAATGGCGGGAAGACAGAGGCGGGAAGAACTGACGGGAAGAGGGGGCGAGAAGACAGAGGCGGCCTGGAAGAACTGGTGGGAAGCGGGGGCGGGAAGACAGGAGGCGGGAAGACAGAGGCGGGAAGAAAGATGAGGGAAGAAATTGGATTTTTCTGAATTTTTTGATAAATTATTTGTATTTTTAAGATTTTGAAATGAATTAGTTTTATTTTTCTGAATTTTTTGATATATTATTTTTATCTTCAAGATTTTGAAATGAATTAGTTTTATTTTTCTGAATTTTTTGATATATTATTTGTATTTTTAAGATTTTGAAATGCTTCCATATTATTTTTCTGAATTTTTTGATATATTATTTGCAGTTCTAGGTTTTGAAATGAATTAGTTTTATTTTTGTGAATTTTTTGATATATTATTTGTATTTTTAAGATTTTGAAATGAATTAGTTTTATTTTTCTAAATTTTTTGATATATTATTTGTATTTTTAAGATTTTGAAATGAAAACAATTTGGAAAAACACCTTTAGTCGCGGTTGGACTCGCCAACCGCGACTAAAGGGTCTTTCCGTGCGGGAACCAAAATTCTGGCGAAAAACCCTTTAGTCGCGGTTGGTCTGGCCAACCGCGACTAAAGGGGTGGCTAAAGGTACCCCTTTAGTCGCAGTTGGTGACACCAACCGCGACTAAAGGGTACCTTTAGTCGCGGTTGGTTCGCGACGCGAACGGCCGCGCCACTTCTTCTTCTCCGCCGAACACACCACCCTGCAGCCGCGCGCCATCGCCGCCCTCGCCGTCGCCCTCGTCGCAGTCAGGCTGCCCGAGAGCTTCGTGCCGTCGCCGCGCTCACCGTCTCCGCCGCGCGCAAACCGTCGTACGTCGTCGCGCCATCGTCGTCTCCGCGCGCGCTCGCCGTCTCGCCGCCCTCGCCGTGCCCGACAGCCACCATCGCCACACGCGTCGCGCCGCGCGCCACCAGTACGGGAGAGAGAAGGTGTTGGGGACGCCGCACGCAAACCGCCGTACGTAGCCGCGCCCTCATCGTCTCCGTCACGCGCTCGCCATCTCGCCGCCCTTGCCATGCCCGACAGCCGCCGCCACCAGTACGGGAGAGAGAAGGGGTCGGGGGCGCCGCGCACGCCGGTCAGTACAGGCGGACGCCCGGTCCCAATCTCTCTTTTTTTCCTTAAGAAAAAATTAAATTAACAAAAATCTTGAATTAATAAAATTAAAACTTAACAAATTTTTAACTTAATAAAATTTTGACTTAAAACCCTTGACCTAAAAATTTTAACAAAATTTTAACTTAAAAATTTTGAATTAACAAAATTTAAACTTAACAAAATTTTATCTTATAACAAAATTTTAACAAACTCGGAGAACATAACCACCGCGCGTATACGGAGGGGGCTTGTGCGCCGCCCCCTCGCCGCCCCCTCCGTATACGCGCGGTGTTTTTTTTTTGGGATCGAGAGGGGGCGGCGAGGGAGGCCCCTATGTGTGTTGTCCTTGGCACCGCCACCGACCCTTTCGCCACCGCCACTGCCCTTTCGCCACCGCCACCGCCCTTTCACCACCGCCACCGCCTCCTTCCGCCGCCCCCCTTTCGCCACCGCCACCGCCCCCTTCTTTAATTAATTAATTAATTTTTACTACATGTTTTGTGGACTGACATATGGCGGACGATAGAGCTGACCCGATTATGGAAAACTATGATCCGAAAGCCGAAGCACATTTAACCGCCATCATAAACAGCGATATTGAGTATGTGCCGGAAGAAGATGAAGAAAATGTCTCTTCTTATCTGAACATTGACGGTGAAGGCGAAGGTGAAGGTCGACAAGGTGATGACGAAGGAAGAATGGAATTTATTGAAACGTTTGCCTCCAGAGGGCAAACGACAAACGATGATTTCGAATTAGCAACCACCTCCGGCGAGGTATATATATACATTGAGCCTCTGGTGATACAAACTTACTGAAATTTGAATAAATATGTATTAACGCGCGCGACTCTCTTTCTTTTTTTAGCCATCGGCCGGATCATCAAAAAAATCGAGTATGACAAAGCGTGGCAAAACCAAGACGACGAAACAAGGAGAAACATATACCATCAATGTTGTCAGTGAAACCGGTAGGCCGCTAGAGCCCCAAAAGCACTACACAAAGTTTATCAACTAATGCGGAGTCATTGTTAGAGACAACGTCCTGATCACCGTCCAGGAATGGAATGAGCCAAACAAGGCACGTGTTGGTTTCAGTTTTGTCGACAAGAGAATGAAAAAGGATTGCTGGAGAAATCTTATGGACCATTTCATTCTACCTCCGGAATTCAACAAAGTCGATGAATTAGGTAACGAGATTCCGGGTGGACGTGAGAGGAGGAGGCTAGTCAAAGAGGTCACTCTTCAGAAGATGGCCGAAGCATTCTGGAACTACAAGAAAATTTTAGCACGTGACTATGTCAACCAGAACAAGACTCCGGATTTCAATGGACAATATGAGAAACTAAAAGATGATTGGCCAGAATTTGTGAGGCAAAAGAAATCGGAGCATTTCAAGGAAATATCGAAAAAAATAAGGAAAATGCGGCTAAGAAAGAGTACAATCATATTATGGCGCCAGGAGGATACCGCCTTTCGGAGCCTAAGTGGGAGAAGATGGAGAACGACCTGAGGGGCGAGGAATCCCTCTAAGTACAGAGGGATGGGACCCACGGGCCAAAAGCTGGTGGTACGGGCATGGGGGGTCGCTAGACCCGGAGACAGGGATGTGTGTTCACCGGAAGAAAGCGTTTAAACCCACCCAAGCCCTTATTGAGGCAATGACCAAAGCTCAAGAGGGGAAGATCAAGTTCAACAGAGAGAATGACGCGTTGACATATGCCCTCGGGAATCGTGAACACCTAGGACGTGTACGAGGCAAACGCGCAATTCTGTGGTCCGTCGGGTTTTCCCAGGACGATGACCCGTACGGTTACAGAAGCCGTAAGGGAAAGACAGATTGGGATGCAGATCTTGTGGGGAAGTTGGCATCGGAACTCGATGAGGTGAAGCAGATTGTGCATGAACTAGGTAAAAGAAAGAACGGCAGATGGGCCGCATGTAGCGGGTCTCGTAAGCCAGCAGCGGAGAAGCAGCGTGGCTTCCACGGATGCCCCGGCTGGTGCTAATGCACCCTTGCTGGCCCCGGCTGGTGCTAATGCACCCTTGACCTCGGCTGGTGCTAATGCACTGACGATCGAGATTCGTGCACCAGAGCCTCACTACCCCGTGGATGATGTAAAGGAGATGAAAGAATGTGATTTGCATTATCCAGTGGGGACCATTTCCATGAAGGTAGCTATCGGCAGTGCTTTACCCTGTACACCTGGAGCACTCCACCACAACAACCCCATTCAAGATGGCTATGCTCGTGTCACGGTGGAAGACATAGTCCAAGGGTTTGAGGATCTGGAGATTGACTATGCTACACCCGAAGGGGAGAAAAGACTTTGAGGTGTCAAGCGCCAGTTCATTCTATGGAAAAAAAACTACATAGTGTTTCCAGGCGAGGCGCCAAGGCCAACAAGTCCACCCCCCTCCGGTGGTGGTGGTGGTTCACCTACACCTCCTTCATGTCAGCCGACGCCGCCCCCCAATCCACCTCCGGCGGGTAAGCAGCCGCCGCCCCCAGTCCGCCTCCGGCGGGCACACCGCCCCCCAATCCACCTCCGGCGAAGAAGCAGAAGCAGTCGGGCAGCAGGGCAACCTCCTCCTGGTCTATTAACCCGGACCCTTATGTACCTAAGACCACAAAGATACCGGAGCCATCACTGAAGCCTCTCATCCCGAGACCTTGGGAACTTAGTGTCGAGAAAAGCAACGCGGCCGCGGCTGCTCAACATGAGAAATGGAAGGCGGATATGAAGGCGAAAAGAGAGCCTGAGCCCAAGCCAGTATTTACTGAGAAGGAAAAGAAGTGGGCTAAGGAATTTTTTGACGACGTCGTCCCAAGTCGAGCGGAATATGCCTGACGACTATGGACGTGAACTTTGTAGGCAAGCAGAAATATTGGCGGAGAAGAAAGCCTTGGCGGAGAAGGAGAAGAAAGCCTTGGAGGAGAAGAAAGAAGAAAGTAAAAAAAGCGGGAAACAAGTTGCCCAGCTCAGGGAACAGAATAAACAATCGATCCCCCCGCTCATAGTGAAAGCCGGTCCGGAACATATGAGTGAATTGTTCCAGCTGTTCAATCTGCGCGAGCTCGACAAATCTATCTTGAGTTGCTACGTTCTGTAAGTGATTTATTTCTACCTCATCTCGTTCATTGCCTGCACTATATATATTGTCCTAACTATATTGTTGTGTATGCTATTATGCAAAAAGAAGATTTGGGAATGCAAGAAAAAGGAACATCCATGAAGTTGGGTTCATTGACCCACATATTGTTAATGGATATGTGTTAGAAAGATACCCCCGCGACGTGGAGAAAGACCTGTGGGATTTTCTTACAAAGAAGCAATTCAAAAGTCAAATTCTATTTCCTTACCATTTTGGGCGAGTGGTTCTGTCTTGTGGACATTCTCTTTTGTTTACTCCATGCATGGTATGTCTAATCGATGAGTTATGCATGACTGTGTGATACGTCTCAAACGTATCTATAATTTCTTATGTTCCATGCTACTTTTATGATGATACTCACATGTTTTATACACACTTTACATCATTTATACGCATTTTCCGGCACTAACCTATTAACAAGATGCCGAAGTGCCAGTTCCTGTTTTCTGCTGTTTTTGGCTTCAGAAATCCTACAAAGGAAATATTCTCGGAATTGGACGAAATCAACGCCCAGAGTCTTATTTTCCACGAAGCATCCAGAGCACTGAAGAGGGACCAGAGGGGAGCCAGGGGGCCCCACCCCACAAGGTGGCGCGGACAGGGGGCGCCCCCTAGTGTGTGGGTCCCCCAGGACCCCTCCGAGGCTGCCCTTCCGCCTACTTAAAGCCTCCGTCGCGAAAACCCTAAACCGATAAGCCACGATACGGAAAACCTTACAGAGCCGCCGCCATCGCGAAGACAAGATTCGGGGGACAGAAGTCTCTCTTCCGGCACGCCGCCGGGACGGGGAAGTGCCCCCGGAAGGCATCTCCATCGACACCACCGCCATCTCCAGAATGTTGTGGAGCTTGTTTACTCCGGCTTGAGGGAGCTCTTGTAGCCCTACACAATGAATTGTGTTTGTCATCCAACAAGAGAGTGTAGAGAAAGTAGCATTTATCTATTCTGTTATGTGATCAATGTTGAGAGTGTCCACTAGTGAAAGTATGATACCTAGGCCTTATTTCTAAGCATCGAATCACCGTTTATTTACTGTTCTACTGCATGTTTACTTGCTGCCATATTTATTTTAGATTGCTATTACCACTCATATTCATCTATATCACTTGCATTTTACTATCTCTTCGCCGAACTAGTGCACCTATACATCTGACAAGTGTATTAGGTGTGCTGGGGACACAAGAGACTTCTTGTATCGTAATTGCAGGGTTGATTGAGAGGGATATCTTTGACCTCTACCTCCCTGAGTTCGATAAACCTTGGGTGATTCACTTAAGGGAAACTTGCTGCTGTTCTACAAACCTCTGCTCTTGGAGGCCCAACACTGTCTACAGGAATAGAAGCCAGCAGTAGACAGCAAGCTATTTTCTAGCGCCGTTTCCGGGGAGGTAAGGTAAAAGGTATTCACATCCTTCGACTACTTAGCTATTTCCTAGCACTGTTGCCGGTGTGTGAGTGCTTGACACGCATACAGCACGCGTCCGTTGGGAACCCCAAGAGGAAGGTGTGATGCGTACAGCGGCAAGTTTTCCCTCAGTACGAAACCAAGGTTTATCAAACCAGTAGGAGCCAAGAAGCACGTTGAAGGTTGATGGCGGCGAGATGTAGTGCGGCGCAACACCAGGGATTCCGGCGCCAACGTGGAACCTGCACAACACAACCCAAGTACTTTGCCCCAACGAAACAGTGAGGTTGTCAATCTCACCGGCTTGCTGTAACAAAGGATTAGATGTATAGTGTGGATGATGATTGTTTGCAGAGAACAGTAGAACAATTGCAGTAGATTGTATCTCAGATGTATGAATGGACCGGGGTCCACAGTTCACTAGAGGTGTCTCTCCCATAAGATAAATAGCATGTTGGGTGAACAAATTATAGTTGGGCAATTGACAAATAGAGAGGGCATGACCATGCACATACATGATATGATGAGTATTGTGAGATTTAATTGGGCATTACGACAAAGTACATAGACCGCTATCCAGCATGCATCTATGCCTAAAAAGTCCACCTTCAGGATATCATCCGAACCCCTTCCAGTATTAAGTTGCAAACAACAGACAATTGCATTAAGTATGGTGCGTAATGTAATCAATAACTACATCCTCGGACATAGCATCAATGTTTTATCCCTAGTGGCAACACCACATCCATAATCTTAGAGGTTTCTCTCACTCCCCCAGATTCACGGAGACATGAACCCACTATCGAGCATAAATACTCCCTCTTGGAGTTAAGAGTAAAAACTTGGCCAGAGCCTCTACTAATAACGGAGAGCATGCAAGATCATAAACAACACATAGATATAAATTGATAATCAACATAACATAGTATTCTCTATTCATCGGATCCCAACAAACACAACATATAGCATTACAGATAGATGATCTAGATCATGTTCGGCAGCTCACAAGATCTGACAATGAAGCACATAAGGAGAAGACAACCATCTAGCTACTGCTATGGACCCATAGTCCAGGGGTAGACTACTCACTCATCACTCCGGAGGCAACCATGGCGGTGTAGAGTCCTCCAGGAGATGAATCCCCTCTCCGGCAGGGTGCCGGAGGCGATCTCCTGAATCCCCCGGGATGGGATTGGCGGCGGCGGCGTCTCTGGAAGGTTTTCCGTATCGTGGCTCTCGGTACTGGGGGTTTCGCGACGAAGGCTATTTGTAGGTGGAAGGGCAGGTCAAGGGGCGTCACGAGGGGCCCACACGCTAGGTCGGCGCGGCCAGGGCTTGGGCCGCGCCGCCCTAGTGTGTCGGCGCCTCGTGGCCCCACTTTGTTAGCTCTCCGGTCTTCTGGAAGCTTCGTGTGAAAATAGGCCCCTGGGCGTTGATTTCGTCCAATTCCGAGAATATTTCCTTACTAGGATTTCTGAAACCAAAAACAGCAGAAAACAAAGAATCGGCTCTTCGGCATCTCGTTAATAGGTTAGTGCCGGAAAATGCATAAATATGACATAAAGTATGCATAAAACATGTAGATATCATCAATAATGTGGCATGGAACATAAGAAATTATCGATACGTCGGAGACGTATCAGCATCCCCAAGCTTAGTTCCTGCTCGTCCCGAGCAGGTAAACGATCACAAAGATAATTTCTGGAGTGACATGCCATCATAACCTTGATCATACTATTGTAAGCATATGTAATGAATGCAGCGATCCAAACAATGTAAATGACATGAGTAAACAAATGAATCATATAGCAAAGACTTTTCATGAATAGTACTTTCAAGACAAGCATCAATAAGTCTTGCATAAAAGTTAACTCATAAAGCAATAATTCAAAGTAGAGGTATTGAAGCAACACAAAGGAAGATTAAGTTTCAGCGGTTGCTTTCAACTTATAACATGTATATCTCATGGATATTGTCAATGTAAAGTAATATAACAAGTGCAATATGCAAGTATGTAGGAATCAATGCACAGTTCACACAAGTGTTTGCTTCTTGAGGTGGAGAGAAATAGGTGAACTGACTCAACATAAAAGTAAAAGAAAGGTCCTTCAAAGAGGAAAGCATCGATTGCTATATTTGTGCTAG
Organism: Lolium perenne; assembly: GCF_019359855.2. NCBI lineage: Eukaryota > Viridiplantae > Streptophyta > Magnoliopsida > Poales > Poaceae > Lolium > Lolium perenne. The sequence goes on from NC_067244.2 coordinate 49,879,838, forward strand.
AGCTTTGATTTTGAAAACAAGAAACAATTTTGTCAACGGTAGTAATAAAGCATATGTGTTATGTAAATTATATCTTACAAGTTGCAAGCCTCATGCATAGTATACTAATAGTGCCCGCAGCTTGTCCTAATTAGCTCGGATTACCTGGATTATCATTGCAATGCACATGTTTTAACCAAGTGTCACAAAGGGGTACCTCTATGCCGCCTGTACAAAGGTCTAAGGAGAAAGCTCGCATTGGATTTCTCGCTATTGATTATTCTCAACTTAGACATCCATACCGGGACAACATAGACAACAGATAATGGAATCCTCTTTTATGCATAAGCATGTAGCAACAATTAATTTTCTCATATGAGATTGAGGATATTTGTCCAAAACTGAAACTTCCACCATGGATCATGGCTTTAGTTAGCGGCCCAATGTTCTTCTCTAACATTATGCAATGCTCTAACCATTTTAGTGGAAAATCTCCCTTACTTCAGACAAGACGAACATGCATAGCAACTCACATGATATTCAACAAAGAGTAGTTGATGGCGTCCCCAGGAACATGGTTATCGCACAACAAGCAACTTAATAAGAGATAAAGTGCATAAGTACATATTCAATACCACAATAGTTTTTAGGCTATTTGTCCCATGAGCTATATATTGTAGAGGTAAAGAATAGAAATTTTTAAGGTAGCACTCAAGCAATTTACTTTGGAATGGCGGAGAAATACCATGTAGTAGGTAGGTATGGTGGACACAAATGGCATAGTGGTTGGCTCAAGGATTTGGATGCATGAGAAGTATTCCCTCTCGATACAAGGTTTAGGCTATCAAGGTTATTTGAAACAAACACAAGGATGAAGCGGTGCAGCAAAACTCACATAAAAGACATATTGTAAACATTATAAGACTCTACACCGTCTTCCTTGTTGTTCAAACTCAATACTAGAAATTATCTAGACCTTAGAGAGACCAATTATGCAAACCAAATTTTAGCATGCTCTATGTATTTCTTCATTAATGGGTGCAAAGTATATGATGCAAGAGCTTAAACATGAGCACAACAATTTCCAAGTATCACATTATCCAAGACATTATAGCAAATTACTACATGTATCATTTTCCAATTCCAACCATATAACAATTTAACGAAGAAGAAACTTCGCCATGAATACTATGAGTAAAGCCTAAGAACATATTTGTCCATATGCAACAGCGGAGCGTATCTCTCTCCCACACAATGAATGCTAGGATCCATTTTATTCAAACAAAACAAAAACAAAAACAAACCGACGCTCCAAGCAAAGCACATAAGATGTGATGGAATATAGTTTCAGGGGAGGAACCTGATAATGTTGTCGATGAAGAAGGGGATGCCTTGGGCATCCCCAAGCTTAGACGCTTGAGTCTTCTTGATATATGCAGGGGTGAACCACCGGGGCATCCCCAAGCTTAGAGCTTTCACTCTCCTTGATCATGTTGTATCATCTCCCCCTCTTGATCCTTGAAAACTTCCTCCACACCATACTCAAAACAACTCATTACAGAGTTAGTGCACAATCAAAATATACATGTTCAGAGGTGACATAATCATTCTTAACACTTCTGGACATTGCACAAAGCTACTGAAAGTCAATGGAATCGAAATATCCATCGAACATATCAAAACAGGCAATGCGAAATAAAAGGCAGAATCTGTCAAAACAGAACAGTTCGTAAAGACGAATTTTATTGAGGCAGCATACTTGCTCAAATGAAAATGCTAAAATTGAATGAAAGTTGCGTACATATCTGAGGATCACTCACGTAAATTGGCATAATTTTCTGAGTTACCTACAGAGAATTTGGCCCAGATTCGTGACAGCAAAGAAATCTGTTTCTGCGCAGTAATCCAAATCTAGTATGAACCTTACTATCAACGACTTTACTTGGCACAACAATGCACAAAACTAAGATAAGGAGAGGTTGCTACAGTAGTAAACAACTTCCAAGACTCAAATATAAAATAAAGGTACTGTAGTAAAAACATGGGTTGTCTCCCATAAGCGCTTTTCTTTAACGCCTTTCAGCTAGGCGCAGAAAGTGTATATCAAGTGTTATCAAGAGATGGTGCATCGACATTCTTACCAGGGGTGTTGCTCTTACCCTTCTTACTCTTATTCCTACCCTTTGGTCTAGGGAATACATGACCGCATCCGGGTGTAGAGGTAAAATTTAGAGTGCCTTTCCCAACATCTATGACTGCTCCCATGAGTTTCAGCAGGGATCTTCCAAGCGTGATTTGTCCTGTCCCTACACATTCAATAACGAGGTAATCAGTGGATACCGTCCTTCCAAGAAAGGTTGTGAAAACACCTTCAGCTATACCCTTAGGAATTATAACAGAGTTATCAGTAAGAGTTATTTCTTCTCCCCCTTCAGTAAGTTCCCAAAGTGTCAAAGATTCATAAATACTTTTAGGCATAAGGCAAAACTCAGACATAATATCACAACGAGCAGGAAAAGTTTCACCACCAATAGCAACTTTAATGGTAGGCACCCACATTGAAGGTTCGAAGCTTAATGGAACATAATCATAGTATTCGCGAATTTGGGTGTACACTTCTTTTAAACAGGATATATTTGTTTCAACAGTGTTTAATCTATTATGCATGCTAGCATGAGATGGATCAAAATTATTATCGGAGCTAAATGATGTAATCAATTTCCTTATGGCATTAAAAGCTTGATCCCCATCACAATGAAGGAAATCTCCTCCCACTACAGCATCTAAGGCATATCTATAGCGAAGAATAAGCCCAAAATAAAAGTTATTAAGAAGCAAACTTAGGGTCATTTTAGGTTCAGTTTTGCTATAAGAATCAAAAATTCTAGTCCAAGCTTCTTTAAAATTCTCTTCACCACCTTGTTTAAAAGTGAAGATTGATTCCTCTGGTGATAGAGTGACAACTACGGGACTAGTCATGATAATAAAAATAATGTAAATGCGAGTAACTAATTTTTTTGTGTTTTTAATATAGAGTGCAAACGAGATAGCAAATAAAGTAAAACTAGCAACTAATTTTTTGTGTTTTGATTTAGTGAAGCAAACAAAGTAGTAAATAAAATAATGCAAGACAAAAACAAAGTAAAGAGATTGGGATGTGGAGACTCCCCTTGCAGCGTGTCTTGATCTCCCCGGCAACGGCGCCAGAAAATCTGCTTGACACGCGTACAGCACGCGTCCGTTGGGAACCCCAAGAGGAAGGTGTGATGCGTACAGTGGCAAGTTTTCCCTCAGTACGAAACCAAGGTTTATCGAACCAGTAGGAGCCAAGAAGCACGTTGAAGGTTGATGGCGGCGAGATGTAGTGCGGCGCAACACCAGGGATTCCGGCGCCAATGTGGAACCTGCACAACACAACCCAAGTACTTTGCCCCAACGAAACAGTGAGGTTGTCAATCTCACCGGCTTGCTGTAACAAAGGATTAGATGTATAGTGTGGATGATGATTGTTTGCAGAGAACAGTAGAACAATTGCAGTAGATTGTATTTCAGATGTAAAGAATGGACCGGGGTCCACAGTTCACTAGAGGTGTCTCTCCCATAAGATAAATAGCATGTTGGGTGAACAAGTTACAGTTGGGCAATTGACAAATAGAGAGGGCATGACCATGCACATACATGATATGATGAGTATTGTGAGATTTAATTGGGCATGACGACAAAGTACATAGACCGCTATCCAGCATGCATCTATGCCTAAAAAGTCCACCTTCAGGTTATCATCCGAACCCCTTCCAGTATTAAGTTGCAAACAACAGACAATTGCATTAAGTATGGTGCGTAATGTAATCAATAACTACATCCTCGGACATAGCATCAATGTTTTATCCCTGGTGGCAACAGCACATCCATAATCTTAGAGGTTTCTCTCACTCCCCCAGATTCACGGAGACATGAACCCACTATCGAGCATAAATACTCCCTCTTGGAGTTAAGAGTAAAAACTTGGCCAGAGCCTCTACTAATAACGGAGAGCATGCAAGATCATAAACAACACATAGATATAAATTGATAATCAACATAACATAGTATTCTCTATTCATCGGATCCCAACAAACAGAACATATAGCATTACAGATAGATGATCTTGATCATGTTCGGCAGCTCACAAGATCCGACAATGAAGCACATAAGGAGAAGACAACCATCTAGCTACTGCTATGGACCCATAGTGCAGGGGTAGACTACTCACTCATCACTCCGGAGGCGACCATGGCGGTGTAGAGTCCTCCGGGAGATGAATCCCCTCTCCGGCAGGGTGCCGGAGGCGATCTCCTGAATCCCCCGAGATGGGATTGGCGGCGGCAGCGTCTCTGGAAGGTTTTCCGTATCGTGGCTCTCGGTACTGGGGGTTTCGCGACGAAGGCTATTTGTAGGCGGAAGGGCAGGTCAAGGGGTGTCACGAGGGGCCCACACGCTAGGTCGCCACGGCCAGGGCTTGGGCCGCGCCGCCCTAGTGTGTCGCCGCCTCGTGGCCCCACTTCGTTAGCTCTCCGGTCTTCTGGAAGCTTCGTGTGAAAATAGGCCCCTGGGCGTTGATTTCGTCCAATTCCGAGAATATTTCCTTACTAGGATTTCTGAAACCAAAAACAGCAGAAAACAAAGAATCGTTCTTCGGCATCTCGTTAATAGGTTAGTGCCGGAAAATGCATAAATATGATATAAAGTATGCATAAAACATGTAGATATCATCAATAATGTGGCATGGAACATAAGAAATTATCGATACGTCGGAGACGTATCAGTGCTCGAAGCTATTTCCTTTAGATCCTGCAATTGCATCTTTTTGTTTCTTGTTTTACACTAGCTAGGCTTAATGGAAAATAACAGTGAGCTTTTTAATCTATTTCCTGCGTTAAGACATGGATTGTTTGATGCGAAAATTAAAAAACCTATGGAACCTTATTTGCATGCTAGTAGCAATGATATTAGTATGAACGCTTTGAACACCATTGTTGCTAATGCTATGGAAAATTCTAAGCTTGGGGAAGCTGGTTTTGATGAGCATGATATTTTTAGTCCCCAAAGTATGGAGGAAAAAATTTACTTTGATGATACTTTGCCTCCCATTTATGATGATTATAATGATAGTGGTATTGTGCCACCTACTATGGAGGATCAAGTTTATTATGATTATACTATGCCTCCTAAATTTGATGATTATGGTAATGAGAATAATAATGATAGCTACTTTGTTGAATTTGCTCCCACTACAATTAATAAGAATGACTATGCTTATGTTGGGAGTAGTAATTATTTTATGCATGAGACTCGTGATAAGAATGCTTAATGTGATAGTTATATTATTGAGTTTGTTCATGATGCTACTGGAAATTATTATGAGAGAGGAAAATACGGTTGTAGAAATTTTCATGTTACTAAAACACCTCTCTTTATGTTGACAATCTTGAAGTTGCGCTTCTGTTGTCTTTCTATGCTTGTTGCCTTATGCTTACATAACTTGTTTATTTACAAGATTCCTTTTCATAGGAAGTGGGTTAGGCTTAAATTTGTTTTGAATTTTCTTTTTGATGATCTCTTTTGCTTCAACTCTTATTTCTTGGGAATGCATCATTGAAATTATCGAGCCCATCTTAATGGCTATAAAGAAAGCACTTCTTGGGAGATAACCCATGTTTTTATTTTGCTACTGTTTTGTCGTGTCTTGGAAGTTGTTACTACTGTAGCAACCTCTCCTTATCTTTATTTTATTGCATTGTTGTGCCAAGTAAAGTCTTTGATAGTAGGGTTGATACTAGATTTGGATTACTGCGCAGAAACAGATTTCTTACTATCACGAATTTGGGCAGGGTTCTCTGTAGGTAACTCAGAAAAATCTGCCAATTTACGTGAGTGATCCTCAGATATGTACGCAACTTTCATTCCATTTGAGAATTTTCATCTGAGCAAGTTAAGTGCCCCAGAAAAATTCGTCTTTACGGACTCTTCTGTTTTGACAGATTCTGCCTTTTATTTCGCATTGCCTGTTTTGCTATGTTTGATGGATTTCTTTGTTCCATTAACTTTCAGTAGCTTCGAGCAATGTCCAGAAGTGTTAAGAATGATTGTGTCACCTATGAATATGTGAATTTTTGATTATGCACTAACCCTCTAATGAGTTTGTTTTGAGTTTGGTGTGGAGGAAGTTTTCAAGGGTCAAGAGAGGAGGATGATACAATATGATCAAGAAGAGTGAAAAGTCTAAGCTTGGGGATGCCCCCGTGGTTCATCCCTGCATATTTCAAGAAGACTCAAGCATCTAAGCTTGGGGATGCCCAAGGCATTCCCTTCTTCATCGACAACTTATCAGGTCACCTCTAGTGAAACTATATTTTTATTCCGTCACATCTTATGTACTTTACTTGGAGCGTTTGTGTGCTTTTATTTTCATTTTTGTTATTTTCATTCTCTGAATAAATTCATGCTTGTGTGGGAGAGAGACACGCTCCGCTCGTTCATATGAAGACTGGTGTTCTTAGCTTTACTTTTAATGTTCATGGCGAAGGTTGAAACTGCTTCGTTCATTGTTATATGGTTGGAAACAGAAAATGCTACATGTGGTAATTGGTATAATGTCTTGAATAATTTAATTCTTGGCAATTGTTGTGCTCATATAGATCATGTTTAAGCTCTTTCATCATGTACTTTGCACCTATTAATGAAGAAATACCATAGAGCTTGTTGAAATTTGGTTTGCATGATTGGTCTCTCTAAAGTCTAGATATTTTCTGGTGAGGGTTTGAACAACAAGGAAGACAGTGTAGAGTCTTATAATGCTTGCAATATGTTCTTATGTAAGTTTTGTTGTACCGGTTCATACTTGTGTTTGCCTCGAACAACCTTGCTAGCCTAAGCCTTGTATTGAGAGGGATTACTTCTCGTGCATCCAAAATCCTTGAGCCAAAAACTATGCCACTTGTGTCCACCATACCTACCTACTACATGGTATTTCTCCGCCATTCCAAAGTAAATTGCTTCAGTGCTACCTTTAAAATTCCATTCCTTTGTCTTTGCAATATATAGCTCATGGGAAAAATAGCTTAAAAACTATTGTGGTATTGAATATGTACTTATGTATCTTATTTCTTAATAAGTTGCTTGTTGAGCGGTAACCATGTTTCTGGGGACGCCATCAACTATTACACTTTGTTGAATATCATGTGCGTTGCTATGCATGTTCGTCTTGTCTGAAGTAAGGGTGATTTATCATGAGTTGAATGGTTTGAGTATGCATATTGTTAGAGAAGAACATTGGGCCGCTAACTAAAGCCATGATCCATGGTGGAAGTTTCAGTTTGGACAACAATCCTCAATCTCTTATGAGAATATTATCTGTTGTTGAATGCTTATGCATTAAAGAGGAGTCCATTATCTGTTGTCTATGTTGTCCCGGTATGGATGTCTAAGTTGAGAATAATCAAAAGCGAGAAATCCAATGCGAGCTTTCTCCTTAGACCTTTGTACAGGCGGCATAGAGGTACCCCTTTGTGATACTTGGTTAAAACATATGTTATGCAATGTTAATCCATGTAAATCCAAGCTAATTAGGACAAGGTGCCGGCACTATTGGTAATCTATGCATGAGGCTTGCAACTTATAGGATGTCTTATACATAACACATATGCTTTATTACTACGTTGACAAAATTGTTTCTATGTTTTCAAAATAAAAAGTTCTAGCACAAAAATAGTAATCCATGCTTCCCTCTGCGAAGGGCCTTTCTTCTACTTTTATGTTGAGTCAGTTTACCTACTTCTATCTATCTTAGAAGCAAACACTTGTGTTAACTGTGCATTGATTCTTACATACTTGCTTATTTGCATTCATCATATTACTTTATGTTGACAATTATCCATGAGATATGTATGTTGAAAGTTGAAAGCAACTGCTGAAACTTAAATCTTCCTTTGTGTTGCTTCAATGCCTCTACTTTGAATCTATTGCTTTATGAGTTAACTCCTATGCAAGTCTTGTTGATGCTTGTCTTGAAAGTACTATTCATGGAAAGTCTTTGCTATGTGATTAAGTTGTTTAGTCATTGTCTGTACCATTGCTTCGAATCACTTCATTCATTTCATATGCTTCACAATAGTATGATCAAGGTTATGTAAGTAGCATGTCACTTCAGAAATTATCCTTGTTATCGTTTACCTACTTGAGGGCGAGTAGGAACTAAGCTTGGGGATGCTTGATACGTCTCAAACGTATCTATAATTTCTTATGTTCCATGCTACTTTTATGATGATACTCACATGTTTTATACACACTTTACATCATTTATACGCATTTTCCGGCACTAACCTATTAACAAGATGCCGAAGTGCCAGTTCCTGTTTTCTGCTATTTTTGGTTTCAAAAATCCTACAAAGGAAATATTCTCGGAATTGGACGAAATCAACGCCCAGAGTCTTATTTTTCCACGAAGCTTCCAGAGCACCGAAGAGGGACCAGAGGGGAGCCAGGGGGCCCACCCCACAAGGCGGCGCGGCCAAGGGGGGGCGCCCCCCTAGTGTGCGGGTCCCCCAGGACCCCTCCGAGGCTGCCCTTCCGCCTACTTAAAGCCTCCGTCGCAAAAACCCTAAACCGATAAGCCACGATACGGAAAACCTTCCAGAGCCGCCGCCATCGCGAAGCCAAGATTCGGGGGACAGAAGTCTCTGTTCCGGCACGCCGCCAGGACGGGGAAGTGCCCCCGGAAGGCATCTCCATCGACACCACTGCCATCTTCATCGCCGCTGCTGTCTCCCATGATGAGGAGGGAGTAATTCTCCCTCGAGGCTAAGGGCTATACCGGTAGCTATGTAGGTTCATCTCTCTCCCATGTACTTCAATACAATGATCTCATGAGCTTCCTTACATGATTGAGATTCAAATGATGAGCTTTGTATCACTATTAATCTATGTGCTACTCTAGTGATGTTATTAAAGTACTCTATTCCTCCTCCATGATGTAATGTTGACAGTGTGTGCATCATGTAGTACTTGACATAGGTTATGATTGTAATCTCTTGTAGATTATGAAGTTAACTATTACTATGATAGTATTGATGCGATCTATTCCCCCTTTCATAGCCTGACGGTGACAGTGTTCATGCTATGTTAGTACTCGGTATAATTGCAATGATCTATTATGCACTCTAGAGGTTACTTAAATATGAACACCGAATGTTGTGGAGCTTGTTTACTCCGGCTTGAGGGAGCTCTTGTAGCCCTACACAATGAATGGTGTTTGTCATCCAACAAGAGAGTGTAGAGAAAGTAGCATTTATCTATTCAGTTATGTGATCAATGTTGAGAGTGTCCACTAGTGAAAGTATGATCCCTATGCCTTATTTCTAAGCATCGAATCACCGTTTATTTACTGTTCTACTGCATGTTTACTTGCTGCCATATTTATTTCAGATTGCTATTACCACTCATATTCATCTATATCACTTGCATTTTACTTTCTCTTCGCCGAACTAGTGCACCTATACATCTGACAAGTGTATTAGGTGTGTTGCGGACACAAGAGACTTCTTGTATCGTAATTGCAGGGTTGCTTGAGAGGGATATCTTTGACCTCTACCTCCCTGAGTTCGATAAACCTTGGGTGATTCACTTAAGGGAAACTTGCTGCTGTTCTACAAACCTCTGCTCTTGGAGGCCCAACACTGTCTACAGGAATAGAAGCCAGCAGTAGACAGCAATGTGCATGTAACATGTCCGCAGGTTCCACTGGATTCTACTCATAATTTAATTTCACACATCCAGAGTTATCATCATGGACTCTCTGAATATGGATTCAAAGCTTTGGGTCAACATGAGAAATATGATGCAAAAGTAATTATTTTCAATCATTTGCGGTCTATATCGATCGGCTTCTTTCGTTCATTTCCTAATATCAAGTAACTAATAACTCCCTTATTCATTTAATTTTCTTTGCCCTGTAGGGTTTGGAGACGGTTCTCAGATCAAATGGTCGGTAAATTCAAGCATGAGCTAGAATTTAGAAGGTTACTTAGTACGGATATTCAGCCACCGGGGACCAATCTATGTGAATACTATGTTTGTGAGTTCATCCGGAGACACACCTCTGAGCAGAAGGCATCGGATAGCAACTTGCAGAGGAATAACTTGCGGAAGAAGCTTAGTCCAGAAGCTCGCTTCCGACCAATTCAAGAGGAATTAGCAGGATTTTTGGTGAGGGAAGTCCTCCATCCTAAAGGCGAACACTATCACGAGGACGAAGAACTTCTGATGTCGTAAATTGTGTATGGAAACTTGTTCGAAGCTGTATATGGTCACCCGAGATTAAATATATATTGTATATTCCTCTTGAATTCTTCTTGTTTGAAATTTCAAACTTTTTTGAAATTGTACATTCATATGCATGTATATAGTAGCGTAGAATATGTGTACTAAAGAAATAAAACACTAAAAATTAAAAAGAAACCATATTTAGGGGGGCTAAAACCATAAACCTGCGGAGGCCTTTAGTCACGGTTCGTAAGCAACCGCGACTAAAGGAGGGCCTTTAGTGGCGCATAATTGGTCCCGGTTGCGCAACCGCGACTAATGGCCTTTGCGAACCGCGACTAAAGGACGTTTTTCTACCAGTGGGCAATGCAAGTTCTGGGACTTCAGTACACCATTTTACAAGATGTGGGACTAATTTGCACATCTTAAAGAAGTTGTTGGACTAGAAATGTATATAGCTCTTCTTAAAAATCAAAATCAACAAGCACCATGTGGTTTACCTTCATCTCACCATTGTTACTTAACCACTGAATATAATAAGGATGCGCGTGCGGTAGATACTTCAATTTCAGATTGGCACATAACTCCTTGCTTGCTAGATTGCGACAACTCCCACCACCAATAATGACCTTGCAAGCTTATCGGGACCAACTAGTACCTTTGTTTGGAACAAATTGCAGCGCTGAGTAGATGCACTTGGCTGCACATTACGAGCACGCTGTGACACAACAATAGTGCGAGCTTCAGATGGATAAGCATCTACATCATCACTTTTATAATCATCATCTTCTGGAGCCTCCGGATCAGCATCATCTCCAGTATCATACTCATTGTCCTCATTAATGAACATGACCTTGCGGTTGGGACAATCTCGCTTGAAGTGACCCTTGCCACCACATGTATGACAAGCCATATCTCGGTTGCGTGCTGTAGACATGCTAGAACCACTTCCACTTGTATTAGGTTCGTGCTTCTTTGTGTTGAACACATTGGAGATCGGCTTGCTAGACGAAGTAGGAAACGTTGCGGGGCGCGAGGATGGCGCCGGTACCATAGGATGCGGTGCCCTAGGTGTGTAACGCCCAGCACCAGTAGCACGTCCCTTTGCTTGTGCTTCTTCAGCTAATTGTGATTCAGCTTCTCTTGCATGATGTAGCAGCTCATTCATAGTAGTGTAACGGTGATGACGAACAATACCCTTGATATTATACTTCAAACCATGTAGAAAACGCTGCATTGCCATCTCAAAGCGACTCACGGACACGGCCACGCTGCATAAGCATCTCCATCTCCATGAAATAAGTATCAACCGTCAAAGTACCTTGTCTCAAGAGGGTCAACTTATCATATATAGATCGCAAATAATTAGTGGGAACGAAACGAGCTTGCATGATTTCCTTCATCTCGCGCCATGTGAGAACTGGCACTTCACCATCTTCTTGAAGAGCACGTGTAACTCCATCCCACCAACGCAATGCATAGCCATCAAATTCTGAGGAAGCAAGATTAATCTTTCTATCTTCAGTATAGTCATGTAGGCGCCATAACTTCTCAATTTGCAGCTCCCATGTGAGGTATTCTTCAACATCAAGACCTCCTTCAAATTTGGGGATTGAGAATTTTGGCTTACCCAAACCATCGTCTTGTGGTTGTGGAGGGACATGGCGAGATCCAAGTTCAACAAAGCCGATGTTGGTTAAGTGTCGATGGCAAAACAAAGTTACCCTACTCAGATCAAGTCCCCGGGCTTGATCCTGGTTTTCCTGAAATCTTCGGGTCTATATTCCTTCGCCTTCAATAATTTTTATCAGGTGTGCGTCTAGCGCTCCTAGCCCGCGGGTCTAGGTACGGATGCTTGCAACCGTGCATAGACTCAAGTCAACCAACTCAATGTTTATAGATTCCTTCGGATGCTCCAGTAGGAGTCGATACTTTTGGTGACATCATCAGTGACATGGCTTCTGCGGCGGATCGATTGCTAGGACGTGACTTAATGGGCCCACCCTCCTTCTGTGCAGTCAGTTAGGAAATGATTGATCCTTGCGCATTGACCAAGGCGTTTCCTCGTTTGGTGTGCACAGTGGGGGTAATGGGCAGCCGGTTTCTCTCCCTTCGTGACATGTGTACAATTGGATTCTTGCCCACTTCCCCATAATGCAAATTTAACGGCCAAGATCCTCGGTCATTTTTCACTATAAGGTGGGGACATTTTTGTTTTAACCTTTTACGCCTCCCATACTGCTCATGTTCTTCCTTCACTTCCACCTCACCATTGCCTCTGCATGCAAGAACCTTTACACAACCATGGGCAAGAGAAGTACGACCGGCATCTCCAGTGCTACCGCAGGAACTTCCAAGGCCAAGAACTCCACTGCATTGCGCAGAATGGGCGCTGCCGCCAACCTCGATTGGGCGGCTTCTACCATCTCCAAGCGCAATGAGAACAAGTTAAGGTCATTAGGGCTCATCTCCTCCGTCGAGACAGACTTTGCTCATCCAGGTTCTGCTTCTCGCCCGAAGCCCTCGAAGGGTTTTGTTATTATGTTTAGCGCTTTTCTGCATCGTGGGCTTTCTCTTCCAGCCCACGAATTCCTTCGATACCTTGTTTTCTCCTACGGGATCCAGCTCTGGTAGCTGACCCCAAATTCCATCCTCCACCTCTCCATTTTCATCATGGTGTGCGAGGCCTTCCTCGGCATGGACCCCCACTAGGGTCTTTGGACGAAGATCTTTTATGTCAAGCGTCACAGCGGAGGCGAAGGCCCCCATGTGGTCGGTGGTGTCGGCTTCGTCGTCAGAAAGGAAGTTAACTACTTCAACTTTCTGATGAGGGAGTCTGTCCAAGATTGGCGACATAAATGGTTCTCTTCAGGACCGCCCAACGTCAGGCCAACGCTTCAACCTATCGCCATTCGAAGACATCTTCGAGGCAGTGCCAAAGAAATCCTGGGAAAATACTTTGTCTGCAGAAGAGAGCGAGGTGGCCGACCAACTTTACGAGAATATCTTGGATCTGAAGAGTGCAGGAGGTCAAACAATGAGTGGAACCGAAGTGGTTTCTTTGTTCCTCAGCGTCGGGTGCAGCCGGTCATGTCGAGGATCCATCCTCTTTGGAAATATACTGGCCCCGATGACCAAACTCTGATCAATGCAGCCGATTTCTCGGAGAACGAACTTCGGGATGAAGTGAGGTGTTTGACTTGCTTCAGCCAGAAGGACATCATAGCCATTACTTCGGTTCATCCTCCTTTCGGGCTTGATCATCTCCCTTCAGAGGTATTTACTTAATTGCTTCACAATCGATGCCATCCTTTGTACTTGAATTTAATGTTTTTGTTTTGTCTTCGACAGCCTTCTACTATCATCCAGTGCTATCCTCCAACACCCAAAAGCGGAGCAGCTCCCAAAAAATATGATCCTTCTAAAGAAACTGAAGATAATACTGATGCAATCGAAGATAGCGATGCTTCGGGTGATGAAATTCTGGAAGATGACACACTCCTTTCTTCCAGGCGTCGCAGGAGAATAAATGAAGATCTGATGGCAATAGCAGAGTCGAGTCCTAGTGGATGCAATGACGATGATGCTAATGTAAGTCCTTCTCCTGCGCCTTCTCGTGAAGCCTCGGCACCTCCAGCATCAAGGAGATCGGCAGGATCGGAGGAGTGCATGCAAAATATTCAGTAACAAACGAATGCGATCCTCCAGAATCAAACAGCACTCTTGCAGGTATTGAGTTAACAGAGAACATACCCAGCACGACATCTGGGGCTTCCTGGGCTTCTTCCGCACTCATGTGAAAGAGGTGGCCGTTGCGGTTGTTCGGGTTGTTGGGGGTGAACTTCTTTCCGTTGGTGACACGGTGTTGCTGCTGAGCAGGGCCAGAGGTGTTGGCGGCAGTCTTGGTGAGTCTCTTGGGGCACTCATTGGAGTAGTTCCCCACCACTCCACACTCGTAACAAGTGATGGTGGACTTGTCCTTGGGGGTGATGGGAACAGCATTGCTCCAAGTCCTTGGAGCAGTGTTGGAGTTGTTGTTGTTGTGGTTGGGGGCTCTGGGCGGAGCGCGGGTGAAGTTGTTGTTGTTGTTGTTGTAGTTGCTGTTGTGGTGGTGGCCTCCTGGCCTGGGGTTTCCTCCACTCCGGTTCTGATATCCCGGATGTGAAGTCTGCATCTGGGGCTTGTTGTTTCTTGGGGCAAACCCTCCGCTTGAGCTGGGGCGATACCTGGGAGTATTGCTGGGCCCACTCTGATTCATCATGCGGCGCTTGCGGTTCTCGTTGGCTTGGTTGAGTTTCCCCTCCATCTGGATGGCGGAATCAACAAGGGCTTCCAGGTCAGCAAAAGGAATGTTGACCAAAACAGTCTGCATCTCATCATGCAGTCCATTCAGGAATCTCTCCTTCCTCTTCTCGGTGGTGTCCGTCTCATCCGGGGCGTACCTTGACAGAGTGAGGAATCTGTCGCGGTATTCCACCACGGTCAGTCTGCCTTGCTTGAGTTCCCGGAACTCGTCCCTCATCTTCTTGATCAGACCCGGTGGCACATGATACTTGCTGAACTTGAGCTTGAATTCTTCCCAAGTCATCATTTGCCCCGCATTCAATGCGCGGGCACTCGTCCACTAGGCTCGTGCAGGTCCTGCCAAGTAGTGAGTGGCAAACAGCACCTTCTCGTTGTCCTCGACTCCGGCAACTTCAAGATTGTTCTCCATGGTTTGGAGCCAATCATCAGCATCAAGGGGTTCTTCCGTCTTGCTAAACACAGGTGGGTTAGTGTTCTGGAAGTTCTTCAGTTTGGATCCCGGGTGATCGTGGTTTCCATGGCCTTGATTGCCCTGAGCAATCTGTTGCAGTGCAGCGATATTGGCTTGCCTTTCAGCTCTTTCAACCTCTCTATCGGCCATCATCATTTTCAACATCTGCATCATCGCATCCTGATTCGTGCTGCGAGTTGGGGGTGCCATCTGAACATGGAGATAGATCATGAGACGAGAGGGAAATTTCTATAGCTTATTTTGGGTAAAGTTTCACAAAGTTTAAAACTTGAGTTCTTGACATGTTGAACTTAAACACACAACATTATTCATTCAAGTGGCAAATATTACAAACCAACACACCAGAGGGTTTGAAGAACCCTTTCAAAATTCTACAATACAAGGGACCGATACAAAGGACCGATACAAATCACGCTACGCAAGTGCTCCTGCGTGACTACTCTCCATCAACGTTGATCGGGAAGGTGTTATCCATCCCGGCTGCCAGGTGCTCATGGCCATCCTCATAGGGGTGGAAGGCCAGGTCATCGTCTTCCTCCTCCTCGTAGTCATCATCGTTGCTCACATAGGAGTAGCCATCTCCCTGGATGTCTTCTCCCTCGCCTTCTCCCTCCAGGTCCTGGAGCTGCTCAGCCTGGGCTTCGATAGTCTCCTTCAGTGAGGCTATCTTGGCCTTGAGGCGGTGGATGGTGTAGTCCTTCTTCATGTTGAGGCGGCGAAGAGTCCTGCGCTCCTTGGCGATGACCTTGATGGTCTCGGCCTGTTGAGCCAGCTGGATGTGGGTGTGGTTGGCGTACTCACGGGAGTTGTCCAGCTCCATGCGAGTCTCGCTCAGCATGAAGTCGAGGTGGTCCCCATGGTGCCTTAGCTGGGGGTGAGACGGCAGGTTCACGGTCACTCCAAGAGAGTTGTGCCTTGCATAGTGAGCAAAGCGTTCCTCCTGGATGGCCATCGCGTTCTGCCCGCACAGACGTGCGAGCACCTCCTGCAGACCATGAGCGAGTCCGTCGGCCCAGTTGTTCTCCCTGAAGGAAAACTGGATCCTCTCAGTCATGGGGAACGTGAGCTTCCCGCGGAGGTCGGCCATGATGACCCACTGCAGCTATCCTCCGGGTTGGTCATTGACCTGACCCCCGAAGAACTCTGGGGTGGGCGTCCAAGAAACTCCGACAGGGCGAAGAGATCCCTCTCGAAGATCATGTCGCCACCATTCCCGAGCTGGTAGAACTCCGTCTGGGTGAACGGCTCCATCTGTAGAGGGATTAGATGAGTAAGTTAGAGAAGTGCAAGTGTTCAAAATTTTAATGAACTCATAAGGAAGAGTATGAATTTAGTGTTTTGCAAAAGATCTCAAAGGTAAGAGTGTGAATATGTTTTCGTAACTATTCACTTCATTGAATTTGAAACTAAGTTTTTCAAGCGTCCATTCTAACTAGGGTCTCCTAAGGTCAAACAATGGCTCTGATACCAACTTGTCAACACCCGGGTTTTTAAGTCCAGATGCCTATTATATCATACATCGCAATCCTAGGAAGATTGTTTTTGCGAGACATAATAGTTAAGTAGCATAGAGTCATCATTTATTACAACACATACTTGTCTTACAACAATAGATCACATGATCCAATATTACACAAATAGATTGTTCAACAACACAATAAGTAGCGGAAGCGAAGTAGTAGTGGACTATCTATTCCACAGGCAACGCTTGACGTTAGAAGATGATCCTAGTTATCGTAGACGTCATGTTGTCCGTCATCCTGATACTGTTGCTCCTCTTCATAGTCTGGCATTTGAATAGCCAGGGACACAGGCATGAGTACTTTAAAGTACTCACAAACTAATACTAACGTAATTACTTATCAAGTGTAGTAAAGGGTGCTAAGCTCTAGGTTTATTTGCATAAAGCTAAGTTTTAGTTCAATAAACATTTAGTAAAGACTCAGCATTTGCTAGACTAACTCAAGTGGGAACATTAGTGTCATTCCCACAAATTATTTGTGATTCAAGTCAAATCACCTTTCAATTCAACATTCCTTTTTAAGATAAAAGTTCTGACAACATAACAGTATGGCCTTTCCAATCGTCCGTAACCGTGGACACGACTATTCGAATAGGTTTAACACTCTGTAGAGGTTGTACTCTTGTGCCACAACTTTTGATTACATCCGTCGAGGATAACCCCGAATCATCGTAACTCAGTACGCGGATCATCAACCTTAACCTTTCACTTATACACCCTAGTATAGGCACCTCTCCCCATGAGCTTGGCCTCCCGGTGAAAACAAACCGTCAACCCAGGAACTGCATAGGGCTTGGGTCGTACATTCACCTCATGTTCGCATCACTTCACTTTTAACGGAAGCAGCCTCGGCGTAACCTCTATGATGCTTGTTTAGAGGGAACCCATACTAAGATACACAAATTTCTAGTTAAGCCCTACCCATAATCAGGTATTGTGGGGGTACTTGTATAATTGGAAAGGTATCGCATTCAAACCCTATCATCAGTTTTCATTAAAATTCACCAAGTCAACCATGTCACCTTCACCTTCAACTCTTTCAAAGTCATTCCACTTCACATGTTCCCATCTAGAGTAGTCAAATTTTATTTAATTAGCAATAGCAACTAGTTCATGAGGGGTGCTATCTAGCTTTGATTTTCTCTAAGCTAACTTTGACTCTTGTTCTACTCTAGACCAAGTGAATCATAAATCAAAAGTAAACTTTGAAATACAATAAGAAAAATAATTGCAAAGTAAAAACATGGGATAGGTGATAAGACATAAAAATAAAGTGTGATGGTGCCTTGCTCTTGTAGAGCTTTGCATTATGGTGGTTGGCAAGAATATTAGCTTGCCTTGAGCAGGGTAGTGGTCAAAGTTCTCTTCCTCCTCCTGAGAGTAGCCTTCCTCCTCTTGATACTCCTCGTTACTAGCGTCTATATACGAATACGAGGTATACAATCACCAAACCAAACTTTACATGCTAGACTAAAACACACCAAAGGTTCACACAAACTAATTCTAGCATCACATCATTCATAGCATGGTGATTTACTTGGTTTTCTTATTTAAGAGAAAAATAATTTCCTCTCATTACAATTATTGATTTGGTTTGCTATTTAAGTCTTTGGAGAAATAATTTCCTCTCATTACATCCTATTAAGATTTAATCTCCTCAAATAATACTAAGGTATGAAATATAGGTTGACCAAGGTCACCATTTCATATCTATCATGTGGGAGTATAATTTAAATGAGGTGCTACACCTCATGCATTTTAAGAACAGCATGGTAATGATTTAAAATCACTAAGTAATATAATAAGAGGTTCATTAGCCTAAGGTCATTACCTCTCATTGAATTACTTAGGATCAAGATTTAAATGAGAGAGTAGCTCTCATACTATTTAAAGAATTTGAATTATAAGATTTAAATGCACTAGAAATGGCTCCATACCCATTATTTTGATCTAGTCCATGATCATACAAAGAACTTGGCTATCTTTTTGCATAATCAATTAGAGTACATCAAATGTGATTTATGAGAGTTGGCATCAACTCAAAATCAATTATGGTTGAATTTTAAATAAAGTTTCAATTTGTAAAACTAGCAGGCTGACCCGCGCATTTGCGCGGCTAGTATTTGACACAAACATTTAATTTAAGTATGTACGCTTGACCATTATTTGATCTAAATATTTTTGATAAAATTAAATGTGGTAATACGTTATAGTAGTTTACTTGTGTATAGGGAACTACAAAAATAATATTGACACGAAAAATTACGTGCCTCGTGTTTTCAGGAAGTATAAATATTGTGACAAACAATACTATTTTATTTCTACAATTATATAGAAACTTTTTTCA
This sequence comes from Lolium perenne, assembly GCF_019359855.2. Lineage (NCBI taxonomy): Eukaryota > Viridiplantae > Streptophyta > Magnoliopsida > Poales > Poaceae > Lolium > Lolium perenne. Next base: position 49,898,762 of record NC_067244.2, read on the forward strand.
CTCATCCTAGTAATTGTTTGAATTGTCTCCACTAAGAACTAAAGTGTGCGCTCATGTATAGGCTATCATTGTTACATAATCACTTCCTTTGTTTAACTCAAATGATGATCATAAAATTTATGATTCTAGCTTGCAACTATATATTAATAAGTCTTAATAAAAAAAATGTGTTTCATCTCGATCAATATCTAATTTTATAAAATAAGAAAATCAGGATGATCATTAGTTCAGTCAAGTAAAAGAATCACACAAAAAATATATACACGCGTGTGAGTTAAAAATTTATGCCCATTCTTGATCATTCATGTGAATTGTATGATATCTGAGTAGAATTATTTCCCCTGACATGATAGTTTAAATACTTGTGAGATGATTTTACGTCCCAACTGGCACCTTGAGTTTGGGTATAATTGCTCTCATATATATTCTAAGTGCTCTTTTTTCTCAACGATGATGGAGAGCTGTTAATTGGCATCACTTGAACATCGGCACCACATGCTATCCATCTACCTAAATTTTCACTTGATATATGAGCTTAGCTAAGATTTTTGAATGTTGCTCATTTTTTTTTGAAGTGCAGAACTCCAATTTTATTAGGAGTGTCTCAATATTTTCTCCCTCTCATCCATATAAGTATTTGCAGGAGAGTTCAGTACATATAAATTCGTATATTACTGTTCAACTAAAGGTCTTCGTGACCTACTGTTTGAGCAAACAGAGGAAAACACAAGAAGTAAAATCTACCTGACATCATCCGAAAGGATCCTACACCAGAAAAAAATGAAGTGATGAAATATGCTGAGCTGAGACGTAACATTTACTTGTTGTTTCTAGCATCGAAGGCTGGCAGAAGTAGGAGCCATTTTATGATTATTGAACCATCTGCAAGCAAATGACTTTCGTCAGTGGAGTGATTTTAAATTAATAGAACATGCAAAATGCACACTAAGAACTTTCCAGTTTAGACCAAATTCACGAAAGAGAATGCTCACACAAATTTTGCACCTCAGAACCTTCCGCCGACTTCACCATCAGAGATATAGAGTTGTTGCGCCACCGATCCTCCCACCATGCCTTCACCTGCCGATTCCGACTCGCCAAAAATGTTTTAGGACTGTTCATTTGCTTCCTAAACCGTTCGATGAGCACCATCGACAATTTTCTACTGGTCCATCGTACGGAACCTGTTGCTGTCGTGTTGGTCTAAGCAAAGCAGCACCAATCACATCTTATATTCCAGGTTTATTACGAAATTATGTTTTAAACAGGATACTGCTGGCAAGCCTACAGCCAAAAGCATATGAAACATAAACAAAAAATAAGCAGGAAAGATCAGAACCTCTTAAATTGAGGTGCTTTCTTCATCTCGCTTCTTTTATCAGACCCATTCTCATGGTCCATCACCTCTTAAGTTTCGTCCGAAGCTTCAGCCATGTTAATATCAGGCTTCAGAATCGCAAAGTCAGCAGGAATTTGGCCATTGCTCCTCAACACCAAACTGTACAAAGTGCATGCCAGAGCTATGATACGACTTCTTCAAGTGATCTGAGTTCACAATAGCTGGAAACGTAAAAGCTTCTTCCACACGTTGATGACATCTTACACGTTCTGGCTGACGCCCAGGGGCATCTCACCCATGCCACGGCGTCTCCTGTAACGCACACCCTGCACCGCCTCCGTCTCCGCCACTGCACACCGCCGCCATCTTCCTCTTCCTCTTCCCCTATCGCTGGTGTGGCGGTCATCGACGGAGCCCAGCTGATGTTGTTCGTCTATCAGAACGCGTTGCCAGCCCGGGGGATGGAGACGGCTGGGAAGTATGATTTGCAGCGGCTGTTTATTATCTCATCGCTCGGTGGGTGATAGCGGACGCCGCAGCGCTCCGCACCGGCAGTATGGCTGCATTCGCCTCCAGCTTTGGGATAACGCACTCTGCATCCGAGAAGAGGTTTGCAATCGACCCCCAGATCCAGACCTTGTACGTACGACACGCATCAGCAGGCCAGCCGAATCGGGAGGCGTAGGTGGTGTTCGATGTCGCCGAAACCCTGGGCAGCCGGTCGCAGTCCCTTCGCTCTCATATTTTCTCATGACGGCTGCGAGCCTGCGAGACGTCGAGAGACCATGCCGGCGGCGGAAACGTGCAGCCGTTTACATTAGCTCTCCGATTTTCTCACGGCTGCGATGGGAATATGGTGGATTGGGTGTTGGGCTCTTCCTTTATATACGGTGATAGAGTTGTTGTTGGGATACGGGATGGATGAATCGTACTTTTCCTCAATTTTCTCAACAGCCTACACGTACGTGTGCTTAGGTACGGTGCGGTTAGTCCCATCCATCTCCACCGTTTAGAAATCTTAGTTTTAGCATGGCAAATCTTCACCGTTGGTTGTTTGTTGTTTTAATAATATAATAGATAGATAGATTCTCTGCCTTGTCATTTTTATCATTTAAATTATACTAGGAAATTGGAGGTGAGACTAGTGGCATTGGTTAGATAATTTCATGGGCTTTCCAGAGATATAAAGTTTGCTAAATTTGGTGCACTAGATTTGAAACTATTCAAAATTTACCAAAGCATCTGCAGGCTATTCAAACAATTCTAAAATCTGGATTTGAATTATTGGGATTGGCGGGAAAGGAAAATGGGCCGCAACGGGGAAAAATTAAATAGGCCAGCCCATCTACGCGTCTCGCGCGAGTGGGCCGCCTGGCTAGTGGGGCCCGCTGTCAGCGGTTTAACTCACGCGAAGCGGTACACGCGAGGTGGATCGTTGGATTAGAGGGTGATCGTGCGGCGCACGATCATCTTCTTCTCCGGCGAGAAGCCGCAGCTCTGGCGGCGAACCTAGGGGGTCGCAGGGCCTACCGGCGTTCCCGCGGTCGACGGTGAGGTGCGCGGCGAAGTTGGCGAGGGTCCTGAGGCTTCTGGTACAGGTAGCAGCGCTTGGGGAGGCTCCAATCGACGGCGGCAACCTCCGGGTACTGGCGGCTCCGAGCTTCGAATTGCAGCAACTCCGGCGGTAATTGGACTAGCTACTGGTACGAGGAGAAGCAGAGAAGGGAGGAGAGCTGGATGGTGTGCAGGGTTGAGTTGAGGGAGTGCTCTATTTATAGGGTTAAGGGGAGTGCCGCGGGTGCTGTGAGAGGGCGTCCATGGCGCGGCCGTTCTGAGGCGTGAAGGGGCAAGGCGAGTACAGCACTCGACGGGCGGCGGCATGGTGATGCTTAACCAGCTTTCGGTGCTGCAAAAGATGGACGGGATCGATCGGGCGCGTGTGATGAGTGCTACGGTACTGGCGGTGCTTTTCCGACGAGGACGACGGTGACGTTGCCTCTGCACGTTCTGGAGCATGTCTAGCAGCTAGAGGAGAGGGAGGTGGTGCTCGACGCAGTGGTAGGGATGCAGGAGGGGTACTGAGTCGACGGGGCGAGTGATGCTCTGGCGCGTCCAGTACGCGGTGAGCGCGCGTACTGGCGTGCACTGGCATGGTTCTGGGTGTGCGTCACCTGGCCAATGCCAGCCTCGCACGCGCTTAGGCCGTGCATGGTGATGATCTATATTGCCAGGGGATTCTCCGGGACAAGGTGAGCGTGAGAGAGAGAGGCCAGAGAAAGAGAGGGCAAAGGTGGCCGGCATGTGCATGGCATGGTGCAAAGTGTGCTCTCTCCTCAATTTAATCGACAAAGCAAGGAAATGGCTCGATGCAGAGGGTGCAGAGGAGCAACATCATCACAAGCTAAAGGTGGTTTAGCCCAAAATCCAGTGGACAATGAGGTGTGTTACCATTTCAGATTTGTGCCTGCCATGTGTTCGACACAATGGCAGCCGCATGAACTTTTTATTCAAAAATTGAAATTCTTTTTGGTGCATCTCATCTATCTATTATATAATTAAAACAACAAACAACCAACGGCTAAGATTTGACATAGTTTAACGTTGGGAAGGAAACGGCTGAGATTTAATCGAGTAACTAAAAAAGTTCCACGTCCATGTAACTAAAAACTAGAAAAGATCCACCTCTGTCACGTCTCACGCCAAGGAAGAGGAGACGTACACATCCAGGATTGCTTAGAAAGAAACAGAATCGACATCTACATGCATATAAAATACAGCTATCAAGATTAGAGATCCTCAAGGGCTGAGGAGCTGCACAATAATAGGAACATAACGACGAAGAGCGAGAGGCTCCACCCGGCGAGTAGCATGCCGCCGCCGGAGCAGGCCGCGGATAGCCACCATGAGCACGAGCGAACGGATGAGCAGGTAGTGCCGGTCGTAACTTCCAGCCATCTCCTTCTATTACTCCATGGAGGTGATCGTCGTGTTTGACCTGCAGGCCAATGTATCTTAATTCATAGAGTCAAGATGCGGTGCTGCTGGGTTTGGTACAAATCAACCACGTCTAGCACGCATATATCTCGACGGCTGATAGGTGTGGCATCCCAGTAGTAGTAGAAGCACGCCTCGGTGGCCGTAGCAGCTATCGAGCGGATATGAAGATGGACGCTTCATGCTCCCAGCAACAGCAAAAGGCCTCGGAGGTGGTAGCGGCCGTCGACCAGATATGAAGAAGGAAGCTTTGTGCAATCCCTGGAAAACCTCAGATGAGCTTGATCACGATGGTGCTTTTCCTGCCAATCAAGACAGCCCCTGATGCAGGACACATCCGTGCTTCGTTGTCATGGCCGGTCGATGGAGGCATGCATAGAGGCGATGGATCAATATGCCCGGCCGGTTGCAGCAGCGGAGGAAAAGCGGAGCGCTCAGGTAAGTGTGATTCACGTCAATTAGATCTGCTATGTGCATACTCGACTACTAAATAGTTAGGCTACTGACTCACATCCAATTAACACTGCAACATCTGTCTCACGATATACATATCAATCCAAGATTGATTGATTAGACATGACTCCGTACACATGTGCAAACTGAAGATGCAAGCTAGGCTATTATGCCATGGAACCAAGCCCCTGTGCATAGCTCTACTAATTTAGCAATTTGGAGTTCCTTGCTAGCTGCTCCAAGCCTGCCAGTTCGGTTCATCAACCATGTTTGTCCGTTGATTGGGCTGCCAACCCCTACCGACTTAGAAAAAGCAAGGTGATTTCTGAAGTTTGTTGGTCTTGAAATTCGTAAGGACTCCTTTTTCTTTTTTACAACATTCTACCGCGTAAGATCTCGCGCATGTGAGCAGCAACCTTTCAATTGATATGTTTCTTTTGCAGGTTAAAAAACATCGATGGTTTTTTGCAATTGGCGATTTTCCATTACTAAGCAGGGCATGCAATGACAGGAATCAAATTGAATTGGTTTGTCTCATCTGTAATCTACACGAATATTTTTTTCTTGGTTTTCTTTTCTTTCCAATTTATCAATGCAGGGAGTGTTTGATCTCTCAGTACAATGTGAGTGCAAATATTAGATTACAAAATTTGTCCTTTCTTTGGGGCAGCATAAATTTACCATAATTAGTTTTTCATCAACAACATTTGCAGACAGGCTATGACGAGACTCTAGAACATTGTTGCTGGCCTACAGGTGAAAGGCCCCAGGCCATCCTAAATTCCAAATCAATTGCTTTTCAAGAAAACATTGATTTCTGGAAGCTTAATATGTATTAAAAAAATAACATATATTCACGGCTTGAAATATACGAGGCAGATAATCCTAATGAATATAGTCATGCTTACACATAGTTTAAGATGTAAAAAATTGCACAAAAATGTTCTCTGTTATGTCTAGCGATTTATGTTCAGTTATGTTGTCGCAGTAATTACCTTGCAGAAACAAACTTCCCATAGCTCTAAAGGTTATTCGGCATATCAAAACTTTTTCATGTCGAAAACAGTCTTTTATATCTTTGTTTTTTTTACGTGCAGCGGGCTTATGGTTATCAAAAGCGAATACCAAGTCTAATTAACTGCACACTGAAAGAAATGATACCACTTTTACTTTTTCCAAAGTTATCCTTAAAGGGCATGTTAACTACTGTTGTAAACTACTCTCTCAAAGAAAACACACAACAGTAGGCATAATTTCTCTTTGAGTTTTGCTTGCAAAATGAGAGCTATGTTTATATTGCTTGCCAGATTCTTGATTTCCCGACACATGAGTATGTGCTCTGAGAGAAGGGCCATCTTTCTGTAGCGCACATCAATAATACAAAAGCCAAAATCACTGTAATAGTTTGAAAGATAAGTCCGGTATCCAGCCTGTGTAGTTCACTACTCGGAGAATAATGCCCACACAAGGAGAAATCATTCGAGACTATTAGACGCTACTCTTTGGTAATTTAGATATGGGGTTCCTTTGGCAATGTGGTGGATGACAAAACATCTTAAGCAACCCACGTTTTCCATTTTGAATATTCCTAATACCATTTTTCGTAAACAAAGCAATATAGAAATCTAGGCGCGCAAATGCGCGGGTCACGCTCAAGCAGCTTACTGTGCCTGGTATATACCTTGCACTTGCAGTAGTCGCATTGGTATTTTTACCAGGTCAACAAGAGCATGTATATACCGAAGAAATAAGTGAGAGGAAAATGTTTAAACATGAAAGATTTTTTTTGGAAAAATAACATGGTGAGCTAGATTTTTTTTCAGAAATTGAAGCCAGATGGGGAAATAATCCCTAAAAAGATGAATAGGACGAAAATATTTATGAGAAAAATGAAACGTCCACAAATTCATTATACCAAGCATATTAGTCTAAATTAATAGAGGGGGAAATAAATAGTTTGCTCTCATTTTCACAAATGTTAGAAAATAAATTTAATGATCAAAATTTTAAATTAAATTAAATATTATTGTAACATTAAACAATATATGTAAATATTGAATAATAATTTCAAATTTTTGAAAGAAAAATGTAACATATCCCTAAATTATCTAACGGCCGAAGATTATCTAGCGCCGCGAATTCGCGGGCCACCCAGCTAGTTTATATAATTAAAGAAGTAGAAAGGTGGTGGTGGTGGTCAATTTGGTGATGGTTTGCAAGATTTCAAATTTGAGTTCATCTTCGCTTTGTTTCAATGTCTCCTCTTGTCATCTGTTTTCTGGTCAACCTATTCAGAGTCAACCTTAGTGGTCAACATCAAAATGGTTCACCCTGACATGGTCTTGGATGAGGTGGAAAGTGTTGACCAAGTTTGGTTTAAGAATAATCCAAACCAGGGGTGCAAAGTGGGTAAGATATTATAAAGTGTCAAATTGACCATTATCACATGTATGTGGAATTTGAATTTTTCTTTGATTTGAATTGTGTTTCTTTGATGCAAAAGTGTTTTTTTATATACAAGTATTTCACAAGCAATGGAACAAGCAAATGAGGCCTTGGTTGATGATTTGCATATGTGGCTAAATGTGTATGAGAGGGAAAATGGGATTCTTTTCCATTTCTTTTATTTCTCTCAATTTAGGGTTCGATGATCTTGGTTTAGGGTTTAAGCACATTAGAACAACAAAAAAACACTCATCATGGCAATGGCATACAAGAATGCATGATCAATTATGCATAGCACTATATGTGAAGAAAAAGTTTTTGTTAACTCCAAAATTTGGGAAATTGAATTTCTTGTCTTTATTGAATTTGGAAACTTGGGATGTTACACAATGGAACCATGGTATGTGTTGATATGGTGGAGGTTCCATTGCAAGGGTTTATATCCATCTAGGATTAAACAACAAATGTCGTCCAGTGATTCTTGTGTCGTAAAACTCGTGTTAACCATAAGAACTGGAGTGGGACGGAGTAGTCAATCGTATTTCCACCTCTTGTACATCAACGGATGCGCTTTACCGTAGTACACTTGTATTCCAAGGGGACAAGCGGTGAGGTTGGGGAACCCTAAGTCCCCACGACATTTTCCGTAGTACACTTGTAGCCCAAGGAGCAAGCAGTGAGGTTGGGGAACCCTAAGTCCCCACGGTATTGAGGTCTATGATGGGTTGCATCTACCGGCGAAGGAGTTTGGTTCGATCCCAGACTGTTGTCGTGGTCGGGGGACGTCCTTAATTGGTATAAGAGCACCGGCGAGGACCAAGGGTCGGGGTATGCAACAAAGGGTGGGTGTGCAAGGTAGCGGAGGAATATGATTGGCTATGACCTTATACCGGGCCTCACACCAAAGGAAGTGTGGACGAGAACTAGACTCTGTTGGCACCAAGGTTAAGATCTCCCTTTCCCGCTTTCCTTACTTTCCTTCCTTGGCTAGTTCAAAAAGATGGGTAAAGCAACACACCTCTGCAGAGTGTAATGAATCGTGACATGTCACTCCCTGTTCCAGGTGTTGGAACTGCGAACGTTTCCGGAAAGGAACTCCATGAAGTTCTAGTAAACCGGTGAAGGCTGACGGACATAGTTCTTCTTAATAAAAGCAACCTTTTGAAGAAATGGCTATGTGCATTGGTATTAGACTTTCTGGTCTAATGTTGTAGCTAGTGCATTAAACACCTCTTTCCTATAATGAACTTGTTGAGTACGCTCGTACTCATCCCACTCTTAAATCCCCTGCTTAGATATGGAGGCATCGAAGGAGGATCTACAGTGCAACTTGAAGGCCGAGGAGTCAACAAATACTTCACGGGACAGGATCCTGTCAGAAGAGTCAAACATCACATCCAACAAGGATAAAACTTAGCTTAGCAATAGAAAGGAACTAGTTTCCTAAACCTAGCTCCTATTTAGCTAGAATCTATTCATAGCCTCTATAGCTAGTTAAATACTCTACAAATAGAGTTCGTGGTAAGACTAGACTACGAGTCGTTCTTCTGGAGTTATTTGCAGTTTTACCTCATTGTAAAGTAGGAGGCTGTGATGATCTTATGTAATAGAGTCAATGTTGTAATTCTATAGACATGCCTTGGACCTGCATATGTTTCTGTTGTACCACTCTGAGCGATATAATACTAGTGGAACAGTGTTTCATTGGTGTTATATCAGACTTGCATACTACACCATGCAGTGGTATGCCGGGTCACCACATGTTACCCCCTGTAATATCTGCCGTGGTCATATCCACGACAGTGGCGCCCACCGTGGGGCATGGGACATCAAGCCTTCGAGCTGCGGCGAGGCCCTACTCGCCAATACGCCGGTCGGTCGCCTCTGGCAGGATGATCGCCACGGGCAACTTCTTCCACATTCAGCCAAGCACTTACCAGCCGGCCTCATCGCCCCTCGCGCACGCTTGGATGGTGCCGGTCGGCACGATCAACCTCTTTGTCGGGCTCGCCGACGTCAGCGACCCCACTGATCCTCGCCCTGGCCAACCGCCGACCCCGCACGACCCCTTCGCGCCGGGACAGCTCCTCACCGCCACTCTCCCAGTCACCGGTGAAGTATACGTCGAGGGCGAGTCGGCCCTGGAAGACGATGCCGACTCGGCGGCCACGGCGCTAGTCGCCGAACCCACCACTACGGCGTCAGTCGCCGGGTCCACCGCCACAACGTCAGCCGCCGGTTCTATCACCGCGGCGTCGTTCGAGGATTCCATCTCCCCGGTCTCCCACCCGAGCGACTTTGAGGACGACTCCGTCCTCCCCCTCTTCGGCAGCGACTCCGAGTCGGACTCCGTCGAAGCACCGCACTACCAGTATCCAATCGCCGTCTTCATGGCGGGAGGCGAGGAAGTGCCTCCGAACGATGCGTTCTCCACGCCCCTCCCTGCAACTGCCAACGCGGCCGAGATCGAGGCGCATCGGGCGGTCCTTGAGGAGCAGAGGAAGAAGGAGCTCGCCGAGCGGCAGAAATTCTGCCTCGAGCAAGATGAAGTGAGAGCTGTGTCTCATTATCGCCAACAGCGCAATCGCCTGCGCATGGAGCGCACTCACGCGCATGACTTCCCCAGCGCCCATCTCAACTTCGTCGACCCAGACGGAGAAGTCCGGACCGCCCCAGTCCAGAACCCCGACATCCCCGAATCAAGTCGGGCTACCGCCGGCAGAACGGCGCATGGAGCGCCACCACCACCACCACAACCGCCACCTGAAGCTCCGCGAGTGGATATCGACGCCAAGGTCCTACCCCTACATTCGTCTTCGGCCGACAACATCGCGGCCGCTCAGGACATTCTCGCCAAACTCCCTGAAATGGGAGACGGCGCGATCCTCGTCCAGCATGCTAAAGCCCTAGTCGCCAAGGCCCTAGAGCAACAGCATGCCGCCGCCGATTCACAAGGGCGACTCTACTCGCGCTCATCCGCCAGCCGTGCAGCTTCTTCGGCAGCGGCGAATCGCGCGGTCGCCAATGTCAACAACTGCCCGCCACTAGCGCCACGCGCAGCCCACTCGACCAATCACCGAGTCGAGCCGCGCCCCGCGCGAGTAATGGTCGCCGCCAACGGCAGCCCATCGAGGCGCGCACCCACATCATCAACGACCAAGAATGGCGGGCGCGAAACCGCATGAACGACCGCTACGCCGACGAGCTCCCGCGCCAGAGTGCTTTCAATCGAGTCATCCCAGCTTGCTTTGGCCGTATGATCAGAGGCGAGCCCTACCCCGTAGGGTTCAAGGGGCCCCGCGATATCGAGAAGTATGACACCCACATCGACCTCACGGTCTGGATCGACTCGTACGCCATGGCGATGGGCATCCAGGGCCACTCTGAGCTGCTCGCTGCACGTTATCTGTCCCTCATGATGGATGACGTAAATCGCCATTGGTTCAACACCCTGACCCCAAACAGCATTGACTCCTGGGAAGAAGCTCGCGCCGCGTTCATCCAACACTTCGCCAGCGCGTGTACCTGCGCAACCACCATAGAAGACCTGGATCGCTGCATCCAAAGCCCACGCGAGTCGACTCGCTGATGGGTGCAACGCTGGCAAGACATGTGGACTACCTCCAGCGGCATCAGCACGGACACGGCGATCTACTGCTTCTGGCGGTGCTGCCGGTACGAGCCGCTCAGCGCCAAGCTCCGTCGCGTCAGCAGAGACAACATCTCCATTGCCGAGCTTTTCGACATCGCCCTACGCTACGCTGACGAAGACCCTACATTCGACTCGGATGACGAGTACGGGCAGCGGCGCAACCGCCTCCCCACTCACCCCGACACTCGCCGCGGCGATTACCGGTTTGGTGGCCGGTCAAGCAACGGCAAGAGCCGTGCAGACGGCGGACACACTGAACTCGTCGCCAACGCCGACTACGAGAGCGCGACCCAAAGTCCTTTCGCCGCGACAACCGCGCACCCCGAGAGGATCGACCCCAGCCCAAACGCTTTGATGCACGCAGCCTACTGGACGCCCCATGCATCGACCACAGCAGGGAAGGCAAGCCCTTGATACGTCTCCAACGTATCTATAATTTCTGATCTTCCATGCTAGGTTTATGACAATACCTACATGTTTTGCTCACACTTTATAATGATATTATGCATTTTCCGGAACTAACCTATTAACAAGATACCACAGTGCCAGTTCCTGTTTTCTGCTGTTTTTGGTTCCAGAAAGTCTGTTCGGGAAATATTCTCGGAATTCGACGAAACAAAAGACAAACATCTTATTTCACCGAGGCGGACCAGAACACCGAAGGGGAGCCGGTGAGGAGGCCCAGGGCCTCCACACCATAGGCTCGCGCGGCCTAGAGGGGGGCGCGCCGCCCTATGGGGTGGACCCCCCAGGCACCCCCTTGCGCCGCCTCTTCGCCTATAAAATACCTCGCGACCTAAAAACCCGACACCAATTGACGAAACTCCAGAAAGACTCCAGGGGCGCCGCCGCCATCGCGAAACTCCATTTCGGGGGACAAAAGTCTCTGTTACGGCACGCCGCCGGGACGGGGAATTGCCCCCGGAGTCATCTCCATCGACACCACCACCATCTTCATCGCCGTTGCTGTCTCCCATGATGAGGAGGGAGTAGTTCTCCCCCGAGGCTGAGGGCTCTACCGGTAGCTATGTGGTTCATCTCTCTCTCCCATGGTGTGATCTTTATGTGATCATGAGCTTTGTATCACTATTAATCTATGTGCTACGCTAGTGATGTTATTAAAGTAGTCTATTCCTCCTCCATGATGTAAAGTTGACAGTGTGTGCATCATGTAGTACTTGGCGTAGGTTATGATTGTAATCTCTTGTAGATTATGAAGTTAACTATTACTATGATAGTATTGATGCGATCCATTCCCCCTTTCATAGCTATTGTTGACAGTGTGTATGATATGTTAGTACTCGGTCTAAATTGCAACGGTCTATTATGCACTCTAGAGGTTACTTTAATATGAACTCCAGATGTTGTGGAGCTTGTTTACTCCGGCTTGAGGCGTGCTTTTGTAGCCCTACACAATGAATGGTGTTTGCTATCCAACAAGAGAGTGTAGAAAGTAGCATTTATTTATTCAGTTATGTGATCAATGTTGAGAGTGTACACTAGTGAAAGTATGATCCCTAGGCTTTGTTTCTAAGCATTGAAACACCATTTCCAACAAGTTCTGTTACATGTTTGCTTGCTGCCATCTTTATTTCAGATTGCAATTACTACTTACAATCATCCATATTACTTGTATTTCACTATCTCTTCGCCGAACTAGTGCACCTATACATCTGACAAGTGTATTAGGTGTGCTGGGGACACAAGAGACTTCTTGTATCTTTATTGCAGGATTGCTTGAGTGGGATATCTTTGACCTCTACCTCCCTGAGTTCGATAAACCTTGGGTGATTCACTTAAGGGAAACTTGCTGCTGTTCTACAAACCTCTGCTCTTGGAGGCCCAACACTGTCTACAGGAATAGAAGCGTGCGTAGACATCAAGCTATTTTCTGGCGCCGTTGCTGGGGACGTAAGGTAAAAGGTATTCACATCCTCCGACTACTAAGCTATTTCCTAGCACTGTTGCCGGTGTGTGAGTGCTCGAAGCTATTACCTTTAGATCCTGCAATTGCATCTTTTGTTTCTTGTTTTTATTTTCACTAGTTAGGCTTAATGGAAAACAACAAAAAAATTAGAGATCTTTATAGCATTTATCTTGAGTTAGGACATGAGGTGTTTGAATAGAAAATTAAAAAACCTATGGAACTTTATATGCATGCTAATGGCAATGTTATTAGTATGAATGCTTTGAACACCATTGTTGCTAATGCTATGGAAAATTATAAGCTTGGGGAAGCCGGTTTTGATGAGCATGATATTTTTAGTCCCCCAAGTTTTAAGGAGAAAATTTTCTTTGATGATACTTTACCTCCCATTTATGATGATTATAATGATAGTGGTATTTTGGTGCCACCTACTATGGAGGATAAAGTTTATTATGATTATACCATGCCTGCAATTTATGATGATTACAATGATGGTTGTGATAGTTTTACTCCCACTATTACTAATAAAATTGATTATGCTTATGTGGAGAGTAATGACACTTTTATGCATGTGAATAAGAATGCTTTATGTGATAATCATATTGTTGAGTTTGTTCATGCTGCTATTGGAAATTATTATGAGAGAGGAAAATATGGTTGTAGAAATTTTCATGTTACTAAAACACCTCTCTACATGCTGAAATTTTTGAAGTTACTCATGTTTTATCTCCCTATGCTTGTCACTTTGCTCCTCATGAATTTATTTGTGTACAAGATTCCTTTTCATAGGAAGTGGGTTAGACTTAAAAGTGTATATTATTTACTTTTGATGCTCTTTTTTGCTTCAACTCTTATTTCTTGCGAGTGCATCATTAAAATTACTGAGCCCATCTTAATGGCTATAAAGAAAGCACTTCTTGGGAGATAACCCATGTTTTTATTTTGCTACTGTTTTGTTATGTCTTGGAAGTTGTTACTACTGTAGCAACCTCTCCTTATCTTTATTTTATTGCATTGTTGTGCCAAGTAAAGTCTTTGATAGTAAGGTTGATACTAGATTTGGATTACTGCGCAGAAACAGATTTCTTGCTGTGACGAATTTGAGTAGCCCTCTCTGTAGGTAACTCAGAAAAATATGCAAATTTACTTGAGTGATCCTCAGATATGTACACAACTTTCATTCAATTTGAGCATTTTCATCTGAGCAAGTTAAGGGTCTCTAAAAAATTCGTCTTTACGGACTGTTCTGTTTTGACAGATTCTGCCTTTTATTTCACATTGCATGTTTTGCTATGTTGGATGGATTTCTTTGTTCCATTAACTTTCAGTAGCTTTGTGCAATGTCCAGAAGTGTTAAGAATGATTATGTCACCTCTGAATATGTGAATTTTTGATTATGCACTAACCCTCTAATGAGTTTGTTTTGAGTTTCGTGTGGAGGAAATTTTCAAGGATCAAGAGAGGAGGATGATACAATATGATCAAGAAGAGTGAAATTCTAAGCTTGGGGATGCCCCCGTGGTTCATCCCTGCATATTTCAAGAAGACTCAAGCATCTAAGTTTGGGGATGCCCAAGGCATTCCCTTCTTCGTCGACAACTTATCAGGTCACCTCTAGTGAACTATATTTTTATTCCGTCACATCTTTTGTACTTTACTTGGAGCGTCTGTGTGCTTTTATTTTCGTTTTTGTTATTTTCATTCTCTGAATAAATTCATGCTTGTGTGGGAGAGAGACACGCTCCGCTCGTTCATATGAACACTGGTGTTCTTAGCTTTACTTTTAATGTTCATGGCGAAGGTTGAAACTGCTTCGTTCATTGTTATATGGTTGGAAACAGAAAATGCTGCATGTGGTAATTGGTGTAATGTCTTGAATAATTTGATACTTGGAAATTGTTGTGCTCATATAGATCATGTTTAAGCTCTTGCATCATGTACTTTGCACCTATTAATGAAGAACTACCATAGAGCTTGTTGAAATTTGGTTTGCATGATTGGTCTCTCTAAAGTCTAGATATTTTCTGGTAAAGTGTTTGAACAAAAAGGAAGACAGTGTAGAGTCTTATAATGCTTGCAATATGTTCTTATGTAAGTTTTGCTGTACCGGTTCATACTTGTGTTTGCTTCAAGAAACCTTGCTAGGCAAAGCCTTGTACTGAGAGGGCATTCTTCTCGTGCATCCAAAACCTTGAGCCAAGACCTATGCCATTTGTGTCCACCATACCTACCTACTGCTTGTGACGGTAAAGCACTCGTCCGTTGGGAACCCCAAGAGGAAGGTGTGATGCGTACAGCAGCGAGTTTTCCCTCAGTAAGAAACCAAGGTTATCGAACCAGTAGGAGTCAAGAAGCACGTTGAAGGTTGTTGGTGGCGGAGTGTAGTGCGGCGCAACACCAGGGATTCTGGCGCCAACGTGGAACCTGCACAACACAACCAAAATACTTTGCCCCAACTTAATAGTGAGGTTGTCAATCTCACCGGCTTGCTATAACAACGGATTAGATGTATAGTGTGGAAGATGATGTTTGCAAAGAACAGTAAGAACAAGTATTGCAGTAGATTGTATTCGATGTAAAAGAATGGACCGGGGTCCACAGTTCGCTAGTGGTGTCTCTCCGATAAGAAATAGCATGTTGGGTGAACAAATTACAGTTGGGCAATTGACAAATAAAATGGCATGACAATACACATACATATTATGATGAGTAGTGTGAAATTCAATTGGGCATTACGACAAAGTACATAGACCCCTATCCAGCATGCATCTATGCCTAAAAAGTTCACCTTCGGGTTAGCATCCGCACCCCTTCCAGTATTAAGTTGCAAACAACAGACAATTGCATTAAGTATGGTGCGTAATGTAATCAACACAAATATCCTTAGACATAGCATTGATGTTTTATCCCTACTGGCAACAGCACATCCACAACCTTAGGGGTTGCTGTCACTCCCCCAGATTAAATAGAGGCATGAACCCACTATCAAGCATAAATACTACCTCTTGGAGTTACAAGTATCAACTTGGCCAGAGCCTCTACTAGCAACGGAGAGTATGCAAGATCATAAACAACACATATATGATAGATTGATAATCAACATAACATAGTATTCCATATTCATCGGATCCCAACAAACGCAACATGTAGCATTTCAAATATATGATCTTGATCATGATAGGCAGCTCACAAGATCGAACAATGATAGCACATGAGGAGAAGACAACCATCTAGCTACTGCTATGGACCCATAGTCCAGGGGTGAACTACTCACACATCACTCCGGAGGCGATCATGGCAATGAAGAGTCCTCCGGGAGATGATTCCCCTCTCCGGCAGGGTGCCGAAGGCGATCTCCTGAATCCCCCGAGATGGGATTGGCGGCGGCGGCGTCTCTGGAAGGTTTTCCGTATCGTGGCTCTCGGTACTGGGGTTTTCTCGATGAAGGCTTCTTATAGGCGGAAGGGTAGGTTAGGGGGCGTCACGAGGGACCCACACAACAGGGCGGCGCGGCCCCAGCCCTGGCCGCGCGGCCCTGGTGTGGTGTCGCCTCGTCGCCCCACTTCGTATCACTTTCGGTCTTCTGGAAGCTTCGTGGAAAAATAAGACCCTGGGCGTTGATTTCGTCCAATTCCGAGAATATTTCCTTTGTAGGATTTCTGAAACCAAAAAACAGCAGAAAACAGCAACTGGCTCTTTGGCATCTTGTCAATAGGTTAGTGCCAGAAAATGCATAAATATGACATAAAGTATGTATAAAACATGTGAGTATCATCAATAAAGTAGCATGGAACATAAGAAATTATAGATACGTTTGAGACGTATCACCTACTATGTGGTATTTTTCTGCCATTCCAAAGTAAATTGCTTGAGTGCTACCTTTAAAATTTCATTCCTTGTCTTTGCAATACATAGCTCATGGGAAAATAGCCTTAAAAACTATTGTGGTAAAGAATATGTAGCTTATGTATCTTATTTCTTATAAGTTGCTTGTTGAGCGGTAACCATGTTTCTGGGGACGCCATCAACTATTACACCTTTGTTGAATATCATGTGAGTTGCTATGCATGTTCGTCTTGTCTGAAGTAAGGGTGATTTATCATGATCAAATGGTTTGAGTATGCATATTGTTAGAGAAGAACTTTGGGCCGCTAACTAAAGCCATGAATCATGGTGGAAGTTTCAGTTTGTACATCAATCCTCAATCTCTTATGAGAATATTATCTGTTGATGAATGCTTATGCATTAAAGAGGAGTCCATTATCTGTTTTCTATGTTGTCCCGGTATGGATGTCCTAAGTTGAGATCTATCAAAAACGAGAAATCAAATGCGATCTATCTCCTTGGACCTTTGTACAGGCGGCATAGAGGTACCCCTTTGTGACACTTGGTTGAAACATATGTTATGCAATGATAATCCATGTAAATCCAAGCTAATTAGGACAAGGTGCGAGCACTATTGGTATTCTATGCATGAGGCTTGCAACTTATAGGATGTCTTATGCATAACACATATGAATTATTACTACCGTTGACAAAATTGTTTCTATGTTTTCAAAATAAAAAGCTCTAGCACAAAAATAGTAATCCCTGCTTCCCTCTGCGAATGGCCTTTCTTTTACTTTATGTTGAGTCAGTTTACCTACTTCTTTCTATCTTAGAAGCAAACACTTGTGTCAACTGTGTGCATTGATTCCTACATATTTGCTTATTTGCATTCATCATATTACTTTGTGTTGATAATTATCCATGAGATATACATGTTGAAGTTGAAAGCAACTGCTGAAACTTATATCTTCCTTTGTGTTGCTTCAAAAATTTCTACTAAGAATTTATTGCTTTATGAGTTAACTCCTATGCAAGTCTTATTGATGCTTGTCTTGAAAGTACTATTCATGAAAAGTCTTTGCTATATGATTCAGTTGTTTAGTCATTATCTTTACCATTGCTTCGAATCACTTCATTCATCTCATATGCTTTACAATTGTATTGATCAAGATTATGATAGCATGTCACTTCAGAAATTATCCTTGTTATCGTTTACCTACTGGAGGGCGAGTAGGAACTAAGCTTGGGGATGCTTGATACGTCTCCAACGTATCTATAATTTCTGATGTTCCATGGTCGGTTTATGACAATACCTAAATGTTTTGCTCACACTTTATAATGATTTTATGCATTTTCCGGAACTAACCTATTAACAAGATGCCACAGTGCCAGTTCCTATTTTCTGTTGTTTTTGGTTCCAGAAAGGCTGTTCGGGCAATATTCTCGGAATTCGACGAAACAAAAGCCAAACATCTTATTTCACCGAGACGGACCAGAACACCGAAGGGGAGCCGGAGAGGAGGCCCAGGGCCTCCACACCATAGGCTCGCGCGGCCTATAGGGGGGGCGCGCCGCCCTAAGGTGTGGGCCCCCCAGGCACCCCCTTGCGCCGCCTCTTCGCCTATAAAATCCCTTGCGACCTAAAAACACGATACCAATTGACGAAACTCCAGAAAGACTCCAGGGGCGCCGCCGCCATCGCGAAACTCCATTTCGGGGGACAGAAGTCTCTGTTCCGGCACGCCGCCGGGACGGGGAATTGCCCCCGGAGTCATCTCCATCGACACCACCACCATCTTCATCGCCGTTGTTGTCTCCCATGATGAGGAGGGAGTAGTTCTCCCCCGAGGCTGAGGGCTCTACCGGTAGCTATGTGGTTCATCTCTCTCTCCCATGGTGTGATCCTTATGTGATCATGAGCTTTGTATCACTATTAATCTATGTGCTACTCTAGTGATGTTATTAAAGTAGTCTATTCCTCCTCCATGATGTAAAGTTGACAGTGTGTGCATCATGTAGTACTTGGCGTAGGTTATGATTGTAATCTCTTGTAGATTATGAAGTTAACTATTACTATGATAGTATTGATGCGATCTATTCCCCCTTTCATAGCTATTGTTGACAGTGTGTATGCTATGTTAGTACTCGGTCTAAATTGCAACGGTCTATTATGCACTCTAGAGGTTACTTTAATATGAACTCCGGATGTTGTGGAGCTTGTTTACTCCGGCTTGAGGTGTGCTTTTGTAGCCCTACACAATGAATGGTGTTTGTTATCCAACAAGAGAGTGTAGAAAGTAGCATTTATTTATTCAGTTATTTGATCAATGTTGATAGTGTCCACTAGTGAAAGTATGATCCCTGGGCCTTGTTTCTAAGCATTGAAACACCGTTTCCAACAAGTTCTGTTACATGTTTGCTTGCTGCCATCTTTATTTCAGATTGCAATTACTACTTACAATCATCCATATTACTTGTATTTCACTATCTCTTCGCCGAACTAGTGCACCTATACATCTGACAAGTGTATTAGGTGTGTTGGGGACACAAGAGACTTCTTGTATCTTAATTGCAAGATTGCTTGAGAGGGATATCTTTGACCTCTACCTCCCTGAGTTCGATAAACCTTGGGTGATTCACTTAAGGGAAACTTGCTGCTGTTCTACAAACCTCTGCTCTTGGAGGCCCAACAACATCTCTGAGGAATAGAAGCGTGCGTAGACATTAAGCTATTTTCTGGCGCCGTTGCCGGGGAGGTAAGGTAAAAGGTATTCACATCCTCCGACTACTAAGCTATTTCCTAGCACTGTTGCCGGTGTGTGAGTGCTCGAAGCTATTTCCTTTAGATCCTGCAATTGCATCTTTTTGTTTCTTGTTTTTATTTTCACTAGTTAGGCTTAATGGAAAACAACAACAAAATTATAGATCTTTATAGTATTTATCTTGAGTATTTATAGCATAGGAGTTAACTCATAAAGCAATAAATTCAAAGTAAAGGCATCGAAGCAACACAAAGGAAGATATAAGTTTCAGCAGTTGCTTTCAACTTTCAACATGCATATCTCATGGATAATTGTCAACATAAAGTAATATGATGAATGCAAATAAGCAAGTATGTAAGAATCAATGCACAGTTGACACAAGTGTTTGCTTCTAAGATGGAAGGAAGTAGGTAAACTGACTCAACATAAAGTAAAAGAAAGGCCCTTCGCAGAGGGAAGCAGGGATTAAATCATGTGCTAGAGCTTTTCCAGTTTTGAAATCATATAGAGAGCATAAAAGTAAATTTTTGAGAGGTGTTTGTTGTTGTCAACGAATGGTAGTGGGCACTCTAACCCCCTTGCCAAACAGACTTTCGAAGAGCGGCTCCCATGAACATTATCTCTCACATGTACTTTAGTTTAATTTATTTTTATTTTTGGGTGACACTCCTTCCAACCTTGCTTTCACAAACCATGGCTAACCAAATCCTCGGGTGCCTGCCAACAATCTCATACCATGAAGGGGTGCATTTTTATTTTAGTTTTATTTAGATGACACTCCTCCCCACCTTTGCTTTCTCAAGCCATGGCTAACCGAATCCTCGGGTGCCTTCCAACATTTCACATACCATGGAGGAGTGTCTATTTGCAAAATTAAGTTGCTTACTGACAAATCAGAGCAAAACATGTGAAGAGAATTATTAATGAAAGTTGATTAATTGGGGCTGGGAACCCCGTTGCCAGCTCTTTTTGCAAAATTATTGGATAAGCGGATGAAGCCACTAGTCCATTGGTGAAAGCTGCCCAACAAGATTGAAAGATAAAACACCACATACTTCCTCATGAGCTATAAAACATTGACACAAATTGAGAAGCATTTTGAATTGTTTAAAGGTAGCACATGAAGTATTTACTTGGAATGGCAGGAAATACCACATAGTAGGTAGGTATGGTGGACACGAATGGCATAGTTTTTGGCTCAAGGATTTGGATGCACGAGAAGCATTCCCTCTCAGTACAAGGCTTTGGCTAGCAAGGTTATTTGAAGCAAACACAAGTATGAACCGGTACAGCAAAACTTACATAAGAACATATTGCAAGCATTATAAGACTCTACACTGTCTTCCCTGTTGCTCAAACACTTTTACCAGAAAATATCTAGACCTTAAGAGAGACCAATCATGCAAACCAATTTTAACAAGCTCTACAGTAGTTCTCCACTAATAGGTTTAAACTACATGATGCAAGAACTTAATCATGATCTACTTGAGAGCTCAAAACAATTGCCAAGTATCAAATTATCCAATACAATATGAGGCATTTTCTGTTTCCAACCAAATAACAACAAGTGCAATAGCTTCCAACTTTTACCATTGAACATTAGAAGTAAAACGAAGAACACAAGTGTTCATATGAAAAAGCGGAGCGTGTCTCTCTCCCAAACAAGGATTGCTAGGATCCATCTTATTCAAACAAAAACAAAAATAAAAACATACAGACGCTCCAAGTAAAGCACATAAGATGTGACCGAATAAAAATATAGTTTCAATAGAAGAAACCTGATAAATTGTTGATGAAGAAGGGGATGCCTTGGGAAACCCCAAGTTTAGACGCTTGAGTCTTCTTGAAATATGCAGGGCTGAACCACGGGGGCATCCCCAAGCTTCGACTTTTCACTCTTCTTGATCATATATCATCCTCCTCTCTTGACCCTTGAAAACTTCCTTCACACCAAACTTCTCATCAACTTCATTAGAGGGGTTAGTACTCAAAAAACTTTAATCCACCTTGGTCCTGTAGTGACACATTGCAAGAACTCAATAAAACATTAGCTACAGCTCTCCACGTCTAGAAAGCCTTGCTTAAAGTCCACAAGAGACAATGCAAAAAACAGAGACAGAATCTGCCAAAACAGAACAGCCAGTAAAGACGAATTTTTAAGAGGTACTTCCGTTGCTCAAATCAGAAAACTCAAAACTAATGAAAGTTGCGTACATATCTGAGGAACACGCACGTAAATTGGCAGATTTTTCTGAGTTACCTACAGAGAACCCTGCCCAAATTCGTGACAGATAGAAATCTGTTTAAATCCAAATCTAGTATCAACCTTCGATTAGAGACTTTACTTGGAACAACAATGCAATAAAATAAAGATAAGGAGAGGTTGCTACAGTAGTAAAAACTTCCAAGACACAACAAAATAGTAGCAAAATAAAGACATGGGTTATCTCCCAAGAAGTGCTTTCTTTATAGCCATTAAGATGGGCTCAGTAATTTTAATGATGCACTCGCAAGAAATAAGAGTTGAAGCAAAAGAGAGCATCAAAAAGCAAATTCAAAACACATTTAATTCTAACCCACTTCCTATGCATAGGAATCTTGTACACAAATAAATTCATGAAGAACAAAGTGACAAGCATAAGAAGATAAAACAAGAGTAACTTCAAAATTTTCAGCGTATAGAGAGGTGTTTTAGTACCATGCAAATTTCTACAAGCATATTTTCCTCTCTCATAATAATTTTCAGTAGCTTCATGAACAAACTCAACAATATAACTATCACATAAAGCATGCTTTTCATGATCCATAAACACATAATTTTTATCAAGCTCAAAAATAGTGGGATTAAAACTTTCAAACCCACTTCTATCAATAATATAACATGATGATTGATCAATCTCAAGAGATATGTGACTCATAGATAAATTCAAGAACTCTCCAATCCCATTTTCATTAGTAGTACAATTAATATTATCAAGAAACATAGGACCATCATCTAGAGCTTTATCATAAACATTTGCCAAGCAAAATTCTTTAGTACCATGCATTTCGACATCAGGCACAAACAAAGCATTATCATAAGATTTATTAAAATAGCATGGATTATCATAGATAATAGTAGCATAATTATTCTCACAAGTTTTACTCATAGGAAATATTTCAAGAGAATCCACAGGAACATAACATTCAACCTCCTTTGGTAAGCATGGAGGACAATCAAATAGTGTAAGAGATAAAGAGTTACTCTCATTAGAAGGTTGGCATGGGTAGCTAATCCATTCTTCCTCCTTTTGTTCATCACTCTCCTCTTCTTTTTCATCCAATGAGCTTTCAGGTTCATCAATTTCCTCCTCTTTTTCATCCAATGTGCTTTCAGGTTCATCAATTTCTTCTTCCACAGGTTCCTGCAAATTGTGAGTGCACTCTTGTGCATTAATGAGTCTCTCTTTATAGTCAATGATATAAGGATTATCACTATAACTTTCTATGCAAAAAATTAAGGATAGAAGAGACATAATCTTTAAGGTCCTTACAAACAACACAAGTTTCATAATTCTTAACCATGAAGGATTCGATCTCAGAGGCTCCCATAAATAAAACAAATTGTTCTACCTCTTCGAACCCAAGATGAATATAGTTATTCCAATTGTAGTTCTTAATTAAAACTTCTTCACTAAAGCCACATTGAAATTTCAGATGTTTAGTATCCTCTTCAGAGCAACAATTTATATTATGGCGTTTAAGTAAGATTTTAGCAATTGTATTCAATGTTTCTATCATAGCACTCATTACTTTACCAGTTCTTGATTCTCTATAATTATTATAATATTCTATAAGCTCCAAGTAGGTTGTTGGTTCTCCCATAACAGCAGTTTTTAATTTTTAGGTTTTTCAAATTTTTATGGATTTTTGGGTATATGAGAAAAATAAAACAAAACAAAAAGGAACTAAGCAAAAGTAAACTAAGAAAAATAATACTAGACAGAAATAAACTAAGCACAAATAATCTAGACAAAAGTAAACTAAGCAAAACAAAATAAAATAAAATAAAAACAGAGAGAGAGGTAGAGTGTACTCCCCAGGTGAACTTATGAGTAGAGCTATGCCTCCCCGGCAACGGCGCCAGAAAATAGTCTTGATAACCCACAAGTATAGGGGATCGCAACAGTCTTCGAGGGAAGTAAAACCCGAATTTATTGATTCGACACAATGGGAGGTAAAGAATACTTATAAGCCTTAACAACTGAGTTGTCAATTCAGCTGCACCTGGAAAAGCACTAGTAACAGGGGTGATGTGAAAGCAGCAGTAATATGAGAGCAATAGTAACAGTAACACAACAGCAGTAACAGTAACACAGAGGCAATGGCACCAGAAAATAGTTGATACTACTTCCAATGACATATAGAATAAGTATATGATGATGAGAGATGGACCGGGGTTCCCAGCGATCTACACTAGTGGTAACTCTCCAATAACAAGTGACAAGTGTTGGGTGAACAAATTACAGTTGGGCAATTGATAGGATTGAAATAGCATTAAGATAGAACATCAAGATTATTAATCATGTAGGCATGTTTTCCATATATAGTCGTACGTGCTCGCAATGAGAAACTTGCACAACATCTTTTGTCCTACCAGCCGGTGGCAGCCGAGCCTCAAGGGAATCTACTGGCTATTAAGGTACTCCTTTTGATAGAGCACCAGAGAAAAGCATTAACACTTGGTGAAAACATGTGATCCTCATACCTACGCCTTCCCCTCCAGTTGTCCCAATTTCTGTCACTTTGGGGCCTTTGGTTCCGGACATAGACATGTGCATACAACTTGTAGATACAATCTATGCAATAATTATAGAGCTTAAATCTAAGATCATGCCACTCGGGCCCTAGTGACAAGCATTAAGCATAACAAGATTGCAGCAACAATAACTTCACAAACTTTATAGATAGACTAATCATAATGTATCATCCATCAGATCCCAACAAACACAACACCGATTACATCAGATGAATCTCAATCATGTAAGGCAGCTCATGAGATCATTGTATTGAAGTGCATGGGGGAGAGAATACCAACTAGCTACAGCTAGAACCCGTAGTCCATGGGGGAACTACTCACGGAGCATGATGGAGGGGGTGGCGTCGATGGAGATGGCTTCCGGGGGCACTTCCCCGTCGCGGCAGGGTGCCGGAACAGAGACTTCTGTCCCCCGAATTGGAGTTTCGCGGTGGCGGCGGCGCCCCTGGAGTCTTTCTGGAGTTTCGTCTATTCGTATCGAGGTTTTAGGTCGCGAGGGGTTAAATAGGCGAAGAGACGGCGCAAGGGGGCGCCTGGGGGGCCCACACCATAGGCTGGCGCGCCCCCCTTCCAGGCCGCGCCGCCTTGTGGTCTGGGGGCCCAGGCCTCCCCTCCGACTCTCCTTCGGTGTCCTGGTCCGTCTCGGTGAATTATGATGTTTGGTCTTCGTTTCGTCGAATTCCGAGAATATTGCCCGAACAGCCTTTCTGGAACCAAAAACAGCAGAAAACAGGAACTGGCACTGTGGCATCTTGTTAATAGGTTAGTTCCAGAAAATGCATGAAATCATCATAAAGTGCGAACAAAACATGTAAGTATTGTCATAAAACAAGCATGGAACATCAGAAATTATGGATACGTTGGAGACGTATCAGTTATTAAAGTAGTCTATTCCTCCTCCATGATGTAAAGTTGATAGTGTGTGCATCATGTAGTACTTAGCGTAGGTTATGATTGTAATCTCTTGTAGATTATGAAGTTAACTATTACTATGATAGTATTGATGCGATCTATTCCCCCTTTCATAGCTATTGTTGACAATGTGTATGCTATGTTAGTACTCGGTCTAAATTGCAACGGTCTATTATGCACTCTAGAGGTTACTTTAATATGAACTCCGGATATTGTTGAGCTTGTTTACTCCGGCTTGAGGTGTGCTTTTGTAGCCCTACACAATGAATGGTGTTTGTTATCCAACAAGAGAGTGTAGAAAGTAGCATTTATTTATTCAGTTATGTGATCAATGTTGAGAGTGTCCACTAGTGAAAGTATGATCCCTAGGCCTTGTTTCAAAGCATTGAAACACCGTTTCCAACAAGTTCTGTTACATGTTTGCTTGCTGCCATCTTTATTTCAGATTGCAATTACTACTTACAATCATCCATATTACTTGTATTTCACTATCTCTTCGCCGAACTAGTGCACCTATACATCTGACAAGTGTATTAGGTGTGTTGGGGACACAAGAGACTTCTTGTATCTTAATTGCAGGATTGCTTGAGAGGGATATCTTTGACCTCCACCTCCCTGAGTTCGATAAACCTTGGGTGATTCACTTAAGGGAAACTTGCTGCTGTTCTACAAACCTCTGCTCTTGGAGGCCCAACACTGTCTACAAGAATAGAAGCGTGCGTAGACATCATCCCTCAATGCATACGACGGGGAACTGCTACTCCCTGAAGCAGATAGAGAAGGCCCGCTGTGCCAAGGAGGCTGGCGGCGGCAACCAGCACAAGGATCGCACCAAGGACCAAGACCAGCACAAGGGAGATGGGTTCGGCCGCAGCACCGGCTCGCTCCATACCTTCACCGGAGTCGGCGATCGCCGGGACAGGAAGGTCCTCACAAGGGCGGTGGACGTACACGCAGTCGTCCTCGACATTCCTCGGTGGCTCAACTGGTCCGAGCAGAGCATCACATGGAGTCGCGAAGATCACGCCCCCCGCATCGAGTACCCCGGCCAAGTGGCGCTAGTCGTCAGGCCCAAGGTAGCCGACTAGTGGCTGCCGAAGGCACTGATGGATGGAGGGAGCTCCATTAACATCCTGTACTACGAGACCTTCTAGCGGCTTGGCATGCTAGACTCGCGCCTCGAGAACACCAAAGTCACGTTCCATGGCATCATCCCAAGGCGGAAGGCTTTCCCGATCGGCAAGGTCACGCTGCCGGTCACCTTCGGCACACCTGTGAACTACCACACCGATCGGATAACGTTCGAGGTGGTCAACTTCCGCAGCCCATACCACTGCGTGCTCGGTCGCCAGGCATTCGCCAGGTTCATGGTTGCGCCTCACTACGCCTACAACATGATGAAGATGCCCGGGCCCCGTGGCGTCATCACCGTCCGTGGCGACCCGGAGATGGCACTGGAATGTGAGGACAGCAGCGCCAAGCTCGCCGACGCCGTCATTGCTGAGGAACACGACAACATCGTCGAGCTCGCCAAGTACCCAGTCGACCGCAATGACCCCGCCATCCTGGAGAAGCCGACTGAGCTTGACTCGTCCGTAGCAACCTTCAAGCCTACAACCGGTACTCGCCAAGTAGATCTTGTAGAGAATGATTCGAGTAGGCAAGTTACCATTGGGACGGGCCTGTCCGCCCAATAGGAAAGCGCGCTCATCAAGTTCCTCCATGAGAATCGAGATATCTTTGCATGGAAACCGTCTGACATGCCGGGTGTCCCGAGAGAACTTGTTGAGCACAAATGACACGTCGACCCCACCGCACGCCCCATTAGGCAAGCGATCCGACCCGTGGGCGAAGAGCGTCGGCGCGCAATTGCCGAAGAGGTGAACCGGCTACTCGACGCCGGCTTCATCATAGAAATCAAACACCCCAAATGGCTGGCAAACCCAGTCTTGGTGCTGAAGAAGAACAAGACATGGCATGATGGCAAAAGAAGACCAGGAGAAGACGACGTTCATGTGGTGACCCTGCATACCACTGCATGTTGTAGTATGCCAGTCGTTGATATAACATTCACGAAGTACCATTCCACAAATATTACATCCCTCAGAGTAGTACAACAGAACATAGCAGGTCCATAACTCATTCATTTATTATTACAAGCATAATACACATATCGTCTCGGAGCTCCTCTTGGGTCCTAAGAGGGATACTCCTGGGTTCGAGGCGAACCAAACTTAACTTACAATATAGAAGTTTTACTAAGTTATACATTTATTCTCTCGAGCAGCTAAATATTAAGAGTTCGCGCTGCTCGGCTATTACTACTACTCGATGCTTCTAGGCTTGATCTCCTCCGGAAGCCTCCCCGGTTCCGTAGACTATAAGGTAGTCTACGCCTTCAATACCTCCAGAGAGGTCTGGTTCTTCATAGCCGATGATCTTGGCTCCTTCAGGATTGTCGTAGTCTTCCTCCAGACGATTCAGATAGTCTAAGCAAGAGATTTAAGAGTGGGATGAGTACGAGCGTACTCAACAAGTTCATTATAGATAAGAGGTGTTTAATGCACTAGCTACGATATTAGACCAGAAAGTCTAATACCAATGCAGGTTTTTATAAACATTTCTTCAAGAGATTGCTTTTATTTCAAAGAGCTATGTCCGTCAGCCTTCACCGGTTTACTAGAACTTCATGGAGCTCCTTTCCGGCCGCGTTCGCAGTTCCATATCCCGGAACAGGGAGTGACAGGTCACGGTTCTTTACACTCTGCAGAGGTGTGTTGCTTTACCCATAAGAGATCTTAACCTTGGTGCCAACCGAGCAGCTTTCCCGTCCACACTTCCTATGGTGTGAGGCCCGGTATAAGGTCTAGCCAATCATGTTCCTCCGCTACCTCGAACACCCACCCTCTGTTGCATGCCCCGACCCTGGGTCCACGCCGGTCCCATTATTCCCGTAGATTTCAGGGTGGACCCCGACCACGACGTCAATGCAGGGCTCTACCATACATTCCTACGCCGGTAGCTGCAACCCATCATAGACCACAATACCGTGGGGACTTAAGGCTTCCCCAGCCTACCGCTTGTTCTTCGGGCGACAAGTGTCTACGGACAATGCCGTGGGGACTTAAGGCTTCCCCAGCCTACCGCTCGCCCCCGACAGATACAAGTGTCTACGGTAAAGCGCATCCGTTGATGAACGAGAGGTGGAAACACTTTTGACTACTCCGTCCCACTCCGGATCTTATGGTTAACACGGGTATTACGGCACAAGAATCACTGACAACATTTGTTGTTTAATCCTAGATGGATATAAACCCTTGCAATGGAACCTCCACCATATCAACACAATCCATGGTTCCATTGCCAACCACATAGTCATATTCATAGTTATGAAAATAGTGGTTTTGGTTTTTTATGCAATAGTGGTAATCATAGTACTTTGCAAGTAATTTGATAAAGATACTCAAATGACATGAGCAAGTGATGAACTTGCCTGAACACTGCAAAGTTTTGCAGTTGGATGGTGTGGACTGACCCTTGTCCTCTGGTTCTGAAAAATAGCATCATTGTCCGATAAGGGCAATGGTTAAAGAAGCAATTATGCATGATTCCAGTTTTAAGGTTTGTTCCCCCCTTCCGATGACATTATTATTTCATGTAAGAGGTTAATACTAAGATTGATTTGGAGATACTCTATTTAAAGTAAAATTACAACCTTGAAATATTGTCAAGGTGTTTTTAAAGTCCAAATGTATTAATGGACTTATTTTCATTATTGAAAATAATATGTGTGATTTAAATGATTATTTAAATCATCAAATTAAGACTTATTCTTAGTTTCTTCAAAAATTCCCTTTGACATTTTATTTGGATAGAGAATTTTATGCTGATCAATTTTCATATTTTTAATTATTTTTTTAGAGCTTTTAAACATTTCTTATGAAATTTCAAAGTTTCTGTATTTAAATGATTTTTGTGAAATGACCATAATGCCCCTGGGCCCACCTGTCAGGGTGGCCCAGTGGGTTAGGTCGCACCCGAGCCACTCTATTGGCTCGGTCGGCCCACTCGCTCTCTCCTCTCTCCTCGCACCGAAACCCTAATCCCCTTCTCCTCTCTGGCGATTCCCTCGTCGCCGCCCCCTTCTCTGAATTCCTCCGGCCTACTCAGGCCGTCGCCGCCGGCAAGATCAGGTGGATCTGAACCGCCTTTCGACGGCGGACACGGTGGTCCGCGTCGATCTGGGATTCGTCCCCGCCACCGCGCGGCCCCAACTCGCCTGCAACCCTGGCCGCAAGGATTCATGGCGATGCGCCGCCCGCCGGCGCCCCTGATGCTGCGGTGTTGCCGCGCCTGGCCGTGGTGGTGCTGGGCGCGGCGGCGCTGCCATGGCCAGGCCTGGCCTGGCGCTGCCATGCCTCCGGTGTGTGCCGCCGTGGCTGCCATGGCCGCGTTTCTTCGCCCGCGTCACCTGTAAGTGCTCCTCGCCTCCCCTTCTCTGCTATCTGTGCTACCTCCTCCTATTCGTCTAGCTCCTCCGCTGGCTTGCTCTCCCTGTGGAGAAGCTAGCCGTGTAGATGTACTGCTGCGGCTATGCTCCTGTGGCCTTACTCGATTGCTGCTGTGCTTGTGCTGCAGCCTCCCTGTGCTTCTATTCTTGATGCTATTCTTGCCAGTTACTCCAGTATATTCATATATGTTGCCTGGCTTGATTGCAGTGTGCAATTCTTGCAAATTTGCAAGAGCCAGTTCCCTTGGGTGCTCTTCAGTGTGCTATAATTCATAGACATGCTCCCTTGAGCATGCTTGTGGGCTAGACAACACCATCCCTTGATGGTGTGCTACTGCATACAATTATATATCATGTATTTGATTGTCTGCTATGCCATTGTTCCTGTTCTGTGGCCATTTAATTTATATGATTAATGTGTTGGTGCTAGGCTTGGCTCTAGCATGCTCTGTCAAGCCCTGATCAAATGATCATCAGTTGCTTGGTGGATGGCTGCTGTTTCATGCTTGTGTCTAGCTGGTGCTCTCCTGGTGTCTATGTAATACACTGGCTTGTGTTGGTATACCTTTGTGTTTGCTCAAGCCTCTGCTACTGTCTGCAATGATCCATTGGATCATCTGCAAGACCTGGTGCATAGCTTACTTCTCTGTTTCATTTATCTGCGTAGCTTTGATTCATTAAGTAGATAAATGATGTGAAATGCTCTGCAGTGATGATCATATGAGTGGATTTGGTAAAGCTAGAGGGATGCCAATTATTATTGGGAATCCTAGCTCCATTTGAACCCTTCTGGGTAATGATATATGTGCTGGAAGTGTTGGCTGTGGGTTGAGGTGGCCTTGACAGCAATTGGTGCTGTCATGGTAGCTCCCCCTTTCTCTATGACTTGCTGTGGTGAATTGTTGCTTACTGGCCTGACCATATTTGGTTGCCAGATGCTTTTGATGTTGACAAACCTGGATAGACACATGATAGTCTATCATGTCTGATGGTGTAGTGGCCATAGGTGCTAAGTAAATCTGGCTAGCTAGATAGGATCAACCCTTGTTGGATTTCTTTGATTATGTCACTGGTTTGGCATAGCCAATGTTCCCAGGGTGCTTTCCTATTGGTTGTCCTCTTGCTTCCTTGCACCAATTTGGCTAGTAGCCAGATGATGACTCACATATAGGGTATCTACCCACTTTGCTTCCTGTGACTTGTGCAAATGATGAATTTGTATGAGCAAAACCCTGCTTGCTCATGATGTGTGGTATACCTCACTCCAGCTCCTAGAAATGGGTGTTGGTGTAGAGGGTGGCTTCTGGTTGGTTGATCTGCTTTAGTGATGAGCTGGTGCTTGTCCTGCTCCTCCTTGTGAGCTTGTGAAGCTTGATTTGGTTCTGTGGTGGATTTTGGACAGGTTGAACAGCTCTGACTGTTCTTCCTGTTCTTGCTGTTCTTGGTGTTCTTACCCTTTGGAGATTCTGCCGATGAGCTGCTAGGGTTTCTGGCTGTGGAAAGGTTTTATATGAACCTTTGTTGGCTCCTCTGGTCGACAGCTTGGCCTGGCACCAATTTGGTGACTCTCCTGGTTGTGTGTGTGTGCTGTTGTACATGCACAGTGCCTGGTGAGCAGACTGTGTGTGTGTGTAAGCCTGATGCTGTGCACTTGGTCTTGGAGAGGATCAGCTCGGCTGATCTTTGTTCATATCCTCTCTGTTTCATTTTTTGCTAACCTGCCAAGTGGCATTGCCACTTGGCATAATATTGTGTTGGTTTTGTATGTGTGCAGGTTTCAAGCAATTGATCAAGATGATCCTGAAGATGATCAAGTCCAAGATCAAATGAAGACTACTTTGTAGTATTTAGGATAGATTCATTCCTTTGTAATCTTTCTTTTTATTTTATTTTTTATTTTTTTCCAATTTGTGTAATGTGTTGTAATAATCCATATTACTATTCTGGATATTGTAAATGACATTGTATTGTGTGTGATTATCAATAAAGCTCCCATTTTCCTTAATGAGCTTTATATAATTGTTGTATTATTTATAATCTTGATTAATGCTAATTGTTTATTAACTTATCTCAAGTTTGAATTATGTGGTATCCATTTGATGTTTGAATTTGAAATTCAAATTCAAATTTGGTTTGAATTCAATCATACAACTTAATTTTGAATTCAATCATGCAACTTAAGATTGTGATGTATCTTCTCTTCTCTCTTCTCAAAACCCTAATCTAGTTATGTAGGAACAAGTTCATCGCACTCTCGAAACCCTAACCCTGTAGGATGTCGAGAGAGAAACCTGTCCCCCTTCAATGCAGTTTTGTTTTAAAAGCGCAAAATTTCCCCGTAATTTACGATGCAATGCACATCCCTTTCTAAAATCTACCCCTCGATCGTCTCTAAACCTAGAACATTACAGCCTTTCCCCCTTAAAGAAAACTTCGTCCCGAAGTTGTGGTTGTAATACCTGAAGAGTTCGGGGTATGTTTTCCTCAGGTCTTCCTCCTTTTCCCAGGTGGCTTCCCTCTCGGGATGATGCTTCCATTGTATCTTGCAGTATTTTATGGCTCGATTCCTGAGTTGTTTCCAGTTCTCCTCGAGAATCTTTGCTGGCTTCTCGATGTAGGTCAAGTCTGGTTGCAACTCGAGCTCTTCATGTGATACTGGCTCATCTGGGGTCTTCAAACACTTTCTAAGTTGCGACACATGGAATACGTTGTGAACCTGAGATAACCTTCCTGGTAGTTCCAATTCAAAGGCTAACCCTCGGTTTTGACTCAGAATCTTGAAAGGTCCGATGTACCTAGGGCTTAACTTTCCCTTTACTCCAAATCTCTGAAGTCCTTTCATCGGGCTCACCTTGAGATATACCATGTCTCCAACTTGTGGCTCCCATGTTCTTCTCTTTTGATCGGCGTAACTCTTTTGCCGACTTTGGGCTGTCTTCAACCTATCTCTGATAATGTCAATTATTTGTTGCTTTTCCTTGACATAATCAGGATTGAACTCTTTGCTTGCTCCGGCTTCATACCAACATATCGGTGATCTACACTTCCTTCCGTATAGAGCTTCGAATGGTGCCATCTTGATGCTGCTTTGATAGCTATTATTGTATGAAAACTCTGCTAGTGGCAAGTGCTCCTCCCATGATCCTCCGAAGTCTAGGGCACAAGCTCTAAGCATATCCTCTAGGATCTGGTTAGTTCTCTCCGTTTGTCCACCTGTCTGGGGATGATAGGCGGTACTATAGTCCAACTTGGATCCTAAAGCTTCGTGTAATTGCTTCCAAAATGCTGACGTGAACACGGATCCTCGATCCGACACGATCTTCTTGGGCACTCCATGTTTACTCACGATCTCTTTGATGTAAAGATCGATGAGTTTCTCTCCTTTATCTTGCTGGTTTACCGCTAAGAAGTGTGCACTTTTCGTCAACCTGTCCACGATTACCCATATCATGTCCTTCTTTTTATTGGTCATGGGTAGTCCGGTGATGAAATCCATTCCTATCTCCTCCCATTTCCATTCTGGAATGGGTAAAGGTTGTAACTTTCCTGCCGGACTCTGGTGTTCAGCCTTCACTCTTTGGCAGGTATGGCATTCCGCCACGTATTGTGCTATCTCTCTCTTCATGTTGTTCCACCAGAATAGCTCCTTTAGATCCATGTACATCTTTGTACTTCCCGGATGAATAGAATATGGTGTTTGATGGGCTTCCCGGAGTATTACTTCCTTGATTTCAGCAATGTCCGGAACACAAATCCTCTTCTGGAACCATAATGATCCCGATTCTCCGCGGTGAAATTCTGATGGTCTTCCTTCATCTATCCTTCTCATCTCCTCAACGATGAATGGATCGTCCAACTGACCCATCATTATCTCATTCTTCAAGTTAACATTTAGCTCATCGGTTACTTGTAAAGCCGATAGTCCTTCATGAGCTTCTTTCTCCCAAAGTTGTATCTGGGCTTGGCTTATTTCCTTCCTCAACTCCGGTGATAACTCTTGTTCTACTCCGCCAGTGCTCTTCCTACTCAAGGCATCTGCTACAACATTGGCCTTTCCTGGAGTATAATTGATGGTCAAATCATAATCCTTGATCAGTTCAAGCCATCTTTTCTGCCTCATATTGAGTTCCTTCTGAGTGAAGAAGTATTTGAGACTCTTATGATCCGTATAGAGCTCACACTTGGCTCCATAGAGAAAATCTCTCCAAGTTTTGAGTGCAAATACTACTGCTGCTAATTCTAAGTCATGTGTTGGATAATTCACTTCATGAGGTCTGAGTTGCCTCGATCCATAAGATATCACTTTCCGATCTTGCATAAGTACGCAACCCAATCCATGCTTGGATGCGTCACAGTACACGGTGTAATCCTTGCCAACTTCAGGAACTGCTAACACCGGTGCTGTGGTGAGTTTCTCCTTCAGAGTTTGAAAACTCTTCTCACACTCCTCTGACCACACGAATGGTGTGTTCTTTCTTAACAGCTTCGTCATTGGTCCTGCTATCTTGGAGAATCCTTCAATGAATCTCCGATAGTATCCTGCCATTCCTAGGAATCCTCGGATTTCCTTGACAGTCTTGGGTGCTTCCCATTCTAGAACTGCTGCTACCTTGCTCGGGTTAACAGCTATTCCATCCTTGCTAATGACATGACCAAGAAATTCCACTTGATCTAGCCAAAATTCACACTTGCTGAATTTGGCATAGAGTTGATGTTCTCTTAGTGTTTGCAACACTAACCTCAGATGTTCAGCATGTTCTGCTTTGTCTTTAGAATAGATCAAGATATCATCAATGAATACGATAACAAACTTGTCTAGATATGGCATGAAAATCTTATTCATGAGATTCATGAAAATTTCTGGGGCATTGGTTAATCCAAAAGGCACTACAAGGTATTCATGATGTCCATACCTTGAGACAAAGGCGGTTTTCGGAACGTCTTCCTTCTAGATCTTAATCTGATGATAACCGGACCTTAGATCAATTTTGGAAAAGACTCCCGCGCCTCTAACTTGATCAAATAGATCTTGTATTCTAGGAAGTGGATACTTGTTCTTGATTGTGACGTTATTCAAATTCCTGTAATCTCCGCACATCCTTCTACCTCCATCTCTTTTATCTACGAAGATCACAGGTGATCCCCATGGTGAAACACTCTCTTGTATAAATCCTTTCTGTTCCAAGTCATCCAATTGCTCCTAAGTTCCTTCAACTCTTTAGGCCCCATCTTATATGGTGCTTTAGCAATTGGAGCTGTTCCTGGAATTAGGTCGATAGTGAATTCTATCTCCCTATCTGGTGGCATTCCTGGTAATTCCTTAGGAAACACATCCTGGAATTCATTTACTATAGGTATATCTTCCAACTTCACCTCCTTCATGCTGTTCAGCTGTAGCTCAACTTCGATCTGTGTATGCTTGTCTCCTTGGTAGATCATTCTACTACCATCGGGGCTTTTCAAAGATACAGTCTTGTTCACACAGTCGATCAATGCTCCATTAGCTTCTAACCAGTTCATACCAAGAATGACATCAATGTCCTTCATCGGTAAAATGAACAGGTCTGCGTCGAATGCGCACTTATTGATCATGATGACTTGTTTTTGTTTGGTATGGGTTACTACTATCGTTCCCCCCGCAGAAAGTATGGTTATGGGTGTTTCTAACTTAGTGCAACTAATCCCATGTTTGATGATGAATTGCTGAGAAATGAATGATGTAGTTGCACCAGTATCAAAAAGTACTTTGCCAGGATGAGTGAGTATCTGGAGCGTACCTATCACTGCCTGATCGGAGTTGACCACCTCCTCCAGGCTGGTACAGTTCAATTTGCCGAAGGGTTTCCTGTTCTTCCAGTTCCCTCCGTTGTTTCCTCCTCGGCTTCCTCCTCCTCCTGACTGACCTCCTCCAGTATTTCTCTTGGGGCAGTCCTTCAGCATGTGCCCCTCCTGGCGACAACCAAAGCATATTATCCTTGGCTTCTTGCAATCCTTGGCAAAATGCCCTGGAAGTCCACAGCTTCGGCAAGTCACTTGATTTGCAGTCTGGAATGCTTGGTTCCTCCTGCTACTGTAGTAGTAGTAGTTGTTGTTGTTGTACCTTGGCTTGAAACTCAAGCTGGTATTGGGCTTACTGCTGACAAACCTCTTAGGCTCAAACTTGGCCTTTTTCGTCTTCTCTTCCAGCAGCTGTTTGAAGTCATCTTCAAGAGTGATGGCTGCATCCACCAACTCTTGGAATTCCGTCGCTCTCATCATTCGGAGCTGTACCTTGAACTGGGGACTTAACCCCCACAAGAACCTCTTCTTTTTCTTGTCCTCGGTGTTGACTTCTTCAACAGCGTACCGGGAAAACTTTGAAAACTCCCTGACATAAGTCAGGAAAGCTTTATCCTTCTGCTCGAGACTTTCAAATTCTCGACGCTTCAGTTCCACTATGCTTTCAGGGACATTGGATTCCCTGAACTTCCTTGCAAATTCCTCCCAGGTGAATACTTTTCCAGCCGGATAAACGGCTACGATGTTGTCCCACCATGATGCGGCAGGTCCACACAACAAGTGTGTAGCATAACGGACCTTCTCCAGGTCGTTGCAACCAATAGTATTGAGCTTTCGCTCAGTGTCCATAAGCCAGTCTTCCGCGTCCATTGGCTCGGGCGCGTATGCGAAAGATATAGGCTTGGTGTTCTGGAAGTCTGATAAGGTGACTCCCTGATTCTCGGGTCTCTCCACCCTGTTCTGTTGCAGCAGCTCCTGGAAGAATTTATTCTGCTGCTCCAACGTTACACGTTGTCTCTCTTCCACCATCTGCATGTACTGGACGAAATTCTGCTGCGTCATGGGTGGTGGTGGTGGTGGAAACTGATTCCTGGCTGCTTCGTTAGCCTCTTCCTTCTATTTCACCTCGCGCTCCATGCGTTGCGCTTCTGTCTCCTCTCCTACCGGTCCCGACATAACCCCCTAGTTCTGCAACACAAGATGATACTCATAATTACTCCATGCGCAAGTTTTCTGAGCTCAACTTTGTGCACAGAACTAGTCACGCAATGGAAATCAAGAAGCAAATCCGAATCATACAAAACATATACCATGTATATACATACTTAAGTGGTCTTATTACAATACTCAAGTCGATGTGAGTATGCAAAATCACTTATTAAAGTATATGTACAAATTTCTACAAATATTACACACTACAATACACGTGGTACTTGTGTATTGTAGTCTTGCTTCTGATGAGGTCTAAAACCCCGTGTGTGGCCCGATCTCGCGGATTGACTTCGAAACCAAGGGGGAAGATGGGAAAACGCGAGGAACACGAAGAACACGGCGATGAACACGAGGAACTCCGAGACTCACGCACACACACACCCCGATACACCCGATGCTTACCTCCGTGGCTCGATGGACCACGCCAATAGAATCACCCGGAAGAGGCACGCGGCAGAATTCCCGGTGAGAGATTGGGATTGGAGAAGAAGAGCTTGGTGAGGGAGAGAGAGTATCTTGTACTAGAATCTCACTCAACAAGTTCCAAATCAACAACCAAGGTGCCTTGATTACAGAGGGATGATACCCAAGGGAGACTAAGCTCAAATTTAGGTTTGAGTTCAAAACAAGTCTAAAGAGCTAAAGGGGCGTCCTGGGGGTATTTATAGTCTTACAAGGCGTCATGGGCCGAAAAGGTAAGTTCGGGCCGAAATTATAACTTAAGTCGTGCAGGCCGGTCAGGAGGCCGGTCAGACCGGGCCTGTGACCGGGCTGGCCGGTCAGGGGGCCGGTCGACCGGGCCTGTGACCGGGCAGTCCGGTTTCAGACCGGGCCTGGGACCGGGCGGCGACCGGACGAGGCTCCAAGTCCCCTGGATGGCGCCGGATGTCACGAGCGCAAATCCCGGTTGCTGACCGGGCGGTCCGGTCAGGAGGCCGGTCAGACCGGGCTGTGGACCGGGTGATCCGGTCAGGGAGCCGGTCGACCGGGTTCTGGACCGGCCGTCCGTCTTCTCTTCCTTGCGCTCTTCGGGCGACTTCCTGTCCAGCTCCATGTCCATCTTCATGTCCATCTGCTCCTCTCCTCCCTTTGACCATGGCGTATCCTCCTCTTGGTGACCTTGATGCTCCTTGTACCTAATGACACATAACACGTCGGCATGAGGTAGCAATCCATCCAAAGGTGTACCAAGATCAAGGGTGGTGAGGAGCGAGTTCACCTCATCATGTAGTGCTTTGACTCGGGCTCGTGTCATCGGTCCACTTGGGGGACTTGCTGGTCTTGGTGTGGAGGTGACCGAAGGCCACCCCGCATCATCTCCCCCCCCTTGGGAAAGAGTCGTCCTCGACTCTTGTTCCTCTCCATCTTCATGATATGGCGACAAGTCCGCAACGTTGAAGGTGTTGCTCACCAAGTACTTGGAGGTGGGAATGTCGATGACGTAAGCGTTGTTGTTGATGCGTTTGAGAACCTTGAAGGGGCCATCTCCCCTTGGCTTGAGCTTGGAGTTGCGCTCACGAGGGAACCGTTCCTTCCGGAGGTGGATCCAAACGAGGTCTCCTTCTTGAAATATCCTTTCCTTCTTCTTGGCGTTGAGGCGGGTAGCTTGACGAAGCACATGTTCTTGTATGGTTGCCCTTGTCTCTTCATGTAGTTTCTTCACGTCGGCGGCGCGCTTGGCGAAGTCCATGTTCGTCCGCTCATGAAGGGGAAGTGGTAGTATGTCGAGAGGCGTGAGCGGCTCGAACCCGTAGACGACCATGAATGGGCTCCTTGATGTAGTCGAGTGCTTGGCGCGGTTGTAGGCGAACTCCGCGTGTGGGATGCATTCCTCCCATGACTTCAAGTTTTTCTTCACGAGGATGCGTAGGAGGGTGGAGAGGCTTCGATTGACCACTTCCGTTTGGCCGTCCGTTTGCGGGTGCGATGATGATGAGAATAAGAGCTTCACTCCAAACTTTGCCATGAGCGTCTTCCAAAGATAACTCATGAACTTGACGTCTCGATCCGACACAATGCTTTGTGGTACTCCATGTAGGCGAACGATTTCCCTGAAAAACAATGAAGCAATGTGTGAAGCATCGTCGCTCTTATGGCAAGGGATGAAATGAGCCATCTTAGAGAATCTATCTACTACCACGAATATAGAATCATGACCATACTTAGTGCGAGGCAAGCCTAAAACGAAATCCATGCTAATATCGGTCCATGGTGCATGTGGAATAGGCAATGGGGTATAAAGACCATAGGGGTTGGAGGTAGACTTAGCTTGTAAGCATGTGGTGCACCGGCGGCAAAGGCGTTCGACGTCGCGGTACATTCTCGGCCAATAGTAGTGGGTTGAGAGCATGGCATATGTCTTCTCTCGACCAAAGTGACCCATAAGACCTCCTCCATGAGACTCTTGCAAAAGCAATTTTCGAAGCGAAGACTCGGGAATGCAAATCTTGTTAGCTTTGAACAAATAGCCATCATGCAAATAGAAATCATCCACTCCCCGCTCAACGGAGCACTTCTCAAAAATGGGAGCAAAGAAAGAATCGGAAGGATAGAGTTCTTTGATCTCTTCAAGTCCCAAAACATGAAAATCCAAACGAGTTAGCAAAAGGGTGTTTTTGCGGGAAAGAGCATCCGCCACAACATTGTCCTTGCCCTTCTTGTATTTTATCACATATGGGAAGGACTCAATGAACTCGACCCATTTTGCATGTCGTTTGTTCAAGTTGTGTTGGCTTTTCAAATATTTCAAGGACTCATGGTCGGAATGAATGATAAACTCTTTTGGCCAAAGATAATGTTGCCAAACTTCAAGAACACGAACCAAAGCGTAGAGCTCCTTGTCATATATAGGATAGTTGAGGCGTGCGCCATCCAACTTCTCACTATAGTATGCCACGGGTTTGCCCTCTTGCATAAGAACACCACCGATACCAAGCCCACTTGCATCACACTCAATCTCAAAAGTTTTGGCAAAATTTGGAAGAACAAGAAGTGGAGCTTCGGTAAGGCGTTTCTTCAACTCATCAAAAGCATTTTGTTGGGCCTTGCCCCAAACAAACGGAACATTCTTCTTGGTAAGCTCATTCAAAGGGCAAGCAATGGTGCTAAAGTCTTTGACAAAGCGGCGGTAAAACCCGGCAAGTCCATGGAAGCTTCGGACTTGGCCAACATTTGTAGGGGTAGGCCAATTATGGATGGCCTCCACCTTGGAAGAATCAACTTCAATCCCATTAGCGGAAACCACAAAACCAAGAAAAACCAATTTGTTTTGAGCAAATGTGCACTTGGGGAGGTTAGCATAAAGCTTTTCATGGCGCAAGATGCACAAGACTTCTCTCACATGTTGCACATGGTCCTCGAGGTTTTTGCTATAAATAAGAATATCATCGAAGTAGACAACCACGCTCTTGCCAATGAGAGGACGCAAGATGTGATTCATGAGGCGCATGAAAGTAGATGGTGCATTGGAAAGACCGAAAGGCATAACGAGCCATTCATAGAGACCAAGTTTGGTCTTGAATGCCGTTTTCCATTCATCACCAATAGCCATGCGGATTTGATGGTAACCACTACGCAAATCGACTTTAGAGAAAATCGTGGCACCACTAAGTTCATCAAGCATGTCATCTAAACGCGGAATGGGATGGCGGTAACGGACGGTAATGGCATTGATGGGGCGACAATCCATACACATCCGTTGCGTCTCATCCGGTTTAGGCACAAGGATCACGGGAACCGCACAAGGGCTAAGGCTTTCACGGACATACCCTTTGGCGAGGAGATCTTGAATTTGACGGTTGATCTCCTTGGTCTCTTCGGGGTTGGTGCGGTAGGCGGCACGGTTTGGGAGCGGAGCGCCGGGTATGAGGTCGATGCGGTGTTCTATGCCGCGGAGTGGTGGTAGTCCATGAGGAAGCTCGTCGGGGAAGACGTCTCGAAATTCCTGCAAAAGAGACAACAAAGACGGAGGAATGTTGGTTAAGTCGTTAGTCTCCGACGCGGGTCCCTTGCATATGAGCACATAGTGCAATATGGTGGATGGGTTCTCTTGAAGCTCTCTCCACTCACTCTTGGTGGCTAGAAGGACACTCTTGGGCTCACTCATGTATGGCTTGTGGCGCTCACTCTCTTTATGGTGGGTCGCTCCCTCTCCTCTCATCTCACTATGGATGCGGAGTTGTGCCCTCGCTAAAGCCTTCGCATTATCCGCGATGATTTGGCTAGGAGTCATCGGGCGCAACTCGAACTTCTTGTCGTTGACCTTGAAGGTGTATGTGTTGGATAGTCCATCATGTATAGCCTTCTTGTCATATTGCCAAGGGCGGCCAAGCAACATGTGGCACACCGTCATGGGTACCACGTCACACTCGATGGTGTCCTCATAAGGGCCGATCTTGAAGTTGACGGTGACGGTATGTTGTATCTTGACGTTGCCCTTGTCACTCAACCATTGGATATGGTAAGGGTGAGGATGCTTGCGGAGAGTGAGGTGGAGCTTCTCACACAACTCGGTGCTCGCAAGGTTGTGGCAACTTCCACCATCGATGATGACCTTGATAGACTTGCCACCAATTCCGGCACGGGTTTGGAAGATGTTGCACCGTTGTTCTTCCATATCATGGGGTTGTGTGGTTAGCACCCTTGTGACCACAAGTGAGGGACTTGGGTCATGCTCACATAAGAGAGGATCTTCTCCACTATCTTGCTCATAAGCTTCTTCACTTGCCACGGCGGCTTGCACAAGGGCTTCATATTCATCCTCATCAAGAGTCTCGATGTCACCATTCTCCATAGTGATCATGACCTTGGTGTTCTTGCACTCAAACGATTTGTGACCTTGGGTGCCACACTTGAAGCAAGTGACACTAGAGGGTCCCGTGGATGCCTTAGAGGAGGCGGTGGAGGAGACCGTTTGCTTCATGCGACTTTGGATAGTCGTCTTCTTGGACGGTGTAGAGGATGCGTCGGCCTTGGCACTTGTAGCATAAGGAGTTGATGTAGTAGGAGGAGTCGATGTAGCGAGCTTGGAGGAGAAATAGGACTTGGCCTTGGAGTACTTGATGTCCTCAATCACTTGGCGCTCGGCCTTCGATGCTTGGTGGACTAACTCAACCATGTTGGAGTAGGGTTGGAACTCGACAATTCTCTTGATAGGATAAGTAAGGCCATTGAAGAAACGAGCAATTGTTTGTTCTTCGGACTCTTGGATGTTGGCTCGCATCATAGTGAGCTCCATCTCCTTGTAGAACTCCTCAATGGTCTTGGTGCCTTGCTTCAACTTTTGGAGCTTGTTGAAGAGGTCGGTCATGTAGTGTGCGGGGACAAAACGAGCATGCATCTCCTTCTTCATATCTTCCCAAGTGTCAATTGGAGGTTCACCCTTCTCTTCTCGGAGAGTGAGGACTTGCTCCCACCAAGTGTTGGCGTAGTCTTCAAACTCGAGTGATGCCATAGCCACTTTCTTGGCACCGGAGTAGTTGTGGATGCGGAAGATCTTGTCCACCTTGAGTGCCCATGAGAGGTAAGCTTCGGCGTCGTCTTCACCTTTGAACTTGGGCATGTTGAACTTGAGCTTGCCATACATGTTCTCTTCATCCTCCAAGTTTCTTCTACGAGGAGGGGCGCCGTCAACTCTTGCGGCTAGAGGTGGAATAGGAGGTCTTCTACGGCCAACCATAGCATTGGGTTGGTGGTGGAGTTGAACACTTGCTTCACTTGGTTCACGGTGAGGATGTGGTTGAAGATCTTGTCGCGGTTGAGGACGATGCTCAATGTTGGGTCTCTCATCTTGATCATGGTGAGGCTCTCCTCGTCCACGTTGGTCATGGTGAGGGTGGCGACGAAGATCTCGCCGAGGTGGATCTTGAGGATCTTGGTCTTGTGGATGGCCATCACGCCCATGGTGAGCATGGCGATCCGCTTGGTGACGATCTTGTTGAAGGCCTTGAGCTTGTGGAGGACGCTCATGTGGACGAGCATGGCGATGTATTTCTCCACGCCTAGAGTTGGAGCGGGAGTCTTCATGACGAGCATGTGAGCGATGAGGTCGATGATGGTCTTCACGCCTTGAGGAGGAGCTTGGGGACGAAAGGCCACCATGAGAGTAATGGTCTTCATGCCTTGAGGAAGAGCTTGATGAAGAGGACGTAGAACGGTGTCGACGATGGCGACCCAAGTTGGTGATGGCGCGCTCGAGGCTATCCATGCGCCGCTCCATGTTGGCATCATTGGCCGCCATTTGGCCATTCAAGTTGTCCGTAGCTTCACGAAGAAGGGCCAAGTCTTGGTTGACGGTGGAGAAGTTGTGAGCCACCTCATTGTATTGCTCATCGATGCGCGTCTCGAAGAGAGAGAGTTGCTCCTTGAACTCTTGTCGTTGCGTCCATAGGTTGTGTTGAGTAGCCAACCTCTCGGTGTTGCGAAGGATCTCTTCATCCCTATTGGTATCTCCGGTCCTATCCATGATGCAAAGACAAGAACTATGTTGTGTATGTTAGTGGAAGGAGACTACCTCGTACCCTTACCAAGGTAAGATAGTATTGAGGCAATCCACCAAACCGAAAGCAAGATCAAGTGTATCGGGGACACACGCAAAACCACACGCAAAAGCTAGCAAATATGGTGTTAGGCGAGTGTAGTGGAAAGCCAAAAGACAAATCCAAGATCGAGTATGTTGTTAAAAGTGGGTAAAGTCCAAAAATCCAAATGTCAATGTGAAGATCACTATAAACACGGAAAAAGTTGTGGAACACACACACGAGATAAGCGGGGTTAGTGCAACCAAAAGTGAGCGGAAAAGTGTATGTATAAGTGCTCGGTGTCACACTAACACAAGGAGAGCCAAAGCTTTGGTTGCAAAGGAAGAGACAACAAGATTCACACGTGGCCTCTCTTCTCCTATCTCTCTTTGCTTAAAAGCTTTTTCTCTTTTGTATATGGCGGCACTTGCACTCGTTTGTATCTTTGGTGGCACGTGGACACTTTTGTGTATATGGGCGTATGGATGTATGGATGTATGGATGTATGGTGCTACTCGCACTCTTTTTGTGTTTTTGGGGCTTTTTGACGCACTATGTTAGCGTTAGCCTCGCTTTTGCTATCTTGCCACACGAGTGTTTGCTTGGGTGCCTAACTCAACGCGACACACACACCTCACAATGCGGGGCCACGTGCAATGTCTCGCAACACTAAACAAGCAATGCTCGATGGGATAGATCGCAAAAGGAAGAGGGGTTACAAGGTGACCTGCAAGTTATACCTGCGATGGTGGTGGTGGTGGTGGTGGTGGTGGTGGTGGAGATCGCCGGATGTCGAGGTCGAAGGGGGCGTTGCGTCGCCCGGTCGGAGGCCCGGTTGGACCGGGTTCTGGACCGGCTTGCCCGGTTTGCCGCCCGGTTGACCGGGTGCTGGGCCGGCTCGGCCGGTTGTGGGCCCGGTTGACCGGCTGCTCAACCGGATTTCGCGGGATGAACTTTCTCTCTCCTGTTCTTCACGAAAACCAAACCAAATCGACCAAATCGAGGGGAAACGATGGAATTGGAGGCTAAAAGTTGGGGAAATAGTAGATCAAGCACAACAACACCAGATCCAAGGACCAAAACCACTCAAAACGCAACCAAATCACAGATCGGTCAAGAGGCAATTTAGGGCTATTTTTTGG
Source organism: Lolium perenne (assembly GCF_019359855.2). Lineage (NCBI taxonomy): Eukaryota > Viridiplantae > Streptophyta > Magnoliopsida > Poales > Poaceae > Lolium > Lolium perenne. The sequence goes on from NC_067244.2 coordinate 49,943,032, forward strand.
GGATTTTTTTGGAAAATTTCTAGGAACGAAATCGGGTGGGTGGGAGGTCAAATCCGCGGTAACCAAGAGCTGCTGATACCATATGATGAGGTCTAAAACCCCGTGTGTGGCCCGATCTCGCGGATTGACTTCGAAACCAAGGGGGAAGATGGGAAAACGCGAGGAACACGAAGAACACGGCGATGAACACGAGGAACTCCGAGACTCACGCACACACACACCCCGATACACCCGATGCTTACCTCCGTGGCTCGATGGACCACGCCAATAGAATCACCCGGAAGAGGCACGCGGCAGAATTCCCGGTGAGAGATTGGGATTGGAGAAGAAGAGCTTGGTGAGGGAGAGAGAGTATCTTGTACTAGAATCTCACTCAACAAGTTCCAAATCAACAACCAAGGTGCCTTGATTACAGAGGGATGATACCCAAGGGAGACTAAGCTCAAATTTAGGTTTGAGTTCAAAACAAGTCTAAAGAGCTAAAGGGGCGTCCTGGGGGTATTTATAGTCTTACAAGGCGTCATGGGCCGAAAAGGTAAGTTCGGGCCGAAATTATAACTTAAGTCGTGCAGGCCGGTCAGGAGGCCGGTCAGACCGGGCCTGTGACCGGGCTGGCCGGTCAGGGGGCCGGTCGACCGGGCCTGTGACCGGGCAGTCCGGTTTCAGACCGGGCACAGGGACCGAGCGGCGGCCGGACGAGGCTCCAAGTCCCTGGATGGCGCCGGATGTCACGAGCGCAAATCCCGGTTGCTGACCGGGCGGTCCGGTCAGGAGGCCGGTCAGACCGGGCTGTGGACCGGGTGATCCGGTCAGGGAGCCGGTCGACCGGGTTCTGGACCGGCCGTCCGTCTTCTCTTCCTTGCGCTCTTCGGGCGACTTCCTGTCCAGCTCCATGTCCATCTTCATGTCCATCTGCTCCTCTCCTCCCTTTGACCATGGCGTATCCTCCTCTTGGTGACCTTGATGCTCCTTGTACCTAATGACACATAACACGTCGGCATGAGGTAGCAATCCATCCAAAGGTGTACCAAGATCAAGGGTGGTGAGGAGCGAGTTCACCTCATCATGTAGTGCTTTGACTCGGTCTCGTGTCATCGGTCCACTTGGGGGACTTGCTGGTCTTGGTGTGGAGGTGACCGAAGGCCACCCCGCATCAGCTTCCCTTGGTGGTCTCTAGTCGATCTTCACTCCCGGTACATCCCAGGCTTCCATCCGGTCGAACGTGTCGTCCTCCTGACAAAACCTGGAACATAAGGCCTCCCCGTCGGCTGGTAGTCGGAATCAGATGATGATCCTAGGGAGAAATCAGTGTTCACGAACTGGTCATTCAGTGCATCATAGTCCACCCATCGGGTGTACTCCCCTGTGCCTGCACCATAGGTATTTCCAACATTCGTATCCGACTCAACCTGTTTCGGATACCCTCCATCTTCTTCCCCATTCCACGGATAACTCTGGTGCTGGGTCGTGGCGTCCTCATTCATCTCCCCGTCATAATACACTGAAGTACTATGAGTTCCAGTATCAGACCCCCAACGCCAACCCGTGGAGTTCTCTATAGGAGTCACGGAACGCTGATTGTTTCTGGATTCCTCTCCACCCTCATATCCTCTATAGGAACTACTAAGATAGTTCCCAGGTGTAATGGGTGTAGTTTCTCATTCAGGGTGGTCAATACTAATGTAGTCACCAGCTGAGTAAACTGGTGTGTGCACCTCGTTCCCCATAGGTTCCTTCCCCTTAGTCTCCTCCTTGGGTTCAGTAAACTCCTCTAGCATTGTATCAATTGCTCCCGTCAAATGACAGTTCAACTGAAAGAACAATGATAGTAAGTTGCGGCTATTTTGTCCATGTATTTTGCGGGTTCTGCTGGTTTGCGTTTTGCATATTTGAAGTGGTTAAGCATGGGATCGTCTTCCTCCTCCATATGAGGAATGTGTGTGAATTCGGAACCCATAAGCTCTTTCGTCTTATGCTCCCGAATATCGGTTATGGCTCTCATAACGGCTATATGGTAGGCTGTGTTGATAGTTCTGGCCTCACCTGCTGGCATTACTACGCTCATTCCCAAAGATTCGGGAAGTCGTAGCCCTACCCTACACTTTGCCAATACAGTACCATCGTAGTACATGTATTTCTTTACTTGGATCTGGGGATCACACCCAAATTCAAGTAACATGGCACGAAGAATATCTGCGAGTCCTCCTTCATATTCACTCAGTAATGAATCCATCACTTTCACGTTTCGTCCCGGACGTGAACTTGCCATTGTTGGCTGTAGAAATAGAAAGAATATAAGATTAGTAATAATGCATCATAATAGAGATAATAAAGAATTTTCGCACTAAAAGATATGATTGTTGTATTCTCAATTGAATATATACCATATTTTTAGAGAATTCTTTACTAGTCCTATTTGAGTCCTAACGTTCGGTCCCATTTACTAGGTTTCAACCTAAGGTCAAAGCTTTTTCTCTGATACCAACTGTGGTGACCCTGCATACTACTGCATGTTGTAGTATGCCAGTCGTTGATATAACATTCACGAAGTACCATTCCGCAAATATTACATCCCTCAGAGTAGTACAACAGAACATAGCAGGTCCATAACTCATTCATTTATTATTACAAGCATAATACACATATCGTCTCGGAGCTCCTCTTGGGTCCTAAGAGGGATACTCCTGGGTTCGAGGCGAACCAAACTTAACTTACAATATAGAAGTTTTACTAAGTTATACATTTATTCTCTCGAGCAGTTAAATATTAAGAGTTCGTGCTGCTCGGCTATTACTACTACTCGATGCTTCTAGGCTTGATCTCCTCCGGAAGCCTCCCCGGTTCCGTAGACTATAAGGTAGTCTACGCCTTCAATACCTCCAGAGAGGTCTGGTTCTTCATAGCCGATGATCTCGGCTCCTTCAGGATTGTCGTAGTCCTCCTCCAGACGATTCAGACAGTCTAAGTAAGGGATTTAAGAGTGGGATGAGTACGAGCGTACTCAACAAGTTCATTATAGATAAGAGGTGTTTAATGCACTAGCTACGATATTAGACCAGAAAGTCTAATACCAATGCAGGTTTTGATAAACATTTCTTCAAGAGATTGCTTTTATTTCAAAGAGCTATGTCCGTCAGCCTTCACCGGTTTACTAGAACTTCATGGAGCTCCTTTCCGGCCGCGTTCGCGATTCCATATCCGGAACGAGGGAGTGACAGGTCACGGTTCTTTACACTCTGCAGAGGTGTGTTGCTTTACCCATAAGAGATCTTAACCTTGGTGCCAACCGGGCAGCTTTCCCGTCCACACTTCCTATGGTGTGAGGCCCGGTATAAGGTCTAGCCAATCATGTTCCTCCGCTACCTCGAACACCCACCCTCTGTTGCATGCCCCGACCCTGGGTCCACGCCGGTCCCATTATTCCCGTAGATTTCAGGGTGGACCCCGACCACGACGTCAATGCAGGGCTCTACCATACATTCCTACGCCGGTAGCTACAACCCATCATAGACCACAATACCGTGGGGACTTAAGGCTTCCCCAGCCTACCGCTTGTTCTTCGGGCGACAAGTGTCTACGGACAATGCCGTGGGAACTTAAGGCTTCCCCAGCCTACCGCTCGCCCCCGACAGATACAAGTGTCTACGGTAAAGCGCATCCGTTGATGAACGAGAGGTGGAAACACTTTTGACTACTCCGTCCTACTCCGGATCTTATGGTTAACACGGGTATTACGGCACAAGAATCACTGGCGACATTTGTTGTTTAATCCTAGATGGATATAAACCCTTGCAATGGAACCTCCACCATATCAACACAATCCATGGTTCCATTGCCAACCACATAGTCATATTCATAGTTATGAAAATAGTGGTTTTGGTTTTTTATGCAATAGTGGTAATCATAGTACTTTGCAAGTAATTTGATAAAGATACTCAAATGACATGAGCAAGTGATGAACTTGCCTGAACACTGCAAAGTTTTGCAGTTGGATGGTGTGGACTGACCCTTGTCCTCTGGTTCTGAAAAATAGCATCATTGTCCGATAAGGGCAATGGTTAAAGAAGCAATTATGCATGATTCCAGTTTTAGGGTTTGTTCCCCCCTTCCGATGACATTATTATTTCATGTAAGAGGTTAATACTAAGATTGATTTGGAGATACTCTATTTAAAGTAAATTTACAACCTTGAAATGTTGTCAAGGTGTTTTTAAAGTCCAAATGTATTAATGGACTTATTTTCATTATTGAAAATAATATGTGTGATTTAAATGATTATTTAAATCATCAAATTAAGACTTATTCTTAGTTGACTTCAAAAATTCCCTTTGACATTTTATTTGGATAGAGAATTTTATGCTGATCAATTTTCATATTTTTAATTATTTTTTTAGAGCTTTTAAACATTTCTTATGAAATTTCAAAGTTTCTGTATTTAAATGATTTTGTGAAATGACCATAATGCCCCTGGGCCCACCTGTCAGGGTGGCCCAGTGGGTTAGGTCGCACCCGAGCCACTCTGTTGGCTCGGTCGGCCCACTCGCTCGCTCCTCTCTCCTCGCACCGAAACCCTAATCCCCTTCTCCTCTCTGGCGATTCCCTCGTCGCCGCCCCCTTCTCTGAATTCCTCCGGCCTACTCAGGCCGTCGCCGCCAGCGAGATCAGGTGGATCTGAACCGCCTTTCGACGGTGGACACGGTGGTCTGCGTCGATCTGGGATTCGTCCCCGCCACCGCGCCGCCCCAACTCGCCTGCAACCCTGGCCGCAAGGATTCATGGCGAAGCGCCGCCCGCCGGCGCCCCTGATGCTGCGATGTTGTCGCGCCTGGCCATGGTGGTGCTGGGCGCGGCGGCGCTGCCATGCCTCCGGTGTGTGCCGCCGTGGTCGCCATGGCCGCGTTTTTTCGCCCGCGTCACCTGTAAGTGCTCCTCGCCTCCCCTTCTCTGCTATCTGTGCTACCTCCTCCTCCTATTCGTCTAGCTCCTCCGCTGGCTTGCTCTCCCTGTGGAGAAGCTAGCCGTGTAGATGTACTGCTGCGGCTATGCTCCTGTGGCCTTACTCGATTGCTGCTGTGCTTGTGCTGCCGCCTCCCTGTGCTTCTATTCTTGATGCTATTCTTGCCAGTTACTCCAGTATATTCATATATGTTGCCCTGGCTTGATTGCAGTGTGCAATTCTTGCAAATTTGCAAGAGCCAGTGCCCTTGGGTGCTCTTCAGTGTGCTATAATTCATAGACATGCTCCCTTGAGCATGCTTGTGGGCTAGACAACACCATCCCTTGATGGTGTGCTAATGCATACAATTATATATCATGTATTTGATTGTCTGCTATGCCATTGTTCCTGTTCTGTGGCCATTTAATTTATATGATTAATGTGTTGGTGCTAGGCTTGGCTCTAGCATGCTCTGTCAAGCCCTGATGATCTTATGATCATCAGTTGCTTGGTGGATGGTTGTTGTTTCATGCTTGTGTCTAGATGGTGCTCTCCTGGTGTCTGTGATATACACTGGCTTGTGTTGGTATACCTTTGTGTTTGCTCAAGCCTCTGCTACTGTCTGCAATGATCCATTGGATCATCTGATAGACCTGGTGCATAGCTTACTTCTCTGTTTCATTTATCTGTGTAGCTTTCACTACTAGGAAAAGGCCTACCGCCGGCGAACCTAAAAGGCCCATTGCCGGCGCACCACGAGCCCGCCGATGCGAACGCGCCGGTGATAAATGGCCACTACCGGCGCACCAGGCAGTGCGCCGGCGATATGTCAGCTACTGCCGGCGCACCACCCAAGCTTCGCCGGCAAAGCGAAATTCCACCGGCGCACCTGCAGCTGCGCCGGTAGTAGGTCTTCCAGCACTGGCGCATGCCACGTCCGCCGGTAGTAGGGCATTTAGGTGCGCCGGTAATTATATTCGAAAATTCATTTTACAGCTTTTTTTCTAGCATATTACAATACATATTTGACAGCAGTATATATTTACAACGCAGTTCATATTTAGACAGCATTACATGCAATATGAGAAGCACATAGAGAGCCAAGTTTCATTTCGGTATCAATACACAATTACGCAAGTCTCGTTCCGGAATGTGTTGATTCATACAACACATGTGCATATGCAACACCGAACGACGAAGTTTCACAAAGTTAGAAGTCTCGGTACATAGTCGTCACAAGTATCATCATACACCTCACAATGTAGGTCCTAACCTAAACTACAATCACATAGAACATGACCAACATGGTCATGATGACCATCATCAAGAAGGCCATGGTCTTCATCCGGTTCCTCCTCATGTCCCTCATCTCTCCCGCTAGATAACGGGCGTATCTTCCTTCCGCCTCCACCCTAGTGGGGTATCCCTTGTAGCTGTTGCCGCTGAAACGGTGCACCTGTCTCCGACAGTCCTCCCAGTCGTCGTAGACTCCAGGAACCCTCCCCTTGTACACGACATATGTCGTCGGCATCTCCATTCACAAGACAAGTAAAACGTTAGTACCAATGCAATGAACAAGTGCCAACTTAAATAAGAGACAAGTAGTATGAACTAAATAGCATGTGCCTCATACTTTGTTGGTCGAAATAAATAATAACATACAGGGATGGGGTCAGTGAGGCTAGGTAGGATGCACAATAGATTGATATTTGTGGCCATCACACCAAGCCTCACTAGCCCCACCCCGGAGTGTACAAGTGACCGAACATTTTAATCATCGGCCAATGCAATTAAGAAGTGCGAACTCAAATAGAAGACAAGTAGTACGAATTAAATAGCGTGCCTCATACTTTGTCGGTCGAAACAAATATTAACATCCAGGGATGGAGTCAGTGAGGCTAGGTAGGATGCACAATAGATTGATACTTGTGGCCGTCGCACCAAGGCTCACTGGCTCCACCCCCGAGTGTACGAGTGACCGAACATTCTAATCATCGGCAAACTCCAAATACGAGGCAAGTAGTGGTCGAGTAAATGCAAATAATTATTAAGCTATGTACGCCATAATCTTGAAATATATAGCAAAGTAAATGAAACTATAGACACATGTTCACATGCACATTCATACAACTAAATAAAAGCAACTAGTCGATTCTATGGGAATATATAGCAATTATTACAGTACGGAAGTTCAAGGACATATCGTTTAAGCTTTAACAAGTGTTCCCGTCGTAGGATCAGGTTGTACGCCTAGGGGGGAATGGACGGCAGCCCTCAAGCGAGTTGAACGGCCTCTCATCACGCGACATCTCCAAGTGGGGTTCTATCTCGTCATTAGGTGGTAGACCGTAGCCGTAGAAGAACTCGCCAGACCTATTGTTGACATCCTGCAGGATTATCGTGCAAATGAACTGCTGGATGCGACCCCAGTTCTTTCTAATCTCTCTATCAGGGACATCCGCCATGTTTGCAAACCTGTTTCTGATATTCTCTGGCAGCAACATGTCATCTGCATACTTTATGTACTCCTGCATCTGAAGGATGGCGTACCACGCGTCCATCCCATTGTCGGGTGTCGACTGCCTGAGGCAGGGGAAGTTGATTGTGTGGGTTAAGACCAAGCCTCCTCGGGATTTCCTCTCTACTTTGAGGGGGCCTGCCTTGTTGGCGAAGCCGGTGAGAGCATCATTGAGAAGGGCCTTGATGTGGGTGTAGTCTTTCTTGTGGTCCCTACCCGAGTCGAGATAGACTGCATGCGAGTGTTGCGGGTGCACGACGATGAGGGTGCAGAACTTGTCTCTGCGGAAAACACACGGATTAACCTTTGGAAATGCAAATGGAGATATAGGATAGAATGGTAATGGGGGACTAGCGAGTGATTACTTACTCGGGGAAGTAAGGGATGAGAATGGCGCCCTTTTTAATGTTCGCCAGCATGAAATCCTCGACCTGCTGGGTGGCAATCGCCCGATCCCCAGCGTTGCAGATGATGCTCTCCCGCATATAGAAGGGGTCCATTATCGCGATGGTCGGCGTCTCCTCCTTAACAATGCAGGCGAGACAAGCTAAGAGCAACTAGGCGAACCACACTAAAGTGGAGCGCTTGCATGCGATAGATGCTGAAGATGTCGTTGAACCGGATGAAGCACAAGTCCGCGGGGTACTTCTCGACGAAGTTCATGCCAGTTGGCACCTTCGCCACCAAGAGAGGGTAACCAGGATCTTTTGATTTGAGAAGAAGGTTCTCCACATGCAAGACAGTCTCATGCAAGCTCCTCATATCCGGGGTGAGTTTCTTCACGACATGCTCCGGCAGCATCGGTTGACCCAAGTGATGCAGAGGTCGCCAATTGTTTGGCAACTTGTCAAGGAGTGGGACCTTGTCCTTGGATTTGGCCGCCGCCGCCTTGTCTTGGGCGTCCTTCTTATTTTGCCTCTTCCTCTTCTTGGGTTGTACTGATGGACCCTCCATCGCCGTAGTGGCCGTAGCACGGAGTGTGTTTGGGCTCAACATATTTTTGACGGCGGCGGTGGCGACCTCCTCAGGATTTTCCTCCTCAGCCGTTTCTTGAGAATCGAACAGCTTCTTGGAGCACACATATTTCAAGCCCGGCGCATCCTCATGGACAACTTGTGAAGACGTAGGAATATCCCATTGGAAGTTGTCACGTTCGTATTCCTCGGCCTCTAGCGTAGCTGGCTGTTGTGGTGGGGCGCTGACCTCTGGCGCAGCTGGCCGTTCTGGTGGGGCGATGACCACGGGCGCCGCTGGCTGTCGTGGAGGGACGCTGACATGTGGCGCTGCAAGGTGCTTGTCTTTGCTTGCCGTCGACCCCGAGTAGGTGTTGATCCGAATTAGGGTCTTCGGCCATAGCAGTACCCAACCCTTCAGTGAGGCCAGATTCAACGGGCTATCGTCATCGGCACCATGCGGTTGATTAGGAGGAAACAAATCCTCATAGCCCGGTAACGCCCGATCCACTTCAACCCGGTAAACGTCATCCGCCATATCTCGTGTGTGCCACTTCTTATCCAGGGGCCGAAGGATGGACCCCCTCGCGACGTCTTTGAGTTCGTCGTTTACTCTCATCAAGAAGGTGCATGGCGTCGAGAGCGCCTGCGAGAACATGTGTATGGCGTTAGAGAGAGGGCAAGGATGACGAAACTAATATATTAACTTGATGTACACATTAGTTAATTACCGTGAGGGCGTTGAGCTCAGCTAATGTCGACGGGCCAGCACATGCGGCGGCGGGCATGCAAGTGACGGAGGGGCTGCTACCCGGCATGGACGGTGAATCCCTAGCACCAGCGACATTGCCGGCGGCCGGAGGAGTCTCCATTATAACATTGTCATTGCCGGCGGACGGTGGCACCATCGAGTTGCTGCCGTTGAAGCTAACCACTTGCATTTTCGGGGGGGGGGGGCCTTGTTTGCCACCCTCATACCACGCTTGTAGAGCGTTGAAATCTGCTTGGACTGAAGCGGCGACTTCAGCTTTGACTTCAGGTACGAGTGTAGCTTTGAGTTGCGGTACCAGTTGCGGTACCAAACCAGCTTGGACTTGGGCTAGGATTGACTCCCTCATTTCCTCCGCCTCCCGCTGCTTCCTCTCATTATGCGCATTTTTATCGGCCGCAGACGACAAGCCATAGTGACCATGCTTGTAGCCTGTACCGGCGCCAGCCACACGGCCTCTATGCGGCCTTCTTGTCGGTGAATGCTCATTAACGATGTTTAGCGCCCGTACGAGAGGCTTGTCCCATGCTACCCTGCCCGTCGACGCCTGGGACGAGGAGCCTTCGTCACCTTGAGAAAGTCTTTGTCTTTCTTCTTCCTGCGGAAGAAACGCGAACCATTTAGAAATGTTGCTACTATTATATGAACGATACTTGATCTAATTAAACCGGTAAATTGCTTACCAGTTTTTTCTCCAACGCCAGGACCTTCTGGTCGTTCGTGAACCAAATTATGTCGGTTACGACCTTCGGGTCCGTGATAAGTTCCCCGGTTAGTTTCTTCTTATGGTACCGGGACCTGATGAATCTTCTTTCAAGCGGGTCCTTGTACTTGAGCCAGGGGTTCTCAATGCCGGCATTTACATACGCCTCGTCCTCCTTCGCCCAATAGGGCTCCTTTCCCTCGTACCCACGGCTCCCAAGGTTGTGGTTGCCGATGTTAAGCTCCCGCATTTCCTTCCCCCACAACTTGCGATTCTTGGTTGCTTGTAGCTCTTCATTGGCCACAAAAGCATCAAAGTCCGCCTGGGTGACATGCGGAAAGGCGGAGTGGACCTCTTCGAAACCTTTGCCCTCAGCAATCAGCTTCCGCACCATGTACTTATAGCTGCTGAGGTGTTTGGTGAACTTCAGGAGGGCTTGTGAGTTCACAATGTTGTTGGTTTGATGACTGGAGGCGTAGTCGCCTAGGAACTTGTATCGTGCATGCAACCTCGCAATGAGCTGGGCTCGCAAAGGCGCTTTGCTCTCAGCTCGGAGGTCCGTCTCGTTGAGATTGACGACCTCTCGGAGGATACATGCCAGTTGGTTGCCGTACCCCTTGGCAACATCCTTAGGCTCCACCGGCAAACCACTGGCGGGGTCCACCTCTTTGACTGTGTCTCTGCTGGTGCCGACCGTGTTTTGGCGCCTTGCCTTCCGCGGCCTCTTGGCTCCACTTGTCCCGGTGCCACTACTCCCGGCGGCGCCGCTAGGATCGTCGCCGCTTGTCTCGCCGCCACCCCCGGCGGCGCCGGTTGCCTCATCGCCGCTAGGCTCGTAGGTACTACCCCCGGCGGCGGCGCTTGCCTCATTGCCGCTCGGCTCGTCGGCACTACCCCCAGCGGCATCCTCCATCTCATGGTCCTCGTCGCCGTCAACACCAGCGGCCTCGGCATCCTCCTCCGTCCTAAAGAAGTGCCTATTGTAGTGCTCCTCTAACTCTTCTTGAGACGACATGGTGGCTTGCACTAATAGAAGATGAAAAAGAGTTAGAATTCACGGAAAAATTTGGCATGACCTTTGCTAAAAATTGGTCATGCCGAGTGCTAGAATTGCCGGAACGGAAATGAATCGACATTCCGGCACTCAATAGCAACTCAATCCCTGTAACAGAAATGCAAACATATAAATGCCATAACCATAACCATAACCATCTCCATAACCATGCCATCACCATAACCATCACCATATAAATTACAGTAGCATTTCAGCATATACATTACAGTGGCATTTTGCATCAGCATAAAAATAACACTTGACAGCATCCATTTAAAACCAGAAAAGGAAATATTTGCAACTTAACACTTTAAATCCCATTACTGCTAGCAACTTAGCATTACTGCTTATTTACATAAACAAATGAAATATTTGCAACTTAACACTTTAAATCCCTGGCACCTACTGAGAACCTTGCATACTAGCTACTGCTAGTAAACCCCTGGATCAGTAGCATGCATTACAGTAGCATTACAGTAGCTACTGACTATGTTCTCTGTATTATTTAGCATTTTACACCATAACCAGAATTCAAAAACTAAAATAAAAACCAGAATTCAAACAGTAAAATAAAAACCAGAATTCAAACCATCTTTAGCATTTTACACCATAACCATTTTACATCAACATAGAGAGCTTGTACCCACTTATACAAAATACACTAGGTACCTTATCATTTTGTTTTAAATGAACCAGATAAGGAACATAGCACCAATTTTCATTTTCTTTTAAATGAACCAGAGAAGCTCATGTGTCATTTCTCATTTGTGGATTATCAGAAAGCTCCAATTATAAATCAACTAAATGAATTAATAAGCCTGGTGCGTCGGCAATAAGGCTAGCACAGCTGTAACCTGGACATGTGTTTAGCATGGTATTGTGGGACATGTTTATTTATTTCTTTTCTCTTTATTGTATGTTTCTTTTCTTTTACCCCAAATACTGTAGTATTTTATTTTTCTTATCTTTTCAAGATAATAATGAAGCAATATGCATGAGTTATGTAAAAACATGAAGATATATATATGAGTTATATATACATACACAAAATATTGACCAACACAATATTAATTAGTCATACATAAAATATTGGCCATGACCATATGAGTAGTTATGAATTACACAAAATATGAGTTATAGATTGCAAATAAAGTTTTACATCATCGATTGAGAAGAGTGTTTCGCGTTCTTCTTGCTTTTCTTGCTCGTCGTTGAATAATTTAGCCCCGTGTCGTGACTTCTTCTTTTGAAGGGTCGACCTGACCTCGGTAGCGTGGTCCTGCTTCTTCTTGTGGTGTATGTTGTGTCTTCGTCCTCGGATTCTTCCATCATTGGTCTCCGACTTGTCCTTCGAAGTCTTCCTCGTTGGCGACTCCATCCATTCCGACGATGGTCCTCTTGCCTCTCCTCACGATAACACGGCTAGGCCTGGATGGGTCGGTTATGAAGAAGCATTGGTGCACGTGTTCTGCCAGTACCCATGGCTCATTCTGCGCGGTGGCGTTCGTGGACTTTGATTTGTTGGCTTCGGGTAGAAACATGGTGGTGAAATACCGGTCTTCTTTTCTGACGCTCTTAGCCCATCTGATACGGAACATCGGCACTTTCTCCCCAGCGTAGCTAAGCTCCCAAATTTCCTCGATTCTTCCGTAGTATCTAGTCTTTACGTCACCCGTCCAGGAATCCATCGTTACCCCTGAGTTCTGGTAAACACTGTTCTTGTTTTTTTCTTCCGTGTAGAATGTGTACCCGTTGATATCGTACGCTTGGTAAGTCATGATGTTGGGCGCGGGGCCATGTGACAAGGCCAATACTAGTTTATCCTTGTCAGAATCCATTGGTGGGGGATTAGCATCAATGTGGTCTTTGAACCAGCGCGAAAGAGGAGTTGTGCTCTCTGTATATTTCTGCTTCCGTCATCATCGGCTTGCCACTGTTCTCTATCATGGTTTTGTGCTCTTTCAACCAAGGATCGATCAAGTCAATGTGTTGTAGCGCTACTAAGTTGGCCCGGTCAAAGTCGGAACTCCGACCAGACATGTGCACGTGCAGTTCCTTCCTTCCATTTTTGTGGCCTACTCCCTCGAACCTGCGGAGGTGCTTGTTTTGAGGCAAACCAACAGGGTCCTCGATGTCTAGATAATTCGTGCAGAAAGAGATGCACTCTTCGGTGAGCCAGCCCTGTACGATGCTTCCATCCGGATGTGACCTGTTACGAACGTATCCTTTAATGACCCCATTCATTCTTTCAAACGGCATCATGTTGTGTAAGAATGCCGGCCCTAGACTGACGATATCATCCATAATATGGACCAACAGATGGACCATCACGTCAAAGAATGCAGGCGGGAAGTACATCTCCATCTCACATAGGATCACCACGATCTCTTCCTGGAGCCTTGCGAGTTTCTTCACGCTTATCGACTTCCGAGTTATGACGTCGAAGAAGTTACGAGCCCGATCAGCGTTGCACGGACATGGTCATCCATTATACCTCGGATTGCAACTGGAAGAATCTGCGTCATCATCACGTGACAGTCATGAGACTTCATGCCGCTGAAGTTTCGTTTCTTGGGGTCCATGTATCTGCTTATTAGCCCGGAGTAACCGAAGGGCACTCTGACTCCTACAAGGCAATTGAAAAATTGATCGACCTCGGCCGGACTAAAAGTGAAGCAGGAGGGGGGACAGTAATAGTCTGGCTGCTTAATCCTTTTGCGCTTCTGACCACCGTCCGTCTCCTCCTCCGACTGTCCCTCTTGGGCCGGCGGGATCTGAAGCTCTTCCCTGATGCCCAAAACTTTCAGGTCCTGTCTTGCTTTCGGCCCATCTTTGGTCCGGTCCGGCATGTTGAGAAGAGTGCCAAGCAAGCTCTCGCACACGTTCTTTGAAATATGCATGACATCAAGGCAGTGAGGTGTATCGAGAATTTTCCAGTACGGCAAGTCCCAAAACACGGACCTCCTTTTCCATACACCAATGAGCGGCGTCGTTTCGTTTTTCTTCTTCTTCTCTCCAGGCTTTTGACGAATCTTTCCCGGCGCAGGGCACTCCTTCCAACCTTTCAGTAATGTATCGATCTCTTCGCCGCTCTTCTTACGTGGAGGTCCTCGGGGTTCATTTGTACCATCGAACAGATCTCCACGCTTTCTCCACGGGTCAGTTTTCTGTAGCCACCTTCGATGCCCCATGTAAACTGTTTTCAAAGAGCCGGGATCCTTACCAAGCTGCAAAAACATCGTCTCTTCCATGCACCTGACACATGCCTTGTGTCCATGGCACACCTGGCACGAAATGTAACCGTATCCGAGGTAGTCCTGCACCGTCGTGATCAACGCGGCTCTCAAAGGGAAATATTCTTCCGCGACGGCGTCCCATGTATCTACCCCTTCCTCTGCCCACAACGTTTCAAGCTCCTCCTTTAATAGTTCGAGATACATGTTGATATCGTTTCCTGACTGTGTCGGCCCTTGAATTAGCATACTCATCTGTATGTACTTCCTCTTCATGCACAGCCAGGGCGGGAGGTTGTAGATCCATACAAACACGGGCCATGTGCTATGTATGCTGCTCTGGTTTCCGAACGGATTGAATCCGTCCGTGCTCGCACCCAACCTGATGTTTCTGGGATCTGCCCCAAAACTTCCGAATTCATTGTCTAATGCTTTCCACTGGCTTGCATCCGAAGGGTGCGTCAGCACTGGGTGCTCAATCCGCTCTTTATCATTCAACACTGCCTCCTTTCTTTCTGCGTGCCAGCGCATGAGCTTTGCTTCCTTGCGGTCCGCGTAGAACCGTTGAAGCCGGGGGGCGAGCGGGAAGTATCACACAACTTTCCGAGGAGCTTTCTTCTTCCCTTTCTTGTACCGTTCAGCTTCACACACCGGACATTTGGTCTTGTCCATGTGCTCCTTGCGATACATGATACAGTCGTTGATGCAGGCGTGATACTTTTCGTGGGGTAAGTCGAGAGGGCACGTGATTCTCTTGGCCTCGGCTAGACTACCAGGACACGTGTTCCCGGCAGGAAGGAGATCTTTCACGTATTCCAGGATGTCGTCGACGCTTGTGTCCGTCCATCCGTGTTTCGCCTTCATCTGCAGCACATCGAGAGCTACTCTCAAGCGAGACTCCCCCAACCCGCGACCTGAGTCGTACAACGGAGTATTCGAGTCTATCTCGAGTTGCTCAAGCTTTGATTTCCGCTTGGCGCCTTTCGTCTTTTCGAGAAGCAGATCTTGAAGATGAGGGTCCCGCACGACTGAAGCTAGCGGCACCTCTTCGTCGTCATCAAGGTTATTGTCATCGTCAAGGTTATTGTCGTCGTCAAGGTTATCGTCCTGTGCGACAAACTCTTCATCGTCATCAATATCATGATGCCCTCCTTCTTGCCTGCCATTTTTACCACCTGCCGCCGTCGCCCCATTGACCTCCGCGCCATCATCACTCATCCATTGAGTGTGTCCATGCATGAAACCATTAGTGAGCAGGTGCCCCTGCAATTTGCCTGAATACGGGTCAAACCATTTCCCTCGTTTGCATCTCCGGCACGGACACAATACCTCCGTGCGGTTATTTTCATACATGTCGATGATCGCGTGTTTCAGATATCTCATCACGATGCTTTCACTCATCTCGATAACCATTATCGCCTGCATGGTAAGATTACATAATTCATTAGAACCATAGATCCGTCGGTAGTTTTCACGGAAAATTTCGGCATGACCTTCCTACACGGTAGGACATAGGAGCGCCAGAAATGTGCCGAAACGGAAACTTAAAGAATCAACATTTCGGCGCAACGTTGGCAACTCATTTTCAACGCCAACACACACAAGCACAAGCACAACATATATATATGCCACACACGAGAGCTTTGCTTCAAATGTCCAACATAAGTCGATTTCATTCCTCAATTTGTTCATTAATCACCTATTTGTTTGATATATTCGTCAACGAGATCGAGACGTCGCGCCGCTACCACGACGTATGGAAGCCAACTTTCTAGATCTAGATCTAGATTGAGCGGTCAATGCGTGATAGATAGATCTAGATCTACATAGGGATGTGGGAGATGCATGTAGGAAGGGAAGATTTGCTCAAAAAATATGATTTTGTTTGGTCAAATTGGCTAAAGTTGGGGTAGAAATGGGCAAAAATTAGGTGGGTTGGGAGAAGGGTCGGGTTGTGTGGATGAGGAGTGAGTGTAGTGGCTTGTGAGTGCTGGTTGGTGGCTGTAATAAGTCCCAGGTTCTCGCCGGCGCACCGGGACTGGGTGCGCCGGCGATGTATAGCCCATCCGGCTATATGCTCCAGACCAGGCCCATGAAGCATTGCCGGCGCACCAGCCCAAGAGCGCGCCGGCAATAGAAAATTACCGCCGGCGCGCTCCTGGGCTGGTGCGCCGGCAATGCTTCGTGGGCCTGGCCGAGTTGGGGGGGAGGTGTTGCCAGGAAATAGCGCCGGCGCGTCGTGTCAGCTGGTGCGCCGGCAGTGGGAAGGAATCACCGGCGCGGCGGTTTTCTGGTGCGCCGGCAACAAGTTCCACCGGCACCACTTGCCTCCACCTATAGGCTTTTCCCTAGTAGTGTTTGATTCATTAAGTAGATAAATGATGTGAAATGCTCTGCAGTGATGATCATATGAGTGGATTTGGCAAAGCTAGAGGGATGCCAATTATTTATTGGGAATCCTAGCTCCATTTGAACCCTTCTGGGTAATGATATATGTGCTGGAAGTGTTGGCTGTGGGTTGAGGTGGCCTTGACAGCCAATTGGTGCTGTCATGGTAGCTCCCCCTTTCTCTGTGACTTGCTGTGGTGAATTGTTGCTTACTGGCCTGACCATATTTGGTTGCCAGATGCTTTTGATGTTGACAAACCTGGATAGACACATGATAGTCTATCATGTCTGATGGTGTAGTGGCCATAGGTGCTAAGTAAATCTGGCTAGCTAGATAGGATCAACCCTTGTTCGATTTCTTTGATTATGTCACTGGTTTGGCATAGCCAATGTTCCCAGGGTGCTTTCCTATTGGTTGTCCTCTTGCTTCCTTGCACCAATTTGGCTAGTAGCCAGATGATGACTCACATATAGGGTATCTACCCACTTTGCTTCCTGTGACTTGTGCAAATGATGAATTTGTATGAGCAAAACCCTGCTTGCTCATGATGTGTGGTATACCTCACTCCAGCTCCTAGAAATGGGTGTTGGTGTAGAGGGTGGCTTCTGGTTGGTTGATCTGCTTTAGTGATGAGCTGGTGCTTGTCCTGCTCCTCCTTGTGAGCTTGTGAAGCTTGATTTGGTTCTGTGGTGGATTTTGGACAGGTTGAACAGCTCTGGCTGTTTTTCCTGTTCTTGCTGTTCTTGGTGTTCTTACCCTTTGGAGATTCTGCCGATGAGCTGCTAGGGTTTCTGGCTGTGAAAAGGTTTTATATGAACCTTTGTTGGCTCCTCTGGTCGACAGCTTGGCCTGGCACCAATTTGGTGACTCTCCTGGTTGTGTGTGTGTGATGTTGTACATGCACAGTGCCTGGTGAGCAGACTGTGTGTGTGTGTAAGCCTGATGCTGTGCACTTGGTCTTGGAGACGATCAACTCGGCTGATCTTTGTTCATATCCTCTCTGTTTCATTTTTTTGCTAACCTGCCAAGTGGCATTGCCACTTGGCATAATATTGTGTTGGTTTTGTATGTGTGCAGGTTTCAAGCAATTGATCAAGATGATCCTGAAGATGATCAAGTCCAAGATCAAATGAAGACTACTTTGTAGTATTTAGGATAGATTCATTCCTTTGTAATCTTTCTTTTTATTTTCTTTTCTTATTTTTTCCAATTTGTGTAATGTGTTGTAATAATCCATATTACTATTCTGGATATTGTAAATGACATTGTATTGTGTGTGATTATCAATAAAGCTCCCATTTTCCTTAATGAGCTTTATATAATTGTTGTATTATTTATAATCTTGATTAATGATAATTGTTTATTAAATTATCTCAAGTTTGAATTATGTGGTATCCATTTGATGTTTGAATTTGAAATTCAAATTCAAATTTGGTTTGAATTCAATCATACAACTTAATTTTGAATTCAATCATGCAACTTAAGATTGTGATGTATCTTCTCTTCTCTCTTCTCAAAACCCTAATCTAGTTAAGTAGGAACAAGTTCATCGCACTCTCGAAACCCTAACCCTGTAGGATGTCGAGAGAGAAACCTGTCCCCCTTCAATGCAGTTTTGTTTTAAAAGCGCGAAATTTCCCCGTAATTTACGATGCAATGCACATCCCTTTCTAAAATCTACCCCTCGATCGTCTCTAAACCTGGAACATTACAGTTCATCACGCCACTCGGCACATACTGCTACACATCCATGACCTTTGGCCTCAGGAACGCTGGAGCAACCTACCAACGGTGCATGAACAGCTGCATGGAGAGCCAAATTGGCCGCAACGTACACGTCTACATAGATGACGTGGTAGTCAAGTCGACTCGGCAGGATGATCTAGTCATCGACCTCGCCGAGACATTTGCCAACCTGCGGCGCTACCAGATCAAGCTCAACCCCCTGAAGTGCACCTTCGGGGTCCCATCCGGACAACTCCTCGGCTACCTCGTTTCCAAACGCGGCATCGAGCCTAACCCGGAAAAAACCTTTGCGGTCATCCGAACAAAACAACCAGCTTGCCTAGTCGACGCACAGAAACTCGCCGGGCAAGTCGTGGCCCTCAGTCGCTTCATACCCCGACTCGGTGACAAGGCCACGCCACTCTATCGTCTCCTGAATAAATCGGAATCGTTCGAGTGGACCGACGAAGCACAGAAGGCCCTGGAAGAGCTCCAGCACGCCCTGCGGAACGCTCCCGTCCTCGTGGCTCCGCTCCCACAAGAAACCATGCTGTTGTATGTCGCCGCGTCCAATCGCGCGATAAGCACGGTCATGGTCGTTGAGCGCCAGGACGAAGGAAAAGAACAGCTGATACAACGCCCAGTCCACTACATCAGCGAGGCCCTAATCGAGTCAAAGCAGCGGTACCCGCACTACCAAAAGCTAGTGTATGCAGTCCTTAGGGCCCAGCGGCGACTGGCCCCTTACTTCCATGAGCATCCCATCAAGGTGGTCGCCTCAACGCCACTCGCCGACATCATCCGCAACCGCGACGCAACCGGCCGAATCGCCAAATGGGCAGTCGAACTCGGCGTGCACAACATCACGTACGAGTCGCGCCATGCCATCAAATCCCAGGCGCTCGCCGACTTCCTCGCCGATTGGGAAGAGGCCCAACAGCTGAGCTCCCCCGCGGACCTCAAGCACTGGACATTACAGTTCGATGGCTCCAAAAACCACGAAGGAGCAGGGGTCGTCCTCACCTCGCCGAAAGGCGACATCGTGAGATACGTCCTGCAACTTCGATTCGAGCCCTGCACCAACAACATGGCCGAGTACGAGGCACTCCTCCACGGCATGCGCATTGCAAAAGAGATGGGCGCAACACGACTACGTTGTCTCGGCGACTCCGACCTTGTCGCCAGCCAGACGTCCGGCACCTGCGACGCCACTGATGCCAACATGATCGCCTACAAGCAAGCGGTCGACCAGGCCGGCGCCAGCTTCGCCGGTCATGTCGTCGAATGGGTTGACAGGCGCAAGAACGAAGAGGCAGACACGCTGGCTAGGCTCGGGTCCAAGCGACTCCAACCCCCTCCAGGCGTCTTCCTCGACATCCTCAGTCGCTCATCGGTGCGTGCGCCACGGGAGATCGACATCGCCGAACCTCCTGCACCCGACTCCGCCCTAGTCGCACTCGCCTCCGACGCCGACGACTGGACGGAACCATACTTAGGCTACCTCGAGTGCCAGGTACTGTCAATGGACGAAACGGAGGCACGCGCGCTCGTACGCCGTTGCAAGTCCTTCACTATCATCAACAATGAACTCTACAAGCGCAGCACCTCAGGAGTATTCCAGCGGTGCATTGCTGCCGGCGAAGGCCGCAAAATTCTGTGCGACATCCACGAAAGCGACTGCGGCCACCACGCAGGCGCACGCTCGATCGTCGCCAAAGCCTTCCGGCACGGCTTTTATTGGCCAACAGCCCACGAAGACGCAGTCGACCTCGTCCGCGCGTGCGCCGGATGCCAGAAGTACGCAAGTCAGTCACACATGTCGGGCTCGGCGCTAAAGACCATACCCCTCACTTGGCGGTTCGCTGTCTGGGGCATGGACATGGTGGGGAAATTCAAGACAGCCCCCGGCGGGTACACTCATCTCCTAGTCGATGTGGACAAATTCACCAAATGGGTGGAGGCAAAACCCATCAAGAAGTGCGACGGCAAAACAGCCACCAAATTCCTACGCGAGCTGATCTACCGCTACGTCTACCCTCACAGCATCATCACGGATGACGGCACAAATTTCGCCAAAGGGGAAATGGCCGACTTCTGCGAAGACAAAGGCATCTGACTCGACCTCGCGTCAGTCGCACACCCCGAGTCGAATGGGCAAGCGGAAAGGACAAACCAGAGCTTCCTCCACGGAATCAAACCACGACTGGTGGTACCCCTGGAGCGCGCAGCCGGATGCTGGGCAGAAGAACTCCCCTCCGTGCTGTGGGGCATTCCCACAACACCAAACAGGTCGACCGGCTTCACGCCCTTCTTCTTGGTGTATGGAGCCGAAGCGGTCATGCCCACAGACATCGCCTAAGATTCGCCACGAGTCGCCAACTACGTCGAAGAGGAGAACCAATGCGCTCGCCAAGATGACGTCGACCTCCTCGACGAGGCTCGGGACCTCGCACTCTCCAGGACAGCCATCTACCAGCAAGGCCTTCGCCGCTACCACAGTCGCCGCATCCGCGGTCGCTCCTTCCAAGTAGGCGATCTCGTCCTTCAGCTAATCCAGGATAAGATCGAAAGGCATGCACAAGCTTTCCCCCCCCCCCCCATGGGAAGGGCCGTTCGCCGTCAGCCGCGCACTCGGCAACGACTCCTATTACCTCACCGAGGTCCGCAAGGACGAAAAAGGCGAGCCAATCACCAGGGAAGTGGAGCGCCCCTGGAACATTAACCTCCTCCGTAAAGCAACACCTGGATATCAATAAAATCACCCGTTGCATCAATCGCATTCGCCGACCGATTCGCCATCACTCACCACTCGACCTTATCTCTCATCCCACCACCATGAGCCCAGTCGCTATAACCGCGCGACTCGGGACTGGGAGACCTTCGATTGCTGTTGTTGGCAGAGAAAATCCAAGATCAGCCATGTAGCTCGGCTAACAAGGGCACGACAGGCAAACCGGTCGCAACGCCAGGCCCGGCTAACCCCGTGTCCCTTACGCCGTCAAGCAAAAACGGCGACTGGATCCTACGGCAGGGTCGCCCGCCCGACCAGCCCTCCGGGCCCCAGCAACCGTACAAGTGCTACGCTATACAGCATGACAACGCCCTCCTCTACCTTAGGCAGGTGACTTGAAAGGCTAAGTACTTCGACCAGGGACCCCGCAAAACGGACCCGTGGCTCGCCAGGGAACAACGCCACACCAAGAACCCCCTTTGGAGTCGCCAAGCGACTGGCTCACCGAGCCACGACTAGAGGCGCGCTACACAAAAACAGCACAAAAATAAACGACCCACTCATCCACCCATGAGGCCGCTATTCGCACTAAAATGAAGGAAAACAGTCCAGCTCGACAAGGAAAACAGTCAAGTCGATAGCCTTCATCGGGGTCGCACGGTGACTGGCCCCTCTGGCCATGGAGAGTCGGCTTGCAACAAACACTCGCACAAAGAGGTCACTAACAATAATTCGCGAAAAGCAATTCAGTTATACACAACTAACACCCACGAGTCACATGCTTGCTGGGACAAAATTTCGTATCCTTACTGGTCAGGGGGGCACCCCCACGCGAAGATCAACTACTTGGAGGGTCCTGGATTCTCCTCTATCACCGGCTCGGCACCACCATCCCCATGACGGAACTTAGGGGTGTACCGGACGACCGGGTAGGTGGACAGGGCATTGGTGGCCGCAGCGTGGAACAGGCGCTCGGCGGGGAAGTCCATCGGGCCCGCCTCCTTCCCCGCATCCTCCGGAGCCGACTGGCTGACGATGTGCGTCTCCAAATCCGCAGTCGCTAGCACTCAATCGGCGTATAGGCGAACCGCCTCCATCAAGCGCAGCACCTTGGCGACGTCGAACTAGCAAGTCTCTGACGGGAAGCCGGCCGTCACCTCCTCCACGTCGAAGCCCTCCGAGTAATGGGCAAGCACCATGCTCAACGCCATGGTGACGCCCACGCGGCAAGAAGATCGGTGGAGCCAGTCGACCACCGTCGGGATGTCGGAGACGGCCTTGAGGACCGATGGTGCGTCACGAGGAATCACCTCCCGCGGGCTCAGGTACTGGAGCGCCGCCAGAATCTCCCCCGCGCAGGCGATGATGCGTGTGGTCGTAGCCTCCAGGCACTCCCGAGGGGTCGCCAACTCCACGAACTCACACTGCCCTGAAAATACAAAAAATTCAAAGTCAGCACTCGCTTCATAAGAAACTCGCCACACTCGGGGACCGGCCCTCGTGGCGGACTCGCCACGCTCGGGGACCGTCCCTCGCAGCGGACTCACCACGCTCGGGGACTGGCCCTCGCTGCGGACTCACCACGCTCGGGGACTGGCCCTCGCTGCCGACTCGCCACGCTCGGGGACTGGCCCTCGCAGCGGACTCACCACGCTCGGGGACTGGCCCTCGCAGCGGACTCGCCACGCCCGGGGGGGTCGCAGCGGACTCGCACGACCGGCGACAGGCGACGCCACGATTCTAAGAAAGATTAATGAAAAGACACCAAGGGAAAACTACTTACCAAGAAGCTGCCGTGACATTTCACGGACGAAGGCCTCGAAACTGGTCTTCTCGGCCTGCACTGCCAAGACAGTACCCTCCTACGCCTCCTTCTCTGCGGCGAGCTCCTTGGCGTGTTGCAGCTTCAAAGCCGCAACTTCCTCCCACAGAGTCGCTGCGGTTCCCGAGTAGCATCCCTCGCCTCCGCCGCAGACTTGAGCTTCCCCTTATACTCGGCGATGACGTCCTCGAGGTCCTTACTCTTGCTCTCCAGGACCTTCGTGAGGTCCGCGACCTCCGCTTTCACCTTCTTCTTCGCCTCCTCGGCCTGCGTCTCCCGGAATTCAGCCTCCCGGTGGAAGGATTCCTTCACGAACCCTTCACGGGCCTCGGCAAGCGCATTCTCTTGCGCCTCTACTACAGGAAACGGGCGATAATGAGAACAATTCCAATCGCGAGGAAGCAAAGTCAAGTGCACAGACAAAAAATAATAAAGAGAGAACTCACTCCCAATGGCGATGAGTTGGCGGTTCTTCTTTGCCGCCTCCTCCACAAGCGCCGTCAGTTGCTTCACCTCCGCCTACGCAAAGGAAAAGCAAGGGTAAGTAACAAGAGCAGTCCGGTTCTAAAAAAGGAGACTCGACTCGCCCTTTCAGCCCAAGTCGACCCTCGGGGACTGGGGGAGTGATGGCGTGTACAGCACACGTCCGTTGGGAACCCCAAGAGGAAGGTATGATGCGTACAACGGCAAGTTTTCCCTCAGTATGAAACCAAGGTTTATCGAACCAGTAGGAGCCAAGAAGCACGTTGAAGGTTGATGGCGGCGAGATGTAGTGCGGCGCAACACCAGGGATTCCGGCGCCAACGTGGAACCTGCACAACACAAACCAAGTACTTTGCCCCAACGAAACAGCGAGGTTGTCAATCTCACCGGCTTGCTGTAACAAAGGATTAGATGTATAGTGTGGATGATGATTGTTTGCAGAAAACAGTAGAACAGTATTGCAGTAGATTGTATTTCAGTAAAGAGAATTGGACCGGGGTCCACAGTTCACTAGAGGTGTCTCTCCCATAAGATAAACAGCATGTTGGGTGAACAAATTACAGTTGGGCAATTGACAAATAAAGAGGGCATGACCATGCACATACATATTATGATGAGTATAGTGAGATTTAATTGGGCATTACGACAAAGTACATAGACCGCTATCCAGCATGCATCTATGCCTAAAAAGTCCACCTTCAGGTTATCATCCGAACCCCCTCCAGTATTAAGTTGCTAACAACAGACAATTGCATTAAGTATTGCGCGTAATGTAATCAGTAACTACATCCTCGAACATAGCACCAATGTTTTATCCCTAGTGGCAACAGCACATCCATAATCTTAGAGATTTCTGTCACTTCCCCAGATTCACGGAGACATGAACCCACTATCGAGCATAAATACTCCCTCTTGGAGTTACAAGCATCTACTTGGCCAGAGCATCTACTAGTAACGGAGAGCATGCAAGATCATAAACAACACATAGATATAAATTGATAATCAACATAACATAGTATTCTCTATTCATCGGATCCCAACAAACGCAACATATAGAATTACAGATAGATGATCTTGATCATGTTAGGCAGCTCACAAGATCCGACAATTAAGCACAATGGGGAGAAGACAACCATCTAGCTACTGCTATGGACCCATAGTCCAGGGGTAGACTACTCACACATCACTCCGGAGGCGACCATGGCGGCGTAGAGTCCTCCGGGAGATGATTCCCCTCTCCGGCAGGGTGCCGGAGGCGATCTCCTGAATCCCCCGAGATGGAATTGGCGGCGGCGGCGTCTCTGGAAGGTTTTCCGTATCGTGGCTCTCGGTACTGGGGGTTTCGCGACGAAGGCTATTTGTAGGCGGAAGGGCAGGTCAGGGGGCGTCACGAGGGGCCCACACTACAGGCCGGCGCGGCCAGGGCTTGGGCCGCGCCGCCCTGTAGTCTGGCCACCTCGTGGCCCCACTTCGTCTCCTCTTCGGTCTTCTGGAAGCTTCGTGGCAAAATAGGACCCTGGGCGTTGATTTCGTCCAATTCCGAGAATATTTCTTTACTAGGATTTCTGAAACCAAAAACAGCAGAAAACAGCAACTGGCACTTCGGCATCTTGTTAATAGGTTAGTTCCAGAAAATGCACGAATATGACATAAAGTGTGCATAAAACATGTAGATATCATCAATAATGTGGCATGGAACATAAGAAATTATCGATACGTCGGAGACGTATCAGCATCCCCAAGCTTAGTTCCTGCTCGTCCCGAGCAGGTAAACGATAAACAAAGATAATTTCTGGAGTGACATGCCATCATAACATTGATCGTACTATTTGTAAAGCATATGTAGTGAATGCAGCGATCAAAACAATGTATATGACATGAGTAAACAAGTGAATCATATAGAAAAGACTTTTCATGAATAGTACTTCAAGACAAGCATCAATAAGTCTTGCATAAGAGTTAGCTCATAAAGCAATAATTCATAGTAGAAGCAATGAAGCAACACAAAGGAAGATTAAGTTTCAGTGGTTGCTTTCAACTTATAGCATGTATATCTCATGGATATTGTCAACATAGAGTAATATAACAAGTGCAATATGCAAGTATGTAGGAATCAATGCACAGTTCACACAAGTGTTTGCTTCTTGAGATGGAGAGAAATAGGTGAACTGACTCAACATAAAAGTAAAAAGAATGGTCCTTCAAAGAGGAAAAGCATCGATTGCTATATTTGTGCTAGAGCTTTGATTTTGAAAACAAGAAACAATTTTGTCAACGGTAGTAATAAAGCATATGTATCATGTAAATTATATCTTACAAGTTGCAAGCCTCATGCATAGTATACTAATAGTGCCCGCACCTTGTCCTAATTAGCTTGGACTACCGGGATCATCGCAATGCACATGTTTTAACCAAGTGTCACAAAGGGGTACCTCTATGCCGCCTGTACAAAGGTCTAAGGAGAAAGCTCGCATCGGATTTCTCGCTATTGATTATTCTCAACTTAGACATCCATATCGGGACAACATAGACAACAGATAATGGACTCCTCTTTTATGTATAAGCATGTAACAACAATTAATTTTCTCATATGAGATTGAGGATATATGTCCAAAACTGAAACTTCCACCATGGATCATGGCTTTAGTTAGCGGCCCAATGTTCTTCTCTAACAATATGCATGCTTAACCATAAGGTGGTAGATCTCCCTTACTTCAGACAAGACGAACATGCATAACAACTCACATGATATTCAACAAAGAATAGTTGATGGCGTCCCCAGTGAACATGGTTATCGCACAACAAGCAACTTAATAAGAGATAAAGTGCATAAGTACATATTCAATACCACAATAGTTTTTAAGCTATTTGTCCCATGAGCTATATATTGTAAAGGTGAAGAATGGAAATTTAAAGGTAGCACTCAAGCAATTTACTTTGGAATGGCGGAGAAATACCATGTAGTAGGTAGGTATGGTGGACACAAATGGCATAGTGGTTGGCTCAAGTATTTTGGATGCATGAGAAGTATTCCCTCTCGATACAAGGTTTAGGCTATCAAGGCTATTTGAAACAAACACAAGGATGAAGCGTTGCAGCAAAACTCACATAAAAGACATATTGAAAACATTATAAGACTCTACACCGTCTTCCTTGTTGTTCAAACTCAATACTAGAAATTATCTAGACCTTAGAGAGACCAAATATGCAAACCAAATTTTAGCATGCTCTATGTATTTCTTCATTAATGGGTGCAAAGCATATGATGCAAGAGCTTAAACATGAGCACAACAATTGCCAAGTATCACATTACCCAAGACATTATAGCAAATTACTACATGTATCATTTTCCAATTCCAACCATATAACAATTTAACGAAGAAGAAACTTCGCCATGAATATTATGAGTAGAGCCTAAGGACATACTTGTCCATATGCTACAGCGGAGCGTGTCTCTCTCCCATAAAGTGAATGCTAGGATCCATTTTATTCAAACAAAACAAAAACAAAAACAAACCGACGCTCCAAGAAAAGCACATAAGCTGTGATGGAATAAAAATATAGTTTCAGGGGAGGAACCTGATAATGTTGTCGATGAAGAAGGGGATGCCTTGGGCATCCCCAAGCTTAGACGCTTGAGTCTTCTTGATATATGCAGGGGTGAACCACCGGGGCATCCCCAAGCTTAGAGCTTTCACTCTCCTTGATCATGTTGTATCATCTCCCTCTCTTGATCCTTGAAAACTTCCTCCACACCAAACTTAGAACAACTCATTAGAGGGTTAGTGCACAATCAAAATATACATGTTCAGAGGTGACATAATCATTCTTAACACTTCTGGACATTGCACAAAGCTACTGAAAGTCAATGGAATCAAAATATCCATCGAACAAAACAAAACTGGCAATGCGAAATAAAAGGCAGAATCTGTCAAAACAGAACAGTTTGTATTGACAAATTTTATCGAGGCACCAGACTTGCTCAAATGAAAATGCTCAAATTGAATGAAAGTTGCGTACATATCTGAGGATCACTCACGTAAATTGGCATAATTTTCTGAGTTACCTACAGAGAATTTTGCCCTGATTCGTGACAGCAAAGAAATCTGTTTCTGCGCAGTAATCCAAATCTAGTATGAACTTTACTATCAACGACTTTACTTGGCACAACAAAACACTAAACTAAGATAAGGAGAGGTTGCTACAGTAGTAAACAACTTCCAAGAAACAAATAAAAACAAAGTACTGTAGTAAAACATGGGTTGTCTCCCATAAGCGCTTTTCCTTAACGCCTTTCAGCTAGGCGCAGAAAGTGTGTATCAAGTATTATCAAGAGACGAAGTGTCAACATCATAATTTGTTCTAATAATAGAATCAAAAGGTAACTTCATTATCTTTCTAGGGAAGTGTTCCATACCTTTCTTGAGAGGAAATTGATATTTTATATTACCTTCCTTCATATCAATGATAGCACCAACAGTTCGAAGAAAAGGTCTTCCCAATATGATGGGACAAGATGCATTGCATTCAATATCCAAGACAACAAAATCAACGGGGACAAGATTATTGTTAACGGTAAAGTGAACATTATCAACTTTCCCCAAAGGTTTCTTTGTAGAATGATCAGCAAGATTAACATCCAAATAACAATTTTTCAGCGGTGGCAAGTCAAGCATATTATAGATTTTCTTAGGCATAACAGAAATACTTGCACCAAGATCACATAAAGCATTACAATCAAAATCTTTAACCTTCATCTTAATGATGGGCTCCCAACCATCCTCTAGCTTTCTAGGAACAGAAGCTTCGCGCTCTAATTTCTCTTCTCTAGCTTTTATGAGAGCATTTGTAATATGTTGCGTGAAAGCCAAATTTATAGCAGTAGCATTAGGAATTTTAGCAAGTTTTTGCAAGAACTTTATAACTTCAGAGATGTGGCAATCATCAAAATTCAAACCATTATAATCTAAAGCAATGGGATCATCATCCCCAATGTTGGAAAAAATTTCAGCAGTTTTATCACAGGCAATTTCAGCAGTTTCAGCAGTTTCAGGCAGTTTCTCGTGCTTTGCATTAGAAGTGGAAACATTGCTAACACCAATTCTTTTATTAGTATTAGTAGGAGGTGCAGCAACTTGTGTAGCATTAGCATTACTAGTGGTGGTAATAGTCCAAACTTTAGCTATATTATCTTCTTTTTCATTTTCTTCTCTTTCCCACCTAGCACGCAATTCGGCCATCAATCTTATATTCTCATTAATTCTAACTTGGATGTCATTTTATGTAGTAAAAATTTTATTATGATGATTTTCATTAGGCATAACTTTTGATTTCAAAAGATCAACATTAGCAGCAAGACTATCGACTTTAGAAGCAAGTATATCAATTTTCCCAAGCTTTTCTTCAACAGATTTGTTAAAAGCAGTTTGTGTACTAATAAATTCTTTAAGCATGGCTTCAAGTCCAGGGGGTGAATTCCTATTATTGTTGTAAGAATTCCCATAAGAATTACCATAGCCGTTGCCATTATTATAAGCATATGGCCTATAGTTGTTACTAGAATTGTTCCGGTAAGCATTGTTGTTGAAATTATTATTTTTAATGAAGTTTACATCAACATGTTCTTGTTGTGCAACCAATGAAGCTAATGGAACATTATTAGGATCGACATTTGTCCTATCATTCACAAGCATAGACATAATAGCATCAATCTTATCACTCAAGGAAGAGGTTTCTTCGACAGAATTTACCTTCTTACCTTGTGGAGCTCTTTCCGTGTGCCATTCAGAGTAATTGATCATCATATTATCAAGAAGCTTTGTTGCTTCACCAAGAGTGATGGACATAAAGGTACCTCCAGCAGCTGAATCCAATAGGTTCCGCAAAGAAAAATTCAGTCCTACATAAAAGGTTTGGATGATCATCCAAGTAGTCAGTCCATGGGTTGGGCAATTTTTAACCAAAGATTTCATTCTTTCCCATGCTTGTGCAACATGTTCAGTATCTAATTGTTTAAAATTCATTATGCTACTCCTCAAAGATATAATTTTAGCAGGGGGATAATATCTACCAATAAAAGCATCCTTGCATTTAGTCCATGAATCAATACTATTCTTAGGCAGAGATAGCAACCAATCTTTAGCTCTTCCTCTTAATGAGAAAGGGAACAATTTTAATTTTATAATGTCACCATCTACATCTTTATATTTTTGCATTTCACATAGTTCAACAAAATTATTAAGATGGGCAGCAGCATCATCAGAACTAACACCAGAAAATTGCTCTCGCATAACAAGATTCAGTAAAGCAGGTTTAATTTCAAAGAATTCTGCTGTAGTAGCAGGTGGAGCAATAGGTGTGCATAAGAAATCATTATTATTTGTGGTTGTGAAGTCACACAACTTAGTATTTTCAGGAGTACCCATTTTAGCAACAGTAAATAAAGCAAACTAGAGAAAATAAATGCAAGTAACTAATCTTTTTGTGTTTTTGATATAGAGTGCAAGACAGTAAATAAAGTAAAACTAGCAACTAATTTTTTTGTATTTTGATTTAATGCAGCAAACAAAGTAGTAAATAAAACTAAGCAAGACAAAAACAAAGTAAAGAGATTGGGATGTGGAGACTCCCCTTGCAGCGTGTCTTGATCTCCCCGGCAACGGCGCCAGAAAAATTGCTTGATGGCGTGTACAGCACACGTCTGTTGGGAACCCCAAGAGGAAGGTATGATGCGTACAGCGGCAAGTTTTCCCTCAGTATGAAACCAAGGTTTATCGAACCAGTAGGAGCCAAGAAGCACGTTGAAAGTTGATGGCGGCGAGATGTAGTGCGGCGCAACACCAGGGATTCCGGCGCCAACGTGGAACCTGCACAACACAAACCAAGTACTTTGCCCCAACGAAACAGCGAGGTTGTCAATCTCACCGGCTTGCTGTAACAAAGGATTAGATGTATAGTGTGGATGATGATTGTTTGCAGAAAACAGTAGAACAGTATTGCAGTAGATTGTATTTCAGTAAAGAGAATTGGACCGGGGTCCACAGTTCACTAGAGGTGTCTCTCCCATAAGATAAACAACATGTTGGGTGAACAAATTACAGTTGGGCAATTGACAAATAAAGAGGGCATGACCATGCACATACATATTATGATGAGTATAGTGATATTTAATTGGGCATTACGACAAAGTACATAGACCGCTATCTAGCATGCATCTATGCCTAAAAAGTCCACCTTCAGGTTATCATCCGAACCCCCTCCAGTATTAAGTTGCTAACAACAGACAATTGCATTAAGTATTGCGCGTAATGTAATCAGTAACTACATCCTCGAACATAGCACCAATGTTTTATCCCTAGTGGCAACAGCACATCCATAATCTTAGAGATTTCTGTCACTTCCCCAGATTCACGGAGACATGAACCCACTATCGAGCATAAATACTCCCTCTTGGAGTTACAAGCATCTACTTGGCCAGAGCATCTACTAGTAACGGAGAGCATGCAAGATCATAAACAACACATAGATATAAATTGATAATCAACATAACATAGTATTCTCTATTCATCGGATCCCAACAAACGCAACATATAGAATTACAGATAGATGATCTTGATCATGTTAGGCAGCTCACAAGATCTGACAATTAAGCACAATGGGGAGAAGACAACCATCTAGCTACTGCTATGGACCCATAGTCCAGGGGTAGACTACTCACACATCACTCCGGAGGCGACCATGGCGGCGTAGAGTCCTCCGGGAGATGATTCCCCTCTCCGGCAGGGTGCCGGAGGCGATCTCCTGAATCCCCCGAGATGAGATTGGTGGCGGCGGCGTCTCTGGAAGGTTTTCCGTATCGTGGCTCTCGGTACTGGGGGTTTCGCGATGAAGGCTATTTGTAGGCGGAAGGGCAGGTCAGGGGGCGTCACGAGGGGCCCACACTACAGGCCGGCGCGGCTAGGGCTTGGGCCGCGCCGCCCTGTAGTCTGGCCACCTCGTGGCCCCACTTCGTCTCCTCTTCGGTCTTCTGGAAGCTTCGTGGCAAAATAGGACCCTGGGCGTTGATTTCGTCCAATTCCGAGAATATTTCTTTACTAGGATTTCTGAAACCAAAAACAGCAGAAAACAGCAACTGGCACTTCGGCATCTTGTTAATAGGTTAGTTCCAGAAAATGCACGAATATGACATAAAGTGTGCATAAAACATGTAGATATCATCAATAATGTGGCATGGAACATAAGAAATTATCGATACGTCGGAGACATATCAGGGAGACCAGACCACGAGCAAGGAAAGCTTACCACATGAACGTCACTAAGCGCTGAGTGAAGCTCAGTGAAGGACAAAGTTGACAGCGGAGGCCGACGCGACTCGTGCATCCCGTCCCCCTGCAACACCGCCTCAGTCGACGGTGTCTCCTCAGCCGGCGCTTCAGGGTCGCTCGGACGGGCTTGATCCCTGGCGGCCTTCGTCCGGCGCTCCTTCATCTTCGCCAAGAGGCCGCTCCTCTCAGCAGCGCCCCGCTCCCTCTCCACCATGGGCGGTATGGCGTCCAGATTCCGGGTCGTCGCTGACCCGGCGCCGGCCGTCTTCCCCTCCACCACGGGGGGAACGACGTGCGAACCCCGGTCCGCGACCGTCTCCGCGGCCGCCTTCGTCACCTCGCCGCTACTCGCGCTCGCTGACGGGCCGCCTCCGGCGGCCGGCCCAGCCGAACTGGAAGTTGCGCCCGCCGCCTTGCTCACGAGGGCGGGCTCTTCCCGTGATGAGGCCAGGCTTGCGGGGTCGGCGGCTGCCTTCTTCGACTCGGCGGTCTTCTTCAGCTCGGCCGCCTTCTTCGCCTCGGTGGCCCTTGTAGCCGCCACTCCGCCGACCGGGTGGGCCTGGACAGAACCTTCCTCTTTGACCTGCAGAAGATTGACGTAAGCCCCTCGCTAGTCCAGCGAACGATGAAACAAGATTTAACGAGGAGCGCTTACTTCACCGTCGGAATCGTCTTCACGCCTGGGCCGGCTCGGGCCCCGGCCTCGAGGGTGTCCTTCAGGGGGCGCTGAAGCTCCATGGTGCCCTCAAGGATGGTCTGATGCAACCGCTTGGACTGCGGCTCATCTCCTCCCTTCACGGGTCCTCTCCCTTCCGGAGGCGAGGTCGCCTCCTCTTCCTCGTCACCTTCCGGGGCATCCGCCCCCGGCACGCCCTGCGATGAGGAGGTTGCCCCTCTCTTCGCGCCACGCAGGAGTCGGGCGAAGTCCCTCGCATCGGAGTCTGACTCGGTGCGCTCTTCTTCGTCCTCGGCATCGTCCTCCTCGCCCTCGGTCATCTCCGAAGGTTCTTTACCCGCGAGTGGGGGGAGATGATCAGCGACCTTCTGCCATCGCTACATCGAAGCCGAGAAAGTGCGTCAGCGGACTCGGAACTCCAATCAAGCATTCGAAGTTACTAAAAAATATGGACTAGTACCTGGGGCGCCGGCTTGTCCTCGGAGAAGGGCTGCAACCCGTCGTCGAAGGAGGTGAAGGCGGCCGTGGCGACCTTGGCGAGTGCCTTTCGGTACTCGGCTTCGTCCCACTCGGTCGCCGTCGACCGGGTGCAGTCGTTTTGCCCCCGGTACTCCCACATAAAGTGGCCTCGGAAGCGCAGGGGAACCAAGCGGCGACCGAGCCAGCAGTTGTACATATTGGCCGCCGTCAACCCGCCGTCCTTCAGCGCCTGGATCGCTAGGCGCATCCCCTTCACCACCTCCTCCTGGTCGCGCGGCAGCGACCGCACGTTGAGGCGCCGAGGGACGCTCGGCTCGGGTGTGTATTGGGGAATACGAACCTCACCCGGGGGATTGTACTCCTGGGCGTAGAACCAGAACCGGCGCCACTGCGAATGCGCCTTCTTGGGGAGTGCCATGTCGATGAAGCTCTCCCCAGACTACACCTGGAAGGTGATCCCGCCGTTTGGGATGAGCGCATGGTCGCTCTTGCTGGCCCTGGTCGCCCACCCATGAAAGATCGACACCCATAGGGGGAAGTATGGCGGGCAGCCCAAGTAGCACTCGCACAACGCCACGAACAGCGAGATATGTTGAACGTTGTGCGGCCCGAGGTCGGAGACCTTGATGTTGTAGAAGGCCAAGAGCTGCCGGAAGAAGTCGGAGGTGGGGAGAGCGAAACCGCGGTCAAGGAAGCTCAGGAAGATCACAAATTCCCCGGGCCTCGGGAGCGGCTCCACCTCGTTTGCCGCCGGGACTCGCCACCGCTCCTGCTTGAACTAGGGGATGATCCCGGAGGCGACGTACGGGAGGAGGGATTCCCGTGTAACCTTCGACTTGGTCCAGCCTTTCGCCGCCATGGATGCGTGTGGAATTCGGAATGAGAAGGAGATGAAAAGAAAAGGAGAGAAGAGTGAGGTGGAATGATAAGCCCTAATCCCCGGGGTAGTCCTTTATACCGCCGCACTCGCCCGAAATAAGGATGAGATCCGCCCGTTGATCCGTTCCGGAATCGTCGCTCCGCAATCAACGGTCGAGATTCGCGCCGGCTCAGGCTGAATAGCCGTTAAACTAGCTGTTAACGGTCACGTCAAGCCCAACGGTCAACAATATGCAAACGGTTCGTGCCTTGGTCAACGTGAAATCTAGCCGTTGGCTCCTCCCCGTGTCCCTGTGGTGAATGTGCGCAGACTTGCAGACGACGACCGGCCAACGCCGACTGTCATATGCCGACTGTCATACGCCGACTGCCATATGCCGACTGGCTGATCGAGCTTTGGCGACTGGAGACTGGCGTCAAACATGCGACTTAATTTCTGAAGAGCCCGATGGCGACTCATCTTGATCCATCATCGCGCCGCTTCACGACTCGCATTGGATCCACGCTTCATCACCACCGCGCTCGGGGACTACTGATGGGGATATGCCCAAAGGGGGTGGGTCGCTAGTCCCACTCACCGTGAAGATGGAGCCCGGGGTAGGCATCCAGTCGCCCAAGCGACTGGGCCCTAAAGCGACTGGGCCGCGATCCCAGGGTGGAGATCTGCGCGACCAAGATAAGAAGATTACTTGCGAAAGGGGTGCGAATCCCGGATTAGTAGCAACTGATACGATTCGGAGTTATCTTCATGTAACCCTAGATCGGGGGTGTCTATATAAACCCCCGGGCTAAAGCCCTAGAGGACACCTCATCTGAGATCCAATCTCCCCCTTGTAAGCTCTTGGCGCAGCGCCGATTGAGCCCCCCATTGTAATTCTCCACTGAGTAATAAGATCTAGCAGGACGTAGGCCTTTTACTCTCCGGGGGGGACTGAACCTGGGTAAACCCTTGCGTCCCTTGCACCTCGATCCGCAGATGGCCATGTTCCCTTGCTCCCGCATCAACGAAGTGTTACCCCCTATAACATCTGCCGTGGTCATATCCACGACACGTGTAGAAAGGCAAAGAGGCAGCGGAAGGCCGGATACACACGACAGGAGGCTGCGGGGATTTTTTAGAATAAAATGTGAAAGCCAGGATTTGAACTCGACACCTGGGGATCTGATACCATGTTAAGCTTCATGCACTAGCCACTTGAACCAAAAATCCGAACTGATAGAAAGGGCTAGACAATCTACTTATACACGTCAACACCCCCTCTCACGTGTGACGGGGAGACGATAAGACAAGTCAACAAGTGTAGAGAGGCAAAGAGGCAGCGGAAGGCCGGGACCACACGGCAGAAGGCTGCGAGGAGAGGAGATAATTTTTAGAATAAATTGGGAAAGCCGGGATTTGAACTGGAGACCTGGGGCTCTGATACCATGTTAAGGTTCATGCACTAGGCACTTGAACCAAAAGTCCGAACTGATGGAAAGGAAAAGACAATCTACTTATTTTTTTTAGATAAAGGAGCATCGCCCCAGCATCTGCATCAATTGATGCACACGGCTTGCTTTATTAACGAAAGTACCAAAGTACCAAATATCCAACCAAATTTATTACAATCACGGATCAGCTAAGGTGGCTACATGAATCGGCCAATAGAAAATACGGCACACATGCCCTCTATGCATTTGCTAATCTATTAAGATGTCGCCACCCAGTAGCCTGGAAAAAGAAGTCCTGAGCAACCACTAGCATCCGGTTGAATCTAGTAACCATAGCCTCCCGCAGGTCCAATGGAAAGAGGAAAACCCATTGCTGAATTGAATGAGTAGCTCGCCGGATAACCTGCAAAAAATTGTTCCCATTTTGTTTGTTAAAAATAATATCATTTCTACTTCGCCAAAGCGCCCAACATAGGGCTGAAACTCCAATTCTGATTTTATGTTTATCATTTTTTCCAAGTCCATTAAGCCATCTACCAAACATATTAGTAATATTAGCTGGTGGAGGAATGTTATAAGATAAATACACCATACCCCAAATGATCTTTGCAAACGGACATGCAATAAACAGATGATTAACAGTTTCAGTGGAATCACAAAAACAACACTTTTGACATCCATTCCACTTCCGTTTAGCTAAATTATCTTTAGTTAAAAGCACCTTATTACTCAGGAACCACATAAAAATTTTAATTTTCAAAGGTATCTTTAATTTCCATAGATATTTGCGCAGGTAAATAGCATGCCCATTCATCAAATCCATATAAAAAGACTTAACAGAACAAACCCGAATAAGTAAGCTTCCAAATAAACTTATCTGGTTCAGTTGTTAAATTTACTGTCATTAACCATTGGCATAGATGTAACCATTGTAACCATTTGTTATCATTTAAGTCTCTTCTAAAAGTAATGTTCAGAGGTGCAGAAGCTAGCACAGTTAAAACTAAAACATGTTTATGTTGTACAATATTATAAATTAAGACAATCTACTTATACACGTCAACAAGAAAGAGCAGTGACTTGACCCCTGTCTGGGCGTCTGACATGGTGGCATATATTGCTCCAATTCTACGCTGCAAAAACCCTCACAGTTCCGCCAGGTGTAATTTGCGACCAAACTTCTCGTGTCACTGGGAAGTCGAGAAAAGATGGTGCGCTGTCTCCTCTCTCTCTCTAATGCATAGTGGGAAGAAATAATAATTTGTCCACTGACGCTGCATCAGCCGATCCGCTGTCCATAGCCTGTTTTGAAGAAGCCAAGCGAGAAAAAAAAAATTGACCACCAATATATGAGTTGTATGCCCGTCAAAAAAAAAAGAGTGTATCCTTTGCACCCGTCCATTGAATTGTAACCTGTCCGCCTGTTTAGCAGATTAGCAGACAAACAATGGAGTGGAGTCCTCGGTGTTCGGGAGAAGCATGATGGTTGGCACCGGCAATGACACTCCAAGACTCAAGAAAGTCGTAGAGAATGGGGTGCCATGCGAGACGGGGTGCCGAAAGGTCAAGCACCAAACAGGACTGGCGAAGGACGAAATTTTTTTGCGGTAGGGCAAACTAAAAAAAATGATGCAAATACCAAAATAGTATAAGACATGAACGTTATATATGATTCTAACAAAATAAATTAGTACGATAAAAACAAAGACATATTTAATATACGTAGAACCCAAAAACATAACAATAATGCTACCTCCTCAATACC
Organism: Lolium perenne; assembly: GCF_019359855.2. Lineage (NCBI taxonomy): Eukaryota > Viridiplantae > Streptophyta > Magnoliopsida > Poales > Poaceae > Lolium > Lolium perenne. The sequence continues at coordinate 49,979,903 of NC_067244.2, forward strand.
AAAGCTTTACTTTTTTGTAGAAAGAATAATTTTATCGATTACGACTTTTAAAATCCATCGTGAGCACCTAGGTCTTAATTATCTTTGTCGCAAAGAAATCCTTTCTATTCACTATCTTAATAAGGTGATAATGTTTTTGATGAAATCATGATGTGTTTTTCAAATATCAAGAAAATCTCTAAATTTTCAATTCTACACGCTTGAATAATGAATATCACAAAGTTATCCTGCATATACTAAGATTCGTGATAAATCTCTATAATAGAAATATACTAAGATTCATGATAAATCTCTATAATAGAAATATAGAATCATTGTTATTTACATTGAACCTAGAATATGAGTCCATGTTTCCATTTCGAAGTCGATTTTACACAATATTCACCAAAACAAGCATAACTTTCTCACACGGAGTGCACGACCACTCAAAACATTCAGAAAAAACATGTGCATCTAAATGTATTCATCAAAAATGAAGGTAGGGAGGCTGCCCTACCTTCCCCTAAGGGTAGCTTCGCCCCTGCCCAAGAGTAAGCAGCAAGCGCCTCCATGACAGAGTGATGCTTGTCCCTCCGCGCAGTAGAAATACACTAAACTGGTATAATAGCTTTAGAGGGAAAGGTTAAGCCATTGGTAGCATCAATTTTCAGAGGATGTATACTGATTTACAAATGATGGTCATGGCAGATTCCTCAACCGAAAAAAAAAATTGGCCATGGGCGAACTCCTTTTTCAAGTTCTGAACATTTTTGGCTCACATGCACCAAACTATACATACCAACATGGTCCTAACAATACATATCCGTCTTTTCTTTGTTGTTCTCTGTCACGGTAAAACGATGTTTTTTATTCAAACACAAACATACAATATGTAAAATTACAATTTTATCGAAAAAACGTACTAGTTAAATTACAATACTGAAGGCTCGAACCTTCAAACAGTAATAATGCAGAAAATATAAGTATGTTTACAGATATGGAGAACTTAACATAAGTTACATTTCTCGCCTCTTGAGCTTCACTGCGAGCCCGTTTTTCATCTGCAGCAGAGAAGACATCTTGGGCTGGATTGTTTGCCCTTCCACCACCTCCATGTCGAAGTTCCACACCACTGCAGAAACGATGGTCTTCATCTGCATAACAGCGATTTCCTTGCCAGGGCAGGTCCTTGGACCCGAGTTGAAGGCCAAGAACTTGTGAGATGGTACGTACCTCAGCTCTTTGCCATTCTCTGAGAGCCACCTCTCCGGTTTATAGTCCAGGCAGTCTTGACCCCACAATCCTTCCATTCTCCCCATGGCGTAGACAGGAATAAGAATGGTGTCGCCGGCGTGCACCTCATGACCACTCGGCATGATATCATCAACGGCCACAGTCTTGCGCTCGGTAGGCCCCGGTGGGTATAGCCTAAGAGTCTCATACAAAGCAGCTCTGAGATAGGCCATAGATTTGGTCTCGTCCGGCTCAAAGATAACCATGGCACTGGCCGCCCCGCTTGCTGTTTTGCGTGATGCAATGGGTGAGAGTTCTTTTCGGATGATTGTCACGGTATCCGGGTTTTGGGCGAGGTTGTAGAAGAACCATGGTAGAGTTGTACCAATGGTGTCCCTCCCAGCGAGCATGGTACCAATGAGAGTCCCACGAAGCAAGTCATAGTCGGCATAGTATGGGTTGTTCAGGTGTGCAGAAAGAATATCCTCCACACCCATTTGTTCCTCATCATTAAAAACAGGTCCACCATTGCTTGTCCTCCGATCCATCATCATCTCCGCGACGAACCCGCGTAGCAAGTCCTGAGCCGCACGGAGCTTTCTCTCGGGGCCGATATTTAGCCACCTCATTGCTTTCCAGCAAGATGCCGGCATGGCATGCCGGAGAAAGCCCACGTCCATGACCGTGTCCATGGCGTCCGAGGCATCCATTGGCGGCATGTTCGGTGACAAGAGGCCAGGGTCTACGCCAAAGACCATCGCGGAGGTTAAGTCAAACATACACCTGACCATCAGTTCTTGCACGTCAAACTGAGTACCGGAGCTCGCCATGTTTGTAAGGAACGGGAGCAGACCCTTCTCCACCTTGTCGCGGCAGCGAGCTGCCACACGGCCAACAAACCGTGGGCTGCTCAGCAAGCTTCTTATTTTAGCGTGCTGCCTCTCACACGCCTCGCCATCGCTGGTGAATAGGCTACCGCCCATTATGTCGAAGATGCTGGCGAACTCCGCGCCCTTGGGGAAGTTGTTGTAGTTCGTGGTGAAGATGTGCCGGACGTTGGCAGGGTCGCAAGTGACGAAGAACCGCATCCCGGTCCCAGGTGGGCCGTGGGCCTTAAAGTTGTGGCCTAATCCGGCAAGGAGCACGCTGAAATAGTCGTGCAAATTGCGAAGGTTGGCCACGAGGGAATAGAATATAAATATTGGCCAGTTTGTGGGGAGGGATGGTGGATGCTTTGATCTACCAGACCTGAAGTACAGGTACATGGACACAACTACCACGAGAGTGGAGATGAGTAGCTCTTGCGAGAACATTATTTATTATCACTAGTGTGGTGTGGGGGATATGTTAGTGCTAATGCTGCAACAGAAATGCATTGCAACGGCCTCATTTATAGACAGCCCAGCGGTCGGTGTGCTTCTGTACAACCCCTGGAAAACTTTGAAAGGGTATAGTTGTCCTTATGCTAAAATTGGGATTAGTTGGGTCGTTAGTTAGTTGATGAAGATCTGATTTATTTATTTATGATGTATTCCCCTTTTTTATAATATATGTCACAAAAGTATACCACTAGATTCATATATGAAAAAAAAAGTTATCAACAGTATATTTTTCTATCATAAAAATAATATTTTAGGTGTAGTTACACCCATATCAAATATACTACCATACATAAGTATATACGATAATTTATCAGTTTGAGTATGTGCGTACACTATATCTAAGATACTTCAAACTAAATTTGGTGAAAAAAATGCGATTGAATTCATAGTTTGCACTATATATCCGAAATACATGCATATGTGTACGTAAAAAATGAGTATTCGTAAAAAAATGTACATAGGCGAGTCTAGGTCTCAGGCGACTGAGACATATATGTCTCAGTCGCCTATGTCATGTGACAAATCTCAGTTTCAATATAGTTGTAACTTATAAAAATAGTACTAATTATCAGTTTCAACCTAGTTGAAACTCATTAAATTCTTAGTTTCAACCTAGTGGAAACTCACTATGTTCTCACACTGCACAAATCGCGAGGCAAAATCCAAAGGCTAAAAGCGTCGACTGATACATACTAAAAATCAGGCGCCTGATTTCTATACTACCGAAATCTCTACTAATAAGTTACGGATTGGTGGTGTTGGTAGCTCAAAAAAACTGAATAAATTTTCATCCGTCAAGAAAACCGGAAGTCCTGATGCCTTCCGATGTTAAAAATCAGCTCACATTGAGATTTTTTCTGCCGAGCGAACAAAACCGGATCGTATAGCGTTCCTTCTCGCCAGCGAGGCAGCGAGAAAACAACGGATCAGAGTCCTTGTCCCTTTGCCCATGCCTGGCGAAAAAACAGATCGGATGCGAAGCCACAAATCTCGTCCCTCATCGCCGTCGGGCACGACTCTCTCAGCGGTCGCCCCTGCTTCCTCCGGTTGGCGTGCGGGCCGACGGAGGTTGCCTCAAGGGCTTGTCGCGGGCATGGAGGCGCTTTCCCTCGGGGGACTCCTCTGTGTCCTTTTCCAACGGCGGCCATGGACGAGGGAAAGCGGCAAGAGTTTGTCCTTTTCCAACGGCGGCCATGGACGAGGGCCAGCGACGAGAGTGAGGATCGACCATGGACGGGACTGCTGCAAGTCAGCCACCTCTCCCTGACACCTCCATGCGCCGATGTAAGTCTGTACTCCATACTGCCGCGCCTCCAGCTCGCGGAGGGGAAGGATCAGAGGTGACGGAGGAAGGGGAGGGGAACTCACCATGGTAGTGCCCATGGAGGAGGGGAGCGGACAGCAGGGGAGGGGAGGTGAGCTTGGTCGCACACAACGAAACAGCTGCTCCAGGCCACGGGCATCGCTGTCTAGCACCAGCAGGGGAGGTAGGATGGTGAGTTGTGGGGGACGACCAGCGCGGGGTAGAAGGTAGGCGGACTGGATGGAGGAGGTAGGGCATCTGATTGCTAGAGCGCGCGTGTTTGGCTGCCAATTGCTACCTGCAGGTATGTGTGCTTCTTTTTTGTCTGAGAATGAGAGTCTGCTCTTTGTTGTCTATGCTTCGCTGTTGCTGAAATTGCTGCCAATTGTTGTGGCTTGCTAGCAGGTACAGGAGTGCTAGCTGCTGCTTTAAATTTACTGCTCTACGTGTGTTGTGCAGTAGAGTAAACTATTGGTCTGAGAACAACGGCGGATGAGAGTTCGACAGACTAATCAGTTGAGCATCTTAGATTGATCAAATCGTTCGGTGGTTCATTATACTAGCAGGAAAGGTCATGCCCATGCACATTTTCAGTTCTGAGTTGTGCTGACTGTTGATTCGTATTGCGTGGAGTCTGTCGCTAGAAGCTAACCCGAGATGACGTGCATATTGCCAGGTCTTATAGAGCATCAGAATACAGTCTAATTCCAGCCTAGGTTTTGTTCAACAATTACAGCAAGGTTTTACCAGCTAAATAGAAAAAATACTATTAAAAACGATACAGAGTATTTACTTCAATATTGTAACCTATGCACATGCTGTGTGATTAAACTAGGAAAGGTTGTACATAATGTTTAAAATTGAGATGCTCCTGTTTTACCATATACCGTATTAGTGAACACGAACACATGAAACACCGTGGAACCAAAAATCTGGTTATTTTTATCAAAGAATTCAGTGTTTTACAACTAGATAAGCATGCCCGGCACGAAGTCCTCAGGGTTGTCTCATCTGGTTCGAATAGAACCTCTAGCACTATATGACCAAATTAGCAAATCATACTTCAAGATTTGTGAAATAAAGATTATCTTTTCCGAAATTCGCAGTACAGGTTGGAGCCCTTTATTTTTCGAAATTTGAAAACAAGATTTTAAAGTTTGAAAAAAATCTTAAAAAATTCTATACATGGATAATGATGTAAGATTTTATGATTTTTTGTGCAGCACAAAATACTGGCTTTTCGAGGTGAGATTTTTTCGTGTTGGTAGATTACACTATTTCCTACATCTACAATTTTTATTTGAATTTAAAAAAATAACATCGCCTTTTTTGAACCGTTCAAAAAATGACCTCCATGTAGCAAGTCACACAAACATCGGCACTCCTTTCTTTTATTATATTTTTGTATATACTCAAATCTTATAGAGTTTTCAGACTGACCACAGAAAATTACCTATTATGTTGCCCAGATATTAGTTATGGTGCACTGATACAAGCAGTGTTGGTAGCTTAAAAAAAACGAGCCAAATTTTCTTTCGAAAAAAATCTGCTACATGATTTGGGTTTCGTCCATTAGAAAAAACCGATTGTGCCGTGCTAAAATCTTCATAGAGCTAAACGATGTGAACATGCCCAATCAATCGAGCGAGTTGTACTTTTCCGATCAACACAACTGTGTCATACTCAGGTATCGACGGATCGCTCAAAAAAACAGGATAAAAAAATCGCTGGATGCCTCCGCCTACCCTTGTACACGATGTGGGACAAAACATGAAGGAAACAAATCGATCGGGCGAACAGCCTTCGGGTATGTGTTGGGCTACTGCACCACGGATTTATGACTAACTAGCAAAGTGCTTGTGCGTTGCTACGAATTTTAAAATCATTTCTACGTAGACACAATACCATATGCACTTATTTTTAAGGGCATTCACATCGTGTTTTACTTTTATGATATTGTGTTTTTTTTTTGTTTTGTCCCCATTTTTTACTGGTAGGTTGGTAGGACATCCAACCAGGCATATCAATTCCATAACTTGGAGCTGGCGAGAGAAATAGGATAGGTGCATGTTACGGTTCGGATAAAACCCTATACACCAAGCCTGAATCCGAAATTTTATATAGGTGCATGTCTCTTCCACCATCTCTAATGCTAATTTCAGCAAATTTAAGTTTATACTTATGCTACCCGAGCATCCCGAAGAACCCAAATTTAGCGTAGGCGGTTATGAACTTTGCCGCCGTGTCCGCGTCATCCATCTTTAGATCGAGCCCTCTGCATCTCGGCTCGGGTAATTTAGGACTAACCTAAACTTGAACCCTTATGTTCGCGTGGGATGAAAATGTGTCAGGACCAGGTCCAGCGGCCCGATGCATATGGACCGGGCTGTCCGCGAAGACGCAAACATGGCGCATATTTGCGCCTGGGACGCGTCGCGTCGGACACTGCGTGGATGCCCCAAATGACCGCTCGTTTTTCCACTGGGTCCGCATGACAGTGAGCCATAGGAAAGTATCGAGTGCATCGCTTTCAAGGTCATCGCTTCCGCGTCTACGCCGTAGCCTTCGCCATCAATGTCGCATCTGCCTCTTCTGCTTAGCCATCCTTAAAAGTCGACCGGCATCGTCCCTGCCATCACCCACACCACCGACACCGCTGCCCCGGTACGCCACCGGCATCATGCCGCCGGGCGTCATGGAGGAAGAGGCCCTACGACGGGCGCTCGAGGACTCGGCCCCGCAACCGGTGTAGCCGCCGCCTCCACCTTCGTCGTACAACCCGTGGGCAGCTCCACCTCCACCATCGGCGTGGGCCACTCAACCTCCACCACCGGCGTGGGCTGCTCCATCCACCACCACCGGCGGCACCGGTGTATGTTCCGCTGCTTCCAACTGGTTGTAGCCGGTACCGGAGCTCGTCATGATCGGCGGAGACGACGACTACGACGAGTAGGAGCAGGCGTTATTAGGTTATATATTTTTATTTTCCTTTGTAAATAATGTTTTTATGTTGAAAAATTACAAAATCGAAAAAATGTGTCATGCCGCTGGAGCCACCCCGACGCAAACGGACGTGCGGTTGATTTTGATCATTTGAGCTGACGCAAACGGACGAGCGTGGACAAATGCATCGCCCCATTGAAGCCTGAATTATCGTGTATCAATTTTTTTTTGTCAAATTTGAGGTGTCACTTCTAAAAACCCGACCCAAAATTCCGAGCAAACCCAATCGTCCAGCTTGAGGTGCATAATGTTGTGAAGTGTATATGTAGATTGCATAGCCCTTTCCATAAGTTCGGACTTTTGGTTTAAGTGGCTAGTGCATGAAACTTAACATGGTATCAGAGCCCCAGGTCTTGAGTTCAAATCCTGGTTTCACAATTAAGCCTAAAAATTGATGTTGCCCCCCTCTTTAGTCACCGCTGATGCCATGTTTCGGTGTGCTTTTCTTCTTTCACGTGTTGACTTTCTCTTCTCCCGTCACACGCGAGTGGGGGTGTTGTGAAGTGTACAAGTAGATTGCCTAGCCCTTTCCATTAGTTCGGACTTTTGGTTCAAGTGGCTAGTGCATGAAGCTTAACATGGTATCAGATCCCCAGGTCTCGAGTTCAAATCCTGGCTTTCACATGGTTTTCGCAATTAAGCCTAAAAATTGTTGTTGCCCCCCTCTTTAGCCACCGCTGTTTCGGTGTGCTCTTCTTCTTTCACGTGTTGACTTTCTCTTCTCACGTCACACGCGAGTGGGGGTGTTGTGAAGTGTATATGTAGATTGCCTAGCCCTTTCCATCAGTTCGGACTTTTGGTTCAAGTGGCTAGTGCATGAAGCTTAACATATATAAACTGTTGAGTTCCGTTGGCTTCTTTTATAATCATTTGCATTGTTGTCAACTGTTGTCTATGCACAACCCTATTCTTCCACTTACATCTTGCACTATTTGCATCAGTCTATCTCATAGATTTATTAAATATCAATGATGAGTTATGTTGCTATTCATATGCAGGATGAAACTTCTGTGCCTCTACTCAAATGGATAAAAAATGATCATGATGAGGCTGTTGTGAAGACGATGGCGCCGCCACCATCTTCTGAAAACCTCCTCAAGCACAAGGCCACGGGCCAGCTGGGTGGTATCCTTTTCAGTAAGCATGTATATTTTCTTAATTCTCATACATGATTTGATTTGTCTGTTTATTGCCGGCTTTGTCTAATGCTTACCAATAGTTCAGAAACACACACAGAACCCTATTCTTCCACTTACATCCAGCACTATATGCATCAGTGTCTCATAGATTCATTTTATATATCACTGCTGATGTCTGTTGCTCTTCAATTTTCATATGCAGACTGAAACTGCTCAGCCTTCATTGGTCAAAAGGATTGCAACTGCTGCTGATGAGGCATCTGCAGAGGCTGCCACCAAGTTACTGTCAACCCCACCTTCTGGATGCTTATATAAGCTCAAGTCCAAGGACCAGCCGGGCTGTAACCATCCAAGGGTTCGGGTATATTTTATTAAGCCACATATACATTCCATGATTTATGTAAATTAGCATGCTTATATTCATCATACACTAAATTTTGACTGTTCAGTTTGTAACATAGTGTTATGCACTCGTTTGTCAACATTTGCATTGCTCAGAACTATGCACTTTACACAACCTAACTCTTCCACTTACATTCAGCGCTACACACCAGTAGTACCTCCCATGTTTCCTTCGCCATCCCGATGCCGAGCTTGCGGGAATATGGCGGGCCCATGTACATACCCCGCATATAACACATCCTATGGCTCTATCTACCTTTCTAATAACTCCTTCACAGAGTTACAGGTATGTATTCTCAGTGGTTTAGCATGAATTGGGATATAGTAAAGTCTTGTTTTTAATCTTCCTGCTTGTTACATTAGTATCAACTAGCAAGGTGGCCCTCGCAAATGCGAGGGCATCGTCTTTATCTTATTGAATTTATTTATGAAATAAAGTTATCATGTAACATATAAATGAAACATGTAATTCTTAATCATAGGATTACAAACATCATGTGAGGTAAAAGTATCACATGAGTGAGAAATATTCGAAATGGCTTTAGTTTATGGCAAGTAGCTATTATGTAACCTCTAAGGACATTTTTGAACTGGAGACATTTCATACGAATTTTATATTTTTTTAATACTTGGCATTTTTTCCTTTGGATTGCTTCTGGATTATGCTACCAAAATTCTTATGGATTGGATTGATATGGCCCAATTCTATGGAAATTTGTAAGACCACCTGAACCACTTTTTAAAGACTCAATCATGTAGGATCAACACACTTTTTGTGTCGTAGTGAAATAACTATTCATGTTGTTTTCCAGTGTTTTAGAACCCTCTATTTTGCACTCACAAAGTTGTTAGAGTATCGTGTTTCTCTCAGTCCTACATTTATCAACCCTCCAATCCAAAGAGGTCATAAAAATACCATGACATATATTCTGTAATATCTCTATCTTGAAAATAGGTAGTGCGATTTTATTTTTACGTTTTGATGCTATCCCTTACTCTTCAATGTAGATGTTCTACTTTCTCGCTAACACATAATTATCTTGCCACGTATCCGAGAATACACCAACTTCGATGGCACATATTTCTTGTAACATATTGAAAATAACAAAAGTACGTGCATTAACACGAAACTCAATATTTCACAAATTTATTGCATGACCTTCTCAAATATTATTTTATTATCTCATTGCAGCACCAATTTTGAGATTTATCAAAACAATTTAAAAATTCGTTCAAAATTAATCAAAATTCTTTATATTTGTTAAAATTTTGTAAGTACCGCTAAAATTTCACAAACACTAGCTTGTCGAGAAAACATACGGTGCTCATGTCTCCATAAAATTTCCTTTGTGCCAGCATAGGTGGTATAGAAATAGTGTATGTGTTATAATACGTGAGTACATGTACCAGAAATACCGGTCAAAATACCTCGAAATGTATCAAACCAATTTCCAAATTGGATTGAGATCTATAAAAATATTTAAATTTGACCTAATTATGCCGATAATCGTATATTTCGTCTAGTAGGATTTTTTCTCGGTGGTAACATAAATCCTGGTTTCCACTGTGCTCAAGTTTTCGGCGAGATACCCAAAATACCAATTGAGAAAAGAAATGTTGTGTTTATGTCTCCTTACAATTGGTTTTATGCCAAGATAGAATGTATATAAATAATGTTTGTGTAATAATATGTGATTATAGGGACCAGAAATACCGCTCGAGATTTATCAAACAAACATAAATATTATTTCAATTTTTTTAAACTATAGCAAATTATTGAAATAGCGGTAAATTTCACCTGGGTGTATTTTTTGTCAGTACTTTTTTATTTTTAGCTAGCACGCCTATATAGCTCTCTGCCTATATCTAGCTAGCGCATACTTCTTATTTCCTTTAAAATAAAGTTTTTTAATTGGAAATATCTCACGTGAGTTTATTTAAAACATAGCTCGTATTATATATATAGCGCTACGATAGTGTTTTGGAACGGTGCCTTTTTTCAAACGCACATAGTTTATGTCCTATCCATGTAGTTTTTCTTTTTCATTGGAGTAGAGAAGATAGGGATGTTAACTAACACGATGAAAAGGAATCGTGTGGGTACAAAACAGTTTTAAGGTATGGGAAAAAATAAGTGGACAATATATATGGCATCCAGAGTTCTAATTAGAGCAGATTGATTGTCTTGCTCGTGGTATCATCACCAGCCCGTCTGTACTTTTTTTGAGACATGTACATACGTCTATTTGGATATTCCAAAACGTGTGTACCTGTGTGACGTTTATGTGCTATAAATTTACTTTTATACACATATATTATTGTACGTAACACTTCATATTTTTTAATCTCAGCCGTTAAGATTAAAATCATTGGTTTATATTTTATTAGTATATGTGGATTAACCTGGTGCCTCGAAAAACACCCTTATTTTGCTTTTAGTATATAATAGATTTTTTTAATCTCAGCCGTTAAGATTAAAATCATTGTTTTATATTTTATTAGTATATGTGGATTAACCTGGTGCCTCGAAAAACACCCTTATTTTGCTTTTAGTATATAATAGATAGATTTTGATATGCAGACTGTACCTTGTGAACTTCGTCCAATGATTAACCAGATGTGTCCGCATGAAGGGTCTTTCACTATGCATGACAATGGCAAATTGATGAACACCTACACGGTGTATGAGGTGTATGTCTACAAGACGCAGGCCATCACATATTTGTATGGACATGATTGGAGAAAGTTTGCTTTTGACTACGGTCTGAAGAACGGCGACGAGCTGAGGATGAGAAACTCAAACGGGCATATATACGTAACTGCTTACATAGTTGGAGACACTTCCAAATATATAATATGTAACTTTTTTGTACTCATATCCTTTGATTACTGCATTCTAAGCAGTTGTTCTAAACCATTCCCTCTGTTCTAGCTTGCTGGGTTTAACATGATCAAAGCTGCAGATCCCCTGATGGAACAGGAGCGGATATCACAAAGGCACCCACACCAGCACCGGCACCGGCTTCCCACTCTCCTGCATCAGCACCGGTACTGTACCAGCTCCGTTTACTGCATCTACCCAGCAGACCCCTACATCAGCATTGGTTCCTGTAGAGGCCCCATATACTACACCTGCCCAGCAGGGCTCTGCGCATCGAAGCCCGGTTCCTCTAGCTGCACCGTTTACTGCACATGCCCAACAGTCTCCTGCATCAGCACCGGTTCCTCTAGAGGCATCGTTTACTGCACCTGCCCAGCAGTCTCCTGTATCAGCACCAGCTCGTGTACCAGCCCAGGCTCCTACACCTGCCCCAGCCAGATCACCGAGGTCTCAGCTCATTGTTGTGGCCACCCATGTGGTGACCAGGACGCATCTGAAGGCTATGTTCGTGAGTATATGACAACATAAATGCTCTTATCTTGATGTCTTCTCTGCTCAAAATCTCACATGGTTCAGTGCATTGGTGCCATTGACTAATTTTTGGTTGTATCTCTTGCTTTGAATCAGAAATTGCCTAAAAGTATCTCCAGGGATCTCAATGCTGGCCGAAGGGGCAAGATATCCCTCGTCATGGAGAGTGAAGGTCTCACCGTGGAGGGACGGTACTCCGTCAGTCCCACAGATGGCCGCTTGGCTGTTACTTCCAGGTGGAAAAAGTTCATTGACGGTGCCAAACTTCGCATTGGATCAAAGTTGAAGGTCAAGATCTTTCGATGCCGATGTGACATGTTGGTCATAAAGTTCGCGGTTGTCTAGTTCTGTTGTCCCATGAGCCCTTAGCAAATGCATTTGTAGTTATACTTATATAAGGTTATCTTATCTGAACTGCTAATTAATTGTATGGGTGGTAAAATTCTGGCAAGCTTTTGCTCTTACCAAGTATGTATGTATGATCAGCTATTATGATAACTAATGTTTGTGTTCATCTTAATTTGCATTTCCGTTTTAGAAAAAAACTTAATTTCTATTTTGGCTGACCGACCTGCCAGCTGCCTCGTCATCGTTTCAAAGGGGGCAGGGGATCAAAAGAAAAAGGCAAATAGCCAGAAATTAGGGGTAAAAAATAAATCCAACAAAGGAAACTTTTATTGTTCATAGAGGATGACATGTGGGACCCATGAGCCAGCAACTTCCTCAACGTTTCAAAGTCGGCATGAGATCGAAATAAAAATGCAAGTGACCAAATATAAGGAGCCAAAAATAATCGAAGAAAAGCAACTTTATTGTACATAGACGATGGCATGCGGGTCCCATTTTGCAGCAGTGGTCTCAACGTTTTCAAGGCGGCACAAGACCAAAAGAAAAATTAAGTAGCTAGAAATCAGGGGGTGAAAAAAATCCAAGAAAATAAAGATTTCAATTGAGCTGCATCTGGACATCTGGGCCTTCGAACTATCCTGCTGGGCCTTCTGACTCGTACAATTTCAGCCCACTCCAAAACAGGAAAGTTCGGATTTTTCTATAAAAAACAGGAAAGTCTTGTGCTTCGCAAAAACAAAAAACAAGGAGATTCAACTTATAAGTTTGTTTATGTAAAAATAAAGATTTAATTTATCCATTTGCAATAGCTCAGAGCGAAATACACTGTTTATTGTCTGCAAAATAATCAAGATATCACAAGTTTCTTGTACGGGGAGGCTGACATCGGGGACCCATGAGCCCGCAGCGTCGTCAAAGTTTTAAAGGAGGCAGGGGATGGAAAGAAAAAATAAACCAAAAATAAGTTGATAAGAAATCCAAGAAAAGAAACATTTTCGTTCTGAGAGGATGACATGCGGGACCCATGAGGCTGCAGCATCCTCAGCGTTTATTGTTCATAGAGGCTGACATGTGGGACCCATGAGCCAGCAGCGTCCTCAATGTTTTAAAGGCGGCAGGAGATCGAAAGAAAAAATAAGCCAAAAATCATTTGGTAAACAAAATCCAAGAAAAGAAACATTTACCGTTCTGAGAGGATGACATGCGGGACCCATGAGGCAGCAACATCCTCAACGATTCCAAGGCGGTAGGGGATCAAAAGAAAAAAAGGAAATATCCAAAAATTAATTAGGGGTTCAAAATAAATCCATCAAAGGAAACTTTTATTGTTCATAGAGGATGACATGTGGGACCGACCTGCCAACAACGTCCTCATCGTTTCAAAGGGGGCTGGAGATAAAAAAAAAAGGCAAATAGCTAGAAATTAGGGGTCAAAAATAACTCCAAGAAATGAAACTTTTATTATTCATAGAGGATGACATGCGGGACCCATGAGTCAGCAGCTTACTCAACGTTTCAAAGGCGGCATGAGATCGAAAGAAAAAGGCAAGTGACCAAATATCAGGAGCCAAAGATAATCCAAGAAAAGAAACTTTATTGTACATAGAGGATGACATGCGGGTCCCATTTAGCAGCAGCGGTCTCAACGTTTCAAATGCGGCTTGAGATCAAAAGAAAAAGAAAGTTGATTGTACATAGAGGATGACATGCGGGCCCCATGAGTCAGCAGCTTACTCAAAGTTTCCTAGGCGGCAGAGGATCAAAAGAAAAAGGAAATAGCCAAAAATAAGAGGGTGAAAAAAAATTCCAAGAAAATAAACTTTTATAGCACATAGAGGATGACATGCGGGTCCCATGAGCCAGCAGGTTCATCAACGTTTCAAACGTGGCATGAGATCGAAAGAAAAAAGGCAAGTGACCAAATATCAGGAGCCAAAAATAATTGAAGAAAAGAAACTTGATTGTACATAGAGGATGACATGCGGGTCCCATTTTGCAGCAGCGGTATCACCGTTTGAGAGGCGGCACGGGATCGAAAGAAAAATGCAAGTGACCAAATATCAGGTGCCAAAAAATCCAAGAAAATAAAGTTTTATAGTACATAGAGGATGACATGCGGGTCCCATTTAGCAGCAGTGGGATCACCATTTGAGAGGCGGCACGGGATCGAAATAAAAAGGCAAGTGACCAATTATGAGGTGCCAAAAAAATCCAAGAAAATAAAGTTTTATAGTACTTAGAGGATGACATGCGGGTGACACGCGTACAGCATGCGACCGTTGGGAACCCCAAGTGGAAGGTGTGATGCGTACAGCAGTAAGTTTCCCTCAGTTAGAAACCAAGGTTTATCGAACCAGTAGGAGTCAAGAAGCACATTGAAGGTTGATGGCGGCGAGATGTAGTGCGGCGCAACACCAGGGATTCCGGCGCCAACGTGGAACCTGCACAACACAACCAAAGTACTTTGCCCCAACGAAACAGTGAGGTTGTCAATCTCACCGGCTTGCTGTAACAAAGGATTAGATGTATAGTGTGGATGATGATTGTTTGCAGAAAACAGTAGAACAAGTATTGCAGTAGATTGTATCGATGTTAAGAATGGACCGGGGTCCACAGTTCACTAGTGGTGTCTCTCCAATAAGATAAATAGCATGTTGGGTGAACAAATTACAGTTGGGCAATTGACAAATAGAGAGGGTATGACAATGCACATACATGATATGATGAATATTGTGAGATTTAATTGGGCATTACGACAAAGTACATAGACCGCTATCCAGCATGCATCTATGCCTAAAAAGTCCACCTTCAGGTTATCATCCGAACCCCTTCCAGTATTAAGTTGCAAACAACAGAAAATTGCATTAAGTATGGTGCGTAATGTAATCAATAACTACATCCTCGGACATAGCATCAATGTTTTATCCCTAGTGGCAACAGCACATCCAGAACCTTAGAACTTTCTGTCACTGTCCCAGATTTAATGGAGGCATGAACCCACTATCGAGCATAAATACTCCCTCTTGGAGTTAAGAGTAAAAACTTGGCCAGAGCCTCTACTAATAACGGAGAGCATGCAAGATCATAAACAACACATAGGTAATAGATTGATAATCAACATAACATAGTATTCTCTATCCATCGGATCCCAACAAACACAACATATAGCATTACAGATAGATGATCTTGATCATGTTAGGCAGCTCACAAGACCCGACAATGAAGCATAACGAGGAGAAGACAACCATCTAGCTACTGCTATGGACCCATAGTCCAGGGGTGAACTACTCACTCATCACTCCGGAGGCGACCATGGCGGTGTAGAGTCCTCCGGGAGATGATTCCCCTCTCCGGCAGGGTGCCGGAGGCGATCTCCTGAATCCCCCGAGATGGGATTGGCGGCGGCGGCGTCTCTGGAAGGTTTTCCGTATCGTGGCTCTCGGTACTGGGGGTTTCACGACGAAGACTATATGTAGGCGGAAGGGCAGGTCAGGGGGCCACACGGGGGCCCCACACGCTAGGGCCGCGCGGCCCCCCCCGGGCCGCGCCGCCCTAGTGTGGCGGCGCCCCGTGGCCCCACTTCGTCTTCCCTTCGGTCTTCTGGAAGCTTTGTGTGAAAATAGGCCCCTGGGCTTTGATTTCGTCCAATTCCGAGAATATTTCCTTACTAGGATTTCTGAAACCAAAAACAATGACTGACAACTTGCTCTTCGGCATCTCGTTAATAGGTTAGTGCCAGAAAATGCATAAATATGACATAAAGTATGCATAAAACATGTAGATATCATCAATAATGTGGCATGGAACATAAGAAATTATCGATACGTCGGAGACGTATCAGCATCCCCAAGCTTAGTTTCTGCTCATCCCGAGCAGGTAAACGATAACAAAGATAATTTCTGGAGTGACATGCCATCATAACCTTGATCATACTATTGTAAGCATATGTAATGAATGCAGCGATCCAAACAATGTAAATGACATGAGTAAAAAATGAATCATAAAGCAAAGACTTTTCATGAATAGTACTTCAAGACAAGCATCAATAAGTCTTGCATAAGAGTTAACTCATAAAGCAATAATTCATAGTAAAGGCATTGAAGCAACACAAAGGAAGATTAAGTTTCAGCGGTTGCTTTCAACTTATAACATGTATATCTCATGGATATTGTCAACATAGAGTAATATAACAAGTGCAATATACAAGTATGTAGGAATCAATGCACAGTTCACACAAGTGTTTGTTTCTTGAGGTGGAGAGAAATAGGTGAACTGACTCAACAATAAAAGTAAAAGAAAGGTCCTTCAAAGAGGAAAGCATCGATTGCTATATTTGTGCTAGAGCTTTGGTTTTGAAAACAAGAAACAATTTTGTCAACGGTAGTAATAAAGCATATGTGTTATATAAATTATATCCTACAAGTTGCAAGCCTCATGCATAGTATACTAATAGTGCCCGCACCTTGTCCTAATTAGCTCGGATTACCTGGATTATCATTGCAATGCACATGTTTTAACCAAGTGTCACAAAGGGGTACCTCTATGCACTTTGTACAAAGGTCTAAGGAGAAAGCTCGCATTGGATTTCTCGCTATTGATTATTCTCAACTTAGACATCCATACCGGGACAACATAGACAACAGATAATGGACTCCTCTTTAATGCTTAAGCATTCAACAACAATTAATTTTCTCATTAGAGATTTGAGGATTGTTATCCAAAACTGAAACTTCCACCATGGATCATGGCTTTAGTTAGCGGCCCAATGTTCTTCTCTAACATTATGCATGCTCTAACCATTAAAAGTGGTAAATCAACCTTACTTCAGACAAGATGGACATGCATAGCAACTCACATGATATTCAACAAAGAGTAGTTGATGGCGTCCCCAGGAACATGGTTATCGCACAACAAGCAACTTAATAAGAGATAAAGTTCATAAGTACATATTCAATACCACAATAGTTTTTAGGCTATTTGTCCCATGAGCTATATATTGTAAAGGTGAAGAATGGAAATTTTAAAGGTAGCACTCAAGCAATTTACTTTGGAATGGCGGAGAAATACCATGTAGTAGGTAGGTATGGTGGACAAAAATGGCATAGTGGTTGGCTCAAGGATTTTGGATGCATGAGAAGTATTCCCTCTCGATACAAGGTTTAGGCTAGCAAGGTTTATTTGAAACAAACACAAGGATGAAGCGGTGCAGCAAAACTCACATAAAAGACATATTGTAAACATTATAAGACTCTACACTGTCTTCCTTGTTGTTCAAATTCAATACTAGAAATTATCTAGACCTTAGAGAGACCAATTATGCAAACCAAATTTTAGCAAGCTCTATGTATTTCTTCATTAATGAGTGCAAAGTATATGATGCAAGAGCTTAAACATGAGCACAACAATTGCCAAGTATCACATTATCCAAGACATTATAGCAATTACTACATGTATCATTTCCCGTTTCCAACCATACAACAATTTAACGAAGAAGATTCAACCTTCGCCATGAATATTATGAGTAAAGCCTAAGGACATATTTGTCCATATGCAACAGCGGAGCGTGTCTCTCTCTGTAACATCCCAAAAATTCAAAACAAAATAAATGAATTTCCCTAGTTCCAAATTTTGGAACTAACAAAAACTTTTATTAAATTAAGTGTGATACATAGTGATCTTGCTTAATTCTTGTGCTATTGCTATGATTGCTGGTTATTAGTATTTGAAGTGATCTTAAACCCTAAACCTCACCCCTCTTTTCATCACCCAAGTTAAAATAAAATAAAAGGAAATTAAATAAGAAAAAGGTATATGTGCCTATGGCTATATGTATAAATCTTTACCCTAAGCTTTTCTACTTTGCTTAGAGGTTTGGAAAACCTTCATACACTTTACCTAGTACTTATCAAATCAAATCCAAGTTGAAACAAAAGAAAATAAAAAGAAACTAAAAATGCCATAGAGGCATATGAGAGCAAAATAGCAAATATGTGAATTTAAGAATCTTGACCCTAATACATGTTGTGAATGGTGGGATCACTCCTATATACCATTTCAACACTCAACACCACCAATTGGGTCAAACCAAGTCAAATTAAAACTCAAATGCAACATATGCATAGAGGCATATGTGGCACATAGCCATTTCACCAAACTTTGACCTATGACTTTAAACCTTGACCAAATGAGGGGAAACCATCCCTCAACCTAATATAACACTAAATTGACCCCAACCCATGTCCAAGTAAAGCAAGGTCAACAAATTACAAGAATAATGAAAAGTGACACATCACCTCTTATGTGTTATGGCTATTTTTACAAATCTTTGAACAAGACCATTTGAAATAGTTTCAATGGTCTTAAAATGTTTCTAAACTAATAAGAACCACATTAGAGTCAAGAAAAGTCAAATCAAATGGAGAGAAATCAAATAGTGAGATAATCCCAATTTCACTCACATACACATAAGACCAATTTTGCAAATCTTCACCAAAGGCCACCATTGCTTGATCTCTTGCTTGTAGAATGTTTATATATGATAAACAAACACAATTGCATCAAAGAAACCAAAATCAAATCAAAGCAAATCTCAAAATCAACATACATGTGATAATGGTCGTTTGGTCACTTTATAAAATCTTCACCACTTTACCCCCTGGTTTTGACTTTTCTTCAAACTAAACTTGGTCAACCAAAGCCATGTCATCCAAGACCAGGTCAAGGTGAGTAACTTTCATGTTGACCACCATGGCTAGAGTTGACTAGGTTGACCAGTATGAATGTGACAATTAGTGTATGTGAAGCAAAGTGAAGATCAACCTCAAATTTGAAACTTTGCAAAACCTCTCCAAATTTCAAACCAATGCCACACATTGTTGCCCAACATCATTTAGAACACAACCATGCAGCCATTTGTCCAAAGTTACACACAAGGGAGGTCATTGCTTTGGAGATGAAAAGTACACATAAAGTGAAAATGGGGTACAATTCACTTTAATCATCACTTTCTCACTTTTTCTCTCTCCCTCTCTTTCCATCCTTGTTAGTACACCATGGTACTCTGAAAAGCACATCATGAAGTGACACCACCTTGGCCATGATTCACCATGCTCAAGCATGCCACTCATTTGCATGTACCACATATGCTTTTCACTTTAATCAATGGTGCACACCTCTAGCCCTCTCACACCTTGCACCCTATGTCAAATACCATCATCACACCTCAACCAAGCATGCAGCACTCATAGACCAAGAAAATGATGCAAAGAGGACCATGCCAAGCCCATGCCATTGATGTAGACCTCACCATGCCACCACTTGTCCCCCTCCTTCTCTCAAGCCTATATAAACCCCCCTCCTCACTTGGGACAGCACCACACCACCTCACAGCCTCCCTCTCTCCCTCCTAGAGCCTCCCTCTCTCCCTCCTTGCCTCACACCGGAGCCAAGAGCTCGCCACGGCCACCGGCGGCATCCCTCAAAAACCGCCCAGATTTTCATCACCATATCCATCGAGCCCTACACCAAAGTTGTAGCCCTTGAAAATACCTTTCCAACGCACCTAACCACGCCTCAATCCGAGCTCCGAGGTGAGAGATATGGCCCCCGCAAGCTTGCAGCATCGGGAGGAAGACGACGGCCCAGCGCCGTCGGATCGTCATCCGACGATCTGTGCGTCCCGCGCGCGGGCCACGTGCATGCGCCATGCACGCACGGCCCGGGCAGCAGCTGGGCCGGCCCAACTTCTTCCCGCCCCCGTTTGAATTCAAATTTTGTTTAATTCTTTTTCATTTAAATTGCTATCAGATGCTTTGCTAGAAATCAAATATCTCCAAATCTACTTGGCCATTTTTAGTGAATTTCATATGGTTGGAAAGCCTGTGAAATTATCTATCCAATGCCACTGGATTCAAACCAATAGCTGTTGTAGAATTAAAGTAGCAAAATAAACAAGACATAGACTTTTCTGACTTAGAATAATTATTAAAAATCAACCCTTTTGAATTTTGAGGTGATTCCACCTCTCATAATTCACATTTCACAAACTCTAATTGTTTATGTAAAAAGATGCTATGGGTTTTGTACATGATCATGGGCTAGAAGCAAAATATTGGCTATGTAGTCAATACTAGTCCATTTAAACTATATCCAAATTTTAGAATTTAAATCTATGAGGTGTAGCAACTCATTTAAATCCTTTCTCAAGTGATATGAAGTAATGTGTTGACCTTTATTTACTTAGGCTCATACTTGCTCACTTGTAGAAATTAAATCATAATAGTATTTCATTTGCAATAGTTATTTAAATCACATGAGATGATGAATCTCATTTAAATCATTTTTCTCAAATGATAAGTGTGAAGTGTTGACCTTGGTCAACATGTGATCACCCCTGGTTATTTGAAAAGATTAAATCTTAAGAAGAATTCAATGAGAGGAAATTATTCCTTCAAACCAAAGAGAAACCCTAACTTCAATGTTCAATAAGAGGAAATTATTTTCCTAATGTTAAATAAAGAAACCCTAGCATAATTTGAGAATAAATGTTAAGTAGTGATGCTAGATCCTTTGTGTGAGCCAATAAGGCTAATTAAGACTACTTAAGTGTTGTTTGGTGATTGTATCCTCGTATTCGTTTATAGACGCTAGTACCGGGGACTATCAAGAGGAAGAGGTCTTCTACCAAGAGGAAGAGCAAGAGAACTTTGATCCCATCACCAACCAAGGCAAGCTATTACCAATGCAAGCTAGACTAATGCAAACTATTTTGGTTGCAAGTTTATATTCTTGCAAAGTGCAAAGCTCTACAAGAGCAAGGCACCATTACATTTTACTTTATGAACCTATCCCAAGTTTTTACTTTACAAGCTTTACTTGATTTTATTTAGCAAAGTTACTTTTTGATTTATGATTCACTTGGTTTAGTTATAGAGTAGTACAAGAACATCACACTTAGCCTAGCAAGCTCCAAGATACTTAGCACCCCTCATAACTAGTGGCTAGTGCTCAATATTAAAAGTGACTACTCTAGTTGGGAACTTGTGAATTGAAATGACTTTGAAAACCTTGGAATGATGAGTCATTCTATTGAGAGATTTTGAAGGTGAATATAACTGGTGAATGACTTGGTGAATTTTACCAAAAACTGATTGTTGGGTTCGGATGCGATACCATTCCAATTTTACAAGTACCCCCACAATACCTGAATCTAGGTAAGGCTTAGCTGGAAACTTATGTATTTTAGTATGGGTTCCCTCTGAACAAGCGTCATCGGGGTTATGCTGGACGCTGCCTCTACAAAAGGAATAATGTGAAATGACGTGAAATGAGGTGAATGTCCGGCCCAAGCCCTGTGCAGTTCCCAGGCTGACCGCGTGTCTTCACTGGGAGGCCAAGCTCATGGGGAGAGGTGCCTATACTAGAGTATGTAAATGAAAGGTTAGGATTGGTAGTTCACGTACTGCGTACGATAAATCAGGGCTAGTTACCCCTGACGAACTATTGGAATTGTTGTGGCACAAGTGTACAACCTCTGCAGAGTTAAACCTATTCGAATAGCCGCGTCCTCGGTTATGGACAGTTGGAAAGGCCATACTGTTCCGTCATCAGAACTTTTCTAAAAATATGAATGGTGACTTGTGATTTGAATTGAAAGGTGACTTTGAATTTGAATCACAACTGAGTTGTGGGAATGGCACTAATGTTCCCACTTGAGTTAGTTGAGCAAATGAAGGTTTTTGATTATTAAAGTGCTTATGAAATAAAACTGGCTTTATGCAAATAAAACTAGAGCTTAGAACCCCCTTACTATAGTTGATAGTATTTACCTTAGTATTAGTTTGCGAGTACTTTAAAGTACTCATGGCTGTGTCCCTGGCTATTCAAATGGCCAGACTATGAAGACGAGTACCAGAACCCGGAAGAAGGACAGCAGGACGTCTACGACAACTAGGATCACTCCTGACGTCAACAGTTGCCTGTGGAATAGATGGACTACTACTACGCTACTTTCGCTTCCGCTATGTGTTATGTAATGAATAAATAGAACTTCTATTATTGTAGTGAGACTGGATCATGTGATCCTTTATTTGTAAGACGATTATGGTATGTAATGAATGATGTGTTGTGATATCAATCTATTATGTCTCGCAAAAACAATATTCCTGGGATTGCGATGAATGGCATAATAGGCATCTGGACTTAAAAATCCGGGTGTTGACACTCTCCCACACAAAGAATGCTAGGATCCATTTTATTCAAAAAAAACAAAAACAAAAACAAACCGACGCTCCAAGCAAAGTACATAAGATGTGATGGAATAAAAATATAGTTTCACTAGAGGAACCTGATAATGTTGTCGATGAAGAAGGGGATGCCTTGGGCATCCCCAAGCTTAGACGCTTGAGTCTTCTTGATATATGCAGGGGTGAACCACCGGGGCATCCCCAAGCTTAGACCTTTCACTCTCCTTGATCATGTTGTATCATCTCCCTCTCTTGATCCTTGAAAACTTCCTCCACACCAAACTCAAAACAACTCATTAGAGGGTTAGTGCACAATTAAAATTTACATGTTCAGAGGTGACACAATCATTCTTAACACTTCTGGACATTGCACAAAGCTACTGAAAGTTAATGGATCGAAAAATCCATCAAGCATACCAAAACAGGCAATGCGAAATAAAAGGCAGAATCTGTCAAAACAGAACAGTTCGTAAAGAAGAATTTTATTGAGGCACCAGACTTGCTCAAATGAAAATGCTCAAATTGAATGAAAGTTGCGTACATATCTGAGGATCACTCACGTAAATTGGCATAATTTTCTGAGTTGCCTACAGAGAATTAGTCCCAGATTCGTGACAGCAAAAAAATCTGTTTCTGCGCAGTAATCCAAATCTAGTATGAACCTTACTATCAACGACTTTACTTGGCACAACAATGCACAAAACTAAGATAAGGAGAGGTTGCTACAGTAGTAACAACTTCCAAGACTCAAATATAAAATAAAAGTACTGTAGTAAAAACATGGGTTCTCTCCCATAAGCGCTTTTCTTTAACGCCTTTCAGCTAGGCGCAGAAAGTGTATATCAAGTATTATCAAGAGACGAAGTGTCAACATCATAATTTGTTCTAATAATAGAATCAAAAGGTAACTTCATTCTCTTTCTAGGGAAGTGTTCCATACCTTTCTTGAGAGGAAATTGATATTTAATATTACCTTCCTTCATATCAATGATAGCACCAACAGTTCGAAGAAAAGGTCTTCCCAATATAATGGGACAAGATGCATTGCATTCAATATCGAAGACAACAAAATCAACGGGGACAAGGTTATTGTTAACGGTAATGCGAACATTATCAACTCTCCTCAAAGGTTTCTTTGTAGAATTATCAGCAAGATTAACATCCAAATAACAATTTTTCAATGGTGGCAAGTCAAGCATATTATAAATTTTCTTAGGCATAACGGAAATACTTGCACCAAGATCACATAAAGCATTACAATCAAAGTCATTGACCTTCATCTTGATGATGGGCTCCGAACCATCCTCTAGCTTTCTAGAAATATAAGTTTCGCGTTCTAGTTTCTCTTCTCTAGCTTTTATGAGAGCATTTGTAATATGTTTTGTGAAAGCCAAATTTATAGCACTAGCATTAGGACTTTTAGCAAGTTTTTGTAAGAACTTTATAACTTCAGAGATATGGCAATCATCAAAATCCAAACCATTATGATCTAAAGCAATGGGATCATCATCCCCAATGTTGGAAAAAATTTCAGCAGTTTTATCACAAGCAGTTTCAGCAGGTTTAGCAGTTTCAGGCAGTTTTTCGCGCTTTGCATTAGAAGTGGAAACATTGCCAACACCAATTATTTTACCATTATTAGTAGGAGGTGCAGCAACATGTGTAGCATTAGCATTGCTAGTGGTGGTAATAGTCCAAACTTTAGATATATTATCTTCTTTAGCATTTTCTTCTCTTTCCCACCTGGCACGCAATTCGGCCATCAATCTTATATTCTCATTAATTCTAACTTGGATGGCATTTGCTGTAGTAACAATTTTATTATTATGATTTTCATGAGGCATAACTTTTGATTTCAAAAGATCAACATCAGCAGCGAGACTATCGACTTTAGAAGCAAGTATATCAATTTTCCCAAGCTTTTCTTCAACAGATTTGTTAAAAGCAGTTTGTGTACTAATAAATTCTTTAAGCATAGCTTCAAGTCCAGGGGGTGTGTTCCTATTATTGTTGTAAGAATTCCCATAAGAATTACCATAGCCGTTGCCATTATTATAAGGATATGGCCTATAGTTGTTACTAGAATTGTTCCGATAAGCATTGTTGTTGAAATTGTTATTTTTAATGTAGTTCACATCAACATGTTCTTCTTGAGCAACCAATGAAGCTAACGGAACATTATTAGGATCAATATTTGTCCTATCATTCACAAGCATAGACATAATAGCATCAATCTTATCACTCAAGGAAGAGGTTTCTTCGACAGAATTTACCTTCTTACCTTGTGGAGCTCTTTCCGTGTGCCATTCAGAGTAATTAATCATCATATTATCAAGAAGCTTTGTTGCTTCACCAAGAGTGATGGACATAAAGGTACCTTCAGCAGCTGAATCCAATAGGTTCCGTGAAGAAAAATTCAGTCCTGCATAAAAGGTTTGGATGATCATCCAAGTAGTCAGTCCATGGGTTGGGCAATTTTTAACCAAAGATTTCATTCTTTCCCATGCTTGTGCAACATGCTTAGTATCCAATTGTTTAAAATTCATTATGCTACTCCTCAAAGATATAATTTTAGCAGGGGGATAATATCTACCAATAAAAGCATCCTTGCATTTAGTCCATGAATCAATACTATTCTTAGGTAGAGATAGCAACCAATCTTTAGCTCTTCCTCTTAATGAGAAAGGAAACAATTTTAATTTTATAATGTCACCATCTACATCCTTATACTTTTGCATTTCACATAATTCAACAAAGTTATTGAGATGGGCAGCAGCATCATCATAACTAACACCAGAAAATTGCTCTCGCATAACAAGATTTAGTAAAGAAGGTTTAATTTCAAAGAATTCTGCTGTAGTAGCAGGTGGAGCAATAGGTGTGCATAAGAAATCATTATTATTTGTGGTTGTGAAGTCACACAACTTAGTATTTTCAGGAGTACCCATTTTAGCAATAGTAAATAAAGCAAACTAGATAAAGTAAATGCAAGTAACTAATTTTTTTGTGTTTTTAATATAGAGATTGTAAACAAGACAGTAAATAAAGTAAAGCTAGCAACTATTTTTTTGTATTTTGATATAATGCAGCAAACAAAGTAGTAAATAAAATAAATCAGGACAAAAACAAAGTAAAGAGATTGGGATGTGGAGACTCCCCTTGCAGCGTGTCTTGATCTCCCCGACAACGGCGCCAGAAATTTAGCTTGACACGCGTACAGCACGCGACCGTTGGGAACCCCAAGTGGAAGGTGTGATGCGTACAGCAGTAAGTTTCCCTCAGTTAGAAACCAAGGTTTATCGAACCAGTAGGAGTCAAGAAGCACGTTGAAGGTTGATGGCGGCGAGATGTAGTGCGGCGCAACACCAGGGATTCCGGCGCCAACGTGGAACCTGCACAACACAACCAAAGTACTTTGCCCCAACGAAACAGTGAGGTTGTCAATCTCACCGGCTTGCTGTAACAAAGGATTAGATGTATAGTGTGGATGATGATTGTTTGCAGAAAACAGTAGAACAAGTATTGCAGTAGATTGTATTGATGTTAAGAATGGACCGGGGTCCACAGTTCACTAGTGGTGTCTCTCCCATAAGATAAATAGCATGTTGGGTGAATAAATTACAGTTGGGAAATTGACAAATAGAGAGGGCATGACAATGCACATACATGATATGATGAATATTGTGAGATTTAGTTGGGCATTACGACAAAGTAAATAGACCGCTATCCAGCATGCATCTATGCCTAAAAAGTCCACCTTCAGGTTATCATCCGAACCCCTTCCAGTATTAAGTTGCAAACAACAGGCAATTGCATTAAGTATGGTGCGTAATGTAATCAATAACTACATCCTCGGACATAGCATCAATGTTTTATCCCTAGTGGCAACAGCACATCCACAACCTTAGAACTTTACATCCTTTGTCCCAGATTTAATGGAGGCATGAACCCACTATCGAGCATAAATACTCCCTCTTGGAGTTAAGAGTAAAAACTTGGCCAGAGCCTCTACTAATAACGGAGAGCATGCAAGATCATAAACAACACATAGGTAATAGATTGATAATCAACATAACATAGTATTCTCTATCCATCGGATCCCAACAAACACAACATATAGCATTACAGATAGATGATATTGATCATGTTAGGCAGCTCACAAGACCCGACAATGAAGCATAATGAGGAGAAGACAACCATCTAGCTACTGCTATGGACCCATAGTCCAGGGGTGAACTACTCACTCATCACTCCGGAGGCGACCATGGCGGTGTAGAGTCCTCCGGGAGATGATTCCCCTCTCCGGCACGGTGCCGGAGGCGATCTCCTGAATCCCAGAGATGGGATTGGCGGCGACGGCGTCTGCGGAAGGTTTTCCGTATCGTGGCTCTCGATGCTGGGGTTTCGCGATGAAGACTATATGTAGGCGGAAGGGCAGGTCAGGGGGCCACACGGGGGCCCCACACGCTAGGGCCGCGCGGGCCCCCCCTGGGCCGCGCCGCCCTAGTGTGGCGGCGCCCCGTGGCCCCACTTCGTCTTCCCTTCGATCTTCTGGAAGCTTCGTGTGAAAATAGGCCCCTGGGCGTTGATTTCGTCCAATTCCGAGAATATTTCCTTACTAGGATTTCTGAAACCAAAAACAGCAGAAAACAGCAACTGGCTCTTCGGCATCTCGTTAATAGGTTAGTGCCGGAAAATGCATAAATATGACATAAAGTATGCATAAAACATGTAGATATTATCAATAATGTGGCATGGAACATAAGAAATTATCGATACATCGGAGACGTATCAGCGGGTCCCATTTAGCAGCAGCGGTATCACCGTTTGAGAGGTGGCACGGGATCGAAAGAAAAAGGCAAGTGACCAAATATGAGGTGCCAAAAAAACTCCAAGAAAAGAAAGTTGATTGCACGTAGAGGATGACATGCGGGTCCCACTTAGCAGCAGCGGTATCACCGTTTGAGAGGCGGCATGGGACCGAAAGAAAAAGGCAAGTGACCAAATATGGGGTGCCAAAAAAATCCAAGAAAAGAAAGTTGATTGCACATAGAGGATGACATGCGGGTTCCATTTAGCAGCAGCGGTTTCAACGTTTCCAAGGCGGCACGGGATCAAAAGAAAAAGGAAGTAGCCAAAAATCAGGGGGTCAAAAATCCAAGAATAGAAAGAATTTTGGTTCATAGAGGATGACATGCGGGACCCATGATCCTGCATCATAAATGGCTCGATCGGAGAGCGTTGAACGAGATGGCGCGATCGAGAAAAAAAACAATGCTAGAGAGGCTGCCATCTGGGCCCTACATCCCTGGGCGGTGCGGATTTGCATTGACTCGGCCGGCGAACCCGAGAATTCGCGATGCACCACGTCCTGGTCCACCATAGGAGACATTTTGGACGCTTTCGTCGGGCTAGGTGGCCTCAAAAACGAGAAAAAAAAAAGTTTTGACATGCACCACGGAGAGACCCAAAATCGTCGGCCATGGTGCACCAGCAACCACGGCGCGACTTCAACTTCATCGGCCATGGCAACTTTTCTTGTAGTGTGAGCCACCAGAACGTCTTCAAATGGAGGAAGGTTGGAGCGCCGCCCAGATGCTAGGACATCTCGCAGGTAGAACCATTTATGGCGCCAGCCCTGGACGGGTTCTTTCATCGGGAAGTTGAAGTAATCAACCTCCTTTCTAATGACAAAGCCAACGCCACCAACAACAGGAGGGCCATTATTGTCATTATGGCGCTTGACATAGAAGATTTTCCTCCATAAACCCCAATGGGGATCAATGCCGAGGAAAGCCTCGCATACAGTGATGAAAATGGAGAGATGAAGAATGGAATTTGGGGTCAGCTGCTAGAGCTGGATCCCATAGAAAAAGAGAAGGGAACGAAGAAATTCGTGGGCAGGAAGAGAAAGCCCATGAAATAGGAAGGCGAAAAACATAACAGTGAAGCCTTTAGGGGGCTTTGGGCGAGAAGATGGACCTAGGAGATGAATGTCATTGTCGGATGAAGAGATGAGGCCGAGGGTGCGCAGCTTGTTCACCTCGCGATTGGAAATGGTGGAGGCACTCCAATCACGGCTGATCTTGCTTGTGCCTGATGCGCTGGTACCCTTCTTCTTGCCCATGGCATCTGGAGCTCTTGAAAGAAGGAACAGAGGTGAGAGGAAAGGCTGAGGAAGAAGATGAGCAGTGTGGAAGCGTGAAAAGTAAAAATAATGGGAAGGCCCTTATTTATAGCATGAGCTGATGGGAAATCGTGGCCATAACTTCAAAGCCATCATGGGAGGTGGACAGAGATCCAGTCGTACACGTGTCGCTCTAAAGAAAACGAAACCGGTGGCCCATTATTCCCATGATGTGCGGAAATCGAGGAGGCGCCTCGGTCAATGCACAAGCACTGGCCATTTCCTAAAACTGACCGCGCAGGAGTAGGTGGGCCCGTCAGGTCACGTTAATCAAACCACAGCAGTAGTGACGTCATCAGTGATGTCATGAAAGGTGTCGACTCTGATTGAAGCATCTGAGGAAATATTAAAATCATCGAGTGGTTCAACTTGAGTCTATGCACGGTTGCAAAACATCCGCACCTAGACTCGGGGGATACTCCCATCGGGAGCGTTGGACGCGCACCCGATAAATTTAGACTCGAAGAAAGATCGAATCGTTTGGCTCGAGTCTGCACCCGGTTGCAAAAAGTCCACACCTAGACTCGGGGGCTACTCCCATCGGGAGCCTGGACGCGCACCCAATAAATTTAGACTCGAAGAAAGATCGAATCGTTTGGCTCGAGTCTGCACCCGGTTGCAAGCACCCGTGCCCAGACTCAGGGGCTACTCCCATCGAGAGCGCTGTTTGCGCACCCGACAAACTTTTTTGCACTCCAGGATCATGCCCAGGGACTTGATTCTGTGTAGAGTAGCGTTGTTTTGTCATCGGCAGTTAACCAGCAAGGCTAGGCACGTTATTCGATATCCTTTACGCATTAAACCTTACTTGAAAAATTGAAGCCCTGATGCAAATGTATTGGATGACCTATGAAGACCTGCAGAAAGCTTCGGCAGAAGAAGACATTCGAGTGGCACAACTTGAGTCTACGCACGGATTGCAAGCATCCATACCTAGACTCGGGGGCTACTCCCATCGGGAGCACTGGACGCGCACCTGATAGAAGGAGATGATGCTATTACAAGGAGGACAAGAATTATCAAGAGAGAAGAACGTTCGGTGGAGGCATGCTTTAGTATCTACCCGAAATTTCTTCGGCTAGACACTCGGGGGCTACTGACGTGGGCATTACCCTTTGGGTAACTGTTATTGCCCTATCTTGTACGGCCCAACTGGAGGCCCATGAAGACACTCGATGGCAAGGTGGACTACTACGTCGGTGCCTGATAACCCACAAGTATAGGGGATCGCAGCAGTCTTCGCGGGTAGTAAAACCCAATTTATTGATTCGACACAAGGGGAGACAAAGAATACTTGAAAGCCTTAACAGCGGAGTTGTCAATTCAGTTGCACCTGGAAACAGACTTGCTCGCAAGAGTTTATCAGTAGTAACAGTTTTATAGCAGTAGCAATAGTGAAATAACGAGACGGGGTAACAAAGACAGCAGTAGTGATTTTGGTAAACAGCAGGATTAAAATACTGTAGGCACGGGGACGGATAACGGGCGTTGCATGGATGAGAGAAACTCATGTAACAATCATAGCAGGGCATTTGCAGATAATAATAAAACGGTGTCTAAGTACAAAGCAATCAATAGGCATGTGTTCCATATATAGTCGTACGTGCTCGCAATGAGAAACTTGCACAACATCTTTTATCCTACCAGCCGGTGGCAGCCGGGCCTCAAGGGAATCTACTGGATATTAAGGTACTCCTTTTAATAGAGTACCGGAGCAAAGCATTAACACTCCGTGAACACATGTGATCCTCACATCACTACCATCCCCTCCGGTTGTCCCGATTTTTGTCACTTCGGGGCCATTGGTTCCGGACAGCGACATGTGTATACAACTTGCAGGTAAGATCATAAAACAATGAATATCATGATGAAACAATAACACGTTCAGATCTGAGATCATGGCACTCGGGCCCTAGTGACAAGCATTAAGCATAACAAGTTGCAACAATATCATCAAAGTACCAATTACGGACACTAGGCACTATGCCCTAACAATCTTATGCTATTACATGACCAATCTCATCCAATCCCTACCATCCCCTTCGGCCTACAGCGGGGGAATTACTCACACATGGATGGGGGAAACATGGCTGGTTGATGAAGAGGCATCGGTGGTGATGATGGCGATGATCTCCTCCAATTCCCCGTCCCGGCGGAGTGCGGAAACGAGAGACTTCCGGCTCCCGAGACGGAGTTTCGCGATGTGGCGGCGTTCGGAGGGTTTACGCGACTCGACTTCTTCCCGTGCGTTTTTAGGTCGAAGGCAATAAGTAGTCCGAAGGAGGGCGTCGGGGGCCGACCGAGGCCGCCACACACTAGGGCCGCGCGGGCCCCTCCTGGGCCGCGCCGGCCTAGTGTGTGGGGCCCTCGGGCCCCCACCTGGCTTGCCCTTCTGGCTCTTCCAATATTCTGGGAAAATAGGACCTTCTGCATAAATTCCGAGGATTTTCCTGAAAGTTGGATTTCTGCACAAAAACGAGACACCAGAACAGTTCTGCTGAAAACAGCGTTAGTCCGTGTTAGTTGCATCCAAAATACACAAATTAGAGGCAAACCAATAGCAAAAGTGTTCGGGAAAGTAGATACGTTTTGGACGTATCAACTCCCCCCAAGCTTAGCTTATTGCTTGTCCTCAAGCAATTCAGTTAACAACTGAGCGATAAAAGAACTTTCACGAACACATTTGTTCATATGATGTATATATTCTCATAATATGGCTAACACTTAGGCAGTTCATAATGAGATGCATGCAAATAAGATCATCTAACAGCTATGTCAATCATGGAGAGGTACCAACCATTAATAATAAGCATCATGAATCATGTCTATAAGCAGGATTGCAATGTTCATAAGAGAGTATGATAAAGTGGTATCTCGCTTGCCCATATTTGATCAGCAAAACATAAATGCTCAGGCACCTCTGAAGTTCATAGAAAGACTAGAAGTAGTGATTGTCAAAGATAAAAGCATCAAAGTTATACCACAATCAATCATATTTTGAGACAAGCATATTATACTAAGAATGACAGTTGTGCTCTCAAGATAGTGCTCAAAGAAAGAATGGAGACACAACATAAAAATAAAAGATTGACCCTTCGCAGAGGGAAGCAGGAATTAACATGCGCTAGAGCTTTTCATTTTTAAAACAGGAGTAAAATTATTTTGAGAGGTGTTTGTTGTTGTCAACGAATGGTAATGGGTACACCAACTACCTCGCCAACCGGACTTCCAAGAGCGGCTCCCATGAATTATTTTTATGTTTATGCGGCACTCCTTCCAACCTTTCTTTCATAAACCATGGCTAACCGAATCCTCGGGTGCCTGCCAACAATCTCATACCATGAAGGAGTGCCCTTTTTATTTTGTACCCACGTTGAGCATGAACATTATATATGGATCTTGTTTAATGCAAGACGGTTATTCATTCAAGTCTGAGAATAATGGTTGTTCTATTTTTATGAATAATATCTTTTATGGTCGAGCACCACAAAAGAATGGCTTATTTCTGTTAGATCTCGATAGTAGTGATACGCATATACATAACATTGATGCTAAGCGAATTAAATTAAATGATAATTCTACTTACTAGTTGAATGCCCGTGCTTCGCCACGGCTCAAAAGACTTATCTAATTGGTAGAATAAAAAATTATAAGAATGGAATTAATAGATCCAATTATAAGATCGTAAATTTCATTATCTTTACTATTAAAATGAAATCAGTGACTCAATTAGCGGTGAGAAAGTTTGGTGAAACTCACCACCGGCAAAAGCTGCATTCTAGGCTTTAGGCCTTGATTTCTAGCTAGCAATAATAATCAATAATAATCTTGTAAGCGCTCTATCTCCAAAATCTCCGCTTTCTTTCCGACAATGATATTTTGGTGAAAGCTGCTGCAAGGATCATTTAGAGAAACCAGTTTGAAGCCAGCAAAGCTTATGTGTCTAGAAATCTGAACTTCAAAGCACACCATCATGCTAAGTTGGCCCTTAAATTACAGAGTAGATTGTCAAACTATTAGAGCTATTTTGTACAATCTCAACAATCACTTGTTTTTTTGTCGTCAATACAGCGAGAGGGTACAAAACAAGTATGGGAATTGTTTCTTCATTTAGTCACCGACCTTCAGCGGCACGCCCTAGAATCAATTTACTCCCTCCCACCCCCTCCCACCCATCAGAAAAGGATAATAACTCCCATCTTAATTCATCGTACATGTTAACTAAAACCACAAATACTAAGTCCATAATCAATTCTCCACAAATTTTGTTGCATCACAACCTTTTTTCAATCCATGTCACATGTCACGTCCCCACAACCGTATCTGGACCGCAACATCTGATTTTGTGAAGTACCGCTAGACGGAGGCACCAAAGACGTACAGACGTACTGAAGGAGTCCAAGTAGCTTCGAAGCATGTCGCCCCACTCCGCCTTTGCGTCTCCTCCGTCGGATATCTTAAATGTTCCCTACAGCACTACTTCGGTTTCACGCCCGCGGCGTTGCCCGAACAACAACCTTCTTCCCATTCACCTAGACGACGATTATACCGACATCCATCGAGAGGCTCATCTCCGCCGATGCAACAACAAAAACACAATAGTCTTCACTACCTTCATTTGGTGAAGGTAGGAGCTTGGGTTTGTTCTTGATCCCGAGAAAATTGGTATAGAAAAATCCAATTAGCCACCCCTTTCCCGGTGAAATGACCATGCATGTATAACTTAATATTTCAGTTCTATCATTTAAATGATAAATCGACTTGATTGGAACTCATGAGCTAATGCAAATCTCACATCTTTGTTGTCTTTCTGCTCCCGATGATCTCTTCCCTAGTATTCTCCTTTCCACCAAACTCTTTTCTCGATTCAAACTCTCCTTTGTATGAACTTAAATACGAAGAGAGATATCTCTGGAGAATTTACATTTTAAGCACAAATTATGTATAGATTCAAGTTAGGACAAATAATTGAGGAGCGTATTTAGTGCTAGTGTTATCCTATTTGTAAAAATAATTAGTGATATTTAATTATTCATTTATTTCATTAGACATCAAAAGGTGGAGGGAACAAGAAAGTGGAATTGAAGAAATATAGTAAACAATACTGTTTAAAACTTAAAATTGATCAATCTCAAACTATTTCTAATAATCAAAGACTCCTCTGGGAATAATATACAAGAAAGATTATTCTCGCAGAGAATTGGGTATCTTTGAATTAATACCAATTTGGGAATGTTGAGTTCTAATATTAGCTATTGAAAAAAATGTACAAGCCGAAATGATGTAAAACCAATGAACTCAAATAAGGGTTTTGCATGTTTCGAAATGAAGCACATAATCTGAGTGCACAGAAGGCGTACTTGATTATTCAGAAAGAAAATCAGATCACAAAGATTTCCCTTTGCATGCAAGAAAACTCAAGTTATAAAACATGATTCAGATATATTCCTATTTTAGGGAAGCCCCCGATTCTTTAAGTAGAAACAACAAACTAAGTGGTAAATTCAATTTCATTGTACACTAAAGTGCTTCCCACATGCTTACACGAATATGCATGCTATGTTTGATTCGGAAGTTTGGGATAAGAATTTCACCATCTTGCAGTAAAGATTTCTCACGATAGCATAGTGGGAAATGGAGGCATGCCTGGAAATTATTTCTTAAGGCAGAGCAGAACTTCATCGGCCCTGCTCGCCAACATCACGCTCTTGTTTGACTCCATTAGATCCATGAGGGAGCTCCGCGGGACTCCAGGGCCTCATCCTCTAACACTATCTCCAGGAAGTCTAGCAGGTACTCCGCCAAGAACTTGCCTAGGAATGACATGTAATATCGCATCACCCACGCTTGCGTGCCCATGCCTTCGGTATTACTCTTGAGTTTGTTTGTTTATTTTTCTTGAGAATAATTTCAGATTTGATTCATGTTAATCAGGATAGTTACGCCAAGTATCACGCCCTTTCAACAACAAAACTGAACTATTGATTGTTAGTTAGTGCGGTGGCATTTGTTTGTATTTTTTCGGGTGTGACACCAGCCATTCACAGGTTTCACCTTAATAGTAAAGATTAGCATTAACACGGGTAGATGCATCATGTTTTTTTCCTTTAGTAAAAGTTGCAACCTAAGCACCGATTGATTCAAATCTTAAGAACAAGAAGAGAAGTCCAAGTGTAGAAGATGGTTCATACCTTTTTCTTGTGGACCTTGAAGAGCACACGTGGTCACGACGGCCTTTCCCTTGGCCGAACATGCATCTTATCAACCTGTTGGCACCACTCGCTCAGCAGGTTGTTGAAGAAGGCCATGATTTTGTCCTTGTCGCAAAGCTCCTAGGACGGTACCACCTCTTTCTCATCGCTCTCGCTGTCGCTCATTCATGTTGACCATGACTTCCACCTAAACACTATCATGGATTACCATAAGAAGCCTTGCACAGTTATGAAGAAAAAAAAGACCAAGACACGTAGTATGGTAGCATGAAAGTAACCTCCAATTGTTTCTAAAAATGTTACCTCTAACATCATTTGTTGGAAGGGTGTATGATCACCCTTTTTTAAATATAATAGCACACAAATAGAAAATGTTGGCATCTTGCCATAGAAGTACTTGATCTGGGCAACTTGAGCTTTGATATATTGCATGTATTAGTCTGACCATAAACCATCACTATCCCTATTGCATTTTATGAAAGCATGCAGAACTTTCATCAATTTAAATACTTCCAGTAGACACTAAAATCTTTGTCCTATTTTGAATTTCTTATATGATCGATGGACCAAATTCTCAGAAAGTTTGTTATAGTTATCTTCCAAATAATCCTTGACCGGCAGTAGTACTTACTATGCTTGATGAAAAAAGGCAAAAAATTCTTTAATATATAGAATTGCTAGCCGGACAGAATAGTGGAGTCGTAGTACCTAGCTAATGGTGGTAGTGGCCAGTGGGCATGTAAGTGAAGGTGGCGGAAGCCATGACGAACCTCGGTGGACCAAGTAGCATCTGCAGCCTGACTCGCTAGAGGTCTTCAACCGCTCCTCCTCCGTCGACGCACCCTTCATGTTCCGTCCAGCCGCCGCCCATGTCCAACCATTTAGTTAGCAATAGCAACAAACTTCAGTTTGCATCAGCTACAGATCGGTGTAAATTAGCATTATTTTAGTTAACACATAAGCCAATTTAGTTGACGTTCAATTAACACAAACACCAATTTGGTGAACACAAATTCAGCTAGTATCTAACTATATATTCAGTTAACACAGATCATACCAATCTAGAAATTTAAATATCTCTTTGCTTTGTCCATCTTCTCTACACGGACGAGCATCCCAAACTCCTCTTCACGCGAGCAACTCAGCACCAATACAACCGTCTTCCTCTGCTCAGCACCACCTCCAAGCTCCAGCTCCCTTGCAGTCCACCGATGTACCATCACGAGGTCCCTCGCTGCTCAACCTCTCGGGGCAGGCCGCCGTGTCCAGGAGCTCCGCCTCGACATCATCCTCCTACTTATTTATGGAATCTAGCCGGGACTGACGAAATAGAGCGAATCGTCTTCACATCGGGCTGAACAGGGCCACCGTCGGTTCCCTCAATCCGGCGCTTCCCCGATGCCTCTAAGCATCCTCCCACGATCTCGGTGAGTCCAGGAGCTCCGCCTCACCGGCTCACCGCCATCCTCCTGCTCCTTGAAGGAATCGAGTCATAACTGACGGAATCGAGCGAAAAGGGGAAGTGGACGGGCATGGCGATTGGAGGTCAATTACCATCTCCCCGCCCGGCCCATGATCCATGTGGATGACCAGAGCGGAGATACGTCGTCTTCTTCGCCAGGACAGGCAAGGGCCCCGGCGGGCGGAGGAAGGCGGAGATGCTGTCCGGCCCGTGCTCCATCTTCCCTGAATCAGTGGTTTCATCTTGGTAGGATAAGGAGTTGTTTTGTTAGTTGCGTTTTCTTTGTTCTGCGCGCAGGTTTTTTTTTTCAAAATTGCGTTGAGATAAATCATCTTGGTAGGATAAAGATGTGGGAGGGTATTATTGTCCATCCTGGAAATGTGACACCAGACATTCACCAGTTTGCTCTTAATAGTAGAGATATGTGGCACTGTCGTCTTGGTCATATTGGAGTGAAACGCATGAAGAAACTCCATACTGATGGATTACTTGAATCACTTGACTTTGAGTCACTTGATAGATGCGAAGCATGTCTAATGGGAAAAATGACTAAGACACCATTTTCTGGTATGATGGAGCGAGCTACTGACTTATTGGAAATCATACATACCGATGTGTTCGGACCAATGAGCGTAGCATCGCGCGGTGGTTATCATTATGTTCTAACCTTCACAGATGATCTGAGTAGATATGGGTATATCTATTTCATGAAACATAAATCCGAAACTTTCGAGAAGTTTAAGGAATTCCAAAGTGAAGTAGAAAATCAACGTAACAAGAAGATCAAATTTCTACGATCTGATCGTGGAGATGAATATCTGAGTTATGAGTTTGGCATGCATTTAAAGAAATGCGGAATACTTTCACAATTGACACCGCCGGGAACACCTCAACGTAATGATGTGTCCAAACGTCGTAATCGAACTCTCTTAGATATGGTTCGTTCTATGATGTCTCTTACTGATTTGCCGTTATCATTTTGGAGTTATGCATTAGAGACAGCCGCATTCACTTTAAATAGAGCACCATCAAAATCCGTAGAAATGACACCGTATGAATTATGGTTTAATAAGAAACCTAAGCTGTCGTTCCTGAAAGTTTGGGGTTGCGAAGCCTATGTAAAGAAGTTACAACCGGACAAGCTAGAACCCAAAGCGGAGAAATGCATCTTCATAGGATACCCTAAGGAAACTATAGGGTATACTTTCTATCACAAATCCGAAGGCAAAATCTTTGTTGCTAAGAACGGAACCTTTCTTGAGAAAGAATTTCTCACTAAAGAAGTGACTGGAAGAAAAGTAGAACTCGATGAGATTGATGAATCTATACTCGTTGATCAGAGTAGCGCAGTACCGGAAGTTGTACCTGTACCGCCTACACCAGCAACAGAGGAAGCTAATGATAATGATCATGAAACTTCGAACGAGGAAACTACTGAACCTCGCAGATCGACAAGGGAACGTACCACTCCTGATTGGTATGATCCTTGTCTAAATGTCATGATTGTGGATAACAATGATGAGGACCCTACGACGTATGAAGAAGCGATGATGAGCCCAGATTCCAACAAATGGCAAGAAGCCATGAAATCCGAAATGGGATCCATGTATGATAACAAAGTATGGACTTTGGTAGACTTACCTGATAGCCGAAAGGCTGTCGAGAATAAATGGATCTTCAAGAGAAAAACAGATGCTGATGGTAATATTACTGTCTATAAAGCTCGACTTGTCGCAAAGGGTTTCCGACAAATTCAAGGAGTTGACTACGATGAGACTTTCTCACCTGTAGCGAAGCTAAAATCTGTGAGGATTTTGTTAGCAATAGCTGCATTTTTCGATTATGAGATTTGGCAGATGGATGTCAAAACGGCATTCCTTAATGGAGACATTGAGGAAGAGTTGTATATGGTACAACCAAAAGGTTTTGTCGATCCTAAAAATGCTGACAAAGTATGCAAACTTCAGCGTTCAATCTATGGACTGAAGCAAGCATCGAGAAGTTGGAACCGACGCTTTGATAAGGTGATCAAAGACTTCGGGTTTATACAGTGTCATGGAGAGGCCTGTATTTACAAGAAAGTGAGTGGGAGCTCTGTAGCATTCCTGATATTATATGTAGATGACATATTATTGATTGGGAATGATATAGAACTATTAAGCAGTATTAAAGGTTATTTGAATAATAGTTTTTCAATGAAAGACCTTGGTGATGCATCGTATATATTAGGCATCAAGATTTATAGAGATAGATCAAGACGCCTAATAGGGCTATCACAGAGTACATACCTGGACAAGATTCTAAAGAAGTTTAGAATGGACGAAAGTAAGAAAGGGTTTTTACCTATGTTACTGTGCAAGGTCTTGAGTAAGACTCAAGGACCGGCTACAGAGAAGAAAGAGAAAGGATGAGTAATATCCCCTATGCCTCGGCGATAGGATCTATCATGTATGCCATGCTATGTACTAGACCGGATATAGCACATGCCGTTAGTTTGACTAGCGAGATATCAAAGTGATCCAGGAATGGAACAACTGGACAGCGGTCAAGAATATCTGAAGTACTTGAAAAGAACTAAGGATATGTTTCTTTGTTATGGAGGTGACCAAGAGCTCGTTGTAAACGGTTACACCGATGCAAGTTGGAACAACGATCCCGATGACTCTAAGTCATAGTCCTGGGTACGTGTTTATATTGAATGGTGCTGCAGTAAGCTGGGCAAGCTCGAAGCAGTGCACGGTGGCGAAGTCTTCAACAGAATCAGAGTACATAGCGGCTTCAGAGGCTTCATCAGAAGCGGTATGGATGAAGAGGTTCATTGTAGAGCTCGGTGTGGTTCCTAGTGCATTGGACCCATTAATCATTTACTGTGATAACATGGGTGCCATCGCCAATGCACAAGAGCCAAGGTCACACAAGAGGCTGAAGCATATCAAGCTGCGTTACCACTCGATTCGCGAGTACATCGAAGATGGAGAAGTAAAGATTTGCAAAGTACACAATGATCTGAATGTAGCAGATCCGTTGACTAAAGCTCTCCCTAGGGCAAAGCATGACCAACACCAGAATGCCATGGGTGTTAGGTATATTACAATGTAATCTAGATTATTGACTCTAGTGCAAGTGGGAGACTGAAGGAGATATGCCCTAGAGGCAATAATAAAGTGGTTATTATTTATATCTTTATGTTTATGATAAATGTTTATATATCATGCTATAATTGTATTAACCGAAACATTAGTACATGTGTGATATGTAGACAACAAGAAGTCCCTAGTATGCCTCTTAAACTAGCTTGTTGATTAATGGATGATTAGTTTCATAATCATGAACATTGGATGTTATTAATAACAAGGTTATATCATTATATGAATGATGTAATGGACACACCCAATTAAGCGTAGCATAAGATCTCGTCATTAAGTTATTTGCTATAAGCTTTCGATACATAGTTACCTAGTCCTTATGACCATGAGATCATGTAAATCACTTATACCGGAAAGGTACTTTGATTACACCAAACGCCACTGCGTAAATGGGTGGTTATAAAGGTGGGATTAAGTATCCGGAAAGTATGAGTTGAGGCATATGGATCAACAGTGGGATTTGTCCATCCCGATGACGGATAGATATACTCTGGGCCCTCTCGGTGGAATGTCGTCTAATGTCTTGCAAGCATATGAATGAGTTCATAAGAGACCACATACCACGGTACGAGTAAAGAGTACTTGTCAGGAGACGAGGTTGAACAAGGTATAGAGTGATACCGAAGATCAAACCTCGGACAAGTAAAATATCGCGTGACAAAGGGAATTGGTATCGTATGAGAATGGTTCATTCGATCACTGTCGTGGTATCGTCATGGCATATGCCATAGGGTGGCTAATCGAAGGTGGTTCCTGAGAGATCTCACGGCGGTATCCGGATGCGGGTATGGGGACGAGCGACACGGCAACGTACCCAGGTTCGAGGCCCTCCGATGGAGGTAACACCTCTACTCCTGCTATGAGTGTATATGATGATCACACAATACAATGGTGCTCCTAGAGCTGTGTTCGGCTGCTCCTGGGAGGCTAAGGGAGACGATGGTCTCTCTCACAGGGCAGCGCTAAGGGTGGAATGAAGTGAGAATGATCGATCGATCCCCTGCACGAGAGGGGGTAGTGCGGCTTATATAGGCACCGGCACTTTACATATAAGACCATATAGTCTACTGGCCGGCTTGGCCGGCTTCGGCCTCCGCTCCTTCCCGAGGCGGTGACGTCAGGAGCCGTTGAGGCGTCGTGGCCTGTCCCATCCGGCTGCCAAGGTCAGTGGTATGGAGAGGAGGTGTCCCTGTCGCCGTCAGCCACTGTAGCCAGTACGGATCGACGTAGACCATGATGGCCTGTCCGGCGCGTGGCACTATTGCTCCACAGTGCCCCGCGCTTTACGGAAGATGAAGTCAGCGTGGACTTTGGGAACCCGGATCACCAACCCGGTTCCTTTCAGTGCAAGACTCGCCAGCCTCGAGTCGGTCTGAGGTACAAACCCCCAGTCGGATATGGCTTGTAGAAGCCGGCCCAGCTACAGCATTGGTGGCCGTAGCCAGGCCGACTAGGACCTAGAGCCAGCCGGCTTCCGGACCAGCCGGCCACGGCGCCAGCCGGCTGCTCCTCAGCCGGCCTTTGCCGCGAGCCGGCCAGTGGCCAGCCGGCTGCTCCGCGTCCATTGCCCTACCCGGGGTCTTCCCCCCGACATTAGCCCCCGAAGCTGGCAAGGTCCTGCGTTTAGAAGGACCTAGGCAGGTTTTCCTGGCTTCTTGAATATACTTGACGGCACTTGGAGGGGCCGACTGAGAATTTCCATTCAGCCGGCTGCGCCCTCATCCGGCTCGCTTCGGCCGGCTGCTTCTAGCCGGCCACTTTTTACACTTATGCAGCTTTTGCTTTCTCGCAAGTTTTGGTGGTGTCTCCGCCTTGCTGGATAACTTTTGGTTCGCGTTGAACTTACTGTCCGGCTCCGGCTTGCGGCGCGCCGGAGTCTCCGCCGCCTCGGGTTCTGCACCCGACTTGACCGGTCTGATGCCTGGGCTCTGGCCGTCGTTTCATCTGGTCACATCAATGTCTCCTCCGGATCCGGTGCGGTAGTGGGGGACGTGGTGTGGCCGTTTTCGGTAACCGCTGTGGTCGTGGGCGGAGTTACGGCGCAATAAATCTGGGGACGTGGCCCACGTTCGCCACTTGGAGGCCAACCGCCCGTGGCAGGAGGCTATAAATGCCGCGGGGGAGGCATCGAGGCGGCTACTTGCCCCTTTCTTCCTCCTCGCGCTCCTGCTCCATTCCTTCTCTTCTTCGTGCTCGAGCCCGTCGCTGCTCCGGCGAACGCCTCCCGCTGGCGAACTCCGGTGAACGACTCTCCGCCGATCCTCCGCCGCTACTCCGTCGAGCCGGCACCACGGGGCCCCGCGTTTCAACGGAGCGTCCTCAGCCGCCGTCGTCGCCGCCGCCGTCGCAAGGCTCTTCTTCGCCCTTTCGCCTCTCTTGGTCATCTTCTTCTTCTTCCTCGACAATGGCCTCCGCCAGCGGATCATGGAGGGGCTCATACATGCGGGAGGACGACATCGAGCGGCTGGTGCGCCTCCGCCGGATCCCGCGGTCGGTGGTTGATACGTCTCCGACGTATCGAAAATTTCTTATGTTCCATGCCACATTATTGATGTTATCTACATGTTTTATGCACACTTTATGTCATATTCGTGCATTTTTTGGAACTAACCTATTAACAAGATGCCGAAGTGCCAGTTGCTGTTTTCTGCTGTTTTTGGTTTCAGAAATCCTAGTAAGGAAATATTCTCGGAATTGGACGAAATCAAAGCCCAGGGGCCTATTTTTCCACGAAGCTTCCAGAAGTCCGAAGACGAAACGAAGAGGGGCCACGGGGTGGCCAAACCCTAGGGCGGCGCGGCCCCACCCCTGGCCGCGCCGGCCTATGGTTTGGGCCCCCCGTGCCGCCTCTTGACCTACCCTTCCGCCTACTTAAAGCCTCCGTGACGAAACCCCCAGTACCGAGAGCCACGATACGGAAAACCTTCCAGAGACGCCGCCAACGCCGATCCCATCTCGGGGGATCCAGGAGATCGACTCCGGCACCCTGCCGGAGAGGGGAATCATCTCCCGGAGGACTCTACGCCGCCATGGTCGCCTCCGGAGTGATGTGTGAGTAGTCTACCCCTGGACTATGGGTCCATAGCAGTAGCTAGATGGTTGTCTTCTCCCCATTGTGCTATCATTGTCGGATCTTGTGAGCTGCCTAACATGATCAAGATCATCTATCTGTAATTCTATATGTTGCGTTTGTTGGGATCCGATGAATAGAGAATACTTGTTATGTTGATTATCAAAGTTATATCTATGTGTTGTTTATGATCTTGCATGCTTTCCGTTACTAGTAGATGCTCTGGCCAAGTAGATGCTTGTAACTCCAAGAGGGAGTACTTATGCTCGATAGTGGGTTCATGCCTGCATTGACACCTGGGACAGTGACAGAAAGTTCTAAGGTTGTGTTGTGCTGTTGCCACTAGGGATAAAACATTGATGCTATGTCTAAGGATGTAGTTGTTGATTACATTACGCACCATACTTAATGCAATTGTCTGTTGCTTGCAACTTAATACTGGAAGGGGTTCGGATGATAACCTGAAGGTGGACTTTTTAGGCATAAATGCAGTTGGATGGCGGTCTATGTACTTTGTCGTAATGCCCAATTAAATCTCACTATACTCATCATGATATGTATGTGCATGGTCATGCCCTCTTTATTTGTCAATTGCCCAACTGTAATTTGTTCAC
Organism: Lolium perenne; assembly: GCF_019359855.2. NCBI lineage: Eukaryota > Viridiplantae > Streptophyta > Magnoliopsida > Poales > Poaceae > Lolium > Lolium perenne. The sequence goes on from NC_067244.2 coordinate 50,023,039, forward strand.
CCAACATGCTGTTTATCTTATGGGAGAGACACCTCTAGTGAACTGTGGACCCCGGTGCAATTCTCTTTACTGAAATACAATCTACTGCAATATTTGTTCTACTGTTTTCTGCAAACAATCATCTTCCACACAATACGGTTAATCCTTTGTTACAGCAAGCCGGTGAGATTGACAACCTCACTGTTTCGTTGGGGCAAAGTACTTTGGTTGTGTTGTGCAGGTTCCACGTTGGCGCCAGAATCTCTGGTTCAACGTGCTTCTTGGCTCCTCCTGGTTCGATAAACCTTGGTTTCTTTCTGAGGGAAAACTTGCTGCTGTGCGCATCATACCTTCCTCTTGGGGTTCCCAACGAACGTGTGAGTTACACGCCATCAAGCTCTTTTTCTGGCGCCGTTGCTGGGGAGATCAAGACACGCTGCAAGGGGAGTCTCCACTTCTCAATCTCTTTACTTTGTTTTTGTCTTGCTTAGTTTTATTTACTACTTTGTTTGCTGCACTAAATCAAAATACAAAAAAATTAGTTGCTAGTTTTACTTTACTTGCTATCTTGTTTACTATATCAAAAACACAAAAAAATTAGTTTACTTGCATTTACTTTATCTAGTTTGCTTTATTTACTGTTGCTAAAATGGCCAACGCTGAAAATACTAAGTTGTGTGACTTCACAACCACAAATAATAATGATTTCTTATGCACACCTATTGCTCCACCTGCTACTACAGCAGAATTCTTTGAAATTAAACCTACTTTACTGAATCTTGTTATGCGAGAGCAATTTTCTGGTGTTAGTTCTGATGATGCTGCTGCCCATCTTAATAATTTTGTTGAACTATGTGAAATGCAAAAATATAAAGATGTAGATGGTGATATCATTAAACTAAAATTGTTCCCTTTCTCATTAAGAGGAAGAGCTAAAGATTGGTTGCTATCTCTGCCTAAGAATAGTATTGATTCATGGACTAAATGCAAGGATACTTTTATTGGTAGATATTATCCCCCTGCTAAAATTATATCTTTGAGGAGTAGCATAATGAATTTTAAACAATTAGATACTGAACATGTTGCTCAAGCTTGGGAAAGAATGAAATCTCTGGTTAAAAATTGCCCAACCCATGGACTGACTACTTGGATGATCATCCAAACCTTCTATGCAGGACTAAATTTTTCTTCACGGAATTTATTGGATTCAGCTGCTGGAGGTACCTTTATGTCCATCACTCTTGGTGAAGCAACAAAGCTTCTTGATAATATGATGATCAACTACTCTGAATGGCACACGGAAAGAGCTCCACAAGGTAAGAAGGTAAATTCTGTCGAAGAAACCTCTTCCTTGAGTGATAAGATTGATGCTATTATGTCTATGCTTGTGAATGATAGGACTAATATTGATCCTAATAATGTTCTGTTAGCTTCATTGGTTGCACAAGAAGAACATGTTGATGTGAACTTCATTAAAAATAATAATTTCAACAACAATGCTTACCGGAACAATTCTAGTAACAACTATAGGCCATATCCTTATAATAATGGCAACGGCTATGGTAATTCTTATGGGAATTCTTACAACAATAATAGGAACACACCCCCTGGACTTGAAGCCATGCTTAAAGAATTTATTAGTACACAAACTGCTTTTAACAAATCTGTTGAAGAAAAGCTTGGGAAAATTGATATACTTGCTTCTAAAGTCGATAGTCTTGCTGTTGATGTTGATCTTTTGAAATCGAAAGTTTTGCCTAATGAGAATCATCATAATAAAATTGTTACTACAGCAAATGCCATTCAAATTAGAATTAATGAGAATATAAGATTAATGGCTGAACTGCGTGCTAGGTGGGATAGAGAAGAAAATGAAAAACTAGCTAAAGAGAAGAATGTAGCTAAAGTTTGGACTATTACCACCACTAGTAATGTTAATGCTACACATGTTGCTGCACCTCCTACTAATACTAATAAAAGAATTGGTGTTAGCAATGTTTCCACTTCTAATGCAAAGCGCGAGAAACTGCCTGAAACTGCTAAAACTGCTGAAACTGCCTGTGATAAAGCTGCTGAAATTTTTTCCAACATTGGGGATGATGATCCCATTGCTTTAGATTATAATGGTTTGAATTTTGATGATTGCCACATCTCTGAAGTTATAAAGTTCTTGCAAAAACTTGCTAAAAGTCCTAATGCTAGTGCTATAAATTTGGCTTTTACACATCATATTACAAATGCTCTCATAAAAGCTAGAGAAGAGAAACTAGAGCGCGAAGCCTCTATTCCTAAAAAGCTAGAGGATGGTTGGGAGCCCATCATTAAGATGAAGGTTAAAGATTTTGATTGTAATGCTTTATGTGATCTTGGTGCAAGTATTTCTGTTATGCCTAAGAAAATTTATAATATGCTTGACTTGCCAACGCTGAAAAATTGTTATTTGGATGTTAACCTTGCTGATCATTCTACAAAGAAACCTTTGGGGAAAGTTGATAATGTTCACATTACCGTTAACAATAACCTTGTTCCCGTTGATTTTTTTGTCTTGGATATTGAATGCAATGCATCTTGTCCCATTATATTGGGAAGACCTTTTCTTCGAACTGTTGGTGCTATCATTGATATGAAGGAAGGTAATATAAAATATCAATTTCCTCTCAAGAAAGGTATGGAACACTTCCCTAGAAAGAGAATGAAGGTACCTTTTGATTCCATTATGAGAACAAATTATGATGTTGACACTTCGTCTCTTGATAATACTTGATACACACTTTCTGCGCCTAGCTGAAAGGCGTTAAAGAAAAGCGCTTATGGGAGACAACCCATGTTTTTACCTACAGTACTTTGTTTTTGTTTTGTGTCTTGGAAGTTGTTTACTACTGTAGCAACCTCTCCTTATCTTAGTTTTGTGTTTTGTTGTGCCAAGTTAAGCCGTTGATAGAAAAGTAAGTACTAGATTTGGATTACTGCGCAGTTCCAGATTTCTTTGCTGTCACAAATCTGGGTCCACCTCCCTGTAGGTAGCTCAGAAAATTAAGCCAATTTACGTGCATGATCCTCAGTTATGTACGCAACTTTCATTCAATTTGAGCATTTTCATTTGAGCAAGTCTGGAGCCATTTTAAAATTCGTCAATACGAACTGTTCTGTTTTGACAGATTCTGCCTTTTATTTCGCATTGCCTCTTTTGCTATGTTGGATGAATTTCTTTGATCCACTAATGTCCAGTAGCATTATGCAATGTCCAGAAGTGTTAAGAATGATTGTGTCACCTCTGAATATGTCAATTTATATTGTGCACTAACCCTCTAATGAGTTGTTTTGAGTTTGGTGTGGAGGAAGTTTTCAAGGATCAAGAGAGGAGTATGATGCAACATGATCAAGGAGAGTGAAAGCTCTAAGCTTGGGGATGCCCCGGTGGTTCACCCTGCATATATTAAGAAGACTCAAGCGTCTAAGCTTGGGGATGCCCAAGGCATCCCCTTCTTCATCGACAACATTATCAGGTTCCTCCCCTGAAACTATATTTTTATTCCATCACATCTTATGTGCTTTTTCTTGGAGCGTCGGTTTGTTTTTGTTTTTTGTTTTGTTTGAATAAAATGGATCCTAGCATTCACTTTATGGGAGAGAGACACGCTCCGCTGTAGCATATGGACAAGTATGTCCTTGGTTTCTACTCATAGTATTCATGGCGAAGTTTCTCCTTCGTTAAATTGTTATATGGTTGGAATTGGAAAATGATACATGTAGTAATTGCTATAAATGTCTTGGGTAATGTGATACTTGGCAATTGTTGTGCTCATGATTAAGCTCTTGCATCATATGCTTTGCACCCATTAATGAAGAAATACATAGAGCATGCTAAAATTTGGTTTGCATATTTGGTTTCTCTAAGGTCTAGATAATTTCTAGTATTGAGTTTGAACAACAAGGAAGACGGTGTAGAGTCTTATAATGTTTTCAATATGTCTTTTATGTGAGTTTTGCTGCACCGGTTCATCCTTGTGTTTGTTTCAAATAAGCCTTGCTAGCCTAAACCTTGTATCGAGAGGGAATACTTCTCATGCATCCAAAATACTTGAGCCAACCACTATGCCATTTGTGTCCACCATACCTACCTACTACATGGTATTTTCCGCCATTCCAAAGTAAATTGCTTGAGTGCTACCTTTAAAATTCCATCATTCACCTTTGCAATATATAGCTCATGGGACAAATAGCTTAAAAACTATTGTGGTATTGAATATGTAATTATGCACTTTATCTCTTATTAAGTTGCTTGTTGTGCGATAACCATGTTCACTGGGGACGCCATCAACTACTCTTTGTTGAATTTCATGTGAGTTGCTATGCATGTTCGTCTTGTCTGAAGTAAGAGCGATCTACCACCTTATGATTAAGCATGCATATTGTTAGAGAAGAGCATTGGGCCGCTAACTAAAGCCATGATCCATGGTGGAAGTTTCAGTTTTGGACATATATCCTCAATCTCAAATGAGAAAATTATTAATTGTTGTTACATGCTTATGCATAAAAGAGGAGTCCATTATCTCGTTGTCTATGTTGTCCCGGTATGGATGTCTAAGTTGAAGAATAATCAATAGCGAGAAATCCAATGCGAGCTTTCTCCTTAGACCTTTGTACAGGCGGCATAGAGGTACCCCTTTGTGACACTTGGTAAAAACATGTGCATTGTGATGATCCGGTAGTCCAAGCTAATTAGGACAAGGTGCGGGCACTATTAGTACACTATGCATGAGGCTTGCAACTTATAAGATATAATTTACATGATGCATATGCTTTATTACTACCATTGACAAAATTGTTTCATGTTTTCAAAATCAAAGCTCTAGCACAAATATAGCAATCGATGCTTTTCCTCTATGGAGGACCATTCTTTTACTTTCAATGTTGAGTCAGTTCACCTATTTCTCTCCACCTCAAGAAGCAAACACTTGTGTGAACTGTGCATTGATTCCTACATACTTGCTTATTGCACTTATTATATTACTCTATGTTGACAATATCCATGAGATATACATGTTACAAGTTGAAAGCAACCGCTGAAACTTAATCTTCTTTTGTGTTGCTTCAATGCCTTTACTTTGAATTATTGCTTTATGAGTTAACTCTTATGCAAGACTTATTGATGCTTGTCTTGAAGTGCTATTCATGAAAAGTCTTTGCTTTATGATTCACTTGTTTACTCATGTCATATACATTGTTTTGATCGCTGCATTCACTACATATGCTTTACAAATAGTATGATCAAGATTATGATGGCATGTCACTCCAGAAATTATCTGTGTTATCGTTTTACCTGCTCAGGATGAGCAGAACTAAGCTTGGGGATGCTGATACGTCTCAGACGTATCGATAATTTCTTATGTTCCATGCCACATTATTGATGTTATCTACATGTTTTATGCACACTTTATGTCATATTCGTGCATTTTACGGAACTAACCTATTAACAAGATGCCGAAGTGCCGATTCTGTTTTCTGCTGTTTTTGGTTTCAGAAATCCTAGTAAGGAAATATTCTCGGAATTGGACGAAATCAAAGCCCGGGGGCCTATTTTTCCACGAAGCTTCCAGAAGTCCGAAGACGAAGCGAAGAGGGCCACGGGGTGGCCAAACCCTAGGCGGCGCGGCCCCACCCCTGGCCGCGCCGGCCTATGGTTTGGGCCCCCGTGCCGCCTCTTGACCTACCCTTCCGCCTACTTAAAGCCTCCGTGACGAAACCCCCGATGCGAGAGCCACGATACGGAAAACCTTCCCGGAGACGCCGCCAACGCCGATCCCATCTCGGGGGATCCAGGAGATCGCCTCCGGCACCCTGCCGGAGAGGGGAATCATCTCCCGGAGGACTCTACGCCGCCATGGTCGCCTCCGGTGTGATGTGTGAGTAGTCTACCCCTGGACTATGGGTCCATAGCAGTAGCTAGATGGTTGTCTTCTCCCCATTGTGCTATCATTGTCGGATCTTGTGAGCTGCCTAACATGATCAAGATCATCTATCTGTAATTCTATATGTTGCGTTTGTTGGGATCCGATGAATAGAGAATACTTGTTATGTTGATTATCAAAGTTATATCTATGTGTTGTTTATGATCTTGCATGCTTTCCGTTACTAGTAGATGCTCTGGCCAAGTAGATGCTTGTAACTCCAAGAGGGAGTACTTATGCTCGATAGTGGGTTCATGCCTGCATTGACACAGGACGATGTGAGAAAGTTCTAAGGTTGTGTTGTGCTGTTGCCACTAGGGATAAAACATTGATGCTATGTCTAAGGATGTAGTTGTTGATTACATTACGCACCATACTTAATGCAATTGTCTGTTGCTTGCAACTTAATACTGGAAGGGGTTCGGATGATAACCTGAAGGTGGACTTTTTAGGCATAGATGCAGTTGGATGGCGGTCTATGTACTTTGTCGTAATGCCCAATTAAATCTCACTATACTCATCATGATATGTATGTGCATGGTCATGCCCTCTTTATTTGTCAATTGCCCAACTGTAATTTGTTCACCCAACATGCTGTTTATCTTATGGGAGAGACACCTCTAGTGAACTGTGGACCCCGGTCCAATTCTCTTTACTGAAATACAATCTACTGCAATATTTGTTCTACTGTTTTCTGCAAACAATCATCTTCCACACAATACGGTTAATCCTTTGTTACAGCAAGCCGGTGAGATTGACAACCTCACTGTTTCGTTGGGGAAAAGTACTTTGGTTGTGTTGTGCAGGTTCCACGTTGGCGCCGGAATCCCTGGTGTTGCGCCGCACTACATCCCGCTGCCATCAACCTTCAACGTGCTTCTTGGCTCCTCCTGGTTCGATAAACCTTGGTTTCTTTCTGAGGGAAAACTTGCTGCTGTGCGCATCATACCTTCCTCTTGGGGTTCCCAACGAACGTGTGAGTTACACGCCATCAGTGGTCACGCGGGTGCCCGGCGAGGAGACGGAGCCCGAACCGGAGCCCGGCGAGCGCGTCGTCTTCGGCGCGCATCTGGACCGCGGGCTGGGCCTGCCGGCGTCAACCTTCTTCCGCCAATTCCTCGACAATTTTGGCCTGCAGCCGCACCACCTGCCGGCCAACGCCTGCGTCCTCCTCAGCTGCTATGTGGCATTCATGGAGGCCTACGCCGGCTTGTGGCCGGACATCGACTTCTGGAGCCGGCTGTTCTATCTGAAGGCGCAAACTACTGAGGGCCGCCTGCGGGCTTGCGGCGCCGCCTCGATCTACACTCGGCCCGGTACGCCTTTCCCCAAAATCCCCACCATTGACTCGGTGAAGAATTGGCAGATGTCGTTCTTCTACGTGCGCAACGAGGGGCAGCTCGTCGACCGGATCAACTTGTCGGAGTTCAACCCGGCTCCTCCAGTCGGCCGGATCAACTGGAGCTACAACGCCCGCACGGCGGACCTAGACGCTGAAGTGAATCAGCTCTGGGACTTCCTGGGGGCGGCCGTCTCGAACGGGCTGACCGCCGAGGACCTCCTCTGCACCATCGCCGAGCGCCGGGTGCTGCCGCTCCAGAGGCGCACCCACAAAATCGGGCACATGTCCGGCCGGTTCGACCCGAACCGGACGTCCAAGGCGCTGCTCTCCAAGGCCCAGGTGGCCAGCCGGGTGAATAACATCACCAAGGCGAACATGCCGGACGACTGGAACTACGGGCTGGCGCCCCACGACAGGGACCACCAACCCGAGCGGGTAAGCTTTGCGTTTTCGCGGGCTTCCGGCTTGCGGCTGCGAGGCCGACTTCCTTTTGCTTCTGCCGATTTCCGGCTTGTTGTTTGCTCATGTTTTCTGTTTTTCTAGCTCTTTGAGCGCCAGAACGTCGAGGACGGCGACCTGGCGACGAGGAGGTGGACGCCGGATCACGTCGATCCGGCTGACCAAGCCGGCGACCAGGCTGGCGACGACGACCTGCTGCAGGCGCCTGACCTAGGCGGCCAGGGGGAGCACAATCCGCCCCCTTCACCGGAGCAGCAGGAGGACGAGGAGCCGGCGACGTCCGCCACGGGGCCGATCCCGGCCGTGCCCCTGCGCGCGAGGCCGCCAAGCACCACGGTGACTTCAGCGCACAAGGGGAAGAAGCGGGCCAGCGAGCCCCGCTCTACTGCCGCCTTGGAGGCGAAGGCGAAGAAGCTCCGCCGGCAGCAGCCGAAGAAGGTTCCGGAGCAGGCCGGGTGAGTTTTCTTTTTCTCTCTCTTGTTTGATTCCTTTTGTTTCCTTTCTCTTTATGCTTATCTTCTCCTTGTTTGTCCGGCTAGGGCCCCCATCAAGTTTGCCCAGGGCGGCGGCTCCCGGCAGGCTCCGCGCGTCGCGTCGCCGCCTCTGCGCCAAAGGAGGGAGCCAACGCCACAGCCTTCATCGCGCGCACCTACGCCGCCGCCGCCTGCGGGTACTCCGCCTCCCGCAGGGGCGCCTTCCTTCGCCGTGCCGCTGGCCTCAGCGCCTGATCGTGGCACGCGGGCCGAGCCGACGCGGCAGCCAACGCTGGATGACATGTTCCCGCGCCGGACTCGCTTTCTCGGACCCAGCTGCTGGGGCCGGCCGGGGCATGCCGCCTTCAACCGGAGCCGAGCCGGCAGAGCTGCACCGTCCGCGATCGGAGCCGGAGCCGGCGGGCTGCGCCGCTGCGACCGGAGCCGGAGCCGGGCCAAGCGTGGTGGTGCTGGATGAGAGCCCGGAGGGGGCACCTCGAGCGCCGGATACGGCTGCGCCGTTGGGCCATCTGCTGCGCCCGAGCGTCGCCACCGCCGGGGCCGACGACAGAGGAGCCGGCCAGGCAGGAGCCGGCAAGGGATGAGCCGGCGCGCGCGGAGGGCGCCGACTCGCGCGCGCTGGTGAGGACGGGAGCCCCATCGGCGCCGCAGCAGGGCCTGCACGTGGCCAAGGGTGCCATGCTTCTGCATGTGCCATCCGCCTCCGACTCCAGCCTTGGCTCGGCTGGCACTATGGAGCAGGCGTGGCTCCGCGTCGACTCCTACGAGGTGACCAGCCGGGAGGGGAACCCCGGCCAAGCATCGGTGGAGATGTTCTTCTCCAGCCTGCAGGCCAACCTCAAGGCTAGGGCTGCCGAGGCCGCGGCCAACCTCGCCAAGGTGGAGGAAGCCAGCAAGGTAAGCTTCATCTGTTTTTTGATTTGGTTGTCATCCTGGTAGCCCTCCGAGGCATGGGCCGGCTGCTTGGAGCCGGTCCGGGTTTCGCCTAGCATACTGATTTTCTTTTTTTCCTTAGGCTGTGGCGGATCGGCGCACCACTCTGTACAACCGTGCCGTGACCCACTATCACAAGGCCAAGCTGGACCGGGCCGACTTGGCTCGCGAGCTTGCGACCGTCAAGGGTAAGATCTTGTTTCTTCCGACTCGATGTCTTCTTTCTTTTTAGTCTTCGTTGGCTGACGTTTCTTTCCGGCTGCCTTGCAGTTGAAGCCACCAAGGTTCCGCGGCTGGAGGCGGATCTCCGGGCTGCTCGCGCCCAATGCGCCGAGAGCGAGGAGGCGGGCCGCTCTGCAGCCGCTAAGCTCAAGGTGGCAGAGCAGGAGCTGACGCGGCTGCGCCTGCTTTGAGCAGAACCACCTCACCGAGCTTGCCTCCCTTAGGACGGCAGAGAAGGAGAAGGTGGAGGATCTGAGCCGGCGGCTGACTGAGGTGGAGAAGCAGCGGCTTGCGCTGCAGGAGGAGGTCACCACCAAGTCCACGGAGCTGACGGCTACCGCCAAGCGCTGGACGGACGAGATTGGCGCGCTTGATCGCGGCTTGTCGGGTGAGTGCATCTCTGTGTTCCTTTCCCTTTGCCAGCTTTCGGCTGTCGGCTGCCGGCTTTCGTTGGCAGCCGGCGGCAGAAACTTCTGATTTCTTCGCTATCTTCATCTTCGGGCTGGGGGCAGTCGGTTCTTGCCGGCTGCCGCCAGGCTTTTCCTTTTGTCTTAGGACTTCGAAAATTTGCATTTTTCACCTTATTTCGGCTTCGGTGATTTCTGACTTGCTTCTTCTTGCAGCGGCCTTCCCGGAGACGCAGGATGCGGCGCTAGCAGCCGTTGGCGTTGCACGCGACGCCCGGAGGCGGACGACTGGCGAGGGCAGCTCTGAGTACTTCACCATGGAGGACTACATGGCGTCCATGGCTGCCCGCGTTGAGCCTATCACCAAACTCGGCTGGGAGCTCCGGAAGGCGGCTGAGGAGCTGGTTCCGATGCTGTGGCCTGAGGAGGCGGTGCCGCAAGATATCTCCCATCTCACCTCCTTGATGGAGCGGGCGCTGGATCGCTTCCTCGACTGGAAGGAGTCGGCCACGCGCGCTGGTGCCGACATGGCGCTGTCCTTTGTCCTCTCCTGGTACAACGAGGTGGACCTGGGGCAGCTCGAGTACCGGCGAGCCGGCGTGGAGGACAAGCTCCCGGCCGAACACAAGACCGCCCGGCTTGCCCGAGCCAGCGCCATCGCCGACTTCGTCGACAAGGGCCTTTTCGTCGCTGATCCGAACCCTCCATCTGATGATGATTACGAGATGGACGATGAGGAGGCGGAGGAGGCGCCCGAAGATGACCCGGCAGCCGGCTCCGCTGACGCTCCTCCGGCTGGTCCTTCTCCAGCCGCTGCTTAGTTTTACCTGTTTCTGTTGCTGCTTTTGCCAAGACAATTTATTAAATCCCCGGGATGCCGGGTGCATATGTATGAATATTATCGTCCATTTATTATGTCACACTTTAATGTGTTTGTTAATCATCTGTGTGCCGAGTTGCTTTCTTTCGACTCGTTCGCTTTTTCCCATCCGCCCCACTCTTTGGCTGTGCTCTTGCCGGTCGTACGTTCGACATGCGATCCGTCGCCGGATCAAGAGCGGGCCGCTGGGTGAGGCCGACAGTATTTCAGTCGAACGAGCTGAATTCGGCAATCCGGCACTTTTATGAAAAGTTGCAAGTCAACTCGCTTTTACTCTTTCCCTTAGTCGTTTTTCGCGTGCCGGCTCCCTAGGCCTTACTCCCGCCAGCCGGACAGCCGGGTTGCGGTCTGTAGCTGGATCGGAAGTCGGCTGTCGGAAACCGGATCACGTTACTGAGCCGACCGCGTGAGAGGGTTCAAGCCAATTGGCGAAACAAAGTAGGGTACGTGAAAAACTTGTCAGAAACGGCGCTCTTGGCGCGTGCTTTTTCATAGCTTACAAAAGGGATACAAGGGATACATACATTCCTGCTCTCATGTGTAAAATGGGCGGAGTAAGTTGACATTCCAGGGACGTTTAGTCTCCTCGTCAGCCTTGTCCGGCTTGTTTTTCTTAGCCTCCTAGGCATCTATGAGATAGTAGGAATCATTGCCTACTGCCTTGCTCACGATGAAGGGACCCTCCCATGGGGATGACAGTTTATGCTGTCCGGCTGTCCGGCTGTCCGCTGGATCAGCCGGAGCACTAGGTCTCCTTCTCGGAATGCTAAGGGCTGGACCTTCCGGCTGTGATAGCGTCGGAGGCTTTGCTGGTAGATGGTAGATCTGGACGCGGCCAGCAGCCGGGCCTCTTCGACCAGGTCGACTCCATCTTCGCGAGCTTTTTTGGCTTCGGCTTCAGTGTACAGCTTGATCCTTGGCGCATCGTGCTCGATATCAGTCGGCAAGACGGCTTCGGCCCCGTATACGAGGAAAAATGGCGTGAAGCCGACTGAGCGGTTTGTCGTTGTGCGCAGGCTCCACAGCACATTGGGCAACTCTTCGATCCAGCAGCCGGCTGCTCGCTCGAGCGGCTCCACCAGCCGGGGCCGGATGCCGGCTAGGACCAAGCCGTTAGCCTTCTCCACTTGTCTGTTGGACTCTGGGTGCGCCACAGAGGCTAGGGCCATCCGGATCCCCATTTCCCCGCAATAGCGAGAGAAGATGCCTTGGGAGAAGTTACTGCCGTTGTCGGTGATGATGCTGTGTGGGTAGCCGAATCTCACAATGATTTCCTTGAGGAATGTGACGGCTGTGGAGCCGTCCAGCTTCTTGATTGGCTTGGCTTCGATCCACTTGGTGAATTTGTCAATCATCACCAAGAGGTGTGTCATGCCGCCTCGCGCTGTTTTGAACGGACCCACCATATCCAAGCCCCATACGGCAAACGGCCATGTGATGGGGATGGTTTTCAAGGCGGAAGCCGGCTGGTGTCTCTTCTTTGCGAAGCGCTGACAGCCGTTGCACTTCTTCACCAACTCTTCTGCGTCTCTGAGCGCAGTCGGCCAGTAAAAACCATGCCGGAAAGCTTTGGCCACTATGGCTCTGGATGAGGCGTGATGTCCGCACTCTCCTTGATGGATTTCCCGTAGGAGTTCAATCCCTTCAGCCGGCTCGACGCACCGCTGGAACACCCCACTTACGCTGCGTTTGTACAGCTGGTGGTTGATGATGGTATAGGTCTGGGCCCTTCTCTCAATCTGCCTGGCCTGGACTCTATCATCAGGCAGCACACCGTCGGTGAGGTAGGAGAGGAATTCTTGTGCCCATGAAGGTACGCATCTTATCTCGAATACGCTGACCAACAGGGCCTCCTGCGTGGGAGCTTCCGGATTCGACTGCATGGTCGCCGGGTTCGGCTTGCTAGCCGGCGGGTTCGGCTTGCTAGCCCCTGAGTTTGGCGATGAAGCCCCCGGGTTGGACTGAGAAGTCCCCGGGTTCGGCATGGTAGCCGGCGGGTTTGGCTTTGGAGCCCCCGACTTGGGCGATGAAGCCCCCGGGTTCGGCTGAGCAGCCCCCGGGTCAGCCGGCACGAATATTGAATCCGAGTCCGGTGACGGTATGATGGACGGCTTCTTGAGAACCGCCAAGGCGATGCCCGGCGGAATGGCTTGCCGGGTTGAGCCAATCTTGGACAAGGCGTCAGCCGCCTCGTTGTTTGCTCGTGGCACATGGTGGAATTCGCAGCCGTCGAAGAAGCCGGATAGCTGCTGGACGTGGAAGCGGTACGAGGCCATGTTGGCGTCCTTCGCGTCCCAGTCGCCAGATGCTTGCTGTATAACCAAGTCGGAGTCGCCGAAGCAAAGTATGCGACGCACGCCAATCTCCTTGGCCAGCTTCAGCCCATGAATGAGCGCTTCATATTCCGCCACGTTGTTGGATGCGGCGAAGTGGATCTGCAGGACGTAGTCCAGCCGGTCTCCCTTGGGAGAGGTGAGGACGATGCCGGCTCCCAAGCCGTTGCGCATCTTCAAGCCGTCAAAGTGCATCTTCCAGTGTGTGGAATCCGGCACAGGCGGCAGGTACTGCATCTCAGCCCAGTCGACGAAGAAGTCCGCGAGGATCTGCGACTTGATGGCTGTGCGTGGCTCGTAGATGATGGTGTGGGCGGCTAGCTCCAGGGCCCACTTGGCAACCCGTCTGTTGGCATCCTTGCTGCCGATGATTTCTGCCAAGGGTGCTGTGGCAACCACCTTGATGGGGTGCTCTTGGAAGTAGTGCTTGAGCTTCTTGGCCGCCATGTAGACGCCGTAGGTGACCTTCTGGTAGTGGGGGTAGTTTTGCTTCGACTGGGAGAGCACTTTGCTAAGGTAGTAGACTGGGCGCTGGACCAGCTGCTCCCTGCCGTCTTCTTTGCGCTCCACCACCAGGACAACGCTAACCACTCGATTGGTGGCTGCGATGTACAATAGCATCGGCTCCATTGAAGCCGGCGTTGCAAGGATTGGCGCGGTTGAGAGCACGCGCTTCAAGTCACGGAAAGCCTCATCCGCCTGCGGTGACCAGACGAACTTGTCCGCTTTCTTCATCAATTGATACAGGGGCAGTGCCTTCTCCCCCAGCCGGCTGACGAAGCGGCTCAAGGAAGCCAGGCAGCCAGCAAACTTCTAGATGTCCTTGAGGCACTGCGGCAGTTCCATCTTCTCCAGGGCACTGATCTTCTCCGGGTTGGCTTCGATCCCTCGCTGAGAGACGAGGTAGCCAAGGAGCTGGCCAGACGGCACGTCGAATGTGCACTTGGCCGGGTTGAGCTTCATCTGAAATCTTCTCAGATTGGTGAAGGTTTCTCTCAGGTCATCAAGGAGGGTAGTCGTCTCCTTGGTCTTTACAACGACATCATCCACATATGCGTGAACGTTTCTGCCGATTTGATCCTGCAAGCATTTCTGCATGCACCTTTGGTAGGTGGCGCCTGCATTTTTCAAGCCGAATGGCATAGTCGTGTAGCAGTAAGGCCCATACGGGGTAATGAACGAAGTCTTTATTTGATCAGCCGGATTCAAAGGAATCTGGTGGTAGCCTGAATAGGCATCTAGGAAAGACAACAGTTCACAGCCGGCAGTCGAGTCTATAACTTGATCTATGCGCGGCAGGGGGAAGGGATCCTTCGGGCACGCCTTGCTCAGGATGGTGTAGTCGATACACATGCGCCAGGAGCCGTTCTTCTTCAAAACCAGGACCGGGTTCGCCAACCAGTTCGGGTGCAGCACTTCCATGATGAAGCCGGCTGCCAGCAGCCGGGCGATTTCTTCACCGATGGCCTTCCTTCTTTCTTCGGCGAAGCGCCTGAGAGGCTGCTTCACCGGCTTGGCTTCAGGCCGGACGTGGAGGTGGTGCTCAGCCAGCTCCCTCGGCACACCCGGCATGTCTCTTGGAGTCCATGTGAAGATGTCCCGATTCTCACGGAGGAAGCTGGTGAGCTCGCTTTCCTATTTCTTGCTCAAGCCGGCACCGATGGTAACGTACTTGTCCGGCTGCGCCGGGTCCAGCAGGATCTTCTTGGTGTTGTCGGCCGGCTGGAAGTGAGTCGTCCCAGCCGGGTTGCCTGCAGCCGGCATGTCTGTCTACGCGGCTTTGGCGAGGGCGACGGCGTCGTGGATGAGCTGCTTCTCGGTGGCGATGACCAGCGTCTGGGCCATCTTGGAGCTCTGCGTGGCGCAGTCCATGGAGCGGCGATAGTCGCCGGCTATGGTGATGACCCCCTTGGGGCCAGGCAGCTTCATCTTCAGGTACCCGTAGTGGGGCACCGCCATGAACTTGGTCAGGGCCGGCCTGCCTAGGAGCGCGTGGTAGGGACTCACGAGGTCCACCACCTCGAACTCGATTCTCTCGGTGCGGAAGTGGTCCGGCTTCCCGAACATCACCTCCAGCATGATCCGGCCGATCGGCTGGCAGCAGTGGCCTGGCACGATGCCATGGAAGACGGTGGGGGTGGGGCGCAACTCGGCCTCCTGGATGCCCAGCTTGCGGGCGGTGTCGCGGTAGAGGATGTTGATGCTGCTGCCGCCGTCGATGAGGACGCGCAAAAAACGCACGCTGCGCCGGGTTGTGCCGATGGTGGGGTCGAGAACCATGGCGTAGCTGCCCGGCTTCGGCAGGACAGCCGGTGTGTCGCGGCGATCAAAGGTGATGGCCTGCTCTGACCAGTTTAGGTACTGGGGGACCGGCGGTATGACCGCGTTGACCTCGAGGGAACGGCTCTGCTGGCTCGTCTTGTCCTCGGGCTCGGAGGTGAAGATGATGTAGGTAGCATCTTCGGCCAGATATCGGCCGCCATGGTGCACTTGGTTAGCCTCGTGGTGCTCAAGGTTGGCGTTCTCCGCGCCGGCTTGGCCACCCGGCCCGCCGGCTGGTGGAGGCGGGGGTGGAGACGGGAGAGGTTCACCGCTTGTCAGCCGCTTCATGAAGTGGCAGTCGCGGGTGGTGTGGTTGGAGGGGTTCTTGCCGCTGTGGTACTTGCACGGCGAGTCGAGCATCTGCTCGAAGGTGTACTTTGGCTTCCACTGCCGGTCTTGCTTCTGGCGGCGGCTGCCGCCTGCCGCGTTGTCTGCCACGGCGGCTACGTGGGCGGAGCCATACCGGCGGTCCGGCTGGTCGCTGTGACGCTTGCCGCGGTAGTTGTCCCGCCGGCTGCCATGAGAGGCGCCGTCTGCCGGCTTGTGCTCAGCCGACTTGTGGTGGTCCCGCCTGGAGGGAACCGGTGCCGGGTCAGCCGGCGCCTTGCCGGCTTCCTCAGCCAGCGCGTACTTGTCGGCAATGGCCATCAAGGCGGCCATCGACTTGGGCTCGCTGCGGCGCAGCTTGTGCCACAGCATGGTGTTGGGCCGGCAGCCGCCCATGAAGAAGCTGATGGCTTGGATCTCGTGCACACCCTCGCAGGAGTTACGCATCTCGCACCAGCGCGTCAGGTATGCGCGGTCCGTCTCGTCCGGGCCCTGCTTGCACATCTCCAGCTGTTGGGGGCGACCCGGTCGGCGGTAGCAGCCGGTGAAGTTGCTGATGAAGGCCGCCTCGAAGTCCAGCCAGCCGTTTATGCTGCCGGCTGGCAAGTTGTTGAGCCATGTGCGGGCGGAGCCGAGCAGCATGAGGGGGGAGTAGCACACAGCCCAGCGCTTGTTGCCTTCGGCGATGCCGACTGCGGTGGAGTAGTCCTGCAGCCAGTCCTCCGGCTTGGCAGTGCCGTCGTACTTGGGGGTGTCGCGCGGGAGCTGGAAGCCGTCGATCATGGGCTCGTTGATGATGCGTGGCCCAAAGCACTTTGGGCCGGCTGGCGCTTCTTCTTCCGCAATGCGGGATTCGACCAGCCGATCGAGGCGGTCTCTGGCGTCGGTGGGCTCGATGCGGGGGCCCAGCCGGGAACGTGCCGGCTGGCGTGTGCCGGCTGCTTCTGGAGCCGGCCGGTGCTGGCGGCGGGGCTCGGAGTCTTGCTCCTGGTTCCGGCTTGGGGGAGGCCGGCTGCGGCTGCTGCCGCTCGGCTGGTGGCTCGGCCGTCCCGAGCTTGCGTGCGTGGCCCGGGAGTCACGGTGCTGGCTTGGTGCTGGGGAGGCGGACTCGGCCGTGTCCCTGGCGCCTTCCCTGTCGTTGCCTGCAGCGCCACGAGCGTGAGAAGCTCTGGGGGCATTGACATACCTGGGGTCGGCCGCCTGCCTGGTGGCTGCGTTGAGCAGCTCAGTCACCCGCTTGGTCTGGCGGCGTAACTCTTCGCCTTCAAGGCGGTTCAGCTCTTCTGCGGCGGCTTGTGCCGCGCGCATGTTCTTGTCGGGGGTGTTGTAGACGGGTAGCTCCGCGGACGGAGCTGGCGAAGGAGCGCCGTCGCGGGCGATCTCGGCGCCAAGGTCGCGGCCCCTGCGGCGGATCTGGCCGGCTCGGCTGGGCTCGTCGCCGCCTGGAGTGAGGCCGTGGGCGCGGTTATACTCGCGCTGGGTGATCTCCATCTGGCGCTTAGCAGCAGCCAGTTCTTCTGTTTGCTTGAGGAGGAGCTGGCGGTGCGCCTCCAAATCCGCCTCGATGGTGGTGGGGTCGGCGCCAGGCGTGAGCGGGGTGCTTAGTTTCGCCCGGACTTCGTCCAGCCGGGACGGTGGTGGTGGCGCCTTTGGGCCCAAGCCGGAGGCGTTGGGGTCGACGTTGCGCTCCAGGTTGGGGCCACGGGTGCGCGGGTTCTTGGTGGGGAGCTCCTCGCCAGCCATCATGACTTGCACGACGGCGGGGCTGGCGGGAGCGCTGCTGCCGGCTCGCGGAGGAGGGCTAGCGCAGCTCAGCACCTGCCACGGGTAGCGCGGCGGTGCGACGGTGGCGACGTAGACGTCGTGGCCGCCGAAGGAGATGACGCTGCCGCCGGCTGGGAAGGGCCGGTCGGCGAAGCAGCCAGCGTTGTCGCTGACGCAGTCGAGGGAGCCGAATCTCCAGGTCAAGCCTGAAGCGACTCGCTCGCCGGTGGTGATGGTGAGGCCCGTCCGGATGAAGACACCGGCCGAGGACGCTGAAGGCCCCACGGTGGGCGCCAAATGTCGTGGTATCATCATGGCATATGCCATAGGGTGGCTAATCGAAGGTGGTTCCTGAGAGATCTCACGGCGGTATCCGGATGCGGGTATGGGGACGAGCGACACGGCGACGTACCCAGGTTCGAGGCCCTCCGATGGAGGTAACAACTCTACTCCTGCTATGAGTGTATATGATGATCACACAATACAATGGTGCTCCTAGAGCTGTGTCCGGCTGCTCCTGGGAGGCTAAGGGAGACGATGGTCTCTCTCACAGGGCAGTGCTAAGGGTGGAATGAAGTGAGAATGATCGATCGATCCCCTGCACGAGAGGGGGTAGTGCGGCTTATATAGGCACCGGCACTTTACATATAAGACCCTATAGTCTACTGGCCGGCTTGGCCGGCTTCGGCCTCCGCTCCTTCCCGAGGCGGTGACGTCAGGAGCCGTTGAGGCGTCGTGGCCTGACCCATCCGGCTGCCAAGGTCAGCGGTATGGAGAGGAGGTGTCCCTGTCGCCGTCAGCCACTGTAGCCAGTACGGATCGACGTAGACCATGATGGCCTGTCCGGCGCGTGGCACTATTGCTCCACAGTGCCCCGCGCTTTACGGAAGATGAAGTCAGCGTGGACTTTGGGAACCCGGATCACCAACCCGGTTCCTTCCAGTGCAAGACTCGCCAGCCTCGAGTCGGTCTGAGGTACAAACCCCCAGTCGGATATGGCTTGTAGAAGCCGGCCCAGCTACATCATTGGTGGCCGTAGCCAGGCCGACTAGGACCTAGAGCCAGCCGGCTTCCGGACCAGCCGGCCACGGCGCCAGCCGGCTGCTCCTCAGCCGGCCTTTGCCGCGAGCCGGCCAGTGGCCAGCCGGCTGCTCCGCGTCCATTGCCCTACCCGGGGTCTTCCCCCCGACAATCACTAAAGTCATCGTTGAATATGTGGGAGCCATTATGGATCTCCAGATCCCGCTATGGGTTATTGGTCAGAGTGAGTACTCAACCATGTCCGCATAGTTCACGAACCGTAGGTTGACACACTTAAAGTTGGATGTTGAAATGGTAGAACTTGAATATGGAATGGAGTTCGAATATTTGTTCGGAGTCCCGGATGAGATCCCGGACATCACGAGGAGTTCCGGAATGGTCCGGAGAATAAGATTCATATATAGGATGTCATTTTATGTGAATTAAAATGACGCGGAAGGTTCTATGGAAGGTTCTAGAAGGTTCTAGAAAAGTCCGGAAGAAACCACCAAGGAAGGTGGAGTCCACGAGGGACTCCACCTCCATGGCCGGCCAACCCTAGTGGGGGTGGAGTCCCAAGTGGACTCCCCCTTGGGGGGCCGGCCACCCCCCCATATGGGAGGTGGAACTCCCACCTCTAGTGGGAGTCCTAGCTTGGGTAGGTTTCCCCACCATATGGAAGGTTTTTGGTTCGGGTCTTATTCGAAGACTTGGAGACCAACACTTGGGGTTCCACCTATATAATGAGGGGCCAAGGGGAGGGGACCGGCCACCCAAGAACCACCAAGGTGGCCGCACCCCTTAGTGGCCGGCGCCCCCCTCTCCCAAACCCTAGCGGCCTCTCTCCTCCACCGCATCCCGCACGCTTAAGCGAAGCTCCGCCGAATTTCTCCACCACCACCGACACCACGCCGTCGTGCTGTCGGATTCAAGAGGAGCTACTACTTCCGCTGCCCGCTGGAACGGGAGGTGGACGTCTTCTTCATCAACAACCGAACGTGTGACCGAGTACGGAGGTGCTGCCCGTTCGTGGCGCCGGAGCGATCGTGATCAAGATCTTCTACGCGCTTTTGCAAGCGGCAAGTGAACGTCTACCGCAGCAACAAGAGCCTCATCTTGTAGGCTTTGGAATCTCTTCAAGGGTGAGACTCGATACCCCCTCATTGCTACCGTCTTCTAGATTGCATCTTGGCTTGGATTGCGTGTTCGCGGTAGGAAAATTTTTGTTTTCTGTGCAACGTTATCCTACAGTGGTATCAGAGCCGTGTCTATGCATAGATGGTTGCACGAGTAGAACACAATGGTTTTGTGGGCGTTGATGCTCTTGTTATCTTTAGTTTGAGTACTTTGCATCTTTATGGCATAGTGGGATGAAGCGGCTCGGACTAACTTTACATGACCGCGTTCATGAGACTTGTTCCTCGTTCGACATGCAACTTGTATTGCATAAGAGGCTTTGCGGGTGTCTGTCTCTCCTACTATAGTGAAGATTCAATTTACTCTTCTATTGAAAACATTAGTATCAACGTTGTGGTTCATGTTCGTAGGTAGATTAGATCTCTCTCGAAAACCCTAAACCACGTAAAATATGCAAACCAAATTAGAGACGTCTAACTTGTTTTTGCAGG
The DNA here is from genome assembly GCF_019359855.2 of Lolium perenne. Classification (NCBI taxonomy): domain Eukaryota; kingdom Viridiplantae; phylum Streptophyta; class Magnoliopsida; order Poales; family Poaceae; genus Lolium; species Lolium perenne. Next base: position 50,043,100 of record NC_067244.2, read on the forward strand.
GTTTGGTGATGTGATATGGCCATAATGTGATGATGAATATGTATGAGATGATCATTATTGTATTGTGGCAACCGGCAGGAGCCTTATGGTTGTCTTTAAATTTCATGTTGAGTAGTATTTCAAAGTAGTTGTAATAGTTGCTACATGGAGGACAATAATGAAGACGGCGCCATTGACCTTGACGCTACGCCGACGATGATGGAGATCATGCCCGAAGATGATGGAGATCATGTCCGTGCTTTGGAGATGAAGATCAAAGGCGCAAAGACAAAAGGGCCATATCATATCACATATGAACTGCATGTGATGTTAATCCTTTTATGCATCTTATTTTGCTTAGATCGCGACGGTAGCATTATAAGATGATCCCTCACTAAAATCTCAAGATAATAAAGTGTTCATCCTTAGTAGCACCGTTGCCAAGACTTGTCGTTTCGAAGCATCTCGTGATGATCGGGTGTGATAGAATCAACAAGTGCATACAACGGGTGCAAGACAGTTTTGCACATGCGGATACTAAGGTGGCCTTGACGAGCCTAGCATGTACAGACATGGTCTCGGAACACGTGATACCGAAAGGTAGAGCATGAATCATATGGTTGATATGATGAACACTTTGAGTGTTCGCCATTGAAATCACACCTTGTCTCGTGATGATCGGACATAGGTGCGGTGGATTTGGTTCGTGTGATCACTAAGACAATGCGAGGGATATTGTTTTGAGTGGGAGTTCATCTAGATTTTTAATTATGTTGAATTAAAATTTGAACTCAATTTGTCATAAACTTAGTCTAAACTTTTGCAAATATATGTTGTAGAGATGGTGTCCCCAATCAACTTTAACCAGTTCCTAGAGAAAGAAAAACTTAAGAGCAACGGTAGCAACTTCACCGACTGGTTCCGTCATGTGAGGATCTTCCTCTCTAGCGGAAATCTGCAATATGTGCTTGATGCACCGCTAGGTGACCCTCCTGCAGAAACTGAAACCGATGAAGTAAAAGCTGTTTACGAGACTCGGAAAACTCGGTACTCTCAAGTTCAGTGTGCCATCCTGTGCAGTCTGGAATCCGATCTTCAAAAACATTTTGAGCACCACGATCCTCATGAGTTGATGAATGAGCTGAAAGCTATATTCGAGACTCATGCGGCCGTGGAATGCTATGAAGCATCGAAACAATTTTTCAGCTGTATGATGGAAGAAGGCAGCTCCGTTAGTGAGCACATGCTCGCCATGACCGGGCATGCGAAGAAACTCAGTGACTTGGGAATAGTGATTCCTAACAGACTAGGGATTAATCGTGTCCTTCAATCACTGCCACCAAGTTACAAGAACTTTGTGATGAACTACAATATGCAGAACATGAACAAGGAGTTACCTGAACTCTTTGGCATGCAAAAAGCTGCTGAGATTGAGATCAAGAAAGAGAACCAAGTGTTGATGGTCAACAAGACCACCAGTTTCAAGAAACAGGGCAAGTCTAAGGGAAAATTTAAGAAGGGTGGCGAGAAAGCTGCCACGCCTCCTATGAAACCTAAGAACGGCCCTAAGCCTGATGCTGAGTGCTATTACTGCAAGGAGAAGGAACACTGGAAGCGTAATTGCTCCAAGTATCTGGCTGATCTGAAGAGCGGCCTTATCAAGAAGAAGAAAGAAGGTATATCTGATATACATATTATAGATGTTTATCTCACTGGTTCTCGTTCTAGTACCTGGGTATTTGATACTAGTTCGGTTGCTCATATTTGTAACTCGAAACAGGAACTAAAGAATAAACGAAGACTACTGAAAGATGAAGTGACGATGCGCGTTGGAAATGGATCCAAAGTCGATGTGATCGCTGTCGGCACACTTCCTCTACATCTACCTTCGGGATTAGTTTTAAGCCTAAATAATTGTTATTTTGTACCCGCGTTGAGCATGAAAATTATATCTGGATCTTGTTTAATGCAAGACGGTTTTCATTCAAGTCTGAGAATAATGGTTGTTCTATTTTTATGAATAATATCTTTTATGGTCGAGCACCACAAAAGAATGGCTTATTTCTGTTAGATCTCGATAGTAGTGATACGCATATACATAACATTGATGCTAAGCGAATTAAATTAAATGATAATTCTACTTATATGTGGCACTATCGTCTTGGTCATATTGGAGTGAAACGCATGAAGAAACTCCATACTGATGGATTACTTGAATCACTTGACTTTGAGTCACTTGATAGATGCGAAGCATGTCTAATGGGAAAAATGACTAAGACTCCATTTTCTGGTATGATGGAGCGAGCTACTGACTTATTGGAAATCATACATACCGATGTGTGCGGACCAATGAGCGTAGCATCGCGCGGTGGTTATCGTTATGTTCTAACCTTCACAGATGATCTGAGTAGATATGGGTATATCTATTTCATGAAACATAAATCCGAAACTTTCGAGAAGTTTAAGGAATTCCAAAGTGAAGTAGAAAATCAACGTAACAAGAAGATCAAATTTCTACGATCTGATCGTGGAGGTGAATATCTGAGTTATGAGTTTGGCATGCATTTAAAGAAATGCGGAATACTTTCACAATTGGCACCGCCGGGAACACCTCAACGTAACGGTGTGTCCGAACGTCGTAATCGAACTCTCTTAGATATGGTTCATTCTATGATGTCTCTTACTGATTTGCCGTTATCATTTTGGAGTTATGCATTAGAGACAGCCGCATTCACTTTAAATAGAGCACCATCAAAATCCGTAGAAACGACACCGTATGAATTATGGTTTAATAAGAAACCTAAGTCATCGTTCTGAAAGTTTGGGGTTGCGAAGCCTATGTAAAGAAGTTACAACCGGACAAGCTAGAACCCAAAGCGGAGAAATGCATCTTCATAGGATACCCTAAGGAAACTATAGGGTATACTTTCTATCACAAATCCGAAGGCAAAATCTTTGTTGCTAAGAACGGAACCTTTCTTGAGAAAGAATTTCTCACTAAAGAAGTGACTGGAAGAAAAGTAGAACTCGATGAGATTGATGAATCTATACTCGTTGATCAGAGTAGCACAGTACCGGAAGTTGTACCTGTACCGCCTACACCGGCAACAGAGGAAGCTAATGATAATGATCATGAAACTTCGAACGAGGAAACTACCGAACCTCGCAGATCGACAAGGGAACGTACCACTCCTGATTGGTATGATCCTTGTCTAAATGTCATGATTGTGGATAACAATGATGAGGACCCTGCGACGTATGAAGAAGCGATTGTGGGGTCCCCGGACTAACTGTCCGAACTACCCTGTTATGTATACAGTTCACGATCCCATGATCAGTGCACCGTGAACACATAACCGAACTGATATCAAATTACATCATCCTTTACAAAATGGAATAAGAAAATTACAATAAGGTCACATGACCAAACTTTACATAATAGCCTCAAAGGGCCTAATCTAATCATCAGAGTCGCGGAATCACTTCAATCAGCGTAGAACCCAAGTCATCTGCCATAACCCTACAGGCAACTGACTGGGAAGACATTCCTAGCTCGCATAGACGTCGTCAACTCCTTCTTCATCTGTCGAGTTCCTCCAAGTCTGGCCAAGTAAATAGCCAGGGACAAAGCCGTGAGTACATTGGAATTGTACTCGCAAACCATCAAGAAAGGTGCTAACAATGCTAACTAAAAGAGACAAGAGAGGAAGGATAGTTTCTCTTGTGGATATAGCATGTGAAAGAGAATCGGTTTCTCTTGTGGATATAACATCCCAACATCGCAGTTGAAGGGGACACTGACATGGGCATACCCTTCGGGTACCCATTATTACTATACCTGGTTCGGCTCGGCCCAATATGGAGACAACCCGAAGAAGTAGTCGACTAGGACTCTTGTAAAACCCTAGGCTGGTTGTATATATAAAGCCAGCCAGGACACCCGAAATAAGGGGGGAGGACAACAGATAGACAGAATAGAGACAACATAGATCCTCCTATGGCGACACCCTGTAAATATACATATGATCATATACTGGATTGCTAGCAGCACGTAGGGATCCTCCACCGAGGGGACCCGAAGCTGGGTACGTCGTGTGCCTAATCTCGTCCCCGGAATCTCCATCGTCGCTCTTCCCGAAAACCCTAGTCTACAATACGTAGGCATTGCCGAGGTATTCCCTCGTCAATTGGCGCCGTCTGTGGGAATCTGCGACGACTGGATTTTGTCATCTGGGCGGGATCCATCAGATTTATCGTCAACATCATCGGCAAGATCGAAGTCAAGAAAAAGAAGTCATCGTTATCAGCTATGTCGAGATCGCGACTGCGTGGAAGAATCCGTCGAGTTCATCGCCAACATCCTTCAAGTTCATCTTCGATAGAGTCAATTTCGTCGATATCAAGCAGCAATTTCATCGTAAATCCAGAAAATTTCGACGTTTTGACAACAACGGCACACTTCATCGGCTGTGTCCACTTCATCGACTCCATCTGCCGGATGACCTACTTCTACACCGACTTCGTCGCATCCAATAATAGAGCTAAGTATTTCCTTTTCAAAGTTGATTATCGTTTATTTTCGTCGCACTCGAACAATCGAAAGCTGCACCATTACATTGTTACCATAAAAATATACTTGATTATTCGGATATTGTGAAGTAAAATTTATCAGGATTTTTTTCGCAAGATATATATTACTCATGTGATGTACTTCAGGATCAGTGAAGGGCTTAGTAAATATAACTTTCCCGGACTCAGCGGATTAATGTTCTTCGGCTCTGGATGCATATTCTTTGGCTTAGTGGACTTATTTGGTTCGACTTAGTAAAAATATCTCCTTTGGCTCAGTAGATTTATCTTCTTTGGATTACTGGACTTATCTTCGTCGGATTCATCTTATTATAATAATTGGTCTCCTCTAAAATACAATATTACCTTACATATCTTGGGTCAGTGAATTTATTTTTCGGATCAGAGGATTTATCTTCTTCGGCATGCTGGATGTATTTTCTTCGGGATATCATTGGTTTCTTCTTATACAATACTATACGAGGCGTCAATGGATATATCGTCTATGGTTGTTATTGGAATTCTTTTCTTCGGGTCAATGGATTCATCTTGTATTACTAGATTCTTCGGATCAATGGATTCATCTTCTATGATAATCAGCGAATTCATCTTCTATGGGTATTACTGGATTCTTCGGGTCAATGGGTTCATCCTCTGTGATATAGATGGATTTATCTTCAATATATGCTCTATATTTAATGGCGTAATCTTCAATATGGATTCATCTCAAATATTTCATCTGGGATTCATCTTCATATATTATTGTCTATGGCTTCATCTTAAATGGCGTCACCATATATGACGTCGCAACTCCGTCAAATTCTTTCGACATCATGGCTAAACACTCGGGGCTCGACCATGACTTCGCCTCGGTCGCAAAGCTGCGACACAACATCTAAGTAACAATCATAACGTCACCCCAGCAGCGCTCGGAGGCTCGGCTATTTCTTCATCAACAATTTGGCGGCATCTATTATCGCTATTTGGTGGTTTCTACTTCGGTTCGACTTCCTCTATGCAGTCGAAGATTTCATCGCGCGTCGACTCCATCGTACCCAATAAAGCTAAGTGTTCCTTTATCTTACACAAAGTTGATTATCATTTACTTTTGCCGCACCTGATGCTCGGGGGCTGCGCGGCGTATATTCACTTTACATATCATTGAATCTGAGCATCTGACACCGCATGTGAAAAAGAGAGTCAAGGAAAAGATAGAAAAAGTTTGTTCATTTGTGCAGGAGAAAGCAAATTTCAAAGTATATAAAAGAGAACCCGACGAAATTGTCTACAGTGAGAACTCGACAAAATTGTCTTCAAGAAAGGACAGAACCCGACGAAATCAAAATAGCACCCGATGGAATTTTCTTCAAAAGAGAACCCGACGAAATTTTACTCAAAGAGAACCCGACGAAATTGTCCTTAAGGAGGTCCCGAAGAATTATCTTCAACAAGGTCACGAAGAATTATCTTGAAGGAGGTCCCGAAAAATTATCTTCAAGCAGGACCCGAAGAATTGTCCTCAAGGAGGACCCGAAGAAATTTTCCTGAGGGAGGAACTCGACGAAATTATCATCAAAGAAAAAAAAAAAAAAAAAAAAAAAGAAGAGAGAGAGAAAAGAGGACAGGCAAATCTTCGGGTCCATTGACTCGTCATATTCTTCCGAGCAAGAGCATCGGTGATGTACCCGACAATATAGAAGAACCAATATATTCGGCTGTCTCATCAAGCCCGAGAGAAAAATAGAAGAACCCGCAAAATGGGTCATTGCATCAGCTGAATAAGGCACTCGACAATATATTCTCAGAACGCCAAAGTTGCGATCAATTTCTGAATGCCGCAAATTTGCGAAGGTAAGACCCCAGATCCGTTCTGCTGGGCGTGGCATCGCCGAAGACTGCGCTCTGCTACTTTTATCCGTATCAACAGATACGAAGAAAAATCCTAACGGACGCGTTAGGTACCCGATAAACATGACTGGGACTCGACAGAATGGTAAGACCTTAAGCGGCACCTGTCGATGTTTACACCAGTATCCCGAGATCATGTCCAGGGACGTGATCTTGAAGTAGGTTTTTGCGGATTGCCACTAGAGCAGTTAACTGGTACCTGATCCGTCAGATGAACCAGCCCCAACTACCAATATCCCTGTACAATATAGATATGGATAACAAATAAAAATAGCAATGGCTTGGACCCGACAAATATGGCCTGCGCCAAGTTCTTTATCGAGTAGTACAACTTGAGCCTATGTCCAAGTGCAAGCACCTACCCATAGGCTCGGGGGCTACTCTTATCAAGAGAGTTGTTTACCCTCGTCAGACACTAAGAGGGTTCTATGACATCTCTATATCTTTGTTAAAGAAGATACTTCAAAAGAGTTCTACAACATAAAACACTAGGATGGGAGTAACCCAGTTTATTTCCTTTCCAACCATCTCCATATGGTCAACCAAACCATTCTAGTACCCTTCCGGTACTCCGAAAACAAGTTCCTTTTTCCTTTGGTAAACCACTTTCTCAAACAAAACTCATCAGGCTAAGCAACAGCCATTTCAACCGTCCATGACCGCGGACACGGCTATTTGAATAGATTTGACTCTGCAGAGTTTGCACACTTTCCCCACAAGATCCGCAAGTTTATCATGTGGGCATCATCCCTGCATATCAACTATGCCATGACAAAAACTCGGACATAGCCTTTCGCCTATTCGTCTTAGCACGGGATCCTACCCTATGGAGTATGTACCTCCCCGGCACCGTGGCAGCTCACCTCACTTTGAGCGTGGCTCCACCGCCAAGCCAGGAGACCCATAGTGTCTTCCGGACGGGTCAGCCCCGAAGGCCTCCCGTTATACTATTGTCTCCACCAACGACAATCCGGATTCAGGGGTAACCTTACCCTTATATAGTTGTGCGGTGTCCCATGTTAAGAAGAACAAACTACGAGCTAAGCCCCGTCCCACCCCAGGGTAATGTGGTTGTGCGGGTTAATTGTCACGGGTGAATACTTAGGCGCCAAAGTTTTCGAAAACAAGATTTTCTTTCCAACCATCTTTGCCAAGATCCTTTCCTTTCATAAACACACGCTTGGGTAAGTCCAACTCACCCAAGGTTTTCAAAAATTCTTTTCAACAAGGTATTTTTCCAAGGGGGGGTTTCCCACCTATAGTTTTATGAAGGAACTAAGAGTCACAATGACATGATGCTAGCCATCATACCACTAAGGGGATGATAAATGAGGTGTTAAGGGGATCATACATACTTAGGATAAGCATGTATAGGGACAACATAAGTTGGAAGATCCAACAAGGTTCAAGATGTTAATCATCATACCGCTAAGAAGATGATAATATAGATGGTCAAAGGGGCATACATGCTCAGGGTATGCATGCATAAGATCAACAAGGGGTTCAACATACTCGAGAGTAAGTATGTATAACAGCAACATGGGGTTCACGTACTTGGGAGTAAGTATGCATGGCATCAACAAGGGGTTTAAGATACGACAAGGGCCTGATGCTAACCACCATACCACTATGGGGTGCAAAAAGGGTGTCAAGAGGTCGACACAAACAAGACAAGTGGGCATACCCCTCACACTTAGAGGGTACACCAAGATCATGATAATAACCACCATTTCCCCAAAGGGGATGGTAGGTGAGGTGTCAAAGAGAATCCAACATGCTCATGGTGAGCACGCTCCATCAACATAAGTAGATACCACACAAAATAGATCGAGAGACAAGAATAACAACAAAATAACCACAATATGTGATTCAACATTCAGAGATCAAGAGATGGCTTGCCTTGGTTGGCTTATTTGTCCCTGGACTTCTTCAACTCCATCAAATAAGAATACCAACAATATAAATAAACTCCTTGTCCAATCCACTTCTTCTTCTTCTCCGGAATTGTTCGCATCTATCGCCGGAAAATATAAAAGAAACACAATCAACACATTGCACCAATCAAAACAACATTCAACAATCAGAATTTGACATGCAACTAAGGGCTAACATACTAAGGGCTTAAAGTCAATACAAAACAATTTTATAATTTCTATTTTAAGAAAACCCCATTTATTTACCTAGTGAAGGCATGAGAGCATTACAACTTAGCAATTGCCTCTCTTGTTATTACCATGGCACAAACTAATTATCCCCTGGTAGATAACATCACAAAGAAGACAAGTGCATTGGTTTGGCATAAAAAAATATTTATATTTCATTTGCAAACATTTTTGTAAAAACATAAAATCATTCTTCCTATTTTATTTTGCTTATAAAACACTACACAAGAATATGAATTAAACAATATGCCAAACTATTTTGGAAACTTAAGTAAAACAATATAACTAATGTTTCGTTGCAGAATTTTTGTTTTGCAAGAATAAAACATTGGTTGACCAATTTTTTTAATACAAAGAGGTGGTTAAAGTTTTTAAAACAAACCAAAAAGTTTTGGTTCAACAATCCATGTCACACATACACATTACTAACAGTACCTAATATGCATGAACATAGACTAAAATTATTTTTCCTAGATGGCCAGTACTAAAACAAGACTAACCCAATTGGATTCACCCAAAAATATTAATCCTACAATTTTAGGAATTTGTTAGAGTCTGCAGTACACATAGAACAAGTTTAATTTACCAAAAATCGTACAAAAATCCTAAAAATATGGGACCAGTGGCATTGGAAAGATATTTGAATTTGTGAACTAATGCAATTTGTTTCACTCGATTTGGGTTTGTGGATCTCAAGTTATACTCAAAACAGTGCTACTGGTTTTAATAAAATGTTTCAGCAATTCGAATTTTAAACGCGGGCGGGAAAATACTGGGCTGTGCGGTTTTTGAAAAGTGGGCCGGCCCTGTAGTGATACCGGTTGGGGAGGGAAAAAAATACAAAGGAAGGGGGCCCAGGTGGGTTTTCCAGGTGGAGGGGGAGGAAAAAAGAAAAAGGAAAAAGGGGCCAACTGTCGGGCCCAGCATGCATGGGCCGACGTGGCCGATCGGCCATGCTGCGCTTGGACGTGGACAGACGGCCTCCTGGGCGCGTCTTCGTCCTCCACGAAGTCACGCAGGGACGCGGGCGGACGGGAAAGTCTGGGAGGCGGCCGGGCTTACCTGCAGGGCACGGCGGCCGACGGCGGAGCTCCGGCGGGTGCTGGCGGGTCGAGGCAGAGGAAGGCGCGCCCAGCAGCTCTCCCTTCGTCTGCAGCAGCTTCCCCCGACGGCCTCATCTCCGCAGACCTCCCGGACGGACGATGATGACGGCGGCTCCGGCGGACCTAGGCAGCGCAGAGCCGTGAGTTAGGACTAGCAGGGCATGGTGAGCAGCCGGGGAAGGAAAAAGGAGGGGGAAACGGGGGCGGGTGAGCTCGGACTTCACCGGCCACCTTGCGGTGACCATGGCCGTGGCACGCCCGCCGGTGAGCAGCAGCGAGGGCAGAGCTCCACGATGCTCTGTGCGAGAGCTGGGACGGTGGAGAGGAGTGTGTGGAGGAGGAGATGTGGTGGGAGTGAGAGGAGACGACTGGGGCGGGGGTGCTTTTATAGGCCAGCGAGGAGCGATGGTGGTGCGTGGGCGGTGGCTTCAGCCAACCGGAGGGCGAGGGCGAGCGTCAGCTATGACGTAGAGGGGGTGACGTCATCTGGGAGGGTGCAGGCGCGGGAAGAGAGAAAGGGTCGAGCGGGAGAGTCAGGTGTCGAGCGGGAGGGCATCCAGAGCGTGTGTGCATTGTGTTTTAGGGTTTGGGGACGTTGGGTTCCTTTGGGCCTGCGGCTGGTCGTTTTTGGAGAGGGGGGGAGAGCCCAGGCTAGGGTTTTGGTGGGTTGGGGTCAGGCCAGGAGGTGGTGCACCGGCTGCTGCCAAGAAAAGTGGCCCGACCACCACATGCATGTTAGAGGGATACTTTTGGAGGGAAGGGAGAAATAGAGGAAAACAATATATATGGTGCAAGGTGGTGGTCTTACTTGACATTTAAAAACCCAAAAAGGTAGAGAGAAGAGAGGGTACATGGTGGTGTTGATTAAGTATCACTTGAGCATGGCAAGCATTGCAACAAGTATTCAAGATTTGAGTTCTTTTTCCAAAACAAGGTGAGAGGGGAAAGTGAAAAAGGATGGTGTTGAAGAAAGGTGTTGGTCCAAAAAGATTTTTCTTGAGTAGAGTTGGATGGCTTTCGGTAGATGATTCATTTGTTGGACAATTGATCAACTACCCAGATCAAGCATTGATGGTGAGGTTAAAGGAGGGATCCTTGAAATGTGTTAGTGGCAAGACAATGCCATGGGTATTTGATCACAGATCAAATAGTCCTCAAATTTTATTGTGGTTAATATGGCATTTATTAGATTTAAGTCAAAATAAGAACCTTACTTGAAGTATTTGAAGAAAAGAAAAAGGAGGGTTTTGGGGAGTGAATGATCCATAGAGAAAATAGAAAATATGGATCAGTCCATTTTATATCTTTAAGAAACCAAAACTACATACAAAGGCTTTCACAAGATTTTCAAAGTCACCTAAGTAAGGGTAAGCCATTTGGTAAATACTCTGTGCCAAATAAAACTATGTCTTTTAGAAACTCTTTTGTGATACCATGATCAAAGATAATCATAGTCAAAATTAAAAGAAGGGTTTTCGACAAAATCCTTGGGTTTTAGGTCAAAAGGTTCAATTATTTGAAAGAGAGGAGGTTAAGGTAATACAAGAGTGACCATAGCTCCACTATTTTCTGTAGAATAGAAATTGTGTGTTGAGGTACATAGGGTTTATGCATTGGTAAATAAAGGAAAAGAGTTTTCCAAGGCCACACATGTGTTTTGTGAGTTGTTTGTTTTGCCACTAGAGGTGTTGTTCTCTGGGGTAGCTCAAGACAAAACTCAACCAGCAATTTCAAGACAATTCATCAAGGCAATTCATTATAACAAATAGATCAAGGCAAATCATCTAAACTAGCTTTTAGAAAAAGTTTTTGTTCCCCCTGATTTTTGCACTATGGACAACTAAACATGGTTCCAAAAGTTGGGGTGTGACAGATCTTCCACCCTTAAAATAATCTCGTCCCGAGATTACTAAGCGTAGAACTAGAGGGGTTGTAAAGTTAACTAAAGTTAGACTCCATTTTTCTGTAGATGTGCCGCTGTTGAGAGGGTTGCAACTTCAGCTTCTGAGAGACACGGTAGATTCTGGCCGAGAGCAAGCTTCGTGAAGAGGTTGACTACTCCAAGCAGGTGTTGGATCTGTAGTTTTCTTAAGGATCCTAGCGGGGTTCATGATTCTAGGAGAGTTAGTGCACTCCAACGGTGCTTTAGCAGGGTTGAAAACTTTTTAGAGTTAACTTTAAATTTTAGTGGAAGACGAAGTCTTCCACCCTTAAAATTGTTCATAGGGGGGGGGGTTCGAAACCACTAAGCTTCGGCCGCAGGTCTTGTCGGGCGCTTTTTGAAGAAGTTATTGATCTCCTGTCTTGAGTTGAAACACCTTCAGGGGGGCGATGTACAGTCCACAGCTCCAAGGGGAGTTAACGCATCCCAACGAGTTCCCAACGGTGTTTTAGAAGGGTTGAAAATGTTATGGTTAGCTCCAATTTTCAGTGGAAGACGAAGTCTTCCACCCTTAAGACTTTTCATCGAGCTTTCGGAAAAACTCAGAGCTTCTGCCTTGTAGTTCTGTCTGGGACTTCTGAAGAAGTCATCGATCTTCCGTATCCAGTTGAAGAATCTTCAGGGAAGACATGTAGACCACGGCTTCAATAGGCTCTCATGGTGTTTTATAAATCACAGGACGCGCGGCAAGTTAGTAAGTTGATGAAACACCTGGTTGGTATCCATAAGAAGGAGCATCAAAGGTCATCGGAGACAATCTTCAGCTTGGGTGTTAGTGCTGACTTATACCAGCTAAGAGATAAGCGGGTAAAGTACACCTAATCTTAAGTCTTGAGGTATCTTCAGGAGCTTCACTTGATGAGGAACAGATGAACCAGGTGATGCAGCTTGGCTTCGACACTATTGCTCCCTCAGCTTGTTAGACAGTGTGTTAGAGGGTAGTTTCAAAAAGTTATCCTCGAGGTTAGCGCGATTATACTCCAAGGTTAGACAAAGTTAGTATGTCTTCTCGTAGAGGTGCAGTTACTCTTGAAGGTAGGGGCTTCTGCTTTCTTGGCGTAGTAGAGATGCTTCAGCTGATCTTGGAGGTGGTCAGTGTAGATAGGGGTTTGGGTTAGTTTTTACTGACGGTAGAAAAACCACTGTTGACGGGTTCAGAGTTAGAGTTTTTTGTTAACCTATCCAACTAACTAGCAGTTAGCAAAACATCGGCGAGGTAGGTGAGGGTGAAAACATCTTAGGGAGGCTTTCTATGCTGGGTTATCATACTAAGAGTGTTTTTCAGACCGAAAAGCCAAGACACACAACAAACAAATAAAAACACTCAAGGCAACACTCTTAGGGAACTACAAGCAATCATCACACCAAACATGGTACTCTAAGTACCCACGGATGCCTAATATGTGGGGTAGCTCAATCAAAGAGATTGAGTTTGTCCTATCCATCCTATATGTTTGGGGCTGGTCACATATGTTGATGTCTTCATCTGGCTGACATCGACTTCAACAAGGATTCTCGAAGCAGTTGGTGGTGAAGCAGCCTGGTGTTGAGTCGTCGATGTTGAAGTGCAGGCGAAAACTGTGTAGATCTTCTGGTCTCAACATCCCAGGGATGCGAGGTCTTCGAAGGGGTAGCTGTTGAGGTACTCCCGAAGTCGAGGTCTTCTCGCGACTGGCCTAAAAATTACTAGTCAAGATACTGAGGTCTTGATCCCTGATGACTGCAAAAAGTGCGGGTCCAAAGAGGAACAAGGTCAGCTCCCTAACAGACTTTGGTGACAACCAAAGACATGATCTTATTATCCTTTTACGTGCACGAATAAGTAGGCATCCAATCTTCAATAGTTGTCGTTGGAGATACATGAGACTTCCAAAAAGGTTGATCCATCTTCGACTTCGAGTCTCCGGGTCTGAGTTGGGGACATCATCCAACATGTAGGTTTGAAGTGGATGAGACAATAGAGTAAGAATTTTCAAAACTTTTTATAAAGCGGAGAGATAAGAATGTAGAAGTTTTGAAGAAATAAGAGGAGTAGAATCTATGCTTCTGACTAAGGAAAGAATTTGTTTCGTAAATAGTTTCTCCCAAGTACTTGTTTCCTAACTAACTTCCATGCTAACTAAGGTCTCCTACAGTCAGGATAGCTCTGATACCAGCTCTGTGGGGTCCCCGGACTAACTGTCCGAACTACCCTGTTATGTATACAGTTCACGATCCCATGATCAGTGTGCCGTGAACACATAACTGAACTGATATCAAATTACATCATCCTTTACAAAATGGAATAAGAAAATTACAATAAGGTCACATGACCAAACTTTACATAATAGCCTCAAAGGGCCTAATCTAATCATCAGAGTCGCGGAATCACTTCAATCAGCGTAGAACCCAAGTCATCTGCCATAACCCTACAGGCAACTGACTGGGAAGACGTTCCTAGCTCGCATAGACGTCGTCAACTCCTTCTTCATCTGTCGAGTTCCTCCAAGTCTGGCCAAGTAAATAGCCAGGGACAAAGCCGTGAGTACATTGGAATTGTACTCGCAAACCATCAAGAAAGGTGCTAACAATGCTAACTAAAAGAGACAAGAGAGGAAGGATAGTTTCTCTTGTGGATATAGCATGTGAAAGAGAATCGGTTTCTCTTGTGGATATAACATCCCAACATCGCAGTTGAAGGGGACACTAAGAGGGTTCTATGACATCTCTATATCTTTGTTAAAGAAGATACTTCAAAAGAGTTCTACAACATAAAACACTAGGATGGGAGTAACCCAGTTTATTTCCTTTCCGACCATCTCCATATGGTCAACCAAACCATTCTAGTACCCTTCCGGTACTCCGAAAACAAGTTCCTTTTTCCTTTGGTAAACCACTTTCTCAAACAAAACTCATCAGGCTAAGCAACAGCCATTTCAACCGTCCATGACCGCGGACACGGCTATTCGAATAGATTTGACTCTGCAGAGTTTGCACACTTTCCCCACAAGATCCGCGAGTTTATCATGTGGGCATCATCCCTGCATATCAACTATGCCATGACAAAAACTCGGACATAGCCTTTCGCCTATTCGTCTTAGCACGGGATCCTACCCTATGGAGTATGTACCTCCCTGGCACCGTGGTAGCTCACCTCACTTTGAGCGTGGCTCCACCGCCAAGCCAGGAGACCCATAGTGTCTTCCGGACGGGTCAGCCCCGAAGGCCTCCCGTTATACTATTGTCTCCACCAACGACAATCCGGATTCAGGGGTAACCTTACCCTTATATAGTTGTGCGGTGTCCCATGTTAAGAAGAACAAACTACGAGCTAAGCCCCGTCCCACCCCAGGGTAATGTGGTTGCGCGGGTTAATTGTCACGGGTGAATACTTAGGCGCCAAAGTTTTCGAAAACAAGATTTTCTTTCCAACCATCTTTGCCAAGATCCTTTCCTTTCATAAACACACGCTTGGGTAAGTCCAACTCACCCAAGGTTTTCAAAAATTCTTTTCAACAAGGTATTTTTCCAAGGGGGGGTTTCCCACCTATAGTTTTATGAAGGAACTAAGAGTCACAATGACATGATGCTAGCCATCATACCACTAAGGGGATGATAAATGAGGTGTTAAGGGGATCATACATACTTAGGATAAGCATGTATAGGGACAACATAAGTTGGAAGATCCAACAAGGTTCAAGATGTTAATCATCATACCGCTAAGAAGATGATAATATAGATGGTCAAAGGGGCATACATGCTCAGGGTATGCATGCATAAGATCAACAAGGGGTTCAACATACTCGAGAGTAAGTATGTATAACAGCAACATGGGGTTCACATACTTGGGAGTAAGTATGCATGGCATCAACAAGGGGTGTAAGATACGACAAGGGCCTGATGCTAACCACCATACCACTATGGGGTGCAAAAAGGGTGTCAAGAGGTCGACACAAACAAGACAAGTGGGCATACCCCTCACACTTAGAGGGTACACCAAGATCATGATAATGACCACCATTTCCCTAAAGGGGATGGTAGGTGAGGTGTCAAAGAGAATCCAACATGCTCATGGTGAGCACGCTCCATCAACATAAGTAGATACCACACAAAATAGATCGAGAGACAAGAATAACAACAAAATAACCACAATATGTGATTCAACATTCAGAGATCAAGAGATGGCTTGCCTTGGTTGGCTTATTTGTCCCTGGACTTCTTCAACTCCATCAAATAAGAATACCAACAATATAAATAAACTCCTTGTCCAATCCACTTCTTCTTCTTCTCCGGAATTGTTCGCATCTATCGCCGGAAAATATAAAAGAAACACAATCAACACATTGCACCAATCAAAACAACATTCAACAATCAGAATTTGACATGCAACTAAGGGCTAACATACTAAGGGCTTAAAGTTAATACAAAACAATTTTATAATTTCTATTTTAAGAAAACCCCATTTATTTACCTAGTGAAGGCATGAGAGCATTACAACTTAGCAATTGCCTCTCTTGTTATTACCATGGCACAAACTAATTATCCCCTGGTAGATAACATCACAAAGAAGACAAGTGCATTGGTTTGGCATAAAAAATATTTATATTTCATTTGCAAATATTTTTGTAAAAACATAAAATCATTCTTCCTATTTTATTTTGCTTATAAAACACTACACAAGAATATGAATTAAACAATATGCCAAACTATTTTGGAAACTTAAGTAAAACAATATAACTAATGTTTCGTTGCATAATTTTTGTTTTGCAAGAATAAAACATTGGTTGACCAATTTTTTTAATACAAAGAGGTGGTTAAAGTTTTTAAAACAAACCAAAAAGTTTTGGTTCAACAATCCATGTCACACATACACATTACTAACAGTACCTAATATGCATGAACATAGACTAAAATTATTTTTCCTAGATGGCCAGTACTAAAACAAGACTAACCCAATTGGATTCACCCAAAAATATTAATCCTACAATTTTAGGAATTTGTTAGAGTCTGCAGTACACATAGAACAAGTTTAATTTACCAAAAATCGTACAAAAATCCTAAAAATATGGGACTAGTGGCATTGGAAAGATATTTGAATTTGTGAACTAATGCAATTTGTTTCACTCGATTTGGGTTTGTGGATCTCAAGTTATACTCAAAACAGTGCTACTGGTTTTAATAAAATGTTTCAGCAATTCGAATTTTAAACGCGGGCGGGAAAATACTGGGCTGTGCGGTTTTTGAAAAGTGGGCCGGCCCTGTAGTGATACCATTTGGGGAGGGAAAAAAATACAAAGGAAGGGGGCCCAGGTGGGTTTTCCAGGTGGAGGGGGAGGAAAAAAAGAAAAAAGGAAAAAGGGGCCAACTGTCGGGCCCAGCATGCATGGGCCGACGTGGCCGATCGGCCATGCAGCGCTTGGACGTGCACAGACGGCCTCCTGGGCGCGTCTTCGTCCTCCACGAAGTCACGCAGGGACGCGGGCGGACGGGAAAGTCTGGCAGGCGGCCGGGCTTACCTGCAGGGCACGGTGGCCGACGGCGGAGCTCCGGCGGGTGCTGGCGGGTCGAGGCAGAGGAAGGCGCGCCCAGCAGCTCTCCCTTCGTCTGCAGCAGCTTCCCCCGACGGCCTCATCTCCGCAGACCTCTCGGACGGACGATGATGACGGCGGCTCCGGCGGACCTAGGCAGCGCAGAGCCGTGAGTTAGGACTAGCAGGGCATGGTGAGCAGCCGGGGAAGGAAAAAGGAGGGGGAAACGGGGCCGGGTGAGCTCGGACTTCACCGGCCACCTTGCGGTGACCATGGCCATGGCACGCCCGCCGGTGAGCAGCAGCGAGGGCAGAGCTCCACGATGCTCTGTGCGAGAGCTGGGACGGTGGAGAGGAGTGTGTGGAGGAGGAGATGTGGTGGGAGTGAGAGGGGAAGGCTGGGGCGGGGGTGCTTTTATAGGCCAGCGAGGAGCGATGGTGGTGCGTGGGCGGTGGCTTCAGCCAACCGGAGGGCGAGGGCGAGCGTCAGCTATGACGTAGAGGGGGTGACGTCATCTGGGAGGGTGCAGGCGCGGGAAGAGAGAAAGGGTCGAGCGGGAGAGTCAGGTGTCGAGCGGGAGGGCATCCAGAGCGTGTGTGCATTGTGTTTTAGGGTTTGGGGACGTTGGGTTCCTTTGGGCCTGCGGCCTGGTCGTTTTTGGAGAGGGAGGGAGAGCCCAGGCTAGGGTTTTGGTGGGTTGGGGTCAGGCCAGGAGGTGGTGCACCGGCTGCTGCCAAGAAAAGTGGCCCGGCCACCACATGCATGTTAGAGGGATACTTTTGGAGGGAAGGGAGAAATAGAGGAAAACAATATATATGGTGCAAGGTGGTGGTCTTACTTGACATTTAAAAACCCAAAAAGGTAGAGAGAAGAGAGGGTACATGGTGGTGTTGATTAAGTATCACTTGAGCATGGCAAGCATTGCAACAAGTATTCAAGATTTGAGTTCTTTTTCCAAAACAAGGTGAGAGGGGAAAGTGAAAAAGGATGGTGTTGAAGAAAGGTGTTGGTCCAAAAAGATTTTTCTTGAGTAGAGTTGGATGGCTTTCGGTAGATGATTCATTTGTTGGACAATTGATCAACTACCCAGATCAAGCATTGATGGTGAGGTTAAAGGAGGGATCCTTGAAATGTGTTAGTGGCAAGACAATGCCATGGGTATTTGATCACAGATCAAATAGTCCTCAAATTTTATTGTGGTTAATATGGCATTTATTAGATTTAAGTCAAAATAAGAACCTTACTTGAAGTATTTGAAGAAAAGAAAAAGGAGGGTTTTGGGGAGTGAATGATCCATAGAGAAAATAGAAAATATGGATCAGTCCATTTTATATCTTTAAGAAACCAAAACTACATACAAAGGCTTTCACAAGATTTTCAAAGTCACCTAAGTAAGGGTAAGCCATTTGGTAAATACTCTGTGCCAAATAAAACTATGTCTTTTAGAAACTCTTTTGTGATACCTTGATCAAAGATAATCATAGTCAAAATTAAAAGAAGGGTTTTCGACAAAATCCTTGGGTTTTAGGTCAAAAGGTTCAATTATTTGAAAGAGAGGAGGTTAAGGTAATACAAGAGTGACCATAGCTCCACTATTTTCTGTAGAATAGAAATTGTGTGTTGAGGTACATAGGGTTTATGCATTGGTAAATAAAGGAAAAGAGTTTTTCAAGGCCACACATGTGTTTTGTGAGTTGTTTGTTTTGCCACTAGAGGTGTTGTTCTCTGGGGTAGCTCAAGACAAAACTCAACCAGCAATTTCAAGACAATTCATCAAGGCAATTCATTATAACAAATAGATCAAGGCAAATCATCTAAACTAGCTTTTAGAAAAAGTTTTTGTTCCCCCTGATTTTTGCACTATGGACAACTAAACATGGTTCCAAAAGTTGGGGTGTGACAGCGATGATGAGCCCAGATTCCGACAAATGGCAAGAAGCCATGAAATCCGAAATGGGATCCATGTATGATAACAAAGTATGGACTTTGGTAGACTTACCTGATAGCCGAAAGGCTGTCGAGAATAAATGGATCTTCAAGAGAAAAACAGATGCTGATGGTAATATTACTGTCTATAAAGCTCGACTTGTCGCAAAGGGTTTCCGACAAATTCAAGGAGTTGATTACGATGAGACTTTCTCACCTGTAGCGAAGCTAAACTCTGTGAGGATTTTGTTAGCAATAGCTGCATTTTTCGATTATGAGATTTGGCAGATGGATGTCAAAACGGCATTCCTTAATGGAGACATTGAGGAAGAGTTGTATATGGTACAACCCAAAGGTTTTGTCGATCCTAAAAATGTTGACAAAGTATGCAAACTTCAGCGTTCAATCTATGGACTGAAGCAAGCATCGAGAAGTTGGAACCGACGCTTTGATAAGGTGATCAAAGACTTCGGGTTTATACAGTGTCATGGAGAGGCCTGTATTTACAAGAAAGTGAGTGGGAGCTCTGTAGCATTCCTGATATTATATGTAGATGACATATTATTGATTGGGAATGATATAGAACTATTAAGCAGTATTAAAGGTTATTTGAATAATAGTTTTTCAATGAAAGACCTTGGTGAAGCATCGTATATATTAGGCATCAAGATTTATAGAGATAGATCAAGACGCCTAATAGGGCTATCACAGAGTACATACCTGGACAAGATTCTAAAGAAGTTTAGAATGGACGAAAGTAAGAAAGGGTTTTTACCTATGTTACAGTGCAAGGTCTTGAGTAAGACTCAAGGACCGGCTACTAGCAGAAGAAAGAGAAAGGATGAGTAATATCCCCTATGCCTCGGCGATAGGATCTATCATGTATGCCATGCTATGTACTAGACTGGATATAGCACATGCTGTTAGTTTGACTAGCAGATATCAAAAGTGATCCAGAATGGAACACTGGACAGCGGTCAAGAATATCCTGAAGTACTTGAAAAGAACTAAGGATATGTTTCTTTGTTATGGAGGTGACCAAGAGCTCGTTGTAAACGGTTACACCGATGCAAGTTGGAACACTGATCCTGATGACTCTAAGTCACAGTCTGGGTACGTGTTTATATTGAATGGTGCTGCGATGGGCAAGCTCGAAACGATTGCACGGTGGCGAAGTCTTCAACAGAATCAGAGTACATAGTGGCTTCAGAGGCTTCATCAGAAGCGGTATGGATGAAGAGGTTCATTGTAGAGCTCGGTGTGGTTCCTAGTGCATTGGACCCATTAATCATTTACTGTGATAACATGGGTGCCATCGCCAATGCACAAGAGCCAAGGTCACACAAGAGGCTGAAGCATATAAAGCTGCGTTACCACTCGATTCGCGAGTACATCAAAGATGGAGAAGTAAAGATTTGCAAAGTACACACTGATCTGAATGTAGCAGATCCGTTGACTAAAGCTCTCCCTAGGGCAAAGCATGACCAACACCAGAATGCCATGGGTGTTAGGTATATTACAATGTAATCTAGATTATTGACTCTAGTGCAAGTGGGAGATCAAGGAGATATGCCCTAGAGGCAATAATAAAGTGGTTATTATTTATATCTTTATGTTTATGATAAATGTTTATATATCATGCTATAATTGTATTAACCGAAACATTAGTACATGTGTGATATGTAGACAACAAGAAGTCCCTAGTATGCCTCTTAAATTAGCTTGTTGATTAATGGATGGTTAGTTTCATAATGATGAACATTGGATGTTATTAATAACAAGGTTATATCATTATATGAATGATGTAATGGACACACCCAATTAAGCGTAGCATAAGATCTCGTCATTAAGTTATTTGCTATAAGCTTTCGATACATAGTTACCTAGTCCTTATGACCATGAGATCATGTAAATCACTTATACCGGAAAGGTACTTTGATTACACCAAACGCCACTGCGTAAATGGGTGGTTATAAAGGTGGGATTAAGTATCCGGAAAGTATGAGTTGAGGCATATGGATCAACAGTGGGATTTGTCCATCCCGATGACGGATAGATATACTCTGGGCCCTCTCGGTGGAATGTCATCTAATGTCTTGCAAGCATATGAATGAGTTCATAAGAGACCACATACCACGGTACGAGTAAAGAGTACTTGTCAGGAGACGAGGTTGAACAAGGTATAGAGTGATACCGAAGATCAAACCTCGGACAAGTAAAATATCGCGTGACAAAGGGAATTGGTATCGTATGTGAATGGTTCATTCGATCACTAAAGTCATCGTTGAATATGTGGGAGCCATTATGGATCTCCAGATCCCGCTATTGGTTATTGGTCGGAGTGAGTACTCAACCATGTCCGCATAGTTCACGAACCGTAGGGTGACACACTTAAAGTTGGATGTTGAAATGGTAGAACTTGAATTTGGAATGGAGTTCGAATATTTGTTCGGAGTCCGGATGAGATCCCGGACATCACGAGGAGTTCCGGAATGGTCCGGAGAATAAGATTCATATATAGGATGTCATTTTATGTGAATTAAAATGACGCGGAAGGTTCTATGGAAGGTTCTAGAAAAGTCCGGAAGAAACCACCAAGGAAGGTGGAGTCCACGAGGGACTCCACCTCCATGGCCGGCCAACCCTAGTGGGGGTGGAGTCCCAAGTGGACTCCCCCTTAGGGGGCCGGCCACCCCCCATATGGGAGGTGGAACTCCCACCTCTAGTGGGAGTCCTAGCTTGGGTAGGTTTCCCCACCATATGGAAGGTTTTTGGTTCAGGTCTTATTCGAAGACTTGGAGACCAACACTTGGGGTTCCACCTATATAATGAGGGGCCAAGGGGAGGGGGCCGGCCACCCAAGAACCACCAAGGTGGCCGCACCCCTTAGTGGCCGGCGCCCCCCTCTCCCAAACCCTAGCGGCCTCTCTCCTCCACCGCATCCCGCACGCTTAAGCGAAGCTCCGCCGGATTTCTCCACCACCACCGACACCACGCCGTCGTGCTGTCGGATTCAAGAGGAGCTACTACTTCCGCTGCCCGCTGGAACGGGAGGTGGACGTCGTCTTCATCAACAACCGAACGTGTGACCGAGTACGGAGGTGCTGCCCGTTCGTGGCGCCGGAGCGATCGTGATCAAGATCTTCTACGCGCTTTTGCAAGCGGCAAGTGAACGTCTACCGCAGCAACAAGAGCCTCATCTTGTAGGCTTTGGAATCTCTTCAAGGGTGAGACTCGATACCCCCTCGTTGCTACCGTCTTCTAGATTGCATCTTGGCTTGGATTGCGTGTTCGCGGTAGGAAAATTTTTGTTTTCTATGCAACGTTATCCTACATTACTCCAGTTAGACGAATCAGAAACAAATTCATGTTTAATCATGGAGACTATGTCAAGTCTTTCTACGGAAAGTCGAATATCAAGATGGTGAGGTTCTACACCATGCAAAGCTAGTAAACGAGAGGCGATGAGACCTCCACAAATTCCGCCCTTCTCACGGTTGGTAGCAAGTCTATAAGCTATCAATGCCCCCAAATTATAAGTCTTACTACCTTGCAGTGCAGCAGCTAGAAAAGCTAAATCCTGGATAGATAGTTTACTACCATTCTTTCTAGCAAGAACGCATTTAGTAATGAAATAAGCAACGTAGCGGATAGCTGGGAGTTGAATGCTAGTGATTTTACCACCATCCTCTGAGAAACTCCTTCCATGACAAATCATCTCGAAGAAGATTAAGAGCTCTCGCGGCGATCCCCTTATCTTCTCGCATGATCCCCATTGTGGTACTCTAATTGCTGTACAAAAATCATTGAATGGCAAGTTGACAGTTTTATTATAAATCTTATACTGAACCATGGGGTTAGATTGCGACCAATTGAACTTAAAATCCTGCACAACAGACATAGTCAATTTTGCATATTGGCATGGTTCTCCATCAACAAAATCATTCAACCCTGCATGAGAAATTAGATTCTGAACATCTTCCAGTATTCCTGCACTTCTCATGAAATCTGTGCACGGGTAGTAAGAGGGGTACACTCCCTCTTCGCGGTTCACTCTCATGACTTGTTGCACCTCCAATTCTTGCTGGTTTAGTTGATATCTATTCCACTCCATTTTCTGAAATTTTCAACAAACATTATAAAATTTGATTTGGTGACATATAATCAAGGGGAACTACTATAGGAACTTGCTAGAGTACTAATCATGCATCAAAACTAGTTTATACAACTTAGAACAAGCATGCAAGCTCACTAAACATGTTACCTACAGCAGCAAAATATTCAAGATATACTCAACCAAACAAAATTCTACTTGGATAATCGGAGGAGTCACATACCGGAGAGAAAATGTGCCAAATTTCAGATAGAAATCTGGGCTGAGCAAAGAGATTGAAAAATCCTGAGCTCTTGAGCAAAAACGCGAATGAGAGAAAGCTGGTGTCGATTTTTTCGGGAGAGAGAAGAGTCTGGGAGGAAGAGATGCTAAAGTGGGGCAAAGGGGGACCCACACACCAGGGTGGCGCGCCCCCCTTGCTGGCCGCGCCGGCCTGTGGGGTGCCACCCTGGGGTGCCCCACTGATCATCCCCAGGTGCTCCCGGGTGCATTTTCGAAAAATAGGACCAACGGTATAATTTTTGTGAATTTTTGAAAACTTTGAAAAATGCACATTTCTAGGCATTAAGTTTATTATTACTGGACAGGAAAATTTTTGAAATCTCTAATTCACTAAGGAACTTTGCATATCAAGAGTGCTACAGTAAGTAAGACAAGTGGAGGAAGAAAGAGATGTTGTTTACCTCCTCTATGCATATAAAAAGTATTTGTTAACAAGGTTGATCAAGTCTTGCCACCAAATAAATTTTACATGGCATATGAAGAAATAAACCTCAAATCAATCATGTTACCTTGAATTGTATTGATATGGATCCAATCATAAGACTTTGATATCCTTCTTTAGGCTCATATATAGGACAATCGATAGTTCCAATTTTGATAGTTCTCACGTTAGAAATAGTATTGACTCCACATACTTTATCAATCCTCTTGGGGAAATAGACGGTATGCTCCTTATCATCAACATTGAAAGTAACCTTTCCTTTATTGCAATCAATAACAGCCCCTGTAGTGTTAAGAAAAGGTCTCCCAAGAATAATAGACATATTATCATCTTCAGGCATTTCCAACACAACAAAATCAGTTAATATCAAGCAGTTATTAGTAACTTGAACAGGAACATCCTCACATATACCAACAGGAATAGCAGTAGATTTATCAGCCATTTGCAAAGATATATCAGTAGGTATCAACTTATCTAAGTAAAGTCTCTTATAAAGAGAAAAAGGCATAACACTAACACCGGCTCCCAAGTCACATAGAGCAGTTTTAACATAATTATTCTTAATAGAACAAGGAATAGTAGGTATACCTGGGTCTCCCAACTTCTTTGGAACTTTGCCATTGAAAGAGTAATTAGCAAGCATAGTGGAAATTTCCTCATTGGGGATTTTCCTTTTGTTAGTGACAATATCTTTCATATACTTTGAATAAGGAGGCAATTTAATAGCATCAGTCAAAGGGATTTGCAAGAATAAAGGTTTCATCCAATTGCAAAATTTATTATAGTGTTCTTCTTCCTTTGATTTTAGTTTCTTAGCAGGAAAAGGCATTTGCTTTTGCACCCAAGGTTCTCTTTCATTACCATGTTTCTTAGCAATAAAATCTTCTTTAGTATACTTTTTATTTTTAGCATGTTTTCCAGGTTCATCTTCAACCTCTTCTTTATCAGAAGCATCATTCTTATCATTATCATTATCATTGTTATGTTCATTACCACTTTCTGTTTCAGCATCGGAAATAGAAATACTATTAGGATCATTAACAGGTTCAGAGGATTCTACAACATTTTTATGTTTCTTCTTCTTCTTTTTCTTAGAAGGAGCACTAGGTTCAATGCGTTGAGAATCTTGTTCAATTCTTTTGGGATGCCCTTCAGGATATAGGGGATCCTGGGTAGAGACACCACCTCTAGTTGTTACCTCATAAGCATGTTTCTCTTTAGAATTATTTTTTAACAAGTCATTTTGAACTTTAGTGAGTTGATCAATTTGAGTTTGAACCATTTGAAAATGTTTAACAAGCATCTTAACATCATTGGAGGTTCTCTCCACAATATCATGTAAATTGCTAATAGCTTGAGAATTTTCCATTAGATGATTCTCTACTCTCATATTAAAAATTTCTTGCTTAACAATATAATTATCAAACTCATCTAAGCATTGATCAGGAGGTTTCGAATACGGTATATCTTCCCTAGTAAAGCGTTGAAGGGAGTTTACCTCAGTCATGGATGAAGGGAGAATTATCTCACATATATCTTATATGGGAGGTAGATTCTTCACATCTTCGGATTTAATACCTTTCTCCTTGAGAGACTTCTTAGCTTCCCTCATATCTTCATCATTCAATTCAATTAAACGCCTCTTCTTCAATATTGGCGTTGGAGTTGGTTCAGGTGTATTCCAATCATCATGATTCCGGCTTATTTTAGCCAATAATTCTTCAGCTTCGTCTGGAGTTCTTTTCCTGAAAACACAACCAGCACAACTATCCAAATATGCTCTAGATTCAATGGTTAATCCACTATAAAATATATCAAGTAGATCATTCTTTTCTAAATCATGTCTAGGTCGAGCTCTGATAAGAGAACAAAATCTTGCCCACGCCTCGATCAGGCAATTTCTCTTCATCTCCCTGGTCAAATCTATAAATTTTCTGTAAAGCAATATGTTGAGCACTAGCAGGAAAGTACTTGCGAAAGAAAACATCACGCAAATCAGTTGGACTTTTAATAGAACCAGGAGGCAAATTATTATACCAAGTTTTGGCATCATCCTTTAATGAGAAAGGAAAAATTTTAGCGACAAAGTAAGTACGCATCTTGACATCATCAGAAAACAAGCTACTCATAGAAGAAAGTTCAATCATGTGTTCAACAGCACTTTCTTTTTCAGTACCACAAAAGGGTGTTTTCTCTACAATAGCTATATGAGATAGATCATGAGAAAAATCATAATCTTTATCCTTAATGCATATAGGAGATGTGGCAAATTCAGGATCAGGAGATAGCTTATGTCTAACAGTATATTGTGCGAGAAACTTTTTAATTTTTCTTGCATCAGCAGTAGCATTGCATCTATTAATAAAATCATCATTAAGCTCCACATAATCTTCATCAAGGTCATCACTAGAATAATCAAGTTTAGGTGAATTAACAGGTGTAGTAGCATTTTCATTAGGAGTTTCAGCATTTTCAATTTGTCTAGACCTAGCTATTGTAGCATCTAGAAAGGATCCCAATGAACCACTATCATCAAGCACAGCAGAAACGTTATCAATATTATGAGAATTTTCAGATTCAGCAGAAGTACCAGCAAGTGAAGCTTGCGGCGGTGAAACAAGTTGACTTATCACAGATGGTGAATCAAGAGTAGCAGAGGTACTCAGAGTTGTACCTTTTCTTGTAGTGGATGGTAATATGGCAACTTTAGGATCGCGAGTTTTACCCATGATGGAGAATTTGCAGCGAACAATATCAATCCAAGTGAACTTCCAAATAAAGCTATGCTCCCCGGCAACGGCGCCAGAAAACAGTCTTGATAACCCACAAGCATAGGGGATCGCAGCAGTCTTCGCGGGTAGTAAAACCCAATTTATTGATTCGACACAAGGGGAGACAAAGAATACTTGAAAGCCTTAACAGCGGAGTTGTCAATTCAGCTGCACCTGGAAATAGACTTGCTCGCAAGAGTTTATCAGTAGTAACAGTTTTATAGCAGTAGCAGTAGTGAAATAACAGCAGCAGGGTAACAAAGACAGCAGTAGTGATTTTAGTAAACAGCAGGATTAAAATAATGTAGGCACGGGGACGGATAACAGGCGTTGCATGGATGAGAGAAACTCATGTAACAATCATAGTAGGGCATTTGCAGATAATAATAAAACGGTGTCTAAGTACAAAGCAATCAATAGGCATGTGTTCCATATATAGTCGTACGTGCTCGCAATGAGAAACTTGCACAACATCTTTTGTCCTACCAGCCGGTGGCAGCCGGGCCTCAAGGGAATCTACTGGATATTAAGGTACTCCTTTTAATAGAGTACCGGAGCAAAGCATTAACACTCCGTGAACACATGTGATCCTCACATCACTACCATCCCCTCCGGTTGTCCCGATTTTTGTCACTTCGGGGCCATTGGTTCCGGACAGCGACATGTGTATACAACTTGCAGGTAAGATCATAAAACAATGAATATCATGATGAAACAATAACATGTTCAGATCTGAGATCATGGCACTCGGGCCCTAGTGACAAGCATTAAGCATAACAAGTTGCAACAATATCATCAAAGTACCAATTACGGACACTAGGCACTATGCCCTAACAATCTTATGCTATTACATGACCAATCTCATCCAATCCCTACCATCCCCTTCGGCCTACAGCGGGGGAATTACTCACACATGGATGGGGGAAACATGGCTGGTTGATGAAGATGCGTCGGTGGTGATGATGGCGATGATCTCCTCCAATTCCCCGTCCCGGCGGAGTGCCAGAACGGAGACTTCTGGCTCCCGAGACGGAGTTTCGCGATGTGCCGGCGCTCTGGAGGGTTTCTGACGACTTCGACTTCTTCCCGTGCGTTTTTAGGTCGAAGGCAATAAGTAGTCCGAAGGAGGGCGTCGGGGGCCGACCGAGGCCGCCACACACTAGGGCCGCGCGGGCCCCTCCTGGGCCGCGCCGGCCTAGTGTGTGGGGCCCTCGGGCCCCCACCTGGCTTGCCCTTCTGGCTCTGCCAATATTCTGGGAAAATAGGACCTTCTGCATAAATTCCGAGGATTTTCCTGAAAGTTGGATTTCTGCACAAAAACGAGACACCAGAACAGTTCTGCTGAAAACAACGTTAGTCCGTGTTAGTTGCATCCAAAATACACAAATTAGAGGCAAAACAATAGCAAAAGTGTTCGGGAAAGTAGATACGTTTTGGACGTATCAGTGCCGAAGAAGATTCCTTGAAGAACAAGACGAAGAGATGAAGAATACAAGGAAAGTCTAGAACTAGGATCCTTTGTAACCTAGTCGTACCCGGACAGATCTCTCGAGACCTGGCTCCGTATATAGGGGCCAGGAGAGGGGCTGCCGAGGGACACACACAGTCTTAGCAATTTTAGCCACCGTAAGTCCAGAGCTAGGTCCCCGTAGTACTTAGCCTCTCGACGAGATCACAGCCGAAACCTTCGACACCCCATTGTAACCCGATATTTTCATAATCAAGATCAGACAGGCAGGACGTATGGGTTTTACCTCATCGAGGGCCCCGAACCTGGGTAAATCGCTTTCCCCGCTTGTTTGATAACCGATGTCTCGTGTCAGCCTACAAGATTCCATCTACCCTAAGCCCCAAACGGAGGGCATTGCCGAGGAGTACCCTCGACAACGGCCGACTCCGATCTTTCGGAATCATCATCATCATTCGGGACGGGCGTCGAGGAGATCTCACCGTTACGCTTCGTCGGGACTGTGGCAAGCGGAGAACTCGCCAAGATCTTTGGTATCATGTCCTTCGAGTCATCTGTACGTGGACTCCAATATAAGCAGCGACTCAGACAGCGTCGACATCTTTGACTTCATCGACAAATCTAAGTCTGTCGAGGAGGTCTTCGCCGATCTATGCGACGGTGTCACCAACCCGGACGAAGATCAAACTCCAACATATCATCAAGTCTGTGCAATTGGAGAAACAATCCATCCAGAGGAGGAGACATCAGAGGCTTTTGATGGTTTGGGAAATCCATACATCGATCCCGCTAATCTTACGCGAGGTTTGGGAACCAAATATGTCGGACCTGCAACACGACAGATGGTACAACCTCCGCAAGCAGTTTGGGACAGAGTTGCAAAATCTATTGATGGCACAGAGCCGATGACCACGACTGCCACAGCTGAAGAGTTGCAAGCATACCAATATAGACTCGCCCGTGCTGGACGGGAACTCGAAAAACAGAGAGCTGAGCTTGATAGGAGAAGAGCCGCAGCTTCCGAGTCAAGCAGGCGAAGAGCTGAGCTGAGTCGACAATCAGGTACTTCTGGAGGAGATAGTCACAGAGCAGCTTGCAATAGGGCAAGGTCTCGGTTGCAGCATATACCTGAAGCCGAGAGGGAGAACCTAGTTCAAAACCTCGACATGTCCTTTATGTCAATAGATACAAGGGGGAATATTATTCCAAAGACACCAGAAGCTGGATATATGGCGACCCAAGCTGTCATCCTGGCGTCCAGGCCACCTCCCGGAGATCCAAGAGAAGCATTGTATAACATGGCCATGGCAGCAGTTGGAGCCATCGTAACAGCGTTCGCGGGTACAAGCACGCCTCCCGAAGGCGCTGCAAGGCAAAATAGTCCACGACCTAGAGTAGTAGTGCAATACCCTCCGAGAACGAGTGGTGCAAGAGATACAGCGACGCAGGCGCGAGTTGACAGGGCACGACAAGAAAGGAGAGATCGTCGGCATTCACCAGAGGTCGACGAGGAGGACATATGCGGACTTCCTTGTTTTACCCGAAGAGTTCGCAAAACGCGGGTTCCATATGGTTTCAAGTTACCCGACAACTATAAAAAGTTTGATGGCCTGCAAGATCCCGAGGATTGGCTAGTTGACTATCTGGAGACAGTAAAACTGATGGGTGGAACCAGAGCAATGGCCATGCAAAGCATCCAGGTGCACTTGAGTGGAGCAGCACGTTCATTGATTAAAAAAGCTGCCGCCGGGTTCCATCGACAGCTGGGAAAATTTCAAGGATATATTTCTGAAGAATTTCCTGTCCACGTGCAAGAAACCCGCATCGTTGGAGCAGCTAAGGGCCTGTAGACAAAAGTATGATGAACCAATCACTACAAGAAAAGTTCTGATAGACAACGTCTCAAAATCGTCCGCTAAGGGGTATTTTTCGTCGCCTATGGGCCTAACCCGACGATATGGGTTCTGTTGTGGAAACTGCGTCAGGCAAAGTCCTACGACGATTTTTTCGGTCCGTCGCGCTTGGGCGCCCTTCCGCCACGGAAAATCGGACCGTTGCCCAAGTGTTTCCGGGAGCCCGTTGACTGCTGACGTCATGCAACCGACACGTGGCGTGACGCCGTTAATCGGCGATTAACGGCGTTAACCTACCGAAACCCCGTGGTAGATGGTAGGCCCACACGAGGCCTGCCACGTCTTAAGCGGGCCGGCCCATTAAGTTTGCGGGCCGGGCCAGCTGACTTAGTTTGACCGGTCAACTATATAGCTGGGCTGGTCCATTAGTTACGTGGGCCGGGCCTAACCTCTAAGGTTGACTGGTCAAAACTTTAATGGGCCGGCCCACTAAGCATGTGGGCCGGGCCGAATGCACTCGATTGACCGGTCAACAGGCAAAAGGGCCGGCCCACAAGACATGTGGGACCCACTTTCCTGGTATCGGGCCGGCCCATTTATAAAGTGGGGTCCACATTAAAGCAACTGGGCCGGCCCAAGAAGTTATTGGGCCGGCCCAATTAGCATGTGGGTCCCACTTTCCTGCTATCGGGCCGGCGCATTTAGTGCGTGGGGTCCACATTTGATCAAATGGGCTGGCCCAACAAGCCAGTGGGCCGGGCCAAAAGCACCGGTGGGTCCCACTTTCCTGTTAAAGGGCCAGCCCATTTAGTATGTGGGGTCCACCATATAGCAAGTGGGCCGGCCCAACAAGATAGTGGGCCGGGCCAAAAACACAGGTGGGTCCCACTTTCCTGTTAAAGGGCTGGCCCATTTAGTATGTGGGGTCCACCATATAGCAAGTGGGCCGGCCCATGAAGATAGTGGGCCGGGCCAAAACACTGGTGGGTCCCACTTTCCTGTTAAAGGGCCGGCCCATTTAGTATGTGGGGTCCACCGTATAGTAAGTGGGCCGGCCCAACACGCTAGTGGGCCGGGCCAAAAACACAGGTGGTTCCCACTTTCCTGTTAAAGGGCCGGCCCATTTAGTATGTGGGGTCCACCATATAGCAAGTGGGCCGGCCCAACACGCTAGTGGGCCGGGCCAAAAACACAGGTGGGTCCCACTTTCATCTTAAAGGGCCGGCCCGTTTAGTATGTGGGGACCACCACAAAAGCAATTGGGCTGGCCCAACTAGTTAGTGGGCCGGCCCAGTAGTGGGTGGGGTCCACCTTAAAGCAAGTGGGCCGGCCCAATAAAAGTGTGGGGTCCGCAGTAAATCAAGTGGGCTGGCCCAATAAGTAAGTGGGCCAGCCCGTTTAGTTGCTGTTTATATGCCGGCGTAAAAGGCGCTTTAGGATTTTGCGAGCCGGCACGTATGTGATTTCGCTTAATTGGGCCGTCTAAGGGATAGGAATTCGTGATTTAGATACTGAGAATATTTACGCAGCATTGATTTCTGTCGGAGAGCCTCACTTACCACAAGCACCAAAGAAAAAATGCGTGAAAGAACTATAAAAACTAACTAAATATTACATCAGCTGCAAGGCTTTGAAAAAATATTACAGAACCCAGAGAAATTGAATGGTAATTAAACCTAGCAATACAATGAAGCGATCCGGCAATCTTTTAAGTTGTCCATGCAGCACCTATATCTGAAACAAAGACATTACAAGTTAAGACAGCAACAATGGAAACGCAAAGACACTGCAATATTGTTTGCCAAAGAATTTGGAACTCATCATTTCGTCGTTATAACAAGATCATTGTAATGCGCACAATAAGCAAACAAAGAGTGCATGCCGCATACCAACAGCCAATATAACAGAGCATGTTAGAATGAAATGCAGACTTACTACCGTCCGAGTCCCATGCAAACCAACATGTTTAGGGAGTACAAAATTGGCATGAACAACATAGTAGCAGGCTATAAATTTTGTAACAACGACTGAGCAAGATGAAGTTATGATGGCTACATCTACAGAGCAGGGAATGTAAACCAAAAATAGAAGTTACGATGGCAAAAGCTAAAGAGGAGGGAATGTGAACCAACATGTGCCAAGTGCAATTACTTCATTTTGGCCGTGAACTAAATAATACTCCTGAACTTATAGTGAAGGGGATGCAAATCAAGATGTTTCGGGATATAAACTTGTAATGAGCAACACATAGAGGATAGTTAATGCTGGAGCTTAGGATGGACCAGATACAGAATATAGTGGGATCACTCCGTGAACTTGTATAAGAGGGAATGCAAACCAATATGTTCAGCTTTCCATATGTGAGCGTCATGCCAAGTCGTGAGAAACAAGTCAATAATGCAGCTTTTGAAGAACAAGATGGCACGCAAAATTATTATCTAGTAGTATGACAAGTTTATTTGTACTACGGGCTAGATAGCAGAGTGATAGCATGCCAAACTAAGTCCTTACTTTGTTAGCTTACAATGAACTAGATACAAAACAATGGCATCACCTGTAGTACAGGGAATGCAAGCCAACATGTTCATGGAGTAAAAAATTGGCACAAACAACATAGTAGTAGGCCATAATTTTTGTAACAACGACTGAGCAAGATAAAGTTATGATGGCTAGATCTACAGAGCAGGGAATGTAAACCAAATATAGAAGTTACGATGCCAAAAGCTATAGAGCAGGGAATGCGAACCAACATGTGCAATTACTTAAAATTGGCCATGAACTAAATAATAGCAGGATGTTACTATAATACCTATAATTTTTGTAACAACGACTGAGCAAGATAGAAGTTATGATGGCTACATCTACAAGAGCAGGGAATGCAAACCAAAATGTTCAATCGCTTAAAGTTAGCAATGAAGTAGAAAATAGCAACGTGTTACGGTCATAGCTAGGAATGAACTAAAAGAGCTTCAGACAAACAAGCATCTGAACCCAGAACATGGCGCTAAAACAAGGGACTTACATTAGGAGAAGCACTCTGTGGGAGTCACAGCAGATCTTCCTGGGGTTGATAGATCCGGTGATGAAGTACGCTACATGTGCTACTTGGGGTTGGAGAGACGGCCATTACACTTCATGATTACTCATCTCATCTGCAAAAACGTAACGGCGCGTCGTTAGCACAAACAGGTTCCCCCAAGATTAAACAAGAACTTGCAGGCAAGCAATAGAAAAGCGACAGTAGAAGAGTTTAGATCATGCAAGGCGCCGGTGAAGCAGATCCGGTTCATGCACAGCGGTGTCGGTGAGCAAGATACGATGCGGTGGACGACGGATCCGGCGAAGCGGCTCCGGTGGACGATACCGCAGCTGAAGCGACTGCGGTAGACTGCTGGATGAGCATATGGTTTCGAGGTTCGGCGGGGATGATCCGGTCCGGTTGATGACGGCGTCGATGAAGCGGCTCTGGCAGGCAGCCGGATGACGAGGATCGCGAGGGCTCGGGTAGGCCAGGGAAGTCCGGCGGGGATGTTCCGGTGCGGTGGTCGTGGAGGTGGGAGAGAGGGACTTGGGAAGTTCCGGTGGGTGGTCTGAAGGAAATGTATTTTTCTTGGGAGGGTTTCCGGGCTAGGGAGGTGGTGATCCAAAAAATGACGGGCAGACCCCCCCACAAACCGACTTTGCTGCCATCTCCACAGGGGTAGAATGGGAATTTGGAAGCGTGTGAAATTTTTGTATTTTGTGGGCGGGAAGTTTTGCCGCTAAGAGATTTTGAATTTGGCCACCGTCCAAGTATAATGATAAAAAATTGTGAGACCGTACTAGTACCTCTGTTCAAGGCCGAGTGCAAAATCAAATCATCATCACGTTGAAAATTTGTTACCAACTTACCATGATCATGATCTACCTCTGAAAATGGGCACATCCACTAAAACTTGCAAAGTATAATGATACAAATTTGTGAGACCGTACTAGTACTTATGTTCAAGGTCGAGTGCAACATCAAATCATCATTACATTGAAAATTGTGTTACCATGATCATGATATTTCTCTGAATTTGGCGCATCCGCTAAATCTCGCAAAGGATAATGATAAAAAAATGTGAGATTGTACTAGTTCTTATGTTCAAGGCCGAGTACAAGATCAAATCATCATCACGTTGAAATTTGTTACAATGATCATGACATATCTCTAAAATTGGTGCATCCGCTAAATCTTGCACGTGGCGCATCTCGGTGCGGAGCAACAGGTCGGTGCTATCAAGGTTGAGGCGTCGGTAGCGTCATCGGGCTCTCCTCTCTTGATAGATCTTCTACATGGCGCGGCGCACCACCCGCCGATAAGCAGTCACATGTGAGACCGAGGTGGAGACGTCCCCGGCATCCTCGAGGCGCGGCCGCCCTTCTACGAGCCAGCGTCGACTCAAGGTATGAATCCATGTGGTGCCTTAGATTTATTGTTCTTCTCTTATGATTATTTTGAGCCGAACATGTGTGCTCTTTCTCTGAATATATTGCTTGAAAAGCTTACCAAGTTACTTAAATTCACTTCGTTCTTAATCTTGCGAGCTAATATTGTTATTTTAATGAACGGTGGTGCGCGCAAGCAGAATTATTTGTGGGTGTGTTGAGCTGTTAGGCATAAGTCGAAATCCTCATCTAAACGAGGCCTCAGCTTAACACATAAAAAAGGTGTTCAATCTCGCCCACAATACCCTCTTCTTTCCTCTCCCTTTATTGGAACTTGTTTTGCAGACAAGGAAAGTGGCACGTGTAATGTGAGTAAAACCCTCTTAGCCAAAATCATCTACGAGCAAGATTTTCTATATTGTAGATGCCCCAATTGACTCTCATCCCCAAAGTAGTTTTTTTATGTCAATATAGACTTCTTTATCGGATGTATACTATCGTACATGGCATGCATTTGCCTAATGAGCAGCATTGTATTGCTATTCTAGCCAACCCGATCGATATGTCAAGCTTCATGCACGAGATGCCATGTTTAATTTACTCCCTCGCTCTGATCCATATTTCTTGATGTGAAATGAATGTGAATCGGAGGGAGTACTTTTCTTAGATAGTACTATATCATTTCAAAAAAAGTACTACTACATCACAAATGCATCAAAAGAGTACTACATCACAAGACCACCACGGTTGTACTAGTAGAGTTTAATGCTGAACTTCCAAAGGGATTAAGATTACACATATGAACTTTAAACATGACCAGGAGCATGAGGGCCAGCAGCAGGGGCGTTGACGTGGAGCAAGCTAGGCAAGACGTAATTGGAGGAAGAGGCCATATGATGCGTGCTTGGCCTTGGTTGCAGGGCGGTGTTTCCCCCTATGTACTTAGGCCTACACCCATCGCATGTTGGATCAGGCTGTGGATGTCCTTCTAGAGAAATTTGCCACATAATGGGCAAAATAGCTCCCCGCGCATGCAGAAACGAATTTCACCACCCTTCAGCCGCTTGAGAACATAGCGGCTTTTCCGGTCCCTGCGCACCTTGTTGTTGTCCATGTCATCAGAATACTCCTATGAATTATTAAGTACTACATAATCAGGTTTTTTATGACAGATCGAATAAATACTCCACTAACATAATCAAACCTTAGAAACCCTAAAATTAAATGTGTAGAACAAGTAAATGGCAGAAGAAATCGTAATAAATCATGAGAAACCCGATGAACAACCATGAACATAAGCCACAACAATTGCAAGTCCACTAAGTATGAACACATAAATTGATTATATGACTACATGGCAGATTAGTCGAAATTAAACTAGAATCTGATCTTACGAATTGTAGAATCAATTACATCTACAAGAACAAGGTAGGATATCAAATCAATCAAGAACCAGGCTCGTGCAAACCATGTGAACAGCAATATGACACAAAGAGGGTTGGGACAGTTTCGGTAAAAGAGAATTACCTCCTCGTCATCACCCTCAACATCCTCCTGGAACTGAACGTTTGGGCCGAAATCGTCGAAGGGGTCGAGGTTCGCGTCCAGCATCGGGCCTAGGAAGACCTCGCCGTGGTGGCCTGCAACGCCGTGCACATCTTCGGCGGGATAAACAACATTGGTATCCACCTTCTGCTCGACGGCCAGGACGCCCGTTTCGACCGAGGTCGAAGAACCAGACAAGCAGAGGAGACGAGCGGCATGGGTGCCCGGTGAAGCCTCACCCGTCGTGACGGCCAGGACGCCCATTTCGACCGAGGTCGAAGAATCCGACAAGCAGAGGAGACGAGCGGCCTGGGTGCCCGGTGAAGCCTCACCCACCGCGACGGCCACTACCGTAGAGGCATCCTCTGCGTGGGCGGTCGCCTATTGCTCCGCCTCGTATGCAATACCTATCTTCATGCTGCTGCGGTTGGAAACGGGAAAGTCGATGCCTCAGAGGTGCGGTGAGTGGATGGGGGGTTTTCACAGTGTGGGGGAGGCAAGTTGGGGGAGTGGAGAGGACGAGCTCGCGAGAGATGATGAGGCCGATTATGTTATAGCCTCTGACTCTCTGTATCCAGTAGTGGACACGTGAAGTCATGCATGTACTCGACTTTCCACTTTCTGGGAGACGTGTATGAAACTTTTTTTTGGGACCATTTAACTTCATGTGGGACTCATGTATACCAATACTTCCAAACGTCATAAGTAATTCAAAATCATTCAGAATAATATGAGACCTTAACATTTTATTTTTTGTGTCAGATATTGTCTATGAAAAATAACATCCTTCAAAAAATAAATCCCCTATGCCAATCCGATCATGCCCGTCTACTCCAACTAGCTTCCTCGAGTAATTTGTCACCTTACATTCTTAAAATGAACCAAAATTTGGCACAGGGGTGCATCATCACATGGAAAATGATGTTACCATTCTGTCTTCCCATTTTTTTGAATTTTTCAAAATTGTCATGCCCTAACGGAAAAAATGTACTCCTTCTAAGAAGCATGTATCAGAATGGCATTACCAAAACCTAGGGGTGGGGTGGGGGGAGGGGGGCACATGGTAGTGTGATGATACATCACATTTGGACCACACAACACCATTTGGACCAACCAAAAAAAACCACCCTACACAAACCCTGGTCAAAACTAGTTTGACCAATATTACAAAAGTTGTACGGAGTACATAATTCAGAAACCGTCAGAAATATACGAAGCATTCAGGAGTCCCCAAAGTCAGTGACTTTGAGTCACTTACAACTGTGGTCCACATATCAGTCACCCAAAGTCATGGCAAAGTCAGCTTGGCAAAGTCACCGACAGACAAAGCAAGCAGTGAACAGACAACTCCGTAGCACTGAAAAGACATCTCACAGAAAAGGCTAGTACTACCTTTTCTTCCCGGATAAGCAAAAATAGTTGATCGGTACTAACGAAATGCACCAGGTCCGCAATGTACTCCAGCTATATAAGTGAAGCATGCCTACCACTGAAGAGGAAATTCAAGATTCCACCAGATCCCCATATCACTCTTTTGCATAAAACACGGACATATCTTTTGCACAATTCACCACTTGTTGGTCTAATCTATCGCAGCTTCCATCAGTTGGTCATCCAATTAACGATTTAACGGATTAGAAAAATAAGCGGTGGAATTAGAAGTACTAGTAGCAAAATGTGCAAAATATACCGTCCTTCCCGAGGGGGTTTGTCCAGAAGAGGGTCGGATGACAATGTCCCGGGTGCATCCAGAAACGAGAGGGGTAGTTTCTAATACATGTAAGAAATTATTTTACAAAAAGGTACATATTAAGTAGTACAACTATTAGTACAGTACTACTATTTCGAGGGAAAATGCCATGTCGTGCGACCTCTAATCAATGAGTAGAAGTTGTAGGTGCGCATAACATGCATTGCTGAAAGCTGGTTCCGCTGGAATTTGAGCTCAGCCGGGGCGGATTCTGCGAAGTTCGCCCGACGTCACTCATGTATCCCACCAAACTGCTCACTTCTTTCAATGTCTCTTCTCTTTCACTGCAGCTCTCCAATATCAGGTGCATCAACTTATCTTGTGCCTTCTGCCTCTCGAGAAGGGCAAGGATGGCGATGTCAGCATATTCAAGGTTCAACTTTTGGAGCTGTACTTTATCCTGAAGAAGGATTTTGTACTCTATATCAGACTTGTCTCTTTCGAGGCACACAGTCTTGAGTATGCTGCTGGCTTTCTCCGCTGATGCAATGTTCCTCTCTTTCTGCTTAATCAGCTCGTTCTTCAACATATCGCGCTCATTGCGAAGGCTGCAAATGAGCTCCACAAGAGTTTTCGAATTCTTCTTCTTGGCAGCCAAATCGTCTCGGAGGCGATCACACTCTAAGCTGAGCTCCTCGTTTTTTTCCATCAAGATGGCGACAGTGGTGTCGATAGTCGGCGCCGCTTCCTTCAGGGCGAAATCATCGGTAGCAAGTAAGCGCAAAGGAAGAAGAAGAAGAAGAAGATAACTACACAGTGCTTGGTGCTACCTCATTTCGCCGGGGTAGGGCCGGGTTGAAATCATCGGACGACGATGATTCCTTGGTCGTGGAAGTTGGTGCAGTACGGGCGTCGTTGGAACTTCCAACCCTTTAAGATGTATAACCATAGAGACTCTTAAAGAGCTTGAGCCCGGCAAGAAGAAATGAAAGTACATGGCGAAGGAAACTAACCCGGTGAGCACAGCACGGACGCATTTCGGCGACGGCGGCAGGTGCGGCGACGGCGAGCCCACTTGGTTTCTGGAACCGTCTCTCGAAATTTCGAGCCGGCGTTTTTTATCCGCGTACTTGACCGCCGGCGACCTGAAGTTTGAACACATTAATTGCTGGAGGAGAGAGCGACGAAAGAAACGAAAGTACATGGCGAAGGAAACTAACCCGGTGAGCACAGCACGGACGCGTTTCGGCGGCGGCGGCGGCGACGGCGAGCCCACTTGGTTTCTGGAAGCGTCTCTCGAAATTTCGAGCCGGCGTTTTTTCTCCGCGTACTTGACCGCCGACGACCTGAATTTTGAAGACATTGCTGGAGGAGAGAGCGACGAACAAATGTTTGTTAGGTGGAGAGAGGAAGAAAGTGAATGGAACGAGAGAGTTTAGCGTTTTGCCCTTATAGTCATAGTCGCTAACCGTGACGCGGGAATGTTGGTCTTCGGCGTTTAATGGTCTCCCGCATGGAAACCGAGGCGGCCACGAGGCAGCGGCTGGCCACGCGGCGTCCAGTCGCCTACGCCGCCGTAAATGAGGGTAGTTGCCTACCACCACCAGGTGACATGCACCTTTTGCATGTCACCGTGTGACATGCGGCCTAAATTCAAATTTAAAACATTGCGAAAAAAATCATGCATCCGGTGACATGCCCATGGCATGCCACCGATGAAGAGTTCTGTGCCATGCACTCTGGCACTCTGCGCCGTCTTGGATCAGAAAATGAGCGAAGAACGAGGACGAGGAACTAGTTCAAATTTAGGATGAAGTTTAAGTTTTATTTTGGTTTAAATTAGATTAGAGGGAGTAGTACTCTTACTTTATTACTCGTACTTATGTTAATGTAGTAGTATTATTATGGTGGTGTACTTGCATTCATGTACTTGTTTCAGCTGTTTTGGTGAAGGAGACATGCATCACCTTTTTTGGTGATGTATCTAGTCGTCATGTAGCCCTTGTCAAATTCCTCTGATATACTGATGGGAGGGCTTGTTCACCCCATACTGATGGGAGCCCTTGTCAAATCGTAATCATAGCCAAAAGGCGCATTTTTTCCCGATATTACTCGATGCTTAAGGCGCGGGTGGTTGTGGTTCAGTTATCTCCCTAATTTGCACCTGCTTTCCCGTTTCCACTAGTCGAAAGTCGAAACCTGGCCACATTAACCCAAGATCCTGAAGCCGCCGCCTCAACCCTAGCCGCCTCCAGTTCTTCCTCCTCCATAGATTGGTTCCCCCTCCTCCGGTTGGCTTCGCCGGCGTCAGGAGGAGTGGGGAACCCGATCTATGCGTGGAGTTTCGAATAAAAGTACTGTTTTCATTAGATTATATTAGATTATGTTAGGATTTTGGTAGCCGCCTTCTTGTTGGTTTCCCCTCAATGGAGATGGCATCGTCTGCAATAAGTGATCTTCGGCCTTTCGTTCGGCGATGAGATCTTCTTCCCGGCGTCAATGGTGGTCTTGAACGATCACAATTTTCTAGGTATGGGCCTTTGGATCTTGCTTCGCCAGATCGATTTTGGATCTTTTGTCTTTGTTGCCGTGGGGAGGATTATCCTCGCAGTTTTTGTCCCGGCTGCTACGTCCTCGACAATGGTGATTCGTACTCTCGGCTCTCCATCGACGATGACAAAGCTAGTCGGTTATTATTCCCTGATATACTGGTGTTGGTACTCTTGCCGATGTTGTATGACTGCTTTAATGGTTGCGTGCGTGCACGCAGCTTTGGCATTGCGGCTCAAATAATCATGGGAGAACTTTCAGCGGTATCTACAGTGTCTATGGTTAGTTATCTATTTTTGGCTGCCTTCAGAAAAGTACAAGATTGTGTTCTGGAAGAAGAAAAAATTGAAGACCTCGAAGATTTGTTACTATCTTTTAAACTTTATTTTGTAATCGTTGGAGTCAGTTCATGTATCTCTACCATGTACTATTTGTTGCTATGAATATATGTGGTATTGATTGTCAAAAAAAAAAACCAAGATCCTGAAAAACTGTTGGTCTATCCCGAGAAACGAGGAGGTTTAAGGAAACGAGGAGTCCAGCGCGTGCGGAAGGAGCTTTAATCGTGCGAGCATGCAGGGGCAAAATGAGGAAACTAGCGATTACTTTCTCTCCTGCCAGTCTTATACCTTAATAAATGGGCAAACTGAGCACGTTGTAGCTAATTCTTTTATTAATTATAAGCAGCTATATTAGTCAATAAGATTGCCTTATGTTTTTCCTCAGTTTTCGCCAAGCCCTTATTTGTAACCCGCAGAAGGAGCTCAGACGGGAGGATTCCAGTTTAGTTGACCGTTTCGTGCTGACGTGTGGGGCTAGTAGAAAGGGACCGCGTGGGACAGGACGAGACCGCGTTTGGTTGTATGTGAGCAGGAGCTGGGTTCTGTCTCTCTCGGCGCGAATTGGCATTTTTAAGAGCACCTTTTCCCCCTCTGTCTCTTTGTCTTTATTAACCAAATTAGTATCAAATCTAGAGAAGCTTGCATTTCTGTCTTTCTTCAATTATTTGTGCCTTTTGGCCCTCGTTGTTTGCCCAATATGGCAGCAAATCTAGTACTCCCTCTGGTCCATATGTATGTAGTTAAATCTAGAAGCAAATCTCCAGGGTAATGTACGCCAAATTCACAGTCATAGTAAATCTAGAAAACATAGTAGGGCCAACAAAATATAGTAGAATAGGGATCCCTCCCTAGATAATAAGCCGCATACACAGCAGCCAACATAGTAACAGGTTCGAGGTTCTTCACAACACCATCATACTAACAACATAACAACAAGGGATCCCTAGCTAACAACAAAATAGAAGCTGCTTTGCAGCAGCAGCACACGTCCAGGACTCCGCCTACCCCATCTGCATCTGCCTCCACTTGTTGCTCCCCTTGGGAGCCTTGGGCTTGAGTGGAGGCATGCGCCCGGCGGAGATCTCCACCCGCTGGACGCTGCGGAGGTGCATGCTGAGCGCCTTGTGCTTGGCGCGGAAGGAGTAGGGGTTCACCGACGCGCCGACCTTGGGGAAGATGTTGCCGATGTTCTCGGCATGCGTGAGGAGGCAGTTGAAGTCAGTGCCACTGAGTCTCCTAGTGCAGAAGGGGCACCTGTAGACACCCTTGGCGATGTCGAGGTAGGAGACGTACTGGCCGACCTGCAGCCTCCGCAGCACCTGGCGAGTCTTGGTGTGATGGTCCTCGTCGTCGCTGCCGACGTCGCTGCCAGACACCTGATCCATATCAAACTGGAACTTGAGTGAAGGAGTTGCAACGATGTCTAACGTGCATGATAACAAAGTAAGGAAAAACAGAGCCAGCCTCAGTTAGAGTGGAGACGATTATATGTCTACAGGGATGGTGTTAGCGAACCAAAGCTCATGCACAACAGATTTGTACACAGCAATGGTTCGCTGAACCCACTCAGAAAAATTTGTGCCCAACGAGTCATCATAGGCAAAGTACCAGAGTCCAGATCTGAATTTGATCAGATGCCAGATTATTTGCAAAATTAAACGGTTTATATCTTTTGACTCGTGCATAAAATAACTGATTGAGATCCCATGATTACTTGCATAAATTAACTGATTGAGATCTCATTATTACTTGCATAAATTAACCGAACGGCCGAACTCCAAATCTTCGACGAAATCAAGAAGGGGTCAAAGCAAAATGGAATAAAATCGGCGCAAATATTAACCCAATACTCATCCATCTACAGATCGGCACTAATAGTTACTAGGGAACCAGCAAAAATAGGGTTCAAAGAGGAATGGGGAACAAAAAAGGGAGCAAACCATAGTTACCTCGTTCCATGGGTCGTCCATGCAGGTGTCGTAGGGGTTCGGAGGCGGGATGTACGGCACCTCCTCATAGGGGTCCCATCCCGGCGGGATCCGACCGCCACCGGCGGCGGCGACGGCCGTTGAGGGGACGGCATCGAAGAGGGAGGCGTCGCGCTTGGAGCCGACGGCGTCATGGACGATGGGATTCGCATTCTCCTTGCACATCATCTCGCCGGCAGAGAGGGAGAGGGTTTTTCTCTTTGGAGAAGATGATGATGGGACGTGAGAGGAGGCGTTGCATCAGCTAGTGAGAGAGACAGAGAGAGTGCGAGGAGGCGTCTATAAAGGCGAGGGGTGGTTAATGTGACCCGCGTCCTACGCGTCCACCATTTAACGTCTGCACGTCTTGGGCTTCTGCAACGCGACACGCGTCCACGATTGCACGTCTTCGACTTCTGCACCGCGACTCGCGTCAGTACCCGTCAACAATTGCACGTCTTCCACTTCTGCACCGCAACACGCGTACTCGAGTCTAACCCTGGAAATTTAGATATACTCTCGAGTCTTATACTGTAGCATTTTTTGTGTGCTCAGTTTTCCCATTGAGTACTAATACTGGCTAGTGCAATATACTCAGTTTTACCTCAAGTGCCTGGTCAACAGAGAGTCAACAAATGGGATTAACTAGTTAAATGAGTCAACAAATGGGATTATCAGTTCGTTTTCACGTGTTAAACTTGTCTAAATATTGGTCAAACCTAGGATTTGACCAAGATTCAAATGGGCAGAAAATTAAAAAAAAATAGAAAAATGAAAAACCAAAGCACATAGTCTTCTTATGTCATATAGTAAGCATTAAACGTGATAAACAAGGTCTAGACATATTCAAACCATACAAATCATGTATCTACCCCCTAACCCCTAAACTCTGTCTTATGAAGTCAAGCATGAAGAGAAGTGGTTTTGGGTTTCAAACATGGAAATTTCAAAACCTCCCAAAAACTTCATTTTAGAGTGACTGAGAATGATACATGCTTCCCTTTTCATTTTCATGTTTTAAACTTGTTTAAATCTTGGTCAAACCTAGGATTTGACCAAGATTCAAATGGGCGTAAAATTAAAAAAAGCAGAAAAATGAAAAACCAAAGCACATAGTCTTCTTATGTCATATAGTAAACATTAAAGGTGATAAACAAGGTCTAGACATATTCAAACCATACAAATCATGTATCTACCCCCTAACCCCTAAACTCTGTCTTATGAAGTCAAGCATGAAGAGAAGTGGTTTTGGGTTTCAAACATGGAAATTTCAAAAACCTCCCAAAAACTTCATTTTAGAGTGACTAAGAATGATACATGCTTCCCTTTTCATTTTCATGTTTTAAACTTGTTTAAATCTTGGTCAAACCTAGGATTTGACCAAGATTCAAATGGGCATCAAAATTTAAAAAAATCAGAAAAATGAAAAACCAAAGCACATAGTTTTCTTATGCCATATAGTAAGCATTCAAGTTGATAAACAAGGTCTATACATATTTAAACCAGAAAAATCATGTATCTATACCCCTAAACCTTAAACTCTGTCTTATGAAGTCTAGCATGAAGAGAAGTCGTTTTGGGTTTCAAACATGGAAATTTCAAGAACATCCCAAAAGCTTCATTTTAGTGTGACTAAGAAGGATCAAGGCTTAGCTTTTCATTTTCATGTTTTAAACTTGTTTAAATCCTGGTCAAATATAGGTTTGACCAAGATTCAAATGGGCATAAAATAAAAATATAGAAAAATGAAAAACCAAAGCACATAGTCTTCTTATGTCATATAGTAAGCATTAAAGTTGATAAACAAGGTCTAGTCTTATTCAAACTAGACAAATCATGTATCTACCCGCTAACCCCTAAACTCTGTCTTATGAAGTCTAGCATGAAGAGAAGTCGTTTTGGGTTCAAACATGGAAATTTCAAGAACATCCCAAAAGC
Source organism: Lolium perenne (assembly GCF_019359855.2). Taxonomy (NCBI): domain Eukaryota; kingdom Viridiplantae; phylum Streptophyta; class Magnoliopsida; order Poales; family Poaceae; genus Lolium; species Lolium perenne. The sequence continues at coordinate 50,087,567 of NC_067244.2, forward strand.
TTCATTTTAGTGTGACTAAGAAGGATCAAGGCTTACCTTTTCATTTTCATGTTTTAAACTTGTTTAAATCCTGGTTAAATCTAGGATTTGACCAAGATTCAAATGGGCATAAAATAGAAAAATAGAAAAATGAAAAACCAAAGCACATAGTCTTCTTATGTCATATAGTAAGCATTAAAGTTGATAAACAAGGTCTAGACTTATTCAAACTAGACAAATCATGTATCTATCCGCAAACCCCTAAACTCTATCTTATGAAGTCAAGCATGAAGAGAAGTGCATGGTTTTGGGTTTCAAACATGGGAATTTCAAAAACTCCCAAAAATTCATTTTAGAGTGACTAAGAAGGATACATGCTTCCCTTTTCATTTTCATGTTATATACTTGTTTAAATCTTGGTCAAACCTAGGATTTTACCAAGATTCAAATGTGCATCAAAATTCCAAAAAAATCAGAAAAATGAAAAAACAAAGCACGTAGTTTTCTTATGTCATATAGTAAGCATTAAAGTTGATAAACAAGGTCTAGACATATTCAAACAAGAAAAATCATGTGTCTACCCCTAACCCTAAACTCTGTCTTATGTAGTCAAGCATGAAGAGAAGTGCTTTTGGGTTTCAAACATGGAAATTTCAAAAACCACCCAAAAGCTTTATTTTAGAGTGACTAAGAAGGATCCATGCTTATCTTTTCATTTTCATATTTTAAACTTGTTTAAATCATTGTCAAACCTAGGATTTGACCAAGATTCAAATGGGCATAAAATTAAAAAATCAGAAAAATGAAAAACTAAAGCACATAGTCTTCTTATGTCATATATATAGTAAGCATTTAAAAGATGATAAATAAGGTCTAGACAATTCAAATAATACAAATCATGTATCTACCCCTAACCCTAAACTCTATCTTATGAAGTCAAGCATGAAGAGAAGTGGTTTTTGGTTTCAAACACGAAAATTTCAAAAACCTCCCAAAAGCTTCATTTTAATTAGACTAACTTATTAATTATGAAGGATCCAGGATTGATTACATTTTCATTGTCATGTTTTAAACTTTTTTAAATCTTGGTCAAACCTGGGATTTGACCAAGATTCGAATGGGCATAAAAATTAAGAAAAAAATCGTAAGAATGAAAAACCAAAGCACATAGCCTTCTTATGTCATATAGTAAGCATTCAAATTGATAAACAAGGTCTAGACATGTTCAAACCAGAAAAATCATGTATCTACCCCGAACCCTAAACTATGTCTTATGAAGTCAAGAATGCATGAAGAGAAGTGGTTTTGGGTTTCAAACATGAAAATTTCAAAACCTCCCAAAAGCTTCATTTTAGAGCGACTAATAAGGATCGATGCTTACCTTTTCATTTTCATGTTTTTACTTATTTGAATCTTGGTCAAATCCTAGGTTTGACCAAGATTTAAACAAGTTTAAAACATGAAAATGAAATGGGAAGTGTGTATCCTTCTTAGTCAGTCTAAAATGAAGCTTTTGGGATGTTCTTGAAATTTCCATGTTTGAAACCCAAAACCACTTAAGACAGAGTTTTTGGTTAGGTGTAGATACATGATTTTTCTTGTTTGAATATGTCTAGACCTTGTTTATCAACTTGAATGCTTATGACATAAGAAGGCTATATATGTGCTTTGGTTTTCCATTTTTTTTCATTTTTATGCCCATTTAAATATTGGACAAATCCTAGGTTTGACCAAGGTTTAATCAAGTTTAAAACATGACAATGAAAAGGTAAGCATGAATCCTTTCTTAGTCACTCTAAAATGAAGGTACTTGAAATTTTTATGTTTGAAACACAAAACCCCAGTTCTCTTCATATGTTTGACTTCATAAGAGAGAGTTTAGGGTTAGGGGTAGATATGATACATGATATTTCTAGTTTGAATATGTCTAGACCTTGTTTATCAACTTGAATGCTTACTATATGACATAAGAAGGCTATATATGTGCTTTGGTTTTTCATTTTTTTTATTTTTTTGAATTTTTACGCCCGTTTGAATCTTGGTCAAATCCTAGGTTTGACCAAGGTTAAAACAAGTTTAAAACATGGCAATGAAAAGGTAAGCATTGATCCTTCTTAGTCACTCTAAAATGAAGCTTTTGGGAGGTTTGTGAAATTTCCATGTTTGAAACCCAAAATCACTTCTCCTCATACTTAACTTCATAAGACAGAGTTTGGGGTTAGGGGTAGATACATGTTTTGTGTGGTTTGAATATGTCTAGACCTTGTTTATCAACTTGAATGCTTACTATATGACATAAGAATACTATGTGCTTTGGTTTTTCATTTTTCTCGATTTTTTAATTGTTAAACCCATTTGAATCTTGGTCAAATCCTAGGTTTGAGCAAGATTTAAACAAGTTTAATACATGAAAATGGAAAGCTAAGCATGAATCATTCTTAGTCACTCTAAAAATCTTTCGGTCTGCAGAAGAGTCGAATCTGCAATCAGTAGTTACAAAAGCGACCCACCTTAGGGATGGATAATAAGACTTGGGCAATATAAACGTTGATACTTACTTTGTGATACTAAAATATATGTATCTAGACATATTTCAGTTGTAGATACATCCATTTTAACATCAAGTAATATGGATCGGAGGACTAGCTAAAGAACAATGAGAGGCGTGTTTCTCTCCCCAGCCTACTTGGCGGAGTGGCCCTCCATCAGGACGCATGTGGTGATTCCACTTCTCTCGTTGGAATTCCTTATCCCCCAGCCTACTCGGCGACGTGCGCTCCTCAGTGACCTGCGCGAGGGCGCCTCGGCGACCTACGCAAAGGTGGCTGGACTCGGAGCGCATCGACTTCCTTCTGCGGTGCCTGGATTGGATCGACCATCCCGCGCGTGTCCTCCACCATATTGTTTTTCTTCAAGATGCTGTCATCCATCATCTTCTTCACCGCATCATGTTGGGTGTTGAGGCTCCCGTTGAGAGCTTGAACGCACCTGTTTGATAGCTCGACGTTTTCTTCGCGAAGAAAGCCGCACTCGACCTTAAGCATCAAATTCTCGCCCTTGAGCTTCTTGATGACAGAGTTCGTTTCCTCACTTGATGGAACGCTCACATCATGCAGCTTGCCCCGGCCGGTGACCTCGTCCTTCAAAGTATCGACATCATCGCGAAAGTTGGAGGCGAGTTCCACGAGAGTTTTAAGCTCATCTCTGAAACACGCCGATGCTTCCTGCATGGCAATATCATCAGTACCGAAACAAAGTGACGAGAGGAAGACGAAAATGTCCAATCAGTGGTAACCTCTAAGCGCAGGAGACAGGGGTTGAAGTCGTCACGAGAAGATGTCAGGGTGCGTCGTGGGGCACTGAGATATGTATAAAAAGGATTAATACGGAATAAAGAGTTGGGACCTCCGGGCCAGGAAGAATCAAGAAACATGGCGATGGAAACCAACCAGGAATCTTCGACCGCACGACTGACGCCGTTCCGAGACGAGCGCGAAGCAGGGCCTTCATTTTCTGGCGGGCCCTTTCTCGCGGCCAGCATCTGGATAGACCGCCGGCGGGAACTCTCCGCGTCCTTGGTCAACACTAGATGGTGCTTCTTCAAGCGAGATGGTGGCCTTGACTTCGGAGGCATCGCTGGAAGTGGAAGGAGACTGGAAGTGAAGCAAGAAGGGGATGGAAGAAGTACTCCCCCTATTAAAACCAGACAACCGTCTACTGCCCTCGCTTCGAGCAACCTGGTCCGCCCATCCTAAATCAACGGCCGAGAGGGGGCTCCCTTGAATCGAGATCCAGTGACTTTACCCAACAGAAGTTACCATGAACTTTACCTATACGAGCCATCAGGTTAAGATCCAACGAACATGGTCGATCTAAAATTTGAAATTAAAATTTATGTAGCTCAGAAAAAAACAGAAAAACTTTACATTAAGACGTATTCTCGGAAAGTTCCAGTCCATTTAAAATATTAGTTTAGTTTAAGTTCGAAATTTGGATCAACCGCGAGCGTTGGATCTTGATCGAATGGCTCACGTGTGTGAAGTCGCATGGTGACTTCTCTTAGTGAAGTCACTGGATCTCAGTCCACGAAGGGTCAGGACGCGGGAGCAGAAGCAAATGAATCGAGAGCGGTCCGGAGTATCCTGTCCGTCCACCGTAAATCAACGGGACAGAGCGGCTACCTTCTCTTCGAAGGCTCTGACGCGCAACCCGAGGAATGGACATCTGTCGGCTAGTATAGAATTTTATAGCATGCCATTAATCGAGCTAGCAGTACTGTACTACTAGAGTACAACTCTGATGGACGTCCAAAGCTCTGAATAGTCAGGGGAAACAATGAATGCGAGCCAGGGTAGTACAAGATTACCGTAGTAGTGAAGCAATGGGGATTATCTGGAGCAAGCACGGAGTACCGAGTACAAGATACTACAAAAGTGCTGTTCGTTGTTTTCAGCTTCATTTTAGTGTAACGTCCAGGTTGTTGTCGAACCAGCTGTTAGATTTTGGGTAATTATTGTTAAGTTGCTGCTTCTTAATTAAAATTTATCAAAGTCATGTACTAGACTAGATCGATTTGTGAGAACATCCCAAAAGCTTCATTCATTTTAGAATGACTAAGAAGGATCCATTCTTACCTTTTCTTTTCATGTTTTAAACTTGTTTAAACCTTGGTCAAACCTAGGATTTGACCAAGATTTAAATGGGCATAAAAATTCAGAAAAAATCAAAAAATGAAAAACCAAAGCACATATATAGCCTTCTTATGTCATATAGTAAGCACTGGAGTTGATAAAAACTCTGTCTTATGAAGTCAAACATATGAAGAGAACTGGTTTTGGGTTTCAAACATGGAAATTTCACAAACCTCCAAAAAGCTTCATTCTACAGTGACTAAGAAGGATCCAGGCTTACCTTTTTCATTTTCAATTTCTTAACTTGTTTAAATCTTGGTCAAACCTAGGATTTGACCAAGATTCAAATGGGTATAACCATTCAAAAAAAAAACGGAAAAAAACCAAAGAACATAGTCTTTTGATGTCATATAGTAAGCATTCAAGTTGATAAACAAGGTCTAGACATATTCAAACCAAACAAATCATGTATCTAACCCCTAACCCTAAACTGCCTTATGAAGTCAAGCATGAAGAGAAGTGATTTTGGGTTTCAAACATGGAAATTTCAAAAACCTCCCAAAAGCTTCATTTTAGAGTGACTAAGAAGGATCCATGCTTACCTTTTCATTGCCATGTTTTAAACTTGTTTTAACCTTGGTCAAACCTAGGATTTGACCAAGATTCAAATGGGAGTAAAAATTCAGAAAAATTCAAAAAAATGAAAAACCAAAGCACATATATAGCCTTCTTATGTCATATAGTAAGCATTCAAGTTGATAAACAAGGTCTAGACATATTCAAAGCAGAAATATCATGTATCATATCTACCCCTAACCCTAAACTCTGTCTTATGAAGTCAAACATATGAAGAGAACTGGGTTTTGGGTTTCAAACATAAAATTTTCAAGTACCTTCATTTTAGAGTGAGTAAGGAAGGATTCATGCTTACTGTTTCATTTTCATGTTTTAAACTTGTTTAAACCTAGGATTTGACCAAGATTTAAATAGGCATAAAAAATTCGAAAGAAATCAAAAAATGAAAAACCAAAGCACATATATATAGCCTTCTTATATCATATAGTAAAAAATTCAAGTTGATAAACAAGGTCTAGACATATTCAAACAAGAAAAATCATGTATCTACACCTAACCATAAACTCTGTCTTAAGTGGTTTTGGGTTTCAAACATGGAAATTTCACAAACCTCGCAAAAGCTTCATTTTACAGTGACTAAGGAGGATCCATGCTTACCTTTTGGATTAAACGTTTGAAACCAAAAACCACTTCTCTTCATGCATGCTTGACTTCATAAGACAGAGTTTAGCTAGGGTTAGGGGGTAGATACATGATTTCCTGGTTTGAATATGTCTAGACCTTGTTTATCAACTTAATTGATTGCTTACTATATGACATAAGAAGACTACGTGCCTTGGTTTTCATTTTTTTTTGTTTTTTTTGAATTTTATGCTCATATATTTGAATCTTGGTCAAATCTTAGGTTTGACCAAGATTTAAACAAGTTTAAAACATGAAAATGAAAAGGGAAGCATGTATCCTTCTTAGTCACTCTAAAATGAAGCTTTTGGGATGTTCTTGAAATTTCCATGTTTGAAACCCAAAACGACTTCTCTTCATGCTGGACTTCATAAGATCAACAGGGGGTAGATACATGATTTGTCTGGTTTGGATATACCTAGACCTCGTTTAACTTGAATGCATATGATATGACATAAGAAGACTACGTGCTTTTGTTTTTCATTATTCTGATTTTTTTGAATTTTGTGCCCACCCATTTGTATCTTGGTCAAATCCTAGGCTTGATAATGATTTAAACAAGATTAAAATATGAAAATGCAAAGGTAAGCATGGATCCTTCTTAGTCACTCTCAAATGAAGCTTTTGGGAGCAAAACCACTTCTCTTCATATGCTTGACTTCATAAGACAGAGTTTAGGGGTTAGGGTGTATAGATACATGATTTGTCTAGTTTGAATATGTCTAGACCTTGTTTATCAACTTAATTGGCTTACTATATGACATAAGAAAACTATTTGCTTTGGTTTTTCTTTTTCCTGATTTTTTCAATTTTGATGCCCATTTGAATCTTGTCAAATCCTAGGTTTGACCGAGATAATTTAAACAAGCTTAAAACATGAATATGAAAAGGGAAGCATGTATCCTTCTTTGTCACTCTAAAATGAAGTTTTTGGGAGGTTTTTCAAATTTCCATGTTTGAAACCCAAAACCACTTCTCTTCATATGCTTGACTTCATAAGACAGAGTTCAGGGGTTAGGGGGTATAGATACATGATTTGTCTAGTTTGAATATGTCTAGACCTTGTTTATCAACTTTAATGCATACTATATCACATAAGAAAACTATTTGCTTTGGTTTTCTTTTTTCTGACTTTTTTTCAATTTTGATGCCCATTTGAATCTTGTCAAATCCTAGGTTTGACCAAGATAATTTAAACAAGCTTAAAACATGAATATGAAAAGGGGAGCATGTATCCTTCTTAGTCACTCTAAAATGTAGTTTTTGGGAGGTTTTTGAAATTTCAATGTTTGAAACCCAAAACCACTTCTCTTCACATGCTTGACTTCATAAGACAGAGTTTAGGGGTTAGGGGTATAGATACATGATTTGTCTGGTTTAATATGTCTAGACCTTGTTTATCAACTTTAATGCTTACTATATGACATAAGAAGACTATGTGATTTGATTTTTCATTTTTCTGTTTTTTATTTTTCTGCCCATTTGAATCTTGGTCAAATCCTAGGTTTGACCAAGATTTAGACAAGTTTAACACGTAAATGAGTTAACTTGGATTTCCTACCCTTGAATCCATAGGAAACTTTGTTCTAATGCACTATTATAATCAACCGAGTTTTTACACCAACAGGTCTGTCACTTACGTGTGGTGCCCACGCTTGAGGTCCCACACTTCAGTGAGCACAAGTCACGTGCAATAGGTACGCAAACTCCCAGCCATCTTCTTTGTCAAGAGAAGACGCATCAGGATGCGTATTGGAAGTCTGTGGGTCCTTCTGGATCCTTCCGTTGTCCCTCTCACAAAAAAACAAATCTCTCTCATTCTTGGCCTCGCTCGACTCGCTCGCTCGCTCGCTTGCTCGCTCGCACCTCCTGCTCACTGACAAACCCTGCACAAAAGTCAACATCATCACCCGAAAAAGGGGAGACACCATAATGCTCTCCCTTCTTCTCTCCTTCCGAGTGATCCCTCTTCCTCCGAGTTTCACTCGACGGGCAAACACCCATGTGCTGCATAGTGGAGTAATAAAAAGGTAGTACTCGTAGAAAAATCGATATACGAATCTGTAATTAAATAGGTTAAACTAGGGTTTTGCCCAGTTCTACAGATCAAGGGTTCAAAAAAATCCAACTACGGTGTTCGAACAACACGATTCTAATCCAAGAATTTTTTCGACCTAGGTCACCCAAATGGCCTCAAACTATAGGGTTAGCATCTAGTGCAGTATGTGTGAAAATGTATACACTATGTGTGCTATAACTTGTATGTCTTTCATATTTGAACCAAATTTGAATAAGTTTGAAATATTTGAAAAGGGGCCTTTGGCTTAAACGTTTGAAACCAAAAACCACTTCTCTTCATGCATGCTTGACTTCATAAGACAGAGTTTAGCTAGGGTTAGGGGGTAGATGCATGATTTTCCTGGTTTGAATATGTCTAGACCTTGTTTATCAACTTAATTGAATGCTTACTATATGACATAAGAATACTATGTGACTTGTTTTTTATTTTTTGATTTTTTTAAAATTTTATGCCCATTTGAATCTTGGTCAAATCCTAGGTTTGAACATGGTTTAAACAAGTTTAAATCATGAATATGGAAAATTAAGCATCTATATATCCTTCTTACTCACTCCAAAATGTAGCTCTTGGGAGGGTTTTTCGAAATTTCCATGTTTGAAACCAAAACCACTTCTCTTCATGCATGCTTGACTTCATAAGACAGAGTTTAGGGTTAGGGGTAGATATATACATGATTTTCTGGTTTGAATATGTCTAGGCCTTGTTTATCAACTTGAATGCTTACTATATATATATGACATAAGAATGTTATGTCCTTTGTTTTTTCATTCTTTTGATTTTTTATGAATTTCCATGCCCATTTGAATCTTTTGGTCAAATCCTAGAGGTTTGACCAAGATTGAAACAAGTTTAAAACATGAAAATGAAAAGGGAAGCTTGTATATCCTTCTTAGTCACTCTAAAATGAAGTTTTTGGGAGGTTTTTGAAATTTCCATGTTTGAAACCCAAAACCACTTCTCTTCATGCTAGACTTCATAAGACAATTTAATTAGGGGTTAGGGGTAGATACATGATTTGTCTGGTTTGAATATGTCCAAACCTTGCTTGTTTATCAACTTTAATGCTTACTATATGACATAAGAATGCTTACCATATGTTTGAATTTTAAAAGCATATAGTCTTCTTATGTCATATAGTAAGCATTCAAAAGTTTTTCTTTGAGAGAGTAGCATGCATGCATTCAAAAGTTGATAAATAAGATTTGTACATATTCAAACCAGACAAATCATGTATCTACACCCCCTAACCCTAAACTCTGTCTTATGAAGTCAAGCATGAAGAGAAGTGCTTTTGGGTTTCAAACATGGAAATTTCACAAACCTCCCAAAAGCTTCATTTTACAGTGACTAATTAAGAAGGATCCAGGCTTACCTTTTCATTTTCATTTTTTAAACTGCTTGTTTAAATCTTGATCAAACCTAGGATTTGACCAAGATTCAAATGGGCATAAAAAATCAGGAAAAAATGAAAAAATGAAAAAACAAAGCACATATATAGCCTTCTTATGTCATATATATAGTAAGCATTCAATTAAGTTGATAATTTTAAACAAGGTCTATACATATTCAAACCAGAAAAAAGCATGTATCTACCCATGCATATATATATAACCCTATACTTTTGTCTTATGAAGACGTCAAGGATGAAGAGAAGTGGATTTGGGTTTCAAACATGGAAATTTCAAAAACCTCTCAAAACATGTATATATCTACCCCTAAACCCTAATCTTTGTCTTATGAAGCCAAGCATATGAAGAGAAGTGATTTTGGGTTTCAAACATGGAAACTTCAAAAACCTCCCAAAAGCTTCATTTTAGAGAGACTAAGAATGATCCATGCTTACCTTTTCATTGCCATGTTTTAAACTTGTTTTAACCTTGGTCAAACCTAGGATTTGACCAAGATTCAAATGGGAGTAAAAATTCAGAAAAATTCAAAAAAAATGAAAAACCAAAGCACATATATAGCCTTCTTATGTCATATAGTAAGCATTCAAGTTGATAAACAAGGTCTAGACATATTCAAAGCAGAAATATCATGTATCATATCTACCCCTAACCCTAAACTCTGTCTTATGAAGTCAAACATATGAAGAGAACTGGGGTTTTGGGTTTCAAACATAAAATTTTCAAGTACCTTCATTTTAGAGTGAGTAAGGAAGGATTCATGCTTACCGTTTCATTTTCATGTTTTAAACTTGTTTAAACCTAGGATTTGACCAAGATTTAAATAGGCATAAAAAATTCGAAAGAAATCAAAAAATGAAAAACCAAAGCACATATATATAGCCTTCTTATATCATATAGTAAAAAATTCAAGTTGATAAACAAGGTCTAGACATATTCAAACAAGAAAAATCATGTATCTACACCTAACCATAAACTCTGTCTTAAGTGGTTTTGGGTTTCAAACATGGAAATTTCACAAACCTCCCAAAAGCTTCATTTTACAGTGACTAAGGAGGATCCATGCTTACCTTTTGGATTAAACGTTTGAAACCAAAAACCACTTCTCTTCATGCATGCTTGACTTCATAAGACAGAGTTTAGCTAGGGTTAGGGGGTAGATACATGATTTCCTGGTTTGAATATGTCTAGACCTTGTTTATCAACTTAATTAATTGATTGCTTACTATATGACATAAGAAGACTACGTGCCTTGGTTTTCATTTTTTTTGTTTTTTTTTTGAATTTTATGCTCATATATTTGAATCTTGGTCAAACTAAAACATAAAAATGAAAAGGGAAGCATGTATCCTTCTTAGTCACTCTAAAATGAAGCTTTTGGGATGTTCTTGAAATTTCCATGTTTGAAACCCAAAACGACTTCTCTTCATGCTAGACTTCATAAGATCAACAGGGGGTAGATACATGATTTGTCTGGTTTGGATATACCTAGACCTCGTTTAACTTGAATGCATACGATATGACATAAGAAGACTACATGCTTTTGTTTTTCATTATTCTGATTTTTTTGAATTTTGTGCCCACCCATTTGTATCTTGGTCAAATCCTAGGCTTGATAATGATTTAAACAAGATTAAAATATAAAAATGCAAAGGTAAGCATGGATCCTTCTTAGTCACTCTAAAATGAAGCTTTTGGGAGCAAAACCACTTCTCTTCATATGCTTGACTTCATAAGACGGAATTTAGGGGTTAGGGTGTATAGATACATGATTTGTCTAGCTTGAATATGTCTAGACCTTGTTTATCAACTTAATTGGCTTACTATATGACATAAGAAAACTATTTGCTTTGGTTTTTCTTTTTCCTGATTTTTTTCAATTTTGATGCCCATTTGAATCTTGTCAAATCCTAGGTTTGACCGAGATAATGTAAACAAGCTTAAAACATGAATATGAAAAGGGAAGCATGTATATCCTTCTTTGTCACTCTAAAATGAAGTTTTTGGGAGGTTTTTCAAATTTCCATGTTTGAAACCCAAAACCACTTCTCTTCATATGCTTGACTTCATAAGACAGAGTTCATGGGTTAGGGGGTATAGATACATGATTTGTCTAGTTTGAATATGTCTAGACCTTGTTTATCAACTTTAATGCATACTATATCACATAAGAAAACTATTTGCTTTGGTTTTCTTTTTTCTGACTTTTTTTTTCAATTTTGATGCCCATTTGAATCTTGTCAAATCCTAGGTTTGACCAAGATAATTTAAACAAGCTTAAAACATGAATATGAAAAGGGGAGCATGTATCCTTCTTAGTCACTCTAAAATGTAGTTTTTGAGAGGTTTTTAAAATTTCCATGTTTGAAACCCAAAACCACTTCTCTTCACATGCTTGACTTCATAAGACAGAGTTTAGGGGTTAGGGGTATAGATACATGATTTGTCTGGTTTAATATGTCTAGACCTTGTTTATCAACTTTAATGCTTACTATCTTTACTATTAAATTGCAATAGGTAGCTGCCTGGTGTCACAAACGGGCCAACAAGTTTTTCTCCTAGGCCCAACCTAAATTGGAAGTCCAAAGCCCACGACTCATGCACATATACACACAATTCTGGAAGTGAACGTATCCATAAGTTTCCGAAAAGAACTCACATATGCATAAATTCCCAACTCGATTACGCAATCAAAAATAGCTATCGCTTCCCTGTTTAAAAAAGCGACTATCAGTCGGCCGTCTTTTATGTTCTCTCTAGGACTCTATTTTGTCACGATTCACGTATGGACGTAGGGTCCTTTCCTGAACATGTTAACTTTTGTTTTCCGATTAAGCATACTGTAGGTATGCATAAAATTCAGCCGCCGTGATAAATTTTGCTCCGTGATTCCAACGTGCCTCTCTCATGAACCTCGTCAATCGTCATAGTTTGCATACTTGCTTCTTGCGGCTGCACGAGCATGATGCATGTCCTACGTCAAAGATCAGTAGGAGTAGTACGGTACCATAGCTTGCATGGTTTTCACGTCTTTCCTTGATCTCTGTTCGTCAGCAATACACACCTGGATACGTGGACGTATCTTTGGAGCAAGTGAGATGGAGTGGCATATATAAACAAGCAAATGTACAAATTTAAGCAGAAAATCTTTTTATATGTGACAAAGATTACACATAAGGGCATCTATATAGTGGCCCGGCGCAAACAGACTAAAAGCATCCGTTTTAGTCTTTGCGACAAAAACAATCTCCAGCGGTCCGACGCAAAGCGACCGCAGCATCCGTCTAGATGTAAACGCAGACCAAATTTGCGTTGCGAATGCGTCGGCTCGGACGCATCAGTGTGTCCGTTTTGGCCTGCTTATCGCAACTCTAACAATCACTGAAAAACGAGCCGGAACTAAATTCCGGCGAGAATACGGATTCAGGCTGAAAGAGGCCCAGAACGAAAGCCCGAACTCGCGGCCTGACCCGTAAAATAAGTTCAGGGGCCCGAAAAACTGGACGGCCGCCCGTATTTATACAGGGCGCGGGGGCGAGTTGGGTTGCAAAACCCTACTCCCCCGCTGCCAATGCCGCCGCCCCGCCGCGTCTCCGCTCCACCACCGGTGTAATGTCCCAGGTTTAGAGACGAGCGAGGGGTAAATTTTAGAAAGGGATGTGCATTGCATAGTAAATTCTGGGGAAATTTCGCGCTTTTAAACAAAAACTGCATCGAAGGGGGACAAGTTTCTCTCTCGACACCTTACAGGGTTAGGGTTTCGAGAGTGCGACAAACTTGTATCTCACCTCATCAAATTAGGGTTTTGAGAAGAGAGGGGAGAGTTTGCATTTCAAACTTAAGTTGTATGATTGGATTACAAGTTTAGTGTTTGAATGTATTCAAACTCAAATTTGAATTTGAATTTCAAACATTAAATAATCATCACATAATTCAAATTTGAGATAATTTCTCAAACAATTATCATTAAACAATTACACAAGCAATAGTAATGTTACATAAATTTCAATAAGGAAAACTTGGGCTTTATTGATTTCCACACAATATACATTGTCAATTACAATATCCATAAATGAAATTATAAACATTACAACACTTTACAGAAATTAAAGAAAAAGAGAAATAAAAAAGAAAATGATAATATACAAAGATGATCACATGGCTAAACCCTAAACTAGTTTCTTCATGCAATCCTGATCATCTTTCAGCATTTTCTTCAATTCCTGAAATCAAAGTCAATAAAAAAAGGAAACAAAAGTTAGGCCAAGTGGTATTACCACTTGGCAGGTTAGTAAAACAAGTAAGAAATGTGTTGATAAGCTCAACACTGCCGGAGAGCCAAGCCAGGGATCAAGTCCCAACCAAAGAAGCACACAGGCAGCTCACAAGCCATGCTGCATGCACCACAGCACATCAAGCCAGGGGAGAAGAACCCAGGTCTTGCATTGCTGTCGACCAAAGAAGCAAAGAGGGGGCCAGTATAAGAGTTGCTCACAAGCAAATCTTCCCCATTCCATCGACAAGCTCACAGGGTAAGCACAGCCAGAGTCTTAGAACAGGAAGAACTGGAAGAACACCACAGTTCTTCTATCCAACCAAAAATCATCACAGAACCAAATCAAGCTCACAAGATCACCAGGAGGAGCAGGGCAAGTAAATCAACCACATGAGCAACACAGAAGCAATCCTCTACACCAACAATTAATTCTAGGAGCTGGAGTGAGGTATAAACAGATCAACCTGAGCAAAACCCTGGTTTGCTCATAAATAAGCATTTGCATATGTCACAGAAGCCAAAATGGGTAGAATACCCAGATTGTATCATCATCTGGCTACCAAGTCAGTTGGTGCAAGCAAAAATGGGTGAAGCCAATAGGAACTCACCAAGGGAACACTGGCTAGACCAAAACAGTGGAATAACCAAGGCAATCCAAATAAGGAAGAGATCCTATCTATTCAACCAAAGCCACCTAGCACTTAAAACCTAGCACACCATCAGATAGATAGACCATATGTGTCTATTCTTATTTGTCAACATCAAAGAACACTGGAAATCCCACAAGGAATTACCCAGTGATGCATTCACCAAGCCATAGCAAGCCAACAAGGGTGGGAGCTACCTAAACAGCAATAAATTGCTGTCAAGGTCACCTCAACCACTGAAACAGCCAAACTAATAAGCCATGCACAGTTATCATCACCCAGAGGGGTTCAGTAGAGGGCTAGGGTACCAACCTGAGGTTGTCATCCATCCAGCCCTAATTAATTTAATTAACATGATCATCACTGCAAGGCAGTTCACATCATTTATCCAATAAAGCAAGGACAAGCTATACAGATAAATGAAATTCATAAATCTCCAGTAACTTGAACACTTACACATGATCCAATTGATCACTGCAAGCAACAGCAGTTGCTTGAGCCAACCACAGCACACACCAGCACAAGGCATGGTGATGCACAGTCACCAGGATAAACCAGACATGCACAAAGTAAGTAAAGCAAGCAATGAACCAGCACGTGGTGATCAATTGATCACCAGAGCCTGCTAGGGCATGCCAGGACATGCTAGAATCAATTACTGGCACCACATAGAAATTATATGAGTTACACAGCCACAGTTAAGCAACTATTGCATCACAGCCTAACACATAAGTCATTTTTATGATTGTATCCAGAAGCATATCATCAAGGAATTGATGTATATGGTCAACAATTAAGCAAGGCCAAACCTACCATGAGCCAGAACTCAATAATCACCCCACAGACAACACCATCTCTTGCTAGAACAGCAAGAATTACTCACAGTAATGAACTAGGGGAGCCAGAGCTTATCACAGCACAAGCCAATAGGCCATGAGCCTCACTGGATGCTCATGAGCAATCACAGGAGGGCCACAGCAGGAGATCATCATGAACAGAAGGAGCTAGGAAGCACAGAAACATGGCAGTAGCAGCACGGCAGTAGCACAGGCAGCACCGCAGCAGCGCAAATAGCAAAGCAGCAGCACAACAGTAGCTCGGCCAGCACCTCCACGAGGAGGGAAGCCATGGCCAGAGCTACTGGAGGAGGAAGAAGAACAGGCATAGACGTAGAAGAGGAGAAGAGAAGGAGATAGAGCAAGTAACAGAGGAGGAAAGAGAAGGTGTAACTTACAAAGTGAGCAGATGAGCACGACCGTGGCGGCACGGCGGCACACGCCGAGCGACGGCGGCGCCAGGCCAAGCCAAGCCTGGTCGCCACATCACCGCAACGCCGGCACCTCCACGACATCACCACGGCGCCAGGGACGCCGACGAACGGCGGATCTTCACGGATCCCTGCGGCCGAGGCGCAGATGCGATGGGGAAGAGTCGAGTTGGACGCGAGCGTCAAATCGACGCGGACCACCACGTCCGCCGTCGAGAGACGGTTCAGATCCGCACCAGATCGTCGCCGATGATGGCCGGAGGCGGCCGGAGCAAGGCGGCGACGGCGGAGGCGATTCGGAGTCGCGGGAGCCCGAAAGGGGAATTAGGGTTACGGGGTGGAGGACGACGGAGCGACTGGGTCGGTTGGACCGAGCCCACTGGGCTGGTCCAACCTAACCAGCTCGGCCGCCTGACAGGTGGGCCCGAGGGGTATTTAGGAAATTTCCAAATACCCATTTAAATGAGAATTTTCAAGAATTTTATAAAATAAAATACAGCTCTAAAAAAATAAGTAAAAATATGAAAATTAATCAGCATAAAATTCTCTATCCAAATAAAATATCAAAGAGAATTTTTGAAGACAATGAAGAATAAATCTTAATTGATGAATTAAAATAATGGTTAAAATCACACATATTATTTTCAAAAATGAAAATAAGTCCATTAATGCATTTGGACTTTAAAAAACACCTTGACAACATTTCAAGGTTGTATTTTACTTTTAAACAAGTCTCTCCAAATTATTCTTAGTATAAACCTCTTACATGAAATAATAACGACATCGGAAGGGGGGAACAAACCCTAAAAATGGAATCATGCATAATTGCTTCTTTAACCATTGCCCTTATTGGACAATGATGCTATTTTTCAGAACCAGAGGACAAGGGTCAGTCCACACCTTCCAACTGCAAAACTTTGCAGTGTTCAGGCAAGTTCATCACTTGCTCATGTCATTTGAGTATTTTTATCAAATTACTTGCAAAGTATTATGGTTATCACTATTGCACAAAAATCAAAACCACTACTTTCATAACTATGAATATGACTATGTGGTGGGCAATGGAACCATGGATTGTGTTGATATGGTGGAGGTTCCATTGCACGGGTTTATATCCATCTAGGATTAAACAACAAATGTCGCCAGTGATTCTTGTGCCGTAATATCCGTGTTAACCATAAGATCCGGAGTGGGACGGAGTAGTCAAAACTGTTTCCACCTCTCGTTCATCAACGGATGCGCTTTACCGTAGACACTTGTATCTGTCGGCGGCAAGCGGTAGGCTGGGGAAGCCTTAAGTCCCCACAGCACAGTCCGTAGACACTTGTCGTTCGAAGAACAAGCGGTAGGTTGGGGAAGCCTTAAGTCCCCACGGTATTGCGGTCTATGATGGGTTGCAGCCACCGGCGTAGGAGTGTATGGTAGAGCCCAGCACTGTTGTCGTGGTCGGGGTCCACCCTGAAATTACGGGAATAATGGGACCGACGTGGACCCAGGGTCGGCGCATGCAACAAAGGGTGGGTGTTCGAGGTAGCGGAGGAACATGATTGGCTAGACCTTATACCGGGCCTCACACCATAGGAAGTGTGGACGGGAAAGCTGCCCGGTTGGCACCAAGGTTAAGATCTCTTATGGGTAAAGCAACACACCTCTGCAGAGTGTAAAAAACTGTGACCTGTCACTCCCTGTTCCGGGATTGAGGAACTGCGAACGCGGCCGGAAAGGAGCTCCATGAAGTTCTAGTAAACCGGTGAAGGCTGACGGACATAGCTCTTTGAAATAAAAGCAATCTCTTGAAGAAATGTTTATCAAAACATGCATTGGTATTAGACTTTCTGGTCTAATATCGTAGCTAGAGCATTAAACACCTCTTTTCTATAATGAACTTGTTGAGTACGCTCGTACTCATACCACTCTTAAATCCCATGCTTAGATTGTCTGAATCGTCTGGAAGAGGACTACGACAAGAATGAAGGAGCCGAGATCATCGGCTATGAAGAACCTGACCTCTCAGGAGGTGTTGAAGGCGTAGACTACCTCATTGTCTACGGATCCGGGGAGGCTTCCGGAGGAGAACAAGCATAGAGATATCTGATAAGCAGTAGTAACCGAGCAGCCCGAACTCTTAGGATTTAGCTGCTTGATGAAATAATGTTTAGTTTAATGAGACTCTGGTATTGTAAGTTAAGTTGGGTTCGTCTCGAACCCAGGAGTAATCCTCTTAGGACCCAAGAGGAGCTCCGAGACGATATGTGTATGTTAATTGTAATATTATGTGAATGAGTTATGGACCTGCTATGTTCTGTTGTACTACTCTGAGGGATGTAACATTTGCGGATTGGTACTTCGTGAATGTTATATCAATGACTGGCATACTACAACATGCAGTGGTATGCAGGGTCACCACAGTTGGTATCAGAGCAAAAGCTTTGACCTTAGGTTGGAACCTAGTAAATGGGACCAAACGTTAGGAGTCAAATAGGATTAGTAAAGAATTCTCTAAAAATATGGTGTATATTCAATTGAGAATACAACAATCATATCTTTTAGTGCGATAATTCTTTATTATCTCTATTATGATGCATTATTACTAATCTTATAATCTTTCTATTTCTACAGCCAACATGGCAAGTTCACGACCGGGAAGAAACGTGAAAGTTATGGATTCCACACTGAACGAATACCAGGGAGGACTTGCAGACATCCTACGAGCCATGTTACTGGAATTTGGGTGCGATCCCCAGATTCCAGTAAAGAAGTACATGTTCTATGATGGACCGGTATTGGCCAAGTGCAGAGTAGGACTGCGACTTCCTGAATCTTTGGGAATGAGCGTAGTCATGCCAGCTGGGGAAGCTAGGACAACCAATACAGCCTACCATATAGCTGTTATGAGAGCCATAACCGACATACGGGAACATAAGACGAAGGAACTTATGGATTCCGAGTTCTCCCATATTCCTCATAATCAGGAGGAAGAAGATCCCATGCTCAACCACTACAAATATGCCAAACGCAAACCCATAGCAGCGGCAAAATATATGGATAATAGCCGTAACTTCATATCATTACTCTTTCAGTTGAATCATCATCTGATAGGAGCAATTGATACGATGCTTGAGGAATTTACTGAACCCAAGGAGGAGAGTAGGGGAAAAGAACCTATGAAGAATGTGGTGCACACACCAGTTTACTCAGCTGGTGACTACATCAGCATTGATCCACTTGAGCGTGAACCTACACCTGTTACACCTGGGAACTATCTGGGTAGTTCCTATGGGGGATACGAGGGCGGAGAGGAATCCGGAAACAATCAGCGTTCCGAGACTCCTATCGAGAATTCTAGGGGTTGGCGATGGGGATTGGATACGGGAACTCATAGTACTACTGAGTATTATGATGGAGATATGAATGATGATGCTACAACCCAGAACCAGAGCTATCCCAGTAATGAAGGAGTGGATGGAGGATATCCGACACAGGTTGAGTCGGGTATGAGTTTTGGTAACCCTTATGGTGGGGTTACAGGGGAGTACACCCGATGGGTGGACTATGATACACTCAACGATCAGTTTGTGAACACTAATTTCTCCTTAGGATCATCATCTGATTCGGATTACAAGCCAACGGGGAGACCTTATGTTCCAGGGTCTATCAGGAGGACGACACGTTCGACCGGATGGAAGCCTGGAATGTACCGTGAGTGTAGATCGACTAGAGTCCACCAATGGAGGCGTGGCTATAATACACAAGTACCACGTGTATTATAGTTTGTAATATTTGTATAAATTTGTATATATACTTTAATAAGTGAGTTTGTATACTCACATCGACTTGAGTATTGTAATAAGACCACTTAAGTATGTATATACATGGTATATGTTTTGTATGATTTGGATTTGCTTCTTGATTTCCATTGCGTGACTAGTTCTGTGCACAGAGTTGAGCTCAGAAAACTTGCGCATGGAGTAATTATGAGTATCATCTTGTGTTGCAGAACTAGGGGATTATGTCGGGAACGTTAGGAAACGAGACTGAAGCGCAGCGCATGGAGCGCGAAGCCAAAGAAAAGGAAGAGGCTGAGGGTACATCCAGAGATCAGTTTCCACCACCACCACCACCCATGACGCAACAGAATTTCATCCAGTATATGCAAATGGTGGAAGAGAGGCAACGTATCACGTTGGAGCAGCAGAACAAATTCTTCCAAGAGCTGCTGCAACAGAATAGGGCAGATAGGCCAGAGAACCAGGGCGTTACTCTAGCGTACTTCGTAATACTAAGCCTATATCTTTCGCATACGCGCCTGAGCCAATGGACGCGGAAGATTGGCTGATGGATACTGAGCGAAAGCTCAACACCGTTGGATGTAACGATCAAGAGAAGGTTCGTTATGCTACCCATCTGCTATGTGGACCTGCCGCATCATGGTGGGACAATATTGTAGCCGTTTACCCGGCTGGAAAGGTATTTACCTGGGAGGAGTTCGCAAGGAAGTTCAGGGAATCCAATGTTCCTGAAAGTATTGTGGAACTGAAGCGTCGAGAATTCGAGAGTCTCGAGCAGAAGGACAAGGCAATCCTGACCTATGTCAGGGAGTTCTCAAAGCTGTCCCGGTACGCTGTTGAGGAAGTCAACACCGAGGACAAGAAGAAAAAGAGATT
Organism: Lolium perenne; assembly: GCF_019359855.2. Taxonomy (NCBI): domain Eukaryota; kingdom Viridiplantae; phylum Streptophyta; class Magnoliopsida; order Poales; family Poaceae; genus Lolium; species Lolium perenne. Next base: position 50,107,774 of record NC_067244.2, read on the forward strand.
TCTGAGGGGGTTAAGTCCCCAGTTCAAGGTACAGCTACGGATGATGAGAGCAACGGAATTCCAAGAGTTGGTGGATGCAGCCATCACTCTTGAAGATGATTTCAAACAACTGCAAGAAGAGAAGAGGAAAAAGGCCAAGTTTGAGCCTAAGAGGTTTGTTAGTAACAAGCCTAATACCAGCTTGAGTTTCAAGCCCAGATACAACAACAACAACAAAAACACCAACTACAGCAACTACTACGGTAGTAGGAAGAACCAAGCATACCAGTCTGCAAATCAAATAATTTGCAGAAGCTGTGGATTCACAGGGCATCTTGCCAAGGATTGCAAGAAGCCAAAGATCATATGCTTTGGTTGTCGCCAGGAGGGGCACATGCTGAAGGACTGCCCCAAGAGGAACATTGGGGGAGGTCAGTCTGGAGGAGGTGGAAGCCGAGGAGGAAACACCGGAGGGAACTGGAAGAATAAGAAGCCCTTCGGCAAGTTGAACTGTACTGGGCCTGGGAGGAGGTGGTCAACTCCGATCAGGCGGTGATAGGTACGCTCCAGATACTCACTCATCCTGGCAAAGTACTTTTTGACACTGGTGCAACTACATCATTCATTTCTCAGCAATTCATCATCAAACATGGGATTAGTTGCACTAAGTTAGATAAAACCATAACTATACTTTCTGCGGGGGGAACGATAGTAGTAACCCATGCCAAACAAAAACAAGTCATTATGATCAATAAGTGCGCGTTTGACACGGACCTGTTCATTTTACCGATGAAGGACATTGATGTCATTCTCGGTATGAACTGGTTGGAAGCTAATGGAGCATTGATCGACTGTGTAAATAAGACGGTGTCTTTGAAAAGCCCCGATGGAAGTAGAATGATCTACCAAGGCGACAAACATACACAGATTGAAGTTGAGCTACAGTTGAACAGCATGAAGGAGGTGAAGTTAGAAGATATACCTGTAGTAAATGAATTCCAGGATGTGTTTCCTGCGGAATTACCTGGTATGCCACCAGATAGGGAGATAGAATTCACTATCGACCTAATTCCAGGAACAGCTCCGATTGCCAAGGCACCATATAAAATGGGGCCTAAGGAGTTGAAAGAACTTAAGGAGCAACTGGATGACTTGGAACAAAAGGGATTCATTCAAGAGAGTGTTTCACCATGGGGATCACCTGTGATTTTCGTGGATAAAAGAGATGGAGGAAGAAGGATGTGCGAAGACTACAGGAATCTGAACAACGTCACAATCAAGAACAAGTATCCACTTCCAAGGATACAAGATCTATTTGATCAAGTGAGAGGCGCGGGAGTCTTTTCCAAGATTGATCTAAGATCCGGTTATCACCAGATAAAGATCAAGAAGGAAGACGTTCCGAAAACTGCCTTTGTCTCAAGGTATGGACATCATGAATACCTTGTAGTACCTTTTGGATTAACCAATGCCCCAGCAATATTCATGAATCTCATGAATAAGATCTTCATGCCATATCTAGACAAGTTTGTCATCGTATTCATCGATGATATCTTGATTTATTCCAAAGATAAAGCCGAACATGCTGAACATTTGAGGTTAGTGTTGCAGACACTAAGAGAACATCAACTCTATGCCAAATTTAGTAAGTGTGAATTTTGGCTAGATCAAGTGGAATTTCTTGGTCATGTTATTAGTAAAGATGGAATAGCTGTTAACCCGAGCAAGGTGGCAGCAGTTCTAGAATGGGAAGCACCCAAGACTGTCAAGGAAATCCGAGGATTCCTAGGAATGGCAGGATACTATCGGAGATTCATTGAAGGATTCTCTAAGATAGCAGGACCAATGACAAAGTTGCTAAGGAAGAACACACTATTCGTGTGGTCAGAGGAGTGTGAGAAGAGTTTTCAAACTCTAAAGAAGAAACTCACCACGGCACCGGTGTTAGCAGTTCCGGAAGTTGGCAAGGATTACACCGTGTACTGTGACGCATCCAAACATGGACTGGGTTGCGTACTCATGCAAGATCGGAAAGTAATATCTTATGGATCGAGGCAACTCAGACCTCATGAAGTAAACTATCCAACACATGACTTGGAATTAGCAGCAGTTGTATTTGCACTTAAAACTTGGAGACATTTTCTCTATGGAGCTAAGTGTGAGCTCTATACAGACCATAAAAGCCTCAAATATTTCTTTACCTGCATGAACTCAACATGAGGCAGAAAAGATGGCTAGAATTGATCAAGGATTATGATCTGACAATCAATTACACACCAGGGAAGGCTAATGTTGTAGCAGATGCCCTGAGTAGGAAGAGTACCGGAGGAGTGGAACAAGAAATATCACCAGAGTTGAGGAAGGAAATAAGTCAAGCCCAAATACAACTTTGGGAGAAGGAAGCTCATGAAGGACTATCAGCTTTACAAGTAGCCGATGAGCTAAATGTCAACTTGAAGAATGAAATAATAATGGGTCAGCTGGATGATCCATTCATCGTGGAGGAGATGAGAAGAATAGATGAGGGAAGACCATCAGAATTTCACCGAGGAGAATCTGGATCTTTATGGTTCCAGAAAAGAATTTGCGTTCCGGATATTGCTGAAATTAAGGAAGTAATACTCCGGGAAGCTCATCAAACACCCTATTCCATACATCCGGGAAGTACAAAGATGTACATGGACCTAAAGGAACTATTCTGGTGGAATAATATGAAGAGGGAGATAGCACAATATGTGGCAGAATGCCATACCTGCCAGCGAGTGAAGGCTGAACACCAGAGTCCGGCAGGGAAGTTACAACCTTTGCCTATTCCAGAGTGGAAATGGGAGGAAATAGGAATGGATTTCATCACCGGACTACCCATGACAAATAAAAAGAAGGACATGATATGGGTAATCGTGGACCGGTTGACGAAAAGTGCACACTTCTTAGCAGTAAACCAGCAGGATAAAGGAGAGAAACTCATCGATCTTTATATCAAAGAGATCGTGAGTAAGCATGGAGTGCCTAAGAAGATCGTGTCGGATCGAGGATCCGTGTTCACATCAGCATTCTGGAAGCAACTACATGAAGCTTTAGGATCTAAGTTAGACTATAGTACCGCTTATCATCCCCAGACAGGTGGACAAACCGAGAGAACCAACCAGATTCTAGAAGATATGCTTAGGGCTTGTGCCCTAGACTTCGGAGGATCATGGGAAGAACACTTACCATTAGCAGAGTTTTCATATAACAATAGTTATCAAAGCAGCATCAAGATGGCACCATTTGAAGCTCTGTATGGAAGGAAGTGTAGATCACCAATATGTTGGTATGAAGCCAGAGCAAGCAAGGAGTTCAACCCTGATTATGTCAAAGAGAAACAACAAATCATTGACATCATCAGAGATAGGCTCAAGATAGCCCAAAGTCGGCAAAAGAGTTATGCCGATCAGAAGAGGAGAACATGGGAGCCACAAGTTGGAGACATGGTTTATCTTAAGGTAAGCCCGATGAAAGGACTCCAGAGATTTGGAGTTAAAGGAAAACTCAGTCCTAGATATATAGGACCTTTCAAGATACTGAGTCAGAACCGAGGTTTAGCCTTTGAATTGGATCTACCAGGAAGGCTAGCTCAAGTTCACAATGTTTTCCATGTGTCACAACTCCGGAAGTGCTTAAAGACCCCAGATGAACCAATATCACATGATGAGCTGGAGTTACAACCAGACTTGACATACATCGAGAAGCCAGCCAAGATTCTCGAGGAGAGCTGGAAACAACTCAGGAATAAAGCTATCAAGTATTGCAAGATACAATGGAAGCATCATCCCGAGAGGGAAGCCACCTGGGAAAAAGAGGAAGACCTAAGGAAAACATACCCCGAGCTGTTCAGGTATTACAACCACAACTTCGGGACGAAGTTCTCTTTAAGGGGGAAAGGCTGTAATGTCCCAGGTTTAGAGACGAGCGAGGGGTAAATTTTAGAAAGGGATGTGCATTGCATAGTAAATTCTGGGGAAATTTCGCGCTTTTAAACAAAAACTGCATCGAAGGGGGACAAGTTTCTCTCTCGACACCTTACAGGGTTAGGGTTTCGAGAGTGCGACAAACTTGTATCTCACCTCATCAAATTAGGGTTTTGAGAAGAGAGGGGAGAGTTTGCATTTCAAACTTAAGTTGTATGATTGGATTACAAGTTTAGTGTTTGAATGTATTCAAACTCAAATTTGAATTTGAATTTCAAACATTAAATAATCATCACATAATTCAAATTTGAGATAATTTCTCAAACAATTATCATTAAACAATTACACAAGCAATAGTAATGTTACATAAATTTCAATAAGGAAAACTTGGGCTTTATTGATTTCCACACAATATACATTGTCAATTACAATATCCATAAATGAAATTATAAACATTACAACACTTTACAGAAATTAAAGAAAAAGAGAAATAAAAAAGAAAATGATAATATACAAAGATGATCACATGGCTAAACCCTAAACTAGTTTCTTCATGCAATCCTGATCATCTTTCAGCATTTTCTTCAATTCCTGAAATCAAAGTCAATAAAAAAAGGAAACAAAAGTTAGGCCAAGTGGTATTACCACTTGGCAGGTTAGTAAAACAAGTAAGAAATGTGTTGATAAGCTCAACACTGCCGGAGAGCCAAGCCAGGGATCAAGTCCCAACCAAAGAAGCACACAGGCAGCTCACAAGCCATGCTGCATGCACCACAGCACATCAAGCCAGGGGAGAAGAACCCAGGTCTTGCATTGCTGTCGACCAAAGAAGCAAAGAGGGGGCCAGTATAAGAGTTGCTCACAAGCAAATCTTCCCCATTCCATCGACAAGCTCACAGTGGTAAGCACAGCGAGTCTTAGAACAGAAGAACTGGAAGAACACCACAGTTCTTCTATCCAACCAAAAATCATCACAGAACCAAATCAAGCTCACAAGATCACCAGGAGGAGCAGGGCAAGTAAATCAACCACATGAGCAACACAGAAGCAATCCTCTACACCAACAATTAATTCTAGGAGCTGGAGTGAGGTATAAACAGATCAACCTGAGCAAAACCCTGGTTTGCTCATAAATAAGCATTTGCATATGTCACAGAAGCCAAAATGGGTAGAATACCCAGATTGTATCATCATCTGGCTACCAAGTCGGTTGGTGCAAGCAAAAATGGGTGAAGCCAATAGGAACTCACCAAGGGAACACTGCTAGACCAAAACAAAGGAATAACCAAGGCAATCCAGCAAGGAAGAGATCCTATCTATTCAACCAAAGCCACCTAGCACTTAAAACCTAGCACACCATCAGTTAGATGGCCCATATGTGTCTATTCTTATGTGTCAACATCAAAGACCCCTGGACATTCCACAAGGCATTACCGAGTGATGCATTCACCAAGCCATAGCCAGCCAACAAGGGTGGAGCTACCTAAACAGCAATAAATTGCTGTCAAGGTCACCTCAACCACTCGAAACAGCCAAACTAATAAGCCATGCACAGTTTATCATCACCCAGAGGGGTTCAGTAGAGGGCTAGGGTACCAACCTGAGGTTGTCATCCATCCAGCCCTAATTAATTTAATTAACATGATCATCACTGCAAGGCAGTTCACATCATTTATCCAATAAAGCAAGGACAAGCTATACAGATAAATGAAATTCATAAATCTCCAGTAACTTGAACACTTACACATGATCCAATTGATCACTGCAAGCAACAGCAGTTGCTTGAGCCAACCACAGCACACACCAGCACAGGGCATGGTGATGCACAAATACCAGGATAAACCAGGACATGCACAAAGCCGTAAGTAAAGCAAGCAATGAACAAGCAAGTGGTGATCAATTGATCACCGTAGCCTGCTAGGGCATGCCAGGACATGCTAGAATCAATTACTGGCACCACATAGAAATTATATGAGTTACACAGCCACAGTTAAGCAACTATTGCATCACAGCCTAACACATAAGTCATTTTTATGATTGTATCCAGAAGCATATCATCAAGGAATTGATGTATATGGTCAACAATTAAGCAAGGCCAAACCTACCATGAGCCGTAACTCAATAATCACCCCACAGAGACAACACCATCTCTTGCTAGAACAAGAAGAATTACTCATGATAATGAACTAGGGGAGCAGAGCTTATCACAAAGACAAGCCAATAGGCCATGAGCCTCACTGGATGCTCATGAGCAATCACAGGAGGGCCACAGCAGGAGATCATCATGAACAGAAGGAGCTAGGAAGCACAGAAACATGGCGTAGCAAGACGGCAAAGAGCACAGCAAGACACAGCGGCGCAAGAAATAGCAAAGCAAGACAACAAAGAGCTCGGCCAGCACCTCCACGAGGAGGGAAGCCATGGCCAGAGCTACTGGAGGAGGAAGAAGAACAGGCATAGACGTAGAAGAGGAGAAGAGAAGGAGATAGAGCAAGTAACAGAGGAGGAAAGAGAAGGTGTAACTTACAGGCGGAGCAGATGAGCACGACCGTGGCGGCACGGCGGCACACGCCAGGCGACGGCGGCGCCAGGCCAAGCCAAGCCTGGTCGCCACATCACCGCAACGCCGGCACCTCCACGACATCACCACGGCGCCATGGACGCCGACGAACGGCGGATCTTCACGGATCCCTGCGGCCGAGGCGCAGATGCGATGGGGAAGAGTCGAGTTGGACGCGAGCGTCAAATCGACGCGGACCACCACGTCCGCCGTCGAGAGACGGTTCAGATCCGCACCAGATCGTCGCCGATGATGGCCGGAGGCGGCCGGAGCAAGGCGGCGACGGCGGAGGCGATTCGGAGTCGCGGGAGCCCGAAAGGGGAATTAGGGTTACGGGGTGGAGGACGACGGAGCGACTGGGTCGGTTGGACCGAGCCCACTGGGCTGGTCCAACCTAACCAGCTCGGCCGCCTGACAGGTGGGCCCGAGGGGTATTTAGGAAATTTCCAAATACCCATTTAAATGAGAATTTTCAAGAATTTTATAAAATAAAATACAGCTCTAAAAAAATAAGTAAAAATATGAAAATTAATCAGCATAAAATTCTCTATCCAAATAAAATATCAAAGAGAATTTTTGAAGACAATGAAGAATAAATCTTAATTGATGAATTAAAATAATGGTTAAAATCACACATATTATTTTCAAAAATGAAAATAAGTCCATTAATGCATTTGGACTTTAAAAAACACCTTGACAACATTTCAAGGTTGTATTTTACTTTTAAACAAGTCTCTCCAAATTATTCTTAGTATAAACCTCTTACATGAAATAATAACGACATCGGAAGGGGGGAACAAACCCTAAAAATGGAATCATGCATAATTGCTTCTTTAACCATTGCCCTTATTGGACAATGATGCTATTTTTCAGAACCAGAGGACAAGGGTCAGTCCACACCTTCCAACTGCAAAACTTTGCAGTGTTCAGGCAAGTTCATCACTTGCTCATGTCATTTGAGTATTTTTATCAAATTACTTGCAAAGTATTATGGTTATCACTATTGCACAAAAATCAAAACCACTACTTTCATAACTATGAATATGACTATGTGGTGGGCAATGGAACCATGGATTGTGTTGATATGGTGGAGGTTCCATTGCACGGGTTTATATCCATCTAGGATTAAACAACAAATGTCGCCAGTGATTCTTGTGCCGTAATATCCGTGTTAACCATAAGATCCGGAGTGGGACGGAGTAGTCAAAAGTGTTTCCACCTCTCGTTCATCAACGGATGCGCTTTACCGTAGACACTTGTATCTGTCGGCGGCAAGCGGTAGGCTGGGGAAGCCTTAAGTCCCCACGGCACAGTCCGTAGACACTTGTCGTTCGAAGAACAAGCGGTAGGTTGGGGAAGCCTTAAGTCCCCACGGTATTGCGGTCTATGATGGGTTGCAGCCACCGGCGTAGGAGTGTATGGTAGAGCCCAGCACTGTTGTCGTGGTCGGGGTCCACCCTGAAATTACGGGAATAATGGGACCGACGTGGACCCAGGGTCGGCGCATGCAACAAAGGGTGGGTGTTCGAGGTAGCGGAGGAACATGATTGGCTAGACCTTATACCGGGCCTCACACCATAGGAAGTGTGGACGGGAAAGCTGCCCGGTTGGCACCAAGGTTAAGATCTCTTATGGGTAAAGCAACACACCTCTGCAGAGTGTAAAATCGTGACCTGTCACTCCCTGTTCCGGGATTGAGGAACTGCGAACGCGGCCGGAAAGGAGCTCCATGAAGTTCTAGTAAACCGGTGAAGGCTGACGGACATAGCTCTTTGAAATAAAAGCAATCTCTTGAAGAAATGTTTATCAAAACCTGCATTGGTATTAGACTTTCTGGTCTAATATCGTAGCTAGAGCATTAAACACCTCTTTTCTATAATGAACTTGTTGAGTACGCTCGTACTCATACCACTCTTAAATCCCATGCTTAGATTGTCTGAATCGTCTGGAAGAGGACTACGACAAGAATGAAGGAGCCGAGATCATCGGCTATGAAGAACCTGACCTCTCAGGAGGTGTTGAAGGCGTAGACTACCTCATTGTCTATGGATCCGGGGAGGCTTCCGGAGGAGAACAAGCATAGAGATATCTGATAAGCAGTAGTAACCGAGCAGCCCGAACTCTTAGGATTTAGCTGCTTGATGAAATAATGTTTAGTTTAATGAGACTCTGGTATTGTAAGTTAAGTTGGGTTCGTCTCGAACCCAGGAGTAATCCTCTTAGGACCCAAGAGGAGCTCCGAGACGATATGTGTATGTTAATTGTAATATTATGTGAATGAGTTATGGACCTGCTATGTTCTGTTGTACTACTCTGAGGGATGTAACATTTGCGGATTGGTACTTCGTGAATGTTATATCAACGACTGGCATACTACAACATGCAGTGGTATGCAGGGTCACCACAACCGGCGAGAAATTCCATCGGCGTCTTCGGCTTTTCCGCTTCGCCGCCACCACCCCTCCCTCCGCAATGGCGCGCGCAAGACGGGCCGGTTGAGGAGGGGGCCGAATCGGCGGCGGAAAATTGTCGCCGTGTCCTCCGAGTGTGCGATCGGAGGCGGGCCGTGCGAGGCGGGTGTGCTCCTACGGAACTTGGAAGCGGGCGGCCCGCAGGTGGCCGCGTAGGTTCGCGCGCCGGCCTGCGCGCTCGGAGGTGTGCGATGGGGAAGCCGACACGCCGCTCGCTGGCTCGTGCAACCTGCCGCTGCCGGCGCTACCGCCGCTCGGCGACAGCAACAACGACGACGAGGAAGATGGGCCGCCTATCACATGCGGGATCTCGGCGGAGGCATCGCCGTTTGAGGTGGCCGCACTTGTCCTCGCATAGGCATCGCCGGCGCCAAACAACACTTCTCCGCAGCGCGTACAACCCCGGTAACAATCCCATGGCCAATTTCGTAGTTTTTGGGATCAAATTAGCGAGGAGGGGTAGGTTTAGTTAGTATTTTGATTAGTATGTAAATTATGTTCGAATGTAGTTCGATTGGAGCAACATTCCTGTGTTAGCTTATTGACCTCATGATGAAGTTGTGATTGTGATAGGTTTTTTCTATTTAACTATTCAAGAATTTTAGGCTCGACCTATGTAATATCAGTGCTCTTGATGTACATGAAATGATGGCGGTGAATGTTATACATGTGGTAATCAAAATTATAATTAAAAAAATACAATGATCAATACTTATGTATCTCTTATTTACCCGTTGCAAAGCACGGGCATTGAACTAGTATGACATAAGAAGACTATGTGATTTGATTTTTCATTTTTCTGTTTTTTATTTTTCTGCCCATTTGAATCTTGGTCAAATCCTAGGTTTGACCAAGATTTAGACAAGTTTAACACGTAAATGAGTTAACTTGGATTTCCTACCCTTGAATCCATAGGAAACTTTGTTCTAATGCACTATTATAATCAACCGAGTTTTTACACCAACAGGTCTGTCACTTACGTGTGGTGCCCACGCTTGAGGTCCCACACTTCAGTGAGCACAAGTCACGTGCAATAGGTACGCAAACTCCCAGCCATCTTCTTTGTCAAGAGAAGACGCATCAGGATGCGTATTGGAAGTCTGTGGGTCCTTCTGGATCCTTCCGTTGTCCCTCTCACAAAAAAAACAAATCTCTCTCATTCTCGGCCTCGCTCGACTCGCTCGCTCGCACCTCCTGCTCACTGACAAACCCTGCACAAAAGTCAACATCATCACCCGAAAAAGGGGAGACACCATAATGCTCTCCCTTCTTCTCTCCTTCCGAGTGATCCCTCTTCCTCCGAGTTTCACTCGACGGGCAAACACCCATGTGCTGCATAGTGGAGTAATAAAAAGGTAGTACTCGTAGAAAAATCGATATACGAATCTGTAATTAAATAGGTTAAACTAGGGTATTGCCCAGTTCTACAGATCAAGGGTTCAAAAAAATCCAACTACGGGGTTCGAACAACACGATTCTAATCCAAGAATTTTTTTGACCTAGGTCACCCAAATGGCCTCAAACTATAGGGTTAGCATCTAGTGCAAAGATGTGTGAAAATGTATGCACTATGTGTGCTATAACTTGTATGTCTTTCATATTTGAACCAAATTTGAATAAGTTTGAAATATTTGAAAAGGGGCTTTTGGCTTAAACATTTGAAACCAAAAACCACTTCTCTTCATGCATGCTTGACTTCATAAGACAGAGTTTAGCTAGGGTTAGGGGGTAGATGCATGATTTTCCTGGTTTGAATATGTCTAGACCTTGTTTATCAACTTAATTGAATGCTTACTATATGACATAAGAATACTATGTGACTTGTTTTTTATTTTTTGATTTTTTTAAAATTTTATGCCCATTTGAATCTTGGTCAAATCCTAGGTTTGAACATGGTTTAAACAAGTTTAAATCATGAATATGAAAAATTAAGTATCTATATATCCTTCTTACTCACTCCAAAATGTAGCTCTTGGGAGGGTTTTTCGAAATTTCCATGTTTGAAACCAAAACCACTTCTCTTCATGCATGCTTGACTTCATAAGACAGAGTTTAGGGTTAGGGGTAGATATATACATGATTTTCTGGTTTGAATATGTCTAGGCCTTGTTTATCAACTTGAATGCTTACTATATATATATGACATAAGAATGTTATGTCCTTTGTTTTTTCATTCTTTTGATTTTTTATGAATTTCCATGCCCATTTGAATCTTTTGGTCAAATCCTAGAGGTTTGACCAAGATTGAAACAAGTTTAAAACATGAAAATGAAAAGGGAAGCTTGTATATCCTTCTTAGTCACTCTAAAATGAAGTTTTTGGGAGGTTTTTGAAATTTCCATGTTTGAAACCCAAAACCACTTCTCTTCATGCTAGACTTCATAAGACAATTTAATTAGGGGTTAGGGGTAGATACATGATTTGTCTGGTTTGAATATGTCCAAACCTTGCTTGTTTATCAACTTTAATGCTTACTATATGACATAAGAATGCTTACCATATGTTTGAATTTTAAAAGCATATAGTCTTCTTATGTCATATAGTAAGCATTCAAAAGTTTTTCTTTGAGAGAGTAGCATGCATGCATTCAAAAGTTGATAAATAAGATTTGTACATATTCAAACCAGACAAATCATGTATCTACACCCCCTAACCCTAAACTCTGTCTTATGAAGTCAAGCATGAAGAGAAGTGCTTTTGGGTTTCAAACATGGAAATTTCACAAACCTCCCAAAAGCTTCATTTTACAAAGTGACTAATTAAGAAGGATCCAGGCTTACCTTTTCATTTTCATTTTTTAAACTGCTTGTTTAAATCTTGATCAAACCTAGGATTTGACCAAGATTCAAATGGGCATAAAAAATCAGGAAAAAATGAAAAAATGAAAAAACAAAGCACATATATAGCCTTCTTATGTCATATATATAGTAAGCATTCAATTAAGTTGATAATTTTAAACAAGGTCTATACATATTCAAACCAGAAAAAAGCATGTATCTACCCATGCATATATATATAACCCTATACTTTTGTCTTATGAAGATGTCAAGGATGAAGAGAAGTGGATTTGGGTTTCAAACATGGAAATTTCAAAAACCTCCCAAAACATGTATATATCTACCCCTAAACCCTAATCTTTGTCTTATGAAGCCAAGCATATGAAGAGAAGTGATTTTGGGTTTCAAACATGGAAACTTCAAAAACCTACCAAAAGCTTCATTTTAGAGAGACTAAGAATGATCCATGCTTACCTTTTCATTGCCATGTTTTAAACTTGTTTTAACCTTGGTCAAACCTAGGATTTGACCAAGATTCAAATGGGAGTAAAAATTCAAAAAAATTCAAAAAAAATGAAAAACCAAAGCACATATATAGCCTTCTTATGTCATATAGTAAGCATTCAAGTTGATAAACAAGGTCTAGACATATTCAAAGCAGAAATATCATGTATCATATCTACCCCTAACCCTAAACTCTGTCTTATGAAGTCAAACATATGAAGAGAACTGGGGTTTTGGGTTTCAAACATAAAATTTTCAAGTACCTTCATTTTAGAGTGAGTAAGGAAGGATTCATGCTTACCGTTTCATTTTCATGTTTTAAACTTGTTTAAACCTAGGATTTGACCAAGATTTAAATAGGCATAAAAATTCGAAAGAAATCAAAAAATGAAAAACCAAAGCACATATATATAGCCTTCTTATATCATATAGTAAAAAATTCAAGTTGATAAACAAGGTCTAGACATATTCAAACAAGAAAAATCATGTATCTACACCTAACCATAAACTCTGTCTTAAGTGGTTTTGGGTTTCAAACATGGAAATTTCACAAACCTCCCAAAAGTTTCATTTTACAGTGACTAAGGAGGATCCATGCTTACCTTTTGGCTTAAACGTTTGAAACCAAAAACCACTTCTCTTCATGCATGCTTGACTTCATAAGACAGAGTTTAGCTAGGGTACGTTAGGGGGTGTAGATACATGATTTTCCTGGTTTGAATATGTCTAGACCTTGTTTATCAACTTAATTGATTGCTTACTATATGACATAAGAAGACTACGTGCCTTGGTTTTCATTTTTTTGTTTTTTTTGAATTTTATGCTCATATATTTGAATCTTGGTCAAATCCTAGGTTTGACCAAGATTTAAACAAGTTTAAAACATGAAAATGAAAAGGGAAGCATGTATCCTTCTTAGTCACTCTAAAATGAAGCTTTTGGGATGTTCTTGAAATTTCCATGTTTGAAACCCAAAACGACTTCTCCTTCATGCTAGACTTCATAAGATCAACACGGGGTAGATACATGATTTGTCTGGTTTGGATATACCTAGACCTCGTTTAACTTGAATGCATACGATATGACATGAGAAGACGTACTATACGTGCTTTTGTTTTTCATTATTCTGATTTTTTTGAATTTTGTGCCCACCCATTTGTATCTTGATCAAATCCTAGGCTTGATAATGATTTAAACAAGATGAAAATATGAAAATGCAAAGGTAAGCATGGATCCTTCTTAATTAGTCACTCTAAAATGAAGCTTTTGGGAGCAAAACCACTTCTCTTCATATGCTTGACTTCATAAGACGGAGTTTAGGGGTTAGGGGGTATAGATACATGATTTGTCTAGTTTGAATATGTCTAGACCTTGTTTATCAACTTAATTGGCTTACTATATGACATAAGAAAACTATTTGCTTTGGTTTTTCTTTTTCCTGATTTTTTTCAATTTTGATGCCCATTTGAATCTTTGTCAAATCCTAGGTTTGGCCGAGATAATTTAAACAAGCTTAAAACATGAATATGAAAAGGGAAGCATGTATCCTTCTTTGTCACTCTAAAATGAAGTTTTTGGGAGGTTTTTCAAATTTCCATGTTTGAAACCCAAAACCACTTCTCTTCATATGCTTGACTTCATAAGACAGAGTTCAGGGGTTAGGGGTATAGATACATGATTTGTCTAGTTTGAATATGTCTAGACCTTGTTTATCAACTTAATTGGCTTACTATATGACATAAGAAAACTATTTGCTTTGGTTTTTCTTTTTCCTGATTTTTTTCAATTTTGATGCCCATTTGAATCTTTGTCAAATCCTAGGTTTGACCGAGATAATTTAAACAAGCTTAAAACATGAATATGAAAAGGGAAGCATGTATCCTTCTTAGTCACTCTAAAATGTAGTTTTTGGGAGGTTTTTGAAATTTCCATGTTTGAAACCCAAAACCACATCTCTTCATGCTTGACTTAATTTATAAGACATAGTTTAGGGGTTAGGGGGTAGATACATGATTTGTATGGTTTGATATTTCTAGACCTTGTTCATCAACTTTAATGCTTACTATATGACATAAGATGACTATGTGATTTGGTTTTTCATTTTTCTGTTTTTTATTTTATTTTTCTGCCCATTTGAATCTTGGTCAAATCCTAGGTTTGACCAAGATTTAGACAAGTTTAACACGTGAAAACGAATAAGTAAGCCTGGATCCTTCTTAGTCACTCAAAAATGTACCAATCGATAGATGTGTTAACTTTGCTTCATGGAAATAATAATGTCATGTAAATGAGTTAACTTGGATTTCCTACCCTTGAATCCATAGGAAACTTTGTTCTAATGCACTATTATAATCAACCGAGTTTTTACACCAACAGGTCTGTCACTTACGTGTGGTGCCCACGCTTGAGGTCCCACACTTCAGTGAGCACAAGTCACGTGCAATAGGTACGCAAACTCCCAGCCATCTTCTTTGTCAAGAGAAGACGCATCAGGATGCGCATTGGAAGTCTGTGGGTCCTTCTGGATCCTTCCGTTGTCCCTCTCACAAAAAACAAATCTCTCTCATTCTCGGCCTCGCCGACTCGCTCGCTCGCTCGCCGCACCTCCCGCTCACTGACAAACCCTGCACAAAAGTCAACATCATCACCCGAAAAAGGGGAGACACCATAATGCTCTCCCTTCTTCTCTCCTTCCGAGTGATCCCTCTTCCTCCGAGTTTCACTCGACGGGCAAACACCCATGTGCTGCATAGTGGAGTAATAAAAAGGTAGTACTCGTAGAAAAATCGATATACGAATCTGTAATTAAATAGGTTAAACTAGGGTTTTGCCCAGTTCTACAGATCAAGGGTTCAAAAAAATCCAACTACGGGGTTCGAACAACACGATTCTAATCCAAGAATTTTTTCGACCTAGGTCACCCAAATGGCCTCAAACTATAGGGTTAGCATCTAGTGCGTATGTGTGAAAATGTATGCACTATGTGTGCTATAACTTGTATGTCTTTCATATTTGAACCAAATTTGAATAAGTTTGAAATATTTGAAAAGGGGCTTTTGGCTTAAACGTTTGAAACCAAAAACCACTTCTCTTCATGCATGCTTGACTTCATAAGAAAGAGTTTAGCTAGGGTTAGGGGGTAGATGCATGATTTTCCTGGTTTGAATATGTCTAGACCTTGTTTATCAACTTAATTGAATGCTTACTATATGACATAAGAATACTATGTGCCTTGTTTTTTTATTTTTGATTTTTTAAATTTTATGCCCATTTGAATCTTGGTCAAATCCTAGGTTTGAACATGGTTTAAACAAGTTTAAATCATGAATATGAAAAATTAAGCATCTATATATCCTTCTTAGTCACTCCAAAATGTAGCTCGATCTTGGGAGGGTTTTCAAATTTCCATGTTTGAAACCAAAAACCACTTCTCTTCATGCATGCTTGACTTCATAAGACAGAATTTAGGGTTAGGGTAGATATATACATTATTTTCTGGTTTGAATATGTCTAAACCTTGTTTATCAACTTGAATGCTTACTATATATATATGACATAATAATGTTATGTCCTTTGGTTTTTCATTCTTTTGATTTTTTATGAATTTCCATGCCCATTTGAATCTTTTGGTCAAATCCTAGAGGTTTGACCAAGATTTAAACAAGTTTAAAACATGAAAATGAAAAGGGAAGCTTGTATATCCTTCTTAGTCACTCTAAAATGAAGTTTTTGGGAGGTTTTTGAAATTTCCATGTTTGAAACCCAAAACCACTTCTCTTCATGCTAGACTTCATAAGACAATTTAATTAGGGGTTAGGGGTTGTTACATGATTTGTCTGGTTTGAATATGTCCAAACCTTGCTTGTTTATCAACTTGAATGCTTACTATATGACATAAGAATGCTTACCATATGTTTGAATTTTAAAAGCATATAGTCTTCTTATGTCATATAGTAAGCATTCAAAAGTTTTTCTTTGAGAGAGTAGCATGCATTCAAAAGTTGATAAATAAGATTTGGACATATTCAAACCAGACAAATCATGTATCTACACCCCCTAACCCTAAACTCTGTCTTATGAAGTCAAGCATGAAGAGAAGTGCTTTTGGGTTTCAAACATGGAAATTTCACAAACCTCCCAAAAGCTTCATTTTACAGTGACTAAGAAGGATCCAGGCTTACCTTTTCATTTTCATGTTTTAAACTTGTTTAAATCTTGGTCAAACCTAGGATTTGACCAAGATTTAAATGGGCATAAAAAATCAGAAAAAAACAGAAAAAATGAAAAACCAAAGAACATAGCCTTCTTATGTCATATAGTAAGCATTCAAGTTGATAAACAAGGTCTAGACATATTCAAACCAGAAAAAGCATGTATCTACCCCTAACCCTAAACTCTGTCTTACGAAGTCAAGCATGAAGAGAAGTGGTT
Organism: Lolium perenne; assembly: GCF_019359855.2. Classification (NCBI taxonomy): domain Eukaryota; kingdom Viridiplantae; phylum Streptophyta; class Magnoliopsida; order Poales; family Poaceae; genus Lolium; species Lolium perenne. The sequence continues at coordinate 50,124,446 of NC_067244.2, forward strand.
TTGGGTTTCAAACATGGAAATTTCAAAAACCTCGCGAAAGCTTCATTTTAGAGTGACTAAGAAGGATCCATGCTTACCTATTCATTTTCATGTTTTAAACTTGTTTAAACCTTGATAAAACCCAGGATTTTACCTATTTAATCATAGATTCATAGGTCGATTCTTTTACTTTTTTATTATTACTATGCAGCACATGTGTGTTTGCCCGTCCAAAGTGAAACTCTGGAGGAAGAGGGATCACACGGAAGGAGAAGAAGGGATAGCAGTCACGGGGCCCCTCTTATTATTTATGGTGTATATCTTTTTTCTCGGTGATGTTGACTGTTGTGCACAGCGTTTGTCATGCTAGGAGGTGCGAGGCTGCGAGCGAGCGAGTCGAGCGAGGCCGAGAATGAGAGAGATGTTTTTTTCTTTTTCTTTTCCGTGAGAGGGACAACAGAAGGATCCAGAGACGACTTCCACTACGCATCCTGGTGCGCGTCTTCTCTTGACAAAGAAGATGGTCGGGAGTTTGCGTACCTACTATAGTACTACTACACAAGAAACATATACATGTCAAACTTTTCAATCATGACCCACATGCATTTTATGTATATATTCACAACTTTTAATGCATGCATGAAAACTCAACAAAATATGTGCATTTTGGGTTGTCGCACATAAATGTGCTTTTACTTGTCTGCCACCAATCCAATTTTCATGTGAGGGGGAAACATGACACACGATGGACATTTCCAATGTTTCATGAATTAATTATCTCAATTTGCATCCATATATATATGCGCCTGGTTACTGAAAGATCGAACCAAAGGTGAACTTGAAACATTTTCATTTTCATGTTTTAAACTTGTTTAAATCTTGGTCAACCCTTGGATTTGACCAAGATTCATAAAAAATTCAAAAACATAGTCTTCTTATGTCATACAGTCAACATTCAAGTTGATAAAACAAGATCTAAACATATTAAAAGAAGAATCATGTATCTACCCCCTAACCCTAAACTCGTCTTTTGAAGTCAAACATGAAGATACGTGGTTTTGGGTTTACAAGATGGAAATTTCAAAAACCTCCGAAAAGCTTAATTTTGGAGTGACTAAGAAGGATACATGCTTACTTTTTCATTTTCATGTTTTAAACTTGTTTAAAGCTTGGTCAAACCTAGCTAGCTAGGATTTGACCAAGATTCAAGTGCGCATAAAAATTCGAAAAAACCCCCAAAAATGAAAAACCATAACACATAGTCTTCTTGCGTCACATATATTGTAAGCATTCAAGTGTTGATAAACAATATCTAGACATATCAAACAAGAAAAATCATGTATCTATACCCCTAACCCTAAATTTGTCTTATGAAGTCAAGCATGAAGAGAAGTGGTTTGGGTTTTCAAACATGGAAATTTCAAAACCGCCCAAAAGCTTCATTTCGGATCGACTAAGAAGGATCCATGCTTACCTTTTCATTTTCATGTTTTAAACTTGTTTAAATTCTTGTTCAAACCTAGGATTTGACCAAGATTCAAATGGGCATAAAAACAATCGAAAAAATCAAAAATGAAAAACCAAAGCACATAGTCTTCTTATGTCACATAGTAAGCCATTCAACTTGATAACAAGGTCTAGACCTATTCAAACCAGAAAAATCATGTATCTACCCCTAACCCTAAACTCATCTGTCTTATGAAGTCAAGCATGAAGAGAAGTGGTTTTGGGTTTCAAACATAGACATTTCAAAAGCCTCCCAAAAGCTTCATTTTGGAGTGACTAAGAAGGATCCATGCTTAATTTTTCATTTTAATGTTTTAAACTTGTTTAAATCTTGGTTAAACCTATGATTTGACCAAAATTTGATTCGGCATAAAAATTCAAAACAAATCAAATAAATGAAAAACCAATGCACATAGTACATCTTCTTATGTCATATACTAAGCATTCAAGTTGATAAGCCAGGTCTAGACATATTCAAACTAGAAAAATCATGTATCTACCGCTAACCCTAAACTCGATTTGTCTTATGAAGTCAATCATGAAGAGGTGTTTTGGGTTTCAGACATGGAAATTTCAAAAACCTTCCAAAAGCTTCATTTTGAAGTTACTAATTAAGAAGGATCACTACAAGAAAAGTTTGGCAACTTTTCTTGTAGTGGATCCAGGCTTAATTTTTCATTTTCATGTTTTAAATTTTGGTCAAACCTAGGATTTGACCAAGATACAAATGGGCATAAAAATTCAGGGTAGCATCATACCCCCCTCCTTCCCGCGTAGAAAAAGTGTTCGGCGAGTAGTAGAATGGCATGACCAACAAGTTTCAAGTAAAATTTTTAATATGACCAAAATATACCAATTGATAGATATGTTAACTTGGCTTCATGGGTGTGTGACCTAAGATTGAGCCATGGTACATTTTGCCAACAAAGTAGCAATTGAGTTGGCTTTCTACCTTAGTAGGCGTGCATTGGAAGGATGCATTATGCCGGCAAAGTTTTCAAACGTTCAAACTTTTCCGGTTTCTCATACAAAGATTTGGCTCCTTGAGAAGCATTGATGTGATCATATAAGGTTATGCAAAACTTCGCCTTTCCCGTACTTACCCGAGCACTCGACACCCCTCGTCCCATGGCGACTCCTCCAGCCATAGCCCCGTGCACCCAGGCTCCACGACTCAGCCTCGGAGGGGTGTGCGCTAAAAGCTCGCAAATGTCTGTGTGCCATTGGTGTGCGATGAAGCAGTGCGGCTCGTGTCTTGCTGTGGCTAGACTCCTGGCGCCCTTTGATCTAGGAGAGGGAGAGGAGGGAGGGGGGTCCCATGAAGCGGCGGTGGCCCAGGTATCGGCGGCAGCCCAGGCAGCAGCGGCAAAGTGGGCTGGTCGGAGCATAGGCATGCGCCGGGGGCGAACCTCGCCGGGTGAGGATGCTTCCATTGTGAAGAAGCACTTGCCATCCAGGGCTTCGGGTTCGCCAACAAACTCAGCGCCTCGGTCCATGGCGTTGCTGTCGTGGGGACGTCGGGGGTGGCGGCGACGTGCTGCAGCCCCAGCCTTTAGTGGGGACCAAAGTGCGACCGACCACATCACGGCGTCGGCAGCATTGGGGATGCCGATGGGCATCCAATGCCACACACAGATTTGGGAGGTTCTGGCCGGGCCGAGTTCCAAACTTCCATCATCGGAGCTGAGGGTTTGGTACTTCAAATTCCGAATCAGGCAATCCTTCGACCCCAATCAGCTTCTGCCTGTGGTCCAAATCCGAGATATCTTGGCGGCAGCTATGCTGGTTAAGCTTAGCCGGATAGCGGCAATCGACGATCTGCAAAACCTAGATGCCTTTCGAGGATTTGCAGCAGCCGTCAATGCACTCGTGGAGGCATCGCATGCTGGTAGCAGCGGCGAATGCGGGTATGTTGTTTTACTCCCTTTGTATGCTTTTGTCATAAAAATCAATTTGCTAATTCTCATTCGATTGAAAATTAGACCCATTCACCATCAACTCTCAAACAGTGGACACTAGTAATATGTAGAACTAGAAATTACACAAGATTTCTGTACTCCTAGTACTATTACTTCGACGCTACATGTTGTTTACACGAGGAAATTGCACAAACTACCCCTTATTGCTGCCTTCGTTGCGTAAAACACTTTTTTAAACTGTAATTTTTTTCCGCACAAACCACCAACTATCGTGTTCGTTGCAGGAGGTTCAAATTTAGGATTGAGCTGTTTAAGAGCAAATCAGATGATCGGGGACCACCAACTACTATAGTTTTAATTGCAAATAGAATCGATTTTGCAAAATTATGAAACGCACATAACGTTTGAATTACTACAATTTTTTTGAAGGTTTGATATTTTCATCATTTTTGTGTGAATCTTACACCAAGTAACACAACTTTCAGATGGAATACAAAATATTTTCAAACTTCCTAGATTTGATAGCTCAAATATTTTTAATTACTAGTTTTTCAGTATTTTAAAAAGTCGAAACACTATATTTTGGCTGAATGTTAGAAAATATATTTCATGATTATCCCATATTAGTTAATAAGTACATAAACTAGTAGTAGTAATAAAGAACAGAGGGAGTTTATGGAGATACATCCATTAAGGGCATGTTAGTGTGTGTTGGTGTATTACTTATGCCTTCTTTGGTTAATACACTTCTCAAGTGATCCCCGCAAACCCTCTATTCTTGCCTAGAATACAAAAACTCCCCATCAAAGTATTAGTGCATTTTTTGGATGAGTATTCGAGAGGATTGGGTGAACACCAAGGATTTGCATAGGAAATTGGTACAATTGAATCCTTGGCTGTTTGATTTGTAGGATTGTTTCCGATAGGAATTTTTCCTAAGGATTTCTTTGCACAGATTCCATAGAAAATTAAACATCTACTCATGCCTCTTTTTAAGAATGCTTTACTTTTCCTATGGTGGAATCAAACAAAGTTTGGATTCTATGAATTCCTATAGGATTGGAGTGGACATGACATTGCAATCCTACATTTCCCTATTCCTACATCTTTCGGTAGGCATTTGCCTAGAATAAATAACCATGTGTATTACGGAGTAGCAATAAAATATAGGTTTATTTCTCTAAAGCATCTTGCAATCGTACTAGTACATGGCTTAAGAGACAATATTTTTACCATTTTTTTTGCGAGAAGACAATATTATTACCATAGTTACTAAGTACAATTTATTGGATGATGAAGTGATAGCCCTCATCAATGCATTATGAATTATTAGGGCATGGGTCGCACGTGATTTACGAGTACACCGCACGATCGAGAGCCGCCGTCCCTCTTTGCTTTCTACCGATGCGGCGGAGCTCCTCCCCACACCCACGAATAACTGAAAGCCACAACTGCTGGGGAAAAGTCTTGCGCCGAGAAAATCTACAACCGTGGTTGAGTACATGTGTTTCTTAAGATACGAGTGCTCCAATGCATTTTTTCTTTCCTTTTACTAATTTACCTTGAAAATCCCGCACGTCCACTTATTTGTGGACGGAGGGAGTATCACGCCAAGAGGAAGTAGGACAATAGTGGGCGCTTATAGCCCGCCTACGTGGTACTTTTGCCAGCTGTTGGCTCTTCTATTGTTCTTGCTCTAAAGAAACCCCGATTGTGAAAGGCCAAGGCGTACTTCTTTTGGTCACGCAAAATTCAAAATACTGCCATGGACATTGAATTGACATGACAACACATAGCTTGGGATGTCCAAATTTGCACGTTAGACCAGTGACTTGTTCTTCACCTTTTCAGAGGGAACAGTGACTTTTTATTATGGGTCTATACACTTTCCAAGAAACAGGAGGAGATGCTGTAGAGTGTAGAGGAGCGAAGTCAAGCGCCCCGCCCCCACCTGCCCTATTTCGGTTCACCTCCATCGTCTACCTCCGCCCCCGCCCGCACCAATCGACCACCTTCCATAGCACGCGCTGCTGCCGCCGCCATGTAGCTTTAGAATCAATTCCACCGCCCGCTTGAGAGCCTCCGTTCTTCATCTTCCCCGCCACCTGCCGCCATCGAACCCAAATTAAACTCCAATCAGTTGAACCCAAACCTCATAGACCCACCCCCTGCCCTGCGATGGCGGCATCGAACAAGGAAAATGATGACTCTGAACTGTTTCAGAAGGTCTTTTCCGAAGGTCCCCTTGAAGAACTCGTAACAAGATGCGACGTCATCACCGCCGCGAGCCTCGTCGGTTCGTCCAAACTATTTTTCGACTCTGCAAATGATAGTGCAACTCTATCTTTTTCTCTCCCGTTTGGCCTGCCATGTGTTCTTCATTCTCACCCGATGAAGGTAGCACGGGATTGCAAGCTGACGCCACTGGACAGGTTCTCCTCCGACGCTCGTGATGCCAGACGCACGGGTAAGCAGTGGGTATGTGCCAATGGTGATTGGGTTGCCATGGTTGACACCGGCTTTCCGCTTGCAAATGGAAACTTGTCAACGTCTACACTCGCCGTGAAATTCCTCTCCCTGTGCCGTTTGAAACCACCCACATTCCAAATATATACCACCACAACCTTCGTGCTATTATATTTCACAAGATATATATTTGCCAAGTTCCCACAGTGTTTTTGACATCAGAGTTGCCCTCCTTTGCGGCGAAGATTATCGATGGACAGTTCTTACAGAGCCCAAGTCCCACATCTTTTACAATTACAGCGATGCAATTCTCCACAATGGGCTTGTGTTTGCCACAACTCATACTGGCACTGTTCACGCATGGAATCCTCAGCAAGCTGGTAATTTTCCTCCGGACGTAGTGTATGATGAGCTTCATTATTGATGGCTGTAAAGATAATTTTAATGCACAAACTTATTAATTTTCGAACCTGACTGATCTGACTTGGAGGCTTGGGGCATATTTGCTTCAGATGAAATTTCATTGGTATTTAGACTTTTTATTCGAGATGATTACCATAGAAAAATTTGAGGATTGTATAATTAGGAGTTTTATTCTCAGATTGAATTATGTTGGATTTTGACCTCTACTTGAACTTCTTGAAATGAATCCTTTGGTTTCCCATGTGATGTACTCAAATACACCAATATGTTGTATTATTGAATGGAAATGCCATTATATCATCCCATCTGAATCCTAATGCGTTTTCCCAATTCTTACGTTTTCAGATTTGTGCAAACCAAACATACCCTTCTTAACAGTAATTTCGTTTTCAAGCAGGTCCTCCGCTGATCGTAGAGCCACCGCCCATTGTGTTTGAATGGCGGTGTGCACTTGATGATGCTCTTGGCCATGATCACGAGGTCGATTATGGCATGTGGTGGTTAGCAAGATCTATAGATGGTTCTAGACTTCTTCTGATCCATACACTGGGCATTGCTGATGAAAGGGAATATTCCTGTAAAGTTTGCCATACTGCTTCTGATCGTCGTGTTCATCATGGTCGCACTGTTGGCAACTATGCTTCTGGGTTTGGTTGCCTGGTGTTCACGAAGGACACTAGTAAGTTAAATGAAGGTATTCCATGGGAAAAGATTGATGACCTTGGAGAATATTCTCTTTTCCTTGGAGTGAACTATCCGATTATGCTGCAATTAGGCGGTGCAGATGTTGTCCCAGGATGTCTGACGAGAAGAAATTGTGTGTACACCTTGCCGAATGAAGCATGGCTTCGCAATTCGCAGCTGCCTGAAATATGCCGATTCAGTCTGAATCGTGAAGATTGCGCCGTTGGTTTCCAAACCAACGCCTTGGAGAAAACATGCAAAACAAAAAAGATAGGTACCTGGTAAAGACACCGCTTTGGTTCATCCCAAACTTCGCCAACGCCCCGGATTGGAACAAGTGTGATGTTTAATTCTGAAACAGGGCCTGCAGCCATTGTAGCTACTGATAGTATGTAATTTCATAGCTAATGAACGAGGCAATTGTGGTCTACTAATTACAACTGTTTTGTAAAGAGGTGGTCTATAAGTATACCCCTCTCTTCATTGATGCATTTGTGGTCTACATGATGGTACTCTTAAATATATTGGTGTGGCTCCTCAACACATAATGTGGGGGTATTATTGTGTTAAAGTTGAAGGCTTGATCAACTATAGGTTCACTTCTCTAGTTACATTACTAGGTACTCCGGTTGGCTATGTTGTGATGAACACATTGTGTTCTGTTGTTCGGTGAAGACAAAAGTAGAACTATGGTATGCTTATGTTTAAGAGCAAGCGAGGGTTTAGCTTGAGATGTTAAAATTCAGATTTGAACTATTTTTTGATATGGAAATTTGAAATATATATGGTACTGTATATGATTATGTATAACAACAAGCGACGAAAGGGCTGATGCTCCTATTCCTTGTCGGCGGGAGGACTATGTGTGCGGCGACTTGAGCCAAATTAGAAGGCCATAGCTATGTTGATTGGTCCTTGAAGTTGGAGGGGCTAGGATTTCGGATGAGCGGAGTGGGGGAAGTTGTTGCTCATGGAACAAAAGTCCTTAAAATAGTAATGTTAGTATATAGGAGTACAAGGTATATACTTGTACTATTTTAGTACTATAATAAGTATATCGGGTTCATCAAAAGAATTATCTCGGGTTCACAACCACGTGGGGTCAAGGTGAGGGAAAGTTGGTCAATACCTCTACCGCTATATCCCCGCCCAAGTTCTAATGCGCAAGTGCTGTTATTTTTTTAAAGGGAAATAGTGGTTCCTCTCCCCGGAAACATGCCCCGCATCTCCACCTCCTAGTATCGTAGTACTACTACCGCATCTTCTCCAAAAAAACCCTCTTCTGTCTCTTTCTCCCGTTCACCCCTCTCTCCCTTGCATTAGATTACCGACTCCAATGAAGCGTGCGTAAGGTTGAGGAGATTCCCGAGAGCTACCACCCGTCCATGGGGTGGGGCACCCTCCACTACCCCCTGGTGGAGAACATAGCCGAGCGGGCGGATATCCTCAGCACTGGTCGCCTCGCTTGAGGCATGATCGGCATGCGGCATGCCATCCGCGGAGCGCATAAGGTTCCGTTCGGTTTACCGAGCCTGCTCCACTGCGACCCCGAGACATGGCCAGACGACCGCGACAATGCTGTAAGAGTATTTATTTATTTACTCATCTCGTTTCAGCTTGTGTTTTTTCAATCAACTTTTCTTATTGCCAAACATCATGCATGAATTTAGACTCAACATCATCACCTGATTTGGGAGTACCGTAAGGTTTGCTGCCTTCACTATGCACATGTACTCTTCGGAATTGCTTTATTTATCCATTACATCCGTGCTTCGCTTCTGCACAATCCACTCTTCATTACGTCGAATACCTTGCATGCATAGACAATTTTGAAACAAATCCTATTTGCAGGGCATTCACGCGTAGCTGAAGCCATTAGACAAGCCGACAGTTCCAGCATTTATCCATACCAAGGAGGAACCGGATGGACATGGACCCATGCACCTTTGGGTGGGTTGTAACGGCGATCGGGTGGCATTTGTCCAGCAGGACGGGCACTTGACGATCCGCAACATATACATATCAGATACTATTATACCTCTTCCATCTCTCGCAAGATGCAGGAATTTCTTTGGGCCCTACTAGTGAATGGTGGCATGGCAGCCCACCATTCCTGTTCAAATACAAAATAGATAAAAGTTTGGAACTGCTCAAAGTACGGATCGTCAAGAGGCCGTACAAAGATGATCTAGCAGGGCCATGGCATTACGAGGTAATCGTTGTATTTGACGAATTGATCGCTATCCTACAAGCGCCCCTAGAAAAGGAGTGGAATATCCTGAGAAACCCTGAATTCTTTGATAGAAACAGCTATGTCGATGCCATGGGCATTCCTGGATATGGTACAAGTTCACACCTACATCGTGTATACGCAGTTACATATCCGTATGGACATGTTCTGGTTTGGGAACCATATACCTGTGGTGAGTCTTTGTTTTATGTCTTAACTAGTAAATGGCATGCTGCACATGTTGGACCAATTACGATTCGCAATACTGATGTATAAAAGTTGCGTTCTAAATGTTGTTCAAACTTTCAATACAACTAATAATTTGGTTATACCATCAAAATAAGTGTGAGCATACAGTTTATAAATATGAACAAAAATTTGGAACCTTTCTTAATCACTATCAAGTGGGACGTGTGATATCGGTGTGAGACTGCTCTGATTTTTCTTCACAGTGGAAACATGACGGTTCTAGAAACAATGGACACCGGTGTGGTATTTTTTTCACGCGAATACCTCTAATCCCAACCGTTAGATTTTGGACACCAACAGTTGGAATTGCTGCTACATGTCTTGTTAAAAACTGGTGCCTTATAGTAGTAGAAAATAGAAGATAGAAGAGAAGAGATAATTTTCAATGTAGTTCCTACTTGCTGCATTGTGGTTGATCTTTGTGCATTGCAGGGACACATGCAGCCCCGCGTCTCATTGACGCCCCTGTCATTGAAGATGAAGAAGCAGAAGTGGCTGCAATTTTCGCTCAAATCGAGGGAGATGCTATCATGGAAGATGATGAAGCAAATGTGGCTCAAGGCGATGGAGGTGCCGATGAAGATAATGATGCTGATGAAGAAGAATTAGAAGAAGAAGAATTAGAAGAAGACGAATTCGATGATGAAGAATTAGATGATGAAGAATTAGATGATGATGGTGATAATCATAATTATGAAGATGAAGATGTATTTCTTGGATTTTCTCGACCAGCGCACTTGGTTCCTGTCACCAATGAGAGCAGAGTCCATTACTGGTGAATCTGATCTCGCGTGGATTCAGGTTAAAGGTTATCGGCCCATCCTCGGTCCTTCAATATTACATATGGGTAACAAGCTGAGGTCTTATCCTTTGGTACGGTGCTACGTTTTCTTGAGATCTGCCCATACCTTGGACCCTGTAGAAGAGGCAAGGTGGGAAAGATTGAACAATTTGAAGGGGCGTTCTTTATTTCTTGGACTCAATCACCCAATTTTCATGCTACCCCCGCCAATCGACGCAGAGGCTGCAGAACCAGATTTCCAATTGTTCAAACCTGACTGTGTCTTTGCTACCCACAATCGCGCCCGTGATACATGGATACGTCCAAGGCCAAGTTGGTGCAGAATGCACGTCAATGGAGGTCCTGCCATAGGCTCAAGATTGCAGTACAAAAAAGAGAAGATTGAACATAGAGCCGAAGCACCCATGTGGTTCGTCCCAACACTTCCACCTGTTTTTCCTTGAGAAATAAGAGACAGATGGTGACCTTATTTTATAGAGAAAACATAGTGTTCGTGAACTTAACCTCATGAACATTCGCTGTTCGGTTTTTGCTGAAATCAAAATTTTGCAGAGATGAAGATCTTTGTTTGAATCCCGTGATGAACATATTTTTCACAAATTAGCTACCCGTATTGTGATGAATACATGCTGGTTTGTTGTTTGGTGCAGTAGCAGACATGAAGATCTTTGTCCTGAATACCACAATGGACATCTTTTTTTCTTCAAAAATTAGCTAAGCTCACGCTATTAGGCGCAAATGCCTATTAAGAGATTTGGTGCTCTTGGGCACCCGGGCTGCTGCTATTTTAGAAAAAAATAAAAAATATATTTATTTGTTCAAAAAATTAGAAAAAAAATCATGGAGTAGCTAATGAATTGTCCCATAAACGTGCAAAATTTCAGTTTCAAATACAAAAAATTCTGGGCTACACAAAAGTAACAAACGTGTGGATCTGGGTATGCATATTTCAAATCTCCAAATTTCAACAGATTTTGTCTTTTTTGTGTAGTCTACAATATAAAGAATGTCATATTAAAATTTTACACGCTTGTAGGTTACTTTATTTATTATGTCTACATTCATTTTCAGATTTTTTTGAAACAAATATGTATGATATTTGATTTTTTTTAAAACAGCAGGAGCACTGGTGCCCATTAGCCAAAGACACTTTTCGCAAATGCCTTCAATAAAGGAACAGATGGTGACCTTATTTTATAGAGAAACCATAGTGTTTGTGAACTTAAAGTCATGAACACACGCTGTTCGGTTTTTGGTGAAATCAAAATTTAGCAGAGATGAAGATCTTTGTTTGAATCCCGTGATGAACACATTTTTCCTAAATTAGCTACCAGTATTGTGATGAATACATGCCGGTCTGTTTTTCGGTGGAGTAGCAGACATGCAGGGGATCGAAAGAAACGGCAAAGTAGCCAGAAATCAGGGGTCAAATATAAATTCGAGAAAGGAAACGTTTATTCAACAGTCAGGCTGACATGTGGGACGTATCTTGCAGCCGCGGCCTCAACATTTATCATTCAGAGAGGATGACATGTGGGACCCACGAACCAGCATCGTTCTCGACGTTTCTCAAAGGGGGCAGGAGATCGAAAGAAAAAGGCAAGTAGCTCGAAATCAGGTGTCCAAAAAATCCAAGGAAAGGTTTATCGCACAAAGAGGCTGACATATTGTACCCAGTTTGCAGCAGCGTCATCAACGTTTCAAAGGCGGTGGAGTTGTTGCGGTCAAAACCCACCGGCGGGCAGCGACGGGCAACACAGTAGAGCCGGGAACAACTTAGGGCTGCGGCTGGCCCTGGTCCCTCCGAGCGACGGCCCGCAAAGCCTCTGGTACACACGTCCGATGCTGGTGCAGGGCGTGCCACCTGACCTATACCTGGTCAGGAAGGTGATGGAGATGCCTCGCTTAGTTTCCTGCATGGCATACACGTAAACATTAAATACGAGCCTCGATCGGCTCTCAGGTTATCCTGTGAATCGGCTCAAGGAGCCGATCCACCCATGATTCGTGCGAGGTGCACGAATATATGGTGGTCCTGCTTGATCAAGATAAAGCTAATGCGATCTACGACGATTTAGGGTTTTCACCGCATAATCGGATCATCCTACTCACGATTGGGCCTCGCGGCCACGTACGGTGATCGTAAGCCGATCCTAGACAAGGCCTAAAAACCAACACGAGGTTGATCCCCGGAACATCCTGTCTAGGACTAGCAAACGACACCCTACGTGCCGCTGGATCCTCCAACCCTTTGTAAGGCCTAACTATTGCAGATATTAAACTAATCCTTGAAGAACAAGGAGCAACCGTAACGGATCGGATCTACTAAATAATGATCAAGCGGGGTGCCGCCCCTACACCTAAGATAGGTGTAAGGGCGGCTAGATATGCAAGGGTTGCACTACGATAGCATGTAATACGAAGAACAATGCTAACCCTAACATATCTAAGATAACTACGTTGCTCGCCATCAAAAAGGCTTCAGTACGAGCAACACATGAACAACGAGCATAAGCTTGTGTTGCCTAGATCGCAAGATGCGATCTAGGCAGCATGATGCTTACCGGTAGAAACCCTCGAGACGAAGGAGTTGGCGATGCGCCGAGATTGATTTGTGGTTGAACGTTGGTTGTTGTTTATTTCATAAACCCTAGATACATATTTATAGTCCAGGGGACTTTCTAATTTAGGCGTGCACCTAACCGTGCACGAGTAAAACTCTATCTTTTAACCTAAGATGCGATCTACTATATTACAGATACACGGGCAATCTAGCCCAAACTTTGCATAACAGGCCGATTCACGTATTTCTTCCATGTATATTCTTTAAATCCATCTTGATCGCGGCCCACCTCTGACTCGGTCAAATCCTGGTGATAACAAATGCCCCCCTGGTTTTGGAATTGATAATTCCAAAATCACTCTGCTTTTTCTTCGTCGGGTCATGTCGTGGCAGAACCGTTGCAGTATCCTTCATCATGATGCCTTGCCTTCTCAACTTCTCCGCGTGACCTGGCAGTTTTTTTTTTAGGCACCACTTCCTCGGAAACTGTTGTGGCATTGAATTTCCACTATATCCCCTTTTATTTAACCGCTCCGAACAGTTTACTTCCGCATCCCCTTCACATTAGCACTCCCAAAAGCCCTCCTGCGCCACCATGTCTTCTTCCTCCTCTGCCTCATCGGATCTTTCCACCCAGTCCTCTTCCTCTCGCGAGCCGACGCCGGAGCCGAACCCGGCGGAGGTCCACGCAGCCAATACCCGCCGCGCCATCGAGGCCGGGGAGGAGTCTAGCCATGACTTCTCCATCTGGTCGGAGGACGACAAGTCCCTGACCGACGGGGAAAGCGACCTCCGCTTCCTCGCCGATGGGGAAACGGAGGAGGAGAGCGATGACGATCGCTTCTCCTACGACGACTTCACCTCTTCCGAGGAGGAGGAGGAGGAGAAGGAGGAGGAGGAGGAGGAGGATGACACCCCCTCCGACGAGCCGCCGGCCAAGCGCTTCTGCCCCTGGCCGGGGAACCTCAGCGACTTCGACAGCGACGATGACGACGCTGACGAGGAGGACGAGGACAACTAAGGCCCGGTCGGCGGCCGCTGGAGCAGCGACGACGAGCCCGCCGGGAGTAGCGCCGACAGCGGCGACGACGGCGACGACGAGGGCAGCGACGGCCCATAGATTAGGACCATTAGCATAGGATCAGTAGTAGTAGATGGGGCAATGTACCCCCTAGTACTTCCTTTTGAGAGCAATCAGCTCTTTATGTAAGAAATCTTGCTTATCAATGAAGAACTTCCCCAAATTTGATCTTGCCGATTTCCTTTAAGCTTAATTTAGCCGATTTTCCTCTCATACTGATTTTGCCGATTCGTCCCCTTAGCCAATGCGTAATGAGCCGATAGCAACGCATCGGTCCTTTAAAAGTCATCCTTCAATTCTTCAACTGATGATCTTGAAATCTGGTGGACAATGTAGAGTCTTTCAAGAGAGCCTTTGAATTCCTCCAACCAGGCCTAATGGTCTTCTTCAAGCACTCATCATTTTGTGAAGAAGGTTGCGACGAAGGATCAGCCGACGGTATCCCCAATCGGCTCCTAAACAGAGCACCTACCAGGCCTGCTGCCCCCCGAGCCTTGCTCAAGGAGAAAATATCAGTGAGGATGCACCAAAGCCGATCACCTTTCTTCCCTCGAAAGCCGATGTATCTCTTCTGACAGCACTGCTGAACTAGCACCAAGGGTTGAAAATCCTCGACAAAAAGGTTCAGGCCCCAGAATCGGCTCAAGGCAGCTGAGGAAGCTCTCATTGTTTTACTCCTTCGAGGAAGCAGAAGGCCCCACAGCTGAACTGGACTTGGTGAAGATCCGTGCTTTGAACACGCCGCCAGTAAATCCTGCGTAGTTATACTAGAGTCGATGGCTGTGCATCGGCTTTGTGTCATAAAAAATTTTAAATTTTTTACTGGCCGATTTTTTCTATCGGCCCCCAATGTTTCACTGCAATATTTTACTGCACACATGTTCACATGTTCGTCTGGTTCAGGTGCCCCCCGAGCCGAATCTGTCAGGTAACTGCAGATATCGGCTCTGTAGTTTAGCCAAAGCATTGTATTTGCACGTCGGTTCTGGTAGGACCAATGTTGATTCTTCTTAACTTACTAGCCGACGTAAAAACTGCTGCCAGGTAGATTGATGCTGAACACAAGCAGAACATGTGGTGAGGATAATTTTGGCCGATTGCTGAAAATCGGCCTCCATATTGATCGAAACACTCAATGAAGGTCTTGTAATTTTCCTTCATAGATTTTTTGGGGCCGATCACAAGGATCAGCCTTGCCACGTTTGCTCATTGGTTTGCTCCAGTTACATGGTCAGGCCGGTGGATAAGACCAGCCTAACCCTTCCCTTCGTCACGTCGATGCGCTCGCAGTCGTCCAAATTGATACCTGAGAGTGGCTCTTGGCCTGCTGCTTCCCAAGCGTTCATGCCAGCCGTTGAAATTTCGGCTGAGTCATCGGCCTGGACGACCTCTACTTCATCTCCATCCCACTGTATTATGCATTGGTGCATCGTGGAGGGAATGCAGCAGTTGGCGTGGATCCAATCTCTTCCTAGCAGAACAACATAGGTGCTCTTGCTATCGACGACGAAGAACGTCGTAGGGATAGTTTTCCTTCCTACGGTCAGATCCACGTTCAGAACACCTTGTGCATCAGACGCTTGGCCGTTGAAATCGCTCAATGTCACGTTGATCTTGATTAGATCCGAGCTAGAGCGTCCCAACCGACGTAGCATAGAGTAGGGCATAATGTTGACTGCCGCTCCGGTGTCCACCAGCATCTTATTGACAGGCCTCCCATCGATATAACCTCGCAAGTACAGGGCCTTTAGATGTCTGTAGCTTCTTTCTCGTGGCTTCTCAAAGATAACCGGCCGTGGGCCGCAGTCAAGTTGTGCCACAGGTGCCTCATCTAATCCTGGAGCACTGAACTCCGAAGGAAGGATGAACACCATGTTTGTGCCAGCCGATGTTTCATCATCGGCTTTCCTCTGCTTGGGGCGCCATTCCATTTTCCGTGGTCGACCCTCTCCATCCAGGGTCCGCTGAACTTTCGCAGCCAGATCAGGTCGCGCCTTCCTTAGCGTATGCAGGTATAACCTTTCGGCTTCCTCCAAGCCGCGCAATCGCTGAACCCTGCGCTTTTGGGAACGGCTGAGCCCATCAGGGCACCACCTTGGCCGGTGGTACCTGTCTTCTTCTTCTTCTCCCTCGTCTTCTGAATCCTGGTGATCTTCCGACCGAGGGGACTCCGCGCGTTCGCTTTGTGTTGGGAGAGGCCCTAGACGTTTGAACACGGACACGTTGGCTGCCTCCTTCTTCTTCTGGTTGCATTCTGGGCAATTGCCGATTGTGGGCAATCGGCTCATTCCTGAATCCCAGCAGTGTCTGAAGAAGGGGCAGTCCCAATGCCTATCTTCGTTGCCTTGCTCCCTTGTCTTTTCCTTGGCACGGCGCTCGCACTCCTCCTCATCGCGATCATGCCGACGATGTCTTCTGGCTTCTCTAGCCAGACGATCTCTTTCATCATCATCGCTGGATCGTCGGCGTTGGTCATACTGACTCACATACTTGTTGAGGAGGTGATCAGAGAGGGGTCGCTGATATCTTATGTTCTTCACTTCTCCCTCTGTGACGTAGCGCTTGCCATCATGACGGAGCCGATCGCGTGGAGCGGCCTCCTCTGTGTCCTTGCTACGAGAGCAGCTGCCCTCGTCTCCATCCTTGCCAGCGTGGTGTCCAAGCCCTACCATGTTGATGCTGAACGAGGATCCTGGCTGGCAGCCTTCAGGGTAAGTGCATTCCACCATGTTAACGGCGGGGAAGGGGTGGGTGTCGACCTTCATGGCGTACTGGTTGAAAATCAGACGTCCTTGTTCTATCGCCATTTGGATCTGCTGACGCCACACCCTGCAGTCGTTGGTGGCATGAGAGAGCGAGTTATGCCATTTGCAGTATGGCTTTCCGTTCAGCTCCTGTACCGTGGGGAATTTGAGACCTTCGAGTATCTTCAACTGCTTCTCCTTGAGTAGGAGGTCGAAGATTTGCTCAGTTTTGGTCACGTCAAAATCAAACCCCCTGGGCGGACCTGGTGGCTTAACCCATTTGCAGGACACGGGGGTTGCCCCCCGAGTCCATTCAGCCACTGCTACCTCTTGATCTCCCGCAGAAACTTCGTCTTCCTCTGCCTCGACCAGGACTACTGCACGCTTGAATTTGTCCTGGTACAAGTCCGGGTGGCGCTGTTCATATGCCGACAGTTTCTGAACCATGTGCGCCAGTGAGGGGTAGTCTGCTTGGGAGGCCATGTCCTTGAGCGGCGCTGCAAGGCCCGCCACTGCCAACTCGACTGCTTCCTTTTCAGTCACACGAACCGAATAACATCGGTTCCTGAGATTCCTGAAGCGCTGGATGTATTCTGTCACAGTTTCTCCACGCTTCTGACGTATTTGTGCTAGATCGGCAAGGCCAGACTCGGAAGCCTCACGAGTGGTACCGCATATGGAACTGTTCTTCCAATCGCTTCCAAGTCCGGATCGAGTCTGGTGGCAACGAGGTGTACCACCCGAAAGCCGATCCCGTGAGGGACTGTGAGAAGAACCTCACGCGTAGTGGATCCGACACTGAGGCCGTTCCTAGCTGTGCCAAATATCGGCTCACATGCTCGATGGAGCTGGAACCATCCGATCCACTGAATTTGGAGAAATCAGGGAGCCGATATTTAGGTGGTAGCGGGATCAACTCGTACTCGTCGGGGTACGGCTTGGAATAGCCGATTGCCCTCCTTTTTGGCACCATGCCGAACTGGTCTCTCAGTATGGTACTGATCTGATCCGCTGTGCTGGCTGCAGGAGTTGAACTCTGAAGATTCGCCGGGGTGGCGTACTTAGCCAGCCATGCTTGCTTTTCCAGCTCTGAGCCAACTGCAGGAGCTGAGCTCTGGAGGTTCATCGGGGTGGCATATTTAGTTAGCCACGTCTGCTTCTCAAGATCTGTTGCTGACGTTCCTCCTGCTTTCCCAGAAGTCCCTGATGTCGCGGCCTGGTTTGTGAGCGCCCAGTAACCTAAGTCTGGCACGTATGTGCACATATACCCGTGAGGGATCTCCTTAGGCGCCTCATGCAAGAACTGGCAGTCACTAGGGTCACCACCGATCTTGTAGACGACGAATGCCGGTGAATTCGGCACTTCCGGTGCTGCCAACGCAAATGGCAGCGGTGGACGGGACTGAAGTGGCATCTCTCCTTGGTGTGTCCCGAGAGCTGGTCCTGACGGAGAGTACTGGTGCCTCATGATCTCCTGGATCACCCGGAGAGTGACACGCTCCAAAGTGTTCACCAGGTTCTCAGAGTGGCGGTGCAGCGAGTGAGCCACCAAGTAGTTGATCTCCTGACGTAGGGACCTGGTGCGTTCTTCTGACGGGGCAGAGAGGTCTATCCCATCGAGTGCACCATCAGGCGAGAACCCCTTCCACCTGATGCCATGTGAACGGGTTCTGTGGAAAGAGCCGATGAGGTCGGCTTCGAGGATGGCTTTGACCTCGTCATACTTCTTCTTGAGCTCGTCGGTCAGATCCTCGTACGTGACTGGAGTGCCGTCCGCCATCTCAGATGTAGATGGCGATGTGGCTGATGACGAAGCTCGTCCCACCGGGCGTGCCAGAATGTGTTGCGGTCAAAACCCACCGGCGGGCAGCGACGGGCAACACAGTAGAGCCGGGAACAACTTAGGGCTGCGGCTGGCCCTGGTCCCTCCGAGCGACGGCCCGCAAAGCCTCTGGTACACACGTCCGATGCTGGTGCAGGGCGTGCCACCTGACCTATACCTGGTCAGGAAGGTGATGGAGATGCCTCGCTTAGTTTCCTGCATGGCATACACGTAAACATTAAATACGAGCCTCGATCGGCTCTCAGGTTATCCTGTGAATCGGCTCAAGGAGCCGATCCACCCATGATTCGTGCGAGGTGCACGAATATATGGTGGTCCTGCTTGATCAAGATAAAGCTAATGCGATCTACGATGATTTAGGGTTTTCACCGCATAATCGGATCATCCTACTCACGATTGGGCCTCGCGGCCACGTACGGTGATCGTAAGCCGATCCTAGACAAGGCCTAAAAACCAACACGAGGTTGATCCCCGGAACATCCTGTCTAGGACTAGCAAACGACACCCTACGTGCCGCTGGATCCTCCAACCCTTTGTAAGGCCTAACTATTGCAGATATTAAACTAATCCTTGAAGAACAAGGAGCAACCGTAACGGATCGGATCTACTAAATAATGATCAAGCGGGGTGCCGCCCCTACACCTAAGATAGGTGTAAGGGCGGCTAGATATGCAAGGGTTGCACTACGATAGCATGTAATACGAAGAACAATGCTAACCCTAACATATCTAAGATAACTACGTTGCTCGCCATCAAAAAGGCTTCAGTACGAGCAACGCATGAACAACGAGCATAAGCTTGTGCTGCCTAGATCGCAAGATGCGATCTAGGCAGCATGATGCTTACCGGTAGAAACCCTCGAGACGAAGGAGTTGGCGATGCGCCGAGATTGATTTGTGGTTGAACGTTGGTTGTTGTTTATTTCATAAACCCTAGATACATATTTATAGTCCAGGGGACTTTCTAATTTAGGCGTGCACCTAACCGTGCACGAGTAAAACTCTATCTTTTAACCTAAGATGCGATCTACTATATTACAGATACACGGGCAATCTAGCCCAAACTTTGCATAACATGCCGATTCACGTATTTCTTCCATGTATATTCTTTAAATCCATCTTGATCGCGGCCCACCTCTGACTCGGTCAAATCCTGGTGATAACAGGAGTTCGAAAGAAAAAGGCAAATAGCCAGAAATTAGGGGTCAAAAATAAATCCAGCAAAGGAAACTTTTATCGTACAAAGAGGCTGACATGTGGGACCCAGCCAGCAGCGTCCTCAACATTTCTAAGGTGGCAGGCAATGGAAAAAAGGCAAATAGCCAGAAATTAGGGGTCAAAAATAAATGCAACAATAGAAACTCTTATTGTTCATAGAGGCTGACATGTTGGACCCATGAGCCAGCAGGGCCCTCAACGTTTCAAAGGCGTCACGGGATCAAAAGAAAAGAACCAAGTAGTCATTAATTAGGTGTCAAAAATAAATCCAAGAAAGTAAATGTTTTACTTTTCATAGAGGCTGTCATATGGGACCCATGAGCCAGCAGCGTCCTCAACGTTTCTAAGGCGGCTGGGGATCGAAAAAAAAGCGAAGTAGCCATTAATTAGGGGTCAACAATAAATCCAAGAAAAGAAATGTTTATTGTTCTTAGAGGCTGACATGTGGGAGCTATGCGCCAGCAGCGTCCTCATCGTTTCAAAGGCGGTCGGGGATCCAAAGAAAAAGGCAAATAGCCAGAAATCAGGGGTAAAAAAATCCAAGAAAAGAAATATTATTGTTCATAGAGGCTGGCATGTGGGACCCATGAGCCAGCAGCGTCCACAATTTCAAAGGCGGCACAGGATCGAAAGAAAAAGGCAAGTGACCAAAAATCAGGGGGTAAAAAATCCAAGAAAAAAACTTTATTGTACATAGAGGATGACATGCGGGTCCCATGAGCCAACAACTTACTCGTCGTTTCAGAGGGCCGAGGCGGCATGAGATCGAAAGAAAAAGGAAAGTGACCAAATATCAGGAGCAAAAAATAATCCATGAAAAGAAACTTTCATTGTACATAGAGGATGACATAGGGTCCCATGTTGTATCTGATGTCTTAACGTTTCAAAGACGGCATGAGATCGAAAGAAAAAGGCAAGTGACCAAATATCAGGAGCCAAAAATAATCCAAGAAAAGAAACTTTTATTGTACCTTTGAGAGTCGGCATGAGATTGAAAGAAAAAGGCAAGTGACCAAATATCAGGAGCCAAAAACCTAGAAAAGAAACTTTTATTGTACATAGAGTATGACATGCGGGTCCCATGACGTGCAAAGCATCCTCAACGTTTCCAAGGCGGCGGGATCAAATGAAAAGGAAATAGCCAAAAAGCAAGAGGGTGAAAAATCGAAGAAAAGAAACTTTTATTGTTCATAGTGGATGACATGTGGCACCCATGAGGCAGCAGCATCCTCAACGTTTCCAAGCAGCAGGGGATCGAAAGAAAAAGGAAATAGCCAAAAATCAGAGCGTGAAAAATAATCCAAGAAAAGAAACTTTTATTTTACATAGAGGATGACATGTGGGTCCCATTTTGCAGCAGCGGTCTCAACGTTTCAAATGCGGCTTGAGATCAAAAGAAAACGAAAGTAGCCCGAAATTAGGGGGAATAAAACTCCAAGAAAAGAAAGTTTTTTGTACATAGAGGATGACATACGGGTCCCAAGGCGGCAGGGAACAAAAGAAAAGGAAATAGCCAAAAATCAGAGGGGTGAAAAAAATCCAAGAAAAAAGAAACTTTTAGAGTTCATAGTTCATAGAGGATGACATGCGGGTCCCATGAGGCAGCAGCGTCCTCAACGTTTCCAAGGCGGCACACAGGACCAAAAGAAAAAGGATGTACCCCTGCTGGGCCTTTTGATCAAAAAATAATCCAAGATAAGGAAGATATAAATTGGGGCTGCCTGGCCATCTGGGCCTTCTAACCTGCTGGACGTCTTTTGACTCGTACAATTTCAGCCCACTCCAAAACAAGAAAGTCCTATGCTTCGCAAAAACAAAACAAAAACAAGGAGATTCATATTAGTTCGTTTATGTAAAAATAAAGATTTAATTTATCTGTTTGCAATAGCTCAGAGCGAAATACACTTTTTATTGTCTTAAAATAATCAAGATATCACATGTTTCTTGTACGGGAGGCTGACATCGGGACCCATGAGCCAGCGTCGTCAAAGTTTTAAAGGCAGCAGGGGATCGAAAGAAAAATAAATCAAAAATCAGTTGGTAAAAAAATCGAAGAAAAGAAACATTTATCGTTCTGAGAGGATGACATGCGGGACCCATGAGCCAGCAGCATCCTCAACGTTTCCAAGGGAGCACGGGATCCAAAAAAAAGGCAAAATAGCCAGAAATTAGGGGTCAAAATAACTCCAAGAAAAGAAAGGTTTATCGTCCATAGAGGCTGACATGTGGGACCCATTAGCGAGCAGATTCTTCAACGTTCAAAGGCGGCAGGGGATCAAAAGAAAAAGGAAGTAGCCAGAAATTAGGTGTAAAAAATAACTCCAACAATGGAAACTTTTATTGTTCATAGAGGATGACATGCGGGACCCATGAGCCAGCAGCTTCCTCAACGTTTCAAAGGCGGCATGGGATCGAAAGAAAAAGGCAAGTGACCAAATATCAGGAGCCAAAAAAAATCCAAGAAAAGAAAGTTTTATAGTACATAGAGGATGACATGCGGGTCCCATTTTGCAGCAGCTGTATCACCGTTTGAGAGGCGGCAGGGGATCGAAAGAAAAAGGCAAGTGACCAAATATGAGGTGCCAAAAATAATCAAAGAAAAGAAAGTTTTCAACGTTTCAAAGGCGGCAGGGGATCAAAAGAAAAAGGAAGTAGGCCGTAAATAGTGGTCAAAAATAACTCAATGAAAGGAATGTTTTATTGTTCATAGAGGATGACATGCGGGACCCAAGCGCCCGGCAGCTTCCTCAACGTTTCAAAGGCGGCATGAGATCGAAAGAAAAAGGCAGGTGACCAAATATCAGGACCCGAAAATAATCCAAGAAAAGAAATTTACTGTACATAGAGGATGACATGTGGGACCCATTTTGCACAGGACCAAAAGAAAAATGAAGTAGCCAGAAATCAGGGGGTGAAAAAAATCCAAGAAAAGAAAGATTTCAATTGGGCTGCATCTGGACATCTGGGCCTTCGAACTATCCTGCTGGGCCTTTTGACTCGTACAATTTCAGCCCACTCCAAAACAGGAAAGTTCGGTTTTTTCTCAAAAAAAAACAGGAAAGTCCTATGCTTCGCAAAAACAAAAAACAAGGACACTCAACATATAAGTTTGTTTATGTAAAAATGAAGATTTAATTTATCCGTTTGCAATAGCTCAGAGCGAAATACACTGTTTATTGTCTGGAAAATAATCAAGATATCACATGTTTCTTGTACGGGGAGGCTGACATCGGGGACCCATGAGCCAGCAGCGTCGTCAACGTTTCAAAGGCGGCAGGCGATCGAAAATAAAATAAAAAACTAAAAATCAGTTGGTAAAAAAATCCAAGAAAATAAAACATTTATCGTTCTGAGAGGATGACATGCGGGACCCATGAAGCAGCAGCATCCTAACGTTTCCAAGGCGGCAGGGGATCAAAAGAAAAAAAAAGGAAATAGCCAGAAATTAATTAGGGGTAAAAAATAAATCCACCAAAGGAAACTTTTATTGTTCATAGAGGATGACATGTGGGACCGACCTGCCAACAGCGTCCTCATCGTTTCAAAGGGGGCAGGGGATCAAAAGAAAAAGGCAAATAGCCAGAAATTAGGGGTCAAAAATAACTCCAAGAAAGGAAACTTTTATTGTTCGTAGAGGATGACATGGGGGACCCATGAGCCAGCAGCTTACTCAACGTTTCAAAGGCGGCATGAGATCGAAAGAAAAAAACGCAAGTGACCAAATATGAGGTGCCAAAAATAATCCAAGATTTATTGTACATAGAGGATGACATGCGGGTCCCATTTTGCAGCAGCGGTCTCAATGTTTGAAATGCGGCTTGAGATCAAAAGAAAAAGAAAGTAGCTAGAAATTAGGGGGTCAAAAAAAATCCAAGAAAAGAAAGTTGATGGACATAGAGGTTGACATGCGGGTCCCATGTGCCAGCAGCTTACTCAACGTTTCAAAGGGGCCAGGGGATCAAAAGTAAAAGGCAAATAGCCAAAAATCAGAGGGTGAAAAAAATCCAAGAAAACAAACTTTTATAGCACATAGAGGATGACATGCGGGTCCCATGAGCCAGCAGGTTCCTCAACGTTTCAAACGTGGCATGATATCGAAAGAAAAAGGCAAGTGACGAAATATCAGGAGCCAAAAATAATTCAAGAAAAGAAACTTGATTGTACATAGAGGATGACATGCGGGTCCCATGTGTAAGCAGCTTACTCAACGTTTCCAAGGCGGCAGGGCATCAAAAGAAAAAAGGAAATAGACAAAAATCAGAGAGTGAAAAAAAACCATAGAAAATAAACTTTTATAGCACATAGAGGATGACATGCGGGTCCCATGAGCCAGCAGGTTCCTCAAAGTTTCAAACGTGGCATGAGATCGAAAGAAAAAAACGCAAGTGACCAAATATCAGGAGCCAAAAATAATCCAAGAAAAGAAAGTTTTATAGTACATAGAGGATGACATGCGGGTCCCATTTAGCACCAGGTTCCTCAACGTTTCAAACGTGGCATGAGATCGAAAGAAAAAGGCAAGTGACCAAATATCAGGAGCCAAAAATAATTCAAGAAAAGAAACTTGATTGTACATAGAGGATGACATGCGGGTCCCAATTAGCAGCAGCGGTATCACCGTTTGAGAGGCTGCACGGGATCGAAAGAAAAAGGCAAGTGACCAAATATCAGGAGCCAAAAATAATCCAAGAAAAGAAATTTTATTGTACGTAGAGGATGACATGCGGGTCCCATTTTGCAGCAGCGGTCTCAACGTTTCCAAGGCGGCACAGAACCAAAAGAAAAATGAAGTAGCCAGAAATCAGGGGGTGAAAAAAATCCAAGAAGAAAGATTTCAATTGGGCTGCATCTGGACATCTGGGCTTTCGAACTATCCTGCTTGGCCTTTTGACTCCTACAATTTCAGCCCACTCCAAAACAGGAAAGTTCAGAATTTTCTAAAAAAACAGGAAAGTCCTATGCTTCGCAAAGACAAAAAAACAAGGAGATTCAACATATAAGTTTGTTTATGTAAAAATAAATATTTAATTATCCGTTTGAAATAGTTCAGAGCGCAATACATTGTTTATTGTCTGCAAAATAATCAAGATATCATATGTTTCTTGTACGGGGAGGCTGACATCGGGGACCCATGAGCCAACAGCGTCGTCAACGTTTTAAAGGCGGCAGGGGATGGAAAGAAAAAATAAACCAAAAATCTGTTGGTAAAAAATCCAAGAAAAGAAACATTTTCATTCTGAGAGGATGACATGCGGGACCCATGAGGCAGCAGCATCCTCAGCGTTTATTGTTCATAGAGGTTGACATGTGGGACCCGTGAGCCAGCGGCGTCCTCAACGTTTTAAAGGCTGCAGGTGATTGAAAGAAAAAATAAGCCAAAAATCATTTGGTCAACAAAATCCAAGAAAATAAACATTTACCGTTCTGAGAGGATGACATGCGGGACCCATGAGGCAGCAGCATCCTCAACGATTCCAAGGCAGCAGGGGATCAAAGAAAAAAAAAGGAAATATCCAGAAATTAATTAGGGGTTCAAAAAAAATCCATCAAAGGAAACTTTTATTGTTCATAGAGGATGACTTGTGGGACCGACCTGCCAACAGCGTCCTCATCGTTTCAAAGGGGCAGGAGATCAAAAGAAAAAGGCAAATAGCCAGAAATTAGGGGTCAAAAATAACTCCAAGAAAGGAAACTTTTATTGTTCGTAGAGGGTGACATGCAGGACCCATGAGCCAGCAGATTACTCAACGTTTCAAAGGCGGATGAGATCGAAAGAAAAAGGCAAGTGACAAAATATCAGGAGCAAAAGATAATCCAAGAAAAGAAACTTTATTGTACATAGAGGATGACATGTGGGTCCCATTTAGCAGCAGCGGTATCACCGTTTGAGAGGCGGCAGGGGTTCAAAAGAAAAAAGTAATTGCCAAAAATCAGAGGGTGAAAAAAACCAAGAAAATGAACTTTTATAGTACATAGAGGATGACATGTGGGTCCCATGAGCCTGCAGGTTCCTCAACGTTTCAAACATGGCATGAGATCGAAAGAAAAAGGCAAGTGCCCAAATATGAGGTGCCAAAAAAAACTCCAAGAAAAGAAAGTTGATTGCTCATAGAGGATGACATGCGGGTCCCATTTAGCTGCAGCGGTCTCACTGTTTGAGAGGCGGCAGGGGATCGAAAGAAAAAGGCAAGTGAACGAATATGAGGTGCCAAAAATAATCCAAGAAAAGAAAGTTTTATAGTACATAGAGGATGACATGCGGGTCCCATTTAGCAGCAGCGGTATCACCGTTTGAGAGGCGGCAGGGGATCAAAAGAAAAAAGAAATTGCCAAAAATCAGAGGGTGAAAAAAAACCAAGAAAATGAACTTTTATAGTACATAGAGGATGACATGCGGGTCCCATGAGCCTGCAGGTTCCTCAACGTTTCAAACGTGGCATGAGATCGAAAGAAAAAGGCAAGTGAAAAAATATCAGGAGCCAAAAATAATTCAAGAAAATAAAGTTTTATAGTACATAGAGGATGACATGTGGGTCCCATTTAGCAGCAGCGGTATCACCGTTTGAGAGGCGGCAGGGGATCGAAAGAAAAAGGTAAGTGACCAAATATGAGGTGCCAAAAATAATTCAAGAAAAGAAAGTTTTATAGTACATAGAGGATGACATGCGGGTCCCATGAGCCTGCAGGTTCCTCAACGTTTGAAACGTGGCATGAGATCGAAAGAAAAAGGCAAGTGCCCAAATATGAGGTGCCAAAAAAAACTCCAAGAAAAGAAAGTTGATTGCTCATAGAGGATGACATGCGGGTCCCATTTAGCTGCAGCGGTCTCACTGTTTGAGAGGCGGCAGGGGATCGAAAGAAAAAGGCAAGTGACCAAATATCAGGAGCCAAAAATAATTCAAGAAAAGAAAGTTTTATAGTCCATAGAGGATGACATGCGGGTCCCATTTAGCAGCAGCGGTATCACCGTTTGAGAGGCGGCAGGGGATCGAAAGAAAAAGGCAAATGACCAAATATGAGGTGCCAAAAAAAATCCAAGAAAAGAAAGTTTTATAGTACATAGAGGATGACATGCGGGTCCCATTTAGCAGCAGCGGTATCACCATTTGAGAGGCGGCAGGGGATCGAAAGAAAAAGGCAAGTGACCAAATATGAGGTGCCAAAAAAATCCAAGAAAAGAAAGTTTTATAGTACATAGAGGATGACATGCGGGTCCCATTTAGCAGCAGCGGTATCACCGTTTGAGAGGCGGCAGGGATGCTAAAAAAAGGCAAGTGACCAAATATGAGGTGCCAAAAAAAACTCCAAGAAAAGAAAGTTGATTGCACATAGAGGATGACATGCGGGTCCCATTTAGCAGCAGCGGTCTCAACGTTTCCAAGGCGGCAAGGGATCAAAAGAAAAAGGAAGTAGCCAGAAATCAGGGGGTCAAAAAAAATCCAAGAATAGAAAGAATTTTGGTTCATAGAGGATGACATGCGGGACCCATGATCCTGCATCGTAAACGGCTCGATCGGAGAACGTTGAACGAGATGGCGCGATCGAGAAAAAAAACAATGCCAGAGAGGCTGCCATCTGGGCCCTACATCCCTCGGCGGTGCGGATTTGCGTTGACTCGGCCGGCGAACCCGAGATTTCGAGATGCACCACGTCCCGGGCCACCATACGCGATGTTTTGGCCGCTTTCGTCGGGCTAGGTGGCCTCAAAAACGAGAAAAAAAAGTTTTGACATGCACCACGGAGGGACCCAAAATCGTCGGCCATGGTACACCAGCAACCACGGCGCGACTTCAACTTCGTCGGCCATGGCAACTTTTCTTGTAGTGAATGAGGATGTATAAGACGTGGAACATCATCAAAAACTCGTCAGAAAACATATCTGACGAGAGAGCAATAGATGCGTTTGTTGCTGGAATCCGAAGGAAGGACTTCGTCGAGGATTTGGGAAGAACCAACCCGAAAACAATAGCAGCACTCATGGAAATAGCGAATTGCTACGCAGATGGAGAAGACGTTGTTCACAACAAACATCATAGGTCGCCTGAGGATGAGCGCAATCGAAACATTCAAAATAGACGATGATTCTCCCGCAGTTCTCAGATTATGATGCTCCCGGCCAAATATCGGCTGGTTTCCGAGGAAGTAGCGGAGATAATAGTCGGGATGATTATCAAAAAAGTGGTGAGCAGCGCAACGACTACAAGGACGGCTCCCGTCCAAACAGGCAAAATAATGGACCAAGGTTCCAAAGGCCGTATGTGTCACCCGAAGACCTCTTGAATGGACCATGCCAAATGCACTTCTTTCTCGATAATAACGGAAAGAGGCAGTCGGGGCATCTGCAGAAAGACTGCCAAACTTTCCTAGCACTACACAAATATGCAGGGCATACCAGTACGCAAGCAGTAAACAGAAACCCCCAGGGGCCAAGGAGTGAGATTCACCTTCCACCTCCTCCCGCAATCATGGACGAAAATCGGCACCAATTGCAATTGGCGGCAGCTCCACACCCGGGTCCTTATATCGACACTAATGGTGCAGTCTCGATGATTCAGAAGGCCAGGCCATCCAATAGAGCTCAAAAAGTAATTTCGCGACAAGTCTTCATGGCAGAAAAGATGCCTCCACCAACAATCGAGTACCTGAATTGGTCGGGACAGGACATTGGCTTCACGATAGCGGACCACCCGTAGTAAGTCCCTCGACCAGGACAATCAGCTTTGATCCTGCCAGCGGTGATTGCAGGATTCGACGTTTCACGGGTGTTCATAGATGGAGGAGGCAGTTTAAACCTTATGTATGCAGATACGTTGAGGAAGATGAATATATCCCTGGCAAACTTAACACCAACATACACGCGTTTCCATGGGATCACACCAGACAAGCCAAGTTACCCATTGGGAAAAATCAATCTCGACGTTCAGTTTGGAACCCGAGAGAATTACAAAAGAGAGAAGCTGGAGTTCGAAGTCGTGGATTTCCCATCACAGTACCATGCTTTACTGGGACGACCCGCGTATGCCAGGTTTTTGGCGGTACCACATTACACATACTTGTTGTGGAGACTCCCTGGACCCAATGGCCCAATCATAGTAAAAAAGGCAATTTCGCGCTAGCGGATAAGTGCGACAAGGACTTTCATCGACTGTCGGAAAATTTCGGGATGCAAGCAGAGTATATGGCGTCAAGGTTAACAACTGATTATGACGTGTTGCCAGATGGAGGGAGGCCGCTAAAGGAGCCAACCTTTGACACCACCAAAAATTCAAAGGAAGTGCAGATTCACCCAACAGATCCCAAAAAGATGACAGCTATCGCAACAAATATGGATCTCGCATAGGAAAGCGCGCTCATCGAGTTCCTCCGTGAGCGATGGGAAATCTTCGCATGATGCCCAGCATACATGCCAGGAGTACCCAGGGAACTCACCGAGCACCCTCTCAACTTGGATCCAATGGCTAGACCAATCAAACAACCTTTGCGGCGTTTTTCGGAAGCAAACCGCAAAGCTATGCTGTCAGAGATTAATCGACTCAGAGAAGCCGGATTTATCAAAGAGTTACACAGAGAGGCTACGTGGGTAGCTAACCCAGTGCTGGTCCCGAAGAAAAACACAGAGGTCCTTCGCATGTGCGTCGACTTCACATGTCTCAATAAACATTGTCCAAAGGATCACTTCCCCCTCCCAAGGATCGATCAAATTATCGACTCCACGCAGGTTGTGAACGTCTTTCCTTCCTGGACGCATATTCTGGTTATAACCAGATCTGATTAAAAGCAGAAGATGGGGTCAAAACAACTTTTATAACACCCTATGGCGTGTTCTGCTATAAAACAATGCCTTTCGGGTTAAAAAACGCGGGAGCAACATATCAACGGATGATGCAGAAGTGTCTTGCCGCACAGATTGGCAAGAACGTTCAAGTATACATTGATGATGTCATCATAACAACAAAGAAGGCGTCAACCTTGATCGAGGATCTCAAGGAAACTTTCGACAATCTCGATAAATTCTGCCTCAAGCTTAACCCGACGAAATTCTCTTGTGGCGTCCCTGCGGGAGAACTTCTCGGATTTCTGGTGTCAGCAAGAGGAATCGAGGCTAACCCGGAGAAAATTCAAGCCATTGTGACGATGCGGAAGCCAACAAATTAAAGGAAATACAACAGCTAACTGGGCGAGTCGCAGCTTTAAACAGATTTGTCGCCAGGCTGGGAGAAAAGGCGTTGCTGTTCTACGCCTTGATCAAGGAGGGAGAAAAGTTCGAGTGGAACGAAGAAGCAGACAGAGCTTTTGAGGACCTCAAGCGCACAATCTTGACACCACCAATATTGGTGGCGCCTGATACGTCGCAAACGTATCTATAATTTTTGATGTTCCATGGTTGTTTTACACCAATTACTATATGTTTTAATGGACTAACCTATTAATAGTAGCAAAAGTGCACAAGTTCTTGGTTTCAACTTTGTTGTGCAGGAAATAGGCAAATATGGAAGGAAATAGCTCATTATGGTGAAATCTGGAATTTCCTGGAATCTGTCCCCGCTGAACACTTTTCAAAGATCGCTTCGAAACTCCATCAAAACGATATCCAATGGAAAAGTCGTAAACTACGAAGTTGTAGAGAATTTCAAACCGAACAATTTGGACATCTTATTCATCCATAACGGACTACGGATACATCCGGCAGAGCAGAATTACTGCGGAGGTTTGTGCAGTCTCGGAACTCCGAAAGTTGGTGACGTATTTGACACAAACTCTTTCCATACCTGGATATTTCGGCCCAGCCACGAGTTGTGAGGCTCATGAAGGACATAAGGGAGTCCTAGGAAGGTTCTAGAGGTGCCCAAGAGCCCATGGATCAAAGAGGCATCCATCCCATGGCCTAGATTGCATATCCAACACTATATATTGATGGGAAACTGATACGTCTCAAACGTATCTATAATTTCTTATGTTCCATGCCTGTTTTATGATGATACACACATGTTTTATACATACTTTATGTCATATTTATGTATTTTCCGGCACTAACCTATTAACGAGATGCCGAAGAGCCAGTTGTTGTTTTCTGCTGTTTTTTGTTTCAGAAATCCTAGTAAGGAAATATTCTCGGAATATCTCTAAAAATAAGATTGTTTCTCTCTTTCCAGATTCCCCATGCACCAATAATGAATTTTTCAAAAAAGAATTTTCCTTGATGCATCGAGCTAGCCTGTGATATGATGTCAATTGAGGTATTTGCAGCAGGCCAAATAATGTTTAATCTGGGCCAACAACTAGAGCTGAATGGACATTTGAAGAATAGATGAACCAACGTTTCTTCCTCTCCAGAATTACACAATGGGCATGAGAAATTATTATCAATATTAATACCTCTCCTTCTTAGCATATTCCTAGTATTCAGTCTGTCTGCTAGTAGCAACCATGCAAAAAACTTTAGTTTTGGCCAAATTTTTGATTTCCATATCCACAAAAAAGGAGCTGGTGGTGTTATGTTTCGGAAACAATATCTGTAGAATTTTTTTGATGTAAATTTTTCTCCCCATTTATATTTCCATGTGTCATTCTCAGTAGTAATCTGCAAGTTTTCATTCATCACATCTTGTAATTGTTCCCAGTCATTGTATGCTTCAGGTGAAAGAGGCAAATGAAATAATTCCATAAGATCTGTAGTTGAACAAAACTCCATCACTGAACTGTCCTCCTTCATAGCATATGAATATAAGCAGGGATAGTTATATCTACGTCATCTTCATTAAGCATAATATCCTTTGTTATAGCAAGCCGGTGAGATTGACAACCTCACTGTCACGTTGGGGCAAAGTAATTTGGTTGTGTTGTGCAGGTTCCACGTTGGCGCCGGAATCCCTGGTATTGCGCCGCACTACACTCCGCCGCCATCAACCTTCAACGTGCTTCTTGGCTCCTACTGGTTCGATAAACCTTGGTTTCTTACTGAGGGAAACTTACGGCTGTACGCATCACACCTTCCACTTGGGGTTCCCAACGGTCGCGTGCTGAACGGAGAGACACACGTCAACTACGCGCCAGCAAGTAAATTTCCGGCGCCGTTGCCGGGGAGATCAAGACACGCTGCAAGGGGAGTCTCCACTTCCAATCTCTTTACTTTGTTTTTGTCTTGCTTTTATTTTATTTACTTCTTTGTTTGCTGCATTATATCAAAACACAAAAAAATTAGTTGCTAGTTTTACTTTATTTGCTATCTTGTTTGCCATATTAAAAACACACACAAAAAATTAGTTACTTGCATTTACTTTATTTTATTTCATCATGTTTCCTCTTAAGTTCACTCTAAAAGATATATATGTAGGAGAAGGATCTATAATTGGAAGAGATAATATAGAAGCATTTTTCACCCATGTTAGCATGGATGAAGATTTTGAAGATGTACCATTATTAAAAGCTGCTCCTACTTATGAAAGTGCTTCTGCCTGCTTAGTACACATGTTGGAAACTAGATTTATTAGTCTCAACCCCATGATACAACACATGTTTCTTACACTTTCTGTTATGGAGATGGGAGAAAAGAGAGATTTTGTTTTAAAAGTCCTTGTTAGAGAATTTAAAGAGGTAGCTAAAGAAGCTAGAAAAGTTTTCATTAAGCATAAGAGGCTTGGTTTGTTCACTGATTTTAAGAAAACACTTGAAAAGATGGACATGGATAGAATAAGGTACACTAATAACGTTAATGATGGTGGGGAGATTAAAGTACCGATACCTAGTAAGCTCCTAGGAATATATGAAGCTCTAGAAAATAATTATGCTTGGCTTGTCCCTGAAAATTTGTTTGATGAGAATAGCAAGCCTAAAACTAATGAAAAGGGAGCCTCTGAAACTTACATATGCAAAATACAATGCATGGTTGAGAAAACTCCAAACCCCGCTGTCAATGCTTCGTCTCCTGATGTTACTTGATACACACTTTCTGCGCCTAGCTGAAAGGCGTTAAAGAAAAGCGCTTATGGGAGACAACCCATAATTTTACTACAGCACTTTTGTTTTATATTTGAGTCTTGGAAGTTGTTACTACTGTAGCAACCTCTAGTTATCTTAATTTTGTTGCATTGTTGTGCCAAGTAAAGTCTTTGATAGTAAGGTTCATACTAGATTTGGATTGCTGGGCAGAAACAGATTTCTTGATGTCACGAATTTGAGCAGTAGTCTCTGTAGATAACTCAGAAAATTCTGCCAATTTACGTGAGTGATCCTCAGATATGTACGCAACTTTCATTCAATTTGAGCATTTTCATCTGAGCAAGTCTGGTGCACCTAAAAAATTCGTCTTTACGTACTGTTCTGTTTTGACAGATTCTGCCTTTTATTTCGCATTGCCTGTTTTGCTATGCTTGATGGATTTCTTTATTCCATTAACTTTCAATAGCTTTGTGCAATGTCCAGAAGTGTTAAGAATGATTATGTCACCTCTGAACATGTGAATTTTGATTATGCACT
This sequence comes from Lolium perenne, assembly GCF_019359855.2. Taxonomy (NCBI): domain Eukaryota; kingdom Viridiplantae; phylum Streptophyta; class Magnoliopsida; order Poales; family Poaceae; genus Lolium; species Lolium perenne. The sequence continues at coordinate 50,157,628 of NC_067244.2, forward strand.
AACCCTCTAATGAGTTGTTTTGAGTTTGGTGTGGAGGAAGTTTTCAACGATCAAGAGAGGAAGATGATACAATATGATCAAGGAGAGTGAAAGCTCTAAGCTTGGGGATGCCCCAGTGGTTCATCCCTGCATCTTTCAAGAAGACTCAAGCATCTAAGCTTGGGGATGCCCAAGGCATCCCCTTCTTCATCGACAACATTATCAGGTTCCTCTAATGAAACTATATTTTTATTCCATCACATCTTATGCGCTTTACTTGGAGCGTCTGTATGTTTCTGTTTTTTGTTTTGTTTGAATAAATTTGGATCCTAGCATTCATTGTGTGGGAGAGAGACATGCTCCGCTGTTGCATATGGACAAATATGTCCTTAGGCTTTACTCATAATGTTCACGGCGAAGGTTGAAACTGCTTCGTTAAATTGTTATATGGTTGGAAACGAGAAATGCTATATGTGGTAATTGGTATAATATCTTGAATAATGTGATACTTGGCAATTGTTGTGCTCATGTTTAAGCTCTTGCATCATATACTTTGCACCTATTAATGAAGAAATACATAGAGCTTGCTAAAATTTGGTTTGCATGATTGGTCTCTCTAAGGTCTAGATATTTTCTAGTAAGGGTCGAACAACAAGGAAGACGGTGTAGAGTCTTATAATGCTTACAATATGTCTTTTATGTGAGTTTTCCTGTACCGATTCAAACTTGTGTTTGTTTCAAATAACCTTGCTAGCCTAAGCCTTGTATTGAGAGGGAATACTTCTCATGCATCCAAAATCCTTGAGCCAAACACTATGCCACTTGTGTCCACCATACCTACCTACTACATGGTATTTCTCCGCCATTCCAAAGTAAATTGCTTGAGTGCTATCTTTAAACACTTCAAAAGTTATTACCTCTTATTTGTGTCAATGTTTTATAGCTCATGAGGAAGTATGTGGTGTTTATCTTTCAATCTTGTTGGGCAACTTTCACCAATGGACTAGTGGCTTCATCCGCTTATCCAATAATTTTGCAAAAAGAGCTGGCAATGGGATTCCCAGTCCCAAATTAACTAACCTTCATAATTTTACAAAAAAATAGACACTCCTCCATGGTATGTGATTGTTGGACGGCACCCGAGGATTCGGTTAGCCATGGCTTGAGAAAGCAAAGGTGGGGAGGAGTGTCATCTAAATAAAACTAAAATAAAAAGGCACTCCTTCATGGTATGAGATTGTTGGCAGGCACCCGAGGATTCGGTTAGCCATGGTTTGTGAAAGCAAGGTTGGAAGGAGTGCCACCCAAAAATAAAAATGTTTCATGGGAGCCGCTCTTTGAAGGTTTGTCTGGCAAGGGGGTTAGAGTGCCCACTACCATTCGTTGACAACAACAAACACCTCTGAAAACTTTACTTTTATGCTCTCTTTATGTTTTCAAAATAAAAGCTCTAGCACAAATATAGCAATCAATGCTTCCCTCTGCGAAGGGCCATTCTTCTACTTTTATGTTGAGTCAGTTTACCCATTTCTCTCCATCTTAAGAAACAAACACTTGTGTTAACTGTGCATTGATTCTTACATACTTGCTTATTGCACTTATTATATTACTTTATGTTGACAATATCCATGAGATATACATGTTACAAGTTGAAAGCAACCGCTGAAACTTAATCTTCCTTTGTGTTTCTTCAATGCCTCTACTATGAATTTATTGTTTTATGAGTTAACTCTTATGCAAGACTTATTGATGCTTGTCTTGAAAGTACTATTCATGAAAAGTCTTTGTTATATGATTCAATTGTTTACTCATTTTATTTACCATTGCTTCGAATCGCTGCATTCATTACATGTGCTTACAATAGTATGATCAAGATTATGATAGCATGTCACTTCAGAAATTATCTTTGTTATCGTTTACCTACTCGGGACGAGTAGGAACTAAGCTTGGGGATGCTTGATACGTCTCAAACGTATCTATAATTTCTTATGTTCCATGCTTGTCTTATGATGATACACACATGTTTTATACATACTTTATGTCATATTTATGCATTTTCCGGCACTAACCTATTAACGAGATGCCGAAGAGCCAGTTGCTGTTTTCTGCTGTTTTTGGTTTCAGAAATCCTAGTAAGGAAATATTCTCGGAATTGGACGAAATCAACGCCCAGGATCTTATTTTTCCATGAAGCTTCCAGAAGTCCGGAGGAGATACGAAGTGGGGCGACGAGGCGGCCACACAACAGGGCGGCGCGGCCCAAGCCCTGGCCGCGCCGGCCTAGCGTGTGGGCCCCTCGCGTCGCCCCCTGACCTACCCTTCCGCCTACATAAGCCTTCGTCGAGAATAGTTCCAGTACCGAGAGCCACGATACGGAAAACCTTCCAGAGACGCCGCCGCCACCAATCCCATCTCGGGGGATTCAGGAGATCGCCTCCGGCACCCTGCCGGAGAGGGGAATCATCTCCCGAAGGACTCTTCACCGCCATGGTCGCCTCCGGAGTGATGAGTGAGTAGTTCACCCCTGGACTATGGGTCCATAGCAGTAGCTAGATGGTTGTCTTCTCCTAATTGTGCTATCATTGTTGGATCTTGTGAGCTGCCTAACATGATCAAGATCATCTATTTGTAATGCTACATGTTGTGTTTGTTGGGATCCGATGAATAGTGAATGCTATGTTATGTTGATTATCAATCTATTATCTATGTGTTGTTTATGATCTTGCATGCTCTCCGTTATTAGTAGAGGCTCTGGCCAAGTCGTTACTTGTAACTCCAAGAGGGAGTATTTATGCTCGATAGTGGGTTCATGCCTCCATTAAATCTGGGACAGTGACAGGAAGTTCTAAGGTTGTGGATGTGCTGTTGCCACTAGGGATAAAACATCAATGCTATGTCTAAGGATGTATTTGTTGATTACATTACGCACCATACTTAATGCAATTGTCTGTTGTTTGCAACTTAATACTGGATGGGGTTCGGATGATAACCTGAAGGTGGACTTTTTAGGCATAGATGCATGCTGGATAGCGGTCTATGTACTTTGTCGTAATGCCCAATTGAATTCCACAATATTCATCATAACATGTATGTGCATGGTCATGCCCTCTTTATTTTTCAATTGCCCAACTGTAATTTGTTCACCCAACATGCTATTTATCTTACGGAGAGACACCTCTAGTGAACTGTGGACCCCGGTCCATTCTGTTGCATCGAATACAATCTACTGCAATACTCGTTCTACTGTTCTCTCCAAACATCATCATCCACACTATACATCTAATCCTTTATTACAGCAAGCCGGTGAGATTGACAACCTCACTGTCACGTTGGGGCAAAGTAATTTGGTTGTGTTGTGCAGGTTCCACGTTGGCGCCGGAATCCCTGGTGTTGCGCCGCACTACACTCCACCGCCATCAACCTTCAACGTGCTTCTTGGCTCCTACTGGTTCGACAAACCTTGGTTTCTTACCGAGGGAAACTTACTGCTGTACGCATCACACCTTCCACTTGGGGTTCCCAACGGTCGCGTGCTGAACGGAGAGACACACGTCAACTACGCGCCAGCAGAAACCCTATTTTTGGAGGCCCCCAAGCATTGTCACGAAAATCCTCCTCCTTGGCAGCAGTCAAGGAGGTGGAATCACTCATCTAGACCAGCACCAACTCAAGGAAGAAGAAGGCTAAGGGGCGGCGCGCCCCCATGATGCCGGCGGCGGGGAAGGAGTCCCCCGCGCCGCTGCCGGCGCCGCCCACGCCTCCGCCTCCCGGCGCTCCTCGCTGAGCCCTCCAACGTCTTCACCGCCATCTCCATCACCAACTCCTCATTGTATTCAGTGGTCCATCCTCTCACAAACCTCTGTACCGCCCTATGTAAACATGGTGTTTGATGCTATAAGTTATAATCCTATGATCTATGTCATGTTGCCATAGTTTATTTGTTCATTTATTGATTGGTTGTTTCTCTTTGGTTCATTAGAGTTGTATGTTGATATGTTACCGTCCTTGGTGCCCATTATATTTGTGCACGCATGGATCAAGCACCATAGGGTTGGTAGTACTTGTATACTAGAAGGGGGAAGTTCTGCCGGAGTGACAGAAACCTGAGGACGCGAACCGGATAGTTGCATGTATGGGAGTAAGAGGACCATTTACTTAAGGCTATGGTTGGGGAAACCTTAATGCTTGCTAGTATTTACGGATGTTTGCTAGCAAGCCAATCATATAGTACTTGTAATCCCGGAGGGAGAGCATGTATATTTAGCCTCTCCTACATAGAAAGCTGCATTGAAGACATTGAACCCAAGATCTTCACTAATTGATCTTGCACAAAGTCACCACTATTACCACCTCCTTTCCACACTCATGGTACTGTTAGTTTAGTTTGTTTTATTGTTGTAGCACTAACATTTATTCCGTGTATTTTATTGTTCTGCAAAGTCACCTCTCATACCCGTTATCGCTCTAGTTTTATTTCCTAGATATTGCAAACGCTTAGTGTGCGTAGAGTTGTATCAGTGGTTGATAGAACTTGAGAGAATGTTTATCCTACCTTTAGCTCCTCGTTGGGTTCGACACTCTTACTTATCGAAAAGGCTACACGCGATCCCCTATACTTGTGGGTTATCAAGACCTTTTCTGGCGCCGTTGCCGGGGAGCCATAGCGTAGGTGAATATTTTTGTGTGCACCTGTTTGCTTTATCTCTAAATAGTTTTACTTCATGTACCTAGTTGTTCTCTATCTCTTGTATGGATAGGGAATGCGAATTACAAAAAAAATTAGTTGTACTTCTTATATAAAAAATAAAAAAATTGTTTTCAGAAAAGAAAAGTGATTGGAAAGATGAGTAATGGTGAAGTGGGGGTCGACCTTGAACACTTGTGTTCATGCCTGCGAAACCAAAACAATTCTTTCCATGGAAGCTTTTCATTAAAAACTTGTAAATAGTGTATATAGTGTATATAGTGTACATATCCCGCTGTAAATAGAATGTGTAGATAACCCCTAGTTTGTTATGCAAGTTTGTCACTATGCTGCCTAGAAAACAGATTTCCTGTGCTCCACTGTAGAAAATTTTAAAAATCACCATAACGTGATCTTGATCTGAAATTTCTTGAATGCATAGTAGTGCTTGCTGTCTAACTTTCGTTAGTTCTGACTTTTCTTATTTGAGGTACGTAGACAGATCTAATAATTCAATCTTTACGGACTGATTCTGTTGAGACAGATTTCCTGTGTTGTGCTGCAAAAATTCATGAAAAATCTCAGTATGGCATTTTGATCTGAAATTTTTTTGTGCATAGACCTGAGGTTATGATCTGTCTTTCATTAATCATGAGTTTTTCGATTTGAGCTACGTAACTATCTCATTGAGTGACATCTTTAGAGAGTGTTCAGTTTTGACAGATTTCTATTCTCTTTGTTTAAATATTGTACTTAGGATTCAAAAGTTTCCTTCGTTTTCGACGTACGATTGAAATAATAAGAAACCTCAGTGTTACAGTGGCTAAATATTTGATAGATTTTATAGAAATTAGGAATACTTGAACACTTGTGGATTTTATTTAATGAGTACTAACCTACTAATGAGTTTTGTGAAGCTTTATGTGGATGCAGTTTCTAAGTTCCAATCAATATGGTGATATGAGATGAGCAAGAGGACGCAAGAGCTCAAGCTTGGGGATGTGTAGATGGATCCCAAGAGAATATTCAAGAAGATGCAAATATCTAAGCTTGGGGATGCCCAAGGCATCCCCCTATTCATCAACCAACATGAGGTTGTCTCCTTCAAACTCAATATTACCCATCCACATGTAAGCATTGTATATAGTTGCTTTTATTATCTTTGGTTTTATCCTATTTAGTTTTATTAGGTTCTTTATTTGGTTCTTGTTTCTTTGTCAGTTTCACTTATAATTGGAAAACAACAAAAAAAGGAGGGTTTGAGAGCTCCATCAAATAATCATGCCCATCTTAAATGGCTATAAAGAAAGAGCTTTATGGGAGACAACCCAATATGTTTATATTTCTGTTATTTACTGCTTTGATGAGTCTTGGAAGTCATTACTACTGTAATGACCTCTCCTTATCATGTTTGTTTTATTTTTGTGCCAAGAATTTCCTCTAATGGTAAGAAAGTGGTATTTGGGGGATTTGCAATCTTGTTTACTGTTTCTGGTTCGTCACGAGAAAAATCGCCAAAAATCACCAGAACGTAAGTTTGAGCTTCCAATTTACGAGCATCTTCCCCAGGTATTTATCTAACTTTCATTAGTTTAGAGTTTTTCGAGTTACACAGCGTAACTATTTTTAAAAAATCAATTTTTACGAACTGTTCTGTTTTGACAAATTCTTGCACTGTTTTGCATTTGCATCTTTTTGCCCACCTTTTTGAGTTCTCTTGGTCAAAGAACCTTATTTAAGTTGTGCTACAGTAGCTAATGCTTATTAAAATGCTTTTCATATGTCATACTGAACTTTGTAGATTTGATTAATATTATCATTGCACTAACGCTGCTAATGAGATTTGTGTGAGTTTTGTATGAAGGAAGTTTTCAAGTGTAGGAAAGAAGAATGATGAGATGAGATGAAGAATGGATAAAAGCTCAAGCTTGGGGATGCCCATGTCACCCCAAGATATATTCAAGAAGTACAAGCATCAAAGCTTGGGGATGCCCAAGGCATCCCCTTCTTCATCAATAAAAATATCAGGTCCTGTTTCTGTTCACTATATTTTATTGCTTCATATACTATGTGTTATTCTTGGAGCGTCTTTATTTTCTGTTGTGTATTTTATTTTCAATAAATTGGGCACCATCATACCATGTTTGTTTGGGAGAGAAACACGCTCCGTTTTAATTGTATGAACACTCTAGTTTTCACTCTTATTGTTCAACGAGCGTTTTATTTTTGCTAGTACTGCGTTTAGCTCTGGTTTTTCACTCCTATTTTGTTCAGAGCTTGTTAGTATGCTTCAGTTATATATGATTAGCTCTCTGATCTTTAATGAATATTATAAATGAGAGTTGTTTCAAATAAGTTGATTGGTGTTGGATACGAGTAAAAAGGTTTCATATTAATAGTGATGCAAATGGAAGATCTCCTCTGATGTTTCAATTGGGTTGAATTGATCATTTAGTTTAGACTTTTAATATCACCATATGCTTTAATTAATAAGTTTTGTCGCTATGCATGATTATGACCATTATTGCTCTCTTAGTTGGTCGCTATCTTTCTTTTTGCTAGCCTTCATTCTGTACTGAGTATGATCTCTACTCGTGCATCCAACCACCAAAAACCAAAATATGCCAAAAGTGTCCACCATACCTACCTATATCTGGTATTTCACCGCCACTCCAAGTAAATTTACATGTGCTACCTTTAAAACCTTCAAAATAATTCCTTGTTTTTGCAACACATAGCTCATGGGAAAGTAGCCTAAAAAAATATTGTGGTGAGGAATATGTCACTTATGTATCTTAGTTCTTGTAAGTTGCTTGTTGTGTGGCAACCATGCTGACATGGGGACACCATCATCATATTTTTGATAAATATCATGTGAGTTACTATGCGTGTCCGTCTTGTCTGAAGTAAAGGAGATAACCATAATAAAAGGTTAGAGTATGCATATTGTTAGAGAAGAACATTGGGCCGCTAACCAAAGCCATGTTTACATGGTGGAAGTTTCAGCATGGACATTAAAACCTCAAAAATCTCTTATGAGAAATTTATGTTGCCAAAAGCTTTAAGCTTAAAGAGGAGTCCATTTATCTGTTATCCGTGTTGTCCCGGTATGGATGTCTAAGTTGAGAATAATCAAAAGCAAGAAATCCAATGCGAACTTTCTCCTTAGACCTTTGTACAGGTGGCATGAAGGTACCCCTTTGTGAAACTTGGTTGAAACATATGTCATGCGATGATAATCCATGGAAATCCGAGCTAATTAGGACAAGGTGCGGGCACTATTAGTATTCGATGCATGAGGCTTGCAACTTATAGAAAGTTTTATACATAACCTATATTACTTATTGCTACCGTTGACACAATTCCCTTTCTTAAAATTTTATATCTCTATGTTTTCAAAATAAAAAGCTCTAGCACATGTTTAATATCTGCTTCCCTCTGCGAAGGGTCATTCTTTTACTTTTATGTTGAGTCTTCATCTTCTAAGTTTTATGCACCGTCTTATGAGAGCATAGTTGTCATTCTTAGTTCTATGTGCATGGTCCCAAAATTATTATTGATTGAATCATGAATGTGTTATTACTTGTTCTTAAATTATTTGTATCTAGTCATCCTTTGAACTTTGAAGGTGCATGTCACCTCAAAAATTATTCTTTTTATCACTTACCTACTCGAGGACGAGCAGGAGTTAAGCTTGGGGATGTTGATACGTCGCAAACGTACCTATAATTTTTGATGTTCCATGTTTGTTTTACACCAATTACTATATGTTTTAAGGGACTAACCTATTAATAGTTGCAAAAATGCACAAGTTTTTGGTTTCAACTTTGTTGTGCAGGAAATAGGCAAATATGGAAGGAAATAGCTCATTATGGTGAAATCTGGAATTTCCCGGAATCTGTCTCTGCTGAACACTTTTCAAAGATCGCTTCGAAACTCTATCAAAACGATGTCCAATGGAAAAGTCGTAAACTATAAAGTTGTAGATAATTTCAAACCGAACAATTTGGACATCTTATTCGTCCAGAACGGACAACGGATGCATCCGGCAGAGCAGAATTACTGCGGAGGTTCGTGCAGTCTCGGGACTCCGAAAGTTGGTGACGTATTTGACACAAACTCTTTCCATACCTGGATATTTCGGCCCAGACACGAATTGGCCCACGCCTCCACCGGCGCCGCCCACACCTCCACCTCCCGGCGCTCCTCGCTGAGCCCTCCAACGTCTTCACCGCCATCTCCATCACCAACTCCTCATTGTATTCAGTGGTCCATCCTCTCACAAACCTATGTACCGCCCTATGTAAACATGGTGTTTGATGCTACAAGTTATAATTCTATGATCTATGTCATGTTGCCATAGTTTATTTGTTCATTGATTGTTCTCTTTGGTTCATTAGAGTTGTATGTTGATATGTTACCGTCCTTGGTGCCCATTATATTTGTGCGCGCATGGATCAAGCACCATAGGGTTGGTAGTACTTGTATACTAGAAGGGGGAAGTTCTGCCGGAGTGACAGAAACCTGAGGACGCGAACCGGATAGTTGCATATATGGGAGTAAGAGGACCATTTACTTAAGGCTATGGTTGGGGAAACCTTAATGCTTGCTAGTATTTACGGATGTTTGCTAGCAAGCCAATCATATAGTACTTGTAATCCCGGAGGGAGAGCATGTATATTTAGCCTCTCCTACATAGAAAGCTGCATCGAAGACATTGAACCCAAGATCTTCACTAATTGATCTTGGACAAAGCCACCACTATTACCACCGCCTTTCCACACTCATCGTACTGTTAGTTTAGTTTGTTTTATTGCTGTAGCACTAACATTTATTCCGTGTATTTTATTATTCTGCAAAGTCACCTCTCATACCCGTTATCGCTCTAGTTTTATTTCCTAGATATTGCAAACGCTTAGTGTGCGTAGAGTTGTATCAGTGGTTGATAGAACTTGAGAGAATGTTTATCCTACCTTTAGCTCCTCGTTGGGTTCGACACTCTTACTTACCGAAAAGGCTACACGCGATCCCCTATACTTGTGGGTTATCAGCGCCCAAGGAAAAGGAACCTCTCATGTTATATATCGCAGCCACGCCTCAGGTGGTTAGTACAATACTTGTGGTCGAAAGAGAAGAAGAAGGAAAACTCCATGGAGTCCAGCGGTCGGTATACTTCATCAGCGAAGTTTTATCGCCTTCAAAACAACGGTACCCGCAGTACCAAAAGTTAGCATATGGAGTGTTCACAAGCGCAAGGAAACTACGACACTATTTCTTGGCACATCCGATAATAGTGGTCAACGAGGCGCCTTTGTCCAATATATTAAACAACCCGAAAGCTACGGGTCGTGTCTCCCTTTGGGGAATAGAGCTTTCCCCTCGGGACATCACGTATGAGAAAAGAAAAGCAATAAAGTCGCAGATCTTACTAGACTTCGTCACAGAGTGGATGGAGCTACAAAATACAGGACCCCCAGATTTGTCGAGAACCTGGACTATGAACTTTGACGGGTCCAAAAGGCTACAAGGAGCGGGAGCAGGCGTGATATTAGTGTCACCTCAAGGAGATAAGTTGAAATATGTGATGCGGATGACGTTTCCCAATGCGTCTAACAATGAGGCGGAGTATGAAGCACTCATACATGGGATGAAGATGGCAAAAGCATGCGGTGCAACTCGGTTAAAAATCTTCGGTGACTCCCAACTCGTGGCTCAACAGGTGATGAACCAATGCGACGCATTCAATGATAGCATGATAGCATACAAGGAGGTATACAATGAACTCGAGAAACTCTTTGATGGGTGCGAGGTGAATCACATCAGTAGACTCAGCAACGACGAAGCCGATGTTTTGGCAAACATCGGGTCGCAGTGCTTAGCAATACCACCCAGCGTATTTTGGGAGGAAATAACTGAAAGGTCAACCAAGGCGAAGAAACAGCCAGAGAAGAAGGAGAAGCTTGAAAAATACTCAGGGGCTCCAGCAGGATCAAAAGCAAGCGCCATGGGAGAAGAGGAATCACACGAGGTAATGGTAGTACAAGTTCCTTGGATGCAGGTTTCCGTAGCATACATCCAAAGGAAAGAAATACCCGAAGATCCGGTAGAAGCCAGGCGAGTTATTTGACGATCAAAAGCCTTTACTGTGGTCAAGGGATAGCTGTATAAAAGGAGTATATCGGCAGTATTGCAGAGATGCGTTACACCCGAAGAAGGAAGATTAATTCTAAAGGATGTGCACGAGGGAGTGTGTGGACACCACGCAAGCAGTCGAGCTATAGAAGCCAAGGTTTTCAGAGCAGGATTCTACTAGCTAACAGCAATAGAAGATGCAAAGGACATAGTGCGGACCTGTGATGCGTGCCAAAGGTTTGCAGCAAAACCTCATTCTCTGGCTGCAGAGTTGATGCCAATACCATTGGCATGGCCTTTTGCTCAATGGGGTCTTGATATGGTGGGAAAATTGCATAAGGCATGGCCAGGAGGATACGAGTATATGCTCGTAGCTGTCGACAAATTTACTAAGTGGATTGAGGCAAAGCCGATAAATTCGCCAGATGCAGCATCGGCGGTCAGTTTCATCAAAAGTATCGTTTTTCGATTTGGAGTTCCTCACAGTATCGTCACAGACAATGGCAGCAACTTCACCTCCAAGGAATTCAAGGCATATTGCGCAGAGGTAGGCATCAAGCCTACACTTTGCATCAGTTGCGCACCCTCAGACCAATGGTCAAGTCGAGAAAGCGAACGGGATCATCTGCAACGGCATCAAGAAACGTCTGCTAACACCATTGGAAAAAGCTCCACACATCTAGCCAGAAGAACTGCCTAGCGTATTATGGAGTATACGGACAACACCCAACACATCGACACAAGAAACTCCGTTTTTTCTAGTCCATGGAGCTGAGGCAGTGCTTCCGATAGAAGTAGAACACAATTCTCCGAGAGTGGCGGAATATGATAAAAAAAACTTCAAGAAAGGCATTGGAGAATGATGTCGATGCACTCGACGAAGCTCGAGACGAAGTACTGTCACGAGTCACCAAGTACCAACAAGATCTGAAAAACTATCATAGTCGATGTCTGCGACCAAGATCCTTCCAAGTTGGAGACCTGGTTCTTCGGCTCACGCAAGATAGCCATGAAAAATTCGAGTCTCCGTGGCTAGGCCCGTACATCGTCACTGAAGTAATCGAAGGAGGAGCATACAGAATAAAGGACAAGAAGACAGGGATAGCAGAGCCAAACCCCTGGAACGTGGCGTAGCTTAGGCGTTTTTTACGCTTAAGTCGAAAAATAGTTATGCATGTAAACATACAATGTACTGAAAAGCCCGCGAGTTTTCAGACGCACTCTTTTCCTTTCGGGGCACCGAGTGGGGCTGAAAGGTTTTTAATGAGGCGGGCTCGCGGTGCTACAATATAGTAAAGATATTGGTGATATACATCTTTTTCTTCGACAGGCTCGGGGGCTTGCAGCCCACAGATTCAATATACAAATCTTCATAATATACAACTTACAAGTTATTTGCCTTGGTTACAACACCTCGCGAGTAATAAGTGTACATATGCCTATCAAAATACTCGGGGGCTAGAGAAGGAAGAAAAACAAATACATACAGCTCTCGCAATATACATACTTCTCGCAATATATAAGATATGTTTTACAGGAAAAATCGGCAGAAGATATTCATTTCATATAAGATCATCTATTCGCACCCTTTCGCCTTCCACAGGAGCATCCATGGAATCAGCATAATGACCCTCGGAGAAATACTCAGTGTCCATACGAAGAAGATCCGCAATCATTTCCTCGGCTACAGGTGTCACCTCGTCATTGATCTTGTCGATGTTTCTCCTTTGCTTCTTCAATTTGGCATGACAAAGCTCAACAGTGTTGGACATGTCCAACTTCGGGTGGTAGATCTGTAACATGATCATGGCAAATCTAGCACCAGCAAGCAATTGCACCTTCACAAAACCATGGATTTGATCCACATCTTTGAACTTATTCATCAGTTCAAGAAGTGTTTTTTGGTTGAGGATTCCGAGGAAACATGGCATTGTAAACTCTGGCCAGAGTCCTGGCGCAAAATTCAAGGTACTCCCGCACCTGACCAGCTCGATCCTGGAATCGCACAATTTGTCGGGTCCGGTCTGGGGAATCCCAGAAGCTAGAGTTGTTTTCACGGGAAGGCGAAGAAGAACTTCAGATTTCGCATCGACACGTTGATCTTCGGCAGTAGCATCCAAGAAGGAGCCTATTCAGAGCAAGAACTACAGTAAGAATAGAATGATTTGCACACGAAAAAAGAAAATGGGGAACACAAAGAAAGGAACTTACCCGCCATATCGAGACTAGCGTCAGTCAGCAGGTCAAGCATATAACTTTCTCGAGAAGCAGCTTGTAAGGCTTCAGCAACCGCAGATTCTTTCAACTTCAAAGACGCCTGAGCTTGCTGGAGAGCTATGTTTTCCCGTTCAGAAGATTTGCGGGACTGTTCCATGACAGTAAGGGATTGTTTCTTCAAGGTTTGGAGTTGTTGTCGAAGTTCAGCCAGTTCTGATTGATCCAAGTTAGCACATGAAAAATAGTCCAGACAAACGTCGTCAGGGGTCCGTTTCAATCGAGATGTAGTAGGAGAAGCAGATCATGGTCCAGCAGTCTCAGAATAGTTGTCAAAAAATCAACTGGAAGAAAGGAAAAGTGGACATCAATTACCAAACGAGAGTTTCTCCTTTTCCATTCATAAATTGAAATATTTAAATAGGGGAAGATCCATTACAAAATATCGACTCCTAGTGAGTCAGCAGAGGCAGCCGTATATCATAATGATATCGACATCTACCAAAAGAAGAAAAACAAGTGAAGGAGTGGGATGGTCTACTTGACCTCCGGCTTGGCAGAACTGGAGGAGGCAGCTGGCTTGTATCCGAGGAAGGAGAGGATCTTCTTCGAGTGCGACTTGGCAGCATTAATCAAGGATTTCCACTTCTCCTTGTTCATCCTCTTCATTTCACCATGTCAACACTCGGATGTTTAATTCCAGATGCCTATTATGTCGTACATCGCAATCCCAGGAATATTGTTTTTGCGAGACATAATAGATTGATATCACAGAACAGCATTCATTACAAACCATAATTGTCTTACATCAAGGGATCACATGATCCAGTCTTACAATAATAGTTGATCTAATGATCAATTACAAAACACATAGCGGAAGAAACGAAGTAGCGGTCCATCTGTTCCACAGGCAACGCTTGACGTCAGGAGTAGTCCTAGTTATCATAGACGTCCTACTGTCCGTCTTCCTGGTAGTGGTGCTCCTCTTCATAGTATGGCCATTTGAATAGCCAGGGACAAAGCCATGAGTACTTTTAAAGAACTCGCAAACTATCACTAATATAAGTACTAATATCTCTAATGGATTCTAAGCTCTAGGTTCATTTGCACAAAGCCAGTTTTATTTCATAAACACTTTAATAGTAAAAGACTCTTTATTTGTCAAAACCTACTCAAGTTGGAAACTTAGTGTCATTCCCACAACTCTGTTGTGATTCAAGTCAAAGTCACACTTCAAGTTCAAGTCACAAGTCACCAGTCACATATCACATTTTGAAAATTTCTGATGACGGAACAGTATGGCCTTTCCAACTGTCCATGACCGCGGACGTGGCTATTCGAATAGTTTAACACTCTGCAGAGGTCGTACACTTGTGCCACAATAATTGCAATAATCCGTCAGGGGTAACTGGCCCTGATTTATCACACTCAGTGTGCGGACTACCAATCATAACCTTTCATTTACATACCCTAGTACAGGCACCTCTCCCTATGAGTTTGGCCTCCCAGCCATGGCAAACCTCCATCCTGGGAACTGCAATGGGTTTGGGTCGGACATTCATCTCATTTCACGTCATTTCACTTTTCACGGAGGCAGCCTTGGCATAACCCCTATGACGCTTGTTCAGAGGGAACCCATACTAAAATACATAAGTTTCCAGTTAAGCCCTACCCAGATTCAGGTATTCTGGGGGTACTTAAGAATTGGAATGGTATCGCATCCGAAGCCAACCGTCAGTTTTTGTCAAAGAGTCACCTTGTTCACCAAAAGTCATATTCACCTTCAAAACTTTCAATAGAATGACTCATCATTCTAAGATTTTCAAAGTCATTTGATTCACAAGTTCCCATCTAGAGTAGTCAATTTTAGTTTAGCACTAGCAACTAATCATGAGGGGTGCCAACTAACTTGTAGCTCTCTAGGCTAACTTTGATGTTCTTGTACTACTCCATATCTAGACCAAAGTTAACTATAAAAGTAAGCCTTGATAATCAAAGTAAAAGCTTTGAAAGATAAAAACTTGGGCTTGGAAAGTAAAACACAAAGTAGTATGGTATTGGTGCCTTGCTCAAGTAGAGCTTGCATTAGGGTAGCTTGCAAGAGTTTAGCTTGCTCAAGGTAATATCTTGTATTGGTAATAGCTTGCCTTGGTTGGTACAGTTGTCAAAGTGGTCCTCTTCTTCTTCGTAGATGACCTCTTCTTCTTCGTAGTCTCCGGGACTAGCGTCTATAAACGGATACGAGGATACAATCACCAAACAATGCTTATGTACTAGACTTAACACTCAAAGGGATCACACAAGCTGATCTAGCATCACAACATTATTCGCATGGTGGTTGACTTGGTTTCCTTTTAAGAAAAAAATAATTTCCTCTCATTGCAATCTTTATTAGGGTTTCTATTTATTTTCTTTGAGAAATAAATTCCTCTCATTGAATCTTATTAAGATTTAATCTCCTCAAATAATAAGTATGAGATCATGTTGACCAAAGTCAACACTTCATATTTACCATTTGGGAAAAAGATTTAAATGAGATACTATATCTCATACCATTTAATTTCTACTTTGGAAAGATTTAATATCTCAAGTAATAACATATGGGGTCATGAAGACATGTGTCATCACCTCACATTGAATTACTTGTGAAAGTGATTTAAATGAGATGCTACACATCATAGATTTGAAAAACTAAACTTGAAGTAATTTAAATGGGCTAGAAATGGCCACATCGCCACTATTTGAATCTAGCCCATGATCATATGAAGCAACCATTCCATGTTTTTGCACAAACAATTATAGTTTTTGAAATATGAATTATGAAGTTGGAATCATCTCAAAATTCATTATGGTTGATTTTTAATAATTGTTTGAAATCTGAAAATCTACTGCCTTGTTATTTTCATTGCAAGTGATCTATAAAGAACTAGGGTTTGAAGCCAATGGGGTTGGATAGAGAATTTTATAAGCTTTTCAGAAATATAAAGTTCATAAATTTTGGCTCAGTGGATTTTGTTTTATTCAAATTTGAAACAAGCACCAGTATTGAAATTTAAAGGAAAAGATTAAATCGAATTTGAATTAAATGGGCGCGCGGGAAAGTGAAATGGGCCAGAGAGAGGGAGAAAGAGAAAGGCCCGGCCCAGCTACGCGTCTCGCGCACAGCGGGCCGCCTGATGACCGACAAGTATAGGGGGTGTATCGTAGTATTTTCGATAAGTAAGAATGTCGATCCCAACAAGGAACAGAAGGTGTTGACAAGTAGTTTCGATGAAGGATTCACTGTAAATGCTCACAGACAAGTATTCAGGGGGTTTTGATGTAACAGGTGAATAAAGTACGAGTAAGTAAAGTGCGAGAGTAACAATTGCAGCGAGTGGCCCAATCCTTTTTAGCACAAAGGACAAGCCGGGTTGTTTACTTATAATGACCAAACGTTCTCGAGGACACACGGGATTTTAGTCTAGTGCTTTCGCTACATATGGCTAATTAATCTTCATTGTTATGATAAGTGTTGTGTGGGTGAACCTATGCTAATGTACCGCCCTTCCTAGGACTAATACATACTTGTGATTATACCCCTTGCAAGCATCCGCAACTACAAGAAAGTAATTAAGAATAAATCTAACCACAGCCTTAAACTCTGAGATCCTGCTATCCCTCCTGCATCGATATACCAACGGGGGTTTAGGTTTCTGTCACTCCGGCAACCCCGCAATTAGCAAACGAATACAAGATGCATTCCCCTAGGCCCATAAAGGTGAAGTGTCATGTAGTCGACGTTCACATGACACCACTAGAAGAATAACACCACAACTTAAATATCATAACATTGAATATTATTCAACCATAGTTCACTACTAGCATTTAGACTTCACCCATGTCCTCAAGAACTAAACGAACTACTCACGAGACATCATATGGAACATGATCAGAGGTGATATGATGATGAATAATAATCTGAACATAAACCTTGGTTCAATGGTTTCACTCAATAGCATCAATAACAAGTAGAGATCAATACCGGGAGAGTTTCCCCTATCAAACAATCAAGATCAAACCCAAATTGCTACGGCGGTGACGATGTCCAGCGGTGGAGACGGCGGTGATGATGGTGGAGATGATGATGATGGTGATGGAGATGATGTCCAGCTCGATGACGGTGGCGATGGCGTCGATTTCCCCCTCCGGGAGGGAATTTCCCCGGCGGATCTCAGCCGCCAGAGAGCTCTTTTCTCTCTGGTGTTCTCCGCCCCGCAGAGGCGGCTGTAACTCTTCGTGAGGTACCCTATGTGGCTTAGGTCTTCGGGACGAAGGATTTCGCAAAGAAAAGGAGGCGAAAGGGTCTGTGGGGCCCCCTCACCACCAGGTGGCGCGGCCAGGCCATGGGCCGCGCCGGCCTGTGGTCTGGGCCCACCTTGGCTCCTCTCGGCTCCCCCTTCTGGCTTCCTTCGTCATCTGGAAAAATAGGATTTTTGGTATAATTTCCTTCCACAGTTGATCTTCCGAAATATTGCGTTCTGACGGTGCTTTTTCCAGCAGAATCCTGGCTCCGGTGCTCGATCCTCCAATAATGATGAAACATGCAAAATAGATGAAATAACATAAGTATTGTGTCCAAATATGAAATATATCAATGAATAACAGCAAATTATGATACAAAATAGTGATGCAATTTGGACGTATCAACTCCCCCCAAGCTTAGACTTCGCTTGTCCCCAAGCGAAACTGAACTCGGTAAACAGGACCACATGTTTATGGAGTGAAGAGTCGATAAATAAAATACGGACAAGAAGCATCATATTCATTCACACAAGACATTCTAGTAAACAACTTCCTCATATAACTCAACTTGAAACAAGTATAAGGTAATCACAAATAAAGGTGCATAAGAAATCATAGTTGGTGATGGCAAACTTCGTTCTTGGTCAGAGAACAATTGACAGGTTATACTTATCTATCGAGCAATGCTCTCATGTTAAAATCTATATTGCACAACTTGCATACTCAATCATAATAGTCTCCTCATGATCATTGATAACTTGCAAAGCTATATTTATTCAGATAAAACTTGTACTAAACAAGGAAAAGTAAAAGACATGATGAAGTAAATCACAATATAATGGTTTGATCACAACTACTCAAATGCTTGCTTGAGATGGAGGGAAATAGGTTTACTGACTCAACATAAAGTAAAAGACAGGCCCTTCGCAGAGGGAAGCAGGGATTAAATCATGTGCTAGAGCTTTTTCATTTTTGAAACCATATAAAGAGAATAAAAGTAATATTTTGAGAGGTGTTTGTTGTTGTCAACGACTGGTAGCGGGTACTCTAACCCCCTTGCCAGACAAACCTTCAAAGAGCGGCTCCCATTTTATTTTCATTTTGTGTGGCACCCCTTCCAACCTTTCTTTCACAAACCATGGCTAACCGAATCCTCGGGTGCCTGCCAACAATCTCATACCATGAAGGAGTGCCTTTTTATTTTAGTTTTATTATGATGACACTCCCCCCAACCTTTGCTTACACAAGCCATGGCTAACCGAATCCTTCGGGTGCCGTCCATCAATCACATACCATGGAGGAGTGTCTATTTAAGTTAATTAGTTTGGGACTGGGAATCCCATTGCCAGCTCTTTTTGCAAAATTATTGGATAAGTGGATGAAGCCACTAGTCCATTGGTGAAAGTTGCCCAACAAGATTGAAAGATAAAACACCACATACTTCCTCATGAGCTATAAAACATTGACACAAATAAGAGATAGTAAATTTTGAATTGTTTAAAGGTAGCACATGAAGTATTTACTTGGAATGGCAGAAAATACCATGTAGTAGGTAGATATGGTGGACACAAATGGCATAGGTTTGGGTTAAGGTTTGGATGCACGAGAAGTATTCCCTCTCAGTACAGGTCTTTGGCTAGCAAGGTTAATTAGCAAGCATAAGAGTTGAAGGAAACAAACAAATATACATGTGATAGAAACAATCATGCATCTTCCTTGTAAGCACAAACAATTTTAACTTCAAAATAATAAGCTATGAGCTAACATGAAAGAAAGAGAATGAAACAACTACATGTATTTCTCTTTTCTACTTAAACCTCAAAGTGTTGTTGCTATTGACCAATGCTAAGTTTGCCAAAACCAAATAGATTTATTCAATGCTCCCAAAGTGATACCGATACTAACAACAAGGTAAATCATATAATAGAGATTGCAAACTAAAATAAGATGTGCAATATGTAAATGATAAGACTTCTCATTAATATTCCATAACGATAACTCACACCAAGGGATACATAGATAACCAACTAAAGGAGAGATACTTCCAAACTGCAACCCATCTTATATGATAACTTCCCTACTCATGATATGACACTACTTGACAGTAAAAAGTAAAAGGTAGTGATGATGTGATACCGCGGCACTCCCCCAAGCTTGGAACAAACCAAGGGGATGCCAATACCGATGATGAATTACTCCTTCGGCGATGGTGGTGATGAACTCCCGTCATCAAACTTCCAAGGAAGAGGCTCTCCATCAAGAAACGACATCTTGGTCTCAGGGATCCTGAAACTAGCAGCACGGCTTATGTATTTAAACCTGTTTTCATACTCACAGTTCTGATTCTGAATGTCATAGAGTTGTGCTAGGAGCTTGTTGGTGGTGTCGTGAAGTGAGAGGATGTCGCCCCAAAGCTTTGCAGTTTCCTTCTCGTGTTCAGCAATGAGTTCAGACACAATCTTGTGGAAGATATCCACCTCACGCTCAGCCATCTTCTTGTATTTGAAGACCTCTTGTTCTAACTTCTCCATCCTGTCTTCCAAGCTTCCTTCTCCTTTAGGACCCTGGACATCCTTGATCTGCAGTTCTCCCTCAACGAGCAGCAACTCCTTGGGGTGCATCCTCATCTCCTCCATGTACAAGTTGCCAACATCCTTGCAGGAGCTGTCCTTCGGAGTTTCCGACGAAGACATGATGGCTCTAGATCCGAAACAAATCCTGGCAGAAACAGCTCGAAACAAAACACGCCGAGAAAATGATATACGGACCTCCAAGGTCCGGGGGATTATATAGCAAAAATTTTCACGACAAAAGGAAAGTACCAGATCGAACCAGAGTCGGAAAGGGGCGACGAGGCGGCCAACTCATAGGGCGGCGCGGCCTGGCTGGGGCCCACGCCGGCCTATGAGGGCACGCCCTCGTGCGTCTACTCCACTCCGTTTCGATCTCGTAATTTTTCATATTTTCCAAAAACAGCAAAAATATTGTTCGGAAAGTAAATTGCGAACTTTTCATTACCAGTACTGTTACCTATTCAAAGTCGAGTTCTGGTGGACTATCAATTTGCTCTTTGATGAAAGCCTCCGGTCTTTCCACTCGAATAATATCAACATCAACATTATAGGAATCACCTGAGATATAATGCTTGAGTCTTTTTCCATTCACCACTTGTGTAGCATTGCCTTGGAGAGAACTAATTTTGATTGCTCCTGAACGATACACCTCCTCAACGACATATGGTCCTTCCCATTTCGAGAGTAATTTCCCTGCAAAGAATCTGAGACGAGACCGATACAATAGGATTTTATCCCCAATATTAAATTCTCTTTTGATAATCCTTCTATCATGCCATTTCTTAACTTTCTCTTTAAAGAGTTTAGCATTTTCATAAGCTTCACTTCTCCATTCATCTACAGAACTCAATTGCAACAACCTCTTATTACCGGCAAGTTTAGGATCTTTATTTAATTCTCTAACAGCCCAATAAGCTTTGTGCTCTAGTTCTAAAGGTAAATGACAAGCTTTTCCATAAACCATTTTATAAGGTGACATTCCCATGGGATTTTTATAAGTAGTTCTATAAGCCCAAAGTGCATCCTTCAGTTTACTAGCCCAATTCTTTCTAGTTTTATTAACAGTCTTTTGCAAGATAGATTTAATCTCTCTATTTGATAATTCTACTTGCCCACTAGTTTGAGGATGATAAGCGGAAGCAATTCTATGATTAATACCATATCTAGCAAGAGTTTTTCTAAAACCACTATGAATAAAATGCGAACCTCCATCAGTTATAATATATCTAGGAACTCCAAATCTAGGAAAAATAATATCTAAAAGCATTCTTAAAGAGGTCTCACCATCAGCACTTTTTGTAGGTATGGCTTCCACCCATTTAGTAACATAATCAACAGCAACAAGTATATGAGTGTTACCTTCTGAAGAGGGAAAAGGTCCCATGAAGTCAAATCCCCAACAATCAAACGGTTCAATAACAAGAGTATAATTCATAGGCATTTCATTGCGTCTAGAGATATTACCAACCCTTTGGCATTCATCACAAGATAAAATAAACTTTCTCACATCCTTGAAGAGAGTTGGCCAATAAAAACCTGATTGTAGAACCTTTTGCGCGGTTCTTTCTCCGGCGTGATGTCCTCCATAAGCACTACCATGACATTTACTCAATATCTCTTGTTGTTCATATTCGGGAACGCATCTTCGCAGAATACCATTCACTCCTTCTTTATATAAATGTGGGTCATCCCAGAAATAATGCCTCAAGTCATAAAATAATTTCCTCCTTTGCTGAGCTGAAAAGGTTGGAGGCAAGTACTTGGAAATAATAAAGTTAGCATAATCAGCATACCAAGGACTGTCTCGCGAACTCACCTTTATTGCAGCCAATTGTTCATTTGGAAAACTATCATTAACAGGTACAGGATCAGAAGCAATATTTTCCAGTCTAGACAAATTATCAGCAACAGGATTATCAGCACCTTTCCTATCTACAATATGTAAATCAAATTCTTGCAACAGAAGTACCCATCTAATAAGCCTTGGCTTAGCATCTTTCTTTTGCATAAGGTATCTGATTGCAGCATGATCGGTATGAATAGTAACTTTTGAATCAACAATATAGGATCTAAACTTATCACAAGCAAAAACTACAGCTAACAATTCCTTTTCAGTAGTAGCATAATTTCTTTGAGCAGCATCAAGAGTTTTACTAGCATAATGAATAACATTCAATTTTTTATTTACCCGCTGTCCAAGAACAGCGCCTACAGCAAAATCACTAGCATCACACATAATTTCAAATGGTAAGTTCCAATCAGGAGGTTCAAATATAGGAGCGGTTGTTAAGGCTTTCTTTAGAGTTTCAAAAGCTTCCTTGCAATCATCATCAAAAACAAAAGGTACATCTTTTTGAAGAAGATTAGTAAGAGGCTTTGAAATCTTGGAGAAATCTTTAATAAACCTCCTATAAAACCCAGCATGACCAAGAACACTACGAATACCTTTAACATCCCTAGGATAGGGCATCTTTTCAATTGCTTCAACTTTAGCTCTATCAACTTCAATACCTCTTTCGGAAATTTTATGTCCCAATACAATTCCTTCATTAACCATAAAGTGTCATTTCTCCCAATTAAGAACAAGGTTAGTTTCTTCACATCTCTGCAAAACTTTATCAAGGTTCCGCAAGCAATTATCAAAAGAATTCCCATAGACAGAAAAATCATCCATGAATACCTCTACAATACTCTCGCAAAAGCCATGAAAAATAGCAGACATGCATCTTTGAAAAGTAGCAGGAGCATTACATAAACCAAAAGGCATACGTCTATAAGCATAAGTTCCATAAGGACAAGTGAAAGTGGTTTTCTCTTGATCCTTAGTTTTAACTGCAATTTGTGAAAATCCAGAATAACCATCAAGAAAGCAAAAATGAGTATTTTTAGATAACCTTTCTAACATTTGATCAATAAAAGGCAAAGGGTAATGATCTTTCTTAGTAACCTTATTAACTTTTCGATAATCAATGCACATTCTATACCCTACAACTACTCTTTGAGGTATGAGCTCATCATTATCATTAGGCACAACAGTCATTCCTCCTTTCTTAGGAACACAATGCACAGGACTAACCCATCTACTATCAGCAATAGGATATATAATACCAGCTTCAAGAAGTCGTAATACCTCATTTCTTACCACATCCTTCATCTTAGGAATTAGACGACGCTGAGGTTCAACAACAGGCTTCGCATCATCTTCCATATTAATGGCATGTTGGCAAATAGAGGGAGAAATCCCCTTCAAGTCATAAAGAGTGTAGCCAATAGCGCCTCGGTGTTTCTTCAATATTTCCAATAACCTTTCTTCTTCAAACTCTGTAAGCTTAGAACTAATAATAACAGGATATATTTTTTTATCATCAATATGAGCATATTTAAGATTATCGGGCAAAGGCTTTAAATCAAAGACAGGATCTTCCTTTGGTGGCGGTGTTGTACCCAGATCTTCCACCGGTAAATCATGCTTGAGAATAGGTTGGCGAAGAAAAATTTTCTCAAGCTCATCTCTTTCTTTCCTGAAAACTTCACTCTCGCTATTCTCCAAATGTTGCTGCAAAGGATTAGTAGGAACAAGAACAATAGATGCACACTGTTCCATTTTAAAATCTTCATTAGGCAAATCAGCTTTATAAGGAGTTTTGGTAAATTTAGAGAAGTTAAACTCATAAGATTCACCAGCAAATTTAGTCAAAATTTTCTCTTTCTTGCAATCTATAATAGCTCCACAAGTATTTAGAAAAGGTCTACCAAAAATGATAGGACAATAATCACTAGCAGCAGAACCAAGTACCAAAAAGTCAGCAGGATATTTAATCTTACCGCATAGAACTTCCACATCTCGAACAATACCAATTGGAGAAATAGTTTCTCTATTAGCCAGCTGAATAACCACATCAATATCTTCAAGTTCACAAGAACCAATTTCGTGCATAATCTCCGTGTAAAGCTCATAAGGAATAGCACTAACACTTGCACCAATATCACATAAACCATAATAACAATGATCACCAATTCTAACAGATAGCATAGGAACACTAGCTTGTTTGGGTTTATTAGGATGTGAAACAATATTAGAAGCATCTTCATAGAAAATAATATGACCTTCCTCCAAATTTTCAGTCACAAGATCTTTAATTATTGCAACAGCTGGTTCAACTTTTATTTGTTCTTCAGGTTCTATAGGTTTCTTTTCACTTTTATGAACCGCACTATTTATAACAGAGTACTCCTTCATTTTAGCAGGGAAAGGAGTTTTTTCAATATAAGCTTCAGGAATAACATGATCAACAGTTTCAACTACAACGCATTTATTAATAGATGAATCAATTTTATCTTTATACGGTTCATGATACTTATCAAAATTCTTCTTAGGCAATTCATAATGAGAGGCAAAAGCTTTATAAAGATTTGCAGCAACTTGAGAATCAAGACCATAAGTAGCACTCATATTACGAAATTTATCAGTATCCATAAAAGCTTCAATGCATTTGTAATCATAATTTATACCTGATTCTCTATCTTTGTCAATCTCCCATCCTTCAGTATTTTCCTGGATCCGATTAAGAAGGTCCCTTTTAAACTCTTCCTTATTACGCGTGAATGATCCAGAACAAGAAGTATCCAGCAAGGTCTTGTCTTCAAAAGAAAGTCTTGCATAGAAATTATCAATAATAACATTACCAGGAAGCTCATGAATGGGGCATTTGAGCATTAAAGACTTCAATCTCCCCCAAGCTTGGGCAATACTCTCTCCATCATGAGGCCAAAAATTATATATGCGATTCCGATCCTTGTGAATTTCACTTGGAGGATAGAACTTAGAATAAAACCGGGGCACAATATCATTCCATTCAAGAGAATCCCCATTATCCAGTAATTTATACCAATGCGCCGCTTTACCAGACAGCGATATAGAGAATAGTTTCTTCCTCAGTTCATCCATAGCAATACCTGCACACTTGAATAAACCGCATAATTCATGCAAGAACAGTAAATGATCTCCAGAGTGGACAGTTCCATCCCCTGTATAACGGTTATTCACTACGCGTTCAATAATTTTCATAGGTATTTTGTATGGTATCTCTTCCTCACCTGGCGCCTCATCCACTACCTTTGCAGTAGTAGCGGATTTCCCAAATAAACATTCAAAAGGAGAACTCTCCATAATGAATTATGGCAGCAGGCGGAAATAAAATCAGCACAAACAGTAGAAGTTTCCCTTACCAATTCCACTTACCAATAGCGCTTCACTCCCCGGCAACGGCGCTAGAAAATAGTCTTGATGACCCACAAGTATAGGGGGTGTATCGTAGTATTTTCGATAAGTAAGAATGTCGATCCCAACGAGGAGCAGAAGGTGTTGACAAGCAGTTTCGATGAAGGATTCACTGTAAATTCTCACAGACAAGTATTCAGGGGGTTTTGATGTAACAGGTGAATAAAGTACGAGTAAGTAAAGTGCGAGAGTAACAATTGCAGCGAGTGGCCCAATCCTTTTTAGCACAAAGGACAAGCCGGGTTGTTTACTTATAATGACCAAACGTTCTCGAGGACACACGGGATTTTAGTCTAGTGCTTTCGCTACATACGGCTAATTAATCTTCATTGTTATGATAAGTGTTGTGTGGGTGAACCTATGCTAATGTACCGCCCTTCCTAGGACTAATACATACTTGTGATTATACCCCTTGCAAGCATCCGCAACTACAAGAAAGTAATTAAGAATAAATCTAACCACAGCCTTAAACTCTGAGATCCTGCTATCCCTCCTGCATCGATATACCAACGGGGGTTTAGGTTTCTGTCACTCCGGCAACCCCGCAATTAGCAAACGAATACAAGATGCATTCCCCTAGGCCCATAAAGGTGAAGTGTCATGTAGTCGATGTTCACATGACACCACTAGAAGAATAACACCACAACTTAAATATCATAACATTGAATATTATTCAACCATAGTTCACTACTAGCATTTAGACTTCACCCATGTCCTCAAGGACTAAACGAACTACTCACGAGACATCATATGGAACATGATCAGAGGTGATATGATGATGAATAACAATCTGAACATAAACCTTGGTTCAATGGTTTCACTCAATAGCATCAATAACAAGTAGAGATCAATACCGGGAGAGTTTCCCCTATCAAACAATCAAGATCAAACCCAAATTGCTACGGCGGTGACGATGTCCAGCGGTGGAGACGGCGGTGATGATGGTGGAGATGATGATGGTGATGGAGATGATGTCCAGCTCGATGACGGTGACGATGGCGTCGATTTCCCCCTCCGGGAGGGAATTTCCCCGGCGGATCTCAGCCGCCGGAGAGCTCTTTTCTCTCTGGTGTTCTCCGCCCCGCAGAGGCGGCTGTAACTCTTCGTGAGGTACCCTCTGTGGCTTACGTCTTCGGGACGAAGGATTTCGCGAAGAAAAGGAGGCGAAAGGCTCTGTGGGGCCCCCTCACCACCAGGTGGCGCGGCCAGGCCATGGGCCGCGCCGGCCTGTGGTCTTGGCCCACCTTGGCTCCTCTCGGCTCCCCCTTCTGGCTTCCTTCGTCATCTGGAAAAATAGGATTTTTGGTATAATTTCCTTCCACAGTTGATCTTCCGAAATATTGCGTTCTGACGGTGCTTTTTCCTGCAGAATCCTGGCTCCGGTGCTCGATCCTCCAATAATAATGATGAAACATGCAAAATAGATGAAATAACATAAGTATTGTGTCCAAATATGAAATATATAAATGAATAACAGCAAATTATGATACAAAATAGTGATGCAATTTGGACGTATCACCGCCTGACAAGGGGTCCCACATGTCAGTGTGTTATAATCGCCGAAGCGGTACGCGTGAATGGGGGCCGTAGGATTAGACCCCGACCGGACGGCGCAAGTCGTCGTCGTCTCCGACGAGACCGTACCCTGGCCACGGCGGACCTAGGGGGTCGACGGCTCATCTGAGCTCCGGCGATCGTCGGTGTTGCCAGTGTTCGACGTGGAAGACGATGGTGAGGCGAACGAGGGTCGTGGCGGCTCCAGGGGTGCTCGGGATCGACGGCGAGTTTGCAGGGTGCTGGCGGGGCTCTGGCAAGAAATTGGGGCTGCTCCGATGATAATGTGGATGGGGAGGTGGTCGAGGAGAGCGAGAAGAAGGAGGGGAGTGAGGTGGTGTGAAGAAACTGCAAGGGGGAGGCTCCATTTATAGGATCGCGAGGTGGCCGAGGGGGTGCGGGCAGGTGGATGGTGGCGACGGTGCTAGGGGTCGCTAGAGGTCAATGGAGTGGGTGCATCCTATTGGCAACGTCAAGGCGGTCCTAACGCGCGTCATTGTGCAGCAGGGGATGGACGGAGTAGCTCGGGCGACGTCGTCGTCCTCATAGTACCGTGGCGGCGATTGTCGATGGTGACGGCGGCTACAGGGCTAGCGCGGGCAGGTGAGCGTCTCTGGGAGCTTCCTGGTGTCGTGGCGAGGCTACTGGCGAGAGGAGAGGGCGAGGGGAAGTCTGAGGCGACGGGACGAGGCAGTGTACTGGCGCGTCCAGGAACATGTCTATGCGCGTCCAGGCGTGTCGGGGCGTGTCTGGGCGCGTCGCGTTCTGGACGGTGCACGTCTCCTCTTCGACCAGGGCGGGTACAGGCGTGTACAGTGGGGTGAGGTAAGCCTGTTTGACAAGGTGAGGTCAACCCGAGTAAAGAGAAAGGGAGAGTTGGCATGGTGGTGACATAGGTGCTCGGCATGGCCATGTTCTGGTCAATGTCGTCATGGTACTGTGGTGCAAAGAGCAGGGTTTGGTCCAGGGGAGGAAGAAGTACAATGATGATCACCAACGGTCTCTGGTTTAGGCTAATACACAATGGTTAAAAGAGAGAATGGAGTTGGTAGATTGGTGCACATCAAGTGCTCGACCAAATGGCCGCATGAACAAAATATTTGAATTTTGGCAAACTTTTGTATGGTTGTGATTCAAATAAGGTTAGTCCTCTGTTGGTGGTGTTGGTTTGCAAAAATGGGTGGTTTTGTGAAAATCCAAAATGGATAAGATCTTAAATCTGATTTGGTGTTGCAACTTTGCTTGATTAGATTAAGAACTTGAGAAAGAGTTTGGAAGGTTGGTCTTCACCATTTGGTTCACCTTGATGAGGTCTTGGATGAGGTGTAAAGAGTTGAGAAGGTGTAAGAGCAAGATCCATATCCCGTGTTTTGTGTGTTTGATAACAACACTCGAACAATTCTAACCGTGCACAAAGTTTGTCATTGATAGGTTTGCAAGATGCACGGTACCCTCGCCGAACACATTATGATCAGAAGACCGAAGCGTAGTTCTTAGGGTTTCTGGTTTTGTGTGTGTGTCGCGAGGTAACATGGTCGCCATCATCACCACCGACGCCTCTCCATCAACCAGCCATGTTTCCCCCATCCATGTGTGAGTAATTCCCCCGCTGTAGGCCGAAGGGGATGGTAGGGATTGGATGAGATTGGTCATGTAATAGCATAAGATTGTTAGGGCATAGTGCCTAGTGTACGTAATTGGTACTTTGATGATATTGTTGCAACTTGTTATGCTTAATGCTTGTCACTAGGGCCCGAGTGCCATGATCTCAGATCTGAACATGTTATTGTTTCATCATGATATTCATTGTTTATGGTCTTACCTGCAAGTTGTATACACATGTCGCTGTCCGGAACCAATGGCCCCGAAGTGACAGAAATCGGGACAACCGGAGGGGATGGTAGTGATGTGAGGATCACATGTGTTCACGGAGTGTTAATGCTTTGCTCCGGTACTCTATTAAAAGGAGTACCTTAATATCCAGTAGATTCCCTTGAGGCCCGGCTACCACCGGCTGGTAGGACAAAAGATGTTGTGCAAGTTTCTCATTGCGAGCACGTACGACTATAATTGGAACACATGCCTATTGATTGCTTTGTACTTGGACACCGTTTTATTATTATCTGCAAATGCCCTGCTATGATTGTTACATGAGTTTTTCTCATCCATGCAACGCCCGTCATCCGTCCCCGTGCCTACAGTATTTTAATCCTGCTGTTTACTAAAATCACTACTGCTGTCTCTGTTACTCTGCTGCTGTTATTTCACTACTGCTACTGCTATAAAACTGTTACTACTGATAAACTCTTGCGAGCAAGTCTGTTTCCAGGTGCAGCTGAATTGACAACTCCGCTGTTAAGGCTTTCAAGTAATCTTTGTCTCCCCTTGTGTCGAATCAATAAATTGGGTTATACTACCCGCGAAGACTGCTGCGATCCCCTATACTTGTGGGTCATCAAGACTGTTTTCTGGCGCCGTTGCCGGGGAGCATAGCTTTATTTGGAAGTTCACTTGGATTGATATTGTTCGCTACAAATTCTCCATCATGGGTAAACCTCGCGATTCTAAAGTCGCCATATTACCATCCACTACAAGAAAAGGTACAACTCTGAGTACCTCTGCTACTCTTGATTCACCATCTGTGATAAGTCAACTTGTTTCACCGCCACAAGCTTCGCTTGGTGGTACTTCTGCTGAATCTGAAAATTCTCATAATATTGATAATGTTTCTGCTGTGCTTGATGATAGTGGTTCATTGGGATCCTTTCTAGATGCTACAATTGCTAGGTCTAGACAAATTGAAAATGCTGAAACTCCTAATGAAAATGCCACTACACCTGTTAATTCACCTGAACTTGATTATTCTAGTGATGATCCTGATGAAGATTATGTGGAGCTTAATGATGATTTTATTAATAGATGCAATGCTACTGCTGATGCAAGAAAAATTAAAAAGTTTCTCACACAATATACGGTTAGACATAAGCTATCACCTGATCCTAAATTTGCCACATCTCCTATATGCATTAAGGATAAAGATTATGATTTTTCTCTTGATCTATCTCATATAGCTATTGTAGAGAAAGCACCTTTCTGTGGTACTGAAAAAGAAAGTGTTGTAGAGCACATGATTGAACTTTCTTCTATGAGTAGCTTGTTTTCTGATGATGACAAGATGCGTACTTACTTTGTCATTAAAAATTTTCCTTTCTCATTAAAGGATGATGCTAAAACTTGGTATAATAATTTGCCTCCTGGTTCTATTAAAAGTCCAACTGATTTGCGTGATGTTTTCTTTCGAAAATACTTTCCTGCTAGTGCTCAACATATTGCTCTACAGAAAATTTATAGGTTTGACCAGGGAGATGAAGAGAAATTGCCTGAGGCGTGGGCAAGATTTTGTTCTCTTATCAGAACTCGACCTGGACATGATTTAGAAAAGAATGATCTACTCGATATATTTTATAGTGGACTAACCATTGAATCTAGAGCATATTTGGATAGTTGTGCTGGTTGTGTTTTCAGGAAAAGAACCTGCATTTAAGTTTGAAGAATTATTGGCTAGAATAAGCCGGAATCATGATGATTGGAATACACCTGAACCAACTCCAACGCCAATATTGAAGAAGAGGGGTTTAATTGAATTGAATGATGAAGATATGAGGGAAGCCAAGAAGTCTCTCAAGGAGAAAGGTATTAAATCCGAAGATGTGAAGAATCTACCTCCCATAGAAGATATATGTGAGATAATTCCCCCTTCATCCATGATCGAGGTAAACTCCCTTCAACGCTTTACTAGGGAAGATATTCCGTATTCAAAACCTCCTGCTCAATGCTTAGATGAGTTTGATAATTATATTGTTAAGCAAGAAAATTTTAATATGAGAGTAGAGAATCATCTAATGGAAAATTCTCAAGCTATTAGCAATTTGCATGATATTGTGGAGAGAACCTCCAATGACGTTAAGATGCTTGTTAAACATTTTCAAATGATTCAAACTCAAATTGATCAACTCACTAAAGTACAAAATAACTTGCTAAATAATAATTCTAAAGAGAAACATGCTTATGAAGTAACAACTAGAGGTGGTATCTCTACCCAGGATCCTCTATATCCTGAAGGGCATCTGATACGTCTCCGACGTATCGATAATTTCTTATGTTCCATGCCACATTATTGATGATATCTACATGTTTTATGCATACTTTATGTCATTATTATGCGTTTTCCGGAACTAACCTATTGACGAGATGCCGAAGGGCCAGTTGCTGTTTTCTGCTGTTTTTGGTTTCAGAAATCCTAGTAAGGAAATATTCTCGGAATCAGACGAAATCAACGCCCAGCATCCTATTTTTCCACGAAGCTTCCAGAACACCCGAGAGTCGCCAGAGGGGGGGCCACATGGGCCCAGGAGGGTGGCCGGCACGGCCCAGGCCCTGGCCGCGCCGCCTTACCCCCTCACCGCCTCTTCGACCCTCCGACTCCACCTCTTCGCCTATAAAAAGGTCCCTGACCTAAAACCTCGAGACGAAAAAGCCACGGTACGAGAAACCATCCAGAGCCGCCGCCATCGCGAAGCCAAGATCTGGGGGACAGGAGTCTCTGTTCCGGCACGCCGCCGGGACGGGGAAGTGCCCCCGTAAGGCTTCTCCATCGACACCACCGCCATCTTCATCAACGCTGCTGTCTCCCATGAGGAGGGAGTAGTTCTCCATCGAGGCTCGGGGCTGTACCGGTAGCTATGTGGTTAATCTCTCTCCTATGTACTTCAATACAATAATCTCATGAGCTGCCTTACATGATTGAGATTCATATGATGATGCTTGTAATCTAGATGTCATTATGCTAGTCAAGTGGATTTTACTTATGTGATCTCCGGAGACTCCTTGTCCCACGTGTGTAAAGGTGACAGTGTGTGCACCGTGTGGGTCTCTTAGGCTATATTTCACAGAATACTTATTCACTGTTATGAAGAGCATAGTGAAGTGCTTATTTATATCTCTTTATGATTGCAATGTGTTTTGTATCACAATTCATCTATGTGCTACTCTAGTGATGTTATTAAAGTAGTTTATTCCTCCTGCACGGTGTAATGGTGACAGTGTGTGCATCGTGTTAGTACTTGGCGTAGGCTATGATTGTGATCTCTTGTAGATTATGAAGTTAACTATTGCTATGATGGTATTGATGTGATCTATGCCTCCTTTCGTAGCGTGAAGGTGACAGTGTGCATGCTATGTTAGTACTTGGTTTGGTTGTGTTGATCTGTCATGCACTCTAAGGTTATTTAAATATGAACATTGAATATTGTGGAGCTTGTTAACTCCGGCATTGAGGGTTCGTGTAATCCTACACAGTTAGTGGTGTTCATCATCCAACAAGAGGGTGTAGAGTCTAGCATCTATCTATTTATTCTGTTATGTGATCAATGTTGAGAGTGTCCACTAGTGAAAGTATGATCCCTAGGCCTTATTCGCAAATACTGAAATCACTGCTTGTTTACTGTTTTACTGCGTTTCTACTGCCTGCAATATTACCACCATCAACCACACGCCGGCAAGCACTTTTCTGGCGCCGTTACTACTGTTCATACTTATTCATACCACCTGTATTTCACTATCTCTTCGCCGAACTAGTGCACCTATTAGGTGTGTTGGGGACACAAGAGACTTCTTGCTTTGTGGTTGCAGGGTTGCATGAGAGGGATATCTTTGACCTCTTCCTCCCTGAGTTCGATAAACCTTGGGTGATCCACTTAAGGGAAACTTGCTGCTGTTCTACAAACCTCTGCTCTTGGAGGCCCAACACTGTCTACAAGAATAGAAGCTCCCGTAGACATCAAGCACTTTTCTGGCGCCGTTGCCGGGGAGGAAAGGTAAAAGGCTCTCATACTCCGGTTCCAGGTAACAGTACTTTTTTGGCGCCATTGTGTGTGTGCTCGAAGCTATTTCCTTTAGATCCTGCAATTGCATCTTTTTGTTTCTTGTTTACACTAGTTAGGCATGATGGAAAACAACAAAAATATGAGAGATCTTTATGAACTTTATCTTGAATTAGGACATGATGTGTTTGAGGAGAGAATTAAAAAACCCATGGAACTTTATATGCATGCTAATGGGAATGTTATTAATATGAATGCTTTGAACACTATTGTTGCTAATGCTATGGAAAATTCTAAGCTTGGGGAAGCTGGCTTTGATGAGCATGATATTTTTAGTCCCCCGGGCATTGAGGAGGAAATTTACTTTGATGATACTTTGCCTCCTATTTATGATGATTATAATGATAGTGGTCTTTTGGTGCCACCTGTTATGGAGGATAAATTTGATTATGATTATGCTACGCCTCCTACACTTGATAAGAATAATAATGATAGCTACTTTATTGAATTTGCTCCCACTACAACTACTAAAATTGATAATGCTTACGTGGAGAGTAATAATTTTATGCATGAGACTCATGATAAGAATGCTTTATGTGATAGTTATATTGTTGAGTTTGCTCATGATGCTACTGAAAGTTATTATGAGAGAGGAAAATATGGGTGTAGAAATTTTCATGTTACTAAAACACCTCTCTATGTGCTGAAATTTTTGAAGCTACACTTGTTTTATCTTTCTATGCTTGTTGCATTATGCTTCATGAATTTGTTTATTTACAAGATTCCTTTTCATAGGAAGCATGTTAGACTTAAATGTGTTTTGAATTTGCCTCTTGATGCTCTCTTTTGCTTCAAATACTATTTCTTGCGAGTGCATCATTAAAACTGCTGAGCCCATCTTAATGGCTATAAAGAAAGAACTTCTTGGGAGATAACCCATGTGTTTATTTTGCTATAGTACTTTATTTTATATTTGAGTCTTGGAAGTTGTTTACTACTGTAGCAACCTCTCCTTATCTTAGTTTTGTGTTTTGTTGTGCCAAGTAAAGTCGTTGATAGCAAGGTTGATACGAGATTTGGATTACTGCGCAGAAACAGATTTCTTTGCTGTCACGAATCTGGGCAAAATTCTCTGTAGGTAACTCAGAAAATTATGCCAATTTACGTGAGTGATCCTCAGATATTTACGCAACTTTCATTCAATTTGAGCATTTTCATTTGAGCAAGTCTGGTGCCTCAATAAAATTCGTCAATACGAACTGTTCTGTTTTTGACAGATTCTGCCTTTTATTTCGCATTGCCTGTTTTGTTATGTTCGATGGATATTTCGATTCCATTGACTTTCAGTAGCTTTGAGCAATGTCCAGAAGTGTTAAGAATGATTGTTTCACCTCTGAACATGTGAGTTTTTGATTATGCACTAACCCTCTAATGAGTTTGTTTCGAGTTTGGTGTGGAGGAAGTTTTCAAGGATCAAGAGAGGGAGATGATACAACATGATCAAGGAGAGTGAAAGCTCTAAGCTTGGAGATGCCCCGGTGGTTCACCCCTGCATATTTCAAGAAGACTCAAGCATCTAAGCTTGGGGATGCCCAAGGCATCCTCTTCTTCATCGACAAATTATCAGGTTCCTTCTCTTGAAACTATATTTTTATTCGGCCACATCTTATGTGCTTTACTTGGAGCGTCTGTGTGCTTTTGTTTTTGTTTTTGTTTTAATAAATGCTTGTGTGGCAGAGAGACACGCTCCGCTGGTTCATATGAACACATGTGTTCTTAGCTTTTAATGTTCATGGCGAAGGTTGAAACTGCTTCGTTAATTGTTATATGGTTGGAATTGGAAAATGATACATGTAGTAATTGCTAAAATGTCTTGGATAATGTGATACTTGGCAATTGTTGTGCTCATGTTTAAGATCTTGCATCATATACTTTTCACCCATTAATGAAGAAATACATAGAGCATGCTAAAATTTGGTTTGCATATTTGGTCTCTCTAAGGTCTAGATAATTTCTAGTATTGAGTTTGAACAACAAGGAAGACGGTGTAGAGTCTTATAATGTTTACAATATGTCTTTTATGTGAGTTTTGCTGCACCGGTTCATCCTTGTGTTTGTTTCAAATAACCTTGCTAGCCTAGCCTTGTATCGAGAGGGAGTTCTTCTCATGCATCCAAAATACTTGAGCCAACCACTATGCCATTTGTGTCCACCATACCTACCTACTACATGGTATTTCTCCGCCATTCCAAAGTAAATTGCTTGAGTGCTACCTTTAAAATTTCTATCTTCTACCTTTACAATATATAGCTCATGGGACAAATAGCCTAAAAACTATTGTGGTATTGAATATGTACTTATGCACTTTATCTCTTATTAAGTTGCTTGTTGTGCGATAACCATGTTCCTGGGGACGCCATCAACTACTCTTTGTTGAATATCATGTGAGTTGCTATGCATGTTCGTCTTGTCTGAAGTAAGGGAGAGTTACCACCTTTATGGTTAGAGCATGCATATTGTTAGAGAAGAACATTGGGCCGCTAACTAAAGCCATGATCCATGGTGGAAGTTTTAGTTTTGGACAATATCCTCAATCTCATATGAGAAAATTAATTGTTGCTACATGCTTATGCATAAAAGAGGAGTCCATTATCTGTTGTCTATGTTGTCCCGGTATGGATGTCTAAGTTGAGAATAATCAATAGCGAGAAATCCAATGCGAGCTTTCTCCTTAGACCTTTGTACATGCGGTATAGAGGTACCCCTTTGTGACACTTGGTTAAAACATGTGCATTGCGATAATCCCGGTAATCCAAGCTAATTAGGACAAGGTACGGGCACTATTAGTATACTATGCATGAGGCTTGCAACTTGTAAGATATAATTTACATGATACATATGCTTTATTACTACCGTTGACAAAATTGTTTCTTGTTTTCAAAATCAAAGCTCTAGCACAAATATAGCAATCGATGCTGTCCACTTTGAAGGATCATTCTTTTACTTTTATGTTGAGTCAGTTCACCTATCTCTCTCCACCTCAAGAAGCAAACACTTGTGTGAACTGTGCATTGATTCTTACATACTTGCATATTGCACTTGTTATATTACTTTGCATTGACAACTATCCGTGAGATATACATGTTACAAGTTGAAAGCAACCGCTGAAACTTAATCTTCCTTTGTGTTACTTCAATACCTTTACTTTGAATTATTGCTTTATGAGTTAACTCTTATGCAAGACTTATTGATGATTGTCTTGAAGTACTATTCATGAAAAGTCTTTGCTATATGATTCATCTGTTTACTCATGTCATTTACATTGTTTGGATCGCTGCATTCATTACATATGCTTACAATAGTATGATCAAGGTTATGATGGCATGTCACTCCAGAAATTATCTTTGTTATCGTTTACCTGCTCGGGACGAGCAGAAACTAAGCTTGGGGATGCTGATACGTCTCCGACGTATCGATAATTTCTTATGTTCCATGCCACATTATTGATGATATCTACATGTTTTATGCATACTTTATGTCATTATTATGCATTTTCCGGAACTAACCTATTGACGAGATGCCGAAGGGCCGATTCTTTGTTCTGCTGTTTTTGGTTTCAGAAATCCTAGTAAGGAAATATTCTCGGAATCGGACGAAATCAACGCCCAGCATCCTATTTTTCCACGAAGCTTCCAGAACACCCGAGAGTCGCCAGAGGGGGGCCACATGGGCCCAGGAGGGTGGCCGGCGCGGCCCAGGCCCTGGCCGCGCCGCCTTACCCCCTCACCGCCTCTTCGACCCTCCGACTCCGCCTCTTCGCCTATAAAAAGGTCCCTGACCTAAAACCTCGAGACGAAAAAGCCACGGTACGAGAAACCATCCAGAGCCGCCGCCATCGCGAAGCCAAGATCTGGGGGACAGGAGTCTCTGTTCCGGCACGCCGCCGGGACGGGGAAGTGCCCCCGGAAGGCTTCTCCATCGACACCACCGCCATCTTCATCAACGCTGCTGTCTCCCATGAGGAGGGAGTAGTTATCCATCGAGGCTCGGGGCTGTACCGGTAGCTATGTGGTTAATCTCTCTCCTATGTACTTCAATACAATAATCTCATGAGCTGCCTTACATGATTGAGATTCATATGATGATGCTTGTAATCTAGATGTCATTATGCTAGTCAAGTGGATTTTACTTATGTGATCTCCGGAGACTCCTTGTCCCACGTGTGTAAAGGTGACAGTGTGTGCACCGTGTGGGTCTCTTAGGCTATATTTCACAGAATACTTATTCACTGTTATGAAGAGCATAGTGAAGTGCTTATTTATATCTCTTTATGATTGCAATGTGTTTTGTATCACAATTCATCTATGTGCTACTCTAGTGATGTTATTAAAGTAGTTTATTCCTCCTGCACGGTGTAATGGTGACAGTGTGTGCATCGTGTTAGTACTTGGCGTAGGCTATGATTGTGATCTCTTGTAGATTATGAAGTTAACTATTGCTATGATGGTATTGATGTGATCTATGCCTCCTTTCGTAGCGTGAAGGTGACAGTGTGCATGCTATGTTAGTACTTGGTTTGGTTGTGTTGATCTGTCATGCACTCTAAGGTTATTTAAATATGAACATTGAATATTGTGGAGCTTGTTAACTCCGGCATTGAGGGTTCGTGTAATCCTACACAGTTAGTGGTGTTCATCATCCAACAAGAGGGTGTAGAGTCTAGCATCTATCTATTTATTCTGTTATGTGATCAATGTTGAGAGTGTCCACTAGTGAAAGTATGATCCCTAGGCCTTATTCGCAAATACTGAAATCACTGCTTGTTTACTGTTCTACTGCGTTTCTACTGCCTGCAATATTACCACCATCAACCACACGCCAGCAAGCACTTTTCTGGCGCCGTTACTACTGTTCATACTTATTCATACCACCTGTATTTCACTATCTCTTCGCCGAACTAGTGCACCTATTAGGTGTGTTGGGGACACAAGAGACTTCTTGCTTTGTGGTTGCAGGGTTGCATGAGAGGGATATCTTTGACCTCTTCCTCCCTGAGTTCGATAAACCTTGGGTGATCCACTTAAGGGAAACTTGCTGCTGTTCTACAAACCTCTGCTCTTGGAGGCCCAACACTGTCTACAAGAATAGAAGCTCCCGTAGACATCAGCATCCCAAAAGAATTGAACAAGATTCTCAACGCATTGAACCTAGTGCTCCTTCTAAGAAGAAAAATAAAAAGAAACATAAAAATGTTGTAGAATCATCTGAACCTGTTAATGATCCTAATAGTATTTCTATTTCTGATGCTGAAACTGAAAGTGGTAATGAACATGATAATGATAATGATAATGATAAGAATGATGCTTCTGATAAAGAAGAAGTTGAAGATGAACCTGAAAAGCATGATAAAAATAAAAAGTATACTAAAGAAGATT
Source organism: Lolium perenne (assembly GCF_019359855.2). Classification (NCBI taxonomy): domain Eukaryota; kingdom Viridiplantae; phylum Streptophyta; class Magnoliopsida; order Poales; family Poaceae; genus Lolium; species Lolium perenne. The sequence goes on from NC_067244.2 coordinate 50,195,646, forward strand.
TTATTGTTAAGAAACATGGTAATGAAAGAGAACCTTGGGTGCAAAAGCAAATGCCTTTTCCTGCTAAGAAACTAAAATCAAAGGAAGGAGAGCATTATAATAAATTTTGCGATTGGATGAAACCTTTATTCTTGCAAATCCCTTTGACTGATGCTATTAAATTGCCTCCTTATTCAAAGTATATGAAAGATATTGTTACTAACAAAAGGAAAATCCCCAATGAGGAGATTTCCACTATGCTTGCTAATTACTCTTTCAATGGCAAAGTGCCAAAGAAGTTGGGCGACCCAGGTATACCTACTATTCCTTGTTCTATTAAGAATAATTATGTTAAAACTGCTCTATGTGACTTGGGAGCCGGTGTTAGTGTTATGCCTTTTTCTCTTTATAAGAGGCTTTACTTAGATAAGTTGATACCTACTGATATATCTTTGCAAATGGCTGATAAATCTACTGCTATTCCTGTTGGTATATGTGAGGATGTTCCTGTTCAAGTTACTAATAACTGCTTGATATTAACTGATTTTGTTGTGTTGGAAATGCCTGAAGATGATAATATGTCTATTATTCTTGGGAGACCTTTTCTTAACACCGCAGGGGCTGTTATTGATTGCAATAAAGGAAAGGTTACTTTCAATGTTGATAAGGAGCATACCGTCTATTTCCCCAAGAGGATTGATAAAGTATGTGGAGTCAATACTATTTGTAATGTGAGAACTATCAAAATTGGAACTATTGATTGTCCTATATATGAGCCTAAAGAAGGATATCAAAATCTTATGATCGGATCCATATCAATACAATTCAAGGTAACATGATTAATTTGAGGTTTATTTCTTCATATGCTATGTAAAATTTATTTGGTGGCAAGACTTGATCAACCTTGTTAACAAATACCTTTTATATGCATAGAGGAGGTAAACAACATCTCTTTCTCCCTCCACTTGCCTTATTTGCTGTAGCACTTTTGATTTGCAAAGTTCCTTAGTTAATTAGAGATTTCAAAAAATTTCCTGGCCAGTAATAATAAACTTAATACCCAGAAATGTGCATTTTTCAAAGTTTTCAAAAATTCACAAAAATTATACCGTTGGTCCTATTTTTCGAAAATGCACCTGGGAGCACCTGGGGATGACCAGTGGGGCACCCCAGGGTGGCACCCCATAGGCCAGCGCGGCCAGCAAGGGGGGCGCGCCACCCTGGCATGTGGGCCCCCCCTTTACCCCACTTCAGCATCTCTTCCTCCCAGACTCTTCTCTCTCCCGAAAAAATCGACACCAGCTTTCTCTCACTCGTGTTTTTGCTCAAGAGCTCAGGATTTTTCGATCTCTTTGCTCAGCCCAGATTTCTGTCTGAAATTTGGCACATTTTCTCTCCGGTATGTGACTCCTCCAACTATCCAAGTAGAATTTTGTTTGGTTGAGTATATCTTGAATATTTTGCTGCTGTAGGTAACATGTTTAGTGAGCTGGCATGCTTGTTCTAAGTTGTATAAACTAGTTTTGATGCATGATTAGTACTCTAGCAAGTTCCTATAGTAGTTCCCCTTGATTATATGTCACCAAATCAAATTTTATATTGTTTGTTGAAAAATTTCAGAAAATGGAGTGGAATAAATATCAACTAAACCAACAAGAATTGGAGGTGCAACAAGTCATGAGAGTGAACCGCGAAGAGGGAGTATACCCCTCTTACTACCCGTGCGCAGATTTCATGAGAAGCGCAGGAATATTGGAAGATGTTCAGAATCTAATTTCTCGTGCAGGGTTGAATGATTTTGTTGATGGAGAACCATGCCAATATGCAAAATTGACTATGTCTGTTGTGCAGGATTTTAAGTTCAATTGGTCGCGATCTAACCCCACGGTTCAGTATAAGATTTATAATAAAACGGTCAACTTGCCATCCAATGATTTTTGTACAGCAATTAGAGTACCGCAATGGGGGTCATGCGAGAAGATAAGGGGATCGCCGCGAGAGCTTTTAAGCCTCTTCGAGATGATTTGTCATGGAAGGTGTTTCTCAGAGGATGGTGGTAAAATAACTAGCATTCAACTCCCAGCTATCCGCTACTTTGCTTATTTCATTACTAAATGCGTTCTTGCTAGAAAGAGTGGTGGTAAACTATCTATCCAGGATTTAGCTTTTCTAGCTGCTACACTGCAATGTAGTAAGACTTATAATTTGGGGGCATTGATAGCTTATAGACTTGCTACTAACCGCGAGAAAGGTGGAATTTGTGGAGGTCTCATCGCCTCTCATTTACTAGCTTTGCATAATGTAGAACCTCATCATCTTGATATTCAACTTTCCATAGAAAAACTTGACATAGTCTCTATGATTAAACATGAATTTGTTTCTGATTCATCTAATTTGGGTAACTTGTTCTACAAGATGACATTTTATAAGAAAGTTTGGAGAATAACTAAGAAAACTTAGAAACTAGTAAGATTGCCTGCGCCTGTTCTATTTAACCTTGATTCCAGGGAGGATTGGTCAGTCACAGAAGGTGCATTGAATGCACACGTAGAGGGAGGAAGCCATCATGCAAGAGACAACACGGAGGAGGCCGAGGAACACCTCGACTCATCATCCGATGCAGCAAGTTCCTCGCATCAACATGTTGGGCATGTGGAGCCTCCATGCTTTTCTTCTGCACAGGAACCTTACTATGACTACGCCATGCATTATCCACCGGCGAGGAACAGCGACCCTCGCTGGGGTTGAACTCCACTTAGGGCAAAAGCCTAAGCTTGGGGGGAGGTATACTGGCATCACTCATTCTTTGCATATTATGATTGTTGGATACTTGTATATACTTGTTTAGTTTGTTTGAGTGGTTTTCTAATGAGAGGGAGATGATATTTGGGGAAGTGCTTCCAGAAAATAGATTCTGGACTGTTACCGAAAAAATTCTAAAAAATAGCCAGAACGATATTTTGCGAAGCCAATTTTTTTGCATGTTCCCCAGGTTGTTATCTAACTTTCATTAGTTGAACACTTTTCGATTTGAGCAGCGGAAGAATTTCTTAAAAATCGAGTACTGTACTACTGTCAAGTTTGACGAATTTCTGCTGCTTTGCGTTTATGTGACTTTTCTAGTTTGCTATTTCTTGTTTTTTGCTTTGTTTCTTTCCTAAAACACAAAAAGACCAAAAATATTTCTGTTGTTTCTCTTCATCATTTGTTTGTTTTGGTTTCTAGCATTTATTTCGCTTTATTTCGCTATTGCTAGTTTGCTATAAGAAAACCCAAAAAGATTTTGCTTTGTTTGCTTGTTTCCTTTCGTTCTTGTTTCCAATTCGAAAACTCCAAAAATATTTGCTGTTCTTCTTTGGTTTGTAAAGTTCATCATGAGTTCAATGGTCTTCGGTGGCTGGAGCGTGGTTTTCATTTCATATTATCCAAGCTACACAAGTGAAAGGCAATAATGACGATCTACGACAATTGGATTGTGGTGAGAGGCTGGTATGAACTCTATTTGTTTTCATTTTTGTACATATACTCATCCATGTGAGCATGCTTAGTTGATTCAGGTGAGGTATATGTCATTTAAGAAAGTCTAGTAGTTCATGATCTCTCATGTTTAGCCCCAATTTATTAATATGAGTAGCATGTCATGGATGTTTGCTTGCATTGTTTTATTCATAAGTAGGTATGGCATTGTGGTATCCTCCTCTGAATAATTCATTTATATCGACTTGGCACATGCTCACACATGCATATGACTGAACAAAAGTCAATTAAGCCTCTATGATTTACATTGTTTCAGAGTTCTTGTATCACTTTTATGCCTCTGTTAATTTATTTTGCCGCAAACATGATTATGACAGTTACTGCTCTCTTGATTTGTCGCTCCCCAGTCTATTGCTAGCCTTCACTTGTACTGAGCGGGAACGCTGCTCGTGCTTCCAAACACCTGAAAACCAAGTTGTTCCAAAGTGTCCACCATAAATACCTATGCATGGCATTTCAAACCATTCCAAGTAAATTCTCATGCGCTACCTTTAAAACCTTCAAAATGCTTCTCAATTTGTGTTTATGTTTCATAGCTCATGAGGAAGTATGTGGTGTTTAACTTTCAACCTTGTCATTTACTCTTGACGGACTTTCATTGTGGACTAGTGGCACATCCGCTTATCCGATAATTTTGCAAAAAGAGCTGGCAATGGGATTCCCAGTCCCAAATTAATTAACCTAAATAGACACTCCTCCATGGTATGTGATTGTTGGACGGCACCCGAAGGATTCGGTTAGCCATGGCTTGTGTAAGCAAAGGTTGGGGGGAGTGTCATCATAATAAAACTAAAATAAAAGGGCACTCCTTCATGGTATGAGATTGTTGGCAGGCACCCGAGGATTCGGTTAGCCATGGTTTGTGAAAGAAAGGTTGGAAGGAGTGCCGCATAAACATAAAAATAATTCATGGGATCCGCTCTTGGAAGTCCGGTTGGCGAGGTAGTTGGTGTACCCATTACCATTCGTTGACAACAACAAACACCTCTCAAAATAATTTTACTCCTGTTTTAAAAATGAAAAGCTCTAGCGCATGTTAATTCCTGCTTCCCTCTGCGAAGGGTCAATCTTTTATTTTTATGTTGTGACTCCATTCTTTCTTTGAGCACTATCTTGAGAGCACAACTGTCATTCTTAGTATAATATGCTTGTCTCAAAATATGATTGATTGTGGTATAACTTTGATGCTTTTATCTTTGACAATCACTACTTCTTGTCTTTCTATGAACTTCAGAGGTGCCTGAGCATTTATGTTTTGCTGATCAAATATGGGCAAGCGAGATACCACTTTATCATACTCTCTTATGAACATTGCAATCCTGCTTATATACATGATTCATGATGCTCATTATTAATTGTTGGTACCTCTCCATGATTGACATAGCTGTTAGATGATCTTATTTGTATGCATCTCATTATGAACTGCCTAAGTGTTAGCCATAGCATGAGAATATATACATCATATGAGCAAATGTGTTCGTGAAAGTTCTTTTATCGCTCAGTTGTTAACTGAATTGCTTGAGGACAAGCAATAAGCTAAGCTTGGGGGGAGTTGATACGTCCAAAACGTATCTACTTTCCCGAACACTTTTGCTATTGTTTTGCCTCTAATTTGTGTATTTTGGATGCAACTAACACGGACTAACGCTGTTTTCAGCAGAACTGTTCTGGTGTCTCGTTTTTGTGCAGAAATCCAACTTTCAGGAAAATCCTCGGAATTTATGCAGAAGGCCCTATTTTCCCAGAATATCGGCGGAGCCAGAAGGGCAAGCCAGGTGGGGGCCTGAGGGCCCCACACCATAGGCCGGCGCGGCCCAGGAGGGGCCCGCGCGGCCCTATGGTGTGGCGGCCTCGGTCAGCCCCCGACGCCCTCCTTCGGACTATTTATTGCCTTTGACCTAAAAACGCACGGAGAGAAGTCGAAGTCGCCAGAAAGCCTCCAGAACGCCGCCACATCGCGAAACTCCGTCTCGGGAGCCAGAAGTCTCCGTTCTGGCACTCCGCCGGGACGGGGAATTGGAGGAGATCATCGCCATCATCACCACCGACGCCTCTCCATCAACCAGCCATGTTTCCCCCATCCATGTGTGAGTAATTCCCCCACTGTAGGCCGAAGGGGATGGTAGGGATTGGATGAGATTGGTCATGTAATAGCATAAGATTGTTAGGGCATAGTGCCTAGTGTCCGTAATTGGTACTTTGATGATATTGTTGCAACTTGTTATGCTTAATGCTTGTCACTAGGGCCCGAGTGCCATGATCTCAGATCTGAACATGTTATTGTTTCATCATGATATTCATTGTTTATGGTCTTACCTGCAAGTTGTATACACATGTCGCTGTCCGGAACCAATGGCCCCGAAGTGACAGAAATCGGGACAACCGGAGGGGATGGTAGTGATGTGAGGATCACATGTGTTCACGGAGTGTTAATGCTTTGCTCCGGTACTCTATTAAAAGGAGTACCTTAATATCCAGTAGATTCCCTTGAGGCCCGGCTGCCACCGGCTGGTAGGACAAAAGATGTTGTGCAAGTTTCTCATTGCGAGCACGTACGACTATAATTGGAACACATGCCTATTGATTGCTTTGTACTTGGACACCGTTTTATTATTATCTGCAAATGCCCTGCTATGATTGTTACATGAGTTTCTCTCATCCATGCAACGCCCGTCATCCATCCCCGTGCCTACAGTATTTTAATCCTGCTGTTTACTAAAATCACTACTGCTGTCTATGTTACTCTGCTGCTGTTATTTCACTACTGCTCTTTGCTATAAAGCTATTACTGATAAACTCTTGCGAGCAAGTCTGTTTCCAGGTGCAGCTGAATTGACAACTCCGCTGTTAAGGCTTTCAAGTAATCTTTGTCTCCCCTTGTGTCAAATCAATAAATTGGGTTATACTACCCGCGAAGACTGCTGCGATCCCCTATACTTGTGGGTCATCAGTACGCTCCTTACCTCATGAGGCTCATTTGTCTCAAGTGGGATCAAGAGGGCCGCGGAGATCTTCTGGAACAATGCCGCCCCAACGTCACCATTCATAAGGAGAAGAGTCCTCTTGTTAAGGACCATGACCTTCCAAGGTTTGGCAAGGGAGCTCCCAAGGACAAGGATGAAGACGAAGCCGATAGCGAAGACTCCGACTATGTGCCCAACTCCATCAAGACCAAGGGCCTCTTCGCCAAGCTCACCGTTCGCCTCAAGAAGTCCTTTTGCTTTAAGAGGGATCTTGAAGATCGGATGTATCAAGATCATCACGACAACAAGAAGATCCGCCAACGCCAAAAGGCGATGATGAGGCACATGCAACTTCCGGTCTCCGAGGGCTCCGAGGACAACATCACTCCTCCCGGTGAGTGGAAGTCGAAGCTCGTTTGGTCAAGCTCCGAGGAATCCATCCCCGAGCCACCTCATGGCAAGGGCCTTGCTCAAGAAGAAGAAGATGATGAAGGCGAGTATGAGGAAGAGGAGGATGTCGAGGATGAGGGTGATGAGAACGAGGATGACGATGATGAGGATGACGATGACGAGTGATTCCCTTGGGGCGTTAGTATGCTCCTTCTCCCTTTTTGGTGTCTCGATGCCAATGGGGGAGAAGTTGATCTATTAGGACGGGAATTTGCATGGGGATACCAAGGGCTTGGTGGCTTCGTTTTGGTTCTTTCGGCCTTGGCATCAAACCTTCCCCTAGATATTCGGAACTTTATTCGTATGTGTGTTTGCTACTCTATTTGTGGATCTCCCGATCCCCCGTTTGTATTAAGACTTAATCGTGCGTAGCTTAATGGTCAATGGTCTCCATTATTTATTCTTTGATTGGCTACATCATTCCTATGGAGGCTCTTATTATTATGATGTGTTTGGGTTTTCTCAAGGCAAAGGTATGAAAAGTTTCACCCAAACTCCACTATATACAAATATTCTTTCCTCTATAGTGTACTTGTGCTACATAATCTTGTCATATGTTCACCTTAGCACTTGTGCTTGGTTTGTAGAATTTAGGGGGGGTTTATCTCTAGGATGTGTGCATTTGTATACAAATGCATATTTTAAATATGCACACATCTAGGGGGAGCTTCGCCTATACTTGCAAACCAAATACCTTATCATAATATCCTATGAATTATTGCAAATTCGTGTGTTGTCATTAAACACGAAAAAGGGGGAGATTGTAAGAGCAAGATCCATATCCCGTGTTTTGTGTGTTTGATAACAACACTCGAACAATTCTAACCATGCACAAAGTTTGTCATTGATAGGTTTGCAAGATGCACGGTACCCTCGCCGAACACATTATGATCAGAAGACCGAAGCGTAGTTCTTAGGATTTGTGGTTTTGTGTGTGTGTCGCGAGGTAACATGTTAGGAGAGGAAAAGAGGAAAAGGCTGTTTTAGTCATAGCGGTACTACCGGTACCAGGAGCGGTAGTACCGCTACCCCTACTGGTACCGCCCGAGATACCGCTCTGAGTATTGCACGCGAAAATGCCTCACAGAACACGTTGCGGTACCTTCACGGTACCTTGAGAGGTAGTACCGCTTGAGAGTGGTAGTACCGCCCACGGTACCGCGTAAAGTACCGTAACGCGTTACGGTAGTACCGCTCTGGTACCGCTCTGGTACCGCTTGGGATCTAGTAAGGTCTGGACCCTATTGCGGTACCGCGAGCGGTAGTACCGCTATGTGTCCACGTGGACAAGTTCTGTGGGGATTCGAACTCAGAGCGGTAGTACCGCTTCCCAGAAGCGGTAGTACCGCTTAGGCAAAAACAGCATCCAACAGTTGGATTTGGAGGGACCTATATAAAGGCCCCTTCTTCTCCAGCCCAACCTGGCTCTTCTCTCTCTCTCCTCCATTGTTGCTGAGCTCAAAATTGAGGGGATCTCCTCATCCACCCAACCAATCTTGCTCATACTTTGAGAGGTGGTGGAGGAGACCCCGATCTATCATTCTACCGAGAGAAAGTTCACCAATTTGTGGTACTCCTTAGTGGATCTTGGTGTTAGGGTTCCTTTGGTGGAAGAGCTTCTTGTTGGAGCATTGGAAGAGTTCCTTGGTGGGGCATTGGAAGGGTTACTTTGGTGGAGCATTGGAAGAGTTCCTTGGTGGGGCATTGGAGATGGGTTCCTTTGGTGGAGCATTGGAGATGTGCAGCTATGGAGTCTAGCTTGGTGATGTACTAGCTCCATAGGGTGTTGGGAGCATCCTTGTGTGTGTGGAGCTCACCCCAACCTTGTGAAGGAATCACCGCCTCGACCGGTGCCTTAGTGGAAGAGGGAGAGCACCTCCGTGGAGCTCTCTCGAGGAAGAAGGTGAGGCCTTCCTTCGTGGTGTGGCCGTCTAGTCTCTAGTGTGAGACTGGCACCTCCTCAACGCAGACGTACTTCCTGTTGTGGAAGGAACTGCGGGAAACAAACCTCGACTCGCCTCGCGCCCCCCGGTTGTCTCGCTCCTTACTCTTACTATCTTGTTTATTCCTTTACTTGTTGCACATGTCCTAGCATCATTGTAGGAACACCGCTATTGCTAAAGTTATCACCTTTACCTTCCGTTGCGCTAAAATTGAAAAAGGGTTAAAACTTGTCGTAGCGCCATTCACCCCCCCCCCCCCCCCTCTTGTCCGCTACGATCCATTCAGAAGGTTTAGTTTAGAAATCTCTTAAAACATGGGCTCAGAGTGGGTAAGATGTTAAAATTGTCACATATGACCATTATCATATGTGACTTGCATTTTCCATTTCCTTTTCTTTTGTTTTGATTTTCTTTGACCAAAATGTATTCTTTTGAGTTTAGGAATGTTTTCAAACCATTTACACAAAGTAAAATGGCCTAGGTTAAGATTTGGAAAAGTGGCCATAAGCTCACATATGCTTTTTCTTTTATTTTATTTTTCTTTTGCTTTGTTTCTTTTTAATTCCAAAGAGCAAGGTTTAGAGTTTAGAAACATTGTCACATACTTCAAACAAACATCATGGAAAAAATCACCCTACATGCATGAGCACTAGGCACATAGGGAAATGTAATTCAAAAAATTTGTTGGCTCTAAATTTTGGAAAAAGGGAGATGGGTCTTCTTCATTGTTTTGAAATTTGGGATGTTACAAACCTTCCCCCCTTAAACAAAATCTTGTCCCGAGATTTAAGAAAATTTAGGAACCTAAGAGAGATTGGGCAATTGGGTTAACAGGAAAACATACTTTGCATGGCAATGGGTGCTTCCTGGGCTTCTGTTGCACTCATGTGGTAGAGACGGCCGTTGCGGTTGTTTGGGTTCCTTCTAGCTACGAAGCGGTGCTGTAGCTGGGCAGGTGTAGCGGTATTGGGGGCTGTCTTTGCCAGCTTCTTGGGGCACTCGTTGGAGTAATGACCAGTAACTCCACATTCATAACAAGTCACAGTTGACTTGTCCTTTGGGGAAATGGGGGTAGCATTGCTTCCAGTCCTTGGGGCAATGTTGGGGTTGTTGTTGTTACCATTGTGATTGTTGTTGTTGTGGTTGTTGTTGCTGTTGTGGTTGTTGTTGTCGTTGTTGCCTCCGGGCTTCGGGTGTCCTCCATTGTTGTTGGTGTCGTTTGGCCGGAACGTCTGAGCAGGTGGCTTGTTGTTTCTTGAGGCAAATCCTTTGGGTGAACGGTTGCGGTACTTCTGTGCATTGTTGGGTCCATTCTGGTGCATCATACGACGCTTGCGGTTCTCATTGGCTTGTTGCAGCTTTCCTTCCATCTGGATGGCAGAGTCCACCAGGGCTTCGAAGTCAGCAAACGGGATGTTTACTAACACTGTTTGCATCTCATCGTGCAGTCCATTCAGAAATCTTTCCTTCCTCTTCTCGTTGGTATTTGTCTCATCCGGGGCATACCTAGACAGAGTAAGAAATCTGTCGCGGTATTCCACCACGGACATCCTTCCTTGTTTGAGTTCCCTGAACTCGTCTCTCATCTTCTTGATCAGACCCTGTGGCACATGGTACTTGCTGAACTTGAGTTTGAAGTCTTCCCAGGTCATCATTTGTCCTACATTCATTGCACGGGCACTAGTCCACCAGGCTCTGGCAGGTCCTGACAAGTAGTGGGTGGCAAACAGTACTTTCTCTGCAGCTTCAACTCCTGCAACTTCCAAGTTGTTCTCCATTGTTTGGAGCCAGTCATCTGCATCTAAGGGCTCCTCCGTCTTGCTAAACATGGGGGGTTAGTATTCTGAAAATTCTTCAATTTGGATCCATGATGATCCTGATGTCCATGTCCTTGGTTGTTCTGGGCTATCTACTGCAGTACGACAAGGTTGGCTTGTCGCTCAGCTCTTTCGACTTCTCGATCTGCCATCATCATCTGTAGCATCTGCAGCATTGCATCCTGGTTGGTGCTGCGGATTGGAGGGGCCATTTGAACATTGAGGTAGATGATAAGATAAGAGGGAATTTTCTAAGGTTTGTTTGGTTTAAAGTTCAAAAAGTTTCAAAACTTGAGTAGTGCTAAGGTGGTAAAAACCAACAACACTTTTTCATTCATTCCAATCAACACACATTACAAACTAACACACCAATGGTTTTAAGAAACATTTCCTCGTTCTACGATACAAAGGGTACAGATACAAACTCACACCTACGCAGATACTCTAGTGATACTACTCTTCATCCGGAATAGTGGGTTCTTCGTCTTCATGGGTAATGTGCTTGGCGAAATGTGCGGGCGTTGTCCAACTCCTTGCGGGTCTTGTACAACATGAAGTCCAGGTATGCAACATAATGGTTCATCTCCAGGTGCGGTGGCATGGTTATTGGCCTTCCCATGGGGTCATGTCTTGGGTAGTAGAAGAAGCGAGTGTTCTTGATCTTGTTCACATTCTGTCCACACATACGGGCAATTGCTTCTTGCATGGCTTTGGCTGTTCCCTCCTTCCAAGTGTTTCCCTTTACAGAAAACCATATGGTTTCCCAAATTGGGCTCCAAGCTTTCCTCTGAGGTATGCAGTAACTTCCCACCGAGGTTGTCTTCCCGACTGATTATTGAGGGGTACTCCAAAGAACTCAGGATACGGGCGTCCTAAATATTCAACTAGTTTCTCCAAATCCTTCTCGAACATTAAGTCTCCTCCGTGGCCAAGCTGATAGGACTCATAGTGGTACTCCATCTGTGAGCAATTAGGATGAGTAAGTTAGAGAAGTGGTCAAGTGTGCAAGATTTTATGTAGGATTACAAGGAAAAGTAGAGCATGGATTTCTCATTTTGAAAAGATCTCAAGGATAAGAGTGAGAATAAGTTTTCATAACTATTCACTTCATTTGTTTTTGAAACTAAACTTTTCAGACGTCCATTCTAACTAGGGCCTCCTAAGGTCAAACAATGGCTCTGATACCAACTTCTCAACACCCGGATTTTTAATTCCAGATGCCTATTATGCCGTACATCGCAATCCCAGGAATATTGTTTTTGCGAGACATAATAGATTGATATCACAGAACATCATTCATTACAAACCATAATTTTCTTACACCAAGGGATCACATGATCCAGTCTTACAATAATAGTTGATCTAATGATCAATTACAAAACACATAGCGGAAGAAATGTAGTAGCGGTCCATCTGTTCCACAGGCAACGCTTGATGTTAGGAGTAGTCCTAGTTATCACAGACGTCTTGTTGTGTATCTTCCTGGTAGTGGTGCTCCTCTTCATAGTCTGTCCATTTGAATAGCCAGGGACAAAGTCGTGAGTACTTTTAAAGAACTCGCAAACTATCACTAATAGAAGTACTAATATCGCTAATGGATTCTAAGCTCTAGGTTCATTTGCACAAAGCCAGTTTTATTTCATAAACACTTTAATAGTAAAAGACTCTTTATTTGTCAAAACCTACTCAAGTGGGAAACTTAGTGTCATTCCCACAACTCTGTTGTGATTCAAGTCAAAGTCACACTTCAAGTTCAAGTAACAAGTCACCAGTCACATGTCACATTTTGAAAAATTCTGATGACGGAACAGTATGGCCTTTCCAACTGTCCATGACTGCGGACGCGGCTATTTGAATAGTTTAACACTCTGCAGAGGTCGTACACTTGTGCCACAATAATTGCAATAATCCATCAGGGGTAACTGGCCCTGATTTATCACACTCAGTGTGCGGACTACCAATCAAAACCTTTCATTTACATACCCTAGTACAGGCACCTCTCCCTATGAGTTTGGCCTCCCAGCCATGGCAAACCGCCATCCTGGGAACTGCAAAGGGCTTGGGTCGGACATTCACCTCATTTCACGTCATTTCACTTTTCATGGAGGCAGCCTCGGCATAACCCCTATGACGCTTGTTCAGAGGGAACCCATACTAAAATACATAAGTTTCCAGTTAAGCCCTACCCAGATTCAGGTATTGTGGGGGTACTTAAGAATTGGAATGGTGTCGCATCCGAACCCAACCGTCAGTTTTCGTCAAAGAGTCACCTTGTTCACCAAAAGTCATATTCACCTTCAAAACTTTCAATAGAATGAATCATCATTCTAAGGTTTTCAGAGTCATTTGATTCACAAGTTCCCATCTAGAGTAGTCAATTTTAGTTTAGCACTAGCAACTAATCATGAGGGGTGCCAACTAACTTCTAGCTCCCTAGGCTAACTTTGATGTTCTTGTACTACTACATATCTAGACCAAAGTTAACTATAAAAGTAAGCCTTGATAATCAAAGTAAAAGCTTTGCAAGATAAAAACTTGGGCTTGGAAAGTAAAACACAAAATAGTATGGTATTGGTGCCATGCTCAAGTAGAGCTTTCATTAGGGTAGCTTGCAAGAGTATAGCTTGATGTCGTCGTGGTGAACAAACAGATGCCATAGGATGGCTAAGATTGGGGCCGAATGTGCGCTAGAGGATTCGAGGGAGGGTTTTGGTAACACAAGGATGGAATCCGGATGGGATACCGGTATCTTTACTGATGAACTTGGCCTTGGCCAGAGGTTGAAGATGTACAGTACAAGCACTATCTCTTTATTCACACGTACCCGCACAAGGGGTTGCTCCCTCTATATAGGGGAGAGGGTGGCTTACAGGGGAAGAAACCCTAGGAAACCCTAATGGCATCTTTGACTAGACAAACTACTTTACAAAGCTACTTTGGCCCGGGTGACACCGGTAGACCTTTAAACAGGAACAGTGACATCCTCCGGTAGCTTCTATGTCATCATCTGCTTTGGCCGCAGGGCTTCGATTAAAGCTGAAGTGCTTCGCTCATCTTTGTCTTCTAGCTCTTGAGAGCATCTTTGGCCAGTCTTGCCGACGTGCTACAGTGTAGCCTGTACCGGTACTCCGGTCCCTTCTTAGCTGGTTCCGGTATACCCCTCCTGGGATACAGGTATGATTCACTTAGCATAGAACCAATCCGTGTTATCCGGAATAACCTTTAAACCGGTACTTTGATGGCTCAAACCATCCGGTTTGGCATGCCTTTGGCATACCGGGGGTCATCCCCCCAACATTAGTCCCCGAAGCTGGTATAGTCCGGCGGATCCTATCCGACGGACCATGCCAGTTTCTCATCTCTTTGTGTACCGGTTTATCTCTTCCGGAAAACAATCCGAACCTTCCGGCGTCTGCGCTAGCATTTATGGCGCCACACCGGATCCTCGCTGCCGTTCCGGATCCGTGCGGCCTCCCTGTGGCTTTTTATTTATTGCGCGTGTATCACCGTGCCACGTGGCGGCCCATGAGGTGAACCATCGTGGCCCAGTGGTTACTGGCCCACGAACCCATCTCCCTATATAAGGGCGCGGCGGCTCCTTCACCTCTTCTTCCTCGCATTCTCCAGTTCTCACACGCACTTCGCAACCTCCTGCTTACTGCGCTCGCATCGCCCTTGCTCGCCGCCGCGGTTCTGCTCTCCGGCGATCTTTCGCAGCGACTCCGCCAAGCTCCGCTCCGCAGAGTCTCTCCGCGGCGCCTCCGTGGTTACTGCATCGGGAGTCCCGCTGCAACCTCCTGCTTCTTCTCTGTTCGTCTTCTTCACCTGCGAGCTCTCCTAACTCCGGCGACCGTCATCTCCGCCGCTTACCGCCGTTCCAGGTTAGCCTCAGATACTTAGTTGTCTCTTTCTCCTTTGTCGCATTGCTTTAGGATCGGTAGCGTATTTATCCTCCCCTTTCTTTTGCTCTTTTCTCTTATTCGTAGATCTTCACGAGCGGCTAGGTTTGGGGAAAGGTGTTTTTGGGTAGACCCGGAAACTTTTTAGGCCATAATGTCTAGCGAAGAGTATTTTTCCGAGTCCGGCTCCGGCAGCCACCATACCGCTGAGATTGAAGCGGACCTGGCCCAGATGGAAGCTTCCTCGTCTGCCCCGGAGGCCGGTACTAGAAGGGGCCAGGAGGCCAGCAGCTCCGGCCAAGGTTCCGGTATGGACTTGGCCGCGCCCACCCGCGGCGCCTTGAAGGGCTCCGATGTGAAGCACCCGGAGATCGACTGGCTGTACCGCTCCCGCAGGATACCGGCGCAGGTGTCTTGCCGGATTCTCGGCAATGAGCTGGAGCCCGTGCCTGAACCCGGAGAGGCCATAGTCTTTACCGCTCACTTCGAGCGCGGCTTCGGTCTTCCGGCCTCCAACTTCTTCCGTGAGTTCCTCGATTTTTATGAACTCCAACCTCACCATCTTCCTGGCAACGCCATTTTCTATCTTTCTTGCTTAGTTTCTTTCATGGAGGCCTACATAGGTCTCCTTCCTACTCTTGAGGCTTTTGCTCGCTTTTTCTGCCTTCAGATCAACTCGGTCCAGGGCAAGAACATTCCTAAGCCCAAGCCTCCAACCCAGTGCGGCTCTTGCATCATCAGCGCGCGCCAGGGGAGCCCCTTCTTCAAGTTCTCCGGTCTGGAGTCATGCCGGGCATGGCAACAGACTTTCTTTTACGTAAGGAACAAGGGCGCCGCTGACTTCATCAACCTGCCGGCTTACAATCCGGGAGCGCCAACGAGGGCCAACTGGAAGCACAATCCGTTGAATACCCACATTGAAACCAACCGGATTGTCCGCTTCATGGAGCAGCTCATGAAAGACACGGGCATCTGCTCCGATGATATCATCCGGGTGTTCATCTCACGCCGGGTGCTCCCCCTCCAGCGTCGGGCTCACAAGATGAGCCAGATGTGTGGTCGCCGCGACCCCACCAAAATGACCAGCTGCACTCTAAGGGCAGCGGATGTAGCCCTTAAGGCTAGGCAAATTTGCCAAACCGACATGCCGCTGGATTGGTCATGGGGCTTTCTTCCCCTCAGCTCCACTAATCCTCCTACTGTCGAAGTAAGAACCTGAGCAATCCGGATTACTTTTCCAGTAGCTTTTACTGTGTTGCTAACCATCTTTCTTCTCTTTTTTAGGCCCGCGAGCGCTTTCCTCGCATCGCCGCTGAGGCACAAGGCCCTTGCCGCAAGTGACAAGGGATTAACTTATCAATGCCTACGGGTTGTAGACTAGGGTTTAGTTAGAAGTAGAGGGCAAGTAGATCTCGAAGGTTTCAGCCGAAAAGTACTCGACGATATGAAAACTAGGGTTTGTGAGACAATGAATCGATGCTTTCTTTGTCCCTCGACTCCCCCTTATATAGGAGGTGGAGCCGAGGGATTCGTGATGTACAAGTTACAGAGTCCGGGAAGGTTTCTAACTCCTCCCGCAATATTACAAGTGTTCTCTCCTAATACAACTCTAGCTTTCCTTAACTAGCAAATTGGGCTTCCGAATTCTTCTTATCCTTCGGGTCGTGGGCCTTGAGTAAACCCCGGGTACCATCTTCAGCAGGCCCATTGGGGATGCCTATGTCAGTAGCCCCCGAGATTTTGCTTGAATCGTAGAGTCAGGGAAAATCTCCACCTTTATATTTATTCGATAACTCTAATCTTCACCACATATCTTTGTATATGAATTTCTATATTGTACAGGGATTATGGTAGTTGGGGCTAGTTCATCTGATGGATCAGGTACTAGTTAACTACTCTAGTGGCAATCCGCAAAAACCTACTTCAAGATCACGTCCCTGGACATGATCTCGGGATACTGGTGTAAACTTCGACAGGTGCCGCTTAAGGTCTTACCATTCTGTCAAGTCCCAGTCATATTTATCGGGTACCTAACGCGTCCATTAGGATTTTTCTTCGTATCTGTTGATAAGGAAAAAAGTAGCAAACCGACGTCAGAGACGGCGCCACGCCACACAGAACGGATCTTGGGTCTTACCTTCGCAAAGTTTTGCGGCATTCAGAAATTGTTCGCAACTTTGGCGTTCTGAGAATATATTGCCGAGTGCTTTTTCGGCTGTTGGAATAGCACATTTTATTGAGTCAACGGATGACTTATATTGCTCTCCCGATGGGAGTATATGTCGAGTTATTTATATAACTCGAAATATGCTCACTTTTTCCTTCTTCTTTTTCTCTCTTTTTTCTTTCTTTCTTCTCTCTCTTTTGTTTTATAATTTCATCGGGCACGCGAACAGCGTTCCCGATGAGAGTAGCCCCCGAGGCTACAGCCAAGGACTTGTGCTTGGGTGTAGGCTCCACGCCTTATGTCGCTATATTTTTCATCTGTCGCATAGTTTCTCAAATCTCTCGGGTGCGCGAACAGCGCTCCCGATGGGAGTAGCCCCCGAGGCTATGAGCAAATACTTGCATTTGATCATAGGCTCTCGCCATTTCTATTTTGTCTTTCTCTAATTTTTCATTTTTCCAAAGTAGCCCCCGAGCATTTGATCAAAAACTTGTATTTGATCAAAGGCTCTTAAAATGATCCATAATCTTGTGTTGTCGCCTTTTTTTATGAAGATGTTGAGTCAAAATTTTCTCTTGCTAAGGTGACATCATTGCTGATGATAGCCACGACCGCTGTTCCTGGAAAACGCGAGAAGTTCTCTCTCGCTGCCTTGCGGGCCCAAACTATGCATCGTATTGACACGTCGTGCAAGTGGGGGATACACGTCCTCCGCTTTTCTTGGCGCACGTACTGTAGCTCATGTGCTTTCGCGCCTGTATGAAATTACTTTTTACACCTTGTCCACGTGTACACCATCAATCCCACAAACTCTTAATCCAATGGCGCGTCGATTCGCCGCACCTCTATATAAAGGCACCTTCTTCCTCCTCTAGTCCTTTCGCTTGCGCCGCCCCTCTGCTTCTCCTCTGCAAAAATCCTCCATTGCTCCCATTGCTTCAAGCGCTCAACCACACCCACACTCTTCGCCGCCAAGTTCATTGATGCCTCCTCGCATCCGTTTGACAAGGCACAGCACTCCGGAGTCAAGAATGGCGACGGTGGATCTGGGAAGCGCGGAGTGGGAAAGATCCAAGATCTCTGCCCAAGACATCAATCTGCTGAAGAAGATGGGGTTCAGCAAGAAGGAGAACTCGCTCCGCTTCCCCAAGGAGGAGAGCTATCCAAAGCCTCCAATCGAGTATCGAGTCAGTTTTGTTGACCACCTCATCCGAGGTCTTTCTCCCCCAATCCATGAGTTTCTTAGGGGTCTTTTGTTTGTTTATGGGCTTCAACTGCATCAGTTGACGCCTGATACGTCTCCAACGTATCGATAATTTCTTATGTTCCATGCCACATTATTGATGTTATCTACATGTTTTATGCACACTTTATGTCATATTCGTGCATTTTCTGGAACTAACCTATTAACAAGATGCCGAAGTGCCGATTCTTTGTTTTCTGCTGTTTTTGGTTTCAGAAATCCTAGTAACGAAATATTCTCGGAATTGGACGAAATCAACGCCCAGGGTCCTATTTTGCCACGAAGCTTCCAGAAGACCGAAGAGGAGACGAAGTGGGGCCACGAGGTGGCCACACCCTAGGGCGGCGCGGCCCCCCCCCCTTGGTCGCACGGCCCTGTGGTGTGGGCCCCTCGTGCCGCCTCCTGACCTGCCCTTCCGCCTACTTAAAGCCTCCGTCGCGAAACCCCCAGTACCGAGAGCCACGATACGGAAAACCTTCCAGAGACGCCGCCGCCGCCAATCCCATCTCGGGGGATTCAGGAGATCGCCTCCGGCACCCTGCCGGAGAGGGGAATCATCTCTCGGAGGACTCTACGCCGCCATGGTCGCCTCCGGAGTGATGTGTGAGTAGTCTACCCCTGGACTATGGGTCCATAGCAGTAGCTAGATGGTTGTCTTCTCCCCATTGTGCTTCATTGTCGGATCTTGTGAGCTTCCTAACATGATCAAGATCATCTATCTGTAATTCTATATGTTGCGTTTGTTGGGATCCGATGAATAGAGAATACTTGTTATGTTGATTATCAAAGTTATGTCTATGTGTTGTTTATGATCTTGCATGCTCTCCGTTACTAGTAGATGCTCTGGCCAAGTAGATGCTTGTAACTCCAAGAGGGAGTATTTATGCTCGATAGTGGGTTCATGTCTCCGTGAATCTGGGGAAGTGACAGAAATCTCTAAGATTATGGATGTGCTGTTGCCACTAGGGATAAAACATTGGTGCTATGTTCAAGGATGTAGTCACTGATTACATTACGCGCAATACTTAATGCAATTGTCTGTTGTTAGCAACTTAATACTGGAGGGGGTTCGGATGATAACCTGAAGGTGGACTTTTTAGGCATAGATGCATGCTGGATAGCGGTCTATGTACTTTGTCGTAATGCCCAATTAAATCTAACTATACTCATCATAATATGTATGTGCATGGTCATGCCCTCTTTATTTGTCAATTGCCCAACTGTAATTTGTTCACCCAACATGCTGTTTATCTTATGGGAGAGACACCTCTAGTGAACTGTGGACCCCGGTCCAATTCTCTATACTGAAATACAATCTACTGCAATACTTGTTCTACTGTTTTCTGCAAACAATCATCTTCCACACAATACGGTTAATCCTTTGTTACAGCAAGCCGGTGAGATTGACAACCTCACTGTTTCGTTGGGGCAAAGTACTTTGGTTGTGTTGTGCAGGTTCCACGTTGGCGCCGGAATCCCTGGTGTTGCGCCGCACTACATCCCGCCGCCATCAACCTTCAACGTGCTTCTTGACTCCTACTGGTTCGATTAAACCTTGGTTTCTTACTGAGGGAAACTTGCCGCTGTGCGCATCACACCTTCCTCTTGGGGTTCCCAACGGACGTGTCAACCACACGCATCAAGCAAATTTTTGGCGCCGTTGCCGGGGAGATCAAGACACGCTGCAAGGGGAGTCTCCACTTCCCAATCTCTTTACTTTGTTTTTGTCTTGCTTAGTTTTATTTACTACTTTGTTTGCTGCACTAAATCAAAATACAAAAAAATTAGTTGCTAGTTTTACTTTATTTGCTATCTTGTTTGCTATATCAAAAACACACAAAAATTAGTTACTTGCATTTACTTTATCTAGTTTGCTTTATTTACTACTGCTAAAATGGCTACCCCTGAAAATACTAAGTTGTGTGACTTCACAACCACAAATAATAATGATTTCTTATGCACACCTATTGCTCCACCTGCTACTACAGCAGAATTCTTTGAAATTAAACCTGCTTTACTAAATCTTGTTATGCGAGAGCAATTTTCTGGTGTTAGTTCTGATGATGCTGCTGCCCATCTTAATAACTTTGTTGAACTATGTGAAATGCAAAAATATAAAGATGTAGATGGTGACATTATAAAATTAAAATTGTTCCCTTTCTCATTAAGAGGAAGAGCTAAAGATTGGTTGCTATCTCTGCCTAAGAATAGTATTGATTCATGGACTAAATGCAAGGATGCTTTTATTGGTAGATATTATCCCCCTGCTAAAATTATATCTTTGAGGAGTAGCGTAATGAATTTTAAACAATTAGATACTGAGCATGTTGCACAAGCATGGGAAAGAATGAAATCTCTGGTTAAAAATTGCCCAACCCATGGACTGACTACTTGGATGATCATCCAAACCTTCTATGCAGGACTAAATTTTTCTTCGCGGAATTTATTGGATTCAGCTGCTGGAGGTACCTTTATGTCCATCACTCTTGGTGAAGCAACAAAGCTTCTTGATAATATGATGATCAATTACTCTGAATGGCACACGGAAAGAGCTCCACAAGGTAAGAAGGTAAATTCTGTCGAAGAAACCTCTTGCTTGAGTGATAAGATTGATGCTATTATGTCTATGCTTGTGAATGATAGGACTAATGTTGATCCTAATAATGTTCCGTTAGCTTCATTGGTTGCCCAAGAAGAACATGTTGATGTAAACTTCATTAAAAATAATAATTTCAACAACAATGCTTACCGGAACAATTCTAGTAACAACTATAGGCCATATCCTTATAATAATGGCAACGGCTATGGTAATTCTTATGGGAATTCTTACAATAATAATAGGAACACACCCCCTGGACTTGAAGCCATGCTTAAAGAATTTATTAGTACACAAACTGCTTTTAACAAATCTGTTGAAGAAAAGCTTGGAAAAATTGATATACTTGCTTCTAAAGTCGATAGTCTTGCTGCTGATGTTGATCTTTTGAAATCGAAAGTTATGCCTAATGAGAATCATCATAATAAAATTGTTACTACAGCAAATGCCATCCAATTTAGAATTAATGAGAATATAAGACTAATGGCTGAACTACGTGCTAGGTGGGATAGAGAAGAAAATGAAAAACTAGCTAAAGAGAAGAATGTAGCTAAAGTTTGGACTATTACCACCACTAGTAATGCTAATGCTACACATGTTGCTGCACCTCCTACTATTAATGGTAAAATAATTGGTGTTAGCAATGTTTCCACTTCTAATGCAAAGCGCGAGAAACTGCATGAAATTGCTAAAACTGCTGAAACTGCCTGTGATAAAACTGCTGAAATTTTTTCCAACATTGGGGATGATGATCCCATTGCTTTAGATTATAATGGTTTGAATTTTGATTATTGCCACATCTCTGAAGTTATAAAGTTCTTGCAAAAACTTGCTAAAAGTCCTAATGCTAGTGCTATAAATTTGGCTTTCACAAAACATATTACAAATGCTCTCATAAAAGCTAGAGAAGAGAAACTAGAGCGCGAAGCCTCTATTCCTAGAAAGCTAGAGGATGGTTGGGAGCCCATCATTAAGATGAAGGTTAAAGATTTTGATTGTAATGCTTTATGTGATCTTGGTGCAAGTATTTCCGTTATGCCTAAGAAAATTTATAATATGCTTGACTTGCCACCGCTGAAAAATTATTATTTGGATGTTAATCTTGCTGATCACTCTACAAAGAAACCTTTGGGGAAAGTTGATAATGTTCGCATTACCGTTAACAATAACCTTGTCCCCGTTGATTTTGTTGTCTTGGATATTGAATGCAATGCATCTTGTCCCATTATATTGGGAAGACCTTTTCTTCGAACTGTTGGTGCTATCATTGATATGAAGGAAGGTAATATAAAATATCAATTTCCTCTCAAGAAAGGTATGGAACACTTCCCTAGAAAGAGAATAAAGTTACCTTTTGATTCTATTATTAGAACAAATTATGATGTTGACACTTCGTCTCTTGATAATACTTGATACACACTTTCTGCACCTAGCTGAAAGGCGTTAAAAAAAAGCGCTTATGGGAGACAACCCATGTTTTTACCTACAGTACTTTGTTTTTATTTTGTGTCTTGGAAGTTGTTTACTACTGTAGCAACCTCTCCTTATCTTAGTTTAGTGTTTTATTGTGCCAAGTAAAGTCGTTGATAGAAAAGTTCATACTAGATTTGGATTACTGCGCAGAAACAGATTTCTTTGCTGTCACGAATCTGGACTGTTTTCTCTGTAGGTAACTCAGAAAATTATGCCAATTTACGTGAGTAATCCTCAGATATGTACGCAACTTTCATTCAGTTTGAGCATTTTCATTTGAGCAAGTCTGGTGCCTCGATAAAATTCGTCAATACGAACTGTTCTGTTTTGACAGATTCTGCCTTTTATTTCGCATTGCCTCTTTTGCTATGTTGGATGAATTTCTTTGATCCATGAATGTCCAGTAGCTTTATGCAATGTCCAGAAGTGTTAAGAATGATTATGTCACCTCTGAACATGTTAATTTTTATTGTCCACTAACCCTCTAATGAGTTGTTCTAAGTTTGGTGTGGAGGAAGTTTTCAAGGATCAAGAGAGGAGTATGATGCAACATGATCAAGGAGATTGAAAGCTCTAAGCTTGGGGATGCCCCGGTGGTTCACCCCTGCATATTCTAATAAGACTCAAGCGTCAAAGCTTGGGGATGCCCAAGGCATCCCCTTCTTCATCGACAACATTATCAGGTTCCTCCCCTGAAACTATATTTTTATTCCATCACATCTTATGTGCTTTTCTTGGAGTGTCGGTTTGTTTTTGTTTTTTTGTTTTGTTTAAATAAAATGGATCCTAGCATTCACTGTATGGGAGAGAGACACGCTCCGCTGTAGCATATGGACAAGTATGTCCTTAGGCTCTACTCATAGTATTCATGGCGAAGTTTCTTCTTCGTTAAATTGTTATATGGTTGGAATTGGAAAATGATACATGTAGTAATTGCTATAAATGTCTTGGGTAATGTGATACTTGGCAATTGTTGTGCTCATGTTTAAGCTCTTGCATCATATACTTTGCACCCATTAATGAAGAAATACATAGAGCATGCTAAAATTTGGTTTGCATATTTGGTCTCTCTAAGGTCTAGATAATTTCTAGTATTGAGTTTGAACAACAAGGAAGACGGTGTAGAGTCTTATAATGTTTACAATATGTCTTTTATGTGAGTTTTGCTGCACCGGTTCATCCTTGTGTTTGTTTCAAATAGCCTTGCTAGCCTAAACCTTGTATCGAGAGGGATTACTTCTCATGCATCCAAAATACTTGAGCCAACCACTATGCCATTTGTGTCCACCATACCTACCTACTACATGGTATTTCTCCGCCATTCCAAAGTAAATTGCTTGAGTGCTACCTTTAAAATTCCATCATTCACCTTTGCAATATATAGCTCATGGGACAAATAGCTTAAAAACTATTGTGGTATTGAATATGTACTTATGCACTTTATCTCTTATTAAGTTGCTTGTTGTGCGATAACCATGTTCACTGGGGACGCCATCAACTACTCTTTGTTGAATTTCATGTGAGTTGCTATGCATGTTCGTCTTGTCTGAAGTAAGAGAGATCTACCACCTTATGGTTAAGCATGCATATTGTTAGAGAAGAACATTGGGCCGCTAACTAAAGCCATGATCCATGGTGGAAGTTTCAGTTTTGGACAATATCCTCAATCTCATATGAGAAAATTATTAATTGTTGTTACATGCTTATGCGTAAAAGAGGAGTCCATTATCTGTTGTCTATGTTGTCCCGGTATGGATGTCTAAGTTGAGAATAATCAATAGCGAGAAATCCAATGCGAGCTTTCTCCTTAGACCTTTGTACAGGCGGCATAGAGGTACCCTTTGTGACACTTGGTTAAAACATGTGCATTGTGATGATCCGGTAGTCCAAGCTAATTAGGACAAGGTGTGGGCACTATTAGTATACTATGCATGAGGCTTGCAACTTGTAAGATATAATTTACATGATACATATGCTTTATTACTACCGTTGACAAAATTGTTTCTTGTTTTCAAAATCAAAGCTCTAGCACAAATATAGCAATCGATGCTTTTCCTCTATGGAGGACCATTCTTTTACTTTTATGTTGAGTCAGTTCACCTATTTCTCTCCACCTCAAGAAGCAAACACTTGTGTGAACTGTGCATTGATTCCTACATACTTGCATATTGCACTTATTATATTACTCTATGTTGACAATATCCATGAGATATACATGTTACAAGTTGAAAGCAACCGCTGAAACTTAATCTTCCTTTGTGTTGCTTCAATGCTTTTACTTTGAATTATTGCTTTATGAGTTAACTCTTATGCAAGACTTATTGATGCTTGTCTTGAAGTACTATTCATGAAAAGTCTTTGCTTTATGATTCACTTGTTTACTCATGTCATATACATTGTTTTGATCGCTGCATTCACTACATATGCTTTACAAATAGTATGATCAAGGTTATGATGGCATGTCACTCCAGAAATTATCTTTGTTATCGTTTTACCTGCTCGGGACGAGCAGAACTAAGCTTGGGGATGCTGATACGTCTCCAACGTATCGATAATTTCTTATGTTCCATGCCACATTATTGATGTTATCTACATGTTTTATGCACACTTTATGTCATATTCGTGCATTTTCTGGAACTAACCTATTAACAAGATGCCGAAGTGCCGATTCTTTGTTTCTGTTTTTGGTTTCAGAAATCCTAGTAACGAAATATTCTCGGAATTGGACGAAATCAACGCCCAGGGTCCTATTTTGCCACGAAGCTTCCAGAAGACCGAAGAGGAGACGAAGTGGGGCCACGAGGTGGCCACACCCTAGGGCGGCGCGGCCCCCCCCCCCTTGGCCACGTGGCCCTGTGGTGTGGGCCCCTCGTGCCGCCTCCTGACCTGCCCTTCCGCCTACTTAAAGCCTCCGTCGCGAAACCCCCAGTACCGAGAGCCACGATACGGAAAACCTTCCAGAGACGCCGCCGCCGCCAATCCCATCTCGGGGGATTCAGGAGATCGCCTCCGGCACCCTGCCGGAGAGGGGAATCATCTCTCGGAGGACTCTACGCCGCCATGGTCGCCTCCGGAGTGATGTGTGAGTAGTCTACCCCTGGACTATGGGTCCATAGCAGTAGCTAGATGGTTGTCTTCTCCCCATTGTGCTTCATTGTCGGATCTTGTGAGCTGCCTAACATGATCAAGATCATCTATCTGTAATTCTATATGTTGCGTTTGTTGGGATCCGATGAATAGAGAATACTTGTTATGTTGATTATCAAAGTTATGTCTATGTGTTGTTTATGATCTTGCATGCTCTCCGTTACTAGTAGATGTTCTGGCCAAGTAGATGCTTGTAACTCCAAGAGGGAGTATTTATGCTCGATAGTGGGTTCATGTCTCCGTGAATCTGGGGAAGTGACAGAAATCTCTAAGATTATGGATGTGCTGTTGCCACTAGGGATAAAACATTGGTGCTATGTTCAAGGATGTAGTCACTGATTACATTACGCGCAATACTTAATGCAATTGTCTGTTGTTAGCAACTTAATACTGGAGGGGGTTCGGATGATAACCTGAAGGTGGACTTTTTAGGCATAGATGCATGCTGGATAGCGGTCTATGTACTTTGTCGTAATGCCCAATTAAGTCTCACTATACTCATCATAATATGTATGTGCATGGTCATGCCCTCTTTATTTGTCAATTGCCCAACTGTAATTTGTTCACCCAACATGCTGTTTATCTTATGGGAGAGACACCTCTAGTGAACTGTGGACCCCGGTCCAATTCTCTATACTGAAATACAATCTACTGTAATACTTGTTCTACTGTTTTCTGCAAACAATCATCTTCCACACAATACGGTTAATCCTTTGTTACAGCAAGCCGGTGAGATTGACAACCTCACTGTTTCGTTGGGGCAAAGTACTTTGGTTGTGTTGTGCAGGTTCCACGTTGGCGCCGGAATCCCTGGTGTTGCGCCGCACTACATCCCGCCGCCATCAACCTTCAACGTGCTTCTTGACTCCTACTGGTTCGATTAAACCTTGGTTTCTTACTGAGGGAAACTTGCCGCTGTGTGCATCACACCTTCCTCTTGGGGTTCCCAACGGACGTGTCAACCACACGCATCAACGCCCAACTCCATCCTCCACGTGTCGATCTTTTATCACATTGTGTGAGTGTTTCCTCGGGGTCCAACCTAATTGGGCTCTGTGGAAACGTATTTTCTGCCTCCGCCGTAATGGCTCCCACAACGTCGCCTACAACATTGGCAGCGTTGTTATCTGTGTTCGTTCTGACGTTGAGTATTTCGACGTCGAATTCCCCGACTCTGTCCAAGGTTGGCGAAAGAAGTGGCTATATATCCGCGAAGAAAGCTCCAATCCAGTGGAGGAAAACATCGCCCCTTTTGACGGAGAAACAAAAATCCTTCGCCGCCGTTCCTGGGATGCTGAAGCTACCGAAGCGGAGAACTTGGCGACAGAAGCGCTGATGACTCGCATCCACGAGCTTCAAAACACCCGCGGCAAGGAACTTTCGGGAATTGAGATTACTGTCTATTTCCTTAGGATTAGAGTGCAGCCTCTCCAAGCTCGCAAAAATCCCCTCTGGAAGTATGCTGGTGAAGAAGATGTCGACAGGCTTTCAAAAGACCTTCCTTTGAAGGATTTTGAAAAGCTTATCCGCAAAATCTCATCGCTCAACAAGAAAGATCCAATTCCATCTTCTTGCCGCATCACGCCATATAGTGGCGCCAATCCTCTTCCCGAGGTAATTTTTCCTCTTAGTTGCTATATTGTCTCCTCGAGTTTTAATATTTCATCGACTACTGTCTTGCTAGCTTCCTTTGCATAACTTTTTTTTATCGACACTTTTTCTCAGAACCACCCTGTTCTCGCTTCTCTTCCTCCTCTTCCTGAGGGTGGAGAAGTTGAAGACCGCACCGTTGTCGATGATGACAATCAAGGCACCTCGCGTCCTGAAAGTGAAGTTGCGGGTTCTCACAAATCCGCGGCTTCTTCTGAAAAAGACGCTGAGTCTGAAGCCACCGCCTCGACACACTCCCTTCCTCCTGTTGTTTCTCCCAGGAACAAAAGGAAAAGGGATGAAGTTGAAGATTCCGGCACCTCCAAAGCCGAAGAAGCTGTTCCTTCAGACAAGAAGGCAGCTTTCAACCCATATGATGATGCCCTCGTCAGCTCGTAAGTTACTCCTGGCTTCTTACTATTTTGCTCTTGTCATATTTTGTCTATCTCGCTTCTTATACTGTCGCCATTTTACTGCAGTGGTGACGAGGAGGAGGCGCAAGCTATTGACGCGACTGCTCGAACGAGTACGTCGCGTACTTTAGTTGTGTCTGAAGTGCAAGTTGAGGGAGAAGAATCGTCGCCTCCTCAACAAAACACCGATCAACCTACTCCTCCTGCAAGCCCCCTTGTCCCTTCGCCAAAAAGGGCGAGGGTTGAATCAGTCACGGAGCCTGCCTTACAATTGGGTAGCTCCACGACTCCTCTTCTAGATGATGTAAGTCCCTTCTCGTTTTCTTTTGTGCTAAGAACTTCCCCATGCTATCGATTTTTTTTTGTTTTTTACTTCTTTTGGCTTTGTGCTGTCGAGCTTTTTCTATGTTGACGCTTTCTTTTTTCTATCTTTCTTCGTCAGCCTTTGATTAAGGAATTCATCCGCTTCGGTGCCCAATTCGTCGGGTACCGTGAATATGCTAGCAAAGCTGAAGGTAATATTTTTCGACTTCTCCTGGCCCATGACTCCTCACTCCTTTGTTGTCGTGATGTTGACTGGTATTGACTATTTTGGCAGAAAAACTTGCGGAAGCCAACAAGCGTGCCGATACACTTGCTCAAAAGTTGGAGCAAAGTGAGAAGGCTCGTAAGAAGGCTGAATCAGATGCTAAGAAGGCCAAGGCAGATGCTGAAAAGGCCAAGGCAGATGCTGAAGACGCCAAGGGAGATGCTGCTAGTGTTGAAGATCTTCGGAAGAGGCTTCACGACGCAGAAACTGCTTTGAGCGACAAAATAGCTGAGCAAGCTGCTCGAGAGGAAAAGATCCTCAGTCGCTTGGAGGCACAGAGTCGAAGTTTTGTTAGTAAGTGCTCGAATCCTTGTGCTTTTCCTCGGGTTACTTCACACTTTCCGAGCATTCTTTATTTATGAGCTACCCTTTGCTTATTCTCAGGGAGAACAAATCAAGAATACGAAGTGGATGGTCCTGAAGGCAACGAGCTTCTCGATGCGCTATCCCTTCTTGAAATCCATGGGGATGAAGCACGCGAAGGCCTTGCTGATGCTGAGGCAGGTCTGTCGAAGCTTTTCCCCTACTTCTTCCCGAAGAAAGAGGAGCCCGACACTTTTGTTGCTCTTGCCAAAGGCTTCAACGTGCCGGAAGATCTTGGGCTCAAACTTCGCCAAGAGGGCTTGAAAGTTGGCGTAGAGGGCACTATCGTGTTGATTGCTGATAGCCAACAAAATGTCGACTGGGCCAAGGTTGGCGACATAGGGCAGATGGAAACGAAGAAGTGGCAATCTCTAATTAGAGCTGCCAAACCTTCCTCGAAGCCAATCCTTGCCTACCTTGGTGTTAAACCAACGCCTGCTCCAAGCGCATCCAAGCCGGAGGTCAAGTAGACCACTCTTTCTTTCTTTTCGTTTTCCCTTTTGATGTTGTCGCCAAAGTAGCTTTGGCGACGCCTACCACACTAGTTTGTTAGGGCTTTCTTCATTGTAATATCTTGTAAATCTATACCTAACTAGTTGAATGCCCGTGCTCCGCCACGGCTCAGAATATTTATCGAATTGGTCGGAAAAAAACCATATGTATGAAACTAAAAGAGTAAATTGTAACAAGCAAAATTAATGCAATATCAGAAATTCCATAATTATTAGTTAAGCATCAAATATATGAAATTAAAGTTGTAAAATCTAGAGGGAATGAAATTTGGATTTGTGATCGCTAATGCCTACTTTTTTGTGATTTCTACTGTTGCCATGGTCTTCATAATTTGACTTATTTTCTTTGGATTTAATTGTGATAGTGCAAGCAGACCAATTTTTCTGGATTTCCGATAGTGTAAGCCGAGCAAGCATATAGTATTTTGTTTTGCCTCCTTATTTATCTTTCATCACTCTTTGTTACGATAACAAGTCAGTAGAAAATAAAAACAAAACCTTGTCTAGCTATACATAACATGCATATACATAATAGTAGACTTCCTATGCATAACCCTGTATAATATAATGAAATCTCATTGCAGCTACGAACTTTTCAGATTGGTAATTTCCAAACCAATTATTCTTGAATCTAATCTTCGCAAGAATAAAACTAATGTCACCTACTACTTTTTCCAATTGCAGCCAGTTCCATGATCCCTATTCAATCATGCGAACAACTATATATATCAAGCAAATGCGAGAGTTTACAGGGAGCTTTACCCAAATAGTTGAATTCCTCATCCAGCTTTTGTAGCTTAGGGAAGGGACGGGGAGGAAGTAGCGGGAAGAAGGTGTTCATGTCGCAACGGCCCAACAGTCGGCACTTTGTGCTTTAAGAAATGCGCTAGAACCTCCATAATTGCACCATGGCGAGCAGAGCAAGCTGATACATCCAATTTCATTCCACAGAAACTAACATCACATTATATTAGAGCCCGAGGGGAGAGGGGGATGGGCACCTCACTTGGGAAGCGGTGGATGACGCGGCGGTGAAGACCCTTATGCTGCTGCTCCTAGGGCGTTGTGAGGCAGAGCGTCGTCTTGAAGGCCATCATTGTGAGGGGCGGAGGGACTGGGATGTGGAGGTGGCTAGCAAGATAGATTGAGGTGTGGGTGCTGGTGAAGAGGGGAGAGATGGGGGTGGCCGCGGTCTCCCTGCCCAAGTCTAATCGCCGTGAAACGAGCCCCCACGCTTGCATCGACGAGGAATCCTTCCGCTAGATTGAACGAGCCGCCTCGTCTCCCTCCCCCCCTCCCCGTCCCCCAAACCACTCCATCCCAAAAATATGGTATGAACCAACGCATCTTCCCCTTTACCCACTGATACTGGTCTCGCTTCTCCACTTCCTCGCCGAGCATGTATCTGTCCCTGGGAGAAAACCCTCCTTAGAGCCCCGCTATCTACTTCCTCTGTCGTGACTCCTGCTACCGTAGCATCGAGCACCACCGCCAAACCGTCATGGCCAATCACTGTAGCCACAGGTTCAACTCAACGCGATGATTGTCTTCACCGGCAGAACCACACGTGGTTAGATGATGACGTTGTAAGATATTATAGATTTCATTCGGCTTGGCACCCAAAAATCGACCGCACAACCTACCATCTAATGCCCCTTCCCAGATTTTCACACCTAGCCGTTTAATAGGAATCTTAAAGCTTTCTTGTTAATCTACCTTTCCATACCATTTACACGGAAATAAGGCATTAGTACACGTACAAATGTACCAGGTGAATGTACAAACTGTAAGGCCGTAAATTTTGCATCTATGGCGTCGATGCAGCCGTCGGGAAGGAGATGATCTGCAACATTCAAACGTCATCTGTACACCAGCGGCAACCTCCTCTGTTCAGCACATCCGTGTACGCCGCTCGATGTTGTGATGGTGCTCGACCTCAGCGGGAACATGGTCGGCACCAAGCTGGCGCTCCTATAGAAGGCCATGGTGTTCATCGCGACAAGGTGGGACCTGATGATAACCGCCTCACACTCTCGTGTCATTCTCCTCCATCGCGTGTTGGCTCACCCGGCTCGCGCGTGGCTGTCCACGCGTTGTCAGAGTGCACCCTGGCCTGGACGCCCTAATCCCTCTTCTCTGGCGGTGGGACCAAGGAGAAGAACACTATAACCACCGATATCCTCATCTTCAATGGCAGGATATCTACACGTTGTGCCCAAGGGCAATGGCAGCCACCGACTACAACGTGCTTGTGCCATCTTCCTCAGTTAGCGCCAGCCACACGTTCAGTTTCGCCGTTGACCATAACCCGGCGTCGGCGATGCACAGGTGCACACCATCGCGGAGGGCACCATCGTCACATTCTCCTTCATCGCGAGCGAGATCATCATGCATGACTCATTGGCGTAGTGCAGGGCTCCTCTTAGTCACCGCATAGGAGGCATGCATCTCCGTCGATTGTGTCTGTCGTGGCGACCGCGTCCAGTCCGTAAACTCAAGACGCTACATACAAGGACTGGGTCGACCCCAACGGCCATACAACTACGATGGACGAGATGAGTTGTACGGCAACAAGGACAATTGCCTTTTGTTGCGTCCATGTCCGGTCAAATCAAGACGCTACATACAAGAGCCAAGTCGACGCAAATGAGCATGCAACTATGGTGGACGTCGGCGAGCTATACGCCCACAAGGAGAGTTGCCTTTGGTTGCTCGTGCTCATGCCGACAGTGGCCGGCGCCGGGGAAGACGTCGGTGTCACAACACTGTTAAAGGTGAGCCGCGGGGACGCGTGTGAGGAGCATGTCGTGGCGCAAGGATACTCCGCCGACAGGGCACGCCGTTGGGCATGAGCGACGACGCCAGTCCATGGAGCTCAGCAAGGAGGTGGGCGAGCGCGTGGTACCGGCCGGATATAATATGACGTGTGTTTTTTTCACAAACAGTACGGATCATGAACTTATACTGATACAACATATGAAGGATTCGGTGGCAGTACGGATCAGCTTACGAAGAGTTCTTTTTTCTTTAGAGATGCGAACGGAAACAAATTCTTTCAGGGAGATGTACAAATCGTTCACTTCTACACCGGCGATCACGGAGATGCACAACCATCCTCTCAGATACCAGCAACGCATAGGCCTTCACCGCCCTTTCAAATTCGAGTAAGTTGTGTTGGGATTAGGATAAACTTTTGGATGTAAAACGTCGGCACAGCCAAATTCTACCCTGAAATCGATCAATCCGGGTAAATCTGGACACATCAAAAAATATGACACAACTATCCTAACGAACGTAATAGTAATAATTTAGCACTTAAAAAGTACACAAATAAAATCGATCATGGTTGGTGACGTAGCCTGGATTCGTCCGGATAAAGACCCCCCCTGCTAAGTAGGCATAATCCATTCGTTAGTAAATCTGTATCTGCTTGTTTAGTGAAGTATAGCCGCCCCAGCTATGACATGATCAAATGTAATGTTTCTCATGGCAAGATCCATGTGTTGTAGAGACGCATGGCATTTGCAATGTGCCCGATCAGATTGTCTCCCAAGCAGTAAACCATGTCATTAAATCCCAGCTAAATTAGCTATGGAGGATCGGCAGTTCTGTACTTACATAAACCTTTTTTTTGCGATTTATACTTACATAAACCTCCGGATAACAGAATAATCTCTTCGTATTGTTTGTTTCTTCAAATCAAACTGCACAACGACCGGTGTTTCAGCACAATGTATACCTCTCTATAACATTTACGGTTGTACCCTTCTTCAAACGCTTCTTCAGAGTGAACTAAACCACGAGTAATGTTTAACCTGGAGACGCTGACTGGCATGCCTGCTTCATGTGCAAAGTCGCTTCTCCTCAACGGCAGTTGTATTGCTTGGACATTCTCCCTGGCGTGGCCATCACTTTCCTTCAGTTTCTTCTCCTGGCTGTGTATTTTCCCGATCGAGCTGGGCGAGCTGGCCGTACATCTCCGGGAGGGGATAAACCAGCGCTGGAATGTGTACCATGCCGATGTAGGATGGAGGCCGCCGACAAGGGCATCTCATCCAGCATGGCCTTCCACGGGGTGGTTCATCGGAGAGTAAAATACAACCCGGATTGGATCTGATCATCTTGTTCTTTCTCCATCTGTACATATGGAACCAGAACGAGTTCAAATCGAACTCGATTACACGACCGGTGCCGCTGCACACACGGGCGGATCTTGGTGGCGGTGATCGGGAAGAACCGGTCCCGGAAGCACCATTGCCGCTGCACCTCCGGCCTCCGGACGGATCTTGGTGGCGTGACTGCCGGTCGCCGCATCACCCAAGAGGCGCACGAAGGCCCGGTCCTCCTTCCTCTAGACGGAACTGCATGCGGACGGTTTGGTTTGATGTGTTGAAATCTCATAAGGGACCCCGTGCAGCCCAGCCCAGGGAATTATTTCCCAATCAAGTGGCTAAGCGTGGATGGGTGCGTAACGTGACACGGGCTGGAGTTGTTTTGTTAGTTGCGTTTTCTTTGTTCGGCGCGCAGATTTTTTTTTCAAGATTGCGTTGAGATAAATCATATTGGTAGGATAAAGATGTGGGGGGTATTATTGTCCATCCTGAAAATGTGACACCAGGCATTCACCAGTTTGCTCTTAATAGTAGAGATAATAAAGTACGAAGCGTTTCCATGGTTTGGTCCGTCGCTTTGCGCTTTGGTCAATCAAAGTGCGCCTTCGTCCGTCGCTCTTGTGTGATTCGGTTCCTATACGGCATGTGTCCGGGTACAGCTAGAATCGATCACGACAAGTCCTAAATCGCGTACTACCTGATTGTCTTTCCGCATGAGTCGCTTCATGGAGGACTCCAAAACCGCATCAGACTTTGTTGCCAACTTGCCGTGCGTTTTCATGGCTCGCTTGCAGCCCAATACACGTACACCCTGTCATTGTATCAATAAAAAGGGAGATCCACACGCTGAGAGACAAATCGATCGATCAAGCAGAGGCACAGCTACCGCGTTTCGGTCGACCTCTCCTCCGCTACTCGAAACCCGGTTTTCATGGCTGGCGGCGGGAGGTTAAGATCACGGCCATGACCGGTGTCACGATCTATCTGTAAAATAAAGGCCATAGCCGCCGGTGGCTCGGGTCGCAGCCATTGCGCGTCCGTTGTTGCCGCAGGAGAAGCTGGTGGGGCGATGGTCGGGTCACGGCCATGCGTGTCCACTATTTCAGCAAGAGCAGCCGGTGGGGCGAACGCCGGATCGCGGCCATGGCGAGTCCGCTGTTACCGCGGGAGACGCTGGTGGAGGGGAGATCGGGCTAGGGCGGGCTATTTGATGCCGACCGACTCGCTCACCTACATCTTAAGCGTTGCTCTCCGCTTAGTGTTCTTCTTCGTGGATGGTATTGGAGTGGACTGCTGATGAGCTGATGCTAATTGTGTTAGCTCGGTTGTCAGATGCACTCACATCTAGCT
This sequence comes from Lolium perenne, assembly GCF_019359855.2. Classification (NCBI taxonomy): domain Eukaryota; kingdom Viridiplantae; phylum Streptophyta; class Magnoliopsida; order Poales; family Poaceae; genus Lolium; species Lolium perenne. The sequence goes on from NC_067244.2 coordinate 50,229,849, forward strand.
ACGCTGGATTACATGTACATGCAACAAACAACAAAGAAGGAAACAGAGTGCCGGATGCTTGTCACCTATACGAGCACACATGTGAACCTTGATTGCATTAGTTTTAAATGATGGATGCATGTCAGGAACCGACCAACCTAGAGAAGTAGCTATTCTTCAAAAACAAAAAGAGAAGTATCAGCTAGCTTATACTAGCTACTATTACAGCTCACTTCGATCAGGTTTTTTTCGGACACCACTACCTTAACTACTGAGCTACGGTAGGAAGATATTTTAGAACTTTGGCCATATGTAGATGATGAGATGACGAGGAGTATGTGACACAAGATTACAATAGCAGTATGTGACACAAGAGCTGCGGTATGAAGATTACAACTGCATACCAGAGACGATGTGCTACTTTGAAGCTGCAGCAGCTAGAACCAAATCTAGCGAACTCGAGATGCTAAACTGGAGATTTTTTCCCCAATGATTAAAGCCTCGTGGTGGAAGATTGAGCTATTGAGGGCAATGAGTTGACAGACTTTATATTTACTCAATGCGGTGGAAGATTGGCTCAGGGATAGATTTACTTTTTCGAAAAACAATTTTATTTTGGCTGCTCTTAATTATACATGTTTCCGTGAGGCGATAGACTTTTTCGTAGTTCAACCAACTACTCATTTTGTCTAAATTTTCAATTTCAGATTGGTGTCTACTCAGTAGTTCGAATCCACAATTTGTTTGCCTCGATGCCTACAACTATCCATCAAGGTCAGATATATTTGCCAACTGTACTACATCCTGATAATATTACGATGCATAGTCCGATTCTAGCCAGCCATGTAGACGGTTTAATCCGAGAAACCAGATAGAAATTATACAAAAACAGTGTTAATTGTTGTGATTAGCTCTAGCCTAAAAACGCATTAACACATGGGTTACCCAAAGTTATGCTAATGATAATATATCGGTTATGCTAATGACAATATCTTTGCAACAATTCAATGTAGGTTTAGCTATTATAAATATATAAAAAACCGGTACAGAGTCCATCATATTAATACAAATCAAATAGGAACTATGCAAGTGGACAAGTGGACAAATAGAGAGAGACATTTTCGCTGACCATGCTATGCTGGAGCTTCCTAGATTGTCGAGCGAAATTTAAGTGGTATGAATGGTTTTTTACTACAAAATTTGAAAATGGTTTATAGAATATTAAGTGTGTACTAGATTTATTTATTTTTGGATTCATATTTAATAAAAAAATTAATGGTTGCATCCACAATCATTACATGTCTCTGGTATTATAGGTCGGTACAACAAGGGCTTACAATCTAACTTTCTTAGGATTGATTATCTTCGTAATGGATAGGAGAAATTGTGACCACCGTCGATGGTGAGAAAGAGAAGAAGTGTCAACACGGATGGTTTGGAGTAGCGCTTGAGTATATTTCTCCCGCTGCAACGCACGGGCACTTTTGCTAGTATTCTAAAAATCAATGGAATTCTATCTTGCTTGCTGATTGATGTCGAGCCTTTTCTTTCAGTTGACGTTCGATAACTATACTCCAACTCCTGCTTCTTCCGATGTTTTGCCTTCCTCTTCTTGCTCGAAGAAAGCGTTTGTGAATAGTGAACTTGATGAACATTCCTCGAGTAAGATTTTATCGCAAGACTTGGAAGAACTTCGTCAACAACTTCAGCATGCGAAGAAGCAAACACTTGTGATGATGGAGCAATCTCGCAAGGCATCCAAAAAAGAGAAAATCGCACTTCAACAAGCTCGAGAAGCCATAGCTGCCAAAGAAGCTGCCGTTTCTGAGGCTGAAAAGGCAACCACTCGAGAGAATTGTATGCTCGAACTGATGAATGAGGCCAGTGTAGATATGTCAGGTATGCTTTTTCAACCCAGAACTTCCTCTATCTTTCTGCTGTATCCTTTTTTGAATTTCTCGTGTCGTCGCCAAATAGGTTCCTTTCTCGACGCTGCTGCTGAAGATGAAAGGGTAAACGTAAGGACGAATCTCCTCGTTAACCTTTCTCTTGACCACGGTTCTCTGTTCTGGGCCACTCCAGAGCGGACCCGACAGATTGTCAGGTTTCAAGACCGCGCCTGTCAGGTTCACGAGTTCCTTGATTTCTGCACTAGAACATTGTCCCTTGTTTACAAGATGATGTTTCCTCGGGACGAGGCACCCGACACTCTTCTTGGTTTGATGGAAAAGTTTCGGGATGCCCCTCGTATTCATAACTTTGTACGAGCTCAATTGACTGCTGGAGCAAGATTCGCCATGATCATGATACAGATCTGCCATCGAAAATTAGATCTGACGAAGATTGTTTCCAAGTGCCTGGCCAAGAAGTCGAAGCGAAAAAGTAACGTCGACGAAATCAATGACATTGTGACTCCTGTAGCCGAAGAAATGATGGACGAACTTCTTCGGATGGACTCTGAATTCTTTGTCAAAGGGAGCTATACTAATCATAAGACGACTGCTGCAAATAACAAAGGTCTATCCATAGATAGTATATTAGGCATTTGACTGAGTTGTACTATATTGCAAGAAATCATGTCTATATTTTGTGTCGAATTATTTGTGTTAAAGAAGTTGTCTATATTGTGAAGTGTAATCTATATTGCGAAGCCCCCGAGCCTTTGGCCGGAGCTTATACTATTTTTTCGTCTCGATGAATTTACTATTTTGCGAGAATATATATATTTTGCTGTCGTGGGTTATGAGCCCCCGAGCCTGTCGACGAAAAAGATGTATGTCACCAATATCTTTTACTATATTGCAGCACCGCGAGTCCGCCTCATTAAAAACCTTTCCATCCCCACTCGGTGCCCTGAAAAGGAAAAGAGTGCGTCTGAAAACTCGCGGGTGTTTCAGTACATTATATTTTTACAAAGAAGGACTATATTTCGACTCTAAGCGTAGAAACGCCTGAGTTGCGCCATGTTCCAGAGGTTTTTCTCGGAAACCCCTGTCTTCTTGTCCTTGATCCTGTATGCTCCTCCTTCTATTACTTCGGTGACGATGTAGGGGCCAAGCCATGGCGACTCGAGTTTTTCAGTACTCTGTTGATTGAGCCGTAGGACTAAATCTCCAACCTGAAAGGATCTTGGCCGCAGTCGTCGACTGTGGTAGTTTTTCAGGTCTTCCTGGTACTTGGTGACCCATGATAGTACTTCATCTCGAGCTTCATCAAGTGCATCTACATCGTCCTCTAATGCTCTTCTTGAAGTTTCTTCATCATACTGTGTGACTCTTGGGAAATCATGCTCTATTTCGATCGGCAATACTGCCTCAGCTCCATGGACCAGAAAAAATGGAGTTTCCTGTGTCGCAGTATTTGGCGTTGTTCGAATACTCCATAAAACACTTGGCAACTCTTCTGGCCAAGTATGTCGAGCCTTTTCAAGCGGTCCTAGCAGTCGCTTCTTAATACCGTTGCAGATGATACCATTGGCTTTCTCGACTTGACCGTTGGTTTGCGGGTGCCCAACTGACGCGAAGTGCAATTTGATGCCTACTTCTGCGCAGTATGCCTTGAATTCCTTGGACGTAAAGTTACTGACATTGTCTGTAACGATGCTATGAGGTACTTCAAATCGAAAAACAACGCTCTTCACGAATTTTATTGTTGACGCTGCATCTGGTGAATTTATCGGCTTCGCTTCTATCCACTTGGTGAATTTGTCGACGGCAACAAGCATATACTCGTATCCTCCTGGCGAGGCTTTGTGTAATTTTCCCACCATATCGAGACCCCATTGGGCAAAGGGCCAAGACAATGGTATTGGCATCAGCTCTGCTGCTGGAGAGTGGGGTTTTGCGGCGAATCTCTGGCACGCGTCGCAGGTTTGTACTATCTCCTTCGCATCCTCGATTGCTGTCAACCAGTAAAATCCTGCCCGAAAAACCTTGGCCGCAATAGCTCGACTGCTCGCGTGATGACCAAATATTCCCTCGTGTACATCCTTTAAGATTATCCTTCCTTCTTCGGGTGTGACGCACCTTTGTAGCACGCCCGAAATACTGCGCTTGTATAACTCCCCTTTGACCACTGTAAAGGCTTTGGATCGTCGAATAATTCGCCTTGCTTCAACTGGATCGTCGGGTATTTCTTTTCTTAAGATATATGATATGTACGCTTGCATCCATGGGACCTCCACCATCATCACCAGTTCCTGGTCCTCTTCTTCTTCTGGTGCTTCTTTGAGAACCAGCGAAGTTTTCTCCTCCTTCTCCTTCTTCTGCGCCTTCTTTGGTTTGGTGGATCTCTCGGTTATCTCTTCCCAAAACACACCTGGCGGAATTGCGAGGCACTGTGACCCGATGTATGCGAGAACATCGGCTTCTTCATTGCTTAGCCTGCTGATGTGATTTACTTCGCATCCATCAAATAACTTCTCGAGCTCGTTGTACACTTCCTTGTATGCCACCATGCTGTCATTGACTGCATCACATTGGTTCATGACTTGCTGAGCCACCAATTGCGAGTCACCAAAAATTTTTAATCGGGTTGCACCACAAGCTTTCGCCATCTTCATCCCGTGTATAAGAGCTTCGTACTCTGCTTCATTGTTAGATGCGTTTGGGAACGTCATCCGTAGGACATACTTCAGTTTGTCGCCTTCAGGTGATATAAGTATCACGCCTGCACCAGCTCCTTCTACCCTCTTGGACCCGTCGAAGTTCATAGTCCAAGTTCTCGATAAATCTGGGGGTCCTGTATTTTGCAGCTCCATCCACTCTGCGATGAAATCTGGCAGAATTTGCGACTTTATTGCTTTTCTTTTTTCATACGTGATGTCCCGAGGGGAAAGTTCTATTTCCCAAAGGGAGACACGACCTGTAGCTTCTGGATTGTTCAGGATATTCGATAAAGGTGCTTCGTTGACCACTATTATCGGGTGTGCCAAAAAATAGTGGCGCAACTTTCTTGCGGTTGTGAACACTCCATATGCTAGCTTCTGGTACTGCGGGTACCGCTGTTTTGAAGGCGATAAAACTTCACTAATGAAATATACCGGCCTTTGCACTCCATGGAGTTTTCCTTCTTCTTCTCTTTCGACAACTAGCGCCGTGCTGACCACCTGAGGTGTGGCTGCAATATATAACAAGAGAGATTCCTTTTCTTTCGGTGCCACCAAGATTGGTGGTGTCGAAATTGTGCGCTTTAAATCCTCAAAGGCTCTATCTGCCTCTTCGTTCCACTGGAATTTCTCCCCTTTCTTGATTAAAGCGTAGAACGGTAACGCCTTTTCTCCTAGCCTGGCGACGAATCTGCTTAAAGCTGCGACTCGCCCAGTTAAGTGTTGTATTTCTTTCAACTTTGTTGGCTTCCTCATTGTTATGATAGCTTGGATTTTTTCGGGATTAGCTTCAATCCCTCTCGCTGAGACTAGGAACCTGAGAAGTTCTCCTGCAGGGACGCCGAAAGAACACTTTGTTGGGTTCAACTTGAGGCAAAACTTGTCGAGGTTTTTGAAAGTTTCCTTCAGATCCTCGATTAGCGTTGCTCCCTTTTTTGATGTTATGATGACATCATCAATGTACACTTGTACGTTTTTCCAATCTGTGTTGCTAGGCACTTCTGCATCATTCTCTGGTACGTTGCTCCCGCGTTTTTCAGGCCAAAAGGCATTGTTCTATAGCAGAACACGCCATAGGGTGTAATGAACGCTGTTTTGACTTCATCCTCTTCTTTCAGTCTGATCTAGTTATAACCAGAGTAAGCATCTAGGAAGGAAAGACGTTCACATCCTGCCGTGGAGTCGATAATTTGATCAATCCTCGGGAGGGGAAAGTGATCCTTTGGACAATGTTTATTGAGACACGTAAAGTCGACACACATGCGAAGGACTTTAGTGTTTTTCTTTGGCACCAACACTGGGTTTGCTACCCACGTGGCCTCTGTATGCAGCTCCTTGATGAAACCAGCTTCTCTCAGTCGATCAATTTCTGACAGCATAGCTTTGCGGTTTGGCTCCGAAAAACGCCGCAAAGGTTGTTTGATTGGTCTCGCTAGTGGATCCAAGTTTAGGTTGTGCTCGGCAAGTTCCCTGGGTACTCCTGGCATGTCAGCTGGACACCATGCGAAGATTTTCCAGTGCTCACGGAGGAACTCGACGAGCGCGCTTTCCTATGCGAGGTCCATGTTTGTCGCGATGGACGTCGTCTTTTTTGGATCTGTCGGGTGAATCTGCACCGCCTTAGAATTTTTCTCAGTGTTAAAGGTTGATTCTTTGTTGGGCCTTCCTACATCTGGCAGCACATCATAATCAGTCGTGAGCCTTGACGCCATTTACTCTGCTTTCATCCCGAAGGTTTCTGATAGTCGATGAAAATCTTTGTCACACTTATCGGCTAGCGCGAAGCTTCCTTTGATTGTGATTGGTCCCTTAGGTCCAGGCATCCTCCATAACAGGTACGTGTAATGTGGTACCACCATAAACCTGGCATATGTTGGTCGTCCCAACAAAGCGTGGTACTGTGATGGGAAATCCACGACTTCAAATTCCAGCCTCTCTATTCTGTAGTTTTCTCGGGTCCCAAACTGAACGTCGAGATTGATCTTACCCAACGGATAACTTGGCTTCTTCGGTGTGATGCCATGGAAACGTGTGTCAGTTGGTTTCAGATTTGCTAGAGATATATTCATCTTCCTTAATGTATCTGCATACATAAGGTTTAAACTGCTGCCTCCATCTATGAATACTCGAGATACGTCGAATCCTGCAATTACTGCTGGTAAGATAAGTGCTGACTGCCCTGGTCGAGGAACTTGCTGTGGATGATCCACTATTGTGAAGCCAATGTCTTGCCCTGACCAATTAAGGTACTCAACCGTTGGTGGAGGCATTTTCTCTGCCATGAACACCTGTCGCGAGATTACTTTCTGAGCTCTATTGGATGGCTTGCCTTTCTGAATCATCGAGACCGCTCCGTTGGAGTTGGGATCAATGTAAGGTGGTGGTGTAGGTGCTGCCGCTATTCTGAGCTGGTGTCGATTTTCGTCCGTAATTGCGGGAGGAGGTGGCAAGTGGATCTCACTCCTGGGCCCTTGAGGGTTTCTATGTGTTGCCTGGGCATTGGCGTGTCCTGCCCACCTTAACATTGCCTGAAAATTTCGGCAATCCTTTTGCAAATGTCCTGACTGTCTCTTTCCGTTGTTGTCGAGATAAAAATGCATCTGACACGGCCCGTTCATCATTTCCTCGGGGGACACGAAAGGTCTTTGGAACCTTGGCCCAGTATTTTGCCTGTTGCCTCGGGAGTCATCTCTATTGTCGCCTCGCTGCTCGTTGCTCCTCTGATAATCATCTCTATTGTTTCCTCCAGCGCTTGCTCGGAAGCCAGCCGAAATTTGTCCAGGAACATCATAGCTCGAGTACTGCCGGGGAAATCGTCGCCTATTTTGATAATTTCGACTGCGGTCCTCTTCTGGTGACCTATGTCGTTTGTTGTGAATAGCATCTTCTCCATCTGCCCATCTGTTTGCTATCTCCATTAATGCGGATACTGTCTTTGGGTTAGTTCTTCCCAAGTCCTCGACAAAATCTCCCCGCCTGATTCCTGCGACAAACGCATCTATCGCTCTCTCGTCAAATATATTCTCTGCCGAGTTTTTAATGATATTCCACCTTTGGATGTACTTCCTCATTGATTCATCTGGCTTTTGTCGACACGCCCTCAGTTCCTCCAGTGATGCAGGTTTTTTGCAAGTGGATCGGAAATTCTTGACGAACACATCCTCGAAGCTATCCCAGTTATCGATAGATCCTGGAGGAAGCTTCTTTATCCAAGATCGCGCAGCTCCACTCAGATGTACCTGGATGCTCTGCATAGCTGTTGCTCTGGTTCCTCCTGTTAGCTTCACCGTCTCGAGGTAATCGACTAGCCAATCCTCTGGGTCTTGCAGGCCGTCGAATTTTTTGAAGTTATCAGGCAATTTGAACCCCGCAGGAACTCGAGTTTTTCGGACCCTTCTGGTGAAGCACGGCAGCCCACACATATCCTCGTCATCTAGCTCTGGGGAATGGCGATGTTCCCTTCTATTTTGTCGTGCTCTATCCACCCTTGCTTGCGCTGATGTATCTCTTGCTCCACTTGTTCTTTCGGGAGCTGGTGCTGCTGCCGCGGGCCGTGGACTATTTTGCCTTGCTGCTCCTTCTGGAGGTGTTGCTGCAAATGCCGTTCCCATGGCCCCGACTCCTGCCATTGCCATGTTGTACAATGCCTCTCTTGGATCTCTGGGAGGTGGCCTGGATGCAAGGATAAAGGCCTGTGTCGCCATATACCCAGCTTCTGGTGTCTTGGGGATAATGTTCCCTCTCGCGTCTATCGACATAAAGGACATGTCGAGGTTTTGAACCAAGTGCTCTCGTTCTCCCTCAGGTATGTTTTGCAGCCTTGATTTTGCTCTGTTCCGAGCTTCCCTGTGGCTATCTCCCGAAGTTCCTGAATGTCGACTTAACTCCGCCCTTCGCCTGCTTGATGCAGAGGCTGCTTCCTGCCTTCTGTCCAACTCGATTTTTTGCTTCTCGAGCTCCCGCCTGGTACGTGCGAGCCTATATTGGTATGCTTGTAACTCCTCAGGTGTCGCCGCTACAGTCATTGGCTCTGTACCATTAATAGCTCTTGCGACTCGATCCCACACTTCCTGTGGAAATCGCACCATCTCTCGTGTTCCTGGTCCGATATATTTTGATCCTAGACCTCTCGTGAGATCTGCAGGATCGACATATGGATTTCCTGCCTTGTCGAAGTTCTCTGATGTATCCTCTTATGGGCGACTCGGATCTCCGATTGCATAGATCTGATGATATTTCTTTATCGAAAAAAAGATCTGATGATATTTTGGATGCTGAACTATGTTGGGTTTGGTGACACCATCATAGAGATTGGTGAAGACCTCACCAATGGTGGTAGATCTATCGATGAAGTTTAAGCTGTCGAAGCTATTCGAGTCATCGCTTATATCTGAGTCCGCGGACGACTCGAAAGACATGTCGCTGAAGATCTTGGCGAGCTTTTTGCTTGCCCTGGTGCTGATGAAGCGTGGCGATGAAGTCTCCTCTTCGCCTGACTCGATTGACGATGTTGAGTGCGAAAAATCGGAATCGACCGCTGATAATCCCGATGAGATCGGAATTTCGAGACGATACGCTCCCTCCTTCTCGACGCGAAAGTGGAATCTTCCGAACGTCATCTCCATAGGCTCCTCCAGATACGCGTATGCATCCAAACGGGAGGGCGGGTGAGGAACAAAATCGACATGACCAGTTGCGATTTGTTTACCTCGATCCATAGCGTTGCTTGCTGTTGACGAAGTCGGCGATCTTGAACGTGCCATCGAGATCAGATCCTTGACGCCTCTAATTCCCACAGACGGCGCCAATTGACAAGGGATTAACTTATCAATGCCTACGGGTTATAGACTAGGGTTTAGTTAGAAGTAGAGGGCAAGTAGATCTCAAAGGTTTCAGCCGAAAAATACTCGACGATATGAAAACTAGGGTTTGTGAGACAATGAATCGATGCTTTCTTTGTCCCTCGACTCCCCCTTATATAGGAGGTGGAGCCGAGGGATTCGTGATGTACAAGTTACAGAGTCCGGGAAGGTTTCTAACTCCTCCCGTAATATTACAAGTGTTCTCTCCTAATACAACTCTAGCTTTCCTTAACTAGCAAGTTGGGCTTCCGAATTCTTCTTATCCTTCAGGTCGTGGGCCTTGAGTAAACTCCGGGTACCATCATAGGCAGGCCCATTGGGGATGCCTATGTCAGCAAGCGCCCCCTGGACGAGGTGGACCCGGATCCTTACGTGGTCGGGAACAAACACAAGATGGGCAGGACCCATACCCCGCGCCCCGGTAACTTTTCTGCCAACGAATCCGGTTCCGACGATGAGGTCTCTATACTTGAGGTATTTTGCTCTTCCTCTTCCTCATATTCTATTTCTCTGTAGATGTCCCCTCAGGCACCGCCGCCCCACAGGTCGTGGAGCATGCCACTCCGCTGGAGGCAGAGGTTGGCCAGGAGTTCCTGGACAAACTCGCCTCACGCGGCCGCAAGCACAAGGCTCCGGCCTCCGAGGCCAGCACAAGCGAGGAGCCGCCCGCCAAGCGCTCCAAGAAGGGCGACACCGTCAAGAAGGGCACCTCCAAGCGCTACCGGTCTCGAATGCCGGTCGCCTCCGGGTAAGCTTCCGATTCTTTATACTTGTTGCTTTTCGCTTGAGTTTGTTTGTCCGGCTGCTTTTTCCAACTTTCTTTTTATCCTTTTCAGGCCTGCCCTGAGCATCACCAAGAGCGCCTCTGGCATGAGGCCGGAGACCTCCGAGGACGCTGCCAGGGCCTCTCCTCCTCCTCAACCAAGCCCGGTACCATCTGGTGCCGGCAATTCTCCTGCCTCCTCTCGAGGAGGCAACACAAGTGCGGGGCGCGTGGCCCCTAAACCTACAGATCACCGCATGGAGGAGGATTTAACTTCCCCTCCTAAAGCTGAAGACATCGGCGCCAGCAACATCGGCGCCGGTAAAGAAGAAGCCGGGTGTGCGGAACCTCTGGTTCCCTCTCCACACAAGAAGAAAAAGAAGAAGGCTACTGCCTCCCCCGCCAAGACCATGCCGGAGCCTTCCGCTCCGGCATCTTCCTCTCCGGCTAAGGAAACGCCGGAAGCCGCTGCGGCCTTCAAGGAAGCAGCGCCAACTCCTCTGGCTGCTCCTACCGGCCAGCCCGCTGCCGCCAAGCCAACACCTCCAGAGGGCGCCAAGCTCACCGCCCAGCAACTTGCTGCGGTGGTGACCGCGGCAACTTCTCCTTCCTCCGGCTCGCGGTCCCTCGTGCTGCATGCCAGCCGCGCCGCCGTCGCAGTCGGTGAGACGGCCTCAGCTCAGCTGGGCCGGATTACCGAGCTCAACCGCGGGGGTGGCGACCTGGGGAACCTGCTTGATTACTCTCAAAAGTGGAATCAGGCGGACATGTCCCCAGCGACCCGCGGCCTGGGCAAAGACAAGCTACCGGTGATTGATCCTGCCGGCCCTCGGAGCACCGGGCAACACTTTAGCCTGCTCCGGTGCGCGGTTAGGGAATTCGACACCGCATGGCACGATGCCAACGCCAACGTGGTGGTAAGCCGCACAACTTCAAACTTCTTTACATTCATGCCCGTTTTCAACCTTATATATATATTCTCCCAGTCCCCGAGTTTCGGGTTAAGAACGCAGCTTTTAGCGAAACTTCATTAGAAACACAAAAAACTGGCATAGCCAGTCCCCGAGTTTCGGGTTGAGAACGCAGCTCTTAGCGCGAAACTCCATTGACACCAGCATCTTCTTACCGGAACTCTTTCTTATTCTTCTTGAACAGGGCACGCTGGACACCCGGAAGCAGCTCTTCGAAGAGCTTCTGTGGGAGCACCGGGAGCTTTCGGATGCCCACAGCAAGTGCCGAGGTAAGTTCTCGCTCCTCCGGCTTCTTTTTACCGGTTGCATTTCCCTTTTAGCACTTATAACTTTTTACACACCAGCTCTTCCGGAAGCCTCCTTCGAGGACCTTTCCGCCCAGCTCTCCGCGCTCAGAGGTACCACCTCTTCTTTTCATTTGTCTTGCATCTTTTGAATCTACCAGATTCATTTTATTAACTGTCTTTTCTTCCGGTTTACAGCTGAAAAAGAGCAGCTTGCCAAGGAGCACCACCAAGCTCTGGATGCTCAGAGGACTCACTCCTCCGAGCTGAAGGATCAACTCATGGAGGCTGAACTCCAGCATGCGCGGGAGCTCAAGGAGGCCCAGGTTGCAACTGAGGCCAAATTGGATGAATCTCTGAAGGAGTTCACCAATTCCAGCGCGGTGCTGCGGGCGGAGCTGGATGAGGAGAGCCGAGCGCGGAAGGCGGCAGAAGACCGGATCACCTTACTCACCACGGAGCAAACCGCGTATGACCGGCTGGTCCTGCAAGCTGATGCGCTGGCCTTCAGTAAGCCTTTTTTCTCTTCCTTTTTCCTAAAAGCTTCTTTTGTTTCCGGCAACCTCTTTTTATGCCGGTTCCTTTTGTTTTCTCTTTGCTTACAAGCTTTTTCCTTTCTTTCTGGCAACATCTTCTTATACCGGTTCTTTTTGTTTTTTCTTTGCTTACAAGCTTTTTCCTTTCTTTCCGGCAACATCCTCTTATACCGGTTCTTTTTGTCTTCTTTCTCCCGCAGAACTCTTCCCGGATTCACAGGCGCATGTTGTCAAGAAAGTGGCGGATCGCAGGGCTGAGCAATCCATGACCAACCCGGATGCTCCCTGGGATGCGTACGACTACTTGGTCGCGCTCACCGCCCGGATCCAGCACATGCGCTCTGTGGACCGGCATCTGGCCGATCTACCGGATGTTGCCATCCAGATCTTCAAGGTGTTGTGGCCTGGGGAAGCAGTACCAGCCAACATAACACTCACCTCTGATCGCCTGAAGGATGCTGGCCGGAGGATCCGTGAATGGAAGTGCTCAGCGGCCCGTGCCGGAGCAGATGCAGCGCTACGCGTAGCCTGTTCTTGGTATGAAGAACTGGATCTGGACGCTTTCCACAGCATTCGCGGTGACGCGCCTACGGATACGGACCCAGTCCACACCGCAAAGCGGCAGGACCGCGCCTACCATATAGCGGAATTCGCCCACGTGCGCACCTTCATCCCTCTTCCTCCCTACGTCAGAGATGCACTCTCCGACGACGAGGAAGAAGACGTTGAGGACGAGGAGGATGAGGAAGCCGGAGAAGGCGATGCCCATCCGGAAGAAGGCGATGCTCCTCCGGAAGCTCCTGAAGCCGCCGCACAGCCCCCCGTTGTCTGAATATTTCTCAGTTTATGTGTCACACCTGGTTACCTCAAAAACAATGCTCGTTAAATTCTACCCCGGTATGCCGGGGTCTATGATGTAAGATAATACTCTGCCATTCTTTTGGCTGTGCTACAACATTTCATGCCGGTATGTTATATCGGTAACTTATCAAGTTAAGTTTGTATGCTATCTTAGCATTCTGCTCATTGTTTGCTTTTATCTTGCACTGTGAAGATTCCGAAATTGTTTCGGCATTCAATCCGATGCACACTTGGTTCTTTTGCTTTGGCTCTGCCTACCTCTCTGGGTGTTTTGGCGTATGAGTGACAAAGTTCTTTTGCCAAGCAAGCACTTTCTTGAACTTAGAAATAATTCGAAATTTTTCACGAAAAAACCGGTATAACCAGGGTTAGTTAAACTTTTTCCGGATTGTTTGTTCTCACTCCCTCTTTTCGTGTTTCACGTGCTTAGTTCCTACCGGTTTATCTTGCTTGCCATGAAGCCGGGCTGCGGACAGCAGCAAAGTCGAAGACTCCGGTAGGTTTAGTACGTTACTAAACCGGAAAGAAAAAATGTTCCACAAGCAACCGGTAAACTGAAAAAATAAACACATTGCATGAAATTTCGGTAGAGGCAGTCCCCGAGATTCATTCGAGGTGCCGACATCTTTTATTCATAGCATATAAGGTACAAAAAAGAACTTCTTACAGCACATCTTTAGGAATAGAAAGGACGCAGGAAGGCTATGTTCCATGGGCGCTTGGTCTCCTCTCCTAACCTGTCCGCCTTTCCCTTCTTTGATTCATGTGCATCGATCAAGTAGTAGGCATCATTGTGTAGAGCCTTTCTCACAATGAAAGGTCCTTCCCACGGAGGTGAGAGTTTGTGGCGCCCGTCAGTGCGCTGCCTGAGGCGTAGAACCAGGTCCCCTTCCCAGAACACTCTCGGGTTAACCTTCCGGCTATGATAGCGTCTGAGGTTTTGCTGGTATATGGCTGTTCTTGCCAAAGCCAGCTCTCTTGCTTCTTCTAGCAAGTCCACATCATTTTCTCGGGCCTCTTTTACCCCTTCTTCGGTATAGAGTTGAACCCTTGGTGAATCATGAATGATATCGGTCGGTATCACGGCTTCCGCCCCATAAACCATGAAGAAAGGAGTGTATCCGGTAGACCGGTTGGGTGTTGTTCGTATGCTCCATAGCACGGATGGTAACTCGTCGAGCCAGCGCCCCGGTGTCTTTTCAAGCGGTTCAATGAGCCTTGGTTTGATACTGGAAAGCACTAAAGCATTGGTTCTTTCCACTTGGCCATTGCCTTGCGGGTGTGCGACTGAGCACAAATCCAGCTGGATGTTGTTATCCTCACAAAATCTTTTGAACTCACCTTGAGCAAAGTTTGTGCCATTGTCAGTGATAATGCTATGCGGGTAGCCATACCGCAAGATTACATATTTCAAGAACTTCACCGTCGTATGCCCATCACACTTTGCGATAGGTTTCACCTCAAGCCACTTGGTGAACTTGTCCACCATTACTAGGACGTGGGTCATTTACCTCTTGCCATTTTGAATGGGCCAACCATGTCAAGGTACCAAACAGCAAACGGCCAGGTTAACGATATAGTTTTTAAACCGGATGCTGGGGTATGGTTTAGCTTGGCGTACCGCTGGCACCCATTGCACTTTCGTACCAAATCCTCAGCATTTTCCAGCGCCGTGGGCCAGTAGAACCCATGTCGGAACACTTTTGCCACCAGTGCTCTTGATGAGGCATGATGTCCGCACTCTCCTTGGTGAATTTCCACCAGCATCTCTTTTCCTTCTTCTGGTTCCACACACCTTTGGAGGACATCGGTAACACTTCTCTTTTACACCTCCCCATTGATGATGGTGTAGGCTTTGGACCTCCTTTGGATTCTCTTTGATTCATTTTCGTCAACCGGCAGGGTGCCGTTGATCAGGAATTCCTTAATAGGTTCAACCCAAGTTGGTGCTTCCCGAACCAGAAACACCGGTACGTCTATCTCCATATTGGCCACTAGCATAGCCTCTTCCGGCTTAGATCCTGCAGTCCCCGGGTTTACCAGAACATTCCCCAGGTTTCCCTCGTCAATGTCCATCGGCACAACATGTGAGTCCGGTACGAAAATTGATTCCGACTCCGAACTTGGTTTGATCGATGGCACCCTTAGGTGAGCCAAAGCTACTCCGGGAGGAATTCCTTGCCGGGAGGAGCCCAACTTAGAGAGCGTATCCGCGGCTTCATTTTCCGCTCGCGGCACATGGTGAAACTCACAGCCTTCAAAAAAGCCGGCAATCTTTTGCACATGGAACCGGTACGAGGCCATGTTAGCATCTTTTGCGTCCCAATCTCCGGAACATTGTTGCACCACAAGATCTGAATCAGCATAGCAAATGATCCAGTGTGCACCGATCTCTTTTGCGACTTTGAGCCCATGGATTAGAGCTTCATATTCAGCGACATTGTTCGATGCTCTGAAATGTAATTGCAAAACATACCGGAGATGATCTCCCTTTGGTGAAGTAAGGACCACACCGGCACCTAGACCCTCTTTGAGCTTGGATCCGTCGAAATGCATCTTCCAGTATTCTATCTTTTGTTCCGGCGGTTTGTATTGCACTTCCGCCCAATCGACCAGAAAATCAGCCAAGGCTTGTGATTTTATGGCATCTCTTCTCTCATACACCGGTACATATGGTGATAGCTGAATTGCCCATTTGGCAATCCTGCCGCTAGCATCTTTGTTGCACATGATATCTGAAATGGGTGCCTCGCTCACCACCTTCATGGGGTGTTCTTCAAAATAGTGCTTGAGCTTTGTGGCGGCCATGAACACGCCGTAGGTCATTTTCTGGAAGTGAGGGTAGTTTTGTTTTGAGAGGGAGAGCACCTCGCTCAGGTAGTATACCGGTCTCTGCACGGTTTTTCCTTCCTCTTCTCTTTCTACCACAACCACCACACTCACGACCTGGTTCGTTGCTGCTATGTATAATAACATGGGCTCTCTTTCCAAAGGCGAAGCCAGTACCGGTGCAGTTGCCAGCATTGTTTTTAGCTCCTTAAACGATGCGTCTGCCTGAGGGGTCCAGACGAAGGTATCGGATTTTTTCATCAAAGCACAGAGTGGCAGGGCCTTTTCCCCCAACCTGCTTATGAACCGGCTTAGCGATGCCAAGCTACCGGTAAACTTTTGCACATCTTTGAGAGCTTGTGGGATAGTCATTCTTTCGATGGCCCGGATCTTTACCGGATTAACCTCAATACCCCCGCTTGATACGAGAAAGCCAAGCAGTTTGCCGGCTGGAACACCAAAGGTGCATTTTGCCGGATTGAGTTTCATCCGGGACCTTCTCAGATTGTCGAATGTTTGCCTCAAATCAACGATCAAGGTTTCCTTGACCTTAGTTTTTATCACAACATCGTCCACATAGACTTGCACATTCTTTCCGATTTGATCAAACAAACACTTTTGCATACAGCGCTGGTACGTTGCACCAGCGTTGCGAAAACCGAAGGCATAGTGACATAGCAATAAGCCCCGTGCGGGGTAATGAATGCAGTTTTTATTTGATCTTCCTTTTTTAGGGGAATCTGGTGGAAACCAGAATAAGCATCCAGGAAAGACAATAGTTCACAGCCAGCAGTAGAATCAATCACTTGATCGATCCGGGGTAAGGGGAAAGGATCTTTCGGGCAAGCCTTGTTCAGGTTGGTGTAGTCGATGCACATGCGCCACACCTTTGGAGCTTTGGGGTCTTCCTCTTTTTTCTTCTCGACCAGCACCGGATTGGCTAGCCAATCGGTATGCAGTACCTCCACGTTGAAACCGGCAACCAGCAATTTTGTCACCTCTTCTCCAATGATTTTTCTCCTGCCTTCAGCGAACCGGCGCAAGGGTTGTCTTACCGGCCTTGCATCCTTCCGGACATTCAGAGAGTGCTCAGCCAACTCCCTTGGAACACCTACCAAGTCATCAGTAGACCGGGCAAAGATATTCTGATTCTCACGGAGGAAGTTGACGAGCGCGCTTTCCTATGCCTCACTGACACCGGCACCGATACGAACGGTGCGCTTAGGGTACGCCGGGTCCAGCACAATGTCTTTTGTCTCCTTGGTTGTCTTGAATGCCGGTGTGCCAAAGCTTCCGCTCATTGCCGCTAAGCTCAGCTGCGAGGACTGAGCCAGCGCAACTGCAGCTTGCATCCTTCTTTTTTCCTCTGCAATCACCAGCGATTCAGCCAGATTTGATCCGGCGGAAGCGGTTTCCAGTGAGATATTGTAGTTTCCCACCACAGTCAAGGGTCCATGAGGTGCCGACATCTTCATCTTGAGATACGCCATGTGAGTTGAGGCCATGAATGCCGCCAATGCTGGTCTCCCCAACAGTGCATGGTAAGGGCTTTCTAGGTCCACCACCTCGAACAGAAGATTTTCCACCCGGCAATTGTCGCATCCTCCAAACGATACATCCACCCGGACTCTTCCCATGGGCGCACAAGATAGCCCCGGAACGATTCCGTGGAAAGTGGTGTGAGTTGGTTGCAACATGTTCTCTGTTATTCCCAGCGTGTGCATAGTGTGCCGGTACATAATGTTTATGCTGCTCCCATTCTCTATCAGCACCTTGCTGAACCGGACTCGAGTCGTTGGCCCCTGCATGATTGGGTCCACAACAAGAGCGTAGCCACCCGGGTTTGGCATTATCTTTGGGTGATCCTTGAACGACCAGGCAATTTCCTGATCCGACCATAGCATGTACTTTGGAACTGCCGGCATCACTGCATTTACTTCTATGGAACGACGATGCACACTTTGCCGGTATGTGGGCTCAGTAACGAACACAACACAACACATGTCCGGATCCTCATAAACATTCCGGCCCAATGGTGCCGGCGGAGGCGGTTGCCTATCACGATCTTCCACCTGATGAACTTGCTGGTATTGCTGCCGGTTTGGCTGAGGCTGTACCGGTAGAGCATTTGCTCCGGTAAGCGGAGGTGGTGGTGGTAACTGTTGCCGCAAAAGATCTTGCGATGGTGGCATTATCGTAGTACAGCCTTGTGCCTGAGCATCTTTTACCACCCCTTTCAACATCAGGTACTTGGTCCAAGTACAGTCTTTTGTCAAATGGTTTGTCGGTTTTGCCGGATTCGTAGTGTGCCACCAGCATGGTTGCTCCATTGCTGCTTCCATCGTGTATCTTGCATGTTCTTGCCAGTTCTTTTTCTCTCCCCACAGTTTCTTTTCAACCCATTGTTTTTTAGGACCCGCCCACGGCTGCGATCCGGTTTTTTGCCTCTGGCTTCCGCTGGTTCCGGGATTATCCTGCACCATGGCCACTTGTTGTCCATACCTTCTATCCGAAAAATCTTCCCTTCTTTTGTTGTGCCGGTTATCCCGGTACTGATCTTGGCGTGGTTGGCTCGTTTGCGCCGGTTCAGCTTGTACTGCCGGTTGCATTGGGTCTCCCAATGCGTAGCTATCTGCCACACGTATCATTTCTGTCAAAGTTGACGGCATGTTTCTCTGTAGCTTTTGCCACAGCGGTGAACCTCTTCTGCACCCATTGCTAGACCAAGCAATGGCCTGTGCCTTGATTACCCCTTCACAAGAATTTCTTGTGGAGTTCCACTGGGTCAGATAATCCCGGTCTGTTTCATTGGAGCGATGCACGCACAAAGCGAGCTGCTGCGGCCTGTTTGGCCTCCGGTAGGTACTGCTGAAGTTGCTTACAAAAGCTTCCTCAAAATCTAGCCAACCATTGATACTCCCAGCCGGCAAATTGTTTAGCCAGATGCGTGCCGGTCCTACCAGGAAAGATGGTACAATTCTCACGGCCCATCGCCGGTTTCCTCCGCCGCCAGCGACGTACACTGCGGTTACATAATCCGCAAGCCAGTCTTCCGGCTTAGTGGTGCCATCGTATGTTTTTGTGTCACGGGGCAACAGGAAGTTGCGAACCGGTGGTTCCTCTTTCATGATTCGTGGACCAAAGCATTTTGGACCCGGAGGACCTTCTGCCTCGATCATTTCAGACAAGTGCACCCTATCCACCCTGTGCCTTGCATCCCGGTCTGGTAGGCATCTTTCTCCTAGCCGTTCCCCCAAAGGGTTCCGGTAGGCTGCAACTCTTTCAGTTCCTGAATCAGCTTCATCGTATCGTTCCGGTACCGCGGCTCTTGCATGCCGGTACCTTGGTGGAGGTTGATCCTCCTCAACATAAGCAGCTCTTGGTGCACGATAATTTTGCCTAGTTTCACCTCTACCGACGTAATCATTTCCGGCATAGCCATTTCCGGCATAGCCTCGACCTGCCACTTGGCTTTTTCTTCCGGCCTCATGTCGCTCGGCTTGTTGCTTTCCGGCAAGCACCGGATCATACACAATCATCTGCTGTGCATTCATCTCTTTTTCTTTCTTTTGTCCGGATGGGGGGATGATGCCTGCCCATGGGACTTGCTTCCGGCATTCTTCGTACAACGCACAGATTTTGAAGCTGCAGCCTTGTTTACCTTAACAAGCTGCTCAGCATTTTGCTGCTCAATCATATCAAGCAACTCCCTAACACGATCTTGCTGTTTCGCTAAAGCATCTCCGGTAAGCGATTCACACAGCTCTACTGCAGCCCTAGCATCTTTTATGGTTTTATCCGGACTGCTATACTTAGGTTTCTCTACGATGCTCAGCGATACAGAGGTGCTCTTTCCGGCAAGAATTTCCTTACGCAGATCCTGATCTAGATTGCGAGCTCTAAGCCGGTTTTCCGGTACTCTAGCAGCCTGAGCGCTAACAGAAGCAAAGCCGTGGGCAGCGTTGTACTCACGTAGGGTTAGGTTCAGCTCGCGCTACGCCCGGATGATGTCCGCGTCGCCGGAGAGCAGCTTCTGCCGTTGTGCCTCCAGCTCTGCCTGAGCCGCTGCCGGGTCAATGTTCTCTGCGCGATGGGCGTTGCCAGCACGCTCATAGCCGCTTGGAGAGGAGTCTCCAGTGGCGCTGTAGATGCACCCGCAACCTCCTGGTTGCGCTCGGTCGGCGGCTTGGCCGTGCGCGTGGACTTTGTCTATCCTGCGCCTTCCGCCGCAGCTCCCTTGCCTGCGTCAGCCGCACCAACCACCAGCACCTCGACGCTGCCGGCGGCATGGCCGCTGCGAAGCGCAGACCTTGGCGGGTCTGGAGCCTCCAGCACCGGCGAGAGGCACTGGCGCTCGGGGACGGTGCCGTAGTAGATGCGGAAGCTCCCGAACTCGATGACGCGGCAGTTCTTGGGGAACTTACCTCCATTGGCGAAGCAGCCCATGTTGTCGTTGATGAAGTCCATGGCGAGGACGCGGTCGACGAGCGCGGTGACGACACGCTCGCCAGCGATGGTGAGGAGGCCCGCCCGAATATGTACTCCAGCAAGCGCAGCTGCTAGCCCCACGGTGGGCGCCAACTGTCGTCGTGGTGAACAGACAGATGCCATAGGATGGCTAAGATTGGGGCCGAATGTGCGCTAGGGGATTCGAGGGAGGGTTTTGGTAACACAAGGATGGAATCCGGATGGGATACCGGTATCTTTACTGATGAACTTGGCCTTGGCCAGAGGTTGAAGATGTACAGTACAAGCACTAACTCTCTATTCACACGTACCCGCACAAGGGGTTGCTCCCTCTCCTTATATAGGGGAGAGGGTGGCTTACAGGGGAAGAAACCCTAGGAAACCCTAATGGCATCTTTGACTAGACAAACTACTTTACAAAGCTACTTTGGCCCGGGTGACAACGGTAGACCTTTAAACAGGAATGGTGACATCCTCCGGTAGCTTTTACGTCATCATCTACTTTGGCCGCAGGGCTTCGATTAAAGCTGAAGTGCTTCGCTCATCTTTGTCTTCTAGCTCTTGAGAGCATCTTTGACCAGTCTTGCCGACGTGCTACAGTGTAGCCTGTACCGGTACTCCGGTACCTTCTTAGCTGGTTCCGGTATACCCCTCCTGGGATACCGGTATGATTCACTTAGCATAGAACCAATCCTTGTTATCCGGAATAACCTTTAAACCGGTACTTTGATGGCTCAAACCATCCGGTTTGGCATACCGGGGGTCATCCCCCAACACTTGCTCAAGGTAATATCTTGTATTGGTAATAGCTTGCCTTGGTTGGTACAGTTGTCAAAGTGGTCCTCTTCTTCTTAGTAGATGACCTCTTCTTCTTCGTAGTCTCCGGGACTAGCGTCTATAAACGGATACGAGGATACAATCACCAAACAATGCTTATGTACTGACTTAACACTGAAAGGGATCACACAAGTTAATCTAGCATCACAACATTATTAGCATGGTGGTTGACTTGGTTTCCTTTCAAGAAAAAAATAATTTCCTCTCATTGCAATCTTTATTAGAGTTTCTATTTATTTTCTTTGAGAAATAAATTCCTCTCATTGAATCTTATTAAGATTTAATCTCCTCAAATAATAAGTATGAGATCATGTTGACCAAAGTCAACACTTCATATTTACCATTTGGGAAAAAGATTTAAATGAGATACTATATCTCATACCATTTAATTTCTACTTTGGAAAGATTTAATATCTCAAGTAATAACATATGGGGTCATGAAGACATGTGTCATCACCTCACATTGAATACTTGTGAAAGTGATTTAAATGAGATGCTACACCTCATAGATTTGAAAAACTAAACTTGAAGTAATTTAAATGGGCTAGAAATGGCCACATAGCCACTATTTGAATCTAGCCCATGATCATATGAAGCAACCATGTCATGTTTTTGCACAAACAATTAGAGTTTTTGAAATGTGAATTATGAGAGTTGGAATCTCCTCAAAATTCATTATGGTTGATTTTTAATAATTGTTTGAAATCTGAAAAACCTACTGTCTTGTTATTTTCGTTGCAAGTGATCTATAAAGAACTAGGGTTTCAAACTAGTGGGGTTGGATAGAGAATTTTATAAGCTTTTCATAAATATAAAGTTCATAAATTTTGGCTCAGTGGATTTTGTTTTATTCAAATTTGAAACAAGCACCAGTATTGAAATTTAAAGGAAAAGATTAAATCGAATTTGAATTAAATGGGCGCGCGGGAAAGTGAAATGGGCCAGAGAGAGGGAAAAGGAGAAAGGGCCGGTCCAGCTACGCGTCTCGCGCACAGCGGGCCGCCTGACAAGGGGTCCCACATGTCAGTGTGTTATAATCGCCGAAGCGGTACGCGTGCATGGGGGGCGTAAGATTAGATCCTGATCGGACGGCGCACGGTCGTCGTCGTCTCCGACGAGACCATACCCTGGCCGCGGCGGACCTAGGGGTCGACGGCTCACCTGAGCTCTGACGATCGTCGGCGTTGGTGGCGTTCAACGTGGAAGACGATGGCGAGGCGAACGAGGGTCGTGGCGGCTCCAGGGGTGCTCGGGATCGACGGCGAGTTTGCAGGGTGCTGGCGGGGCTCCGGCGAGAAATTGGGGCTGCTCCAGCGATAATGTGGAGGGGGAGGTGGTCGAGGAGAGGGAGAAGAAGGAGGGGAGTGAGGTAGTGTGAAGAAACAGCAAGGTGGGCTCCATTTACAGGATCGCGAGGTGGCCAAGGGGGTGCGGGCAGGTGGATGGTGGCGACGGTGCTAGGGGTCGCTAGAGGTCAATGGAGTGCGTGCGTCCTATTGGCGACGTCAAGGCGGTCCTAACGCGCGTCATTGCGTAGCAGGGGATGGATGGAGTAGCTCGGGCGACATCGTCGTCCTCGCAGTACCGTGGCGGCGATTGTCGATGGTTACGGCGGCTACAGGGCTAGCGCGGGCAGGTGAGCGTGTCTGGGAGCTTCCTGGTGTCGTGGCGAGGCTACTGCGAGAGGAGAGGGCGAGGGGAAGTCTGAGGCGACGGGACGAGGCAGTGTACTGGCGCATGCAGGGATATGTCCGTGCGCATCCTGGCGCGTCTGGGCGTGTCTGGGTGCGTCGCGTTCTGGACGGTGCATGTCTCCTCTTCGACCAGGGCGAGTATAGGCGTGTCCAGTGGGGTGAGGTAAGCCTGTTTGACAAGGTGAGGTCAACCCGAGTAAAGAGAAAGGGAGAGTTGGCATGGTGGTGACATAGGTGCTCGGCATGGCCATGTTCTGGTCAATGTCGTCATGGTATTGTGGTGCAAAGAGCAGGGTTTGGTCCAGGGGAGGAAGAAGTACAATATGACGGAACTGTTAAGGTACTACTCAACCAAGCTTGCAAGAATCAAATAATGAAAAGCCAAGCTTGGGTGAATCTCCCACTAAAGAACATGGAGAAAAACAAAGAAAAAGAAAAATAAGAGAAAAACAAAGAAAACAAGAAGAAGCAAAAAGAAAAACTCCTCAAGGAGGAGGTTGATGGCCGAGGCCACTGTGTGAGAGTAAAGTGGTGTGAGGTCGCGTAGATGTATCTAGGACTCACGGCCACAACACAACATGAAGCTCATTAGTCACTTAGTTGACAAATAGAGAATTTTTTGGATTTCTTTATGCATTATGGGGGAAGGGATAGCTCAATAAATTTAAACCGCACTCCCCCCCTATGTTCATGTGTTCTTTCCATCTAGACATATAGCACGAAAGTGGTATGTGAATGCCCACTCTCGATGCAATGTCCGGATGAAACGCACAAAGGGAGAGAAGCAAACCTTATCGTTGATCGGTAGAGCATGAGACCATTTTCTTGTCGGTCTCATCAAAGGAGTGTTGACACTTGAGGTACTTTGGGGTTCCCATACCGTTGACCCCTTACATATCTTGCCCTTGAGTATGTCTTGACGTACTTTGCTTGAGATATGAACGTGCCTTGATGCTTTTGCACACTGGCGAGAATGGACCATAAGGATAGATTCTTGAGAGGTCCTTTGATCTTCAATAAGGTTTGGGTCCTCGCCATGACCCCCATTGTTGTTGATGCCGAACTTGAGGTTGTGGAAGAGTTGATCTTTCACTTGGTTGTTCAACGGAAGAAGCTTGGCCTTGTGGTGTAGATGGCTCCACATAGGTGGAGCTTCGTCCTTCCCCGGCACTCGTAGAAGGTAGCTTTTGAGGTCGGGAAGTGCCAACACCCATCCTTCCTACGGTAACCGGGGGAATTGCATCTCCTTTCCCACAAGAAGCACTTCGCCCCTCCAAAGAACTATCATCTTCATCAAAAGTCTCATCACACAATTCCACAAACCACACAATAGACTCATACTCCATCATCATGTTTGAGTGTCTTCAACTAAGGTTTGTCTCCCTCTTCCGGCAACCCCATGATGTTAGGGTAAGAATATGGCTAGGAGTATATGAAGGATTCCTTCTTTGCCAATGAAGACATCCAAAAAATTGAACTTTAACTCCATTCCATTGTTGCTCCTTATTGAGAGGATCATGGTATAGAACTTGCATTGAACTTGTTTGACAAACTTCATCATGGTCCGTTTCCTTCAACGCAATCCTACAAAACACGATCTCTACACAAGGAAGCATTTTCTATTAGTTTGAGACCGTGGCCTCTTGGAGATACTAGCTCCACAAGAGAGCCACCACATGTTCATTGTAATAGGTACAAAGACCCAAGCGTGTAAAGCAATGAATGGGGAGAATTGTAAACAAGGGTCTTGACAAGGTAGGACATCATCACCACCTTGTCAAGGCCCAATACCTTTAAGCTTGCTTGTGTTGTCGTCATGAGAAAAGGTAGATAGAGATGACTTGATGACGACAACAAATTCCTTGCTTCCGGTCAAAAGACTTGTGGCTTCAATATCGACCACCCAATAAGCACCACCGAAAGCAATGCTCTTCATGGATCAAGACTTGGAAATAGGAACCCATTTTTCAATGGGTCATATCATGACATTCCTCTTTATTTTGATCCGTCTTCCTCTCTTCTTCTTATTTGGCTTGATAGCCACTTCTCCTTCATTGCATGAGTCCTCATGGGCTTCAAATCTAGCTTCAATGACTCCTTCCAAGAACTGGGCTTGGATTTGGAGACTTTCAATTTTGGATTTCAAGCGATTGACTTCATCTTCATGATCCGGGTGAGGGTGGGTGATGTCAAATACTTGAACCTCTTTCTCCTTATTCACCTGGAATTGTTCCGATAATGCTTCTTCAAGAAGAGAATTCCTTTTCAAGAGCAAACGCTTGTGTCTTTTCAAGGTGGCAATGTCGTCTTCATGGTTACCACAAATGTGGTCCTTGCTTGAGAGTTGGTATTCTTTCAACGCTTCATCTTGCATGGACTTGATCACCATAAGCTTGGCCTTGCTCCTCTTTAGAGATGCAATTTCATCCTCATGGTTACAACAAGTGACATTTTCCTTGCTCAAACGAACCCACTCCATCAAGGACTCATTTTGCCTATCATTCACTTCAACGAGCTTGGCCTTGTGTCTCTTTAGAGTGGCAATCTCCTCTTCATGGTCACAACATGGCACCTTCTCTTTACTCACGCGATAGTACTCATCCAAGGCTTCCTCTTGGGTAGAAATGACTTCCAAGAATCTTGCATTGTGTCTTCTCAAGAAGCAAACTTCGTCAAGGAGCTTGTCACAACATGAATTGGGACCTTCATCTTCTTTCTTCTTGTACACTTATTCTTGAGGATGCCTCTTCATCTCGGATAGGAGCTCAAACTTGCTTTCCAAGGATTTGAAGTCCTTGGTAAGGGTTGCAACATCCTCAAGCAACCATTCATGGCTTTCTTCAAGATAACGCTTCTTTGTCTTGAGCTCATCCACCCAACCAAGAGCATAATCTCGGTCCTTGATGAGTTGGGAGATGAAGGAGTTGTTGGAGTCTTCAAGAATAATAGCACTAGCTTCAAGAGACATACGCATGCACACTTCTTCCTCATGAGCTTGAGTGAGAGAGATAAGCTCTAATTCCGCCTCCTTGTCACATCTCTCCTTTTCCACCATACGGTCTTGATCTCCTAGCATGTTAGTGAGAGGAGCATCCAAATCCACAAAAGATATATCATTTTAATAAGGTGTAGGTTTGGAAAGTGGTTCTACCTCCGACAATACCTTCGCCACTAGGCATCGAGAGTTGTTGGTGATGAGGTTCTCATTTGGAGAGTCAAAGAGAGAGATGGAGGGAGTGGAAATGGCGATGGTGGCCACTCCCTCTTCCTTCTTGTTCAAACTTTTGTCTTCATGCTCATCACCTTCATCGGAGGAGTACTCTTCACGGATAATGAAGGCTCTAGTCTTCTTGGTGGAGGAGACCTTGGTGTCGTCGGAGTTGGACGAGAACTTGGAGAAACCTTTGGAGAGGGATTTGAACTTGCTCTTTCGAACAAGCCTTCCACCATTGTCTTCCCTTCTCTCGTAGATACAATCCGCAACAAAATGAATTTTGTCACCGCAATTGTAGCAAGATCTTCCCTTTTGATCCTCCCTTGGGCTCTTGGAGGAGTGTCTTGTGGAATCATGAGGTGAGTATCTCCTTGGTCTTGACCTTCGTGTGTTGTTTCCACTCCAAAAACTCTTGGCGGGAAGAGCCATGTGTTCATGATAGTTAGCCTTGAGATCATCCGGACCCCACTCAATGGGATCCTCATCACTCTCACTAGCTCCATGCTCCTTCATCTTCAACGCAAGGTTGGGCTTACGGGTGTTGTGGGCGCGAGCAATAAGATCTTCCGCATTCTTCTTAGAGATGTCCAAAGCGATAACTTCACTAAGAATTTCATCGGATGTCATAGCACGGAAGGAGGCGTTTTGGCGGATGGCCATCAACTTTACTTCCTCATAAGGAAGGAGAGCATTGTAGAACTTTCTCTTGATCCAAGGGCCATCCACAAACGTTGCTCCAAGATCTTGCATTTGAACGGCGAGAGCAATAAGGCGTCGATACATCTCTTCGGGCGATTCTCCCTCATTCATGACAAAGTTGTCGGCCTTGTTGTTCACTTCATCGAATCGAGAGCTTTGAATTCTCTCATTTCCAAGAAAGAGCTTGTCGAGTTTATTCCATGCTTCCTTGGCGGTCTTGAGCGAGCGGATATGAGCACGGTCCTTGGGCGTGACGGCCATGTGGATCATGTTGATGGCGGTGGCGTTGAGTTGGTCATCCACCACCTCTATCCTTGTCAAGTTCTTTGGATCTCGTGGTGAATAACCTTTCTCGATGATGCGCAAAAGCTCGGTAGAAGCACTACGCACATGAGAACGCATTAAGAATTGCCATAGTGGTGAACCATGAGTAAAAATATGAGGCATAGGTATTGGGACATTCACGGTGTAATCACTTGGTGGAGGCACCGCATGATTACTTCCTAATTGTCCCGCAACCGGAGGTTCATCCTTCCCTTTTGATAAAGTGTCAACATCCTCAAGTTCCCCTTCTCGAGGTGGTGTTGTCGATTGCACGACAAAACCAACAAGAGGAAGGGTGTTGACTTGTTGTGGAGAAACATCGACACTTCCCTTAGGATCTATGATGGGGTTTGGTTTTGGAGCAATCAACTCCATCATCATAGCCTTCATTTGAGATACAACTAGATGGACCTAGCGCGCTCTGCCGCGCCGTCCTCTGCTAAAAACGTTTAGGTTTTGCAGCGTGATCGCAATGATGCAACCTGAACAAAGAGGAAGCGGGAGGTCGCCTCCAGCAGCCAATCGCTAACACATCAGCACGTCAGCTCAATGAGAGGGACAGAACGATCAACCAAAGGCGCTCAAAGCCAGTAAGCTTAGAGCACTTCCAAAATTTGGAGATATCATAAAGTTGCGCAATAAGTAAGTTGTTTTTTTCGATAATGAGCGCTAAGCGCAAATAGTAAGTATCCAACATGTCCAATGATAAGGCACAGTAAATACATGTTTTATAAGCTTCATCGCTGGATAGTAATATAATGAATTGCACCACTATCTCTTCCCCAGTGAAAACCACTACATAAGTATAAGATTTGAGAATTGTTTGCTCACGGCCTTGATACTCTGGAAGCAGTGGAATTCCTGCATTTTCGACAATAGCCAGCCACCGGTCACCCTGCTTCTCGCTAGAATTAGGGCAGAGGCCGCGCTTTGGGCCAAAGCCGGAGTTGCAGGTCTCAGAGTACATGATGTAGCTCACCTCCTAGGAGGCATGTAACCCTCTCCTTTTCAATGAGTGTTTTCTTGAACACAGAATTGTTTGAAACTACAAATAAACAGTTTTGAGAACTAAAGCAAGTGAAAATGTTCTCAACCAACCTCAAATCAATATTTACGACTTCCATAGATGTGACACTGGTCTTCTCCTACCATTCTACAACAGTAGCAAATCTAGGCACTTTTCATTCATCTTACCACCCTGCGAAAAAACAAAGGAGATGTGCGAAATTAAATATTTAGGCTTATATGCACCAACGTTGGTAAAACAATGATGGTGGTACTGACAGCATTGTTTCTATTACAAAGTACAACAAGAGAAACATAGCTTACATGCACAAACAGAAATAGAATGATAAATCAGCTGGAAATCTGCCATGTTCTGTGAATGTCAATACTGAATGCATTTGTCAGAATAAGCATTGAAGAAGAAATGTTAAACACCTGTTTGAATTGTTTCTATGTTGATTGTTTACTCCTTATGTACACCAAATCTATCTACACAATACAATGATCATAAAGATCAAAGAATACCATTTGAAGCTACTCTGCAGATTTGTGTACTTTGTAAGAACACTGATAAGGGAAACTAAACAAAAACTCAGCTGTTTTGTTCAAGCGAGTAACAAAATACTAAAGTTTGCTGATTGTCGGAAAATACCCAAAAGAAAGCAGCTTATTCCCTGCTTTTTTCACACTTTGGTTTACTCCTTCCTTTTCTCTAGGCTCCCATGTATGTGAGGTAATGCCCTGTTTTCTTAGTAGAGGTGTATACATATTGGTGTATGGCAGGGTAAATGGGTATTATGAGCAACTAAATACATAGTGGCATCGCAAGCCTTGTGAACTTAAATAAAACCAAACGTTGACATGAAAATATAAAGCGTCAGAACCCTATAACAGAACCATCTAGCAAAATTGAGGCACTCACAAGTCACCATAAGTCTAATTAATTTCAGGTTAAGCTCATACATCGTCGGACAACTTTTGAAAGAAATAAATCACACATCAGACAACAATAAGATTGGACAGAAAAAACAAAAGGCAAGTGAAACAATATGGATGCGAACCTTGCTCCATAAATGCACAACTTTTCCAAGAGATGCATCTTCTCAATCTATGGTGTTCTCAGGCGTAAGATAATATTGTTAAGCTTCATGCACTAGCCACTTGAACCAAAAGTCCGAACTGATGGAAAGGGCTAGGCAATCCACATATACACTTCACAACACCCCCACTCGCGTGTGACGGGAGAAGAGAAAGTCAACACGTGAAAGAAGAAGAGCACACCGAAACAGCGGTGGCTAAAGAGGGGGCCAACAGCAATTTTTAGTCTTAATTGCGAAAACCAGGATTTGAACTCGAGACCTGGGGCTCTGATACCATGTTAAGCTTCATGCACTAGCCACTTGAACCAAAAGTCCAAACTGATGGAAAGGGCTAGGCAATCCACATATACACTTCACAACAAATATCAGGAACCTTTGAATAAATGTTGCTTCTATTTGAGCCATGAAGGATAGCTTTTACCTCAACAATAACTTATGTTTGTGAGAAAAAATTGGACCTTAGAAATTTTAGAGCTAAACAAATTAAATAGGCATAGATAGAGTAAATTGCACGTTAGAATCTTCCAGTGCTAGCTGCACCTTATTTTTACCGAACCTTATGACAAATCAGCATTTTCTAACATGCATGAAATAGCGCAACTAATTATTTTTCTGGAGTTACAAATACTATTCAGAAAATCACCAACGTGAAAGCCATATAGAAGTCACATTATTTCCTGTCGTTCAGGACGTAATGCCTACAAATTGAGTAAGGAGAAAAAAAAATTGAGTAAAAAATACTTTCTTCTAGATGCACCGCTCTCAGTAAAAACAGAAGACGTGACATTTTTGTTTTCCAACAAATTCTATTCAGAAGAAAGGCAACTATGACAACAATAAGCACCATGTGATTTCTGCACAAATCATGCAATGGACGGGAAGTGAATTTTGACCGAAGAAGGACAACCACTCTTTGGTTTCTCTATAAAGTAGATAATTATGACTGTAAAGCAACTTTTACCGATGATGAGATGGCAAGCACACTGAACACCGCAAACAATCTATCATGAGAAGAGTGGCCGCGGCCTCACGCCGGCGCCGTCGCCGTCCCGGGATGGAGAGCTGGGGTTGGCCGCCGCCCACAACGACGAAATGTTTGGGGGAAGTGGTCTGGCACTGAGGGAGGGGGTTGGGGAATGGGGGCACTTGGGAATGGTCGTGACTCTTGAGCTTTGAATTTGGACAAATTTGATAAGATGCCCTAGTCAGGGATTTTTTGCTTCCCTCTTTTTTTCAGAAATCTTATCTCAACATGGAAATAACTGACTTCAATATGCTACAAAATAGGCATACATTAGTTTTTTCAGCTACTTTGACGAACAAAACCAAAGATGCTGTTTTCTATTTCTTAAACAAAGATATGAAGATGCTAACTCTGCTACTACTTGATCAACATTAGTTGTGAGGATCATTCAAAAATACACTTCCACTAAATTTGGAACTAATTGCTGCGTTTAAATTTAAGAGCATCATCATAAGGGCTTGAACAAATGTAAGTTTAATTATTACAAATTTAACTACCTTGACTGATCCAGAACATATACATAGCGGGCACCTCTTGCAGATACTACCGGATAAATTGTCAAAATAAGACAAATCTAATCTAAAATATGATTTTTTTACTTTGAATAAAAAAACAATGCAGTTCAAAACAATCTTGAAATGTGAGGAGTTCAATGAGCCTTTTACAATCCATTGCACGAAGGCTAATTCTTGTCATTTAATATTGACCCGTTCACAAATCTTGCATATATACAATAGATTGAGAGGGTTGTCTCCTCTTTCTTTCAGTTTGAAATTTCCAAGTGCTATATGTATATGTGTAATTATAGCAATGGTTTTAATTCAATCGTAATATATGACCAACAAAACTAAGGATCAGATGATTTTCTTCTTCTCTACATAGAAAATGCCATCTTCACCTCTCTCTCTGGCCTCACTGAAAGACACATCTCCCTCTTTGTATTTTTCTGTAATCAACATAAGCATCACCATTGAACACACTATCTAGAAAAACAAGCAGCACAACACTCTTTCCAATCTCTCTAGAACCATCTCTCTCACTGCCTCTTATCTAACACTTCTCTGAATCTCTCTTATCTAACACTTCTCTGAATCTCTCTTACTTCCTCTCAGCAACATGTAGCACCAAGCAAAGTAGCGACCGCGTCCCATCAATTCCTCCCACTCCGTCTCAAGAATTAGCAGCTAGTAAAAGCACCACGTCTCTCCACGCATCTCCTAGGCAGCATCAGCAAGAAACCAATGGTCAAGTAACGACATCGCCAAAGCGATGACACCCGACTGGATCGACAGCGCTCGACTGGATCGGGTGACCCAGCCACGCTATTCGGGATGGAGGCGGCTGCGTACCTCGACGACCTGGAATCGAGCGGTGCCGGAGGTCATCGAGGCGGCGGATGCGCTGCTCTTCATGGACTCCTC
This sequence comes from Lolium perenne, assembly GCF_019359855.2. Taxonomy (NCBI): domain Eukaryota; kingdom Viridiplantae; phylum Streptophyta; class Magnoliopsida; order Poales; family Poaceae; genus Lolium; species Lolium perenne. The sequence continues at coordinate 50,261,325 of NC_067244.2, forward strand.
TTCCGCGGCCATCATCCCTTTCAGTGACCCGCCTCCCTCTCCTATATGGCGGCGCAGCTCCGCTTTCTCCCGTGCGCAGTGGCCCTTGATCTCTTTCGGGGCGTCCTCTCCTCCATAGCGGTATCGGAAGGAGGCCAGGAGTGGCAGAGTAGCGGTCACGAGCTCGGACGAATCCCCTGCTGGCCCTCGATGAACTGGGAGGCGCCGCTGTGTGTTTGACCCGCGTATTGGTTTGGTCTTTGTCGAACAGTCGAAGGAATCCTTTTTTTTTTTTTTTTTTTTTTGATGAAGAACTTGTATTCATGCGATGAGGAAAACATTACAGACACTAACACAAGTACAAGACGAAAAAGACGCAGAGGATATCGCCTGAACCACCGCATCCGCCCGACGTCTACCACCTCGCCAATGGACGCCGAGATCCCCCGTCGTTGCCACCCGAGGAGAAGCACAGCACACCAATGGACAAACCATGGAGCAGGATGAGCTCCGAGCCCTAAGGCTTAAGCGAGCAGTAACCACCACCTCCGTGAAGGTGGATTTGAACGCTGATTCGGAAATCAGCCGGGGACGCACCCCAAGCACCATCTGCTCCAGATCTGGCCAAGGCAGGATCCCATCCCGCCGGGAGAAGCCAGACCCCTTTCCAGCACACCACCAACAGCCGCAGCAGCAGCCTCCAACCTCGCGTCGCGGAACACCACCAGCAGAGTCCGCCGGCGACCGCCCCAAAAGTTCCAGCTGCTCCTCCACAAGGCCTCTCCCCTCGCCACCACGGCCGGCCAAAGAAGCCCCCACGAAGAAAAGCATCAGGACCACCAATAACCAGAGCTTCCACTCCGACCTCCTCCTCCCCTCACCTCCACGGCCGGCCGGAGAAGACAAAACGAAGAAGAGCGCCAGACGGACCACCTCCACAACCTCCCCGGCAAAACCGGAACGGGGAAAAGAGGGGGAGGACCACGCCCACATCACCGACGCCATCGCCACCGTCTCGATCTCGTCGGGAGGGCACACACACACACCTAGAAGCAAACCTAACTAAACACGACGAGGACCGGAGCTCCCCCACACCTCACGGTGCCGAAACGGCAGCCGGAGGTGAAGGGGAGCGGCGGAATCGCCGGCAAAGACCAGAACCTTGAGATCCCCTCTCGGTCGCCCCTCTCTACTGTAGCTGAAGAGATAAGGCCGAGGGCAGGGGTTGGAGAAGCACATTTTCCAGTCGAAGGAATCCTAACGCGTAGCTCAACCGACGGGTCAAACCGACCAAAGGAGAGGCCCAATCCGAGCGCCACACCTGCATCAACCAGGGGCTCTCAAAACACTGGAGCTTAGAGCTCTTAAGAGATGGACGACTTCAATTTCTTGAGGTCATCCAAAGTAGCCGGGGTATTATCGGTAATTGATGATGGAGGTGATTGTCCACCGGGAAGGAATCCATTCACAACCGTTTTTAGGCGGTAAAGCCCGAGCAATAAAACCTTGCTCTGATACCAATTGAATGGATCGTAGCAAACAAGAGGGGGGTGAATGGATGCTACGCAAAGTTTTAGCCTTTTTCAATTTTTAGTGCAACGGAAGTAAAGGTGATAGCTTTGATGCTCAAGGTGATACTAGTATGATTCTAGATAAATGCAACAAGTAAAGGAACCAAGCAAGAAAGTAAGAGTAAGGACCGGGACAACCGGAGGGCGCGGAGACGAGGCGAGGTTTGTTTCCCGCAGTTTCTCCCACAAAAGGGAGTACGTCTACGTTGAGGAGGTGCTAGCCTCACACAAGAGGCTAGGCGGCCACACCACGAAGGAAGGCCTCACCTTCTTCCTCGAGAGAGCTCCACGAAGGGGCTCCCCCTTCTCCACTATGGCACCGGTCGAGGCGGTGGTTCCTTCACAAGGTTGGGGCGAGCTCCACAACACTAGGAGGCTCCCAACAACCTATGAGGCTAGCACAACACCAAGCTAGCCTCCATAGGTGCACTTCTTCCAAGATCCCACCATAGGAACCCTACCAACAAGATCCACTAAGGACTACCACGAATTGGTGAAATCTCTCTTGGTAGAACGATAGATCGGGGTCTCCTCCACTACTCCTCAAAGTATGAGCAAGATTTATTGGGTAGGTAGGGAGATCCACTCAGTTTGAGCTCAGCAACAATGGAGGAGAGAGAGAGAAAAGCTAAAAACGAGCTGGGGAAGAAGATGCCTTTATATAGGTCTCCTCAAATCCAACCGTTATGTGCAGTTTCTGCCTAAGCGGTACTACCGCTTTGGTAAGCGGTATGTAACATCCCATGTTTGCTAATAAAATAATTGTTGCTAGTTGTGCATAAGCATGCATGCATTTGCATTTAATTTGAGAAACTTTGCACTAAAATAGTTTGAAACAATGTTGCAAATTGTTGTAGTTTTGCTTTAACAAAATTTTGTGCAAAAGTCCCCTAGAAGATTTGGGTCAAAATACCCCAAAAATCATCAAAATCCCTCCTGTTTTTAATTTCCAGGGAAATTCCAAAAACCCAGGGGGGTTTTCAGAAAAATCCCCCCCTTGTCTTCTTCCCCGCACGCACACGGGCGGCACCGGCGCGCCCCTCGCCGCCCGATGGAGCCGGCCGCCGGGATGCCTCCCGCCGCCCCCTGGCCGGCTATAAAGCCCCACCGCCGCCGCCGAGAAGCCCCTGCACGCCTCCCTCCTCTCCTCCCCTCCTCTCTGAGCCGCGCGCCACGAAACCCTAGCGCCGGCCTCCGCCGCTCGCCGCCGCTACGCTCCACCCCGAGCTCGGCCGCCACCGCCGGAGCTCCGCCTCGATCTCCTCTTTCTCCTCCACCAAAGGCCGGCCGCGGGGAGCCTTCTACCGCGCCAATCGGACGACGCCCGAGCCCCGGCCACCGTCTCCCGTCGCCGATTCCGGCCATCTCCGGCCAAGCCGCCAAGCCCGCCGTGCTCACGGTGAGCTCCTGGTCCTCCTGGTGCCCGCCGCTCTCCCCATCTCGCCGCGTAGCGCGCCGGCGACGTGCGCCTGCCCCGGCCTCCGCGCGAGCTCGTCGGAGCTGCTCCTCGGCGACCATTGGAGGGCGGCGCCGCCTCTTCTCGGTTCGCGGGGACGCTGCGCGTCGAACGCGCCCCTCCGCGCGGCCCTGGCGCCACGCATCGCCAGGCCGTGCCCGACCTGGCCGGCCATGGCAGTGACGTCGTGCCGACGTCATTATGACGTCACCGCCTTTTCTTTTTCTGTAATTTCATTTTTTTTTCTATTTTATTTAATTATATGACAGGTGGGGTCTGCCTGTCAGGATTTTAATCATTTCTAAAATATTAAAATGCTGACAGTGGGTCCAACTTGTCATACTTTTATTATTTTCCAGAAATTCCAGAAATTGAGTAAAACTTGTTTAATTCATAACTAATTCATTTTAAATCAGAAAAATGTGTATAATATGTCAAAATGTTCAGAAAAGTGAAACCTACCTATCTAAGCTATCATCATGCATATTTGAACAACTTAAATTAACAATTTTGTTAGAACAACGAAATACCACTTTATGGAAGTCATCGAAATGCAATGTTTTATGCATTCGAATTCCATTTAATTTGACAATGATGTATTAGGGTTAGTTTCCATACCTCTAACATGTCATATCATCATCCTTGTATGCGCATTGCATCGATACCATGTGTTGATTGTTATCCCTCTCTTTATAGTATTTGCTTCTTCGCGATCGATAGAGCACGTGCCCAAGACGATGAAGATCAACAACGACGCAGATCAATAATTGTCCATCAACGAACAAGTCAAGCATGGGATCCTCGAAGATCCATATTGGTTTGTCAGGGACAAAGGCAAGCCCTAACCTGGTTCATCTATGATTTCGAAATGCTTTTATCTGTGGTTCCTACATATCGCATACGATTCAACTGTCTTTTATCGATAGATAGAGTTACCCTATCATTGCATGTCTGACCTTTGTAGCCTCGATATCCTGATCCACTGCTCCTAGCATAACTAGGTTTGGCATGTGTGCTTCGCTAGAGCCTTTATATCTTTATGCTTAGCCATGCTTAGTTTGTTACGCTGCAACTCCGGTCTTCGGACTGGAGCCATACAATGAAATGAAAATAGCATGACAGGTTGACGTGGTAAGTATAGAGATGTTGATAAACATGATTAAAGGCTCAGACGAGAGGCCACATTGGGATGTGGTGGGTTGTTTCGTTTCTGCCGACCCTAGGAACCGAGTTCTCGCCTCTTGAACCAAGACCGAGCGTACAACCACACGAGACCCTATTATGGTACCCTCTCGACTCACTAACTTGCCTAGTAGATTCCATGAGTCACATAGTTTGCGCGTTACCTGGTCATATGCATTGCATTCTGCTTTGGGGGTAAAGGTACATAACAGGCAGGTAAGCGTGGTCGTGGTGGCTGGGGGTTGCGGCCTCTGGGGAAACCCACCTCGGTACACATCGTTAAGGACCGACTTCGGGACTTGACCCGTTACGGCGGAACAATCCTTAGCGCGTGACTCATGGTCTCGTCGACAGCAAGGTAAAGGTCGTGGTCGACCACCCTCTGCCAGCACACCAAGGAAGTGTGTTATACTAGTGGCATTAAGAGTCGGTCGGCGCGTGTGGGTAAAGTTGTGCACCCCTGCAGGGTTATGAATCTTTTCGAAAAGCCGTGTCCACGGTTATGGACGACTTGGGAACGGACGTGGAGATCATAGAGAACATGAACCTAATCGTAAAACTTGGCAAACAATGTGTGTTTACGGATACCTTCTTCGGGTGTTGAGGGGGTAATCCGAGGATAGTGGTTCGAGATGATGAAGATTGGTGGATACAATATGATGATCAACAGAGATAGAGATGTCGCTCTCTTATCCCCTTTCAAAGGTTCTGAGTAGTCGAGCTTCTCCTCTCTTTTGTCTTACAAAGGAAAACTAGCTTTACGCAAAAGAAGCTCCACAGAAAGCCCGCATAACCGCTTTGCTAAAAGGTTGTACTAAGTCTTGCTGAGTCCCTGTACTCAGCTTTGCATGCTTTTGTTTCAGAAGAAGTCGCTCCAACAGATGGTGGTTTCTAGTCGACATCGACGAGTAGCTTGGGGTTCCCAGGTGGCAGCCTGGAATCTATGGGCTGGGACGTCGCCGTTATGCTCCTGGCCTCTTAGGCCTTTTGATATCTTGCTATGTCTAATAGCATAACTTCGCTTCCGTTGATTGATGTATGTCAGGTCAGTGACCTCTGCTTGTAATGCTTTGGTTCTTCGCTCAGTTATGAGCTTGTATTACTTCTTTGAGTCGTAGAGTCACTGTTGTGTTACCGATTCTCTCATTGTAGTCTCTCGAGCTCTAGGTTAGGCTTATGTCAGACGAAGATCTAGTATTTGTCTAACCCTGATCCCGGGGGTGCCACAGGTTTTGGTATCAGAGCAGGACTGCCTGTAGGAAACCCTTTCCACTGGTCGATGTTGAGTCTAGTGTTTGTGAAAACTATTTGAAAGCTAAAAGTATTTGCAAAAATCTAAATAGGATTCTTTTTACTCCTTATCTGGTATCGCTCTAATTCTAAGGTGCCTTATCTTGTGTTGATTTGAAAGATTTTCTATCTCTTCTGGTATTTCAAACTTAGGTGCCTCAAAGGCATGACGTTTCTAAACTAGTTGACCTAGTGCAGAGTTCTCTAGAGTCGTGTGTGTTCTTTGCTTCATCTTTGTTTTGTTTTGTTTTGTTTCAACAGAGAGATTCCTTTCCATTATGATCTCTCTATTTTACGGGTTCCACATCATTCTGTTCTAGGCTTCGAGGTTTCCTTTCTCCTTGAATGCCTCCTTTCTATTTTCTTGGGTACTTCAGAAGCTATGCATTGCTTTTAGATGGTACATCGTGACTACTACCTCAAAGTGTCCTCCGTGTCACTCATCTAGTGGTTACTCCTTTCTCGGTTTTTAACCCTTGGACTTGAACCGAAGGTCCCCGATTGTGCTAGATTATGGTATCCGAATCCTAGTACATGAAGCTGGCCTTTAACCTAAGATCCATTTCCGTTGAACACCGGTGTTCAAACATTACATCGGGCTGGCTAAATTCAAATGAAGCTATCCTTCAAGCTTGTGGTTACTTGTCGTGATTGAATTGCGGCAATAAAGAACTTTCCCTTCCATTAGCTATCGCGGAGGTTCTTTCATCGAATCAAATGGATCATGATAAGAGTGTTCTTTGTGAGTCTCATATCTATGTCTGTGACTCCGTCACACCTCCCTTTTTGAGCATGAGTTTCACAAAAGTGTTAACTTGTGCATCCACCTCTCAGAAATTATGTTCCTGATTGTGTTCCTCCTCTTTAGTCGCTTTCTGATCTTTGTCTGCTAGTGAGAAGACAAGTTCTAAATGTGCATTGGTGTTTACCAATGTATGTTACTCTTGTGGTTCTTCAAGACATTCCACTTCAGTATGTCAGGAGAAACAAACTCCAGTACCTCGTCCGTTTCTAAGACTTGGTCAAAGTGTTGTAATCCGCAGATTAAGAGGCCTCGTTAGCTTCTGTTCTGTTCTACCTTAGAGTATCACACTGTTCTATATCATGAGGTCGTGCTTTGTACCATGGCCTTATTGATGAAGTGATGCTCTTACATATCTTTACTCAACCTTTCCTCGAGCTGTATATGCTTGGGAATGTTGGGGTGTGCGTATTGATGTGGCCATCTGAGATTCTTATCAATTCTTATTACTTCAAAATCCAAGGACATTTGTGTCATTCTTAGCATGATTGGTTTGCCAATCACTAAGCGAAGTTTGACTGTGATGCCAAGTCCATTCGTTCAGGCGCACATCTTCGGTCAAAGAGTTAGGTCCACCCCAAAACTCTCAAGACCATATCGTTTGCTTTGTAAAGCAAGATTCCCTCTTGAATTCAGTGATATACCGGTGGTTCGTGATATTCTAGTTGTCTTTCTAGAAGTATCGCCATGTTGCCACATGACTGTGGTGTCCGGTTCGTGAGTAAGTTGGTTCTTTGAATCACTACTTCTCCAAGAAACCATATTGGATATCATGGACTAGTTGGTTGAGCTTAAACAACAACTTGGAGAGTTGAAAGACAAGAGCTCTATCCAACTTTGTTCCTTCATAAAGGGATGTTTAGTGTTGTTTGTGTTGAAGTTAGAAAGTATCTCCTTTGTGGATATGCTATCTTCCCCATATTTGATTTGAGCTGGGCTATCGTCAAATCAAACTCAGTTCCAAGAACTATCTTGATGATGTTTATACTCATGGTGTCTCGTCTGAGTATACCTTCATGTCCTTTGGTCTGACCAATACTTCTGCCTCGTTCATGCAAAATATGAGTTCCTCATTGGAGTATCTTGATAAGTTTGTTGTTGAGCCCATCGATGACATTCTTATTTCCTCCAATTTTAAAAGATTCATATTGGACGTTTGACACTAGTATTGGAAAGTTTGAGAACCATCTTTGTGTTATCATGAAGTATGTGTTCTGGATGTTGGAAGTGACCTTCTCTGGTTCACGTGCACTTGTTGAAAGATGTCGCCGTGGATTCGAGTAGAGTTCCCTTTGTTTTTCTCGGGAATCATCGTAAGTCGGTCAGGCATGTGCGAAGTATTCTTGAGATGGAAGGTTGTTACCTCCATTCCTTGAAACATTCCTCTATGCACACTAAGCTACTGACTGGTTTGTTAAAAAAAAAAAAGAAGCAGCTGAAGAGCTTCAATATCTTCTTTGATGTCCCCACAATGACTCAAAGGTGTTACATTGCAAGTTCATATGCGCGCAATTGCCTTTGGCAGTCGTAACCATATGGATTATGCAATCTGGCTCAATCTTTTGGAGCTTGACATTGTAGTCTATAACTTGAGAGTCTAGCGACTTTACCTTTGTGGTAACTGTTGTAATTTTTCTAATCGGACATTCTGAGTCTGAAATATCTTACACCTGACCTAAGCTGAATCTCAAGCGGCAATGATGGTTAGTGTTTCTCAAGGAATTTTGACATAGGTCTCTTTGTAAATCCGACAAGATTGATGTCGTGGTTAACACATTAGTCGGAAGGCCTAATGCCATAATCTCTTGAATCATCAAGAATAACCATTCTCCATAAGGATCTTGTATGACTTATTCTAGGAGTTGCCCTTATGATGCTTTTCAAATCCTGAAGTCTTGACCTCCGCTTGATGACCTGTTGAAGGCTAGTCAATAGCCTAATATTGGTGTCTAGAACATCAAGGAGAACATCATAAGCAGTGTTGCTAAGTGTCTCTCGGTCAATCCCTCGAAATCATTCTCCGGTGACAACAACTTCGTTCGGAGAAATTTCACTCACCGCTGATCCTTGGCACTTCTCTAGCCAGTACCCTTCCCTTTCCGTTGGTCATTACCTTAAATTCTAATCAATTCACACGTTTTGTGAATTCGTCAGTCATCTAGGCCCTAGCCTTTTGAGTAGACAACAATCATTTCATGTACCCTTGCCAGAAAAGTGACTATGATTCTTAAATCCAAAGTTGCTATGGTTGGATAATCATTTGTGTTTCCACGAGTCACCCTCTCTAAGAGTGCCTCGCCATGGTATCAAAGGCAGTTTAACTCCTCGCTACCTTGTCCTTCGTGTTCTTATCAAGCGTGGAGCAATTGTCTACCAAAATTTGAAACTTCTTTCGTCTCCTCCGTTACCTTGACATGTTTCATGTTGTCAGCTCAAGATTTGTTTCTAAGCACTCCTTCCATGAGTTGACCATGAGATACTCGATCTTTGTGAAGATCCACTGTCTAGTGTCATTCCCTCTTTCCTTTAGAGTGAAGAAAGCAGGATGAAGAGCTCTTCATGGTTTTGGGGGTCAACTTCTTCATGGTGTCGTGGATCAACTTCTTCAACAAAGAAGATCGGCGTGGTATCAACAACCTCGTTGAAGACCGTCGTAGTCCTTGTTACCTTCTCTTTTCCTACCTTAGGAATCTCGGGGACGAGATTCTTGTAAGGGGGGTAGAGTTGTAACATCCCATGTTTGCTAATAAAATAATTGTTGCTAGTTGTGCATAAGCATGCATGCATTTGCATTTAATTTGAGAAACTTTGCACTAAAATAGTTTGAAACAATGTTGCAAATTGTTGTAGTTTTGCTTTAACAAAATTTTGTGCAAAAGTCCCCTAGAAGATTAGGGTCAAAATACCCCAAAAATCATCAAAATCCCTCCTGTTTTTAATTTCCAGGGAAATTCCAAAAACCCAGGGGGGTTTTCAGAAAAATCCCCCCCTTGTCTTCTTCCCCGCACGCACACAGGCAGCTGCCTGGCGCGCCCCTCGCCGCCCGATGGAGCCGGCCGCCGGGATGCCTCCCGCCGCCCCCTGGCCGGCTATAAAGCCCCACCGCCGCCGCCGAGAAGCCCCTGCACGCCTCCCTCCTCTCCTCCCCTCCTCTCTGAGCCGCGCCACGAAACCCTAGCGCCGGCCTCCGCCGCTCGCCGCCGCTACGCTCCACCCCGAGCTCGGCCGCCACCGCCGGAGCTCCGCCTCGATCTCCTCTTTCTCCTCCACCAAAGGCCGCCGCCGGGGAGCCTTCTACCGCGCCAATCGGACGACGCCCGAGCCCCCGGCCACCGTCTCCCGTCGCCGATTCCGGCCATCTCCGGCCAAGCCGCCAAGCCCGCCGTGCTCACGGTGAGCTCCTGGTCCTCCTGGTGCCCGCCGCTCTCCCCATCTCGCCGCGTAGCGCGCGCCGGCGACGTGCGCTCGCCCGGCCTCCCGCGCGAGCTCGTCTGAGTCGCTCCTCCGGCGACCATTGGAGGGCGGCGCCGCCTCTTCTCAGTTCGCGGGGACGCTGCGCGTTGAACGCGCCCCTCCGCGCGGCCCCTGGCGCCCTGCATCGCCCAGGCCGTGCCCGACCTGGCCGGCCATGGCCAGGCTGACGTCATTATGACGTCAGCCGGCCTTTTCTTTTTCTGTAATTTCATTTTTTTCTATTTTATTTAATTATATGACAGGTGGGGTCTGCCTGTCAGGATTTTAATCATTTCTAAAATATTAAAATGCTGACAGTGGGTCCAACTTGTCATACTTTTATTATTTTCCAGAAATTCCAGAAATTGAGTAAAACTTGTTTAATTCATAACTAATTCATTTTAAATCAGAAAAATGTGTATAATATGTCAAAATGTTCAGAAAAGTGAAACCTACCTATCTAAGCTATCATCATGCATATTTGAACAACTTAAATTAACAATTTTGTTAGAACAACGAAATACCACTTTATGGAAGTCATCGAAATGCAATGTTTTATGCATTCGAATTCCATTTAATTTGACAATGATGTATTAGGGTTAGTTTCCATACCTCTAACATGTCATATCATCATCCTTGTATGCGCATTGCATCGATACCATGTGTTGATTGTTATCCCTCTCTTTATAGTATTTGCTTCTTCGCGATCGATAGAGCACGTGCCCAAGACGATGAAGATCAACAACGACGCAGATCAATAATTGTCCATCAACGAACAAGTCAAGCATGGGATCCTCGAAGATCCATATTGGTTTGTCAGGGACAAAGGCAAGCCCTAACCTGGTTCATCTATGATTTCGAAATGCTTTTATCTGTGGTTCCTACATATCGCATACGATTCAACTGTCTTTTATCGATAGATAGAGTTACCCTATCTGTTGCATGTCCGACCTTTGTAGCCTCGATATCCTGATCCACTGCTCCTAGCATAACTAGGTTTGGCATGTGTGCTTCGCTAGAGCCTTTATATCTTTATGCTTAGCCATGCTTAGTTTGTTACGCTGCAACTCCGGTCTTCGGACTGGAGCCATACAATGAAATGAAAATAGCATGACAGGTTGACGTGGTAAGTATAGAGATGTTGATAAACATGATTAAAGGCTCAGACGAGAGGCCACATTGGGATGTGGTGGGTTGTTTCGTTTCTGCCGACCCTAGGAACCGAGTTCTCGCCTCTTGAACCAAGACCGAGCGTACAACCACACGAGGCCCTATTATGGTACCCTCTCGACTCACTAACTTGCCTAGTAGATTCCATGAGTCACATAGTTTGCGCGTTACCTGGTCATATGCATTGCATTCTGCTTTGGGGGTAAAGGTACATAACAGGCAGGTAAGCGTGGTCGTGGTGGCTGGGGGTTGCGGCCTCTGGGGAAACCCACCTCGGTACACATCGTTAAGGACCGACTTCGGGACTTGACCCGTTACGGCGGAACAATCCTTAGCGCGTGACTCATGGTCTCGGCGACAGCAAGGTAAAGGTCGTGGTCGACCACCCTCTGCCAGCACACCAAGGAAGTGTGTTATACTAGTGGCATTAAGAGTCGGTCGGCGCGTGTGGGTAAAGTTGTGCACCCCTGCAGGGTTATGAATCTTTTCGAAAAGCCGTGTCCACGGTTATGGACGACTTGGGAACGGACGTGGAGATCATAGAGAACATGAACCTAATCGTAAAACTTGGCAAACAATGTGTGTTTACGGATACCTTCTTCGGGTGTTGAGGGGGTAATCCGAGGATAGTGGTTCGAGATGATGAAGATTGGTGGATACAATATGATGATCAATAGAGATAGAGATGTCGCTCTCTTATCCCCTTTCAAAGGTTCTGAGTAGTCGAGCTTCTCCTCTCTCTTGTCTTACAAAGGAAAACTAGCTTTACGCAAAAGAAGCTCCACAGAAAGCCCGCATAACCGCTTTGCTAAAAGGTTGTACTAAGTCTTGCTGAGTCCCTGTACTCAGCTTTGCATGCTTTTGTTTCAGAAGAAGTCGCTCCAACAGATGGTGGTTTCTAGTCGACATCGACGAGTAGCTTGGGGTTCCCAGGTGGCAGCCTGGAATCTATGGGCTGGGACGTCGCCGTTATGCTCCTGGCCTCTTAGGCCTTTTGATATCTTGCTATGTCTAATAGCATAACTTCGCTTCCGTTGATTGATGTATGTCAGGTCAGTGACCTCTGCTTGTAATGCTTTGGTTCTTCGCTCAGTTATGAGCTTGTATTACTTCTTTGAGTCGTAGAGTCACTGTTGTGTTACCGATTCTCTCACTGTAGTCTCTCGAGCTCTAGGTTAGGCTTATGTCAGACGAAGATCTGGTATTTGTCTAACCCTGATCCCGGGGGTGCCACACGGTACTACCGCTCTGGATTCGAAATCCTCACAGAACTTGTCCACGTGGACACATAGCGGTACTACCGCTTGCGGTACCGCTCGAGGTACCGCAATGACCTCCAGAGCTTACTGGATCCCAAGCGGTACCGAAGCGGTACTACCGTAACTTTAGTTACGGTACTTAAGCGGTACCTAGGCGGTACTACCGCTCTCAAGCGGTACTACCGCTCGAGAGGTACCACAAAGGTACCATAACTTGTTCTGTGGGACATTTGCGTGAGAAACCTCTAGAGCGGTACTGCAGAGCGGTACCAGTAGGGTAGCGGTACTACCGCTCCTGGTACCGGTAGTACCGCTTTGACTGAAACTGCTTTTTCCTCTTTTTCTCTCCTACCATGTTACCTCGCGACACACACGCAAAACCAGAGAACCTAAGAGCTACGCTTCAGTCCTCCGATCATAAAGTGTTCAGCGAGGGCACCGTGCACTTGCAAATCTATCAAAGACAATCTTTGCGCACGGTTAAATACATTCAAGTGTTGTCATCAAACACACAAAACACGGGATATGTATCTTGCTCTTTCAACATCACAACCATAATTTAACATGATTTAATGCATCTTTCATTCTTTAACTTCTAAGTATGTGCCAGTATGTGCCACGATGCACCGATGATCTAAATATAATGGTTTTGTTTTCGTAACAAAAAGTGGGTTCATCTTCTGGTAGTGGTTTAATGTGGCAAAGGTCGACACTAGAGCATAATAGATTTGAATACACAATTTAGCAGAAATTCAACGCTTGCTGGCGGTGGAAGCGGCCCAAGGGAGATGAAGATATGAGAAAACACAACTAATATGATGCTGGATAAGGAAACAAATACGGTTGTGACCCATACCTCCTTCTTTGTACCATATTCCGCCCTTTCGCCCTTCTCCTCCTCCTGTTCCTCCACCACATTGTCTCTCTTCCGCGCCACCTTCACCTCACTTTCATCAGTAGATCTTTTCTTCTTCGAGAAGGATTCTAGTTTCTGGCCACCTTCATCTATGATGAGGATATCTTCAACATCCTACTCAACAAAAAGTTATGCTTGGCTGAAGGTAAAAGGCGATTCTGAAGCGGGTACCTCTTCCTCTTCGTCGTCCTGCTCCGATTCGTCCCCAAATGGACTCACAATCTCTTTAGCCTTCTTCTGTTCCTTCTCTGCGGCGGTGGCAATGGCGACCGCCTTCTTCTGTTCCTCCTCCGCCGCCGCTGCGGCTTCTTTTGCGCCCTCACCACCTCCATCATCCTACCACGAGCATGCATGTTGTCAGAGGTCCAAAGTTTCCCAGAAGGCCCAGTCAGACATGATAAGTCGCCCAACAGAACACCCCCAGATAAAAGCCCACATAGCAGAACCCCCATTCGTCGGGCCCATTATCAGGCCCACCTTCAGCCCAAAAGCCCAAAAAAGCCGAAACCCTAGCACGCAAACAACGCCTCTCCCTCCGCTCCCTATATAGGTTCCCATCCGCGCGCCGCCACTCTCCTTCCCGAGCCGGAGGCGGACGAGGTAAGAAGAAGAAGCAGCCGCACAAGGAACCCTACCGCCGCCGCCGCCGCAGCAGCCATGGTGAGCATCCCGACCCCCGCTCCGTCCAGATCCTGCCTGGTTTCGTCTAGGATGCGTACGGGCGCTAACCCTGCTGTGCTTCCCAGGGTATCGACCTCGAAGCCGGCGGGAGGAACAAGAGGACCAAGCGCGTCGCCCCCAAGTCCGACGATGTGTACCTCAAGCTCCTCGTCAAGGTATAGCCCTGTGAAAACCCACACTAGCCCGTGCTTGCGTTGGTTCGTCGAACGCCCTGCGATTTGCTTAGTAGTAGCTGCATGTATTCTATCTATATGGTGATTAGCCTAGCTATATTCCCATCTAGCCGCCAACGATGGCTTGCTCATCTCCATTTCTAGTTGGATGCGGCGCTATAGGTTGGATTGGATAACAATAGATCAGCCGTTTGTGTCTATATGTACTGTATTTCTGGGTTTTGAATATTGTGTTACTTGTGGAGTACAGCTCTACCGTTTCCTGGTGAGGAGGACCAAGAGCAAGTTCAATGCTGTCATCCTCAAGAGGCTCTTCATGAGCAAGACCAACCTCCCACCGCTCTCCATGCGCCGCCTCTCCAACTTCATGAAGGGGAAGGTATGCATATTCCCTTTGCCCAAGAAACACTAGTTTCTATTGCTTCTAATATATACTTGCTGCTTAGCCTGTCATCTATTTCCGTCCAACAAGCTAGGGATGCTCATATTACTGTTATGTGACAGGAGGAGAAGAACATTGCTGTGGTTGTTGGTACAATCACAGATGACAAGAGGATCCAAGAGATCCCGGCCATGAAGGTTACTGCCCTGAGGTTCACTGAGACGGCCAGGGCAAGGATTGTCAATGCTGGTGGGGAGTGCCTCACGTTTGACCAGCTTGCTCTCCGTGCTCCGACGGGGGAGAACACGGTATGCTTTTCTTGTACCTCTACTTCCAATTTATCTTGTATCGTGCAATTGCCGGGGTTTGCTATGCTTTGCTCTGTTCAGTAGAGCCATTCTACTATTAGACATACAAGCGTGGAAGATCTTTTACCCCACCCATTGCTTTTAATTTTTCAAACTCTTTATTCATGTGTAGTATCCTAGTAGCCTCTGAACTAAATAGTTTGGTTCATGTCACTGGTTGGCCTGCATACAACTATGAAAATCTACCATTTAGGGTTGGACATCTTTTCTGATTTTGGTATTTAAGGTTCCCAATGATGCATATACCATGCTAATACTGATACCATCTGACGAGTAATATATTATACTGAGGGAACAGTTACCTAGTTCTGCATTTCTTAGTTGCAAAAGCATTTGATTCTTTTGTTGATTGTTGAATTCTTCTCCTTGCAATGATGATACTATTTACCCAGCTCATTATGAGACTTCCCTCTGTGGGTTGTCGTGATATGTAATTTACCATTGTATCTGAGCTCCACTTGACATATTTTTGTTTTGCTTGTGTAGCTTTTTTAACATGTTGACCTACACTTGCAGAGTATAGTTTTCTTGATAATTATAGATCTGTTTTGGGTGTGACTTGAGGTTGCTTATGCAGTGATGATACACTATAATCCCAGCTCTATGAATACTTCCCTCTGTGGGTTGTTTGATCTCAGTTAAACGTTATAGTTATATCTGAGTATACAATGTTTCTACCATTTGACTTGGAACATTTTACCTGTTGTGTTTTTTTCTCTAGTGGTACCATTTTCTGCTGATTTTTTTTTGCAATGATGATACTATTACCCAGCTCATTATGAGACCTCCCTCTGTGGGTAGTTGTGATATGAACTTTTCTTTTGTATCTGAGCTCACTATAAATTTTTGTAGTTACCTTCAATTAGAACATTATAGGATCTTCAAATTGTTTTGGTAAATGAACACCGCTTATGTTGTGGTTAGTTGTGCAGTGATGATACACTATAATCCCAGCTCTATGAAAACTTCCCTTTGTGGGTCGTTTGTGATATGGACTAAGCGTTATAGTTATGTCTGAGCATACTAGTGAAAAAACTCAAATCGCCAGTAACCATTTTGCTGGCTAAGTGTACTTTAAATTATGGTGGTAGTATGTTTTCACTTTGATATTTTGCATCGGGTTGTTCAGGGATTGATTCGTATTTGCAAATGTGTGCATCTGCAGATCCTCTTGAGGGGACCCAAGAATGCCCGTGAGGCAGTGAGGCACTTTGGCAAGGCTCCTGGTGTGCCGCACAGCCACACCAAGCCATATGTGCGCTCCAAGGGCAGGAAGTTTGAGAAGGCTCGTGGTAGGAGGAACAGCCGTGGCTTCAAGGTCTGAGTTAGTCGCTGTCTGCGTCGTGCGACTGTTGTTCTGTTTGAGCAATTGACAGTAATTAGTAAAGTACTTTGTACTGAGAGTAGCCCCTGTGTTGGAATGATATTTTGCAAGATTCTTATCTCTGTCAACTGTTTTGAGTTTGTGAGCATGAAGACAATATTTTGTTGCACCCTGTGGTGGCTCGAATTCCTCTCTTGGCAATGGCGAATGCTGAATCTTTATCTCGAATGCCATATTCATCATACTCTCTCTGTTCCATAAATAATGTTGTAGATTTGTCTGAAATTTGATGTACCAAACACTTAATAGTGTCTAGACTGAATTGTAGGCAAATCTGTGACATCCTTTTTAGGATGGGAGTACTTAAGTTTATTGGGCCCTTATAATTGTGTAAGTGAGCTTCGTTGGCTACTAAATTCAACTGGAATTGCGTCTAACCTTATTTCGTCATCGACCTCAATTCTTCTTTCCATTCATTTAAAAGGCCATCACTTTTTTTTTTTTTTTTTTTTTTTTTTTTTGCAGAACCGCACTAGTTTCTGTAGTTTCCGCATAACACCAATTCACACTCTAATTAAGAAATCAGTGTCCATGCCTTCAAACCCAGAGAACTCATTGCTGGAGATAGCCAGATTATTATTTCTACAACTGTACTAATTTGACTCACAATGTGCACGGAAAGTGTCTTTGACACATGGGCTTCCTCACTTTCAGATTTTTGAAAATTTTAAAATCTCACATTTTTAAGTTTTAAAAAATTATGAAGTTAAATATATAGATAGATATATACTGGTGGATGTTTGCAAAAAAGTCCTGTTAAAAAATACTTTGTATTTTGAACAATATAAAAAAGATAAATTTCTGACAGTAAATGGTAGTACAATAGTGTATCCAGAAATTTGTTTTTTTGTATTTCCCAAAATATAAAGTATTTTTTGCCGGGATTTTTTTGCATACACTTCTCATGAACATATCTATTATTTAACGCTATAATTTTTGAAAAATAAAATAAAATGTAAGGTTTTGAAATTTTCAAAAAGCCAAAATTGGAGGGAGCACTTGTGCCCATGTGTACCAAATCTCTGTCCACAATGTGCAACTCTATTATTTCTAAAAATGTGCTCTCTAACGATTCGTGGATGAGATGCTCCTGAGTAGGGGTGTAAACGGAGTGTATCGGATCGAATTTTGCTTATACCATATCTTTTACCACATATTTTTCTTTGAATTGGATTGGAGCGGATATTGATCAGTTTTCAGATTCAAATGTGGATATACCGGACTACAGATTCGAATCGAAATGGGCGGGCTTGGACCGTAAACAAAAATAGTCGACTATATTCTCTCATTAATAAATTTGCAAATCTTGAGAGGGATTTGAACTTTTATTCTTGCCTAGCTAAGAAAAAAGAGATATAATTTACCCTAAAATTTAAGCATTGATAAAAATTTAGAGCTAAACATGCTCGTCAAATGAATTCGATAACTCTACTAACCTTGTGAGATTAGCCTTGGCTTTTGACTCAAAAAATTGGATTACCTAATTTAAAATCTTTAGATTATTCTAATTAAATATTGGATAATTCATATCCGCATGCTGTTTGCTATATCATACCCTATACCCTATCCAAAACACCACTTCGAAATCGATATCCATTCGGGCTGGTTTCGGCGGAGAAATTATCCTATTACAGTCCTGCTCCTGAGATGCTTGCGGACCTTATGGCTGCAGGTTGTAATTCTATCCCTCAGTAATAAAGCTCCTGGTCTTCATCGCAAAACCACAAATAAAAGAGCATCTAATTCGATGTTTCTGCACGATCAAAAAATGCAGCCAACATAAACTGCAATCAATGTTTCTGGACGAACAAAAAATGCTGGCAACAAAAACTGCAATCACTTGGACAAAAAGAAATAGGTGGCAGGCATCTGTTAAAACGCTGGATGTTTTCTGATCCACTTGACCGCTTGTAAGATCAATGCTTTCTGGTTCATGTTCATGAATTACACTTGCAGCTCAGGAATTTGCCACAAGGTATTTGCCTAAATGTATGTATCAGCTTTTGCCTCCCTAACAAGACCCCTCATGCACAACACAACACCTCTCTAATACCCCAAATAAGGGCAAGCCACTATTTCCGGACTCAACCAATCACCCCCACAGCTCAACTCAATTCATCAGGAGCTATTAGTTCCGGTCACAAAACAGGGTCCCTGACCCCCTTCCCGTCAGCAAGGTTGCCTGCGCGTTCCTGCATCTCACTCACGCAATCGACTGGTAGCGGGCTCTAGGGACCCTTGTGTCGCCATCCATTATTGATATGCTGTGAGCATCAGCGCCGGGGCCTCTGCCTCCTTGGTTTGGTTGTAAAGGTGACGGCATCATTCTTCGGGGATTCGCGTTCGGTTTCCTGCTGGGCGTGCCTAGTCTCACAAAAAACGTCGCGGTGCAGCCCTTCCCTTTGCCTTCGCTTTCGAGCCAGATATCCCCCTGCATTAGGCTCACGAATCTGATGGAACGGAATGGAGAGAGCAGACACTCGGTTAGCACAGTGCTCACATGGTTTCAGGGTGAAAAGGAATGCACACAAACTATTTTCTCCTGATATACCTTCTGGAGAGGGCCAGGCCCAACCCATTTCCGGTGTGACGTTTCGCTGTTGCATTCTCACTGTGTGCAAATTTTCTGAAGTTGTGAGCCATGTCCTCCGGTATAATTCCACGGCCGGTGTCTTTTACCTACATGAGAATATGACATTAGGCCATTTGTTATCATTAACCCTGCACTAGTTTGGTATGTTTACTCCTTCGTTTTTACAGTAGTTTTTGGAAATGCGTACATGCTCATATCCAACTTCATAGCATCAAAGGGGGATCTCAATTCCAATGGGCGGATACAAAAATCTAGAATCATTTTCCCACCATTGGATTTTTCTAGTCTTACTACAATCTGATATTTGCGGTATGCTTAAATTAATTTTTCAACATAAGAATGTGAAGAAACCATCCATCAGGGTCCAAATCATTATTTTTTCTCTTCAGGGTATCACCTTGAACACCTCAATCAACGTCTCTTTGGAATGATAATGTCTACCATTTAGGAACACCGCTAACTAATTATTTGTTCAAGGGTACACTGCTGCATCAACTTACGGGGCATCGGCAAGCAAATACTAGAAAGGAATGGTGACATACTGAAATGTATTGTGTATCTGTGTGAACACTAGGAAGATTGAGGAATTAAGAGAAAATGAGTGAGTGAATGTCCAAAAGCAAACCTGAACAACCAAGTAGAATGACCCATCCGAGGGAACTGGATGGACGTTAGGAGCATATGGGTCCCTCAAAGAATCTGGCCTGGCTATAGAAGCTGTAATTGAAATGTGACCCTCCTTTGTGAACTTAACAGAGTTGCCAGCAATATTTAACAATATTTGCATCAATCGCTTGCGATCGCCAATTGCACATGCAGGTAAGTCTGGAGCCAAGGAAACCATTACTGAGAGCTTTTTGCATGCAGCCACTGGCTTAATCAAATTAACCACCTACAAGATGAATTAAATGAGTCAACCTAAAATACATCAGGAAATTCTCCCCTCCTTTTTAAGCAACATAACAGCAAACTCTAAATAATGAAACAGCTATCAGGGCACTTACATCTGTAAAGGTGGCATGCAGATTAAAAGGTGCAATCTCTAGCTCAAGGCTTCCATTCCCAAGCTTGGAAATGTCCAAAACATCATTTGTAAGAGTTGCTAGAAAATCACTACTCTTTAGTATTGTCTCAATCATTAGGCGCTGTTCAGCCGTAAGAACTGTTTCTAAAAGAAGGGAGGATAAAGACACGATTGCTTTCATAGGAGTCCGTGTTTCATGGTTCATCACAGCAAGAAAATCATTACGAGCACATATAGCCATTTCCGCCTCTCTACGTGCCGCATCAAGTGCAATATTTTGCTCCATTAGTAGATCACGAGCCCTCATGGACTCTTCCAAAATGGCGGCATGAGACAGTGCAACTGCCACCTAATGAGAAATGAGCCAACTGGTCATGATCTTTATAATAGCAAGGCACGAAAAATAGTGCAATCTACTTATGAAGAAAACAATTACACAGACAATTAACTAATAACTGAAATTGGAGAAAGGTTTATAGGTAATATAACATAATGCACAATCAAAGGAGAAGTTAGCTGGTAATACATGGTACATTTCTTTAATAAAGAAACCGAAGTATCAATGAGATATCAGACAATGGTGGCAATAGAACTATTTCCAATCTTAGGGATGCATACAAGTGCTGAATGGCTTTTCTAGAGCCCGTCGGCAACATGTTGAAGCAAGCAACGCATAAATGTTCTTAAGATCATTAGGCTAATGGCACTCTCATTTTTAAGCTCAAATGTAGCACATTATTATTTTACTTTATAAACATTCAGTAGCAGGCTTCAGGAGAGTGTAATCAGGTTATGCTCGCTGCCTTTTGGCAAAGCCTAACGCAACATGACTTTCAAGAAAAATAGTTGCATAGTTCAAACCATAACAAAATGATTTGCTAGCTTAGTTAACTGCAACTTCAGTTAACGAATTCTCTTGCCCGCAAATTTCTTTTTAACGAATTCTCTTCAAAACCAAAGAAAAAAGTTATACATTTATCCATGAACCATTAAGGAAAACTTGCACAAAGTAGAACAAACAAAGATATAAAAGCAGCCCTATAGGATTCTAAACGTTGTAATATTAGATGCCAGACATAGGTTACAAGACAAGCACAGTGGTGATTACTGATCACATGTATAGAAGAACGAATAGATATGAAGCTAATAACTACCTGATCAGCAACAACTTCAACAAGCTCCAGTTCATGGGTGCGCCATTTTCTTGCACTGTCTGGAGGCAGCATCAAAACCATTACAGCGAAGCTTTTTGCAGATAGCTCAGGCCAATCATTTATTTCGAAATTTCTAAGGTGCAGCAGTGGAACACGGACAGCTACGACCTCTGGTGGCACATACCTGCTTGTGTCAGCCTTTATTGAAGCTAACGGGGAAGTATGTGGGATGCTTTCCGCATGGTTACTATTAAAAACCTTTGAAACAACCGGAAGATTGGTAGGAACAACTAAGCCAAGGGGAGCAGTGTTATGGATTGTATGTGACAAATGAAGGGCTGTTCCAGAGCGGGATGGCATCCAAAGGGCACATTCTGCTAATCCAAGAGTCCTTCCCAACTCAACAAGTGTAGTTCTCAAAATTGTGTGTCTGTCAAGTGTACTCCTTATCTCATGTGTGAGCATGTGGACATGTCTCCCTGTCTCCTCCTGTGTTTTTATAATCCCCATCTCTTTGTCAAGCTCCTCATTCTTATCCTTCAGGTACCTCTCCCTCAATTTGACGCTCAATAAATCAGGAATTATGTGCACAAGCATCAATGCCGTTATGCATGAAACAACCGCTGTCGCGGCTTTCGACACTGTCATTACAACCGCTATAGTCTTGGAATACGTGCTGAAGGTCCACAAATTTATCAGGTGTGTTGCCCCACAAAGAACAATGAAGGCGCCAAACTGTATGAGCACCCATCGGTAAGGGAAGAACGACGACTTCTTGACAAAGTATATGAGCTCCAAAGGAATCGAGAAGTACGCAATTGCAATAAAGAAGTCGGATATGTACTGATACTTCACAAGGAGATCATCCGCCTGCCATAGTGGCTCGATGCAATCACATCCATCCATCTGTTAACAGCGAAAAGTGTTACCGGAGAGCTGCAATTCTTGAAACAAGCGCCACCACAGTCCCACCTGTGACAATGAAACATCAAACTTTTACTTCACTTGATTTTCTATTTTTTGCAGGGATTTTACTTAACTTGATTAACAAATACTTCCACAAAAACCATGAAGAGAAAGCAGCTCTCAAACTGCAGCTATAGCTGTGTTCAAAAAAATAAAAACTGCAGCTATAGTATGTTAGACTGGCCGAAGCCACGTGTGCATCAGCAAAATTTGCATATGACAGTTCGTAGTTGGGCTAAGTAACAAAAAAATACCGCGAGGACTAGCACGGGATGGAAAAAGAAAGAAAAAACAGACGGCATTCATAGGATTAGCAATCGCACCGACATACATACACAATGCTATGCAATAAGTTCTAGTCGGTGCTAGTGGCGGATCGCCGTTCTCCATCTGTCGCTCCCACCACACAGAAGAACCTAACTTCAGTTTCCAAGCTGTGATGATAACTCAGAAGAACTAAGCAGACCCCTCCAAGTCATAACAAGAAACATCCACCATCTCACCAAAAGAACAACACTGACTTCACCTCTCAATTAAGACACTAGAACCCACAAGCTCTAGATACACTCTTACACTGAAATGTAACTCCGTACTATCCATGGAACACCCAAAGGCCAAATCAATGTCAAATTACTTGAACCTAAACTGAGGTATGAGAAGCTGAGAGTCCATGGAACAAACCCTTACCTTGACCTAACCCAAATTGAAATGGCTACAGTATTACAGTTGGCTGGCCAAGTTACTTGTCAAATTATTTGAGATTCAAGGAACTGCTTGAGGCTGAGAAATTACCTGAACAAAGCACTTCAGCCCCTCTCTTTCCTTTGCCCGCTCTACTCTGCTCTGGTCTGCCGCCGCACACCTTGCTTGCCCGCAGTGCCACGACCTGCCGGCGTGCGTCTGGCTTGACCAGACCAACACGACGCGGCAAGCTGGATGGCCGCAGAGCAAGAAGAAGAATCCACCGCAACAACAGCAGCGGGAAAAGGAGGCAGCTCCTCTAGCTGCTCGCCCAGCCGCACAAGGGAAACCGCGGCGATCGCGAGTACAGACCCGCGCTCGCGCCGGAACCAAGAACAGCACCACGGCCGCGGCGAGACCAAGAAACGACCAATCGAAGCGAGAGCTGCTCACGTGTTGACCTTAGCCCACGGTAGGAGAGGGATGGGAGAACTGGGAGGCGACTCGATCTGCTGCTGGGTGTTCCTGTGCCGTAGTAGCTGCCGCGATTGTTGGAATGCGGAGAGAGATTGGACCGGAGGGGATGTCTCTGGAGCTGCAAGTGACCAGAAAAAAGCGCCCTTTTGGTTTCTGTTGGATGTGAAAGCGGGGACGCGACACCCCGCCGTTAATTGCTGCAACTTGGAACTTGGCTAAAAAGAATGATGGTGTACTGACACCTTTCCTCTCAGTTCCTTAGTTTAGTTGGATTTTGTGCAAGATTTTGTTCACATATAATAATATTTTATATGATTCTGTGCAAGATTTTCACACTATTTTGATGCAAATCCGTTGTTTCAACTTGCGAAAAAAAAATCTGGTGTTTGTTGCACATGTTTAGGTTTATTCTAGCAAACTACATAGTGAAGCCGTCCGTGGTGATTTCGTTAATCTCAAGACTCAGCTCATCGGATTAGTTTTTCAGACTTAGTCTGTTTAGAGATGTTTATAATAGTTGGATATGGGTGCTTTTATGAGGCTGAGTGTATATATATACGCATTTGCGAGCGTACGTGTATGTGTTTCGCAAAAAAAACTACATTAGGCAGGCATCTTTGTTTAGCATACAAAACAATCAGTACACGATCTTCTTGCTATTTTGATGCATTTTGTAGCCAAGTTGCACGCTTCCGTTGCATGATTAGGTTCACCTAATATCAGCTAAAGATCAATGTTTCCAAAGTCACCTACACGCCAAAAAGAGTCACCTACACACATAATTTCATATGTGTGTTCATATAATTTCTTTCTCATTTTAGCAATACTGATCCAACCTTATATATGGAATAAAGACAAAGAGTATTACTCCCTCCGACTTAGTATAATCGCATAAGAATGTATTACTGCTTCGTTGCACCATGATTAGATCGATAATAGAAGACATATACGAATGATGTTTTTATCACGAAAAAGAAAACCTTGGTGAAAGCGATAGGGGAGGCTGGATGCACTGCACCTGCTGGCCTGGACGCATGGACATGTGAGAGAGACGACTTGACCGGTAGAGAGGAGAGAGAGAATGCTTCTGTAGGGCACGCTGGTGTGTGGTGCGTTGCACTTGCTCATGCGTCTTCCCCATGCGTTGCACTTTATGTGGATAAAAACAAATACAAACTCAACAACCGGGGAGACCACGAACCATATGGTTTATGTTCCTTGTCTCGTACTATGATAGTTATTCTTTTGTGTTCGTTTTCTCGTGTGAAATTTTCCCCTTTTCTTGACGATTTGTTGCATAGGAAAGCGCATGTCAAGTGTGTCATTTTGGCACATGAGCCTTATGGAGCTCGTTTTTGAAAATTTCGAAAAATTAAATTTAAAGCTTCAAAAAGTTCCAACAAAATACCAGAATAGAGACAATAATTTAATCAGACGTGTATACATTTTTGTATATTAAATACATTATATTCTATATTCTATCCTTGGTAAAATGACAAAAATGTAGAGCTGCGAGCATAAAAGTGCCACTTTCCAATCTTCTAAAATTTGTTCAGTTTATTTATCTTTTTTCTAAGCCTAAAATACAATGTATTTCTTCGCAAGCTCGTAGTGTACACACTTGACTACATTCAGATTTACTTTTGACTTTTTTAAAAACCTTTGAAATCAAGTTTTCATTTTTTTTTCTTAGTAAAGGGCTCTAGGGACCATGGGCTCTAATAGAACTTTTCGAGCGCCGGTAGCTCTTTTTCAATTATCATTTGGCGCACTCTGCAAATCCAGATATCCTCTAATTCTAGTGCTTTCCCCGGTTAAAAAATTGCTCAAAATAGATGTATTCAAACATATTTTAGTATGCAGATATATCTATTTTTATGTAATTATTTTAAATCGGAGGGAGTAAGTTTTTTTTGTCATTCCAAGTAAAAGAAAAGGTATAACCAAATAAATCTAGAAAATACAAAAGTTCTCTTAGCTAGAAAGTCGTTTCATAGCTGATGGAGTTTTAGGGAGAAAATTACAATGAAAAACATCGCACTTAGCGTTAGGGTTTTTAAAAACCCACCTTTGTTTTGATCGCAAAAAGGGACCACCACATTCTAACAATTTCACAAAAAGTATGCACTTTATATAGTTTCCGACTGGCTAACCCTACTCGACTGGCTCACCCTACTGTTAGGCTGACGTTGCACAACTTTTATGGTCAAGGAGGAACAAACGTTAAACAACTTTCATCATGGATTTTTTGCAATTTTCTAGAGACCAGGTCAGCTCACTTCTCTCTGTGTCCCTCAAATCCATCGACAAATCCGCAAAAAATTCGATCCAGCCAGTCGGTGTCGTCGGTTAGGCTCCCCACCCACTGCCACACGCATGTTCCTGCCGCCCCCAACCTCTACCGTGCGCCGCCGTCGGCCTTCCCTTAACCTGTGTGCGTTCACATTTCCGGCATTCTCTATTGTCCCCGAGCCTAGGAAACCATCCCAGTGGCTTCACCTCGACCCCGCACACCTCGAATGGCATTCTACGAGCTAGTGCGTTGACTGAAGCGTCGCACGACACAACTGACTACACGCATAACGTCGCGACGGGTGGGTCCATCAGAAAATTACAAAACAAACACCCAAAAATAAGATTATCTACCGTCTGTCTACCTAGACCATTTACCGCATGCCACACCCTCCTGATAGCTGGCCCCATTAGTCAGAAACAACGAGTGTGACTAAACTAAGTTTTTTTTTTTTTTTTGAGCCAAATGTGACTAAACTAAGTGATTGATGTTTCCGCGAACTGTTAGAATGGACAGGTAGGTTTTTACGACCAAATCGACAAGTGATGGCTTTCTAAAACCATACCACAAATATGGTTGATTTTTACAAAAAAAATTCAAGTTTTAGGAGTGAATGTATGCAAAATGCACGCAAGTTACGTACCACACCATGTGATTTCCTTTTTCACAATGGGCTTCTCTAGTTTAAAGGGCGTTCACTAATTTATAGCTTTTCTATAAGCTCGTATCAAAATTCTAGGGTTGGCATATGGTTGAGCCAGTCTTGCATATATTATTGTTTGACTTTGTTCTCTAGGTATAGTTGATATTGGAGAGTTCAAAATCAGGCAAATAGGAGATTGAAGGGATAAGTTAACACATGAAGGGGTATCGAAAGATCTGGCCGACCATATGATGTTTGAAGTTTGTAAGCGTGCATTCTTAAAGTTAATTAGTTACTCTCTTCATTCCATTAAACATGTCTTAATTTTGCTAAATTTTAGATGTATTTAGTCACTAAATAGTAACAAGATACATCTAAATTTTGATAAAATTAAAAAACTTTCATGAGATGGAGGGAGTATAATATAACCAGGTTTTTCATACAATACAGAGCTTTCTATTTCGTTTTCCACATTTATTTATAGAAGATTAAGTTCAACATAACGTAACAACTGAAAAACTTGATGTCTCGTACTCCTCGAAATAGGTTTGCATATATTGGGCAGATCTATGCCGTTCATTTTGCAACTCAAGAAGTTTCCTTGACTATGAAAAAAAATGTGATTTCCCCCGAGACATTGCATATTCCCTCGACCATTTAAATTACTTTTTTATTTACTTACTTATATGTATATCCTAGTTATATTTTTACATCTATTTCTTAATGCTAATTTTTGCACCTCAGTTTCCCTCGCAATAGAAAGGATATTGATGAGTTATCGATGCATCCATATTTTTTTAACAAGCTTAGACTCTCAAGCCCTAGTTTATTCGTTAATATCATAAATGTCAAGAAAGAGAAAATTATGAATGAACTAAGAACATCTCCCCCTAACCTTTAAAACATGATCTTAAAATGCTTTTAGGGGACGACTTAATCCACGGCCCCTGAAAACATCATTCATTCTACTAATATCTCTAGTAAAACTTAACCCTTAATTTTCTTTTTTGCCACTTTACAACATCTACTATCCCAGTATATCACAACTTCAATTCCACAATAATTAAACGTAGATAGTTCCAATGCATAGAATCTACCCTATGCAAATTTACAATTACAAACGCACACAATTTTAGTTAAACTCAAAAAAGTTGAACATGGAAACATCAAATAGTAGTACAAAATGACATCCAATGCCACAAAATACATCATCCAACATAAAAAAAAGTCATCCCCCAAAAAACATCACAAGTCAACTATCAGGATGTCTGCACCATTGCCGTGTCTACCATCAAAGACACGTCCACACAACCGCCATATTCAGAGGGAGGTCAGGGGTAAGAGGTAGTTTAGGGGGAGATCTGGGTTGCGACGAACCGATGCTGGGGTACACCTCTCTGGATCGTCGAATTGAAAGAGAGATTGAGGATGTCGGGTGAGTGAAAGGACGAGATGTCGCCTAGAGGGGGTGAATATGCGTTTTAAAAACTATTACGGATTTGACTCGGAAGAATGCGGAATTAAACTAATGTTTATTTTACAAGCGCAAAACCTGGATATGATAGACTCAAATAAATGGAACAACAACAACTCAAGATAAGCAATATAGGCACAAGATACATGTAGCATAAGTGGTAGCAAGAAATAAGTACTTCAAGCATGATGACTATCACAAGGAAAGTAAACTCGAGTATAGAGATAATCAAGGCACGCAGAGATGAATATGTATTCTCGTGTTCCCTCACATGAAGTGATGTACGTCACGTTGGAGAGATGCGCATTACCACGAAGGTCTCCCGAACGCCACAAAGGCTCACCTTCTTCTGCAAGTAAAATCCACGAAAGACAAAAGGTCTTTCCCTTATGACTATATTTTCCTCCACTCTGGAGATGCAAGCTCCAACCAATTCACAAGTTCCACAAAGGAGAAACTCGTGCCTCTTCACAATCTTCCACGAAGAGGTTACCGACGCACCAACCGCCAAGCCAACCACGATGTCACCCTCCAAGAGTAGCAAACTCACGGTCTCTCACTCGAACTAATCGTAATATAGATCACTATAAAAGGAAACAAAGCAAGAACACTAAGAAAAGTGCTCAAATTATTCTCTCTCAAATCCCACCAAAGCAACAAATGCTATGGATGAACTAGAGAGGAATACCAATGGTGGAAATCAACCAATGACTCCAAGATCTAGATCCAAGGAGTTCCCCTCACTTAGAGGAGGGTTTGTTTGGTGCGAATTGTAGATCTAGATCTCCTTTTTCCAGAGCCCTCAAGAAGATGCAACAATCATAGAAGGAAAGGGAGAAGAAGCCTCTTTTATAGGAAAAGCAAATCTAACCGTTTGAGGAATTCGCGACCAAAGTCTGCGCCATGGCCGGTGAAACCGCGTCCCACACCGACCTACCCAGTCCCCAGCCCGGTGCACTGATACGTCCAAAACGTATCTACTTTCCCGAACACTTTTGCTATTGTTTTGCCTCTAATTTGTGTATTTTGGATACAACTAACACGGACTAACGCTGTTTTCAGCAGAATTGCCCTGGTGTCTCACTTTTGTGCAGAAATTCAACTTTCAGGAAAATCCCCGAAATTTATGTCAAAGGGCTTATTTTTCCAGAAGATTCACGGAGCCAGAAGGGCAGGCCTGGGGGAGGCCCAGGGCCCCCACACACTAGGCCGGCGCGGCCTGGAGGGGGGGCGCGCCGCCCTACTGTGTGGCCGCCTCGGCCAGCCTCTGACGCCCCCCTCTGAACTATTTAAGGGTTTCGATCTAAAAACGCGAGACGGGAAGTCGAAGTCGCCAGAAACCATCCAGTACGCCGCCACTATCGCGAAACTCCGTCTCGGGACCAGAAACTCCGTTCTGGCACTCCGCCGGGACGGGTAATTGGAGGAGATCATCACCATCATCACCACCGACGCCTCTCCATCGACCAGCAATGTTTCCCCCATCCATGTGTGAGTAATTCCCCCGCTGTAGGCTGAAGGGGATGGTAGGGATTGGATGAGATTGGTCATGTAATAGCATAAGATTGTTAGGGCATAGTGCCTAGTGTCCGTAATTGGTACTTTGATGATATTGTTGCAACTTGTTATGCTTAATGCTTGTCACTAGGGCCCGAGTGCCATGATCTCAGATCTGAACATGTTATTGTTTCATGATGATATTCATTGTTTTATGATCTTACCTGCAAGTTGTATACACATGTTGCTGTCCGGAACCCGAGGCCCCAAAGTGATAGAAATTGGGACAACCGAAGGGGAAGGCGGTGATGTGAGGATCACATGTGTTCACGGAGTGTTAATGCTTTGCTCCGGTGCTCTATTAAAAGGAGTACCTTAATTTCCAGTAGATTCCCTAGAGGCCCGGCTGCCACCGGCTGGTAGGACAAAAGATGTTGTGCAAGTTTCTCATTGCGAGCACGTACGACTAAATATGGAACACATGCCTATGGATTGCTTAGTACTTGGATACTGTTTTATTACTATCTGCAAATGCCCTGCTTTGATTGTTACATGAGTTTCTCTCATCCATAGATCTTTTCTAAATGCTACAATTGCTAGGTCTAGACAAACTGAAAATACTGAAACTCTTAATGAAAATACTGCTACACCTGTTAATTCACCTGAGTCTGCTGAATACTCTAGTGATGATCCTGATGAGGATTATGTGGAGCTTGATGATGATTTTATTGATAAATGCAATGCTACTACTGATGCAAGAAAAATTAAAAAGTTGCTTGCACAACATACTGTTAGATATAAGCTGTCTCCTGATCCTAAATTTGCCACATCTCCTATAAACATTAAGGATAAAGATTATGATTTTTCTCTTGATTTTTCTCATATAGCTATTGTTGAGAAAACACCCTTTTGTGGTACTGAAAAAGAAAGTGTTGTAGAACACATGAATGAACTTTCTACTTTGAGTAGCTTGTTTTCTGATGATGTCAAGATGCGTACTTATTTTGTTGCTAAAAAATTTCCTTTCTCATTAAAGGATGATGCTAAAACTTGGTATAATAGTTTGCCTCCTGGTTCTATTGATAGTCCAAGTGATTTGCTTGATGTTTTCTTTCGGAAATATTTTCCTGCTAGTGCTCAACATATTGCTTTACAGAAAATTTATAGCTTTGACCAGGAAGACGGAGAGAAATTGCCTGAAGCATGGGCAAGATTTTGCTCTCTTATCAGAGCTCGACCTGGACATGATCTGGAAAAGCATGATTTACTTGATATATTTTATAGTGGACTAACCATAGAGTCTAGAGCATACTTGGATAGTTGTGCTGGTTGTGTTTTCAGGAAAAGAACTCCAGACGAAGCTGAAGAATTATTGGGTAAAATAGGCCGGAATCATGATGATTGGACTACACCTGAACCAGTCCCGACACCAATATTGAAGAAGAGGGGTTTGATTAAATTAAATGATGAAGATATGAGGAAAGCCAAGAAATCTCTTAAGGAGAAAGGTATTAAATCTGAAGATGTGAAGAATTTACCTCCCATAGAAGATTTATGTAAGATAATTCCCCCTTCATCCATGATTGAGGTAAAATCTCTTCAA
This sequence comes from Lolium perenne, assembly GCF_019359855.2. Lineage (NCBI taxonomy): Eukaryota > Viridiplantae > Streptophyta > Magnoliopsida > Poales > Poaceae > Lolium > Lolium perenne. The sequence goes on from NC_067244.2 coordinate 50,291,796, forward strand.
CGCTTTACTAGGGAAGATATTCCGTATTCAAAGCCTCCTGCTCAATGCTTAGATGAGTTTGATAATTATATTGTTAAGCAAGAAAATTTTAATATGAGAGTAGAGAATCATTTAATGGAAAATTCTCAAGCTATTAGTAATTTGCATGATATTGTGGAGAGAACCTCCAATGATGTTAAGATGCTTGTTAAACATTTTCATATGGTTCAAACTCAAATTGATCAACTCACTAAAGTGCAAAATGACTTGTTAAAAAATAGTTCTAAATAAAAACATGCTTATGAAGTAACAACTAGAGGCGGTGTTTCCACTCAGGATCCTCTATATCCTGAGGGGCATCCCAAAAGAGTTGAACAAGATTCTCAACGAATTGAACCTAGTGCTCCTTCTAAGAAAAAGAAGAAGAAACATAAAAATGTTGTAGAATCCTCTGAACCTGTTAATGATCCTAATAGTATTTCTATTTCTGATGCTGAAACTGAAAGTGGTAATGAACATGATAAGGATAATGATAAGAATGATGCTTCTGATAAATAAGAAGTTGAAGATGAACCTGAAAAGCATGCTAAAAATAAAAAGTATACTAAAGAAGATTTTACTACTAAGAAACATGGTAATGAAAGAGAACCGTGGGTTCAAAAGCAAATGCCTTTTCCTGCTAAGAAACTAAAATCAAAGGAAGAAGAACACTATAATAAATTTTGCGATTGGATGAAACATTTATTCTTGCAAATCCCTTTGACTGATGCTATTAAATTGCCTCCTTATTCAAAGTATATGAAAGATATTGTCTCTATGTTGCGGTCAGAAACCCACCGGCGAGCAGCGACGGGCAACACAGTAGAGCCGGGAGGCTCCCAGGACTGCGGCTGGCCCTGGTCCCTCCGAGCGACGGCCCGCAAAGACTCGGCACGCACGTCCGATGCTGGTGCAAGGGCGTGCCACCTGACCTATACCTGGTCAGGAAGGTGATGGATGTGCCTCGCTTAGTTTCCTGCATGGCATACACGTAAACATTAAATACGAGCCTCGATCGGCTCTCAGGTTGTCCTGTGAATCGGCTCAAAGAGCCGATCCACCCATGATCCGTACGAGGTGTACGAACATATGGTGGTCCTGCTTGATCAAAATAAAGCTAAAACGACCTACTACGATCTAGGGTTTTCACCACATAATCGGAACATCCTACTCGTGATTGAGCCTGGCGGCCACGCACGGTGATCGTAAACCGACCCTAGACAAGGCCTAAAAACCAACACGAGGTTGATCCCCGGAACATCCTGTCTAGGGCTAGCAAACTACACCCTACGCGCCACTGGATCCTTCAACCCGTTTGTAAGGCCTAACGATGCAGATATTAAACTAATCCTTGAAGAACAAGAAGCAACCATAACGGATCGGATCTACTAAATAATGATCAAGCGGGGTGCCGCCCTTACACCTAAGATAGGTGTAAGGGCGGCTAGACGTCTCAGGGTTGCACGACGACAGCATATGAAACGATGAACAATGCTAACCCTAACACGTCTAAGATAACTACGTTGCTCGCCATCAAAAAGGCTTCAGTACGAGCAACGCATGAACAGCGGATGAACGTGTACTGCCTAGATCGCAAGATGCGATCTAGGCAGCATGATGCTTACCCGGAAGAAACCCTCGAGACAAGGGAGTTGGCGATGCGCCTAGATTGGTTTGTGGTGAACGTGATTGTTGTTTATTTCATAAACCCTAGATACATATTTATAGTCCGTAGACTTTCTAACGTGGGAATAATCCCAACCGGGCACGAGCCAAACTCTATCTAACCGACACGTATCCTACTATATTACAGATACACGGGCAAACTAGCCCAAACTTTGCATATAAGGCCGATTCATGTATTTCTTCCATGTATATCCTTCAAGCCCATCTTTAATCGCGGTCCACCTCCGACTCGGTCAAATTCTGGTGATAACACATGCCCCCCTGGTTTTGGAATTGATAATTCCAAAATCACTCTGCTTTTTCTTCGTCGGGTCATGTCGTGGCAGAACCGTCGCAGTATCCTTCATCATGATGCATTGCCTTCTCAACTTCTCCGCGTGACCTGGCAAATTTTTTTTTTGTTGGGCACCACTTCCTCGGAAACTGCTGTGGCATTAAATCTCCACTTATACCCCCTTTATTTAACTGTGCCGAACGGTTCGCCACTTCATCCCCTTGCAATGTCTTCCTCTTCCTCCATCTCCTCAGGCCTCTCTCTCCAATCTACCTCCTCGAGCGAGCAGGAGTGGAACTTTGATCCCGTGCCAGATGGCCCACCCGAAGCACTCATCGGGTCAGATGGTGACTTACCTCTGACCGATGGGGAGGACGACCTCGAGTTCCTCATCGAAGGGGAACTGAAGAGCGAGAGCGAAGACGACCTCCACTCCTGGGCGAACTCCACCTCCTCCGACGAGGAGGAGGAAGAAGAAGAAGCAGAGGAAGAAGAGGAGGAGGAGGATGATTCCTCCTCCTCCGCTGGGTATCCGCCGGCGAAGCGCTTGGGCGGACAGCGAGGATGATGATGATGACGAGGAAGAAGAGGCTCCGGCCGAGGGCTGGGGCAGCAGCGACGAGGAACTCTCTGGAAGCAGCGCCGACGGCAGCTACAATGGCGACGACGAGGACAGCGACGACCCCTAGAACAGGGCCAATTAGTGTAGGACTAGTAGTAGCAGTGCACTAGGCATCGGATGCCCCTTTTGAGAGCCATCGGCTCTTTCTTGTAAAGCCGTTCCTTTGAATCAATAAGAATTGTTCTTCCAATTTGACTCTCAATTAATCCAATTTCAAGTCTTCCGTTTGCCGCACCAAGACCGATAGCAACGTATCGGACTTTTCGCCTCACACGCCCATGAAGCCAGACTCAGATACCAATTAGACCGCCAGTCAAGCACTTCTCAAATTCAGACTGTAATTTGATATCTGACCATAATACTTTGCAATCCTATAGCCGATGGCTGTTCATCGGCTGTTTTGAGAATCCAGTCTCCCTCATCTTCTTGCAGCAACAGGACGGTCCAGACCCTGTAGATGACGACGGCTTCCCTTTCAGGCTCCTTTCCGCAGCTCTAGTAATCTTCTTCTGCAACAACTCACCGCTTTCGAAGAAGGTTATGATGCAGGGTCAGCCGATGACACTCCAATCGGCTTCCCAAAACAGAGTGTCTACCAAATCAGCTGCCCCCGAGCCTCAGTTAAGGTGAGAACAGTGGCGAGGACACACAGTTCGGTCCAAGGGCCTTGAACTCAGGCAATTGAGACAGCCACCATGCAGAGGTCCTAGCCATTCCTACGAGCGTAGCTGAGAAGGTGGCCAGCTTAGCCAGGCCGACGGTAGATACACCGGAGCCGATCACCTTTTCTTCCTTTGAAAGCCGATATTGCAGACGAAACACCAACGGCCTAATGAGTAAAAGGTTGGAGGTTGGCCTTGAGACTGAACTGAAAACCGACTTGGTCGAAATCCGTGTCTTGAACACGCAGCTGGTAGATCTTGTGTAATTTGTACTAGAGTCGATGGCTGTCCATCGACTTTGTTTCTTAGCTCTAAAGTCGATGTCCGTGCATCGGCTGTATACCATGAGAATTTTTTTTTACTGGCCGATTTTTTCTATCGGCCCCCAATATTTCACTGCACATGTATCGCACATGTTCATATGTATCGCACGTGTTCATCTGATTAGGTGCCCCCCGAGCCGAATCTGTCAGGTAACTGCGGATATCGGCTCTGTAGTTAGCCAAGGCACTGTATTTGAACGTCGGCTCCGGTAGGACCAATGTTGACTCTCATCAGCCGACGTAAAACCGCTGCTCATTAGATCGACGTTGAACACAGGCAGAACGTGTGGTGAGGATAATTTTGGCCGATTGCTGGAATCGGCCTCCATGTTGATTGAATCGCTCAATGAAGGTTTTGCAATGTTCCTCCATAGATCTTTGGGGCCGATCCCAAGGATCGGCCTTGCCACGTTTGTCCATAGGTTTGTTCTTGCTATACGGTCAGGCCGGTGGATAAGACCAGCCTAACCCCGTCCTTCGTCACGTCGATGCGCTCGCAGTCGTCCAAATTGATGCCTGAGAGTGGCTCTTGGCCTGTTGTCTCCCAAGCGTTCATGCCAGCCGTTGAAATCTCGGCTGAGTCATCTGCATGGACGACCTCTACTTCATCTCCATCCCACTGTATTACGCATTGGTGCATCGTGGATGGAATGCAACAGTTGGCGTGGATCCAATCTCTTCCTAGCAGGACAGCATAGGTGCTCTTGCTATCGACAATGAAGAACATCGTAGGGATGGTTTTCCTTCCTACGGTCAGATCCACGTTCAGAACACCTTGTGCGTCAGACGCTTGGCCGTTGAAATCGCTCAGTGTCACGTTAGTCTTGATCAGATCCGAGCTAGAGCGTCCCAACCGACGTAGCATGGAGTATGGCATAATGTTGACTGCCGCTCCGGTGTCCACCAGCATCTTGTTGACAGGCTGCCCATCGATATAACCTCGCAAGTACAGGGCCTTCAGATGTCTGTAGCTTCTTTCTCGTGGCTTCTCAAAGATAACTGGCCGTGGGCCGCAGTCAAGTTATGCCACAGGTGCTTCGTCTAATCCTGGAGCACTAAACTCCGTCGGAAGGATGAACACCAAGCTTGTCCCAGCCGATGTTCCATCATCGGCTTTCTTTTGTCCTGGCGCCACTCTTTCCTTTGTGGCCGACCCTCTTCGTCCAGGGTTCGCTGAATTTTAGCGGCCAGATCAGGCCGCGCCTTCCTCAACGTGTGCAGGTATAACCTTTCGGCTTCCTTCAAACCACGTAGTCGCTAAACCCTACGCTTTTGGGAACGGCTGAGTCCATCAGGGCACCACCTTGGTCGGTGGTACTTATCTTCTTCTTCTTCGTCGTCTCCCAATTCCTCGAGATCTTCCACCCGAGAGGACTCAGCGTGCTTGTTCCGAGGCGGGAGAGGCCCTAGACGTTTGAACACGGACACGTTAGCTGCATCCTTCCTCTTCTGTCTACATTACGGCAGTTGCCGATTGTAGGCAATCGGCTCATTCCTGAATCCCAGCGAGTGTCGAAGAAGGGGCAGTCCGGTGCCTATCCTCGTCGTCTTGCTCTCTTGACTTTTCCTTGGCGTGGCGCTCATATCTCTCCTCGTCGCGATCATGCCGACGATGTCTCCTGGCGTCCCTAGCCAGACGATCTCTTTCATCATCGTCGTTGGGTCGTCGGCGTTGGTCATATTGACTCACATACTTGTTGAGGAGGTGATCAGAGAGAGGTCGCTGATATCTCACGTTGCTCACTTCTCCCTCTGTGATGTAGCGCTTGCCATCGTGACGGAGCCGATCACGTGGAACGGCTTCCTCTGTGTCCTTGCTACGAGAGCAGTTGCCCTCGTCTCCGTCCTTACCAGAGTGGTGTCCAGGTCCTACCATGTTGATATTGAACGAGAATCCTGGCTGGCACCCTCCAGGGTAAGTGCACTCCACCATGTTAACGGCGGGGAAAGGGTGTGTGTCGACTTTCATGGCGTCTCGGCTGAAAATTAGACGCCCTTGTTCTATCGCCATTTGGACTTGTTGCCGCCACACCCTGCGGTCGTTGGTGGCATGGGTGAACGTGTTATGCCACTTGCAGATGGCTTTCCATTCAGCTCTGCGCCGTGGGGATCTTGTGGCCTTCGGGTACCTTTAGCCGCTTCTCCTTAAGTAAGAGGTCGAAAATCTGCTCAGCTTTGGTAACGTCGAAGTCAAACCCTCTCGGGAGGACCTTGTGGCTTAACCCACTTGCAGGGACACGGGGCTTGCCCCCGAGTCCATTCAGCCATCGCTACCTCTTGATCTCCGCGAGCCTTCGTCTTCATCCGCCTCAACCAGGACCACCGCACGCTTGAATTTATCCCGGTATACATCCGGTGGCGTTGTTCATATCGACAGCTTCGCACCATGTGCGCCGGCGAAGGGTAGTCTGCTTGGGAGGCCACGTCCTTGATCGGTGATGCGAGACCCACCACCGCCAACTCGATCGCTTCTTTTTCGGTCCACACGAGCCGAATAGCATCGGTTCCTAACGGTCTGAAGCGGCGGACGTATTCGACACTTTGTTTCTCCGCGCTTCGACGTACTTGTGCTAAATCGGCAATGCCAGCCTCGGAAGCCTCACGAGTGATACCGCATGTGGAACTGCTCTTCCAACTGCTTCCAAGTCCGGACCGAGTCCGGTGGCAGCGATGTGTACCACCCGAAAGCCGATCTGTGAGGGATCGTGCGAAGAACCTCACACGCAGCTCATCGATCTTTGAGATCGTGCCCAGTGTGCCAAATATCGGCTCACATGCTCGATGGAGCTGGAACCATCTGATCCATTAAACTTGGAGAAATCAGGGAGCCGATATTTGGGTGGTAGCGGGATCAACTCGTACTCGTTGGGGTACGGCTTGGAATAGCCGATTGTCCTCCTTTTCGGCACCATGCCGAACTGGTCTCTCAGGGATGGTGCGATCGATCCGCGGTGCCGGGCTGCAGAGTCGAACTGCGAAGATTCGCCGGAGTGGCATACTTAGCCAGCCATGCTTGCTTTTCCAGCTACGAGCCAAGCTGCAGGAGCTGAGCTCGGAGGTTTGTCGGAGTGGCATACTTAGCTAGCCACGTCTCGCTTCTCAAGATCTGTTCCCGCAGTTCCTCCTGTTGTTCCAGGAAGTCCCCGCTTTGTTGCGATCTGGTTTGTGAGTGCCCAGTTACTGCAGTCTGGCACGTATGTGCACGTGTATCCGTGAGGGATCTCCTTAGGCGCCTCATGCAAGAACTGGTAGTCACTAGGGTCACCACCGATCTTGTAGACGACGTATGCCGGTGAATTCGGCACTTCGGTGCCGCCAACGAATGGCGGTGGACGGACTGGAGTGGCATTTCTCCTTGGTAAGTCCCGAGAGCTGGTCCTGACGGAGAGTACTGATGCCTCATGATTTCCTGGATCACCCGAAGAGCGACACGCTCCAAAGTGTTCACCAGGCTCTCAGAATGGCGGTGCAGCGAGTGAGCTACCATGAAGTTAACCTCCTGACGCATGGGACCTGGTGCGTTCTTCTGACGGGGCGGACAGGTCCACTCCATCGAGCGCGCCTTCAGGTGAGAACCCTTTCCACCTGATGCCATGTGAGCGGGTTCTGTGAAAAGAGCCGATGAGGTCGGCTTCGAGGATTGCTTTGACCTCGTCATACTTCTTCTTGAGCTCCTCGGTCAGATCCTCGTACGTGACTGGGGTGCCTTCCGCCATCTCAGATGTAGATGGCGATGCGGTTGATGTCGAAGATTGTCCCACCGGGCGTGCCAGAATGTGTTGCGGTCAGAAACCCACCGGCGAGCAGCGACGGGCAACACAGTAGAGCCGGGAGGCTCCCAGACTGCGGGCTGGCCCTGGTCCCTCCGAGCGACGGCCCGCAAAGACTCGGCACGCACGTCTGATGCTGGTGCAAGGGCGTGCCACCTGACCTATACCTGGTCAGGAAGGTGATGGATGTGCCTCGCTTAGTTTCCTGCATGGCATACACGTAAACATTAAATACGAGCCTCGATCGGCTCTCAGGTTGTCCTGTGAATCGGCTCAAAGAGCCGATCAACCCATGATTCGTACGAGGTGTACGAACATATGGTGGTCCTGCTTGATCAAAATAAAGCTAAAACGACCTACTACGATATAGGGTTTTCACCACATAATCGGAACATCCTACTCGTGATTGAGCCTGGCGGCCACGCACGGTGATCGTAAACCGACCCTAGACAAGGCCTAAAAACCAACACGAGGTTGATCCCCGGAACATCCTGTCTAGGGCTAGCAAACTACACCCTACGCGCCACTGGATCCTTCAACCCGTTTGTAAGGCCTAACGATGCAGATATTAAACTAATCCTTGAAGAACAAGAAGCAACCATAACGGATCGGATCTACTAAATAATGATCAAGCGGGGTGCCGCCCTTACACCTAAGATAGGTGTAAGGGCGGCTAGACGTCTCAGGGTTGCACGACGACAGCATATGAAACGATGAACAATGCTAACCCTAACACGTCTAAGATAACTACGTTGCTCGCCATCAAAAAGGCTTCAGTACGAGCAACGCATGAACAGCGGATGAACGTGTACTGCCTAGATCGCAAGATGCGATCTAGGCAGCATGATGCTTACCCGGAAGAAACCCTCGAGACAAGGGAGTTGGCGATGCGCCTAGATTGGTTTGTGGTGAACGTGATTGTTGTTTATTTCATAAACCCTAGATACATATTTATAGTCCGTAGACTTTCTAACGTGGGAATAATCCCAACCGGGCACGATCCAAACTCTATCTAACCGACACGTATCCTACTATATTACAGATACACGGGCAAACTAGCCCAAACTTTGCACATAAGGCCGATTCATGTATTTCTTCCATGTATATCCTTCAAGCCCATCTTTAATCGCGGCCCACCTCCGACTCGGTCAAATTCTGGTGATAACACTCTAACAAAAGGAAAATTTCTAATGAGGAGATTTCCACTATGCTTGATAATTACTCTTTCAATGGCAAAGTTCCAAAGAAGCTGGGCGACCCAGGTATACCGACTATTCCTTGTTCTATCAAGAATAATTATGTTAGAACTGCTCTATGTGATTTGGGAGCAGGTGTTAGTGTTATGCATTCTTCTCTTTATAAGAGACTTTATTTAGATAAGTTGATACCGACTGATATATCTTTGCAAATGACTGATAAATCTACTGCTATTCCTGTTGGTATATGTGAGGATGTTCCTGTTCAAGTTACTAATAACTGCTTGATATTAACTGATTTTGTTGTGTTGGAAATGCCTGAAGATGATAATATGTCTATTATTCTTGGGAGACCTTTTCTTAACACCGCAGGGGCTATTATTGATTGCAATAAAGGAAAAGTTACTTTCAATGTTGATGACAAGGAGCATACCGTTTATTTTCCCAAGAGGATTGATAAAGTATGTGGAGTTAATACAATTTCTAATGTGAGAACTATCAAAGTGGGAGCTATTGATTGTCCTATATATGGACCTAAAGAAGGATATCAAAATATTATGATTAGATCCATATCAATACAATTCAAGGTAACATGATTGATTTGAGGTTTATTTCTTCTTATGCTATGTAAATTTATTTGGTGGCAAGACTTGATCAACCTTGTTAACAAATACATTTTATATGCATAGAGGAGCTAAACAACATTTCTTTCTTCCTCCACTTGTTCTACTTGCTGTAGCACTTTTTGATTTGCAAAGTTCTTTAGTTGTATAGAGATTTCAAAATCTTTTTCTGCCCAGTAATAATAAATTTAATACCCAGAAATGTGCATTTTTCAAAGTTTTCAAAAATTCACAAAAATTATACCGTTGGTCTTATTTTTAGAAGAGGCACACAGGAGCACTGGGATGGCTGGGGCACCCCAGGGTGGCACCCCACCAGCCGGCGCGGCCAAGGAGGGGGCGCGCCACCCTGTGGTGTGGGCCCCTCCTTGCCCCACTACTTCATCTCTTTCTCCCATCTCATTCTCTCTCCCGGAAAAACTCGCACCAGCTTTCTCTCACTCGCGTTTCTGCTCAAGAGCTCAAGATTTCTCGATCTCTTTGCTCAGCCCAGATTTCTGTCTGAAATTTGGCACATTTGCTCTTCGGTATGTGACTCCTCCGATTATCTAAGTAGAATTTTGTTTGGCTGAGTATATCTTGAATATTTTGTGGCTGTAGGTAACATGTTTAGTGAGCTTGCATGCTTGTTCTAAGTTGTAAAAACTAGTTTTGATGCATGTTTAGTACTCTAGCAAGTTCTTATAGTAGTTTCCCTCAATTATATGTCACCAAATCAAATTTTATAATGTTTTTTGAAAAATTTCAGAAAATGGAGTGGAATAGTCATCAACTAAACCAACAAGAATTGGAGGTGCAACAAGTTATGAGAGTTCACCGTGAAGAGGGAGTATATCCTTCTTACTACCCGTGCGTTGATTTTATGAGTGCGGGAATCTTGCAAGATGTTCAAAATCTGATTTCCAATGCAGGGTTGGGAAGTTTTGTTGTTGGTGAACCATACCAATATGCAAAACTGACCATTTCTGTAGTGCAGGATTTTGAATTCAATTGGTCTCAATCTAACCCCATGGTTCGATACAAAATTTATAATAAAACTGTCAACTTGCCTCTTGATGATTTTTGTGCAGCAATTAGAGTGCCACAATGAGGATCATGTGAGAATATTAGGGGACCACCGCAAGAGCTCTTGAGTCTCTACAAGATGATTTGTCAAAGAAGAAGCTTCTCAGAGGATAGTGGTAAAATCAGTAGTATTCAACTCCCAGCTATTCGCTACTTTGCTTATTTCATCACCAAGTGCATTCTTGCTAGGAAGAATGCAAGTAAGTTATCTATCCAGGATTTAGCATTCCTAGCTGCTGCATTACAAGGTGATAGGACTTATAATTTGGGTGCTTTGATAGCCTATAGACTTGCTACTAACCGTGAGAAGGGAGGAATTTGCGGAGGTCTCATTGCCTCTCGTTTATTAGCTATGCATGGTGTAGAACCTCACCATCTTGATATTCCGCTCTCCATAGAGAAACTTGACATAGTCTCCATGATTAAACATGAATTTGTTTCTGATTCGTCTAATTTGAGTAACCTGTCTTACAAGATAACATTTTACAAGAAAACTTGGAGAACAACTAAGAAAACTGAAAGACTAGTAGGATTGCATGCACCTGTTCTGTTTAACATTGATTCCAGGAAGGATTGGTCAGTCACGGAAGGTGAACTGAATGCATACATAGAGGGGGATGGCCATCATATAAGGGACGGCACGGAGGAAACCGAAGAACACCTCGACTCGTCATCTGATGCAGCAAGTTCTTCGCATCAACATTTTGGGCATGTGGAGCCTTCACCCTTTTCTTCTGCACCGGGACCTTATTATGACTACGCCATGTATGATCCACCGGCGTGGAACCCCGACCCTCGCTGGGGTTGATCTCCACTTAGGCCAAAAGCCTAAGCTTGGGGGGAGGTATACCGGCATCACTCATTCTTTGCATATTATAGTTGCTGGATACTTTTACATACTTGTTTAGCTTCTTAAAGTGGTTTTCTAATAAGAGGGAGATGATATTTGGGGAAGTGCTGCCTGAAAACAGATTCTGGACTGATACCAAAAAAATTCTCAAAAACAGCCAGAATGTTATTGTGCGAAGACAATTTTTGTGCATGTTCCCCAGGTTGTTATCTAAGTTTCATTAGTTGAACACTTTTCGAGCTGAGCAGCGGAAGAATTTCTTAAAAATCTATTACTGTACTGCTGTCAAGTTTGACGAATTCCTGCTGCTTTGTGTTTATGTGACTCTTCTAGTTTTCATTTTCTTGTTTTTGCTTTGTTTCTTTCCTAAAACACAAAAAGGCCAAAAATATTTCTGTTGTTTCTCTTCACCATTTGCTTATTATGGTTTCTTGCTTTTATTTTGCTTTGTTTGCTATCGTTGGTTTGCTATAAGAAAATCCAAAAAGATTTTGTTTTGTTTGCTTGTTTCCTTTTGTTCCTGTTTTCAATTCGAAAACACCAAAAATATTTGCTGTTCTTCTTTGGTTTTGTAAAGTTCATTTTGGAGTTCAATGGGCTTCGGTGGCTGGAGCGTGGTTTTCATTCCATATTATTCAGGCTACACAAGTGAAAGGCAATAATGACGATCTACGACAATTCGACTGTGGTGAGAGGCTGGTATGAACTCTATTTGTTTTCATTTTTGTACATATACTCATCCATGTGAGCATGCTTAGTTGGTTCATGTGAGGTATATGTCATTTAAGAAAGTCTAGTAGTTCATGATCTCTCATGTTTAGCTCCAGTTTATTAATATGAGTAGCATGTCGTGGATGTTTGCTTGCATTGTTTTATTTATAAATAGGTATGACATTGTGGTATCCTCCTCTGAATAATTCATTCGAATCGATTTGGCACATGCTCACGCATGCATATGACTGAACAAAAGTCAATTAAGCCTCGATGATTTACTTTGCCTCAGAGTTCTTGTATCAATTTTATGCCTCCGTTAATTTATTTTGCCGCAAGCATGATTATGACAGTGACTGCTCTCTTGATTGTCGCTCCCTAGAGTGCTAGCCTTCACTTGTACTGAGCGGGAACGCTGCTCGTGCTTCCAAACCCCTGAAACCCAAGTTATTCCAAAGTATCCACCATAAATACCTATGCATGGCATTTCAAACCATTCCAAGTAAATTCTCATGCGCTACCTTTAAACCTTCAAAATGCTTCTCAATTTGTGTTAATGTTTTATAGCTCATGAGGAAGTATGTGGTGTTTATCTTTCAACCTTGTCATTTACTTTTGACAGACTTTCATAATAAGAGCTGGCAACGGGGTTCCCAACCCCAATTAATCAAACTTAATTCTCTTCACATGTTTTGCCCTGATTCATCAGTAACCAACTTAATTTTGCAAATAGACACTCCTCCATGGTATGAGATTGATGGAAGGCACCCGAGGATTCGGTTAGCCATGGCTTGTGTAAGCAAAGGTTGGGGGGAGTGTCACCCATAATAAAACTAAAGTACGTGTGTAAACAAAAGAGAAGAGGGATGATCTACCTTGCTGGTAGAAATAACGTCCTTCATGGGAGCCGCTCTTGAAAGTCTGGTTGGCGAGGTAGTTGGTGTACCCATTACCATTCGTTGACAACAACAAACACCTCTCAAAATAATTTTACTCCTATTTTTTAAAAATGAAAAGCTCTAGCGCATGTTAATCCCTGCTTTCCTCTGCGAAGGGTCAATCTTTTACTTTTATGTTGAGTCACCATCCTTTCTTTGAGCACTTTCTTGAGAGCACAACTGTCATTCTTAGTATAATATGCTTGTCCCAAAATGTGATTAACTGTGGTATAACTTTGATGCTTTTATCTTTGACAATCTCTACTTCTAGTCTTTCCATGAACTTCAAAGGTGCCCGAGCATTTATGTTTTGCTGTACAAATACGGGCAAGCGAGATACCACTTTATCATATCCTTTTATGAACATTGCAATCCTGCTGATAGGCATGATTCATGATGCTTATTATTAATTTGTTGGTACCTTTTCCATGATTGACATAGCTGTTAGATGATTTTATTTGCATGTATCTTATTATGAATTGCCTAAGTACTTGTCCATATCATGAGAATATTTACATCATATGAACAAATGTGTTCGTGAAAGTTCTTTTATCGCACTCAGTTGTTAACTGAATTGCTTGAGGACAAGCAATAAGCTAAGCTTGGGGGAGTTGATACGTCCAAAACGTATCTACTTTCCCGAACACTTTTGCTATTGTTTTGCCTCTAATTTGTGTATTTTGGATACAACTAACACGGACTAACGCTGTTTTCAGCAGAATTGCCCTGGTGTCTCGTTTTTGTGCAGAAATTCAACTTTCAGGAAAATCCCCAGAATTTATGTCAAAGGGCTTATTTTTCCAGAAGATTCACGGAGCCAGAAGGGCAGGCCTGGGGGAGGCCCAGGGCCCCCCCACACTAGGCCGGCGCAGCCTGGAGGGGGGGCGCGCCGCCCTACTGTGTGGCCGCCTCGGCCAGCCTCTGACGCCCCCCTCTGGACTATTTAAGGGTTTCGATCTAAAAACGCGAGACGGGAAGTCGAAGTCGCCAGAAACCATCCAGTACGCCGCCACTATCGCGAAACTCCGTCTCGGGACCAGAAACTCCGTTCTGGCACTCCGCCGGGACGGGGAATTGGAGGAGATCATCGCCATCATCACCACCGACGCCTCTCCATCGACCATCAATGTTTCCCCCATCCATGTGTGAGTAATTCTCCCGCTGTAGGCTGAAGGGGATGGTAGGGATTGGATGAGATTGGTCATGTAATAGCATAAGATTGTTAGGGCATAGTGCCTAGTGTCCGTAATTGGTACTTTGATGATATTGTTGCAACTTGTTATGCTTAATGCTTGTCACTAGGGCCCGAGTGCCATGATCTCAGATCTGAACATGTTATTGTTTCATGATGATATTCATTGTTTTATGATCTTACCTGCAAGTTGTATACACATGTTGCTGTCCGGAACCCGATGCCCCAAAGTGACAGAAATTGGGACAACCGAAGGGGAAGACGGTGATGTGAGGATCACATGTGTTCACAGAGTGTTAATGCTTTGCTCTGGTGCTCTATTAAAAGGAGTACCTTAATTTCCAGTAGATTCCCTAGAGACCCGGCTGCCACAGGCTGGTAGGACAAAAGATGTTGTGCAAGTTTCTCATTGCGAGCACGTACGACTAAATATGGAACACATGCCTATGGATTGCTTAGTACTTGGATACCGTTTTATTACTATCTGCAAATGCCCTGCTTTGATTGTTACATGAGTTTCTCTCATCCATGCAACGCCCGTTCATCCATCCCTGTGCTTACAGTATTTTAATCCTGCTGTTTACTATAATCACTATTGCTGTCTTTGTTACAATCGTCGATATTTCACTATTCTATCGCTATAAAACTGTTACTACTGATAAACTCTTGCGAGCAAGTCTGTTTCCAGGTGCAGCTGAATTGACAACTCCGCTGTTAAGGCTTTCAAGTATTCTTTGTCTCCCCTTGTGTCGAATCAATAAATTGGGTTTTACTTCCCGCGAAGACTGTTGCGATCACCTATACTTGTGGGTCATCATGCACCGGCTCCCACACCAAAATGCCCACCGAAACCTCACCGGACAGCTAAAAACAAGCTACATAAGTCATTCCGGTGAGCTCCATTGTGGTAACCCATGAATACCGGACGATCTGATGCACAACCCTGTGAACCGGATTGTCCACCAAGTGAAAACAGGGCACACAAAAACAGGGATAACTTTTGCGTCCTGACTCTGATTTTAGTAAACTTGAGCTTTTTGAAAAGCTAAGAACACGATCTATCTAATGGATACAATAAAACCCAAGAATAATCAAGACATTAGATGTCAAAAGTGGGGATAAGTGAAACCTCCCAAAATGAAGAACCGATAAAACCTTCAACCTCGAAAACACAATAGAAGATGCATACAAATTCCGTTTTTGATGAATTTGGGCTTGTTGAGAAGCTAGCAACAAGCTCAAGAACCTCACAGAGAGAAACAACAAGAATATGATATGCAAAGGATTGAGCTCCCTAAGGTGATGTGATCAAGTTACCCAACCGAGAGCTCCTCTTTATAGTGCGGTTATCTATCCTATAACCCGGCATCTCAACAACCACCTTGAGATCGGTAAAAGGAAAACCTAACAAGGTCATACCATTGCCTTGCGCATCCCACTTGATCTTGATGATGACGTTTCATGCTTCATTCAAGCGAAATGCCTCACTTGATCATTGATGCTTCGTGAAGACTCACAAATGCTCCCCCATACACCACTACATGATGGCTTCATTGAGGCATATCTTTACAAGTTCATTATCACCAATATGGATGGCAAGCTTCAAGCATATGATCTTCTTGAGATGCTCATCTTGAACTTTCCCTTCACAACCTTGATGACGATCACCACTTGATGTCATCCTATCATGGGTTATATGAGATCTTGCTTTTGGTGCATGCCCATGAAAAGATACCTAACCCACATAAACAACACAAATACACATATGTGATGGGTTAGCTCATGAAGCATAATTGACAAGGCTTACCATACCACAAGATCACTTGATCCAATGTGGTACATTCTTTATGCATGCTTCATGTGTTGATCAACTTTAATTCAATCTTATCTCTTAGTCTTGGTCAACCTTGTATCTCTTCATGCTCTATCATAATAACTTGATCATTCATTGCTTAACACATAAGCTAAAGCATGGCTAAATTATGTTCCACACAAGAACTCCATCTTCATTTGTTTTTGTTGATCATATTATATTCTTCTCTTCAAATTGATAATCTTGATACCAAAATTAAAGTTATATTTTTATCTTTATGCAATACACACTTGAATCAAACACATGGATTACAAAAATTACCTATGAAATATTTATTCATGTAAACTAATGAAAATATTAGTCTCTAGAGATTGTCATTAATTATCAAAATCGCACACAGAGGCGATGTACCTGTGCCTAACAGGATCCAACACATAGAGATTCTAAAATCTGCAATTTTTTCAAATCTAAACATTGTTTAAATAAAAATAGAAAAGAAAAAGAAAAACTCAACATCTAACCAGGTCGGCCCCGCGCGCAATAGGCGCCCACCTGGTTGGCATATAGGGTTTGCCCATTCTGTCTTCCTCGTGACCATATCATTGGGCGATCCCTATTCACCGCTCATTGCGGGAGCGAATCGCTCCCGCCTGAAGCGACTGACGGGGTGGGCCGGCCCGTTAGCGGCGAAATGTGTTTTTCCCTAGGTTTCTTTCGTTTAGGGGGTTTTCTCTAGTTTGCTTTGGTTTTTCTTTTGTTTTTCGGTTTTCGTGGGTTTTCGATTTTTCTGACTAGCTTTTTAAACTTTTTTTTTCAAATCTTGATTTTCAACTTTTTCGAACTTTTTAAATTCGAACATTTTTTAATTTTTGAGCTTTTTTGAATTTGAACATTTTGAATTTTGAATATTTTAAATTTGAACACTTTTCATATTAGAACAATTTTTAGATCTGAACATTTTTTTATTCGAACATTTTTAGATTCAAATATTTATAAAGTTCGCACATTTTTTGATTTGATTTTTTTTATTCGAACATTTTTCAGACTTGAGCATTTTTTAAATTCAGACATTTTTAGATTTGAACAAATTTTAAATTTGAACATTTTTAAATCCAAACTTATTCAAATATGAACTTTTCGGATTTAAACATTTTTTTAAAATGAAACTGAAACAAAAAAAAGAGAAAGAAACAATACCTTTATTGGGCCACATTTGAAACGGCCTAGGAAGGGTGCCTTGAGCGGAGCCACCATCACTGCCGCTAGAAGCGATGTATAGGAGCTCCCATAGGGAGGAGCTACCCATCGCCCGTTATAACCATTGCTAAGGGGACACGTTAATGGGCTTGGCCCTTATGGTTCCTTTTGACGTTTTTCTAGTCGTTTTTTCATTAGCTTTCTTTGGAAAAATCCTCAGAAAGTTCAAATTTTAAATTTGCTCAAGTTGAAAATTTGCTCAAAATTCGAATATTAACAAAAAATAACTTTTAACAAATTTTTAATCTAAGCAAAAAAATAATTTTGATCAAATTTCGACTTTGAGCAAAAAAATAGTTTTAAAAAAATTTAAAATCTGAGCAAAGTTTGCTCGAATTTAAAATTTGCCGAAGTTCGAAAAAGTCGAGCAGGCAAGTCGAGTAACTGGGCCAGGCATAACTACCCACCGTGTGTGCGATGGCTACTAAACATCGCTAACGGGTGATGAATAGGATTTGCCGCTCCCATGTCATTGGGAGGAAAATCTATGTGTTTGGGCTACCAGAGTTTCAAGTCCAGATCCGTTCAATCTCAATACCATGCCCATGGAGGCCTGAATTTTCCAAGGCCCAATCACCAAGCCGACCTAGAGAAAGGAGGGGAAGAGGAAGAGAATAACGCAACGCAAAGCAGAGGGAGAGAATGGCGATGGCGAGGAGGAGGGTCCTAGCGCTCGCGTCCCAGCTCCTCCACCGGCGGCGTCTTCCCGACCCGCGCTTCCTCTCCTCGGCGGCCGCCGGCGCTCTCGACCGCCTCGGCTCGCCGCCTTTCGCGCGCTCGGCGGCGTCCCGGAACCCCGCTCCTCCTTCCCCATGGGATCGGTTCGGAGGTTAGATTTCGCCGCCCCCCTCCTCTTCTGTCGGTGCCGAATTTGGCGGTCCGAGGTTCCGGTCCCAGGGAGGCTGGGTCCTTGGATTGGGTACTTGCGGAGATGTGATTTCTTTTAATGGTCGTGTAGCGAATTAGTTCACCACGCGGCAGGTTGATTTTTTTCCGTCTGAGCGACGACACGTTCTTGTTCATACCATAAATGTTCAGTGCTTATTTACTGCGCAATTTCATTCTACATTTTGATCTGAAATGGGCTTCGGTTAGGGCATGTACAATGGTGATATCTTAGCTGTGCCACGTAGGATAAACGCTGAGGTGAAGGAAAGAGAAAGATGAAAAGAGACTTTGCCTTCTCTTATCTCTTAGCACAATCTCTCTCACTATAAATTTAGGATGTCTCGTTACAAAAGATAAGACTAAAAAACAACTCATTGTAGATCATGTTTTATTGTTATATCTAGCTTACGTGGCAGGACTAAGATAAGACAGTCTTATCAACCATTGCACATGCCCTTAGGCGGTCTTGTTCTTCTGATAGATGGCCTGATTCCTCGCAAGTATTTTGGTGTCGGTGTGGGTCTCATGTTTCATTGATTGCGTAAATTTTGCCATGGGCAGGGCAGAAGAGGACCATGTTCATCCAGACGCAGTCGACACCCAACCCGCAGTCGCTCATGTTCCATCCTGGGAAGCCGGTTATGGAGGTTGGGAGCTCTGATTTCCCTAATGCTCGGACCGCGATGACATCTCCTTTGGCGAAGGCGCTATTTGCGATCGAGGGTACGTCATGCCTGCCCACCTGCTGTAGTCATCTAATTTTTTTATTTTATCTTTCAGTTCAATATACCAGTCTTCGCAACAAGCAAACTGTTGCCTGTTGCTATCTATTTATTTTGGGGCCTTTGGGTCAAGTCTTATATGGCCACTTGAAGTATCCATGACTTGTGAGCCTAGGGGTATATAAGGTTTCTTTTGTAAAGGCAACCCCGAAATCAAGTTGGGAGAATAGTAGATCTAGTTAATATTACATTCTTTGGTGTGAACACTTTGTTCAATGAATCAATGCTTAACTATTCCTTCTGTTAAATTAACCAATTCACTCTATTGTGCTGATCTTCGGTTGTTAAAATAAAAGCGTAGCTACTATACTTGTAATTCAAAATTTGTAAGTGGCTTGCAAACTAGAGAGAGCTATACACAAATTAGCAACCCAAGTGAGCACGGACATGGTGAAAATGCAAGCAACCATTTGGGTGCGAAAGTGAAGTATGGGTACCTGAATAGTGAATACAATAAACTGGTGCAACATAAGTGGGTGATCTATTGAACATAATTGGGCAATCGACATGATAACTTCATGCAGGCATGGAGCTGGGTAAGATGAAGAATATCATGTGAAAGAACACGCAGTTGGAATGGTCGATAGGGCAAAAGGAAGTCATTCCAAAAGCAAGAATTCTGATTGTATCTTGAATTATGTTAGGCAACATAGGTTTGGAGCTGCTGGTTCTTTATTTTTGCAAAATGCCTCACCATGAGACGTACCTGCAACATTACCATTGCTTAACAATGATGGCTTCTTACAGATAAGCATGTAAAATACAAATACTTCAGGTTCAAGCTTAGTGGCATCGTGGTGGCCTATAATTTCACTTTAAAATTCTACTAATCTTGAATATATTAATTGTTGGCTAGCTCTTGTATAGGTAGGCTTTTCTCTCCTTTTACTTCTCTGTAATTATTTTGGACTTTCATAATAAAATTGCTGTGGGGGTTTTTTGCCCCACAGTTTCAAGGTCAAAAAAATTGTTTGAAGTAGTTTCGTTGGATCTATAACAAGTACTCTCTCTTTTCACTATTATAAGATGTTTTAGGTTTTCTCTAAAATGCATGTATCGAGATGCGTTTCAGTCTGCAGGTTCACTCATTTCGGTTTGTCCACATTGAAATATGTAAAACATCTTATGGTAGTGAACGGAGGGAGTAACTGCTAAAATTGGTATGTTTGTATATTGAATATTTCGCAGCACATCTGTTATTGGTCCCAACTCCCAAGTTTTCTTTAGCTTTCCCTTCGGTGAAATTTTCAATTTTGACTTGATCTTGACTGGATAAAATTTCTATGCAGGAGTTACCAGAGTATTCTTTGGATCTGATTTTGTAACTGTGACGAAATCAGACGAAACTTCTTGGGATTATCTTAAGCCTGAGGTCTTCGCTGCAATAATGGATTTCTACTCATCTGGGCAGCCACTCTTTCTGGACGCAAATACCGCAGCTGCTAAGGACACAGCAATTCATGAGGTATCCATGCACATTCTCTATATATTTCCGTGCTTTGTTTCTCCACCTTTGTTCTTCTGCGGCATGTTAGGTATAAGCGGTGTTGGTTTTGTGCAAGATATAAGCATGCAATACTAGATAAGCATCTTAAGGTATGATTTATTTTTTAATTGGTGCTGGGGAAATATTGGTTGACGGCTTAAGTTTGTATGTAGTATTGTCCGAAGCTGTGGAGTATTGTCTACTGCTTCTACCTTGTGATGACCAGAGTGAAAGATACCGCTATCTGCCTCTGTCTACTGCTTTTACCTTGTGATGACTAGAGAGAAAGATACCGCTATCTGCCTCTAAATTCATCCCACCACAATAGCTCTGAATAGTCCTAATCAACTTGCAATTTTGTTAGTCTATGCTGCTACCTATGTCCAGAATATTGACAGCGTTATTTCTTGTGTGACATGAAGGTAGTTAGCAGTAACTCTGCCACAGTTTTTTTTTCCTTAGCGGAGATGCAAAATAATAACATTTGTTGTCATGAATAATTGAATAACTGCGCTCAAGGTTCTAAATCTTCCATACATTGCGTGTCTATGTTAAAGGATGATTCAGAAATAGTTGCGATGATAAAAGAATTGCTGGAGACTCGCATTCGGCCAGCTGTTCAAGATGATGGTGGTGACATTGAATACCGAGGATTTGATCCGTTAGTCCCTCCCTCCCTGTTTGCTGCTTATGTATCGTACTATTTCAAGAAATGTGACTAGTGTCTCACTATGATGATATCCTTTCAGAGAAACAGGGATCGTGAAGCTGCAAATGCAAGGTGCCTGCAGCGGCTGTCCGAGTTCAGCAGTCACGTTGAAATCTGGCATAGAGAACATGCTCATGCATTATGTGCCAGAGGTAGAACTCAATGATTTGTTTCCTGCTGCTTGAACCATCTCCTAGTGTTTGTATGTTCAGTGACAAGGCCTTCTATTTGCTAGCTAGAATGCTGGAAATTATTCAGGAAATTTTCGCAATAGCAATGCACTTTATGACCAGCTTGCCTAAATGAGTAACTTGTTCATCTTCAATTGATATATGGCCATTGGCAGGCCTCACAAACTTCAACGCTTCACACTTCTTTTGGCAGGTGAAAGGAGTAGAGCAGGAGTTTGACGGTGATGAAGAAGCTGAATTGGCTACCCAGACGGAATGAGTACGACCCTGTCACATGTTCAGAGAAACCATGTTACGGATGAAATGTCTGGGAGAATCTGAACCCTCACCCGAAACCACATATTATCACTGTATTTTGTGACATAAATCAGGGCTAGCCTGAAGTTTTTGCGATGATTAGCTGGTTGTAATTTTGATCATATATGTATGCAAGACGCAGACTGTAATACATGGTAGGGAGGCAACAGTAGCCTAAACCAGCATATCTGCTGCACTAGGGTTGAATAAAGTGATAGTTGATTGATCTTTCCGTTTGGATAACTCTGTATATGATGAGCTTGTCTGACAAATACTAGCAAGGTGGCATGACACGTGTTTACATGGTGGTTATTTCTGCATATGTTTTCCTGCCTTTATTGTTCTTTATGCTTTGCATTAGTATTTCTGCAAGCATGTTTGAGCTCTGCAAATAAAATCTGGAACTTGGCAGTATCAATGGAAGGCAAAAACTGCAAATGTACAGTCCTGTTTTGCACCGACTGAAATGAAAGAAATGAATCATTTTTATTGAATTGATCCTTATTACACATGAAAGAGGGCAATGCTTGCTTTTGATCACCCATCATTCTCAATTAACAGGGGAAACAAAACACATATGGTGAAATAAACAGAACATGAGCAGACATGAATCAGGGTAAAACTAAAACAAACGCCTAATTAATCACAATGTGCCTACCATGACAAACAACATACATCCATTGACCAGCTTTCTTCCCCTTCTGGAGCAAATATTTCCTTTGCTTTCGGATTGGAACGTGACACATGACACGGTCGCAAGATCTTCTGCGCAGATGGATCCAAAACACAAAATCCAGCCTCCCCTCACATCAACATCATGATCCTGGAAGAGACATCCTTCCCCTGCTAACTCCATCCGTTAATCCATCCAAGAAAGCTGTATGGCTGGTTTGGAATCGCTTGCTGGTCTGTTTTGCTGCTGTCATGTATGTACACCGACTCCGGAGCAATGACAAGGGGAGCGTTAGGCATGCAATACTGTGGGTGAAGATGGGGATGACAAGGCCATAAGCAAGAATGCAGCCTCCTCCACTCCCATGGAGACCCTCCTTTTCTTCACCACTTGGAGATTGCTACTTTTGTTGGTGGTCGTGGTGCTGCTATCTTTGACTGCACTTGTTGCCTCTGTCTGTTCTTCTCTTTGTTGTTGTAGTAGTTGTTGTTGCTGCTGCTGCTGCTCATGCTGTTGTTGGTTCTGTTGTTGTGGCTGCTGCTTGTTGTCGAGACCTAGCTCTTGCCTCCTCTTCTTCCTGTACCGGATCCCACACGCGTTGCAAAGCGTCTGCGTTTAAAGTGAAATATGTTTAATACACATCCATTATTTCGAGAAAAATTGTATAGTCTGCCAAAGTGAAAAATGTTCAATACACATCCATTTTATTTTTTATTTTTGAGAGAAATATAGTCTGCCAACAACAAAATGAAAGATTGCTGATTGGTCGATGCATGGCTTGGTGCCGTTACCAAGAACTAAAACCGTCATGGTGATAAGGATGCCCCTAAAGAATTAGACCCAACCAATAGAGAACACCCAGAGAAAAGCTGGGCCCTTTTTAAATATCTAATCCCACGCTTGCCACTTGGGAATATTGGAGGTTAGCACTGTTGCAAGGAACAGCTCACCTAACCTCCAAATGGAATCAAAACCAAACCAAGTGTAGACACTAACTCTGGTTTTTCCCCTCAGGTCTTTATCCAAAGCTCCAAACTCTGATTAGAACAATCATCACCATATCTTGTTAGACAAAATCACCACCATATCTTTGATTCTTCCTCTCCCTCTCCCTCTCCCACCGGATAACGCCTTCGGAAACGCTAATGATTTACACACACGATCGCTCTAGGAATAATTGAACCATATGATGAAGAAACGCCAGTTCTTGGCATGATCGCCATATGAATCTCAAGAACTGTGGTGATCATCAGGCCACGATCAACATCGCCGATCACCTCCATCGCAGGACACAACACAAACAAAGGTAAGGGAAAGGGGAAGGAGAGGAGAAGAGAGAAGCACAGAACTCACCCTTGGCCCGGTAGGTCCGCTGCGCCACATGGGAGTGGTGGTGGTGCGGCATTCAACGCAGCACATCCTCCCTCCCTCCGCCGCCGCTGCCGAAGCGACCCTGATCACCTGAGGAAGACGAGACAGAGAACCCAAACATACCATCAGCAGAGAACATGAAAGAAGCTCATCTTCTTTTTTCAACCAGAGGCGATGGAGCTGAGAGACGAACCTTGTGGTGAGGCGAATCCATGAGCGGGGCTGGATGGATCGCTGCTCTGCTCGGAGGTGTAGCCTGTCTGACGATCTTGGCCGCACTTGAGGGTATCGTGCTGGGTTTGCTCTGTTTCCTTTGAAGAAGCGTATGTGGGAGGGCAGGGAGTAGTTGGGGAGGGGTGAAGAGATAGCAACCAAGGCTGGGCTGCAACTTGGAAAGGTATTTGTACCCTTCTTGTGCTCCTTATCCGCTAAGCGTTGTATCAATGTGTGTGCTTAACTTTTCCTAAATGTTGGTAGTGATAAGCACGAAAAAGAGGCGGAAAATTCCGACATTCCGCGTAAAATTTGAAACGGATGGTGGTAATAAGGATTACTGATCAATAGCATAAGAGCGGAATTGAATGGTAAATATTTTTGCCGGAAATAGATACATGTTGTTTGATGATGTGTAAGTTTATTTTAATACTATGTGAAATATCACACACTAAATGAATGCTTTTAAAAAAATGTAAACCACACTTTATTAAGCAAAGCAAGCCCGCCTCGCAATTGTGGTTCCTAAAATGTAAGGTCAATACATGCTTTCACGCTACACTTTTTGTCCCCACTTTTCAGCGAAATTTGGTACGAATGTGTCCCGTGCTTATATTTTTGGTTCGTATCACGGTAAAATTCAGAGCAGAAAGCTCCATCGATTCCTTCCAAAGATCATAAACTTACAATCCTGCCATGAATTATGTCATATAGTATCATATCGAAGTGTCCATGTACATAGTGTATCAAATTTGGTTGGTTACTTTTACTCTTGGCCATGTGCTCCTTATCCCCCAAGTCTTAGATTATTGTGTGTGCTTACTTTTTCTAAATGTTTCTAGTAATAAGCAAGGAACCGGGAGGAGTTCCATCATTTTGGGTAAATTTTGAAACAAATGGATGTAGTACTGATTATCGATATATATTATAAGAACGGAAGTAAATGTTAATATTTCTGCCAGAAATGGATACATGTGGTTTTTGATGATGTATATGGTTGTTTTAATAATATGCGATTACCACACACACTAAATGAATGCTTACCATTTTTTGTTTGTTTCAGAAACGAAAAAATCTTAGTTTCATAAAATACAAGGCCAATACATGTTTGCTGTGCCGCTCTCATTCCCCCCCCCCCCCCAACCCCCTCTAGTCTCGCTACAGTACCTGGGCTCATCCCCCTCCTCGCTGGGCCGCTCCTTCCTCCTCTCCGCCGGAATAGCCGGCCGGAGATGGAGAGGAGAAGGCGCCGGAGTATATACTACTAGTATTAGGTTTAGTCTTTGGTCCTTCGTGGCGTTTGGCGTTGATGCCGGGAGGGAGGTGCCAGATCTCGGCGGCCAGATCTGGTGATGCCTCGTCCTCTTTCTCTGCTTCCTGGAGCTCCGGCGGTCGGAGTTGGATGGGAGGTGGTGGAGGGAGACGGAAATCTCCATAAATAAGGCGGCTTTTCGCGGATTCGGTGGAGAGCGATGCGCAGGCACGCTTCTTCTTCCTGTTCGTCATGGTGACGAGTGGGAAGGGGAACTTCTGCCCGCTGCCTCGTCCAGGCCACCGCATCTCCAGCAGGGGAGCAGGTCTGCTTCTCGCAGGAGGTCTAGCACAGCGCCGTTGTCGCCGTACTCATTGGCCGTAGGGCGGCCCCTCCAACCGGAGAGCCTCTGTGCTCTCGTCTCAGGAGCTCTTCAGCAGAGGACTCAAGCCGGCAGCTTCCACCGCCCTGCCTCTGCATCTAATGGTCGAAAGGCGACCCTTCTCATCCTCTACTTCCCAGAGACCAATAAGTCCGAGGGGAAGATCTACCGCTCTCGCCACGACGTCGGACCAAGTGGTTCGTCCCCGGCGCTGGTGTCCGTTCTGTGGCGGAGCAACTCGATGGCGACTTCAACCAGCTGCGGTGTAGAGCTAGGAGGACCCGATTGTTTTTTCCTATTCTTTCTAGGGTTTGTTCTGTAAAAGCTAGGTCCTTATCCAGAATATCCCTGATCTGTAGGGGTTTTTTTGCAACATGTAATCACCGCTTCGTCAATATAAGCAGCTTCTAGGGTCTTTGGACCCTACCCCTATTCAAAAAAAATGTTTGCTCCCTACACCATGCCCCCTCTTTTCAGAGAAAGTTGGTACGAATGTGTCTCATGCTGTTTTTTTAGTATCGTGCTATGACCTGAGCGGAAAGTACGACTGATTCATTCCAAACATCATAACAGACAATCCTACAAGAGTTATGTCATATAGTATCATATCAAAGTGTCATACATATATTATCAAATTTGCTCGGTTAATCGTACTATTGGCCGGTTCTCCTTATCTCCTAAGCCTTACATTAATGTGTGAGCTTACTTTTCCTACATGTTTTTAGTAATAATCGCAAAAAAGTATCATTGCACGTAAAATTCGAAACGTACGGTTGTAATACGGATTGATTGCTGATGATTATTATAAGAGTGGAAACAAATGGTAAATATAATTTTGGAAATGGATGCATGTGGTTTGATGATGTGCAGTCTGAATCGTGTCATATAGTATCATATCGGAGTGTAAATGTGTACTCACTCATCTTTTGTCTAAAGAGGGAGTAGTTGGGGAGGGTAGAATATATATCAATTTTTGTATGAACTTGAGAATTTGGTGCATTTAATTAAAAAAAATCACCCTGCGGGCTTTCACTACATCAACGCAGTAAAATAAAGTTATACCAACAAAGGAAGGGCTGCAAGTTGGAAAGGTATTTGTTCTTTTCTTGTGATCCTTATCTGCTAATCCTTGTATCACTGTGTATGCTTAATGTTTCCTTAATGTTGCTAGTAATAAGCGTGAAAATGGGCCGGAAAATTTTGGTAAAATCTAATGGTCATAGGAAGGATTGCTAGCAAATTTTATAAGAGCGGAAGTGAATGCTAAATATATTTTATCTGGAAAATGATACATGTGATTCATAAAGTTTATTTTTATTTTAATAATATGCGATTAAAACACACACGCATGCACGCGCACACACGTAATGAATGATCAACATGTTTCTTCGGAAACATAAACACATTGTTTCATAAAATATAAGGTCAATACATGCTTGCTCGTTATACCATGTCCCATTTCTCACCTTATGTTGGTACCAATGTGTCTCATGTTTTTTGTTAGGATCACTGTAAAACTGGGGCAAAAAGTTCCATCGATTTCTCGCAAAGATCATAGAAGGAAAATCTTAGAATGAATTATGTCATATATGGTATCATATCGGAGTGTAAATGTATTCAATCATCTTTCCAAAGAGAGAGTATTTGGGGAGGGGAGAAGAGAGAGCAACTTCTTGTACGAACTTGAGACTTTGGTGCCTTTAATAAATAAAATTACACCCGTAGGGGATTCCCCTATGGTAACATGGTGAAAAAATAGAGATAGAAACCAATGATGGGCTGCAAGTTGTAAATGTATTTGTACCCTTCTTATGCTCCTTATCTACCAAACCTTGCATTAATGTGTCTGTTCAATTGTTCATAAATGTTGCTAGTAATAAGTGTGGTAAGGGGAGAAAGTTGCATCGCTTCGCGTGAAGTGTGAAATGGATGATCATAATATGTATTAGTAATCATAAGTGAATGCTAAATATATTTTTGCCAGAAATTGACACATGTGTTTGATGGCGTGTATATTTTAATACCACGTGATTAACACACGCAAAATCAATGCTCAACATGTTTTTTTTTTTGGAAATCTAAACAAGTGGTTTCATAAAATATAAGTTCAATAAAATGTTTGCTTGCTATAGCATGCCCCCTATTTTTAGATAAAGTTTGTACCAATGTGTCTCATGTTTTTAGGATCATGGTAAAACCTGAGCGAAAAGTTCCATCAATTTCTTGCAAAGACCACAAAAGGACAATCGTAGCATGGATTATGTCATATAGTATCATATCGGAGTATAAATGTATACTCGACCTTTTTCCAAATAGGGAGTAGTTGTGGATGTGAGAATAATAGCAGTTTTTTAATGAAGTTTGGGCTTTGGTGCCATTGATAAAGAAAAATAATCCATAGGGGCCACCCCTATGGCAACACAACCAAAAAAAGATGAGATAGCAACCAAGGATCCATGGGCTGCAAGTTGGAAAGGTATTTATAACCTTCTTGTGCTCCTTATCTTCTAAGTCTCATATTAATGTGTGTGCATAATTGTTCATAAATGTTGATAGTAAATATTGTTAAAATGCGGCGTAAAATTATGGCTTGTCGGGTAAAATCTGAAATGGGTGGACATAGAATGGATTACTGGTGGTAGTATGAAGAGTGGAAGTGAATGCAAAATATTTTATCCCAAAATGGAGACATGTAGTGTGTATGTTTATTGTAATAATATGCAATTAACACACACAAAATGAATGTTCAACATGTTTTTTCAGAAACATAAACACGTGGTTTCATAAGATTTAATTCAATACATACTTGCTTCAAGCACCATGTACCCACTTTTCAGCGAAAGTTGGTAACAAAGTGTCTCATGTTGTTGTTTTTTTTTCGCGGTAAAACTAGAGCGGAAGTTTCCATTTATTCCACGAAAATATCATAACATGACAATCCTAGCATGAATTATGCCATATAGTATCATATCAGAGTGTAAATGTATACTCAACCATTTTTTTGTCAAAGAGGGACTAGTTGGGGAGGGAGAGAGATAGCAACAAAGGTTAGGCTGCAAGTTGGAAAGGTATATGTACATATTTCTTGTTCTAATTATCTGATAATCCTTGTATTATTGTGTGTGCTCAATTTTTTTCCTAAATGTGCTAGTGATAAGCCCAAAAAAAAACAAGGCAGAAAGTTCGGTCGTTCTGGGTTAATACTGAAATAGACCACCGTAGCATGGATTAATAGCGGATAGTAAGAGCTGAAGTGAATGCTAAATGTTTTTCCTAGAAAATGGATACATATGTTTGATGATGTGGGTGTTTGTTTTAATACTACTTTCAACATGTTTTTTTTAAACGGAAATATGTGGTTTCATAAGAATGTGTCTCATGTGCTTGCTCTACGCCATGTCCCCCTATTTTTTAGATAAAGTTTGTACCAATGTGTCTCATGTTTTTAGGATCATGGTAAAACCTGAGCGAAAAGTTCCATCAACACGTGCTTGCTCTACGCCATGTCCCCTCTTTTCAGCAAAAAGTTGGCAACAATGTGTCCCATCTTGTTAGGATCGTGGTAAAACTAGAGTGGAAAGTTCCATTGATTCCTCACGAATATCATAAACAGAAAATTCTAGCATGAATTATGTCTTATAACATCATATTGGAGCGTAAATGTATACTCGACCTTTTTTCAAATAGGGAGTAGTTCGGTGGGGAGAAGAGATGGTAACCAAGGCCGGGATGCAAGTTGGTTATGTACTTGTACCATTGTGCTTATTATCTGCTACTTGTACTAAAGTGATCTCAATTAGTTTTTCCTAGTTCTTCCTAGTGATAAGGATGAAAAAGAAGCAAAAACTTTCGTTGTGTTGGATAAAATATAAAAGGATGGTCCAGGAACATAGGACTGACAAACAATATAAGCGTGGTAGTAAATGCTCAATATTTTCGCCAAAATGGGTACGCGTGGTTTGCTTACAAATATGTTTAGTTTAATGCTATGTTGTTTGTAAATTAAAATGAATGCTAAACATGCTTTTCCGGCTGATACGTGTTTGCTCAGTACACCATTTCCCTCTTATCAGATAAAGTTGGTATTTACGTGCATCAATCAATTTTCTTGTTTCTTGCTAGTATTGTGACAAAAATATAGGAAGGTTCAAACAATAATTCCTCGTTGATATAGGTATGCCTAAGGGCATGTCACATATATACCCTTGGTCCATGATTGAAGTCGAAAACCCATGGACTCAAAATTTTGGAGGTCTAGGAAGATGAAGATGTTCGGATTAAGAAAGTAGAGTTAGTATAGGAAACTTGTAACAATATAAATAAAGGCACAGTGCGGACCGATAATCCAGTGCTTTGTACGACACGGAAAAGTCTCGGCTTCACCTCCTATATAAAGGTGAAGCCGAGGTCGAAATAAGGATCGAATCATTGTAAACCCTAGCCACCGTGTTTTGTTTAGTTGGACGCCTTTGTTCGTCTGACAACCTTCGAGTTCTACTTGCCATTTATTTTCCACGAAACCATAAATCTACAATCTGTAGGCATTGACGAATCGATACCTCATCACTCATGGAAACCATAAGTATACAATCATAGAAAAAGCTAATGAAGGGACAAATTGTACCCTATGTGGATTTTAGTTCTAATGAATATTAAATTAGGAAATAATGTGTTTACAAGTTTTATACACATGAGTTAGTTCCTTCCATGTTTGAAGCAAGGTGATTGGCTACCACTACATAAAATGAATTTGGAGAAGAAGGAGTATTACTTTTGATCATTTATCTTACCTTTTTGAGTCCTAGGATGTCGTACTATTAAGAGGGGTCCAAGCTTACGAAAGATGGGTTTTGAATTCCACATACACATCACATCTTATCCCACTAAAAGGCACTCCTAATCTTCCAAAGGTTTGCGACCTCTCCTCTTTCTTTGGTTTTGGTCCTTAGTTGCATGTTCAGACGTAGATTCAGAATGGCTTGGATGAAATCTCGGACTCGATCGGACGCAGGTTCGGACGGTCTGGCCAGCCAGCCAACAAGTGTTTTCCTCGCAGAACCCCGGTCAGAAGGAGTCAGACGAAATCTTGGACACGTTCACCCGTCCAACCTGTCATCTCGTCCAACTTGACATATTTGCTCTCAAAGATTATTTTTTGGGGGCCCATATAAAAAGCCTTGTTCCACCTTGTGAAGGGCACGAATTTCACATCCCATTTGAGCTCGCCCATTGTTGAGCTTCAATCATTTGATTCCTCCACATTCCCCCACTCAATCTTGCCAATCTTTGAGAGAAGAGAAAGGAACCCTAGCTCGATCTACACTTCCATCCAAACAAAAGTTCAATCCCCACCTTGAGTAAGCTTGGTATTATTACTCTTGGGTTTGTGGGGAACCCTAGATAGTTGGTGTTCCCTTGTGAGGATCCGGTGTGTGGATTCCTATCAAGGATCTTGTAAAAGCTCAACGATCACCTCAAGATCCTGAATAGTGGAAGGGCTCTCACTTTGTTTGGAGGGCTCAAGGGGTCTCACTTGGTTTGGAGAGCTCAAGGGAGAATGGATCCGTGAAACAGATCATGTGGACTTTGTTTGCCATGGCCTCTCCAACGGAGATTAGAGCCCCCCTCCCAAGGACTTGAACTTCGTGATAAACCACTGTGTCCTCGTCTTCCTCTATATTCTAGGAATTTCTATCCTTTCCTTCACTTGTTGTATCTTGTTACTTTTATTGCATCATATAGGATTGTACGTCTAGTTGTTTTAGGTTCACTTTATTTATCTGCATTTTTTCCGAAAACAAAATTTGCAGTCACCTATTCACCCCCCCCCCCCCCCCTCTAGGCGCCATGTTTAATCCTTTAGAGTTCAGAGGTGCACTGAACTACTTCAGAAATAAAAGTGTGATTTGATGAAATATGTCTTTTGCTCACTCCTACACGTCGTCGGTTATTTTCTAACCCTAGAATTATTGTGTTTCCTTTCTTATTTATTTTATTTATTGCTAGAGTAGGGTGAAAATGGGGCTCGAAGTTCCTTCATTACAAATAAATTAATAAGTTACAAGAGTGGTACATATTATTGTATAAATAAAAATTAAATATTTTCATGAAAATCGAAAAAAACATTGTCAAGAGATATATTCTTGGTGTGTAATTAACACATTGTCTAGTTTTCACATTTCTCCATATCCTCTCTTAGCCGCCTACATGTTAGTAATATTTCTCACTTATTAATGATAAAATTTAAAAATACCATTGTGGTAGGGTTTCTTTGATTTACTATTCCATGGGAAATTAGTACTCAACATTTTTCTCTTAAGTGGAAAAATGTGGTTTGATGAAAAATAAGTTTAATATGTTATTAACACATTATCTTATTTTCTCTCTATTTAATGTCCTTCAGTTATATGCCAAAGAAATGTTTTCCCTTCTCTCTGTTGTTAGTATTGGGGGCGAAAAGTAGACATAGAATGTTTTGCTTCCTCTTTTTTCTTAGTATTGAGGGGAGAACATGGAGATAAGAGACATTCAACATAAAATTAGAAATGAATAACCGTGGTATGAATTTCTATCAAATAACATGATCGAGTAAATAAATAATGAACTTCTTTTGTCCAAAACCGGAACTAGTAGTTTGATGAAGAATAAGCTTAATAACTTATTAACACAGTATAAAGTTTTCTTACTACTCCTTCCACATTTATCTATTGACACTGGTAGTAATATATTTGTTTCTCCAATTTCCTGCTAGAATTGGAGAAAATGGAACAGGAAGTTAGTAATTTGAGTAAAGGTTCCATTTATTTATTTATTGCTAGTATTATGAGTGAAAATATAATTATAGATTATTGTGAATGGTGAATTTGAAAAAGAAAAAAGACACCCTTGTGGTACTGTTTTCTGCCATATAGTATGACATAGCAAAATAATACTCATCGTTTTTTTTTTCTGAAGTGAAAAAAAGTGGTTTGATTACAGATAAGTTGAATACGTTATTGACACATTATCTAGTTTGCTCAGTCAGTGCTCAATGTTTTTCCCTTATATGTTAATGCTAGTATAATTTTTTCCCTTCTCTTCTTTGTTAGCACTGGGAGAGCATGGAGAGAATATCTTTGCCATTCTAGATAAAATCAGAAACAAAACAAGTGTGGCATGGATTTCTATCAAGTAGCATCAATGAGTAAATATGTACTTAACTATTTTTGTCTGAAATGAGAACGACTAATGTGATGATGAATAATTTTATTAGGTGGCTTTTTCGAAATATGGAATCATCACGTCTTTGCATCGAAGAGAATCATACGGCCTTGATTTATTTCATTTTCAGAAAAGATCGTACAAACTAAAGTTGCCAAACAAGGTGACAAAGCACCATAAACTAGCAGAACGATAGAGGATAAAACG
The DNA here is from genome assembly GCF_019359855.2 of Lolium perenne. Classification (NCBI taxonomy): domain Eukaryota; kingdom Viridiplantae; phylum Streptophyta; class Magnoliopsida; order Poales; family Poaceae; genus Lolium; species Lolium perenne. The sequence continues at coordinate 50,324,447 of NC_067244.2, forward strand.
GGGCCTTATGCCGCTGCCACAGCCATCGCCGTCTCCCGGGTTAACTCCAGAGATAGCACCTCATGCACATGCTCCAGAAGTCGGATTCATCCTCTTCCCGTGAACCCATCTCCAGGGTGTGGATCGAAGCGAGGACCCTCGCCAGGCCTTCCATTGATGCCGACACGATGCCATATAGCTCTACCACCTTGCGCACGTTCATCATCACACGTTCGATATTGAGACCCTACTGCACCACGTCCCCGAGATTCAACGTCGCCGATGCGGTGGATGCAACACCACTCCTCCACCAGACCCCTCTAACCAACACATGTTCCAAAATGAAGCCCACATGAGGGAGGATGACTACGAAAGTGTCACTATCGTCTGATCCGGTACACCTAGATCTAGGGTTTTCCCTAAAATATCTGGGCATGAGTTGGAAGATTCGCAGCGACGAAACCTCCAACAAGGTAACAATGCCAACGTGTGCCGCCATCATCGGCCCCGACTACATCATATCATCGCCTCTTATCCGTTGTGAGGACATTCGGAGCATGCGGGAGGACGCCTAGGAAAGCATGCCAACGGAGGCCGAGTTACACCACCCGACGTATCCATCCCCACCCGTTGTGCATCTTCGGGATCCAACATGGGCGTCAAAGCTCCAACAGAGCCGAGCCACAATAGAGGGAGCTGCCTCCACACCGTCCTATGGCCGCCGTTCTGCTTGGAGAGGGGCCACCACATGAGAGCATGGCCTCACCGCCGCCTCGATGCCACATGAGAGCCTAGCCTACTGAGGGGAGGGGAGGGGGTCCATTTTAGTAGATGATTCGCATATTATAAAGTTTCCTTAGTACTCCTTCCACCTTTATCTATTAAGACTAGTATTAATGTGTTTTCTTTTCATATTTGTTTCTACAATTGGGCAAAATTGTATGGAAGTTACATTTCTTGATAAAGTTGTAAATGTGCGATCCTTATATGAAATTTTCTTACTTACTTGTACACTTGTCCTCCTTATCAATTATCCTAGTATGTTCTTTGTTTTCATTTTTTCTGCTAGTCATGAGGACAAAACAGAGGAAATGTTCATTGTTTCATATAAACTTTAAAACGGACGATCCCGGTGCATATTGCTAGCTGATAGTATTAGAGCATAAATGAAGGTTGAACTTGTTTTGTTGTTTATGGAAATAGGTTGATTAATGAAAAATGAGTTTAATATGTGACTAACACAATACAAGTTTATTTTCTACTCCATGGCCCCTCCTATCATCTAAGGATGGTATTTAATGTGTTTCATGTTTTTATTTGTTGCGATGAAAAACATACTGGTCATTTAGTGATTCCTTAAGATCATAAACGGACAAACCCGACACATAACTATATTAGATAGTATTGGAGCATAAATAAATACTTAACCTTCTGGTAAAAAACATGTGTTTTGATACTATATTAGCTCAATCCAAGATTACATCTAGTTTGCTCATTGTTTCATGCCACCCCTGTTTCACAATAAAGGTTTTATTGATGTGTTTTTTTTCCGTATTTTTCTCTTATTTGTTGCCAGTATGCAGGAGAAAATTTAGCTAAAGCTCCTTCATTTCAAACAAATATAAACTAATTTCCCTTACATGCATGTATGTAGATATCATCATAGTGGGAAAATACACGCAATCCTGTTATTTTGAAGAAAATAACAACATGGTTTGGTGATCTGTAATTCTTAGAAGACCCTCCTCTCGGGTAATACATATGTTTTTTTCTTAACATGAAAACATGTGAAATTATTCACAGGTGTACTCATGTTTCTGTGCCCTGTGTGTACATGTACATGTTCATAGAAAAGAAACAATTTTGTCGCCATCTAATGGTCTTGAAATTGTATGTTTGTGTTGCCCTTGCTTCTTGAATCGCCTCAATTATTGTGTCTATTTCTCCTTAATTTCCCTTGTGTTGCATGTTGCTTCTCTGGAAGGACCTCCGGCTTCTTATATAATTTTGTTAACACCCACTTTTGGCAGGCAACCAGCTAAGCAAGGAGGACCTATTGATGACTATATTAGCTAACGTAGCGGAACCGGATGACCTCCTTAGAGGGCCGGGTTGCATGTTATATAGGGGGTAAGAATAACCCTTGCCAGGGTATTACATGTGGGGCATCCATACGTGCGGTGTACTACACCGTATCCGTATAGTGCTATATTACAACTCTAACAGCCTCCCTTAATCTAAACTTGGTACAAGATTTAGATTATGCCTAAACTCATGTAAATTTCTAACTGGGAGAGCTTTAGTAAACCCATCTGCAACTTGATCTTTACTAGAAACAAACCGAATGTCTAGTCTTTTCTTTGCCACTCTTTCACGAACAAAATGAAAATCAATCTCAATGTGTTTGGTACGGGCATGAAACACTGGATTTGCAGACAAATATGTAGCACCAATGTTGTCACACCATAAACAAGGTTTCTTCTGTAATCTGACTCCAAGCTCATGTAGAAGTGCTTCAACCCATATCATTTCAGTTGTGGCATTTGCTAAGGCTTTATATTCCGCTTCAGTACTTGAACGAGAAACAGTATCTTGTTTCCTGGCACTCCAAGAAATCAAGTTTGGTCCTAAGAATATAGCAAAACCACCTGTAGACCGTCTATCATCAAGACAACCTGCCCAATCAGCATCTGAGAAACCACTCAAAAGGGTAGACTGAGATGGCCGAAATGTTATACCAAGATGAATGGTGTCTTTAACATATCTTAGGATCCTCTTAACAGCTGTCCAATGTACAGTTGTAGGAGCATGCAAATATTGACATACTTTATTCACTGAGAAAGCCAAGTCAGGACGAGTCAGTGTAAGGTACTGCAAGGCACCAACAATGATGCGATATTATGTGCCATCTTCAGACCCAAGGAGATCTCCTGCAACAAGAGACAATGGTTCTGTAGGGGACAGAGGTGTAGGTGCTGACTTGCATTGGAGCATACCAACTTTTTCTAGCAATTCCAAAGCATATTTTCCTTGTGTCAAAACTAGGCCGGCTGAGGTTGTCTTGACCTCAATGCCCAGAAAATAGTGCAAAACGCCAAGATCCTTAATAGCAAAATCCTTATTGAGATCCTTAAGCAAAGCACTAATCGCATGATCTGAAGAACTTGTGACAATAATATCATCAACATAAATCAAGACGAATATAGCAATACCTGATTTCTGATAGAGAAACAAAGAGGTATCTGCTTTTGATGCTGAGAAGCCATAACTGTGTAATTTGGAACTGAGACGAGAATACCATGCTCGAGGGGCTTGTTTTAGACCATAGAGAGCTTTATCAAGTTTGCAAACATAATTAGGAACTTTGGGATTCTCAAAACCTGGAGGCTGTTTCATGTAAACCTCCTCTTCCAGAACACCATGGAGAAACGCGTTCTTGACATCTAGCTGCCGCAAACTCCAGCCTCTGGAGACTGAAATGGCTAACACAGTTCTGATAGTAGCTATTTTAACCACAGGGCTGAAGGTATCTTCATAATCAATTCCATATCTTTGCTTGAAACCTTTTGCAACAAGACGAGCCTTATACCTGTCAATGGTACCATCTGCTCGTTTCTTGATACGATACACCCATTTGCAATCAATCAAATTTTTGGTAGCACTTGGTGGAACCAAATGCCATGTTTTATTTGAAGGAGATATGCCCTAGAGGCAATAATAAAGTGGTTATTATTTATATCTTTATGTTTATGATAAATGTTTATATATCATGCTATAATTGTATTAACCGAAACATTAGTACATGTGTGATATGTAGACAAACAAAGAGTCCCTAGTATGCCTCTTAAACTAGCTTGTTGATTAATGGATGATTAGTTTCATAATCATGAACATTGGATGTTATTAATAATAAGGTTATATCATTGTATGAATGATGTAATGGACACACCCAATTAAGCGTAGCATAAGATCTCGTCATTAAGTTATTTGCTATAAGCTTTCGATACATAGTTACCTAGTCCTTATGACCATGAGATCATGTAAATCACTTATACCGGAAAGGTACTTTGATTACACCAAACGCCACTGCGTAAATGGGTGGTTATAAAGGTGGGATTAAGTATCCGAAAAGTATGAGTTGAGGCATATGGATCAACAGTGGGATTTGTCCATCCTGATGATGGATAGATATACTCTGGGCCCTCTCGGTGGAATGTCGTCTAATGTCTTGCAAGCATATGAATAAGTTCATAAGAGACCACATACCACGGTACGAGTAAAGAGTACTTGTCAGGAGACGAGGTTGAACAAGGTATAGAGTGATACCGAAGATCAAACCTCGGACAAGTAAAATATCGCGTGACAAAGGGAATTGGTATCGTATGTGAATGGTTCATTCGATCACTAAAGTCATCGTTGAATATGTGGGAGCCATTATGGATCTCCAGATCCCGCTATTGGTTATTGGTCGGAGTGAGTACTCAACCATGTCCGCATAGTTCACGAACCGTAGGGTGACACACTTAAAGTTGGATGTTGAAATGGTAGAACTTGAATATGGAATGGAGTTCGAATATTTGTTCGGAGTCCCGGATGAGATCCCGGACATCACGAGGAGTTCCGGAATAGTCCGGAGAATAAGATTCATATATAGGATGTCATTTTATGTGATTTAAAATGATGCGGAAGGTTCTATGGAAGGTTCTAGAAGGTTCTAGAAAAGTCCGGAAGAAGCCACCAAGGAAGGCGGAGTCCCGGTGGGACTCCACCTCCCATGGCCGGCCAACCCTAAAGGGGAGGAGTCCCAAGTGGACTCCCCAAGGGGGGCCGGCCACCCCCTCCCAAGGAAGGTGGAACTCCCACCTCTAGTGGGAGTCCTAGCTTGGGTAGGTTTCATGAGTTATGGAAGGTTTTGGTTTGGGGTCTTATTCGAAGACTTGTAGACCAACTCTTGGGTGTTCCACCTATATAATGAGGGCCAAGGGGAGGGGGCCGGCCACCCCAAGCACCACAAGGTGGCCGCACCAATAGATGGCCGGCGCCCCCTCCCAAACCCTAGCCGCCCCCTCTCTCCTCTATAGCTCCCGCACGCTTAGCGAAGCTCCGCCGGGATTCTCCACCGCCACCGACACCACGCCGTCGTGCTGTCGGATTCAAGAGGAGCTACTACTTCCGCTGCCCACTAGAACGGGAGGTGGACGTCGTCTTCATCAACAACCGAACGTGTGACCGAGTACGGAGGTGCTGCCCGTTCGTGGCGCCGGTGATCAAGATCTTCTACGCGCTTTTGCAAGCGGCAAGTGAACGTCTACCGCAGCAACAAGAGCCTCATCTTGTAGGCTTTGGAATCTCTTCAAGGGTGAGACTCGATAATCCCCTCGTTGCTACCGTCTTCTAGATTGCATCTTGGCTTGGATTGCGTGTTCGCGGTAGGAAATTTTTTGTTTTCTATGCAACGTTATCCTACAGTGGTATCAGAGCCGTGTCTATGCATAGATGGTTGCACGAGTAGAACACAATGGTTTTGTGGGTGATGATGCTCTTGTTGTCTTTAGTTTGAGTACTTTGCATCTTTGTGGCATAGTGGGATGAAGCGGCCCGGACTAACTTTACATGACCGCGTTCATGAGACTTGTTCCTCGTTCGACATGCAACTTGTATTGCATAAGAGGCTTTGCGGGTGTCTGTCTCTCCTACTATAGTGAAGATTCAATTTACTCTTATATTGACAACACTAGTATCACCGGTGTGGTTCATGTTCGTAGGTAGATTAGATCTCTCTCGAAAACCCTAAACCACGTAAAATATGCAAACCAAATTAGAGACGTCTAACTTGTTTTTGCAGGGTTTGGTGATGTGATATGGCCATAATGTGATGATGAATATGTATGAGATGATCATTATTGTATTGTGGCAACCGGCAGGAGCCTTATGGTTGTCTTTAATTTTCATGTTGAGTAGTATTTCAAAGTAGTTGTAATAGTTGCTACATGAGGTGAACAACCATGAAGACGGCGCCATGAACCTTGACGCTACGCCGACGATGATGGAGATCATACCCGTTGATGATGGAGATCATGTCCGTGCTTTGGAGATGAAGATCAAAGGCGCAAAGACAAAAGGGCCATATCATATCACATATGAATTGGATGTGATGTTAATCCTTTATGCATCTTATTTTGCTTAGATTGCGACGGTAGCATTATAAGATGATCCCTCACATTAATATCAAGATAATAAAGTGTTCTCCCCTCGTATGCACCGTTGCATGTTCGTCGTTTTGAAGCATCTCGTGATGATCGGGTGTGATAAACTCAACATACAACGGGTGTAAGCCATGTTGCACACGCGGAATACTTGGGTTTGCTTGACGAGCCTAGCATGTACAGACATGGCCTCGGGACAACGGAAATCGAAAGGTTGAACACGAGTCATATGGATGATATGATCAACATGTTGATGTTCACCATTGAAGCTACATCATCTCACGTGATGATCGGTTTTGGTGTAGTGGATTTGGATTGTGTACCACTTAACAACTATGAGGGATGTTGTATTAAGTGGGAGTTCATTAGTAATTAGATTAAAACATGAACTAATTATCATAAACTTAGTCTGAGTAGTATTTTGAATTAATTTTGTAGTATTGGCATCCGTTTTTTCTACCATGCGCTAGTCTTGTTATTGAGATAGAAATACTGTTAAAATCTGACAAGAAACTTTACGGATTGGTACCGTATTGTTAAAGAATCAAGAATTGATTAAAGTCCTATTGCAAACTTTTAGTAAACCTCACATTGTTGATTCAAAGAGCTATGGTTTCAATTAGTACATAAGGTCATCTTGTCTCCATGAAACTTGAAGTTCAAATCTGTTTGAAAAGTAAGGAGCTGAAAATTTAGTTTTCAGAAATAATCAAGGTATGAGATATATGTGATATCTAAGACCTTATTTCAAGATGATAGAATATAATTTGGTGAGACTACATAAACTCATAAGTTTTATGGGAATGTACGAAGGTTGAAGACGCAAGGCGTCCCAATCCTCCAACTATTGGGGCACTAACGATATTCGCATATCCATGAAGTGATCGTCTTTAGTATGCACCGTTGCTATGACTCATCGTTTCAAAGCATCACGTGATGATCGGATGTTATAGATTCTACGTGTGCATACAACGGGAGCAAGCAAGATTTGCACATGCGAATACTAAGGTTAAACTTTATGAGCCTAGCATGTACAGACATGGTCTCATAAAGTCGTCATGAATTGATGGATAAAATTATGAGTGAAATTGTTCATCATATTAAAAGATTACTAATAGTGAAATCCGGAACACTTGTCATATGATGATCAACTTCAAAAGTAAGAACCTCGAGATTATTGGTATTTGACCAACAAATCTAGAAGTTATTGATGTTGAAGTGTTTTTCTGAATAATGAGGAAAGCTAAAAGAGAAACTACAAAAGATATTTTGGCAGAAAGAAATAAAAGACTAGAAAGTCTAGCTCAGGTGTATATAAATGATATACATGTTATGGTTGTATTCCTAGTTAAGTCACACTATGAAAATTCTTGGGTATTAGTACTATATTGGTTGGTATGAAGTGTCATACAAAACAACGCAATGCAAGAATACAATGGCCTAAGTGACTGACAAGGAATATGATAGGAATGCACATCTGGAACAAAATAAAGTGTTATTATGTTCGTCGTTAGCATTCTATCTAGCCCTTAGAATTTATAATAAAGAACTTAATAATTGTTATTCTGCTCTTGTCAAATAAAAACAATGAGTTGTTCAAATTATGACATTACTCCATATACGATGGATAAATTATTATAAATTTTAAAGGTGAAACACACATACATAACACTGACGCTAAAATGCCGTAAGGCAAATGATTTGAATTCCACTTATTTGTGGAACCGCTATTTAGGTCATGTTGGAAAGGAACGCATGAAGAAACTCCATGCAAATGGATTATTGGAGTCATTTGATTTATGAATCATTTGGCGCTTGCAAATCTTTTCTTAAAAGAATAACTAAAATACCGTTCATAGGCCAAGAGTTGAACGGGCAACTAAATTAGTGAAAACATACATGATGATGTATGTGGTTCACTGGACATAGTTGTGTGCGGGAGATTCTTCTACTTCATGAAAACTTCAATCAATGAATTGAGTATATATATGTGGATATATTCGATAAGGAAGAAGTTTGAAACATTTGAATAGGTTCAAATAAATTTCAGCATGAAGTTGAAATCATCGTAATAGAAAAGTCAAATATCTATGATTGGATCATAGTGGAAATATTTGAATTACTAGTTTTAGCGAACATCTAAGAGAGTTATGAAATTGTTCTACATCTCACGTTTCTTGGAGTATCATAGTGATGATGAAGTATCCGAGAGATGTATCCAAAACTTGTTGGATTAATGATGAGATAAAATATTATGACGCCATTATATTTTTGTGGATTATGCTTTAGTGACTACCGCTTTTACACTAAATAGAGCATCATCATGATCCGTAGAAATGACACCATACTAGTTATGGCATGGGTATAAACCCTAATAGTCCTTTCTTTAAATTTTGGTCTAAAAATTTACAACCAAAATCGGATAAATGTCTTTGTTGGTTATCCCAAAGAATTGATTGGGAATTCTTTCCACTATGAAGTAAACGACAAAAGTGTTTGTTAATGTTACTTGCTTATTTCCAAGAAATTGTTTTCTAGCGAAATATTTGAGTGGGAGGACAATAGAACTTGATAAGGTTTGTGAACCTGAGCATAATGATCAGAGTAGCGCAGCATCGGAAATTGGTTCCGGAAGCGATCACGACGATCATGGCTCCCATGACTATAAAGTGTTTTAGCCATGGAGATCGAAGTACATATTGAACCTTGTAGGTATGGTTTACTTTATGATCAAATAAATGATTTGTGAACAAAGGATTGATTATTGAACAATGATAAACCAACTACAAACAAAGAAATTATGATGGGCCCTGACTTCGTTGAAATGGCTATACGCCATGAAATCCAAGATAGATAAATACTTTTTGAAAGTAAATAGATCTATAAAATTGATGGACTTGGATGAAATATCCTTGAAGAAGCTCGACTTGTCGAAAAGTTGTTTACGACAAAGTTCAAAGAGTTGACTACGATAAGATTAGATCTTCCGTAGCAATGCTTATAGTCTATGTGGATTATTCTACTAATCACTACATATTTCTTTTATGAGATATGCTAGTAGGATGGCAAAATACATTACTTATCAGACGTGTGTATTAAAGGTGTATACAAGATACAACCAATTGTTTTGCTAGTCCGTGGAATACTAGATAGGTATACAAGCTTCAATTGGATGAAGTGAGTATCACGGAGTTGGAATCTTCACCAGATGAAATAGTCAAAGAGTTTTTGATTTCATCAGAAACGATGAAGAGGCTTGCATTTGCAAGAAATTAAGTGGGAGCGCTGAGACATATTTATAATACTTTATGTAGATGACATATAGTTGGTTATAAATGATGTAATTATATACTTGATTAAAAAGGTTTCATTGAGAAATTAACTTCAATGAAAGGATATGGACTGAAACAAATTTAGTGTCAAGATCTATGAAGATAGATTGAAACACATAATAAGTTTAAGTCAAAGTACATAGAATGGATATTGAAGTAGTTCAATATAGAAATATTAAGAAAATGTTCTTATCATGTGAAGGTTTAACAAGACTTGAGTGTATCTGACACTCGATGAGTAAAAACACATGAGTGATTTTAGATCATGAATAATATGTGCATAATCAGATATCTTGTGCTCTAAAAGGTTAGGAGCATATACCAGAATGATTCATGTGATGATCATTGAAAAACAGTAAGAATATTCTTGAGTACTTAAGAAGAACCAAGAATATATATATAGTTTTTGTATGAAGAAATGACAAACAAATCGCTGTAAAGTGTTGCACCGATATTTGTTTTGTCACATATGAAAATAAAATTTCAATTTCAAATTAGACTAAGTGTTGTTTAAAAGGTAGCACAATGAGCTAGAAGTTTTCTATGCTAGATTTAGAAGAGTTCTAAATATTGTGACGGATTCTACAAAAGAAGGCAGAGTATGTCATTGTTTTGACAATGACAAATGATGTTAAGTCAAGAGGTTCTTTTAGAACTTGGTGTAGTTTCGACAGAGTCAGAACTTTGAAGCTATATTGTGTGTGACAATATTAGTGACATATTTCGGACCGCGGAATTAAGGTTCCACCAGAAGACCAAACATATTTAATGCCGAATCATTTGGAAATGAGTGATGCGTTGAGACGAAAATGAATTACAAAATACATACGGTTCTGAGCATGTCAGATCCGTTGACTAAAACCTCTCCCGTGAGCAAAACATGATAAAGCACCGGAAGGCCAAGGTGTTATATCTTTACAAATGTAAACTAGATTATTGACTCTAGTGCAAGTGGGAGACTGAAGGAGATATGCCCTAGAGGCAATAATAAAGTGGTTATTATTTATATCTTTATGTTTATGATAAATGTTTATATATCATGCTATAATTGTATTAACCGAAACATTAGTACATGTGTGATATGTAGACAAACAAAGAGTCCCTAGTATGCCTCTTAAACTATCTTGTTGATTAATGGATGATTAGTTTCATAATCATGAACATTGGATGTTATTAATAACAAGGTTATATCATTGTATGAATGATGTAATGGACACACCCAATTAAGTGTAGCATAAGATCTCGTCATTAAGTTATTTGCTATAAGCTTTTGATGCATAGTTACCTAGTCCTTATGACCATGAGATCATGTAAATCACTTATACCGGAAAGGTACTTTGATTACACCAAACGCCACTGCGTAAATGGGTGGTTATAAAGGTGGGATTAAGTATTCGGAAAGTATGAGTTGAGGCATATGGATCAACAGTGGGATTTGTCCATCCTGATGACGGATAGATATACTCTGGGCCCTCTCGGTGGAATGTCGTCTAATGTCTTGCAAGCATATGAATAAGTTCATAAGAGACCACATACCACGGTACGAGTAAAGAGTACTTGTCAGGAGACGAGGTTGAACAAGGTATAGAGTGATACCGAAGATCAAACCTCGGACAAGTAAAATATCGCGTGACAAAGGGAATTGGTATCGTATGTGAATGGTTCATTCGATCACTAAAGTCATCGTTGGATATGTGGGAGCCATTATGGATCTCCAGATCCCGCTATTGGTTATTGGTCGGAGTGAGTACTCAACCATGTCCGCATAGTTCACGAACCGTAGGGTGACACACTTAAAGTTGGATGTTGAAATGGTAGAACTTGAATATGGAATGGAGTTCGAATATTTGTTCGGAGTCCCGGATGAGATCCCGGACATCACGAGGAGTTCCGGAATAGTCCGGAGAATAAGATTCATATATAGGATGTCATTTTATGTGATTTAAAATGATGCGGAAGGTTCTATGGAAGGTTCTAGAAGGTTCTAGAAAAGTCCGGAAGAAGCCACCAAGGAAGGCGGAGTCCCGGTGGGACTCCACCTCCCATGGCCGGCCAACCCTAAAGGGGAGGAGTCCCAAGTGGACTCCCCAAGGGGGGCCGGCCACCCCCTCCCAAGGAAGGTGGAACTCCCACCTCTAGTGGGAGTCCTAGCTTGGGTAGGTTTCATGAGTTATGGAAGGTTTTGGTTTGGGGTCTTATTCGAAGACTTGTAGACCAACTCTTGGGTGTTCCACCTATATAATGAGGGCCAAGGGGAGGGGGCCGACCACCCCAAGCACCACAAGGTGGCCGCACCAATAGATGGCCGGCGCCCCCTCCCAAACCCTAGCCGCCCCCTCTCTCCTCTATAGCTCCCGCACGCTTAGCGAAGCTCCACCGGGATTCTCCACCGCCACCGACACCACGCCGTCATGCTGTCGGATTCAAGAGGAGCTACTACTTCTGCTGCCCGCTAGAACGGGAGGTGGATGTCGTCTTCATCAACAACCGAACGTGTGACCGAGTACGGAGGTGCTGCCCGTTCGTGGCGCCGGTGATCAAGATCTTCTACGCGCTTTTGTAAGCGGCAAGTGAACGTCTACCGCAGCAACAAGAGCCTCATCTTGTAGGCTTTGGAATCTCTTCAAGGGTGAGACTCGATAATCCCCTCGTTGCTACCGTCTTCTAGATTGCATCTTGGCTTGGATTGCGTGTTCGCGGTAGGAAAATTTTTGTTTTCTATGCAACGTTATCCTACATTATTCTGAAGCAAAGCATCATACTCTTCCTCCATTGCTTTGCGCCAGTTATCATCATGAAGGGCATCAGACAGCGTTCGAGGTTCACCTGAAGAAGCAAGCAGACCATAGCGAACAGTGCCATCTTTGTAAATTTTCGGGTTTTTTATACCTTTTTGTAACCTGGTTTGGACTCCAGCCACAGGAAGAGTAGTAGCAGGAGGGGCCGCAGAAGATCCAGCATGTGCAGCAGGAGGAGCAGCAGCCTCGGATCCAGATTGTGCTGCTGTGCAGCCAGCAGCAGCATCGGTCGGCGACGTGGTGGACGCGGAGTGGTGAGGGACGGTGTCAGCATGCGGTGGAGACATTGATACGCGTACAGCACGCGACCGTTGGGAACCCCAAGAGGAAGGTGTGATGCGTACATCGGCAAGTTTTCCCTCAGTAAGAAACCAAGGTTTATCGAACCAGTAGGAGCCAAGAAGCACGTTGAAGGTTGATGGCGGCGGAGTGTAGTGCGGCGCAACACCAGGGATTCCGGCGCCAACGGGAACCTGCACAACACAACCAAGATACTTTGTCCAAACGTAACAGTGAGGTTGTCAATCTCACTGGCTTGCTGTAACAAAGGATTAGATGTATAGTGTGGATGATGATTGTTTGCAGAGAACAGTAGAACGAGTATTGCAGTAGATTGTATTCGATGTTAAGGATGGACCGGGGTCCACAGTTCACTAGAGGCGTCTCTCCCATAAGAATAAGCATGTTGGGTGAACAAATTACAGTTGGGCAATTTACAAATAAAGAGGGCATGACCATGCACATACATGTTATGATGAGTATTGTGAGATTTAATTGGGCATTACGACAAAGTACATAGACCGCTATCCAGCATGCATCTATGCCTAAAAAGTCCACCTTCAGGTTATCATCCGAACCCCCTCCAGTATTAAGTTGTAAACAACAGACAATTTCATTAAGTATGGTGCGTAATGTAATCAACAAATACATCCTTAGACATAGCATTGATGTTTTATCCCCAGTGGCAACAACACATCCACAACCTTAGAGGTTTCTGTCACTCCCCCAGATTTAATGGAGACATGAACCCACTATCGAGCATAAATACTCCCTCTTGGAGTTACAAGCAAAAACTTGGCCAGAGCCTCTACTAGTAACGGAGAGCATGCAAGATCATAAACAACACATAGATAGATTGATAATCAACATAACATAGCATTCTCTATTCATCGGATCCCAACAAACACAACATGTAGCATTACAGATAGATGATCTTGATCATGTTAGGCATCTCACAAGATCCAACAATGATAGCACAATTAGGAGAAGACGACCATCTAGCTACTGCTATGGACCCATAGTCCAGGGGTGAACTACTCACTCATCACTCCAGAGGCGACCATGGCGGTGAAGAGTCCTCCGGGAGATGATTCCCCTCTCCGGCAGGGTGCCGGAGGCGATCTCCTGAATCCCCCGAGATGGGATTGGCGGCGGCGGCGTCTCTGGAAGGTTTTCCGTATCGTGGCTCTCGGTACTAGAGTTATTCTCGACGAAGGCTTAAGTAGGCGGAGGAGGTAGGTTTAGGGGCGACACGAGGGGCCCACACAGTAGGCCGGCGCGGCCAGGGCCTGGGCCGCGCCGCCCTAGCGTGTGGCCACCTCGTCGCCCCACTTCGTTTCTCCCCCGGTGTTCTGGAAGCTTCATGGAAAAATAAGATCCTGGGCGTTGATTTCGTCCAATTCCGAGAATATTTCCTTACTAGGATTTCTGAAACCAAAAACAGCAGAAAACAGCAACTGGCTCTTCGGCATCTTGTTAATAGGTTAGTGCCGGAAAATGCATAAATATGACATAAAGTATGCATAAAACATGTAGGTATCATCAATAAAGTAGCATGGAACATAAGAAATTATCGATACGTTGGAGACGTATCAGACATCGACTGGCATGGACCACGCGAGCGCCCACGCCGCGTGTAAACCTGCAGGCGAGGTGGGGACCGAGACCGGGGGCGGCCACGCGCCTGCGACGTCTTCAGCTGAGGACTCCCGCCCTCGGGAGCAGTGACGCCAGGTGTGCCAGGCGGATCCTCCTCGGAATCAGCATACGGGTGATCCAAGGTACGAGGAGAATCCTCCTCAGATCTGGTACCAGGCTCGGCGTTTTGTGCCAAAACTGAATTTGCTTCATTTGAGCTCAAATCTGCATCATTTTGACTGAAATTTTCACTTGGATCTTCAGTATTGGAGTGGCCTTCCTCTGGACCAGTCGGAGGGTTGTGTTCCTGAGGATGATTAGCAACAACAGGTACAAATGGTAAAGGCATATGATCATCAAAACATGCATCCCCACTAGTACATGAAGAAGAGTCTTTTGGCAAAAGAAGAATATCATTGCTAAGTCGAAAGCCAGCATTGGGGTGCAATGAGGCAAAGGGAAAAACAGTCTCATCAAAGACAACATCTCGAGACACGTAGACTCGACCAGTAGATATATCTAGACATTTTACACCTTTATGAAGAGGACTGTAGCCAAGGAAAACACATCGTGTAGAGCGGAAAGCAAGCTTTCTTTTATTATAGGGACGAAGATTAGGCCAACATGCACAGCCAAAGATTCGAAGAGATTCATAGTTTGGTTTGGCACCAAGGAGTTTTTCAGCAGGAGTGTGAAAATCAATGACCTTGCTAGGAAGGAGATTGATTAGAAAAGTAGCTGTAAGGAACGCTTCATCCCAAAACTTAAGAGGCATGGATGCATGTGCAAGTAAAGAGAGCCCAACCTCTACTATATGACGGTGTTTGCGCTCAGCTGAACCGTTTTGTTGATGAGCATGAGGACATGACACATGATGAACTATGCCAATTTTCTGAAAGAAACCATTGAGTTTTTCATATTCACCATCCCAGTCTGTTTGCATAGTAATGATCTTTCTATTGAATTTGCGCTCAACATAAGCTTGATAATTAAGAAAGACTTGATAAACATCAGAACGCTTCTTAAGAAGATAAATCCAAGTAAATTTACTATAATCATCAATGAAGCTTACATAGTAGAGATGTTTGCCAACAGAGGCAGTTGCAGGACCCCATACATCAGAGAACACTAATTCAAAAGGAACAGTGGACACACTAGAAGATATAGGATATGGCAACTGGTGGCTCTTAGCTAATTGACAAGCATCACAAACATAAGAATTTATTTCTGGGGTGTATGAAATCTGATTCTTTCTAATAACTTGTTGCACCACGAAGGAGGAAGGATGTCCTAGGCGGCGATGCCATGTAGAAGACGATGGCTTTATTGTGAGGAAAGCTTGCTTGCATGATCCTGTAGAGACTGGCACTAGTGGGTAGAGACCTTCATGACATGGTCCTCTAAAGAGAATCCTTCGCGTGACCTGATCCTTAATAAGAAAGAACCAAGGGTGGAACTCAATAAACACATTATTATCAAGACAAAGTTTATGAACATATAATAGATTTTTAGAGGCATTGGGAACATAAAGTATGTCATGAAGATGTAAAGTACTATGGGGAGTATGCAATTTTGAATAACCAGTATGACTTATAACCATACCATTGCCATCGGCCGTGTGTACACGATCACGGCCCTTGTACTTTTCTTGAGTAGTAAGCTTGTGGAGTTCACCTGTGATGTGATCCATAGCACCAGAATCAGAATACCAATTTGAGTCCACACCATATGATGCAACATTGGCACCCTTTCTGTTGGTTCTTCCACCATCATCATCATCATCAGAATCATTCTTGAACCGCCACCAGCAATCAGACGCGGGATGGCCATGAATTGTGCAAATCTGGCAGGTCACATCCACATAGGGAGTTCGGGCACGGCCATGCCCCTTCCGGCGTCGTTGTCCTTTGCCATCAGTTCTGTCATCACGGCGACGGTCACGGACATCAGGACGGTGACGGTCACCACGGTCATCTTCGCGGCGACGATCCTCCCATTTGCTCCCATCACGGCGACGGTCACCACGGTCAGGAGACCGAGCATGGTCACCACGGGGCTGGCGGTAATATTCGGGGGACTTGCCGCGATCACCACGAGCACGATAGTCACGATCAGAGTCACGGCGGTGGTTTGCAGCATTAGCAGAAGAGGTGAATCCAGAGCCAGCCCCCTGTCCAGTAGAGGAGAGCATATCTTGACGTCGATCATGGGCACAGACTTGGTCATACAGGTCATCAAGAGTAGTGTCAGCATTGCCATTGACATTAGCAGCAACATCATTGTAGGATGCACCAAGTCCATTGACTATGTAACCCACCATCTCATCTTCATCAACAGGTTTTCCCGCAGCAGCCAACTCCGAAGCAAAGCTCTTCATCTTGGCAAAGTAAGCAGCCGGGGTGAGATCATTTTTCTTGGTACTGGTGAGTGCACCCCGCAGCTCATTGAGCTTGGACCGAGAGCGCCCACTGAACATAGTTGTGAGAACTGCCCACAGGCCGGCAGAGGAGTCTATGCCGACAACATGGGCTATGACTTCCGGCGAGAGGGTTTGCAGCAGCCACCCAAGCACCGTCTGATCTCGAGACAGCCAGGCTGCATACGCAGGATTGGGCTGCCGAGTTTTCTTCTTCTCTGAGTCTTCCACCTCGAAGAACTTCTCCGGCGCAGTATCTGTGCCCTCAAGCAGCTCAAGGACCTGGGCACCGCGCAGAGGGGGCAGGACCAAGGTTTTCCAGAACAGAAAATTCGCCCTGGTTAGCTTGGTGGAGGGTGGACTTCCCAGAACGGCAGCCAGTACGATCGACGAGGAAGACAAGGCCATGGCACCGAACAGGGAGATTTCCGATCAAGGGATCGTGAGGACTTCCGATCTGGAGATCGTAAACTTCCGATCTGAGGGATCGTGGACTTCCGATCAAAAGATCGTGGACGAATTCTTGTGTTTTGGGTGTTTCCGATCAGGATCGATCGTGTGAGGTTTTCGGCGGCTAGGTCATGGAGAGGATTGCTCTGATACCATATTAGCTAACGTAGCGGAACCGGATGACCTCCTTAGAGGGCCGGGTTGCATGTTATATAGGGGGCAAGAATAACCCTTGCCAGGGTATTACATGTGGGGCATCCATACGTGCGGTGTACTACACCGTATCCGTATAGTGCTATATTACAACTCTAACAGACTAATGATCCAGAAGGCCGCGTCTGACTCTAGGCTAGATTCAGGAGGAGTCTGGCGGTGAGCCACCTTAGAAGAATCCAGGAGCTAACGCAGTCAAAGCTCTAGGAGCTACGCCAAGGAGCTAACACAGTCAAAGCAAACACTCCTGATACAAATTCAGAAGAAATCCAGGAGCTACGCCAAGCAAGGCCAGATGTGATCATGTGAATCCAGGAGCTAACACAGTCAAAGCTAACACTCCTGATACAAATTCAGAAGAATCCAGGAGCTACGCCAAGCAAGGCCAGATGTGGGTCGGCTTATGACCAAAAGCCATATAGTCAAACCTCTATTGAGGCTAAAACATAACAGTAAGTTCAGAGATGAAATGTGAAGCTAACAGTCCTGATACAAATTATATCTTACAGTCGTGATTTTTTAGCGCCATTACTCTTAAGCCTTGATTGCTCGAACGGCCATGTGGTCAAAGCACTAGACGATGTACATTATATCATTGTTATTGTCGACGTTCAAAACAACATGGGTCAAAATGCGACTATTTATTTATAGTAACTATACATAATATTTCATTGTGTCTATAAACATGTTAATTGTTGATTCAAATTATGTAAATGTCCGTTTCAAAAAAAAAATATGTAAATGTCAGGAAGCATATACACCAACCAGCACAGAAGGAGAGGTGCAAGGTGTCAAACAGGGAGCTGAATTGAGGGAGGGAACTGGGCAGCAAGGCAAAAGAGGTCATTGCCAGGAGTTGCTTTGGAGTTTGGAGACAGGAAACGCTGAATAAAAGGATGGTTTCTTTACTTGCGCTAATTAAGAAAGGAGAAAGGGAAAATGATCGTACCAATGTGAACTACAAAGTAAGTAGTAGTACTTTAAACATTCAAGTACGAATAATTTATATAAAATAAAAAGTATACTAGCCTTTCCCTGATCACCGTTGTGTCGGAAAAAAAAGGTATATGCGCACTTACATGATTTCTGTATAATGCATTATTAGTTTTGTTACGGTAACGGAGCAATATGGTACTACCACACAGGAGGCTAGGAAGACCAATCCAGGTGGAGAAGGGAAAGAACAATGGAAGGTTCTTCTAATCTTCTTCCACCCATTCATCGTGTCCCTACCTTTATGGGCACCCTCCATGAAACCGAAGGCATACACCCATCAACCCCATAATAAAATGCTTAAGGCATATGATACAAGCTTAGTTTTGCAGTTAGGTTGGGCATCAACCTTTTAAAAGGAAACAATAATACTAACAACAATATAACGAAACAGGGAAAGAAGTGAACCGAAAGCTGGGGCCAAAAGCAGAGCACGCCTCCCTGGGGTGTCGTTGTCCCAGCAAGAGATTCTCTCGGGAGTTCTCATTTCAGCTTATATGAAATGTGTGGCTTAATGCAGGATTTAGTCAACTTGAACAACTCTGCCGTGTAAAGGAGAGCACTAGAGATTGTGTGAGCTTGCACTCCGGCGACGTGTTTTGCTCACTTTTATCATCTAGGCTTATTCATGTTGTCCGGCCTCCGGCTGTTCAATTACTGTTGCACTGAATAAGTACTAAGAGCATCTCTAGAACCGGCTCTAGCCCAAGCCCAAAAAGTTTTAGTGGAGCATATTTTTTTGTCATCGGCTCCGTGGCCCCAAAATACCCTCCCAGCAGCTGTTTTCCTAAAGTTTAGCTCCTCCACCCCGCTGTCACAACCTCGCCGCCCCGCCGGTGTCCACACCGCCGACCATCAATCGCCTCGACCGAATGTCGGAATTAACCGCCACCCTTTTCCCCTCCATCCGACCCACTCGTCGGTACAAGGCGTCACCGGAATCGCTCCCGAGAGCCGCCGCATCGAGCCGGATCCCGCCACCGATTGGAGGTCATTTTCGGCCGCGGAGAGGTGGATTCTTGCTGGAAAAGGGTCATCAGAGCATGGGGGAGGTGTAGACCAACCGATGTGGAGGATAATTGCTCGACAACTGCCGTCGTAGCTATCGGCCTGACAAGCTTTATGCCCAGCAGCGGCCTCGAGCTTCGGCGATGTCCGGTGGAGGTGTTGGCCTGGCGTTGGGATTTCGACGACCAGTGGTTGATAGCCCAGCCATCGCGTTCGCTCGACGGCGTCGTTGGCCCTTTTGGTGGGCTCTATGCTGCCAGCCTCGGACTCCACCTCCGTCGCGCTCAGGTATTCGACGAATTGTTCATATGATTCCGTATTTGCCTCGTCGCAACAGACTTGACCGAGAGCGCTTTCGGCTATAGATGAAGAGGTTGAGAGAGATGATCTTCGACGACTCTAGTAGGAGGAGGAAGAAGACGACGATTTGGAGATGGCTTTGATGTTGATTTTGGCAGCTAGTTATTTTTTTTTACTTGTTTGGTTTGAAACAATTTATTTAGTTCATTATTCGGTTTGTAATAGTGAATAATTTGATTTATTACATTTAATTTAATTCAGTTTGTAATATTGACAGTTCATATGGTTTGATTTGCAAAAATAAAATTTTGCTCCTCAGTTATTGCGGTTGGGATCTGCGGCGTCAAATTTACAGGAACAAATATAGGCCGCTAAATCGCTAATGGCGAGGAAGGCGTTTGGTCAGTTATGGGGGATTTGGCTAGAGATGCTCTATAGGGGTGTTTGCTGGTTGCACAGGTCCTTAATGCTCAATTTTAAGCAGCGTATATACGCTTGAAAAAATTCACATCCGTGGGAGGCTGACAAACTATAAGGGAGGCAGCGATTTGTGGATTTAGAATATACATTTTCAAAATCACCCAACTCGTTAGGGCAAGCCCGCTGGAAATTACAGACATTTAGCTGTCTAAGTTCAGTTGATTATACTATCTCCGTTCCAGAATTGTCAACTAATCAATACGCTAAGAATTATGGAACGGAAGGAGACTTCGTTGATTCAACTGTGACTTGTTAGTTAACTGCATTAAGACAGCTGTGCTCATCTCTTTTTAGCATGGTGAAACTTCAAAACCATGTTCTATATTGCTTTCCCCAGGTAGACTCGATCTCGAAGCATAGATGGGGACACCCAAGTACAAAAGAAAACAACAGAAAATGTTCCGATTCTAATTGCCAGCCACGCACCCACATGGCCACAAATCATTGAAGAATTGCTACAGACGTCCGTTATTGGTGGATACAGAGTAGATGCAATGATGGCAGACATCAGGCACACCAAGCATGCAATTATCATCATCAAAGATAAGAAAAGCACATTAAAACATCTGGAAGATGCTGAAATGTAACCAACAATTTCTTCTTTTTTTCCTTCAATGTGCTACACCGTATGTTCATAGTAATAAACCATAGTACAGCAATAAACCAGGTTCCACGGAATCCTTTCTCTTCCGAAAAATGGAACCAAGTACTCAGACCAGCAAACTCATCACCACAATATGTGTGATACACAACTAGTCTTTTGATATACGACGTGGGACAATCTCCAAAACGGATAGTAAGCGCGGAAACAACAAACTTTGACGCAACAAAACCTGTGGAACATACAACCAACCAATGAACAGACCAAACCCTACTATTGATGTTTATAAGTTGTGCCAATACTCTTCCGACAAGTTAATACAGCACAGAAGCACAGAAACACTTCTGAGAAAAACCGACACAACCGTGAAAACCCTATCTTTCAAGGTTCTTTTTTACCTCAGACAGATATATCAATATAATTTTCATTCAGGCTATATATATATAGGAGGCAAAACCCGACTGGCGACTCTCCCGACAACACCTGCGGCTCTGAACACCCTCCCCCATGCTCCCACCACAGGGAGAGGCAGAACCCAAATCATCCAACCACCTGACCTTGAACACTGACCATTGACCAAACTGCACCACTGATGATGCAGCACAAAGGACTGACCCTTCTTAGACTGACATGACGACTGCTTGAGACCAGACCGACAGGACCCAACCATGACTCAAACGACAAGACTCCCCCCAGTTCTGACTAGTCCCAAGCAAGTAGCTACGGTACACAGTTCCGGGTATCTGCATGAATAATGTAACATCAGAAAACACTAAACCTCCAAATCCAACCCTATGAAATACAAACAACTGCTTTCACTTGAGCTGTTGAAGAGGGCATACCTTCAGCCAAAGTTGTACCCACCAGATGGAGCCGAGTTCTGCTGATTCCCAAAGTTGAAGCCGTTCTGTGGGTTCTCACCAGAAGGCATGGCCTCATCTTCCTCCTCCAACCAGTAGGACTCGAGCATCTTGACTGCCTTCTCGTATATCTCAGTGTTGTCATGGCTCTGAAGGTTCTCAATCTTTTCCAGCCCCTCGGCATCATCAATCATCTGCGCGTAGTTGTTGACATCCCCTGCCCCAAGGTTTTTTTCTGCCTCCCCGACCTTCAAGATGTTCTCAAGGCCTTCCAAGCAAACTGTTACAATTCTGGGATCCGGGCAAATCAGCAGATCACAGAGCGGCTTGATGCAACCCTGGGCAACAAGGAACCTGCTCAACAATTCATGTATATGCCAATGTTATTAAAATATCAACATGAAAACACAAATTAATAACAATAACAATACACAAAAAATACGCAAAATGTAGATGCCACGCACTTAATCTGATCATGTGTTCCACCAGAAGTGGCATTTGAAATTGCCCAAGCTGCCTCCTTCTTGATGTCAAATTCAGCACCTTGCAGAAGATGTACTAGAGGAGCAATTATGTTTGCGTTGATCACAGCCTAGAGACAAACAACAAAAATTTAGAAGGGTGACCCATCTATAAAGCAACATATAAATTCAATTTCCCAAGAACACCAACCTGAATCTGGTCCCGGTTACCAGCAGTGATGTTTGAGATAGTCCAGCATGCTTCTTTCTTGATGCTTTTCTTGTGATTGGTGGTCAAGAGGTTCAAGAGGCAGGGAAGTGCTTGATGATCAATGACACACTGCAGCAAAGGATAAATATTAGAGACAAATACAGACCTTAGTTAATACATGCAAACAGATATCAACTAAAATGAGATAAACCGCATCACAGTATGTATTACGAACTGTCTTTATACAAAATGAGATAAAGTTTGAGGATTATCTTATTGTGTTGATAGACATGGCA
This sequence comes from Lolium perenne, assembly GCF_019359855.2. NCBI lineage: Eukaryota > Viridiplantae > Streptophyta > Magnoliopsida > Poales > Poaceae > Lolium > Lolium perenne. The sequence continues at coordinate 50,346,968 of NC_067244.2, forward strand.
GAATTCAAATGATATAAATTGCAACCATGATACTGCCCTGTGAAACAAAATAAAGAGGCCCATGCATTCAATGAACTAACACCACTGTCAACACAGTAAAGATCATGTACACCGCTAGCTTCGTCATAACTAAACATTGCAAAATAGTAGCTATAAATTTAGCTTATAACTGTTCCAAGAAAAGAAGGTAGATATCAAGGACACATGGTTAAATTCCCAAGAAATTGTGAACTAACCATTGCAAGTTTGCAACAACCAAGAATTACAGCTTTCATTGTTTGAAGGAACAGCACAACATATACATAAGTAAATAAGATAACTGAAATGAGCTTGACCTGAGTCTGCAAATCATCACCGGTAACAATATTACCCACCGTACGTAGAGCTGGAATGAGCACAGAAGCCGAAGGGTGCCTATATCAAATATTAGTAGTTAGCACCTAAACAATCTGTCATGAGCATTCTGATAGCTTAAAAGGGCATGAAAGGAAAAATGATCTTACGTGAGGAGCTCCACAAGCCTAGGGAAAACACCAGAGTCAATCACAGATTGGATCTTATCATTAGTTCCATCAGAAAGGTATGAGAGAGCCCAGCAGGCATCAGTGAGAACCTCCTCGTCCTGAGAGTGGATGAGGCGCTGCAGTGCTGAGAGAGCCGGTTTGACCTGCTCATGCACAAGTATGTTAACCAAACAATCCTAAGAATCAATATTTACAGCAAGTTGAACCAATGGGACACCAGCCCAGAAATAAACCTGCTCAAAGTTTGGCTGCGGTTTCCCACGGCAGAAGTTGGAGAGGGTCCATGTGGCATTCCTGAGCATCGAGAGCTTAGCATGCTCATTGAGCTGCTGCAACAATGGGAATAGTCCACCACTTCCAAGCACCAGGTCACGGCACTTTGGAGAGTCACCAGCGACATTCCCCAAAGCCCATACAGCCTAAACATACAAATAGGGAACATACCAACATAAACATCATGCAGTAAGGTCTCTCAAAATAAAGACGATTCTTCTGTGAGCTGCTTTTATACCTGCTCACGGACGTCCTCACTTGGGGAGCTGAGTAGCTTGACAAAGATGGGAACAGCACCAGCCTCAACCACCACTTTGGTGTTATCAGATGTGCCTGATGCAATGTTGGTGAGTGCCCACGCGGCCTCAAACTGTAATAAGCAAACCAAAGTATTTTTAGTCAGTTTGAGTGATTGATAGCCAAATTAACCTAACTTCTCATTCGGGTTGTTCTCACCTGGAGTTGGGGATAGTCCTCACGTGTAAGGAACAAAATGAAGCGAGGAACAACACCAGTGCTGATCACTTCCTCAATTGGAGGGCTCCGCTCTACAAACATTGAGAAACATATCAGCATGTAAAACCTCTACAGTTTTGATGCGGGAGCAAAATTGATCACTGGAACAACTGGCCATCAGACTTTGCCTGAAAAAATACGTGAACCCAAACCTAAGATAATCTACTGATGCATGTTTAAACAGATGGTGTACAACCAAAAAAGCATGTGATGTCTGCCTAATAATTGGAATTCGAAGTATCACAGGATTACTGAAACAAGTATTTCCTAGATCGAGGTAAAAGTTGACCCAGAAGATAAGCAGAGTACTGAGAGAGAAAAAAATGGCAGTTGCAGAATCGAAGCTTCAGATGATAAATCGAATTAAATTATTCAGCAGAGAACACGGGGAAGAAATAGATCTTGCCCCTAACCTATTAACCTAATCCGCAAGTATCTTATACAAGGTAGTCGTGATTCCACGAAAAACAAATCTACAACCGACCAAGTTCTGACGCTATTAGTCCTGTACACGATTAACCCTAGAATCATCTTAATTCCATCCCGTATACTCCAACTAAGGCAAATATCATCGAGAGACGTCAGGCTGATGTAAGTCTCACCGATGGAGAGCAGCTTCCGGAACTGCGTGGTGGCCTCGAGCTGCACGGCGCCGTCGTCCGAGAGCACGGCCTGCACCATCGCGGGCAGGCCCTCGAGCTGCACGCGAACACAGATCCAAAACAGTCAGATCACGAATCCCGCACCCGCGCCGAGACGAACGTACCAGATCGAGAGAGCGCGAACCTTCTGCTGGAGCGCCGAGGAGTGGCCCATCTGCGGCGCGCCGCCGGCGAGGGAGGCGGCGGAGGCGGGGTAGCCGTCGCGGCGCTTCTTCTGGAGGCTGGCGTCGCGGCTGGCCTTGCGGATCAGCACCATCCCGTCCTCGCGCCGCCGGCGGCCGTCCTCCGCGTCGACGGAGGTCTTGTAGCCCTTGCGCCGGAAATCGGCCTTCTCGTCGGGCTTGAGCGACGACATCGCCGGAGAAGCTCGAAACCCTAGCGAGGGGCGTGCGGTTCGGCTGGATTCGAAAAGGGGGAAGTACGGGAGGGTGGAGATGGGAGGCGAGGTGGGGGATTTTATAGGGGTGTGCTAGGCTGGGGTACGACGGTTGTTGAGCTGGATGTACACGGTTCCGCATCCGCAGGGAAAGGAAATTAATACGGAGTAATTCAAATTTTGTAATCTTGGAATCCTTGGCTTGCAAGTTTGATGTGGTACTCCGTATTTTTTTTTGATAAGTATTCTATTTTCTCTAGCTTATTTGTGACTGGTTTAATTTACGAGAAATTTGTTTAGTAAATTAACTGATTTTATTGATTGTTTAACAAGGTGCATCAAATTGAATAAATTAAAAATTACATGGACTACCAAAGATCCTTGGTGCATCTTACATCAAATATCTTTAAAACCGCCGTTCTACCTTCACCTTTTGTGACTTACCATTTCTCCAAAATAAAGAACAAGTAAGTGTGTGGTATTTGTGAGCCCTCTAGGGCTATACATGATAGGCGCCTATCAGGCTAGGGTTGAGCGAGTGAGAGACAAAACGCAGGGATGGGCGAGCAAGAGAGAAAGAAAAGGCGGGGCAAGTAGGGAAAATGAGGGTTAAGCGGATTGGCCAAGGAGTCACCTTTCCTCCACCCACACGCAACCTCCCCCATCTCTCACGTCCAAGTGGCGGCTCCCCACGCCCTCCTATTTCCCAGGGCATGGTACCACCTGCACAAGGTGGACTTAACATCGAAGATTTTGAAGAGTAACTTAAGGCCTCACCCCATGATTTAGAAGATTGGATTGTTGAACTCGTTATAGTCGCAACACAACCTTACACGACAGATTTTCAAACCGTTGATTCATCATGATACTATCCGAACAGAAGTTTGTGAGAACCAAGAACATAACAAGAGGATGGTTAACACCATCACGATTGTTGTCAGCACTGCCCAAGTAGGTCAACGTATCGAACAATAAATGCCAAATGCGGAGCAATGATCACATGCTCTTCGATGTATACCATGTTGGCCACAACGTTTCCACAAAAGGACACAACACCAACAATTTTTACTATTTCTCTGCAAATGAAGAAATAATACTAAATATATGAAGTGATGGTGCGTAAATCGGAGGAATGATGCCAATCATAATTTTCCCTAGTTTGGACTCTGGTTACACCAAGACCGTATAGATTCATGGGGCTTTTTATTCGTTCTGACATCGTTCTCGCCATCAAAACATATGACAAAGGGAGAGATAAATATATCCCAATCGAAAATACTAGGCTAGTAGGCTTTAGAAGTAAGTCCAATTATCTCCTTGTCTTTTGATGTCAAACATCCACGGGAGATGAGGTTTCCCTCAGCTCTTTTTGTTTGCATGCATTTTTTGGTGGAGTTATTATTTGCTACTGATGTCTACTCACGCTTCTTTTCCTGTAGACAGTGTTGGGTCTCCAAGAGCAGAGGTTTGTAGAACAGCAGCAAGTTTTCCCTTAAGTGGATCACCCAAGGTTTATCGAACTCAGGGAGGAAGAGGTCAAAGATATCCCTCTCATGCAACCCTGCAACCACAAAGCAAGAAGTCTCTTGTGTCCCCAACACACCTAATACGCTTGTCAGATGTATAGGTGCACTAGTTCGGCGAAGAGATAGTGAAATACAGGTGGTATGAATATATATGAGCAGTAGTAACGACACCAGAAAATAGCTTGCTGCTACAACTGGCGTGTGGTTGATGGTGGTAATATTGCAGGCAGTACAGATGCAGTAGAACAGTAAACAAGCGATGATTGCAGTATTTGGGAACAAGGCCTAGGGATTATACTTTCACTAGTGGACACTCTCAACATTGATCACATAATAAAGTCACTCTACACTCTGTTGTTGGATGATGAACACCACTAATTGTGTAGGGCTACAAGAACCCTCAATGCCGGAGTTAACAAGCTCCACATTATTCGATATTCATATTTAAATAACCTTAGAGTGCATGATAGATGAACACAACTATACCAAGTACTAACATAGCATGCACACTGTCACCTTCATACTATGAAAGAAGGAATAGATCACATCAATACCATCATAGTAATAGTTAACTTCATAATCTACAAGAGATCATAATCATAAACTACGCCAAGTACTACATGATGCACACACTATCACCATTACATCATGGAGGAGGAATAGAGTACTTTAATAACATTACTAGAGTAGCACATAGAATAGTGATACAAAGCACATTGCAATCATAAAGGGATATAAATAAGCACTTCACTATGCTATTCATAACAGTGAATAAGTATTCTGTGAAATATAGCCTAAGAGACCCACACAGTGCACACACTGTCACCTTTACACACGTGGGACAAGGAGTCTCCGGAGATCACATAAGTAAAATCCACTTGAATAGCATAACGACATCTAGATTACAAGCATCATCATATGGATCTCAATCATGTAAGGCAGCTCATGAGATCATTGTATTGAAGTACATAGGGAGAGAGATTAACCACATAGCTACCGGTACAGCCCCTTAGCCTCGATGGAGAACTACTCCCTCCTCATGGGAGACAGCAGCGTTGATGAAGATGGCGGTGGTGTCGATGGAGATGCCTTCCGGGGGCACTTCCCCGTCCCGGCGGCGTGCCGGAACAGAGAGTTCTGTCCCCCAGATCTTGGCTTCGCGATGGCGGCGACTCTGGAAGGTTTCTCGTACCGTGGCTTTTTCGTCCGAAGATTTAGGTCAGGGACCTTTAAATAGGCGAAGAGGCGGAGTCGGAAGGCTGACGAGGCGGTGGCACACTAGGGGGGCGCCCCCCCCCCTTGGGCCGCGCCGCCCTGGCGTCTGGTGGCCCTGTGGCCTCCCTCTGGTTCCTCTCGGGTGTTCTGGAAGCTTCGTGGAATTTTAAGACTCTGGGCGTTGATTTCGTCCAATTCCGAGAATATTTCCTTACTAGGATTTCTGAAACCAAAAACAGCAGAAAACAGGAACTGGCACTTCGGCATCTCGTCAATAGGTTAGTTTCGGTAAACGCATAAATATGACATAAAGTGTGAACAAAACATGTAGGTATTGTCATAAAACAAGCATGGAACATAAGAAATTATCGATACGTCGGAGACGTATCAGCATCCCCAAGCTTAGTTCCTACTCGTCCCGAGTAGGTAAACGATAACAAAGATAATTTCTGAAGTGACATGCCACCAACATGATCTTAATCATACTATTGTAAAGCATATGAGATAAATGCAGCGATTCAAAGCAATGGTAAAGACAATGATTAAACAACTGAATCATATAGCAAAGACTTTTCATGAATAGTACTTTCAAGACAAGCATCAATAAGTCTTGCATAAGAGTTAACTCATAAAGCAATAAATTCAAAGTAAAGGCATTGGAGCAACACAAAGGAAGATTAAGTTTCAGCGGTTGCTTTCAACTTGTAACATGTATATCTCATGGATAGTTGTCAATGCAAAGCAATATAACAAGTGCAATAAGCAAGCATGTAAGAATCAATGCATAGTTAACACAAGTGTTTGCTTCTAAGATAGAGAGAAATGGGTAAACTGACTCAACATAAAAGTAGAAGAATGACCCTTCGAAGAGGGAAGCATCGATTGCTATGTTTGTGCTAGAGCTTTTATTTTGAAAACAATAAGAGAGCATAAAAGTAAAGTTTTGAGAGGTGTTTGTTGTTGTCAACGAATGGTAGTGGGCACTCTAACCCCCTTGCCAGACAAACCTTCAAAGAGCGGCTCCCATGAAACATTTTTATTTTTGGGTGGCACTCCTTCCAACCTTTACTTTCACAAACCATGGCTAACCGAATCCTCGGGTGCCTGCCAACAATCTCATACCATGAAGGAGTGCTTTTTTATTTTAGTTTTGTTTAGATGACACTCCTCCCCACCTTTGCTTTCTCAAGCCATGGCTAACCGAATCCTCGGGTGCCGTCCAACAATCACATACCATGGAGGACTGTCTATTTTTTTTTGTAAAATTATGAAGGTTAATTAATTGGGGCTGGGAACCCCATTGCCAGCTCTTTTTGCAAAATTATTGGATAAGCGGATGAAGCCACTAGTCCATTGGTGAAAGTTGCCCAACAAGATTGAAAGATAAACACCACATACTTCCTCATGAGCTATAAAACATTGACACAAATAAGAGGTAATAACTTTTGAAGTGTTTAAAGATAGCACTCAAGCAATTTACTTTGGAATGGCAGAGAAATACCATGTAGTAGGTAGGTATGGTGGACACAAATGGCATAGTGTTTGGCTCAAGGATTTTGGATGCATGAGAAGTAATCCCTCTCAATACAAGGCTTAGGCTAGCAAGGTTGTTTGAAGCAAACACAAGTATGAACTAGTACAGCAAAACTTACATAAGAACATATTGCAAGCATTATAAGACTCTACACTGTCTTCCTTGTTGTTCAAACACCTTTACCAGAAAATATCTAGACCTTAGAGAGACCAATCATGCAAACCAAATTTTAACCAGCTCTATGTATTTCTTCACTAATAGGTGCAAAGTATATGATGCAAGAGCTTAATCATGAGCACAACAATTGCCAAGTATCAAATTAGTCTAGACATCATACCAATTACTACATGTAGCATTTCCCGTTTCCAACCATATAACAATTAACGAAGCAGTTTCAACCTTCGCCATGAATATTAAAAGCTAAGAACACATGTGTTCATATGAACAAGCGGAGCGTGTATCTCTCCCACGCAAGAATGAATTTATTCAGAGAATGAAAATAACAAAACTAAAATAAAAACAAACGGACGCTCCAAGTAAAGCGCATAAGATGTGATGGAATAAAAATATAGTTTCACTAGAGGAACCTGATAATGTTGTCGATGAAGAAGGGGATGCCTTGGGCATCCTGATGGCGTGTAACTCACACGTTCGTTGGGAACCCCAAGAGGAAGGTATGATGCGCACAGCAGCAAGTTTTCCCTCAGAAAGAAACCAAGGTTTATCGAACCAGGAGGAGCCAAGAAGCACGTTGAAGGTTGATGGCGGCGGGATGTAGTGCGGCGCAACACCAGGGATTCCGGCGCCAACGTGGAACCTGCACAACACAACCAAAGTACTTTGCCCCAACGAAGCTTGATGAGGTTGTCAATCTCACCGCTTCTTGTAACAAAGGATTAACCGTATTGTGTGGAAGATGATTGTTTGCGAAAACAGAGAACAAAGATGTGCAAGAGATTGTATTTCAGTATAGAGAATTGGACCGGGGTCCACAGTTCACTAGAGGTGTCTCTCCCATAAGATAAACAGCATGTTGGGTGAACAAATTACAGTTGGGCAATTGACAAATAAAGAGGGCATGACCATGCACATACATATTATGATGAGTATAGTGAGATTTAATTGGGCATTACGACAAAGTACATAGACCGCCATCCAGCATGCATCTATGCCTAAAAAGTCCACCTTCAGGTTATCATCCGAACCCTCCAGGTATTAAGTTGCTAACAACAGACAATTGCATTAAGTATTGCGCGTAATGTAATCAGGTAACTACATCCTTGAACATAGCACCAATGTTTTATCCCTAGTGGCAACAAGACATCCACAACCTTAGAACTTTCTCATCACGTCCCGAGATATCAATGGAGGCATGAACCCACTATCGAGCATAAATACTCCCTCTTGGAGTTACAAGCATCTACTTGGCCAGAGCATCTACTAGTAACGGAGAGCATGCAAGATCATAAACAACACATAGACATAACTTTGATAATCAACATAACAAGTATTCTCTATTCATCGGATCCCAACAAACGCAACATATAGAATTACAGATAGATGATCTTGATCATGTTAGGCAGCTCACAAGATCCGACAATGAAGCACAATGGGGAGAAGACAACCATCTAGCTACTGCTATGGACCCATAGTCCAGGGGTAGACTACTCACTCATCACTCCGGAGGCGACCATGGCGGCGTAGAGTCCTCCGGGAGATGAATCCCCTCTCCGGCAGGTGCCGGAGGCGATCTCTGAATCCCCGAGATGGGATCGGCGGCGGCGGCGTCTCTCGGAAGGTTTTCCGTATCGTGGCTCTCGATGCGGGGGTTTCGCGACGGAGGCTTTAAGTAGGCGGAAGGGCAGGTCAAGAGGCGGCACGAGTGGCCCACACCACAGGGCCGCGCGGCCAAGGGGGGGCCGTGCCGCCCTAGGGTGTGGCCACCTCGTGGCCCCACTTCGTCTCCTCTTCGGTCTTCTGGAAGCTTCGTGGCAAAATAGGACCCTGGGCGTTGATTTCGTCCAATTCCGAGAATATTTCGTTACTAGGATTTCTGAAACCAAAAACAGCAGAAACAAAGAATCGGCACTTCGGCATCTTGTTAATAGGTTAGTTCCAGAAAATGCACGAATATGACATAAAGTGTGCATAAAACATGTAGATAACATCAATAATGTGGCATGGAACATAAGAAATTATCGATACGTCGGAGACGTATCAGCATCCCCAAGCTTAGTTCTGCTTCGTCAAGCGAGGTAAAACGATAACACAGATAATTTACGGAGTGACATGCCATCATAACCTTGATCATACTATTTGTAAAGCATATGTAGTGAATGCAGCGATCAAAACAATGTATATGACATGAGTAAACAAGTGAATCATAAAGCAAAGACTTTTCATGAATAGCACTTCAAGACAAGCATCAATAAGTCTTGCATAAGAGTTAACTCATAAAGCAATAATTCAAAGTAAAGGCATTGAAGCAACACAAAGGAAGATTAAGTTTCAGCGGTTGCTTTCAACTTATAACATGTATATCTCATGGATATTGTCAGCATAGAGTAATATAATAAGTGCAATATGCAAGTATGTAGGAATCAATGCACAGTTCACACAAGTGTTTGCTTCTTGAGGTGGAGAGAAATAGGTGAACTGACTCAACAATGAAAGTAAAAGAATTGTCCTCCATAGAGGAAAAGCATCGATTGCTATATTTGTGCTAGAGCTTTGATTTTGAAAACATGAAACAATTTTGTCAACGGTAGTAATAAAGCATATGTATCATGTAAATTATATCTTACAAGTTGCAAGCCTCATGCATAGTATACTAATAGTGCCCGCACCTTGTCCTAATTAGCTTGGACTACCGGATCATCACAATGCACATGTTTTAACCAAGTGTCACAAATGGGTACCTCTATGCCGCCTGTACAAAGGTCTAAGGAGAAAGCTCGTATTGGATTTCTCGCTATTGATTATTCTCAACTTAGACATCCATACCGGGACAACATAGACAACAGATAATGGACTCCTCTTTTATGCATAAGCATGTAACAACAATTAATAATTTTCTCATATGAGATTGAGGATATATGTCCAAAACTGAAACTTCCACCATGGATCATGGCTTTAGTTAGCGGCCCAATGTTCTTCTCTAACAATATGCATGCTTAACCATAAGGTGGTAGATCGCTCTTACTTGGACAAGACGAACATGCATAGCAACTCACATGAAATTCAACAAAGAGTAGTTGATGGCGTCCCCAGTGAACATGGTTATCGCACAACAAGCAACTTAATAAGAGATAAAGTGCATAATTACATATTCAATACCACAATAGTTTTTAAGCTATTTGTCCCATGAGCTATATATTGCAAAGGTGAATGATGGAATTTTAAAGGTAGCACTCAAGCAATTTATTTTGGAATGGCGGAAAGTACCATGTAGTAGGTAGGTATGGTGGACACAAATGGCATAGTGGTTGGCTCAAGTATTTTGGATGCATGAGAGGTATTCCCTCTCGATACAAGGTTTAGGCTAGCAAGGCTTATTTGAAACAAACACAAGGATGAACCGGTGCAGCAAAACTCACATAAAAGACATATTGTAAACATTATAAGACTCTACACCGTCTTCCTTGTTGTTCAAACTCAATACTAGAAATTATCTAGACCTTAGAGAAACCAAATATGCAAACCAAATTTTAGCATGCTCTATGTATTTCTTCATTAATGGGTGCAAAGTGTATGATGCAAGAGCTTAAACATGAGCACAACAATTGCCAAGTATCACATTACCCAAGACATTATAGCAATTTACTACATGTATCATTTTCCAATTCCAACCATATAACAATTTAACGAAGAAGAAACTTCGCCATGAATACTATGAGTAGAAACTAAGGACATACTTGTCCATATGCTACAGCGGAGCGTGTCTCTCTCTCCCATAAAGTGAATGCTAGAATCCATTTTATTCAAACAAAACAAAAAACAAAAACAAACCGACGCTCCAAGCAAAGCACATAAGATGTGATGGAATAAAAATATAGTTTCAGGGGAGGAACCTGATAATGTTGTCGATGAAGAAGGGGATGCCTTGGGCATCCCCAAGCTTAGACGCTTGAGCCTTCTTAGAATATGCAGGGGTGAACCACCGGGGCATCCCCAAGCTTAGAGCTTTCACTCTCCTTGATCATGTTGCATCATACTCCTCTCTTGATCCTTGAAAACTTCCTCCACACCAAACTTAGAACAACTCATTAGAGGGTTAGCGACAATAAAAATTAACATGTTCAGAGGTGACACAATCATTCTTAACACTTCTGGACATTGCATAAAGCTACTGGACATTAATGGATCAAAGAAATTCATCCAACATAGCAAAAGAGGCAATGCGAAATAAAAGGCAGAATCTGTCAAAACAGAACAGTTCGTATTGACGAATTTTATCGAGGCACCAGACTTGCTCAAATGAAAATGCTCAAATTGAATGAAAGTTGCGTACATATCTGAGGATCACTCACGTAAATTGGCATAATTTTCTGAGTTACCTACAGAGAAAACAGCCCAGATTCGTGACAGCAAAGAAATCTGTTTCTGCGCAGTAATCCAAATCTAGTATGAACTTTTCTATCAACGACTTTACTTGGCACAACAAAACACTAAACTAAGATAAGGAGAGGTTGCTACAGTAGTAAACAACTTCCAAGACACAAAATAAAAACAAAGTACTGTAGGTAAAAACATGGTTTTCTCCCATAAGCGCTTTTCTTTAACGCCTTTCAGCTAGGCGCAAAAAGTGTGTATCAAGTATTATCAAGAGACGAAGTATCAACATCATAATTTGTTCTAATAATAGAATCAAAAGGTAACTTCATTCTCTTTCTAGGGAAGTGTTCCATACCTTTCTTGAGAGGAAATTGATATTTTATATTACCTTCCTTCATATCAATGATAGCACCAACAGTTCGAAGAAAAGGTCTTCCCAATATAATGGGACAAGATGCATTGCATTCAATATCCAAGACAACAAAATCAACGGGGACAAGGTTATTGTTAACGGTAATGCGAACATTATCAACTTTTCCCAAAGGTTTCTTTGTAGAATGATCAGCAAGATTAACATCCAAATAACAATTTTTCAGCGGTGGCAAGTCAAGCATATTATAAATTTTCTTAGGCATAACAGAAATACTTGCACCAAGATCAAATAAAGCATTACAATCAAAAATTTTAACCTTCATCTTAATGATGGGCTCCCAACCATCCTCTAGCTTTTTAGGAATAGAGGCTTCGCGCTCTAGTTTCTCTTCTCTAGCTTTTATGAGAGCATTTGTAATATGTTGCGTGAAAGCCAAATTTATAGCACTAGCATTAGGACTTTTAGCAAGTTTTTGCAAGAACTTTATAACTTCAGAGATGTGGCAATCATCAAAATTCAAACCATTATAATCTAAAGCAATGGGATCATCATCCCCAATGTTGGAAAAAATTTCAGCCGACTTTATCACTCATAGCTTTAAAGAAGCTTTTAGCGATTTAGTAGTTTCTCGCGCTTTGCATTAGAAGTGGAAACATTGCTAACACCAATTCTTTTATTATTAATAGTAGGAGGTGCAGCAACATGTGTAGCATTAGCATTACTAGTCGTGGTAATAGTCCAAACTTTAGCTACATTCTTCTCTTTAGCTAGTTTTTCATTTTCTTCTCTATCCCACCTAGCACGCAGTTCAGCCATCAATCTTATATTCTCATTAATTCTAACTTGGATGGCATTTGCTGTAGTAACAATTTTATTATGATGATTTTCATTAGGCATAACTTTCGATTTCAAAAGATCAACATCAGCAGCAAGACTATCAACTTTAGAAGCAAGTATATCAATTTTCCCAAGCTTTTCTTCAACAGATTTGTTAAAAGCAGTTTGTGTACTAATAAATTCTTTAAGCATGGCTTCAAGTCCAGGGGGTGAATTCCTATTATTGTTGTAAGAATTCCCATAAGAATTACCATAGCCGTTGCCATTATTATAAGGATATGGCCTATAGTTGTTACTAGAATTGTTCCGGTAAGCATTGTTGTTGAAATTATTATTTTTAATGAAGTTCACATCAACATGTTCTTCTTGTGCAACCAATGAAGGTAACGAAACATTATTAGGATCAATATTAGTCCTATCATTCACAAGCATAGACATAATAGCATCAATCTTATCACTCAAGGAAGAGGTTTCTTCGACAGAATTTACCTTCTTACCTTGTGGAGCTCTTTCCGTGTGCCATTCAGAGTAGTTGATCATCATATTATCAAGAAGCTTTGTTGCTTCACCAAGAGTGATGGACATAAAGGTACCTCCAGCAGCTGAATCCAATAAATTCCGCGAAGAAAAATTTAGTCCTGCATAGAAGGTTTGGATGATCATCCAAGTAGTCAGTCCATGGGTTGGGCAATTTTTAACCAGAGATTTCATTCTTTCCCATGCTTGTGCAACATGTTCAGTATCTAATTGTTTAAAATTCATTATGCTACTCCTCAAAGATATAATTTTAGCAGGGGGATAATATCTACCAATAAAAGCATCCTTGCATTTAGTCCATGAATCAATACTATTCTTAGGCAGAGATAGCAACCAATCTTTAGCTCTTCCTCTTAATGAGAAAGGGAACAATTTTAATTTTATAATGTCACCATCTACATCCTTATACTTTTGCATTTCACATAATTCAACAAAATTATTAAGATGGGCAGCAGCATCATCAGAACTAACACTAGAAAATTGCTCTCGCATAACAAGATTCAGTAAAGCAGGTTTAATTTCAAAGAATTCTGTTGTAGTAGCAGGTGGAGCAATAGGTGTGCATAAGAAATCATTATTATTTGTGGTTGTGAAGTCACACAACTTAGTATTTTCAGGGTTGGCCATTTTAGCAACAGTAAGTAAAGCAAACTAGATAAAGTAAATGCAAGTAACTAATTTTTTTGTGTTTTTGATATAGCAAACAAGATAACAAATAAAGTAAAACTAGCAACTAATTTTTTTTTTGTATTTTGATTTAGTGCAGCAAACAAAGTAGTAAATAAAACTAAGCAAGACAAAAACAAAGTAAAGAGATTGGGAAGTGGAGACTCCCCTTGCAGCGTGTCTTGATCTCCCCGGCAACGGCGCCAGAAAAAGAGCTTGATGGCGTGTAACTCACACGTTCGTTGGGAACCCCAAGAGGAAGGTATGATGCGCACAGCAGCAAGTTTTCCCTCAGAAAGAAACCAAGGTTTATCGAACCAGGAGGAGCCAAGAAGCACGTTGAAGGTTGATGGCGGCGGGATGTAGTGCGGCGCAACACCAGGGATTCCGGCGCCAACGTGGAACCTGCACAACACAACCAAAGTACTTTGCCCCAACGAAACAGTGAGGTTGTCAATCTCACCGGCTTGCTGTAACAAAGGATTAACCGTATTATGTGGAAGATGATTGTTTGCAGAAAACAGTAGAACAGTATTGCAGTAGATTGTATTTCAGTATAGAGAATTGGACCGGAGTTCACAGTTCACTAGAGGTGTCTCTCCCATAAGATAAACAGCATGTTGGGTGAACAAATTACAGTTGGGCAATTGACAAATAAAGAGGGCATGATCATGCACATACATATTATGATGAGTATAGTGAGATTTAATTGGGCATTACGACAAAGTACATAGACCGCCATCCAGCATGCATCTATGCCTAAAAAGTCCACCTTCAGGTTATCATCCGAACCCCCTCCAGTATTAAGTTGCTAACAACAGATAATTGCATTAAGTATTGCGCGTAATGTAATCAGTAATTACATCCTTGAACATAGCACCAATGTTTTATCCCTAGTGGCAACAACACATCCACAACCTTAGAACTTTCTGTCACTGTCCCAGATATCAATGGAGGCATGAACCCACTATCGAGCATAAATACTCCCTCTTGGAGTTACAAGCATCTACTTGGCCAGAGCATCTACTAGTAACGGAGAGCATGCAAGATCATAAACAACACATAGACATAACTTTGATAATCAACATAACAAGTATTCTCTATTCATCGGATCCCAACAAACGCAACATATAGAATTACAGATAGATGATCTTGATCATGTTAGGCAGCTCACAAGATCCGACAATGAAGCACAATGGGGAGAAGACAACCATCTAGCTACTGCTATGGACCCATAGTCCAGGGGTAGACTACTCACTCATCACTCCGGAGGCGACCATGGCGGCGTAGAGTCCTCCGGGAGATGAATCCCCTCTCCGGCAGGGTGCCGGAGGCGATCTCCTGAATCCCCCGAGATGGGATCGGCGGCGGCGGCGTCTCTGGAAGGTTTTCCGTATCGTGGCTCTCGGTACTGGGGGTTTCGCGACGGAGGCTTTAAGTAGGCGGAAGGGCAGGTCAAGAGGCGGCACGAGGGGCCCACACCACAGGGCCGCGCGGCCAAGGGGGGGGGCGCCGCCCTAGGGTGTGGCCACCTCGTGGCCCCACTTCATCTCCTCTTCGGTCTTCTGGAAGCTTCGTGGCAAAATAGGACCCTGGGCGTTGATTTCGTCCAATTCCGAGAATATTTCGTTACTAGGATTTCTGAAACCAAAAATAGCAGAAAACAAAGAATCGGCACTTCGGCATCTTGTTAATAGGTTAGTTCCAGAAAATGCACGAATATGACATAAAGTGTGCATAAAACATGTAGATAACATCAATAATGTGGCATGGAACATAAGAAATTATCGATACGTCGGAGACATATCACATCCCCAAGCTTGGATGCTTGAGTCTTCTTGAAATATGCAGGGATGAACCACCAGGGCATCCCCAAGCTTAGAGCTTTCACTCTCCTTGATCATATTGTATCATCCTCCTCTCTTGACCCTTGAAAACTTCCTCCACACCAAACTCAAAACAAACTCATTAGAGGGTGAGTGCATAATCAAAATTCACATGTTCAGAGGTGACACAATCATTCTTAACACTTATGGACATTGCCCAAAGCTACTGGAAGTTAATGGAATAAAGAAATCCATCCAACACAGCAAAAGAGGCAATGCGAAATAAAAGGCAGAATCTGTCAAAACAGAACAGTCCATAAAGACGAATTTCTAAGAGGCACCAGACTTGCTCAAATGAAAATGCTCAAATTGAATGAAAGTTGCGTACATATCTGAGGATCACACACAAAAATTGGCAGATTTTTCTTAGTTACCTACAGAGAATTCAACCCAAATTCGTGACAGCAAGAAATCTGTTTCTACGTAAAAGTATAGAGATGGTAAACCTAGAGGGGGGGTGAATAGGTTTCTACAGATTTTAATCCTTTCTTTGCAATATTAGGCTTTGCGGAAGATATGAGCCTAATGCAAACTAGGTGAAGCAACCTATATGAAGATACAACTATCTCGAGCACGAAGGCTCTCTTAGGCAGTTTAAATCACAAGTAAGGAGTTCGGTTAGAGATAACCGATAGCACGCGGAGACGAGGATGTATTCCCGTATTCCCTTGCTTTGCAACAAGGTACGTCACGTTTGGAGGGGTGAAGGTCCCACGAAGGATTCCCCACGCCACGAAGGCTCACCCTATTCTCCGGAGCCTATCCCACGAAGGAATAGCTCACTCACTTGTGGTAGACTTTGAGATAGCCTCCAAACCTTCACAATCTTGCCCGGAGCAAATCCACAGCCCGGATGCTTCCGGACTCCTCTTGCCCACCTAGGGTTTCCAAGGAACCCTAGGAAGCAAGCTTCTCGATAAATACAAGGGGGAATGAGATTTGGCTTGGTAGAACAGTAGATCGGGTCCTCCTCTAGTGATTCCCCGGAGGGATTTGAGTTTGGGTGGAGGAGGAGGGAGATCGGAGGCTTTTGGTGTTTCTAATAATGGAGTAAGAGAGAGAGAGCTCAAGAACAGCTTGTAGTGTGTTGCCTACATCTTCCAAGGTAGGCGAAGGGGTATTTATAGTATTCTTCGAAATCTGGCCGTTGCAACTTGCCACCTCAGCATTTTCCTCGACAAACCCGGTTGACCGGACCACAGACCGGACAGCCCGGTGCTGAGGCCGGTTGGACCGGACCAGCGACCGGATTCCCTTTGCGACGTCCTGGAGCTCCTTCGGTTGGAGGCCGGTTGGCGCCCGGTTGGCGCCCAGTCGACCGGACGGAGCGCCGGACGCGCCGGTCTGTAGTCCGGCTGACCGGGCGGCAACCGGATCTGCTGGCTCTTCGTTTGGACCCCGGTTGGCGCCCGGTTGACCGGCCAGCACGCCGGATTGGCCGGTTGCTGGCCCGGTTGGACCGGGCTGCAGACCGGATTTCTCCTGTAACCCCTTTTTTGATTGTTGTTGAAGTGGGGGGTCTCCTTTAGCCTTCTTGTTCCTTTGATACACCATTTATGCCTCATTGCCTAATACCCGAGACTATCCTTATAAACATATTAGGCCAAATACTTTAGCACGGTGTCATCGTTACCAAAATAATGGATAAGGGTAAAATACCCTTACAATCTCCCCCTTTTTGGTATACGATGACAAACCGAGCTAGAGTCACAAATAGATATTATGATAAGCTCTAAACCTTGATTCCATATAAGATATTACGACAGCTCCCCCATAATGTGTGCACTTGGAGAATTTGCGTTTGAATGCAAAGTGCACCATTTGTGGAACATGAGAAGCTCCCCCAATATCTTTAGGAAACAAGCATGGTATGGAGATGTGCATATCAAGATATATAAGCATAGCACACATAATCATCCTAACATAGAATAGCACACATAATAGTCGTCCATACACATCCATACACGAATTATTGGAGATAGCAAATGGTTCTTGAAAAACTCAAAGTAAACAAGCACAAGCCATATAAAATCCAAATAAAGCAACTCCCATGGCTTTTGGCAAACAAAGAACCCTGTGGTCCTAGACTCTACTCTCTTCTCCCCCTTTGGCATCGGAACACCAAAAAGGCGAAGAAAAGTGGAGAGATGCTATCGCACCCATCAGTAGTGACCAAGCCCGATCGAGGAGGAGCTCTCGCCATCACCATCGCGTGCAGCCGTATCAACCTCATCGTCATCACCATCATCATCATCATCATCAGGAGTGGGAGCACGAGCAGTCCTAGGAGGGAGAGCACCATGAGCGTACACGGAGAAGTCGAAGTTCTGGATCATTTCATCGGTAAGAGGAGGCATCTCCCACTGAGGTTCTACCACAGGCTCCATCTCAGGTCCAGGAGGAGGAACAGGGTGGTTCCTTGAGGCCATGAACTCAGTCTGGCGCCTCCGTGTCTCCTGGGTCATAGTAAGGGTCTGATGTGCAACATCATTGCTGTTCTTGCACATTTGCCACATGCTGGAGAAGAAGTGAGCGGCCCCATGCTGGGAGCGCCGAGAGTGACTGGAGCTAGCATCATGATCATGGTGGGCCTTGGAACGGCGCTCAGTGGAGGGCATCATGGAGGGAACGTCTGGACGAGTGGCCTCCTGAATGGGTATCCTGAATGGGTCCATGATGACTCTTTCACCAAGAACATTGAGAGGAGCGGGAACAATGTAGTTGATGAGCCGCTAAACATACTGAGCGTAGTTGGGATTCATGCGGTCCATAATTGCTCTCTTCAGTTCACAGTAGATAATATCACAGCCATCAATCTTCCTTACCCTGTCAGGATGACAATAGTACATCAGGTTGAGGTGATAGTTCCGGACTTCACTGGTGTCGCCAGACTTGCTGATGAGGCTCTCACGGAACATCTTGGCAAGTACAAGATAGGAGTAGTACATCCCAGAGATAGTGGGAGGTCCAGGCGTAGGGTTCGCAGGATAGCAGAAGGAGATGTCACCCTTAGTGAGCTTGGACCGTGAATGAATCTTGTACCCTGGAATACTGTCATCACCACAACCCATGGCTGCACGGAACTGAGAGTAGGAGCATGAGTACTTCTCCTTGCCAGTCATCCAGGTGATGGTGCGGTCCGCATCATCATGGAAGAAGACGGTGCAGTGGAACTGACGGACAAGGAGGGGACATAAGGTAGGATCGTCTTGTTGATCATCAGGCTTGAGGCACACAAGGTCATACAATCCCATACCCTTCAAGGTTTGAACCACAAAGCGGTACTTTGTGGCGTCATGCAAGGCAAGCTCGTCAGGATTGATGGCCTTGGGTGATACAATATCACCATTCTTCATAAACTCATGAGAATCATAGTAACCATCCCATAGGGCTGCTTGTGTCTTGGTCCAGAAGAGCTTGTCCCCACGAGTGTAAGTCCGTTGCTCAAAGCGATACGGATTCACTGTCCTCCATTCCTGCCACTCAACACGGTTTGCATTCCCAACATTGACAGTTGGCACTATCTCATCATCCTCTTGGGCGGCATGCTTATCCTTTTTCTTGCCACCAACAGACTTGGTTCTACCCCGAGCTGAGCTGCCAATGTCAGTACCTTGATGAGCTTGAGGGGGTGCGCGACTACTAGAACGGCGGGGAGGATCAGCAGTCCTTCCTCTCTTGGCAACATTGCCACGTGGTGGCTCACCACTCCAACTACCCGAAGACATTGTCCTCCTTGATCAAGAGAACAAGAAGAACACAAGGTAAGGCTTGAAAACCAAGAACACCAAAAATTCCCAAATGAGCTTGAGAGGGCTCAATTCCTTCGGTGGAGATGTCCCAAAGAGCCCAATCTATGTTTTGGTGGAGTTTGGGGGGGTTCTTGTGGTGGGAACGGCCTAGATCTTGGTGGGAGTGACCAGGGCGCCGGCCATGGAGTGTGGAGGTTGGGGAACAATGGGGAAGATGACCCCAAGGGGTATCCCTTCCCCAATTTATAGTAGGCTACGCGGCCGGTCGGGCGCCCGGTCGACCGGACCTGGCGCCGGCTGACCCGGCCCAGGTCCCGGTTGGCGCCCGGTCAACCGGACCATCCGGTCAGGGACCCGGTCCAACCGGGCCAGGGACCGGCCAGCCCAGATTTGTCTAATTTTGCCTCGTTTTTGCCCCTATGCTTTGTGTAAACGTGTGTGAGTGCTCAAGTGATGACATGTATATATAGATAGATAGATGATGATGAGATGAGCATAGACATGGGGTTGGAAACACAAAGTTTATCTAGGCATACCCATTGGAGAGAAAATCCAAACAAAATGTGAATAGCAACAATGGGCATGATTCGAAGTATATATCAAGAATCATAAGTTATTTTGGAAATGATGTTCGCAATAAGATCATTTGGCCTTATATAGTCAAATCAAGTTGTAATGAAGGCTCAATGAGGGGCGGGGGATTACTCCCCTATGTGAAAGCGCAAATGTCATGTGACCGCGAAGAGACATGCTTGGGTCCATATAATGACATTGGGTCTATTTATGTTGCACACATAGGTATGCATCATACCAAGACATGGTAGGATGACTATCTCCATATGTACTATGCCTCTAAGCTAGATAGCAAGATAAGTGCAAGAATATAGTGCAAGAAGTTAATCAATCCAAGTTTTTAGGATCAAGAATACCAAGTTCTCCTCTCAAGTTAACAAAGCAGGCTTCATCCAAAGGCTTAGTGAAAATATCCGCCAATTGGTAGGTTGTTCCCACATGAGTGAGATCAATATCCTTATTGGCAACATGATCACGTAGGAAGTGATGGCGAATGTCAATATGTTTGGTGCGACAATGTTGAACCGGGTTGTTGGCGATCTTTATTGCACTTTCATTGTCACAAAGAAGAGGCACCGTACCAAGATACACACCATAGTCTTTCAAGGTTTGCTTCATCCATAACAATTGAGTGCAACAAGATGCCGCGGATATGTATTCGGCTTCGGCGGTGGATAGGGCGGTGGAGTTTTGTTTCTTGGATGACCAACTCACCAATGACCGGCCAATAAATTGGCAAGCCCCGGAGGTAGACTTCCGATCAACCTTATCACCGGCCCAATCGGAATCCGAATAGCCAATGAGTTCAAAGGTTGGCCCCTTTGGATACCATAGCCCGAGAGTAGGAGTGAGAACAAGGTATCTTAGTATCCGTTTGACCGCCACTAAATGGCTCTCCTTGGGAGCGGATTGAAAACGAGCACACATCCCTACACTTAGCATGATATCCGGCCTAGAGTCACAAAGGTAGAGCAAGGATCCTATCATGGAGCGGTATACCTTTATGTCCACATCCTTCTCACCATCACATGAACCAAGTTGCCCCTTTACGGGCATGGGTGTCTTCATTGGACTCGCATTGGTCATGTTGAATTTCTTGAGCATGTCCCTCACATACTTTTCTTGAGAGATGAAGGTGCCTTTTGCAAGTTGCCTCACTTGGAAGCCTAGAAAGAACTTCAACTCTCCCATCATGGACATCTCAAATTTCCTAGTCATCAATAGCTCAAAAGCTTTGTTATGATTGGGGTTAGTTCCACCAAAGATAATATCATCAACATATATTTGACATATAAAGAGGCCACCCCCTTTAACCCGCTTGGTGAAAAGGGTGGAATCGACCGTACCCATGCAAAACCCATCATGTAGTAAGAAATCCCTAAGGAACTCATACCAAGCATGTGGAGCTTGCTTGAGACCGTAGAGTGCCTTATGGAGTAAATACACGTGGTTGGGTCGGCATGGGTCTTCGAAACCCGGGGGTTGAGCCACATATGCGGTTTCTTTTAGGGGACCATTCAAAAATGCACTTTTCCCAGCCATTTGATATAATTTGAAATTGTGGAAAGATGCAAATGCAAGCAAAAGACGAATAGCTTCAAGGCAGACTGCGGCGCAAAGGTATCCTCAAAATCCATACCTTCTATTTGGGCAAACCCTTGCGCCACTAACCTTGCTTTGTTTCGTATGACAATGCCATTCTCATCTTGCTTGTTCTTGAATACCCATTTGGTCCCAATGACATTGATGCGATGATCCTTGGGTCTCTCAACTAGAGACCATACTTCATTACGAGTGAAACACTCCAATTCTTCTTGCATGGCAATTACCCAATCCGGATCGACCAAGGCTTCATGTACCTTAAGTGGTTCAAAACTAGACACAAAAGCATGATGTTGATAATAAGTGATAAGTAATGCATGGTGTCTACGAGTTACCACTCCTCTTGAGATGCTACCAAGGACTTGATCCACTTTCATGTCACTTGCCCTTGTAGCGGCCTTGATCTTCCGAACGGTCCCTTCATGATCAATGAATTCATCTCTTGCTAGTACTTGATCATGAGGGACCACTTGAGCTTGATCATGAGTTGAGGATGTTTCTTGATCATCATCATGGTCTTGCTCCGTGGAATGAGGATCTTCTTCTTGTTCTTCGGATTGTGACTCATCTTGAGTAGAGGATGGTTCTTGAGTTGCACTTGATGGTTCGACTTGAGTTGAGCTAGGCTCCACTTGTGGCGTGCTTGAAACATCTAGTCCATCATCTTGATCATCATTATGAACCTCCATGGGCCGGATGTGTCCAATGCCCATATGCTTGATGGCACTAGATGGATCATCATCATTACCTGCAACACATGGAACAACTTGCTCCACTTGGGAGCCATTATCCTCCAAGAACACCACGTCACAAGATACTTCAATGGTCCCGGTGGACCGGTTGTAGTATCTATAGGCGTGAGAGTTCTCCGCATATCCAACAAATATACCCTCTATGGTTCTAGTTTCAAATTTACCGAGCTTTCCTTTGTTGTTTTTAACAAGACACTTGCATCCAAAAACACGAATGTACATGACGTTAGGCTTGTTACCGGTAAGGAGCTCGTATGGGGTTTTGTTGTGGAGGGGACGGAGGAAGAGCCGGTTGGAGTAGTGGACGGCCGTAGAGATGGCTTCTCCCCAAAAGTTGTGGGGTGAGTTGAATTCACTCAACATGGTTCTTGCCATCTCAATGATAGTCCGGTTCTTCCTTTCAACAACACCGTTTTGTTGAGGGGTGTATGGCGCCGAAAACTCATGCTTGATGCCCTCATCATCAACAAACTCTTGCATAGTGTAGTTCTTGAACTCGGTGCCATTGTCGGTCCTAATTGCCTTGATCTCGGATTCATACATACGTTGAGCTTTCTTGGCGAAGGTGATGAACTCTCTATGGGTCTCGTCCTTAGACTTAAGGAGAAAGACCCAAGAGTATCTTGAGTAATCATCAACAATGACAAGTCCATACTTGCTCCCACCAAGAGTATCATAATGTGATGGCCCAAAGAGATCCAAATGAAGGAGCTCCAAAGGCCTAGATGTGGTAACAATACTCTTGATGGGATGCTTCTTCTTGAGTTGCTTTCCGGCTACACATGCACTACAAACACGATCTTTCTCAAAAGAAATGCCGGTTAGTCCCACAATATGCTCACCCTTTAGGAGTTGTTTAAGATTCATCATGTTAACATGACCAAGGCGGCGATGCCACAACCAACCTTCGTCATGCTTGGCCGCCATTAGACATGTGGAGAAGGAGGGGCTCTCTTTCGAGAGGTCAACCACGTAAAGGTTGTTCTCCACATATCCAACAAGGACCAATTTGAGATTGTCACTCCTAAAGACTTGCACATAATATTTAGTGAAATATGAATTGTAACCGGCATCGGCAAGATGATATATAGAAAGTAAGTTATAGCCAAGGTGTTCAACAAGCATAACCGTCTCAAGGCACAAGTCCTTAGAGATTGCTACCTTGCCATACCCAAGTACCTTTCCCTTTGAGTTGTCACCAAAGGTGATGCTTGACTTCTTGTTGATATCTTCAATGAATTGATCAAGCACACCTTTTCCTCCGGTCATATGATTGGTGCATCCACTATCAAACACCCATTTTGGACCACCGGAGGAATACCCCTACAAAATCAAGTAGAGGATTTAGGAACCCATCGATTAATGGGTTCCTTTGCAATGGCAACAATATCTTTTGGTACCCAAATTGAGTACTCTCTATAAGCATAGCCATTAGGAGGGCCAACATAGTTAGCATAGACCTCACCATAATAATCAACAAATAATGCATAGTGATCGTTTGGTCCCGTGCGGTCACCACTAGTGGCTTTGCCCTTTGAGGATTTGCCATTGTTAGTGACCTTCTTGTTCTTATCTTGAGCGGGTTTCTCCTTATTGTAGTTGTTCTTCTTGTGGGACTTGGGAGCATATCCAAGTCCATACTTTTGATTGTTTGACCTTTGCTTACTCAAGAGGTCATCCAATCCCATCTTGTTCTTGGCGGTGGTGAACTTTGCAAGTTCCTTTGTTAGCCTAACATTTTCCTCAAGAATAGATGCTTGCTCACAAGAAGATTCATTAGGATGATAGTCAAGACCATATTTGGTCACCAAGGACTCAAGATATGCATTGGTCTCAACATGCAAAGAAAGTTCCTCTTGTAAACGAACATGTTCCTCAACAAGTTTAGCATGCTCACTAGTAAAGGAAGTGGAGGAACAAGCAAGATTTTCAACATCAATGGGATCCTTCATTGATCCAAGAGCCTTTTTGTAGGATTCTTGAAGTAGATCATGGTTCTCTCCAAGTTTCTTGAGCTCATCCTTGACAAGCTTGTTAGCTCTTTCAAGGTGGTCAAGATCCCTAGTGAGAGAAGCATGAGCAACTTCAAGCTCCTCCTTTGAGGCATTGAGCTCTTGGGTCAATAATTGAGCCCTATCAATAGTTTCTAGGTCCTTAACTTTATCAAGTTCATAAGTTTCAATTTGTTGCTTAAGGCCTTGAGATATGCACCTTTCGGTTTTTAGCTCTTGTCTTAGGAGATTGAATCTCCGTTCCTTCTCATTCAAATGATATTCTAATTCCTCAATGGACTCATCCTTTTCTTTGAGTGAGTCCATCAAGAAATCAAACTTGACAAGAGCTTCACCACGAAGGGTGCATCTAACATCATAGAGTTCCTTAAGCACAATTAATTCATCTTGATTTTCGTTCTCATCATCAAGAACACTAGATAGGGAAGGTGGAGGTTCCATTACCTTGGTTTCCCTTGCCATAAGACAAGAGCCAATGGTTGTAGATGAGGTAGAGTCATCGGAGTCATCATCTTGAGTTATCCTTGCCATGAAGGAGGATCCAACATCATTCTCCGTGGAGTAGTCCTTGGAGTAGTCATATGTGAAGAGTGACCCGAGCTTAGAGAAAACCAAACCGGCCACCCCGGCCTCCTTCTCCTCATCTTCCTCTTCATCATCGGACAAGTACTCGGCCCCAACAAAGGCTCTTCCCTTGTTCTTCTTGTATCGATCATTGATTGGGTTTGGCTTCAATCTTGGCTTGACCCCTTTGATGAATCTTGGCTTGTCCACCCTTTTCTCATAAGGGCACTCATTTGCAAAGTGGCTATCTTCATCACAATTGTAGCAAGTTCTCTTCTTCTTCTTGTCATTGAGGAGCATAGGGAACTTAGCCTTGTACTTCTTGGCAAAGAAAGCAAAGTTGGTAGCCATGTCACTAGTTGAAGTCATCTCTTCCTCTTCTTCAATCTCATAGTCTTCCTTGCTTTCATGATCGGCCCTAGCTTTGAGAGCAAGGTTGTGTAGCGCTTCATGGTTGTGTGAGGCTTCATCAACACGGTTCATTGCCATGAGCCTCTTTCCCGCTTTGGCCATGTTTTCATTGGCGGCCACATAGGAGACTAGATCATCGGAGTTGAGGTCGGCACTCTTGGTCATGATTTGCAAGTTGAGTGCAAGGTTGGTGTCTTCTTGTTTGACGGCAATCATAGCAATGACCTTGGACTTTATGAATGCTTCATTCATCTCGAAGCCGTCATTGTACTTCTCAACACCGAGTCCTGAAAGATCGAGATGTCGCCTAGAGGGGGGGGTGAATAGGCAATTACAAACTCTTGCGGAATTTGTCTTGTAAGAATGCGGAATTAAACTATCGTTTAGTTTACAAGCACAAACCCTAAATATGCTAAGCTCAACTAAGTGTAACAATGGCAACTAGAGCTAAGCAAGATAGGCACAAGATATATGTAGCACAAGGCTAAGCAAGATAGGCACAAGATATATGTAGCACAAAGCTAAGCACGATAGGCACAAGATATATGTAGCACAAGTGATAGCAAGATATATATACTTCAAGCACGATGGCTATCACAAGAAAAGAGAGCTCGGGTATAGAGATAACCGAGGCACGCGGAGACGAGGATGTATTCCCGTGTTCCCTTGCTTTGCAACAAGGTACGTCACGTTTGGAGGAGTGGAGGTCCCACGAAGGATTCCCCGCGCCACGAAGGCTCACCCTATTCTCCGAACCACACCCACGAAGGATAATGGCCCTTTCCTTATGGTTAGCTTTTCCTCCGCTCCGGAGATGGCAAGCTCCACAACCACTTCACAAGCTCCACGAAGGAGAAGCCCGGGCCTCTTCACAATCTTCTTGAAGAGATCACCGGAGCACCAATCACCAAGCCAACTAGGAGGTCACCCTCCAAGAGTAACAAGCTCACGGTCTCTCACTCGAACAAATCGTGGTGGAGAGCTCAACACTATGCAATGATGCAAAGCAAGAACACCGGAGGTGTTCAAGTCCTTCACACTCAAATCCCACCAAAGCAACGAATGCTAGGATGAGATTGGAGAGGAAGAACAAGGGGGAAAGTCAACCAAAGACTCCAAGATCTAGATCCCAAGAGATTCCCTCACTTAGAGAAGAAACGGTTTGGTGGAAGTGTAGATCTAGATCTCCTCTCTCAAATCCTCAAATATGAGCAAGATTGATTGGAGGAATCAAGAGGAAGAGCAAGTTCTTCAAATAGAAACAATGGAGGTGAGAGAGAGTGAAGAACTACTCAGCCCAAGGTGGAAGAAGGGCTATTTATAGCCCAAGAGCAAATATAACCGTTGGGGAAAAGTTGGGCTGAGTCAACCGTCGAGGAAGCCGGTCAACCGGGCCTGGGGCCGGGCCGTCCGGTCTGGCCCAGGTCAGACCGGGCCACAGACTGACCAGCCGGTCCAAACCGGTCGATAGGCCGGACCTCGAGGTCACCTCGGTTGGCGCCGGTTGCCGCCGGTTGGCCGGCCGAGCGCGGACACCCCGGTCTGCAGGCCGGTTGACCGGTCGGCAACCGGAACTGCTGGCTCTTCGTTTGGAGCTCGGTTGCCGCCCGGTTGACCGGTCGGCACGCCGGGCAGGCCGGTTGAGAGGCCGGTCCGACCGGGTCCCTGACCGGGTGAGCAGGAAAACATGTTTATACAAAAACTGTGATAACTAATGCTCCCGAACTCCGATTGACATGAAACCAATTTTGTTGGAAAGATAACGACGAATAGAACCCCAACAAAAACTGGAAATATGGAGACTCCTCACAGAACATTTTAGATGATTTTAGAGAGGGAGTCTCCCACCGTCAAGAAACGGTGAAGACGTCCAAACTCGAAAACGCAATAGAAGATGCATGCGGATTCCGTTTTCGATGAACTTGGGCTTGTTGTAAAGCTAGCAACAAGCTCAAGAACCTCACACAGAGAAACACCAAGAAGCAATAAGGATATGCAAAGTATGCAAAGGATTGAGCTCCCTAAGACGATGTGATCAAGTTACTCAACCGAAAGCCCCTCTTAATAGTGCGGCTATCTATCCTATAATCCGGTCTCCCAACATCCACCTTGAGACCGGTAAAAGGAAAACCTAGCAATGCCATACCTTTGCCTTGCGCATCCCGCTCGATCTTGATGATAACTCTTCAAGCTTCACTCAAGCCGGAATGCCTCATTTGATCATCGTCGCTTCGTGAAGACTCACAAATGCTCCCCCATACACCATGATGGGAAAGCTCTATTGATGCACATCTTCACATGTCCATCATCACCAAATGGACGGCAAGCTTCAAGTATGTGATCCACTCAAGATGCTCAACTTGAACTTGCCCAACTCAACCTTGTATCTTCTCATACTCACTTAAGATAGAGCATGGCTAATATTGAGTTCCACATAAGAACTCCATCTTCATTTCTTCTTCTTGATCATATCACATATATATCTTCATACCGATGATCTTGATGCCAATACACAAGGTATACCTTTATCTTCATGGCATCCATACTTGAATCCAACACATGGAGAGCAAGTAGATCCTATGGAATATTCCTTCATATAAACTCAATGAAAACATTAGTCCATAGGGGTTGTCATTGATTACCAAAACCACACATAGGGGCAATATACCCTTACAAGTCCCTTGACCATTACTCTAAGAGCACCGAGTCTTGCATAAGCATCGGCCACGGACTCTCCTTCTCGAATTATGAATTGATGAGCCTCTTTCTTTGCAGTCTCATAAAGAGCGGATTGGATCAAATCGGTTCCCTCTTGGAGTACTACGATTCGATCCCACAACTCTTTAGCGGACTCTATGTCATTGACTTGATCAAGGAGCTTGCGGTTGATGCCACTCCTAATCTTGTCACGGGCGGAGGCGTTGAGTTGACGGTTGTAGAATTCGGTGGAGGTCAACCGAATGGGATCTTGTGGCTCCCGGTATCCATGAACAATGATCTCCCACAACTCCACGCTGCAGCTGCGAATATGGGATTCCATAGAAGATTTCCAAAAAGGAAAGTGAGTTCCATCAAAATGGGGAACATTCCCACTATGGTTTATATGAGGCATGGGTGAAGTGTTTTTGGGATAGTCATGGTTGACTTCGCGATAGCTCCCTAGTGAGGCCGAAGCTGTACTAGGAGGCCCACTAGTCAAGTTCTTAAGCATGGTAGACATCTCTGCCATTTGGCTTTGTAGCTCATCCTCCTTTTTCTTCTTCTCGGCATCATATGCCAAGAATCTAGATTTCATCTCTTTAACCGAAAGGTTAGAGTTTTCATCTAGACCCTCGAATAGTTTTTCCATCTCACTCTTAAGGCGGTGAAGCCCTTAATAAGAGTCCAGGCTCTGATACCAATTGAAAGTATAGAGATGGTAAACCTAGAGGGGGGGTGAATAGGTTTCTACAGATTTTAATCCTTTCTTTGCAATATTAGGCTTTGCGGAAGATAAAGGTGAGCCTAATGCAAACTAGGTGAAGCAACCTATATGAAGATACAACTATCTCGAGCACGAAGGCTCTCTCAGGCAGTTTAAATCACAAGTAAGGAGTTCGGTTAGAGATAACTGATAGCACGCGGAGACGAGGATGTATTCCCGTGTTCCCTTGCTTTGCAACAAGGTACGTCACGTTTGGAGGGGTGGAGGTCCCACGAAGGATTCCCCACGCCACGAAGGCTCACCCTATTCTCCGGAGCCTATCCCACGAAGGAATAGCTCACTCACTTGTGGTAGACTTTGAGGTAGCCTCCAAACCTTCACAATCTTGCCCGGAGCAAATCCACAGCCCGGATGCTTCCGGACTCCTCTTGCCCACCTAGGGTTTCCAAGGAACCCTAGGAAGCAAGCTTCTCGATGAATACAAGGGGGAATGAGATTTGGCTTGGTAGAACAGTAGATCGGGTCCTCCTCTAGTGATTCCCCGGAGGGATTTGAGTTTGGGTGGAGGAGGAGGGAGATCGGAGGCTTTTGGTGTTTCTAATAATGGAGTAAGAGAGAGAGAGAGAGAGCTCAAGAACAACTTGTAGTGTGTTGCCTACATCTTCCAAGGTAGGCGAAGGGGTATTTATAGTATTCTTCGAAATCTGGCCGTTGCAACTTGCCACCTCAGCATTTTCCTCGACAAACCCGGTTGACCGGACCACAGACCGGACAGCCCGGTGCTGAGGCCGGTTGGACCGGACCAGCGACCGGATTCCCTTTGCGACGTCCTGGAGCTCCTTCGGTTGGAGGCCGGTTGGCGCCCGGTTGGCGCCCGATCGGACGGAGCGCCGGACGCGCCGTCTCAGTAGTCCGGCTGACCGGCGGCAACCGGATCTCGGCTCTTCGTTTGGACCCGGTTGGCGCCCGGTTGACCGGCCAGCACGCGGATCAAGCGGTTCTTGGCCCGGTTGGACCGGGCTGCAGACCGGATTTCTCCTGTAACCCCTTTTTTGATTGTTGTTGAAGTGGGGGGTCTCTTTTAGCCTTCTTGTTCCTTTGATACACTATTTACGCCTCATTGCCTAATACCTGAGATTATCCTTATAAACATATTAGGCCAAATACTTTAGCACGGTGTCATCGTTACCAAAATAATGGATAAGGCTGTGTTTGGATGCATAGAATCCTATATGGAATTGAATTGGACTTTCAGTTTCCAAATCTAAGATGGAAATGAATTGGCTCTGAAATAGAATTCAGCTGTTTGGATGTGCTCGGAATTTCATGTTGAATTCGAAGGTGAATGCAATTCCAAATCCTGTTTGGATGTGCAAACCCTGGAATTAGGTGTTTTGTTAAATTTAAACAATATGAAGCACACACAAAAATTGACCACAGCTATCCATTCGTGTCCATATTAAAAAAACGAAAGCAGAATCAAATGGCCTCATCCCAATAATAAAAATAAACGAGGTAGACCACAGTTATCCATCGGCCTCATCCCCATCGTTCCCAGCTCTGGCCAGCACTTGCCGGCGAGGCGGCCGCCGTCTCCACCTCCGCCTGCTAGGGGCCGAGCGCTGCGCGCCTCCGCTCGCGGACAGGGGGGCCGAGCACCGCGTGCCTCCGCTCGCAGGGGACGAGCGCCGCGCGCCTCCGCTCGCGGCCGAGCCTCCACCGCGCGCCACCGCCGCTCGCGGCCGAGCGCCGCGCGCCTCGCTCGCGGCCATGGGGCCGAGCGCCGCGCGCCTCCGCTCGCGGCCAGGGGACGAGCGCCGCGCGCCTCCGCTCGCGGCCAGGTGCCTCCGCCGAGCGCCTCCGCTGTCCAGAGCTCGCGGGAAAGGGCCGCCGCCGTTCACCCTGTGCTAGCCGTCGAGCGCAACTGCCGGGAGAAGAGGAGGGGCTGAACTTGCGTCGGGATGGAGGCGGCGATGGGCGCGTTGCTGCTTGCTCTTTTGCGCTCGCGAGGAAGAGGCTTCAGTTTCCGAGCGATTCCGAGGGTCTGACCTCGGAAAGTTTTGCGGGATGTTAACACATACCGATTCGGCTGTGGAATTTGGGCTCGGTTTCCACGCTCCAATTCTGAGACCGATCCAAACGGTGGAAACTGCTCACGAATTCCAGATTCGGTGATTCCGAGCCCAATTCCATGCATCCAAACACAGCATAAGGGTAAAATACCCTTACACTACGTAGTAATCCAAATCTAGTATCAACCTTTCTATCAAAGACTTTACTTGGCACAACAATGCAACAAAACTAAGATAAGGAGAGGTTGCTACAGTAGTAACAACTTCCAAGACTCAAATATAAAACAAAATTGCTGTAGTAAAATAAACACATGGGTTATCTCCCAAGAAGTTCTTTCTTTATAGCCATTAAGATGGGCTCAGTAATTTAAATGATGCACTCATAAGAAATAAGAGTTGAAGCAAAAGAGAGCATCAAGAAGCAAATTCAAAACACATTTAAGTCTAACATGCTTCCTATGCATAGGGATCTTGTAAATAATCAAGTTCATGAAGAGCAAAGTAACAAGCATAGGAATATAGAACAAGTGTAGCTTCAAAAATTTCAGCACATAGAGAGGTGTTTTAGTAACATGAAGATTTCTACAACCATATTTTCCTCTCTCATAATAATATCCAGTAGCATCATGAGCAAACTCAACAATATAACTATCAAATGAAACATTCTTATCATGAGTCTCATGCATAAAATTATTACTCTCCACATAAGCATAATCAATTTTAGTAGTTGTAGTGGGAGCAAATTCAACAAAGTAGCTATCATTATTATTCTCATCATCAAATATAGGAGGCATATTGTAATCATAATCAAATTTATCCTCCATAACAGGCGGCACCAAAAGACTACTATTATTATAATCATCATAAATAGGAGGCAAAGTATCATCAAAGAAAATTTTCTCCTCAATGCTTGGGGGACTAAAAATATCATGCTCATCGAAACCAGCTTCCCCAAGCTTAGAATTTTCCATATCATTAGCAACAATGGTGTTCAAAGTGTTCATACTAATATGTTCCATGGGTTTTTTAATTTTCGCATCAAACCATCCATGTCTTAACTCAGAAAATAATTTTAAAAGCTCACTTTTGCTTTCCATTATGCCAAACTAGTGTAAAACAAGAAACAAAAAGATGCAATTGCAGGATCTAAAGGAAATAGCTTCAAGTACTTATAACGGCGCCGGAAAATAGCTTAGTAGCCGAGATCCGGAGTGTGAGTACCTTTTACCTTTCCTCCCCGGCAACAGCACCACAAAATACTTGATGCTGTCCAGGACTGGCGCGCTGTTGACGAGGGAGGAAATGGTGTAGCTTTCCTTCGTTCCCCGGCAACGGCGCCAGAAAATAGCTTGATGTCTACTCACGCTTCTTTTCCTGTAGACAGTGTTGGGCCTCCAAGAGCAGAGGTTTGTACAACAGCAGCAAGTTTTCCCTTAAGTGGATCACCCAAGGTTTATCGAACTCAGGGAGGAAGAGGTCAAAGATATCCCTCTCATGCAACCTGATGTCTACGGGAGCTTCTATTCTTGTAGACAGTGTTGGGCCTCCAAGAGCAGAGGTTTGCAGAACAGCAGCAAGTTTCCCTTAAGTGGATCACCCAAGGTTTATCGATCTCAGAGAGGAAGAGGTCAAAGATATCCCTCTCATGCAACCCTGCAACCACAAAGCAAGAAGTCTCTTGTGTCCCCAACACACCTAATAGGTGCACTAGTTCGGCGAAGAGATAGCGAAATACAGGTGGTATGAATAAATATGAGCAGTAGCAACGGCACCAGAAAAGTGCTTTGCCCAGGACTGTAAACAAGCAGTAGTAACACAGCAAAAC
This sequence comes from Lolium perenne, assembly GCF_019359855.2. Classification (NCBI taxonomy): domain Eukaryota; kingdom Viridiplantae; phylum Streptophyta; class Magnoliopsida; order Poales; family Poaceae; genus Lolium; species Lolium perenne. The sequence continues at coordinate 50,379,434 of NC_067244.2, forward strand.
AGTAAACAAGCAGCGATAGCAGTATTTAGGAACAAGGCCTAGGGATTAGACTTTCACTAGTGGACACTCTCAACTTTGATCACATAACAGAATAGATAAATGCATACTCTACACCCTCTTGTTGGATGATGAACACCACTAACTGTGTAGGATTACACGAACCCTCAATGCCGGAGTTAACAAGCTCCACAATATTCGATGTTCATATTTAAATAACCTTAGAGTGCACGACAGATCAACACAACTAAACCAAGTACTAACGTAGCATGCACACTGTCACCTTCACGCTACGAAAGGAGGCATAGATCATATCAATACCATCATAGCAATAGTTAACTTCATAATCTACAAGAGATCACAATCATAGCCTACGCCAAGTACTAACACGGATGCACACACTGTCACCATTACACCGTGCAGGAGGAATAAACTACTTTAATAACATCACTAGAGTAGCACATAGATAAATTGTGATACAAAACACATTGCAATCATAAAGAGATATAAATAAGCACTTCACTATGCCATTCATAACAGTGAATAAGTATTCTGTGAAATATAGCCTAAGAGACCCACACGGTGCACACACTGTCACCTTTACACACGTGGGACAAGGAGTCTCCGGAGATCACATAAGTAAAACCCACTTGACACTACAAGAGAACTGATATACTGTGACGAAAATCCTCATGACAGTTGTTCGTAACGTCACAAAATATGGTAATGTAAGACGTTTTGCACCCAGCGTCATGGATTCCTAAAAATCTGTGACGATCACACAATCAGCGTCATCCTTCACCACAATCCATGACGGCTCCATTAGCTTCCATGACGAATGTGGTTAGGTCATAGAAGAAATTCGGGGTAGTTGGAGATCGAACATGTGTCTTCAATCATGCACTAGTGATATTTATAGTTAGGCTATTAGCCCTTTTCTTGTTTGCACATGCTCCCTACATTTCTTTTATCTAAAACAACATGATTGAAGTAAATTAATACTATTACAACTAGCATTGTATCGCTTGAAAATTAAACCTACGACAGATTGCATTGTGGCACTCCACGAGAATCCTTCCTAGCAGTGCCAACCACACCTATTTCCCGTGTAGCCGAGTCATTGGCGATCTCCATTGCTAGCGTCATCACCGTTTTACTCACATCCTCCTCCTTTTACTCGCATCACCGCTCAAAAAATTACCTTATTTGAGGCACCCATCTGCAAATCTATAAACATTTTTCCACATGGATTTTTTCTGTTGAATATTAATACTTGTTTGAAAATCATGTACGGATTACTTCTACCTTAAATTATTTTCTTCTCCCGCTATTTGTTTGACACTCAAATTACATATCAAAATTTTCATACCGTCCGCCTCCGAAACTCCGCGATCCTCTAACTGCCTGTGTACCACGATACCCTCAAACCCTACCCCGCCGCCGCATCTTCTTCTCTCCCACCCCTCTCTATGCAGTGCCTCCACGAGACCACGACTATCCCGATGGCTCCAGATTGTCCCGCCATAGTCAGCAGCCCCACCCACAGCCAGCGCCGGAGCCTCAGGATGACGACGGAAGGTGCTTCCGCGGTGTGAGGTCGACCCATCTGGCGCCTCTCGTCATGTACCTTGGACACCACCTCGGCTGGCGCCGTCTACGAGTTCTCCACCATCACGATTCACGCTGGACCTATCTAGCAACGCGCTAGAGGATCCAATCCCGCCCGCACTCTGCGACTGGCCGCCCTTTGTCTTCACCATCGATCGGAGGATAACGAGCAGGAGGCGGCAGGGCGCGAAGAGAAAAAGCACGGCGACCAGTCCTGTATCTCAACCGTGGTGAGCGCCATCCCTCTTTCCCATCCCATCGTTCTTGGTATCACTGATTCTGGTTTGTAGATCCGAAGTGGAAAACAACTGCCTGTGACGAACAACTGCCCGTATGTCTGACAGTCTAATGACTAAGATGTATTAGCTTAGTGTCTGGGCAGCCCTACCGAACATGGGCAAGAATTGGCCTTCAAGTTTTTTGACTAACGATTCATGTGGTTTTACTTATCGAAAATAGTAGGACTATAAGAGATATGGCTGAGCTCTCATGGGCCGGATGACATTTTTTTTGGCGAGCCAAATTTGGGCACTAATCAAACATGTTATGTATGCTCATACTTTGTTATGTATAGGTGTTGTAACCATACATACCTTGGACTATTGCATTTCAGCAACACTAGTGCACGTAGTGCACAGGGGCAAGTGCTCGTTGTAGTTTGGCTTCATCCTGCCTATTAGTGTTCTTGCTGACTTTTCTCTTGTACCTTCTAATTTTGTTTTCGCCATTACCAGGTGATATCTATAAACTTAACAGTTGAAGTATTCCTATTTCCAATACCAATGCATTATGTATATATAGCTTAACAGTTGAACAATCAGCTCTGTGGATACGATACCTACTTTGTATTATATAATTTATATTAGCACATTGTCATTTTCATCAATGTACTTCTAATTTTATTTCTTCCAAATTGCTGCTGATGTAAGTTTTGTTTCTTCCAAATTGCCCATGTGTTGTACAGTAGCTTCATATAAGTGGACCACATGTCTAGCAGGCCCCGTTCTTCTAATTGTCTGTTACATTTCGTAGGTGTTTGCTGGTCGTAGAATTCTAAGTTATTGCTATATATTTATACTACATTGTGTGTTTGTTTAGATGAACAGCGCCTCATGTTCTTAGTTCTAGACCATTCGAGTGTACTTTATTATGTGCTTTAGCATGTTATGACACCTGTTCTTGGAACCAACAATTTTGAGATTGTGAACATGGTACTATGGTAGCCAGGATGGAAATATGCTTTTTGCATGAACAGACACATAATATCCTAGCCATCAGTTTTTTGGCATGATTTTCTCTATCTACACATGCATAAATAAATACCATGTATGTTAGTCTCACTAGTTTTCATGCTTGTATTTAGTCTATTTCATGTATGGGTGTTAGCTGCATAATTTTATAGTGGCGGTATTATTTTCCGAGAAACTAGATTTGTGAAACATCTATGCTAGCAATTACGGATGCTTCAATCTGAAAGGAGCACTTGTTTTTCTCTAAACAATGTATTACTCATATTTGCTTTAAGATCAGGTAATTCATTTCCCTCAATTGGGAAAGCTTATAAAATGCATGGTTTATTCATACATGATGTGAATAGTTACTAATAATATTTAGATTTCGTTTCAGCCCTAAGTAATTTTGTCTAAATTATGTTTGCTGCAGTAGCCCCTTCCATTGGATTACCTATACACATATCCTGAGTGCAAGGTACTAATTCACATGCTCAAGCATTAGTGTACCTACTTGATATGTTATACTCTATGCTACAGTGTATATATATGCACCCTATATACTGGAATACTGCTCTGCATTTACAATGTCGCTATTAAACTTGTTATATTAGGATCAATGTGATTGATAGTGCAATAGTAAAAGTTTCCAATCAGCAGGTCAACACATGTAGGTTTCCTCCTTGGAGGATGGAAAAGCATCAGTTTATTAGGATCAACGTGATTGATAGTGTAGTAGTAAATCTTTGGTATCACTCTTGGCAAGTTTTGTTTGTAACCACATGTTATTATTAACTCCCGCGTATGAATCATATTCTGGAAATCTCACTTACAACTAGGTACCAGTATGCGTATGCAGCTACATCTGGATATAGTTACATGATTTATTGTGCTTCATTGTATTTTATTTAAAATATTGGTACTTCTGCATACTAAAATCATTATGGGTAAATGTGGCTATTTTTTCAGATCCAAGAAGGATGCACAACCTGTTGGAAAAAAAGCTTGGCTAGGTAATTACCTACGTCCTTTATTGTTTCTAGTATGTCCATTTAGAGTTGTTAGTGAACTGATGCAGGTTTTATTCATAACACCAAAGGTATGATGCTACTTTCATTGTTATATTTCACTCTTTGAGTCAATCAAAATCAAATTAATGTATAAAACTTTTCTAATTGAGTGCAGGAGGCTGGAAACATAAACTGGACTTGACAGCAGAGGACACATTTGTTATAAACAATTCCTGGCTTCTTGCGTTTGCTTCAGTTTCGGTCTGCGCAGAAGTGAAGAATAATTGTGTGTGTTTGTAGAATTGGAACAAAACATTAGTAGTGTAGTTTCTCATTGGTGCAATGGATTAGCTAGTACGTGCAATTTATGAGTTTCAATGTCAATTTATTTAGAGCATGGTGTGATATACTTTGTAATACCAGTATGTACTTTCGACTTTCAGTGAATAAAGGTTTACTATGATACTTAACATGGCCATGGCCTAAGTGAACTGCGGACAAGTGTACAACACAAATATGCATGGGCCATTTCCGATGGTTCAACAAAAGCTTAATTAGTAAAGATATCAGCAAAAGCATAAATATTTAAAAAGTATTTTTTAGAAAAAGAAAAAAAATACAATCCAAGATTTTTAATAAATTAATATCATGACATCACATATGATATCATCCACATTCGTGACGCTAATCGGTGACGTTCTTTAGGCGTAGGATGGTCTACTAGGTGCTGGCATCACACATGACATCATCCAAATTCAGTGACGTTTTCTCGCGTGCCGCGTCACTAGGGAGTAATCTGTGACGGGGATTCCGTGACGATGCTTGTGACGCTCAAAGAACGTCACCGAGGGGTCTTCCGTGACGTTTATTGCTATTGCATGACGTCTAGAGCTCGTCACAGTATATCAAATCCCTTGTAGTGTGACTAGCATAATGACATCTAGATTACAAGCATCATCATATGAATCTCAATCATGTAAGGCAGCTCATGAGATTATTGTATTGAAGTACATAGGAGAGAGATGAACCACATAGCTACCGGTACAGCCCCGAGCCTCGATGGAGAACTACTCCCTCCTCATGGGAGACAGCAGCGGTGATGGAGATGGCGGTGGTGTCGATGGAGAAGCCTTCCGGGGGCACTTCCCCGTCCCGGCGGCGTGCCGGAACAGAGACTCCTGTCCCCCAGATCTTGGCTTCGCGATGGCGGCGGCTCTGGAAGGTTTCTCGTACCGTGGCTTTTCCGTCTCGAGGTTTCAGGTCGAGGGGCTTCTTATAGGCGAAGTGGCGGCGTCAGAAGGTCAACGAGGCGACGACACCATAGGGGGGCGCGGGCCACCCCCAGGCCGCGCCGGCCTATGGTCTGGTGGGCCTGTGGCCCCCCTCTGGCGACTCTCGGGTGTTCTGGATGCTTCCGGGGATTCTAAGATCTTCGGCGTTGATTTCGTCCGATTCCGAGAATATTTCCTTACTAGGATTTCTGAAACCAAAAACAGCAGAAAACAGCAACTGCCCTTCGGCATCTCGTCAATAGGTTAGTTCCGGAAAACGCATAATTATGACATAAAGTATGCATAAAACATGTAGATATCATCAATAATGTGGCATGGAACATAAGAAATTATCGATACGTCGGAGACGTATCAGCATCCCCAAGCTTAGTTCCTGCTCGTCCCGAGCAGGTAAACGATAAACAAAGATAATTTCTGGAGTGACATGCCATCATAATCTTGATCATACTATTGTAAGCATATGTAATGAATGCAGCGATCAAAACAATGTAAATGAGATGAGTAAACAACTGAATCATATAGCAAAGACTTTTCATGAATAGTACTTCAAGACAAGCATCAATAAGTCTTGCATAAGAGTTAACTCATAAAGCAATAATTCAAAGTAGAGGTATTGAAGCAACACAAAGGAAGATGAAGTTTCAGCGGTTGCTTTCAACTTGTAACATGTATATCTCATGGATAGTTGTCAATATAGAGTAATATGACAAGTGCAATATGCAAGTATGTAGGAATCAATGCACAGTTCACACAAGTGTTTGCTTCTTGAGGTGGAGAGAAATAGGTGAACTGACTCAACATAAAAGTAAAAGAATGGTCCTTCAAAGAGAAAAGCATCGATTGCTATATTTGTGCTAGAGCTTTGATTTTGAAAACAAGAAACAATTTTGTCAACGGTAGTAATAAAGCATATGTATCATGTAAATTATATCTTACAAGTTGCAAGCCTCATGCATAGTATACTAATAGTGCCCGCACCTTGTCCTAATTAGCTTGGATTACCGGGATTATCGCAATGCACATATTTTAACCAAGTGTCACAAAGGGGTACCTCTATGCCGCCTGTACAAAGGTCTAAGGAGAAAGCTCGCATTGGATTTCTCGCTATTGATTATTCTCAACTTAGACATCCATACCGGGACAACATAGACAACAGATAATGGACTCCTCTTTTATGCATAAGCATGTAGCAACAATTAATTTTCTCATATGAGATTGAGGATATTGTCCAAAACTGAAACTTCCACCATGGATCATGGCTTTAGTTAGCGGCCCAATGTTCTTCTCTAACAATATGCATGCTCTAACCATTAGGTGGTAAATCTCCCTTACTTCAGACAAGATAAACATGCATAGCAACTCACATGATATTCAACAAAGAGTAGTTGATGGCGTCCCCAGGAACATGGTTATCGCACAACAAGCAACTTAATAAGAGATAAAGTGCATAAGTACATATTCAATACCACAATAGTTTTTAAGCTATTTGTCCCATGAGCTATATATTGTAAAGGTAGAGGATTAGAAATTTAAAGGTAGCACTCAAGCAATTTACTTTGGAATGGCGGGGAAATACCATGTAGTAGGTAGGTATGGTGGACACAAATGGCATAGTGGTTGGCTCAAGTATTTTGGATGCATGAGAAGTATTCCCTCTCGATACAAGGTTTAGGCTAGCAAGGTTATTTGAAACAAACAAAAGGATGAACCGGTGCAGCAAAACTCACATAAAAGACATATTGTAAACATTATAAGACCCTACACCGTCTTCCGTGTTGTTCAAACTCTTTACTAGAAATTATCTAGACCTTAGAGAGACCAATTATGCAAACCAAATTTTAGCAAGCTCTATGTATTTCTTCATTAATAGGTGCAAAGTATATGATGCAAGACCTTAAACATGAGCACAACTATTGCCAAGTATCACATTATCCAAGACATTATAGCAAATTACTACATGTATCATTTTCCAATTCCAACCATATAACAATTAACGAAGCAGTTTCAACCTTCGCCATGAACATTAAAAGCTAAGAACACATGTGTTCATACGAACCAGCGGAGCGTGTCTCTCTCCCACACAAGCATTTATTCAAACAAAAACAAAAATAAAAGCACACAGACGCTCCAAGTAAAATACATAGGATGTGACCGAATAAAAATATAGTTTCAAGAGAAGGAACCTGATAATTTGTCGATGAAGAAGGGGATGCCTTGGGCATCCCCAAGCTTAGACGCTTGAGTCTTCTTGAAATATGCAGGGGTGAACCACCGGGGCATCCCCAAACTTAGAGCTTTCACTCTCCTTGATCGTAGTATATCATCTCCCTCTCTTGATCCTTGAAAACTTCCTCCACACCAAACTTAGAACAACTCATTAGAGGGTTAGTGCACAATCAAAATATACATGTTCAGAGGTGACATAATTATTCTTAATACTTCTGGACATTGCACAAAGCTACTGAAAGTCAATGGAATCGAAATATCCATCGAACATAACAAAACAGGCAATGCGAAATAAAAGGCAGAATCTGTCAAAACAGAACAGTTCGTATTGACGAATTTTATTGAGGCACCAGACTTGCTCAAATGAAAATGCTGAAATTGAATGAAAGTTGCGTACATATCTGAGGATCACTCACGTAAATTGGCATAATTTTCTGAGTTACCTACAGAGAATTTTGCCCAGATTCGTGACAGCAAAGAAATCTATTTCTGCGCAGTAATCCAAATCTAGTATGAACCTTACTATCAACGACTTTACTTGGCACAACAAAACACAAAACTAAGATAAGGAGAGGTTGCTACAGTAGTAAACAACTTCCAAGACACAAATATAAAACAAAGTACTGTAGCAAAATAACACATGGGTTATCTCCCAAGAAGTTCTTTCTTTATAGCCATTAAGATGGGCTCAACAGTTTTAATGATGCACTCGCAAAAAATAGTATTTGAAGCAAAAGAGAGCATCAAGAGGCAAATTAGAAACACATTTAAGTCTAACATGCTTCCTGTGCATAGGAATCTTGTAAATAAACAAGTTCATGAAGAGCAAAGTGAATAGCATAGGAAGACAAAACAAGTGTAGCTTCAAAAATTTCAGCACATAGAGAGGCATTTTAATAACATGAAAATTTCTAGAACCATATTTTCCTCTCTCATAATAACTTTCAGTAGCATCATGAGAAAACTCAACAATATAACTATCACATAAAGCATTCTTATCATGAGTCTCATGCATAAAATTATTACTCTCCACATAAGCATAATCAATTTTATTAGTTGTAGTGGGAGCAAATTCAACAAAGTAGCTATCATTATTATTCTCATCATCAAATATAGGAGGCATATTGTAATCATAATCAAATTTATCCTCCATAACAGGCGGAAGGCTACTATTATTATAATTATCATAAATAGGAGGCAAAGTATCATCAAAGTAAATTTTCTCCTCAATGCTTGGGGGACTAAAAAGATCATGCTCATCAAAGCCAGCTTTCACAAGCTTAGAATTTTCCATAGCATTAGCAACAATAGTGTTCAAAGCATTCATATTAATAACATTCCCATTAGCATGCATATAAAGTTCCATGGGTTTTTTAATTCTCTCTTCAAACACATCATGTCCTAATTCAAGATAAAGTTCATAAAGATCTCTCATATTTTTGTTGTTTTCCATTATGCCTTACTAGTGTAAACAAGAAACAAAAAGATGCAATTGCAGGATCTAAAGGAAATAGCTTCGAGCATAAACACAATGGCGCTAGAAAAGTACTTTACCTGGAACCGGAGTATGAGTGCCTTTTACCTTTCCTCCCCGGCAACGGCGCCAGAAAAGTGGCTAGTTGCCGGGGTCCAGTGTGTGTGTGCCGTTTACCTTTCCTCCCCGGCAACGGCGCCAGAAAAGTGCTTGATGTCTACGGGAGCTTCTATTCTTGTAGACAATGTTGGGCCTCCAAGAGCAGAGGTTTGCAGAATAGCAGCAAGTTTCCCTTAAGTGGATCACCCAAGGTTTATCGATCTCAGGGACGAAGAGGTCAAAGATATCCCTCTCATGCAACCCTGCAACCACAAAGCAAGAAGTCTCTTGTGTCCCCAACACACCTAATAGGTGCACTAGTTCGGCGAAGAGATAGCGAAATACAGGTGGTATGAATAAATATGAGCAGTAGCAACGGCACCAGAAAAGTGCTTTACCCAGGACTGTAAACAAGCAGTAGTAACGCAGCAGTAGTAACGCAGTAAAACAGTAAACAAGCAGCGATAGCAGTATTTAGGAACAAGACCTAGGGATTAGACTTTCACTAGTGGACACTCTCAACTTTGATCACATAACAGAATAGATAAATGCATACTCTACACCCTCTTGTTGGATGATGAACACCACTAACTGTGTAGGATTACACGAACCCTCAATGCCGGAGTTAACAAGCTCCATAATATTCGATGTTCATATTTAAATAACCTTAGAGTGCACGACAGATCAACACAACTAAACCAAGTACCAACGTAGCATACACACTGTCACCTTCACGCTACGAAAGGAGGCATAGATCACATCAGTACCATCATAGCAATAGTTAACTTCATAATCTACAAGAGATCACAATCATAGCCTACGCCAAGTACTAACACGGATGCACACACTGTCACCATTACACCGTGCAGGAGGAATAAACTACTTTAATAACATCACTAGAGTAGCACATAGATAAATTGTGATACAAAACACATTGCAATCATAAAGAGATATAAATAAGCACTTCACTATGCCATTCATAACAGTGAATAAGTATTCTGTGAAATATAGCCTAAGAGACCCACACGGTGCACACACTGTCACCTTTACACACGTGGGACAAGGAGTCTCCGGAGATCACATAAGTAAAACCCACTTGACTAGCATAATGACATCTAGATTACAAGCATCATCATATGAATCTCAATCATGTAAGGCAGCTCATGAGATTATTGTATTGAAGTACATAGGAGAGAGATGAACCACATAGCTACCGGTACAGCCCCGAGCCTCGATGGAGAACTACTCGCTCCTCATGGGAGACAGCAGCGGTGATGGAGATAGCGGTGGTGTCGATGGAGAAGCCTTCCGGGGGCACTTCCCCGTCCTGGCGGCGTGCCGGAACAGAGACTCCTGTCCCCCAGATCTTGGCTTCGCGATGGCGGCGGCTCTGGAAGGTTTCTCGTACCGTGGCTTTTCCGTCTCGAGGTTTTAGGTCGAGGGGCTTCTTATAGGTGAAGAGGCGGCGTCAGAAGGTCAACGAGGCGACGACACCATAGGGGGGCGCGGGCCACCCCCAGGCCGCGCCGGCCTATGGTGCAGTGGGCTGTGGCCCCCTCGGCGACTCTCGGGTGTTACGGATGCTTCCGGGGATTCTAAGATCTTCGGCGTTGATTTCGTCCGATTCCGAGAATATTTCCTTACTAGGATTTCTGAAACCAAAAACAGCAGAAACAAAGAATCGGCCCTTCGGCATCTCGTCAATAGGTTAGTTCCGGAAAACGCATAATTATGACATAAAGTATGCATAAAACATGTAGATATCATCAATAATGTGGCATGGAACATAAGAAATTATCGATACGTCGGAGACGTATCACAACCCTGCAACCACAAAGCAAGAAGTCTCTTGTGTCCCCAACACACCTAATACACTTATCAGATGTATAGGTGCACTAGTTCGGCGAAGAGATAGTGAAATACAGGTGGTATGAATATATATGAGCAGTAGTAACGGCACCAGAAAATATCTTGCTGCTACAACTGGCGTGTGGTTGATGGTGGTAATATTGCAGACATTACATATGCAGTAGAACAGTAAACAAGCGATGATTGCAATATTTGGGAACAAGGCCTAGGGATTATACTTTCACTAGTGGACACTCTCAACATTGATCACATAATAAAACCACTCTACAATCTGTTGTTGGATGATGAACACCACTAATTGTGTAGGGCTACAAGAACCCTCAATGCCGGAGTTAACAAGCTCCACAATATTCGATATTCATATTTAAATAACCTTAGAGTGCATGATAGATCAACACAACTATACCAAGTACTAACATAGCATGCACACTGTCACCTTCATACTATGAAAGGAGAAATAGATCACATCAATACCATCATAGTAATAGTTAACTTCATAATCTACAAGAGATCATAATCATAAACTACGCCAAGTACTACATGATGCACACACTGTCACCATTACATCATGGAGGAGGAATAGAGTACTTTAATAACATTACTAGAGTAGCACATAGAATAGTGATACAAAGCACATTGCAATCATAAAGGGATATAAATAAGCACTTCACTATGCTATTCATAACAATGAATAAGTATTCTGTGAAATATAGCGTAAGAAACCCACACGGTGCACACACTATCACCTTTACACACGTGGGACAAGGAGTCTCCGGAGATCACATAAGTAAAATCCACTTGTATAGCATAACGACATCTAGATTACAAGCATCATCATATGGATCTCAATCATGTAAGGCAGCTCATGAGATCATTGTATTGAAGTACATAGGGAGAGAGATTAACCACATAGCTACCGGTACAACCCCTTAGCCTCGATGGAGAACTACTCTCTCCTCATGGGAGACAACAGCGTTGATGAAGATGGCGGTGGTGTCGATGGAGATGCCTTCCGGGGGCACTTCCCCGTCCCGGCGGCGTGCCGGAACAGAGAGTTCTGTCCCCCAGATCTTGGCTTCACGATGGCGGCGGCTCTGGAAGGTTTCTCGTACCGTGGCTTTTTCGTCTCGAAGATTTAGGTCAGGGACCTTTAAATAGGCGAAGAGGCGGAGTCAGAAGGCTGACGAGGCGGTGACACACTAGGGGGGCGCGCCCCCCTTGGGCCGCGCCGCCCTGGCGTCTGGTGGCCCTGTGGCCCCCCTCTGGTTCCTCCGGGTGTTCTGGAAGCTTCGTGGAATTTTAATACTCTGGGAGTTGATTTCGTCCAATTCCGAGAATATTTCCTTACTAGGATTTCTGAAACCAAAAACAGCAGAAAACAGGAACTGGCACTTCGGCATCTCGTCAATAGGTTAGTTCCGGAAAACGCATAAATATGATATAAAGTATGAACAAAACATGTAGGTATTGTCATAAAACAAGCATGGAACATAAGAAATTATCGATACGTCGGAGACGTATCAGCTACTATGATAGGTGTGACATAATAACCTGGCATCTGGCGGTGAAAAAGAAAATTGTCAAAACATATTAAGATGGAATCTTATTTTGAAGTCATCGTTGAGGCGAAACTAGCAGTGAAGACGGATCATCAATTGAATTAACAATTTAAATGATAATTTAATTTAAAATTCCAAATATAGAAATATTCCTTGCATACATAGAGGTGTTAGTTCCTCCGGCCGAAGGCTCACTCAATGCGTCCTAACTTTTTGGGCACGTTGCCATCGCATAATGATCGATTAATGAATCGTTATCACCCAATCAAAACTAATGACTTGAAAGAGACATTTAGAAAGAAGGAAGCAAAACTAGTATTCTGTAAAACTGAAACAATGGAAATCTAGCTTTGAAATACCAATATACTACCTCTGTTTAAGGCACAAACACATATTTTAAGGTGAACTTTGGCCCAAAAATGAGCAGTAAAATCTTGCCTATATTTTACGTAATTAGTATCGCTGGATTTTTATTTAAAATACTTTTTAATGATGCTAATTTTATATTAATAATCTTTATATAATTAGAGTAATTTTTAGCTAAAAAAAAAAAATGAGGACGCATGGAGTAGGAAAGAAGAGACCGAATGCTTGTCGCTAAGATGAGTTGAAGATGTTTTGAACGATTCTATACAACATGGAGCTGACATAGATATAGACAATAGAGAAAATGAAGGGATTAAATTATTATTGTTGAATTTGTATTAAAATAACTTTTAATGATGCTAATTTTATATCAATAATTTTAATATATTTAAAGTAATTTTTAGCTAAAGAAAAAACACGAAAAATGAGGATGCATGGAGTATATTTTTTTTTAGAGAAACAACAGATTTCTGTTGTGAGACTTTATTACTTATCAACAATAATTACATCGTTCAGAAGTTTTCTAAGAATAAAGCTAGGAGGCTCATCGACCCTATTACAAAGAAACTTTATTTGCAAAACACTCTCTAGCTAGCTCATGAGCATCTTATGTGGCTTCTCTTGGAAAATGCTTGAACTTGACACATCCTATAAAAGACACCAAATCAATACAATCTGCAAAGATAGCCGAGGCCTCGCCCCACCACACTTCGTCTCCTGAACATGCTTCAACGGTTTTAGTCGTATCCAATTCCATCGACATGTTGTTGTATCCTAGACGGCTAGCCAGGGCTAACCCCTCCCTCATCGCCAAAGCTTTAACCATCAATGCAAATGCTATACTTGTAATATAAATAGTTGATGCCGCTACAAAATTTCCCAATGTGTCCCTCAAAACGACACCCACGGATCCTGCATATTCATCAAGAAGAAACAATCCACCAATATTTGCCTTAATTTGTCTTGGATCTGGTCTCTTTCAAGACGATTTAGGGCCCATGAAGTAGGAAAGAAGAGGTCGGATGCTTGTCGCTAAGATGAGTTGAATATTTTAAACGTAATTAGTATCGTTGCCTATATCATACGTAGTTAGTATCGTTGAATTGTATTAAAACACTTTATAATAATACAAATTATATATTAACAATATTTATATATTTAAAGTAATTTTTAGCTAAAGAAAACTTAAATGAGGACGCATGGAAGTAGGAAATAAGAGGTCGGATGCTTGTCGCTAAGATGAGTTGAAGATATTTTAAACGGTTTCGTATATCATGAAGTTGGCACAAATATTGAGAAAGGAGAAGGGATTAATTATAATTTCTTACTAAAAAAGTAGAACAAAAATGCTTGTCGCTAAGATGAGTTGAAGATATTTTAAACGGTTTCGTACATCATGAAGCTGGCATAGATATTGAGAAGGGAGAAAATGAAGGGATTAATTATAGTTTCCTGCCAAAAAGTAGAATAAAAACAAAATGCTCGCTAAGATGAGTTGAAGATATTTTAAATGGTTTCGTACATCACGAACCTGGCATAGATATTGAGAAGAGAGAAAATAAAGGGATTAATTATAGTTTCCTGCTAAAAAGTGAACAAAAATAATTTCCTGCTAAAAAAGTAGAACAAAAATGAAATGCTCTCGTTGAGAGTTGAACTCAAGACCTCCCGCTTACTAAACGGGTGCTCTAACCAACTGAGCTACGAGAGCTGCTATGATATAAATTTGCTTACAGTTGATAAAAACTAATAATACAAATTATTCCGGCTTTTGCCGTCTTGCACACACTCCTCTGTACTCCGCGGACGACAGCAACCGAAGATCCCCAAAATGGACGCCTCCGTCGTCGCCATCGCCGGCGATGGAGACGAGGTCGACCGCCGCCGACCCCTCCTCGCACCCACCAACGAGATTCACCCCTACCCCGAACCCCCCTTACCGCCGCAGCCGCCAGGGACGGACGCGAAGCCCGAGCAGCAGAAGCCGCAGCGGGTGGTCTCGCTCGACGTGTTCCGCGGCCTCACCGTCGCCGTCAGTAGAATCCTAGCCTCCTCCTACAGCTTTTGTCTCCGTCTCTTCGAGCTTTCGCGCCAATCGTGATTGGTGCTGTTTGCACTTGCGCAGATGATGATACTCGTGGACGACGCCGGCGGGGCGTGGCCGGGGATAAACCACGCGCCGTGGTTAGGGGTGACCGTGGCGGACTTCGTCATGCCCGCCTTCCTCTTCATCATCGGCGTCTCCGCGGCCCTCGTCTTCAAGGTATACCGAAAATCTCTGCGACGATCTACAGAATTTGGCATGCTTCAGAATCCAAAATAGTGTTTCTAGCTCTTGGTCATGCCCACAATTAGGAACTTATTTTACGCTGCTTGGAAATTCATATGGTCAAATGGCACCCGTGAGATACTTAAGGTGTCGGATGATATTAGATTAAAAATATGATGAATGATTAGATTGTTAACTGAAATAGGAACAGTTGTCCCTTGTGCTGCAATTCCCTCATACAGTCATACCTTGGAATGTGAGAACCCATCTATGGTGGAGGGCAGATACAAATCATGATTAAGAAACAAAGCTACATCAGTGGTCAACTGGCTCAGTAGTCGAAGAAATAGCATGGCTGGTTGAAGATGTACGCAGCAGTTGAAGAAACAGTAAGGCGGTAAATTTGTGTTAAACTACAAACCTATAAGTAACCTGGCACACTATATTGTTCTCTATGAAATTACGATTATCGTATAATGAAATGTATAACCCAAGAAATTATGTGGAAACAATGCAATAAGTCAATTTACGTATAGGATCTGTAATTGGTCTTACTGAATTTCTTGAACCAGCGGTTTTGTTGACCCTTGAATACAATATGGTCCCTACTTGCAATGCGCAGAACAATACTGCCAGTTTATAACGACATTATATTTGATGAAGACCAATGCGTTCTACTAATCTTTATTGGAACAAGTACATGACATAAGCGGACAAGGAATATGATGAAGAGAATGGTAACGAATCAGGGTTACAGCAATTACTGACTGATACTCCCTCCATCCCAAAACATAAGGCACACTTTTTTTGCACGGTCTTTGATGCACAACTTTGACCATTAGTATGTACAAAATTATACTGTTCCAGAATGTATAAATGATGTTGTTGCATTCATCTTGGAAATCTCTTCCATTTCATATATATTTATATAAATTTTTGGGACATGTTATAAGCACAAACTGTAGTCAAAGTTACAAGTTGTCGAACAGCGAAATATAAGGGCGTTTTGGAGATGAAATGTTGAACAGCAAAATTAAAAGTTGTAAACATTTCCAAAATAAACTTACCCATCGAATCTTGCTACCAGTCCCCACCAAAATTTTCTGAACCTTCCCATTCCCAGGTTCTGTGGCAGCTATTTTTTGTCGTCAGATGCTATGGTTTAATGGTGGGAAACTATGAATTAATGGTTCGTCGTAATATCTGCAGTAGTGAGATAGGTCATATTCATATGGCCAATAGATTGTCATAAACCACCATAACACAATCTAAATTTGTTGAAAATCTTCATTCCTAGGTTCTTCACCAACCATTCCATCATCAGATATCCAGGATTTTATAGCGGGGTATACACAAAGGAGATATTCCTTGGTGTATGCTCTTTGCTGATGATGTGATGCTAGTAGATGAAACCAGGGTCGGCGTAAATAGGGAGTTAGAGCTATGGAGGCAGACTTTGGAATCCGAGGGGTTTAGATTTAGTAGGACCAAGACCGAGTACATGAGATGCGACTTCAGTGGTGTTGGTTTCCTTATGTGGTTTCTACTGGTTTTCATATCTAACCTAGCCCAACTTGTTTGTGAAAAAGGCTTTGATGTTGATGTTGTTGTGCTTTAAACGTTAAACTATGTTATGGCATTTACACCTGAGACTGGACACTTCAGTTGCTAAGAACAAATTTAGTCCCTCTGTCTGTTATGCTCGGCTCCTTAGGATACATCTGATTTGTATATCTTCCCCTGGATGTTCTTACTCATTCTGCAATTTGACCACTGCCCAACTTTTGTTAGAATAACATCTGACAATATTGATGGTGCACTACAGAAAACACCAAACAAGATAGCGACATCTAAGAAGGCTGCATATAGGGCTATCAAGCTTTTCATCTTGGGCATAATTTTGCAAGGTTATACTTATCCCTATTACTTTGCCAGCCAGACTGTGATCATTTAACCCCATGTTATGTCATTTATTTGGGCTGTAGTTTTATGTTTTTATATTATTTCTTTTAATTGTAGGAGGATACATTCATGGACGACACAATTTAACTTATGGCGTTGATTTGGATCATATTCGATGGCTAGGTGTGTTACAGGTAATGTATATACTACATCTTTTTTCCCACATTTCTATTCTTTTATTTCTGTTTAATGCTATTTCAACATCTTTACTTGTTATTTTTTCATAGAGAATAGCTATTGGGTACTTTCTAGCAGCAATAGCTGAGATTTGGCTCGTGAACAATACTTTGGTGGATTCACCAGTATCATACATGAAGAAATACTACATGGAGTGGTTAGTCAATAAAGGCAAAATTTTACTATGGAAATATTCATTTTTGTAGTCCTTGAATTCCTCTTGTGTTGGTACTGAGTATTTTGTACATGTCAACAAGGGTTACATTTTATTATGGAAATATTCATTTTTGTAGTCTTTAAATTCCTCTTGAGTCGGTAGTAAGTAGTTTGGGCGTATGTAATCCAATCCTTTTGCTTGCGCTCTAGATGTCCTGTGATTTCCATAAATTGAGCTCCACCTACACATAACTTTTTCAATGTTTTTTTTTTGAGGCAGTGTAATATTTTTAGTGGCAAAAATAAGATGTTTAGTTGTCTATTTCAGAACGTTGTCTTCATATTTTATAAGGCCCTTTATATGGATTTTTTCTCAAAAGCAGGAACCAGAAGGCCCTTTATTTGAAATTTTGGCTCCTTTGTTCTGTCTGTTGAACTTCTAGATGTGGTTACATAACTCATTGCTGTATACTAATGAAATATACAAATTTAGTAGTATGGGTGTACTTCAGAGATCAGTTATGTAGATTATTAAGAATTATTTTAACACAAAACACTGCACATGTATCTGTACCAGTACTTACATCTGTTTATCTTCTGAAGGATCATGGCCATAATGATTTCAGCTCTTTATATCGGCTTAGTATTTGGCCTTTATGTTTCAAATTGGGAATTTAAAGTTCAAACTAGCAATTCAACCTTTTCAAATCCAAGCAATGAAGTAGGATTCAAAACGGTAAGATGATAACCCTCTACTAATACCTAATTACCTTGTTGTATGATCTCAAGGCTTTAAGAACATGACAATTGTTTATATGTGCTACATGTTTGAACAGATGACACTTCTCAAACACTATTGCCGTACATTTTTTCTCACTTGGTGTATCTCCACTAAATATGCTTTGACAGAACCGATTTTCTTTGTAATTAAAATTGAAAGCTTTTAATATGATTTCAAGATTCAGATCGCAGCATTCATCATCTTGTCCACATTGTTTTGTTCTTGCATTTTCCATGGAATTGGTACTGTAGGAAACAAATTCTGAACCTTGCCCCCATTCTTCCCGCACCTACACTTAAACTGAGGGTATAATCAAAAAAGAGTTTCTCAGATGGTTACAATGGGGAACCAGGAATTCAATTTTGATTCTTTTCCCAAATTAATAAATGTCAACTGCCTTTCTAAGTCCGTTCCTACCAGCATTTATGGGAGCTTACCAGTTACTGGTGGGATTTGAAACCCTGATACTGACAAGTGTTTACAATTTCTCTCCCTGTTGGTGCCTTTAGAACACCTTTAAATTACTTTTTAACAAGTAATCATCATATCTATTTTGTTCACTTCTTTTGTCAACTTGCAGATCCACTGTGACGTTAGAGGTAGTCTTGGACCCCCTTGCAATGCAGTTGGCTTCGTTGATCGATTTTTGCTCGGTGAAAATCACCTGTACAAGAACCCTGTCTACAAAAGGACTAAGGTTATTGTTCAAGACATAGTCTGCTACTGTTTTGTTCTCCATGACTTCAACACCAAAGAGTAAGGCAACTTCTCTATATGATACAACATATCTTAATGGTCAATTTTTTTTTTCATTCATCCATAGGAATGCAGCGTTAACTCCCCTGATTATGGACCACTTCCTCCAAATGCCCCAGACTGGTGTCTTGCTCCATTTGATCCTGAGGGTTTACTAAGGTAGTTATATATATCGTTTATTTCCCAATTAATTGCCAACTGAATGCCTATTCATACCATACTTGTTTATTGTTCCACCCAGTGTTAACCCAATAGGAGTATTGACATGTCTTGTAGAAAATTTGAACATAACCCCCCTCACCGCCTTTCCCTTTTGGTTTTACAGTACGTTGATGGCTGCAGTGAGTTGCTTTGTTGGGTTGCATTTCGGGCATGTTTTGATTCATTGCAAGGTACACTGCAAGAAATGTGTTGCATCTTGAACCATTTGACTGTCTGTTCGAACCGAACATTTCGAAACTTCCATAACCTTGCTTTTGCTGCAGAATCATTCACAGCGAATGATGTCATGGCTGGTGGCTTCAACAGTGTTAACAGTCTCAGGGTTTTTACTACAACTATTAGGTAACACAACATTCTGCAAGAGCGCAACATGCAACAGTTCATGATTTGAGTTAGACGTTCTGCTTGTTGGTTTGTAGGTATGCCTTTCAGCAAACCTCTCTATACAGTGAGCTACATGTTGCTCAGTGGTGGAGTGTCTGGATTCCTTCTGTTGGTGCTGTACTACGTAGTAAGTTCAGTATTCTTTGGTTCTGACTGTTGTTTGTAACGTTGTTACTATAGGTCAGTTCCGGAACCACTAAAAGAATAGTACGTTCGTCCTGATATCACCTTATTTCTGTAACACCTCCGACAGTCGCTGCCCATCCTAATCCAAGAAACTAGAGTACTAGACTGTCATGAATGCAGTTTCTGCTGCTGCTTCTGCTGCTGTCTGAGAGCCTGTATGTCATGCAGGTCGATGTTATGCATATCAAGAAGCCATTAGTTCTGTTCCAGTGGATGGGCATGAATGCGCTTATAGTCTATGTCCTGGCAGCTTGCGAGCTCTTCCCTACACTTATTCAGGGATTCTACTGGCGGTCGCCTGAGAACAACCTGGTACGTGTTTTCTGCATCTCTCCATCACCTGCCATATTTTTTGTAGATTATGTATAGAGCTCATAACAAGTTGTCGCGCACACAAAGTATCATGCTGCTCACATGTTTTATCGGCTTGGAAAATTATCCGCCGAAGCTGTTACCCCTGACTGAGAACCCCGTGATAGAAAATAAAAACCTTTCAGGTGGATGCAACCGAGTCTCTGCTCCAGATCATCTTCCATTCGGAACGTTTGGGAACACTGTCGTTCGTCCTTGTGGAGATAATTTTCTGGTGTCTGGCCGCCTGCTTCCTCCACATGAAAGGCATATACCTGAAACTGTAGACACATTTACGCCCTTGTGTAATATTGGATTGACACCCCCTTCCGCCCTTTGACCTAGTGTTGATTGAGCTACTGGTTCATAAAATTAATGTGTTTGAACATGGTCCATTGTATGATGCAAGTGGAATCCCACCAAGATCCCACTTATACTTCATTTTGTGATTTCTGCAGTTCAAATTGTGGCCAAAATTTTGAACTAGAAATCACAAAATGAAGTATAAGTGAGATTTTCGCGGGATCCCACTTGACACCTTAGTTGTATCGCATTTGTACATAGGAAGTTGTCAATGATGGGCAAGTTTGGTTGGTTGCTCCACAGTTTTCCATGTCGGTTAACCAAATCATGAATGAATCAAAACTGTAGAGTTAGCCAAATCGTCTGGAAGAAAAAGGCAAGAGTTGCCAAATCAAGTTCACTTGAAAAACGGGAAATCACATAGTTTTGAGATGTACTAGCGAGTCGGATGTGTATTCATAGGTTCTCTGCAGGAGCGAGATGACCGTTTGAGCGAGGTGCTCCTGCGAGGCGGCCGTTCGACGCGGCGGTGCGCCGCCACCGCCGTCCACCTGCTCCGGCGGACGCCCTAGCCCTTCCTCCAGACCTCTACACCCTCCTCCTCCACCTTCATCCATCTCCTCCACCTTCATCCATCCCACCGGGGTTTACTCCAGCCTTCCTAGGAACTTCGTCGCTCCCACCTTCAAGAGCTGCTGCAAGATCTGCATCTTCGACGACCCTCTCGCCTGCCTTTCTGCCGCCGGCGGGCGATGGCAGGCCACCCTCCACGCTTCAGGGTACGGTCGCTCCGGGGCCTCCTCTCGACGAGCCATCGCCGGAAGAGTGCGAGGCGATCTGCGCTTCGCTCGCGGCGTGGCGCCGTGCGGCCTCTCCGCCTCTGTCCGCCTCGCCCAAGGTTCCGGTGGGCATCCTTCGTGAGCCCACGGCGCCTGGCGCTCCGCTCCGTCGCCGCGCCAGAAAGGCCGTCCGCTTCTTTCTGCCGGCCTCGACGTCCTCAAACCTCGAAGGGGCTCACGCGGGCCCGCGCCTTCGCATCGGTTCGGCTTCATCGGGCCTGGGCCCTGCTGCCGTCGCCTCGGAAGATGGATGGATGACTGTTATGTCTCGCAGCGACAGACTCGCAACTCGAAGGGCATGTGCGTCGTTCGAGGCCGGCCGCCGCCGCCTCCTCTCCCCCACCCGATGCAGCGCCCCCTCGTCTCCCTCCTCGTCTACTAAAGGCTCAAAGGCATGCTTCCGCTGCAGCTCTCCAGATCACTTGGTCGCCTCCTGCTCCAAGCCTCGTTACCGCAAGCCACACCCTCGGTCGCCGTCTCCAAGCTTTTCGGTACCGCGTCGGAAGGGCGCCCCTGCCCCGACGACCATGTCGTTCCTGGGCCACCCCACCACGCGTGATGAAGAAGACTCATGCTACATCGCCACTTCGTACGACCTGGACCGCGAGCGGCTTGACTGGGAGCATACTGCCATTGTTGCTTGGGTGATCTCCGCTCCGTCGGGGATGGACCGAACCGACGTCGACGACGCCTTCCGACGCAAATTCCGTCTCCACGAGTCAGAGCTGTTGGTCAGCGCCCACTACCCGGAGCAGTTCCTCGTCAAGTTCGCCACCGCCGAGCTCCGCAACGAGGTCATGCGGACGGACCGCTGCTGTTTCAAGATGGACGGCCTCGACATCCACTTCCGGCCATGGCGCGCAGTCTCCCACGCCTACAACGCCGACCTCCACTTCCGCGTCCATGTGGTCGTCGATGGGCTCCCTCCGTTCGCGTGGAGACTGGAGGTGGTGGATCTGCTCGTGGGCCGCAAATGTGCGGTGCAGCGCTTTGATGAGGGCTTCACCACCATGGAAGACACCTCCTCTTTTGGCGTTTGGCGTTTGGACGGCATCCCCTCACCGGATTCCGAAGATCCTATGGTGCACGCTGGTCAACAAAGGGGCGGGCGACCTCTCGTCCGGTGTTCCCTTCTTTTGGACTTCTTCAAATTGACATGTTTATTGCGCAAAGTCTACAACACCCCTAGGCATGAATTGTGTCATGTTGTTAAAAAAAAAGTTGTGTCATGTTTTTTAACTGATAAAATCCCATCGTTACTAGCATACAAGCATGCACTCTTCGAGCTGAATACTCGCAAAACAACTATTTGTTCATGCATTGATCATCTGAAAATAATACAAATTCATGAAAGCATAATTCTGTTGAAAAAAGAGTTATGCTTCATGCACCGTCATACTTTGTACTGTCTATCATGGACATGTCAGAAATAAGAAAGAGGTAAAAAACTCTGTCTCATTTCCAGTGTCTGTCATACATGGTCTGTAACATCGATGGGAACGGAAAGGTGTACTTGGTCGGGGATGAGGTTGAGCTCCACGGCGGCGAGATGAACGTTCCGGTGACGAGGTGGAGCTCCATGGCGAGGGCGGCGCTCCTAGATCGAACTGCGGAGCTGTCAACCGGCGGCGGTAGATCGAAGATCTTCCCTCGCAGCGTCGCCGGTTCGTGTCCAGTCGCGGGGGCGGTAGCGGATGCGAGGCGCCGGCGGGCTAGGCGCTACGGCGCCGGCGAGATAGGAGGTGGCGGCGCTGGGCTATCTGCTCGCTCGATCTGGTGTCATGCGGCAGTTCTTTTCCTTTTTGCTTTTTTTTTTCTTCTATTCTTTGGTTGAAACGTTTCCTCTGGACTGGTGGAGTGGCATGTTGCGGTAAATAGAACTGATCTATAGGGGTGGGTTCACGTACCGGTTCGGTTTCATGACGCAGAAGCTCGGGAAACTGCTCACTCCCAGTTTCTGAAATTACACTATGAGTTGGCGGAAATAAGCCTAGGTTAAGCTGGACAGTTCTTTTGAGCTTCACCGATTTGACACCTAGAAGCAGCTCTAGAAGCTCAAAAGAAATGGCCCGAAAACCGGCTCGGAGTCGGTTCAATGGCCGTGAAGCGACAGCAAGTACCGAGTCAGTATTGTGGATAAGGACGGCCTGAAATTCTCAATTCAAACGTTCAAACGCGGCAGTGAAAATGTCAGCAGTCGTTGATACAGTTAATTTTCTCCTCATGCATGTAGAAATCCGTGACACAAACGCAGATCACCAACTGGAAATTGACTCCATAGAGAATATGTGGAGGCTCAAAGGAGAGTCATCGTTTTTGTTGAAATGTTTTGTATTGTTCAATGTTTCTTTTAAAGCTAGGATTCTATTCGTAAAAAAAAAGTGATGGCGGCTTGATCAAATTGAATTTCAAATTATTTAATTTTTTATTGTTTTATTTCCATTTACAAACAATATTGTAAAATGATTTATATGTGTGCTTAAATTGGTTTTGGGTTAGAAATTGCAAAAAGGATAAATAAAAAATTGTATGGCGATGCGTTTGAACGGCGTAACTGAGAATAGACGCGCACCAAAATCGAAATACGGCAACATAAGGCTTTCCCCCATATGATCGGTCAGACACTTCTGCTCAACATCTTGGGACGCGAGAGCGGAGCATATGCTCCCGGTTTTTAAATTTTGTTTTAAATACATATTTAAAATATTGAAAAATTTAGATACAAAATTTAATAGGTACATCTCGAAATTCTACACACTTACAAAGTCGTTTCACGGAAAATCAACATTTTTAGTGTCATGCATAAAAAAGACAAATTTTGGTGTAAAGAAGGGTTGTCTATTTTTGTCCTTTTCACACAAGTTATAAAAAATGTCGTTTTTTTCGCAAAACTTGATGTGCTCACATAGAATGTCGATATGTAAGCGCGAAAATTTTAGTTCGATTTTTTTTAATATTTCTAAATGTTTTTTCCGGTGACAGGAGCATATCCTTCCATGTGCCGAATTGAATTTCTGCTCTAACTTTGTCAAAATGACCCGGCGTGCTATTGCGATTTGAGAATTTTTGGGCTGAGACTCGGAACAACACAACATGAGGGCATTTTCAGCCTGCTAAACACATTTTTCATGTCCTGTATCCGCCATTTTGCGAGGGGGTATGCTTGCGAGGGGTATGCTAGAGATGCTATTAGGCGTGAGAGAACGGAAGAAATTTGTATGACGCCTACCAAACGAGCTTGAATTCTTTTTTTTTTGGAGAAGACAACCGCCGCCAATGTAATTTTTTTTTAGCCATCTCTACTTCAGCCTCTGCCATAGATTGGTCCTCCTCCTCTGGCCGACTTCGCCGGTGTCGGGGGAGCGGGGAACCCGATCTATGCATGAAGTTTTAAATAAAAGTAGCATTTGTTACTGTTAGGGTTTGGTAGCCATCTTCTTGTTGGTTTCCCCGTAATAGAGATGGTATTGTTTGCAATAAGTGATGATATCTTCTTCCATCGTCAATGGTGGTGTTGAAAGATTACAACTTTCTAGGTATGGCATTCAGATATTGCTTCGCCAGATCGATTTTGGATTTTTTTCTCATGGTTAGCGCGAGGTGGATTATCCTTGCAGTTTTTGTCCCGGCTGCTTCGTCCTCGACAATGCTCGACAATGGTGATTCGTACTCTCGACTCTCTAGCGATGTCGATAAGGCTGGTCGGTTGTTATTCCCTGACATACTGATGTTGGTACTCTTGGCGATGTTGTTGATTACTTTAATGGTTGCGCGCATGCACACAACCTTAGCATTGCGGCTCAAATTAAAATTACCTGAGAACCTTTGTCGGTATTTACAAATCTATGAGTTGTTATTTATCTTTGGCTGACTTCAGAAAAATATAAGATTGTATCTTGAAAGACGAAAAAGTTTGAAAATCTATGTAAGTAGTATTTTTTAGACTTTATTTTGTAAGGCGTTGGAGACAGCTTTTAGAGTTTAAATATATGTGATATTGATTGTAAAAAGAAAGGTTGTATGACGCCTCAAATACTGATGAAGTGTCATTCGTGTTTCTGAGCTTTCACCGAAACGACCCTTCATGCTATTACTGTGAGTTGGGACCTTCTGCTCTGAGGCTGGGAACACCGACGACAGAAAAAGCTTCTCCCCTCCTCGCTTCCACTTCGACTCTTTCCCGGCTCCCCCGCCTCCAAGAACCAGCCAATCCCAGCACCACCTCGTGCCGCTGCCCCGTGCGGATGGTGGGCGGAAGCGGCGAGGGGGCGGCAATGTCGTCGCCTGGCTCCTCCCCCGGCGGCGGCAGCGGCGGCGGTGCAAAGCGCGGTAGGGATCCGGAAGAGGACGTGTACGTCGACAACCTCAACTCCCACAAGCGGTACCTCAGCGAGGTGGGTCTCCCTTCAGTCTCCACGGCCGTCCGGTTCTTGGTTTGGGCTCGAATTGGTCGGGGGAAACGGCTTCCCTGTTTCAGATTCCAGGCGGTTTCTCGCTTCCTCGAATACGGGCAGAGCGAGTTCTTCCTTGATCCGTGATTCTTCCAGTAGGGGAGAGATAGGCTTCCTTGATTTGTCGATTAGTGATCTCTAACTCTGCTTCGTTTTCCAAATTTTGTGTGCTATCCACTTGTTTCCCCCTTTCTGCATCTTCCAATTTATTCAACAGTCTCTCTATTTTCCCCTGAATATTATTGCTCTATCCGCTGACCATTGGGTGTGCTACTGCAGATAATGGCGTCCAGCCTGAATGGACTGTCTGTTGGGGATTCGCTCCCTGACAATATCATGGAGTCCCCTGCCAGGTCGGAGAGCCCCTCCTGCGTCAGGTTTGCGTGCTCTAATTCAGTGCACATTTCCTGGCAACACTTCATCCATGATTGTTCATGTCTGATCACTTGTTCAAAAGAGGGTTTCGGAAGATAGAGATGCCATGTTAACCCTTTCAAACTCATATACTTCAGTAGGATTTGCGTTATTCACCAAATTCAATAGACTCTTAATGTAATATATGTGAGAGGAGGAACAACATATATTTGCTGATCCATATTTATTTCAGTTATAGTATGCTTATGATCTGCCAAGAAAAAGAAATATATATTGTTCCGTCTTATCCATAAACTTCTACTCCCTCTGATCGATATTTACTGTCGCAAATATGGATGTATCTACACACATTTTACTTCTAGATACATCCATATTAGAGACGAATAATATGGATCGGATGGAGTATATAGGATTGTAAACACCCTAATTTCCTATTTAATCTTTGGAGAAATGTGGTCGATTTGATTGGACTTATGGCAACAGCGGATATCAGTGTCACCTAATTTCTAATATTTTCAGTAATTGCTGGACCCCCCCTAAAAAGTGATTTGGAGATAGTTGCTTCATTGTTGTTCCTATTAAATTTAGAATATTAGGGATGTCATTGCCTAGCTTGTCTGAAAGTAGGAATAGTTTAGTTTGTCAGGATTCCTTACGAACTTCATGCTTATTTTCTTGCTATGAAGTATCTAGGGATTATATTAGAAAGTGTAAAGGTGTGTTGGTTCTAACGGTTCTGTAATACACATCATGAACAGTGAATAATGTGGACAAAGTCTTCCATCTCTATACTTTATGAGTTATCTAGAGCTTCTGGACATGATCTGATCCTACATTTGATTGCTTCAATGATTGCATCCACATGAAAGCATTGAACTTGTCGAATCATTATAAGCATGTTATAGAACATGTCAAGCTTGCATGATATAGTATAATTAAGAATATTACTTAAGGATGCCTAGGAAAGTTGTTGTCCACGATGTCTTCTCGCTAGTTGGTTATGCGTGTAGTAACCGTGGTCGTAAGCACTTTGTTTGATGTTAAAATACCTAATACAACTATATTTGTTTCGTTTGTCTGGATACACTTGGTACCTTCAAAGATCACATGTTATTTTGTTATTTTTTGCCAGACCTTGTCCTTTTTTGATTTCATCTTTTTGTATCTCATACAATTGGTTTCATGCTTACTCAGTTGGTATAGTACTACTGCTTCTCAGCAATCGTATTATAGTGTACTCATGGTACACATGTCAATGTATCTTCGTATTTCTCTCTTTCAGGGACGAAATGATCTCCCAATACTCACCAATGTCCGAAGACTCGGATGACTACCGGTACTACGACACACAATTAAACCCTAATGGGAGTCAAGGCGATGCAATGGTCAGCCCTTCAACTAGTCCAATGTCATCTCCTCACCGGTTCCAGAAGCCACAAGCTGGTTTCCTACCATCAACCCCACCATACTCTCTCCCTAGCTGCTCTCTCTCATCCGTGGCCTGCTCTCACCCTCGCCGTGGCTCTGAAAACGAAGGCCGGTTCCCATCTTCCCCAAATGACATGTGCCACGGTGCAGACCTCAGACGAACAGCGCTCCTGAGGTCGGTGCATATGAGGGTGCATGGTCCCCACGCATATGATATGTCGTTCAGCGGCCGACAAGAGCAAGAACATGTCCATGAGCATGAAGATGAACATGGTCATGGACATCACGTTCATGTGCATGAAGATGAACATGGTCATGAACATCTGGAGGATTTGGACAGGTCAGACAGATCATCTTGCAGGAAATCAATCGACCATGAAGCTACTGGCTACCAGGGTGCTGAAAACAGCTACGGGCGACAGGAGCACGATATAGATTACATTGACCGCTGCACATCTGATGATGTCCTGAATAGTCTCAAGTTCAAGGAAGATGGTACCCAAGGTAATTCTGATGCCAGCATGGATAAAAATAGATAGATATCACTTATCAGGGGCGTAAACACTGCGCTATTGTCTTGTTAATTAGGGGCTATGTGAGATTGCGTCTCATGCTTGTTGTAATTTCCTATGCTTTTAGATTCGTTGTAATCTGACTTCTTGGCCTAATGGTGAAATTGTAACATTTACATGTATTGGTGGCCAGCTTTATTGCTGAGCCTCGTAAGAGCATCTCCCCCAAATAGGCGCTGGCAGGGGCGCCGACACCTCCGTTTGGGGGGCACCAGCACTGCATCCTCTATTTGTGTGAGCTGTTCCCAAAACGACGGCCCCGATAGATGTTTTGAATTAAATTCGTAAATAAATGCATAGAAAATTGAATAAGAAATATTTTATTCCACAAACTAATACGTAATTGGAAACATGGTTTACATGAAGATATAATTTGGAACATGATTTTTCATAAACTAATACATAGTTTGAACCATGATTGGCACAAATATAAAACGTTGCAAAAAAAACTAAACCTAACTAGGCCGGTCATCGCAGGTTTCGGGTGAACTTTCGGGTGTTCACTGCGAAGAAAGAACAATGCACACCCAGTCACCTAAACTGGAAAACTGGAAAATCCAGCTGGCGAGGGTGCCCCTGTTGGTTCTTTCGATGAAGAACATCCGAAAACATGCGAGCCGATATTCGCTGCGAAGAAACAACACTCATCAGTCGTCCTCCTCGGCGCTGTCGATGTGGTAGTTCCGGTGGCAACGCGTGTCGTCGAACACCTTGACGCTCATGTTCCTGTCGCCGAAGTAGGAGAACACGAGCACGAAGCCGGCTTGGAGGCTGTGGTGGCGCGCGAACTTCTTGCAGCCGATGTGGAGGTACATCTTGCCGCGCGCGTCGTAGATCACGTCCACGATCCACCGGTAGTAGCCGCACGAATCCTCCCGCAGATGCAGCGTGCCCGGGCGGTCGTCGCCGGCAACGAAGTCGGCGAAGGTGTCCGGCAGCCTCTGGATGCCGCGCGGGTCGCCCTTGAGGACGAGGACGAACTCGAACAGCACGGGCCCCTCCTCGTCCATCTCCGACGATGAAGACGATGGCGCCGCAGGCGACGGAGTGTGTGCACCTCTGCCGCGGCCACGGCCACGACCACGGCCGCGACCTCGATCTCGACCTCGACCAGACATGGCGTCGTCTTTTCAGATGGTGGCGGCTAGGGTTGGGGAGAGAGGCGCTAGGGTTTGTGTGTGAGAGGCACGATGAGAGGCGGCCCTTTTATATGCCGGAGGGAGGCGGGGGAGCGGGGGAGCGGTGTCGCTCATTAAGGGCGACACGAAGAGCAAGGCGCGCCCGACGGTATGGTTCGCTGCGTGTCTGCAGCAACTGCATCGCCGCTGCGCCCCAATTAACTCCCGTCGCGAGGTAGGCGACAGTTAGGTTAAAATTGAATGAGCCGCTGACGCGTCGGCCCCGCCACTCCCCGCTGGCGTCGACTTTTGGGATGTGTGGTTGACAGGTGGCTCCCACGCCCAAAACATTCAGCCTCACGAGGCGCCGGCACGCCCCATTCACACGGGGTTGCCGGTGATTTTGTTGGGCTCGAAAAATGGCCGGCGTCGTATGGGGCCCGTCGGTGCGAGCCCGAAACGCCAGTGGAGATGCTCTAACACCAATAAACTGTTGACACAAAGTCAGAGAGATTAAAACCAAAACCCTTCACTAGCTCCAGCCGGTACGGGTACAGAGGTACAGCTCGATGTCATCACTAGATTCTACAAAGCGATAATCCTCATCCGAGGTAAAATTTGCATGCTACCACTTTCCCTTCTCGTGCTTAATGGAAATCGTGTGGTCCATCTAAACAAAGTCTTAACACTGAAGCACAAGACTGATGCATATGCACTTATGCAGCATGGACTGTATTGTGAACGCAAGATCCAAAAAAAAGTCAACACTTAGCACAAGGCTTATGCCTATGCAGTATGCACTGCATTGTGGACAAGACAAAAATTTCTCATTTAAGAGATAAGAACAATGCAAAATAGGCCATATTATAACTGAAATGTCAACTTTATTGTATCACAAAACAAATGTCATCATAACATGGTTACAAGAACTTTGTCTGTTCTTAAGTAAACTCTTTTGAGTGCTAACTCAATCCCATAAAAATAAATGGCAGAGAAAAAAGAGATTGCATGTTGTTCAACAGTATCCTATCACCGCTAAACTTCCGTTGCCACCTCTCTGATCTACCGTCTTTTTTGGGTTCCTCTTGTGGCAGGTGGGAGTTGCACTACTGACTATACCCCATATGGCAGGGCGCACGTGGATCATCCCCACTAAGAGGAGAAGATTGAGAGGATGTTCTTCTTGATGGCAAATTCATCAGCTTTGGAAGGACTGATCGAGGACTGTCATGTTATGAAATCAGGAATTAGTTCATAGATTCAGTAGATTAAGTATAATATGTTAACAGTAGACTTTTTGTTGCTCACCTTCTCCAATATGCGATGAAGCCTCTCAGTTTCCTTCTTCGTATAGTCGGAGCCTTTCTGCAGAATCTTCTTTGCAATGTTCACATAGATCTTTCCATGCCTGGTTTAGAAAACATGATTGTGAAGTTATGAACAGGCAATGACATTGCTTGAATAATAAGATTAGAATTTGCAAACAGTTTGATAACTTGTAAATAGTAGAGGAGAGGTGGAAGTTAGTACTTGGCAGCAGAACCACTGAGCTTTGCAGCCTCCTCTTCCAGTTTAGAGAGGGCTTCCTTCCGCTTGTCATCTGCAGCATTGTGGAAATCCTTGACTAGAGATTCCAAACTTGCCACAAGCCCAGCCTACAAGAAACCAACAGCTTCTGATCAGATTACAAATTCATAAAACTTAATTTCCTAGGGTGCTTTTATGTGTAACCAACCTCTGAAGTAAGTTGACCCTTTGAATCACGGCTAGTTCCACTTTTCTCATTGATGAACTTGACAAAGGCATCCAAGTCCCGACCGCCCTCATACTCTTCACCAGCTTTGCTGCTCTTCGGGAAGAACTTCAAAGTGGGAAAACCAGAAACTCCATACCTGAAAGTGATATACATGATTTAAACTCCTCTATGTACAAGGTGTTAAATATCATAAAAAAACAAAATCATCAGGATAATACATGTATAAGATTTAACACAGCTAGGTACGCAAACACCACTTTTCCTCAGAAAGAACTGTATGAACGTAATATAAAATAAAGAGTGCATACTTCTCAGCCAATTTTGTGTATTTGTCAGCATCAAGATTGGCAATCACAACACCCTCATCATGCTTGAAAACAGAAGCCACCTTCTCATATATCTAAGTAATCACAAACTTGAGTTAGTAAATTAGAAAATGAAGATACGTGTCACTTCTTGTAACAGAAAACTCTGCTGTTCTGGAAGTTTCCAAGTTAGTGAGATCTACTACTAACCGGAGCAAGACTCTTGCAGTGACCACACCTGTAAAGAAAAAAGGACATCCCATCAAATTATGTTTCTTACAAGCAGCATAGGTCTTGGTGCATAGCAAGCTGATGACAATAACCTACCATGGGGCATAGAACTCAACAAGGACATCTTTGGTTTCATCAAGGACAACCGAGTCAAAGGTGTCCTCAGACAGAATCACCACACTTGAAGGAGTTGCTGCTATCTTTACATTGGTGGCTGACAGACAGGTGGCAGAAAGATTAGAAACTATGTTACCACTCATGGTTCGAAAAAATTTATTTTACCGCTATGAAAGTTATGATGCAAGGTTGGTTTGCTAATGACTTATTCATCCACTAATAGCACCCAACATGATTCAAATCAAAAATGAGAGATGCGAATATATATACATATAACCATGCTACACAAGTAACTCTGGCAGCTTTGTGGTAATAACCAAAGATGAATGGTACCCACAGCACATCTGCACATTTAAGTGACAAGGACCAAAGGCTCATCGGAAGTAACTCCACACTGCTACAAAGCTAATTGTCTAATTTAATACTTATGTGCTGCTTATAGCTACCGATGTAGTATTCCTTGTGGTGAAAACTTAAATGCTCTACATTGTTTGTTAACTGGTCATAAAGAGCCCAACTGATTTGATACCCACCAAGACAGCATTGTTGCAAAATGAGTTAAACACAAGTTTACCTGCTTCAGAGTTAACATATTCCGCAAGGGCTTCAGCGGTACGTTGACCTTCATACCTAAACAATGAGTTCAACATTAAGTTTACAGATTTTATCTTACACAAGAATTCATCGCCAATTAATCAGCAATAAAGTATATATTCTCACTTCTTAGGCTCCAAGGAACCTTTGGGAAACCATTGGATTGTTGGGTAGCCAGAAACTCCGTACTTGCTGCACACACTCTTGTGCTCATCGCAGTCAACCTGGACAGAGGGAACTTAGTAAATTGACCATAGAGGACATTATGCAATTCAGAGGCTGATAACAGTATGTTACACAATTGTTTGCAAAAACTGATTTTAGTTTTCATGTACCAAAAATTTCCAAAAGCACGAGTTACCTTCGCAATCAAGACTGATTTAGCTTTCTTAAAACTTGCAGCAAGCTGCTCGTATTCTGGAGCAAGCTTCTTGCAGTGTCCACACCTATAAAACAGAAAACAATCATCAATTAATGAACCAAAGAGCCATCCTCAGAAAGAACTACTTCATACAGACAAGACCGTAAAATGAGGCTAACA
Organism: Lolium perenne; assembly: GCF_019359855.2. NCBI lineage: Eukaryota > Viridiplantae > Streptophyta > Magnoliopsida > Poales > Poaceae > Lolium > Lolium perenne. The sequence goes on from NC_067244.2 coordinate 50,412,037, forward strand.
GAAACAGTAGACAAGACTTCTACCCATCCAACCAATTAGGTTTGGTTCCTATATTGCTATTTCCTAACTCCTAACCTTAAAATTGATGTGTTACTCGCTAAGGCAATGCATATCTAAGTGTCAATCACTTCATGTGGTACCAACGATACACTACGATCACCGAGATTTAATACGAATGTCCTACCAGTTGACCTTTTCTACACTCCTGCCAGAATTTGAAACAAATCTGAGATCCAAAGGTTGGGATCGAAATTGCAGACAAACCCTCGCAAGGCCAAAACCAGTTTTGGAACCCGTCCAAAAAGATCTAAACAGTTAAGGCTGCCGATGGGAACCAAGCAGATCGTTGTTTCCGGCTACGCAACTCCCGAGAACAAGGGCTACAGTTTCCCTCCGATCCATTACAGCGGCAAACCTGGACAAGATCCCATCAGAGATCCGAGCTACGCGACCACAGGAGAAAGCAAAGCACTCACGGATCTTGCCCCTAGCGGCGCGCGAGAAGGTCAAACTACACAAGAACGCAGTGATACGAGGAGGTAGGCAGGGCAGGGGAGGACACGGACCAGGGAGCGTAGAACTCGACGAGCGCGCCGCGGTCCTGGCCGACCTCCTTCTCGAAGGTTGACTCGGTGAGGGCCAGCACCTCGTCTCCATCGGCGGCGGCCGGCGAGAGCGCCGCGGCGGCGAGGAGGAGGAGGACGGGGAGGAGGGTTCTGCGGGAGATCTGAGGGATCGCCATGGGATCTGCTTGATGTCAGCTCTAGCTAGGAAGAGGCAACGGTGTGGTCAGGTTTATATGGTTTGCAAACTACTCTTGTACTTGTACCCGGTGGGCCCGTTTGGGTAGATGGGATTTTTTTTTCATAATCTGTTCTTTGATGAAAGTATTTAATGTCAGATAAGATACATATTTCCTCCTATCAATAACAATTACTGCCTCCATCTCAAAGCTTGACTTATATTTTTTTAAAGTCAAACCAAATAAAATTTGATCATACTTTTAGAAAAATCTATAAATAAATATGATATTTTATAGATACCATATGAAAATATATTTCATTATGTATCTGATGATATTGATTTTGTATTTTGCATGTTAATGATTTTTGGTAAAAATTTAGTCAAATTTGACATAGCTTGACTTTCTAAAGATAATATAAGGCTTAATCTTTTGGATGGAGGTAGTACAAAGTTGTACTACTATATCTCCGAAAATTATTATGGACGAGAGAAAATAGTATATTTAGTTCTAGAAAAAACTCTAGCAAATCATGTAAGAACGCCTTTTATTTCCTAAAAAGAACGGATAGTTTAGAAGATGGAGGAAAAACCGCACAAAAGTAGAGGAACTTCTATACGATGTTTTAGTCATTTTTTTTACAAAGGATTTGCAAGCGTCAAGCGATTCAACAATCGAATAACTCCATTGTTGATGTGATTTACCTACTTCATTGTGGTTGTGGGGAACGCCTGGACATCTGCATGTACATGTAACAACACACCCAGCCGTTTAATCTCAGGAATGTATATGGAGAGGCATGTACGTTTAGTCTCACAAGTTATGTTCTAAAGTTGCTTGTGAGCTATTGCATGATAGATAAAACAATGGATTAGTTTGCTCTGGTGGGATATCAGGCAGCCATGAGGGCATTATTATTTTCATCATTTCAAGAGCATTTTCCAGCTTTGGAATACTTTCTAAGGTTTTAACTGCGCAAATAAACATGCCTGGAGCCTATTTGTTTGTTTAAAATGTCTGGTGTTTCCCTCATAAGATGTACTGAAATTGACATGATTATGTCTATTTCTGCAGGCAATGTACTGATCCAGAGTACTTGATCTAGAGTACTAACATTGTAATTTGTTTAAAATGTCTGGTGTTTCCCTCATAAGAATTTTGCTGTCCTGAAATTGACATGATCATGTCTATCTCCTGACATTGGAAAGGCGAATCCTTCCTACAAGATCATGAGTACGATTTGTTCTTCAATTCTGAAGTTCAGTTTATTTGTTAAAGGATCTTCATGTAAGTGGAATTACACTTACCGCTTTACTAAGTTACATGATGCTTATCTCATCATGTTGTGTGATGCACAGAAAAAAATTCAATGGCATGATACATTAGTTGCATATCTTTGCTTGCCTCTACATTTTTTTTGTAAGCTCTTTGTTTGTGACATGTCCTTAAATAAAATCCCAAAATGATCATATTACCATTTTGATCTAATATTTTTCATATTTGCACCGTGAGCATCTAAGGAAAACTAAGTATCATGTATGCATTGCTGATCCCCCTCCTCCACTTTATTACCTCCCATGGTCGGCCATTTGTACGATAGCAATTTGTAGCCCCGATTAGTGTTAATTAATTGGCAGCTTTATTAACATAATAATAATCATAATTTCAGAACCATGAGTGGTCTGGGATATTTCCAAACAGAGTGGAATCAAAATGTTGAAACTATTCTTTATTTTGGTTCACGGGGTTAGCTTAATGTAAAAGTTCAAAGTTAGAATGCACTATTTGTTATTGATATCACATCGCTGCGGATATGCCTTAAAAGGTAACCTAACTTGGCATTGTTATTTATACATTTAGAAATACAAGTTGAGTCTCCCGTTGATATACCGTTGATACAGTAAAGATGGATAACAATATAACAGTTGAGTGTCCAATATTCTAACACTTGATTGACAAACTCACGGAATCGAGTAAGTGATAATGCATTTGATTTTCCTTTTCAAATATAGAAAAGTTCTGAGATTACTGCCGTTCTAACACACATACGTCATCAGAGGAAGGATTAAGGTTTAGAAAAAAGATGTGGTTCCATATGTTATTGTTATTATGATATCTATGTATTTAGGAATTGTTTTTGTAAATTTTTGGTAAACATATTATGATACACATGTGGTTACAAAAAGTGTCTTTGGCTCCTGGAAAATCATACATATTTGTTTTAGAAAATCAAAAAAAAAATCTGGACATAGTAAATAATGTAACCTAGAAGCATGTAAAATTTTAATATGAAATTCTTTAGATTGTAGGCTACACAAAAAAGACAAAATCTGTTGAAATTTGGAGATCTGAAATATGCATACCCAGATCCACACATTTGTCATTTTTGTGTAGCCTAGAATATTTTGTATTTGAAATTAAAATTTTGCATGTTTATGGGATAATTCATTGGCTACACCATAAATTTTTTTATATTTTTTTAAAAAACACATAAATGTGATTTTATTTAAAAAAAATAGCAGGTAGGAGCCAAAAATCTCTGTCCCATATGATTGCTTATGTTAAAGCGTCAGTTCCAAAATATGTGCTTTCTTAAGTTCAGAGTGTTGATTAGGGTGTGTGGCAGGGGTTGCTTCTGAAGCTGCAACAATTAGTAACCTATCTTTATCTGCAAACCCTGTTTGGTAGAGTCTTTTTTAGCAAATTTTCTTACTGCTTCTAATTGTAAGATCAACATGATCACAAAGCTTGCTTCATATACTTGGGCTTCTGGTCCAAGTGGTAGTTCTCTTATAGTCCGTAAAGAGAAGAGCATTTGTCATAGCTATCGTACAGATTTCGGTGTATGCTTTCATGTATTCCTACAAAGAAAGGACCATAGGTATATTTCCATTTATTTTTACTCATATTTTGTAATGCTGCAAATATATAGTTCCAATTTCTATTGATTGTCTCAAAATGCTATAGATTGGACATAACAGCCCGATGTTAGGTATTTAGCAACAAAGGTAGTACGAGCAAGAGCCAAGAAAGAGAGGCCTGCAAGCGACTAAACCCCATTGGCTGAGCCATATAGATTCCTCAATACACGAAATAGAAGTTATCCGAACCATGTGTTCTCGTCCCCACTGCAGCTCTCTAGGGCCCTACCGACATTGGGTCACCAAAGCATGGAGAGCAAACAAGCAGGAATATTATAACTTGTAATGATGAAGCTGAATATTTATGAGGATTGGCTCAATTTAAGATGAAGGAAAAAAACTATTTTTCAAACTCCACTTCTTTTAAGGGTTTGTTTAAGTCTCAGTCGACTGAGACTTAACTTATGTCTCAGTTAAATGACATTAGTTTGTTTCAATGTAGGTCTAAACAAAGCATAAACAATAACAAACACAAATCTTCAAGCAGAAACAAAATCTAACGATAGAAGCACGTCGCTGAGACATAAACTACATCCTAGCTAGCTGAAACTTAGCAATTCTGTTCTTTTAAATCCGAGAACAATATCCCAATTCCTGCTCGGCTTGGACATTGGGCGGCCAGCCACACGAAGTTTTGTTTTGGTCTGTTCCTCGTTCGATTTTCTTGTTCCCCATTCGGTCGACATTAACAGTAGTAACCAAACAGATTCCAGATTTTGCCCATTCCGTTTACATTGGCAGTGTAAATGCATGGCGTTTATGTTTAACCATTAGCATTCTTGAAAAAAAAACACGTCCCTAGCTAGAAGTATTACATGTACGGGCTACACCGGAGGCGGCGTGGGACGGAGAGCGGGGCCGCAGTCGACGACACACCTCACATTTGCTTCGCCGCACGCCAGCATGCAGTCGGGGGCTTCTCCGATAGTCTTCTGGCTGCACCTCGTGGTGCAGACCATGGCCTGGGTGGCGCAGCCCAGGAGGCAGCTGAGCAGGCTGGCGCTGGCCAGCTGCTCGTGGGCGTGCTCAACTGCACCACCACCGACCACAAGCGCCACCGCCACCGCCACGACGAACAAAGTCCTAGCAGCCATGTCCTTCCGACCTTTGCCTCGTGCGTGGTTCGAGTACACTTGGATCGAGTTCCTGGTGACATCAGAGAGGGGTGGCCGCCGTGCTTTATAGATAGGGGATCGTCGGAGCGTCCGTGCCGTTTCCGCACCGGCTTGCCTGTCGACCTTCCGTGCGTGATAACCTGGCATGCGAGAAGTGCTGCCGGCCGGTGGTTGCAACGACGAGAGTGCCTTGCGGGGCCGGGGCGGCAAGATGGATGCAGCTCGTTTTTCAGAGATGGAGGCTACGGAGATTAAGGTTTGCTAGCAACTGGACATACTCAATTAGATTAGCCATTGGATGGGAAACGATCTTATTGAATTGGAGAACACGACTGGGCTGTAAGAGTTGAACGCTCGGCTCCTCTGTATCTCTCACTGCTACCTCACGTAGCTCTCACAGAAAATACATACAAAACACAAGTGTTTTGGTTTCGGGTGAATCGCACAGCCCTCACCATATCTTCTCTTTTTAATTCACAAATAAACATGATACAAACAGAGCCTTAAGTAGGCACACACACGCACACCGGATGCACCACTCATGCCACTAACCCATGCACACACTAACTGAATCCATCACTACCGGCCACTAACCAAAGACCCGGCCAACATGCACTGCAACTAGCTAACAACTTCAGCATGCAAGACTGACTTGCCGGATCACCCGGCCCTACTCGAGGATGCTGGCCTGGTCATCACACTTCCGCACGCATCTTGCCGCATCACACAGCACCGTGGCATCACGCCTTGCTTCAACATCAGCTTGGCATCTCGCTGTGTCCGTGCACTGAAGCTTCATGGGCCAGCAGCTCCTTAGCTAAACTACATGCAGAAACAAATGAACAATGCAGATACAATCAAAATTAAGAGCTAATAGGGGGGGGGGGGGGGGGGGGGGTCGAGAGAATCCAGATTAATGCACGCTGCTGGCCTTATGTTCAAGAATCCTTCGTTTGAGACTATCAGATTGACGTTTTAAGATGCGATTGCGATTGGAGTTACAAACTCGGGGTATCTTCAATGGATTCACGGGGACTAACACTGCGCAAGCTACTCGTGCTTGCAGGAGCAGCGAAATCTGCCGCCGTATGGTCGGTGCGTATTTGTCGCCGCTTGAACTCAACTGTGCGGTGCTCCGGCTCACCCTTGAGTGGCTGACCGTGCCGCAGCCGCGAGGGACGCGCTCGGGTGGCATGTCCACCTCGACAACCCGCTCTCGCCGGTGGGCGGGCGGCTCGCCGCATTCCAGAAAGCGCACGCGCTCTACAAGCGCCTCACTGCAATTGTGAGTGACGGGGCAGCCTTCGCTGCTTAAGATGGCACGCGCCGCCGCTGCTTGTCGGCATCAAAGGAGATGACAGATTGGGAGAAAAATAAGGCGATTTGCACAAAAATAACCCAAAAGTTAAATAAAAGCACAGACTGACCTTCCGGCGGGAAACTATTTTACCAATCTAACCCTTTTGTGTGGCGCCCCTCCCATCGGCGCCACACATGCCAGTGTGGCGCCCCTCCTGCCGGCGCCACTCTCCCAGCCGACGTGGCGCCCTCGATGCTGAGCTGGTCTGCCGATCCGACGTGGCAGCATGTGTGGCGCCCCTCCCATCGGCACCACACATCCAGGGGCTCCGGACGTCTGGGACTTAGCCGTTTTGGCGAGCCTCTATGTGTGGCGCCGATGCCACGGGCGCCACAGAAGCATGTGTGGCGCCGATGCCACGGGCGTCACACATCCACTTAAGTGTGGCGCCCGCGCCCGCCCCCAGCCCGACCCTCTCTTTCTCTTCTTTCTCTCCTCTCTTCCTCTCCTTCAACCGCCGCCGCCCCCACCAAATCCTCCACGGATTGGACAGATCTGGCCGGCCAAATCCATCCCCATACAATCCTCAAGGTATTCCCCTTCGTTCCCCTTCGATTCATCCAAGATTTGCTCCGGTTTAATTCGATTTACCCGTTTTGCCTAGATTGGAAATGTTGGTTGTGTTTGAACCCTAGATTTGTATGCATGTGTTTGAACCATAGATTTGAACCATAGATTTGTTGGAACCATAGATTGTATGCATGTGTTTGAACCATAGATGTTAAATTTTGCTAGATTGTATGCATTGTATTTAAAGATGTTTGAAATGGCTATGTATGTGTTGAAATGGGTATGTAAGTGTTGAATGTGTATGTGTAGGAACCCTAGATATGTATGTATCCTAGATTCGTGGAGGAACCCTAGGCATCAAATTTCATGAATGTGTATGTGAAGGAATAACTCATATGGTGTTCTATCCCTAGATATGAATGTATATGTATGTATTTGATGTATTTGTGATGGCTTATTTGGATATATTCTCATGTATGTGTTGCTCATAATAAACATGTAGGATGGTGTGGCTCCTAGATCAAGAGTATGACAGGGATCACCGGGCTGTTCATATGACGGAGAGGACAACGGATCTTCACCCTTTGAAGATTCGTTACCATGGCACAGTGGGCATACCGTATGACGAGAGGTACACAGAGTTCATCCAGCCTACCGGTCTTATGCCATTCATATCCCTTGTAAGCCGTGGGGGGCCGAACATGAACCCCTCGGCACTCACCGCCCTTGTCGATCGGTGGAGGCCGGAGACTCACACCTTTCACTTGAGGGCCGGCGAGATGGCCCATACTCTCCAGGATGTTTCCATGATCCTTGGACTACCTATTCAGGACGAGCCACTGTGTATGAACACAACTTCTGATGGGTGGCGCCAGCAGATGGAGGCGCTTATTGGCAGGGCTCCTCCGCTGCCAGCACAACCAAAGGAGAGAGCTCCCGCCGGCGCGTCTTTCTCTTGGATCAGGACTAACTTTGGACAATGCCCGGAAGGGGCCAACGAGGACACTCTGAGGACGTACACCAAAGTGTACTTATGGTACATGATTTCGAGGACTCTCTTTCCTGACAGTGGGGGGAAGCTGGCCCATTGGTGTTGGCTGAAGGCGCTTACGGTTTTGGAGCACCGGTGGAGTTGGGGAACAGCGGCACTTGCGTACCTCTACCGGCAGGTGATGATTTGTTCTATGTACTATTTTCCTATAGTAGTGTGCTAGACAAAGTACTAACCAAATGTCTTATGTGCGCAGTTGGACGAAGCTTGTCGTAGGACTGGGAGCAGGACTGAGAGCGGCGGTATTGGTGGAAGCATGCTCCTACTTTCCGTATGGAGCTGGGACCGCCTATCAGTTGGGCGTCCCAGGGTACTCAACGAGAGGTCATGGCCTCATCACCATGAGAACCTTGATCGGGAGCCCACTTGGGCATACCTTTGGGACAATGTCTCGGAGATGACGAGCGATCCAATGGTCATGTACAGGCAGTACACTGCGGAGTTGGACACTCTTACCGCTGAGCAGGTAACCGATCACTCTTTTGCAATCCTAGTTTTCATTGATTCTACTGGCATGTTCTGAATTCTGAAATATTTGTATGCTGCAGGTGGAATGGGAGCCATATGGCGGCTACTACCGTATTGGCGCGGGGATGCCTGACCTCAACCACAAGTGCACGGAGGAGGTGCAGTTCTGGCGTATGCGCTGCCCACTCATATGCATGTGGCTTGTTGAACAGCACCAGCCGCAAAGAGTGATGAGACAATTTGGGCTGTATCAGGAGTGCCCACCAGTGTGGCAAGACACGGACAAGGCGCTTCATAGGTAAACTTCTGGAATCATGCGATGGAAGATTCTTGATAGAAGAGGTACAAACTAACTTCTGGATTCTTGCAGGCTTGATAGGCAGCGGCAGAGGAAGATCACAAATTGGCCAGTCCATCATAGCGGCCACGTCGCAGCGTTCCAACACTGTTTGGAAGCGGCACGGAATGCTGGCCCTGAGGAGATTGTGCCTCACGACTTGGCCACTTTCAACAACTACCTCGAGTTAGTGAAGCACGCGTATGATGACAACATCTTGGACGACCCCATCGAGTTCGATGAGGTTGCGCAAAGCCAGCACGACACCTTTGCTCGCAGAGGGAGATCGACTTCTATTGCTTCGGAGCTGAACTTCGTGGTAATGGATTCTCTCACTAACTAGTACATCATCTAGATTGCCATGTGCTCGCTTCAATTGTGTATGCTATGTTTGTCACAGCGGGAGGAGATCCAAAAAACAGCTCACGAGTGCGAGATTATGTGGGAGCAGAGCGGGACAGATGAAAAGCCTGTCGGACCATTGCGGCATTTCATTAAGGTATGATCACCAACTTTGAATGTACACTATTATGTTGTGGTGGCTTTGTAACCATGAGTTCCATGACGCAGAACACTGCACGAAAGATGCGACGGTTAGCCAGCTTGCTAGGTTGCCGCGAAGGCGAAATCGCTACATCTTCCTCTTCAGAAGAGCGGGAGGTATGGACTATTTTGTTGCTGTCAAACATGTTCTTACTAATTTCAACTTTTGTAATCTCATGTGTTCCTGTTTGTGAAGATTCCTGAGGACGAGCTAATTCTGAGTCAAAGCATACCTCCAAAGCATACCTCCAAGCAAGCCCCACGGTCAGCTTACCAGTTGAAGCCAAGGGGCAAGGCTCCAAACCGGTACACTCCGGAAGATTATGTCAACCGAGGAAAGAAGGTTGTCACTGAGGAGGATGAGGGGCCGCCGCGGAGATCATCTTTGTCGAGGATGAGGAACGACGAGCCGTTCTCTTCAGAGGAGGAGGAGCATGAGGAGCAGGAGGAGCAGCAGGAGCAGCAACAACAAGAGCCACGGCAGCGGACGAAGAGGATGGCCGTCCGGAAGCAGCCCGCGAGGACGGCACGTCGAGGACAAAACTAGGATGTGCTACGTGTTGTTGTGAACTCTTCATAATTATCGAGTTGTGAACCCTATGTCATTTCGAATAATGTCTGTAATGGTACTTGTTGTTTGAATTTAATTGCTACGATGTAGACTACATCTTCTCACATTGCTACTTGTTGTGTATGTTCTGAGATTGCTACTTGTTTTAAGATTGCTACTTGTTGTTGTTGTTTGAAAACTGCTGGAGTTTGGTAGGATTTTCCATGATTTTAACATAAGTCAGTGTGTGGCGCCCTCCACACTGGCGCCACACTGCACTGTGTGGCGCCCGTGGCATTGGCGCCACACGTGCCAACTTATATCAACTATGGGGTCGAAAACATCCAGGGGCTTCGGAAGTTAAGTCCTTAGCCGTTTTGGCGACCCTCTTTGTGTGGCGCCCGTGGCATCGGCGCCACACAAACAGGCTCGCAAAACGGCTAAGTCCCAGACGAATTGTCTCACAGTATGTTTTGGGCAATTATAAGTGCATGTGTGGCGCCGATGGGAGGGGCGCCACACGTGCTGCCACGTCGGATGGGCGCACCAGCTCAGCGTCGAGGGCGCCACGTCGGCTGGGAGAGTGGCGCCGGCAGGAGGGGCGCCACACTGGCATGTGTGGCGCCGATGGGAGGGGCGCCACACAAAAGGGTTAGATTGGTGAAATATTTTCGCCGGAGGGTCAGTCTGTGCTTTTCTTTAACTTTTGGGTTATTTTTGTGTAAATCGCTGAAAAATAAATTAATACACGTGGGCCACAAATGTTAGTGTGAGATAGATGGGAGAGCTCGGCCATGTCAGCAATCCCTGTTTGGCAACGACCTAAATGCCATCTGAGAGCCGGAATTGAAAGTTCATGGTTGTATTTCGACATCCTCTATAATTTTAAGGTTTATTTTAGACTTTTATGAAACGTTGGTTTTTTCGTGGAGGAAACGCTCGCTCGCGTTCTTCGGGTTGCGCGTCGTTGGATGCTCTCCATCACTCAGTCGATAGAGTTTCTCAGTAAGCGCAGTCATGGCCTTCTTCGCTATCCTTCAGCCGATGGATTAGTATTGTGGTTGGTTGCTCGCATGTTTTTTTACGCATATCGTGGAGATTTCCCCCCTCGTGCCACGAGGACTGGATCAAATCCAAAATCATGTTTTGCATCTAGTTTGGATGCTAACAAACCTATTTGCTTACCGTGGGAGAAAAACACACGCGAGGTTTGGTTGACAATACCTAGCATGGGACTATGAGTGCATTGTCTTTTAGCACACTAGTTAATCTTAATCAACTCTTATATACACAACCATGCTTTGACTCGAGATAAAGTGTACATGAAAAAGATGCGTCTCGATGTTGCGAATCCATTTCCACAACCAGCTTAAAGTTTCGTCGAGTTTTTTAATGTCAGTTTCGTGTTCCTTTAAAGATTGTTTGGACGAATTTTGTCAAATTCATGATAAGTCAACCAGTTGAAATTTCCTCCGAGGAGTTGTTTCATTTTGCTGTATCACACAACTTTCATAATTTTAGTTTTTAGTTTAGACATTGGTAGCTGCTTTGCGGAAGTGATACATGCACGCGGCGCAAGCTGACCGCGTGGGGCAGTTGGTGACCGCATTTGTATCTTGATAAGGTTACACTGAAGTTTGCACAGGGTGTGCTTCATACACCCCTGCGAATAATTTGAAAAGGGCAGCTTCTTACTTAACCAATATAATGAAACACTAAAAAATTAGGTGAATAGTTAGGTCAAAGATTCATGGAGAAGCCCGTGACAAATGTCACCTATCTCAACCACGTCCTCTTCCTCCATTGATATGCACCTTTTTTATTAAAGATATCCTAGACAGTGTTGTTTGAAGAAGGAACTTAGTGCGAGTTGTTACATATTCAAAATAGAAAGATATACAAGAAAATTCGAAAAAATAGGAACAAAACCAGGGCTTGAACACATGTCATGCTTGTGTAGGCACACTTACTCTTGCCAACAAACGAACAACTAGTCTGTGTCAACACTTGAATTAGATTTTATACAATGTAAATAAAAATTGATAGCTGTTATTATATAATTTGAAAAGTTTACCAATTTTTTTGGTATTCACCTGCATATCCATGAATATATGTAGGCTTGACCATGTTCCACCGACTGGCCGGCCGTGCCCATGGTCCATGGAACACCCACGGAAGGACAACTAGACTCAAACTCGAGATATATATGTAATGCAGCCCCTACATCGTTTCAGTAAATCCATGTGACAGGCATTAAATCTAATGTGTGCTCATTAAAAGTATGGTATATACTGTATATGTGAACTCCGGTTGAGCCCCATTCAAAATTTATCTCCACTAATATAAAAAGAGCCAGAGCCGGAGATCCAATGGATCTCAGCCGTCTAACCAGATCAAACTAATGGTTTAGATTGCTTCAATGTTGAACACCAAACGTGTTGAGCGCTCGACCTCAACATCTTCGCTAATCCAGCTCTCCCGCTAATCAGGCACCCACCCCGACGGTTCCCACTTCCCACGACCCACCTGCAGGGACGGAGCTGGAAGGGGGCAAGCTAGGGCCGTCGCCCCCCCATGCTGAAATATTTTACGAGACCCCCCTTATAGATTTTGTGGAGTAGAGCTCTATAATCTTCTCTGTGGCCCCCTCTATTGCTTTACATGTGTACTAAACTAGAAAAATATGACCACAGAAAATCTAGTTGGACTCCCAAGGAGGCATGGAGCAGCAATTGTTGACAGTGCATGCATGCATGCGTGCGTTTGTATGTGTGTATTCATAACTCCACCGTATCATCTCCTCCTCATTCCCCAAAAGCAAAGACCAAACCGAGCTCTTTCTTCTCGGTTCTTCTCCCCTGCTCACTTCTCACCTACCTTTTCTTCTCCCCTCTCTCTCCTCAACACAACGCTGGACATGGAAATGGATGGCAAAATTCAGATCAAGAAGCTTGCGATGGATTGAGAAGCTAGCAGATCAGTCGAGCCGAATCCCCTCTACAGCAATCCTGTTTGCCTAGGTAAAATACATTACCATCTTCATCATTTTTTACTGCTAAATTTCGAAAATAATTAGGTACTTATCAGGGCCTGGTACTTATATGATCAGTATTTTTTTTCTCTCTAGGATAGTCATGGTTATGAGCAAGAAAATCGATTCTTTTTTCACCAAAAAAGACCAAGCTGTTGTTGTTGATGCATCTGCAGCATCTCAGTTGATTGTGGTGAATCCAGTGTGTATATCTCAAGATGAACCAGAATTGGCCGACCCAATTCCCACAGATCATGTAGAAAATGCAGACCAAATAGAAGATGCATTTGTTGTTTCTGCAGTTAAAGATTTTGTAAAGGTTGATCCAGCTTTAAGGTGTCAAATTTGGGCTTGTCCTGCTGATAAACAAGATGAAATTAGAAAAGCTTATATGCAGCTCGGACCATATCAGCCGAAAAAAGATGTTTATCGTTCTTCCGGCGAAGGGAGTCGCAAGCGCAGGTTTCAGTATCATTGGTTTGCGGCTTTTTCATGGCTAGAATATTCACCTACAAAAGATGCTGCATTTTGTTTCCCATGCTTCTTGTTTTCAAAGAAACCAACAGGAAAATGTGGATCTAATACATTTACAGTGAAAGGATTTCAGAAATGGAAAAGGGTGAATGATGGAAAACAGTGTGCCTTCATATGTCACATGGGGAAGGGTTCTAATTCTGCTCACAATTATTCTGTTCAGTGCTATGATAATTTGAAGAATGGATTTTGCCAGATTGCACGGGTTATGCAGAAGGTATCTAAAGAGGAGATTCTCAAAAATAGGTTGCGGCTGAAGACGTCAATTGATGTTGTGAAATGGTTAGCACTACAAGCTTGTTCGTTCCGTGGAAATAATGAGGGTCCTACTTCAAATAACCAAGGGAATTTTCTTGAAATGGTTAAAGTCTTGTCCTCATATAACGCGGAGGTTGCTGCATTAGTTGGCAATGCTCCAGGTAATGCTAAGTACAATTCACCAGAAATTCAAAAGGAGATACTGAATATCATTGCTACTGATGTGCAAGCTTCAATTAGGGAAGAAATTGGTGAAGCAAAGTTTTGCTTGCTTGTTGATGAAGCACGAGATGAATCAAAAAGAGAACAAATGACACTAGTTCTTCGCTTTGTTGACACACGTGGATTTATTCGAGAGCGTTTCTTTGACCTTGTGCATGTAAGTGATACTACTGCTGCAACACTGAAGGAAGAACTTTGTGCTGTTTTGAATTATCACAAATTGGATGTTCAAAATATCCGTGGACAAGGATACGATGGTGCTAGTAATATGCGTGGGGAATGGAATGGACTGCAGCAGAAGTTTAAACAAGAATGTCCCTATGCATACTATGTTCATTGTTTTGCACATCAGCTACAATTATCCCTTGTTGCTGCATCTAAGGAAGTTACTGAAGTTCATAATTTTTTTGAACATCTTGCTGTTGTTGTTAACACGGTTGCTTCTTCCTGTAAGAGAAATGATGAATTGCGAGCCCATCAAGTTGCTGAAATTCTGAATTTGGTTGAGCTTGACGAGCTTGAAACGGGAAGTGGAGCTAACCAAATTGGAGCTTTACAGAGACCATCTGATACTAGATGGAGCTCTCATTTCAGCTCTGTATGCAGTCTTCTCAGGCTGTATAAGCCTGCATTTTTAGTCCTCAAAGCTATTGCTTCAAGTAAAGGTGCTTCTCCTTCTGCACGAGGAAAGGCTGCAGGTTCAGTCAAACTTGTGATGTCATTTGATTTTGTGTTCATTCTTCATGTCATGAAAGAGCTCATGGGAATAACTGATTTGCTTTGCAAGAAGTTACAACAGAAATCGCAAGATATTGTGAATGCTATGCATGACGTTGCTACTACAAAAGAATTGATTCAGAAACTAAGGGATGATGGTTGGACTAATCTTTTATGTGATGTGGTCTTGTTTTGCAAGAAGCATGGTATTTTAGTTCCGGATATGGATGGTTTCTATGTGGATTTTATTCGGTCTCGTAAAGAGGATGAGACTTCAGCTAAGCATCACTATAAATATGATGTGTTCATGGTTGCAGTTGATCAACAACTACAGGAGTGAAATAGCAGGTTCAGTGTACAGTCAACAGAGCTCCTTATTTTGTGCACCTCCCTCGATCCAAGGAACTCATTCAGATCATTCAACCTTGAAAATATATGTCTTCTAGCTGCAAAGTTTTACCCTTCTGATTTTTCAGAGCAAGAAAGGGACAATTTGAGGTGTCAATTGCGCCATTATGAGCTTGATGTTCTAAGAAATCAGGAGTTTTCGAACTTATCCATTATAGCTGAACTTTGCCAGAAACTTTTTGAGACCGAGAAGTTGACGGATTATCACTTGATTGACAGGTTAATTCGATTTGTTCTAACTTTACCAGTCTCAACAGCAACAACAGAGCGAGCTTTCTCCGCCATGAAACTTGTGAAGACAAGACTCCGAAATAAAATGGAGGATGAGTTTCTAAGAGATTGTCTGATAATCTACATCGAGAGGGCAGAGGGATATTGTTTTCAAGTTCTCAACCGACACACTTATAGATGAGTTTGATGCAAGGAAAAAGCGTCGACTAGACTTCAACTAAATTCCACCTCTTTTATTTCTTCTCGTCCATATTTTGCCTATCTAATGTAACCAGTATATCTCAGACCAATATAATGTTATTTTAGCAAGTTATTATGTGAAAATGGTGATCTTTTGACATTTTTCTTCGGTGTTTTTTTACATGATCTTCCGTGAAAGTTTCGTTCTGATCATTTCGCCCCCCCCCCCCTGAATTCATTTCCTGGCTCCGTCCCTGCCCACCTGATCAAAATCCTTCCATCCACGCACGGCTCTTCGCGTGGGCGCTGACCCTCGGCTTTTCGAGGACTACACGGGACGTTGATGATCCTCCGTTCCGTAACCGTTGTGCAGATCCTCCGAGCGCCGCTACCGCAACTCCTTTGTGATCCTTCCGCGGTGATGTTCCCGCCATCTTCATTATCCTAATATGAATGGGCGGCGGCGGTGGTTCGTTCTCAAGCAGGGCGAGCTCTTCTGGTTCAAGAACTCGGCCGTCACATGTGTGTTGGTTCCCCGTGGCGTTATCCCCGTCGCCACCTGCCTCATCGTCAAGGGCGCCGAGGACGTGCTCAACCGCAAGTTCGTCTTCGAGTTCTCTACCCCGCAGGAGACCATGTACTTCGTCGCCGACTCCGAGAAGGCGAAGAAGGAGTGGATCAACCCGATCGGATGCTCCATCGTCCAGCACTCCACTGACGATGAGATCGTCGACTACAACAGCGGCCAGACCACAACAGGCGTCAGATCATAGATTCGTCGATCGATCGGAACCCACAGGTGAGGCGGTGACCCTGTAACTTATCCTTCCATACATGCTGAGGAGTTTGATTCTTGTTTTCTACGGATATGATGTGTGCACCTGTATCGATGATTTATTAGGTTTACAGCGTTGTAGTCTTTGATACTACTACGGATCGGTTTTCTTCTTGTAACCAGTGAAGTTATAAGTATACATCCACTGATTATAACACCGCTCCTCACTCTTCAATCTCATTTGTGATCCTTGGGCGGTGACATTCCCGTCCTCTTCTTTTTCCCGATCTGAATCGTATGGACAAAACAAGGCTAGCTAAATTAATGGGTTTATCTACTTGATTAGTCTGCTCAAGTGCCTATTCCTAGATTGTATAGATGTGATCATTTTCATGGATTCATGGTCAACCATGTTTTGACTTGATACCTGTCTAGACATGGTGTCTTTGTGGCTACAGCTAAGTGGCTGCTCTTGAATTTCTGATGGAGAGGACCAGATTCACACATGTATTGCCGAATGGATAAACTTGTAAGTCTAAGAATCAACCTGTGTTTCTAGATTAACACTGATATCTGTTTTGAACTTTTGATGCTGTGCAGTTGTCTCAGTACGTTGTTCAGTACAACACCTTCATTTGATATTATCTGTTGTGTCGTTGTCTCTATTGTGCGGCCCGATTTATCTCGATCAACTGGGTGTGTCTTCTTCGTGGTCTGATGAGTGTGGCCTGGGTACAGATCTAACAAAAAATCGTGGCTTTCAAACACAGCAGAGTTTTAAAATCAAAAGTATTTGAACGCTAGAGATTCAGCCTATTTTTTTCCTTTTTCAAATAGAGATTTAGCTTATTTTTCATTGATGCTAGGAGTTTTCAAAATAGAATAATATTTTTATCTCATATCTCCATCGAGTTATACATGATAAATAGGTGTTTTATATATGCTCCTATTGATGCACGAGTATTCGCAACTATTTGAAAAATGGGAATTTACCACAAAAGAAAATGTACAGCCTGTGTTATGGGAGTGTCAAGCAAGAGTTACTTCGTATTTTTGAATCTTTGTTTTCCTTCAGAGTTCACTAAAGGGAATTCAAATCTTTTCGAAGGATTTGGCTTTCCAGGGACCAACAACTACACCGATATTCTCAAGCATGGCACTCCTTATGACAGGTATATGTGAGTATGAGTATTGTTACTGTGTACACGTACATTCACATCTAAATTCCAATTTACAGAGGTTTTTCTTGTGTGCTTCTTTGTGTGTACTAGAAATTCCCCGCGCGTTGCTGCGGGCATATATGTGTAAATTTTCTAATACATATACAGATAAAAGTAAGAAAAACTCATTGGGTAATAGACGATCAGAGCTAAAACAGTAAATTGGTGACTCAAGCATTAATTAGGAAAGTAAAGAGCCGTGCTTATACTAATCCCATGTAGGAGTATAGAGAAATTATTGGAATATATAAAACGTCAAGTTTTAGTACAGATATGAAGAAAAAACATACCGGACTTACAACTTAGGTTTGAGTAACAAAAAACAGAAGGAAACATGTAGATGAACCAAAAAAGACATTCAACATTACATCATTCCACAATCAAAACAGATGCCCGGTGGGAGGTAGATACGAGCGATGTAGCTTCTGGAGGTCATCTTTGTTGCAGACTGTCACACTGCAGTGTTGGTCTTTTTATTTTTCATCAAAAACAATGTCCATCTGCGGTTGTGGTTTTTGACACCAGTGGGAGTACTTCACAAATGGAATACCAAGATATGTTATATTAAATCCATGAGATTCACACGATTTAGATAAAACTTGTATATTCCTTATATTCCAATACCCCAAGCTGTGAAGTTAGATGAACTAATCTGCTCATTATCATTGTCTGCAGTATAATGGTCGAAACCTGCTTTCAGTGAACACGTTAGAATATGACAAAAGAAAATCTGCAGACACATCATATAGGAAGAGGAGGTTTAACATAGGCTTATAGCACTATGGCAGACAATCGAAGCCTCATATGTACGTTCTGGTAGTTGTCTCACATGTCGAAACAAAGAAAAGGAGGTTCGAAATGAACTGATTCGTTGTCTGTTAATTAAGTGTATTTTCAATTCTTTCTCCAAACAAAATAAGCTTCGGTACTCGAAAAAAAAAACAAAATAAGCTTCACAATTCTAAACGAACACATACTTAAGCCATACAAATATTTCTCAAAAGTGAGGGGAAACATGAGATAATATTTACCTGTTGGGGAAGGCTAGGGATAGAGGAGTGCGAGGAAGGGATCAGCTGGGGTATCGCTGGAAACATTTTTCTTTGCTGGGGTATCGCTGGAAAACATTGGAGAATAGGCGTGTAGCAAGAAGAAAATCCGTAAGAAGAAGAAAATCAACCAGAGACAATCAAAAGGAGCTCTGCCTATTTTAACTGAGGAGTCAGTAGAGATGCAACTTAAATAAATTCCAAATCTCCTCTTTCCCAAGGGCACCCACGATAGATTATAATGCTGTGAATCTCAGATAATTTTTAAAATCTATCATACAAAACACTTTTTATCATCTAAAAATAAGAATGAGATAATAAATTTCCAATCATTAGATCACTGAAATCTTGCAGTCAGATTTTTCAAGAGTAACCTGATGGATGCTTTGCATGGAGGCGACAACATCAATCCACCAAAGCTCTATTCAATGCAATAACTGGTGATCGCTCAATTTGTAGTGGTACATGGCTCTGCATTGGACGAATATGGTGCAAACTGAAAGTAGACGTATCTTCCCCTTCAAGCGGAAAGAAATGTCAAATTGTGAAGGCAAAGATACCACGGGAGCAAAACTGAACGGATATAGGAGAAGTATAAATCAAATCAACAAACATTAGCCTTTTGATTCTTCTCAATATTATCCTTGAACGGCTGCTAATCTGGATTACGATTATGTAAGTCCTGCATGCCTGCACCTTGTCTCCTTGAGTCGAGCAGCCTGACGATGCACATCCAAACACATGGAAGCAAGTTGGTCATCCATGGCCATGGCCCATGGCGATGACCATCGACGGATTGTCGGGTCGGATGACTCCCTCTAGTAGGCTGCGTTGATGGTAATCTACACGGCCACCACTTTCAAGAACTGGAGTGGGATGGGATCCATGATAAGAGCACATGATGGAGAGGAAAAAGATCAGGAGTAGATATAAGGTGGGATCGTCTAGAACGGGAGAGGAAGGGATGGAAGTCTGGAACCTTCCTAAATTAAAAGAGGAATCGGAAAGGACAGGGGTTAGAATTAAAATTTTGAGGAGCCGTGGAGATCATCCTTGATTGTGCGGGTATGTCAATTGACGTGGATGTTTTTTGCTGAACCGGGAGAAGGTGTCGGCGCTGGAAGTCGGAAAAGAGTCATACCAGGAACGATGCTACCACGTTTGGTTTTGATGGTATGACATGGACGTTAGTGGGACCTGCTGAGGTGGATAGGTTGCATGTCAAGAGAAATAGGTTAGTGGGGATGAATTACTTAGTTATATAGGATTCCAATTTCCTAATATTATACTTCCTCCGTTCCAGAAGAAACATGTACTAGAAGTTTATTTTGGTTTTGGCATGGTCATGCCCTCGACGGAGTCGTCCGCCGCTGTCCTGCATACTCATCCCACACGTACACGCTCAAAGCCGTCTCTGCCTTCCAACGCCGGCTCCATGCGTACGCCGCCAACGCCGCAAACATGAACACCGGCTCCCTGAAGCTGCTACCTGAAGCTAAAGGTAGACTTTCTGTTTTCATCAATCTTTCCCCTGTTGCACTGTTCTGTTCATGGTGCCAAATAGTGTATTGCTGTGTTCATTCATTGATCGATTTCACTTCTATACTGTGTGTATATCCAAATAATGCAGTGCTGTAGCATCTATTGGTTCAGATTGGTTCAGCTTAGTTCGTATTTTTTTTTTGTCTATGCTTCTGTACTTGCTGTATGAGAAACTAAGGAAGCTGGGCTTCAGATTCGTTCAAATTGGTTCATCTGCATTCCTTCATATCGTGCAACTACTTCAGTTTACAAATCTGAACTACTACTTCTCAATACTATCTCAATACTACTTATGTTTACACGAGTTGTGTATGTACCAAATCTCAACTTCTCACATTCAAAGGTATGCATGAACCAAATCTGAACTACTCCCTCTGTCTCATTAAATTTGTCTGAAATTTGACAAAATTTGGATGTATCTACATACTAGCTAGATAGTGTCTAGATACATCCCAATTTTAACAAATCCCATATAACTTTGGTGAGACGGAGGGAGTACTCCTGTTTAGACGATCTCGGTTTGAACAGGAGTACAACTTGCGCTCAGTAATGCAGGTTGAACCATTCTGGAATTTTTGTTATTCGAAAACGCTGATTTGTTCTGTTTGTTAAGTTCTCAATTTTTTAAATGTGAAATTAGCAGTAAACAATATTTAATCTGTGTCACTATAGTGTGTTCTTCTTAGTTATTACCCTTCTGTATGATTGATGTAGTATGGGAGATTTATTGGTGAATTTTAGTTTAGATATTCAAGTTGGCTTATTACAGAGTTTGAATTTGATCTAACCTTTATTGATTTGATGTAAACCTACAGGTAAAGTCTCCATGCTCTTTATTAATGTAGATATATATGCTCCCCACTTATGGTATCGCAAGGTATCATTCCTTATATTTGTGAAAAAGAATCACTAAGAAGGCTAGGAGACTTGCATTGTGAAGCCGAATTATTTCGGAATTTATACGAATCTTAAAACTGAACCTTTTTTGGCAATGGTCATATGCTCCTTCCGGAAGTGCTAAGAGTACAGGCGCATGAAAATTTTCTTTCAGGTTGGACCATCCAACATTTACTTTTATTTGGTTGTTCATAACGGTTTCTTTTTCCTGCAAGCTGGCGAGCAATGTTCAGATAAAATTAAGGGATTGAGTTTTGTGTAAGTTTCTCAACAAAATAAATTTTAAATAATCACAAATACACTTTGTGACAATTTTTCGCGCCTTTGCAATCTTGTTCCCAGGAGTAGTGGTGGTAGGTCGTAATCACAAGCTGTTTTGCATCACATTGTCGTTATTTAAATAGTGTTTTTTATTTGTTGGAAACTTAATAATGGTAATAAATCTAAAAGCTCAATAAATATATCCAACCCTTCTTTTGAGACGAAAATGTGAACCTTTGGTGCCATCAGTGATAGAAAAATATCATCTCTCCAATGAATATATATTTTAAGTTTGTGTGATACACTTTGTCTGATTGACATTCTTTCTTGCTAGCTTCGACCTTTTCTGACTGATTGGTAGCTCTGAGAAGTTAACAGTTTGTTTTTCTTTCTTGCTAGCTCCGATCTGGACCTGTAAGTGTTATTACTAGATTGTCTTCATAGGCAATTATTTATGCATTATACTGAATTGGGACTGCTGTAGCTAAATCTCCCCGACCTTCTAAGTTTCCTCACCGTCTTTTATCTGCGCTGATTATTTAGGGTTTTGAATGTCTTGCAATTGTTTCTTGGGATTTCTATTTTCGTGCCACTGGTTCGTTAGTTGTACTCAGTTTTCCCCAGTCCCTTAGTTTTTTCTCAGTTTTCCCCTCCTCTAGTTTGAAACACGCACAAGTGCTGGAACGGCCGGTAGCCGTCAGGTCAGAGGCCTTGACCGTTAGTCTGACCGGATGGGGCCGCACAGGGGCAGCTCCTCCCTGACCGTCTCGTGCTGACGGGTAGGATCAGGAGACACGTCGGAGCAGGCATCCATCTATCGCTGACGTGTGGGCCGTTTTATGTCATGATTTTATACGCGTTGCTGCCAATGATAAATGGGGCCGCTCTATAGGGCTGCCGCAGTCAATGACCAGTGGGGTCGTATATTTTTTAGGAAAAGACATACATTGCCGCTCTGTGGGGCTGCCGCAGCCAATGACCAGTGGGATCGTCTATTTATTTAGAGAAAATCATATATTGCCGCTCTGTGGAGCCTCCGCAGCCAATGACCAGTGGGGTCGTATATTTTTCAGGAAAAGACATATATTGCCGCTCTGTGGGGCTGCCGCAGCCAATGACCAGTGGGGTCGTCTATTTATTTAGAGAAAATCATATATTGCCGCTCTGTGGGGCCGCCGCAGCCAATGACTAGTGGGGTCGTATATTTTTCAGGAAAAGACATATTGCCGCTCTGTGGGGCTGCCGCAGCCAATGACCAGTGGGGTCGTCTATTTATTTAGAGAAAATCATATATTGCCGCTCTGTGGGGCCCCCGCAGCCAATGACGAGTGGGGTCGTCTATTTTTCAGGAAAAGACACATATTGCCGCTCTGATATATGTCTTTAGAGAATATCATAGAGAGAAGCAACAAGTTCGCTAATTAATTATTCTTAAGCTAGACCGGAGAACCGCTGGCAGCTCGTTCCCCACCGTCGGACGGAGCAGCCATCGCCGGCGCCTCGTCGCGCCGCCGGCTCTGTCCCCCCGCGGCGTCAGACGGACTGCGGCGCTGCACATCAACCACGGCTCCAGCACTTGTTTCGTCCGCACACATTGTACCCACCGCAGAAAAGTCCGCCGCAAGCAGATCCACCGCCCACGACGACCGGGATTTGTTCCGCGCACCAATTGGTAGTATAGCTTGGTAAGACCTCCGCTTCCGCCTCCCCCGCCCCCTAATCGATTCGGTTCCCGTAATTTATTGGAGTTTGCAGGTACGAAATAGTCCTCAATGTCTGGTCGTAGCGGGTACACCGGTGAGGGTGGGGATTCGATCATGTCGTGGCCACGTTCTACTTCTCCTACCTCGTCGGAAGTGCAGGTATCTAGCTTCAGCTCTCTGTACTACCGTTGAAAGTTCCGCCATGGCCTGTTGGAGTGATTTGAGTTGTTCTTTTTTCTATTATTGTTACAGTTAGCCAGGCAAGCCGATGATCCATGGTACATTGCATACCAAGATGAATCAACCCAGTGGTGTAGCCAGAGGATGGATTTGGAGGAGAAGGTGGCCAATTTAGGTGATGAATTGGCCCGTAAAAACCTGATGATATTCGAGCTGAAGCGTATTGTGGAGGAAGAAAAGAAGAATTCAGAGCTTATTCACAAGGAGAAGTTGAGAGTTGAGACAGATCTTGCCGTATTTGATCAAGTGGTAGAAAATCAAGAACATGAACTTAAAGTGATGGGAGAGGAGAAAAGTAGATTCATCTGGGCAGTTTTATTAGGTGTCATCCCTGTCCTAGCAGTTATGTGGTTCTGGTAGACGATTTTGTATAGAATTGTTATTCAGTAGATGGCTCTAACCACTGTATTTTGTTGTGGCTCTAAGCACTGTATTTTGGCGTACAATTTCCTAGTTGTGCTATGTAATGCGCGCAATAATTTTAGAATGCATGAACATTTTATAAAAGTGGAGGGATCCCAAAAGTGAAAGCATGTACCAGCCTCCGGATCAAATACATATCAATATCTTCCCAATCAAGTTGGGATAGAATTCAAATCATACATACGGATGTACATGGACACATCAAGAACGTGGAGAAGCTTTTTTTGAGACGGTGGTAGTAGTTCGAACAATTTTATCCCAATTGGAAATTGAAAAATACAAATTTATCATAATTTATCTCAATTTGCGGCGTCGAACACGGCCGCGCAGCGATGGGCAAGAAAGGCCGGGTCGACGGGCGGCTGAGGGTGGTCATCTGCGCCATCCGCCGTTGAAGCGATGTTATCGGCGATGGCTTCAATGTTCGTGGCATCGATGACCACTGTCGGAACCGCCGCTGTCTTGGTGTACTTCATCAGCGACGGATCTGCGGAGGGCTGGATCGGCGGCTTTGCAGCGCGGTTGCAGGTGATGGCTTCAATGTTCGTGGCATCGATGACCACTGTCGGAACCGCCGCTGTCTTGGTGTACTTCATCAGCGACGGATCTGTGGAGGGCTGGATCGACGGGTTTGCAGCGCGGTTGCAGGCGATGGCTTCAATGTTCGTGGCATCGATGACCACTGTCGGCACGGCCGCCGTCTTGTTGTCCTTCATCAGCAACGGATCTGAGGAGGGCAACGGAAGTGAGACATCAACAGCCTCCGACATTGAATGCTGGATCTGCGCCGTCGAAGCGATGTTGTAGGCGATGGCTTCAATGTTCGCGGCATCGATGACCACTGTCGGCACGGCCGCCGTCTTGGGGTTCTTCATCATTCAACAGATCTGAGAAGAGAAACGAAAGTGAGACAGAGAGAGACATTTCAACTATTTCTGACGGTTAGATCCTCACCGGCGCTCTTAGATCCGCGCAGCCGCACGCCACCGCACGCACGGTTAGATCCGCGCCGCTGCACGCACGGTTAGATCCGCGGCGCTGCGACCGCCGGAGTAAGAGAGGAAAGAGGAGAGAGGAAGATGCGACTGCCAGGGTTGGTAGGTATGTGTTCTGCTCTTGTCTCCGTATGCGTCCATCGTGTTAGAGAGAGATATACAGGCCGTCCGATCATAAATGATCGTACGGTGCAAGCGTTCGTTGAGCTTTCAACCAACCAAGATCCGTGTGACATACATCTCGACCAATCAGAGATCAGCCAGTGAGTACAAGTTAGGAAAACTGAGTAGAACTAAGAGGGGGAAAAGTGAGGAAATGTTTATCGGAAGGGCAAAACTGAGTAGGACTGAGTACAACAAGTGGGCCCGGAGGGGGAAAACTGAGTAACACTAAGTAAAACAGGGGCACCCAAATAATAAATGGACCAAGGAAAATTGAAGCTTTTGGCATAAAAATTGTAAAATTGTGTTATTTGAACAATATATTACATTTTGGCCGACCAGATATTGTTTGCAATTCAAAGATACACAAGTGTGACGAATTTGGACTCATTTGGACAAAGTTTGTAAGCATAGTGGGTATTTGGGAGGTGTATTGAGCAGAAAGCCCTGCATCTTCATATCTAGTAGCTCATGGACTAGGAAGTGGTTTTGAAGCTTTTGGCATAAAAACTTCATATCTCTATATTTCCTTTTCCATTATTATTTCTCTAGGTTGTAGGTAACATAACAAGGCTCCATGGGAAGGTTCCACCATATTTTGAATTATTTTGAATTGAACCCTAAAACCCTAAAACCCTAAACCCTAGAGAAAATGATAAATGTGGCTTAAATGTGGCATACAAATTGTTCATACAAATTCAAATTGTTGAACACAAAGGCATCCCCAATACAAATTGTTCATACAAATTCAAATTTTTCATAGAAATTCAAATTGTTCAACACAAAGGCATCCCCAATACAAAGGGAACCCCAATACAAATTATTCAACACAAAGGGATCCCCAATACAAAGGGAACCCCAATACAAATTGTTCATACAAATTCAAATTAGTTGTTCAGAAAAAAATCTTTCTCTTGCTCCTGGTGTGACTCGCCGGGGCCACCACCTTACTCCGGGTAACCCTACCAGGGATATTACCGGTGTCTACCTTCCTTTTGCCCTCTTTCTTGTTCTTCTTCTTCTGCGAAGCTTATTGGCACTATTACGCCATGTACTTTCTGCGAAGTTAGCTTCTACCATGGCCTTAGTACTTTCGAGGCACTCTCGATTATCATTCCTCTCCTCTGGACTCATCGGTTGAAGCCATTCTACATCCATCTGTTCCCTCTGCTCTCGATCCATCGGTTCAATCTCCTCATGTTCAATTGCTGCTTCAATCTACTCTGCATTTGCTGCTTCAATCTCCTCTGCATTTGCTGCTTCAATCTCCTCTGCATTTGCTGCTTCAATCTCCTCATGTTGAACTGCTGCTTCAATCTCAAGTTGAATTGCTGCTTCATTCTCCTCTGCATTTGCTGCTCCCGCCTGATCTTCCATTCCAAAAGCTGGGTCAACTGCATTTTTACAAAGCCTAGCAATGTGTCCAGGGATTCCACAACGTTTGCACTTACGTTTTCGAATCGGTGCACCACCCTCTGCACTAGCTCTGATCCTATTCTTCCTCGGCCTACCTGCCGGTCTAGTCAATACTGGAGAGTACAGTTTGAAGCCTGGATCGACTTTCATCCATTGGTCTTTTCCCAACAAGGTAGGAACATTCATAGCATATGCAGCCCTAAATTTGGCAACAGAGAAATACTCTGACACATACTGATCAACTTCACCATCTTCACCCCCTATAACACTCATGAAAAACAATGCGTGTATGCAGGGTATCCCACGGATCTGCCATCCCCTACAATGGCATGTCCTATCAACCAAACTCACTGGATACCTCCACTGCCTGTTTTGACTGTCAGTATAGGTTACCTCAGCCTCCATTCCTTTTCTGACGCATTGCATCCTCAATTGTTTTGCCCTGTCATGCAAAGACTTAATCAAAGATGGGAGCATGAGATGGCCAGCATATTTTGTGGATGCAATTCTTTGACGCAGATCGATCTTTATCATGATCATCTGCCTAATCTTATCAAATATTTTCCACAGCATAAGCCCTTTCAATGACTTGACCTTTGAATTGAAACTCTCCGCAAGGTTACTTGTTACATAGTCTACCTTGCAAATTTCATTGAATTGGCTTCTTGACCACACCCTACCATGATGTTCATCCAAGTACTCCTTCACCCCAGGTTTTTGTTGGGGACATATCTGGTGCAAATGGACAGTTTCTGAAAACCTGAAAATTTTGGATATGGGCCGCCCGATCGTGCACCAACGACTAGATCATGACCAACCATCCCGCATCCATCCATTTTGCAAACAGGTACCTAGATATTACTCTATCTCAGATTCACAGTCCTGTTGTCTCCTACCTCTCGTCCGTATGCGGCTGTGCGATGCCACGAATCAGATCGTGAGAACTATGTTTTTGCGGTCCAGCTGACCCTGTCGCCACCGGTCTTTGAACGATGGCGCCGCCCGCGCTCACCACCGCCGGATCCGTCCGTTTCAGACCAAGCTGCACAGACGTGCATCTTCTCTTGTTTCCTTTCCTCTCTTTTTTGCATTTTGCTCAGATTTGAGTTCGATCTGGCTGATACAAGAACAATCACGGTTAGTTTCTCAATGATTGGAACGGCCTGATTAGATCGCAGATTCACTTAGATCCAGGATCCAAATTGTTAGGTTCTTTTGGTCATGGGTTTTTTGATTCGGATTTTTTTTCTTCACGATTGTAGACACGGAGCTGGTTCTTGAGATTCACAAGACTGAATAATCGTCATTTTAACCTCGAGTTTCATGGCCTGCTTAGTTCCATTGTCAAACTCCAGCGATACAGGGAATCGGAACAGAGTCAGTGGTGAAATCTATGAAATTTATGTTAACTTCAGGGGCTTTCTGCATAAATATGTCGTGGTGGGAGGAAGGTTAACATCTCACCGTTGGTACAAGATCTAGTGGTCCATGTCCAAAATTTTCAGATTTTCAGGAAGTAGTGTGTTTTCAGCAGATACGTTCCCGGTTTTTGTTTATACAACAAATCCAAATGAAACAGATGCTTCCTAGAGCTGCATGTGTATGAAGCTGGCCATAGGTTGTCAGTAAAAACTTTACCCTTGAATTTCTTTGTAAAATTCTGTACCAAGTGTCGCATACATTCCCTATGCTACACTCCAGGGAATACTGCTTCTACCGCAGTCTCCAAACCTTTGCAAGCGTCTGTGTGGATAACAAGTCCTGGTGGATGACCTATAAGGTCGCGCAAATTCTGCAGAAACCAAGTCCAACTTTCCTGTGACTCAACCTCCAAAACCCCATAAGCAACAGGGAACATCCAATTATGTCCATCAACTGCAGTAGCAGCAACTAGTTGTCCTTTAAACCTGCCATGAAGAGCTGATGCATCCACGGCCAAATAAGGCCTGCAACCGTCCAAAAAGCCTTTCCAACAAGCTTTGAAACAAACAAAAGCCCTTCTAAAACATTCCTTGTGCATTACCTTCCCGCTTTTCAATTTGTAGGGAACTGTATGCTTGTCTATCGCTACAACACTGCCTGGACTAGCGATCTCCACTTCAGCTTTGAAAGTGTAAAGCAACTGAAAGCTTTCATTCCATGGACCATTGATCTTGTCAAGAGCCATTTCCTTTGCATAGAACATCCTCATGTAAGGTACTTCCATTTTATACTTCTCAACCACCTTTTTTATGGGTGCTGTTCGACCAAGTGAAGGATTTTCTCTCAGCCAATCTAGGATTATATCTGCCAACCACCTAGTCTTCGCTAGCTTTGTTTTCAGCTCTGGCTCTCCCCCTAGAGGTGGACACCTATGGATCTCCTTATTCTTCTTTATCTGAAACATAATGATAAGGGATGTCAGTAATAGATAACAAATTTTACACCGTGATCTAAATACACAACTGGTTGGCGTAGTACCTGAACCAAGCTGCTTCTGCGCATTGTGGATGCATGCAGCCTAAACCTACACCTTTGGTATGGGCATTTAATTGTGAACCTACCTGGCTCACTTTTAATAACCTCATAATTATTCTTAGTGAGAATGTGATATGTAGTAATTGCATTACGGCAGTCCATCATCGTTTGAAACACGGTGCCTTCTGCAAGCTGGGGATTCTCCCTGTTCCACTCAATTGTTGGCAAGTCTTCACCTTCGTAATCGGCTAAAACGAGGCTGTCATCATTCTCATTCTTCTCTTCATCATCAGTGTCATCAAATCTGGCACCAAAAGCAATATCTTCCATGTATTGATCCTCCATTGCACGCTTCGCATCGATCTACCAATTCAGGAAACATCAACTCATCCTCATCATCTTGAGGAGACTGATCCTCAATGTCTGCATCATCCTCCACATCGACCGTACGAACGATCTGGCTACCACTAGCACTGGGGACAGATGGTGCTGCTGTGGACCTACAAGGAGCGCCACGGCGCACACTATTAGCAGAGGCAGCAGCAGTAGAGAGACATGATGCCCGACCACCTGATGATGCCCCAGCACCAGATGATGCCTGGCCCCTGTCCACATGGATACGAATTTTACCGAACCGGCAAGAAGCATTCAAAGCAAAAAGAATTCCCAGATCGTCTTCGGAAATTAGTGGAACAAATCTTCCCTTCGGGCTGTTGAAATATTCGAAATGAACTGCATCGAAAGAGCTCCAGCTGTACTTATCGTAGATGTTAGCTTTGAAATCCCTTAACGAGATGGTGGTTGCAACCACCGCAGGGAAGTCAAACCCAGTCTTACAGCGTTTAGAATCACGCGTAAAGCTAGAATCCAGCCTAACCACCAGCCGAAAAGCCAGCGCTGGATCCATCCTATTCGAAAAGCAACGCAGTTAGTTGAGCAACAACGATTGGCGCTCAAAAACTGCCTACTGTTAATTCACATAGGCAGACGATGCTTACCCAGATGGAATCCATGCGTTAGATCCCTCCGATTCCCAATCTTCTCCACGGCTGACGGGAATAGGCGGCACACCAGACGGAATTTCAAAGAGGACAGGGGTAGATCCAGATCTGGTGGAGGCGGAGCCCGGGGGTGGTGGTGGGGGCGGGGCCGGCTCGCCGGCGGACGACGCCATAAGGTAGGTGGGCAGGATGGCGTGGCGGCGGAGGGGCGGTGTGTGAGCTCCTCCAGTCTCGGGCGGAGGGGAAAGCTTTGGGCCAGCTCTTCCGGTCAATAGTCAACACATTTCGAAAGCAACGGTCAAGTCAAAACCACCGCGGCTCCCTAGCCGTCACCGGTAACGGAAGGCCTCTGACCTGACGGCAACCCTCCCGTCCGAGCCTCTGCGAGGGGTTTCAAACTAGAGGGAGGGGAAAACTGAGGAAAAGTTAAGAGGCTGGGGAAAACTGAGTACAGCTAACGAACCAGGGGCACGAAAATAGAAATCCCTTGTTTCTTCTCATTAGTCGTAACATAAAACTGAATCAGTTCCCTTGGAATTTTGATAATAAATAAAACTTGAAATATACTTCTCTCGGCAGTTAATAATTATTAGTTTTATGTGTGCTAATGGCAACTGTTGTTGCCTTCACAATTGGTACACAGAGGTATTGCCCTTACATACACGTTATTTTTTATCTTTCTTAAATTTTTATCGTCTATTCATACAATTGTTTATAGTCATGGAAAAAAAATCTTTAATACTTAATGGTCACTCAATTTGAGCCACCAGTAGTTCTTGCATGTGAAGTCAGTGATTCTAGCATTTTGTTTGTGTCAGCATCGGAGACACCGCTAACAGGAGTCTTTGTGTTAGAAATTGCACAAGTGATTCAGTTACATAATGCTGGTTCATAAATTACCCTCAATTTCTTTTCCAGCTTGTCATGCTATGATAACCTCTTTAAAAAGTAGTTACAGAATGATGCCTTCCCTTTACTTAAGTTTTCGTTTGTTTGTGTACATATGAAATATTTATTTTGATACAGTAATGCCATCCCTCATCTAGACCAGGATTTGAGCAGCGATGTGGAAGATGGAGCTGGCCAATAGAAACAATCTCTCTGAAGTTGCTCGGTCTATGGGCTCTTGCTAACTTATAAAACTAGATGATTCCCCGCGCGTTGCTGCGGACATCTATGAGAACGAAAAGGCATAAACTAAAACACTTTATTCATAAAAAGCAATGAAATGTATGGATCGATATGCTTTTATTCATAAGAAGCATAGGTTGAAAAAATATTTATAATTTTCAAAATATACATACATGCGTATTACTTGGTAGATTTATGGGCATGTTTATCCACGACAATGCATTTCCCACTTGCATATGAAAACAAATTTGTTAAACAAATTTCCTATTATTGCCGGTTATGCAAATAATCGTGGCAAAACCTGTAATCTTTGTTTCATGTTCCCGGACATGTAGAAGAAACACTTTGCATATTGAGTTTACCACCTAGGATGCAAAATGAATCTTAAACAATAGTAGAACACATGTTTGTCCAGTATAAATCTGAAGCATGATGATGTGAATATCATCAAATCAATATTTCATATGGATAGCACATTATTGTCATATAGAGTACGATCTAAAGTTAACACTAAAATAAGCATGGCAAAACAACATTATTCAAAAGAAAAGGTAGACAACAACATGGGTCTACCTATATATATCCACAATCCACAATCGAGTATTTCAGCCTGCCAAAATATATAAGTTTTGTATTCAAGATAGCAATAAATAACATCTACTTGAGATAATAATACACATATCAAGCAAAAATACATATGGTCCTGTAATTCATACCTGAAGAATATGTGCAGTGTAATGGAGTTAATTTGCTCGTATATGGACAAATTGAGCAAAGATGTACCAAAATTTTGTAGGACAACAGTTTATATTTCCATTACCAACAACTCATCTAGGTAGTTCAGGCAGGAATATCTTATCCTGAATCTCAAAAGGCCCCCAATTAAACAACGTGTTAACCAATTCTTTCATATAGCATGCATCCTCAACCATAGAAATAGCAGATATCAGAGCAAAGCCGAAGTGATTGAGTGTGTCTAAGGAGAATAACAAATAGGCTTTCAGAATGTGGGAATACATGATATATAGCCTTGAGGTGCAAGACAAATACATGCTGACATTTGAAGTTTTGAACTTGATAATTCGCCTTCATCTATTGACATATAACAATCAAATAATAGCCCTGCAGAATTCCTTTTGAATTGCTTCAAAGATTCTATTAACATGAGCCGTGCGACACCTCATAAATGACAGGTAGTGATCCTAGAAGGAGGAAAAAGATCAGTAGTACCTAAGCTGCCGAAACCAGTACAAAGTAGCATCACATTGTTTTAAGACGATGCACTAAGACTGGGAGAATTAGCTAACCAAAATCCAAATGATCTACATAAATCATATGAAATAGCTCAGTTACAACATCTTATGGGAACTGTAAATCTCAGTTTCGCACATACAGAATAAAATAACCAGGAATCCAGTAATATGCAGACGGACGGCCGGAGACCTAGAGGACAGAGATATATGAACCTGTGAATAAGCAAACCATCGTTGAGACTTTGAGAGTAAATGATTCAGACCCAGTAATCGCTATATGAGGGGAGTGGAAGACATGATGCAGGTAGACAAAAGAGATGTACTCAATCACGGATGGTGGCGTTGCTACCAGGACTGCCCGCATCCATGAGTCACTATGTACTCGATCCTAGATCCATTGAAACAAATCAGGGCTGGTGGCGTCCTGGAGACGACGGCTTCTTCCTGACTAACGCATCTGTTTTGTGCCGCCCGACCTATGCGAAACGACAAACGGACTGGTGTTGGGCGCGGCATGGCCTGATTTTTATAATGGTGGTGGCGACGGATGAGTTCCATGGAGCAGTTTCCGATGGTAATTGCTGGGATTTATGAGGCGTTTTCATCGGGATTTAGGTCGTGGATGGAATTTTCGTGGCGAGGAGAAAGGAAGGTCGCGGCCGGTCACTTGTGGAAGAGGAACAGCGGTTCTGTTTTTTTTCACACTGCAAGCCCACGAGGATGGGTGCCGAGCAATCCTGCAAGCGAGGTTGCGAGCCCACGAACTGCCGGCGAGTCAACATCGGTCCAGCCCATCTAAGAAGAATCTTCGGGCGACGAGGCTCTCGGTGATTGCACGGGACAGGAGAAAAGGCCGAGCTACCAGCGAACGTGACGGGCGACAACGCTGCGGGAGTAAATTTTTTAACTGGTGACGTGGCTCGCTGAGAGATCAGCAAAATGGGACCATCTATTAAGAAAGAGAAGATTATCTTCTCATATTGGTGATGGATCTATTCCTGGTTTTCCTTGGTCAGACTCTTGGTATTCAAAGGAATTTGCAAATATTGTATTGTTGATGTCATGTGAAATAATCACACCTTGAGATCAAATAGAAATGATACATCTATTTTTGAACCCATGGAAATCTTACATACTTATTAAAAAGAAAATGGCTCACAAATTTTATGATTGTATTCTTTTATTGATAGAGATGTGCGTTGCCCGTGCATGTTTACTAGTGACCCGTAATAATTGAAAACTATGGGTCGGATTGAGCGGTCGTTGCACGTGTGAGACCACCTCGCTTTGATCTGATATATATTGTTGGTGCGCACACACTAACAACAAGAGAAGCACGACCGGAAGAGCGACTAACTTGATAAGTTTTTTCTAGGTTGACTAATTTAATGAGTTAACAATATGAACCATGTAGGTTTTAATGGTGACCATCGATCTGAATCGAATGTTGCATTTTTTTCCAAAGGGTGTGTACCCAAGAACATCCCATTTTGCATTGTTATAGCACCGTATCTGTCGCATTTAGAGCATCTCCATTCGCGCTTCCCAAACCGTTCTCCAAAGCGATTTGGGGCGCGTCGGACAAAAATACGTTCCCAACCGCGCGCCCCAAAGACCATTTTTGTTCGGCACGGCCCAATACGGTGTCCGGCACCCCCAGCCCGTCACCGCTACACAGGGGACGCTCCGGGCACGCCGGACACAAAGAAATGAGATGCGGGGAGGCGCGGGCCCGACACGTCAGCGGATCAGACGCTCAACCGCCACCTACCTAGCAACGGTGCAGTTGCCGTGAAGCGGAACCGTCGCATTGGCAACCGCGTCACCCGACGCACCAACCGCCGGAATGGAGCGCGGACTCCTCGGAAGAGCAACAGCCGCTCTCTTCGACTTCTGCGCCACCGTTCATCCGCGCTCAATAAGACCCGTACGTAGGCACTTTCGGATCTTCAACCGGCCGCCATTCATCCAAGCTTCTTCTCACGATGATGAGCTACATCTCTGAGCTTCCATCCGACACCTCCAGCGAGGGCAAGCTTCCAGGATGGCGCCATTGGTGGGACAACGGGACGCCCAACAGCGACGATAATTCCCCGCCGCCAGTTGACAGCGCCGAGGAATGGCAGGACGTGGAGGAGGACACGAAGGAAGAAGGGTCAGAGGAGGAGGTGGCAGTGGCCTGTGCGAAGGCGGAGGCGGACACAAAAGCGAAGGCCAAGACCAAGGCCAAGGCGAAGGTGCAGCCGACGAGCACTGACGACGACGAGGAGGACACAAGTTCCTCCAACGCGTCGGCCGACACCGCCTCTTCGGAAGAGGTGATGAGCAGGAAGCGCCACCATGATGACGACGACGAGGCGGGGCCATCATCAAAGAAGAAGAAAAAGTAGTTTAAAATAATTTATATGTAATCTAATTATGTTTTTTCGAAGTTTTATATGTAATTTGTTTATGTTGCACCGATTTGAATATTAGTAAAGAGTTTTCTTCTATCTATTATAATTATTTTTCATTTTTGGCGGGTGTTTAGGGGACGCGGCTGGGCGCGATGTCCCCCAAACGCAGCACGAACGAAACACGTTCCCCAAACGCTCAATTCGGCGCCGTTTGGGGGACGGTTTGGGGACGCGACTGGAGATGCTCTTAAATTTCAACATTTTTCATAAACTTTTGAAGTGGATAGAACATGCCAAGATGGTTGGAATATATGGTGGTAGTTAACATAGGCATTATTGGGATGTTTTTATGGGAAGAAATAGAGAGAACACACGCCGCCGTATATTTTGTATATAATATCTGATCTCGTGATCTTCAACCTGTTGTATCAATAAATCTCATTTATACCATTGCAACATGTAGCTGGACCAGCTCTACTTTCTCTCCTTTCCATTTATATATTTTATTTTCATTCTCAACAAATGAGATGTATATATAGTCCCACCCATAAGAGCATCTCCAACGTTCGCACTAAAAATCGGGGCGCTAAACCTTGCTTCTGCCGCGCTATAAACGGATAGTGCGCGCTACGCTAAAATTTGCCCCACCGGATGCTCCATTTTGCAGCGCGCGTTGGCGCGGTAAAAAAACTCCTCCACCGGGCACTCTATTATGCGGCGCGCAGCGCGGCGCAAACAACAAACACACACAAGTATGCATCAAAGAAGATCAAACAACCATATAAATTCACAAATAAAATGTACCATACAAATACAACAAATTGTTCACAACAAATACAACAAGTACATAAAATTGTTCACAAAAATACAACAAGTTTAAGGACCAACATACAACAATACAACATAGTTTTGAGACAATACACCACATAGTTTTCAAACAAATACAAGAAGTATGCAACTACTGTTGTCCATGCCAATTTCACCATTTTTCCATGAGATCTTTTGGAGCTCATCATGTGTGTCGTTGGAGCAAATGACATGGTACGAGGCAATGAAACCGGGCAATCCTATGTGCGGACCTCCTTACTTGCACGGGAACCCCCATCAACTCGTAGTGGCTATGATCCACATCTTTCCCACGATCATCCTCTATAATCATGTTATGCATGATGACACAAGCGGTCATGATATACGAAAGACACGCTTGGTCCCAAAATCTAGCTGGCCCTCTCACAATGGCAAATTGAGCTTGCAAAAATCTCAAATGCTCTCTCTACATCTTTCCTAGCCGCCGCTTGTGCATTGTGGAATTGGGTTTGCTTCTTACCTCGTGGTTGAATAACCGGCTTCACAAATGTTTGACACCTTCGATATATGATGTCGGCGAGGAAGTAGCCATAGTTGTACTTGTGGCCATTTGCTTCAAACTCCACCAATGGACCTTCCCACATTGCAAGTCTTGTCATTAGTGGTGATCGTTGAAGAACATTGATGTCATTGCAAGATCCGGGCATTCCAAA
Organism: Lolium perenne; assembly: GCF_019359855.2. NCBI lineage: Eukaryota > Viridiplantae > Streptophyta > Magnoliopsida > Poales > Poaceae > Lolium > Lolium perenne. The sequence continues at coordinate 50,447,656 of NC_067244.2, forward strand.
AAATGCATGCCATATCCAAGTCTCCTGATCGGCGACCGCTTCACGGGCTATGGTGGCATCCTTCTTGTATCCTTTGAATTGTCCATGCGTAGCCGCTGGACAATTCTTCCAACTCCAATGCATACAATCAATGGAACCAAGCATACCGGGAAATCCCCGGTTGGCGTTGATCTCCAAAAGCCTTGCCGTGTCTTGAGCATTGGGGGCTCTCAAGTATGTGGATCCGAAAACATTCATAATTGCAACGACAAAGCGCTTCACACACAAGATAGAAGTGCTCTCTCCCATGGCCAAATGATCATCAAATAGAGGCAAGCTCGAAGACGACGACATGGCGATGGCGGCGCGCGGTATGTAGAGGAGAAGGCGCGGGCGAGGCGGGAAGAAGCGCCGGCTTGTCCCCGTCGGTGCTGACAGCTGAAAGATCGAGATATCGCCTAGAGGGGGGGGGGGTGAATAGGAAATTAAAAACTCTTACGGATTTGTCTTGTAATAATGCGGAATTAAACTATCGTTTAGATTACAAGCACAAACCCTTAATATGCTAAGCTCAACTAAGTGTAACAATAGCAACTAGAGCTAAGCAAGATAGGCACAAGATATATGTAGCACAAGTAATAGCAAGGTATATGTACTTCAAGCACGATGGCTATCACAAGGAAAGAGAGCTCGGGTATATAAATAACCGAGGCACACGGAGACGAGGATGTATTCCCGTGTTCCCTTCCTTTGCAAGAAGGTACATCACGTTTGGAGGAGTGGAGGTCCCACGAAGGATTCCCCGCGCCACGAAGGCTCACCCTATTCTCCGAACCACACCCACGAAGGATAATGGCCCTTTCCTTATGGTTAGCTTTTTCTCCGCTCCGCAGATGGCAAGCTCCACAACCACTTCACAAGCTCCACGAAGGAGAAGCCCGGGCCCCTTCAGAATCTTCCACGAAGAGATCACCGGGGCACCAAACAAGCCAACTAGGAGGTCTCCCTCCAAGAGTAACAAGCTCACGGTCTCTCACTCGAACTAATCGTGGTGGAGAGCTCAACACTATGCAATGATGCAAAGCAAGAACACTAGAGGTGTTCAAGTCCTTCACACTCAAATCCCACCCAAACAACAAATGCTAGGATGAGATTGGAGAGGAAGAACAATGGGGAAAGTCAACAAAAGACTCGAAGATCTAGATCCCAAGAGTTCCCCTCACTTAGAGGTGAAATTGATTGGTGGGGATTGTAGATCTAGATCTTCTCTCTCAAATCCTCAAGAATGGGCAAGAATCATGGGAGGAATCAAGGGGGAGAGCAAGTTCTTCCAAGAGCAACAATGGAGGTGAAGAAAGGGGAAGAACTCTTTTTGCCCAAGGTAGAAGAAGGGCTATTTATAGCCCAAGAGCAAATAAAACTGTTGGGGGGAAAAAGACAGAAAAACGGGCAGAAAAAAAGTCAGAAAAGCGGCCCAGCCGGCTGCCAGGCCGGCCGACCGGTTTGGGCGCTGAAGAGCCCGGTCGGCAGCCTGGTCGAGCTGGCCCAGCAGCCGGGCGGCAGATAGGCTCGCGCGGGGCGAGCTGGGGTGGGCCGCGTGGGGCGGTGAGGCCCGGCCGGCTGAGCCCGGTCGGGCGGGGAAGCGGCCGGGTGGCCCGGTCGGCGGCCGGACCCTGGGCCGGACTAGGCTGGGAGGCCCCCAGTACTCCGCCCGGTCGGCGTGAGCGCCTGGGCCGGTTTCGGCCGGGTGGGCCGGCGTGTGGCCCGGCAGGCCGGTCGGTCAGCCGGCCGCCCTTCCCCCTTTTTTCTTTTCTTTTTATTCGTTTCTCCTTTTTCCTTTTTCTTTAATAACTAATGCTCCCGAACTCCGATTGACTTGAAACCAATTTTTTTGGAAAGATAACGACAAATAGAACCCCAACAGAGGGTATTTTTAGATGTTTTTAGAGAGGGAGTCTCCCACCGTCAAGAAACGGTGAAGACGTCCAAACTCGAAAACGCAATAGAAGATGCATGCGGATTCCGTTTTCGATGAACTTGGGCTTGTTGTAAAGATAGCAACAAGCTCAAGAACCTCACACAGAGAAACACCAAGAAGCAATAAGGATATGCAAAGTATGCAAAGGATTGAGCTCCCTAATACGATGTGATCAAGTTACCCAACCGAAAGCCCCTCTTGATAGTGCGGCTATCTATCCTATAATCCGGTCTCCCAACAACCACCTTGAGACCGGTAAAAGGAAAACCTAGCAAGGCCATACATTTGCCTTGCGCCTCCCGCTTGATCTTGATGATAGCTCTTCATGCTCCACTCAAGCTGGAATGCATCACTTGATCATCGTCGCTTCGTGTAGACTCACAAATGCTCCCCCATACACCATGATGGGAAAGCCCAATTGATGCACATCTTCACATGTCCATTATCACCAAATGGACGGCAAGCTTCAAGCATGTGATCCACTTGAGATGCTCATCTTGAACTTGCCCAACTCAACCTTGTATCTTCACATACTCACTTAAGATAGAGCATGACTAATATTGAGTTCCACATAAGAACTCCATCTTCATTTCTTCTTCTTGATCATATCACATATATATCTTCAAACCGATGATCTTGATGCCAATACACAAGATGTATATTTATTTACATGGCATCCATACTTGAATCCAACACATGGAATACAAGTAGAACCTATGGAATATTCCTTCATATAAACTCAATGAAAACATTAGTCCATAGGGGTTGTCATTAATTACCAAAACCACACATAGGGGCAATGTACCCTTACAACAGCGCCCGGTCGCTACAGCGCGGCGGAGCGGCCGCTACTCCCGACAGGAGGCGCGGGCGAGGTGGATCTACGGCGCGGCGGCGAGCAATAGTGGGGCCGACGGCGGAATTGACCGGAGGCGGCGGATTTCGCGGCAGCGCGGTGGGAAATGGAGGGCGCGGGCGCGGGGCGGGGGAGGGGGATTTCCAGCCGTTGGGTATTCGCGCGTGTCCGAAGAGATGCACCGCGCAGTAGCTGACGCGTCACATTTTGCGCTTGGAATTATGCAAAAAGCTGCGCACCCCAAATTGACGCGCCGTATGCCTCGCCTGCTGGAGCAGCGATTCTGGCTCCACTGCAAATCGGCGATTTATATAGCGCGTGGCCTAGCGTAAGGCGCATGTAGGAGATGCTCGAGCATCTCCAGTCGCGTCCCCCAAAGCTATTTGGGGCGCGCCGGACAAAAAAAACGCTTCCAGCCGCATCCCCCAAACCCCTTTTTTGTTCGGCGCGCCCCGATACGGTGTCCGGCGTCCCGAGGCCGTCCCCGTCCCACAGGGGACGCAACGGGCACGCATGACACAACGAAAAGCGAGGCAAAGCGATGCAGGCTCCCACATATCGGCGAGTATTTGCATAAACCATTGATTCGTGCCTTTTTTCTCGTCGCTCCTTCCTTCCCGTGCCTCGCACCCCTCCGCCGCCGCTGGATTTGCCAGCCGTTTGGGCGTCTGATCTCTTCTGAAAGGCGGCACCATCGCCGCGGCCTCGCCACCGCGTTCCAGAACGCGGCGTCAAATCCGTCTCACCTTGATGTCTACGGGTGCTTCTATTCTTGTAGACAGTGTTGGGCCTCCAAGAGCAGAGGTTTGTAGAACAGCAGCAAGTTTCCCTTAAGTGGATCACCCAAGGTTTATCGATCTCAGGGAGGAAGAGGTCAAAGATATCCCTCTCAAGCAACCCTGCAACCACAAAGCAAGAAGTCTCTTGTGTCCCCAACACACCTAATAGGTGCACTAGTTCGGCGAAGAGATAGTGAAATACAGGTGGTATGAATAAATATGAGCAGTAGTAACGGCGCCAGAAAAGTGCTTTGCTATCCAAGACTGGCGTGTGGTCGATGGTGGTAATATTGCGGACAGTACAGATGCAGTAAAACAGTAAACAAGCAGCGATAGCAGTATTTAGGAACAAGGCCTAGGGATCATACTTTCACTAGTGGACACTCTCAACATTGGTCACATAACAGAATAAATAGATAGATGCTAGACTCTACACCCTCTTGTTGGATGATGAACACCACTAATTGTGTAGGATTACACGAACCCTCAATGCCGGAGTTAACAAGCTCCACAATATTCGATGTTCATATTTAAATAACCTTAGAGTGCACGACAGATCAACATAACCAAACCAAGTACTAACATAGCATGCACACTGTGACCATCACACTATGAAAGGAGGAATAGATCACATCAATACCATCATAGTAATAGTTAACTTCATAATCTACAAGAGATCACAATCATAGCATAAACCAAGTACTTCATGATGCACACACTGTCAACATTACATCATGGAGGAGGAATAGACTACTTTAATAACATCACTAGAGTAGCACATAGATGAATTGTGATACAAAACTCATATGAATCTCAATCATGTAAGGCAGCTCATGAGATCATTGTATTGAAGTACATAGGAGAGAGATTAACCACATAGCTACCGGTACAGCCCTTAGCCTCGATGGAGGACTACTCCCTCCTCATGGGAGACAGCAGCGGTGATGAAGATGGCGGTGGTGATGGCAGCGGTGTCGATGGAGAAGCCTTCCGGGGGCACTTCCCCGTCCCGGCGGCGTGCCGGAACAGAGACTCCTGTCCCCCAGATCTTGGCTTCGCGATGGCGGCGGCTCTGGAAGGTTTCTTGTACCGTGGCTTTTCCGTATCGAAGATTTAGGTCAGGGACCTTTTTATAGGCGAAGAGGCGGCATCAGAAGGTCAACGAGGCGACGACACAATAGGGGGGCGCGGGCCCCCCCTTGGTCGCGCCAGGGTGGTGTCTAGTGGGCCTGTGGCCCCCCTCTGGCCTCTCTCGGGTGTTCTGGAAGCTTCGCGTGATCCTAAGATGCTGGGCGTTGATTTCGTCCGATTCCGAGAATATTTCCTTACTAGGATTTCTGAATCCAAAAACAGCAGAAAACAGGAACTGGCCCTTCGGCATCTCGTCAATAGGTTAGTTCCGGAAAACGCATAAATATGACATAAAGTATGCATAAAATATGTAGATATCATTAATAATGTGGCATGGAACATAAGAAATTATCGATACGTCGGAGACGTATCAGCATCCCCAAGCTTAGTTTCTGCTCGTCCCGAGCAGGTAAACGATAACAAAGATAATTTCTGGAGTGACATGCCATCATAACCTTGATCATACTATTGTAAGCATATGTAATGAATGCAGCGATCCAAACAATGGTAAATGACATGAGTAAACAACTGAATCATAAAGCAAAGACTTTTCATGAATAGTACTTTCAAGACAAGCATCAATAAGTCTTGCATAAGAGTTAACTCATAAAGCAATAATTCAAAGTAAAGGTATTGAAACAACACAAAGGAAGATTAAGTTTCAGCGGTTGCTTTCAACTTGTAACATGTATATCTCATGGATAGTTGTCAATGCAAAGCAATATAACAAGTGCAATATGCAAGTATGTAGGAATCAATGCACAGTTAACACAAGTGTTTGCTTCTTGAGATGGAGAGAAATAGGTGAACTGACTCAACATAAAAGTAAAAGAATGGCCCTTCGCAGAGGGAAGCATCGATTGCTATATTTGTGCTAGAGCTTCGGTTTTGAAAACAAGAAACAATTTTGTCAACAGTAGTAATAAAGCATATGCATCATGTAAATTATATCCTACAAGTTGCAAGCCTCATGCATAGTATACTAATAGTGCCTGCACCTTGTCCTAATTAGCTCGGATTACCTGGATTATCATCGCAATACATATGTTTTAACCAAGTGTCACAAAGGGGTACCTCTATGCCGCCTGTACAAAGGTCTAAGGAGAAAGATCGCATCGGATTTCTCGCTATTGATTATTCTCAACTTAGACATCCATACCGGGACAACATAGACAACAGATAATGGACTCCTCTTTTATGCATAAGCATTCAACAACAATTAATTTTCTCATATGAGATTGAGGATATTTGTCCAAAACTGAAACTTCCACCATGATTCATGGCTTTAGTTAGCGGCCCAATGTTCTTCTCTAACATTATGCATGCTCTAACCATTCTAGCGGTAAATCTCCCTTACTTCAGACAAGACGGACATGCATAGCAACTCACATGATATTCAACAAAGAGTAGTTGATGGCGTCCCCAGGAACATGGTTATCGCACAACAACCAACTTAATAAGAGATAAAGTGCATAAGTACATATTCAATACCACAATAGTTTTTAGGCTATTTGTCCCATGAGCTATATATTGCAAAGGTAAAGGATAGAAATTTTAAAGGTAGCACTCAAGCAATTTACTTTGGAATGGCGGAGAAATACCATGTAGTAGGTAGGTATGGTGGACACAAATGGCATAGTTTTTGGCTCAAGGATTTGGATGCACGAGAAGTAATCCCTCTCAATACAAGGCTTAGGCTAGCAAGGTTATTTGAAACAAACACAAGGATGAACCGGTGCAGCAAAACTCACATAAAAGACATATTGTAAACATTATAAGACTCTACACCGTCTTCCTTGTTGTTCAAACTCTTTACTAGAAATTATCTAGACCTTAGAGAGACCAATTATGCAAACCAAATTTTAGCAAGCTCTATGTATTTCTTCATTAATGGGTGCAAAGTATATGATGCAAGAGCTTAAACATGAGCACATCAATTGCCAAGTATCACATTATTCAAGACATCATACCAATTACTACATGTAGCATTTCCCGTTTCCAACCATATAACAATTAACGAAGCAGTTTCAACCTTCGCCATGAACATTAAGAGCTAAGAACACATGTGTTCCTATGAACCAGCGGAGCATGTCTCTCTCCCACACAAGCATTTATTCAAACAAAAACAAAAATAGAAACTCACAGACGCTCCAAGTAAAGCACATAAGATGTGACCGAATAAAAATATAGTTTCAAGGGAGAAACCTGATAATTTATCGATGAAGAAGGGGATGCCCTGGGCATCCCCAAGCTTAGATGCTTGAGTCTTCTTGAAATATGCAGGGAGGAACCACCGGGGCATCCCCAAGCTTAGACTTTTCACTCTTCTTGATCATATTGTATCATCCTCCTCTCTTGACCCTTGAAAACTTCCTCCACACCAAACTCAAAACAAACTCATTAGAGGGTTAGTGCATAATCAAAAACTCACATGTTCAGAGGTGACACAATCATTCTTAACACTTCTGGACATTGCTCAAAGCTACTGGAAGTCAATGGAACAAAGAAATCCATCCCACATAGCAAATGAGGCAATGCGAAATAAAAGGCAGAATCTGTCAAAACAGAACAGTCCGTAAAGACGAATTTTATTGAGGCACCAGACTTGCTCAAATGAAAATGCTCAAATTGAATGAAAGTTGCGTACATATCTGAGGATCACTCACATAAATTGGCATAATTTTCTGAGTTACCTACAGAGAATTCTGCCCAAATTCGTGACAGCAAAGAAATCTGTTTCTGCGCAGTAATCCAAATCTAGTATCAACCTTACTATCAAAGACTTTACTTGGCACAACAATGCAATAAAACTAAGATAAGAAGAGGTTGATACAGTAATAACAACTTCCAAGACTCAAATATAAAACAAAAGTACTGTAGTAAAATAAACACATGAGTTATCTCCCAAGAAGTTCTTTCTTTATAGCCATTAAGATGGGCTCAGCAGTTTTAATGATGCACTCGCAAGAAATTGTATTTGAAGCAAAAGAGAGCATCAAGAGGCAAATTCAAAACAACTTTAAGTCTAACATGCTTCCTATGCATAGGAATCTTGTAAATAAACAAGTTCAAGAAGCATAATGCAACAAGCATAGAAAAACTAGACAAGCTCAACTTCAAAATTTTAAGCATATAGAGAGGTGTTTTAGTAACATGAAAATTTCTACAACCATATTTTCCTCTCTCATAATAATGTCCAGTAGCATCATGAGCAAACTCAACAATATAACTATCACATAAAGCATTCTTATCATGAGTCTCATGCATAAAATTATTACTCTCCACATAGGCATAATCAATTTTATTAGTAATAGTGGGAGCAAATTCAACAAAGTAGCTATCATTATTATTCTCATCAAGTGTAGGAGGCATAGTATAATCATCATAAAATGTACTCTCCATAGTAGGCGGCACCAAAAGACCACTATCATTATAATCATCATAAATAGGAGGTGAAGTATCATCAAAGTAAATTTCCTCCTCAATGCTTGGGGGACTAAAAAGATCATGCTCATCAAAACCAGCTTCCCCAAGCTTAGAATTTTCCATAGCATTAGCAACAATAGTGTTCAAAGCATTCATATTAATAACATTCCCATTAGCATTCATATAAAGTTCCATGGGTTTTTTAATTCTCTCTTCAAACACATCATGTCCTAATTCAAGATAAAGTTCATAAAGATCTCTCATATTTTTGTTGTTTTCCATTATGCCTAACTAGTGTAAACAAGAAACAAAAAGATGCAATTACAGGATCTAAAGGAAATAGCTTCGAGTACTTACAACGGCGGAAAATAGCTTAGTAGCCGAGATCCGGAGTGTGAGTACCTTTTACCTTTCCTCCCCGGCAACGGCGCCAGAAAAGTGCTTGATGTCTACGGGTGCTTCTATTCTTGTAGACAGTGTTGGGCCTCCAAGAGCAGAGGTTTGTAGAACAGCATCAAGTTTCCCTTAAGTGGATCACCCAAGGTTTATCGATCTCAGGGAGGAAGAGGTCAAAGATATCCCTCTCAAGCAACCCTGCGACCACAAAGCAAGAAGTCTCTTGTGTCCCCAACACACCTAATAGGTGCACTAGTTCGGCGAAGAGATAGTGAAATACAGGTGGTATGAATAAATATGAGCAGTAGTAACGGCGCCAGAAAAGTGCTTTGCTATCCAGGACTGGCGTGTGGTCGATGGTGGTAATATTGCGGACAGTACATAAAACAGTAAACAAGCAGCGATAGCAGTATTTAGGAACAAGGCCTAGGGATCATGCTTTCACTAGTGGACACTCTCAACATTGATCACATAACAGAATAAATAGATAGATGCTAGACTCTACACCCTCTTGTTGGATGATGAACACCACTAATTGTGTAGGATTACACGAACCCTCAATGCCGGAGTTAACAAGCTCCACAATATTCGATGTTCATATTTAAATAACCTTAGAGTGCACGACAGATCAAGATAACCAAACCAAGTACTAACATAGCATGCACACTGTGACCATCACACTATGAAAGGAGGAATAGATCACATCAATACCATCATAGTAATAGTTAACTTCATAATCTACAAGAGATCACAATCATAGCATAAACCAAGTACTTCATGATGCACACACTGTCAACATTACATCATGGAGGAGGAATAGACTACTTTAATAACATCACTAGAGTAGCACATAGATGAATTGTGATACAAAACTCATATGAATCTCAATCATGTAAGGCAGCTCATGAGATCATTGTATTGAAGTACATAGGAGAGAGATTAACCACATAGCTACCGGTACAGCCCTTAGCCTCGATGGAGGACTACTCCCTCGTCATGGGAGACAGCAGCGGTGATGAAGATGGTGGTGGTGATGGCAGCGGTGTCGATGGAGAAGCCTTCCAGGGGCACTTCCCCGTCCCGGCGGCGTGCCGGAACAGAGACTCCTGTCCCCCAGATCTTGGCTTCGCGATGGCGGTGGCTCTGGAAGGTTTCTCGTACCGTGGCTTTTCCGTATCGAAGATTTAGGTCAGGGACCTTTTTATAGGCGAAGAGGCGGCGTCAGAAGGTCAACGAGGCGACGACACAACAGGGGGGGCGCGGGCCCCCTTGGCCGCGCTAGGGTGGTGTCTGGTGGGCCTGTGGCCCCCCTCTGGCCTCTCTCGGGTGTTCTGGAAGCTTCGCGTGATCCTAAGATGCTGGGCGTTGATTTCGTCCGATTCCGAGAATATTTCCTTACTAGGATTTCTGAAACCAAAAACAGCAGAAAACAGGAACTGGCCCTTCGGCATCTCGTCAATAGGTTAGTTCTGGAAAACGCATAAATTTGACATAAAGTATGCATAAAACATGTAGATATCATCAATAATGTGGCATGGAACATAAGAAATTATCGATACGTCGGAGACGTATCACACCTCCACGCACACAAGGTGCTCGACGACTTGCCAGGTAGGCGCGATTGGCCGCTGTTCGTTGCGTCGTCTGCCTCGGCGCAATTTTAATCATTGATTTTGCTTTAGACATGGATAGCGACGATGAGATGGTTGCCCTGCTGCTGGAGGACGAGCAAGCCTTCGACGACGACCTCAGGGAGCATTTGCTGATCATCGCGTCTGACGTGGGCATTACCCTTCGGGTAACCGATGTTGCCCTATCCTATACAGTTTAATTGGATGCCCATGAAGGCACTTGAAGGCAAGGTGGGCCACCTGAATGGTGCATCAGAAGATTCCTTGGCGGACAAGACAAGGAAGCAGCCGAACAAAGAAAGTTTAGGTTTAGAACTACTGTAAAACAAGTCGTACTCGGTTAGACCTCTTGAGACCTGGCTTCCTATATAAAGGCCAGGAGAGGGGCTGCCGAGGGACACAATCAACCATAGCACTCTTAGCCACCAAAAGTCTAGAGCTAGGTCACCGTAGCACTTAGTCTCTCGACGAGAACACAGCCGAACTCTTCGGCACCCCATTGTAACTCAATATCTTCATAATCAAGATCAGACAAGCAGGACGTAAGGGTTTTACCTCATTGAGGGCCCCAAACCTGGGTAAATCGATCTCCCCGCTTGTCTGTAAACTGATGTCGCGTGTCAGCTTACAGGATTCCATCAACCCTAAGCCCCAATCGGAGGGCATTGCCGAGGAGTACCCTTGACAATTGGCGCCGTCTGTGGGAAGCCTGTCGGCACCAGGCAAGTCATCGGCAGTACCAGTCACATCTGCGGCGTTCTTACTCGAATCACCAACACCAGCAGATCCAAGAGATTCAATCCGCTGCGGGTCCTTCGAGTTCGTGCCGCACCCCGAAGCGCCTCACCTGATCCCTGTGGGATCGTCTGGCGACATGGACGCTACTTTCGGTGGTGTCCACTTCATCATCGACTCCGGAGGCTTCCTTCGCCTCCCTAGAACCAACGCATCTGGCCCGAAGACCTCAGTGGGGGAAGGTGTCACTCCTATGACAACCCTAAAAATTCCATCCAGAAACATACAAGAGAGCAACCGAGGAAGCTTCAACGTCACGGCAGGGCGAAGGAAAAGACGAAGAGACTCGCACCGCGAAGAGGAAGAACAAACATCAGCTCACCTTCGTCAGTTCGAACGAGGATGCCACGACACGTTATCGATTAAGGGTCGCAATCGCTCACCGTATCTGTCGGCTACAGAGCAGCTCGAGGCACCATGTTATCACCACTCCTACATCGATCCGAAGGATGGACGAGAGAAATCCAGTCACCTGTTAAGGGACTGTCGACATTTTTTGGAAATTCAGCAGTTCTGCGACGACCTCAGAGCCGAGGCCATGTCGAGAGTTCGCACAATGGAGAGAAGGACAGGATCCTACAGTTATCCACCATAACCATACGTACCAGAGCCATACGTGCCAGCAGGAGGAGGCGAACATGTACCAACCGAGGTGTTCCCGGAACCATGCGGGAAAGTCAACATGATCCATAAAACCAGCTTTTCAAAGAGAGAAATCAAAAAATTCTCCCGAGAAGTAAAGTATGCGGAAGTCGCCATGGTCGATACATCCGAATTCATCGATTGTCGGATCAGAGTATCTCCTTCAGTAGGGCAGATCACCCGAAGGCCGTTCCGAGGCCTGGTCACGCAGCCCTTGTTCTTGAAGCGCAGATTGGAGGGTACAGTATGAGCAAAGTATTCATGGATGGAGGAAGTGGCTGATACGTCCATTTTGCATCACTATTTTATATCATAATTTACTGTTATTCATTGATATATTTCATATTTGGAGGTGATACTTATGTTATTTCATCTATTTTGCATGTTTCACGATTATTGGAGGATCGCGCACCAGAGTCAGGATTCTGCTGGAAAAAGCGCCGTCAGAATGCAATATTTCGGAAGATCAAAAATTGACGGAAATTATATGAAAAATCCTATTTTTCCAGAAGACGAAGGGAGCCAAAAGGAGGAGCCGAGGAGGGCCACCATGGGCCCCCCTCATAGGCCGGCACGGGCCCTGCCCTGGCCGCGCCGCCATGTGGGGAGGGGGCCCACAGCCCCCTATGGCCTCCTCTCCTCCGCGTACTTCTTCGTCCCGAAAACCTAAGCTCTGGGGGATAGTCGCGAAGAGTCACAGCCGCCTCTGCGGGGCGGAAAACACCAGAGAGAAAAGAGCTCTCCGGCAGGCTGAAATCTGCCGGGGAAATTCCCTCCCGGAGGGGGAAATCGACGCCATCATCACCGTCATCGAGTTGGACATCATCTCCATCGCCATTACCATCATCTCCATCATCATCACCGCCGTCTCCACCGCTGCATCTCGTCACCGCTGTAACAATTAGGGTTGGATCTTGATTGTTTGATAGGGGAAACTCTCCCGGTATTGATTTCTACTTGTTATTGATGCTATTGAGTGAAACCATTGAACCAAGGTTTATGTTCAGATTGTTATTCATCATCATATCACCTCTGATCATGTTTCATATGATGTCTCGTGAGTAGTTCGTTTAGTTCTTGAGGACATGGGTGAAGTCTAAATGTTAGTAGTGAATTATGGTTGAGTAATATTCAATGTTATGATATTTAAGTTGTAGTGTTATTCTTCTAGTGGTGTCATGTGAACATCGACTACATGATACTTCACCTTTATGGGCCTAGGGGAATACATCTTGTACTCGTTTGCTAATTGCGGGGTTGCCGGATTGACAGAAACCTAAACTCCCGTTGGTATATCGATGCAGGAGGGATAGCAGGATCTCAGAGTTTAAGGCTGTGGTTAGATTTATCTTAATTACTTTATTGTAGTTTCGGATGGTTGCAAGGGGTATAATCACAAGTATGTATTAGTCCTAGGAAGGGCGGTGCATTAGCATAGGTTCACCCACACAACACTTATCAAAACAATGAAGATTAATCAGCTATATGAAGCGAAAGCACTAGACTAAATTCCCGCGTGTCCTCAAGAATGTTTGGTTATTATAAGTAAACAAATCGGCTTGTCCTTTGTGCTAGAAAGGATTGGGCCACTCGCTGCAATTATTTCTCTCGCACTTTACTTACTCGTACTTTATTCATCTGCTACATCAAAACCCCCTGAATACTTGTCTGTGAGCATTTACAGTGAATCCTTCATCGAAACTGCTTGTCAACACCTTCTGCTCCTTGTTGGGTTCGACACTCTTACTTATCGAAAATACTGCGATACACCCCCTATACTTGTGGGTCATCAAGACTATTTTCTGGCACCGTTGCCGGGGAGTGAAGCGCTATTGGTAAGTGGAATTGGTAAGGGGAACTTTTACTATTAGTGCTGATTTTATTTCTGTCTGCTGCTATAATTCATTATGGAGAGATCTTCTCTTGAATTTTTATTTGGAAAATCTACTACTACTGCAAAGGTAGTGGATGAGGTGCCAGGTGAGAAAGAGGTTACATACAAAATACCTATGAAAATTATTGAACGTGTTGTGGATAACCATTATGCAGGGGATGGAACTGTCCATCCTGGAGATCATTTACTGTTCTTACATGAATTATGCGGTTTATTCAAGTGTGCAGGTATTGCTATGGATGAAGTTAGGAAGAAACTATTCTCTATATCGCTGTCTGGTAAAGCGCCGCATTGGTATAAATTACTGAATAACTAGTCATCAACCCGTGCATCTGCACGTGCTAGAACATAAGTTAACGATTGCTGCACATATATCGTATACCTTTCATAACATAATTTATAGTATATGATCAATATTGTGAGAGTTGAAAACATAGGAAAATCACACTACATGGGTTGGATAGATTTGTAACTATCTCATGTTTTTTCATATATGAAAGAAATAATATTCCATTGAAATTCATTTCGATCTACAATATTTTTCTATCAATGCATGCACTTATCTCCAACTTTTATTGCCAATTGTATTAAAAATGACAAATTTTGTTTCATCCAGATCATATTCCATTTGTGGCTGTTATGATGTAATTATGGAAGTAAGCCAAGTTACTCCCCAAGTGATCCGATCTACAATCAACTACCTTGATTCAAGTACCCAAATTATGTACCTAATCATTTGAAACTAATATGCTATAAGTTGATCTTCCTATATCTGATTCCGTTGGAGGAAAAAAATACATACATGATTATTCGAATCAATTAATACATACATAACACTTTAATATTTTCGGACCATATTTATAGAAAAGTGTAGCAACATATATGACATCAGATCGGTATATCATGATACTATATTTTAAAATGGATCTAGTGATACCAATAAAGTTTATTAAATGTTGCTACTTTGTCGACAAAACTGTTAGCCAAACAATAGAAAAGTTGGAGTTAGGATAAAATCTTGCATTACACCTATTTGTAAATGGAGGGAGTACATTTATATCGTACCATTAAGTCGTGTTCGCTCAGATATATTTCCTCTCTCGTGCGCGTTAATGTAAATAGAACTATATACTATTTCCAAGGTTTGTCTAATATCAAGGCTATAGCCTATAGCATGGTGATTTTTTTGTTGCAGTAGATACAGACTCGTTTGATCAGTGGACGAAATTACGATTCCCGCTGACTAAATATTTAATGTAAGTATTTTGATTCAATATTTTTCCAAGATAAAAATTATTATTGTCTGATAATGCAAAACCTTCAATGCTTCTGTTTTCAACAGAATATTTCATTATGATTTTTTTTGTTTCAAAAAATAATAATAGGTATCTAGTAGTTGCTGAACTTACAATAATTGCTCTGTCGTTCTCAATGCTGAGCGGCCGGCGGGTGGAAGATCACTCAAATGATACGATTAGAGTTCGAGGCGTCGAAGACGGCATGCTTGGTCCACGGAGAGGTTTTCTGCTTTCCGCCACCGGTTCCCCTAAAGTTGCTGGTAGGAGAGTAGACTTAGGAGAGGAGTGTCACCCAAATCACTGTCGTCTTCGACGATGTTGTAAAGCCGATTGACCCTCCTTGTATGATATATGATACATCTTTTCATGGTGTATTCTAAAAAAGTAAAACCATCAAGGATTATGTTTCCAACAAAGTAATTTAGTAGCGACTATTTCGTTTTAAAATAGCACTCCCTTAGTCATGTCACATAAAAGATGTCTTAGATTTGTCAAAATTTGAATGTATCTAATACTATTTAGTGTCTAAATAAATCTAATTTTATACAAATCTAAGACTTCATTTATGGGATGGGGGGACTAATAGGTATCCAACAATTACTGAAATTACAATAATTATTAGATCTTACCTTGTCATGTCACAAATATACCAAGATTACTCTGAGGATGAATTGATGTGTCTGCACAAAAAAAATCATAGCACGCAAGTCAATCTTGGTATGGCTGAAATGAATCTATTACTGGTCCAGATATTTTGCATACATATAAGATAAATCAAGCAATCAGTATGTCCCTCTTTTCAACATAGCACTGTCTTCTGAATTCTTTTACAGTGTAATGTATTTAACACCATATATTGTGTAAAGTGCATGTAGAAATGATAAGAAAATACGCATGTTCTTGGTATCTATCAACTGGACGGGACTCTATGCATCACTAGACTACTGAACAATTCTGCCCTTCCTCCCGCACCCCTCCCAACCCTAAACGCACCCCGCCGCCGCCGCCGGTAGCGCCACCGGGCAAAGGCCGCGGGGCGTGGCGGCGGCGGCGGCCTCTCCTTGTTGCCGCGCTGGGACGGCGACCGGGATCCCTCGATGCTCGCTGCGGCCGGACGGATTTGGTGATGGGCGGCGGCGGCGGCCAGATCTGCGCGACGGCCAAGCGACAACCCCCTTGCCTTCCGCCGGACTTCACCGCAGCACGCCGGAGGGGCTGGTGGCGGGCAGCGGCCAGGCCTTGTTCTGCGCCACTTTCCCCCCGCCTCTCGGCCGTGTGTGGAGGAGATCTCAGGTTTCTCTCGCGTCACGAGGTCGCCCGGGGCAGCAGCCTTGGGTACGACGGTGGAGGTGGCCATCTTCTTCGTCGGAGAGGGTCGGCCTGCGGTTGGTGGTGGTGGATCTATCGCTCTATCACCGCATTCCGACGGCATGATGGAGGAGCTTGGAAGCCGGCGTCGGTGTCGCAGGTGGTGGGTTGGAGTGGCCAGCCCGGGATGGTCGCCGACGTGGGGGTCCGACCTGAATAAAGGTGGCGGTCCTAGGGCCTCTCTTGCGTGAAGAGGAGGACCTACCGGAGGCCTGGACTCGTGATCTGGCCGGAGTGTTGAGTTCCGGAAGGCTCCGCCGATGAATGTAACAGTGCTTTTGCCTGGAGTTTGTTGGATCGGAGGTATTCGGTCGTGCGCACCCATGTTTTTATTCCGACCGATTGGTTCTGGAGGGAGCGGCGCGAAGCTCTTTTTCTTTGATTGACATCAAGTGACTATGGATCCATGATGAAAGTCGGAAGAAGAGAATTTCATGAAGGTCAGAGGGGAGGACTAGCTAAGGGAGGTTCAAGTCTTTGCGTTGTTGAGGGACTTGCTTGGTGTTTCGGGCTTCACAGCAGCGGTATGAAAGTGGGGGCGACAACACAGGTGAAGTGCAGAGTCCTACCTTTCAGGGTGAAAACCCAAGGTCTGGCCTTAATTGGTTGTGCCTGGCAATGTCCTTGGTGGAGGCATTTGTTTTGAGAGCGGGGACTAGTCTGTAATTCAGGTGTTGTCTTGGCGGTGGATGTATTGCTGTTGTTAGGCCCGAGATACTGTAGCGGGACTTTTATTTCTTAGTTTTCTTTTCTTGTTTTTGGCTGTGTGCATCCGTAGTGCCATTAGGGTGGTGCGTTGTTGCAGAGGCTGGGTGTAATTGGTATCTTTTTGATATTAATATATTCCCTTTATCGAAAAATCTATCAACTGGACTTCGCACACATATCGTATTCATCATCCGAACAGCTGCATGATTATTGTCAGGCCATTGTAATTAGATCTGAAGATATTTTACTGTATGCTCAGATAAGAGATGGGTAATTGTAGTTCTGCTACTCAACATAGGAAGCCATCAGAGGAAACATACCGTTGTAGAAAGCTAATATGGTGTGTAGGCTGTTGCTTTGGTGACTTGGTGAGCACGTTGTAGCAGCAAGATAACAGGATGTATACCATGCAAAAGAACTGAAAGTGCAAACTGCCAATATAGATCTGGAGCATGGACATAGCTGCCGTCACGATCCACCAACTATAGGGATCCATCTACCTAGCTGGAGTATCCACATGAGCACCTGCATGGAGTCCAGAACTCCAGATACAGAACCCCTACATGCTTCTACTCGTACATGGCAGGTAGAATATGACGCCACGACGGACGATCCATCGTCGTTCCATTGCTCACGGCCACAGGGATTAATGGCGGCCACTAAATCTATATCAAACTTCCTTCGGTAAATAATGCCTACTGTGCTGCGATGCCATCGTGGGAGAAATCTGATATGCTGGACTACAACCTATCGAAATTAACATCGCAACCGCGGATCCATCTAACTGCGATTGTTCTAGTGGACTGCAGCCAAAACGTGCAAACTTAGGATTCGAAGGTCAGAGAAAAGGTAACTGGGAGGACGTGGAACTAATGTATGAGGAAGAGTGGCGGCACGGGTAGTCAATGGTGCAGGAGAGATTTTGTTTGCCTCTTTTTCCTATCCTAGCATGCGCGAGAGAAAAAAGGCAAGGATACCAAGACATTGATCAAATGGCTACAGAGCACTTTTAGATAGATCAGATGGATAATTATCTCAGTTTTTGAGGATTAACGTGGAGCTCGTTAGGGAGTCTAAAATTAGTAAATATAAGATTCTTTCAAGATTGTACTATAATTCTTAGCATTCCACAGAATGGAGGAGGGCAGGAGGATTCCTAGGAGGACTCATCTGTAGTACTAACAAATGTGAGGTGTCTTGTAAAAATAGAAGCATTACAAAGATAAATATGATTTTTTGATAACTTGCAATTTCATTGCAGCTTTTATCTGCCATCTCTTTAAGGGTGGATTAGTTCTTTGCGCAAAGAGACAAAACAATGATATGCTGGTAAAAGTTGTTCATAAATTGTAGCAATGTACAGAGGATTAGCAAAAGGAATCTTATTTATTCTTTCAAGATTAAGAAGTTCATATGACATGCTATACTGTTCAGAATCTATATGCAGAGATATCAAGTGGCCTTTATGGATCTAAGATAAGATTCAACTGTTAGAGCGCATGACAGGCTCTACTTTTAATCACTTCATGGCATTAAATTATGGGATTTCTATTTTCGTGCCCTCAGTTCCTTAGTTGTGCTCAGTTTTCCCCAGCTCCTTAGTTTTTCCTCAGTTTTCCCCAAGTGCTTGTTTGAAACCCGCAGAAGCAGCTCAGACGGCAGGATTCCCGTTAAGTTGACCGCTCCGTGCTGACGTGTGGGGCCGCGTCGTGTGGGTCCGCGTCGCGTGGGGCTGGTAGAAAGGGACCGCGTGGGACAGGACGAGATAGCGTTTGGTTGCACGTGAGCAGGAGCTGGGTTTTGTCTCTCTCGGCCATTGGCATTTCCCTTTTAAGAGTACCTTTTCTGCCTCCTTCTCTCTGCCTTTTTTCACCTAATTAGTATCAAATCTAGAGAATCTTGCATTTCTGTCTTTCTTCAATTATTATTTGTGCCTTTTGGCCCTCGTTGTTTGCCCAATATGACAGCAAATCTAGTAAGGAGCCCAATCTAGTACTCCATCTGGTCCATATGTATGTAGTTAAATCTAGAAGCAAATCTACAGGGAATGTACGATAAATTCACAAGGTCATATAGTAGAATAGGGATAGATAATATAGATAATAAGCTGCATTCAACAGCCAAACATAGTAGGGTTTGAGGTTCTTCACAGCAGTACAGCACCATCATACTAACAACATAACAACGAGGGATCCCTAGCTAACAACAAAGGGATCCCAACAACAAAATGGAGGAGGCAGCAGCAGCACACGTCCAGGACTCCGCCTACCACATCTGCCTCTGCCTCCACTTGTTGCTCCCCTTGGGAGCCTTGGGCTTGAGCGGAGGCATGCGCCCGCCGGAGATCTCCACCCGCTGAATGCTGCGGAGGTGCATGCCGAGCGCCAAGTGCTTGGCGCGGAAGGAGTTGGGGTTCACCGACGCGCCGACCTTGGGGTTGGTGTGGCCGATGTTCTCGGCATGCGTGAGGAGGCAGTTGAAGTCAGTGCCGCCGAGCCTCCTAGTGCAGAAGGGGCACTTGTAGACACCCTTGGCGACGGCGAGGTAGGAGACGTACTGGCCGACCTACAGCCTCCGCAGCACCTGGTGAGTCTTGACGTCATGGTGCTCGTCGTCGCTGCCGACGTCGCTGCCAGACAGCTGATCCATATCAAACGGGAATTTATTAGTGAATGAGTTGCAACGATGACTAACGTGCATGATAACAAAGTTAGGAAAAACAGAGGCAGTCTCAGTTAGAGTGGACACGATTATATGTCTACAGGGACGGTGTAAGCGAACCAAAGCTCATGCACAACAGATTTGTACACAGAAATGGTTCGCTGAACCCTCCCTGTAAAAATCTGTGCCCACCGATTCATCATAGGCAAAGAAACAGATTCCAGATCTGAACTTGAACACATTCCAGATTATTTGCAAAATTAAACGGTTGATATCTTTTGATTTGTGCATAAAATAACTGATTGAGATCCTATGATTACTTGCATAAATTAACTGATTGAGATTCCATTATTACTTGCATAAATTAACCGAACGGCCGAACCCCAAATCTTAAAAGAAATCAAGGAGGGATCAAAGCAAAATGGAATAAAATCAGCGCAAATATTAGCCCAATACTCATCCATCCACAGATCCATCTACACCAGCACAAATAGGGTTCAAAAAGGAATGGGGAACAAAAAAGGAAGCAAACCGTAGTTACATCGTTCCATGGGTCCTCTATGGAGGTGTCGTAGGGGTTCGGGGGCGGGACGTACGGCACCGGCTCGTAGGGGTCATATCCCGGCGGGATCTGACCGCGACCGGCGGCAGCAGCCTCCGATGCACCGGCGGAGGCGGCGACGACGTCCGTTGAGGGGACGGCGGCGACGTCCGTTGAGGGGACGGCGTCGAAGAGGGAGGCGTCGCGCTTGGAGCCGACGACGCCGTGGACGATGGGATTGGCATTCTCCTTGTCCATCTCGCCGGCAGAGGAGAGGGAGAGGGAGAGGGTTTTTTGCTTTGGAGAAGATGATGGGACGTGAGAGAGGCGGTGTTGCGTAGGCGAGTGAGAGTGACAGAGATAGTGGGAGGAGGCGTCTATAAAGGCAAGGGGTGGTTAATGCGACCCGCGTCCTACGCGTCCACCGCTGCACGTCTGCACGTCTTGGACTTCTGCAATGCGCCACGCGTCCACGATTGCACGTCTTCGACTTCTGCACCGCGACCGGCGTCTACGCGTCAACAATTGCACGTCTTTTATTTCTGCACCACAACACGCGTCCTCGAGTCTAACCCTGAAAATTTAGATATACTCAGGTATAACCTCGAGCATTATACTAGCATTTTTTGTGTGCTCAGTTTTCCCCTTGAGTGCTAATACTGGCTAGTGCAATATGCTCAGTTTTACCCTCAAGTAGCTGGTCAACAGACAGTCAACAAATGGGATTAACTAGTTAAATGAGTCATTTAATGTGCAAAAAATTCCGAAAAATAGTGGCACATACTCATGGAGTCTTTACCACAAATTGCCAGTTCTCAAAACATAGATAAGTCATAGATAAATCAAGTTTTACCACAAATTGCCACTTCTCAAAGGTCTTCTCAAATCACCTAGTAGCTATGAAGGTGCATGGTTTTCCACAATAAGCCCTTCCCAAAACAGCTTTCCCCAAAACATACTTTGTCTAAATGAGGCCACAATTCTCACACTCATGTATATTTGTATTGCAAATAGTTTGAGATAGGCCAAGATGGGTTTTATTGTACAAAACATGCATTTTTCATTTTTTAAATCTCATATTTGAATCCCTTAGTCTGTTTATTACATAGGTGCCCTTGGTTTCTTGATACTACTCAGTTTTGCCCTCTCCCTCCACAAATTCTCTCACACGTGCAATATTGCCCTGATTGGTCTAGCCCATGTCACGCGGATCGTGCCCGCCGACCGTTGATCGTATGATCTAACGGGTAGGATAATCCCTCTCTCTCTCTGTCGGCGGTTACCTTCCACTCTCTAAGTATGCTAAAGGGCGGTTTTCTGTATTTATTTTCACGCGCTAAAAATTATAAACTCTTTTAGGCATTACTTTTCACGCAAAAAATGATAAACCATCACCGATTTGTTGTAGCCATAAATTTTCACGCAAAAAATGATAAACCGTCACCGATTTGTTGTAGCCATTAATTTTCACGAAAATCCCAAATGATAAACCATCACCGATTTGTTGTAGCCATTAATTTCACGCAAAAAATGATAAACCATCACCGATTTGTTGTATCCATTACTTTTCACGCAAAAAATGATAGACCATCACCGATTTCTTGTAGCCATTACTATTCACGGTAAAAATGATAAACGAACCAATCTATCTATCTCTGTATTTGAAGTTTGGAAGGGTTCACCATCTAGTTATGTTAACTTTCGAGGTTTTGGCCTGAAAACAAATGGGTATTATAAAGGGAAATAAAAGTTCAAAAAAATGTAAAAACGAAACAATCTACCTATCTTTGTATAGAAGATCGTCTGTATGATTTTTGAGGTCATTTAGAGAAGGTAGAAAAAAATCCCTTTTGAGAAGGTCGAAAAAACCTAACTTGTTACAAAAGCTGGTTTCAGTGAGACCTAACCAAATTTGGCATACATTATGCCATATCTATAACAATAAGGAATATCTAAAAGGGAAAGTTTCACAAAATTTGAAATTTATGGCGAAAATGATGCCATACATGATGCTGTTTTTCGAGGTTTTGACCTGAAAATCAATTGGATATTATAAAGGGAAATAAAAAGTTCGAAAAATATAAAAACGAAACAATCTATCTAT
Organism: Lolium perenne; assembly: GCF_019359855.2. Classification (NCBI taxonomy): domain Eukaryota; kingdom Viridiplantae; phylum Streptophyta; class Magnoliopsida; order Poales; family Poaceae; genus Lolium; species Lolium perenne. The sequence goes on from NC_067244.2 coordinate 50,469,843, forward strand.
CTATGTATAGAAGATCAGCTGTATGAAATTTGAGGTCATTTAGAGAAGGTAGAATAAATCACCTTGTTAGAAAAGCTGGTTTCAGTGAGACGAAACGGCATGCGTTTAAGCAAAGTGATTTTTCGAACATCTCCAAATGATCCCAAATTTGCCATACATGATGCCATACGTGTAACAACAAGGAACCCTATCTAAAAAGTGTCAAAAAAGTTTGCCCAACCGTATAGCTCTATCAAAAAGAACCTCACCATGGCGCTAGTATAATTTTGGGCTTAGTTACAAACTTTCGTTACCTAACCTTCAACACGAAACTTGTTTCAAATCACTTTTGGCGTACAAGAAACAAATCCCTCCTTGATTCGAGCACCACAGCCTCCAAACTTTGCCGATGCCGATATCGGCATGGTCAGAACGGCTATGCTCGACGCCACTGCTAGGTCACCGTCGGGATGCACCCTCAATCCCGTCCCCTCATTCGATCACTGACACACCAGAGATACCGCCGAGGCCAATGCCGAACGTACATGCTGATGCCAATGCCGAACATGCATCCACGCCGATGTGGGCACGGCCACGCCGCCCCGCTATGCTGGACGCCACAGACCACCGCGAGGTCTTTCCCTTCGCCACCACACTCTTCTAGCACCCATCTATACACGCCAGAAAGGAGAGACACTAGTTTTCTCTACATTGCTCGCGTTCGTGTCGGACACGGTCAGTCAAAGTTTTGAGGTAGTCGTCGATGTCGTCGACCATTTCTTCTCTTCTTTGCATGGTTAAACACGTCTAGTTCATATCTATCTAATGCGTCTGGTCTCGCCTCATGCAGTTCTTTGTGGACGTCGATCTCATCTCGGCACCCCGCAGACCACCTCCTCCGTGCCATCGCTGTAGAGCTCCGTTTAAAAATCTATTCCTACCCGTGTATTGCCCCTTGTATCAGCGCCATGGCCCACTTGTCATTCGATATACCGAAGCCCCACTCGTGCGTGTTTTGGTCAGGGATACAGCGATGCTTACGGTCAAACAAAGATGGATGGTCTGACGTGTCTTTGCGGGCTCTACGTGGCCCCACTAGTCAGAAGATAACGGTCAACCGTCGGGCAACCGGCCGTTACAGCATCTGTGATGGTTTCGGACAAGGTCTTGGGGAAAACTGAGGAAAAACTAAGGAGCTGGGGAAAACTGAGCACAACTAAGGAACCGAGGGCACGAAAATAGAAATCCCTTAAATTATTTAATCATCAATTAACAACATCAAGTATCATGTTTAAAAAAGTAAGATCTGAAGGATTCTTAATTAACAAAATAGTAGTCCCACATACAACCGGTACAGAAAAATACTTTTAGCAGCCATAATCCTGAGTTGCATCGACGAACAACTACAACCTATGGAAAAGCAATTCTAAATCAACTGAGTATAAGCAATTACCTTCAGGTGAGTCCTGATGTTGCTACTATTTCTGGTAGAAGGGCATCAGGGCCAGCAGCAAACGGGGTCTAATTATTGCTTGTCTCTGGAAGCCAGATTTGCCTGCTACTGTCTTCATCATCCCCAAAATCTGAACTCAACTACTTCAACAGTAGGTGCTTTCCCCATAGTGGTGTCGTACGATCCTTGAAGTAAACATGCAGAGCAGGGGAACCGGAGAAGTATTAAGAGGTGAAGGAGGTCGGCCGGAGTCGTAACAAAAGAGAAAAGGATAGAGGAAGTGGCCGCACATGGATGCGGTGGTGGCCTGAAAGTACTCCATTGGATCTTTGGAGAGAGAAGACGCGGAGGATGTATCTGCCCATGGCGGCACGATCGGGCGGGCGATGGAGAAGATGCAGCGGCCCTGCCTACCTGTGGCGAATCGATCTCTCGACCGGCAATTATGGGCCATAGTGAACCGGACTCCCGAGCGTGATTAGGATCGAAAATCAATCTCAGATGTCATCTTTTAATCTAACGGTGATTAATTGCTTAAACATGAGGATTAACGTGGTGGCTTGGTGGGAGTCTCCAATTAGTAAATATAAGATGGGGATTCTCTTGAATGGAATGATATTGTGCCTCTATTTTATTCTAAATTCTATCCTCCAAGTGAAATTCACAAGGATCGGAACCGCATATATAATTTCTGGCCTCATGATGGAGAGAGTATTGCCCAAGCATGGGGGAGATTGAAGTCTTTAATGCTCAAATGCCCCATTCATGAGCTTCCTGGTAATATTATCATTGATAATTTCTATGCAAGACTTTCTTTTCAAGACAAGACCTTGCTGGATACTTCTTGTTCTGGATCATTTACACGCAACAAACAAGAGTTTAAAAGGGACCTTCTTGATCGGATTCAGGAGAATACTGAAGGATGGGAGAACGACAAAGGTAGAGAGTCAGGTATAAATTATGATTATAAATGCATTGAAGCTTTTATGGATACTGATAAATTTCGTAATATGAGTGCTACTTATGGTCTTGATTCTCAAGTCGTTGCAAATCTTTATAAAGCTTTTGCCTCTCATTATGAATTGCCTAAGAAGAATTTTGATAAGTATCATGAACCGTATAAAGATAAAATTGATTCATCTATAAATAAATGTGTTGTAATTGAAACTGTTGATCATGTTATTCCTGAAGCTTATATTGAAAAAACTCTTTTCCCTGCTAAAATGAAGGAGTGTTCTGTTATAAATAGTGCGGTTAATAAAAGTGAAAATAAACCTATAGAACCTGAAGAGCAAATAAAAGTTGAACCTGCTATTGCAATAGTTAAAGATCTTGTGACTGAAAATGTGGAAGATGGTCATATTATTTTTTGTGAAGATGCTTCTAATATTGTTTCACATCCTAATAAGTCTAGGAAAACTAGTGTTCCTATGCTATCTGTTAGAATTGGTGATCACTGTTATTATGGTTTATGCGATATTGGTGCAAGTATTAGTGCTATTCCTTATGAGCTTTACACGGAGATTATGCACGAAATTGGTTCTTGCGAACTTGAAGATATTGATGTGGTTATTCGGCTAGCTAATAGAGAAACTATCTCTCCAATTGGTATTGTTCGAGATGTGGAAGTTCTATGTGGTAAGATTAAATATCCTGCTGACGTTTTGGTACTTGGTTCTGCTGCTAGTAAACATTGTCCTATCATTTTTGGTAGACCTTTTCTAAATACTTGTGGAGCTGTTATAGATTGCAAGAAAGAGAAAATTTTGACTAAATTTGCTGGTGAATCTTATGAGTTTAATTTCTCTAAATTTGCCAAAACTCCTTATAAAGCTGATTCGCCTAATAATGATTTTAGAGTTGAACAGTGTGCATCTATTGCTCTTGCTCCTAATAATCCTTTGCAGCAACATCTGGAGAATAGTGAGAGTGAAGTCTTTAGGGAAGAAAGAAATGAGCTTGATGAAATTTTCTTCGTCAACCTATTCTTAAGCATGATTTACCGGTAGAAGATCTAGGTACAACACTACCACCAAAGGAAGATCCTATTTTTGATTTAAAACCATTGCCCGATAATCTTAAATATGCTCATATTGATGATAAGAAAATATATCCTGTTATTATTAGTTCTAAGCTTTCAGAGTTCGAGGAAGAAAGGTTATTGGAAATATTGAAGAAACACCGAGGAGCTATTGGCTACACTCTTGATGACTTGAAGGGGATTTCTCCCTCTATTTGCCAACATGCCATTAATATGGAAGATGATGCAAAGACTGTTGTTGAACATCAGCGTCGTCTAATTCCTAAGATGAAGGATGTGGTAAGGAATGAGGTATTAAAACTTCTTGAAGCTGGTATTATCTCTAAAGAGCTCTAAGCTCCCAGGGTTCTGAGAGCTTGTGGTTGCTCCACGGTGATCACTACTTGTGTCCCTACTGTCAGCGTGTTGTTGCCTTTTCTTATCTTAACAGAAACGTGTGCGCTTGTGTGTTCATGACGGTTCGTCCCTGCGTAAGGCGGTTGCTTGGTCAAACCAATCAACGAAATTAGTTCTGATTCGCCGCTCCATACCCGCTTGACCACATCGTCGTCCTCCTGCTATCCCCTCTAGCCGCAACGGCGGAACCGCCTAATCCCCTGTTTCGGCCGTTAACGTCCCGACAGTGACCGGACGTGTACGGCGAGCGGCGGCAGCCGTGGATTTTTGGTGGCTAAGGCATGATTAGCGGTGGGCGGACTACGGTGAGCGATGTAAATTCTGGACTTCAGCGGATTGAGGTCTGGTGCGCGGTTGCTGGCCCCGGTGGCTAGGCGAGAGGTTAGAGGTGGATGGGATCAGCTGGCTGAATCGACTCGACTCTGTAACATCAACGAACTTTGCAGCATGTTGCCTCGGCGGCTGCGGCGCTGCGGGTGGCATCCACAGCATGGTGAGCGGCGGGCGGCCTCAGCATCTGCTGTAGTTTGTTTCACGGTGGGCGGAGCACGCCGGTGGGCAGTGTGTTCTGACGTAAGGTATGGTGGTGGTTCCTCTTCAGACTTTTTATCAGCTAACAGGCCGATCTGCTTGAACTGTACAATGGGTATCTTTGTTACAGCCCATGGTTCCTTTATATTCGAGTGTGTCCTCATGTATGCATCGTGGATGTCTGATACGAATTTGTGCTCCATTCCGGGCTCATGTGCATCGCAGCTTGCTGAAGCTGCTTGTGAGCTGCCTCGTATATCCTATTGCTGATAGTAGATGGGTTAGTCCTGTGCATTGTGTTCCTAAGAAAGGAGGAATGACTGTTGTACCTAATGATAATGATGAGCTCATACCTCAAAGAGTAGTTGTAGGGTATAGAATGTGCATTGATTATCGAAAAGTTAATAAGGTTACTAAGAAAGATCATTACCCTTCACCTTTTATTGATCAAATGTTAGAAAGGTTGTCTAAAAATACTCATTTTTGCTTTCTTGATGGTTATTCTGGGTTTTCACAAATTGCTGTTAAAATTAAGGATCAAGAGAAAACCACTTTCACTTGTCCATATGGAACCTATGCTTATAGACGTATGCCTTTTGGTTTATGTAATGCTCCTGCTACTTTTCAAAGATGCATGTCTGCTATTTTTCATGGCTTTTGCGAGAATATTGTAGAGGTATTCATGGATGATTTTTTGGTCTATGGGAATTCTTTTGATAATTGTTTGCGGAACCTTGATAAAGTTTTGCAGAGATGTGAAGAAACAAACCTTGTTCTTAATTGGGAGAAATGACACTTTATGGTTAATGAAGGAATTGTATTGGGACATAAAATTTTCGAGAGAGGTATTGAAGTTGATAGAGCTAAAGTTGAAGCAATTGAGAAGATGCCCTATCCTAGGGATGTTAAAGGTATTCATAGTGTTCTTGGTCATGCTGGGTTTTATAGGAGATTTATTAAAGACTTTTCCAAGATTTCAAAACCTCTTACTAATCTTCTTCAAAAAGATGTACCTTTTGTTTTTGATGATGATTGTAAGGAAGCTTTTGAAACTCTAAAGAAATCCTTAACAACTGCTCCTATAGTTGAACCTCCTGATTGGAATTTACCTTTCGAAATTATGTGTGATGCTAGTGATTTTGCTGTAGGTGCTGTTCTTGGACAGCGAGTAAATAAAAAATTGAATGTTATTCATTATGGTAGTAAAACTCTTGATGCTGCTGATACGCGTACAGCACGCATCCGTTGGGAACCCCAAGAGGAAGGTATGATGCGTACAGCGGCAAGTTTTCCCTCAGTAAGAAACCAAGGTTTATCGAACCAGTAGGAGCCAAGAAGCATGTTGAAGGTTGATGGCGGCGGAGTGTAGTGCGGCGCAACACCAGGGATTCCGGCGCCAACGTGGAACCTGCACAACACAACCAAATTACTTTGCCCCAACGTGATAGTGAGGTTGTCAATCTCACCGGCTTGCTGTAACAAAGGATTAGATGTATAGTGTGGATGATGATTGTTTGCAGAAAACAGTAGAACAAGTATTGCAGTAGATTGTATTCGATTAAAAGAATGGACCGGGGTCCACAGTTCACTAGAGGCGTCTCTTCCATAAGAATAAGCATGTTGGGTGAACAAATTACAGTTGGGCAATTGACAAATAAAGAGGGCATGACCATGCACATACATGATATGATGAGTATTGTGAGATTTAATTGGGCATTACGACAAAGTACATAGACCGCTATCCAGCATGCATCTATGCCTAAAAAGTCCACCTTCAGGTTATCATCCGAACCCCTTCCAGTATTAAGTTGCAAACAACAGACAATTGCATTAAGTATGGTGCGTAATGTAATCAACAACTACATCCTTAGACATAGCATCGATGTTTTACCCCTAGTGGCAACAGCACATCCACAACCTTAGAACTTTCTGTCACTGTCCCAGATTTAATGGAGGCATGAACCCACTATCGAGCATAAATACTCCCTCTTGGAGTTACAAGCAAAAACTTGGCCAGAGCCTCTACTAGTAACGGAGAGCATGCAAGATCATAAACAACACATAGATAATAGATTGATAATCAACATAGCATAGTATTCTCTATTCATCGGATCCCAATAAACACAACATATAGCATTACAGATAGATGATCTTGATCATGTTAGGCAGCTCACAAGATCCAACAATGAAGCACAATTAGGAGAAGACGACCATCTAGCTACTGCTATGGACCCATAGTCCAGGGGTGAACTACTCACTCATCACTCCGGAGGCGGCCATGGCGGTGAAGAGTCCTCCGGGAGATGATTCCCCTCTCCGGCAGGGTGCCGGAGGTGATCTCCTGAATCCCCCGAGATGGGATTGGCGGCGGCGTCTCTGGAAGGTTTTCCGTATCGTGGCTCTCGGTACTGGAACTATTATCGACGAAGGCTTCTTATAGTCAGAGAGGTAGGTTTAGGGGCGACGCGAGGGGCCCACACAACAGGGCCGCGCGGCTAGCGGGTGGGCCGCGCCGCCCTGGCGTGTCGCCGCCTCGTCGCCCCACTTCGTTTCCTCTCCGGTGTTCTGGAAGCTTCGTGGAAAAATAAGATCCTGGGCGTTGATTTCGTCCAATTCCGAGAATATTTCCTTACTAGGATTTCTGAAACCAAAAACAGCAGAAAATAGCAACTGGCTCTTCGGCATCTCGTTAATAGGTTAGTGCCGGAAAATGCATAAATATGACATAAAGTATGCATAAAACATGTATGTATCATCAATAAAGTGGCATGGAACATAAGAAATTATCGATACGTTGGAGACGTATCAACATCCCCAAGCTTAGTTCCTGCTCGTCCCGAGTAGGTAAACGATAACAAAGATAATTTCTGAAGTGACATGCCACCATAATCTTGATCAATACTATTGTAAGCACATGTAATGAATGCAGCGATTCGAAGCAATGGTAAATGTAATGAGTAAACAATTGAATCATATAGCAAAGACTTTTCATGAATAGTACTTTCAAGACAAGCATCAATAAGTCTTGCATAAGAGTTAACTCATAAAGCAATAATTCAAAGTAAAGGCATTGAAGCAACACAAAGGAAGATTAAGTTTCAGCGGTTGGTTTCAACTTGTAACATGTATATCTCATGGATATTGTCAATGTAAAGTAATATAACAAGTGCAATATGCAAGTATGCAGGAATCAATGCACAGTTCACACAAGTGTTTGCTTCTTGAGATGGAGAGAAATTGGTGAACTGACTCAACATAAAAGTAAAAGAAAGGCCATTCGCAGAGGGAAGCATCGATTGCTATATTTGTGCTAGAGCTTTGGTTTTGAAAACAAGAAACAATTTTGTCAACGGTAGTAATAAAGCATATGCATCATGTAAATTATATCCTACAAGTTGCAAGCCTTATGCATAGTATACTAATAGTGCCCGCACCTTGTCCTAATTAGCTCGGATTACCTGGATTATCACCGCAATACATATGTTTTAACCAAGTGTCACAAAGGGGTACCTCTATGCCGCCTGTACAAAGGTCTAAGGAGAAAGCTCGCATTGGATTTCTCGCTTTTGATTATTCTCAACTTAGACATCCATACCGGGACAACATAGACAACAGATAATGGACTCCTCTTTAATGCTTAAGCATTCAACAACAATTAATTTTCTCATATGAGATTGAGGATATTTGTCCAAAACTGAAACTTCCATCATGGATCATGGCTTTAGTTAGCGGCCCAATGTTCTTCTCTAACAGTATGCATGCTCAAACCATTCAACTCATGGTAAATCGCCCTTACTTCAGACAAGACGGACATGCATAGCAACTCACATGATATTCAACAAAGAGTAGTTGATGGCGTCCCCAGGAACATGGTTATCGCACAACAAGCAACTTATATGAAATAAAATGCATAAGTACATATTCAATACCACAATAGTTTTTAGGCTATTTGTCCCATGAGCTATATATTGCAAAGATAAAGGATAGAAATTTAAAGGTAGCACTCAAGCAATTTACTTTGGAATGGCGGAGAAATACCATGTAGTAGGTAGGTATGGTGGACACAAGTGGCATAGTGTTTGGCTCAAGGATTTTGGATGCATGAGAAGTATTCCCTCTCGATACAAGGCTTAGGCTAGCAAGGTTATTTGAAACAAACACAAGTATGAAGCGGTACAGCAAAACTTACATAAAAGACATATTGCAAACATTATAAGACTCTACACTGTCTTCCTTGTTGTTCGACCCTTACTAGAAATTATCTAGACCTTAGAGAGACCAATTATGCAAACCAAATTTTAGCAAGCTCTATGTATTTCTTCATTAATAGGTGCAAAGTATATGATGCAAGAGCTTAAACATGACCACAACAATTGCCAAGTATCACATTATCCAAGACATTCTACCAATTACTACATGTAGCATTTCCCGTTTCCAACCATATAACAAATTAACGAAGAAGATTCAACCTTCGCCATGAATATTATGAGTAAAGCCTAAGGACATATTTGTCCATATGCAACAGCGGAGCGTGTCTCTCTCCCACACAATGAATTCTAGGATCCATTTTATTCAAACAAAACAAAAACAAAAACAAACAGACGCTCCAAGCAAAGTACATAAGATGTGATGGAATAAAAATATAGTTTCACTAGACGAACCTGATAATGTTGTCGATGAAGAAGGGGATACCTTGGGCATACCCAAGCTTAGACGCTTGAGTCTTCTTAAAATATGCAGGGGTGAACCACCGGGGCATCCCCAAGCTTAGAGCTTTCACTCTCCTTGATCATATTGTATCATCTCCCTCTCTTGATCCTTGAAAACTTCCTCCACACCAAACTCAAAACAACTCATTAGAGGGTTAGTGCACAATCAAAATTCACATGTTCAGAGGTGACATAATCATTCTTAACACTTCTGGACATTGCACAAAGCTACTGAAAGTTAATGGAATAGAAAAATCCATCAAGCATAGCAAAACAGGCAATGCGAAATAAAAGGCAGAATCTGTCAAAACAGAACAGTTCGTAAAGACGAATTTTATTGAGGCACCATACTTCCTCAAATGAAAGTGCTCAAATTTAATGAAAGTTGCGTACATATCTGAGGATCACTCACGTAAATTGGAGTAATTTTATGAGTTACCTACAGGGAATTAGGCCCAGATTCGTGACAGCAAAGAAATCTGTTTCTGTGCAGTAATCCAAATCTAGTATGAACCTTACTATCAAAGACTTTACTTGGCACAACAATGCAACAAAACTAAGATAAGGAGAGGTTGCTACAGTAGTAACAACTTCCAAGACTCAAATATAAAATAAAAGTGCAGTAGTAAAATCATGGGTTGTCTCCCATAAGCGCTTTTCTTTAACGCCTTTCAGCTAGGCGCAGAAAGTGTGTATCAAGTATTATCAAGAGATGAAGCATCAACATCATAATTTGTTCTAATGATAGAATCAAAAGGTAACTTCATTCTCTTTGTAGGGAAGTGTTCCATACCTTTCTTGAGAGGAAATTGATATTTAATATTACCTTCCTTCATATCAATGATAGCACCAACAGTTCGAAGAAAAGGTCTTCCCAATATAATGGGACAAGATGCATTGCATTCAATATCCAAGACAACAAAATCAACGGGGACAAGGTTATTGTTAACGCTAATGCGAACATTATCAACTCTCCCCAACGGTTTCTTTGTAGAGTTATCAGCAAGATTAACATCCAAATAACAATTTTTCAATGGTGGCAAGTCAAGCATATTATAGATTCTTCTAGGCATAACGGAAATACTTGCACCAAGATCACATAAAGCATTACAATCAAAGTCATTGACCTTCATCTTAATGATGGGCTCCCAACCATCCTCTAGCTTCCTAGGAATAGAAGCTTCACGATTTAATTTCTCTTCTCTAGCTTTTATGAGAGCATTTGTAATATGTTTTGTGAAAGCCAAATTTATAGCACTAGCATTAGGACTCTTAGCAAGTTTTTGTAAGAACTTTATAACTTCAGAGATGTGGCAATCATCAAAATCCAAACCATTATAATCTAAAGCAATGGGATCATTGTCCCCAATGTTGGAAAAAAAATTCAGCAGTTTTATCACAAGCAGTTTCAGCAGTTTTAGCAGTTTCAGGCAGTTTTTCACGCTTTGCATTAGAAGTGGAAACATTGCCAACACCAATTATTTTACCATTAATAGTAGGAGGTGCAGCAACATGTGGAGCATTAGCATTACTAGTGGTGGTAATAGTCCAAACTTTAGCTATATTATCTTCTTTAGCATTTTCTTCTTTCTCCCACCTAGCACGCAATTCGGCCATCAATCTTATATTCTCATTATTTATAACTTGGATGGCATTTGCTGTAGTAACAATCTTATTATTATTATTTTCATTAGGCATAACTTTTGATTTCCAAAGATCAACATCAGCAGCAAGACTATCGACTTTAGAAGCAAGTATATCAATTTTCCCAAGCTTTTCTTCAACAGATTTGTTAAAAGCAGTTTGTGTACTAATAAATTCTTTAAGCATGGCTTCAAGTCCAGGGGGTGAATTCCTATTATTATTGTAAGAATTCCCATAAGAATTACCATAGCCGTTGCCATTATTATAAGGATATGGCCTATAGTTGTTACTAGAATTGTTCCGGTAAGCATTGTTGTTAAAATTATTATTTTTAATGAAGTTTACATCAACATGTTTTTCTTGAGCAACCAATGAAGCTAACGGAACATTATTAGGATCAATATTTGTCCTACCATTCACAAGCATAGACATAATAGCATCAATCTTATCACTCAAGGAGGAGGTTTCTTCGACAGAATTTACCTTCTTACCTTGTGGAGCTCTTTCCGTGTGCCATTCAGAGTAGTTAATCATCATATTATCAAGAAGCTTTGTTGCGTCGCCAAGAGTGATGGACATAAAGGTACCTCCAGCAGCTGAATCCAATAGGTTCCGCGAAGAAAAATTCAGTCCTGCATAAAAGGTTTGGATGATCATCCAAGTAGTCAGTCCATGGGTTGGGCAATTTTTAACCAAAGATTTCATTCTTTCCCAAGCTTGGGCAACATGCTCATTATCCAATTGTTTAAAATTCATTATGGTACTTCTCAAAGATATAATTTTAGCAGGAGGATAATATCTACCAATAAAAGCATCCTTACATTTAGTCCATGAATCAATACTATTCTTAGGCAGAGATAGCAACCAATCTTTAGCTCTTCCTCTTAATGAGAAAGGAAACAATTTTAATTTTATAATGTCACCATCTACATCCTTATACTTTTGCATTTCACATAATTCAACAAAATTATTAAGATGGGCAGCAGCATCATCAGAACTAACACCAGAAAATTGCTCTCTCATAACAAGATTCAGTAAAGCAGGTTTAATTTCAAAGAATTCCGCTGTAGTAGCAGGTGGAGCAATAGGTGTGCATAAGAAATCATTATTATTTGTGGTTGTGAAGTCACACAACTTAGTATTTTCAGGAGTACCCATTTTAGCAACGGTAAATATCGCAAACTAGATAAAGTAAATGCAAGTAACTAATTTTTTTTGTGTTTTTAATATGGAGAATGCAAACAAGACAGTAAATAAAGTAAAACTAGCAACTAATTTTTTTGTGTTTTGTTTTAGTGCAGCAAACAAAGTACTAAATAAAATAAAGCAAGCCAAAAACAAAGTAAAGAGATTGGAGGTGGAGACTCCCCTTGCAGCGTGTCTTGATCTCCCCGGCAACGGCGCCAGAAAAAGAGCTTGATACGCGTACAACACGCGTCCGTTGGGAACCCCAAGAGGAAGGTGTGATGCGTACAGTGGCAAGTTTTCCCTCAGTAAGAAACCAAGGTTTATCGAACCAGTAGGAGCCAAGAAGCACGTTGAAGGTTGATGGCGGCGGAGTGTAGTGCGGCGCAACACCAGGGATTCCGGCACCAGCGTGGAACCTGCACAACACAACCAAATTACTTTGCCCCAACGTGACAGTGAGGTTGTCAATCTCACCGGCTTGCTGTAACAAAGGATTAGATGTATAGTGTGGCTGATGATTGTTTGCAGAAAACAGTAGAACAAGTATTGCAGTAGATTGTATTCGATTAAAAGAATGGACCGGGGTCCACAGTTCACTAGAGGCGTCTCTCCCATAAGAATAAGCATGTTGGGTGAACAAATTACAGTTGGGCAATTGACAAATAAAGAGGGCATGACCATGCACATACATGATATGATGAGTATTGTGAGATTTAATTGGGCATTACGACAAAGTACATAGACCGCTATCCAGCATGCATCTATGCCTAAAAAGTCCACCTTCAGGTTATCATCCGAACCCCTTCCAGTATTAAGTTGCAAACAACAGATAATTGCATTAAGTATGGTGCGTAATGTAATCAACAACTACATCCTTAGACATAGCATCGATGTTTTATCCCTAGTGGCAACAACACATCCACAACCTTAGAACTTTCTGTCATTGTCCCAGATTTAATGGAGGCATGAACCCACTATCGAGCATAAATACTCCCTCTTGGAGTTACAAGCAAAAACTTGGCCAGAGCCTCTACTAGTAACGGAGAGCATGCAAGATCATAAACAACACATAGATAATAGATTGATAATCAACATAGCATAGTATTCTCTATTCATCGGATCCCAACAAACACAACATATAGCATTACAGATAGATGATCTTGATCATGTTAGGCAGCTCACAAGATCCAACAATGAAGCACAATTAGGAGAAGACGACCATCTAGCTACTGCTATGGACCCATAGTCCAGGGGTGAACTACTCACTCATCACTCCGGAGGCGGCCATGGCGGTGAAGAGTCCTCCGGGAGATGATTCCCCTCTCCGGCAGGGTGCCGGAGGTGATCTCCTGAATCCCCCGAGATGGGATTGGCGGTGGCGTCTCTGGAAGGTTTTCCGTATCGTGGCTCTCGGTACTGGAACTATTATCGACGAAGGCTTCTTATAGTCGGAGAGGTAGGTTTAGGGGCGACGCGAGGGGCCCACACAGCAGGGCCGCGTGGCCAGGGGGTGGGCAGCGCCGCCCTGGCGTGTCGCTGCCTCGTCGCCCCACTTCGTTTCCTCTCCGGTGTTCTGGAAGCTTCGTGGAAAAATAAGATCCTGGGCGTTGATTTCGTCCATTTCCGAGAATATTTCCTTACTAGGATTTCTGAAACCAAAAACAGCAGAAAACAGCAACTGGCTCTTCGGCATCTCGTTAATAGGTTAGTGCCGGAAAATTCATAAATATGACATAAAGTATGCATAAAACATGTAGGTATCATCAATAAAGTGGCATGGAACATAAGAAATTATCGATACGTTGGAGACGTATCAGCTGCTCAAAGAAATTATGCTACAACTGAAAAAGAATTGTTAGCTGTAGTCTTTGCTTGTGACAAGTTTAGATCCTATATTGTTGATTCAAAAGTTACAATTCATACTGATCATGCTGCAATTAGATACCTAATGCAAAAGAAAGATGCTAAGCCAAGGCTTATTAGATGGGTGCTTCTGTTGCAAGAATTTGATTTGCATATTATAGACAGGAAAGGTGCTGATAATCCTGTTGCTGATAATTTGTCTAGATTGGAAAATATTGCTTATGATCCTGTTCCTGTTAATGATAGTTTTCTGAATGAATAATTGGCTGTAATAAAGGTGAGCTCGCGAGATAGCCCTTGGTATGCTGATTATGCTAACTTTATTGTTTCCAAGTACTTGCCTCCAACCTTTTCAGCTCAGCAAAGGAGGAAATTATTTTATGACTTGAGGCATTATTTTTGGGATGACCCACACTTATATAAAGAAGGAGTGGATGGTATTCTGCGAAGATGTGTTCCTGAATATGAACAACAAGAGATATTGAGCAAATGTCATGGTAGTGCTTACGGAGGACATCACGCCGGAGATAGAACTGCGCAAAAGGTTCTACAATCAGGTTTTTATTGGCCAACTCTCTTCAAAGATGCAAGGAAGTTTATTTTATCTTGTGATGAATGTCAAAGGGTTGGTAATATCACCAGACACAATGAAATGCCTATGAATTATACTCTTGTTATTGAACCATTCGATTGTTGGGGATTTGACTTCATGGGACCTTTCCCCTCTTCAGAAGGTAACACTCATATACTTGTTGCTGTTGATTATGTTACTAAATGGGTGGAAGCCATACCCACAAAAAGTGCTGATGGTGAGACCTCTTTAAGAATGCTTTTAGATATTATTTTTCCTAGATTTGGAGTTCCTAGATATCTTATGACTGATGGAGGTTCTCATTTTATTCATGGTGGTTTTAGGAAAACTCTTGCTAAATATGGTATTAATCATAGAATTGCTTCTGCTTATCATCCTCAAACTAGTGGGCAAGTAGAACTATCAAATAGAGAGATTAAATCTATCTTGCAAAAGACTGTTAATAAATCTAGAAAGAATTGGGCTAGTAAATTGAAGGAAGCATTATGGGCTTATAGAACTGCTTATAAAAATCCCATGGGTATGTCACCGTATAAAATGGTTTATGGAAAAGCTTGTCATTTACCTTTAGAACTAGAGCACAAAGCTTATTGGGCTGTAAGAGAACTAAATAAAGATCCTAAACTTGATGGTAAGAAGAGATTGCTACAATTGAGTTCTCTAGATGAATGGAGAAGTGAAGCTTATGAAAATGCTAAACTCTTTAAAGAGAAAGTTAAGAAATGGCATGATAGAAGAATTATCAAAAGAGAATTTAATATTGGGGATAAAGTCCTATTGTATCGGTCTCGTCTCAGATTCTTTGCAGGGAAATTACTCTCGAAATGGGAAGGACCATATGTCATTGTGGAGGTGTATCGTTCAGGAGCAATTAAAATTAGTTCTCTCCAAGGCGATGCCACACAAGTGGTGAATGGACAAAGACTCAAGCATTATATCTCTGGAGATTCTTATAATGAAGATGTTGATGTTATTCGAGTGGTGACACCGGAAGCCTTCATCAAAGGTCAAATTGACAGTTCTGCAGAGTTCGACTTTGAATAGGTAACAGTACTGGTAATAAAAAGTCCGCGTTTTACTTTCCGAACAATGTTTTTGCTATTTTTGGAAAATATGAAAAATTACGAGATCGAAACGGAGTGGAGGAGACGCACGTGGGCGTGCCTCCATAGGCCGACGCGGGCCCCAGCCTGGCCGCGCCGCCCTATGAGGTGGCTCCCTCGTTGCCCCTCTCCGACTCTGGTTCGACCTGGTACTTTCCTTATGCCGTAAAAATTCCTACTATATAATCCCCCGGACCCCTGGAGGTCCGTATATCGTTTTCTCGACGTGTTTTGTTTCGAGCTGTTTTCTGCCAGGATCTGTCTTTGATCTAGAAGCACCATGGTCTCCAACAACAAGGGCAAGGGGCTTTCAGAGGAAGATATTCAAGATCCCGAGTGGAAGGAGGTGGACGAGAGCATCAAGGAAGAAGATGAAGAAGAAGTGGAGGAAGACTCGCGTGCATACCCGCATGCTACCATCGCAAGCATCGAGGTGGTGGAGAACCCTTTCAGTGCCAAGAAGAGCGCAAGAATTCGCACCGGAGGAAAGGTTCCACGTCACTACCTAGCTCCAAAGACATCTCCTCCAGGCACCTACAACCCCTTCCGCAATCTAATTTATAATAGTCAAATTGAAAGGACTCCCAAGGCAGTATTGCCTAGCAATTGGGATATAGATCGTTCTAACACTGCAGGAAGGATGAAGCCTGAAGCTGAAGAGTGGGGAAATAACTCCAAGAGTTGGGACTCGCCGTCGGACATACTTCTTAACCGCGTCGAGCACAATTCAGAGATGATCCGCAACCTCATGTACAAGATTGATGAGCTTCAGGAGCTTGTTGAGAAGCTTGTCAAGAATTCATCACCACCACCACCGAAGGAGTAATTCATCATCGGTATTGGCATCCCCTTGGTTTGTTCCAAGCTTGGGGGAGTGCCGCGGTATCACATCATCACTCTCTTTTACTTTTTATTATCAAGTAGCGTCATATCATGAGTAGGGAAGTTATCATATAAGATGGATTGCAGTGTGGAAGTATCTCTCCTTTAGTTGGTTGTCTATGTATCCCTTGGTGTGAGTTATCGTTATGGAATATTAATGAGAAGTCTTATCATTTACATATTGCACATCTTATTTTAGTTTGCAATCTCTATTATATGATTGATCTTGTTATTAGTATTGGTATCACTTTGGGAGTATTGAGTAAATCTATTTGGTTTTGGCAAACTTAGCATTGGTCAATAGCAACAACACTTTGAGGTTTTAGTAGAAAAGAGAAATACATGTAGTTGTTTCATTGTCTTCCTTTCTTGTTAGCTCTCAGCTTATTATTCTGAAGTTAAAATTGTTTGTGCTTACAAGGAAGATGCATGATTGTTTCTATCACATGTATATTTCTTTTGTTTCCCTCAACTCTTATGCTTGCTAATTAACCTTGCTAGCCAAAAACCTGTACTGAGAGGGAATGCTTCTCGTGCATCTAAACCTCAACCCAAACTTATGCCATTTGTGTCCACCATACCTACCTACTACATGGTATTTTCTGCCATTCCAAGTAAATATTTCGTGTGCTACCTTTAAAACAATTCAAAATTTACTATCTCTTATTTGTGTCAATGTTTTATAGCTCATGAGGAAGTATGTGGTGTTTTATCTTTCAATCTTGTTGGGCAACTTTCACCAATGGACTAGTGGCTTCATCCACTTATCCAATAATTTTGCAAAAAGAGCTGGCAATGGGGTTCCCAGCCCCGATTAATTAACTTTCATAATTTTACAAATAGACACTCCTCCATGGTATGTGATTGTTGGAAGGCACCCGAGGATTCGGTTAGCCATGGCTTGAGAAAGCAAAGGTGGGGAGGAGTGTCATCTAAATAAAACTAAAATAAAAAGACACTCCATGGTATGAGATTGTTGGCAGGCACCCGAGGATTCAGTTAGCCATGGTTTGTGAAAGCAAAGGTTGGAAGGAGTGTCAACCAAAAATAAAACTTTATGGGAGCCGCTCTTCGAGGGTTTGTCTGGTAAGGGGGTTAGAGTACCCGCTACCATTCGTTGACAACAACAAACACCTCTCAAAATATTACTTTTATGCTCTTTATATGATTTCAAAACTGAAAAAGCTCTAGCACATGATTTAATCCCTGCTTCCCTCCGCGAAGGGCCTATCTTTTACTTTATGTTGAGTCAGTAAACCTATTTCTCTCCATCTTAAGCAAGCGTTTGAGTTGTTGTGATCAAACCATTTATATTGTGATTTACTTAATCATGTCTTTTACTTTTCCTTGTTCAGTACAAGTTTTATCTGAATGAATATAGCTTTGAAAGTTATCAATGGTTATGAGGAGATTATTATGATTGAGTATGCAAGTTGTGCCATATAAGCTTTAACATAATCTGTTAATTGTTCTCTGACCAAGAACGAAGTTTGCCATCACCAATTATGATTTCTTATGCACCTTTATTTGTGATAACCTTCTACTTGTTTCAAGTTGAATTATATGAGGAAGTTGTTCACTAGAATGTCTTGTGTGAATTAATATGATGCTTCTTGTCCGTATTTTATTTATCGACTCTTCACTCCATAAACATGTGGTCTTGTTTACCGAGTTCAGTTTCGCTTGGGGACAAGCGAAGTCTAAGCTTGGGGGGAGTTGATACGTCCATTTTGCATCACTATTTTATATCATAATTTATTGGTATTCATTGATATATTTCATATTTGGAGGTGATACTTATGTTATTTCATCTATTTTGCATGTTTCACGTTTATTGGAGGATCACGCACCGGAGTCAGGATTCTGCTGGAAAAAGCGCCGCCAGAATGCAATATTTCGGAAGATCAACAATTGACGGAAATTATATGAAAAATCCTATTTTCCAGAAGACGAAGGGAGCTAAAAGGAGGAGCCGAGGAGGGCCACCATGGGCCCCCCTCATAGGCCGGCGCGGGCCCTGCCCTAGCCGCGCCGCCATGTGGGGAGGGGGCCCACAGCCCCCTCTGGCCTCCTCTCCTCCGCGTACTTCTTCGTCCCGAAAACCTAAGCTCTGGGGGATAGTCGCGAAGAGTCACAGCCGCCTCTGCGGAGCGGAAAACACCAGAGAGAAAAGAGCTCTCTGGCAGGCTGAAATCTGCCGGGGAAATTCCCTCCCGGAGGGGGAAATCGACGCCATCGTCACCGTCATCGAGCTGGACATCATCTCCATCGCCATCACCATCATCTCCATCATCATCACCACCGTCTCCACCACTGCACCTCGTCACCGCTGTAACAATTAGGGTTGGATCTTGATTGTTTGATAGGGAAACTCTCCCGGTATTGATTTCTACTTGTTATTGATGCTATTGAGTGAAACCATTGAACCAAGGTTTATGTTCAGATTGTTATTCATCATCATATCACCTCTAATCATGTTCCATATGATGTCTCGTGAGTAGTTCGTTTAGTTCTTGAGGACATGGGTGAAGTCTAAATGTTAGTAGTGAATTATGGTTGAGTAATATTCAATGTTATGATATTTAAGTTGTTGTGTTATTCTTCTAGTGGTGTCATGTGAACGTCGACTACATGATACTTCACCTTTATGGGCCTAGGGGAATACATCTTGTACTCGTTTGCTAATTGCGGGGTTGCCGGAGTTACAGAAACCTAAACCCCCGTTGGTATATCGATGCAGGAGGGATAGCAGGATCTCAGAGTTTAAGGCTGTGGTTAGATTTATCTTAATTACTTTATTGTAGTTGCGGATGCTTGCAAGGGGTATAATCACAAGTATGTATTAGTCCTAGGAAGTGCGGTGCATTAGCATAGGTTCACCCACACAACACTTATCAAAACAATGAAGATTAATCATCTATATGAATCGAAAGCACTAGACTAAATTCCCGTGTGTCCTCAAGAACGTTTGGTTATTATAAGTAAACAAACCGGCTTGTCCTTTGTGCTAAAAAGGATTGGGCCACTCGCTGCAATTATTTCTCCCGCATTTTACTTACTCGTACTTTATTCATCTCCTACATCAAAACCCCCTGAATACTTGTCTGTGAGCATTTACAGTGAATCCTTCATCGAAACTGCTTGTCAACACCTTCTTCTCCTCGTTGGTTTCGACACTCTTACTTATCAAAAATACTGCGATACACCCCCTATACTTGTGGGTCATTAGTGGCCTGAACCTGTTATTCGCCAGCATAATGAGAGCAATGGGTTTAACAGTCGACATGCTAAGAGAGTCCGACACAGGATTCCACGGCATTATACCGACTCGACCCGCTTATTCTCTTGGAAAAATATCACTGGATGTGGTCTTCGGCACACCTGGCAATTTCAGGAAGGAAAAGATCGAGTTTGAAGTAGTTGACTGGGAATCTCAATACCATGCCATCCTCGGCAGGCCTGCGTTTGCCAGGTTTATGGCCGTACCCCATTATGCATACCTAAAACTAAAGATGCCAGGCAATAACGGGACCCCGATAACCGTTCATGGAAGCTTTACCCGATCAGACAACTGCGTCAGGGACTTCCAGAAGATCGCCTCGAAATTCGGAGCCAAGGAAGAACTCAACGCAGTCGACGCCGTTACAGATCACACACAGCCACCAGCCGATAATCGAAACGTAAGGTCCAACGAGTTCGACGCTGCGAAGGAAGCCAAGAAGCTGCAGGTGCACCCCACTGACCCGAAGTAGACGGTCAATACGTCAGCTGACCTTACTGACGCATAGGAAGGCGCGCTCATCGAGTTCCTCCGTGAGCGCTGGGAGATATTTGCATGGGAACCATCCGACATGCCAGGTATCCCCAGGGAACTCGCTGAGCACGCCCTTAACGTTGACCCAACAACCAAACCAGTACAGCAGTCAATGCGCCGATTTTCCGAACCAAAGAGAAGAGCAATTGGCGAAGAAATCAGTCGACTCCGTAAAGCAGGATTCATTCGAGAGCTGAAGGAAGCCGAGTGGGTGGCCAACCCTGTCATGGTGCCCAAAAAGGACACAACCGCTCTGCGCATGTGCATCGATTACACCAGTCTTAATAAACACTGTCCGAAAGACCACTTTCCGCTGCCTCGTATTGACCAGATAGTAGACTCCACAGCCGGATGTGATCGCCTCTCCTTCCTCGATGCATACTCCGGGTATAATGAGATCAAGCTAAAGAAAGAAGACCAGGAGCTAACTGTGTTCATCACCCCACACGGCGTTTTCTGCTACAACGTCATGAACTTCGGGCTGAAAAACGCAGGGGCAACTTACCAACGGTGCATGCAAGCTTGCCTCGGAGAGCAGATTGGGAGAAACATCGAAGTTTACATCGACGATATCATGGTAAAGACGAAGCACGCCGCCACTCTCATCGACGATTTGCGGGAAACCTTCGACAACCTAGACAAGTACAAAATCAAGCTGAATCCAAAGAAATGCTTCTTCGGAGTGCCAGGGGGACAAGTACTCGGGTACTTCATCTCAGCTAGAGGAATAGAAGCCAACGCTTTGAAGATCAAAGCTATTCTCGACATGGAGCCGCCAAAGAATCTGCACCAAGTGCAGCAGTTGGCAGGACGGTTGGCAGCGCTTAGCAGATTCATCGCCAAGCTAGGAGAAAAAGCTTTGCCCTTCTATAATTTGATGAAAAAATCAGAAAAGTTCGAATGGATAAAGGAGGCGCAAGAGTCTTTCGACAATCTGAAGAAAATCTTGTCGACATCCCCAGTCCTCGTAACCCCACGCGAGAAAGAAACGCTGCTTATGTACATAGTTGCGACAGCGCAAGTCTTCAGCAGCGTGTTGGTCGTCGAACGAGAAGAAGCCGGGAAAGTTCACGGAGTGCAGAGGCCTATTTACTACCTCAGTGAAGTACTCACACCCGCAAAGCAGAGATACCCTCATCATCAGAAGATGGCGTACGCAGTATGGAGGTCGGCTCGCAAGTTGCGACATTATTTCACGGAGCACCCGATTATTGTCGTGAGCGAAGCACCATTGAAGAACATAATGACTAACCCGGAAGCCACGGGTCGAGTGTCCCAATGGGCCATCGAAATAGCGCCACACGACATAACTTACGTTAATCGAACGGCGATAAAGTCCCAAATCCTCCCAGATTTCGTGGCAGATTGGATCCAGTCGCAGACGCCATCAACACCTGACATGTCGGGGTCGTGGACAATGTATTTCGATGGGTCAAAACGAAGCACGGGCGCAGGAGCAGGGGTAATATTGATATCGCCACAGGGAGATAAGATGAAGTACATACTACATATGAATTTCTCCCTGCCGACAAACAACGAAGCAGAATACGAAGCACTGCTGCACGGAATGAAGATGGCAAAGGCATGTGGGGCAACTCGCCTAGAAATTTACGGAGACTCAAACCTTGTGGTGCAGCAGTCGATGAACCTATGTGACACGGTCAGTGACAACATGATCGCCTATCGTCAGTTATATCAAAATATGGAAGCCAAATTTGAAGGGTGTGAGCTCAAACATATCGACAGAGCCAGCAACGAGGAAGCCGACACTCTGGCGAATATCGGGTCCATGTGCTCCCCCATTCCAGATGAGTGTTCTACGAAGTCATCACTCAACGATCGATAAAAGAGAAAGCATCGACACCCTTAAAACCATCGGCTGATGAATCGGAAGCAAGCCAGCAACAAACTGTCAAAGAATCTCCACCTCCATCAGCGGAACAAGTCCTCCTCCTCGAGCCATTATGGACCAAACCATTTCTAGCGTACCTGACGAAGCAGGAGCTGCCGGAGGATTCGGTGGAAGCAAGGCGAATCGTCAGATGATCAAAAGCCTTCACTGTGGTAAATGGTGAACTTTACAAGCGTAGCATCTCGGGTATCTTCCAAAGGTGTATTGCCATTGCCGATGGAAAAGCGCTGTTGCACGAGATACACGAGGGAACTTGCGGACACCATGCAGGAAGCAGGGCCCTTGTGGCGAAAGCCTTCAGGGCAGGATTTTACTGGCCAACGGCGGCGTCGGATGCTCGAGATCTGGTCATGAAATGTGACCCCTGCCAGCGCTTCTCACCAAAACCGCACGCCCCTGCGACAGATCTGATGACAATACCCCTGGCATGGCCCTTTGCTCAATGGGGACTCGACCAAGTTTGACCACTGCCGAGGTCATCGCCTGGAGGACACACGTACTTACTGGTTGCAGTCGACAAGTTCACCAAGTGGATCGAAGCAGTACGTACCCGTTCGAAACCAGAAAGCCGAAACGGCTGTTCAATTCTTCAGGGGAATAACCCGTCGATTTGGAATGCCTCACAGTATTGTCACAGACAACGGATCTAACTTTGATTCCAAAGAGTTTCAGAAATTTTGCGATGACGGAGGTATCAAACTGAAATTTGCATCATTGGCCCACCCACAGACCAACGGCCAAGTGGAAAGGATTAATGGTCTAATAGGGGATGACCTCAAGAAACGCCTTACAGGTCCAGCTGGAGCCTGGGTTGAGGAGTTACCATCCGTACTCTAGAGTTTGCGTACTACACCTAACAGGTCAACCCAATACACCCCGTTCTTCTTGGTACATGGAGCCGAAGCAGTTCTACTAGCCGACGTTCGGTTTGAAGCTCCTCGGGTGACAACATACACAGAATCCACTTCCAACATCGCACTGCAGGATGCCGTGGACCTCCTTGACGAAGCACGAGATATCGCTTTGGCAAGAACGACGGTATACCAGCAGGCGTTGAGAAATTATCACAGCCAACGAATACGCAGTCGAAGCTTTAATGTTGGAGATATGGTACTACGGCTGAAGCAAGAAAGACCCTTGAAACTTGAATCTCCATGGGAAGGACCATACATCATCACTGAAGTGATACCAGGAGGAGCATATCGGCTCAAAAACCCAGCTTCGGGAAAAGACGTTGAGAATCCATGGAACATCCCACAGTTGCGATGGTTCTATACATAGGATACAATTGTTTTTTATTACTTCGACAGCCCTTAAGGTTGCTTTTGCGTTATGAATAAAATTCTAATCAGGTTTTCTACCTTTTTTCTTGATCCAGGCCTCATCATCCGAACAGATCGTTCGGGGCCCCTGCCATCGGCTCTTACTCCCATCGGGAGCGCTGGCCTAAAAAATACGCTTGCACAATGTCATTAATTAAATACTCTCAACGGGAGCTAAGATTAATGACACACAAAAACAACCAATCCAAGCCTCGAGAAAATACGCGAGTGCTGCAGTCGATGGTTACAGTATCACAAAATAAGGCTCAAACCGGTGCACCGCGTGACGAAGCCAAGCGTCTAATTCCCTCGATTAAGTCGATGGGTGTCGCTCTTACAAAACCTACATATCGACTTCGCAATAAGATTGCAAATCACAACGAAGTCGTCGGGAGAGCAGGTTGAACTGATCACTCAGCCGCCCTCGACAATAAATTACCAATCGAACTAACATAGTGTGCAACGCACACGATAAATTTATACAAAATAATCTTATGCATGTACAAGGTTATTACATTCATGACTGGGCTCCCTGGTTCCCTTGGGCCCTCAGATCTCTCTCGAGGCCTGTCTCCATCTGAGAGATAATGGTATATGCAGGACCTCTAGCGATATCATAATATTGACCTAAACTCCTCTCGGTGTTTGCTACGGCTTTCAAGTCTAAAGATGGATGACATGCCAATACTGAAGCAAAGGCAAGTTCAGCACCAGCCAGAAGCTCTTTCCGCACCAGCTGTCGAATCCTCTCAGGAGACTTAAATCGGGTAAACAGAGCAGACAAAGTTTCGGGTGCCTGATCCAGAGGGAACAAAGTCTTCCAAACCATCGTGAGACGAGCGTGGAATTTATCAAAGTAGTAATGCAGCTTCTCTACCCGATGCTCAAACTTCGCCATGATAACAGCCTTCGGACGATGCAGCCATAAATCGTGTTTCGGGTGAGCAACGTCAGTCATCGCCTCGACCTTTTCATGGATCTTCTTGTTCTCTTCAGATTTAACTGAAGATACGACTGTAAAGGAACAAATATCAGTTAAGGGAACATCCAAGCTACGCCAGGAATCAAAAGATGGGTTAACACTTACAGCCCAAACTTTCGGTAGCGATATGAAGACCATCGAGAGCATATTGCTCAATAGCAGTTGCTATTTCACCCTTTTTCTTCACCAACGCTGCCATTGCGCGAAGAGAGGTGATGTCTTTATTCAAACGAGACACTTGGTCACGTAAGCGACGAGCAAGGTCAGATTCATCGTTAGTCGAAGGATTTGGAAAAAGCTCGGCACGGGAAGAAGATGAAGGAATCTGCAGTACAATCTTCGGTTCAGAACGACATTAACATAAAACTCCCATCGGGAGTGCTTAGCATGTATGTTACATTCAAAAGATTGTTCAAACTGGCAACAGAGCCGAAATAAAACAGGGCCAAGTCACATTGCGATTGGTCTTATTTACAATTAATGACGCAAGTGTTCAAGGAAGCGCTGATGATGAGCCAGGGGCAGCTTCAGGAATAGGCTTGGCCTGTGCTTCATCTACCAACTTCAGGAGCTGATTGGCACATGTCACTGCCGATCATTTGAAGGGTTCAAGGTCGACTAAATGATTGTCGTCATCCACAGGCAATGCCTTAGACAACTTCTCTAAGTCAGACCCCATCCCATAGCCCATCATCAGCTGGAAAGTAAGAACCGCCCCAAACAAGCGTGAACAGCGTTTCAATACCTCTACAGGCTCGGAAGAATCGACAAGGAAAGCATCTGCCATCTTGCCAAGAGTCTTGTCCTGCTTCATCTTTGGGAAAATCATCGAGTATAGCCTCGACAATGCTCCTTTAGTCTTCTGCAGAAGTCCAAGAACTTGGACATTGGACTCAGCGGCGAGCGAAAGGGCATCAGATGTAGAGTCCTCCCGAAGCTGATGATCTCGAGTGATGGTTATATCGGCAACCTCTGAAAGAAGGACAGATCAGCAACCAGAAAGGAAATACCAAGAAAGAAACCATGTGCCATGAATTTTACCCAATAAATCCTTGATGGATTCACGGAGGACGCCTTCCTTCTTATCGGTTGCAACCGCAGCCTCACGCCTGGCGTCCTGTTCATCTTTCATCTGCCGCTTTAGCTTCTTCTACTCCTCCTGCAGCAAGACATTTTC
This sequence comes from Lolium perenne, assembly GCF_019359855.2. Taxonomy (NCBI): domain Eukaryota; kingdom Viridiplantae; phylum Streptophyta; class Magnoliopsida; order Poales; family Poaceae; genus Lolium; species Lolium perenne. Next base: position 50,495,431 of record NC_067244.2, read on the forward strand.
ATTCTTGGCGTCGGTGGCAAGCCTGTTGGCCTCCAGCACCTGATCAGCCGAAGTTTTGACAGTCTTCCGAAGCTGGGCGTTTTCAGCCTCTAGTCGGGTGAACTGCTCAGCGAAATCTACCACAGCGTCGACTGTGGCATAAATCGGCTGCATTAAGGGAAATCAAGAAGACTCAGTTGGGTATGTAAAAAAAAGCCGGCAAAGCAAGGAAGAATTCAAGGAAAACTAAACACTTACGTGGTCACGAGCAGCCGATGAAGTAGGAACATCGCCAGGAGGAATAACCTTCGACACCGGAATTTTCTCTACAGCCGTCCTTGTGGGCGGCGTCGACTTGGCAGGAGAGGGATTCGGCTCCTTAGCTGATGACGTTTTCTCAAAAGATAATTTGGCCCTCTTTGCGAGAGGAACATTATCATCGTCAGAGCTTCTTAAGAAAAATGAATGATTAGCACACAAAATAACAAAGGACAAGTTACAAAGGAGTAAAGATGCTCACAGGTCCATGTCATCTTCGCCAGCAAAGAAGCCTGACGGCCCTTTTTTAGTAGGGGAAGGCGGAGAAGTTCCAAAGGCATCATTATCTTGTTCGCTAGGACTTGATTCAGCCGTTGTAATAAAATCTTCGTCTATCTGCTTACGACGCTTGCTCCTGGTGAAAGCAGCATCCTCGGCAGTATCGTCCTCTTGGACATCGTTGTCCTCAAGGGCCTGCTGGACGTCCTCGGTCTCTTCAGAGTCATCATCGTCATCCTCTGGTTCCACACCGCTTTCCGGCGTAGGAGGATAGCATTGAGCAACAGTGGAGGCCTATCAAGAGAAGGAAGTTTGTAAAGCACAGCGAAGAAAGAAGCAATAACAGCAAGCAAGAAGCAGCAAGAATTACCTCAGTCGGGAGATGCTTTAGATCATAAGGGGGGCGAGCCGATGTCAAGACAATATTATCCTTCATACTGAGGCACGTCAAGCGACGAACTTCGCTCGGAGTTCATCAGCCGACAGGTCGGCAGAGCTGACCCTCGACTTGTCGTCCTTGCCAGTATAAAGCCATAATTGGTGGGGTCGAGACATTAGCGGCTTCACTCGACGTTGCAAGAACACCGAGACTACCTCAGTGCCGCACATCGTCAAGCCTCCCGTATTCTTCAGGACGACGACCTGGTCGAACAACCTGTCGGCTATCACCCTCTCTTCGGGAGAAAGGGCGTTTCGCCAGGACTTCTTCTGATGAGCTACCAGGACATCTTCAAAGGGAGGGAGATTCGAGCGCCGCCCAAGCACCGAGGGATCTCGCAGGTAAAACCATTTGTTGCGCCAGCCCTGGACGGATTCCTTCATCGGGTAGTCGAAGTAGTCGACCTCCTTCCTGACAACAAAGCCAACGCCACCGACGACAGGGGGGGCATTGCTGTCGTTGTGACGCTTCACATAGAAGATCTTCCTCCAAAGACCCCAGTGGGGGTCGATGCCGAGGAAGGCCTCACAAACAGTGATGAAGATGGAAAGGTGGAGAATGGAGTTTGGGGTCAGCTGCCAGAGCTGAATCCCGTAGAAGAAAAGAAGGGAGCGGAGAAACTCGTGGGCAGGAAGAGAGAGACCACGGAACAAGAAGGCAACGAACATAACGGTGAAGCCCTTCGGAGGCCTTGGGCGAGAAACAGCACCTGGAAGACGAATGTCATCGTCAGATGGGGAGATGAGGCCGAGGGCTCGCAGCTTGTTCACATCGCGATTGGAAATGGCGGAGGCGCTCCAGTCACGGCTGACTTTGGCCGCGTCCGAGGTGCTGGCGCTCTTCTTCTTGCCCATGGCGTGTGGAGCTCTTGAAGGAGGAACAGAGGAGGCAGGAAAGCTTAAACGAGAAGATGAGCAGTAAGAGGCGTGAAAAGTAAAAATGAGGAGGCCCTCTATTTATGCCGTAAATTTTTTTATGCAAGATCGTGGCCATAACTCCACAGACATCGTGGGAGGTGGATCAGATCTGGCTGTACACGTGGCGTCTAAAGAAAGAACGGAACCGGCGGCCCATTATTCCCACGATGTGCGAAAATCGAGGAGACGCCTCGATCAGTGTGTGTACACTGGTCACTTCCTAAAAAGTGCCCGCGCAGAACTAGGGTGAGCCCATCAGGTCAAGTCTTGTCAATCAAACCACATCAGCAGTACGTCAACAGTGACGTCATAAAGATTGTTGTGAGCAGTCGAAGAAAAAAATGAAGAAACATTGGATGGTCTTGTGCCCAGACCCGGCTACTACTCCCATCAGGAGCGATGGACGCGCACCCGACAGAATGAGGACTCGAAGAAAAAAGACTGAAGAAAAAGATGATTGCTCAGCTCGAGTCTGCACCTGTTGGGGGGATGACCCCCGGTATGCCAAAGGCATGCCAAACCGGATGGTTTGAGCCATAAAGATACCGGTTTAATGTTTATACCGGAGCACAAAGTTAAGTGTTTGGCTAAGTAAAGCTAAGCCGGTATCCCCAAGAGGGGTATACCGGGACCAGGTAAAGAAGACACCGGGCTACCGGTAAGAAGTGCCCTGTAGCACGTCGGCAAGACTGGTCAAAGATTCTCTTCAGAGCTAGAGGACAAAGATGAGGTAAGCAAAGTAGCTTTAAACAAAGCCCTGGCGCCAAAGAGGAAGATGACGCTGAAAGAAGCCGGAGGATTTCAGCCTCCCTGATTAAAGAAGACCCCGGCATCACTTATGATTAAAGTAACTTTGTAAGGTAGTTTGTCTAGTCAAAGATGCCATTAGGGTTTGCTAGGGTTTTCTTCCCCTGTAAGCCACCCTCTCCCCTATATAAGGAGAGGGGGCACTGCCCTTTGCGGGCACGACTCACCATGTATGAATGTTAGACAGAAACTTGTATCCTGTTGAGATCAATGAAGAGAAAGATCTAGAGCAGAGTTTGATGTCTACGGGTGCTTCTATTCTTGTAGACAGTGTTGGGCCTCCAAGAGCAGAGGTTTGTAGAACAGCAGCAAGTTTCCCTTAAGTGGATCACCCAAGTTTTATCGAACTCAGGGAGGAAGAGGTCAAAGATATCCCTCTCATGCAACCCTGCAACCACAAAGCAAGAAGTCTCTTGTGTCCCCAACACACCTAATACACTTGTCAGATGTATAGGTGCACTAGTTCGGCGAAGAGATAGTGAAATACAGGTGGTATGAATATATATGAGCAGTAGTAACGGCACCAGAAAATAGCTTGATGCTACAACTGGCGCGTGGTTGATGGTGGTAATATTGCAGGCAGTACAGATGCAGTAGAACAGTAATCAAGCAGTGATTTCAGTATTTGGGAACAAGGCCTAGGGATCATACTTTCACTAGTGGACACTCTCAACATTGATCACATAACAGAATAAATAGATAAATGCTCTACGCTACACTCTCTTGTTGGATGATGAACACCACTAATTGTGTAGGATTCCACGAACCCTCAATGCTGGAGTTAACAAGCTCCACAATATTCGATATTCATATTTAAATAACCTTAGAGTGCATGATAGATCATTGCAATTACACCAAGTACTAACATAGCATGCACACTGTCACCATCACACTATGAAGGAGGCATAGATCACATCAATACTATCATAGCAATAATTAACTTCATAATCTACAAGAGATTACAATCATAACCTACGCCAAGTACTACACGATGCACACACTGTCACCTTTACACCGTGGAGGAGGAATAGACTACTTTAATAACATCACTAGAGTAGCACATAGATAAATAGTGATACAAAGTACATTGCAATCATAAAGAGATATAAATAAGCACTTCACTATGCTATCCATAACAGTGAATAAGTATTCTGTGAAATATAGCCTAAGAGACCCACACGGTGCACACACTGTCACCTTTACACACGTGGGACAAGGAGTCTCCGGAGATCACATAAGTAAAATTCACTTGACTAGCATAACGACATCTAGATTACAAGCATCATCATATGGATCTCAATCATGTAAGGCAGCTCATGAGATCATTGTATTGAAGTACATAGGGAGAGATGAACCACATAGCTACCGGTACAGCCCTTAGCCTCGATGGAGAACTACTCCCTCCTCATGGGAGACAACAGTGTTGATGAAGATGGCGGTGGAGATGGCAGCGGTGTCGATGGAGAAGCCTTCCGGGGGCACTTCCCCGTCCCAGCGGCGTGCCGGAACAGAGACTCCTGTCCCCCAGATCTTGGCTTCGCGATGGCGGCGGCTCTGGAAGGTTTCTCGTACCGTGGCTTTTTCCGTCTCGATGTTTTAGGTCAGGGACCTTTATATAGGCAAAGAGGCGGAGTCGGAAGGCTGACGAGGCGATGACACAATAGGGGGGTGCGGCCCACACCCTGGCCACGCCAGCCTATCATCCGGGGCCCACAGGGCCCTCCTCTGGTGGCTCTCGGGTGTTCTGGAAGCTTCATGCAATTCTAAGATGCTGGGCGTTGATTTCGTCCAATTCCGAGAATATTTCCTTACTACGATTTCTGAAACCAAAAACAACAGAAAACAGCAACTGGCCCTTCGACATCTCGTCAATAGGTTAGTTCCGGAAAATGCATAAAATCATCATAAAGTGTGAACAAAACATGTAGGTATTGTCATAAAACAAGCATGGAACATAAGAAATTATCGATACGTCGGAGACGTATCAGCATCCACAAGCTTAGTTCCTACTCGTCCCGAGTAGGTAAACGATAACAAAGATAATTTCTGAAGTGACATGCTAACAACATGATCTTAATCATACTATTGTAAAGCATATGAGATGAATGCAGCGATTCAAAGCAATGGTAAAGACAATGATTAAACAACTGACTCATATAGCAAAGACTTTTCATGAATAGTACTTTCAAGACAAGCATCAATAAGTCTTGCATAAGAGTTAACTCATAAAGCAATAATTCAAAGTAAAGGCATTGAAGCAACACAAAGGAAGATTAAGTTTCAGAGGTTGCTTTCAACTTGTAACATGTATATCTCATGGATATTGTCAACATAAAGTAATATAACAAGTGCAAATATGCAAGTATGTAAGAATCAATGCACAGTTCACACAAGTGTTTGCTTCTTGAGGTGGGAGGAAATAGGTAAACTGACTCAACATTAAAGTAAAAGAATGGCCCTTCGACGAGGGAAGCATCGATTGCTATATTTGTGCTAGAGCTTTGATTTTGAAAACATAAAGAGAGCATAAAAATAAAGTTTTGAGAGGTGTTTGTTGTTGTCAACGAATGGTAGTGGGCACTCTAACCCCCTTGCCAGACAGACCTTCAAAGAGCGGCACCCATGAAACATTTTTATTTTTGGGTGGCACTCCTTCCAACCTTGCTTTCACAAACCATGGCTAACCGAATCCTCGGGTGCCTGCCAACAATCTCATACCATGAAGGAGTGCCTTTTTATTTTAGTTTTATTTAGATGACACTCCTCCCCACCTTTGCTTTCTCAAGCCATGGCTAACCGAATCCTTCGGGTGCCGTCCAACAATCACATACCATGGAGGAGTGTCTATTTAGATTAATTAATTTGGGACTGGGAATCCCATTGCCAGCTCTTTTTGCAAAATTATTGGATAAGCGGATGAAGCCACTAGTCCATTGGTGAAAGTTGCCCAACAAGATTGAAAGATAAACACCACATACTTCCTCATGAGCTATAAAACATTGACACAAATCAGAGGTGATAAATTTTGAAGTGTTTAAAGATAGCACTCAAGCAATTTACTTTGGAATGGCGGAGAAATACCATGTAGTAGGTAGGTATGGTGGACACAAATGGCATAGTGTTTGGCTCAAGGATTTTGGATGCATGAGAAGTATTCCCTCTCGATACAAGGTTTAGGCTAGCAAGGCTATTTGAAACAAACACAAGTATGAAGCGGTACAGCAAAACTTACATAAAAGACATATTGTAAACATTATAAGACTCTATACCGTCTTCCTTGTTGTTCGACCCTTACTAGAAATTATCTAGACCTTAGAGAGACCAATTATGCGAACCAAATTTTAGCAAGCTCTATGTATTTCTTCATTAATAGGTGCAAAGTATATGATGCAAGAGCTTAAACATGAGCACAACAATTGCCAAGTATCACATTATTCAAGACATTATACCAATTACCACATGTAGCATTTTCTGTTTCCAACCATATAACAATTAATGAAGCAGTTTCAACCTTCGCCATGAACATTAAAAGCTAAGAACACATGTGTTCATATGAACCAGCGGAGCGTGTCTCTCTCCCACACAAGCATTTATTCAAACAAAAACAAAAACAAAAACAAACAGACGCTCCAAGTAAAGTACATAAGATGTGACCGAATAAAAATATAGTTTCAAGAGAAGGAACCTGATAATTTGTCGATGAAGAAGGGGATGCCTTGGGCATCCCCAAGCTTAGATGCTTGAGTCTTCTTGAAATATGCAGGGATGAACCACCGGGGCATCCCCAAGCTTAGACTTTTCACTCTTCTTGATCGTAGTATATCATCCTCCTCTCTTGACCCTTGAAAACTTCCTCCACACCAAACTCGAAACAAACTCATTAGAGGGTTAGTGCATAATCAAAAATTCACATGCTCAGAGGTGACACAATCATTTTTAACACTTCTGGACATTGCCCAAAGCTTCTGAAAGTTAATGGAACAAAGAAATCCATTCAACACAGCAAAAGAGGCAATGCGAAATAAAAGGCAGAATCTGTCAAAACAGAACAGTCCGTAAAGACGAATTTCTTAGAGGCACCAGACTTGCTCAAATGAAAATGCTCAAATTGAATGAAAGTTGCGCACATATCTGAGGATCACTCATGTAAATTGGTAGATTTTTCTGAGTTACCTACAGAGAATTCAACCCAAATTCGTGACAGACAGAAATCTGTTTCTGCGCAGTAATCCAAATCTAGTATGAAACTTACTATCAAAGACTTTACTTGGAACAACAATGCAACAAAATTAAGATAAGGAGAGGTTGCTACAGTTATAACAACTTCCAAGACACAAATATAAAACAAAATTACTGTAGTAAAAAAAACACATGGGTTATCTCCCAAGAAGTTCTTTCTTTATAGGCATTAAGATGGGCTCAGCAGTTTTGATGATGCACTCGCAAGAAATAGTAGTTGAAGCAAAAGAGAGCATCAAGAGGAAAATTCAAAACAAATTTAAGCCTAACATGCTTCCTATGAAAAGGAATCTTGTAAATAAACAAGTTCATGAAGCATAATGCAACAAGCATAGAAAGATAAAACAAGTGCAGCTTCAAGATTTTAAGCATATAGAGAGGTGTTTTAGTAACATGCAAATTTCCAAAACCATATTTTCCTCTCTCATAATAATATCCAGTAATATCATGAGCAAATTCAACAATATAACTATCAAATGAAACCTTCTTATCATGAGCTATATGCATAAAATTATTACTCTCCACATAAGCATAATCAATTTTACTAGTTGTAGTGGGAGCAAATTCAACAAAGTAGCTATCATTATTATTCTCATCATCAAATATAGGAGGCATATTGTAATCATAAACAAATTTATCCTCCATAAAAGGCGGCACCAAAAGACCACTATCATTATAATCATCATAAATAGGAGGCAAAGTATCATCAAAGTAAATTTTCTCCTCAATGCTTGGGGGACTAAAAAGATCATGCTCATCGAAACCAGCTTCCCCAAGCTTAGAATTTTCCATATGATTAGCAACAACGGTATTAAAAGTGTTCATACTAATATGTTCCATGGGTTTTTTAATTTTCGCATCAAACCATCCATGTCTTAACTCAGGAAATAGAATAAAAAGCTCCATGTTGCTTTCCATTATGCCAAACTAGTGTAAAACAAGAAACAAAAAGGACCAATTGTAGGATCTAAAGGAAATAGCTTCGAGCACTTACAACGGCGTCGGAAAATAGCTTAGTAGCCGAGATCCGGAGTGTGAGTACCTTTTACCTTTCCTCCCCGGCAACGGCGCCAGAAAAGTGCTTGATGTCTACGGGTGCTTCTATTCTTGTAGACAGTGTTGGGCCTCCAAGAGCAGAGGTTTGTAGAACAGCAGCAAGTTTCCCTTAAGTGGATCACCCAAGGTTTATCGAACTCAGGGAGGAAGAGGTCAAAGATATCCCTCACATGCAACCCTGCAACCACAAAGCAAGAAGTCTCTTGTGTCCCCAACACACCTAATACACTTGTCAGATGTATAGGTGCACTAGTTCGGCGAAGAGATAGTGAAATACAGGTGGTATGAATATATATGAGCAGTAGTAACGACACCAGAAAATAGCTTGATGCTACAACTGGCGTGTGGTTGATGGTGGTAATATTGCAGGCAGTACAGATGCAGTAGAACAGTAATCAAGCAGTGATTTCAGTATTTGGGAACAAGGCCTAGGGATCATACTTTCACTAGTGGACACTCTCAACATTGATCACATAACAGAATAAATAGATAAATGCTCTACTCTACACTCTCTTGTTGGATGATGAACACCATTAATTGTGTAGGATTACACGAACCCTCAATGCCGGAGTTAACAAGCTTCACAATATTCGATATTCATATTTAAATAACCTTAGAGTGCATGATAGATCATTGCAATTACACCAAGTACTAACATAGCATGCACACTGGCACCATCACACTATGAAGGAGGCATAGATCACATCAATACTATCATAGCAATAATTAACTTCATAATCTACAAGAGATTACAATCATAACCTACGCCAAGTACTACACGATGCACACACTGTCACCTTTACACCGTGGATGAGGAATAGACTACTTTAATAACATCACTAGAGTAGCACATAGATAAATAGTGATACAAAGCACATTGCAATCATAAAGAGATATAAATAAGCACTTCACTATGCTATCCATAACAGTGAATAAGTATTCTGTGAAATATAGCCTAAGAGACCCACACGGTGCACACACTGTCACCTTTACACACGTGGGACAAGGAGTCTCCGGAGATCACATAAGTAAAATTCACTTGACTAGCATAACGACCTCTAGATTACAAGCATCATCATATGGATCTCAATCATGTAAGGCAGCTCATGAGATCATTGTATTGAAGTACATAGGGAGAGATGAACCACATAGCTACCGGTACAGCCCTTAGCCTCGATGGAGAACTACTCCCTCCTCATGGGAGACAACAGCGTTGATGAAGATGGCGGTGGAGATGGCAGCGGTGTCGATGGAGAAGCCTTCCGGGGGCACTTCCCTGTCCCGGCGGCGTGCCGGAACAGAGACTCCTGTCCCCCAGATCTTGGCTTCGCGATGGCGGCGGCTCTGGAAGGTTTCTCGTACCGTGGCTTTTTTCCGTCTCGATGTTTTAGGTCAGGGACCTTTATATAGGCGAAGAGGCGGAGTCGGAGGGCTGACGAGGCGACGACACAATAGGGGGGCGCGGCCCACACCCTGGCCGCGCCAGCCTATCATCTGGGGCCCACAGGGCCCTCCTCTGGTGGCTCTCGGGTGTTCTGGAAGCTTCATGCAATTCTAAGATGCTGGGCGTTGATTACGTCCAATTCCGAGAATATTTCCTTACTAGGATTTCTGAAACCAAAAACAGCAGAAAACAGCAACTGGCCCTTCGGCATCTCGTCAATAGGTTAGTTCCGGAAAACGCATAAAATCATCATAAAGTGTGAACAAAACATGTAGGTATTGTCATAAAACAAGCATGGAACATAAGAAATTATCGATACGTCGGAGACGTATCTGAGTTCTTCCTTGTGTCTCTCTTCTTCTACCTTGGGCCTAGGCCTAGTTCTTGAGGAAAGCACCCGGAAGTTCATCCAATCTAATCCAAAACCCTCACCAGAATCCTCTAGCGTCCATCCGGCCCCAACTTAAGCCATCCCATGGCATCTGCTCGTTCACCACGATGACAGTTGGTGCCCACCGTGGGGCAAGAAGTGGCGCTTGACGGAGTTCACATTCGGGCGGGCCTCCTCGACGTCGCCGGCTAGCGTACGGTGTCCGCGCTGGTGCAGCGCATCTACTCCATGGATTTCATCAACGACAACGCGGGCTGCTTTGCCAACGGTGGCATCTTCCCCAAGAACGGCCGCATCATCGAGTTCGGCAGCCACCGCGTCTACTTCGGCACCGTCCCTGTGCGCCAGCGCCTTCCGCCGGTGCTGGTGGCGCCGGATCTGCCAAGGTGGCTATGTGCTGGCCACGCCGCCGGCAGCGTGGAGGTGATGATGGCTGGCGTGGTCAGTGCTGGCAAGGAAGCTGTGGAAGAAGGAGCTGGGCGTGCGGCATCAACCCGTGCGGCCAAGCCACCGCTGGAGCGCGAGGCAGGCGCTGCGGGAACAACTTCCGCACTACCGGAGACACCGCTTCAAGCGGCGATGAGCGTCCTCGCCACGCCCATCGCGCAGAACATCGACCCGGCAGCAGCGCAGGCGGAACTGGAGGCGCAGCGCCAGAAGTTGCTCGACAACGGCAAGGACATCGTCAGGGCGCAGCGCGAGCTGAACCTAACCCTACGTCAGTATAACGCTGCCCATGTCTTTGCTTCAGTTAGCGCTCATGCTGCTAGGATACCGGAAAACCGGCTTAAGGCTCGCAATCTAGATCAGGATTTGCGTAAGGAAATTCTTGCCAGCAAAAGTACCTCTGCATCTGTGAGCATCGTAGAAAAACCTAAGTACAGTAGCCCGGATAAAACTATAAAAGCTGCTAAGGCTGCAGTAGAGCTGTGTGAATCGCTTTCCGGAGACACTCTGGCAAAGCAGCAAGAGCGTGTCAGAGAGTTGCTTGATACCATCGAGCAACAGAATGCTGAGCAGCTTGCTAAGCTGAACAAAGCTGCGGCTTCAAAATCCGCGCGTTCAACAAAAAATGCCGGTAGCAAGTCCCATGGGCAGGCATCGTCCCCCCATCCGGACAAGAGAAAAGAAAAAGAGATGAATGCGCAGCAGATGACTGTGTATGATCCGGTCCTTGCCGGAAAACAACAAGCCGGGCAACATGATGCCGGTAGAAAAAGCCAAGGGGCAGATCGAGGCTACGCCAGAAGAGGCTATGCCGGAAACAATCATGCCGGTAGACATGAAACCGGGCAAAATTATCGAGCTGCAAGGGAGGCGTATGAAGAGGAGGAAATGCTTCCCCCAAGGTACCGGCAGGCGAGGGCCGCGGTACCGGAACCTTACGATGAAGCTGATTCGACAGCTGAAAGACTCACGACATACCGGAACCCGCTGGGTGAACGCGTGGGAGAAAGATACCTCCCGGAACGGGATGCGAGGCACCGTCTGTATAGAGTGTACTTATCTGAAATGATCGAGGAAGAAGGTCCTCCGGGCCCAAAATGTTTTGGTCCAAGGATCATGAAAGAGGAACCACCAGTTCGCAACTTCCAGTTGCCCCGTGACACGAAAACATATGATGGCACCACTAAGCCGGAAGACTGGCTTGCAGATTATGTAACCGCGGTATACGTCGCTGGTCGCGGAGGAACTGTGACTGGTGGAGGAAACCGGCGTTGGGCCATGAGAATTGTACCATCATTCTTGGTGGGACCGGCACGACTCTGGCTGAACAACTTGCCGACAGGAAGCATAAACGGTTGGTTGGACTTTGAGGAAGCTTTTGTGAGTAATTTCAGCAGCACATACCAGAGGCCCAACATGCCTCAGCAGCTCGCTTTGTGCGTGCAGCGCCCGCAGGAAACAGACCGGGACTACCTGGCCCGGTGGAACTCCACGAGAAACTCCTGTGAAGGGGTGATAGAGGCACAAGCCATTGCTTGGTTTTGCAATGAATGCCGCAGAGGTTCGCCGTTGTGGCAAAAGCTGCAGCGGAACATGCCGGTAACTCTGGCGGAAATGATATGTGTGGCAGATAACTACGCATTGGGAGACCCATTGCAGCTGGCAGTACAAGCTGAGCCGGAACAATCAAACCCGCCTCAGCACCGGGATAACCGGAACAACAAAAGAAGGGAAGATTTCCCGGATCGAAGATACGGTCCGCAGCAAGTTGCTGCTGTACAAGGGGACTCTGAGGCCAGCGGCAGTCAGAGGCAAAGAACCGGATCGCAGCCATGGGCAGGTCCTAAGAAACAATGGGTCGAAAAGAAACCCTGGGGCCAGAAAAAGAATTGGCAGGAACCTGTGAAATATACCATGGAAGCCGCGATGGATCAACCTTGCCGGTGGCACACTCCGAATCCGGCTCACCCGTCAAATCATCTGGCGAACGATTGTTCTTGGACCAAGTACTTGATGCTCAAGGGAGCAATAAAAGATGCGCAGGCACAAGGGTGCTCCACAATACTATAACCATCTCAAGATATGCTACATCAGCATCAACTACCACCACCACCGCCGCTCACCGGAGCGAATGCTTTACCGGTACAGCCTCAGCCAAACCGGCAACAACACCAGCAAGTTAACCAGGTGGGAGAAGGCAATGGCCAACCACCTCCACCGGCACCTTTGGGCCGGAATGTTTACTATGATCCAGATATGTGCTGCGTTGTGTTCGTCACTGAGCCAACCGACAGACAAAGCCTGCATCGCCGTTCTATGGAAGTGAACGCTGTGATGTCGGCAGTGCCAAAATACATGTTGTGGTCGGAACAGGAAATCTCCTGGTCGTTCAAGGATCACCCCAAGATAATGCCTAATCCGGGTGGTTACGCTCTTGTGGTAGACCCAATCATGCATGGGCCAAACGCTCGAGTCAAATTCAGCAAGGTGCTGATAGACAATGGAAGTAGCATAAACATCATGTACCGGAACACCATGCACACGCTGGGCATAACAGAAAACATGCTGCAGCCAACCCGCACAACATTCCACGGAATCGTTCCGGGCTTGTCCTTCGCACCAGTGGAAAAAGTCCGGGTGGATGTATCGTTTGGAGGGCGTGACAACTGCCGGGTGGAAAATGTTGAGTTTGAGGTGGTGGACCTAGACAGTCCCTACCACGCATTGCTGGGGAGACCGGCATTGGCTGCTTTCATGGCCTCAACTCACATGGCCTATCTCAAGATGAAGATGCCGGCACCTCGTGGACCCTTAACTGTGGTGGGAAACTACAAAGTCTCACTGGAAACTGCTTCCGCCGGATCAAACCTGGCGGAATCGCTGGTGATTGCAGAGGAAAAGAGGAGGATGCAAACTGCGGTCGCGCTGGCTCAGTCCTCATAGTTGAGCTTAGCGGCAATGAGTGCAAACTTGGGCACACCGGCATTCAAGCTGACCAAAGAAACAAAGGACATTGTGCTGGACCCGGCTTACCCTGAGCGCACCGTTCGTATCGGTGCCGGCATGAATGAGGCATAGGAAAGCGCGCTCGTCAGCTTCCTCCGTGAGAATCGGAATATCTTTGCCTGGTCTACTGATGACTTGGTAGGTGTTCCGAGGGAGCTGGCTGAGCACTCTTTAAATGTCCGGAAGGATGTTAAGCCGGTAAGGCAGCCGCTGCGCCGGTTTGCTGAAGACAGGAGAAAGATCATTGGAGAAGAGGTGACAAAGTTGTTGGTTGCCGGTTTGATTGTGGAAGTGCTGCATACTGAGTGGCTAGCTAATCCGGTGCTGGTCGAAAATAAGAAAGAAGAGAACCTAGAAGCAAAAGCTCCAAAGGTGTGGCGCATGTGCATCGACTACACCAACCTGAACAAAGCGTGCCCGAAAGACCCTTTCCATTTGCCCCGGATCGATCAAGTGATTGATTCCACTGCTGGCTGTGAATTGTTGTCTTTCTTGGATGCTTATTCCGGTTTCCACCAAATTCCCTTGAAAAAGGAAGATTAAATAAAAACTGCGTTCATTACCCCGCACGGGGCTTATTGCTATGTCACTATGCCTTTTGGTTTGCGCAACGCTGGTGCAACGTACCAGCGCTGTATGCAAAAATGCTTGTTCGATCAAATTGGAAAAAATGTGCAAGTTTATGTGGACGATGTCGTAGTAAAAACTAAGGTAAAAGAAACCTTAATCGATGACCTCCGACAAACATTTGATAACTTGAGAAGATTCCGGATGAAACTCAATCCGGCAAAATGCACCTTCGGTGTTCCCGCCGGCAAACTGCTTGGCTTTCTCGTATCAAGCCGGGGCATTGAGGTTAATCCGGTGAAAATCCGGGCAATCGAAAGAATGACTATACCGCGTGATCTCAAGGACGTGCAAAAGTTTACCGGAAGCTTGGCATCGCTAAGCCGGTTCATAAGCAGGTTGGGAGAGAAGGCCTTGCCTCTCTACGCTTTGATGAAAAAATCCGATAAGTTCATCTGGACCCCTCAGGCAGACGCATCGTTTAAAGAGCTAAAAACAATGCTGGCCACAACACCTATACTGGCTTCACCTCTAGAAAGAGAGCCTATGCTATTATACATAGCAGCAACAAACCGGGTCGTGAGTGTGGTGGTTGTGGTTGAAAGAGAAGAGGAAGGAAAAACCGTGCAGAGGCCGGTATACTACCTGAGCGAGGTGCTCTCCCTCTCAAAACAAAACTACCCGCACTTCCAGAAAATGACTTATAGCGTGTTCATGGCCGCCACCAAGCTTAAGCATTACTTTGAGGATCACCCCATGAAAGTGGTGAGTGAGGCACCCATTTCCGATATCATTTGCAACAAAGACGCTAGCGGTAGGATCGCAAAGTGGGCAATCTAGATATCACCATATGTACCGGTGTATGAAAGAAGAGATGCCATAAAATCGCAAGCCTTGGCTGATTTCTTGGTTGATTGGGCTGAAATGCAATACAAGCCGCCGGACCAAAAAATAGAATACTGGAAGATGCACTTTGACGGATCCAAACTCAAAGAGGGTCTAGGTGCCGGTGTGGTGCTTACCTCACCTAAGGGAGATCATCTCCGGTATGTTTTGCAAGTACATTTCAGGGCATCCAACACTGTCGCTGAATACGAGGCTTTGATCCATGGGCTTAAGGTCGCAAAAGAAATCGGTGCGCACTGGATCATTTGCTACGGAGATTCAGATCTTGTGGTGCAACAATGTTCCGGAGATTGGGATGCAAAAGATGCCAACATGGCTTCATACCGGTTTCACGTGCAAAAGATTGTTGGCTTCTTTGAGGGCTGTGAGTTTCATCATGTGCCACGAGGGAAAATGAAGCCGCGGATGCTTTGTCCAAGCTGGGCTCGTCTAGGCAAGAAATTCCTCCCGGAATAGCTTTGGCACACTTAAGAGTACCATCAATCAAGCCAAGCCCGGAGTCGGAATCTATCTTCGTACCGGAATCACATGTGGTACCCATGGATATCGATGAAGGGAACCCGGGGACTGTTCCGGCAAAATCGGGGACTGTTCCGGCAAACTCGGGGACTGTTCCGGTAAACTCGGGGACTGCAGCGTCCATACCGGAAGAAACAATGCTGGTGGATAACATGGAGATAGACGCACCGGTGTTTCTGGTTCGAGAAGCACCATCTTGGGTTAAACCTATTAAGGAATTCCTGATCAATGACACCTTGCCGGTTGACGAAAATGAATCCAGAAGAATCCAGAGAAGGTCTAAAGCATACACCATAATCAGTGGTGAGGTGTACAAGAGAAGTGTTACCGGTGTCCTTCAAAGATGTGTGGAACCGGAAGAAGGAAAGTAAATGCTTGTGGAAATTCACCAAGGGGAATGTGGGCACCACGCTTCTTCAAGGGCGTTGGTTGCAAAAGTATTCCGGCATGGGTTCTATTGGCCCACTGCTTTGGAAAATGCTGAGGATTTGGTAAGAAAGTGCAACGGGTGCCAGAGGTACGCCAAGCAAAATCATACCCCAGCATCCGGTTTAAAAACCATACCGCTAACTTGGCCATTTGCTGTTTGGTGCCTTGACATGGTTGGCCCATTCAAAACTGCAAGGGGAAATATGACCCACATCTTGGTTATGGTGGACAAATTCACCAAGTGGCTAGAAGTGAAACCTATTGCAAAATGTGATGGGCGCACAGCGGTGAAGTTCTTAAAAGATGTTATCTTGCGGTATGGCTACCCGCATAGCATTATCACTGACAATGGAACCAACTTTGCTCAAGCTGAGTTCAAAAGATTTTGTGAGGATAACAATATCCGGTTGGATTTGTGCTCAGTGGCACACCCACAAGGCAATGGCCAGGTGGAAAGAACAAATGCTTTGGTACTTTCCGGTATCAAACCTAGACTCATCGAGGCGGTGGAAAAGTCACCGGGGTGTTGGCTCGATGAGTACCATCAGTGCTGTGGAGCATAAGAACGACTCCAAACCGGTCCACCGGATACACTCCATTCTTTATGGTTTACGGAGCAGAAGCGGTGATACCAACTGACATTCTCCATGACTCACCAAGAGTGCAGCTCTATACCGAGAAAGAGGTAAAAGAGGCCAGAGAAAACGATGTGGACTTGCTAGAAGAAGCAAGAGAGTTGGCACTGGCAAGAACAGCCATTTACCAGCAAAACCTCAGACGCTATCATAGCCGAAAGGTTAACCCGAGAGTATTCCGGGAAGGAGATCTGGTGTTGCGCCTAGTGCAGCCCACTGAAGGCCGGCATAAACTTTCACCCCCATGGGAGGGACCCTTCATTGTGAGCAAAGCTCTCCACAATGATGCCTATTACCTGATCGATGCACAGGAATGGAAAAAAGGAAAGGCGGACAGGTCCGGAGAGGAGACCAAGCGTCTGTGGAACGTAGCTCTGTTGCGTCCTTTCTACTCTTGAAGTTGTGGTGTAAGAAGTTCCTTTTTTGTACCTTATTTGCTATGAATAAAGGATGTCGGAACCTCGAATGAATCTCGGGGACTGCCCCTACCTAAATTGCATGCAATATGTTTATTTTTTCAGTTTACCGGTTGCTTGTTGAACATTTTTTCTTTCCGGTTTAGTAGCGTGCTAAGACCTACCGGAGTCTTCGACTCTGCTGCTGTCCGCAACCCGGCTTCATGGCAAGCAAGGTAAACCGGTAGGGATTGAGCACGTGAACTGCGAAAAGAGAGAGTGGGAACGAACAATCCGGAAAAAATTAACTAACCCCGGTTGTACCGGTTTTTTGTGAAAATTTCGAGTTATTTCTAAGTTCAAGAAAGTGCTTGCTTGGTAAAAGAACTTTGTGCTCATACGCCAAAATGCCCAGAGAAGGTAGGCAGAGCCAAAGCAAAAGAGCCAAGTGTGCATTGGATTGGATGCGGAAACAATTCCGGAATCTTTGCAGTGCAAGATAAAAGCAACACAACGAGCAAAATGCTAAGACAATAGACAAACATAAGTTAATAGGCTACCGGTATAACATACCGGCATAGATTGTTGTAGCACAACCAAAAGAACGGCTAAGTTTTATATTACATCATAAACCCCGGTATGCCGGGGTAGAATTTGATGAGCATTGTTTTGAAGTAATCAGGACGGGCAAACATATTACAAGAGACACTTAAGCAGAAGGATCTTCGGGAGGAACGGCACCGGCCTCTGGAGCTTCCGGAGGCGCATCACCAGCTCCAGCATCTTCATCTTCCTCATCCTCTTCTTCTTCTTCGTCGCCGAGGTAGTCTTTGACGTCGAGAGGAGGGGGGATGAAGGTGCGGACCGGGGCGTACTCTGCGATCCGGTAGGCTCGATCCTGCCGCTTCGCGGTGAGGACCGGATCCATATCAGTTGGAGCATTTTCGCGCATGCCAAGGAGGGCGTCCAGGTCCAAGTCCACGTACCAGGAACAGGCGACGCGTAGCGCCGCATCCGCTCCGGCACGAGCCGCTGAGCATTGCCACTCCCGGATCCTCCGGCCGGCACCTTTTAGGCGATCGGAGGTGAGCGACAAGTTAGCCGACACCTCCTCCTCAGGCCAAAGCACCTTAAAGAGCTGGATCACCACCTCGGGGATGTCGGCAAGGTTCCGGTCCACCGCGCGCATGTGGGAGACCCGGGCAGACAGCGCGACCAGGTGGTCATAAGGGTCCCAGGGCGCATCCAGATTCTTATACGCTTGCGCGATCCGGCGCTCTGCTACCTTCTTCACCGCATACGCCTGCGAGTCCGGAAAGAGCCCTACAAGACAAAAGAAAAAGATAAGTACATTCTACCGGAAGAGATAAGCTTATAAGCAAAACCGGAAAAGAAAAAAGACAACTTACTGAGGGCAAGCGCGTCGGTCTGCATGACCAGTTGGTCATACTCCTTCTGCTCTCCCTCCAAGCGCGCGGCTTGATCCTCGGCTGCTTTCCGCGCCTTGTCTCCCTCCTCTAGCTCCGCCCGCAGCACCACGATGGAGTTGTTGGCATCCTCCAGAGCTTCGTTCAGCTTAGCCTCAGCGGCGGCTTGGGCGGCCTTCATCGCCTCATTGTGCTTGAGCCCGAGCTGGATCAGCTGGTCCTTCAGCCCCTTGGAGTAAGTCTCCTGGGCGTCCAGAGCCTCGCGGTGCTCCCGGATGAGCTGCTCTTTTTCACCTAGAGCCCGGAAAGAAAGCGTTAACAAAATTGCAACTGGTAAAATGAAGAAGAAACAAGTTAACCGGAAAAGAAGGAGCGGTACCTTGGAGTGCGGCGAGCTGAGTCTTGAGGGCTTCGATGGAAGCTTCCGGGATAGCTGTTAAGCAGAAAGTTATAAGTACTAAGAAAGAAAACCTTCCGGTAAGAAGATGCCGGAGGCACAGAAGCTCACCTTGGCACTTGCTGTGCGCTTCAGTAAGGTCCCGGTGCTCCCAGAGAAGCTCCTCAAAGAGGTGCTTCCGGGCGTCGGCCGTGCTCTGTTCAAGAAAGAGTGTTAACTAAGCTTCTCGCTAAGAGCTATGTTCTTAACCCGAAACTCGGGGACTGGCTATGCCGGGTTTTCGAATTTTTACCTAAGTTTCGCGCTAAGAGCTATGTTCTTAACCCGAAACTCGGGGACTGGCTATGCCGGTTTTTCGAGTTTTTACCTAAGTTTCGCGCTAAGAGCTATGCTCTCAACACGAAACTCGAGGACTGGGAAGATAGAAAAGATCCGGAAAGAATGAGACCGACATGAATTGAAAAATTGAAAAGAGTTTGGTGAAACTTACCACCATGTTGTTGGTGGCATCATGCCACACATTATCCAGCTCCTTCACCGCGCGCCGCAGCCGCATGAAGTGCTCCTCCGAGCACCGATGGCCAGCGGGGTCAGGCGCCGGAAGTCAGTCCTTTCCTAGGCCGCGTGTAGCCGCGGACACATCCGCTTGGTTCCACTTTTCGGCATATGATAGCAGGTGGCCCAGCTCGCGACCTTCGCGCTTAAACTCAGTTATCCGGCCAAGCAGGCCGGTGGCCATCTCACCAGCTGCGACAGCGGCGCGGCCGGCGTGCAGCGTCAATTGCTGTGGGCCAGGCAAAGAAGTGCCGGAAGCCGTAGCCTTCCCCTTGAAAGCTCCGGCTTGAGGAACTTGGTGATCTTGAGGATTTCTGGCGGCGGCGTTGGAGTGGCCCCGCTTAGTTCGACTTTCGGAGTTTCCGGCGGAGGCGCGGGCGAGGTCTTGGGAGGCGATGGTATGCCCTGCCCCAAGGTAGAGCTTGCCGGCGCGGAAGAGTCCGGCGCGGCCTTGGAGGGGGAAGAGTGCGAGCTCTTCTTCTTCTTTCTTTTCGGGACGGGAGGAACCAGAGGTTCCGCCCGCCCGGCAGCTTCTGCATTGGCGCCAATGTCGCTGGCGCCGGTATCTTGTTTTTCTGGAGGGGAGATGAGGTCCTCCTCCGCGCGGTGTTCAGGAGGTGTAGGGGCCGCGCGCCCCGCACTTGAGGTGCCTCCCAGAGGGGAGGCAGAAGGGTTGCCGGTACCAGATGGTACCGGGCTAGACTGAGGAGGAGGAGTTGAGGCCCTTGCGGTTCCCTCAGAGCTTTCCGGCTTCGTGCCGCTGGCGCTCTTGGAGAGCTTAAGCGCAGGGCTGAACAAGAAAAAGAGAAAAGATCGGAAAAAGCAACCAAAAGGAAGAGTTTGAAAAACAAAGCAAACAGGGGAACAAAAGCTTACCCAGAAGAGACCGGCATCGTTTTCCCCTTGTAGCGCCTCCTGCCTGCTTCTTTCCCGCCAAAGACTTCCGTCCGGAAGCGTTTGGCGGGAGGAGCTTGGCTTGAGCCGGCATCAGGTGCTGGGGCCTTGTTCTTCTTGCCTTGGGGAACGAGCTTCTCCAGAAACTCGCGGCCGACCTCGGCCTGCAAAGGAACCGCATGCTCATGAACCTGCGGTTGGGTGCTAGCTGAGGGAACATCTACAGAGGAGCAATAACAGTAAAGCATGAGAGACCAGAAAAGAAAGCTACCTCAAGCACAGTGAGATCGTCGCTGGAACCGGGAGCTTCAGACGAGAAGTTACCGGGGCGCGAGGTATGGGTCCGGCCCATCTTGAGGTCAGTCCAGTGGATGTAAGGATCTGGGTCCACCTGGTCCAGAGGGCGCTTCCGGCAAGGGCCTAGCCGCTCCGCTTCGATGCGAGGGAAGCGGTCTTTGGCCTGAAAACAAATGGAGAATCAGTTAGCCACAACGTAAAAGTTACCGGTATAACAACCCGGGTTGCACAATCTCTTACTTCTTTGGTTGGAGGGTTGGTGGAGCTAAGAGGCAGGAAGCCCCACTCCTAGTCATCCAGCATAGCAGTCTGGCAGATCTGCTTAGCCTTAAGGACTATGTCCTCCTTGCTTAGAGGGAGGCCGGTGATCTTGGTAGGATCGCCAGGACCGTACATCTCGCTTATCTTATGAGCCCGGTGCTTAAGAGGAAGCACCCGGCGTGAGATGAAGGTGCGGATGATGTCGTCAGAGCAAATGTTTGTCTCTTTCCTTAGCTTCTCCATGAAGCGTACTACCCGGTTCGTTTCAATGTGATCTGTCCCAGGAAAGTAGCCCCAGTTGACCTTTGTGGGCGGCGCCGGATTAAAAGCCGGCAGATTGATGAGATCTGGGGCGCCGTTGTTCTTCACGTAGAAGAAGGTCCCTTGCCATAACCGGCATGAATTGAGACGAGAGAATTTAAAGAAGGGGCTCCCTTGGCGGGAGCCGATGATACAAGACCCGCATTGTACGGGGGGTTTGGGCTTAGGAATGTCCTTGCCCTGAACGGAGTTAATCCGAAGAGAGAAGAAGCGAGCAAAAGTCTCGCGAGTGGGACGGATGCCGATGTAGCCCTCCATGAAGGTGGCATAACAAGAAAGGTAAAAAACGGCATTGCCGGGAAGGTGGTGAGGCTGGAGTTGGTAATAATCCAGAATTTGGCGGAAGAAATCAGAAGCAGGAAGGCCGAAGCCGCGCTCGAAGTGAGCAAGAAACACAACGAACTCACCGGGTTCGGGTACCGGTTCGATCTCGTCGTGGGGAAGCCGGCAGGATACTCCTTCCGGTATCCTTCTAGACCGGTAGAGCCAGTCGATCTCGTGCTGCGTGACGTCGGAGCCTTTCCAGGCTCCGCGTGTGATACCGGATAGATCTACTCCGGGGGCTTGGCTAGAGCTGCCGGCCTCTTGATCTTTGCCGGTGTCGGTTTCCATCCGGGCAAGATCAGCGGATAGCCCGTCGGAAGCTTCGCTCTGTTGTCTATTGGAGGATGACACGGAAAGAGACTCTTTGCTAGACATACGAATCTACCCGGAAAAACAGATTTCCCAAGATCTACCCTTGCGTGAAGATCTACGAGTAAGAGAAAAAGCAAAAGAAAATAGGAAGTAAATATCCTACAGGCCCAAGATCTGAAAAGCAAAGAAAAGAGAGGTAAGCGCGAATCGAGCCTAACCTGAGGCGGCGGAGATGCTGAGGGAGAAGGTCGCTGGTTGGGTGGCGAGCTCGTAGTTGCTGAGAAAGGCCGGCGACGAGCAAGCGGAGAAGAGGTCATCGGAGCATGAACGGTGCGGCCGCAGCAGGTGCACTGCAATGAATCTCCGCGCAGCGAAGCTTGGCGAGGCTCGGTGGAGCAGCGACGGAAGTTCACCGGGCGGCGGAGTTCTGGCGACGAACGGAAGCGGCGAGAGGGCAAGAGGGCTAGGAGCTCTGTGCGCGCGAGAGAGTTGAGAATGCGAAGAAAGGAGGAAGAAGGAGCAGTTTCCCCTTATATAGGAAGAAGAGATAGTGGGCTGGAAACCGCTGGGCCGCGGCGGTTCGCTTCGTGGACCGCCACGTGGCGCGAGGATACACGCGCGGAAAATAGATTGCCACAGGGAAGCCGCACGGATCCGGAAAGGTAGCAGGGATCCAGTGTGGTGCCATAAGTGCTGGCGCAGAAGCCGAAGGGAAGTGACCCCTGACACTGGCGCGTCAGGTACAGTGCGCATGTCACTGACAGGCACTGTACCCGAGAAATTCTCGACTTCGCCGAGGAGAGATTTAATGTCTAAGATACCGGAGAATAAGATACCGGAAAATACCTTGCAAAGATAGAAAAGACGTGAGTCCGGCAAAGATGCCGGGATCTAAACTGACCACCAGAAAGATTAAACCGGTACCTTAAGATGTGGGAACCTGGCATGGTCTGTTGGATAAAATCCACCGAACTATACCAGCTTCGGGGACTAATGTTGGGGGGATGACCCCCGGTATGCCAAAGGCATGCCAAACCGGATGGTTTGAGCCATCAAGATACCGGTTTAATGTTTATACCGGAGCACAAAGTTAAGTGTTTGGCTAAGTAAAGCTAAGCCGGTATCCCCAAGAGGGGTATACCGGGACCAGGTAAAGAAGACACCGGGCTACCGGTAAGAAGTGCCCTGTAGCACGTCGGCAAGACTGGTCAAAGATTCTCTTCAGAGCTAGAGGACAAAGATGAGGTAAGCAAAGTAGCTTTAAATGAAGCCCTGGCGCCAAAGAGGAAGATGACGCTGAAAGAAGCCGGAGGACGTCAGCCTCCCTGATTAAAGAAGACCCCGGCATCACTTATGATTAAAGTAACTTTGTAAAGTAGTTTGTCTAGTCAAAGATGCCATTAGAGTTTGCTAGGGTTTTCTTCCCCTGTAAGCCACCCTCTCCCCTATATAAGGAGAGGGGGCACTGCCCTTTGCGGGCACGACTCACCATGTATGAATGTTAGACAGAAACTTGTCTCCTGTTGAGATCAATGAAGAGAAAGATCTAGAGCAGAGTTCTTCCTTGTGTCTCTCTTCTTCTACCTTGGGCCTAGGCCTAGTTCTTGAGGAAAGCACCCGGAAGTTCATCCAATCTAATAAAAAACCCTCACCCGAATCCTCTAGCGTCCATCCGGCCCCAACATAAGCCATCCCATGGCATCTGCTCGTTCACCACGACGACAGCACCCGGTTGCAAGCACCCGTGCCCAGACTCGGGGGCTACTCCCATCGGGAGCGCTGGACGCGCACCCGACAGAACTTTTTTTGCACTCCAGGATCATGCCCGGGGACTTGATTCTGTGTAGGGTAACGTTGTTTTGCCATCGGTAGTTAACCAGCAAAAGTTGGGCATGTTACTCATTATCCCTTGCGTGCGGAAAATATATCGGATTGACCTATGAAGACTTGCAGAAAAACTTCGGCAGAGCAAAACGTTCGAGTGGTACAACTTGAGTCTACGCACGGATTGCAAGCATCCGTACCTAGACTCGGGGGCTACTCCCATCGGGAGCGCTGACGCGCACCCGACAGAAGAAGATGATGCCGATTCAAGATGAACAAGAACAATCAAGGAGAAGAACATTAAGAGGAGGCATGCTTCAGTCTCTACCCGAACTATTTTCAGCTAGACACTCGGGGGCTACTGACGTGGGCATTACCCTTAGGGTAACCGATGTTGCCCTATCCTGTACAGTTTAGTTGGAGGCCCATGAAGGCACTTGAAGGCAAGGTGGGCCACCTGGATGGTGCATCAGAAGATTCCTTGGCGGACAAGACAAGGAAGAAGCCGAACAAAGAAAGTTTAGGTTTAGAGCTACTGTAAAACAAGTCGTACTTGGTTAGACCTGTTGAGACCGTGCTTCCTATATAAAGGCCAGGAGAGGGGTTGCCGAGGGACACAATCAACCATAGCAATCTTAGCCACCAAAAGTCTAGAGCTAGGTCACCATAGCACTTAGCCTCTCGACGAGAACACAGCCGAACTCTTCGGCACCCCATTGTAACTTAATATCTTCATAATCAAGATCAGACAAGCAGGACGTAAGGGTTTTACCTCATCGAGGGCCCCGAACCTGGGTAAATCGCTCTCCTCGCTTGTCTGTAAACCGATGTCTCGTGTCAGCTTACAGGATTCCATCGACCCTAAGCCCCAATCGGAGGGCATTGCCGAGGAGTACCCTCGACAGCGTCCCTCCAGGATATGGTTCAAGCCGAGGCGGAGAAGAAGAAGAGGCTGCGCCGCGGAGGATCAAGGCCAGGGAGAAGGAAGTCCAAGTGATCATGAGTTGCCTGCAGATTTTGCTGATTTCCACACCATGCACGCAGAGATCCGTGACAGCAATGTTCATGATCAACTTCAAGCTGATCTCGTTGAGCATTTGTGAAGGATCAAAGGAGATGCCGCGACACCTTGATCTAGCCCTATTTTACATTTGTTTTTAGTTGTTTTATTGTTTGTTGTATTTTAGTTTGAAAACTATCTCCGCAAACATATTTATTCCTATGTTATATTTAATAAATGATTGTGTGTTAAAAAAAGCTTTAAAAAAATGTTTGGGGGCGCGTTTGGGGGGCGGCTGGGGGAGCGACGTCCCCAAACGCGACACGAACAAAACACATCCCCAAACTCTCAATCCAGTGCGGTTTGGGGGACTCTTTGGGGGACGCGACTGGAAAATGCTATTAGGTATTAGGTGTAGAGTCCGGATCGACCAAATCCTTGCCTGGATTGATTCAAGGTTTCATTCCACACAAAAGGAACGAGCCCTCAGGGTGGAGTAGGAAAAAAATTCTATGGGGCAGGCCCTCACGGCATCCCTCTTGAGGCACCTTCTAAGATTGAGACATGTCATCTTTACGCACACATCTCAAAGTTCTCTCATCCCCTAATCCAATCGTATGTGTATCAAGAAGATACGGCTGCTGTACCAATTAGAGAAAACGCATCATACGGAGCTGTATCCCATAGCCTCCTCATTAGCGTAGGTTTGATCTACAAACAGAGGCACAAACCTGAGCAATTGCAGCGTGTTCTTGAAGAGGAAGATCATGGCGTCTGAAAACTTTCCGCCGCCAGCCGCGACCTCCACCGTCCAGCATACCGACGCTGCCACAACTATAGTACGTACATCCACCGGTCATGAAGCGACAACAGGAGCCAAGACCTGCGATGTCTAGCACACCGCGACTGCCGATGGCGGCGGCACACAACAACCGGATCGTTCATCCGCACTTGACTCGTCGGGGAATCATGTCGCCATGCTCACCTCCCAGCCTATATCCGGTGACAAGACAGATAAGACAATGCAATCGTCCGCTGAACGATCTCTCAGGCGCACATCGACGATCCAATCGAGCTCTGCTTCCACGTTGAAAGCTTCAAGTATAACGCCATCTCCTGCTAAGGTACCAAGCTGATCCATGCATCAAATAAAATCATTGTTTATATAGAGCAGATTGGTTTATATATATTTTATCGCAGGTGGATAATAATAACTCTGAATCACTAAAAATTCCTAAAGTTGGGATGGTTTTCAAATCAGAAGAGGATGCATATGAATTTTACAATGAATATGATGGTAAGATTGGTTTTAGTATTCGGAAGAGCCACTCCAAGTTGAGACCAAATAAAACAATATATAAGAAGCATATAGTTTGTAGCAATGAGGGTGAACGGCATACTCATTCAACACATGAAACTCTGAAACAGAATGCTGAAACAAGGTCTCGTTGTGATGTCCGTGTTCAGTTTAGTATTGCTCGTGATGGTGTTTGGAAGGTGCAGAAGGTTGTATTGGAGCACAATCATTATCTCGCAAGTCCAGATAAAAGACACATGTTGCGGTCACAACGTCGTTTGGTAGAGTCTGATAAACTTGTGATTGGTCATATGAGGGAAGCAGGATTTAAGCCTGCCGAAGTGTTCAAATTTTTCAAGCAGTGGTATGGAGGACCTCAGAATGTACCTTTCTTGCGAGTCGATAGCAATAATCATATCGGTCGCGAGCGGAAGAAATATTTGGAAGTAAATGATGCGCAAACACTATTAGAGTTCTTAAAGAACAAGCAGTTGGAAGATCCTTGTTTTTTTATGCCATACAATTAGATGAAGAGGATTGTCGGATAGCTATTTTTTTTTGGGCAGACGGTCAAGCTATCATGGACTATGCTTGCTTTGGTGATGCATTATCATTTGATACCACATTTCAAACAAATAAGTTTGAAATGCCTTTTACACCACTTCTCAGAACTAACCATCATAAACAGACCATTCTTTTTGGAGCTGCACTATTATGTGATGAAACTACCGACTCATTTATATGGCTCTTCAACACATTCTTAACAGCAATGTCTGGCAAGAGACCTGTTACAATCTTCACAGAACAATGTGCAGCTATGTCAAAGGCAATTAGCATAGTTCTTTGGAGCACAAAGCATCGCCTCTGTCTTTGGCACATTTATCAAAATGCCGCTAAGCATCTTAGCCATGTTATTTCAAACCATCCTCAGTTTCTTGCTGATTTTAAAAAAGTTGTATACCTTGAAAGTTCAGTGGCATACTTTGATGAGAAGTGGCAAGAATTGTTGATTGCTTATGACCTTGTGGAGAACTCATGGATACAAACTTTGTATGGTTTGCGTGAAAAGTGGGCTGCCGTGTACCGCAATGATTCATTTTCCGCCGACATGACCACAACTGAAAGGAGCGAAGGTATGAACAATGTGTTCAAGAAACAATTTCGCAAGAGGTTGTGTCTTTCAGAGCTCATAGTGGAGTATGAGAAGTGTGTTGTTAGTCTTCGTGAAAATGAACTAGATGCAGATTTTAAGTCACGGAAGTCTACACCTGTTCCTTATGTAAGAAATTTACCTATGCTGAAAACTGCAGCTGAGTCATATACAAGGAGGCTTTATACTGATTTTGAAGAACAGTTCAAACAACAATTTTTTGTCAAGTGCGAACTCATTTCTGAAGTTGTAAATGTCTGAACTTATAAGGTGATGGCTATGCAATATGAGGAAGAGGCGATAGTTACCTTCAATTATGAGAATGTGACCATATCATGTTCGTGCAGAATGTTTGAATCCAAAGGTATGCAGTCTGAGTTCTGACAAGTTCATAATATATAATTATTTTTATAACATGTGTGCCATTATGTGATAGGTTTGTTGTGCAAACATTCTCTGCGAGTGTTCAACATCAATGAGGTGTTCGCTTTGCCATCGCAATATATATTACACCGGTGGACAAAATATGCAAAAAGAGATTATGCTTCGAATAATCAGGGAAGTCCACAAGAAATGTTACAAACGCCGGCTGCACGCATTTCTCGGAAAGCAGCCTCTATTGCACTGAAGTGCTCTGTTTCAGAAGAACTTCTTATAGAATTAGAGAAAGCTAGCTATAGATGTGCTAGATCAAGAAGCGGATGATTCACTATGCCAAAGAAGACCTGTGAAACCTCCAACTATTCATATAGATTCAAATGACTTGGGTGAAGATATTAGAAATGGTAATATATCATTTAAAGTTCCCCAAGCCATCAAAGGTCCAATGGTAAAACGGACGAAAGATGCACTTGAAAAGAAAGGAACAAAGAAGCCAAAAACTGAAAAAACGAAACCGAAGACTGGAACGACGAAGCCAAAGACTGGAACTAGAAAAGGTAGCGCAACCCACTTGTTCTTCTTTTTTTTACCATCACAGTTGCATTGGCAGTAAAGTTTGCCTTATTTACATGGTTCTTCATAGTAGGTGCTGGAAAGAAAGTAAAAGAAGCTACTATGGTTGGAGAAGGTCCCCAGCAGTTTACCTGTCAAGTATCTTTCATGCATTTCAGTTGTACCACGAAAATTCTTATCATTTTCATACTTACTATGACACAGGGACATTTTGATGCAAGCGGAACTAATACTACAGTACCATACTTCACAAATAATATGTTTCTCGGACAACTTCCTCAGCAATTTAACGTAAGACAGATTACTCGAATTTTTTTATAGTTCTATATAACAAAATTGTACCACAAAAGTTCTAAACATTCGCACTACCTTTTTACGGCACAGGGATCTTTTGAGGCAAGCACAAGTTTTGATACTACAATACCACACTTCAGAAATAATAATTTTTATGGACAACTTCCTCAACAATTTACAGTAAGATAGATTATTCCATTTTATTATAGTTCTATATAACAAATTTGTACCACAGAAATTCTAAACATTCGCGCTACCTTTTTATGAAACAGGGACCTTTTGAGGCAAGCACAAGTTTTCATACAGCAATACCACAGTTCACAAATAGTAATAATTTTCACCGGGATTCTTCAAACATGCTTGGTCCATTCATCCAAGGAGGATATACAGAACTTCTACTTCAAACTGATCAAACTTCAGAGCTGCAGCACCCTTCGAGAAGATTGGATTTTGATTCCGTGAATCCTACAGGACGCAAGTAGTAGGCATAGAAGTAGTACCTTTTATTATGTCTTCTTCTGTTCAGTGACCCATATATATATATGTAGTTGGTTTGAGCACATAAATATATATATAGTTGGTTTGAGCACATAAATATATGTTCCATTGAACTGGATCATGACAGTGAGGATATTCATTCACCAATTCCATCATTTTTCATGTTCCTGTAATTTTTCTACCATCTTCAGACATAGGCTACTAAAGCATGCCTCCAAAATCATTTAACAAATGCTTCACGCTTATCTTTATTAATAAGAAAAGAGTATGTTAAAAGTACAACATCAGGAGCTCGGAGAATACTGAGCAAGGATTTGAGACAAATCAGAACCATAGGAGATATGACACACTACACCAGAAACCAACAACCTGAAACCTGAACTAAAAAGCAGTACTAAAACTAGCATCTGTCCTCGTAGCAAGCAAGTCATCAGTCCTATAGAGCTCTAGACTCTGGATAGGGAAATCGGCAACAATCCTGGAGTGCAGTAAGTTCCAAACTAGATGGCTAAGTTTGCAGTGGACAAACAGATGGGTACACCATTTAGGATGTTATAATCGAGATGCACAATAAACGAAGAACGAAAAGTAAAACACTGCAGGGGACACGAGATTTTAACGTGGAAAACCCTTGCAACACACAAGGGAAAAAACCACGGGCGCCAGCCAGCAAAACTTCACTATTTCGGTGGTGTTTACAAACGCCGTGGGTGTACAATGATGCGATGATACCCTAGCGGCGGCTTACAGGGAAAATATATAGACGGTGGCAACGATCGGGCCTCGCTCCGCTCGTCAGAAGTTAGCCTCTTCTTGGAATTTGGATCACAATATAACAAACTACACCTTGAGACAAATTCCTTGTAGCATAACTTCAACAATCACCTGAATCAACAAAGAAAACACTTGCTGGCGCCAATAGCCACTTGGGCTAAACAGTTATACCAACCAAGCTTGAGCAAAGCTCAAACTTGGACACAGGGACAGGCTTAGTCATCATATCAGCAGGATTATCATGAGTACTAATCTTGCATACCTTCACTTTACCTTTTGCAACCACATCTCTGATTGTGTGGTACTTAATATCAATGTGCTTTGTCCTCTCATGGAACATCTGATCTTTAGTAAGATAAATAGCACTTTGACTGTCACTGAACAACTTAATGCAAGAATTATCTCCACAAAGCTCAGCATATAAACCTTTCAGCCAAACAGCCTCTTTACCTGCCTCAGCAATAGCCATGTACTCAGCCTCAGTAGTAGATTGTGCAACAACATCCTGCAAAGTACCCTTCCAGCTAACAGCACATCCACCAACAGTAAACACATAACCTGTGAGGGGCCTTCTCTTATCCAAATCGCTAGCATAATCTGAATCCACATATCCGGCGAGCCCCTCACCAATCCTGCCAAACCTCAAGCAAGCTTTTGATGTGCCGCGAAGGTACCTGGAAATCCACTGAACAGCTTTCCAATGTTCTTTACCAGGATTAGCCATGTATCGACTGACCAAACTCATAGCATATGTGTTGTCGTCAGAAACCCACCGGCGGGCAGCGACGGGCAACACCGTAGAGCCGGGAACAACCTAGAGCTGCGGCTGGCTGAGGTCCCTCCGAGCGACGGCCCGCAAAGCCTTCTGGTCACACGTCCGATGCTGATTGCAAGGGCGTGCCACCTGACCTATACCTGGTCAGGAAGGTGATGGAGATGCCTTGCTTAGTTTCCTGCATGGCATACACGTAAACATTAAATACGAGCCTCGATCGGCTCTCAGGTTATCCTGTGAATCGGCTCAAGGAGCCGATCCACCCATGATTCGTACGGGGTGCACGAATATATGGTGGTCCTGCTTGATCAAGATAAAGCTAATTGGATCTACGACGATTTAGGGTTTTCACCGCATAATCAGATCATCCTACTCCAGGTTGGGCCTCGCGGCCACGCACGGTGATCGTAAGCCGATCCTAAACAAGGCCTAAAAACCAACACGAAGTTGATCCCCGGAACATCCTGTTTAGGACTAGCGAACGACACCCTACGTGCCGCTGGATCCTCCCCCCCTTTGTAAGGCCTAACTATTGCAGATATTAAACTAATCCTTGTAGAACAAGGATCAATCGTAACGGATCAGATCTACTAAACAATGATCAAGCGGGGTGCCGCCCCCACACCTAAGATAGGTGTGAGGGCGGCTAGACATGCAAGGGTTGCACTACGATAGCATGTTACGCGAAGAACTATGCTAACCCTAACACATCTATGATAACTACGTTGCTCGCCATCAACAAGGCTTCAGTACGAGCAACGCATGAACAACGTGGAGCTTGTGCTGCCTAGATCGCAAGAGCATGTCGCTTACCGGTAGAAACCCTCGAGACGAAGGAGTTGGCGATGCGCCGAGATTGATTTGTTTGGTTGAACGTTGGTTGTTGTTTATTCCATAAACCCTAGATACATATTTATAGTCCAGGGGACTTTCTAACGTGGGAATAATCCCCACCGTGCACGATACAAACTCTAACTTTTAATCTAAGATACAATCTACCATAATTAAAGATACACGGGCAATCCAGCCCAAACTCCTCGTGCAAGGCCGCTTCAGAGATCTTCCACGTGTAATCTTCCAAGCCCATCTCTCTTACGGCCCACCTCCTGATTTGACCAAAATCTGGTGATAACACATGCCCCCCTGGTTTTGGCAATGATAATTCCAAAACCACTCTGTTTTTCCTCTGAAGGGTCAAGTCGTGGCAGAGCAGAGCCGTTGCAGTATCTGTCATCATTATGCCCTGTCTTCTCAGCTTCTCTGCAAAATTCGATAGCTCTGGCGTCGTCTCCTCGGAAACTGCAATGGCATTAAATTTCCACCAGGCTTCTCATTATTTAACTGTGCCGATCGATTAGCCCTCTTCATCACCTTCCTCTGTTCCAGCCATCGGCAACAAAAAACCCCCTTCTCTCTCAGCCATGTCTTCTTCTTCCTCCTCTTTCGTCTCTCTCCAATCCTTCTCCTCAAGCGAGCCGGAGTGGAACTCCGATCACGCGCCAGAGAGCAACCTGCCTCTGACCGATGGGGAAGAAGACCTCAAGTTCCTCATCGATGGGGAGCTGATGAGCGAAAGTGAAGACGACCTCCATCCTTGGGCGAAACCCACCTCCCCCAACGGGAAGGGGGAAGAAGTCAAGGAAGAAGAAGAAAAAGAGGAGGGCGGCCCCTCTTCCTCCGCTAAGCTTCTGCCGGCCAAGCGATTCCGCGCTTGGTCGGACAGCGAAGACGATGATGATGACGAGGAGGAAGAGGAGGAGGATGAATCCTCCTCCTCCATCGGGTATCCGCCGACCAAGCGCTTCCGCTCCTGGGCGGACAGCGAGGATGATGATGATGACGAGGAGGACGAGGCTCCGGCCAAGGGCTGGGGCAGCAGCGACGAGGAGCTTCCTGGGAGCAGCGCCGACGACATCGACGGCGGTGATGACGAGGACAGCGACGACTAGTAGAATAGGACTGGTAGTAGCAGTGCACTAGGCACCAGATCCCTCTTTTGAGAGCCATCGGCTCTTTCCTGTAAAGCCGCTCCTTTGAATTAATGAAAATTGTTCTTTCAATTAATCCAATTTCATTCCTTCCGCCTGTCATGCCAAGACCGATAGCAACGTATCGGATTTCTTTTCTTTTTTGGACGCCCGTGAAGCCGGACTCTCATGTCGATTAGTCCGTCGGTCAAGCACTTCTCAATTTCAGGCTGCGATTTGATATCCGACCATAATTCTTCGCAATCCCTTAGCCGATGACTACTCATCGGCTATTTTGAGAATCCAGTTCCTTTCCTTCTCTTGCAGCGACAGGACGGTCCAAAACCTGTAAAAGCCGACGGCTTCCTTTCCCGATTCCTCTCCATAGCTTCAGTAGTCTTCTTTTGCAACACCTTACTATTTCAGAGAAGATCACAATGCAGGGCCAGTCGATGCGACTCCAATCGGCTCCCAAATCAGAGCATCTACCAAGTTAACTGCCCCCCAAGCCTTAATCAAGGCGAGAATACAGGCGAGGATGCATAGGTCGCTGATCAGCTTTCTTCTACTGAACGTCGATGTTGATGTAAACTTTGAGCATATAGCCAGTAGGTCTTGGTCCTGCGCATCGGCTTCGCTTCTTGCGCAAAATTTTTTTTTATTTGGCCGATTTTTCTTAATCGGCCCCCAATTTTTCTTGCGCATAATCGGATCATCCTACTCCAGATTGGGCCTCGCGGCCACGCACGGTGATCGTAAGCCGATCCTAAACAAGGCCTAAAAACCAACACGAAGTTGATCCCCGGAACATCCTGTTTAGGACTAGCGAACGACACCCTACGTGCCGCTGGATCCTCCCCCCCTTTGTAAGGCCTAACTATTGCAGATATTAAACTAATCCTTGTAGAACAAGGATCAATCGTAACGGATCAGATCTACTAAACAATGATCAAGCGGGGTGCCGCCCCCACACCTAAGATAGGTGTGAGGGCGGCTAGACATGCAAGGGTTGCACTACGATAGCATGTTACGCGAAGAACTATGCTAACCCTAACACATCTATGATAACTACGTTGCTCGCCATCAACAAGGCTTCAGTACGAGCAACGCATGAACAACGTGGAGCTTGTGCTGCCTAGGCAGCATGTCTCTTACCGGTAGAAACCCTCGAGACGAAGGAGTTGGCGATGCGCCGAGATTGATTTGTTTGGTTGAACGTTGGTTGTTGTTTATTCCATAAACCCTAGATACATATTTATAGTCCAGGGGACTTTCTAACGTGGGAATAATCCCCACCGTGCACGATACAAACTCTAACTTTTAATCTAAGATACAATCTACCATAATTAAAGATACACGGGCAATCCAGCCCAAACTCCTCGTGCAAGGCCGCTTCAGAGATCTTCCACGTGTAATCTTCCAAGCCCATCTCTCTTACGGCCCACCTCCTGATTTTTCTTAATCGGCCCCCAATGTCTCACTGCACGCATGTTTACACACGTTTATCTGCACATGTTCATCTGACTGTATGCCCCCCGAGCCGAATCTGCCAATTGACTGCAGATATCGGCTTCTATGGTTAGCCAGGGCACTGCACTTGCACGTCGGCTCCGTAAGGATTCGTGCTGACTTTCATCTGCCGACGTGGCCGCTGCCCCGTGGATCGATGCTGAACACAAGCAGAACACGTGGTGAAGATAATTTTGGCCGATTGCTGGAATCGGCCTCCATATCCATTGGAGCGCTGACTGAAGGTTCTGTAATGTTCCTTCATAATTTTTTGGGGCCGATCACAAGGATCAGCCTCGCCCCGTTTGCTCATTGGTTTAATCTTGCTACTCGGTCAGGCTGGTGGATAAAACCAGCCCAACCTCTGACTTGATGCGCCTGCTGTCGTCCACCTTGAGTGCATCGTAGAATCGTGGGGCACTAAGTTCCGTCGGAAGGACGAGCACCATGTTCGTACCAGCCGATGTCTCATCATCGGCTTTCCTTTGCTTGGGGCGCCACTCCATTTTCCGTGGACGACCCTCTTCATCCAGGGTCCGCTGAACTTTCGCAGCCAGATCAGGTCGTGCCTTCCTTAAAGTATGCAGGTATAACCTTTCGGCTTCCTCCAGGCCGCGCAATCGCTGAACCCTGCGCTTTTGTGAACGGCTGAGTCCATCAGGGCACCACCTTGGCCGGTGGTACCTGTCTTCTTCTTCTTCTTGTCCCTCATCTTCGGAATCCTCGAGATCTGCCCACCGAGGGGACTCAGCACGTTTGCTTTGTGGCGGGAGAGGCCCTAAGCGCCTGAACACAGACACGTTGGCTGCCTCCTTCTTCTTCTGGTTGCATTCTGGGCAATTGCCGACTGTGGGCAATCGGCTCATTCCTGAATCCCAGCAGTGTCTGAAGAAGGGGCAGTCCCAGTGCCTGGCGTTGTCATCTTGCTCCCTTGATTTTTCCGTGGCACGGCGCTCGTGCTCCTCCCCATCACGATCGTGCCGACGATGTCTTCTGGCTTCTCTAGCCAGACGATCTCTCTCATCATCATCGGTGGATCGTCGGCGTTGGTCATACTGACTCACATACTTGTTGAGGAGGTGATCAGAGAGGGGTCGCTGATATCTCATGTTCTTCACTTCTCCCTCTGTGACGTAGCGCTTGCCATCATGACGGAGCCGATCGCGTGGAGCGGCCTCTTCTGTGTCCTTGCTATGAGAGCAGCTGCCCTCGTCTCCATCTTTGCCAGAGTGGTTCCCAGGTCCTACCATGTTGATGCTGAACGAGGATCCTGGCTGGCAACCTTCGGGGTAAGTGCACTCCACCATGTTAACGGCGGGGAAGGGCTGGGTGTCGACCTTCATGGCGTATTGGTTGAAAATTAGACACCCTTTTTCTATCGCCGCTTGGATGTGCTGACGCCATACCCTGCAGTCGTTGGTGGCATGGGAGAGCGAGTTGTGCCATTTGCAGTATGGCTTTCCGTTCAGCTCTTGCACCGTGGGGAATTTGAGACCTTCAGGAATCGTCAACTGTTTCTCCTTGAGCAGGAGGTCGAAGATTTGCTCAGTCTTGGTCACGTCAAAATCAAATCCGTGGTGGGCTTGGTGGCTTTACCCATTTGCAGGACACGGGGGTTCCTCCCCGAGTCCATTCAGCCACTGCTACCTCTTGGTCTCCCGCAGGAACTTCGTCTTCCTCTGCATCGACCAGGACTACTGCACGCTTGAACTTGTCTTGGTACAGGTCCGGGTGGCGCTGTTCATATGCCGATAGTTTACGAACCATGTGCGCCGGTGAGGGGTAGTCTCGCTTGGGAGGCCATGTCATTGAGCGCTGTTGCAACGCCCGCTACTGCAAACTCGACTGCTTCCATTTCAGATTTACGAACCCGAATAACATCGGTTCCTAAGATTCTGAAGCGCTGGGATGATTCTGTCACAGTTTCTCCGCGCTTCTGACGTAGTTGTGCTAGATCGGCAATGCCGGACTCGGAAGCCTCTGAATGGTACTGCATATGGAACTGCTCTTCCAACTGCTTCCAAGTCCGGATGGAGTCCGGTGGCAACGAGGTGTACCATCCGAAAGCCGATCCCGTGAGGGACTGTGAGAAGAGCCTCACGCGTAGTTGATCCGACACTGAAGCCGGTCCTAGTTGCGCCAAATATCGGCCGACGTGCTCGATGGAGCTGGAACCATCTGATCCACTGAATTTGGAGAAATCAGGGAGCCGATATTTAGGTGGCAGCGGGATCATCTCGTAGTCGTCGGGGTACGGCTTGGAATAGCCGATTGCCCTCCTTTTCGGCACCATGCCGAACTGGTCTCTCAGTATGGTACTGATCTGATCCGCTGTGCTGGCTGCAGGAGTTGAACTCTGAAGATTCGCCGGGGTGGCGTACTTAGCCAGCCATGTTTGCTTTTCCAACTCTGAGCCAACTGCAGGAGCTGAGCTCTGGAGGTTCGTCGGGGTGGCGTACTTAGTTAGCCACGTCTGCTTCTCAAGCTCTGTCGCTGACGTCCCTCCTGTTTTCCCAGAAGTCCCTGATGTTGTGGCCTGGTTTGTGAGTGCCCAGTTGCCACAATCTGGCACATACGTGCACGTGTACCCGTGAGGGATCTCCTTAGGCGCCTCGGGCAAGAACTGGTAGTCACTAGGGTCACCACCGATCTTGTAGACGACGAATGCCGGTGTAGCCGGCACTTCTGGTGCTGCCAACGCAAATGGCAGCGGTGGACGGGACTGGAGTGGCAACTCTCCTTGATGCGTCCCGAGAGCTGGTCCTGACGGCGAGTACTGGTGCCTCATGATCTCCTGGATCACGCGAAGAGCGACACGCTCCAACGTGTTGACCAGGTTCTCAGAGTGACGGTGTAGCGAGTGAGCCACCAAGTAGTTGATCTCCTGCCGCAGGGACCTGGTGCGTTCCTCCGACGGGGCAGAGAGGTCTATCCCATCGAGTGCACCTTGCGGTGAGAACCCCTTCCATCTGATGCCATGTGAACGGGTTCTCTGAAAAGAGCCGATGAGGTCGGCTTCGAGGGTGACTTTGATCTCGTCATACCTCTTCTTGAGCTCGTCGGGCAGCTCCTCGTAGGTGACTGGCGTGCCGTCCGCCATCTCAGATGTAGATGGCGATGTGGTTGATGTAGAAGCTTGTCCCACCGGGCGTGCCAGAATGTGTTGTCGTCAGAAACCCACCGGCGGGCAGCGACGGGCAACACCGTAGAGCCGGGAACAACCTAGAGCTGCGGCTGGCTGAGGTCCCTCCGAGCGACGGCCCGCAAAGCCTTCTGGTCACACGTCCGATGCTGATTGCAAGGGCGTGCCACCTGACCTATACCTGGTCAGGAAGGTGATGGAGATGCCTCGCTTAGTTTCCTGCATGGCATACATGTAAACATTAAATACGAGCCTCGATCGGCTCTCAGGTTATCCTGTGAATCGGCTCAAGGAGCCGATCCACCCATGATTCGTACGGGGTGCACGAATATATGGTGGTCCTGCTTGATCAAGATA
The DNA here is from genome assembly GCF_019359855.2 of Lolium perenne. Lineage (NCBI taxonomy): Eukaryota > Viridiplantae > Streptophyta > Magnoliopsida > Poales > Poaceae > Lolium > Lolium perenne. The sequence goes on from NC_067244.2 coordinate 50,532,473, forward strand.
AAGCTAATTGGATCTACGACGATTTAGGGTTTTCACCGCATAATCGGATCATCCTACTCCAGGTTGGGCCTCGCGGCCACGCACGGTGATCGTAAGCCGATCCTAAACAAGGCCTAAAAACCAACACGAAGTTGATCCCCGGAACATCCTGTTTAGGACTAGCGAACGACACCCTACGTGCCGCTGGATCCTCCCCCCCTTTGTAAGGCCTAACTATTGCAGATATTAAACTAATCCTTGTAGAACAAGGATCAATCGTAACGGATCAGATCTACTAAACAATGATCAAGCGGGGTGCCGCCCCCACACCTAAGATAGGTGTGAGGGCGGCTAGACATGCAAGGGTTGCACTACGATAGCATGTTACGCGAAGAACTATGCTAACCCTAACACATCTATGATAACTACGTTGCTCGCCATCAACAAGGCTTCAGTACGAGCAACGCATGAACAACATGGAGCTTGTGCTGCCTAGATCGCAAGATGCGATCTAGGCAGCATGTCGCTTACCGGTAGAAACCCTCGAGACGAAGGAGTTGGTGATGTGCCGAGATTGATTTGTTTGGTTGAACGTTGGTTGTTGTTTATTCCATAAACCCTAGATACATATTTATAGTCCAGGGGACTTTCTAACGTGGGAATAATCCCCACCGTGCACGATACAAACTCTAACTTTTAATCTAAGATACAATCTACCATAATTAAAGATACACGGGCAATCCAGCCCAAACTCCTCGTGCAAGGCCGCTTCAGAGATCTTCCACGTGTAATCTTCCAAGCCCATCTCTCTTACGGCCCACCTCCTGATTTGACCAAAATCTGGTGATAACAATATGACAGATCAGGACGTGAACAAACCATGGCATACATCAAGGAACCAACAGCACTAGAATAGGGAACTCGAGACATGTACTCAATATCATCTTCAGAGCTAGGACATTGCAAAGCTGACAACTTGAAATGAGAAGAAATAGGAGTAGTAACTGACTTTGCATCATGCATATTAAAACGATGAAAAACTTTCTCAATGTACTTTTCCTGACTAAGAAACAACAAACTAGACTTTATGTCCCTTTTAATTTCCATGCCTAGTATTTTCTTAGCAGGACCAAGATCCTTCATCTCAAACTCACTACTTAATTGACTCTTTAAAATAGTGATCTCTTTCATGCTCTTGGCAGCAATCAACATATCATTAACATATAGCAGCAAATAGATAGGTGATCCATTAACAAACTTGATATACACACAACTATCATACTGAGATCTCTCAAAACCATGTGTAAGCATACATGAATCAAACCTTTTATACCACTATCGTGGCGACTGTTTCACACCATAAAGGGACCTCTTTAATTTGCAAACAAGATCCTCCTGGCCAGGTACAACATAACCTTCAGGTTGGTCCATATATATCTCCTCCTCCAACTCACCATGCAGAAAAGCAGTCTTTACATCTAGCTGCTCAAGCTCAAGATCATGCATAGCAACAATACCAAACAAAGCACGAATAGAACTATGCTTCACAACCGGGGAGAAAACATCATTATAATCAACACCTGGAATTTGACTGAAACCTTTTGCTACTAACCTTGCCTTAAACCGTGGAGGCTCATTAGGAGACAAACCTTCCTTTCTTTTAAATATCCACTTGCAGCGGACAGCCTTCTTTTGTTTAGGCAAGTGCACAACATCCCATGTGCCATTCTTCTCAAGCGATTGCATCTCTTCTTGCATCGCACCTACCCACTTCTCTTTATCAACCGAAGCAATGGCTTCAGTATATGTAGCTGGTTCAATATCATGCTCCACCTGTTCAGCACAACTCAAAGCAGAATCAACAATATCACATTCTTGAATTAATCGGGTAGGAGGTGCAATATTTCTCTTAGGGCGGTCAGCAGCAATAGACCGTCCTTGTCGCTGAACAATAGGTGGTGAAGGTGGAACATCATTATCATCATTGTTGGTTTCAGGAACCATATTTTCATTCTCCTTTGCGTGCTCCACCTGCACGCCAATTCTGTGCTGCTCATCATCAGAAACATCAGGAGAATCAATAGCATCAGAAATATCAGTAGACGGACTATCATTAAACATAACCGCCTCATTAAAAACGACATTCCTGCTCAACACAATTTTCTTAGTTTCAGGATTCCATAATCTATATGCCTTAACTCCTGAACCATAACCAAGGAAGATGCACTTAACAGCCCTTGGCTCCAACTTTCCATTATCAACATGAGCGTAAGCAGTGCAACCAAAAACTCTCAAATCTGAATAATCAGCAGGCGAACCAGACCATACCTCAATTGGAGTTTTCTTATCAAGTGGAACAGAAGGTGACCTGTTGATGAGATAACAAGCGGTGGAGGCTGCTTCAGCCCAAAAACTTCTGTGCATCTTTGCATTAGACAACATGCAGCGAGCCCTCGAAATAATGGTCATGTTCATGCGTTCAGCCACGCCATTCTGTTGAGGGGTGTACGGAATGGTATGATGTCTTACCATCCCATCATTGCTGCAAAACTCATCAAATTCATTTGAACAAAATTCCATACCATTGTCAGTACGGAGTATCTTAACCTTCTTTTCAGTTTGGGTTTCTACCATAACTTTCCACTTCTTAAAAGCATTAAAAACATCAGATTTATGTTTCAGGAAATATGGCCACACTTTCCTTGAGTAATCATCAATAATAGTAAGCATGTAATTAGCACCACCATTAGAAGTTCTACGGGACGGACCCCAAACATCAGCGTGTACATAATCTAAAATGCCTTTGGTGGTATGAACGGAAGCATTAAATTTTACTCTTTTATGCTTACCAAAGATGCAGTGCTCACAGAACTCAAGCTTACCTAAATCGCAGCCATCAATTAGCTCTCTCTTTGCCAATTCTGCCATGCCAAGCTCACTCATATGTCCAAGACGCTTATGCCAAAGGTTAGTCTTACTAGATTCATCAGAACTAACAGCAGCAGCAATACCAGGCAAAGTGCTATCTCTAAGGACATATAATTTCGCAGAATTCATATCACCAATCATAATAATGAGAGAACCTGATGATACCTTCAAAAGTTTGTTCCCACCTTTGTACTTGTACCCGTCACAATCAAGGGTACTCAAAGAGATCAAATTCCTCGCCATGGAGGGTATGTGTTTCACTCCTGTCAACGTGCGTGTCATCCCATCATGGGTCTTGATCTGAACAGAACCAATGCCAACAATGATGCACTGGTTGTTATTCCCCACACGCACAAAATCTCCACTCTGCACAGACTCATAAGAACTGAACCAATCTTTGTTACAGCAAATATGAAACGAACATACAGTATCAAGAATCCATTCATCATCACGTGAAACACATGCAGCCAAGACAACTAAGCAATCTCTATCAGAACTATCACTACCATTATTACCAGCAACAACAGCAGCCTCACCCTTACCGGTGACAACGGCAGCCTTACCATTACCATCATTATTTTTCGGTTGGTAAGTTCCGTTCCTTTTCTCCTTGTTCTGCAGCTTCCAACAATCATCAATATTGTGGTTAGATTTCTTACAATACATGCAGAACTTGTCACGTCCTTTGGACTTTGAGCGACCTCTGTCGCCCTTGCTCTTATCTCTGTTGTTGTGGTAGTAGTTATCTCGCTGCTCAGGCCTGCCACGGACCTCTAATGCCTCCGCCTTGGAGCACGAACTTTCAGCCTGCACCATAGATTTCATTTTCTCCTTTTGTTGGAGAGCATCATAAACTTCCGCGAGAGTTAGTTTGTCGCGGCTCAATAATATGGTGTCACGAAAATTACTGAAAGAATTAGGCAGCGAGCATAAAAGAAGAAGACCTAAATCCTCATCCTCATACTTAACTTCTATAGACTGCAAATCAGAAACAATCTCTTTCCAGGAAGATAGGTGATTCATTACCGAACCTCCCTCTTGCAACTTATGCGAGAACAGCTTCATCTTCACGTGCAATCTGCCCGTGAGATCCTTGGACAAACAGATCTCCTCTAGTTTGACCCATAACTCGGCGGTGGTTTTCTCCTGCAGCACTTCCTGCAGAATATTATTGGACAGATGGAGTTGAATCAACGATAAAGCCTTACGGTCTTTCCGCTTCTCCGCATCGGTCCAGGTATCTTTCGCTTTCTCGCCGAAAGCATCGATCGCTTCATCCAGATCTGAAGATTGGGCGAGAATCGCCCTCATCTTCACTTGCCACAAAGCAAATCTCGTGGTGTAGTCCAGCTGCGGTAGATCGAACTTCAGTGACGACATCTCGTAAACCCTAGATCCAAAGAACACGGGCTCTGATACCACTTGTTATAATCGAGATGCACAATAAACGAAGAACGAAAAGTAAAACACTGCAGGGGACACGAGGTTTTAACGTGAAAAACCCTTGCAACACACAAGGGAAAAAACCACGGGCGCCAGCCAGCAAAACTTCACTAATTCGGTGGTGTTTACAAACGCCGTGGGTGTACAATGATGCGATGATACCCTAGCGGCGGCTTACAGGTTCATCTGAAGTTAGCCTCTTCTTGGAATTTGGATCACAATATAACATAGGAGCTGCATTACAGAAGGCAAAGCTGCAGTTAGATGTTTTAACTTTTAACTCTGAAACGGGCAAAAGAAAGTACCGAAATTCAGAAACAATTTCAGTCAATCATTCAATTGGCTACTAAAAAGTGAAGAAAGGTGCTTGAACTGCACTAGATCGGACAAGATGGGCTGCTTCTCTTCCGGGAGTGAAATTCCTATCACGGCCGCTTCCCCAACGGCGAAGCTGCGGCCGGCGCCCCGACGAAAGGCTAAGGCGAGCGGAGCTGGAGGCCGTGGAGCGCGCCGTCCTGCCCAAGTTCATGGCCGACGACATCGACCCCGCCACCTGGCCGGCCTTCAGGTCTCGACTCTCTGTTACCAGCGCAGGGTGAGATGGGGCGGCGGGGATGGAAAGGATAGAAATTGTACAGCAACCACCGTATCTTCTTGATAGACATACGATTGGATTAGGGGATGAGAGAACTTTGAGATGTGTGCGCAAAGATGACATGTCTCAATCTTAGGAGGTGCCTCAAGAGGGATGCCGTGCCGGAATGGAGGATGCAGTGCCGGCGCTCCCAAACAAAAATGCCGGCGCCTATTAGGGGGCTACTGGTGGAGATGCTCTGACTAGATATACCTGGGCAGCGGCTCCACAACGGTTGCCTGAGCATGGCCACCACAGCGCTAGATCGAGGTACAAACGAATTACAGTATTGCAGGTTTGCCACCGCTTAAGTGAACGATTCGCTCCGTATTTGATCGTACTTTCATCGTACAGATCGGTAGAGCTGCGGATTCGTCGTGCTGCGAACTGTTCCCGATTCCGCTTGGGCCACGTTGCTTTGTTAGTGGGCATGGTCTACATCCATGGGCCACGTTGCTTTGTTAGTGGGCATGGTCTACATCCATGGGCCGCAAGTCTCCTGAAGTCCGTTCCATCAAAGGCTGCATCAGCGTTCAATAGTCCCACCTCGGTACACGATTACAAGTTTGGCCAGTTTAAATACGTCCAGTTTTCTGGAATTAACAAGCCACATTAGGAGGTACATTAATACTTGGGTAGAGTGGGTAAACCATTGCAAGGGGTGCAAATTGGACTTCCTCCTCAAATACTATGTGACTATGTGATAGTCAATAATTTCCTATGAGGAACTAGTGAACAGACTTCTACCAAACGAGGCATAGAGGGGCGGGGAACTTTCAGGATCTCCCTTGCGAAAACGTCAGATACGTGACAAGTATTGGAGGCCTACATAAAATGTTAAGTAGCAGTCCAGAATGGACGCCTAACAAGATATTCAGCTTTATGCCATTTGTGCGGTTCCATACATAGAAAAATGGTCACAGCTTATAGATATGACAAATATAAAAATTTGCAGCTGATACATGACATACATAAAAATTTACTCCAGAACAGAAATTCGACAGGCTATGTTTTCAGAAAGCTCAAGGCAACGTGGAGCATTTGACTAATTCATCATTGCAAAGACATTATCAACCAGAACAAAGAACCAATAACCATTTGAATCTGCAGAAAAAGCTTCCACAAGTTTTACAATCATTTGCACCAAAACAGTCTTGTGTGTATTCTTGCTACAAGTTCAACACAAGGCCACTAGAGTGAATCTTGTGTTGCAATAAGCAGCACAAAATAGCAGAAAAGGACTAGCTTGGTGCATCAGTTTCCTACAAAAGCATTATTACCTACATTTTATAGTATTAAATCATTGACCATTTTCAAAAGGATCAGCCTTCACCAAACATTCAACCAACATGGCATCATGTAACAGTACATACAAAAAAAATAGGAAATAGTTCAACATTCACCAAAACTCCACATTGCATAGATAATAGTTCAACGTCTACAAATTAAGACAACGTTACTAGGATAAATGTACCAATTAGCATTACATACACAAGTGGTGTCCTGATTTCACCATACAGGAGGGGTTGTCTGTACCAACTCACCGCGTGCACATGTCGCATGCTATATTTAATAATTATTAGGAGTGGCGTCCAGATTTTACCATTTAAGAAAGGATCACCTCATCAAAGGTTGTTTTGTTACTCATACCTTACGCATCGGAATGTTTTGTCAGGGCTCAGACTCATCCTCTTCCATGCACCAATGCAAAAGTGCGCCTCGGCAGAGCATAGCATCTAACTGATGCACTTGACATCATAGTACATGCAATCTTCTTCGAGTCCACAAATCTTTTCAGCAGCATATTTGTTCTTACTGATGAGCCGATCATTCGTATACGAATCTTTTCCACTAATTACATCCTCAAACTCGTCTCTCCCATGGAACTTTTTCGAAGCAGGATGCACAATCTTCGCCGCTTCACCCTCACAATACAGGCACCGGACATGCTCTGTTGTACAAAGAAGCTAAATAAACTTCAAAGATTGCAATGAGAATTAAATTCTCAAATGAATTGCAGTTATGCTGTTACAGATATATTCTTATCTATACTGTTTTAGAAGGGTGTTGATATGAATGGAGTTTCCATCATAGTGTTTACTACCATTTGCACCTAAAATTTTTCTGCATACTTCGATATGCGGGGTCCACATATTGTCTTGCCACTGAATCTGAACTGTATAGTACCACCTCTTACCCTGACAAACATAATATTTATCCTTAGATGACTATGCTGCATCTACATCTACCCCTCTTGTCAATTCAAGGATTCTCCCATGAAATTTCACTGCTGCCTTATACTCTATGCCAGTATGGACATGATGAACTTACTATTTAGCAGAAGTTTCTGTGTGGGTTTGAGAGAAATTGGGGACGGTTCCTTTCAGCCCTGTTCTTTTTGCAAGGTTTCAGTAAGGTGGCAACAATTCATGTTGTGGCTTACTAATCAGCACCCATTATTGATATTCATAGCTATCAACATGATGAAAAACTGATACAATGACATAGGAAACTATGCAGAAAGAAGAGTGTACCAGCAAATGGAGTTGGCGCATCCACACGACAGCACAGTGAAGGTTTGTCCTCCTCCCCATTATTAAATTCAGCAAAGTAGAGTATTGGAGCTCTGTGAGCAAATGAAGAACCCTTCCGAGTCACCAAGAAGTTTACATGGGAGTAACGGAATGTGCACGGTGCACAAGGTAGATAATCTTCCTTGTCCTCGCCGTAATCAGGGCTGCCCACAAACTCATTTGCACCACAGATAATATGGAGATCATATATGGGTTCCTACAGGCAACAGGAAAGAGGTTAGTGAATAGTGGTTGGCTAGGAGATAACGTGGGGAATAACTAAAGAGATAGAAAAACTAATTACCGACCCCGTCACACAGCAAATGCCTTTCCAATGCAGCTTTCACCTTTGCCGTGATCCTTCTTTGCTGAGCCTCGGAGCGCCTCTTTCCCACCCTCACGGGACAAGGGTTCTTCATTTTTATTGGCTCAGGTGTTGGCTGCTTGGGAGAAAATAAGCTGCTAATGTAGTAGACTTGTACTGAGGTGAGCCGCTCTCCACTCTGCAACAGGAGGGCAACAGATACCGGCAGCATTGCCTTGCATGAAGAGAGAAATGCTGCATGTGCCTCAGGGTTGGGATGCCATGCTGCGGTGGCTGCAGCCTCATAGGCTTCTTGGGTTCTAGTGCATGGGCTCTGGTTCTTCAATTTATCGATGGCACCGTAGCAGTCAACGCATTGTTGTCGGTGCTGCGCCGTCTTCCATACAGCACCATCACCACTGAGATTTATGTCGCCAAAGGACAAGTGAGTGGCCCTTGTAGCATCAGCATGGAGGTTTGGATCGGCCAAGGACAGGTAGCCGCTGGAGGCGACCAGGCATTGTGTAATTTCGTGGTCGGACAGATTGTGGTAGCGCGTTTTGATGAATGAAGCGAGTCCAAAAAACGAACGGCACTCGAGGCGAGTGAGGCTTCTTGGGCCGATCATGTCGAGCACTGGCCGTTGGCCTCCTGAGAATGTGGCATCATACCAGATTGTATTGAGGATGATGTTGGAGACAGGGTCCATGGGACCATAGCAGTACCCGGCCTTGAGCAAGCTGCGATGATAGCGGGTGCGCAGCTCATGGCGTGGCAGCCTAGCCAGCGCCCGCAGGTAGAAGCAGCGAAATGTGTCAAAAAGGACCATCCTCAGGGATCTGGTGGTCTCGCACAGCATGTCCGGGATGTTGATGTCTGGTTGACTACATGTCCGATATGCCGTGAGGTCCCAAGCTTCCCGCAGATCAGGAAGCTTGGGAAGCTCCATCCTCGACACGGACAAAACGTCCCCAACATCAGTTAGCCCGGACTGCCGCGACATCCAGGCATGAACGAGGCGTGGGGGCTCAGGATGCCCAGCGACCTGCGCGGCCAACCTGAGGGCCGCCACGAAGGCTTCCGCCGATGCAGGGGATGTGATGGAGAAGCGTGTCATGCCGCGGTACGACACGATGAGGCGCGTGGCGATGAAGAGGTCGGCGTCGGTAATGAGCAGATAGCGCACAGCCTCCCATCCGGCGAGGTAAGGGAAGAAGTAGACGAGGAACGCGACGAGGCCGTCGAGCGAGCGCCGCACCATCTCCCCCAGCTTCGCCTCGTCCATGTAGGGGCCGGCGGGGCAGGGGTGGGTGATTGGGTCGGAGGTGAAGAGGGTGTTGACCAGGATGTTGGAGACGGGGTCCAGGAGGCCTACGACGACGCCGGAGACGAGCAAGCGCGCGACATCGGAGGGCACCCCGCCGCCGCCGATACGGCTGCACGCTTCCCTGTACAAAGAATCAATCTTGGAGAGGAGCCGCGACCTCTCCTCGTCTTGAACGGCGCGGTAGGGGATAAATCTACGCCCCGGAGGAATCACTTGGAGAACACCACTGTTGGTGGTACCCGCGTCGCTGCTCATGGCTGCCGGCGATGGGATTTACGATAGGGTTTGGGTTTGGGGGAACTCCGGTCTTGGCGGCGAGGCGAGTTTCTTTTTTTCTTCTTGTTGTCGATGGAGAAAATATACTACGGAGTAGTACTCTGTCGTAGGTTTTTTTTTTTTTGAGGATAAGTCGCCACTTTATTTACCCACAGCGCCATGTCGCCATTGGCGCCCATGCAGGATCAGAACGAACCATCTATCAGCTGCTCCGTGGTGTGCACAGCCGCACGCCATCGCAGCTACTTCTCGCCGTCGTCCTCGTCGGCTACTCTCCATCTCCGGCGACGTTGCACAAGCTCTCCGACGATGTCTCTACTAATCAGCGATAACGACGCCTCGCCGCCATCGCTGGCGCCGGACTGGCCCAAGGTCACGTACGCGGCACAAAGGTCCCTGGTTGTGTGGCGCACGTCCCGCTCCCTTGCTGGGCACGTCCCACTCGCCGGACGGCCTGCTAACATCTCGCGCCCACGTTCCAACGTTCCCGGCGGTCGCCGACGGTTTAGACCGCATACCAATCTAAACCAAACCGCGTGAAACCGATGACTTTACGCTGGTGTTTAGAAACCGTTGGAAACCAGCTAAACCGAGAGGATGCACAGGGTTACGCCTTCATCCATTGATGATGGGCTTCGGCTGCTTCGCCGAGGAGGCAACTATCCGTGTCGGCGGCCGTCGTAGACGTCGGTCTCGACGATTCGCTGCTGGACATTGGGCGATCATCCCGAGCGTGGGCCTGGGATCCTCAGCATCGGGAGCAAGATTTCTTTCGTGTTTTACCGTCCGTGACGCGAACATGGACCGCGGGTCTGTTCTTTTTGGGCCTGTCTGTCGGATGTTGTATGAGCCGTAAGACGATCGATGGTAGGACATACGATGATCGAAGCGATCCAGACGATGGTGGATATGCCGCTGACGAGGTGCTCCAATATGATTGGGGTGACCGAGACGACAGGTACTCCCGTGAGAGATGATCTGGAAAGAGCGCAGGTGGAGGAATGTGAGGGTGTGCAGGTGCAAGATGGGTTGCTCCTAGATCTGGATCTTGATCAACCGCTTCATCCTCTCTATTTTTTAAGAATTTCCGGTTGCACACGATTCTGAACTTTTGGTTGCACACGGTTGTTAACAAGAGCAAAACGTGAGCTTCACTAATTCAGTCTTCGACTACTCAATTATGGAAGCCTCCATGGAATAAATGGGTAAAGCTAAATGTCGACGTCCACTTAATTTCTGATCTTTCATGGCTTAGGCGCTCCTCGTCCGAAGAAGCAGAGGCGAGGCATGCAGAATTGGTCACGAAAAGGTAAGGCAAGTGTTTGTTTTTAGGTCATTCCGGGGAGCTGAATGTGTCGAGGGGTTTCTGGCTCTCTCAACTGACAGAATCTTGTGTGCCCTCTGTTCCAGCTGCAAGTGAAGAAATTAATGAGAAAGAGTAAAACCCTACACATGAACTAGCCAAATTATATAGAACCTACGGTTGTTGTGTTTGGATTAAATAAAACTGTTTTTGCACATATGCAGCATTTTGTCATCCAAGATTGTACTGTTACTACTACAAACAATCTTCCATACAAATAAATCTCTCCTTCTCTCTCAAAGAAATAAAAGACGTTGATTCCGTGCTGATGTAGCTCACCAGTCACCATCTCTTGGTTTGTAGTGGCAGCACATATGTTTTTCTTTCGGTTACATGATTATTTCTCTCTGGCACCTTTGATTCGGTAATTGCTAGCTAGATATTTGTTGCGCAGGAAATTGATATAAAAACACGAATGGGGTGACTATGTGATGTACGTGTGGGTAAGTTTTGATAGGTATTAGTGAAATAGTTGTTTAGTTTATTTCATTTTTCTTAATTCCTAATACTCCGTCTTTAGATGCAACGGAGTATACGAGTATGCTCAGAACCTGTTGCTCGTGATGTTGCTGTGGATGGCGCAATTTTTTAATGGATCGGATTCTGGAAGAAATTCATCGATTAACAGTTCAAGATGATTGATCACCCATTTCTTTCATAATGTTGTATGTTATCCTGCAATCTGCTGCCTGGTCATGTTTTTTCTTTAGCTTAAGTCATCACAAGTGTTCATGTACGGTGCAACCACCTGGGCCAAGAGATTCCAACAAATATATATCTAATTAAAAGTGCTAAAAGTCAACGAAATAGTTTGAAATGAACATGTTTTAAGTTGAAAGGATGAGAGGAACGTGTCATCATTAATCATTTGTGTTCATTCAATATATAACAACAAAATCAAATTGGTTTGCGGAAGCATGGGCTAAAAAATTTGTCTACCGTAGCAACGCACGGGTATTGTGCTAGTTTATCAGTAATGTTCATAGGTATACAAAACTCATCCGGCGGTTTAATTAGCCAGATGTGGCGACCGGTAGAAAGAGATACAGAGGACCGAGCTAAGCTGTGAGCCTCCATATTAGCAGTTCTTCAGCTCATGCACAAACATCACATCCGCGAAGTCCCTTGATCTTGATCGAACCTCGCAGAGTACACTGCTAAATTTTCCTAGGTAATTTCCATCAAGACTGTTAATCACCTCTAAACAGTCTGAAGCCACTTTAACTCGTGAAAGATGGAGATCAGCTGCAAGAGCCAAAACCTCTCGGCAAGCGAGTGCCTCCAAAATCGCTGGGTCATCCATGCATGGAACCTGGACAGCCGATGCACCCAGGTAGACTCCTTCCGACGATCGACAAACCGCTGCAATTGCACCGGTCTTTTCCAACTTCTTCACCGCTGCGTCCACATTGATTTTGGCGACGCCGGGGGAAGAAGCAATCCACCTCCTCACCTGCATGCGCTGAGTTGCAGGTTGAGCTTTAACCTTGCTCGCCGAAGCACATTCAAGATCACGTAGAAAGGATTCCACAAATGAGTGAGTGGAAAGCGGGCTCTGAAATACACTTCCTCGTGAATTGCCTTACGACGAGCAGACCACACTGCCCATAAAGTGACTAGGCAGCGAATCAGATCTTCATGCTTTAAGCTTTTGATCATGGCGAAGATCCAACGTTTGGCATCTGGTTCTTCCGTCTTCATCATATGCTCTGTAATTCTCTCCGGTATTAGAGCCCAGATGCTTCGACTCATGTTACATTCAAGGAGAGAGTGTCTCCAGGAATCGGCCACTCCACACAAAGTGCATGCGCTATCAGGCGCCATGTTTCGCTGGTGTCGGACATCATTTGTGGGGATAGACTGCTTGGCGAGACGCCACAAGAAAAACACGGATCTTTGATGGCACTTGGACCTTCCAAAGTGCCGTCCAGTCCTTTTCCTCCTGCTTGTGATCTGACCCGGTTGCTGTGCCCTCAAGCCAAGCGCCACGACGCACTTTGGAGTTCACAATCATCCTGTAGGCTGACCGTACAGAGAAGACTCCAGTGCGCTCAAACTGCCAACCCCAGAAATCATCAAAACGTGTGGTTCCTAACGGGATGGCCCTGATTACCTCTATGTCCATGGGCAGAAAGTTTCCAGCTTTTGTACATTCCAACTAGCAGATGCCGAATTGATGAAACTTGCTACTGCTACTGGTGGGTTCGCCTTCTTGCAAACAATTGGCCTGAGCATTGTATCTCGAGGGAGCCAATTATCGTTCCATGCATGTGTTTTCTCGCCCGTACCGATACGTCGAATGAGACCCTGTTTCAAAGTGTCTCTTTCATCGATAATAGCACTCCATATCTGGGACGGGTGTGATCCTCTTTGCGCCTCCAAAAAATCTCCATTTGGATAATAAATTGCTTTCAGGATCCTAGCACTCAAGGCCTCTGGATTTTGAAGAATTCGCCAAGCCTATCGTGCTAGTAAGGCTAGATTAAATATTTCAATATCTCGGAACCCCATGCATCCAGCATACTTGGGCATAGTCATGTCTTCCCATGACACCCAACAGGTTTTCCTCTTGCCATCACGACATCCCCACCAAAAGTTACGAAGGAGGCTATTTATGTGTTGGCATAGGCCTACAGGTAATCTGAAACATGACATAGAAAAAGTCGGAATAGCTTGAGCAACTGATTTGATGAGTATCTCTTTACCTCCAACAGATAACAGTATTTCTAGCCATCCTTGTACATGCTTCCAGACACGGTCTCTCAAATATTTGAACGCTCCATTGACAGAGCGCCCCACATCAGATGGCATACCCAGATACTTTCGCTGAGAGACTCATTCTGTACATTAAGCCTGTTCTTTATAGCCGTGCGTGTCTCCTCAGGACACCCTTTGCTAAGAACACAGATGATTTATCAAGGTTTATCCGCTGACCTGAAGCTTGGCAATAAACATCCAAAACTTCAGAAACTTCTCCAGCTCCCTCCACACTCGCTTTCAAACAGCGGCTTGAATAGGTGACTGGAATAGACGGGCCGAACCAACAGGGGTGGGCTCATCTTCCCCGACCGAATAATAATCCCTGGGCCGAATTGCCCCGGGACAACCCACCGCAGCTTGAGGGGGAAGGACCCGGACTTTCAATGGGCAAGGCTTGAGGTCGGGAAAGACAACGTCCGAGTCCAATAACGTTCTTCCTCCACTGGCGACCGGAGGGGGGGGGGGGGGGGGTGTTAGGGCATCTCCAACGCGGCGACCGGTCGGCCGTTCGTTTTGGGTTGTTTGGGTGACCGCGCGAACACGCGGATGGAGCCCCACGTCCGCATGTTCGTTTTGGTCGCGCTGCGTCCAACGCGGTAGATTTGGGTCACAGCGCCGTATAGTAGCTATTTGCCTCTAAATTCACTATAAAAGCATAATAAATCATAAAAAAATATAAATAAGTTCAAATGCTCAAGATTTATTACATAAGTTTATTGTCCACGTATTCAATGAAAACGTATTATCTCAAAATCCACATCAGGGGACTGACCGTACGCTAGCCTATCAAACACCAGAGAGCTCTGCAGCACATTGATGTCATTGTGCGAGCCAGCCATTCCGAAGAATGAGTGTCAAATCCATGTGTCATGTGAAGCAACAACTTCAAGAATCACTGTGCACCTCTGCCGTTGTATGCCCCCTGCCAACCAAAGGGGCAGTTCTTCCACTCCCAGTGCATGCAGTCTATGCTGCCAAGCATCACAGGGAACCCACTGGAAGCGTTGATTGACAACAGACGAGTTGTGTCCTCTGCGTTAGGTTGCTGGAGATACTGTTCTCCGAATGAACCGATCACTGCTCTCCAGAACCTTGGGCTACAACAGATGCCCGGCATTTCCAACGTGGCGACCCATCCCGCGTCCGCGCGTCCGGATGGGTCCAACCGGACAAAAAACCCGGCCCAGCGCGCGGACCCATCCCAAAAACGGATGGACGCGGCGTCCGGGACGACCCAAAGCTGGCCCAAATCTGGGCCACGTTTGCGTGGCCGCGGACGCCGATGGCTGGCCGCTCGCGTCCGCCCCTTGTCCGCCCCAGGCCCGCGTGTCATAGGGAGATAGATTTTTCTTCATTAAAGTTAGCCATTACATTTTTTCTTAAATCTACTATTGCTAGTCTAGCTACGTACGGGGCCGGCGGCCTCGCCGCCGGGGCCGTGGATTTCACTCGACGCGGGAGACCTGTACGCGTGAGGATTCCACTCCAACTTACCAGCTGGGTGGCTCGGCGGCGGCCCTCTTGCGGCGTTCCTCCGTGGCCGCCCTCCTACTTTCCGTCCTCGCATCTTGGGCGCTCTCGCGCTCCGCCTCCTGCGGTGGCACCATCCGCTTCCTGCACAGCTCGAGCTCCTGCAGGGTTGCGCGTGCCACAGCGGTCTGTGCCTCCAGGCGGACGCGGCCGGCGGCCTGGGCCTCGTGGTTCTCCTCCTGACGGTGCATGCGCTCTTGGCGGCCGCGTTCCACCGACGCAGCAGCCTCCCGAGCGCGTCGCTCGGGCAAGGGCAGCTGGATGAGGTGGCGG
Source organism: Lolium perenne (assembly GCF_019359855.2). Taxonomy (NCBI): domain Eukaryota; kingdom Viridiplantae; phylum Streptophyta; class Magnoliopsida; order Poales; family Poaceae; genus Lolium; species Lolium perenne. The sequence continues at coordinate 50,547,863 of NC_067244.2, forward strand.
GTTGCTCGCATAGCGAGCAACTGGTTCTTCTGGCCGAGGAGGTCGCCTAAACGGCGGCGGCCGGCCCGGCAGGTGGCCTCGTGCTCCTTCATCACACGCGTGAGGTTGGGGAGACGCTCCTCGATGGCGACATTTATGGTCACCAGCGCGAGGTCGTCGAAGAAGTCCTCCGCGTCGATGGGCTCCTCCTCCGCGGCCTCGTACCAGCCGTCCGCGGCCGCCTCCACCAACTCCGCGTCCTTTTCCTTCTTCACCGCCCCCTCGGCAGCGACGCGGAGCGCCTCGCCGTCGGCGACACAATGCGTGTCCGCCCGCTCCTCCTCCCCATCCGCGGGAACCTGGCCCAGGCGGCGAGGGAGAGCTTGGCCCAGGTGGCCTGTAGGGTACGCGGCATGCCGATGGAGGTGTAGAGGGCGCCGGAGAAGGAAGAGGGGGAGAGGACGGCGGAGCGGGTGTGAGGTCTGTGAGGCCGCCGCCGTCTTTTATAGCCAGCGACCTTGGGAGGGAAACTTGGGCGCGAGCGCGCGCCCATGGCCTTTTCGCGCGCGCGGGAAGGCTGGTGCGCGCGGGAACTTTCCCGCGCGTTCTCCCGCCCGCCATTGATGTCCCGTAGAGGCCTGCCATGGCGCAGCGCCGCACAGCGAAGACGAACCACGTGGCGGCTGATACGTCCAATTTGCATCACTATTTTATATCATAATTTGCTGTTATTCATTGATATATTTCATATTGGGACACAATACTTATGTTATTTCATCTATTTTGCATGTTTCATCATTATTGGAGGATCAAGCACCGGAGCCAGGATTCTGCTGGAAAAAGCACCGTCAGAACGCAATATTTCGGAAGATCAACTGTGGAAGGAAATTATACCAAAAATCCTATTTTTCAAGATGACAAAGGAAGCCAGAAGGAGGAGCCAGCTGGACCCAGGGTGGGCCCACACCATAGGGCGGCGCGGCCCATGGCCTGGCCGCGCCACCATGTGGTGTGGGGGCCCCACAGCCCCTTTCGCCTCCTTTTCTTCGCGAAACCCTTCGTCCCGAAAACCTAAGCCACAGAGGGTACCTCGCGAAGAGTTACAGCCGCCTCTGCGGGGCGGAGAACACAAGAGAGAAAAGAGCTCTCCGGCGGGCAGGAATCCGCTGGGGAAATTCCCTCCGGGAGGGGGAAATCGACGCCATCGTCACCGTCATCGAGCTGGACATCATCTCCATCACCATCATCATCATCTCCACCATCATCACCGCCGTCTCCACCGCTGGACACCATCACCGCCGTAGCAATTTGGGTTTGATCTTGATTGTTTGATAGGGGAAACTCTCCCGGTATCGATCTCTAATTGTTGTTGATGCTATTGAGTGAAACCATTGAACCAAGTTTATGTTCAGATTGTTATTCATCATCATATCACCTCTGATCATGTTCCATATGATGTCTCGTGAGTAGTTCGTTTAGTTCTTGAGGACATGGGTGAAGTCTAAATGTTAGTAGTGAACTATGGTTGAGTAATATTCAATGGTATGATATTTAAGTTGTGGTGTTATTCTTCTAGTGGTGTCATGTGAACATCGACTACATGACACTTCACCATTTATGGGCCTAGGGGGATGCATCTTGTACTCGTTTGCCAATTGCGGGGTTGCCGGAGTGACAGAAACCTAAACCCCCGTTGGTATATCGATGCAGGAGGGATAGCAGGATCTCAGAGTTTAAGGTTGTGGTTAGATTTATTCTTAATTACTTTCTTGTACTTGCGGATGCTTGCAAGGGGTATAATCACAAGTATGTATTAGTCCTAGGAAGGGCGGTACATTAGCATAGGTTCACCCACACAACACTTATCATAACAATGAAGATTATTTAGCCGTATGTAGCGAAAGCACTAGACTAAAATCCCGTGTGTCCTCGAGAACGTTTGGTCATTATAAGTAAACAAACCGGCTTGTCCTTTGTGCTAAAAAGGATTGGGCCACTCGCTGCAATTGTTACTCTCACACTTTACTTACTCGTACTTTATTCAACTGTTACATCAAAACCCCCTGAATACTTGTCTGTGAGCATTTACAGTGAATCCTTCATCGAAACTGCTTGTCAACACCTTCTGCTCCTCGTTGGGATCGACATTCTTACTTATCGAAAATACTACGATACACCCCCTATACTTGTGGGTCATCAAGACTATTTTCTGGCGCCGTTGCCGGGGAGTGAAGCGCTATTGGTAAGTGGAATTGGTAAGGAAAACCTTTACTGTTTGTGCTGATTTTATTTCTGCCTGCTGCTATAAGTCATTATGGAGAGATCTTCTCTTCAATTTTTATTTGGGAAATCTACTACTACTGCAACGGTAGTGGATGAGGCGCCAGGTGAGGAAGTGATACCATATAAAGTACCTATGAAAATTATTGAACGTGTTATGGATAACCGCTATGAAGGGGATGGAACTGTCCACCCTGGAGATCATTTATTGTTCTTACATGAATTATGCGGTTTATTCAAGTGTGCAGGTATTGCTATGGATGAAGTGAGGAAGAAATTATTCTCTTTATCGCTGTCGGGTAAGGCGGCGCATTGGTATAAATTACTGGATAATGGGGACTCTCTTGAATGGAATGATATTGTGCCCCGGTTTTATTCTAAGTTCTATCCTCCAAGTGAAATTCACAAGGATCGGAATCGCATATATAATTTTTGGCCTCATGATGGAGAGAGTATTGCCCAAGCTTGGGGGAGATTGAAGTCTTTAATGCTCAAATGCCCCATTCATGAGCTTCCTGGTAATGTTATTATTGATAATTTCTATGCAAGACTTTCTTTTCAAGACAAGACCTTGCTGGATACTTCTTGTTCTGGATCATTTACACGCAACAAAGAAGAGTTTAAAAGGGACCTTCTTGATCGGATCCAAGAAAATACTGAAGGTTGGGAGAACGACAAGGATAGAGAATCAGGTATAATTTATGATTATAAATGCATTGAAGCTTTTATGGATACTGATAAATTTCGTAATATGAGTGCTACATATGGTCTTGATTCTCAAGTTGCTGCAAATCTTTATAAAGCTTTTGCCTCTCATTATGAATTGCCAAAGAAGAATTTTGATAAGTATCATGAACCTTATAAAGATAAAATTGATTCATCTATTAATAAATGCGTTGTAGTTGAAACTGCTGATCATGTTATTCCTGAAGCTTATATTGAAAAAACTCCTTTCCCTGCTAAAATGAAGGAGTACTCTGTTATAAATAGTGCGGTTCATAAAAGTGAAAAGAAACCTGTAGAACCTGAAGAACAAATAAAAGTTGAACCTGCTGTTGCAATAGTTAAAGATCTTGTGACTGAAAATGTGGAGGATGGTCATATTATTTTCTGTGAAGATGCTTCTAATATTGTTTCACATCCTAATAAACCCAAACAAGTTAGTGTTCCTATGCTATCTGTTAGAATTGGTGATCATTGCTATTATGGTTTATGTGATATTGGTGCAAGCGTTAGTGCTATTCCTTATGAGCTTTACACGGAGATTATGCACGAAATTGATTCTTGTGAACTTGAAGATATTGATGTGGTTATTCAGCTGGCTAATAGAGAAACTATTTCTCCAATTGGTATTGTTCGAGATGTGGAAGTTTTATGCGGTAAGATTAAATATCCTGCTGACTTTTTGGTACTTGGTTCTGCTGCTAGTGATTATTGTCCTATTATTTTTGGTAGACCTTTTCTAAATACTTGTGGAGCTATTATAGACTGCAAGAAAGAGAAAATTTTGACTAAATTTGCTGGTGAATCTTATGAGTTTAACTTCTCTAAATTTACCAAAACTCCTTATAAATCTGATTTGCCTAGTGATGATTTTAAAATGGAGCAATGTGCATCTATTGTTCTTGTTCCTAACAATCCTTTGCAGCAACATTTGGAGGATAGCGAGAGTGAAGTTTTTAGGAAAGAAAGAGATGAGCTTGAGGAAATTTTTCTTCGCCAACCTATTCTCAAGCATGATTTACCGGTGGAAGATTTGAGTACAACACCGCCACCAAAGGAAGATCCTGTTTTTGATTTAAAGCCTTTGCCTGATAATCTTAAATATGCTCATATTGATGATAAGAAAATATATCATGTTATTATTAGTTCTAAGCTTTCAGAGATTGAGGAAGAAAGGTTATTGGAAATATTGAAGAAGCACCGAGGAGCTATTGGCTATACTCTTGATGATTTGAAAGGGATTTCTCCTTCTATTTGCCAACATGCTATTAATATGGAAGATGATGCAAAGCCTGTTGTTGAACATCAGCGTCGTCTAATTCCGAAGATGAAGGAAGTGGTAAGGAATGAGGTATTAAGACTTCTTGAAGCTGGTATTATATATCCTATTGCTGATAGTAGATGGGTTAGTCCTGTGCATTGCGTTCCCAAGAAAGGAGGAATGACTGTTGTGCCTAATGATAATGATGAGCTCATCCCTCAAAGAGTAGTTGTAGGGTATAGAATGTGCATTGATTTTCGAAAAGTTAATAAAGTTACTAAGAAAGATCATTACCCTTTACCATTTATTGATCAAATGCTAGAAAGATTGTCTAAAAATACTCATTTTTGTTTTCTTGATGGTTATTACGGGTTTTCACAAATTGTCATAACGCTAAAGATCAAGAGAAAACCACTTTTACTTGTCCCTATGGAACTTATGCTTATAGACGTATGCCTTTTGGTTTATGTAATGCTCCTGCTACTTTTCAAAGATGCATATCTGCTATTTTTCATGGTTTTTGTGAGAGTATTGTAGAGGTATTCATGGATGATTTTTCCGTCTATGGGAATTCTTTTGATAGTTGCTTGCGAAACCTTGATAAAGTTTTGCAGAGGTGTGAAGAAACTAACCTTGTTCTTAATTGGGAGAAATGCCACTTTATGGTTAATGAAGGAATTGTATTGGGACATAAAATTTCTGAGAGAGGTATTGAAGTTGATAGAGCTAAAGTTGAAGCAATTGAGAAGATGCCCTATCCGAGGGATGTTAAAGGTATTCGTAGTGTTCTTGGTCATGCTGGGTTTTATAGGAGATTTATTAAAGATTTCTCCAAGATTTCAAAGCCTCTTACTAATCTTCTTCAAAAAGACGTACCTTTTGTTTTTGATGACGATTGTAAGGAAGCTTTTGAAACTCTAAAGAAAGCCTTAACAACTGCTCCTATAGTTGAACCTCCTGATTGGAACTTACCATTTGAAATTATGTGTGATGCTAGTGATTTTGCTGTAGGCGCTGTTCTTGGACAGCGAGTAGATAAAAAACTGAATGTTATTCATTATGCTAGTAAAACTCTTGATGCTGCTCAAAGAAATTATGCTACAACTGAAAAAGAATTATTAGCTGTAGTCTTTGCTTGCGATAAATTTAGATCTTATATTGTTGATTCAAAAGTTACTATTCATACTGATCATGCTGCAATTAGATACCTTATGACAAAGAAAGATGCTAAGCCGAGGCTTATTAGATGGGTACTTCTTTTGCAAGAATTCAATTTACATATTGTAGATAGGAAAGGTGCTGATAATCCTGTTGCTGATAATTTGTCTAGATTGGAAAATATTGCTTATGATCCTGTTCCTGTTAATGATAGTTTTCCAAATGAACAATTGGCTGTAATAAAGGTGAGCTCGGGAGACAGTCCTTGGTATGCTGATTATGCTAACTTTATTGTTTCCAAGTACTTGCCTCCAACCTTTTCAGCTCAGCAAAGGAGGAAATTCTTTTATGACTTGAGGCATTATTTCTGGGATGACCCACACTTATATAAAGAAGGAGTGGATGGTATTATGCGAAGATGTGTTCCCGAATATGAACAACAAGAGATATTGAGTAAATGTCATGGTAGTGCTTATGGAGGACATCACGCCGGAGAAAGAACCACACAAAAGGTTCTACAATCAGGCTTTTATTGGCCAACTCTCTTCAAGGATGCGAGAAAGTTTATTTTATCTTGTGATGAATGCCAAAGGGTTGGTAATATCTCCAGACGTAATGAAATGCCTATGAATTATACTCTTGTTATTGAACCGTTTGATTGTTAGGGATTTGACTTCATGGGACCTTTTCCGTCTTCAGAAGGTAACACTCTGTTGCGGTCAAAACCCACCGGCGGGCAGCGACGGGCAACACAGTAGAGCCGGGAACAACTTAGGGCTGCGGCTGGCCCTGGTCCCTCCGAGCGACGGCCCGCAAAGCCCTGGTACACACGTCCGATACTGATGCAAGGGCGTGCCACCTGACCTATACCTGGTCAGGAAGGTGATGGAGATGCCTCGCTTAGTTTCCTGCATGGCATACACGTAAACATTAAATACGAGCCTCGATCGGCTCTCAGGTTATCCTGTGAATCGGCTTAAGGAGCCGATCCACCCATGATTCGTACGAGGTGCACGAATATATGGTGGTCCTGCTTGATCAAGATAAAGCTAATGCGATCTACGACGATTTAGGGTTTTCACCGCATAATCGGATCATCCTACTCACGATTGGGCCTCGCGGCCACGCACGGTGATCGTAAGCCGATCCTAGATAGGGCCTAAAAACCAACACGAGGTTGATCCCCGGAACATCCTGTCTAGGACTAGCAAACGACACCCTACGTGCCGCTGGATCCTCCAACCCTTTGTAAGGCCTAACTATTGCAGATATTAAACTAATCCTTGAAGAACAAGGAGCAACCGTAACGGATCGGATCTACTAAATAATGATCAAGCGGGGTGCCGCCCCTACACCTAAGATAGGTGTAAGGGCGGCTAGATATGCAAGGGTTGCACTACGATAGCATGTTATACGAAGAACTATGCTAACCCTAACACATCTATGATAACTACGTTGCTCGCCATCAAAAAGGCTTCAGTACGAGCAACGCATGAACAACATCAAGCTTGTGCTGCCTAGATCGCAAGATGCGATCTAGGCAGCATGATGCTTACCGGTAGAAACCCTCGAGACGAAGGAGTTGGCGATGCGCCGAGATTGATTTGTTGGTTGAACGTTGGTTGTTGTTTATTTCATAAACCCTAGATACATATTTATAGTCCAGGGGACTTTCTAACGTGGGAATAATCCCAACCGTGTACGAGGCCAACTCTAACTAAAACGACACGTAATCTACTATGTTACAGATACACGGGCCAATTAGCCCAAACTTTGCATAACAGGCCGATCCATGTATTTCTTTCATGTATATTCTTCAAATCCATCTTGATCGCGGCCCACCTCTGACTCGGTCAAATTCTGGTGATAACACATGCCCCCTGGTTTTGGAATTGATAATTCCAAAATCACTCTGCTTTTCCTTCGTTGGGTCATGTCGTGGCAGAACCGTTGCAGTATCCTTCGTCATGATGCCTTGCCTTCTCAACTTCTCCGCGTGACCTGGCAGTTTTTCTTTTCTTTTAGGCACCACTTCCTCGGAAACTGCTGTGGCATTGAATTTCCACTATATCCCCTTTATTTAACCGCTCCGAACAGTTTATTTCCGCATCCCCTTCGCATTAGCACTCCCAAAAGCCCTCCTGCGCCACCATGTCTTCTTCCTCCTCTGCCCCATCGGACCTTTCCAGCCAGTCCTCTTCTTCCCGCGAGCCGACACCGGATCCGAACCCGGCGGAGGTCCACGCGGCCAACACCCACCGTGCCATTGAGGCCGGGGAGGAGTCTAGCCATGACTTCTCCATCTGGTCAGAGGACGACAAGTCCCTGACCGATGGGGAAAGCGACCTCCGCTTCCTCGCCGACGGGGAAACGGAGGAGGAGAGCGACGACGATCGCTTCTCCTGTGACTTCACCTCTCCCGAGGAGGAGGAGGAGGAGGAAGAGGAGGAGGAGGAGGAGGACGACACCTCCTCCGACGAGCCGCCGGCCAAGCGGTTCTGCCCCTGGCCGGGGAACCTCAGCGACTTCGACAGCGACGACGACGACGCTGACGAGGAGGACGAGGACAATGAGGGCCCGGTCGGCGGCCATTGGAGCAGCGACGACGAGCCCGCCGGGAGTAGCGCCGACAGTGGCGACGACGGCGACGACGAGGGCAGCGACGGCCCGTAGATAGGACCTTTAGTATAGGACCAGTAGTAGTAGATGGGGCAATGTATCCCCTAGTACTTCCTTTTGAGAGCAATCAGCTCTTTATGTAAGAAATCTTGTTTATCAATGAAGAACTTCTCCAAATTCGATTTTGCCGATTTCTTTTGAGCTTAATTTAGCCGATTTCCTCTCATACCGATCCTGCCGATTTGTCCCCTTAGCCAATGCGTAATGAGCCGATAACCATGCATCGGTCCTTTAAAATTCACCCTTCAATTCTTCAACTGATGATCTTTGAGATCTGGTAGACCATGTAGAGTCTTCAGGAAAGCCTTTGAATTCTTCCAACCAAACCTAATGGTCTTCTTAAAACACTCATCATCATTTTGTGAAGAAGATTGCGACGAAAGATCAGCCGATGGTCCCCCAATCGGCTCCTGGACAGAGCATCCACCAGGCCTGCTGCCCCCCGAGCCTTACTCGAGGCGAGAATGTCAGTGAGGATGCACCAAAGCCGATCACCTTTCTTCCTTTGAAAGCCGATATCCTCGACAAGAAAGCTCAGGAACCCGAATCGGCTCAAGGCAGCTGAAGAAGCAGAAAGTCCCACAGCTGAACTGGACTTGGCGGAGAAACTTGGTGAAGATCCGGTAGACCTTGTATAATTGCACTAGAGTCGATGGCTGCGCATCGGCTTCGCTTCTTAGTTCTAAAGTCGATGCCCTTGCATCGGCTGTAAAAATTTTTTTTACTGACCGATTTTTTACTATCGGCCCCAATATTTTACTGCACACATGTTCTCCTGTGCATGTTCACATGTTCATCGTGTTCAGGTGCCCCCCGAGCCGAATCTGCCAGGGAACGGCAGATATCGGCTCTGTAATTTGTACGTCGGCTCCGGTAGAATCAATGACGAACACAAGCAGAACATGTGGTGAGGATAATTTTGGCCGATTGCTGGAATCGGCCTCCATATTGATTGAAGCATTCAATGAAGGTTCTGTAATGTTCCTTCATAGATCATTAGGGGGCCGATCCCAAGGATCGGCCTCGCCACGTTTGCTCATTGCTTTGCTTCAGCTACATGGTCAGGCCAGTGGATAAAACCAGCTTAACCCTTCCCTTCGTCACGTCGATGCGCTCGCAGTCGTCCAAATTGATACCTGAGAGGGGTTCTTGGCCTGCTGCCTCCCATGCGTTCATGCCAGCCGTTGAAATTTCTGCTGAGTCATCGGCCTGGACGACCTCTACCTCATCTCCATCCCACTGTATTATGCATTGGTGCATCGTGGAGGGAATGCAGCAGTTGGCGTGGATCCAATCTCTTCCTAGCAGAACAGCATAGGTGCTCTTGCTATCGACGATGAAGAACGTTGTAGGGATAGTTTTCCTTCCTACGGTCAGATCCACGTTCAGAACACCTTGTGCGTCAGACGCTTGGCCGTTGAAATCACTCAATGTCACGTTGGTCTTGATTAGATCTGAGCTAGAGCATCCCAACCGACGTAGCATAGAGTATGGCATAATGTTGACTGCCGCTCCGGTGTCCACCAGCATCTTATTGACAGGCCTCCCATCTATATAACCTCGCAAGTACAGGGCCTTCAGATGTCTGTAGCTTCTTTCTCGTGGCTTCTCAAAGATAACCGGCCGTGGGCCGCAGTCAAGTTATGCCACAGGTGCCCCGTCTAATCCTGGAGCACTGAACTCCGAAGGAAGGATGAACACCATGTTTGTGCCAGCCGATGTTTCATCATCGGCTTTCCTTTGCTTGGGGCGCCACTCCATTCTCCGTGGACGACCCTCTTTATCCAGGGTTCGCTGAACTTTCGCAGCCAGATCAGGTCGTGCCTTCCTCAGCATATGCAAGTATAACCTTTCGGCTTCCTCCAGGCCGCGCAATCGCTGAACCCTGCGCTTTTGTGAACGGCTGAGTCCATCAGGGCACCACCTTGGCCGGTGGTACCTGTCTTCTTCTTCTTCTTGTCCCTCGTCTTCTGAATCCTCGAGATCTTCCCACCAAGGGGACTCAGCGCGTTTGCTTTGTGGTGGGAGAGGCCCTAGGCGCTTGAACACGGACACGTTGGCTGCCTCCTTCTTCTTCTGGTTGCATTCTGGGCAATTGCCGATTGTGGGCAATCGGCTCATTCCTGAATCCCAGCAGTGTCTGAAAAAGGGGCAGTCCCAGTGCCTATCATTGTCGTCTTGCTCCCTTGATTATCCTTTGGCATGGCGCTCGTGCTCCTCCTCATCGCGATCACGCCGATGATATCTTCTGGCTTCTCTAGCCAGACGATCTCTTTCCTCATCATCGCTGGATCGTCGGCGTTGGTCATACTGACTCACATACTTGTTGAGGAGGTGATCAGAGAGGGGTCGCTGATATCTTATGTTCTTCACTTCTCCCTCTGTGACGTAGCGCTTGCCATCATGACGGAGCCGATCGCGTGGAGCGGCCTCCTCTGTGTCCTTGCTACGAGAGCAGCTGCCCTCGTCTCCATCCTTGCCAGAGTGGTGCCCGGGTCCTACCATGTTGATGCTGAAAGAGGATCCTGGCTGGCAACCTTCAGGGTAAGTGCATTCCACCATGTTAACGGCGGGGAAGGGTTGGGTGTCGACCTTCATGGCGTACTGGTTGAAAATCAGACGTCCTTGTTCTATCGCCATTTGGATCTGCTGACGCCACACCCTGCAGTCGTTGGTGGCATGGGAGAACGAGTTATGCCATTTGCAGTATGGCTTTCCGTTCAGCTCCTGTATCGTGGGGAATTTGAGACCTTCGGGAATCGTCAACTGCTTCTCTTTGAGCAGGAGGTCGAAGATTTGCTCAGTTTTGGTCACGTCAAAATCAAATCCCCTGGGCGGGCCTGGTGGCTTTACCCATTTGCAGGACACGGGGGTTGCCCCCCGAGTCCATTCAGCCACTGCTACCTCTTGATCTCCCGCAGAAACTTCGTCTTCCTCTGCCTCGACCAGGACTACTGCACGCTTGAATTTGTCCTGGTACAGGTCCGGGTGGCGCTGTTCATATGCCGACAGTTTCTGAACCATGTGCGCCAGTGAGGGGTAGTCTGCTTGGGAGGCCATGTCCTTGAGCGGTGTTGCGAGGCCCGCCACTGCCAACTTGACTGCTTCCTTTTCAGTCACACGAACCGAATAACATTGGTTCCTAAGATTCCTGAAGCGCTGGATGTATTCCGTCACAGTTTCTCCACGCTTCTGACGTATTTGTGCTAGATCGGCAAGGCCAGACTCGGAAGCCTCTGAGTGATACTGCGTATGGAACTGTTCTTCCAACTGCTTCCAAGTCCGGATCGAGTCTAGTGGCAACGAGGTGTACCACCCGAAAGCCGATCCCGTGAGGGACTGTGAGAAGCACCTCACACGTAGTGGATCCGACACTGAGGCCGTTCCTAGCTGTGCCAAATATCGGCTCACATGCTCGATGGAGCTGGAACCATCTGATCCACTGAATTTGGAGAAATCAGGGAGCCGATATTTAGGTGGTAGCGGGATCAACTCGTACTCGTCGGGGTACGGCTTGGAATAGCCGATCGCCCTCCTTTTCGGTACCATGCCGAACTGGTCTCTCAGTATGGTACTAATCTGATCCGCTGTGCTGGCTGCAGGAGTTGAACTCTGAAGATTCGCCGGGGTAGCGTACTTAGCCAGCCATGCTTGCTTTTCCAGCTCTGAGCCAACTGCAGGAGCTGAGCTCTGGAGGTTCGTCGGGGTGGCGTACTTAGTTAGCCACGTCTGCTTCTCAAGATCTGTCGCTGACGTTCCTCCTGTTTTCCCAGAAGTCCCTGATGTTGTGGCCTGGTTTGTGAGCGCCTGCCACCGCAACCGGCACATACGTGCACATGTACCCGTGAGGGATCTCCTTAGGCGCCTCATGCAAGAACTGGCGATCACTAGGGTCACCACCGATCTTGTAGACGACGAATCTTTGGTGAATTCGGCACTTCTGGTGCTGCCAACGCAAATGGCAGCGGTGGACGGGACTGGAGTGGCAACTCTCCTTGATGCGTCCCGAGAGCTGGTCCTGACGGCGAGTACTGGTGCCTCATGATCTCCTGGATCACCCGAAGAGCGACACGCTCCAACGTGTTTACCAGGTTCTCAGAGTGGCGGTGTAGCGAGTGAGCCACCAAGTAGTTGATCTCCTGCCGCAGGGACCTGGTGCGCTCTTCTGACGGGGCAGAGAGGTCTATCCCATCGAGTGCACCATCAGGCGAGAACCCCTTCCACCTGATGCCATGTGAACAGGTTCTGTGAAAAGAGCCGATGAGATCGGCTTCGAGGATGGCTTTGACCTCGTCATACTTCTTCTTGAGCTCGTCGGTCAGATCCTCGTACGTGACTGGAATGCCGTCCGCCATCTCAGATGCAGATGGCGATGTGGTTGATGACGAAGCTTGTCCCACCGGGCGTGCCAGAATGTGTTGCGGTCAAAACCCACCGGCGGGCAGCGACGGGCAACACAGTAGAGCCGGGAACAACTTAGGGCTGCGGCTGGCCCTGGTCCCTCCGAGCGACGGCCCGCAAAGCCTCTGGTACACACGTCCGATGCTGATGCAAGGGCGTGCCACCTGACCTATACCTGGTCAGGAAGGTGATGGAGATGCCTCGCTTAGTTTCCTGCATGGCATACACGTAAACATTAAATACGAGCCTCGATCGGCTCTCAGGTTATCCTGTGAATCGGCTTAAGGAGCCGATCCACCCATGATTCGTACGAGGTGCACGAATATATGGTGGTCCTGCTTGATCAAGATAAAGCTAATGCGATCTACGACGATTTAGGGTTTTCACCGCATAATCGGATCATCCTACTCACGATTGGGCCTCGCGGCCACGCACGGTGATCGTAAGCCGATCCTAGATAGGGCCTAAAAACCAACACGAGGTTGATCCCCGGAACATCCTGTCTAGGACTAGCAAACGACACCCTACGTGCCGCTGGATCCTCCAACCCTTTGTAAGGCCTAACTATTGCAGATATTAAACTAATCCTTGAAGAACAAGGAGCAACTGTAACGGGTCGGATCTACTAAATAATGATCAAGCGGGGTGCCGCCCCTACACCTAAGATAGGTGTAAGGGCGGCTAGATATGCAAGGGTTGCACTACGATAGCATGTTATACGAAGAACTATGCTAACCCTAACACATCTATGATAACTATGTTGCTCGCCATCAAAAAGGCTTCAGTACGAGCAACGCATGAACAACATCAAGCTTGTGCTGCCTAGATCGCAAGATGCGATCTAGGCAGCATGATGCTTACCGGTAGAAACCCTCGAGACGAAGGAGTTGGCGATGCGCCGAGATTGATTTGTTGGTTGAACGTTGGTTGTTGTTTATTTCATAAACCCTAGATACATATTTATAGTCCAGGGGACTTTCTAACGTGGGAATAATCCCAACCGTGTACGAGGCCAACTCTAACTAAAACGACACGTAATCTACTATGTTACAGATACACGGGCCAATTAGCCCAAACTTTGCATAACAGGCCGATCCATGTATTTCTTTCATGTATATTCTTCAAATCCATCTTGATCGCGGCCCACCTCTGACTCGGTCAAATTCTGGTGATAACACACTCACATACCTGTTGCTGTTGATTATGTTACTAAATGGGTGGAAGCAATACCTACAAAAAGTGCTGATGGTGAGACCTCTTTAAGAATGCTTTTAGACATTATTTTTCCTAGATTTGGAGTGCCTAGATATATTATGACTGATGGAGGTTCTCATTTTATTCATGGAGGTTTTAGAAAAACTCTTGCTAAGTATGGTATTAATCATAGAATTGCTTCCGCTTATCATCCTCAAACTAGTGGTCAAGTAGAATTATCAAATAGAGAGATTAAGTCTATTTTGGGAAAGACTGTTAATAAAACTAGAAAGAATTGGTCTAGTAAATTGAAGGATGCACTATGGGCTTATAGAACTGCTTATAAAAATCCCATGGGAATGTCACCTTATAAAATGGTTTATGGGAAAGCTTGTCATTTACCTTTAGTACTAGAGCACAAAGCTTATTGGGCTGTTAGAGAATTAAATAAAGATCCTAAACTTGCCGGTGATAAGAGGTTGTTGCAATTGAGTTCTCTAGATGAATGGAGAAGTGAAGCTTATGAAAATGCTAAACTCTTTAAAGAGAAAGTTAAAAAATGGCATGATAGAAGGATTATCAAAAGAGAATTTAATATTGGGGATAAAGTCCTATTGTATCGGTCTCGTCTCAGATTCTTTGCAGGGAAATTACTCTCGAAATGGGAAGGACCATATGTTGTCGAGGAGGTGTATCGTTCAGGAGCAATCAAAATTAGCTCTCTCCAAGGCAATGCTACGCAAGTGGTGAATGGACAAAGACTCAAGCATTATATCTCAGGTGATTCCTATAATGTTGATGTTGATATTATTCAAGTGGAAACACCGGAGGCTTTCATCAAAGGGCAAATTGACAAATCACTTAACTCAACTTTGAATAGGTAACGATCGGTAATGAAAAGTACGCAATTTACTTTCCGAACAATATTTTTCTGTTTTTGGAAAATATGAAAAATTACGAGTTCGAAACGGAGTGGAAAAGGACGCACGAGGGTGCCACCATAGGCCGGCGCGGCCTTGACCCGGGGCCCGCGCCGACCTATGGTTTGGCCGCCTCGTCGCCCCTTTCCGACTCTGGTTCGATCTGGTACTTTCCTTTTGTCGTGAAAATTTTTGCTATATAATTCCCCGGACCCCTGGAGGTCCATATATCGTTTTCTCGACGTGTTTTGTTTCGAGCTGTTTCTGCCAGGATCTGTTTTCAGTCTAGAAGCACCATGGTCTCCAAGAACAAGGGTAAGGAGCTTCCGGATGAAGATAATCAAGATCTTGAGTGGAAAGAGGAGGACAAGGATGTCAAGGAAGAGGGTGAAGAAGAGATGGAGGAAGATTCGCGCGCACACCCGCGTGCTACCATCGCAAGCATCAAGGTGGTGGACAACCCTTTTAGTGCAAACAAGAGCGCAAGAATTCGCACTGGAGGAGCGGTTCCACGTCATTACCTAGCTCCGAAGACATCCTTATCAGGCACTCATCACCCCTTCCACAATCTAATTTTCAATAATCAAATTGAAGGGACTCCCAAGGCAGCATTGCCTAGCCAGTGGGATATAGATCGCTCTATCACTGCAGGAAGGAGGGAGCCTGAGGCTGAAGAGTGGGGAAATAACTCCAAGAGTTGGGACTCGCCGTCGGACAGACTCCTTAACCGCGTCGAGCACAATTCGGAGATGATTCGCAATCTCACATACAGGATTGATGAGCTTCAGGAGCTTATTGAGAAGCTTGTCAGGAATTCATCACCACCATCGCCAAAGGAGTAATTCATCATCGGTATTGGCATCCCCTTGGTTTGTTCCAAGCTTGGGGGAGTGCCGCGGTATCACATCATCACTACCTTTTACTTTTTATTGTCAAGTAGTGTCATATCATGAGTAGGGAAGTTATCGTATAAGATGGGTTGCAGTTTGGAAGTATCTCTCCTTTAGTTGGTTATCTATGTATCCCTTGGTGTGAGTTATCGTTATGGAATATTAATGAGAAGTTTTATCATTTACATATTGCACATCTTATTTTAGTTTGCAATCTCTATTATATGATTTACCTTGTTGTTAGTATTGGTATCACTTTGGGAGCATTGCATAAATCTATTTGGTTTTGGCAAACTTAGCATTGGTCAATAGCAACAACACTTTGAGGTTTAAGTAGAAAAGAGAAATACATGTAGTTGTTTCATTGTCTTTCTTTCTTGTTAGCTCATAGCTCATTATTCTGAAGTTAAAATTGTTTGTGCTTACAAGAGAGATGCATGATTGTTTCTATCACATGTATATTTGTTTGTTTCCCTCGACTCTTATGCTTGCTAATTAACCTTGCTAGCCAAAGACCTGTACTGAGAGGGAATACTTCTCGTGCATCCAAACCTTAACCCAAACCTATGCCATTTGTGTCCACCATACCTACCTACTACATGGTATTTTCCGCCATTCCAAGTAAATACTTCATGTGCTACCTTTAAACAATTCAAAACTTAGTATCTCTTATTTGTGTCAATGTTTTATAGCTCATGAGGAAGTATGTGGTGTTTTATCTTTCAATCTTGTTGGGCAACTTTCACCAATGGACTAGTGGCTTCATCCGCTTATCCAATAATTTTGCAAAAAGAGCTGGCAATGGGATTCCCAGTCCCAAATTAACTAAACTAAATAGACACTCCTCCACGGTATGTGATTGATGGACGGCACCCGAAGGATTCGGTTAGCCATGGCTTGTGTAAGCAAAGGTTGGGGGGAGTGTCATCATCATAATAAAACTAAAATAAAAAGGCACTCCTTCATGGTATGAGATTGTTGGCAGGCACCCGAGGATTCGGTTAGCCATGGTTTGTGAAAGAAAGGTTGAAAGGAGTGCCACATAAAATGAAAATAATATGGGAGCCGCTCTTTGAAGGTTGTCTGGCAAGGGGGTTAGAGTACCCGCTACCAGTCGTTGACAACAACAAACACCTCTCAAAATGTTACTTTTATTCTCTTTATATGATTGCAAAACTGAAAAAGCTCTAGCACATGATTTAATCCCTGCTTCCCTCTGCGAAGGGCCTGTCTTTTACTTTATGTTGAGTCAGTAAACCTATTTCCCTCCATCTCAAGCAAGCATTTGAGTAGTTGTGATCAAACCATTATATTGTGATTTGCTTCATCATGTCTTTTATTCTTCCTTGTTTAGTACAAGTTTTATCTGAATGAATATAGCTTTGCAAGTTATCAATGATCATGAAGAGACCATTATGATTGAGTATGCAAGTTGTGCCTTATAAACTTTAACATGAGAGCGCTGCTCAATGAGATAAGTATAATCTGTTAATTGTTCTCTGACCAAGAACGAAGTTTGCCATCACCAATTATGATTTCTTATGCACCTTTATTTGTGATTACCTTATACTTGTTTCAAGTTGAGTTATATGGGGAAGTTGTCTACTATAATGTCTTGTGCGAATGAATAAGATGCTTCTTGTCCGTATTTTATTTATCGACTCTTCACTCCATAAACATGTGGTCCTGTTTACCGAGCTCAGTTTCGCTTGGGGACAAGCGAAGTCTAAGCTTGGGGGGAGTTGATACATCCAATTTGCATCACTATTTTATATCATAATTTGCTGTTATTCATTGATATATTTCATATTGGGACACAATACTTATGTTATTTCATCTATTTTGCATGTTTCATCATTATTGGAGGATCAAGCACCGGAGCCGTGGATTCTCGCTGGAAAAAGCACCGTCGTAACGCAATATTTCGGAAGATCAACTGTGGAAGGAAATTATACCAAAAATCCTATTTTTTAAGATGACGAAGGAAGCCGAAGGAGGAGCCAGTTGGACTCAGGGGGGGCCCACACCAAAGGGCGGCGCGGCCCCCGGCCGGGCCGCGCCACCATGTGGTGTGGGGGCCCCACAGCCCCTTTCGCCTCCTTTTCTTCGTGAAACCCTTCGTCCCGAAAACCTAAGCCACAGAGGGTACCTCGCGAAGAGTTACAGCCGCCTCTGCGGGGCGGAGAACACCAGAGAGAAAAGAGCTCTCCGGCGGGCAGGAATCCGCTGGGGAAATTCCCTCCGGGAGGGGGAAATCGACGCCATCGTCACCGTCATCGAGCTGGACATCATCTCCATCACCATCATCATCATCTCCACCATCATCACCGCCGTCTCCACCGCTGGACACCGTCACCGCCGTAGCAATTTGGGTTTGATCTTGATTGTTTGATAGGGGAAACTCTCCCGGTATCGACCTCTACTTGTTGTTGATGCTATTGAGTGAAACCATTGAACCAAGTTTATGTTCAGATTGTTATTCATCATCATATCACCTCTGATCATGTTCCATATGATGTCTCGTGAGTAGTTCGTTTAGTTCTTGAGGACATGGGTGAAGTCTAAATGTTAGTAGTGAACTATGGTTGAGTAATATTCAATGGTATGATATTTAAGTTGTGGTGTTATTCTTCTAGTGGTGTCATGTGAACGTCGACTACATGACACTTCACCATTTATGGGCCTAGGGGAATGCATCTTGTACTCGTTTGCCAATTGCGGGGTTGCCGGAGTGACAGAAACCTAAACCCCCGTTGGTATATCGATGCAGGAGGGATAGCAGGATCTCAGAGTTTAAGGCTGTGGTTAGATTTATTCTTAATTACTTTCTTGTAGTTGCGGATGCTTGCAAGGGGTATAATCACAAGTATGTATTAGTCCTAGGAAGGGCGGTACATTAGCATAGGTTCACCCACACAACACTTATCATAACAATGAAGATTAGTTAGCCGTATGTAGCGAAAGCACTAGACTAAAATCCCGTGTGTCCTCGAGAACGTTTGGTCATTATAAGTAAACATACCGGCTTGTCCTTTGTGCTAAAAAGGATTGGGCCACTCGCTGCAATTGTTACTCTCACACTTTACTTACTCGTACTTTATTCAACTGTTACATCAAAACCCCCTGAATACTTGTCTGTGAGCATTTACAGTGAATCCTTCATCGAAACTGCTTGTCAACACCTTCTGCTCCTCGTTGGGATCGACATTCTTACTTATCGAAAATACTACGATACACCCCCTATACTTGTGGGTCATCAGCGGCTTTTTGGGTCGCCGCGTTGGGCGCAGCGTGCGACTGTAACATCCCAAAAATTTCAAAAAAACAAAGAAATGAATTTCACTATTTCCAAATTTTGGAACCAATAAAAACTTTTATTAAATTCAGTTTGATACATAGTGATCATGCTTATATGTATGACATTGCCATGATTGTTTGTTGAAGTATTTTGAAAGGATCTTAAACCCTAAACCCTATCCTTTTCACCATCCAAGATAAAACAAAATAAAAAGAAATTAAATAAGAAAAGGGCCTATGTGCTTATGGCTATTTTTGGTAAAACTTTTACCTATGCTTTTCTACCTTGTTTAGATGTTTTGAAAACATCAACAAACCTAACCTAGTACCTACCAACTAATTCAAGTGAGAAACAAAAATAAAATAAACATATGCATAGAGGCATATGTGGCACATAGCCATAATACCAAATCTTGCCCTATGCATTCATACTCTACCCAAATGGTTTGAAACCATCTCTAAACCAAATCTAAACCTACTTGGACCCTAGACCATGCCCAAGTAAAGCAAGAGGAACAAAATAGAAGAATAAGAAAAATTGAAATATCATCTCTTATGTGTTTATGGCCATTTTAGCAAATCTTTGAACTAGGCCTTTTAGAATTGTTTCAATGGTTTAGAAATGTTCCTAAACAAACACATTTGAATCAAGAAAAACCAAATCAAATAGAGAGAAATAAAATAAATGAGAAAAATGCAAATATCACTCACATACACATTTAGCCAAATATGCAAATCATCAACCAAGGCCACCTTTGCTTGTGCCATTGCTTGTGAAACACTAATATGTCAATAACAAACACTTTTGCATCAAAGAAACACAAATCAAACCAAAGGAAATTGCAAAACTCATCCACATATGATAATGGTCAAAATGGGAATTTATAACAACATGCCCACTTTGAGCCCCTGGTTTGAGAGATTCTTAAACTAAACCTGGCCAACTCTTTCCACCTCATCCAAGACCATATCAAGGTGAACATTTTTGGTGTTGACCATCAGGATTGACTCTGCCTAGTTTGACCATTATAAATAAGACAAGTTGCAACATTCAAACAAAGAGAAGATCACCTCAAATTTGAAACTTTGCAAACCAGCACCATTTTGCACACCACCACCACCACTCTACTCCAAACATTATTCAAATCAACTCCACCAAAAAGATTTGAAAAATTCAAATATTTTCTTCATGCGGCCATTAACACAAACACATGGCAGGCATCAATTCACTTTATGCATACATGCTAAAACCCAACAGATTTTTGCCTAAATCCCTTTTGCTTTGTGATCATCAACCTCCTGGTACCTCCTTTGCATCGAGCCATGTACTGCAGCCATGATAAAAGTGGAGATATGATGAAGAACTCACCATGCCGAGCCCCTTTGCCACTCTCATGCCACTCCTCCTCTCCCTTCATCTCTGGTCCACACCACCATGTCTCCTGGCTAGCCCACACTCCCTCTAGCACGCGTGAACCATCCCTGGGTGAAGACACGCACGCCAGCGCCTGGAACGCCACGCGCCCGTACGCGCCCAGACGCGCCCAGGCCATGCCAGAGCGCGCCCAGACACGACACAGGATGCGCCAGTGCGCACGCTCGACCCATCTCCTCCGTCCTCCCTTACTTCTCCGCTTCGGCACCGAGTGACAACACCGCACCAGCTAGCTAGTAGACAAGCTCAAGTGCACGCAGAGGCACCGTCGCCGTCGTCCTCGTCGAAGTTTGGCCGCCAGTACCGTGGCATGAATTGCACGCGCCCGATCAATCATGTCATGCTTTTGCTGCGCCAGACAGAGGTTGAGCATCGCCATGCCGTTGCCAATCAAGTGCCATCCTCGACTTGCCTCTTCGCGCCTCAGAAACGCCGCGCAATCGTCGACCTTGCCCGCACCCCACGGCCACCTCTCAACCCTATAAAAGGAGCATGCCCCTGAGCAATTCCTTCACACCCCTCGCTTCCCCTCTCCCTCCTGACCTTCCTCGAAACCTCTCCGCTCCACATTGTCCACTCCGCCGTCGCAATTTAGCCGGAGACCGCCGCCACAGTAGCTCAACGCCGGAGAAGATCCCGACCACCTCCGCTCCTCCCACGACCACCACTCACTTCCTCGTCCTCGACAACACCGCCGCGCACCCTCGCCGAGCCTCGCCGGACCCTGGTTAGCTCTCCCACCCCCTAGGCTCGCCGCCAGCACGTCGGATCTCGCCGGAGACGAAGACCTCCCTGAGCCACTGGATCCTATTTTAATCTAACGGCCCGTAGCGCTGCGTACCGCTTCAGCGTTTAAAAAGCACTGACGAGTAGGCCCCACATGTCAGGCGGCCCACTGAACGCTGAAGCGTTACTGGGCTGGCCCGTTTATTTTCCCGCGCAGGCCCACGAATTCGAATTCTATTTAATTCATGTGATTCAAATTACTCTGTTGATGCTGTTTTTAAATTCAAATAGTTTCAAATCCACTGCACCAAATTTGACAAATTTTATATATTTGGAAAGCCCATGAAATTCTCCATCCAACCACACTGGATTCAAACCAAGATCAGTTGTAGAATTTGAATAGTAAAAATAACAAGTCAGGGAGTTTTCAGAATTCAAATAAATTTAGAAAATCAACCATAATTAATTTTGAGGTGATTCCACCTCTCATAATACACATTTCAACAAATATAATTGTTTATGCAAAAATATGATATGGGTATTGTATATGATCATGGGCTAGAGCAAAATATTGGCTATGTAGTCAATTCTAGCCCATTTCAATTATTTCAAATTTAGGATTTTAAATCTATGAGGTGTAGCACCTCATTTAAATCATCTTCCCAAGTGTTATGAAGTAATGTGATGACCCCTATTGCATGGTCTCATACTTTCTCACTTGAGGATATTAAATCAAATAGGATTTAAATTGCATGAGGTATAGAACCTCATTTAAATCATGTTTCTCAAATGATAAGTGTGAAGTGTTGACCTTGGTCAACATGTGATCATACTTTGTTATTTGAGGAGATTAAATCTTAAGAAGATCCAATGAGAGGAAATTATTTCTCCAAAGAAATAAATAGAAACCCTAATCCCTATTCCACTAAGAGGAATTAGTTTTTCAAACCCTAAAGAAGAAACCCTAGTCTAATGTTGAGTAAGGTAGATGATGATGCTAGATCATCTTGAGTGAGCCATTAAGGCTACTTAAGTCTACTTAAGTATGGTTTGGTGATTGTATCCTCGTATTCGTTTGTAGACGCTAGTACCGGAGACTATCAAGAGGAGGAGGTATTCTACCAAGAGGAAGAAGAAGAGAACTTTGACCACCTCACCAATCAAGGCAAGCTAGACTAATGCAACTATTTTGTTGCAAGCTAATATTCTTGCAAGTTGACCTTGTGCAAAGCTCTACAAGAGCAAGGCACCATTACATCTTACCTTATGCTTAATGGTCCTATCCCAAGTTTTTACTTTACAAGCTTTATTGAATTTGATTTATCAAAGTTTATTTTTGATACATGATTCACTTGGTTTAGTATGAAGGAGTACAAGAGCATCACACTTAGCCTAGAAAGCTATAAGCTAGTTAGCACCCCCTCATGACTAGTTGCTAGTGCTAATACTAAAAGTGACCACTTTAGATGGGAACTTGTGAAAACCAATGACTTTGAAAACCTTGGAATGATGAGTCATTCTATTAAAAGATTTTGAAGGTGAATATGACCTGTGAATGACTTGTGAATTTTACAAAACTGATGGTTGGGTTCGGATGTGATACCATTCCAATTTTACAAGTACCCCCACAATACCTGAATTTGGGTAGTGCTTAGCTTGATACTTATGTATTTTAGTATGGGTTCCCTCTGAACAAGCCTCATCGGGGTTATGCCAAGGCTGCCTCCACCAAAAATGAAATGACTTGAAATGAGGTGAATGTCAGACCCAAGCCATGTGCAGTTCCCAGGTTGGCTGTTGGTCTTCACTGGGATGCCAAGCTCATGGGGAGAGGTGTCTGTACTAGGGTATGTAAATGAAAGGTTATGATTGATAGTTCGCGTACTGCGTATGATAAATCAGGGCCAGTTACCCCTGACGAACTATTGCAATTGTTGTGGCACAAGTGTACAACCTATGCAGAGTTTAAATTATTCGAATAGCCGCATCCTCGGTCATGGACAGTTGGAAAGGCCATACTGTTTCGTCATCAGAATTTTTTTCCAAAATATGAATGGTGACTTGTGATTTGAATTGAAAGGTGACTTTGACTTTGATTCACAACATAGTTGTGGGAATGCCACTAATGTTCCCACTTGAGTTAAGTTAGGCAAAAGAAGAGGTTTTGTTTATTAAAGTGCTTATGAAATAAAACTGGCTTTATGCAAAAGAAACTAGAGCTTAGAACCCCCTTACGATAATTGATATTGCTTACACTAGTATTAGTTTGCGAGTACTTTAAAGTACTCACGGCTGTGTCCCTGGCTATTCAAATGGCCAGACTATGAAAAGGAGTATCAGAACCAGGAAGAAGGACAGCAGGACGGCTACGACAACTAGGACCACTCCTGACGTCAACAGTTGCCTGTGGAACAGATGGACCACAACCGCTACTTCGCTTCCGCTATGTGTTTTGTAATTGATCAATAGATCAACTATTATTGTAATGAGACTGGATCATGTGATCCAATTTTATTTGTAAGACTACTATGATGTTGTAATGTATGATGTTCTGTGATATCAATCTATTATGTCTCGCAAAAACAATATTTCTGGGATTGCGATGAATGGCATAATAGGCATCTGGACTTAAAAATCCGGGTGTTGACAGCGACCCAAACGGACACGCGGACGTGGGCCGCTATCCGGGTGTCTGCGCGGCGACCCAAACAGCCAAAAACAGATGGCCCATCGCGTCCGTTTGGGTCACCGCGTTGGAGATGCCCTTAGATCCCGCTGTCCGAATCGACCCAAACTCTCGATATGGAGACCCAAATCTTGGGATTTCTAATCTAAGACCTGCTCCAGGTGTAATAGCTCCAGGTGTTGATTTTGGACCGAGGTGAGTCGGAGAGGATGAGGTCGTCCTCTCCTGTGCGACCATTCCCCTCGCCCGTCACCGGTGATCGTAGCACGCCGGCGAGGCCATGTACTAGGACGGCGCAGCGCCTGTTTGACACATTGACAAGTGCTTCGTGCCACGCGCGCCCTCCATAGTGACATCAAGTGTGAGATGGGGATGAGTTGCTCCCCATGGGATTGAGGACACATGGCCCGCCATTGATGGAGCTCGTGTCAATGGCAAGCGGGTCCTAGCATGAGATGCGGATGAGGTGATTGAGGAATACTTTGGACAGTTGTGGATTGTTCCCTCTCCTTAGCATCGGGGGGCTAGGGTTCTAGCCAAGTGCCGCCACACCGTTCCCGTCTGGATCCGCCGCGATCTGCTAGCCTCCCATCGATTTACCGCCGCGGAGTGCTTTCCGGCAAGCTGTACCGATCTGAGACTTCATACACCTACAAAAATCAGTTTCTCGTCAGATATCTGGGGTGTGTCCAAGGGCAGATCGACGTACGCGGAGATCGCTAGAAGGTTTCCAATGCAGGGAAGAGGCGCGAGGGTGCTGGGAGGAGGCGCCGGAGGGCCGGGGCGGGGCGGTGTCTGATATGTCTCCGATGTATCGATAATTTCTTATGTTCCATGCCACATTATTGATGATATCTACATGTTTTATGCATACTTTATGTCATATTTATGCATTTTCCGGCACTAACCTATTAACGAGATGCCGAAGAGCCAGTTGCTGTTTTCTGTTGTTTTTGGTTTCAGAAATCCTAGTAAGGAAATATTCTCGGAATTGGACGAAATCAACGCCCAGGGGCCTATTTTCACACGAAGCTTCCAGAAGACCGAAGATGATACGAAGTGGGGCCACGAGCTGGCGACACACTAGGGCGGCGCGGCCCAAGCCTTGGTCGCGCCGGCCTAGCGTGTGGGGCCCTCGTGTGGCCCCCTGACCTATCTCCTCCGCCTACTTATAGCCTTCGTCGCGAAAACCCCAGTACCGAGAGCCACGATACGGAAAACCTTCCAGAGACGCCGCCACCGCCAATCCCATCTCGGGGGATTCAGGAGATCGCCTCCGGCACCCTGCCGGAGAGGGGAATCATCTCCCGGAGGACTCTTCACCGCCATGGTCGCCTCCGGAGTGATGAGTGAGTAGTTCACCCCTGGACTATGGGTCCATAGCAGTAGCTAGATGGTCGTCTTCTCCTAATTATGCTTCATTGTCGGATCTTGTGAGCTGCCTAACATGATCAAGATCATCTATCTGTAATGCTATATGCTGTGTTTGTTGGGATCCGATGGATAGAGAATACTATGCTATGTTGATTATCAATCTATTACCTATGGGTTGTTTATGATCTTGCATGCTCTCCGTTATTAGTAGAGGCTCTGGCCAAGTTTTTACTCTTAACTCCAAGAGGGAGTATTTATGCTCGATAGTGGGTTCATGCCTCCATTAAATGGGACATGTGAGAAAGTTCTAAGGTTGTGGATGTGCTGTTGCCACTAGGGATAAAACATCGATGCTATGTCCGAGGATGTAGTTATTGATTACATTACGCACCATACTTAATGCAATTGTCTGTTGTTTGCAACTTAATACTGGAAGAGGTTCGGAGGATAACCTGAAGGTGGACTTTTTAGGCATAGATGCATGCTGGATAGCGGTCTATGTACTTTGTCGTAATGCCCAATTAAATCTCACAATATTCATCATATCATGTATGTGCATTGTCATGCCCTCTCTATTTGTCAATTGCCCAACTGTAATTTGTTCACCCAACATGCTATTTATCTTATGGGAGAGACACCTCTAGTGAACTGTGGACCCCGGTCCATTCTTTTAATCGAATACAATCATCGCAATACTTGTTCTACTGTTCTCTGCAAACAATCATCATCCACACTATACATCTAATCCTTTGTTACAGCAAGCCGGTGAGATTGACAACCTCACTGTTTCGTTGGGGCAAAGTACTTTGGTTGTGTTGTGCAGGTTCCACGTTGGCGCCGGAATCCCTGGTGTTGCGCCGCACTACATCTCGCCGCCATCAACCTTCAACGTGCTTCTTGGCTCCTACTGGTTCGATAAACCTTGGTTTCTTACTGAGGGAAAACTTGCCGCTGTACGCATCACACCTTCCTCTTGGGGTTCCCAACGGACGCGTGCTGTGCGCGTATCAAGCTCTTTTTCTGGCGCCGTTGCCGGGGAGATCAAGACACGCTGCAAGGGGAGTCTCCACTTCCAATCTCTTTACTTTGTTTTTTCTTGCTTTATTTTATTTAGTACTTTGTTTGCTGCATTATATCAAAGTACAAAAAAAATTAGTTGCTTGTTTTACTTTACTTAATTCCATGCATGTTTTTATTTCACTAGTTAGGCTTAATGGAAAACAACAAAAATATTAGAGATCTTTATAGTATTTATCTTGAGTTAGGACATGAGGTGTTTGAAGAGAAAATTAAAAAACGTATGGAACTTTATACGCGTGCTAATGGAAATGTTATTAGTATGAATGCTTTAAACACTATTATTGCTAATGCTATGGAAGAATTTATGCTTGGGGAAGCTGGTTTTGATGAGAATGATATTTTTAGTCCCCCAAGCATGGAGGAGAAAATTTACTTTGATGATACCTTGCCTCCCATTTATGATGATAGTGGTATTTTGGTGCCACCTACTATTGAGGATAAAGTTTATTATGATTATACTATGCCTCCTACATTTGATGATTATGGTGATGAGAATAATAATGATAGATACTTTGTTGAATTTGCTCCCACTACAATTAATAAGAATGATTATGCTTATGTGGAGAGTAATAATTTTATGCATGAGACTCATGATAAGAATGTTTCATTTGATAGTTATATTGTTGAGTTTGCTCATGATGCTACTGGATATTATTATGAGAGAGGAAAATATGGTTGTAGAAACTTTCATGTTACTAAAACACCTCTCTTTTTGCTGAAAATCTTGAAGTTGCGCTTGTCTAGTCTTTCTATGCTTGTTGCATTATGCTTCATGAACTTGTTTATTTACAAGATTCCTTTTCATAGGAAGTGGGTTAGACTTAAATGTGTTTTGAATTTGCTTCTTGATGCTCTCTTTTGCTTCAACTCTTATTTCTTGGGAGTGCATCATTAAAATTACTGAGCCCATCTTAATGGCTATAAAGAAAGCACTTCTTGGGAGATAACCCATGTGTTGATTTTACTACTGCACCTTTATTTTATATTTGAGTCTTGGAAGTTGTTACTACTATAGCAACCTCTCCTTATCTTAGTTTTGAGCATTGTTGTGCCAAGTAAAGTCGTTGATAGTAAGGTTCATACTAGATTTGGATTACTGCGCAGAAACAGATTTCTTTGCTGTCACGAATCTGTTCCTAATTCTCTGAAACTAATTCAGAAAATTATGCCAATTTACGTGAGTGATCCTCAGATATGTACGCAACTTTCATTCAATTTGAGAATTTTCATTTGAGCAAGTCTGGTGCCTCTTAGAAATTCGTCTTTACGAACTGTTCTGTTTTGACAGATTCTGCCTTTTATTTCGCATTGCCTGTTTTGCTATGCTTGATGGATTTTTCGATTCCATTAACTTTCAGTAGCTTTGTGCAATGTCCAGAAGTGTTAAGAATGATTATGTCACCTCTGAACATGTAAATTTTGATTGTGCACTAACCATCTAATGAGTTGTTTTGAGTTTGGTGTGGAGGAAGTTTTCAAGGATCAAGAGAGGAGATGATACAACATGATCAAGGAGAGTGAAAGCTCTAAGCTTGGGGATGCCCCGGTGGTTCACCCCTGCATATTTCAAGAAGACTCAAGCGTCTAAGCTTGGGGATGCCCAAGGCATCCCCTTCTTCATCGACAACATTATCAGGTTCCTCTAGTGAAACTATATTTTTATTCCATCACATCTTATGCACTTTGCTTGGAGCGTCGGTTTGTTTTTGTTTTCGTTTTGTTTGAATAAAATGGATCCTAGAATTCATTGTGTGGGAGAGAGACACGCTCCGCTGTTGCATATGGACAAATATGTCCTTAGGCTTTACTCATAGTATTCATGGCGAAGGTTGAATCTACTTCGTTAAAATGTTATATGGTTGGAATCGGGAAATGCTACATGTAGTAATTGGTAAAATGTCTTGGATAATGTGATACTTGGCAATTGTTGTGCTCATGTTTAAGCTCTTGCATCATATACTTTGCACCTATTAATGAAGAAATACATAGAGCTTGCTAAAATTTGGTTTGCATAATTGGTCTCTCTAAGGTCTAGATAATTTCTAGTATTGAGTTTGAACAACAGGGAAGACGGTGTAGAGTCTTATAATGTTTACAATATGTCTTTTATGTGAGTTTTGCTGCACCGGTTCATACTCGTGTTTGTTTCAAATAGCCTTGCTAGCCTAAGACTTGTATCGAGAGGGAATACTTCTCATGCATCCAAAATCCTTGAGCCAACCACTATGCCATTTGTGTCCACCATACCTACCTACTACATGGTATTTCTCCGCCATTCCAAAGTAAATTGCTTGAGTGCTAGCTTTAAACAATTCAAAATTTATCACCTCTGACTTGTGTCAATGTTTTATAGCTCATGAGGAAGTATGTGGTGTTTATCTTTCAATCTTGTTGGGAAACTTTCACCAATGGACTAGTGGCTTCATCCGCTTATCCAATAATTTTGCAAAAAGAGCTCGCAATGGGATTCCCAGTCCCAAATTAATTAACAAAAATAGACACTCCTCCATGGTATGTGATTGTTGGACGGCACCCGAAGGATTCGGTTAGCCATGGCTTGAGAAAGCAAAGGTGGGGAGGAGTGTCATCATAATAAAACTAAAATAAAAAGGCACTCCTTCATGGTATGAGATTGTTGGCAGGCACCCGAAGGATTCGGTTAGCCATGGTTTGTGAAAGAAAGGTTGGAAGGAGTGCTGATACGTCCAATTTGCATCACTATTTTATATCATAATTTGCTGTTATTCATTGATATATTTCATATTTGGGGATAATACTTATGTTATTTCATCTATTTTGCATGATTCATGATTATTGGAGGATCGCGCACCGGAGTCAGGATTCTGCTGGAAAAGGCGCCGTCAGAATGCAATATTTCGGAAGATCAACAGTTGACGGAAATTATATGAAAAATCCTATTTTTCCAGATGACGAAGGGAGCCAGAAGGGGGAGCCGAGGGGACCCGAGGTGGGCCCACCTCATAGGCCGGCGCGGCCCAAGGCCTGGCCGCGCCGCCCTTTGAGGAGGGGGCCCACAACCCCCTCTCGCCTCCTTTTCTTCGCGAACGTCTTTGTCCCGAAAACCTAAGCTCCAGGGGATAGGTCGCGAAGAGTCACAGCCGCCTCTGCGAGGCGGAGAACACCAGAGAGAAAAGAGCTCTCCGGCAGGCTGAGATCCGCTGGGGAAATTCCCTCCCGGAGGGGGAAATCGACGCCATCGTCACCGTCATCGAGCTGGACATCATCTCCATCACCATCATCATCATCTCCATCATCATCACCGCCGTCTCCACCGCTGCACCTCATCACCGCTGTAACAATTTGGATTTGATCTTGATTGTTTGATAGGGGAAACTCTCCCGGTGTTGATTTCTACTTGTTATTGATGCTATTGAGTGAAACCGTTGAACCAAGGTTTATGTTCAGATTGTTATTCATCATCATATCACCTCTGATCATGTTCCATATGATGTCTCGTGAGTAGTTCGCTTAGTTCTTGAGGACATGGGTGAAGTCTAAATGTTAGTAGTGAAGTATGGTTGAGTAATATTCAATGTTATGATATTTAAGTTGTGGTGTTATTCTTCTAGTGGTGTCGTGTGAACGTCGACTACACGACACTTCACCTTTATGGGCCTAGGGGAATGCATCTTGTACTCGTTTGCCAATTGCGGGGTTCCCGGAGTGACAGAAACCTAAATCCCCGTTGGTATATCGATGCAGGAGGGATAGCAGGATCTCAGAGTTTAAGGCTGTGGTTAGATTTATCTTAATTACTTTCTTGTAGTTGCGGATGCTTGCAAGGGGTATAATCACAAGTATGTATTAGTCCTAGGAAGGGCGGTACATTAGCATAGGTTCACCCACACAACACTTATCAAAACAATGAAGATTAATTAGCCGTATGTAGCGAAAGCACTAGACTAAAATCCCATGTGTCCTCGAGAACGTTTGGTCATTATAAGTAAACAAACCGGCTTGTCCTTTGTGCTAAAAAGGATTGGGCCACTCGCTGCAATTGTTACTCTCGCACTTTACTTACTCGTACTTTATTCATCTGCTACATCAAAAACCCCTGAATACTTGTCTGTGAGCATTTACAGTGAATCCTTCATCGAAATTGCTTGTCAACACCTTCTGCTCCTCGTTGGGATCGACACTCTTACTTATCGAAGATACTGCGATACACCCCCTATACTTGTGGGTCATCAAGACTATTTTCTGGCGCCGTTGCCGGGGAGTGAAGCGCTATTGGTAAGTGGAATTGGTAAGGGAAACTTCTACTGTTTGTGCTGATTTTATTTCTGCCTGCTGCCATAATTCATTATGGAGAGATCTTCTCTTGAGTTTTTATTTGGAAAATCTACTACTACTGCAAAGGTAGTGGATGAGGCGCCAGGTGAGGAAGAAATGCCATACAAAATACCTATGAAAATTATTGAACGTGTAGTGGATAACCGTTATACAGGGGATGGAACTGTCCACCCTGGAGATCATTTACTGTTCTTACATGAATTATGCGGTTTATTCAAGTGTGCAGGTATTGCTATGGATGAAGTGAGGAAGAAACTATTCTCTATATCGCTGTCTGGTAAAGCGGCGCATTGGTATAAATTACTGGATAATGGGGATTCTCTTGAATGGAATGATATTGTGCCCCGGTTTTATTCTAAGTTCTATCCTCCAAGTGAAATTCACAAGGATCGGAACCGCATATATAATTTTTGGCCTCATGATGGAGAGAGTATTGCCCAAGCGTGGGGGAGATTGAAGTCTTTAATGCTCAAATGCCCCATTCATGAGCTTCCTGGTAATGTTATTATTGATAATTTCTATGCAAGACTTTCTTTTGAAGACAAGACCTTGCTAGATACTTCTTGTTCTGGATCATTTACGCGCAACAAGGAAGAGTTTAAAAGGGACCTTCTTAATCGGATCCAGGAAAATACTGAAGGATGGGAGAACCACAAAGATAGAGAATCAGGTATAAATTATGATTATAAATGCATTGAAGCTTTTATGGATACTGATAAATTTCGTAATATGAGTGCTACTTATGGTCTTGATTCTCAAGTTGCTGCAAATCTTTATAAAGCTTTTGCCTCTCATTATGAATTGCCTAAGAAGAATTTTGATAAGTATCATGAACCGTATAAAGATAAAATTGATTCATCTATAAATAAATGTGTTGTAGTTGAAACTGTTGATCATGTTATTCCTGAAGCTTATATTGAAAAAACTCCTTTCCCTGCTAAAATGAAGGAGTACTCTGTTATAAATAGTGCAGTTCATAAAAGTGAAAAGAAACCTATAGAACCTGAAGAACAAATAAAAGTTGAATCTGCTGTTGCAATAGTTAAAGATCTTGTGACTGAAAATGTGGAGGATGGTCATATTATTTTCTCTGAAGATGCTTCTAATATTGTTTCACATCCTAATAAGTACAAGAAAGCTAGTGTTCCTATGTTATCTGTTAGAATTGGAGATCATTGTTATTATGGTTTATGTGATATTGGTGCAAGTATTAGTGCTATTCCTTATGAGCTTTACACGGAGATTATGCACGAAATTGGTTCTTGTGAACTTGAAGATATTGATATGGTTATTCGGCTGGCTAATAGAGAAACTATCTCTCCAATTGGTATCGTTCAAGATGTGGAAGTTTTATGTGGTAAGATTAAATATCCTGCTGACTTTTTTGTACTTGGTTCTGCTGCTAGTAAATATTGTCCTATCATTTTTGGTAGACCTTTTCTAAATACTTGTGGAGCTATTATAGATTGCAAGAAAGAGAAAATTTTGACTAAATTTGCTGGCGAATCTTATGAGTTTAACTTCTCTAAATTTACCAAAACCCCTTGTAAAGCTGATTTGCCTAATAATGATTTTAAAGTTGAACAGTGTGCATCTATTGCTCTTGCTCCTAATAATCCTTTGCAGCAACATTTGGAGAATAGTGAGAGTGAAGTTTTTAGGGAAGAAAGAGATGAGCTTGATGAAATTTTCCTTCGTCAACCTATTCTTAAGCATGATTTACCGGTAGAAGATCTGGGTACAACACCGCCACCAAAGGAAGATCCTGTCTTTGATTTAAAACCATTGCCTGATAATCTTAAATATGCTCATATTGATGATAAGAAAATATATCCTGTTATTATTAGTTCTAAGCTTTCAGAGTTTGAAGAAGAAAGGTTATTGGAAATATTGAAGAAACACCGAGGTGCTATTGGCTACACTCTTGATGACTTGAAGGGGATTTCTCCCTCTATTTGCCAACATGCCATTAATATGGAAGATGATGCGAAGCCTGTTGTTGAACCTCAGCGTCGTCTAATTCCTAAGATGAAGGATGTGGTAAGAAATGAGGTATTAAGACTTCTTGAAGCTGGTATTATATATCCTATTGCTGATAGTAGATGGGTTAGTCCTGTGCATTGTGTTCCTAAGAAAGGAGGAATGACTATTGTGCCTAATGATAATGATGAGCTCATACCTCAAAGAGTAGTTGTAGGGTATAGAATGTGCATTGATTATCGAAAAGTTAATAAAGTTACTAAGAAAGATCATTACCCTTTGCCTTTTATTGATCAAATGTTAGAAAGGTTGTCTAAGAATACTCACTTTTGCTTTCTTGATGGTTATTCTGGGTTTTCACAAATTGCTGTTAAAACTAAAGATCAAGAGAAAACCACTTTCACTTGTCCCTATGGAACTTATGCTTATAGACGTATGCCTTTTGGTTTATGTAATGCTCCTGCTACTTTTCAAAGATGCATGTCTGCTATTTTTCATGGCTTTTGCGAAAGTATTGTAGAGGTATTCATGGATGATTTTTCTGTCTATGGGAATTCTTTTGATAATTGCTTGCGGAACCTTGATAAAGTTTTGCAGAGATGTGAAGAAACTAACCTTGTTCTTAATTGGGAGAAATGCCACTTTATGGTTAATGAAGGAATTGTACTGGGACATAAAATTTCCGAGAGAGGTATTGAAGTTGATAGAGCTAAAGTTGAAGCAATTGAGAAGATGCCCTATCCTAGGGATGTTAAAGGTATTCGTAGTGTTCTTGGTCATGCTGGGTTTTATAGGAGGTTTATTAAAGACTTCTCCAAGATTTCAAAGCCTCTTACTAATCTTCTTCAAAAAGATGTACCTTTTGTTTTTGAAGATGATTGTAAGGAAGCTTTTGAAACTCTAAAGAAAGCCTTAACAACTGCTCCTATAGTTGAACCTCCTGATTGGAACTTACCATTTGAAATTATGTGTGATGCTAGTGATTTTGCTGTAGGCGCTGTTCTTGGACAGCGAGTAAATAAAAAATTGAATGTTATTCATTATGCTAGTAAAACCCTTGATGCTGCTCAAAGAAATTATGCTACTACTGAAAAAGAATTGTTAGCTGTAGTCTTTGCTTGTGATAAGTTTAGATCTTATATTGTTGATTCAAAAGTTACTATACATACTGATCATGCTGCAATCAGATACCTTATGCAAAAGAAAGATGCTAAGCCAAGGCTTATTAGATGGGTACTTCTGTTGCAAGAATTTGATTTACATATTGTAGATAGGAAAGGTGTTGATAATCCCGTTGCTGATAATTTGTCTAGATTGGAAAATATTGCTTATGATCCTGTTCCTGTTAATGATAGTTTTCCGAATGAACAATTGGCTGTAATAAAGGTAAGCTCGCGAGACAGTCCTTGGTATGCTGATTATGCTAACTTTATTGTTTCCAAGTACTTGCCTCCAACCTTTTCAGCCCAGCAAAGGAGGAAATTCTTTGATGACTTGAGGCATTATTTCTGGGATGACCCACACTTATATAAAGAAGGAGTGGATGGTATTCTGCGAAGATGTGTTCCCGAATATGAACAACAAGAGATATTGAGTAAATGTCATGGTAGTGCTTATGGAGGACATCACGCCGGAGATAGAACCGCGCAAAAGGTTCTACAATCAGGTTTTTATTGGCCGACTCTCTTCAAAGATGCACGGAAGTTTATCTTATCTTGTGATGAATGTCAAAGGGTTGGTAATATCTCTAGACGCAATGAAATGCCTATGAATTATACTCTTGTTATTGAACCGTTTGATTGTTGGGGATTTGACTTCATGGGACCTTTTCCCTCTTCAGAAGGTAACACTCATATACTTGTTGCTGTTGATTATGTTACTAAATGGGTGGAAGGCATACCTACAAAAAGTGCTGATGGTGAGACCTCTTTAAGAATGCTTTTAGATATTATTTTTCCTCGATTTGGAGTTCCTAGATATATTATGACTGATGGAGGTTCTCATTTTATTCATGGTGGTTTTAGGAAAACTCTTGCTAAATATGGTATTAATCATAGAATTGCTTCCGCTTATCATCCTCAAACTAGTGGGCAAGTAGAATTATCAAATAGAGAAATTAAATCTATCTTGCAAAAGACTGTTAATAAAACTAGGAAGAATTGGGCTAGTAAATTGAAGAAGCACTATGGGCTTATAGAACTGCTTATAAAAATCCCATGGGAATGTCACCTTATAAAATGGTTTATGGAAAAGCTTGTCATTTACCTTTAGAACTAGAGCACAAAGCTTATTGGGCTGTTAGAGAATTAAATAAAGATCCTAAACTAGCTGGTAATAAGAGGTTGCTGCAATTGAGTTCTCTAGATGAATGGAGAAGTGAAGCTTATGAAAATGCTAAACTCTTTAAAGAGAAAGTTAAAAAATGGCATGATAGAAGGATTATCAAGAGAGAATTTAATATTGGGGATAAAGTCCTATTGTATCGGTCTCGTCTCAGATTCTTTGCAGGGAAATTACTCTCGAAATGGGAAGGACCATATGTTGTTGAGGATGTGTATCGTTCAGGAGCAATTAAAATTAGCTCTCTCCAAGGCAATGCTACCCAAGTGGTGAATGGACAAAGACTCAAGCATTATATCTCAGGTGATTCTTACAATATAGAGGTTGATGTTATTCGAGTGGAAACACCGGAGGCTTTCATCAAAGGTCAAATTGACAGTCCGCCAGAACTCGACTTTGAATAGGTAACAGTACTGGTAATAAAAAGTTCGCAATTTACTTTCCGAACAATGTTTTTGGTATTTTTGGAAAATATGAAAAATTACGAGATCGAAACGGAGTGGAGGAGACGCACGAGGGCGTGCCCCCATAGGCCGGCGCGGGCCCCAGCCAGGCCGCGCCACCCTATGAGCTGGCCGCCTCGTCGCCTCTTTCCGACTCTGGTTCGACCTGGTACTTTCCTTATGACATAAAAATTCTTGCTATATAATCCCCCGGACCCCTGGAGGTCCGTATATCATTTTCTCGACGTGTTTTGTTTCGAGCTGTTTCTGCCAGGATTTGTTTTCAATCTAGGAGCACCATGGCCTCCAACAACAAGGGCAAGGGGCTTTCGGAGGAAGAAGTGAAAAGGGTGTCATCAAAACAAGAGCAACAAGCCGTTGGGAGTAAGCAAATCTTGGTGGGATCTGTTGACACTCGACGTTCTTTTTCTCATAACTTGCAGGGACTGTTACCACCTGCTCTTAGCCTCGACTCTTTCCCCGTGTTGGAAGAAGCTCTACGGACTACCGATGAGTTTTGTGATCAATACCGGGCTCTAAGAAGAGAAGTGGAGATACTCCAGGAGGAGAATTACCGACTCCGTAGAATGCTGGAATATTACTCGATTCTCGTCACAAGGTCGCCACCGCCAACTTCAGATAACAATGAATCTCTTCGAGTCTTAGTGCAGAATTGCCAAACTGAGAAACTGAAGCTGAAGGAGATCTGTAAGAAGCGCGGGAGGAATTCATCACCACCATCGCCGAAGGAGTAATTCATCATCGGTATTGGCATCCCCTTGGTTTGTTCCAAGCTTGGGGGAGTGCCGCGGTATCACATCATCACTATCTTTTACTTTTTACTGTCAAGTAGTGTCATATCATGAGTAGGGAAGTTATCATATAAGATGGGTTGCAGTGTGGAAGTATCTCTCCTTTAGTTGGTTGTCTATGTATCCCTTGGTGTGAGTTATCTTTATGGAATATTAATGAGAAGTTTTATCATTTACATATTGCACATCTTATTTTAGTTTGCAATCCTTATTATATGATTGATCTTGTTATTAGTATTGGTATCACTTTGGGAGCATTGAATAAATCTATTTGGTTTTGGCAAACTTAGCAGTGGTCAATAGCAACAACATTTTGAGGTTTAAGTAGAAGAGAGAAATACATGTAGTTGTTTCATTGTCTTCCTTTCTTGTTAGCTCATAGCTTATTATTCTGAAGTTAAATTTGTTTGTGCTTGCAAGAAAGATGCATGATTGTTTCTATCACATGTATACTTGTTTGTTTCCCTCGACTCTTATGCTTGCTAATTAACCTTGCTAGCCAAAGACTTGTACTGAGAGGGAATACTTCTCGTGCATCCAAACCTCAACCCAAACCTATGTCATTTGTGTCCACCATAACTACCTACTACATGGTATTTCCTGCCATTCCAAGTAAATACTTCGTGTGCTACCTTTAAACAATTCAAAATTTACTATCTCTTATTTGTGTCAATGTTTTATAGCTCATGAGGAAGTATGTGGTGTTTTATCTTTCAATCTTGTTGGGCAACTTTCACCAATGGACTAGTGGCTTCATCCGCTTATCCAATAATTTTGCAAAAAGAGCTGGCAATGGGATTCCCAGTCCCAAATTAATTAACCTAAATAGATACTCCTCCATGGTATGTGATTGATGGACGGCACCCGAAGGATTCGGTTAGCCATGGCTTGTGTAAGCAAAGGTTGGGGGGAGTGTCATCATAATAAAACTAAAATAAAAAGGTGCTCCTTCATGGTATGAGACTGTTGGCAGGCACCCGAGGATTCGGTTAGCCATGGTTTGTGAAAGAAAGGTTGGAAGGAGTGCCACACAAAAATAAAAATAAAATGGGAGCCGCTCTTTGAAGGTTTGTCTGGCAAGGGGGTTAGAGTACCCGCTACCAGTCGTTGACAACAACAAACACCTCTCAAAATGTTACTTTCATTCTCTTTATATGATTTCAAAACTGAAAAAGCTCTAGCACATGATTTAATCCCTGCTTCCCTCTGCGAAGGGCCTGCCTTTTACTTTATGTTGAGTCAGTAAACCTATTTCCCTCCATCTTAAGCAAGCATTTGAGTTGTTGTGATCAAACTAATATATTGTGATTTATCTCATCATGTCTTTTACTCTTCCTTGTTTAGTACAAGTTTTATCTGAATGAATATAGCTTTGAAAGTTATCAATGATCATGAGGAGATTATTATGATTGAGTATGCAAGTTGTGCCATATAAACTTTAACGTAAGAGCGCTGCTCGATAGATAAGTATAATCTGTTAACTGTTCTTTGACCAAGAACGAAGTTTGCCATCACCAACTATGATTTCTTATGCACCTTTATTTGTGATTACCTTATACTTGTTTCAAGTTGAATTATATGAGGAAGTTGTTTACTAGAATGTCTTGTGTGAATGAATATGATGCTTCTTGTCCGTATTTTATTTATCGACTCTTCACTCCATAAACATGTGGTCCTGTTTACCGAGTTCAGTTTCGCTTGGGGACAAGCGAAGTCTAAGCTTGGGGGGTTGATACGTCCAATTTGCATCACTATTTTATATCATAATTTGCTGTTATTCATTGATATATTTCATATTTGGGGATAATACTTATGTTATTTCATCTATTTTGCATGATTCATGATTATTGGAGGATCGCGCACCGGAATCAGGATTCTGCTGGAAAAAGCGCCGTCAGAATGCAATATTTCGGAAGATCAACAGTTGACGGAAATTATATGAAAAATCCTATTTTTCCAGATGACGAAGGGAGCCAGAAGGGGGAGCCGAGGGGACCCGAGGTGGGCCCACCTCATAGGCCGGCGCGGCCCAAGGCCTGGCCGCGCCGCCCTGTGAGGAGGGGGCCCACAGCCCCCTCTCGCCTCCTTTTCTTCGCGAACGTCTTCGTCCCGAAAACCTAAGCTCCAGGGGATAGGTCGCGAAGAGTCACAGCCGCCTCTGCGAGGCGGAGAACACCAGAGAGAAAAGAGCTCTCCGGCAGGCTGAGATCCGCCGGGGAAATTCCCTCCCGGAGGGGGAAATCGACGCCATCGCTACCGTCATCGAGCTGGACATCATCTCCATCACCATCATCATCATCTCCATCATCATCACCGCCGTCTCCACCGCTGCACCTCGTCACCGCTGTAACAATTTGGGTTTGATCTTGATTGTTTGATAGGGGAAACTCTCCCGGTGTTGATTTCTACTTGTTATTGATGCTATTGAGTGAAACCGTTGAACCAAGGTTTATGTTCAGATTGTTATTCATCATCATATCACCTCTGATCATGTTCCATATGATGTCTCGTGAGTAGTTCGTTTAGTTCTTGAGGACATGGGTGAAGTCTAAATGTTAGTAGTGAAGTATGGTTGAGTAATATTCAATGTTATGATATTTAAGTTCTGGTGTTATTCTTCTAGTGGTGTCGTGTGAACGTCGACTACACGACACTTCACCTTTATGGGCCTAGGGGAATGCATCTTGTACTCGTTTGCCAATTGCGGGGTTGCCGGAGTGACAGAAACCTAAATCCCCGTTGGTATATCGATGCAGGAGGGATAGCAGGATCTCAGAGTTTAAGGCTGTGGTTAGATTTATCTTAATTACTTTCTTGTAGTTGCGGATGCTTGCAAGGGGTATAATCACAAGTATGTATTAGTCCTAGGAAGGGCGGTACATTAGCATAGGTTCACCCACACAACACTTATCAAAACAATGAAGATTAATTAGCCGTATGTAGCGAAAGCACTAGACTAAAATCCCATGTGTCCTCGAGAACGTTTGGTCATTATAAGTAAACAAACCGGCTTGTCCTTTGTGCTAAAAAGGATTGGGCCACTCGCTGCAATTGTTACTCTCGCACTTTACTTACTCGTACTTTATTCATCTGCTACATCAAAAACCCCGGAATACTTGTCTGTGAGCATTTACAGTGAATCCTTCATCGAAACTGCTTGTCAACACCTTCTGCTCCTCGTTGGGATCGACATTCTTACTTATCGAAGATACTACGATACACCCCCTATACTTGTGGGTCATCAAGTGCCACACAAAAATAAAATAAAATGGGAGCCGCTCTTTGAAGGTTTGCCTGGCAAGGGGGTTAGAGTGCCCACTACCATTCGTTGACAACAAGAAACACCTCTCAAAACTTTACTTTTTATGCTCTCTATATGTTTTCAAAACCAAAGCTCTAGCACAAATATAGCAATCAATGCTTCCCTCTGCGAATGGCCTTTCTTTTACTTTTATGTTGAGTCAGTTCACCTATCTCTCTCCACCTCAAGAAGCAAACACTTGTGTGAACTGTGCATTGATTCCTACATACTTTCATATTGCACTTGTTATATTACTTTACATTGACAACTATCCATGAGATATACATGTTACAAGTTGAAAGCAACCGCTGAAACTTAATCTTCCTTTATGTTGCTTCAATACCTTTACTTTGAATTATTGCTTTATGAGTTAACTCTTATGCAAGACTTATTGATGCTTGTCTTGAAGTACTATTCATGAAAAGTCTTTGCTATATGATTTATTTGTTTACTCATGTCATTTACATTGTTTTGATCGCTGCATTCATTACATATGCTTACAATAGTATGATCAAGGTTATGATGGCACGTCACTCCAGAAATTATCTTTGTTATCGTTTACCTGCTCGGGACGAGCAGAAACTAAGCTTGGGGATGTTGATACGTCTCCGACGTATCGATAATTTCTTATGTTCCATGCCACATTATTGATGATATCTACATGTTTTATGCATACTTTATGCCATATTTATGCATTTTCCGGCACTAACCTATTAACGAGATGCCGAAGAGCCAGTTGCTATTTTCTGCTATTTTTGGTTTCAGAAATCCTAGTAAGGAAATATTCTCGGAATTGGACGAAATCAACGCCCAGGGGCCTATTTTCACACGAAGCTTCCAGAAGACCGAAGATGATACGAAGTGGGTCCACGAGCTGGCGACACACTAGGGCGGCGCGGCCCAAGCCTTGGCCGCGCTGGCCTAGTGTGTGGGGCCCTCGTGTGGCCCCCTGACCTATCTCCTCCGCCTACTTATAGCCTTCGTCGCGAAAACCCCAGTACCGAGAGCCACGATACGGAAAACCTTCCAGAGACGCTGCCGCCGCCAATCCCATCTCGGGGGATTCAGGAGATCGCCTCCGGCACCCTGCCGAAGAGGGGAATCATCTCCCGGAGGACTCTTCACCGCCATGGTCGCCTCCGGAGTGATGAGTGAGTAGTTCAACCCTGGACTATGGGTCCATAGCAGTAGCTAGATGGTCGTCTTCTCCTAATTATGCTTCATTGTCGGATCTTGTGAGCTGCCTAACATGATCAAGATCATCTATCTGTAATGCTATATGTTGTGTTTGTTGGGATCCGATGGATAGAGAATACTATGCTATGTTGATTATCAATCTATTACCTATGTGTTGTTTATGATCTTGCATGCTCTCCGTTATTAGTAGAGGCTCTGGCCAAGTTTTTACTCTTAACTCCAAGAGGGAGTATTTATGCTCGATAGTGGGTTCATGCCTCCATTAAATCTGGGATAGTGACAGAAAGTTCTAAGGTTGTGGATGTGCTGTTGCCACTAGGGATAAAACATCGATGCTATGTCCGAGGATGTAGTTATTGATTACATTACGCACCATACTTAATGCAATTGTCTGTTGTTTGCAACTTAATACTGGAAGGGTTTCGGATGATAACCTGAAGGTGGACTTTTTAGGCATAGATGCATGCTGGATAGCGGTCTATGTACTTTGTCGTAATGCCCAATTAAATCTCACAATATTCATCATATCATGTATGTGCATTGTCATGCCCTCTCTATTTGTCAATTGCCCAACTGTAATTTGTTCACCCAACATGCTATTTATCTTATGGGAGAGACACCTCTAGTGAACTGTGGACCCCGGTCCATTCTTTTAATCGAATACACCCATCGCAATACTTGTTCTACTGTTCTCTGCAAACAATCATCATCCACACTATATATCTAATCCTTTGTTACAGCAAGCCGGTGAGATTGACAACCTCACTGTTTCGTTGGGGCAAAGTACTTTGGTTGTGTTGTGCAGGTTCCACGTTGGCGCCGGAATCCCTGGTGTTGCGCCGCACTACATCTCGCCGCCATCAACCTTCAACGTGCTTTTTGGCTCCTACTGGTTCGATAAACCTTGGTTTCTTACTAAGGGAAAACTTGCCGCTGTACGCATCACACCTTCCTCTTGGGGTTCCCAACGGACGCGTGCTGTACGCGTATCAGTGTCCCACCTCGCCCAGGTGGTGGTGCTCCACTCCGTCCTCCAGGTGGAGGTGCCCCATCTCGGCCGCAGGGAGGCGGTGCCTACAACCGCGGTGGGATGATGGGTAGGCCAAACGGCGCCCTGAATCAGGTGCGTCGACAAGGGGCGGGTGGCTCCCAGGCTCCACCACCACCACCCCTGCCACGGGCTATACAAGTACTGAATACTGTTGCACCAATACAGCCGATGGAAGATAGGTATAGGAATGTTGTCTGCTACAACTGCGGAGAGCCGGGGCACTATGTTGGTAATTGTATCAAGGAGAAGGTCTGCTTCATGTGTGGAATTCCAGGAGATCATACGAATAACTGTGGACTGTGGGGCAAGCCAATCCCAATGGCGGATTATGTCGGGAGTGCGAACAACGGTCTCGATTTTTTCCATGTTAATGTGGTGGAGAGAAGTGCCTTATAATGGCTCAACCTGAAAAATTGTGGGATAATTCAAGTCACTCAGGGGAAGATATCGCTGCAGGAGTTGGAGGTGAAGATGTGTGAGGCATGGGACTCAAAGTGGCCATGGCAGGTGCGACATCTAGAGGAGAAGAAATATCTGGTAAGATTCCCACCACACAAGAAGATCAGTGATCTGGTGGATATTCCGTCCATCAATCTTAAGGAAGGGAATGATATGGAGCGAGTGACAGTCAAAATCATAGGATGGGAAGGCAATATACCTGACGTTGGGGAGCTGAAAACCTGTTGGGTCCAGACAAGTGGGATTCCTTCTAAATGGGTTTCCTGGGAGATGATTGCTCAAATTGCGAAGACCTTGGGGCTGCTCCTGGATGTTGACTGGGGAAGAATTTTCAAGTCCTTTATGAAGTTGTGAGAGTGCAGTTAGCCGTGAAAGACATACACAAGATTCCAGAAGAAAGGATATATGTAATGAAGAAAAAATTCTACTGGGTGATTTTGGAGGTGGAGAAAGCAGCTGGAGACGGAGGAAATGATAATGACAATGATGACAATGACCCTGATGGTGAGGACCCAGGTTGTGAAGATGAACAAGAAGGTTTTGATGAGTTAGAGGATGTGAATGAAGGAGGTGGAGATGATTCACACCCTCAGACTCCAGGAGTGCAATTTGGATCGATTGGCAAAGATGACAAGAGACATGGGTCCAAAAGTTGTCCAGTGATAATTAATGTACCTGAGTCAAACAGTTTCCAACCTCTGGTGGACTTTGGCCTGGTGTATGATGACGAGATGGTAGATGCTGTGATTATGGATGGGGTAACTGCTGGAATGAATGAGGTGAAGATCACTGAAGCTGCAAGCAAGGAAGAAGCTCCAAAAGTTGTGATGCCGATGATAACAAGACAAGTGGATGATGCAAGAGACATGGATTCAATGAACCAAGATGAAGTTGAGGTTGCTGAGAAGAAGAACGGAGAGGCTATGACACGCTGGGATGAAAACCAACCAACCCCTATGGAAGCGAAGTTGCTGATGGCCAAGAAAACTAAGAGAAATAAGTGGGAACCTGTACTGCCAGTGAGACAAAGTGAGAGAATCAGTAGAGATGGCAAGTCGGTGTTGGAGAGGGCTACCTCTCGACTGGAGATCAAGAACCTGGAAAAACCAGCTGGTAAAACTTCAAAACTACTTAAACATTCCTTTGCTAGTATACCTGCTTCTACTTTAGTAGGGAAGGAAAATTTGATTAATGTTTCCTTGGGGGAGTGATAATTGCATTAGCAGTAATACAGATAAAATGAAAATGCTAGAGGCAAAAAGGATGGAAATGCTTAGAGATGAACAACCAGATATCTTTTTACCAACTGACATTGATTATACGTTAGAGGATGCCATGGAAGATAATTTAAAAGGAAAAGATAAGTATATTGATAATGAGGAGGATAGTATGGCAGATGATGAAAATTTTGACTTGTCTGAATCTTCTTATAGATTTAGGAAGCGAGGTAGGAAAAACAATTATAATTTTTTTATGATGATGATGTTTAATGCGGAGATTTGGAATGTAAGAGGCCTAAATGCTGATGGTAAGATTAC
Source organism: Lolium perenne (assembly GCF_019359855.2). Lineage (NCBI taxonomy): Eukaryota > Viridiplantae > Streptophyta > Magnoliopsida > Poales > Poaceae > Lolium > Lolium perenne. The sequence goes on from NC_067244.2 coordinate 50,591,381, forward strand.
TACGGTAAGTGATATGTTGAAAAAGTATTGTCCTGATACCATTGCCTTGTCAGAGACAAAGAAAGAGGACTTTAGTCCAGGCTGTCTTAAATCGTTAGCCAATTTCCATGATTTTGAGTGGAATTGGCTTCGAGCAATTGGTACGGCTGGGGGTATTTTGGTAGGTATTAACCTAGAGAAGTTTGAGATTTTATCCTGGTACAAAAAGAAATATTGCGTGATGGTTTCATTGAAAAATGAAACAGACATATTTATTTGGAACTTTGTTGTTGTGTATGGAATGGCGTATGAGGAGCATAAACAGGAGTTCTTAGATGAACTATCATCTCTGACAATAATCTTCCCATTGTTTTTGGAGGTGATTTTAACCTGGTAAGGAAATCTAAAGATAAAAATAATGGAGCCATAAATTTTGAATGGACTAACAAATTCAATGGCTGGATTAATGCAGCAGGGTTAATGGAGCTGCAAACCTCTAAGAGGTTTGCATGGTCAAACAATCTGGCCTATTATGGCTAGCTTAGATAGAATTTTGGTCTCAACTTGTTGGGAGGCGAATTTCCTACGACTTCAGTAGTGGCTTTAGCCAGGCCTGGAAGTAACCACACTCCTTTGTTGTTGAGTGTTGGGGATAAAGTGTTTAGTAATAGACCTTTTAGATTTGAAAAATGGTGGCCAGAGATCGATGGCTTTGCTGATTTGGTTAGTAAATCTTGGAGCCAGCCTTGTCCGGGTACCAAAGCCATTGATGTGTGGCAATATAAACAGAGAAGATTAAGGAACATCTTAGAGAGAGGAGTATAAATATTAATGCTGAACAAAAAAAGAAAAAGCAATCCTTAATCGCAGAGTATAATTGTTTGGATATAATGTCTGAAACTCTGTGTCTAAAGAAGAGCATAGCAGAATGAAGCACATTAGTGCCGAGTTAAATAAAATAGGGTATATGGAGGAGATTAGTGCAAGACAAAGGACTAGAGAGAGAGATATCCTGGAAGGTGATAGAAATATAGCTTATTTTCACGCAGTTGCCAACCAAAGAAGAAGGAAGAAGAAAATTGCAGTGTTGCAAGGCGAGGATGGGGTTGAGGTGGTCTCAAACAAGGATATACTAAAAATTGCAGTTGATTTTTACAAAAACCTTTTTGGTAAAGAATATAAGATGGACATTACATTGGATAATTCCTTTTGGGATTCTAATGAGTTGGTTACGGAGGAAGAAAATAAGTTGCTGGATCAACCTTTCTCTGAAGAGGAAATCAAGGAGGCTATCTTTGGATCTTATGCCGAAGGAGCTCCGGGGTCGGATGGTTTTCCTTTTTTGTTTTATCAAAAAATTTGGGAGCTGGTTAAAGGGGATCTGATCAATCTCTTTAGAGATTTTGAGAAAAATAAGGCGTACCTATTTAGGATTAATACCTCTTTAAAAATATAGGCCCATTGCACTGACTAACTGCCAAAGCCTGTACTAACAGGCTAGGGAGGATAGCAAATCGTCTTATCTCGCCTAATCAAACAACCTGTATTAAAGGGCGGTACATTCTGGAAAGCATGGTTACGGCGCATGAAATTATTCATGACGTACATAGCAAAAAAGAGCAAGGCATAGTGCTAAAACTCGACGACGAGAAAGCTTACGATAGAGTTGACTTGACTGGACTTTTTTTGGATCTGATGCGAAGAGGCTTTAGCCCCCAATGGTGTGATAAGATTAGACACCTGGTTCAAGGAGGCTCGGTGGGAGTTCGCATTAACGATTGTGAAAGTGATTACTTCCTGACGGGTAAAGGGCTCAAACAGGGGATCCTTTGTTGCCGTTACTTTTTAACTTTGTGGCTGACGTGTTTACACGGATGTTAGTTAAAGCTGCTCAGCAAAAAATGATTTCTGGTTTGTTACAAAGGTATAGAGATGGAGGGGTATTCAGTCTGCAGTACGCGGATGATATCCTTATTTTCATTAAAAATGATGTGAGGCAAGCACAGAACTAAAAGTGGTTACTTTCTATCTTTGAGAACTTATCGGGGATGCGAATTAATTTTAATAAGAGTGACCTGCTACCTATTAATGTTCCAATAGAGGAAGTGAATGTGTTAGCCCAAGTTTTTGGGTGCAAAGTATCTGGGTGTGCCACTACATTTCGGTAAACTTCGTAAACAAGATCTGCAACCCCTGATTGATAGTATTATTAAACGTAATGCCGGATGAAGAGGGAGACTTTTGAATCATGCTAGTAGACTGGTGCTAATCAGGTCGTGCTTAGCAAGTATACCTATCTACCTTCTATCGGTTCTGAAGTTTCCGAAGTGGGCGGTAACAGCTATTAACTCACAGATGGCCCATTTCTTGTGGGATAACTATAAAGGACACCATAAGTATCACCTAGCGCATTGGGATCTGGTTATTATGAAACAAGAGTTTGGAGCGATGGGAATTGCAAATATTAGGGACCTGAATATTTCCTTGCTTTTTTCTTGGGTGAAAAGGTTTAATTTAGATGACCATAAGCTTTGGAAAGGCATTATCCAGTACAAGTATAAAACACAACATCCGAACTTATTTGCTTGTAAAGACATGCATGCCTCTCCTTTTTTGGAAAGGGGTTCTGTGGGCGTTCGCAACTGTGAACTTTGGATATCAGTGGATGGTTGGTAATGGTCAAAATATTAAGTTTTGGGAGGACCAGTGTTTTGGTGGCACTAGCGTAGCTATACACTTCTGGGAGCTTTACATTATATGTAATGAACAAACGAAAACCACTAAAGAAATCTGGGATGGGAATGATCTCAGATTATCTTTCAGGAGATGTATTGATGACAAGTTATTGATGCAATGGGAAGAGCTAAAGGCAGTAGTCCAGCTGCAGCTGATGGATGAACCAGACCAAATGGTTTGGAAACTAAGTTCTACATGAGTTTACTCCTCGCAGTCCTTATATGTTGTAGTGAATTTTAGAGGAATAAAACAGGTTTTTGTTCCGGCTGTTTGGAAACTAAATATACCCCCTAGGGTCCAGGTTTTCTTATGGCTAGTTTCTCATAACAAAATTCTTACTAGAGACAATTTGACAAAAAGACAGGCAGTTCAGGACACCAGATGCCCTTTTTGTAGTGAACCTGAGAGCATGTGCCATCTTTTCTTTGAATGTGATGTGGCTAGAGATGTTTGGTCTTGTATTTCTAGTTTGGTTAAAAGAGATATGGGAGGAAATTATGAACATGTGGCTAGACTTTGGATTAGTAATGAGAGTAATTGTGCTTTGAATATTATTTCTTCTGCTGTCATTTGGAATTTGTGGAAGATGAGAAATGAACTACATTTTGGAAGGCTAACACGGACTGGTTTTCAGGTAATCTGGAAGAGAATTGCCAGGCTTCTCAGGAAATGGATGCCGCTATGCAAGGAGGGTTGGCAGCCAACCATTGGGAGCTGGTGCGAGGAGCTGGAGAAGAAGGCTTTGGAGATGCCTCGGATCGGCTGGCGTTAAAGAAAAGGAAGATTGTGATGAAGATGACCTGGCCGGGGACGCCGGAGGCGCGTGGAGACATTAGAGTGAAGCTGTGAGAATGAAGGAAAAAAAGAAAGCAAAAAGAAAAGAGTTTCTGGCCATCCTCCTGTTTGCATCTGTTGGAAGTTGATAAGAACTGTGTTTTGGTAGCTTTCGTATCTTTCCTGTGGAAATGTCAAAACCTGGACATGTTTTAGGGTTTGCTTGGTGTTAGTGGTAGGAAGTTAGCCTCTTGAGAGGTGTGAGAGGGTCTAGTTTTGGAACAGCAAACTCAATATGGAAAATCTGACATTTGTAAGTTCCGTTTCAGATGAAATGGAACTGGGCATGATGCCTGTGATCTAAAAAGACAGATAATAAAGAATAGATAACTAGGGTTTTTCTTTGAGCACATTTCATTTCCATAGATAGCCCAACGATGGGGGGCCCATATAGCCAGTTTGGTAGTTCCGTTATTACACACAGATAACAGTAAAACGGTGAATAATAGTACATATCCTTGTCGGATGGTAAACAGTGACCTCATGTGTTGTTCCATCCAGACCGTTGGTTCCGATGAGAGAAGGAGGACCGTCGGATCTTCATAACCTGGCGAAGCCTTAACTTGTGTCTTGGTCATTCCTGGCGTCAGGAGCAGAGGAGCTGACAATGCCCCCTCCTTAAGGCATCACTTTTCCTTAAGTGTTGTTCTCAGGAAACCACAGTATGATGGTGGCCTTGTAGAAGTCCGGGAGCATTGTTTTGATGAAGGTATAAGTCTTCAGGAGCAAGGTTAGCCCACACAATCAACCATTGCGTCATTAAGAATTTGGCACGAGGTAGAAATCTTGTCTCGAGCACCTGGATGGGCTCTGTCTTGATTTTACCATCATCACCAACCAAAGGCAGGCCGGATTGAGGAATCGCATGTGATCCTAGGTGCTTTTTCACTTGACTCAAATGGAATACTAGGTGAATTTTCACTCCATCTAGCAGTTGTAGTTTGTAAACCAGGTTTCCAATTTTCTACAATACTCTGAACGGACCATAGTATTTGCTAGATAACTTCATGGATTGGCGTATACCAAATGCAGCCATCCTTTAAGGGGCCATTTTAATGTAAACCATGTCACCCTCATTGAGTTGTAATTCAGTGCGCTTCCTATCAGCATATTTCTTCATACGAGCTTGTGCTTGTGCCAAATTGGCTTTGAGTTTGATCAACATCTGTTGCTTCTCTTCCAGAAAATCATTTTCTTCAGTATCAACATGACCTGGGATGGCTATCTCATTTACCATTGGTGGGACAAAACCATATAGTGCCTGGAAAGGATAACACTTCAATGATGTGTGATATGTGGTATTTACACCTGGGCAAAGTTCGGGCCGGGCCGGGCTTAAAAAAGCCCGCCAGTAAAAAGTTAAGCCCAAACCTGGCCCGAACGAGCAAAAAGTCCCTCCCAGCCCGACCAGGATATAAATGCGCAAAGATGAAGGCCCGGGCCCAGCCCAACGTTTAGTCTCAGATTTCAGGCCCGAGCCCGGCCCGAAGTGCAAGCCCGACCCGGCCCGGGATTTTCGGGCCGGGGTTGGGCTAGGGTCGGGCCGAGCTGCCCATGCCAAGCTGTAGTGGTATTGTACCACCATTCCGCCAAAGATAGCCACCAAGCCCATTTGTGCGGTTCTTGGAATACCATGCATATGAGGTAAGACTTGAGACATTGATTTACCTGCTCTGTCTATCCATCCGTTTGCAGATGGTATGCCGTACTTAGCTTTAGTTTGACGTTGAGGGATTTGAACACACCTTGCGAGAGGTTGCTAGTGAAAATCGTGTCACAGTTAGTGACTACACTTATGGGAGGGCCATGTAGTTTGAATATGTTGTCAATGAATGCTTGAGCGACACTCTACGCTGTGTATGGATGTGGAAGAGCTCTGAAGTGTGCTGTCTTGGTTAGTCTGTCAACTACCACAAGAATAACTTTTTTCCTAGGGATTTTGGCAAACCTTCTAGAAAATCCATTGTAATGTGCTGCCGGGCCAGGTCTGGTGTATCAAGGGGCTCCAGCAAGCCTGGATAAGAATAAAGTTCAGCTTTAGATCGTTGGCAGATGGCAAATTCAGTGACATATTTTTCTACGGCCTTCTTCATGCCTGGCCAGTAAAATAGCCGTTTGAGTCTATGGTAGGTAGCCACTATACCAGAATGTCCTCCTATAGCTGATGCATGCATTGAGTGTAAGATCTGTTGCTTGAGGTTGTCATCTAAGCCGATGAATAGGAGCCCTTTGTACCTCAATATGCGTGCTTGTGTCATATTGGGTTTTGTTGTAGGAGTGAGTGTCAGCTTTTGTAGCAATCCGTGACAGTAAGCATCATTTATATATGTTACTGGTTTCGACAGAAACAGTCCAAGATGGGTTGATGACTGTAATTGCTTGCAATTCTGAATCTCTTCTACTAAGATCATCTGCTGCTATATTCTCTTTACCCTGCTTGTATTCAATGGCATAATTGAAATCCAAAAGTTTTACCAGGAGTTTGTGTTGGATACCTTCCACTGCTTTTTGTTCAGTGATGGATTTCAAGCTTTTTTTGGTCTGTGTTGACTAGCAAGTCGCTATCTAGTAAATAGTGTCTCCACTGTTTGAGTGTGTCCAGACTCCAGAATGGCCAGTGCATCTTTATCATAGGTGGACACAGAGTGACTGATTTTACTGAAGTAAGCCAGAGGTCGACCTTGTTGCATTAATATGGCGCCAATTCTGTTTCCACTAGCATCTTTTTCTAAGGTAAACGGCAAAGAGAAATTTGTTAGAGCCATGTCAGGTGACATTCTTTCAATATATTGAATGTTGTTGTTTGTGCTTCTGTCCAATTGAAGGAGTTTTTCTTTAAGAGGTCATGTAGAGGGCGACAGATAATTCCATAGTTCTTCACAAACCTTCTATAGTAGCCTGTGAGCCCCAAGAAGCTTCTCGACAGGGTGATAGTTGTTGGTAGTGGCTCTCACTGCACTTATTTTTTTGGGGTCTATGGTAACGCCCTTCTCTGAAATTACATGACCCAGATATTCCACTTGATTGGTGCCAAAGACACACTTTCTCTTTTTGGCAAACAATTTGTTCTATCGTAGCACTTGCAAGATTGTTCTCAGGTGCTGAATGTGCTCAGGCTTGGACTTGCTGTAGATAAGGATATCTTCAAAGAATACTAGCATGCACTTCCTCATGTGGTCTTGGAATATATTGTTCATCAGGGCTTAGAAAGTTGCAGGTGCATTTGTGATCCCAAACAACATTACTAGATATTCAAAATGTCCAAATATGTGCGAAATTCTGTTTTGTGGATGTCTTGCTTTTGCATCCTGACTTGATGATAACCTGACCGTAGGTCCAGCTTCGTGAAGAATTTGGCTCCACTAAGTTCATCCAGTAAATCTTTGATTACTGGTATAGGAACTTGTCTTTTATAGTTTGTTGGTTGAGTCTCCAAGACCCATTTTTATTTCTCACTAGAATTGCTGGTGAGGCATAAGGGCTTTTGCTGTGTTGGATGACTCAAGTTTCCTGTAATTTTTTGATTTTTTTTTTCATCTCAGTTTTCTGTTTGTGTGGCACTCTGTATGGACAGGTTCTTGGTGGAAGTGAACCCTCTTTTAATAGTATTGAGTGATCACATTCCCTTTCTGGAGGAAACTCGGTTGGTTAATTGAAAATGTCACTGAATTCATCGAGAAGAGACGCAATATCTAGATCAGCAGCTACGGCAGATGACTCTTCTACTAACAGTTGATAACCTGGGATGGGCAGAATATGATGGATGTTGTATTGAGCTTCATGTGTGAGTGTATATAGGAGTACAAGGCCTGGGAGACAAGAAGCCTGCGTAGAGATAAGGTAGGAGATGGATAACAAATCATATACAAATCCCCTCATATCTCTACATGCCTAATATATCTGTAACACTCCCCCGCAGTCGTAGCCGTACTGACATGAACAACAGTAGCGCCTCAGAATGGAGAGAACTCGTAGGTACAAACCAACGGGCTGACCCCCCTCCCCCGCGTAGTCGTAGCAGGAGCGTCGTGGACAATGTTGTGTCGCGGATGCTTGGACTATAGAGGAAGCCGATGAAGTGATCATGACGTCGTAGCCCTTTGTGCCGGTGTCGAGGTCATAGTGTGCCGAGAGCGTGGGTGCTGCTACCTTGGTTCCGCGCGAGGGGATGCCGTGGTCAATATCGTGGTCGGGTTTGCCCGTGTCGAGATAGCCGCAGATGAAGCCACGGGTGCAGGGAATCGCCATGGAGTCATGGGCGCACGGGGGTACTAGTTCCAAAGACGGGGACTTGATCGATCAAGGTAGTCGTCGAAGAGGGTGTCGATGTCGAAGACGATCTTGTCAAAACCGACATATGTGAGGCACCACACCATGTTTGCCAAGGCCGGGGACACGTCGGGGACGAAGGCACACATCTGTGTTGCCAGCACCCAGCATGCGTAGAATGGGACCAGTACAAACTTCATGTCATGTCAGGTAGACTAGACTAGCAAAGAAGGCCACTAGGATGTTGCGAGTAGTAGAGTTGCGAAGATGGAGAGGTGTCGATGCAATCTGTGTTTGTCAGAGTAGACGAGCAGGTGTAGTCGAGGATGAGGTGATGACATTGGCGGCAAAGTTTTAATGGACGGAGACGATGTTGTAGTCGGCGGAACCTGCGATAGCCTAGGGTGGCCGTGTAGGTTACCTGAGGCGCAGTGGTGGTACTCAAAGTATGCAAAGAAGATCATACCTGCATGATGAAGAATATGCACGGATGTGGCGACCCACGTCGATGGGCCAGTGCGGTAGTAGCTTGGGACGTCTGTGCGCGAGGACGGCGAAGATGACCGCGTGCAACAATGCTACTGCCTGATGGGCGGCATTACCTGCAAGGTGCAGTCGGTACGCCGGCTGGAGGCTACCTGCGCGTACACGCTTCGGAAGGCCCGTTGGCAACTAGTAGCGCAGACGGGCGGCGGCACTGCGGCCAAAGGGGCGACGCAGCGGCAACGCGCACGCTGGGGACGTGCTTTGCGGTTTGGGGAAGTTACATATAGCTAGCTTAGCAATTCCGAAATAAGAAAGAAGAATGAAACGAAAATTAGGCAAATTCTTGAGTTTTTTCACCATATCACATATCATCATCGTAGTCAGCCTCAGCAAGGATGTCATCATCGTCATCACTGCTGGCTCCGTCGCTGTCCTCGTAGATAGCATCCTCCCGCAGCTGCGGGGACATGCGCTGCCCTGCGATCTCGCTTCTTCCGATGATATCACGGTTGCTGAGCGAAAACGTGCCGCGCGCCGCCTCCTCGAATTCCTTTTCCCGCCCGTGGAACTCCGCCGACGCCGGGTGTATGATCTTGCCCCCTTCCTCCTCGCAGTGCATGCACCTCACCAGAGAAGCGCGCGGCGGCGGCATGTCCACTAGGCGGCGCAGCGTCGCCGGCCCCTTCTTGCTGCACTCGGCGAAGAAGAGCGCCGGCGGGCCAGATTGTTGCCTTCTCGCAAGGAAGTTGACGTGGTATACCACGTCTTCGGTTTCAGGCATGAAGCCGGGGCCGATGATGCACTCGCTCACGCCGCAGATCACGTGGAGCTCATACCCGTCGCCGTCGTCCTGTTCGGCCAACGCGGCCTTCACCAGCGATAATATCAGTCCCTCATGAGTTCTGAACCGCCGCCTCCGCAGCCTTATGATGGCCCAGTAAAGCTTCGTCCCCCGCCTGGGAGGGACCGGCTGCGGCGCGGGCACCGGAGACAGCTGCTCGGCGAGGCGGACGATGTTCTCCGAGGTGATCAGCTCATGTGGTGCCGGGAGCAGGGCCACCGCGTCCTCGAAACCGGAGTCGAGGAAAGCCGCCTGCTCGGTCGCGTACGGGTGCCACGCCGCGGTGGCTGCGGCCTCATAGGCCTCTCGTGTGCTGCTGCACGGACGGTGGCCCCGGCGCTCCGCGTCCCGCGCGGCGGCGTGGAGGTCGGCATCAGCATCCAGGAGGCGCCGGATGGCGTCGTGCTCTGAGAGCCCGTCGCCGTAGCGGGTGCAGAGGAAGGAGACCAGGCCGCACAGCGAGCGGCACGCGACGCGCCCCAGGACGCTGGTGGTGAGCACGTCGAGCTCCAGCTGGTCGCGCCGCGTCGGGAACATGGTGTCGTACCAGACGGTGTTGAGGACGACGTTAGACCCTGGGTCCGAGCACGGGCCGTAGCAGCTTCCGGCGGCGAGCAGGGCGCGGTGGTAGCGGCAGCGCAGCTCGCTCCGCGGCAGCCTGGCGAGCACCTGCAAATACAGCCGGTGGATCTTGTCGATGAGCGCGCGTCGCAGAGACCTTGTGTGGTGGTAGAGCGGCACGTCGTCGTCGCTCCCCGTGATGTCCTGCTGCCGATAAGCCGCGAGTTCCCACGCCCTCCCCATGTCAATGTCACCGGCGGCACCGTCCGCCAGCCCACGGAGAAGAGCAGCTGTCGGGGTCGTTGCGGCGAGCAATGTGACGGCATGGTCCAGGCAGGGAGAGAGCGCGAGCCACGCGTCGACGAGGCTGTCGGGGTCGGGGTGCGCGGCGGCCATGGCGGCGCACTTAAGGGCCGTCCTGACCATGGACTCGACATGTCCCGACGTGGTCTCCATGGCGCGGTCCTTGAGAATGATGCACGCCGCGCCGAGGAGGTCAGCGCCGGCGAGGCGAAGGAAGTGCACGGCTTCCCAATCGGCGAGGCCGGGGAAGAAAGTGGTGAGGAAGACGACCATGCCATCCAGAGACCGGCGCTCGAGGTCGTCCGCCGCCTTATCGCCGGAACTGACCAGCGTGATGTTTATAGCGAGGCTGGAGACGGAGTCGAGAAGGCCGAGGCAGTATCCGGTGGCCTCAGCGGGCAGGCGGTGCTGCGTGCGCGCCGCCTCGTAGCAGTCGTGGATGACGGCGAGAAGCTGCGACCTTTCTTGCTTCACCACGTCGCGCCCGGGGAAGTCCCGTGACCGCGGCCCGAAGACGCGGCGACGGTCCTCCATTGATCGTCTCGTCTGCTAAGCTAGGGTTGTTCCAGATTTCCAATGCAGGGCGGGTTTCGATCGCAGGTAACGTACGTCGACCGTACGTGAAGCAATTTGGATTCCAATACGAATACAGATCGACTTATCGTGTACCACTCGAATTTGTGACCTCTCAGAATAAACATCGACCTTGAATTTTGACACTCAGTTTAAAATCCAATTATTTTTGGAAGAAAAGAAAAGTCAGTATCACTAAGGAAAAAACGGCAATTGCCGTGTTGCCAGATCTCTGCGTGTACTCTACAGATGGAACACGGCAATTGTAAGCTCTGCCATGTGCAGCGTAAAAAGGACACGACAAAGAAATAACACACGACAAAAATTGAAACAGGAACAAGGCAAAAAAAAAAAAGCATGGTAAAGATCCAAAAAAGAACACGCCAAAAAAAGGAACACGGCAAAGGCCCTTCTCCCGCGCAGCCCCCCCCCCTCCCGCCAACTTTTCCCGCGCGAAGGAGCATGTCCGCAACATTTTGGCGCGAAACCTTCGCCGTGTGCAAAACAGCCAGGAACACGGCAAAGGTAGCTTTGTCGTGTACTTTGGCTTGGAACACGACAAAGATAGCTTGATACGGGCTGAGCCCGTGTGGGTTGCCCGATCTCACGAATTCGACTAAGAACACGAGTGAGTGAGGGATGAACACAAGGACACGATGAACACACGCACAAATAACCGATGCAATCCGGTTTAATCTCGAAGGACCGAACAACCGTCCCGATAGAAGTACTCAAGGAAAAGACACAAGGTAAAATTACCGAGTACAAGATCAGTATCCAATCGGTAGAGTTCCAAAGAGGGAAAGAGTGTAAATAGATAAAATTGCAAAGGCAAAAGATCCAAAACACTAGAATCACTAGAATGGAAGAAACCAATCACATAGAGAGTGCCTTGATACAATAGACTGGAAATATAAGGAGGGGGTTTACCTAATCCACAAAGGCCGGGATAGTAGAGGCATAAGCCAAGTTCATCTAAACATTATCTCTCTTTCATGAAGGTGGGGGTAGGTGCATATTTATAGGTAGGGGACCGAAGGGGTAAGTTACAAACCAAAGGCTGAAATCTGTGCGTTGGCTTCGTCTGGCCGGAAGTTCCGGACCTTGGGGGTGGAAGTTCCGGCCACCCGGTAGTACCGATCGGTGAGGGCGGTAGTACCGGCCTGGAGCGTCCAGCTCCTTTTCTTCCTTCTCTTCGGTGAAATCGGCCTTGCATCGTCCGCAGTAGTACCGTCCGTGATGGGCAGTAGTACCGGCCTGGAGTGTCCAGCTCCTCTTCCTCCTTCTCTTCCTTGCTTCTGTGACATCGGCCTTGTGTCCTCGGGTCTCCATGCCAACCTCCCTTTCCTTCGTACTTGTCATCGAGTTCCTATCATCAAGATTTGACAGAGTATGAAGTAGTATATCATTCCAAATAGGCGAATGTAGGCATGCATAAAGGAGAAGATTCACCTTTGTGTGCCGTCTTGGCGATAAAGCACATAATGCGGTGAAGACCGAAAGTTGCCCCGTATCATAGCTTTGCCGTGTGCAAATTGAAAAAGAACACAACAAAGGTACATATCTCTCTTCTTTCCAGTTGTTTCTTTCCCGCCATTTCTTTCCCGCTATTTCAGCACTCGTCCTCCCTATATATACCAATGTCTCGGGCAGTTCTCCTCCACAGCCACCAACGCTTCTCCCTCTAGCACTGGCCCCAACAATTATCCTCCAAACACCACCTGCGAAAACTCCATCCTCTGCAGCCGTTAAGATGGCTCCTCGTCGCTGTACCAACCATAGCAACACATGCTTCATAGGCGTTCGTTTGCGGCCTGGGGGCCGTTTCACGGCTGAAATTTCCGCTGTTGGAGTGCGTGTGTGGCTCGGCACCTTCAACAGTAAGGATGAGGTTGCACGTGCATACGATGCTACGACGTGGAGGTTTGCCCGACCGCGTGACCAAATGAACTTCCCGGAGGTAAGTTCTTTGGAGGAAGCCATGTTTCTTGCTTCGGTGCTACAATTTGCCTCTGCAGCGGAAGAGCGGCACCACCGTCAAGGGCAGCGGCGGATTACCATCGCCGAGGCGGATGAACGGTTCATGGCACAGTGGCGTAGAGAACATCCCCATGACGTGGCAAACATGCATATTTTCTGGAAGGAGAAGCAGGTGGAGAGGAGAGCGAAGAGGGGGAAAGCGGAAGAGGAGGGCCGAATATGAAGCGGAGTACGTCAAAGGAGATGTGTCTTCATGGTCGCCTGATGATGAACGGTGGTTGTACATAACCGTGCTAAGCCAGAAGGAAGCATCTCCAAGGGATATGGAATAGAGGAGGTCATTGAGTTCTTTGTTGACTTTATTCCTGACCTTAAGACGATTGGTGATCCTGAATCGCGACACGAGGGGAGACTGAGTGGAAAAAGCACGCTAGGAAAGAAAGCAATGATAAGTAGGGACGGGCATTCTTTCACTCAAGCACACTACACGTACAGTTCTACAAAGTTCCACCTTGGTGGCTCTGTATATCAATGTACATAATAATTTTGTATGCTCCTAGAACCCAGGGCAGTCGGACGACTGGATTATACGTGAACACATGGAGACTTTCGGCGGTTGGCTGCAAAAACATCTCATGAATGACACTACTGTTGGAGATCAGCTGTACTTATTGGCCCAGACACCATCTTCGACTGTATTGACTTTCCAAGGGTACGAGATAAATGAGAATACATTTTACACGATCGCCCAAGATGAAAAGCACCAACCAAAACCGTGGTGTCCGCTTTGATGCAACAAACAACAAAGGCCAAAAGGACATATTATGGTTACATAGAGAAGATATGGGAACTTGACTATGGACCTTCTTTTAAGGTCCCTTTATTTAGGTGCAAATGGGTCATGACAACATGAGGCGGGGTTCAACAAGTTGTATGAAATGACAATAATGGATCTCAACAATCTTGGGTATAGAGACGAACCATTCGTCCTAGCCAAGGATGTGGCTCAGATTTCTATGTGAAGGACATGTCTACAAAACCGAGAAAAAGAAAAAAATAAGAAAATGAATACATCATACGATGAGCCAAAGCTCCATATAGTTCTTTCAGGAAAAAGAAACATCGTGGGAGTGGAGGACAAGACAGACATATCAGAAGATTATAATAAGTTTGATAAAATTCCGCCCTTCACAGTGAACATTGACCCAAGCATCAAGTTAAATGATCAATATGCTCCATGGTTACGTCCGAAGAGATCATAAAAAGGGCATACACGAAGAAGGTTCATGGCACAAATGTGTATCTCAATACGGCAATCAATTTCCCATTTATTTTTATGTAACCAGGTAACTGTATGTAAGATATTAATAGTGGAGATGGTTGGGTTGTTTTTACTAGTTTAATAGAGGTTTGACGTACCATAGGGAGATTCCCAACACTGTTAGAGGAGATGGGGTCTTTCACGGGCTTGCAGGAAAAAACTTCCGAGGCGGAACTTCCAAAGATGTCCGAGGGCGTGTGCACCAACGACATCTTCGAGAAGCTCTGTCATGGGAGATTTTCCAACCCTTTCCCCCAAATTGTTAGAGGAGATGGAGTCTTTCACGGGCTTGTAGGAAAAAATATCTGAGGGGGAACTTCCGAAGATGTCCTCGGGCATGTGCACCAACGAGATCTTCGAGAAGATCCACCACGGGAGATTTCCCAACCCTTTCCCCAACACTGTTAGAGGAGATGGGGGCTTTCACGGGCTTGCGGGAAAAAAATTCCGAGGTGGAACTTCCGAAGATGTCCGAGGGCGTATGCACGAACGACATCTTCGAGAAGCTCCATCATGGGAGATTTTTCAACACTTTCCTCCGGACATGGGGACGAAGCTGTCCCTACCTTCTAGGTTGGCTTGTTGAGCTGCTTGCCATGGCGATTATCGAATCTCCTTTTATAGGCACGGCGCCACTTCTCCTTCGTCTTGTTCCTCCGACAGGGTGTCGTGTGGTACATGCCTTTTCTAATCGAGCAGTGCGTCCACCCACGCGTCCTTATCCTGCCAACAACTTTAGTCCCGGCTGCACCCACCAGCCGGGACTAAAGGTGACCCACACGTCTTTATCCCACCAAATTTTTTGTTAGATGACACAAAAACCCACCTTTATTCCCGGTTGCACCCACCAGCCGGGACTCAAGGTTACCCACATGTCCATATCCCACCGACAGTTTTGTTAGATGACACAAAAACCACCTTTAGTCCCGGTTGCACCCACCAGTCGGGATTAATGGTTGCATGCACGTCCTTATCCCGCCGACAGTTTGGTACATGGCTTCTAAAACCACCTTAGTCATGGTTGCACCCACAAGCCGGGACTAAAGGTTAGATGGCCAACTCTGGCTTCTTCTTCCTCCTCCTCATCATCATCGGCGTCAACCACGATGAAGCCACCAGCTTAGGATTCCTCTTATTCCTCCATATGCTCACCACCAGCTTAGGCTTCCTCTTCTTCCTCCATATGCTCACCACCAGCTCTGGCTTCCTCTTCTTCTTCCTCCTCCTCATCATCATCGGCGTCATCCATGACGAATCCATCCTTCTCGTAGATCATTTTGTCCCCCATATGCTCACCACCATCTCTAGCTTCCTCTTCTTCCTCCTCCACATCATTATCGGCGTTATCCACGAATAAATTAATGAAAAAACATATAAATTAATGCATTTTAAATTGAAAATAGAAAATTTATTAAAATTTTGAATAGTTAGAATAATTAGTTTAAAAAACATAAAATGCTTTTAGGTTAATTATCCAAATTCAAACACTATTCATGTTTAAAACTTTATCGTAATAGAAATTATGCAAAAGATATAAATTAATGCATTTTTAATTAAAAATGGCAAAATGGTTAGTAGTTTGAATAATTATTTAAGAAAAAAATGGTTTTAGATTAATTATCTAAATTAGAACACTTTTCATGTTGAAAGTTTTGTCACATTCGAAATTATACATAAGTTATTGATACGTCCATTTTGCATCACTATTTTATATCATAATTTGCTGTTATTCATTGATATATTTCATATTTGGAGATGATACTTATGTTATTTCATCTATTTTGCATGTTTCATGATTATTGGAGGATCGCGCACCGGAGTCAGGATTCTGCTGGAAAAAGCGCCGTCAGAATGCAATATTTCGGAAGATCAACAATTGACGGAAATTATATGAAAATTCCTATTTTTCCAGAAGACGAAGGGAGCCAGAAGGGGGAGCCGAGGAGGGACGCCATGGGCCCACCTCACATGCCGGCGCGGGCCAAGGCCTGGCCGCGCCGCCTTGTGGGGAGGGGGCCCACAACCCCCTCTGGCCTCCTCTCCTTCGCGTATTTCTTCGTCCTGAAAACCTAAGCTCCAGGGGAATAGTCGCGAAGAGTCACAGCCGCCTCTGCGGGGCGGAGAACACCAGAGAGAAAAGAGCTCTCCGGCAGGCTGAGATCCGCCGGGGAAATTCCCTCCCGGAGGGGGAAATCGATGCCATCGTCACCGTCATCGAGCTGGACATCATCTCCATCACCATCGTCATCATCTACATCATCATCACCGCCATCTCCACCGCTGCACATCGTCACCGCTGTAACGATTTGGGTTGAATCTTGATTGTTTGATAGGGGAAACTCTCCCGGTATTGATTTCTACTTGTTATTGATGCTATTGAGTGAAACCATTGAACCAAGGTTTATGTTCAGATTGTTATTCATCATCATATTACCTCTGATCATATTCCATATGATGTCTCGTGAGTAGTTCGTTTAGTTCTTGAGGACATGGGTGAAGTCTAAATGTTAGTAGTGAAGTATGGTTGAGTAATATTCAATGTTATGATATTTAAGTTGTGGTGTTATTCTTCTAGTGGTGTCATGTGAACGTCGACTACATGATACTTCACCTTTATGGGCCTAGGGGAATGCATCTTGTATTCGTTTGCCAATTGCGGGGTTGCCGGAGTGACAGAAACCCGAACCCCCGTTGGTATATCGGTGCAGGAGGGATAGCAGGATCTCAGAGTTTAAGGCTGTGGTTAGATTTATCTTAATTACTTTCTTGTAGTTGCGGATGCTTGCAAGGGGTATAATCACAAGTATGTATTAGTCCTAGGAAGGGCGGTGCATTAGCATAGGTTCACCCACACAACACTTATCAAAACAATGAAGATTAATTAGCCATATGTAGCGAATGCACTAGACTAAAATCCCGTGTGTCCTCAAGAACGTTTGGTCATTATAAGTAAACAAACCGGCTTGTCCTTTCTGCTAAAAAGGAATGGGCCACTCGCTGCAATTATTTGTCTCGCACTTTACTTACTCGTACTTTATTCAACTGCTACATAAAAACCCCTGAATACTTGTCTGTGAGCATTTACAATGAATCCTTCATCGAAACTGCTTGTCAACACCTTCTGCTCCTTGTTGGGATCGACATTCTTACTTATCGAAAATACTACGATACACCCCCTATACATGTGGGTCATCAAGACTATTTTCTGGCGCCGTTGCCGGGGAGTGAAGCGCTATTGGTAAGTGGAATTGGTAAGGGAAACTTTTACTGTTTGTGCTGATTTTATTTCTGCCTGCTGCCATAATTCATTATGGAGAAATCTTCTCTTGAATTTTTATTTGGAAAATCTACTACTACTGCAAAGGTAGTGGATGAGGCGCCAGGTGAGGAAGAAATACCATACAAAATACCTATGAAAATTATTGAACGTGTAGTGGATAACCGTTATACAGGGGATGGAACTGTCCACCCTAGAGATAATTTATTGTTCTTACATGAATTATGCGGTTTATTCAAGTGTGCAGGTATTGCTATGGATGAAGTGAGGAAGAAACTATTCTCTATATCGTTGTCTGGTAAAACGGCGCATTGGTATAAATTACTGGATAATGGGAATTCTCTTGGATGGAATGATATTGTGCCCCGGTTTTATTCTAAGTTCTATCCTCCAAGTGAAATTCACAAGGATCGGAACCGCATATATAATTTTTTGCCTCATGATGGAGAGAGTATTGCCCAAGCGTGGGGGAGATTGAAGTCTTTAATGCTCAAATGCCCCATTCATGAGCTTCCTGGTAATGTTATTATTGATAACACTACAAGAAAAGTTCTGATAGACAACATCTCAAAATCGTCCGCTAAGGGGTATTTTTCGTCGCCTATGGGCCTAACCCGACGATATGGGTTCTGTTGTGGAAACTGCGTCAGGCAAAGTCCTACGACGATTTTTTCGGTCCATCGCGCTTGGGCGCCCTTCCGCCACGGAAAATCGGACCGTTGCCCAAGTGTTTCCGCGAGCCCGTTGACTGCTGACGTCATGCAAACTGACACGTGGCAGACGCCGTTAACTGGCAGTTAACGGCGTTAACCGGCTGAAACCCCGTGGTAGATGGTAGGCCCACACGAGGCTTGCCACGTCTTAAGCGGGCCAGCCCATTAAGTTTGCGGGCCGGCCACCGACTTAGTTTGACCGGTCAACTATATAGCCGGGCTGGTCCATTAGTTGCGTGGGCCGGGCCTAACCTCTAAGGTTGGATCGGTCAAAACTTTAATGGGCCGGCCCACTAATTATGTGGGCCGGGCCGAATGCACTCGTTTGACGGTCAACGAGCAAAAGGGCCGGCCCACAAGACATGTGGGACCCACTTTCCTGGTATCGGGCCGGCCCATTTACAAAGTGGGGTCCACATTAAAGCAACTGGGCCGGCCCAAGAAGTTATTGGGCCGGCCCAATTAGCATGTGGGTCCCACTTTCCTGCTATCGGGCCGGCCCATTTAGTTCGTGGGGTCCACATTTGATCAAATGGGCTGGCCCAACAAGCCAGTGGGCCGGGCCAAAAGCACCGGTGGGTCCCACTTTCCTGTTAAAGGGCCAGCCCATTTAGTATGTGGGGTCCACCATATAGCAAGTGGGCCGGCCCAACAAGATAGTGGGTCGGCCAAAAACACAGTGGGTCCCACTTTCCCCTTAACGGGCTGGCCCATTTAGTATGTGGGGTCCACCATATAGCAAGTGGCCGGCCCAACAAGATAGTGGGCCGGGCCAAAACACCGGTGGGTCCCACTTTCCTGTTAAAGGGCCGGCCCATTTAGTATGTGGGGTCCACCATATAGCAAGTGGGCCGGCCCAACACGCTAGTGGGCCGGGCCAAAAACACAGGTGGGTCCCACTTTCCAGTTAAAGGGCCGGCCCATTTAGTATGTGGGGTCCACCATATAGCAAGTGGGCCGGCCCAACAAGATAGTGGACCGGGCCAAAAGCACAGATGGGTCCCACTTTCGTCTTAAAGGGCCGGCCCATTTAGTATGTGGGGGCCACCACAAAAGCAATTGGGCTGGCCCAACTAGTTAGTGGGCCGGCCCAGTAGTGGGTGGGGTCCACCTTAAAGCAAGTGGGCCGGCCCAATAAAAGTGTGGGTCCACAGTAAATCAAGTGGGTTGGCCCAATAAGTAAGTGGGCCAGCCCGTTTAGTTGCTGTTTATATGCCGGCGTAATAGGCGCTTTAGGATTTTGCGGGCCGGCACATATGTGATTTCGCTTAATTGGGCCGTTTAAGGGATGGGAATTCGTGATTTAGATACTGAGAATATTTACGCAACATTGATTTCTGTCGGATAGCCTCACTTACCACAAGCACCAAAGAAAAAATGCGCGAAAGAACTATAAAAACTAACTAAATATTACATCAGCTGCAAGGCATTGAAAAAATATTACAGAACCCAGAGAAATTGAATGGTAATTAAACCTAGCAATACAATGAAGGGATCCGGCAATCTTTTAAGTTGTCCATGCAGCACCTATATCCGAAACAAAGACAGCAACAATGGAAAGGCAAAGACACTACAATATTGTTTGCCAAAGAATTTGGAACTCATCATTTCGTCGTTATAACAAGATCATTGTAATGCGCACAATAAGCAAACAAAGAGTGCATGCCGCATACCAACAGCCAATATAACAGAGCATGTTAGAATGAAACAAATAGATTTACTACTGTCGAGTCCCATGCAAACCAACATGTTCAGGGAGTACAAAATTGGCATGAACAACATAGTAGCATGCTATAAATTTTGTAACAACGACTGAGCAAGATGAAGTTATGATGGCTACATCTACAGAGCAGGGAATGTAAACCAAAAATAGAAGTTACGATGGCAAAAGCTAAAGAGGAGGGAATGTGAACCAACATGTGCCAAGTGCAATTACTTCATTTTGGCCGTGAACTAAATAATACTCCTGAACTTATAGTGAAGGGGATGCAAATCAAGATGTTTCGGGATATAAACTTGTAATGAACAACACATAGAGGATAGTTAATGCTGGAGCTTAGGATGGACCAGATACATAATATAGTGGGATCACCTGTGAACTTGTATAAGAGGGAATGCAAACCAATATGTTCAGCTTTCCATATGTGAGCGTCATGCCAAGTCAGAGAAACAAGTCAATAATGCAGCTTTTGAAGAACAAGATGGCACGCAAAATTATTATCTAGTAGTATGACAAGTTTATTTGTACTACAGGCTAGATAGCAGAGTGATAGCATGCCAAACTAAGTCCTTACTTTGTTAGCTTACAATGAACTAGATACAAAAATGGCATCACCTGTAGTACAGGGAATGCAAGCCAACATGTTCATGGAGTAAAAAATTGGCACAAACAACATAGTAGCAGGCCATAATTTTTGTAACAACGATCGAGCAAGATAAAGTTATGATGGCTAGATCTACAGAGCAGGAATGTAAACCAAATATAGAAGTTACGATGCCAAAAGCTATAGAGCAGGGAATGCGAACCAACATGTGCAATTACTTAAAATTGGCCATGAACTAAATAATAGCAGGATGTTACTATAATACCTATAATTTTTGTAACAACGACTGAGCAAGATAGAAGTTATGATGGCTACATCTACAGAGCAGGGAATGCAAACCAAAATGTTCAATCGCTTAAAGTTAGCAATGAAGTAGAAAATAGCAACGTGTTACGGTCATAGCTAGGAATGAACTAAAAGAGCTTCAGACAAACAAGCATCCGAACCTAACATGGCGCTAAAACAAGGGACTTACATTAGGAGAAGCACTCTGTGGGAGTCACAGCAGATCTTCCTGGGGTTGATAGATCCGGTGATGAAGTACGCTACATGTGCTACTTGGGGTTGGAGAGACGGCCATTACACTTCATGGTTACTCATCTCATCTGCAAAAACGTAACGGCGCGTCGTTAGCACAAACAGGTTCCCCCAAGATTAAACAAGAACTTGCAGGCAAGCAATAGAAAAGCGACAATAGAAGAGTTTAGATCATGCACGGCGCCGGTGAAGCAGATCCGGTTCGTGCACAATGTGTCGGTGAGCAAGATACGATGTCAGTGGACGACGGATCCGGCGAAGCGGCTCCGGTGGTGGACGATACCGCAGCTGAAGCGATCATGTAGACTGCTGGATGAGCATATGGTTTCGAGGTTCGGTGGGGATGATCCGGTCCGGTTGATGACGGCGTCGATGAAGCGGCTCCGGCAGGCAGCCGGATGATGAGGATCGCGAGGGCTCGGGTAGGCCAGGGAAGTCCGGCGGGGATGTTCCGGTGCGGTGGTCGTGGAGGTGGGAGAGAGGGATTTGGGAAGTTCCGGTGGGTGGTCTGAAGGGAATGTATTTTTTTTGGGAGGGTTTCCTGCGCTAGGGAGGTGGTGATCCAAAAAATGACGGGCAGACCCCCCCACCAACCGACTTTGCTGCCATCTCCACAGGGGTAGAATAGGAATTTGGAAGCGTGTGAAATTTTTGTATTTTGTGGGCGGCAAGTTTTGCCGCTATGAGATTTTGAATTTGGCCACCGTCCAAGTATAATGATAAAAAATTGTGACACCATACTAGTACCTCTGTTCAAGGCTGAGTGCAAAATCCAATCATCATCACGTTGAATATAGGTCACTACCATGATCATGATCTATCTTCTGGACAGAGATCCAGTGCCCCCACGTTCACAGGGCACAACGTGACATGAGGCTTCCCATCCACCATTCGTTTCAATCCAACGGCAAGGAAAGCAACAGCGTGACCCGATTAATTTCTGCTGAGCTGAAGAGCTGCTGTGTTCTCTCGAACCTGAAGAAATAGAGAAGGGAACAGAAGATGATTTCGGTTCCGAGCGCATCTGTCCGGGCCAAAAATGTATCTGGTACAAACTCCAGCGGGACGACGCATAGTGACTGGGCCGTTCGCAGCGACGCAAACATGCCCAAATATGTGTCTCGGATCCGTCGCGCGGATGTTGCGTGGACGCGTAAAGTGTCCGCTCGCGTCTGGCGAACGTTTCGTCGGGCCCGCTTGGCAGTGACCCAGCGTCGATGCGTCTTCTCAGCGGCGCCGCTTCGGCAGTCTGCGGTCGCGTAAAATGCGATGCCTCGGGTGGCACGCGTCGTCACCTACCTCTGCGAATGGTGATGCCACGCGTGCAGCGGCCGTCGCGTGCCTCCGACCTATATAAACAGGAGCGTACGCATATCATCTCCTCCCACACTAAACCCTAGCCGCTGCCGCTCAACCTCCTACTGGGTTTTGTATAGAACTAGAACGCATAATTTAATCTAAAGTGTGATGTGCCCGTTGAACGTGGGGGCACTGGATCTATGTCCCTATCTTCTTAATCCCAATCAAAAATGCGTTTGAAATATTTCAGGATTGGTGGGAGATTTTGCCGCCCGACTGAGATTAAATTAAACCACGCGTTCGACAATTCAAACTTGAGACCAAGGCTATGATACCATTTAAGTTCAAACTGATTGAAAAAGGCTATGCAATTAATTTATATAACATCCACAGGAACAACTACCAAGTTGATCCCAACCGCAGATAAATGCATCCACCAACAAAAGTAGGAACGGTGCCTTATTCTAAGGAAACATTTCACAAGACCAATGTACTCACTATGTAGTGTTCATCTCCAATTATCTATGGCATTTTCTAAGTCTTTGGGAGATTATAACGAACTTGATTGGCCTCGTGCAATAGGGCATCACATGCTTCTAATCTCGATCTCAACATGTTAACTTTTGTTCTTAGCATAGCTGTTGCAACTCGTTCTACTTGGAGTTGTTCCTCCAAAACTTGAGCAGAGAAAGACTTGGACTTGGGCTTCAAAACCCAGCATTTCGCAGGAAAGAGATATCTTTATCTTTCCCATGTTTTGCCATCTCGAATTTCATATTAGCATGACAAGTTTTGAGTTGTGTAAAAAGAAAAGTTATTACAAAGAAAAATGCAGATGGTAGATTTAATGTGTATGAACTACTTTTAATCATACAAGTTGGCATGCCTGACTATAATAAGGACCGTCTATCTTGCTAGCAGGCATAATTATCAAGGTATTATTAATGGGCTACCATGTTCATAGTCTTCGAAGAAACAGCCTTTATTGCATTACGAGCAGAAAACAGTTCACACGTGCGCTCAGATTCAAATTTTCAGCATGCAGCCGATTTATGGTTTAATTGAAGTACACATCATTATATTATTTCACACAAAATACAGCAGCCACATGGAACATATCTAATTTTAGTACAACAACAAAATTTGCAATTATTACAGACCAGGAAATTTTGAACGAAATTTTGAGCAGTAATTAATTACAAGATTGGCATCAAGAAATTCACTTGACCGAACAACAGAATCAAAGTTTATTTAGACACCTTCAATTCCTGACACATCACAACTGGCTTACCATGACAAGTGCATAGGAGATTCTTTAGAACATTTTCTGTCAAAGTTTGCCTATTTTTCAATTCATGTACCTCTTGGCGTGTGTTGGCAATTATTTCATCAGCATCTTTATTTTCCCGCCCAAATATATCAACTGCCTCTTGGAGTGCATCCCCCAAATCTCTTTGTGCCGGATTAAGTTGAGCAATAGATACCATGGGCCTATGCGAGCAATATGCACTCTCACTGCTGCTTTGTGAAACATCAATACTTGAGGCATTGGCCCTTGCTTCTGGCTTTGTAGCTTTATTTGAAGCCTGAAATTTAGATAAAACAAGTTACAACATCATATGATGCAATAAAAGACCTCCAATTTCAAGAGCATCATTGAGCTGATATAACATAGCAAGCAATCCAAAATAGAGCCTCGTACATCTATTTCTTCTGGAACGGTTGGTTTACTGGACTCAGTGGACCAATGAGAGCACGTGCCACTGTCACTGTTGCTCTGTGAAATGACCGCAACACTTGATAAATGGGTTGTCCCTACTGACATTACAGCTTTGTTTGCAGGCTGAAACTAAGACAAAACAAGTTAAAATGCAATACAATACACGGCAAACAAACAAAGACTTTGTTGACATAATTTTGAAAGAACCATGGGCAGATATAACAAAGAAACCAGCTTAAGCCACATGCCTCTTAGAACAAAACCAAACTAGATCATGGCGATGATGTATACAATGAACCAAGCAACTAGACATCACGTGCCCAATAACGAAGCCGTGTCACCGCATTTAAGAAATCTAGCAAATAGCCAAATGCAGTCAAAACATGTGCATGTTGGATTGGATACAATTAGGAAAATAATGTATGATTGATTTAAGCATGCTCAGATAGTGCCTTCGACAATGTAGAAGGTCAATGCAACAATTAATTGTATGGATTGTATGAAGTGCCATAACATTTAAATTAAGCATAACGAGGCATTGCTTAATCTGAGAACTGAGTGCTAGCTCAGTGGCAAGGCTTGCGAGTGCACAGCCAGCCCACCCGGGTTCGAGTACCAACGGGACCGAATTAAACAAGAATGAAGCGAGATGTCAGTACAAGTAGTGGCAATAGAAATGCAAAATCCATAACAGGGCCAATGACAACATTCACTTGCCAACAAAATCTAAGGATTTAGGGTCTGTTTGTTTGGGCTGCAGCTTTTGAGAAGCAGCTGTAGCTGGTGGGCTGTGAAAAAGCAGCTGTGAGAAGCAGCTGTTGGAAGCAGAGATTTGATGTCTGGTTGAAGTGCTTTTTATGGCTGCTGCTATTGGTTTAGGAGTGAAATGTCTGAAATGCCCTGAGTGCTGAAGATGTTGAATATATGCAGATTTGAAACGAATTTGCTATTTATAATAGTTTCATTACATAATTATCATGTTTAATAACCCCAAAATACTTCAATTTATCTTTCTTTTTTGCTAAAATAATTTTGAACACTTTTTGTATCGGAATATTTTGGAATGTTGTTTAGAATTAAATATAGCTTTTGGCTTCTAAGTTAAAGTTTTTACGGCTTTAAAAAAAGTGTAAACAATATCACAAGACATCTCACTAACCGTTAATTGATCGATCACCTTAATTTTAGGAATTAATCAGTCGATTGTTAATCAGCGAGGTTGCTTTAAATGGGCAGGTGCTCTAAGCTCTAAAATATGCTACTGTATATTGAAAAGTAAGATTTGCAAAATAGCGCACAAAAGGATTTTTGCAGAAGTATTGCCTTGATTGCTTGAAGTAAACGATGACATCCAAAATAAAATATATATGAATAGGATTGTCGAATCCTTCTCATCTTCACCGTCATGTGAAACTGGTAGCTACCATATACAGTACAGGAGAGGAAAATAAAATTGCATCGCATGAACACCGTGCTCTGTACCAAACTACCAATTACTCTGTACATCAATACTTCAATACTGTGGATTGGACGGAACTGTGGAGGAAGAATTTCCTGCAGCAGCCGAGCGGGTAGTGAAGAGCCTCGCGCCGGAGTGAAGATGGACCAACCGATGGAAGAGCAGCTCCAGGCGGTCTGCTGAATGAGAAATTGCAACCCCGCGACGCCTCGAGCACCTCCTGTCGCCGGCGGCCGTGCTCAGATTCCTCCTCCTAGGTCGCGCCTCCCTGCTCAGCGTCCTCCTCCTAGGCCGCGCTTCCCTGCTTGTCCGCCTACGCGCAGAGGAGGCGGTCGACCTGGCCCTCGGCCTCGAGGCTGACCATGGGGCCACGCATGCTATCGTGGTGGAGGCGCGCCCGCCGCAGAGCTCCTACACCATGCTCTCTCGGCGTTCCCGACGAGCTTGCAAGTGGGGACGGACTACTGGGACGGCGGCGGCGGATACTGGCGACGATGCCGGCCGGAACGACGACGGCGGCCGGGCAGGAAACCCTAACCCTATCCTTTCATTGAACGGGACAGGAAGAAGGGGAAAATGGGCACTGGGCTCTCGGGCGGGTAACAATTGGAAGGGGCGGGCCAGAGTTGTACGTGAGGGCAGTTTTTTCGTTGTTAGCAGCAAGTGTTAGGGGCATTTTGGTCCACCGCCGCTCGGGAGCAGAAGAAGCTCAGGAAGCAGGTCTCGCCCAACTTCCGGATTGCTAGTTCATTTAGGCACAGCGCTTCTTCAAAGCGCTTTTCTAATTGTTGGTGTTTGTTTGGGCTGCTACTTTTGGACCTCAAAAGCTCTAAAAGCAGAAGCCCAAACAAACAGGGCCTTAGCTTTCATATACCCTCAAAATTTAAAATAGTGTAATCCCCCGAAAGGGTATCATGGTATCATTTAATCTCAGCTATCTCACCCCTAATACCAAACATGTATCATTTAATCTCAGCCGTTCTTTTGTTTTACTCAAGAAAACATTTTTATTTTGGGAGTTTATAGAAGCACAAGCCATCGTCTACATTGGCACTGTGTTATGAAAAATATCATCTTCATCGTACATGGTTATGTGAAGATATTGATATATAATTCTGTGCTAGGAAAAAAAATAGCAATTACTATGTTACAAGAACCATCTTCAAGCTCGAAGATACGAAGTTCATTGGTCCACCAACCAAGGCTGATAAAATATTATATATTAATTTAGTACTAATATTTCGTATTTACTCATATTAAGGTCTAACTTTTTTTCCCCATGACAACCCAGTTTTGATATAAAATCTAACGGTGGCCATGTGTGGGTCACATAAAAAGTATTGAGGTAGTAAATTTATACATAGATATTGGATAATGTATTTTAAATTTCAAAAAATATGGTAGAAATATATAAATTAGATAGTCTTGCCGTGCAATATGCATGCCGCAAAAGGTAAGATAGATCCTTAAAAATTCTCGACTCTAATCACAAAAATATACATAATCCTAATGGGGTGTCCATGAAAAAGTTTTGTCACTTTCGTATTTGGGTATACTTCTATTTCATACTGACTAAAGAACTTAATTGTAATGAACTCACATATTACTCCTTCCATTACTTCTTTTAGGGTGTATTAGTTTTTCAAAAGCCAAACTTTAGGCTTTGTGACTAATTTTAGCAAAAAATAATAATTATCAACATCAAATAAAATATGGAAATATATTTTAAAATTATATATGTTGTGACGTGCAAAGCACGTGCTACTTACTAGTAGATTACTAGAAAATGAATGAAGCAATTGAACATGGAGCGTATTATATAAACAGCCAGATTATTTGAATATGGATATACCACATCATGTCAATGGGACTCAGAAAAACAAAGCTAGACATTTAAACAAGTAATATAACTATTTTTTCACAATGTTTCAAGTAGAATAGGAAGCTAGGTTAGGAATAAAGCAATCATGTTTCAAGTAGAATAGGAAGCTAGGTTAGGAATAAAGCAATCATGTTTCAAGTAGAATAGGAAGCTAGGTTAGGAATAAAGCAATAAAAAAACACGAAGTGCATCATTTCAGCTAGGATCATTTCTATCAAACTTCATGCAGTAGCCATGGAACAACAGGCAAACTCAATGAAGCAACAGGCAAAAAATTAACATAATAGAATTTTAGGACTTGTTTAACATAGCCAAATCATGTAACTTATACCCGTGCATGCCGGATGCCAGATGGGTCAAAGGCAGTGTGCAATGTTCCATATGGTCATTGTTTATATTTTATTAGATTCCATTAGGCAACTTAGGTAGTGCAACATACAGAAAATGATGCAATTGAACTACGCACAGGAGGTAAATTAACATTCCAAAAAAAAACAGGAAACTTACGTGAGCTTTTTTTTGAGTCACACGGACCTCATCAGGTACTTGGGCAGAAGAACTTGGTGCCACACTGTTTCTCCTCTGCATGAAGGAGAGGCCAATTGTAAACAGAAACAGGATCCAAGATATAGAAGTTTGCATTAAGCAATATACAAAAAACAGCAGGTACTTACATGATTATAGGCGAGATTTACTCTATGTTTCTGAGTGTAAGATGTGCCTGCTGCACGTGTAATAACAACAAACAGTTACGAGTCAAGGATTTGCTATAATTAAATTGACACCAAACAGTAGTAGAAACATTATGACATGCATAAACATGTAATACAGGATCGCAGAAAGATATCAAACATGATGTAACTAGAGCAGTAGCCTACGGCCAAATAGTGAGAAATTGTAATCGTGTCAATGGTGGACTTGTATAGCCTACCCCAACTTGTTTGGGAATAAAGCTTTGTTGTTGGTGGTGTTGTTGTTGTTTTCAATCGTGGACATGTAGAGCATTCAACGGCTCATGATTGGTGGCTCATATTTTGTAGAGTTTCAGCGAATGGGTGGGTTAGGTCACTCAGACCACGACGCTCTGTATTTATATCATCTGAGTTAGGGTTACAATACCACTGGACATGGGCCTCTATGGGCCTCACACTGGATACAATATTACTACAGCGCTACTACTAAACTCACTCATGGTCCAACACACCCCCTCAAGATGATCATGGGTAAACAACCATGGCCATCTTGCAACAACATGACACATATGACAACTACGAGTAATGAACTTTCAGCATAACTCCTAGGATACATGACAGCATTGCATTTTCCATCATCTTGTCATCTCGATTCATCTCTTCATCAGCAGCGAAGACATCCAGCTTCAACCATCTGGGATACGCACAACTCCTAACCATACACATCCTCAACAACCCCGGCTGCCTCACCACACAAGTTCCGCAGAACCATCCACACTCGCCTCAATGTCCTCAGCCTCTCTTCTCCACTCTGCCCGGCCACTGACCTCTTCCGTCTCTCCCACAAACCCCCAGCCAACTCCTGCCTCAACCATCCACTCCTCAAGCACCCATGCCTATCCCCCGGTCAGGCCTCAACCAGTCTCACCTCAGGCACGCATGCCTTTCCCCTGGACATATCCACAACCATCACCATCACCACTAAACCGCAGCCTCATCAACTCCATCACGACTCAATCGCAGCCTCATCAACTCCATCACAACATATCCTCACAGCCTCACATCTCCATTTTCTCCTCACTTCCACTCGGATGGTGCCTCGTCTGCGCGCCCTGGCCAACCTGGCAGACCGCACCTGGCCACATCGACCGGCTCGCGCTGGTCAACGTCCAGCACCAACCTCCAGCTCCGCCCTGCGCTCAAAGGCTCGGCCCACTCCGCACGCCTCCAACATCTCCCCCTCGCACGGATCCAGATCTCTCTGCCACGGATTCACTTCCTCTTCTCTCCTTTCTAAACCAAAACGATCTTGACCCTCTTCTTTGTCCCCGCGTGAGCAGCCGCCGATCTCACACAACTCGCATCGCTGTGTGTGATAGCCGCAACCCACGCAGAGCACCTGATGCGGCCTCCCGCCGTCTGGATTTGTACATCTCAACGGTGGTTTTTGTGGTCAAAGGAAGAACTTGTATGGTACTGTTTGGGGCAGCTAGCACTAGCAGGAAGGAAACCTAGGCTCTGATACCATGTAGAGTTTCAGCAAATGGGTGGGTTAGGTCACGGAAAAAAAATACTTATGCGTCGTGTTTAAATCTAAAGGATGAGGTGGTTACAAACGAAAGCACTTGTAAGTTAAAAATATACTAGCACAAATTCAGAAATACAGTCAGCTACAATACTCCTAACAGAACAAAACGCGCAGGGATGTCTGGTTACCTATTTCTGGGCGGCGTTTAGACGTGTTCCGCGTTCTTACGGGTGACGTGGAGGTCGGCGAGGGGACTGCTGTTGCGGTGGGTGCCGGGGAAGCAGATCTTGGGGGGTCGGAGAAGGACATGCTGGGCGGTCGATGAAGTGTTCAGCGCGCCGGCCGAAGTAGAAGGTCGGTGAAGCAGATGATGTGCAGTGCACGGGGACGTCGGTGTCGGCGAAGCTGGTCAGGTGCGGTGGTCGATAGAGTCGGCGAACGAGATACGGTGCGGTGGACGCCGGAGTAGGTGCAGATCAAGCGGATAGGGCAGCCTCGAGGTTTGAAGCCGTGGCAGCTTGAACGGCGAAGTGCGGCGGTGATTTTCCGGTGCGGCGGCCGTGAAGGTGGGAGGTAGGTAAGAGGAGCGGTTTCTCTGAGGGCTTGCGGGCGAAACTAGGGCGAAGCTGGGCGATAGAGGAGAAAAAGGGAATTTCGCAGTCCTTCTTTTGAGGGAAAAAAATATTCGCAGATCTGAAACTTTGCGGCGCGAGATATTTGGGCGTTGGCGGGGAATTTTACCGCTCGATGAGATTAAATTTTGCCTGCAGTAGGTAATAATAATAATAATAAATAGTAGGCCCTACTAGTAGTACTGTAAGTCTGTTCAGTAATCCAAGGGGGTCGAGGTAGAGGAATCCATTATGTGAATCCACATTTCAAAGTGTCCAAAAATTCTAAACTGAAATTTTACATGTATATCTAGACATTTTATGTTGGTACATAAGTTTTTTTAAAAAATATGTGGCTCCTGTAAAAAAGACAAATTTTGATGCTGTAACACGACTACGTACATTTTTTGCCTTTTTTGTACACACCACACAAAATGTTGTTTTTCCACGAAAACTTATGAACGAACATAGGATGTCACAATGTATACCAAAAAATTTATGTCAGATTTTTTTAACATTTATATAATTGTTTTTTTTATTATTTCCAATAATCGGTGCATATGCACGTGTGTGCCAAAACGCCACCTCCAGGGGCTAGGAGTTTCTAAACTTCTTATGGCACATCAAATAAAATGTTGTTCAATCAATAATAATAATGTGCTTATGATTGTTACTCCCTTCCACCATTAATAAAGTCCACATCGGTCTCGTGTCAAACTTTGACTCGAGATTTAGGTACCCACATGATAGTGCTAGTATCATAGCTAGTATCATACACATTGGTCCCATAAAACTGCTGATGTGGCAGCTAATTAAGTAGGAGAGAGGAGATTAGTGTAACATAGGTAGATATTGTATCATAGCGCAAACAACGAGATACATGCTTAGGGTTAGGGGTAGATACATGATTTTTCTGGTTTGAATATGTTTAGACCTTATTTATCAACTTAATTGAATGCTTACTATATAACATAAGAAGACCTTGTTTTTTTATTTTGTTTTTTAATTTTTATACGGATTTGAATCTTGGTCAAATCCTAGGTTTCACCAAGATTTGAATAAGTTTAAAACATGAATATGAAAAAGTAAGCATGCATGTATGCTTCATAATTAATCACTTCAAAATGAAGCTCTTGGGAGGGTTTTTGAAATTTCCATGTTTGAAACCAAAAACCACATATCATCATGCTTGACTTCATGAGACAGAGTTTAGGTTAGGGGGTAGATACATGATTTCTCTGGTTTGAATATGTCTAGACCTTGTTTATCAACTTAATTGAATGCTTACAATATAACATAAGAAGACTATGTGCCTTGGTTTTTCATTTTTTGTTTTTTTTAAATTATGCCCATTTGAATCTTGGTCAAATCCTAGGTTTGACCATGATTTAAACAAGTTTAAAACATGAATATGAAAAAGTAAGCATGTATCCTTCGTAGTCACTCCAAAATGAAGCTGGATCTTGAGAGGGTTTTTGAAATTTCCATGTTTGAAACCAAAAAACCACATACTTATCTTCATGCTTGACTTCATAAGACAGAGTTAATTAGGGGTAGCTTGATATATAATTTTTCTGGTTTGAATATGTCTAGACCTTATTTATCAACTTAATTGAATGCTTACTATATGACATAAGAAGACCTTGGTTTTCATTTTTTATACCCATTTGAATCTTGGTCAAATCATAGGTTTGACCAAGATTTGAACAAGTTTAAAACATGAATATGAAAAAGTAAGCACGTACGTATGCTTCTTAGTCACTCCAAAATGAAGCTCTTGGGAGGGTTTTTGAAATTTCCATGCATGAAACCAAAAACCACTTCTCTTCATGCATGCTTGACTTCATAAGACAAAGTTTAGGGTTAGGGGGTAGATACATGATTTCTCTCGTTTGAATATGTCTAGACCTTGTTTATCAACTTAATTGAATGCTTACTATATGACATAAGAAGACTATGCGCCTTGATTTTTTTTTAAAATTTTGCCCATTTGAATCTTGGCCAAATCCTAGGTTTGACCACGATTTAAACAAGTTTAAAACATGAATATGAAAAATTAAGCGTGTATCCTTCGTAGTCTCTCCAAAATGGAAGCTCTTGAGAGGGTTTTTGAAATTTCCATGTTTGAAACCAAAAAACTGCGTACTTCTCTTCATGCTTGACTTCATAAGACAGAGTTTGGGGTTAGGGGTAGCTTGATACATGAATTTTTTTTGGTTTGAATATGTCTAGACCTTGTTTATCAACTTAATTGAATGCTTACTAGATGACATAAGATGACTATGTGCATTGGTTTTTCATTTTATTGTTTTTTTTTTTGAATTTTTATGCCCATTTGAATCTTGGTCAAATCCTATGTTTGACCATGATTTAAACAAGTTTAAAACATGAATATGAAAAATTAAGCATGTATCCTTCGTAGTCACTCCAAAATGAAGCTCGATCTTGAGAGGGTTTTTGAAATTTCCATGTTTGAAACCAAAAAACCACGTACTTCTCTTCATGCTTGACTTCATAAGACAGAGTTTGGGGTTAGGGGTAGCTTGATACATAAATTTTCTGGTTTGAATATGTCTAGACATTGTTTATCAACTTAATTGAATGCTTACTAGATGACATAAGAGTTTTTGAAATTTCCATGCTTGAAAACCAAAAACCACTTCTCTTCATGCATGCTTGACTTCATAAGGTAGAGTTTAGGGTTAGGGGGTAGATACATGATTTTCCTGCTAGTTTGAATATGTCTAGACCTTGTTTATCAATTTAATTGAATGCTCACTATATGACATGAGCAGACCTTGGTTTTAATTTTTTATACCCATTTGATTCTTCGTCAAATCCTAGGTTTGTTGACCAAGATTTGAACAAGTTTAAAACATTAATATGAAAAGGTAAGCATGTATGCTTCTTAATTAGTCACTCCAAAATGAAGCTCTTGGGAGGGTTTTTGAAATTTCCATGATTGAAACCAAAAACCACTTCTCTTCATGCTTGAATTCGTAAGTCAGGGTTTAGGGATATATAGGGGGTAGATACATGATTTTTCTGGTTTGAATATGTCTAGAGCTTGTTTTTCAACTTGAATGCTTACTATATGACATACGAAGATTATTTGCTAACGGAGGGAGTAAGCACTCTAGCTATGAAAAGTACCAAACGATGCATACCAAAATGATTTTTTAGAGGAATACTAGTTCGGATTATATAATTTTATATTAGCAGGCCAAAATCGAACCCCGTAGTTGGATTTTCAGAAATTGATCCGTAGTACTGGGCAAAACCCTAGTTTAGCTTATTTAATAATAGATTCGTAGGTCGATTTTTTTACGTTATTATTATTATTACTAGGCAGCACATGTGTTTGCCCGTCCAGTGAAACTCTTTCATTTCATTTTTCTTTTCCGCAAGGTCGGGAGTTGGAGGAAGAGGGATCACACGGGAGGAGACGAAGGGAGAGCAGTCACGGGGCCCCACTTATTTATGGTGTCTATCCTTTTTCTGGTGATGTTGACTATTGTGCAGGGTTGTCAGTGCGCAGGGGGTGCGAGCGAGCGAGAAAGGCCGAGAATGAGAGAGATGTTTTTTTTTAGAGGGACAACCGAACGATCCTGAAGGACCCAGATTTCCAATACGCATCAGAGCGCAGTTTACAGCAGGACACAAAATAAATAGGAAATTACGTCTAAATCCCTAAGATTTACATGGTAGACCCCATGCTGAAAGCAAGAAATGCGATCGGGTCCTTAATAGGCACCGTCCGGATTGATCCTCATCGGAGCCGGGGACGAACCACTTGGTGCGACCAAATTGCCATGGCTACAGAGCCTGCACCATGGCCTACGAGCTGAGCTAGAAACGACCTGCCAAAACCGGCAGCCAACGGAGGTGGATAATTGGAGAGAGAGAGAGAGAGAGAGAGTGTTGATGCCTCTCTCCTGACAAAGAAGATGGCTGGGAGTTTGCCTACCTAGCGTACGTGACTTGTGCTCACTGAAGTGTGGGACCTCACGCTTGGGAACCACACGTAAGTGACAGACTTGTTGCTCTAATAACTCGGGTGATCATTATACTGTATTAGTACATAGTTTCCTATGGATCCTTCTTAGTCACTCCAAAATGAAGCTCTTTGGGAGGGGTTTTTGAAATTTCCATGTTTGAAACCAAAAATAAGAAGACTATGTGCCTTGATTTTTCATTTTTTAAAATTTTGCCCATTTGAATCTTGGTCAAATCCTAGGTTTGACCATGATTTAAACAAGTTTAAAACATGAATATGAAAAATTAAGCATCTATCCTTCTTAGTCACTCCAATATGTAGCTCTTGGGAGGGTTTTTGAAATTTCCATGCTTGAAACCAAAAACCACTTCTCTTCATGCATGCTTGACTTCTTCATAAGACAGAGTTTAGGGTTAGAGGGTAGATACATGATTTTCCTGGTTTGAATATGTGTAGACCTTGTTTATCAAATTAATTGAATGCTTACTATATAACATATAAGAAGACCTTGTTTTTTTTGAACTTTTATACCCATTTGAATCTTGGTCAAATCCTTGGTTCCACCAAGATTTGAATAAGTTAAAAACATGAATATGAAAAAGTAAGCATGTATGCTTCTTAGTCACTTCAAAATGAAGCTCTTGGGAGGGTTTTTAAATTTCCATGTTCGAAACCAAAAACCACAAATCTTCATGCTTGACTTCATGAAACAGAGTTTAGGGTTAGGGGTAGATACATGCTTGATTTTTCTTGTTTGAATATGTCTAGACCTTGTTTATCAACTTAATTGAATGCCTACTATATAACATAAGAAGACCTTTTTTGTTTTTTTTTAAATTTTTATACCCATTTGAATCTTGGTCAAATCCTAGGTTTCACCAAGATTTGAATAAGTTTAAAACATGAATATGAAAAAGTAAGCATGCATGTATGCTTCTTAATTAATCACTTCGAAATGAAGCTCTTGGGAGGGTTTTTGAAATTTCCATGTTTGAAACCAAAAACCACATATCTTCATGCATGCGCTTGACTTCATGAGACAGAGTTTAGTGTTAGGGGGTAGATACATGATTTCTCTCATTTGAATATGTCTAGACCTTGTTTATCAACTTAATTGAATGCTTACTATATGACATAAGAAGACTATGTGCCTTGATTTTTTTTAAAATTTTGCCCATTCGAATCTTGGCCAAATCCTAGGTTTGACCATGATTTAAACAAGTTTAAAACATGAATATGAAAAATTAAGCATGTATCATTCGTAGTCACTCCAAAATGAAGCTCTTGAGAGGGTTTTTTAAATTTCCATGTTTGAAACCAAAAAACCACGTACTTCTCTTCATGCTTGACTTCATAAGACAGAGTTTGGGGTTAGGGTTAGCTTGATACATGATTTTTCTGGTTTGAATATGTCTAGACATTGTTTATCAACTTAATTGAATGCTTACTAGATGACATAAGATGACTATGTGCATTGGTTTTTCTTTTTTTTTTTTGAATTTTTATGCCCATTTGAATCTTGGTCAAATTCTAGGTTTGACCATGATTTAATCAAGTTTAAAACATGAATATGAAAAATTAAGCATCTATCCTTCTTAGTCACTCCAATATGTAGCTCTTGGGAGGGTTTTTGAAATTTCCATGCTTGAAAACCAAAAACCACTTTTCTTCATGCATGCTTGACTTCATAAGACATAGTTTAGGGTTAGGGGGTAGATACATGATTTTCCTACTAGTTTGAATATGTCTAGACCTTGTTTATCAATTTAATTGAATGCTTACTATATGACATGAGCAGACCTTGGTTTTAATTTTTTTATACCCATTTGAATCTTCGTCAAATCGTAGGTTTGTTGACCAAGATTTGAACAAGTTTAAAACATGAATATGAAAAAGTAAGCATGTATGCGTCTTAACTAGTCACTCCAAAATGAAGCTCTTGGGAGGGTTTTTGAAATTTCCATGTTTGAAACCAAAAACCACTTCTTCTCTTCATGCTTGACTTCATAAGTCAGGGTTTAGGGATATATAGGGGGTAGATACATGATTTTTCTGGTTTGATATGTCTAGACCTTGTTTATCAACTTAATTGAATGCTTACTATATGACATAAGAAGACTACGTGACTTGTGCTCACTGAAGTGTGGGACCTCACGCATGGGAACCACACGTAAGTGACAGACTTGTTGCTCTAATAACTCGGGTGATCATTATACTGTATTAGTACATAGTTTCCTATGGATCCTTCTTAGTCACTCCAAAATGAAGCTCTTTGAGAGGGTTTTTGAAATTTCCATGTTTGAAACCCAAAACAACTTCTCTTCATGCTTGACTTCATAAGATAGAGTTTAGGGTTAGGGGTAGATACATGATTTGTCTGGTTTGAATACGTCTAGACCTTGTTTATCAACTTTAATGCTTACTATATGACATAAGAAGACTATGTGCTTTGGTTTTTCATTTTTCTGATTTTTTTATTTTTGATGCCCATTTGAATCTTGGTCAGATCCTAGGTTTTACCAAGATTTAAACAAGTTTAAAACATGAAAATGAAAAGGGAAGCATTTATCCTTCTTAGTCACTCTAAATGAAGTTTTTGGGAGGTTTTTGAAATTTCCATGTTTGAAACCCAAAACCACTTCTCTTCATGCTTGACTTCATAAGACATAATTTAGGGTTAGGGGTACATACATGATTTGTATGTTTTGAATATGTCTAGACCTTGTTTATCAACTTGAATGCTTACTATATGACATAAGAAAACTACGTATGTGCTTTGGTTTTTCATTTTTCTGTTTTTTTTTTTTGAATTTTCCGCCCATTTGAATCTCTGTCAAATCCTAGGTTTGACCAAGATTTAAACAAGTTTAACACGTGAAAACGAAAAGGTAAGCATGGATCCTTCTTAGTCACTCCAAAATGTACCAATTGATAGATGTGTTAACTTTGCTTCATGGAAAAAATAATGTCATGTAAATGAGTTAACTTGGATTTCCTACCCTTGAATCCATAGGAAACTTTGTTCTAATGCACTATAATAATCAACCGAGTTTTTACACCAACAGGTCTGTCACTTACGTGTGGTGCCCATGCGTGAGGTCCCACACTTCAGTGAGCACAAGTCACGTGCAATAGGTACGCAAACTCCCAGCCATTTTCTTTGTCAAGAGAAGACGCATCAGGATGCGTATTGGAAGTCTCTGGGTCCTTCAGGATCCTTCGGTTGTCCCTCTCACAAAAAAAACAAATCTCTCTCATTCTCGGCCTCGCTCGACTCGCTCGCTCGCTCGCTCACACCTCCTGCTCACTGACAAACCCTGCACAACAGTCAACATCATCACCCCAAAAAGGGGAGACACCGTAATGCTCTCCCTCCTTCTTCTCTCCTTCCGAGTGATCCCTCTTCCTCCGAGTTTCACTCGACGGGCAAACACATATGTGCTGCATAGTAGAGTAATAATAAAAAGGTACGTAGAAAAATCGACCTACGAATCTATAATTAAATAGGTTAAACTAGGGTTTTGCCCAGTACTACAGATCAAGGTTCAAAAAAATCCAACTACGGGGTTCGAACAACCCCATTTCTAATCAAAGAATTTTTTCGACGTCATCCAAATGGCCTCAAACTATAACATGGGCGGATCCAGACTATAGCATGGGTGGACCAAGATAATTTAAACAAGTTTAAAACATGAAAATGAAAAGGGAAGCTTGTATCCTTCTTAGTCACTCTAAAATGAAGTTTGGGGAGGTTTTTGAAATTTCCATGCTTGAAACCAAAAACCACTTCTCTTCATGCTTGACTTCATAAGACAAAGTTTAGGGTTAGGGGTAGATACATGATTTTTCTGGTTTGAATATGTCTAGACCTTATTTATCAACTTAATTGAATGCTTACTATATAACATAAGAAGACCTTGTTTTTTTTATTTTGTTTTTTAATTTTTATACGGATTTGAATCTTGGTCAAATCCTAGGTTTCACCAAGATTTGAATAAGTTTAAAACATGAATATGAAAAAGTAAGCATGCATGTATGCTTCATAATTAATCACTTCAAAATGAAGCTCTTGGGAGGGTTTTTGAAATTTCCATGTTTGAAACCAAAAAACCACATATCATCATGCTTGACTTCATGAGACAGAGTTTAGGTTAGGGGTAGATACATGATTTCTCTGGTTTGAATATGTCTAGACCTTGTTTATCAACTTAATTGAATGCTTACAATATAACATAAGAAGACTATGTGCCTTGGTTTTTCATTTTTTGTTTTTTTTAAATTATGCCCATTTGAATCTTTGTCAAATCCTAGGTTTGACCATGATTTAAACAAGTTTAAAACATGAATATGAAAAAGTAAGCATGTATCCTTCGTAGTCACTCCAAAATGAAGCTCGATCTTGAGAGGGTTTTTGAAATTTCCATGTTTGAAACCAAAAAACCACATACTTATCTTCATGCTTGACTTCATAAGACAGAGTTAATTAGGGGTTAGGGGTAGCTTGATACATGATTTTTCTGGTTTGAATATGTCTAGACCTTATTTATCAACTTAATTGAATGCTTACTATATGACATAAGAAGACCTTGGTTTTCATTTTTTATACCCATTTGAATCTTGGTCAAATCATAGGTTTGACCAAGATTTGAACAAGTTTAAAACATGAATATGAAAAAGTAAGCACGTACGTATGCTTCTTAGTCACTCCAAAATGAAGCTCTTGGGAGGGTTTTTGAAATTTCCATGCTTGAAACCAAAAACCACTTCTCTTCATGCATGCTTGACTTCATAAGACAGAGTTTAGGGTTAGGGGGTAGATACATAATTTCCTGGTTTGAATATGTGTAGACCTTGTTTATCAAAATAATTGAATGCTTACTATATAACATAAGAAGACCTTGTTTGTTTTGAATTTTTATACCCATTTGAATCTTGGTCAAATCCTTGGTTCCACCAAGATTTGAATAAGTTAAAAACATGAATATGAAAAAGTTAGCATGTATGCTTCTTAGTCACTTCAAAATGAAGCTCTTGGGAGGGTTTTTGAATTTCCATGTTCGAAACCAAAAACCACATATCTTCATGCTTGACTTCATGAAACAGAGTTTAGGGTTAGGGGTAGATACATGCATGATTTTTCTTGTTTGAATATGTCTAGACCTTGTTTATCAACTTAATTGAATGCCTACTATATAACATAAGAAGACCTTTTTTGTTTTTTTTTTTGAATTTTTATACCCATTTGAATCTTGGTCAAATCCTAGGTTTCACCAAGATTTGAATAAGTTTAAAACATGAATATGAAAAAGTAAGCATGCATGTATGCTTCTTAATTAATCACTTCGAAATGAAGCTCTTGGGAGGGTTTTTGAAATTTCCATGTTTGAAACCAAAAACCACATATCTTCATGCATGCGCTTGACTTCATGAGACAGAGTTTAGTGTTAGGGGGTAGATACATGATTTCTCTTGTTTGAATATGTCTAGACCTTGTTTATCAACTTAATTGAATGCTTACTATATGACATAAGAAGACTATGTGCCTTGATTTTTCATTTTTTTTAAA
The DNA here is from genome assembly GCF_019359855.2 of Lolium perenne. NCBI lineage: Eukaryota > Viridiplantae > Streptophyta > Magnoliopsida > Poales > Poaceae > Lolium > Lolium perenne. The sequence continues at coordinate 50,630,869 of NC_067244.2, forward strand.
ATTTTGCCCATTTGAATCTTGGCCAAATCCTAGGTTTGACCATGATTTAAACAAGTTTAAAACATGAATATGAAAAATTAAGTATGTATCCTTCGTAGTCACTCCAAAATGAAGCTCTTGAGAGGGGTTTTGAAATTTCCATGTTTGAAACCAAAAAACCGCGTACTTCTCTTCATGCTTGACTTCATATATAAGACAGAGTTTGGGGATAGGGGTAGCTTGATACATTAATTTTCTTGTTTGAATATGTCTAGACCTTGTTTATCAACTTAATTGAATGCTTACTAGATGACATAAGATGACTATGTGCATTGGTTTTTCATTTTTTTGAATTTTTATGCCCATTTGAATCTTGGTCAAATCCTAGGTTTGACCAGGATTTAATCAAGTTTAAAACATGAATATGAAAAATTAAGCATCTATCCTTCTTAGTCACTCCAATATGTAGCTCTTGGGAGGGTTTTTGAAATTTCCATGCTTGAAAACAAAAAACCACGAACTTCTCTTCATGCTAGACTTCATAAGACAGAGTTTGGGGTTAGGGGTAGCTTGATACATAAATTTTCTGGTTTGAATATGTCTAGACCTTGTTTATCAAATTAATTGAATGCTTACTATATAACATAAGAAGACCTTGTTTTATTTGAATTTTTATACCCATTTGAATCTTGGTCAAATCCTTGGTTCCACCAAGATTTGAATAAGTTAAAAACATGAATATGAAAAAGTAAGCATGTATGCTTCTTAGTCACTTCAAAATGAAGCTATTGGGAGGGTTTTTGAATTTCCATGTTCGAAACTAAAAACCACATATCTTCATGCTTGACTTCATGAAACAGAGTTTAGGGTTAGGGGTAGATACATGCATGATTTTTCTTGTTTGAATATGTCTAGACCTTGTTTATCAACTTAATTGAATGCCTACTATATAACATAAGAAGACCTTTTTTGTTTTTTTTTAATTTTTATACCCATTTGAATCTTGGTCAAATCCTAGGTTTCACCAAGATTTGAATAAGTTTAAAACATGAATATGAAAAAGTAAGCATGCATGTATGCTTCTTAATTAATCGCTTCGAAATGAAGCTCTTGAGAGGGTTTTTGAAATTTCCATGTTTGAAACCAAAAAAAACCACGTACTTCTCTTCATGCTTGACTTCATAAGACAGAGTTTGGGGATAGGGGTAGCTTGATACATGAATTTTCTGGTTTGAATATGTCTAGACCTTGTTTATCAACTTAATTGAATACTTACTAGATGACATAAGATGACTATGTGCATTGGTTTTTCATTTTATTGTTTTTTTTGATTTTTTATGCCCATTTGAATCTTGGTCAAATCCTAGGTTTGACCATGATTTAAACAAGTTTAAAACATGAATATGAAAAATTAAGCATGTATCCTTCGTAGTCACTCCAAAATGAAGCTCGATCTTGAGAGGGTTTTTGAAATTTCCATGTTTGAAACCAAAAAACCACGTACTTCTCTTCATGCTAGACTTCATAAGACAAAGTTTGGGGTTAGGGGTAGCTTGATACATAAACTTTCTGGTTTGAATATGTCTAGACATTATTTATCAACTTAATTGAATGCTTACGAGATGACATAAGAGTTTTTGAAATTTCCATGCTTGAAAACCAAAAACCACTTCTCTTCATGCATGCTTGACTTCATAAGATAGAGTTTGGGGTTAGGGGGTAGATACATGATTTTCCTGCTAGTTTGAATATGTCTAGACCTTGTTTATCAATTTAATTGAATGCTCACTATATGACATGAGTAGACCTTGGTTTTAATTTTTTTATACCCATTTGATTCTTCGTCAAATCCTAGGTTTGTTGACCAAGATTTGAACAAGTTTAAAACATTAATATGAAAAGGTAAGCATGTATGCTTCTTAATTAGTCACTCCAAAATGAAGCTCTTGGGAGGGTTTTTGAAATTTCCATGATTGAAACCAAAAACCACTTCTCTTCATGCTTGAATTCATCAGTCAGGGTTTAGGGATATATAGGGGGTAGATACATGATTTTTCTGGTTTGAATATGTCTAGAGCTTGTTTTTCAACTTGAATGCTTACTTTATGACATACGAAGACTATTTGCTAACGGAGGGAGTAAGCACTCTAGCTATGAAAAGTACCAAACGATGCATACCAAAATGATTTTTTAGAGGAATACTAGTTCGGATTATATAATTTTATATTAGCAGGCCAAAATCGAATCCCGTAGTTGGATTTTCAGAAATTGATCCGTAGTACTGGGCAAAACCCTAGTTTAGCTTATTTAATAATAGATTCGTAGGTCGATTTTTTTACGTTATTATTATTACTAGGCAGCACATGTGTTTGCCCGTCCAGTGAAACTCTTTCATTTCATTTTTCTTTTCCGCAAGGTCGGGAGTCGGACGAAGAGGGATCACACGGGAGGAGACGAAGGGAGAGCAGTCACGGGGCCCCACTTATTTATGGTGTCTATCCTTTTTCTGGTGATGTTGACTGTTGTGCAGGGTTGTCAGTGCGCAGGGGGGTGCGAGCGAGCGAGAAAGGCCGAGAATGAGAGAGATGTTTTTTTTAGAGGGACAACCGAACGATCCTGAAGGACCCAGATTTCCAATACGCATCAGAGCGCAGTTTACAGCAGGACACAAAATAAACAGGAAATTACGTCTAAATCCCTAAGATTTACATGGTAGACCCGATGCTGAAAGCAAGAAATGCGATCGGGTCCTTAATAGGCACCGTCCGGATTGATCCTCGTCGGAGCCGGGGATGAACCACTTGGCGCGACCAAATTGCCATGGCTACAGAGCCTGCACACCATGGCCTACGAGCTGAGCTAGAAACGACCTGCCAAAACCGGCAGCCAACGGAGGTGGATAATTGGAGAGAGAGAGACCTTATTTATCAACTTAATTAGTCACTCCAAAATGAAGCTCTTGGGAGGGTTTTTGATATTTCCATGATTGAAATCAAAAACCACTTCTCTTCATGCTTGACTTCATAAGTCAGGGTTTAGGGATATATAGGGGGTAGATACATCATGATTTTTCTGGTTTGAATATGTCTAGAGCTTGTTTATCAACTTAATTTAATGCTTACTATATGACATAAGAAGACTATGTGCCTTGATTTTTCATTTTTTTAAATTATGCCCATTTGAATCTTGGTCAAATCCTAGGTTTGACCAAGATTTAAACAAGATTAAAACATGAAAATTAAAAATTAAGCCTTGATCCTTCTTATTCACTCCAAAATGAAGCTTTTGGGAGGTTTTTTGAAATATCCAGGTTTGAAACCCAAAACCACTTCTCTTCATGCATAGTTTAGGGTTAGGGGTAGATACATGAATTTTTGGTTTATAGTAAGCATTCAAGTTGATAAACAAGGTATAGACATATTCAAACTAGAAAAATCATGTATATACCCCCTAAGGCTAAACTCTGTCATATATATGAAGTCAAGCATACAAGAGGAATGGTTTTGGGTTTCAAACATGGAAAATTCAAAAACCCTCCCAAAAGCTTCATTTTTTGAGTGAATAAGAAGGATCCATGCTTACTTTTTCATTTTCATGTTACTGACTTGTTTAATTCTTGGTCAAACCTAGGATTTGACCAAGATTCAAATGGGCATAAAAATTCAATAAAGAATTCAAAAAATGAAAAACCAAAGCACATAAGCTTCTTAAGTTATAGTAAGCATTCATGTTGATCGACGGAGTCTAGACATATTTAAACATTAAAAATCATGTATATACCCCAAACCCTAAACTCTGTCTAATGAAGTCAAGCACGAAGAGAAGTGGTTTTCGGTTTAATTTTTTTTTTTTTTGAATTGTTATGCCCATTTGAATCTTGGTCAAATCCTAGCAGGTTTGACCAATATTTAAACAAGTTTAAAACATGAAAATGAAAAGTAAGTTTGGATCCTTCTTATTATTCACTCCAAAATGAAGCTTTTGGGAGGTTTTTTTAATTTTCCATGTTCGAAACCCAAAATGATATCTCTCTGTGCTTTACTTCATAAGACAAAGTTTAGGGGTAGGGGGTAGATACATGATTTTTCTGGTTTGAATATGTCTAGACCTTGTTTATCAACTTGAATACTTATTATGTGACATCAAAAGACTATGTGTTTGGTTTTTTTTGAATTTTTTATGCCCATTTGAATCTTGGTCAAATCCTAGGTTTGACCAAGATTTAAACCAGTTTAAAACATGAAAATGAAAAGTAAGCCTGGATTCTTCTTAGTCACTCCAAAATGAAGCTTTTGGGCGGTTTTTTAAATTTCCATGTTTGAAACCCAAAACCACTTCTCTTAATGCTTGACTTCATAAGACAGAGTTTAGGGTTAGGGGCCAAGTATATACATGATTTTTCTTGTTTAAATATGTCTAGACTTTGTTTATCAACTTGAATGCTTACTATATGACATCAAAAGACTATGTGTTTGGTTTTGATTTTTTTGAATTTGTTATGTCCATTTGAATCTTGGTCAAATCCTAGGTTTGACCAAGATTTAAACCAGTTTAAAACATGAAAATGAAAATGTAAGCCTGGATTCTTCTTAGTCACTCCAAAATGAAGCTTTTGGGAGTTTTTTCAATTTCCAATGTTTGAAACCCAAAACCACTTTTCTTCATGCTTGACTTCATAAGACAGAGTTTAGGGTTAGGGGGTATATACATGATTTTTCTGGTTTGAATATGTCTAGACTCGTTGATCAACTGTAATGCTTACTATATGACATAAGAAGCTTATGTGCTTTGGTTTTTTTTTGATTTCTTTTTTGAATTTTTATGCCCATTTGAATCCTGGTCAAATCCTTTGTTTGACCAAGATTTAAACAAGTTAAAACATGAAAATGAAAAAGTAAGCCTGGCTCCTTCTTAGTCATGAAAATGAGTTAACTTGGCTTTCCAACCCTTGAATCCATAGGAAACTTTGTACTAATGCAGTATAATAATCACCCGAGTTTTTACACCAACAGGTCTGTCACTTACGTGTGGTGCCCATGCGTGAGGTCCCAAACTTCATGAGCACAAGTCACATGCGGTAGGCGAGGCAAAATACCTGATCAATCCGGGCGGTGGCTGTTAAGGACCCGATCGCATTTCTTGCTTTCAGACTGGGGTCTACCATGTAAAAGTTTGTTCCTTTTGGATGCATCACTCGTATTTGCAAGTTTTTTGGGGGTCCCGCAAATTCAGGGTAGCATCATGCCCCCCTTCCCACGCCAACACAAATAGAGTTCAACACAACCTAATTAAGCAAGGTTCAACACAGACATAGTTTAACAACCCCTAATTAAGCTAATAGGTTCACCACAAACGCTGCTGAGCAGCAAACATAAACAGAGTTCAACAAAAGATGCTGCTTTTGAAGCAGTAGGAGAGACAAACATGCACAACAGTTACGGAGTATATTTACCATCTTCTTCCTGTCGCCTCCTCCCGGTCCCGCTTCTTCTGCTTCTTGCTGCCCATACCTTTAATCTTTGGTGGCTTGGGCTTGGGAGGAGGCACATGACCGGTCTCGATAGCTTGGTTCAATTTCTTCCTTAGGAATAGCCCATAGGCCATGTGGTTGGCTATGAAGCCGGATCGGTTAACAGTTTCCCCAACTTTGAGACAGCCGGACCCATCAAGCCGGCATGCTGCAGACGCTTCGAAAGTCAACCTTTATGCTCTTTGTGCGAAGGGGCAGCTGTTCCTGGCACCAGTCCAGGGTTCACTCCAATACTTGTCGAACTTCCCCGCCTTAAGCTTGTTGAGAGTGGCCTGGCCTTCCTATGACGCGACTCGACATCGCTTGTCAACCTCATCGCAGCAACCTGATACATGCCAAATAAACAGGTGAAGCAAATATGTAGCAGTTGCAACTAATAATGAATATGAATCTAAAAAGATTCTGACGCTAATTCAAAACCCTATAGCGCAAAAAAAAGAGGGAGAGACCATAGAGCAAATCGATACAGGGCTATGTTGAATAAGGGAGAGAGGTGAATCGGATGTGAAGCAAATATGTAGCAGTTGCAACTAATACTGAATATGAATCTAAAAAGATTCTGACGCTAATTCAAAACGCTATAGCGCAAAAAAAAGAGGGAGAGACCATAGCACAAATCGATACAGGGCTATGTTGAATAAGGGAGAGAGATGAATCGGAACATACTTCCTCCCCCTCGTCGACGATATTCTCGTCGAAGGTCGGCGGCGGCGGTTCAAAGATGAGTTCAACCTCGTCCTCGTCATCTAGGGGATGCTTCCCAAGAGAGTGGACCCATCTACCAACAGCATCAGATGCCGATGAGCGACCGATGGCCCGACCTTCGGCAATGGCATCCGCTTCGTCTTTGGCATCCGCTGCGGCGATGATCGCCGCCGTTGCGGCCATGCGTGCTGCGGTCGCGGCTCTGGATGCCTCCTCTGTGGCTAAGGCCAGCCGCGCGGCTTTCGCTTTCGCTGCGTTGACGGCGTCGGTTGGGCTCTCCATCGGTGGAATGGGAAGGGGAAGTGAAGAGAGGGTTTTTTCCTAGTCCGTGGAGAGAGGGAGAAGTGTGGACGTGAAATGGATAACTGACGATATTTCAAGATTTGGGAGACATAGCACGAACGGGCAGATGACAGCGCGTGGGTGCATTGCCTCATACTGCCTCTGTCCTAGAAAGAGCGTACATGTGGGTTTTCAAGGCATATTAAGGATTTTATTATTACCCACACACATTTATTTTGTACTTCTCTACAGTGTTGACCGTGCTACTACTATTTGTGTTAGTGCGCCAAAAACAAAATGTTATTTTCTAAGTGCCAAATTAATCTAGGGCGTTGGTTGTGAATCGGTGAACAAAAAAGAGATAGCCCAAAAGAGGGACACACCAAGGTACAAAAACTAGCATATATGCATGTTTCTATGTACATATATATGACCCTGGGTTTGTAGATAAAAAACATTCATATATGCGCTTACTATTAATATACATAAGTTTATGCTGATTCTCTTGGTTTAGGTATATATATGGTTAGGCATCACTACTAATTCAGAAAAAACAAAAATGTAACCCTTCAAGTGAAGTCATTTTAAGTGACCTAACAACTAAAATTCATATATAGGATTTGTATAGGAATTATGTAGGATTTAGATCACATGTGAATTTTCCCCACACTAGTTGTTTGATTCATAGGAACATATCCTATAGGAATCTTGCAGTGCAAATCCTATAAGAATAAAACATTAGGTCATACCTCATGGAAAATTTCCTTTGGCACAATCAAACACAACTCATCTTCCTATATGATTCAACTAGCCATTAAATCTCAATCGTATGTTTTTCATATTCCTATGGTTTTCCCATCCTATGAATCAAAGGAGCCTTAGGGCTTATATCTTTTTTTAGAAAGGCAAACTATGTTAAGATTGGCCAAGTTTTACGAAAAACCTTTAACATGCAAAATACAAAGTTGAGTCATTTCGTTTGAATCGGAGGGAGTACATTTGACGTTATGGTACTATTTGACATCTGCTTGGCACTGTATTTTTTTTCGAACCAAACTTCCCCCTTCATGAAGCTTTTATTTTAGCTTCAGTGACTTGATACATCCATATATCTAGACAAAGTTGAGTCAATTTATTTGAATCAGAGGGAGTACATTTGACTATATGGGTATTGTTTGACAACTGCTTGGCACTGTCTTCTTTTTTGAACCAAACTGCCCCCTTCACGAAGATTTTATTTTGGGATAGAGCTTCACTGACTTGATACTTCCAAGTCTCACAGTGACTTGGTGCCACCATCCACCATCCATCTCAGATCCAATGTATGCGATCGACTTAGAATTTAAACTAAATAATTATTATAATTGATCAGAAATATTTCAAGAACTTCCAGTTAATCGTGCATATTTCGATTTATATTTTGGTGAAGTTTCATTCGATTTGAATCAAAGGTTTGTGAGCAAATATATACTCCCTCCGGTTCATATTAATTGACTCTAATATGGATGTACTAGACACATTTTAGTTCTAGATACATCCATATTGAAGTCAATTAATATGAATCAGAGGGAGTATTTAGTTTAAACTAGTGCTCGTATACGTAAAAAGCTCTTTAATCACAAACTAATCGTCCGAGTGGGATGAAATATTCACAGATTTTAGAACAAGGCATCTACATTTCTTGGATTTTTTTCATAATTTTTGTTTTTAGGTTCGAAATAAGAGATAGTTTGGAACGTTGGATCTCAAATGGTTGGTAGATGGTGGCACCAAGTCACAATGAGATTTGGAGACTTCAAGTCACTGCAGCTCTGTCCTTTTATTTTGACAAACTGCAGAGCCGCTGGTGCATCTATGGTTGCGTACGGCCGAGGCCGTTTCTTAGCAAGGAAGTTCTTCCTATAAGTAGTAGTATCCATACTCCACTCCAAGGCATGTATAAAAAAAAGAACCCATCCCGTTCTCGTTTTCCCGATCACTCTTCTCTGAAGATGGAGGAGGCCCTCTTCTTGTGCCCCCTCTGCCTGCTGCCCTTCAAACCCCCCATATCCAAGGTCGCTCCCTTCCGATTTCATTCTTAGGTTCACCTGTGAGAAATGTCAATGACAACTGATGCCACGTACGTTGTTCCGTGCAGTGCAAGGGCGGTCATATGGGCTGTCGGCGCTGCGTCGGCGAGCTTGCGCCGAACCCGTGCAAGAAGTGCGAGCAGCCGGCGAGGTTGCCACCGTCGAATCGATCTGGGGCAATGGTCAAGTGCGTCGGCTACCAGAGCTTGGTCGCCTCCACGGAGTCCTACAAGCACTATATCGCGTGCCCGCATGGTCCGTGCGGCTGCACAGAGGCCATCAATACCGGCTGCAGCTTCACCGGCCCGCCGCGGGAGCTCCTGGTACACCTCCAAGCATCCCACTCCATCCCAGTGTTTACGTTCCAGTATGGCATACCCGCCTGGTGCATAGTTCGTGTTCCGGTACAACCGCGGGGACACCTGTTCATCGGCAGTGGGGAAGAAGACGGTAGCGTGTTCGCCATCACCGTTGGCGCGCTCGGCCCGACCACCATTGTGTCCTGTGTGTGCATCAGGTCGGCCGCGTGTTTGTTTCCGATGTACAAGGCGCAGCTGCTGGTGATTGGTCCGCCGGCGCCGGCGACGGCTGGGACCAGTGACCTCTCGACGGACACCTTGATGGCGGTAATCGAGCCGACGAGCTCCCCGACGCCTAGCTCGATCATGTTGCAGCAGCTCACTTCTTTCCTGGCGGTGCCGCCCCGTTCTGTGGCGAGAATGGAGGGCAGCGTGTGTTGCCTATCTGCGTTTGCATCAACAAGAAGGTTATACAATAATCTTCGTTTAGTCATACTGCAATGTAGTTACTCGAAGATCGGAGGGAGTAGTTTAGTTCGAAGTAGGGTTCGTTCGGATGTATTTTGGACTTGTATAGTAGTACTACTACTCCAGAACTATTAGCTAGCTAGTTGGAGTGCTAGAATGCAGCTCGGAGTATTATAGTATTTTGGCAGTACTACTAGTATATGTATGTGACTGCAAATTCAAACAAAAATGGAGTATTTCTTGCTAATGTTGTTCTTTTGGAGTCATCATTTTTTCTGAACGTGTTAACTATGCTATTGTCTAAGGATTCGTTTAGATTTCTTTGGTTGAATTCATATTTCGTCTCTTCCTAATTTGGCAAAAACCGCTTTGTCATGGGCATTCTTACAAGGTCGCTGAAGTTTCGAAGTTTCTTAATGTATATTGCGTAGGGTGTACCCCCTTAACATGGATCTGTTGCATTTTTGGGTTGTATTTTTTTTTGGCAATTTTCAGGACCATAAAATAGCACGCCTTCAGTTGAAATTTGAATTAGTGGCCGATACTAGCATGGAGTAGTAAAGTTTTTTTGTACTCCCTCGGTCCCACCAAAAGTGTCTCACCTTTGTTAAAATTTAGATGGATAGATGTATTTTTTTTTGGGTGTGCCTATGTCTCAGTTGACTGAGATTTTCTTAAGTCTCAGTCACCTCAGAAAAGTGCAACTGCAGTTCAAAGAAAAGTGCAACTCGGTCCAGTTGCACATTTCTGGTAGAAAAGTGCAATTGCACTTTTTTAACAGAAAAGTGCAACTCAAAGCACTTTTTTGTAAGTGACTTAGACTTAAGAAAATCTCAGTTGACTGAGACATAGCAAAACCGTTTTTTTTTTACAAAGTTGAGACAACTTTGGTGGGACGGAGCCACGGAGTCGTAGTTGATGGCGAGAAGGTTGATGCCTTGCTAGGTTGGTGTACGTTGCAAAAAGAACAAGGTTGGTGTGTATTTGTTTTATTTGTTCACCATAATACTGACATGGCCATCGATTTGATTAGACAACACAAGCCTGGGATGTTTCACTTATTTATTGTAGGAAGCACGATTAATGTTACGTAATGATGGGGCTACTCCTATAGTCCGTCTGCTCCTACTCGGGTGTCGGGTCACGGTCACACTCTCCTCTTTTTTGAACACATTCACACTCTCCTCTTTTTTGAACACATTCACACTCTCCTCGAAACTGCAGATGGCGGTATATGCATAAGAGGAGGAGCGTCTCGGTTCACCTCCGTCGTCTATCCCCACTCCGCCCACCTTCCATAGCACGCGCCTGCGTCTCCGCCATGGCGCTTTCGCATCCTATCCAGCAGTGCCCAGTTTGAGAGCCTCTGTTCTCCAACTCAAACCCCCACCTGCCGCCATTGATCGCCATCTCTCTCCCAAAGTTCGAATCAGTAGATCTCCCAAGAAAATACCAACCCCATTGTACCACCTGCCTCATTGCGATGGCGAAATCGAGCAGGGTCTGTGGATCTGGGCTGTTTCACAAGGTGTTTACGGAAGGCCCCCTTGAAGTGCTCATCAGCCCGGTGCGACGCCATCACCGCCGCGTCCCTAGTCGGTTCCTCCAAAAGTATTCTTCGATCAGCCAAATACGGTGCCACTCTGCCTCGCTTCTCAGCCGTTTGGCCTTCCGTGTGTTCTCTGTTGTGACCCGGCGGATAAACCATGGGTGTTCAAGGAGGATTTGCCGGTGCACAGCAAGTGCAAACTACTGCCGCTGGACAGGTTCTCCTATGATGGCCTAATGCCACACGGTAAGGATGAGGAGCGGGCAGGCGCCAATGGAGATTGGATCACCATGGTTGGCCCCGAAGGCAAGTGGAACCTCCTCAATGTCTACACTCATCGCAAGATTAAGCTTCCATCTTTGAGGAAGAAGTTGGAAACCACACGCAATCCACTTATATTCGAGTATCAGCGTTCTGCTATTCAACTGCAGAAGATAGCTATTTGCCAAGTTCCTACAGCTGCTAGGGGGTATAAAGATTTCTCCCTTGTCGCAATCTTCGACTTTGCAATTGCCTACCTCCATGGCGAATATCCTCGTACATGGATATTTCTTGAAAACCAGTTTCAGTACGGCGCCATATACTGCGATGCAATTATACATAACGGACTTGTGTTCGCCGTTACTGAGCTTGGAAATGTTTATGCATGGGATCCTAATCAATTTGGTAACATTTCCTCCCTATCTTTTTTATATACGTAACTTATATAGTATTTCACCTCTTATTTGTTGAACTGTCTTGGCATCTTTTGGCTTAAAGGAATTCCATAGGCGCACACCATAACCCTCTTGTGGTATGGACATATTTAGAATTTAACATCTATAGGAATTTTAGTATGGTCTAATGTGCATGTTGTTCCTTAGGAAAAAGGCCCCCTAGTAATTAAGTTTCTTTTTTATTACTCCCTAGAAAATTTAAGGTAGAGTAGAAATAGAATCAATAAAGCTGCCATGCAATATTGATAAAGACTTTCATTTGTTTATATTCCCCCGGTTCTAGAGAATAAGGAGTACTATATTCAAACCATCTAAAATTTGGACCAATATTTTGGGGAACATGTTTTTAATCCATATGAAGTTTTACCAAGATGTTCGAAATATATTTCAAACCATCTTATGTTCAACCATTATTTTTTAAAGTACTAGTATTGGCATCCCAATATCAAATCAATATCACTAGTAGATAAATCATGAAATATATTTTCATGTGACATGCTCTTTCCTTTTTCAAGGTCCTATAGTGCTCCCTGCTCCATTCATTCCGTGGACGGCTGGATTTGATGGCTATGATGATTTTGACTCTAATAGTCGTACGTGGTGGCTGGCAAGATCTCAAGATCGTTCTAGACTTCTCCTGGTCTATGCACGTGGCGTAATGGATTTTGACGCTGACGGTGCTCCAATGTATTATTATGATAGTACCCCTTCTGTCCATTGCGGTCGCGCTGTTCACAGCTATTCGGGGTATACCTGCATTGTATTCTCGAATGACACTAGTCGGTTACTTCCAGCCAACCCGTGGGAAAGGGTTACTAATCTTGGAGACTATTCTATGTTCCTTGGGTTGAACTATCCGATTTTCATGCCAGTGGGTGGTGCAACATTTCCCCCAGGATATTTGACAAGAAGAAACTGCATCTACACCACGCCTCAGACCATTGGCTCTCAGTTTGACACATCACATCAAGAAATTTTCCGCTTCAGTCTAAATGGCGAAGACCACCAAAGCATCTCTTTCTCAAGCAGCGGTCCAGGGGCCAACTGGCATACGGGGTTTTGGTTCATCCCAAGCTACACCAACGCGCTGGACTGGAACAAAGACAATCAGAGTTAGGGATATTTATGTAATAGTAGGATCATACTACTAGCTAGCTCAGTTGGTCTTGACTCCTATTTAACTATTTATAGCTAATGGACTTAGGTGATTAACTGATGCTATTTGCATGAACCGAGGTGCTTCTTTTAATTTGATCAAATACGGTCTATGCACATGCATGGTTGTTTGGCTGTTTCAGTGTCCCTAGAGGCATACATATATACTGTTATTTAGCAATCTTTATTACAGTACAAATGTCTTAACCTCATGGTTCACAGAAAGTATAAACGTAGATCAACCATCTAAACATAGAAGACATTCTAGTGTATGATTCTTACATATACATATACACATCAACATCCTATCAGAAAATCTTAATGTGAATTGTACTGGCTGTACAAACCCGTGCATCATTCTCTAGCCGGTTGCACCCAAAAACCAAATCGTGGTACTTCATAGTTGACTGTATGTAGGACAATATACAGATCCAATGCGAAGCCATGGGTATCACCTGCATGACAGAACCATATTTCACATGGTTGGAGGTACTCCATATGGCATTTAAAGTCATTCCTTGTCCTTCATATGGCCCTAAAAATAGTACAGTTGGATTTGTGGGTTTTAATTTTTTATTAACACACTCAATTGATTGCCCAAACATTGATTAATAATATTATTAAGGGGTGTGATGTTGAAAGCCATAAGAACAATGTGCCAAACAATCTTTGCTAGCGGACGGTAAATGTATACCCATCAGAAATAATCAGCAGACGTGCATGTTTCTTTGGTCAGAATAACTGCTGCACCATCTTAAAAGTAAATGGCATGACCATTTATTTGATTTGATAGCATGCAGCTAGATGGCGTACATTACTATCTCTACTTCCTTGGGTCGCCCAAATCTGGAGTACTAAAAGCAAATCCTGGTGATTCATTTGACAAGACAACACAGATGCGTCCAAATTTCTCCGCCCATATTATTATAGTAATATACGAAATCTGGAGTGCGTTGCCTCGTTGCCTTCCAAGAGAAGCTGCATTCCTTTCCAAAAAAGAGAGAGAGGCTGTATTTATAACTACCTCACCGGCCACCACTAGTACAAACCATCACTCCCTCTCCACCTCCACCTCCATCTCTTCCCTAGTAGCTCCACCTCCATATCGGCGACGGACCACAATCGCGCGGCTTCGACTTCCTCTTCGACGGCGGCGGCGACAGAGGCGTGAGGCACCTTCTCCGCGGCGCATCACTCATCCTCGTCCCGCGGCAACAATGGCTGTATGTGAAATCACCATACCCTTGTGTATGGTAGAGATGATGATGTGCGGATAAAATTTTATTGGCGGTTGCTCATCCTTGTTTGAATATTTGGTGTAGATTCACATCTAGGGCAGGGTGTCAAGCGGGGTGGGTAGCGGGCTAGCTAGTTTCAGTGCGAGTGCTTTAAATCTGCTCTAATCTCAACCACTATTTGCTCTAATTTTCTGCTTTGCGGGACGATTCGCGGACGCCGCTTGCAACCCTAATCTAGGGTATTGATCCTAGTTTAGTAGACTACTAGGATTTCCATGCCAATTTGTTTTTAGACTAGATCCGGATATTTGTCAATACTACTACGTACTTCTTCCGTTCGTATTTAATTGACTCTAGTTGAAAGCATCGACAGTTCATTTTATTCTCTCCCTCGCGTCGACTAATTAAAACCGAACAGAGGGAGTATTAGGAATCCATGTGCATCCGTACTACCAGTAAGGTATTGCGTTGTTGCAGAGGCTCAGTGTAATCAATATCTTTCGATATTAATATACTCACTTTATCAGAAAATAAATTAGTAATCCATGTTCAAACTTGCTAGTTTGATCGACGTTTGATGATGATTTATGAGGCCATGTATGGGCCTAGTTTGTTTTGCCTGGTGGTCAGTAGGCTGATGATTTATTTTTTTGCTTGGTCGATCTGTGGTCGTTCCATGGCCACTGCTGATTAAGCATTACTAGAATCAACAATTTTTTGCTTGTCTGGTGATTGGAAGTGTATGCGCTAGCACCATCGCACGATGATTAGTCTTAATGGAGATGCAGATGTCGATCAAGAGGGAGAAACATATCTTGATCATGCATTTCTCACGAGATTACTTGGTGATTGGAAGTAGAATCCACAATTTGTTGTGCAAACTTCTCAACATATGCATATATTCAATGAATTGGCTTTATGTGATCAATAGTACTTCTTATTGCAGATGGATGGAGGGGAAAGAGCGAAAAAACCGATACTTAGTGAGATGACTTCTCATTCTGTGACTTCTGATATCCCAGATAACAAGGTAAATATATAGAACGACGATTCGTAGGTGATAAAAGCAGAATCCACAATTTGCCGTGCAAACTTCTCAACATATGCATATATTTGATTAATTAGTTTTATGTGATCAATAGTATTACTTATTCCAGATGGACGTAGGGAAGGAACGAAAAAGCGGATGCTATGTGAAATGACTTCTAAATCTGTGTGTTACGATATCCCAGATGACAAGGTAAACATATGGACCGACGCTTGTTTTGCCGCTGCCTGTTAGATGGCTAGATGCTACGGTCTAATTTCTGTTCATGTGCTTATTATTGCAGAAACATAGAGTTGAAGAAAACTCTATATTGTCTCGATGATAAAGGTGAAATGGCATGCCAGATCTTTTAAACCTCCGACGCCACCTTGTTTACTGTCTATGGAGACTGATGCAGCTGGACCTGGTACTGATGAGCCTATACCTGGCATCATCGTGCCACATGAAGAAGGTTGTGGATTGGGTTTACCCCTGCTGTAGAAACTGGTGGTGCAGCTGGAGCTGCTAGTGTAGAGCCTCTAGTGAACGGTGTCGTGCCACGGGAATTCTCTGAACTGGAGCAAAACGGTTTACCTATTGTCAAGACCGATTTAACTGGTGCTGATGCTGGAGTTGCTACTGATGATCCTGCACCCGAAGGAGGTTTTGTATTGGTAGAACCCGTCATGACTATGCCTGATCGACCGGTGGTGGACACAGGAGCTGGTAGGGTAGAGCCTCTAGCGAAAGGTGTCGTGCCACGAGAATCCTCTCGAAGTGGATATTGGTGGTTTACCCTCTGTAGAGACTAGTGGTCTACCCGGAGCTGGTATTGTAGAGATTTCAGCAAACGGTGCTGTCCCACCCGACTCCTATGAACTGGAGCATGTACACGATGTGCCTTGTAGAACCCGACGCCTTTTGTAACTAGTGGTGATGATTCCGCTGAATCTGATCAAGAAGGATCTGCATCTCTAGGACAAGATGTCAGCTGTCATTCACCTGAACCTGAGCTGAAGTCAGCAACGGTAGCTTATATAGCACGGACTGTCCTTCAAGCTCTAAAGATCCAGTTGGGTGGTTCACAGGACCAGCTACTCCAAGCCATTGTCACTACAAAAGACCAGCCAGCATGCTTCGTCATCTCCTGCATACTGTTTGACAAGCTGAAGCACCGCAATCGGCCCATTGTTCAATCCCATCAGCATGGAGAGAGGAGCTATGTTTATGTCAAGATGATTCATGCTGATTTGGTAAGGTTCCATGATAAGATGTATGGGTGGGGTGAGGCAAGAGCCACATTTTGTAGCATTCACACGGTCTTCGCTCTTGAGCAGGACCCCATGGATGCTTACCAGTGGTGCAGCTGTCTGACTTGATATATGTTTTATGATCAGTATGTCATTGCTGTGGAACCGTGATGTGGAGCTACCTTTCTTATGGTTTCTAGGCTTTTGGTTTCAACATGTATTATGGAGCTTACCTTAGGACTTTCGCATGCGTTTGGCTGTTGACCTGTAATGTTTGTGGTTGGTTGTCTAATCTACTTGGCACAATCACATTGCAAAGGCAAATGTTCCTTTTCTCTTTAATTGTTATTATGACTTATGTGTTATAACCAGGCAAGAATATGCAATCTAGGTTCTCTCACCGATATATATGTACACACAACTTTTGTTCACATAATAACACTTACACGGGAAAAGAGTAGCTTTCTCTGTTGGACAAACACCAAACCACAAAAGGGTAACAACACAATATCCAAACTAGGTACGGCATCTGTTGAGCATACATGACTTTTGGCGTAAAATCACGTTAACCAACACTAGCATCATCTTGTTCTTTGCAAGGTGCTATGCTTATCAGTCTAATCCCAATACACCACCTACTTCAGGTGGCACGATGATGTCAAGTGCAGGCTCACCAGTACCAACTCTATTGCATCAGTCTCCATTGAATGTACGCCACTGCTGCAGTAGACACCATTAGCAATGCAAGCTGAAGGTGTTCTTATCCTCATATCAGGATCACATAATACAGGTGTCAAGCTTCATGCACTAGCCAACACAATAAAAAGTCCGAACTAGGATAGCTAGGAAAAAAAACATGAAGATCTTTTTTTCGAATCCCACGCTGAACATCTTTTTTTTAACTAATTAGGTAAGCTCCTGCTGACAAACATATTACAGCAACTCCAGCAGTGGCTCTATATTTTGGCGCTGTGGGCTGAATGGCTGATGATGCGCATGGAGCCGGCAATAGCTTCACCGGAAGCTGCAAACTGTGGCGGCCAAATGCAGGGCTGAAACAGCGTATTTTCAGAGGCGCTATAAATGCAGCGCCAAAAACAGAATATAATGAAAAATAGAGTGCAGTAAAACAGAAGATCAAACAAAGACTAGAAATAGACATAAAATAGGATAAAATTAGCTTGATAGATACTCCGTAGTTCATATTTTTACAAAGTAGTGCGATAAAACTAAACTAAAACTCGACATCTGACGAGTCCGGTGTCGTGCCCGACACCGGATCCGACGAGAAGAGTTCAATCCAACGGGGGTCGTCCTCGCCAATGGTGGTCGGCCCGGCGAGCTGCGCTTCGATGAAGGCCCGCTTCGTCGCCTTCTCCACCCTCCGTCGTGCGCGGTCCTCCTTCTTCGCTGCCCACCTCGTCGCCTTCTCCGCCCTCCGTCTGCGGAAGTGCTCATTCTCGGCGGCAGCGTCCTCGGGGAAGCGGGCCGCCCACTCGCGCGCCGCGCGCTCGTCCCGCTCGGCGATGCGCAAACGGCGCTCCGTCTCGCGGCAGCGGTGCTGTTCCTCCTGTCTAACGATGTACGGCGGCGGCGCGAGATCCTCGGCCTGCTGGCGCGTCCACACGTCATGGAAATTCATCGACGATCGCGGGCGCCCGAGCCGCCACGCCACGGCGTCGTACGCGCGCGCGCCTCGTGCGCGGTCTCGTAGGTGCCAAGGCCGATGCGCTCGCCGCCATCACGTATCTCCGCGTAATACGTACCTTTGGGGCGCGCGCGACGCCGCGCGGTACCCCGTGCCCGAGACGCGGCAGTACCGCGAGCTCGACGCGAGACGAGGCATGGCGGCGGCGGCGGAAGCGGAGCCGCGGCGGCGATATTAGGCGCAGATGGGCAAATTTCAGCAACCCGTGTCCATCTTCTTTTTTGGCAGGATTACGCCATGTACCACCTTCCAATTAGAAAATAGTCTTGTTCAGCCTTCCCTGTTGGGCCCAATATTTCACTTTGGGTTGCCAACGCCATCTACATGGTAATTGCTCTCGGCCTACTTGCTCCGGCTGTCGAAGCCCAATAACTACAAATGGGCCTTTCTGCTCATGCAATTTCGGCCATTTTCTAATGAAACACAGATCCTATGAATGGCAAAAGAAAAAAACGCGGAGATTCTACATAAAAGTTGTTTTTATTTATTTTGAATTATTGGGTTCCAATTTTTGAAACTGCTCATGCCCAATATGAAAATCCTTGTTCGCTCCATACCCACATGGATAACGGTATTTTTAATAATTCATAAAGTGGATTTGAAATTTAAAACATATCCTAATAATTCCATGATTTAATCTATCAACTTGCAAGATCTTGGAGAGAAAAAGCTTGTATTAGTGCAGAATCCTCACCGTTTCAAAGGCGGCAGTGGATCAAAAGAAAAAAGGAAGTAGCCAGAAATTAGGGGTCAAAAATAACTCCAAGAAATGAAACTTTTATTGTTCGTAGAGGATGACATGCGGGACCCATGAGCCAGCAGCTTACTCAACGTTACAAAGGCGGCATGAGATCGGAAGAAAAAGGCAAGTGACCAAATATCAGGAGCCAAAAATAATCCAAGAAATGAAACTTATTGTACATAGAGGATGACATGCGGGTCCCATTTTGCAGCAGCGGTTTCAGCGTTTCAAATGCGGTTTGAGATCAAAAGAAAAAGAAAGTAGCCAGAAATTAGGGGGTAAAAAACTCCAAAAAAAGAAAGTTGATTGTACATAGAGGATGACATGCGGGTCCCATGAGTCAGCAGCTTACTCAACGTTTCCAAGGCGGCAGGGGATCAAAAGAAAAAGGAAATAGCCAAAAATCATAGGTGAAAAAAAAACCAAGAAAAGAAATTTTATAGTACATAGAGGATGACATGCGGGTCCCATGAGCCAGCAGGTTCCTCAACGTTTTCAAAGGCCGGTGGGGATCAAAAGAAAAAGGCAAATAGCCAGAAATTAGGGGTAAACAATAAATCCAACAAAGGAAAGGTTTATTGTTCATAGATGTTGACATGTGGGACCCATGAGCCAGCAGCGTCAAGGCAAGTGACCAAAAATCAGGGGTAAAAAAAATCCAAGAAAAGAAACTTTATTGTACATAGAGGATGACATGTGGGTCCCATGAGCCAGCACCTTACTCAACGTTTCAGAGGCGGCTTGAGATCGAAAGAAAAAGGAAAGTGACCGAATATCAGGAGCTAAAAATAATCCAAGAAAGGAAACTTTTATTGTACATAGAGGTTGACATATGGGTCCCACTAATACAAGCTCTTTCGCTCGAAGATCTTGCAAGTTGATTGTACATAGAGGATGACATGCGGGCCCCATGTGTCAGCAGCTTACTCAATGTTTCCAAGGCGGCAGTGGATCAAAAGAAAAAGGAAATAGCCAAAATCAGAGGGTGAAAAATAAATCCAACAAAGGAGAGGTTTATTGTCCATGGAGGCTGACATCTGGGACCCACGAGCCAGTAGCGTCCTCTACGTTTAGAAGGCGACTGGGGATCGAAAGAAAAAAAGGCAAATAGCCAAAAATTAGGGGTACAAAATAACTCCAAGAAAGGAAGTGTTTATTGTTCATAGAGGCTGACATGTGGGACCCATGAGCCAGCAAAGTCTTCAACGTTTCAAAGGCAGCAGGGGATCAAAAGAAAAAGGAAGTAGCCAGAAATTAGGGGTAAAAAATAACTCCAAGAAAGGAAACTTTTATTGTTCATAGAGGATGACATGCGGGACCCATGCTCCAGCAGCTTCCTCAACGTTTCAAAGGCGGCATGAGATCGAAAGAAAAAGGCAAGTGACCAAATATCAGGACCCGAAAATAATCGAAGAAAGAAATTTTATTGTACATAGAGGATGACATGCGGGACCCATTTAGCAGCAGCGGTCTCAACGTTTCCAAGGCGGCACGGGATCAAAAGAAAAAGGAAGTAGCCAGAAATTAGGGTTCAAAAATAACTCCAAGAAAGGAAACTTTTATTGTTCGTAGAGGATGACATGCGGGACCCATGAGCCAGCAGCTTACTCAACGTTTCAAAGGCGGCATGAGATCGAAAGAAAAAGGCAAGTGACAAAATATCAGGAGACAAAGATAATCCAAGAAAAGAAAACTTTATTGTACATAGAGGATGACATACGGGTCCCATTTAGTAGCAGCGGTCTCAACGTTTCAAATGCGGCTTGAGATCAAAAGAAAAAGAAAGTAGCCAGAAATTAGGGGGTAAAAAAAACTCCAAGAAAGGAAAGTTTTATCGATGAGCCAGCAGAGTCCTCAACGTTTCAAAGGCGGCAGGGGATCAAAAGAAAAAGGAAATAGCCGAAAATCAGAGGGTGAAAAAAAACCAAGAAAATGAACTTTTATAGTACATAGAGGATGACATGCGGGTCCCATGAGCCAGCAGGTTTTTCAACGTTTCAAACGTGGCATGAGATCGAAAGAAAAAGGCAAGTGACCAAATATCAGGATCCAAAAATAATTCAAGAAAAGAAACTTGATTGTACATAGAGTATGACATGCGGGTCCCATTTAGCAGCAGCGGTATCACCGTTTGAGAGGCGGCAGGGGATCGAAAGAAAAAGGCAAGTGACCAAATATGAGGTGCCAAAAAAAATCAAAGAAAAGAAAGTTTTATTGTACATAGAGGATGACATGCGGGTCCCATGAGCCAGCAGGTTTTTCAACGTTTCAAACGTGGCATGAGATCGAAAGAAAAAGGCAAGTGACCAAATATCAGGAGCCAAAAATAATTCAAGAAAAGAAACTTGATTGTACATAGAGGATGGCATGCGGGTCCCATTTAGCAGCAGCGGTATCACCGTTTGAGAGGCTGCACGGGATCGAAAGAAAAAGGCAAGTGACCAAATATCAGGAGCCAAAAATAATCTAAGAAAAGAAATTTTACTGTACATAGAGGATGACATGCGGGTCCCATTTTGCAGCAGCGGTCTCAACGTTTTCAAGGCGGCACAGGACCAAAAGAAAAATGAAGTTGCCAGAAATCAGGGGGTGAAAAAAATCCAAAAAAGAACGATTTCAATTGGGCTGCATGTGGACATCTGGGCATTCGAACTATCCTGCTGGGCCTTTTGACTCGTACAATTTTAGCCCACTCCAAAACAGGATAGTTTGGATTTTTCTAAAAAAAACAAGAAAGTCCAATGCTTCGCAAAAACAAAAAACAAGGAGATTCAGCATATAAATTTGTTTATGTAAAAATAAAGATTTAATTTATCCGTTGAAATAGCTCAGAGCGCAATACACTGTTTATTGTCTACAAAATAATCAAGATATCACATGTTTCTTGTACGGGGAGGCTGACATCGGGGAACCATGAGCCAGCAGCGTCGTTTTAAAGGCGGCAGGGGATGGAAAGAAAAAATAAACCAAAAATCTGTTGGTAAAAAATCCAAGAAAAGAAACATTTTCGTTCTGAGAGGATGACATGCGGGACCCATGAGGCAGCAGCATCCTCAGCGTTTATTGTTCATAGAGGCTGACATGTGGGACCCGTGAGCCAGCAGCGTCCTCAACGTTTTAAAGGCGGCAGGATATCGAAAGAAAAAATAAGCCAAAAATCATTTGGTAAACAATATCCAAGAAAAGAAACATTTACCGTTCTGAGAGGATGACATGCGGGACCCATGAGGCAGCAGCATCCTCAACGATTCCAAGGCGGCAGGGGATCAAAGAAAAAAAAAGGAAATATCCAGAAATTAATTAGGGGTTCAAAAAAAATCCATCAAAGGAAACTTTTATTGTTCATAGAGGATGACTTGTGGGACCGACCTGCCAACAGCGTCCTCATCGTTTCAAAGGGGCAGGAGATCAAAAGAAAAAGGCAAATAGCCAGAAATTAGGGGTCAAAAATAACTCCAAGAAAGGAAACTTTTATTGTTCGTAGAGGATGACATGCGGGACCCATGAGCCAGCAGCTTACTCAACGTTTCAAAGGCGGCATGAGATCGAAAGAAAAAGGCAAGTGACAAAATATCAGGAGCAAAAGATAATCCAAGAAAAGAAACTTTATTGTACATAGAGGATGACATGTGGGTCCCATTTTGCAGCAGCGGTCTCAATGTTTGTAATGCGGCTTGAGATCAAAAGAAAAAGAAAGTAGCTAGTAATTAGGGGGTGAAAAAAAATCCAAGAAAAGAAAGTTGATGGACATAGAGGATGACATGCGGGTCCCTTGAGCCAACAGCTTACTCAACGTTTCAAAGGGGGCAGGGGATCAAAAGAAAAAGGCAAGAAAAAAATCAGAGGGTGAAAAAAAATCCAACAAAGGAAACTTTTATAGCACATAGAGGATGACATGCGGGTCCCATGAGCCAGCAGGTTCCTCAACGTTTCAAACGTGGCATGAGATCGAAAGAAAAAGGCAAGTGCCCAAATATGAGGTGCCAAAAAAACTCCAAGAAAAGAAAGTTGATTGCTCATAGAGGATGACATGCGGGTCCCATTTAGCTGCAGCGGTCTCACTGTTTGAGAGGCGGCAGGGGATCGAAAGAAAAAGGCAAGTGAACGGATATGAGGTGCCAAAAATAATCCAAGAAAAGAAAGTTTTATAGTACATAGAGGATGACATGCGGGTCCCATTTAGCAGCAGCGGTATCACCGTTTGAGAGGCGGCAGGGGATCAAAAGAAAAAAAGAAATTGCCAAAAATCAGAGGGTGAAAAAAACCAAGAAAATGAACTTTTATAGTACATAGAGGATGACATGCGGGTCCCATGAGCCTGCAGGTTCCTAAACGTTTCAAACGTGGCATGAGATCGAAAGAAAAAGGCAAGTGAAAAAATATCAGGACCCAAAAATAATTCAAGAAAAGAAAGTTTTATAGTACATAGAGGATGACATGCGGGTCCCATTTAGCAGCAGCGGTATCACCGTTTGAGAGGCGGCAGGGGATCGAAAGAAAAAGGCAAGTGAAAAAATATGAGGAGCCAAAAATAATTCAAGAAAAGAAAGTTTTATAGTACATAGAGGATGACATGCGGGTCCCATTTAGCAGCAGCGGTATCACCGTTTGAGAGGCGGCAGGGGATCGAAAGAAAAAGGTAAGTGACCAAATATGAGGTGCCAAAAATAATTCAAGAAAAGAGAGTTTTATAGTACATAGAGGATGACATGCGGGTCCCAGTTAGCAGCAGCGGTATCACCGTTTGAGAGGCGGCAGGGGATCGAAAGAAAAAGGCAAGTGACCAAATTTGAGGTGCCAAAAAAAACTCCAAGAAAAGAAAGTTGATTGCACATAGAGGATGACATGCGGGTCCCATTTAGCAGCAACGGTCTCAACGTTTCCAAGGCGGCAAGGGATCAAAAGAAAAAGGAAGTAGCCAGAAATCAGGGGGTCAAAAAAAATCCAAGAATAGAAAGAATTTTGGTTCATAGAGGATGACATGCGGGACCCATGATCCTGCATCGTAAACGGCTCGATCGGAGAACGTTGAACGAGATGGCGCGATCTAGAAAAAAACAATGCCAGAGAGGCTGCCATCTGGGCCCTACATCCCTCGGCGGTGCGGATTTGCGTTGACTCGGCCGGCGAACCCGAGATTTCGAGATGCACCACGTCCCGGGCCACCATACGCGACGTTTTGGCCGCTTTCGTCGGGCTAGGTGGCCTCAAAAAAGAGAAAAAAAAAGTTTTGACATGCACCACGGAGGGACCCAAAATCGTCGGCCATGGTACACCAGCAACCACGGCGCGACTTCAACTTCGTCGGCCATGGCAACTTTTCTTGTAGTGTAATTTCTATGCAAGACTTTCTTTTCAAGACAAGACCTTGCTGGATACTTCTTGCTCTGGATCATTTACACGCAACAAAGAAGAGTTTAAAAGGGACCTTCTTAATCGGATCCAAGAGAATACTGAAGGATGGGAGAACGACAAAGATAGAGAATCAGGTATAAATTATGATTATAAATGAATTGAAGCTTTTATGGATACTGATAAATTTCGTAATATGAGTGCTACTTATGGTCTTGATTCTCAAGTTGCTGCAAATCTTTATAAAGCTTTTGCCTCTCATTATGAATTGCCTAAGAAGAACTTTGATAAGTATCATGAACCGTATAAAGATAAAATTGATTCATCTATAAATAAATGTGTTGTAGTTGAAACTGTTGATCATGTTATTCCTGAAGCTTATATTGAAAAAACTCCTTTCCCTGCTAAAATGAAGGAGTACTCTGTTATAAATAGTGCGGTTAATAAAAGTGAAAAGAAACCTATAGAACCTTAAGAACAAATAAAGGTTGAACCTGCTGTTGCAATAGTTAAAGATCTTGTGACTGAAAATGTGGAGGATGGTCATATTATTTTCCGTGAAGATGCTTCTAATATTGTTTCACATCCTAATAAGTCCAAGAAAACAAGTGTTCCTATGCTATCTGTTAGAATTGGTGATCATTGTTATTATGGTTTATGTGATATTGGTGCAAGTATTAGTGCTATTCGTTATGAGCTTTACACGAAGATTATGCACGAAATTGGTGATGACCCACAACTATAGGGGATCGCAACAGTCTTCGAGGGAAGTAAAACCCAATTTATTGATTCGACACAAGGGGAGACAAAGAACACTTGGAAGCCTTAACAGCGGAGTTGTCAATTCAGCTGCACCTGGAAACAGACTTGCTCGCAAGGGTTTATCGAGTAACAGTTTTATAGCGATAGCGAGAGTGAAATAACAGAAGAGAGTAACAAATGACAAGCAGTAGTGATTTTAGTAAACAGCAGGATTAAAATACTGTAGGCACGGGGACGGATGAACGGGCGTTGCATGGATGAGAGAAACTCATGTAACAATCATAGCAGGGCATTTGCAGATAATAATAAAACGGTGTCCAAGTACAAAGCAATCAATAGGCATGTGTTCCATATATAGTCGTGCGTGCTCGCAATGAGAAACTTGCACAACATCTTTTGTCCTACCAGCCGGTGGCAGCCGGGCCTCAAGGGAAACTACTGGATATTAAGGTACTCCTTTTAATAGAGTACCAGAGCAAAGCATTAACACTCCGTGAACACATGTGATCCTCACATCACTACCATCCCCTCCGGTTGTCCCGATTTCTGTCACTTCAGGGCCATCGGTTCCGGACAGCGACATGTGTATACAACTTATAGGTAAGACCATAAACAATGAATATCATGATGAAACAATAACATGTTCAGATCTGAGATCATGGCACTCGGGCCCTAGTGACAAGCATTAAGCATAACAAGTTGCAACAATATCATCAAAGTACCAATTACGGACACTAGGCACTATGCCCTAACAATCTTATGCTATTACATGACCAATCTCATCCAATCCCTACCATCCCCTTCGGCCTACAGCGGGGGAATTACTCACACATGGATGGGGGAAGCATGGCTGGTTGATGGAGAGGCGTTGGCGGTGATGATGGCGATGATCTCCTCCAATTCCCCGTCCCGGCGGAGTGCCAGAACGGAGACTTCTGGCTCCCGCGACGGAGTTTCGCGATGTGGCGGCGTTCTGGAGGGTTTCTGGCGACTTCGACTTCTCTCCGTGCGTTTTTAGGTCGAGGCCGATAAATAGTCCGAAGGAGGGCGTCGGAGGCCGGCCGAGGGGCCACACCACAGGCCGCGCGGGCCCCACTGGTCGCGCCGCCTATGGTGTGGGCCCTCGGGCCTCCACCTTAATTGTCCTTCTCGGCTCCGTCATTATTCGGGAAAATAGGGCCTTCTACATAAATTCCGAGGATTTTCCCGAAAGTTGGATTTCTGCACAAAAACGAGACACCAGAACAGTTCTGCTGAAAACAGCGTTAGTCCGTGTTAGTTGCATCCAAAATACACAAATTAGAGGCAAAACAATAGCAAAAGTGTTCGGGAAAGTAGATACGTTTTGGACGTATCAACTCCCCCCGAGCTTAGCTTATTGCTTGTCCTCAAGCAATTCAGTTAACAACTGAGCGATAAAAGAACTTTCACGAACACATTTGCTCATATGATGTATATATTCTCATGCTATGGCTAATACTTAAGCAATTCATAATGAGATACATGCAAATAAGATCATCTAACAGCTATGTCAATCATGGAGAGGTACCAACAATTAATAATAAGCATCATGAATCATGTATATAAGAAGGATTGCAATGTTCATAAGAGAGTATGATAAAGTGGTATCTCGCTTTTTGTATTTGGTTGGCAAAACATAAATGCCCGGGCACCTCTGGAGTTCATAGAAAGACTAGAAGTAGTGATTGTCAAAAGATAAATGCATCAAAGTTATACCACAATCAATCATATTTTGAGACAAGCATATTATACTAAGAATGACAGTTGTGCTCTCAAGATAGTGCTCAAAGAAATAATGGAGACACAACATAAAAGTAAAAGATTGCCCCTTCGCAGAGGGAAGCAGGGATTAACATGCGCTAGAGCTTTTCATTTTTATAAAGACAGGAGTAAAATTATTTTGAGAGGTGTTTGTTGTTGTCAACGAATGGTAATGGGTACACCAACTACCTCGCCAACCGGACTTTCAAGAGCGGCTCCCATGAATTATTGCATATTTATTTGGCACTCCTTCCAACCTTTCTTGCACAAACCATGGCTAACCGAATCCTCGGGTGCCTGCCAACAATCTCATACCATGAAGGAGTGCCTTTTTATTTTATTTTTATTATGATGATGACACTCCCCCCAACCTTTGCTTACACAAGCCATGGCTAACCGAATCCTTCGGGTGCCGTCCAACAATCACAAACCATGGAGGAGTGTCTATTTAAGTTAATTAATTCGGGACTGGGAATCCCATTGCCAGCTCTTTTTGCAAAATTATTGGATAAGCGGATGTGCCGCTAGTCCATATGAGAGTCCGTCAAAAGTAAATGACAAGGTTGAAAGCTAAACACCACATACTTCCTCATGAGCTATGAAACATAAACACAAATTGAGAAGCATTTTGAAGGTTTTAAAGGTAGCGCACGAGAATTTACTTGGAATGGTTTGAAATGCCATGCATAGGTATTTATGGTGGACACTTTGGAACAACTTGGTTTTCATGTGTTTGGAAGCACGAGCAGCGTTCCCGCTCAGTACAAGTGAAGGCTAGCAATAGACTAGGGAGCGACAAATCAAGAGAGCAAAGAATGCTTGTCATAATCATGCTTGCGGCAAAATAAATTAACGGAGGCATAAAAGTGATACAAGAACTCTGAAGCAATATAGATCATCGAGGCTTAATTGACTTTTTGTTCAGTCATATGCATGCGTGAGCATGTGCCAAGTCGATATAAATGAATTATTCAGAGGAGGATACCACAATGCCATACTTACTTATGAATAAAACAATGCAAGCAAATATCCATGACATGCTACTCATATTAATCGATTGTAGCTAAACATGAGAGATCATAAACTACTAGACTTTCTCAAATAACATATACCTCACATGAACCAACTAAGCATGCTCACATGGATGAGTATATGTACAAAAATGAAAACAAATAGAGTTCATACCAGCCTCTCACCACAATCAGATTGTCGTAGATCGTCATTATTGCCTTTTTACTTGTGCAGCTTGGATAATATGAAATGAAAACCACGCTCCAGCCACCAAAGACCATTGAACTCATAAAGAACTTTACAAACCAGAGAAGAACAGCAAATATTTTTGGTGTTTTCGAATTAGAGACAAGAACAAAAGGAAACAAGCAAACAAAGCAAAATCTTTTTGGGTTTTCTTATAGCAAACTAGCAATAGCAAATTAAGCGAAACAAATGCAAGAAACCAAAGCAAACAAATGGTGAAGAGAAACAACAGAAATATTTTTGGTCTTTTTGTGTTTTGGGAAAGAAACAAAGCGAAAACAAGAAATAACAAACTGAAAGAAACACAGAAAAGCGAGATGGCAGAAATCTGCCAAAACCTGACAGCAGTACAGAAATCGATTTTTAAAAAAATCTCGTTGCTCAGCTCGAAAAGTGTTCAACTAATGAAAGTTAGATAACAACCTGGGGAACCTGCACAAAAATTGGCAGCTCAAAATGACGCTCTGGCTATTTTTGAGAATTTCTACGGTAACGTTCCAGAATCTGTTTTCAGGCAGCACTTCCCCAAATATCATCTTCCTCTCATTAGAAAACCACTCAAACGAACAAAACAAGTATGTGCAAGTATCCAGCAACCATAATATGCAAAGAATGAGTGATGCCGGTATACCTCCCCCCAAGCTTAGGCTTTTGGCCTAAGTGGAGTTCAATCCCATCGATCCCATGAGGTAGTGTCTCCGTAGTATGACGAAGATGGATCGTATTCCGGGTATGTGCTAGAAGAAGCACCCGGATACGTGACGGTGTCATAGGAGGCCCCGGCATCCTCGGAGTCATGTTGCTGGTGGAAGTCTTTTATCTTCAAATGCTCATCCACTTCCTCCTTAGTGCACGACCATGATTGCCTGTCAATACTGAACAAACCTGGTTGGGGAAGAGGAATTTCCTTCTCATCCCCGTCAGAAAACAACATTCTATAAACCATATTATCTAAAGTAGAATCAGTGGTAACAAAATGATGACTCTTCATAGCAGTAATATCGAGTTTCCTAGGGGCCAATGGCACATCATTAGGATCAATAGGAAGATTTAGATATGTTAAAACACGCAGTGCGATAGTTCCTCCAAAAATAGGCCCCCTGGTAGTCAGGCGGCGAGCAATAAGAGCACCAAGGTGATAAGATGTCTGACCAGTAAGTGCAATATTCAAGAAAGCAAGATGGTAACTAGAAATGTTGCTAGTGTTCTCCCTACCAAGAATGCTAGTAGCAATGTAGTATGCAAAATACTTAATGGCGGGGAGTTGAATGTTCCTTATCTTGCCACGCTGAATGGTGCGACAATCATCATCGGTAATCCCTCAATAGAGCTCCAACAAGTCCCGGGGGTTGTCATCAATCCTACTTGCTGTACCTACAGGGACAATATCCAATGCACGACAAAAATCCTCCAATTGCATAGTAACAGGATTACCATAGATCCTGAATGCAACCGTCGGCTCATATTGTTTGTTGTTGAACTGGAAACTCTCGACGAAGATTTTGGTGAGCATGTAGTATTGCTCCCTTTCATCGCCCACATAGGTGGTTAACCCTGCCCTGTTGACAAGGGCGAAGAAATCCTCCAATATCCCTGCATTCCTAAGAAAATCATAGCATGGAAAAGACGAAGCATTAGGAGCCCCGTTGTCCTCTTCGGGCGCGAAGCTAGGCGCGATGACGTCTTCATTGTATGATCGCCTAATCCGGGTGGCGGCCCTAGAAGGCCTCCCGGTGCTGGTTGTCCCTTTCTTGAACAACTCTCCAAAGTTGAACTTCTTCATAGCTTCTCTGAAATTTTCAACAAATGATATAAAATTTGATTTGGTGACATATAATTGAGGGAAACTACCATAGGAACTTGCTAGAGTACTAATCATGCATCAAAACTAGTTTCTACCACTTAGAACAAGCATGCAAGCTCACTAAACATGTTACCTACAGCAGCAAAATATTCAAGATATACTCAACCAAACAAAATTCTACTTGGATGGGTGGAGGAGTCACATACCAAGGAGCAAATGTGCCAAATTTCAGCAAGAAATCTGGGCTGAGCAAAGAGATCGAGAAATCTGGAGCTCTGGAGCAAAAACGCGAGAGAGAGGAACTTGGTACGAGTTTTCTCGGGAGAGAGAAGGTGCTGGGAGAAAGAGATGACAAAGTGGGGCAAAGAGGGGCCCACACCACATGGTGGCGCGGCCACCTCCTTGGCCACGCCGGCCTGTGGTTTGGCGCCCTCTGGTGCCCCACAGGTCATCCTCTGGTGCTCCCAGGTGCCTCGTCGAAAAATAGGACCAACGGTATAATTTTTGTGAATTTTTGAAAACTTTGAAAAATGCACATTTCTGGGTATTTAGTTTATTATTACTGGCCAGGAAAATTTTTGAAATCTTCGATTAACTAAGGAACCTTGCAAATTAAAAAGTGCTACAGCAACTAGAGCAAATGGAGGAAGAAAGATATGTTGTTTACCTCCTCTATGCATATAAAAAGTATTCGTTAACAAGGTTGATCAAGTCTTGTCACCAAATAAATTTTACATCGCATAAGAAGAAATAAACCTCAAATCAATCATGTTACCTTGAATTGTATTGATATGGATCCAATCACGAGAGTTTGATATTCTTCCTTAGGCTCATATATAGGACAATCAATAGTTCCCACTTTGATAGTTCTCACATTAGAAATAGTATTAACTCCACACGCTTTCTCAATCTTCTTGGGGAAATAAACGGTATGCTCCCTATCATCAACATTGA
The DNA here is from genome assembly GCF_019359855.2 of Lolium perenne. Classification (NCBI taxonomy): domain Eukaryota; kingdom Viridiplantae; phylum Streptophyta; class Magnoliopsida; order Poales; family Poaceae; genus Lolium; species Lolium perenne. Next base: position 50,661,497 of record NC_067244.2, read on the forward strand.
AAGTAACCTTTCCTTTATTGCAATCAATAACAGCCCCTGCGGTGTTAAGAAAAGGTCTCCCAAGAATAATAGACATATTATCGTCTTCCGGCATTTCCAACACAACAAAATCAGTTAATATCAAGCAGTTAGTAGTAACTTGAACAGGAACATTCTCACATATACCAACAGGAATAGCAGTAGATTTATCAGCCATTTGCAAAGATATATCAGTAGGTATCAACTTATCTAAGTAAAGTCTCTTATAAAGAGAAAAAGGCATAACACTAACACCGGCTCCCAAGTCACATAGAGCGGTTTTAACATAATTATTCTTGATAGAACAAGGAATAGTAGGTATACCTGGGTCGCCCAACTTCTTTGGTATTTTGCCATTGAAAGAGTAATTAGCAAGCATAGTGGAAATTTCCTCATTGGGGATTTTCCTTTTGTTAGTAACAATATCTTTCATATACTTTGAATAAGGTGGCAATTTAATGGCATCAGTCAAAGGGATTTGCAAGAATAAAGGTTTCATCCAATCGCAAAATTTATTATAGTGTTCTTCTTCCTTTGATTTTAGTTTCTTAGCAGGAAAAGGCATTTGCTTTTGCACCCAAGGTTCTCTTTCATTACCATGTTTCTCAGCAATAAAGTCTTCTTTAGTATACTTTTTATTTTTAGCATGCTTTTCAGGTTCTTCTTCAACCTCTTCTTTATCAGGAGTATCATTCTTATCATTATCTTTATCATTATCATGTTCATTACCACTTTCAGTTTCAGCATCAAAAATAGAAATACTATTAGGATCATTAGCAGGTTCAGAGGATTCTACAACATTTTTATGTTTCTTCTTCTTTTTCTTCCTAGAATGAGCACTAGGTTCAATGCGTTGAGAATCTTGTTCAATTCTTTTGGGATGCCCTTCAGGATATAGAGGATCCTGGGTAGAGACACCACCTCTAGTTGTTACTTCATAAGCATGTTTCTCTTTAGAATTATTCCCTAACAAGTCATTTTGCACTTTAGTGAGTTGATCAATTTGAGTTTGAATCATATGAAAATGTTTAACAAGCATCTTAACATCATTGGAGGTTCTCTCCACAATATCATGCAATTCACTAATAGCTCGAGAATTTTCCATTAAATGATTCTCTACTCTCATATTAAAATTTTCTTGCTTAACAATATAATTATCAAACTCATCTAAGCATTGTGCAGGAGGCTTCGAATACGGAATATCCTCCCTAGTAAAGCGTTGAAGGGAGTTTACCTCAATCATGGATGAAGGGGGAATTATCTCACATATATCTTCTATAGGAGGTAGATTCTTCACATCTTCGGATTTAATACCTTTCTCCTTGAGAGACTTCTTGGCTTCCCTCATATCTTCATCATTCAATTTAATTAAACCCCTCTTCTTCAATATTGGCGTTGGAGTTGGTTCAGGCGTAGTCCAATCATCATGATTCCGGCTTATTTTAGCCAATAATTCTTCAGCGTCGTCTGGAGTTCTTTTCCTGAAAACACAACCAGCACAACTATCCAGGTATGACCTAGACTCAATGGTTAGTCCACTATAAAATATATCAAGTAAATCATGCTTTTCCAGATCATGATCAGGCCGAGCTCTAATAAGAGAGCAAAATCTCGCCCAAGCCTCAGGCAATTTCTCTTCATCTCCCTGGTCAAAATTATAAATTCTCTGCAAAGCAATATGTTGAGCACTAGCAGGAAAGTATTTGCGGAAGAAAACATCAAGCAATTCTTTCGGACTTTTAATAGAATTAGGTGGCAAATTATTATACCAAGTTTTAGCGTCATCCTTTAATGAGAATGGAAAAATTTTAGCAACAAAGTAAGTACGCATCTTGACATCATCAGAAAACAAGCTACTTAGAGTAGATAACTCAGTCATGTGTTCAACAGCACTTTCTTTTTCAGTACCACAAAAGGGTGTTTTCTCAACAATAGCTATATGAGATAGATCAAGAGAAAAATCATAATCTTTATCCTTAATGTTTATAGGAGATGTAGAAAATTTAGGATCAGGAGACAGTTTATATCTAACAGCATGTTCTGCAAGCAACTTTTTAATTTTTCTTGCATCAGTAGTAGCATTGCATTTTTCAATAAAATCATCATTAAGCTCCACATAATCTTCATCAGGATCATCACTAAAATAATCAAGTTCAGGTGAATTAACAGGTGTAGTAGCATTAGGAGTTTCAGTATTTTCAATTTATCTAGACCTAGCAATTGTAGCATCTAGAAAAGATCCCAATGAACCACTATCATCAAGCACAGCAGAAACATTATCAATATTATGAGAGTTTTCAGATTCAGCAGAAGTACCAGCATGTGAAGCATGCGGCGGTGAAACAAGTTTATCAATCACAGATGGTGAATCAAGAGCAGCAGAGGTATTCAGAATTGTACCTTTTCTTGTAGTGGATGGTAATATGGCGATCTTAGTATCGCGAGGTTTACCCATGATGGAGAATTTGCAGCGAACAATATTAATCCAAGTGAACTTCCAAATAAAGCTATGCTCCCCGGCAACGGCGCCAGAAAATAGTCTTGATGACCCACAAGTATAGGGGATCGCAACAGTCTTCGAGGGAAGTAAAACCCAATTTATTGATTCGACACAAGGGGAGACAAAGAACACTTGGAAGCCTTAACAGCGGAGTTGTCAATTCAGCTGCACCTGGAAACAGACTTGCTCGCAAGGGTTTATCAGTAGTAACAGTTTTATAGCAGTAGCAGTAGTGAAATAACAAAGCAGAGTAATGACGGCAATGATAGTGATTTTAGTAAACAGCAGGATTAAAATACTGTAGGCACGGGGACGGATGAACGGGCGTTGCATGGATGAGAGAAACTCATGTAACAATCATAGCAGGGCATTTGCAGATAATAATAAAACGGTGTCCAAGTACAAAGCAATCAATAGGCATGTGTTCCATATATAGTCGTGCGTGCTCGCAATGAGAAACTTGCACAACATCTTTTGTCCTACCAGCCGGTGGCAGCCGGGCCTCAAGGGAAACTACTGGATATTAAGGTACTCCTTTTAATAGAGTACCAGAGCAAAGCATTAACACTCCGTGAACACATGTGATCCTCACATCACTACCATCCCCTCCGGTTGTCCCGATTTCTGTCACTTCGGGGCCATCGGTTCCGGACAGCGACATGTGTATACAACTTATAGGTAAGACCATAAACAATGAATATCATGATGAAACAATAACATGTTCAGATCTGAGATCATGGCACTCGGGCCCTAGTGACAAGCATTAAGCATAACAAGTTGCAACAATATCATCAAAGTACCAATTACGGACACTAGGCACTATGCCCTAACAATCTTATGCTATTACATGACCAATCTCATCCAATCCCTACCATCCCCTTCGGCCTACAGCGGGGGAATTACTCACACATGGATGGGGGAAGCATGGCTGGTTGATGGAGAGGCGTTGGCGGTGATGATGGCGATGATCTCCTCCAATTCCCGTCCGGCGGAGTGCCGTAACGGAGACTTCGGCTCCCGCGACGGAGTTTCGTGATGTGGCGGCGTTCTGGAGGGTTTCTGGCGACTTCGACTTCTCTCCGTGCGTTTTTAGGTCGAGGCCGATAAATAGTCCGAAGGAGGGCGTCGGAGGCCGGCCGAGGGGGCCACACCACAGGGCCGCGCGGGCCCCCCTGGGCCGCGCCGCCCTATGGTGTGGGGCCCTCGGGCCTCCACCTTAATTGTCCTTCTGGCTCCGTCATTATTCTGGGAAAATAGGGCCTTCTGCATAAATTCCGAGGATTTTCCCGAAAGTTGGATTTCTGCACAAAAACGAGACACGAAATCAGCTTCCGTGAAAACAGCGTTAGTCCGTGTTAGTTGCATCCAAAATACACAAATTAGAGGCAAAACAATAGCAAAAGTGTTCGGGAAAGTAGATACGTTTTGGACGTATCAATTGGCTCTTGTGAACTTGAAGATATTGATGTGGTTATTCGACTGGCTAATAGAGAAACTATCTCTCCAATTGGTATTGTTCGAGATGTGGAAGTTCTATGTGGTAAGATTAAATATCCCGCTGATTTTTTGGTACTTGGTTCTGCAGCTAGTAAATATTGTCCTATCATTTTTGGTATACCTTTTCTAAATACTTGTGGAGCTGTTATAGATTGCAAGAAAGAGAAAATTTTGACTAAATTTGCTGGTGAATCTTATGAGTTTAACTTCTCTAAATTTGCCAAAACTCCTTATAAAGCTGATTCACCTAATAATGATTTTAGAGTTGAACAGTGTGCATCTATTGCTCTTGCTCCTAATAATCCTTTGCAGCAACATTTGGAGAATAGTGAGAGTGAAGTTTTTAGGGAAGAAAGAAATGAGCTTGATGAAATTTTCCTTCGTCAACCTATTCTTAAGCATGATTTACCGGTAGAAGATCTGGGTACAACACCACCACCAAAGGAAGATCCTGTCTTCGATTTAAAACCATTGCCTGATAATCTTAAATATGCTCATATTGATGATAAGAAAATATATCCTGTTATTATTAGTTCTAAGCTTTCAGAGTTTGAAGAAGAAAGGTTATTGGAAATATTGAAGAAACACCGAGGTGCTATTGGCTACACTCTTGATGACTTGAAGGGGATTTCTCCCTCTATTTGTCAACATGCCATTAATATGGAAGATGATGCAAAGCCTGTTGTTGAACATCAGCGTCGTCTAATTTCTAAGATGAAGGATGTGGTAAGAAATGAGGTATTAAGACTTCTTGAAGCTGGTATTATATATCCTATTGTTGATAGTAGATGGGTTAGTCCTGTGCATTGTGTTCCTAAGAAAGGAGGAATGATCATTTGTGCCTAATGATAATGATGAGCTCATACCTCAAAGAGTAGTTGTAGGGTATAGAATGTGCATTGATTATCGAAAAGTTAATAAGGTTACTAAGAAAGATCATTACCATTTGCCTTTTATTGATCAAATGTTAGAAAGGTTATCCAAAAATACTCATTTTTGCTTTCTTGATGGTTATTCTAGGTTTTCACAAATTGCTGTTAAAACTAAGGATCAAGAGAAAACCACTTTCACTTGTCCCTATGGAACTTATGCTTATAGACGTATGCCTTTTGGTTTATGTAATGCCCCTGCTACTTTTCAAAGATGCATGTCTGCTATTTTTCATGGCTTTTGCGAGAGTATTGTAGAGGTATTCATGGATGATTTTTCCGTCTATGGGAATTCTTTTGATAATTACTTGCGGAACCTTGATAAAGTTTTGCAGAGATGTGAAGAAACTAACCTTGTTCTTAATTGGGAGAAATGCCACTTTATGGTTAATGAAGGAATTGTATTGGGACATAAAATCTCCGAGAGAGGTATTGAAGTTGATAGAGCTAAAGTTGAAGCAATTGAGAAGATGCCCTATCCCAGGGATGTTAAAGGTATTCGTAGTGTTCTTGGTCACGCTGGGTTTTATAGGAGGTTTATTAAAGACTTCTCCAAGATTTCAAAGCCTCTTACTAATCTTCTTCAAAAAGATGTACCTTTTGTTTTTGATGATGATTGTAAGGAAGCTTTTGAAACTCTAAAGAAAGCCTTAACAACTGCTCCTATAGTTGAACCTCCTGATTGGAACTTACCATTTGAAATTATGTGTGATGCTAGTGATCTTGCTGTAGGCACTGGTCTTGGACAGCGAGTAGATAAAAAATTGAATGTTATTCATTATGCTAGTAAAACCCTTGATGCTGCTCAAAGAAATTATGCTACTACTGAAAAAGAATTGTTAGCTGTAGTCTTTGCTTGTGATAAGTTTAGATCTTATATTGTTGATTCAAAAGTTACAATTCATACTGATCATGCTGCAATTAGATACCTTATGCAAAAGAAAGATGCTAACCCAAGGCTTATGAGATGGGTACTTCTATTGCAAGAATTTGATTTACATATTGTAGATAGGAAAGGTGCTGATAATCCTGTTGCTGATAATTTGTCTAGATTGGAAAATATTGCTTATGATCCTGTTCCTGTTAATGATAGTTTTCCAAATGAACAATTGGCTGTAATAAAGGTGAGCTCGCGAGACAGTCCTTGGTATGCTGATTATGCTAACTTTATTGTTTCCAAGTACTTGCCTCCAACCTTTTCAGCCCAGCAAAGGAGGAAATTCTTTTATGACTTGAGGCATTATTTCTGGGATGACCCACAGTTATATAAAGAAGGAGTGGATGGTATTCTGCGAAGATGTGTTCCCGAATATGAACAGCAAGAGATATTGAGTAAATGTCATGGTAGTGCTTATGGAGGACATCACGCCGGAGATAGAACCGCACAAAAGGTTCTACAATCAGGTTTTTATTGGCCAACTCTCTTCAAAGATGCAAGGAAGTTTATTTTAACTTGTGATGAATGTCAAAGGGTTGGTAATATCTCCAGAAGCAATGAAATGCCTATGAATTATACTCTTGTTATTGAACCGTTTGATTGTTGGGGATTTGACTTCATGGGACCTTTTCCCTCTTCAGAAGGTAACACTCATATACTTGTCGCTGTTGATTATGTTACTAAATGGGTGGAAGCCATACCTACAAAAAGCGCTGATAGTGAGACCTCTTTAAGAATGCTTTTAGATATTATTTTTCCTCGATTTGGAGTTCCTAGATATATTATGACTGATGGAGGTTCTCATTTTATTCATGATGGTTTTAGAAAAACTCTTGCTAAATATGGTATTATTCATAGAATTGCTTCCACTTATCATTCTCAAACTAGTGGGCAAGTAGAATTATCAAATAGAGAGATTAAATCTATCTTGGAAAAGACTGTTAATAAAACTAGAAAGAATTGGGCTAGTAAATTGAAGGAAGCACTATGGGCTTATAGAACTGCTTATAAAAATCCCATGGATATGTCACCTTATAAAATGGTCTATGGAAAAGCTTGCCATTTACCTTTAGAACTAGAGCACAAAGCTTATTGGGCTGTAAGAGAATTAAATAAAGATCCTAAACAAGCCGGTAAGAACAGGTTGCTACAATTGAGTTCTCTAGATGAATGGAGAAGTGAAGCTTATGAAAATGCTAAACTCTTTAAAGAGAAAGTTAAGAAATGGCATGATAAAAGGATTATCAAAAGAGAATTTAATATTGGGATAAAGTCCTATTGTATCGGTCTCGTCTCAGATTCTTTGCAGGGAAATTACTCTCGAAATGGGAAGGACCATATGTCATTGAGGAGGTGTATCGTTCAGGAGCAATTAAAATCAGCTCTCTCCAAGGCGATGCCACACAAGTGGTGAATGGACAAAGACTCAAGCATTATATCTCAGGTGATTCTTATAATGAAGATGTTGATGTTATTCGAGTGGAAACACCGGAGGCTTTCATCAAAGGTCAAATTGACCGTCCGCCAGAACTCGACTTTGAATAGGTAACAGTACTAGTAATAAAAAGTTCGTGATTTACTTTCCGAACAATGTTTTTGTTGTTTTTGGAAAATATGAAAAATTACGAGATCGAAACGGAGTGGAGGAGACGCACGAGGGCGTGCCCCCATAGGCTGGCACGGGCCCCAGCCTGGCCGCGCCGCCCTATGAGGTGGCCACCTCGTCGCCTCTCTCCGACTCTGGTTCGACCTGGTACTTTCCTTTTGTCGGGAAAATTCCTGCTATATAATCCCCCGGACCCCTGGAGGTCCGTATATCGTTTTCTCGGCGTGTTTTGTTTCGAGTTGTTTCTGCCAGGATTTGCTTTAGATCTAGAGCCATCATGTCTTCGTCGGAAACTCCGAAGGACAGCTTCTGCGAGGACGTTGTCAACTTGTACATGAATGAGCTGAAGATGCACCCCAAGGAGTTGATGCTCATTGATGGAGAGCTGCAGATCAAAGATGTCCAGGGTCCTAAAGGAGAAGGAAGCTTGGAAGACAGGATGGAGAAGCTAGAACAAGAGGTCTTCAACTACAAGAAGATGGCTGAGCGTGAGGTGGACATCTTCCACAAGATTGTGTCTGAACTTATTGATGCACACAAGAAGGAGACTGCAAAGCTATGGGACGACATCCTCTCACTTCACGACACTACCAACAAACTCCAAGCTCAACTCTATAACGTTCAGAATCAGAACTGTGAGTATGAAAACAGGTTTAAACACATAAGCTATGCTGCTAGTTTCAGGATTCCCGAGACCAAGATGTCGTTTGTTGATGGAGAGCCTCTTCATTGGAAGTCTGATGATGGGAATTCATCACCACCATCGCCGAAGGAGTAATTCATCATCGGTATTGGCATCCCCTTGGTTTGTTCCAAGCTTGGGGGAGTGCCGCGGTATCACATCATCACTATCTTTTACTTTTTACTATCAAGTAGTGTCATATCATGAGTAGGGAAGTTATCATATAAGATGGGTTGCAGTGTGGAAGTATCTCTCCTTTAGTTGGTTGTCTATGTATCCCTTGGTGTGAGTTATCGTTATGGAATATTAATGAGAAGTCTTATCATTTACATATTGCACATCTTATTTTTGTTTGCAGTCTCTATTATATGATTGATCTTGTTATTAGTATTGGTATCACTTTGGGAGCATTGAATTAATCTATTTGGTTTTGGAAAACTTAGCATTGGTCAATAGCAATAACACTTTGAGGTTTAAGTAGAAAAGAGAAATACATGTAGATATGTTATTTCATTGTCTTTCTTTCTTGTTAGCTCCTTAGCTTATTATTCTGAAGTTAAAATTGTTTGTGCTTACAAGGAAGATGCATGATTGTTTCTATCACATGTATATTTGTTTGTTTCCCTCAACTCTTATGCTTGCTAATTAACTTTGCTAGCCAAAAACCTGTACCGAGAGGGAATGCTTCTCGTGCATCCAAACCTTAACCCAAACCTATGTCATTTGTGTCCACCATACCTACCTACTACATGGTATTTCCTGCCATTCCAAGTAAATACTTCGTGTGCTACCTTTAAACAATTCAAAATTTACTATCTCTTATTTGTGTCAATGTTTTATAGCTCATGAGGAAGTATGTGGTGTTTTATCTTTCAATCTTGTTGGGCAACTTTCACCAATGGACTAGTGGCTTCATCTGCTTATCCAATAATTTTGCATAAAGAGCTGGCAATGGGGTTCCCAGCCCCGATTAATTAACCTTCATAATTTTATAAATAGACACTCCTCCATGGTATGTGATTGTTGGAAGGCACCCGAGGATTCGGTTAGCCATGGCTTGAGAAAGCAAAGGAGGGGAGGAGTGTCACCTAAATAAAACTAAAATAAAAAGGCACTCCTTCATGGTATGCGATTATTGGCAGGCACCCGAGGATTCGGTTAGCCATGGTTTGTGAAAGCAAAGGTTGGGAGGAGTGCCAACCTAAAATAAAACTTTACGGGAGCCGCTCTTCGAGAGTTTGTCTGGCAAGGGGGTTAGAGTACCCGCTACCAGTCGTTGACAACAACAAACACCTCTCAAAATGTTACTTTTACTCTCTTTATATGATTTCAAAATTGAAAAAGCTCCAGCACATGATTTAATCCCTGCTTCCCTCTGCGAAGGGCCTGTCTTTTACTTTATGTTGAGTCAGTAAACCTATTTCCCTCCATCTTAAGCAAGCATTTGAGTTGTTGTGATCAAACCATCTATATTGTGATTTACTTCATCATGTCTTTTACTCTTCCTTGTTTAGTACAAGTTTTATCCGAATGAATATAGCTTTGATAGTTATCAATGATTATGAGGAGATTATTATGATTGAGTATGCAAGTTGTGCCATATAAACTTTAACATGAGAGCGCTGCTCGATAGATAAGTATAACCTGTTAATTGTTCTCTGACCAATAACGAAGTTTGCCATCATCAACTATGATTTCTTATGCACCTTTACTTGTGATTACCTTATACTTGTTTCAAGTTGAATTATATGAGGAAGTTTCCTACTAGAATGTCTTGTGTGAATGAATATGATGCTTCTTGTCCGTATTTTATTTATCGACTCTTCACTCCATAAACATGTGGTCTTGTTTACCGAGTTCAGTTTCGCTTGGGGACAAGCGAAGTCTAAGCTTGGGGGGAGTTGATACGTCCATTTTGCATCACTATTTTATATCATAATTTGCTGTTATTCATTGATATATTTCATATTTGGAGATGGTACTTATGTTATTTCATCTATTTTGCATGTTTCATGATTATTGGAGGATCGCGCACCGGAGTCAGGATTCTGCTGGAAAAAGCGCCGTCAGAATGCAATATTTCGGAAGATCAACAATTGACGGAAATTATATGAAAATTCCTATTTTTCCAGAAGACGAAGGGAGCCAGAAGGGGGAGCCGAGGAGGGCCGCCATGGGCCCACCTCAGAGGCCGGCGCGGGCCAAGGCCTGGCCGCGCCGCCTTGTGGGGAGGGGGCCCACAGCCCCCTCTGGCCTCCTCTCCTTCGCGTATTTCTTCGTCCCGAAAACCTAAGCTCCAGGGGAATAGTCGCGAAGAGTCACAGCCGCCTCTGCGGGGCGGAGAACACCAGAGAGAAAAGAGCTCTCCGGCAGGCTGAGATCCGCCGGGGAAATTCCCTCCCGGAGGGGGAAATCGACGCCATCGTCACCGTCATCGAGCTGGACATCATCTCCATCACCATCGTCATCATCTACATCATCATCACCACCATCTCCACCGCTGCACATCGTCACAGCTGTAACGATTTGGGTTGAATCTTGATTGTTTGATAGGGGAAACTCTCCCGGTATTGATTTCTACTTGTTATTGATGCTATTGAGTGAAACCATTGAACCAAGGTTTATGTTCAGATTGTTATTCATCATCATATTACCTCTGATCATATTCCATATGATGTCTCGTGAGTAGTTCGTTTAGTTCTTGAGGACATGGGTGAAGTCTAAATGTTAGTAGTGAAGTATGGTTGAGTAATATTCAATGTTATGATATTTAAGTTGTGGTGTTATTCTTCTAGTGGTGTCATGTGAACGTCGACTACATGATACTTCACCTTTATGGGCCTAGGGGAATGCATCTTGTATTCGTTTGCCAATTGCGGGGTTGCCGGAGTGACAGAAACCTGAACCCCCGTTGGTATATCGGTGCAGGAGGGATAGCAGGATCTCAAAGTTTAAGGCTGTGGTTAGATTTATCTTAATTACTTTCTTGTAGTTGCGGATGCTTGCAAGGGGTATAATCACAAGTATGTATTAGTCCTAGGAAGGGCGGTGCATTATCATAGGTTCACCCACACAACACTTATCAAAACAATGAAGATTAATTAGCCATATGTAGCGAAAGCACTAGACTAAAATCCCGTGTGTCCTCAAGAACGTTTGGTCATTATAAGTAAACAAACCGGCTTGTCCTTTGTGCTAAAAAGGATTGGGCCACTCGCTGCAATTATTTCTCTCGCACTTTACTTACTCGTACTTTATTCAACTACTACATCAAAACCCCCTGAATACTTGTCTGTGAGCATTTACAGTGAATCCTTCATCGAAACTGCTTGTCAACACCTTCTGATCCTCGTTGGGATCGACATTCTTACTTATCGAAAATACTACGATACACCCCCTATACTTGTGGGCCATCAGTTATTAAAATTCATATTCAAACACTTAACATAAGGAATTTAAATAATTAAATGTTCATAATGAATAAAGTATACTTTTATTACATAGAAATTTCTTTTCCAAACATTTTGATATACCATATGTTATTTTTTGATTTGAAATAAGGCGGAAAACGAAATAATTTGAAAAGACATATAGAAATAGACCTTTGCTCCCTGTTGGTAATACCAATCGGGACCAAAGGGTGTTTTGCACACGCAGCAAAGAGGCGCGGCCAAAATAGGCCTTTGGTCCCGGTTCATGCGACGCACCGGGACCAAAGGGGGGCCTTTGGTCCCGGTTCATGCGACGAACCGGGACCAAAGGGTCCTCCCCTATAACTTCTACTATTCGTCTCCACGGAGTTCAATCCCGCGGAGAAGCACTTTCGGAGGCCGTTAGGCTGCCCAAAAAAGCAACGCGCCGCCGCCCGCCGTAGCCGCCTCCTTCGCGTGCGCCGCCTCCTTCGCGTGCGCCGCCTACCATTGCTGCTGCCGTCGACCGCCTCCTCTCCTTTCGTCGCTGCGCCGCCGACCGCTTCCCCTCGAGGATTTTTCCGCGCGCCCCCGACCGCCTCCTCTCCTTCCGCCGCGCCGGCCGCCGAGACTCCAATCGACGAGCCGACGCCGCCCTCCGCCGACCGCATGACGCCGCCTACCGCCGGTGAGCCCCGCGCCCTCTCCTCTCTCCTCCGGCCGACCGACCACATCATTTCTTTTATTTTTTTATTTTTTTAATTAGTTAGAAATATAATTTGTTAGAACTCTATTGTTCGAAATAGTTAGAAAATATTTTAGAAATGTTAGTAATTATTTTTAGTATGTGGTTAGTAATGTTAGAAATAGTTAGTAAATATTTTAGAAAGGTTAGTACTATAACATAGTTAGAAATGTTTGAAATATTTAGTAAATAGTTTTAGTATGTAGTTAGTAATGTTAGAAATAGTTAGTAAATATTTTAGAAATGTTAGAACTATAATAGTTAGAAATGTTAGAAATAGTTAGTAAATATTTTTAATATGTAAATATTATATTTGTAGTATGTTATAGTTTCATAGCTACGATTCCGCCGCGTCATGGATTACCAGATGATGATGACCGAGGTCTGGGACTGGGCTCCGCCGGGCTAGCACTAGGAGGTGTTACCTTCCGGGACACGCACCTTGGTGCGGAATCTGGTCCCGTCATCGACTCGGATATTCTTTGGTGGCGGTCGTGTGTGCCACGATCGGTGCGGAGGGAGCTAGCCCCCCGAGGAGGTGGTAGGTCACCGCATTAGAGAGGAGGACGAGCACGTTCGCCGTTACATGCATGTTTTAGACACCATGTATAGGGACGGATGGTTAGTTATGTAGGATTTCACGTGAGCTATATCCTATGACTGTTCCGTGGCTTTGTGTTTTCACCGCCCGTGACTCAGCACCCGGTCGGCGTTGAGAGGTTGTAGTGATGTATTAGGATTAAATAAAAAATGGACCTGAGCTATATATGTAACTGCAATATCTATTTTGAGCACTACATTATCCTTAATTAATAACTATATATGTAACTCAAATCTCTGTTTTGTGCATTATCCTTAATTAATATCTATATATGTGTTATATGATGGTTCCTATAACTTGCAAGTCGTTGCAGAAACTATGGACGCTGTCAGAGACGAAGTACAAGAAGAATTGATGGCGAACCTCATAGCCGGCGGTGGAGATGCCGATGTCACCGCAACGTATCTGAATGACTCCGGTGAGGGAGTGGAGGATCTTGAGCGAAGAGAAGATGATGGCTCCGGTGAGGAAGAAGATAATGGCTCCGGTGATGGAACCTTAGTTATTACAAAGTCCACTGAGTTATATAAATTAATTCATTGCTAACTAAATGCATTAACTGATTTGTATATATATATATTAGCGATGAATTCTTTCTTTTTTACCCCTCCGGAACGAGCCAATCTTTTGTAAAGTCGAAGCGAGGCCCAGCCAAAAAGTTGTCCAAAGGTGTTAGGTTAGACATCGTCAAAATAAATCATAATGGCCGACCGACTGCTCCAGAGAAGGCGAAAAAATTATTTATAAGTCAATGCGGAGTGGTTGTTAGGGACTGCATCGCGATCACCGTTTGAGAATGGCACAAGCCAAAGGCTGAAGAGGTTGCAGAAGGTACTTATGTCGATGATGTATCCAAAAACAACCTTTGGCGTCAGCTCATGGCAGAGGAGAATCAAGATACATCCAAAAAGATGGAGGAGAAAGACAAAGAGTTTGGTCTAAAGAAGATGGCCGAACAATTCAAAAACCACAAGAAAAGATTGTGCCGTGACTTTTTCAAGCAAAACAAGACTCCGGAATTCACTGGAGCGCATGAGAAGATAAAAGATCACTGGCCCAATTCGTGAAGTTCAAGCTTTCAGATGAATTTAAGAAAAGGTCGGAAACAAATAAGGCAAATGCTGCGTTGAAGAAATAACACCAAGTTACAGGTCCAAGTGGCTACATGGCTAACATGCCTAAGTGGGAGAAAGCTGAGGCCGAAATGATCAGCAAAGGGATCAATATAGCGACATCTGATTAGAACGAACGGTCCAAGGAGTTGTTCTACGGGGTTGGGGGAAAGTTGGACCCATAAACAAGAAAGTGTATTTATAATAAAGAATATCTCAAAAGACCTTGTGAAGCCCTTATAGCTGCACATAAGGACAAGCGGGAGGGGAGGTTCCATCCCGAAATAGAGAACGACGAGCTGACATGCGCCCTTGGGAATAAAGAACACGGCGGACGAACACGAGGCACGATTGGCTCCGTTCAGTGGAAGTATGGCTTCACCGAGGAAAGGAAGAGATTTCCTGATAAAAGTCATGCGAAGAGAAAGGCAAGGGAAGAAGACCGCATATCGTCCTTAGAGGAATCTATGAGCGTCCTTAAAGCCCAAATTCACAAAGTACTTAGCCATCGATCTTAGGGGCAGCATGAAGATCCTGCATTCGATGGTATCAACCCGCAGCAATCTCAGCACCGAAAAAGCAGCGTGGCTTCCACTCAATCGATAATAGTAATAATGATAAGGTGATGTTGGCTCCTCGCTACGCCGTGGATGATATCACAGAGATCCATCCTTGTGAGCTGGGTATAAAAGTTGTGAACATATCCATGAAGGCGGCGGTCAGCTATGTCTCACCTACAACTACTTACCATTGCCGTCCGGTTCCAGATGGCTATGCTATTGCAGGGGTGGATGAAGTGATGGCAAGATATGAGCTGTTGATGCTTGACCACCCTGCAGGTGAAGATGGGGAAATCACTGAACTGGGAGAAGCCATTAGAACCACCATTCTATGGCGAAAGGAAAACATTGTGCTTCCAGGTTCGAAGCCAAGCAGGCTACCTCCAGCTCATTCTCCGCCGCCTCCGTAGTCTCCTCCGCATGATAAGTCTCCTCCGTGTCAGCATACTCCGCCGCCTCCTTCTCGTCAGGAGACTCCGCCGACTCTGCCGCCTAAGCAAAATAGGAAGAGTACTGCGGCAAGTACTACAACTCCGAAGAGATCATCAGCTTCGAAGAGGTCTAAGACTCCTGAGTTGTTACCATACAAGAGGACTGATGAGCAAAACGACGAAATCGCAATGGTCCAGATGAACGCGCATTTTGCACCGAAGAAGCCTCCGCCAAAGCGGTTTATAGCGCCAAATACAGTTTGTTACTTAGCCGAGACGAGAGCAAAGCAAGCTGAGTTGGCAACTAATTATGACCTCTCTCTTGGACAGTCCTCTAGAGCGAAAAAGGGAAAAAATTGCCCAGCTCGAACAACAGGAAAATCAATCGCTACCCCCCTTGGTTGTGCACTCCTATGATGATCTGGAGACGGCAGCGATGATCGAACGGACGGCTAGAAAGCTTGGAGCAGTGGTTCAGTATGAAGGTTACTTCCCCATAGCTGAAGTAACATACACATACACATGCGGGCAGCCTCTCGTCAGACCTGACCAGCTCCCGCATCTAGGGACTCAGATGCGAAATTTGCATGAATGGTACATGCAAGCCTGTAGGAAGTCGGAGATCGTACTGAAAGTGGGAATTAGAGATGAGCATTACTTTCAGGGAAACGAGGAGCTAAACATTGAGTTTGAAGAACTATTTCAGTTATTCAATCAAGACGCCCTCGAAAAAACTCTCATGAGTTTCTACTGTCTGTAAGTGATTTATTTCTGTAATTAAGTCTCTAGCTCAGCTCATTCATTGCACTAACAATTATCCTCACTATATTCTTTTATACGCTATATATTATGTAGAATGAAGATGTTCGAATGCAGAAGAGGTGGACTCTATGAAATTGGGTTCATTGACCCAAACACAATTCACGGAGTTATGGTAAACCAGTTCCCCAAAGACACAGAGGATAACATGCTAATATTTTTACAGAAGCAACAAAACAAATCGGAAATATTCTTCCCTTACAACTACGAGTGAGTGTTATTGTCTTATACATATTCCATTTTGCTTACTCGATGTTAAGTCTTAACTAATCCTCTGAGTTATGCGTGCGCAGATTTCACTATATTCTCGCTTGAGAAAAGAGTGGTACTTGTCATGGGCTCGAAATGTAAAGAGCATCGGCAATGGGTGAACATGGCTGCCCTGCTTCTACAGAGGTAATTTCAATCAATATCGCCATGTATCGACATCTTCTGTTCTCATTTCCTGATATCAAGTAATTAATAACTCATTTTCTCATTTTTTTTCTTTCCCGGGCAAAGCTTAGAAACGGTTCATCGACACTGCTCTGGGTCAATAGAAACCGAAGCTTACATTTCAAGATCGACCTATAAGTAGTACTATAGCTATGTCCGTGAATCTCTTTGATATTTTGTTTCAATACCATGATTGATTATTATTTTCATCAAACTATTTTTTCGTAAAGTGTTTGAAGCATGAACCCGGAAATAACTTATGCGGGTACTACGTCTGCGAGTTCATTCGCGAGATGACCTTTCACCGGGATCCGGAGGCGTCTATACATCTCTTTTTTAAAAAAATTAGATGGAACCCGTGCGGGACTTTCTCCTAATGGTGGATCGCATCCGAGCAATTCAAGAGAAATTTGCGGGATTCTTAGTTAGAGAGGTCATAGCTCCAACTGAAGAATACCATCGGGAGTTCATATTTGGCATTAGGGATTTGAGATAGATATGGTAAAGATGATCGACTTTATATTTTAAACATGCATTACGTGTATTGTATTTCATGACAATATCTATATATTCATGATGATGTTTGTGGTTTCTTGAATGATGTATGTATTGCAGAATTGAATGAATAAAATAAAACTCTGAAACTGCCGCGTCAGAGAAACAGCCGCCGCTCCACTTTAAATATCTGTCGCGGCAGAGAAACGACTATTTTCTCTGCCGCGGCAGAGACCCTTTAATCCTGGTTCGTAAGACCGGGACCAAAGGTCCTCCACCATAAGCCACCTGGCCGCACCATGTGAAAGATCCTTTAGTCCCGGTTTATATTTGAACCGGGACTAAAGGTCGAGACCTTTGATCCCGAATGTGCAGCTCCGGTGGCACAACCGAAACTAAAGGCTCAAACGAATCGGGACTATATGCCTGTTTTTCACCAGTGTCCACGGAGCCACGTGAGCCCCCAGGATCCATGTTCAGCTCGACTCAATAATATCACGTTAAATTTGTGAGCTACATGGAGCCAGGTTTGTTGGTGCTATACAATATCTCGACTCCGGGTGGTGTATATATACACTCCGCCAACAACCGTAGCCACTAAACATACTTTGGTGCGTAATCTTCATCTTGCTTCTATCCATGGCTGTTTTGGGTTTCTTGCTTTCCATCGCGTGTTCCTTGCCTGGTGATGATTATAGAGAAATTACCACACTATGACTCGTGGCTAATCTGAATGTGCATGTGAGGCATCGGGAGCGCACTAGTCACACAGATGCTGTCTCGGGGATTGCTAGTAGCCGAGAAGGTCACGTAAAAAGATGAAGCACCCTGAAATCGCAACACATTTGGATAAGGCTCAGTGACGGAGAAGAGCTGACTGGTGACATGTGGTGTTTGGCTAACACCCAGGAAATGGCGTGGCTTGATCCAAGGCAGTCGTCAAGTTTGGCCAGCTGACTAGCGGGCGACGGGGAGAAGTTAAAAGAGAGTGGGTGTAGCGTGGGGGTCATGGTAGTACAACATAACTGAAACCGTCTCTCTCCCGAACCTGAATATTGCTTCCCCCCCCCCCCCCCCCCACACACACACACACACAATTGTTGGCCCAGTACAGCGGGAGCTTCCCATCATTCTTTCTTATAAAATGAGTTTAGTAGGCTTTTTAACTTGTTTTCCATATTACACGTGTTTAAGAAAGTACGAGTCCATCAACACCTGGAATAGAAGCTCGCCTCCTGAACCGACGCGCTGAACAGGTCCATCCACACCAAACCTGTTTTAGTATAGACCTACCGGGCGCCCCATAAGAGGAGGGTTACACAATACCACATTTGCATCGGGAGAGTATAGACCTACCCGGTGTTCATCTTCTTGGCATAGCGGACTTTGGCGCCACCACCACACAAGTCTAGCCAATAGACCATGGCAGCAAGGAAAAGCCTTACCGGCCCGGCAGTGCGGAGGTCAAATTTGGGCGTGATGTGCAAAGACGTCATGACTGTATTGGAGGAATAGACATGGCGACACTCCAATGTAGATCGAGAAGCTACACTAGCAGGGATATGCTTAGCGGGGTCGTATAATTATTTTTGTTCAGGAAACCGGTACGGGTGACAATTATCAACTGTTGTAATTAGTGGCACACCCAACTTTGTATAATGCCACTGTAAATAACGGTGGCGAGGTAGAAACCGCGGCGCCACCGTTAAGTGGGCCCAGAACATTTGCCCGACTGAGCATTTATGGTGGCGCTGCGCATTGTGGAACCCCACTATGGCACCACTTCTGACATATTTGGTGGTGTGCGCAGGGCTCATCATACCATCACTAAAATCAGGCTCTTGTGACTTGTCGTGTCACGGCGTGGGAAAATCCAAAAATCCTGTGCCACCGTAGGCACTCGGCAGTCACTTATTCAAAGCCAACCAGTGAGTCAATAGACATGCACTATTTAGAGACACAAGGCGGACGGTCAACATACTTTAATGTGATGGCTCCGCTATTTGCGTCGCCATCCTTTCTCCACGCGGCGATGCTCTCCTACATGCATCACTAAACTTCACCACTTTTCACACGCAACGCTAGCAATTAATGCTACGGCAGGTTCTCTCGCATGCCACTGCCCTATATAAGCTCTATATAAGCTCGCATCTTTCCTCCGCCATGGACCACGTCAGGAGCTGTTCACCCCATCCATAACCTCCTCCACGATGCTTTGCCGCCTCATCATCACTTGGGAGAAAATCACCCGCAACACAGGAGCTGATGCCTCCAACGTAGGATGACCAGATGGACTTTGACGACGACTTCGGCGAAGAGGACGAGGCGCCAGAGTTCCTGATGTCTCAGAGCAGATCACTCACCTCGCTTCCTTCGATACAACGATGTGGGAGAGGCGTGGCACCACCTAGCTCGAGGAGGAGAATGTCATGCACATCGCCCACGCTGCTGAGATCCCCCACAAGTTCGTGCATGAGATGATGCCAATGGTGTTGCCGGTGTTGACCTCTCCGACGATGGTGATGATGCTGCAGTGGCGGTCACCGTCTATTTAGCTAGGTTATTTGTAGTTCAATTTAAAATTCGTACAAACTGATGTAATATGAACCAAATTATATAGTTAATATGATGAAACAGATATATATATAGATGATACTATTGAATGCCGCAGTGGTGGTCTCCGTACGCATTATATAGTTAATATCATGAAACAACACATATATATGATAATATGATACATTATACATGACCGTTAGGCGACAGGCGGGCGTCACGGATGGCGATCTCGCCATCCAAACGCCGGCGTCGGCGTCGCTGACATCCGAGGCGCCGGATCAAGGGCCGCGGGCAACTGTGATTCCGGAGGTGGGGTCGTCGGCATCGGAGGCGCTAGGTGAGGTGTCCGGTGGCTCGTCGGAAAGGCCCATCGGGAGACGTTTCTGGGCGCTGCAGTCGGATGAGGAAGATGATGGTGGGAGCGGTGATGAGGAGGTAGAGTTTGCTTCGTCTGTTAGAGGAGGAGATCGTTTGGCATCCTTCTTCTGCCGCACTCCAACGCCGTCGAGGGATGCGGATCTTGCGGAAGGTTCATCGGAGCTCAATCGGCGGCAGTTGAAGAGGCTTCGACGGCGGGATGGGCAGCGGTTAGCAGCTCGCGCTGCGCTTTTCTTCTCTTCTGGCGAAGGTACGGGCTCCTTATCCTCTTCGCCGCTGAACAAGGAATCAAAAACTAAGTGTCACATGAATTTGCCGGTGCTAGAGCCGTTAGTTTTGTCGACAAAACCATGGATGGGTGGAGACTGGTTCGTCGGCGGCGTTGGTCGCCGGCGTCCGCCAAGAAGGTCCGTGATCCGGGTATCACGGAGAATTCAAATGGTTTGAATGTGGGCCACGCCCGGTTGCGGGCTGGTGCACGGAGACCTGGGTATCGTTCAGGCCCAATGCGCCAGGTTGGATCATCCCTCGATCGTTTGGAAAGCGATCGAGTTTCCAGGGTTGCCAAGGTTGGCAACGCGACTGCTGGGTTTGCGTTTCGACGTTTCCTAGGGTTAACCTGGAAGAAGAGTGAGGCGGCGGCTCCTGTCATCCGGCGTCGCACAGCTGAGGTCGTCATGAGTGGCGATGGTGGTCGGGGAGGATTCAACCCTGGGCGAGGTGGTTTCAATCCTGGCCGAGGAGGGTATGGTGGCGGCCGCGGAAACTTTGGTGGCCGCGGTGACTTTGGTGGTGGCCGCGGTGACTTTGGTGGTGGCCGAGGTGATTTTGCTGGTGGCCGTGGTGAATATGGCTACGGCGGGGGGCGCGGAGACTACGGCAAACAGCGTGGTGGCTATGGCGCCGGCCGCGGCGGCTATGGTGGAAATCGAGCTGAATATGCCCCGAGAGGTAGATTCGGCCATGCTGGACGGGGCAACACTGGCTATGGCGGTGGGCGTGGTCACCAGGGCAACGGTTTTGGTGGATTTGGAGCAAATCGCCAGTTTGTACAGGGGGAATCAAGTGGATAGGCAGGTTCTGGTCCTAATGGCAATTGGGACAACACTCGGTATGGAGGAAATCAGCAAAGATGGAGCTCAGGGCGGGGTGGCGCCATGGTCAATCGGAATAGGAGTCAGGACGTGGAGGGTGCTCTTCGAGGAGGCATTGATGCCGATCTCCTGCAGCAAACTGTCCAGGCGGTGGTGGCGGTGGTGGCGGCTGTGACGGCAGCTACGAAGTCAAAGGAAGGTCCGGCTGTCCAACCTTCTGGGAATAATTCGGAACCAGTTACTGTTGTTGTTGAGGCTCCGGTTGCAGGGCTTAATTCATCGGCGACACAACAAGTTGGGAAGTCTCAGGTGATACCAGAAGGTTCAGGGACAGTTACTATTGACAAAGAGAATGAGGGTCAGGGTGCTACTAAGAAGAAAAAGGAGGAAAAAACGGGATGTTTTCGTTGCAAAAAGCCGGGGCATTATATTGATGATTGCCCTACTCCTTTTTGTGATATCTGTGAGTCTATACATCATGTTACATCTGCTTTCCACATGCTAAATGCTCCAAAAGCAGCTGCGATTCTTCATGGTTATGCAAATGAGGGGCTTATGTTTTTTGAGCTTGCATGTGGTGTGTTCAAGGCTAAGGCAGAAAATCCCAAACTGGCGAAGGTTACTGTTGAAGGTGAGACCTTGACTATTCCAGAGATTATAGAACAGCTCAAGAAAATTGTTCCTTCTGAAAAGTTTAACTAGGAGGTTTTTCATTTCAAGGACAATATTTACAGAGTTAAGCTACCTAGTAAATTAGAGGTCCAGCGTTTGAAGAATTTTGGCACATACATTTGCACAGACAAGGAGGCTTGTTTGGCTTTTGATTCATGGTCATGAGGAGCCCCTACACATGCTTCCAGAGGTTTGGGTTCGTGTTTCGGGGCTGCCATCGGATGTTAGATCGGACTATCTTACCTTATGGGGAGTGGGAACTCTTTTTGGTAAAACTTTGGATGTGGATATGGCCTATACTCGTAAGAATAAAGTGCTCAGAACCAAGATTGGATGCCTTGATCATAGACTTATTCCCGCAGATAGTGACATGTTCATTAGGAGAGGGTTCTATAAGTTACGCTTTGAAGTGGAAATTGAGGAACAGTCTCACGAGGTTAATATGGGGATGCTAATAATGGTTCTGATGGACATAATGGAGATAATCAGGGTGAAGAGAAGAATGGAGATGCTCATGACATGGACATGGATAGTAAGGAAAAAGATTCTGGGGCGGAACCGAAAGGTAATGATCAAGAAGGTCCTAATTCACATAATGCAAGGGAGGGTATGCAAGAACAGTGTGATTTGCTAGAGGCTATTCAGTTTGGGACTATGGATGCTAATAGTACATCTCTAGGTAATCAGTATACTGCAAAATATTTGAATCAAATTGGCCTTGTTTTCATTCCTAAATCTCATAACAAAGTTTTTGCACAAAATGACAAATTTAGCATGGTATTTCATGTAGATCCGCGGCAGAGGGGAGTTTCTCCTGGGTTGTTGGACCTTGGGATCGGAGCTGATGGTCAGAACACTGCCATTGGGCAGGATCTGCATTTCGCTTCGCCAGGTTGGCTTGCGGCCAATGAGTAGCCTCCTGCTGGCCGACTGCAGCCGCAGTGCTGTGCTGTTGCCGGGTCCCCGAGAGCGTCGCCAGGCGACACTGGCAGATTCCCTCTGCCCATCAGCCAGGTGCAGGCGCATGCATGCGGGAGCACAAGTG
The DNA here is from genome assembly GCF_019359855.2 of Lolium perenne. Classification (NCBI taxonomy): domain Eukaryota; kingdom Viridiplantae; phylum Streptophyta; class Magnoliopsida; order Poales; family Poaceae; genus Lolium; species Lolium perenne. The sequence goes on from NC_067244.2 coordinate 50,684,019, forward strand.
GGTCGGGATCATTTGCACCGAGGGGTGGTGCCTCGCCAGTTGTGGCGGCTCCGCCAGCGCCACAGAAGATCTCGTCGGCGGTGTCCAGTCTGCCTGGGCATTGCACGCCGGTCGACGCTCGTCTGTCACCAATCATTGGCGACAGCAAGTCTGGATCGTCTGTGTCTCCCACTGCTGTGGCCCTTGGTGAGTCTGATGGGGATAGATTTGATGATTTTGTAGCTGATTTAAACTATGGTTTTTCGCAGCCTTTTGATCGTGTTTTGGCTGATGACGCTGTTCATGCTGATATTGACTGTGGTAATGCAGGAGTGGGTTTAAGTGTTTCTTTGGGTCAGCCCAAGAGAGGTAATACAGAGGAGGTGGTGCCAATGGCTAGGGGAGGCCTTCCAAGCATGGGCTTGAAAGAACCGATGGGGGTTGCCTCATATTCAGAGTCTTTTGGTAAGCCATCAGATTCCTCTTCGGTGAAAGTGAAAGCTGGTGTGAGTTTATCCTTTATTGATCAGTCTTTTGATTATATGACAGTTCGTCCTACTACGGAGGAGGTTATTGCTTTTGGGGGAATTCCTTAGCCTCCATTAGGTGTGAGATCTAGTACTAGACTGGGTAGCCAGCCTGGGGGAGATATGCGTCAAATGGAGAAGGCTACGAGGAATGCACAGTTGCGGGATGTTCCTACGAGTGTAGGTAAGCCTATGCCTCCTAAATTTTCTATTGTCAATTTACCTAATGATGAGATTATACATAAGGCGGAACAGTTGGGTTTTTCCTTAGGTAAATCTGAAGGCGAGATAGTGAAATCTATTAAAGGAATCAAATTGCTAGAAGAGGAACGAATTTTAACCATTCTGCAGAAAAATATAGATGAGTATGTAAATAAGGAGGAGGACCCTTCCGCACTTGTGATGTCTAAAGTTTCTACTCTATGTGTTGATCTGGTAGAGGATGATTGCATCCCATTGGATTTAGATGATCATTTGGAACACCTAAATCCGGTAATTAAGGAAAAAAATACTAGGGTTAGGAAAATCTATGATACTAATAATATTCGTAAAAGCACGCGGAGAAGAATTAAAAGACAATTTTCATGATGCAGAATATAAAAGGAATGAATTGGAATCCTGGGGGGTTTGGGGATACTGCTAAGCATTTGTTTGTAAAAGAGGCAATTAGAGAACATAAATTAGACTTTGTAGCCTTATTGGAGACTGGAAGGTCTAATTTCTCTATTCCTTTTTTAAATCAATTGGCTGTGGGATATAGTTATTCCTGGTTTTGCTTACCACCGCATGGTAGATCAGGAGGTATCTTGGTTGGTATTAATTCTGACACACTTGAGGTACTCAAGGTGAGTACTGGAGATTTCTGTGTTAAACTGCATATTAAGTGTAAAAGGGATGGTTTTGAATGGATCCTTGTGCCAGTCTATGGGGCTGCCCAAGATGCACATAAGGCTGAATTTTTAGCGGAATTGGTCAGAATTTATGAGACGGAAACATTACCTATGTTGGTGGGTGGTGATTTCAACATTATTCGAAAACGTGAGGAAAAAATAATGATAATTTTAAAGCGCGTTGGCCTTTTGTGTTTAATGCCATTATTGAACATTTGAATTTGCGCGAAATTGCTCTTTCGGGCATACAGTTTACGTGGGCAAGTCGTCGGGAAGTACCAACTTATGAGAAATTGGATAGAGTGCTTGCTTCCATTTCTTGGGAACAAAAATTCCCTCTTGTCACTGTGTGGGCATTGACAAGAGCGGACTCCGACCATACTCCGATTCTTATTGACTCAGGGGTGAAAGCACATTTGGATAATAAGCCAAAGTTCTCTTTTGAGTTGCATTGGTTGCGACAAGAGGGTTTCTTTGACATGATTGAAAAAGAGTGGAAGTCCGTTCTAGTGGGGCTGAATCCCATGGATGTGTGGTTGAATAAATTGAGACATATCAGAAAATTTCTTAAAGGTTGGGCAAAGAACCATAGTGGACAATATAAAAAAGAAAGGGATAGGTTAATAGGTATTATTGATGGTTTAGATTTGAAAGCTGAAACGAACTGCTTATCGATGGTAGAGAGAGAATCGCTAAAAGAGGCAAATGATAAGCTGAATAAATTACGAAGAGAGGAAGAGTCTAAATGGGCGCAGAGAGCTAAAGTTAAGCATATCCAAGAAGGAGGGAGTAATACGAGATATTTTCATTTGATTGCAAATGGGAAACATAGAAGAAAGAAAATTTTCCAATTAGAACAACAGGAAGGAACTATTGTTGGGGAAGATAATTTGAAAGTCTACATTACTGAGTATTATAAAAAATTATTCGGGGCACCGACATCAAATAATATCTCTTTTGTAGAGGAAGAGATACAGGACATTCCCCAGATATCGACTGTTGAGAATGCGATCTTGACAGCTTCTTTTTCTGAGGAAGAAGTTCATGAGGAACTCTTTCAAATGGAAAGTAATAAAGCGCCGGGGCCTGATGGTTTTCCGGGAAAGTTTTATCAGAAATTTTGGGAAGTAATTAAAGAAGACTTGAGGGCGCTGTTTAGTCAATTCAGTATTGGGGATTTGCCTCTCTAAAAATTGAATTTCGGAGTCATTACTTTATTACGGAAGAAAGAAGATGCGGTGCAAATTCAACAATATCGACCTATTTGTCTTCTGAATGTGTGTTTTAAAATCTTTACCAAGGCTGGTACAAATCGTATTACCGGTATTGCCCCACGAGTCATAAAACCAACACAATCCGCTTTCTTGCCGGGAAGGAATATTCTAGAAGGGGTGGTCATTCTTCATGAAACTATTCATGAGTTACATACTAAGAAATTGGATGGGTTTTTTTTAGATTGACTTCGAAAAGGCATATGATAAAGTGAAATGGTCATTTTTACAACAGACCTTGAGGATGAAGGGGTTTGCCCCTGAATGGTGTAGGATGATCAGTCAATATGTACAAGGGGGTAGTGTCGGAGTAAAGGTAAATGATGATATTGGTCATTATTTCCAAACAAAAAAAGGTTTGCGGCAAGGGGATCCCTTGTCGCCTATTCTTTTTAATATTGTGGTGGACATGCTTGCTATTCTTATTGAGAGAGCAAAAAATGATAATCAGGTAGGGGGACTTATTCCTCACCTTGTTGAAGGGGGGTCTCTATCCTACAATATGCTGATGATACTATTCTCTTCTTGGAACATGATCTCCAGAAAGCAGTAAATATGAAACTGATCCTATGTCTTTTTGAAGAGCTCTCTGGGCTTAAAATTAATTTCCACAAGAGCGAGATTTATTGTTTTGGGAAGGCAAATGATGAGGTAGACCAGTATAAAAAGATCTTTGGATGTGATGCTGGGTCTCTACCTTTTAAATACTTAGGCATTCCTATTCACTTTAGAAAGCTTAGAATTTCTGATTGGTATCCAGTGGAGACCCGATTTGAGAGCAAATTGGGATGCTGGAAAGGCAAATTATTGTCCTATGGGGACAGACTTGTCCTTACCAATTCAGTTTTAACAAGCTTACCGATGTTCATGTTATCTTTTCTAGAAATACCTGTCGGGGTAAGGAAAATATTGGACTTTTATAGGTCTCGTTTCTTCTAGCAATCTGAGGAAAATGAAAGAAAATATAGGCTCACCAAGTGGAATATCGTCTGCAGACCCAAGGATCAAGGGGGTCTTGGTATTGAGGTCCTTGAATTGAAAAATAGATGTTTATTGAGTAAATGGCTTTATAAACTTCTTAACGAGGATGTGGTGTGGCAGGAATTACTGCAGAATAAATACCTAGGACAGAAGACCTTATCTGGGGTTCAAGCTAAACCAACAGACTCTCCCTTTTGGAAGGGATTAATGAAGGTTAAGGACGATTTTTTTAGTAGAGGAGTTCTACATGTAGGTAATGGTACCAATATACGTTTCTGGGAAGATACCTGGTTAGGTAGTACACCATTAGCTCAACAATATCCATCCTTATATAACATTGTGCATCATAAGAATGTAACAGTAGCTCAAGTGTTAGCCCAAACGCCTCTGAATATCGGTTTCAGAAGACTGTTAATGGGAAACAAATGGTCTTTATGGTTGCAGTTATGCCGACGACTTATGAGGATTAATTTATCGGACGAGAAGGATCAGTTTGTTTGGAAATTAACAACAAACGGCATATTTACAGTAAAATCTATGTATGAGGATCTTATGAATGACCATACCCCTTTTCTGCGAAAGTATCTTTGGAAAGTTAAGGTTCCCCTAAAAATAAAAATATTTATGTGGTTCTTAAGCAATAAAGTTTTACTTACTAAAGACAATTTAGCCAAAAAAAAGGTGGAATGGATGTACAAAATGTGTTTTTTGTGGTGAGCAGGAAACTATTGAGCACTTGTTCATCACTTGTCCTTTTGCTAAAATTCTTTGACGTACGATTAATTTTACTTTTTCTTTCCCACCTCCAACCAATATTACCAATATGTTTGGTAATTGGTTAAAAGGAGTTGATAGACAATCTAAGGCCTTCATCCGTATTGGGGTTTCTGCCTTATGTTGGTCTATCTGGAAGATAAGGAATGATATTATTTTTAACAAAAAGCCTTCATTTCACTTTTTGCAGGTTACCCATATGGTGTCACATTGGGTCCAGTTATGGGCTCTCCTGTCACCGGAGGGACAGCGGGATGCTATGGTAACTGGATGCACTCGGCTCCAGATGGTCGCTCAGGATATCGTGTGCCAGGCTGGCTGGTGGCACAATAGACGGATACAATGATGTGTAGTCCCTCTGTTTTAGTTTTCTTTCGCTGGTTGATTCTTGTATCAATTCTAGGCGATGCGTGAGTTGTTTTAACTATGTACTCTTATACTTTTAATAAATGGCCGTGTGCATCATTATGATGCAGAAGCTGGGGTTTATTCCCCATTTCGAAAAAAAAAAATATGATAATATTGTACGGTATCGGTACTCCTGAATATGACTTAAGGTCTAGTTTTAAATGATAATACTTTTGATTTTGCAAAATGATTACTACTAGGTTGAACGTATTTGATACTCGTATTCACTTTTATACTTCTCCTTGTCCTATACATATGCTACATCTGATATGATATTTTAGTAACGATTGCACGTGATGTTGCTGAAATTTGTGCGCCCTCATTTGTGAAAGTATTCCATAATAATAAAATTTTGAAAATCACTAAAAAAGTGCCAGGTGGCTTCCCCTAAAAAAGGGAAAAAAGAAATAATGGCAAAAAATGTATACTCTTTATTTCCATCGGGGCCATTGCCTGTTCTACCTAGTGGCGGAGCCAGGAATTGAACTGAGGGGGGTCGAAGCCAAACTTTAAATTTTTTTTCACAGAAAAGAGCAAATGTATTCAATAAAAGAGGTCCAAGCAGATTCAATTTACATATTTCATCAAGTACAAGTGTACAACAACAAAATGACTACAAAAAACAAGAACACCAAAATAGAGCTACATTTTGATAAGATAGTATCATACCATTAAGTTGCCTCCTCGTCGGCGTCCATCGAAGGCAGCCGGGGACGAGCCGAGCTGGGGGCAGACGGGCAGGGCCGGCCGGCCGAGCAGAGGCCAGACGATTGGAGTCGGAGATGGGGACGAGCTGAGGCGTTGAGCATGGGGAGGTGACTGGAGACGAAGGCGGCGGCGGCGGGCCAGCGAGGAAAGGCGGTGGTGGGCCGGCGGGGAAAGGCGGCGGGCCGCCGAAACAGCGACGACAGCACCGACCTCCTCGACCTGGTCAGGGACACCGAGGCCCTGGCTGAAGCGGAGAAGGAAGCAGAGGAGGAGCGGGCGGCCCATGCGGCGGTCGACGCCGAGATGGAACAGCTCAGGGTGGCGGCCGCCGCAGCCGCAGAGGACTCCGATTCCGACATATCATGCTCTTTCGATGACCCTGATGCGCCTACCCCGGAGGAGAAGGCGGGGCGGAGCAGAGGGCTATAGTCGAGTCCTTCAAGACGCTCAAGGACGACGCCGCCAACGCGAGGTTGCGGCAGTGCCTGCTAGAGGACGCGGCAGCGCACCGAGCCCTAGCGACCGCATGAGAGACGGCGGAGAAGCAGACGAGGGAGCGACGCAACGACGGGGCCGGCCCGTCAGGCAGCACGCAGTTTAGCCTTCTAGAACTACTTTGTATAGTTTGAATGTACTAGGTTTCTATGATTTCTATATATGTTGCAAATGTTAAAAAAATGGGTTACCCCGATTAGGCACACCCAGACGCAAACGGACGCGCGAACAAAATATGTCCGCGGAGCGACGCAAACGAACGCTCGCGACCACTTTTAGGCGTCCGAAATACGTCGCCCCGTTGGAGATGGCTTAGGATCGATTATTTTTCCCCAATTTTTGAGCCGGGTCGACTGACCCTCCTCGACCCGGTGGTGGCTCCGCCCATGGTTCTACCCTTACATTTATCATTTGTTGGCACCATTTCTCAGCTATATATATAGATCGAACCACCAATCGATCTCATTTCACTACATATCGTATCTTGTAGAGAATGTTGTGATGCGTGGAAGAAACACTTTTTTAAAACATAAGGCTCATCGAGCCCGACTTTGAATTAACAAAGCCATCAACCGGCCAGGAGTACAACGGGAACAACCACATCATGAAAAAGAAAACAAAAACTGGGGTTACCAGCTATAGATACAAGCACAAGTGCTAAGCTAAAGCCTAAACCAAGAAGGGACCATGCAGCGCAGAACTAGGCCCCAATCTGCAACATCTACAAAGGAGCCCGAGGCCTTAGCTAAACACCGGCAGCTCAGCCGAAATCTTCGAGCACCGAGCCGCCACTCCGTGGAGCTGCACCAAACTGAAGTAGCACACTAGGCCGCCTGGCAGAGGACCACCAACACCGAGGGAGCTAGCTAACAGCGTAAGTGAACAGACGAGTTTCCAGAGTTCAAAGGGGGAAACCTTCACAAAAGCGCCTCCAAGAAGGGACACGGCGCTCACGAGCGTCGTCGCTGTCGGCACAGAGGAGCCGTGCAATGCTTTCACATGAGCTTCAACACCCACCCCAAGGAAAACCTAAGTCTTTACAACTGTCATCAGGCTAGCCACCAGCTAATGAGAACCACCAGTGTCCCCCTACCACGACCCCAACTTCTACAGCCACCCTAGGCCTAAGAGTGGCCGCGCAAACCGGAAGTACACCGTCTATATGAAGCTGGTCGCATCAAGACACAGTGCAGCAACGAGTAGGGGATCCGAGGAGGACCTCGGAGAACTCGCAGGTCAGCAGGGCAGCAGACAGGTTGTGTGCCATGACCACGCCTCCAAGGAGGTGAACGGCATCCACAGACTTCATCGTCGCCAGCATTGGCCTAAGTCTTGCAGTGCTTTCGCGGACACGCCATCGAGCTCTAGCGTCCCTCCGGGCCAGACCTAACGCAATCAAAGCAGTCTGCCGAAGCAACTCCGAGACGCACCATCCCCATGGTCGTCACAACTGGCTGTAGGAAATCAAGCATCCGGTGGCAGCGAGTCGCCACCAGTACAGAGAAGCGCCACCCTATCAGCCAAGCACCCATGTTCTCTTAAGCCGGAGAAAACCCGAGAGAAACACGCGTGATGTCCTGCCCCTGCCAAGAACACCAAACGCAAGTACGGGGCAGAGGGGCCAAGGATTTCGACCCAGCCCGGGTCACGTCGTCGATCACCGGAGCCGCCAAGCGCAAGCCTCTGCCTATACGAGCGCAGGAGCGAGCCTGTACCCAAACAGATTCGAGCTCCAGATGCGTCTGATCCGTTCAACCCTAGACAGCCCAGATAAAGCCCAGACCTAGGCCCGCCGGCCCAGATCTGGGCCCGCCGCTGCCACCCCTGGCCACAGCCACATCCACGCAGGGTCGCGCTCGCTGCCAGCAGCCAGGCCGCTATGCTGCGCCACCGCCCCGCGAGGCTCCGGCCGCACAACCCTCGTCGGCCGGAGGAAGGGTGTCTATCGCCACCAGAGAGAGCCGCCCCGCGAGGCCCTAACCAGGTGCAGAGAGAGGAAGCCACCACCGCCGCCGCGCGGGCTTTTCCGGGTGGCGGCAGCGGGGGGAGGAGGGAGAGGTGGCCTGAGGTGGAGGAGGAGAGGGGGTCGCCCTGTTACCGCGGGGCGACGCGGAGCGACTCACGGGGGCTGTGTCGTGGAAGAAACACTCATTGTTCGGTTACAAGGTGAGATGACAATCGTGAACTTCGTAGGAACAAGAGACATTGGGATGAAGCTACAGGGTAGACGACGCATGCTGATCATGCGTTCGAAGCAATAGATTGAATAAAGAAGCACACAAACTCACCTCCTTCCCTTAAAAGCTACACTTGTGATGTAGAAGGGTTGTTGGAGATTGCACAGCACCAATAGGGCCGGCTGCTCATGTATATATAGACGGACACATGTACAATTACAGGTACAACCCTGAGAAACACGGGGACCTATATCTATACAATATGTTACTCAACACCCCCCCCCCCCCCCCGCAGTCGAAGGGTCGGCACCGACACATAGACTGGAGCGAAACTCAGGAAAAGTCGTGGATGGCAATCCCTTCGTCATGATATCGGCAAACTGCTGAGATGTCGGCACGTGAAGAACTCGAACGCGACCGAGGGCAAGTTGCTCACGAAGAAAGTGGATGTCCAACTCGATGTGCTTGGTGCGCCGATGATGAACGGGGTTGGCGGAGAGATAGACAGCCGACACGTTGTCGCAGAAGACCACCGTAGCCTTGTCAACAGGGCAAGAGAGCTCGGACAGAAGCTGACGAAGCCAGGTGCACTCAGCCACAGCGTTAGCCACGGCGCGGTACTCGGCCTCAACACTGGAGCGAGACACGGTGGGCTGCCTCTTGGAGGACCAAGAGACGAGCGACGAGCCGATGTAGACGCAGTAGCCACTGGTGGAGCGGCGCGTATCCGGGCAACCCGCCCAGTCCGCGTCCGAGTAGGCGACAAGGCCAGTCGACGTCGAGGGCGAAGCATGCAATGACAAACCGTAGCCCATGGTACCACATACGTAGCGGAGAATCCGCTTCACCGCAACCCAATGAGCATCCCGAGGAGCATGCATGTGCAAGCAAACCTCATGCACGGCGTACTGGAGGTCCGGTCGCGTCAGCATCAAGTACTAAAGAGCACTGACGATGGAGCAGTAGAACGGCGCGTCGAACGCCAACAACCCATCACTGGCGGAGAGCTTGGCCTTCGTGTCGACAGGAGTAGGCGCAGGGTTGCAGTTAAGCATCCATGCAAACTCGAGAAGCTCGTGTGCATACTTCCGCTGATGGAGGAAGAACCCGTCCGCACGCCGGACAACCTCGATGCCGAGGAAGTAGTGGAGCGGGCCAAGATCCTCCAACGCGAACTCAGCGCGAAGACGGTCGGTGAGCTGTCGAAGAAGACCAGCAGTGGAGGCCGTCAGGATGATGTCATCGACGTATAGCAACAGGTATGCCATGTCGTTGCCGGTCCGGTAGACGAACAGCGACGCATCGGAGCGCGTGGATCGGAAGCCAAGCTGATGCAGGAAGCCGGCGATGCGCTGGTACCAGGCGCGGGGTGCCTGCTTCAGTCCATACAGGGACCGAGAGAGCAAGCACATGTCATCGGGGCGCTCGGTGTCGACGAAGCCGATGGGCTGCTGACAGTACACCTGTTCCTGCAGATGGCCATGAAGGAAGGCGTTAGAGACGTCCATCTGATGCACCGGCCACGCACGAGACGCGGCGAGGTGCAACACTGTACGGATCGTGCCCGGTTTGACAACCGGGGCAAACGTATCCGTGAAGTCGACACCAGCGCGCTGCCGAAAACCGCGCACAACCCAGCGCGGCTTGTAGCGCTCGAGAGTACCGTCGGAGCCGAGCTTGTGCTTGAAGACCCATTTGCCGGTGATGATGTTGGCGCGAGGGGGCCGGGGAACGAGCTCCCAGGTCCTATTATGCTGCAGCGCGTCGTACTCCTCCTGCATGGCGGCGCGCCAATGCGGATCGCGCAAGGCAGCGCGAGCCGAGGTGGGCAACGGCGAAGGAGCGGTCGCCGGGCCGGTCACGGAGCCGGTCGGACCGGGCGGCAGGCTGGGTCGGCGGAAGGCTGGGGGCCGGTCTGGCCGGGCGGCAGGCCGGGCGTAGAACCGAGCGGCGACTGGGCGGCAGGCCGGGCCGGCCGGCCGGGGGCCGGTCTGACCGGGCGGCGGGCCGGGCGGAGGTCCGGGCGGAGAATCGGGCGCGCGCCGGCGGCAGGCCGGGTTGGCCGGCCGGGGGGCCGGTCGGACCGGGTGCTGGGCCGGGTCGGCTGGTGAAAGGGGCGACGCCGTCGTGCGGCAAGATGCTGTTGCCACTGTCCCAGAAGGCAGACGCGGTAGACGGAGACGCCGCGCAGACGTACTGGTCGGCGGGGTAGCGTGTAGACGGCCGCCGCACGCCCGCACGGGCGCGGGTGTGCCTGGGCTCGGGAGCCGCAGCGACGGGTGGCGAGCGGACGATGAGGCGACGACGAAGACGTGGCCGAGGGGACGCCGCAGGAGATGGCGTCGCGGGCGACGGGCGCGCGGGCGCCACGGGCATCGCGGGTGCGGGCGACGGGGCGCCGGGGTGCCGCGGGCGACGGGGCGCCATGGGCGCCGCGGGCGACGGGGACGCCGAGGACCAGGCGGGGCCGGCGCAGAGGGGGCCGCCGCGGTCAGTCGTCGGCGCGCGGCCGCAAGAGGGCCATCGGGCGCCGGGGGCGTCGTCGGAGGTGTCGGCATGAGTCCCTGCTGAAACGGAAAAACCAACTCGTCAAAGTACACGTGCCGGGAAGTTAGGACACGATGGGAGACCAGGTCGTAACAGTGGTAGCCCTTGGTGTTGGCGGGGTAGCCGAGAAACACACAAGGGAGAGAGCGCGACGCAAGCTTATGCGCGGCGGTGGCAGCAGTGTTAGGATAACACCGGCAGCCGAAGATGCGAAGGTCATCATAGGCGGGCGGCGCACCGTAGAGGAGATGATGCGGCGTGTAGGACCAACGCACACGACATGGGCGGATGTTGACGAGGAGAGTCGCCGTGGCAAGGGCATCCGGCCAGAATCGCGGGAGCATGGAGGCGTGTAACAGAAGGGTGCGGACGCAGTCGTTGAGGGTACGAAGCATCCGTTCGGCACAGCCGTTCTGTGAGGAAGTATATGGACACGTGAGGCGTAAGAAGACACCGTGGGTGGCGAGAAGTGAGCGAATGGTGATGTTGTTGAACTCCTTGTCATTGTTAGTTTGTAAGGCGTGGATGGGGCGACCGAACTGAGTGGAGACAAAGGCGAAGAAGGCGATGAGGGTGGCGGCAACATCTGATTTACGGCGTAGTGGAAAAGTCCATACAAAATGCGAGTAATCATCAAGAATCACAAGATAATAGTTATAACCAGAATTACTCGGAACCGGCGAGGTCCAAACATAACTATGAATAAGTTGAAAAGGAAAAGACGCAACTGTGGAGGAGGAACTAAAAGGAAGGCGAACATGTTTGCCTAGACGACATGCTTCACAAGAGTGGGCATCCATTTTATTACAAGTAAAGGAGAAGCCTTGCATTATTTGACGCAGAGTGGCGGAGCTAGGATGGCCAAGACGGGCGGGCCAAAGGTCGACAGCGGCGGAGAGGGCGAGCGGACGGCCGGTGGTGGTGGAGGCCGCGCCAACGGGGTAGAGATCGCCGGGGCTGTCACATCGGTGGCGGAGCATCCGGGTACGACCATCCTTGACAGAGAAACCAAAAGCGTCAAATTCCACAGTCACAGGGTTTTCACGACAGAAAGACTTAACAGAAACAAAGTTTTTAATCAAGTCAGGAGAAAAAAGAACATTATGGAGAGAGAGAGAGAGGAGTGGATGTGGAAGGAAAAGAGACAGAACCAGTGTGAGTAATGGGAAGAGCATGACCATTGCCAACGATGATGCGAGAGGAAGTGGAAGCGGGTGTAGAAAATGAGAGGTTACCGGGGTGCGTGGCCATATGCGCGGAAGCACTAGTGTCCATGAACCAGTCGCCACCGCCACCATACGCCCCGGCAAAGGGGGCGCTCTGGAGGGCGGTCAAAAGCACGGGATCCCACGGGGTCGCGCCCGGTGGGGCGGGGTAGGCCGGGGCGGGCTGGGGCGGCGCGTAGAACGCCTGGTGAGTGCCTGGGCGCGGCCCCATGATGCCCGGGTAGGGGGCGCGCGGCACAGGCATGGAGTAGGCGTGAACAACCCCGGTCCACGGATTGTGACCGGCGGTCCATGGCGGAGGGGCAGTGTGCTGAGGTGGACGAGGCGCAGGGGCGTTGGTACCAGCATTGCCAGCGCCGTTGCCACCACCACCACGGCGACGGCGGCCGCGGCGGCCACCACCAGAAGGCGCCGTCTGGCCGGTCCAGGGTCCGGTCTGGCCGGCCTATGCGCCGGCTGAAGGAGATATGCCCTAGAGGCAATAATAAAGTGGTTATTATTTATATCTTTATGTTTATGATAAATGTTTATATATCATGCTATAATTGTATTAACCGAAACATTAGTACATGTGTGATATGTAGACAAACAAGAAGTCCCTAGTATGCCTCTTAAACTAGCTTGTTGATTAACGGATGATTAGTTTCATAATCATGAACATTGGATGTTATTAATAACAAGGTTATGTCATTGTATGAATGATGTAATGGACACACCCAATTAAGCGTAGCATAAGATCTCGTCATTAAGTTATTTGCTATAAGCTTTCGATACATATTTACCTAGTCCTTATGACCATGAGATCATGTAAATCACTTATACCGGAAAGGTACTTTGATTACAACAAACACCACTGCGTAAATGGGTGGCTATAAAGGTGGGATTAAGTATCCGGAAAGTATGAGTTGAGGCATATGGATCAACAGTGGGATTTGTCCATCCCGATGACGGATAGATATACTCTGGGCCCTCTCGGTGGAATGTCGTCTAATGTCTTGCAAGCATATGAATGAGTTTATAAGAGACCACATACCACGGTACGAGTAAAGAGTACTTGTCAGGAAACGAGGTTGAACAAGGTATAGAGTGATACCGAAGATCAAACCTCGGACAAGTAAAATATCGCGAGACAAAGGGAATTGGTATAGTATGTGAATGGTTCATTCGATCACTAAAGTCATCGTTGAATATGTGGGAGCCATTATGGATCTCCAGATCCCGCTATTGGTTATTGGTCGGAGTGAGTACTCAACCATGTCCGCATAGTTCACGAACCGTAGGGTGACACACTTAAAGTTGGATGTTGAAATGGTAGTACTTGAATATGGAAGGGAGTTCAAATATTTGTTCGGAGTCCCGGATGAGATCCCGGACATCACGAGGAGTTCCGGAATGGTCCGGAGAATAAGATTCATATATAGGATGTCATTTTATGTGAATTAAAATGTCGCGGAAGGTTCTATGGAAGGTTCTAGAAGGTTCTAGAAAAGTCCGGAAGAAACCACAAGGAAGGTGGAGTCCACATGGGACTCCACCTCCATGGCCGGCCAACCCTAGTGGGGGAGGAGTCCCAAGTGGACTCCCCCTTAGGGGGCCGGCCACCCCCCCATATGGGAGGTGGAACTCCCACCTTTGGTGGGAGTCCTAGCTTGGCTAGGTTTCCCCCTCATATGGAAGGTTTTTGGTTCGGGTCTTATTCGAAGACTTGAACACCAACACTTGGGGATCCACCTATATAATGAGGGGCCAAGGGAGGGGGCCGGCCACCCCAAGACCACAAGCTGGCCGCCCCATTGAAGTGGCCGGCCACCCCCTCCCAAACCCTAGCCGCCCCCCTCTCCTCCATAACTCCCGCGTAGCTTTAGCGAAGCTCCACCGGACTTCTCCACCACCACCGACACCACGCCGTCGTGCTGTCGGATTCAAGAGGAGCTACTACTTCCGCTGCCCGCTGGAACGGGAGGTGGACGTCGTCTTCATCAACAACCGAACGTGTGACCGAGTACGGAGGTGCTGCCCGTTCGTGGCGCCGGAACCGATCGTGATCAAGATCTTCTACGCGCTTTTGCAAGCGGCAAGTGAACGTTTACCGCAGCAACAAGAGCCTCCTCTTGTAGGCTTTGGAATCTCTTCAAGGGTGAGACTCGATACCCCCTCGTTGCTACCGTCTTCTAGATTGCATCTTGGCTTGGATTGCGTGTTCGCGGTAGGAAAATTTTTGTTTTCTATGCAACGTTATCCTACAGTGGTATCAGAGCCAGGTCTATGCATAGATGGTTGCACGAGTAGAACACAATGGTTTGTGGGCGTTGATGCTCTTGTTATCTTTAGTTTGATTACTTTGCATCTTTGTGGCATAGTGGGATGAAGCGGCTCGGACTAACTTTACATGACCGCGTTCATGAGACTTGTTCCTCGTTCGACATGCAACTTGTATTGCATAAGAGGCTTTGCGGGTGTCTGTCTCTCCTACTATAGTGAAGATTCAATTTACTCTTCTATTGAAAACATTAGTATCAACGGTGTGGTTCATGTTCATAGGTAGATTAGATCTCTCTCGAAAACCCTAAACCACGTAAAATATGCAAACCAAATTAGAGACGTCTAACTTGTTTTTGCAGGGTTTGGTGATGTGATATGGCCATTATGTGATGATGAATATGTATGAGATGATCATTATTGTATTGTGGCAACCGGCAGGAGCCTTATGGCTGTCTTTAAATTTCATGTTGAGTAGTATTTCAAAGTAGTTGTAATAGTTGCTACATGGAGGACAATCATGAAGACGACGCCATTGACCTTGACGCCATGCCGATGATGATGGAGATCATGCCCGAAGATGATGGAGATCATGTCCGTGCTTTGGAGATGAAGATCAAAGGCGCAAAGACAAAAGGGCCATATCATATCACATATGAACTGCATGTGATGTTAATCCTTTTATGCATCTTATTTTTCTTAGATCGCGACGGTAGCATTATAAGATGATCCCTCACTAAAATCTCAAGATAATAAAGTGTTCATCCTTAGTAGCACCATTACCAAGTCTTGTCGTTTCGAAGCATCTCGTGATGATCGGGTGTGATAGATTCAATAAGTACATACAACGGGTGCAAGACAGTTTTGCACATGCGGATACTAAGGTGGCCTTGACGAGCCTAGCATGTACAGACATGGTCTCGGAACACGTGATACCGAAAGGTAGAGCATGAATCATATGGTTGATATGATGAACACTTTAAGTGTTCGCCATTGAAATCACACCTTTTCTCGTGATGATCGGGTTTAGGTGCGGTGGATTTGGTTCGTGTGATCACTAAGACAATGCGAGGGATATTGTTTTGAGCGGGAGTTCACTTAGTTTTTTTTAATTATGTTGAATTAAAATTTGAACTCAATTTGTCATAAACTTAGTCTAAACTATTGCAAATATATGTTGTAGAGATGGCGTCCTCAATCAATTTTAATCAGTTCCTAGAGAAAGAGAAACTTAAGAGCAACGGTAGCAACTTCACCGACTGGTTCCGTCATGTGAGGATCTTCCTCTCTGGCGGAAATCTGCAATATGTGCTTGATGCACCGCTAGGTGACCCTCCTGCAGAAACTGAAACCGATGAAGTAAAAGCTGTTTACGAGACTCGGAAAACTCGGTACTCTCAAGTTCAGTGTGCCATCCTGTGCAGTCTGGAATCCGATCTTCAAAAACGTTTTGAGCACCATGATCCTCACGAGTTGATGAATGAGCTGAAAGCTATATTCGAGACTCATGCGGCCGTGGAATGCTATGAAGCATCGAAACAATTCTTCAGCTGCATGATGGAAGAAGGCAGCTCCGTTAGTGAGCACATGCTCGCCATGACCGGGCATGCGAAGAAACTCAGTGACTTGGGAATAGTGATTCCTAACAGACTGGGGATTAATCGTGTCCTTCAATCACTGCCACCAAGTTACAAGAACTTTGTGATGAACTACAATATGCAGAACATGAACAAGGAGTTACCTGAACTCTTTGGCATGCTAAAAGCTGCTGAGATTGAGATCAAGAAAGAGCACCAAGTGTTGATGGTCAACAAGACCACCAGTTTCAAGAAACAGGGCAAGTCTAAGGGAAAATTCAAGAAGGGTGGCAAGAAAGCTGCCACGCCTCCTATGAAACCTAAGAACGGCCCTAAGCCCGATCTTGAGTGCTATTACTGCAAGGAGAAGGGACACTGGAAGCGTAATTGCTCCAAGTATCTGGCTGATCTGAAGAGCGGCCTTGTCAAGAAGAAGAAAGAAGGTATATCTGATATACATGTTATAGATGTTCATTTCACTGGTTCTCGTTCTAGTACCTGGGTATTTGATACTGGTTCGGTTGCTCATATTTGAAACTCGAAACAGGAACTAAAGAATAAACGACAACTGCTGAAAGATGAAGTGACGATGCGCGTTGGAAACGGATCCAAGGTCAATGTGATCGCAGTCGGCACACTTCCTCTACATCTACCTTCGGGATTAGTTTTAAGCCTAAATAATTGCTATTATGTACCTGCGTTGAGCATGAACATTATATCTGGATCTTGTTTAATGCAAGACGGTTATTCATTCAAGTCTGAGAATAATGGTTGTTCTATTTTTATGAATAATATCTTTTATGGTCGAGCACCACAAAAGAATGGCTTATTTCTGTTAGATCTCGATAGTAGTGATACACATATACATAACATTGATGCTAAGAGAATTAAATTGAATGATAATTCTACTTATATGTGGCACTGTCGTCTTGGTCATATTGGAGTGAAACGCATGAAGAAACTCCATACTGATGGATTACTTGAATCACTTGACTTTGAGTCACTTGATAGATGCGAAGCATGTCTAATGGGAAAAATGACAAAGACTCCATTTTCTGGTATGATGGAGCGAGCTACTGACTTATTGGAAATCATACATACCGATGTATGTGGACCAATGAGTGTAGCATCGCGCGGTGGTTATCATTATGTTCTAACCTTCACAGATGATCTGAGTAGATATGGGTATATCTATTTCATGAAACATAAATCCGAAACTTTCGAGAAGTTTAAGGAATTTCAAAGTGAAGTAGAAAATCAACGTAACAAGAAGATTAAATTTCTACGATCTGATCGTGGAGGTGAATATCTGAGTTATGAGTTTGGCATGCATTTAAAGAAATGCGGAATACTTTCACAATTGACACCGCCGGGAACACCTCAACGTAACGGTGTGTCCGAACGTCGTAATTGAACTCTCTTAGATATGGTTCGTTCTATGATGTCTCTTACTGATTTGCCGTTATCATTTTGGAGTTATGCATTAGAGACAGCCGCATTCACTTTAAATAGAGCACCATCAAAATCCGTAGAAACGACACCGTATGAATTATGGTTTAATAAGAAACCTAAGTCATCGTTCCTGAAAGTTTGGGGTTGCGAAGCCTATGTAAAGAAGTTACAACCGGACAAGCTAGAACCCAAAGCGGAGAAATGCGTCTTCATAGGATACCCTAAGGAAACTATAGGGTACACTTTCTATCACAGATCCGAAGGCAAAATCTTTGTTGCTAAGAACGGAACCTTTCTTGAGAAAGAATTTCTCACTAAAGAAGTGACTGGAAGAAAAGTAGAACTCGATGAGATTGATGAATCTATACTCGTTGATCAGAGTAGCGCAGTACCGGAAGTTGTACCTGTACCGCCTACACCGGCAACAGAGGAAGCTAATGATAATGATCATGAAACTTCGAACGAGGAAACTACTGAACCTCGCAGATCGACAAGGGAACGTGCCACTCCTGATTGGTATGGTCCTTGTCTAAATGTCATGATTGTGGATAACAATGATGAGGACCCTGCGACGTATGAAGAAGCGATGATGAGCCCAGATTCCAACAAATGGCAAGAAGCCATGAAATCCGAAATGGGATCCATGTATAATAACAAAGTATGGAGTTTGGTAGACTTACCTGATAGCCGAAAGGCTGTCGAGAATAAATGGATCTTCAAGAGAAAAACAGATGCTGATGGTAATATTACTGTCTATAAAGCTCGACTTGTCGCAAAGGGTTTCCGACAAATTCAAGGAGTTGACTACGATGAGACTTTCTCACCTGTAGCGAAGCTAAAATCTGTAAGGATTTTGTTAGCAATAGCTGCATTTTTCGATTATGAGATTTGGCAGATGGATGTCAAAACGGCGTTCCTTAATGGAGACATTGAGGAAGAGTTGTATATGGTACAACCCAAAGGTTTTGTCGATCCTAAAAATGCTGACAAAGTATGCAAACTTCAGCGTTCAATCTATGGACTGAAGCAAGTATCAAGAAGTTGGAACCGACGCTTTGATAAGGTGATCAAAGACTTCGGGTTTATACAGTGTCATGGAGAGGCCTGTATTTACAAGAAAGTGAGTGGGAGCTCTGTAGCATTCCTGATATTATATGTAGATGACATATTATTGATCGGGAATGATATAGAACTATTAAGCAGTATTAAAGGTTATTTGAATAATAGTTTTTCAATGAAAGACCTTGGTGAAGCATCATATATATTAGGCATCAAGATTTATAGAGATAGATCAAGACGCCTAATAGGGCTATCACAGAGTACATATCTGGACAAGATTCTAAAGAAGTTTAGAATGGACGAAAGTAAGAAAGGGTTCTTACCTATGTTACCAGGCAAGGTATTGAGTAAGACTCAAGGACCGGCTACGGCAGAAGAAAGAGAAAGGATGAGTAATATCCCCTATGCCTCGGCAGTAGGATCTATCATGTATGCCATGCTATGTACTAGACCGGATATAGCACATGCTGTTAGTTTGACTAGCAGATATCAAAGTGATCCAGGAATGGAACACTGGACAGCGGTCAAGAATATCCTGAAGTACTTGAAAAGAACTAAGGATATGTTTCTTTGTTATGGAGGTGACCAAGAGCTCGTTGTAAACGGTTACACCGATGCAAGTTGGAACACTGATCCTGATGACTCTAAGTCACAATCTGGGTACGTGTTTATATTGAATGGTGCTGCAGTAAGCTGGGCAAGCTCGACGCAGTGCACGGTGGCGAAGTCTTCAACAGAATCAGAGTACATAGCGGCTTCAGAGGCTTCATCAGAAGCGGTATGGATGAAGAGGTTCATTGTAGAGCTCGGCGTGGTTCCTAGTGCATTGGACCCATTAATCATTTACTGTGATAACATGGGTGCCATCGCCAATGCACAAGAGCCAAGGTCACACAAGAGGCTGAAGCATATCAAGCTGCGTTACCACTCGATTCGCGAGTACATCGAAGATGGAGAAGTAAAGATTTGCAAAGTACACACTGAACTGAATGTAGCAGATCCATTGACTAAAGCTCTCCCTAGGGCAAAGCATGACCAACACCAGAATGCCATGGGTATTAGGTATATTACAATGTAATCTAGATTATTGACTCTAGTGCAAGTGGGAGACTGAAGGAGATATGCCCTAGAGGCAATAATAAAGTGGTTATTATTTATATCTTTATGTTTATGATAAATGTTTATATATCATGCTATAATTGTATTAACCGAAACATTAGTACATGTGTGATATGTAGACAAACAAGAAGTCCCTAGTATGCCTCTTAAACTAGCTTGTTGATTAATGGATGATTAGTTTCATAATCATGAACATTGGATGTTATTAATAACAAGGTTATGTCATTGTATGAATGATGTAATGGACACACCCAATTAAGCGTAGCATAAGATCTCGTCATTAAGTTATTTGCTATAAGCTTTCGATACATAGTTACCTAGTCCTTATGACCATGAGATCATGTAAATCACTTATACCGGAAAGGTACTTTGATTACACCAAACACCACTGCGTAAATGGGTGGCTATAAAGGTGGGATTAAGTATCCGGAAAGTATGAGTTGAGGCATATGGATCAACAGTGGGATTTGTCCATCCCGATGACGGATAGATATACTCTGGGCCCTCTCGGTGGAATGTCGTCTAATGTCTTGCAAGCATATGAATGAGTTCATAAGAGACCACATACCACGGTACGAGTAAAGAGTACTTGTCAGGAAACGAGGTTGAACAAGGTATAGAGTGATACCGAAGATCAAACCTCGGACAAGTAAAATATCGCGAGACAAAGGGAATTGGTATAGTATGTGAATGGTTCATTCGATCACTAAAGTCATCGTTGAATATGTGGGAGCCATTATGGATCTCCAGATCCCGCTATTGGTTATTGGTCGGAGTGAGTACTCAACCATGTCCGCAAAGTTCACGAACCGTAGGGTGACACACTTAAAGTTGGATGTTGAAATGGTAGTACTTGAATATGGAATGGAGTTCGAATATTTGTTCGGAGTCCCGGATGAGATCCCGGACATCACGAGGAGTTCCGGAATGGTCCGGAGAATAAGATTCATATATAGGATGTCATTTTATGTGAATTAAAATGTCGCGGAAGGTTGATGGCGTGTAACTCACACGTTCGTTGGGAACCCCAAGAGGAAGGTATGATGCGCACAGCAGCAAGTTTTCCCTCAGAAAGAAACCAAGGTTTATCAAACCAGGAGGAGCCAAGAAGCACGTTGAAGGTTGATGGCGGCGGGATGTAGTGCGGCGCAACACCAGGGATTCCGGCGCCAACGTGGAACCTGCACAACACAACCAAAGTACTTTGTCCCAACGAAACAGTGAGGTTGTCAATCTCACCGGCTTGCTGTAACAAAGGATTAACCGTATTGTGTGGAAGATGATTGTTTGCAGAAAACAGTAGAACAAGTATTGCAGTAGATTGTATTTCAGTATAGAGAATTGGACCGGGGTCCACAGTTCACTAGAGGTGTCTCTCCCATAAGATAAACAGCATGTTGGGTGAACAAATTACAGTTGGGCAATTGACAAATAAAGAGGGCATGACCATGCACATACATATCATGATGAGTATAGTGAGATTTAATTGGGCATTACGACAAAGTACATAGACCGCCATCCAGCATGCATCTATGCCTAAAAAGTCCACCTTCAGGTTATCATCCGAACCCCCTCCAGTATTAAGTTGCAAAGCAACAGACAATTGCATTAAGTATGGTGCGTAATGTAATCAACAACTACATCCTTAGACATAGGATCAATGTTTTATCCCTAGTGGCAACAGCACAACACAACCTTAGAACTTTCTCACATCGTCCTGTGTGTCAATGCAGGCATGAACCCACTATCGAGCATAAATACTCCCTCTTGGAGTTACAAGCATCTACTTGGTGAGCATCAACTAGTAACGGAGAGCATGCAAGATCATAAACAACACATAGATATAACTTTGATAATCAACATAACAAGTATTCTCTATTCATCGGATCCCAACAAACGCAACATATAGAATTACAGATAGATGATCTTGATCATGTTAGGCAGCTCACAAGATCCGACAATGAAGCACAATGGGGAGAAGACAACCATCTAGCTACTGCTATGGACCCATAGTCCAGGGGTAGACTACTCACACATCACACCGGAGGCGACCATGGCGGCGTAGAGTCCTCCGGGAGATGATTCCCCTCTCCGGCAGGGTGCCGGAGGCGATCTCTGGATCCCCGAGATGGGATCGGCGTTGGCGGCGTCTCAGTAAGGTTTTCCGTATCGTGGCTCTCGGTACTGGGGGTGTCGTCACGGAGGCTTTAAGGAGGCGGAAGGGCAAGTCAGGCGGGGCACAGGGGCCCCACACCATAGGCCGGCGCGGCCAGGGGGGGCCGCGCCGCCCTCGGGTTTGGGCACCCCGTGGCCCCTCTTGCTGTCGACTTCGGACTTGTGGAAGGTTCGTGGCAAAATTGGCCCCTGGGCGTTGATTTCGTCCCATTCCGAGAACATTTCCTTACTAGGATTTCTGAAACCAAAAACAGCAGAAACAAAGAATCGGCACTTCGGCATCTTGTTAATAGGTTAGTTCCGTAAAATGCACGAATATGACATAAAGTGTGCATAAAACATGTAGATAACATCAATAATGTGGCATGGAACATAAGAAATTATCGATACGTTGGAGACGTATCAGCATCCCCAAGCTTAGTTCTGCTCGTCCCGAGCAGGTAAAACGATAACAAAGATAATTTCTGGAGTGACATGCCATCATAAACTTGATCATACTATTTGTAAAGCATATGTAGTGAATGCAGCGATCAAAACAATGTATAAGACATGAGTAAACAAGTGAATCATAAAGCAAAGACTTTTCATGAATAGCACTTCAAGACAAGCATCAATAAGTCTTGCATAAGAGTTAACTCATAAAGCAATAATTCAAACTAAAGGCATTGAAGCAACACAAAGGAAGATTAAGTTTCAGCGGTTGCTTTCAACTCATAACATGTATATCTCAATGATATTGTCAACATAGAGTAATATAATAAGTGCAATAAGCAAGTATGTAGGAATCAATGCACAGTTCACACAAGTGTTTGCTTCTTGAGGTGGAGAGAAATAGGTGAACTGACTCAACATTGAAAGTAAAAGAATTGTCCTCCATAGAGGAAAAGCATCGATTGCTATATTTGTGCTAGAGCTTTGATTTTGAAAACATGAAACAATTTTGTCAACGGTAGTAATAAAGCATATGTATCATGTAAATTATATCTTACAAGTTGCAAGCCTCATGCATAGTATACTAATAGTGCCCGCACCTTGTCCTAATTAGCTTGGACTACCGGATCATCACAATGCACATGTTTTTACCAAGTGTCACAAAGGGGTACCTCTATGCCGCCTGTACAAAGGTCTAAGGAGAAAGCTCGCATTGGATTTCTCGCTATTGATTATTCTTCAACTTAGACATCCATACCGGGACAACATAGACAACAGATAATGGACTCCTCTTTTATGCATAAGCATGTAACAACAATTAATAATTTTCTCATTTGAGATTGAGGATATATGTCCAAAACTGAAACTTCCACCATGGATCATGGCTTTAGTTAGCGGCCCAATGTTCTTCTCTAACAATATGCATGCTTAACCATAAGGTGGTAGATCGCTCTTACTTCAGACAAGACGAACATGCATAGCAACTCACATGAAATTCAACAATGAATAGTTGATGGCGTCCCCAGTAAACATGGTTATCGCTCAACAAGCAACTTATTAAGAGATAAAGTGCATAATTACATATTCAATACCACAATAGTTTTTAAGCTATTTGTCCCATGAGCTATATATTGCAAAGGTGAATGATGGAATTTTAAAGGTAGCACTCAAGCAATTTACTTTGGAATGGCAGGAAATACCATGTAGTAGGTAGGTATGGTGGACACAAATGGCATAGTGGTTGGCTCAAGTATTTTGGATGCATGAGAAGTATTCCCTCTCGATACAAGGTTTAGGCTAGCAAGGCTTATTTGAAACAAACACAAGGATGAACCGGTGCAGCAAAACTCACATAAAAGACATATTGAAAACATTATAAGACTCTACACCGTCTTCCTTGTTGTTCAAACTCAATACTAGAAATTATCTAGACCTTAGAGAAACCAAATATGCAAACCAAATTTTAGCATGCTCTATGTATTTCTTCATTAATGGGTGCAAAGCATATGATGCAAGAGCTTAATCATGAGCACAACAATTGCCAAGTATCATATTACCCAAGACATTAATAGCAATTACTACATGTATCATTTTCCAATTCCAACCATATAACAATTTAACGAAGGAGAAACTTCGCCATGAATACTATGAGTAGAAACCAAGGACATACTTGTCCATATGCTACAGCGGAGCGTGTCTCTCTCCCATAAAGTGAATGCTAAGATCCATTTTATTCAAACAAAACAAAAAAACAAAAACAAACCGACGCTCCAAGAAAAAGCACATAAGATGTGATGGAATAAAAATATAGTTTCAGGGGAGGAACCTGATAATGTTGTCGATGAAGAAGGGGATGCCTTGGGCATCGCCAAGCTTAGACGCTTGAGTCTTCTTAATATATGCAGGGGTGAACCACCGGGGCATCCCCAAGCTTAGAGCTTTCACTCTCCTTGATCATGTTGCATCATACTCCTCTCTTGATCCTTGAAAACTTCCTCCACACCAAACTCGAAACAACTCATTAGAGGGTTAGTGCACAATAAAAATTAACATATTCAGAGGTGACACAATCATTCTTAACACTTCTGGACATTGCATAATGCTACTGGACATTAATGGATCAAAGAAATTCATCCAACATAGCAAAAGAGGCAATGCGAAATAAAAGGCAGAATCTGTCAAAACAGAACAGTTCGTATTGACGAATTTTAAAATGGCACCAGACTTGCTCAAATGAAAATGCTCAAATTGAATGAAAGTTGCGTACATATCTGAGGATAACTCAAGTAAATTGGCACAATTTTCTGAGCTACCTACAGGGAGGTGGACCCAGATTCGTGACAGCAAAGAAATCTGGAACTGCGCAGTAATCCAAATCTAGTACTTACTTTTCTATCAACGGCTTTACTTGGCACAACAAAACACAAAACTAAGATAAGGAGAGGTTGCTACAGTAGTAAACAACTTCCAAGACACAAAATAAAAACAAAGTACTGTAGGTAAAAACATGGGTTGTCTCCCATAAGCGCTTTTCTTTAACGCCTTTCAGCTAGGCGCAGAAAGTGTGTATCAAGTATTATCAAGAGACGAAGTGTCAACATCATAATTTGTTCTCATAATAGAATCAAAAGGTAACTTCATTCTCTTTCTAGGGAAGTGTTCCATACCTTTCTTGAGAGGAAATTGATATTTTATATTACCTTCCTTCATATCAATAATAGCACCAACAGTTCGAAGAAAAGGTCTTCCCAATATAATGGGACAAGATGCATTGCATTCAATATCCAAGACAACAAAATCAACGGGGACAAGGTTATTGTTAACGGTAATGCGAACATTATCAACTTTCCCCAAAGGTTTCTTTGTAGAATGATCAGCAAGATTAACATCCAAATAACAATTTTTCAGCGGTGGCAAGTCAAGCATATCATAAATTTTCTTAGGCATAACAGAAATACTTGCACCAAGATCACATAAAGCATTACAATCAAAATCTTTAACCTTCATCTTAATGATGGGCTCCCAACCATCCTCTAGCTTTTTAGGAATAGAGGCTTCGCGCTCTAGTTTCTCTTCTCTAGCTTTTATGAGAGCATTTGTAATATGATGCGTGAAAGCCAAATTTATAGTACTAGCATTAGGACTTTTAGCAAGTTTTTGCAAGAACTTTATAACTTCAGAGATGTGGCAATCATCAAAATTCAAACCATTATAATCTAAAGTAATGGGATCATCATCCCCAATGTTGGAAAAAATTTCAGCAGCTTTATCGCAGGCAGTTTCAAATAGCTTTAGCAGCTTTCAGCAGTTTTTCGCGCTTTGCATTAGAAGTGGAAACATTGCTAACACCAATTCTTTTATTATTATTAGTAGGAGGTGCAGCAACATGTGTAGCATTAGCATTACTAGTGGTGGTAATAGTCCAAACTTTAGCTACATTCTTCTCTTTAGCTAGTTTTTCATTTTCTTCTCTATCCCACCTAGCACGCAGTTCAGCCATCAATCTTATATTCTCATTAATTCTAACTTGGATGGCATTTGCTGTAGTAACAATTTTATTATGATGATTTTCATTAGGCAAAACTTTTGATTTCAAAAGATCAACATCAGCAGCAAGACTATCGACTTTAGAAGCAAGTATATCAATTTTCCCAAGCTTTTCTTCAACAGATTTGTTAAAAGCAGTTTGTGTACTAATAAATTCTTTAAGCATGGCTTCAAGTCCATGGGGTGAACTCCTATTATTGTTGTAAGAATTCCCATAAGAATTACCATAGCCGTTGCCATTATTATAAGGATATGGCCTATAGTTGTTACTAGAATTGTTCCGGTAAGCATTGTTGTTGAAATTACTATTTTTAATGAAGTTTACATCAACATGTTCTTCTTGTGCAACAAATGAAGCTAATGGAACATTATTAGGATCAATATTAGTCCTATCATTCACAAGCATAGACATAATATCATCAATCTTATCACTCAAGGAAGAGGTTTTTTCGACAGAATTTACCTTCTTACCTTGTGGAGCTCTTTCCGTGTGCCATTCAGAGTAGTTGATCATCATATTATCAAGAAGCTTTGTTGCTTCACCAAGAGTGATGGACATAAAGG
The DNA here is from genome assembly GCF_019359855.2 of Lolium perenne. Classification (NCBI taxonomy): domain Eukaryota; kingdom Viridiplantae; phylum Streptophyta; class Magnoliopsida; order Poales; family Poaceae; genus Lolium; species Lolium perenne. The sequence continues at coordinate 50,710,185 of NC_067244.2, forward strand.
TACCTCCAGCAGCTGAATCCAATAAATTCCGTGAAGAAAAATTTAGTCCTGCATAGAAGGTTTGGATGATCATCCAAGTAGTCAGTCCATGGGTTGGGCAGTTTTTAACCAGAGATTTCATTCTTTCCCAAGCTTGAGCAACATGTTCAGTATCTAATTGTTTAAAATTCATTATGCTACTCCTCAAAGATATAATTTTAGCAGGGGGATAATATCTACCAATAAAAGCATCCTTGCATTTAGTCCATGAATCAATACTATTCTTAGGCAGAGATAGCAACCAATCTTTAGCTCTTCCTCTTAATGAGAAAGGGAACAATTTTAATTTTATAATGTCACCATCTACATCTTTATATTTTTGCATTTCACATAGTTCAACAAAATTATTAAGATGGGCAGCAGCATCACCAGAAAATTGCTCTCGCATAACAAGATTCAGTAAAGCAGGTTTAATTTCAAAGAATTCTGCTGTAGTAGCAGGTGGAGCAATAGGTGTGCATAAGAAATCATTATTATTTGTGGTTGTGAAGTCACACAACTTAGTATTTTCGGGGTTGGCCATTTTAGCAACAGTAAATAAAACAAACTAGATAAAGTAAATGCAAGTAACTAATTTTTTTGTGTTTTTGATATAGCAAACAAGATAGCAAATAAAGTAAAACTAGCAACTAATTTTTTTCCATTTTGATTTAGTGCAGCAAACAAAGTAGTAAATAAAACTAAGCAAGACAAAAACAAAGTAAAGAGATTGAGAAGTGGAGACTCCCCTTGCAGCGTGTCTTGATCTCCCCGGCAACGGCGCCAGAAATCTAGCTTGATGGCGTGTAACTCACACGTTCGTTGGGAACCCCAAGAGGAAGGTATGATGCGCACAGCAGCAAGTTTTCCCTCAGAAAGAAACCAAGGTTTATCGAACCAGGAGGAGCCAAGAAGCACGTTGAAGGTTGATGGCGGCGGGATGTAGTGCGGCGCAACACCAGGGATTCCGGCGCCAACGTGGAACCTGCACAACACAACCAAAGTACTTTGTCCCAACGAAACAGTGAGGTTGTCAATCTCACCGGCTTGCTGTAACAAAGGATTAACCGTATTGTGTGGAAGATGATTGTTTGCAGAAAACAGTAGAACAAGTATTGCAGTAGATTGTATTTCAGTATAGAGAATTGGACCGGGGTCCACAGTTCACTAGAGGTGTCTCTCCCATAAGATAAACAGCATGTTGGGTGAACAAATTACAGTTGGGCAATTGACAAATAAAGAGGGCATGACCATGCACATACATATCATGATGAGTATAGTGAGATTTAATTGGGCATTACGACAAAGTACATAGACCGCCATCCAGCATGCATCTATGCCTAAAAAGTCCACCTTCAGGTTATCATCCGAACCCCCTCCAGGATTAAGTTGCAAAGCAACAGACAATTGCATTAAGTATGGTGCGTAATGTAATCAACAACTACATCCTTAGACATAGCATCAATGTTTTATCCCTAGTGGCAACAGCACAACACAACCTTAGAACTTTCTGTCACTGTCCCAGGTGTCAATGCAGGCATGAACCCACTATCGAGCATAAATACTCCCTCTTGGAGTTACAAGCATCTACTTGGCCAGAGCATCTACTAGTAACGGAGAGCATGCAAGATCATAAACAACACATAGATATAACTTTGATAATCAACATAACAAGTATTCTCTATTCATCGGATCTCAACAAACGCAACATATAGAATTACAGATAGGTGATCTTGATCATGTTAGGCAGCTCACAAGATCCGACAATGAAGCACAATGGGGAGAAGACAACCATCTAGCTACTGCTATGGACCCATAGTCCAGGGGTAGACTACTCACACATCACACCGGAGGCGACCATGGCGGCGTAGAGTCCTCCGGGAGATGATTCCCCTCTCCGGCAGGGTGCCGGAGGCGATCTCCTGGATCCCCCGAGATGGGATCGGCGTTGGCGGCGTCTCTGGAAGGTTTTCCGTATCGTGGCTCTCGGTACTGGGGGTTTCGTCACGGAGGCTTTAAGTAGGCGGAAGGGCAAGTCAGGAGGGGGCATGGGGGCCCCACACCATAGGCCGGCGCGGCCAGGGGGGGCCGCGCCGCCCTAGGGTTTGGGCACCCTGTGGCCCCACTTCGTTTCGTCTTCGGACTTCTGGAAGCTTCGTGGCAAAATAGGCCCCTGGGCGTTGATTTCGTCCAATTCCGAGAATATTTCCTTACTAGGATTTCTGAAACCAAAAACAGCAGAAAACAGCAACTGGCACTTCGGCATCTTGTTAATAGGTTAGTTCCATAAAATGCACGAATATGACATAAAGTGTGCATAAAACATGTAGATAACATCAATAATGTGGCATGGAACATAACAAATTATCGATACGTTGGAAACGTATCAAAGGTTCTATGGAAGGTTCTAGAAGGTTCTAGAAAAGTCCGGAAGAAACCACCAAGGAAGGTGGAGTCCACATGGGACTCCACCTCCATGGCCGGCCAACCCTAGTGGGGGAGGAGTCCCAAGTGGACTCCCCCTTAGGGGGCCGGCCACCCCCCCATATGGGAGGTGGAACTCCCACCTTTGGTGGGAGTCCTAGCTTGGCTAGGTTTCCCCCTCATATGGAAGGTTTTTGGTTCGGGTCTTATTCGAAGACTTGGACACCAACACTTGGGGATCCACCTATATAATGAGGGGCCAAGGGAGGGGGCCGGCCACCCCAAGACCACAAGCTGGCCGCCCCATTGAAGTGGCTGGCCACTCCCTCCCAAACCCTAGCCGCCCCCCTCTCCTCCATAACTCCGCGTAGCTTTAGCGAAGCTCCGCCGGACTTCTCCACCACCACCGACACCACGCCGTCGTGCTGTCGGATTCAAGAGGAGCTACTACTTCCGCTGCCCGCTGGAACGGGAGGTGGACGTCGTCTTCATCAACAATCGAACGTGTGACCGAGTACGGAGGTGCTGCCCGTTCGTGGCGCCGGAACCGATCGTGATCAAGATCTTCTACGCGCTTTTGCAAGCGGCAAGTGAACGTCTACCGCAGCAACAAGAGCCTCCTCTTGTAGGCTTTGGAATCTCTTCAAGGGTGAGACTCGATACCCCCTCGTTGCTACCGTCTTCTAGATTGCATCTTGGCTTGGATTGCGTGTTCGCGGTAGGAAAATTTTTGTTTTCTATGCAACGTTATCCTACACCGGCGTGGCCGGTCCATGGTCTGGTCGGACCAGCCTGGTGACCGGGCTGGCCGGTCCACGGCCCGGTCGGACCGGGCGGCTGGCCGGTGGCGGGGAAGCCCGGCGGCTGTCCCGTGGGACGAGGTGCAGGGGCGCGGGGGCCTAGGCACCGCGGGAGAAGCCGGCGACGAAGGCAGTGTGGGCCGCCCGAGCCCGAATGTGCTTGAGGCGGCGCTCCTCGAGGCGTAGGTAGGCCACGGCCTGCTCGAAGGTAGGCGTGGTGAGGAGCGTGAGGTTGGAGGCGGCGTTGCTGAGGTCCTCGCCGAGACCCGCCGACAGGGTGGAGAGCATGATCTTGTCATCGATCGGGAACTCCAAGTCACGGAGCTCGTCGGAGAGGCTCTTCAGCTTGAGGCTGTAGTCGTCGAGAGACATGTCGTTCTGGTGGGTGCCAAAGAACTCCTGCTGGAGGAAGGTGACCCGCTGGATTTTGTTGTCGGTGAAGAGGCCGGTGATCTTGGCCCAGACCGTGTGGGCGGAGTCGCTGTCGCGGACGACGGTGCGGAAGATGTCGTTGGAGACGGTCTGGTAGAACCAGCGGATGATGGTGGCGTCGATGGCGAGCCACTCGGGGTCGTGTGGCATGGCGAGGAGGTCGATGGCGCCGTCGACGTGATCGAGGAGATCGTACTCGCGGAAGAGGAGCCCGAAGTACGTCTTCCACGGGAAGAAGTTGACAGCGGTGGTGGAGAGCTTCACCGGCACGCACTCAGCGATGGGGATGCCACGGATGACAGCGACAGAGGGGCCGGCGAAGGGGTTGCTGCTGCCGGAGCGAGAGGAATTGAAGGGGTCGGAGCCGGAGGAGGAGAAACCGGCCATGGCGGAAGCGGTGGTGGTGGTGGTGAGGGTCGGCGGCGCCCTAGAAGAGAAGGGCGGCGGCTAGGGTTGGGGAAGGTGGAGGTCGGCGGCGCCCTAGGGAGGAGGGGGCAGCGGCTAGGGTTGGATGGGAGGTGGCCGGCGACGCCCTACGGAGGAGGGGGCGGCGGCTAGGGTTGGAGGGGTGGTGGCTAGCGGCGCCCTAGGGAGGAGGGGGGCGGCGGCTAGGTCAGGACCCGAAGGGTCTCTGATACCATGTAAAAGGGTTATTGGAGATTGCACAACACCAATAGGGTCGGCTGCTCATGTATATATAGACACACACATGTATAATTACAGGTATAACCCTGAGAAACACGAGGACCTATATCTATACAATATGTTACTCAACATGTGCCATCTGGTGCTTCTACATTGGAATCGCAAACTCAGAGGATGTTGCTTTGAGATGTAATGATGATCCGAGGAATGATTGCGACTTGCAACTGCGTCTCTAAGAAAAAGCTACTCGCCTCTAAACTACTGCACCTTTGCAACTAGTGAACAGCTGTTAGCTAAGGGAAGTTAGGACGAACTGTAGGCTCGTGATAGGCTCGAAAACAGTACATTTCTCATGCAAGAAAGTCGGCACAACAGCTGATGATTCACAAAGGTGTGGTTTCGTATGGGACAAGGTCGCAACTATCAAGTAGGGTACGTGTTGTTTCCTGTATGCCTTCTGCACGCACAACATGTTCTCTTTTTTTTTCTCAAAAGTTACTAGACTTGGTGGCCAACTTGCACTGGTGGAAAAAGGGTCTTTGGTCGCGGTTCGCAACTGCCATTAGTCGCGGTTGCGCAACCGCGACCAAATTAGCGCGACTAAAGGCCCCCCTTTTAGTCGCGGTTGCTTACGAACCGCGACTAAAGGCCCGTCCACGTGGGCGCCAGGCGACCGTCGGAGCGGAGGACCTTTAGTCGCGGTTCTTCTGGCCAACCGCGACTAAAGGCCGCCGCAGGTTTAGGGTTTTAGCCCCCCCTAAACCTGCCCCCCCCCCCCCCCCTAAACCTGTTTTCTGTTTAATTTGTATTGTTTTATTTCTTTTGTGCTTTATTGTAATTTTGAAGGAGTTTCACATATTATACGGTACTACATACATGCATATGAATGTATAATTTCAAACAAATTTGAAATTAGAACCAAAAAGAATTCAAGAGGAATATACAATATATATTCAATATCATCGGATGACCATATACAAGTTTGAATAAGTTTCCATACATAATTTAATGCATGTATAGTTCTACGTCCTCGTAATGGTGTTCTCCTTTAGGATCGAGGACTTCCCTCCTGAACCATCCAGCTAGTTCCTCTTGAAGTGGTCGGAAGCGAGCTTCTGGACTAAGCATCATCCGGAGGTTATTCCTCTGAGCATTGGTATCACTCGGAACGCGCTCAGAGGTGTATCTCCGGATCATCTCACAGACATAGTATCCACATAGATTGGTCCCCGGTGGCTGAATATCGCCACCATTCTTAGCCTTTGACCGCATGAAATGTAGCTCTTTTTTGAATTCACCGACCTTTGTATCTGAGAATCGTCTCCAAACCCTACGAGGCAAAGAAAATTAAATGAACAAGAGAGTTATTAGTTAATTACTTGAAGCTTAATTAGGAAATGAACGAAATAGGCCGATCGATATAGAGCGCAAATGAATGAAAACAATTACTTTTGAATCATTTTTCTCATGTCGGCCCAAAGCGCCGGATCCATATTCAGAGAGTCGTGGACGAGACATTCTGATTTGTCAACTTTAATTACTAGCAGAATCCAGTGGAACCTGCGGACACGATACATGCACAGTACGTCATGCATAACTCATCGATTAGCCGGCCACATACCATGCATGGAGTAAACAAAAGAGAATGTGCTCAAGACATAAACACTCACCCAAAATGGTAAGGAAATAGAATATCACTTTTGAGTTCCTGCTTTGTAAGAAACTGCCACAGGTCTGCCTCCACGTCGGCGGGGTGATGTTGTAACGTATATCCATTAACGATTTGTGGGTCAATGAACCCAACATCATGGATGTTCCTTACTCTGCATTCCTTAATCTTCAATCTGCATGTATAATAGCGGACACACCAATATAGTTAGGACATATATATTGTGCAGGCAATATGAACGAGATGGGGTAGAAATAAATCACTTACAGAACGTAGCAACTGATGATAGATTTGTCGAGCTCGCGCAGATTGAAAAGCTGGTAAAATTCACTCAGATGAATTTGTACAGAGTAATGTTTGAAGTGATGCTCATATCCAACTTCCGCATAAATATATTCTTTGGCGTTTTTATTTTTTATGTAACCCTTGTACCATTTCAGCAGACCTTTCATTTGTGGAGGTAGATCCTCTTCCTGCGTAGGCTCGACGAGAGGCCCATTCTTCACATATGTAAGTACTACCTCCTTCACTGGCGCCTCATCAAGGCCTAACAGTTCACGAAGAGTAATACCTAAGTTGGCCGCTTGTTCTCTGGCACTCGTTACAGTCAATCTCTGTGCTGCCGCAGCTTCTATGATATCGGGGGCATCCGGACCGGCGGCTGTCACTATAAGCGGGGCAATCGATTGTTTACTTTGTTCCCCGAACTGGGCAACTCGTTTCCCGCTTTTTTTACTTTCTAATTCCGCTTTCTCGGCCTCCTCTTTCTTCTCCTTGAACATGCGTGCCTGATTACGAAGTTCACGTGCATAGTCGTCAAGCAGATTCTTCGCGGCTTGGGACGGTGTGTTCAAAAATGACTTAGCCCACTTCTTTTGCTCATCAGAAAATACTGGCTTGGGCTCGGGCTCTCTTTTCTTCTTGCAGCCCGCCTTCCATTTCTCATATTCAGCAGTCGCGGCCGCCTCGACTTCCTCGGCACTACGTTCCCAAGGCCTCGTGGGGAGAGGCTTCAGTGATGGCTCTGGTACCTTTGTTATCTTAGGTACATAAGGGTCCGGGTTAATACTCCAGGACTGCTGCTTCTGCTTCTTCGCCGGAGGTGGATTGGGGCGGCGTGCGCACCCGCCCGGGGCGGACTAGGGGGCGGCGGCTGCTTACCCGCCGGAGGTGAATTGGGGGGCGGCATCGGCTGACGTGAAGGAGGTGTAGGTGAAGCACCACCACCACCGCCACCGCCACCACCACCACCACCACCGTAGGGGGGTGGACTTGTTGACTCCTCGCCTGGAAACTTGATAAACTTCTTTTGCCATAGAATGAACTGGCGCTTGACATCTCCAAGTCTTCTCACCCCTTCAGGTGTAGCAATGTCAATGTCCAGGTCCTCAAACCCTTGGACTATGTCCTCCACCGTGACACGAGCATAGCCATCTTGAATGGGGTTGTTGTGGTGGAGTGCTCCAGGTAAACATGGTAAAGCACTGCCGATGGCTACCTTCATGGACATGTTCCCGATAGGATAATACAGATGACATTCTTTCATCTCATTTATATCGTCCACGGGGTAGCGAGGAGGCTCCGGTGCAGTAATTTCGACCACCAGAGGCTCCGGTGCAGTAATTTCGATCGTCGGTGCACCAGCCGGTGGGGCATCCATGGAAGCCACGCTGCTTCTCCGCTGCTGGCTTCCGAGATCCAATGGATGATCTTCATGCTGCGCCCGAGCTGCATCTCTTTCGGCTACTAGTACACTCACGGTTTTCTTCATCACATCCATTTCTGATGCCAACCGCGCCACAACATCTGCTTCCCGATCCATCTTTCTCTTACGGCTTCTGTAACCGTACGGGTCATCGTTCTGGGGGAACCCTATTTTCCACGGAATGTGCCCCATGCCTCGTACACGTCCTCCGTGTTCAGGATTCCCGAGGGCTTTTGTCAGCGCGTCGTTCTCTCTGTTGAACTTGATCTTCCCCTCTTGAGCATCCCTCATTGCCTCAATAAGCTTTTGGGTGGGTTTAATTATTTTGCCCCGGTAAACACACTCCCCTGTCTCCGGGTTCAGCGATCCCCCATGCCCGTACCACCAGCTTTTGGCCCTTGGGTCCCATCCCTCCGTACCTGGACGGATTCCTCGCGCCCTCAGCTCGTTCTCCATCTTCTCCCAGCTAGGCTCCCAAAGGCGATACCCTCCTGGCCCCATAATATGATTGTACTCCTTCTTAGCCGTATTTTCCTTATTTTTTCGATATTTGAATGAACTGTTCCGATTTCTTTTGCTTCACAAATTCTGGCCAATCATGTTGCAGTTTCTCATATTGTCCTTTGAAATCCGGAGTCTTGTTCTGCTTGACAAAGTCATGGGCTAGATTTTGCTTGTATTTCCGGAATGCGTCGGACATCTTATGAAGAGCGAACTGTTTGACTAGCCTCCTCCTCTCCTTGTTTTCCTCAATCTTGTTACCCTCCTCATCGAATTTTTGGTATTCCGGAGGTAGAACAAAATGTTCCATAAGCTTCTTCAAGCAATCTTTTTTTGTTCTCTTATCGACAAAAGTGAAACCAAGACGTGCCTTCTTTGGCTGATTCCACTCCTGGACGGTGATCGGGACGTTGTCTCTAACAACGGCTCCGCATTGGCTGACAAACTTGGTGGCGTTCTTGCGGGGCTCCAGCGGCCTGCCGGTTGCACTGTCGACAACCTCGATGGTGCATGTTTCTCCTTGTTTCATCGTCTTGGTTGCGCCACGCTTTGACGACGTACTCGATTGTTTCGACGATCCGGCCGAGGGCTAAAATAAGAAAGAGAGTCGCGCGCGTTAGTACACACATATTTATTCAAATCAGTTAGTTTGTATCACCAGAGGCTCAATGTATATATATATACCTCGGCGCCGGAGGTGGTTGCTACTTACAATTGAAGATCGTCGTTTATCGACGTTTTTTCGGCATCATCTTGCTGACGGCGCCCTTCATCTTCACCGTCAAGGTTCAGATAAGAAGAGATATCATCTTCTTCTTGTCCGGTCGGCACATATAGAATATCGCCGTTTATGATGCCGAACATATGGTCTTCAGCGTCCGGATCATAGTTGTCCATAATCGGGTCAGCTCTATCGTCCGCCATATGTCAGTCCTGAAAACATGTAGTCAAAACAAAATAATTGTGTATATGCATTATCACATCTCTTCTACATATAAAGAGAGAGGGCGACGAGGGAGGCGAGAGGGGGGACGCAGTGACCGCGTGACCGAGAGACCGGTGGCGGTGGCGAAAGGGCGGTGGCGGTGCCGAGGACACATAACCCTCGCCGCCCCCTCTCGATCCCAAAAAAAACACCGCGCGTATACGGAGGGGGCGACGAGCGCTGCCCCCTCCATATATGCTTTAAGGGACGCGACCGGAGATGCTCCGTATACAACTAGCTAGGGCAATAATTGGGATCTTTGCGGTAATCGTGAAAACAAGACGCTCTGCAATGGCGTCGGTCCTTCGTACCAACGGCGACAGCTAGCAGCAGTGCCCCTATTGTCGACGACGGCCTTCTCCCCACGGACGTGCTGTTGGCGCGTTGGCGTTGGCGCGTTGGCACGACACGCGAGGTCGATCGGTGCCCTAATTTATAATTAAAATTTTGGTAAGATAGAGAATTAATTTAAATTTCAGTTAAGTCTAATTTATAATTAAATTTTTGTTAAGTTAATTTTTTAGTTAAGTCAAATTTATAATTAAATTTTTGCTAAGATAGAGATTTAATTCAAATTTTGTTAAATTTATAGAGTTAATGTTGTTATAAGATAGAGATTTAATTTAAATTTTAGTTAAATCAAATTTATAATTAAAATTTAGTTAAACCAAAGTACTATATTTTTTTATTTTTACTTAATAACATTCCAAAGTTTTGGTTAATTAAGTAGTTAAAATTAAAAATACAAAAAACACAAAAAATAAAATAAAAAATCGGCCGGGGCCCTTCCCCTCCCCTCTCTCTCCTTCCTCTCTCCTCTCCCCTGTACTGGCGCGCGCGCGCCGCCCGGCCGGCCCGATCTCCCCGCGCGTGCGGCGGCCGGCAGGCGCCCGGCCTCTCTAGCGGCGGCGGTCTTTGGCGAGAGCGAGGCGGCGGCGCAGCCGAGGGCGAGGTCTTTGGCGAGAGCTAGCGAGGCGGCGGCGAGGGCGAGGTCTTTGGCGCGCGCGGCGGGCGAGGTCTTTGGCGCGCGCGGTCTTTGGCGAGAGCGAGAGGCAGCGGCGCGGCGAGGGACATACGGCGAGTCGACGGCGAGGCGGCGGGCTGCGGCGTCCTTGGCGTCGTCGTTGGCGGCGTGCCTCTGCGTCGTCGTTGATCGAGCGCGCGCCCCCCCTTGGTCGCGGTTGGGGAGGAGACCCGCGACTAAAGGGTACTCTTTAGTCGCGGTTGGCCAGACCAACCGCGACTAAAGGCTTTTTTCGCCGGGTTTTTCGTTCCCGCGCGCACAGACCTTTAGTCGCGGTTGGCGAGGCCAACCGCGACTAAAGGTATTTTTCAAATTACTTTTTGTTTTTCAAAATGTTAAAAATACAGAAAAACTCAGAAAAATAAAACTAATTCATTTCAAAATGTTTAAAATACATATAATATATCAATAAATTCAGAAAAATAAAACTAATTCATTTCATAAATCATAAAATACAAATAATATATCAAAAAATTCAGAAAAATAAAACTAATTCAATTCAAAATTTTAAAAATACAAATAATATATCAATTCATGGACTACATCACGGCCGGCGATATCCCCCGCCTGCGCTACCCTCAGTTCGAGCCACGAGCGCCGCCCGACGACAGCGACGACATCAGCGACGACGACGGCGGCAACTTAGAAGGCGACGACTACCAGTACAACGGCGGCGGCTATGAAGACTACGAGTATGCATATTATACGCCTAGGCAGGAGTATGACTGAATCACTCCAAATTTCATGTATCATCAGTGCTATCTCGAGTCAATTGAATCATTCGAAAATGGACACTAAACACATCACGGGTAATATAATTCACATGATCCATTCAACAAAATTTGGTACAATAAATTATTACACATCATTTCTTTCCTTGTGTCCCTGCTTGCTTACGATTGTGCCGTATCCATGGAGCATCCTCATCATTTAACTTAATGCTTGGGTCGGTGTTCACTTTGAAGGGCGGAATTTCAGCAAACATATTATAATCTTCTGACATGTCTGTCTTGTCCTCCACTCCCACGATGTTTCTTTTTCCTGAAAGAACAATGTGGCGCTTTGGATCATCACTGATCGTTTTCTTATCTTTCCGTTTCCTCGGTTTGCTACTCATGTCCTTCACATAGAAAACCTGAGCGACATCTTTCGCTAGGACGAATGGTTCGTCAAGTTAACCAAGATTGTTGAAATCCACCATTGTCATTCCGTATTGCTGGTCCACCTTTACCCCACCTCCTGTTAGCTTGAACCATTTGCACCGGAACAAAGGGACCTTAAAGGAGGGTCCATAGTCAAGTTCCCATATCTCCTCTATGTAACCATAATATGTGACCTTTTGCCCATTCTCGGTTGCTGCATCAAAGCGGACACCACTGTTTTGGTTGGTGCTCTTTTTATCTTGGGCGATCGTGTAAAATGTATTCCCATTTATCTCGTACCCTTGGAAAGTCATTATAGTCGAAGATGGTGTCTTGGCCAACATGTACAGCTGATCTACAACATGATCGTCATTCATTAAATGTTTTCTCAACCAACTGCCGAAAGTCTCCATGTGGGCCTTCCTAATCTAGGATTCAGGCTTCCCAGGGTTGTCCGAGCGTAAAATATTCTTGTGTTTCCCAAAGTACGGAGCCACCAAGTTAGAATTGGTCAGAACTGTGTGGTGTGCTTCAGTCAGAGAATGGCCGTCCATACATATCGTTGATTTCCTTCCGATCGTGCCTTTTCCACTTAGTCTCCCCTCGTGCCACGATCGAGGAAGACCAATCGGCTTAAGGTCAGGAACAAAGTCAACACAAAACTCAATTACCTCCTCATTTCCATAGCCCTTGGCGATGCTTCCTTCTGGCATAGCACGGTTACGAACATATTTCTTTAATATTCCCATGAACCTCTCGAAGGGGAACATATTGTGTAGAAATACAGGACCGAGAATGGAAATCTCTTCGACTAGGTGAACCAGGAGGTGCGTCATAATATTGAAGAAGGATGGCGGGAACACCAACTCGAAACTGACAAGATATTGGATCACATCGTTCTGTAACCGTGGTAGAACTTCTGGATTGATTACCTTCTGAGAGATTGCATTGAGGAATGCACATAGCTTCACAATGGCTACTCGAACATTTTCCGGCAGGAGCCCCCTCAAAGCAATCGGAAGCAATTGCGTCATAATCACGTGGGAGTCGTGAGACTTCAGGTTTTCGAACTTTTTCTCCGCCATGTTTATTATTCCCTTTATATTGGACGAGAATCCAGACGGGACCTTCATACTGCTCAGGCATTCAAAAAAGATGACTTTCTCTTCTTTGGTCAGAGCGTAGCTGGCACGACCTTGAAACTATTCCGGATGCCGGTCATCAGGGTCTTTCAAACGTTGCTGGTCCTGCCGTGCTTCCTTTGTATCATTTGTCTTCCCATACACGCCCAAGAAGCTTAGGAGGTTCACGCAAATATTCTTCGTAACGTGCATCACGTCGATTGCAGAGCGGACTTCTAGGACTTTCCAATATTCTAGCTCCCAGAATATAGATTTCTTCTTCCACATGGCTGCGTGCCCGTCAGCTCCCTTCGGAACTGATTGTCCGCCAGGACCCTTTCCAAAGATGACTTTCAAATCCTTGACCATATCAAATACCTCATCACCAGTGTGTTCCGCAGGCTTCGGCCGGTGATCTGCCTTGCCGTTGTAATGATTGCCTTTCTTTCTTACTGGATGAATTTTTGGAAGAAATCGACGATGTCCAAGGTACACGTTCTTCTTACAATTTGGCAAATGTACACTTTCAGTCTCATGTAAGCAGTGCGTGCATGCATTGTATCCCTTATTTGACAGTCCCGAAAGGTTACTAAGAGCAGGCCAATCGTTGATGCTTACGAAAAGCAACGCTCGTAGGTCAAATTCCTCTTCTTTGTGCTCATCCCACACACGGACACCAGGTCTGCCCCACAGCTGTAAAAGTTCATCAACTAATGGCCTTAGGTACACATTGATGTCGTTGCCAGGTTGCTTCGGACCATGGATGAGCACTGGCATCATAATGAACTTCCGCTTCATGCACAACCAAGGAGGAAGGTTGTAGATGCATAGAGTCACGGGCCAGGTGCTATGGCTGGAGCTCTGCTCGCCAAAAGGATTCGTGCCATCTGTACTTAGACCAAATCTTATGTTCCTTGCGTCAGCTGCAAAATCTTTGAACTCTTTGTCGATCTTTCTCCATTGCGTTCCATCTGCGGGGTGTCTCAACTCCCCGTCCGACTTACGGTCCTCTTTGTGCCATCGCAACAACTTGGCATGCTCTTTGTTCCTGAACAGACGTTTCAACCGTGGTATTATAGGAGCATACCACATCACCTTGGCGGGAACCCTCTTCTTGGGTTTCTGGCCCTCAACATCGTCACCAGGGTCATCGCCTCTGATCTTATAACGCAATGCAGTGCATACCGGGCATTCATTCAAATTCTCGTATTCACCGCGGTAGAGGATGCAGTCGTTGATGCATGCATGTATCTTCAGAACCTCTAAACCTAGAGGGCAGACAACCTTCTTTGCTTCGTACGTACTGGCGGGCAACTCGTTATTCTTTGGAAACATATTCTTCAACATTTTCAGCAAGTTTTCAAATACCGAGTCAGCTACACCTGCCTGTGCCTTCCATTTCAGCAAATCTAGTGTGCAGCCCAGCTTTTTCAGACCATCATCATATCCGGGGTACAGCGCCTTTCTGTGATCCTCTAACATGTGATCCAAATTCTCCCTCTCCTTTTCAGTTTCGCAGCGTCTCCGTGCATCAGCAATGGTCCGACCAAGATCATCAACGGGCTCATCACGTGCCTCTTCTTCACCTTCCCCTTCACCTTCCCCTTCACCTTCAGCATCCTCCATGAAAGTATCACCGAAATAAGCAAGATAGCTTTCATCGATGAAATCATCCCCTTCTTCATCTTCTTCCATTATAACCCCTCTTTCTCCATGCTTGGTCCAACAATTATAGCTTGGCATGAAACCATGCCGAAGCAGGTGCATGTGAACATCTCTTGAGGAAGAGTAACCCTTCTGATTCTTACAGTTAACACATGGACAGATAACAAAACCCCCCTGCTTGTTCGCATTAGCCACTACGAGGAAATCTTTCAAACCCGTAGTGAACTCGCCGGAGAGTCGGTTACCGTACATCCATTGCCGATTCATCTGCATTATTATAATATAAAATATATAATTAACCATCATGCATTTGTTAAACTAACTAGCTACAAACAATATAAATTAAACAATGAACTACACACATGCATATTTTATCAATGACACATGAAAGGTTCAAGTTGCTAACCGCGATCGAGGAGGAAAAAATAAATAAGGAAGTTCAAGTGTGGCTCCAACACTTCATATCATGTTTGTTTCATGCTCTTGGGGCATTTTATCAAACACCTTGTGTGCATAAGAGGAACCAAAAGCAAACCTACACCCCCTTGTGAAGCTTGTGAAGAGAAGTGGCACCAAATGGCTAAGTGCTGTGAGCTGAGGCCCTTTTATAGGGATGGGCCTTTAGTCCCGGTTGGTCTGGCCAACCGCGACTAAAGGCTTTCGGGCCAGACCTGAGGACCTTTAGTCGCGGTTGGCCTGGTCAACCGTGACTAAAGCCCCTCCCGTCCACCAGCTGGCCAGCGAGCGCGCTGGGCCCAGCTCTTTAGTCGCGGTTCGTCATCCGAACCGCGACTAAAGACCCCATTAGTCGCGGTTCCTATATTTTGGCGACTAATGGGGCTGGACGGAAGGCCATTTTTCTACCAATGTTGCCCGATCATAAGCAGACTCCAAATAAAACTGCTTTTACAAAGCTATGAACAATTATCTTTTTCACGTCTTCTATGGTGCAGTCAAGGCTCTTCTAATACATCGGTTTGCACCTAGCTAGCTAATTTTTTCTTTGTGTGTACCATCTTTCTACCTTCAATGCGGGTATGTCGACCGTATACACCAAGAGATGCCACCAGTATCATCATTCTCTATGCTAACATCAGTACATCACTTAGTCTGATTAGGGTGTCTACAATGGGTGAAATAAGACCGGCCATAATAAGCACAAATAAACCTTGTGGAGGTCCAGCTTATGGTCTAGTTAAGAAGTAGTATCGGAGACACTGTAAGCCTTCTTTTTATATTGTCTGAGAGATATAATAACTATGAATTCCTTGCAACTACCTAAAAAAATTACATTTTAACTACACGGACTTCATAAGTTTCTGTTTCCCATTCTTAATACGAGTGATCCGTTTTAGAACCCAAAATTAACTTAACTAAATGCTCCACACAAATAAGTTGGCAAGCGATGATTGAGACTTTTAGAATGTAAGACTGAATATAACGTTTGGTTAATAAAAGGCCGTGTGCACATCATGATGCAGAAGCCGAGGTCAAACTCCCCATTTCGAAGAAAAATATATGGATAAGCCATGCGATTGGCTAGCACATTTTTGTATCAATTTGCCTCGTTCCCGGATCTGTTTTTGTAGCTGTATATTCTTACTTTACAATATTTTATATGCGCCAGCTTAATGCTTGAGGTGAAAACAACTCGCTTGTCCTATTTCTGATCTGAATAATAACACTTCTAATGTGTGAGCTACTCAGCTCACTAGAAGCACGTGTTGGGGCCAAAACCAGTTACGGTGGTGTTATATAGTGTCTCTACTCGTATATGTATACTTCATTAACAACCATATGCACTGGGCTGACTTCTTTACTTACTACCAATATTTTTTTCTATCTGTCGCCACTCAAAATTTCTTTCTTTTCATTCAAGTTCTCACCAGCTATCTCTGGCTGGTGATGCTTCAAAGAGAAACTCACACGCAAATTGTAGCATAAGCATGCGAGACATCACGAGTGCACTAGTCGTGAACTCCTGATTTGGCGCCTGTCACACAGTAGGTGCACGACGAATAAAGCAGGGGAAAAACTGAGATCAGACAATCTCTCTCCGTAAGCTCTTGTCAGGCACGGGGAACCTGCTGATGCGTAGAGCGCTTGTAAGCACATATGCACAACACACACCAACAGGAAGTGATATACTGATTAGTGGCCTCCCAAGTAGTGGCAATTTTCTGCCAAAGTTACGGTCTTTCTAGACGCCGGATGCTGGTGGCTTAGAAGGTCACCATGATGAAATTTCAAACACCTAAGAAAATAGCTTGCGGGGAATTGCTAGACTGAACTAGCAGGCAACAATTTGCAGCTAGCTAGCTACATGTGTTCTTTCTTTGTAGCATCTTTCTACCTTCAATGTACAGGTAGTTCAAATTTCATCGTCTGCGATATCATAGTAAGTTCACACTCTTTTTTGCTGGTAATAGTAAATAAATTCACACTCTGATATCACAGTAAGTTTGGCGAGCCTACACAAATACATAACTCGCGTACTCTCTGTACACTCGGATTTTATGTATCCTACGGAGTCGTTTATGCATGGAGAATGGAGAATGGCATATGGGTGTGCCGACCAGTAGCATCATTCTCTAAGCTAACGGCACTATAGTCTGATTATGCTTGATCTTTGTTTAGTTAAGACTGCCCGATCTGTCCATCTCGAGCTCCAAGAGTCCAAGGCATTGTTCCTTCTACATCACATGTGCGCATGCACGCAGATGGTATGTTCACATATCCTAATTCCTGCGTCGATAACCTCAAGCCGCCTTGCAAAATCCTCGATCATGGAAGTGACTTCGGTCCGATGTGGTGACAACATTGGAAGGCATCATTAACTTCCCTTGAAGCGTGGTGACAGAGCTGCGCATCAGCCGCTACTTTCGGTCCAGTGTGATCGAGATGGTGTGGTTAATGGAGGCAACTCAGTGATGAGCACACGGGTGTGGGTCGTTACCCATCAGAAGGCAACCCATATCCTTTCTGTCTACGTGAATATTTGTCTCTTTGGACTTCGCAGGTGGACATATCTTGGTTCCTGGTGGTGGGCATCGTTGCTTCCATCATATTATCATTCCATCGTGCAATACCTCTAATGTTCTCTTCGTGTTGTTGTGGAAGCTCAAGTACATCCAATGGTGGTGGTCAATGTATTGCGGTAAGTTTTGTATCCGAGGTGCGATCTATGTAGATCAAGGTTCCTATAGTGAAGTTGTGGTCAAGGTTCCTACATGGCGCACCTCACCTTAAAACTTTATCAGGGCATCCCTATAGTGAAGTTGTGGTCAAGGTTCATGTTAGCCGGTTGTTTCACCACTTGCATATGGTCCAGTATCATGTCCCATGCGGCAGAGTTCGTCGTGAGTTCCGGTGAAACTAGTTAACTTGATGTTCATGTGATGCCTACATTGGCACACTAGGGCGACCTACGATATGTAATATTAAACCTAAGGTAGTGCCAATAGGTAAAAGTGATTAAAGGCCTGCACGCCTAGTTTGAAATGAACCCTTTTGAGTCGGTTTGTATCCAGTTCAAGTCGGACCAGGTTTAGGTCCATTGTGTCTATTTTATTTATTTGACTGTCCTCATATATAAACATAGGGGTGCGCCAGAATATGAGGTTGAAAATTATGTAGAACATTGTGTTCCAACGTGTATATCATCCCTGCGGGGTTGGCGTTGTGACGGCGTCTCTAACGTTCGTCTATTATCCAATAATATTGTGTTTTGCGTGAAGGTTCTAGTATTTGCAAGGATTGTCGTGCTTTGGCGTGAGGCTCCTTATTCGTCATCGAGTTGCTTGTTAGATTCATCTATTCAGCGTCAGGTTCATCTACATCGATGGTTGCTCGCAGGATTAGCGTTCCCCATCTTCAGGTTACATGTATTCCTCACGTGATTGGTAGACCCTATGAGGTGCATCCTGAAAGATCGGGAAAAACAGTCCTCATCATCAGTTATCACACTAGGGGATTAACGAAGAATATGTGAGTCATCTTGTGACAATTTGCAATGTATTGATATTTTGATACCCCTTTGATGATGCCTGGGGCAACACTACTATGATGCGCCTCGCCCCCGCTCCTCCCCCCTTGGCTCTATCCCTGCATCTGATTGTTCTAGTGGTGATGATCTCCCCCGTAGGCTCTGTTTTTTCTTCTCTTTTCCATATTTTTTGTTGTATTGTGAGGGTACATCTTAGATTTACGACTAGTTATGTCCTCAGATCAAGATTTCAAATTATCTTTCCGATGTTTTCTATTTTTGATAAATCGAATATATTAGTATCGCAAAGGTTCCAATTACACCCAAACTTTGAAATAACGCAATACCCTAATGTCATCATGGATGCACACAACCAAATAAAGTAGAAGAAGCTAAAAAAAAAAGTCTTGCTACAGTGTTGCAGTCCTCGTTGCAGCACAGTCACCACGAAGACAACACATGAATTCCAAGTTCTCGAAAAACAATGCCTCCAGCAAGGAATAAGTGCACAAAGGTCGTCATCACCCGATTGTAGATCTTGGGTTTTAACATTGAAGATAATCCTCACTCTTAAAACAATTCCTTCAACAAGACCATTACTAGCTAGGCACAACCAATTAAGATGAGGCCTTGAATTTTCACCCTGAAAGGTAAGCCTTTGAACTTCATATGTGGTGTCTCCCGCACTTACATACCGCTACTACGAATCCCGGAACTCAAAGAAAGTTCCTCGTCAACGCAAAGATTCAAATAATCACTATTGCTAGTCCTCCAATCTCGAGTTCCATGACATTCTCCGCCTCTCACTTCACCATAGGACCAAACATAACCCATGAAGGCAACAGATAGCGTCGCTCCCTCCAGAACCAAATGATCGGGGAAAATATGAGACGCACGACCGAATCTCACTCGACCCAGCAAACTCAAGGCACAGAACCAAAAAACACTTCAATTAAAAATTCATGCAAATAATCCAATTAAAAGCACTATACAAATGAGCCAGATAAGATGCTTGCATAGATACACCAACAGTTGGATCAATCGTCGCATTTGGGCACGAATCTAGCGGCGCATTCCCTGGTTGTGTATCATCTGTTTTTTACTAGTGTGCTCACTTCGTTTCTGAAAAAGAGGTCCTAAATTTCTTGTCCAAAACCAAACAGTTTGAGTTTGTAGATAGCTTTTTGTATAAGTTGGGTCAATCTTCACACGGGTTGAGTTTGCAGAAAATTTATACATCTTCTTCCGAGGAACGGAGTTAGTACAAATCTTCTTAAGTTGGCCATCTTTATTTTTGAGGTGGAAACACGTCAGTTGACGTCACATGTCGTCAATAATAACACTTTAATTGCGCCAGCTACAGGGAGCGCAGCACATGTTGGTTTTGTATAATATATGTATTTTGGCTCGCCTAATATATACTCCGCCAACAACGATATATGCACTGAACATATTTTTTGTGTGTAGTCTCCATCTTGCTTCTATCCATGGCTGTCTTAAGTTTCTTGCTTTCCAATGAAATTCTCGTGAGTTGGTTGGTGACGATTAGAGAGAAATGGACACACTATGAATCGTAGCTACTGTGAATGTGCATGTGAGACATCAGGAGTGCACTAGTCACATAATGATTCTTGCAGGGATCGCTAGTAGCCGAGAAGGTTACGTCCAAAGAGGAACCATGCTGAGATCGCGACACACAGAGCGACCACATTTTAGATCGTCCAACATGGAAAGCCAGCTAATGCAGAACGGGCGAACGGCTATCATTCTTGTAGCAAGGGAGGCAGCAGCTGGAGTTTTCCCAGCATTTTGTAAAATGAGTTTAGTAGGCATGATTCCTCTTCGGACAAATTGCAGAGGGACACCGCAGATTAGCTATGCTTTTTATAAAATGAGTTTAGTAAGCATGACTTTTGATTTGTTACCAAACCTGTTTCAATAATTTTCACCCTTCTTCTGGATACATGCCTGCAAGTCGTTTGTTGTGGCAGGTCCCTTGTAGATGCCACTGAAATGTTTCTCGAAGACGATCTTCAGATCGAACCAGCAAAAGATGGACTTTTTCGGGAGATCACCGAGTCAGGTACGTACGTGCTGGACCAATAATGTACAGATGAAGCATGTGGTAGGCTATTTTCTGGTTTCCTCCGGCGAAGCTGACTGCATTGAAGTAGTCCTCGGTCCAGGTATCGGGTCTTTCGCTGCCATCATACTGCTTCAGATTGTCAACACCCGGATTATTAAGTCCAGATGCCTATTATGCCATACATCGCAATCCCAGGAATATTGTTTTTGCGAGACATAATAGATTGATATTACAGAACATCATTCATTACATAACATAATCGTCTTACAACAAAGGATCACATTATCCAGTCTTAATACAACATAGAGGATCTAGAGATCCTATTACAAAACACATAGTGGAAGCGAAGTAGCGGTTGTGGTCCATCTGTTTCACAGACAACTGTTGATGTCAGGAGTGGTCCTAGTTGTCGTAGACGTCCTGCTGTCCTTCATCCTGGTAGTCGTTTTGTGTTTCAAACGTTTAAGCCAAAAGCCTCATTTCAAATATTTCAAAATGGGGCTCGTCTTCATAGTCTGGCCATTTGAATAGCCAGGGACAAAGCCATGATTACTTTAAAGTAATCGCAAACTAATACTAATGTAAGTACTATCAACTATGGTAACGGGGGTGCTAAGCACTAGGTTCATTAGCATAAAGCCAGTTTTATTTCATAAGTTTTTGTAAACAAAGACTCTTTGATTGCCTAACTTAACTCAAGTGGGAACATTAGTGTCATTCCCACAACTCAGTTGTGATTCAAAGTCAAAGTCACATTTCAAACTCAAGTCACAAGTCACCACTCATATTTTTGGAAAAGTTCTGATGACGGAACAGTATGGCCTTTCCAATTGTCCATGACCGCGGACACGGCTATTCGAATAGGTTTACACTCTGCAGAGGTCGTACACTTGTGCCACAAAGATTGCAATAGTCCGTCAGGGGTAACTGGCCCTGATTTATCGCACTCGGTGCGCGAACTACCAATCATAACCTTTCATTTACATACCCTAGTATAGGCACCTCTCCCCATGAGCTTGGCCTCCCAGTGAAGACAAACCATCAGCCTGGGAACTGCACAGGGCTTGGGTAGGACATTCACCTCATTTCATGTCATTTCACTTTCAATGGAGGCAGCCTCGGCATAACCTGTATGACGCTTGTTCAGAGGGAACCCATACTAAAATACATAAGTTTCCAGCTAAGCCTTACCCAGATTCAGGTATTGTGGGGGTACTTAAGAATTGGAATGGTATCGCATCCGAACCCAACCATCAGTTTTGTAAAATTCACCATGTCATTCACAAGTCATATTCACCTTCAAAATCTTTCAATAGAATGACTCCTCATTCCAAGGTTTTCAAAATCATTGGTTTTCACAAGTTCCCATCTAGGGTAGTTCTTTTTTAATTTTAGCACTAGCAATTAGTCATGAGGGGTGCTAACTAGCTTATAGCTTGCTAGGCTAAGTGTGATGCTCTTGTACTACTCCATAACTAAACCAAGTGGATCATGAATCAAAAATAAACTTTGATAAACCAAAGTCAAAACTTGTAAGGTAAAAACTTGGGATAGGATCATTAAGCATAAAGTAATATGTAATGGTGCATTTCTCTTGTAGAGCTTTGCACTTGGGTAACTTGCAAGAATATTAGCTTGCCTTGATTGGGGTAGTGATCAAAGTTCTCTTCCTCTTCTTCAAGGTAGACCTCCTCCTCTTGATAGTCTCGGGTACTAGCGTCTATAAACGAATACGAGGATACAAACACCAATCAATACTTAAGTAGACTAACTTAGCCTTAAGGGCTCACTCAAGATGATCTAGCATCATCACTTAACATTTCCCCAAAATTATGC
Organism: Lolium perenne; assembly: GCF_019359855.2. Taxonomy (NCBI): domain Eukaryota; kingdom Viridiplantae; phylum Streptophyta; class Magnoliopsida; order Poales; family Poaceae; genus Lolium; species Lolium perenne. Next base: position 50,732,223 of record NC_067244.2, read on the forward strand.
TAGGGTTTCTTACTTAGTGTTAGGAAAATAATTTCCTCTCATTGAAATATGGATTAGGGTTTCTATTTAGTTTGAAGAAATAATTTCCTCTCATTTAAACCTTGTTAAGATTTAATTTCCTCAAATACTAAGTATGAGATCATATTGACCAAGGTCAACACTTCATATTTACTATTTGGCGAAAATGGTTTAAATGAGATACTATACCTCATGCATTTTAAATAACTATTTGATTTAAGATCCTCAAGCAAGTAAGTATGAGACCTTGCAACTAAGATCATCAAATTACTTCATAACACTTGGGAATATGATTTAAATGAGGTGCTACACCTCATAGATTTGAAATCCTAATTTTAAAATAGTTTAAATGGGCTAGAATTTGACTACATAGCCAATATTTTGCTCTAGCCCATGATCATATACAGTACCCATATCATATTTTTGCATAATCAATTAGAGACTTGGAAATGTGAATCATAGCAATTGGATTCACTTCAAAATTCATTATGGTTTAATTTATAAATTTATTTGAATCTGGGAAACCTTCTGACTTGTTATTTTTATCATTCAAATTCTACAACAGATCTAGGTTTGGATCCAGTGTGGTTGGATAGAGCATTTCATAAGCTTTCCAACAACATCAAATTCACTAAATTTGGCCAAGTAGATTTGGAGATATTTAATTTCTAGGAAAGCATCTGTAAGCAAAATTAACTGAAATGAAATAAAGCCAATTCGAATTCAAACTCTGGGCGGGAAGCGAACTGGGCCGGCCCAGCTGTGCTCTGGCGCGCAGCGGGCCGCCTGACAGGTGGGACCCAGTGGTCAGTTCCACTTAACAGCGAAACGGTACGCGGGCGTGCGGTGCGTTGGATTAAAAGAGAGATGACGGTCGTGGTTCGTCGTCGTCTCCGACGAGAACCCGAGCTACTGGCGGTGAGGGTTTGGTATGGCGGCTCACCTGAGCTCCGGAGAGGGGTGGCGATGAGGTAGGATGGGGTTGTCGACGATGGGGAAGGCAGCGGTGGTCGTGGGAGCGCCTGAGGTGGCCGGCATCTTCTCCTTCGTCGAGCTTCTGCGGCGGCGGTCGTCGGCGCAATTGGAGCTAGCTAGGGCATAATGTGGATGGACGAGAGGTCGAGGATGCTCAGGAGGAAGAGAGGAAGCGAGGGGTGTGAGTATTGGAGGCGCGGAAGTCCTCCTTTTATAGGGTTGAGAGGTGGCCGTGGGGTGCGGGCGAGGTCAACGGTGGCTATGGCGTCTGGAGCTGCGAAGGGGCAAGGGAGGGTGCGCGTGCGGTTGCAGACATCCTCGCAATCATAGTGAGCGTGACGGCACGGCGAAAGGTGGTCTGAGGCGTGCGGGCGAGGTCATCGTCCTTGCGGTACCGTGGCGGCAGGTGGTCGATCATGGCGACGGCAGCAGGTCGCGTGCGTCCAATTGGGAGTGTCTAGCGATGTCCTGGTGCGGTGTGGAGTACGTGTGCGCAAAGAGAGAGGAAGGGAAGGACATATGCGACGGGGGCGAGGGGTGTCCTGGCGCGTCCAGGGCATGGTCCATGCGCGCGCTGGCGTGCACTGGGCGCGGTGATCATGTATGGGCTAGGGTTTTGGAGGCATCTCCTTGTCCTGGGACAACGTCTAGCGTGTTCAGCATGATCTGGTGAGTCTATGTGACATGGTCAGAGGGAGAGGAGGGTCCAGGGACAGGTGGTGACTTGGTGTTGATACGTCTCCAACGTATCTATAATTTCTTATGTTCCATGCTAGTTTTATGACAATACCTACATGTTTTGTTCACACTTTATAATGTTTTTATGCATTTTCTGGGACTAACCTATTAACAAGATGCCACAGTGCCAGTTCCTGTTTTCTGCTGTTTTTGGTTTCAGAAAAGCTAGTTTACAAATATTCTCGGAATTGGACGAAACAAAATCCCATGGCCCTATTTTTCACGGAGTCTTCTAGAAGTCCGAAGAGGAGTCGAAGAAGGCCAGCGGGGGGCCCACACCATAAGGCGGTGCGGCAGTGGGGCCCCCCGCGCCGACCTATGGGGAGGGAGCCCCTGGCTCCCCCGACGCTGCCTCTCCGCCTATTTATTCCTTCGTCCGCGAAAACCCTAGTACCGAGAGCCAAAATACGAGAAAAGTTCCAGAGACGCCGCCGCCATCAACCCCATCTCGGGGGGTTCAGAAGATCTCCTCCGGCACCCTGCCGGAGAGGGGAATCATCACCGGAGGGCTCTACATCACCATGCCCGCCTCCGGACTGATGCGTGAGTAGTTCATCCTTGGACTATGGGTCCATAGCAGTAGCTAGATGGTTGTCTTCTCCTATTGTGCCATCATGTTTAGATCTTGTGAGCTGTCTATCATGATCAAGATCATCTATTTGTAATGCTACATGTTGTGTTTGTTGGGATCCGATGAATATGGAATACTATGTCAAGTTGATTATTGATCTATCATATATGTTGTTTATGATCTTGCATGCTCTCCGTTGCTAGTAGACGCTCTGGCCAAGTTGATACTTGTAACTCCAAGAGGGGGTATTTATGCTAGATAGTGGGTTCATGCCTCCATTGAATCTGGGACAGTGACAGAAAGTTCTAAGGTTGTGGATGTGTTGTTGCCACTAGGGATAAAACATCAATGCTTTGTCTAAGGATATTTATATTGTTTACATTACGCACAATACTTAATGCAATTGTCTGTTGTTTGCAACTTAATACTGAAAGGGGTGCGGATGTTAACCCGAAGGTGGACTTTTTAGGCATAGATGCATGCTGGATGGCGGTCTATGTTCTTTGTCGTAATGCCCTAAGTAAATCTCATAGTAGTCATCATGATATGTATGTGCATTGTTATGCCTTCTCTATTTGTCAATTGCCCAACTGTAATTTGTTCACCCAACATGTTATTTATCTTATTGGAGAGACACCACTAGTGAACTGTGGACTCCGGTCCATTCTTTTACATCTGAAATACAACCTACTGCAATTATTGTTCTCTTTTGTTTTCTGCAAGCAAACATAATTTTCCACACCATACATTTAATCCTTTGTTTTCAGCAAGCCGGTGAGATTGACAAACTCACTGTTAAGTTGGGGCAAAGTAGTTTTATTGTGTTGTGCAGGTTCCACGTTGGCACCGGAATCCCTGGTGTTGCGCCACACTACACTCCTTCACCAACAACCTTCACTTGATCTTCATCTCCTACTGGTTCGATAACCTTGGTTTCTTAATGAGGGAAAACTCGCTGTTGTACTCATCATACCTTCCTCTTGGGGTTCCCAACGGACGTGTGCTTTACCATCACAAGCAGCTACTTTTCTGGCGTCGTTGTCGGGGAGATCAAGACATGCTACAAGGGGAGTCGCTCACACCCAATCTCTTTACTTTGTTTATTGTCTTGCTTTACTTTATTTTATTTTCTATCTTGTTTGCTTTCTTTATATCAAAAACACACAAAAAATAGTTACTTGTTTTACTTTATTTTAAATTTGGTCTAGCTTTATTTATTTTTATTATTGCTAAAATGAGTACTCCTGAGAACACTAAGTTGTGTGACTTCACTAGCACAAATAATAATGATTTCATATGCACTCCTATTGCTCCACCTGCTTCTACAGCAGGATTTTATGAAATTAAACCTGTTTTACTAAATCTTGTTATGAGAGAGCAATTTTTTGGTGTTAGTACTGATGGTGTTGCTGCCCATCTTAATAATTTTGTTGAACTTTGTGAAATGCAAAAGTATAAGGATATAGATGGGGATATTATAAAACTGAAATTGTTTCCTTTCTCCTTGAGAGGAAGAGCTAAAGATTGATTGCTATCTTTGCCTAAAAATAGTATTAGTTCATGGACTAAATGTAAAGATGCTTTCATTGGAAAATATTATCCTCCTACTAAAATTATATCTTTGAGAAGTAGCATTATGAATTTTAAGCAATTGGATAATTAACATGTTGCCCAAGCATGGGATAGAATGAAATCTTTGGTAAAGAATTGCCCTACCCATGCACTAACTACTTGGATGATCATCCAAACCTTTTATGCAGGATTAAATTTTTCTTCAAGGAACCTATTGGATTCAGCTGCTAGAGCTACTTTTATGTCCATCACTTTGGGTGCTGCAACAAAGCTTCTTGATGATATAATGATCAACTACTCTGAATGGCACACTGAAAGGACTCCTCAAGGTAAGAAGGTAAATTCTGTTGAAGAAACCTCTTCCTTGAGTGATAAGATTGATGATATTATGTCTATGCTTGTTAATGGTAAATCTCATGTTGATCATAATAATGTTCCTTTAGCTTCATTGGTTGCTCAAGAAGAGCATGTTGATGTGAACTTCATTAAAAATAATAATTTCAACAACAATGCTTATAGGAACAATTTTGGTAACAACAACTATAGGCCATATCCTTCTAATGGTGGTAATTCTTATGGAAAATCTTATGGTAATTCTTACAACAATAGTAGGAGTGTACCCTCTGATCTTGAAGTCATGCTTAAAGAATTTGTTAGTACACAAACTGCTTTTAACAAATCTGTTGAGGAAAAGTTTGGTAAAATTGATGTTCTTTCTTCTAAGGTTGATAGTCTTGCTCTTGATGTTGATCTTTTAAAACTGAAAGTTATGCCTAACGAAGTTAAAGATACTAAGTTATTTTCTACAGAAAATGCTATCCAAGTTCGAATTAATGACAATATTAGATTGATGGCTGAATTGCATGCTAGGTGGGAAAGAGAAGAAAAACTTGCTAAAGAGAATAATATAGCTAGAGTTTGGACTATTACCACCACAAGTAATGTTGATGCTTCACATGTTGCTAAACCTCCTACTATCAATTGTAAAATAATTGGTGTTGGCAATGTTTCTAGTTCTACTACAAAGCGTGCAAGATTGCCTAAAGCTGGTGAAACTATTTGTGATAAAAGTGCTGAAATTCTTCAAAGTGTTGGGGACAATGGTCCCATTGCTTTAGATCATAATGACTTTGATTTTGATAATTGTCATATCTCTGAAGTTATTAAGTTCTTGCAAAAACTTGCTAGAAGTCCTAATGCTAGTGTTATAAACTTGGCCTTTACAAAACATATTACAAATGCTCTCATTAAAGCTAGGGAAGAGGAATTAAAACTTGAAGCTTCTATCCCTAGGAAGTTGGAAGATGGTTGGGAGCCCATCATTAAAATGAAGGTCAATGATTTTGATTGTAATGCTGTATGTGATCTTGGTGCAAGTATTTCTGTTATGCCTAAGAAACTTTATGATATGCTTGACTTGCCACCTTTGGAATGTTGTTATTTGGATGTTAATCTTGCTGATAATTCTATAAAGAAACCTTTGGGGAGAATTGACAATGTTCACATAACGGTTAACAATAACCTTGTCCCCATTGATTTTGTTGTTTTGGATATTGAATGCAATGCATCTTGTCCTATTGTTTTGGGAAGACCCTTTCTTCGAACCGTTGGTGCTATTATTGATATGAAAGAAGGAAATGTTAAATATCAATTCCCTCTTAAGAAAGATATGGAACACTTACCTAGAAAGAGAATGAAGATGCCTTTTGATTCTATTATTAGAACAAATTATGATGTTGATGCTTCTTCTATTGATATTACTTGATTTTCACTTTCTGCGCCTAGCTGAAAGGCGTTAAAGAAAACCGCTTATGGGAGACAACCCATTATTTTGTTTCTGCAATTTTTGTTTTATATTTGAGTCAAGGTGTTTGTTACTACTGTAGCAATACCTTTGTATCTTTATTTTATTGCATTGTTGTGCCAAGTAAAGTTTTTGATAGAAAGTTGATACTTGATTTGGATTTTTGCGCAGAAACAGATTTCTAGCTGTCACGGTTTTGAGTTTTTTCTCTGTAGAAAAATTTAAAAATTTGAAAAAATTCATGAGTAATCCTCAGATATGTACGCAACTTTCATTCAACTGGAGCTTTTCCATCTGAGCATGCTAAGTGCCTCGAACAAATTCGTCTTTACGGACTGTTCTATTTTAATAGATTCTGCCTTTATTTCGGATTGCCTCTTTTACTGTGTTTGAGTGGATTTCTTTGCTCCATTAAATTTCAGTAACCTTGGGTAATGTACAGAAGTGTTGGGAATGATTGTGTCCTTGCTGAACATGTGAATTTTTGATTATGCACTAACCCTCTAATGAGATTGATTTTAGTTTGGTGTGAAGGAAGTTTTCAAGGATCAAGAGAGGAGGATGATATAATATGATCAAGAAGAGTGAAAAGTCTATGCTTGGGGATGCCCCCGTGGTTAATCCCTGCATATTTCAAAAAGACTCAAGCGTCCAAGCTTGGGGATGCCCAAGGCATCCCCTTCTTCATCAACAACTTATCAAGTCACCTCTAGTGAAACTATATTTTTATTCGGTCACATCTTATGTGCTTTACTTGGAGCGTCTGTGTATTTTTATTTTTGTTTTGTTATTTTCATTCTCTGAATAGATCGGATCCTAACATACTTGTGTGGGAGAAAGACACGCTCCGCTTTTTCATTTGAACACTGGTGTTCTTCGTTTTATTTTTAATGTTCATGGCAAAAGCTGAAAGCCGCTGCACTTATTGCTTTTTGGTTGGAAACAGAAAATGCTTCATGTGGTAGTTGGTATATTGTCTTGAATAATTTGATACTTGGCAATTGTTTTGAGCTCTCAAGTAGATCATGTTTAAGCTCTTGCATCATGTAGTTTAAACCTATTAGTGAAGAACTACCAAAGAGCTTGTTGAAATTTGGTTTGCATGATTGGTCTCTCTAAGGTCTAGATATTTTTTGGTAAAAGTGTTTGAACAACAAGGAAGACAGTGTAGAGTCTTATAATGCTTGCAATATGTTCTTATGTAAGTTTTGCTGTATCGGTTTATACTTGCGATTGCTTCAAACAACCTTGCTAGCCAAAGCCTTGTACTGAGAGGGAATGCTTCTCGTGCATCTAAAACCTTGAGCCAAAACCTATGCCATTTGTGTCCACCATAACTACCTACTATGTGGTATTTTTCTGCCATTCCAAGTAAATACTTCATGTGCTACCTTTAAACAATTCAAAACTTTATTACTCCTTATTTGTGTCAATGTTTTATAGCTCATGAGGAAGTATGTGGTGTTTTATCTTTCAATCTTGTTGGGAAGACTTTCACCAATGGACTAGTGGCATCATCTGATTATCCAATAATTTTGCAAAAAGAGCTGGCAACAGGGTGCCCAGCCCCAATTAATTAACTTTCATTAATAATTCTCTTCACATGTTTTGCCCTGATTTATCAGTAAGCAACTTAATTTTGCAAATAGACACTCCTCCATGGTATGTGAAATGTTGGAAGGCACCCGAGGATTCGGTTAGCCATGGCTTGTGAAAGCAAAAGGTTGGGAGGAGTGTCATCTATAAATAAAACTAAAATACATGTGTAAACAAAAGAGAAGAGGGGTGATCTACCTTGCTGGTAGAGATAACGTCCTTCATGGGAGCCACTCTTTGAAAGTCTGTTTGACAAGGGGGTTAGAGTGCCCACTACCATTCGTTGACAAAAACAAACACCTCTCAAACTTTATTTGTATGCTCTCTATATGATTTCAAAACTTGAAAAGCTCTAGCACATGATTTAATCCCTGCTTCCCTCTGCGAAGGGCCCTTTCTTTTACTTTAAGTTGAGTCAGTTTACCTACTTCTTTCTATCTTAGAAGCAAACACTTGTGTCAACTGTAATTTGTTCACCCAACATGTTATTTATCTTATTGGAGAGACACCACTAGTGAACTGTGGACCCCGGTCCATTATTTTACATCTGAAATACAACCTACTGCAATCATTGTTCTCTTTTGTTTTCTGCAAGCAAACATAATTTTCCACACCATATGTTTAATCCTTTATTTTCAGCAAGCCGGTGAGATTGACAACCTCACTGTTAATTTGGGGCAAAGTAGTTTGATTGTGTTGTGCAGGTTCCACGTTGGCACCAGAATCCCTGGTGTTGCGCCGCACTACACTCCTTCACCAACAACCTTCACGTGATCTTCATCTCCTACTGGTTCGATAACCTTGGTTTCTTACTGAGGGAAAACTCGCTGCTGTACTCATCATACCTTCCTCTTGGGGTTCCCACGGACGTGTGCTTTACCGTCACAAGCAGTGGTGATCATATTGGATGGCATGGGTGGCATGGGGTGGTGCAGGGCTTCCCCTGAGGTCAACTCGTGTATGGTGATGTTCAGTAACGTGAGAGAGGTCTATTGGACAAGGTGAGAGGGACTAGAGGGGTAGGATGGCAAGGGTTGGCATTGTGATGTCTAAATCAATGGCATGGCATGGTCCTTGTGTGTATGATTTCTTTGGTATTTGGGTGCTACAAGATTGAGTGTGGTGAGGTGAGTGTGTTTGACATAGTGAGCATGGTTGGGGAAGGCTAGAGTGTGCACATTGGATTAAAGTGAAAAGTGTATGTGACACATGCATTGTCCTTGGCATGATTGAGGCATGGTGATCATGGCAAAGGTTGGGTCATTTCATTGATTGCCTTTAGGGTACAAGTGTACTCTCAAGGAGGACAAGGGAGAGAGAGAGGAAAAGTGAAAAGTGAGGATAAAGTGACTTGTACTTTTATTCCTCTCTATGTGTACTTCCTATGTCTCAAGCCATTGTCTCTCTTGTATTTAATTTTGGCCAACTTTCTTCATGGTTGTGTTCTAAATGATGTTGGGAAACAATGTGTGGCATTGGTTTGAAATTTGGAGAGGTTTGGTGAAATTTCTAAAAAGTATGGGAATCTAGAATCTATTTCAACATAGCATCTTGGGTTGACTATTTGGAGCAATGGTCAATGATCTGGTCAAAGTTGTCAACACAAAAGTTGTCCATCTTGATGAGGTCTTGGATGAGGTGCAAAGAGTTGGCCGGGTTTGGTTTAAGAATCTCTAAATAAAAGGTCTCAAAGTGGGGTACATGTTAAAAATGGCACAAGTGACCATCATCACATGCAACTTGCAATTTTCATTTCTTTGATTTTTGATTTGATTTTTCTTGATCTAATTGATGTTAATTAGTATTGAAATGGTATAGGGTACTGATCCAACCCTTCACACCAAGTCTAAAGGTCAATTTCTCAAATTTGTAATTTTGCCATTTCCTCTCATATACCTCTAGGTATAGCTTTATTTTCTTTTTATTTCTTTTTGTTTCACCTTAGATTTGATTTGTTAAGTACTAGATAGTGTTTATTAATGTTTTAAAATCATCTAAACAAGGTAGAAGGGCTTAGGGTAAAGTTTTACAAAAATAGCCATAGCCTCATATGTGAAGCTACTTGCATTTTCTCTTTTTCTTATATGTCTCCTTTTGATCCATCCAAATGCTCATGGCTTAGGGTTTTGTGGGGTTTAACCATGGTTCACAACCATTTGGAAAAGTGGCTAGGGCAAAGGTCAAGATTTTCAAATTAGGGTTTTAGGCTTACATATGTTTTCTCTTTTCATTTATTTTTATTTTGCTTTATTTCATTTGGACTACAAAGAACAAGGTTTGGGGTTCTAGGTCATGTTTCAAACAATAATTAAACAATCATGGCAAAGATCATCACACATATGCATCTTGATTTATTAAAATAAAGTTTTTTGTTGGTTCCAAATTTTGGAAAAAGGAAATTCATTTTCTTCTTTGTTTTAAAAGTTTGGGATGTTACACAGATTTCCGGGTAACTTAAGGTTCAAGCCTTTTGGCGTTGGCTTCTCTCGGATCATCCTGCCAAAGCACTTTGGGCCAATATACTCAGATTCGTATTCGTTGAGACGTTCCCGTGCGTCGCGCGGGCCATTGCGAGGGGATTTTGAACGGGAGCAAGATCTCCGGTCTTCGCCTCCGCCTCCACCTCCTCCACTGGGTGGTGGGGAGGGAGATCTACGAGGGGGCCGGTGGGACCTTTTGCTTCCGCCTTTAGATTCCCTGCGCCCTTCCTGCTGCTGACTCCGGCTTCGGTGGCTACCTTCTCCATGATGGCGGTCGCCTTCCTCATTCTGGCTTCTACAGGGCTCAGGCTCGCGTTCTTCGTTTCGACTCCGACGAGGCTCCGGCGTGCGCGCCGTGTTCCGATTCTCTGAGGTACCACGTTGTTGCGGATATTAATTCCACCAGGCCCATGAGGTCTAGTGTTTCCGACTGGACTATGGCGGCGAGTGATCGGTGGGGGTCGCTAAATTGATCTTCCGGGGGCCAATGGCTTCCCTACGAATCCTATCTGCTTCCTCGCCGGCATCGTCTATGATGGCTTCCCACCTTCGTCGGAGTGCTTTGGCCTCTTTCAAGTATTCTATAGCTTCACGCTCTCTGTTGAGGAAATTCTCCATCACTTCTTTTGCCTCTTGCCTTTCCTCCAGCATTGCCATTGCGGGGTTGGCAAATCTTTTGGCGGTAGCCAGCATTTCCTTCCTTTTTGCTTCTAGAGCCTCCGGGTCTGTGGCATCATCCGGAGTTATTGGTTTGTTGAGGATTTCCGAGTGTGCGATAGCACCCCGGCCTGCCTGTTCGACGAGCTCTTCTACGGACATATTTTCCCCATGTTCGAGGAAACTTCCTTCTCCAGGATCCGGCACAATGCGATAGCGTGGCCGCGAAGGAGGAGTCTCCGAATTGGACGGGCCTGGAAGTCCGGCGTCGGTCAGAGTCTCTTCTTCGTCAGTTCCTTGCTCTAGCCTAGTTATGGTCGCAAGGACCTCCTTTGGTGGGGCGGATTCTGCCTCAGCTTTCTCCCCATCTTCCAACTCCTTCGTAAGGCGATTGTACTCTTCTGTGTCCATAGAGGAGGCATCGTCGGAAGTTGGGCTTAAGTTGCCAAGGATTGATTCTTCTTTGTCTCCGACATCCTCTTGCTGATCCAGAGCGTCGCTGTCTCCGACAACCTCTTGCTGATCCGGAGCGTCGCTGTCTCCGGTAGCCTCAACCTGCATGGGTTCGGCTCCATCCTGAGGAGGGGTCGTTCCCACGGTATGTGCGAGGAAGTGCACGAAGTGACACCTTTGCTTCTCTAACACCTGGGAGACCCATGCGGATCTGCATTGGTTTTCCACCGTAATTTCCTGCTCGGGGGCGGATTGGGTGGGTTTTGAAATTTCCAGATCTAAGGCGAAATCTTCCTTCGGAAGTTCATGCGTCTCAGATAGGATCTTCGCGACTACGTCCTGCTCAGCGACGGTCGCGTCAGCGTGACTTACCAGGGCGTTTCCGTCGGAATCGACGGTCTCGCCGATGAAGATGTGAATGCCGCCGATTGGGACGATGGAAGGAGCTAGATGGGGGTGGTTTTAGCCAGGATCCAACACTCGTCTGCATGGACGATCGGAAAGGTCCTCGCGTAAAGAACACGCCCCACAACGATGGATTCGTCGTAGCTTCTCATGGCGGAACCCTCCCGGTTTCGGCCTCTAGACGCCGCTGGCCCCACGGTGGGCGCCAACTGTCTTTGCCTATTCGACGGTACTCCAGAGGAGGGATCCTCATGGAGGGAAGAATAAGTAGGGGCCATTGGGCGGAGAATCCTTGGGACAGCGGTACGCGATTTACCCAGCTTCGGAACACCTGCACGATGATAGGGCCTACTGCTGCTTGTCTAGAATTATCTGGGCGCTTTCGCGTTGTTACAATGAGTTGTGGTTGTGCCTCTAGGGCTCCCGGGGTCGCTTATAAAGGCGCTCGGATCTAGGGTTTACACAGAGAGTCCTAGCCAGAATACAAGATGACTAACTACGGAATATTACATTGCCGTGCACGTCAACGATCCACCTTTTCTTATACGCCGTATTGGATCCGGATACTTCATGGTCCTTTACGGTCCGACTTCCTGCATAGGTCGGTTGAGATCCGGCTCCTCTTCCTGGGCTGGACTTCATACATCTTCTATCAATAGCAACTAAACCGCCCGATGGACCGTATGACACTATCACCATCTATGGACCACCCGGGCTTGCTGGATCTAGACCAGATCGGTTCTGGTAGCGATGCAAGATTTCCATTGCCGTCCGTGCGCACCCTTCTGGTCAGGGTCAAACTGATCGTAGAGTTGTTGGGCTGCACGAGTCAGCGAAGAAAAGTATCGGAGGAATAGAGGAAAAGAAATCATGAAATTTTGGTACGGATCGGTACGTTGATTGGTTGGTCCCTGGGATTTTTCTTCGTGAGCCAGCAGATGGAAAGGAGCAACGAACAAAAAGGAAAAAAAATATAAAAAAGAGGAAGAGATAAGGAAAGAATCAATTTAGATTAGATTTTTCCAGGAGTTTCCGTTTGGTACAAAATATACAAAGGAAAGAAAGTATTAGGGTTTCCAGTGAAGAAGGCGGTGCTCGGTAGGCAAAACAGTCCTCGTCATTAGGTATCCCTTCTTGGAGGCGTCGTCTTTGGAGGGCATGACCTTCTCTCGGCGAGGGTGGTTTGTTTGCCGGGCTGCGTTGCCTTGCCGTCTGCATTGGAGGATGCCGAGGCGGCGGCCTCGGGTAGGTGGCGGTGAGCCGGGGCGGCGGCCCCGGAAGGCGGTGCGGCAACATCTCTATGGTGCGGGGATGCGGCTTGTCACGGCTTGGGTGGCGACCCTGGCCGTGTGGGCGGCAGGGCAGTCGGCTCGGTTGGACGCGTCCTGGAGGGGACGGTTAGACGTTATGTCGGGGCGAAGGCCCCGAATGAGTTGGTGTGATGCCCGTGGTATGCGGTCGTTTGCCCTATGTAGCTTGGGTTGCGGTTGGATGGTTCGTGCGGCATTGCAGCTCCAGAGCGAGCGGTGGTATGTCGGGGTGGCGGCCCCGGAAGGTGGTGGTCTTGGTGGACGTGCAGGGCACGACGGAGCAGCGGTATGTCGGAGCGGCGGCTCCGAATGTTCGTCATTTTCGAGGGTGCTTGACCTTGGGTCGCGTGGGGGATAAGGTGTCTCTCGACGGTGGGATTGGGCGGCAACGACAATGGTGCTGAGCTTGGTTTGGTTGCGGCAAGACCGTGTTAGTCGGCTCCATCCCGGCGTGTCCGAATGTCTTCAGGTTGGCATCCTCTTGTTGTGAAGTCGAAGCGGCCTTTTGGTGGTGTACGATGACCTTCGAGGGCTGGCCCGACGGTGAAGGTCCTTTTCGGCGCAGGTCTTGTGCATCTCCTCTTCGTGACTCGTCGTCAGAATCGGAGCTACCGGCCTTTTCTTGGGGAGCCATCTGTTTGGCATAGGCCAACTTGAGCTTCGCGTTTGTGTAGCTTCTGTGGGTAGCCAGCGTGGCTCGGTGTGCCCTTCGCGGCGTCATGTGGGTGGGTGTGGGCTTGGCCCTGTCTTTATAGGTTTTCGCCCGATTTTCTCCTAAAAATCGAGCACCTTCTGCTTAATTAATGGATGTGTTGGCCACCAAAACCCACGGGCGAGTAGCGACGGGCAACCCGTAGAGCCGGGAGGCTCCCAGAACTTCGGTAGGCCCTGGTCCCTCGTGCGACGGCCCGCACGTCCGATGCTGGTGCAAGGGCGTGCCACCTGACCTATACCTGGTCAGGAAGGTGATGGATTGCTTCGCTTAGTTTCCTGCATGGCATACATGTAAACATTAAATACGAGCCTCGATCGGCTCTCAGGTTGTCCTGTGAATCGGCTCTAGGAGCCGATCCACCCATGATTCGTATGAGGTCTACGATAACATGGTGATCCTGCTTGATCAATATTAAGTTAAAACGATCTACGACGATCTAGGGTTTTCACCACATAACCGGAACGTCCTACACGTGATTGAGCCTGGCAGCCACGCAAGATGATAATAAACCAGCCCTAGATAAGGCCTAAGAACCAACACGGAGTTGATTCCCGGAACATCTTCTCTAGGGCTAGCAAACTACACCCTACGCACTACTGGATCCTTCAACCCGTTTGCAAGGCCTAACTATGTAGATATTAAACTAATCCTTGAAGAACAAGGAGCAATCGTAACGGATCGGATCTACTGAACAATGACTAAGCAAGGTGCCACCCTTGCACCTCAGATCGGTACAAGAGTGGCTAGATAGCTAGAGGTAGCATGGCTAAGCAAATACATCAAGAAAGTACCGATGCTAACCCTAACATATCTATGATAACTACGTTGCTCGCCATCAACAAGGCTTCAGCACGAGCAACGCATGAACAACGAATAAACTTGATACTGCCTAGATCGCGAGATGCGATCTAGGCAGCATGGTGCTTACCCGGAAGAAACCCTCGAAACAAGGGGTGGCGATGCGCCTAGATTGATTTGTTGTGAACGTGATTGTCTTCCTTCTCAATAACCCTAGATACATATTTATAGTCCGTAGACTTTCTAACGTGGGAATAATCCCAACCGTGCACCAGCCAAATTCTACCTTTTAATCCTAACCGACACGTATCCTACTATATTTACAGATACACGGGCAATCTAGCCCAAATTCCTTGTGCAAGGCCGATTCATGTATATTTTCCGTGTATATTCTCCAAGCCCATCTCAATCACGGCCCACCTCTGATCCGGTTAAATTCTGGTGATAACACATGCCCCCTTGGTTTTGGAAATGATAATTCCAAAACCACTCTGCCTTTTCTTCGTTGGGTCACGTCGTGGCAGGGCAAACCCGTCGCAGTATCCTTCACATGATGCCTTGCCTTCTCAACTTCTCCGCGTGATTTGACAGTTTTTTTTCTTTTGGCACCACTTCCTCGGAAACTGCTGTGGCATTAAATCCACTATATCCCCTTTTATTTAACCGCGCCGAACAGTTCGCCTCTCCATCCCCTTGCTCTGTTCTAGCCATCGGCACCAGAAATCCCCCCTCTCCTGTAGCAATGTCGTCCTCTTCCTCCTCCCCCGCCTCGTCGGATCTTTCCTCCCAATCCTTTTCTTCCTCATCTTCCTCCTCCCGCGAGCCCACACCGGAGAGGGATCTGACGGCGGCGCATAACCAGCGCGCCCCAGAAGAATGGGACAAGGAGGACCACAACTCCTCCATCTGGTCTGAGGACGATAAGTCCTTGACCAGTGGAGACGAGGACCTCCAGTTCCTTGCCGATGGGGAACTGGAGGTGGGGAACGAGGACGACTCGTTCTCCTGGGACGACTACACTTCCTCCGAGGAGGAGGAAGAAGAGGAGGACGACGACTCCTGATAACCCACAAGTATAGGGGATCGCGATAGTCTTCGAGGGTAGTATAACCCAAATTTATTGATTCGACACAAGGGGAGGTAAAGAATACTTATAAGCCTTAACAACTGAGTTGTCAATTCAGCTGCACCTGGAAAAGCACTAGCAACAGGGGTGATGTGAAAGTAGCAGTAATATGAGAGCAGTAGTAACAGTAACACAGCAGCAGTAATAGCAATATCAGAGCAATGGCACCAGAAAATAGTTGATACTACTTCCAATGACATATAGAACGAGTATGTAATGATGAGAGATGGACCGGGGTTCCCAGCGATCTACACTAGTGGTAACTCTCCAATAAGTGACAAATGTTGGGTGAACAAATTACAGTTGGGCAATTGATAGGAATCAAAGGCATTAAGAAAGAACATCAGGCTTATTAATTATGTAGGCATGTTTTCCGTATATAGTCGTACGTGCTCGCAATGAGAAACTTGCACAACATCTTTTGTCCTACCAGCCGGTGGCAGCCGGGCCTCAAGGGAAACTACTGGATATTAAGGTACTCCTTTTAATAGAGCACCGGAGCAAAGCATTAACACACCGTGAAAACATGTGATCCTCACATCACTACCATCCCCTCCGGTTGTCCCGATTCTTGTCACTTCGGGGCCTTTGGTTCCAGACAGTGACATGTGCATACAACTTGTAGATACAATATAAGCAATAAGTATAGAGCTCAAATCTAAGATCATGCCACTCGGGCCCTAGTGACAAGCATTAAGAATAACAAGATTGCAGCAACAATAACTTCACAAACTTTATAGATAGACTAATCATAATGTATCATCCATCGGATCCCAACAAACACAACACCGATTACATCAGATGAATCTCAATCATGTAAGGCAGCTCATGAGACCATTGTATTGAAGTACATGGGGGAGAGTATACCGACATAGCTACTGCTAGAACCCGTAGTCCATGGGGGAACTACTCACGGAGCATGATGGAGGCGGTGGCGTCGATGGAGATGGCTTCCGGGGGCACTTCCCCATCCCGGCAGGGTGCCGGGACAGAGTTCTGTCCCCCGAATTGGAGTTTCGCGACGGTGGCGGCGCCCCTGGAGTCTTTCTGGAGTTTCGTCAATTGGTACGGTGTTTTTAGGTCGAAAGGGATTTTATAGGCGAAGAGGCGGCGCAGGGGGGCACCTGGGGGCGCCACACCCTAGGCCGGCGCGGCCAGGGTCTGGCCCGCGCCGCCATGTGGTGTGGTGGCCCCCTGGCCCCTCTCCGACTCTTCTTCGGTGTTCTGGAGCCTTCCGGGAAAAATAGGAGGTTTGGCGTTGATTTCGTCCAATTCCGAGAATATTGCCCGAACAGCCTTTCCGGAACCAAAAACAGCAGAAAACAGGAACTGGCACTGTGGCATCTCGTTAATAGGTTAGTTCCGGAAAATGCATGAAATCATCATAAAGTGCAAGCAAAACATGTAAGTATTGTCATAAAACAAGCATGGAACGACAGAAATTATGGATACGTCGGGGACGTATCAGCATCCCCAAGCTTAGTTCCTGCTCGTCCCGAGCAGGTAAACGATAAAAAGAATAATTTCTGTAGTGACATGCTACTTACATAACCTTGATCATACTATTACAAAGCATATGAAATGAATGAAGTGACTCAAGGCAATGATCTATAGTTGCTAACAAGTAGATAACATATAGCAAAACTTTTCATAAAGAGTACTTTCAAGACAAGCATCAAAAGATTGCACAAGAGTTAACTCATAAAGCAATAGATTCAAAGTAAAGGCATCGAAGCAACACAAAGGAAGATATAAGTTTCAGCGGTTGCTTTCAACTTTCAACATGCATATCTCATGGATATTGTCAACACAAAGTAATATGATGAATGCAAATATGCAAGTATGTAAGAATCAATGCACAGTTAACACAAGTGTTTGCTTCTGAGGTGGAAGGAAGTAGGTAAACTGACTCAACATAAAGTAAAAGAATGGTCCTTCAAAGAGGAAAGCATCGATTGCTATATTTGTGCTAGAGCTTTGATTTTGAAAACATATAGAGAGCATAAAAAGTAAAATTTTGAGAGGTGTTTGTTGTTGTCAACGAATGGTAATGGGTACACTAACTACCTCGCCAACCGGACTTTCAAGAGTGGCTCCCATGAATTATTTTTATTTTTGGGTGGCACTCCTTCCAACCTTTCTTTCACAAACCATGGCTAACCGAATCCTCGGGTGCCTACCAACAATCTCATACCATGAAGGAGTGCCTTTTTATTTTAGTTTTATTATGATGATGACACTCCTCCCAACCTTTGCTTACACAAGCCATGGCTAACCGAATCCTTCGGGTGCCGTCCAACAATCACAAACCATGGAGGAATGTCTATTTAGGTTAATTAATTTGGGACTGGGAATCCCGTTGCCAGCTCTTTTTGCAAAATTATTGGATAAGCGGATGTGCCACTAGTCCATATGAGAGTCCATCAAAAGTAAATGACAAGGTTGAAAGCTAAACACCACATACTTCCTCATGAGCTATGAAACATTGACACAAATCAGAGGAGCATTTTGAATTGTTTAAAGGTAGCACTCAAGCAATTTACTTTGGAATGGCAGGAAATACCACATAGTAGGTAGGTATGGTGGACACAAATGGCATAGGTTTTGGCTCAAGGTTTTGGATGCACGAGAAGCATTCCCTCTCAGTACAAGGCTTAGGCTAGCAAGGTTGTTTGAAGCAAACACAAGTATGAACCGGTACAGCAAAACTTACATAAGAACATATTGCAAGCATTATAATACTCTACATTGTCTTCCTTGTTGCTCAAACACTTTTACCAGAAAATATCTAGACCTTAAGAGAGATCAATTATGCAAACCAATTTCAACAAGCTCTACGGTAGTTCTCCATTAATAGGTTTAAACTACATGAAAAAACTTTAATCATGATCTACTTGAGAGCTCAAAACAATTGCCAAGTGTCAAATTATCCAAAACATATGAGGCATTTTCTGTTTCCAACCAAACAATAAGTATTGTAGCTTCCAACTTTTATCATTGAACATTAAAAGTAAAACGAAGAACAAGTGTTCATATGAAAAAGCGGAGCGTGTATCTCTCCCAAACAAGGATTGCTAGGATCCGAATTTATTCAAACATAAACAAAACGAAAAATAAACACACAGACGCTCCAAGTAAAGCACATATGATGTGACTGAATAAAAATATAGTTTCAGGGGAGGAACCTGATAAGTTGATGAAGAAGGGGATGCCTTGGGCATCCCCAAGCTTAGACGCTTGAGTCTTCTTGAAATATGCAGGAATGAACCACGGGGGCATCCCCAAGCTTAGACTTTTCACTCTTCTTGATCATATATCATCCTCCTCTATTGACCCTTGAAAACTTCCTTCACAACAAACTTCTCATAAACTTCATTAGAGGGGTTAGTACTCAAAAAAAAAATTGAATCCACCTTGATCCTGTAGTGGCACATTGCAAGAACTCAATAAAATATTAGCTACAGCTCTCTACGTCTAGAAAACCTCGCTTAAAGTCCACAAGAGACAATGCAAAAAACAGAGATAGAATCTGCCAAAACAGAACAGCCAGTAAAGACGAATTTTAATAAATTACTTCCGTTGCTCAAATCAGAAAACTCAAAACTAATGAAAGTTGCGTACATATCTGAGGAACACGCACGTAAATTGACATATTTTTCTGATTTTTCTACAGAGAAAACAGCCCAGATT
Organism: Lolium perenne; assembly: GCF_019359855.2. NCBI lineage: Eukaryota > Viridiplantae > Streptophyta > Magnoliopsida > Poales > Poaceae > Lolium > Lolium perenne. The sequence goes on from NC_067244.2 coordinate 50,751,131, forward strand.
CGTGACAGATAGAAATCTGTTTCTGCGCAGAAATCCAAATCTAGTATCAACCTTCGATTAGAGGCTTTACTTGGCACAACAAAACACAAAACTAAGATAAGGAGAGATTGCTACAGTAGTAAACAACTTCCAAGACACAAATATAAAACAAAGTACTGTAGCAAAATAACACATGGGTTATCTCCCAAGAAGTTGCTTTCTTTATAGCCATTAAGATGGGCTCAGCAGTTTTAATGATGCACTCGCAAGAAATAGTATTTGAAGCAAAAGAGAGCATCAAGAGGCAAATCCAAAACACATTTAAGTCTAACATGCTTCCTATGCATAGGAATCTTGTAAATAAACAAGTTCATGAAAAGCAAAGTAACAAGCATAGGAAGAGAGAACAAGTGTAACTTCAAAATTTTAAGCATATAGAGAGGTGTTTTAGCACCATGAACATTTCTACAACCGTATTTTCCTCTCTCATAATAATTCTCAGTAGCTTCATGAACAAACTCAACAATATAGCTATCACATGCAGCAAACTTTTCATGATCCATAGACATATAATTTTTATCAAGTTCAAAGATAGTGGGATTAAAACTTTCAAACTTACTTTTATTAATAATATAACAAGGTAGTTGATCAATCTCAAGAGATATGGGACACATGGATAAAGTCAAGAACTCTCCAATCCCATTTTCATTAGTAGTACAATTAATAGTATCAAGTAACATAGGACCATCATCTAGAGCTTTGTCATAAACATTTGCCAAGCAAAATTCTTTAGTACCATGCATTTCGACTTCAGGCACAAACAAAGCATTATCATAAGATTTATCAAAGTAGCATGGATTATCATAAATAACAGTAGCATAATTATTCTCACAAGTTTTACTCATAGGTACTATTTCAAGAGAATCCACAGGAACATAACATTCAACCTCTTTCGGTAAGCATGGAGGACAATCAAATAATGTAAGAGATAAAGAGTTACTCTCATTAGAAGGTTGGCATGGGTAGCTAATCCATTCTTCCCCCTTTTGGTCGTCGCTCTCCTCTTCTTTTTCATCCAATGAGCTTTCAAGTTCATCAATTTCCTCCTCTTTTTCATCCAATGAGCTTTCAGGTTCATCAGTTTCTTCTTCCACCGATTCCTGCAAATTGTGAGTGCATTCTTGTGCATTAGTGTGTCTCTCTTTATAATCAAGGATATAAGGATTCCTACTGTAGCATTCTATGCAAGAATTAAGGATAGTAGAGACATAATCTTTAAGGTCCTTACAAATAGCACAAGTTTCATAATTCTCAACCATGAAGGATTCTATCTCGGATGCTCCCATAAATAAGACAAATTGTTCTACCTCTTCGAACCCATAATGAATATAGCAATTCCGATTATAGCTTTTAATAAAATATTCCTCACTAAAGCCACATTGAAATTTAAGATGTTTAGTATCCTGTTGAGAGCAACAGTTTATATCATGGCGTCTAAGCAAGATTCTAGCCATTGTATTCAATTTTTCTATCATAGCACTCATTATTTTACCAGTTCTTGATTCTCTATAACAATTATAACATTCCATAAGCTCCAAGTAGGTTGTTGGTTCTCCCATAACAGCAGTTTTTAATTTTTTTGGTTTTTCAAATTTTTATGGATTTTTGGGTATATGAGGAAAATAAAACAAAACTGAAATAAACTAGACAAAAGTAAACTAAGCAAAGTAATACTAGACAGAAATAAACTAAGCACAAATAAACTAGGCAAAAGTAAACTAAGCAAAACAAAATAAAACAAATTAAAAACAGAGAGAGAGGTAGAGTGTACTCCCCAGGTGAACTTATGAGTAGAGCTATGCCTCCCCGGCAACGGCGCCAGAAAACAGTCTTGATAACCCACAAGTATAGGGGATCGCGATAGTCTTCGAGGGTAGTATAACCCAAATTTATTGATTCGACACAAGGGGAGGTAAAGAATACTTATAAGCCTTAACAACTGAGTTGTCAATTCAGCTGCACCTGGAAAAGCACTAGCAACAGGGGTGATGTGAAAGTAGCAGTAATATGAGAGCAGTAGTAACAGTAACACAGCAGCAGTAATAGCAATATGAGAGCAATGGCACCAGAAAATAGTTGATACTACTTCCAATGACATATAGAACGAGTATGTAATGATGAGAGATGGACCGGGGTTCCCAGCGATCTACACTAGTGGTAACTCTCCAACAAGTGACAAGTGTTGGGTGAACAAATTACAGTTGGGCAATTGATAGGAATCAAAGGCATTAAGAAAGAACATCAGGCTTATTAATTATGTAGGCATGTTTTCCGTATATAGTCGTACGTGCTCGCAATGAGAAACTTGCACAACATCTTTTGTCCTACCAGCCGGTGGCAGCCGGGCCTCAAGGGAAACTACTGGATATTAAGGTACTCCTTTTAATAGAGCATCGGAGCAAAGCATTAACACACCGTGAAAACATGTGATCCTCACATCACTACCATCCCCTCCGGTTGTCCCGATTCTTGTCACTTCGGGCCTTTGGTTCCGGACAGTGACATGTGCATACAACTTGTAGATACAATCTAAGCAATAAGTATAGAGCTCAAATCTAAGATCATGCCACTCGGGCCCTAGTGACAAGCATTAAGAATAACAAGATTGCAGCAACAATAACTTCACAAACTTTATAGATAGACTAATCATAATGTATCATCCATCGGATCCCAACAAACACAACACCGATTACATCAGATGAATCTCAATCATGTAAGGCAGCTCATGAGACCATTGTATTGAAGTACATGGGGGAGAGTATACCGACATAGCTACTGCTAGAACCTGTAGTCCATGGGGGAACTACTCACGGAGCATGATGGAGGCGGTGGCGTCGATGGAGATGGCTTCCGGGGGCACTTCCCCATCCCGGCAGGGTGCCGGGACAGAGTTCTGTCCCCCGAATTGGAGTTTCGCGACGGTGGCGGCGCCCCTGGAGTCTTTCTGGAGTTTCGTCAATTGGTACGGTGTTTTTAGGTCGAAAGGGATTTTATAGGCGAAGAGGCGGCGCAGGGGGCACACAGGGCGCCACACCCTAGGCCGGCGCGGCCGTGGTCCGGCCCGTGCCGCCATGTGGTGTGGTGGCCCCCTGGCCCCTCTCCGACTCTTCTTCGGTGTTCTGGAGCCTTCCGGGAAAAATAGGAGGTTTGGCGTTGATTTCGTCCAATTCCGAGAATATTGCCCGAACAGCCTTTCTGGAACCAAAAACAGCAGAAAACAGGAACTGGCACTGTGGCATCTCGTTAATAGGTTAGTTCCGGAAAATGCATGAAATCATCATAAAGTGCAAGCAAAACATGTAAGTATTGTCATAAAACAAGCATGGAACGACAGAAATTATGGATACGTCAGGGACGTATCAACTCCCTCGAAGACTACCCGCCGGCGAAGCGCTTCCGCGCCGGGTCAGATGACGATGACGACGATGATGATGACGAGGAGGAGGAGGCTCCCAAGGAGGGCTACGGGAGTAGCGACGAGGAGCCCGCCGGCAGCAGTGCCGACGGCAGCTCCGACGACGACGAGGGCAGCAACGGCCCGTAGAGCAGCACCTATTAGTATAGGTCTAGTAGTAGTAGCAGATTGGTCAATAGACCTTTCTTTTGTTCTTCCTCCCTCGAGCAATCGGCTCTTCTTTGTAAGAAATCCCCTTTATTAATGAAGAAAATATTCCTCTGCCGATCTTACTTTCTCATTAAATTTGCCGATTGCCAGAGTAAGTCAACGCGCAAAGAGCCGATGGCAGGACATCGGCCTTCACCATGAAACGCCATTAAGGCCAAATCAGCTGCTTATTTACACAGTCATCTGCCACCTTCGTTTGAGAGAATAAAATTAGCTCTCCAAATTGCCACTCACAGGTCCAATACGTGTCCACGCCAACCTTAGATCTCAAACGCACAGATTCGACTCCTCAGCGAATTCAATGGGAAAATTATCCCAAATGCCACAATCTCGCCTGAAACTGATCTGTTAACTGCTCAATCGAGCTTGTTCCTCTAGAGTCGATGACTATGCATCGGCTTTTTATTATTCTGAAGTCGATGTCCGTGCATCGGCTGTACTGGTATCCATGTTTCTAAAGTCGATGTCTGTGCATCGGCTGTGATTTGCATATAAATTTTTTTTTTACTGGCCGATTTTATGCATCAGCCCCCATGTTTCACTGTCCATCGTCCCACATGCTTGGGAAATATTTCTTGAGGTGTTGACCATTGACGGCTACTGGGAATTTAACACCTTCCAGCTGCTCGAACATGTATGCATTGCCCTTCAATACCTGATCGACTTTGTACGGACCATGCCAATTAGGAGACCATTTGCCATATGCTTTATCCTTAGTTCCTAATGGCAACACAGCTTCCCATACCAGATCACCAACCTGAAACTCCTTTGGTCTCACCTTCTTATTGTATGTGCGAGCTACCTTGGCCTTGTTCTCTTTAATCTTTTCCAACGACCAAAGTCTGAGTTCCGTTGCATCCTCAATAGTATCACTCATCAGGGCTGCATATTCTTCAGCTGTTAGATCATTCTGAAACGTGACACGTCTCGATCCAGCCGTAATTTGCCAAGGCAATACGGCTTCCTGCCCATAGACCAGCTGGTATGGCGAAGTTTTTATAGCTCCATGGCATGACATGCGATAGGCCCACAAAGCTTCCGACAAAACCTCATGCCAACCCCTAGGGTTCTCGTCAATTTTCCTCTTAATTAGCTTGATAAGGCTCTGGTTGGACGCTTCGGCTTGCCCGTTGGCTTGAGCATAATATGGAGATGATCGGATCAGCTTAATTCCCATGTCGTCGCAGAACTTTCTGAATTCTTTAGAAGTGAAGACCGAACCTCCATCGGTCGTGATGGTTTGGGGAATCCCGAATCTATGGATGACGTGCTCTTTCACAAATTTGATGACATCTTCCGATTTCACCTTCTTCATAGGGACGGCCTCCACCCATTTAGTGAAGTAATCGGTAATGGCCAAAATCCACTCGTGGCCTTTGCTCGATGCAGGATGGATTTTGCCGATCATGTCCATGCCCCAACCTCGAAATGGCCAAGGCTTGATGATGGGATTCATTGCTGATGCGGGTACCATCTGAATCTTCCCGAACATCTGACACGCTTGGCACCCTTTGTAGTAGTTGAAGCAGTCCTCAAGCATGGTGGGCCAGTAAAACCCTGATCGCCTGATCAGCCACTTCATCTTATGAGCCGATTGTTGAGTTCCACAGGCGCCTTCATGCACCTCGTGTAAGAGCCGATTAGACTCAGTTGGTCCCAGGCACTTGAGCAGTAACCCTTCCAACGTCCTGTAGAACATGTCATCTCCTATAAGGACATATTTCATGGCCTTGTACCTTATCCGTTTAGGTGCCCCCCGAGCCGGATCCTTCAAGTAATTGAAGATATCGGCTCTCCAATCATCTTGTTCCAGGAACTGCACCTGAACTTCTGACCCGTCTGGTATGTCCTTGTAGCCTGACGCCATCTGTGCGAGATCGTTGGCCTCGGTATTTTGAGATCTTGGGACCCAATTGAAGTTGATGTACCGAAATTGTGCCATCAGCTCGCGGCATTCCATCCAATATGGGAAGAGTGACTCACTCTCGCACTTGTATTCATCCGTGAGCTGGGAGATCACCAACTTCGAGTCTCCAAAAAGTTCCACTGCTTCTGCCCCGGCTTCCAAAAGCAACTCCATTCCCTTGCGTATTGCCTCATACTCAGCGACATTCTTGGTGCAAGGGGTAGATAGCCTGATGGAGAAGGAATATGTTGCCCCCCGAGGCGACACGAGCAGAATGCCGATGCCACAACCATCGTCACAAGCCGATCCATCGAAGAACATAGCCCATGCACGTACAGATAGTGCTGCTATATTAGTATTGATCCGTTCAGCTATAAGATCGGCCAACGCTTGTCCCTTGACTGTTTTCGCAGGCTGATACCGGAGATCAAATTCCGATAACGCAAACATCCACTTACCGAGTCGGCCTTTCAAAACAGGAGCCGACAGCATGTGCTTGATGATACGTCTCCAACGTATCGATAATTTCTTATGTTCCATGCCACATTATTGATGTTATCTACATGTTTTATGCACACTTTATGTCATATTCGTGCATTTTCTGGAACTAACCTATTAACAAGATGCCGAAGTGCCAGTTCCTGTTTTCTGCTGTTTTTGGTTTCAGAAATCCTAGTAACGAAATATTCTCGGAATCGGACGAAATCAACGCCCAGATTCCTATTTTGCCCGGAAGCATCCAGAACACCCGAGAGCCGCCAGAGGGAAGCCCTGGGGGGCCCACACTACACCCTGGCGCGGCCAGAGGGGGGGCCGCGCCGCCCTATGGTGTGGTGGCCCCAGGCCCCCTCCGAGGCTGCCCTTCCGCCTATTTAAAGCCTCCGTCGCGAAAACCCTATCACGTTCGACGAAACCCACAGAAACCTTCCAGAGCCGCCTGATACGTCTCCAACGTATCTATAATTTCCGATGTTCCATGCTTGTTTTATGACAATACCAACATGTTTTGTTCACACTTTATATCATTTTTATGCGTTTTCCGGAACTAACCTATTGACGAGATGCCGAGAGGCCGATTCTTTGTTTTTTGTTTTTGGTTCCAGAAAGGCTGTTCGGGCAATATTCTCGGAATTGGACGAAATCAACGCCAAACCTCCTATTTTTCCCGGAAGGCTCCAGAACACCGAAGGAGAGTCGGAGGAGTGCCAGGGGGGCCCCACACCCTAGGGTGGCGCGGCCCAAGGGGGGGGCGCGCCCCCCTATGGTCTGGTCAGCCCAGGCCCCCTCCGACTCCGATTCTTCGCCTATTTAAGTCGTCGTGACCTAAAACCTTGACACCAATTGACGAAACTCCAGAAAGACTCCAGGGGCGCCGCCGCCATCGCGAAACTCCAATTCGGGGGACAGAACTCTCTGTTCCGGCACCCTGCCGGACGGGGAATTGCCCCCGGAGCCATCTCCACCGCCGTCTTCACCGCCATCTTCACCGCCATCGCTGCCCCCATGATGAGGAGGGAGTAATCCACCCCTGAGGCTGAGGGCTTCGCTGTAGCTATGTGGTTCATCTCTCTCCCATGTACCTCAATACAATGATCTCATGAGCTGCTTTACATGATTGAGATTCATATGAGTTTTGTATCACTATTATCTATGTGCTACTCTAGCAAAGTTATTAAAGTAGTTCTATTCCTCCTGCACGTGTGTAAAGACGACAGTGTGTGCACCGTGTTAGTACTTGGTTTATGCTATGATCATGATCTCTTGTAGATTGCGAAGTTAACTATTGCTATGATAATATTGATGTGATCTATTCCTCCTACATATGCATGAAGGTGAAAGTGTGCATGCTATGTTAGTACTTGGTTTAGTCTGTTGATCTATCTTACACTATAAGGTTACTAAAACATGAACATTATTGTGGAGCTTGTTAACTCCGGCATTGAGGGTTCGTGTAATCCTACGCAATGTGTTCATCATCCAACAAAAGTGTAGAGTATGCATTTATCTGTTCTGTTATGTGATCAATGTTGAGAGTGTCCACTAGTGAAAGTGTAATCCCTAGGCCTTGTTCCTAAATACTGCATTACTACTACTTGTTTCTTGTTTCTTGTGTTACTACTGCTGCAATACTACCACCATCAACTACACGCCAGCAAGCTATTTTTCTGGCACCGTTGCTACTGCTCATATATATTCATACCACCTGTATTTCACTATCTCTTCGCCGAACTAGTGCACCTATTAGGTGTGTTGGGGACACAAGAGACTTCTTGCTTTGTGGTTGCAGGGTTGCATGAGAGGGATATCTTTGACCTCTTCCTCCCTGAGTTCGATAAACCTTGGGTGATCCACTTAAGGGAAAACTTGCTGCTGTTCTACAAACCTCTGCTCTTGGAGGCCCAACACTGTCTACAGGAAAGGAGGGGGAACGTAGACATCAAGCACTTTTCTGGCGCCGTTGCCGGGGAGGAAAGGTAAAAGGCACTCATACTCCGGTTCCAGGTAAAGTACTTTTCTGGCGCCATTGTGTTTGTGCTCGAAGCTATTTCCTTTAGATCCTGCAATTGCAACTTTTTGTTTCTTGTTTACACTAGTTAGGCATAATGGAAAACAACAAAAAAATTAGTGAGCTTTTTAATCTTTTTCCTGATTTAGAATTGTTTGATGCGAAAATTAAAAAACCTATGGAACCTTATTTGCATGCTAGTAGCGATGTTATTAGTATGAATGCAATTACTGCTAATGCTATGAAGAAGTCTAAGCTTGGGGAAGCTAGTTTTTGTGGTCTTTTTAGCTTCCCATCTTTAGGGGAGAAAATTTGTTCTGATAATGCTTTATCTCCCATATGCGATAACTCTAATAATGCTTCTGATATTTTAAATCCACCTGCTGAAAGTATTCCGTATAAAATACCCATGAAAATTATTGAACGTGTTATGGACAACCACTATAAAGGGGATGGAACTGTCCATCCTAGAGATCATTTACTGTTTTTGCACGAATTATATGGGTTATTCAAGTGTGCAGGTATCTCTATGGATGAAGTGAGGAAGAAGCTATTCTCTGTTTCGCTGTCTGGTAAAGCAGCGCATTGGTATAAATTGTTGGAGAATAGGCATTCTCTTAGTTGGGAGGAAATTGCATCTCTCTTTTATTCTAAATTTTATCCTCCTCATGAAGTGCATATTGATAGGAATTATATTTATAACTTTTATCCTCGTGATGGAGAGAGTATTTCTCAAGCGTGGGGGAGATTGAAATCACTAATGCTCAAATGTCCCATTCATGAGCTCCCGTAATGTTATTGTTAATAATTTTTATGCGAGGCTTTCAGGACAACACAAGGACTATTTGGACGCGTGTTCGGAGGGATCTTTCACAAGCAAGGAGGTTGAAGCTAGGTGGGATCTTCTTGATCGGATTGAGGACAACGCTGAAGGATGGGAGAACGACAAAGGTAAAGAGTCAGGTATAAATTATGATTATGAATGCATTGAAGCTTTTATGGATACCGATAAATTTCGAAATATGAGTGCTACTTATGGTCTTGACTCTCAAGTTGCTGCAAATCTTTATAAAGCCTTTGCTTCTCATTTCGAATTGCCTAAAAATAATTTTGATAAGTATCATGAACCTTTTAAAGAGGCTTGCATGAAGAATGAAATTGTTGTTAATTATTGCAATAAGCATGCTCAAACTCCTAAGAATGCTATTTCCTATAAGCATGTTAATTTTTGTGGAATACATAGACCTTGTGGAATTAATCAAATCAAAGATGAATATTGTATCCATCATGCTAATGAAAAAACTAGAAAGTGGTTTAGGGCTCTAGATGATCTTGGTAAAAAAGTTTGTGCCCTCTATCCTTTTATTTGTGAAGTTTGCCATGAAGTGGGTCATTTTAATTTTCAATGCTCCTCCAGTGATATATTGAATCCAATGAGTGCTGCAAATTTGTATTGTGATGATGAAATTACTCCTAATCAGCATGATGAACTTACTTTATTTTTGGGGTGTGAAGAATTGTCGAGAAAAATCTCTTTGTTACATATGAGTGATCTTGATATTGATGATGTCCTGCATGGGTGTTTTTCTTATTGCATTGATAATAGCCATACAAATACTTACATACAAAATATCTTAGAAGATGACACCTTGCCAAAATATGATAGGACTGCTGTGTGTTTTCAACTAATTAATGAAAAGGAGGGATTCTCCCAAGTTTCTTCTATTGTTTCTGAAAGTAAATCAGGTTATGCGGACAAGCCACCCTTCAAGCCTCTTCCACCTAAAGAAGGGAACGAGGAGAAGGAAGAGAAGAAGAAGAAGGGAACGAAGAAGAAGAAGAAGAAGAAGAAGAAGGGGAATAAAAAGAAAGAGGTAACATCATATCCCCGCGTATATGAGATAACAATAGGTAACCGTAAGTATGTTGCTCCTAATGATTATTGTGATAATGAATCTGAATATGATTATCTTCCTATGCCCTTTACATACATTAGCAATCATGATTTGAATGAGCACACCACTTTTGATATTACAAATCTCTGGGAAATTGATTCTATTTCTTATGATGACACTATGCCTCCGATCTCTAATGATTATTATAAAGAATGCTATGATGTAGGTTCTAATTATCCTTATGAAACTTGTCATAGCCATGATTGGATTACCAAAAACAATTCCCTTAATAGGCAACTTGTTTACCATGTTCAAATTCTTGATAATAATCTTGCTCCAATTACTATTAATGAGAATAACTCTTCTTATGCCAAATTTAATGATACTTCTATGCATATGAACCATGATAAGAATGTTTTAAGTGATGGGTATATTGTGGATTTCATCAATGATGCTACTGAAAGTTATTATGAGAGAGGGAAATATGGTTATATGCATCTTAATAATATTAAGTTTCCCCTCTTTATGTTGAGAATCTTGAAGTTGCTCGTGTTTTATCCTCTTATGCTTGTCACTTTGTTCTTCATGAATTCATTTGTGTACAAGATTCCTCTTCATAGGAAGCATGTTAGACTTAAATTTTTTTTGAATTTGCCTCTTGAAGCTCTCTTTTGCTTCAAATACTATTTCCCGCGAATGGATTATTAAAACTGCTGAGCCCATCTTAATGGCTATAAAGAAAGAACTTCTTGGGAGATAACCCATGTGTTATTTTGCTACAGTACTTTGTTTTATATTTGTGTCTTGGAAGTTGTTTACTACTGTAGCAACCTCTCCTTATCTTAGTTTTGTGTTTTGTTGTGCCAAGTGAAGCCTCTAATCGAAGGTTGATACTAGATTTGGATTTCTGCGCAGAAACAGATTTCTATCTGTCACGAATCTGGGATTTCCTCTCTGTAGAAAAATCAGAAAAATATGCCAATTTACGTGCGTGTTCCTCAGATATGTACGCAACTTTCATTAGTTTTGAGTTTTCTGATCTGAGCAACGTAAGTATTTATTAGAAATTCGTCTTTACGGACTGTTCTGTTTTGACAGATTCTGCCTTTTATTTCGCATTGTTTCTTTCGCTGTGTTGGGTGGATTTCTTTGTTCCATTACCTTCCAGTAGCTTTGAGCAATGTCTAGAAGTGTTAAGAATGATTGTGTCACCTCTGAACATGTGAGTTTTTGATTATGTACTAACCCCTCTAATGGAGATTATGAGAAGTTGGGTGTGAAGGAAGTTTTCAAGGGTCAAGAGAGGAGGATGATATACTATGATCAAGAAGAGTGAAAGCTCTAAGCTTGGGGATGCCCCGGTGGTTCACCCCTGCATATATCAAGAAGACTCAAGCGTCTAAGCTTGGGGATGCCCAAGGCATCCCCTTCTTCATCGACAAATTATCAGGTTCCTTCTCTTGAAACTATATTTTTATTCGGTCACATCTTATGTGCTTTACTTGGAGCGTCTGTATGTTTCTTGTTTTTGTTTTTGTTTGAATAAATGTTTGTGTGGGAGAGAGACACGCTCCGCTGGTTCGTATGAACACATGTGTTCTTAGCTCATAATATTCATTACGAAGGTTGAAACTGCTTCGTTAATTGTTATATGGTTGGAATTGGAAAATGCTACATGTAGTAATTGCTATAATGTCTTGGGTAATGTGATACTTGGCAATTGTTGTGCTCTTGTTTAAGCTCTTGCATCATATACTTTGCACCTATTAGTAAAGAAATACATAGAGCTTGTTAAAATTTGGTTTGCATGAGTGGTTTCTCTAGAGTCTAGATATTTTCTAGTGAGGTGTTTGAACAACAAGGAAGACGATGTATAGTCTTATAATGCTTGTAATATGTCTTTTATGTGAGTTTTGCTGTACCGGTTTATACTTGTGTTTGCTTCAAACAACCTTGCTAGCCTAAGCCTTGTATCGAGAGGGAATACTTCTCATGCATCCAAAATCCTTGAGCCAACCACTATGCCATTTGTGTCCACCATACCTACCTACTATGTGGTATTTCCTGCCATTCCAAAGTAAATTGCTTGAGTGCTACCTTTAAACAATTCAAAATTTATCACCTCTGATTTGTGTCAATGTTTTATAGCTCATGAGGAAGTATGTGGTGTTTAGCTTTCAACCTTGTCATTTACTTTTGACGGACTCTCATATGGACTAGTGGCACATCCGCTTATCCAATAATTTTGCAAAAAGAGCTGGCAATGGGATTCCCAGTCCCAAATTAATTAACAAAAATAGACACTCCTCCATGGTATGTGATTGTTGGACGGCACCCGAAGGATTCGGTTAGCCATGGCTTGTGTAAGCAAAGGTTGGGAGGAGTGTCATCATAATAAAACTAAAATAAAAAGGCACTCCTTCATGGTATGAGATTGTTGGCAGGCACCCGAGGATTCGGTTAGCCATGGTTTGTGAAAGAAAGGTTGGAAGGAGTGCCACCCAAAAATAAAATAATTCATGGGAGCCGCTCTTATAAGTCCGGTTGGCGAGGTAGTTAGTGTACCCATTACCATTCGTTGACAACAACAAACACCTCTCAAAATTTTACTTTTATTGCTCTCTACATGTTTTCAAAATCAAAGCTCTAGCACAAATATAGCAATCGATGCTTTTCCTCTATGGAGGACCATTCTTTTACTTTTATTGTTGAGTCAGTTCACCTATTTCTCTCCACCTCAAGAAGCAAACATTTGTGTGAACTATGCATTGATTCTTACATACTTGCTTATTGCATTTGTTATATTGCTCTGCATTGACAACTATCTATGAGATATACATGTTACAAGTTGAAAGCAACCGCTGAAACTTAATCTTCCATTGTGTTGCTTCAATACCTTTACTAAGAATTTATTGCTTTATGAGTAACTCTTATGCAAGACTTGTTGATGCTTGTCTCGAAAGTACTATTCATGAAAAGTCTTTGCTATATGATTCAATTGTTTACTCATTGCATTTACATTGTTTCGAATTGCTGCATTCATCTCATATGCTTTACAATGGTATGATTAAGATTATGTTGGTAGCATGTTACCTCAGAAATTATCTTTTATCGTTTACCTACTCGAGGACGAGTAGGAACTAAGCTTGGGGATGCTGATACGTCTCCAACGTATCTATAATTTCCGATGTTCCATGCTTGTTTTATGACAATACCAACATGTTTTGTTCACACTTTATATCATTTTTATGCGTTTTCCGGAACTAACCTATTGACGAGATGCCGAGAGGCCGATTCTTTGTTTTCTGCTGTTTTTGGTTCCAGAAAGGCTGTTCGGGCAATATTCTCGGAATTGGACGAAATCAACGCCAAACCTCCTATTTTTCCCGGAAGGCTCCAGAACACCGAAGGAGAGTCGGAGGAGTGCCAGGGGGGCCCCACACCCTAGGGTGGCGCGGCCCAAGGGGGGGCGCGCCCCCCTATGGTCTGGTCAGCCCAGGCCCCCTCCGACTCCGATTCTTCGCCTATTTAAGTCGTCGTGACCTAAAACCTCGACACCAATTGACGAAACTCCAGAAAGACTCCAGGGGCGCTGCCGCCATCGCGAAACTCCAATTCGGGGGACAGAACTCTCTGTTCCGGCACCCTGCCGGACGGGGAATTGCCCCCGGAGCCATCTCCACCGCCGTCTTCACCGCCATCTTCACCGCCATCGCTGCCCCCATGATGAGGAGGGAGTAATCCACCCCTGAGGCTGAGGGCTTCGCTGTAGCTATGTGGTTCATCTCTCTCCCATGTACCTCAATACAATGATCTCATGAGCTGCTTTACATGATTGAGATTCATATGAGTTTTGTATCACTATTATCTATGTGCTACTCTAGCAAAGTTATTAAAGTAGTTCTATTCCTCCTGCACGTGTGTAAAGACGACAGTGTGTGCACCGTGTTAGTACTTGGTTTATGCTATGATCATGATCTCTTGTAGATTGCGAAGTTAACTATTGCTATGATAATATTGATGTGATCTATTCCTCCTACATATGCATGAAGGTGAAAGTGTGCATGCTATGTTAGTACTTGGTTTAGTCTGTTGATCTATCTTACACTATAAGGTTACTAAAACATGAACATTATTGTGGAGCTTGTTAACTCCGGCATTGAGGGTTCGTGTAATCCTACGCAATGTGTTCATCATCCAACAAAAGTGTAGAGTATGCATTTATCTGTTCTGTTATGTGATCAATGTTGAGAGTGTCCACTAGTGAAAGTGTAATCCCTAGGCCTTGTTCCTAAATACTGCATTACTACTACTTGTTTACTGTTTTACTGTGTTACTACTGCTGCAATACTACCACCATCAACTACACGCCAGCAAGCTATTTTCTCGCACCGTTGCTACTGCTCATATATATTCATACCACCTGTATTTCACTATCTCTTCGCCGAACTAGTGCACCTATTAGGTGTGTTGGGGACACAAGAGACTTCTTGCTTTGTGGTTGCAGGGTTGCATGAGAGGGATATCTTTGACCTCTTCCTCCCTGAGTTCGATAAACCTTGGGTGATCCACTTAAGGGAAAACTTGCTGCTGTTCTACAAACCTCTGCTCTTGGAGGCCCAACACTGTCTACAGGAAAGGAGGGGGAACGTAGACATCACCGCCGCCATCGCGAGGCCAAGATTTGGGGGACAGGAGTCTCTGTTCCGGCACGCCGCCGGAACGGGGAAGTGCCCCCGGAAGGCTTCTCCATCGACACCGCTGCCATCTCCACCGCCATCTTCATCACCGCTGCTGCTCCCATGAGGAGGGAGTAGTTCTCCATCGAGGCTCGGGGCTGTACCGGTAGCTATGTGGTTCATCTCTCTCCTATGTACTTCAATACAATAATCTCATGAGCTGCCTTACATGATTGAGATTCATATGATGATGCTTGTAATCTAGATGTCGTTATGCTAGTCAAGTGAATTTTACTTATGTGATCTCCGGAGACTCCTTGTCCCACGTGTGTAAAGGTGACAGTGTGTGCACCGTGTGGGTCTCTTAGGCTATATTTCACAGAATACTTATTCACTGTTATGAATGGCATAGTGAAGTGCTTATTTATATCTCTTTATGATTGCAATGTGTTTGTATCACAATTTATCTATGTGCTACTCTAGCAATGTTATTAAAGTAGTTTTATTCCTCCTGCACGGTGTAATGGTGACAGTGTGTGCATCCGTGTTAGTACTTGGTTTATGCTATGATCATGATCTCTTGTAGATTGCGAAGTTAACTATTGCTATGATAGTATTGATGTGATCTATGCCTCCTTTCTTAGCATGAAGGTGACAGTGTGCATGCTACGTTAGTACTTGGTTTAGTCGTATTGATCTATCTTACACTCAAAGGTTACTTAAATATGAACATTGAATTGTGGAGCTTGTTAACTCCGGCATTGAGGGTTCGTGTAATCCTACACAATGTGTTCATCATCCAACAAGAGTGTAGAGTATGCATTTATCTATTCTGTTATGTGATCAATATTGAGAGTGTCCACTAGTGAAAGTCTGATCCCTAGGCCTTGTTCCTAAATACTGCTATCGCTGCTTGTTTACTGTTTTACTGCGTTACTACTGCTGCAATACTACCACCATCAACTACACGCCAGCAAGCTATTTTCTGGCACCGTTGCTACTGCTCATATATATTTATACCACCTGTATTTCACTATCTCTTCGCCGAACTAGTGCACCTATTAGGTGTGTTGGGGACACAAGAGACTTCTTGCTTTGTGGTTGCAGGGTTGCATGAGAGGGATATCTTTGACCTCTTCCTCCCTGAGTTCGATAAACCTTGGGTGATCCACTTAAGGGAAAACTTGCTGCTGTTCTACAAACCTCTTCTCTTGGAGGCCCAACACTGTCTACAGGAAAAGGAGGGGGCGTAGACATCAAGCTATTTTCTGGCGCCGTTGCCGGGGAGGAAAGGTAAAAGGTACTCACACTCCGGATCTCGGCTACTAAGCTATTTTCCGGCGCCGTAAGTACTCGAAGCTATTTCCTTTAGATCCTGCAATTGCATCTTTTTGTTTCTTGTTTACACTAGTTTGGCATAATGGACAAAAATGAGCTTCTTATGCTATTTCCTGATTTAAAACATGGATTGTTTGATGCGAAAATTAAAAAACCTATGGAATCTTATTTGCATGCTGGTAGTAATATTAGTATGAATGCTTTGAACACCATTGTTGATAATGATATAGAAAGTTCTAAGCTTGGGGAAGCTGGTTTTCATGATCTTTTTAGTCCCCCAAGCATTGAGGAGAAAATTTTCTTTGATGATACTTTGCCTCCCATATATGATGATTATAATGATAGTGGTCTTTTGGTGCCACCTACTATGGAGAGTAAATTTTGTTGTGATTATACTATGCCTCCAACACTTGATGAGAATAATAATGATAGCTACTTTATTGAATTTGCTCCTACTACAATTAATAAGAATAACTATGCTTATGTGGAGAGTAATAATTTTACGCATGAGACTCATGATAAGAATGCTTTATGTGATAGTTATATTGTTGAGTTTGCTCATGATGCTACTGAAAGTTATTATGAGAGAGGAAAATATGGTTGTAGAAATTTTCATGTTACTAAAACACCTCTCTATGTGCTGAAATTTTTGAAACTACACTTGTTTTATCTTCCTATGCTTGTTACTTTGCTCTTCATGAACTTGTTTATTTACAAGATTCCTATGCATAGGAAGCATGTTAGACTTAAATGTGTTTTGAATTTTCCTCTTGATGCTCTCTTTTGCTTCAAATACTATTTCTTGCGAGTGCATCATTAAAACTGCTGAGCCCATCTTAATGGCTATAAAGAAAAGAACTTCTTGGGAGATAACCCATGTGTTATTTTGCTACAGTATTTTGTTTTTATTTTGTGTCTTGGAAGTTGTTTACTACTGTAGCAACCTCTCCTTATCTTAGTTTTGTGTTTTGTTGTGCCAAGTGAAGCCTCTAATCGAAGGTTGATACTAGATTTGGATTTCTGCGCAGAAACAGATTTCTATCTGTCACGAATCTGGGTTGTTTTCTCTGTAGAAAAATCATAAAAATATACCAATTTACGTGCGTGTTCCTCAGATATGTACGCAACTTTCATTAGTTTTGAGTTTTCTGATTTGAGCAACGGAAGTATTTATTAAAAATTCGTCTTTACGGACTGTTCTGTTTTGACAGATTCTGCCTTTTATTTCGCATTGCTTCTTTCGCTGTGTTGGGTGGATTTCTTTGTTCCATTACCTTCCAGTAGCTTTGAGCAATGTCCAGAAGTGTTAAGAATGATTGTGTCACCTCTGAACATGTGAGTTTTTGATTATGTACTAACCCCTCTAATGAAGTTTATGAGAAGTTTGGTGTGAAGGAAGTTTTCAAGGGTCAAGAGAGGAGGATGATATACTACGATCAAGAAGAGTGAAAAGTCTAAGCTTGGGGATGCCCCGGTGGTTCACCCCTACATATATCAAGAAGACTCAAGCGTCTAAGCTTGGGGATGCCCAAGGCATCCCCTTCTTCATCGACAAATTATCAGGTTCCTTCTCTTGAAACTATATTTTTATTCGGTCACATCTTATGTGCTTTACTTGGAGCGTCTGTATGCTTTTATTTTTGTTTGTGTTTGAATAAATTGGATTACATCATGCTTGTGTGGGAGAGAGACACGCTTCGCTGGTTCGTATGAACACATGTGTTCTTAGCCTTTAATTTTCATGGCAAAGGTTGAAACTGCTTCGTTAATTTGTTATATGGTTGGAATTGGAAAATGATACATGTAGTAATTGCTATAAATGTCTTGGGTAATGTGATACTTGGCAATTGTTGTGCTCATGTTTAAGCTCTTGCATCATATACTTTGCACCCATTAATGAAGAAATACATAGAGCATGCTAAAATTTGGTTTGCATATTTAGTTTCTCTAAGGTCTAGATAATTTCTAGTATTGAGTTTGAACAACAAGGAAGACGGTGTAGAGTCTTATAATGTTTACAATATGTCTTTTATGTGAGTTTTGCTGCACCGGTTCATCCTTGTGGTTGTTTCAAATAACCTTGCTAGCCTAAACCTTGTATCGAGAGGGAATACTTCTCATGCATCCAAAATCCTTGAGCCAACCACTATGCCATTTGTGTCCACCATACCTACCTACTACATGGTATTTCCTGCCATTCCAAAGTAAATTGCTTGAGTGCTACCTTTAAAATTCCATCATTCACCTTTACAATATATAGCTCATGGGACAAATAGCTTAAAAACTATTGTGGTATTGAATATGTACTTATGCACTTTATCTCTTATTAAGTTGCTTGTTGTGCGATAACCATGTTCACTGGGGACGCCATCAACTACTTTTTGTTGAATTTCATGTGAGTTGCTATGCATGTTCGTCTTGTCTGAAGTAAGAGCGATCTACCACCTTATGATTAGAGCGTGCATATTGTTAGAGAAGAACATTGGGCCGCTAACTAAAGCCATGATCCATGGTGGAAGTTTCAGTTTTGGACATATATCCTCAATCTCAAATGAGAAAATTAATTGTTGCTACATGCTTATGCATAAAAGAGGAGTCCATTATCTGTTGTCTATGTTGTCCCGGTATGGATGTCTAAGTTGAGAATAATCAATAGCGAGAAATCCGATGCGAGCTTTCTCCTTAGACCTTTGTACAGGCGGCATAGAGGTACCCCATTGTGACACTTGGTTAAAACATGTGTATTGCGATGATCCGGTAGTCCAAGCTAATTAGGACAAGGTGCGGGCACTATTAGTATACTATGCATGAGGCTTGCAACTTGTAAGATATAATTTACATGATACATATGCTTTATTACTACCGTTGACAAAATTGTTTCATGCTTTCAAAATCAAAGCTCTAGCACAAATATAGCAATCGATGCTTTTCCTCTATGGAGGACCATTCTTTTATCTTTATGTTGAGTCAGTTCACCTATTTCTCTCCACCTCAAGAAGCAAACACTTGTGTGAACTGTGCATTGATTCCTACATATTTGCATATTGCACTAGTTATATTACTTTGCATTGACAATTATCCATGAGATATGCATGTTACAAGTTGAAAGCAACCGCTGAAACTTAATCTTCCATTGTGTTGCTTCAATGTCTCTACTATGATTTATTGCTTTATGAGTTAACTCTTATGCAAGACTTATTGATGCTTGTCTTTAAGTGCTATTCATGAAAAGTCTTTGCTATATGATTCACTTGTTTACTCATGTCATATACATTGTTTTGATCGCTGCATTCACTACATATGCTTTACAAATAGTATGATCAAGGTTATGATGGCATGTCACTCCAGAAATTATCTTTGTTATCGTTTTACCTGCTCGGGACGAGCAGAACTAAGCTTGGGGATGCTGATACGTCTCCAACGTATCGATAATTTCTTATGTTCCATGCCACATTATTGATGTTATCTACATGTTTTATGCACACTTTATGTCATATTCGTGCATTTTCTGGAACTAACCTATTAACAAGATGCCGAAGTGCAGTTCTGTTTTACTGCTGTTTTTGGTTTCAGAAATCCTAGTAACGAAATATTCTCGGAATCGGACGAAATCAACGCCCAGATTCCTATTTTGCCCGGAAGCATCCAGAACACCCGAGAGCCGCCAGAGGGAAGCCCTGGGGGCCCCACACTACACCCTGGCGTGGCCAGAGGGGGGCCGCGCTGCCCTATGGTGTGGTGGCCCCAGGCCCCCTCCGAGGCTGCCCTTCCGCCTATTTAAAGCCTCCGTCGCGAAAACCCTATCACGTTCGACGAAACCCACAGAAACCTTCCAGGGCCGCCGCCATCGCGAGGCCAAGATCTGGGGGACAGGAGTCTCTGTTCCGGCACGCCGCCGGAACGGGGAAGTGCCCCCGGAAGGCTTCTCCATCGACACCGCTGCCATCTCCACCGCCATCTTCATCACCGCTGCTGCTCCCATGAGGAGGGAGTAGTTCTCCATCGAGGCTCGGGGCTGTACCGGTAGCTATGTGGTTCATCTCTCTCCTATGTACTTCAATACAATAATCTCATGAGCTGCCTTACATGATTGAGATTCATATGATGATGCTTGTAATCTAGATGTCGTTATGCTAGTCAAGTGAATTTTACTTATGTGATCTCCGGAGACTCCTTGTCCCACGTGTGTAAAGGTGACAGTGTGTGCACCGTGTGGGTCTCTTAGGCTATATTTCACAGAATACTTATTCACTGTTATGAATGGCATAGTGAAGTGCTTATTTATATCTCTTTATGATTGCAATGTGTTTGTATCACAATTTATCTATGTGCTACTCTAGCAATGTTATTAAAGTAGTTTTATTCCTCCTGCACGGTGTAATGGTGACAGTGTGTGCATCCGTGTTAGTACTTGGTTTATGCTATGATCATGATCTCTTGTAGATTGCGAAGTTAACTATTGCTATGATAGTATTGATGTGATCTATGCCTCCTTTCTTAGCATGAAGGTGACAGTGTGCATGCTACGTTAGTACTTGGTTTAGTCGTATTGATCTATCTTACACTCTAAGGTTACTTAAATATGAACATTGAATTGTGGAGCTTGTTAACTCCGGCATTGAGGGTTCGTGTAATCCTACGCAATGTGTTCATCATCCAACAAGAGTATAGAGTATGCATTTATCTATTCTGTTATGTGATCAATGTTGAGAGTGTCCACTAGTGAAAGTCTGATCCCTAGGCCTTGTTCCTAAATACTGCTATCGCTGCTTGTTTACTGTTTCTTTGCGTTACCTCTGCTGCAATACTACCACCATCAACTACACGCCGACAAGCTATTTTTACGGCACCGTTGCTACTGCTCATATATATTCATACCACTGTATTTCACTATCTCTTCGCCGAACTAGTGCACCTATTAGGTGTGTGGGGGACACACGAGACTTGTTGCGTTGGGGTTGCGGGGTTGGATGAGAGGGATATCTTTGACCTCTTCCTCCCTGAGTTCGATAAACCTTGGGTGATCCACTTAAGGGAAAACTTGCTGCTGTTCTACAAACCTCTGCTCTTGGAGGCCCAACACTGTCTACAGGAAAAGGAGGGGGCGTAGACATCACTTGACAACGTCTGACTTGCATATGATGATGATTTCTGCCGTCAAAAAGATGTGATGAAGCTTGGTGCAGGTGAAAAATAGGCAGAGGCATAACTTCTCGATCTCAGGATACCTTGTCTCTGCATCCAGCATCCTTCTGCTGAGGTAGAATGCGACCCTTTCTACACCCTCATAGAGTTGCACCACTACTGAAGCAATGGACGTGTCAGCCCATCGATAAGTAGATATAGAACGGCCTGTCTTCTTTGAGGTGGAACTAACACGTGCGGCGTCATGAGGTCTTGTTTAATTTCGTCAAACGCTCGCTGCTGCCCCTTTGATGAAACTCGTCATCAGATTTAATCTTCACTAATGCCATAAACGGCTCAATTCGCCCTGACAGATTAGAGATGAACCGTCGGACGAAGTTGATCTTGCCGATAAGACATTGGAGTTCCTTCTTCGTGGTAGGTGGCTGCATGGTACGTACTGCCTCCTGACTTTTCAGGCCGATCTCAATTCCACGTTCATGAACCAAAAAACCTAGGAACTGACCGGCCGTCACACCAAAGGCACACTTCTTTGGATTCATTCTTAGCCCGAATTTTCTAGTTCGGTCTAGGATGCGTCGCAAATCATCTGACATAGGCATCCCAAATGGGTCTGCCGAATATAGTACCCGGGGTTTACTGAAGGCCCACTACACGAAGAATAAGAAGATTCGAGAGCCCAAGATGTATTTAAGGAAAAGATAGAGTTGTAATAAGAAGTGTTATTTGTAATCTGGCGGGATGAGTTAGAAACCGTCCCGGACTCTGTAAACTTGTATAGCACGAATCCCTCGGCTCCACCTCCTATATAAAGGGGGAGTCGAGGGACGAAGAATCAATCGAATCATTGTCTGCAAACCCTAGTTTTCATAATCGTCGAGTACTTTTCGGCTGAAACCTTCGAGATCTACTTACCCTCTACTTCTAACTAAACCCTAGCCTACAATCCATAGGCATTGACAAGTTGATACCTTGTCAATTGGCGCCGTCTGTGGGAACTAGAGGCGTAAGGAGCTGATCTCGATGGCACGCTCAAGATCTTCGACATCGTCAACCGCAAGCAACACAATGGATCGAGGTAAACAGATCGCTGCTGGTCTTGTCGATTTTGTTCCTCACCCACCCTCATATGGAGACAGACTTAACCACCACGTCATCGATGTAAATTTCCACCAACTTGCCGATCAGATCATGAAAAATGTAATTCATGGCTCTTTGGTATGTTGCACCGGCATTCTTCAGCCCAAAAGTCATGACCACATATTCAAACAAGCCCACTGATCCTGGTACTCTGAATGCAGTCTTGTGTATGTCTTCTGGAGCCATGAAAATTTGGTTGTAGCCGGCATTGCCATCCATGAAACTTAACACCTTGTGGCCAGCAGCTGCATTGATCAATGTTTCTGCCACAGGCATTGGATATTCATCCTTTGGAGTGGCTCTGTTGAGATCTCGGAAATCTATGGCCACACGCAATCGGCCGTCCTTTTTCTCTACAGGTACGATACTGGAAATCCATTCAGCATACCTGCATGGCCTGATGAACCCGGCGGCCAACATTTTCTCGATCTCTTTCTTGACTTCTTCGAGAATTTTGGCCTTCATCTGACGTGCACGTTGCTGGAATGGCCGAAATCCTTTCTTGAGCGGGAGCCGATGCTCAATAATGCTCCTGTCTAACCCAGGCATCTCTGTGTAATCCCATGCAAAGCAATATGGGTATTCTTTCAACAGAGCTATCATCTGGCCCCTGAGATGTGGATCTAACTTTTTGCTAATAAAAGTTGGTCGTGGCTTATCCCCAGGACCAATATCAACCACTTCCAGCTCATCAGCCGATGTAAACCCATACCCTAGCTTTCTGTCTCCTGTTAGATCGATGCTCAACACAGGCAAAACGTATGGCAAGGATAATATGGGCCGATTGCTGGAAACGGCCCCCACTTTGATTGCATTGCTCAATGAAGGTTTACATCTTGTTCGTGCTTTACTACGACTACGTGACATGCTTGGGACAAGATCATCACTTTTTATTTTTTGGGGCCGATCGCTGGGATCGGCCTTGTCACGTGCGTCCATAGTCTTTGATCTGGTTACACAGTCAGGCCGGTAGATAAGACCAGCCTCACCCTGTTTTTTGTCACGTCAATGCGCTCACAGTCGTCCAAAGTGATTCCGGAGAGTGGCTCTTGGCCTGCCGTCTCCCAAACGTTCATGCCAGCCATTGAGATCTCGGCCGAGTCATCTGCGTGGACGATCTCTACTTCATCTCCATCCCACTGTATTAAGCATTGATGCATCGTGGATGGAATGCAGCAGTTGGCGTGAATCCAATCTCTCCCTAGCAGGACAGCGTAGGTGCTCTTGCTATCGACAATGAAGAATGTCGTAGGGATGGTCTTTCTTCCTACGGTCAGATCCACGTTCAGAACACCTTGTGCTTCTGATGCTTGGCTGTTGAAATCACTCAATGTGACATTGGTCTTGATCAGATCCGAGCTAGAGCGTCCCAGACGACGTAGCATGGAGTATGGCATGATGTTGACTGCCGCTCCGGTGTCAACCAGCATCTTGTTGACCGGCTGCCCATTGATATAACCTCATAAGTACAGGGCCTTCAGGTGTCTGTAACTTCTTTCTCGTGGCTTCTCAAAGATAACTGGCCGTGGGCCGCAGTCAAGTTGTGCCACAGGTGCCTCTTCGGTTCCAGGAGCACAAAACTCCGCCGGAAGAATGAACACCATGTTGGTGCCAACCGATGTCTCATCATCGGCTTTCTTTTGTTTGGGGCGCCACTCTTTCTTCTGTGGTCGACCCTCCTCGTCCAGAGTTCGCTGAATTTTCGCGGCTAGATCAGGCCGCGCTTTCCTCAACGTATGCAGGTATAACCTTTCGGCTTCCTCCAAGCAACGTAGTCGCTGAACCCTACGTTTTTGGGAGTGGATGAGTCCATCAGGGCACCACCTTGGACGGTGGTATTTATCTTCTTCTTCTTCTTCGTCTTCAAACTCCTCGAGATCTTCCACCCGAGAGGACTCAGCTTGCTTGTTCCGAGGTGGGAGAGGTCCTAGACGCTTGAACACTGACACGTCTCCTGTGCCCTTCTTCTTCTGCCTACATTCTGGGCAGTTGCCGATTGTGGGCAATCGGCTCATTCCTGAATCCCAGCAGTGTTTGAAGAAGGGACAATCCCAGTGCCTGTCCACGTCATCCTGCTCTCTTGACTCTTCCTTGGCATGGCGCTCATATCTTTCATCGTCCCGTTCACGCTGACGATATTTCCTGGCGTCCCTGCTAGCCCGATGATCTCTTTCGTCGTCGTCGTTGTATCGCCGGCGTTGGTCATACTGACGCTCATATTTGTTGAGGAGATGATCAGAGAGAGGTCGCTGATATTGCACATTCTTCACTTCTCCCTCTGTGATGTAGCGCTTGCCATCGTGTCGGGGCCGGTCGCGTGGAACGGCCTCCTCCTTGTCCTTGTCCTTGTCACGAGAGCGGCTGCCCTCGTCTCTGTCCTTACCAGGGTGGTGCACAGGCCTGACCATGTTAATACTGAACGAGAAACCTGGCTGGCACCTCCCGGGGTAAGTGCACTCCACCACGTTAACGGCGGGAAAGGGGTGCGTGTCGACTTTCATGGCGTACTGGCTGAAAATTAGACGCCCTTGTTCTATCGCCATTTGGATCTGCTGACGCCACACCCTGCAGTCGTTGGTGGTATGGGTGAACGTGTTATGCCACTTGCAATATGGCTTTCCGTTCAGCTCTTGCGCCGTAGGGATTTTATGGCCTTCGGGTAACTTCAGCTGCTTCTCCTTGAGTAAGAGGTCAAAAATCTGTTCAGCTTTCCTTACGTCGAAGTCAAACCCTCTTGGAGGACCTTGTGGCTTAACCCACTTGCAGGACACGGGGCTTGCCCCCCGAGCCCATTCAGCCACCGCTACCTCCTGATCTCCAGCAGAGTCTTCACCTTCCTCTGTTTCAACCAGGACTACTGCGCGCTTGAACTTGTCCTGGTACAACTCTGGGTGGCGCTGTTCATATAATGACAGTTTCTGAACCATATGCACCAGTGAAGCGTACTCTGCTTGGGAAGCCATATCCTTGATCATCGATGCGAGAACCACCACCGCCAGCTCGACTGCTTCTTTTTCAGTCAAACGAGCCGAGTAGCATCGGTTCCTGATGGTCCTGAAGCGCTGGATGTATTCTGCCACTGTTTCTCCGCGCTTCTCACTAGTAGGAAAACCCTTATAGGCGATCCTTATTTCTGTGGCGCACCAAAAAAAAATGCGCCACAGAAATTTGTTTTGTGGCGCACCAGACACGGTGCGCCACGGAAATAGCTTAATTTTGTGGCGCACCAACAATCCATGCGCCACAGAAATAAGGTGGGGTCAGCCCCAATCATTGGTTTCACTATTTCTGTGGCGCACAGGACCACGTGCGCCACAGAAATAAGACATTCAGTGGCGCAAATTCCTCGTGCACCACTGAATTAAGACTTTCTGTGGCGCACGAGGGATGGTGCGCCACAGAAACTACACATTTCTGTGGCGCACATTAGATCCATGCGCCACAGAAGTTCTTTTTGGCTCCCCACGCAACTCCCCCCCCCCCCCCCCCCCGTGGATCGCCTTTTTTACCTCTATAAAAAATAAAAGAAATAGATAGAAATTTCAAAAAATAAAATCCTTCGAGATTCCCATGTATTATATCATCTAGCACCACTAAAATTTAACAAACATGAATTTTGACTTTTTTTGCAAAATTGCGTGGGAAAATCATCAAACTGGATTTCTGGTTGCATACGAACTCGAAAAAAAACGCATAATATATCAAAATGATCCCACGAAAATTCTACATCCGAATTCACCGGGACTTGCCCGGTTGGACAATTTTTAGAATCTCCAAATTCGAAAAGAGTAAAAAGTTACGGCCAGTTAAAGTTTTTTTGCTGCAAAATACAAAAAAAAGAAAAAAAAATCTGTGGCGCACCTAGTGCCCATGCGCCACAGAATTAACGTCCAAAAAAATTCTGTGGCGCACCTAGTGCCCATCCTGCCGCCCTCCACCACTTTTCCTCCACTTTTCCTCCACTTCTCCTCCACTCCTCCTCCACTTCTCCTCACTTCTCCTCTTATGCAAACTTCTCCTCCACTTCTCCTCCTCCTCCTCCTCCTCCTCCTCCTCCACCACCACCACCACCACCACCACCTCCTCCTCCGGCCGGCCTCCTCCTCCTCCTCCACCACCACCACCACCTCCTCCGGGGCCGGCCTCCTACTCCGGCGACCACCTCCTCCGGGGCCAGCCTCCTACTCCGGCGACCTCCTCCTCCTCCGGCCGGCCTCCTCCTACTCCGGCGACGACGACCTTCTCCTCCTCCCCCTCCTCCTCCTCCTCCTCCCCCTCCTACTACTCCGGCGACATACTCCGGCGGCCACCTCCTCCTCTTCCTCCATCACCTCTTCTTCCTCCTCCACCACCTCCTCCACCACCTCCTCCACCACCACCTCCTCCACCACCACCTCCATCACCACCACCACCACCACCACCACCACCTCCATCACCACCACCACCACCACCACCACCACCACCTCCTCCTCCGGCCATCCTTCTCCTTCACCCACACACCCACCCACCTCCGGCTACCTTCCAGCGAAATTAAAAAAAATTAAAAAATTTCGGCGGCCCCAGATCTAGATCTGGCCGCCATTTTTTTTTGAATTTCAAAAAAAAATTCTGTGGCGCACCACCGCCGGTGCGCCACAGAATTAAGACTTTCTGTGGCGCATGGGCCGGTGCGCCACAGAAACCTTATTTTTGTGGCGAGAATTCTGTGGCGCACCGCCCATGCGCCACAGAATCGATTTTTGGTGCGCCACTGATGAGCCTTTTCCTACTAGTGTCTGCCGTACTTGTGCTAGATCGGCAATGCCAGCCTCGGAAGCCTCTGAATGATACTGCATGTGGAACTGCTCTTCCATCTACTTCCAAGTCCGGATTGAATCTGGTGGCAGCGAGGTGTACCACCCAAAAGCCGATCCTGTGAGGGACTGTGCGAAGAACCTCACACGTAATGGGTCCGATGCTGAGATCGTGCCCAACTGCGCCAAATATCGGCTCACATGCTCGATTGAACTGGAGCCTTCTGACCCACTAAACTTGGAGAATTCAGGGAGCCGATATTTGGGTGGTAGTGGGATCAAATCGTACTCGTTGGGGTACGGCTTGAAATAGCCGATTGTCCTCCTTTTCGGCACCATGCCGAACTGGTCTCTCAAGATTGCACTGATCTGATCCACGGTGCTAGCTGCAGGAGTCGAGCTTTGAAGATTCGCTAGAGTGGCATACTTAGCTAGCCACGCCTGCTTCTCAAGATCTGAGCTAGCTGCAGGAGTCGAGCTTTGAAGATTCGTTGGAGCGGCATACTTAGCTAGCCACGCCTGCTTCTCAAGGTCAGATCCATAAGCCCCTCCTGCTGTTCCAGAAATCCCTGCTGTTGCAGTCTGGTTTTTGCGTGCCCAGCTACTGTAGTCTGGCACATATGCGCACATGTATCCGTGTGGGATCTCCTTAGGCGCTTCGTACAAGAACTGGTAATCACTAGGATCGCCACCGATCTTGTAGACGACGTATGCCGGTGAATTCGGCACTTCTGGTGCTGCCAGCGCGAATGGCAGTGGTGGTCGGGTCTGAAGTGGTATCTCTCCTTGGTGAGTCCCTAGAGCAGGTCCTGATGGAGAGTACTGATGCTTCATGATTTCCTGGACCACGCGAAGCGCGACATGCTCCAAAGCGTTCACCAGGCTCTCAGAATGGCGGTGTAGCGAATGAGCTACCATGTGGTTCACCTCCTGACGTAGAGACCTGGTGCGTTCTTCTGAAGGAGTAGACAGGTCCACTCCATCGAGTGCGCCTTCAGGTGAGAACCCTTTCCACCTGATGCCGTGTGAGCGGGTTCTCTGGAAAGAGCCGATGAGGTCGGCTTCGAAGAGAGCTTTGACATCGTCATACTTTTTCTTGAGCTCCTCCGTCAGATCCTCGTACGTGACTGGATCTTCCGCCATCTCTGATGCGGATGATGATGCAGTTGATGTCGAAGACTGTCCCACCGGGCGTGCCAGAATGTGTTGGCCACCAAAACCCACCGGCGAGTAGCGACGGGCAACACGTAGAGCCGGGAGGCTCCCAGAACTGCGGTAGGCCCTGGTCCCTCGTGCGACGGCCCGCACGTCCGATGCTGGTGCAAGGGCGTGCCACCTGACCTATACCTGGTCAGGAAGGTGATGGATTGCTTCGCTTAGTTTCCTGCATGGCATACACGTAAACATTAAATACGAGCCTCGATCGGCTCTCAGGTTGTCCTGTGAATCGGCTCCAGGAGCCGATCCACCCATGATTCGTATGAGGTCTACGATAACATGGTGATCCTGCTTGATCAATATTAAGTTAAAACGATCTACGACGATCTAGGGTTTTCACCACATAACCGGAACGTCCTACACGTGATTGAGCCTGGCAGCCACGTAAGATGATAATAAACCAGCCCTAGATAAGGCCTAAGAACCAACACGGAGTTGATTCCCGGAACATCTTCTCTAGGGCTAGCAAACTACACCCTACGCACTACTGGATCCTTCAACCCGTTTGCAAGGCCTAACTATGTAGATATTAAACTAATCCTTGAAGAACATGAGCAATCGTAACGGATCGGATCTACTGAACAATGACTAAGCAAGGTGCCACCCTTGCACCTCAGATCGGTACAAGAGTGGCTAGATAGCTAGAGGTAGCATGGCTAAGCAAATACATCAAGAAAGTACCGATGCTAACCCTAACATATCTATGATAACTACGTTGCTCGCCATCAACAAGGCTTCAGCATGAGCAACGCATGAACAACGAATAAACTTGATACTGCCTAGATCGCGAGATGCGATCTAGGCAGCATGGTGCTTACCCGGAAGAAACCCTCGAAACAAGGGGTGGCGATGCGCCTAGATTGATTTGTTGTGAACGTGATTGTCTTCCTTCTCAATAACCCTAGATACATATTTATAGTCCGTAGACTTTCTAACGTGGGAATAATCCCAACCGTGCACGAGCCAAATTCTACCTTTTAATCCTAACCGACACGTATCCTACTATATTTACAGATACACGGGCAATCTAGCCCAAACTCCTTGTGCAAGGCCGATTCATGTATATTTTCCGTGTATATTCTCCAAGCCCATCTCAATCACGGCCCACCTCTGATCCGGTTAAATTCTGGTGATAACAGGATGAGGCAAAGCTTTTGCCTCCGTTTCAAAAAAAGGAATACGTGGGTCATGTTGTGACAATTTGCAATATATTGATCTTTTGATACCCTTTGATGACGTCTGTGGCACTCTATTATGATGTGCATCTGATTGTTCTAGTTGTGATGGTCTCCCCCCCCCCCCCCCCTAGGCCCCATTTTCTCTTCTATTTTCCATATTTGTTGTTGTATTGTGTGGGTACATCTTAGCTTTTACGAATAGGTATGTCCTCAAATCAAGATTTCAAATTATCTCTCCGATGTTTTCTATTTTTCAGTAAAGAAATATTTTAGTATTGCAAAGACACCAATTGCACTTAACCTTTGAAACAACGCAATACCCAAATGACATCATGGATGCACACGTCAGGAAAAAAAGCTTTAGAAAAAAGGAAAAGTCTTGCTACAGTGTTGCATTCCTCGCAGCAGCACAACCACCACCAAGACAACGCATGAATTCCAAGTTCTGCAAAAACCGATGCCTCCAACAAGGAAACAATGCACAAGCATCATCATCGACTGATTGTAGATCTTGGATTTTAACCTTGGAGATAGTCCCCGCTCTTAAAATAATTTCTTCAACACGGCCATTGCTAGGCACAAGCAATTAAGACCATATCTTTTATTTTCACACTGAAAGGTAAGACTTTGAACCTCACATGTATTGTCTCCCCCGCTTACATATCGCTGCTACGAACCCCGAAACTCAAAGCAAGTTCCTTGTTGACACAAAGACTCGAATAATCAAGTTCCATAACATTCTTCGCCTCTCACTTCACCATAGAACCAAACATAACCCATGAAGGCAACATATAGCGTCGCTGCCTCCTGAACCAAATGATCAGGAAAAATATGGGACGAACGACCGAATACCAATCGACCCAGCAAAGTCAAGGCATATAACCAAAAAAAACACTTCAATTAAAACTCAATGCAAATAATCCTTTAAAAGCACTATACAAATGAGCCAGATAGATGCATGCATAGATACACCAACAGTTGGATGAATTGTCGCATTTGGGCACGACTCTAGCGGTGCATTCCCTTCTTGTGTATCATCTATTTTTTACTATTGTGCTCACTTCGTTTCGTCCTAAATTTCTTGTCCAAAACCAAACAGTTTGAGATTGCAGATAGCTTTTTGTATAAATTGGGTCAATCTTCACACGGGTTGAGTTTGCAGAAGATTTATACATCTTCTTCCGAGGAACGGAGGTAGTACAAATCTTCATAAGTTGGTCATCTTTATGTTTGAGGTGGACACACCTCACATGTCGTCAATAATAACACTTTAATTGCGTTAGCTAGAGGGAGCGCATGTTGATTTTGTATAATATCTCGATTTTGGCCCTCCTATATGTATACTCCGCCAACAACCAAATATGCACTGAACATATTTTTTATGTGTAGTCTCCACCTTGCTTCTATCCATGGCTGTTTTAAGTTCCTTGCTTTCCAACGAAATTCTAGTGAGTTAGTTGGTGACGATTAGAGAGGAATGAACACACTATGAATCGCAGCTACTCGATCTGAATGTGCATGTGAGGCATCGGGAGTGTACTAGTCACATAATGGTTCTCGCGCGGATCGCTAGTAGCCGAGGTGGTCACGTCCAATGTGGAAACACGCTGAAATCGCGACACATTTCCAACGGCCTCCTTGACTGTGGGCTAAACCGCTAAACAGAGCGACCACATGTTAGATCGTCCAATTTGGAAAGCCAGCTACTGCAGAACGGGCGAACTGCTATCATTCTTCTAGCAAAGGGAGGCAGCAGCGGGAATTTTCCCAGCATTTTGTAAAATGAGTTTAGTAAGCATGATTCCTCTTCGGACAAACCGCAGATGGACACCGCAGATTAGTCATGCTATTTTATAAAATGAGTTTAGTAAGCATGATTTTTAATTTGTTACCAAACCTGTTTCAATAACTTTCCTGTTAAGATTAGGGTTACACAATAGACAATACTACTCCGAAGTACCATATTCGCGTCAGGAGAAGACTTGAGTTACCGGCAAGGAAAACCTTTCCGCACTTTCTCCCCCTCACCGTGAAAGGCGAGCAACCAGTGGCGTAGGCGAGCAAGGCGAGCGACGTATCTCGGTATCTGCTGACTCTCGTCAAGACTAACGATCGGGGACACAAAGCTTTAAGCTACACTGGATGGATTAATTAAGACTGTACTGTGATGCATCACGAATTCACGATGTTAAGCTGGATGGATTTTTTAAGACCGGACTACGATGCGGGAGCCTCCAGGCCGCCCGATCGGCATTGCACGATATGGCCACCCGACCGACAAGCTGGTCGCGACTCTCTCCTCCAAATCCTGCCCTTCCCATCTCCGCGACATCACCTCCCCCTCCACTAATCAGTATCCACCGATTCTTGCGACGGGGAGGGGCGAGGAGGTGGTGGTTTGCGGGAGATGGAGCGACAGAGGTGTAGAAGAGGCGGCGTGTAAATGCAATTTTAGCTCCGTCTGTCACCGGGCCGCGTCCCAACATTGACCCCTGATGCGATCCGCCCCTCCCGAGGGAGCAGCAGCGGGCCCTGTTCTCGTTGATGGTGTGCGGGAGGATGATAAGGAGGGGCTGGATCTGAAGTATTCTACACAAGAATGCATCTTTGTTCTTAAGGCTTATACTATATTGTACTCGGATAATCCTGAATCTATTTTTTTATTACCATTGTTACAGATACAAATGTTAACCTTTGCCCACAATTTGTTATGCCCGTTTCTAATAAAATATCCGATCGTCCTGATCATGGTGTGTGTTTTGTAGGAATGTTTGGCACCTAAAATGTTGCATACCAGGAACATTGAGTTGACGATACCATATGTTGTCTAGCCTTTTTCTAGTAATGTTCATTTTCATTTACTCGTTGTAAGTGGTGTGATGGACAAGAAAATATGTATCAAGATGTATTGACAATTAAGTATTTAATACTTGTGCAAATTTTTTTTTGTTATGTGGTACTGATGCAACAAAGCTTCCATTTTTTGAAAGTCAGAGGTTTATGCTTCTAGAATCAGTGTATTAGTTAACTTCCTACTCGCATCATGCTCTTAACGATCCTAGGTCATGATTTACTTGTTGTGTATTTATCTTTTTTGATGAATTAATATATTAATATCAATGCTATACCAATTACATCCAGAGTCTATATATAACAACATAATGTCAAGAACAAGTCGAGACATTAAAGATACACACAACCATAAAGAAAGAAAGAAAAGTAAAAAAGAAACTGCTAAAGCGATCAGCGACTCATGTGGCAGCGTGGAACCACTGGTATGAAGCACTAAACGCTCACAGCCATCACAACGCTCACGATTTTTTCGTGGATATTTCCACGCAAGTGAAACCGTATTCGCATGCGGCGATCTGAAGTATCATCTTCTCCTCATTTATTGCTACAGCCAGCTCTTCGCGCGCATGTATTGAGCTTCAAAGTTTATGCTTTTACATGATCGCGGCATCAAAGTGTTGGGTGTCGTTGTAATCTGGATGAGCACTCTTTTATCTTCCGCCAATGTGGCGTTATTAATTTAACGATGGGCCTTGCCTTAAGTTTTTTTAAAAGGTAGGTCGGCTCAACATATTTGGTCTTTAGTGATTTCCTTTTGGAACAATTTGTTCATGTAAAATCGAATTACTGTAGATCTATTTTTCGATTTTCTTTATAGAGCGTTTATAGTTTAGATAATGATGGAGAAGGAGATAGTTTTGTGCTTTAATTTGCAGGAAGAATTAAAGCAATAAAACAAAAGGTGTTATAATACCTCCAAATACACATCTTGGACTCCTGGTCCACCATGGCTGTCACGAACACCCCGTAGACGGCACGGTGCCATCTAGTATAATTTAGGTTGGTAGTTGTGAGGTAATAATTAAGTATGTTGGGACAATTTTACAGCTGCTAATTTCAG
The DNA here is from genome assembly GCF_019359855.2 of Lolium perenne. Taxonomy (NCBI): domain Eukaryota; kingdom Viridiplantae; phylum Streptophyta; class Magnoliopsida; order Poales; family Poaceae; genus Lolium; species Lolium perenne. The sequence goes on from NC_067244.2 coordinate 50,784,506, forward strand.
TCTAAGTTGTGAAAGTCTTCGTGATTTGAAGAAGAATCTACATAAACCACAAAAAAACTTTAATTTAACGCTGTGGACAAATAATTAGGTAAGACACACATATGTTTATACAATAGTTGGGCGAGTCTTTCTTAGATATGTATGTTTGCTCCTTTGCGCGTCTCAGCTCATTTTGTCATGACTTTTCCTTGTTGCCTGGTTTTTTTATGAGCTGTATGTTCTTATTGTTTTTTACAAATATCTGTATATGTATAAGTTAACCAGCTCATTATTGTTGTAGGCGAGAACACCTCACATTAAATATGCCTGTTTAGACGAAACACATGTAGGCTGGCCTCAGCACCAAATATGTTGGTTTTGTAGAATGTCGGCATATATATGCCGAACATATATTTTCCGTAATCCCCATCTTTTTCTACCAATGGTCACTTCAAAATTCATGCTTTCCAATCAAGTTCTCACAAGGTCAAGTTCGCTACTGATGCTTCAAAGCCAAATTCGTGCCATGAATTTTTAGTAATTCTATTGTGGCGTGGGAGGTGTCAGGAGGATAGCTTAAAATACCATGAATTTTCATGTGGATCACCTCCGCCAGCTCCTATGGTCATCAGCTATTGTCTCGAGGCGAGTCCCCTGGCCTCATACATGTGTTGTCCATATTCTAAGGAAGGGATAAAATAAATCGTGAGTTGGGTGAGAGATTACTTTGTCCATGCGACAAAATATAACTGCTTCGGTGCACCCCTGCTTGCACTTGTGCACATTTCTGATTCGGCAAAGGCAAATTGGTGGATCAGTTGTGCCAGAGGAGGTGAACCACAAAAATGTGCAAGAAGAAAGACCGTCTCCATCGTCACGTGGAGGGAACGACCGTCATAATGCTTACAATATATTGAAGAGGTAAAAGACAAAAAAAACAATTAACACTGCAATTAATTCATGGATATTAAGAACTGTTAACTCAGTTAGGAAAACCAGACCAGAAACCATACGAAATATAGCAGAGTTAAGATAGCGGCATGCGCCGAAGCACGTCACAAAACGATCCACACCAACAACACAAAACTACAACAACAATGACGATGGCAAGAACACACAACCAAAACCGCAAACCAACCAGCATGCGGCGATGCTTTTCGCGAATCGTGACGCACCGCCGCATGCGCGAGCGGACCGTGCGGCGTTTCTTAGGACGTGTTTGGTTGCCTGCAGCTGATTCCTGCACCACTGGCGCAGTGGGAAGGAGCCCCATGCGCGTCCAAGACGGGTCATGAGCTATAAAAGCGACTTTGTTTGGTGGCCTGCACGAAGATTTTTCGGCCCGTGGAGATTTGGGCTCTGGCCGTTTGGTAGGTCGCTTTTCAGGCCTTGTAGTAGCCCAGAACGGCGCCCCTGTTGTTTGGTTGCAACCCATAATCTGGTTCTGGTAACCTCTTTCCTTCAGTGGTGAGGTTACCAACGATCAATAACACATGTAAGAACACAATCATAGACGACAAAGAACTTAGCAGTGATCATAGACCACCCAAGTTCACGACACAATATTTTGCAGACACGATCATAGTTCTGGACACGGCAGACACGATCATAGTTCAACACATTAGACATGAACAGGAACTAGACACGACATGGTACCAGGTTAGCTTCAGACATGATGCTTGGAGATGACACACCTGGTGTCATCGCCATGGTACGTGCACCTGCTCACCACCTCAGTGCAGGTGTGGTCGAAGATGATCACACTGTACATGAAGGGGGACACCTTCCTAAAGGTGACGAACTGGCCTACCTTGAGCTGATGGGCGACGGCGAAGGCCGTCCATCCCTGGTCGATGAATGCGACATTTCCTTCTCTCCTCGTAGCCATCCTCCAGTTGCATCCGGTGTTGGTGGTGACGATGATGTTGGAAGGAATTTCTCCGAACCACTTGACGAAAACTTTAGGGATCATGAGCCGGCTGAAGGTGAGCTTGAAGATGATTTTGAGAGAGTGGTCCGGCCCTGCCTCCTCGTGGAAGTGGCCGACCTTAGCCGGCCTTCCACGACGCTTCCTCGCCGGTCCCTCGCCGGGAACCTCAACAGGTGACCCAAGCATGATATTCTCAGTCTGCCATAAGAACACAAGCAATTAGAGGTGTGCCTGCTCACAAGTAGTTTAGATGAAAACGGACATTGATAACATTAGTAAGGCCTCATACATTTGCTCACACGGCATGCATAGGGAGTGGCCACAAACTAAGTGTAGTGTGCTACGACAGTGGCACACATGACTAAGTTTGAGGCCACCACCTAGCCTTCCATTGTGTCTTTGTTGAATCATTGGCCAATGCACTAAACATACCAAAATGAGGCCGCATATGTAGGATCACACGGCAGGCAAAGGGACTATCCCCAAACTAAGTCTAGTGTGCCAGTAATATGGCACACATGACTACATTTGAGGGCAGCACTCTGACTGCCGTTGTGCCATAGTTGAATCATTGGCCAATGAATAACTGAAGAAGCAGAAACATGCAAAGCAGGGTATCATAAGCCTCATACAATGAGAACATGTGTAGGAGATGTTTGAACAGAACCAATGGCATGGTCATGTTAAGTCATGCCATGGGTTTTGATCAATCATCTCATCATATTATGATCGCAGGTTATAATCATTGGTCTAGTTTAATCAAGAAACAACACAAGTAGCAATTTAAATTGAGTATGTTACGAGTGGTACTTTGGGTACATTACAAATTCTATTTAGGCCACATTACAAATTATCGTACAGTACATCTACATCACATTCATCACTCGTCACAAGTAGCCCTAATCCTCTTGAGCTTATCCTTGATTGCAAAGTTCACTTGAAGCAGATCGTATATGTCATACTCTAGCTTTCTCTTCTCAGCCTCCAAAGCCTTTTTTGCCTCTCATTTATGTTTCTTAGCCCTCATCACTTGTGCTTGTGTTATGTGCATATTCTTGAGCATATCAACTTCGTTCTTCAAGTCCTCTCACTCCTCTTGCGTCTGAACAAACTAGTGCGACTCAGCTTAATCTTTCGCACAACAATCACAACATGCTAAATCCGAACACAAAAAAACTTTTCCCTCTATGCATGCACAGTATAATCTGCCAGTTTCACCAATCCAAAGCCCAGTCTAGGAAGGATCTACTGCAATCCGATACTAGAGTAACAGATCTAAACAAATCGAGACCATGAAAAGCAAGAACTGGACAAGAACAACAAGAAATGGGGACGACCGGGCAAGCATCAATCCGAATGCTATCCTAACGAAAACCCTAGCAGATCTAATGTGCAAGTCATCGCAAATGCCCGAGAATGACATGTTCTGCCAGAACGGGTACGAAGGTGAGAAGGAGAGGTCCTTACCGCCATTGTTCCGGCCGAGGACGAGCTCGAGGTCGCGGGCGAAGTCGAGATGCCGATGAAGACTGCGGAGCAGATTGCGGCCGATGTCGCGGTGCTGCTCGCCGAAGTCTCCTCCTCCAGTACCAGTGCTCCTCGGTGCGGCGGTCCAGCGGATTGGTCGGCGGGAGGGGAACCGTCGGGTGATGTGATAGTTTGGGGGAGGTGAGAGTGCGGTCGCGAGTGAGAGGAAGGAGAGAGGAGCGGTGAGGCTAATTATGGCGCGTGTCCCAGAAGGGACGTGCGTTTCCGCCTCCCTTCCCCACACGTGCAGCCTTCTGGCCGCAACGGGCCTGGCCCCGGAAAACTGCCATTCCGGGCGTTCCTCCAGAGTCTGTCCCAGGGATGCTTTGAGAATCGTGCGTTGCAACAACGCGGCTCGGCCCAGGCATCCAAACGAGCCGAAAATTGCTGGCCCCATGCGAGTCAAGGAGCATGCAGCCTACCAAACACGCGCTTAGTATCTTTTTCCTTGATTATAAGGGTGGTTTCGTGAGGACGTATATGCGTGTCCGTTCGGTGTAGTCCGCTCAGGGTTGTCCGTCCATGATGGGATTATTATTGCCACTTTGCCAGGGCTTCGACCATCTCTAGGCATTTTGTCATCTAACTTTTTCACATTAATTACCTAGAGAACTTTCTGCTGGCACCCTGTATTTGTTTGCATGTAGTCTGTTTCTTCCTTCTATATAGATAGGTAGATGAAATCCGCTTTCTCACCGGTAAAGATCTCCATTAGGCAAGGACTTTCAAGAGAAACTTTTTGCTTCCTTTGCTAGAACTCGTGAGAGAATTACTACAGCATAACGCACAAGGGGTTCCGATTTTTGTGATGCAAGTCAGAGCAGTTCACCCTGGGTATGTGAGGCATCAGAAATGCACTAGTTGCTGAGCTGAAGCATCAGACACAAGAGGTTCCGATTACTGTGAGGTGAATCAAGGCAAGAAGGGATCAATATTTTTCCCACACCGCTATGTCTGAGACAGGGACGGAGCCAGAAAATTGATATAAGAGGGGCCAACTACATGTAAAAATTCTTGGAGAGGCCTATATAGCTAAATTTAGGTAAAATTGCAGGTCAAATCATCATATTAAAAAGGGTATTTTCAGAAAAATTTCAATCATGAGGGGGCCATGGCCCCAGCCAGCCCCCTGCTGGCTCCGTCCCTGGTCTGAGAAGCAGGCCATGACGTTGTCATTAGGAGCCGTAAGCAGCACGTTTAGCACTGGAGAACACCATGAGGGGCATAAAGAACCTTATTCTTTCACTGTGGCTGCACAGCTAACTCGATAGCAGTGATCAAAATGCACTAGTTGTAAAAAAGTTGGTATAATGTATAAAACGCGTGATCCTACTAAAAGGTCCAACTTACATTCACTTTATCGTTAAACAACTGTCCGATTAAAATTACAGATCATAAGTTCACAATTTCATACTTAATGTTCTTTCTTGAATTAGCGCGAACTATATGCATCAACTAATAATAGCTACCACACGAGCACAAAAGCTCGCTCCATAAACATGAGTCCGTAAGAGTCTAGCATTTTCGATCCGTGCGGCCTAGGGGCCGGTGAAAAATACTAAGGCCGCCACCCAGACAGTCTTCCCTGGTCTCACATAACCGCCTATGTCGGTGGCGGATGTGATTACGCAATGTGAGCAGGGGTCCTCTGATCGTTCTTCAACCACTAAAGAAGAGGCTGGAGGCCCTATGTTGGTGTGGTTGTGTGTCACTTGTGTGATGGTTGAGTGCGCTAGTCAGGGCAGCGTTTTGGACAAAACAATTCTCCCCTCCGTTAGTATTAGAAAAATACCAAAATTGCTAATTCTTAGCTAGTTGAGAATGAAAATTTTCGATAAAAGAAATTTATTAATATCGTGAAGATATCAATTACATCTAGTCTCTGCTACAAAGTCCTAATAATAGTACAGATACACACAACAAAAAATAGAAGAAGCTATAGAATCCTTTCATCAACGGCACAAACACCACAATAACAACACCGGAAGTCTAACTTCTCCAAAAGCGAAGCCTCTAAGAAGGAAACAGTGCACATGCATCATCGTTGCCCGATCAAAGATCGTAAGGTTTCACCCTGAAGAAAGACCCCACTTTCAAAATAATGTCTTCAACAAAGCCAATGCACAACTAGTTAAGGTTAGACCATGGATTCTCGTCCTTAAAAGTAGGCCATTGAACTTTGCCACACTTGCAAGGGGCATTAAGACCCTAACCAGTAGCTCCTCGTGGTTTCATACTCTTATTTCGAAACTAGCTATAACAGATCTGTGTTCTTGCAGTTATCAATAAGTAAAGAGCTTGGGTATAGAGATAACCGAGGCACGCGGGAGACGATGATTTATCCCGAGTTCACACTCTTACAAGTGCTAATCTCCATTGGAGAGGTGCGGTGGCTTAGTGCTCCTGAAAACCATAAGAGGCCTCACTTTGAGGTGTGGTTGCTCGATGCACACCAACGCCACAAAGGCCTCACCCCAAGATGCGGCAGTCACACCACACACCGAGCGCCACAAAGGCCTCACCTTATTCTCCGGTGACCCTCGCCACAAAGTACGTCCTAGGTCACGGTTCCACTAAGGAATTTCCTTCGAGGCGAAAACCAGGCCTTACATAAAGCTTGGGGCACACATCCACAACTTAATTGGAGGCTCTCAAGAAATCACCACGAAGGCCTCAAATCCGTCTAGGGTTCCAAGAATTCAAGAGTAACAACTTTATTTCTTTCACTTCCACAAATCATCGTGGATAACTCAAACTGATGCACCAAATACAATGGCAAAAACAACACAAAGATGCTTAAGTCCTTCTCTCTAAAATTCAAACAAAGCTACAAAATCTATTGGGGGAATAAGACAGGAAGAATAAATAGGAAGAGGAACACCAAATTTCTCCAAGATCTAGATCTAGTGGATTCTCCTCACAAAGAGAGGAATTTGATTGGTCAAGATGAAGATCTAGATCTCCCCTCTTTTTCCTTCAAATAGGTGCAAGAATCATGGAGGGATTAGAGGGATAGGAAGCTTCTCAAGGTCAACAATGGAGTAGAGAGAGAGAGAGAGAGAGAGAGTGAGTAGAAGAAGAAGCAACCTGCCCAAGGAGGAAGAAGGGGGCCTTAAATACCACCTCTCAACGAAATATGGCCACTGGGGACCTCCCAGGCGCACATTTCATGCGAGCTCCTGGTGTCGCCGGATATTTGTGCTGGATAATTCATAGAGATAGAGGTATAGATTAAGTAGTAGAGATAGAGATAGAGAAACTATCAAGCAAATACTATTGTAGTTACTCACTTCCCAAAGGCCGTTGCTAATAGCATGTATAATTCCACATTTAAGTTGGAAAATGTTGGAAAAAAACCTTAAGAATATGTACGAAATCACTCGGAAAACTTTATAGCTTGCTTCACAGTTTGAGCAAATGCCACATTCAATTGGATACATGTAAGAAAAGAAATGAGAGGTTTCTATATAGAAAACTGTCCTCGTGCCAACCCAAAGTAGTAGCATACATTGAAATACCCGCAAAAAAGGAACATCTGCAAGATAAAAAAAAACTAATTAAAGCACAGACAAATGATAAGAAGACATGTGAACATCAATTTGGAAGAGATGATACAAGAACGAAGAATTCAACTTGGTCTTGGTATAAAAATTTGGAACGCTATAATTTCCCATTACAATTCAGCAAAGCGTAAACATAGTGGAATTCACAAAAAGCTTGCACTTCTATATTGTAAGCCAACCGCCCTCGTCGGTGACTCTATGCATTCCGAGAACAACCGCAAAGAGTGACTTCACGATGCATCCCATATATACCCATAAGGTCCCGATGATGTCTAAATCATTGACCTCCTGAATATTCTCCCTCCGCTGAGACGTAGCAAATTTCTTGTCATGGAGTATTATTTTAGTCTTCTCTTAATAAGATACATGAACCGTGCCATATATAGTGTGCCTCTTGAGTAGTTGAGTCCACATCAACCTAACCATCATGTGTGCTTGCAAAGTTTTCAGGAAATCTGTTTTCTCTTGGTTTGTCTTTTAGTTTCCACATTTATGTGTTCATATAACATGTTTTTCTATTAATGAAGTATGTGGTTGCTCTCAAAAAACAAAACCTATCATGTCGCAAAGTGCAGACGCCGGACGTCATCATCCTTTTAGGAAAAAATTAAAGAAGAGTGTGAGCCCTTTGTTTCAACGTGTTGGGCTTCTGGTGTGCACTTGCTGCGTGGGCCGTAGCGGTCACGGGCGGGGAAAAAATGAGCGGGAAATGGCACAGATCTCACGTCGCTCCCGAGAACTCCACTCGCCAACGAAAATTTCCCGCCTCCTGCGTAGACCCATCCCAAACAAATCAGCAAATCCGAGTACCAAATCGAAAAATCACCCACCCCTCGGCCCTCTTCAGCCATTCGAAGCCAGGTTCGGAGGTTCCTCATTCGGACCCTATTGCCGCAGATCCGAGCGCCTAGCCCCGCCCGCCGATGGATACCGTCGGCGCCGGCGTCGGATCGTGGGACACGGAGCTCGCGTGGCACCTCCTCACCGTGCTCCTCCGCATCGGCCGCCCCGCCGCCGCCACCGAGCTCGCCGCCACCGTGGCGTCGACGGCGAGCTACGTGACGCCGCAGCTCGTCGAGCGGCTGTGCCTCGCCCCAAGGTCCCCGCTCCGCTCCTCCGACGGCGTGGTGACTGTTTCGGAGACGGCCGCCGTGGCGTTCCTGAGATTCATGGGATGCGATGTGCCGGCGCGGCCTGTGGCGGGATTGGGGGCCTCCGGTGCAGGTTGGTCTTGTTTGCGGCTCTGTAATGTACTGGGCAGGTGATGGGTTCCGTCGAGCTATTAGTCAGTGTTGCTGACCTCTGTTTTATGTCAATTTCGTGTAGATTCGGCAGAACAGCAGCAGCAGCAGCAGCTGATTGTGCAAACCTCTTCTTCAGTCGCTACTGGAGAGGTATGATTTTTCCTCCTGATTGGAAGAATTACTCAAGTTGCCGAAATATTAAGGGGCAGTGCGTGGATGAATGGCCAACCCATTCACTTCGATTGCCTGTGATTTGGGGTTGCTTATGACAGGTGAATCTACTGCTATAGTTTCTTATGCGATTTTTTTTTTTTTGAAAACACAGTACAACGCAGACGCTCACAAACACGCATGTACAAACACTCCTATGAACGCACGCACACTCTACCCCTATGAGCACCTCCGAGGGACTGAGCCACTGGCGCCTCGCTCACGTCACCTACCACCGAAAGCATAGCGCCGGTTAAATCCTGGAATAAATCCAGGTAAATACAAACACCATGTTAAGTCTAGGACTTGAACTTGGGTGGGCTGGTTCCACCACAAGGGACCTAACCACCAGAGCCAAGCTCTGTTTGCGTTTCTTATGCGACATTTGACTTGCTATGTATTTAAATTGTTTTTCTCTTACTACTATTCGCTTTTGTCCCAGTCTCCTACTCACACCAAAGAAGAACCTGTATTACATGAAATGAGAGAAACTTCATGTCAACCATCTCTGGACAAAAAAGTTGAGCCGGCAGCATTGCCATTAGAAGTGACGAGCTACGATGGTGTTAACAATAGCAACTTGAACATTATTGCTGAAAATGTGGAAATCACTGATCAGAATGGCAATGAGCAGCCACATAATGAAGTGAGTACGGATTTTCCAAAGGAGCAGGATAAAAAGATTGTGAAGCGCAAGAAAAAGGATGCAGTACCCAACGAAGATAAAGATCAAGTTGCAGAAACTGCTCAAAAGGTGGCCAAAAAAGTTGACCTGGCAGCATTGCCATTAGATAAAAAGAATGTAAAGAATAAGGAGAAGCACAAGAAAAATGAAGCACTACCCAAAGAAGATAAGAATCAAGTTGCAGAAACTGCTCAAAAGGTGATTTTTCTCCAAGTTACTAATTTTTAGCCCCTTTCTATTTAGGTATAGTTAAATGCACAGGCGTTGTCTGATAGCTATCAATATCGGTAGCCTTGTTTTGAAGAACAAATTAATAAAAGTTCTGTTGATCTACTGTGTTGCAGGGTCATTCAGAGCCAAACCCACTGCCTAGCTTCAAACATTTTGTTGTAGAAGAGGAAGTAGGGTCAGGTGAGAGTCACTATACATTTCTCTTGGAACTACGCTCTTAGTTTTGCTGAATGGTTAGTTGGTAACTAATGTGCCATATTTGATTATTTGCTCGGTAGGTTATGGTATTGTTTATAGGGCTCGAAGGAAAGAAGATGGACGTGTATTCGCCATAAAATGTATGGACATCATTCCACTTGTTTAGTTATTTTTTAGACATTTGTAAATGAAGTTCCATCAATGTATTCTGTTTTTCCGATAATCTGTTCATTATTCTAATTTTCTGTAATGTTTTTTTATGAGAAAGGATATAATGTGTATTTTATTCTAATGCCAGGCCCTCGTGGAAAAGCTCATTCACATGTTGACAATGAACGAAAGATGTTGGAACGATTTGGGTACTAAAAAACTGCCAGTCCTCCTAAATCCTTAAACAATATGACCTTTTTTCCCACAGTAAATATAAGACAGTAACATTGTTTTCCTTCTGCAGAGGCAAGAACTTTGTGATTAAATTTGAAGGCTGTTTTAGGAGTGGTGACCTGGATTGCTTTGTTCTACAACACATAAATCATGACAGACCGGAGGTTAACCATTTCTGCTTGCTCTGAATGTTACTTTTGCTATCAACTATAGACATGTGTTTATTTTTTGTTAAGAATTTCTCTTATCTCTGCAGAATCTGAAAAAAGAAATAGATTTGTTTGAGTTGCAGTGGTATGGGTATTGTCTGTTAAAAGCTCTTTCAAGCTTACATAAACAGGTTCAGTTTGATTCCATGTTAACTTAATTAACTATTGAGTTCTTATCACCAAGATTAACCCAGCTAATCCTGAGTATCTGATATTTCTGCTCCCAGGGAATAGTGCATAGAGATGTCAAACCTGGAAACTTCCTCTTCTCTCGTGACCAGACAAAGGGATATCTTATTGACTTCAACTTGGCAAATGTTAGTGCCTGTACTGGTCTCCCTTTTTTTTTGCGAAAGTGCTATCTCCCAACTTGATGCTTGCTTTTATTTAAATTGAAGATGTTTTCCTGTAGTATTAGATGCTAACTGTCTATTTTTTTTGCCATTGTGGTCTTCCCCCCCTGGATTTCTATGCAGGATCTTCACCAACAGTTATTGAGAAACAGTAAGTTCATCTTCTAATTTTTAATTCGTTGATGATTTGGTGCTTCCCTGGTTTATGCTTCAAAACAATGAATGTATTTTACAATATTTTCCTTTCTGCTACTGTACCTTGCAATTTGTGCACCCTGGAACATTTTAATCTTGATTGTGTAAAAAAGAATTGGGCGAAACATAATATATCTAGTAGCTAGTCCAAAATTTTAACTATTGTATATTGTGTCGCTGTATTTTTTTTGTTCAAAAAGCACTCTCCTGGCATTGATCCTTCATTTTCATTAGCTTGAACACCCAAATTATATGTGCAAGATTTATTTGTGGAAAACCGTTCCTTAGTATCCGAATGAAAGGTGTGATGAAAAGTTTTGCTCCATGCCACCTTTGCTAATCCTTGACAGAAATGACTGAACCAGTGTCAATAAAAGATTGAACCGTCGGTAAAGCCCTGTAGTATGTAGTCTCCAGTCCATGATTCTTTAGAGGTTTCTGTTCCTTTGGTAGGATTACATGGATGCTTGTTCAATGAATTTGGAACCCTTCAAATTACTTTATTTCTGTTCTTCTATGTCATGCATCACTGCAAATTGAGATTTCAGTTTGGTTGATCAGGTAAGTTGGAGGTAATTTCACGCGGGAAGGATATCACATCTCAATCTTCATTGAAGTCTGCTCTAGTGATTCATGACAATGAAGCAGCAGCTGGCTCAAAACAACCTCTTGGGTCCAAGAGGAAAAGATCAAATAAAATCCCTGTGTGCAGCGACCCTAGGGTTGATAATAAGAGTATGTATGGTAGCCAAGCTGCTGATGGATCTGGTGTAACCTCTGCCAAAGATGCTACAAGCACGAAAGCATCATTGGACAGGTTAAAGCAGCCCCTATACAAAGGGCAGAAAGAGCTAATGAACTTGAATGAGGTGCAAAGTCCAAACGAAAATACACCAGCAGCTCCAGTTTCCCAAAGGAAGAGGGTGGCTGCTCCTGTTGGTAGTGTGGATCAGAAGCTATTTCTACTCACACCAATGCCCCTGCGTTCTGGTGGTAGTGCTGTTGCCGGTTCTGGCGTGTTTAACAGCAAAGGTATGTTTTTTCCAGTAAACTGCATCAGACCTTATGTATTGAATCTGGCGACCTCAAAGTGTTCTAACTAATTGGTACTTGCAGGACATGGCAAACAGCGAAGAGAAGGTCCATGTGTCGGAACTAAAGGATTCCGAGCTCCAGAGGTTTGATGCTTTTTTATCTGTGGAAGTATTTCATTTGGTTTTAATGTGCCATATATTGAATTAATGTCTTTCCTTCAGGTTCTTCTAAGATCTTCTCATCAGGGTTGTAAAGTCGATGTCTGGTCTGCTGGTGTGACACTCCTGTATTTGATAACTGGCAAAACACCTTTTGGCGGAGACCCGGAACAGTGAGTTAACTACTGCATTTACAAAGTTTTTTGCTTCCCTGATTAGAGAGAGAACACTCTAAACTTGTGCATATGTTGAGCAAACAGGAACATGAAGGAAATAGTGAAGCTCAGAGGCAGCCAAGAATTATGGGAAGTAGCGAAATTGCACAACTGTGAATCTTCATACCCATCGGTAAGCAGGCTCACCGCTGACACATGACATCACCCTTTAAACAGATACCCGAGTCTCATCCTTAAATTGTCACCCTTTTGTTTTCCAGGAGTTATTCGAGGCCAAATTTCTACAGTCGGTGGATCTCAGGACATGGTGCGTTGCCAACGCCCGCAGGCCAGAGTTCCTCAAGCAGTTACCTGACTCGCTGTTCGATCTCGTGGACAAGTGCCTCGCAGTTAACCCGAGGTGCAGGATCACTTCGGAGGATGCTCTGTTGCACGAGTTCTTCACTCCATGCCATGAAAGCCTTAAGAGGCAGAAGAGTAAGGCTCTTAAGATTAGAGGGTTAGCTGGCTAAGGCGAGCAAGTCGTAGCGCTCGCCTTTGACATTTTGACTTGTTATAGCCTATCTAAGCTGATGCTGACAACCGAGTGCGTGCCAATAGCCTGCCTATTTACCCCCTCTTGTAAATGATGTACTTAGAGCATCTCTAGCAGAGCTCGTAAACTGAGCAAAATCGAATAATAACAGCCGATTTACGGGTTCAGTTTAGAAAATGTCGTAGATCAGTCATCGTAAACGAACCAAAACTGAAAAAAAGTTTTTCAGGACGAAACCGAAAACCTAACTCGACCTCTATTTGTAGGGGCTGAAAGAGCAAACTGAACACCAAACTCTATTCGTGGTGCGTTGAAATTTCAGATGAGACCAATTGTTTCTGCTGGTACAGTCGTTGGAATCTAGCCGAATTCGTGGCCGGTGTGGGGCGGCGTGAGCTTGTGGGAGGCGAGCTTGCAACGGCGTGGGGCGGCGAGGGGCGGGGCGAGCTCGTGGTGGCGCGGGGCTGCCTGGGACGGGGCCAGGCGAGCTCGTGGCGGTGCGAGACGAGTTCGTGGCGGGGCTGGTGCGAGCGGTTGGTGGGTGGCCGGCCGATGTGAGAGCTCAGGGAAGAAGAAGGGAAAAAAGGAAAAAGAGGAAAAAGAAAGAAAAGAAGAAAAAACTAAAGTGGATCTTTAGCTGTTTTACGGTTTTGGATTAAATGTTCTGTTCTGTGCCAGCAATTTTTCGATCTGTAAACACGAGTTCAGTGAATTGAACTCTAGTTTTTCAGTTCGCGTTTTTACGGGCTCTGCTAAAGATGCTCTTAGAAGTATAATGCAGTTGTGCTTATTATGTTCGGTTGTTCTGCAAAGGTCACATATCTATGTTCATGAGAACCTGTATGCATCGGTGTAATTAATTTTTTGTTCTTCTTTAAAAGGAACTGATACCAGTTAAATTATTAGAAGACGTTCTTAGTAACTTCTCAGCTGGTAGCCGCTTATTGTGGCGTACATTTTGTGTGGCAATACATGGTGCGTACGTGGTCTATCATCTGACCATAAGAACTTCTCCGGTTAGATGAGGAAGAGATAGACCTTGCCGGCCAACATCGCCTACTCGGTTTATGTATGCCCAATTGCACGGCCGTGTACCTAAAAACAATGAGTGAGCGGTCAGCTTCCTGCCTACGTGTTCAGCAACGCATTCGCAAATCCGCGTCACATAATCCTCTCATCCTCTTATCCAAGAATTACCAAACCTACACGGGACAACTTTGTCTAACGGTGTATACTAGTATATGCTAACGGTGCGGAGGGTCGACGGTGCGGAGGGCCGCAGCGGTTGGCAGCGGGCGGCCGAGAGTTGGGGTGGCGGGCGGCCGAGCGGCGGGGCGTTGGGCGGCTGTTGGCCATGTCGTGCCGGGCTGCGACCTGCAAGGTGCGGCGTGCTTTCGCCACTGGCGGAGCTTGGGTCCGTCTGGGCCCGATCTGGGCCGGGAGGGCCGCAGCCATTTGCGCCCTGCAAGGTGGCGGCGGCGTTTGCAGCGTGGTGCGGCGGAGGTGTCTGCGTGCTGGAGCTCCGAGAGCTCGCACCGGGTGTTGGCAGGCCCGATCTGGGCCGCCGCCGTCGCCCTTCATTGCGGATGCCGGCAGATGGTCGTCACCCTTGTCCTTGTTGGCCGCATGGGGAAGTGGTTGGTCGGCCCAGCAGCGCGTCGGGCTGTTGGGTGATGCTGGAGGGTGACCCCGAACCCCTCACTCGCCATGTCAAGCGTTCATCCCTCTTGGGCGGCGTCCCTTGCCGATGATGGTTCACGTCTATTCCGTTTCGATGGACTGCGGGGTCGGAGATAGGGCTGGGAGAAATCCTGCGCAGCTGCGGACGACGGCGACGCCCGCGGGCGTCGTCACCTTCTTGAAGGCGTCGTCGAGTCCCTTTTCACCCAACCCATCCCGGGCACTAGGGGAAACCCTTGATCCAGTTGTTGGATCAGGCATCGGTGGCGCTTCGGTGTCATTTCCTCGTTGGGGGCACTGCTGAGGTTGTCCCAGGAGTCCCAGCACGGCGAAATTTTGTCAAAAAGGACCACCTGCCCGACTGAAATGTCAAAAAGGACCACCTCTCAACGGAAATGGCAAAACTGCCATGGCGGCACGACGGCCAGCCGACGCGTGGCGCCTACCGCCGGAGCCGGTGGCGGCAGGGCCTGCCGCCGTCAGCCGTGGCGGCACGGCTCCCTCCCTCCGCCCGCCGTTAACGCCGACAGCGTCGCGTCGACCTGCCGCCTACACTGGTGGCGGCACGCTGAGCTGGCGCTCCTGCCGCCAGGACCGGTGGCGGCATGTGCTGTGGCCGACCGAATTTGACCGGCTCTGATTTCCGCGCTGACGGCGCTGCTTTCCACGCTAACGGCGCTGATTTCCAGGCAGACTGTGTCAGATTCGCCTTGTCCGTCTTCTGAGTCTATTTGGTCCGGTTTGAGTCTATTTGGCACTAGTTTTTGCACTTTCAGCTATGTTAGAGACTGTAGTTGTACAGAAAATTGATTGTATGATACAGAAACGTGACCACCGAAAGTGTGCAGCGCCGCATGCTTTATAACCAGCCGCTGCTTAGTGCATCGTTGCGAACACGCGCAGCTGCTCTTCTCTGTCTTCCCGTATGAGCTGAAAGAACACACTTAGTTGGTCTCCTCTCAGCCTCCTCTCTTGCTGATTAAGTGCACTGATTAAGTGCGTGATGCAATAGAAGGGAAAACAACAAGGTTAGTTCATTTGGATATTTGATTTTATTCGTACATGCATAATTTTTATGTTTCCATTTCTAGTAAGTAGACACACATCATTATATTAGCATAGCATGCATGTAAGGCACTGTAATATTTTTAGAAGCACGTAATTAAAGTTAGAAATGCAACATGATGGTGTGTAATGTAGTATTATTGTATATGTATGAGTGAAATTGAAATGCAGCATGACTATATGTAGTGTAGTATTATTGTAGTGTAGTATTATTGGACGTAACTACACGACGTATATGAGAAAATGGTCTAATTTTTCGAAGTAATGTGTGCGTATGTTAGGTTGATTTTATTCGTTGATGACCCTGTGTATTCTTCTTGGATTATTGGAAAACAAAAGAAACATGCACATGTTATAACTATATACCTTGTATTAGCATATTATGTACAGCGAGTGAGATTTTATGAAGGATGTAATTTAATTTGAAATAGAACAACACGTAGTGCAGCGTACTATTATTGCATGTATGACTGAAAATTAAAGAGATGGATAATTTGTTGAACTAATAACCGTATGTTAGGAACATGCTTTAACTCGCAAATTTTAATGTGTATTTTAGGTGGATTGAAATATGCACATGCTCTTTCACTGTTATTACTTGGATTATTGTGGCGCGTAAATTATTATTTGGAAGAATATCTATCTGCAAATTAAGGTATATATATGATGTCTTTTAATATTTTGTCTTGTGTATTTTTTTGCCGTATTATTTAGAAAAGGAAGGATTAATTATTTCCGTAAAGTCTTACCGCCATGTTAGAATAAGTGTTGTAATGAAATTATTAAAACAGTAATATGATTTAAGGTAGGATGTTACTAATATTATTTAAAAATCTGGTTGTGCGGTAGGTACGATGTAAAATTTGGTAGTGTACTATGGGGACGTTGTACGTGACGAATTCGGTGGGGTGGATTTCTCGAACTGCGACTCGATGGAAGTTGCAGTGATAGATATGGTCAATAGAGCATTTGCGGATGTAAGAAAAATCATCCGAGCCCCATTTGGTCAGGGGATGCGTGGACAGAGGATGACGGTTGAGGCTCTTATCATCGTAGAAGGGAATGGACCTCCCCGTTGGGGTTTGCGGGAGGTAAAAAATGATACAAATTGGCGTACGTACATGAGGTTTGCAAGCACACCTGGTGCTGCTATGTACGGACGGCCGATGGTGTATGTGAAGTTTATTTCAGCTACTGATGATGCTGGAAGCAGTAGGAGCGCTGCAGAAGAGCAGTTGTCCATCACCGCAGGTCCTAGCACCGGCCTGTCGGATCAGCTTGCCATCACCGCTGCTCGTAGCATCGACCCATCGGAGCAGATGCCTAGCCACCATAATGTTGACCCAGGATATTGGTCCGCGGTCGTCGACATCAGCGAACATGTGGAGGGATTGCCTGAGGCGTTGGATGATGATGCTCGTTCATCTTCGTCCGAATCCTCGTCGGATGAAGAAGGAGTAAGTCCTCCCCAGAGGGCGGTCCCAGGTCCAATGGACGCTGACTTCCTGCAGACCATGACCATAAGCAATGAATTTCGGTCTGTTTCAGGCCTAGGAGAGGATAGTCTGCTAGTTGGGCAAAGTTTCCCTGACAAGGACTCCGCTGACCAGGCAATAAAGAGGTATGCATTGAGCATATCTCGGGAGCACAGAGTGAAGCAGTCTGATCGAAGTCAGCTAAAAGTGATATGTGTCAAATTGAATGAGGGGTGCATGGGGAGAGTGATCGCTCGAAAGAGCTCTGGGGTATGTCAGCCCTGGCATATCTCAAAAATAGAACCACATAGTTGCGAGCAGGTGGGGGCTATGGCTAAGCACCGCAAAATATTTGTCACATATCTTGCAAGTGGCGGTGGAAAAAGACATCAATGTTAGTGTGAAGACGCTGCAAGAGACTGCAGAAGATCAGATTGGCTTCTCTGTCAGCTCCGGAAAGGCAAGGCGTGCCAAGGAAGACATTTTCCAGAGGCTATATGGCACATATGAGCAAGCATATGACCTAGCCCCCAGACTGCTCCATCAGATATCATCAAGTAACCCGGGGACTCATGTATTCAGGAGAGAACGTCCACACCCCAGGGAGCAAAATGAAGAAATACTAGACCGTTTATTCTGGGCATTCCCGCAGGCTATACAGGCATTTCAACACTGTCGTCCGGTGTTGTCAATAGATGGTACCTTCCTCACTAGAAAGTACAAGGGCACACTCCTGTTGGCGATCGCAGCAGATGCAAACAATCAGCTCCTTCCTATTGCATATGCATTGGTGGAGAGCGAGAACAAAGATAGCTGGTTCTGGTTCTTACGCTGCTTGAAGATTTCAGTTGTCGGAAATCGCCCCAATGTTTGCATCATCTCTGATCGCAACACGGGGCTATTGAGTGTGCTCGAATTTATGAAGGTGGCACAAGATCCAGAATGGGGGTGGCCCGATCTAGAGACAAGGTGGTGCATGCGGCATTTGGCAGCAAATTTTTACTCAAAGTTCAAGAACAAGGATTGGTTCAAGCTGTTCAAGAGAATGTGCATGCAGAAGACAGAAGATAAGATGAATGCAATTTGGAGTGGAATCAATGCCGAAATTGAGAAAGCTGCGTTGCCACAGAGAAGAGATCGGAGGGGCAATACCAGGACAGTTAATTTGTCTACGTGGATTGCCGAGAGTTGCCCCGATTTAAGCAAGTGGGCGCTTTCTCACGACTCTGGGGCACGGTACGACATAATGACCACCAACATGTCAGAGGTGTACAATGGTGTGCTGAAAGGTGTGCGCGCCCTCCCTATCACGGCGTTGATTACTGAAACTTGGAACCGGACTTTGTCGTACTTTGCAGACAGAGTCCAGGTTGCCAACGCTCGGGACGCACTGAACAAGCCATGGTCTGAAAAGATACAGCGACATCTCGACGAGAAAGCAAAAAAATCACAAAGCCATGGTTTCCGTCAAATTGACGCACTTAGGAATAAGTGGGAAATACATGTACGCGCCAAGTTTGTGAGAGGCCACCACAGAGGCTCAAGAAAGCATGCTGTCACCCTCGGAACTAGCTCGTGTGAGTGCAGTTGTAACAAGCCAAAACTTTTGGGATACCCTTGTAGTCATGTCCTCAAGGCTGCTTCAGCACAGAACATCAGCGTGCAGTCCTACATATCTCCGTACTTCAACACACTAGATTTTGATGTGCGCCTTGGCGCACGATCCCGTGGAATTCGCATCAGTTTAAAGTTTGTATAACAACGATGAAAATTAAGTGAAAAATATTAATACTTTCTTTTAGGTTTTACAAAATGAAGTGGATAAAATAAAATTAGGATAAAACAAACAAAATCACAAACGGAGTAGCGCACGCTTATATACATTCATGAAAATAGAGGAATATTTTGTGGCTTAACTTGACTCCGACCACCATAAACAGTTTGTAAAACACTATATCAAGCATCTGTAGAAATCAAATGAAAAAATTATCCGATAGGTGAAACACTTTGTAAATCTTCATTTAATACAAATGTCTTACAACAAACTAACTGTATAGTCAACAACCTATACACTGCTAACTGCTTGCTCGAAAGACCTGGTCTAGGACTTATCTCCAACAGAATGATGTATATGACGGATAGAATATTATCGTCATTTTGCTCTTGTTGGGTATACTGTTGCACAATGGTTTTGGAAGCTGCCTTGATCATGACTCTAGATGAAATCTCAACAACGTCCATGGCTTAAACCTGGTAAGGACAGGAGATCATATTAGCTAAGGGTAAAAGGTACCAGCCTTGCCTTGTACATAAAGAACATTTGTGCTTTCTTTTTTGTAGTACTTATGAGAAAGTAAATCATTTTTATGCATTCTGATTTAGTTCAAGTCAGCTGTAGCTATTAAAAGATGCTCACTCAAATCTTATTTTAGTTTAATAACAGATTTTATTTCACACGGTTCAGCAGAATATTTGGTAACTTGGGTTTCACGGTTTGCGTTAGCTTGTTTAAAAAAAAGTACAAACAAAACTTGAGTTAATGTATTGGTTCAGCTAAATGCTATTCCTAAAGAAATAACCTGCTAGTTAACCCATGTGGCTAAACCAGTCATACATATTATACTACTGAAAGTGAAGTATTACGTTGCTGTTCCAAACTACACATTTCAATAATAATGTGAATTGGTATGAATTGGTAACCTGGAGCTACAAGTACGAGTACAGTACATGACTTGTTAGTTCAGATGCCACACTAAAGACTTGACCGCTGCTACAAAACTACTATGAACCTGAGTAGCCTGAAGGTTTCATGGAACCAAGTTTAATAGTCAAAACTGAATATATATGTTATAGGACTCCTTTGAAAATCAGGTGTAAACTGGGTTGTGGTACTGAGGTACATCTACTACAGTGATTACTACAAGCCTTGGTTGATGAAAAGCAGGAAACCAAAAAAAGGTTCCTGAGTGCAACATTTAGTTGAGCATGTGTGGCAAAAAGGGAGTGTAATCTTACCTGATGAGAGAGTGTAATTAGAAGGAGATATTGTAATTGCATTTATTAATAATGATGTTTCTATTGGCAGAACCATAATTTCATGAATTGTCGTCTACTTTGAGCCACCAAAAGTCGTCTACAGGTATCCGGGGTCTCATTTTCTTCCTCCCTCACTCTCCCTTCTCGCGCTTTCCAAAGTTCTTTATCAATGTGGCCTTTTATTCTCAAAGAAAACAAATAACCTCAGTTTAACATTGTTACAGCCCCAGGAAAAATAATCTACTGCCTCCGTCTATAAAATGATGTCAGAGGTTTTTCCAAAATCAGATGTATCTATATACTGAAGTGTGCCTAGATACATCCGAATTTGGACAACTTTTGACATCATTTTATAGACAGAGGTAGTACAACAGGAGAATGGTAAGCTGCACGAAACAAGTAGCATAAACAGAAAGAAAGACAACATATGTATAAATAAAAGCAATGGATGTACCGCAAAATTTTAAGTGAGAGGCAATAATGAGAAGAAATCAGGAAAATAATTAAGCTCTCGGCCTAGCAACATGTATAGTATTAGTCAGCTATTTTCTTATTTCAACAAGCACACGGCAAGATAGGCGCATACTGAGCATTGAAAGTTCAAACTTCCTGAATAGGTGCTACTGTAGTGATGCGGTGCAGTCTGCCAAGAGACTCCATCAGAGCTGTGCCCCTCCCCCGATCTAACCCTCCCCCGGGTGGCGGCGCCCCGCCACTCCGGGGAGCCCTCCTCACCGGCCCTCACGCCCCCTCCAGCCCCTCCCTCCCCTCGCCGCCGGAGGTGTCGCCGGGCAAAGCCCGTGTGGCATGGCGGTGGCAGGGGCTTCATATGGTCGCGATCATGGGGGGTGGGGGCGGCGCTCCAGATCCCTTGTGGTGGTGGTGGTGCGCGGCGTCGGCGGCCGGAAGGCGAGGCGGCGGCGGTGGTGGCGTGGCCGGATCTTGGCTTGGGGCTTGGAGGCGGTCGTGCTGCTACGCCTTCTCCTCCGCGCGACGGGCTGCTCCGCCCGCATCACATGGGAGCCGGGGCGGCGGCCCCGGTCATGGCGGCGGCGACCTCCTCTCCGAAGGGGGACAACATCGTTGGGATCTGGGGTGGGGGATTTTGGGATCCCACTCAGATCTTCGACGGTGAAGATCCAGTCGACGGCGAGCTTTGCGTGACGGGGCAGCCGGTGAAAACCGTGCTTCGATCTCGGTCTTGGCGGATGATGGCGGCGTTGATTGGCGTCGTTACCTTGTCGAAGGCATCATCTTTGCTTTCCACGTCACTACACTCGGCGAGTTGGGGATGCGCGGCTGCCGGTGAAAACCGTGCTCCGACTCCGGTCTTGGCGGGCGATGGCGGCGTCACACGTGGTTACCTTCTTGAACTGTAGGGGCCTACACCATGGATTGTCATAGACCATGAAGGCTAACCAAAACATCAAAATGAGTTAACCTATAGGTCCATGAATAGAGCAGAGCAGTACCAGGCAGGAGAACACCAAGGCAGATCAGACGATTTGAGGTGCCATACAAACAGTAGGTAATAACAATCCTTATTTGTATGCTAAAGAATGAAAAAGCATCAGGCAATGCAACCCATCAAAACCATCAATGTCTGCAGCAGAGGTAGTCATAAATACAATATAGAAATTTATATTCTGAATTTTTTGCGGTTCATGTGGCACCATTTCTGAATGTTATATCTAAAACAACATGACAAGCCTACCCTTGCCAAACTCGGTTTGGTGATTTACACTATATATTTTGCAGGCACAAATGTAAAAATTGAACTAATATGCCAAACCTGGAAGATGCACCTTACCAGTAAAACGGAGAGAAATGCACGCTCCTTTCCAGTAAAAAAGAGATAAATACATGCTCCTTCCCAGAGCAGCAAAAATATGGTTAGAAATTCTCCAATGGTATCCAACAAAAACAGAAAATAATACACCCCATGTTATCTTTTCATCTCCAAAACTCCATTTGAAAGAATTTAATTAATCTACCTGCACTGTCACATCACTTATATATTTGAGAAAATTCAGAATCAAAACATTAACTCTATGCAACATCGTAAAAGATGACCCCTTTTCAAGCTTCATAGACTATATTTGTGTGCATCTGGGAAAAGCTCCAAATCTAAAATTGAAGTCTAAGCATGCTAACAGACTCAAAACCAAGAAAATACCCCAGGAACCATTTATATACAAAAAGAAGCTAAAACCCAGAATATTTTATCAGTATTGTTCCCAATATTTTTAAAATGTAACATATTGATCGCTTTAGAGCATGAATGACAAATAATATGCATTAACCAAGGGTGATGGTCTTGTTCATAAGCGCTAAAATGCGATATGTTTGCTTTCTGATGTCTATGTTAACCCTGGGTTTTAAAAAATGGCATGAAAATCGAACATATATTATAGAAACCAAGTATCAAAAGCACATCGCTGAACTGGACTGCGCCAAGGTTGCAGCGGCACTACGATCACGGCACTGCGATCACGGTTGTTGGACAGATCGGTTCAGTGGGCTACGTATGAAGAGGCCAACCAAGTATCAAAGGCACATCGTTGAACTGGACTGCGCCAAGGTTGCAGCGGCACTACGATCACGGCACTGCGATCACGGTTGTTGGACAGATTGGTTCAGTGGGCTACGTATGAAGAGGCCAAATCCTTGCTGAAATCTTTTACTGATTTCTATTGTTTATGCTGAAAAAGTGAGCAATATACCGAGCAGATTGCCTTGCTAAATTAGCAAGATCAGCTGGCAACTGGTTAAATCTCCTGCCTGATGTAATAGAAGACCTTGTAACACAAGACTTTTCTCGACTTTTCTCGGGTGTTACCTCCATAATATGAGGCTCTCTTTCTCTCAAAAAAGTATCAAAAGCACATGGGACCTAAAATAATGTGTTTGTACTTATAAGAGACAAAGTGAGAGAGGGAGGAACCTTCAGGACCTCAACGAAGAGACCAAGGAGAGCAGGCAGCTATACTGTTGGTCTGCATCCTCTGCACTTGCCCTCACCCACGAACTGGGGATGAGCATATCGCATCATAGGCTAAGGCAAACACCGTTGCACCGCATGTCGTGCGTCCTGGGAGTAAGAGGAAAGGCCCCGGCTGCACCCTGATATGTGGTTCATCGGTGCAGCAGAGGTTGTTGCGCTGCTGGCTGGCGTCCTCCATGAGAATGAAGAAAATTAGTAGAAAATTTAAAATAGTACTAAGTGACCTGCATAATCAAGGGAAGATATCCATACCAAATATCATAAGAAAATTAGTAGGTTTTACATCGACACTACAATTTTAAGCCATTATTTATTGCAGCAAGTTTATATGCACTATCTACATCCTGAAATATAGCATGCCAAAACCTAAACATGGAGCCATGTGGCTTGATTTTCACGGGTTTTGATGTAAATAAACCAGCAAATATAGGCTACAAATGAAACTTCAAAGTTGCAAAACACCACACAAATTACCGAGTCCGTTTGTAGCATCATATCTCTGGATAGTGGAAGATGTTTTTCCCGAGGCCATGGATAAAAACTCCAGAAAGAAGAACACCTGCCAAAAAAATGGAAGAACAAAGCAACTATGTAAGCGGTAAGCCGAGCCAGAACCTAAAAAGGAATAGAACCAAGGCTTAACTTGTACGGTAGCTTTATAGTAATTACCTTAATTTCCTAATCAAATACTGTAAATAATTATATGAAGCAGGTAAATACCTCACGGTATCAAATAAGAAATGCTCTCTTTATCTATAAATAAGTAATACCGATACCTTACATGTTTAATATATCCAAGTTAACTTTCATAGCTAATGCAGAAACCCAATAGTCAATGGGTGACTCACTTAAACAACGAAAAAAATTTATAAACTTCAATACAAAGGGCAACATGTGCATACCACAAGATTCGTAAACAGAAATCTGCTTGGAGACTAACTAATCGATTTCTAGGCAAATACATGTACCTAATTACCTCGATACTAAACAGAATACAGAATTAAACATCGATAAAGGGAAAAGGGTTGAATCCTACCACTAAAGCAGTCGGACCGGAGTAGCTGCCACCCAAGGCTGCAGTCGCCAACACGATGATGACCTACAAAAAAGATACATGACAAGAAAATAAGCACGTACACAGCAAGACAGAAGAAGAGATCCGAAAGAGAGGCAAATGGGAACACAATACATTATAAGAAGGAAAAAATAAATAGTAAGATACATATCCACCAAAACAGCATCCACCGTAACAGCAACGTCTCCAAAGACGAACATGAGGGGATTAGCTGTCTTGTTCAAAGAATTCTAGTGTCAACATTTTCAGAATAATACTGACATTGATATGCTCAATTCTACATGTATATTCCTACTCAATTTTATGTATTGTTTAAACAATACTCAGGGCAGTTAGATTTGAGAGAATATTTTGGATGCAGGGGCATTTGGAAAGACGACTAAGCCATTTCCTCTCTTTGGGGTCAAGACGTCAAGCTTACTTGCTTCCTGACTAAGAAAAAAAGGTATGCAAATGAATGGTTCTGGAAAGAGAATACAACCATGAATGGTAATGTGTTATCTAAAATAAAAAAAATGGATAAATCTAACATAATCAAAGTCCCCAAACTTGAAAGAAAAGAATGGCACAAGTGAATACCGCTTTAATCGGCTGTTGGCTGGATTTATCTTAAATGGCAGATCTTTTCTTTTGACCTACAAACTAACAAGCAACAAGGAGAAGACCTGCAACAATGCAAACTGAAATAAAATACAGAGGTCCACCAAGTAGTAACTCAGAATGCTAACAGCTATGAAAGTAAAATGATAGACATAATCACATAACACAATGTAAATTAAATGGTAAAAAGAACATTCATGAATTTATTTCTTCTTTAGCAAAAATTCGCTAATAAATATGATTTAAGAAGATCAATTATCTATTAGGAACTATCACATGGGAGAAGATGAAGTAAACATAACTAAGCTATTTATAAAAAGAGAATACCAGGTAGGGATCCTTAGAAATATACCCTGATCTAAAATACATTATTTTTCCTACATATTCATACATCCTTCCCTTTACCATGATAGTAGACAATCATCTCGAGCAAACGTATAACGCCAAACGATATGCATACATGCAAAATAGAATATGAATTCAAAATCATATAGCAGATAGCATGATCTGACAATCTTCCAATATTATTCACATCAGCAGCTTACTGAAGGTCTTATGTGTTACATACATAGATAATGGCCCATTAGAAATAAGATCATGGTATCGACTACCAAACTGTGATCGACACAAATGGTGAATGCACCCAATAAAAATGTAAATAGTGAGCATGCTACTGTACTGAACATCAACATACATTCTACTGAAGGTTCTAAAGAGACTACTGAAAATGCAGAGAGAAAAAGATTGGACATTAAGGCAGTAGCATGTTGAGTCACGAAGGTGTTACTTCCAGTAACCGTACTCATGATGCATTGAAAAAAAAAGTGGGGATCAAAAGAGCTGACATGCAATGTATGATCTTTGGTGCTTGTCATTGATGAGCCAAAGAGCACCTTCAATTGCTGGAAGATGTTTCCTCGGAAGCAACCACAATATTTACCAACTTCAGATCACAACTGCACAAACCGTAAGAACCGTAGACAGACACCTGCAATTGGCCATCATGAACAAATATAGACCAGAGACCAACTATAAAATCATGAAGGCGAAATTAGCTATCTAATTACTGAGTTTCACCTTGAATTTTTTTCCATTTCAAATCAATCAGCACCATTCAATTCCTCAATATGTATGTACACGTACAGCTGCTCCCAGATTTCCTCTTAGTAATGGAGGCTGAATGTGACGGGGGCAAGAGGCGTAACAGTTTTAGCCAATTTACCTCGCTTCAAGCACTTGGACACCCAAACGCTCCCAGATTCTCAGCTAACACTCAGCTACTTTACTGATCTGGACTTCCTAGCACGCACGGACTGCAAATCCTAATCAGACACCTAGCTACAGTTAAATCGAAACAAGTAAACACGATCAGATTGATTCATTTTACGGAGAGGAGAGGCAAACCTCACCGGACGGGCAGGGCCAGACGTGTTCTCAGCGAGGTCGTCGGAGGAGCCCGCCAGGACGGAGAGCGTCGAAGTACTGTCGCAGCGGACCAGCCTCGTGGACGACGCCGGGAAGGAGGGTTCCCCTGGATGGATGGCGATAGCAGCCATAGCCCCCCATGGCCTGCATCACCGCCGATGCATCCTGGGGCCGGCTTGCCGGAGTGCAGCGGCAACTGACCTCGGCCACACGCGCGACGCAGGTATGCAAGATTGACGGAGCCGCACGCGATGTGCGCGCACGCGTGCACCGGCGAACAAGCCTGCCGCTCCGCGGTGAATCATATGCGACCGGCGCCATCTCCGTCGTCGCGGGAGCAGCGGACGGAACAGAGGAGCTTGAGATGGTGGTGGTGTGCAGGAAAGGGGACGGGGAAGGGCGCTCGCGAGCGGATTGGGAGGAGGATTCTGCGGGCTGATTGGGGGACAGAGGATTGGGAGAGCGGCTAGGGTTTGCCTCGCTGTGGGATGCCCCAAGGCCGGCTCTGCTTCCGCTCTGCCATGGCGTCGGGATCACGAGAGGCGGCGTTCGCGCTCAAATCCATCGCTGCTCCCAGCCGAACCGGACATGGCAACGATGGGAGATGGACCAGAGGAGGGAGAGGCGGCAAAGCCAAGGGGATTAGTGGCGGGAGGACGCCCGGCGGCGGGGGAGAAGAGGAAAATGCCAGAGGCGGCTGTGAGAGACAAGAATAGGGTTTGCTCCCGATATTTCTCCCTAGCTGAGCCAATAACAAGATGCCATGTGTCCCAATCGGTGGAGACGAAATGAGACGCACGACCAGCCCTTCCGCGACGCGCAGCTGTCGTGGATGCGCTGCGAGTCCCCCTATGGGTAGCATCGTTTATACCTTTAGACTAGATTTAGATGTGCGCCTTGGCGCACGACCCCGTAGAGCTCATGCCAATATTTGTTTTATAACGATGGTAAAAATAGCTGCCAATATGATAACACATTTCTTATATTATACTCGGTGTAATTAACATAAGAAGCTGCATAAATTCTGAAGCTCATCCTCGTTCTTTGTGTTTTCCATCGAATTTTTCGCCTTTACACCTCTGGGCCTTCCATCCAGGACCCAAGCAGCCTAACCAAGAAATAGAAACTGCAAATAGCTGAAACAAAATCGAGTCAGAGTTTACTACTGTGCCATGTGATGCAATCATACGAATAGCTGATACATAAAGAGACATGATATTTGAACACTGAAATCTTCAATTTTGAAATCCGATGGGATAGAGAAGGAACATATTGAAACGATTTCAATTATTATATGAAATATGCTAGTGAAAAGCCTCAAAAGGTTCAGATTAAGCATATGTTTGTTTGCAGCTACGATATTTACGATGTGTGTCCTTACACATACATGCCATCTTGTGTTCTCATGATCTCACCAGAAACCAGTCTGAACAAACATGAGCAGCGCCACCGGCAGTACAGTCTATAGAACGCAAAAATCAGCAGGTTATGGATTTTGAGGTGTGCCCCGTGTTCCTCAAGTTTCATCTTGATAATCATTTTGTAAAATACCATAACTAATATATAGTGTAGAACAATCGACAAAAATGTCGAAACGAAAAGATAATATACAATATTGTATACAATGCAAGAGTGCACAACAATATATATATATAAATGTTCAAGACATGGATGGTTTGGAACGAATTTTCTCAAGTTAGGAGCATGAAGGACTAAGTACAAAAGGAGAAGGATATTCAAGAGGCAAGGTACGTGGCTTGGCGTGCAGTACTGGTCTTTCGCACTAATGATCATTAATAAGATGTGAAAAACGCTATGTTAGAATTTATATAAATCAATGATAAAACGCTATTTCAGAATCCTCCTATTATTCTTGATAAGCTGGTTAGTGTGACTATGAAAGGAGTAGCATTGCATGATTTTAAATAGAAGCAATCAAAGCTGAGTAAACAAAAGTGCTAAGTAGATATGGCAGAAACACGAAAATAGAGTACACATAGTGTGTGGCAATTCATAAACATGAATCAACCAAAATTCACTTAGGCTGTTTTCATTGTAGTAGGATGTATCTAAGGGTGATAAGTGCAATTCCCCTGACAAAATATAGGGCGCAAAAGCAGCATTTGAAGGCTTGTCGACACATCATTTAGCAAACATAACTAAAAGTGTCTAATGGATAATCGAATCGTGCCATTAGGTACTGTCTAGGTAGGTCTACATGATATAGGAGATCTATATGATATAGAACAACATGTAGATGTTGGGAATAATCAACATGAAAGCAGGAGGAAAACATTGAAATTGTAGCATTTCGCACTCAAATTCTGCAACATCAATCTATTCTCACATAATCATTCAAGTAAAAATATTTGGCCATTTTACTGATCTAAATAGTAAATGACTTAGCTACTGATTTATTACTATAAACACATGCATAAGAAACAAATGGTTATAGCCAACAGTGCTACAAAACCGCAACTTTCCCCGGTTATTATCCTACTCAAAAGTTGGAACAAGCTGACGACAATATTCTGCACATGTCAAAGTAAAGTAGCAACAATATTAATCGTGTCAGACAAGAATATTTAGTAATGGTATACTGTTAATACACCTCCACTGAATTTTCAGTAATGTCCTACAGCAAACTAAAGTCAGGAAGCATAGGTTCTTTTTTCGAGAAAACGCAATGACATTGCTTTTATTTTCATTGCGGTTCTAAAGTCAGGAAGCATAGGTTCTAGCTCTAACACTGCAGCCAAGTAACTATTATCTCTCTCAGTTGATTAATTCCTCCACCTAAGTAGTAACTATACACAAGCATGGTACCGTGTCTGACTACACAGAGAGAGAGGCCTGGAGCTAGTTGGCATTGCTAGAGGACGACAATCTCCGGCCATGCTGCCGCTGGAGCAGACGATGGCATCAGAGCAGAGTGGAGTCTGTCAGAGCGGGGGTGGATGGACCTACCGGTGCTCTTTAATTTTTCAGTGGCCGTTGCCAGTTCTCGCGCTCTCCCTTTCCCGCGGCAGCAATGGTAAGAGATCGGCGGACCTGCACGGCAGCCCGCACAAGTTAATTGACAAATATTATGATCCAAAGATAGGTCAACGCAATATCTGAATGCTAAAGAATTGTTTGCTTAAACCATGCTTACCTTGCATGAACCGCAGAAGTTCCATTATGCTCGAAGAATCTTTGGTACCGAAGTGAAGGACACATTGTTGTCGTCCTGTAAAAGGTTTCTAGTTTCATTCATGAGAATATAAAATCAATGACATATCGCCCGATGGCCTTGAATCTTTTAAAGATGAGATAACAAACAGTCACAGCACCCTTGCGAGCAACCACTATTTACTAATGTGCCTTAACAGAATGAACACCAGAATAAAGGTCCAGCACAACAGTGTAACCCAAGTTAGTACGGCTGTGTGTTAATCAAGACATCGCCAAAATTCCAAAACTTGC
Source organism: Lolium perenne (assembly GCF_019359855.2). Taxonomy (NCBI): domain Eukaryota; kingdom Viridiplantae; phylum Streptophyta; class Magnoliopsida; order Poales; family Poaceae; genus Lolium; species Lolium perenne. Next base: position 50,813,943 of record NC_067244.2, read on the forward strand.
ACCGATGAGGACAACGTCCAAAATAAAAAAAGGCCCAAAGTATCAATAGAAATCGCAAAAACAGAAGAGCCCAATTCAGTTGCAGTGTAAATTCAATTGCGAGACCCATTTTTTATAGGCTTCTTACTTTTTAAGTGCGACAATAAGCAAAACGCTCTAGCTTAGAGCCAGAGAAAGACTCAAAGCTAAACCCCCAAAAATAAGGATCCGCGACGATTCAGCAGCTCTAACAACCTTTGCAACAATTCTTGCTATGTGCAACCTATGGGGAGATTTCACCGCTCCACCACAATGATGTGCCTTGGGGACAAATATGATGCCCTCCAAATTACTCTGCTCACATATTTAATCATAACTAACAGCAACATCTGCTTACTTGTTTGGGGATGCTGAAGTACCGGTATTGTCGTGAATCATTGTGAACTCCTGTCAAGAGTGCATCAACGGTTTAGTCAGTAGCCGTAGCCCAAATAGCCCCAGGCAATTTCAACAAAAACGAAATGTTGCTGACCCCATATGCAAAGCAATGATAGAAAGAGAGGATAATAAATATAAAAGGAGAAGCAAAGAAATTTAAAGAAGCTAGCTCGCCTGCGTCATTACGATCTGCGCTGCTACGTGCTATGCTCCATTGGCTAGGAGAGAATAAGCGGAGGAGGCCAGCAGAACTGAGGCACGCTCCATGCAAATTAGCATCTGCATCAACCAGAAGGTCTCACGCTCATATAGTGAAGGGAAAAAATACTATCGGGAACTACCAGGTAGAAAAAATCAAATATACACATTGATTCAGCTTCCAATCTATCACATCTCAAACGTTCATTTGGAGCTAAATTCAGAGAAAAACTAATATACATAGTAATTTAATGCAAGACAGAATCACAAAACAGCTGGATTAGCTACCGATTTAGATATTATATGATATTCATTCAAAAAACCACTCCTATTTTATCTCTACACTGAAGCAGTGCAAAGTGCGCTCACCTCAGATAATACTGCACATACTTTCAGAGGATAAAAACATAGCACATGAAGCTGCAACATAACCTTCCTTGCCGCAAAAAAAACCCGACTGTGGTACCTCTTCAATTGCTGACAGGTACATTTGCTTGTATAGACAAATCCTCAACCACCTCAAAAGACAATGGGTGTTAGGAGCTAAATTCACAGAAAAACTAATAGAGTAATTCAATGCAAGACAGAATCATAAAACAGCTGGAGTAGCTACCAATTTAGATATTACATGATATACATTCAGAAAACCAATCCTGTCTTATCTCTACACTGAAGTAGTGCAATGTGCGCTCACCACTGATAATACTGCATATACTTTCAGAGGATAAAAAAATAGCACATGAAGCTGCAAGATAACCTTCCTGATTTACTTCAGCAATAATTTCAGGCGTTTATGCTCTGAAGACTTCAATGTTCAAATGCTTCACCTCCTATATCAATCTGTGTTCAAGTAAAACACCTGTTAAAGCAGTAGTTCAGTCATGTAAAAGGATAAGGAACTACTTCAAAATAGATTTAAAGCAGTAGTTCAGTCATGTAAAAAAGGATAAGGAACCAATATATTTTATTCTTATATGCTGGATTTTTTTTTTTTTTGGATCTCCTGGATCTGGGACTCAATGTGTTACGACTAAGCAAGTGAAAAACACACATGACCGTTCATAATGGAAGCAAAGAAGAAATGGAAAAAAAACATCCACATAAGTTGCACGATTGTGCTGCAACAGGAGACAATTTTCTGCCCGCCTTGTTAGCATACTTCAATGAAATTTACTTAACTACTAAAATCTAATTTTCTAACATAATTCTTAGCATTCTACCTGTACATATAATACAGTGCCATGCTTGTCATGCACACTTTCAAAACTAAAGTAATTACATGAGTTTCGAAAAGTTACCTCTGACCATATGAATTAACTATTATAGGGTTATCAGTTTTGGGTTTTTGACAAAGATCAACAATCAACGGTCAAATGCAGCTCACATGTCCATCTCATGGGATTGCTGGAGAGTCCAGCCATCGGGTTTATGCGCTGATGGTATGAACCAATCAGCCTCAGAGCATGCTGATGTTCAACATCATACTTGAACAACACCTCCTACCCCTTTAACGCCAACAGACTTGCCGACCTATGCATCTCAACACCTGCAGCACAAGTATACCCCAAATGAAAACATGAGCAAACCATTAGTTAATCACAAGTACAACTGAACTTACTGCTGACTGTGGCACATTGCAAAAAAAGGAGTATGAATATCGCACTGATAAACTATTTGAAAACTGTTATACTGACGTTTCATGAAAATCTATTATGGATAAGCGGCGATTGAGGAAACACATAGGGCTTACTTGTTCCATGATAAACAGATTATAGGCAACAGATTATTACCTAGCGGGAGATGGGGTTGAGTTGCCAAAATAACAATGTGATATACTACATATCCATGATAAAATTTATTCCTGTTGTGTAGTATAAACAATACCTGGGGCTCGAGGGAACCAACTGATAGGTGCTGGAGATTTTTTATCTGCACGCGGCATGGAATGTTGCCGCTGACCATTGCAATACTGCACAAGTGAGCACAATCACGTGTGCGCCTGAAATTAACGGGAAACACAAACATTAGCCTAAAATTATTTGTGGATATGCTCTACTGGAATGTGCATCATGTCCACCAGTGAAATGAAAGGTACCCAAGCCTATCCTATGTTTGGCCACAATCTGAAAACCTTCTTTGCGAATAAATTTGAAAACTTGATTAACTTGCAAATTTAATTGATGCACGTTGAAAGAAGAAATACTCCATATTCAGTTATATGCGAAGATGCAAAGGAAGTTGGGAAAAGTAAATCTCGCATTTCCTATTAGCAGTAACATTCCAAAGCATTAAATTCATAACCTTCTGTTGATCTATAGAACTTGTATAGGCTACTACATAATTGACTGCTAAAACACTGTTGCTCACCTAAAGAACACCACAAAGAAGAAACAATTAGATTCCAAAACATGTTAGACCACAGAAGCACCACATATGCATGTCGCTGAATCTGCACTTCTTATATAACAATAAAAACTATTCTAGCAATATTCTAGAGCAATTTTGTAGTACACCGTCGACCCCCAAAGGGGAAAATAAGATCCTTTACATCAACAACTAACTTTTCATTCGATAATAAAAGTGCTTCATTACAGAGAAATAAATAACATTTAAGAAGAAAATCAAAAGAGGGATAAAATAAGTAAAAAAATGCTCAGTTAGGAATAATGTTCACCTCACACTTGTATTTGTCAGTTCGTCTTCCTCCATGCTCAAAGATAATTAGAAAGCTCGGCACTGAAAAAGAAGACAATAATTCGGCGATATTAGGAATTGCATACCAAATAAACAAGCGGCATTGCAGCGGTCATCTAAGAGGAAATCTAGAAAAGAAAGATAAATCACCTCAAGTGTCGATGCCATCATGCCAAATATCAACTTCAAGTCACGTATCTTCTCTGCTACCTGCCCATAATATAGAGTCAAATTAGACCAAGCAAGCCAACAACTTGAGCATGTGCTAACCAAAACAATCATAGAGCCATGGACCTAGATAATGGATCTAGCTAGCTAATCGATGTAGCCAAGAATCTGACCATGTGCTATGAAAAAAATCACACGGCAAGCTAATCTAGCCAAGAGCTTGAGCATGTGCTACCAAAAGAATCACATAGCCATGGATCTAGGTAATGAAGGTAGCTAGCAAATCCATCTAGCAAAAAAATCACACTACAAGCCACAGATCTAGATATGGAGCTAGCTAGCTAATCAATCTAGCAAAAAACCGGACAAGCAACGCAGGGAGCTGTGACTGGCCGCAGGCACCATGCGCTCTGCCGCCGCACGCGCCATGCTGCCCGATTGCCGTGACCACGAAAATAGAGACGAGGAACACTTGAAAAGAGAGGGTGTGAGATTATGTAGCTTGCCAAAATGAACCGTCGACGACCTGCAGTGCCGGTTCTGCTCCCTCGTGCTCGCGCCTCTACCGGCGGCGCCGCTCCCGCGCGCCCGCGACACGGCGGTGATCCTCCGTCGGTAGCCGTGGCGGCGCTGCTCCCGCGTGCTCGCGCTTCCACCGGCGGCGCCACCCTGCGCGCCCGCGAAACCACCGGCAGCGCCGCCTCCACCCGCGGCGCACACACCTGCTCCTCCCGCGGCGGCGGAGATGGAGCGTCGCCGGCGGAGAAGGTGCTGCTCCCGCGTCATCTTCCTCCTACCGGCAAGGAAGAGTGGGGAAGGAGATGGAGCGTCGCCGGCTGACACACACGTGAGGGAGAGGGACGGAGAGGAGGACGGCGAGGCGGCGGGGCGCGAGGCGGCGGCTCGAGGCGTGGCGGCGGGGGACGAGAAAGGGGCAGGAGCGGGGGTGGGGCGCGAGGCGGCGGCGGCGGCGGCGGCGGGAGCGCGGCAGGGGCTGGGCGCGGGGCGGGGGCGCGGTGCGGCTAGGGTTTTCTTTACCCTGGGAGCTCGTTTTTATACCAGGCCGCGCTGAAATGTCGAAAATACCCTGCGGGTTGAGATCCAGTGCCAGACGCCAATGCGCACCAACAGATATCCCAGCTTAGCGGGCCGACGTGCGGGGCCCGTAAAGGTGGGGCCCACATGCAGCCAGAGGCGGGTAACAATTGGCCATTGTATGGAGTTAGCTAGTGAGAGGAGTGCCCAGAATAAACGGCTGCGATTTCCCAGATGGGTTGATCCGACGGCTGAGAAGCTCAGATCGCTGTGAATCCCCCATGGGGGGGCAGCTATTATACGCGTTTATGCTCTGAAGACTTCAATGTTCAAATGCTTCACCTCCTATATCAATCTGTGTTCAAGTAAAACACCTGTTAAAGCAGTAGTTCAGTCATGTAAAAAAGGATAAGGAACTACTTCAAAATAGATTTAAAGCAGTAGTTCAGTCATGTAAAAAAGGATAAGGAACCAATATATTTTATTCTTATATGCTGGATTTTTTTTTTTTTTGGATCTCCTGGATCTGGGACTCAATGTGTTACGACTAAGCAAGTGAAAAACACACATGACCGTTCATAATGGAAGCAAAGAAGAAATGGAAAAAAAACATCCACATAAGTTGCACGATTGTGCTGCAACAGGAGACAATTTTCTGCCCGCCTTGTTAGCATACTTCAATGAAATTTACTTAACTACTAAAATCTAATTTTCTAACATAATTCTTAGCATTCTACCTGTACATATAATACAGTGCCATGCTTGTCATGCACACTTTCAAAACTAAAGTAATTACATGAGTTTCGAAAAGTTACCTCTGACCATATGAATTAACTATTATAGGGTTATCAGTTTTGGGTTTTTGACAAAGATCAACAATCAACGGTCAAATGCAGCTCACATGTCCATCTCATGGGATTGCTGGAGAGTCCAGCCATCGGGTTTATGCGCTGATGGTATGAACCAATCAGCCTCAGAGCATGCTGATGTTCAACATCATACTTGAACAACACCTCCTACCCCTTTAACGCCAACAGACTTGCCGACCTATGCATCTCAACACCTGCAGCACAAGTATACCCCAAATGAAAACATGAGCAAACCATTAGTTAATCACAAGTACAACTGAACTTACTGCTGACTGTGGCACATTGCAAAAAAAGGAGTATGAATATCGCACTGATAAACTATTTGAAAACTGTTATACTGACGTTTCATGAAAATCTATTATGGATAAGCGGCGATTGAGGAAACACATAGGGCTTACTTGTTCCATGATAAACAGATTATAGGCAACAGATTATTACCTAGCGGGGAGATGGGGTTGAGTTGCCAAAATAACAATGTGATATACTACATATCCATGATAAAATTTATTCCTGTTGTGTAGTATAAACAATACCTGGGGCTCGAGGGAACCAACTGATAGGTGCTGGAGATTTTTTATCTGCACGCGGCATGGAATGTTGCCGCTGACCATTGCAATACTGCATAAGTGAGCACAATCACGTGTGCGCCTGAAATTAACGGGAAACACAAACATTAGCCTAAAATTATTTGTGGATATGCTCTACTGGAATGTGCATCATGTCCACCAGTGAAATGAAAGGTACCCAAGCCTATCCTATGTTTGGCCACAATCTGAAAACCTTCTTTTGCGAATAAATTTGAAAACTTGATTAACTTGCAAATTTAATTGATGCACGTTGAAAGAAGAAATACTGCATATTCAGTTATATGCGAAGATGCAAAGGAAGTTGGGAAAAGTAAATCTCGCATTTCCTATTAGCAAGAATATTCCAAAGCATTAAATTCATAACCTTCTGTTGATCTATAGAACTTGTATAGGCTACTACATAATTGACTGCTAAAACACTGTTGCTCACCTAAAGAACACCACAAAGAAGAAACAATTAGATTCCAAAACATGTTAGACCACAGAAGCACCACATATGCATGTCGCTGAATCTGCACTTCTTATATAACAATAAAAACTATTCTAGCAATATTCTAGAGCAATTTTGTAGTACACCGTCGACCCCCAAAGGGGAAAATAAGATCCTTTACATCAACAACTAACTTTTCATTCGATAATAAAAGTGCTTCATTACAGAGAAATAAATAACATTTAAGAAGAAAATCAAAAGAGGGATAAAATAAGTAAAAAAATGCTCAGTTAGGAATAATGTTCACCTCACACTTGTATTTGTCAGTTCGTCTTCCTCCATGCTCAAAGATAATTAGAAAGCTCGGCACTGAAAAAGAAGACAATAATTCGGCGATATTAGGAATTGCATACCAAATAAACAAGCGGCATTGCAGCGGTCATCTAAGAGGAAATCTAGAAAAGAAAGATAAATCACCTCAAGTGTCGATGCCATCATGCCAAATATCAACTTCAAGTCACGTATCTTCTCTGCTACCTGCCCATAATATAGAGTCAAATTAGACCAAGCAAGCCAACAACTTGAGCATGTGCTAACCAAAACAATCATAGAGCCATGGACCTAGATAATGGATCTAGCTAGCTAATCGATGTAGCCAAGAATCTGACCATGTGCTATGAAAAAAATCACACGGCAAGCTAATCTAGCCAAGAGCTTGAGCATGTGCTACCAAAAGAATCACATAGCCATGGATCTAGGTAATGAAGGTAGCTAGCAAATCCATCTAGCAAAAAAATCACACTACAAGCCACAGATCTAGATATGGAGCTAGCTAGCTAATCAATCTAGCAAAAAACCGGACAAGCAACGCAGGGAGCTGTGGATCGGCCGCAGGCACCATGCGCTCTGCCGCCGCACGCGCCATGCTGCCCGATTGCCGTGACCACGAAAATAGAGACGAGGAACACTTGAAAAGAGAGGGTGTGAGATTATGTAGCTTGCCAAAATGAACCGTCGACGACCTGCAGTGCCGGTTCTGCTCCCTCGTGCTCGCGCCTCTACCGGCGGCGCCGCTCCCGCGCGCCCGCGACACGCGGTGATCCTCCGTCGGTAGCCGTGGCGGCGCTGCTCCCGCGTGCTCGCGCTTCCACCGGCGGCGCCACCCTGCGCGCCCGCGAAACCACCGGCAGCGCCGCCTCCACCCGCGGCGCACACACACTGCTCCTCCCGCGGCGGCGGAGATGGAGCGTCGCCGGCGGAGAAGGTGCTGCTCCCGCGTCATCTTCCTCCTACCGGCAAGGAAGAGTGGGGAAGGAGATGGAGCGTCGCCGGGCTGACACACACGTGAGGGAGAGGGACGGAGAGGAGGACGGCGAGGCGGCGGGGCGCGAGGCGGCGGCTCGAGGCGTGGCGGCGGGGACGAGAAAGGGGCAGGAGCGGGGGTGGGGGCGCGAGGCGGCGGCGGCGGCGGCGGGAGCGCGGCAGGGGCTGGGCGCGGGGCGGGGGCGCGGTGCGGCTAGGGTTTTCTTTACCCTGGGAGCTCGTTTTTATACCAGGCCGCACTGAAATGTCGAAAATACCCTGCGGGTTGAGATCCAGTGCCAGACGCCAATGCGCACCAACAGATATCCCAGTTGCAGCGGCTGACGTGCGGGGCCCGTAAAGGTGGGGCCCACATGCAGCCAGAGGCGGGTAACAATTGGCCATTGTATGGAGTTAGCTAGTGAGAGGAGTGCCCAGAATAAACGGCTGCGATTTCCCAGATGGGTTGATCCGACGGCTGAGAAGCTCAGATCGCTGTGAATCCCCCATGGGGGGGCAGCTATTATACCTTCCAATACAATCTACTGCACACATGGAATGGTGAGTTCTGGACATGGGGCATTGGGCAGTACTATAGGGATGTATGGCCGGATAAATCCACCATATGGGTTCCGGACCCGACGTTGAAGAGGACCGCGAAGGGTCAACGTCAATCTCGCCGTCATAGAAATGACATGGACCATAGTCAGTCGGGAGAACCACGCCGTTGTCGTCTTTGCAGATGTCCCGGTCATGCGCGAAGGGAATGCCCGTACCGTAGCAACAACAACCCAGCTTGATGTTAATTATAATAAGTTGTAGTCATGATTTGTTGTAATAAATTTATGATTATTTCTATTCATAATGTGATGTAATATATTTACAATAATTTGTGCGCATGATTTGTTGTAATAAATTTATGATTATTTCTATTCATAGTGTGATGTAATATATTTATAATAATTTGTGCGCATGATTTGCTGTAATAAATTTATAATTATTTCTATTCATAATGTGTTGTAATATATTTATAATAATTTCTATTCATATTTCTAACATATTTATAATTATTATGTGTACAGGTGATGACGTCGCACTTACCAGACCTTTTAGAGGCGTCGTTTGATGCCGATCACCGTTGTCACCAATGGTTGGACCTGAACGCCCACTTCGACCCCCCTCAGCCCTTCAGGCTACGCGGCATCAAAAATAGGCTCCATGTTCACGATCGTTATATGGATCACTTGCGGGCTCACGGACTTCTTTCATATTCCAAGCTTACATCAAGCAACGAGAGGTTTCTGTTGGACCCATCTCTTATGTCAGCCCTTGTTGATCGTTGGAGACCTGAGACCCACACTTTTCAGTTACGTTGTGGAGAGTTGACACCGACCCTAAAAGATGTGTCCATGATTACTGCTCTTCCTATCATTGGTAATCCAGTGGTCCCCCAAGCATATTCTAGTAATTGGCCACTACAGGTTGAAGCACGGCTTGGTGTTCCATTTCCTGTTAACACCCGCAGTGGGAACCGTCCTAGAGGTGTGCCTCTAAGCTGGATAGTCACACATTTTGCTAACTTACCTGCCAATGCAGATAATGTCACGCTGGCACGACATCTATTTGCATATGTGCTGTATCTCTTAGGTATAATGTTCCCTTCGTCACACGGTGACGTTGTTCTCCCCAGTTTGATTAAAATTGCCGAAGAGATAGTAGATGGCCCCTTACCTCCTAGGCCCATATGCAGCTTTGGTTCAGCCATGCTTGCTCATACATACAGGGGGTTATGTCATGCCACCCAGAAAAAATCTAAAGGCCACATACTTGCCGTCAGCTATGAGTTTCTTCAGCTATGGTCATGGGAGTACCTACCTGTTGGACGTCCCCACCTATCCAACATAATCCACCCATATGATTTTGGGCAGGCTATACATGGCCCTCTGACATTTGGATCTCGTTGGGTACATGCTAAAAAAATTGGTCAACAAATGTGGTGCACGGTTGTTACCCGGAATACCACCAGGAGTTTGAGGGGCTAGAGGATCACATGATCAGATGGAACCCATGGACGGATGATGTCGCTGTGTGGGGTGCTCAGCCACCTACAACTGATATGTATACAGGCTCCGACTTGTGGTTAACACGCTGCCACCTCCTCTTTCTTTGGATGGTTGAGACATATAACCCAGAGCGTGTTATGCGGCAGTTTGGGCTCTATCAGGTTGTTCCACCACCATTACCGAGGCGACTTGACGATCTAGTTCACACGTAAGTGCGCTCATTTCAATATAAAATGTATTGCATTTTATTTATGACTTACATCTTCCTAATTAAATATATCATTTGATTTCAGGCAAGATAATAAAGGTTTGAATTGTGTCGACTGGAGCAGTCGTAATAGACAGTGGATAGAGTTGTGGATTAATAATGCGGGCATCCGATGTAGTGCAAGAGCATAGGTACGTTTTGTATTAAATTATTTCGATTATTTTTATACATGTGCTAACGACAATTATTTCTTACATTGGTAGACCATATAGTGACGCCACATACGACCACTACAATCATTGGTATCGCAATAGCACAAGGATTTTGCTCACCGGTCCTCCACCAGAGAGGACGACAGATTCATTGGTTGTAAGGACTGAACGAACAGCAGCATACCATCGCGATACCTCGGTACTTGCAATTCTTTAAAAATATGAGTTTATTGCAATTGAAATAAATATCCACACCATTTTCTCATACTTTGAATTTTCTATTTTCAGATACAAGAATATAGGGAGATCGCTCGGTCTGCGTCGGATGCTTTGCGGCTACGAAACGTGAATACTCCTGAAGGAAAGTCCCTGATTAGGCGTATTTTTAATACGGCCATGAACGGGCTTAAAAGATTTGGTTGTGCTCGAGATGACGATGTTGTTACGCGAGAGTACGACATGCCAGATGCACCATCGTCTAGACCCAGTATGGCGCGTACGAGCAGTATGGCGCGTACGAGCAGTATGGTGCGTACGAGCAGTATGGCGCGTACGAGCCAACCTCCTACGCGGAATCCATCATATGCACGCGTCGATTCATCTCTACTTGACCGCTCACAATCAGCTCGCATGTCTCCGCCCCATGCCGCCACACAGGTATTATCAGATACATCTAAAATTATAAATGCGCGTACGTTCTTCTACAAGATTTTACAAAAAAATATTATCTTCTGCGCATTACAAATAGGAGGAGAATATATTCTCTACTAATCCGTTCGGGGAACGATTTTCATACACCCAAGGGGAGCCTTCAAACATCGACAACACCACTCGCGTATGTTCATATTTTATAAATAATCACTCATACAACATAAAATTACGCCTATTATTTACGAATATTTTCCATCCGCAGCAATCTTTTGAACCTGACTGGTCAGAGACGGAAGCTGGACTCGGCTACAATATGCCTCCTCCACAGGTTCCTTCAATTTTAATATATAATTTCTCCCATAAAAATATTCATGTCTATTACTTACAACTAATTTTTTTACGCAGCAATCTTTTGATCCTGCTTGGCCCAACATGATAGCTGGTTTCGGCCACAATATGGCCCCGCCACAGGGTACTGAGCATATGCAGGAAGAATACTATCCCGGAACTTCTAGTCAACCTGAGAATCAAGGGATATTTAATGAATTCTTTGGAGCTGACATTATAAGCACACAAGGCAGTTTAATTCCTCCGGCGACACAATCTCAACATGTATTACAAACTCCACCACAGAACTATGAGGCCCACACAGATGAGGAGCACGAACAGTACGGTCGAGGTTTACGCCAACATTGTATACCAGATCCTTGGTCGCCTTCTGGTGCTAAGCAGAGACCACCACGCCGTCGTCGACAAGGGTGATATGTTGACGACTCTGTCATATTACTATTATTTCTATCTATGTATGACCTATGTATGAGACATATTTCTATAATTTCGAATAATTATTCAACCAGTTTTTCAAAATAAGATACATGAACATGCAAAAATACAACATAAAATGAAGATACATCGGCAATGCCAACACCACAACTTAAAATAAACGCTACGAGTAACATTATAAGCTTCACTTTTTTCCCTTCTTCTTGCTCTTCGATGATGAACTAGCCTTTCCCTTCTTACTCGGTGGCATAAAATCATCGTCCGAGTCAACGCAAGCGGATGCAGCGCTTTTTCCCTTGAAATATTCATTGCTCTTAGCCAGACTCCTCGGCGTGAAGACTTCTTCGTCATCCTCCGTCGAGGAAGCCCATGTATATGGATACCTTAGAAATTCTTCTTGTTCCTTCTCATCCTTCGGTTTCTTCTTCTCAAACCTTGCTTGCAACCTAAGAATCTCTTGTCGTAATTCCACCGGAGTTCGGCCAGGCATACCTGCGTGCTTAGAAAAAAGCTTGCCTACCTCAACGAGAAGATTCACATTCGTGACCAGATCTTCGACATTTTCTATGTTATTGGCACTCATAACTGAAGTAGCAGAGGAGATAAGAGGAGCAGCCATACGTGCAGTAAAACTACGATCTCCCCGAGGAGCCATCTTCTGGCGACTTTGATTGTGTACAACAAATAAATGCCCGGGGAGGGGTTTTATAGCACGCGGCTCAGAGAAAAGGCGGGAAATCTTGGCGGGAATTCATGGCGCGAAATTTTGGCGGGAAAAAATAAGGCGGGAACTTTAGGCGGGAAAATTTACGCGCGAACTTTTTCCGGGAAACCAACATTTATTATTAATACATCTGCCGAAATAAAGTTGGAAATATAACTTAAATTAAAATACGGCTAATCACTACAACGAAATTTAAGATACAACGCGAAAGTAAAACAGAATTTAAAATACATAGTTACTACAACAGATCACTCTATTTGCCCTGCGTCCAGCGTGGCCATTTTCCAGTCTTGTCACCGCGTTCTTCTGCTGCCTGCGCCTCAGCAACCCTTTCTCTTAATCTCTTTCTTTCCGCTTCACGGGCCTCCCTGCGCACCTCTTCCTCTGCATACCTACGTGCAGCCTCATCATCCATCCGCTTCTGATTTACCTCGCGATTTCGAGCTTGCTCTGCCCTTAATTTTTGTATCTGTCTCTCTCTTTCTGCTTTATCATTAGCAATAGCCTTTTTGAAACGCTCCTCCTCATGGAACCTTGCCCACGCACGCCTCTGTTTTTCCTCCACCTCACGGCGAGCCCAATCCGGCTGCTCCTGGTCTATCCAGTGAAACCAGTTGCAAAGGGGCGGCGGAGACTGCAACAAAAACAAGACGATTAATAAATGAAAATTAATGACATACAAATATGATTTTTAATCATGCTGTTACAACATACCGCAGGTCTCGAGGACGATGAACTTGTATGTGCGGGTGGATCATGATCGTAGTATGCGCACATGAAATATTTCATGCCGAACTTATCCGAAAAATCCACCACTTCCTTCACCTTCGCAAGGCGGCCGCACCAACACCTCTCTGCTCTAACCCCCAGCGGCAAAGTTGCATTCTTTCCCTTCATCGGTCTTAAATCCTGGTCTGAGCAAGGCACACTCATGCTGGCTAAGGTATAAGCACTTGTGTACCAAATAATATCAGCGAACTGAGCGAGAGAATTAGGCACACTCGACGCTGGCTTTTATAGCGAACTGAGCGAGAGAATTAGGCGGGAAAATTTAGCAGAACATGCCTCAATCAGTGCAATCAGCCAAAAAGCAGTACAATAATTCGAAAAAGTACATGGAAATCAGCACCGTCAGCGCGCTGTGCAGGCATGTCGGGGCAGCAGCCTCCACCGGTGGTGGCGGCAGGCATGCCACGTCGGCGTGCCGCCACCGGCAAGGGCGGCAGGCTGCGCGACGTTCACGGCCGGCTCACGGAGGCGGACATGCCGCCACGGCTGACGGCGGCAGGCCCTGCCGCCACCGGCTCCGGCGGCAGGCGCCACGCGTCGCCTGGCCGTGCTGCCGCCACGGCATTTTTGGCATTTCCGTTCACAGGTGGTCCTTTTTGACATTAAACTGGGGCAGGTGGTCCTTTTTGACAAAATTTCCAGCACGGCGACTAGAGTCAGAGGTGGCCGCTACCTAGAGCTTCGGTCTTTTGAGCGCTATGTACCCTTTGCCGGCGCCTGCTCGACATTGCTTCCTCTAGGTTTGGTCAAGTCCTGCCACCCTCTCGCCTTCTTCTGGGTGAGTTGTACTTCGACGTGTACCTTCCTAGAGTTAGGGTCGTTCTAGGTTGTCCTGCTTTGGTTGTGACGCGGTTTTTGAGACTCTGTGCCCTTCCCTCGTCCCATTGTTGGCGTAGCGGTTGGGCAAGGTCGGGTGCTGTTGTGTGCTTGTTTGGGCGTGCGTTGTCGGCTGGAAGGCATCATGTGTATGGGTTTTCGGTCCGGTTTTCCTCATAAAGTGGACCATGTTGTTCTCCTTTTAAGCTTAATACAATGATGCGCAGCTCTCCTGCAGGTTCTCGAAAAAAGTATATGCTAACAACAGTCCAAATTGAAATAGTTGTCAATGTGAATTTTTGATCAATTTTTATTTGCATTATTTTCCGTGAGTAATCTCAATTAGAATTCCAGAGACTTGAATTCCAGAGACTTTCAGTTCTACTTCTACCGATAATCAAAGGATTCAGTTAAATAAATTTAGAGGATCCTAGAAGGCTGAACCGACTTTCTCCTCTAAGCTCGAGAAGAGCCGTACCAATCTCAAGCATACCTGGCCATGGGCAGTCCAGCCCGAGGCCCGACCTGAAGCCCCCCCCCTCCCCCCCCCCCGCGAAAAACTCAGGCCTAAGCCTGAAATTGTTGGCCCGACAGCCGGGCCGGGCCTAGGTAGCCCGAAAAGGCGAAAACACGATTTTGCACTATGGCCCGGCCCGACCCGATGGGCTTGGTGGGTATTTGGTTGGGTCGGGCCAGGTCGGGCTTGGGCCTGTTTTTTCTAGCGTCGGGCTTTCCCCGGCCAGGCCCGACACATGCACAGGTATGATCTCAAGATTCTCAACCAACGAGGCAAAGGAGGATGTGAAGAAAGAGAAAAAAAAACGAGCAACAACCAACCAGCAAAAGCAAGCAACCGGGAGAGGAGTGGAGCTTCTGGGTCACACCGCCACAAAAGGCAACGGAAATCCCCGCCCCGCATCGATGCCTCCCCTCACCCGCCCCCTTCTCCACCTCCCCTCTCATCCTCGCCTCCCATCTCGGCGGCGGCGCCCTCTGCCCCCTCACCCGCTTCCTCGCCCCCACCAGAACCGTCGCGCCTGGCAATGACCTTGTTGAAGAGATTGTTTTGAATGCGCAGACTATCTTCAGGGTGAAACCTAAGATCTTTGACAATATCCACCGTAGAAGGGGCCCATCATCGGGGCGATGTGCCCTTTGCTCAGACTTGGAAGACACCTCCCATATTTTCTTTCTCCGTCCTCTGGCGAGATTCATATGGAGTGCAGTTCGGGAACTGCTTGGGTACTCCTGGAACCCTACCTTTTTTGCGGAGCTTTATAGGCTCCTCGATGATCTCTCAGGCCAAACTAAGAGGGTACTATGAATTTGCTGCGCGGCCCTATGCTGGGGACTTTGGAACATTAGAAACAAGTTTACCATTGATGGGCTTTTCCCTTCGCAACATGCTGACGCCTTATATAAAATGTTGATGTACTTACAGGTGTGGAAGCCAGTGGCTAGGCGGCAGGACCGCGAGGCGTTGGAGTTGGCGATCGGGAGACTTCGCTCGCTCCACGCCAACATCCGGGACCGCTCGGCGTGAGGACCTCCGTCGGCGGACCGTGTCGAGCTATCTTATCTTATGCTTTTCTCTTATGCAGAACTAGTTCATTGTGCACGTCGGAAGGTCTCGTTGGGACGACACCTTTCGTTTATGTGCTGTTGTCGTACTGCTCGTGTCGGAGCATGTGCTTGTGTGTTGTAATCATACTCTGTTGATCTTGTTATGGTTATGTCGTGTACTCTGCCAGTTGAGGCTTCATTAAATTAAAGCCGAGCTCATCTTAAGCCTTCCATCTAAAAAAAATAAAAGCGGCCTGGTTGGCGAGCAAGAAGGCGATGAGGATGAGATGCCAGGGGAGCGCGAGTGGGGACATGGGAAGGTATTCAGAATGGCCCATAGAGGTGGAGGCAGCGACGAAGAGCGCTGCAACGAGGCGCCTGCTACGAGCGTGAGCCTGTTAGCTTTAATCTTGATTTTGTATCTGCATTTGTGTTTCTTATTCTGCATGTAGTTACGTGATCGGGTAACTTGCCAAGCAGCTCGTACGTGAGATACGTACATGATGTACAGTTTCAGCATAGGATGTACGGCGAGATGCCGGAGACAGTCGTGTGATGCGACTGATGGTGAGATGCCGAAGACCGTGTGATGCGGTGCTGCATGAAGAGCTGAAACTAGATCGCTGCGTGAAATTGGCCGTGTACATGCATGAGTTTGTTAGTGCATGGAGGTCCCGCTAGCTGTGTGTGCATGCATGCTGGCCGGGTCTGTTGTCTAGAGTGATTCTAGGAGAATTAGATCAAGTCAAGTGTTAGTGCGTGAGTGGAGTTAGTGGGTGCGTGTGTGGCCTGTGTGAGGCTATTTATAGCCATGTACTCATCATGTTTAAGGGAGAGATTAAGGAGTTGAGAAAAGCTTGGCTGTGAGAGGCAGCCAACGCCCAAACACTTGTCTCTCCATTGCTATTTCTATGTGAGTTTAGAAGTAGCTCGAGGTAGAAGAAAGGGGCTGGGAGTTTCAGCCCCAACATTTGGTATCAGAGCGAGAAGATCCCGGAGGCCTGCGGTGACGGCGGTGAGATGCCGCTGAAGCCGACCATGGTGGTGGCGGCGAACTCCATGCGAGATGGAAGACGACCGCGTGAGGTGAAGGCTGCCGGCGGTGTGATGCCGCTTGCAGCTGGGCGCGGTGTGATGCCGCGAGGAGGCGACAGTGCGATGCTGTCACGAAGCGGCGCCGGCAGTGTGATACCGCTGGGTGCCGACGGCGACGGCGAGAGGCCTTACAAGGAGACGGCGGTGCGATACCGCTAGGAGGAGATGGGGACGGCGCGATGCCATCATGGGGAGACGATGGTCGTGACGGGCTGGTTCTTCGTTGAAGCTCCATGAGAATTGGAGAATCAAGATTAGGGGGAGTTTGTTAGCTTTAATCTTGATTTTGTATCTGCATTTGTGTTTCTTATTCTACATGTAGTTACGTGATCGGGTAACTTGCCAAGCAGCTCGTACGTGAGATACGTACATGATGTACAGTTTCAGCATAGGATGTACGGCGAGATGCCGGAGACAGTCGTGTGATGCGACTGATGGTGAGATGCCGAAGACCGTGTGATGCGGTGCTGCATGAAGAGCTGAAACTAGATCGCTGCGTGAA
This sequence comes from Lolium perenne, assembly GCF_019359855.2. NCBI lineage: Eukaryota > Viridiplantae > Streptophyta > Magnoliopsida > Poales > Poaceae > Lolium > Lolium perenne. Next base: position 50,831,049 of record NC_067244.2, read on the forward strand.
ATTGGCCGTGTACATGCATGAGTTTGTTAGTGCTTGGAGGTCCCGCTAGCTGTGTGTGCATGCATGCTGGCCGGGTCTGTTGTCTAGAGTGATTCTAGGATAATTAGATCAAGTCAAGTGTTAGTGCGTGAGTGGAGTTAGTGGGTGCGTGTGTGGCCTGTGTGAGGCTATTTATAGCCATGTACTCATCATGTTTAAGGGAGAGATTAAGGAGTTGAGAAAAGCTTGGCTGTGAGAGGCAGTCAACGCCCAAACACTTGTCTCTCCATTGCTATTTCTATGTGAGTTTAGAAGTAGCTCGAGGTAGAAGAAAGGGGCTGGGAGTTTCAGCCCCAACAGAGCCGACAGCGATGACCGCGGTGGCGGTGGGCGAGGGAGGAGCACCCACTGGATCATGGCTGCGGCTTCGGTGTCGGGGCTGGGGAGAAGCCGCATGGCTTGTCCAGAGCACGATGGATCGGGCCGGGGCCATCAGCAGCAAACCATCCTCGATGCCCGGCGAGATCTGCGGCTCCTATGTCTCATCTCTCGTGTGCGTGTGAGAGCTCGCGCGTGAGAGATGAAGGGGAACGAGGATTTTGGAAGGACGTGACAGTGTCGTTGGTTTGGTCCCTGCTGTCCCGCGAACGAGGCGAACGATCGTCATCGGACGACGGTAAGGCTCAGGCAAGAATTAAATTTCTAACGCCAAGATTTTATTTTACTTTAACGCCAAGATGTAAATGCTATGGATGGAAGATGCTCTAAAATCTAAATCTTTTAAGGCTATATATTGCTTTCCAACCATTTTTTCAGAATAAAAGCGGTACATTTACGTGTTGTTTCAGGCTAGCTAACGCATGTGCATTAACGCAGATCTGCTCATATTTACCCTACTTCTTGTTTGAGCTACTAGTATATCAACCACATGCACTTGGCGTGATAATGTGATATGCCCATATAGTTCCTTCCTTGTAAGTTCGCCACCGGTTGGAACCACCTCCTATCCTCCAACCAAGACCTCCATCAGACAATGCTCAGGTGTTCAATGTAGAAGAAATAACAACTTAATTAGGATGGGTATATGAGACATCGGGATTCGCTAATGAACGGGTGATCAAACTCGAGCATTGTTTTCGTCAGATTTGTTGTGCAAGGCCTCCACTCCACGGAAATGGTGGTCAACTGCAGAAGCTTTGTGTGCACATTGGACTACTTTTTGGTTAGCAGGTCCTCGCTACACGTCTAGCACCTTTTGTCGTTAGTACTATCGGACTCCCAGGCTAGATAAGCAAGTGACATTTCCAATCTGAGAGGTGTCCAGACTCCAGACAAAATGTAATCTTGATAGGTACCTTAGCTTACCGCGTGATTGTGAATTTCAAGCGTCAGCGCAAAGCAAGGATAGAAGGCTCGGATCACAAACACGAAGAACGGAATCGGACAACGATCAATGAAGTACAAGTCCCATCAAAACTTTGTGTCTTTCTATTTCTGTGGCGACTGGTAAAGCAGTCCATCCCTACGGGTGATGTCCGCCACGACCGTAACATGGCGGTTGATCGTACAAGTATTTTGTGTGGAGCGGAAGATTCATGGTGCCACTCACTCCTCTAGTGTATGATGAGCAGATGCGGAATAGTGGAGTTTTTTTCGGTGATCAACTCCCTGAAACTTGATGAGCTGACTTGTTACGCTCTGGGCAATATGCTTTGATAGGCTGAAGATGAAGGTGTGTTCCACCAATGCATTTGTGGAGGCCTAGCTTTCCGCGTGACATAGGGGCATGCCTCGGCGAGCAAAAGGATGGCAAAGGTCACCAGAACTAGTATCGGTTGTGAAAAGACGGATGGCTCGACCGTCAAGGTTTAGTTAACATAAATACTGATGCGGCAGTGAGGAAGGATGACGGTTCGGACAGGGATAGGCTATTTGAATGGCGATGGCGGGGCGATGGCGGCCTGCTTGTCCCCGACGGTGGCCAGGACAGGGGCTCTCTGCTCTGTTCCGTCCCCCGGCGAGGGCATGGGGCAGAGCTTCGGCCGCTTCTGGGCGCTCGCGGTGTCCGACGACGAGGTCGAGGGAGAGGACCCGTGCCTCGCAGTGGAGGTGGTCGCGGAGGCGGGATCTGGGGATTCGCCTTCCGCGGAGGGCCGGCGGAGGCCGGTGACCTCGGTGACGCTGGAGGATTTCATCCTTCGGGCGGAGGAGCTTGGGGGCTCTCTCCGCCACCGGCGTAGGCGGGCCTTTGCTCCGGGAGGCAAGGGCTCGCGTTTCTCGGCGGGCGTGGCTCCCAGGTTTGCCAGGCTTGGGGACGCCGGAGGGCGGCGGGGTGGCCGTGGTTCCTCGGCGGCGGCGTCTTCTGCGGTGCGCGGCCTGGTCTCGGGAGATCGGCGGCTGAGCACTCGGCGGGACGCGGCGGCGGCTACGGCGCCGCCGGAGGCCGGGTCGGCTGGGGAGCGGAGCGTCTCGCAGCCGAGCGCTTCGAGCCACTCTGGTGGGCTGGATTTGGGCCAGCCTGCCAGCGCCGCGGTTCCGGGCCCGGAGGAGTTTCCTCAGCTGCCAGGTTTGCTTTTGGGCTCTGGGCCGTGTGCGGGGTCGGGGCCTCTTTTACTTTCTTTTCCAACGGGCCTGGAAGGGGCCTCCATTGGGGTTAAGAGATGGCTCTGGATGCCAAAAGGGGTCTCTGATCCACGTCTAGGGTTTCTTGCAAGAGGAGAGGAGGTGCGGCGGCGCTTCTCCAGACAGTCCAAGTACACTATCCGCCCCCCAAATCCACCGGCGCTCCTTCGGTCTTTTGCGGAGGTGACGGCGATGGGTGGTGATGGCCGCAACAAGCGTCGGCTCGATGGGGACGGCGGTGACGGGCGGCGCCTGGAGGGGGGCGGCGGCGGTGGTGCGGGCTACTGGCAGGAGGGAGGTAGCAGTGGGGGTGGCGGCGGCCACAGGCAGGAGCAGGGAGGCGGTCGCTACGGCTACGGCGCCAACAACTGGCAGGGGCCCGGCTATGGCGGGTCGGAAGGGGGGCGTCGCCAAGAGGGTGGCGGCTCCTTCCGCCAGGAGGGCGGCGGCTTCGGCGGCGGAGGCGGGGGCGGCTTCTTCCGCCAGGAGAGTGGTGGTGGCGGTGGCCCCTTCCGCCAGGAGGGCGGGAGCGCCTACGGTGGAGGTGGTGCCTACCGCCAGGAGGGTGACAGTCATGGCCATGGCGGGGGCGGCTCTCACCGCCAGGAGGGAGGCAGCTCCTTTCGCCAGGCGGCTGGCGGTGGTGGCTCGGGTCAATTCCGGCCGGAAGGCGAGGCCAGGCACTTCCAGGGAGGAAGTGGCCAGAACGGCTTCCGCTCCGAGGGCCAAGGCAGTGGAGGTGGCGGGGGCTACCAGCAACAGGAGGGCTGGGTTCAGCCACCGGCGTCGCATGCTCAGCAGCGGCGGGAGGCGCAGCGACGCCCGGCTGGCGAGAACCGCACCAGGATCCCCAACGCTGGGCGGCAGGGGCCGGCAGCAGGGAAGGGTGGTGCCGGCAAGCACAAGGGCAAAGCTGGGGCTGCTGGTCCGGTTGGGGCCGCGGCAGATGCTGAATGTTTCAGGTGTGGGCGCCCTGGACACTTTCAAACATCGTGCACCTTTGAGCCGATTTGTGTGATATGTGGAGGTGAGGGGCATGCGTCTGCAAACTGTACGTCTCGCGGCAAGTTTCTGCGCTTGCAGACCATGGGACACGCCATTGCGGGGGCTGGGTTCTTCGCGATTGAGGTGGATCCGATCAAGGGCAAGGGCACCGGGGAGTCCTTCACCGCGGTGATCAAGTTCATGAGCACTCCGCTGTCGCCCCTGCAGATTTCGGATGAATTCAAAGATTTGGTGGACGAGCAGTGGGATTGGCAGGTGTGTCGCTTATCGGAGACGGAGTTCTCGGTGTGTTTCCCTTCTCAGGCCACGCTTCGTATGGGAACGAGGCATGGCAAGCTGTTCCTCCCACTCAACAAGGTGGAGGTGGAGATTCGGGAGGCGGTCCTTAGCCCCAAACCTGCCTTGTGCCTGCCGTCGGTGTGGGTTCAGCTATCTGGCGTCCCGGATGACCTCTTGGAGGTGGATCGCTTGATGGCCGCGATGGTGCTGATTGGCCGTCCTTTGGAGGTGGATGAGCTGTCGCTGCGCAAATGCCATACGGAGCCGATTCGTATGCGTTTCCAGTGCCGCTACCCGGATCGGATCAAAGGGACTGTCCAGCTGGTGGTGAATGGGGAAGGGTACGACATCATAGTGAAGGCTGAGCTTGGTGGGAGGGGCGGCGGCACCTCTGGGTCGGGGCCGGCTCCGTCGCCTCCAAGGGACGATGATCAGGATGATGAGGACTATGATGACCTGTCCCCATCTGAGGAGGAATGGAACGACCTGGGGAAGAAGGACAAGGACAAGACGAAGCACGCGGCGGCCGTGAAGTCGCCGGAGGCGGCCAAGGGTAAGGAGCGGGCGGCGGAGGCGCCTGGAGGGGGGACGGGTGCTGGGGGGCACCACAGCGCCCCTCAGCTTGGCGTCGCGGAGTCGAGGCTGCGCTCCATCTTCGAGTATGGGTCAAACCTGGCGGTTGGCGGTATGTTGGCCTCCTTTCGCCAGCCTCGCTCTCTCATGGTGCCGGCGGCCTCCCCTCCTAAGGCGGCAGAGGGGTCAACTGAGTCGCAGGTCTGCGACCCCGCCTTGGAGGGGGGTGCGGACACGGGGACAGTCCAGGGAATGGTAGTTCCCATGGCGGAGGCTCAGGGAGAGCTTCCGGGTGCTGGGGGTCCCGTCATCGCCACGCCGGAGCGGTCCCATGGTGGAGCTGGGGGGCAGCTGTCCCCGCCGCTGCCGGGGGTGGTGCTCCCTGAGGATGGTGAGGTGGTGTCGGTGGTGTCGGCGGTGTCTGCGGTGGGGGAGAAGACGATGCCGGCGGCAACGTATTCGAGGGCGCACAAGAAGAAGGGGAAGGACAACATGATGTCCGTGAGGAAGAGCTCCAGGCACAACAAGGCGTCGGCCAACCTCTCGGTGCTGGAGAAGGCCAAGAGGCTGGCTGCAGACAAGAACCTCGACTCAGGTACGCCTCGCTCCACTTCCCTTGATTCTCTCCCTGATTCTAGGCTTTCGAATGTGCTTGTGGATAGCTGCATCCTCTTCAACCCGAGCAGGGGCTCACCGTGTGAGATTTTGGACTTGGTGCGAGCAAGGGAGCTCGCCCAGGCTTCCATTGCGGCTGCGGCCCTCAAGAAGGAGAGGGACGAGCAACTTGCCGCGGCTAGGGAGGCCGAGGTGCAAGCTTTATCGCCGGAGGAGGGACCTATGGCGACGGCGGACCCGGAGGGGGTTGGTCCTTCGACCCGAAGCAAGCCCAAGCGTGCGTACGCAAAGCGGCCAATGCTGTCAACCCGTAAGGGACGGGGTACGCGCGCCGGGTAGCGATGCGTGGTCTCATTTATAATATCCGGGGCTTTGGGGCGACTGGGAGACGCACCCAAATGCTTGATTATCTGCGGTCGGAGAAAGTTGATATTGTGGGTCTCCAAGAGACGATTAGGCAGGAGTTCTCGGCCTCCGAGTTACGCAGGTTAGAGGTCGGTGGCCAATTTAACTGGAATTGGCTGCCTGCGACAGGGCACTCGGGAGGCCTGATGCTAGGTTTCAGGGACGAGACCTTTGAAGTTGGGGTGTGGAGGAAGGGTACCTTCTACCTCAGCGCTCATGTCCTTCAGCGGAGGTCTAACAGGAAGTGGTGGTTTGTGCTGGTTTACGGTCCAGCAGACCACCGGCGTACCGACGAGTTCTTGGAAGAGCTGACAAGGGAAGTTAGCTCTTACCAGGACCCGGTGGTTTTGGGCGGGGACTTTAATCTTATTCGCCGGGCTGGGGATAAGAATAACACCAATATTAACTGGCCCAGGGTCCATAGGTTTAATGACGTCATTGCAAACTTGTCACTTAGGGAGGTGGCAAGGGTTGGGGCGCGGTACACCTGGACGAACAAGCAGTTGTCGCTGGTGAGATGTGTGCTGGACAGAGTTTTTGTGTCCCCGGCCTGGGAGGCTTGGTTCCCACTCTGCTCCTTGACGGAGATCACCCGCATTGGCTCGGACCACACCCCTCTTCTTCTTAATAGTGGAGAGGATGAGCGTTGTGGGCCAGCTAGGTTCATGTTCCAGACTTGGTGGTTTGGGGTCCCGGGTTTCCTGGATCTAGTTAAGGGTAAACTGGAATCCTTTTTGTCTGACTTTGGTCCTCATAGGGGTTCGATTGAACTTTGGATGTGTGTGGCCAGGTTGTCGCGTCAGTTCCTCAAGGGTTGGGGGGCCAACCTCGGGAAGGAGAAGCGGGACCGTAAGGCTGGGCTTTTGGCTCAGGTTGCGGCACTGGATGTGCTGGCTGACTCTTCCGGGCTGGACGAGTAAGGATGGGCCTTCCGCTATCACCTGGAGGACCAAGTGGTTATGCTTGACTCCTTAGAGGAGGAATATTGGCGCCAGCGGAGCCGCATTCAATGGCTGCTCAAAGGGGACGCGTGTACGGCGTATTTCCATGCCATAGCCAATGGGCGGCGTCGAAGGTGCGGAATTCCTCGCCTGATCTCGGAACAGGGCGAGCTTTCGGATCAGAAGGCTATCATGGGACACGTGTACGACTACTACCGCCAGTTGATGGGCACAGCCGGCGAGGCTAGGGCTTTCACCCTTGCTCAAGACCTCTGGCCTGCCTCCAAACGTATCTCCGTTGCTGAAAACTGGGAGTTGGAGAGATCATTTACCATTGAGGAGCTGGATGCTGTCCTTCATGATATGAAGGTGGATTCGGCTTCTGGACCGGATGGCTTGCCTGTGGCCTTCTTTTTGCGGTTTTGGGGAACCCTGCGACCACTGGTTTTCCAGATTCTGAATGATTTTGCCCTAGGGAGGGTGGATATCTCTCGGCTGAATTTTGGGATCCTTTCCTTGATTCCCAAAGTTAAAGGGGCTGACTCCGTTAAGCAATTCCGACCGATCGCCCTTATCAATGTTATTTTTAAGTTTGTCTCTAAGGCTTATGCGTCTCGCCTCGCGCCGTTAGCACATAGGACGATTGACCGCTCATAGACTGCTTTTATCAGGGGCAGGGCCCTTCAAGAGGGAGTGTTGGCCCTGCATGAGATTGCTCACGAACTGCGGGTTAAAAGGCTAGGGGGCCTCTTCCTCAAGCTTGATTTTGAGAAGGCTTATGACCGCGTCGATTGGGATTTTCTGCGCGAAGTTCTTGGTCGGAAAGGGTTCTCTGCCACTATGGTTCACCGCTTGATGCAGCTGATCTCGGGTGGCCAAACGGCGGTGAACGTCAATGGGGAAATCGGACCTTTCTTCCGGAACGCGCGTGGGGTCAGGCAGGGAGACCCGCTGTCGCCCATCCTCTTTGACTTCATGGTTGATGCCTTGGCAGCCATGCTGTCGCGGGCTAAGGAGGCTGGTCACATTGTGGGCCTGGTGCGGCACTTGATTCCTGGGGGAGTCACTCACCTGCAGTATGCGGATGACACTATGGTGATGATTGAGCCGTCAGATGAGGGTATTGCCAATCTTAAGCTTGTTTTGCTTAGTTTTGAGCTGATGTCTGGACTTAAGATCAATCTTGCTAAAAGTGAGGTTGTTGTGGTTGGGACCACACCCCAGGAGCATGAGCGGGTGGCTCGGCTCCTTAACTGCCGCTTGGGGAAATTCCCCATCAAATACCTGGGTCTGCCTTTGAGTAACAAAACGCTTCGTGCCTCGGACTGGGATTTCCTGACGTCGAAAGTAGCCAAACGGGTTGACCCTTGGCAGGGAATTTTCTTGGCTTCGGCAGGGCGCCTGGAGCTGACGAATTCTTGCTTGTCTAGCCTCCCGTTGTTTGCAATGAGCTTGTTCATGCTCTTTGACTCGACGCATGCGGCTTTTGACAAGGTTCGCTCCCGCTTCTTTTGGGAAGGGGTGGGGGATAAGCGCAAGTATCACATGGTTGATTGGGCAACGGTGTGCCGACCTAAGGCGGCTGGGGGTTTGGGTATCCTCAACACTAAGCATATGAACATTGCGCTTATGCTCAAATGGGTTTGGAAGCTCTACCACAATGCGGATGGGATTTGGGCGGATCTCATCAGAGCCAAGTACCTCGGGGAGCATGACCTCTTCTCGCCGTTGGTACCTACCAAGGGCTCGCAATTCTGGAACTCCATCCAGAGAGTCAAGTGGTATTTTAAGCTTGGCGCCAAACATTGCGTCCGCAATGGGAAACGGACGTTCTTCTGGCTGGATTGGTGGCTGGGCACCGCTCCTCTCAGAGATAGGTATCCGGTGCTGTTCAGCTGCTGTGACTCACCGTTCATTACGGTGCTGGGGGCCAGGGACGGCCCGGGTTGGCGCTTGCGGTTTAGGCGCCCTTTTTCCCTTGCCGAGACGGTTGAATGGGACAATCTCACTAGGGAGCTAGACGCTACCCAGGCCAGCGCCGATGACGACGTGGTCTCCTGGCGCTTGGAGGCTTCTGGTGACTTCTCTGCTAAGTCCCTATACTGCCGGCTGTCGCAGGGAGCGGCGGTCACGCACTTTAGAGAAGTCTGGCGGACGAGGGTGCCTCCGAGGATAAGGGTATTCTTGTGGCAACTCCTTTGGGGTAAACTGCCTTGCTCTATGCAGGTGGCCAAACGGAGAGGTCCGTCTAATGGACTTTGTTCCCTTTGTGGTGAGCCTGAGGACTGCGATCATATCTTCTTCAAGTGTCCATTGGCTCGCTTCTTATGGGCGGGAGTTAGGGAGCTCCTGCATTGCTCCTGGAACCCTGCAGGGGCAGGCGATTTCCTTGCTATCTCTCACGGCTTGACCGGGGCGTATAGACGAGTAGTTTGGTTCTCCTTTGCGGCGTTAGCTTGGACCTTATGGAATATTCGTAATAAGCTAACTATGGAAGGCGTTATCATTAGCAAACCAGCTGACGCCTTGTTCAAAATGATCATCTACATGCAGCAATGGAGGATGCTGGTGAAGTGGAAGGATAGAGGCCTCGTGGATGCGGCGATGGACTCTCTTAGGCGGATGCATGCGGATCTGGTGGTGCAGGCGGGCTCCTGATGTCGCCGAGCTCCCTTTATCTACTTTGTACCAGGGGGATGGTGCTTCATGTTGTGATGAACTGTATCTTATTTGGTGCTATTCTACATCCTTTGAACTGTAGCTCTTGTTAGGTCTGGGGACCTGTGTGTCGTGGTGTACGGTGTGGGAGCGGTTGCTCGTTATGTATCCTGACTTTGTATGGTGTGTTGACGCTTTATTAATTTAAAGCAGGGCTAAGGCCTTCAGTTTAAAAAAAAAGTGAAGAAAACCAGCACTGCAGTACAGACAGTTCGTCGAACGATGTTTTCGTGGGAGCGTCGGGAAGTTCAGCAGTCTGGAGTCTGGGAAAGGGGAAGTTCAGCAGTGTGCTAAATGAGATTAAAATCCACAACAACGGGCTTTGCTGGAATTTCCATTTATCCTCGAGCAAAGAACTTCGAACACGGAGGCGCATGGTCTTGCTAGATCATGGTTCTCCGGTTATATCAGTCGCCACATCTAGCCGTGTCCTAACAAAAACTTTTTTGTTTTGTTTTTGAGATTGTGTCCTAACAAAAGCTGATTGATTGGATATGCGTCTCGTAGAGGGTGTGTCCAAGTCGGAGTCAATTCAGATTCGCACACGGAACTAATCACACCGCTCCACTAGTAGAAAACTGATCTTTTGCACCGGTTCAAAAGTGCCATATGCACCGGATGGCCAACCGGTGCAAACCATCCGGTGCAAAAGGCCCTCCCCTTTTGCACCGGTTCAGTTACGAAGCGGTGCTAAAGGGGGCACCACGTGGCCGTCTGTGGAGCGTCCTGTGGGTGACCTTTTGCACTAAAACGCTGCCGCGGCAGATTCTGCCTCCATTCCAAACACGTTATAATGCACACACATATATATAGGAAACTATTATATTACATATATCGATCAAAGTGACACACGTTCATGCATATATATATATATATGTCTACATCAACTTTGAAAATAATTTCAAGTTATATTGGATGGCGGGCACATAGTGTTCTCCGTCTGGAGCTATGACTTGCTCAAGTAAGAACCCCGCCAGTTCTTCTTGAATTGCTCGTACACGCTCGGTTGCTAGAAGACCGTCCCGCAACCGTTGGATCTAATAATTTGAAGAAGGTACGGTGATCAGTATATATATATGTGTGTATGTGAAAGAAACACAAGTTGATAAAATAAAGTCATGAATGTTGTTTACGTACATCAAGTTGTTCCAAAATTTTGGTCACATGGTGGGTATTCTGGCGGATGAACTCGCAAAAGTAGAACCCGTATAAATTATTCCCGTCCTCTTGCGTCAAGCACTTTACGAGAACAAAGTTCAATCAAAATAATATATAATCAAGAATGATAATAATGGTATTGAAACTAGAATTAAACAGATGCGCGGCCTAGCCACAGAAGTACTAACCGGTACATGTTTTATTCGAAGCTCTTTATTCTGTAAACCCGGAGACTTGTTGGCGAACCGTTTCCAAGCCTTGTGGAGGATATCAGCCATGTCTCCCCACGCCTCAAGGGGTTTACCCTTCGAGTCCATGACTTCTACTACCCCGGTGTCGGGTTCAATGACTAGCAGGATATAGTGAAACCTGCGGACACATATGCATAACTCATCAATTACACTTAACACATGGATTAAGCGAAAAAGATTTAATGTGTGAAGACAGTAAAACTCACGCGAAGTTGTAAGGAAATAGTATTGCCCTTTTGTATGAGTTTTTCCTTAAGGCATATACCAAGTTATTCTTTGTGTCCTTGGGAGATCTGTCGACAGTATACCCATTCACGGTATATGGGTCAACGAACCCTAGATCATAAATTTGCCCTTTGCGGCATTCGTGGATCTTCATTCTGCATAATATAATATAGATAGTTATATGCATGCAATGGACGAGCCGAGGTAGAGACTTAATTACATAAATAATACTTACAGACAGTAGACACTCAGCAGAGATTTGTGGAGGGCGTCTTGATTGAATAACTGAAATAATTCACAAAATTCGATGTTCATCACGTCAGTTCGCCCGTAGTGCTCATCTTTGATTGCCACCATGATCCAGTTCTGACCGTTCTTACATGCATCCAAGTACCAATTATGTAGTCTTCGTATTTGTGTTGATAGATGAGGCAACTCCGTAGCTCTGACAAGAGGTTGCTAATTGGACAGGGTCCGTGAACATGATTTCAATGCGGCTTAAGTACTCAGGAATACTCATACCGACCGCATCTGCCTCATCTTTGTATAGTTTTACCATCTGCGGATCAAGGCACTGCAGGACATCGGGATACACTTGGAGCGGGGGGCACGAGTTTTTCTGGGCTCCAAGCTGGGGAACTGGTTTCCCTTCTTCCTTACTTTTTTGCCACCGCTCTCTTGCTACCACATTTGACTTGCGAATAGACCGGTCATAGTTCGATGAAAGACTTGGCTCAGGTTGATGAAGGCTCTTCAACAGTTTCAACTTCTTTTCCTTGGATATAGCTGGCTCGGGCTCAGGCTGGGGCTTTTTCTTGCCAAACATGGATTTCATGTGTTGTTCCTTTGCGATCTTCTCAGTTTCCTTATCTGTATAGTCATAAGGTCTCTTGGGAGGAACCTTAGGCACTCTTGGGAGGGGCTCTTGTTTGCGTTTCGGTGATCGGTTATGACTCAATGCCGTAGCGGTCCGCCTTTTGCTCTTAGACTGAGTGGTAGGCGGAGAAGGCTCACGCGGCGGCGGAGAAGGCTCACGCGGCGCCTTCCAACCCGGAATCACAATGAATTCCTTTCGCCATAGAACTGTAGTGTTCTTGGCTTCTCCCAGCTCTAGCAAATCCCCTTCACCGGCAGGGTGGTCAAGCCTCAGCGGCCCATACCCATCCATAACTTGATCCACCCTGGCAACAGCGTAGCCAGGTGGAACCGGTTTGAAGTGGTATCTTTGATCAGGTACTGGCGGTAAGACATAGCCGATCGCCGCCTTGAGCGTTAAGTAACCCATCGTTTTGAAATGTAGCTCACAAGGTGTCGACTCTGTGATATAATCCCCAGGGTAGAGAGGAGCCATCTGCGGATCCACAGGCGGGGAGGGAGGAGCCATCTGCGGATCCACATGGGAGGGAGGAGCCATCTGTGGATCCACATCTGCATCATCACCTGGCAGCTCCGTGGAAGCCACGCTGCTTTTCCGCTGAGATCCCTGGCCGGTAGCATCGAATGCAACTTCTATCTGCCGATTAGCTTGAGGTTGGGTTACTTCACCTGACATTATCATCCTCACTTGCTCCCCTAGCTTAGCAACGCGATCTTGAACCACATCTTTTTTCCTCTGATGGCTTCTATCGGGATATTTCTTCGTTTCTGCAGGAAACCCAATACACCACGGCTTGCCACCTAGTATGGTTCGTGTTCGTCCTGGGTGCTCAGGATTCCCAAGGGCGCGTGTGAGCTGGTCCTTCTCTCTTTCGGGACGGAACTTCCCCTCTTCAACTTCCTTTGCAACAGTTCTAAAGGCTTCGATAGGAAGTGGGTTTTCCTGATGTCTTCGTGTATATATACAGTTCCCTTGTGCATCCAACGTGCCCCCATGCGCGTAAAACCAATCCCTTGACCGCTGGTTCCATTTCCGTACCTCTGGCTCGATCCCCTTTGCAATTAGGTCATTCTCCCATTTCTCCCACTTAGGTCTGCCAGCCTTGTAGCCTCCTCGCCCCATGGTATGGAAGTACATCTTATTAGCAGCATTTTTCTTATTGGTGTCTGACCTTGTCTTTGCCCTTTCCGATGTCTTGTACTTCACAAATGCCTCCCAGTGGTCTTTTATCTTCTCATAGGGGCCGTTGAAATATGGAGTCTTCTTTTTCTTGACAAAGAAGTTGTCCAATTTCTTCTTGTAGTCGTTGGACTGCATTGCCATCTTCTTAAGAGCCCACTTCTTGACTCTTCGTTGTATGCTATTCAGCTCGGGATCCTCAGGGTCTGGCCTGTCATTCTCACTATTAGAGCTAGCTGGCTCCGGAAATGTGAAATTTACCAGGAGTTTCCTAAACATCAGATTTTTGGATCTCGTATCGACGTAGGTAACTCCTTCGTCCGCCTTTGCAGGTTTCTTCCATTCTTGAGTGGTGATCGGGATGGTGTCCCTAACAATAACTCCGCATTGACTTACAAACTTTTTTGCGTGATGCTTGGGAGAAATTGGTTCGCCGTCTATAGCTATTTCCGTGATGGTGCACCTTTCATGCTCTTCCATCTTTCTGGCCGCGCCTCGTTTAGTTCTGCCAGTAGAGTGTGTTGATCGGGAGGTCTAAAAGAAGAAACAACGTTAATATATGTATATGCACAAATCTGTAGGCTTGGTTAATTAATATATATACACCTCGGCGCCGTGAGCTTCTCCCTCGCAGTCGTCACCTTCTCCCTCACCGGAGCCGTCTCCATGGTGGTCTTGCTCATCTTCCTCATCGGAGCCGTCTCCTCGGGTTCGCTCGTCTCCCTCGCCGGATTGGTTTAGGTAAATAGAGGTGATATCGTCATCATCACGGATAATCTCCTCGACGAGGTATTCTTGTTCTAGGTCTCTTTCCATAGTTTCTGCAAATACTTACAAGTTATTCTAATGCTATAAACACAACGAAGCAAGTTTCTGCAAAGACTTACAAGTTTCTGCAAAGACTTACAAGTAATTAAGAATAATGCTCAATACATGATCAATACATATATAGTTCTTAACTAAGGATCGATAATATAGTGCTGAAAGCAGATAGTGCAGTTACATGCATACATAGATTGGGTTCATGTTTATTTAACCCTAATACTGCGACCCTTTTGCACCGGTTCGTGGCTGGAACCGGTGCAAAAGGGTCGAATTTCGGCTGAAATTTTTGCTTTCTTCCCGCCTTTTTTCTCTGTTTCGCGCGGGATCGAGTTCCCACCATGACGTTGCGCGGGTTTCCGCCACGACGCCGCGCGGGATATGTTCCCGCCACGACACCGCGCTGGACATTTTCCCGCCACGACGCCGCGCGGGACATTTTCTGCGCCACGACGCCGTGCGGGATATTTTCCCGCCACGACGCGCAGCGCGGAGATTTCCCGCCTAAACGCCCTCTATAAATAGTACGCCCCCTGAAAGTGCATGGAGCCCCCATGTGTGGTTTTGGTAATTAATGACAATCCCTATGGACTAATGTTTGCATTGAGTTATATTTGTAAGAGTTGTCTATAGGCAATTCTTGAACCATATGTTGGCTTCAAGGTTGCAATAAGAAGAATTTGATGAAGGATATCAAGTGTCAAGTATGTCTTGAAGATGAAGATGAAGTGAGCCCTCAAGTTACTTCAAGACATCAACATGATGAAGTATGAAGAAATGAAGTGCAAGTTCAAGATGAGCCATCTTGAAGAGATCCTTTGATTGACTCTTGCCATCCATATGGTGATCATGGATATGTGAAGTTGCGCCGAAGAAGAAGCTCTCCCTTGGTGGTTTATGGGGGAGCAATCTAAAAGACTTCGTCAAGCAAGCACAAGCAAGAAAGGCGTTCCATCTTGTTGCGGTCAAGATCGTCATCATCGAGTTCAAGTGGAATGCGCAAGTATAAGGTTTGCTCTTGATAGGGTTTCTTTCTCACCGGTCTCATAGTGTAGTTGGAGACCGGTTTATAGTTTAGTTGCCGTACTATCAAGAGGGCTCTCGAGTGAGTAACTGGATCGTATCCTTCGGAGAGCTCAAACCTTTGCATCATTGCATGATCTTTCTTGGTTGTTATTTGTATCTTATCCATATGGTGTTTTAGAGCTTGTGCTTATTCTCATGACAAGCTCTAGTTCATCGAAAACGGATTCCGCATGAATCACTTGTTGCGTTTTTGATATTGGAGTTTTTCTCGGTTTCTCGCATTGAGAGGTTTCACTCTAAAATACATAGAAAAACCTACCCCACTTGTTCTTAAGCTTTTCACTCTTTTTGGGGTAGCTCTTGTCATCTTCTTTACAACAAAATTGGTTTCACCCAAATCCGAGTTTCCTAACTCAAGTTGTTGCATTTTCGAGGTTGGAGGTTTTACCGACATGTCTTTTTTAGATAGGTCAAACCTTTCATCATTTATTTCTATCCTACCTTACTGGACTATGATGGTTCCCTGCATGATCTTGTAGAGCTTGTTACTAGCTTCGAAATGAGCCCAAGATCATCAAAATCGGAATCCGGATGCAAAAGTTATTCAAGTTTCCGTGAAGCCGTTTTTTGGCCGGAAGTTGGCCGGAAGTTCCGGTGGCCGGAACTTCCGCCCTACTTCCAGTGAACTTCCGGAAATGACGAATCTGCACGCAGAAAACATACCGGGAGCATTCCGCGGGCGCCCTACTTCACCCGGAAGTTGGCCGGAACTTCCGGGGGGCGGAAGTTCCGCCCCAAATGACCGGAAGTTCCGGTTTTGACGAGTTTTGTGCATAACGGGCAGATTTCTCTTGCCCTATTTAAGGGTTCTTCTTCCCCAAAGTTTCCCAACCGTTTTGAGCTCGTTTTTGCCTCCATTGTTGACCTTCTTTGAGCTTGCTATCTCCCTCTCCCTCCCATGAATCTTGCATCTATTTGAGAGAAAGATAGAGGAGATCTAGATCTACATCTTCACCAATCAAATCCCTCTCTTTGTGAGGGGAATCCACTAGATCTAGATCTTGGAGAAATTTGGTGTTCCTCCTCCTATTTGTTCTTCCTCTCTTATTCCCCCAATAGCTTTTGTAGCTTTGTTGGAATTTGAGAGAGAAGGACTTGAGCATCTTTGTGGTGTTCTTGCCATTGCATTTGGTGCATCGGTTTGAGTTCTCCACGGTGATTCGTGGAGGTGAAAGCAAGAAAGTTGTTACTCTTGGGTTCTTGGAACCCTAGACGGATTCGATCTAGGCCTTTGTGGCATCTTTGTGGTGTTCTTGGGGACTCCAATTAAGTTGTGGAGAATCTTCAAGGGCAAGGCCTTTGTGGCATCTTAGTGGTGTTCTTGGGGACTCCAATTAAGTTGTGGAGATTCTTCAAGGGCAAGGCCTTTGTGGCAATTTGTTGGGAGCCTCCAATTAAGTTGTGGAGATAGCCCCAAGCTTTGTGCGGGTTCGGTAACCTCCCTAAGGTTACATAGTGGTTCGAGGACATCCCTCTTGGTGGGAATTCTCGAGGAGAATACGGTGGCCCTCGTGCTTTTGGAGTGACTTGTCCTCCACACCGCTCCAACGGAGAGTAGCACTCGCAAGAGTGTGAACTTCGGGCTACATCGTCGTCTCCCGCGTGCCTCGGTTATCTCTATACCCGAGCTCCTTACTTGCACTTTACTTTGTGATAGCCATCGTGCTTGAAGTTATATATCTTGCTATCACATAAGTTGCTTGTATTGCTTAGCATAAGTTGTTGGTGCGCATAGGTGAACCATAGTATATAGGCTTTGGGCTTGACAAAGTAAACGCTAGTTTTATTCCGCATTTGTTAAGCCCATCTCGTAAAAGTTTTAAACCGCCTATTCACCCCCCCTCTAGGCGACATCCGTGTCCTTTCAATTGGTATCAGAGCAAGGTCTCTCATTCTTAGGCTTCACCGCCTTGAGAGTAAAGATGTCGGTTAGGGGAGTAGCGCACAATAACTTGTTTATATTTGATGGCACAAATTATGATCTATGGAAAATTTATGTGCTTAAAATCTTACGGGGTATGTCCCCGGACATGGAGCGATTTCTTGGCATGGGTTTTTCTTCTCCTAAGGATCCTCAAAATTTATCTCTTGAGGAGGAGAAAAACTCTTGCCTCGATGCTCTTGCTTCTTATGTGTTTTCCATTGTTGTGAGCAATGTAGTTACTTCATCAATCATGCCTTTTGGGAACTCTCATGAATTATGGACAAAGCTTCAAGACAAATATGATGTGTCCAATATTATTAAGGATGATTGTATTGCTTCCACTTCCGGCCGTGATGAGTTCTCATCTTCACCCACTTCACCAAAGTGTGTCAAGACACAAGGTAATGATATGGTGAGTGGTGATGAAAATTGCAATGTTGATATTGAGCTTACTATTGATGATTCCTCATCTCTATCTCATTGCAATGCTTCATCTTCGGACTTAAACACATCTATCTCTAGAAATGATTTACATGCTTGTGTTGATAGTCCTTGCATATCATGTGTAAGTTGCTTGAATAAATCTCATGATGATATGCTAGATTTGTCTTGTGGCCATGATAAAAATGCTTCTATTTCCTTTAGTTGTTGTGTGGCTAACAATGTAGAGGAAACCAAAGATTCTATTGGTCAAGACAAGATCTTGAAAGGAGCCTCAAGTAACTCCTCATCTTTATCTCACGGTTCTCATATATGCCTTATGGCCAAGGGTTCCACGGTACCTCCTACCATGGAACCTAATATTTCTCGTGGGGATAAGGATGAGGATGAATATGAAGAAGATGATTGGGTTGTCTCTCTACGCGATAAGGGTAAGAGTGTATTCAAGGTTCTTTGCAAAGATAAAATTGCTATCTCTCACTTCTTTGAAACCTTGACTACCGCTATTGAGAGCCAAAAACTTATTTGGATGCATGAGAACACCATTGATAAAATGGGTGCTCTTGAACGAGAGTATGCCGATGATGTGGCATCTCTAAAGGATGAACTTGAAGAAGAACAAACCACCAAGGAAGCTCTTGAGGAAACCTTTGCTCTAGAATTGTCTAGAGAAAAGGAAAACCATGATAGAGCTCTTGAGGTGGCAAATGAACTAAAGCTAAAAAATGATAAGCTTGTGTTTGTTAATGCTAAACTCCTTGAGGATTTTGAGCAACTCAAAAAGGGCTCATGGGCTATTGAGAGTGCGCTCACCAAACTCACCGAGTCGCATGAGCAACTTAAAGCTTCTTATCTAAAAGAGCATGACAACTTGCCTTCTCCCATTTCTATTAATAATGATGCTTGTGCTACTAACTCTACTTCTTGTGAAGCATCTATCTTGAAGGAGAATGTTGAGCTAAGGGCTCAACTTAAATTGCTAACTAGCAATTATGGGAAATTGGAAGAAAATCATGGAAAGCTTTCTAGCTCCTATGAGGATCTTCTAGCCTCTCATGATAGGCTAAAGTTATCTCATGAGGCTATAATATCTAAGTCAACACCTTATGAGCCTCATGTGGGTACTAGCACTACTACTCAAAATGTTATATTGCCATGTGCTAGTCCTAGTAATTCATCCACTCATAATATTGCTAAATCTTGTGATGAATTATCTTCCTTGCCTTGTTGCTCTAACAATGAAGGTTCTACTTCCTCTAGTACTTGTGTTGTTACTAACCATGTAGAGGAAATAAAAGAGCTCAAGGCCCAAGTCTCTTCTTTGAAGAACGACTTGGTAAAGAGTCATGAAGGGAAATGCAAACTTGACAAGATGTTGAGTGTGCAACAATCCCCCAATGACAAGAGTGGACTTGGATTCAACTCCCACAACAAGAACAAGTCCAAGAACAACAATAAGAAGAAGGGCCAAGTACAAGTCAAAGACCCGGCCAAGATTGTTTGCTTCAAGTGCAAAGTTGAAGGGCATCATGTTAGATCTTGCCCTTTGAAGAAGAAGCAAAAAGGGAAGCGGCCTCAAGCTCAAACTCATATTCAACCTCAAGTTGAAGAAATGCCACTTCCCAAGAAGAATCAAGCCAATGCTCCCATTGTGGAGAAATATAGTGAGAAGAAGGAGAAGAAAAGAACTTGCTACATATGCCGTGAGAAGGGCCACATCTCCTCCTTTTGCACTATTGGTACCTCATCCAACTCTATCACCATTGATGATGTTTATTCTCTTCGTAAGGATGAGGGTGGCAATGTGTTTGCCAAATATGTTGGTGCTCAAAGTGGTGTCAAGAAAAGAACCATTTGGGTTGCCAAGCCTATTGTGACTAACCTCTTAGGACCCAACTTAGTTGGGGACCAACAATCCAAAACTTGATCAATAGGTGCTTATTGGAGGGCATTGGAGACTTGGCTACATCATGAAGAATTAAGGGATCTTCATCATTTATATTATATCAAGCCAAGTCTTTTGATTATCTTGCTACAATCATATATCCAGTGTTCCTCCTTGCGGTAACATGTTCTCAACTCATTTATATTGAAAGTTACTCGCCCCTTTGCATGTGTTAGTTCTTGTTCCTAACATGTGTTTGTATATGTTGTGCTTCCTACTTGCTTTTCTTGAGAAATCAAGTCTATGCATGTTGGGTTGCACACCATGTATTTGTGTTTGTGTTGGAGCCACTTTGCATCTTGTTGTATCTTATATGGCTCTTATGAGCGATTAATGGACTATCCCATTTTGGGGGAGTGATATTCCTTTGGGAATTTCATGATCCTAACAATGTGTGTACATGAGGAATATCACTTAGAATTGATATTGCAAGATTATCTAGTCTCTATGTGGTATGTCATATTCATGAGAAATTCAAATTCTAATGTCCATTAATATCTCTAGTTGGATCTTATTTGCCTCTTGTGAAAATAAATTCCTTATCACATTATGGGGGAGTAATAAGCTTTGTGCATATTACAAGCCTAGAAAATGTGAACATTTGAGGTTGTGTCACATAGAATTGATACCGTAAATTATCTCTCTCCTATGTGGCATGTTTGCTCAAACAAGCTCCAATTTGCTTAAATGGCTTCATTGCTAATCTTTGTGGATCTTTTTTGTGAAAGTTTTTCTTGGCATGGTTTTTCACAACGTGTCCCTCAATACATTTTTGGAAAACCATGTGCTGCAAGTCATACTATTAATTGCTTTGCATGTTGGTATGAATACTATTAATTGCTTTGCATGTTGGTATGAATACTATTAATTGCCTTGCATGTTGGTATGACTAAATGAAGCTATCAAGAAACTTTCTTTGCATGATGGTTAACTCTTATCTTTTACCATATGCTTTGTTCGTTGTAAATATGATCTTATGTTTACTTACAAACTACCACCGGGAAATATTTCCCAATACCTCTTGTCCTAGGACAATTGGTAATCAATTATGAGGTAGATATTTATTGATCATATCTACATTGGCTCTTGTGTTTAAATTGCCTTATTTATTGCCATAAATTTGTTGTGCTTTGACTCCCATGTGTCTTCCTTGCATCTTATGAATCTAATTTGTCTATTCAAACTTTCTTAGCATTTTTGTAGATATAGGTAGCGTGATGATCCTAGTTTTGTGCATTTTGTATTCATATGCAAAATCCTAGATAATGCACTAATCTTGGGGGAGCTCTCCTATATTTGTTAGAATGCTTGATATCTCTTGAGCATTATCAAAATTTGGTTTTGGGAGACATAATTTTTTTTGGTACTTTGTGCCATCATAAAAAGTGTCGAGGGTTTGGTTTATTTGTTGGAACCTTGCTCTCTTGGGAGTTGGTTATCTCATTCCTTTGTGTTTAGGCTTAATTAGCTTCTTATAATGAGATAAGTCTTTGGAGTCAATCTTGTGTTGATTTGATTCTTTGATACAATTTGGGCAACCATTGTCTCTTGATTTATTTGGTATTTTGTCCAAATTGTATCTCCATTTGGCTCTTGAAAGTATTGTGCATGCATATTTAATATATGTATATCTTATGACATGTGTCACTTTCTTTGATCCAATATATAGGGTAAACTCCATCAAATCCTAATTTGGCTAAGATGTGCATGAAATTCAATTTCATATCTATGTGCACATAGAATTGTGGAGTTTGTCCTATATGTTGTAGTGTGTCTAACTACTTCGGACCCAATTAGTTTGGGGACCTTTTTGTACTTACCTTTGTGTTAGGTACAATGGATATACATTGTATGCTTGTCTCACTCTTGGGAATAAGTGGTGACTCAATGGTAACTTGAGGCAAGCTAGGATGGTCAACGGACACATATCTACTACATCCACACCAATGTTATCTCGGTAACAAGTATCTTCTCATGCATATTTTTCTAGCATCCAACCATGTGGTTGCATCTTGGCATGAATCTCTTGATTTGCAAATGTTGTGCTTCTTGCAAAAGTCTTAATGAAACCTCTTTATTGTGAATGTGAGTAATTTGAGATGAGTGCATTTGTTGGGAAGTATTTTAAATCATGCTCATGATTCATCCATCCCAACTATGCCTATCTAGCAATTTTATTGCATATCAATTCCTCAAGGCTCTCACATGTTCAATATAGATGAAAGTGCAAATTTAGTTACTTCTTTTGGTATCCTCGTTTGTGATACTTGTTGCCTTTCTCAAATGCATCCCAACTACCTTCTATCCCTTGTTGATATTTGTGATGTATTTTAGTTGTTTGTGGTTGAAGTTCATGAATGTACAATAAGATAAAATTGAGCCTTTGGCCATGCTATTAAGAAAAAATTCTTATTGGTATATTGCATGACTTCATCTTGGATATCATACTATATTTCTTGCGTATCTATTTTGTGTGTGCATGTTTCTTTGTGGATAAATATCTTTGTGATATTGCCCACTTAGAGAAACTTATACACATAAGATATGATACATCTCCTTTTGATATCTTATTTATTTATTGCATGTTGATTGGTCATGCTAAGCATATAATTCATTAAAGACTATGATGATGCTTTTTTCTCATCCTTGTATAGTCTTATAATATGCTTTATCATGCATTTCACATATCCTCTTGGTTGAGCCTTTTTATTATGGTGCCTCTTACTTGTTGCTAAACTATTTGTTTGTTGCAAGTGTTAAACTTATTTTTCTATCTATGATCTTTTGTAAATGTTTGTGTTTTAAATGGTAACGAGGGAGTGAGGATTCCATGTTATGCATATTGTATTCAAATACAACATTTTAATTTATTCATATACCTTGGGGAGCTTCCTCATTTGATTTAGAGCACTATCTTTTGGTGATCATTAGAGTTTGATTCACTTGGTATCTTTTGTCTTTTTTTTTGAATGATATTATGGGAGTGATGATTCCATTGTTTGTGCACTTAATACTCCAATGCAAATTGTCTAGTTTTGTGCACAAACCTTGGGGAGCTTCCTCATATTATTTAGAGTAATCTTCTTGATCTTATCATAATATATATCTTTCTTTTGGTATCTTCTTTGTGGTTCATTTGGTTTCTTGCTTCATTTGTTGTTGCTTTTAGACTTTGTTATCTTTTTGCAATCTTTGATCCTATCTATAGTGTGATTCCTTCCGAATATTCGTCACTGGATACGTGCATTTGATTCCACTCAAATTATGAGAAATGCACACGCTATGGAGGAACTCTCACTATATTGACCTTCTAAATTTTTCACCCATTTCGGCAATTGGTGCCAATGGGGGAGAAGTTTGGAGGGTTTAAGGGAATTTGGTTATGTCTTTGCTTTATGCTTAAGCATGTGCCTTTATTGCATTGCATCTTGTTGCTTTGCATAGTTGAGTAGTTAGAGGAAACTCCACTGGGCTTTGAATGCCAATATATGCAATGAAAGTCAAGATCATTCACACACGCATATATTATGGGGGACTTTGCTCTATATATTCAAATTGCTTGCTACTTCAATTCCTTATATAAACCCTCTCAAAGAGATTGTCATCAATTACCAAAATGGGGGAGATTGAAAGTGCATGGAGCCCCCATGTGTGGTTTTGGTAATTAATGACAATCCCTATGGACTAATGTTTGCATTGAGTTATATTTGTAAGAGTTGTCCATAGGCAATTCTTGAACCATATGTTGGCTTCAAGGTTGCAATAAGAAGAATTTGATGAAGGATATCAAGTGTCAAGTATGTCTTGAAGATGAAGATGAAGTGAGCCCTCAAGTTACTTCAATACATCAACATGATGAAGTATGAAGAAATGAAGTGCAAGTTCGAGATGAGCCATCTTGAAGAGATCCTTTGATTGACTCTTGCCATCCATATGGTGATCATGGATATGTGAAGTTGCGCCGAAGAAGAAGCTCTCCCTTGGTGGTTTATGGGGGAGCAATCTAAAAGACTTCGTCAAGCAAGCACAAGCAAGAAAGGCGTTCCATCTTGTTGCGGTCAAGATCGTCATCATCGAGTTCAAGTGGAATGCGCAAGTATAAGGTTTGCTCTTGATAGGGTTTCTTTCTCACCGGTCTCATAGTGTAGTTGGAGACCGGTTTATAGTTTAGTTGCCGTACTATCAAGAGGGCTCTCGAGTGAGTAACTCGATCGTATCCTTCGGAGAGCTCAAACCTTTGCATCCTTGCATCATCTTTCTTGGTTGTTATTTGTATCTTATCCATATGGTGTTTTAGAGCTTGTGCTTATTCTCATGACAAGCTCTAGTTCATCGAAAACGGATTCCGCATGAATCACTTGTTGCGTTTTTGATATTGGAGTTTTTCTCGGTTTCTCGCATTGAGAGGTTTCACTCTAAAATACATAGAAAAACCTACCCCACTTGTTCTTAAGCTTTTCACTCTTTTTGGGGTAGCTCTTGTCATCTTCTTTACAACAAAATTGGTTTCACCCAAATCCGAGTTTCCTAACTCAAGTTGTTGCATTTTCGAGGTTGGAGGTTTTACCGACATGTCTTTTTTAGATAGGTCAAACCTTTCATCATTTATTTCTATCCTACCTTACTGGACTATGATGGTTCCCTGCATGATCTTGTAGAGCTTGTTACTAGCTTCGAAACGAGCCCAAGATCATCAAAATCGAAATCCGGATGCAAAAGTTATTCAAGTTTCCGTGAAGCCGTTTTTTGGCCGGAAGTTGGCCGGAAGTTCCGGTGGCCGGAACTTCCGCCCTACTTCCGGTGAACTTCCGGAAATGACGAATCTGCACGCAGAAAACATACCGGGAGCATTCCGCGGGCGCCCTACTTCACCCGGAAGTTGGCCGGAACTTCCGGGGGGCGGAAGTTCCGCCCCAAATGACCGGAAGTTCCGGTTTTGACGAGTTTTGTGTATAACGGGTAGATTTCTCTTGCCCTATTTAAGGGGGTCTTCTTCCCCAAAGTTTCCCAACCGTTTTGAGCTCGTTTTTGCCTCCATTGTTGACCTTCTTTGAGCTTGCTATCTCCCTCTCCCTCCCATGAATCTTGCATCTATTTGAGAGAAAGATAGAGGAGATCTAGATCTACATCTTCACCAATCAAATCCCTCTCTTTGTGAGGGGAATCCACTAGATCTAGATCTTGGAGAAATTTGGTGTTCCTCCTCCTATTTGTTCTTCCTCTCTTATTCCCCCAATAGCTTTTGTAGCTTTGTTGGAATTTGAGAGAGAAAGACTTGAGCATCTTTGTGGTGTTCTTGCCATTGCATTTGGTGCATCGGTTTGAGTTCTCCACGGTGATTCGTGGAGGTGAAAGCAAGAAAGTTGTTACTCTTGGGTTCTTGGAACCCTAGATGGATTCTAGGCCTTTGTGGCATCTTTGTGGTGTTCTTGGGGACTCCAATTAAGTTGTGGAGAATCTTCAAGGGCAAGGCCTTTGTGGCATCTTAGTGGTGTTCTTGGGGACTCCAATTAAGTTGTGGAGATTCTTCAAGGGCAAGGCCTTTGTGGCAATTTGTTGGGAGCCTCCAATTAAGTTGTGGAGATAGCCCCAAGCTTTGTGCGGGTTCGGTAACCTCCCTAAGGTTACATAGTGGTTCGAGGACATCCCGCTTGGTGGGAATTCTCGAGGAGAATACGGTGGCCCTCGTGCTTTTGGAGTGACTTGTCCTCCACACCGCTCCAACGGAGAGTAGCACTCGCAAGAGTGTGAACTTTGGGCTACATCGTCGTCTCCCGCGTGCCTCGGTTATCTCTATACCCGAGCTCCTTACTTATGCACTTTACTTTGTGATAGCCATCGTGCTTGAAGTTATATATCTTGCTATCACATAAGTTGCTTGTATTTCTTAGCATAAGTTGTTGGTGCGCATAGGTGAACCATAGTATATAGGCTTTGGGCTTGACAAAGTAAACGCTAGTTTTATTCCGCATTTGTTAAGCCCATCTCGTAAAATTTTAAACCGCCTATTCACCCCCCCTCTAGGCGACATCCGTGTCCTTTCACCCCCGTGTCTCCCATTTCACTCATCACTGAACCCTAGCCCATTGCAAAATGCCTCCAAAGCCGCACCCGCCGCCGCTGGAGGTGGACCCGCAGCTCGCGGAGATAGAGGAGTGGGAGGAGCTACAGCAGCAGCTGCGGCAGGAGGCGGCAGCCAGGAGGGCAGCAGCGGATGAGGTGGACCCGCAGCTCGCAGAGATAGAGGAGTGGGAGGAGGCGGCGCTAGCGGCTACCATAGAAGCATTTGAGAGGCAGAGTCTCCAGGAGCTGCATAAGCGGCCGCGTGTGGCGGATCTGGATAGTGAGGAGATGCATAAGCGTCGTCGTGAGGAGGAGCTGCGGCAGGAGGCGGCAGCCAGGAGGGCAGCAGCGGATGCGCGGATAACTAGTAGAAGTTGTTATTTTAGTTTAAATTTAGTTAATGTTAAATTTCAATAAAGCCGTGTTGTCGTTGTTTTAGTTTAAGTTTAGTTAACGTATCTTGTTAAATTTCAATAAAGTCGTTGTCGTTTTATCCCGGTTAATGGATGGAACCGGTGCTAAAGATGGTTGATTAGTTTATATACCCCTTTTATCCCTAAGCATCGGCTGGAACCGGTGCTAAAGATGGTGGATTAGTTTATATATCCTTTTATCTCGGTTCCTGGCTGGAACCAGTGCTAAAGATGGGGGGGCTAAATCTGGGGGAGGCTTATCTGGTGTTTGCCTTATCTGGGGTGGTTTCATTTGGGGGGAGGGGATTATCTGGAGGCACACACCGCTATATATAGCCCCTCCGGGGAGAGTAGAGAGAACAAAGAGAGAAGATGCAACGACCAAGAAGGAAAGAGCCTCTCCGGCGAAGTTTCTCGAAGATGTCTTAGATGGCCGGCCGTCTTAGACATCTTCAGAAACTTCGCCCGAGAACTCTTCCCGCAAGCAAGCTAGGAGTCTCGCTCGCAAGCTGCTAGTATACACCCAACAAACAGTAGCTCAGGGTAAGGAGGGGAGAGCATAGAGAGCTTCCAGGGAGCTGGTATATAACCCGACGATGGCGACCTCGAAGGAAAGAGCCTCTCCAGCGGAGTTTCTCGAAGATGTCTTAGATGGACGGCCGTCTTAGACATCTTCGGAAGCTCCGCCCGAGAACTCTTCCCGCAACATGTTATTTCATCAGAGATCCAGTGAAAGTTTAGCGAAACTCCGCCCCGAGCGAAGGATCTTCATGCCCGCCGTTTTGAATATAGTTTGAAACGAGCATAAAAAATTCAAAAATGATCCAAACAACGCGAAACCTTCGCGTTCCGTCATATTATGTGTCATACTTGCAAGGAAAAATAATTAAGTTGGATAATTGCACACATCACAAAAAATCCTTCACAATATGGGCTATCGTGTTCGAGGTTTCATGGCATTTAGGTCAAACGACCAATGTTACTGATAGAATCACCACAAATGCTTCACAATACATGATAATAATATACATTATGATCGCTTCGACTGTAACCATGGAGCATCTTCAGCATTTAACGCGATGGTTGGGTCAATGTTCACTGTGAACGGCGGAATTTCAGCAAACTTGTTATAATCTTCTGACATGTATGTCTTGTCCTCGACTCCCACGATGGTTCTTTTACCTGAAAGAACTATGTGACGCTTTGGCTCATCGGATGAGCTCGTTTCCTTATGTTTTCTTTTCTTCGGTCTGGAGGACATGTCCTTCACATAGAAAACCTGAGCCACATCATTGGCTAGGACGAATGGTTCGTCTCTGTAACCAACATTGTTGAGATCCACTGTTGTCATTCCGTACAGCTGGTCTACCTTTACCCCTTTTCCATCCAGCTTGAACCATTTGCACCGAAATAAAGGGACCTTAAAAGAAGGTCCATAGTCAAGTTCCCATATCTCCTCTATGTAACCATAATATGTGTCCTTTTCCCCACTGCTAGTGTTTGTTGCATCAATGCGGACACCACTGTTTTGGTTTGTGCTCTTTTTATCTTGGGCGAACGTGTAGAAGATATTTCCATTTATCTCGTACCCCTGGAAAGTCACTACAGTCGAAGATGGTGACCCGGCCAACATGTACAACTGATCTACAATATCGTTGTTATTAATGAGATGTTCTCGGAGCCAACCGCCGAATGTATGCATATGTTTATGCGTAATCCAGTCTTCAGACTGCCCCGGATGTTGGGAGCGTACAATTTCCTTGTGTTCAGTGATATACAAGGCCGCCAAGGTGGAACTTTGTAGAACTGTGTAGTGTGCTTGAGTGAAAGAAATCCCGTCCCTACATATCATTGATTTCCTTCCTAGCGTGCCTTTTCCACTTAGTCGACCCTCATGTCGCGATTCAGGAACACCAGTCGACTTAAGGTCAGGAATAAAGTCAACACAGAACTCAATGACCTCCTCTGTTCCATAGCCCTTGGAGATGCTTCCTTCTGGCCTAGCACGGTTATGAACATATTTCTTTAATACCCCCATGAACCTCTCGAAGGGGAACATATTGTGTAGAAAGACAGGACCGAGGATGGCAATCTCTTCGAGAAGGTGAACCAGCAGATGCGTCCTAATATTGAAGAAAGATGGTGTAAACACCAACTCAAAACTAACAAGACATTGCACCACATCCTTCTGTAACCTTGGAAGACTAGCTGGATCGATTACCTTCTGAGATATTGCATTAAGGAATGCACATAGCTTCACAATGGGTATTCGAACATTTTCCGGCAGAAGCCCCCTCAGTGCAACCGGAAGCAACTGCGTTATAATAATGTGGCAGTCATGTGACTTCAGGTTTTGGAATTTTTTCTCCGCCATATTTATAATTCCCTTTATATTTGATGAGAATCCAGACGGCACCTTGATACTGTAAAGGACTTCAAAAAAGATATCCTTCTCAGCTTTGGTAAGAGCGTAGCTGGCAGCACTTTAGCGACTCCCTGTATCCGTCTTGTAATTCTGTTCTTGCTTGTTTTTTGGGACTTTCATACGATACTGGTCCTCCCGTGCTTCTGGTGTATCTTTTTTCTTCCCATACACGCCTAAGAAGCCTAGCAGGTTCACGCAAAGATTCTTCGTCATGTGCATCACGTCGATTGAAGAGCGGACCTCTAGGACTTTCCAATAGGGTAGATCCCAAAATATAGATTTTTCTTCCACATAGGTGCGTGTCCGGTAACGATGTCATTCGGGACAGATTGACCGCCAGGACCCTGATACGTCCAAAACGTATCTACTTTCCTGAACACTTTTGCTATTGTTTTGCCTCTAATTTGTGTATTTTGGATGCAACTAACACGGACTAACGCTGTTTTCAGCAGAACTGTTCTGGTGTCTCGTTTTTGTGCAGAAATCCAACTTTCAGGAAAATCCTTGGAATTTATGCAGAAGATCCTATTTTCCCAGAATATTGGCGGAGCCAGAAGGGCAAGCCAGGTGGGGGCCCGAGGGCCCCACACGCTAGGCCGGCGCGGCCCAGGAGGGGCCCGCGCGGCCCTACCGTGTGGCGGCCTCGGTCAGCCCCCGACGCCCTCCTTTGGACTATTTATTGCCTTCAACCTAAAAACGCACGAGGGGAAGTCAAAGTCGCCAGAAAGCCTCCAGAACGCCGCCACATCGCGAAAATCCGTCTCGGGAGCCAGAAGTCTCCGTTCTGGCACTCCGCCGGGATGGGGAATTGGAGGAGATCATCGCCATCATCACCACCGACGCCTCTCCATCAACCAGCCATGTTTCCCCCATCCATGTGTGAGTAATTCCCCCGTTGTAGGCCGAAGGGGATGGTAGGGATTGGATGAGATTGGTCATGTAATAGCATAAGATTGTTAGGGCATAGTGCCTAGTGTCCGTAATTGGTACTTTGATGATATTGTTGCAACTTGCTATGCTTAATGCTTCTCACTAGGGCCCGAGTGCCATGATCTCAGATCTGAACATGTTATTATTTCATCATGATATTCATTGTTTATGGTCTTACCTGCAAGTTGTATACACATGTCGCTGTCCGGAACCAATGGCCCCGAAGTGACAAGAATCGGGACAACCGGAGGGGATGGTAGTGATGTGAGGATCACATGTGTTCACGGAGTGTTAATGCTTTGCTCCGGTACTCTATTAAAAGGAGTACCTTAATATCCAGTAGATTCCCTTGAGGCCCGGCTGCCACCGGCTGGTAGGACAAAAGATGTTGTGCAAGTTTCTCATTGCGAGCACGTACGACTATAATTGGAACACATGCCTATTGATTGCTTTGTACTTGGACACCGTTTTTTTATTATCTGCAAATGCCCTGCTATGATTGTTACATGAGTTTCTCTCATCCATGCAACGCCCGTTATCCGTCCCCGTGCCTACAGTATTTCAATCCTGCTGTTTACTAAAATCACTACTGCTGTTTTTGTTACTCTGCTGCTGTTATTTCACTACTGCTACTGCTATAAAACTGTTGCTACTGATAAACTCTTGCGAGCAAGTCTGTTTCCATGTGCAGCTGAATTGACAACTCCGTTGTTAAGGCTTTCAAGTGTTCTTTGTCTCCCCTTGTGTCGAATCAATAAATTGGGTTATACTACCCGCGAAGACTGCTGCGATCCCCTATACTTGTGGGTCATCAAGACTGTTTTCTGGCGCCGTTGCCGGGGAGCATAGCTTTATTTGGAAGTTCACTTGGATTGATATTGTTCGCTGCAAATTCTCCATCATGGGTAAAACTCGCGATCCTAAAGTCGCCATATTACCATCCACTACAAGAAAAGGTACAACTCTGAGTACCTCTGCTACACTTGATTCACCATCTGTGATAAGTCAACTTGTTTCGCCGCCGCAAGCTTCACTTGCTGGTACTTCTGCTGAATCTGAAAACTCTCATAATATTGATAATGTTTCTGCTGTGCTTGATGATAGTGGTTCATTGGGATCCTTTCTAGATGCTACAATTGCTAGGTCTAGACAAATTGAAAATGCTGAAACTCCTAATGAAAATGCTACTACACCTGTTTATTCACCTGAACTTGATTATTCTAGTGATGATCCTGATGAAGATTATGTGGAGCTTAATGATGATTTTATTAATAGATGCAATGCTACTGCTAATGCAAGAAAAAATAAAAAGTTTCTCACACAATATACTGTTAGAGTTATCTCCTGATCCTAAATTTGCCACATCTCCTATATGCATTAAGGATAAAGATTATGATTTTTCTCTTGATCTATCTCATATAGCTATTGTAGAGAAAGCACCCTTTTGTGGTACTGAAAATGAAAGTGCTGTAGAACACATGATTGAACTTTCTTCTATGAGTAGCTTGTTTTCTGATGATGTCAAGATGCGTACTTATTTTGTCGCTAAAAATTTTCCTTTCTCATTAAAGGATGATGCTAAAACTTGGTATAATAATTTGCCTCCTGGTTCTATTAAAAGTCCAACTGAGCTGCGTGATGTTTTCTTTCGAAAGTACTTTCCTGCTAGTGCTCAACATATTGCTTTACAGAAAATTTATAGGTTTGATCAGGGAGATGAAGAGAAATTGCCGGAGGCGTGGGCAAGGTTTTGTTCTCTTATCAGAGCTCGACCTGGACATGATTTAGAAAAGAATGATCTACTTGATATATTTTATAGTGGACTAACCATTGAATCTAGAGCATATTTGGATAGTTGTGCTGGTTGTGTTTTCAGGAAAAGAACTCCACACGAAGCTGAAGAATTATTGGCTAGAATAAGCCGGAATGTTGATGATTGGAATACACCTGAACCAACTCCAACGCCAATATTGAAGAAGAGGGGTTTAATTGAATTGAATGATGAAGATATGAGGGAAGCTAAGAAGTCTCTCAAGGAGAAAGGTATTAAATCCAAAGATGTGAAGAATCTACCTCCCATAGAAGATATATGTGAGATAATTCCCCCTTCATCCATGATTGAGGTAAACTCTCTTCAACGCTTTACTAGGGAAGATATTCCGTATTCGAAACCTCCTGCTCAATGCTTAGATGAGTTTGATAATTATATTGTTAAGCAAGAAAATTTTAATATGAGAGTAGAGAATCATCTAATGTAAAATTCTCAAGCTATTAGCAATTTGCATGATATTGTGGAGAGAACCTCCAATGATGTTAAGATGCTTGTTAAACATTTTCAAATGATTCAAACTCAAATTGATCAACTCACTAAAGTGCAAAGTGACTTGTTAAAAAAATAATCCTAAAGAGAAACATGCTTATGAAGTAACAACTAGAGGTGGTGTCTCTGCCCAGGATCCTCTATATCCTGAAGGGCACCCCAAAAGAATTGAACAAGATTCTCAACGAATTGAACCTAGCGCTCCTTCTAAGAAAAAGAAGAAGAAGAAACATAAAAATGTTGTACAATCCTCTGAACCTGTTAATGATCCTAATAGTATTTCTATTTCCGATGCTGAAACTGAAAGTGGTAATGAACATGATAACAATAATGATAATGATAAGAATGATGCTTCTGATAAAGAAGAAGTTGAAGATGAACCTGAAAAGCAAGCTAAAAATAAAAAGTATACTAAAGAAGATTTTATTGCTAAGAAACATGGTAATGAAAGAGAACCTTGGGTGCAAAAGCAAATGCCTTTTCCTGCTAAGAAACTAAAATCAAAGGAAGAAGAACATTATAATAAATTTTGTGATTGGATGAAACCTTTATTCTTGCAAATCCCTTTGACTGATGCTATTAAATTGCCTCCTTATTCAAAGTATATGAAAGATATTGTTACTAACAAAAGGAAAATCCCCAATGAGGAAATTTCCACTATGCTTGCTAATTACTCTTTCAATGGCAAAGTTCCAAAGAAGTTGGGCGACCCAGGTATACCTACTATTCCTTGTTCTATTAAGAATAATTATGTTAAAACTGCTCTATGTGACTTGGGAGCCGGTGTTAGTGTTATGCTTTTTTCTCTTTATAAGAGACTTTATTTAGATAAGTTGATTCCTACTGATATATCTTTGCAAATGGCTGATAAATCTACTACTATTCCTGTTGGTATATGTGAGGATGTTCCTGTTCAAGTTACTAATAACTGCTTGATATTAACTGATTTTGTTGTGTTGGAAATGCCTGAAGATGATAATATGTCTATTATTTTTGGGAGACCTTTTCTTAACACCGCAGGGGCTGTTATTGATTGCAATAAAGGAAAGGTTACTTTCAATGTTGATGATAAGGAGCATACCGTCTATTTCCCCAAGAGGATTGATAAAGTATGTGGAGTCAATACTATTTCTAATGTGAGAACTATCAAAGTTGGAACTATTGATTGTCCTATATATGAGCCTAAAGAAGGATATCAAAATCTTATGATTGGATCAATATCAATACAATTCAAGGTAACATGATTGATTTGAGGTTTATTTCTTCATATGCTATGTAAAATTTATTTGGTGGCAAGACTTGATCAACCTTGTTAACAAATACTTTTTACATGCATAGAGGAGGTAAACAACATCTCTTTCTTCTTCCACTTGTCTTACTTGCTGTAGCACTTTTGATTTGCAAAGTTCCTTAGTTAATTAGAGATTTCAAAAAATTTCCTGGCCAGTAATAATAAACTTAATGCCCAGAAATGTGCATTTTTCAAAGTTTTCAAAAATTCACAAAAATTATACCGTTGGTCCTATTTTTCGAAAATGCACCCGGGAGCACCTGGGGATGACCAGTGGGGCACCCCAGGGTGGCACCCCACAGGCTGGCGCGGCCAGCAAGGGGGGCGCGCCACCCTGGCGTGTGGGCCCCCCTTTACCCCACTTTGGCATCTCTTCCTCCCACACTCTTCTCTCTCCCGAAAAAATCGACACCAGCTTCCTCTCACTCGCGTTTTTGCTCAAGAGCTCAGGATTTTTTGATCTCTTTGCTCAGCCCAGATTTCTGTCTGAAATTTGGCACATTTGCTCTCTGGTATGTGACTCCTCCGTCTATCCAAGTAGAATTTTGTTTGGTTGAGTATATCTTGCATATTTTGCTGCTGTAGGTAACATGTTTAGTGAGCTTGCATGCTTGTTCTAAGTTGTATAAACTAGTTTTGATGCATGATTAGTACTCTAGCAAGTTCCTATAGTAGTTCCCCTTGATTATATGTCACCAAATCAAATTTTATATTGTTTGTTGAAAAATTTCAGAAAAGGAGGATGAAAAACTTTAACTTTGGAGAATTGTTTCAGAGAGGGACAACCAGCACCGGAAGGCCCTCTAGGACCGCCACCCGACTCAGGCGATCCTACAATGAGGATATCATCGCGCCAAGCTTTGCGCCCGAAGAAGACAATGGGGCTCCTAATGCTTCGTCTTTCCCATGTTATGATTTTCTGAGAAATGCAGGGTT
Source organism: Lolium perenne (assembly GCF_019359855.2). Lineage (NCBI taxonomy): Eukaryota > Viridiplantae > Streptophyta > Magnoliopsida > Poales > Poaceae > Lolium > Lolium perenne. Next base: position 50,864,472 of record NC_067244.2, read on the forward strand.
ATTGGATGATTTATTCACCCTCGTCAACAGGGCGGGCTTAGCCGCCTACGTGGGAGATGAAAGGGAGCAATACTACATGCTCACTGATACGTCTCCGACGTATCGATAATTTCTTATGTTCCATGCCACATTATTGATGATATCTACATGTTTTATGCACACTTTATGTCATATTCGTGCATTTTCTGGAACTAACCTATTAACAAGATGCCGAAGTGCCAGTTGCTGTTTTCTGCTGTTTTTGGTTTCAGAAATCCTAGTAAGGAAATATTCTCGGAATTGGACGAAATCAATGCCCAGGGTCCTATTTTGCCACGAAGCTTCCAGAAGACCGAAGAGTCAACAAAGTGGGGCCACGAGGTGGCCAGGAGGGTAGGCGGCACGGCCCCACCCTTGGCCGCGCCGCCCTATCTCCTGGGCCCCTCGCGTCGCCCCCTGACCTACCCTTCCGCCTACTTAAAGCCTTCGTCGCGAAACCCCCAGTACCGAGAACCACGATACGGAAAACCTTCCAGAGACGTCGCCGCCGCCAATCCCATCACGGGGGATTCAGGAGATCGCCTCCGGCACCCTGCCGGAGAGGGGAATCATCTCCCGGAGGACTCTACGCCGCCATGGTCACCTCCGGAGTGATGTGTGAGTAGTTCACCCCTGGACTATGGGTCCATAGCAGTAGCTAGATGGTTGTCTTCTCCTCATTGTGCTTAATTGTCGGGTCTTGTGAGCTGCCGAACATGATCAAGATCATCTATCTGTAATTCTATATGTTGCGTTTGTTGGGATCCGATGAATAGAGAATACCATGTTATGTTGATTATCAATTTATATCTATGTGTTGTTTATGATCTTGCATGCTCTCCGTTATTAGTAGAGGCTCTGGCCAAGTTTTTACTCTTAACTCCAAGAGGGGTATTTATGCTCGATAGTGGGTTCATGTCTCCGTGAATCTGGGGAAGTGACAGAAATCTCTAAGATTATGGATGTGCTGTTGCCACTAGGGATAAAACATTGATGCTATGTCCGAGGATGTAGTTATTGATTACATTACGCGCAATACTTAATGCAATTGTCTGTTGTTAGCAACTTAATACTGGAGGGGGTTCGGATGATAACCTGAAGGTGGACTTTTTAGGCATAGATGCATGCTGGATAGCGGTCTATGTACTTTGTCGTAATGCCCAATTAAATCTCACTATACTCATCATAATATGTATGTGCATGGTCATGCCCTCTTTATTTGTCAATTGCCCAACTGTAATTTGTTCACCCAACATGCTGTTTATCTTATGGGAGAGACACCTCTAGTGAACTGTGGACCCCGGTCCAATTCTCTATACTGAAATACAATCTACTGCAATAATGTTCCACTATTTTCTGCAAACAATCATCATCCACACTATACATCTAATCCTTTGTTACAGCAAGCCGGTGAGATTGACAACCTCGCTGTTTCGTTGGGGCAAAGTACTTGGTTTGTGTTGTGCAGGTTCCACGTTGGCGCCAGAATCTCTGGTGTTGCGCCGCACTACATCTCGCCGCCATCAACCTTCAACGTGCTTCTTGGCTCCTACTGGTTCGATTAAACCTTGGTTTCATACTGAGGGAAAACTTGCCGCTGTACGCATCACACCTTCCTCTTGGGGTTCCCAACGGTCGCGTGCTGTACGCGTATCAAGACTGTTTTCTGGCGCCGTTGCCAGGGAGATCAAGACACGCTGCAAGGGGAGTCTCCACATCGCAATCTCTTTACTTTGTTTTTGTCTTGCTTAGTTTTATTTACTACTTTGTTTGCTGCACTAAATCAAAATACAAAAAAAATAGTTGCTAGTTTTACTTTATTTGCTATCTTGTTTGCTATATCAAAAACACACAAAAAATTAGTTACTCACATTTACTTTATCTAGTTTGCTTTATTTACTGTTGCTAAAATGGGTACTCCTAAAAATAATAAGTTGTGTGACTTCACAACCACAAATAATAATGATTTCTTATGCACACCTATTGCTCCACCTGCTACTACAACAGAATTCTTTGAAATTAAACCTGCTTTACTAAATCTTGTTATGCGAGAGCAATTTTCTGGTGTTAGTTCTGATGATGCTGCTGCCCATCTCAATAATTTTGTTGAACTATGTGAAATGCAAAAGTATAAAGATGTAGATGGTGACATTATAAAATTAAAATTGTTCCCTTTCTCATTAAGAGGAAGAGCTAAAGATTGGTTGCTATCTCTGCCTAAGAATAGTATTGATTCATGGACTAAATGCAAGGATGCTTTTATTGGTAGATATTATCCCCTGCTAAAATTATATCTTTGAGGAGTAGCATAATGAATTTTAAACAATTGGATACTGAGCATGTTGCACAAGCATGGGAAAGAATGAAATCTTTGGTTAAAAATTGCCCAACCCATGGACTGACTACTTGGATGATCATCCAAACCTTTTATGCAGGGCTGAATTTTTCTTCGCGGAACCTATTGGATTCAGCTGCTGGAGGTACCTTTATGTCCATCACTCTTGGTGAGGCAACAAAGCTTCTTGATAATATGATGATCAATTACTCTGAATGGCACACGGAAAGAGCTCCACAAGGTAAGAAGGTAAATTCTGTCGAAGAAACCTCTTCCTTGAGTGATAAGATTGATGCTATTATGTCTATGCTTGTGAATGATAGGACTAATATTGATCCTAATAATGTTCCGTTAGCTTCATTGGTTGCTCAAGAAGAACATGTTGATGTAAACTTCATTAAAAATAATAATTTCAACAACAATGCTTACCGGAACAATTCTAGTAACAACTATAGGCCATATCCTTATAATAATGGCAACGGCTATGGTAATTCTTATGGGAATTCTTACAACAATAATAGGAATTCACCCCCTGGACTTGAAGCCATGCTTAAAGAATTTATTAGTACACAAACTACTTTTAACAAATCTGTTGAAGAAAAGCTTGGGAAAATTGATATACTTGCTTCTAAAGTCGATAGTCTTGTTGCTGATGTTGATCTTTTGAAATCGAAAGTTATGCCTAATGAAAATCATCATAATAAAATATTTACTACAGCAAATGCCATCCAAGTTAGAATTAATGAGAATATAAGATTGATGGCCGAATTGCGTGCTAGGTGGGAAAGAGAAGAAAATGAAAAAGAAGATAATATAGCTAAAGTTTGGACTATTACCACCACTAGTAATGCTAATGCTACACATGTTGCTGCACCTCCTACTATTAATGGTAAAATAATTGGTGTTGGCAATGTTTCCACTTCAAATACAAAGCGCGAGAAACTGCCTGAAACTGCTAAAACTGCTGAAACTGCCTGTGATAAAACTGCTGAAATTTTTTCCAACATTGGGGATGATGATCCCATTGCTTTAGATTATAATGGTTTGAATTTTGATGATTGCCACATCTCTGAAGTTATAAAGTTCTTACAAAAACTTGCTAAAATTCCTAATGCTAGTGCTATAAATTTGGCTTTCACGAAACATATTACAAATGCTCTCATAAAAGCTAGAGAAGAGAAATTAGAACGCGAAGCTTCTATTCCTAGAAAGCTAGAGGATGGTTGGGAGCCCATCATTAAGATGAAGGTCAATGATTTTTATTGTAATGCTTTATGTGATCTTGGTGCAAATATTTCTGTTATGCCTAAGAAAATTTATAATATGCTTGACTTGCCACCATTGAAAAATTGTTATTTGGATGTTAATCTTGCTGATCATTCTACAAAGAAACCTTCGGGGAAAGTTGATAATGTTCGCATTACCGTTAACAATAACCTTGTCCCCGTTGATTTTGTTGTCTTGGATATTGAATGCAATGCATCTTGCCCCATTATATTGGGAAGACCTTTTCTTCGAACTGTTGGTGCTATCATTGATATGAAGGAAGGTAATATTAAATATCAATTTCCTCTCAAGAAAGGTATGGAACACTTCCCTATAAAGAGAATGAAGTTACCTTTTGATTCTATCATTAGAACAAATTATGATGTTGATACTTCGTCTCTCGATAATACTTGATACACACTTTCTGCGCCTAGCTGAAAGGCGTTAAAGAAAAGCGCTTATGGGAGACAACCCATATTTTTACTACAGTACTTTGTTTTTATTTTGAGTCTTGGAAGTTATTTACTACTGTAGCAACCTCTCCTTATCTTAGTTTAGTGTTTTGTTGTGCCAAGTAAAGTCGTTGATAGTAAGGTTCATACTAGATTTGGATTACTGCGCAGAAACAGATTTCTTTGCTGTCACGAATCTGGGCAAAATTCTCTGTAGGTAACTCATAAAATTATGCCAATTTACGTGAGTGATCCTCAGATATGTACGCAACTTTCATTCAATCTGAGCATTTTCATTTGAGCAAGTCTGGTGCCTCAATAAAATTCGTCAATACGAACTGTTCTGTTTTGACAGATTCTGCCTTTTATTTCGCATTGCCAGTTTTGATATGTTCGATGGATATTTCGATTCCATTGACTTTCAGTAGCTTTGTGCAATGTCCAGAAGTGTTAAGAATGATTATGTCACCTCTGAACATGTATATTTTGATTGTGCACTAACCCTCTAATGAGTTGTTTTGAGTTTGGTGTGGAGGAAGTTTTCAACGATCAAGAGAGGGAGATGATACAACATGATCAAGGAGAGTGAAAGCTCTAAGCTTGGGGATGCCCCGGTGGTTCACCCCTGCATATATCAAGAAGACTCAAGCGTCTAAGCTTGGGGATGCCCAAGGCATCCCCTTCTTCATCGACAACATTATCAGGTTCCTCCCCTGAAACTATATTTTTATTCCGTCACATCTTATGTGCTTTGCTTGGAGCGTCGGTTTGTTTTTGTTTTTTGTTTTGTTTGAATAAAATGGATCCAAGCATTCTTTGTGTGGGAGAGAGACACGCTCCGCTGTTGCATATGGTCAAATATGTCCTTAGGCTCTACTCATAATATTCATGGCGAAGTTTCTTCTTCGTTAAATTGTTATATGGTTGGAATTGGAAAATGATACATGTAGTAATTTGCTAAAATGTCTTGGGTAATGTGATACTTGGCAATTGTTGTGCTCATGTTTAAGCTCTTGCATCATATACTTTGCACCCATTAATGAAGAAATACATAGAGCATGCTAAAATTTGGTTTGCATATTTGGTATCTCTAAGGTCTAGATAATTTCTAGTATTGAGTTTGAACAACAAGGAAGACGGTGTAGAGTCTTATAATGTTTACAATATGTCTTTTATGTGAGTTTTGCTGCGCCGCTTCATCCTTGTGTTTGTCTCAAATAACCTTGCTAGCCTAAACCTTGTATCGAGAGGGAATACTTCTCATGCATCCAAAATACTTGAGCCAAACACTATGCCATTTGTGTCCACCATACCTACCTACTACATGGTATTTCTCCGCCATTCCAAAGTAAATTGCTTGAGTGCTACCTTTAAACAATTCAAAATTTATTACCTCTGATTTGTGTCAATGTTTTATAGCTCATGAGGAAGTATGTGGTGTTTATCTTTCAATCTTGTTGGGCAACTTTCGCCAATGGACTAGTGGCTTCATCCGCTTATCCAATAATTTTTCAAAAAGAGCTGGCAATGGGATTCCCAGTCCCAAATTAATTAATAAAAATAGACACTCCTCCATGGTATGTGATTGTTGGACGGCACCCGAAGGATTCGGTTAGCCATGGCTTGAGAAAGCAAAGGTGGGGAGGAGTGTCATCATAATAAAACTAAAATAAAAAGGCACTCCTTCATGGTATGAGATTGTTGGCAGGCACCCGAAGGATTCGGTTAGCCATGGTTTGTGAAAGAAAGGTTGGAAGGAGTGCCACACAAAAATAAAATAAAATGGGAGCCGCTCTTTGAAGGTTTGTCTGGCAAGGGGGTTAGAGTGCCCACTACCATTCGTTGACAACAACAAACACCTCTCAAAATTTTACTTTTATTGCTCTCTATATGTTTTCAAAATCAAAGCTCTAGCACAAATATAGCAATCGATGCTTTCCTCTTTGAAGGACCTTTCTTCTACTTTTATTGTTGAGTCAGTTCACCTATTTCTCTCCATCTCAAGAAGCAAACACTTGTGTGAACTGTGCATTGATTCCTACATACTTGCATATTGCACTTGTTATATTACTCTATGTTGACAATATCCATGAGATATACCTGTATAAGTTGAAAGCAACCGCTGAAACTTCATCTTCCTTTGTGTTGCTTCAATACCTCTACTATGAATTATTGCTTTATGAGTTAACTCTTATGCAAGACTTATTGATGCTTGTCTTGAAGTACTATTCATGAAAAGTCTTTGCTATATGATTCAGTTGTTTATTCATGTCATTTACATTGTTTTGATCGCTGCATTCATTACATATGCTTTACAATAGTATGATCAAGGTTATGATGGCATGTCACTCCAGAAATTATCTTTGTTTATCGTTTACCTGCTCGGGACGAGCAGAAACTAAGCTTGGGGATGCTGATACGTCTCCAACGTATCGATAATTTCTTATGTTCCATGCCACATTATTGATGATATCTACATGTTTTATGCACACTTTATGTCATATTCGTGCATTTTCTGGAACTAACCTATTAACAAGATGCCGAAGTGCCGATTCTTTTTCTGCTGTTTTTGGTTTCAGAAATCCTAGTAAGGAAATATTCTCGGAATTGGACGAAATCAATGCCCAGGGTCCTATTTTGCCACGAAGCTTCCAGAAGACCGAAGAGTCAACGAAGTGGGGCCACGAGGTGGCCAGGAGGGCAGGCGGCGCGGCCCCACCCTTGGCCGCGCGCCCTGTCTCCTGGGCCCCTCGCGTCGCCCCTGACCTACCCTTCCGCCTACTTAAAGCCTTCGTCGCGAAACCCCCAGTACCGAGAACCACGATACGGAAAACCTTCCAGAGATGCCGCCGCCGCCAATCCCATCTCGGGGGATTCAGGAGATCGCCTCCGGCACCCTGCCGGAGAGGGGAATCATCTCCCGGAGGACTCTACGCCGCCATGGTCGCCTCCGGAGTGATGTGTGAGTAGTTCACCCCTGGACTATGGGTCCATAGCAGTAGCTAGATGGTTGTCTTCTCCTCATTGTGCTTAATTGTCGGGTCTTGTGAGCTGCCGAACATGATCAAGATCATCTATCTGTAATTCTATATGTTGCGTTTGTTGGGATCCGATGAATAGAGAATACCATGTTATGTTGATTATCAATTTATATCTATGTGTTGTTTATGATCTTGCATGCTCTCCGTTATTAGTAGAGGCTCTGGCCAAGTTTTTACTCTTAACTCCAAGAGGGGGTATTTATGCTCGATAGTGGGTTCATGTGTCCGTGAATCTGGGGAAGTGACAGAAATCTCTAAGATTATGGATGTGCTGTTGCCACTAGGGATAAAACATTGATGCTATGTTCGAGGATGTAGTTATTGATTACATTACGCGCAATACTTAATGCAATTGTCTGTTGTTAGCAACTTAATACTGGAGGGGGTTCGGATGATAACCTGAAGGTGGACTTTTTAGGCATAGATGCATGCTGGATAGCGGTCTATGTACTTTGTCGTAATGCCCAATTAAATCTCACTATACTCATCATAATATGTATGTGCATGGTCATGCCCTCTTTATTTGTCAATTGCCCAACTGTAATTTGTTCACCCAACATGCTGTTTATCTTATGGGAGAGACACCTCTAGTGAACTGTGGACCCCGGTCCAATTCTCTATACTGAAATACAATCTACTGCAATATTGTTCCACTGTTTTCTGCAAACAATCATCATCCACACTATACATCTAATCCTTTGTTACAGCAAGCCGGTGAGATTGACAACCTCGCTGTTTCGTTGGGGCAAAGTACTTGGTTTGTGTTGTGCAGGTTCCACGTTGGCGCCGGAATCCCTGGTGTTGCGCCGCACTACATCTCGCCGCCATCAACCTTCAACGTGCTTCTTGGCTCCTACTGGTTTGATTAAACCTTGGTTTCATACTGAGGGAAAACTTGCCGCTGTACGCATCACACCTTCCTCTTGGGGTTCCCAACGGTCGCGTGCTGTACGCGTATCACTCACCAAAATCTTCGTCGAGAGCTTCAAGTTCCACAACAAGCAATATGGGCCGACAGTTGCATTCAAGATTTATGGTAATCCTATTACTATGGAATTGGAAGAATTTTGTGTTGCATTGGATATTGCCCCTGTAGGTACATCAAGGAGGATTGATGACAACCCCCGGGACCTGTTGGAGCTCTATCGAGGGATCACCGATGATGATTGTCGCACCATTCAGCGTGGCAAGATAAGAAACATCCAACTCCCCGCCATTAAGTATTTTGCCTATTACATTGCTACTAGCATTCTTGGTAGGGAGAACACTAGAAATATTTCTAGCTACCATCTTGCTTTCTTGAATGCTGCACTTACTGGACAGACACCTTATCATCTTGGTTCTCTTATTGCTCGCCGCCTGTCTAACGGGGGGCCTATTTTTGGAGGAACTATTGCATTGCGCATTTTAACACATCTAAGACTTCCTCTTGATTCTAATGATGTGCCATTAACCCCTAGGAGGCTTGATATTGCTGCTATGAAAAGCCATCATTTTGTTACCGCTGATTCCACTTTAGATAATACGGTCTATAGAATGTTGTTTGCTGATGGGGATGAGAAGGAAATCCCTTTGCCCCAGCCAGATTTGTTCAGTATTGACAGGGAACCATGGTCGCGCACTAAGGAGGAGGTGGAGGAAAAGATGAAGATACAAGACTTCCACCAGCAGCATGACTCCGAGGACGCCGAGCCCTCCTACGACTGCACCGTCACGTATCCGGGAGCTTCATCTAGCACATACCCGGAATATGATCCATCTTCGTCGTACTACGGAGATGCAACTTCATGGCCACGCTGGGGTTGAACTCCACTTAGGCCAAAAGCCTAAGCTTGGGGGGAGGTATACCGGCATCACTCATTCCTTGCATATTATTATTGCTGGATACTTGTATATACTTGTTTAGTTTGTTTGAGTGGTTTTCTAATGAGAGGGAGATGATATTTGGGGAAGTGCTGCCTGAAAACAGATTCTGGACTGTTACCGAAAAAATTCTCAAAAATAGCCAGAACGACATTTTGCAAAGCCATTTTTTGTGCATGTTCCCCAGGTTGTTATCTAACTTTCATTAGTTGAACACTTTTCGATTTGGGCAGTGGAAGAATTTCTTAAAAATCGAGTACTGTACTGCTGTCAAGTTTGACGAATTTCTGCTGCTTTGTGTTTATGTGACTTTTCTAGTTTGCTATTTCTTGCTTTTGCTTTGTTTCTTTCCCAAAACACAAAAAGACCAAAAATATTTCTGTAGTTTCTCTTCATCATTTGTTTGCTTTGGTTTCTTGCATTTGTTTCGCTTTATTTGCTATTGCTAGTTTGCTATAAGAAAACCCAAAAAGATTTTGCTTTGTTTGCTTGTTTCCTTTTGTTCTTGTTTCCAATTCGAAAACTCCAAAAATATTTGCTGTTCTTCTTTGGTTTGTAAAGTTCATTATGAGTTAAATGGTCTTCGGTGGCTGGAGCGTGGTTTTCATTTCATATTATCCAAGCTACACAAGTGAAAGGCAATAATGACGATCTATGACAATTGGATTGTGGTGAGAGGCTGGTATGAACTCTATTTGTTTTCATTTTTGTACATATACTCATCCATGTGAGCATGCTTAGTTGGTTCATGTGAGGTATATGTCATTTGAGAAAGTCTAGTAGTTCATGATCTCTCATGTTTAGCTCCAATTTATTAATATGAGTATGCATGTCATGGATGTTTGCTTGCATTGTTTTATTCATAAGTAGGTATGGTATTGTGGTATCCTCCTCTGAATAATTCATTTATATCGACTTGGCACATGCTCACGCATGCATATGACAGAACAAAATTCAATTAAGCCTCGATGATTTATATTGCTTCAGAGTTCTTGTATCACTTTTATGCCTTGATACGCGTATAGCACGCGACCGTTGGGAACCCCAAGAGGAAGGTGTGATGCGTACAGCGGCAAGTTTTCCCTCAGTATGAAACCAAGGTTTATCGAACCAGTAGGAGCCAAGAAGCACGTTGAAGGTTGATGGCGACGAGATGTAGTGCGGCGCAACACCAAGGATTCCGGCGCCAACGTGGAACCTGCACAACACAAACCAAGTACTTTGCCCCAACAAAACAACGAGGTTGTCAATCTCACCGGCTTGCTGTAACAAACGATTAGATGTATAGTGTGGATGATGATTGTTTGCAGAAAACAGTGGAACAGTATTGCAGTAGATTGTATTTCAGTATAGAGAATTGGACCGGGGTCCACAGTTCACTAGAGGTGTCTCTCCCATAAGATAAACAGCATGTTGGGTGAACAAATTACAGTTGGGCAATTGACAAATAAAGAGGGCATGACCATGCACATACATATTATGATGAGTATAGTGAGATTTAATTGGGCATTACAACAAAGTACATAGACCGCTATCCAGCATGCATCTATGCCTAAAAAGTCCACCTTCAGGTTATCATCCGAACCCCCTCCAGTATTAAGTTGCTAACAACAGACAATTGCATTAACTATTGCGCGTAATGTAATCAATAACTACATCCTCGGACATAGCATCAATGTTTTATCCCTAGTGGCAACAGCACATCCATAATCTTAGAGATTTCGGTCACTTCCCCATATTCACGGAGACATGAACCCACTATCGAGCATAAATACCCCCTCTTGGAGTTAAGAGTAAAAACTTGGCCAGAGCCTCTACTAATAACGGAGAGCATGCAAGATCATAAACAACACATAGATATAAATTGATAATCAACATAACATGGTATTCTCTATTCATCGGATCCCAACAAACACAGCATATAGAATTACAGATAGATGATCTTGATCATGTTCGGCAGCTCACAAGACCCGACAATTAAGCACAATGAGGAGAAGACAACCATCTAGCTACTGCTATGGACCCATAGTCCAGGGGTAGACTACTCACACATCACTCCGGAGGCGACCATGGCGGCGTAGAGTCCTCCGGGAGATGATTCCCCTCTCCGGCAGGGTGCCGGAGGCGATCTCCTGAATCCCCCGAGATGGGATTGGCGGCGGCGGCGTCTCTGGAAGGTTTTCCGTATCGTGGCTCTCGGTACTGGGGGTTTCGCGATGAAGGCTATTTGTAGGCGGAAGGGTAGGTCAGGGGGCGACGCGAGGGGCCCAGGAGACAGGGCGGCGCGGCCAAGGGTGGGGCCGCGCCGCCTGCCCTCCTGGCCACCTCGTGGCCCCACTTCGTTGACTCTTCGGTCTTCTGGAAGCTTCGTGGCAAAATAGGACCCTGGGCGTTGATTTCGTCCAATTCCGAGAATATTTCCTTACTAGGATTTCCGAAACCAAAAACAGCAGAAAACAGCAACTGGCACTTCGGCATCTTGTTAATAGGTTAGTTCCAGAAAATGCACGAATATGACATAAAGTGTGCATAAAACATGTAGATATCATCAATAATGTGGCATGGAACATAAGAAATTATCGATACGTCGGAGACGTATCAGCATCCCCAAGCTTAGTTTCTGCTCGTCCCGAGCAGGTAAACGATAAACAAAGATAATTTCTGGAGTGACATGTCATCATAACCTTGATCATACTATTGTAAAGCATATGAGCTGAGATCAAATCATTCAAAGCAAGTGTCTATATTGATATAAGAGATGATAATGCAAGAGTTAGACAAGCTAGAAGTTTTCATGAACTATTGCTTTAAAGACATGCAACCGTACAAAGTTCATTAAAGATGTATTAAGTATTCAGCATAGAAGTTCTATCCTTCATTCCAAGCATCAAGTAAATTTTCACAACATAAGAAGGATTCAGTCAAGTAAACATAAACATGAACGTCATGAATCAACTGTTTCGAAGTCTACTCAACCGGTGAGCGCAAGCATTTAGTATTAGCACCAGGATGTTACGGCATAAAGAACGTTAATGGGGGTTTGGAAGGCCAAATGGAAGAAAGGCTTGCAAAGCTGTAAATGACCATTAGACAAGAAGAAGCCTTATGATCGAAGCTATGCAAGGAGTAGTGATTGCCATGCAACGGATGCACATAGAGCTATATGTGTATGAAAGCTCTCCAATTGAACTAGTGGGGGTGCATCCAACTTGGTTGCTCACGAAGACCTAGAACACTTTTGAGGAGGCTCATCATTGGAATATACAACCCAAGTTCTATAATGTAAATTCCCCACATAGTTATACTAGTAAAACATGAAAACTCTCTCATATGAATGTAGGTGCTAAACATGAGCACAAATGATGACTATGAATAATGCCGGTGCTAAAACATGAGCACAAGTGTGGATAAAAGATAGTAATGCTGCCCCCTTTTTCTTTATTCTTTTTTTTTCTTTTTTCTCTTTTTTTTTCTTTTTTCTTTCTTTTCATTTTTTTTCTTTCTTCTTTTTTTTCTTTTTGATGGCCTCCACGGCTCTTTTCATTTTTAGGGGCAACATCCTAATTATGACAACACACTTTTTGGTACAAATAACTCATAATGAATGAAACATGATGTATAAAACTGTATGCCTCTGCCAGTGTAGCAGGATGTGCAATGATCTAGCGTAACATGGGTAAACCACACATCAGCTGTATATGATCATGCAAAGCAATATATAAATAATAAACGACAACATGGCATGTAATGTAAAAAATGGATGTTGCATGGCAATATATCTCGGAACAGCTATGAAAATGCTGTGGTAGGTAGGTATGGTGGCTGTTTTGAGGAGATGTATGGGCTTATGTGTAGGAGAACAAGAGAAAGTTCTCCCACGGGTTTGGATGTACCGACGAAGTATGCACAATTCTCAATGTGAGCAAAAGGCAATGCACAGTACCGAAGAGGCTAGCAAATTTTGATGGTGGAAGTGCCAAAAACCGTAGCTTAACATTAGTCAAAAAGAACTCACAAGCTTATTGCAAACAACTAGCAGGTTCATTATTAAGAGCATGATTAAAATTTACTCCAAGGAGGGCCGTTCACGGTGGCACAAGTACCCCGCTAGCTCCCTCGACCTTCAGCACAACTTAGTTATTACGATGAACTCTCAGACATGGAAAGCTATCAAGTCCAACTACGTCTTCAACTATTTAAATAGAGTTTGTAGTACGGCACAAGCTTAAAGACAACAATCCACTACTAATTTTAACTTATTTATCCAGCAAGCCTTACCATCTAAATACCTCAAAACATTTGCAAAGAATCAAGTTATCAAAGCTCAATGTTCTACAAGTATTTTATTATACACTACCACATGCAACATTTCCCGTTTCCAACCATACAACAATTTAACGAAGAAGAAACTTCGCCATGAATATTATGAGTAAAGCCTAAGGACATACTTGTCCATATGCAACAGCGGAGCGTGTCTCTCTCCCACACAAAGAATGCTAGGATCCATTTTATTCAAACAAAACAAAAAAACAAAAACAAACCGACGCTCCAAGCAAAGCACATAAGATGTGACGGAATAAAAATATAGTTTCAGGGGAGGAACCTGATAATGTTGTCGATTGATACGTCTCCGGCGTATCGATAATTTCTTATGTTCCATGCCACATTATTGATGTTATCTACATGTTTTATGCACACTTTATGTCATATTCGTGCATTTTCTGGAACTAACCTATTAACAAGATGCCGAAGTGCCGATTCTTTGTTTCTGTTTGTTTTTGGTTTCAGAAATCCTAGTAACGAAATATTCTCGGAATTGGACGAAATCAACGCCCAGGGTCCTATTTTGCCACGAAGCTTCCAGAAGTCCGAAGAGGAGACGAAGTGGGGCCACGAGGTGGCCACACCCTAGGGCGGCGCGGCCCACCCCTTGGCCGCGCGGCCCTGTGGTGTGGGGCCCTCGTGCCGCCTCCTGACCTGCCCTTCCGCCTACTTAAAGCCTCCGTTGCGAAACCCCCAGTACCGAGAGCCACGATACGGAAAACCTTCCAGAGACGCCGCCGCCGCCGATCCCATCTCGGGGGATCCAGGTCGCCTCCGGCACCCTGCCGGAGAGGGGAATCATCTCCCGGAGGACTCTACGCCGCCATGGTCGCCTCCGGAGTGATGTGTGAGTAGTCTACCCCTGGACTATGGGTCCATAGCAGTAGCTAGATGGTTGTCTTCTCCCCATTGTGCTTCATTGTCGGATCTTGTGAGCTGCCTAACATGATCAAGATCATCTATCTGTAATTCTATATGTTGCGTTTGTTGGGATCCGATGAATAGAGAATACTTGTTATGTTGATTATCAAAGTTATGTCTATGTGTTGTTTATGATCTTGCATGCTCTCCGTTACTAGTAGATGCTCTGGCCAAGTAGATGCTTGTAACTCCAAGAGGGAGTATTTATGCTCGATAGTGGGTTCATGCCTCCATTGATATGCAGGACGATGTGAGAAAGTTCTAAGGTTACGGATGTCTTGTTGCCACTAGGGATAAAACATTAGTGCTATGTTCAAGGATGTAGTTACTAGTTACATTACGCGCAATACTTAATGCAATTGTCTGTTGTTAGCAACTTAATATTGGAGGGTTCGGATGATAACCTTGAAGGTGGACTTTTTAGGCATAGATGCATCTTTGGATGGCGGTCTATGTACTTTGTCGTAATGCCCAATTAAATCTCACTATACTCATCATAATATGTATGTGCATGGTCATGCCCTCTTTATTTGTCAATTGCCCAACTGTAATTTGTTCACCCAACATGTTGTTTATCTTATGGGAGAGACACCTCTAGTGAACTGTGGACCCCGGTCCAATTCTCTATCTTGAAATACAATCTACTACAATACTTGTTCTCTTGTTTTACGCAAACAATCATCTTCCACACAATACGGTTAATCCTTTGTTACAGCAAGCCGGTGAGATTGACAACCTCAGCATTTCGTTGGGGCAAAGTACTTTGGTTGTGTTGTGCAGGTTCCACGTTGGCGCCGGAATCCCTGGTGTTGCGCCGCACTACATCCCGCCGCCATCAACCTTCAACGTGCTTCTTGACTCCCTCGGTTCGATTAAACCTTGTTTTCTTACTGAGGTAAACTTGCCGCTGTGCGCATCACACCTTCCTCTTGGAGTATATGCAAACCAAATTTCCCTCAGTAAGAGGAAGGTGTGATGCGCACAGCGGCAAGTTTCCCTCAGTAAGAAACCAAGGTTTAATTGAACCAGTAGGAGTCAAGAAGCACGTTGAATGTTGATGGCGGCGGGATGTAGTGCGGCGCAACACCAGAGATTCCGGCGCCAACGTGGAACCTGCACAACACAACCAAAGTACTTTGCCCCAACGAAGCGATGAGGTTGTCAATCTCACCGGCTTGCTGTAACAAAGGATTAGATGTATAGTGTGGAAGATGATTGTTTGCAGAAAACAGTAGAACAGTATTGCAGTAGATTGTATTTCAGTATAGAGAATTGGACCGGGGTCCACAGTTCACTAGAGGTGTCTCTCCCATAAGATAAACAGCATGTTGGGTGAACAAATTACAGTTGGGCAATTGACAAATAAAGAGGGCATGACCATGCACATACATATTATGATGAGTATTGTGAGATTTAATTGGGCATTACGACAAAGTACATAGACCGCTATCCAGCATGCATCTATGCCTAAAAAGTCCACCTTCAGGTTATCATCCGAACCCCCTCCAGTATTAAGTTGCTAACAACAGACAATTGCATTAAGTATTGCGCGTAATGTAATCAATGACTACATCCTCGAACATAGCACCAATGTTTTATCCCTAGTGGCAACAGCACATCCATAATCTTAGAGGTTTCTGTCACTCCCCCAGATTCACGGAGACATGAACCCACTATCGAGCATAAATACTCCCTCTTGGAGTTACAAGCATCTACTTGGCCAGAGCATCTACTAGTAACGGAGAGCATGCAAGATCATAAACAACACATAGACATAACTTTGATAATCAACATAACATAGTATTCTCTATTCATCGGATCCCAACAAACGCAACATATAGAATTACAGATAGATGATCTTGATCATGTTCGGCAGCTCACAAGATCCGACAATTAAGCACAATGGGGAGAAGACAACCATCTAGCTACTGCTATGGACCCATAGTCCAGGGGTGAACTACTCACTCATCACTCCGGAGGCGACCATGGCGGCGTAGAGTCCTCCGGGAGATGATTCCCCTCTCTGGCAGGGTGCCGGAGGCGATCTCCTGAATCCCCCGAGATGGGATTGGCGGCGGCGGCGTCTCTGGAAGGTTTTCCATATCGTGGCTCTCGGTACTGGGGGTTTCGCGACGGAGGCATTAAGTAGGCGGAAGGGCAGGTCAAGAGGCGGCACGAGGGGCCCACACTACAGGCCGACGCGGCCAGGGCTTGGGCCGCGCCGCCCTAGGGTGTGGCCACCTCGTGGCCCCACTTCGTCTCCTCTTCGGTCTTCTGGAAGCTTCGTGGCAAAATAGGACCCTGCGCGTTGATTTCGTCCAATTCCGAGAATATTTCGTTACTAGGATTTCTGAAACCAAAAACAGCAGAAAACAGCAACTGGCACTTCGGCATCTTGTTAATAGGTTAGTTCCAGAAAATGCACGAATATGACATAAAGTGTGCATAAAACATGTAGATATCATCAATAATGTGGCATGGAACATAAGAAATTATCGATACGTCGGAGACGTATCAGTGCACAATCAAAATATACATGTTCAGAGGTGACATAATCATTCTTAACACTTCTGGACATTGCACAAAGCTACTGAAAGTCAATGGAATCGAAATATCCATCGAACATAACAAAACAGGCAATGCGAAATAAAAGGCAGAATCTGTCAAAAACAGAACAGTTCGTAATTACGAATTTTATTGAGGCACCAGACTTGCTCAAATGAAAATGCTCAAATTGAATGAAAGTTGCGTACATATCTGAGGATCACTCACATAAATTGGCATAATTTTCTGAGTTACCTACAGAGAATTTTTCCCAGATTCGTGACAGCAAAGAAATCTGTTTCTGCGCAGTAATCCAAATCTAGTATGAACCTTACTATCAACGACTTTACTTGGCACAACAAAACACTAAGCTAAGATAAGGAGAGGTTGCTACAGTAGTAAACAACTTCCAAGACACAAATATAAAACAAAATTTCTGTAGCAAAATAACACATGGGTTATCTCCCAAGAAGTTCTTTCTTTATAGCCACTAAGATGGGCTCAGCAATTTTAATGATGCACTCGCAAGAAATAGTATTTGAAGCAAAAGAGAGCATAAAGAGGCAAATTCAAAACACATTTAAGCCTAACATGCTTCCTATGAAAAGGAATCTTTTAAATAAACAAGTTCATGAAGAGCAAAGTAACAAGCATAGGAAGATAAAACAAGTGTAGCTTCAAAAATTTCAGCACATAGAGAGGTGTTTTAGTAACATGAAAATTTCTACAACCATATTTTCCTCTCTCATAATAACTTTCAGTAGCATCATGAGCAAACTCAACAATATAACTATCACATAAAGCATTCTTATCATGAGTCTCATGCATAAAATTAGTGCTACTCCCAACATAAGCATAGTTATTCTTATTAATTGTAGTAGGAGCAAATTCAACAAAGTGGCTATCATCATATATAGGAGGCATATTGTAATCATAAAAGAAAATTTTCTCCTCAATACTTGGGGGACTAAAAGGATCATGCTCATCAAAGCCAGCTTCCCCAAGCTTAGAATTTTCCATAGCATTAGCAACAATGGTGTTCAAAGCATCCATAGTAATAACATTCCCATTAGCATGCATATAAAGTTCCATGGATTTTTTAATTCTCTCTTCAAACACATCATGTCCTAATTCAAGATAAAGTTCATAAAGATCTCTCATATTTTTGTTGTTTTCCATTATGCTTAACTAGTGAAATAAAAACATGCATGATATTAAGTAAAGTAAAACAAGTAACTAATTTTTTGTATTTTGATTTAGTGCAGCAAACAAAGTAGTAAATAAAGTAAAGCAAGACAAAAAACAAAGTAAAGAGATTGGGATGTGGAGACTCCCCTTGCAGCGTGTCTTGATCTCCCCGGCAACGGCGCCAGAAAACAGTCTTGATACGCGTACAACACGCGACCGTTGGGAACCCCAAGAGGAAGGTGTGATGCGTACAGCGGCAAGTTTTCCCTCAGTGTGGAACCAAGGTTTATCGAACCAGTAGGAGCCAAGAAGCACGTTGAAGGTTGATGGCGACGAGATGTAGTGCGGCGCAACACCAGGGATTCCGGCGCCAACGTGGAACCTGCACAACACAAACCAAGTACTTTGCCCCAACGAAACAGCGAGGTTGTCAATCTCACCCGCTTGCTGTAACAAAGGAATAGATGTATAGTGTGGATGATGATTGTTTGCAGAAAACAGTGGAACAGTATTGCAGTAGATTGTATTTCAGTATAGAGAATTGGACCGGGGTCCACAGTTCACTAGAGGTGTCTCTCCCATAAGATAAACATCATGTTGGCTGAACAAATTACAGTTGGGCAATTGACAAATAAAGAGGGCATGACCATGCACATACATATTATGATGAGTATAGTGAGATTTAATTGGGCATTATGACAAAGTACATAGACCGCTATCCAGCATGCATCTATGCCTAAAAAGTCCACCTTCAGGTTATCATCCGAACCCCCTCCAGTATTAAGTTGCTAACAACAGACAATTGCATTAAGTATTGCGCGTAATGTAATCAATAACTACATCCTCGGACATAGCATCAATGTTTTATCCCTAGTGGCAACAGCACATCCATAATCTTAGAGATTTCTGTCACTTCCCCAGATTCACGGAGACATGAACCCACTATCGAGCATAAATACCCCCTCTTGGAGTTAAGAGTAAAAACTTGGCCAGAGCCTCTACTAATAACGGAGAGCATGCAAGATCATAAACAACACATAGATATAAATTGATAATCAACATAACATGGTATTCTCTATTCATCGGATCCCAACAAACACAACATATAGAATTACAGATAGATGATCTTGATCATGTTCGGCAGCTTACAAGACCCGACAATTAAGCACAATGAGGAGAAGACAACCATCTAGCTACTGCTATGGACCCATAGTCCAGGGGTAGACTACTCACACATCACTCCGGAGGCGACCATGGCGGCGTAGAGTCCCCCGGGAGATGATTCCCCTCTCCGGCAGGGTGCCGGAGGCAATCTCCTGAATCCCCCGAGATGGGATTGGCGGCGGCGGCGTCTCTGGAAGTTTTTCCGGATCGTGGCTCTCGGTACTGGGGGTTTCGCGCCGAAGGCTATTTGTAGGCGGAAGGGTAGGTCAGGGGGCGACACGAGGGGCCCAGGAGACAGGGCGGCGCGGCCAAGGGTGGGGTCGCGCCGCCTGCCCTCCTGGCCACCTCGTGGCCCCACTTCGTTGACTCTTCGGTCTTCTGGAAGCTTCGTGGCAAAATAGGACCCTGGGCGTTGATTTCTTCCAATTCCGAGAATATTTCCTTACTAGGATTTCTGAAACCAAAAACAGCAGAAAACAGCGGCACTTGACATCTTGTTAATAGGTTAGTTCCAGAAAATGCACGAATATGACATAAAGTGTGCATAAAACATGTAGATATCATCAATAATGTGGCATGGAACATAAGAAATTATCGATACGTCGGAGACGTATCATGCCTCCGTTAATTTATTTTGCCGCAAGCATGATTATGACAGTTACTGCTCTCTTGATTTGTCGCTCCCAGTCTATTGCTAGCCTTCACTTGTACTGAGCGGGAACGCTGCTCATGCTTCCAAACACCTGAAAACCAAGTTGTTCCAAAGTGTCCACCATAAATACCTATACATGGCATTTCAAACCATTCCAAGTAAATTCTCATGCGCTACCTTTAAAACCTTCAAAATGCTTCTCAAGTTGTGTTTATGTTTCATAGCTCATGAGGAAGTATGTGGTGTTTAACTTTCAACCTTGTCATTTACTCTTGAAGGACTTTCATTATGGACTAGTGGCACATCCGCTTATCCGATAATTTTGCAAAAAGAGCTGGCAATGGGATTCCCAGTCCCAAATTAATTAACCTAAATAGACACTCCTCCATGGTATGTGATTGTTGGACGGCACCCGAAGGATTCGGTTAGCCATGGCTTGTGTAAGCAAAGGTTGGGGGGAGTGTCATCATAATAAAACTAAAATAAAAAGGCACTCCTTCATGGTATGAGATTGTTGGCAGGCACCCGAGAATTCGGTTAGCCATGGTTTGCGAAAGAAAGGTTGGAAGGAGTGCCACATAAACATAAAAATAATTCATGGGAGCCGCTCTTGGAAGCCCGGTTGGCGAGGTAGTTAGTGTACCCATTACCATTCGTTGACAACAACAAACACCTCTCAAAATAATTTTACTCCTGTTTTAGAAATGAAAAGCTCTAGCGCATGTTAATCCCTGCTTCCCTCTGCGAAGGGTCAATCTTTTACTTTTATGTTGTGTCTCCATTCTTTCTTTGAGCACTATCTTGAGAGCACAACTGTCATTCTTAGTATAATATGCTTGTCTCAAAATATGATTGATTGTGGTATAACTTTGGTGCTTTTATCTTTGACAATCACTACTTCTAGTCTTTCTATGAACTTCAGAGGTGCCTGAGCATTTATGTTTTGCTGATCAAACATGGGCAAGCGAGATACCACTTTTTCATACTCTCTTATGAACATTGCAATCCTGCTTATATACATGATTCATGATGCCTATTATTAATTGTTGGTACCTCTCCATGATTGACATAGCTGTTAGATGATCTTATTTGTATGCATCTCATTATGAACTGCCTAAGTATTAGCCATATTATGAGAATATATACATCATATGAACAAATGTGTTCGTGAAAGTTCTTTTATCGCTCAGTTGTTAACTGAATTGCTTGAGGACAAGCAATAAGCTAAGCTTGGGGGGAGTTGATACGTCCAAAACGTATCTACTTTCCCGAACACTTTTGCTATTGTTTTGCCTCTAATTTGTGTATTTTGGATGCAACTAACACAGACTAACGCTGTTTTCAGTGAGCGTTACAGTGTCTCGTTTTTGTGCAGAAATCCAACTTTCAGGAAAATCCTCGGAATTTATGCAGAAGGTCCTATTTTCCCAGAATATTGGCGGAGCCAGAAGGGCAAGCCAGGTGGGGGCCCGAGGGCCCCACACGCTAGGCTGGCGCGGCCCAGGAGGGGCCCGCGCGGCCCTACCGTGTGGCGGCCTCGGTCAGCCCCCGACGCCCTCCTTCGGACTATTTATTGCCTTCGACCTAAAAACGCACGAGGGGAAGTCGAAGTCGCCAGAAAGCCTCCAGAATGCCGCCACATCGCGAAACTCCGTCTCGGGAGCCAGAAGTCTCCGTTCTGGCACTCCGCCGGGACGGGGAATTGGAGGAGATCATCGCCATCATCACCACCGACGCCTCTCCATCAACCAGCCATGTTTCCCCCATCCATGTGTGAGTAATTCCCCCGCTGTAGGCCGAAGGGGATGGTAGGGATTGGATGAGATTGGTCATGTAATAGCATAAGATTGTTAGGGCATAGTGCCTAGTGTCCGTAATTGGTACTTTGATGATATTGTTGCAACTTGCTATGCTTAATGCTTGTCACTAGGGCCCGAGTGCCATGATCTCAGATCTGAACATGTTATTATTTCATCATGATATTCATTGTTTATGGTCTTACCTGCAAGTTGTATACACATGTCGCTGTCCGGAACCAATGGCCCCGAAGTGACAAGAATCGGGACAACCGGAGGGGATGGTAGTGATGTGAGGATCACATGTGTTCACGGAGTGTTAATTCTTTGCTCCGGTACTCTATTAAAAGGAGTACCTTAATATCCAGTAGATTCCCTTGAGGCCCGGCTGCCACCGGCTGGTAGGACAAAAGATGTTGTGCAAGTTTCTCATTGCGAGCACGTACGACTATAATTGGAACACATGCCTATTGATTGCTTTGTACTTGGACACCGTTTTATTATTATCTGCAAATGCCCTGCTATGATTGTTACATGAGTTTCTCTCATCCATGCAACGCCCGTTATCCGTCCCCGTGCCTACAGTATTTCAATCCTGCTGTTTACTAAAATCACTACTGCTGTCTTTGTTACTCTGCTGCTGTTATTTCACTACTGCTACTGCTATAAAACTATTGCTACTGATAAACTCTTGCGAGCAAGTCTGTTTCCAGGTGCAGCTGAATTGACAACTCCGCTGTTAAGGCTTTCAAGTGTTCTTTGTCTCCCCTTGTGTCGAATCAATAAATTGGGTTATACTACCCGCGAAGACTGCTGCGATCCCCTATACTTGTGGGTCATCAGACCCTTTCCAAAGATTACTTTTATGTCCTTGACCATATGAAGTAAAGTATCACCGGTACGGAGTTCAGGCTTCACCCGGTGAGCTGAATATATAGGGCAAAGGGTCCTTTAGCACCGGTTCGTGTTACGAACCGGTGCAAATGAGCTATCTTTTGCACCGGTTCGTAATACGAACCGGTGCAAAAGGTCCCGCGGCTGCCACGTGCCTGACGACGAACCTTTAGCACCGGTTCGTGTTACGAACCGGTGCAAAAGATTGGTCATTTGCACCGGTTCGTAACACGAACCGGTGCTAAAGGTCCCTGGTACGGCCAGAGGGCATGAACCGGTGCTAATGACCCCCTTTAGCACTGGTTCGTGCCAAATCCGGTGCAAAAGCTCTTTGGAGCAAAAAACCAAAGCCCTTGTTTCTACTAGTGCTCCAACATAATATATACGGGATTTGTGCAGCTATACGAAGAAACGATCTAGGGCAGGAAGGATGTCAAAGCGCAAGAGCTCAGTTGACCACAGCGCCACCACCGCCAAGAGGTCGGCGGAACAGGAGCAACAATTCCTCTACCTGGTGCTAGACGACTGGGAGAATGGCTACAGCATCCGAAGGTTGAACGTGGACACCTTCCAGCCTGACGACCACCATGAGGCGCCAGAGCCCTTCACGGAGTCGTCGCTGGCTCGCTTCGACATCGTTCACGGGTTAGAGTCCCATTTGTCTTCCTTGCTTCTTTTGGATCTCCTTATTTCACTTGAACCTTGTTATTGTTTTGATAAACATGGTTGAGCGATGATCTCGCATTTGTGCATTTTGTATTCAAACACAAAATCCTAAATGGTGCACTAATTTTGGGGGAGCTCTCCTATGTTTGCTAGAACACTCCCTTGTTTCAAGAATTTAACTTTGGAAGGCAAACCTTTTCTTTTCGGTACTTTTGTGCCATCATGAAAAGTGTTGAGGGTTTGGTTTATTTGGAACCTTTCTTTCTTTGGGAGTTGGTTATCTCATTACTTGATTTTTGGTTTTACTTTCCTATAATGAGATAAGTCCTTGAGCATGCTAGTTTTGGATATCTTGCTCTATCTCTCTTGTACCTATCTTGTGTGTGCATGTTTCTTTGTGGATAAACGTCTTCGTGATGTTGTCCACTTAGAGAAACTTATACACATAAGAGATGGTGCATATCTTTTGATATCCCTCTTTGTTGGAGTCCATTCCTTTATTCTTATTTGACTTGTTAATGACTCCACAAAGATCTTGGTCATGAGTGCTTGTTTTATCCTATTTGCATCTTCACGCACTCATACTTGTTTTTAGCACAAGCTTCATTTTTACTTGCCTCTTATTAAGCTTGTGTTTCTTCTTTGGGTCATTGGATTGCTTGCTTCATTTGTCGAAGCTTTCTCACCTTCTTATTATCTTGCAATCTTTGATCCTCAATATAGTTGGATGTCCTCCCGGTATTCGTCATTGGATATGTGCATTTGATTTCACTCACAATTATGAGAAATGCACAACTTATGGAGGAACGCTCACTATATTGGCCTTCTAAACCTTTCGTCCATTTTGGCAATCGATGCCAATGGGGGAGAAGTTTGGAGGGTTTAAGGGAATTTCTTTTGTTGGTTCTTAAGCATTTGCCTTTAATGCCTAGCATTTGTTGCTTTGCATGGTTGAATATTTATAGGATACTCCGCTAGGCTTTAATTGCGGGTATATGCAATTAAATTCATGTTCATTCACACATGCATATATTATGGGGGAGTTTGTTCTAAATACTCAACTTGGGTTGTTCGCTAAATTCCATATTTAAACCCTCTCAAAGAGATTGTCATCAATTACCAAAATGGAGGAGATTGAAAGAACATGTCCATTACCCCATGTGTGGTTTTGGTAATTGATGACAATCCCTATGGACTAACGGTTGCATTGAGAATCAATCTTAGGTCAAGTCCATAGCTATGTGTTGGACTCAAGGTTGTAAGATGAAGAAGACGGAGTACAATGACGAAGATGGTGTTGAAGAGATAAGAAGACAGCGTAGAAGATGAAGAGAGAAGACGGCGTAGAAGATGAAGAGAGAAGACGGCATTGAAAATGGATGAAGACGGTGGCGTGCGTACAAGATGGAAGAAGACGGTGGCGTGTATGTTGAAGGAAGACGGTGGCATGTACAATCATGAAGAGGATGAAGACGGAGCTTGCCGACTCAAGAGGAACGCGCAAGGTTAAGGTTTGTGCTCGATAGGATAGTAGGTCGCATCATCGGAGAGAGCTCAAACCTTGCATGCATTGCATCGTATTTCTTGGTTCTTCTTGGTTCTTATGCATGAAACGGATTTCGGTTGCATCGCATGTTGCATGTGCGAGGGCGATGATTTTCCCGATATACTGTATTGAGAGGTTACACCTCTATGACCATGAGAAAATCATCACTCACTCCTTTGCATGATTTCACCTGGTAAAGATGTAGCTCTTTTCGCCCTCTTTCCAACGAAATTGGTTTCATGTCATTCCGATCTTCCTAGCTCAAGATATTGCGTTTTCCGTATGCATCTATTTGAAAAAGAAAAAGGAAAAGCTTTTTGGGCCGGGCGGTACTACCGCTGGCGATACCGGCCCAAGTACCGCTCGTGCGGTTCTGGCTTACTGGACCTTGACCGGTACCAGGCCGGTACCGTCCCGGTACTACCGTAACTCATTTACGGTACCAGGCCGGTACCGTGGCCGGTAGTACCGGCCCACCTCCTCCATCCGCGCTGCCCTGCCCCGCAGTGGGCCGCCTCGCCCACGCCAAGCCTACCACGCTGCCTCGCTTGCCGCACCGCCTCGCTTGCCGCGCCGCCTGCTCGCTGTGCGCGCGCTCGATCCCCACGCGGGGTCAACGCCGCGTACGGCTCCCGCCCGCGCGCGCTGCTGGCCGGCCCCACCACGCAGCAGCTGCTCCTGCTGCCACATTGCACCGTCGCCCGCATGCAATCACGCATGCTGCCGCACTGCTCTGCTCTGCTCTGTCTCCTCTCTTGCCTCTTCTCTGATTTGGTTTTGCTCAGATTTGCACAAGCGAGCGGTACTACCGGTTCGGGCCGTTTTTCAACTGTTTTCTGAGCAGTTCGCGCGCAAGCGGTAGTACCGCTTCGGGCGCGAATCTGACCGTTTTTCCAGCCCAACAGCTATATTTCTGGTCCCCTATTTATACCTCTTTTCCACCTCCGACCCAACCACCTCTTCCCCTCCATTCTCTCTCCTCCATTGTTGACCTTGAGTTCTTTCTTCCTCCTCTTGATCCCCCACTATTTGTTGCATATTTTTGGGGGAAAGGAGAGAGGAGATCTAGATCTAGAGCTTCACCAATTGAATCCCTCTCCAAGTGAGGGGATCTTGCTAGATCTAGATCTTGGAGTTTCTTGGTGTTTCTCCACTCTTTGTTCTTCCTCACTTATTCCCCCAATAGCTTTTCTAGCTTTGTTGGAATTTGGGAGAGAAGAACTTGTGCATCTTAGTGGTGTTCTTAGCCATTGCATTAGGTGCATCGGTTTGAGTTCTCTCCGGGGTTTTGATCTCGTAGAGTGAGTGTTCGACCTTAGTGGTGTTCTTGCCTTAGTGGCCATCTTGCCTTAGTGGCCATCTTGCCTTAGTGGCCATCTTGCCTTAGTGGCCGTGTTGCCTTAGTGGCCGCGTTTCCTTTGTGGAGTGTGTTAGCCTCTTGTGGCGCATTGTGTTCCTTTGTGGAGTGTGTTAGCCTCTTGTGGCGCATTAGCATCTTGGTGGCTTGGTGGTGCGTTGTAGCCTCTTGTGGTCGTGTACTTGAGAGCCTCCGTGTTGTGGAGTTGCCTCAAGCCGATACTTGGGTGCTTGCCTAAGTGTGTACGAGTTCGGTGACTGACATAGGCATCCCCAATGCGCCTGCCGAAGATGGTACCCGGGGTTTACTGTAGGCCCACGACCCGAACGATAAGAAGAATCGGAAGACCAAATTATTATTAAGGAAAGCTAGAGTTGTATTAGGAAGCAATACTTGTAATCTTGCGGGATGAGTTGGAAACCCTCCCGGACTCTGTAACTTGTGTATTACGAATCCCTCGGCTCCGCCTCCTATATAAGGGGGAGTCGAGGGACAAAGAAAGCATCGATTCATTGTCTCACAAACCCTAGTTTTCATATCGTCGAGCACTTTTCGGCTAAAACCTTCGAGATCTACTTGCCCTCTACTTCCGACTAAAACCCTAGTCTACGACCCGTAGGCATTGACAAGTTAATCCCCTGTCAATTGGCGCCTTCTGTGGGAATTAGAGGCGTCAAGGATCTGATCTCGATGGCACGTTCAAGATCGTCGACTTCGTCAACAGCAAGCAACGCGATGGATCGAGGTAAACAGATCGAAACTGGTCTAGTCGATTTTGTTCCTCACCCGCCCTCCCGTTTGGATGCATATGCGTATCTGGAGGAGCCCATGGAGATGACGTTCGGAAAGTTCCACTTCCGCGTCGAGAAAGAAGGAGCGTATCGTCTCGAAATTCCGATCTCGTCGGGATTATCGGCGGTCGATTCCGATTTTTCGAGCTCAACATCGTCAACCGAATCAGGCGACGAGGAGACTTCATCGCCACGCTTCATCAGCACCAGGGCAAGCTAAAAGCTTGCCAAGATCTTCAGCGACATGTCCTTCGAGTCATCTGCGGACTCCGATATAAGCAGTGACTTGAGCAGCTTCGACAGCTTCAACTTCATCGACAGATCCACTACCGTCGGCAAGGTCTTCACCAATCTCTATGATGGTGTCACCAAACCCAGCAAGGTTCAGAATTCAAAATATCATCAGATATATGCCATTGGAGAAACAAGTCGCGATCAGGAGGAGACATCAGAGGCTTTCGACGAATTGGGAAATCCATATGTCGATCCCTCTGACCTAAGGCGAGGTTTAGGCAATAAATATGTCGGGCCTACACCACGTGTTAGGGTTCAACTTCCACAAGCAGCATGGGATAGAGCCGCAAGAGCTATGGATGGTTCAGAACCAGTGGCTACAACCGCTACGACGGAAGAACTGCAAGCATACCAATACAGGCTCGCTCGAGCTGGAAGGGAATTGGAAAAACAGACAACTGCTCTGAACAGAAGAAGGGATGTGATACGTCTCCAACGTATCTATAATTTCTGATGTTCCATGCTTGTTTTATGACAATACCAACATGTTTTGTTCACACTTTATATCATTTTTATGCGTTTTCCGGAACTAACCTATTGACGAGATGCCGAAAGGCCGATTCTTTGTTTCTGCTGTTTTTGGTTTCAGAAATCCTAGTAAGGAAATATTTTCGGAATCGGACGAAATCAACACCGAAAGTCTTAGAAATACACGAAGCTTCCAGAGCACCGGAGAAAGGCCAGAGGGGTGCCAGGGGGGGCCCCACACCCCAGGGCGGCGCGGCCCAAGGGGGGGCGCGCCCCCCTATGGTGTGGGCACCCCGTGGCCCCTCCGACTCCGACTCTCGGCCTATTTAATCGTCCCTGACCTAAAAACCTCGACAAGTTCGACGGAAACAGAGAAAACCATCCAGAGCCGCCGCCATCGCGGAAGTCCAATTCGGGGGACAGAAGTCATTCCGGCACCTGCCGGGACGGGGAGTGCCCCGGAGCCATCTCCACCGCCATCTTCACCGCCATCGCTGCCTCCATGATGAGGAGGGAGTAATCCACCCCCGAGGCTGAGGGCTCCGCTGTAGCTATGTGGTTCATCTCTCTCCCATGTACCTCAATACAATAATCTCATGAGCTCCTTTACATGATTGAGATTCATATGAGTTTTGTATCACTATTCATCTATGTGCTACTCTAGTGATGTTATTAAAGTAGTTTTATTCCTCCTACACGGTGTAATGGTGACGGTGTGTGCATCCGTGTTAGTACTTGGCGTATGCTATGATTATGATCTCTTGTAGATTATGAAGTTAACTATTGCTATGATAATATTGATGTGATCTATTCCTCCTACATATGCATGAAGGTGACAGTGTGCATGCTATGTTAGTACTTGGTTTAGTCGAATTGATCTATCTTGCACTCTAAGGTTACTTAAATATGAACATTGAATTGTGGAGCTTGTTAACTCCGGCATTGAGGGTTCGTGTAATCCTACGCAATGTGTTCATCATCCAACAAGAGTGTAGAGTATGCATTTATCTATTCTGTTATGTGATCAATGTTGAGAGTGTCCACTAGTGAAAGTCTGATCCCTAGGCCTTGTTCCTAAATACTGCTATCGCTGCTTGTTTACTGTTTTACTGCGTTACTACTGCTGCAATACTACCACCATCAACTACACGCCAGCAAGCTATTTTCTGGCACCGTTGCTACTGCTCATACTTATTCATACCACCTGTATTTCACTATCTCTTCGCCGAACTAGTGCACCTATTAGGTGTGTTGGGGACACAAGAGACTTCTTGCTTTGTGGTTGCAGGGTTGCATGAGAGGGATATCTTTGACCTCTTCCTCCCTGAGTTCGATAAACCTTGGGTGATCCACTTAAGGGAAAACTTGCTGCTGTTCTACAAACCTCTGCTCTTGGAGGCCCAACACTGTCTACAGGAAAAGGAGGGGGAAGTAGACATCAAGCTATTTTCTGGCGCCGTTGCCGGGGAGGAAAGGTAAAAGGCACTCACACTCCGGATCTCGGCTACTAAGCTATTTTCCGCCGTTGTAAGTACTCGAAGCTATTTCCTTTAGATCCTGCAATTGCATCTTTTTGTTTCTTGTTTACACTAGTTTGGCATAATGGACAAGAATGAGCTTCTATTTCTATTTCCTGATTTAAAACATGGATTGTTTGATGCGAAAATTAAAAAACCTATGGAATCTTATTTGCATGCTGGTAGTAATATTAGTATGAACGCTTTGAACACCATTGTTGATAATAATATAGAAAGTTCTAAGCTTGGGGAAGCTGGTTTTCATGATCTTTTTAGTCCCCCAAGCATTGAGGAGAAAATTTACTTTGATGATACTTTGCCTCCTATTTATGATGATTATAATGATAGAAGTCTTTTGTTGCCACCTGTTATGGAGGATAAATTTAATTATGATTATAATATGCCTTCTATATTTGAGGATGAGAATAATAATGATAGCTACTTTGTTGAATTTGCACCCACTACAACTAATAAAATTGATTATGCTTATGTGGAGAGTAATAATTTTATGCATGAGATTCATGATAAGAATGTTTCATTTGATAGTTATATTGTTGAGTTTGCTCATGTTGCTACGAAAGTTATTATGAGAGAGGAAAATATGGTTGTAGAAATTTTCATGTTACTAAAACACCTCTCTATGTGCTGAAATTTTTGAAGCTACACTTGTTTTATCTCTCTATGCTTGTTGCATTATGCTTCTTGAACTTGTTTATTTACAAGATTCATTTTCATAGGAAGCATGTTATACTTAAATGTGTTTTGTATTTGCCTCTTGATGCTCTCTTTTGCTTCAAATACTATTTCTTGCGACTGCATCATTAAAACTGCTGAGCCCATCTTAATGGCTATAAAGAAAGAACTTCTTGGGAGATAACCCATGTGTTATTTTGCTACAGTACTTTGTTTTTATTTTGTGTCTTGGAAGTTGTTTACTACTGTAGCAACATCTCCTTATCTTAGTTTTGTGTTTTGTTGTGCCAAGTGAAGCCTCTAATCGAAGGTTGATACTAGATTTGGATTTCTGCGCAGAAACAGATTTCTATCTGTCACGAATCTGGGCTGTTTTCTCTGTAGGTAACTCAGAAAAATATGCCAATTTACGTGCGTGTTCCTCAGATATGTACGCAACTTTCATTAGTTTTGAGTTTTCTGATCTGAGCAACGGAAGTATTTATTAAAAATTCGTCTTTACGGACTATTCTGTTTTGACAGATTCTGCCTTTTATTTCGCATTGCTTCTTTCGCTGTGTTGGGTGGATTTCTTTGTTCCATTACCTTCCAGTAGCTTTGAGCAATGTCCAGAAGTGTTAAGAATGATTGTGTCACCTCTGAACATGTGAGTTTTTGATTATGTACTAACCCCTCTAATGAAGTTTATGAGAAGTTTGGTGTGAAGGAAGTTTTCAAGGGTCAAGAGAGGAGGATGATATACTATGATCAAGAAGAGTGAAAGCTCTAAGCTTGGGGATGCCCCGGTGGTTCACCCCTGCATATATCAAGAAGACTCAAGCATCTAAGCTTGGGGATGCCCAAGGCATCCCCTTCTTCATCGACAAATTATCAGGTTCCTTCTCTTGAAACTATATTTTTATTCGGTCACATCTTATGCACTTTACTTGGAGCGTCTGTATGTTTCTTGTTTTTGTTTTTGTTTGAATAAATGCTTGTGTGGGAGAGAGACACGCTCCGCTGGTTCGTATGAACACATGTGTTCTTAGCTTTTAATTTTCATGGCGAAGGTTGAAACTGCTTCGTTAATTATTATATGGTTGGAAACGGAAAATGCTACATGTAGTAATTGGTATGATGTCTTGAATAACTTGATATTTGGCAATTGTTGTGCTCTTGTTTAAGCTCTTGCATCATATACTTTGCACCTATTAGTGAAGAAATACATAGAGCTTGTTAAAATTTGGTTTGCATGAGTGGTTTCTCTAGAGTCTAGATATTTTCTAGTGAGGTGTTTGAACAACAAGGAAGACGATGTATAGTCTTATAATGCTTGTAATATGTCTTTTATGTGAGTTTTGCTGTACTAGTTCGTGCTTGTGTTTGCTTCAAACAACCTTGCTAGCCTAAACCTTGTATCGAGGGGGGAATACTTCTCATGCATCCAAATCCTTGAGCCAAACAACACTATGCCACTTGTGTCCACCATACCTACCTACTACATGGTATTTCCTGCCATTCCAAAGTAAATTGCTTGAGTGCTACCTTTAAACAATTCAAAATTTATCACTTCTGATTTGTGCCAATGTTTTATAGCTCATGAGGAAGTATGTGGTGTTTATCTTTCAATCTTGTTGGGCA
Source organism: Lolium perenne (assembly GCF_019359855.2). Classification (NCBI taxonomy): domain Eukaryota; kingdom Viridiplantae; phylum Streptophyta; class Magnoliopsida; order Poales; family Poaceae; genus Lolium; species Lolium perenne. The sequence continues at coordinate 50,895,881 of NC_067244.2, forward strand.
ACTTTCACCAATGGACTAGTGGCTTCATCCGCTTATCCAATAATTTTGCAAAAAGAGCTGGCAATGGGATTCCCAGTCCCAAATTAATTAACAAAAATAGACACTCCTCCATGGTATGTGATTGTTGGACGGCACCCGAAGGATTCGGTTAGCCATGGCTTGTGTAAGCAAAGGTTGGGAGGAGTGTCATCATAATAAAACTAAAATAAAAAGGCGCTCCTTCATGGTATGAGATTGTTGGCAGGCACCCGAGGATTCGGTTAGCCATGGTTTGTGAAAGAAAGGTTGGAAGGAGTGCCACCCAAAAATAAAATAAAATGGGAGCCGCTCTTTGAAGGTTTGCCTGGCAAGGGGGTTAGAGTACCCGCTACCATTCGTTGACAACAACATACACCTCTCAAAACTTTATTTTTATGCTCTCTTTATGTTTTTAAAACCAAAGCTCTAGCACAAATATAGCAATCGATGCTTTCCTCTTTGAAGGGCCATTCTTTTACTTTTATGTTGAGTCAGTTTACCCATTTCTCTCTATCCTAGAAGCAAACGCTTGTGTTAACTGTGCATTGATTCTTACATACTTGCTTATTGCACTTGTTATATTGCTTTGCATTGACAACTATCCATGAGATATACATGTTACAAGTTGAAAGCAACCGCTGAAACTTAATCTTCCATTGTGTTGCTTCAATACCTTTACTAAGAATTTATTGCTTTATGAGTAACTCTTATGCAAGACTTATTGATGCTTGTCTCGAAAGTACTATTCATGAAAAGTCTTTGCTATATGATTCAATTGTTTACTCATTGCATTTACATTGTTTCGAATCGCTGCATTCATCTCATATGCTTTACAATAGTATGATTAAGATTATGTTGGTAGCATGTCACCTCAGAAATTATCTTTTATCGTTTACCTACTCGAGGACGAGTAGGAACTAAGCTTGGGGATGCTGATACGTCTCCAACGTATCTATAATTTCTGATGTTCCATGCTTGTTTTATGACAAAACCAACATGTTTTGTTCACACTTTATATCATTTTTATGCATTTTCCGGAACTAACCTATTGACGAGATGCCGAAAGGCCAGTTGCTGTTTTCTGCTGTTTTTGGTTTCAGAAATCCTAGTAAGGAAATATTTTCGGAATCGGACGAAATCAACACCGAAAGTCTTAGAAATACGCGAAGCTTCCAGAGCACCGGAGAAAGGCCAGAGGGGTGCCAGGGGGGCCCCACACCCCAGGGCGGCGCGGCCCAAGGGGGGGCGCGCCCCCCTATGGTGTGGGCACCCCGTGGCCCCTCCGACTCCGACTCTCGGCCTATTTAATCGTCCCTGACCTAAAAACCTCGACAAGTTCGACGGAAACAGAGAAAACCATCCAGAGCCGCCGCCATCGCGGAAGTCCAATTCGGGGGACAGAAGTCGCTGTTCCGGCACCCTGCCGGGACGGGGAATTGCCCCCGGAGCCATCTCCACCGCCGTCTTCACCGCCATCTTCACCGCCATCGCTGCCTCCATGATGAGGAGGGAGTAATCCACCCCCGAGGCTGAGGGCTTCGCTGTAGCTATGTGGTTCATCTCTCTCCCATGTACCTCAATACAATAATCTCATGAGCTCCTTTACATGATTGAGATTCATATGAGTTTTGTATCACTATTCATCTATGTGCTACTCTAGTGATGTTATTAAAGTAGTTTTATTCCTCCTACACGGTGTAATGGTGACGGTGTGTGCATCCGTGTTAGTACTTGGCGTATGCTATGATTATGATCTCTTGCAGATTATGAAGTTAACTATTGCTATGATAATATTGATGTGATCTATTCCTCCTACATATGCATGAAGGTGACAGTGTGCATGCTATGTTAGTACTTGGTTTAGTCGAATTGATCTATCTTGCACTCTAAGGTTACTTAAATATGAACATTGAATTGTGGAGCTTGTTAACTCCGGCATTGAGGGTTCGTGTAATCCTACGCAATGTGTTCATCATCCAACAAGAGTGTAGAGTATGCATTTATCTATTCTGTTATGTGATCAATCTTGAGAGTGTCCACTAGTGAAAGTCTGATCCCTAGGCCTTGTTCCTAAATACTGCTATCGCTGCTTGTTTCTTGTTTCTTTGCGTTACTACGCTGCAATACTACCACCATCAACTACACGCCAACCAAGCTATTTTTACGCACCGTTGCTACTGCTCATACTTATTCATACCACCTGTATTTCACTATCTCTTCGCCGAACTAGTGCACCTATTAGGTGTGTTGGGGACACAAGAGACTTCTTGCTTTGTGGTTGCAGGGTTGCATGAGAGGGATATCTTTGACCTCTTCCTCCCTGAGTTCGATAAACCTTGGGTGATCCACTTAAGGGAAAACTTGCTGCTGTTCTACAAACCTCTGCTCTTGGAGGCCCAACACTGTCTACAGGAAAAGGAGGGGGAAGTAGACATCAGGATGCAGCTTTCGCATCAAGCAGGCGAAGGGCGGAGTTAAGTCGACATTCAGGAACTTCGGGAGATAGCCACAAAGAAGCTCGGAACAGAGCAAGATCTCGGCTGCAAAACATACCTGAAGCTGATAGGGAGAACTTGGTTCAAAACCTCGATATGTCCTTTATGTCGATAGACACAAGAGGGAATATTATCCCTAAGACACCGAAAGCTGAGTATATGGCGACGCAAGCCTTTATCCTCGCATCCAAGCCACCTCCCGGAGATCCAAGAGAGGCATTGTACAATATGGCTATGGCAGGAGTTGGGGCCATGGGAACGGCGTTTGTAACGACGCCTCCCGAAGGTTCAGCAAGGCAAAATAGTCCACGACCTGCTGCAGCAGCACCAGTTCCCGAGAGAACAAGTGGAGCAAGAGACACAACAGCACAAGCACGGGTGGATAGAGCACGACAAAGTAGAAGGGAACATCGGCACTCCCCAGAGATAGATGACGAGGATATGTGTGGGCTGCCGTGCTTTACAAGGAGGGTCCGAAAAACTCGAGTTCCTTCAGGGTTTAAACTACCCGATAATTTCAAAAAATTCGACGGCCTACAAGATCCAGAGGATTGGCTAGTTGATTATCTCGAGACGGTGAAGCTGATAGGAGGAACCAGAGCAACAGCCATGCAGAGCATCCAAGTGCATCTGAGCGGGGCTGCGCGATCTTGGATAAAGAAACTTCCTCTGGGTTCCATCGACAGCTGGGACAGTTTCAAAGATGTGTTCGTCAAGAACTTTCGATCCACCTGCAAAAAAACTGCATCATTAGAAGAGTTGAGGGCATGTCGACAAAAGCAGGATGAATCAATGAGGAAGTACATCCAAAGGTGAAACATCATTAAAAACTCGGCAGAGAACATATCTGACGAGAGAGCGATAGATGCGTTTGTCGTAGGAATCCGACGAGGAGATTTTGTCGAAGACTTGGGGAGAACCAACCCAAAGACAGTATCAGCGTTGATGGAGATAGCAAACAGGTGGGCAGATGGGGAAGATGTTGTTCACAATAAACGACACAGGTCACCAGAGGAGGACCGTGGTCGAAATTTTCAAAATAGACGACGATTTCCTCGGCAGTACTCGAGCTATGACGCTCCTGGCCAAATATCGCTGGCTTTCGAGCAAGTGCCGGAGGAAGCAATAGAGATGACTATCAAAGGAGCAACGAGCAGCGAGGCGACAATAGAGATGACTCCCGAAATAACAGGCAAAATAGTGGGCCAAGGTTTCAGAGACCTTTCGTGTCCCCTGAGGATATGATGAACGGGCCGTATCAGATGCACTTCTATCTCGACAGCAATGGGAAGAGACAGTCAGGTCATCTGCAGAAGGACTATCGAAATTTTCAGGCAATGCTAAGGTTTGCAGGGCAAGCCAATGCTCAGGCGACAAATAGAAACCCTCAAGGGCCCATGAGTGAAATTCACTTGCCACCTCCTCCCACAATCACGGACGAAAATTGACACCAGCTCAGAATAGCGGCAGCACCACAACCACCTCCATACGTTGATCCCAACTCCAACGGAGCGGTCTCGATGATTCAGAAGGGTAGGCCGTCCAATAGAGCTCAGAAAGTAATCTCGCGACAAGTGCAGAGAAGATGCCTCCACCAACGATTGAGTACCTAAATTGGTCAGGACAAGACATTGGCTTCACAATAGCGGATCATCCACAGCAAGTTCCTCGACCAGGGCAGTCAGAACTTATCTTACCAGCATTAATCGCAGGATTCGATGTATCTCGAGTATTCATAGATGGAGGCAGCAGTCTAAACCTTATGTACGCAGATACACTAAAGAAGACGAACATATCTCTAGCAAATCTGAAACCAACCGACACACGTTTCCATGGCATCACGCCAGAGAATCCGTGTTATCCGTTGGGGAAGATCAATCTCGACGTTTAGTTTGGGACCCGAGAGAACTACAGAATAGAAAGGCTGGAGTTTGAAGTTGTGGATTTCCCGTCGCAGTATCACGCCTTGTTGGGACGACCAGCATATGCCAGGTTTATGGTGGTACCACATTACACATACTTTCTATGGAGGTTACCGGGACCCAAGGGACTGATACGTCTCCAACGTATCGATAATTTCTTATGTTCCATGCCACATGATTGATGATATCTACATGTTTTATGCACACTTTATGTCACATTCGTGCATTTTCTGGAACTAACCTATTAACAAGATGCCGAAGTGCCAGTTGCTGTTTTCTGCTATTTTTGGTTTCAGAAATCCTAGTAAGGAAATATTCTCGGAATTGGACGAAATCAACGCCCAGGGTCCTATTTTGCCACGAAGCTTCCAGAAGACCGAAGAGGAGACGAAGTGGGGCCACGAGGTGGCCAAACCACAGGGCGGCGCGGCCCAAGCCCTGGCCGCGCCGACCTAGGGTGTGGGCCCCTCGTGACGCCCCTCGACCTGCCCTTCCGCCTACAAATAGCCTTCGTCGCGAAACCCCCAGTACCGAGAGCCACGATACGGAAAACCTTCCAGAGATGCCGCCAATCCCATCTTGGGGGATTCAGGAGATCGCCTCCGGCACCCTGCCGGAGAGGGGAATCATCTCCCGGAGGACTCTACGCCACCATGGTCGCCTCCGGAGTGATGAGTGAGTAGTCTACCCCTGGACTATGGGTCCATAGCAGTAGCTAGATGGTTGTCTTCTCCCCATTGTGCTTAATTGTCGGGTCTTGTGAGCTGCCGAACATGATCAAGATCATCTATCTGTAATTTTATATGTTGTGTTTGTTGGGATCCGATGAATAGAGAATACTTGTTATGTTGATTATCAATTTATATCTATGTGTTGTTTATGATCTTGCATGCTCTCCGTTACTAGTAGATGCTCTGGCCAAGTAGATGCTTGTAACTCCAAGAGGGAGTATTTATGCTCGATAGTGGGTTCATGTCTCCGTGAATGCAGGGAGTGATAGAAACCTCTAAGATTATGGATGTCTTTGTTGCCACTAGGGATAAAACATTGGTGCTATGTTCGAGGATGTAGTTACTGATTACATTACGCGCAATACTTAATGCAATTGTCTGTTGTTAGCAACTTAATACGGAGGGGTTCGGATGATAACTTTGAAGGTGGACTTTTTAGGCATAGATGCATGCTGGATAGCGGTCTATGTACTTTGTCGTAATGCCCAATTAAATCTCACTATACTCATCATAATATGTATGTGCATGGTCATGCCCTCTTTATTTGTCAATTGCCCAACTGTAATTTGTTCACCCAACATGCTGTTTATCTTATGGGAGAGACACCTCTAGTGAACTGTGGACCCCGGTCCAATTCTCTTTACTGAAATACAATCTGCTGCAATCTTTGTTCTCTTTGTTATCTCTGCAAACAATCATCATCCACACTATACATCTAATCCTTTGTTACAGCAAGCCGGTGAGATTGACAACCTCGCTGTTTCGTTGGGGCAAAGTACTTGGTTTGTGTTGTGCAGGTTCCACGTTGGCGCCGGAATCCCTGGTGTTGCGCCGCACTACATCTCGCCGCCATCAACCTTCAACGTGCTTCTTGACTCCTACTGGTTCGATAAATCTTGGTTTCTAACTGAGGGAAACTTACTGTTGTATGCATCACACCTTCCACTTGGGGTTCCCAACTGTCGCGTGTTGTACGCGTGTCAAGCTAAATTTCTGGCGCCGTTGCCGGGGAGATCAAGACACGCTGCAAGGGGAGTCTCCACATCCCAATCTCTTTACTTTGTTTTTGTCTTGCTTAGTTTTATTTACTACTTTGTTTGCTGCACTAAATCAAAATACAAAAAAATTAGTTGCTAGTTTTACTTTATTTGCTGTCTTGTTTGCTATATCAAAAACACAAAAAAATTAGTTACTTGCATTTACTTTATCTAGTTTGCTTTATTTACTACTGCTAAAATGAGTAATCCTGAAGTTGAAGTTCGTACGTTCAAACAACGAGGGGGAGAATGTTTAAGAGATGCTTGGTATAGAATTAGTAATGCCCATAATAGGTGCACTAAGAAACACTCCACCACTATTTTACTCAGGAATTTTTATGTTGGTGTCTCTAGCTGGAATAGGTATGTTCTTGATAGTCTCGCGAAAGGTAACTTCCTAAGTACTCCTGCATTAGAAGCTAGCTGCATTATTGAGAGTCTATTTGGAATACCCCCTGTTGATGAAGTTAAAACTGAAATCTCTCTTGAAGATGTTATGAAAAAATTGGAAACCATAGAGAAAAATTTTCCAAGTATTGAAACTAAATTGGAAATGTTACTTGATAAAACTGATGAACTCGATAAATCCTTAGGAGGAATTGATGAAAGAATTAGTGTCCTAGGAACTTATGTTGTCCATGATGATCAAATCAATAGGATTGACGAACTTGAAAAAGCTATGGGAACCTTGGGTTCAACATTTTCTTCTCTTAAATATAAGGAGAAAGCTTATGTGGGTAAGGAGCAAAAGTTTATGTATGTCTCTAAAGTGCCTAAACCAAAGAAATATTATTATAGGCCTAAAATTGACAAAGCCCTTAGTACCACCACAGATGGGGGAGTTTGTGATAACTATGCACCATCCTTTGATAATACTTGATACACACTTTCTGCGCCTAGCTGAAAGGCGTTAAAGAAAAGCGCTTATGGGAGACAACCCATGTTTTTTACTACAGTACTTTGTTTTTATTTTGTGTCTTGGAAGTTGTTTACTACTGTAGCAACCTCTACTTATCTTAGTTTAGTGTTTTGTTGTGCCAAGTAAAGTCGTTGATAGTAAAGTTCATACTAGATTTGGATTACTGCGCAGAAACAAATTTCTTTGCTGTCACGAATCTGGGCTGTTTTCTCTGTAGGTAACTCAGAAAATTATGCCAATTTACGTGAGTGATCCTCAGATATGTACGCAACTTTCATTCAGTTTGAGAATTTTCATTTGAGCAAGTCTGGTGCCTCAATAAAATTCGTCAATACGAACTGTTCTGTTTTTGACAGATTCTGCCTTTTATTTCGCATTGCCTGTTTCGTTATGTTCGATGGATATTTCGATTCCATTGACTTTCAGTAGCTTTGTGCAATGTCCAGAAGTGTTAAGAATGATTATGTCACCTCTGAACATGTATATTTTGATTATGCACTAACCCTCTAATGAGTTGTTCTAAGTTTGGTGTGGAGGAAGTTTTCAAGGATCAAGAGAGGGAGATGATACAACATGATCAAGGAGAGTGAAAGCTCTAAGCTTGGGGATGCCCCGGTGGTTCACCCCTGCATATATCAAGAAGACTCAAGCGTCTAAGCTTGGGGATGCCCAAGGCATCCCCTTCTTCATCGACAACATTATCAGGTTCCTCCCCTGAAACTATATTTTTATTCCATCACATCTTATGTGCTTTTATTGGAGCGTCGGTTTGTTTTTGTTTTTGTTTTGTTTGAATAAAATGGATCCTAGCATTCCTTGTGTGGGAGAGATACACGCTCCGCTGTAGCATATGGACAAGTATGTCCTTAGGCTCTACTCATAATATTCATGGCGAAGTTTCTTCTTCGTTAAATTGTTATATGGTTGGAACTGGAAAATGATACATGTAGTAATCTGCTATAATGTCTTGGATAATGTGATACTCGGCAATTGTTGTGCTCATGTTTAAGCTCTTGCATCATATACTTTGCACCTATTAATGAAGAAATACATAGAGCATGCTAAAAGTTGGTTTGCATAATTGGTCTCTCTAAGGTCTAGATAATTTCTAGTATTGAGTTTGAACAACAAGGAAGACGGTGTAGAGTCTTATAATGTTTTCAATATGTCTTTTATGTGAGTTTTGCTGCACCGGTTCATCCTTGTGTTTGTTTCAAATAGCCTTGCTAGCCTAAACCTTGTATCGAGAAGGATTACTTCTCATGCATCCAAAATACTTGAGCCAACCACTATGTCATTTGTGTCCACCATACCTACCTACTACATGGTATTTCTCCGCCATTCCAAAGTAAATTGCTTGAGTGCTACCTTTAAATTTCCATTCTCTACCTTTACAATATATAGCTCATGGGACAAATAGCCTAAAAACTATTGTGGTAATGAATATGTACTTATGCACTTTATCTATTATTAAGTTGCTCGTTGTGCGATAACCATGTTCACTGGGGACGCCATCAACTACTCTTTGTTGAATATCATGTGAGTTGCTATGCATGTTCATCTTGTCTGAAGTAAGAGCGATCTACCACCTTATGGTTAGAGCATGCATATTGTTAGAGAAGAACATTGGGCCGCTAACTAAAGCCATGATCCATGGTGGAAGTTTCAGTTTTGGACAATATCCTCAATCTCATATGAGAAAATTAATTGTTGTTACATGCTTATGCATAAAAGAGGAGTCCATTATCTGTTGTCTATGTTGTCCCGGTATGGATGTCTAAGTTGAGAATAATCAATAGCGAGAAATCCGATGCGAGCTTTCTCCTTAGACCTTTGTACTGGCGGCATAGAGGTACCCCTTTGTGACACTTGGTTAAAACATGTGCATTGCGATGATCCCGGTAGTCCAAGCTAATTAGGACAAGGTGCGGGCACTATTAGTATACTATGCATGAGGCTTGCAACTTGTAAGATATAATTTACATGATACATATGCTTTATTACTACCGTTGACAAAATTGTTTCTTGTTTTCAAAATCAAAGCTCTAGCACAAATATAGCAATCGATGCTTTCCTCTTTGAAGGACCATTCCTTTTACTTTTATTGTTGAGTCAGTTCACCTATTTCTCTCCACCTCAAGAAGCAAACACTTGTGTGAACTGTGCATTGATTCCTACATATTTGCATATTGCACTTGTTATATTACTCTATGTTGACAATATCCATGAGATATACATGTTATAAGTTGAAAGCAACCGCTGAAACTTCATCTTCCTTTGTGTTGCTTCAATGCTTCTACTATGAATTATTTCTTTATGAGTTAACTCTTATGCAAGACTTATTGATGCTTGTCTTGAAGTACTATTCATGAAAAGTCTTTGCTATATGATTCAATTGTTTACTCATGTCATATACATTGTTTTGATCGCTGCATTCACTACATATGCTTACAAATAGTATGATCAAGGTTATGATGGCATGTCACTCCAGAAATTATCTTTGTTTGTCGTTTACCTACTCGGGACGAGCAGGAACTAAGCTTGGGGATGCTGATACGTCTCCGACGTATCGATAATTTCTTATGTTCCATGCCACATTATTGATGATATCTACATGTTTTATGCACACTTTATGTCACATTCGTGCATTTTCTGGAACTAACCTATTAACAAGATGCCGAAGTGCCAGTTGCTGTTTTCTGTTGTTTTTGGTTTCAGAAATCCTAGTAAGGAAATATTCTCGGAATTGGACGAAATCAACGCCCAGGGTCCTATTTTGCCACGAAGCTTCCAGAAGACCGAAGAGGAGACGAAGTGGGGCCACGAGGTGGCCAAACCACAGGGCGACGCGGCCCAAGCCCTGGCCGCGCCGACCTAGGGTGTGGGCCCCTCGTGACGCCCCTCGACCTGCCCTTCCGCCTACAAATAGCCTTCGTCGTGAAACCCCCAGTACCGAGAGCCACGATACGGAAAACCTTCCAGAGACGCTGCCACCGCCAATCCCATCTCGGGGGATTCAGGAGATCGCCTCCGGCACCCTGCCGGAGAGGGGAATCCTCTCCCGGAGGACTCTACGCCGCCATGGTCGCCTCCGGAGTGATGAGTGAGTAGTCTACCCCTGGACTATGGGTCAATAGCAGTAGCTAGATGGTTGTCTTCTCCCCATTGTGCTTAATTGTCGGGTCTTGTGAGCTGCCGAACATGATCAAGATCATCTCTCTGTAATTTTATATGTTGTGTTTGTTGGGATCCGATGAATAGAGAATACTTGTTATGTTGATTATCAATTTATATCTATGTGTTGTTTATGATCTTGCATGCTCTCCGTTACTAGTAGATGCTCTGGCCAAGTAGATGCTTGTAACTCCAAGAGGGAGTATTTATGCTCGATAGTGGGTTCATGTCTCCGTGAATCTGGGGGAGTGTCAGAAACCTCTAAGATTATGGATGTGTTGTTGCCACTAGGGATAAAACATTGGTGCTATGTTCGAGGATGTAGTTACTGATTACATTACGCGCAATACTTAATGCAATTGTCTGTTGTTAGCAACTTAATACTGGAGGGGGTTCGGATGATAACCTGAAGGTGGACTTTTTAGGCATAGATGCATGCTGGATAGCGGTCTATGTACTTTGTCGTAATGCCCAATTAAATCTCACTATACTCATCATAATATGTATGTGCATGGTCATGCCCTCTTTATTTGTCAATTGCCCAACTGTAATTTGTTCACCCAACATGTTGTTTATCTTATGGGAGAGACACCTCTAGTGAACTGTGGACCCCGGTCCAATTCTCTTTACTGAAATACAATCTGCTGCAATACTGTTCTACTGTTCTCTGCAAACAATCATCATCCACACTATACATCTAATCCTTTGTTACAGCAAGCCGGTGAGATTGACAACCTCGCTGTTTCGTTGGGGCAAAGTACTTGGTTTGTGTTGTGCAGGTTCCACGTTGGCGCCGGAATCCCTGGTGTTGCGCCGCACTACATCTCGCCGCCATCAACCTTCAACGTGCTTCTTGACTCCTACTGGTTCGATAAACCTTGGTTTCTAACTGAGGGAAACTTACTGCTGTACGCATCACACCTTCCACTTGGGGTTCCCAACGGTCGCGTGATGTACGCGTGTCAGGGACCAATTACAGTCAAAGGAAGCCTCGCGCTAGCCGATAAATGTGACAAGGATTTTCATCGACTGTCAGAAACTTTCGGGATGTAAGCAGAATACATGGCGTCAAGGCTCACGACTGATTATGATGTGCTGCCAGATGTAGGGAGGCCTAACAAAGAACCAACCTTTAACACTGCGAAAGATTCTAAGGAGGTGCAGATTCACCCGATAGACCCGAAGAAGACGACGTCTATCGCGACAGACATGGACCTCGCATAGGAAAGCGCACTCATCGAGTTCCTCCGTGAGCACTGGAAAATCTTAGCATGGTGTCCAGCTGACATGCCAGGAGTACCCAGGGAACTTGCCGAGCACCACCTAAACTTGGATCCAATAGCGAGACCAATCAAACAACCTTTGCGGCGTTTTTTTGAGCCAAACCGCAAAGCTATGCTGTCAGAGATTGATCGACTAAGAGAAGCTGGTTTCATTAAGGAGCTGCATACAGAGGCCACGTGGGTAGCAAACCCAGTGCTGGTCCCGAAGAAAAAACACTAAAGTCCTTCGCATGTGTGTCGACTTTACGTGTCTCAACAAACACTGTCCAAAGGATCACTTTCCCCTCCCGAGGAACGATCAAATTATCGACTCCACGGTAGGATGTGAACGTCTTTCCTTCTTGGATGCATACTCTGGTTATAACCAGATCGGACTGAAAGAAGAGGACGAGGTCAAAAAAGCGTTCATTACACCTTACGGCGTGTTTTGCTATAGAACAATGCCTTTTGGTCTGAAAAACGCGGGAGCAACATATCAGCGGATGATGCAGAAGTGGTTAGCAACACAGATTGGGAAAAACGTACAAGTATACATTGATGATGTCGTCATAACATCAAAAAAGAGGGCAACACTAATCGAGGACCTGAAGGAAACTTTCGACAACCACGACAAGTTTTGTCTTAAGCTGAATCCAACGAAATGTTCTTTCGGCGTCCCTCCAGGAGAACTTCTCGGGTCCCTAGTCTCAGCAAGAGGATTGAAGCTAATCCCGAAAAAATCCAAGCTATCGTAACAATGAGGAAGCCAACAAAGTTGAAAGAAATACAGCAGTTAACTGGGCGAGTCGCAGCTTTAAGCAGATTTGTCGCCAGGCTGGGAGAAAAGGCGTTACCGTTCTACGTTTTAATCAAACAAGGAGAGAAGTTCCAGTGGAACGAAGAGGCAGATAGAGCCTTCGAGGATCTTAAACGAACAATTTCGACACCACCAATCTTGGTGGCACTGAAAGAGAAGGAACCCCTCCTGCTATATATTGCGGCCACGCCACAGGTGGTCAGCATAGCACTTGTTGTCGAAAGAGAAGAGGAAGGAAAACTCCATTGAGTGCAGAGGCCGGTATATTTCATCAGTGAAGTTTTATCGCCTTCAAAACAGCGGTACCCGCAGTACCAGAAGCTAGCATATGGAGTGTTCACAACCGCAAGAAAATTGCGGCACTATTTTTCGGCACACCCGATAATAGTGGTCAAGGAAGCGCCTCTATCCAATATACTAAACAATCCAGAAGCTACAGGTCGTGTCTCCCTTTGGGGAATAGAACTTTCTCCTCGGGACATCACGTATGAAAAAAGAAAAGCAATAAGGTCGCAAATTCTGCCAGATTTCATCGCAGAGTGGATGGAGCTGCAAAACACAGGACCCCCGGATTTATCGAGAACGTGGACTATGAATTTCGACGGGTCCAAGAGAGTAGAAGGAGCAGGAGCAGGCGTGATACTCATATCACCTGAAGGCGACAAATTAAAATATGTTTTACGGATGACGTTCCCGAACGCGTCTAACTACGAGGCAGAATATGAAGCTCTTATACACGGGATGAAGATGGTGAAGGCTTGTGGTGCAACTCGACTAAAAATCTTTGGTGACTCACAATTGGTGGCTCAGCAAGTCATGAACCAATGTGATGCAGTCAATGATAGCATGGTGGCATACAAGGAAGTGTACAATGAGCTCGAGAAATTATTTGATGGATGTGAGGTAAATCACATCAGCAGGCTGAGCAATGATGAAGCTGATGTTCTCGCAAACATCGGGTTGTAGTGCCTCGCGATTCCACCAGGTATGTTCTGGGAAGAGATAACCGAGAGATCTACAAAACCGAAGAAGGCACAGAAGAAGCAGAAGGATGAGAAAACCACGACAACTCCTAAAGAAGCACTGGAAGAAGAAGAGGAACAAGAGCTGGTGATGATGGTGCAGGTCCCATGGATGCAAGCGTACATATCATACATCTTAAAGAAAGAAATACCCGACGACCCAGTTGAAGCAAGGCGAGTTATTAGACGATCCAAAGCATTTACGGTGGTCAAAGGGGAGTTGTACAAGCGAAGTATTTCAGGTGTGTTACAAAGGTGCGCTACACCCGAAGAAGGAAGGATAATCCTGAAGGACATACACGAAGGAATATGTGGTCATCACGCGAGCAGTCGAGCTATTGCGGCCAAGGTTTTTCAAGTTGGATTTTACTGGTTGACAGCAATCGAGGACGCAAAGGAGATAGTACGAACTTGCGACGCGTGCCAGAGATTTGCCGCGAAGCCTCACTCTCCGGCAGCGGAGCTGATGCCAATACCATTGTCTTGCCCCTTTGCTCAATGGGGCCTCGATATGGTGGGAAAGTTACACAAGGCTTCGCCAGGAGGATACGAGTATATGCTCATCGCTGTCGACAAATTCACCAAGTGGATAGAAGCAAAGCCAATAAATTCACCAGACGCAGCATCAGCAATAAAGTTCGTAAAAAGCATTGTCTTTCGGTTTGGAGTACCTCATAGCATCGTCACGGACAATGGCAGTAACTTTACATCCAAGGAATTCAAGGCATACTGCGCAAAAGTAGGCATCAAATTGCACTTCGCGTCAGTTGGGCACCCGCAAACCAATGGTCAAGTCGAGAAAGCCAATGGTATCATCTGCAACGGTATCAAGAAGCGTTTGTTAGGACCACTGGAAAAAGCTCGACATACGTGGCCAGAAGAGTTGCCAAGTGTATTATGGAGTATTCGAACAACGCCAAATACAACGACACAAGAGACTCCTTTTTCCTGGTTCATGGAGCAGAGGCAGTACTGCTGATAGAAATAATAGAGCATGATTCTCCAAGAGTCACAGAGTACGATGAAGAAGCTTCTAGAAAAGCATTGGAGGACGATGTCGATGCACTTGATGAAACTCGAGATGAAGTACTATCACGGGTCACCAAGTATCAGCAAGACTTGAAAAATTATCACAGTCGACGTTTGCGGCCAAGATCCTTTCAGGTTGGAGACCTAGTTCTACGACTCAACCAAAACAGCACTGAAAAACTCGAGTCGCCATGGCTTGGCCCTTACATCGTCACGGAAGTAATCGAAGGAGGAGCGTACAAGATAAAGGACAAGAAGACAGGAGTTCCCGAGAAAAACCCCTGGAACGTGGCGCAACTAAGGCGTTTTTACGCTTAGTGTCGAAATATAGTCCTCCTTGTAAAAATAAAATGTACTGAAACGCCCGCGAGTTTTCAGACGAACTCTTTTCCTTTCAGGGCACCGAGTGGGGCTGAAAGGTTTTTAATGAGGCGGGCTCGCAGTGCTGCAATATAGTAAAAGATATTGGTGATATACATCTTTCTTCGTCGACAGGCTCGGGGGCTCATAACCCACGGCAGCAAAATATATATATACTCTCGCAAAATAGAAAATTCATTGAGACGAAAAAATAAACTTGAGCTCCGGCCAAAGGCTCAGGGGCTTTACAAGATAGATTACACTTTACAATATAGACAACTACATCGTCAAAAATAATTCGACACAAAAAATATATATGACTTCCCGCAATATAGTACAATTCAGTTGATGCCTAATATATTATCTATGGATAAACCTTTGTTATTTGCAGCAGTTGTCGTATGTTCAGCATAGCTTCCTCTCACAAAGAACTCAGAGTCCATCCGAAGAAGTTCGTCCATCATTTCTTCGGCTACAGGAGTTACAACATCGTTGATTTTGTCGATGTTCCTTTTCGCTTTGACTGCTTGGCCAGACACTTGGCGACAATCTTCGTCAGATCTAATTTTCGATAGCAGATCTGTATCATAATCATGGCGAATCTTGCCCCAGCAGACAGTTGAGCTCGCACAAAATTATGGATACGAGGGGCATCCCGAAATTTTTCCATCAGAGCAGGAAGAGTGTCTGGTATCTCGTTCCGAGGAAACATGGTACTGTAAACCAAAGACAAGGTTCTTGTACAGAAATCAAGGAACTCACGAATTTGACAAGCGCGGTCTTGAAATCTGACAATCTGTCGGGTGCGTTCTGGAGTGGCCCAGAACAGAGAACCATGGTCAAGTGAAAGGTTAACCAGGAGATTTGTCCTTGTGTCTACCCTTTGGTCTTCGGCATCAGTGTCTAGAAAGGAACCTATTTGGCGACAGCACAAGAATTTCAAAGGAAAAAATAGCGGAAAAAAAACAGAAGAAGTTTTTGTTTGCAAAAGCATACCTGACATATCCAAACTGGCTTCATTCATCAACTCGAGCATAAAATTCTCTCGAGTGGTAGCCTTTGCAGCTTCAGAAATGGCGGCTTCCTGAGCCTGCTGCAGCGCAACTTTCTCTTTTTTGGATGACTTTCGAGACTGCTCCATCATCACAAGTGTTTGCTTCTTCGCATACTGAAGTTGCTGACGAAGTTCCTCCAAGTCCTGCGCTGAACCCTTACTCGAGGAATCTTCACCAAATTCACTATCAATAGGCGTTTTCTTCGAGCGAGAGGAAGCAGGGAAAACATCGGAGGGACGAGGAGTTGAAGTGTAGTTATCAAATATCAACTGAAAACAAAAGGTTCGACATCAATCATCAAACAAAATAGAATTCCATTGATTCTCAGAATATTTACAAGGCATTACAATGGAGGACACCCTAGCGAACTAGTGGGAGAAGTGTCGCCAAAAGCTACTTTGGCGACAACATCAAAAGGAAAAAAGAAAAAGAAAAAATAAGAAAGACAGGGTGGTCTACTTGACCTCCGGCTTGGATGAGCTTGGCGCAGGAGTTGGCTTGCAACCGAGGAAGGCAAGGATTGGCTTGGAGTTAGGCTTGGCAGCCTTGATCAAAGATTGCCATTTCTTCGTCTCCACCTCCTTTACCTCGCCAACTTTGGCCCAGTCGACGTCTTGTTGGCTATCAGCAACCAGAGCAATGGTGCCCTCGACGCCAATCTTCAGGCCTTCTTGCCGAAGTTTAAGCCCAAGATCTTCTTGGGAGTTGAAGTGCTTGGCGAGATTTGTGAAAATCTTGGGCTCTTGTGTCTTCGGGAAGAAATATGGGAAAAGGCGCGACAGACCTGCTCTGGCTTCAGCAAGGCCTTCGCGTGCTTCTTCTCCATGAAATTTAAGAAGGGAAAGCTCGTCAAGCAGCTGATTGCCTTCAGGACACTCCAAGTCAAAATCTTGATGTGTTCTCCCTACAAAGAAGCGAGAGAAAGATCGTCAAAGATTGCGCAGGGATAAATTTGACAACCCGAAGAAGTAGCAAAGGTTTCAGGGGGGGCTTACTGACAGAACGTCGACTTTGCGATTGCAAGCGACTAAGGATTTCAGCTTCACGAACAGCTTGCTCGGATATGTTGTCGCTCAAGGCAGTTTCTGCGTCATGAAGTCTTTTTCGAAGATCTTCGACGGCGGCGGCGTCTGCCTTGGCCTTCTTAGCATCTGTTTCAGCCTTCTTACTAGCCTTTTCACTTTGCTCCAGTTTACGAGCAAGTGCATCAGCACACTTGTTGGCTTCCACAAGGTTTTCTGCCAAAATAGTGGACAACAATCAAAATCATGACAAGACAGGAGGGAGAGGTTATTTGCCAGAAGAAGTAGCAAAATATTACCTTCGGCCTTGTTAGCATGGTCACGGTACCCGACGAATTGGGTACCGAAACGGATGAACTCCTTAATCAAAGGCTGACAAAGAAAGATAGAGAAAGAAAGCATCAATACAGTAAAAAGTTCGACAGCAAAAAGTAGAAGAGAAGCGAAAAACAAAAAAGAGTCGACAGCATTGAAATGTTCGGAATAGAAGAGAAGAAGTGAATAACTTACATCATCCAAGGAAGGAGTCGTGGAGCCACCAAGTTGTAGGGCAGGCTCCTTGGCTAGCTCAACCCTTGCCCTCTTTGGCGAAGGCGCACGGGGGCTTGCAGGTGGAGTTGGATGCTCAATGTTTTGCTGAGGAGGCGAAGTTTCATCTCCATCAGGCTGAGCTTCAGACACAACTAAAGTACGCGACGTACTCGTTCGAGCAGTCGCGTCAATAGGTTGATCTTCTTCCTCGTCACCACTGCAATAAAATGGCAACAATATAAGAATCAACATAGACAAAAACATCGAGAGCGAAACAACAAAGAACAATCGAGAACTTACGAGCTGACAAGGGCATCATCGTAAGGGTTGAAAGCTGTTTTCCTTTCGGAAGGACCAGCTTCTTCGCCTTTGGAGGTGCCGGAATCAGTGACTTCATCCCTTTTCCTCTTGTTCCTTGGAGAAATAGCGGAAGAAAGGGAGTGTGTAGAGGCAGTGGCCTCAGACTCGGCTTATTTTTCAGAGGAATCCGCGGATTTTTGAGAACCCGCGACTTCACTCTCAGGGCGGGAAGTACCCTGGGTGTCCTCATCGACAATGGTACGTTCTTCGACTTCTCCACCTTCAGGAAGAGGAGGAAGAGAAGCCAGAACAGGGTGGTTCTGCAAAAAATAAAAAGTGTCGACAAAAAGTTATGCAAAAGACGCTAGCAAAGATAGTAGTCGACAAATACTAAAAAATTCGAGAAGTCAATATAGTAGTCAAGAGGAACAATTACCTCGGGAAGGGGATTGGTGCCACTATATGGCGAAATGCGGCAAGAGGATGGAATAGTGTCCTTCTTGCTGAGCGACGAGATCCTTCGGATCAGTTTCTCCAAATCCTTCACAGGAAGGTCTTTGGAGAGCTTGTCGACA
The DNA here is from genome assembly GCF_019359855.2 of Lolium perenne. Classification (NCBI taxonomy): domain Eukaryota; kingdom Viridiplantae; phylum Streptophyta; class Magnoliopsida; order Poales; family Poaceae; genus Lolium; species Lolium perenne. The sequence continues at coordinate 50,914,150 of NC_067244.2, forward strand.
TCTTCTTCACCAGCGTACATCCAAAGGGGATTTTTGCGAGCTTGGAGAGGCTGCACTCTAATCCTAAGGAAATAGGCGGTGATCTGAATACCCGACAGTTCCCTGCCCCTTTCGTGGATGCGAGTCATCAGCGCCTCTATCGCCAATTTCTCATCTTCCGTGGCTTCAGCATCCCAGAAACGGCGGCGAAGGATTTTGGCTCCTCCGTCGAAAGGGGCGATATTGTTCTCCATTGAGTTGGAGCTCTCTTCATGCACATAGAGCCATCTCTTGCGCCACCCTTGGACGGAGTCGGGGAATTTGACGTTGAAGTACTCGACGTCAGAACAAACACAGATAACAACACCGCCGATGTTATAGGCGACGTTGTGGGAGCCATTACGGCGGAGGCAGAAGATGCGCTTCCACAGAGCCCAATTAGGTTGGACTCCGAGGAAGCATTCGCAAAGTGTGATAAAAATCGACACGTGAAGGATGGAATTGGGCGTCAGCTGGTGCAGCTGAAGCCCATAGACAAAGAGAAGACCTCGAAGAAACTCGTGGATAGGGGGAGAAAGACCGCGGATGAGGTGGTCAACGAAACTGACCCGGTACTCGATTGGAGGCGACGGATAGCTCTCCTCCTTGGGGAAGCGCAGCTCTCCTTCTTGGTGAACCCCAGATTCTTCAGCAGGTTCATATCCTGGTTGGAGATCTTGGATCTCTCCCACTCCAGATCTTCGGCGGCCATCTTGGATTCGGGAGTGCTATGCCTGGTCAGACGCGCGCGTGGTGGCATCAATGAGCGTGGAGGAGAAAGGTGCGAGCGTGGTTGAGCGCAAGAGGCAATGGGAGCAGTGGAGGATTTTGCAGAGGAGAAACAGAGGTGCGGCGCGAGCGAAAGTATTGACGGAGGAAGACGATGACCTTAAATAGAGGTGCGGTGAATCGACGCACCGTTGGATGAAGAGATTGTGGGATAGATGGTGTACACGTGGACAAGGGGTAAAAAGTAATTTCATTCAGACGAGAAAGAACAGGAGCTACAATACGTGCGCCAGGAAAAGTGGAGGACGCGTGTCCCCCACTTGCACGACGTGTCTACTTGATGAGCAATTTGGGCCCGCAAGGCAGAGAGATAGCAGTTCTCGCGTTTTCCCGATACAGCGGTCGTGACTATCGTCAGCAATGATGTCACCTTGGCAAGAGAAAAATTCGGCTATGCAGCTTCATAATAATGGCGACAGCAGAAGATTGTTGATTATTTCGAGAGCCTTTGGTCAAATACAAGTTTTTGATCAAATGCTCGGGGGCTACTTTGGAATAATGAAAACCTCGAGAGTAACAAAATAGAAATGGCGAGAGCCTATGATCAAATACAAGCATTTGTTCATAGCCTCGGGGGCTACTCCCATCGGGAGCGCTGTTCGCGCACCCGACAGATAAGAAAACTTCGAGAAAGAAGAAAAATATAGCAACGTAAGGCGTTGAGCCTACACCCAAGCACAAGTTCTTGGCTGTAGCCTCGGGGGCTACTCCCATCGGGAACGCTGTTCGCGTGCCCGATGAAATTATAATACAAAAGAGAGAGAATGAAGAACAAGTGAGCATATTTCGAGTTATGTAAATAACTCTACATATACTCCCATCGGGAGAGCAATATAAGTCATCCGTTGACTCAATAAAATGTGCTATTCCAACAGCCGAAAAAGCACTCGACAATATATTCTCAGAACGCCAAAGTTGCGAACAATTTCTGAATGCCGCAAAACTTTGCGAAGGTAAGACCACTGATCCGTTCTGTGTGGCGTCGGTTTGCTACTTTTTTCCGTATCAACAGATACGAAGAAAAATCCTAACGGACGCGTTAGGTACCCGATAAAATATGACTGGGACTCGACAGAATGGTAAGACCTTAAGCGGCACCTGTCGAAGTTTACACCAGTATCCCGAGATCATGTCCAGGGACGTGATCTTGAAGTAGGTTTTTGCGGATTGCCACTGCTTGAAGTAGGTTTTTGCGGATTGCCACTAGAGCAGTTAACTAGTACCTGATCCGTCAGATGAACTAGCCCCAACTACCATTATCCCTGTACAATATATAATTTCGTATCCAAATATATGTGATAAAGTTCAGAGCTATTGAACGAATATAAAGTTGGAGATTTTCCCTGACTCTGCGATTCAAGCAAAATCTCGGGGGCTACTGACATAGGCATCCCCAATGGGCCTGCCGAAGATGGTACCCGGGGTTTACTGAAGGCCCACGACCCGAAGGATAAGAAGAATCGGAAGCCCAAATTATTATTAAGGAAAGCTAGAGTTGTATTAGGAAGCAATACTTGTAATCTTGCGGGATGAGTTGGAAACCCTCCCGGACTCTGTAACTTGTGTATTACGAATCCCTCGGCTCCGCCTCCTATATAAGGAGGAGTAGAGGGACAAAGAAAGCATCGATTCATTGTCTGACAAACCCTAGTTTTCATATCGTCGAGCACTTTTCGGCTAAAACCTTCGAGATCTACTTGCCCTCTACTTCCGACTAAAACCCTAGTCTACGACCCGTAGGCATTGACAAGTTAATCCCCTGTCAGTGACCACCCCAAGGGTCCTTTAGTGGATCAAGGCCTTTCCTTTGGTGGAAAGGCTCGAGGAGAATATGGTGGCCCTAGTGGCTCATTGGAGTGCCTTGTGCCTCCACACCGCTCCATACGGAGACGTAGCACCTTTGTGTGTGAACTTCGGGATACATCATCGTCTCCTCGTGCACCGGTTACTTCTCAACCCGAGCTCCTTTACCTATGCGCTTTACCTTGTTATATCTATCTTGCTTGATGTGTTATACCTAGCTTGCTATCACATTGTACTCATCATGCTAGCATAGGTTGTTGGTGCTCTTAGGCAATCCCCAAGTTGATAGGCTTTGAGCTAAACTAGTAAACACCTGTGTAGTTTTATTCATCCTAGTTTAGCTCTCAAGTCGAAGTTTTTATACACCGCCTATTCACCCCCCTCTAGGCGACGTCCTAGAACATTCAGAGGAGGAGGGAGATCCGAAGGATTTGGAGCTAAAAATGGAGTATGAGAGAGAGAGAGAGAAATGTCTTGAGCTTTTGCACTGGTCTCCTTACCCCTTCAAGGTAGAAGAAGGGACTTATATAGTCGTCCCGCAAAACTAGCCGTTTGTCACTTCAGAGTCGAGGCACCCGGCAGCTGGCCCGGTGGTACCGGGCCACATACCGGGCTGCCCGGCAGCAGCACCCGGTGGACCGGGCTAGCTCCCGAGTTCTCCTGGCTTCAGCTCTTCCGTCAGTCTGGCAGCAGCACCCGGTGGGCTAGGCTGGCTGCCGACTTTTCCGGCAGCAGCACCCGGTGGGCCGGGTTGGCTGTCGGGCTGCCCTGGCTTCGGTTCTTCTCCTCAGTTCGGCAGCAGCACCCGGTGGGCCTGGCTGTGTGCCGATTTTCCTGGAGCTTCAGAATATGTACTTCTTCTCGGCACTTCTTCTCTCATCATTTTTTGTGTAAAGATTATGTGTATATGTGGCTTTGGCAAGCTCTTCTTTAGACAAATGGTCAACACACCATCACTAGTTGAGAACAACAATTGGGGGGTCTCTCATCACCTCACATCCTTGTATCATGACTGAAAAACTTTCTCGCCGCCTTGCATTCTCATATGTGGACTAAAACCTGTGTATATACTTGTAGATACCATTAGTCCACACAATAACACCGGTGTCATTGTTAACCAAAATAATTGTTAAGGGTAAAATACCCTTACATGAGTGGAAGGAGCTTGAGTCTCTCTTCTACTTTAAATTTTATCCTCCTCGTGAAATGCATTTAGATAGGAATTATATTTATAATTTTCAACCTCATGATGGAGAAAGTATTGCCTAAGTGTGGGGGAGATTGAAGTCACTAATGCTTAAATGTCCCACTCATGAGCTCCCCAGTAATATTGTTATTAATAATTTTTATGCAAGTCTTTCAGGATAATACAAGGACTATCTAGATGCTTATTTAGTGAGATGTTTCACAAGTAAAGAGGTTGCAGCTAATTGGGATCTTCTTGAAGCAATTCAAAGCAATACCGAAGATTGGGATAACAATAAAGGTAAAGAATCAGGTATAAACTATGAGTATGATTGCATTAAGTCTTTCGCTGAAACTGCTGATTTTCAAAAGCTTAGTGCTAAATATGGTTTTGATCCTAAAATTATTGTTGATTGTTGTAAAGCCTTTGCTTCTCATATTAATGTTCCTAAAGAAAATTAGGATATATATCATGAACCTTTTAAAGACACTTGCATGAAAAATGGAATTTTTATTAATGATTGCAAAACACATGCTCAAACTTCTAAAAGTACTATTTCTTATAAGCATGTTAATTTTTGTGGAGCAATTAGACCTTGTGAAAAGAATCAAATCGAAGAAGAATATTGTATCTATCACAGGAATGAAAAAACTAAGTAGTTACTGTGTATTACCAGCACCTTTTGTGATGAACTGAATCTGATGTGTGCTGTTATTCAGTGCTGGATAACCTCACCACTCTAATTAAGGGGTTACCACAACACTCAACTATCTGCAACCAAATAGGTTGTGGGCTGCACGAGCAGAAAAGAAAGTAGTGTAAACGGGCAACCAAACAATGGGCCTGGCTTTCCTCTCCGTCTCAGAAAAGGCGGTACAGGTTACCAAACGACATGCCTTTCATGGCCCATGGCCCGTTCACGATACGCAGGGAGGCCCATCTTACTGACGTAATGGTGGAAGAAATCAATTTAGACTACCAAACGCGCCCATACTGATTTTGTTTCAGATCTTTGGATCGAGGGCCGAGCAGCGAGCATGGGGGTCTGCGGGCATAACTACAAAACTACAAGCACAAGCGCTACTGCTACTAATACATCGATCATAAGCCTGTAGGTGGTCAGGGGCCGTCCACGGCGCCACCAGCCCAGCCCAATTAAAACCTCTAAGCGAACACCCACGATCAGGGGAAAAAACACGATGGGCTTCCGCTATGAGTTCGCTACCGCCGCCACGCCGCCTCGATAGGATAAGGTCTTCGAGATCGAGACTTCTCCGCTCTCCCTCGCCCCGGTCACCTTCGACGGGCGACGCGCTCCTCGACGTGCGCGAAGTGGTTGTTGCCGAGGTCGAGGTGGCGGATGGTGCCGCCGCAGGACCCCGCGACGGCGGCGAGGGATTCGGCGCCCGAGAGGCGGTTGTCGGGGCCGGGAGGCGGCGGAGGGCCGGGAGGCGGGGCAGGCCCGCGAGCGAGGAGAGGCGGGCGCCGGCCACCGAGAGCTCCTCCAGGGACGGGAAGCGGTCGAAGAGCGCCGGCGAGGGCAGGCGGCCCGTGGAGGACTTGACGGCGCCGTCGAGGGTTAGGGTCTTGGGCGCGGAGAAGGGGGAGTTGGGCGCGTTCTTCATGGACGCGTTGATGGCGCGCTCCCACGCCGCGTCATCCTTTCAGGTGGCGGCGAGACGGCGCCGGCCATGTCTGCGGTGGAGCCGGAAGTTCGGAGGCGGAGCGGACAAGTACGGAAAAGGAAGGAAGCATGGTTGCTCTGACGGAGCCGGCCATTTCTGGCAGGACGCTGGCGGGTTTAATCGGGCTGGCCGGACGCCGGTAAAGATGAGCGTATTGTACGGTCATGTAGCGGCAGCCCGTTCAGTTTGTATGGACACAAAAGGGCACTTGGTGGGCCGCCGCTAGCCTGCCCACTTACAGCCTGAATCGATCAACACTCAACAGCTAGGAGGCCAATACTACAAGTGTCCGTTTCCAATTCGTATCCTATCCACGCTACAACACCAAGTCCAAACTCTCAAAACCGAATCCAACTCGCACTTAAATATTGACTATATATAGAGGGGACCCTATATTAGAGCTAACGTCGGTTGATCTCTTGTATATGTCGTCTATCTATATAATGAGGTAACGAGAAGACAGAGAGGCGTGCAATAAGTTGATCTTGTATATTCTCACACCCGACTTACACAAAGAGCCCAGGGCCAGGAGGATGTCAAAGCGCAAGAGCTATGTTGACCACAACGCTGCCGCCAAGAGGCCGGAGAAAGAGGAACAGCAGTTTCTGTACCTGGTGCTGGACGACTGGGAGAACGGCTACAGCGTCCGAAAGTTGGACGTGGACGCCTTGCAATCCGACGACCATGGGCCGGAGCCCTTCACGGAGCCGCCGCTCGCTCGCTTCGACGTCGTTCACGGGTACTCGCACACCATCGTCGCGCACGGCAGCAAGATCGTCGCCATGAAGCCGCACGAGAGCAGCCCCGGCATCCCCGCCTTCGACACGGCCACATCGGCGGTGGGCATCCTCCCGTGGCCCGAGTTCCACATGGACTTCGGCATGCCCCTCGTGGTCTCCATGGCCGGCAAGCTCTTCTTGTTCGTCTACTCGTCCTACTACCTCGGCGACCCGCCACCGCCGCCGCCCGTCGACTACCCGCCTCCCGAGAAGAAGCCGTGGGCATGGACCACCATCAGTTCACCGGTGCCGTTCAACTTCAACTGCGTCCTCGGCTACGCCGTGCACCCGGACGGCCGCACCCTCTTCGTGTCCGCCGCCAAGTTCACCGGCTCCACCGAGAAGAAGGGGACTTACTCCTTCGACGCCGACCGCCTCGAGTGGACACGCCAAGGCGACTGGCTGCTGCCCTTCTCCGGCCAGGCACACTACGTTGCGGAGCTGGACGCCTGGGTCGGCCTCTGCCGCCACAAGGGCGGCCACCTCTGCTCCTCGGACGTCGTGCCCCTCGACGCCGGGCGCCGCACAACTCTGCCGCGCTGGAGGATCCTCGGCGGGCACAGGCTGTTCAACAGGGAGTCGTCGGTGAATCTGGGCGCCAGGCTCGTGTACATGGGTGGCACTAGGTTCTGCCTCGTCGAGACCATGTGGCACATGAACGATGGCGAGGCAAGGCGCAAGGCCAAGGAGACAGTGGGGTACGTTGCGCCTCCACGCGTCGTGATTTGCATCACCTCGTTCGCCGTCGAGCACGACGAGGGAGGGGAGCTGCGACTCAAGTCGTATGAGCTACCTCAGCACCGCAAGGTGTTCAAGCGAGCACATCACATTTGCGATATATCCGACGGGGCACCTCTAGCATTCTGGATCTAGTAAAAGGATGTGGTTTCTAGGTTAAGCTCTTAGCTGGCGGTCAGTTTGTAACACCCGCGTCAAAATACAATTGCTTTGAGATCGGAAACATGCCAATTAAGTATGTATGTGGCATTTTAATTTATTTTTTTTGACGTAAAAACACAATATATTAAGCAAACAAGCCGCTGCAGAATTTTCACATCTATTTCCACCCTGAATTCTTCCTCTCCAGATTTCCCAATCCACTTTGAGAAAATCTCCCCACTTCATTTTGTTATCGTCATGTTCTCCACTACCACATTTAAGGTGTGTATGTCCGAAGAAGCCACAAGCCCCGCAGAATTTCGACATCTTCTCAAACGTAATTTGATAAATCTCCCTTTTTCCACTCCTGACAATTGAAACATATTGAGTAAGAGGTTGGCGTACATCCAGTTTTACCCGTACCTGAACAAAATGTTTACTTGTTGCACCTCAGGTTCTACCTCTAAAACTTTCCCAACTCGCTTCTCTATCAAGTTAGTGATCAAAGCTTTGTTACGATAACCCGGCGGTAATTTGTGAATTTGCATCCACACTGCAATCGTATTCAACTCGACGGATTCAATCGGCGCCAGTCCATCGTACTTCTCTATAATGACCGCATTCTGACGGAAGAGCCAAGGCCCTCCTTTCTCCACGTTTAACCATTCACCCAGACAAAAGCATTGAATCGAGAATGGATTCTCTTCCAAAGGTTTGATCTTGATCTCATTTGCTGGACTCCAAGCAGTTTTCATGTGTTGTTCAAACGTATGAGGGCTGAAGTAATTCCCTGTATGAACTCTCACCAAAGCAAACCACTTCAGTCCCTCCCTCGGGACCTCTTCCTGTTCTTGGAACACCAAATCATCACCATCCACTTCAATCCCCAGACGTTGGAGCATGTCTTGGATTGCCTCTCCTTGCGCTGCCCCTGGTTCCCCTGGTGCATTAGATGAACTTTCTGAAGAAGTCGCCATGGCCACCTCCGGAAAACCCTATTCCACCTTGCGAGAAAACCGTGCGAGAGGATCGTCGCGTGATTGAGACCGATCTGCACTTCTTCCTCACGTGACCGAGACCGGTCCTCTTACGAGCACCTCCCAGGGAAAGAATTGGTCTCCGTACTGGCAAGAAGTCCAGCGGCGAGGAAGAAAACCCCTAGTCGCCCTGACAGTCGCCAGCACCCTAGGTCGTAACACCGCAAAGGAGAAGTTAGGGAATATCCCGATCAAGTTAGGTGGCATTTTAATCTACTTACTTCACATTTGGCTTGGATCGCCCAAGAAAAGATAGTTGATGATATTACAAGAAAGAAATAATGCTACAAGAGCATCTCCAGCGCATACCACAAATGTGCGGTCACGCTCAGCCCTCTCCACACCGTCCTCATCCTAGTGGACGAGGTTGCCAGCTGGGGCACCAACAATGACGGCCAAAAGGAATTAGGTATTCATGCCTAGAAATAAAAAAGTAGATGCAAGGAATTGAATCTCCACACCGTCCTCATCCTAGTGGACGAGGTTGCCAGCTGGGGCACCAACAATGACGGCCAAAAGGAATTAGGTATTCATGCCTAGAAATAAAAAAAGTAGATGCAAGGAATTGAATCTCCTCATCCAAAATGGAAGACTAACGCTAGAATCGAGCATCATTGTGGAATCAAGCTCATGATTTGGTGGCGTTGGGGCTAGCGGGAGCAGTTGGTGCTGAAATTTCTATCCCGCCAAGGCGCAAAGAGTTTCCAGCTTACTATAATTAGGATCCTCTAACTGCTTAAAGACTGTACGAGCGGCTTGTTTTGCAATCTGGCCAGCTTTGCGACATTAGCGGACAATTCTTTCGTTCAAAACCGCAAAAACAATTACGTAATATTTTATTATTTTGTCTCTTCTGCGATATTCTACCTTAGCCGCATTAGCAGTGACAGAAATGATTGACATTTCGTGTGTACGACAGTGTCGTATCCACCATAGGTACCAACACGTGGCCCCAACTACCTCTTTTTACCCAACATTATCGAAGCCCGGGAGCATCCTATCGTTTCTACCCAACAAATGCTCCAAGACTGTTGAGGCGGCGTAGTCAATTGTCGTCGCCTCCTCGACTGAATTGACGATTCCCAACAACGTCCAGATTTGGTGCTCCGCGTCACACTGGAAAAGGAGATGAGCCACATCTTCTGGACATTGCATGCATATCGGACATTGGCCCGAGGAGCCAATGTGGCAATTCACGAGAATATATTTTAGAGGAACAACACCATGTAAAGCACACCATAAGAAGATTTTAATCTTACTTGGGAGTTTCAAACACCATAGCACCTTCAGATTGGATTTGTTGCTGACGTCCGAGGGAGGGCCAGAAACCCAGACCTTCCACCAAAAGTATGTTTCCACCAGACCCTTTTGCACCATTTTTGCTTCCTTTTCACATAAGATACAGGACTTATCTTTTGTTCCTGAAACTTTTATGTAAACAATACATGTGTAACTCCTTTTCAGAAGTTTGTAAACTACATTGGAACAGATGACATACTCTATGATATCGGAAAATTTGTTTTCCTCTAAAATGCATCTATTTTATCACGTGCATGCTAGTAGATAAACTATATTGGAATAAAAAAGTCGATTAACTCCTTTTCAGAAGTTTGTAAACTACATTGGAACAGATGACATACTCTATGATATCGGAAAATTTGTTTTCCTCTAAAATGCATCTATTTTATCATGTGCATGCTAGTAGATAAACTATATTGGAATAAAAAAGTCGATTAACTCCTTTTCAGAAGTTTGTAAACTACATTGGAACAGATGACATACTCTATGATATCGGAAAATTTGTTTTCCTCTAAAATGCATCTATTTTATCACGTGCATGTTTAGGTAAACTATATTGGAATAAAAAAGTCGATTAAAAAACCGCTAGAAGGAGGGCTTGAACCTCCGACCTTGTGGTTAACAGCCACACGCTCTAGCCAACTGAGCTATTCCAGCTTTCTGTAGATTATGCTCAATAGTATTATAAATTAGTGGTCCAATTAATATTCGTTACGTCAAATCCACACAACTCTGCTAACCTTCTAGCATACTAGTCCTTTTAGACGTGCTCACTTATATTGCATTCTTATAATGATAACCGAGACCTGATCCTCCAGGGGGTTTCTCAGCCAACACACCTCACGATATTGAGAACTACCCCCATCACAGCAAAGTTTGTGAGTTGTGACTAGCCTTGTTCTGATCAGGAGACGGCCGCTGCAGTTCGTTGTTGTTGGTCAGTACCTCCAGGTCCAGGTACAGAGCAAACCAGGTTTCATGGATAATTCCTGTGATACACACGTGGTCCTGAACTCCTGATCTGGCCTGGTGGTAACTTGTCAAGTTGAAGCTGGTTCTAAGAGATTCTACATTTCGTAATCGACGTTAGATGAGGTGTATGCCGAACCCATTCACTGTTCTGAATATGTACCACGGTCCTGATCAGGATAGTTAACACTTCATGCATGTCTCCTTTTCTTCGTAAGCTCTTTATAATGGGATTGGCATTTCTACATTCGTTTGGGCGCTCTGTCTCTATGTGAAGATAGCATTATTTTCAGCTTTTCATCATCAAAATTAATTTTTTCAAACGATCACCAAGTGAGGAATCCTGAATTTTCGTTAAGATGAGAGGCCCAAAGTGGCAAGGCTACATCATGGACACGAGAACAGGAACAGAGACTACATGTCAATGAGTCAATCTATTTCTTGTGAGATATGATGTTGTTGTAGGCCAAGAAGAGCATAATTGGCGTTGATAAGTTACCTGCCTTCTGGATGTTCAAGTTCAAACTATCAGTTAAATGGTAATGGAATGGAACAAGCAAACACTGTAAAATGGTCTCATCACAAAATCTCAGTTACACATTATCAATTTTGTGTTCCGATCTCTATAGGCCTGAACAGGTTATCAGTAGTTTGTCTTCTCTAGTTGTATAATCTTTAAGTTTGGGTGTAAGACCTTTAAGTAGGGGAGTGTTGGTAGGGGTGTGGTGGCGCGCCCCTGGTTTGAACAAAAACTGCAGCTGTAAAAACAATGGCTATGTGGTTTCTCAAATGGAACCGATGCAAGGCCTGTTTATTCTTTAAAAAAAAACTTAAATTTGCCCACCGCACAAACAATGTGCAAAATCTAAATGCCCTCGCTTGACATCTAAACCCCCATTTCCTTCTCATCCCACCTCTCCACCCCCAACTCAATAAACACCGTTAGGGTCGAATTCTACCTTTTCATCTCATTCACACTATTTGACCCACACAAAATTCGGCAACGAATCACCAGCCGATCCAACTTCAGCAAACAAGCCCCACGCCCGCTCCCCCATCATATATTTTAATAGATTTAACAAGTAACTTGCTTGCAAAAATCAGAGAGCAAATCAACAAGGGACAGGTCTTCATGTTGCTTCTCTTTCGCTCTCTCAAAAACACCCTGACCACCGCAGCGTCTCCCCATTGTGCTCCCGAAAACTAGAATAGTGCCCATCCTCGAGCTTTCTCGACCGATGCCATCTCGACCTAAACCTCATTTCGGCATTTTCTTCAACTCGCCTCATGGTCATATAGAAACTTACCTCAATTGATGGCTAGAGCATTGGGATAAGACATTTGTATGGAGCAATAAAGATTGATTGGTTCCTTCCATTTTGTATAGCTTCTAGGCCCAAACCATGAGTTTTGCTTATTTATTCTCAAGATCCATTATGCATCAATTTTGCATGGATGGGTCCCTTCTTATATAGAACAACCGGACATGATAGAGCATTTTGTGATCTCCAACAAAGGAAGACGACTGTTGTGTGCCGTCAAGAAATTTTGATTCCATATTGGTAAAATTATCTTGACATCTTATGAGTTTCTTTTGATTTGTAATTAGTAGTATTGGAGATTGCTTTATTGCTAGTCTCTACTCGAAGGACGAGAGCAATGCAAGACTACGGGGTTCTTACGAAATGTAGTTACTTTATTTTCGACATGTTAGAAGTTGCATGTATGGAACTAATGAAGGTTACAAAAATATGGCATTCCACATGAGAAACTTTGAAGTGGATGGAAATAGGTTGACTTAATCTTATAGTCAAATCATTTGAGATGGTATAACATATTCAAAGACCTAATCAGAGAATCACTTATAGACATATATGTAATGTTACACTTTTTTTTAGACAAGCGAGTAACACATATCACGGGACATGTGTAATGGCATACCACACTGCGAAGAGGACAATAGGCCAAGACAAAGCTTGTGTGAGAAAGACGATAAAGCGGTGTAGCACTTAAGCAGTTGATCCATCCGCTTCAATAGATCTTACCTATTGGATAATCAAACGGTTTTCCTGTTTGCCTAGTACAGTTGCGGATCCGATAGTTTTCCTGTTTGCCTCGTACGGTTGTGGATCCGGAGGATTGGAGGATTTGATCCTCTCAGCGCTTCCTAGGGTTGAAAATGAAACGGAACGGATGGAAACATACTTTATCATTTTTGTTTCCCTCTATCTTGTTGGAATCTAAAATGGAATCGAAAACCCGGAAATAAATATGAGAACGGAAATCATCGGATATGAATATAAAACGGATACGTAGCGAATACGTTACGAAAACGAATATTTACCACAACACAATGCAGCATAATATCATGATTTGCAGACCGAAAGACACACATAGATAAAAGGACAATAAGATATGATATATCACTTAACTTCAACAAAACTTCAACAAGAGGCAATTTAACATAAAGTAACACACATAGTTTAATGGCTGCATGCACACATAATTATACAAAGTGATTAGGGTTAGATTAATTTGTGGACTTGATACGTGGCCAAGCCCAGTTTCATGTGTAAATGTAGGCATGCTAAATGGACGGGTCTCTCTAGGTTATGTTTCCGGGAACTTTTCGTATTTATTTTTTCGGAATTTCTTCTGCCGTTTCTGTTTCCGTCGGAAAGGGCTCCCTCATTTTCTTTTCCGTTTCCGTTTATGCTTGTACCGTTTCCGTTTCTTTTTCTCCAAATGCCGTTTCCTTTTTCGGATTTGGTCCTTCATTTCCTTTTCCTTCGGAAACAGATGGAAAGTTTCCCTTTCATTTTTTCCTGAGTGAAATGCATCAACAGTCCTCGAATTTGCTGGCTATGTCTAAAACCGTCCTCGAACTCAGGATTTGCCTCATTGCAGTCCCCTAACTTGCTCCGAATATTCATCTACGGTCCAAAATACATAGACCAACGTATACCGCTGATGCGTCATGGAATCATGCCCACACTTGCGTTCCAAGCTGGCCCCGAACGTACAATAGCTAATCTGCCTTACGTCTGGGTCCCACTTGTCAATGGTGAAGAAGAAAAATAAATCCACAGCGTTACAAGATTTGAACTCGCGACCGTACAATCGAGCTCAAAGTACCACCCACGTTAGCCACAACGTAGAAGTTCAGTTGATATTTTAAATAGGGACGCTCTTTTATTAAAAGAATAATTCAATAAACTTCAATGCATGTGCCTATCGACGATAGTAATTAATGTGCATGAACAATATTTCCTCCGAATCGATTCAACAAGCGCGCACGTAGTTTAAGAAATTGTTTTGACAATTATTTTGGTTAATAAAATATAGAATATATGTCATATAAATTATATCATTGGAAAACTTGTTTGAATACAAATCTAATGGTATATATTTTGTGGACATTTAATTTATATTTTGTTGACCAAATCATTGGTCAAACTTTATCTTAAACTACGTGCACCCCAGTTAAACCGATACAGATGAGTAGATGACTTGTTCAGTTACATTTGAAATTTTACATGTTTCCATGTATTGATTTAAGGTTAGGATGTTTGAAAATCTATGAAATATATAACAACTTAGAGCATCTCCAGCCGCGTCCCCCAAAGGGATTTGGGGCGCGCCGGACACAAAAACGTTTCCAGCCGCGTGCCCCAAAAACTCTTTTTGTCCGGCGCGGTCCAATACGGTGTCCGGCGCCCCGAGCCCGTCCCCGCTACACAGGGGACGCTCTAGGCACGCCAGACACAACGAAAAGCGAGGCGGGCTCCCACCTATCGGCGACTATTTCCATAACCGTTGGTTCGTGCCTTTTATTTCTCGTTGCGCCTTCTCTCCCGCGCCTCCCACCCCTCCGCCGCCGCTGGATTTCCTCGCCATGCACGCAGAGATCCGTGACAACAATGTTCACGAGCAACTTTAAAATGATCTCGTTGAGCATATGTGGAGGATCAAAGGATTATCAGCAAATGTTGCGGCACCTTGATCTAGCCCCATTTATTACATTTGTTTAGTTGTTTTATTGTTTGTTGTATTTTAATTTGAAAACAATCTTAGCAAATATATTTATTTGTATGCTATATTTAATAAATAGTTGTGTTTTCGAAAACCCTATAAAAAAAGTTTGGGGGCCGCGTTTGGGGGACACGGCTGGGGAGCGACGTCCCCCAAACACGGCACGAACAAAACACGTCCCCCAAACGCTCGATCCGGCGCCGTTTGGGGGACGCTTTGGGGGACGCGGCTGGAGATGCTCTTAGATATTAAAGCTAGTATCCCATCAGTACAAGATCTTCACATATAGTATTGGACTATTGAAGGAAATTTTATATCTGGTAACCATTTTCTCAGCACTTAAACACAAATATATTTTTGTATAATCAAAACCATTGTATTGGGAAACACCCAGTTTATTGCAAAATTCAAATTTAAATAGTACCGAGAACAAGTGGATGTATGTTTCCGAGAGGGAAGTCATTTATTCTAGTTCGTAGACGTATCACATTTTTCAGAAAAGAATGGTTGGCAGTTGGTCAAACTAAATAAGAGATAATACATACTTAGCGTCGTTGTACGAAACGGGAAGCAGATTGGGTTGTAGTGGTTTGCTTGTTGGGCTGCAGTAACATGGGATGTGAGTTCGAATCTTGCCCGTGTCGTTAGTTATATATTTTTCTTCGTCCACCATTGACAAGTGAACTCACACGCAAGGCAGCTCAGCTGTTTCTATGGGCCAGCTTGTGACTGTCACTTTGGGCCCGATTCAATGCCACATCAGCAGTATACGGTGGATTTTTGTATTTTGAACCGTAGATAAACACTCGGAGCAAGTTAGAGGACTGAAATAAGGCAAATCCTGAGTTTGAGGACTGTTTTAGACGTAGCCGGTAACTTCAGGGACTGTTGATGCATTTCACTCTTTTTTCCTACCGCAAACCACAATTTTAGTCTCCACACCGTATAAACGAGGTGCAAAATTGGAATGTTTTCTCATGACACAATGTCTAGATTTTAGACCATCAACATGTGTGAAGTGCGGGATTTAGCTATGCCCATGGGCCACGGCAGGCAAAGCGTTTACCTTTACCAGCAATCGTCAAGTCAACCTGCCGCGCTGCACGTAGCAATTCCTTCAATGCGGTATTCTTATCCACGTGGAGCTGCCCCATTGGCCGGAGCCCCGCACATCAGGACTCCTATTGGGCCACGTCACCCTCCGCCACGTCTCCCCGAAAAGGAGCTCGAGATCCCTTTCCCTTCTAGAAACTCTTAACCCGCCCGGCACGAGCACCAGCCACCACTGAGGAAGACGACGACCACCACGACGCCGGCAGCACCGCTAGGTGGATTCTCGAGTCGCCGGAGCCCTGACTCCTAGCCGCCGGGCGGGGAAGGTCGCGCGGGCGGAACACGCCGAGGGGGGGCATGGCGGCGCCGCGGGGGAGAGGGGCGCGGCTCGCGGCCGTCCTCGCGCTGCTGCTGCATCTCGCCGCCGTGATCCACGGGTAATGCTCGGAACTCGCGTGGTTCCTTCCGAGATCTTGTTATGTTTCCCCTCCCGAGTCGGCGCGGTTCCCCTCGATCCCGCTACCACCGAATTCAAGATCTGCATGTTCATGTTCTACCGGGTTGGCATTTTGATTCAGCTAACAATCTGCGTCGTTTCTTGTTGGTATATGGATCAGGAAGAGCTACTACGACGTGCTGCAAGTGCCCAAGGGCGCGTCGGAGGATCAGATCAAGCGGTCCTACCGCAAGCTCGCGCTCAAGTACCACCCCGACAAGAACCCCGGCAACGAGGAGGCCACCAAAAAATTCGCAGAGATCAGTAACGGTACGAGCCTGTTATAAGGTTAAAAGGGGCTGAGTAATTCGAGTATTGGTGTGTGAATGTGTCGCTGTCGTGCATTGCAGCGTACGAGGTCTTGAATGATCAGGAGAAGAAGAAGATCTATGACCGGTACGGTGAGGAGGGGCTCAAGCAGTTCCAAGGTCAGGGCGGGAGAGGAGGCGGCGGCGGGATGAACATGCAAGATATCTTCAGCAGGTGAGTGGAATGTTGCCTGCCGTCTGTTGTTTTAGTAGCTTCAATCTTGTTGTATGCCTTGTAGACAGTGTGTCTCACGCGCTGAGGTATGATCTACACATTTGAGCTATTACAATCTACTCAGTTCGCTATCTATGTAAACTTAGAGCGGTTTCAAAATACAGGGGACAAAAGTATAAACTTATAAGTTAGAACAACAAACTGTCAGCAGTCTATAATGTGTCATGCACCATGCTTGCAAGTAAAATATCATGAAACATGTTACGGTCACCCTTCGATTGCTGTACATATCACAGATATTCTATCACATGGATCTTTTGTTTACCATAATGATATAGAACACTGTCATGATTTTAGTTGCTCATCAGTCCATAGTTACTAAGGCGATTCATATGAACCTGTTGAATACTTGAAGATGGGACACTTAATTCACATGCACTTAACTAGTGAATTGACACCTCCTATTTGAGTTCTAATCTTCCCTGAGTTGTCGATTAAGTGTTCTTACATCGCTAAGGGTACGGTTCCAGTTCTGTAGGATCTGGCAGTGTTGACTACAGATATATCAAACTGTTCTAATGACTGCATTCAGTACTGACAAGTGCATGACTTTTATGTTTGCCATTGCTCCAAGAGACTAGGAATAATAATTTTAGGAAGTCAAGGGATATACTAGAGGAATTGTTGTCTTCTCTGCATATAAGCTCGTACAATTATAAAGCTATTGTCCTAAGGATCAACAACACCATTGTATAATCAACTAAAACTTCATATGTGCATACATCATTCATGAAGTCATGTCATACACAGATGTGGTGTGCTTCTTTTGCTGAAGCGCATATTTAATATTTTTTTATGTATGTAATTTCTGTTCTGTTACAATTTCAGCAGTAACTTGGACAGAGGCAACCCAGTCTTAAGATCTAGTTATGTTTCTTGTATTTGTACCGCATTAATGTTACAGTTTTAGTGACCAATTTGTTCTTTTCACGAACCTCTTTCAGTTTTTTCGGAGGTGGTGGTGGTGGTATGGAAGAGGAGGAAGAACGGATCATAAAAGGTGATGATGTGATTGTCGAACTGGATGCTTCACTTGAGGACCTGTATATGGGTGGTTCATTGAAGGTAACAAAATTTGTCTAGCTAATAAACCATGAAAATATAGCTAAGTTAGCTATCACAAATTGTCCCATAGACACTAGACAAATGGCGCGCCTAGTTATTACATTACCCAAGCGCTATATTTTGTAGCATGATCTGAGTTTTCACGCTACAAACGCTTAATTGAGAAGTAGAGCAAAAAATTTAGTTTGTTATTTTCATGTGCATAATAGATTTGGAGAGAGAAAAACATCATAAAACCAGCACCAGGAAAGAGACAATGCAACTGCAGGAATGAAGTTTACCACCGCCAGATTGGTCCTGGAATGTATCAACAAATGACCGAGCAGGTATTTTTTTTTAATTTCACCGTACTATGGTATTCTGCAGTTGATATAATTTAACATACTGGAAGTTAGACAATTTCATACATTTTATCTGTGACCAAAATGAGTTTTCTTCTTAATAATTTCGTTTTCTGTCTTCAGGTCTGCGACCAGTGTGCAAATGTGAAGTATGTACGAGATGGTGACTTTTTGACTGTTGATATTGAGAAGGGTATGCAAGATGGGCAGGTATGACCGTATGAAGCAGCTGCCATATTTTCTGTCCAGTACTTAAACTTGGTTAACTCAAAATAAATCAGTTTAAATGATCACTTAGTTGCGAACATTTAGTCAAGACTTCAGAATAAGAATTCCTTAGTTCAAATGATCGAATATAGGTACATTTGTCACTTTTGATGTGAACTGTGAATATATCTGATTTCCTATAGACTATGGTACCAAGTTGCCAACAAGTTACCTCATGGTCAAGAGACGATTAGATAGAATTGCTTAAATTTGCAAGTTTATCATGATGTAATGTATCAATTACTTTACTGCTTAGATGTTTGATTTGGCGATGTCATCTTATACTTCAGGAGGTTTCATTCTTTGAGGAAGGAGAGCCTAAGATTGATGGTGAACCTGGAGATTTGAAGGTCTGTTTTTTGCCTGCTTGGTTCAAATTACCTTGGGAACTAATTGACGTGTCTAATCTCGTCCTGAAAAAATGACTCCATGCGCAGTTTCGGATTCGGACAGCACCACATGACCGATTCAGAAGAGAAGGCAACGACCTGCATGCAACAGTTACAATCCCCCTGGTACTGTCCCCTCTTGTGTACGGTTGTACCTATTACGGTTTACATTACTTAACACTTGGTATGCAAAGAAAATTAGTGTAATTTGTACCTTGGTTGGAAACTTGAGAATCAAAACAAGTTTTTTTTTAGACTGCTGACTGCATGAGTTTGATGCTAGCCCATCTCTGTAAATTGCCCCTCTCCAAGGGTCTAGTTGATGCTAGCCCATCTCTGTAAATTGCCCCTCTCCAAGGGTCTAGTTGATGCTAGCCCATCTCTGTAAATACTCCAGCTATAACCTCCTTGCATACATCCTACATCAAACAGCCAACTCTCCAAGGGTGTTGTGTGTTTCCACCCAAAATGATCATTTAAGCATTTAGGTCCTGTTTGGTATGTAGGGTTTTTGCTGAAGATTCATAGTAAACTCTAGATCCACTTGGGGCGAGTGTCCTCTTTCCTTCAGTGTTCCAAATGGGGTTCTGTGGTCGTGTATTTGTCATTCTTTGAAACCAACCTCCTATAATCCGCCAAATTTCTCTTGTTTCCAAAATGGTGTACTGCAGTTATATTCTACATATCTGATGATCTGATCACCTTTTTCTGCTACAGCTGCAAGCTCTGGTTGGTTTTGAGAAGACCATCAAGCATCTCGATGACCATCTGGTCCAAATCGGCTCCAAGGTAAGTTACCAATTCCTGACCAGGACAGCAAAAGATTTGCATCATGTAGACTCTTCCGCATCTAATCAACCTTGTTCCATCACAAATCATTAGGGTGTCACTAAACCCAAGGAAGTAAGGAAGTTCAAAGGAGAGGGCATGCCATTGTTCCAAAGCAACAAGAAAGGCGATCTGTATGTGACGTTCGAGGTGTTGTTCCCGAAAACCCTGACAGACGACCAGAAGGCCAAGCTGAAGGATGTTCTTGCGTAAGAACTGGTGGTTTTCCACTCTTGTGCTGCAGCTAGTTGCTTGAGGGGTTGTTCCTCAAGGAAATTTTGGAAACAATGGTGTACCAATGGTGTTGCCTTTCTGGTGGGTGTATGTGATTTATCATTGGTGGCATTAGCAGCTTTTTCTTAGATCATTTTTCTGTTTCAATGCTCTTAACAGCTCTGTAGTATTAGAAAGTATAAAAATGAACTGTACCTGAATATTTGTACTGCTGGATTACAATGGCCGTAGAATTGTAGATTACGCTCCCCTAATTATTTACTGATTATATAACGGCAGATCAGTTGGCGGCTTGTTTCTCATGCCTTGTTTGCTTATGTATGGATTACCGTTGTGAATGATGTGCTTATCTTTTAGGGCCATGATAGGCGTCTGTCACTTAAGCATGAAATCTAGAACATAAAATCATTGCAACATAGAAATCCCGCATGCAAGCTAATTGCAATATATTTCCACGTCAGTAAAAGAACGTGCTAAAACAAATACTGGATCAGTAAACATTGTAGGCACCAATTTCGTCGATTCGGGTCTGCTGTCAACAAATACAGCTCGCCAGAGCTTGGTTGCCTAACCCCAGACGCATTCCCCTTGCCGAGCTCTACCTTGAGGCCATGGCAACAAGGTGTACGAGCACCATCTTGTTGTAGGAGGAAGAGTGGAGAGGAGAGACCATAAACAAGTAGTACGAACATCTCCCTAACTGAGGCCATCACTTGCAATCTCCAAGATCTCCATCCTTCTGGGGTAAAGGAGAAAAGATCCTGTGGATAACAAGCAGCAGAGGAGAGGGGAGGCGCTTCACTGGCAAGCAAATATATCAACTGGCAACTTCATTTTCAAGAGGCTGACAGCAAAGCACAAACAAACTTTAGTTCACGATATATTCTCAGAGTGTAAAGAGTTTTGTACGGTGGCCTACGCTCTATAGTTGCATGCCAGGAAGATTCACACGGATAAAAAAAAGTCAATGATATGGAATCTTCGGAAGAACGAAGCTGCAAACAGCATAGGTTTCGAAATACAGCACGTGCTGTTTACAAACTAGCCAGCTTTACGTTTCTGGCAAGTGTTATGTCGCCAGTAAAGAAAGGCCTGCATACTAACTTAACGGAGAGCCTGTAAGCAGCACCAAAAGCATCATCAGTAGTTCAATACAGATTGTACACACGAAACAGAACAGCACAAGCAGCTGATTGCATTGTATTCCGAAATATACACAGCACACTGAAAAAGAAATTCTAAGAAACTAGAGAACCGCATCAACCAAATCTGTGTAACACTAGCACTACATTGGGATGGGGTTGCGCTTGAACAGCTGACATCGAACTGATTGATATCGAACAGCTACAGTCGCATATTTGTTATAGCCAGCAGGACCTGCGTGTAGAAAGGTCTTTCAGTGAGTAAACTGTTGCAATAATGACAAACAAATGAACTACAGAGTACATGAACTGATATCAAGTATAAACCCATGATTCGCTCATCATGGAGGATCTTAAGTGTCACGAACACTGAACTGCTTTTTGTATTTGCAAGATTTCTACAGTTATTTACTACTGAAAGGTAACCTTGATAATCTTCACAAAGGAGGGTCCTTGAAGCCATGACTTAAGACAAGTGTCTCAACGCATGGCTAATGATTACCAGTCAAAGGAATTAGTTATGCCACTGTCAGGGTTGGAATATATCAATTTTCACACCACAATGTTTTACAAATAAAAGGAGATTACCAACAATGTAGTGTTCAACAATATCATGTAAGAACAAATCATTCAACAGTTCAGCAAGGTTTCAAGTAGCTATTTGATTTAATATGCCCATATAGCAAAATATATTAGGACTTTCAGTGCCCAATATTGAGACGTTACCTTGGTATTTACACAACCAACTTTGAATCTAGTGCTGCCGCAACATTTGCCTCTCCCAGCTCCTGTTTTCATAACAGAAAGCTTAGCATTGTATACTATATACAGAAGACACATTACAATGTGTAGCCTGAGAGTACCTCCATTCCCCATTTGATGTAGTCAGGTGATTCGCAAGCCTTGTATTCATCAACTAGACCCTCTATAATTTCTCGAGATTCATCGAATTCAGAGAGATCATTGTCCTGCATGATGTGGTCAGACACATGATCAGCAATTCAGCATGCACAAAAGGATAAGTTTGACTCAATAATATGTACTCCCTCCGTTCCAATGAATAAGGGGTATACATTCAGTCAAAAGTCAACATCCTCTAAGTTTGACCAATGTTATAGAAAAAAATACAAACATTTACGATACCAAATCAATATTAGTAGATTCACCGTAAAATATATTTTCATACAGAGTAATATATTTGTTTCATGTTGTAGATCTTTATATTTGCTCAAACTTTGTAAACTTTGACTTTTCACTAAAAATACAAGCATTATTCATCGGGACAGAGGTAGTACTACTCGAGGGTATATCCTAAGAACATCACGTGGGTGATTATGTTACTTAATGAAAATAATATGGCTTCAATTTTCAGTCAGCATTACATAAAACTGCTAGCAGACTGTCTCAATTTTCGCATCAAGCAGGCTCTTGATCTTGACAACCACAGTTTCGTGTGCAAAATATGCATAAATTTTATAAGCCTTATACTGTCATAACAATTTAAGAGAGCCGGCAAACAAATTGAAAACAACCAACAGAAGAAGGGAGAAATTTAGGTTCCTTACCGCAAACATCGGGAACTTTCTGTAGTTGTCAAGAAAGGCTTGCTTTTTCCTCAGCTTCTCGTATTGTCCCAGACATTTGCTGAATAAATGACGGATACTGGTATGATTTGCTAACATCAAACCACTAACCTGTGGCAGGACATTGGTTATTAGAGTGCTAGGCTTAATAACAAAAATAGATCACGAGAAAGAAGCATCAGTTTACCCTGTGGGTGGTTTGAACATAGGGTGATTTTCTTGACAATGCAACCTGTAGCAGTTGAGAAACTCATAAATTAAAATGTCAAATAATTAAAGTGAAAATTATTCTAGTTGGGTAATCACCTGAATGCTTGCAGGCCCCCACTCTACGAAGTTAACAAGCTTCCTTTCACGTATCCTTTGTAAGCTCTCATGGACCTACATCCATGAACGACAAAAGATAAGCACAGGCAAATGGATAAATCCACAGGATAAATACGGTTGAAAACTCTAATGCTAAAAACATCACTTCGCTACAGTTGATAGCTACTGACCAATAAATACTATGTAGATGCAGAAATATATTTACAAGATGGAAGGCATGTCCTTGTTATTTTTACCACTTGCAGGCTAAAAAGGAGCTTACAAGGGGAAAATAGATACGATTGTTCTTATTGCTCAATATCATGATGAAAAACTACAGTGCTGACATATCTATATGGTTTTTAGGAACTTCTGACACTTACGTGGACAGACAGGGTATGCTTCATACAAATAAAGCAAAGCCCTGTACAAATTCAATACATAAAAATAGAGCTGTCGACCATGTTTTATGTAAATGCATGATGCTGCAGTTGGTAATATCATTGAATTAATCAAAGTTTGTGTAACAATCATTACACCAGTAAATCCATTTGTCAGCGACTCAGAACTATACCTGTGTTGGATCCACCTCTCCTTGAATGATGTTAAGGATGGAGATGTATTTAGCCTGGCTAGCTTCCTTGGTACGAGCGTAAGATGATACCATTATATTCTTTGTCTACAAGATGGCGCAGATAAAGGTTCAAAGTCATGAAGACAAAAAAAAGAGTTAAGAAAGAATCCTAGAGAAGGGGCAAATAGTACCTGCAGAAGTCGTCTCATAACATCTAATACTGTTGTCTTGCGTATCATGTTAACCTGCGGTGGCACAGATACTTAAATCAGGTCAAGCCTTTGTCACAAAAAAGAGCAGGAAACCAAAATGCAGCAAGACTGACACAAATCCACTGGTCCCAAATTATAATCAACCCATGTAAGTTCAAAAGACCTAATTCAAACATGCTGCACGACCAACAAAATAACTAGGAGGCAAAGTTACCTGGCGCTCGACGGTCAATGGAGTATAACCGGTCATAAGAAAATGACACCTTGGAGTAGGGATCAAGGAGGCAAGAAGGCCAGCCAGATCATTATTCATATATCCAGGATACCTCAATGTGGTTGTGCTTGCAGACATAACAGTGGAGACCAAAGAGTTTGTTTGTGCAAAAGTAGGATTTGCTAAATGAAGACGTTCGACGGCAATTCTGTTAAGAGCCGTATTGTCAAGAACAACCACACAGTCAGCATTCAGTGTCAGCCGCTTCAGAGTTAAAAGGGAGTTGTATGGTTGGACAACAACATCACTTGTTTCCATCTGATTTGGAAAGACACTATATGTCTGTACAAGCTTCTTGCTGTATCGGTCATTTAGGGTCTCTAGCACATAAGAACCCATACCTGAGCAAGGGCAACATTGATAGCATTAGACAATTAAGCACTATCAGCATGTAAATGACTATAAGACAATACTCTTGCAATCTACAAAGGCCTGGGAGAAGGAATAGTAAAAAGAAGAGAGGAAATCAAACGAACAAGAGACAGTTACCTGATCCAGTTCCACCAGCAATGGAGTGGCATAAGACAAAGCCCTCGAGGCTATCACTTCCATCTGCTTCTCGATCTACCATGTCCATGATATCATCAACGACTTGTTCACCCTAAAATGTGAGAACAGGAGGAAGCATTATTCTAAAAGGTGTACTGGTGGCTGAAATACAAAATGCACTAGAGGCTTACAGTAACAATTACCAGTCTATTAGATAGATGAAAACCAAGACACAGGAATGCAACTGTACCTGATGATATCCACTAGCCCAATTGTTTCCAGCACCACCACCATGCTCAGACAAATATATATTCTCGTGGTTGAATAGGTTCTTGTACTCGCTGTTCTGTATTCCGTTGATCACTCTTGGCTCTAGATCCATAAGAAGAGCCCTGGGTATGTAGTGCTGATCATCCGCCTGGTAGAAGAAAACATCCTTCCTGTCTCCTCCCTGCAGAGAAACTTAAGACTTTAGAGCTCTCATCTTAACCCACCTACCAGAATAGGCATTATACATGGAAACAATAGATGATGCGTCCATTGAAAAACACAAGTACTGAAGTACATGGAAACCAGGTTCACTTTCTGGTATAATCACGCATAAGCAAGTCGCGTTCTGGCCGAAGTATTTCTCCAGGTTCTCTGGATGCTGTTTCTGGCTTAATTGCAAAAAAAAAATATTGTAACTGAAGTTTCAAGACACACTGCACTTAACCCTACATTTAGGCACTGGATCATGAACAACAAAACTTCCTGAAGAGATACTCCAAACTAAAACTAATAGCAATGAGTGTCAGAAAGATAAAACTAATAGCAGTGACTGTGTCAACTGAAATCTGTTAGGGTTCACCTTTATTAGGGTGAAACTGTCAAATTATGCTACTAGTGTTGCATTTACAGCCCTGGCAGGCTGAGAAAGTAACCATGCGAGATTTTACTGAACCCCTGAAACCCAAAGAACATAAAAACTGTGCCACGGCCATGAACAGCACAAACTGATTCGGAGAAATTTGGGCCTTTAAAGCTCTAATGCTCTATGACTCTTGTCTTATCCTACATAGGCACAATATATGCCACATCCATTCAATTTAGACAAAAAAGTACTCCGTCCATTCCATAATTCTTGTCGCAGATTCAGACTTATCTATGCACAAAGCGTGTCTAGATACATCCAAATCAGCGACAAGAATTATGGGAATGGAGGGATTAAGTAATACCAGGTGCACTTTCTGTAATAATCAAGCACAAGCAAGTCGCATTCTGACCAAACTATTTCTTGCGGTTCTCAGATGCCGTTCACATCCACCCTAGTAAAGTTTTTATGTACTTCTGAATGCAGCACAGCGCTAACCAAGGGCACTAAACCCCTACTGAAGAGCTACATTTACTGAAGAGATGAACTTCAAATAAAACAATCAGCAAGTGATCTAGCCAACTGAAATGTTTGAAGGTTCACGTTCAGGGGAAACTTGTTATTATGTTACAATAGCGTGGAGGTTGCAGCGCCCTGGCCACACTTCACGAAACCATGAAACCTAGAGAAGGGTGACAGCACAAACTTATATGTACAAGCATATGCACCAAATCCTACATTTAGGCAATTAGGCAACTGTGCCTTGTTCATGAATAACGAAACTTCCTGAAGAAATATCACTGTCATACCCAAAACCAACACTAACAGCAGTGAATTTCAGGAATAAAATCCTGACAGCAGTGATTGTGTCAACTGAAATATGTTAAGGTTCACCTTTATTAGGGCGAAACAGTTAAATTATGGTACTAGCGTTCAACTTACAGCTCTACCAAGTTGAGAAATGCCCCCGTTTCACTAAACCCCTGAAACCCAGAGAGCACAAAAAACCGTACCACAGCCACGAGCCCACGAACAGCACGAACTGATTCAGAGATGGCACAGGCCGCCGCAGCGCTCGCCGATCTACGGCAATCCGCGGCGGAAAGCGCCCGTTACCAAACAGGTCAACGAATCGGGCGGCGGTGGAGAGGGTGTGAGGAAGGCAGGGCGCGGGAGCGGAGGCGGGGCGGACCTGCGTGGCGAAGTCCTCGAGGAGGCCGTCCTTGCCGATGCCGTGCTCGAGGCAGAGCTGCTTCCAGAACTCCATCCCGATCTGGTTCCCGCATTGGCCCACCTGTATCGTGATGATCTCGCGCGGCATCTCGGCGTCCTCGTCGTGCTGCTGCTGCTGGGGCGGTGGCGGCGGGTCTAGGGTTACTGCCTCGGGGAGGACGGAGGAGCGCGGCAGCGAGGGGAAGGGGGGGCGGGGGGTGGTCGGCCGGCGAGTGTGGTCTAGGGTTTTGGGGATTGCTTGGTTTGGGCGGAAAGGGTTGAGGCGCCCACCAACTGCGAGTAGCGTGGAATGGTGCGGTGTGGGGGGAAGCGGGAGGTGACAAGACGGAGAAAAGATACGGGTTCGAGAAGCTGAAAATGCGAGAAATGCGCGCAAATTTCGAATTTTCAGGCGAACCGGGAGGCTGGCTTTTCCGCCGAGTAGGCCCTCTCTTTTTCTGAAACTTATAAAATCCAAACATATATAAATATAAAAGCAGATGAATTTAGAAGTCATATAGTATGATATATCCAAAATAAAACCACATGAAAACTTCAAAAATCAAAATCCATATCTGCAGTCACGTAGGAAAAACGCAATCTAAGAGTTCGTAGAGACAAATGGATGAAAACATGAGTTAAGACCTCAGGTTGTTTTCCTCCAAAATTTCTACTGAATAGCATATTCCTCAGAAGTTTAGCAAATGCGAGTTTTGATTGAAAGAAGTAGGATTCCTGGGACACATCTTGTCTGCAGGAGGAATTGCCGTAGATCCCGCTAAGATCAAAACCGTTGAGGAATGGAAAGCCTCAACCACCCAGACTGAAGTACGAGCATTTCTGGGATTAGCGGGATATTACCGCAGATTCGTTGAAGGATTTTCCAGCATCGCAAGACCAATGACTCAACTGCTGAAGAAGGACAAGAAGTTTGACTCGAATGACAAATGTGAAGAAAGCTTTCAACAACTCAAGCTCAGATTAACCACAGTCCCAATACTGATCATGCCCGATGTCACCAAGTCATTCGATGTCTATTGTGATGCATCCAAGATTGGTCTTGGATGTGTGTTGATGCAAGAAAGCAAGGTGATATCATACCTATCAAGGCAACTGAAGCAACATGAACAGAACTATCCAACTCATGACCTGGAGCTAGCAGCCGTAGTTTTAGCCCTGAAGGTTTGGCGTCATCACCTCATGGGTAATCGATGCGAGATATACTTAGATCACAAGAGCTTGAAATATATTTTCACCCAGAAGGAGCTGAATATGAGACAGCGCAGATGGATAGAATTAATCAAAGATTACGACATGGAAATTCACTACCACCCCGGCAAGGCCAATGTGGTAGCGGATGCCTTGAGCAGACTGCCGTGTCAGTTGAACTCCATGATCGCAATAGAGCAGCCCAGCCTGTATCAAGAATTTGAACAGTTCAGACTAGAGCTAGTGAGCGAAGGATTCTTAGCCAGCATTGAACTTCAACCCACCTTGACGAGCCAGATAAAAGAAGCCCAGAAGGAAAATACCAGCATTGACGGAATCAAGAGTCAGATAGCTGCAGGAAAAGCACCGGGATTCACCATAGATGAAGAAGGAGTTCTTTGGTACAACGGACGCCTGTGTGTACCATCAGATTCAGAGTTGAAGCAAGTCATTCTGAAGGAAGCTCACGACACCCTGTATTCCATTCACCCCGGAGGAACCAAGATGTACCAAGACCTGAAAGAACAATTCCGGTGGCACGGAATGAAGCGAGAGATAGGAAGATACATCGCCAAGTGTGATATCTGTCAACGAGTCAAGGCAGAACATCAACGACCCGTAGGACTGTTGCAACCCTTACAGATTCCTGAGTGGAAATGGGATTCTGTCGGTATGGACTTTATCACAGGATTGCCCAAATCTAGCAGAGGAAATGACTCCATTTGGGTGGTTATTGATAGATTGACCAAGGTTGCACATTTCATCCCCGTCAAGACCACATACCAAGGCCCAAAGCTAGCTGAGTTATACATCTCTAGAATAGTCAGCCTGCACGGAACCCCCAAGTCAATTGTGTCAGATAGAGGATCTCAATTCACCTCAAGATTCTGGCAGAAAGTGCATGAAGGACTAGGAACCCGTCTGAATTTCAGCACGGCTTATCACCCGCAGACTGATGGACAGACCGAGAGAGTCAACCAGATACTGGAAGATATGTTGAGAGCCTGTGTGCTAGAGTATGGATCCAAATGGGAAGACTGCCTACCTTATGCAGAATTCTCCTACAACAACAGTTATCAAGCCAGCTTACAGATGGCCCCCTTTGAAGCCCTGTATGGAAGGAAGTGTCGTACCCCTCTGAACTGGTCGGAAGTCGGAGATAGTCAAGTCTTCGGCCCCGATATTCTCCGAGAAGCCGAAGAGAAGGTGCACAAGATCCGCGAATACCTCAAGACCGCTCAGTCAAGACAGAAGAGCTACGCCGACAAGAGACGCCGAGAGATGACATTCGAGATCGGAGATTTTGTGTATCTCAAGGTCTCACCCCTCAAAGGAATGCAGAGATTCCAGCTCAGAGGAAAACTCGCCCCTAGATATGTCGGACCATTCAAAGTTCTAAGCCATCGAGGAGAAGTTTCATATCAACTTGAACTAACGGAAGAAATGTTCGCTGTGCACAATGTGTTTCACATCTCACTACTTCGGAAGTGCCTAGAAGTGCCGGAGAAGACCGAAGTGTTCAAGAACACCGACCACAGAGCCATTGATATCAACAAGGATCTAACATACCGCGAAGTGCCTATTCGCATCGTTGAAGAAGCTTTCAGGACCACCCGCACCAGGAGTATCAAGTTCCTGAAGATTCAATGGAGCAATCACACCGTAGAAGAAGCCACTTGGGAACGCGAGGAAGATATGAAGAAGGAATACCCAGATCTCTTTAGTACCTAGTTTTCTCTAGATCTCGGGACGAGATCTTTTGTAAGGGGGAAGGGTTTGTAACATCCCAAGATTTCAATAAAAGAAACAAGAGAGAGTTTCCAAGAATTCAAAAATTTGAGCCAACAAAAACTTTTTCTCATCATATAGGACTATGCATATAGCTCACCTTATTAATTATTTGAGTGTGCTTTTGCCATGATGCTTGCTTATGTGTTTACACTTACTCTAAAACCCTAACCATGATCACTTGATCATCCAAATCCAAAGGAAAAGAAATAAGAAAAGAAATTAGAAAATTCAACTCCACACACACATATGGCTTATGCCATTTTTGCAAATTCTTAACCTAGACCACTTTGGCTTGCACCACTGGTTGTAAATGGTTAATAAACACTTATTAGGACTTTTGAAATCAAAGAAACTCAAATCAAAGTGAAATCAAATACAAATTCCAAGTTACATGCAATATGGTCACTTGTGACAATTTTAGCCTGATGCCCTCTTTGAGCCCTGATATTTTGAGTTTTCCTTTCTACACTTGGTCAACTCTTTGCACCTCATCCAAGACAACATCAAGGTGAACAACTTTGCCCAAAACCATCACCCCAAATTCTTTCTCTAATTCAAATGGCAAGCTAGCAAAGTTGAGACATTGAGACATATGTTAGATCATATGCCATTTTGAGATTTTGCAAACCAATTCCAAATTGACCCAAACCACCACCATTCTACTGCAAATAATATATGATTGCAATCCACCAAAAATCATTTCAAAATTTGAAAGTTTTGTTCTTGCGGCCATTTCAACAAACACCTTGTGAGCAGCAATCTGCCAACTCGAGACATTGCAATGTACAGCAGATTTTGGCATTCCTCTTCAACCCTAGGTCATCCTTGGTACCTCTTTGACCTCTCTGGACCTTGCCAAGCAGAATGGACAAGCTGTGGTACAAGAAATCATCACCACTTTGACTCAACACACCCATGCCGTGGCATGGCATGGACATGCCATCTCTCTCCCTGGCCCTCTCCAGCACGCACCACCTTGCCAACTCACTCCCTCTCAACCTCCTGAGCATGCCAGACACGGTCGTCGACGCTGCGGTGCACTGGACACGCCGGAACGCAACGCGCCCAGACGTGCCAGTGACGTGCACACGCGCACCAGTGCGCGCACGGCGACCGCCACGGACACGCCCAGAGCACGCCTCGCTCGCCTGCGTCACCTCGTCCTCGTCTCTCTGCGCGATCAGCTCCGCAACGTCACCAGGAACCGCCCAGACATCGCCATTGGCCCGCGGGAACGTTGTAGCCGACGACCTCGTCGACGTCCTCCGCCGTGGGTACTGGCCGCCCTCGTCACTCTCTCGTCCTCGTGTCTCCCTCGTTTTCAACGCCGTCAAGCGCTGCGTCACCGCCAGAGACTCGCCAACCCCGCTGCGTCATCGCCAGTGGCCGAGCTCCCCTGTAGCTTCGTCATCGACGATGAGCTCATCGCTGCCCCACGGCCACCTTCCTCTGCTATAAAAGGAGGACCCCTCCGCTCGAATTGAGCACGCCAATCGCCTCCTCTCATCTCACAGCCTCTCCTCGACCTCTCAATTTGCTCGATTAGCCACAGCACCGCCCCAATCGCAAGATCATCGCCACCGCCAGTACACGGAGCTAGCCGGAGAAGGAGGCTGCCCCTGATGACGCAACTGCTACCGTTGGCTTCCTCATCGACGACAAGGTCCCTGCGCACATCTCCGACGACCGCCGAAGCTCCGACGAGCTCGCCGACCCCCTACCGCCGCCGCCAGTGAGTCCCTCTCTCGTCGTCGACGACGACGCATCCCGACCATGCGATCTCCTTCTAATCGCACGGCCCTCGTTCAACGTACCATTTCGCTGGCAAACTCCCACTGACGCGTGGCCCCCACGCTGTTAGCTGGCCTGCTGCGAAACTGGGCCGGCCCAATCCCTTCTCTCTCTGCTTAGCCCATTAGCGCTTCCCGCCAAGCCCACTCGTTTGAAATTCGAATTTTCCAGATTAGAGTTATTTTGCAATCTGATGCCAAGTTTAAAATTCAATAGGTACAAATCTACTTGGCCAAATTTTACAAATTTTATATCTCTGGAAAGCTTAGGATTTTATCTACAAAATGCCACTGGATTGAACCCTAGATCTATTATAGAATTAAAGTAGGAAAATAAACAAGGCAGGGACTTTTCTACCTTAGAATAATTATTAAAAATCAACCATAGATGCTTTTAAGTTAATTCCAACTCCTATAAATCACATTACACTTGTACTAATTGTTTTTGCAAAAATATGCCATGCTTACTTTGAATGGTCATGGCCTAGTTTAATTAAAGGACTTTATGGCTATTTCTAGTCAAAGATATTGTCCAAAACTATTAAGAAATCATATGGGAGTGTTTCTCTCATTTAAATCTTGTCACAACCAATTCAAAATGAGGTAGAGACTCTGGTCATTTAGGTCTCATAGGAATTGTTGGTGATATTAAATCTTTACCATGTTAGGATTAAATGGTATGAGGTGCTCACCTCATTTAAATCATTTTCTTAAATGATAAGTGTGAAGAGGTTGACTTTGGTCAACCTAGGTCACATATTATTCATGAGAGAAATTAAATCTTAATAAGATAATGAGAGGAAATTATTTCTCTAAGTAATTAAAAGTAACATCTAAATTAGTATGAGAGGAAATTATTTTTCTTAAATAATAAGAAAAACACATCCACCAACTTAATAGTAATGTGTGATGCTAGTTTAAGTTGTGTGAATCATGAGTGTGACTAGTTTAGTAAATAAGTTTGGTATGATGATTGTGTACCCCGTATTCGTATTTTAGACGCTAGTACCGAGGAGTATCAAGAGGAGGAGGAGGTCTATTTCCAAGGAGAAGAAGACCACTTTGACCAATTCCCCAACCAAGGCAAGATAATACTCTTGCAAAGTGCAAAGCTCACCATGAGCAAGGCATTACCCCATTTTACTTTATGTCCATAATCCTACTTCCCAGTTTTACTCTACAAGCTTTATTTACTTTTGGTTTTATCAAGTACTTTTTGATTCATGATTCACTTGGTTAGTATTGGATTAGTACAAGGGTAGCAAAGTTAGTCTAGAAGCAAAGCAAAGTACTTAGCACCCCTCATACCTAGATGCTAGTGCTAAATTAAAATTGACTACTCTAGATGGGAACATGTGTTTGTGAAATGATGATGTTGAAAACCTTGGAATGATGAGTCATTTCCATTGAAAGATTTTGAAGGTGAATATGACATGAATTTGACTTGGTGAAATGGCTAAAAACTGATGATTGAGTTGGATGCGATACCTTACCAATTTTTGAGTACCCCACTATACCTGATTATGGGTAAGGCTTAGCTGGAAATTTATGTGTCTTAGTATGGGTTCCCTCTGAACACACATCATAGGGGTTATGCTTGAGGCTGCCTCCGTTGTTGAGAAATGATGTGGATTAAGGTGAATTGTACGGCCAAGCCCTGTGCAGTTCCCGGGTTAACAGTTGGTTTTCACCGGGAGGCCAAGCTCATGGGGAGAGGTGCCTATACTAGGATGTGTAAGTGAAAGGTTAATGGTTGATGATCCGCGTACTGAGTTACGACTATTCGGGGTTTATCCCTGATGGATGTAATCAAATGTTGTGGCACAAGTGTGCAACCTCTGTAGAGTGTAAACCTATTCGAATAGCCGCGTCCGCGGTCATGGACAGTTGGAAAGGCCATACTGTTTTCGTCATCAGAATTTATATCTTTGTGACTTATGATTTTTGAACTTGAACGGTGACTTTGAATTTGAATCACAACAGAGTTGTGGGAATGACACTAATGTTCCCACTTGAGCTAGTTAGCACATGAGGAGTGGTTTACTAAAATGTTTCTAAACTAAAATTGGCTTTATGCAAATAACCTTA
Source organism: Lolium perenne (assembly GCF_019359855.2). NCBI lineage: Eukaryota > Viridiplantae > Streptophyta > Magnoliopsida > Poales > Poaceae > Lolium > Lolium perenne. The sequence continues at coordinate 50,947,365 of NC_067244.2, forward strand.
GAGCTTAGAACACTCTCAATAGCAATGTTAGTACTTACATTAGTATTAGATTGCGAGTACTTAAAGTACTCACGGCTTTGTCCCTGGCTATTCAAATGGCCAGACCATGAAGCCGAGCAGCAGTACGAGGATGACGATCAGCAGGACGTCTACCACAACTAGGAGTTTCTAACGTCAAGCGTTGGCCTGTGGACTAGAGAGTCCATTTATCTTTACGCTTCCGCTATGAACTTGTGTTTGTCCGTTGATCAATAGATCAACTATTCGTGTAATATGGATCATGTGATTCCAATTTGTAAGACATTATGGTTTGTAATGAATGATGACTGTGATATTTAACTATTATGCCTCGCAACAACAATATTCATGGGATTGCGATGTATGACATAATAGGCATCCGGACTTAAAAATCCGGGTGTTGACAAGTTGGTATCAGAGCCATTGTTTGACCTTAGGAGACCCTAGTTAGAAATGGACGTTCAGAAAATTTAGTTTCAAAAACAAATGAAGTGAGTACTTTGGAAAAATTAAGTCTTGTCTTCTCTTGAGTTCTTTGGAAAAATAAGAAGTCATGCTCTTCCTTAGAAATATAACTAAAATTTTGCCACACTTGTTCACTTCTCTAACTAAATCCTTCACTTCACTTTCAGATGGAGCCCATGAACACGAAGTTTTACCAGCTCGAGAATGGGGGAAGCTTGGTCTTCGAGCACGACCTCAACGCCCTTTCCGATCACCTTGATCGCCCGCACCCGGAGTTCCACGGAGTTCAGGTCAATGACCAACCAGGAGGCGAGTTGCAGTGGATCATCACCGCTGAATTGAGGGGCAAGATGGAGCCTCCCACTTCTGAGAGGATCCTCTTCTCCTTCAGGGAAAGCAACTGGCTGGACGGACTTGCCCGCGCTCTGCAGGAAGGACTCGCACGCTTGTGCGGGATGAATGGGGAGGCCCTCAAGCACCCTCGCTTCTCTCACCTCGCGAGGCGTAACTCCGCTGGAGAGCCCATGGACATGCAGCCCCACCCGGCGCTGAAGCACCATGTGGAGCATCTCGACTTCATCTTGTACCACACCCAGCTGGACCTCGACCGCGCTCGTGAGTACGCCAACCAGACTCACGCCCACATCATCGAACAAGGTGAAGCCATCAAGCTGCTCAACAACGACCGCAAGGCCCTCCGCCAGCAGCGGGCGAAGAAGGATGCCACCATCACCTGCCTCCGCGCGAAGATAGCAGCACTTGAGGCCACCATCAAGAACCAGGAGGAACAGATGAAGAAGATGGAGGAAGATGGAGAAGACATTCAGGGAGGAAGCGCCTTCCTGAGTGATGACGACGACTTCGAGGAGGATGGAGACACCGAGGAGGAAGACTATGAGTTCCTGGACGCCAGAGAGGATGACCACACCGCCATAGATGTAGATGAGGATGAGGAGTAGTTCACTTGTGCACTATCGTAGGTGTGAGTTGTATCCCGCCCCATGTATCATAGCTTGGAGAATAAGGGTTATTAAAACCCTTAGTGTGTTAGCTTGTAATGTGTGTTGTTTGTTATGAATGAATGTATGTTTGTGTTATCATGAAAAGACTTCAAGTTTTAAACTTTTGAACTTAAAAACACAAAACAAGCCATAGAGAATTTCCCTCTTATCTCATGATCTATCTCCATGCTCAGATGGCCCCTCCAACTCGCAACGCGACTCAAGACGCAATGATGCAAATGTTGCAAGTTATGCTGGAAGATAGAGAAGCAGAAAGAGCTGAAAGACAAGCCAACATTGCCGCACTTCAACAGCTTGCCAACAACAATCAAGGCCATCATGATCATCCAGGATCAAAGCTCAAGAACTTCCAGAACACAAACCCGCCTGTTTTCAGCAAGACTGAGGAACCCCTTGATGCAGATGATTGGCTCCAAACTATGGAGAACAATCTAGAAGTAGCTGGAGTTGAGGAAAATGAGTAAGTGTTGTTTGCCACGCACTACTTAGCAGGACCAGCAAGAGCTTGGTGGACAAGCACCCGTGCCATGAACACGGGACAGTTTATGACCTGGACAGACTTCAAGCTCAAGTTCAGCAAGTACCATGTGCCCCCGGGGCTGATAAAGAAGATGAGAGATGAATTCCGTGAACTGAAGCAAGGCCGGATGTCCGTGGTGGAATACCGCGACAAGTTTCTAACTCTGTCAAGGTACGCCCCGGATGAGACTGATACTACTGAGAAGAGGAAGGAAAGGTTCCTGAACGGACTGCATGATGAGATGCAGACTGTGTTGATCAACATCCCCTTCGCCGACCTCGAAGCCCTTGTTGACTCCGCCATCCAAATGGAGGGCAAACTGCACCAAGCCAGTGAGAACCGCAAGCACCGCATGATGAACCAGAGTGGGCCTAGCAATGCCCCTAGGTATCGCCCCAACCCAGGCGGAGGATTCTGTAGGGATTCGTTGCATAGAAAACAAAAAAATTTCCTACCGCGAGAACGCAATCCAAGCCAAGATGCAATCTAGAAGATGGGAGCAACGAGGGGATGAACGAGACTAACCCTTGAAGATTTCCAAAGCCTATAAGAGTAGGCTCTTATTGCTGCAGTAGACGATCACTTGCCGCTTGCAAAAGCGCGTAGAAGATCTTGATCACGGTGCCACGATCGGGCAGCACCTCCGTACTCGGTCACACGTTCGGTTGTTGATGAAGACGACGTCCACCTCCCCGTTCCAGCGGGCAGCGGAAGTAGTAGCTCCTCTTGAATCTGATAGCACGACGGCGTGGTGTCGGTGGTGGTGGAGAATCCCGGCGGAGCTTCGCTAAGCGTGTGGGGAAGAAGGAGGAGTGGGGCAGCTAGGGTTTGGGGAGAGGGGGGCGCCGGCCACTATAGGGGTGCGGCCACCTTGTGGTGTTGGGGTGGCCGGCCCCCTCCCCTTGGCCCTCATTATATAGATGGAACACCTAAGAGTTGGTCTACAAGTCTTCGAATAAGACCCCAAACCAAAACCTTCCATATCACATGAAACCTACCCAAGCTACGACTCCCACTAGAGGTGGGATTCCCACCCTTCCTTGGGAGGGGGTGGCCGGCCCCCTTAGGGGAGTCCACTTGGGACTCCTCCCCCCTTAGGGTTGGCCGGCCATGGTGGTGGAGTCCCTTTGGGACTCCGCCTTCCAAAGTGGTTTCTTCCGGACTTTTCTAGAACCTTCTAGAACCTTCCATAGAACCTTCCGGATCATTTTAAATCTTATAAAATGACTTCCTATATATGAATCTTATTCTCCGAACCATTCCGGAACTCCTCGTGATGTCCGGGATCTCATCCGGGACTCCGAAAAAATATTCGAACTCCATTCCATATTCAAGTTCTACTATTTCAACATCCAACCTTAAGTGTGTCACCCTACGGTTCGCGAACTATGCGGACATGGTTGAGTACTCACTCCGACCAATAACCAATAGCGGGATCTGGAGATCCATAATGGCTCGCACATATTCAACGATGACTTTAGTGATCGAATGAACCATTCACATACGATACCAATTCCCTTTGTCACGCGATATTTTACTTGTCCGAGGTTTGATCATCGGTATCACTCTATACCTTGTTCAACCTCGTCTCCTGACAAGTACTCTTTACTCGTACCATGGTATGTGGTCTCTTATTAACTTATTCATATGCTTGCAAGACATTAGACGACATTCCACCGAGAGGGCCCAGAGTATATCTATCCATCATCGGGATGGACAAATCCCACTGTTGATCCATATGCCTCAACTCATACTTTCCGGATACTTAATCCCACCTTTATAACCATCCATTTACGCAGTGGCGTTTGATGTAATCAAAGTACCTTTCCGGTATAAGTGATTTATATGATCTCATGGTCATAAGGACTAGGTAACTATGTATCGAAAGCTTATAGCAAATAGCTTAATGACGTGATCTTATGCTACGCTTAATTGGGTGTGTCCATTACATCATTCATACAATGATATAACCTTGTTATTAATAACATCCAATGTTCATGATTATGAAACTAATCATACATTAATCAACAAGCTAGTTAAGAGGCATACTAGGGACTCTTTGTTGTTTACATATCACACATGTATCAATGTTTCGGTTAATACAATTATAGCATGGTATGTAAACATTATCATAAACACAAAGATATGTAATAACCATTTATTATTGCCTCTTGGGCATATCTCCAACAGTCTCCCACTTGCACTAGAGTCAATAATCTAGTTTACATTTGTAAAGATATAACACCTTGGCCTTCCGGTGTTTTATCATGTTTTGCTCACGGTAGAGGTTTTAGTCAACGGATCTGACACGCTCAGAAATGTATGTATTTTGTAATTCATTTGCGTCTTAACGCATCACTCATTTCCAAATGAGTCGGCATTAAATATGTTTGGTCTTCTGGTGGAACCTTAATTCCGCGGTCTGAAATATGTCACTAATACTGTCATACACAATATAGCTTCAAAGTTCTGACACTATCGGAACTACACCAAGTTTTCAAAGAACCTTTTGACGCAACATCCTCAGTCATTGTCAAAACAATGACATACTCTGCCTTTCGTCTGTAGAATCCGTCACAATATTTAGAACTCTTCTAAATCTAACATAGACAACTTCTAGCTCATTGTGCTACCTTTTAAACAACACTTTGTCAAATTTGAGATTGAAATTGTATTTTATATGTGACAAAACCAATATCGGTGCAACACCTTACAACGATTTGTTTGTCATTTCTCCATACAAAATTATATATATATCCTTGGTTCTTCTAAAGTACTCAAGGATATTCTTACTGTTGTTCAATACTCATCACATGAATCATTCTGGTATATGCTCCTAACTTTTTAGAGCACAAGATATCTGATTTTGTACATATTATTCATGATCTAAAATCACTCATGTGTTTTTACTCATCGAGTGTCAGATACTCTCAAGTCTTGTTAAACCTTCACATGACAAGAACATTTTCTTAATATTTCTATATTGAACTACTTCAATATCCATTCTATGTACTTTGACTTAAACTTATTATGTGTTTCAATCTATCTTCATAGATCTTGACACTAAATATGTTTCAGTCCATATCCTTTCATTGAAGTTAATTTTCAATGAAACCTTTTAATCAAGTATATAATTACATCATTTATAACCAACTATATGTCATCTACATAAGTATTATAAATATGTCTCAGCGCTCCCACTTAATTTCTTGCAAATGCAAGCCTCTTCATCGTCTCTAATGAAATCAAAAACTCTTTGACTATTTCATCCGGTGAAGATTCCAACTCCGTGATACTCACTTCATCCAATTGAAGTTCGTAAACCTATCTAGTATTCCACGGACTAGCAAAACTCTTGGTTGTATCTTGTATACACCTTTAATACACACTTCTGTTAAGTAATGTATTTTGCCATCCTACTAGCATATCTCATAAAAGAAATATGTAGTGATTACTAGAATAATCCACATAGACTATAAGCATTGCCACGGAAGATCTAATCTTATTGTAGTCAACTCTTTGAACTTTGTCGTAAACAACTTTTCGACAAGTTGAGCTTCTGCAAGGATATTTCATCCAAGTCCATAGATCCATTTACTTTCAAGAAAGTATTCATCTATCTTGGATTTCATGGCGTACTGCCATTTTAATGGAGTCAGGGCCCATCATAACTTCTTTGTTTGTAGTTGGTTTATCATTGTTCAAAATCAATCCTTTGTCCATAAATCATTTATTTGATCACAAAGTAAACCATACCTACAAGTTTCAATATGTACTTCAATCTCCATGGCTAAAACACTTTGTAGTCATGGGAGCCATGATCGTTGTGGCCGCTTCCGGAACCAATTCCGATGCTGCGCTACTCTGATCATTATGCTCAGGTTCATAAACCTTATCAAATTCTATTGTCCTCCCACTCAAATACTTTGCTAGAAACAATTTCTTGGAAATAAGAAACATTGACAAACACTTTTGTCTTTGTCTCCATAGTGGAAAGAATTCCCAATCAATTCTCTGGGATAACCAACAAAGACATTCATCCGATTTTGGTTGTAAACTTATTTACTTATGCTATGCATACCAAAATTTTAAGAAAAGACTATTAGGATTCATACCCATGCCATAACTCGTATGGTGTCATTTCAACGGATCATGATGATGCTCTATTAAGTATAAAAGCGGTAGTCACTAAAGCATAATCCACAAAAAATATAATGGCATCAATATTTTTCTCATCATTGATCCAACAATGTTTGGATACATCTCTCAGATGCTATATCATCATTATGATACTCCAAGAAATGTGAGTTGTAGAACAATTTCATGACTCTCTTAGATGTTTGCTAAAACTCGTAATTCAAATATTTTCCCAATGATCCAATCATAGATATTTGATTTTTCTATTACGATGATTTCCACTTCATGCTGAAATTTATTTGAATCCATTCAAATGTTTCAAACTTCTTCCTTATCGAATATATCCACATATATATACTCAATTTATTGTTGGAAGTTTTCATGAAGTAGAAGAATCTCCCGCACACAACTATGCCCAGTGAACCACATATATCATCATGTATGTTTTCACTAAGTTAGTTGCCCGTTCAACTCTTGGCCTATGAACGGTATTTTAATCATTCTCTTTAGAAAAGATTTGCAAGCGCCAAATGATTCAAAAATCAAATGACTCCAAAAATCCATTTGCATGGAGTTCCTTCATGCGTTCCTTTCTAACATGACCTAAATGGCGGTTCCACAAATAAGTGGAATTCAAATCATTTGCCTTATGGCATTTTAGCGTCAGTATTATGTGTGTGTGTTTCACCATTAAGATTTATAATAACTTATCCATCGTACATGGAGTAATGTTATGATTTGAACAACTCATTGTTTTCATTTGACCAGAGCAAAATAACTATTATTAAGTTCTTTATTATAAATTCTAAGGGCTAGATAGAATGCTAACGACGAACATAATAACACTTTATTTTGTTCCAGTCGTGCATTCCTATCATATTCCTTGTCAGTCACTTAGGCCATTGTATTCTTGTATTGCGTTGTTTTGTATGACACTTCATACCAACCAATATGGTACAAATACCCAAGAATTTCATTGTGTGACCTAACTAGGAATATAACCATAACATGTATATCATTTATATACACCTGAGCTAGACATTCTAGTCTTTTCTTTCTTTCTGCCAATAATCTTTTGTAGTTTCTCTTTTAGCTTTCCTCATTATTCAGAAAAACACATCAACTTCAATAACTTCTTGGTTTGTTGGTCAAATACCAATAACCTTGAGGTTCTTACTTTGAAGTTGATCATCATATGACAAGTGTTCCGGATTTCACTATTAGTAACCTTGTAATATGATGAACAATTTCACTCATAATTTTATCCATTGTATCATGATGACTTTCTGAGACCATGTCTGTACATGCTAGGCTCATAAAGTTTTAACCTTGGTATTCGCATGTGCAAATCTAGCTTGCACCCGTTGTATGCACACGTAGAATCTATAACACCCGATCATCACGTGATGCTTCGATACGACGAGTCTTAGCAACGGTGCATACTAAGGATGATAACTTCATGGATATGCGAATATTGTTAGTGCCCCAATAGTTGGAGGATTGGGACGCCTTGCGTCTTCAACCTTCGTACATTCCCATAAAACTTATGAGTTTATGTAGTCTCACCAAATTATATTCTATCATCTTGCAATAAGGTCTTAGATATCACATATATCTCATACCTTGATTATTTCTGAAAACTAAATTTTCAGCTCCTTACTTTTCAAACAGATTTGAACTTCGATTTTCACGGAGACAAGATAACTTTATGTACTAATTGAAACCATAGCTCTTTGAATCAACAATGTGAGGTTTACTAAAAGTTTGCTATAGGACTTAATCACTTCTTGATTCTTTAACAATACGGTACCAGTCCGTAAAGTTTCTTGTCAGATTTTAACAGTATTTCTATCTCAATAACAAGACTAGCGCATGGTAGAAAAATGGATGCCAATACTACAATATTAATTCAAAATACTACTCAGACTATGTTTATGATAATTAGTTCATGTTTTAATCTAATTACTAATGAACTCCCACTTAATACAACATCCCTCATAGTTGTTAAGTGGTCACGATCCAAATCCACTACACCAAAACCGATCATCACGTGAGATGATGTAGCTTCAATGGTGAACATCAACATGTCGATCATATCATCCATATGACTCGTGTTCAACCTTTCGGTTTCTGTTGTCCCGAGGCCATGTCTGTACATGCTAGGCTCGTCAAGCAAACCCAAGTATTCCGCGTGTGCAACATGGCTTACACCCGTTGTATATGAACGTTGAATCTATCACATCCGATCATCACGAGATGCTTTGAAACGATGAACTTTGGCAACGGTGCATACGAGGGGAGAACACTTTATTATCTTGATATTAATGTGAGGGATCATCTTATAATGCTACCGTCGCGTTCTAAGCAAACATCACATGCAATTTATATGTGATATGATATGGCCATTTTGTCTTTGCGCCTTTGATCTTCATCTCCAAAGCACGGACATGATCTCCATCATAAATGGGCATGAACTCCATCATCGTCGGCGTAGCGTCAAGGTCCATGGCGCCGTCTTCATGGTTGTTCACCTCATGTAGCAACTATTACAACTACTTTGAAATACTACTCAACATGAAAATTAAAGACAACCATAAGGCTCCTGCCGGTTGCCACAATACAATAATGATCATCTCATACATATTCATCATCACATTATGGCCATATCATATCACCAAACCCTGCAAAAACAAGTTAGACGTCTCTAATTTGGTTTGCATATTTTACGTGGTTTATGGTTTTCGAAAAAGATCTAATCTACCTACGAACATGAACCATAACGGTGATACTAGTGTTGTCAATAGAAGAGTAAATTGAATCTTCACTATAGTAGGAGAGACAGACACCCGCAAAGCCTCTTATGCAATACAAGTTGCATGTCGAACGAGGAACAAGTCTCATGAACGCGGTCATGTAAAGTTAGTCTGGGCCGCTTCATCCCACTATGCCACAAAGATGCAAAGTACTCAAACTAAAGACAACAAGAGCATCAACGCCCACAAAACCATTGTGTTCTACTCATGCAACCATCTATGCATAGACACAGCTCTGATACCACTGTAGGGATTCGTTGCATAGAAAACAAAAAATTTCCTACCGCGAGAACGCAATCCAAGCCAAGATGCAATCTAGAAGATGGGAGCAACGAGGGGATGAATGAGACTAACCCTTGAAGATTTCCAAAGCCTATAAGAGTAGGCTCTTATTACTGCGGTAGACGATCACTTGCCGCTTGCAAAAGCGCGTAGAAGATCTTGATCACGGTGCCACGATCGGGCAGCACCTCCGTACTCGGTCACACGTTCGGTTGTTGATGAAGACGACGTCCACCTCCCCGTTCCAGCGGGCAGCGGAAGTAGTAGCTCCTCTTGAATCCGACAGCACGACGGCATGGTGTCGGTGGTGGTGGAGAATCCCGGCGGAGCTTCGCTAAGCGTGCGGGGAAGAAGGAGGAGTGGGGCGGCTAGGGTTTGGGGAGAGGGGGGCGCCGGCCACTATAGGGGTGCGGCCACCTTGTGGTGTTGGGGTGGCCGGCCCCCTCCCCTTGGCCCTCATTATATAGGTGGAACACCCAAGAGTTGGTCTACAAGTCTTCGAATAAGACCCCAAACCAAAACCTTCCATATCACATGAAACCTACCCAAGCTAGGACTCCCACTAGAGGTGGGATTCCCACCCTTCCTTGGGAGGGGGTGGCCGGCCCCCTTAGGGGAGTCCACTTGGGACTCCTCCCCCTTAGGGTTGGCCGGCCATGGTGGTGGAGTCCCTTTGGGACTCCGCCTTCCAAAGTGGTTTCTTCCGGACTTTTCTAGAACCTTCTAAAACCTTCCATAGAACCTTCCGGATCATTTTAAATCTTATAAAATGACTTCCTATATATGAATCTTATTCTTCGGACCATTCTGGAACTCCTCGTGATGTCCGGGATCTCATCTGGGACTCCGAACAAATATTCGAACTCCATTCCATATTCAAGTTCTACCATTTCAACATCCAACCTTAAGTGTGTCACCCTACGGTTCGCGAACTATGCGGACATGGTTGAGTACTCACTCCGACCAATAACCAATAGCGGGATCTGGAGATCCATAATGGCTCCCAAATATTCAACGATGACTTTAGTGATCGAATGAACCATTCACATACGATACCAATTCCCTTTGTCACGCGATATTTTACTTGTCCGAGGTTTGATCATCGGTATCACTCTATACCTTGTTCAACCTCGTCTCCTGACAAGTACTCTTTACTCGTACCGTGGTATGTGGTCTCTTATGAACTTATTCATATGCTTGCAAGACATTAGACGACATTCCACCGAGAGGGCCCAGAGTATATCTATCCGTCATCGGGATGGACAAATCCCACTGTTGATCCATATGCCTCAACTCATACTTTCCGAATACTTAATCCCACCTTTATAACCACCCATTTACGCAATGGCGTTTGATGTAATAAAAGTACCTTTCTGGTATAAGTGATTTATATGATCTCATGGTCATAAGGACTAGGTAACTATGTATCGAAAGCTTATAGCAAATAACTTAATGACGTGATCTTATGCTACGCTTAATTGGGTGTGTCCATTACATCATTCATACAATGATATAACCTTGTTATTAATAACATCCAATGTTCATGATTATGAAACTAATCATCCATTAATCAACAATCTAGTTAAGAGGCATACTAGGGACTCTTTGTTGTTTACATATCACACATGTATCAATGTTTCGGTTAATACAATTATAGCATGGTAAGTAAACATTATCATAAACACAAAGATATATAATAACCATTTATTATTGCCTCTTTGGCATATCTCCAACAGATTCGCCTCCAGGAACAACAAGCCCAATGCACAGATGTCACGTCCGGGTTATCAGAACCGGAGTGGAGGAAACCCCAGGCCAGGAGGCCACTACAACAACAATAGCAACTACAACAACCACAACAACAACAACTTCAACCGCGCTCCGCCGAGAGCCCCCAACAACAACAACAGCAACAACAACACCAACACCGCACCAAGGACTGGGAGCAACGCCATCCCCGTTGCGACCAAGGACAAGGCCACCATCACTTGCTATGAGTGTGGTGTAGTGGGGCATTACTCCAATGAGTGTCCCAAGAGGCTCGCCAAGCTCGCAGGCAACCCCGCAAAGACCGGCTCAAGAAAGCAACGCCGTGTCTCCACCGGCAAGAAGTTCGCCCCCAACAACCCGAACAACCGTGGAGGTCGCCTCTTCCACATGAACGTCGAGGAAGCCCAGGAAGCACCTGACGTGGTGCTGGGTATGTTCTCTGTTAACTCAATACCAACAAGAGTGTTGTTTGATTCCGGAGCATCGCATTCATTTGTTACAGAAGACTTTGTTTGCACTAGTAAGATTCAACCAATCAGCTTGAAACTTGTCATGATAGTTCAAATACCTGGAGCAACCACTAAAGCTAGAAATTTTTGCAAAGATGTACCCGTCAGAATTCATGAAATAGATTTTTATGCAAACTTGATTGTTCTGGGAACAAAAGGATTGGAATTAGTACTGGGTATGGATTGGATGGCGAAACATCATGGATTGATAGACTGCGCCAAGAAGGCCATCACCATGACTAGTAGCACCGGAATAATAATAGAACATGTGTCTGAGAGACTACCCAGAAAATTCACCTGCAACCAAAGTGTAGCCAAGCCAACTCTGGATCAAATCAGGGCCGTCTGTCGATACCCTGATGTGTTTCCGGATGATCTACCCGGTATGCCCCCAGATCGGGATATCGAGTTCATCATCGAATTAATCCCTAGAACAGGACCTATAGCCCAGAGAGCCTATAGCATGAACCCCGCAGAGCTAGTGGAACTGAAGAAGCAATTGGATGATATGCTGTACAAAGGTCTGATTCGACCAAGTGCGTCGCCTTGGAGATCACCAATTTTGTTTGTGGATAAGAAGGACGGTGCCACTCGTTTGGTTACGGACTATCATAAGCTTAACGATGTCACCATCAAGAATAGATACCCCTTGCCAAAGATAGAAGACCTGTTCGACCAGCTGACTGGTGCCCAAGTTTTCTCGAAGATTGATCTGAGGACAGGTTACCATCAACTGAAGATCCGTGCAACACACATTCCTAAGACTGCCTTTACCACCAGATATAGACTGTATGAATACAATGTCATGTCATTTGGACTGACCAATGCCCCCGCTTACTTCATGAATCTCATGAATAAGTTCTTTATGGAATTCCTGGATAAGTTCGTCGTTGTCTTCATCGACGACATTCTTATCTACTCCAAATCAGAAGAAGAACATGAGCAACATTTAGAAGTGGTCCTAGAAACCCTCAGGCAACACCAGTTGTACGCCAAGTTTAGCAAATGCGAGTTTTGGTTGAAAGAAGTAGGATTCCTGGGACACATCTTGTCTGCAGGAGGAATTGCCGTAGATCCCGCTAAGATCAAAATCGTTGAGGAATGGAAAGGCCCAACCACCCAGACTGAAGTACGAGCATTTATGGGATTAGCGGGATATTACCGCAGATTCGTTGAAGGATTTTCCAGCATCGCAAGACCGATGACTCAACTGCTGAAGAAGGATAAGAAGTTTGACTGGAATGACAAATGTGAAGAAAGCTTTCAACAACTCAAGCTCAGATTAACCACAGCCCCAATACTGATCATGCCCGATGTCACCAAGCCATTCGATGTCTATTGTGATGCATCCAAGATTGGTCTTGGATGTGTGTTGATGCAAGAAGGCAAGGTGATATCATACCTATCAAGGCAACTGAAGCAACATGAACAGAACTATCCAACTCATGACCTGGAGCTAGCAGCCGTAGTTTTAGCCCTGAAGGTTTGGCGTCATTACCTCATGGGTAATCGATGCGAGATATACTCAGATCACAAGAGCCTGAAATATATTTTCACCCAGAAGGAGCTGAATATGAGACATCGCAGATGGATAGAATTAATCAAAGATTACGAGATGGAAATTCACTACCACCCCGGCAAGGCCAATGTGGTAGCGGATGCCTTGAGCAGACTGCTGATACGTCTCCGACGTATCGATAATTTCTTATGTTCCATGCCACATTATTGATGATATCTACATGTTTTATGCACACTTTATGTCATATTCGTGCATTTTCTGGAACTAACCTATTAACAAGATGCCGAAGTGCCGATTCTTGTTTCTGCTGTTTTTGGTTTCAAATCCTAGTAAGGAAATATTCTCGGAATTGGACGAAATCAACGCCTGTGGTCCTATTTTGCCACGAAGCTTCCGAAGACCGAAGAGTCAACGAAGTGGGGCCACGAGGTGGCCAGGGAGGGCAGGCGGCGCGGCCCCACCCTTGGCCGCGCCGCCTGTCTCTGGGCCCTCGCGTCGCCCCCTGACCTACCCTTCCGCCAACTTAAAGCCTTCGTCGCGAAACCCCCAGTACCGAGAGCCACGATACGAAAAACCTTCCAGAGACGCCGCCGCCGCCAATCCCATCTCGGGGGATTCAGGAGATCACCTCCGGCACCCTGCCGGAGAGGGGAATCATCTCCCGGAGGACTCTACGCCGCCATGGTCGCCTCCGGAGTGATGTGTGAGTAGTCTACCCCTGGACTATGGGTCCATAGCAGTAGCTAGATGGTTGTCTTCTCCTCATTGTGCTTAATTGTCGGGTCTTGTGAGCTGCCGAACATGATCAAGATCATCTATCTGTAATTCTATATGTTGTGTTTGTTGGGACCGATGAATAGAGAATACTTGTTATGTTGATTATCAATTTATATCTATGTGTTGTTTATGATCTTGCATGCTCTCCGTTACTAGTAGATGCTCTGGCCAAGTAGATGCTTGTAACTCCAAGAGGGAGTATTTATGCTCTATAGTGGGTTCATGTCTCCGTGAATCTGGGGGAGTGACAGAAACCTCTAAGATTATGGATGTGCTGTTGCCACTAGGGATAAAACATTGGTGCTATGTTCGAGGATGTAGTTACTGATTACATTACGCGCAATACTTAATGCAATTGTCTGTTGTTAGCAACTTAATACTAGAAGGGGTTCGGATGATAACCTGAAGGTGGACTTTTTAGGCATAGATGCATGCTGGATAGCGGTCTATGTACTTTGTCGTAATGCCCAATTAAATCTCACTATACTCATCATAATATGTATGTGCATGGTCATGCCCTCTCTATTTGTCAATTGCCCAACTGTAATTTGTTCACCCAACATGCTGTTTATCTTATGGGAGAGACACCTCTAGTGAACTGTGGACCCCGGTCCAATTCTCTATACTGAAATACAATCTACTGCAATCGTTTCTACTGTTTTCTGCAAACAATCATCATCCACACTATACATCTAATCCTTTGTTACAACAAGCCGGTGAGATTGACAACCTCGCTGTTTCGTTGGGGCAAAGTACTTGGTTTGTGTTGTGCAGGTTCCACGTTGGCGCCGGAATCCCTGATGTTGCGCCGCACTACATCTCGCCGCCATCAACCTTCAACGTGCTTCTTGACTCCTACTGGTTCGATAAACCTTGGTTTCTAACTGAGGGAAAACTTACTGTTGTACGCATCACACTGATACGTCTCCGACGTATCGATAATTTCTTATGTTCCATGCCACATTATTGATGATATCTACATGTTTTATGCACACTTTATGGTATATTCGTGCATTTTCTGGAACTAACCTATTAACAAGATGCCGAAGAGCCAGTTGCTGTTTTCTGCTGTTTTTGGTTTCAGAAATCCTAGTAACGAAATATTATCGGAATTGGACGAAATCAACGCCCAGGGTCCTATTTTGCCACAAAGCTTCCAGAAGACCGAAGAGGAGACGAAGTGGGGCCACGAGGTGGCCACACCCTAGGGCGGCGCGGCCCAAGCCCTGGCCGCGCCGACCTATGGTGTGGGCCCCTCGTGCCGCCTCTTTACCTGCCCTTCCGCCTACTTAAAGCCTCCATCGCGAAACCCCCAGTACCGAGAGCCACGATACGGAAAACCTTCCAGAGACGCCGCCGCCGCCAATCCCATCTTGGGGGATTCAGGAGATCGCCTCCGGCACCCTGCCGGAGAGGGGATTCATCTCCCGGAGGACTCTACGCCGCCATGGTCGCCTCCGGAGTGATGAGTGAGTAGTCTACCCCTGGACTATGGGTCCATAGCAGTAGCTAGATGGTTGTCTTCTCCCCATTGTGCTTAATTGTCGGGTCTTGTGAGCTGCCTAACATGATCAAGATCATCTATCTGTAATTCTATATGTTGCGTTTGTTGGGATCCGATGAATAGAGAATACTATGTTATGTTGATTATCAATTCATGTCTATGTGTTGTTTATGATCTTGCATGCTCTCCGTTATTAGTAGATGCTCTGGCCAAGTTGATGCTAGTAACTCCAAGAGGGAGTATTTATGCTCGATAGTGGGTTCATGTCTCCGTGAATCTGGAGGAGTGACAAGAACCTCTAAGGTTATGGATGTGCTGTTGCCACTAGGGATAAAACATTGGTGCTATGTTTGAGGATGTAGTCACTGATTACATTACGCGCAATACTTAATGCAATTGTCTGTTGTTAGCAACTTAATGCGGAGGGGTTCGGATGATAACTTTGAAGGTGGACTTTTTAGGCATAGATGCATGCTGGATAGCGGTCTATGTACTTTGTCGTAATGCCCAATTAAATCTCACAATACTCATCATAATATGTATGTGCATGGTCATGCCCTCTTTATTTGTCAATTGCCCAACTGTAATTTGTTCACCCAACATGATGTTTATCTTATGGGAGAGACACCTCTAGTGAACTGTGGACCCCGGTCCAATTCTCTATACTGAAATACAATCTACTGCAATACTTGTTCTACTGTTTTCTGCAAACAATCATCTTCCACACAATACGGTTAATCCTTTGTTACAGCAAGCCGGTGAGATTGACAACCTCACTGTTTCGTTGGGGCAAAGTACTTTGGTTGTGTTGTGCAAGTTCCACGTTGGCGCCGGAATCTCTGGTGTTGCGCCGCACTACATCCCGCCGCCATCAACCTTCAACGTGCTTCTTGACTCCTACTGGTTCGATTAAACCTTGGTTTCTTACTGAGGGAAACTTGCCGCTGTGCGCATCACACCTTCCTCTTGGGGTTCCCAACGGACGTGTCTACTGCACGCATCAAGCAAATTTCTGGCGCCGTTGCCGGGGAGATCAAGACACGCTGCAAGGGGAGTCTCCACTTCCCAATCTCTTTACTTTGTTTTTGTCTTGCTTAGTTTTATTTACTACTTTGTTTGCTGCACTAAACCAAAATACAAAAAAATTAGTTGCTAGCTTTACTTTATTTACTGTCTTGCACTCTATATCAAAAACACAAAAAAAAATTGGTTACTCGCATTTACTTTATTATTATGTCTAGTCCCGTAGTTGTTACTCTATCACCTGAGGAATCAATCTTCACTTTTAAACAAGGAGGTGAAGAGAATTTTAAAGAAGCATGGTCTAGAATTTTTGATTCTTATAGTAAAACTGAACCTAAAATGACCTTGAGTTTGCTTCTTAGTAATTTCTATTTTGGGCTTATTCTTCGCTATAGATATGCCTTAGATGCTGTAGTGGGAGGAGATTTCCTTCATTGTGATGGGGATCAAGCTTTTAATGCTATAAGGAAATTGATTACATCATTTAGCTCCGATAATAATTTTGATCCATCTCATGCTAGCATGCATAATAGATTAAACACTATTGAAACAAATATATCCTGTTTAAAAGAAGTGTATAACCGAATTCGCGAATACTATGATTATGTTCCATTAAGCTTCGAACCTTCAATGTGGGTGCCTACCGTTAAAGCTACTATTGGTGGTGAAACTTTTCTTGCTCATTGTGATATTATGTCTGAGTTTTGCCTTATGCCTGAAAGTATTTATGAATCTTTGACACTTTGGAAACTTACTGAAGGAGGAGAAGAAATAACTCTTACGGATAACTCTGTTGTAATACCCAAGGGTATAGCTGAAGGTGTTTTCACAACCTTTCTTGGAAGGACGGTATCCACTGATTATCTCGTTATTGAATGTGTAGGGGCACGACAAATCACGCTTGGAAGATCCCTGCTGAAACTCATGGGAGCAGTCATAGATGTTGGGAAAGGCACTCTAAATTTTACCTCTACACCTGGATGCGGTCATGTATTCCCTAGACCAAAGAGTAGGAATAAGAGTAAGAAAGGTAAGAGCAACACCCCTGGTAAGAATGCCAATGCATCACCTCTTGATAATACTTGATACACACTTTCTGCGCCTAGCTGAAAGGCGTTAAAGAAAAGCGCTTATGGGAGACAACCCATGTTTTTACTACAGTACTTGGTTTTTATTTTGTGTCTTGGAAGTTGTTTACTACTGTAGCAACCTCTCCTTATCTTAGTTTAGTGTTTTGTTGTGCCAAGTAAAGTCGTTTATAGTAAAGTTCATACTAGATTTGGATTACTGCGCAGAAACAGATTTCTTTGCTGTCACGAATCTGGGCTGTTTTCTCTGTAGGAAACTCAGAAAATTATGCCAATTTACGTGAGTGATCCTCAGATATGTACGCAACTTTAATTCAATTTGAGCATTTTCATTTGAGCAAGTCTGGTGCCTCGATAAAATTCGTCAATACGAACTGTTCTGTTTTGACAGATTCTGCCTTTTATTTCGCATTGCCTCTTTTGCTATGTTGGATGAATTTATTTGATCCATTAATGTCCAGTAGCTTTATGAAATGTCCAGAAGTGTTAAGAATGATTATGTCACCTCTGAACATGTATATTTTGATTGTGCACTAACCCTCTAATGAGTTGTTCTAAGTTTGGTGTGGAGGAAGTTTTCAAGGATCAAGAGAGGAGTATGATGCAATATGATCAAGGAGAGTGAAAGCTCTAAGCTTGGGGATGCCCCGGTGGTTCACCCCTGCATATATCAAGAAGACTCAAACGTCTAAGCTTGGGGATGCCCAAGGCATCCCCTTCTTCATCGACAACATTATCAGGTTCCTCCCCTGAAACTATATTTTTATTCCGTCACATCTTATGTGCTTTGCTTGGAGCGTCGGTTTGTTTTTTGTTTTTGTTTTGTTTGAATAAAATGGATCCTAGCATTCACTGTATGGGAGAGAGACACGCTCCGCTGTAGCATATGGACAAGTATGTCCTTAGGCTCTACTCATAATATTCATGGCGAAGTTTCTTCTTCGTTAAATTGTTATATGGTTGGAATTGGAAAATGCTACATGTAGTAAATTGCTATAATGTCTTGGATAATGTGATACTTGGCAATTGTTGTGCTCATGTTTAAGCTCTTGCATCATATACTTTGCACCCATTAATGAAGAAATACATAGAGCATGCTAAAATTTGGTTTGCATATTTGGTCTCCCTAAGGTCTAGATAATTTCTAGTACTGAGTTTTGAACAACAAGGAAGACGGTGTAGATTCTTATAATATTTACAATATGCCTTTTATGTGAGTTTTGCTGCACCGGTTCATCCTTGTGTTTGTTTCAAATAACCTTGCTAGCCTAAACCTTGTATCGAGAGGGAATACTTCTCATGCATCCAAAATCCTTGAGCCAACCACTATGCCATTTGTGTCCACCATACCTACCTACTACATGGTATTTCTCCGCCATTCCAAAGTATATTGCTTGAGTGCTACCTTTAAATTTCCACTCTTCACCTTTACAATATATAGCTCATGGGACAAATAGCTTAAAAACTATTGTGGTATTGAATATGTACTTATGCATTTTATCTCTTATTAAGTTGCTTGTTGTGCGATAACCATGTTTCTGGGGACGCCATCAACTATTCTTTGTTGAATATCATGTGAGTTGCTATGCATGTCCGTCTTGTCTGAAGTAAGAGAGATCTACCACCTTAATGGTTGGAGCATACATATTGTTAGAGAAGAACATTGGGCCGCTAACTAAAGCCATGATTCATGGTGGAAGTTTCAGTTTTGGACATATATCCTCAATCTCATATGAGAATAATAATTGTTGCCACATGCTTATGCATTAAAGAGGAGTCCATTATCTGTTGTCCATGTTGTCCCGGTATGGATGTCTAAGTTGAGAATAATCAAAAGCGAGAAATCCAAAATGCGAGATTTCTCCTTAGACCTTTGTACAGGCGGCATGGAGGTACCCCATTGTGGCACTTGGTTAAAACATGTGTATTGCGATGATCCGGTAGTCCAAGCTAATTAGGACAAGGTGCGGGCACTATTAGTATACTATGCATGAGGCTTGCAACTTGTAAGATATAATTTACATGATACATATGCTTTATTACTACCGTTGACAAAATTGTTTCTTATTTTCAAAATCAAAGCTCTAGCACAAATATAGCAGTCGATGCTTTTCCTCTATGGAGGACCATTCTTTTACTTTCATTGTTGAGTCAGTTCACCTATTTCTCTCCACCTCAAGAAGCAAACACTTGTGTGAACTGTGCATTGATTCCTACATACTTGCATATTGCACTTATTATATTACTCTATGTTGACAATTATCCATGAGATATACATGTTATAAGTTGAAAGCAACCGCTGAAACTTAATCTTCCTTTGTGTTGCTTCAATACCTTTACTTTGATTTATTGCTTTATGAGTTAACTCTTATGCAAGACTTATTGATGCTTGTCTTGAAGTACTATTCATGAAAAGTCTTTGCTATATGATTCACTTGTTTACTCATGTCATTTACATTGTTTTGATCGCTGCATTCACTACATATGATTTACAAATAGTATGATCAAGGTTATGATGGCATGTCACTCCAGAAATTATCTTTGTTATCGTTTTACCTGCTCGGGACGAGCAGAACTAAGCTTGGGGATGCTGATACGTCTCCGACGTATCGATAATTTCTTATGTTCCATGCCACATTATTGATGATATCTACATGTTTTATGCACACTTTATGTCATATTCGTGCATTTTCTGGAACTAACCTATTAACAAGATGCCGAAGAGCCGATTCTTGTTTTATTGCTGTTTTTGGTTTCAGAAATCCTAGTAACAAAATATTCTCGGAATTGGACGAAATCAACGCCCAGGGTCCTATTTTGCCACGAAGCTTCCAGAAGACCGAAGAGGAGACGAAGTGGGGCCACGAGGTGGCCACACCCTAGGGCGGCGCGGCCCAAGCCCTGGCCGCGCCGACCTATGGTGTGGGCCCCTCGTGCCGCCTCTTTACCTGCCCTTACGCCTACTTAAAGCCTCCGTCGCAAAACCCCCAGTACCGAGAGCCACGATACGGAAAACCTTCCAGAGACGCCGCCGTCGCCAATCCCACCTCGGGGGATTCAGGAGATCGCCTCCGGCACCCTGCCGGAGAGGAGATTCATCTCCCGGAGGACTCTACGCCACCATGGTCGCCTCCGGAGTGATGAGTGAGTAGTCTACCCCTGGACTATGGGTCCATAGCAGTAGCTAGATGGTTGTCTTCTCCCCATTGTACTTAATTGTCGGGTCTTGTGAGCTGCCTAACATGATCAAGATCATCTATCTGTAATTCTATATGTTGCGTTTGTTGGGATCCGATGAATAGAGAATACTATGTTATGTTGATTATCAATTCATGTCTATGTGTTGTTTATGATCTTGCATGCTCTCCGTTATTAGTAGATGCTCTGGCCAAGTTGATGCTAGTAACTCCAAGAGGGAGTATTTATGCTCGATAGTGGGTTCATGTCTCCGTGAATCTGGAGGAGTGACAAGAACCTCTAAGGTTATGGATGTGCTGTTGCCACTAGGGATAAAACATTGGTGCTATGTTTGAGGATGTAGTCACTGATTACATTACGCGCAATACTTAATGCAATTGTCTGTTGTTAGCAACTTAATACTGGAGGGGGTTCGGATGATAACCTGAAGGTGGACTTTTTAGGCATAGATGCATGCTGGATAGCGGTCTATGTACTTTGTCGTAATGCCTAATTAAATCTCACAATACTCATCATAATATGTATGTGCATGGTCATGCCCTCTTTATTTGTCAATTGCCCAACTGTAATTTGTTCACCCAACATGCTGTTTATCTTATGGGAGAGACACCTCTAGTGAACTGTGGACCCCGGTCCAATTCTCTATACTGAAATACAATCTACTGCAATACTTGTTCTACTATTTTCTGCAAACAATCATCTTCCACACAATACGGTTAATCCTTTGTTACAGCAAGCCGGTGAGATTGACAACCTCACTGTTTCGTTGGGGCAAAGTACTTTGGTTGTGTTGTGCAGGTTCCACGTTGGCGCCGGAATCTCTGGTGTTGCGCCGCACTACATCCCGCCACCATCAACCTTCAACGTGCTTCTTGACTCCTACTGGTTCGATTAAACCTTGGTTTCTTACTGAGGGAAACTTGCCGCTGTGCGCATCACACCTTCCTCTTGGGGTTCCCAACGGACGTGTCTACTGTACGCGTGTCAAGCTAAATTTCTGGCGCCGTTGCCGGGGAGATCAAGACACGCTGCAAGGGGAGTCTCCGCATCCTAATCTCTTTACTTTGTTTTTGTCTTGCTTAGTTTTATTTACTATTTTGTTTGCTGCACAAAATCAAAATACAAAAAAAATTAGTTGCTAGTTTTACTTTATTTACTGTTTTGCACTCTATATCGAAAACACAAAAAAATAGTTACTTGCATTTACTTTATCTAGTTTGCTTTATTTACTGCTGCTAAAATGAGTAATCCTGAAGTTGAAGTTCGTACGTTTAAGCAACGAGGGGGAGAATGTTTAAGAGATGCTTGGTATAGAATTAGTGATGCCCATAATAGGTGCACTAAGAAACACTCCACCACTATCCTACTCAGGAATTTTTATGTTGGTGTCTCTAGCTGGAATAGGTATGTTCTTGATTGTCTCGCGAAAGGTAACTTCCTAAGTACTCCTGCATTAGAAGCTAGCTGCATTATTGAGAGTCTATTTGGAATACCCCCTGTTGATGAAGTTAAAACTGAAACCTCTCTTGAAGATGTTATGAAAAAATTGGAAACCATAGAGAAAAATTTTCCAAGCATTGAAACTAAATTGGAAATGTGACTTGATAAAACTGATGAACTTGATAAATCCTTAAGAGGAATTGATGAAAGAATTAGTGTCCTAGGAACTTGTGTTGTCCATGATGATCAAACCGATAGGATTGGCAAACTTGAAAAAGCTATGGGAACCTTGGGTTCGACATTTTCTTCTCTTAAATATAAGGAGAAAGCTTATGTGGGTAAGGAGCAAAAGTTTATGTATGTCTCTAAAGTGCCTAAACCAAAGAAATATTATTATAGGCCTAAAATTGACAAAGCCCTTAGTACCACTACGGATGGGGGAGCTTATGATAATGATGCACCATCCTTTGATAATACTTGATACACACTTTCTGCGCCTAGCTGAAAGGCGTTAAAGAAAAGCGCTTATGGGAGACAACCCATATTTTTACTACAGTACTTTGTTTTTATTTTGTGTCTTGGAAGTTGTTTACTACTGTAGCAACCTCTCCTTATCTTAGTTTAGTGTTTTGTTGTGCCAAGTAAAGTCGTTGATAGTAAAGTTCATACTAGATTTGGATTACTGCGCAGAAACAGATTTCTTTGCTATCAGGAATCTGGGCAAAATTCTCTGTGGGTAACTCAGAAAATTATGCCAATTTACGTGAGTGATCCTCAGATATGTACGCAACTTTCATTAAATTTGAGCATTTTCATTTGAGCAAGTCTGGTGCCTCAATAAAATTCGTCAATACGAACTGTTCTGTTTTGACAGATTCTGCCTTTTATTTCGCATTGCCTGTTTTGTTATGTTCGATGGATATTTTGATTCCATTGACTTTCAGTAGCTTTGTGCAATGTCCAGAAGTGTTAAGAATGATTATGTCACCTCTGAACATGTATATTTTGATTGTGCACTAACCCTCTAATGAGTTGTTCTAAGTTTGGTGTGGAGGAAGTTTTCAAGGATCAAGAGAGGGAGATGATACAACATGATCAAGGAGAGTGAAAGCTCTAAGCTTGGGGATGCCCCGGTGGTTCACCCCTGCATATATCAAGAAGACTCAAGCGTCTAAGCTTGGGGATGCCCAAGGCATCCCCTTCTTCATCGACAACATTATCAGGTTCCTCCCCTGAAACTATATTTTTATTCCATCACATCTTATGTGATTTGCTTGGAGCGTCGGTTTGTTTTTGTTTTTGTTTTGTTTGAATAAAATGGATCCTAGCATTCATTGTGTGGGAGAGAGACACGCTGCGCTGTTGCATATGGACAAGTATGTCCTTAGGCTTTACTCATAGTATTCATGGCGAAGTTTCTTCTTCGTTAAATTGTTATATGGTTGGAATTGGAAAATAATACATGTAGTAATTGCTAAAATGTCTTGGATAATGTGATACTTGGCAATTGTTGTGCTCATGTTTAAGCTCTTGCATCATATACTTTGCACCTATTAATGAAGAAATACATAGAGCATGCTAAAATTTGGTTTGCATATTTGGTCTCTCTAAGGTCTAGATAATTTCTAGTATTGAGTTTGAACAACAAGGAAGACGGTGTAGAGTCTTATAATGTTTTCAATATGTCTTTTATGTGAGTTTTGCTGCACCGGTTCATCCTTGTGTTTGTTTCAAATAAGCCTTGCTAGCCTAAACCTTGTATCGAGAGGGAATACTTCTCATGCATCCAAATACTTGAGCCAACCACTATGCCATTTGTGTCCACCATACCTACCTACTACATGGTATTTCTCCGCCATTCCAAAGTAAATTGCTTGAGTGCTACCTTTAAATTTCCATTCTTTACCTTTACAATATATAGCTCATGGGACAAATAGCTTAAAAACTATTGTGGTATTGAATATGTACTTATGCACTTTATCTCTTATTAAGTTGCTCGTTGTGCGATAACCATGTTCCTGGGGACGCCATCAACTACTCTTTGTTGAATATCATGTGAGTTGCTATGCATGTTCGTCTTGTCTGAAGTAAGGGCGATCTACCACCTTATGGTTAGAGCGTGCATATTGTTAGAGAAGAACATTGGGCCGCTAACTAAAGCCATGATCCATGGTGGAAGTTTCAGTTTTGGACATATATCCTCAATCTCATATGAGAAAATTAATTGTTGCTACATGCTTATGCATAAAAGAGGAGTCCATTATCTGTTGTCTATGTTGTCCCGGTATGGATGTCTAAGTTGAGAATAATCAATAGCGAGAAATCCAATGCGAGCTTTCTCCTTAGACCTTTGTACAAAGTGCATAGAGGTACCCCTTTGTGACACTTGGTTAAAACATGTGCATTGCGATAATCCCGGTAGTCCAAGCTAATTAGGACAAGGTGCGGGCACTATTAGTATACTATGCATGAGGCTTGCAACTTGTAAGATATAATTTACATGATACATATGCTTTATTACTACCGTTGACAAAATTGTTTCTTGTTTTCAAAATCAAAGCTCTAGCACAAATATAGCAATCGATGCTTTCCTCTTTGAAGGACCATTCTTTTACTTTTATTGTTGAGTCAGTTCACCTATCTCTCTCCACCTCAAGAAGCAAACACTTGTGTGAACTGTGCATTGATTCCTACATATTTGCATATTGCACTTGTTATATTACTCTATGTTGACAATATCCATGAGATATACATCTTACAAGTTGAAAGCAACCGCTGAAACTTCATCTTCCTTTGTGTTGCTTCAATACCTTTACTTTGAATTATTGCTTTATAAGTTAACTCTTATGCAAGACTTATTGATGCTTGTCTTGAAGTACTATTCATGAAAAGTCTTTGCTATATGATTCACTTGTTTAGTCATGTCATATACATTGTTTTGATCGCTGCATTCACTACATATTGTTGCGGTCAGAAACCCACCGGCGAGCAGCGACGGGCAACACAGTAGAGCCGGGAGCAACTTAGGGCTGCGGCTGGCCCTGGTCCCTCCGAGCGACGGCCCGCAAAGACTCCGGCACGCACGTCCGATGCTGGTGCAAGGGCGTGCCACCTGACCTATACCTGGTCAGGAAGGTGATGGAGATGCCTCGCTTAGTTTCCTGCATGGCATACACGTAAACATTAAATACGAGCCTCGATCGGCTCTCAGGTTGTCCTGTGAATCGGCTCAAGGAGCCGATCCACCCATGATTCGTACGAGGTGCACGAATATATGGTGGTCCTGCTTGATCAAGATAAAGCTAAAACGATCTACGACGATTTAGGGTTTTCACCGCATAATCGGAACATCCTACTCGTGATTGGGCCTCGCGGCCGCGCACGGTGATCGTAAGCTGATCCTAGACAAGGCCTAAAAACCAACACGAGGTTGATCCTCGGAACATCCTGTCTAGGGCTAGCAAACTACACCCTACACGTCGCTGGATCCTCCAACCCTTTGTAAGGCCTAACTATGCAGATATTAAACTAATCCTTGAAGAACAAGGAGCAATCATAACGGATCGGATCTACTAAATAATGATCAAGCGGGGTGCCGCCCCTACGCCTAGATAGGCGTAAGGGCGGCTAGATGTCTAAGGGTTGCACTACGACAGCATATGATACGAAGAACAATGCTAACCCTAACACATCTAAGATAACTACGTTGCTCGCCATCAAAAAGGCTTCAGTACGAGCAACGCATGAACGACGAATAAACTTGTACTGCCTAGATCGCAAGATGCGATCTAGGCAGCATGATGCTTACCCGGAAGAAACCCTCGAGACGAAGGAGTTGGCGATGCGCCTAGATTGATTTGTGGTGAACGTGATTGTTGTTTATTTCATAAACCCTAGATACATATTTATAGTCCGTAGACTCTCTAACGTGGGAATAATCCCCACCGTGCACGAGACAAACTCTAACTAACCGACACGTATCCTACTATATTACAGATACACGGGCAAACTAGCCCAAACTTTGCATATAAGGCCGATTCATGTATATTCTTCCATGTATAATCTTCAAGCCCATCTTGATCGCGGCTCACCTCTGACTCGGTCAAATTCTGGTGATAACACATGCCCCCCTGGTTTTGGAATTGATAATTCCAAAATCACTCTGCTTTTCTTCGTCGGGTCATGTCGTGGCAGAACCGTCGCAGTATCCTTCATCATGATGCCTTGCCTCCTCAATTTCTCCGCGTGACCTGGCAGTTTTTTTTTTAGGCACCACTTCCTCGGAAACTGCTGCGGCATTGAATTTCCACTATATCCCCTTTTATTTAACCGCTCCAAACAGTTTACTTCCGCATCCCCTTCGCATTAGCACTCCAAAAGCCCTCCTGCGCCACCATGTCTTCTTCCTCCTCTGCCTCATCGGATCTTTCCACCCAGTCCTCCTCTTCCCGCGAGCCGACGCCGGAGCCGAACCCGGAGGAGGTCCACGCGGCCAACATCCGCCGCGCCATCGAAGCCGGGGAGGAGTCTAGCCACGACTTCTCCGTCTGGTCTGAGGATGACAAGTCCTCGACCGACGGGGAAAGTGACCTCCGCTTCCTCGCCGACGGGGAAACGGAGGAGGAGAGCGATGACGATCGCTTCTCCTGCGATGACTTCACCTCCCCTGAGGAGGAGGAGGAGGAGAAGGAGGAGGAGGAGGATGACACCTCCTCCGACGAGCCGCCGGCCAAGCGCTTCTGCCCCTGGCCGGGGAACCTCAGCGACTTCGACAGCGACGATGACGACGCTGACGAGGAGGACGAGGACAACGAAGGCCCGGTCGGCGGCCGCTGGAGCAGCGACGATGAGCCCGCCGGGAGTAGCGCCGACAGCGGCGACGATGGCGACGACGAGGGCAGCGACGGCCCGTAGATAGGACCTTTAGCATAGGATCAGTAGTAGTAGATGGGGCAATGTATCCCCTAGTACTTCCTTT
This sequence comes from Lolium perenne, assembly GCF_019359855.2. Classification (NCBI taxonomy): domain Eukaryota; kingdom Viridiplantae; phylum Streptophyta; class Magnoliopsida; order Poales; family Poaceae; genus Lolium; species Lolium perenne. The sequence goes on from NC_067244.2 coordinate 50,974,428, forward strand.
TGAGAGCAATCAGCTCTTTATGTAAGAAATCTTGCTTATCAATGAAGAACTTCTCCCAATTTGATTTTGCCGATTTCCCTTGAGCTTAATTTAGCCGATTTCCCCTCATACTGATTTTGCCGATTTGTCCCCTTAGCCAATGCTTAACGAGCCGATAGCAACGCATCGGTCCTTTACAATCCATCATTCAATTCTTCAACTGATGACCTTGAGATCTGGTGGATAATGTGGAGTCTTCAAGAGAGCCTTTAAATTCTTCCCACCAGGCCCAATGATCTTCTTCTGTAAGAACTCACCATTTTCTTGAAGAAGGTTGCAATGAAGGATCAGCCGATGATGCCTCAATCGGCTTCTAGAACAGAGCATCTACCGGGCCAGCTACCCCCCGAGCCTCAGCCAAGGCGAGAATACTGGTGAGGATGCACAGATCAGACAAAAGGCTTGGGACTCAGGTAATTCTGAGACAGCCACCCTGCCGATTCCCCATCGATTGCCTCTTCCTCCGTTGAAAGCCGATATTGCAGATGAAACACCAACGGCTTAACGAGCAAAAGGCCGCCTTGTACGCCAAACTGACTTCTGACAGCCCTGCTGCAATCGGCTCATTGCCGCTGAGGAAGCTCTCACTGTTTGCTCCCTCGAGGAAGTAGAGGGCCTCACAGATGAACTGGACTTGGTGAAAAACCGCGTCTTGAACACGCAGCAGGTAGATCCTGTGTAATTGTACTAGAGTCGATGGCTGTGCATCGGCTTTGTTTCTTAGTTCTAAAGTCGATGTCCGTGCATCGGCTATATATCGTGATGCTGATGATTTTTTTTTTACTGGCCGATTTTTCCTATCGGCCCCCAACATTTTACTGCACACATGTTCATCTGCACATGTTCATCTGATTAGGTGCCCCCCGAGCCGAATCTGTCAGGTAACTGCAGATATCGGCTCTGTAGTTTAGCCAAGGCACTGTATCTGCACGTCGGCTCCGGTAGGACCAATGTCGATTTTTCCTAACTCATCAGCCGACGTAAAACGGCTGCCCAATAGATCGATGTTGAACACAAGCAGAACATGTGGTGAGGATAATTTTGGCCGATTGCTGGAATCGGCCTCCATATTGATCGAAGCGCTTAATGAAGGTTCTGCGATGTCCCTCCATATATCTCTGGGGCCGATCCCAAGAATCGGCCTCGCCACGTTTGCTCATCGGTTTTTTCTTGCTACACGGTCAGGCCGGTGGATAAGACCAGCCTAACCCTGCCCTTCTTCACGTCGATGCGCTCGCAGTCGTCCAAATTGATGCCTGAGAGTGGTTCTTGGCCTGCTGTTTCCCAAGCATTCATGCCAGCCGTTGAAATCTCGGCTGAGTCATCGGCCTGGATGACCTCTACCTCATCTCCATCCCACTGTATTACGCATTGGTGCATCGTGGAGGGAATGCAACAGTTGGCGTGGATCCAATCTCTTCCTAGCAGAACAGCATAGGTGCTCTTGCTATCGACGATGAAGAACGTCGTAGGGATGGTTTTCCTTCCTACGGTCAGATCCACATTCAGAACACCTTGTGCGTCAGACGCTTGGCCGTTGAAATCGCTCAATGTCACGTTGGTCTTGATCAGATCCAAGCTAGAGCGTCCCAACCGACGTAGCATAGAGTATGGCATAATGTTGACTGCCGCTCCTGTGTCCACCAGCATCTTGTTGACAGGCCTCCCATCGATATAACCTCGCAGGTACAGGGCCTTCAGATGTCTGTAGCTTCTTTCTCGTGGCTTCTCAAAGATAACCGGCCGTGGGCCGCAGTCAAGTTGTGCCACAGGTGCCTCGTCTAATCCTGGAGCACTGAACTCCGTAGGAAGGATGAACACCATGTTTGTGCCAGCCGATGTCTCATCATCGGCTTTCCTTTGCTTGGGGCACCACACCATTTTTTGTGGTCGACCCTCTTCATCCAGGGTTCGCTGAATTTTCGCGGCCAGATCAGGCCGCGCCTTCCTTAGCGTGTGCAGGTATAACCTTTCGGCTTCCTCCAAGCCGCGCAATCGCTGAACCCTACGCTTTTGGGAATGGCTGAGTCCATCAGGGCACCACCTTGGCTGGTGGTACCTGTCTTCTTCTTCTTCTTCTTCTTCATCGTCTTCCAAATCCTCGAGATCTTCCATCCGAGGGGACTCAGCGTGTTTGCTTCGAGGTGGGAGAGGCCCTAGACGTTTGAACACGGACACGTTAGCTGCATCCTTCCTCTTCTGTCTACATTCTGGGCAGTTGCCGATTGTAGGCAATCGGCTCATTCCTGAATCCCAGCAGTGTCTGAAGAAGGGGCAGTCCCAGTGCCTATCCTCGTCGTCTTGCTTCCTCGATTCTTCCTTGGCATGGCGCTCGTACTCCTCCTCATCGCGATCATGCCGACGATGTCTCCTGGCGTCCCTAGCCAGACGGTCTCTATCATCATCGTCGCTGGATCGTCGGCGTTGGCTATATTGACTCACGTACTTGTTGAGGAGGTGATCGGAGAGAGGTCGCTGATATCTTACATTCTTCACTTCTCCCTCTGTGATGTAGCGCTTGCCATCGTGACGGAGCCGATTGCGTGGAGCGGCCTCCTCTGTGTCCTTGCTACGAGAGCAGCTGCCCTCGTCTCCATCCTTGCCAGAGTGGTGTCCAGGTCCTACCATGTTGATGTTGAACGAGAATCCTGGCCGGCAACCTTCAGGGTAAGTGCACTCCACCATGTTAACGGCGGGGAAGGGGTGGGTGTCGACCTTCATGGCATACTGGTTAAAAATCAGACGTCCTTGTTCTATCGCCATTTGGATCTGCTGACGCCACACCCTGCAGTCGTTGGTGGCATGGGAGAACGAGTTATGTCATTTGCAGTATGGCTTTCCGTTCAGCTCCTGTACCGTGGGGATTTTGAGGCCTTCGGGTATCTTCAACTGCTTCTCCTTGAGTAAGAGGTCGAAGATTTGCTCAGTTTTAGTCACGTCAAAATCAAACCCTCTGGGCGGACCTGGTGGCTTAACCCATTTGCAGGACACGGGGGTTGCCCCCCGAGTCCATTCAGCCACTGCTACCTCTTGATCTCCCGCAGAACCTTCGTCTTCATCTGCCTCAACCAGGACTACCGCACGCTTGAATTTGTCCTGGTATAAGTCCGGGTGGCGCTGTTCATATGCCGACAGTTTCTGAACCATGTGCGCCAGTGAAGGGTAGTCTGCTTGGGAGGCCATGTCCTTGATTGGTGACGCAAGGCCCACCACTGCCAACTCGACTACTTCCTTTTCAGTCACACGAGCCGAATAACATCGGTTCCTAAGATTTCTGAAGCGCTGGACGTATTCTGCCACAGCTTCTCCACGCTTCTGACGTATTTGTGCCAGATCGGCAAGGCCAGACTCGGAAGCCTCTGAGTGATACTGCATGTGGAACTGCTCTTCCAACTCCTTCCAAGTCCGGATCGAGTCCGGTGGCAACGAAGTGTACCACCCGAAAGCCGATCCCATGAGGGACTGTGCGAAGAACCTCACGCGTAGTGGATCCGATGCTGAGGCCGTTCCTAGCTGCGCCAAATATCGGCTCACATGCTCAATGGAGCTGGAACCATCTGATCCATTGAATTTGGAGAAATCAGGGAGCCGATATTTGGGTGGTAGTGGGACCAACTCGTACTCGTTGGGGTACGGCTTGGAATAGCCGATTGTCCTCCTTTTCGGCACCATGCCGAACTGGTCTCTCAGGATCGTACTGATTTGATCCGCGGTGCTGGCTGCAGGAGTCGAACTCTGAAGATTCGCCGGAGTGGCATACTTAGCCAGCCATGCTTGTTTCTCCAACTCTGAGCCAACTGCAGGAGCTGAGCTCTGGAGGTTTGTCGGGGTGGCATACTTAGCTAGCCACGTCTGCTTCTCAAGATCTGTTCCCGAAGTTCCTCCTGTTGTTCCAGAAGTCCCTGTTGTTGCGGCCTGGTTTGTGAGCGCCCAGTTACCGCAGTCTGGCACGTATGTGCACATGTACCCGTGAGGGATCTCCTTAGGCGCCTCATGCAAGAACTGGCAGTCACTAGGGTCACCACCGATCTTGTAGACGACGAATGCCGGTGAATTCGGCACTTCTGGTGCTGCCAACGCAAATGGCAGCGGTGGACGGGACTGGAGTGGCATCTCTCCTTGGTATGTCCCGAGAGCTGGTCCTGACGGAGAGTACTGGTGCCTCATGATCTCCTGGATCACCCGAAGAGCGACACGCTCCAAAGTGTTCACCAGGTTCTCAAAGTGGCGGTGCAGCGAGTGAGCCACCAGGTAGTTAATCTCCTGACGCAGGGACCTGGTGCGTTCTTCTGATGGGGCGGACAGGTCTATTCCATCGAGCGCACCTTCAGGCGAGAAACCTTTCCACCTGATGCCATGTGAACGGGTTTTGTGAAAAGAGCCGATGAGGTCGGCTTCGAGGATCGCTTTGACCTCGTCATACTTCTTCTTGAGCTCCTCGGTCAGATCCTCGTACGTGACTGGAGTGTCGTCCGCCATCTCAGATGTAGATGGCGATGTGGTTGATGTCGAAGATTGTCCCACCGGGCGTGCCAGAATGTGTTGCGGTCAGAAACCCACCGGCGAGCAGCGACGGGCAACACAGTAGAGCTGGGAGCAACTTAGGGCTACGGCTGGCCCTGGTCCCTCCGAGCGATGGCCCGCAAAGACTCCGGCACGCACGTCCGATGCTGGTGCAAGGGCGTGCCACCTGACCTATACCTGGTCAGGAAGGTGATGGAGATGCCTCGCTTAGTTTCCTGCATGGCATACACGTAAACATTAAATACGAGCCTCGATCGGCTCTCAGGTTGTCCTGTGAATCGGCTCAAGGAGCCGATCCACCCATGATTCGTACGAGGTGCACGAATATATGGTGGTCCTGCTTGATCAAGATAAAGCTAAAACGATCTACGACGATTTAGGGTTTTCACCGCATAATCGGAACATCCTACTCGTGATTGGGCCTCGCGGCCGCGCACGGTGATCGTAAGCCGATCCTAGACAAGGCCTAAAAACCAACACGAGGTTGATCCTCGGAACATCCTGTCTAGGGCTAGCAAACTACACCCTACACGTCGCTGGATCCTCCAACCCTTTGTAAGGCCTAACTATGCAGATATTAAACTAATCCTTGAAGAACAAGGAGCAATCATAACGGATCGGATCTACTAAATAATGATCAAGCGGGGTGCCGCCCCTACGCCTAGATAGGCGTAAGGGCGGCTAGATGTCTAAGGGTTGCACTACGACAGCATATGATACGAAGAACAATGCTAACCCTAACACATCTAAGATAACTACGTTACTCGCCATCAAAAAGGCTTCAGTACGAGCAATGCATGAACGACGAATAAACTTGTACTGCCTAGATCGCAAGATGCGATCTAGGCAGCATGATGCTTACCCGGAAGAAACCCTCGAGACGAAGGAGTTGGCGATGCGCCTAGATTGATTTGTGGTGAACGTGATTGTTGTTTATTTCATAAACCCTAGATACATATTTATAGTCCGTAGACTCTCTAACGTGGGAATAATCCCCACCATGCACGAGACAAACTCTAACTAACCGACACGTATCCTACTATATTACAGATACACGGGCAAACTAGCCCAAACTTTGCATATAAGGCCGATTCATGTATATTCTTCCATGTATAATCTTCAAGCCCATCTTGATCGCGGCCCACCTCTGACTCGGTCAAATTCTGGTGATAACACATATGCTTACAAATAGTATGATCAAGGTTATGATGGCATGTCACTCCAGAAATTATCTTTGTTTATCGTTTACCTGCTCGGGACGAGCAGAAACTAAGCTTGGGGATGCTGATACGTCTCCGACGTATCGATAATTTCTTATGTTCCATGCCACATTATTGATGATATCTACATGTTTTATGCACACTTTATGTCATATTCGTGCATTTTCTGGAACTAACCTATTAACAAGATACCGAAGTGCCAATTGCTGTTTTCTGCTGTTTTTGGTTTCAGAAATCCTAGTAAGAAAATATTCTTGGAATTGGACGAAATCAACGCCCAGGGTCCTATTTTGCCACGAAGCTTCTAGAAGACCGAAGAGTCAACGGAGTGGGGCCACGAGGTGGCCAGGAGGGCAGGCGGCGCGGCCCCACCCTTGGCCGCGCCGCCCTGTCTCCTGGGCCCCTCGCGTCGCCCCCTGACCTACCCTTCCGCCTACTTAAAGCCTTCGTCGCGAAACCCCCAGTACCGAGAGCCACGATACGAAAAACCTTCCAGAGATGCCGCCGCCGCCAATCCCATCTCGGGGGATTCAGGAGATCGCCTCCGGCACCCTGCCGGAGAGGGGAATCATCTCCCGGAGGACTCTACGCCGCCATGGTCGCCTCCGGAGTGATGTGTGAGTAGTCTACCCCTGGACTATGGGTCCATAGCAGTAGCTAGATGGTTGTCTTCTCCTCATTGTGCTTAATTGTCGGGTCTTGTGAGCTGCCGAACATGATCAAGATCATCTATCTGTAATTCTATATGTTGTGTTTGTTGGGATCCGATGAATAGAGAATACTTGTTATGTTGATTATCAATTTATATCTATGTGTTGTTTATGATCTTGCATGCTCTCCGTTACTAGTAGATGCTCTGGCCAAGTAGATGCTTGTAACTCCAAGAGGGAGTATTTATGCTCGATAGTGGGCTCATGTCTCCGTGAATCTGGGGGACACTACAAGAAAAGTTGCCATGGCCGACGAAGTTGAAGTCGCGCCGTGGTTGCTGGTGTACCATGGCCGACGATTTTGGGTCCCTCCGTGGTGCATGTCAAAACTTTTTTTTTCTCGTTTTTGAGGCCACCTAGCCCGACGAAAGCGGCCAAAATGTCGCGTATGGTGGCCCGGGACGTGGTGCATCTCGAAATCTCGGGTTCGCCGGCCGAGTCAACGCAAATCCGCACCGCCGAGGGATGTAGGGCCCAGATGGCAGCCTCTCTGGCATTGTTTTTTTTCTCGATCGCGCCATCTCGTTCAACGTTCTCCGATCGAGCCGTTTACGATGCAGGATCATGGGTCCCGCATGTCATCCTCTATGAACCAAAATTCTTTCTATTCTTGGATTTTTTTGACCCCCTAATTTCTGGCTACTTCCTTTTTCTTTTGATCCCTTGCCGCCTTGGAAACGTTGAGACCACTGCTGCTAAATGGGACCCACATGTCATCCTCTATGTGCAATCAACTTTCTTTTCTTGGAGTTTTTTTTGGCACCTCAAATTTGGTCACTTGCCTTTTTCTTTCGATCCCCTGCCGCCTCTCAAACGGTGATACCGCTGCTGCTAACTGGGACCCGCATGTCATCCTCTATGTACTATAATACTTTCTTTTCTTGAATTATTTTTGGCACCTCATATTTGGTCACTTACCTTTTTCTTTCGATCCCCTGCCGCCTCTCAAACGGTGATACCGCTGCTGCTAACTGGGACCCGCATGTCATCCTCTATGTACTATAAAACTTTCTTTTCTTGAATTATTTTTGGCACCTCATATTTGGTCACTTACCTTTTTCTTTCGATCCCCTCGCCGCCTCTCAAACGGTGATACCATCGCTTAACCTGGGACCCGCATGTCATCCTCTATGTACTATAAAACTTTCTTTTCTTGAATTATTTTTGGCACCTCATATTTGGTCACTTACCTTTTTCTTTCGATCCCCTGCCGCCTCTCAAACGGTGATACCGCTGCTGCTAAATGGGACCCGCATGTCATCCTCTATGTACTATAAAACTTTCTTTTCTTGAATTATTTTTGGCTCCTCATATTTTTTCACTTGCCTTTTTCTTTCGATCCCCTGCCGCCTCTCAAACGGTGATACCGCTGCTGCTAAATGGGACCCGCATGTCATCCTCTATGTACTATAAAACTTTATTTTCTTGAATTATTTTTGGCTCCTTATTTATATTCACCTGCCTATTTCTATCGATCTCATGCCACGTTTGAAACGTTGAGGAACCTGCAGGCTCATGGGACCCGCATGTCATCCTCTATGTACTATAAAAGTTCATTTTCTTGGTTTTTTTCACCCTCCGATTTTTGGCAATTTCTTTTTTCTTCTGAACCCTCGCCGCCTCTCAAACGGTGATACCGCCGTCGCTAAATGGGACCCGCATGTCATCCTCTATGTACTATAAAACTTTCTTTTCTTGAATTATTTTTGGCTCCTCATATTTTTTCACTTGCCTTTTTCTTTCGATCCCCCGCCGCCTCTCAAACGGTGATACCGCTGCTAAATGGGACCCGCATGTCATCCTCTATTTAATAAAAAACTTTATTTTCTTGAATTATTATTGGCTGCTGATATTTTTTCACTTGCCTTTTTCTTTCGATCTCATGCCACGTTTGAAACGTTGAGGAACCTGCAGGCTCATGGGACCCGCATGTCATCCTCTATGTACTATAAAAGTTCATTTTCTTGGTTTTTTCACCCTCTGATTTTTGGCAATTTCTTTTTTCTTTTGAACCCTCGCCGCCTCTCAAACGGTGATACCGCTGCTGCTAAATGGGACCCGCATGTCATCCTCTATGTACTATAAAACTTTCTTTTCTTGAATTATTTTTGGCTCCTCATATTTGGTCACTTGCCTTTTTCTTTCGATCTCATGCCACGTTTGAAACGTTGAGGAACCTGCTGGCTCATGGGACCCGCATGTCATCCTCTATGAGCAATCAACTTTCTTTTCTTGGAGTTTTTTTTGGCACCTCATATTTGGGCACTTGCCTTTTTCTTTCGATCTCATGCCACGTTTGAAACGTTGAGGAACCTGCAGGCTCATGGGACCCGCATGTCATCCTCTATGTACTATAAAAGTTCATTTTCTTGGGTTTTTTCACCCTCTGATTTTTGGCAATTTCTTTTTTCTTTTGAACCCCTGCCGCCTCTCAAACGGTGATACCGCTGCTTTGCTAAATGGGACCCGCATGTCATCCTCTATGTACTATAAAACTTTCTTTTCTTGAATTATTTTTGGCTCCTCATATTTGGTCACTTGCCTTTTTCTTTCGATCTCATGCCACGTTTGAAACGTTGAGGAACCTCCGGCTCATGGGACCCGCATGTCATCCTCTATGTGCTATAAAAGTTTATTTTCTTTGAATTTTTTTCACCCTCTGATTTTTGGCTATTTCCTTTTTCTTTTGATCCCCTGCCGCCTTGGAAACGTTGGGTAAGCTGCTGACTCATGGGACCCGCATGTCATCCTCTATGTACAATCAACTTTCTTTTTCTTTTGATCTCAAGCCGCATTTGAAACGTTGAGACTGCTGCTGCTAAATGGGACCCGCATGTCATCCTCTACGTACAATAAAGTTTCTTTTCTTGGATTATCTTTGGCTCCTGATATTTTGTCACTTGCCTTTTTCTTTCGATCTCATGCCGCCTTTGAAACGTTGAGTAAGCTGCTGGCTCATGGGTCCCGCATGTCATCCTCTACGAACAATAAAAGTTTCCTTTCTTCGAGTTATTTTTTACCCCTAATTTCTGGCTATTTGCCTTTTTCTTTTGATCTCCTGCCCCCTCTGAAACGATGAGGACGTCGTTGGCAGGTCGGTCCCACATGTCATCCTCTATGAACAATAAAAGTTTCCTTTGATGGATTTATTTTGAACCCCTAATTAATTTCTGGATATTTCCCCTACCGCCTTGGAATCATTGAGGATGCTGCTGCCTCATGGGTCCCGCATGTCATCCTCTCAGAATGGTAAATGTTTATTTTCTTGGATTTTGTTGACCAAACGATTTTTGGCTTATTTTTTCTTTCGATCACGTGCAGCCTTTAAAACGTTGAGGACGCTGCTGGCTCACGGGTCCCACATGTCAACCTCTATGAACAATAAACGCTGAGGATGCTGCTGCCTCATGGGTCCCGCATGTCATCCTCTCAGAACGAAAATGTTTCTTTTCTTGGATTTTTTACCAACAGATTTATGGTTTATTTTTTCTTTCCATCCCCCGCCGCCTTTAAAACGTTGGCCAGCCTTTGTTGGCTCATGGGTCCCCGATGTCAGCCTCCCCGTAGAAGAAACATATGATATCTTGATTATTTTGCAGACAATAAACAATGTATTGCGCTCTGAGCTATTTCAAACGGATAATTAAATCTTTATTTTTACATAAACAAACTTATATGTTGAATCTCCTTGTTTTTTTGTCTTTGCGAAGCATAGGACTTTCCTGTTTTTTTAGAAAATTCGGAACTTTCCTGTTTTGGAGTGGGCTGAAATTGTACGAGTCAAAAGGCCAAGCAGGATAGTTCGAAGGCCTAGATGTCCAGATGCAGCCCAATTGAAATCTTTCTTCTTGGATTTTTTTCACCCCCTGATTTCTCGGCTACTTCATTTTTCTTTTGGTTACGTGCCGCCTTGGAAACGTTGAGACCGCTGCTGCAAAATGGGACCCGCATGTCATCCTCTACGTACAATAAAATTTCTTTTCTTGGATTATTTTTGGCTCCTGATATTTGGTCATTTGCCTTTTTCTTTCGATCCCGTGCAGCCTCTCAAACGGTGATACCGCTGCTGCTAATTGGGACCCGCATGTCATCCTCTATGTACAATCAAGTTTCTTTTCTTGAATTATTTTTGGCTCCTGATATTTGGTCACTTGCCTTTTTCTTTCGATCTCATGCCACGTTTGAAACGTTGAGGAACCCGTCGGCTCATGGGACCCGCATGTCATCCTCTATGTACTATAAAAGTTCATTTTCTTTGTTTTTTTTCACCCTCTCGATTTTTGGCTATTTCCTTTTTCTTTTGATCCCCCGCCGCCTTGGAAATGTTGAGTAAGTCGCTAGCTCATGGGACCCGCTTGTCATCCTCTATGTCCATCAACTTTATTTTCTTGGATTTTTTTGACCCCTAATTTCTGGCTACTTTCTTTTTCTTTTGATCTCAAGCCGCATTTGAAACGTTGGGACCGTCGCCGCAAAATGGGACCCGCATGTCATCCTCTATGTAAATAAAGTTTCTTTTCTTGGATTATCTTGGGCTCTGATATTTTGTCACTTGCCTTTTTCTTTCGATCTCATGCCGCCTTTGAAACGTTAAGTAAGCTTTGGCTCATGGGTCCCGCATGTCATCCTCTACGAACAATAAAAGTTTCCTTTCTTGGAGTTATTTTTTACCCCTAATTTCTGGCTATTTGCCTTTTTCTTTTGATCTCCTGCCCCTTTGAAACGATGAGGACACTGTTGGCAGGTCGGTCCCACATGTCATCCTCTATGAACAATAAAACTTTCCTTTGATGGATTTATTTTGAACCCCTAATTAATTTCTGGCTATTTCCTTTTTTTTCTTTGATCCCCTGCCGCCTTGAAACGTTGAGGATGTCGCTGCCTCATCGGTCCCGCATGTCATCCTCTCGTAACGATAAATGTTTTCTTTTCTTGGATTTTTTTACCAACTGATATTTGGTTTATTTTTATTTTCGATCCCCTGCCGCCTTTGAAACGTTGACGACGCTGCTGGCTCATGGGTCCCTGATGTCAGCCTCCCCGTACAAGAAACATGTGATATCTTGATTATTTTACAGACAATAAACAGTGTATTTCGCTCTGAGCTATTGCAAACGGATAAATTAAATCTTTATTTTTACAACTTATATCTTGAATCTCCTTGTTTTTTGTTTTGGTGAAGCATAGGACTTTCCTGTTTTTTTTTGAGAAAAATCCGAACTTTCATGTTCTGGAGTGGGCTGAAATTGTATGAGTCAAAAGGCCCAGAAGGATAGTTCGAAGGCCCAGATGTCCAGATGCAGCCCAATTGAAATCTTTCTTTTCTTGGATTTTTTTCACCCCTGATTTCTGGCTACTTCATTTTTCTTTTGGTCCTGTGCCGCCTCGAAAACGTTGAGACCGCTGCTGCAAAATGGGACCCGCATGTCATCCTCTATGTACAATAAAAGTTTGATTTCTTGGATTTTTTTCACCCTCTGATTTTTGGCTATTTCCTTTTTCTTTTGATCCCCTGCCGCCTTTGAAATGTTTAGTAAGCTGCTGGCTCATAGGTCCCACATGTCAGCCTGTATGAACGATAAATCTTTCCTTTCTTGGAGTTTTTTTTTTGACCCCCTAATTTCTGGCTACTTTTATTTTCTTTTGATCTCAAGCCGCATTTGAAACGTTGGGACCACTGATGGGACCCGCATGTCATCCTCTATGTACAATCAAGTTTCTTTTCTTGGATTATTTTTGGCTCCTGATATTTGGTCACTTGCCTTTTTCTTTCAATCTCATGCCACGTTTGAAACGTTGAGGAACCTGCTGGCTCATGGGACCCGCATGTCATCCTCTATGTACTACAAAAGTTTATTTTCTAGGGGTTTTTTTTTCACTCTCTGATTTTTGGCTATTTCCTTTTTCTTTTGATCCCCTACCACCTTGGAAACGTTGAGTAAGCTGCTAACTCGTGGGACCCGCATGTCATCCTCTATGTACAATCAATTTTCTTTTCTTGGAGTTTTTTTTACCCCCTAATTTCTGGCTACTTTCTTTTTCTTTTGATCTCAAGCCGCATTTGAAACGTTGGGACAGCATGTCATCCTCTATGTACAATAAAAGTTTCTTTTCTTGGATTATTTTTCACCCTCTGATTTTTGGTCACTTGCCTTTTTCTTTCGATCTCATGCCGCCCTTGAAAACGTTGAGGAACCTGCTGGCCCATGGGACCCGCATGTCATCCTCTATGTACTACAAAAGTTTCTTTTCTTGGATTTTTTTCACCCTCTGATCTTTGGCTATTTCCATTTTCTTTTGATCCCCTGCCGCCTTGGAAATGTTGAGTAAGCTGCTGACTGATGGGACCCGCATGTCATCCTCTATGTACAATCAAGTCTCTTTTCTTGGATTTTTTTTACCCTCTTATTTTTGGTCACTTGCCTTTTTCTTTCGATCTCATGCAGCCTCTGAAACGTTGAGGAAGCTGTTGGCTCATGGGACCCACATGTCATCCTCTATAATATAAAAGTTTCTTTTCTTGGATTTTTTTCACCCTCTTATTTTTGGCTATTTCCTTTTTCTTTTGATCCCCTGCTGCCTTGGAAACGTTGATTAAGCTGCTGACACAAGGGCCCCGCATGTCATCCTCTATGTACAATCAACTTGCAATATCTTGGAGCGAAAGAGCTTGTATAAGTGGGACCCATATGTCATCCTCTATGTACAATAAAAGTTTCTTTTCTTGGATTATTTTTTGCTCCTGATATTTGGTCAGTTTCCTTTTTCTTTTGATCTCATGCCGCCTCTGAAACGTTGAGTAAGGTGCTGCCTCATGGGACCCGCATGTCATCCTCTATGTACAATAAAGTTTCTTTTCTTAGATTTTTTTTACCCCCTGATTTTTGCTAACTTGCCTTTTTCTTTTCGATCATATGCCGCCTTTGAAATTGAGGTCGCCGCTGGCTCATGGGTCCCACATGTCAGCCTCTATGAACAACAAACCTTTCCTTTGTTGGATTTATTTTTTACCCCTAATTTCTGGCTATTTGCCTTTTTTCTTTTGATCCCCTGCGGCCTTTGAAACGATGAGGACGCTGCTGGCAGGTCGGTCCCACATGTCATCCTCTATGAAGAATAAAAGTTTCCTTTTTGGATTTATTTTTGACCCCTAATTTACGGCTATTTGCCTTTTTCTTCCGATCCTGCCGACTTCGAAATGATGAGGATGCACTGGCAGATCGGTCCCACATGTCACCTCTATGAACTATAAATGTTTCCTTTGTAGGATTTATTTTTACCCCTATTTTCGGGCTACTTGCCTTTTTCTTTGAAACGTTGAGGACGCCACTGTCTCATGGGTCCCACATGGCATCCTCTCCGAACGATAAACCTTCATTTCTTGTTAACGATGTGTTTATCGCATTATTTTCGCAGACTAATACAAGCTCTTTCGCTCCAAGATCTTGCAAGTTAATAGAATAAATCATGGAATTATTAGGATATGTTTTAAATTTCAAATCCACTTTATGAATTTTTGAAAATACCGTGATCTTTGTGGGTATGGAGCGATCAAGGATTTTCATATTGGCCATGAGCAGTTTCAAAAATTGCAACCCAATAATTCAAAATAAATACAAACAACTTTTATGTAGAATCTCCGTGTTTTTGTTTTTTGCCAATCATAGGATCTGTGGTTCTTTAGAAAAGGGCCAACATTGCATGAGCAGAAAGGCCCATTTGTAGTTATTGGGCTTTGACAGCCGGAGCAAGTAGGCCTATAGCAAATACCTTGTAGATGGCCGTTGGAACCCAAAAGTATTTGTTGCCTAGACTTAGATGCCAAACTCAGCCTTATTGACATGAACCTTGCTATGCACACGACAATTTCAGTCCGATCCGTGTACGAAACACAAAATCCAACCCTTCGTGTGAGGAAGCAGGTGGCAAGACACCTCCGTATGCTCAATCGTACATACGCATATCATATAGGAGTTGTCGTATGTACATCAGTTCCGTATTGACATGTTTTTTTCTTTGGTTCACATGTGGGGTCCGCACAGTCACCTAGGTCGCACATCTACTTCCTTGCTCGTAGTTGATGCATGTTCGGTTTGGGGATGGGGTGGAACCGAACACACCCCCGTGCCAGTGGATGTACTTTACCCTTTAGCGGCGAAAAAAATAGGAATGGTCCTCTCATGAGTATGATCAACAAGAGGTGGCTATATTATAAAGGACGTACACACATTGTAATTATAGTGCTGAAATAAAGTCAATCCTAAAACAGCCATGCATGGGTTATAATATGAAGGCAACACGAAATACAAAAGCAGGGCAGTGTTCAAATAAACTGATTCAAACTAGTACATACTAAAAACAAGGTACTACTTCTCAACACTTCAAGCATAATAAAAAGTGTCACCGTTTTTTTAAAGGTAACACCGAACGGGCAATGTTTAAAGCAGGCTTAAACCACATAGCCGCTTGTCGGACACTATCTCAACCATCCTTGGGAAGGCTGATAACTCCCACAGCCTCACCTTCATCTGGCTGGAGGTTGCAAGCAAGAAAATTTTAGGGTATTGATTATAACGAATATTCCGGTATGCTGTGTAGACGCAGTTTTTCCTCATGAATGGAACCAATGTGCCATCAGGAGCTTTGGATTCACGCTTCTTCAGGTTGGCAATGATTGGGTAATTGAGTCCGAGGAACAGAGAGTGGTCGCTGAGGCTGTTAACCTGCCTCCAAAGAAAGTCCCCTGCACGTGCAGTAGATAAGGGATCCAGCTCAAAGACGTAGGTGGCAACAGAAGGATATCGCCGTAGTCGAAGCCCTTTAGCAAAGCATAGGGAATGTCGAGGTACTTCAGCATTGGCAATCCCAATCTTGTTTACTGTAAGGATGATCATCAATCGCTTTCCATCAGCAGATGGAGCGAGGAACCACGCGTACTGCTGATCATCCACCACCGGTGGCGGAATTACAAACGGGAGCATCAGGTTTTCTGCAATATTAGAAATGGAGACGAATAGGGTGTTACTGGCAACCATATTTAAACAGCAGCATTGTTCATCGTTCATGCTCACAGTATAAATACGACTATGTAAGCTAAGGACATTGGTCATTCATGTGTTCAAATCGAGTGTCCAATATATCAGTTATACTGCATCCATCCCATGAAACTAGTCTAAACTTCGCCAAAACTAGACACTAGTTAGTGTATACACAGTTATATACTACCTCTGTCCCAATCGAAAGTGTCTGAGATTTGTCCAAATTCAGATGTATCTAGACAGTGAAAGCATATAGATACATTCAAATTTTGACAAATATATATCATCTTAAGTTTAAGTCCTGTGCTGTAGTTAATTCCCTTTGTCTTAAGTGATCTATTAGAGAGCTTCACTGTGACCACCCGAAGGGTAAGAAATGTTTAATCGTATAAGTGGATTGCCTAGACCTTTCCATCAGTTCGGACTTTTGGTTGCGTTGGCTAGTCCATGAAGCTTGACATGGTGTCGAGCTGTGGTCTCGAGTTCGAGTCCTGGCTTTCGCAATTTATCCTAAAATTGTTGTTGCCCCCTCGGAGTCCACGTATATGCCTCTTGAGCTATACCTCTGAGTCTTTCCACATGTTGACTTGTCTCCCATCACACGTGAGGGGGGGTGTTGAATTGTATAAGTGGATTGCCGCCCTTGCGATCAGTTCGGACTTTTGGTTGTGTTGGTAGTGTATGAAGCTTGACAAGAAAGAAATGCTCTTTGTAGCTAACCCCAAGTCTGGTAACATTTGCAAAATAGGTATCAGATGCAGCTATCCATTCAGTAGAAGAATTTGCATTTTAGAGTTGAAGGTTCATAATCTCTTCTCTACTATTGATAGTAAAGGGTACACATGGTATTTGTTTACCTCATTTTCACGTTCTAAAAAAGGTACGCTATATGGTTGTGCTAAGTTAAACTGATTTAAGTCTGTTCAAGTTTATCGAAAATTATACTACCAACATCTAAAACATCAATATAGGTTCATATATTACAAAAGATATTTAGATTTTCTTTTCTCGAACACATGCCTAGTCGTGCATCATTATATATTAGAGCATACGTGGTTGTAGCAAGGCTACGAAAAACCGAGAAAGCAAAAAGAAAGAACTATACAGAGGACTAGAGGCAGCTAACTTTGTTAGGCCTGCAGGTGCTAAATCTTATATATATATGAGGTTGTAGATATTAATCGTAAACTTACTCAAACTTAAATATCATTGAATTAGGAAAAAGATAACCTGAGTTATTTTGAATGAGGGGACGTCACAATCACTAATGAAAGATAATTGTGGGAAACTGAAATCTATTCAAGAAAATGGGAGAAAAAATGTATCAAAAACAAAATTAATTATACCATTCTGCAGATTGTTCACCGATATAAACAAAGAACTGTTTGATCTGCATGTAGGTACATCCAATCAAGGCTTTTTCCCCGATCTCTAGAAAATATAAGCTACGCATGTAATTACAAACGATTTTCTTCTATTTTTCTATTTCTACGTTAACATTTGAGATACTTGTTAATTACATCCATATTCTGCAGTTGCATAGAGTTACCAATTCAGGAATGCATTCACATACGGAGTATACTATGTTTGCTGATGACTGACTAGTACTAATTCATTGCAAGCAACGGTTCATTCATATTCAGATAAAGGATGTGATCGTTAAGTCATATACTTATGAAAGTCCTTATGCATCTCTCTGATGCAGATGGCGGGGGTCTCCCGTCCTCCTTTTGGAGGCAAAATCAATTAGTTATATATGAAACAATGGGTGTAAAAGGTTATCAAAAAGGGTGCCTTCATAGTGCCACGTTATCTTTTGAGATACTGGTTAATTACACCCATATTCTGCAGTGGCGTAGAGTTACTAATTCAGGAATGCAATCACATACTGAGCATACTATATTTGTTGGTGACTAATTAGTACTACTAATTCATTGCAAGCAACGGTTCATTCATATTCAGCAAAAGGGGGTGTGATCATTAAGTCATATAAGAAAGGTAAAATATAAACAAGGTAGTTCATGAATAACTTCATTGGTTAAGGCAGTGTATCATGCAATGCAACATAAGGACTGAAAAAATACCATTTGCGGTGTCCCAGAAGTACGTGGAGCCGTCGCTTTCGCCCACCGCAAAAACGTGGCCACGGAGTTCAATGGCATCACAAGAATTTGGATAATCAGGTGCAGGTGTAAGGGCCTCCAGCATTCTCCAGTCGCCACCCCCTTCAAGGTAGAAAATCATTTTGTCGAACAAGGCGATGAGCTTGTAATCTGCGTACTTCCCACCTTTTGTGGGCACTTGGCAGATTACAATCTTCAACAAATTAATTGCTGGACCCCAGTTAAAAGAGTATGCATGTCGATATGAAACAATACTATGATGAATCTTCGAATCAGGTAGGGATGGAAGGGGGATATGTCGCTCGGTGTAGACGTTCACGAGGCACCACTCATGATGATCGGCGGCGGCGATCCGGGCCGCCGTTCGCGCCAAGCCATTTTCTCGTCGTGCATGAACGGCAGTGGCTACGTAACGGCGAGGATGGTCGAGGGGCACCAGGTCGTACACGGTATCATGCGTACGAGATGCGTCGCCAGTCCTGTTCACCGAACCAATAAGCGGCGGAGGCATCGCAGTGGGGTTCATCCCAATGGTGCATCTTACCTTCATCCTTGCTGATCATGTCGTAGAGCTCCCTGGAACATGCAGCAAGTCGGACGGTGTAGGTAACGTCCAGATGCGCAGCGATGAGGTCGATGTTGTCGCCGGTGAGAGCCTCCAAGTGGCCGTCCCCGCCGCCCCGGCAAAGCCTAGAATAATCCATCACGTGAAGATGGATTTAGGTGGATGGCGGATGCAACTGCGCTTGGGGTTTTCGGAGGAGAGGGCGAGCGCTATGGAAGGAACGATGCGGCGCGCGGCCGGCCGGGGTAAGGAGAGAAAGGTATACGGAGTAGTACTAGTGATGCGGCGTGGTGGGGATCGAGATCCTGCGCGTGCGCGTGATTCTGGGAGGGTGAAGAAGAAGATTTTTTATGTTTTTTGTAACGGGGTGAAGAAGAAGATGATAGACATGCAAGGGGCAAAAACTAGGTAGTACTCTAGGCTGCTGCTGCGACTGGGCGCCGATTTGACTGTTGGTAGACTAGCACGCCACCCATCTATAAATTTGCGACGACGTTTGGTGCAGTGATGTCTCGTCACATCAAAGTTGACCAGAGAGGGCTTTTTTTTACAGTTTCCATTTCGATATATTTTTCGCCAATAATCGTAGTTCTCTACATGCCAGAGACACGTACCTTAACACGTGGGCAGCATGCAACCGCGCGAGCACCAAAATGGAATGAGAAATGTTTTAGAGCAGAACTTCATTTTCAATGCCTTTCCTAGCTTGGTTTGGAAACCGGACAGAGCTTCAGTGACTTGATGCTTCCAAGATACATTGTGACTGTGTCCCACCATCTACCATCCATTTGAGATCCAACGTTCCAAACTATCTCTTATTTGAAGCTAAAAAAGAAAAACTATTCAGAAAATTTTGAAAAAATCCAGTAATATGTAGATTCCTTGTTTTAAAATCTATGAATATTTCATCCCATTCGGATGACTAGCTTGTGATTAAATAGATTCTTACGTACTCGAGCACTAGTTTAAACTAAATATATATTTGCTCACAAACCTATGATTCAAATCGAATGAAACTTCACCAAAATATAAATCGAAATATGCATGATTTACTGGAAGTTTTTCAAAAATTTCATGGTCCATGGGGTCCTCCAAAGTGCAAGCTTTTTTTTTCTTGGTTGGTACTTCAAAACCGAGTTTGGATGGTGGCAAGACTTGCACAAAGAGGATGTCAAAATTTTGGCCTTTGTGAACTTTGCAATCAACATCAAGTGTCGGACTCTCGAGAAAAAAATATGAGTTGGCGCCCACCTTTCTTTCAACCGTTGGTTCTCAATCCGAGGGTGGTCCAACTAGCTAACAAAATTGGTTTGGTATTCATGGTCTTGAACCAACGATTTGGCATGGCTTTCAATCGGTATGAGAGGTGATGTATGGAGGTGATTCATACGAGAGGGCAATAAAGAAATGTTTTGTCATCCTCGCAAAGCTAGTCTATTTGGAAAGAAATGAATAATTGGTTTTTCGCAACATTGCATGATACTAATTCATGATACTATGCATTGAAGGTGTTGTATCATAGACTAGTATCAGTCTACGATACTTCCCACTGTGACTAGTCTAAGTGCTTTTGCACCATGAACACTAGCTATGCACAGACCTCAAAAAACACTTCTCCATCATTCTACTATTCACACTTTCTTTTTCTAATAGAACTATGTACCATTGTTTTTAATATAATCTTGTGTCGAGAGTATATATTTCTAAAATAGTCATTTTTGTTTCGCATAAGCTCAAAGAGGGGTACTTACTTATGAGAGATATCTTTCAACTAATACGTTGTAGGAGTACTTTAATTATGTGAGCTATAGTGTGAAATGCTTACTAGAACGAGTACAAAAGGTGTTTGATAACATTACAGGCCACACGCCCAGTGTAGCCTGCATTGTAGGAGCATTACATCAATTTAACAACTACGGAGGAGTAGCCTAGGTAGAGATAACAGGCAAAGGAAATAGTTCAACAGATAGTACAACACAACTACGGAAAGGGAGTAGCCTAGGTAGAGATAAACATGCAAATGAAATAGTTCAACAGATACAAATCTTGCATTACAACACGAGTATTACATAAAGTACATCAGCCCTTCTTTCTGGACCTGTGACGCGAAGGCAGGTTCCATTGCCGGGCGTTGGCGAAGCTTGGGATGAGCCACAACGGAACCTGCCGCCATGTCCATCTAATGTTGGTTTGGAAACCAACAGTACAGTCTTCAGAATTCAAATTGAAGCGGAAAATTTCTGGAGAAGGAGGATATGCAAGGCCTACTGCATGGTGCGATATGTAAACAGAGTTGCTTCTCGCCATATTTGGACGGTCATGTTCTGCCCCGTCTTCTACTGGAATGATAATCGGATAGTTCACTCCAAGGAAGAGAGAATATGATCCAAGGGAAATAATCCTCCTCCATGGCCTCGGTGGCATCAATCGATCGGTGTCCATGCTGTACACCTCGCAGCCAAGTAAACCCTTACCATACCCGCGAATAGTGCGACCATGACGACCCTCGAGGTAGCAAGAGCAGGTAAAATCCGAACCAGTCCAAAGTATAATCCCGCCCGTCGCAACGCCAGGTATGGACCAAAAAGTCTAGAACCATCAGGAGATCGTGCTAACCACCAGGAGCCAAGATTGTACCGACCTTGTTCATCAAGTTCGGCGGAATAGGTGCCGTGCTGATCAACAAAGGACCTTGCAAAGGAAAGCACAGCTTGAAGTCAGTTCAAGAAAACTTGATTAGTTCATTACATACATGAATAATGATGTAGCTAAAATATCGCCTCCGATCCAAATTAATTGACTCAACTGGATATGTCTAGCTAGATATGCACAAATTAATTGACTCAAGTTTGTCTAGCTAGATGCACTGGCTAGACAAAGCTGAGTCAATTTGATTTGGATCGGAGGGAGTACTTTATTTTGACTCAAAGGCATATCGCTGCTGATTTTGATTGAATATAGAGGGGGAAAGGTACAGGCATGACACGAAAACTGCACAACAAAAAGAAAAAGGCTAAAGCTAAATCTGAAACTAGCGAGGTAATAGCGAAAACACATCATATGAGATGAGAAAAATTACCCCAAGAAAGTTGATTCCATGCATAAACTTCGCCTGTCTGAGTTACAGCAAATACAATACCCTTGTGGATGATTGCATCGGAGTAGCCGTACGCTAAGAACTGGTTGTCAAGAACTGTCCATCTGCTAGAAGCACAGTGAAGGACTGCAATTGCCGCGTTGAAGATGGCAAGAACAGAGAAACTCGTAGAATTTGAAGCAGCTGTTGGAACTCGGCAAATAGCTATCTTCAGCGATTGAAGATGTTGATCATTAGACTCGAACACAAGTTTATCCGGTGGATTTAAACTCACTTATTGGTGGTAGAGGAATCCGGCGACCAAAGGTACACATTGACAAGCTCCCAATTCCAGGGAAGCCAAGAAGGGCGATCCAATCTCCATTCGCGCCGCCCACATGCCCGTACCACCATCTCGGAATCACGACATCGGAAGAGATCCTGTCCAGCGGCGTCAGTTGGCACAAGGTACCCTTGCGATCTTTTGCATCGTGCTGCTTGTCCTTCTGCGCACCCTGCTGCTTGAACTTGTGGACGCGGGAGAAGGGATTGTGCGCGGGCGGTACCTCAGTTTGGTGAGTATGAAGAACACAGGGCATGCCAAACGGCTGAGATGCAGGCAGAGCTACACTTTGTGTTGCTGAATCATGATAAAACTTGCATGAACCGACGAGGCTCGCGGCGGTGATGACATCGCATCGGGATGCGATTTCTTCAAGGGGGCCATCAGGAAACACCCAAGAACTGCCACTCTCATTGATCGATCTCGCCATTGGAAGGATGCGGTCAAGTGGGCGTGGGGGTGTGGGAGTGGGACGCTGGCGTTTGGGTATGAGGTATTGGAGGACAGTGCGAGCGGCAGCTGGTAGAGCGATATGGATAAAAGTCCACATGTTGGGGGGATAACCCCCGGTATGCCAAAGGCATGCCAAACCGGATGGTTTGGGCCGTCGAGATACCGGTTTAATGTTCTTACCGGAAACAAAGGTAGGAGTTTGGGCTAAGTGAAGCTAAGCCGGCATCCCCAAGGGGGTATGCCGGAACCCGGTAAAGAAGATACCGGACTGAAGGGCCTGTCGGCAGGACTGGTCAAAGATTCTCTTCAGAGCAAGGAGACAAGGATGAGCTAAGCAAAGTGGCTTTAATCAGAGCCCTGGCGCCAAAGAGAGAGATGACGCTGAAAGAAGCCGGAGGACGTCAACGTTCCTGATTAAAGAGGACCCCGGCATCATCAATGATTAAAGTAGCTTTGTAAAGTAGTTTGTCCAGTCAAAGATGCCATTAGGGTTTCTTGTTCTGTAAGCCACCCTCTCCCCTATATAAGGAGAGGGGGTATTGCCTCTTACAGGCGCGACACCACAGAAGGAATTAGACGATAGAACTTGTAACCATGTTGAAATCAATGAAGCTAGCGATCTAGTGAAGAGTTCTTCCTCTTGTCTCTCTTCTTGTATACCGGCCTTTGGTTGTGTTCTTGAGGAAAGCATCCGGAAGTTCATCCCATCTAGTCGCAAACCCTCCCCCGAATCCTCTAGCGTCCATTCGGCCCCAATCTAAGCCATCCTATGGCATCTGCTCGTTCACCACGACGACAGTTGGCGCCCACCGTGGGGCATGAAGTGGCGCTTGAAGGAGTTCACATTCGGGCGGGCGTCCTCGAGATCTCCGGCGAGCGTACGGTGTCCGCGCTCGTGCAGCGCATCTACGCCATGGACTTCATCAACGACAACGCGGGCTGCTTCGCCAACGGCGGCGTCTTCCCCAAGAACGGCCGCATCATCGAGTTTGGCAGCCACCGCGTCTACTTCGGCACCGTCCCTGTGCGCCAGCGCCTCTCGCCGGTGCTGGTGGCACCGGACCCGCCAAGATGGCTATGTGCTGGCCGCGCCGCCGGCAGCGTCGAGGTAATGATGACCGGCGTGGTTGGTGCAGGAAAAGAAGCTGTGGGTGAAGGTGCTGGTCGTGCGGTTTCGACCCGTGCGGCCAAGCCACCGCTGGAGCGCGATGCAGGTGCAGCGGGAGCATCGTCCGCGCCACCGGAAACACCGCTCCAAGCGGTGATGAACGTCCTCGCCACCCCCATCGCGCAGAACATCGACCCGGCAGTGGCTCAGGCGGAGCTGGAGGCGCAGCGCCAAAAGGTGCTCGAGAGCGGCAAAGACATCATTCGGGCGCAGCGCGAGCTGAACCTTACCCTACGTGAGTACAACGCTGCCCATGGCTTTGCTTCTGTTAGCGCGCATGCTGCTAGGATGCCGGAGAACCGGCTAAAGGCTCGCAACCTAGACCAGGATTTGCGCAAAGAAATTCATGCCGGCAAAAGTACCTCTGCATCTATTAGCATCGTGGAAAAACCTAAGTACAGCCGCCCGGATAAAACTATAAAAGCTGCTAAAGCTGCAGTAGAGTTATGTGAGTCGCTTTCCGGAGATGCTTTGGCAAAACAGCAAGAGCGTGTTAGAGAGCTGCTGGAAACTATTGAGCAGCAGAATGCTGAGCAGCTGGCTAAGCTAAACAAGGCCGCGGCCTCAAAATCCGTGCGTTCAACAAGGAATGCCGGAAGCAAGTCCCATGGGCAGGCATCGTCCCCCCATCCGGACAGAAGAAGAGAAAAAGAAATGAACGCACAGCAGATGACTGTGTATGATCCGGTTCTTGCCGGAAAGCAACAAGCCGGGCAACATGATGCCGGTAGAAAAAGCCAAGGGGCAGAACGAGGCTATGCCAGAGGCGGCTATGCCGGAAACAATCATGCCGGTAGATACGAAACCGGGCAAAATTATCGAGCTGCAAGGGCAGCGTATGATGAGGAGGAAATAGATCCCCCGAGGTACCGGCAGGCAAGGGCCGCGGTACCGGAGTGTTATGATGAAGCTGATTCTGCAAGACCGGCAGCTTTCCGGAACCCATTGGGAGAACGCCTGGGAGAGAGATACTTACCGGAACGGGATGCGAGGCACCGTCTGGATAGAGTGTACTTGTCAGAAATGATCGAGGAGGAAGGTCCCCCAGGCCCAAAGTGCTTTGGCCCGAGGATCATGAAAGAAAAACCACCAGTTCGCAACTTTATGTTGCCCCGTGACACAAAAACATACGATGGCACCGCGAAGCCGGAAGACTGGCTCGCGGATTACGTGACCGCGGTATACGTCGCAGGCGGTGGAGGAACTGTAGCAGGAGGAGGAAATCGGCGTTGGGCCGTGAGGATCATACCATCGTTTTTGGTTGGACCGGCAAGAATCTGGCTAAACAACTTGCCGGCAGGAAGCATAAATGGTTGGCTGGATTTTGAGGAGGCTTTTGTGAGCAATTTCAGCAGCACCTATCAAAGGCCAAACAGGCCGCAGCAACTCGCTCTGTGCATACAGCGCGCGAACGAAACAGACCGGGATTATCTGGCCCGGTGGAACACTACAAGGAACTCCTGTGAAGGGGTAATCGAGGCACAGGCCATTGCTTGGTTTAGCAGTGGGTGCAGAAGAGGTTCACCGTTGTGGCAAAAGCTGCATCGGAACATGCCAACAACATTGGCAGAGATGATACGTGTGGCGGATAGCTATGCGTTGGGAGACCCAATGCAGCCGGCAGTGCAACCTGAGCCGGAACAGCTGCGCCAAGAGCAACACCGGGATAACCGGAATAACAAAAGAAGAGAAGATTTTCCGGATCGAAGGTACGGTCCGCAGCAAGTTGCTGCTGTGCAGGAAAACTCTGAGGCCAGTGGCAGTCAGAGGCAAAGAACCGGATCGCAGCCGTGGGCGGGTCCTAAGAAGCAATGGGTGGAAAAGAAACCCTGGGTCCAGAAAAGAAACTGGCAAGAACCCGCAAAATACACCATGGAAGCTGCCATGGACCAACCATGCCGGTGGCACACACCAAATCCGGCACACCCGTCAAACCACCTGACGAAGGATTGTACCTGGACCAAGTACTTGATGCAAAAGGGAACGGTAAAGGATGCACAACCACCACAAGACATGCCGCGGCAACAACAGCTACCGCCACCACCGCCACTTACCGGGGCAAACGCCTTACCGGTGCAGCCAAACCGGCAGCAGTACCAGCAAGTTAACCGGGTGGAGCAAGATGATGATCAACCACCTCCGTCGGCACCTTTAGGCCGGAATGTTTACGAGGGTCCGCATATGTGCTGTGTTGTCTTTGTTACTGAGCCAACAGATAGGCAAAGTGTGCACCGCCGCTCCATGGAGGTCAATGCTGTGATGCCGGCAGTCCCCAAGTACATGCAGTGGTCAGATCAGGAAATCACCTGGTCATTTAAGGATCACCCTAAGATCATGCCGAATCCGGGTGGATACGCTCTTGTTGTGGACCCAATCATGAAAGGGCCACAAACTCGAGTAAAGTTCAGCAAGGTGCTGATAGATAACGGCAGCAGCATAAACATCATGTACAAACATACCATGCATACGCTGGGCATAACAGAAAACATGCTTCAGCCAACGCGTACAACGTTCCACGGAATCGTTCCGGGCTTGTCCTGTGCCCCGATAGGAAAAGTTCGGGTGGACGTAGCATTCGGAGGACGTGATAATTGCCGGGTTGAAAATGTTGAGTTTGAGGTGGTGGATCTAGACAGTCCTTACCATGCGTTGTTGGGAAGACCAGCACTGGCAGCTTTCATGGCTACCACTCATACGGCCTACCTCAAAATGAAGATGCCGGCACCTCGTGGACCCTTAACTGTGGTGGGAAACTATAAAGTCTCACTGGAAACTGCATCTGCCGGATCAAACCTAGCGGAATCGCTGGTGATCGCGGAGGAAAAGAAAAGGATGCAAACAGCGGTTGCGCTGGCTCGGTCTTCACAGTTGAGCTTAGCGGCAATGAGTGGAAGCTTGGGCTCACCGGCATTCAAGCCGACGAATGAAACAAAGGACATTGTGCTGGATCCGGCTTACCCAGAGCGCACCGTTCGCATCGGTGCCGGACTCGATCAAGCATAGGAAAGCGCGCTCGTCAGCTTCCTCCGTGAGAATCGGAATATTTTTGCCTGGTCAACTGATGACTTGGTAGGTGTTCCGAGGGAGCTGGCTGAGCACTCCTTGAATGTCCGGAAAGACGCCAAGCCGGTCCGGCAACCCTTGCGCCGGTTTGCTGAAGATAGGAGGAAGATTATTGGAGAAGAGGTAACCAAACTGCTTGTTGCCGGATTCATTGTGGAGGTCACGCACACAGAATGGCTGGCCAATCCGGTAATGGTCGAAAAGAAGAAAGATGAGAACCTGGAGGCTAAAGCTCCGAAGGTGTGGCGAATGTGCATCGACTACACCAACCTAAACAAGGCTTGCCCAAGAGACCCTTTTCCTTTGCCACGGATCGATCAAGTGATTGATTCAACTGCTGGGTGTGAGTTGTTGTCCTTCCTGGATGCGTATTCCGGTTTCCACCAAATCCCCTTGAAAAAGGAAGATCAAATAAAAACTGCGTTCATTACCCCGCACGGGGCTTATTGCTATGTTACTATGCCTTTTTGTTTGCGCAACGCTGGTGCAACGTACCAGCGCTGTATGCAAAAATGCTTGTTTGATCAAGTCGGAAAGAATGTGCAAGTCTATGTAGACGACATTGTGATAAAAACTAAGGTAAAGAACACCTTAATCGATGACATCCGGCAAACATTCGATAACCTAAGACGGTTCCGGATGAAACTTAATCCGGCAAAATGCACCTTCGGTGTCCCTGCCGGCAAGCTGCTCGGTTTCCTGGTATCAAGCCGGGGCATAGAAATCAATCCGGTAAAAATCCGGGCAATAGAAAGAATGATTGTCCCTCGGGAGCTAAAAGATGTGCAGAAGTTTACCGGAAGCTTGGCATCGCTAAGCCGGTTCGTGAGCAGGTTAGGAGAGAAAGCTCTGCCACTCTATGCTCTGATGAAAAAATCCGACAAGTTTGTCTAGACCCCTCAGGCAGACGCAGCGTTTAAAGAACTGAAAGCAATGCTGGCCACAGCACCCATACTAGCTTCACCTCTAGAAAGAGAGCCTATGCTATTATACATAGCGGCAACAAACCGGGTTGTGAGCGTAGTAGTTGTGGTTGAAAGAGAAGAGGAAGGAAAAACCATCCAGAGGCCGGTATACTACCTGAGCGAGGTGCTCTCCCTCTCAAAACAAAACTACCCTCATTTCCAGAAGATGACTTATGGCGTGTACATGGCCGCCACAAAACTCAAGCACTACTTTGAAGAGCATCCTATGAAGGTGGTGAGTGAAGCACCAATCTCCGATATCATGTGCAACAAGGACGCTAGCGGAAGGATTGCAAAATGGGCAATCCAGATATCACCATATGTACCAGCATACGAAAGAAGGGATGCCATAAAATCACAGGCTTTGGCTGATTTCCTCGTTGATTGGGCGGAGATGCAATACAAACCGCCAGATCAGAGGATAGAATACTGGAAAATGCACTTTGATGGATCCAAACTCAAAGAAGGTCTAGGTGCCGGTGTGGTGCTCACCTCACCAAAAGGAGATCACCTCCGGTACGTTTTGCAAGTACATTTCAGGGCATCGAATAATGTCGCTGAATACGAAGCTTTGATCCATGGGCTTAAGGTCGCAAAAGAAATCGGTGCGCACCAGATCATTTGCTACGGAGATTCAGATCTTGTGGTACAGCAGTGTTCCGGGGATTGGGATGCAAAAGATGCCAACATGGCCTCATACCGGTTTCACGTGCAAAAGATTGCCGGATTCTTCGAAGGGTGTGAGTTTCACCATGTGCCGCGCGCTGAAAATGAAGCCGCGGATGCTTTGTCCAAGCTGGGCTCATCCAGGCAAGAAATTCCTCCCGGAGTAGCTCTAGCTCACTTAAGAGCACCATCGATCAAACCAAGCCCGGAATCGGAATCAATTTTTGTACCGGAATCGCATGTAGTACCCATGGATATTGATGAAGGAAACCCGGGGACTGCACCGGTAAACTCGGGGACTGCTCCGGCAAGCTCGGGGACTGTTGTACCCATACCGGAAGAAATGATGCTGGTAGATAGCATGGAGATAGATGCACCGGTGTTTTTGGTTCGAGAGACACCGTCGTGGGTGAAACCTATTAAGGAATTCCTGATCAACGGCACCTTGCCGGATGACGAAAATGAGTCAAGGAGAATACAAAGAAGGTCCAAAGCATATACATTCATCAATGGTGAGGTGTACAAGAGAAGCGTTACCGGTGTCCTTCAAAGATGTGTGGAACCGGAAGAAGGGAAAGAAATGCTTGAGGAAATTCACCAAGGAGAATGTGGGCATCATGCTTCATCAAGGGCGCTGGTAGCAAAAGTATTCCGGCATGGGTTTTATTGGCCCACTGCTTTGGAAAATGCTGAGGATTTGGTAAGAAAATGCAACGGGTGCCAGAGGTACGCCAAGCAAAATCATACCCCAGCGTCCGGTTTAAAAACAATACCGTTAACATGGCCGTTTGCCGTTTGGTGCCTCGATATGGTTGGCCCATTCAAAACTGCAAGGAGCAGCATGACTCACATCTTGGTAATGGTGGATAAATTCACCAAATGGCTAGAAGTGAAACCTATCGCAAAATGTGATGGGCGCACAGCGGTGAAGTTCTTGAAAGATGTCATTTTGCGGTATGGATACCCGCACAGGATCATCACTGACAATGGAACCAACTTTGCTCAAGGTGAGTTCAAAAGGTTCTGTGAGGACAACAACATCCGGCTGGATTTGTGCTCAGTGGCACACCCACAAGGCAATGGCCAAGTGGAAAGAATGAATGCTTTGGTACTTTCCGGTATCAAACCAAGACTCATTGATGCTGTGGAAAAGTCACCGGGATGTTGGCTCGATGAGCTACCATCAGTACTGTGGAGTATAAGAACAACTCCGAACCGGTCTACCGGATACACTCCGTTCTTCATGGTTTATGGAGCAGAAGCAGTCATACCAACTGACATCATTCATGATTCACCAAGGGTACAGCTCTATACTGAGCAAGAGGTCAAAGAGGCCAGAGAAAATGATGTTGACTTACTAGAAGAAGCAAGAGAGCTAGCTTTGGCAAGAACAGCCATTTACCAGCAAAACCTCAGACGCTATCATAGCCGGAAGGTTAACCCGAGAGTTTTTCGGGAAGGAGATCTGGTGCTACGCCCAGTGCAGCGCACTGAAGGCCGGCATAAGCTCTTACCACCATGGGAAGGTCCCTTCATTGTAAGCAAGGTGCTTCACAATGATGCATACTACTTGATTGATGCACAAGAGTGGAAAAAAGGAAAGGCGGACAGGTCCGGAGAGGAGAGCAAGCGTCCATGGAACGTAGCTCTGTTGCGTCCTTTCTACTCTTGAAGTTGTGTTGTAAGAAGTTCCTTTTTGTACCTTACATGCTATGAATAAAAGATGTCGGAACCTTGAATGAATCTCGGGGACTACCCCAACTTAAGTTGCATGTAACTTGTTTATTTTTTCAGTTTACCGGTTGCTTATTGAATGTTTTTTCTTTCCGGTTTAGTAGTGTGCTAAATCCTACCGGAGTCTTCGACTTTGCTGCTGTCCGAAACCCGGCTTCATGGCAAGCAAGATAAACCGGTAGGAGATAAGCACATGAACTGCGAAGAGGGAGAGCAGGAAAGAACAATCCGGAAAATTTAACTAACCCCGGTTAAACCGGTTTTTTGCGAAATTTCTAAGTTATTTCTAAGTTCAAGAAAATGCTTATTTGGTGAAAGAACCTTGTGCTCATACGCCAAAGAACGCCCAGAGAAGGCAGGCAGAGCCAAGGCAAAAGAACCAAGTGTGCATCGAATTGAATGCGGAAGCAATTTGGAAATCTTTGCAGTGCAGGATAAAGGCAAATCCAGAAGCAAGTATGCTAAGGCAAACATAAGATAATTAACTACCGGTATAACTTACCGGCATAAACTGTTGTGCAACAACCAAAAGGAAACTTAGAGTTTTACATCATAAACCCCGGCATACCTGGGTAGAATTTAACGAGCATTGTTTTGAGACAAACAGGACCAACAGACATATTACAGGCAAACATTCAGTAGAAGATCATCAGGCAGCAGGGGCTTCCGGAGGAGCGTCGCCAGCACCAGCATCGTCCAGAGGCTCCTCCTCGGCTTCATCCTCCTCCTCATCAAGATAATCTTTGACGTCAGGAGGGGGAGGGATGAAGGTGCGCATGTCGGCGTACTCCGCGATGTGGTACGCACGATCCTACCGCTTGGCGGTGAGAATCGGGTCCAGATCGGTTTCCGCGCCTTCACGCACTCCGGTAAGGGCGTCCAGGTTCAGCTCCGGGTACCAGGAGCAAGCGACGCGGAGGGCAGAATCTGCTCCAGCGCGGGCAGCAGAGCACTGCCACTCGCGGATCCTCTTGCCGGCGCCCTTGAGACGATCGCTGATGAGGGAGAAAGTGTCCGGCACCTCCTCGCCAGGCCACAGAGTCCTGAAGAGCTGGGTAGCTACATCAGGAATGTCAGATAAGTTGCGATCTATGGCGCGCATGTGAGACACCCGCACGTTTAGCGCGACCAAATGGTCATAGGGAGTCCATGGCACGGCAAGATTCGCTTGGCCTTGGGTAGTGCGGCGCTCGTCAACTTTCTTGACAGCATACTTCTACGAGTGCGGAAAGAGGCCTGTGCAAAGAAAGAAAAAGGCTAAGGAAAGGAATCCGGAAGAAAAAGCAACCGGAAGGAAAGATGCAACCGGAAGGAAAGATAGCGAGAAGAAAATGAGGTCGGAAGAAAAAAGGCTCGTATGCAGTAGTCAAAGAATGCAAAAGGAAAGGACTTACGGTAGGAAAGGGTATCAGTTTGCAGGATCAGCCGGTTGCACTCCTTATGCTCCTCCTCCAGCCACGCAGCTTTCTCCTCGGCACCCTTCCGGGCCTTGGCCAGCTCCTCCAGCTCAGCTCGCAATACCACAGTGGCATTGCTGGCATCTTCCAGTGCCTCGTCCATCTTGGCCGCTGCATCAGCTTCAGCGGCTTTGAGGGCCTTGGCGTGATCAAGCCCCAGCTGGATGAGCTGGGACTTGAGCTCCTGGTAGCTGGTTTTCTGGGCGCTCAGCTCTTCCTGATGCCGCCGGATGAGCTGGTCCTTCTCCCCTGCAACCCGGAAAAG
The DNA here is from genome assembly GCF_019359855.2 of Lolium perenne. Taxonomy (NCBI): domain Eukaryota; kingdom Viridiplantae; phylum Streptophyta; class Magnoliopsida; order Poales; family Poaceae; genus Lolium; species Lolium perenne. The sequence continues at coordinate 51,005,837 of NC_067244.2, forward strand.
AAGATGTTAACAAGATTGTGCTGGTAAAGATGAAAACGAAACCAAATTAACAGGAGAAAAGAGAAAGTTGTACGTTGGGCGGCGGCGAGATGCTCCTTGAGAGCCTCGATGGAAGCTTCCGGGATCACTATTAAGCAAAGATTATAAATGTTAGGAGGAAAAAAGGTTTCCGGTAAGAAGATGCCGGTGGTACAGAAACTTACCTTGGCACTTATCATGTGCCTCAGCGAGGTCCCGATGCTCCCATAGAAGCTCCTCAAAGAGGACCTTCCGAGCATCAGCCGTGAGCTGTTCAAGAAAAAGAGATTAGCTAAGTTTTGCGCTAAGAACAAGGTTCTTAACCCGAAACTCGGGGACTGGCAGTGCCGGTTTCGAGCGTTTCCAAGCTAAGTTTTGCGCTAAGAACAAGGTTCTTAACCCGAAACTCGGGGACTGGCAGTGCCGGTTTCGAGCGTTTCTAAGTTAAGCTTTGCGCTAAGAACAGAGTTTTTAACCCGAAACTCGGGGACTGGCAGTGCCGGTTTCACGATAAGTTTTTGAGTTTAAGCTTTGTGCTAAAAGCTGCGTTTTCACCACAAAACTCGGGGACTGGGAAGATAGATAAGAGAGAAACCGGCATGAAACTGAAGAAAAGATAGAAAAAAATCCGGAAGTAACGGAACCGGCAAAAATTGAAAGGAGTGCTGGAAACTTACCCTAAGGTTGTTCGTGGAATCAAACCACGCGTTGTCAAGCTCTTTCACGGCTCGGCGGAGCCGCATGAAATGCTCCTCGGAGCATCGGTCCCCAGCAGGGTCTGGCAGCGGCTGCCTGTCCTTGCCCACGCCGTGGGTCGCCCGGGTCACATCCGCGGCGTTCCATTGCTGGGCATAGGGCAGCAGATGCCCCAACTCTCGGCCCCCGTGCTGGAACTCAGTAATACGGCCAAGGAGGCCGGTGGCCTTCGCGGCGGTATCCTTGGCGGCCTTGGCGACGTGCAGCACCAGGGGCTACTGGCCGCCGGAAGGGGCGCTGGAGGCCGTCGCCTTCCCCTTGATCAACTTGGAGGTCTTGGGCGGCGGCGCAGTTGGAGCAGCCCTGGAGGGCTTGGCGCGAGGAGCATCTGGCGGTGGCATGAGGATGGTTCGTGGAGAAGGGGGAGCGCTGGGCGCGTCACCCGGGTTAGAACTTTCCGGCGCGGAAGTTTCCGGCGCGGAAGTTGTCTTCTTTTCGACGACGGGAGGAGCCGGAGGCTCCGCCCGCCCGGCAGCTTCTTCCTCGGCACCGATGTTGCTGGCGCCGGAGTCTTGGTTCTCTGGGAGAGAGGAAGGATCCTCCTCCGTGCGGTGATCTGATGATGAAGGGGCCGCACGCCCCGAACTTGTTGTGCCCCCCGAAAGGGAGGCAGAGGTGTTGCCGGCACCAGATGGTGCCGGGCTTGAATGAGGAGGAGGGGTTGAAGTCCTTGCGGAACCTTCAGAGCCCGGTGGCCTTGAGCCAAGCTTGAGCGCGGGGCTGAGCAAAAGAAAGAAAGATAGTTGGAAAAAAGCAACCGGAAAAAGAACTTGGCAAAAAGAGGCAAGCAAGAAAATGAAAAACTTACCCGGAGGCAGTCGGCATCTGCTTGCGCCCGTAGCGGCGCACGCCCACTTCCTTCTCCCCCAAGGGCTCAGTCCGGAAGCGCTTGGAGGGAGGGCCCTGGCTGGAACCGGCATCAGATGCCGGCAGCTTGTTCTTCTGGCCCTGGGCCATGAGTTTGTCCACAAACTCATGGCCGGCCTCAGCGCGCAGGGGCGGCGCGTGCTCGTGGATCTATAAGTAAAACATAGCTAAGGAAAAATTTGCAAGAAGGCGATAAGAGGCAAGTATAAGAAACCGGAAAAGAAAATACCTCGAGCATAGTCAAGTCATCGGAGGACCCGGTTGGTTTCGGTGGAGACCGGCCAAGGCGCGCTGCCGGAGTCTTGCCCATCTTCAGATCCTTCCAAAAGATGTAGGGATCTGGGTCGAAGGAGTCAAGGGCGCGCTTCACGCAGATCCCGCGTCGCTCTGCTTGGATGAGGGGGAAGCGGTCCTTGGCCTGAAACACGAAAAAAGAAGGTTAACAAAGGCAGAAAGTTACCGGCAAAAACTACCCCAATTGCGTAATCTCTTACTTCTTGGGTCGGAGGATTAGTAGTGCTGAGGGGAAGCAGGCCCCATTCCCATTCAAACGGCATAGCAGTTTGGCAAATCTGCTTAGCCTTGCGAACAACATCCTTCTTGCTAAGGGGACGGCCTGTGATCTTGGTAGGATCGCCAGCGCCGTACATCTCGCTCATCCTATGCACACGGCGCTTCAGAGGAAGCACCCGGCGCGAAATAAAGGTGCGGATGATATCATCCGAGCAGATGTTGGTCTCCTTCTTCAAAGAGGCCAAGAAGCGTACCACCCGGTTGGTTTCGGCGTGATCCGTCTTCGGGTTGTAGCTCCAGTTGGTTCTACTAGGAGGCCCCGCTTGGAACGGAGGAAGATCAATAAGATTGGCGCGGCCATTGTTCTTGACATAGAAAAAGGTTCCTTGCCAGGCGCGGCAGGACTCGAGGCCGGCAAACTTAAGAAAAGTGCTCCCTTGGCGGGAGCCAACGATGCAAGATCCGCACTCCACAGGCGGCTTGGGCTTAGGGATTTCCTTGCCCTGGACAGAATTGATCCGCAGACAAAAGAAGCGGGCAAACGTCTCACGAGTGGGACGAATGCCGATGTAGGCCTCCATGAAGGTGGCATAGCAAGAAAGGTAGAAGATGGCATTGCCAGGAAGGTGGTGAGGTTGGAGTTTATAGAAATCTAAGAACTCCCGGAAAAAAGGAGAGGCAGGAAGGCCGAAGCCACGCTCAAAATGAGCAAGGAAAACAACATGTTCACCGGGCTCAGGGTCCGGTTCGATTTCGTCACCGGGAATCCGGCAGGTTACTCCTTCCGGAATCCTGCGGGAGCGGTACAACCAATCGATCTCATATTCAGTGACATTGGAGCCCATCCAGGCTCCGCGGGTGATTGGGGAAGGCTCCGCGCCGGATGATTGGCTGGAGCTACTAGATGCTTCGCCAGAGCTACTCGCTTCAAGGTGGCTACCGGATGCTTGGCTAAAGCTACCGGATTCTAGATGGCCACCGGACTCTTGGTGGCTACCGGATTCCTGCTGGTTGCCGGAATTGGTGTCCATCGGATCTGAAGCCGTGGATCCGCCGGGAGATTGTCTACGACGCTTAACGGAAGGGGAAGAAGAAGATGCGGAGGAAGATTCCTCGTCAGACATTGGATGGGTAGGCGAAAAAACAGAAATCCCACACTTGAACCCCGCGTGAAGATCTACGAGTAAGAAGAAAACCAAAGAAAAAGAGGAAATAAGAACACCGTAGACCCAAGATCTAAAAAGCAAGCAGATGGCGAGCAAAGTAAGATTGGTACCAACCTTGAGCGGCGCAGTCGCTGAGGAAGGTGTTCGCCGGTGGTGGAGCGGACCTACGGTCGCCACGAGCACCGTCGACGGTGACGCGAAGAAGGTCACGAAGAGGCGAGAATGCAGCGGGCGCGACGAAGGTGCTGCAGAGGATTCCCGCACGACGAGGTCCGGCGGAAGCACGGCGTGAGTTCGCCGGGCGACGGAGCTTGAGCAAGTGACGGCGGACGGAGAGCGGCGAAGGCGCAGAGGCAAGGAGCACTGTGCGCGAAGGTTGGGGAATGCGAAGAAGAGGAAGAAGAAGGGGCAGTTGTGCTTATAAAGAAGAGAGGAGGTGGGCCGAAAACCGCTGGGCCGCGGCGGTTCGCCTCGCGGGCCGCGGCGGTTCACACCACGGGCCGCCACGTGGCGAGGAGGTACACGCGAGAAAATGGAAGCCACACGGAGGCACACACGGGATCCAAAACGGCTTGTGGGATCCGCAGCGGTGCATTTAATGAGCGTGCGGGAGTCGAAGCGAAGTGACAACTGACACTGGCGCGACAGTTAACAGTGCGCATATCACTGACAGGCGCGGGGCCCAAAATATTCTCGACTTCGCCGAGGAGAGAGTAAATGCGAATGATACCGGAGAAGAGAGATGCCGGAAGATGCCTTGCAAAGAAAGAAAAGACAGAAAAGGGCAAAGATGCCGGATCCAAGCTCAGGCCGAAGAGATTAAATCAGTATCCTAAAAAGATGAAAACCTGGCATGGTCTGTAGGATAGAATCCTCCAGACTATACCAGCTTCGGGGACTAATGTTGGGGGGATAACCCCCGGTATGCCAAAGGCATGCCAAACCGGATGGTTTGGGCCGTCGAGATACCGGTTTAATGTTCTTACCGGAAACAAAGGTAGGAGTTTGGGCTAAGTGAAGCTAAGCCGGCATCCCCAAGGGGGTATGCCGGAACCCGGTAAAGAAGATACCGGACTGAAGGGCCTGTCGGCAGGACTGGTCAAAGATTCTCTTCAGAGCAAGGAGACAAGGATGAGCTAAGCAAAGTGGCTTTAATCAGAGCCCTGGCGCCAAAGAGAGAGATGACGCTGAAAGAAGCCGGAGGACGTCAACGTTCCTGATTAAAGAGGACCCCGGCGTCATCAATGATTAAAGTAGCTTTGTAAAGTAGTTTGTCCAGTCAAAGATGCCATTAGGGTTTCTTGTTCTGTAAGCCACCCTCTCCCCTATATAAGGAGAGGGGGTATTGCCTCTTACAGGCGCGAGACCACAGAAGGAATTAGACGATAGAACTTGTAACCATGTTGAAATCAATGAAGCTAGCGATCTAGTGAAGAGTTCTTCCTCTTGTCTCTCTTCTTGTATACCGGACTTTGGTTGTGTTCTTGAGGAAAGCATCTGGAAGTTCATCCCATCTAGTCGCAAACCCTCCCCCGAATCCTCTAGCGTCCATTCGGCCCCAATCTAAGCCATCCTATGGCATCTGCTCGTTCACCACGACGACACCACAACTCCTACTAGTACCATCAAACAGGTGGCTCGAGATGATCCGAAAAAGGCATGGCGGCGGTGGTGCAGGGGCTGCTGGTGTAGGCGGGGTCGCCAGAGAAGATGGAGATGAAGAAGACGGAGAAGCAGGCAAAAAAAACAATTTGAATTGAAATCAATAATACGAGTACTACGGGCGTGCCTTCTCTCTCTGGTCTCTGCTGCACTACTGCACCTGTCGTGAAGGCGTGTGACCCGAGAAGAAGCTAATGTACTGTATACTGTCCTTGCACGCCGTGGAGCTGTATTTTGTCTCATCAAATCAGCTCTGGACAGTTTCAGCAGAGAAAAGATCCTTTGCCATCATCATGATATATTACCACGGGCCCACGGCAGTGCACATTCATCTTGTACTACCATATGCTGTACTGCTCTATATGTTGCACAAACCACCACTTGGACATTTTTTTTGCAGTTTCCACCATGTGGTGGTCTAATATGTTGCAAATTTCACCACTTGGTTATCTAATCAGCTAGTTAGTCATGTTGATAGCAAAATCGACAAGTGGGTTCAACATGTCAATGCTCCAATTAATGTTTTAGAAAAAATAATTTTTTCAAAATTCATACTTCTTTTATTTAGCTATTTAAAAAAGCTTATTCATTTATTTCAACAAATATTGTGCGGTCTTGAATTTTTTTCAAACAAATATTATGGCATCGGGTTCGGGACTCCTGAAAAGGACTGGCCGTGGTACGGGAACCCGAAATGATGCCCACAACATGGTCGAAAGTGGCAAGGAACCCGTCGAGGTGGATGAACTCGGAAAACCTTGGTAGAGGTAGGGATCTTGAGGAGGCCATTAGGGTTAGCCTACCCCCCAATAAGCGTATGAACGAAAAAAATTCACATAAGTAGTAGCTATTATTAAAATTTCACAAATATTACGCGCTTTTGAATATTTCAAAAGTATTGTGGCGTCACGCTGGCCTTGCCCGAATTTTACCTTTCAGGCTGGATGTCACGAGCATGATCACTCAACCAACCGGGTCCAAACATATATATACAATTGGCCTCCTCGAGCCTACACCGACCAGATTGTCGCTGAAACTGGATCATATAGTTTCTATTGGATTGATGTCCTAAGGAAATATTCCAACAACGGAAGTTGTTTGTTCGTTGTATTATATTCCTTTGGAATCTTGTTGGGCTTGTTTGGTTCGAAGAAAATTCATAGAAATTTTGTGGGATTCAAATCTCAGTGGCTCCTTTGATTCTTGAATACATGATAATTCATACTAATTCACGTGTTTTTTGTGTAGCACTACAACCAAAGAACATGCAATTCAAATTTGTGTGATTTCTCTCATATAGGATTAATTCAACATGCAATCATATTCAATTCCTACATTATTTCTATTTTAACATTTTGTACACATCATGCATGCGACCCAAACAATACGTACATGGTGGGGGGGTTGTTTCGTTGCAAAAGCAGTTGGTCACACCACAAACAAACATGCAACAATTAATCTAAATTCACGCGGTTTCCCCGCGATGCAACCAAATAATATTCGATGAAACTAAGCATGGCATAAACATATACAATACACAACATACATTTTGGCTGCTTTGATTATTCGCAAGATTTTCAAAGTGCGGGAATATGAAAATTGTATGATTAGAGAGTGATGATCATCTCCAAATATATAGGATTGAGAAACAACGGTATTTGGATCCAATAACATTTGATTGCGTGTGAAAACCAAAAGAAATAGTAGTAGTAACATACGGTTACACAATGAAGGATTTTTTGTTTTTGTATAAAAATGTATTGTCAATGAATTCTGAAAATTACAATCCTATGAATTAAACAATCAGAAATCGTGTCAGACTAATTCCTACGTTTCGAGATTCTAGTACGGAGTATGATTTCTTTGAAGGGGCGCAGAGGGACGTGGGTAGCAATGTCTAGTCCCTGTCTTGTCTGTATACACTGTACTTACGTCAGACTAGTGTTGCTCATGAAGTCTTAATCTGACGTACTCTGAAGCTAGATGCATCACCGTTTCCAGTCTCTGTCCTTGTTTTTTCGATCGGCAAAATAGACAGAAATAACCCAAAGTCGAAAAGATTGGGAAAAACAAACTTTCGACATACTAGCAAGATTGGGTTATTTTTGTCCAAATTCTCGTTTTTTTCTCTTGGCTTCCCTACCCTTGAATCCATGTCACTTACGTGTGTTGCCCATGCATGCGTCATGTCCCACACTTCAGTGAGCACAAGTGACGTGCTGTACGTACGCAAACTCCCAGCGATCTTCTTTGTCAAGAGAAGACGCATCAAGATTCAAGACCCGATCGCATTTCTTGCTTTCGGCACTGGGGTCCTCCATGTAAAAGTTAGGGATTTAGATGTAATTTCATATTTATTTTGTGTGCTGTTGTAAACTGTTGATTTTTTATGTCCATTTCAATCTTGGTCAAATCCTAGGTTTGACCTAGATTTAAACAAGTTTAAAACATGAAAATGAAAAAGTAAGCCTGGATCCTCCTTAGTCAATCCAAAATGACGCTTTTGGGAGGTTTTTGAAATTTCCATGTTTGAAACCCAAAACCACTTCTTTTCATGCTAGACTTCATAAGACATAGTTTAGGGATAGGGGTAGATACATGATTTGTCTGGTTTCAGTATGTCTAGAGCTTGTTTATCCACTTGAATGCTTACTATATGACATAAGAAGACTATGTGCTATGGTTTTTCATTTATCTAATTTTTTTGAATTTTATGCCCATTTGAATCTTGGTCAAATCCCAGGTTTGACCAGGTTTTAAACATGTTTAAAACTTGAAAATGAAAAGGTGTAAGCATGGATCCTTTGTAGTCACTCTAAAATGAAGCTTTTGGGAGGTTCTCGAAATTTCCATGCATGCTTGAAACTCAAAACCACTTTTCTTCATGCTTGACTTCATAAGACAGAGTTTAATTAGGGTTAGGGGTAGATACACGATTTTTCTGGTTTGAATATGTCTAGACCTTGTTTATCAACTTGAATGTTTACTATATGACATAATTAAGAAGGCTATGTACGTGCTTTGGTTTTTCATTCTTTAGATTTTTGTCTGAATTTTTATGCCCATTTGAATCTTGGTCAAATCCTAGGTTTGACCAAGATTTAAATAAGTTTAAAACATGAAAATGAAAAGATAAGCATCGATCCTTCTTACTCGCTCTAAAATGAAGCTTTTGGTAGGTTTTTGAAATTTCCATGTTTGAAACCCAAAACCACTTCTCTTCATGCTTGACTTCATAAGACGAAGTTTAGGGTCGATAGGGGGTAGATACATGATTTGTCTGGTTTGAATATGTCTAGACCTTGTTTATGAACTTGAATGCTTACTATATGACATAAGAAGACTATGTGCTTTGGTTTTTTTTATTTTTTTATTTTATGCCCATTTTAATATTGGTCAAATCCAAGGTTTGACCAAGATTTAAACAAGTTTAAAACATGAAAATGAAAAGGTAAGCCTGGATCCTTCTTAGTCACTCTAAAATGAAGCTTTTGGGAGGTTTTTGAAATTTCCATGTTTGAAACCAAAAACCACTTCTCTTCATGCTTGACTTCATAAGACAGAGTTTAGGGTTAGGGGTAGATACATGATTTGTCTTATTTGAATATGTATAGACCTTGTTTGTCAACTTTTGAATGCTTACTATATATATATGTGACATAAGAACACTATGTGCTTTTGTTTTTCATTTTTCTGATTTTTTTAATTTTATGCCCATTTAAATCTTGGTCAAATCCTAGTTTGACAATGATTTAAACAAGTTTAAAATATGAAAATGAAAAGGTAAGCATTGATCCTTCTTAGTCACTCTAAAATGAAGCTTTTGGTAGGTTTTTGAAATTTCCATATTTGAAACCCAAAACCACTTCTCTTCATGCTTGACTACATAAGACAAAGTTTAGGGTTAGGGAGTAGATACATGATTTTTCTTGTTTGAATATGTCTAGACCTTGTTTATCAACTTTAATGCTACTATATGACATAAGAAAACTATGTGCTTTGGTTTTTCATTTTTCTGATATTTTTTGGAATTTTGATGCACATTTGAATCTTGGTCAAATCCTAGGTTTGACCAATATTTAAAGAAGTATATATAGAACATGAAAATGAAAAGGGAAGCATGTATCCTTCTTAATTAGTCACCCTAAAATGAAGTTTTTGGGAGGTTTTTTAAATTTCCATGTTTGAAACCTAAAACCACTTATCTTCATGCTTGACTTCGTCATAAGATAGAGTTTAGGGGTTAGGGGGTAGATACATGATTTGTCTAGCTAGTTTGAATATGTCTAGACCTTGTTTATCAACTTTAATGCTTACTATATGACATATAAGAAGACTATGTGCGCTTTGGTTTTTCATTTTTCGGTTTTTTTATTTTATGCCCATTTGAATCTTGGTCGATTTAAACAAGTTTAAAACATGGAAATGAAAAGGTAAGCATCGATCCTTCTTAGTCGCTCTAAAATGAAGCTGAATTTTGGGAGGTTTTTGAAATTTCCATGTTTGAAACCCAAAACCACTTCTCTTCATGCTTGACTTCATAAGACGAAGTTTAGAGTCGATAGGGGGTAGATACATGATTTGTCTTGTTTGAATATGTCTAGACCTTGTTTATCAACTTGAATGCTTACTATATGACATAAGAGGACTATGTGCATTGGTATTTCATTTTTTGATTTTTATGCCCATTTGAGAATCTTGGTAAAATCCTAGGTTTGTTGAGCAAGATTTAAACAAGTTTAACATGTGAAAATGATAAGGTAATTAAGTCTGGATCTTTCTCTTAGTAACTCTAAAATGAAGCTTTTGGGAGGTTCTTGAATTTACCATGTTTGAAACCCAAAACCACCGTACTTCTTTTCATGCTTGACTTCATAAGACAGAGTTTAGGGTTAGGGGTAGATACATGATTTTTCTGGTTTGAATATGTCTAGACCATGTTTATCAATTTGAATGCTTACTATATGACATAAGAAGGCTATGTGCTTTGGTTTTTCATTCTTTCGATTTTTTTCTGAATTTTTATGCCCATTTGAATCTTGGTTAAATCCTAGGTTCGACCAAGATTTAAACAAGTTTAAAACATGACAATGAAAAGGTAATTAATCATGGATCCTTCTTAATTAACCAGCCAGTCTAATTAAAATGAAGCTTTTTGGGAGGTTTTTGAAATTTCCATGTTTGAAACCCAAAACCACACTTCTCTGCTTCATGCTTGACTTCATATATAATTAAGACAAAGTTTAGGGTTAGGGGGTACATGATTTGTCTGGTTTGAATATGTCTAGACCTTGTTTATGAACTTTTGAATGCTTACTATATGACATAAGAAGACTATGTGCTTTGGTTTTTTATTTTATTTATTTTTTTATTTTATGCCCATTTGAATATTGGTCAAATCCTAGGTTTGACCAAGATTTAAACAAGTTTAAAACATGAAAATGAAAAGGTAAGCCTGGATCCTTCTTAACTAGTCACTCTAAAATGAAGCTTTAATTTTGGGAGGTTTTTGAAATTTCCATGTTTGAAACCAAAAACCACTTCTCTTCATGCTTGACTTCATAAGACAGAGTTTATGGTTTTAGAGGGGTAGATACATGATTTGTCTTATTTGAATATGTCTAGCTAGACCTTGTTTATCAACTTTTGAATGCTTACTATATATATGTATGTGACATAAGAAAACTATGTGCTTTGGTTTTTCATTTTTCTGATTTTTTTTGGAATTTTGATGCACATTTGAATCTTGGTCAAATCCTAGGTTTGACCAAGATTTAAACAAGTATAGAACATGAAAATGAAAAGGGAAGCCTGTATCCTTCTTAGTCACCCTAAAATGAAGTTTTTGAGAGGTTTTTGAAATTTCCATGTTTGAAACCCAAAACCACTTCTCTTCATGCTTGACTTCTTAAGACATAGTTTAGGGGTTAGCGGGTAGATACATGATTTGTATGGTTTGAATATGTCTAGACCTTGTTTATCAACTTGAATGCTTACTATATGACATATAAGAAGACTATGTGCGCTTTGGTTTTTCATTTTTCTGTTTTTTTATTTTATGCCCATTTGAATCTTGGTTAAATCCTAGATTGACTTCATAAGACAGAGTTTAGGGTTAGGGGTAGATATACACATGATTTTTCTGGTTTGAATATGTCTAGACCTTGTTTATCAACTTGAGTGTTTACTATATGACATAATTAAGAAGGCTATGTGCTTTGGTTTTTCATTCTTTAGATTTTTTGTCTGAATTTTTATGCCCATTTGAATCTTGGTCAAATCCTAGGTTTGACCAAGATTTAAACAAGTATAGAACATGAAAATGAAAAGGGAAGCCTGTATCCTTCTTAATTAGTCACCCTAAAATGAAGTTTTTGGGAGGTTTTTGAAATTTCCATGTTTGAAACCCAAAACCATTTATCTTCATGCTTGACTTCGTCATAAGACAGAGTTTAGGGGTTAGGGGGTAGATACATGATTTGTCTAGCTAGTTTGAATATGTCCAGACCTTGTTTATCAACTTTAATGCTTACTATATGACATATAAGAAGACTATGTGCGCTTTGGTTTTTCATTTTTCTGTTTTTTTATTTTATGCCCATTTGAATCTTGGTTAAATCCTAGATTGACTTCATAAGACAGAGTTTAGGGTTAGGGGTAGATATACACATGATTTTTCTGGTTTGAATATGTCTAGACCTTGTTTATCAACTTGAGTGTTTAATATATGACATAATTAAGAAGGCTATGTGCTTTGGTTTTTCATTCTTTAGATTTTTTGTCTGAATTTTTATGCCCATTTGAATCTTGGTCAAATCCTAGGTTTGACCAAGATTTAAATAAGTTTAAAACATGGAAATGAAAAGGTAAGCATCGATCCTTCTTAGTCGCTCTAAAATGAAGCTGAATTTTGGGAGGTTTTTGAAATTTCCATGTTTGAAACCCAAAACCACTTCTCTTCATGCTTGACTTCATAAGACGAAGTTTAGGGTCGATAGGGGGTAGATACATGATTTGTCTGGTTTGGATATATCTAGACCTTGTTTATCAACTTGAATGCTTACGATATGACATAAGAACACTATGTGCTTTTATTTTTTTATTTTTTATGCCCATTTGAATCTTGGTCAAATCCTAGGTTTGACCAAGATTTAAACAAGTATAGAACATGAAAATGAAAAGGGAAGCCTGTATCCTTCTTAGTCACCCTAAAATGAAGTTTTGGGAGGTTTTTGAAATTTCCATGTTTGAAACCCAAAACCACTTCTCTTCATGCTTGACTTCTTAAGACATAGTTTAGGGGTTAGCGGGTAGATACATGATTTGTATGGTTTGAATATGTCTAGACCTTGTTTATCAACTTTAATGCTTACTATATGACATAAGAAGACTATGTGCTTTGGTTTTTCATTTTTCTGTTTTTTTTTGAATTTTCTGCCAATTTTGTTTGACCAAGATTTAGAAAAGTTTTACACGTGAAAACGAATAAGTAAGCCTGGATCCTTCTTAGTCACTCCAAAATGTACCAATGGATAGGTGCGTTAACTTTGCTTCATGGAAAAAATAATGTCATGTAAATGAGTTAACTTGGAGTTCCTACCCTTGAAACCATAGGAAACTTTGTTCTAATGCACTATAATAATCAACCGAGCTTTTACACCAGCAGGTCTGTCACTTACGTGTGGTGCCCATGCGTGAGGTCCCACACTTCAGTGAGCACAAGTCACGTGCAATAGGTACGCAAACTCCCATCCATCTTCTTTGTCAAGAGAAGACGCATCAGGATGCGTATTGGAAGTCTGTGGGTCCTTCTGGATCCTTCGGTTGTCCCTCTCACAAAAAAAAACAAATCTCTCTCATTCTCGGCCTCGCTCGACTCGCTCGCTCGCTCGCACCTCCTGCTCACTGACAAACCCTGCACAAAAGTCAACATCATCACCCGAAAAAGGGGAGACACCATAATTCTCTCCCTTCTTCTCTCCTTCCGAGTGATCCCTCTTCCTCCGAGTTTCACTCGACGGGCAAACACACATGTGCTGCATAGTAGAAAAATCGACCTACGAATCTATAATTAAATAGGTTAAACTAGGGTTTTGCCCAGTACTACAGATCAAGGTTCAAAAAATCCAACTACGGGGTTCGAACAACCCCATTTCTAATCCAAGATTTTTTTCGACCTCATCCAATGGCCTCAAACTATAGGCCGGGTTAGCATCTAGTGCAGTATGTGTGAGAATGTATGCACTATGTGTGCTATAACTTGTGTGTCTTTCAAATTTGAACCAAATTTGAATAAGTTTGAAATATTTGAAATGGGGATTTTGGCTTAAACGTTTGAAACCCAAAACGACTTCTCCTCATGCTAGACTTCATAAGACCGAGTTTAGGGTTAGGGGGTAGATACATGATTTGTCTGGTTTGAATATGTCTAAACCTTGTTTATCAACTTGAATGCTTACTATATGACATAAGAAGACCATGTGCTTTTGTTTTTCATTTTTCTATTTTTTTTAAGAATTTTATGCACATTTGATTCTGGTCAAATCCTAGGTTCAACCAAGATTTAAACAAGTTTCAAGCATGAAAATGAAAACGTAAGCCAAGATCCTTCTTAATTAGTCACTCTAAAATATATGAAGCTTTTGGGACGTACTTGAAATTTCCATGTTTGAAACCCAAAACCAATTCTCTTCATGATTGACTTCATAAGACAGAGTTTAGGGTTAGGGGTAGATATACACATGATTTTTCTGGTTTGAATATGTCTAGACCTTGTTTATCAACTTGAGTGTTTACTATATGACATAATTAAGAAGGCTATGTGCTTTGGTTTTTCATTCTTTAGATTTTTTGTCTGAATTTTTATGCCCATTTGAATCTTGGTCAAATCCTAGGTTTGACCAAGATTTAAATAAGTTTAAAACATGGAAATGAAAAGGTAAGCATCGATCCTTCTTAGTCGCTCTAAAATGAAGCTGAATTTTGGGAGGTTTTTGAAATTTCCATGTTTGAAACCCAAAACCACACTTCTCTGCTTCATGCTTGACTTCATATATAATTAAGACAAAGTTTAGGGTTAGGGGGTACATGATTTGTCTGGTTTGAATATGTCTAGACCTTGTTTATGAACTTGAATGCTTACTATATGACATAAGAAGACTATGTGCTTTGGTTTTTTATTTTATTTATTTTTTATTTTATGCCCATTTGAATATTGGTCAAATCCTAGGTTTGACCAAGATTTAAACAAGTTTAAAACATGAAAATGAAAAGGTAAGCCTGGATCCTTCTTAACTAGTCACTCTAAAATGAAGCTTTAATTTTGGGAGGTTTTTGAAATTTCCATGTTTGAAACCAAAAACCACTTCTCTTCATGCTTGACTTCATAAGACAGAGTTTATGGTTTTAGAGGGGTAGATACATGATTTGTCTTATTTGAATATGTCCAGCTAGACCTTGTTTATCAACTTTTGAATGCTTACTGTATATATGTATGTGACATAAGAAAACTATGTGCTTTGGTTTTTCATTTTTCTGTTTTTTTTGGAATTTTGATGCACATTTGAATCTTGGTCAAATCCTAGGTTTAACCAAGATTTAAACAAGTATAGAACATGAAAATGAAAAGGGAAGCCTGTATCCTTCTTAATTAGTCACCCTAAAATGAAGTTTTTGGGAGGTTTTTGAAATTTCCATGTTTGAAACCCAAAACCACTTATCTTCATGCTTGACTTCGTCATAAGACAGAGTTTAGGGGTTAGGGGGTAGATACATGATTTGTCTAGCTAGTTTGAATATGTCCAGACCTTGTTTATCAACTTTAATGCTTACTATATGACATATAAGAAGACTATGTGCGCTTTGGTTTTTCATTTTTCTGTTTTTTTATTTTATGCCCATTTGAATCTTGGTTAAATCCTAGATTGACTTCATAAGACAGAGTTTAGGGTTAGGGGTAGATATACACATGATTTTTCTGGTTTGAATATGTCTAGACCTTGTTTATCAACTTGAGTGTTTACTATATGACATAATTAAGAGGGCTATGTGCTTTGGTTTTTCATTCTTTAGATTTTTTGTCTGAATTTTTATGCCCATTTGAATCTTGGTCAAATCCTAGGTTTGACCAAGATTTAAATAAGTTTAAAACATGGAAATGAAAAGGTAAGCATCGATCCTTCTTAGTCGCTCTAAAATGAAGCTGAATTTTGGGAGGTTTTTGAAATTTCCATGTTTGAAACCCAAAACCACTTCTCTTCATGCTTGACTTCATAAGACGAAGTTTAGGGTCGATAGGGTGTAGATACATGATTTGTCTGGTTTGGATATATCTAGACCTTGTTTATCAACTTGAATGCTTACGATATGACATAAGAACACTATGTGCTTTTATTTTTTTATTTTTTTGTGCCCATTTGAATCTTGGTCAAATCCTAGCTAGGTTTGACCAAGATTTAAACAAGTATAGAACATGAAAATGAAAAGGGAAGCCTGTATCCTTCTTAGTCACCCTAAAATGAAGTTTTGGGAGGTTTTTGAAATTTCCATGTTTGAAACCCAAAATCACTTCTCTTCATGCTTGACTTCTTAAGACATAGTTTAGGGGTTAGCGGGTAGATACATGATTTGTATGGTTTGAATATGTCTAGACCTTGTTTATCAACTTTAATGCTTACTATATGACATAAGAAGACTATGTGCTTTGGTTTTTCATTTTTCTGTTTTTTTTTGAATTATATGACAAATTTGTTTGACCATGATTTAGACAAGTTTTACACGTGAAAACGAATAAGTAAGCCTGGATCCTTCTTAGTCACTCCAAAATGTACCAATTGATAGGTGCCTTAACTTTGCTTCATGGAAAAAATAATGTCATGTAAATGAGTTAACTTGGATTTCCTACCCTTGAATCCATAGGAAACTTTGTTCTAATGCACTATAATAATCAACCGAGCTTTTACACCAGCAGGTCTGTCACTTACGTGTGGTGCCCATGCGTGAGGTCCCACACTTCAGTGAGCACAAGTCACGTGCAATAGGTACGCAAACTCCCATCCATTTTCTTTGTCAAGAGAAGACGCATCAGGATGCGTATTGGAAGTCTGTGGGTCCTTCTGGATCCTTCGGTTGTCCCTCTCACAAAAAAAAACAAATCTCTCTCATTCTCGGCCTCGCTCGACTCGCTCGCTCGCTCGCTCGCACCTCCTGCTCACTGACAAACCCTGCACAAAAGTCAACATCATCACCCGAAAAAGGGGAGACACCATAATTCTCTCCCTTCTTCTCTCCTTCCGAGTGATCCCTCTTCCTCCGAGTTTCACTCGACGGGCAAACACACATGTGCTGCATAGTAGAAAAATCGACCTACGAATCTATAATTAAATAGGTTAAACTAGGGTTTTGCCCAGTACTACGAGATCAAGGTTCAAAATCCAACTACGGGGTTCGAACAACCCCATTTCTAATCCAAGATTTTTCGACCTCATCCAATGGCCTCAAACTATAGGCCGGGTTAGCATCTAGTGCAGTATGTGTGAGAATGTATGCACTATGTGTGCTATAACTTGTGTGTCTTTCAAATTTGAACCAAATTTGAATAAGTTTGAAATATTTGAAATGGGGATTTTGGCTTAAACGTTTGAAACCCAAAACGACTTCTCCTCATGCTAGACTTCATAAGACCGAGTTTAGGGTTAGGGGTAGATACATGATTTGTCTGGTTTGAATATGTCTAAACCTTGTTTATCAACTTGAATGCTTACTATATGACATAAGAAGACCATGTGCTTTTGTTTTTCATTTTTCTATTTTTTTTAAGAATTTTATGCACATTTGATTCTGGTCAAATCCTAGGTTCAACCAAGATTTAAACAAGTTTCAAGCATGAAAATGAAAACGTAAGCCAAGATCCTTCTTAATTAGTCACTCTAAAATATATGAAGCTTTTGGGACGTACTTGAAATTTCCATGTTTGAAACCCAAAACCAATTCTCTTCATGATTGACTTCATAAGACAGAGTTTAGGGTTAGGGGTAGATATACACATGATTTTTCTGGTTTGAATATGTCTAGACCTTGTTTATCAACTTGAGTGTTTACTATATGACATAATTAAGAAGGCTATGTGCTTTGGTTTTTCATTCTTTAGATTTTTTGTCTGAATTTTTATGCCCATTTGAATCTTGGTCAAATCCTAGGTTTGACCAAGATTTAAATAAGTTTAAAACATGGAAATGAAAAGGTAAGCATCGATCCTTCTTAGTCGCTCTAAAATGAAGCTGAATTTTGGGAGGTTTTTGAAATTTCCATGTTTGAAACCCAAAACCACTTCTCTTCATGCTTGACTTCATAAGACGAAGTTTAGGGTCGATAGGGGGTAGATACATGATTTGTCTTGTTTGAATATGTCTAGACCTTGTTTATCAACTTGAATGCTTACTATATGACATAAGAGGACTATGTGCATTGGTATTTCATTTTTTGATTTTTATGCCCATTTGAGAATCTTGGTAAAATCCTAGGTTTGTTGAGCAAGATTTAAACAAGTTTAACATGTGAAAATGATAAGGTAATTAAGTCTAGATCTTTCTCTTAGTAACTCTAAAATGAAGCTTTTGGGAGGTTCTTGAATTTACCATGTTTGAAACCCAAAACCACCGTACTACATTTCATGCTTGACTTCATAAGACAGAGTTTAGGGTTAGGGGTAGATACATGATTTTTCTGGTTTGAATATGTCTAGACCATGTTTATCAATTTGAATGCTTACTATATGACATAAGAAGGCTATGTGCTTTGGTTTTTCATTCTTTCGATTTTTTTCTGAAATTTTATGGCCATTTGAATCTTGGTCAAATCCTAGGTTCGACCAAGATTTAAACAAGTTTAAAACATGACAATGAAAAGGTAATTAATCATGGATCCTTCTTAATTAACCAGCCAGTCTAATTAAAATGAAGCTTTTTGGGAGGTTTTTGAAATTTCCATGTTTGAAACCCAAAACCACACTTCTCTCGCTTCATGCTTGACTTCATATATAATTAAGACAAAGTTTAGGGTTAGGGGGTACATGATTTGTCTGGTTTGAATATGTCTAGACCTTGTTTATGAACTTGAATGCTTACTATATGACATAAGAAGACTATGTGCTTTGGTTTTTTATTTTATGCCCATTTGAATATTGGTCAAATCCTAGGTTTGACCAAGATTTAAACAAGTTTAAAACATGAAAATGAAAAGGTAAGCCTGGATCCTTCTTAACTAGTCACTCTAAAATGAAGCTTTAATTTTGGGAGGTTTTTGAAATTTCCATGTTTGAAACCAAAAACCACTTCTCTTCATGCTTGACTTCATAAGACAGAGTTTATGGTTTTAGAGGGGTAGATACATGATTTGTCTTATTTGAATATGTCTAGCTAGACCTTGTTTATCAACTTTTGAATGCTTACTATATATATGTATGTGACATAAGAAAACTATGTGCTTTGGTTTTTCATTTTTCTGATTTTTTTTGGAATTTTGATGCACATTTGAATCTTGGTCAAATCCTAGGTTTGACCAAGATTTAAACAAGTATAGAACATGAAAATGAAAAGGGAAGCGTGTATCCTTCTTAATTAGTCACCCTAAAATGAAGTTTTTGGGAGGTTTTTGAAATTTCCATGTTTGAAACCCAAAACCACTTATCTTCATGCTTGACTTCGTCATAAGACAGAGTTTAGGGGTTAGGGGTAGATACATGATTTGTCTAGCTAGTTTGAATATGTCCAAACCTTGTTTATCAACTTTAATGCTTACTATATGACATATAAGAAGACTATGTGCGCTTTGGTTTTTCATTTTTCTGATTTTTTTATTTTATGCCCATTTGAATCTTGGTTAAATCCTAGATTGACTTCATAAGACAGAGTTTAGGGTTAGGGGTAGATATACACATGATTTTTCTAGTTTGAATATGTCTAGACCTTGTTTATCAACTTGAGTGTTTACTATATGACATAATTAAGAAGGCTATGTGCTTTGGTTTTTCATTCTTTAGATTTTTTGTCTGAATTTTTATGCCCATTTGAATCTTGGTCAAATCCTAGGTTTGACCAAGATTTAAATAAGTTTAAAACATGGAAATGAAAAGGTAAGCATCGATCCTTCTTAGTCGCTCTAAAATGAAGCTGAATTTTGGGAGGTTTTTGAAATTTCCATGTTTGAAACCCAAAACCACTTCTCTTCATGCTTGACTTCATAAGACGAAGTTTAGGGTCGATAGGGGGTAGATACATGATTTGTCTGGTTTGGATATATCTAGACCTTGTTTATCAACTTGAATGCTTACGATATGACATAAGAACACTATGTGCTTTTATTTTTTTATTTTTTTGTGCCCATTTGAATCTTGGTCAAATCCTAGGTTTGACCAAGATTTAAACAAGTATAGAACATGAAAATGAAAAGGGAAGCCTGTATCCTTCTTAGTCACCCTAAAATGAAGTTTTGGGAGGTTTTTGAAATTTCCATGTTTGAAACCCAAAACCACTTCTCTTCATGCTTGACTTCTTAAGACATAGTTTAGGGGTTAGCGGGTAGATACATGATTTGTATGGTTTGAATATGTCTAGACCTTGTTTATCAACTTTAATGCTTACTATATGACATAAGAAGACTATGTGCTTTGGTTTTTCATTTTTCTGTTTTGTTTTTGAATTTTCTGCCAATTTTGTTTGACCAAGATTTAGACAAGTTTTACACGTGAAAACGAATAAGTAAGCCTGGATCCTTCTTAGTCACTCCAAAATGTACCAATTGATAGGTGCGTTAACTTTGCTTCATGGAAATAATAATGTCATGTAAATGAGTTAACTTGGATTTCCTACCCTTGAAACCATAGGAAACTTTGTTCTAATGCACTATAATAATCAACCGAGCTTTTACACCAGCCAGTCTGTCACTTACGTGTGGTGCCCATGCGTGAGGTCCCACACTTCAGTGAGCACAAGTCACGTGCAATAGGTACGCAAACTCCCAGCCATTTTCTTTGTCAAGAGAAGACGCATCAGGATGCGTATTGGAAGTCTGTGGGTCCTTCTGGATCCTTCGGTTGTCCCTCTCACAAAAAAAAACAAATCTCTCTCATTCTCAGCCTCGCTCGACTCGCTCGCTCGCACCTCCTGCTCACTGACAAACCCTGCACAAAAGTCAACATCATCACCCGAAAAAGGGGAGACACCATAATTCTCTCCCTTCTTCTCTCCTTCCGAGTGATCCCTCTTCCTCCGAGTTTCACTCGACGGGCAAACACACATGTGCTGCATAGTAGAAAAATCGACCTACGAATCTATAATTAAATAGGTTAAACTAGGGTTTTGCCCAGTACTACAGATCAAGGTTCAAAAAATCCAACTACGGGGTTCGAACAACCCCATTTCTAATCCAAGATTTTTTTCGACCTCATCCAATGGCCTCAAACTATAGGCCGGGTTAGCATCTAGTGCAGTATGTGTGAGAATGTATGCACTATGTGTGCTATAACTTGTGTGTCTTTCAAATTTGAACCAAATTTGAATAAGTTTGAAATATTTGAAATGGGGATTTTGGCTTAAACGTTTGAAACCCAAAACGACTTCTCCTCATGCTAGACTTCATAAGACCGAGTTTAGGGTTAGGGGGTAGATACATGATTTGTCTGGTTTGAATATGTCTAAACCTTGTTTATCAACTTGAATGCTTACTATATGACATAAGAAGACCATGTGCTTTTGTTTTTCATTTTTCTATTTTTTTTAAGAATTTTATGCACATTTGATTCTGGTCAAATCCTAGGTTCAACCAAGATTTAAACAAGTTTCAAGCATGAAAATGAAAACGTAAGCCAAGATCCTTCTTAATTAGTCACTCTAAAATATATGAAGCTTTTGGGACGTACTTGAAATTTCCATGTTTGAAACCCAAAACCAATTCTCTTCATGATTGACTTCATAAGACAGAGTTTAGGGTTAGGGGTAGATATACACATGATTTTTCTGGTTTGAATATGTCTAGACCTTGTTTATCAACTTGAGTGTTTACTATATGACATAATTAAGAAGGCTATGTGCTTTGGTTTTTCATTCTTTAGATTTTTTGTCTGAATTTTTATGCCCATTTGAATCTTGGTCAAATCCTAGGTTTGACCAAGATTTAAATAAGTTTAAAACATGGAAATGAAAAGGTAAGCATCGATCCTTCTTAGTCGCTCTAAAATGAAGCTGAATTTTGGGAGGTTTTTGAAATTTCCATGTTTGAAACCCAAAACCACTTCTCTTCATGCTTGACTTCATAAGACGAAGTTTAGGGTCGATAGGGGTAGATACATGATTTGTCTTGTTTGAATATGTCTAGACCTTGTTTATCAACTTGAATGCTTACTATATGACATAAGAGGACTATGTGCATTGGTATTTCATTTTTTGATTTTTATGCCCATTTGAGAATCTTGGTAAAATCCTAGGTTTGTTGAGCAAGATTTAAACAAGTTTAACATGTGAAAATGATAAGGTAATTAAGTCTGGATCTTTCTCTTAGTAACTCTAAAATGAAGCTTTTGGGAGGTTCTTGAATTTACCATGTTTGAAACCCAAAACCACCGTACTTTGTTCATGCTTGACTTCATAAGACAGAGTTTAGGGTTAGGGGTAGATACATGATTTTTCTGGTTTGAATATGTCTAGACCATGTTTATCAATTTGAATGCTTACTATATATATGACATAAGAAGGCTATGTGCTTTGGTTTTTCCTTCTTTCGATTTTTTTCTGAAATTTTATGCCCATTTGAATCTTGGTCAAATCCTAGGTTCGACCAAGATTTAAACAAGTTTAAAACATGACAATGAAAAGGTAATTAATCATGGATCCTTCTTAATTAACCAGCCAGTCTAATTAAAATGAAGCTTTCTGGGAGGTTTTTGAAATTTCCATGTTTGAAACCCAAAACCACACTTCTCTGCTTCATGCTTGACTTCATATATAATTAAGACAAAGTTTAGGGTTAGGGGGTACATGATTTGTCTGGTTTGAATATGTCTAGACCTTGTTTATGAACTTGAATGCTTACTATATGACATAAGAAGACTACGTGCTTTGGTTTTTTATTTTATTTATTTTTTATTTTATGCCCATTTGAATATTGGTCAAATCGTAGGTTTGACCAAGATTTAAACAAGTTTAAAACATGAAAATGAAAAGGTAAGCCTGGATCCTTCTTAACTAGTCACTCTAAAATGAAGCTTTAATTTTGGGAGGTTTTTGAAATTTCCATGTTTGAAACCAAAAACCACTTCTCTTCATGCTTGACTTCATAAGACAGAGTTTATGGTTTTAGAGGGGTAGATACATGATTTGTCTTATTTGAATATGTCTAGCTAGACCTTGTTTATCAACTTTTGAATGCTTACTATATATATATGTGACATAAGAAGACTATGTGCTTTTGTTTTTCATTTTTCCGATTTTTTTAATTTTATGCCCATTTAAATCTTGGTCAAATCCTAGGTTTGACAAGGATTTAAACAAGTTTCAAATATGAAAATGAAAAGGTAAGCATGGATCCTTCTTAGTCACTCTAAAATGAAGCTTTTGATAGGTTTTTGAAATTTCCATATTTGAAACCCAAAACCACTTCTCTTCATGCTTGACTACATAAGACAAAGTTTAGGGTTAGGGGGTAGATACATGATTTTTCTTGTTTGAATATGTCTAGACCCTTGTTTATCAACTTTAATGCTTACTATATGACATAAGAAAACTATGTGCTTTGGTTTTTCATTTTTCTGATTTTTTGGAATTTTGATGCACATTTGAATCTTGGTCAAATCCTAGGTTTGACCAAGATTTAAACAAGTATAGAACATGAAAATGAAAAGGGAATCCTGTATCCTTCTTAGTCACCCTAAAATGAAGTTTTTGGGAGGTTTTTGAAATTTCCATGTTTGAAACCCAAAACCACTTAATCTTCATGCTTGACTTCGTCATAAGACAGAGTTTAGGGGTTAGGGGGTAGATACATGATTTGTCTAGTTTGAATATGTCTAGACCTTGTTTACCAACTTTAATGCTTACTATATGACATATAAGAAGACTATGTGCGCTTTGGTTTTTCATTTTTTCATTTTTTTATTTTATGCCCATTTGAATCGTGGTCAAATCCTAGATTTGACCAAGATTTAAACAAGTTTAAAACATGAAAATGGAAAGGTAAGCCTGGATCCTTCTTAGTCGCTCTAAAATGAAGCTTTTGGGATGATTTTGAAATTTCCATGTTTGAAACCCAAAACCAATTCTCTTCATGCATGCTTGACTTCATAAGACAGAGTTTAGGGTTAGGGGGTTAGATACATTATTTGTCTAGTTTGAATATGTCTAGACTTTGTATATCAACTTGAATATATTATTGTACCATGTCTCCACACAGCCCAAAATGCACATATTTTCAAAAGTTTTCATGCATGAGTACTTGTAACTAGTAAAAATAGAAAGTAAAAATAGGAACCCCATGTATGAAGGATACTAAAAAGAACTCTTTCACATTTTTTGGTATAGATTATGAGTTTGCTTGGCTTCATACACAAGTGAGTACATGTCATGCAAAAATTAACACGAAATTTAGTTATCATGACCCATTTTTGGCAGGCATTGTGCATATCGCCTTGAGAAACATCTTTGCGAGCTAGTGTATTAAACATTTATTCACATATAATGGATTTTTTACTTTATTAGTGCACACAATGACAGAATCGGCCAAATGTGTATGATTTTTGTGAAGGTGCTAGAAAAACAAGATGCACTACGATGAAGCATGAAAGGAGGCAAGGGGAGGGATAGTGAAGAGGTGGGAGAGACCGAGAGATGAACCGCAAGGTAATTAAAAAATTGGGGCCAAAACGATTCCAACTTCCTAGGCATTGACCAACTTTGCCCCTCTTAACCCAACGTGACAGTGAACCCGTATAAGCAACAACTTCCTCTTACTCCGCTTCTCCGAAATGGTAAGAGAACCTCTCCGACTTAAGTGACCAATCGACATAGCTATGGCCTTCCGACTTGGCTCGGTCGCCGCGCGCGTAGTCCTACCACCGACGAGGAAGCGGAGAATCAGCGCCGCCTTCGCTTCGTCCATCGCGCACCAAGGCATAACCCGCCCGCTCTGCACCGGCCGGTTGTTCAGCCCGCGGCGGCGGCTGGCCGTGGAGCCCTCGCCGGCCGCTTCCCGTGCGGGCCGATGGATGCAGAGGCGAGGATCTCCCACGCAACCCCGCATGCGACGCCCGCTCGGCCCTGGCCGGCTTTTCCGCCCGCGCATGCCGCATGGTTTTCTTTGCCAGCAGGTGAGATCCCCTTCCGGCCGGCGCGAACGATGCGGAGGCGGGGAGCTCCCGTGGCCAGCCGCCTAATCCGACCGCACTTCAGGCGGTGCGGCCGTGGAGCCAGGCCGTTAATTCGAAGCTAAACACGGCGACGCCCTTTGCAGGAGAAACAAATCCAAGGAGCTCGTAAATAAAGTTATGTTCCCCGCACTCTATAGATGCCGGGATGCTCTGCAAGCTTTCGTGCGAGGCTAAGAATGCGGCGGCTGCAAATCCCGGGGACGCGGCATTGCGGCGGCGCGCCGATGAGGCTAAGGAGGCGCACGCTTTCCACCGGGCGTGCCTCGACAGGCTTAACATCCAGCACGGCTTCGTGCAACCGCCAAACGCCGCTCCAGCTAAGATCCAAAAATACTCCGGTGAGCATATCACTCCGGAGTAGAACAATTCAATTTCTAGTCTTGTAGGAGTACTTTATTAGTGCACAAACCTGGCGAAATTAAAGGTGTGTTCTTTGTGTGTGATGTAAATCTAAAAATTTGAAGGTTATAGCAAAAACATTTCTTCACAAATATTCGATGTGTTTGCTTGGCCTTATCTATATATCCGGTGAGCATATATGGATGCCAAATCCTTTACAAACTTAGGGCTCCTTTGATTCATAGGAATATGAAGAGTGTAGGAATAGGAAAGGTGTAGGATTGGAATGTCATGCCAAGTTGAATCCTATAGGAATATGGTGTGTCTTTGATTGTAGCAAAGGAATTTTTCCATGAGGTATGAGCTAATGCTTTTTTCCTATAGGATTTGTACTACAAGATTCCTGTAGGAATAATTCCTATAGGATATGTTCCTATGAATCAAATGACTTGTATAGAAATTTTCCTATAGGATCCAATTCCTACATAATTCCTATATCAATCCTATGAATCAAAGGAGCCCTTATATTTTTTAAGAGATCGATGTGCATGCATCTATCTCGCCATGGTAAATTAATGAAACAAGTTGCATATTTGCAGAATTCCAAACTTCGTGAGCGGTATAGAGATCGAGACCTTAATTAATTATTATGGGTAGGATGCATGCATGCATGGCCATTTTCTAGGGTTTTAAAGGATACTAGAGCTTTTCTAGGTTAATTTGCAACTATATGTATATTTGTTTTCTAGTTCTGGGCTGATCATTAAACTCAACATTGAGTTGTAGATTATGTGAAATTAGTACATGCCATAAAATATAGTAATTTTTTATGTACCCTACGAGGCAAGACGTGTGGTGTACCCTTAATTATTAATTGGTAGACATGTAAGTCGGCATGTTTGAAGAAAATTTGAATTTGGAAGAAGTTTTTTAAGTAAAATTAACGCAAGCACAAAATCATGTGTGATGGTGAAATTTCTAGAACAAATTAATACAAACCTAGTAATATGAGTTTGTTTGGCTTTACGCCCACAAGTGAGTATTGTGCGCATGTACTTTGATGCAAAATCCCGCCATACAAAACTTTTTAGTTATCATATGACCTCAAGTTTGGAAGAGATCGTATTTTAAGCAACTTCACAAACAAGAGATTCTAACAATTATATGCATGCATGAAAGAATGATTTCTCTTTTTTATTACTCTACAAAAATGGCTAGATGTGTGTTATTTGTGAAGGAGGGCTACCAAATTTTAACAGTTGCACATTATTGTCATAATTCCACCTTTTGGAAGCAGTAGGGTAGACATGCTTTCCGCTTGGTAGGATGTGTTAGTGCCATCAATTTTGTAGATATAGGTTCAAGGATTTGTTCATCTTAATCTGCAACTATATATGGATTTTTAAGCTTTTGCCTAGTAATTAAACTCATAATTGAAATAATGTAGGTTATTTAACTACATACATGCCATAAATTCTGACAGGAAATACTTGGACGTGCCTTGCGAGGGTGGTAACAAACAGGAACACAATGACCAAACTTCAAATGCCAATCCACCCACCAAGCTATACGATTGGCATGTACAATCGATCGACTCCTTCTAATCAAATTTGAATACAATAGAAGAAGTTTAAAAAAAATTCAAAATGAGATCAACTTGTGCATTGAGTCATCCTTTGTTATTTATTTGCTTGTAAAAATAGAAACATAGGCATATGGATGTATTCGAAACACTTCACTTTTCAACGGGGAAGGGACCCGAAGGTCCCAGAAAAACAAAAAAAGATTACAATAGTAGTACTCCTTTGAGAAGGCAGTAGAAGAAGGATCCTCGAAGAGCCAAATGCTTTTATTATCCACAGCTGTTCGGCTCTTTTCCTTCTCGTGTAAGCTATCACGCAATGATTATACTAATGGTCGGATGGTAGTACAACCATTTTCGCAAACTTCTGCGCCCTTCGTCATGTCAGCATCGTATCCCAGTGTGCAAGCAGTCTGCTCGAATGAAATACTCCTAAGTACGTACGGTATTCCCTCCAAAGACACACCACACGGTATTCCCTCCAAAGACGCACCGTCGCCCCGATCTGCTCGAATGAAATACTCCAAAATACTTCTGCGCCCTTCGTCATGTCAGCATCGTATCCCAGTGTGCAAGCAGTCTCCTATGAAATGGAGACGACATTTTGTTGAAAAGTGTCGGTGCATGCTATATACCACACTAGTATGAGAGTTTTTACAGCATTATTCCGATTTCCACAGAATGCATTAAATTTGGACGCGATGCCACACTGACAAGAGTGGTTTAAACAAGGCCATTATTTTTATTATGTTATATTACTACAATACTCCAAGGTAGCACTAGTAGCCTTCGGTTGTACTCTGCCGGTCGCGCTGCCTCATTCGACCAGACTTTATTCTTCTTCTCATATATATATACAAAATACTGTCTGCCGAGGTTCGATGACCGCACCGTCGCCCCTCTCCTCGCCGCCGTCTTGGGCCGCGCCACCATTCTCTCCGCCGAGTTCTCCCCCGTCCCCGACGCACCACCGTCAAGCACCACCGGACCGATCTTCACAGGTATGTACATCTCCAACCTCCGGCGAGTACAGAGGTTCATCGGTCATTGTGTTCGATATAACCTTAATTTGGGGATTGCAATGTGAGTAACTTACTGGGTTTTCTAGGAAATGAAAACGGCGTCGCTCGATGCCTACACTGCGTCGGCGGATACATGGAAAGCGGAGACGGATGCTCTGCATGCATCGGCGGAGACATGTAAAGCGGATGCGGATGCGGATGCGGAGGCAAAGGCGAAGGCGGTGGCTAGGACGGGCCTGGGCGCTGTGGCGCTGGCAAATGCTCGTATCGAAGCTGCATTTTGTTGGAAAGTCTTGGCGCGTGCTTCGAGAGTTTTGGCGGCTGTGGTGACCCGGCATACCACTGCATGGTGTAGTATGCAAGTCTGATATAACACCAATGAAACACCGTTCCACTAGTATTATATCGCTCAGAGTGGTACAACAGAAACATATGCGGGTCCAAGGCATGTCTATAGAATTACATACATACTCTGTTACATAAGATCAGCATAGCCTCCTACTTTACAATGAGGTAAATCTGCAATAAACTCCAGAAGAACGACTCGTAGTCTAATCCTATCACGAACTCTATTTGTAGAGTATTTGACTAGCTATGGGGGCTATGAATAGATTCTAGCTAAATAGGAGCTAGGTTTAGGAAGCTAGTTCCCTTCTATGGCTAAACTAGGTTTTCTCCTTGTTGGATGTGGTGTCTGACTCCTCTGACAGGGTCCTGTTTCTTCATGTAGTTGTTGACTCCTCGGCCTTTGAGTTGCGCTGTAGATCCTCCTTCGATGCCTCCATATCTAAGCAGGGGATTTAAGAGTGGGATGAGTACGAGCGTACTCAACAAGTTCATTATAGGAAAGAGGTGTTTAATGCACTAGCTACAGCATTAGACCAGAAAGTCTAATACCAATGCAGGTTTTCATAACCATTTCTTCAAAAGGTTGCTTTTATTCAGAAGAACTATGTCCGTCAGCCTTCACCGGTTTACTAGAACTTCATGGAGCTCCTTTCCGGCAGCGTTCGCAGTTCCATATCCCGGAACAGGGAGTGACAGGTCATGATTCATTACACTCTGCAGAGGTGTGTTGCTTTACCCATAAGAGATCTTATCCTTGGTGCCAACCGGGTGATCTTCCCGTCCACACTTCCTATGGTGTGAGGCCCGGTATAAGGTCTAGCCAATCATGTTCCTCCGCTACCTCGAACACCCACCCTTTTGTAAGATTGTCCTCCCCTATATCCATGATGAGACCGTTCCGGGCATTCATATGCCTTCCCCTATCAACATGGATAGACCGTTCCGGACACCTTACAATCCCTCATAGACCGCAATACCGTGGGGACTTAAGGCTTCCCCAGCCTACCGCTTGCACTTCGCACGACAAGTGTCTACGGACTGTGCCGTGGGGACTTAAGGCTTCCCCAGCCTACCGCTTGCCGCCGACAGATACAAGTGTCTACGGTAAAGCGCATCCGTTGATGAACGAGAGGTGGAAACACTTTTGACTACTCCGTCCCACTCCGGATCTTATGGTTAACACGGGTATTACGGCACAAGAATCACTGGCGACATTTGTTGTTTAATCCTAGATGGATATAAGCCCGTGCAATGGAACCTCCACCATATCAACACAATCCATGGTTCCATTGCCCACCACATAGTCATATTCATAGTTATGAAAGTAGTGGTTTTGATTTTTGTGCAATAGTGATAACCATAATACTTTGCAAGTAATTTGATAAAAATACTCAAATGACATGAGCAAGTGATGAACTTGCCTTTCTTGGCTGCAAGATTATGCAGACAAGGTCTTCGATGCGTAATAACTCCAAATTCTGAAATAGCATAATCGTCCGGTAAGGACGATGTTTAAAAGATTGGCAACGATGCAATAATGCATAAGAATGAGATGCAATCGCTCTAAGCGTGTCCTAACCCCGATGATTTAGGATTAGTGAGTGGTAATGATTGGTTTAGGGTGTGTTGCACTTTTAGAGTGATTCACATACAAGGTTCTTATTCAGGTGTGATTACTTGGTATTATAAACAGGTAGATAATAAGGCATAGTCATCAATTGAGCACATAAAGAATGATAATTGGCGTAATGTTAACAAATAAAGAACAGTGGTTAGTTTTAACACTATTTGGCCTTGTTAATGATTAGTTATCATATACTTCAAAAGAATAACTTTTGAAGAACATGTTCTTAATAAAGAACATGTATAATAAGTAGGTTGGTGGGTTTTATGGTTAACTATGGTTCCAAGTAGTTTCTGGAGTAAGTATACGATGGATCACAACATAGTTGGATTCATCAGCAACTAGGGCTTGTAAGGTTGAGATAAGCCTAGGCATTCTAAGCAATTCATTATACCTGGTTGTTGTCAGGGTTGGTTTATCTTGCTAGTGATAGCTGGCTAGGGTTTATAGGTCCTTATAAGCAGGGTTGAAGATGATTCCTTATTTTCTTCAAAAGAATAACTTTTGAAGAACATACTTCTTAAATAAGAAGATGTATATCAATTAGGGTTGAGGTGGCCTAGGTTTTACTGTTGGTTCTGGTAAGTAAGGAATAATTGGCTCCTAAATAGGATGGTTGATAATTAGTATCCAACACTAGTAGGGTTTCGTGGAGTAGGGAATGTAATACATAATAGTAGGTGTAGTTGCTATTAGGGTTCATCACAATGGTGTGATGCTAGTTATGGATAACTAAGGATGATAGTTTTGGGAACAGGAACTAGGGTTTAGGCTTATGTGTTCCTATTGGATCACCTGGGTTTTATGTTATGTATACATAGGATGCTAAATTATTAATGATAGGGTTCCTATATATATATGTGAATATGTTCAACCATTGAGTTGCTCATATTAAACCTATGAATGAAAAGTAAGTGGTATGATCACATCCAACAACCTAGGGTTTAGGTTAGTGGCAAATTAGGATTCAATTGGATTAGTGGATCTAGGTTTCCTAATGGTGTTAGGGTTTTAGTATCCCACATAAAATTATGGGTTTGTTTTCTTAATTCAATATGGTACTTAGGGTTTCTTAATTTTCAATTAGTTCTTGGATTTAATAACTTCATTTGAAAAGTTGAAGTTATTAATAACTTTGAAATAATAATAGTATTGAATTTGGCATTTTATTATTTTTAAATAATTAATAATTAAGATAATTATTAAATAGGGTTTAAATCTTTCTAATAATGATTTAACAAAATAACAAATAAAGAAAATTAGTCTAAATGTTTTCTTTATTTATCTACTGGTTTTTATTTACTTTTGGAAATTTTTGCTAATTATTGAATTTTAATTGAATTTAGAATAATAAATAAGGCTTTAATAACAAGTATTAAATATTGAGTTTTTATTAAAAATATAAATTTCATTTTATATTTTTATTGGATAGATTTTTCTTTTATAAGAATTTTGATATCTCATTTGTGTTTTTCTGAGCTTTTATGAATTTCCTATAAATTTGCAAAGTTTCAGCTATTAATGAAATCTAGAATTTAAAACGAATGGGCTAAAGTCACCCGGGCAGAATGTACCCCCAGCCAATGACTGGTGGGCCATTAGCCACGTAGGCATTGACTATGTCAAAAATGCAAACAATTGGCTTGGAAGCTCACTGCCGGCGGGGATTCACGACGGCGGCGAGGCTCCAGGTGATTTACTGGCGCGCGACGATGCTCTTGCTGCTCTACGCGACACGGGGGTTCTAATGGTGGTGGCGCCGCCCACTTTTGGTCGCCGGCGCTTGCCCGACGGCAAGGCCGAGCGGCGGAGCTCGCAGGTCCACAACAGCGACGCAGTACAGCGAGCTAGGGATGGTGCGGGGTGGTCCACAAGGTGCAGGAGCTCACCAGAAACTTGTTGGAGTGACCAGACGAGGCAGAGGTGACCGGACGGCGACGCCATCGCCGGCGGAGACGGTGGCCGGGGGCGGAGAAGATGGCTCGGTGAGGTCGATTTAGGACGCGTCGGCTCGATTCCTGGTGCAGGCTTAGCAAGTCGAGGACGGCGGTCCTCATGGCGGTCACGGCGAGGCTTGGGAAGGCTCCTACCGGCGGCGAGAAAGATGGCCGGCTAGTTAGGGTTTCGGGTATGGGGAAAAATTGAGACGAGGAAGAAGAACTCGATGCAATTGTTCGTGTTGGAGTATTTATAAAGCGTCGAAGGATGCCTCATCACGACGCCGATCGCTGGGAGCTCGCCAGCGAGAGAAGGAGATGGCCACGGCATCGAGGTGGCCTCCATGCGGAAGAAGACGATGAGGACGAGCCTCCCAGATCTTTTTTAAGCGAAGGGGTAAGCTAGGCCGGCGTTGGGCTGTGGTTTGGGCTGGGCATTGGGCTGCTCTGCAGGCTACTGCTGGGCTGCGTGGCCAGGTAAGCCTGCTTCTTCCTTTTCTTTTATTTCTGATTTCTTTTTTTCTGTTTTCTATATGGTTAATTTAAGTGCTGTTTTGAATTCAAATATTTTGCAAACTTTATTAGTTGAATTCAAGTAAGATACACTCCAGGCACTTAAAATAATAATAATAATATAAATGAGCCAATTTATTATGGTACTAAAACATTGGTTTAATACTTGTTGTTGATATTTGAATTAATTATCCATTTAGGCATGGATTTATATTCTCTTTTAATTTCATGTTATTCTTATGAATCAATTTGTTTGGAAGTATTGAAGTTGATAATTCCAGCTCAAGATATTTCAGAGGTTATCATTAGGGCTTATTATCTTATTTGAAAGGTTGGGTGTTCACATAAGATTTTATGTGAGCAACAATCTATTAGGGTTTATGATTTCTATCTCAACCCCCTTGTAAGGTTAACACTATTATTATCTTGAAAGTACCTAAGGTAGGTATTGTCTCCCTCAAGGTTGCTCTTGGTTACAAGAATAAGTGGTTGATAACCACACATATGGTTTTAATTATAAGATGTATCACAGGGTTTTCCTCAGGGTTAATAATTGAAGCATAAGATTTTATTAATATGCCACACTAGGGTTCTAGTGATATTTACCAAATGGCCATTGATTTAATTCTCAATTATGGTCTAGGTTTATATGGTAATCACCAATTGAATCACAAGTTAGGGTTGGAATATAAGCCTAGGGTTGCCTACTAGTTACCTCCCTATGATTTCATGTGGTGAATGAGATCTACTTATCCTATTAGGGTTTATTCTCCATACCTCAAGTTCTTAGGGTTTATGATCATTACTCAATTTATAATGATCAAGGTTTGGATTCCTAAAGTATTCCTCATGGAATGGTCTTCACTTCTATGATCAAGTGTTATCTTGATCAACTAAGCATAATATCTCCCTTATAGTTTCTTGGATGGACATGGTTATGGTTGTCTCAATTATCTTGAGCATAACACCATGGATTGAGCTTTCTCATTTAAGAATGGTTATTCTAGGGTTTATGGTGTACTCTTAATATTTATTTAGGTTGCTGAGCCAAAGATTCAATTGTCTATCTTAGTTGGTTTATTCCACTCCTTATTACACTAAGTCATGGATATAGTCTCATACCACTTGGTATTTGGTGCTCTCACCACTTCAAGGTGAAATGGTTTACCTAATACTTTAGTTCAATGATTGTCCTTGAATCTTAAATAGGTAAAGCTAAGAGTGGTATGAATGGTCTCACTTATTTGGGAAGGACTTGAATGATACTCTAGGGTTCCTCTTGAAGATGATGATTTGAATACTTGGATGTATATCCAAGGTTTAGCTCAAGGTTTGTTATTGCTTCTCTAATAAATACTATAGAACTCTCACCTCTCTAGGTTTGATGTGTAATAGCTTGGAATGGAGAAGAATATCTATTTCTGGGGTGGATCTTCTTGTGATAACTCCAATGTTGAAGTGGAGTGAATACCCTGAGGTTTCATGGTAGGATTATGGATTAGTTTTAAGACATGGAGAAGATAAGTCAATAATGGTTTCTCCATTTTATTGTTACTTGGTTTGTAATTGAATAGATGTTCATATGCTATGGCAAGGTTTACCATATTATGATCTGTTTTGAGATCAAGCAATTGATCATTTAGTAAAGTGTTGTTGTGTTGATTATTAGTTCCATTTGATCTAACCCCTTAGATCAAATTATCTCTACCCAAAACAAGGTTTTAGCAAAGTCACATTGAGGTTTATAGCGCTTGACTTGATGAGCTACTTCAATTCCACCAAGGTCAAGTGAAACTTCGGCCATCGTGGATCGTTTTACTTTAAAGCGCGAAAATTCCCCAGATTTTCTATGCATGAATGCAATGCACACATCTGTTTCCTCTATTTTTGTAACCCCAATACCTGGGATATTACAGCGGCGCAGCCGGGAGAACCGTCGGAGGCTTCGAAGCTGGCTGCTTTGAACGCGTCGAGAGCTTGGATGGTGACTTCATCTAAGGCGGCGCTTGTTGCATATGATCGTGACTCGTCAACCCCTTTGTAAGTTCTACCTTCCCCAACTGCAGTGAGGTTAGATCTGGTGGATTGGATTTTTTGCCCAAACCAGACGTGATGATGCATTGAGATGTTTTTGTATTTTTGATGATGCATTCTGCTTCTTTTGTAATTTGGGTGATTCATTATGCTTTTTAGGTAGTAATTTTTCTGATGCACTCACCTCTTCAGGAATTTTTCATGGTTTTTTTTTGTTTTTTTTTCTGTCAACCTAGCTAATGCTCTCTGCTGTTTAGCCAGAAGTTGGATGATGCATTGTACTGTTTACATATATTTTACTCTGATGATGCATTTTGCTCTTTTAGCCTTTTAGGTAATTTTTCTGATTCCTTGAACAGTGTGGGAAATTTCGATGAAGAATTTTGCTGTCAACTTAGATGATGTATTGTGCTGTTTACATTTTATTACCTATATCAAAGCTAACCCCATCTGATGTTACCACAGCGTTTTGGGTCCTGTAGAGGTCTCTTTTTCCTCCAATCGTGTTGACACGTTAGCAATTATTACTGTATATGCGAGATTGCCTTCCGTTGGTGCGTCCTATTTTTGTGGTGTTTTTTTTTTGCAAATTAAGGGCTTCATTGATTATGCAACAGGATTACAATTGCATTGTCCTGTTTACAATATTTTGATTTTGCTGATGCATTGTGCTGTTCACATTATTTTGATTTTGCTGATGCATTGTCCTGTTTACATTATTTTGATTTTGCTGATGCATTGTGCTGTTTACACTATTTTGATTTTGTCGATGCACCGTGCGCTTTAGGAAACTTTGATGATGAATTAGATGATGCATTTTGCTGCTTAGTCAAATTAGATGTTGCATTTTGTTTTAAAAAATAGATGATGCAGTGTGTTGTTTACATAATTTTGACGATGCATCGTGCGATTTGCATAATCCTACCAGCTTCAGTCGAAGGACACCCACAACAATCAACGATCTGCCTGGAGATGTAGTCTCTCAGATTCTTGTCAGGCTTCCTCCCCATCCAACCTGCTTACTAGCTGCATCAGGCACCAAGAAAGCATGGAGGCAATGTATGGGAAGCAATTATTTCAGAAAGCTAACTGTGTCACACAACAGAGGAAACCCATTGCTAGGGTTTTTCACCAACAACTCCGAGGACAATCGATTCATCACAGAGCATGATCTTCACCCGGCCATCTTGAAGATGCTGGCAATCCCGTCTCAGGTGAACGGTCCCAAAATCTATGTCCTGGGATGCCGCGATGGTATGGTGCTACTCCATTCTAATGTATCCAAAGTGGGTATATATCGATCTGGGATCCAATTAGGCAAGTTCTCACAGCGATACTGTAACCACCATTGTGGCGCAATCACACAATTGAAAGCAGCGGCTCAATTCTCTGTTCGAGAAACAACTCTGAATCGTTTACACATTGTGGCAAGTTCTCGGTTGTTTGGATAACAACTAAACGTTACGATGCACAGGCTCATATCTACTCACCAGATTCAAAAGAATGGGAGTTTCTAGCTCGATCAACTCCGATGTCGAGAGATTGACCGTAGACCGGCAACTCTCATAGGGGGTATTTTGTACTGGCCAACGAAGTCTAGATATATCATTGAGCTTGACCATGCAAAGAAGGCTCTGAAATATATTAAGTGCCCTCATGAGACGCATGATATATTCATGCTTAACATTCACATCTTCAAGGGACATAATGGAGATGTTGCCCTTGCTGTTATAAGAGACTTCACCCTACAAACATGGGCCAAGCACAAGATCATCAACAGGCGATCACGAGTCATGGACATGTCATATAAATTTTGAATTGGATACTTTTTTTGGCCTTGACACATCATTTCCATACAATTGGAAACATGCAGTAAGGTTACTCTGCGTATTTGAGGACAAAAATGAGCTGGTTGTACGGGCAAAGGAGGGAGTATTCCAATTAGATATGAGCAACCGGCGGTGGAGAAAGTACAATTCTGCTAGACGTTGGTGCACTTTACATCCCTACTCGGTTAGACCGGGTTAGTCATTCATATGTAACCTTTGCATTCATTTACATATGACTTTTGCTGATCAATTTGTTCATTTCTGACAAGAACCGACCTGATCCAGTGCAACATCAAGGACACGAAAAAGAACGCGCTGTCAGGAACCCATCTAATTCAAAGTTCAACATCCATAAGAGAAAAGGAAGTCGCATATGAAGGAGCAAGGCTTGTTTGGGCAAGAAGTGATAGCCCAGCTTTTTGTTTGGTCTCGATGTCTTTTAGTTTTCGTTACGGTGGAAATGTCGCTGCACCATTTGTTTGTACTGCAGCTCCATAGTGCTAGCTGCTAGTACGTTGGCGCTGTCCTACGTCTGCTTGTTTTGGGGACATAAATATGCCACGAAACCTTTGTTTTATGTGATCGAACGGTCATCTCTACATGTATATGTTCGGGTTCTGATGAAAACATTTTTGTGATCTCGTACATATATTTGAGTCGATCTGTGTTTTGTTTTATGATGGGCAGGAGTATTTGTTTTACTACACCATTGTTTATCCGAATTGTATTACTCACTCTATTCAAAAAGTTAGCGGCTCACCTTTTTCCTTCAAGATACGGATGTATCTACACACTAAAAACATATATAGATGAAACCATCTTCAGACAAAGTTTAGTCACTTATGTATGGACGGGGGTAGTATTATTTATGTTGTGCTCCCAAACAAGCGGACATCGGACAGTACTGTTTAAAGTTCATATGTGTAATCTTATTCCCTTTGGAAGTTAAGCATTAAACTCTACTAGTACAACCGTGGTGGTCTTGTGATGTAGTACTCTTTAGATGCATTTGTGATGTAGTAGTACAGTACTTTTTTTTGAACTGGTATAGTACTATCTAAGAAGAGTACTCCCTCCGATTCACATTCATTTTACACCAAGAAATATGGATCGGAGCGAGGGAGTAAATTAAACATGGCATCTCGTGCATGAAGCTTGACAGATCGATCAGGTTGGCTAGAATGGCAATACAATGCTCCTCATTAGGCAAATGCATGCCATGTACGATAGTATACATCCAGTAAAGAAGTCTATACTGACATAAAAAATACTACATTGGGGATGAGATTCAATTGGGGAATCTACAATACATAAAATCTTGCTCGTAGCTGATTTTGGCTAAGAGGGTTTTACTCACATTACACGTGCCACTTTCCTTGTCTGCAAAACAAGTTCCAATAAAGGAAGAGGAAAGAAGAGGACATTGTGGGCGAGATTGAACACCTTTTTATGTGTTAAGCTGAGGCCTTGTTTAGCTGAGGATTTCGACTTAGGCCTAACAGCTCAGACACCCGAAATAAATTTCCTTGCGCGCACCACTGTCACAAGAAAATAACAAAATTAGCACGCAAGATTAAGAACGAAGTGAATTTAAGTAACTTGGTTAGCTTTTCAAGCAATATATTCAGAGAAAGAGCACACATGTCCGGCTAGAAATAATCGTAAGAGAAGAACAATAAATCTAAGACATCCCACTTCATATGCAGAAGGGACGCGACAGCGCATGGATTCATACCTTGAGTCGACTCTGGCTCGTAGAAGGGCGGTCGCGCCTCGAGGATGCCGGCGACGTCTCCACCTCGATCTCACATGTGACTGCTTCTCGGTGGGCGGTGCGCCACGCCATGTAGAAGATCTATCAAAAGAGGAGAGCCCGATGACGCTACCGACGCCTCAACCTTGATAGCACCGGCTTGTTGCTCCGCACCGAGATGCGCCACGTGCAAGATTTAGCGGATGCGCCAATTTTAGAGATATGTCATGATCGTTGTAACAAATTTCAACATGATGATGATTTGATCCTGCACTCGGCCTTGAACATAAGTACTAGTACAGTCTCACAATTTTTTTTATCATTATACTTTGCGAGATTTAGCGGATGCGCCAAATTCAGAGATAGATCATGATCATGGTAACACAATTTTCAATGTAATGATGATTTGATGTTGCACTAGACCTTGAACATAAGTACTAGTACGGTCTCACAATTTTGTATCACTATACTTTGCAAGTTTTAGCGGATGCGCCCATTTTCAGAGGATCATGGTAACAAATTTTCAATGTGATGATGATTTGATGTTGCACTCGACCTTGAACAGAAGTACTACTCTTTTTGTCTTACAATTTCTTTATCATTATACTTTGCAAGATTTAGCAGATGCGCCAAATTCAGAGATAGATCATGATCATGGTAACAAATTTTCAACGTGATGATGATTTGATGTTGCACTCGGACTTGAACAGAAGTACTAATACAGTCTCACAATTTTTTTATCATTATACTTTGCGAGATTTAGCGGATGCGCCAAATTCAGAGATAGATCGTGATCATGGTAACACACTTTTCAATGTAATGATGATTTGATGTTGCACTCGACCTTGAACATAAGTACTAGTACGGTCTCACAATTTTGTATCATTATACTTTGCAAGTTTTAGCGGATGCGCCCATTTTCAGAGGTAGATCATGATCACGGTAACACATTTTCAACGTGATGATGATTTGATGTTGCACTCGAACTTGAACAGAAGTACTAGTATGGTCTCACAATTTTTATTATCATTATACTTTGAAAGATATAGCGGATGCGCCAATTTCAGAGATAGATCATGATCATGGTAACAAATTTTCAACGTGATGGTGATTTGATGTTGCACTCGGCCTAGAATAGAAGTACTAGTACGGTCTCACAATTTTTTTTTATCATTATACTTTGCAAGATATAGCGGATACGCTAATTTCAGAGATAGATCATGACCATGGTAGTGACCAATATTCAAGGTGACGATGATTTGATTTTGCACTCGGCCTTGAACAGAGGTACTAGTACGGTCTCACAATTTTTTATCATTATACTTGGACCTTAGCGAAATTCAAAATCTCATAGCGGCAAAACTTCCCGCCTACAAAATACAAAAATTTCACACGCTTCCAAATTCCCATTCTACCCCTGTGGAGATGACAAAGAAAGTCGGTTGGTGGGGGGTCTGCCCGTCATTTTTTGGATCACCACCTCCCTAGCCCGGAAACCCTCCCAAAAAAATTCATTTCCCTCAGACCACCCACCGGAACTTCCCAAGTCCCTCTCTCCCACCTCCACGACCACCGCACCGGAACATCCCCGCCGGACTTCCCTGGCCTACCCGAGCCCTCGCGATCCTCGTCATCCGGCTGCCTGCCGGAGCCGCTTCATCGACGCTGTCATCAACCGGATCGGATCATCCCCGCCGAACCTCGAAACCATATGCTCATCTAGCAGTCTACCGCAGTCGCTTCAGCTGCGGTATCGTCCACCCCACCGGAGCCGCTTCGCCGGATCCGTCGTCCACCGCATCGGATCTTGCTCACCGACACCGCTGTGCACGAACCGGATCTGCTTCACCGGCGCCGTGCATGATCTAAACTCTTCTACTGTCGCTTTTCTATTGCTTGCCTGCAAGTTCTTGTTTAATCTTGGGGGAACCTGTTTGTGCTAACGACGCGTCGTTACGTTTTTGCAGATGAGATGAGTAATCATGAAGTGTAATGGCCGTCTCTCCAACCCCAAGTAGCACATGTAGCGTACTTCATCACCGGATCTATCAACCCTGTGAAGATCTCTTGTGACTCCCACAGAGTGCTTCTCCTAATGTAAGTCCCTTGTTTTAGCGCCATGTTCGGGGTTCGAGATGCTTGTTTGTCCGAAGCTCTTTTAGTTCATTCCTAGCTATGACCGTAACACGTTGCTATTTTCTACTTCATTGCTAACTTTAAGCGATTGAACATTTTGGTTTGCATTCCACTGCTCTGTAGATGTAGCCATCATAACTTCTATCTTGCTCGATCGTTGTTACAAAAATTATAGGTATTATAGTAACATCCTGCTATTATTTAGTTCATGGCCAATTTTAAGTAATTGCACATGTTGTTTCGCATTACCTGCTCTATAGATTATGGCATCGTAACTTCTATATTTGGTTTACATTCCCTGCTCTGTAGATCTAGCCATCATAACTTTATCTTGCTCAGTCGTTGTTACAAAAATTATGGCCTGCTACTATGTTGTTTGTGCCAATTTTTTACTCCATGAACATGTTGGCTTGCATTCCCTGTACTACAGGTGATGCCATTTTTTGTATCTAGTTCATTGTAAGCTAACAAAGTAAGGACTTAGTTTGGCATGCTATCACTCTGCTATCTAGCCTCGTAGTACAAATAAACTTGTCATACTACTAGATAATAATTTTGCGTGCCATCTTGTTCTTCAAAAGCTGCATTATTGACTTGTTTCTCGACTTGGCATGACGCTCACATATGGAAAGCTGAACATATTGGTTTGCATTCCCTCTTATACAAGTTCACGGGTGATCCCACTATATTCGTATCTGGTCCATCCTAAGCTCCTGCATTTACTATCCTCTATGTGTTACTCATTTCAAGTTTATTTCACGTAACATCTTGATTTGCATCCCATTCACTATACGTTAATGAGTATTATTTAGTTCACGGCCAAAATGAAGTAATTGCACTTGGCACATGTTGGTTCACATTCCCTCCTCTTTAGCTTTTGCCATCGTAACTTCTATTTTTGGTTTACATTCCCTCGCTTTCTGTAGATGTAGCCATCATAACTTCATCTTGCTCGATCGTTGTTACAAAATTTATAGCCTGCTACTATGTTGTTCATGCCAATTTTGTACTCCCTGAACATGTTGGTTTGCATGGGACTCGACGGTAGTAAGTCTATTTGTTTCATTCTAACATGCTCGTTATATTGGCTGTTGGTATGCGGCATGCACTCTTTGTTTGCTTATTGTGCGCATTACAATGATCTTGTTATAACGACGAAATGATGAGTTCCAAATTCTTGGCAAACAATATTGTAGTGTCTTTGCCTTTCCATTGTTGCTGTCTTAACTTGTAATGTCTTTGTTTCGGATATAGGTCTTGCATGGACAACTTAAAAGATTGCCGGATCCCTTCATTGTATTGCTAGGTTTAATTACCATTCAATTTCTCTGGGTTACGTAATATTTTTTCAATGCCTTGCACTGATGTAATATTTAGTTAGTTTTTATAGTTCTTTCGCGCATTTTTTCTTTGGTGCTTGTGGTAAGTGAGGCTATCCGACAGAAATCAATGCTGCGTAAATATTCTCAGTATCTAAATCACGAATTCCCATCCCTTAAACGGCCCAATTAAGCGAAATCACATATGTGCCGGCCCGCAAAATCCTAAAGCGCCTATTACGCCGGCATATAAACGGCAACTAAACGGGCTGGCCCACTTACTTATTGGGCCAGCCCACTTGATTCTTGTGGACCCCACACTTTTATTGGGCCGGCCCACTAGCTTTAAGGTGGACTCCACCTTCTTCTGGGCCGGGCCAATAACTTGTTTGGGCAGCCCAATTGGTTTTGTGGTGGTCCCCACATACTAAATGGGCCAGCCCTTTAACTAGAAAGTGGGACCCACCTGTGTTTTGGCCCGGCCCACTAGCGTGTTGGGCCGGCCCACTTGCTATACGGTGGACCCCACATACTAAATGGGCGGCCCTTTAACGGAAAGTGGGACCCACTGTGTTTTTGGCCCGCCCACTAGCGTGTTGGGCCGGCCCACTTGCTATACGGTGGACCCCACATACTAAATGGGCCGGCCCTTTAACAGAAAGTGGGACCCACCGGTGTTTTGGCCGACCCACTATCTTCTTGGGCCGGCCCACTTGCTATATGGTGGACCCCACATACTAAATGGGCCAGCCCTTTAACTGGAAAGTGGGACCCACCTGTGTTTTTGGCCCGACCCACTATCTTGTTGGGCCGGCCCACTTGCTATATGGTGGACCCCACATACTAAATGGGCTGGCCCTTTAACAGAAAGTGGGACCCACAGGTGCTTTTGGCCCGCCATCGGCTTGTTGGGCCAGCCTATTTGATCAAATGTGGACCCCACACACTAAATGGGCCGGCCCGATAGCAGGAAAGTGGGACCCACATGCTAATTGGGCCAGCCCAATAACTTCTTGGGCCGGCCCAGTTGCTTTAATGTGGACCCCACTTTGTAAATGGGCCGGCCCGATACCAGGAAAGTAGGTCCCACATGTCTTGTGGGCCGGCCCTTTTGCCTGTTGACCGGTCAATCGAGTGCATTCGGCCCGGCCCACATGCTTAGTGGGCCGGCCCATTAAAGTTTTGACCAGTCAACCTTAGAGGAGAGGCACGGCCCTCGTTACTATTGGACCAGCCCAGCTAGATAGTTGACCGGTCAAACTAAGTCGGTGGCCGCCCGCATAAACTTAATGGGCCGGCCCGCTTAAGACGTGGCGAGGCCTCGTGTGGGCCTACCATCTACCACGGGGTTTCAGCCGGTTAACGCCGTTAGCGACGATTAACGGCGTCGCCACGTGTCGGTTGCATGACGTCGGCGATCAACGGGCTCCCGGAAACACTTGGGCAACGGTCCGATTTTCCGTGGCGGAAGGGCGCCCAAGCGCGACGGACCGAAAAAATCATCGTAGGACTTTGCCTGACGCAGTTTCCACAACAGAACCCATATCGTCGGGTTAGGCCCATAGGCGACGAAAAATACCCCTTAGCGGACGATTTTGAGACGTTGTCTATCAGAACTTTTCTTGTAGTGGGAGTGACAGAAACCTCTAAGATTATGGATGTGCTGTTGCCACTAGGGATAAAACATTGGTGCTATATTCGAGGATGTAGTTACTGATTACATTACGCGCAATACTTAATGCAATTGTCTGTTGTTAGCAACTTAATACTGGAAGGGGTTCGGATGATAACCTGAAGGTGGACTTTTTAGGCATAGATGCATGCTGGATAGCGGTCTATGTACTTTGTCGTAATGCCCAATTAAATCTCACTATACTCATCATAATATGTATGTGCATGGTCATGCCCTCTCTATTTGTCAATTGCCCAACTGTAGTTTGTTCACCCAACATGCTGTTTATCTTATGGGAGAGACACTTCTAGTGAACTGTGGACCCCGGTCCAATTCTCTATACTGAAATACAATCTACTGCAATACTGTTCTACTATTTTCTGCAAACAATCATCATCCACACTATACATCTAATCCTTTGTTACAGCAAGCCGGTGAGATTGACAACCTCGCTGTTTCGTTGGGGCAAAGTACTTGGTTTGTGTTGTGCAGGTTCCACGTTGGCGCCGGAATCCCTGGTGTTGCGCCGCACTACATCTCGCCGCCATCAACCTTCAACGTGCTTCTTGACTCCTACTGGTTCGATAAACCTTGGTTTCTAACTGAGGGAAACTTACTGCTGTACGCATCACACCTTCCACTTGGGGTTCCCAACGGTCGCGTGCTGTACGCGTGTCAACTGCTGTGTTAGTTGAACTCCATGATCGCAATAGAGCAGCCCAGCCTGTATCAAGAATTTGAACAGTTCAGACTAGAGCTAGTGAACGAAGGATTCTTAGCCAGCATTGAACTTCAACCCACCTTGACGAGCCAGATAAAAGAAGCCCAGAAGGGAAATGCCAGCATTGACGGAATCAAGAGTCAGATAGCTGCAGGAAAAGCACCGGGATTCACCATAGATGAAGAAGGAGTTCTTTGGTACAACGGACGCCTGTGTGTACCATCAGATTCAGAGTTGAAGCAAGTCATTCTGAAGGAAGCTCACGACACCCTGTATTCCATTCACCCCGGAGGAACCAAGATGTACC
Organism: Lolium perenne; assembly: GCF_019359855.2. Taxonomy (NCBI): domain Eukaryota; kingdom Viridiplantae; phylum Streptophyta; class Magnoliopsida; order Poales; family Poaceae; genus Lolium; species Lolium perenne. The sequence goes on from NC_067244.2 coordinate 51,049,369, forward strand.
AAGACCTGAAAGAACAATTCCGGTGGCACGGAATGAAGCGAGAGATAGGAAGCTACATCGCCAAGTGTGATATCTGTCAACGAGTCAAGGCAGAACATCAACGACCCGCAGGACTGTTGCAACCCTTACAGATTCCTGAGTGGAAATGGGATTCTGTCGGTATGGATTTTATCACAGGATTTCCCAAATCTAGCAGAGGAAATGACTCCATTTGGGTAGTTATTGATAGATTGACCAAGTTTGCACATTTCATCCCCGTCAAGACCACATACCAAGGCCCAAAGCTAGCTGAGTTATACATCTCCAGAATAGTCAGCCTGCACGGAACCCCCAAGTCAATTGTGTTAGATAGAGGATCTCAATTCACCTCAAGATTCTGGCAGGAAGTGCATGAAGGACTAGGAACCCGTCTGAATTTCAGCACGGCTTATCACCCCGCAGACTGATGGACAGACCGAGAGAGTCAACCAGATACTGGAAGATATGTTGAGAGCCTGTGTGCTAGAGTATGGATCCAAATGGGAAGACTGCCTACCTTATGCAGAATTCTCCTACAACAACAGTTATCAAGCCAGCTTACAGATGGCCCCCTTTGAAGCCCTGTACGGAAGGAAGTGCCGTACCCCTCTGAGCTGGTCGGAAGTCGGAGATAGTCAAGTCTTCGGCCCCGATATTCTCCGAGATGCCGAAGAGAAGGTGCACAAGATCCGCGAATACCTCAAGACCGCTGTCAAGACAGAAGAGCTACGCCGACAAGAGACGCCGAGAGATGACATTCGAGATCGGAGATTTTGTGTATCTCAAGGTCTCATCCCTCAAAGGAATGCAGAGATTCCAGCTCAGAGGAAAACTCGCCCCCAGATATGTCGGACCATTCAAAGTTCTAAGCCGTCGAGGAGAAGTTTCATATCAACTTGAACTACCGGAAGAAATGTCCGCTGTGCACAATGTGTTTCACATCTCACTACTTCGGAAGTGCCTAGAAGTGCCGGAGAAGACCGAAGTGTTCAAGAACATCAACCACAGAGCCATTGATATCAACAAGGATCTAACATACCGAGAAGTGCCTATTCGCATCCTTGAAGAAGCTTTCAGGACCACCCGCACCAGGAGTATCAAGTTCCTGAAGATTCAATGGAGCAATCACACCGAAGAAGAAGCCACTTGGGAACGCGAGGAAGATATGAAGAAGGAATACCCAGATCTCTTTAGTACCTAGTTTTATCTAGATCTCGGGACGAGATCTTTTGTAAGGGGGAAGGGTTTGTAACATCCCAAGATTTCAATAAAAGAAACAAGAGAGAGTTTCCAAGAATTCAAAAATTTGAGCGAACAAAAACTTTTTTTCTCATCATATAGGACTATGCATATAGCTCACCTTATTAATTATTTGAGTGTGCTTTTGCCATGATGCTTGCTTATGTGTTTACACTTACTCTAAAACCCTAACCATGATCACTTGATCATCCAAATCCAAAGGAAAAGAAATAAGAAAAGAAATTAGAAAATTCAACTCCACACACACATATGGCTTATGCCATTTTTGCAAATTCTTAACCTAGACCACTTTGGCTTGCACCACTGGTTGTAAATGGTTAATAAACACTTATTAGGACTTTTGAAATCAAAGAAACTCAAATCAAAGTGAAATCAAATACAAATTCCAAGTTACCTGCAATATGGTCACTTGTGACAATTTTAGCCTGATGCCCTCTTTGAGCCCTGATATTTTGAGTTTTCCTTTCTACACTTGGTCAACTCTTTGCACCTCATCCAAGACAACATCAAGGTGAACAACTTTGCCCAAAACCATCACCCCAAATTCTTTCTCTAATTCAAATGGCAAGCTAGCAAAGTTGAGACATTGAGACATATGTTAGATCATATGCCATTTTGAGATTTTGCAAACCAATTCCAAATTGACCCAAACCACCACCATTCTACTGCAAATAATATATGATTGCAATCCACCAAAAATCATTTCAAAATTTGAAAGTTTTGTTCTTGCGGCCATTTCAACAAACACCTTATGAGTAGCAATCTGCCAACTCGAGACATTGCAATGTCCAGCAGATTTTGGCATTCCTCTTCAACCCCAGGTCATCCTTGGTACCTCTTTGACCTATCTGGACCTTGCCAAGCAGAATGGACAAGCTGTGGTACAAGAAATCATCACCACTTTGACTCAACACACCCATGCCGTGGCATGGCATGGCATGGACATGCCATCTCTCTCCCTGGCCCTCTCCAGCACGCACCACCTTGCCAACTCACTCCCTCTCAACCTCCTGAGCATGCCAGACACGGTCGTCGACGCTGCAGTGCACTGGACACGCCGGAACGCAACGCGCCCAGACGTGCCAGTGACGTGCACACGCGCGCCAGTGCGCGCACGGCGACCGCCACGGACACGCCCAGAGCACGCCTCGCCTCGCTCGCCTGCGTCACCTCGTCCTCGTCTCTCTGCGCCATCAGCTCCGCAACGTCACCAGGAACCACCCAGACATCGCCATTTGCCCACGGGAACGCTGTAGCCGACGACCTCGTCGACGTCCTCCACCGCGGGTACTGGCCGCCCTCGTCACTCTCTCGTCCTCGTTTCTCCCTCGTTTTCAACGCCGTCAAGCGCTGCGTCACCGCCAGAGACTCGCCAACCCCGCTGCGTCATCGCCAGTGGCCGAGCTCCCCTGTAGCTTCGTCATCGACGATGAGCTCATCGCTGCCCACGGCCACCTTCCTCTGCTATAAAAGGAGGACCCCTCCGCTCGAATTGAGCACGCCAATCGCCTCCTCTCATCTCACAGCCTCTCCTCGACCTCTCAATTTGCTCGATTAGCCACAGCACCGCCCCAATCGCAAGATCATCGCCGCCGCCAGTACACGGAGCTCGCCGGAGAAGGAGGCTGCCCCTGACGACGCAACTGCTACCGTTGGCTTCCTCATCGACGACAAGGTCCCTGCGCACATCTCCGACGACCGCGGAGCTCCGACGAGCTCGCCGACCCCCTACCGCCGCCGCCAGTGAGTCCCTCTCTCGTCGTCGACGACGACGCATCCCGACCGTGCGATCTCCTTCTAATCGCACGACCCTCGTTCAACGTACCGCTTCGCTGGCAAACTCCCACTGACGCGTGGCCCCCACGCTGTCAGCTGGCCTGCTGCGAAACTGGGCCGGCCCAATCCCTTCTCTCTCTGCTTAGCCCATTAGCGCTTCCCGCCAAGCCCACTCGTTTGAAATTCGAATTTTCCAGATTAGAGTTATTTTGCAATCTGATGCCAAGTTTAAAATTCAATAGGTACAAATCTACTTGGCCAAATTTTACAAATTTTATATCTCTGGAAAGCTTAGGATTTTATCTACAAAATGCCACTGGATTGAACCATAGATCTATTATAGAATTAAAGTAGGAAAATAAACAAGGCAGGGACTTTTCTGCCTTAGAATAATTATTAAAAATCAACCATAAATGCTTTTAAGTTAATTCCAACTCCTATAAATCACATTACACTTGTACTAATTGTTTTTGCAAAAATATGCCATGCTTACTTTGAATGATCATGGCCTAGTTTAATTAAAGGACTTTATGGCTATTTCTAGTCAAAGATATTGTCCAAAACTATTAAGAAATCATATGGGAGTGTTTCTCTCATTTAAATCTTGTCACAACCAATTCAAAATGAGGTAGAGACACTGGTCATTTAGGTCTCATAGGAATTGTTGGTGATATTAAATCTTTACCATGTTAGGATTAAATGGTATGAGGTGCTCACCTCATTTAAATCATTTTCTTAAATGATAAGTGTGAAGAGGTTGACTTTGGTCAACCTAGGTCACATATTATTCATGAGAGAAATTAAATCTTAATAAGATAATGAGAGGAAATTATTTCTCTAAGTAATTAAAAGTAACATCTAAATTAGTATGAGAGGAAATTATTTTTCTTAAATAATAAGAAAAACACATCCACCAACTTAATAGTAATGTGTGATGCTAGTTTAAGTTGTGTGAATCATGAGTGTGACTAGTTTAGTAAATAAGTTTGGTATGATGATTGTGTACCCCGTATTCGTATTTTAGACGCTAGTACCGAGGAGTACAAGAGGAGGAGGAGGTCTACTTCCAAGGAGAAGAAGACCACTTTGACCAATTCCCCAACCAAGGCAAGATAATACTCTTGCAAAGTGCAAAGCTCACCATGAGCAAGGCATTACCCCATTTTACTTTATGTTCATAATCCTACTTCCCAGTTTTACTCTACAAGCTTTATTTACTTTTGGTTTTATCAAGTACTTTTTGATTCATGATTCACTTGGTTAGTATTGGATTAGTACAAGGGTAGCAAAGTTAGTCTAGAAGCAAAGCAAAGTACTTAGCACCCCTCATACCTAGATGCTAGTGCTAAATTAAAATTGACTACTCTAGATGGGAACATGTGTTTGTGAAATGATGATGTTGAAAACCTTGGAATGATGAGTCATTTCCATTGAAAGATTTTGAAGGTGAATATGACATGAATTTGACTTGGTGAAATGGCTAAAAACTGATGATTGAGTTGGATGCGATACCTTACCAATTTTTGAGTACCCCCACTATACCTGATTATGGGTAAGGCTTAGCTGGAAATTTATGTGTCTTAGTATGGGTTCCCTCTGAACACACATCATAGGGGTTATGCTTGAGGCTGCCTCCGTTGTTGAGAAATGATGTGGATTGAGGTGAATTGTACGGCCAAGCCCTATGCAGTTCCCGGGTTAACAGTTGGTTTTCACCGGGAGGCCAAGCTTATGGGGAGAGGTGCCTATACTAGGATGTGTAAGTGAAAGGTTAACGGTTGATGATCCGCGTACTGAGTTACGACTATTCGGGGTTTATCCCTGACGGATGTAATCAAATGTTGTGGCACAAGTGTGCAACCTCTGCAGAGTGTAAACCTATTCGAATAGCCGCGTCCGCGGTCATGGACAGTTGGAAAGGCCATACTGTTTCCGTCATCAGAATTTATATCTTTGTGACTTATGATTTTTGAACTTGAACGGTGACTTTGAATTTGAATCGCAACAGAGTTGTGGGAATGACACTAATGTTCCCACTTGAGCTAGTTAGCACATGAGGAGTGGTTTACTAAAATGTTTCTAAACTAAAATTGGCTTTATGCAAATAACCTTAGAGCTTAGAACACTCTCAATAGCAATGTTAGTACTTACATTAGTATTAGATTGCGAGTACTTAAAGTACTCACGGCTTTGTCCCTGGCTATTCAAATGCCAGACTATGAAGCCGAGCAGCAGTACGAGGATGACGATCAGCAGGACGTCTACCACAACTAGGAGCTTCTAACGTCAAGCGTTGACCTGTGGACTAGAGAGTCCATTTATCTTTACGCTTCCGCTATGAACTTGTGTTTGTCCGTTGATCAATAGATCAACTATTCGTGTAATATGGATCATGTGATTCCAAATTGTAAGACATTATGGTTTGTAATGAATACTTAACTATTATGCCTCGCAACAACAATATTCCTGGGATTACGATATATGATATAATAGGCATCAAGACTTAAAAATCCGGGTGTTGACACCGCGGCTGGCGACACCTCTTATTCGAACAACCCTCTCTATTCTTACAACTCAGGTGAAACTGCAGAGAAATGAAGGCAACAAGAACCAAATCACCACCGCCATAATCACATAACCCATATCTAAACACGCTACAAAATTTGTAACCGTTTCACACAAAAAATGAAGCCGACCAGTGCGATCAATCTTGTTTCCTTGGCACCGTGTTGTGGCACCAGTTGGCTGCAAAAGCACCTCGTCAGATAAGGGTTACCAATCTCATTTCTGCGGCGACAGCAGGCTGGTGATGAAACTAAGGACCTTCAAGAGCCGCTGCGGTGGATGGTTCTGCTTGCCCTCCTGCACTTCTTTAGGCTGCAACTAGTTCATTTACAGAAACACCCGAGTTAACCTGTTGCAAAGAGAAAGCATGGCTTGCAGCTGTTCAGAGTTGTGGCCCCAGAATTTTTCTAAGCGCTCAGTACAAAACAGATCGATCTGTACCTTGGCTGCTTTGAAGAGTTCGTCGAGCACTTCGGATAATGTTGGATGCGCATGAACAGCAAGCTTGAGTTCCTGCATGGATGGGGAGGCGATTATGCGCTAGTACAAGCTAAATTGCTAAACAATGGAACCAAGGATATAATTTAAGAAAAAAATATCAGCTATACTCACTTGCAAACTAGTTCCTAAGGCAATGGCATTTGATGCCTCATGGATGAGGTCAGCAGCATGCAAACCCAAGATGTGAACACCAAGAATTTCTCCTGTGTCAGGTCGGTAGATCAACTGAAAGGAGGAATAAACATTGTGGAACTCAAAATATGTCAGCGGCCATGCAAAACTGAGATCCCCGATGCAAAATTTGGAGACAACGCAATAAGTAGAAAACTTAATTGGAAGACAGAATCACCTTAGCAATGCCATCACCTTCATTTTCTGCCAAAGCTTTTGTGTTGGCCTTAAAGCTGGTCTTAACAACACTTACCTCAAATCCTTCTTTATCAGCTTTTTCTCTGGCTTGTGGCTGCAAAATATTCAACACATTGAGTCGACTGTTTCCTCTTTTCAAGGTCCAGTACATATCAATCAAGTGCAGTAAAAGGATGTACTCCGTCCGATCCATAATAAGTGCAGTAAATGGATCGGAGGGAGTATACAATAAGTTCCATTAAGGAAAATATATTTTTTTAGTATAGATGGACAGTGCATGAACAAGACAGACCTAAGAGTTAAAATCCTTAACTTACCTCTGTCAGCCCTACCATACTGATTTCTGGATGAGTGAAACAAGCAGCTGGGATGCTTAAATGATTTAGAATGTGGTCCCTCCCAGAGATTTGCTCGATGACTACATTTTCATATAGAATTAACATTTACACAACTACAGCAACCAGCACTCATAGGAGCAACAACAGAAAGAGAGCATGTACCAACAAACTTTGAATGTACCTGAGATTCCCTGTGCACTGGCAGCATGGGCAAGCATGAGTTTACCGTTGGCATCTCCAATGCAAAATAAATTCGGTACCTATAAAGTAGCATACATATGCTAATTTACAAACTTGTGCCTTTGGGAGAAAATTGTTCAAGTGTATCGATTAGTTTTTGCAACATACCATATTGCCATCAGCATCTGTGACTTGCATCCGCTCATCAACAGGAATAAAACCACGTTGTGTAACAACATTCATCTGAAGAAAGTATTGTAATTAAACTATAGCATTTTCTTCTCATAGCTAACTATTTTTAATTTTCAAGTACTCACATTTTCCAAGCCAAGTCCGTTGGTGAATGGTGCCCTTCCTGTGGCTATAAGCGCTGCATCCACCTACACAAACAGATTTCCACTCTCACAAAAAAACCATTGTCGAAAGACTGCGAAATGTTCATATTTCAAATGTTGGGGATATACCAACTAGGTGTACCACAATGGGCTAAACAAGAATGAGTCAAATATATAATCAATATCGGCAAGTGTAGCGTGGAACATATATAGCAAGTATTTTTTCAATTAAATCATCCATCATAAGACAACAGAAATATTCAAATTATGCATGTGTCCTATCCTAGCAAAACATGTCCAGGCAAACTGCAATTGCACATCTGTGCACAATAAGTTAAGAACAAATAAATAAAATATAGTTTACCTCAAGGGTTTCTTTGTGTTCCTTTGTTTTTGCGTCAATGAGCTCAATCAGCACAGGTTTTCCATCCTTTGCTGGAGTAATCTTCAGGCAAATGCATCAACAATTCAACACACATATGATGAATAATCTTAAGATTATATTATCAGAAGAAAGCTAGGGTGTAGTTGAAACTAACTTTGCTTGCGAAGACACCAGTGTGATAATCGATTTTCCTAGTATTAATAAGGACTCTCTGAGCCAATTTTGCGATTTCAGGGTCAAAACCAGGCATCAACTGGTCAAGAGCTTCAACGAAGGTAACCTGCTCCATCAAAATTGTGTAAATTCAGGCCACACATGGCAACAAAATTCAGCATACACCTGTAAGAAGTGTATCTGGTCCAAACATTTTGTTACAGCATATAATAGAATCCTCCAGCATTTGCTGAAGACAAACATGGTGAAATATCTGTGTGGCAGTAAAATAGTAATATATGCAAAGCAGAAGACGGAACAGGTGAAGTGATTACATGGGAACACTACTGAATAGAGATACACATTCCTAAAACATGATTATCTATAATGCACACCTTCAAATTTATTGACAGCAAGAACCTCCCGTTACCTCGCTTCCTAGAGCTGTGTATACATCGCTGAATTCAAGTCCAATATAACCACTTCCAACAATAGCTATCCAGTCAGGAACTGACTCAAGTTTTAGCGCATGGTCGCTAGTAAATACAGTCTTGCCTGCACAGTAACAAACAAATGCGTCAAGATTCGTGCAAATGGAGTTGGCAACCCTTGGAAGTTAAAAAAAATTGTAATTACATATCAGCCTTCATGTCACATATGAATGTTCTTCACCTGAACTAAAATGAAGGAAAACTGGGACTGTATTAAAAATTGAAGAGGAAAACCTTCATCGACGTAAGCTACCAAAGCTAAGTAATAAACCAATAAGGACTGTATATGCAATGCTCATCGTTTGACAACAAAATAGGATACTATGTTATTAGCATATACACATCGGTTTACGTTCTTACTTTAGAGATTGGAGTTAAAAAAACTTTGTTCAATCAGATGGGGAAGGGAAAAACTTTTGAATTTCAAATCAGTGCCCAATAAATTTAGAAGAATGGTCCATCAAGAGAGGTATAAGTACTACCATCAATTTCTATGCCCTTGGGAACAAAAGGAACCGATCCAGTGGCAATGATGATGTTCTTCGCGGTGATTTCTTTATCTGGGAAACCAACTTTTCCATACCGTACCTTTTGCTTTCCCTGATCACATCATGGATGGAAAAAAGTAAATTAATACACGAATTATGATGGCTAGAAGACATGCACTTGTCTGTGAAAACTCCTGCACGGTAGGCTGTAAAAAAGCCACATATATACCATGCTTGCAGATGCGATATTATTACAAGCATACTCTACCAAAAGACATAATCATTGTAAAAAAAGTCACCATAAAACATACTGTCATGTTACTCCATAACTAAATAAAATCAAAAAAAGCTTGCAAGCCTTCTTTCAGTTCTGGCTTGCACTCATTTTTTCAGCAATAAGTACAAAGTTTAGCAAAATGAACAAACATGAGACATGTAAATAAAAATGTATTCCCAGATACAATCATCAACTCTTCAAGTAAGACCTGTTTGTAGAATATGCAATCAAAATTTAGCATAAATAATTCAAATACTGTTTACCTACAAAGGTTAGACAGCATGGTTTCGACAGAATGAGGATATGATTATTAAAAACATTGACTCAACATGTCAATGATTAGCAGAGGACGTACCACAATTGTGCCAAATCCAGTCAATATATCCACTCCGATAGCTTTCATCGAGTTAGTCAGGTTGCTTCGGATTTTGGAGGCAAGATTATTTGCATGATCAGCAACAGCTTGTCTGTCATATCCAGCAGCAGAAACCTATTACAAGACAAAAAAAATGCTCAATGATTATGCAGAGCAACTGATGTAAAATGTAAGAATGGAAAGGCAACACATCCCGCCAGGTAATGTTTGAAAATTACTCATGTGATGTAACTTGTGAGAACAGAGCAGACTCTGGTTAAATAGAGTTAATTCAATGTCCCACCATGAAGGGCAACATAAGCAAATAGAGAACCCAAAGCATTGTGAAGAAGAAACATGGAAGATGAACAGAGATGGCATAGGTAACTTTAAAAAATAGTAGTTATCATGGTTATATGCACCTCATGAGGTAAATGTGAAACAGGCAAGCTGAAACTCACACTGGTTAAATAGAGTTAATTCAATGTCCCACCATGAAGGGCAACATAATCAAATAGAGAACCCAAAGCATTGTGAAGAAGAAACATGGAAGATGAACAGAGATGGCATAGGTAACTTTAAAAAATAGTAGTTATCATGGTTATATGCACTTCATGAGGTAAATGTGAAACAGGCAAGCTGAAACTCACACTGTTTGTCTTTCCTATTCTTAGCGTTGAATTGTTGACTTTGTGAACCTACTCAAATAGACTCTTGGTGCCTAGAAAATATCCATGCAATCGTCACACATTCTATGAACTGTTTTTTACCCTGCATTCATTCATCCAGTTGTTATACCTGTAGACCCAGGGACTTCATGTGATGCTCATCATGAAGCTCTCTCATCCGGCCACTGACAGCAAGAAGAGCTTTGGATGGAACGCAGCCTCTGTTCACACAAGTCCCGCCCACAACGTCTCCCTCAATAATGGCGGTTTTCAGGCCCTGCACAAAGTGGGCAAGATGAAAGTTTGAAGAAATGAGCAGCAGTGATGGAAGCAACGTTGACATGTTTATAATTCTGCAAGCTTCTGTGCCATAAAAGGAATTGAGCTTCAAAAATAAACGTGGACAGTTCTATTTCTTGGTTATATCACTGAATGTGTGGTAGGTCAACTAACTCCAACAATTCAACTACATTGACACCAGGTGTGTCAACACCTGATCCATATATGGGCAAACAGTAGAGCAACTGATCAGCGACTAATCCTGGTGCGGCCAATAAGTTTACATTTATTTCAAAAGGGCATAAGTATTTGGTGGGAAAGGGTGTTGTAATTTCAGGTAACGACAGTAAGAGCCTTCATCACCGTCCAACCTGGATTTAACAAATGTCGAGAGGCAGTGCAGCTACTGCATAAAATCCTAGAGTAACGAGTTATAAATTCACTAGATTCAAACAAATTCCCAGGTCCAGCACCATTTGCTTGCGAACGTTTCCAATTTAAATGTAGATTTTAGCATAGCACGAAAAAACTCTGACACTGACGAGGTCAGAGAAGAGCATGAGCGCGAGCCGCACTGACCTCCTCGACGGCGTGGAGCGCGGCACCGTGCCCGCCGACGCCGGCCCCGATGATGACGAGGTCGTAGTCGAACCCGCCGCCCGCCGCGCCGTTCCCCGACGCAGCCGCCCTCGGCACCGCGCGCCTCGCGGCCGCGGACGCCGCGGCGTGGGAGAGCCGCAGCGAGCCGCACGCGGGGGCATCCGTCCGGAGCCCGCAGAGCCGGATCCCGCCGGGCCGCCGCGCCTCGGATCTGGCGCGGCCGCTGGCGATCGCCGCGGCGGAGGATGAGAGGGAGACGGCGAGCATCGTGAGGCGAGAGGCTGTGTTGGAGGCTGGCGTGCGTGATGTGGAAGGGAAGAGGGGCGAGTGCGGGCGGAGAAGGCGAGGGGCAGTGTGGGTGTCGCCAGGGGTTTAAGCGAGGGGAGGGGCGGAGGAGTCCAGGCGGGCGGGGAGGAGGCGGAGGGCAAGGGAGAAGACGCTGCGTAGTGAGGCCCACCCGGCAGTGTAAGCAGTGCTGTCTTGCACGTGCGTTGGGCGATGCGTGTCTGCTGCCGAGCGGTGGCCGTCCACCTCTGCTAACCAAGTTAATGGTGATGATACCTGTGCCGCGTCGTACGACTGACTCTAGCGTATATAGAGAGGGACGCGCGCTCAGGTGCCTCATCTCATCTCCTCCACATAAACACTAGCAGTCGCACGACCTTCACCGTAGCGCCACTCCCCACATGCCCGCGAGGGAATCCATGGATGGTCCAGGTGGTAGACGAGGCGGTCGAGGCAGTCGAGGTTGCGGGCGCGGCCGGGACCACGTGCTGGAGCAGCATCACCACGTCACTCGTCGTCGCCTGCGTTGTCGTCGTCGTCTTCCTTGTAATCCTCCTCTTCACTATATAAGGAGAGGAGGGGCTCCCCTGTGCGGGAGGGATCGATCGACTGAGTAGTTACAGTGGCGCTAGGCTAGATAAGCCGTACGTCTTCAACCTCTGGCCATAGGCCAAGTTCTGTAGCTCCTTGTTTGATCCTTAATACATACATTCTGTTGGGTTTGTCCCTTGAACTCTTCTGCTTTTCTTCTCAACCTTCCCCTCCTCCGGATCCCCTTGCGTACATTTGGCCCCAAGATAAGCCTACTCATGGCATATGTTTGTTCACCACGACGACACAATGGCGGTCGCATCTGTGGCGTGCACGACAAGGTTTACTTAGCGTAGCATATGACTTAGTTGTACCCGGATGGGACTCTACCCATATAACCCTAGATTGGGAGCCTTTATAAGTCGGGTTCTAGGAGGCCTAGAGGCACGACATAATTTATTGTAATCTTGCACTTGTTTCCTAATAATTCCAGACAAGCAGCAGTAGAGCCTCGCCACCGTCGCGAGGTTTCCAAAACTGGGTAACTTGTGTATCCCATCCCCGTGACTCCTCGCCCTATGGCTCCCCCCCTCTCTGCTCCGTGAGGCACCCCTCACCGGTGTACAGTCGAATACGCAACGACAATTACCATTTATGATACAATAATAGAATTTGGAATTCTTATGAAATGAGTTGTTCCATATAAATTTTGGAAGAAACAAACTTGCTTTGCTAGGCATGAACGAAAATTGGACAAGGTCCAGTTTAGGTGCCGAACAAAATAGAAGGATCATACTGGAGGAGGGTTCATGACTGCTTCCATGAGCATGGAAAAATTGAGCCCTGCCATTTTAAGAGTAATCAGAATTAATTTTCAATATAAAAGAGATGAGGGTTTATCCAATCGGGATGAAAAGCTTTGTGGTGTGCATCACCACATCAAGGGTCGGCCCATCAGTGGCATTAGCCTCAAGCACTTGGTACATTTTCTTCCCTCTACATATATATATATGTTCATATATATTATCGCTTTCTATATATGTGAACTTATGTTATTTTTTCATTCATATCTATGGACATTTCAACCTTTGGATATTTTCAAGGCATTTCTGATGTCTTTATGAATTACGGGGCAGGTTTACACAATCCTACTGATGCAGCTGCCATCCAAACTAGAGCGGACACCCTTCTTCGTTTGGTAGCATCGGCAACTGGATCACCCTTTTCGTGTTTATGAATTCTAGCAGTAGGCGGCCTTTTTTTCCTTTCTAAACCTTGATTGGATGTTGGTGCCCTTTGTGCTCATGTTTTCGTTTCGATCCCATGTGGATCGTTTGAAAAAAAAAAACAGGTGTCCTATATCTGCTTTTTGTGCCCTATCCAGTACACAAAATTGTTATTCTTTAAAAAAAAGTACACAAAATTGCTGGGTACTCCTATCTTGTTGAGTTATTCTGTCTCTTTATTTCATTTCGGTTCACGGGAAACGCGCCCATAAGAAATTTCCGCCCATAAATATCCGAGACTCCCATTTCCCTCTTCTGACCTCGCAGTTTTCCATTCCGCGAGAAAAACCGCACTAGAAGTATATAGAAAGGAAAAATACGAGGGGGCGACAGGAGAAAGGCGGAGAGAAGAACCCCGCGAAGCGAGGGAGAAGAGGGAGGTGAAGAGGAAGGGAGCTCGCTCGCCAATGCCGGCTAGGGTTTCGCCTCCAGCCACCTCTCGCCTCTAGCCGCGGCACGATTCCAGATGCCGCCCACCCGTGGGGCGCGCGCGGGGTCTCCAGCTCCAGCGATGGGGGAGAAGCCGGGCCGGGGCCGGAAGGATGGCGCGTGGCAAGGCAAGGCGGTGCACACCACCATGAAGGTGAGCTCCTCCCGATCGCCGCCCCTCCCCGATGTCTCTAGAAGCCTCTAGCGCCGTGTTGGCGCGGTAGATCCGCTCGCTCGCGGCAGTTCGTAGGCGCGCGCGCGCCCGCCCGCGCTTTCGGTTTCGCGGCCTTGGGCGCGCGCGGGCTGTCGTCGAAGCTCCCGTGAGGTGTGATACCATTTCGAGGTGCCCGGTGTTTCCAGAGGCCGCGTTTGCCCTGGGTTTGACGAGGATGGTGCTCCGGAACCGGGAGGTGGTAATTTGATGTTCGTGTCCGGGACTGTGCATAGTGGGCGTAGTCTTCGGGATTTCTCGAGCGCACGGATGGCCGGAGAAATTCAGGATAATATCGTTATGCTAAGTCCTACAAGCGAATACCTCTTGCTAATTGGCACATACATTCGTTTAAAAAAAAGGCACAACTACGATATAGGAGTGTACCATAAGTATTTCACTTGTCCAGTTCATTCATGTAAATGCAGTTATCTATAAGAACGCTGTAGCACGGATTTGCTGAATATTTTTTTACACAAGACATTTTGTTTCATTTTCAAACTTCAGCTAATGTGTTCACTATGCTGCAAAGTATGGATTTACACAAACCCTATTGCTGCTGTGGAGTTTTGCATTAACAAGGGAGATTTCCTGCTTAATATCTTAAGCAACTGGGTAATAGTATGTAACGTGCTTTCTTTGATGATTTTGAGCTCCTTACTTGGAGGCTATACCATATTCAACTGCTTGTGTTGCATGAACTATCAGATTTTGTCTAATATCAGCTAGTTAGCCTGGTGTCCCGTTGTCTGTGTTGGGATAACTACAATGTACAAGGCCAAACTTCATGTTATAGAGTATATGAGTGCTACAGCACTGGTGCGCAGCACAGCCGTGCATCGGTAAATGGGTTAGAATAAGGGATTCAGGCCATCTGCTATCTGTCTGGTTCAGTTACAAACCATTTTCAGGATGTAGCTTAATCATTTTCTGTCCCTTGTTATGGGTTCTTGGCATGAAGTTTCTGTATTATGTTACAATAAGTTGCAAACTACATTTATTTTGGACAGACGAGAGGTTATGCTATTGTATTTGCTGATATAGCGAACTGAGTGTCACCCTGTTGGCTGAAGGCGTGGGTGTGTGCTCACTGCCCATGTTTGAGCCTTAGTCTCTGTGGGCTGTGCTCACGATCACAGTTGTCTTAATGGAATTTATATGCGTGTTAGTGCTTGTTTTCTATCAGGAAACTGTAAGGGAGGGCCCCAACAGTAAACGTTCTAGTGCCTGTTGGTTGAGTATCTTTAGATATTACTGATATGTATTTTTCCAGACAGCTTGTGGTGTGTTCAAAATTCCTAATCATGAATTTTGCAGCGTCATATTACAGTAATTTGTAGATCAGCATGGGGGAATTATGATGGTGCACAACTTTATTGTTTTCTGCATTGTGTTTCAACTGTAATTTTAAATTGTTGTGGTAATGAATTTACAAGTACCTTAGCATGACTATATTCGTATCCTACCCATATTTTACTAGGAACCCGTGTGCAATATGCTCTGCTTGTAACTGTTAATCTACTTATTATCTTAACTATACTTCTTATTTATGCATTTTTGACATTTTAATGAATTGCTCCAGCGTGTCAAAGTGTACCGGTTAAAAGATAATGGGAAGTGGGATGATCAGGGAACGGGTCACGTGACCATTGACTATATAGAGGTATGCTTTGACTACTCTTCCATGATTTTATTAATTCAAACCTCTTGCTCTCATGATCGGTCATCCTTCACTAAAATGAAAGCTGCATTGATATTAGTCATATATGGCGTTTCTGCTGATACCCACATAATTTAATTTTCTACAATCATGTGGTGATGTAGATGCCATTGTTCACATGATTACTCGATTTTATTTCTTTCTCGATAGTCTTATTTAAAGTTTAGTTTTCCTATTTTGTTGATGGCATCCATTGACCCATCCCATGTGCGCTTGATATATTTTTTAAGTATGTACGCAAAATGGACCACTGATTAAGTGAGAACTGAGTTATTAGCATAACCGCAAGTGATTCAGTGGGTCACTTGCTTCCTTATATGGCATTACCCTGTGCTTTCGGTTTCTTTATTTCTGAAAAAAAGTAAGACATGAAGCAGTGGGTGGCAACAAGATCTTTCATTTCAAGTGTTGCTGTTTGTCATTTAACATTCAGTTTGTCAACCTTTTTCTGACTTAGGGGTCAAGAGAACTTGTTCTGGCTGTTGTGGATGAAGAGGATAATGACACCCTACTGCTTCACAAAATCACTCCTGATGATATCTACAGGAAACAAGAAGGTGAACTGGCATGTTATCCTTTTTGATAGCCATTTCTTTCCCTAACACAACTGTTTTGCCCATTTCTTTGGCAGAAACAATCATCTCATGGAGGGATCCTGAAAAGGCACTAGAATTAGCTCTGAGCTTCCAAGAAGCTGAAGGATGCTCATACATATGGTGATTCATTGATAATTGGTGTTATTGCTCTGTTCCTTCAGCAACTTAGTCATGTCTGCTTTACATTGTGAGGGCTTTATGTAGGGAGAACATGTCTAATATACGGGAAGACCTACAATCTAAGATCCTTCGCTGTGAGTTTGTGAAATCAGTTGGTTTTTGTCTGGCTTTTCTCACACGTCCTTGTAATTAATTACTTCGCCATGTCCTGCAGCTCATGCTGCTGGTCCAAAGCCAGCACTGAAATCTCTAGTACCCTCAAGAGGTTCGCTTTTGCATGGTAGGTAACTACTTATTCCTCTCACATGCAACATATGCTCTATATTTACTTGATAAACTTTGGATCAAAGTAATCTTTATAACTGGCTGTTGGTTGTTGTGGTGCATTATGTGCGTGTAATCTCTATCGCACTGCTAAGATTATGTACTGAGTTATCGGAACTATTTTCCATTATGGAGTTTTGGTCCAACAGTCCCAAGAACTCCGCTTAATCCTTGAGTAGATTATTTGGTGGCCTGATTGAATTATATTCGATTTCACGGTCTTAAATCTGAAAACTTACGTTCTTATATTTACTTCTCAACTGAGAATATATTTTTGTGACCTGATCACTTGGAAGGCTCAAAATATCAATCAACTATTGCTTTACCTGCAGATAAGTCCTTAAGTTCTGTTAATGCTGAATTGAAGGAACTTCCTCCTCTTGAGTTGTCCAGTCTTTCTGCTATTTTAAAGGTGCAATCTACCTTCAGTGCTCTTTCCATGTAATTTTTTTAACATTGAATGTTTTCGTGATGCTGAATTTGATAATATATTTCTGGTTTCCCAAAGTAGAACATTATATATTTTGCAAGCAGATATTAGAAGCTCCAGAGTGTAGTGAAGAGATTTAGGAAATTAGGGAGTCTTCATGTATTTGTAGGATTCAACTTGGTCAACATGCTTGGAGCAAACCACTAGAATGAATTATACAATGTTTTATTTTTGGAAATTATACAACTAGCACACCAGGGTTCAACCCTCCCTGTCCCAAATTATGGGATATTTTTCTTATATATCAGTTGTACAAAGGGCTTCTCCCCCTTAGGTGCTTCATTTTTCTCAAACAATGTTGTACATATTGAGTATTGAAATATTGTCCACCAAAATGCACAGACTATATTGCAATGTGGCATGGAGGAAAAGATGCGTGTCGCAGATTTAATTTCAAAAGATGTAAGTCATCAACTTCGACTTGTTTAAATGTGTCATGATGCTCCATGTAGCATATTTCTCTCTGTGCAATTAGGTGCATACATGTAGATTCAACGCAACAATCAAGTCGGATGCAGCGAAGAGAGATTTTTCCCAGCAAGAGGAGTGCCGACACATGATTAGTATTTTTGTTAATTGTAAACACACTATGTACCATATAGTTTATTCAAATTACATATTGTTCACATACGCCAAGTTCACAAGAATCTAAGGGGAAAATGAAATAAGAATCATGCATTTGCCTGATGAGATTAAGACTACACAGTTATTCAGGTGCTCATCTCCCAGTCATTGTCAGCCTCCACAAAATTCTTCGCAGAGCCAGGAATATTAACTACAAACCTGTTTTTAAAAGGAATATCTGCAGCGTTCCTCTTACATATGACTTCAAACCGGATTTTTCAAAAGGGAACATACCTTAATATGTGCAGTTTAAGTCTTGATTTTTTTTTCTCGAATACGCATCAAAACATGTGTCATTTTGTATTCGAGAGAAAACATCAAGATGATGCTAAAGACAAGCAAACGCCAAAGGGCCCGAAACAAGCAAAGAAAGCTACTCCCTCCTGCCCTAAATACTTGTCACAGGTTTAGGAAAAAATGTAGGCTAAAATATGTCTAAATTCAATGAATTTGCGTCAAGTATTTAGGGACGGAGGGAGTAGAAAAAATGGGCTAATAGCTTAAACTAAGAAAAAACTCAGAGAAAGCAAAAAACCGTCTACAAAGGATCAACCAGTGGCTGCATTTGGAGGCCGCACGTGCACGGTAAGCTACGAAGCACCGAGGGGCCCTACCATCCTTCCATAGGCTCGCCTCGTGGAGGATGGAGTTGACAATCTGCTAGCAGTTGCACGTTTCCAAATACACAATCGCTGTGGAGGTGCCAGATCTTCCGTATCATCAGCTAATTAGTGAGCTGGTGCCTTGCAAGTCTTGGACTTTATGTTGTCACAAAATCAGGTTTTATCAGTAATTTTCACTGCAAAATCCTCTCATACTTGCACAAAGTAAGTGCAATCAGCACCCATCAGCCATCTGTCCAGTACAAAATAAGACAGTAGATTCTTGTTCCTGTAAGAGAAAAGGTAGCAACTAACTAGACAGTCAACAGATTGCATTTGCACTCATGCTTTCTGAACTTTGATGTATTTCTGTATGTATAGTGTGATGTCTTTAACTTTTCTATTTATACTTCTCCAACATGTTGCAGCGCGATTTTTTCCCCAAGATAGTGAACCTTTTCAAAACGTGCAAGGATACAGGAGACATGGATGGTCTCCATATGATCTTCAGATTAGTCAAGGCAATCAGTAAGTACATGCTTATAATCAGCGCCATAGATTATTTCAGCATGCCACTGACGTTGTTTCTGATTGCACAGTATTGTTGAACAGTTCTGCCATATTTGACAAGATTCTCTCTGATGAATTTATTCTTGACATAATTGGTGTCCTTGAATGTAAACACTATACCTTTTACCTCTCATTTATGATCTATATCTGTAAATTATAAACTCCTGCCGTGTTTGCACAATGACATACCTTTAAAACTGCATTCACCGTTTCAACGAGGTCTGACCTATGCAGACGATCCAGAGGCTCATATTGTGCAACGTCATCGTGCATTCTTGAAGGATCATGCAGTTCTCAAGAAGGTAACTGGAGTGTCATTTTTTATGTATCTTAATCTGTTTGAGTTGAATATTTAGTCAGCCTTTCTTTCCCTCATAGGCCATACCCATTAAAAATGATTCTGTGGTGTCAAAGATTCATCAAACATACAGAATACACTATATAAAGGTCAGATCGCCCCGCGCTGCTCTGCAAATCCGCTAGCTGGAGTTTCTGTTTATTTGGTTTCTGTTGCCAACTTTTATGCTTAACTATAACTTGAGATCTTGTAATCTACAGGATGTTATATTGCGGAAAGTACTGGATGATGCTACTCTGAAAAGCCTTAACACAATTATTCATGCGAACAATGCTTTTGTTAGTGTTATAACTTTCCAAGTTTTCACATGATTTAAATCAAAATTTCCTTCTGTAATGTTGGATTGCATGATTCCCCTGTAGGTTGTTTCTTTCCTGAAGGATGATCCTTATTTTATCCAAGACCTGTTTGAAAAGATGAGATCAAATATTTCTGCTGGATCAAAAAGCGAACCGGTGAAACTAGTATTTGATGATATTGCCCGTTTCTTTTAGACACGCCCTTCTGTATCAGAACCTGGAACAATGTATTACTAGTTATATTGTTATATTGATGTTATGACCTTTTCCTTTAATCGCTAGAAATAACAATTGAGCTTCCACTGTTGAACTGCCAGAAAAGAAGAAATGTTAATGATTGTTTCTTCCTGTCATGGGTCAAACATGATGTGTCGTGGGAAATTGGCACTTGGAGGAAATGATACAAAACCATGGAACCAAGGATGTGTTTGAGTGAACTGGGTGTTGTGTGGGCCTTTGCTGATGCTAGTGCCTAGGTGAAGCAGTTTATTTGTTCATCTTGTACTGTTACTGGATAATTGTGAATTAGATTAGAAAATATTTCATCTCTGCTGAGCATTGGACTTCAGCATTTGAGAGTTGATATGATTGTGGGCTGTGACTCTTTTGTAGTTTGTACTATGCACCTTACTACATTTCTAGGTTGTTCTGCCAGTTCTTTATATTCATATTATATAGCATTTGTGTGTATTGGGTTGGGGGAGGATGGTTCGTGCATGTACAATCAGTTCAACAACGGATCTCCTTCTGTATTCCATTTATATGGACAAAATTTGGTTCTTCGCAGGTCTTTTTTTTGCGCGAGTTTTGCACTGTCAGCAAAAGCTTGCAGCCTGCTCAACAAATACAACTATCTAGGTTGGTATCTGGATGATGTATTTTCTCTTTCTTCCCATTAGAATCAATTTCTTTATTTGGTCGATGTTATCAGTGTATTGAATATATTATGACCTGTGACTCTGTGAGCCTACGTCCCTGTATTTATGATTGTGAAAAAAATTCTTTATTAGTTGGTGGGTATTTGTTGCAGCATTTTATAAAAGGAGTACACCACTATTTGGCAATGTTCCTTTTTTTCCCCTTTCTCTCCCTCTAGGTCGGTTCACACTTGTTGTTATCATTATTTTTCTGCCAAGCCCATGAGGCTTGAAACTTAACAGTTCCTCTAGTGTGTTTTGATCAATATGTATCTTCTTTGATGTAATGCAAACATGCCTCTTGTTCAGTATAAGTCAATCTGAACTAGACATCATTTAAGTACTCCCTCCGTCCTATGAAACTTGTCGTAACTTTGTCAAAATTTGGATGTATATAGACACTAAATAGTAACTAGATACATCCAAATTTAGACAAATTTAAGACAAGTTTCATGAGACGGAGGGAGTACAATTTCTTATAGGTGTATAATCAGATACTGTCGTAGCAGTTTAGTAATCATGTTTCTCTATTCAGGGATCTGGCAGATCGAGGTTTATTTGATATAGTTTCTGATATGTTGCGGAGTCAGGATAAAGTGTTTGTCTCAGCTGGGTAACTTCTGGAACAATGAATGGGTACTTCTTTGGTTGTTTCTGTATCTTCTTGTCGTTCTAATTGCACTATCTTTTGGGCAAATGCAGGACAGACATCCTTTTACATTTTCTTAATCAAGATCCTAACTTACTGAGATCATATATCGCAAATCATGAAGAAAGTTCTGGAGAAGACATTTCTCTTCTTGGGCTTCTGGTAAGTAGCATCCCTTTATTTGGTCTCTCTACAGGATTTGCGTCCAGTACTTTTGGTCTGTTCAAGCTTGCAATCAGAGCAGAGAAAATTTTGCTCTCCTGCCTTGAGCAAAGCTAATACTTATAAGTTCTACATGCTGCTACCAAACACCTAGTCTGGCCAGGCAAGGCTAGAAATAATCTAGCTTTGGATCTAAATGCACCCTAAATCTTTGGACCTTACGGTATTGTGGGTATGTGTCCTGTCCGTCTGTGAACTATGCAAGTATCTTACATCGTGGTGGAGCATTTGGACATTGAATCGTGTATTTGCCTGGCTGCTCTCATTTTTTCTCCTTCAAATCCATGCAAATCACTTGCCTCTTTTCTGTTCATTATACTCTGCAATTTGCAAACGATAGCATATTCTTATTGATTGCGGAGCCATGAAACGGAAGCATTGTGCTTAACCAGCAATCTCAAAATTTTATCACTTGTCTTGGTTGTTGAGCCATAAAGTTATACCAATCATTGTTTTATTTTTATCAGGCTGCATGTAACCCTTACTCTTCTAGCATATTTGCCGATACTGCTTACAGTTAGTCAAATTTCAGGTTAAAGGCATAGTAACTGACTTCAGTGGCGAAATGCAGTTTCTGGAAATTCTAAGGATCCTGCTGGATGGATATTCCACAGATACGGCTACACAATGTGTAAGATGCCATAACTATATCATGAAATTTTGGCATTTTGTATTGAGGACATTAAACAATACACATCCGTGGTATTATGAATCTCGTCTGGAGATAGATAATATTGAATTTTCCATGTTTCTGCTTCTCTACTTTCTGATGTATATATTTTCATCCTCATTTTGGTTTATGATTGGATTTAAATAGCCAATATGGGCTTATTTAGAGAAGCCAATATGAGCTTTGTAGTCATTACAAAATAGTGCATGTTTCAAATGCTGTTGTTTAACTAGATTGTGGTATGTAATTTTTGTTTCTCTGTTCAGTTGCAGAGATCCATCATGGGGTTAATTGACAAGAAGTACCTTGATAAGTTGATTGATATAATAGAATCATCTTGTCTTCCAAAGAGCATTGACCGATCAACATTTGGTTCAGTTGGTGTTGGTACAAGAGTGGAAGAATATTCTGCTAAGCCTGAAATATTGCTTCACATTTGCGAGTTCTTATGCTTTTGTGTAGTTCATCACCCCTACAGGATGAAGTAATGCTCAATACAAGCCTCCTTTATTTATTCAGCCGTTCATTTTGTCATGTTACTTTCCTTTTTGTGTCTTTGCTAACACGTGGCTCTCGATCTTGCAGGGTCAACTTTTTAAAAAGCAATTCAATGGAGAAAATTCTTAGTCTAACCCATCAAAGAGAGAGGTTTTTGGTTGTGGCAGCTGTCCGTTTTATGCGTACTGTTATTGGTACAAATGTAAGTGTACTCTGTCCCATAAATAAATTAAGCGCTGCATGGTTGAGGGTTCTTCTTTTGCCTGGGGAAACTACTATATAAGAATATTTCTGTTCTTCTGGGCACCACTGAACTTATTGATCCTTCTTTTTTTCGAGAAAACGCAAAGGACCTTTGCGCTTCATTTCATTGAAAAGATAGAATAGGTTTACAACCTCCTGAGAGGAAGGTTACACGATACAGGTGATACATCAGTGCACATCCCAGGTGGATGGCAAAACTACACGTAGTCCCCTAGCACCAGCCTTTGCCCATGAGCTAATCTCATCCTTGATCGTGGAGAGTAGGAGTGGGATTGATGGCCGGACGCCCTCAAAAACGCATGAGTTATGATGCTTCCATACCATCCAGGGGATGAGGAGGGTGGCAGAGGCAAGGCCCTTGCGCATCGGCTTGGGGGTGTCTCCCTTAGCGCGTCGCCACCAGTCCATCTTCTTGACTACATCTATGACCACCAACTTAAAACTAGACAATTTAGACCATTGAATGATGTATGACGCAATGATTGCAACATGACACAACTTTTTAGGTAACCCACTCACATGTTGCTAACATACTCGTGATGATTCCCGCGTTCTCAAGAGTCGAGTATCAGAACACTGAAATCTAACTCATCCTTAATGCAATGATCCACATGTGAGCTTGAGTGATTGCACCTAGGCTTGTGTGCGCCTACATGTGTTGCATACACGGATACACCCCATATCTTATAACAAAGTAAATAATCATTTATACTAGTAGCAAATCTCTCTTGATTTGTATAGTCGAACTTGCCCTTTATGTACAAGTGTACTAGAAGTGGTACCAGGCAGCAAGCATATCCCAACTGCAATTTCCTTGTCATATTTCAACTTGAGTTGATATTTTCCTGTGTTCTGTAGGATGAGCTTCTAATTAGCCATGTTATCAAGCTCAAAATGTTGAAACCAATTATTGAAGCATTTGTTGAAAATGGGAATAGAGACAACTTGCTACAATCCACGATTCTTGAGCTGTTGGAATACATAAGAAAGGTACCTCCTGTCCATTGGTGTGTTCATGTTACCGTGTACGGGAAAATATCTATCTTTCTCGAAAGCAAAGAAAAATCATTATCCAGTGGGCTTTGCCATCTGATGCATATTTTTGTTCAGGAAAATAAAAAATCCCTTGTTCTATATGTCGTGGAATCCTTTTGGAAGCAACTTGTGAAGTTTGGGCACCTAGGGAGCATTCAGGCTTTCAGACTCAAGTATCAAGAGGTTTTGAGACTTGGAATTTTTGTTTCTTGCATTCTGTCATCACTTTCAACTTTCTATCACTAGCAAGTTTAGGCATTCGTATACTATGTAGTATTGACGTAAACAATGATGATATTTTTGTTTTCTTGCTAGTTCGTGGATAGAGCTGAAACAGAGGAAACTACTGGTGTGGGTCACATGAGAAAGAAGGCAGAGGAAAGAGGTCTTGATAAAGAGGAGGAAGATTATTTCAATACAGACAGGTCTGTTAAGTTTATTTTCCTCATTTGCTGCTTATTCTATGTTGCTTGGTCGAATGGATTGCAGATATTGCATTTTTCTTAAAACTCTGAATGTTTCATTGTTTATTTGACCAATGTGAAATTTCCATTCTGCCGTAGCAATGAAGAAGATTCTTCTGCGCAGACCACACAAGCACAACAACAATGGGTTAAGCCAGGTGATAGAAGTGAAACCCATCACATCCCTGCAAGGTATATCATCTTCCACAACTGGAGATATGACTAGCTGTATCATTTAAGATTTATTTGCTATCCTTTACTGTTTTACATCGATAATAACCTGGCAACTTTTGTCAAATGTGTTGGATGTAGCCAAAGGACCAACCACACCAAAGTAGCAAAAACAGATGATCTGATTCATCTTGCCAGACACATGTATCATGCCCTCCTTTTTTTTCTTCTTAATGTTTCCTCAATGTCGCACAAAGCACGTCTACATTTACACACCAACTAAGACCAGAATCTAGCTATCAAGACTCTTTAACACAAACTCCTACCATGACGCGGAAACATACTGCCACCACACGTGTACGCAATCAACTATGGCTCCTAATCGAGCCCAAACTTTCCAGGATGTGTAGAACAGCCATCCAAAGCATCTCAACACCTAATCAAGATTATGCTGACAAATGCCCTAGTCTCTGTACTAATCATGTAATTTATGTACTCTTAAACATATTTCATTCTTGTGCTTCATTGGTCTTTGTCATTTTCAGGCCAAAATCTAGTGGTCTTGTGGATCTTGATGGCGACAAAGATTACAACCCACCTCCCAAAAGACCTGTAGAAGCTGATGAAGCCTTAAATATACCCATGGCGAGGCACAGGTCATTGGACGGCAAAGTTAAAGATGGGAATGTTCGGAAGAAGCCCAGGCTAGAAGGTACAATTAGGTTCTCTAAGATTAATGTACTGGCTAACGTGGCTGGCAAACACCTGGATCTGGAAGATGCGCAGCCTCCGCTCTCACCTGCCTCAAGCACAATAAACTCTGACGGCAATGTTGGTGTAAGGGAGGCAAGCCCGGGCTCTCCAAATCAGCAACCACCAGAAAGCTTCGATTACATTGCTGGGGACTCATGTTCTGAGATGGTTGTAGATGCAGCAGAAGCAACCGACTCTGATCCTTAGAGCAAGGTGGCAGTCATTTTTCTCTGTCAATAGGTTCAACCCAACCGTCTTTCCTTGCAGCTACAAGAAAATGAACCACATTTGGTTCTGAAGAAGGCTAGATCCACACAAAGTCTGCAGGCTTGACGGAAGTGACTTGGACTGGAAGTGTAGAATTGACCTTCAAGGACAGACTATGAAGCTGAGGACGTGTGCAGCTTTTGGCACGACAATATAGGAAATTTTGGTTGCATTAGCATAGTATATGGGCTATATGAGATTTGGCAGACCTGCTCGAACCATCCCTTCCATTGATGACCGGCAGACTTGCTCTCTAGTACAACTGCCAGTAGTAGCTTTGGCTCACAAACAACTTGCTCTATTTTGCAAGTCCCAATCATTCATGATAGTGTAAATATTAGTACCAACATTGTATTAGTACAGTACTACTACTCTCAATCTAGTTTCTGGCAACGGTGTACTACTATCCGTGGTGCGCCGCTGCATACGTAGTTTCCTCGTGCGCACACTGCTGCACCGATCCCACGATTTAACGATGTTAACTGGCAGATACAACAGAAATACTCCTGAACTTTTCATGTTACGGAAGGTCAGCTAGCTGTGCAAAGTTCTTGGAGCGCACGAAGTACGTTCCTTATGATCGGAGCCCTGTGATGTGGGGTTAATCATAAAGCGAAGAAAGAAAAAAACGTTGGAACAGAACATCTCACGATCGAGTCCCACACTTCCACTGCAAATAAACTAGGGATCTCGACGCCGGCACCAGGTTCCCGATCGATCGATCATGGCCGCCGCGGAATTATTCAACCGTCTACCCCCCTACTCCTTCCAAGTCCCTGCCCTACCAGAAGTCCAGAACCCGAAGCCGCCACCGCCCCCAGCCAGGACTGGGTCCTCCTAGACACCAAGGCGTACGTCTCCGACCGCAGGCACAGCCGTCGACGTCACCTTCTGTTTCGTCGCACCGCGGACCCTCTCCCACTTCTGCGTGCACTTCAAGGACGGCGACGGCGAGGCTTCAAGGACGGAGATGGCTACCTGCTCTGGTGCGGCATCTTGCTCTGCAACGTGCTCGATGTCGATGATGACCATATCCCGATTGTGCGTTCCATCCAGAATTTTGGTTGTTTAAACACATGGATGGTCTGGATCGCGCGATACCGGTTCGGTGCGGGTACGGTGGTCCCTGTAGAAAGCTCATACGGTGTATTATACGGTTTGTATGGTATGGCGTGGCATCGTACAGGTGCGCACGTGTAAAGTGGCGTGTCCCCTCCGTGTATAGAAAGTTGGCTTGGCCACATCGCCTTCCCCGTCCCTTTCATTTCCCCCCAATTCGGCAAAGAACAGAGGAGAGAGAGTTAGCCAGAAAACCCTAGCAGCCCCCTTGGACCGCATCGATCGCCAGCGATGGAGAAGGCGGGTAGGAAGGCGGCGTTGGCTGCGTCGGTGGTGCTGCATGTAGAGAAGGTGGAGGCCGAGCGGCCGTGGAGGCCTCGATGCTGCATGCGGAGAAGGAGGGGGTTGAGCCGTCCGTGGAGGAGCCGGAGGTGGAGGATCTGAATAAGGCCGACGCGGAGGCGGTGGTGGCGGTGGCAGATCTGGAGAAGGGCATTGCGGATGTGGCTGGGGAGGATCTGGAGAAGGGCGAGGCGGAAGCGATGGTTGCTGAGGATGGCAGGGTGGGAGTAGCGGCGCCGGTGCTGGTGGATCTCGCTAAGACGGAGGAAGATACTGTCGACCAGAAGGCCGAGGCGGAGTTCGTGGTTACTAAGGAAGGCGACGCGGTCAGTGCGGTGCCGGTGGTTGCTGATATTGGCAAGGGGAAAGAAGAGGAGGTTGTGCCGGAGGCCGAGGTGGAGGATGGATACACGGCTTGGGTAATTTTTTATCCCCTTTTGAATTTGTTTGCTTCTCTACGTAGGGTTTGATGATTATGTGGCCACTTCTTTTCACTAGCTGCATCTAGCGATTGAACAAATAGTTTTGCTTCCTTATGGAAGGACTGGGCCTCCCCTCCCTTTTACTAGGAGAATCAGCATATCACAGACAGCACCAAACCAAAGACATGCCATAGGTTACCTAGCATATCTGAAAATTCGAAGACATGTTTTATTATCTCCTTAGCACGGGTAACATTAAAAATATTTCAGAGTTATTATAACAAATTTTGGGATATGCATCTCTCTTTCCAAAGAAGCTTTCTGCAACTTATACATGATGAAACTTTATATCTAGGTTTAAGTTCCATTTAACTAAGAACATGTGTTTTAACTAGTGGACTTAGTATTTCTTTGCTCATATGTTTGTTAAACTAGCGTTTTATATCCAAATGTATAAATATAATTTTCACCCCAAATCAAATCCGATAAGCCGTTCCTAGTTCATATATCCAGGGGCGGAAATAACCTTGAACCTGACATTGTATTATAATTTTGCGAACTTATGCTACTGATAATAGATGGATTGTAATTTCTTTTCAGTATCAATGTCTCCTAGTATTTCTGTTTTCGTAGCCTTTGCTAGATTCTTTGCTAGAAAACAGAAATACTAGGAGACATCGATACTGAAAATAAGTTACAATCCATCTATTATCAATAGCCTAAGTTTGCAAAATTAGAATACAATGTTAGATTCAAGGTTATTTCCGCCACTGGATATATGAACTAGGAACGGCTTATCGGTTTTTTTTGCGATGAAAATTATATTTATACATTTGGATATAAGATACTAGTTTAACAAACATATGAGCAAAGAAACACTAAGTCCGCTAGTTAAAACACATATTCTTAGTTAAATGGAACTTAAACCTAGATATAAAGTTTCATCATGTATATGTTGCAGCAAGCTTCTTTGGAAAGAGAGATGTATATCCCAAAATTTGTTTTAATAACTCTGAAATATTTTTAGTGTTACCCATGCTAAGGAGATGATAAAACATGTCTTCGAATTTTTCAGATATGCTAGGTAACATATGGCATGTCTTCAGTTTGATGCTCTCTGTGATATTGATGATTCTCCTAGTAAAGGGGAGGGGAGGCCCAATCCTTCCATAAGGAAGCAAAACTACTTGTTCAATCGTGGATGCAGCTAGTGAAAAGAAGTGGCCACATAATCATCAAACCCTAGGCAGAGAAGGAAACAAATTCAAAAGGGGATACTTTTTTTACCCAAGCCGTGTATCCATCCTCCACCTCGGCCTCCGGCACAACCTCCTCTTCCTTCCCCTTGCTAAGATCAGCAACCATCGGCGCCACACCGAACGCGTCGCCTTCCTCAGCAACCACGAACTCCGCCTCGGCCTTCTGGTCGATAGTATCTTCCTCCGCCTTGGCGAGATCCGCCAGCACCGGCGCCGCCACTCCCGCCCCGCCATCCTCAGCAACCACTGCTTCCGCCCCGCCCTTCTCATGATCCTCCCCAGCCACATCCGCAACGCCCTTCTCCAGATCTGCCATCGCCTCCACGTCGGCCTTCTTCAGATCCTCCACCTCCGGCTCCTCCACGGACGGCTCAACCCCCTCCTTCTTCTCCGCATGCAACACTGAGGCCTCCACGGCCGCCTCAGCCTCCGCCTTCTCCGCATGTAGCACCATCGATGCAGCCAATGCTGCCTTCCTACCCGCCTTCTCCATCACCGGCAATCGATGTGGTCCAAGGGGGCTGCTAGGGTTTTCTGGCTCTCTCTCCTCTGTTCTTTGCCGAATTGGGGGGAAATGGAAGGGATGGGGAAGGCGATGCGGCCGAGCCAACTTTCTATACACGGAGGGGACACATCACTTTACATGTGCGCACCTGTACGATGCCACACCAGACCGTACAAACCGTATAATACACCGTACGAGATTTCTACAGGGGCCACCGTACCCGCACTGAACCGGTATCACGCGGACCGTCCATGTGTTTTAACAACCAGAATTCTCCACGTCTCTTATGCCAATGGTTCCATCAGATTGGTCGAGATGGAAACCTGGGAATAAGAAGGCAGCACGACTATAAGAGTAAAAGGAGGCGTGTCCCGCCTGATGACGTTGCTATCCCAGATATGCAGTTTGATTTAGAATTGGAGTTGGACGACGACGACATCAACAAGGAGGAAGAGGAGGACACACAGGTCATCTTCGGCTGGAGGGCTGTTGCATGGGCTAGGGAGGGCTCCCAAGAAGGCTTGGATCAAGGACTGCGAAGCCAATCTTGATGACATTATTGCCATCGATGAGAACAGTACAAGGCATCATTCTGTGTGGAAATGGTAATTTTCTTTTGACAACGAACATAAAGTTAAATGAACTTCACATGGATAAGGCATACATATTGCACGAGTTGTAGCTCACAAGTTGCACCCAATGGTTTACCAAGAAACCATGCAAGAACCGAAACAAGCGGATACATGATGAGCATAAGCTAGGCAGATAGGTTTATTTAGGGTGGAGATTGGCATAATCACCGGGACCATAAACCTCGAACAACTCTGCGAAGAAGCCATTCTTCCTTCTTGGGTTGCATCCCATGTCCTTGCATAGTTGATCGTTGTACCAGATGTTAAGGACGCTAATGCATGACCTTCGGAAGTAACCGCGAGAATAGCGCTTCATGTACTTTTCCCACTCCAGAACATCCATTTGCATTGCTTTAATACATGGTAATCTAAAGCCACCATCCATGAAATGTGTTATCCACTTGGCCCGAATTTCTGTTGTGTAAAGATTCGACAAGCTTTCTGAATAACCGAGGACCGCGAGCTGCGGGATCCTAGGGTGTATGACCTCCCTGCAAAAACAGAGAAATTTACAAACCAGCAGAATATGTAGTGCACAATATATATAGAAATTTAGTCCAGTAAACCAACCTATAGAGAGGTAAGGTTGTGGATGTTGACCCAACTGCAATACTCCGAAAGTATTCTGATTTGAACATATTATTGATCTTCTCATCACCCCTGTATCCAGTTCCATAGATCACTATGTCGCTTCTTATTGGTGAAGATTCACCTTCAAGAAGCACACCTTCCTTGCAAAAGGTAAAGGTCTTGGATAGCTTCAGAACAATGCTACCTTCATCCAGTCTCTTGTAGTGATCCTTGGGCGCAATGGCAACCAAGCATGCCACCAGTGCCTCAAAAATGCTATGGTCAGGCACCATGCCATACTTCTTCAATGGAATGGAGAAGTAGCTCTCAGCGAATTTTGTAAATATCCACCTCTATTCATCATAATAAACAAGACAACATTTCTGGATTTAGTTGAAACACAAGCGAACAACTTAAGTTTGAGAGAGTAGCATGTTTCGTTGCACTACCAACGGGCTTAAGGTGGTTGCCAAGAGGCTCAGGAGGAAGCCTTCACCGGGCTTGTGAATAAGGAACTCAGCAAAACGATTTAGATACAACTTTGATATGTGGATACCCCAAGCGTAGTAGTGTGGTATGTTCCAATGCTTTGTTCGGACTATCATCGTACATGGTTGCTCAGTACCTACAATACCAATAATTAGAGTTGCCTATTTTTCACCTTGAGAATGAAAGAAATATATGCAGTGCAGATAATCGTACGTTGTGAAGATGAAAAAGAAACAAGTGTACAATTGGTTAACATAAATGAGAAGGCTTGCATATTCATACCATTCACATCTGCACATTCGGCAGCAATTTCAAGTGCTGATTTTAGGTATCCAACTACGGTAACACGTTTGCCCTCCATCATCTTAATAGCTTTCTCGCTGTCCATGTTGGAGTAGTCCATAGAGTGCATCACCTGGCCATCAAATGCTTCCGGACCTTTTCCTGGGGGGAAAGTTGGTATGTTTGGCACACCACTGAACCTCCCAATACAAAGAACCACGAAATCTACAATATGTGTCTGAGGAGGAAAATAGAAAGACGGACAGGAAAATAACGATCAGTAGGAACCAGCACTTGGATGGTAAAATTTTCAATTCTAAAACCCAAGAATCTTACTCAGAGAAATAATTTGTAAGTACAAATCTGTGTATATCGTACTATACCATTAGTGAGCCGAATTCTCACCTGGACGTCTCCATCAGCGTTGGCCACCTCGAGTCGCCACTCGCCATCGCCAGAGCCGAAGGCCCCGCCGGTCCCGCCCCACTCCTCCCACGCCGCCACCGTCTCCTCGTCGACGCCAACGTACTCCATCCCGAGCACCCGGTGACCGAACCTGATGCAGTCGAGCACGCCGAAATGGCGCGCGTAGGCGCCGAGGTAGTCCATGACCTGGCGGTGGTCCGGGAACTCCGCCGCGGAGTCGGGCCACGGGAAGTCGGAGTACTGGTACAGGGGCCGCGGCGTCTGCAGCTTGGTACACGCCGGCGTGTGCGCCCACACGCCGCCCAGGACGGTGTCGGCCTCGAAGACGACCGGCCGGCACCCGCGCTCAAGAAGATGCTTGCACGCCGCCAGGCCGCTCAAGCCGGCGCCGACGACGGCCACTCTCTTCTTCTCCATCGGTCGATCCCCGGTAGATCTGTGTCTTGTGGTGGTTTACTGGGGGTGGCGTACAAGCAAGATGGAACGTCCCAATGGTCACTGCGGGTGCGGCGTGCGTTCTGAGCTTTTTGGCAGGGGAGGAGGTGTCGTCAAGCATTTATAGGTGGCCAGAGACAGAGCATGCCTTCGCATAGGTCAATACATGTCATACGCATTCCGACCGCGCCCGCGGTTACGCGCCGCCCCGCGCGAACCAATTCCGATATCTCGCGCATTTTTTTTTATTGGGTCAGGTTAGACTAGTCACAATGGATATCATATAGCAGTATCATGGAGTACATTTTTATATTTATTGATATGTAGTATCTTAATGCAAATATATATATAAAATTTATTTAACATTATTTTCTCTAGATCTACGTGCTATTATACGGTATCTAGTATCTATGATACTAGTACTATGATCTCTCTCATCATTAATTACAGTGACACATAATCTTTTATGATTTAGGGTGATATCGCTCATTTATTTTAATACTCCATCTGTTTCTTTCTATAGTGCCTATATATTTTTAGCATTTGTTTCAGAATATAGAGTTGTAGCTTGGCTTTTTTTCAATTACCCCCCTCCCACACAATATGCGTGAGAAAAAATCCATACACAATTAAAAAATAATAATTGAGATTCCTAATGTATGGCCCAACGATTTCTTAAAATTAGGCAGTAATGTTTTAATTTTTTTAATTGAACTTGGCTGCACATATATGGAGAATCAATGAGAGAGATTTGTGGGATTTGCTATGGTAAGTTAGGAAGATATGAATTTCCCAAATTTTACGTTGATCTCAAATCGTTTAGTTAAGGGGTCTTCTGTAAAAATACTCTTGCGCTAATTTCCGTGCCAAAAAACTATAGACACTATAGAATGGAACAGAGGGAGTATATCTCGCGCATTTAGGGCATGTACAATGGTTGATAGGGGCATGTACAATGTTTGGGAAGGCACGTCTTCTCTTAGCAGTCCATGTCATCTAGAGATAATGATAAATATAATCGGTACAGTGCATTATCTCTTATTATCATTCATTGCAATAAATGATACTCCCTCTGTTCCATTCTACAATGCCTATAGTTTTTTTACACGGAAATTAGCGTAAGAGTACTTTTTACAAAAGACCCCCTAGCCGAATGATTTAAGATCAACGTAAAATTTGGGAAATTCATATTCCTAACTGACCATAGCAAATCCCACAAATCTCTCTGGTTGATTCTCCATATATGTGCAGCCAAGTTCAATTAAGGAAAGTAAAACATTGCCGCTTAATTTTAAAAAACCGTTGGGCCATGCATTAGGAATCTCAATTAATTGTTTTTAATTTTGTATGGATTTTTTCTCACGCATATTGTGTGAGAGCTGAACGGGGGAGGGGGTAATTGAAAATGATCCAAGCTACAACCTTATATTCTGAAACAAATATCAAAAATCTATAAACACTATAGAAAGAAACAGAGGGAGTAATTAATTATTTTTTGTAGGAAATTATGTGACTAAGGGAAGACAAGTCGGACAATATGGAAAATAGCCTTCTCTTATTTCATAAGAGATCATCACTTAGCTAAGGCCAACACGTACGATGGGGTGATGTCAGCCTTCCCTTACGCTTGCCACGTTAGATTTTTGCTTAGTTGGAGGAGAGAGAATGAAGGAAGAGAATGTTTTTTTTCTCTTAGCTAATAGATGATCTCTAATAAAATGAGAGAAGCCTATTTTCCCCATTGTACGACTTGTCTTTCCTTAGTCACATAATTTCCTACTAAAAATAATTAATTATCATTTACTGCAAGGGATAACAATAAGAGATAATGCATTGTACCGATTATATTTATCATCTTCTCTAGATGATATAGACTGCTAAGAGAAGACGTGCCTTCCCTACCATTGTACATGCCCTAAGACTCGTCTTATCTTAACCCGCTATGTAGTTTAGATATGACAATACAATATAATGTGCAATGCGTTATTCTTTAGTCTTATCATAAATACGTGGTGAGAGAGATTAGGCTAAGATATCATCTCTTAATTAAGATAAGATAAACCCTTTTTCAACTTTCTCTTTCCTCCATCTCAGCATTTATCCTACGTGGCACCGATAAGATATCAACATTGTACATGCTCTTAGTTCGCTGGACCGATATTATTTCTTTTTAGTCGTATTAGACTAGTCACAATGGATAGTATCATATCTTTTTGATCGCGTTAGATTAGTCACAATGAAATAGTATCATATCTTTTTGGTCGTGCTAGACTAGTCACAATGGATTGTAGATAAAGAAATGATCTTGGTTCAGCGAATTAAATGGGCGAGATATACTAAAATAAATCCGCGCTACAATGCATGATATCATGTACTACTATCATAATTTTCTTATATTTATTAATTTGTAGTATCTCAATCAAATATGTGTGTAAGATTTATTTAACATTTATTTCTCTAGATCTACGTGCTATGATAGAATAACTACTATACTAAACGTGAACCAACTCGATTTTTCTCATAATTTTGAATTTTTTTTAGATTAACTGTGAGCTAACACGTACTTAACTAGGTGATTGATTCCCACAATGTTTTTTTGTGTGTGCAGTTTTGGTGCTGCCTTGCATTTTAGGGTAACATGCTTTTCTTCATGATACTTAAGTGGTGGTGGTTGTTTTGGTGCATTGCTGTGTGAGCATAGCTGCAAGTTGGATAGAGCGGTGGATTTGCACAACCTGTCGGCCCACGTGTGTTCGCTTTGATGATCTTTTGTTCTGTCTTGCTACGTGGCCTCTCTGTGGACAAATCCCGTGCCCATATCCCCGTATCTTCTCGATTCCCTTCTCTATCTCTCTCCGTTCATCACCACCGCCCCAGATTCCGCCTACCGAAGCTGCTCTTGGTCATCCCCACACTTCCACCCTTCTCCCCCGCGTCGACTTCCCTTCCAGCCCTTCTCCCCCAGTCCCTCCCCTCCCTGCAGCCGCCGGTGTCCGCTGCTGCCGGGAAAAAAGCCTGCCCGGATACGGCAGCGGCGAGACCTTTCCCGAGGTGCTGCCCTCGAGTGAGGCGACTGGGAGCAGCGGCCGGCGGTGACGCCGCGGCCGTCGAGCCCACGCCGGCGAGCCTTTTCCTTGCGTTCATGTTGCGTGGCCGTGCTATATGTGGCGACCAAGCTCCGTAAGCGAGCGTGCGTCTCTGCTGATTTCTCACACCAAAAGGGGAGGACGATCGACCGACCAACCGGCTGGTCCGCCGCACGTGAGGAAAGAACACGCGGCTCGCTCGAGGCCACACAGACGGTGCCGACCGGCATGCGTGCTTGCTACCCGCCCCCGCGTCTCGCTCGCCTGCAGCCCTACCGTCATGTCGTTCATGGCTGGGGCGACGCGGCCGTTGGCGAGGTGGTGGTGAGCACCATCCGGGAGCGACCCAATATCTTATCCTCACGGGCGCCGCTCCTCCTGATGGTCTCTTCTGGGCAACCTCTGATATGGTGGCGCGAGACGTGGAGGAGCCCAAATTTGTTGGAGCACGTCGAGGCGCAAGGCGTGGTGGAGTCCCTACCTCTCCCCAGGTTTCCTCCCCTGCCCCAAACCCCCAATTTGATATTCGATTTGGGGATTTCAGGCCTTTTAATTTGAGCTCCACAACATATCTACTTTAATGCTTCCGTCGGTTCTCTGTTGTCGTGCATCCAGTATTTGAATCCTTTGGTTTCCTCTTCTCAAATGACCTGCTCGCCGCTTCTCCACCGTCGGGATGCCCAACAACGCCGTCCTTGCCTCCGCCTGCGTCTCCACCTAGGGCCGCCGCCGTGGCCGCCCTTTTCTTCAAAAGGGCCTACTGCCCTGCTGCCGCATTGACGAGCCTGGTCTTCGCTTCTCCGTTTCCAGTCGAATTTCTCATATATTCAATCTCCAGATTGCTAGGCCGAGATTGCAGCTGGTATGCAACGGCAAGAGGAATCCAGTGTCCTGACTCCAGAATCGTCATCGTATTCAACATTCTCCTGCAGTTCAGTCGTATATAGAGAAAAGTACAGTAATATTGTTTCATGTATGCTGCACATTAGCGCTTGGATTAAAGACCGCTCACGCTTAGAGCATTTTATTTGCATATGGGGTTGGAGTTCAGCTCCCCGTTTGTGGTTTACCGGGGAATTTGTGGTTTCGCTCCGATTGCATCATCTCCGGTGGTGGTGTAACTAATGTGGTTGCTTCGTGATGATCTCGCCAGCTACCGTCTTTACCCGGGCTGTGACTGTCGATTTCTCGAGGAGTTACGCCAGGTTAGCCACGATGAATACCAGCGACTCCCGCACCGGCCGATGATGTGCTCAACATGGTGTCACTCCAAACTTAGGGTATCGGGTCGCGGCAAGGAGCCCCGCGGCGGTGACATCAAGGACACTCTGAGTCAATTCGTCAATTCGTCAGACACTTACACAACGTCAGGTACCATCTCCAGCGTGCCATGGGATTGAGCACGAGCCGTGCAGACTAGGACAAGAGCGGTGGCGTCCACACCATGGCCTTGATGATCTTGACGCTGTTGTATCATGGAGCTCTAGCTTGGTGCCTCAGATACGACTCTCCGCCCTCTCCTCCCTCTCTTATTGCACAACTCCTATGTACAGTCGTTCTATTGAATTAGTTGTTTTAGTATTGTGTAGAGAGTAAAGATGGCCGGGTCGTAGGCTGGCATGGTGTTGATGTAGTAGATAATCATGCTCTTATTGGCATCATTAGGCCACCCAATGTTCATACGAACTGAAGTTCAGACAATTCTTAGTGTTCTCTCCTGTACAACTCAAGACCCATAGAATAAAAAAATAAGATCTTAGCTTTGTTCAGTCTGCTCCAAATTTACCTATCCAAAGAATCTCAATATTCGTATCAAGAAGAATTAAAAATGTTTTCGAAACCAGATGCAACCCTAAATTTGTACACTAACCATGGAACTATCATCCAATATTTAGCTAGGTACTATGGGTAAGTGTTTTACCTAATAGTTTGTTGAATAGTCTAGATGATGAGACAATTCTGTAGATAAGACTGTTTTTTCTGATATTTGTATTCAATTTATATGCAACTGAAGAGTTTAAACTTCGAAAAGAAACTGAGATATTGTAGTATATAAGATAATTCTGTTTCTGTTCTGTCATTTTGAGACTTAGATCATAAGCGTGCATATTTTGCCCCTGTGCATTTCAGAGTGTCACGCAGAACCTCTCATTGGGAACTGATTTCAGCTGACACCACAAAGGAATTCAGGTGTTGGTTTTATTGCTAGATATGCCACGAAGACAATGCTAAGTATTTTGTATTCGTTATCTCATATAAAATAGTTAGGCATTTGGAATGTATTACTCTACATTGAATCCAGGTGTGTTGATATACAATGCCATTCATGGAGTAAGCATTGCATATACTTGCTTTGTCTTAATTAATCGAAACTTCCTATGTTTGCCTACAATGCATTTACTTTCTTAGTGCTACAAAAATGCATCAACCAGAACGGTAGATTTCCTATGTGCCACTATAAACAGGTTACCAACTGAAAGTTTTTATTTAACATTCCAGCATAATCTTGGTCAGCTCTGATTATGAAAGTTTCTGGCCTTTATGGTACTTGTCTCTATTGCAGCTGCACTACACATTAATTGAGAAATATATTTCTTCCCTGCAATTGAGTTTTTCTTTATTCATGTAAGGAAAAAATTAACGACATGTCCAAATGTTCTTTTCCTGAACTGAAGTATTTAGTAATCTCAAGAAACAACCAGCAATAAAAGTAATATCAAACTGGCAAAGCATGGGCGCATGTTTTTCTTTGCCTCTATAGAAAACCTCTTCTACCACATGTCATAGCTCTAGAAAATATATTTTCATGTCAGGAGATGCCATGCCTGTAGGTCGAGCTGGGCCAAGCACCAGAGCTAGAACTGCTAATGAATTGTTCCTGTGGCAAGACCATATTCTTATTCTTAAATCTGTCACTAGAACTGCTAATTAGCATATATTTTAATTACATTACAAATTGCGACAACGGAGTGAATTAATCATCTATATAGAGGACCTTTCAATTAAGTGATGGGATCACCAAAAGTCATAGCAGTACATATCGCTGCAAAAAGGCATTAGTCATCCCTATTAAGAGATGCAATCACCAAAATTCCTATGCAATATATTTTTCTACCTCTGAGTTTTGCAGCAAGAAATTATTCAAAAGGAAAATATTTGATTTTTTTTACCTTATTCCTTTTCAAAGAACTGGTAAAAATCCTCCCTATGCGAAATCAATATTATGGCAGATGAGGGATCAGGGAAATCATTCGAGCTAACAAACCTGTGGATCATCTCAAATAATTGTTCTGGGTATATAGTTCAGTTCCATGTAAATATTAACCTCAATATTTTTCCAATGCAGATATTTCTCATACATGTACATGTGCCTGAGGATTTGAGACCCCAACAGAAGATTGCCAATATCTACTTCAATGCTGGTATGCAACATGATCTGTGAGTAGAGCTTAGTAGGCAGCCTTTTAATATACCTTTTTAAATATAGATTTTGGTAACAACGTATTTTGTAATGCAGCTCTGGCCGACGACTGGCACGGGCTCGAGAGATACGACCTGGTGCCCTACCACGCCGCGCACGCGCAGAAACAGTGGCGGCTTCGAGCAGCAGCCGGAAAGAGTGTTGAGGAATGTAAATACAAGTAGTGCCCTTTCAGCATCTGTTAAAATGGTGGAAAGGGGTGCTCACTAGATGATCTAATCTTTTGTAATGCAGCTCTAGCCAACAAGCAATCCAGGAGGATATATGAACTATCATCCACACAATCTGGATCGACATAGTAGGAAGATGAATCGGTGCCTCGAGAGCTACCTTAAGATGCAGGATGTGCACACGGTCATCTTCTTTCTTTTTTGCCCAACCCCAAGCATTACTTAAGAGTTTCTTCTGTTACAAGGTATGTTAGATCTTCATTTATATTTCAGAATTTCTTGGGCGATATAGTTGATGGCTAAAATATGCACAGTTGGTCCGCTATACTCATATAGTTCAATGGAAGCTAAATGGGTAAAGGAGTGTTATGTTGTGTGTCAGTGGGCTGACGGTTGCGACTTCAACAGAATTATTATTGCTACCACTTACTTTGGCCATCATTTTAAGTAGCTCTAATCGGAGATTATCTGATCTTTGGATTCATGTGTAGTAATACAAAATATTTCAATGCAAGAAAATATGACCAATCTACCATCAGTGATTAGTCTCAATAACAGTACACCTAATTAAAATGCTGACAAATGGAATGAGGCCTAAGTATTATTTGAAGGCGACGTTGACATATTGAGTAAACGATTCAGTGTTTAGATTCTAATCTTATAGGTCTTCTTGAGTAATTAAGTTGCCACAAAGAGTCACAATTTACTCAACATACTCTGCTACAAGATTTACATGATGTATTGGAAGGTGTGTTCCTTCTGAACTAATTTCTATTTTGGTTAATATGATACATGACACTTACATAATTAGGACATGTGCATCTGGGGATAGCTGATTTATTTTCATGTAAGATATTTAATAGTTCATGTTTTATTAATTAATGTCCGTTTCCTTTGCTTTGTTTTGCAGTGTTTGTTTTCCACCATAATTATGTGAGTTGATTGGTCGGCATTATACGAATTGGTTCATGTATATACTCATCATTTTGTTCTTATATATTCCACGTACATGCTATATCTGTTTCGTTCATTAATTTAATTCCTCATTCTTTTGTTTCCAGGGTTTGCCCTCTTTGGAAAACACAAAGCTTGCTCCTCATTATACTACTGTATGCCTTGCCATGTGTTGAAATTTCTCGGTACACTATGGTTTAGGATAACTTTCTGCTTATATTCTGATGCTTTACCTACAGCCAACTGTTTCTACTCGAAGTCCTTTGTGGTTGATGAGATTCTAGATGATGTGCTTTCTGATTAGGTGTTACTGAGGTGAGTTTGTATGAATTTTTTAATGCAGCTTTTTTTCAGTCCAAGAAGCATTAAAATATTGCTTCCGTCCCAAGGGAACATGATGAAAGGATGTGCGCCAACTAATCATATAGATCAATTCAAGGCACGGCTAAAAGAAGGTTCAGCTTACACCTTAGAACATTCATCGTTGCTGATGTGCGGAATAAATACAGAGTAGCGGATCATCCTTACAGAATCAAAATTACTCAGTGCTCAAAAGTTCAGGAAATCATTCCACAACATGTTAACCTTCCTCTATTTTCATATAATGCAACACGTGCAGTCGACAATAGTCCTGTCAGGTATTCACTTCACTGCACATGTGATCGAGTGCTTATATTATTTATGCTACTCAGTTATCTATTATTGTTTCTTCTTATTTTTCTACTCTGTATTTATTTCTCCTCTGTTAGGTATTCACTTCAGTGCGCATGGTAGATTAAATTACACACTACCATTGCGGTACACTAATCTTACTCTGTTCTTTCCCCCAGCAAGCAGTAAGATACCATCTGCATCATCAGACCAACCTGTTCCAACTACTCGAGACAGAGATGAAGCACTGTCGATGTTGTTTTTCGTTGTTATTTTCTTTCAGATTTCTACTAGAAGCATTAACTTCCCTGCTCATTCTTCCGTTGGAGTTCCTCACAGCAATAGGCTTAGAATAGCAGATACTGAAGTGCACATACTGCTGGTCATCCTCGGTGAGCTCTGTTACAATTCATTTCTTAGAGTTTGGTGTTTGCTGAACATATGCGGTGCTTGGTGAGGTGTAGGTGTGTTGGTTCGCATGTGTTCTTTTCTTTTTTCCTCTTGTACATTCTGCATATGTATCATGGTTTTTTGTTGCTCTGTTTTCTAGGATCAATTCTCTACTCAAGACGAAGAAGTTTCCACTTACTCCTTTAATGTGCACAGCTGTTCTTTTAGTTTTTTAGTTTTTATTTTTTTTCCGTGCAACTGTTACTTATTAATTTTCTCATGCCGCTAAATTTGAAATGACTGGTTCCGAAGTGCAAGCACTATCCGTGGTTTCAGCTGAAGTATATTGTAACTACATGTTTTATGTTTGTAAATGTTGAAGTGTTGAAATTCATTATTCCAGTTTGGGCACGACACTTTGTTTCAGTTAAGTAGTGTTTGTTACTGAATTTATTGTCAATTCAGTGAGCTAGGCGGATTACAAGCCAGTTTCAGAACATTGAAATTACTTTGTCCTGCCGGCTTTACTTCTTTGGATTCCTTACTTTTTTGTTTCCTAGAATACTATGGTATAAGTTAATATGCACACACGATAATTTAGTAATAAATAACTGCATATTAAGCTAGGAAAAAAACTCAGGTAAATTTATAGAATTGTCAGGCATTATTCGAGTCAAATACAGACTTCGTTGACTTGCTTGAAACCCTTCAATACCTGCGTTTGCCTTTGGATAGTGATTTTTTTCTTCTGGACTCAGGAAGTATGAAGGGGAGAAATACTATTATGTATTTGCAAAGGGAAGCAATGAATCTGCACAATACATTCTTTTTCTCATCAATTTTGTATTTTACATAAATATGATGCTTTGTTTCATGTTCCCTTGCACGTTGGACATAAAGTAACGAAGATGTTAAATAACTTTATAGTTCATTAAAATAAAAAAAAATTGCCAATTCAATTGTGCTGGCTTCCATATGATATCATGTTACTCTGCTATCACATCACAGTCGTAATTTAACATGATGAAAAAATGTTACTCATTCTTCAGCTTCTGGCTGGGCGCGGCGTGCCGCCGCGCCTATCCTTGCTAGTATCTACCTATGATACTACTATGATCTCTCTCATTATTAATTGTAGTGACACATAATACTTTTACATGCATGAAAAATTCATGATACTACTCAATCCTAAGTATTTAATCCCGTCAGGTAATCTCACGCATTTGTTGCACACATATAATTTCACCAGGTCAATTCCCATTTCGTTTTTGTCGCTTTTTTATTTTCTATTTTTAACATTTAATTATGGGTTTGTTTACATCAGTAAAGCTGGCGCATTTAATTCGCTGGACCGATTTCATTCCGTTTTTTGGCCACGTTAATCCCACGTGTTTACTCCCATCTGGTAATCTCACGCATTTTATTTTCAGGTATTTAATTTTGTCCGGTCAATTTCCAATTCCTTTTTTTCTCTTTTTTACTTTCTATTTTTAATCATAATTTCCTTTATTTTTAGTTCTCTTTTATCAATTCCTTATTTTTTGTTGTTGTTACTTTTATATAAAAATCATGTCATTTTGGACTAACCTTTTTAATTCCATTTTCAGGATAGCGGTATTTTCCAGGGGAAAAACAACGGGTGGAGGAATCACTTGCAACTCAAATGAACTACCACTTGCTACTCAAAGTAAGTACCATTTTAACTTTTTAATTAAAAAATATTGCTGAAATATTATAAATGAAATTAACTTATGAGGTTGGTAACTTTTCATATTATACCATTGATAGATAATGGAGAGTGGGTTGATAACTAGTAAGCTAAAAAAATCTCTAAAATATTCTAAATGTAATTATGTTTTGGGTTTGGTAACTTTTCACATTTACCGTTGATAAAATACAGGAAAATGGTTGATAACTTGTGAGCTACAAAAAGTCACCAAAATGTTCTAAATGAAATTAACTTTTAGAATCGGTAACTAATCACATTTTACCGTTGATAAATAATGTGAAGAAGGTTGATAATTAATGAGCTAAAAAAGGAGCCAAATATTCTAAATGAAAACAACTTTTCGTGTCGGTAACTTTTCATATTAACCATAAATAAATACCGCGAAGAGGGTAGATAACTTGTGAGCTAGAAAAGTTGCCAAAATATTTGAAAACAAACAACTTTCCAAGTCGGTAACTTTTCACATTTACCGTTCATAAATACCGACGCAGAGGGCAGATAACTTGTGAGCTAAAAAAAGCCGCTAAAATATTCGGAATGAAAATATATTTCCGGTTTGGTAACTTTTTACATTTACCATTGATAAATACTTGGACAGAGGGTAGATAATGATGGGTTCGTTGCATGAAAAACAAAAAATTTGTACCGCGAATAAGAACAAATCCAAGATCCAATCTAGGCGAAGGCAAGATCTAATCTATCAAGATCAAAGCAACGAGATATGCATGTGAGACTAACCCTCGAAGATTCCAAAATCTACGAGATTAGATCTCGTTGTTGATGTAGTCGATCGTCCAGTGCTGCAATCCGGCAGCACTTCCGTACTCGGTCGTGCGTACGGTGTCGATGAAGCCCGTCCTCTCCCCGTTCCAGGGGGCAGCGGAGGTGTGGCAGATCTCCTCGGAATCCCAGCAGCACGACGGTGTGGTGGTGGTGGTGGAGGAGAAAAGCTGCAGGACTTCGCCAAGCCGGAGCAGACTATCGGTGGGAGAGAGAGGCGGCCAGAGGTCAAGGGTGAAGGAGGGCTGCGCCCCCTGCCCCCTCCCCTCTTTATATAGGGGGTGGGGCGGCCAGGGATGCCTTGGCCCCTCCTCCAAGGCCTATAGCCAGC
Source organism: Lolium perenne (assembly GCF_019359855.2). Taxonomy (NCBI): domain Eukaryota; kingdom Viridiplantae; phylum Streptophyta; class Magnoliopsida; order Poales; family Poaceae; genus Lolium; species Lolium perenne. The sequence goes on from NC_067244.2 coordinate 51,092,755, forward strand.
GGCCAAAGGGGGAAGGGGGAAATCTCCCCTTCCAAATTGATTCCCCCTTTAGGGTTTGGGGAAACCCTAAAGGGGTTGTCCGATTGGGCCTTGGGGGGCATATGCCCCTAGCCCATTAGGCTAGGGAGCATCCCCTCGGCCCATGCTAGGCCTCCTAGGGTCATGGGCCCACTGTTGGGACCCCTGGAACCTTCTACAACCTTCCCAATCTTTCACCGGAAAAATCCCGAACTTTTTTGAAACCTAGAAATCAACTTCCCTTATATGAATCCTATTCTCCGGACCATTCCGGATCTCCTTGTGATGTCCTGGATCCCATCCGAGACTCCGAACAAACTTCGGTCTCCATCTCATATTCCGAATCTACTTATGCGACATCGAACCTTAAGCACGTCACCCTACGGTTCGTGAACTATGCAGACATGGTCGAGACTCCTCTCCGACCAATAACCAATAGCGGGATCTGGAGATCCATAATGGCTCCCACACATTCAACGATAACTTAGTGATCGATTGAACCATTTACATACGATATCGATTCCCTTTGTCACGCGATACTTTACTTGTCCGAGGTTTGATCATTGATACGCGTACAACACGCGTCCGTTGGGAACTGTAACATCCCAAGTTTCAACAATAATAAACAAGAAAGACAATTTCCCCAAAGTCAAAATTTGCAATTAACAAAAACTTTTTCTATGCATATAGTGCCACATATAGGTTCATGCATTTGAGTGATTTTCTTTTGTGCAATTGCCATGATGAGTGTTGGTATGTTTAACAATTGCTATTGGAACCCTACCAAAGATCATCAAACCCTAATTTGAGGAGAATTGAAGAAAATGGGAAAAACCCATAATTCACTTACATACACATTATGCCAAATTGCAAATCCTCAACCTAGGCCATAATTGCTTGCTCCCTTGCTTGTAGAATACTTCAATATGATAAACTAACACAATTGCATCATTGGATCAAGAATCAAACACAAGGAAAGCAAAATTCTTTCATACATATGATAATGGTCACTTGTCACCAAAATAATTTCTTCACTACTTTACCCCCCTGGTTTTCTCATTTCTTGAACTAAACTTGGTCAACCAAAGCCATGTCATCCAAGACCATGTCAAGGTGAGTAACTTTGATGTTGACCACCATGGCTAGAGTTGACTAGGTTGACCAGTATAAAGGTGACAAGTAGGGATGCTGAAATAAAGTGAAGATCATGTCACATTTGCCATTTTGCAAAACAACTCCAAATTGAACCCCACCACCACCATTCTAACCCATAATTAATATGTTTAAGATCCACCAAAAAGAATTTCAAAATTCAAATAAAAATCTCATGCGGCCATTGTGTCGAACACTTGGCAGGCATCATTTCCAGTTTGTGTTACACTCTTTGGTCCATCGGATTCTTGCCTAAACCCACTTTAACCTGTGATCATCACACCCTCTTACACCCCCTGCATCACCCCAGTACCTGCCTTGGTCGTTTAAAGTGAGAGAAAGGGGAGAGAAAACCCTAAACTAAGCATGCCGTGGCCATGCCGGCCACCTTTGGCATCTCCACCTCTGGCCACCATTCCAACCTATCCTCTTGTCCTGGAGCATCTACAACACTCAAGGACGACGAGGGTACAAGCCCCTGCAACGCCAACGCTCGGCATTGGCCAGAACGCGCGCGCCCAAAGTTGTCCAGGACGTGCCAGCACGCGCGGTGACCGCGCCCTGGCGTCGCCAGGACAACACGCGCTCGAGCACCCCCGTCCTCCTCTGGCCAAGCTACGCCTGCGTCGAGCATCGCCTCCCCGCCTTCTACACGCCAGAAATCATCCCTAGCCTGCCCCTGCTCCGTCGCCGTCGTCCTCGACCAAATGATGCCGCACGCTCTGCCGCACACCCTGCAAGCGCTCGAGCTCTCCCATCGCCCTTTTCTCTGTCTCGACACGGGTTGAGCATCTCCAGTACACCAGCTAGCCGTAGCAGTCCTTGCCTTGCCCCTTCGAGCACCCCAAGCACCGCGCCATGGCCGTTCCTTCTCAGCACTCCGCGGCCAACCCTCGACACTATAAATAGGGGCGATCGGCTCCTCCCTTCTGCACACAATCCACTCCCCTCTACTCACTGAGCCACCTCCACCCACCAATTTCATCAGTCCTCGCCGGAGCTGCTCGAATCGAGAGCTCGAAGCCGCCGGAGCCCGCAGATCCTCGCCATCGATTGGAGCCTCCCCGAGCGCCGCCGCTGCCCCAAGCTCTTCCTCGTCTACTTCCACTTCTCCGCGCACACTGCCAGACTCCTGCAACGGCCTGGTAGGCTCTCCCACCCCCTAGGCTCGCCGCCAGTGAGCCGTCGCTCGTCGGAGACGACGATGCTCCAGCACCGTCGGATCATGTTCTAATCCTACGGCCTAACGCGCGCGTACCGCTTCGGCGTTTAAAGAGCCGCTGACAGGTGGCCCCCACCTCGTCAGGGCAGCCCACCCGCACCAGTTGCTAGTTGGGCTGCGAAGTGAAATTTAAATCTGTTTCGGCCCGTTTAGCTTTCCCGCCTAGCCCATCAATTCAAATTCAGATTTAATCTTTATTCAAAATATCCTGCTGATGGTTTAGTAAAAATTGAATATTTTGAAATCTGCCAAACCAAATGTAGCAAACTTTATACCGTTGGAAAGCCCATGAAATTATCTAACAAATGCCACTGGCCCCACCTCCAATTTCATAGTAGATTTAATTTGATAAAAAAGACAAGACAGGGACTTTTGAACATTCAAACTTTATTTAAAATTTAACCAGAATAGATTTTGAATTGATTCCAATTCTAATAAATCACAAATGATGTCCTCTAATTGATTATGCAATATTATAGACATATTGTTTGTATGATCATGGACTAGATCAAATAAAATGGCTATGTAGTCAATTTTAGAGCATTTGAAAGTGGAATTCAAACTCAACACTAATATGAGAGCTACCTCTCATTTAAATTTTGATCCTAAGTACTAATAACCAGGGGGAATGACTTAGGCTAATGAACCCTTGAGAATTATTACTTAGAGATTTTAATTCATTTAAATGTTAAGTATTAAAACTATGTGAAGTGTAGCACTTCAATTAAATTATACTCACATATAATAGATATGGAATGTTGACTTTGGGTCAACCTATATTTCATACCTTATTATTATATGAAGAGATTAAATCTTAATAAGAGGTAATGAGAAGAAATGAATTCCTCTAAGGATCTAAATACCAAATTTAAGAAATAGGAATAATGAGAGGAAATTATTTTTCTTTCAAATAAAGACTAATCAAATAATCCACCATGCCATGTTTGATTGATGATAGGACTAGTGTGTGAACTCTTTTGAGTGTTTCTAGTTTAGTATGTGAGCTTGGTTTAGTATTTATACTTCGTATTCGTATATAGACGCTAGTAACGAGGAATACCAAGAGGAGGAGGCCTACTCTCAGGAAGAAGAAGAGAACTTCGATAACTACCCAGCTCAAGGCAAGCTAACCCTTGCTAAACACAAGTGCTTAGCTCTACAAGAGCAAAGGCACCATCACACTTTACTTTTATGTATTACCTATCCCATGTTTTTACTTACATTTACTTTTGCTTATTTATTTCAAAGTACTTTTTGATTTATGATTCAATTGGTCTAGAGTAGAACAATACTTGAAGTTAGATTAGCACAACTCAAAGCTAGATAGCACCCCTCATTTAGTTGCTAGTGCTAATCAATTAAAATTGACTACTCTAGATGGGAACATGGTGAAGTGAAATGACTTTGAAAGAAAGTAAAGTGGAGGTGGATTTGAACAAGAGAAGATGGTGAATTTTGATAAAATTGATAATTGGGTTTGAATGCGATACCCTTCCAATTATACAAGTACCCCCACATTACCTGATTATGGGTAGGGCTTAACTAGAAACTTGTGTATTTTAGTATGGGTTCCCTCTGAACAAACATCATAGGGGTTACGCTGCGGCTGCCTCCATTAAGTGTGGATTGATGTTGAAATGAGGTGAATGTACGGCCCAAGCCCTGTGCAGTTCCCGGGTTAACTGCGGTTCTCACCGGGAGGCCAAGCTCATGGGGAGAGGTGCTCATACTAGCATATATAAGTGAAAGGTTATGGTTGATGATCCGCGTACTGTGTTACGATGATTCGGGGTTATCCTCGACGGATGTAATCAAAAGTTGTGGCACAAGAGTACAACCTCTGCAGAGTGTTAAACCTATTCGAATAGCCGTGTCCACGGTTACGGACGATTGGAAAGGCCATACTATCTCCGTTATCATTAAAATGTTTTGATCCTAGAAATGAATGGTGAATTGAAAGGGTGATATTATGGTGAACCATAATGAGTTGTGGGAATGACACTAATGTTCCAACTTGAGTTAGTCTAGCACATGATAAGGCTTTACTAAATGTTTATCAAACTAAAACTTGGCTTTATGCAAATAAACCTAGAGCTTAGCACCCCCTTGTTACACTTAATGAGTATTTATCATAGAATTAGTTTGCGAGTACTTTAAAAGTACTCATGGCTTTGCCCTGGCTATTCAAATGCCAGACTATGAAGGAGAGCACCAGTATCAGGATGACGGACAACAGGACGTCTACGATAACTAGGATCGTCTTCTAACGTCAAGCATTGCCTGTGGAATAGATAGTCCACTACTACTTCGCTTCTGCTACTATTTGTGATGTTGAACAATATATTCGTGTAATATGGGATCATGTGATCTATGGTTGTAAGACAATATGTGTTGTAATAAATGATGACTCTATGCTACTTACTATTATGTCTCGCAAAAACATTATTCCTGGGATTGCGATGTACGGCATAATAGGCATCTGGACTTAAAAATCCGGGTGTTGACAAGTTGGTATCAGAGCCATTGTTTGACCTTAGGAGACCCTAGTTAGAATGGACGCTCAAAAACTTAGTTTCAAATTCCATGATTTGACTAGTTATGAAAACCTTATTCACTTTCTTACCTTGAAGAGTCTATTACAAACTTTAAATTCATGCCCTTCTTATAAGTGAATTAAAATTTGGAACACTTGCACTTCTCTAACTTAATCATCTAATCTCTCTACAGATGGATCACGTCGTGGACGCGCAGCCCTTTCTCCAGACTGAGTTCTATCAGTTGGGGAACGGTGGAGAGCTTATCTTTGAGAGGGACCTCTTCTCCCTCTCAGAGTTCCTCGGGCGCCCACCACCGGAAGTCTTTGGCGGAATGGTCAATGACCAGCCCGGTGGTCAACTTCAGTGGGTGATCATGGTGGACCTTCGTGGAAGGTTCACGCTCCCAATGAGCGCAAGGATCCAGTTCTCCTTCCGGGAGAACAACTGGGCGGATGGTCTCGCAAGGGGACTTCAGGAAGGGCTCGCACGTCTGTGCGGGCAAAACTTCATGGACTTCGAGGATAGCCGCTTTGTGCACTATGCAAGGCACAACTCCCTCGGAGTGCCAATGAACCTGCCGTCGCACCCGCAACTTCGCCACCATGTGGATCATCTTGACTTCATGTTGAACGAGACCCGCATCGACCTCGACAACTCCCGCGAATACGCCAACCACACTCACATCCAGTTGGCGCAGCAGGCGGACACCATCAGGGTTATCGCCGGAGAACGCAGGGCACTCCGCCGTGCCAACCAGAAGAAGGATCACGCCATCAACCGCCTCAAGGCCAGGATCGCTACTCTGAAGGCGACCATCGCCGCCCAAGCTGAGCAAATCCAGGAGCTGGAAGGCGAAGGTGAAGGGGAGAACATCCAGGGGGACGGCTACTCCTACGTCAGCAACGACGACGACTACGAGGAGGAGGAAGACGACGACCTGGAGTTCCACCCTTACGAGGATGGCCACGAGCACCTTGCTGCCGGGGTAGACAATGTCTACCCTATCAACGTCGATGGCGAGTAGTCCCGTCTGAGCACTTGCATCCCGTGTTATGTATCGGTCCTTTGTACCCGCCCCATGTATCGTAGTTTGTTGAAAGGGTTCTTCAAACCCTCCGGAACATTTGGCTTGTAATATTTGCTACCTCCATGACTATGTTTGTGTGTGTAATATTATTATTATTATTAAATCAAGTTTTAAGTTGTGTGAAATTTTATCCCAAAATGAGCCATAGAAATTTCCCTCTCATCTCATGATCCCTATCACTGTTCAGATGGCACCCCCAACTCGCAGCGAAGCCGCAATGATGCAAATGCTGCAACAGATGATGGCAGAAAGAGAAGCTGAGAGAGTTGACCGTCAAGCCAACCTAGCTGCACTTCAACAGCTTGCTCAGGGCAATCAAGGCCACGGAAACCATGACCACCCAGGGTCAAAGCTAAAAAACTTCCAAAACACCAACCCACCGGTGTTCAGCAAGACAGAGGAACCCCTCGATGCTGATGATTGGCTCCAAACTATGGAGAACAATCTCGAGGTTGCCGGAGTGGAGGACAACGAGAAAGTGTTGTTCGCCACCCACTATCTGGCTGGACCTGCACGTGCCTAGTGGACAAGTGCCCGCGCATTGAATGCGGGGCAAATGATGACTTGGGAGGATTTCAAACTCAAGTTTAGCAAGTATCATGTGCCCCCGGGCCTGATTAAGAAGATGAGGGATGAGTTCAGGGAACTGAAGCAAGGCAGAATGACCGTGGTAGAATACCGCGACAAGTTCCTCACTTTGTCAAGGTACGCCCCGGATGAGACGGACACCGTCGAGAAAAGGAAGGAGAGGTTTCTGAATGGACTGCATGATGAGATGCAGACTGTGCTGATCAATATCCCCTTTGCTGACTTAGAAGCCCTCGTTGACTCCGCCATTCAGATGGAGGGGAAGATACACCAAGCCAATGAGAACCGCAAGCGCCGTATGATGAACCAGAGTGGGCCCAGCAATAACCACAAGTATCGCCCCAGCTCAAGTGGAGGGTTCGCCCCAAGAAACAACAAGCCCCCGATGCAGAATCCACGTCCGAGTTATCAGAACCGGAGTGGAGGAAACCCCAGGCCAGGAGGCCACCACAACTACAACAACCACAACAACTTCAACCGCGCTCCACCTCGCGCCCCCAACAATAACTCCAACACTGCTCCAAGGACTGGGAGCAATGCTGTTCCCATCACCCCCAAGGACAAGTCCACCTACAACTGCTACGAGTGCGGAGTGGCTGGGCACTTCTCCTATGAGTGCCCCAAGAAGCTCGCCAAGACTGCCGCCAACACCTCGGGCCCTGCGCAGCAGCAGCGTCGTGTCACCACCAACAAGAAGTTCGCCCCCAACAACCCGAACAACCGCAACGGCCGCCTCTACCACATGAATGCAGAAGAAGCTCAGGAAGCCCCAGACGTTGTGCTGGGTATGTTCTCTGTTAACTCAATACCCGCAAGAGTGCTGTTTGATTCTGGAGCATCGCATTCATTCATTACCGAAGATTTTGCATGCACTAGTAAGATTCAACCCATCAGTTTGAAGCATGTCATGATAGTTCAAATACCTGGATCAACCACTAAAGCTAGAAAAATTTGCAAAGATGTGCCAATCAGAATACATGAAATAGAATTCTATGCAAATTTGATTGTTCTGGGAGCCAAAGGTTTGGAAGTAGTCCTGGGAATGGACTGGATGGCGAAACATCATGGACTGATTGATTGTGCCAAGAAGGCCATCACCATGACTAGTAGCACCGGAATAATAGTCGAACACATATCTGAAAAGATGCCCCGAAAGTTCACTTGTAACCAAAGCCTAGCCAAACCCACCTTGGATCAGATCAGGGTCGTTTGTCGATATCCTGATGTGTTTCCGGATGATCTACCCGGTATGCCCCCAGATCGGGATATCGAGTTTATCATCGAGCTAATCCCCGGAACCGGACCTATAGCCCAGAGAGCCTACAGCATGAACCCGGCAGAGTTAGTGGAACTGAAGAAGCAACTGGATGATATGCTATTCAAAGGTCTGATTCAACCAAGTGCGTCACCTTGGAGATCCCCAGTGTTGTTTGTGGATAAGAAGGACGGTGCCACTCGTTTGGTTACGGACTATCGTAAGCTTAACGATGTCACCATTAAGAACAAGTATCCGTTGCCCAAGATAGAAGATCTGTTTGACCAGCTGACCGGAGCCCAAGTATTCTCGAAGATTGATCTGCGGACAGGATACCATCAGTTGAAGATTCGTGCCACCGATATCCCAAAAACTGCCTTTACCACCAGATATGGATTGTACGAGTACAATGTCATGTCATTTGGATTGACCAATGCCCCCGCTTACTTCATGAATCTCATGAATAAGATCTTTATGAACTTCCTAGACAAGTTTGTCGTTGTCTTCATCGACGACATCCTCATATACTCCAAGTCCGAAGAAGAACATGAGCAACATTTGGAAGTGGTCCTAGATACCCTTCGGGAGCATCAGCTGTATGCCAAGTTCAGCAAATGTGAGTTCTGGTTGAAGGAAGTCGGATTCTTGGGTCATATCTTGTCAGCCGGAGGAATTGCCGTTGACCCCGCAAAAATCAAGACAGTTGAAGAATGGAAAGCCCCAACCACTCAGACAGAAGTCCGTGCATTTCTCGGATTGGCGGGATATTACCGCCGATTCGTTGAAGGATTCTCGAGCATAGCAAGACCGATGACCCAATTGTTGAAGAAGGACCGGAAGTTCGAATGGACCGACAAGTGTGAAGAGAGCTTTCAACAGCTCAAGCTAAGATGGACAACAGCCCCAATACTGGTTATGCCGGACATTACCAAGCCATTTGATGTGTACTGTGACGCCTCCAAGATTGGTCTTGGATGTGTGCTGATGCAAGAAGGCAAAGTGATATCTTACCTATCAAGACAGCTAAAGCAGCATGAACAGAACTATCCAACCCATGACTTAGAGCTAGCAGCGGTGGTGTTAGCACTGAAAGTATGGCGTCATTACCTCATGGGTAATCGATGCGAGGTTTACTCGGATCACAAGAGCCTGAAGTATATCTTCACGCAGAAGGAGCTGAATATGAGACAGCGCAGATGGATAGAGTTAATCAAGGATTACGACATGGAAATCCACTATCACCCCGGCAAGGCCAATGTGGTAGCGGATGCTCTGAGTAGACTGCCGTGTCAGTTGAACTCCATGTTAGCAATTGAGCAACCCAGCCTGTTTGAAGAGTTTGAACAGTTTAGACTGGAACTGGTTAGCGAAGGATACCTCGCCAGCATTGAACTCCAACCCACCCTGATTAGTCAGATCAAAGAAGCTCAGAAAGGAAATGCTAGCATTGAAGGAATCAAGAACCAAATAGCCGCCGGAAAAGCACCGGGATTCACCGTAGATGAAGAAGGAGTGCTATGGTATAACAAGCGCCTTTGCGTGCCATCAGACTCAGAGTTGAAGCAAGTTATTCTGAAAGAAGCTCACGACACCCTATACTCCATTCACCCCGGAGGAACCAAGATCTACCAGGATTTGAAAGAACAATTCTGGTGGCATGGAATGAAGAGAGAAATTGGAAGCTACATCGCCAAGTGTGACATCTGTCAAAGAGTCAAAGCAGAACACCAACGCCCCGCAGGACTGTTGCAACCACTACAGATTCCCGAATGGAAGTGGGATTCCGTAGGAATGGACTTCATCACCGGACTGCCCAAATCTAGTAAAGGAAATGATTCCATCTGGGTAGTGGTCGACAGACTGACCAAAGTCTCCCACTTCATCCCCGTCAAGACCACCTATCAAGGACCGAGACTCGCAGAGCTATATATCTCAAGGATAGTCAGCCTGCACGGAACCCCGAAGTCGATAGTATCTGACAGAGGATCCCAATTCACCTCCAGATTCTGGCAGAAAGTACATGAAGGACTCGGAACTCGTCTAAATTTCAGTACCGCCTATCACCCGCAGACAGATGGACAGACTGAAAGAGTCAACCAGATACTAGAAGATATGTTGAGAGCATGTGTGCTAGAGTATGGATCTAAGTGGGAAGACTGCTTGCCGTACGCAGAATTCTCGTACAACAACAGCTACCAAGCCAGCTTGCAGATGGCCCCCTTTGAAGCACTGTACGGAAGGAAGTGCCGTACCCCTCTGAATTGGTCGGAAGTAGGAGAGAGTCAAGTCTTTGGACCAGATATTCTCCGAGAAGCCGAAGAGAAGGTTCACAAGATCCGCGAGTACCTTAAGACAGCCCAATCAAGACAGAAGAGTTACGCCGACAAGAGACGCCGGGAGATGACCATCGAGATCGGAGATTTCGTATATCTCAAAGTGTCCCCTCTTAAAGGAATGCAGAGATTCCAGCTTAGAGGAAAACTCGCACCCCGATATGTCGGACCTTTCAAGGTCCTGAGCCGCCGAGGAGAAGTATCCTATCAGCTGGAGTTACTGGAAGAAATGTCAGCGGTGCACAATGTGTTTCACATCTCGCTACTCCGGAAGTGTTTAGAAGTACCTGAGAAGACCGAGGTTTTCAAGAACATCGACCATCGAGCTGTGGATATCAACTCAGATCTGACATACCGCGAAGTACCTATTCGCATCCTGGAAGAAGCTTTCAGAACCACCCGTACCCGAAGTATCAAGTTTCTGAAGATCCAATGGAGTAACCACACCAAAGAAGAAGCCACTTGGGAGAGAGAAGACTTTATGAGGACTGAGTACCCAGATCTCTTTAGTACCTAGTTTTCTCGCAGATCTCGGGACGAGATCTTTTGTAAGGGGGAAGGGTTTGTAACATCCCAAGTTTCAACAATAATAAACAAGAAAGACAATTTCCCCAAAGTCAAAATTTGCAATTAACAAAAACTTTTTCTATGCATATAGTGCCACATATAGGTTCATGCATTTGAGTGATTTTCTTTTGTGCAATTGCCATGATGAGTGTTGGTATGCTTAACAATTGCTATTGGAACCCTACCAAAGATCATCAAACCCTAATTTGAGGAGAATTGAAGAAAATGGGAAAACCCCATAATTCACTTACATACACATTATGCCAAATTGCAAATCCTCAACCTAGGCCATAACTGCTTGCTCCCTTGCTTGTAGAATACTTCAATATGATAAACTAACACAATTGCATCATTGGATCAAGAATCAAACACAAGGAAAGCAAAATTCTTTCATACATATGATAATGGTCACTTGTCACCAAAATAATTTCTTCACTACTTTACCCCCCTGGTTTTCTCATTTCTTGAACTAAACTTGGTCAACCAAAGCCATGTCATCCAAGACCATGTCAAGGTGAGTAACTTTGATGTTGACCACCATGGCTAGAGTTGACTAGGTTGACCAGTATAAAGGTGACAAGTAGGGATGCTGAAATAAAGTGAAGATCATGTCACATTTGCCATTTTGCAAAACAACTCCAAATTGAACCCCACCACCACCATTCTAACCCATAATTAATATGTTTAAGATCCACCAAAAAGAATTTCAAAATTCAAATAAAAATCTCATGCGGCCATTGTGTCGAACACTTGGCAGGCATCATTTCCAGTTTGTGTTACACTCTTTGGTCCATCGGATTCTTGCCTAAACCCACTTTAACCTGTGATCATCACACCCTCTTACACCCCCTGCATCACCCCAGTACCTGCCTTGGTCGTTTAAAGTGAGAGAAAGGGGAGAGAAAACCCTAAACTAAGCATGCCGTGGCCATGCCGGCCACCTTTGGCATCTCCACCTCTGGCCACCATTCCAACCTATCCTCTTGTCCTGGAGCATCTACAACACTCAAGGACGACGAGGGTACAAGCCCCTGCAACGCCAACGCTCGGCATTGGCCAGAACGCGCGCGCCCAAAGTTGTCCAGGACGTGCCAGCACGCGCGGTGACCGCGCCCTGGCGTCGCCAGGACAACACGCGCTCGAGCACCCCCGTCCTCCTCTGGCCAAGCTACGCCTGCGTCGAGCATCGCCTCCCCGCCCTCTACACGCCAGACATCATCCCTAGCCTGCCCCTGCTCCGTCGCCGTCGTCCTCGACCAAATGATGCCGCACGCTCTGCCGCACACCCTGCAAGCGCTCGAGCTCTCCCATCGCCCTTTTCTCTATCTCGACACGGGTTGAGCATCTCCAGTACACCAGCTAGCTGTAGCAGTCCTTGCCTTGCCCCTTCGAGCACCCCAAGCACCGCGCCATGGCCGTTCCTTCTCAGCACTCCGCGGCCAACCCTCGACACTATAAATAGGGGCGATCGGCTCCTCCCTTCTGCACACAATCCACTCCCCTCTACTCACTGAGCCACCTCCACCCACCAATTTCATCAGTCCTCGCCGGAGCTGCTCGAATCGAGAGCTCGAAGCCGCCGGAGCCCGCAGATCCTCGCCATCGATTGGAGCCTCCCCGAGCGCCGCCGCTGCCCCAAGCTCTTCCTCATCTACTTCCACTTCTCCGCGCACACTGCCAGACTCCTGCAACGGCCTGGTAGGCTCTCCCACCCCCTAGGCTCGCCGCCAGTGAGCCGTCGCTCGTCGGAGACGATGATGCTCCAGCACCGTCGGATCATGTTCTAATCCTACGGATCATGTTTCGGCCCGTTTAGCTTTCCCGCCTAGCCCATCAATTCAAATTCAGATTTAATCTTTATTCAAAATGTCCTGCTGATGGTTTAGTAAAAATTGAATATTTTGAAATCTGCCAAACCAAATGTAGCAAACTTTATACCGTTGGAAAGCCCATGAAATTATCTAACAAATGCCACTGGCCCCACCTCCAATTTCATAGTAGATTTAATTTGATAAAAAAGACAAGACAGGGACTTTTGAACATTCAAACTTTATTTAAAATTTAACCAGAATAGATTTTGAATTGATTCCAATTCTAATAAATCACAAATGATGTCCTCTAATTGATTATGCAATATTATAGACATATTGTTTGTATGATCATGGACTAGATCAAATAAAATGGCTATGTAGTCAATTTTAGAGCATTTGAAAGTGGAATTCAAACTCAACACTAATATGAGAGCTACCTCTCATTTAAATTTTGATCCTAAGTACTAATAACCAGGGGGAATGACTTAGGCTAATGAACCCTTGAGAATTATTACTTAGAGATTTTAATTCATTTAAATGTTAAGTATTAAAACTATGTGAAGTGTAGCACTTCAATTAAATTATACTCACATATAATAGATATGGAATGTTGACTTTGGGTCAACCTATATTTCATACCTTATTATTATATGAAGAGATTAAATCTTAATAAGAGGTAATGAAAAGAAATGAATTCCTCTAAGGATCTAAATACCAAATTTAAGAAATAGGAATAATGAGAGGAAATTATTTTTCTTTCAAATAAAGACTAATCAAATAATCCACCATGCCATGTTTGATTGATGATAGGACTAGTGTGTGAACTCTTTTGAGTGTTTCTAGTTTAGTATGTGAGCTTGGTTTAGTATTTATACTTCGTATTCGTATATAGACGCTAGTAACGAGGAATACCAAGAGGAGGAGGCCTACTCTCAGGAAGAAGAAGAGAACTTCGATAACTACCCAGCTCAAGGCAAGCTAACCCTTGCTAAACACAAGTGCTTAGCTCTACAAGAGCAAAGGCACCATTACACTTTACTTTTATGTATTACCTATCCCATGTTTTTACTTACATTTACTTTTGCTTATTTATTTCAAAGTACTTTTTGATTTATGATTCAATTGGTCTAGAGTAGAACAATACTTGAAGTTAGATTAGCACAACTCAAAGCTAGATAGCACCCCTCATTTAGTTGCTAGTGCTAATCAATTAAAATTGACTACTCTAGATGGGAACATGGTGAAGTGAAATGACTTTGAAAGAAAGTAAAGTGGAGGTGGATTTGAACAAGAGAAGATGGTGAATTTTGATAAAATTGATAATTGGGTTTGAATGCGATACCCTTCCAATTATACAAGTACCCCCACAATACCTGATTATGGGTAGGGCTTAACTAGAAACTTGTGTATTTTAGTATGGGTTCCCTCTGAACAAACATCATAGGGGTTACGCTGCGGCTGCCTCCGTTAAGTGTGGATTGATGTTGAAATGAGGTGAATGTACGGCCCAAGCCCTGTGCAGTTCCCGGGTTAACTGCGGTTCTCACCGGGAGGCTAAGCTCATGGGGAGAGGTGCTCATACTAGCATATATAAGTGAAAGGTTATGGTTGATGATTGATACGTCTCCGACGTATCGATAATTTCTTATGTTCCATGCCACATTATTGATGTTATCTACTTGTTTTATGCACACTTTATGTCATATTCGTGCATTTTCTGGAACTAACCTATTAACAAGATGCCGAAGTGCCAGTTCCTGTTTTCTGCTGTTTTTGGTTTCAGAAATCCTAGTAACGAAATATTCTCGGAATCGGACGAAATCAATGCCCAAGTTCCTATTTTCACCGGAAGCATCCAGAACACCCGGGAAGGACCAGAGGGGGGGCACTGGGCCCCCAGACCATAGGCCGGCGCGGCCCAGGCCCTGGCCGCGCCGCCCTATGGTTTCGTCGCCCCTTCGACCCTCCTACGCCGCCTCTTCGCCTATATAAAGCCCCTGGATCGAAAACCCTGATACGTTCGACGAAAACCACAGAAACCTTCCAGAGCCGCCGCCATCGCGAGGCCAAGATCTGGGGGACAGGAGTCTCTGTTCCGGCACCCTGCCGGAGCGGGGAAGTGCCCCCGGAAGGCTTCTCCATCGACACCGCTGCCATCTCCACCGCCATCATCATCACCGCTGCTGCTCCCATGAGGAGGGAGTAGTTCTCCATCGAGGCTCGGGGCTGTACCGGTAGCTATGTGGTTCATCTCTCTCCTATGTACCTCAATACAATAATCTCATGAGCTGCTTTACATGATTGAGATTCATATGAGTTTGTATCACAATTTATCTATGTGCTACTCTAGCAAAGTTATTAAAGTAGTTCTATTCCTCCTGCACGTGTGTAAAGGTGACAGTGTGTGCACCGTGTTAGTACTTGGTTTATGCTATGATCATGATCTCCTGTAGATTATGAAGTTAACTATTGCTATGATAATATTGATGTGATCTATTCCTCCTACATACGCATGAAGGTGACAGTGTGCATGCTATGTTAGTACTTGGTTTAGTTGTATTGATCTATCTTATACTATAAGGTTACTTAAATATGAACAAATTGTGGAGCTTGTTAACTCCGGCATTGAGGGTTCGTGTAATCCTACGCAATGCGTTCATCATCCAACAAAAGTGTAGAGTATGCATTTATCTATTCTGTTATGTGATCAATGTTGAGAGTGTCCACTAGTGAAAGTCTAATCCCTAGGCCTTGTTCCTAAATACTGCTGCGTTACTACTGCTTGTTTCTTTGTTTCACCGTGTTACTACTGTTGCAATACTACCACCATCAACTACACGCCCGACAAGCTATTTTACGGCACCGTTGCTACTGCTCATATATATTCATACCACCTGTATTTCACTATCTCTTCGCCGAACTAGTGCACCTATTAGGTGTGTTGGGGACACAAGAGACTTCTTGCTTTGTGGTTGCAGGGTTGCATGAGAGGGATATCTTTGACCTCTTCCTCCCTGAGTTCGATAAACCTTGGGTGATCCACTTAAGGGAAAACTTGCTGCTGTTCTACAAACCTCTGCTCTTGGAGGCCCAACACTGTCTACAGGAAAAGGAGGGGGAAGTAGACATCAAGCTATTTTCTGGCGCCGTTGCCGGTGATGAAAGGTAAAAGGTACTCACACTCCGGATCTCGGCTACTAAGCTATTTTCCGGCGCTGTAAGTACTCGAAGCTATTTCCTTTAGATCCTGCAATTGCATCTTTTTGTTTCTTGTTTACACTAGTTTGGCATAATGGACAACAATGAGCTTTTTATTCTATTTCCTGAGTTAAAACATGGATTATTTGATGCGAAAATTAAAAAACCTATGGAATCTTATTTGCATGCTGGTAGTAATATTAGTATGAACGCTTTGAACACCATTGTTGATAATAATATAGAAAGTTCTAAGCTTGGGGAAGCTGGTTTTCATGATCTTTTTAGTCCCCCAAGCATTGAGGAGTCCATTATCTGTTGTCTATGTTGTCCCGGTATGGATGTCTAAGTTGAGAATAATCAATAGCGAGAAATCCAATGCGAGCTTTCTCCTTAGACCTTTGTACAGGCGGCATAGAGGTACCCCTTTGTGACACTTGGTAAAAACATGTGCATTGTGATGATCCGGTAGTCCAAGCTAATTAGGACAAGGTGCGGGCACTATTAGTATACTATGCATGAGGCTTGCAACTTATAAGATATAATTTACATGATACATATGCTTTATTACTACCGTTGACAAAATTGTTTCATGTTTTCAAAATCAAAGCTCTAGCACAAATATAGCAATCGATGCTTTTCCTCTTTGAGGACCATTCTTTTACTTTCATTGTTGAGTCAGTTCACCTATTTCTCTCCACCTCAAGGAGCAAACACTTGTGTGAACTGTGCATTGATTCCTACATATTTGCATATTGCACTTATTATATTACTCTATGTTGACAATATCCATGAGATATACATGTTACAAGTTGAAAGCAACCGCTGAAACTTCATCTTCCTTTGTGTTGCTTCAATACCTTTACTTTGAATTATTGCTTTATGAGTTAATTCTTATGCAAGACTTATTGATGCTTGTCTTGAAGTGCTATTCATGAAAAGTCTTTGCTTTATGATTCAGTTGTTTACTCATGTCATTACCATTGTTTTGGATTGCTGCATTCACTACATATGCTTTATAAATAGTATGATCAAGGTTATGATGGCATGTCACTCCAGAAATTATCTGTGTTATCGTTTTACCTGCTCGGGACGAGCAGAACTAAGCTTGGGGATGCTGATACGTCTCCGACGTATCGATAATTTCTTATGTTCCATGCCACATTATTGATGTTATCTACTTGTTTTATGCACACTTTATGTCATATTCGTGCATTTTCTGGAACTAACCTATTAACAAGATGCCGAAGTGCCAGTTCCTGTTTTCTGCTGTTTTTGGTTTCAGAAATCCTAGTAACGAAATATTCTCGGAATCGGACGAAATCAACGCCCAAGTTCCTATTTTCACCGGAAGCATCCGTAACACCCGGGAAGGACCGGAGGGGGCACTGGGCCCCAGGACCATAGGCCGGCGCGGCCCAGGCCCTGGCCGCGCCGCCCTATGGTTTCGTCGCCCCTTCAACCCTCCTGCGCCGCCTCTTCGCCTATATAAAGCCCCTGGATCGAAAACCCTGATACGTTCGACGAAAACCACAGAAACCTTCCAGAGCCGCCGCCATCGCGAGGCCAAGATCTGGGGGACAGGAGTCTCTGTTCCGGCACCCTGCCGGAGCGGGGAAGTGCCCCCGGAAGGCTTCTCCATCGACACCGCTGCCATCTCCACCGCCATCATCATCACCGCTGCTGCTCCCATGAGGAGGGAGTTGTTCTCCATCGAGGCTCGGGGCTGTACCGGTAGCTATGTGGTTCATCTCTCTCCTATGTACCTCAATACAATAATCTCATGAGCTGCTTTACATGATTGAGATTCATATGAGTTTGTATCACAATTTATCTATGTGCTACTCTAGCAAAGTTATTAAAGTAGTTCTATTCCTCCTGCACGTGTGTAAAGGTGACAGTGTGTGCACCGTGTTAGTACTTGGTTTATGCTATGATCATGATCTCCTGTAGATTATGAAGTTAACTATTGCTATGATAATATTGATGTGATCTATTCCTCCTACATACGCATGAAGGTGACAGTGTGCATGCTATGTTAGTACTTGGTTTAGTTGTATTGATCTATCTTATACTATAAGGTTACTTAAATATGAACAAATTGTGGAGCTTGTTAACTCCGGCATTGAGGGTTCGTGTAATCCTACGCAATGCGTTCATCATCCAACAAAAGTGTAGAGTATGCATTTATCTATTCTGTTATGTGATCAATGTTGAGAGTGTCCACTAGTGAAAGTCTAATCCCTAGGCCTTGTTCCTAAATACTGCTGCGTTACTACTGCTTGTTTACTGTTTCACTGTGTTACTACTGCTGCAATACTACCATCATCAACTACACGCCAGCAAGCTATTTTCTGGCACCGTTGCTACTGCTCATATATATTCATACCACCTGTATTTCACTATCTCTTCGCCGAACTAGTGCACCTATTAGGTGTGTTGGGGACACAAGAGACTTCTTGCTTTGTGGTTGCAGGGTTGCATGAGAGGGATATCTTTGACCTCTTCCTCCCTGAGTTCGATAAACCTTGGGTGATCCACTTAAGGGAAAACTTGCTGCTGTTCTACAAACCTCTGCTCTTGGAGGCCCAACACTGTCTACAGGAAAAGGAGGGGGAAGTAGACATCAATGATCCGCGTACTGTGTTACGATGATTCGGGGTTATCCTCGACGGATGTAATCAAAAGTTGTGGCACAAGAGTACAACCTCTGCAGAGTGTTAAACCTATTCGAATAGCCGTGTCCACGGTTACGGACGATTGGAAAGGCCATACTATCTCCGTTATCATTAAAATGTTTTGATCCTAGAAATGAATGGTGAATTGAAAGGGTGATATTATGGTGAACCATAATGAGTTGTGGGAATGACACTAATGTTCCCACTTGAGTTAGTCTAGCACATGATAAGGCTTTACTAAATGTTTATCAAACTAAAACTTGGCTTTATGCAAATAAACCTAGAGCTTAGCACCCCCTTGTTACACTTAATGAGTATTTATCATAGAGTTAGTTTGCGAGTACTTTAAAAGTACTCATGGCTTTGCCCTGGCTATTCAAATGCCAGACTATGAAGGAGAGCACCAGTATCAGGATGACGGACAACAGGACGTCTACGATAACTAGGATCGTCTTCTAACGTCAAGCGTTGCCTGTGGAATAGATAGTCCACTACTACTTCGCTTCCGCTACTATTTGTGATGTTGAACAATATATTCGTGTAATATGGGATCATGTGATCTATGGTTGTAAGACAATATGTGTTGTAATAAATGATGACTCTATGCTACTTACTATTATGTCTCGCAAAAACATTATTCCTGGGATTGCGATGTACGGCATAATAGGCATCTGGACTTAAAAATCCGGGTGTTGACAGGAACCCCAAGAGGAAGGTGTGATGCGTACAGCAGCAAGTTTTCCCTCAGTAAGAAACCAAGGTTTATCGAACCAGTAGGAGCCAATAAGCACGTTGAAGGTTGATGGCGGCGAAGTGTAGTGCGGCGAAACACCAGGGATTCCGGCGCCAACGTGGAACCTGCACAACACAACCAAAATACTTTGCCCCAATGTGACAGTGAGGTTGTCAATCTCACCGGCTTGCTGTAACAAAGGATTAGATGTATAGTGTGGATGATGATGTTTGCAGAGAACAATAAGAACAATGTTTGCAGTAGATTGTATTCGATGTAAAGAATGGACCGGGGTCCACAGTTCACTAGTGGTGTCTCTCCGATAGGAAATAGCATGTTGGGTGAACAAATTACAGTTGGGCAATTAACAGATAAAGATGGCATGACAATGCACATACATATTATGATGAGTAGTGTGAGATTTAATTGGGCATTACGACAAAGTACATAGACCGATGTCCAGCATGCATCTATGCCTAAAAAGTCCACCTTCAGGTTAGCGTCCGCACCCCTTCCAGTATTAAGTTGCAAACAACAGACAATTGCATTAAGTATGGTGTGTAATGTAATCAACACAAATATCCTTAGACATAGCATTGATGTTTTATCCCTAGTGGCAACAGCACATCCACAACCTTAGAACTTTCTGTCACTGTCCAGATTTAATGGAGGCATGAACCCACTATCGAGCATAAATTCTCCCTCTTGGAGTTACAAGTAACAACTTGGCCAGAGCCTCTACTAGTAACGGAGAGCATGCAAGATCATAAACAACACATATATGATAGATTGATAATCAACATAACATAGCATTCCATATTCATCGGATCCCAACAAATGCAACATGTAGCATTACAAATAGATGATCTTGATCATGTTAGGCAGCTCACAAGATCCAACAATGATAGCACAATGAGGAGAAGACGACCATCTAGCTACTGCTATGGACCCATAGTCCAGGGGTGAACTACTCACGCATCAATCCGGAGGCGACCATGGCGGTGAAGAGTCCTCCGGGAGATGATTCCCCTCTCCGGCAGGGTGCCGGAGGCGATCTCCTGAATTCCCCGAGATGGGATTGGCGGCGGCGGCGTCTCTGGAAGGTTTTCCGTATCGTGGCTCTCGGTACTGGGGTTATCTCGACGAAGGCTATATGTAGGCGAAAGGGTAGGTAAGGGGCGACGCGAGGGGCCCACACGCTAGGGCCGCGCGGCCAGGGCCTGGGCCGCGCCGCCCTACTGTGGCGTCGCCTCGTCGCCCCACTTCGTTTCACTTTCGGACTTCTGGAAGCTTCGTGGAAAAATAAGACCCTGGGCGTTTATTTCGTCCAATTCGGAGAATATTTCCTTACTAGGATTTCTGAAACCAAAAACAGCAGAAAACATCAACTGGCTCTTCGGCATCTTGTTAATAGGTTAGTGTCGGAAAATGCATAAATATGACATAAAGTATGTATAAAACATGTGAGTATCATCAATAAAGTAGCATGGAACATAAGAAATTATCGATACGTTGGAGACGTATCAGCATCCCCAAGCTTAGTTCCTACTCGTCCCCGAGTAGGTAAACGATAACAAAGATAATTTCTGAAGTGACATGCTATCATGATCTTGATCAATACTATTGTAAGCATATGTAATGAATGCAGCGATCCAAAGCAATGGTAAAGACAATGGTTAAACAACTGAACCATATAGCAAAGACTTTTCATGAATAGTACTTTCAAGACAAGCATCAATAAGTCTTGCATAAGAGTTAACTCATAAAGCAATAAATTCAAAGTAAAGGCATTGAAGCAACAAAAAGGAAGAAATAAGTTTCAGCAGTTGCTTTCAACTTGTAACATGTATATCTCATGGATAGTTGTCAATGCAAAGTAATATGATGAATGCAAATATGCAAGTATGTAAGAATCAATGCACAATTAACACAAGTGTTTGCTTCTAAGATGGAAGAAATAGGTAAACTGACTCAACATAAAAGTAAAAGAAAGGCCCTTCGCAGAGGGAAGCATTGATTGCTATATTTGTGCTAGAGCTTTTATT
Source organism: Lolium perenne (assembly GCF_019359855.2). Classification (NCBI taxonomy): domain Eukaryota; kingdom Viridiplantae; phylum Streptophyta; class Magnoliopsida; order Poales; family Poaceae; genus Lolium; species Lolium perenne. Next base: position 51,113,976 of record NC_067244.2, read on the forward strand.
TTGAAAACATAGAGAGAGCATAAAAGTAAAGTTTTGAGAGGTGTTTGTTGTTGTCAACGAATGGTAGTGGGCACTCTAACCCCCTTGCCAGACAGACTTTCAAAGAGCGGCTCCCATGAAATTTTTTATTTTTGGGTGGCACTCCTTCCAACCTTTGCTTTCACAAACCATGGCTAACCGAATCCTCGGGTGCCTGCCATCAATCTCATACCATGAAGGAGTGCCTTTTTATTTTAGTTTTATTTAGATGACGCTCCTCCCCACCTTTGCTTTCTCAAGCCATGGCTAACCGAATCCTCGGGTGCCGTCCAACCTTTCACATTCATGGAGGAGTGTCTATTTTTTTTTGTAAAATTATGAAGGTTAATTAATTGGGGTTGGGAACCCCATTGCCAGCTCTGTTTGCAAAATTATTGGATAAGCGGATGAAGCCACTAGTCCATTGGTGAAAGTTGCCCAACAAGATTGAAAGATAAACACCACATACTTCCTCATGAGCTATAAAACATTGACACAAATAAGGGATGATAAATTTTGAATTGTTTAAAGGTAGCACTCAAGCAATTTACTTTGGAATGGAAGAAAATACCATGTAGTAGGTAGGTATGGTGGACACAAATGGCATAGTTATTGGCTCAAGGATTTGGATGCACGAGAAGTATTCCCTCTCAGTACAAGGCTTAGGCTAGCAAGGTTGTTTGAAGCAAACACAAGTATGAACCGGTACAGAAAAACTCACATAATAACATATTGCAAGCATTATAAAACTCTACACCGTCCTCCTTGTTGCTCAAACCCTTACCAAAAAATATCTAGACTTTAGAGAGACCAATCATGCAAACCAAATTTCAGCAAGCTCTATGTATTTTTTCACTAATATGTGCAAAGTATATGATGCAAGAGCTTAAACATGATCTATATGAGCACAACAATTGCCAAGTATCACATTATTCAAGATATTATACCAATTACCACATGTAGCATTTTCTGTTTCCAACCATATAACAATTAACGAAGCAGTTTCAACCTTTGCCATGAACATTAAGAATAAAGCTAAGAACATATGTGTTCATATGCAACAGCGGAGCGTGTCTCTCTCCCACACAATGAATGCTAGGATCCAATTTATTCAAACAAAACAAAAACAAAAACATACAGACGCTCCAAGTAAAGCACATAAGATGTGACAGAATAAAAATATAGTTTCACTAGAGGAACCTGATAATGTTGTCGATGAAGAAGGGGATGCCTTGGGCATCCCCAAGCTTAGATGCTTGAGTCTTCTTGAAATATGCAGAGATGAACCACGGGGGCATCCCCAAGCTTAGAGCTTTCACTCTTCTTGATCATATTGTATCATCCTCCTCTCTTGATCCTTGAAAACTTCCTCCACACCAAACTCAAAACAAACTCATTAGAGGGTTAGTGCATAATCAAAAATTCACATGTTCAGAGGTGACATAATCATTCTTAAAACTTCTGGACATTGCACAAAGCTACTGAAAGTTAATGGAATAAAGAAATCCATCAAACATAGCAAAACAGGCAATGCAAAATAAAAGGCAGAATCTGTCAAAATAGAACAGTCCGTAAAGACAAATTTTTTAGGTGCACCAGACTTGCTCAGATGAAAATCCTCAAATGGAATGAAAGTTGCGTACATATCTGAGGATCACTCACGTAAATTGGCAGATTTTTCTGAGTTATCTACAGAGAATACTTCTCAAATTCGTGACAGCAAGAAAACTGTTTTTGTGCAGTAATCCAAATCTAGTATGAACCTTACTATCAAAGACTTTACTTGGCACAACAATGCAATAAAATAAAGATAAGGAGAGGTTGCTACAGTAGTAACAACTTCGAAGACTCAAATATAAAACAAAAGTGCAGAAGTAAAATCATGGGTTGTCTCCCATAAGCGCTTTTCTTTAACGCCTTTCAGCTAGGCGCAGAAAGTGTGAATCAAGTATTATCAAGAGGCGAAGCATCAACATCATAATTTGTTCTAATAATAGAATCAAAAGGTAACTTCATTCTCTTTCTAGGGAAGTGTTCCATACCTTTCTTGAGAGGAAATTGATATTTAATATTCCCTTCCTTCATATCAATAATAGCACCAACAATTCGAAGAAAAGGTCTTCCCAATATAATGGGACAAGATGCATTGCATTCAATATCCAAGACAACAAAATCAATGGGGACAAGGTTATTGTTAACCGTAATGCGTACATTATCAATCCTCCCCAAATGTTTCTTTGTAAAATTATCAGCAAGATTAACATCCAAATAACAATTTTTCAATGGTGGCAAGTCAAGCATATCATAGATTTTTCTAGGCATAACGGAAATACTTGCACCAAGATCACATAAAGCATTACAATCAAAATCATTGACCTTCATCTTAATGATGGGCTCCCAACCATCTTCTAACTTCCTAGGAATAGAAGTTTCACGGTTTAATTTCTCTTCTCTAGCTTTTATGAGAGCATTTGTAATATGTTTTGTAAAGGCCAAATTTATAGCACTAGCATTAGGACTCTTAGCAAGTTTTTGTAAGAACTTTATAACTTCAGAGATGTGACAATCATAAAAATCTAAACCATTATGATCTAAAGCAATGGGATCATTATCCCCAATATGCGAAAAAAATTCAGTAGTTTTATCACAAGCAGTTTCAGCAGTTTTAGCAGTTTCAGGCAGTTTTTCACGCTTTGCATTAGAAGTAGAAACATTGCCAACACCAATTATTTTACCATTGATAGTAGGAGGTGTAGCAACATGTGAAGCATTAGCATTACTAGTGGTGGTAATAGTCCAAACTTTAGCTACATTATCTTTAGCATCTTCTTCTTTTTCCCACCTAGCACGCAATTCGGCCATCAATCTTATATTCTCATTAATTCGAACTTGGATGGCGTTTGCTCTAGCAAATGACTTAATATCTTTATTTTCATTGGGCATAACTTTCGATTTCAAAAGATCAACATCAATAGCAAGACTATCAATTTTAGAAGCAAGAATATCAATTTTGCCAAGCTTTTCTTCAACAGATTTGTTAAAAGCAGTTTGTGTACTAATAAATTCTTTAAGCATGGCTTCAAGACCAGAGGGTACATTCCTATTATTGTTGTAAGAATTACCATAACCGTTACCATTATTAGAAGGATATGGCCTATAGTTGTTACTAGAATTGTTCCGATAAGCATTGTTGTTGAAATTATTATTTTTAATGAAGTTCACATCAACATGTTCTTCTTGGGCAACCAATGAAGCTAAAGGAACATTATTAGGATCAACATTTGTCCTACCATTCACAAGCATAGACATAATAGCATCAATTTTATCACTCAAGGAGGAGGTTTCTTCAACAGAATTTACCTTCTTACCTTGTGGAGCTCTTTCCGTGTGCCATTCAGAGTAATTAATCATCATATTATCAAGAAGCTTTGTTGCGGCGCCTAGAGTGATGGACATAAAAGTACCTCCAGCAGCTGAATCCAATAGGTTCCGCGAAGAAAAATTCAGTCCTGCATAAAAGGTTTGGATGATCATCCAAGTAGTCAGTCCATGGGTTGGGCAATTTTTAACCAAAGATTTCATTCTTTCCCATGCTTGGGCAACATGCTCATTATACAATTGCTTAAAATTCATTATGCTACTTCTCAAAGATATAATTTTAGCAGGAGGATAATATCTACCAATGAAAGCATCCTTACATTTAGTCCATGAATCAATACTATTCTTAGGCAAAGATAGCAACCAATCTTTAGCTCTTCCTCTTAATGAGAAAGGAAACAATTTTAATTTTATAATGTCACCATCTACATCCTTATACTTTTGCATTTCACATAATTCAACAAAATTATTAAGATGGGTAGCAGCATCATCAGAACTAACACCAGAAAATTGCTTTCTCATAACAAGATTCAGTAAAGCAGGTTTAATTTCAAAGAATTCTGCTGTAGTAGCAGGTGGAGCAATAGGTGTGCATAGGAAATCATTATTATTTGTGGTTGTGAAGTCACACAACTTAGTATTTTCAGGGGTACCCATTTTAGCAGTAGTAAATAAAGCAAACTAGATAAAGTAAATGCAAGTAACTAATTTTTTTGTGTTTTTGATATAGAGAACAAGACTGTAAATAAAGTAAAGCTAGCAACTAATTTTTTTGTGTTTTGATATAATGCAGCAAACAAAGTAGTAAATAAAATAAAGTAAAGCAAGACAAAAACAAAGTAAAGAGATTGGAAGTGGAGACTCCCCTTGCAGCGTGTCTTGATCTCCCCGACAACGGCGCCAGAAAAAGCGCTGCTTGTGACAGTAAAGCACACGTCCGTTGGGAACCCCAAGAGGAAGGTGTGATGCGTACAGCAGCAAGTTTTCCCTCAGTAAGAAACCAAGGTTTATCGAACCAGTAGGAGCCAAGAAGCACGTTGAAGGTTGATGGCGGCGGAGTGTAGTGCGGCGCAACACCAGGGATTCCGGCGCCAACGTGGAACCTGTACAACACAACCAAAATACTTTGCCCCAACGTGACAATGAGGTTGTCAATCTCACCGGCTTGCTGTAACAAAGGATTAGATGTATAGTGTGGATGATGATGTTTGCAGAGAACAGTAAGAACAATGTTTGCAGCAGATTGTATTCGATGTAAAGAATGGACCGGGGTCCACAGTTCACTAGTGGTGTCTCTCCGATAAGAAATAGCATGTTGGGTGAACAAATTACAGTTGGGCAATTGACAAATAAAGATGGCATGACAATGCACATACATATTATGATGAGTAGTGTGAGATTTAATTGGGCATTACGACAAAGTACATAGACCGCTATCCAGCATGCATCTATGCCTAAAAAGTCCACCTTCAGGTTAGCGTCCGCACCCCTTCCAGTATTAAGTTGCAAACAACAGACAATTGCATTAAGTATGGTGCGTAATGTAATCAACACAAATATCCTTAGACATAGCATTGATGTTTTATCCCTAGTGGCAACAGCACATCCACAACCTTAGAACTTTCTGTCACTGTCCCAGATTTAATGGAGGCATGAACCCAATATCGAGCATAAATACTCCCTCTTGGAGTTACAAGTAATGACTTGGCCAGAGCCTCTACTAGTAACGGAGAGCATGCAAGATCATAAACAACACATATATGATAGATTGATAATCAACATAACATAGCATTCCATATTCATCGGATCCCAACAAACGCAACATTTACCATTACAAATAGATGATCTTGATCATGTTAGGAAGCTCACAAGATCCAACAATGATAGCAAAATGAGGAGAAGACGACCATCTAGCTACTGCTATGGACGCATAGTCCAGGGGTGAACTACTCACGCATCAATCCGGAGGCGACCAAGGCGGTGAAGAGTCCTCCGGGAGATGATTCCCTTCTCCGGCAGGGTGCCTGATGATCCACAAGTATAGGGGATCGCAGCAGTCTTCGCGGGAAGTAAATCCCAATTTATTGATTCGACACAAGGGGAGACAAAGATTACTTGAAAGCCTTAACAGCGGAGTTGTGAATTCAGCTGCACCTGGAAACAGACTTGCTCGCAAGAGTTTATCAGTAGTAACAGTTTTATAGCAGTAGCAGTAGTGAAATAACAACAGCAGAGTAACAGAGATAGCAGTAGTAATTTTAGTAAACAGCAGGATTAAAATACTGTAGGCACGGGGACGGATAACGGGCGTTGCATGGATGAGAGAAACTCATGTAACAATCATAGCAGGGCATTTGCAGATAATAATAAAACGGTGTCCAAGTACAAAGCAATCAATAGGCATGTGTTCCAATTATAGTCGTACGTGCTCGCAATGAGAAACTTGCACAACATCTTTTGTCCTACCAGCCGGTGGCAGCCGGGCCTCAAGGGAATCTACTGGATATTAAGGTACTCCTTTTAATAGAGTACCGGAGCAAAGCATTAACACTCCATGAACACATGTGATCCTCACATCACTACCACCCCCTCCGGTTGTCCCGATTTCTGTCACTTCGGGGCCATCGGTTCCGGACAGCGACATGTGTATACAACTTGCAGGTAAGATCATAAAACAATGAATATCATGGTGAAACAATAACATGTTCAGATCTAAGATCATGGCACTCGGGCCCTAGTGACAAGCATTAAGCATAACAAGTTGCAACAATATCATCAAAGTACCAATTACGGACACTAGGCACTATGCCCTAACAATCTTATGCTATTACATGACCAATCTCATCCAATCCCTACCATCCCCTTCGGCCTACAGCGAGGGAATTACTCACACATGGATGGGGGAAACATTGCTGGTTGATGGAGAGGCGTCGGTGGTGATGATGGCGATGATCTCCTCCAATTCCCCGTCCCGGCGAAGTGCCAGAACGGAGACTTCTGGCTCCCGAGACGGAGTTTCGCGATGTGGCGGCGTTCTGGAGGCTTTCTGGCGACTTCGACTTCTCTCCGTGCGTTTTTAGGTCGAAGGCAATAAGTAGTCCGAAGGAGGGCGTCGGGGGCTGACCGAGGCCGCTAGACCATAGGGCCGCGCGGGCCCCTCCTGGGCCGCGCCGCCCTATGGTGTGGGGTCCTCGGGCCCCCACCTGGCCTGCCCTTCTGGCTCCGCCAATATTCTGGGAAAATAGGACCTTCTGCATAAATTCCGAGGATTTTCCTGAAAGTTGGATTTCTGCACAAAAACGAGACACCAGAACAGTTCTGCTGAAAACAGCGTTAGTCCGTGTTAGTTGCATCCAAAATACACAAATTAGAGGCAAAACAATAGCAAAAGTGTTCGGGAAAGTAGATACGTTTTGGACGTATCAACTCCCCCCCAAGCTTAGCTTATTGCTTGTCCTCAAGCAATTCAGTTAACAACTGAGCGATAAAAGAACTTTCACGAACACATTTGCTCATATGATGTATATATTCTCATGCTATGGCTAACACTTAGGCAGTTCATAATGAGATGCATACAAATAAGAACATCTAACAGCCATGTCAATCATGGAGAGGTACCAACAATTAATAATAAGCATCATGAATCATGTATATAAGCAGGATTGCAATGTTCATAAGAGAGTATGATAAAGTGGTATCTCGTTTGCCCGTATTTGATCGGCAAAACATAAATGCCCAGGCACCTTTGAAGTTCATAGAAAGACTAGAAGTAGTGATTGTCAAAGATAAAAGCATCAAAGTTATACCACAATCAATCATATTTTGAGACAAGCATATTATACTAAGAATGACAGTTGTGCTCTCAAGATAGTGCTCAAAGAAAGAATGGATACACAACACAAAAGTAAAAGATTGACCCTTCGCAGAGGGAAGCAGGGATTAACATGCGCTAGAGCTTTTCATTTCTAAAACAAGAGTAAAATTATTTTGAGAGGTGTTTGTTGTTGTCAACGAATGGTAATGGGTACACCAACTACCTCGCCAACCGGACTTCCAAGAGCGGCTCCCATGAATTATTTTTATGTTTATGTGGCACTCCTTCCAACCTTTCTTTCACAAACCATGGCTAACCGAATCCTCGGGTGCCTGCCAACAATCTCATACCATGAAGCAGTGCCTTTTTATTTTAGTTTTATTATGATGACACCCCCCCCAACCTTTGCTTACACAAGCCATGGCTAACCGAATCCTTCGGGTGCCGTCCAACAATCACATACCATGGAGGAGTGTCTATTTAAGTTAATTAATTTGGGACTGGAAATCCCATTGCCAGCTCTTTTTGCAAAATTATCGGATAAGCGGATGTGCCACTAGTCCATAATGAAAGTCCGTCAAGAGTAAATGACAAGGTTGAAAGTTAAACACCACATACTTCCTCATGAGCTATGAAACATTAACACAAATTGAGAAGCATTTTGAAGGTTTTAAAGGTAGCGCATGAGAATTTACTTGGAATGGTTTGAAATGCCATGCATAGGTATTTATGGTGGACACTTTGGAACAACTTGGTTTTCAGGTGTTTGGAAGCACGAGCAGCGTTCCCGCTCAGTACAAGTGAAGGCTAGCAATAGACTGGGGAGCAACAAATCAAGAGAGCAGTAACTGTCATAATCATGCTTGCGGCAAAATAAATTAACAGAGTCATAAAAGTGATACAAGAACTCTGAAGCAATGTAAATCATCGAGGCTTAATTGAATTTTGTTCAGTCATATGCATGCGTGAGCATGTGCCAAGTCGATATAAATGAATTATTCAGAGGAGGATACCACAATGCCATACCTACTTATGAATAAAACAATGCAAGCAAACATCCATGACATGCTACTCATATTAATAAATTGGAGCTAAACATGAGAGATCACGAACTACTAGACTTTCTCAAATGACATATACCTCACATGAACCAACTAAGCATGCTCACATGGATGAGTATATGTACAAAAATGAAAACAAATAGAGTTCATACCAGCCTCTCACCACAATCCAATTGTCGTAGATCGTCATTATTGCCTTTCACTTGTGTAGCTTGGATAATATGAAATGAAAACCACGCTCCAGCCACCGAAGACCATTGAACTCAAAATAAACTTTACAAACCAAAGAAGAACATCAAATATTTTTGGAGTTTTTGAATTGGAAACAAGAACAAAAGGAAATAAGCGAACAAAGCAAAATCTTTTTGGGTTTTCTTATAGCAAACTAGCAATAGCAAATAAAGCGAAACAAATGCAAGAAACCAAAGCAAACAAATGGTGAAGAGAAACAACAGAAATATTTTTGGTCTTTTTGTGTTTTAGGAAAGAAACAAAGCAAAAACAAGAAATGGCAAACTAGAAGACTCACATAAACACAAAACAGCAGAAATTCGTCAAACTTGATAGCTGTACAGTACTCGATTTTTAAGAAATTCTTCCACTGCTCAAATCGAAAAGTGTTAAACTAATGAAAGTTAGATAACAACCTGGGGAACATGCACAAAAATTGGCTTCGCAAAATACTGTTCTGGCTATTTTTGGGAATTTTTTCGGTAACAGTCCAGAATCTGTTTTCAGGCAGCACTTCCCCAAATATCATCTTCCTCTCATTAGAAAACCACTCAAAGCAACTAAACAAGTATGTACAAGTATCCAGCAACCATAATATGCAAAGAATGAGTGATGCCGGTATACCTCCCCCCAAGCTTAGGCTTTTGGCCTAAGTGGAGTTCAACCCCAGCGAGGGTCGCTGTTCCTCGCCGGTGGATAATGCATGGCGTAGTCATAGTAAGGTTCCTGTGCAGAAGAAAAGCGTGGAGGATCCACATGTCCAAAACGTTGATGCGAAGAACTTGCTGCATCAGATGACGAGTCAAGGTGTTCCTCGGCCTCCGTGTTGTCTCTTGCATGATGGCCTCCTCCCTCTATGTGTGCATTCAGTGCACCTTCTGTGACGGACCAATCCTCCCTGGAATCAAGGTTAAATAGAACAGGCGCAGGCAATCTTACTAGTTTTTCAGTTTTCTTAGTTGTTCTCCAAGTCTTCTTGTAAAATGTTATCTTATAAGACAGGTTTCCCAAATTAGATGAATCAGAAACAAATTCATGTTTAATCATGGAGACTATGTCAAGTTTTTCTATAGAAAGTTGAATATCAAGATGGTGAGGTTCTACACCATGCAAAGCTAGTAAACGAGAGGCGATGAGACCTCCACAAATTCCGCCCTTCTCACGGTTAGTAGAAAGTCTATAAGCTATCAATGCCCCCAAATTATAAGCCCTATTGCTTTGCAGTGCAGCAGCTAGGAAAGCTAAATCCTGGATAGATAATTTACTACCATTCTTCCTAGCGAGAACGCATTTAGTAATAAAATAAGCAAAGTAGCGGATAGCTGGGAGTTGAATGCTAGTGATTTTACCACCATCCTCTGAGAAACTCCTTCCATGACAAATCATCTCGAAGAGGCTTAAGAGCTCTCGCGGTGATCCTCTTATCTTCTCGCATGACCCCCATTGCGGTACTCTAATTGCTGTACAAAAATCATTGAATGGCAAGTTGACAGTTTTATTATAAATCTTATACTGAACCATGGGGTTAGATCGCGACCAATTGAACTTAAAATCCTGCACAATAGACATAGTCAATTTTGCATATTGGCATGGTTCTCCATCAACAAAATCATTCAACCCTGCACGAGAAATTAGATTCTGAACATCTTCCAGTATTCCTGCGCTTCTCATGAAATCTGTGCACGGGTAGTAAGAGGGGTATACTCCCTCTTCGCGGTTCACTCTCATGACTTGTTGCACCTCCAATTCTTGTTGGTTTAGTTGATATTTATTCCACTCCATTTTCTGAAATTTTTCAACAAACAATATAAAATTTGATTTGGTGACATATAATCAAGGGGAACTACTATAGGAACTTGCTAGAGTACTAATCATGCATCAAAACTAGTTTATACAACTTAGAACAAGCATGCAAGGTCACTAAACATGTTACCTACAGCAGCAAAATATTCAAGATATACTCAACCAAACAAAATTCTACTTGGATAATCGGAGGAGTCACATACCGGAGAGCAAATGTGCCAAATTTCAGACAGAAATCTGGGCTGAGCAAAGAGATCGAAAAATCCTGAGCTCTTGAGCAAAAACGCGAGTGAGAGGAAGCTGGTGTCGATTTTTTCGGCAGAGAGAAGAGAGTGGGAGGAAGAGATGCTGAAGTGGGGTAAAGGGGGGCCCACACGCCAGGGTGGCGCGCCCCCCTTGCTGGCCGCGCCAGCCTGTGGGGTGCCACCCTGGGGTGCCCCACAGGTCATCCCCAGGTGCTCCCAGGTGCATTTTCGAAAAATAGGACCAGCAGTATAATTTTTGTGAATTTTTGAAAATTTTGAAAAATGCACATTTCTGGGTATTAAATTTATTATTACTGGCCAGGAAAATTTTTGAAATCTCTAATTAACTAAGGAACTTTGCAAATCAAAAGTGCTACAGCAAGTAAAACAAGTGGGGGGAAGAAAGAGATGTTGTTTACCTCCTCTATGCATATAAAAAGTATTTGTTAACAAGGTTGATCAAGTCTTGCCACCAAATAAATTTTACATAGCATAAGAAGAAATAAACCTCAAATCAATCATGTTACCTTGAATTGTATTGATATGGATCCAATCATAAGATTTTGATATCCTTCTTTAGGCTCATATATAGGACAATCGATAGTTCCAATTTTGATAGTTCTCACATTAGAAATAGTATTGACTCCACATACTTTATCAATCCTCTTGGGGAAATAGACGGTATGCTCCTTATCATCAACATTGAAAGTAACCTTTCCTTTATTGCAATCAATAACAGCCCCCGCGGTGTTAAGAAAAGGTCTCCCAAGAATAATAGACATATTATCATCTTCAGGCATTTCCAACACAACAAAATCAGTTAATATCAAGCAGTTATTAGTAACTTGAACAGGAACATCCTCACATATACCAACAGGAATAGCAGTAGATTTATCAGCCATTTGCAAAGATATATCAGTAGGTATCAACTTATCTAAATAAAGTCTCTTATAAAGAGAAAAAGGCATAACACTAACACCGGCTCCCAAGTCACATAGAGCAGTTTTAACATAATTATTCTTAATAGAACAAGGAATAGTAGGTATACCTGGGTCGCCCAGCTTCTTTGGCACTTTGCCATTGAAAGAGTAATTAGCAAGCATGGTGGAAATCTCCTCATTGGGGATTTTCCTTTTGTTAGTAACAATATCTTTCATATACTTTGAATAAGGAGGCAAATTAATAGCATCAGTTAAAGGGATTTGCAAGAATAAAGGTTTCATCCAATCACAGAATTTATTATAGTGTTCTTCTTCCTTTGATTTTAGTTTCTTAGCAGGAAAAGGCATTTGCTTTTGTACCCAAGGTTCTCTTTCATTACCATGTTTCTTAGCAATAAAATCTTCTTTAGTATACTTTTTATTTTTATCATGCTTGTCAGGTTCATCTTCAACCTCTTCTTTATCAGAAGCATCATTCTTATCATTATCATTATCATTATTATGTTCATTACCACTTTCAGTTTCAGCATCGGAAATTGAAAGTATAGAGATGGTAAACCTAGAGGGGGGGGGTGAATAGGTATCTACAAATTTTAATTCTTTCTTTGCAATATTAGGCTTTGCGGAATATAAAGATGAGCCTAATGCAAACTAGGTGAAGCAACCTATATGAGGATACAACTAACTCGAGCACGAAGGCTCTCACAGGCAGTTAAATCACAAGTAAGGAGTTCGGTTAGAGATAACCGATAGCACGCGGAGACGAGGATGTATTCCCGTGTTCCCTTGCTTTGCAACAAGGTACGTCACGTTTGGAGGAGTGGAGGTCCCACGAAGGATTCCCCGCGCCACGAAGGCTCACCCTATTCTCCGGAGCCTATCCCACGAAGGAATAGCTCACTCACTTGTGGTAGACTTTGAGGTAGCCTCCAAACCTTCACAATCTTGCCCGGAGCAAATCCACAGCCCGGATGCTTCCGGACTCCTCTTGCCTACCTAGGGTTTCCAAGGAACCCTAGGAAGCAAGCTTCTCAATGAATACAAGGGGGAATGAGATTTGGCTTGGTAGAACGGTAGATCGGGTCCTCCTCTAATGATTCCCTGGAGGGATTTGAGTTTGGGTGGAGGAGGAGGGAGATCTGAGGCTTTTGGTGTTTCTAGCAATGGAGTAAGAGAGAGAGAGAGCTCAAGAACAGCTTGTAGTGTAGTGCCTAACTGTTCAGAGGTAGGAGAAGACCTATTTATAGTGTTCTTCGAAATACGGCCGTTGGTCACTTGCCACATCAGCAGATTCTTCGAGAAACCCGGTCAACCGGATTTGGCGCCGGACAGGCCGGTCCACAGCCCGGTCAGACCGGGCCACAGACCGGGCCGGCCGGTTTCCAACCGGAGCTGGGACCGGGACTTGACCGGGCAGGCTTCTGGGCTTACTGGATGTCGCCCGGATGTCACAGGCGCAGAACCCGGTTGCTGACCGGGCCGCTCGGTCTGGAGCCCGGTCAGACCGGACCGTGGACCGGAGCGGCCGGTTCGAAACCGGGCTGGTGACCGGACGCACACCGGAGAGCTTCTCTTCTTTACTGGAACATGCCCGGATGGCACCGGTTCTGGGTCCGGTTGGTGACCGGGCTGCCCGGTGCCAGGGCCGGTCTGACCGGATCTGTGACCGGCCAGGCTCAGAAAAACTAGCTGATTTTTCGTCGAATTGGGGGGGTCTCCCGTTGCCTTTTGTTTCATTGCTACACCATCATACCTCTTTGGCTAATACCTGAAAGTCATCTTGTAGGCATGTATTAGTCCAAATACTCTAGCACGGTGTCATAGATACCAAAATAATGGATAAGGGTAAAATACCCTTACAATCTCCCCCTTTTTGGTATACGATGACAAACCGAGCTAGAGTAACACATAGATATTATGATAAGCTCTAAACCTTGATTCCATATAAGATATTACGACAGCTCCCCCATAATGTGTGCACTTGGAGAATTTGCGTTTGAATGCAAAGTGCACCATTTGTGGAATATGAGAAGCTCCCCCAATATCTTTAGGAAACAAGCATGATATGGACAGGTATATCAACATATATAAGCATAAAGCATGATTATCCATAAAGCATGATTATCCTAACATAGAGTAGCACACATAATAGTCGTCCATACATATCCATACATGAATTATTCAAAGTAGCAAATGGTTCTTGAGAAATCAAAGCAAATACGCACAAGCCATATAAAATCCAAATAAAGCAACTCCCATGGCTTGTGACAACGAAAGAACCCCGTAATTCTAGACTCTACTCTCTTCTCCCCCTTTGGCATCGGAACACCAAAAAGGCGAAGAAAAGAGGAGAGATGCTAGCGTCCCATCAATAGAAGTGGGTCCCCACGGATGGAGAGTTGCCATCATCATCCCCATCGTCATCCTCTTCATTGTCATCCTCTTCATCATCATCCTCATTTCCGTCATCCTCTTCATCATCATCATCAGCAGAAGGTGCACGAGCAAATCGAGGAGTAGGACCACCAAAGTACAGAGAAGGATCAAAGTTCTGGAACATCTCATCAGTGAGAAGAGGCATCTCCCAATCTGGTGCATGGACAGGCTCCAACTCAGGGCCAGGAGGAGGGATAGGCACATTCCTAGCAGCCATGAACTCATTTTGGCGCCTCCTTGTCTCTTGGTTCAAAGAGAGACTTTGATGTGCAACATCATTTGTATTTTTGCACATCTGCCATAAGCGAGAGAAGAACCGTGCGACACCACGCTGTGAGCGACGAGAGGAGCTGGAGCTAGCATGGTCATGGCGTGCCTTGGACCGGCGCTCAGAAGGCATCATCTCAGGAACATCCGGGTTATCACCTTGGACAGGTACTTTGAAAGCTTCCAACCTGACCCGCTCACCTTGAGTATTGAGAGGTGCGGGCACAACCTTGTTGATGAGCAGCTGAACGTACTGGGCAAGATTGGGAGTCAACCTCTCGCGAACACAGCGCCGTAACTCGCAGTAGATGAGATCACAGCCATCAATAAGTTGCCGGTGCTCAGGGAGACAGTAGTACATCAAGTTCAGATGATATGCACGGCATTCACTTGTATCGCCGGACTTGCTGATGAGAGTCTCACGGAAGAGCTTGGCAAGTAAGAGGTAGGAGTAGTACATCCCAGAGATGGTGGGAGGTCCAGGTGCGGGTTCCGGCGGATAGCAACCGGCAATGTCCCCACGGTTGAACTTCTGCTGAGAATATATCTTGAAACCAGAAGCACGCCCTCCACCAAACCCCAAAGCGTCACAGAAATCAAGATAGTTGCAAGTGTATTTCTGTTTGCCAGTCATCCAAGTCATAGTCCGAGCTGCATCATCATGGAAAAAGACCGTGCAGTGAAACTGTCTCACCAAGGTTGGACAATAGCACCCATCATCAGGTGTCAAGCACATAAGATCATACAACCCCATCCGCCTCAAGGTCGCAAACACAAAGCGAAACTTGGTGGCTTCATACATTCCAATGACATCCTTGATGGCCTTGGGCATAACAATGGTGCCTTTCTTCATGTGGTCGCGGGAGTTATAGAAGTCATCCCACATGACTTGCTGTGTGTTGGTCCAGAAAAATTGATCTCCCCCTGTGTAAGTGGGTTCCTCAAAGCGATAGGGGTTGGACTCTCTGAGTCTTCTCCATGCCCCAATGTGTACATTACCAACATGGAAATCTGGGAGAACCTCATCACCATCCTGTGCTGCCTCTTTATCTTTCCTCTTATTGGCAGATTTCTTGATTCTGCCTCCAGTTGAGCTGCCACCTCCCGTAGTCTGAGGAGCACGACCAGTGGAGCGCCGGGGTGGAACCCCGGAGCGCCTCCCTCTCTTGGCAACATGGCCAGGGTCCGCATCAGTCCATTCATCACCTGTGAATCAGCATAATAGGGAGAGGATAGCAAAGAGGTAAGTGTACATGTCATCAGCATATGTGAGGAAGCCAAAAGCATAGCCTATATTCAAGTGTCTCGACGAGATCATGCGAAAAAGCTGGGCGAGCCGGCGCAGGGGCCGGTCCGACCGGACGACAGACCGGGCGAGCCGGTTGGCCATCCGGTTGACCGGGCGGTGCGCCGGACCAGCCGGTCGAGAGGCCGATCGACCGGGCTGTAGACCGGGTCATGCTGATTTGTGATGTTTGCCCAGAAATTCGACATAAAATCATGCAAAACTCACAAACTTGAACATAGATTATACCAGGAGAGTGAACAATGTGCATAGGAGGGGTGTGACACTCTAGGTGGCATGAGGACTTACTAACCCTAACCCTAACCCTAACTTTTCTTAACTTTCCTCAACAATGGACAATGGGAGAGGGAAAGCAAGAGGGAGAGGGATAGGGAGAAAGATTTACCCGAAGACATTGTCCTCTTGGCCCAAGTGAGCAAGAGGAACTCGTGAAGAAGGCTTGAGGACCAAATCCCCACGATCTCCCAAACTAGCTTGAGAGGGACCAAATGCTTTGGTGAAGATGCTTGCGAGATCCCGATCTATGGTTGTGTGAAGTTTGGGGAGAATCTAGTGGTGGGAAGTACCTAGGATGTGGTGGAGATGGTGGAGGCGGCGGCCATGGAGGTTTGAGAGGTGGGGGATAATGAGGAAGAAGATCCCCAAGGGGTATCCTCTCCAAAACATAACAGCCCGCACGGCCGGTCGGGCGCCCGGTCGACCGGGCCAGTGACCGAACGACCCGGCGCACAGGCCGGTCCGACCGGGCCAGTGACCGGCCAGAGTCAATTTTCCCAAAAATGTGTCATTTTGCCTCGTTTTGCCCCTATTCTTTGTGTAAATGTGTGTGAGTGCTCATATGATGACATGTACATATAGATAGATAGATGATGATGAGATGAGCGTAGACATGGGGTTGGAAAACACAAAGTTCTCTAGGCATACCCATTGGAGTGAAAATGCAAACAAGATACAAATAGCTACAATGGGCATGATTCGAAGTATATCAAGAATCATAAGAGCATTTTGAAATAGTTTTTGCAATAAGATCATTTGGCCTTATATAGTCAAATCAAGTTGTAATGAAGGCTCAATGAGGGGCGGGGGATTACTCCCCCTATGTGAAAGCGCAAATGTCATGAGACCTCGAAGAGACATGCTTGGGTCCATATAATGACATTGGGTCTATTTATGTTGCACACATAGGTATGCATCGTACCAAGACATGGTAAGATGACTATCCCCATATGTGCTATACCTCTAAGCTAGATAGCAAGATAAATGCAAGAATATAGTGCAAGAAGTTAATCAATCCAAGTTTTTAGGATCAAGAATACCAAGTTCTCCTCTCAAGTTAACAAAGCGGGCTTCATCCAAAGGCTTAGTGAAAATATCCGCCAATTGGTAGGTTGTTCCCACATGAGTGAGATCAATATCCTTATTGGCAACATGATCACGTAGGAAGTGATGGCGAATGTCAATATGTTTGGTGCGACAATGTTGAACCGGGTTGTTGGCGATCTTTATTGCACTTTCATTGTCACAAAGAAGAGGCACCGTACCAAGAGACACACCATAGTCTTTCAAGGTTTGCTTAATCCATAACAATTGAGTGCAACAAGATGCCGCGGATATGTATTCGGCTTCGGCGGTGGATAGGGCGGTGGAGTTTTGTTTCTTGGATGACCAACTCACCAATGACCGGCCAATAAATTGGCAAGCCCCGGAGGTAGACTTCCGATCAACCTTATCACCGGCCCAATCGGAATCCGAATAGCCAATGAGTTCAAAGGTTGACCCCTTTGGATACCATAGCCCGAGAGTAGGAGTGAGAACAAGGTATCTTAGTATCCGTTTGACCGCCACTAAATGGCTCTCCTTGGGAGCGGATTGAAAACGAGCACACATCCCTACACTTAGCATGATATCCGGCCTAGAGGCACAAAGGTAGAGCAAGGATCCTATCATGGAGCGGTATACCTTTATGTCCACATCCTTCTCACCGTCACATGAACCAAGTTGCCCCTTTACGGGCATGGGTGTCTTCATTGGACTTGCATTGGTCATGTTGAATTTCTTGAGCATGTCCTTCACATACTTTTCTTGAGAGATGAAGGTGCCTTTTGCAAGTTGCCTCACTTGGAAGCCTAGAAAGAACTTCAACTCTCCCATCATGGACATCTCAAATTTCCTAGTCATCAATAGCTCAAAAGCTTTGTTATGATTGGGGTTAGTTCCACCAAAAATAATATCATCAACATATATTTGACATATAAAGAGGCCACCCCTTTAACCCGCTTGGTGAAAAGGGTGGAATCGACCGTACCCATGCAAAACCCATCATGTAGTAAGAAATCCCTAAGGAACTCATACCAAGCACGTGGAGCTTGCTTGAGACCGTAGAGTGCCTTATGGAGTAAATACACGTGGTTGGGTCGGCATGGGTCTTCGAAACCCGGGGGTTGAGCCACATATGCGGTTTCTTTTAGGGGACCATTCAAAAATGCACTTTTCACATCCATTTGATATAATTTGAAATTGTGGAAAGATGCAAATGCAAGCAAAAGACGAATAGCTTCAAGACGGGCTACCGGCGCAAAGGTATCCTCAAAATCCATACCTTCTATTTGGGCAAACCCTTGCGCCACTAACCTTGCTTTGTTTCGTATAACAATGCCATTCTCATCTTGCTTGTTCTTGAATACCCATTTGGTCCCAATGACATTGATGCGATGATTCTTGGGTCTCTCAACTAGAGACCATACTTCATTACGAGTGAAACACTCCAATTCTTCTTGCATGGCAATTACCCAATCCGGATCGACCAAGGCTTCATGTACCTTAAGTGGTTCAAAACTAGACACAAAAGCATGATGTTGACAATAAGTGATAAGTAATGCATGGTGTCTACGAGTTACCACTCCTCTTGAGATGCTACCAAGGACTTGATCCACTTTCATGTCACTTGCCCTTGTAGCGGCCTTGATCTTCCAAACGGTTCCTTCATGATCAATGAATTCATCTCTTGCTAGTACTTGATCATGAGGGACCACTTGAGCTTGATCATGAGTTGAGGATGTTTCTTGATCGTCATCATGATCTTGCTCCATGGAATGAGGGTCTTCTTCTTGTTCTTCGGATTGAGACTCATCTTGAGTGGAGGGTGGTTCTTGAGTTGCACTTGATGGTTCGGCTTGAGTTGAGCTAGGCTCTACTTGTGGCGTGCTTGAGACATCTACTCCATCATCTTGATCATCATTATGAACCTCCATGGGCCGGATGTGTCCAATGCCCATATGCTTGATGGCACTAGATGGATCAACATCATTTCCTGCAACACATGGAACAACTTGCTCCACTTGGGAGCCATTATCCTCCAAGAACACCACGTCACAAGATACTTCAATAGTCCCGGAGGACCGGTTGTAGTATCTATAGGCGTGAGAGTTCTCCGCATATCCAACAAATATACCCTCTATGGTTCTAGTTTCAAATTTACCAAGCTTTCCTTTGTTGTTCTTAACAAGGCATTTGCATCCAAAGACACGAATATACATGACATTAGGCTTGTTACCGGTAAGGAGCTCGTATGGGGTTTTGTTGTGGAGGGGACGGAGGAAGAGCCGGTTGGAGTAGTGGACGGCCGTAGAGATGGCTTCTCCCCAAAAGTTGTGGGGTGAGTTGAATTCACTCAACATGGTTCTTGCCATCTCAATGATAGTCCGGTTCTTCCTTTCAATAACGCCGTTTTGTTGAGGGGTGTATGGCGCCGAAAACTCATGCTTGATGCCCTCATCATCCACAAACTCTTGCATAGTGTAGTTCTTGAACTCGGTGCCATTGTCGGTCCTAATTGCCTTGATCTCGGATTCATACATACGTTGAGCTTTCTTGGCGAAGGTGATGAACTCTCTATGGGTCTCGTCCTTAGACTTAAGGAGAAAGACCCAAGAGTATCTTGAGTAATCATCAACAATGACAAGTCCATACTTGCTTCCACCAAGAGTATCATAGTGTGATGGCCCAAAGAGGTCCAAATGAAGGAGCTCCAAAGGCCTAGATGTGGTAACAATACTCTTGATGGGATGCTTCTTCTTGAGTTGCTTTCCGGCTACACATGCACTACAAACACGATCTTTCTCAAAAGAAACACCGGTTAGTCCCACAATATGCTCACCCTTTAGGAGTTGTTTAAGATTCCTCATGTTAACATGACCAAGGCGGCGATGCCACAACCATCCTTCGTCATGCTTGGCCGCCATTAGACATGTGGAGAAGGAGGGGCTCTCTTTCGAGAGGTCAACCACATAAAGGTTGTTCTCCACAAATCCAACAAGGACCAATTTGAGATTGTCACTCCTAAAGACTTGCACATAATATTTAGTGAAATATGAATTGTACCCGGCATCGGCAAGATGATATATAGAAAGTAAGTTATAGCCAAGGTGTTCAACAAGCATAACCGTCTCAAGGCACAAGTCCTTAGAGATTGCTACCTTGCCATACCCAAGTACCTTTCCCTTTGAGTTGTCACCAAAGGTAATGCTTGACTTCTTGTGGATATCTTCAATGAATTGATCAAGCACACCTTTTCCTCCGGTCATATGATTGGTGCATCCACTATCAAACACCCATTTTGGACCACCGGAGGAATACCCCTACAAAATCAAGTAGAGGATTTAGGAACCCATCGATTAATGGGTTCCTTTGCAATGGCAACAATATCTTTTGGTACCCAAATTGAGTACTCTCTATAAGCATAGCCATTAGGAGGGCCAACATAGTTAGCATAGACATCACCATAATAATCAACAAATAATGCATAGTGATCATTTGGCCCCGTGTGGGCACCACTAGTGGCTTTGCCCTTTGAGGCATTGCCATTGTTAGTGACCTTCTTGTTCTTATCTTGAGCGGGTTTCTCCTTCTTGTAGTTGTTCTTCTTGTGGGACTTGGGAGTATATCCAAGTCCATACTTTTGATTGTTTGACCTTTGCTTACTCAAGAGGTCATCCAATCCCATCTTGTTCTTGGCGGTGGTGAACTTTGCAAGTTCCTTTGTTAGCCTAACATTTTCCTCAAGAATAGATGCTTGCTCACAAGAAGATTCATTAGGATGATAGTCAAGACCATATTTGGTCACCAAGGACTCAAGATATGCATTGGTCTCAACATGCAAAGAAAGTTCCTCTTGTAAACGAACATGTTCCTCAACAAGTTTAGCATGCTCACTAGTAAAGGAAATGGAGGGACAAGCAAGCTTTTCAACATCAATGGAATCCTTCATTGATCCAAGAGCCTTTTTGTAGGATTCTTGAAGTAGATCATGATTCTTTCCAAGTTTCTTGAGCTCATCCTTGACAAGCTTGTTAGCTCTTTCAAGGTGGTCAAGATCCCTAGTGAGAGAAGCATGAGCAACTTCAAGTTCCTCCTTTGAAGCATTGAGCTCTTGGGTCAATAATTGAGCCCTATCAATAGTTTCTAGGTCCTTAACTTTATCAAGTTCATAAGTTTCAATTTGTTGCTTAAGGCTTTGAGATATGCACCTTTCGGTTTTTAGCTCTTGTCTTAGGAGATCGAATCTCCGTTCCTTCTCATTCAATTGATATTCTAATTCCTCAATGGACTCATCCTTTTCTTTGAGTGAGTCCATCAAGAAATCAAACTTGACAAGAGCTTCACCACGAAGGGTGCATCTAACATCATAGAGTTCCTTAAGCATAATTAATTCTTCTTGATCTTCGTTTTCATCATCAAGAACACTAGATAGGGAAGGTGGAGGTTCCATTACCTTGGTTTCCCTTGCCATAAGACAAGAGCCAATGATTGGAGAGGAGGGAGAGTCATCGGAGTCATCATCTTGAGTTGTTCTTGCCATGAAGGAAGAGCCAACATCATTCTCCGTGGAGTAATCTTTGGAGTAGTCATATGTGAAGAGTGACCCGGGCTTAGAGTAAGCTAAACCGGCCACTCCGGCCTCCTTCTCCTCATCTTCCTCTTCTTCATCGGACAAGTACTCGGCCCCAACAAAAGCTCTTCCCTTGTTCTTCTTGTACCGATCGTTGATTGGGTTCGGCTTCAATCTTGGCTTGACCCCTTTGATGAACTTTGGCTTGTCTACCCTTTTCTCATAAGGGCACTCATTTGCAAAGTGGTTATCTTCATCACAATTGTAGCAAGTTCTCTTCTTCTTCTTGTCATTGAGGAGCATTGGGAACTTTGCCTTGTACTTCTTGGCAAAGAAAGCAAAGTCGGTAGCAATGTCACTAGTTGAAGTCATCTCTTCATCTTCTCCAATCTCATAGTCTTCTTTGCTTTCATGGTCGGCTCTAGCTTTGAGAGCAAGGTTGTGTGACGCTTCATGGTTGTGTGAGGCTTCATCAACACGGTTCATTGCCTTGAGCCTCTTTCCGGCTTTGGCCATGCTTTCATTGGCGGCCACATAGGAGACTAGATCATCGGAGTTGAGATCGGCACTCTTGGTCATGATTTGCAAGTTGAGTCCAAGGTTGGTGTCTTCTTGTTTGACGGCAATCATAGCAATGACCTTGGATTTTATGAAGGCTTCGTTCATCTCAAATCCGTCATTATACTTCTCAACACCAAGTCCCTTGACCCTTACTTTGAGCACCAAGCCTAGCATAGGCATCAAATATGGATTCTCCATCTCGAATCATGAATTGGTAGGCCTCTTGCTTTGCGGTCTCATAGAGAGCTGATTGGATCAAATCGGTTCCCTCTTGGAGTACTACGATCCGATCCCACAACTCTTTAGCGGAGACAATGTCATCGACTTGATCAAGAAGCTTGCGGTTGATGCCACTTCTAATCTTGTCACGTGCGGATGCATTGAGTTGACGGTTGTAGAACTCGGTGGAGGTCAACCGAGTAGGATCTTGTGGCTCCCGATGTCCATGAACAATGAGCTCCCATAGCTCCACACTGCAGCTGCGAATATGAGATTCCATAGCAGATTTCCAATGTGGAAAGTGAGTTCCATCGTAATGGGGAACGGTCCCACTATGGTTTATATGAGGCATGGGTGAAGTGTTTCTAGGATAGTCATGGTTAACATCATGGTAGGATTCCTTAGAGGCCGAAGCCCCACTAGAAGTTCCACCCGCAGTTAGGTTCTTAAGCATGGCAGTCATTTCTGCCATTTGGTTTTGTAGCTCATCCTCCTTTTTCTTCTTCTCGGCCTCATATGCCAAGAATCTAGATTTCATCTCTTTAACCGAAAGGTTAGAGTCTTCATCTAGACCCTCGAAGAGTTTATCCATCTCACTCTTAAGGCGGTGAAGCCCTTAATAAGAGTCCAGGCTCTGATACCAATTGAAAGTATAGAGATGGTAAACCTAGAGGGGGGTGAATAGGTTTCTACAAATTTTAATTCTTTCTTTGCAATATTAGGCTTTGCGGAATATAAAGATGAGCCTAATGCAAACTAGGTGAAGCAACCTATATGAGGATACAACTAACTCGAGCACGAAGGCTCTCACAGTGCGATTAAATCACAAGTAAGGAGTTCGGTTAGAGATAACCGATAGCACGCGGAGACGAGGATGTATTCCCGTGTTCCCTTGCTTTGCAACAAGGTACGTCACGTTTGGAGGAGTGGAGGTCCCACGAAGGATTCCCCGCGCCACGAAGGCTCACCCTATTCTCCGGAGCCTATCCCACGAAGGAATAGCTCACTCACTTGTGGTAGACTTTGAGGTAGCCTCCAAACCTTCACAATCTTGCCCGGAGCAAATCCACAGCCCGGATGCTTCCGGACTCCTCTTGCCTACCTAGGGTTTCCAAGGAACCCTAGGAAGCAAGCTTCTCAATGAATACAAGGGGGAATGAGATTTGGCTTGGTAGAACGGTAGATCGGGTCCTCCTCTAATGATTCCCCGGAGGGATTTGAGTTTGGGTGGAGGAGGAGGGAGATCTGAGGCTTTTGGTGTTTCTAGCAATGGAGTAAGAGAGAGAGAGCTCAAGAACAGCTTGTAGTGTAGTGCCTAACTGTTCAGAGGTAGGAGAAGACCTATTTATAGTGTTCTTCGAAATACGGCCGTTGGTCACTTGCCACATCAGCAGATTCTTCGAGAAACCCGGTCAACCGGATTTGGCGCCGGACAGGCCGGTCCACAGCCCGGTCAGACCGGGCCACAGACCGGGCCGGCCGGTTTCCAACCGGAGCTGGGACCGGGACTTGACCGGGTAGGCTTCTGGGCTTACTGGATGTCGCCCGGATGTCACAGGCGCAGAACCCGGTTGCTGACCGGGCCGCTCGGTCTGGAGCCCGGTCAGACCGGACCGTGGACCGGAGCGGCCGGTTCGAAACCGGGCTGGTGACCGGACGCACACCGGAGAGCTTCTCTTCTTTACTGGAACATGCCCGGATGGCACCGGTTCTGGGTCCGGTTGGTGACCGGGCTGCCCGGTGCCAGGGCCGGTCCGACCGGATCTGTGACCGGCCAGGCTCAGAAAAACTAGCTGATTTTTCGTCGAATTGGGGGGGTCTCCCGTTGCCTTTTGTTCCATTGCTACACCATCATACCTCTTTGGCTAATACCTGAAAGTCATCTTGTAGGCATGTATTAGTCCAAATACTCTAGCACGGTGTCATAGATACCAAAATAATGGATAAGGGTAAAATACCCTTACAGAAATAGAAATACTATTAGGATCATTAACAGGTTCAGAGGATTCTACAACATTTTTATGTTTCTTCTTCTTTTTCTTCTTAGAAGGAGCACTAGGTTCAATGCGTTGAGAATCTTGTTCAATTCTTTTGGGATGCCCTTCAGGATATAGAGGATCCTGGGTAGAGACACCACCTCTAGTTGTTACTTCATAAGCATGCTTCTCTTTAGAATTATTATTTAGCAAGTCATTTTGCACTTTAGTGAGTTGATCAATTTGAGTTTGAATCATTTGAAAATGTTTAACAAGCATCTTAACATCATTGGAGGTTCTCTCCACAATATCATGCAAATTGCTAATAGCTTGAGAATTTTCCATTAGATGATTCTCTACTCTCATATTAAAATTTTCTTGCTTAACAATATAATTATCAAACTCATCTAAGCATTGAGCAGGAGGTTTTGAATACGGAATATCTTCCCTAGTAAAGCGTTGAAGGGAGTTTACCTCGATCATGGATGAAGGGGGAATTATCTCACATATATCTTCTATGGGAGGTAGATTCTTCACATCTTCGGATTTAATACCTTTCTCCTTGAGAGACTTCTTGGCTTCCCTCATATCTTCATCATTCAATTCAATTAAACCCCTCTTCTTCAATATTGGCGTTGGAGTTGGTTCAGGTGTATTCCAATCATCATGATTCCGGCTTATTCTAGCCAATAATTCTTCAGCTTCGTCTGGAGTTCATTTCCTGAAAACACAACCAGCACAACTATCCAAATATGCTCTAGATTCAATGGTTAGTCCACTATAAAATATATCAAGTAGATCATTCTTCTCTAAATCATGTTCAGGTCGAGCTCTGATAAGAGAACAAAATCTTGCCCATGCCTCAGGCAATTTCTCCTCATCTCCCTGATCAAACCTATAAATTTTCTGTAAAGCAATATGTTGAGCACTAGCAGGAAAGTACTTTCGAAAGAAAACATCACGCAACTCAGTTGGACTTTTAATAGAACCAGGAGGCAAATTATTATACCAAGTTTTAGCATCATCCTTTAATGAGAAAGGAAAAATTTTAGCGACAAAGTAAGTACGCATCTTGGCATCATCAGAAAACAAGCTACTCATAGAAGAAAGTTCAATCATGTGTTCTACAGCACTTTCTTTTTCAGTACCACAAAAGGGTGCTTTCTCTACAATAGCTATATGAGATAGATCAAGAGAAAAATCATAATCTTTATCCTTAATGCATATAGGAGATGTGGCAAATTCAGGATCAGGAGATAGCTTATGTCTAACAGTATATTGTGCGAGAAACTTTTTAATTTTTCTTGCATCAGCAGTGGCATTGCATCTATTAATAAAATCATCATTAAGCTCCACATAATCTTCATCAGGATCATCACTAGAATAATCAAGTTCAGGTGAATTAACAGGTGTAGTGGCATTTTCATTAGGAGTTTCAGCATTTTCAATTTGTCTAGACCTAGCAATTGTAGCATCTAGAAAGGATCCCAATGAACCACTATCATCAAGCACAGCAGAAACATTATCAATATTATGAGAATTTTCAGATTCAGCAGAAGTACCACCAAGCGAAGCTTGTGGCGGTGAAACAAGTTGACTTATCACAGACGGTGAATCAAGTGTAGCAGAGGTACTCAGAGTTGTACCTTTTCTTGTAGTGGATGGTAATATGGCGACTTTAGGATCGCGAGTTTTACCCATGATGGAGAATTTGCAGCGAACAATATCAATCCAAGTGAACTTCCAAATAAAGCTATGCTCCCCGGCAACGGTGCCAGAAAACAGTCTTGATGACCCACAAGTATAGGGGATCGCAGCAGTCTTCGCGGGAAGTAAATCCCAATTTATTGATTCGACACAAGGGGAGACAAAGATTACTTGAAAGCCTTAACAGCGGAGTTGTGAATTCAGCTGCACCTGGAAACAGACTTGCTCGCAAGAGTTTATCAGTAGTAACAGTTTTATAGCAGTAGCAGTAGTGAAATAACAGCAGCAGAGTAACAGAGACAGCAATAGTAATTTTAGTAAACAGCAGGATTAAAATACTGTAGGCACGGGGACGGATAACGGGCGTTGCATGGATGAGAGAAACTCATGTAACAATCATAGCAGGGCATTTGCAGATAATAATAAAACGGTGTCCAAGTACAAAGCAATCAATAGGCATGTGTTCCAATTATAGTCGTACGTGCTCGCAATGAGAAACTTGCACAACATCTTTTGTCCTACCAGCCGGTGGCAGCCGGGCCTCAAGGGAATCTACTGTATATTAAGGTACTCCTTTTAATAGAGTACCGGAGCAAAGCATTAACACTCCATGAACACATGTGATCCTCACATCACTACCATCCCCTCCGGTTGTCCCGATTTCTGTCACTTCGGGGCCATCGGTTCCGGACAGCGACATGTGTATACAACTTGCAGGTAAGATCATAAAACAATGAATGTCATGGTGAAACAATAACATGTTCAGATCTGAGATCATGGCACTCGGGCCCTAGTGACAAGCATTAAGCATAACAAGTTGCAACAATATCATCAAAGTACCAATTACGGACACTAGGCACTATGCCCTAACAATCTTATGCTATTACATGACCAATCTCATCCAATCCCTACCATCCCCTTCGGCCTACAGCGAGGGAATTACTCACACATGGATGGGGGAAACATTGCTGGTTGATGGAGAGGCGTCGGTGGTGATGATGGCGATGATCTCCTCCAATTCCCCGTCCCGGCGGAGTGCCAGAACGGAGACTTCTGGCTCCCGAGACGGAGTTTCGCGATGTGGCAGCGTTCTGGAGGCTTTCTGGCGACTTCGACTTCTCTCCGTGCGTTTTTAGGTCGAAGGCAATAAGTAGTCCGAAGGAGGGCGTCGGGGGCTGACCGAGGCCGCCAGACCATAGGGCCGCGCGGGCCCCTCCTGGGCCGCGCCGCCCTATGGTGTGGGGTCCTCGGGCCCCCACCTGGCTTGCCCTTCTGGCTCCGCCAATATTCTGGGAAAATAGGACCTTCTGCATAAATTCCGAGGATTTTCCTGAAAGTTGGATTTTTGCACAAAAACGAGACACCAGAACAGTTCTGCTGAAAACAGCGTTAGTCCGTGTTAGTTGCATCCAAAATACACAAATTAGAGGCAAAACAATAGCAAAACTGTTCGGGAAAGTAGATACGTTTTGGACGTATCAGTGCCGGAGGCGATCTCATGAATCCCCCGAGATGGGATTGGCGGCGGCGGCGTCTCTGGAAGGTTTTCCGTATCGTGGCTCTCGGTACTGGGGTTATCTCGACGAAGGCTTTATGTAGGCGGAAGGGTAGGTCAGGAGCGATGCGAGGGGCCCACACACTAGGGCCGTGCGGCCAGGGCCTGGGCCGCGCCGCCCTACTGTGGCGTTGCCTCGTCGCCACACTTCGTTTCCCTTTCGGACTTCTGGAAGCTTCGTGGAAAAATAAGACCCTGGGCGTTGATTTCGTCCAATTCCGAGAATATTTCCTTACTAGGATTTCTGAAACCAAAAACAGCAGAAAACAACAACTGGCTCTTCGGCATCTTGTTAATAGGTTTGTGTCAGAAAATGCATAAATATGACATAAAGTATGTATAAAACATGTGAGTATAATCAATAAAGTAGCATGGAACATAAGAAATTATCGATACGTTGGAGACGTATCAATCATCGGTATCTCCATACTTAGTTCGACCTCGTTACCGACAAGTACTCTTTACTCGTACCGTGTTATGTCATCTCTTGCGACCCAGTCACATGCTTGCAAGCTAATTAGACGATATTCCACCGATGGGGCCCATAGTATATCTATCCGTCATCGGGATGGAAAAATCCCACTCTTGATCCATATGCCTCAACCTCACACTTTTCGAATACTTAATCCCATTTTTATAACCACCCATTTACGCAATGGCGTTTGATGTAATCAAAGTACCCTTCCGGTGTAAGTGATTTACATGATCTCATGGTCGAAGGACTAGGTAACTATGTATCGAAAGCTTATAGCAAGTTGAACTTAATGACTTGATCTCATGCTACGCTTATTTGGGTGTATGTCCATTATATCATTGACCCAATGACATAACCTTGTTATTAAGAACATCCAATGTTCATGATCATGAAACCATGATCATCTATTAATCAACAAGCTAGTTATACAAGAGCCTTACTAGGGACTCCTTGTTGTTTACATAACACACATGTATCAATGTTTCGATTAATACAATTATAGCATGGGATGTAAACATTTATCATGAACACTAAGATATAACAATAACTCATTTATTATTGCCTCTTGGGCATATCTCCAACAGTCTCCCACTTGCACTAGAGTCAATAATATAGTTTACATTTGTAAAGATATAACACCTTGGCCTTCTGGTGCTTATCATGTTTTGATCATGGGAGAGGTTTCAGTCAACGGATCTGACACACTCAGAAACGTATGTATTTTGCAATTCATTTGCGTCTCCACGCATCACTTATTTTTCAAATGAGTCGGCATTAATCATATATGCTTAGTCCTCTGGTGGAACCTTAATTCCGCGGTCTGAAATAAGTCACTAATATTGTCACACACAATATAGCTTCAAAGTTCTGACATTATCGGAACTACACCAAGTTCTCAAAGAACTCCTCGACTTAACATTCTCAGTCATTGTCAAAACAATAACATACTCTGCCTTTGTTTGTAGAATCCGTCACATAGACTTCTTCTAGCTCATTGTGCTACCTTTCAATCAACACTTAGCCTAATTGAGATCGAGATTTTACTTTTATATGTGACCAAACTAATATCGGTGCAACACCTTACAACGATTTGTTTGTCATTACCCCATACAAAAAAATATATCCTTGGTTCTTCTAAAGCACTCAGGGATATTCTTACTGTTGTCCAATGATCATTGCATGAATCATTCTGGTATATGCTCGTAACACTTTAGAGCACAGGACATCTGATTTCATACATATTATTCATGATCTAAAATCACTCATGTGTTTTTACTCATCGAGTGTCAAATACACTCAAGTCTTGTTAAACTTCACATGGAAAAGAATACCTTCTTAATATATTTATATTGAACTACTTCAATATTCATTCTATATACTTGACTTAAACTTATTATGTGTTTCAATCTATCTTCATAGATCTTGACACTAAATATGTTTCAGTCCATATCCTTTCATTGAATTTAATTCTCAATGAAACCTTTTAATCACATCAAGTATATAATTACATCATTTATAATAAATGATATGTCATCCACATATAATATTATAACTATGTCTCAGCGCTCCCACTTAATTTTCTGCAATTTCAAGCATCTTCATCGTTTCTGATGAAATCACAACTCTTTGATTATTTCATTCGGTGAATATTCCAACTCCGTGATACTTACTTCATCCAGTGAAGTTTGTATACCTATCTAGTATTCCACGGACTAGCAAAACTCTCGGTCTGTATCTAGTATACATCCTTCATACACACTTCTGGTAAGGAATGTATTTCTGCCATCCTACTATCATATCTCATAAAAGAAATATGTAGCGATTACTAGAATAATCCACATATACTATAAGAATGGCTACGGAAGATCTAATCTTATCGTAGTCAACTCTTTGAACTTTGTTGTAAACAACTTTTCGACAAGTCGAGCTTCTTCAAGGATATTACATCCAATGATCCAAGTCTATCAATTTTATAGATCCATTTACTTTCAAAAAGTATTCACGTATCTTGGATTTCATGGCGTATAGCCATTTAACAGAGTCAAGGCCCATCATAACTTCTTTGTATGTAGTTGGTTTATAATTGTTCAAAATCAATCCTTTGTCCACAAATCATTTATTTGATCACAAAGTAAACCACATCTACAAGGTTCAATAGGTACTTTGATCTCCATG
This sequence comes from Lolium perenne, assembly GCF_019359855.2. NCBI lineage: Eukaryota > Viridiplantae > Streptophyta > Magnoliopsida > Poales > Poaceae > Lolium > Lolium perenne. The sequence continues at coordinate 51,144,031 of NC_067244.2, forward strand.
ACTATAACACTTTGTAGAAATGGGAGCCATGATCGTCGTGGGCGCTTCCGGAACCATTTCCGATGCTGCGCTACTCTGATCATCATGCTCAGGTTCATGAACCTTATCAAGTTCCATTGTCCTCCCACTCAAATACTTCGCTAGAAAACAATTTCTTGGAAATAAGCAAGTAGCATTAACAAACACTTTTTTCTTTTACTTCATAGTGAAAAGAATTCCCAATCAATTCTCTGGGATAACCAACAAAGACATTCATCCGATTTTGGTTGTAAACTTATTTACTTATGCTACGCATACCAAAATTTAAGAAAGGACTGTTAGGGTTTATACCCATGCCATAACTCATATAGTGCCATTTCAACGGATTATGATGACGCTCTATTTAGTGTAAAAGCGGTAGTCTCTAAAGCATAATCCACAAAAATATAATGGCGTCAATTTATTTTATCTCATCATTGACCCAACAAGGTTTGGATACGTCTCTCGGATACTCCATCATCACTATGATATTCCAACAAACGTGAGTTGTAGAACAATTTCATAACTCTCTTAGATGTTCGCTAAAACTCGTAATTCAAATATTTCCACCATGATCCAATTATAGATATTTGACTTTTCTATTACGATGATTTCCACTTCATGCTGAAATTTATTTGAATCCATTCAAATGTTTCAAACTTCTTCCTTATCGAATAAATATATCCACATATATATAATCAATTCATTGTTGGAAGTTTTCATGAAGTAGAAGAATCTCCCGCACACAACTATGCCCAGTGTACCACATACATCATCATGTATGTTTCCACTAAGTTAGTTGCCCATTCAACTTTTGGCCTATGAACGGTATTTCAGTCATTCTCTTTAGAAAAGATTTGCAAGTGCCAAACGATTCAAAAATAAAATGACTCCAAAAATCCATTTGCATGGAGTTTCTTCATGTGTTCCTTTCTAACATGACCTAAATGGCGGTTCCACAAATAAGTGGAATTCAAATCATTTGCCTTTATCGCATTTTAGCATCAGTGTTATGCATGTGTGTTTCACCATTAAGATTTATAATAACTTATCCATCGTACATGGAGTAAGGTCATAATTTGAAGAACTCATTGTTTTCATTTGACTAGAGCAAAATAACAATTATTAAGTTCTTTATTATAAATATAAAGGGCTAGGTAGAATGCCAACGACAAATATAATAACTCTTTATTTTTGTTCCAGACGTGCATTCCTACCATATTCCTTATCAGTCACTTAGGCCATCATATTCTTGTATTGCGTTGTATTGTATGACATCTCATACCAACCAATCTGGTACAAATACCCAAGAACTTCATTGTGTGACCAATCAAAGAATACATTATTGACATGTATATCCTCTATACACACCTGAGCTAGACTTTCTAGTCTTTTCTTTCTTTCTGCCAAAAATCTTTTGTAGTTTCTCTTTTAGCTCTCCTCATTCTTAGAAAACATTTCACCTTCAATAACTTCTAGGTCCATTGGTCAAATACCAATAACCTTGAGGTTCTTACTTTGAAGTTGATCATCATATGACAAATGTTCCAGATTTCACTATTAGTAACTTTGTAATGTGATGAAAAATTTCACTCATAATTTTATCCATCAAATCATGACAACTTTCCGAGACCATGTCTGTTCATGCTAGGCTCGTAAATTTTAACCTTAGTATTTGCATGTGCAAATCTGGCTTGCACCCGTTGTATGCACACATAGAATCTACAACACCCGATCATCACGTGATTCTTCGAAACGATGAGTCTTAGCAACGGTGCATACTAAGGACGACCACTTCATGGATATGCGAATATCATTAGTGTCCAACTAGTTGGAGGATTGGGATGCCTGGCATCTTCAACCTTCGTACATTCCCATAAAACCTATGAGTTTATGTATTCTCACTAGAATATATTCCATCATCTTGCAATAAGGTCTTAGATATCACATATATCTCATACCTTGCATTATTTCTGAAAACAAATTTCCAGCTCCTTACTTTTCAAACGGATTTGAACTTCAAGTTTCACGGAGACAAGATGACTTTAGGTACTAATTGAAACCATTGCTCTTTGAATCAACAAAGTGAGGTTTACTAAAAGTTTGCAATAGGACTTAATTATTTCTTGATTCTTTAACAATACGGTACCAGTCCGTAAAGTTTCTTGTCAGACTTAACAATATTTCTATCTCAATTACAAGACTAGCGCATGGTAGATAACGGATGCCAATTCTACAAATTTAATTCAAAATACTATTCAGACTATGTTCATGATAATTAGTTCATGTTTTAATCTAATTACTAATGAACTCCCACTTAATACAACATCCCTCATAGTTGTTTAGTGGCACACGATCCATATCCACTACACCAAAACCGATCATCACGTGAGATGATGTAGCTTCAATGGTGAACATCAACATGTTGATCATATCATCCATATGACTCATGTTCAACCTTTCGGTTTCCTGTGTTCCGAGGCCATGTCTGTACATGCTAGGCTCGTCAAGCAAACCCAAGTATTTCCGCATGTGCAACATGGCTTACACCCGTTGTATGTGAACGTAGAATCTATCACGTACATCCGATCATCACGAGATGCTTCGAGACGATAAACTTTAGCAACGGTGCATACGAGGGGAGAACACTTTATTATCTTGATATTAATGTGAGGGATCATCTTATAATGCTACCGTCGCGATCTAAGCAAGATAAGATGCATAAAGGATTAACATCACATGCAATTCATAATATGTGATATGATATGGCCTTTCTTCTTGTGCTTTTGATCTCCATCTCCAAAGCACATGAGCATGATCTCCATCATCACCAGCATTGCACCAAGGTCCATGGCGCCGCTTCATGGTTGTCCATCACTTATAGCTACTATGACAACTACTTGAAATAAAGCTATTACATGATGAATAGACACGCAAGTCTTAACAAATTTAAAGACAACCATTAGGCTCCTGCCGGTTGCCATAATACAATAATGAACATCTCATACATTAAATATAATCATCATCACATCATGGCCATATCACATCACCAAACCCTGCAAAACAAGTTATACGCCTCTAATTTGGTTTGCATATTTTACGTGGTTTAGGGTTTTTGAGTAAGATCCAATCTACCTACGAACATGAACCACAACGGTGATACTAGTGTTGTCGATAGAAATAGTAAATTGAAGCTTAACTATGGTGAGAGAGACATACACCCGTAAAGCCACTTATGCAATACAAGTTGCATGTCAAGTGTGGAGCAAGTTTCATGAGACGCGGTCATGTAAAGTTAGCCCGGGCCGCTTCATCCCACCATCCCGCAAGTTCAAAGTACACATAACTAAAGACAACAACAACAACAACAACATCAACGCCCACAAAACCATTGTGTTATACTCGTGCAACAGATCTATGCATAGACACGGCTCTGATACCACTGATGGGTTCGTTGCATGGAAGACAAAAAATTTCTACCGCGAATTAGAACAAATCCAAGATCCAATCTAGGAGAAGGCAAGATCTAATCTATCAAGATTGAAGCAATGAGATGCATCTGAGACTAACCCTCGAAGATTCCAAAACCTACGAGATTAGATCTCGTTGTTGATGTAGTCGATCGTCCAGTGTTGCAATCCGGCAGCACTTCCGTACTCGGTCGTGCGTACGGTGTCGATGAAGCCCGTCCTCTCCCCGTTCCAGCGGGCAGCGGAGGTGTGGTAGATCTCCTCGGAATCCCAGCAGCACGACGGCGTGGTGGTGGTGGTGGTGGAGGAGAAAAGCTGCAGGGCTTCGCCAAGCCGGAGCAGACTATCGGTGGGAGAGAGAGGCGGCCAGAGGTCAAGGGTGAAGGAGGGCTGCGCCCCCTGCCCCCTCCCCTCTTTATATAGGGGGTGGTGCGGCCAGGGATGCCTTGGCCCCTCCTCCAAGGCCTATAGCCGGCGGCCAAAGGGGGAAGGGGGAAATCTCCCCTTCCAAATTGATTCCCCCTTTAGGGTTTGGGGAAACCCTAAAGGGGTTGGCCGGCTGGGCCTTGGGGGGCATGTGCCCCTGGCCCCTTAGGCTAGGGAGCATCCCCTCGGCCCATGCTAGGCCTCCTAGGGTCGTGGGCCCACTGTTGGGACCCCCAGAACCTTCTAGAACCTTCCCAGTCTTTCACCGAAAAAATCCCGAACTTTTCCGAAACCTAGAAATCAACTTCCCTTATATGAATCTTATTCTCCGGACCATTCCGGATCTCCTCGTGATGTCTTGGATCCCATATGAGACTCCGAACATACTTCGGTCTCCATCTCATATTCCGAATATACTTATGCGTCATCGAACCTTAAGCACGTCACCCTACGGTTCGTGAACTATGCAGACATGGTCGAGACTCCTCTCCGACCAATAACCAATAGCGGGATCTGGAGATCCATAATGGCTCCCACACATTCAACGATAACTTAGTGATCGATTGAACCATTTACATACGATACCGATTCCCTTTGTCATGCGATACTTTACTTGTCCGATGTTTGATCAGCGGTATCTCCATACTTAGTTCGACCTCGTTACCGACAAGTACTCTTTACTCGTACCGTGGTATGTCATCTCTTGTGACCCAGTCACATGCTTGCAAGTTAATTAGACGACATTCCACCGAGAGGGCCTAGAGTATATCTATTCGTCATCGGGATGGACAAATCCCACTCTTGATCCATATGCCTCAACCTCACACTTTCCGAATACTTAATCCCATATTTATAACCACCCATTTATGCAATGGCGTTTGATGTAATCAAAGTACCCTTCCATTGTAAGTGATTTACATGATCTCATGGTCGAAGGACTAGGTAACTATGTATCGAAAGCTTATAGCAAGTTGAACTTAATGACTTGATCTCATGCTACACTTATTTGGGTGTATGTCCATTATATCATTCACCCAATGGCATAACCTTGTTATTAACAACATCCAATATTCATGATCACGAAACCATGATCATCTATTAATCAAGAAGCAAGCTAGTTATACAAGAGGCTTACTAGGGACTCCTTGTTGTTTACATAACACACATGTATCAATGTTTCGGTTAATACAATTATAGCATGGGATGTAAACATTTATCATGAACACTAAGATATAACAATAACTCATTTATTATTGCCTCTTGGGCATATCTCCAACAGATAACTCATGAGCTAAAAATTATTTTTTTGAACAGGGAAAAAAGGCCCTGAAGGGCCTAGAAACTGCATTAAACATCAGCGTTGGTTATACATTTTACAAGGAGGATCCTAAAGAAAATGAAAATTACAATATAATCCTCCAACTTTGCATATAGGACCTCAAAGTAGAAAAGAAAAATGCCATCAAGTCCCTGACCACCGGAGATGAAATGAAGCTTCTGAGCACGGGCACCCACGCCGCCGCCGGGGACTAGGCCACTTGGGGTGGTGCAGGTGGAGATCCCCGCGTCGAAGCTGGTGAAGGACCTCTCTTTTGGCATGACGACCTAGAGGTTGCAGGGGAGATAGCACCGCGCAGCACCCGGTGCCATAGCTTGGAGCAGCCGCCATTCAGCCATAAAAGTCAGTGGTAAACCGGCGATTGGCCGGCGAAGGACAAGAGGATGTGCTCGAGAAGATCAATGCAGTCTCCACATCTTCCCGCTCTGCAAAACTGCAAAGGCCGAAAGTAGATCGATGTGCCTCATCCTCACCACCACCATGTCGGCCTAGAACAGGAAGAGCAGCAACCACATCGCCCGATCTGGAGAGCCCGCGCCTTTATTGTGGAGGATCTCGTCAGATCCCACCTCCAGCTCTAATCTCCTCCATGGAGCTCCTGCGAAAGGGGATGCCGGAGACCGCCTATGGCGGCACGAGAGCACTAGGATGTCCAATCTCCATGGCATAGCGCCAATCTCAATAAATGCAAAGAGGGAACAAACCCAAACTCTAATCCTACCACTACTATGAAGAGAGGGGCCTGAAACACCCCTCACGTCACCGGCTGTAGCGGCCCAGGAAAATACCTTATTAGAATTGTTTGTTCTTTTTTCCTTTCTGCATCATCATGTTATCATGCATCATATCATCCACAAGATTTTATCAAATAAAAGTTATTTTTAAATGAAAAATATTTCGGTTGCCCTCTCATATGGTTTTATATTAAACCCTCCCCTTATCCTTTCTTTACACAAAATCCCTAACGATCAAAACTATATAAATAAGCAAAACTATTTCAAATGTTTTACAGTTTTAAAAATGGTTTGGCTTTGTTTGGTTTTGTTTTCAAATACCAAAAAGTTTTGAAAATAAGGGAGAAAAGAAAACAGTTTCAAAATCAAAACCCAACCCCTTCTACCTAGGTCTCTCTCCTTCCTCTAGCCCATCTCTCCATCCCAGTGGCCCATCTCTCCTTCTGGCCCATTCCCTTCTCTCCACCGCAGGCCCAAGCCAGCTTGGCACCCACCTAAGCCTATACCCCTTCGGTGAGGAGAAAAGATCTTCTCACCCTCTGTCGCTATCCTTCCACCACGCCGAGCTCGTGAGCCCCCCTGCCCGACGTCACCCTCTGCTAGCCTGGCTCTCACCTGCTCCACTCCTTCTCATCCTCTCCTCCCAAACCCTAGACCGCCTCTCCCTCCCTCGCGCCGCCAGCGGCTTTCCCCTTTCATCTTCTCCTTCACGATACAGTATCAAGGGAGTAACCTTCACCACCGCACCTTCCCTCCATGGCGCCGCCGCTACAGACTACCCCGCGCAAAGCAGAGGCCACCAGCGGCTGCGCCTCGTCGTCCTCTACCTCCTGGTGCGCGGAATCGTCCCAAGAGGCCCCGAGTTGAGCGCAAGGTTGCTGATTCTTCGCGCCGGACTACATGCTTCTTCTCCGATTCTGGCCGCCCTCGTCCTCCTCCGGCCAAACCGAGCACACCTTCGACTTCCTAGTGTTCTCCCGCATCCTCGACGCCAAGTTCCTGATGACCCACAAGTATAGGGGGTGTATCGTAGTATCTTCGATAAGTAAGAATGTCGATCCCAATGAGGAGCAGAAGGTGTTGACAAGCAGTTTCGATGAAGGATTCACTGTAAATGCTCACAGACAAGTATTCAGGGGGTTTTGATGTAGCAGATGAATAAAGTACGAGTAAGTAAAGTGCGAGAGCAATAATTGCAGCGAGTGGCCCAATCCTTTTTAGCACAAAGGAAAAGCCGGTTTGTTTACTTATAATGACCAAACGTTCTCGAGGACACACGGGATTTTAGTCTAGTGCTTTCGCTACATACGGCTAATTAATCTTCATTGTTTTGATAAGTGTTGTGTGGGTGAACCTATGCTAATGTACCGCCCTTCCTAGGACTAATACATACTTGTGATTATACCCCTTGCAAGCATCCGCAACTACAAGGAAGTAATTAAGATAAATCTAACCACAGCCTTAAACTCTGAGATCCTGCTATCCCTCCTGCATCGATATACCAACGGGAGTTCAGGTTTCTGTCACTCCGGCAACCCCGCAATTGGCAAACGAGTACAAGATGCATTCCCCTAGGCCCATAAAGGTGAAGTGTCGTGTAGTCGACGTTCACACGACACCACTAGAAGAATAACACCACAACTTAAATATCATAACATTGAATATTACTCAACCATACTTCACTACTAACATTTAGACTTCACCCATGTCCTCAAGAACTAAACGAACTACTCACGAGACATCATATGGAACATGATCAGAGGTGATATGATGATGAATAACAATCTGAACATAAACCTTGGTCCAACGGTTTCACTCAATAGCATCAATAACAAGTAGAAATCAACACCGGGAGAGTTTCCCCTATCAAACAATCAAGATCAAACCCAAATTGTTACAGCGGTGACGATGTGCAGCGGTGGAGACGGTGGTGATGATGATGGTGATGATGATGATGGTGATGGAGATGATGTCCAGCTCGATGGCGGTGACGATGGCATCGATTTCCCCCTCCGGGAGGGAATTTCCCCGGCAGATCTCAGCCTGCAGGAGAGCTCTTTTCTCTCTGGTGTTCTCCGCCCCGCAGAGGCGGCTGTGACTCTTCGCGACTTACTTCCTGGAGCTTAGGTTTTCGGGACGAAGAAATACGCGAAAGAGAGGAGGCCAGAGGGGGCTGTGGGCCCCCTCCCCACAAGGCGGCGCGGCCAGGGCAGGGCCCGCGCTGGCCTGTGAGGGGGGCCCATGGTGTCCCTCCTCGGCTCCTCCTTCTGGCTCTCGTCATCTTCTGGAAAAATAGGATTTTTCATATAACTTTCGTCAATTGTTGATCTTCCGAAATATTGCATTCTGACGGTGATTTTCCAGCAGAATCCTGACTCCGGTGCGCGATCATCCAATAATCATGAATCATGCAAAATAGATGAAATAACATAAGTATCATCTCCAAATATGAAATATATCAATGAATAACAGCAAATTATGATATAAAATAGTGATGCAAATTGGACGTATCAACTCCCCCAAGCTTAGACTTCGCTTGTCCCCAAGCGAAACTGAACTCGATAAACAGGAGCACATGTTTATGGAGTGAAGAGTCGATAAATAAAATACTGACAAGAAGCATCATATTCATTCACACAAGACATTCTAGTAAACAATTTCCTCATATAATCGAACTTGAAACAAGTATAAGGTAATCACAAATAAAGGTGCATAAGAAATCATAGTTGATGATGGAAAACTTCATTCTTGGTCAGAGAACAATTAACAGGTTATACTTATCTATCGAGCAGCGCTCTTATGTTAAAGTTTATATGGCACAACTTGCATACTCAATCATAATAATCTCCTCATGATCACTGATAACTTTCAAAGCTATATTCATTCAGATAAAACTTATACTAAACAAGGAAGAGTAAAAGACATGATGAAGTATATCACAATATAATGGTTTGATCACAACAACTCAAATGCTTGCTTAAGATGGAGGGAAATAGGTTTACTGACTCAACATAAAGTAAAAGACAGGCCCTTCGCAGAGGGAAGCAGGGATTAAATCATGTGCTAGAGCTTTTTCAATTTTGAAATCATATAAAGAGAATGAAAGTAACATTTTGAGAGGTGTTTGTTGTTGTCAACGACTGGTAGCGGGTACTCTAACCCCCTTGCCAGACAAACTCTCGAAGAGCGGCTCCCATAAAGTTTTATTTTGGGTTGGCACTCCTTCCAACCTTGCTTTCACAAACCATGGCTAACCGAATCCTCGGGTTCCTGCCAACAATCTCATACCATGAAGGAGTGCGTTTTTATTTTAGTTTTATTATGATGACACTCCTCCCCACCTTTGCTTTCTCAAGCCATGGCTAACCGAATCCTTCGGGTGCCGTCCAACAATCACATACCATGGAGGAGTGTCTATTTAGGTTAATTAATTTGGGACTGGGAATCCCATTGCCAGCTCTTCTTGCAAAATTATTGGATAAGCGGATGGAGCCACTAGTCCATTGGTGAAAGTTGCCCAACAAGATTGAAAGATAAAACACCACATACTTCCTCATGAGTTATAAAACATTGACACAAATAAGAGATAGTAAATTTTGAATCATTTAAAGGTAGCACACAAAGTATTTACTTGGAATGGCAGGAAATACCATGTAGTAGGTAGTTATGGTGGACACAAATGGCATAGGTTTGGGTTAAGGTTTGGATGCACGAGAAGCATTCCCTCTCGGTACAGGTTTTTGGCTAGCAAGGTTAATTAGCAAGCACAAGAGTTGAGGGAAAACAAACAAATATACATGTGATAGAAACAATCATGCATCTTCCTTGTAAGCACAAACAATTTTAACTTCAGAATAATAAGAGCTAACAAGAAAAGAAGACAATGAAACAACTACATGTATTTCTCTTTTCTACTTAAACCTCAAAGTGTTATTGCTATTGACCAATGCTAAGTTTGCCAAACCAAATAGATTTATTCAATGCTCCCAAAGTGATACCAATACTAATAACAAGATCAATTATATAATAGAGATTGCTGATACGTCCAAAACGTATCTACTTTCCCGAACACTTTTGCTATTGTTTTGCCTCTAATTTGTGTATTTTGGATGCAACTAACGCGGACTAACGCTGTTTTCAGCAGAACTGTTCTGGTGTCTCGTTTTTGTGCAGAAATCCAACTTTCAGGAAAATCCTCGGAATTTATGCGAAAGGTCTTATTTTTCCAGAAGACTCACGGAGCCAGAAGGGCAAGCCAGGTGGAGGCCCGAGGGCCCCAGACACTAGGCCGGCGCGGCCCAGGAGGGGGGCGCGCCGCCCTAGCGTCTGGCCCCCTCGGCTGGCCTCCGACGCCCTCCTCTGGACTACTTAAGGGGTTTTGATCTAAAAATCGCGACCAAGAAGTCGAAGTCGCCAGAAACCCTCTAGATCGCCGCCACATCGCGAAACTCCGTCTCGGGAGCCAGAAGTCTCCGTTCTGGCACTCCGCCGGGATGGGGAATTGGAGGAGATCATCGCCATCATCACCACCGACGCCTCTTCATCAACCAGCCATGTTTCCCCCATCCATGTGTGAGTAATTCCCCCGCTGTAGGCCGAAGGGGATGGTAGGGATTGGATGAGATTGGTCATGTAATAGCATAAGATTGTTAGGGCATAGTGCCTAGTGTCCGTAATTGGTACTTTGATGATATTGTTGCAACTTGTTATGCTTAATGCTTGTCACTAGGGCCCGAGTGCCATGATCTCAGATCTGAACATGTTATTGTTTCATCATGATATTCATTGTTTTATGATCTTACCTGCAAGTTGTATACACATGTCGCTGTCCGGAACCAATGGCCCCGAAGTGACAGAAATCGGGACAACCGGAGGGGATGGCAGTGATGTGAGGATCACATGTGTTCACGGAGTGTTAATGCTTTGCTCCGGTACTCTATTAAAAGGAGTACCTTAATATCCAGTAGATTCCCTTGAGGCCCGGCTGCCACCGGCTGGTAGGACAAAAGATGTTGTGCAAGTTTCTCATTGCGAGCACGTACGACTATATATGGAACACATGCCTATTGATTACTTTGTACTTGGACACCGTTTTATTATTATCTGCAAATGCCCTGCTATGATTGTTACATGAGTTTCTCTCATCTATGCAACGCCCGTTATCCATCCCCATGCCTACAATATTTTAATCCTGCTGTTTACTATAATTACTACTGCTGTCTCTGTTACTCTGTTGCTGCTATTTCACTACTGTTACTGCTATAAAACTTTTACTACTAATAAACTCTTGCGAGCAAGTCTGTTTCCAGGTGCAGCTGAATTGACAACTCCGCTGTTAAGGCTTTCAAGTATTCTTTGTCTCCCCTTGTGTCGAATCAATAAATTGGGATTTACTTCCCGCGAAGACTGTTGCGATCCCCTATACTTGTGGGTTAGCAAGACTTTTTTCTGGCGCCGTTGCCGGGGAGCATAGCTTTATTTGGAAGTTCACTTGGATTGATATTGTTCGCTGCAAATTCTCCATCATGGGTAAAACTCGCGATCCTAAAGTCGCCATATTACCATCCACTACAAGAAAAGGTACAACTCTGAGTACCTCTACTACACTTGATTCACCATCTGTGATAAGTCAACTTGTTTCACCGCCGCAAGCTTCACTTGCTGGTACTTCTGCTGAATCTGAAAACTCTCATAATATTGATAATGTTTCTGCTGTGCTTGATGATAGTGGTTCATTGGGATCATTTCTAGATGCTACAATTGCTAGGTCTAGACAAATTGAAAATACTGAAACTCCTAATGCTACTACACCTGTTGATTCACCTGAACTTGATTATTCTAGTGATGATCCTGATGAGGATTATGTGGAGCTTAATGATGATTTTATTAATAGATGCAATGCTACTGTTGATGCAAGAAAAATTAAAAAGTTTCTCACACAATATACTGTTAGACATAAGCTATCTCCTAATCCTGAATTTGCCACATCTCCTATATGCATTAAGGATAAAGATTATGATTTTTCTCTTGATCTATCTCATATAGCTATTGTAGAGAAAACACCCTTTTGTGGTACTGAAAATGAAAGTGATGTAGAACACATGATTGAACTTTCTTCTATGAGTAGCTTGTTTTCTGATGATGTCAAGATGCGTACTTACTTTGTCGCTAAATTTTTTCCTTTCTCATTAAAGGATGATGCTAAAACTTGGTATAATAATTTGCCTCCTGGTTCTATTAAAAGTCCAACTGATTTGCGTGATGTTTTCTTTCGAAAATACTTTCCTGCTAGTGCTCAACATATTGCTTTACAGAAAATTTATAGATTTGACCAGGGAGATGAAGAGAAATTGCCCGAGGCTTGGGCAAGATTTTGTTCTCTTATCAGAGCTCGACCTGGACATGATTTAGAAAAGAATGATCTACTTGATATATTTTATAGTGGACTAACCATTGAGTCTAGAGCATATTTGGATAGTTGTGCTGGTTGTGTTTTCAGGAAAAGAACTCCAGACAAAGCTGAAGAATTATTGGCTAGAATAAGCCAGAATCATGATGATTGGAATACACCTGAACCAACTCCAACGCCAATATTGAAGAAGAGGGGTTTAATTAAATTGAATGATGAAGATATGAGGGAAGCTAAGAAGTCTCTCAAGGAGAAAGGTATTAAATCCGAAGATGTGAAGAATCTACCTCCCATAGAAGATATATGTGAGATAATTCCCCCTTCATCCATGATCGAGGTAAACTCCCTTCAACGCTTTACTAGGGAAGATATTCCGTATTCAAAACCTCCTGCTCAATGCTTAGATGAGTTTGATAATTATATTGTTAAGCAAGAAAATTTTAATATGAGAGTAGAGAATCATCTAATGGAAAATTCTCAAGCTATTAGCAACTTGCATGATATTGTGGAGAGGACCTCCAATGATGTTAAGATGCTTGTTAAACATTTTCAAATGGTTCAAACTCAAATTGATCAACTCACTAAAGTTCAAAATGACTTGTTAAAAAATAATTCTAAAGAGAAACATGCTTATGAAGTAACAACTAGAGGTGGTGTCTCTACCCAGGATCCTCTATATCCTGAAGGGCATCCCAAAAGAATTAACAAGATTCTCAATGCATTGAACCTAGTGCTCCTCTAAGAAAAAGAAGAAGAAGAATCATAAAAATGTTGTAGAATCCTCTGAACTTGTTAATGATCCTAATAGTATTTCTATTTCCGATGCTGAAACTGAAAGTGGTAATGAACATAATAATGATAATGATAATAATAAGAATGATGCTTCTGATAAAGAAGAGGTTGAAGATGAACCTGAAAAACAAGCTAAAAATAAAAAGTATACTAAAGAAGATTTTATTGCTAAGAAACATGGTAATGAAAGGGAACCTTGGGTGCAAAAGCAAATGCCTTTTCCTGCTAAGAAACTAAAATCAAAGGAAGAAGAACACTATAATAAATTTTGTGATTGGATGAAACCTTTATTCTTGCAAATCCCTTTGACTGATGCTATTAAATTGCCTCCTTATTCAAAGTATATGAAAGACATTGTTACTAACAAGAGGAAAATCCCCAATGAGGAGATTTCCACTATGCTTGCTAATTACTCTTTCAATGGCAAAGTTCCAAAGAAGTTGGGCGACCCAGGTATACCTACTATTCCTTGTTCTATTAAGAATAATTATGTTAAAACTGCTCTATGTGACTTGGGAGCCAGTGTTAGTGTTATGCCTTTTTCTCTTTATAAGAGACTTTTATTAGGTAAGTTGATACCTACTGATATATCTTTGCAAATGGCTGATAAATCTACTGCTATTCCTGTTGGTATATGTGAGGATGTTCCTGTTCAAGTTACTAATAACTGCTTGATATTAACTAATTTTGTTGTGTTGGAAATGCCTGAAGATGATAATATGTCTATTATTCTTGGGAGACCTTTTCTTAACACCGCAGGGGCTGTTATTGATTGCAATAAAGGAAAGGTTACTTTAAATGTTGATGATAAGGAGCATACCGTCTATTTCCCCAAGAGGATTGATAAAGTATGTGGAGTCAATACTATTTCTAATGTGAGAACTATCAAAATTGGAACTATTGATTGTCCTATATATGAGCCTAAAGAAGGTTATCAAAGTCTTATGATTGGATCCATATCAATACAATTCAAGGTAACATGATTGATTTGAGGTTTATTTCTTCTTACGCTATGTAAAATTTATTTGGTGGCAAGACTTGATCAACCTTGTTAACAAATACTTTTTATATGCATAAAGGAGGTAAACAACATCTCTTTCTCCCTCCACTTGTCTTACTTGCTATAGCACTTTTGGTTTGCAAAGTTCCTTAGTGAATTAGAGATTTCAAAAATTTTCCTGGCCACTAATAATAAATTTAATACCCAGAAATGTGCATTTTTCAAAGTTTTCAAAAATTCACAAAAATTATACCGTTGGTCCTATTTTTCAAAAATGCACCCGGGAGCACCTGGGGATGATCAGTGGGGCACCCCAGGGTGGCACCCCACAGGCCGGCGCGGCCAGCAAGGGGGGCGCGCCACCCTGGTGTGTGGGTCCCTCTTTGCCCCACTTTAGCATCTCTTCCTCCCAGACTCTTCTCTCTCCCGAAAAAATCGACACCAGCTTTCTCTCACTCGCGTTTTTGCTCAAGAGCTCAGGATTTTTCGATCTCTTTGCTCAGCCCAGATTTCTGTCTGAAATTTGGCACATTTGCTCTCCGGTATGTGACTCCTCCGATTATCCAAGTAGAATTTTGTTTGGTTGAGTATATCTTGAATATTTTGCTACTGTAGGTAACATGTTTAGTGAGCTTGCATGCTTGTTCTAAGATGAATAAACTAGTTTTGATGCATGATTAGTACTCTAGCAAGTTCCTATGGTAGTTCCCCTCAATTATATGTCACCAAATCAAATTTTATAATGTTTGTTGAAAATTTCAGAAAAGGAAGATGGATAATTTCAACTTTGGAGAAGTGTTTGCGAGAGAGACAACCAGCACCGGAAGGCCCTCTAGGACCGCCACCCGATTCAGGCGATCCTACAATGAGGATGTCATCGCGCCAAGCTTCGCGCCCGAAGAAGACAATGGGGCTCCTAATGCTTCATCTTTCCCATGTTATGATTTTCTGAGTAATGCAGGGTTGTTGGATGATTTCTTCACCCTCGTCAACAGGGCGGGTTTAGCCGCCTACGTGGGAGATGAAAGGGAGCAATACTACATGCTCACCAAAATCTTCGTCGAGAGCTTCAAGTTCCACAACAAGCACTATGGCCCGACAGTTGCATTCAAGATTTATGGTAATCCTATTACTATGGAATTGGAAGAATTTTGTGTTGCATTGGGTATTGCCCCTGTAGGTACATCAAGGAAGATTGAGGACAACCCCCGGGTCTTGTTGGAGCTTTATCGAGGGATCGCTAATGATGATTGTCGCACCATTCAGCGTGGCAAGATAAGAAACATCCAACTCCCCGCCATTAAGTATTTTGCCTATTACATTGCTACTAGCATTCTTGGTAGGGAGAATACTAGCAATATTTCTAGCTACCATCTTGCTTTCTTGATTGCTGCACTTACTGGACAGACACCTTATCATCTAGGTTCTCTTATTGCTCGCCGCTTGTCTAACAGGGGGCCTATTTTTGGAGGAACTATTGCATTGCGCATTTTAACACATTTACAACTTCCTCTTGACTCTAATGATGTGCCATTAACTCCTAGGAGGCTTGATATTGCTGCAATGAAGAGCCATCATTTTGTTACCGCTGATTCCACTTCAGATAATTTGGTCTATAGAATGTTGTTTGCTGACGGGGATGAGAAGGAAATTCCCTTGCCCCAGACAGATTTGTTCAGTATTGACAGGAAACCATGGTCGCGCTCTAAGGAGGAGCTGGAGGAGAAACTGAAGATACAAGGCTTCCACCAGCAGCATGACTCCGAGGACGCCGAGCCCTCCTACGACTACACCGTCACGTATCCGGGTGCTTCCTCTAGCACATACCCGGAATATGATCCATCTTCGTCGTACTACGGAGATGCTACCTCCTGGACACCATGGGATTGAACTCCACTTAGGCCAAAAGCCTAAGCTTGGGGGGAGGTATACCGGCATCACTCATTCTTTGCATATTATGGTTGCTGGATACTTGTATATACTTGTTTAGTTTGTTTGAGTGGTTTTCTAATGAGAGGGGGATGATATTTGGGGAAGTGCTGCCTGAAAACAGATTCTGGACTGTTACCGAAAAAATTCTCAAAAATATCCAGAATGGTATTTTGCAAAGCCAATTTTTTTGCATGTTCCCCAGGTTGTTATCTAACTTTCATTAGTTGAACACTTTTCGATTTGTGCAGTGGACGAATTTCTTAAAAATCGAGTACTGTACTGCTGTCAAGTTTGACGAATTTCTGCTGCTTTGTGTTTATGTGACTTTTCTAGTTTGCCATTTCTTGTTTTCACTTTGTTTCTTTCCTAAAACCCAAAAAGACCAAAAATATTTCTGTTGTTTCTCTTCACCATTTGTTTGTTTTGGTTTCTTGCATTTATTTTGCTTTATTTGCTATCGTTGGTTTGCTATAAGAAAATCCAAAAAGATTTTGCTTTGTTTGCTTGTTTCCTTTTGTTCTTGTTTCCAATTCGAAAATACCAAAAATATTTGCTGCTCTTCTTTAGTTTGTAAAGTTCATCATGAGTTCAATGGTCTTCGGTGGCTGGAGCGTGGTTTTCATTTCATATTATCCAAGCTACACAAGTGAAAGGCAATAATGACGATCTACGACAATTGGATTGTGGTGAGAGGCTGGTATGAACTCTATTTGTTTTCATTTTGTACATATACTCATCCATGTGAGCATGCTTAGTTGGTTCATGTGAGGTATATGTCATTTGAGAAAGTCTAGTAGTTCATGATCTCTCATGTTTAGCTCCAATTTATTAATATGAGTAGCATGTCATGGATGTTTGCTTGCATTGTTTTATTCATAAGTAGGTATGACATTGTGGTATCCTCCTCTGAATAATTCATTTATATCGACTTGGCACATGCTCACGCATGTATATGACTGAACAAAAGTCAATTAAGCCTCGATGATTTACATTGCTTTAGAGTTCTTGTATCACTTTTATGCCTCCGTTAATTTATTTTGCCGCAAGCATGATTATGACAGTTACTGCTCTCTTGATTTGTCGCTCCCCAGTCTATTGCTAGCCTTCACTTGTACTGAGCGGGAACGCTGCTCGTGCTTCCAAACACCTGAAAACCAACTTGTTCCAGAGTGTCCACCATAAATACCTATGCATGGCATTTCAAACCATTCCAAGTAAATTCTCATGCGCTACCTTTAAAACCTTCAAAATGCTTCTCAATTTGTGTTAATGTTTCATAGCTCATGAGGAAGTATGTGGTGTTTAACTTTCAACCTTGTCATTTACTCTTGACGGACTTTCATTATGGACTAGTGGCACATCCGCTTATCCGATAATTTTGCAAAAAGAGCTGGCAATGGGATTCCCAGTCCCAAATTAATTAACCTAAATAGACACTCCTCCATGGTATGTGATTGTTGGACGGCACCCGAAGATTCGGTTAGCCATGGCTTGTGTAAGCAAAGGTTGGGGGGAGTGTCATCATAATAAAACTAAAATAAAAAGGCACTCCTTCAGGGTATGAGATTGTTGGCAGGCACCCGAGGATTCGGCTAGCCATGGTTTGTGAAAGAAAGGTTGGAAGGAGTGCCACATAAACATAAAAATAATTCATGGGAGCCGCTCTTGGAAGTCCGGTTGGCGAGGTAGTTGGTGTACCCATTACCATTCGTTGACAACAACAAACACCTCTCAAAATAATTTTACTCCTGTTTTAAAAATGAAAAGCTCTAGCGCATGTTAATCCATGCTTCCCTCTGCGAAGGGTCAATCTTTTACTTTTATGTTGTGTCTCCATTCTTTCTTTGAGCACTATCTTGAGAGCACAACTGTCATTCTTAGTATAATATGCTTGTCTCAAAATATGATTGATTGTGGTATAACTTTGATGCTTTTATCTTTGACAATCACTACTTCTAGTCTTTCTATGAACTTCAGAGGTGCCTGAGCATTTATGTTTTGCCGATCAAATATGGGCAAGCGAGATACCACTTTATCATACTCTTTTATGAACATTGCAATCCTGCTTATAGACATGATTTATGATGCTTATTATTAATTGTTGGTACCTCTCCATGATTGACATAGCTGTTAGATGATCTTATTTGCATGCATCTTATTATGAACTACCTAAGTGTTAGCCATAGCATGAGAATATATACATCATATGAACAAATGTGTTCGTGAAAGTTCTTTTATCGCGTCAGTTGTTAACTGAATTGCTTGAGGACAAGCAATAAGCTAAGCTTGGGGGGAGTTGATACGTCCAAAACATATCTACTTTCCCGAACACTTTTGCTATTGTTTTGCCTCTAATTTGTGTATTTTGGATGCAACTAACGCGGACTAACGCTGTTTTCAGCAGAACTGTTCTGGTGTCTCGTTTTTGTGCAGAAATCCAACTTTCAGGAAAATCCTTGGAATTTATGCGAAAGGTCTTATTTTTCCAGAAGACTCACGGAGCCAGAAGGGCAAGCCAGGTGGAGGCCCGAGGGCCCCAGACACTAGGCCGGCGCGGCCCAGGAAGGGGGCGCGCCGCCCTAGCGTCTGGCCCCCTCGGCTGGCCTCCGACGCCCTCCTCTGGACTACTTAAGGGGTTTCGATCTAAAAATCGCGACCAAGAAGTCGAAGTCGCCAGAAACCCTCCAGAACGCCGCCACATCGCGAAACTCCGTCTCGGGAGCCAGAAGTCTCCGTTCTGGCACTCCGCCGAGACGGGGAATTGGAGGAGATCATCGCCATCATCACCACCGACGCCTCTTCATCAACCAGCCATGTTTCCCCCATCCATGTGTGAGTAATTCCCCCGCTGTAGGCCGAAGGGGATGGTAGGGATTGGATGAGATTGGTCATGTAATAGCATAAGATTGTTAGGGCA
This sequence comes from Lolium perenne, assembly GCF_019359855.2. Taxonomy (NCBI): domain Eukaryota; kingdom Viridiplantae; phylum Streptophyta; class Magnoliopsida; order Poales; family Poaceae; genus Lolium; species Lolium perenne. The sequence continues at coordinate 51,163,068 of NC_067244.2, forward strand.
TAGTGCCTAGTGTCCGTAATTGGTACTTTGATGATATTGTTGCAACTTGTTATGCTTAATGCTTGTCACTAGGGCCCGAGTGCCATGATCTCAGATCTGAACATGTTATTGTTTCATCATGATATTCATTGTTTTATGATCTTACCTACAAGTTGTATACACATGTCGCTGTCCGGAACCAATGGCCCCGAAGTGACAGAAATCGGGACAACCGGAGGGGATGGCAGTGATGTGAGGATCACATGTGTTCACGGAGTGTTAATGCTTTGCTCCGGTACTCTATTAAAAGGAGTACCTTAATATTCAGTAGATTCCCTTGAGGCCCGGCTGCCACCGGCTGGTAGGACAAAAGATGTTGTGCAAGTTTCTCATTGCGAGCACGTACGACTATATATGGAACACATGCCTATTAATTACTTTGTACTTGGACACCGTTTTATTATTATCTGCAAATGCCCTGCTATGATTGTTACATGAGTTTCTCTCATCCATGCAACGCCCGTTATCCGTCCCCGTGCCTACAGTATTTTAATCCTGCTGTTTACTATAATTACTACTGCTGTCTCTGTTACTCTGCTGCTGCTATTTCACTCATTCTTGCTATAAAACTGTTACTACTGATAAACTCTTGCGAGCAAGTCTGTTTCCAGGTGCAGCTGAATTGACAACTCCGCTGTTAAGGCTTTCAAGTATTCTTTGTCTCCCCTTGTGTCGAATCAATAACTTGGGATTTACTTCCCGCGAAGACTGCTGCGATCCCCTATACTTGTGGGTTATCAATTGCAAACTAAAATAAGATGTGCAATATGTAAATGATAAGACTTCTCATTAATATTCCATAACGATAACTCACACCAAGGGATACATAGACAACCAACTAAAAGAGAGATACTTCCACACTGCAACCCATCTTATATGATAACTTCCCTACTCATGGTATGACACTACTTGATTGTAAAAAGTAAAAGATAGTGATGATGTGATACCGCGGCACTCCCCCAAGCTTGGAACAAACCAAGGGGATGCCAATACCGATGATGAATTACTCCTTCGGCGATGGTGGTGATGAATTCCCATCATCAGATTTCCAAGGAAGAGGCTCTCCATCAACAAACGACATCTTGGTCTCGGGAATCCTGAAACTAGCAGCATAGCTTATGTGTTTAAACCTGTTTTCATACTCACAGTTCTGATTCTGAACGTCATAGAGTTGAGCTTGGAGTTTGTTGGTGGTGTCGTGAAGCGAGAGGATGTCGCCCCATAGCTTTGCAGTCTTCTTCTCGTGTGCATCAATAAGTTCAGACACAATCTTGTGGAAGATGTCCACCTCACGCTCAGCCATTTTCTTATAGTTGAAGACCTCTTGTTCTAGCTTCTCCATCCTGTCTTCCAAGCTTCCTTCTCCTTTAGGACCCTGGACATCTTTGATCTGCAGCTCTCCATCAACGAGCAGCAACTCCTTGGGGTGCATCCTCAGCTCGTTCATCTACAAGTTGTCAACGTCCTTGCAGGAGCTGTCCTTCGGAGTTTCCGACGAAGACATGATGGCTCCAGATCCGAAGCAAATCCTGGCAGAAACAACTCGAAACAAAACACGTCGAGAAAACGATATACGGATCTCCAGGGGTCTAGGGGATTATATAGCAGGAATTTTTATGTCATAAGGAAAGTACCAGGTCGAACCAGAGTCGGAGAGGGGCGACGAGGCGGCCAGCTCATAGGGCGGCGCGGCCAGGCTGGGGCCCGCGCCGGCCTATGAGGGCACGCCCTCGTGCATCTCCTCCACTCCGTTTCGATCTCGTAATTTTTCATATTTTCTAAAAATAGCAAAAACATTGTTCGGAAAGTAAATTGCGAACTTTTCATTACCAGTACTGTTACCTATTCAAAGTCGAGTTCTGGCGGACTGTCAATTTGACCTTTGATGAAAGCCTCCAGTGTTTCCACTTGAATAACATCAACATCTACATTATAAGAATCACCTGAGATATAATGCTTGAGTCTTTGTCCATTCACCACTTGTGTGGCATTGCCTTGGAGAGAGCTAATTTTAATTGCTCCTGAACGATACACCTCCTCTCCTTCCCATTTCGAGAGTAATTTCCCTGCAAAGAATCTGAGACGAGACCGATACAATAGGACTTTATCCCCAATATTAAACTCTCTTTTGATAATCCTTCTATCATGCCATTTTTTAACTTTCTCTTTAAAGAGTTTAGCATTTTCATAAGCTTCACTTCTCCATTCATCTAGAGAACTCAATTGCAGCAACCTCTTCTTACCGGCTAGTTTAGGATCTTTATTTAGTTCTCTTACAGCCCAATAAGCTTTGTGCTCTGATACGTCTCCAACGTATCTATAATTTCCGATGTTCCATGCTTGTTTTATGACAATACCAACATGTTTTGTTCACACTTTATATCATTTTCATGCATTTTCCGGAACTAACCTATTAACAAGATGCCACAGTGCCAGTTCCTGTTTTCTGCTGTTTTTGGTTCCAGAAAGGCTGTTCGGGCAATATTCTCGGAATTGGACGAAATCAACGCCAAACCTCCTATTTTTCCCGGAAGCGTCCAGAACACCGAAGAAGAGTCGGAGAGGGGCCAGGGGGCCACCACACCACATGGCGGCGCGGGCCAGGCCTAGGCCGCGCCGGCCTAGGGTGTGGCGCCCCCAGGTGCCCCCCTGCGCCGCCTCTTCGCCTATAAAAGCCCTTTCGACCTAAAAACGCAGTACCAATTGACGAAACTCCAGAAAGACTCCAGGGGCGCCGCCACCGTCGTGAAACTCCAATTCGGGGGACAGAACTCTCTGTTCCGGCACCCTGCCGGACGGGGAATTGCCCCCGGAGCCATCTCCACCGCCGTCTTCACCGCCATCTTCACCGCCATCGCTGCTTCCATGATGAGGAGGGAGTAATCCACCTCCGAGGCTGAGGGCTCCGCTGTAGCTATGTGGTTCATCTCTCTCCCATGTACCTCAATACAATAATCTCATGAGCTGCTTTACATGATTGAGATTCATATGAGTTTTGTATCACTACTATCTATGTGCTACTCTAGCAAAGTTATTAAAGTAGTTTTATTCCTCCTGCACGTGTGTAAAGGTGACAGTGTGTGCACCGTGTTAGTACTTGGTTTATGCTATGATCATGATCTCTTGTAGATTGCGAAGTTAACTATTGCTATGATAATATTGATGTGATCTATTCCTCCTACATATGCATGAAGGTGACAGTGTGCATGCTATGTTAGTACTTGGTTTAGTCTGTTGATCTATCTTACACTATAAGGTTACTAAAACATGAACATTATTGTGGAGCTTGTTAACTCCGGCATTGAGGGTTCGTGTAATCCTACGCAATGTGTTCATCATCCAACAAAAGTGTAGAGTATGCATTTATCTATTCTGTTATGTGATCAATGTTGAGAGTGTCCACTAGTGAAAGTGTAATCCCTAGGCCTTGCTCCTAAATACTGCTATCGCTACTTGTTTACTACTGCTGCGTTACTACGCTTGTTTCTTGTTTCTTGTGTTACTACTGCTGCAATACCACCACCATCAACTACACGCCCGCAAGCTATTTTCTGGCACCGTTGCTACTGCTCATACTTATTCATACCACCTGTATTTCACTATCTCTTCGCCGAACTAGTGCACCTATTAGGTGTGTTGGGGACACAAGAGACTTCTTGCTTTGTGGTTGCAGGGTTGCATGAGAGGGATATCTTTGACCTCTTCCTCCCTGAGTTCGATAAACCTTGGGTGATCCACTTAAGGGAAAACTTGCTGCTGTTCTACAAACCTCTGCTCTTGGAGGCCCAACACTGTCTACAGGAAAGGAGGGGGAACGTAGACATCAAGCACTTTTCTGGCGCCGTTGCCGGGGAGGAAAGGTAAAAGGTACTCACACTCCGGACCTCGGCTACCAAGCTATTTTCCGCCATCGTAAGTACTCGAAGCTATTTCCTTTAGATCCTGCAATTGCAACTTTTTGTTTCTTGTTTACACTAGTTAGGCATAATGGAAAACAACAGAAAAATTGGTGAGCTTTTTAGTCTTTTTCCTGATTTAGAATTGTTTGATTCGAAAATTAAAAAACCTATGGAACCTTATTTGCATGCTAGTAGCGATGTTATTAGTATGAATGCAGTTACTGCTAATGCTATGAAGAAGTCTAAGCTTGGGGAAGCTAGTTTTTGTGGTCTTTTTAGCTTCCCATCTTTAGGGGAGAAAATTTGTTCTGATAATGCTTTATCTCCCATATGCGATAACTCTAATGATGCTTCTGATATTTTGAATCCACCTGCTGAAAGTATTCAGTATAAAATACCTATGAAAATTATTGAACGTGTTATGGACAACCACTATAAAGGGGATGGAACTGTCCATCCTAGAGATCATTTACTGTTTTTGCACGAATTATGCGGATTATTCAAGTGTGCAGGTATCTCTATGGATGAAGTGAAGAAGAAGCTATTCTCCGTTTCGCTGTCTGGTAAAGCGGCGCATTGGTATAAATTGTTGGAGAATAGGCATTCTCTTGGTTGGGAGGAAATTGCATCTCTCTTTTATTCTAAATTTTATCCTCCGCATGAAGTGCATATTGATAGGAATTATATTTATAACTTTTATCCTCGTGATGGAGAGAGTATTTCTCAAGCGTGGGGGAGACTAAAGTCACTAATGCTCAAATGTCCCATTCATGAGCTCCCCCGTAATGTTATTGTTAACAATTTTTATGCGAGGCTTTCAGGACAACACAAGGACTATCTGGACGCGTGTTCGGAGGGATCTTTCACAAGCAAGGAGGTTGAAGCTAGGTGGGACCTTCTTGATCGGATTGAGGACAACGCTGAAGGATGGGAGAACGACAAAGGTAAAGAGTCAGGTATAAATTATGATTATGAATGCATTGAAGCTTTTATGGATACCGATAAATTTCGAAATATGAGTGCTACTTATGGTCTTGACTCTCAAGTTGCTGCAAATCTTTATAAAGCCTTTGCTTCTCATTTTGAATTGCCTAAAAATAATTTTGATAAGTATCATGAACCTTTTAAAGAGGCTTGCATGAAGAATGAAATTGTTGTTAATTATTGCAATAAGCATGCTCAAACTCCTAAAAATGCTATTTCTTATAAGCATGTTAATTTTTGTGGAATACATAGACCTTGTGGAATTAATCAAATCAAAGATGAATATTGTATCCATCATGCTAATGAAAAAACTAGAAAGTGGTTTAGGGCTCTAGATGATCTTGGTAAAAAAGTTTGTGCCCTCTATCCTTTTATTTGTGAAGTTTGCCATGAAGTGGGTCATTTTAATTTTCAATGCTCCTCCAATGATAATTTGAACCCAATGAGTGCTGCAAATTTGTATTGTGATGATGAAATTACTCCTAATCAGCATGATGAACTTACTTTATTTTTGGGGTGTGAAGAATTGTCGAGAAAAATCTCTTTGTTACATATGAGTGATCTTGATATTGATGATGTCCTGCATGGGTGTTTTTCTTATTGCATTGATAATAGCTATACAAATACTTACATACAAAATATTTTAGAAGATGACACCTTGCCAAAATATGATAGGACCGCTGTGTGTTTTCAACTAATTAATGAAAAGGAGGGATCCTCCCAAGTTTCTTCTATTGTTTCTGAAAGTAAATCAGGTTATGCGGACGAGCCACCCTTCAAGCCTCTTCCTCCTAAAGAAGGGAACGAGGAGAAGGAAGAGAAGAAGAAGAAGAAGGGAACGAAGAAGAAGAAGAAGAAGGAGAATAAAAAGAAAGAGGTAACGGCGTATCCCCGCGTGAATGAGATAACGCTAGGTAACCGTAAGTATGTTGCTCCTAATGATTATTGTGATAATGAATCTGAATACGATGATCTTCCTATGCCCTTTACATACATTAGCAATCATGATTTGAATGAACACACTACTTTTGATATTGCAAATCTCTGGGAAACTAATTCTGAAAATGATGATAATAATTGCCATAGTGTCGATTGCTATCCATGCTTCCTCCCATAATAATATAGAAAGCTGTAAGCTTGGGGAAGAGGTGTTTGAAAATCCTTTTGCTACTGATCATTATGTGTTTGATACATCTCCTTCTAATAACAATGATGGTATGGTTATAGATAAACCGACTGTGAAAGATAACTGTTCTATTTCTTATGATGACACTGTGCCTCCGATCTTTGATGATTATTATAAAGAATGCTATGATATAGGTTATAATTATCCTTATGAAACTTGTCATAGTCATGATTGGATTACCAAAAACAATTCTTTTAATATGCAACTTGTTTACCATGTTCAAATTCTTGATAATAATCTTGCTCCAATTACTAATAATGAGAATAACTCTTCTTATGCCAAAATTAATGATACTTCTATGCATATGAACCATGATAAGAATGTTTTAAGTGATGGGTATATTGTGGATTTCATCAATGATGCTACTGAAAGTTATTATGAGAGAGGGAAATATGGTTATATGCATCTTAATAATATTAAGTTTCCCCTCTTTATGTTGAGAATCTTGAAGTTACTCGTGTTTTATCCTCTTATGCTTGTCACTTTGTTCTTCATGAATTCATTTGTGTACAAGATTCCTCTTCATAGGAAGCATGTTAGACTTAAATTTGTTTTGAATTTGCCTCTTGAAGCTCTCTTTTGCTTCAAATGCTATTTCCCGCGAATGGATTATTAAAACTGCTGAGCCCATCTTAATGGCTATAAAGAAAAGAACTTCTTGGGAGATAACCCATGTGTTATTTTGCTACAGTACTTTGTTTTATATTTGTGTCTTGGAAGTTGTTTACTACTGTAGCAACCTCTCCTTATCTTAGTTTTGTGTTTTGTTGTGCCAAGTAAAGCCGTTGATAGAAAAGTAAGTACTAGATTTGGATTACTGCGCAGTTCCAGATTTCTTTGCTGTCACGAATCTGGGTCCACCTCCCTGTAGGTAGCTCAGAAAATTAAGCCAATTTACGTGCATGATCCTCAGATATGTACGCAACTTTCATTCAATTTGAGCATTTTCATTTGAGCAAGTCTGGTGCCATTTTAAAATTCGTCAATACGAACTGTTCTGTTTTGACAGATTCTGCCTTTTATTTCGCATTGCCTCTTTTGCTATGTTGGATGAATTTCTTTGATCCACTAATGTCCAGTAGCATTATGCAATGTCCAGAAGTGTTAAGAATGATTGTGTCACCTCTGAATATGTTAATTTTTATTGTGCACTAACCCTCTAATGAGTTGTTTCGAGTTTGGTGTGGAGGAAGTTTTCAAGGGTCAAGAAAGGAGGATGATATACTATGATCAAGAAGAGTGAAAGCTCTAAGCTTGGGGATGCCCCGGTGGTTCATACCTGCATATTTCAAGAAGACTCAAGCGTCTAAGCTTGGGGATGCCCAAGGCATCCCCTTCTTCATCGACAAATTATCAGGTTCCTTCTCTTGAAACTATATTTTTATTCGGTCACATCTTATGTGCTTTACTTGGAGCGTCTGTATGCTTTTGTTTTTGTTTGTGTTTGAATAAATGCTTGTGTGGGAGAGAGACACGCTCCGCTGGTTCGTATGAACACATGTGTTCTTAGCTCATAATATTCATGGCGAAGGTTGAAACTGCTTCGTTAAATTATTATATGGTTGGAATTGGAAAATGCTACATGTAGATATTGGTGTGATGTCTTGAATAATGTGATACTTGGCAATTGTTGTGCTCTTGTTTAAGCTCTTGCATCATATACCTTGCACCCATTAGTGAGGAAATACATAGAGCTTGTTAAAATTTGGGTTTGCATGAGTGGTTTCTCTAGAGTCTAGATATTTTCTAGTAAGATGTTTGAACAACAAGGAAGACGATGTATAGTTTTATAATGCTTGTAATATGTCTTTTATGTGAGTTTTGCTGTACTAGTTCGTGCTTGTGTTTGCTTCAAACAACCTTGCTAGCCTAAACCTTGTATCGAGAGGGAATACTTCTCATGCATCCAAATCCTTGAGCCAAACAACACTATGCCATTTGTGTCCACCATACCTACCTACTACATGGTATTTTCCGCCATTCCAAAGTAAATTGCTTGAGTGCTACCTTTAAAATTCCATCATTCACCTTTGCAATATATAGCTCATGGGACAAATAGCTTAAAAACTATTGTGGTATTGAATATGTAATTATGCACTTTATCTCTTATTAAGTTGCTTGTTGTGCGATAACCATGTTCCTTTGGGGACGCCATCAACTATTCATTGTTGAATTTCATGTGAGTTGCTATGCATGTCCGTCTTGTCTGAAGTAAGAGAGATCTACCACCCTATGGTTAAGCATGCATATTGTTAGAGAAGAACATTGGGCCGCTAACTAAAGCCATGATCCATGGTGGAAGTTTCAGTTTTGGACATATATCCTCAATCTCATATGAGAAAATTATTAATTGTTGTTACATGCTTATGCATAAAAGAGGAGTCCATTATCTGTTGTCTATGTTGTCCCGGTATGGATGTCTAAGTTGAGAATAATCAATAGCGAGAAATCCAATGCGAGCTTTCTCCTTAGACCTTTGTACAGGCGGCATAGAGGTACCCCTTTGTGACACTTGGTTAAAACATGTGCATTGTGATGATCCGGTAGTCCAAGCTAATTAGGACAAGGTGCGGGCACTATTAGTATACTATGCATGAGGCTTGCAACTTATAAGATATAATTTACATGATACATATGCTTTATTACTACCGTTGACAAAATTGTTTCATGTTTTCAAAATAAAAGCTCTAGCACAAATATAGCAATCGATGCTTTCCTCTTTGAAGGACCATTCTTTTACTTTTATTGTTGAGTCAGTTCACCTATCTTTCTCCACCTCAAGAAGCAAACATTTGTGTGAACTGTGCATTGATTCTTATATACTTGCTTATTGCATTTGTTATATTGCTTTGCATTGACAACTATCCATGAGATATACATGTTACAAGTTGAAAGCAACCGCTGAAACTTAATCTTCCATTGTGTTGTTTCAATGTCTCTATTATGAATTTATTGCTTTATGAGTAACTCTTATGCAAGTCTTATTGATGCTTGTCTCGAAAGTACTATTCATGAAAAGTCTTTGCTATATGATTCACTTGTTTACTCGTTGCATTTACATTGTTTCGAATCGCTGCATTCATCTCATATGCTTTACAATGGTATGATTAAGATTATGTTGGTAGCATGTCACCTCAGAAATTATCTTTTATCGTTTACCTACTCGAGGACGAGTAGGAACTAAGCTTGGGGATGCTGATACGTCTCCAACGTATCTATAATTTCCGATGTTCCATGCTTGTTTTATGACAATACCAACATGTTTTGTTCACACTTTATATCATTTTCATGCATTTTCCGAACTAACCTATTAACAAGATGCCACGGTGCAGTTCTGTTTTCTGCTGTTTTTGGTTCCAGAAAGGCTGTTCGGGCAATATTCTCGGAATTGGACGAAATCAACGCCAAACCTCCTATTTTTCCCGGAAGCGTCCAGAACACCGAAGAAGAGTCGGAGAGGGGCCAGGGGGCCACCACACCACATGGCGGCGCGGGCCAGGCCTAGGCCGCGCCGGCCTAGGGTGTGGCGCCCCCAGGTGCCCCCCTGCGCCGCCGCTTCGCCTATAAAAGCCCTTTCGACCTAAAAACGCAGTACCAATTGACGAAACTCCAGAAAGACTCCAGGGGCGCCGCCACCGTCGCGAAACTCCAATTCGGGGGACAGAACTCTCTGTTCCGGCACCCTGCCGGACGGGGAATTGCCCCCGGAGCCATCTCCACCGCCGTCTTCACCGCCATCTTCACCGCCATCGCTGCTTCCATGATGAGGAGGGAGTAATCCACCTCCGAGGCTGAGGGCTCCGCTGTAGCTATGTGGTTCATCTCTCTCCCATGTACCTCAATACAATAATCTCATGAGCTGCTTTACATGATTGAGATTCATATGAGTTTTGTATCACTACTATCTATGTGCTACTCTAGCAAAGTTATTAAAGTAGTTTTATTCCTCCTGCACGTGTGTAAAGGTGACAGTGTGTGCACCGTGTTAGTACTTGGTTTATGCTATGATCATGATCTCTTGTAGATTGCGAAGTTAACTATTGCTATGATAATATTGATGTGATCTATTCCTCCTACATATGCATGAAGGTGACAGTGTGCATGCTATGTTAGTACTTGGTTTAGTCTGTTGATCTATCTTACACTATAAGGTTACTAAAACATGAACATTATTGTGGAGCTTGTTAACTCCGGCATTGAGGGTTCGTGTAATCCTACGCAATGTGTTCATCATCCAACAAAAGTGTAGAGTATGCATTTATCTATTCTGTTATGTGATCAATGTTGAGAGTGTCTACTAGTGAAAGTGTAATCCCTAGGCCTTGCTCCTAAATACTGCTATCGCTACTTGTTTACTACTGCTGCGTTACTACTGCTTGTTTACTGTTTTACTGTGTTACTACTGCTGCAATACCACCACCATCAACTACACGCCCGCAAGCTATTTTCTGGCACCGTTGCTACTGCTCATACTTATTCATACCACCTGTATTTCACTATCTCTTCGCCGAACTAGTGCACCTATTAGGTGTGTTGGGGACACAAGAGACTTCTTGCTTTGTGGTTGCAGGGTTGCATGAGAGGGATATCTTTGACCTCTTCCTCCCTGAGTTCGATAAACCTTGGGTGATCCACTTAAGGGAAAACTTGCTGCTGTTCTACAAACCTCTGCTCTTGGAGGCCCAACACTGTCTACAGGAAAGGAGGGGGAACGTAGACATCATGCTCTAGTTCTAAAGGTAAATGACAAGCTTTTCCATAAACCATTTTATAAGGTGACATACCCATGAGATTTTTATAAGCAGTTCTATAAGCCCATAGTGCTTCCTTCAATTTACTAGCCCAATTCTTTCTAGTTTTATTAACAGTCTTTTGCAAGATAGATTTAATTTCCCTATTTGATAGTTCTACTTGCCCACTAGTTTGAGGATGATAAGCGGAAGCAATTCTATGATTAATACCATATTTAGCAAGAGTTTTTCTAAAACCACCATGAATAAAATGAGAACCTCCATCAGTCATAATATATCTAGGAACTCCAAATCTAGGAAAAATAATATCTAAAAGCATTCTTAAAGAGGTCTCACCATCATCACTTTTTGTAGGTATGGCTTCCACCCATTTAGTAACATAATCAACAGCAACAAGTATATGAGTGTTACCTTCTGAAGAGGGAAAAGGTCCCATGAAGTCAAATCCCCAACAATCGAACGGTTCAATAATAAGAGTATAATTCATAGGCATTTCATTGCGTCTGGAGATATTACCAACCCTTTGGCATTCATCAAAAGATAAGATAAACTTCCTTGCATCTTTGAAGAGGGTTGGCCAATAAAAACCTGATTGTAGAACCTTTTGTGCGGTTCTTTCTCCAGCGTGATGTCCTCCATAAGCACTACCATGACATTTACTCAATATCTCTTGCTGTTCATATTCGGGAACACATCTTCGCAGAATACCATCCACTCCTTCTTTATATAAGTGTGGGTCATCCCAGAAATAATGCCTCAAGTCATAAAAGAATTTCCTCCTTTGCTGGGCTGAAAAGGTTGGAGGCAAGTACTTGGAAACAATAAAGTTAGCATAATCATCATACCAAGGACTGTCTCGCGAGCTCACCTTTATTACAGCCAATTGTTCATTTGGAAAACTATCATTAACAGGAACAGGATCATAAGCGATATTTTCCAATCTAGACAAATTATCAGTAACAGGATTATCAGCACCTTTCCTATCTACAATATGTAAATCAAATTCTTGCAATAGAAGTACCCATCTAATAAGCCTTGTCTTAGCATCTTTCTTTTGCATAAGGTATCTGATTGCAGCATGATCACTATGTATAGTAACTTTTGAATCAACAATATAAGATCTAAACTTATCACAAGCAAAGACTACAGCTAACAATTCTTTTTCAGTAGTAGCATAATTTCTTTGAGCAGCATCAAGGGTTTTACTAGCATAATGAATAACATTCAATATTTTATCTACTCGCTGTCCAAGAACAGCGCCTACAACAAAATCACTAGCATCACACATAATTTCAAATGGTAAGTTCCAATCAGGAGGTTCAACTATAGGAGCAGTTGTCAAGGCTTTCTTTAGAGTTTCAAAAGCTTCCTTACAATCATCATCAAAAACAAAAGGTACATCTTTTTAAAGAAGATTAGTAAGAGGCTTTGAAATCTTGGAGAAATCTTTAATAAACCTCCTATAAAACCCAGCATGACCAAGAATACTACGAATACCTTTAACATCCCTAGGATAGGGCATCTTCTCAATTGCTTCAACTTTAGCTCTATCAACTTCAATACCTCTCTCGGAAATTTTATGTCCCAATACAATTCCTTCATTAACCATAAAGTGGCATTTCTCCCAATTAAGAACAAGGTTAGTTTCTTCACATCTCTGCAAAACTTAATCAAGGTTCCGCAAGCAATTATCAAAAGAATTCCCATAGACAGAGAAATCATCCATGAATACCTCTACAATACTCTCGCAAAAGCCATGAAAAATAGCAGACATGCATCTTTGAAAAGTAGCAGGGGCATTACATAAACCAAAAGGCATACGTCTGTAAGCATAAGTTCCATAGGGACAAGTGAAAGTGGTTTTCTCTTGATCCTTAGTTTTAACAGCAATTTGTGAAAACCCAGAATAACCATCAAGAAAGCAAAAGTGAGTATTCTTAGACAACCTTTCTAACATTTGATCAATAAAAGGTAAAGGGTAATGATCTTTCTTAGTAACTTTATTAACTTTTCGATAATCAATGCACATTCTATACCCTACAACTACTCTTTGAGGTATGAGCTCATCATTATCATTAGGCACAACAGTCATTCCTCCTTTCTTAGGAACACAATGCACATGACTAACCCATCTACTATCAGCAATAGGATATATAATACCAGCTTCAAGAAGTCTTAATACCTCATTTCTTACCACATCCTTCATCTTAGGAATTAGACGACGCTGAGGTTCAACAACAGGCTTCGCATCATCTTCCATATTAATGGCATGTTGGCAAATAGAGGGAGAAATCCCCTTCAAGTCATCAAGAGTGTAGCCAATAGCACCTCGGTGTTTCTTCAATATTTCCAATAAACTTTCTTCTTCAAACTCTGAAAGCTTAGAACTAATAATAACAAGATATATTTTCTTATCATCAATATGAGCATATTTAAGATTATCAGGCAATGGTTTTAAATCAAAGACAGGATCTTCCTTTGGTGGTGGTGTTGTACCCAGATCTTCTACCGGTAAATCATGCTTAAGAATAGGTTGACGAAGGAAAATTTCATCAAGCTCATCTCTTTCTTCCCTAAAAACTTCACTCTCACTATTCTCCAAATGCTGCTGCAAAGGATTATTAGGAGCAAGAGCAATAGATGCACACTGTTCAACTCTAAAATCATTATTAGGCGAATCAGCTTTATAAGGAGTTTTGGCAAATTTAGAGAAGTTAAACTCATAAGATTCACCAGCAAATTTAGTCAAAATTTTCTCTTTCTTGCAATCTATAACAGCTCCACAAGTATTTAGAAAAGGTCTACCAAAAATGATAGGACAATATTTACTAGTAGCAGAACCAAGTACCAAAAAGTCAGCAGGATATTTAATCTTACCGCATAGAACTTCCACATCTCGAACAATACAAATTGGAGAGATAGTTTCTCTATTAGCCAGCCGAATAACCACATCAATATCTTCAAGTTCACAAGAACCAAATTCGTGCATAATCTCCGTATAAAGCTCATAAGGAATAGCACTAATACTTGCACCAATATCACATAAACCATAATAACAATGATCTCCAATTCTAACAGATAGGATAGGAACACTAGCTTTTCTAGACTTATTAGGATGTGAAACAATATTAGAAGCATCTTCACAGAAAATAATATGACCATCTTCTACATTTTCAGTCACAAGATCTTTAACAATTGCAACAGCAGGTTCAACCTTTATTTGTTCTTCAGGTTCTATAGGTTTCTTTTCACTTTTATTAACCGCACTATTTATAACAGAGTACTCCTTCATTTTAGCAGGGAAAGGAGTTTTTTCAATATAAGCTTCAGGAATAACATGATCAACAGTTTCAACTACAACACATTTATTTATAGATGAATCAATTTTATCTTTATACGGTTCATGATACTTATCAAAGTTCTTCTTAGGCAATTCATAATGAGAGGCAAAATCTTTATAAAGATTTGCAGCAACTTGAGAATCAAGACCATAAGTAGCACTCATATTACGAAATTTATCAGTATCCATAAAAGCTTCAATGCATTTGTAATCATAATTTATACCTGATTCTCTATCTTTGTCGTTCACCCATCCTTCAGTATTTTCCTGGATCTGATTAAGAAGGTCCCTTTTAAAATCTTCTTTGTTGCGCGTAAATGATCCAGAACAAGAAGTATCCAGCAAGGTCTTGTCTTGAAAAGAAAGTCTTGCATAGAAATTATCAATAATAACATTACCAGGAAGCTCATGAATGGGGCATTTCAGCATTAGAGACTTCAATCTCCCCCACGCTTGGGCAATACTCTCTCCATCATGAGGCCAAAAATTATATATGCGGTTCCGATCTTTGTGAATTTCACTTAGAGGATAGAACTTAGAATAAAACCGGGGCACAATATCATTCCATTCAAGAGAATCCCCATTATCCAGTAATTTATACCAATGCGCCGCTTTACCAGACAGCGATATAGAGAATAGTTTCTTCCTCACTTCATCCATAGCAATACCTGCACACTTGAATAAACCGCATAATTCATGTAAGAACAGTAAATGATCTCCAAGGTGGACAGTTCCATCCCCTGTATAACGGTTATCCACTACACGTTCAATAATTTTCATAGGTATTTTGTATGGTATTTCTTCCTCACCTGGCGCCTCATCCACTACCTTTGCAGTAGTAGTAGATTTTCCAAATAAAAACTCAAGAGAAGATCTCTCCATAATAAATTATGGCAGCAGGCAGAAATAAAATCAGCACAAACAGTAGAAATTTCCCTTACCAATTCCACTTACCAATAGCGCTTCACTCCCCGGCAACGGCGCCAGAAAATAGTCTTGATGACCCACAAGTATAGGGGGTGTATCGTAGTATCTTCGATAAGTAAGAATGTCGATCCCAACAAGGAGCAGAAGGTGTTGACAAGCAGTTTCGATGAAGGATTCACTGTAAATGCTCACAGACAAGTATTCAGGGGGTTTTGATGTAACAGATGAATAAAGTACGAGTAAGTAAAGTGCGAGAGCAATAATTGCAGCGAATGGCCCAATCCTTTTTAGCACAAAGGACAAGCCGGTTTGTTTACTTATAATGACCAAACGTTCTCGAGGACACACGGGATTTTAGTCTAGTGCTTTCGCTACATACGGCTAATTAATCTTCATTGTTTTGATAAGTGTTGTGTGGGTGAACCTATGCTAATGTACCGCCCTTCCTAGGACTAATACATACTTGTGATTATACCCCTTGCAAGCATCCGCAACTACAAGAAAGTAATTAAGATAAATCTAACCACAGCCTTAAACTCTGAGATCCTGCTATCCCTCCTGCATCGATATACCAACGGGAGTTCAAGTTTCTATCACTCCGGCAACCCCGCAATTGGCAAACGAGTACAAGATGCATTCCCCTAGGCCCATAAAGGTGAAGTGTCGTGTAGTCGACGTTCACACGACACCACTAGAAGAATAACACCACAACTTAAATATCATAACATTGAATATTACTCAACCATACTTCACTACTAACATTTAGACTTCACCCATGTCCTCAAGAACTAAACGAACTACTCACGAGACATCATATGCAACATGATCAGAGGTGATATGATGATGAATAACAATCTGAACATAAACCTTGGTCCAATGGTTTCACTCAATAGCATCAATAACAAGTAGAAATCAACACTGGGAGAGTTTCCCCTATCAAACAATCAAGATCAAACCCAAATTGTTACAACGGTGACGATGTGCAGCGGTGGAGACGGCGGTGATGATGATGGCGATGATGATGATGGTGATGGAGATGATGTCCAGCTCGATGGCGGTGACGATGGCGTCGATTTCCCCCTCCGGGAGGGAATTTCCTCGGCAGATCTCAGCCTGCCGGAGAGCTCTTTTCTCTCTGGTGTTCTCCGCCCCGCAGAGGCGGCTGTGACTCTTCGCGACTTACTTCCTGGAGCTTAGGTTTTTGGGACGAAGAAATACGCGAAGGGAGGAGGCCAGAGGGGGCTGTGGGCCCCCTCCCCACAAGGCGGCGTGGCCAGGGCAGGGCTCGCGCTGGCCTGTGAGGGGTGCCCATGGTGGCCCTCCTCGGCTCCTCCTTCTGGCTCTCGTCATCTTCTCGAAAAATAGGATTTTTCATATAACTTTCGTCAATTGTTGATCTTCCGAAATATTGCATTCTGACGGTGATTTTCCAGCAGAATCCTGACTCCGGTGCGCGATCATCCAATAATCATGAATCATGCAAAATAGATGAAATAACATAAGTATCATCTCCAAATATGAAATATATCAATGAATAACAGCAAATTATGATATAAAATAGTGATGCAAATTGGACGTATCAGTTCCCCGTCCCGATTTGCGTTGAATCGCCGGATTGAGTCGCCACTGGATCTCCCCGCCATGGCTGCTGCTCTCAAGCTCGTCCCCGTCTCCCACTTCTTCTTATTCGAGTGCACCAGTAATCCGAATAACCCACATTTTTGTTTTACTTTATGTTCTTGCTAGATCCAGTGCCTACTGGGCCTTGGCCCACGTCGCCGCCAGCTTGCTCCCTGCCCAGCGTGTGGCAGACCCCTATCCACTGCTCAGGTTCGGTGCTGGATCTCCCCGCCTCCCACATCTTCTTTTTCGAGTGCACCAGTAATCCTACAAGAGCTGATTCGCAGCCCAGTGGTTTGTTTTGCTTTCTGTTCTTGCTAGATCCAGTGCCTACTGGGCCTTGGCCCGCGTCGCCGCCAGCTTGCTCCCCGCCCAGCATGCGGCAGGCCCCTATCCGCTGCTCAGGTCCGGCGCTGTACCAGCCCATATCCCTCTCTGATTGTTTTACTCTTTTGCAAATCTTGTAAAAATAATATCTTGTATAGTATAACTCAAAATGCAAAGTGTTATATATGAAAGTTGCTCAAAAAAATGCAAGGATCATTAATATCCCATCCGTATAAATGTTTGCATCCCGTATCATGTCATTCCATTATAGTTTGCATCACACCTAATAATTAAACGCGGAGTATTTGGGAATTACCGGCTATGGTTCCCCGCTCCGTTTAATATTGAAGTAGCTTACCCTTGCCATGTTGTGCCATGCTAATCAACACTTAAACTTGTCGGTAGAAATGCAACTCGAACCTAATAATTGCTTGTCCGGGGTTCTGACTCTGATTAATATGGATAAGTTGCACTGCACCATGTTTGCCATGTCATGCATATCATATCTTGATCATGCTGGATCTTCTTTATCCGTAGTAAAACTTGCATACGTTGTGTGTTCCAGCATTTTCTTCTTCACGGATAGGATCACGAAGTGGTGTGAGATACGACAAGTTCTCCAGATGTTCCTCGGCAAGCTTTAAGAGGCAAGCATTTCCCATACTCTTGTCTCCGCAAGATTTGCTCACCCATTTTATTTTGCCTTCTCCCTCATGCTAGTCTTGAGTTGCATTCTTGTCACGTGTCCTATCCACCTGTCACCTCAAGCAGCCGATATTGCCAGCACCACCTCCTACAGCTGTTGTTTGGTTATCGGGTCTGCCTTGCGAATCGTAGCTAGTGCTGTCTTATCTTGTTACCGTTGTTGTTATCTTATCGGGTTATTTGTTGGAGAATCATGACACATGGTTTATGGATATATTGTTGGAGATAATCATGCATTACTTATTGTTAACAACTAAAATGGTAAGCATAGGCATCTGTGAGCCCCTTTGCAAAAACATCGGAACTTTGACTCACTAATGGCCCCTAGGACTCGAGTTCTTGTTATCTGTTCCAAGAATGAGCGCTCTGGATATGTTTTCGGGTCTCCCCTCGACCACTGCCAGAATCTACAGCTTTGTCCAGTGGCCACAACTAGTTTGCAATGTTTTACCATTTGTTGTTGCGTGCATGCCAGCCTGTTACTTATTTATTTTGGGAAGCCCCTGTGTGCCTTGTATCCCTTGTTTCTGGTATGCACGTATAGGTTTGCGGCCTGAGCGTTTCTCGCATGCTGAAGCGGGTCATTCGCCCCTGTGTGTGTTTTGACCCTCGGATGCCGTGCACGCAATATGCAGGTCCGCTTCGGAGATTCGGCCGAACTTCTATACGGTTCAACTTAGTTAGGTGGCTTCCTGGACATTGTTGTCGTGAAGGAGAGTGCGAGTCGTGATATACACCTATCGCAATTGGGTCGATTGTGCGTGTGGGCATATTTGGGCACCCCTGTAGGGTTACATCTTATCGATAAGCCATGTCCGCGGTTATGGATGACTTAGAGCTGTATGACTTGACCATAGACAACTTACACCTATTGTTCATTAATAATAACTTGCGTAGTAAGTTAGCACAACTTCAATAATAAATGGTTAAAACTTGTCAACCATGTGAGTGCCCTTGTAAGTACTTCCTTGCGAGGGGGGAACACATCGGCTGTGTTATGTTTGCGGAGTATAGAACTGTTAGTTGTGCGCTCTCTCACCTTCTCTGATAACGACTGTTGTAGAGTGTCTCTATAGGTTTTTAGTGCTTGCCGCTGCCGCTTAACCCCACCATATTGCCTATGACGTCCTCTTGCGTTCTCTAAGTCCCTTACGTGCCTCAAATACAAAGGACGAATATTTGACGAATGCTTAAACGTCTTGAAGTCTTGTTAAGTACGGATCCGTACTTATTGCTGCTTCTTTGGGACATAACCGGGCAGGTATGAAGTTATGTTCGATGAAGACGACTTTAGCAAGGTTACCCTTCTGGCTTGTCCTGGGCAGGGTTATGGACGCCATCGTTTATCTTCAGGACTCTTAGTCTAATTTGTATCTTGTCCGTACTCGGACTTATTTGATCTTCTGTATCATTTGGATCTTATGTTGTATATTTGTATCTTGACTCGTTGGAGTCGTTGTTGTAATATATCTGTTTCTTGTGGGCTCTATTGTAACCCTGTTGTAATGTTACCACCGTGTTAATTCCTCCGGCATCACGTGTGTGCTCGTTCGCGCACGTCGTGTCGGAGGGCGTCTCATAATCGATATCATGCGGATTTCGGCGGATTCACTGGGATCTTCATGGTACCGGTTCCGGGGCGTCACACCGGCCGGTAGAGCCACCGGAGAAGTAGGGAGAGGGGCCGGAAGGAGGAAGACGACTTTCAAAGAGGGGTCGAGAGAGAAAGAGAAGAGGGGGAAAGAATTCTCTGTGTTACAACCTCGCTAAAAAGTAATAAAGATATTCAAAATGAATATATGTTCTTGTCGGTAAATTTTCACATGTACGGTTGGTAAATAACGCATAGAGGGTTGATTAATTGTGAGCTAAAAAGTCCCTACATTATTTTAAATAAAATTATATTTTTTTGGGTTATGTAACTTTTCAAATTTATTGTTCATAAATAATGGGGCAAGGGTTTGATAAATGTATTTCTGCCATAAACTTTGATCACCCTCGTATGCCCCTTATAGACCTATACTTCCATTCACATTCTTGAATATAGGGTTCTTGATTTTAGTCTCGCTATTCCAGTATGAATCATGAAATCTATAGAAATTCACAGGAGCTATATAAATTCACAGTATGAATCGGTTCAGAGATTTTCTCTCGGCATACCTCCATCTTATGGCTGTGTATTAATTTCTTCTATGATGCATTCGGTCCGTTTTTTTATTGTATACTTTGCTACTCTATGAACCCACCTAGAAATCCAATATTATTCATTTGAATTTTCATATGTGAGTTGTTAATTATATATGTGCATTGAGAAATAAAATATGTTTTCCCGTGGCAACGCACGAGCATTTGTACTAGTTCAAAATAAAATTAGCTTTTCGATTAGATGACTATTCACATTTACCAGTGATAAATAACATAAATAATGGGGCAACGAGTTGATAATTTGTGAGCTAAAAAATCACAAAATATTCTAAATTAATTTGGCTTTTTGGGTCGGTAACTTTTTCACATTCACCATTGAAAATAATGAGGGTAAAGGTTGGTAAATTGTGAGCTAAACAGTTGCTAAGATATTCAAAAATGAAATTACTTTTTTAGGTACGTAATTATTCACATTTACAAAACGAGGACGAGGCAACGAGGCAAATTTTATTTTATTTATAAACTTTAGCTAGTTTTTGATAAAAACCTTATGTTGCCTCGTCCTCGTTTTGTTTTTCCGGCAACTCGATTAGTCTACCCTCCTGTTGTGCCATCTGGATCTCGTGGAAGGCGTTGGCGACAAAGTCGTTGGAGTCATTTGCGCGAGGTGGTGCGTCTAGCGGCTCGACACATTTCACTATTTCCACAACTTTTTCATTGATAAAAAAATTAACATAGCGTGAAAAATAAAAACATGAAAATGTAAAAAGGCCTTAGTGTGCTAATACTCCAACGTATCTATAATTTCTTATGTTCCATGCTACTTTTATGATGATATACACATGTTTTATACACACTTTATGTCATTATTATGCATTTTCCGGAACTAACCTATTGACAAGATGCCGAAGTGCCAGTTCCTGTTTTCTGCTGTTTTTGGTTTCAGAAATCCTAGTAAGAAAATATTCTCGGAATTGGACGAAATCAACGCCCAGTATCTTATATTTCAAGGAAGCTTCCAGAGCACCGAAGAGGGGCCAGAGGAGAGCCAGGTGGGCCCCACACGAGGTGGCGGCGCGGCCAGAGGGGGGCGCACCCCCCTGTTGTGTGGAGCCACCAGACCCCCTCCGACTCTAACTCTTCGCCTATTTAAGCCTCCCTGACCTAAATCTTCGATACGAATAAGCCACGGTATGAGAAACCTTCCAGAGCCGCCGCCATCGCGAAGCCAAGATCTGGGGGACAGAAGTCTCTGTTCCGGCACGCCGCCGGGACGGGGAAGTGCCCCCGGAAGGCATCTCCATCAACACCACCGCCATCTTCATCACCGCTGCTGTCTCCCATGAGGAGGGAGTAGTTCTCCATCGAGGCTAAGGGCTGTACCGGTAGCTATGTGGTTAATCTCTCTCTCCCATGTACTTCAATACAATGATCTCATGAGCTGCCTTACATGATTGAGATTCATATGATGAGCTTTGTAATCTAGATGTCGTTATGCTATTCAAGTGGATTTTACTTATGTGATCTCCGGAGACTCCTTGTCCCACGTGTGTAAAGGTGACAGTGTGTGCACCGTGTGGGTCTCTTAGGCTATATTTCACAGAATACTTGTTCACTGAGTTATGATTTGAGTTGGATGTCTCTATGAAATTGTGGTGTGTTAGTACCTCCTATGAATGCTCACAGTGACAACGTGGGGTGTTTATTAGTACTTGGGAATACATCTTTAAGGTTTGCCTACATGATGAATTAGAGTTCGTTATCTTGCCAGAGAGTAATTCAGAATAGCATAGTGAAGTGCTTATTTATATTCCTTTATGATTGCAATGTTGAGAGTGTCCACTAGTGAAAGTATGATCCCTAGGCCTTGTTGCCGAACATCGAATCTCCGTTTATTTACTGTTCTGTTGCATGTTTACTCGCTGCCATATTTATTTCAGATTGCTATTACCACTCATATTCATTCATACCACTTGTATTTCACTATCTCTTCGCCGAACTAGTGCACCTATACATCCGACAAGTGTATTAGGTGTGTTGGGGACACAAGAGACTTCTTGTATCATGATTGCAGGGTTGCTTGAGAGGGATATCTTTGACCTCTTCCTCCCTGAGTTCGATAAACCTTGGGTGATTCACTTAAGGGAAACTTGCTGCTGTTCTACAAACCTCTGCTCTTGGAGGCCAACACTGTCTACAGGAAAGGAAGTGTGAGTAGACATCAAGCTATTTTCTGGCGCCGTTGCCGGGGAGGAAAGGTAAAAGGCACTCACACTCCGGTCCCAGGTAACTAAGTTATTTTCTGGCACCGTTGTAAGTGCTCGAAGCTATTTCCTTTAGATCCTGCAATTGCATCATTTTGTTTCTTGTTTTTCACTAGCTAGGCATAATGGAAAGTAACAATGAGCTTTTTAAGTTATTTCCTGAGCTAAGACATGGATTGTTTGCTGCGAAAATTAAAAAACCTATGGAATCTTATTTGCATGCTAGTAGCAATGATATTAGTATGAACGCTTTGAACACCATTGTTGCTAATACTATGGAAAATTCTAAGCTTGGGGAAGCTGGTTTTGATGAGCATGATATTTTTAGTCCCCCAAGCATTGAGGAATTTTTTTTCTTTGATGATACTTTGCCTCCTATTTATGATGATCATAATGATAGTGGTCTTTTGGTGCCGCCTACTATGGAGGATAAATTTAATTATGATTACAATATGCCTCATATATTTGATGATAGCTACTTTATTGAATTTGCTCCCACTACAATTAATAAGAATGACTATGCTTATGTTGGGAGTAGTAATAATTTTATGCATGTAGCTCATGATAAGAATGTTTCATTTGATAGTTATGTTGTTGAGTTTGTCCATGATGCTACTGAAAATCTTTATGAGACAGGAAAATATGGTTGTAGAATTTTTCATGTTACTAAAACACCTCTCTTTTTGCTGAAAATCTTGAAGTTGCGCTTGTCTAGTCTTTCTATGCTTGTTGCATTATGCTTCATGAATTTGTTTATTTACAAGATTCCTTTTCATAGGAAGTGGGTTAGGCTTAATTTTTTTTTGAATTTGCTTTTTGATGCTCTCTTTTGCTTCAACTCTTATTTCTTGGGAGTGCATCATTGAAATTGTTGAGCCCATCTTAATGGCTATAAAGAAAGCACTTCTTGGGAGATAACCCATGTGTTTATTTTACTACAGCAACTTTTGTTTTATATTTGAGTCTTGGAAGTTGTTACTACTGTAGCAACCTCTTCTTATCTTTATTTTATTGCATTGTTGTGCCAAGTGAAGTCTCTAATAGAAGGTTGATACTAGATTTGGATTTCTGCGCAGAAACAGATTTCTTGCTGTCATGAATTTGGGCAGGGTTCTCTGTAGGTAACTCAGAAAAATCTGCCAATTTACGTGAGTGATCCTCAGATATGTATGCAACTTTCATTATTTTGGAGTTTTCTCATCTGAGCAAGTTTAGTGCCCCAGAAAAATTCGTCTTTACGGACTATTCTGTTTTGACAGATTCTGCCTTTTATTCCGCATTGCCTCTTTTGCTGTGTTGGATGGATTTCTTTGTTCCATTAACTTTCAGTAGCTTTGTGAAATGTCCAGAAGTGTTAAGAAAGATTGTGTCACCTCTGAACATGTGAATTTTGATTATGCACTAACCCTCTAATGAGTTTGTTTTGAGTTTGGTGTGGAGGAAGTTTTCAAGGGTCAAGAGAGGAGGATGATATATGATTAAGAAGAGTGAAAAGTCTAAGCTTGGGGATGCCCCCGTGGTTCATCCCTGCATATTTCAAGAAGACTCAAGCATCTAAGCTTGGGGATGCCTTCTTCATCGACAAATTATCAGGTCACCTCTAGTGAAACTATATTTTTATTCCGTCACATCTTATGTACTTTACTTGGAGCGTCTGTGTGCTTTTATTTTTGTTTTTGTTATTTTCATTCTCTGAATAAATGCTTGTGTGGGAGAGAGACACGCTCCGCTGGTTCATATGAACACATGTGTTCTTAGCTTTTAATGTTCATGGCGAAGGTTGAAACTGCTTCGTTCATTGTTATTTGGTCGGTTCAGGAAATGTTACATGTGGTAGTGGTATAATGAAACACTTGCATAATCTTGTAGATCATTGAGCTTTCATAACTTGATTCTTTGCAAATGTTTTGAGGTATTTAGATGGTAAGGCTTGTTGTTTAAATAAGTTAAAATCAGTAGTGGATTGTTGTCTTTAAGCTTGTGCCGTACTACAAACTCTATTTAAATAGTTGAAGGTGTAGGTGGACTTGATAGCTTTCCATGTCTGAGAGTTCATCGTAATAACTAAGTTGTGCTGAAGGTCGAGGGAGCTAGCGGGGTACTTGTGCCACCGTGAACGGCCCTCCTTGGAGTAAATTTTAATCATGCTCTTAATGTTGAACCTGCTAGATGTTTGCAATAAGCTTGTGAGTTCTTTTTGACTAATGTTAAGCTACGGTTTTTGGCACTTCCACCATCCAAATTTGCTAGCCTCTTCAGTACTGTGCATTGCCTTTTGCTCACATTGAGAATTGTGCATACTTCGCCGGTACATCCAAACCCGTGGGAGGACTTTCTCTTGTTCTCCTACACATAAGCCCATACATCTCCTCAAAACAGCCACCATACCTACCTACCACAGCATTTCCATAGCTGTTCTGAGATATATTGCCATGCAACTTCCATTTTACATTACATGCCATGTTGTCATTCATTATTTATATATTTCTTTGCATGATTCTATACAGCTAATGTGAGGTTTACCCATGTTACGCTAGATCATTGCACATCCTGCTACACTGGCAGAGGCATACAGTTTTATACATCATGTTTTATTCATTACGAGTTATTTGTACCAAAAAGTGTGTTGTCATATTAGGATTTTGCCCCTAAAAGTGAAAAGAGCCATGGAGGCCATCAAAAAGAGAAAAAGAAAAGAAAGAAAAAATAGAAAAGAAAAAGGAAAAAAAAGAGAATAAAGAAAAAGGGGGCAGCATTACTATCTTTTATCCACACTTGTGCTCATGTTTTAGCACCTGCAGTATTCATAGTCATCATTTGTGCTCATGTTTAGCACCTATACTCCATATGAGAGAGTTCTCATGTTTTACTAGTATAACTATGTGGGGAATTTACACTATAGAACTTGGGTTGTATATTCCAATGATGAGCTTCCTCAAAAGTGCTCTAGGTCTTCGTGAGCAACCAAGTTGGATGCACCCCCACTAGTTCCATTGGAGAGCTTTCATACACATATAGCTCTATGTGCATCCGTTGCATGGAAATCACTACTCCTTGCATAGCTTCGATCATAAGACTTCCTCTTGTCTAATGATCACTTATAGCTTTGTAAGACTTTCTTCCATTTGGCCTTCCAAACCCCCATTAATGTTCTTTATGCCATAACATCCTGGTGCTAATACCAAATGCTTGCGCTCACCGGTTGAGTAGACTTCGAAATAGTTGATTCATGACGTTCATGTTTATGTTTACTTGACTGAATCCTTCTTATGTTGTGAAAATTTACTTGATGCTTGGAATGAAGGATAGAACTTCTATGCTAGATACTTAACACATCTTTAATGAACTTTGTACGGTTTCATGTCTTTGAAACAATAGTTCATGAAAACTTCTAGCTTGTTTAACTCTTGCATTATCATCTCTTATATCAATATAGACATTTGCTTTGAGTGATTTGATCTCAGTTCATATGCTTTACATCATTATTGGATCAAGATTATGTTGGTAGCATGTCACTTCAGAAATTATGTTTGTTATCGTTTACCTACTCGAGGACGAGTAGGAACTAAGCTTAGGGATGCTGATACGTCTCCAACGTATCTATAATTTCTTATGTTCCATGCTACTTTTATGATGATATACACATGTTTTATACACACTTTATGTCATTATTATGCATTTTCCGGAACTAACCTATTGACAAGATGCCGAAGCGCTAGTTCCTGTTTTCTGCTGTTTTTGGTTTCAGAAATCCTAGTAAGGAAATATTCTCGGAATTGGACGAAATCAATGCCCAGTATCTTATATTTCAAGGAAGCTTCCAGAGCACCGAAGAGGGGCCAGAGGAGAGCCAGGTGGGCCCCACACGAGGTGGCGGCGTGGCCAGAGGGGGGGCGCCCCCTGGTGTGTGGAGCCACCAGACCCCCTCCGACTCTGACTCTTCGCCTATTTAAGCCTCCCTGACCTAAATCTTCGATACGAATAAGCCACAGTACGAGAAACCTTCCAGAGCCGCCGCCATCGCGAAGCCAAGATCTGGGGGATAGAAGTCTCTGTTCCGGCACGCCGCCGGGACGGGGAAGTGCCCCCGGAAGGCATCTCCATCAACACCACCGCCATCTTCATCACCGCTGCTGTCTCCCATGAGGAGGGAGTAGTTCTCCATCGAGGCTAAGGGCTGTACCGGTAGCTATGTGGTTAATCTCTCTCTCCCATGTACTTCAATACAATGATCTCATGAGCTGCCTTACATGATTGAGATTCATATGATGAGCTTTGTAATCTAGATGTCGTTATGCTATTCAAGTGGATTTTACTTATGTGATCTCTGGAGACTCCTTGTCCCACGTGTGTAAAGGTGACAGTGTGTGCACCGTGTGGGTCTCTTAGGCTATATTTCACAGAATACTTGTTCACTGAGTTATGATTTGAGTTGGATGTCTCTATGAAATTGTGGTGTGTTAGTACCTCCTACTCACAGTGACAGTGTGGGGTGTTTATTAGTACTTGGGAATATATCTTTAAGGTTTGCCTACATGATGAATTAGAGTTCGTTATCTTGCCAAAGAGTAATTCAGAATAGCATAGTGAAGTGCTTATTTATATTCCTTTATGATTGCAATGTTGAGAGTGTCCACTAGTGAAAGTATGACCCCTAGGCCTTGTTTCCGAACAGCGAATCTCCGTTTATTTACTGTTCTGTTGCATGTTTACTCTCTGCCATATTTATTTCAGATTGCTATTACCACTCATATTCATTCATACCACTTGTATTTCACTATCTCTTCGCCGAACTAGTGCACCTATACATCCGACAAGTGTATTAAGTGTGTGATGACCCGCAAGTATAGGGGGTGTATGGTAGTATTTTCAATAAGTAAGAGCGTCGAACCCAACGAGGAGCACAAGGTGTTGACAAGCAGTTTCGATGTAGGAATCATTGTAAATGCTCACAGACAAGTATTCAGGGGGTTTTGATGTAGCAGTTGAATAAAGTACGAGTAAGCAAAATGCGAGAGTAACAATCGCAGCGAGTGGCCCAATCCTTTTTAGCACAAAGGACAAGCCGGTTTGTTTACTTATAATGACCAAACGTTCTTGAGGACACACGGGAATTTAGTCTAGCGCTTTCGCTTCATATAGCTGATTAATCTTCATTGTTTTGATTAGTGTTGTGTGGGTGAACCTATGTTAATGCACCGCCCTTCCTAGGACTAATACATACTTGTGATTATACCCCTTGCAAGCATCCGCAACTACAAGAAAGTAATTAAGATAAATCTAACCACAGCCTTAAACTATGAGATCCTGCTATCCCTCCTGCATCGATATACCAATGGGGGTTTAGGTTTCTGTCACTACGACAACCCCGCAATTGGCAAACGAGTACAAGATGTATTCCCCTAGGCCCATAAAGGTGAAGTATCATGTAGTCGACGTTCACATGACACCACTAGAAGAATAACACCAAAACTTTAATATCATAACATTGAATATTACTCAACCATAATTCACTACTAACATTTAGACTTCACCCATATCCTCAAGAACTAAACAAACTACTCACGAGACATCATATGGAACATGATCAGAGGTGATATGATGATGAATAACAATCTGAACATAAACCTTGGTTCAATGGTTTCACTCAATAGCATCAATAACAAGTAGAAATCAATACCGGGAGAGTTTCCCCTATCAAACAATCAAGATCCAACCCAAATTGTTACAGCGGTGACGATGTGCAGCGGTGGAGATGGCGGTGATGATGATGGAGATGATGATGGAGATGATGTCCAGCTCGATGACGGTGACGATGGCGTCGATTTCCCCCTCCGGGAGGGAATTTCCCCGTCGGATCTCAGCCTGCCAGAGAGCTCTTTTCTCTCTGGTGTTTTCCACCTCGCAGAGGCGGCTGTGACTCTTCGCGACTATCCTCTGGAGCTTAGGTTTTCGGGACGAAGATGTACGCGAAGGAGAGGAGGCCAGAGGGGGCTGTGGGCCCCCTCCCCACAAGGCGGCGGGCCAGGCCTTGGCCCGCGCCGGCCTGTGAGGTGGGCCCACGACGGCCCTCCTCGGCTCCTCCTTCTGGCTCCCTTCGTCTTCTGGAAAAATAGGATTTTTCATATAAATTCCGTCAATTGTTGATCTTCCGAAATATTGCATTCTGACGGCGCTTTTTCTAGCAGAATCCTGACTCCGGTGCGTGATCCTCCAATAATCATGAAACATACAAAATAGATGAAATAACATAAGTATTACCTCTAAATATGAAATATATCAATGAATAACAGCAAATTATGATATAAAATAGTGATGCAAAATGGACGTATCAACTCCCCCCAAGCTTAGACTTCGCTTGTCCCCAAGCGAAACTGAACTCGGTAAACAGGACCACATGTTTATGGAGTGAAGAGTCGATAAATAAAATACAGACAAGAAGCATCATATTAATTCACACAAGAAATTCTAGTGAACAACTTCCTCATATAATTCAACTTGAAACAAGTAGAAGGTAATCACAATTAAAGGTGCATAAGAAATCATAATTGGTAATGGCAAACTTCATTCTTGGTCAGAGAACAATTAACATGTTATACTTATCTATCGAGTAGCGCTCTCATGTTAAAGTTTATATGGCACAACTTGCATACTCAATCATAATAGTCTCCTCATAATCATTGATAACTCTCAAAGCTATATACATTCAGATAAAACTTGTACTAAACAAGGAAAAGTAAAAGGCATGATGAAGTAAATCACAATATAGATGGTTTGATCACAACAACTCAAATGCTTGCTTGAGATGGAGGGAAATAGGTTTACTAACTCAACATAAAGTAAAAGACAAGCCCTTCGCAGAGGGAAGCAGGGATTAAATCATGTGCTAGAGCTTTTTCAGTTTTGAAATCATATACAGAGAGTAAAAGTAACATTTTGAGAGGTGTTTGTTGTTGTCAACGACTGGTAGCGGGTACTCTAACCCCCTTGCCAGACAAACTCTCGAAGAGCGGCTCCCATAAAGTTTTATTTTTGGTTGGCACTCCTCCCAACCTTTGCTTTCACAAACCATGGCTAACCGAATCCTCGGGTGCCTGCCAACAATCTCATACCATGAAGGAGTGCCTTTTTATTTTAGGTTTATTTAGATGACACTCCTCCCCTTCTTTGCTTTCTCAAGCCATGGCTAACCGAATCCTCGGGTGCCTTCCAACAATCACATACCATGGAGGAGTGTCTATTTGTAAAATTATGAAGGTTAATTAATCGGGGCTGGGAACCCCATTGCCAGCTCTTTTTGCAAAATTATTGGATAAGTGGATGAAGCCACTAGTCCATTGGTGAAAGTTGCCCAACAAGATTGAAAAAATAAAACACCACATACTTCCTCATGAGCTATAAGACATTGACACAAATAAGAGATAGTAAATTTTGAATTGTTTAAAGGTAGCACGCGAAGTATTTACTTGGAATGGCAGGAAATACCATGTAGTAGGTAGTTATGGTGGACACAAATGGCTTAGGTTTGGGTTAAGGTTTGGATGCACGAGAAGCATTCCCTCTCGGTACATGTTTTTGGCTAGGAAGGTTAATTAGCAAGCATAAGAGTTGAGGGAAACAAACAAATATACATGTGATAGAAACAATCATGCATCTTCCTTGTAAGCACAAACAATTTTAACTTCAGAATAATAAGCTAAGGAGCTAACAAGAAAGAAAGACAATGAAACAACATATCTACATGTATTTCTCTTTTCTACTTAAACCTCAAAGTGTAGTTGCTACTGACCAATGCTAAGTTTGCCAAAACCAAATAGATTTACTCAATGCTCCCAAAGTGATACCAATACTAATAACAATATCAATCATATAATAGAGATTGCAAACTAAAATAAGATGTGCAATATGTAAATGATAAGACTTCTCATTAATATTCCATAACGATAACTCACACCAAGGGATACATAGACAACCAACTAAGGAGAGATACTTCCACACTGCAACCCATCTTATATGATAACTTCCCTACTCATGATATGACACTACCAGATAGTAAAAAGTAAAAGATAGTGATGATGTGATACCGCGGCACTCCCCCAAGCTTGGAACAAACCAAGGGGATGCCAATACCGATGATGAATCACTCCTTCGGCGGTGGTGATGATGAATTCTTGACAAGCTTCTCAACATGCTCCTGAAGCTCATCAATCTTGTACATGAGGTTGCCGATCATCTCAGAATTGTGCTCGACGCGGCTATGAAGTACGTCCAACGGCGAGTCCCAACTCTTGGAGTTATTGCCCCACTCTTCAGCTTCAGGCTTCATCCTTCCTGCAGTGTTAGAACGATCCATATCCCAATTGCTAGGCAATGCTGCCTTGGGAGTCCTTTCAATTTGACTATTGTAAATTAGATTGCGGAAGATGGTAAGTGCCTGGAGAAGATGTCTTTGGAGCTAAGTAGTGACGTGGAACCCTTCCTCCGGTGCAAATTCTTGCGCTCCTCGTGGCACTGGAAGGGTTTTCAACCACCTCGATGCTTGCGACGGCAGCACGCGGGTACGCACGCGAGTCTTCCTCCACTTCTTCTTCATCTTCTTCCTTCACGCTCTCGTCCACCTCCTTCCACTCGGGATCTTGAATATCTTCATCCGAAAGCCCCTTGTCCTTGTTGTTGGAGACCATGGTGCTTCTAGATTGAAAACAGATCCTGGCAGAAACAGCTCGAAAAACACGTCGAGAAAACGATATACGGACCTCCAGGGGTCCGGGAGATTATATAGCAGGAATTTTTACGACATAAGGAAAGTACCAGGTCGAACCAGAGTCGGAGAGGGGCAACGAGGTGGCCACCTCATAGGGCGGCGCGGCCAGGCTGGGGCCCGCGCCGGCCTATGAGGGCACTCCCTCGTGCGTCTCCTCCACTCCGTTTCGATCTCGTAATTTTTCATATTTACCAAAAACAGCAAAAACATTGTTCGGAAAGTAAAACACGAACTTTTTATTACCAGTACTGTTACCTATTCAAAGTCGAATTCTGCCGGACTGTCAATTTGACCTTTGATGAAAGCTTCCGGAGTTTCCACTCGAATAACATCAACATCTTCATTATAAGAATCACCTGAGATATAATGCTTGAGTCTTTGTCCATTCACCACTTGTGAGGCATCGCCTTGGAGAGAACTAATTTTAATCGCCCCTGAACGATATACCTCCTCAACGACATAGGGTCCTTCCCATTTTGAGAGTAATTTCCCTGCAAAGAATCTGAGACGAGACCGATACAATAGGACTTTATCCCCAATATTGAATTCTCTTTTGATAATTCTTCTATCATGCCATTTCTTAACTTTCTCTTTAAAGAGTTTAGCATTTTCATAAGCTTCACTTCTCCATTCATCTAGAGAACTCAATTGTAGCAATCTTTTCTTATTGGCAAGTTTAGGATCTTTATTTAGTTCTCTTACAGCCCAATAAGCTTTGTGCTCTAGTTCTAAAGGTAAATGACAAGCTTTTCCATAAACCATTTTATAAGGTGACATACCCATGGGATTTTTATAAGCAGTTCTATAAGCCCATAGTGCTTCCTTCAATTTACTAGCCCAATTCTTTCTCGATTTATTAACAGTCTTTTGCAAGATAGATTTAATCTCTCTATTTGATAGTTCTACTTGCCCACTAGTTTGAGGATGATAAGCAGAAGCAATTCTATGATTAATACCATATTTAGCAAGAGTTTTTCTAAAACCACCATGAATAAAATGAGAACCCCCATCAGTCATAATATATCTAGGAACTCCAAATCGAGGAAAAATAATATATAAAAGCATTCTTAGAGAGGTCTCACCATCAGCACTTTTTGTGGGTATGGCTTCCACCCATTTAGTAACATAATCAACAGCGACAAGTATATGAGTGTTACCTTCTGAAGAGGGAAAAGGTCCCATGAAGTCAAATCCCCAACAATCAAATGGTTCAATAACAAGAGTATAATTCATAGGCATTTCATTGCGTCTGGAGATATTACCAACCCTTTGACATTCATCACAAGATAATATAAACTTCCTTGCATCCTTGAAGAGAGTTGGCCAATAAAAACCTGATTGTAGAACCTTTTGCGCGGTTCTGTCTCCGGCGTGATGTCCTCCATAAGCACTACCATGACATTTACTCAATATCTCTTGTTGTTCATATTCGGGAACACATCTTCGCAGAATACCATCCACTCCTTCTTTATATAAGTGTGGGTCATCCCAAAAATAATGCCTCAAGTCATAAATGAATTTCCTCCTTTGCTGGGCTGAAAAGGTTGGAGGCAAGTACTTGGAAACAATAAAGTTAGCATAATCAGCATACCAAGGGCTATCTCGCGAGCTCACCTTTATTACAGCCAATTATTCATTTGGAAAACTATCATTAACAGGAACAGGATCATAAGCAATATTTTCCAATCTAGACAAATTATCAGCAACAGGATTATCAGCACCTTTCCTATCTACAATATGCAAATCAAATTCTTGCAACAGAAGCACCCATCTAATAAGCCTTGGCTTAGCATCTTTCTTTTGCATCAGGTATCTAATTGCAGCATGATCAGTATGAATTGTAACTTTTGAATCAACAATATAGGATCTAAACTTGTCACAAGCAAAGACTACAGCTAACAATTCTTTTTCAGTTGTAGCATAATTTCTTTGAGCAACATCAAGAGTTTTACTAGCATAATGAATAACTTTCAACTTTTTATCTACTCGCTGTCCAAGAACAGCGCCTACAGCAAAATCACTAGCATCACACATAATTTCAAAAGGTAAGTTCCAATCAGGAGGTTCAACTATAGGAGCAGTTGTTAAGGCTTTCTTTAGAGTTTCAAAAGCTTCCTTACAATCATCATAAAAAACAAAAGGTACATCTTTTTGAAGAAGATTAGTAAGTGGTTTTGAAATCTTGGAAAAGTCTTTAATAAACCTCCTATAAAACCCAGCATGACCAAGAACACTACGAATACCTTTAACATCTCTAGGATAGGGCATCTTTTCAGTTGCTTCAACTTTAGCTCGATCAACTTCAATACCTCTCTCGGAAATTTTATGTCCCAATACAATTCCTTCATTAACCATAAAGTGGCATTTCTCCCAATTAAGAACAAGGTTAGTTTCTTCACACCTCTGCAAAACTTTATCAAGGTTTCGCAAGAAATTATCAAAAGAATTCCCATAGACAGAAAAATCATCCATGAATACCTCTACAATATTCTCGCAAAAACCATGAAAAATAGCAGACATGCATCTTTGAAAAGTAGCAGGAGCATTACATAAACCAAAAGGCATACGTCTATAAGCATAAGTTCCATAGGGACAAGTGAAAGTGGTTTTCTTCTGATCCTTAGTTTTAACAGCAATTTGTGAAAACCCAGAATAACCATCAAGAAAGCAAAAATGAGTATTTTTAGATAACCTTTCTAACATTTGATCAATAAAAGGTAAAGGGTAATGATCTTTCTTAGTAACCTTATTAACTTTTCGATAATCAATGCACATTCTGTACCCTACAACTACTCTTTGAGGGATGAGCTCATCATTATCATTAGGTACAACATTCATTCCTCCTTTCTTAGGAACACAATGCACAAGACTAACCCATCTACTATCAGCAATAGGATATATAATACCAGCTTCAAGAA
The DNA here is from genome assembly GCF_019359855.2 of Lolium perenne. NCBI lineage: Eukaryota > Viridiplantae > Streptophyta > Magnoliopsida > Poales > Poaceae > Lolium > Lolium perenne. The sequence goes on from NC_067244.2 coordinate 51,196,937, forward strand.
GTTTTAATACCTCATTTCTTACCACATCCTTCATCTTAGGAATTAGACGACGCTGATGTTCAACAACAGGCTTTGCATCATCTTCCATATTAATGGCATGTTGGCAAATAGAGGGAGAAATCCCCTTCAAGTCATCAAGAGTGTAGCCAATAGCTCCCCGGTGTTTCTTCAATATTTCCAATAACCTTTCTTCTTCAAACTCTGAAAGCTTAGAACTAATAATAACAGGATATATTTTCTTATCATCAATATGAGCATATTTAAGGTTATCAGGCAATGGTTTTAAATCAAAAGCAGGATCTTCTTTTGGTGGTGGTGTCGTACCTAGATCTTCTACCGGTAAATCATGCTTAAGAATAGGTTGACGAAGGAAAATTTCATCAAGCTCATTTCTTTCTTCTCTAAAAACCTCACTCTCACTATTCTTCAAATGTTGCTGCAAAGGATTATTAGGAGCAAGAGCAATAGATGCACACTGTTCAACTCTAAAATAATTATTAGGCGAATCAGCTTTTTAAAAGGAGTTTTGGCAAATTTAGAGAAATTAAACTCATAAGATTCACCAGCAAATTTAGTCAAAATTTTCTCTTTCTTGCAATCTATAACAGCTCCACAAGTATTTAGAAAAGGTCTACCAAAAATGATAGGACAATACTTACTAGCAGCAGAACCAAGTACCAAAAAGTCAGCAGGATATTTAATCTTACCGCATAGAACTTCCACATCTCAAACAATACCAATTGGAGAGATAGTTTCTCTATTAGCCAGCCGAATAACCACATCAATATCTTCAAGTTCACAAGAACCAATTTCGTGCATAATCTCCGTGTAAAGCTCATAAGGAATAGCACTAATACTTGCACCAATATCGCACAAACCATAATAGCAATGATCACCAATTCTAACAGATAGCATAGGAACACTAGTCTTTCTAGACTTATTAGGATGTGAAACAATATTAGAAGCATCTTCACAGAAAATAATATGACCATCCTCCACATTTTCAGTCACAAGATCTTTAACTATTGCAACAGCAGGTTCAACCTTTATTTGTTCTTCAGGTTCTATAGGTTTCTTTCCACTTTTATTAACCGCACTATTTATAACAGAATACTCCTTCATCTTAGCAGGGAAAGGAGTTTTTTCAATATAAGCTTCAGGAATAACATGATCAACAGTTTCAATTACAACACATTTATTTATAGATGAATCAATTTTATCTTTATACGGTTCATGATACTTATCAAAGTTCTTCTTAGGCAATTCATAATGGGAGGCAAAAGCTTTATAAAGATTTGCAGCAACTTGAGAATCAAGACCATAAGTAGCACTCATATTACAAAATTTATCAGTATCCATAAAAGCTTCAATGCATTTATAATCATATTTTATACCTGACTCTCTATCTTTGTCGTTCTCCCATCCTTCAGTATTCTCCTGGATCCGATTAAGAAGGTCCCTTTTAAACTCTTCTTTGTTGCGCTTAAATGATCCAGAACAAGAAGTATCCAGCAAGGTCTTGTCTTGAAAAGAAAGTCTTGCATAGAAATTATCAATAATAATATTACCAGGGAGCTCATGAATGGGGCATTTGAGCATTAAAGACTTCAATCTCCCCCACGCTTGGGCAATACTCTCTCCATCATGAGTCCAAAAATTATATATGCGGTTCCGATCCTTGTGAATTTCACTTGGAGGATAGAACTTAGAATAAAATCGGGGCACAATATCATTCCATTCAAGAGAATCCCCATTATCCAGTAATTTATACCAATGCGCCGCTTTACCAGACAGCGATATAGAGAATAGCTTCTTATTCACTTCATCCATAGCAATACCTGCACACTTGAATAAACCGCATAATTCATGTAAGAACAGTAAATGATCTCCAGGATGGACAGTTCCATCCCCTGTATAGCGGTTATCCACAACACGTTCAATAATTTTCATAGGTATTTTGTATGGAACTTCTTCCTCACCTGGCGCCTCATCCACTACCTTTGCAGTAGTAGTAGATTTTCCAAATAAAAATTCAAGAGAAGATCTCTCCATAATGAATTATAGCAGCAGGCAGGAATAAAATCAGCACAAACAGTAAAAGTTTCCCTTACCAATTCCACTTACCAATAGCGCTTCACTCCCCGGCAACGGCGCCAGAAAATAGTCTTGATGACCCACAAGTATAGGGGGTGTATCGTAGTATTTTCAATAAGTAAGAGTGTCGAACCCAACGAGAAGCAGAAGGTGTTGACAAGCAGTTTCGATGTAGGAATCACTGTAAATGCTCACAGACAAGTATTCAGGGGGTTTTGATGTAGCAGTTGAATAAAGTACGAGTAAGTAAAATGCGAGAGTAACAATTGCAACGAGTGGCCCAATCCTTTTTAGCACAAAGGACAAGCCGGTTTGTTTACTTATAATGACCAAACGTTCTTGAGGACACACGGGAATTTAGTCTAGCGCTTTCGCTTCATATAGCTGATTAATCTTCATTGTTTTGATAAGTGTTGTGTGGGTGAACCTATGCTAATGCACCGCCCTTCCTAGGACTAATACATACTTGTGATTATACCCCTTGCATGCATCCGCAACTACAAGAAAGTAATTAGATAAATCTAACCACAGCCTTAAACTCTGAGATCCTGCTATCCCTCCTGCATCGATATACCAACGGGGGTTTAGGTTTCTGTCACTCCGGCAACCCCACAATTGGCAAACGAGTACAAGATGTATTCCCCTAGGCCCATAAAGGTGAAGTATCATGTAGTCGACGTTCACATGACACCACTAGAAGAATAACACCACAACTTAAATATCATAACATTGAATATTACTCAACCATAATTCACTACTAACATTTAGATTTCACCCATGTTCTCAGAACTAAACAAACTACTCACGAGATATCATATGGAACATGATCAGAGGTGATATGATGATGAATAACAATCTGAACATAAACCTTGGTTCAATGGTTTCACTCAATAGCATCAATAACAAGTAGAAATCAATACCGGGAGAGTTTCCCCTATCAAACAATCAAGATCCAATCCAAATTGTTACAACGGTGACGATGTGCAGCGGTGGAGATGGCGGTGATGATGATGGAGATGATGGTGATGATGATGGAGATGATGTCCAGCTCGATGACGGTGACGATGGCGTCAATTTCCCCCCTCCGGGAGGGAATTTCCCCGGCGGATCTCAGCCTGCCGGAGAGCTCTTTTCCCTCTGGTGTTTTCCGCCTCGCAGAGGCAGCTGTGACTCTTCACGACTATCCTCTGGAGCTTAGGTTTTCGGGACAAAGATGTACGCGAAGGAGAGGAGGCCAGAGGGGCTGTGGGCCCCCTCCCCACAAGGCGGCGCGGCTAGGCCTTGGCCCGCGCCGGCCTGTGAGGTGGGCCCACGGCGGCCCTCCTCGGCTCCTCCTTCTGGCTCCCTTCGTCTTCTGGAAAAATAGGATTTTTCATATAAATTCCGTCAATTGTTGATTTTCCGAAATATTGCATTCCGACGGCGCTTTTTCCAGCAGAATCCTGACTCCGGTGCGCGATCCTCCAATAATCATGAAACATGCAAAATAGATGAAATAACATAAGTATTACCTCTAAATATGAAATATATCAATGAATAACAGCAAATTATGATATAAAATAGTGATGCAAAATGGACGTATCAGTGTGTTGGGGACACAAGAGACTTCTTGTATCGTGATTGCAGGGTTGCTTGAGAGGGATATCTTTGACCTCTTCCTCCCTGAGTTCGATAAACCTTGGGTGATTCACTTAAGGGAAACTTGCTGCTGTTCTACAAACCTCTGCTCTTGGAGGCCCAACACTGTCTACAGGAAAGGAAGTGTGAGTAGACATCAATACTCCATCCTACGCCTTGCCAACACTAGGCAACTGGATCAGGTCAATGAGGTCAGGCATCTCCCATGTCCAGTTGGGAACCGAAGAAGCAAATGCCTGTGCAGCCGGGGGTGGAGGTGGAGAGGCTGCTGGTGCCAACGAGGGTAGAGGTAGCGGAGAAGGCGGCAGCGAGTCCTACAACACAATGTTGAAGGCCACTTGCTCCGACAGGCCTGTCGGCATATGCTCAACGGCAGAAAGGGGCATCAAAAGTTGCGGCATCTCCGATATGAGGATGCCCAGCCTCGTTGCCTCGTCCTCGTTTTGTTCTTCCGGCAACTTGATTTGCCTTCCCTCCTGTTGTGCCATCTGGATCTCGTGGAAGAAGCTGGCGACAAAGTTGTTGGAGTCGTCCCGTGTTTCGCAGGGCGGCGAAAGCGATGGAGGTGGCAGCGTACGCGGCATGTGGGGACTAAGGATTCCTGCATATCGAATGGCTCTGTCAGAAACACGCACACAATAATCATGTATGTAATTAACATGAATTAACCTGAGTTGGGAATTGTGACTACACGTGGTCATGACCCTACAGTGGGGGCATACTGTGGCCTAAACCAGCTCCCATGTTGGACCACGTAGGGTCAAAAGAATCCTGCGAACGTAAACTACATGTCATTATAGGCATGTAAATAATCACGTGTTAGTAGTAATATTAAATATGAGCATACCTGAGTGTTGAATATTTGCGAGTAATCGCCTTTAGTGTAGGAGTATCGTTGTCCAGATGGATATGAAGGAAAATGATCGTCATCCTATTACAATTGGAAAAAATGTGTCATTGTTGTAAGTTCAGGAGAAATACATGTACGCAAGTTGAGTACATGTGTCGCGTCATGGTGTTGAGATATGTGTGCGGACTGTGAGAGGTCAAGTAGAGATGAATCGCGTCCTAGATTAGATGTATGCGAGGTAGATGGAACTGCTACGGTCGGTGTGGCGGATGGCTGGCTCACACGTACCATACTCGGTCTGTTCGATGGTGCCCCCGGCATGTCGAATGCTCGAATGACAACATCATCGTGGCGAGAGCAACCAAGACGTCTTAGCCCTTTCATGGCAGTATTAAAAATATGTTTTACCATGGATTTTCCCTAAGAACTATCCATGTTGAACAGCTTGCTTTCTCGATCCTCTATGGTGGACTTTCACATACTTGGCTCGTACGTGGATTTCCCACTTATTATTAAGTGCATCAATTTAACGAAATTAATGAATTTTGGATTTTTCAGCTTTCTCATCCAAATGTCGTTGCATATTTTCAGACAATTGCTTGTTTATCACATACTGTGTGTTTGTGACCTGCACTCTTTCTGCAAAGTATGATAGAGTCTGGTTCCAAGTTTCAGTAATCAGGGATGTGATAGGGAGGGCTAGCACACCTTTCAGCACACCATTGTAAACCTCTGACATGTTGCTTGTCATTATGCCGTACCGAGCCCCCATGTCGTGAGCTTGTGCCCACTTACTTAAATCGGAGCAGTTCTGATTACAAATTTATTTGAGTCATCCGGCCCCTCCGGTCTTCTCTTGGCGGTAAGGAAGCACTCTCGATTTCTTTGTTGATTCCATCCCAAATAGCATTCATCTTCACTGATGTCTTCTGCATGCACATCCTCTTAAATAGCTTGAACCAGTCCTTGTTCTTGAACTTTGAGTAAAAATTGGCTGCCAAGTGCCTCATGCACCACCTTGTCTCCAGGTCGGGCCAACCCCAGTCAGGGTCCGATGAATTCTTGATTATTTCGAGAGCGCTCAAAAGGCCCATGTTGCGATCTGGTATGATGCAAACATCAGGCCGATCTCTCACGACTTCCATCTTCAAGCAGCTGAGGAACCATAACCAGCTATGTTTGTTTTCACTCTCGACGAGTGCATAGGCAATAGGCAAGAGCTGATTATTTGCGTCAGCTGCGATTGCCACCAACAGTGTACCCTTGTACTTTCAGTGAGAAAGGTACCATCTATTGACAGCACCGGGCGACAATGATGGTATGCCCGTATAGTCTGGGGGAATGCCCAGAATAAACGATCAAGGATTTCTTTGTTTTCCTCCAGAGGGTGTTGACGAGCTCTCCTGACCACTTGAGTCCCCCGGTTAGATGTTGCTATATGATGGAGTAGTCTCGGGGCAAGGTTATATGCCTCCTCATAGGTGCCATACAATCTATGGAAAATCTTCTCTTTCGCCCGCCTTGCCTTACTAAAGCTGACCGGGAAGCCAATCAGATCTTCCGCGGTTTTTGCAGCTTCTTTGTACCAATGGTTATATCTTCTTCCATCGCCACTTGCATGATATGTGATACATATTTTGCAGTGACGTTGCGGTGTTCGTCAAGAGCCCCCAATTGCTCGCAGCTATGGGGTTCTATTTTTGAGATATGCCATGGCTGACATACCTCAGGGCTCACCCGAGCGATAACTCTCCCCCGGCAACCCCCATTCAATTTCACGCATATGACTTTCAGCTGACTATTTCACTCTGTGTTCCCGAGATATGGCCAACGCATACCTCTTGATTGCTTGGTCCGCCGAGTCCTTGTCTGGAAAAGTTTGCCCAACCAGCAGACTCGCCTCCTGATACGTCCAAAACGTATCTACTTTCCCGAACACTTTTGCTATTGTTTTGCCTCTAATTTGTGTATTTTGGATGCAACTAACACGGACTAACGCTGTTTTCAGCAGAACTGCTCTGGTGTCTCGTTTTTGTGCAGAAATCCAACTTTCGGGAAAATCCTCGGAATTTATGCAGAAGGCCCTATTTTCCCAGGAAACTAACGGAGCCAGAAGGACAATTGAGGTGGAGGCCCGAGGGCCCCACACCATAGGGCGGCGCGGCCCCGGGGGCCCGCGCGGCCCTGTGGTGTGGCCCCCTCGGCCGGCCTCCGACGCCCTCCTTCGGACTATTTATCGGCCTCGACCTAAAAACGCACGGGGAGAAGTCGAAGTCGCCAGAAACCCTCCAGAACGCCGCCACATCGCGAAACTCCGTCGCGGGAGCCAGAAGTCTCCGTTCTGGCACTCCGCCGGGACGGGGAATTGGAGGAGATCATCGCCGCCATCACCGCCAACGCCTCTACATCAACCAGCCATGTTTCCCCCATCCATGTGTGAGTAATTCCCCCGCTGTAGGCCGAAGGGGATGGTAGGGATTGGATGAGATTGGTCATGTAATAGCATAAGATTGTTAGGGCATAGTGCCTAGTGTCCGTAATTGGTACTTTGATGATATTGTTGCAACTTGTTATACTTAATGCTTGTCACTAGGGCCCGAGTGCCATGATCTCAGATCTGAACATGTTATTGCTTCATCAAGATATTCATTGTTTATGGTCTTACCTATAAGTTGTATACACATGTCGTTGTCCGGAACCGATGGCCCCGAAGTGACAGAAATCGGGACAACCGGAGGGGATGGTAGCGATGTGAGGATCACATGTGTTCACGGAGTGTTAATGCTTTGCTCCGGTACTCTATTAAAAGGAGTACCTTAATATCCGATAGTTTCCCTTGAGGCCCGGCTGCCACCGGCTGGTAGGACAAAAGATGTTGTGCAAGTTTCTCATTGCGAGCACGCACGACTATATATGGAACACATGCCTATTGATTGCTTTGTACTTGGACACCGTTTTATTATTATCTGCAAATGCCCTGCTATGATTGTTACATGAGTTTCTCTCATCCATGCAACGCCCGTCATCCGTCCCCGTGCCTACGGTATTTTAATCCTGCTGTTTACTAAAATCACTACCGCTGTCTCTTGTTACTCGTCATTGTTATTTCACTACTGCTCTTTGCTATAAAGCTGTTACCTCGATAAACTCTTGCGAGCAAGTCTGTTTCCAGTGCAGCTGAATTGACAACTCCGCTGTTAAGGCTTCCAAGTGTTCTTTGTCTCCCCTTGTGTCGAATCAATAAATTGGGTTTTACTTCCCTCGAAGACTGTTGCGATCCCCTATACTTGTGGGTCATCAAGACTATTTTACGGCGCCGTTGCCGGGAGCATAGCTTTATTTGGAAGTTCACTTGGATTAATATTGTTCGCTGCAAATTCTCCATCATGGGTAAACCTCGCGATACTAAGATCGCCATATTACCATCCACTACAAGAAAAGGTACAATTCTGAATACCTCTGCTGCTCTTGATTCACCATCTCGTGATTGATAAACTTGTTTCACCGCCGCATGCTTCACATGCGGGTACTTCTGCTGAATCTGAAAACTCTCATAATATTGATAATGTTTCTGCTGTGCTTGATGATAGTGGTTCTTTGGGATCCTTTCTAGATGCTACAATTGCTAGGTCTAGACAAATTGAAAATACTGAAACTCCTAATGCTACTACACTGTTAGTTCACCAGAACTTGATTATTTTAGTGATGATCCTGAGGAAGATTATGTGGAGCTTAATGATGATTTTATTGAAAAATGCAATGCTACTACTGATGCAAGAAAAATTAAAAAGTTGCTTGCAGAACATGCTGTTAGATATAAACTATCTCCTGATCCTAAATTTGCCACATCTCCTATAAACATTAGGGATAAAGATTATGATTTTTCTCTTGATCTATCTCATATAGCTATTGTTGAGAAAACACCCTTTTGTGGTACTGAAAAAGAAAGTGCTGTTGAACACATGACTGAGTTATCTACTCTAAGTAGCTTGTTTTCTGATGATGTCAAGATGCGTACTTACTTTGTTGCTAAAATCTTTCCATTCTCATTAAAGGATGACGCTAAAACTTGGTATAATAATTTGCCACCTAATTGTATTAAAAGTCCAAAAGAACTGCTTGATGTTTTCTTCCGCAAATACTTTCCTGCTAGTGCTCAACATATTGCTTTGCAGAGAATCTATAATTTTGACCAGGGAGATGAAGAGAAATTGCCTGAGGCTTGGGCGAGATTTTGCTCTCTTATTAGAGCTCGGCCTGAGCATGATCTGGAAAAGCATGATTTACTTGATATATTTTATAGTGGACTAACCATTGAGTCTAGGGCATACCTGGATAGTTGTGCTGGTTGTGTTTTCAGGAAAAGAACTCCAGATGATGCTGAAGAATTATTGGCTAAAATAAGCCGGAATCATGATGATTGGACTACGCCTGAACCAACTCCAACGCCAATATTGAAGAAGAGGGGTTTAATTAAATTGAATGATGAAGATATGAGGGAAGCCAAGAAGTCTCTCAAGGAGAAAGGTATTAAATCTGAAGATGTGAAGAATCTACCTCCCATAGAAGATATATGTGAGATAATTCCCCCTTCATCCATGATTGAGGTAAACTCCCTTCAACGCTTTACTAGGGAAGATATTCCGTATTCGAAACCTCCTGCACAATGCTTAGATGAGTTTGATAATTATATTGTTAAGCAAGAAAATTTTAATATGAGAGTAGAGAATCATTTAATGGAAAATTCTCGAGCTATTAGTGAATTGCATGATATTGTGGAGAGAACCTCCAATGATGTTAAGATGCTTGTTAAACATTTTCATATGATTCAAACTCAAATTGATCAACTCACTAAAGTGCAAAATGACTTGTTAGGGAATAATTCTAAAGAGAAACATGCTTATGAAGTAACAACTAGAGGTGGTGTCTCTACCCAGGATCCTCTATATCCTGAAGGGCATCCCAAAAGAATTGAACAAGATTCTCAACACATTGAACCTAGTGCTCATTCTAGGAAGAAAAAGAAGAAGAAACATAAAAATGTTGTAGAATCCTCTGAACTTGCTAATGATCCTAATAGTATTTCTATTTCTGATGCTGAAACTGAAAGTGGTAATGAACATGATAAAAATAATGATAAGAATGATACTCCTGATAAAGAAGAGGTTGAAGAAGAACCTGAAAAGCATGCTAAAAATAAAAAGTATACTAAAGAAGACTTTATTGCTGAGAAACATGGTAATGAAAGAGAACCTTGGGTGCAAAAGCAAATGCCTTTTCCTGCTAAGAAACTAAAATCAAAGGAAGAAGAACACTATAATAAATTTTGCGATTGGATGAAACCTTTATTCTTGCAAATCCCTTTGACTGATGCTATTAAATTGCCTCCTTATTCAAAGTATATGAAAGATATTGTTACTAACAAAAGGAAAATCCCCAATGAGGAAATTTCCACTATGCTTGCTAATTACTCTTTCAATGGCAAAATACCAAAGAAGTTGGGCGACCCAGGTATACCTACTATTCCTTGTTCTATCAAGAATAATTATGTTAAAACTGCTCTATGTGACTTGGGAGCCGGTGTTAGTGTTATGCCTTTTTCTCTTTATAAGAGGCTTTACTTAGATAAGTTGATACCTACTGATATATCTTTGCAAATGGCTGATAAATCTACTGCTATTTCTGTTGGTATATGTGAGAATGTTCCTGTTCAAGTTACTACTAACTGCTTGATATTAACTGATTTTGTTGTGTTGGAAATGCCGGAAGATGATAATATGTCTATTATTCTTGGGAGACCTTTTCTTAACACCGCAGGGGCTGTTATTGATTGCAATAAAGGAAAGGTTACTTTCAATGTTGATGATAGGGAGCATACCGTTTATTTTCCCAAGAGGATTGAGAAAGCGTGTGGAGTTAATACTATTTCTAATGTGAGAACTATCAAAGTGGGAACTATTGATTGTCCTATATATGAGCCTAAGGAAGAATATCAAACTCTCGTGATTGGATCCATATCAATACAATTCAAGGTAAAATGATTGATTTGAGGTTTATTTCTTCTTATGCTATGAAAAAGTTATTTGGTGACAAGACTTGATCAACCTTGTTAACGGATACTTTTTATATGCATAGAGGGGGTAAACAACATCTCTTTCTTCCTCCACTTGCTCTAGTTGCTGTAGCACTTTTAATTTGCAAAGTTCTTTAGTTATTCGAAGATTTCAAAATTTTTCCTGGACAGTAATAATAAACTAAATACCTAGAAATGTGCATTTTTCAAAGTTTTCAAAAATTCACAAAAATTATACCGTTGGTCCTATTTTTCGACGAGGCACCTGGGAGCACCAGAGGATGACCTGTGGGGCACCAGAGGGCGCCAAACCACAGGCCGGCGCGGCCTAGGAGGTGGCCGCGCCACCATGTGGTGTGGGCCCCTCCTTGCCCCACTTTGCCATCTCTTTCTCCCAGCACAGTCTCTCTCCCGAAAAAACTCGTACCAAGTTCCTCTCTCTCGCGTTTTTGCTCCAGAGCTCCAGATTTTTCGATCTCTTTGCTCAGCCCAGATTTCCTGCTGAAATTTGGCACATTTGCTCCTTGGTATGTGACTCCTCCACCCATCCAAGTAGAATTTTGTTTGGTTGAGTATATCTTGATTATTTTGCTGCTGTAGGTAACATGTTTAGTGAGCTTGCATGCTTGTTCTAAGTGGTAGAAACTAGTTTTGATGCATGATTAGTACTCTAGCAAGTTCCTATGGTAGTTTCCCTCAATTATATGTCACCAAATCAAATTTTATATCATTTGTTAAAAATTTCAGAGAAGCTATGAAGAAGTTCAACTTTGGAGAGTTGTTCAAGAAAGGGACAACCAGCACCGGGAGGCCTTCTAGGGCCGCCACCCGGATTAGGCGATCTTACAATGAAGACATCCTCGCGCCTAGCTTCGCGCCCGAAGAGGACAACGGGCCTCCTAATGCTTCTACTTTTCCATGCTATGATTTTCTAAGGAATGCAGGGATATTGGAGGATTTCTTAACCCTTGTCAACAGGGCAGGGTTAACCACCTATATGGGAGATGAAAGGGAGCAATACTATATGCTCACCAAGATCTTCGTCGAGAGTTTCCAGTTCAACAACAAACAATACGAGCCGACGGTTGCATTCAGGGTCTATGGTAATACTGTTACTATGCAATTGAAGGATTTTTGTCGTGCATTGGATATTGCCCCTGTAGGTACAGCAAGTAGGATTGATGACAACCCCCGGGACTTGTTGGAGCTCTACCGAGGGATCACCGATGATGATTGTCGCACCATTCAGCGGGGCAAGATAAGGAACATTCAACTCCCCGCCATTAAGTATTTTGCATACTATATTGCTACTAGCATTCTTGGTAGGGAGAACACTAGCAACATTTCTAGTTACCATCTTGCTTTCTTGAATATTGCACTTACTGGTCAGAAATCCTACCACCTGGGTGCTCTTATTGCTCGCCGCCTGACTACCAGGGGGCCTATTTTTGGAGGAACTATCGCACTGCGCGTTTTAACATATCTAAATCTTCCTATTGATCCTAATGATGTGCCATTGGCCCCTAGGAGACTTGATATTGTTGCTATGAAGAGTCATCATTTTGTTACCACTGATTCCACTTTAGATAATATGGTGTATAGAATGTTGTTTTCTGACGGGGATGAGAAAGAAATTCCTCTTCCCCAACTAGGTTTGTTAAGTATTGACAGGCAATCATGGTCGTGCACTAAGGAGGAAGTGGATGAGCATTTGAAGATAAAAGACTTCCACCAGCAACATGACTCCGAGGACGCCGGGGCCTCCTACGACCACACCGTCACATATCCGGGTGCTTCTTCTAGCACATACCCGGAATACGATCCATCTTCGTCATACTACGGAGACACTACTTCGTGGGATCGATGGGATTGAACTCCACTTAGGCCAAAAGCCTAAGCTTGGGGGGAGGCATACCGGCATCACTCATTCTTTGCATATTATGGTTGCTGGATACTTGCACATACTTGTTTTGTTCGTTTGAGTGGTTTTCTAATGAGAGGAAGATGATATTTGGGGAAGTGCTGCCTGAAAACAGATTCTGGAACGTTACCGTAAAAATTCTCAAAAATAGCCAGAGCGTCATTTTGAGCTGCCAATTTTTGTGCAGGTTCCCCAGGTTGTTATCTAACTTTCATTAGTTGAACACTTTTCGATCTGAGCAACGTAAGATTTTTGTAAAAATCGATTTCTATACTGCTGTCAGGTTTTGGCAGATTTCTGCCATCTCGCTTTTCTGTGTTTCTTTTAGTTTGCTATTTCTTGTTTTCGCTTTGTTTCTTTCCCAAAACACAAAAAGACCAAAAATATTTCTGTTATTTCTCTTCACCATTTGTTTGCTTTAGTTTCTTGCATTTGTTTCACTTTATTTGCTATCGCTAGTTTGCTATAAGAAAACCCAAAAAGATTTTGCTTTGTTTGTTTGTTTCCTCTTGTTCTTGTTTCTAATTCGAAAACACCAAAAATATTTGCTGTTCTTCTTTGGTTTGTAAAGTTCTTTATGAGTTCAATGGTCTTCGGTGGCTGGAGCGTGGTTTTCATTTCATATTATCCAAGCTACACAAGTGAAAAGGCAATAATGACGATCTACGACAATCTGATTGTGGTGAGAGGCTGGTATGAACTCTATTTGCTTTCATTTTTGTACATATACTCATCCATGTGAGCATGCTTAGTTGGTTCATGTGAGTTATATGTTATTTGAGAAAGTCTAGTAGTTTATGATCTCTCATGTTTAGCTCCAATTTATTAATATGAGTAGCATGTCATGGATGTTTGCTTGCATTGTTGTATTCATAAGTAAGTATGGCATTGTGGTATCCTCCTCTGAATAATTCATTTATATCGACTTGGCACATGCTCACGCATGCATACGACTGAACAAAAAGTCAATTAAGCCTCGATGATCTATATTGCTTCAGAGTTCTTGTATCACTTTTATGCCTCCGTTAATTTATTTTGCCGCAAGCATGATTATGACGATTCTTGCTCTCTTGATTTGTCGCTCCCTAGTCTATTGCTAGCCTTCACTTGTACTGAGCGGGAACGCTGCTCGTGCTTCCAAACACATGAAAACCAAGTTATTCCAGAGTGTCCACCATAAATACCTATGCATGGCATTTCAAACCATTCCAAATAAATTCTCGTGCGCTACCTTTAAAACCTTCAAAATGCTTCTCAATTTGTGTTTATGTTTCATAGCTCATGAGGAAGTATGTGGTGTTTAGCTTTCAACCTTGTCATTTACTTTTGACGGACTCTCATATGGACTAGTGGCACATCCGCTTATCCAATAATTTTGCAAAAAGAGCTGGCAATGGGATTCCCAGTCCCGAATTAATTAACTCAAATAGACACTCCTCCATGGTTTGTGATTGTTGGACGGCACCCGAAGGATTCGGTTAGCCATGGCTTGTGTAAGCAAAGGTTGGGGGGAGTGTCATCATCATAATAAAACTAAAATAAAAAGGCACTCCTTCATGGTATGAGATTGTTGGCAGGCACCCGAGGATTCGGTTAGCCATGGTTTGTGTAAGAAAGGTTGGAAGGAGTGCCAAATAAATATGCAATACTTCATGGGAGCCGCTCTTGAAAGTCCGGTTGGCGAGGTAGTTGGTGTACCCATTACCATTCGTTGACAACAACAAACACCTCTCAAAATAATTTTACTCCTGATTTATAAAAATGAAAAGCTCTAGCGCATGTTAATCCCTGCTTCCCTCTGCGAAGGGTCAATCTTTTACTTTTATGTTGTGTCTCCATTATTTCTTTGAGCACTATCTTGAGAGCACAACTGTCATTCTTAGTATAATATGCTTGTCTCAAAATATGATTAATTGTGGTATAACTTTGATGCATTTATCTTTTGACAATCACTACTTCTAGTCTTTCTATGAACTCCAGAGGTGCCCGGGCATTTATGTTTTGCCAATCAAATACAGGCAAGCGAGATACCACTTTATCATACTCTCTTATGAACATTGCAATCCTGCTTATATACATGATTCATGATGCTTACTATTAATTGTTGGTACCTCTCCATGATTGACATGGCTGTTAGATGATCTTATTTGCATATGTCTCATTATGAATTGCTTAAGTATTAGCCATAGCATGAGAATATATACATCATATGAGCAAATATGTTCGTGAAAGTTCTTTTATCGCTCAGTTGTTAACTGAATTGCTTGAGGACAAGCAATAAGCTAAGCTTGGGGGGAGTTGATACGTCCAAAACGTATCTACTTTCCCGAACACTTTTGCTATTGTTTTGCCTCTAATTTGTGTATTTTGGATGCAACTAACACGGACTAACGCTGTTTTCAGCAGAACTGCTCTGGTGTCTCGTTTTTGTGCAGAAATCCAACTTTCGGGAAAATCCTCGGAATTTATGCAGAAGACCCTATTTTCCCAGGAAACTAACGGAGCCAGAAGGACAATTGAGGTGGAGGCCCGAGGGCCCCACACCATAGGGCGGCACGGCCCAGGGGTGGCCCGCGCGGCCCTGTGGTGTGGCCCCCTCGGCCGGCCTCCGACGCCCTCCTTCGGACTATTTATCGGCCTCGACCTAAAAACGCACGGGGAGAAGTCGAAGTCGCCAGAAACCCTCCAGAACGCCGCCACATCGCGAAACTCCGTCGCGGGAGCCAGAAGTCTCCGTTCTGGCACTCCGCCGGGACGGGGAATTGGAGGAGATCATCGCCGCCATCACCGCCAATGCCTCTACATCAACCAGCCATGTTTCCCCCATCCATGTGTGAGTAATTCCCCCGCTGTAGGCCGAAGGGGATGGTAGGGATTGGATGAGATTGGTCATGTAATAGCATAAGATTGTTAGGGCATAGTGCCTAGTGTCCGTAATTGGTACTTTGATGATATTGTTGCAACTTGTTATACTTAATGCTTGCCACTAGGGCCCGAGTGCCATGATCTCAGATCTGAACATGTTATTGCTTCATCAAGATATTCATTGTTTATGGTCTTACCTATAAGTTGTATACACATGTCGCTGTCCGGAACCGATGGCCCCGAAGTGACAGAAATCGGGACAACCGGAGGGGATGGTAGCGATGTGAGGATCACATGTGTTCACGGAGTGTTAATGCTTTGCTCCGGTACTCTATTAAAAGGAGTACCTTAATATCCAGTAGTTTCCCTTGAGGCCCGGCTGCCACCGGCTGGTAGGACAAAAGATGTTGTGCAAGTTTCTCATTGCGAGCACGCACGACTATATATGGAACACATGCCTATTGATTGCTTTGTACTTGGACACCGTTTTATTATTATCTGCAAATGCCCTGCTATGATTGTTACATGAGTTTCTCTCATCCATGCAACGCCCGTCATCCGTCCCCGTGCCTACAGTATTTTAATCCTGCTGTTTACTAAAATCACTACTGCTGTCTCTGTTACTCTGCTGCTGTTATTTCACTACTGCTACTGCTATAAAACTGTTACTACTGATAAACTCTTGCGAGCAAGTCTGTTTCCAGGTGCAGCTGAATTGACAACTCCGCTGTTAAGGCTTCCAAGTGTTCTTTGTCTCCCCTTGTGTCGAATCAATAAATTGGGTTTTACTTCCCTCGAAGACTGTTGCGATCCCCTATACTTGTGGGTCATCACCTCCCTTAGGCCTGGAACATAGCGGAATTCATTGTTGATGGTCATTGTTTTTAAGAACTCAGGGTCCATTGGTGCCGCAACCGCTCTCCGGGAAGGTCCGACGCCTTCTTCGTCCGAGGAGGATTCAGACGAAGAAGAATGAGCACCATCGTCCAACGCCTCCGGCAATCCCTCCACACGCTCGCTAATGTCAACGAACGTAGACCAGTATCCTGGCTCGGCAGCAAACTGGGCAACCATCTGCTCTGATGGGCTGGTACTAGGGCATGCAGTCAGTGCCTCATGCTCTGATTGGCCTATCATGGCTGCTGCAGTCAGGGCCAAATGCTCCGATTGAACGATGCTCGGTCCTGTGGAGATAGCCATCTCCTCTTCACCAGCACCGGTACTGCATCTGGCACCATCATCACCAGATATAAATTGAACATACACCATGGGCTCTCCGTACGTAGCAGCACCAGGGCTGCTTGCGAACCTCATGTACCTACCCCAATTTCTATCACTCTTTACCTCCCGCAAACTCCAACGGGCAGGTGTCCCATCATCCCCTCCTACGACGATGAGAGCCTCAGCGACCATCTTCTTCCCACGCATGTCACGCCCAAACTTTTCTCGAGTCGCGGCGCGACACATCGACATCAGAATATTCGTAGCGTACGACGTCTCCATAAACACTAACACAGTTTCCATCGTACCTATCGCACAACCATATTTTTAAAATAATGTTAGATTACAACACTAACATGTGATTAACAATTTTAAATAATCATGACCCAACACCACCTATAATAATTTTAACACCATTCCATAATAATTCTATTAGTCGCCTACCGCTCACTCATTCCATAATAAATTTAACACCAAACATAACACGACACCATATTTTAATATTACAATCAGAGCAGTCTATAATCAAATCCACCTAAAATACACTTCAACATATTTAGTTAGAACATTAATACTTCAGCGTGATATATTTATAATTACAAGTTCATCATTCCTACGTGATATATTTATACGCACATAAAATCATAGTCTATATATTACGCATCTTGCATACATAAAACGTAAATTCTAAACAACACATTCAGTTAGCTATTTATGTTTTCTAATTACATGTTGCATGTCCTAATATATTACTCAATAATAACTATACAGTCGTACTGGTTTTTTTCATCATACCTGTGCATGCAAATTCTGCATGCAACTACATAAAATGCATTAATTAAAGGAAAATGATTCTAAACCCCCGGGGGATCGCGCGACTTGGAACCTCCGGTTTCTCTGAACGCCACGTGCCCCTTCTCTGACCAAAGAAAAATGAATCCAGCCACAAAGGTGGGACCCACCATCTCTTTCTCGTCGTTCCCAACTTTTCCCCGTCCCTATCCTGCTCCGCCTCGATCTCATTCACGCGCAACTGCTGCCTCCCGGCCGCTCGCCGCCGCCTCCCGGCCGCTCGCCGCCGCCTCCCGGCCGCTCGCCGCCGCTCGCCCCTGCCCCAGCCCCGGCCACGGACGAGCTCAGGCCGCATCGCCCAGCCACGCGCCGCCGCGCCCCAGCCACTCCCGCCGTCGTGCCCCAGCGATGCTCCGGTAGCGAAAACAGCAGCCGCCGCAACGCCCTCCGCCGCGCCCCCAAGCTCCATCAGGGCGCTCGCCATCGCTCGCCGCCGTTTGCCGCCTCCCGAGCGGCCGAGACTGCCAAGCCCAACCAGATCGGCGGCCGCATCATCCTCCCGCCGAGGAGATCCTGGCTCCGCAGGTGCACACCTTGTTCGTGACCCCTCCCCGGAAGACTGATCTCCGCCGGAAGCAGAGGACTTCTTCATCCCGTCGGAGACACCGTCTGGTGGTTCACCCGTTGCATGCTCGGCACCAAGTCTGGCACCGCCACCGGCAGGGATGCTGCAAATGCTGGCCAGTTTTGCTACCGACGGTGGTCGAGTCAGCTACCGATGTTATTTGGCATTGCTACCAGCAGCGGTCGGAAATGGTAGATTTTTTTTGCTACAACGGTTCTGCAATGTTGCTAAAAAGGGATAAATATTTTGCTACAAGATTTCCGGCGAGGTCTCCATTAATATCTTCGACGAGGTTTTCGTTGTGCGGATTTTCATTTATGCTACATTAGCACTCTTTTTTTGCTACGTGGTCTCCGGCGAGGTCTCCGGGGAGGTCTCCGGCGGCCCAGCCTTTTTATTTTCTTTTCTGGAACGAACCGTTTTTTGCTTCAGTCATTTGCTGCCGGGGGTGATTTTTTGCTGCCGGAGGTGTTTTTTTGCTACATGCAAATCTAACCGTCAAAATGGTTGATCCGACGGCTAGGGACCCGGGGGCTGGGGAATCAGATCCCCCGGGGGACGCCCAGCAGTTTCCTTAATTAAACTAATTACACTACACAACTAATTATGTTGTAACTATGTAAATAAAATAGATCATGCTTGCTTCTTCAAATCCTTATCTTGATACCACAGATTGAGCAAACAATTAATCAGCCGATAATTCTTGAGCAGCGAGTAGGATACATCAACTACGTGAGGAAATACTAAGTGCCCAAAGAGAAATGAGCATGCTGTGAGAGTGTACAGACAGTAAGACTGCTGAGATGTTGTGAGAGTGCACAGACAGTGAGAGTGCTGAGAGTGAGAGTGCTGAGAGTGAGAGTGAGAGTGCGCGGACAGTGACAACCTTTATATAGAATCAGCTCGGCTCGACGAGTAATTAGCAACAATTTAAACACCGAAAGCAGGCCAATTTGCAACAGTTTGAGCACCACCAAAAGCAGGCCAATTTGCAACAGTGCAGCCTAAAAATCAGTGTCGCACCAAAGTCAGTGCGTAAGATGTTGTCCGGACAGATTCTGCCACCCGTTCGGGCGAGAATGCACCGAGCAGTCGACTGGCCTCCACCGCATGCGCTCAGGCCACATCCCGTCGCGGCCCCGCCACGTACAGCTGCCGCCCCAGCGACCGGCGGCATGGCCCACCACCACTCACAGCAGTCCAACTACGGCACGTTGCCCTGCCACGTAGACATGCCGCCCCTTGCGACGGCGGCATGGCCCACCACAACTGACGGCAGCCAAACGGCGATGCTAGATGGTAACGTGCCGCCACGTCGCCCGACGGCAGGACTCTGCCGCCACTGCGTCCAGCGGCAAGCTCCACGTGTCGTCTGGGGGCTTTGCCGCTACACCCGACGCGGTCTTTTTTGTCAGTTGTATACACAAGTGGTCCTTTTTATCAATGACTTGGGCAGGGTGGTCCTTGCTGTTAAAAATTGTTTTGTGAGCCAAGCATTCCATCTGGTCAATCCGGTTATCGATTGAGCTAAGCAGGTAACTCTATGGCTGTTTCTATTTCCTTCTTATAGTTTCTGTTTAATCAACCTATCATGTATCTAAATTATTTGGAGGTTCAAAATTCAATACAAAATGGTGGAAATTATCGGTGTTTTTTTGGGTTCAATGCCACACTTTATTCCCAACAACTTTTAGTATAACTTTTCTTCTCCAACTCTGAAATCAAGTTTGTTGTTTAAAAGGATTTTGATCCCCAAATAAGTAATGTTCGCACCACAAAATTATGAACATTTGCAATTGCATTATATCTATTATTAAAAAAAGGAGTAGGGTGGAGACCGACTAATGATTTATCCGCTCCGAGGGAGGAGAAGGCCTTAGCGCAGTGGGGTGGGGTGGCGATAGCGGCACACGGCCTTTGCTAGCAGAACTTTAGGTGCACGTGTATTGGGTGGCGTAGCTTAAGGGCACGTGTATTGGATGGCCTAGCTGAATCTTCGGACAGAGGAGGTAGCGGTGATGCATCCAAATACGATGCACACTTTTGTATCTCCCGTTGCAACGCACGAGCATTTATGCTAGTCTATATCTAATCTATCTATACCTAATAATAAAGAAAATAAGGCTTCTTGTTCGTCCGTTTTTTATTACCCCTAATATTTGTTGAAATTACAGCCCCTGCCACCGCTAAGTCAAAACAAAAACTGTTCGTCCGTCGGTTTACTGCCGCCTCCTCCCGTCCTACTACGACCGCCGCTGCGGGGGAAAATCTGTGCCTCTCCCCTTCCTTGGTTCGCCGCCCCCCACACCCTCATCCTCCTCAGGCGAGGCACGAATCCTCAGACCTCTCCTCCTTTGTCCCCTGTCCATATCCTCTCTCGAGGCTCTCTACCATGGCCGCGCGGGATCTGAAGGAGGGATAGGAGAGACAGCTTTGGACGGAAGACGTGGTCGATGCAGTTTCGGCTCGGCGGCTGCGCTTCAGGACGGCGAGGAATTCGCTACCTTACAAATCCACGCCGGGTTGAGAGAGGGACGGACAAAACGAAGTAGAGGAAAAGAGGAGTGGTGGTGGGGTGGACGGCCGCCGATCTGGTGAGGGTGCTGCTTCGGTGCGTCTGCCCTCTCCGGCAGAACGGTGCCGACGCAATTTGTGTCGACTATGCTCTGCTCGAGCAGATAGCGCACCGCTGCTGTTCTGAACTCGATGGACAGGGAGGGGAGATATATGGAGCAGTGCTGGTGCTGATTGTTGAGGCTGGTTGCCGAGAATTGGAGCAGGGAACAGAGATTTGAGAGAGAGCAACGAGAGGTCGATTTTCTCTCTGGTTCGCTGCTGCTAAGTGCTAATTGCTAATTGATTCCTGCTAAATTGCTAATGGTTGCCGCTGTGTGCGTGCTAGCATGCGCTGCCAAATTGAAGCTGCATATTTATTCAGAAAGCAGAAGGAAAGCTATTGCTACATACTTAAAATTACGCGGTATTGTAAGCGATTTTCACGCAAAACATAGTAACAGGGTATTCTGAATAACTGAAGAGATACACCAACTTGTTTGCACATAGCATCGCGTAGAAATAAGTAAATTGAATAACTGAACGGGGTTAAATAATGGAAGAACATATCAACATTTCTGCAAATTGAAGGAATAAGCTCTTAGAGAAAAAGAAGGCCTAGCTTCCTGGTACGGTCGTTTTGGGTAGGGCTCAATCATCACGCAGACCCACAGCACGAGAGACGAGACTCGTAGCAGATGAAGCTAGGGCGTGTTTTCCAGAAAAAAAAAGTGTCTACCTGGGCCAATGAGGTGTAGACAAAAATAAAAGCTTGCAGATTGCTGAGAGCAAATATAAGAATTTTTTTAGTAACAGTTCAAATCTATAATGGTGGCTGGCGTGCTGGCGCCGGGATGACATTGCTGCAGGGGTTTGCAACGAAGCAGCAAGTGGAGGTGCGGAGGCCTATCGGTCACCGGAGATGATTCGGCGACATGACTGAGCCGCAGAGGGTGGCGATGCATGTTGCGGTGGTGCTACAGTGCTCGAACAGACAAACAAGGAGCATCGGGGGATGGGGTGGTCACGTGGACGAACAAATGATACGGTCGTGCAGGGCCAGGTTGGCCGAATCGACGACATGGTACATAGACGACGAATGGAAGAGTGTGGGTTCCATTCCTTAGATAGGGAGACGAGGGACGACACGGTGGAGCTTCATGGCCACCTGGAGGGGATCATGGATGTGTCTAACGGTGGCGATAGGCGGTGGAACTGGTTAGGGTTTCAGAAAGCTAGGGGGACAGCGAGAGGGAGAGAGAGAGAGTGAGGACAGGGTGAGGCGATAGGAGGGGAGAGAGGGATCGGGGTCCTTATTCTCGTGGCTGAACATTGGAAAGTCGTGCATCACAGGCTCACTGCTAAGCAGGTCCCTGTTGAGGAGAGGAAAGAAGATGACGAGACTTGTCACACAAGACCATAACGATAGACCATATCGTGTAGAGCTAAAGCGATACTGAGAATGGGCCCATGGGCAGTGAGCTAGGCCCTTCCTGTCGCTGTAGGTCGCTGCAGCTGCAGTCCAGAGCGATTTCTACTTATTGCTGCAGCTCATACTGACAGGTGTAATGTTTTTGAAAATAAAATTTTGGTTCAATATTTCTAAAAAGTTTAATTAGGAAGTATTTTTTTTAGAAAAGCCTCAAATAAATTTATATTCAATTAAAATAAACCGTAGCAACGCACGGGCAAATTTCCTAGTACCTAATAATAAAAGCAAAAGAGTTTCCTTGGTTTGGTCCGTTGATCCCTTGGTTTGCTCCTTCGTCTGTCGTATGACGCCCCTCCCGTCGCTCCCGATCCGTTTGTGCTCGTGAAGGAATCCGATTGATCCGGAAAAGAAGGAAATCCCAATCTGTAACGGATGTGTATCGATCTAAAAGGGAACCCATGGGTGTTATAAAAGGAAAGAGATCCTACGAGTACCAACAAATAGCTATTCAGGACGTGTTCGTATTGGTATATAAAGATCATCGATCGCAATACATATATATGTACCAAAGGCTATATCTATGTGTCCCAATCTTTGATTGCTTTCTCCCGGCCAAGGCCCAGAATTTCTAATTCCTGCCCCAACTCAACAATGACTCAATGAGTTCTTGCTCTGCCTACTTAAGATCAACATGGCACCGCTCCAGATTGAAACCGGATCTTGCGGTTTACATCTCGGAGCATGTCGATCGGCTTAATCGTGTACCCTAAGCACTATCGATTAATCGATCGAGATTATTACTTAGAGTTTTGACGGAGATCAGGACAGAGGGCTAGCGCAGGGAATGCGGCTACACCCACATCCCGATCGACATCCTGGACGATGGCGAATGTATATACAAAACGACCAGTGCGTCGAGACTCAGCTGGTGGACGACGAGGAGGTGAAGCCCATCACCATGCGACTCGCGGAAATCGTCGAGATTGGCCGACTGATGACCCACAAGTATAGGGGGTGTATCGTAGTATCTTCGATAAGTAAGAATGTCGATCCCAACGAGGAGCAGAAGGTGTTGACAAGCAGTTTCGATGAAGGATTCACTGTAAATGCTCACAGACAAGTATTCAGGGGGTTTTGATGTAACAGTTGAATAAAGTACGAGTAAGTAAAGTGCGAGAGTAATAATTGCAGCGAGTGGCCCAATCCTTTTTAGCACAAAGGACAAGCCGGTTTGTTTACTTATAATGACCAAACGTTCTCGAGGACACACGGGATTTTAGTCTAGTGCTTTCGCTACATACGGCTAAATAATCTTCATTGTTATGATAAGTGTTGTGTGGGTGAACCTATGCTAATGTACCGCCCTTCCTAGGACTAATACATACTTGTGATTATACCCCTTGCAAGCATCCGCAACTACAAGAAAGTAATTAAGAATAAATCTAACCACAGCCTTAAACTCTGAGATCCTGCGATCCCTCCTGCATCGATATACCAACGGGGGTTTAGGTTTCTGTCACTCCGGCAACCCCGCAATTAGCAAACGAATACAAGATGCATTCCCCTAGGCCCATAAATGGTGAAGTGTCATGTAGTCGACGTTCACATGACACCACTAGAAGAATAACACCACAACTTAAATATCACACCATTGAATATTACTCAACCATAGTACACTACTAGCATTTAGACTTCACCCATGTCCTCAAGAACTAAACGAACTACTCACGAGACATCATACGGAACATGATCAGAGGTGATATGATGATGAATAACAATCTGAACATAAATTTGGTTCAATGGTTTCACTCAATAGCATCAACAACAAGTAGAGATCGATACCGGGAGAGTTTCCCCTATCAAACAATCAAGATCAAACCCAAATTGCTACGGCGGTGACGGTGTCCAGCGGTGATGACGGCGGTGATGATGGTGAAGATGATGATGATGGTGATGGCGATGATGTCCAGCTCGATGACGGTGACGATGGCGTCGATTTCCCCCTCCCGGAGGGAATTTCCCCGGCGGATTCCTGCCCGCCGGAGAGCTCTTTTCTCTCTGGTGTTCTCCGCCCCGCAGAGGCGGCTGTAACTCTTCGCGAGGTACCCCCTGTGGCTTAGGTTTTCGGGACGAAGGATTTCGCGAAGAAAAGGAGGCGAAAGGGGTCGTGGGCCCCCCAGACCACATGGCGGCGCGGCCAGGGCATGGGCCGCGCCGCCCTAGGGTGTGGGCCCACCCTGGGTCCTCCTGGCCCTTCCTTCTGGCTTCCTCCGACATCTTGAAAAATAGGATTTTTGGTATAATTTCCTCCCACAGTTGATCTTCCGAAATATTGCGTTCTGACGGTGCTTTTTCCAGCAGAATCCTGGCTCCGGTGCTTGATCCTCCAATAATGATGAAACATGCAAAATAGATGAAATAACATAAGTATTGTGTCCCAATATGAAATATATCAATGAATAACAGCAAATTATGATATAAAATAGTGATGCAAATTGGACGTATCAACTCCCCCCAAGCTTAGACTTCGCTTGTCCCCAAGCGAAACTGAACTCGATAGACAGGACCACATGTTTATGGAGTGAAGAGTCGATAAATAAAATACGGACAAGAAGCATCATATTCATTCACACAAGACATTATAGTAAACAACCTCTTATAACTCAACTTGAAACAAGTATAAGGTAATCACAAGTAAAGGTGCATAAGAAATCATAATTGGTGATGGCAAACTTCGTTCTTGGTCAGAGAACAATTAACAGATTATATTTATCTCATTGAGCAACGCTCTCATGTTAAAGTTTATAAGGCACAACTTGCATACTCAATCATAATGGTCTTCTCATGATCATTGATAACTTGCAAAGCTATATTCATTCAGATAAAACTTGTACTAAACAAGGAAGAATAAAAGACATGATGTAGCAAATCACAATATAATGGTTTGATCACAACTACTCAAATGCTTGCTTGAGATGGAGGGAAATAGGTTTACTGACTCAACATAAAGTAAAAGACAGGCCCTTCGCAGAGGGAAGCAGGGATTAAATCATGTGCTAGAGCTTTTTCAGTTTTGCAATCATATAAAGAGAATAAAAGTAACATTTTGAGAGGTGTTTGTTGTTGTCAACGACTGGTAGCGGGTACTCTAACCCCCTTGCCAGACAACCTCCTAAGAGCGGATCCCATATTATTTTCATTTTGTGTGGCACTCCTTCCAACCTTTCTTTCACAAACCATGGCTAACCGAATCCTCGGGTGCCTGCCAACAATCTCATACCATGAAGGAGTGCCTTTTTATTTTAGCTTTATGATGATGATGATGACACTCCCCCCAACCTTTGCTTACACAAGCCATGGCTAACCGAATCCTTCGGGTGCCGTCCATCAATCACATACCATGGAGGAGTGTCTATTTAGTTTAATTAATTTGGGACTGGGAATCCCATTGCCAGCTCTTTTTGCAAAATTATTGGATAAGCGGATGAAGCCACTAGTCCATTGGTGGAAGTTGCCCAACAAGATTGAAAGATAAAACACCGCATACTTCCTCATGAGCTATGAAACATTGACACAAATAAGAGATACTAAGTTTTGAATTGTTTAAAGGTAGCACATGAAGTATTTGCTTGGAATGGCAGAAAATACCATGTAGTAGGTAGGTATGGTGGACACAAATGACATAGGTTTGGGTTAAGGTTTGGATGCACGAGAAGTATTCCCTCTCAGTACAGGTCTTTGGCTAGCAAGGTTAATTAGCAAGCATAAGAGTCGAGGGAAACAAAAAAATATACATATGATAGAAACAATCATGCATCTTCCTTGTAAGCAGAAACAATCTTAACTTCAGAATAGTAAGCTATAAGCTAACAAGAAAGACAATGAAACATCTACATGTATTTCTCTTTCCTACTTAAACCTCAAAGTGTTGTTGCTATTGACCAATGCTAAGTTTGCCAAAACCAAATAGATTTATTCAATGCTCCCAAAGTGATACCAATACTAACAACAAGGTAAATCATATAATAGAGATTGCAAACTAAAATAAGATGTGCAATATGTAAATGATAAGACTTCTCATTAATATTCCATAACGATAACTCACACCAAGGGATACATAGATAACCAACTAAAGAGAGATACTTCCAACTGCAACCCATCTTATATGATAACTTCCCTACTCATGATATGACACTACTTGACAAATAAAAGTAAAAGGTAGTGATAATGTGATACCGCGGCACTCCCCCAAGCTTGGAACAAACCAAGGGGATGCCAATACCGATGATGAATTACTCCTGCGGAGATGGTGGTGATGAACTCCTCCCGCGCTTCCTAATAAGCTCCTTCATCTTCAGTTTCTCAGCTTGACAATTCTGCACTAAGATTCGGAGAGATTCATTGTTATCTGAAGTTGGCGACGACGACCTTGTGATGCGAATCGAGTGGTATTCCAGCATTCTTCGAAGACGGCAATTCTCCTCTTGGAGTATCTCCACTTCTCTTCTTAGAGCCCGATATTGATCACAAAACTCATCGGTAGTCCGTAGAACTTCTTCCAACATGGGGAAGGAGTCGAGGCTAAGAGCGGGTGGTAAAGGTCCCTGCAGGTTATGAGAAAAAGAACGTCGAGTGTCAACAGATCCCACCAAGATGTGCTTGCTCCCTCCGGCTTGCTGCTCTTGTCTTGATGGCACCTCCTTCACTTCTTCCTCCGAAAGCCCCTTGCCCTTGTTGTTGGAGGCCATGGTGCTTCTAAACTGAAAATAGATCCTGGCAGAAACAACTCGAAACAAAACACGTCGAGAACACGATATACGGACCTCCAGGGGTCCGGGGGATTATATAGCAAAATTTTTCACGACAAACGGAAAGTACCAGATCGAACCAGAGTCGGAAAGGGGCAACGGGGCGGCCAAACCATAGGTCGGCGCGGGCCCAGGCTTGGCCGCGCCGGCCTATGGTGCCACGCCCTCGTGCGTCCTTTCCACTCCGTTTCGAACTCGTAATTTTTCATATTTTCCAAAAATAGCGAAAATATTGTTCGGAAAGTAAATTGCGTACTTTTCATTACCAGTACTGTTACCTATTCAAAGTCGAGTTCTGGCGGACTATCAATTTGCCCTTTGATGTAAGCTTCCGGTGTTTCCACTTGAATAATATCAACATCAACATTATAAGAATCACCTGAGATATAATGCTTGAGTCTTTGTCCATTCACCACTTGCGTAGCATTGCCTTGGAGAGAGCTAATTTTGATTGCTCCTGAACGATACACCTCCTCGACAACATACGGTCCTTCCCATTTCGAGAGTAATTTCCCTGCAAAGAATCTGAGACGAGACCGATACAATAGGACTTTATCCCCAATATTAAATTCTCTTTTGATAATCCTCCTATCATGCCATTTTTTAACTTTCTCTTTAAAGAGTTTAGCATTTTCATAAGCTTCACTTCTCCATTCATCTAGAGAACTCAATTGCAACAACCTCTTATCACCGGCAAGTTTAGGATCTTTATTTAATTCTCTAACAGCCCAATAAGCTTTGTGCTCTAGTTCTAAAGGTAAATGACAAGCTTTCCCATAAACCATTTTATAAGGTGACATTCCCATGGGATTTTTATAAGCAGTTCTATAAGCCCATAATGCATCCTTCAATTTACTAGCCCAATTCTTTCTTGTTTTATTAACGGTCTTTCCCAAAATAGATTTAATCTCTCTATTTGATAATTCTACTTGACCACTAGTTTGAGGATGATAAGCGGAAGCAATTCTATGATTAATACCATACTTAGCAAGAGTTTTTCTAAAATCTCCATGAATAAAATGAGAACCTCCATCAGTCATAATATATCTAGGTACTCCAAATTTAGGAAAAATAATATCTAAAAGCATTCTTAAAGAGGTCTCACCATCAGCACTTTTTGTAGGTATAGCTTCCACCCATTTAGTAACATAATCAACAGCAACAAGTATGTGAGTGTTACCTTCCGAGGACGGAAAAGGTCCCATGAAGTCAAATCCCCAACAATCAAACGGTTCAATAACAAGAGTATAATTCATAGGCATTTCATTGCGTCTGGAGATATTACCAACCCTTTGGCATTCATCACAAGATAAAATAAACTTTCTCGCATCTTTGAAGAGAGTTGGCCAATAAAAACCTGATTGTAGAACCTTTTGCGCGGTTCTTTCTCCGGCGTGATGTCCTCCATAAGCACTACCATGACATTTACTCAATATTTCCTGTTGTTCATATTCGGGAACATATCTTCGCATAATACCATCCACTCCTTCTTTATATAAGTGTGGGTCATCCCAGAAATAATGCCTCAAATCATAAAAGAATTTCCTCCTTTGCTGAGCTGAAAAGGTTGGAGGCAAGTACTTGGAAACAATAAAGTTAGCATAATCAGCATACCAAGGACTGTCTCGCGAGCTCACCTTTATTACAGCCAATTGTTCATTTGGAAAACTATCATTAACAGGAACAGGATCATAAGCAATATTTTCCAATCTAGACAAATTATCAGTAACAGGATTATCAGCACCTTTCCTATCTACAATATGTAAATCAAATTCTTGCAAAAGAAGTACCCATCTAATAAGCCTTGGCTTAGCATCTTTCTTTGCCATTAGGTATCTAATTGCAGCATGATCAGTATGAATAGTAACTTTTGAATCAACAATATAAGATCTAAATTTATCACAAGCAAAAACTACAGCTAATAATTCTTTTTCAGTCGTAGCATAATTTCTTTGAGCAGCATCAAGAGTTTTACTAGCATAATGAATAACATTCAGTTTTTTATCTACTCGCTGTCCAAGAACAGCGCCTACAGCAAAATCACTAGCATCACACATAATCTCAAAGGGTAAGTTCCAATCAGGAGGTTCAACTATAGGAGCAGTTGTTAAGGCTTTCTTAAGAGTTTCAAAAGCTTCCTTACAATCATCATCAAAAACAAATGGTACATCTTTTTGAAGAAGATTAGTAAGAGGCTTTGAAATCTTGGAGAAATCTTTAATAAATCTCCTATAAAACCCAGCATGACCAAGAACACTACGAATACCTTTAACATCCCTCGGATAGGGCATCTTCTCAATTGCTTCAACTTTAGCTCTATCAACTTCAATACCTCTCTCAGAAATTTTATGTCCCAATACAATTCCTTCATTAACCATAAAGTGGCATTTCTCCCAATTAAGAACAAGGTTAGTTTCTTCACATCTATGCAAAACTTTATCAAGGTTTCGCAAACAACTATCAAAAGAATTCCCATAGACGGAAAAATCATCCATGAATACCTCTACAATACTTTCACAAAAACCATGAAAAATAGCAGACATGCATCTTTGAAAAGTAGCAGGAGCATTACATAAACCAAAAGGCATGCGTCTATAAGCATAAGTTCCATAGGGACAGGACGAGAGTGGATTTAGTGACCGGGTGTATACGTGAGCACGCGGTCTTTACCGTTGGATCTCCTTTAAGATACTAGCCTCACAAACGGAGCCAAAACGGCGTCAAACCTCCTTTTTCTAATCCCCCTCTATTCTTCTTCCTTTCCCCACAAGCGAAACAGTGCCCTCGCCTTCCACATCCCCTAGATCGAATCAGTGTCCCCCGTCTACGATGTGGACGCTGCCAGGCTCCTCGCCTCCTTCAAGGTCTTTGACGGCGTGCGCGTTCACGACATCCAGCCCCGCGGCTCGCCCCCCGCCGACGAGCTCGCTGTCGCCGTGTTCGGCGAGAGGAGGGCGAAGCTTCTCAGGCTCCGCGTCGACGCGGGCGATGACGGCGGGGCAGTAGGCGTGCGGTTGGAGCTGGAGCATAGGCTCCCGGGGTTCGATCACTGGGTGCTCGACGCCTGCTTCCTGGAGGTATAATATAATGAGAGCTTGGCCCTCCCATCTACTAGTAGTCCTTGCTTTCACGCTGCAAAGCTTCATTGTCCATTGCCACTAATGGTGGCTCCTTCGCGAGTTGCAGGTGGATGGGCTGCTCGCGATTGGTCTCAGTGACAATTCGGTGGTATTGTGGGATTTGACGGAGCATGTGTTTGTTACCCGAGTGAATTCCCCAGGTTGTCCTCAAAATATCCAAATTCCATCCTCCGCGCCGAAACTAGTATTGATAATTTGCTCTGATGCACTTCCTTGATGCAGAGAAGTAGCGTGCCTTGCAGCACGAATCGGAAGGGGCGAATCGGAATAAGGAGGAGGTCCCTGGACAGCTCGAGCTGCTCGCCTCCGGGTCGTAGGGCGCTCAAGTAGCGTGCACCGTCCCTGCTCTTACACCGGTCTACAGCAGCTAGGCGATGGCGCGCGGCTCTCTCACCATCTAGCCGCCGGCCGCCCCTTGCTCGGGCGATGTAGCCGCCGCATCCTCATCGCCCTACTTCGCGCCGCCACCTCGCACCGGCCGGCGCGGCCCCGCCTCGAGCCCTCCGCGTGCGCGCCGTGGTTGGAAGGGGTTGCCTGTCCGTGGCTTCCTCCGGCGCCGGCGCGGGAGCGACGGTCAGGGGCGCCGTCCTCGTGGACCGCGGTGCTGCTAAAGGCTCCTGGAGCTGCACACACACGCGGCGATGGTTCTGGAGCTCGATTTGGACGTGCCCGCCGCTCTTCGGCGCGTCCGTCGCGAACTCCGATTGTTGTATCCGATTTTTTTCTTCCCAAAGTGGATGGATACGATGCAGAGAGGATAAGCATTGGGTTGGGACGGGATCCAATTTTTTTTCTTTCCAAAGTCGCTTCTGCTTGGATTTCCACTGGGACTACGATGCGTGCGAGGGAGAGGCCGCCGGCGACGAGTGCGAGGGAGAGGCCACCGGCGGTAGGAAAGGAACATTAGCTAGGCGATGGGAGAGATGGAGCGGGGGGAGAGATTTATTTAGGACCACACGACTCGTTCCTACCTCATCATCAACAAACGGCAGAACACACGGACGTTAGACACGTGTCGGGTAAAGACCGCGTGCTCACGTATACACCCGGTCACCAGGCTTCTTTTGGGGACAGGTAAAGGTGGTTTTCTCTTGATCTTTAGCTTTAACAGCAATTTGTGAAAATCCAGAATAACCATCAAGAAAGCAAAAATGAGTATTTTTAGACAATCTTTCTAGCATTTGATCAATAAATGGTAAAGGGTAATGATCTTTTTTAGTAACTTTATTAACTTTTCGAAAATCAATGCACATTCTATACCCTACAACTACTCTTTGAGGGATGAGCTCATCATTATCATTAGGCACAACAGTCATACCTCCTTTCTTGGGAACGCAGTGCACAGGACTAACCCATCTACTATCAGCAATAGGATATATAATACCAGCTTCAAGAAGTCGTAATACCTCATTCCTTACCACTTCCTTCATCTTCGGAATTAGACGACGCTGATGTTCAACAACAGGCTTTGCATCATCTTCCATATTAATAGCATGTTGGCAAATAGAAGGAGAAATCCCTTTCAAATCATCAAGAGTGTAGCCAATAGCTCCTCGGTGCTTCTTCAATATTTCCAATAACCTTTCTTCCTCAATCCCTGAAAGCTTAGAACTAATAATAACAGGATATATTTTCTTATCATCGATATGAGCATATTTAAGATTATCAGGCAAAGGCTTTAAATCAAAAACAGGATCTTCCTTTGGTGGCGGTGTTGTACCCAAATCTTCCACCGGTAAATCATGCTTGAGAATAGGTTGGCGAAGAAAAATTTCCTCAAGCTCATCTCTTTCTTTCCTAAAAACTTCACTCTCGCTATCCTCCAAATGTTGCTGCAAAGGATTGTTAGGAACAAGAACGATAGATGCACACTGTTCCATTTTAAAATCATTACTAGGCAAATCAGCTTTATAAGGAGTTTTAGTAAATTTAGAGAAGTTAAACTCATAAGATTCACCAGCAAATTTAGTCAAAATTTTCTCTTTCTTGCAATCTATAATAGCTCCACAAGTATTTAGAAAAGGTCTACCAAAAATAATAGGACAATAATCACTAGCGAACCAAGTACCAAAAAGTCAGCAGGATATTTAATCTTACCGCATAAAACTTCCACATCTCGAACAATACCAATTGGAGAAATAGTTTCTCTATTAGCCAGCTGAATAACCACATCAATATCTTCAAGTTCACAAGAATCAATTTCGTGCATAATCTCCGTGTAAAGCTCATAAGGAATAGCACTAACACTTGCACCAATATCACATAATCCATAATAGCAATGATCACCAATTCTAACAGATAGCATAGGAACACTAGCTTGTTTGGGTTTATTAGGATGTGAAACAATATTAGAAGCATCTTCACAGAAAATAATATGACCATCCTCCACATTTTCAGTCACAAGATCTTTAATTATTGCAACAGCAGGTTCAACTTTTATTTGTTCTTCAGGTTCTACAGGTTTCTTTTCACTTTTATGAACCGCACTATTTATAACAGAGTACTCCTTCATTTTAGCAGGGAAAGGAGTTTTTTCAATATAAGCTTCAGGAATAACATGATCAGCAGTTTCAACTACAGCGCATTTATTAATAGATGAATCAATTTTATCTTTATACGGTTCATGATACTTATCAAAATTCTTCTTTGGCAATTCATAATGAGATGCAAAAGCTTTATAAAGATTTGCAGCAACTTGAGAATCAAGACCATATATAGCACTCATATTACGAAATTTATCAAATTATCCATAAAAGCTTCAATGCATTTATAATCATAAATTATACCTGATTCTCTATCCTTGTCGTTCTCCCATCCTTGGTATTTTCTTGGATTCGATCAAGAAGGTCCCTTTTAAACTCTTCTTTGTTGCGTGTAAATGATCCAGGAACAAGAAGTATCCAGCAAGGTCTTGTCTTGAAAAGAAAGTCTTGCATAGAAATTATCAATAATAACATTACCAGGAAGCTCATGAATGGGGCATTTGAGCATTAAAGACTTCAATCTCCCCCAAGCTTGGGCAATACTCTCTCCATCATGAGGCCAAAAATTATATATGCGATTCCGATCCTTGTGAATTTCACTTGGAGGATAGAACTTAGAATAAAACCGGGGCACAATATCATTCCATTCAAGAGAATCCCCATTATCCAGTAATTTATACCAATGCGCCGCTTTACCAGACAGCGATAAAGAGAATAGTTTCTTCCTCACTTCATCCATAGCAATACCTGCACATTTGAATAACCCGCATAATTCATGCAAAAACAGTAAATGATCACCGGGATGGACAGTTCCATCCCCTTCATAGCGGTTATCCATAACACGTTCAATAATTTTCATAGGTATTTTATATGGTATCACTTCCTCACCTGGCGCCTCATCCACTACCGTTGCAGTAGTAGTAGATTTCCCAAATAGAAATTGAAGAGAAGATCTCTCCATAATGACTTATGGCAGCGGCGAGAAATAAAATCAGCACAACTGTGAAAGGTTTTCCTTACCAATTCCACTTACCAATAGCGCTTCACTCCCCGGCAACGGCGCCAGAAAATAGTCTTGATGACCCACAAGTATAGGGGGTGTATCGTAGTATCTTCGATAAGTAAGAATGTCGATCCCAATGAGGAGCAGAAGGTGTTGACAAGCAGTTTTGATGAAGGATTCACTGTAAATGCTCACAGACAAGTATTCAGGGGGTTTTGATGTAACAGTTGAATAAAGTACGAGTAAGTAAAGTGCGAGAGTAATAATTGCAGCGAGTGGCTCAATCCTTTTTAGCACAAAGGACAAGCCGGTTTGTTTACTTATAATGACCAAACGTTCTCGAGGACACACGGGATTTTAGTCTAGTGCTTTCGCTACATACGGCTAAATAATCTTCATTGTTATGATAAGTGTTGTGTGGGTGAACCTATGCTAATGTACCGCCCTTCCTAGGACTAATACATACTTGTGATTATACCCCTTGCAAGCATCCGCAACTACAAGAAAGTAATTAAGAATAAATCTAACCACAGCCTTAAACTCTGAGATCCTGCGATCCCTCCTGCATCGATATACCAACGGGGGTTTAGGTTTCTGTCACTCCGGCAACCCCGCAATTAGCAAACGAATACAAGATGCATTCCCCTAGGCCCATAAATGGTGAAGTGTCATGTAGTCGACGTTCACATGACACCACTAGAAGAATAACACCACAACTTAAATATCACACCATTGAATATTACTCAACCATAGTTCACTACTAGCATTTAGACTTCACCCATGTCCTCAAGAACTAAACGAACTACTCACTAGACATCATACGGAACATGATCAGAGGTGATATGATGATGAATAACAATCTGAACATAAATTTGGTTCAATGGTTTCACTCAATAGCATCAACAACAAGTAGAGATCGATACCGGGAGAGTTTCCCCTATCAAACAATCAAGATCAAACCCAAATTGCTACGGCGGTGACGGTGTCCAGCGGTGATGACGGCGGTGATGATGGTGAAGATGATGATGATGGTGATGGCGATGATGTCCAGCTCGATGACGGTGACGATGGCGTCGATTTCCCCCTCCCGGAGGGAATTTCCCCGGCGGATTCCTGCCCGCCGGAGAGCTCTTTTCTCTCTGGTGTTCTCCGCCCCGCAGAGGCGGCTGTAACTCTTCGCGAGGTACCCCCTGTGGCTTAGGTTTTCGGGACGAAGGATTTCGCGAAGAAAAGGAGGCGAAAGGGGTCGTGGGCCCCCCAGACCACATGGCGGCGCGGCCAGGGCATGGGCCGCGCCGCCCTAGGGTGTGGGCCCACCCTGGTCCTCCTGGCCCTTCCTTCTGGCTTCCTCCGTCATCTTGAAAAATAGGATTTTTGGTATAATTTCCTCCCACAATTGATCTTCCGAAATATTGCGTTCTGACGGTGCTTTTTCCAGCAGAATCCTGGCTCCGGTGCTTGATCCTCCAATAATGATGAAACATGCAAAATAGATGAAATAACATAAGTATTGTGTCCCAATATGAAATATATCAATGAATAACAGCAAATTATGATATAAAATAGTGATGCAAATTGGACGTATCACCGACTCGCAGGTTTGGACCGTCGATGGCCTGGCGGCCACTCGGAGAAGAAACCCAGCTGCCACAAGAAGAGCATCACATCCTAGAACACCATCACTGCTGTGACAGTAGCCATCGAATGTTCATAAGCCGATGATCCCTGGCCATAGGCAGCATGCACGCCTCGGTGCACACCCGCCCACTGCGACAACCATCGATCATGGTGTGCCTGTGAGGCTGGCCGCATCACCTGCAGTGGCGCGAGGCTGGCATCGGGTGTTCAGACAGGACATGTCGCTGCTTCAGGGGTAGTGTTTTCTTAGGCTATCAATCTCTTAGAGCAAGTACAATAGATCCTACTCAGCAGGCTATAAGTTTGTCCACATTAGCAAAATCTTAGCTGGAAGAGAGAGAAACGAGGAGAGAGAAGAGAGCGGACGCTTCAGCAGTCGCCGAGCTACAGCGCGAAAAAAGAGAAGCTACCGCTTGCATGCAGCCTGACACGGGCTATAGAGCTGGCTGTACCAGGCCGCCTGGGTCTTGCATGCAACGACCGGCATGCGGTGCATTAATTAATTAAATAATCGGTAGAGCCAACCTAATAGCTAGTTCTATTGTACTGATGTATATTTGTGTTTGCTCTAAGTGACATGGCATGTGTATATAGCCAGCAGTGGGCTTTATTATTGTTCTTGCTCTTCCGTGCAGGTTCAGAATCAAGAAGGCGTAGCATATTTATGACATACTTGCTGATTCAGATGCATGCGGATATTTTCAAGCAGGTCTGTATAGGTCAGGTGAGTAGGTTATGCATGCAGCCAACAACTGGTCCAAGCACATGGGGGTACATGTCCCTGGGCTCATATGGTTAATAATATTCGCCCAAAATAGAATACACACTGGTTGTTCCAATTGACATGCAAATGTTAATGTCTCACTCTTGGAGGATGTTCCAAGAATTCAGGATGGATTCAGAGAACCGTGAGAATGTTAGTTCTCAAGAGAAGTAAAGAAAAAACATTCAGCTACTGTAAGAATTTGAGGATGTTCATCGATGCCAATGCGGTCTGCTAGCTAGCTATAGCTACTGCTTGAAGAACATATAGCTAACCCAAGGTGAGAACAGCAAAACGAAATTTAATTTCTATATAGTGAATTTTGTACCTTTGATGCTCACAACTTTTCATACTCAAGTTTACCTGCTAAAATTCAGTTATATTCAGCATCTTGGTATTGCATAGTTTGGCAATGATATTATCTTCATAATACCCTTGGATAAGTTTCATCTAAGGAGCTCTCTCATAAAATAACTTGAGGAAGCTGATGTAAGGGTACCTACACGATGAATACCAACGGAGTAGAAAGTGGTGGCACGCATGTCCACGAAGCACGCTGTGAACTTTTTTTTAACTGCTGGGTTTTGCGTCATGATGATAATTTATTTTGTGTGCCATTAGAATTTTTTTTCTCCCAGTTGCAACACACAAGAATATTTCGTATATATACCTATAATAATAATCCATATTAATAAATATATCAGACGATTGTGAGAAAAGGAAAAAGTGTCACCACGGATGATTTGTAGGAGCGATTGATTTTTTTTCTCCCGGTGCAACGCACGGACATTTTTGCTAGTAATAATAAAAACATGTTTCCGTCGTTTGGTTCGATTTGGTACGTCACACAATCTTAATCGTCCGCTCATTTAATCGGCTCTGTCCGTCAAAAAATCGTCCACGCGATCCCACCGAGCGCACCCTCGTCCGCTATTTCCTTCTCCCGATCGGTAAACAGTCTCGGTGAGGGATTTGATCACGTCTGGTTTCACGTACGCAGGTGATAGCGTGTCCGGTAAACATAAACGTAGGCTACCGTGGTCCTGCAGAAACAATACGACACAAGTTGGTTTCATCTCCACGACCGAGAAGCCTAGAACTCTCCATGAGCGAATTCCATCCACAACAAACAAAAAATTCATAGGTCATGTTATGATGTCAAGCCTTTGTCCGTCTCGTGGATGTCTTCGTGCCGCCGCGAGATGTCGGTGACATAGCAAACCAGTGATGGGTGGCCGTTACCGGCACCACGCTGGACCAAGACTGGAGGCGGCAAGCCACCACGGGAACGACCTGAGTCGCGCGATGATGCCCTTTGCAACGCCGTGATCTTGGCATCAGGCAGCCTCCAACTACGGCAAAAAATTGACGCATCAAGCCAGCTCTTCCCTCTCCTTCTCAATTGGCCACTTTGGCGGATCGTCCTGATGTTGGCCTTCGGCTGATCGGCTCCGACGCGCCAAAACTGAGGCTTCTCCTGTCAAGAATTATTAATTCGTCAAAAACAATTGGAAATATATGTGAGCAGTATGGAGGAGGAGGCAAGCAGCAAGCTGATGTGTGGATTCGTCTTGCCTTGGCTGATGGTGCCACCGGGAAGCTCACACACATGGGGGACTTGAGCAGTGCGACGACGCGGGCGCTGACACCGATTGCCGGTGGGCTCCTTCTTTCAAGTCCCGCTGCCGCTGATGCCAAGAGCGACCACCGTGAGCTAGCTAGAGGCAGGCGCGTGGCCGGCGGCGATGGTCACTACTCACTAGCGGCGCGGTAGTGTTGGAGGCTTCGTCAGTGACGGTGGATTTGACTTCGATCCGAGACCCACGGGAGACATACGAAATTTTATCATCTCTATATATTTTCATTGGACGCATCTAGCGGGCGACCGCTTGCTTGTTGGTGCATCCGAGCGGACGACAAAAAAAGAACACTTTTCCTAATAAACAGCTGTCTGTTTTGTAATTGGTGCACAGTCACATCTTTCACCGTCCGATCTCTTTCACGAATCTCTGCGCCGTAAGCCTCTCTTTCTTTCATTTTCTCTTTGGCGTGGCCGTCCCGTGTGGGCTGAGTCAACGAAGCAGCCTTTGAGTTCTTTTTTTTTCGAACTTCATTTCCTTCGTCTTTCTCGTTTCTCTCGGGAGAGGAGGTGGAAGCCATGGCGGAGAGGCCTGCGGCGACGCCGTATCCTGCTTGGCCGGTGTCGGAGGCAGAGGGGATTCGCGAGCTGGGAAGACCGACGACGGGCAGAGCGCTGATCTCCCAGCAGCCGGAGCGAGAGCCGCGACTCGCATTCCCCCTCGAAGTACGATGAATAGATCGCCGATTCGCGACCGTCAAAAGCATGTGCGCCGACGGGTTATGGGTATGCATCGGACCTTCTTCCTCTGTTGGTTGAGTTATCTGATTTCGTTCTATTATCTGGTAGGCGTGATGGTTTTGCTTGGGCGTGGTATCGCCGTAGCGTTGTCGCCGTGAGATTTGAGAATTGGATTTTCTATTATTTGTGGTTGGGCCAGCTCGTATTTTTGTGGGAGCACGGAAGATGTAGCTAGAGAGCTCGGATTTTGGCGTTAAGGAGTTCTTCCTCATTTGGTCCACTCTATTTCTTCCTGATGCTGGTGGTTGGGCTCTCTGTTAGTTTAGGTTTCATATTTAGGTGCGCGAGCTTGTTGATTATATTAGGCTTTTAGTTGATTTCAGGTTAGATTGAAAGTGTGCGCACATGTTGGATTAGTTAGGGTTTATGTTTGTGTCTACTTTTGAGTATTTCTGATCAGCGGCGGAGCCAGCTCATGTTTAATGCCTGGGCAAGTTACAAGTGCAGCAGCTAACCATTTTTTGCCCCAAGCAAACCCTTAGCTGAATCAAGTTTCTCTGCTGCAGTGTCAAGGAAATAAACTGGTGGGAGCCTCGGCAGCCACCCGGGCACGCCAGGTGCCGGCTCTGCCACTGTTTCTGATGTATGGTACTGCTTTTTATATTATTGATGGATTTTTTTGATTGAGATAGGTTCTGTTGAAGTCTGAGATTGTTGTAATTTTGACTTTTCTACTATCCATCAGCTATTTGTTGCTTAGGTCATGTTATATCAGACAACCTGAAGCTTTTAGAATCACTCATATGTTATCATCCTCTATTGCTATAGTTGCTTTTGAGTTCAGCTGTCTACAAACCTGGATATCATTCATCGTTTTCTATTAGAGTTTATCGTTCATTGTAATATGAGTATGCAGTGGCGAAGCTGCAAACAAATACATGGGCGGGCCAACTTAAAGAAGAGGAAAAATATCACGTCTTAGCTAGTGTGCTGCTACTGTTAAAGTGTTAAAGGCTAATTTGGAGATACAGGGGATTTTTCTTGGAAAATATCCAATCGCTAGCTAATAATCTGCCAATCTGGGAAAGAAAAATATAAACATGCTAGTGTGTTGTATTTTCTGCAATTGAAGGGAAAGTGGACGTGAGCTGCTCCATTGATGCATGGGCTTGCTGCTGCAACGCCGTCGACGCTGCCAGGCAGGTAGACACGACAGGTTGTATTTCAGTCATTATCGGATTTCAAAATCATCCTATTCAGTCTTGTTATATTTTAGTCTTTCAACCTTCGTTTCTTTCAGTCTCTCGATCTTCATTTATTTCTGTCCTTCTCATTTTTCTATGTTTTGTTCTTATGTTTTTATGGCCTTCTCATCGTTCTAAGTCATGTTCTTCAGTCTTTCAATCTTCATTTTAAGGAACTTCCTCCGACCTTGTAAGCCTACAAGTGAAGAACTCACTAATCTCGAGTCCACCATATATGGGAGAGCTCACTAATCTCAGTGTTCTTTAGTGTTTCATTCTCCAGTTACCTATTTGTTCTTTAGCATTAGTATTCAGCTTTCTGTTATTCACTGTCAGTCATCTCACTCTTGTTCGTCTTCATTATTTCATTCTCTCTTTGTATTTATCCAGTGCTGATTTCAGTACTTCAGCATTTTCATGTTCTCATTCGATCTTGAGCCTTTCAGATTATTTTTTAGGGAAAATTTGCTACAGGACACCGTCATTTTTTGGTATTTGCTGAAACACACCGCTCGACTGTGTCTTTGCTGTTGGAATTAAGCACGTCGATGCCAATACGGCATCGTGCGCATTGTCGTATACGAGTGGTATACGTCCGTGTATACGAGTAGGTCTTGTGTTGTCCAGTTTGTGTAGGATTAGGAGTCCTAATTCTACTAGGTTAGCTACACAATGACTACTATATATACACCTGTAACCCCCTGTAATCTGTACCAAGAGAAAAGAAAGAAAGAGGTGTTACGAGAGGCTCGACACGGGCCTCTAGCAATCCAACAATCGTGTCTTTGCGTGTGTGTTCCGACGAGACAGAAATCGTCACAAGTATCGATCGTTCGCTGGTGTGTTGATACGTACCTGAAGCTAGCTATCTAGGAAAGCAATCTAGATCAACTAGCTTATACGTACGTATCTTGCCACCAGCTAGCACTTGCGCGTCTTGCCGGAATCAAGCCAGCTTCGCTACATACTCTACGCGTCTGTCTTGCCGGAAAGTACACGGCGGACTTCGTCGCTAGATCGGGCCAGTTCTAACATTTGCTAGGTACCATTACAATTTTGTGACATATTTGCCAAAACACACCACCAGCCCAAAAAAGGTAAGTTTTGCACTTTTGCGTGTGATGATTGGTTTTGAAGACAAAGTGCAAAACTTTCCTTTTTTAGCCATGTGGTATGTTTTGGCAAATGTGCCACGAAATTGTAATGGTACCTAGCAAAGACACAATCGAGCGGTGTGTTTCAGCAAATGCCAAAAAACAACGGTGTCCTGTAGCAAATTTTCCCTTTTTTTTATAGTCACTCAGTAACTCGTTTCTTAGTGTATTTCTTAAGCATCTGAATTCTCCAGTCTATTTTATTTGACTTTCAGTATTTCACTTTTTCGTTACTTCTTTCATTTTCTGTTTTTAAATTCTTTGTATTTATCAGGATTCTTAAGTATCTTGGTTCAGTTCTTATGTTTTTCACTACTTCAGTTCTTCATTCAGTTTAGTTTTCAAAAATTGTTGATTTCAGAGTTCAGATGCTCTTCGTCAGTTTCTTTCTTAGTTCATTCTTTCTTTCTTAATTCATTTTTTTTATTTTCTTCATTCCCTCAGGTGCTAGTCCTTCTTTCTTCAGTCATCCTTTATCCATGTCATTAGTTCTTTAGTTATCTTTCTCTATGTTGTCAAAGTTTCATTCATTCCTTTTTTTCATTAAATTATTCTTTAGTCCCTTAGTCTATCTTTCTTCATTATATAGCATATGTAAATGCATTTGAAGCATCTTTTCTTGATTGCTTCATTCACTTGCATTTCTTACTTCATTCTCTCTGTCTATCTAACTCATGGAAGTGTATTGATTTTTCTTCAGACCCCAGTAATCAGTCATCTGTACACAGTGTATGTTTCTTCATTCTTATTTTCTCTCTCTTCAGCCATTCAATTTTGAATTATTCAGTCATTTGTTTATTCAACCTTCTTTAGTCTTTAATTGTTAAGTTTGTTGTTCAGTCCTGAAATTGGAAGACTTCATAGATTCGGTGAGCCTATACGCATTGTCTTGTCTTTCAGTCCTTCTATTCTTCAGTCTGTCATATTTCCTCGATCATCGGTTACTATCTCCATTTTGTCCTTCAATATATGTTATGTCCTCTTTCTTTTGGTCCTATGTTCAGTCATCCCTCCCTTCTTGGTGCCCTACTTATGTCCTCTGTCTTCCTATGGGTTTATATGCACTTCTAGTATGGGAACCATCAGCAAGTCCATTGAATTTTGTTGCCCTTCTAGTGGAAGTTCCCGGCTGAACCTGATTCGCTAGGAAGTGGCTCCGCCACTTGTGGCAAGAGGAAGTGCGTGGTGCATAGTAGACAATTTCTCTCAGGTAGTCTAGCCAGGATATTTGTGGTGCATACTTGATGCTCTTTGTCATGATTTTTTTATTAGTGCTTGCCTCAGTTTGGCATCTTAAGATTATTATTTAACAACAGGAAGTTACTTAGCGGTAAACCCATAGCAACAGCTTGGCCCGCAACGGAAATTGCAGCAGCTCCCAAACCTGCAGCCACTACCAAACCTGGTAAGTGTAACTTGGTTCAGTATTATCAGTTTAATTTTCTGGAATGCTGTGTTTGGTTGCACTGAATTGGGGCATAGAATTGGAATTTGGGCCATTTCCACGAATTCCGCCGTTTGGGCTGCCCTTGGAATCCTCGCTTGGAAACCTACCAAACTTCCGAGCGCGGAATCGTCCTGTGCAAAGAGCCGTCCCAACTTTTCGAGCTCTCCTGCTCGGAATCGCTCGGAAACGAGCGTAACTCTTCGCTCGCGTCTCCTTCCTTGTTCCCCCTCGCTGTGTGCCTCGCTCACCGCGCTGCCCTGCCGCCGTGTGCCCATCGCCGCGCTCCCCGCCGCCATGTGCCCAGCCGTCGTGTGCCCCTGCCTCCGCGTGCCCCCACCCCGCCGCAGCGTTGCCCCCTCCTCACACGCCGTCTTCTCCACCGGACGGGACCTCCCGCCGCCATCTTCTCC
The DNA here is from genome assembly GCF_019359855.2 of Lolium perenne. Lineage (NCBI taxonomy): Eukaryota > Viridiplantae > Streptophyta > Magnoliopsida > Poales > Poaceae > Lolium > Lolium perenne. Next base: position 51,239,411 of record NC_067244.2, read on the forward strand.
CCCTGAATCGACAGCCTACCGCCGTCTTCCCCAGATGCGTCAGCCCGCCACCCTTTTCATCCCCATACGCGAGCACCCACCGAACCCTAAATCACAGAGGGAGGCGGGAGGGGAACGGCGGCGCGTCAGCGGTAGGGAAACGGCGGCCACTCCCCTGGCCATCCCCCGTCACCCTTCTCTCCGGCCACCGACGGCCCCTCCCGCACTCCACCGCCGGCCACGGGCTCACCGGCGGCTCCGCCTGCACTCCACCTCCGGCCCCTCCCTTCCCTTGCGTTGACCCAAAAAGAATACCACAAATTCATTTCAATACTGCAGTCCAAACATGATTAGGAATTTGTACCACCATTTGATTCCAAAGGCAAATTCTAAGCACACCCAAACAACAGATTTGGAATTTTAGTCCAATTCATTTCCATCATGGATTTGGAATCTTTGTCCAATTCAATTCCAAGACCAAATTCTGTGCATCCAAACACAACAGAAGAGTTTTTCCACACTCTTATCCTGTAGGTTTTATTTACCCACACACATGGTGTATTCTTCTCTCATTTTTAAGAAGATGAGGGAAGTTTGTTAATGAAGTGTGGCTCATAGGGGAACTTACATATGCGGGGCAAAAAAATTAGACGAACTTGCTGATTGTTTCCATTCGTAAATGCTAGTTAGCTTGGTTTTTCATATTATTGTTGGGCTTTACTATCTCGATTAGTCTCAAAGAGTGGGTTTCATTGTGCTTTTATTTCAGATTTTGCACTTATTTTTTGTTGGATGCTGGTAGTAAGTTGCATGTAGTGTGTTCTAGGTATGTGCAGTTAAACAGGAGTATAGAAAAGCAGGTGTACTCCAGTCCTCAATCCAGTTTTGCAATCTGTGAACAAAATTCACGTTTTCGCGTGACATGGAGTTTCAGGAGCACACCTTGGACTGACTGGAATCTCCAAATTGAAGTAAGTTTTACTGCAGGACCGGCTTGTCCTTTTTCTTCTTTGTTTTTACTTCTAGATCTGATTCTTCACCTTCTTTTCCCTGGATCTTTTCATGTGAGACTTTCTCGATCTTGATCTTACAGAAACGAAAAAAAGGCTATGGCAGCTGGAGCAGAAGGAAGAGGTGGTTACACTCATGTTTCAGTTTGCCTGATGGACAGGAAGGTCGATCAGGCTTTATGATACTAGATGACCCGTTGCGCTATCGCGCAAATAGCAAAATCCGTACATAAGGCACTGAGCATGTGTTTCCAAAGCAAGAAACGTCTAAATCAGTGCAAACGAAAACGTATTAATATGCCAAAGGATACTAACCTATAGGATGGTAGTGTAACAATTAATTAATTGCCGTGCTTAAATATATTTTTCTGGTGCCTTTTCATGTCTTTACTTGCTATACACACATCAAATATGACGCTGCCTCTACATACAAATATTCAGAAACTTTGACATGTTCAGAAAAGGCCGGACCCAGGGCAGAACTGAAGCCATATGCTACAAATGAACAAAACCAAAGTTTATCATGAGATCCAAAGCAATAAAATATTCACATACGATGAGCTTACAGAAAATAATGGTAATAATCAGTAAGTGAATACATGTTGATAATCAGCAAAAAATAAAACGCAAAGGCACCTATAGAAAAATAACTCATATATAGCAGAGGATAATCAGTAAGTGAAATAGGTGATCAGGAAGTCAACAATAGCAATATTCATCATAGATAGAATCAAAAGCTGGCACCTTAGTCACATACATAAATATATCACTCATTCTAGGCACGAGTGGCGCCCCATTCTATGTCAAGGAGCTCCTTTTGATCCATATTTGCAGCCTGTCCCAAGGTAAATGCGACCTTGTGGAAGTGAGAAGAGGAACTGCTACTGAAGCTACTATAACTTTTTCCTCTTTTTTTGCTGCCTTTTTACCTCTTAGGCAGCCTGCTGCAGATAGGCAGCTCGATTCACTGTCATGAATAATTTCTTCACTCTCCAGCCGCTGGAAGACTGGTCTCTTCTCTCAGACCTGCATCTTTTGAGCTAATCAAAAATTAACCAGATACAAGAAAAAAGGGGGAAAATGAAATGTTAATTCCGTAGGATAGGAAACTTGACCTACGTAGGCTCACAAACATTTTATGTGAGCTATGTAGCCAGTATGATTGCTAAGCTACAGGAAGCCAGGAACAAAAATATTTTATGTTTTACTACTTCAAACTTCATAAATCGTGATAGTAGGATAAAAAACACCAATAAGTAGAAAAGAAAAAACATGTCAAGTCAATCTGTAGATCATAAACCTATGGGTCCACAAACACAGGGACCGTTTATCACGACCGAAGGAAAACCACTTGGGCAGAGAATCTAGGAACACTTTAGGGAAAACATCAGTATGCTGATTAAGTCCAAGTCGTGCCATGATTTATGATAAAAGACATACAAGGTAGACTAACTTGCAATTATTATCTCTAGCTATTTGTATAATTAGCAGAAAACCTACAACAATTATGTAATGGGAAATGACAATGCCCTTGGCGCACATCTGAACCATATATTGACTAATGAAGGTTATATAGAGTACGAACTTATCAAATTTTAACTATGTGTATTCCCTATACTAAAGATATCTTGAAAACAGTAACCGAATGAATGCCATTCAAAATAGCCATTGTGTGCCACAATAATGATATACTCTGAGCAAAATACAGCAATAATATTACTGCAAGAAGTAAACAATTTTAAAACAAAATACACAAGTGAAAACTGAAAAGAAGAACTCAATGCATAGTTTTCAGTAGCGTGGCGATGTAAATCTCAAGTGAATGGGTCCTTCTAAAATAAATACAGGGTATGTAAATAGAGCATGGAGAAGGAACTTACAAATGCATGTGGAAATTTTTATTTGCAAGGGAAATTTAGAAATGCACATGGAAGGCTTAATTAGGTAATTGGGAGGAAATATATTAGAGAGGGAAGTAAAAAAAGGAAAGCAGAAAACAACCACATAGCACGATACATAGGGAGGCTGAACTGAATCAAGTGAGGAAATATCAGTACACAAAAAACCAATACACAAATCCGAAGTGCAGTATATACAGCAGGAATGTAGACCCGAAAAAGAACACTGCACCTTCTGCTTGAACAGGTCATCCTAAAACTACAATGCTTATTGGTGCAATCAATCAGTTTAGTAATAGCAATCAACAAAACCAGTATGACAACACGTCCAATTTTTTTTTAAAAAAATCTAAAGATTTTAGATATATGGTTGTAAAGTAGGATTAACCTGGAGAAATATGGAGTCGCAAAAGGTGCCACCCTTGGCTTTGCTCAGTGAAAGGAGATGGCACTCATCACGGAAAGAGGTGCATGGCTAGCTTCTAGCTGAATATGCACCACTCACCGACAAACAAATGGATCCGATGACACAATTTCTAGCCTTTTGTGGTTTCAGGCTTGGTGGACATTTTAGAAATTTTTCTTGAAGTTGTTTTAGGAATTCGACTATTTACTGGGCTCATCATCCAATCATTTGATCCAGCTACCTCATTCTCTTCTCTGTTGTGTTTCCTTGTTAGCTACGAACAAACATCATTCTTAGATTGCGAAGGCATCACACTATCTTAATGCACTTCGAATCGGTTTCCTTATGTGCATCAAGTCGCTGCGACCTGAGCATGCTCAGACTTGTATGAAGAAGCTAAACCATATGCTACAATTGAACATCTATATTATAAGGATCTAAAATACAGCTCTAGAACACCCCATTTTACGCACAGGCTCTTTCAGGTTTTAGCCATGCAACTCGGTTTAGTAATTTTGAAGTGCAAATTTGTATTGTATTAAAAGATTTTGCTCACACTGTCAAACTACATGAGCGGCATACAGTTTTCACTAAGCAGGCACAAACAGGAACAACTCATCTTGCTTAGGAACATAATCTTGGACACCCATGCATTAGGAACATAGATCAACCATGCTAATGGTGCTTCTCCCAGACATTTTATCGGACATATGGCATGCACTAAAAATGGAACATCAAGCAAGAAAGGATGGCGACAGGAGATGAACACGATATAAATTCATTCAGTGTCCAAGATGTCCTAATTGCTCCAAATCCCCAATCCGGATAAATCAAGACAACCAAACAAAAAAAAGCATTAGTGCATTACAGATATAACCACACAAAAAAGCTGCACAATAGCTAGTACTAATCAAATAATTTACTTGTGGCCATAAATAAAACATGAATGGTTGTCACTCTGAAATTTAAAAAGAACGATACCTATACAATAGCTAGAAAGCAATACTAATTGTCACACTATCCTTTCTCTGGCAAAGTATTACATGCAATAAGTGGTTGAGCCCCATGTGCATTAAACATCCTAAAGCAAAAGCATACATGGAAAGAAACATTACACACTTCACTCTGTTTAAGTACATTATATCTACCACTAAATAGAGGGGGCATCATAATACACAGTAAAATCCATTACCTGCTTCTTCTAACCCCTTACGTCGACATATGTAGATGAAAGCCTCCAATTATTAAATGATTCCTAGTTTAACTGAAAGGCAGTTGCTTTTTCTTTTGAAAAATATTTGATAGGCCTTGCTGCAGGTGAGAACAAATATTTTCAGTGAGCTCCGTCAACAAAACCCTGCAGCCAATTATGTAGTACTTTAATATGATAAAATCCAGTTGGAGCAAAGGAAATAAACATCTAGGTACCTATGCAGAAGTTTGAAGCAATATGAGGCAGTAATCTGCACATAGAAGAACTGTACAGAGTATAACACGCTGCAAATGGCCCAACTAATGTACTGTTGCTATAACATGAAAATTTGAATTGTGTTAAAGCGACCAAGAAAGGTAAATGCATTATCAAAATTATAGAATGTAGATTGGACGTGCAGATTTGCTACCCTGGCTCCGAATATGTGTGCATCCTCTTTAAATCTTTGTAAGGCTAGATATAATCACTTAATCAGATTTAGAAAAGCTTCAACAGCACGGCGGGCTATTAAATGCAGTGGATAATCACCATTAGCACAATGGACAAGAACTCATGATGAAGCATGCAAAGATTAGCGTAGAAGATGTGGACGAACATCCTAGACCTGGATGCAAAGAAGAAAAGGAAAATTAGGCAAACCAATTAACAAGAACAGGGCATGGAGGGCAACGAACACAGTAAGCCAGTGTGAAAGAGAGGAGAGAAGAAACCAACCTCAACCGTACGCATGCACGACAGGAAACTCCATGGGCAGAGAAGAACGCTGAACCAACGGTGGTCAGGCGCTCATCAGGGTCACAATTTCTGTAGTTTGACCAATTCCTTTTATCATTCTAAATTTCCAAAGATGCGCTGGCGGCCAGATGCAGCCGGTGCTGCTCACCATGGAGGCACAAAGATAATCACTTCTCATAACCTAAAAAGGCACCTTATCAGCTTGCAACATATATGGTTGGTTGGTAGCTCGTAGAAGAATAAACACCAAAAAATTACATATCACCCTTAGTTCATAGTCATTGGATGACCCCCTTTGCGGCCTTAATTTATATCGGATTAATGAGTAATTTAGAACACTTGAAATAAATAAACCAATTTTTTTCAAATCACCATAACTTTGTGCATAAAATGATATGCAACAGTGTTAAGCGAGGCGCAGGGAACTGAAGCAAGAATGTATTTATTTCCATATACAGACTACAGAGCCAAAAGAAAGCAAACATTCGCAGTACAAGAAAGCGGAGCACAGCAAGGACAGGCGAACAGACAATCCTAGCAAATCTTCAGGCTGTGAAACAAAGTACAAACTCAAATTCGCAAATCATCAGGCTGTGAAATAGAGGACAATCTCATATTAGCAACACAGAGGACACGGTCATATTAGAAAATAGTCAGGCTCATATTATACATTATAAAGATAAAGACTAAATTCCAGAAGAAGCAATACAGCCTAGCAAAAAGAGACCCGTTAGACAAATTTCTTCTTATGCCTGCAGCTTTTTTTTCAATAGACTACTCTGCTATACTGTATTGATTAGTTGTCATAGAAACATGTGTGCTCCTATCATCAGGTTTCCACGAATGTTGTTTGTTTACCATAAACTTTAAAGCCGTGTCAGATTGCAAAGCTATTTACAGAAAACTGAATTCACCACTCACCTGCAGCTAAGCATAATAAAACCAAGCTACAACAGTAATAAATTATTTTCTGGAAGAACTAATGCAATCCTTATGTATAGAAATCTGCCAAAGTAATAAAATAGAGTAGGCATTCTGCATTCACCTAGGATTAACCACTGAATTATAATGCACCAGTGTTGGTCGTTGACACTGCTTATAGGAATCTTCCGCCACCCAAATGCAACATTCCAAGCTGCGGCTGCACATCTACAAAGCGAGAAATAGAACTTTACCATCTTAGAGAAGAATTGAATCAAACATTTACATAATGCTAGAGCTAGAGTAAATAAACAATTAGTAACAGGCTACTATTCATAGAAAAACAGATCCAGGGATCAAAATAAGAAAAATCATTACTGGAAAGTTATTACCACTAAGATTGTACTGGCAAAGATCATACAAAAATGCCACTTACCAATAAAGAATAGACACCTACATGTGACCTGCTTGAGGCCTCTATTGGAGGCGTTGCTGTTGTCTGTCATCTAACCTACAGATCATGTGGAATTACATCCATGACAAACATACATCAGATCCATGTGTTCCTTCATCTTGCAGCAGCACACACGCATCAGACAGTACCAGCAGCACACGTACATCAGGCAGTAGCCCACAACGACAAGAACACAAGCACAGTACCCGCATCCAATCGATGAGAGACAAAGAAAGGAAGCAGGAACTCACTTGCCTGACGGAGACGAGAAGGCGCTGAGAAGGAGGGGCATGGGCGTCGTGCGTGTCGCCGCCGCCACTGGTGGACGAGCTGCACGCGCGTGGCGAGCTCCCGTGGCTCGTTGCCTTTCTATTTGTTGCACTCACAGTAGGCCGAATAAATAAAGTTTGCCGAAGAGAGAAATCATATATTTTACACTCTGAAATAACCCAATTAAACAAAAGCATAACAAATATCACTATATCATCCAATTTTCCAGGCCACAAAACATCTCACATGTGTGTGTGTGCAACTGAACTCCAAATGCTAGCAGCTCACATGGGACCAGCAACAACTATTTTAATCAGTTAACCAAGGATGCAACTAAACTCCAAATGCTAGCAGCTCACAGACCAGCTAGTAGCTAGCCTCCAAATGCATGCAGCTAAAATCCAAAGCTAGCAGGTACCACTACTATAATAGAGGCACACCAGAACCACGGGCATACATAAGAGAGAAGAGAGAAAGGAGCCACGGACATTCAGAAAACAGGCCCTGGGAGGCGGAGAGAAGATAGTCGATGGGGGAAGAGATAGGAGCCATACCTTGCTACCTTTCTAGGAGAGGGTTGCGCCAGAGAAGAAGCGGAGGAAGCTAGCGGAGGAAGGATGCTAGTGTGGATTTGGCGGGGGAGCAAGTTGGATACTTCCTGAGAGGAGAGAGCTCCTCTCTCTCTCTTTGTCAACCGATTTGTGTGGACCGGTTTGCACATCTCTCTCCCGTCTTTTTTCCCTTACTCTGCTCACCCAATTTCCCTCCCTTCCTGCTCCAATTTATGTTTCTTGATCAAGCTGGCACTTGCTCTTCTGTTTCCGCTCACTCTCCATGGCGTCCAAATATGCTCAGGGCGCAGTATAAGCATATAGTCTAATTCATCTGAAAAGTTGCGAGAGATGCTTAAAAAAATCTAACATTCAGGATCCAAAGCACCAAATGTATTTCTGAAAAATAGAGTATGTAAATCTTGAGATCTAGTAGTATAGTACCTTACAACCTTGACAACGTCTGTGAGCATATTCACAAACCCATTAGCATGTGACAAGAACTACCAATACCACCCTTTAGCGCCTGCATGGTGAAACTCAGTTAGATCAACAATTTAGCACCTGGGATTAAACGGTAGCAAAATCATAACCACCTAAAATAACAATTCGAGTAAGAGAGGTAGGGAAATTATTTGAAATTGTTGGATCATACCAGAAGAGGAATCTTGCATGTCTGATTTCTTGCCTCCGAAAATACCTCACTCAGTACATAGTAAAATCCAAAAGCTGATTTGTGTAGTGTGGCATGCATTAAAAGGTTCAAAATACTCCCATCCCAACAAAAATATCAGTGTTTTACATGTCATCTACAACCTCTTGAACCGTAGGCGAGAAATATCAGAGTATTAATACATAAATTATAGCAGGCAAAGGAAAAAGGCATCACAAAGAGGCCATAAACTAGAAGAAAGTGATAAACTGGGGCTAACTCGTAATATCCCAAATCATCAATTGGTTAGTTGGCCATGCTGCATTTGCAGGTGGGAAGGCAGATCGTAGTCCTGGCTCTGCCAATCCTGAAGAGGAAGTTGAGTGACTCCAGTTGGCCTCTGAGAGCACTCCCAGAACCATCGCTCACATGCCCGCTATTTCTGGCTGCTCGAACTTTATGGTTGTGCCCTTCCCTCTTTGTCATGATAACAGAGTTCACATCATATGACGCCCTTTCCACATGCTTGCCTACTGAACAGACAAGGTGGGTATATTTGTAGTAGCTCCTCAAAACAGTAAGACTGAGTGACACGTGAAGTCATTGAACTGACCTTGGATTTGGATTTCCTTTAGCATCCTTCTGACCTTACTTGCACCAACAATAAGAATTAAAAAGATGCCAACCTTGGTTGTCTTTTGAACAACACGAGGCTCCCTTATGGCCATTGATTCTGCAGCCACCATGCCAATTGTACTGGTGGTGACGGCACAAGTAACGCTTACAGTAGCTAACACATCTAACTTCCTAAAAAAATAACAGGGTCATCAATGACTACTATATGCTATATGTGAACTGGTTAATAGGTAGGTGACATTAACCTTCTTTTAGATTCAGTTTCAAGACCTAATTATCCAAGAGGTTTTCCTAGTATCTAAGTCTCAGAACATCTGAGATATAGATCGAAAGAGAAAAGATGCAATCAACAATGCATATGTAATACCATATTTTCTAAATACAGTAAATAACCTTGTGGAAAATTTGGGAAGAATAAAACAGGCGAAAAGAAAAGGACAATGGGCATGTGAAATAAAACATAAAACAGAGTGATATGTACTGACCCTGGCATGTGAAATTTACGGCACTCACTCCCTGTGAAATACCATTCAGAAACCAAAGAGTGCGAAATGGCAATTTCCTATATTATCTAAAAAGTAATCTCGTTGAACCAAAACAGTGAGTCGGAAGTTCTTTGAGAGAACTATACCAGAGAGCTTCTTAGTATGAGCTGCTTCAGTCGTTAGTCTGTCTAGGAAAACAAAACATGGACAATATTTTTATTTGAAGCCTGAGATACTGCTTGGTTCAACCTTAGTAGGTGCTGAACTATTAGATAAATTTCTATATATATCATAGAGTTTGTTAACACACTGGTATACTATCTGTCAAACTATGTAATGTGAAAACTATCTGTCGCCCCGCATCCCTCGAGTCTGCGCTGGTGCTCAATTTCACACAGGAGAATCTAACAATTTTATGTATTTATAGGAGTATAAGACCCTAAGAAAATTACCAAATTTCTTGCTGCGCAAAAAAAACAAAACATGGAAGGAAGTCATCCAATAGAAGAAAAGATAAAGATACTTAATGGTCGCAAACTACTATTTATGATCCAATTAATCGAGGTTGTTCTTTCACCAGGTCGCATAAATGCTTGGTCGGTAAGAGTGTTGTGATTAATAAGCAGTTCAACGTACAGTAGAAGATAGAGAGGAAACTGAGATAGGGAGAATGAGCATACATGTAGGCTGCAGCCAACCGTGGAATCAACTAACACAAAATCCTAGCTGCAAAACAAAAATTTGTTCTTTCAAAATTCCAGCCAAAAAAGTCGAGAATACCACAATTACTATAATACACGGCAAGAGACCGAACTCTACCGCTAACACTTTAAATGCTTCAACTATAGAGGCGACCTCTTAGTTACCTAGAACCTAACCAATTGGCGATCATGTAAGAATTCCAGAAATAATAATAATAATAATAACACCTACAGGCGTGTCAACAAATAAATAACTTCTGGTTACTGAATCATTCGTGGACTATCATCCTACTTACCATAAATGTATAAATACATCACACAAATGATTAGGGCCAGAGATCCATGGTATAAAACATCTCTACATGAAAATAAAAGCCTTAAAAATGTAAGAGAACCACGCAATTGTATCTCCTCTGGTTGAGAAACAATTTTCAGCTCTAATGATAAACAATAGCAGAAGGGGAAAACAGGACTAAAGCTACCATGCCAGACAATAGCATTCAAGCTGTGTCGAACTGTCCCTATCAATATAAGCAGCTACCAATTTTAACCTGAACACCAAATTATATGGAACGGACATCAGTTACAAATTACAAGATGTGGCGAAGGGAAGGAATTCCTACTAAATAAGGAAGTGTTCCTGGATTCAGTTCAGTAAGATATTTTAAGAGGAAAAAGGCATGCATTCAGGCTACATATGACCTAACACAAAGCATGGATTCAGGCTATATATATGACCTAAACACAAACATGATATCATAGCTAAGCATCTCCACCAGATCTAAGCTAGGAACAGAGTGCATTAGGCTTGTCAGAAGGATTTTAAACAAGCTAGCTTAGCTTCACACCCAAGTCACAAAGTATCACTGGCTTCAGTGTGGACATGAATGCTCTCACTATATTATGTAGCAGCTCTAACCAAACTTCAGAAAGGCTTGACTACACTACTCTTATGAATAGAAACCATATAAGCAACAAACAAATATGCAGCAAGAATAGATTGACTACACTACTCTTATGTTTTTTTATTAGACTCGTGACTAAAACCCAGTAATAAGTACATAAATCCTCTAAGAGCATTTGACAATAGAGATTGTTGAGGACAAACTTACAGAAATGACGATGAGGCAAATGATATAAACAAAAGTGGCATCTAGCACCATGAGTCAGCCCTCTAAATACGGAAACTTCATAACTGGAGTGAACAATTATCCTACAAAAAGAAAACACCAAATCAATTCTAAGGACATTCGCAACTCACAAAATTGAGAAATTAATTAATCACGCGCCATATATAGAAAACAACGGTCAGTATGGCAACATTATTAGTTCTTGAAAGGATAAGAGAGTTAAACAATGGAAAATAAGTACCATATACAATATTTACTTAAAACCTTATTCAACTAATGCAATCCTTATTCAAGCAACATAAATATAGAAGCTATTAGGAAATGCATATTCACACTCAAGATGAAAAATCAAGGGATGGTTATTATATTAGCATTCATAACAAAATAACCCTATACAATATTTACTTAAAACCTTATTCAACTAATGCAATCCTTATTAAAGCAACATAAATATAGAAGCTATTAGGAAATGCATATGCACACTCAAGATGGAAAATCAAGGAATGGTTATTATATTAGCATTCATAACAAAATAATAAAATAGAGGAAGATTCACCTACATAAGAGATAAGCACTGAATCCTCCTGCACCGATGTTGGTCGTTATCAACAACATCATAGAAATCTTGGGCCACCCAAACGCAAACCTTCAAAGTAAAACCTCAACATGTGTAAAGCATTCAAGACGTCAAGTAGAGAAAAAACATTAGCAAATTTGAAACATATGTGGCAATCTAACATCGTAAATCACCGGCCAGGTCCATTAAAGTGCTGCCAACTCATCTTAGCAAAACGAATCACATCCTAGTATTAGAAGGGAAGAAAGTAAACATCTCAGATCAAGAAGAATCCATCTAAAAATCTAGAAATAAAGAGAAAAAGAAGGGGAGGATAGTATCACGTCCTGGGATAAAAAGGGAAGAACAATACCACAAGGTAACATCTCAGATCAAGACGAATCCATCTAAACATCTAGAAATAAAGAGAAAGAAAAGGGGACGATACCTATGGTAGCCATGGAGTTCACGAGTACCAATGGGGATTGCTTTCCCTGTGGCTGAATCTGCTGGACGACTAAGCCTAGCCGCAAAATAAATTAGGGAGGAAGAGGAATCAGAAAGAGGAGCCCGGTTGCAAGGACGAAACGAAAAAACTTACCCGCTGCAGCCATCGGCAGTCCACCGCCGCCGTCCACGAGACGACCAGCCGTTCCCGTCTGCTCGCTGCCGCCACAGTCCAGTCCGACCGCCGCCGCCATCAGAGCTCCCGGAGTTCCTCCAGATGCGCCGCAAGTTGCTTCCGCTCCTACCGCTCGCCAAGTCCGCCCACCTCTGCCACCATTGGATTGGGGAAGGAGAAGAGGAGAGGGGACAAGAGGTGGAGATTGGGTGAGGAGGAAGGCGGCGGATTGGGGACGAGAGGACGCCACTGATTGGGGGAGTGGTTTGGGATATTTTCTCCGATCCAGGGTTTCACCCGCAGTCGCCCCCACACAGTAAAAAGAAGACGAAGAAAGACGACACAAGCGGGCACCTGCGCTGTCTCCATTCGTCGGCCCCATCCGCGCCTGGTCCCACTCGGCATAGACATATCCAGAGGAGCAATAAGTGAAAAAAGAAATGACAACATCCAATGGCTGTAATGAAAAGCGGGGTTAGAAGGGAAGAAAGTAAACATCTCAGATCAAGAAGAATCCATCTAAAAATCTAGAAATAAAGAGAAAAAGAAGGGGAGGATAGTATCACGTCCTGGGATAAAAAGGGAAGAACAATACCACAAGGTAACATCTCAGATCAAGACGAATCCATCTAAACATCTAGAAATAAAGAGAAAGAAAAGGGGACGATACCTATGGTAGCCATGGAGTTCACGAGTACCAATGGGGATTGCTTTCCCTGTGGCTGAATCTGCTGGACGACTAAGCCTAGCCGCAAAATAAATTAGGGAGGAAGAGGAATCAGAAAGAGGAGCCCGGTTGCAAGGACGAAACGAAAAAACTTACCCGCTGCAGCCATCGGCAGTCCACCGCCGCCGTCCACGAGACGACCAGCCGTTCCCGTCTGCTCGCTGCCGCCACAGTCCAGTCCGACCGCCGCCGCCATCAGAGCTCCCGGAGTTCCTCCAGATGCGCCGCAAGTTGCTTCCGCTCCTACCGCTCGCCAAGTCCGCCCACCTCTGCCACCATTGGATTGGGGAAGGAGAAGAGGAGAGGGGACAAGAGGTGGAGATTGGGTGAGGAGAGGAAGGCGGCGGATTGGGGACGAGAGGACGCCACTGATTGGGGGAGTGGTTTGGGATATTTTCTCCGATCCAGGGTTTCACCCGCAGTCGCCCCCACACAGTAAAAAGAGGACGAAGAAAGACGACACAAGCGGGCACCTGCGCTGTCTCCATTCGTCGGCCCCATCCGCGCCTGGTCCCACTCGGCATAGACATATCCAGAGGAGCAATAAGTGAAAAAAGAAATGACAACATCCAATGGCTGTAATGAAAAGCGGGGGTGAAACCACACTGTAGCTGGCGAATTTAACGGACCAGATGAATGTGCCCCGGCAAGGCCCCTGGCTGGCCGAGTAGCGTTGCATCCTTTATAGGAAGAATTTCATCCATCTGGTCTTTGCATGTTCTGGGCTGAATGCACGTGGGCTGAGAAAAGGAGCCGTTGAAACTCAACGTGGAGTTAAAAATGAGAATTAAAGAAAACAGAAGGAAATATGTCTGTTTTCCGCTACTGAAAACAGGCACTTTTTTGGTTAACTGCTTCATTTTTCATTGAGATTTTTAGTTGTACAACTGTCATATTCTGATTGGTTGTGGAAAAGTGTCTGTTGGTGAATTGAAAAACAGACAGCTGCTATATAGTCACTCCCAAGAAGAAAGCATGTTTAGACATCTAGTAATTGTAGTACATGTACAAAGATGACGCCATGCACATTTTTTTCTTCAAATATTTAAAATCATATAACTTTTATGCTAGATGTTGAAATTACCATCCGCTTTCACTTTTGAATTTCTCGCGGAGAGCACTTCAAAACTAGATCTCATTTCTATGTATTTTGATGAAGTTTTTTCTAAAGCAACTTCTACGTGCGATAAAACAATTATAATGCGGAACGATGCAACTTTAGTGCAGGACCAAAACAACTTTGCTGCACAGTGTAAATCTACATTCACAACGAAAGTTTCATCGCTGGCCGGCAGAGTTGCTCAGCCATGCATCAAAATTTATTCGGTGGGCACCACAGTTGCTTCGCTAGACGTCAAAATTGGGCCGTCATAAACCAAATTTGTTGTGTCGAGTACCAAAGTTGCTCCGTAGGATACTAAATTTGCTCGGTCAAACGTCAAAGTTGCTCTGCAGGGGTTCGAAAATTCCATCATCGGACATCAAAGTTGCTCTGTCGGCTCCAAAATTACTTGGGCGCCAAATTTGCTCCGTTATAGCCATGGGTTTAACATGTAATTATTATATTTCAAGTATATAACCACGGTTGCTTATTTTGTTGTTTCACATGCGTGCAGGCGAAGAACTTCCTGCGTAAGCTAGTGAAGAGCAACGTGACAAAAGGCTAACAGCGCGTGCGGCGCGTGTGATAGCTCGAAACGGCCCGTAGCGCGTGCGGCGCTCGGCACGTCCGTCTGGCGGCCGCCCGCCCGTAAGATTTCAGGATTTTCATTTGACCGCTGTGCTTTTAAGGTATTTACGGAACTGTCTATGAATTGAACTGTACAGCTCACACCATAGCCCAGAAGCTAATACTGAAAGGAACATCCTTATGCTTGGACGGGACTTTTGGACCGGACTTCGTAGAATTCAGCTAGGAAAACTGTAAACTGATGAACAAAACTTCAAAGCTTTCAGGAGCCCTTTGACACGAGAGATGAAGTGAGGATAAGCACCTCGTGGGGCTCAGCTTCAATGTATAGCTGGACTTCATTTCTTTCTTCATAATGAACCTGAGCAACATCTAATTTTTTAGCAACGCCTACTTCGCACTCCTCTTCCTTCCGTTTAATTCCTAATTTTATTACGATTTACTCATTTTTGAAGATGGAATCCTACTCCGGGATGTTAAGTATATAAAGAGGCAATGGAAAAGGTATTTGCTGGTGTGTATTAACATGTAGTAAAAAAATATTTAAGGGTACATATATGATATATACTCATGTATCAGTTCATATTGTTATTATTTTTTCACATGAGATCTGTATTTTATTATCCGTTAATTTAGGATTTAGCCAAGTACACTATTATTTTGTGGACATTATTGTGCATTGCTATTTAAATTCACACTTTCTTTACTCTACTCTTTATTTTTCTAACCAGGTTTACTATTGACTAATTATCCTTGCTATCATGTAACGATAAAGATCTGGTCCCGAGCTTTATGGTAATGAGATACCTAATATTATATGTATTTTTGGTTCGATTATATGGTCTATTTTAGGTCCCAAATTTGGATTTCGAAATCAAAAAGTAAGTGCACCGAGCGGTGCGGCAACAAGAGGGACAAAGGAAGCATTGTGGGCAGATGACCTGACCTCGAAGCGCTCCGTGGAAGCAATGAAGCTCGGTGAGTTCAATGCTACACCATCACCATACAAACCTTACTTGTACGCCTTTTTGATCGTATTTTTTCTCCCGGTGCAACGCACGGACATGATCCAAAAGCACAACATAGCATGTATATGTTGTGGACCCCACCACCACCTCGGCCTCTTCTTCTTCGGCCACCACCACCTCGGCGAGCTCAAACACCACCACCACCACTCTCTCAGGACAAGATCTTCACCCGGGTGATCTCCCAATATGCCCTAGCTTTTTCATCCATTGAGCTAGGGTCCATGAACATGATGGTGCGGTCGGCATCCTCCCTCTCCTTCGCCAACTTCTCCGCCTCAAGTGCAAGGCTTTGCTCTTCTATCATCTTCTCCTTGGCCATTCTTTCTTCATATAGTGCAATCCTTCTTTGCTCCACCTCCTACTTGGACCACCACTTCTCATCCTCAAGAGCTTTGAGCTCCGTCCACCTTGCCTCGTTCTCCTCTTTGCGTTCGGCCGCAAATGCCTTCTTGGTCTTAATAATAGCATTGAACTCATCTTTGTATGCGGCCGCACCTCCCCTCTTCTTCTCCTTTGCTACCTTGGCACTTTCTGGCCTTTTGTTGAGGTCTTCTTCTTCGTCATCAACATCATCGACATCAATGGCCGTGGTGATCTTGACCTCTTGGGTGTAGTCTCATAGTTTCTTCTTAGCCACTTCTCATGGCCCTCTAATTCCTTGTAGCAATGAAACACTGTAAAAGCTTTGTGGGTACCCTTCTTTTTGTGATGCTTGTACACTTCTTGTTGCAATGGCATATATTGGTTGACTGGCACACCACTTGCTGGTGAATTGTTCACCGTCTCAATGGCGCCGGACCACCGGTTGCAACACTCAAGTATTGCACCCAAACAATGACTAAGAGAGCCTTGGAAGCAGTAGGACAGTATCTTGACAACATTGCGGTAGTGCTCTTCAATTCTTTGCCAAAACTTGTCCCTGCATTGATCGGTGCCAACCGATGCATCAAGCGAAACGTTCATCCAAGCATGTCACAATGCAACGTCTTCTTCTTCACTATAGTTGGCGGATCTCTTGTTCGACTTCTTGCCCTTCTCTTTTGTCGCCCCCACATCGGTCACCTCTTCTTCGGCTTCTTCCACCTCGGTCAACTCTTCTTCGGCTTCTTCATCCTCCGTGGCGTAGCTATCACCATTGCCGAAGTTGAGCTCATCGAGGCCTTGGGTGTGTGAGGAATCCAATTGAGACATGAATTCAGCCACCCCAATCTTGGTGGCACTTGCTTGACTCTCGGTCATTTCGTCGAGCACGTCGCTAGCGGCCACTTGAGGACGGGCAACACCGGCTGAGAGAGAAGATGTGGTCATCGAGGAAGCCATGGTCGTCGAGGAAGCCTTGGCCTTGCGCATAGTCGTCGAGATCGATGTCGTCGTGGCCTTCCTTTTCCTCTTCTCCGCCGCCAACTCAGTGAGGGCTTGCATCACCGGTGTCAGCTTCCGTAACTGAGGGCCCCTCAACACCGACGCTAGAGGAGGCTTACCCACGGCCGCGGCCTTGACGGTGCCCTTGTTGGTCGCTCCCGCCGGCCACACCGATCCGGTGTTGCCCAACCTCTTCTGCGGCACCGGCAGCATCGCGGGGCCGATTCGACCCGCAAAAACTCCGGCGGGCATGCGGGGACGAGCTCTGGTGCCATTCCGGCCGCTTGGGGGAGAAAGGTGGCGCCGACGGCGACGGGGCGGCGGTTTTGAGCGGGAGTGGCGGCCGGACGGGCGGGAGCTCAATTTTTGGGGAGGGGTTGCGGCTAGGAGGAAAGATGAGAGAGGCGCCTCGAGTTTTAGGGATCACTATCCTATCTTTCCTCCTCTAACCGTTTTTCAGCTTCGGCTAGAGTTGCTTCGGCCGTTAGCGGCGCATATTTCCTCCTCTAAGTCGTTTTTGTACTTCTGCTAGAGATGCTCTTAGCGTTGGGCCAGCAGCACTAGTAGCGTCACATGGTCGGTCGTTGGTTTGTGTTTGTGCTAAAAAGTTTGAGGTTAGTGTTTGCGTTGATTTTTCATGGATGCTTGCTTGACGAGGCAATCTTCTAAGAGCTCTAAGCTCCCAGGGTTGGAAGAGTCTCTGGTTGATTCGCATGTCGTTTTCTTTGGGCCTACATGATGCTGAGTGTGTGCCTTTGGATTTCAGAGTCGGTCACAATGTCGGTTTATGTGCGTCGGTTGTTGCGTTACGTCTCCGTCGCCGCTGGAACAGGTTCGAAGGAGAAAGAAAAACTCATGGTTGCATACTTGCGTGTAGATCTCTCATCGGTCTTGCATCCCTCCACCTCGCCGTGCCGGTCGCCGGTCGTCGTCTTCTGGTGGTTGTGGACAATGGTGGACGCCGTTGTTCGCTGACCGCGGAGACGAGCACCTCCTGGCGATTCCAGAGGGCAGACACCGCGCGCCTGGATCGTGCTTGACGCAGACCAGGCGGGGGTCGCCGCCGCCGCCCAGTTCCCCTCCGTGGCGGCTCGCCCCATGCCAGCGCCGACGTATACTTCCCGGTACCTGCCAATCCACTTCCTGGAACTCGAAGCGGAACCCCAAATGCGTCGATCTGACGCCAAGCCCATGGAGGAAATGGCGCAGGGGCGGCCTCACTTTGTCGAAATGCTCAGGCAAGCCTCCATCCAGTACGACCACCCACATCCTCAGGTTAACGAAAATGGAAATTGAAGCTAACAGAGCAATAGAGACAGTGGTGTGCGTAACATGGAAAGCGTAAAGACGACGAAAGTTCAGTACAGACTGAAACAGGGAAGGAAAATATACGACGCGGATTTTCTACCCGCATGGCTAGCTGTGCATAGGTGGGCTAGCGTTGGATACAGGGAGTATGAGCTCTCACCGGAGTAGATTGGTTCGTTTTGGAAGTATGTGAGGAGCAAACTCCGTCAGCTTTTTCCGTCATGGGGTGCGTGCAACACACACACTCGGCAGGGAAACCTCGTCTAGCACTCTACTGCATGGAGTTTGAATACTGTATGGTGGAGTGCATGTCATTCTGTTGCTTCTACCCATGTAGTGAATGCGACCGTGTTGGTACAAACAATGGACCTGTCGTTGGATTCATATGAAATTTATCTCCAGCTTTATTGCCGCACGGCTGCTACTCGTTTGACAAGGGATCTGCATTATTATTTTGGTGAGAGAAACTAGAGTGCACGTCCTCCTGACGCATATAACCATGTAGTTCATGTCAGTGTGTTGCTTCAACCATTGGACCGGTCGTTGGATTCGTATGAATTTTTTAGCTGCATCTATGTTGCCGCACGGCCGTTCAACCTGCAGTTCATGAGCCGAAATCTAAAAGGATGTGTACCTTAAACCGGAGATAAAAGCTTTGTGACGGATCGACGAAGGTACCCGTCAAAGAACCTGGTATGCATTGCCACATTTCTGATTTTTATTTGCAGTTTAACTTTTCCGGTTTTAGGTTCACCCAACCAAAGAAATCGTAAATTTATTTTGAATCAGAGGTTGGAGCAGAGAAACAAATCTGCTGACGATCTAAGGCTATGAATTTTCTTCACAACTTATGTTGAATGGTTAAACATGCACTTAGCTTCAGCATTGTCACCACAATGAAATCATATAAATCTGCAAATCAGAATTTTTTGTAGACACAAATCCATCATCCTGGCACTATAAACTACAGAATTATCAAAAGTAAATCAGACTAATCATATGATGGAACCAACAAGCCATTCCAACCTCAAACATATGTGCCTAATCACACAGAGCCTTGCTACAACCTAACAAAGTGTAGACCAGAAAAAAAAAGAATAAATGAAGGGGAATTAGCCCATCGACAACGATCTCTAAAATGAATGCAATCTGACCAAATTACAAAGAATAAATTGGGTAAAAAATCCTACTCTAAAATCACAAGAAGCAGATGCACCTTTTCTACTACTGAAAGAAACCGTGCTCTGCAAGAACAAATCTGGGGACGGATCTTTACAATTTGCTCTAATATCCAATGAAAATATATGATAGACAAATTTGTTCTAGCATCCAAAGCAATTACATAATCTAGAGAAACCTGAAAACAAGCCGGACTGCATTACGCTCCCTCTGAGCAGGTTGTTGGCTGTAGGTCCTGCGGCGACACCATGCCCTGCATGGAACTCCGGCAGCCCTCCGGTGAGGATCCGGAGGCCAAGAAGCATGAGGTTCTCGTGCCCAGGGAGCTCCGGCAGGAGGCTGGCTCCCTTCGAGTTCTTGCTCCTGTCCATGATCGGCAGTTCTTGCTCATGTACGGAGTTTTAATCACTGAAACAAAGGAAAACAATGACAATTCTGGACAACGGCGCTACGATTGTTCATGGTCACCACTGCGTCCTTACAAAACCAAAGGTAAACCGACATTAACGATGCCAAATGATGATTCCAAAATGCTGATTGGCGTTGGATCATGGCCGCTACAAAAAAAAATCAATAAGAGAAGATGAGAAAAAATATTCTCCCCAGGATCAAAATTTCCATGCTTTACCAAAAACTCCGATTAACAACACGCCCTACACACACAAAATCAACATCGCACAGTGAAGCAAAATCCTAATCAAAAACCAGATCGAAGAAAAAACACGGACGACCTCGTGGTGACTCAACTTATGAAAGACAAACTGGTGCTCAATCCATAATGAAACGGCAAAATATTAATGTGTCCAAGATCCACAAAAGTAATGAAGCATGCACCCAAAAAGGCTTGAAGCTCATTGATCGATAATTCGATACGATAAAAATCAATTAAAATGGCATCAATCAAACGAGCTGAAAAATCCATCCCATATACAACTAATCAAATTAAATCAGTTTAGCTTGAAAATCCTTCACAGAACCAATAAAACCAAACCGAGTCTCCACTGGCAGCCTGTGATGCATCCAAGTTTCCAAAGGTTTTGCAATATGTAGATGTAGAAACATGATAGGAAGGGGTTATGGATCTTGAGCAAGATTTTGCAATATGTAGATGTAGAAACATGATAGGAAGGGGCTATGGATCTTGAGCATCCAGTTCAGTCTACGCCCTGGTACCCGCCTAGCCCACTGACGCGGCCATCAGCCTTCCTCCATGATCCAGTCAGCAGGGACTCAAATCGGCAGTTGAAAAAGGATGCTCGTCGCTGCCTCTCAACCAGCGCCGCCTCTCGACACGCAGCTGGTCCTCCTTGAAATCACAAAAAAAAAACAGCAACTAAAAGTGCTAAACCGAAGCAAAAAAATTAGGCATAGCAATTAAACTAGCACATGAAAAAAATGGATCCGTTTGAAGCCAGAACAATTATGATCTGGATGATGGATTCGTACCCAAGAAAAATAGCTTCGGGAAAGGATCTGCATCTTGGTAAATCATTTATTCCAACAAAACAAATCAAGAGACTCGAGGAAAAAAAAACTAAGAACGGATCTGGATGATGAATTCGTACAAAAACAAATCCTTGGGAAAATGATCTGGAACTTGTAAATCTGGATTCCAACAAAAAAAAAATCAAGAGAGTCAAGGGAAAAAAGAACCGATCTGGATTCTGCTAATCAATCCGGCTGACTCCTCATGTTACACAGTGCGCACGGCCTCCAGGCAAACGAGCCTCTACCCTGCCCTCGCCACACCTGGATACAAACGGAAGCTGCTCGGAAGTTGCCGAATGGCCGGCGGCAGGCGCGCGGGGAGCAGACGCGACCATGGCTACGAAGATCTTCGCGCCGCACCGGCTCGATGCGGCACCATCTTCCTCCGCCGTCCAGAGGCTAAGGCCTCCACGCGCTGGCACCATCCTCCGCCGACGGAGCCCAAGGTCTCCTCTTGCCAGCACCATCTTTCCCCGCTGGTGGAGGGAAAGTCAGGCATGGTAGGCGATGCTGGAGGCATGCCGCGTGTGGAGAGGTTGGTGGCGGAAGCGCGAGGCCGAGACCTAGGTGGGGGTGGTCATGTGGGCGCTGGGACATCGGCCGCCGGCAGCTGATCGGAAGGGGAGCGGTTGATTTGGGGAAGAAGGACGAGGCAGAGGGGAAGGGGAGAGGAGGATAAGGGTGGGTCTGCTCGGTGGGCTGAGAAGAAAGAGAAATTGGGTTTAGATCACCTCCGCAGCAAAAACATCATGCACAAAAAGGGGTATCCGTCTATATATCGGGTGTGACGGCGTTGGGCGCGGCGTTAGCATCGTGCTACCAAGAATCGTGCTCCCTATATCATCAAACGTGTATATCAACGGTTAGGACCCCATGCGTAGCTAGCCATGTGGGCATCTGGCTATTTTCCATATATATATATATATATATATATATATATATAGGCCGACACATGTACAATTACAGGTACAATCCTGAGAAAACACATGAACCTATACCTATACAATATGTTACTCAACACCCCCCGCAGTCGAAGGGTCGGCACCGACACATAGACTGGAGCGAAACTCAGGAAAAGTCGTGGATGGCAATCCTTTCGTCATGATATCGGCAAACTGTTGAGACGTCGGTACGTGAAGAACTCGAACGCGACCGAGGGCAACTTGCTCACGAACAAAGTGGATGTCCAGCTCGATGTGCTTGGTGCGCCGATGATGAACGGGGTTGGCGGAGAGGTAGACATCCGACACGTTGTCGCAGAAGACTACCGTAGCCTTGTCAACGGGACAAGAGAGCTCGGACAGAAGCTGTCGAAGCCATGTGCACTCAGCCACAGCGTTAGCCACGGCGCGGTACTCGGCCTCAGCACTGGAGCGAGACACGGTGGGATGCCTCTTGGAGGACCAAGAGACGAGCGACGAGCCGAGGTAGACGCAGTAGCCGCTAGTGGAGCGCCGCGTGTCCGGGCATCCCGCCCAGTCCGCGTCCGAGTAGGCGACGAGGTCGGTGGACACCGAGGGGGAAGCATGTAGCGACAAGCCGTAGCCCATGGTACCACAGACGTAGCGGAGAATCCGCTTCACCGCGGCCCAATGAGCATCCCGAGGAGCATGCATGTGCAAGCACACCTGCTGCACAGCGTACTGGAGCTCCGGGCGCGTCAACGTCAAGTACTGGAGAGCACCGACGATAGAGCGGTAGAACGGCGCGTCGGACGCCAACGTCCCATCACTGGCGGAGAGCTTGGCCTTCGTGTCGACAAGAGTAGGCGCAGGGTTGCAATTAAGCATCCCGGCACGCTCGATAAGCTCGTGAGCGTACTTCCGCTGATGAAGGAAGAACCCGTCCGCGCGCCGGACAACCTCGATGCCGAGGAAGTAGTGGAGCGGGCCAAGGTCCTTCAAAGCGAACTCAGCGCGAAGACTGTCGGTGAGCTGTCGAAGAAGACCAGCGGTGGAGGCCGTCAGGATGATGTCGTCGATGTAGAGCAGCAGGTATGCCATGTCGTTGCCGGTCCGGTAGACGAACAGCGACGCATCGGAGCGCGTGGAGCGGAAGCCAAGCTGATGCAGGAAGCCGGTGATGCACTGGTACCAGGCGCGGGGCGCCTGCTTCAGTCCATACAGGGACCGGGAGAGCAAGCACACGTCATCAGGGCGGTTGGTGTCGACGAAGCCAATGGGCTGCTGACAGTACACCTGCTCCTGCAAAGGACCATGAAGGAAGGCGTTGGAGACTGATGACCCACAAGTATAGGGGGTGTATCGTAGTATTTTCGATAAGTAAGAATGTCGATCCCAACGAGGAGCAGAAGGTGTTGACAAGCAGTTTCGATGGAGGATTCACTGTAAATGCTCACAGACAAGTATTCAGGGGGTTTTGATGTAACAGTTGAATAAAGTACGAGTAAGTAAAGTGCGAGAATAATAATTGCAGCGAGTGGCCCAATCCTTTTTAGCACAAAGGACAAGCCGGTTTGTTTACTTATAATGACCAAACGTTCTCGAGGACACACGGGATTTTAGTCTAGTGCTTTCGCTACATACGGCTAAATAATCTTCATTGTTATGATAAGTGTTGTGTGGGTGAACCTATGCTAATGCACCGCCCTTCCTAGGACTAATACATACTTGTGATTATACTCCTTGCAAGCATCCGCAACTACAAGAAAGTAATTAAGAATAAATCTAACCACAGCCTTAAACTCTGAGATCCTGCGATCCCTCCTGCATCGATATACCAACGGGGGTTTAGGTTTCTGTCACTCCGGCAACCCCGCAATTAGCAAACGAATACAAGATGCATTCCCCTAGGCCCATAAATGGTGAAGTGTCATGTAGTCGACGTTCACATGACACCACTAGAAGAATAACACCACAACTTAAATATCACACCATTGAATATTACTCATCCATAGTTCACTACTAACATTTAGACTTCACCCATGTCCTCAAGAACTAAACGAACTACTCACGAGACATCATATGGAACATGATCAGAGGTGATATGATGATGAATAACAATCTGAACATAAACTTGGTTCAATGGTTTCACTCAATAGCATCAACAACAAGTAGAGATCGATACCGGGAGAGTTTCCCCTATCAAACAATCAAGATCAAACCCAAATTGCTACGGCGATGACGGTGTCCAGCGGTGGAGACGGCGGTGATGATGGTGGAGATGATGATGATGGTGATGGTGATGATGTCCAGCTCGATGACGATGACGATGGCGTCGATTTCCCCCTCCCGGAGGGAATTTCCCCGGCGGATTCCTGCCCGCCGGAGAGCTCTTTTCTCTCTGGTGTTCTCCGCCCCGCAGAGGCGGCTGTAACTCTTCGCGAGGTACCCTCTGTGGCTTAGGTTTTCGAGACGAAGGATTTCGCGAAGAAAAGGAGGCGAAAGGGGTCGTGGGCCCCCCAAACCACATGGCGGCGCGGCCAGGGCATGGGCCGCGCCGCCCTAGGGTGTGGGCCCACCCTGGGTCCTCCTGGCTCCTCCTTCTGGCTTCCTTCATCATCTTGAAAAATAGGATTTTTGGTATAATTTCCTTCGACAGTTGATCTTCCGAAATATTGCGTTCTGACGGTGCTTTTTCCAGCAGAATCCTGGCTCCGGTGCTTGATCCTCCAACAATGATGAAACATGCAAAATAGATGAAATAACATAAGTATTGTGTCCCAATATGAAATATATCAATGAATAACAGCAAATTATGATATAAAATAGTGATGCAAATTGGACGTATCAACTCCCCCCAAGCTTAGACTTCGTTTGTCCCCAAGCGAAACTGAGCTCGATAGACAGGACCACATGTTTATGGAGTGAAGAGTCGATAAATAAAATACGGACAAGAAGCATCATATTCATTCACACAAGACATTATAGTAAACAACCTCTTATAACTCAACTTGAAACAAGTATAAGGTAATCACAAGTAAAGGTGCATAAGAAATCATAATTGGTGATGGCAAACTTCGTTCTTGGTCAAAGAACAATTAACAGATTATACTTATCTCATTGAGCAGCGCTCTCATGTTAAAGTTTATATGGCACAACTTGCATACTCAATCATAATGGTCTTTTCATGATCATTGATAACTTGCGAGTCTATATTCATTCAGATAAAACTTGTACTAAACAAGGAAGAATAAAAGACATGATGAAGCTAATCACAATATAATGGTTTGATCACAACTACTCAAATGCTTGCTTGAGATGGAGGGAAATAGGTTTACTGACTCAACATAAAGTAAAAGACAGGCCCTTCGCAGAGGGAAGCAGGGATTAAATCATGTGCTAGAGCTTTTTCAGTTTTGCAATCATATAAAGAGAATAAAAGTAACATTTTGAGAGGTGTCTGTTGTTGTCAACGACTGGTAGCGGGTACTCTAACCCCCTTGCCAAACAACCTCCAAAGAGCGGCTCCCATATTATTTTCATTTTACTTGGCACTCCTTCCAAACTTTTCTTTCACAAACCATGGCTAACCGAATCCTCGGGTGCCTGCCAACAATCTCATACCATGAAGGAGTGCCTTTTTATTTTGGTTTTATTATGATGATGACACTCCCCCCAACCTTTGCTTTCTCAAGCCATGGCTAACCGAATCCTTCGGGTGCCGTCCATCAATCACATACCATGGAGGAGTGTCTATTTAGTTTAATTAATTTGGGACTGGGAATCCCATTGCCAGCTCTTTTTGCAAAATTATTGGATAAGCGGATGAAGCCACTAGTCCATTGGTGGAAGTTGCCCAACAAGATTGAAAGATAAAACACCACATACTTCCTCATGAGCTATGAAACATTGACACAAATAAGAGATACTAAGTTTTGAATTGTTTAAAGGTAGCACATGAAGTATTTACTTGGAATGGCAGAAAATACCATGTAGAAGGTAGGTATGGTGGACACAAATGACATAGGTTTGGGTTAAGGTTTGGATGCACGAGAAGTATTCCCTCTCAGTACAGGTCCTTGGCTAGCAAGGTTAATTAGCAAGCATAAGAGTTGAGGGAAACAAACAAATATACATGTGATAGAAACAATCATGCATCTTCCTTGTAAGCACAAACAATTTTAACTTCAGAATAATAAGCTATGAGCTAACAAGAAAGACAATGAAACATCTACATGTATTTCTCTTTTCTACTTAAACCTCATAGTGTTGTTGCTATTGACCAATGCTAAGTTTGCCAAAACCAAATAGATTTATTCAATGCTCCCAAAGTGATACCAATACTAACAACAAAGTAAATCATATGATAGAGATTGCAAACTAGAATAAGATGTGCAATATGTAAATGATAAGACTTCTCATTAATATTCCATAACGATAACTCACACCAAGGGATACATAGATAACCAACTAACGGAGAGATACTTCCAAACGCAACCCATCTTATATGATAACTTCCCTACTCATGATATGACACTACTTGACAATAAAAGTAAAAGGTAGTGATAATGTGATACCATGACACTCCCCAAGCTTGGAACAAACCAAGGGGATGCCAATACCGATGATGAATTACTCCTTTGGCGATGGTGGCGATGAATTCCTGACAAGCTTCTCAATAAGCTCCTGAAGCTCGTCAATCCTGTATATGAGATTGCGAATCATCTCTGAATTGTGCTCGACGCGGTTAAAGAGTCTGTCTGACGGCGAGTCCCAGCTCTTTGAGTTATTTTCCCACTCTTCAGCCTCAGGCTCCTTCTCTCCTGCAGTGTTAGAACGATCTATATCCCACTGGCTAGGCAATGCTGCCTTTGGAGTCCCTTCAATTTGATTATTGAAAATTAGATTGTGGAAGGGATGGTGAATGCCTGATAGAGATGTTTTCGAAGCTAGGTAATGACGTGGAACCCCTCCTCCAGTGCGAATTCTTGCGCTCTTGTTTGCACTAAAAGGGTTGTCCACCACCTTAATTCTTGCGATAGTAGCACGCGGGCGTGCGCGCGAATCTTCCTCCACCTCTTCTTTATCCTCTTCCTTGACGTCCTTGTCTTCCTCTTTCCACCCAAGATCTCGATCATCTTCATCCGGAAACTCCTTGCCCTTGTTCTTGGAGACCATGGTGCTTCTAAACTGAAAACAGATCCTGGCAGAAACAGCTCGAAACAAAACACGTCGAGAAAACGATATACGGACCTCCAGGGGTCCGGGGGATTATATAGCAAATTTTTTTACGACAAACGGAAAGTACCAGATCGAACCAGAGTAGGAAAGGGGCGACGGGGCGGCCAAACCATAGGGCGGCGCGGGCCCAGGCTTGGCCGCGCCGGCCTATGGTGGCGCCCCCTCGTGCGTCCTTTCCACTCCGTTTCGAACTCGTAATTTTTCATATTTTCCAAAAACAGCAACAATATTGTTCGGAAAGTAAATTGCGTACTTTTCATTACCAGTACTGTTACCTATTCAAAGTCGAGTTCGCGATTTGTCAATTTGCCCTTTGATGAAAGCTTCCGGTGTTTCCACTTGAATAATATCAACATCAACATTATAGGAATCACCTGAGATATAATGCTTGAGTCTTTGTCCATTCACCACTTGCGTAGCATTGCCTTGGAGAGAGCTAATTTTGATTGCTCCTGAACGATACACCTCCTCGACAACATACGGTCCTTCCCATTTCGAGAGTAATTTCCCTGCAAAGAATCTGAGTCGAGACCGATACAATAGGACTTTATCCCCAATATTAAATTCTCTTTTGATGATCCTTCTATCATGCCATTTTTTAACTTTCTCTTTAAAGAGTTTAGCATTTTCATAAGCTTCACTTCTCCATTCATCTAGAGAACTCAATTGCAACAACCTCTTATCACCGGCAAGTTTAGGATCTTTATTTAATTCTCTAATGTACCCAATAAGCTTTGTGCTCTAGTTCTAAAGGTAAATGACAAGCTTTCCCATAAACCATTTTATAAGGTGACATTCCCATGGGATTTTTGTAAGCAGTTCTATAAGCCCAAAGTGCATCCTTCAATTTACTAGCCCAATTCTTTCTAGTTTTATTAACGGTCTTTCCCAAAATAGATTTAATCTCTCTATTTGATAATTCTACTTGACCACTAGTTTGAGGATGATAAGCGGAAGCAATTCTATGATTAATACCATACTTAGCAAGAGTTTTTCTAAAACCTCCATGAATAAAATGAGAACCTCCATCAGTCATAATATATCTAGGCACTCCAAATCTAGGAAAAATAATATCTAAAAGCATTCTTAAAGAGGTCTCACCATCGGCACTTTTTGTAGGTATGGCTTCCACCCATTTAGTAACATAATCAACAGCAACAAGTATATGAGTGTTACCTTCTGAAGAGGGAAAAGGTCCCATGAAGTCAAATCCCCAACAATCAAACGGTTCAATAACAAGAGTATAATTCATAGGCATTTCATTACGTCTGGAGATATTACCAACCCTTTGGCATTCATCACAAGATAAAATAAATTTCCTCGCATCCTTGAAGAGAGTTGGCCAATAAAAACCTGATTGTAGAACCTTTTGCGCGGTTCTTTCTCCGGCGTGATGTCCTCCATAAGCACTACCATGACATTTACTCAATATCTCTTGTTGTTCATATTCGGGAACACATCTTCGCATAATACCATCCACTCCTTCTTTATATAAGTGTGGGTCATCCCAGAAATAATGCCTCAAGTCATAAAAGAATTTCCTCCTTTGCTGAGCTGAAAAGGTTGGAGGCAAGTACTTGGAAACAATAAAGTTAGCATAATCAGCATACCAAGGACTGTCTCGCGAGCTCACCTTTATTACAGCCAATTGTTCATTTGTAAAACTATCATTAACAGAAGGATCATAAGCAATATTTTCCAATCTAGACAAATTATCAACAGGGATTATCAGCACCTTTCCTATCTACAATATGTAAATCAAATTCTTGCAAAAGAAGTACCCATCTAATAAGCCTCGGCTTAGCATCTTTCTTTGTCATAAGGTATCTAATTGCAGCATGATCAGTATGAATAGTAACTTTTGAATCAACAATATAAGATCTAAATTTATCGCAAGCAAAGACTACAGCTAATAATTCTTTTTCAGTTGTAGCATAATTTCTTTGAGCAGCATCAAGAGTTTTACTAGCATAATGAATAACATTCAGTTTTTTATCTACTCATTTGTCCAAGAACAGCGCCTACAGCAAAATCACTAGCATCACACATAATTTCAAATGGTAAGTTCCAATCAGGAGGTTCAACTATAGGAGCAGTTGTTAAGGCTTTCTTAAGAGTTTCAAAAGCTTCCTTACAATCATCATCAAAAACAAACGGTACATCTTTTTGAAGAAGATTAGTAAAAGGTTTTGAAATCTTGGAGAAATCTTTAATAAATCTCCTATAAAACCCAGCAAGACCAAGAACACTACGAATACCTTTAACATCCCTCGGATAGGGCATCTTCTCAATTGCTTCAACTTTAGCTCTATCAACTTCAATACCTCTCTCAGAAATTTTATGTCCCAATACAATTCCTTCATTAACCATAAAGTGGCATTTCTCCCAATTAAGAACAAGGTTAGTTTCTTCACATCTCTGCAAAACTTTATCAAGGTTTCGCAAGCAACTATCAAAAGAATTCCCATAGACGGAAAAATCATCCATGAATACCTCTACAATACTCTCGCAAAAACCATGAAAAATAGCAGACATGCATCTTTGAAAAGTAGCAGGAGCATTACATAAACCAAAAGGCATGCGTCTATAAGCATAAGTTCCATAGGGACAAGTAAAAGTGGTTTTCTCTTGATCTTTAGCTTTAACAGCAATTTGTGAAAACCCAGAATACCCATCAAGAAAGCAAAAATGAGTATTTTTAGACAATCTTTCTAGCATTTGATCAATAAATGGTAAAGGGTAATGATCTTTCTTAGTAACTTTATTAACTTTTCGAAAATCAATGCACATTCTATACCCTACAACTACTCTTTGAGGGATGAGCTCATCATTATCATTAGGCACAACAGTCATTCCTCCTTTCTTGGGAACGCAATGCACAGGACTAACCCATCTACTATCCGCAATAGGATATATACGACCTGCTACAAGAAGTCGTAATACCTCATTCCTTACCACTTCCTTCATCTTCGGAATTAGACGACACTGATGTTCAACAACAGGCTTTGCATCATCCTCCATATTAATAGCATGTTGGCAAATAGAAGGAGAAATCCCTTTCAAATCATCAAGAGTATAGCCAATAGCTCCTCGGTGCTTCTTCAATATTTCCAATAACCTTTCTTCCTCAATCTCTGAAAGCTTAGAACTAATAATAACAGGATATATTTTCTTATCATCAATATGAGCATATTTAAGATTATCAGGCAAAGGCTTTAAATCAAAAACAGGATCTTCCTTTGGTGGCGGTGTTGTACCCAAATCTTCCACCGGTAAATCATGCTTGAGAATAGGTTGGCGAAGAAAAATTTCCTCGAGCTCATCTCTTTCTTTCCTAAAAACTTCACTCTCGCTATCCTCCAAATGTTGCTGCAAAGGATTATTAGGAACAAGAACAATAGATGCACACTGCTCCATTTTAAAATCATTACTAGGCAAATCAGCTTTATAAGGAGTTTTGGTAAATTTAGAGAAGTTAAACTCATAAGATTCACCAGCAAATTTAGTCAAAATTTTCTCTTTCTTGCAATCTATAATAGCTCCACAAGTATTTAGAAAAGGTCTACCAAAGATAATAGGACAATAATCGCTAGCAGCAGAACCAAGTACCAAAAAGTCAATGGGATATTTAATCTTACCGCATAAAACTTCCACATCTCGAACAATACCAATTGGAGAAATAGTTTCTCTATTAGCCAGCTGAATAACCACATCAATATCTTCAAGTTCACAAGAATCAATTTTGTGCATAATCTCCGTGTAAAGCTCATACGGAATAGCACTAACACTTGCACCAATATCACATAATCCATAATAGCAATGATCACCAATTCTAACAGATAGTATAGGAACACTAGCTTGTTTGGGTTTATTAGGATGTGAAACAATATTAGAAGCATCTTCACGAGAAAATAATATGACCATCCTCCACATTTTCAAATACAAGATCTTTAACTATTGCAACAATGAGTTCAATTTTTATTTGTTCTTCGGGTTCTACAGGTTTCTTTTCACTTTTATGAACCGCACTATTTATAACAGTACTCCTTCATTTTAGCAGGGAAAGGAGTTTTTTCAATATAAGCTTCAGGAATAACATGATCAGCAGTTTCAACTACAACGCATTTATTAATAGATGAATCAATTTTATCTTTATACGGTTCATGATACTTATCAAAATTCTTCTTTGGCAATTCATAATGAGAGGCAAAAGCTTTATAAAGATTTACAGCAACTTGAGAATCAAGACCATATGTAGCACTCATATTACGAAATTTATCAGTATCCATAAAAGCTTCAATGCATTTATAATCATAAATTATACCTGATTCTCTATCCTTGTCATTCTCACATCCTTCAGTATTTTCTTGGATCCGATCAAGAAGGT
This sequence comes from Lolium perenne, assembly GCF_019359855.2. Classification (NCBI taxonomy): domain Eukaryota; kingdom Viridiplantae; phylum Streptophyta; class Magnoliopsida; order Poales; family Poaceae; genus Lolium; species Lolium perenne. The sequence continues at coordinate 51,270,942 of NC_067244.2, forward strand.
CCCTTTTAAACTCTTCTTTGTTGCGTGTAAATGATCCAGAACAAGAAGTATCCAGCAAGGTCTTGTCTTGAAAAGAAAGTCTTGCATAGAAATTATCAATAATAACATTACCAGGAAGCTCATGAATGGGGCATTTGAGCATTAAAGACTTCAATCTCCCCCAAGCTTGGGCAATACTCTCTCCATCATGAGGCCAAAAATTATATATGCGATTCCGATCCTTGTGAATTTCACTTGGAGGATAGAACTTAGAATAAAACCGGGGCACAATATCATTCCATTCAAGAGAATCCCCATTATCCAGTAATTTATACCAATGCGCCGCCTTACCGGACAGCGATAAAGAGAATAGTTTCTTCCTCACTTCATCCATAGCAATACCTGCACATTTGAATAACCCGCATAATTCATGCAAAAACAGTAAATGATCACCAGGATGGACAGTTCCATCCCCTTCATAGCGGTTATCCATAACACGTTCAATAATTTTCATAGGTATTTTATATGGTATCACTTCCTCACCTGGCGCCTCATCCACTACCGTTGTAGTAGTAGTAGATTTCCCAAATAAAAATTGAAGAGAAGATCTCTCCATAATGACTTATGGCGTGACAGAAAATAAAATCAGCACAAACAGTAAAGGTTTTCCTTACCAATTCCACTTACCAATAGCGCTTCACTCCCCGGCAACGGCGCCAGAAAATAGTCTTGATGACCCACAAGTATAGGGGGTGTATCGTAGTATTTTCGATAAGTAAGAATGTCGATCCCAACGAGGAGCAGAAGGTGTTGACAAGCAGTTTCGATGGAGGATTCACTGTAAATGCTCACAGACAAGTATTCAGGGGGTTTTGATGTAACAGTTGAATAAAGTACGAGTAAGTAAAGTGCGAGAATAATAATTGCAGCGAGTGGCCCAGTCCTTTTTAGCACAAAGGACAAGCCGGTTTGTTTACTTATAATGACCAAACGTTCTCGAGGACACACGGGATTTTAGTCTAGTGCTTTCGCTACATACGGCTAAATAATCTTCATTGTTATGATAAGTGTTGTGTGGGTGAACCTATGCTAATGCACCGCCCTTCCTAGGACTAATACATACTTGTGATTATACCCCTTGCAAGCATCCGCAACTACAAGAAAGTAATTAAGAATAAATCTAATCACAGCCTTAAACTCTGAGATCCTGCGATCCCTCCTGCATCGATATACCAACGGGGTTTAGGTTTCGTCACTCCGGCAACCCCGCAATTAGCAAACGAATACAAGATGCATTCCCCTAGGCCCATAAATGGTGAAGTGTCATGTAGTCGACGTTCACATGACACCACTAGAAGAATAACACCACAACTTAAATATCACACCATTGAATATTACTCATCCATAGTTCACTACTAACATTTAGACTTCACCCATGTCCTCAAGAACTAAACGAACTACTCACGAGACATCATATGGAACATGATCAGAGGTGATATGATGATGAATAACAATCTGAACATAAACTTGGTTCAATGGTTTCACTCAATAGCATCAACAACATTTAGAGATAGATTAATGGAGAGTTTCCCCTATCAAACAATCAAGATCAAACCCAAATTGCTACGGCGATGACGGTGTCCAGCGGTGGAGACGGCGGTGATGATGGTGGAGATGATGATGATGGTGATGGTGATGATGTCCAGCTCGATGACGATGACGATGGCGTCGATTTCCCCCTCCCGGAGGGAATTTCCCCGGCGGATTCCTGCCCGCCGGAGAGCTCTTTTCTCTCTGGTGTTCTCCGCCCCGCAGAGGCGGCTGTAACTCTTCGCGAGGTACCCTCTGTGGCTTAGGTTTTCGAGACGAAGGATTTCGCGAAGAAAAGGAGGCGAAAGGGGTCGTGGGCCCCCCAAACCACATGGCGGCGCGGCCAGGGCATGGGCCGCGCCGCCCTAGGGTGTGGGCCCACCCTGGGTCCTCCTGGCTCCTCCTTCTGGCTTCCTTCGTCATCTTGAAAAATAGGATTTTTGGTATAATTTCCTTCGACAGTTGATCTTCCGAAATATTGCGTTCTGACGGTGCTTTTTCCAGCAGAATCCTGGCTCCGGTGCTTGATCCTCCAACAATGATGAAACATGCAAAATAGATGAAATAACATAAGTATTGTGTCCCAATATGAAATATATCAATGAATAACAGCAAATTATAATATAAAATAGTGATGCAAATTGGACGTATCAGAGACGTCCATATGATGCACCGGCCATGCGCGAGAGGCGGCGAGGTGCAACACCGTGCGAATCGTGCCCGGTTTGACGACCGGGGCAAACGTATCCGTGAAGTCGACGCTAGCGCGTTGCCGAAAGCCGCACACCAACCCAGCGCGCCTTGTAGCGCTCGAGAGTCCCGTCGGAGCCGAGCTTGTGCTTGAAGACCCATTTGCCGGTGATGACGGGGGAACCAGCTCCCAGGTCCTATTGCGCTGCAGCGCGTCGTACTCCTCCTGCATGGCGGCGCGCCAATGCGGGTCGCGCAAGGTGGCGCGAGCCGAGGTGGGCACCGGCGAAGGAGCGGTCGCCGGGCCGGTCGCGGGATCGGCCGGCGGCAGGCTGGGTGGTCGGCCGGGGCCGGCTCGACCGGGCGGCAGGCCGGGGGGCCGGTCTGATCGGGCAGCCGGCCGGGCGGCAGACCGGGCGGTAGGCCGGGCGGAGAACCGGGCGGCGCGCCGGGCGGTGCGCCGGGTGGGCCGGCCTGGCAACCGGCCTGACCGGGCGGCGGGCCGGGTCGGCGGCTCGGAGGAGCTCCGCCGTCATGCGGTAGGATGTCGTTGCCGCTGGCCCGACGCGGCGGACGGGATCGCCGTGCGCACGCACTGGTCAGCGGGGTAGCGTGTAGAAGGCCGCCGCACGCCCGCACGTGCGCGGTGAGCATGGGCCCAGGGACCGCAGCGACGGGCGGCGAGGCGGGCGACGGGGCGGCCGATGAAGAGGCGGCCGAAGGAGACGCCGCGGGCGACGGGGGCGCTGGGGGCGCCTCAGGCGTCGCGGGCGACGGTAGCGCCGCGGGCGAAGGGGGCGCCGGGGGCGCCGCGGGTGACGGGGACGCCGAGGGACCAGGCGGGGCCGGCGCAGAGGGCGCCGCCATGATCGGGCCGTCGGCGCGCGGCCGCAGGAGGGCCAGCGGGCGCCGGGGGCGTCGTCGGAGGTGGCGCCAAAAGTCCCTGCTGAAACGGAAAAACCAACTCGTCAAACTACACGTGCCGGGAGGTGAGGACACGGTGGGAGACTGGGTCATAACAGCGGTAGCCCTTGGTGCTGGCGGGGTAGCCAAGAAACACACAAGGGAGAGGGCGCGACGCAAGCTTATGTGCGGCGGTGGCAGCAGTGTTAGGATAACACCGACAGCCAAATATGCGAAGGTCATCATAAGCGGGCGGCGCACCGTAGAGGAGGTGACGCGGCGTGTATGACCAACGCACACGACACGGGCGGATGTTGACGAGGAGAGTCGCCGTGGCAAGAGCATCCGGCCAGAATCGAGGGGGCATGGATGCGTGGAACAGAAGGGTGCGGACGCAGTCGTTGAGGGTACGAAGCATCCGTTCGGCACGGCCGTTCTGTGAAGAGGTGTATGGACACGTGAGGCGGAAGACGGCGCCGTGGGCATCGAGAAGGGAGCGAATGGTGGTGTTGTCGAACTCTTTGCCGTTGTCGATTTGTAAGGCGTGGATGGGGCGACCGAACTGAGTGGAGACGAAGGCGAAGAAGGCGGTGAGGGTGGCGGCGACATTTGATATACGGCGAAGGGGAAAAGTCCATACAAATGTGAGAAATCATCAAGAATCACAAGATAATAAGTATAACCAGAATTACTCGCAACCGGCGAGGTCCAAACATCACTATGAATAAGTTGAAACGGAAAAGACGCGACTGTGGAGGAGGAACTAAACGGAAGGCAAGCATGTTTGCCTAGACGACATGCTTCACAAGAGTGGGCATCCGTTTTATTACAAGTAAATGAGAAGCCTTGCATTATTTGACGCAGAGTGGCGGAGCTAGGATGGCCAAGACGGGTGTGCCAAAGGTCGACACCGGCGGAGAGGGCGAGTGGGCGGCCGGTGGTGGTGGAGGCCGCGCGCCAACAGGGTAGAGATCGTCGGGGCTGTCACATCGGTGGAGGAGCATCCGGGTACGACCATCCTTGACAGAGAAACCAAAAGCGTCAAATTCCACAGTCACAGGGTTATCACGACAGAAGGACTTAACGGAAACAAGATTTTTAATTAAGTCAGGAGAAACAAGAACTTTATGTAGAGAGAGAGGAGTGGAAGTGGAAGGAAAAGAGACGGAGCCAGTGTGAGTATTGGGAAGAGCATGACCGTTGCCAACAATGATGCGAGAGGAAGTGGAAGCAGGTGTAGAAAATGAGAGGTTACCGGGGTGCGCAGCCATATGCGCGGAGGCGCCGGTGTCCATGAACCAGTCGCCACCGCCACCATACGCCCCAGCGGAGGGGGCGCTCTGGAGGGCGGTCAGAAGCGCGGGATCCCACGGGGCCGGACCCGAGGGGGCAGCGTAGGCTGGGGCGGGCTAGGGCGCCGCGTAGAACGCCTGGTGGGTAGCCGGTCGCGGCCCCATGATGCCCGGGTAGGGGGCGAGCGGCACGGGCATGGAGTAGGCGTGAACGACCCCGGTCCAAGGGTTGTGACCGGTGGTCCATGGCAGGGGGCGGTGTACTGCGGAGGACGAGGCGCGGGGGCGGTGGCGTTGGCGCCACCATTGCCACCGCCGTTGCCACCACCGCTACGGCGACGACGGCCGCGGCGGCTACCGCCAGAAGGAGTCGTTTGGCCGGTCCAGGGCCCGGTCTGGCCGGCCTGGGCGCCAGAGTGGCCGGTCCACGGTCCGGTCGGGCCGGACTGGTGACCGGACTGGCCGGTCCATGGTCCGGTCTGACCGGGCGGCTGGCCGGCGGCGGGGAAGCCCGGCGGCAGACCCGTGGGACGAGGCGCAGGGGCGCGGGGCGCGGGGCGTGATACGTCTCCGACGTATCGATAATTTCTTATGTTCCATGCCACATTATTGATGATATCTACATGTTTTATGTATACTTTATGTCATATTTATGCATTTTCCGGCACTAACCTATTAACGAGATGCCGAAGAGCCGATTCTTGTTTCTGCTGTTTTTGGTTTCAGAAATCCTACAAAGGAAATATTCTCGGAATTGGACGAAATCAACGCCCAGGGGCCTATTTTTACACGAAGCTTCCAGAAGACCGGAGGGGAGACGAAGTGGGGCCACGGGGCGACGACACAACAGGGCGGCGCGGCCTGGGCCCTGGCCGCGCGGCCCTGGTGTGTGGGCCCCCCGTGACGCCCTTTGACCTGCCCTTCCGCCTACTTAAAGCCTCCGTCGTGAAACCCCCAGTACCGAGAGCCACGATACGGAAAACCTTACTGAGACACCGCCGCCGCCAATCCCATCTCGGGGGATTCAGGAGATCGCCTCCGGCACCCTGCCGGAGAGGGGAATCATCTCCCGGAGGACTCTTCACCGCCATGGTCGCCTCCGGAGTGATGAGTGAGTAGTTCACCCCTGGACTATGGGTCCATAGCAGTAGCTAGATGGTCGTCTTCTCCTTATGTGCTTCATTGTTGGATCTTGTGAGCTGCCTAACATGATCAAGATCATCTATCTGTAATGCTATATGTTGTGTTTGTCGGGATCCGATGGATAGAGAATACTATGTTATGTTGATTATCAATCTATTACCTATGTGTTGTTTATGATCTTGCATGCTCTCCGTTATTAGTAGAGGCTCTGGCCAAGTTTTTACTCTTAACTCCAAGAGGGAGTATTTATGCTCGATAGTGGGTTCATGCCTCCATTAAATGCAGGACGTGTGAGAAAGTTCTAAGGTTGTGGATGTGCTGTTGCCACTAGGGATAAAACATTGATGCTATGTCCGAGGATGTAGTTATTGATTACATTACGCACCATACTTAATGCAATTGTCTGTTGTTTGCAACTTAATCCTGGAAGGGGTTCGGATGATAAAGGCGAAGGTGGACTTTTTAGGCATAGATGCATCTTTGGATAGCGGTCTATGTACTTTGTCGTAATTCCCAATTAAATCTCACTATACTTATCATATCATGTATGTGCATTGTCATGCCCTCTCTATTTGTCAATTGCCCGACTGTAATTTGTTCACCCAACATGCTATTTATCTTATGGGAGAGACACCTCTAGTGAACTGTGGACCCCGGTCCATTCTTTTACATTAAATACAATCTACTGCAATACTTGTTCTACTGTTTTCTGCAAACAATCATCATCCACACTATACATCTAATCCTTTGTTACAGCAAGCCGGTGAGATTGACAACCTCACTGTTTCGTTGGGGCAAAGTACTTTGGTTGTGTTGTGCAGGTTCCACGTTGGCGCCGGAATCCCTGGTGTTGCGCCGCACTACATCCCGCCGCCATCAACCTTCAACGTGCTTCTTGGCTCCTCCTGGTTCGATAAACCTTGGTTTCTTTCTGAGGGAAAACTTGCTACTGTGTACATCATACCTTCCTCTTGGGGTTCCCAACGAACGTGTGTATTACACGCCATCAAGCTCTTTTTCTGGCGCCGTTGCCGGGGAGATCAAGACACGCTGCAAGGGGAGTCTCCACAATCCAATCTCTTTACTTTGTTTTTGTCTTGCTTTATTTTATTTACTACTTTGTTTGCTGCATTATATCAAAACACAAAAAAATTAGTTGCTAGCTTTACTTTATTTACTGTCTTGTTCTCTATATCGAAAACACACAAAAATCAGTTACTTGCATTTTACTTTTGCCACCATGTCTAGTTCTGCACCTGTTACTTCTTCACCTGAGGAATTAGTCTTCACTTTTAAACAAGGGGATGAGGAGAGTTTTAAAGATGCTTGGTCCAGAATTTTTACTTCTTATCGTAAAGCTGAACCTCAAATGACTCTAAGTTTGCTCCTTAGTAATTTTTATTTTGGTCTTATGATTCGCTATAGATATGCCTTGGATGCTGTAGTGGGAGGAGATTTCCTTCATTGCAATGGGGATGAAGCTTTTAATGCAATAAAGAAGTTGGTTGCATCACATGATTCAGCTAATAACTTTGATTCAGCCCTTATTAGCATTTATAATAGATTAAACACTCTTGAGACAAGTGCATCTCGCTTGAATGAAAATTATAGATATGTTTGTAACCATCTTGATCAAGTTTTAGTGAACTCTGTGTAGGGATTCGTTGCATAGAAAACAAAAAATTTCCTACCGCGAGAACGCAATCCAAGCCAAGATGCAATCTAGAAGACGGGAGCAACGAGGAGATGATCGAGACTCACCCTTGAAGATTTCCAAAGCCTACAAGATGAGGCTCTTGTTGCTGCGGTAGACGATCACTTGCCGCTTGCAAAAGCGCGTAGAAGATCTTGATCACGGTGCCACGATCGGGCAGCACCTCCGTACTCGATCACACGTTCGGTGTTGATGAAGACGACGTCCTTCTCCCCGTTCCAGCGGGCAGCGGAAGTAGTAGATCCTCCTTGGAATCCCAGCAGCACGACGGCGTGGTGGCGGTGTCGATGGAGAACTCCGGCAGGGCTTCGCCTAAGCGTATGCAGGAGTTGTATGTGGAGGAGGGGTGCTAGGGTTTGGGGAGAGGGGTGCTTTGGGCGCCGGCCATGAAGGGGGCAGCCAAGGTTGGAGGCCAAGAGTGGCCGGCCACCCTCCCCTTGTCCCTCATTATATAGGTGGAAGCCCCAAGAGTTGTAGTCCAAGTCTTCGAATAAGACCCCAACACTAAAACTTCCCAAAGGTGGGAAACCTACTCAAGGGGGGAGTCCTACTCAAGGTGGGACTCCCACCTTTCCTTGAGGTGGGGCTGGCCGGCCACCAAGGTGGAGCCCACCTGGGACTCCTCCCCATTAGGGTTTGGCCGGCCATGCTAGTGGAGTCCCTCCGGGACTCCACCTTCCATAGTGCCATTCTCCCGGACTTTTCTAGAACCTTCTAGAACCTTCCATAAATGCACCGGATCATTTCCAAACTTGGAATATGACTTCCTATATATGAATCTTATTCTCCGGACCATTCCGGAACTCCTCGTGATGTCTTGGATCCCATCCGAGACTCCGAACAAAACTTCGAACTCCATTCCATATTCCATATCTACTTAAACGACATCAAACCTTAAGTGTGTCACCCTACGGTTCGCGAACTATGTAGACATGGTTGAGACTTCTCTCCGACCAATAACCAATAGTGGGATCTGGAGATCCATAATGGCTCCCACATATTCAACGATGACTTAGTGATCAAATGAACCATTCACATACGATACCAATTCCCTTTGTCACGCGATATTTTACTTGTCCGAGGTTTGATCATCGGTATCACTCTATACCTTGTTCAACCTCGTCTCCTGACAAGTACTCTTTACTCGTACCGTGGTATGTGGTCTCTTATGAACTTATTCATATGCTTGCAAGACATTAGACGACATTCCACTGAGAGGGCCCAGAGTATATCTATCCGTCATCGGGATGGACAAATCCCACTGTTGATCCATATGCCTCAACTCATACTTTCCGGATACTTAATCCCACCTTTATAACCACCCATTTACGCAGTGGCGTTTGATGTAATCAAAGTACCTTTCCGGTATAAGTGATTTACATGATCTCATGGTCGAAAGGACTAGGTAACTATGTATCGAAAGCTTATAGCAAATAACTCAATGACGTGATCTTATGCTACGCTTAATTGGGTGTGTCCATTACATCATTCATATAATGATATAATCTTGTTATTAATAACATCCAATGTTCATGATTATGAAACTAATCATCTATTAATCAACAAGCTAGTTATACAAGAGGCTTACTAGGGACTCCTTGTTGTTCACATAACACACATGTATCAATGTTTCGGTTAATACAATTATAGCATGGTATGTAAACATTATCATAAACACAAAGATATATTATAATAACCATTTTATTATTGCCTCTTGGGCATATCTCCAACAGTCTCCCACTTGCACTAGAGTCAATAATCTAGTTTACATTTGTAAAGATATAACACCTTGGCCTTCTGGTTTTTTATCATGTTTTGCTCACGGGAGAGGTTTTAGTCAATGTTTCTGACACACTCAGAAACGTATGTATTTTGCAATTCATTTTTCGTCTTCACGCATCACTCATTTTCCAAATGAGTCGGCATTTAATATGTTTGGTCTTCTGGTGGAACCTTAATTCCGCGGTCTGAAATATTTCACTAATATTGTCATATACAATATAGCTTCAAAGTTCTGACACTATCGGAACTACACCAAGTTCTCAAAGAACTTCTTGACTTAACATCCTCAATCATTGTCAAAACAATGACATACTCTGCCTTCTTTTGTAGAATCCGTCACAATATTTAGAACTTTTCTAAATCTAGCATTGTGCTACCTTTTAAACAACACTTAGCCTAATTTGAGATTGAAATTTTATTTTTATATGTGACAAAACCAATATCGGTGCAACACCTTACAGCGATTTGTTTGTCATTTCTCCATATAAAACTATTTATATATCCTTGGTTCTTCTAAAGTACACAGGGATATTCTTACTGTTTGTCCTATGATCATCACATGAATCATTCTGGTATATGCTCCTAACTTTTTAGAACACAGGACATCTGATTGTGTACATATTATTCGTGATGTATAATCACTCATGTGTTTTTACTCATTGAGTGTTAGATACACTCAAGTCTTGTTAAAACTTCACATGATAAGAACATTTTCTTAATATTTCTATATTGAACTACTTCAATATCCATTCTATGTACTTTGACTTAAACTTTATAATGTATTTCAATCTATCTTCATAGATCTTGACACTATATTTGTTTCAGTCCATATCCTTTCATTGAAGTTTAATTCTCAATGAAACCTTTTTAATCAATTATATAATTATTTATAATCAACGATATGTCATCTACATAAAGTATTACAAATATGTCTCAGCGCTCCCACTTAATTTCTTGCAAATGCAAGCCTCTTCATCGTCTCTGATGAAATCATAACTCTTTGATCATTTCATCCGGTGAAGATTCCAATTCCGCGATACTTACTTCATTCAATTAAAGTTCGTATTCCTATCTAGTATTCCACGGACTAGCAAAACTCTTGGTTGTATCTTGTATACACCTTTAATACACACTTCAGTTAAGTAATGTATTTTGCCATCCTACTAGCATATCTCATAAAATAAATATGTAGCGATTACTAGAATAATCCACATAGACTATAAGCATTGCTACGGAAGATCTAATCTTATCGTAATCAACTCTTTGAACTTTGTCGTAAACAACTTTTCGACAAGTCGAGCTTATTCAAGGATATTACATCCAAGTCCATCAATTTCATAGATCCATTTACTTTAAAAAGTATTCATCTATCTTGGATTTCATGGCACATAGCCATTTTAACGGAGTCAGGGCCCATCATAACTTCTTTGTATGTAGTTGGTTTATCATTGTTCAAAAACAATCCTTTGTTCACAAATCATTTATTTGATCACAAAGTAAACCATACCTACAAGGTTCAATAAGTACTTCGATCTCCATGACTATAACATTTTGTAGACATGGGAGCCATGATCGTCGTGGACGCTTCCGGAACCAATTCCGATGCTGCGCTACTCTGATCATTATGCTCAGGTTCATAAACCTTATCAAGTTTTATTGTCCTCCCACTCAAATACTTTGCTAAAAACAATTTCTTGGAAATAAGTAAGAAACATCGACAAACACTTTTTTCTTTGTCTCCATAGTGGAAAGAATTCCCAATCAATTCTGTGAGATAACCAACAAAGACATTCATCCGATTTTGGTTGTAAACTTATTTACTTTATGCTATGCATTCCAAAATTTAAGAAAGGACTATTAGGGTTCATACCCATGCCATAACTCGTATGGTGTCGTTTCAACGGATCATGATGATGCTCTATTTAGTGTAAAAGCGGTAGTCACTAAAGCATAATCCACAAAAATATAATAGCATCAATATTTTATCTCATCATTGATCCAACAAGGTTTGGATACATCTCTCGGATACTCCATCATCACTATGATACTCCAAGAAACGTGAGTTGTAGAACAATTTCATAACTCTCTTAGATGTTCGCTAAAACTCGTAATTCAAATATTTCTACCATGATCCAATCATAGATATTTGACTTTTCTATTACGATGGTTTCCACCTCATGCTGAAATTTATTTGAATCCATTCAAATGTTTCAAACTTCTTCCTTATAGAATATATCCACATATATATACTCAATTCATTGTTGGAAGTTTTCATGAAGTAGAAGAATCTCCCGCACACAACTATGCCCAGTGAACCACATACATCATCATGTATGTTTTTCACTAAGTTAGTTGCCTGTTCAACTCTTGGCCTATGAACGGTATTTCAGTCATTTTCTTTAGAAAAGATTTGCAAGCGCCAAACGATTCAAAAATCGAATGACTCCAAAAATCCATTTGCATGGAGTTCCTTCGTGCGTTCTTCTCTAACATGACCTAAATGGCGGTTCCACAAATAAGTGGAATTCAAATCATTTGCCTTATGGCATTTTAGCGTCAGTGTTTATGTATGTGTGTTTCACCATGAAGATTTATAATAACTTATCCATCGTACATGGAGTAATGTCATAATTTGAACAACTCATTGTTTTCATTTGACCAGAACAAAATAACAATTATTAAGTTCTTTATTATAAATTCTAAGGGCTAGATAGAATGCCAACGACGAACATAATAACACTTTATTTTTGTTTTCCAGAAGTGCATTCCTATCATATTCCTTGTCAGTCACTTAGGCCATTGTATTCTTGTATTGCGTTGTTTTGTATGACATTTCATACCAACCAATATGGTACTAATACCCAAGAATTTCATTGTGTGACCAAACTAGGAATACAACCATAACATGTATATCATGTATATACACCTGAGCTAGACTTTCTAGTCTTCTCTTTTCTTTCTGCAAAAATATCTTTTGTAGTTTCTCTTTTAGCTTTCCTCATTATTCAGAAAATACTTCACCTTCAATAACTTCTAGGTTTGTTGGTTAAATACCAATAACCTTGAGGTTCTTACTTTGAAGTTGATCATCATATGACAAGTGTTTCAGATTTCACTATTAGTAACTTTGTAATATGATGAACAATTTCACTCATAATTTTATCCATCATATCTTGACGACTTTTCCGAGACCATGTCTGTACATGCTAGGCTCGTAAAGTTTAACCTCAGTATTCGCATGTGCAAATCTGGCTTGCACCCGTTGTATGCACACGTAGAATCTATAACACCCGATCATCACGTGATGCTACGAAACGACGAGTCTTAGCAACGGTGCATACTAAGGACGATCACTTCATGGATATGCGAATATCGTTAGTGCCCCAAAAGTTGGAGGATTGGGACGCCTTGCGTCTTCAACCTTTCTACATTCCCATAAAACTTATAAGTTTATGTAGTCTCACCAAATTATATTCTATCATCTTGCAATAAGGTCTTAGATATCACATATATCTCATACCTTGATTATTTCTGAAAACAAAATTTTCAGCTCCTTACTTTTCAAACAGATTTGAAGTTCAAGTTTCACGGAGACAAGATAACTTTAGGAACTAATTGAAACCATAGCTCTTTGAATCAACAATGTGAGGTTTACTAAAAGTTTGCAATAGGACTTAATCATTTCTTGATTCTTTAACAATACGGTACCAGTCCGTAAAGTTTCTTGTCAGATTTTAACAGTATTTCTATCTCAATTACAAGACTAGCGCTTGGTAGAAAACGGATGCCAATACTACAAATTAATTCAAAATACTACTCAGACTATGTTTATGATAATTAGTTCATGTTTTAATCTAATTACTAATGAACTCCCACTTAATACAACATCCCTCATAGTTGTTAAGTGGTACACGATCCACATCCACTACACCAAAACCGATCATCACGTGAGATGATGTAGCTTCAATGGTGAACATCAACATGTTGATCATATCATCCATATGACTCGTGTTCAACCTTTCGGTTTCCGTTGTCCCGAGGCCATGTCTGTACATGCTAGGCTCGTCAAGCAAACCCAAGTATTCCGCGTGTGCAACATGGCTTACACCCGTTGTATGTGAACGTTGAGTCTATCACATCCGATCATCACGAGATGCTTCGAAACGACGAACTGTGCAACGGTGCATACGAGGGGAGAACACTTTATTATCTTGATATTAATGTGAGGGATCATCTTATAATGCTACCGTCGCGTTCTAAGCAAAATAAGATGCATAAAGGATTAACATCACATGCAATTCATATGTGATATGATATGGCCCTTTAGTCTTTGTGCCTTCGATCTTCATCTCCAAAGCACGAACATGATCTCCATCATCAACGGGCATGATCTCCATCATCGTCGGCGTAGCGTCAAGGTCCATGGCGCCGTCTTCATGATTGTTCACCTCATGTAGCAACTATTACAACTACTTTGAAATACTACTCAACATGAAATTTAAAGACAACCATAAGGCTCCTGCCGGTTGCCACAATACAATAATGATCATCTCATACATATTCATCATCACATCATGGCCATATCACATCACCAAACCCTGCAAAAACAAGTTAGACGTCTCTAATTTGGTTTGCATATTTTACGTGGTTTAGGGTTTTCGAGTAAGATCTAATCTACCTACGAACATGAACCACAACGGTGATACTAGTTTTGTTAATAGAAAGAGTAAATTGAATCTTCACTATGGTGGGAGAGACAGACACCCGCAAAGCCACTTATGCAATATAAGTTGCATGTCGAACGTGGATCAAGTCTCATGAACGCGGTCATGTAAAGTTAGCCCGAGCCGCTTCATCCCACCATGCCACAAAGATGCAAAGTACTCGAACTAAAGACAACATAAGCATCAACGCCCACAAAACAATTGTGTTCTACTCGTGCAACCATCTATGCATATACACGGCTCTGATACCACTGTAGGGATTCGTTGCATAGAAAACAAAAAATTTCCTACCGCGAGAACGCAATCCAAGCCAAGATGCAATCTAGAAGACGGGAGCAACGAGGAGATGATCGAGACTCACCCTTGAAGATTTCCAAAGCCTACAAGATGAGGCTCTTGTTGTTGCGGTAGACGATCACTTGCCGCTTGCAAAAGCGCGTAGAAGATCTTGATCACGGTGCCACGATCGGGCAGCACCTCCGTACTCGGTCACACGTTCGGTGTTGATGAAGACGACGTCCTTCTCCCCGTTCCAGCGGGCAGCAGAAGTAGTAGATCCTCCTTGGAATCCCGGCAGCACGACGGCGTGGTGGCGGTGTCGATGGAGAACTCCGGTAGGGCTTCGCCTAAGCGTATGCAGGAGTTGTATGTGGAGGAGGGGTGCTAGGGTTTGGGGAGAGGGGTGCTTTGGGCGCCGGCCATGAAGGGGGCAGCCAAGGTTGGAGGCCAAGAGTGGCCGGCCACCCTCCCCTTGTCCCTCATTATATAGGTGGAAGCCCCAAGAGTTGTAGTCCAAGTCTTCGAATAAGACCCCAACACTAAAACTTCCCAAAGGTGGGAAACCTACTCAAGGGGGGAGTCCTACTCAAGGTGGGACTCCCACCTTTCCTTGAGGTGGGGCTGGCCGGCCACCAAGGTGGAGCCCACCTGGGACTCCTCCCCCTTAGGGTTTGGCCGGCCATGCTAGTGGAGTCCCTCCGGGACTCCACCTTCCATAGTGCCATTCTTCCGGACTTTTCTAGAACCTTCTAGAACCTGCCATAAATGCACCGGATCATTTCCAAACTTGGAATATGACTTCCTATATATGAATCTTATTCTCCGGACCATTCCGGAACTCCTCGTGATGTCTTGGATCCCATCCGAGACTCCGAACAAAACTTCGAACTCCATTCCATATTCCATATCTACTTAAACGACATCAAACCTTAAGTGTGTCACCCTACGGTTCGCGAACTATGTAGACATGGTTGAGACTTCTCTCCGACCAATAACCAATAGTGGGATCTGGAGATCCATAATGGCTCCCACATATTCAAAGATGACTTAGTGATCGAATGAACCATTCACATATGATACCAATTCCCTTTGTCACGCGATATTTTACTTGTCCGAGGTTTGATCATCGGTATCACTCTATACCTTGTTCAACCTCGTCTCCTGACAAGTACTCTTTACTCGTACCGTGGTATGTGGTCTCTTATGAACTTATTCATATGCTTGCAAGACATTAGATGACATTCCACCGAGAGGGCCCAGAGTATATCTATCCGTCATCGGGATGGACAAATCCCACTGTTGATCCATATGCCTCAACTCATACTTTCCGGATACTTAATCCCACCTTTATAACCACCCATTTACGCAGTGGCGTTTGATGTAATCAAAGTACCTTTCCGGTATAAGTGATTTACATGATCTCATGGTCGAAAGGACTAGGTAACTATGTATCGAAAGCTTATAGCAAATAACTCAATGACGTGATCTTATGCTACGCTTAATTGGGTGTGTCCATTACATCATTCATATAATGATATAATCTTGTTATTAATAACATCCAATGTTCATGATTATGAAACTAATCATCTATTAATCAACAAGCTAGTTATACAAGAGGCTTACTAGGGACTCCTTGTTGTTCACATAACACACATGTATCAATGTTTCGGTTAATACAATTATAGCATGGTATGTAAACATTATCATAAACACAAAGATATATTATAATAACCATTTTATTATTGCCTCTTGGGCATATCTCCAACACTCTGAACCTTCATTATGGGATCCTACTATTAAAATTGTTATCGGTGACCAAACTCTTCATGCCAATTGTGATATTATGTCTGAATTTTGCTTAATGCCTAAGAGTATTCATGAATCTTTGAAACTTTGGGGATTCGTTGAAGGGGGAGAAGGAATAACTCTTATTGATAACTCTGTTATAATTCCTAAAGGAATAGCTGCGGGTGTGCATACAACCGTTCTTGGGAGAACAATATCCATTGATTATCTTGTTATTGAATGTGCAGGAACAGGACAAATCACACTCGGAAGATCCCTGCTGAAACTATTGGGAGCAGTCATAGATATGGGAGAAGGTACCCTAAAATTCACCTCTACACCCGGGGGTAGACATATATTCCCTAAATCAAAGAGTAAGAAAAAGAAAAAGAAAGGTAAGGGTAAAGCCCAAGGTAATATTGATGCTTCATCTCTTGATAACACTTGATATACACTTTCTGCGCCTAGCTGAAAGGCGTTAAAGAAAAGCGCTTATGGGAGACAACCCATGTTTTTACTACAGTACTTTTATTTTATATTTGAGTCTTGGAAGTTGTTACTACTGTAGCAAACTCTCCTTATATTAGTTTTGTGCATTGTTGTGCCAAGTAAAGTCGTTGATAGTAAGGTTCATACTAGATTTGGATTACTGCGCAGAAACAGATTTCTTTGCTGTCACGAATTTCGACCTGCCTCTCTGTACGTAGCTCAGAAAATTATGCCAATTTACGTGCGTGATCCTCAGATAAGTACGCAAATTTCATTCAATTTGGGCATTTTCATTTGAGCAAGTCTGGTGCCACTTTAAAATTCGTCTTTACGAACTGTTCTGTTTTGACAGATTCTGCCTTTTATTTCGCATTGCCTCTTTTGCTATGATGGATGAATTTCTTTGTTCCATTAATGTCCGGTAGCTTTGTGAAATGTCCAGAAGTGTTAAGAATGATTATGTCACCTCTGAACATATAAATTTTTATTGTGCACTAACCCTCTAATGAGTTATTTCGAGTTTGGTGTGGAGGAAGTTTTCAAGGATCAAGAGAGGGAAATGATGCAATATGATCAAGGAGAGTGAAAGCTCTAAGCTTGGGGATGCCCCGGTGGTTCACCCCTGCATATTTTAAGAATACTCAAGCGTCTAAGCTTGGGGATGCCCAAGGCATCCCCTTCTTCATCGACAACATTATCAGGTTCCTCCCCTGAAACTATATTTTTATTCAATCACATCTTATGTGCTTTGCTTGGAGTGTCGGTTTGTTTTTGTTTTTGTTTGAATAAAATGGATCCTAGCATTCATTGTGTGGGAGAGAGACACGCTCCGCTGTTGCATATGGACAAATATGTCCTTAGGCTTTACTCATAGTATTCATGGCGAAGGTTGAATCTTCTTCGTTAAATTGTTATATGGTTGGAATTGGAAAATGCTACATGTAGTAATTCTAAAATGTCTTGAATAATTTGATACTTGGCAATTGTTGTGCTCATGTTTAAGCTCTTGCATCATATACTTTGCACCCATTAATGAAGAAATACATAGAGCTTGCTAAAATTTGGTTTGCATATTTGGTCTCTCTAAAGTCTAGATAATTTCTAGTATTGAGTTTTGAACAACAAGGAAGACAGTGTAGAGTCTTATAATGTTTACAATATGTCTTTTATGTGAGTTTTGCTGCACCGGTTCATTCTTGTGTTTGTTTCAAATAACCTTGCTAGCCTAAACCTTGTATCGAGAGGGAATACTTCTCATGCATCCAAAATCCTTGAGCCAACCACTATGCCATTTGTGTCCACCATACCTACCTACTACATGGTATTTCTCCGCCATTCCAAAGTAAATTGCTTGAGTGCTACCTTTAAATTTCCATCATTCGCCTTTGCAATATATAGCTCATGGGACAAATAGCTTAAAAACTATTGTGGTATTGAATATGTACTTATGCACTTTATCTCTTATTAAGTTGCTTGTTGTGCGATAACCATGTTCCTGGGGATGCCATCAACTACTCTTTGTTGAATATCATGTGAGTTGCTATGCATGTCCGTCTTGTCTGAAGTAAGGGAGATTTACCACTCATTTAATGGTTAGAGCATGCATAATGTTAGAGAAGAACATTGGGCCGCTAACTAAAGCCATGAATCATGGTGGAAGTTTCAGTTTTGGACATATATCCTCAATCTCATATGAGAAAATTAATTGTTGCTAATTGCTTATGCATTAAAGAGGAGTCCATTATCTGTTGTCTATGTTGTCCCGGTATGGATGTCTAAGTTGAGAATAATCAAAAGCGAGAAATCCAAATGCGAGCTTTCTCCTTAGACCTTTGTACAGGCGGCATAGAGGTACCCCTTTGTGACACTTGGTTAAAACATGTGTATTGCGATGATAATCCTGGTAATCCGAGCTAATTAGGACAAGTTGCGGGCACTATTAGTATACTATGCATGAGGCTTGCAACTTGTATGATATAATTTACATGATACATATGCTTTATTACTACCGTTGACAAAATTGTTTCATGTTTTCAAAATAAAAGCTCTAGCACAAATATAGCAATCGATGCTTTCCTCTTTGAAGGACCTTTCTTTTACTTTTATGTTGAGTCAGTTCACCTATCTCTCTCCACCTCAAGAAGCAAACACTTGTGTGAACTGTGCATTGATTCCTACATACTTGCATATTACACTTGTTATATTACTTTACATTGACAATATCCATGAGATATACATGTTATAAGTTGAAAGCAACCGCTGAAACTTAATCTTCCTTTGTGTTGCTTCAATACCTTTACTTTGATTTATTGCTTTATGAGTTAACTCTTATGCAAGACTTATTGATGCTTGTCTTGAAAGTGCTATTCATGAAAAGTCTTTGCTTTATGATTCATTTGTTTACTCATGTCATTACCATTGTTTTGATCGCTGCATTCATTACATATGCTTACAATAGTATGATCAAGGTTATGATGGCATGTCACTCCAGAAATTATCTTTGTTATCGTTTACTGCTCGGACGACGAGAACTAAGCAGGGATGCTGATACGTCTCCGACGTATCGATAATTTCTTATGTTCCATGCCACATTATTGATGATATCTACATGTTTTATGTATACTTTATGTCATATTTATGCATTTTCCGGCACTAACCTATTAACGAGATGCCGAAGAGCTAGTTGCTGTTTTCTGCTGTTTTTGGTTTCAGAAATCCTACAAAGGAAATATTCTCGGAATTGGACGAAATCAACGCCCAGGGGCCTATTTTTACACGAAGCTTCCAGAAGACCGGAGGGGAGACGAAGTGGGGCCACGGGGCGACGACACAACAGGGCGGCGCGGCCTGGGCCCTGGCCGCGCGGCCCTGGTGTGTGGGCCCCCCGTGACGCCCTTTGACCTGCCCTTCCGCCTACTTAAAGCCTCCGTCGCGAAACCCCCAGTACCGAGAGCCACGATATGGAAAACCTTACTGAGACGTCGCCGCCGCCAATCCCATCTCGGGGGATTCAGGAGATCGCCTCCGGCACCCTGCCGGAGAGGGGAATCATCTCCCGGAGGACTCTTCACGCCATGGTCGCCTCCGGAGTGATGAGTGAGTAGTTCACCCCCTGGACTATGGGTCCATAGCAGTAGCTAGATGGTCGTCTTCTCCTTATGTGCTTCATTGTTGGATCTTGTGAGCTGCCTAACATGATCAAGATCATCTATCTGTAATGCTATATGTTGTGTTTGTCGGGATCCGATGGATAGAGAATACTATGTTATGTTGATTATCAATCTATTACCTATGTGTTGTTTATGATCTTGCATGCTCTCCGTTATTAGTAGAGGCTCTGGCCAAGTTTTTACTCTTAACTCCAAGAGGGAGTATTTATGCTCGATAGTGGGTTCATGCCTCCATTAAATGCAGGACGATGTGAGAAAGTTCTAAGGTTGTGGATGTGCTGTTGCCACTAGGGATAAAACATTGATGCTATGTCCGAGGATGTAGTTATTGATTACATTATGCACCATACTTAATGCAATTGTCTGTTGTTTGCAACTTAATACTGGAAGGGGTTCGGATGATAACCTGAAGGTGGACTTTTTAGGCATAGATGCATGCTGGATAGCGGTCTATGTACTTTGTCGTAATGCCCAATTAAATCTCACTATACTTATCATATCATGTATGTGCATTGTCATGCCCTCTCTATTTGTCAATTGCCCGACTGTAATTTGTTCACCCAACATGCTATTTATCTTATGGGAGAGACACCTCTAGTGAACTGTGGACCCCGGTCCATTCTTTTACATTAAATACAATCTACTGCAATACTTGTTCTACTGTTTTCTGCAAACAATCATCATCCACACTATACATCTAATCCTTTGTTACAGCAAGCCGGTGAGATTGACAACCTCACTGTTTCGTTGGGGCAAAATACTTTGGTTGTGTTGTGCAGGTTCCACGTTGGCGCCGGAATCCCTGGTGTTGCGCCGCACTACATCCCGCCGCCATCAACCTTCAACGTGCTTCTTGGCTCCTCCTGGTTCGATAAACCTTGGTTTCTTTCTGAGGGAAAACTTGCTACTGTGTACATCATAACTTCCTCTTGGGGTTCCCAACGAACGTGTGTATTACACGCCATCAGGGCGCGGGAGTCTGGGCACCACGGGAGAAGCCGGCGATGAAGGTGGTGTGGGCCGCCCGAGCCCGAAGGTGCTTGAGGCGGCGCTCCTCGAGGCGCAGGTAGGCCACGGCCTGCTCGAAGGTGGGCGTGGTGAGGAGCATGAGGTTGGAGGCGGCGTTGCTGAGATCCTCGCCAAGACCCGCCGACAGGGTGGGGAGCATGATCTTGTCATCGATCGGGAACTCCAAGTCACGGAGCTCGTCGGAGAGGCTCTTCAGCTTGAGGGCGTAGTCGTCGAGAGACAGGTCATTCTGGTGGGTGCCGAAGAACTCCTGCTGGAGGAAGGTGACCCGCTAGATTTTGTTGTCGGTGAAGAGACCGGTGATCTTGGCCCAGACCGTGTGGGCGGAGTCGTCGTCGCGGACGACGGTGCGGAAGATGTCGTTGGAGACGGTCTGGTAGAACCAGCGGATGATGGTGGCGTCGATCGCGAGCCACTCGGGGTCATGCGGCATGGCGAGGAGGTCGATGGTGCCGTTGACGTGGTCGAGGAGATCATACTCGCGGAAGAGCAGCCCGAAGTACGTCTTCCACGGGAAGAAGTTGGCAGCGGTGGTGGAGAGCTTCACCGGCACGCGCTCGGCGATGGGGATGTCGCGGATGACGGCGACGGAGGGGCCGGCGAAGGGGTTGCTGCTGCTAGAGCGGGAGGAGTTGAAGGGGTCGGAGCCGGAGGAGGAGAAACCGGCCATGGCGGAAGCGGTGGTGGTGGTGGGAGGCGGAATTGGCTAGGGTTTGGGGTGGAGGCCGGCGGCGCCCAAGGGGGAAGGTGCGGCGGCTAGGGCTAGGGGGAGAGGGGCCGGCGGCGCCCAAGGGAGGTGGGGCGGCGGCTAGGTCAGGGCCGGAGGGCCTCTGATACCATGTAGAAGAGTTATTGGAGATTGCACAGCACCAATAGGGCCGGCTGCTCATATATATATAGGCGGACACATGTACAATTACATGTACAACCCTGAGAAAACACGGGGACCTATACCTATACAATATGTTACTCAACAAAAACAATGCTACTGATGCATTATTACTGTCTTCATTCACTGAAACGTTCAACATATTTACTTGATCAATGGGATTGAGCAGCGGGTTTGTTTCTTAAGGTAGTACAAAGTATTCATCCTGACCAAAGATGCAAACCGACAGTAGTGTAGCACAGAGTTACAGCCATAAGCTGTTGCAAAGTATCCGCCAAGTGCTGGAATTAAAAACTTCAGTAAGTAGTTTGGAACACAAGCTCGAGCTGCACATATATATCCTTTGCAGCAGTGGGTTTCTGAACCGCACTTAATTTTATAAACGCACACACCGTATGTTTGGCTGTGAAATGTTGTTCCATTGATGAAATGAAAATGGATACCCGATTCGAGGTTTTGTGCTCAACCAATGTCGGGACGAAAATCAAACTTTATTTTAACATTCAATATACGTGTATCATGTACCCTTGCAGCAAAGCATCTTACCATCCCTTACTATTTCAATAATAGTGTGCATTGTTAATTTAGGCTGAAGATAGTGCTAAACGTCATCAGTGTTAGATATTACACTTAATGTTGATGGGCTAGATTTTATGATCTCCACACATCCACTGATATCACTTCGAGTTATAATTTGTGACGTTTCTTATTTCTGCCTCCCACTCCTTTTTTGAGATCTATTAAAGACTATACTGAATAATTGGTACCAGTCAATTATAAAGTTTGTTAAAGTTTTCTTACTAGCAGCAAAGAAAAGTTTACATGGTGCCATGCTAAATACCTCGCTTCAATCCAATAGAAAGAATTCATTACCAGATCTGCGGATTTCGAATATAATTTATCCTTGACGATTCATGAAGCAGTATGGTGTCTCCACAAAGGCTGGGCAATATTTGGATTTAATTTCCAGATCTTGAGATGCCTAGATTTTCTAGCATACATGAATCAATTTGAAAAAAAAAAACATATCTGAATCACAGAGTTTTCATCAGGCTTATTGTGTAGTGATAGATTCAGATTTTATGAACCAAATCATCACTTATGTTTACTCTATCATGTTTCTTATTTCCTGCCAATCCTTGGATATAGCATAATTCCCGATTCCTTTAGTCATTCTAATTATATTTTGGTAGGCATTTTGCTCTTTTCTTTCTTTTAGTAAATTGTCTCATCACCTCCTAGTGAGTGTTCAAAACAAATGATTCTGAACGGAATTTAGTGCATGCTAGGAGCACAAGGTATTAACTTTTGCATAAATAGCATTAGGGTTCGGTTCTGAAATAATTGAGCTTCATTTAGCTACGGTGATGCAATAGGGTGCTTGCTATTGTTTTTCACATGGTTCTTTCATTAATTGCATAGAAATTGAGTTGTTGAATTTTTTTTATATATACTCCTATCCAGTTTGTTGTGAGAAATGTTTAATATTTTATTTTACAACTACACTTGCACGTATCCTTCAGTTCAAATTGTCCCCATCCAGTTTCGCATTAGTCAGTTGTACCAGTTTGCCAATAGCACCGGAAATTTTCCATGTAATTCTGTTATGTGTGAACTCTAGAATGTTATTGGAACTTTGTAGCTTTATCTCCATAATAAATAAATAAATATTGGTTTGCTGAAATCGTCTACAGCCTTCACAAATTGTTCCATGACATGGGATCCGTAACCTGATATGATTTCGTTGCTTACTGCCCATTTGCACTATGTGCAATGTGAACTAAAAAGTTCCATAACTCCTGATAAGATACCAAAGTTTATTGGCTTTATATGATTTTGTGTAGCAGGTCTTGCAATCAGCAAACAAAGTGTATTTACCTTTTTTTAGAGTCATACTAGCATTATCATTAATCAAGATGATGCACTGTCCAGCAGGCACGGTCAGCCATTTACAAGTAGAAGACACAATATAGCTCCCTCTTTAGTTCGCGGGTATGACCTGATTATGTAGATAATGTATGAATCCTTGACCTGAAAAGAGCACAACTTTATGCAAATGTCCATTCATATAATAATGTTATGCTATTTAATGGTCTTGTTCGTTTCTTCTGTCGACTATATAATAGGTGTGCATTTTCGCTTGTTCCTGAAAAATGTCATGCGCTTTATCTATCAATCTTATACACATTCGTGATATACAAGAAAAAGTAATTCCTTGTGAATAAATAGTTTACTGTCTCACCCAAATAAAAGTAGTTTACTTCCACGCTAAATACATAGTTTTTATAACATGATTTAGACGATTGATTTAGTCGTTCTGTTGCAGGGTTGCCCTTCTTCTGGATGCCCTTCATGTTGTGGCGACATCGGCTGTCATTGCCGCCCTCATGGTTGCAGGGTACCACAACCTGGGTTGGGCCAAGCACAACAGTGCATGTGATAGGCGTCGTTCGGTTGCCCTCACCACTGCTGGAGGCAGATGCGAAAGAGAGATACAAAAGGCAATGCTGCAGTGGCGTTGAAACGGTGCAGTTTTTATGTGATTAATTTGGTACCATGCTAATCTATGATAGTATGATGGGTACACTAAAACTTAGGGCCAATTCTTTCAAAATAGTTAGCTAGGCACCATGAATTAATTATATGCGTGAGAAACAATAGTTGGTTAGTGTTTCCCAGGTGAATTGCTATTTTTATGCCCTAATAGTTTTTAGTGGACGCTTCAAGTCTCCAAAACACATAAAAGCTACATAAACATCATTTAGTGTAGTAGAGAAGATCTGCTATGACTAGAGTCGCAAATCTGGAAACAATGATCCTGCAATCAAAGACATCCATGTGTCCATCCGTAATCATCTTTTCATGAGTATAATTGACCGCGAGTTAAATTATTACATGTGTCCATAACTTAGAGATCACAATAGAATTTAAACCACAGTAGCAGGAAAACGGGCGCGGCAAAGCGCGCTAGGTCCATCTAGTTTAGTATCTAAAAGCTATCAGCTCCAAGTGCACGTTAGCAGCAGGTGCAAGGCTTGACGATATAGACGTTAACTTGCTCACGCATCTATTTTGATTGATCCAAATTGCAAAAATTAACATAAGAGTAGTAGTGATGATGTCTAACCTTATTAATTATATTTATCCAATCGACGGTGAAGTAATAATATGATAGAAGATTTTCAACATTATAGAGCAATTGGATTTCTGCCGATTTTGGAGAATCTTGTCGAGATGGATTTGACCGTCGCGCGAGATACAAATGGCTAGATGAGTTGATTTAGGTAATCATAAAAAAGTAAATCCGTAGCAATCGCACGGTCAAATTTCCTAGTACTTAATTCAACCGACAATCAAGGGCGCGGGATGGTGCTGCGTCAAACTTCCTAGTAGCTGCTAGTTAAGCAACATAACACCAATGCTATTCTTCTTTGCACGGAAATGGTAAATTTTATTTGATAGAGAACATAAAAATAAGTGAAATTTACATAGATAAGACATACATATTGTACAAACTGTAGCTCAGAAGTGACAACAACTTTACTAAATGTGTGTATCCAGTGGTTTATCAAGAAACCATGCAAAGATACATAAACCAAAACATAGGAACATATATTACTTTGGGTGGAGATTGGCATAATCACCAGGACCATAAACCTCAGACAACTCTGCGAAGAAGCCCTTCTTCCTTCTAGGGTTGCATCCCATATCTTTGCATAGTTGATCGTTGTACCATATATTAAGGATTCCAATGCAGGACCTACGGAAGTAGCCACGAGAGTAGTGCTTCATGAACTTCTCCCACTCAAGAACATCCTTTTGCATTGCTCCAACAGATGGTAATCTAAAGCCACCATCCATGAAATGTGTTATCCACTTGACTCGAAGTTCTGTTGTGTAAAGATTTGCCAAGCTCTCCGAGTAACCGATGACCGCGAGCTGTGGGATCATAGGGTGTATGCACTCCCTATAAATCAACGAAATTAGCAAACTATTTAGAATGTTTACTGCACAATATAAATAAATTCAATCTAGTAAACCAACCTGTAAAGAGGTACAGTTGTGGATGTTGACCCAACCGCAATACTCCGAAAGTATTCTGATTTGAACATATCATTGATCTTCTGATCACCCTTGTATCCAGTTCCAAAAATCACTAAGTCACTTTTTGTTGGTGAAGCTTCGCCTTCAAGAAGCACACCTTCTTTGCAAAAGGTAAAGGTCTTTGACTTCTTCAGAACGATGCTACCTTCCTCTAGTCTCTTGTAGTGATCCTTTGGCGTAATGGCAATCAAACATGCCACTAACGCCTCAAATAGGCTATGGTCAGGCACCATGTCATACTTCTTCATTGGAATGGAGTAGTAGCTCTCAGCAAATTTTGAAAAAATCCACCTCTATTCATAGATAAACAAGAGAACAATTTTGGATTTAGCTGAAATAAATATGCACAAATTAATCTCAACAGAAGTAACAAGTTTTGATGCACTACCAATGGAGTTAAAGTTGTTGCCAAGAGGCCAAGGAGGAAGCCTTCACCGGGCTTGTGAATAAGGAGCTCAGCAAAGCGATTTAGATACAACTTTGATATGTGGACACCCCAAGCATAGTAGTCTGGTATGATCCAATGCTTTGTTCGGACAATCATTGTACATGGTTGCTCAGTACCTACAATACCAATAAGGACATTTAGAGTTCTGTATTTGTCACCTAGGTAGTG
The DNA here is from genome assembly GCF_019359855.2 of Lolium perenne. Taxonomy (NCBI): domain Eukaryota; kingdom Viridiplantae; phylum Streptophyta; class Magnoliopsida; order Poales; family Poaceae; genus Lolium; species Lolium perenne. The sequence continues at coordinate 51,297,120 of NC_067244.2, forward strand.
GAAGGAATATATACGATGCAGATAATCACAACGGATAAGTCAGTTTTGATCAAGCGGCAAATGCAGCATGCATAGATAATTTTCAGAAGAGAAGCGAAAGATTTGTACCGTTCACTTCTGCACATTCAGCAGCAATGTCAAGTGCTGATTTTAGGTATCCAACTACGGTCACACGCTTGCCCTGCATCATCTCTTTAGCTTTCTGGCTGCCCATTTTGGAGTAGTCCATAGAGTGCATCACCTGGCCATCAAATGCTTCTGGGCCCTTCCCTACAGGGAAGGTGGGTATGTTGGGGACACCGCCGAACCTCCCAATGCAAAGGATCACAAAATCTACAATGTGTGTCTACAGTAGAAGAAAAAATGTTAATGAATTGTTGGAACAAGGGAAAGTCTTGGTTGAACCGGGCGGCATCTGCACCGGCCGGAAATCAGCCTTCTATTGGTCCAGCTGTAGATTGCCGGGCCTACAAGAGAAACACACCTTTTTTCATATAACTGCAATACACACGAGAATACCACGGAGTGGACCCGTAATCAATGCTATCACATGGGACTGGAGAGAGAAATAGCTCTGGTCTGCGCAGTTTGCACTGCCTTCCTCTATTTTTTCTCCAACCCCGGCGACTGTGCGGTGCACGTGTGCAGCAAGATCCCGGACAAGTTCGTGTCGCATGCTATGTTCGTGCGTCTGCCAACACGAACCAGGCGAGACTGAGTTCCGGCAGTGTGCTTCTGGACGCCCGTCTTCCTCGGCGTCACCTAGCCACGCATGCCGCCGCCCGCACCTGCTCTCCCTGGCCTGGCGTGCTCCAGCTGCAGGGAACCGCAACGGCGTGCGCAGCGGCCGCGCCCAACGCCACCTCGTTTCCTCGCGACGTCGCCCGGGAACTCCTCCGCAACTCGCCGGCGTGGAGAAGCCGAGGTAGGCGGAGATGACTGCCGTGGAGGCGGAGGCGGTGGCGAGGGAGGCCATGGCAGCGAGGTAGCTGCTGCGGCGGGGGAAAGGAGGGGAGAGGATGCGATGTGGGGTGGAGGTAAAGCCTAGTTGGCCTCGGCGCCGTGCGTCACGGCGGGCCCACCTCTGGTCACAGTGCAAGTAGCAGCGGAAGGCCGCCGCGGCCGACGACGACTTGGAGGTGGCATTTCGGAAGTTCGACGAGGACTCCAAGGAGGAGCGAGAGGTGGACGTGATGGTGGCTTCAGTCCATCATGATGGGAGAATCCCGCTGCCCGGGATCCCGGCATCCCTCCCATACAGGAGGATGTGGCCGAGAGCACGCCGTTCGCGTTCCGCGCCTCCTCCAACAGCAAGAATCCGTCCGACTCCGTCCGCCGCAGGAAGCCGACGCAGTACAGGGGCGCCGCTTTCCCCTCGCCCAGGGACACCACGGGCTGCCACAGTGCCAACTTCTTCTGCCCAGTCGTGCCGTCGGCCGTGCTCGATCTGCGGCCGCGCTCTGGGAGATAGCGCCGACGAAACCTCAAATCTGGTGGCAAGACTGCCTCTCCCTGTGAGGCTGTGACCCTGTCTCATTACCGTCGGCGCGTGAGTTTCAGCGAGCCTCGACTCTCTCTTTCTCTCTCGTTAATTCCCAACGAAAAGGATGCTGCGGCGGCGTCTGAAGCTTTTTCGGAGTTTCTCTCTCTTCTGAAATTTCTCCACACATATGGCGTTCCGACTCTGTTCTGCAAGAGCCCGAGCAACTCAATCTCTGGGCACTGGCTGATCTCAACGCCGAGGCTGCGTGCCACTGCCAGCGACGTGGTGTGATCGTCCCTGCGGAAGCGCACACAACATGCTGCCACCACATCGATCGACCGGCACGACGCGCGCAGTCGCCAACGGCAGCGAGCTCCTCCGCTTGTACCTAAGCTGTCCTCCTCTCCGCATGCTGCTCCTCCCTTGACCCCGGCCACGGGCCGGCCCCGGCGTAGAAATCTCTGTCGCCGGCTGCTGTTGACCGTCGATTTCTCGTCGCCGCAGCTTGCACGAAGAACTACACCACAGTATTAATGGAGCCTGCCACCACGTCCGGTGCAGTCTCGAGAGGGAGAAGAAGAAAACAAATGAAATCTCTCTCCTCAAAGCGGTCCCCCTCACATGTATTTTGTTCTATTTTGTAGTAACACTTTATACGGGAGAGCCAACCTTCTGCACTAGACCCCACACATGTTGTTGGACTGAGCTGGACCAATGAAACACCGAGTTCACGCCGGATCATATGTCGCCGAGTTCATTTTATTCACTCTCGTTGGAACAATGTAAACTAAATAAAGGTGTTTCTTGGGTGGTAAAATTTACAATGTTCTGTATGCATATCGAAAACCAAGTATATCTTACTTAAGATTGTGATTACACTTCTAACTAAACAACACCGTACGTATTGGCACGCTGTTTGAATTACTGATGCACAATGATATGACATACTACTTTAGATGGCATGTGTTGCATGTAACCTTTAAAAAAATGCAGAAGTCCAACCCCTCTGCATCAATGATGCATACGGTGATACGGCCCATTGCATGTATCCTATGATAGCAGGAAGTATATTTGAATCTGGAGGCCAGTACAGGTCGACGATTAAGATCGTTAACCACTACTAGCCCATGAGAGAAGAATGCCTAAATCGACTCAACAAAATTCTCACCTCGATCTGTCCATCGGCGCCGTTGTCTACCTCAAGTCGCCACACGCCGTCGCCAGAGCCGAATGCCCCGCCGCTCCCGCCCCACTCGTCCCACGCCGCCACCGTCTCCTCGCCGACGCCGACGTACTCCATCCCGAGCACCCGGTGCCCGAACCTGATGCAGTCGAGCACGCCGAAATGGCGCGCGTAGGCGCCGAGGTAGTCCATGACCTGACGGTGGTCCGGGAATACCTCCGTCACTGAGTCGGGCCACGGGAAGTCGGAGTACTGGTACAAGGGCCGCGGCGTCTGCAGCGAGGTGCAATCCGGCGTGTGCGCCCACACGCCGCCGAGGACGGTGTCGGCCTCGAATACAATGGGCCGGCACCCGCGCTCCAGCAGGTGCTTGCACGCCGCCAGGCCGCTCACGCCGGCGCCGACGATGGCTACTCTCCTCTTCTCCATCGATATTGGCCGGTTGATCCACTCCTGCAGCTGGTGTACGAGCAAGTTTGGCGGTGTCACTGTGGGTGCGTCGTCTGTTTTGTGTATTTGACAGGCGACGTGGCATGCATTTATAGGCGGCCAGAGCCCAGAGACAGTGCAGGGCATCTTCATGTACATCTGGGCGGTTCTAGATAAGGTATACAAAACTCATTTTATCTGCCTGGTATGCGGCGATAATCAGTCATCTGATTATTTTATTAGAGGCTCATCTGTGCATGTTGCTTTCTTAATAACCGTCCAAAGTCCAAACTTCCGGGTAGTGCTAGCTAAGCAATTGATTAGTGCGTTGTCATGTCAGGCAAGGAAATTATTTAACGCACTAGTGGAGAAGAGGCCTTTGGTCCCAAGCAAATGACCCACTGCTGAACCAAACCGGGTCCAATGCCCCCATTGGACCCGGTTCGTTTCTGCCCAGGACGACCCCCGTGGCGCTTTGTCTCAGAAGCGGCCTTTGGACCCGGTTTGTCATACAAACCGGGTCCAAAGGGTCCACCCGCAGCGCGCAGGCCGTGTCGGCCTAGGGAACCCTTTAGTCCCGGTTTGTATGACAAACCGGGTCCAAAGGCCCCCCTCTGGCTATATAACCTTGCCCCTGCCCAAGTGTGAGCCACACTTAGCCATTTTTTCACTATCTTCACAAGAGGGTGTATTGCTCTCCTCTCTTCTTCACATGCACAAGAGGTGTTTGATGAAATGCTTAAGAGGATTTGCCACTTGAGTTTACACAAATCAAGCCACACTTAACTTGCTTTTTTCTTCTTCATCGAGGTTAACAACTTTATCCTTTTCATCTGCAATTGATAAAATGCATGTGTATATATACATCGTGATGTTCTGTAATGGTTTTGATCAGCTTAATTATATCATGCAGATGAATCGGCAATGGATGTACATTGACCGACGGTTTGACGAGTTCACTGCGGGCCTGGATAATTTTATGGCCGTGGCGGAGGCAAACAAACATGGTGGCTTCATGTATTGTCCATGTGTGGACTGCAAGAATACCGTAAATTACGCTCGCTCGAGTCTCATTCACAGCCACCTTCTGCGATCCGGTTTCATGCCCAGTTACTATTGTTGGACCAAGCACGGAGAAAGAGGGGTTATGATGGAAGACAATGACGAAGAGGAAGAGGATGATGACGGTTATCCAAATTTCCACGAATACGATGATACTGCAGAAGGCAATGAAGACAATGAAGTAGAAGATCAAGAGGCACCAGATGAGCCTCGATGATGATCTTGGCCGGGCCATTCTTGATGCAAGGAGAGAATGTGAACCGAAAAGGAAAGGTTGGCCTTCGACAAGATGATAGAAGATCACAACAAATTGTTATACCCAACTTGCGAAGATGGCCATAAAAAGCTAGGCAAAGACACTTGGAATTGTTGCAATGGAAGGCGGAGAACGGTGTCACCGACTCGGGATTTGGAAAGTTGCTTGACAATAATTAAGAGGAAGCTTCCAAGGGGTAACGAATTGCCCGCGATGCGTACGAAGCGAAGAAGATTGTCTCGCCCTCTAGGATTAGATGTGCAAAAGATACATGCATGCATTAATGACCGCATCCTCTACCGCGATGAGTACGAGAATTTGGATGCATGTCCGGTGTGCCTTTGCATTGCGGTATAAGATCAGACGAGATGACCCTGGTGATGTTGTGGGCGAGCGCCCCGGGAAGAGGGTTCTGCCAAGGTTATGTGGTATGCTCCTATAATACCACGGCTGAAACGCTTGTTCGAGAAATAAAGAGCACGCTAGGTTGTTGCGATGGCACAAAGAAGACCGTAAGAAAGACGTGATGTTGAGGCACCACTTGATGGCTCCCAATGGAGAAAAATCGATAGAGAGTTCCCAAACTTTGCACGGGATGCAAGGAACTTACGGTTTGGTCTCGATACAGATGGCATGAATCCTTTTGGAGAGCAGAGGCTGCAGCCATAGCACCCGGCCCGTGACTCTTTGTATATATAACCTTCCTCCTTGGTTGTGCATGAAGCGGAAGTTCATTATGATGCCGGTGCTCATACAAGGCCCGAAGCAACCCGGGAACGACATTGATGTGTACACGAAGCCATTAGTCGAAGAACTTCTACAGTGTGGTCCCTAGCAGGTGTACGTGTGTGGGACGAGCACAAGCGGGAGGAATTTGACCTAAGAGCGATGCTTTTCGTAACCATCAATGACCGGCCTGCTCTTGGTAACATTTCGGGACAGTCAAACAAGGGATACAATGCATGCACACACCGTTTACATGAGCTCGAAGGTGATTATTTGGAAAAAGGTCGAAGGTCGTGTACACAGGGGCATCGTCGATTTCTTAGGCTTACCCATCCGTAAGGAAGAAAGGCAAGCATTACAACGGTGGGGCGGATCACCGGAGGAAGCCTCCCCCTCGTGGTGGGGTTGATATATTTGGTATGGTCAAGGATCTAGATGTAATATTTGGAAAGGGTTCTGGCGGACGGTCTGTTCCGAATGACGATGCCGGACACGCGCCCATGTGGAAGAAGAAATCTATATTTTGGGATCTACCCTATTGGGAAGTCTTAGAGGTCCGCTCTTCAATCGATGTGATGCACGTGACGAAGAATCTTTGCGTGAACCTGCTAGGCTTTCTGGGTGTGTACGGGAAGACAAAAGATACACGAGAAGCACGGGAGGACCAGCAACGTTGGAAAGACCCCAAAAAGCTGCATGAGAGAGTTAAAGGACGTCATTTATCCAGCTACGCTCTTACAAAAGCAGAGAAGGAAATATTTTTTGAATGTCTTAGCAGTATCAAGGTCCCGTCTGGCTTCTCCTCCAATATAAAGGGAATAATAAATATGGAGAAGAAAATATTCCAGAACTTGAAGTCTCATGACTGTCACGTGATAATGACACAGTTGCTTCCGATTGCATTGAGGGGGCTTCTACCGGAAAATGTTCGACTGCCCATTGTGAAGCTATGTGCATTCCTCAATGCAATTTCTCAGAAGGTAATAAATCCAGAAATTCTACCGAGGTTGCAGAATGATGTGGTCCAATGTCTCGTTAGTTTTGAGCTGGTGTTCCCACCATCCTTCTTCAATATTATGACACATCTCCTCGTTCACCTGGTCGATGAGATTTCCATTCTCGGTCCTGTGTTTCTACACAATATGTTCCCCTTCGAGAGGTTCATGGGAGTCTTGAAGAAATATGTTCATAACCGTGCTAGGCCAGAAGGAAGCATCTCCAAGGGCTATGGAACAGAGGAGGTCATTGAATTCTGTGTTGACTTTATTCCTGACCTTAAGCCGATTGGTGTTCCTGAATCGCGGCATGAAGGGAGACTAAGTGGAAAAGGCACGCTAGGAAGGAAATCAATGATATGTAGGGACGGGATTTCTTTGACTCAAGCACACTACACATTCCTACAAAGTTCCACCTTGGTGGCTCCGTATATCGGTGACCACACAAGAACTTTCTACGCTCCCAGAACCCGGGGCAGTCGAACGATTGGATTAGACGTGAACACATGTCGACTTTCGGCGGTTGGTTGCAAAAACATCTCCTGAATAACGAACATATTGAAGATCAGTTGTACTTGCTTTGGCCCAGACACCATCTTCGATCGTAGTGACTTTCCAAGGGTACGAGATAAATGGGAATACATTTTACACGATCGCCCAAGATAAAAAGAGCACCAACCAAAACAGTGGTGTCCGCTTTGATGCAATAATGAATGAAGGCCCAAATGACACATATTATGGTTACATAGAGGATATATGGGAACTTGAGTATGGACCTTCTTTTAAGGTCCCTTTGTTTAGGTGCAAATGGGTCAACAAAACAGGAGGCGGGGTTCAGGTAGACAAGTTGTATGGAATGACAACAGTGGATCTCAACAATCTTGGGTATAGAGACGAACCATTCGTCCTAGCCAAGGATGTGGCCCAGGTTTTCTATGTGAAGGATATGTCTACCAAACCAAGAAAAAGGAAACATAAGGAAACAAATACATCAAACGATGAGCCAAAGCGCCACATAGTTCTTTCTGGAAAAAGAAACATCGTGGGAGTGGAGGACAAGACAGACATGTCAGAAGATTATAATCAGTTTGATGAAATTCCACCCTTCAGAGTGAACATTGATCCAAGCATCAAGTTAAATGATGAAGATGCTCCATGGTTACGGCCGAAGAAGATTAATTAAATGATGAAGATGCTCCATCATCAAGTTAATTGAAGAATGTTCATGGCACAAATGAGTATCTCAACATGGCAATCAATTTCCCATTTATTTTTGTGTAATCATGTAACTGTATGTAAGATATTAAAAGTGGAGATGCGCCACGGGAGATTTCCCAACCCTTTCCCAGCCTTTGTTAGATGAGATGTAGTCGTTCGGGGGCTTGGCAAGGCGTATCGATGCTCCTTTTATAGGCACGGCACCTCTTCTACTTTGTCTTGTTCCTTCGACGGGCGTCATGCGCTACATGCTTTATCTCATCGAGCGGTGCGTCCACCCATGCGTTCTTATCTCGCCGACATCTTTAGTCCCGGTTGTACCCACCAGCCGGGACTAAAGGTTACCCACACGTCCTTATCCCACCGACAGTTTTGTTAGATGACACAAAAAAGGATCTTTAGTCCCGGTTGTACCCACCAGCCGGGACTAAAGGTTACCCACACGTCCTTATCCCACCGACAGTTTTGGCGCCACTGCGTTCCCGCCTATTTTTCTTCCCGCGCTTTCCACTACTTCCCGCCTCCGTCCTCCCGCCATTTTTTCACTATATATATGTTGGCTTGGCCTCCATTTACATATCACATCTAGACTCATATCTGCAAACCTCATCACCAGGTCACATGGCTTCCATCGTATCTCTAACCCTCCGGGAGGCGGAGGCGCTTTGCGCGTCGAACTACCCCTGCCCGCCGGGCTACCGCGTCCCTACCGGCTGGTTGCTGAGCGTCGGAGGGGTACCGGTCCCTCCTGTCCCTCTAGGTGTGGCGCGCGAGATGGCCATCACGAACCACTACTACTTCGAGCTCACGCCAGAGCAGCGGAGGAATCCCCAGTGGCATCCCGACTACAGCCCGACTTGGGAGAGCTTCTTCATCAATCGGCGTGAGAGGGCGCTCGCCAGGCACGAGGACGGCGGCCCGCCTCCTTCGAACTTCAACGAGGCCGGCCGTCGGCTGTGGTGGCGCGACCGAACTCTCCAGGGCGTCATGGCCCACCGTGGCCCCCGCCTGCGCTACCCTCAGTCCCAGCCCACGCGTGCTCTCCCGCCGAGGTTTGACTACCGCGACCCCGATGCCAGCGACGATGATGACGGCGACTACGACGACTACAGTGGCGAGTACTATAGGGCCAGGCACGAGTATGACTGAATGACTCGAACAGTCGAATCTGGCCATGTATCTTAATTAATTTTCAGTTGAGCTAGGCACGAGTACTATAGGGCTAGGCACGAGTACTATCTGGCCATGTATCTTAATTAATTTTCAGTTGAGTTCTGTACTTTAATTCCACATGTAATCTGGCGGGAAACTTTTCTCATCATCAGCGTGCACACAACGACTTTATTGAAAATACAATAAAATAGATAAACAACTAGTCTAGTCGATCTACTCGTCGTCGGAGGTTGTCTCGGTCCAAATGTCGTCCCACCGAGGGTCGTTGTCGGCCCAAGTTGTATTCGGGTTATCGAGCTCGAACACGGCGACGGCCCGACGATGGCGCCTGTTGGACCTGCGTTGTGCCCGGAGGTCAGCGAAGAACGCGGCGGTGTTGTCGACGTCGTTGGGGAACTGCGCCCGGAGGTCAGCGAAGAACGCGGCGGTGTTGTCGGAGGCGACGGCGACGTGTGGTTCCGCGCGCACGCGGCGCTTTATAGCACAGCGACGCGGCAAGTTTGGCGACAGGTGGCGCGGGGAAGCGGCGGGGCGTGGCACGTGGAAGTGGCGGCGACAGGTGGCGCGGGGAAGCGGCGGGGCGTGGCACGTGGAAGCGGGATCTACACGTCGCACGGCGGTGGCGGCGGGGCGAGGCACGTGGAAGCGGCGGCGACACGTGGCACGGGGAAGGGACATGTGTGGCGGTGGCGGTGGTGGGCAGTACACGGCGGTGGCCCGTACATGGCGGTGACGGTGGTGGCCAGCGGTGGCGGTGGCGGTGGTGGGCAGTACACGGCGGTGCCGAAGGTGGCCAGTACACGGCGGTGGCGGTGGTGGGCAGTACACGGCGGTGGCCCGTACATGGCGGTGACGGTGGTGGCCAGGCGGTGGCGGTGACGGTGGTGGCCAGTACACGGCGGTGGCGGTGGTGGGCAGGCGGTGGCGGTGCATGGCGGTGACGGTGGTGGCGAGCGGTGGCGGTGCCGACGGTGGCGATGACACGGCGGTGGTGGCCGGTACATGGCGGTGACGGTGGTGGCCAGGCGGTGGCGGTGCCGACGGTGGCCAGTACACGGCGGTGGCGGTGGTGGGCAGTACACGGCGGTGGCCCGTACATGGCGGTGACGGCGGGGCGAGGCACGTGGAAGCGGCGGCGACACGTGGCACGGGGAAGGGACACGTGTGGCGGTGGCGGTGGGGCGAGGCACGTGGAAGCGGCGGCGACACGTGGCACGGGGAAGGGACACGTGTGGCCCGTACATGGCGGTGACGGTGGTGGCCAGGCGGTGGCGGTGGCGACAGTGGCCACTACACGGCGGTGGCGGCGGTGGACACGTGTGGCGATGCGGTGGCTTTTTTTCATTTGAAATAAGGCGGGAATGAAATTTTTTAAAAAAGTGGCCTTTGGACCCGGTATGTATTACAAACCGGGACTAAAGGCCTTTTTGCGCGCGCAGCAAAACGCAGCAAAAATGGCCTTTAGTCCCGGTTTGTATTACAAACCGGGTCCAAAAGGTTTTGGACCCGGTTTGTAACACGCACCGGGTCCAAAGGTGAGGGGGTATAAAAGCCAACACTTCGTCTCCGCGGAGATCAATCCCGCGGAGACGAAGCATTGAACGCCGTCGGGCTGCCCAACTTCCGCGCGCCATCGCCGCTGCCGCCGCCGCGCGCCATCGCCGCCGCCCTCCCGTGCGCCATTGCCGCCGCCGCCACGCGCGCCGTCCGCACCATCCCCGCCCTCCTCTCTCTCTCCCGCGCGCGCACGTCGGCCGCCGCCACGCCACTCCTCGATCGCCGTCCGCCGCCACTCCTCGCCGTCCGCCGCCACCGCGCCCGCCTCCGCCGCGCCCGCCTCCGCCTCTCCTCGCCGTCGCCGCCATCGCGCCGCCGACCCGCCGCCACCGCGCCTCCTCCGCCGGTAAGCCTCCTCCGGCGATTTTTTTTTTTCATTTGTTAGATTATAGTGTAGTTAGTTTTAGTGAAAATTTAGTTAAAATTAGTGTGTTAGTAAAATTAGTTAGTGTTAGTAAAATTAGTTAGAGAAAAGTTAGAAAATTAGTTAGTTAGTTTTAGTAAAATTAGTTAGAGAAAAGTTAGAAAATTAGTGTGTTAGTAAAATTAATTAGTGTTAGTAAAATTAATTAGTGTTAGTAAAATTAGTTAGAGAAAAGTTAGAAAATTAGTTAGTTAGTGTTAGTAAAATTAGTTAGAAAAAAGTTAGTAAAATTAGTTAGAAAAAAGTTACAAAATAGATTCATTTGTGTCGGCGCCGCCCCCCGCGCGCGCCGACGACTTAGACCGTGGCGGTGCCGAGTCCGTAGCGGTGCCGCCGCGACATAGACTTAGGGTCGCGAAATAGAGAAAGAGCGAGCGAGGAGGAGCGCCGAGTCCGTGGCGGTGCCGTGATCGCCGGCGCCCCTGCCGACGCCCCCAAAACAGGGTCGTGGAACGCGGCGTTAGTACAAAAGTAGTGAAGTTTTTTATTTAGCACAATATCATGTTTTTTATTTATATTAGTACATATATGATTTGTTTTCGTAGCTACGATGCCGCGACAGCCGCCGCGCCGTGGTCTGACTCTTCTAGAGGAGATGGAGCAGATGGGGGAGGTCCGGGACTGGGCTCCGCCGGGGTGGCACTGGGAGGTCTTAGCTTCCGGGTCGCGCACCTTGGTGCGGAATCCGGGTCCCGTTGTCGACCCGGATATTCTTTGGTGGAGGTCTTATGGGCCACGGTCGTTTCGAGAGGAGCCGGCCCCGCCGGAGGAGGTAGCTCAGCGCATTGAAGCGGAGGACCAGCACGTTCGCCGTTACATGTACGCGTTAGACAACATGTATAGGACCGGATGGAGCGTTATGCGGGGATCTCATGTTAGCTATGCTCCCGTTGTTGTTCCGTGGCTTTGGGGGCACACCCAGCGCGGCTCAGGACCCGGTCGGCGCCCTCTAGGACCCGGTCTGCGCGGTTGAGTGGTTGTAGTAGTGATTGATATGTATTAGGGTTAAATAAACATGAACCCGATCTATGTATGCATGTAACTGCAGTATCTGCTTTCAGCACTATATTATCGATCCTTAGTTAAGAACTACACATATGTAACTCCATTTTCAGTTTTCTGCATTATCCTTAATTTGATCATATGATGGTTCCTATGTATAGCTTGCAGGTCGTTGTAGAAAGCATGGAGAGAGATGAAATTCAAGAAAATTTCATGGAGGAACTCATAGCAAACGGTACTACTGGATGATCGCGACGACGACGTTATTCCAGATGATGGCGGTGACGATGTCACCGCAACTTATTTGAATGACTCCGGTGAGGGAGCGGAGGATATTGAGGAAGAAGATCCTAGTGGCGCCGGTGAGGAACAAGATCATCATAATGGCTCCCGAACTGTAGTTATCACCGAGGTATATAAATTAATTAAGCTGCTGTTGATCGACTAGATGCATTAACTAATGAAATTGTACTGACTATGAACTATTTCTTTTTTAGCCCTCCGGATCGAGCACTTCTTCTGTAAAGTCGAGGAAGCGAGGCCCGGCCAAAAAGTTGGATGACGGTGTTAGGCACGACATCACCCACATCGAGAAGGATGGTAAACCGATTGCTCCGGAGAAAGGTGCAAAGTCATTTATAGCTCAATGCGGAGTGCTTGTTAGGGACCACGTCCCGATCACCGTTCGAGAATGGCACAAGCCGAAGGGACTAGTGCTGTCTGCAGAGGAAGAAGCTCAAGGTCTTTATATCGATGATGTAGCCAAAAACAGCATTATGAACAAGCTCATGTCACATTTCAACATAGTACCCGAAGAGGGGGGTGACGCTGAGAAGGCCAAGATGGAGCAGGCCCTCCGCGAGTTTGGCAAGAAGAAGATGGCCGAACTATTCAAGAGCCACAAGAAAAGATTGCGCCGCCTTATCAAGTTAAAGAAGACTCCGGACGGTGAGAAGGTAAAAAATCAACTGGGACGAATTCGTGAAGTACAAAGACGGAGTCGAGAAGAATTTAAGAGAAGGTCGGAAATAAATAAGGCAAATGCTGCGTTGAAGCTATATCACCAAATTCTGGGTCCAGGTGGATACAGGGCTAACCGTCCTAAGTGGCAGGCAGCTGAGGCGGAACCGACCGATAAAGGGATCAGATTAGGGACACATGGTTGGATCGAACGGTGCAAGGAGTGGTTCTACGGGATTGGGGGAACGTTGGATCCAGAAACAGGGGAAGTGCATCTATAAGAAAGCTCATCCGAAGGTTCCCATTGATGCCCTGGAAAAAGCACATAGGGACGTGGAGGCGGGGTTGTTCCAGCCCGAAAGAGAGAACGATGAGCTGACACGCGCCCTTGGGAACAAAGAACACGGCGGACGAACACGAGGCACGCAGGCTCCGTTCCGTGGAAGTATGGCTTTCCTGCGGAAAGGAAGAGATTTCACGATAAAAGCCATGAGAGGAGGAAGGCAAGGGAAGCAGACCGCTGGCTAACTTAGAGGAGGGTATGAGCACCATGCAAGCCCAATTAGCCATGGTAACCCAAGTACTTACATCTCGGATGGCTCGGGGGCAGTCTGTAGATCCTGCACCGCTCAATGCCATCGCCCCGCCGCAATCTCAACCACACCGGAAAAGCAGCGTGGCTTCCTCTCGGCAGGTGGATAATGATGATGATGATGACCAGGTGGTCGAGCCTCCTCGCTACCCCCGTGGATGATCTCACCGAGAGCCGTCCTTGTGAGCTGCATGTTAAAGTTTTCAACTTATCCTTCAAGGCGGCGGTCGGCATCCTCTTACCTACAAGGTCTTACCATTGCCGTCCGGTCCAAGACGACTTTGCTGTTGTGATGGTGGATGAAGTGTTGAGAGAGTATGAGGGGTTGGTGCTTGAGCACCTGCGGGTGAAGATGGGGAAATCAAAGAAGCCGGGAGAAGCCCGTAGAACCACCGTGCAATGGCGGAAGGAGAACATTGTGTTTCCGGTGAGAAGCCAACAAGCGTGCCACCTCCGCCTCCTCCGCCACTGTGCAGATCTCCTCCGCGTGATGATTCTCCTCTCGCGCGATGATGATTCCCCTATCCATGACCAGTCTCCTCCGCGTGAAAATACTCCGCCGCCTCCTCCTCCTCATCGGAGACTCCGCCGCTTCCACCTAAGCAAAAGAGGAAGCGGTCCGCGGCACCTCCTACGGCTCGAACAGATCATCAACTCCAATGAGGGCACGAGACTCCGAGTTGTTGCCACATGAGCAGATCGAAGAGCAAAAGGCGTTTCTTGCAACTGCGCCGAAGAAGATGTTTATTCCACCGCAGACAGTGAAGCACTTTGCCGAGACGAGAATGAAGAGACCTGAGCTGAGAGCTGATTATGACCGCTCTCTTGGACAGTCCTCTAGAGCGAGCAAAGAAGCAAAAAAGTCGCCCAGACTTGGACGACGGGGACATTCAGGACGCACCCCACTTCATCGTGGAGCCATATCATGATCCAGAGAAGGCATCGATGATCGAACTGGCGGCTAGAGCTACGGGAGCATCTGTTGAGTACGAAGATTACTATCCAACGGCTCAAGTGGTAAACAAGTATAGATACGGATCTGATCTCGTCAAACCTAGCGAGCTCGCGCGTCTAGGGACTCAGATGCGAAGGTTGCATGACTGGTACCTGAAAGCCTGTCGAAGATGTGAAAGCTACATCACGGTGTATCTTAGAGATGAGCATTACTTCCGGGGGGAAGACGAGATAAACATTGAGTTAGAAGAACTGTTTCAGTTATTCAATCAAGACGCCCTCGACAAAGCTGTCATCAGTTGCTACCGCTGTAAGTGATTTATTTGTGTAATTAAGTTTGTAGCTCATTCATTTGCACTAACAATTATCCTCATTATATTCTTTGTGTACGCTATACATTTAATTATGCAGAATGAAGAAGCTGGAATACAAAAGAGGCAAGCTCCTACCGCTGGGGTTCATAGACCCAAACACGAGTTCATGAAGTTACGGTTCGAGACTTCGCCAAGGACACAGAGGACAACATCGTAATGTTTTTAGAGAAGAAAGCAGACAAAGAGGATATATTCTTTCCCTACAACTTCAAGTGAGTGTTATATATAACATACATTATGCTTGTGCACCTTCCACTTTATTCTCTTAATCATTGAGCTATGCTTGTGCAGTTTCCATTTTATTCTCCTAATCATTGATCTTCACCTTGGAGTCGTAAACGTCATGGACTCGAAACGTAAAGAATATGCGGAATGGGCGGACATGGCTGCCATCCTCCAGAGGTAGTTTCAATCAATTTCGTATTGGCATCTTCATCTGCTCTAATTCGAAGATATCATCAACTAATCAATTACTCATTTACTCATTATTTTTTGCCGGGCAGGGCTTGGAAACGGTTCATCAATACTGTTCCGGGTGAATGGAAACCGGAGCTTACATTTAGAGATTACCCTGTAAGTAGTACTATATATATAGCTATGTCCGTGAAACTTTATATATGATATTTACTTTCAATACGATGCTTGATTATTAGTTTGATCGAACTATTTTTTCGTAAAGTGTATGAGGCAGGAAAAAGGGAATAACTTATGTGGATACTACGTCTGCACCTTCATGCGTGACATGTCCTGTCCCAAGGGTGGGGATGCCCAAATACACCACACTCGTGTACGATAACAAATTTTCACAATTAATCTTAATTAGTACCATCTATTGTATTGAGTTCCATTCATATATTGATCTCCTTTTTTAAATATAGATGACACGCCTGCGGGACACTCTCATAACAGCGGATCAAATAAAAGCAATTCAAGAGGAAATCGCGGGATTCTTTATTACCGAGGTCCTTACCCCAGGTGGAGAGCACTATCGGAAGATCGTGACGGCGGAGGATATTTGTTCAGGAAAAGTTGTATTGTAAATATGCATGCATTACGTGTACTGTGTTGACTATGTCGTGTACTGTTGACGATGTCTATATATATTCATGACGATTTTTTGTGGTTTCTTGAATGATATATATGCATTGCTGAAACTCTGCCGCGGCAGAGAAACGCCCTGTTTCTCTGCCGCGGCAGAGAAACGCTGGTACAGCCTAAATCTGTGCCGCGGCAGAGAAACCGGGACCAAAGCCCTTCCAGCGCGAGCTCCCTGGTCGCACCACGTGTTGAGGCCTTTAGGCCCGGTTTATCTTTGAACCGGGACTAAAGGGTACCCCCTTTAGTCCCGCCTAGTTGGTCCCGGTTCGGGAACCGGGTCTAAAGGCCCAAATGGACCGGGCCTATTGCCCCGTTTTCCACTAGTGACGTGAATCTTCGCATCTTCCATTTTCCCGATTATTGCAATTTGTTTCAGTCATTGTTATGCTTGGCCTTCATTTACCGTAGAGTATGAGCGGTTTACCTGACTTACATTTGCGTTTTGTAAACGTGTGTACGTTGAGGCATAAAAATTGAGTAAACGGTGCAATCGAGACACATTACTAGTTAAAATAAATACTTCCTCTGCCAAAAAAAGTATTGTTAAGTAATAAGTAGAACAATTATTTATGTGAAAATACTTTCGTAGTTTAGGCTAACTAAACATATTGCATGTGGTGGCTCTTTCTCTATGGATGCATACAACTTTAGCATTAAACATCATCTTACGAGATAGGATTGAATCAAGCTAGCTACACATAATAGCAAAATGTATTTTTAATAGTGGCCTTACATATAAAATAGAGGGAGTATAGCATATAAATCAAGCTAGCTAGCTACACATTAGATCCGAAGTTCAAATGCATGCTAACACCTTGTACATTCGGTCATATGTTGTGTGTGCACCCTGGATCTGGCAACGATGAGTCGGTTTGACTAACGCTATTGGCAACACCTCTGAGCTTTTACCGTGCGGGTCGGCACAAGTTCTGGCGAGGTCATTTTCATTCCAGCACGTCTTCCACCTGTCGACCAGGTGAGTTTTCCGCGAAGCAAGGTGTACTGCTTGGTCCTAATGAGGTGTGGCGGTTGTCGAGTGGATTGAGACCGGACGAAGTCCCTCCCGATCCTTATGTATACATGAAAGATGGTAGTGTTGTGTCTTTTGGGCCGTAGTGGGCCCAACTTCACAAACAGGTTTTCCAAAGAATAATCGTGTGTATTGTTAAAATATGTGCACACACAACCATACACTCTATTACCTATTGTTATTGTGTTCGTCATCTACACTTGTTTGCCCATAAAAGATTGCCCGCATATCGCTCATGGTTTATCTAGAACATATCAGCTACTATATGCAACTTTAAGAACAATTAATAATATTCAAACTTAGGATGGAAGGGCACCAATAAAATATAGTCGTCTTTCCTGTTACAAAATCCCGTTAATAATCCAAAGGGCTCCAATCCAACATGTTTGTCCATCCTGCTAAAAACAATGTTAACATCACATTACATATAGGACATGATGACGTTGAGACTTCAAGTGCAGAGTGTTATGTCAGCAGAGTATTTTCCCCACAAGGGTGACTCGAGGGGTTATATCGAACTCTCGGGGAACTGGACAAAGAGTATTTATGTGGGCATTACCCTTCGGGTATCCAATGTTGGCCTACCTCCTTTGGCCCAACAAGGAATCCATGAAGATCACCACAACCCAAGATGAACCAATACGTCGATTGCGATGGAAGAAAGATAGAAGGAGATGGAATCTTGGCGGACTAGGCGAGGAAACGTCAAATAAGGAAAAGATAGATTAGATCTCATTGTAATATAGTTGAATCCAAGCAGGACTCTTGAGAGCTAGCCTCCTATATAAAGGCCAGGAGAGGGCCTGCCGGAGAGGACGAATCCAACCAACACAACTTCGCATACACCAAACCCTAGAAACCTTGCCTTCCGGCGAGTTCACCACAACGTAGTCTGTCAGCTGCCCCATTGTAACATTTTCATCGATAAATCAAGATCAGACAAGCAGGAGTAAGGATTTTACCTCATCGAGGCCCCGAACCTGGGTAAAATCTCGCCTTCTGTTCGTTTGGTATCTGATGTCTTGTGCTAACATGCAGGATTCCATCAACCCTAAGCCCCTCATGGTGGGCATTGCCGAGGAGCCCCCTCGTAAATTGGCGCCGTCTGTGGGAAACCTGCTAGTTCAAGGCACCTCATCGGCTATTCCGATTGTGCCAGCTACACCTTCGCTGGCATCGCCATCAGCATCGGCTCCATCATCGCCGATCTTGGAGGGCTCGATCCGTTTCAGATCCTTCGAGTTCACCCCTCACGCCTACGCAACGCGTTCGGCCTTCTCAGGCCTGCACGACGGGATGGATATGACGTTCGGGAGCGTCCACCGAAACATTAGCATTGGTGGCATCCTGCAGCTCCTAGACCCGAAAACTTCGGGCCTTGCGGCAGTCGCGCATTCATCGACTATCACGTCCACCGCTTCATCACCAACCGTGGATGGTTTATCGGCTGCTACTTCAATAACCATTGTGTCACTGACTTCGATTACGTCGGTTCTGGTATAATCATCATCACACTGCACTATGTCCACCATATCCGTCAGGTCTGATGACCCCGAGTCATCAGATCTGACGTCGTACTACTACCACGACTATGACACCAGGCACGAGCTTGGTTTGGACGCCCCTCCCTTCGTGTGCGGTATGAAGTATTCCTCTGAAAAAGAAAGCATCGGCAAGCACAACGACACCACCCCCTTGATCGTGACACGATTGTTTCGCCATCAAGTCCGCGTCGTCATCAACCCTGAAACGCGAACCAAAATTTCTACGGGTGAGCACATCCTGCGCGCCAACATCGAGCGAGGTGAGATGGCGAAGCCAGCAGCAGCAACGTCAACAACACTTTCTCTGTCTCCAGGGAAGAGTGGGCCGCGGCCTGCAACGCCGTGGTCAACAACACCTGCCTCCCTGTCGGTGCATTGGCAGGCAACCTGTGGTGACCTATCATACCACTGCATGGTGTAGTATGCAAGTCTGATATAATACCAATGAAACACCATTCCACTGGTATTATATCGCTCAGAGTGGTACAACAGAAACATATGCGGGTCCAAGGCATGTCTATAGAATTACAACACTGACACTTTACAAAAGATCCACACAGCCTCCTACTTTACAATGAGGTAAAACTGCAAATAAACTCCAGAAGAACGACTCGTGGTCTAATCTTATCACGGACTCTGTTCATATAGTATTTGACTAGCTATAGAGGCTATGATTAGATTCTAGCTAAATAGGAGCTAGGTTTAGGGAGCTAGTTCCCTTCTACTGCTTAATCCAGGTTTTCTCCATGGTGGATGTGGTATATGACTCTTCCGGCAGGTTCCTGTCCCTTGAAGTAGTTGTTGACTCATCGGTCTTCAAGTTGTACTGTAGATCCTCCTTCGTGGCCTCCATATCTAAGCAGGGGATTTAAGAGTGGGATGAGTACGAGCGTACTTAACAAGTTCATTATAGGAAATAGGTGTTTAATGCACTAGCTACGGCATTAGACCAGAAAGTCTAATACCAATGCAGGTTTTCATAACCATTTCTTCAAAAGGTTGCTTTTATTCAGAAGAACTATGCCCGTCAGCCTTCACCGGTTTACTAGAACTTCATGGAGTTCCTTTCCGGTAGCGTTTGCAGTTCCATAACCCGGAGCAGGGAGTAATAGGTCACGATTCATTACACTCTGCAGAGGTGTGTTGCTTTACCCATAAGAGATCTTAACCTTGGTGCCAACCGGGCGTACTTTCCCGTCCACACTTGCTTTGGTGTGAGGCCCGGTATAAGGTCATAGCCAATCATATTCCTCCGCTACCTCGCACACCCACCCTTTGTTGCAATCCCCGACCCTGGGTCCTCTCCGGTGCTCTTATACCAATTTAGGACGGCCCCCGACCACGACGACAATTCAGGGCTATCTACCATAAATTCCTTCGCCGGTAGATGCAACCCATCATAGACCGCATTACCGTGGGGACTTAGGGTTCCCCAACCACACTGCTTGTCCTTAACTGGATCAAGTGTCTACGGTAAGCGCATCCGTTGATGTACGAGAGGTGGAAATACAATTGACTACTCCGTCCCACTCCAGATCTTATGGTTAACACGAGTTTTACGGCACAAGAATCACTGGACGACATTTGTTGTTTAATCCTAGATGGATATAAACCCATTGCAATGGAACCTCCACCATGTCAACACATTCCATGGTTCCATTGCCAACCACATAGTCATATTCATAGTTATGAAAATAGTGGTTTTGCTTTTTATGCAAGAGTGATAACATAGTATTTTGCAAGTAATTTGATAAAAATACTCAAATGACATGAGCAAGCGATGAACTTGCCTTTCTTGACTGCAAGATTATGCAGACAAGGTCTTCGATATGCAATAACTCCAAATTCTTAAATAGCATCATCGTCCGGTAAGGACAATGTTTAAAAGATTGGCAAGGATGCAATAATGCATAAGTATGAGATGCAATCGCTCTAAACGTGTCCTAACCCCGATGATTTAGGATTAGTGATTTTGTATGATTGGTTTCGGGTGTGTTGCACTTTTAGAGTGATTCACAAACAAGGTTCTTATTAAGGTTTGATTATTTGGTATCATGAACAAGTATTGCAATACATCATAACAATAATATTAATATCACACAACAATAAGATTCCGTATAATCCTAACATGTAATGAATAGTTGTTGGTTTTAATATTACATGGCATGGTTATTGATTACTTATCATATATACTTCAAAATAATAACTTTTGAAGAACATGTTCTTTGATAAACAACAAGTATAATAATTAGGGTTGTGGAGTTCTATGGTTTATTATTGTTTCATCTAGTTTCTGGAGTAAGTATTAGATGGATCCCAACAATGTTGGATTCATCAACACGTAGGGCTGGTAAGGTTGAGTTAAGCCTAGGCATCCTAAGCAATTATTGATACATGGTTGCTATCAAGGTTGGTTCATCTTTCTAGTGATAGCTAGCTAAGGTTTATAGTTCCTATTAGGTAAGGTTGATGACTATTCTTTATTTTCTTCAAAAGAATAACTTTTGAAGAACATACTTCTTAAGTACTAAGAAGTATTTAAATCAAGGTTAAGGTTGTCTATGATTTGCTATTGGATCTACTGAATAAGGATTATGTGGTTCCTAAATAGGATGATTCATAATTATGAAGTACTTATAGGGTTTAGTGTGTATGGAATCTGATGCACAATATTGGCATGGTTGCTATTAGGGTTCATCACAATGGTGTGATATTAAGCATGGATAAATAAGGATGATGATTTTGGCAGTAGGAGCTAGGGTTTAGACTTGGTTGATCCTACTTGATCAGCTAGGTTCTATTAGGATGAAATATTAATTTATTAGTGATAGGCTCCTATATTTTATGTGGACATAGATATGCACTTAATTCCTAATTATGGATCTATGAATGAAAACAAAGTATCATGATCACATGTTCTAACCTAGGGTTTAGGTTTTAGGAACAATTTAGGGTTCATATGAAGTAATAGAGTTAGGTTCCTAATGGCATTAGGGTTTTAGGATACCACATAAAATTATGAGGTTATAATTTTATTCTTAATGGAACTAGGGTCTCCTAATTACCATATAGTTCTTAGGTTAATAACTTCATTATAGTTGAAGTTATTAATAACTTTTAAATAAAATAATATTTGATTTGGCATTTTATTATTTTTAAAGAATTAATAAATAAGATAATTATTAATTAGGTTTTAAATCCTTCTAATAAAGATTTAATAAGTTATTAGTAAAGGAAAATTAATTTTAATGTTTTCCTTATTTACTTACTGGTTTTTATTTATTTTAAACACTTTTCTTAATTTCTGAATTTTAATTGAATTAGAATAAAAAGAAAAGACTTAATTAATAGGTATTAAACAATTAAATTTTTATTTGGAATAAAAATTTCATATTATATTTTTGTTGGATAGAATTTACTTTTATAAGAATTTTGATATCTTATTTTCATTTTTCTGAGTTAAGATGAATTTTCTATAAATTTGCAAAGTTTCAGATATTAATGGAATTTGAATTTAAACGAAATGACTAAACACACCCGGACTAGTCTACCCATAGAGACACTGACCAGTGGGCCAGAGCCACGTCAGTTGCCACCGTGGCCTTGACTGGGTCAAAATACGTGACGTGGCCAGAGGAGCTCACTACCGGCGATCAGACGGCGACGGCGCCGCCGTTCCCGGGCTCGCTCGGATGGATTTCTCACACCATTCGAATCATCACGGTACGGTGATCCTACTGGTACCAGCGCCGCCCCTAAATGGTCGCCGGAGCTTGTCCGACGGTGAGGTACCGCGGCGGCGGGGACAGGGTTGTGGTGCGGCGATGCGACGGAACTATATCGAGCTAGGCGAGCACGCTTCGAGACTTAGGAGCTCACCAGGGTTACGCCGGGCTTGACGGCGAGGTCGGAGCTGGCCTTAGTCGCTGGAATCAATGGCTCCGGCCGTCGGAGAGGATGAGCTTGGTGAGGGCTGATACGTCTCCAACGTATCGATAATTTCTTATGTTCCATGCCACATTATTGATGTTATCTACATGTTTTATGCACACTTTATGTCATATTTGTGCATTTTCTGGAACTAACCTATTAACAAGATGCCGAAGTGCCAGTTGCTGTTTTCTGCTGTTTTTGGTTTCAGAAATCCTAGTAAGGAAATATTCTCGGAATTGGACGAAATCAACGCCCAGGGGCCTATTTTTCCACGAAGCTTCCAGAAGTCCGAAGACGAGACGAAGAGGGGCCACGAGGCAGCCAGAGCATAGGGCGGCGCGGCCCCTGCCCTGGCCGCGCGGCCCTATGGTCTGGGCCCCTCGCGCCGCCTCCTGACTTGCCCTTCCGCCTACTTAAAGCCTCCGTGACGAAACCCCCAGTACCGAGAGCCACGATACGGAAAACCTTCCAGAGACGCCGCCAACGCCGATCCCATCTCGGGGGATCCAGGAGATCGCCTCCGGCACCCTGCCGGAGAGGGGATTCATCTCCCGGAGGACTCTACGCCGCCATGGTCGCCTCCGGAGTGATGTGTGAGTAGTCTACCCCTGGACTATGGGTCCATAGCAGTAGCTAGATGGTTGTCTTCTCCCCATTGTGCTATCATTGTCGGATCTTGTGAGCTGCCTAACATGATCAAGATCATCTATCTGTAATTCTATATGTTGCGTTTGTTGGGATCCGATGAATAGAGAATACTTGTTATGTTGATTATCAAAGTTATATCTATGTGTTGTTTATGATCTTGCATGCTCTCCGTTACTAGTAGATGCTCTGGCCAAGTAGATGCTTGTAACTCCAAGAGGGAGTATTTATGCTCGATAGTGGGTTCATGCCTCGCATTGACACTGGGACAGTGACAGAAAGTTCTAAGGTTGTGTTGTCTTGTTGCCACTAGGGATAAAACATTGATGCTATGTCTAAGGATGTAGTTGTTGATTACATTACGCACCATACTTAATGCAATTGTCTGTTGCTTTGCAACTTAATACTGGAGGGGGTTCGGATGATAACCTGAAGGTGGACTTTTTAGGCATAGATGCAGTTGGATGGCGGTCTATGTACTTTGTCGTAATGCCCAATTAAATCTCACTATACTCATCATGATATGTATGTGCATGGTCATGCTCTCTTTATTTGTCAATTGCCCAACTGTAATTTGTTCACCCAACATGCTGTTTGTCTTATGGGAGAGACACCTCTAGTGAACTGTGGACCCCGGTCCAATTCTCTTTACTGAAATATAATCTACTGCAATACTTGTTCTACTGTTTTCTGCAAACAATCATCTTCCACACAATACGGTTAATCCTTTGTTACAGCAAGCCGGTGAGATTGACAACCTCACTGTTTCGTTGGGACAAAGTACTTTGGTTGTGTTGTGCAGGTTCCACGTTGGCGCCGGAATCCCTGGTGTTGCGCCGCACTACATCCCGCCGCCATCAACCTTCGACGTGCTTCTTGACTCCTACTGGTTCGATAAACCTTGGTTTCTTACTGAGGGAAACTTGCTGCTGTACGCATCACACCTTCCACTTGGGGTTCCCAACGAGCGTGTGCTTTACGCGTCATCAAGCTAAATTTCTGGCGCCGTTGCCGGGGAGATCAAGACACGCTGCAAGGGGAGTCTCCACTTCCCAATCTCTTTACTTTGTTTTTGTCTTGCTTAGTTTTATTTACTACTTTGTTTGCTGCACTAAATCAAAATACAAAAAAATTAGTTGCTAGTTTTACTTTATTTGCTATCTTGTTTGCTATATCAAAAACACAAAAAAAATTAATTAGTTACTTGTTTTACTTTACTTAATATCATGCATGTTTTTATTACACTAGTTTGGCATAATGGACAAGAATGATCTTCTTATTCTATTTCCTGATTTAAAACATGGATTGTTTGATGCGAAAATTAAAAAACCTATGGAATCTTATTTGCATGCTGGTAGTAATATTAGTATGAACGCTTTGAACACCATTGTTGATAATAATACAGAAAGTTCTAAGCTTGGGGAAGCTGGTTTGCATGATATTTTTAGTCCCACAAGCATTGAGGAGAAAATTTACTTTGATGATATTTTGCCTCCTATTTATGATGATGATAGTAGTCTTTTGTTACCACCTATTATGGAGGAGAAATTTGATTATGATTACAATATGTCTCCTATATATGATAGCTACTTTGTTGAATTTGCTCCCACTACAACTAATAAAATTGATTATGCTTATGTGGAGAGTAATGATACTTTTATGCATGTGAATAAGAATGCTTTATGTGATACTTATATTGTTGAGTTTG
This sequence comes from Lolium perenne, assembly GCF_019359855.2. Lineage (NCBI taxonomy): Eukaryota > Viridiplantae > Streptophyta > Magnoliopsida > Poales > Poaceae > Lolium > Lolium perenne. The sequence goes on from NC_067244.2 coordinate 51,321,466, forward strand.
CTCATGACACTACTGAAAGTTATTATGAGAGAGGAAAATATGGTTGCAAAAATTTTCATGTTACTAAAACACCTCTCTATGTGCTGAAATTTTTGAAGCTACACTTGTTTTATCTTCCTATGCTTGTTACTTTGCTCTTCATGAATTTATTTGTGTACAAGATTCCTTTGCATAGGAAGCATGTTAGACTTAAATGTGTTTTGAATTTGCCTCTTGATGCTCTCTTTTGCTTCAAATACTATTTCTTGCGAGTGCATCATTAAAACTGCTGAGCCCATCTTAATGGCTATAAAGAAAGAACTTCTTGGGAGACAACACATGTTTTTACCTACAGTACTTTGTTTTTATTTTGAGTCTTGGAAGTTGTTTACTACTGTAGCAACCTCTCCTTATCTTAGTTTTGTGTTTTGTTGTGCCAAGTAAAGCCGTTGATAGAAAAGTAAGTACTAGATTTGGATTACTGCGCAGTTCCAGATTTCTTTGCTGTCACGAATCTGGGTCCACCTCCCTGTAGGTAGCTCAGAAAATTAAGACAATTTACGTGCATGATCCTCAGATATGTACTCAACTTTCATTCAATTTGAGCATTTTCATTTGAGCAAGTCTGGTGCCATTTTAAAATTCGTCAATACGAACTGTTCTGTTTTGACAGATTCTGCCTTTTATTTCGCATTGCCTCTTTTGCTATGTTGGATGAATTTCTTTGATCCACTAATGTCCAGTAGCATTATGCAATGTCCAGAAGTGTTAAGAATGATTGTGTCACCTCTGAATATGTTAATTTTTATTGTGCACTAACCCTCTAATGAGTTGTTTCGAGTTTGGTGTGGAGGAAGTTTTCAAGGATCAAGAGAGGAGTATGATGCAACATGATCAAGGAGAGTGAAAGCTCTAAGCTTGGGGCTGCCCCGGTGGTTCACCCCTGCATATATTAAGAAGACTCAAGCGTCTAAGCTTGGGGATGCCCAAGGCATCCCCTTCTTCATCGACAACATTATCAGGTTCCTCCCCTGAAACTATATTTTTATTCCATCACATCTTATGTGCTTTTTCTTGGAGCGTCGGTTTGTTTTTATTTTTTGTTTTGTTTGAATAAAATGGATCCTAGCATTCACTTTATGGGAGAGAGACACGCTCCGCTGTAGCATATGGACAAGTATGTCCTTGGTTTCTACTCATAGTATTCATGGCGAAGTTTCTCCTTCGTTAAATTGTTATATGGTTGGAATTGGAAAATGATACATGTAGTAATTGCTATAAATGTCTTGGGTAATGTGATACTTGGCAATTGTTGTGCTCATGATTAAGCTCTTGCATCATATGCTTTGCACCCATTAATGAAGAAATACATAGAGCATGCTAAATTTGGTTTGCATATTTGGTTTCTCTAAGGTCTAGATAATTTCTAGTATTGAGTTTGAACAACAAGGAAGACGGTGTAGAGTCTTATAATGTTTTCAATATGTCTTTTATGTGAGTTTTGCTGCACCGGTTCATCCTTGTGTTTGTTTCAAAATAAGCCTTGCTAGCCTAAACCTTGTATCGAGAGGGAATACTTCTCATGCATCCAAAATACTTGAGCCAACCACTATGCCATTTGTGTCCACCATACCTACCTACTACATGGTATTTTCTACCATTCGAAAGTATATTGCTTGAGTGCTACCTTTAAACAATTCAAAATTTATTACCTCTGATTTGTGTCAATGTTTTATAGCTCATGAGGAAGTATGTGGTGTTTAGCTTTCAACCTTGTCATTTACTTTTGACGGACTCTCATATGGACTAGTGGCTTCATCCGCTTATCCAATAATTTTGCAAAAAGAGCTGGCAATGGGATTCCCAGTCCCAAATTAATTAACAAAAATAGACACTTCTCCATGGTATGTGATTGTTGGACGGCACCCGAAGGATTCGGTTAGCCATGGCTTGTGTAAGCAAAGGTTGGGGGGAGTGTCATCATCATAATAAAACTAAAATAAAAAGGCACTCCTTCATGGTATGAGATTGTTGGCAGGCACCCGAGGATTCGGTTAGCCATGGTTTGTGAAAGAAAGGTTGGAAGGAGTGCCACCCAAAAATAAAATAAAATGGGAGCCGCTCTTAAAAGTCCGGTTGGCGAGGTAGTTAGTGTACCCATTACCATTCGTTGACAACAACAAACACCTCTCAAAATTTTATTTTTTATGCTCTTTATATGTTTTCAAAATCAAAGCTCTAGCACAAATATAGCAATCGATGCTTTTCCTCTATGGAGGACCATTCTTTTACTTTCAATGTTGAGTCAGTTCACCTATTTCTCTCCACCTCAAGAAGCAAACACTTGTGTGAACTGTGCATTGATTCCTACATACTTGCTTATTGCACTTATTATATTACTCTATGTTGACAATATCCATGAGATATACATGTTACAAGTTGAAAGCAACCGCTGAAACTTAATCTTCTTTTGTGTTGCTTCAATGCTTTTACTTTGAATTATTGCTTTATGAGTTAACTCTTATGCAAGACTTAATTGATGCTTGTCTTGAAGTGCTATTCATGAAAAGTCTTTGCTTTATGATTCACTTGTTTACTCATGTCATATACATTGTTTTGATCGCTGCATTCACTACATATGCTTTACAAATAGTATGATCAAGATTATGATGGCATGTCACTCCAGAAATTATCTGTGTTATCGTTTTACCTGCTCGGGACGAACAGAACTAAGCTTGGGGATGCTGATACGTCTCCAACGTATCGATAATTTCTTATGTTCCATGCCACATTATTGATGTTATCTACATGTTTTATGCACACTTTATGTCATATTTGTGCATTTTCTGGAACTAACCTATTAACAAGATGCCGAAGTGCCGCTTCTGTCATGCTGTTTTTGGTTTCAGAAATCCTAGTAAGGAAATATTCTCGGAATTGGACGAAATCAACGCCCAGGGGCCTATTTTTCCACGAAGCTTCCAGAAGTCCGAAGACGAGACGAAGAGGGGCCACGAGGCAGCCAGAGCATAGGGCGGCGCGGCCCCTGCCCTGGCCGCGCGGCCCTATGGTCTGGGCCCCTCGCGCCGCCTCCTGACTTGCCCTTCCGCCTACTTAAAGCCTCCGTGACGAAACCCCCGCATCGAGAGCCACGATACGGAAAACCTTCCGAGACGCCGCCAACGCCGATCCCATCTCGGGGATCCAGAGATCGCCTCCCGCACCTCGCCGGAGAGGGGATTCATCTCCCGGAGGACTCTACGCCGCCATGGTCGCCTCCGGAGTGATGTGTGAGTAGTCTACCCCTGGACTATGGGTCCATAGCAGTAGCTAGATGGTTGTCTTCTCCCCATTGTGCTATCATTGTCGGATCTTGTGAGCTGCCTAACATGATCAAGATCATCTATCTGTAATTCTATATGTTGCGTTTGTTGGGATCCGATGAATAGAGAATACTTGTTATGTTGATTATCAAAGTTATATCTATGTGTTGTTTATGATCTTGCATGCTCTCCGTTACTAGTAGATGCTCTGGCCAAGTAGATGCTTGTAACTCCAAGAGGGAGTATTTATGCTCGATAGTGGGTTCATGCTCGCATTGACACCGGGACAAGGATGAAAGTTCTAAGGTTGTGTTGTGCTGTTGCCACTAGGGATAAAACATTGATGCTATGTCCAAGGATGTAGTTGTTGATTACATTACGCACCATACTTAATGCAATTGTTTGTTGCTTTGCAACTTAATACTGGAGGGGGTTCGGATGATAACCTGAAGGTGGACTTTTTAGGCATAGATGCAGTTGGATGGCGGTCTATGTACTTTGTCGTAATGCCCAATTAAATCTCACTATACTCATCATGATATGTATGTGCATGGTCATGCTCTCTTTATTTGTCAATTGCCCAACTGTAATTTGTTCACCCAACATGCTGTTTGTCTTATGGGAGAGACACCTCTAGTGAACTGTGGACCCCGGTCCAATTCTCTTTACTGAAATACAATCTACTGCAATACTTGTTCTACTATTTTCTGCAAACAATCATCTTCCACACAATACGGTTAATCCTTTGTTACAGCAAGCCGGTGAGATTGACAACCTCACTGTTTCGTTGGGACAAATTACTTTGGTTGTGTTGTGCAGGTTCCACGTTGGCGCCGGAATCCCTGGTGTTGCGCCGCACTACATCCCGCCGCCATCAACCTTCGACGTGCTTCTTGACTCCTACTGGTTCGATAAACCTTGGTTTCTTACTGAGGGAAACTTGCTGCTGTACGCATCACACCTTCCACTTGGGGTTCCCAATGAGCGTGTGCTTTACGCGTCATCAAGGGCGTTGTAGGGCGCTTCGGCTCAATTCCTTCAGTGGGCTGAGCTAGAAGAGCACGGAGGTGACGATGGTGGTCACGGCTTGGCCTGGGGAGGTCTCCACCGACGGCGATTGGAGATGGCCGGGACTAGCTAGGGTTTCGGTTTGGGCGAAATTGAAGCAGAGGGGGAAGAACTCGAAGCTAGGGTTCGTCCTGAAGCTTTTATACGGCGCGGGAGCGAGCCTAGTCACTGATACGTCTCAAACGTATCTATAATTTCTTATGTTCCATGCTAGTTTTATGACAATACTCACATGTTTTATATACACTTTATATCATTTTGATGCATTTTCCGGCACTAAGAGCATCTCCACTCGTCTCCCCGACGAGGCCCCCGAGCGACGTTTTTTCCATCTGGATGGCGTAATTCGGCCCAGTCGCGCCCCCGGTTCCTCGTTTTCGTCCGGATTTGGCCCTTCATCCATCCGGCGAGCCCACGCCATCCCCGGTCCCCCGGGGCGCGCTCTGGGACTCCGGACGAAAGAATTTGGTGCGAAATGTCGTGTGGACCCTTGTAGTCGGCGACAGGAAAGCCAAATCCTGTCGATTTCCCTCCAATTTGCTTGCATATCCCCAAACTCTCCCACCGAATTTGGCCATTCTCCTCCTCGTCTTCCAGTTCCAGTCCTCGTCTTCTCATCCACCATCATTCTCCTCCTCGTCTTCTCGTCCACCACCATGCCGCCGAAGAAGAGGAAGCCGCGGGCGAAGAAGGCACGGCCGCCGGGTATGTCGAACGCAGAGTGGGCGGCGGACGAGATCCGGCGCGAGGTCGAAACAAGCGGCAGGGTGGAGAGGGTGAAAAAAGCCGCCGCCAAGAGGGCGGCGGCGGCCCAGGACGAACAAGCGAGGAAGATGAGCATGGCCATGAGCATGGGCCATGCTCACGGCGGCGTCGGCGGCGCCATGTTCCCCGGCCAATGGCCGACGCAAGGTACAAGCAGTTCCCCGTCGACTTTCTCTCCTTCGATCTACTCGCCGTCGCCGCCTGCCATGTTCCAAGAGGGCACCTACGTCCAACCGTCCAGGTTCACGCCGTCGCCGCCCGAGCTCGACGGCGGCGGCAGCGGGAACCAGTACGAGGGCACCTCGCCGGCCCTGCGACGAGGGCCGCTCCCGTTCGGTGCGATGGCGGCGCCGAACGACGAGGAGATCCACGAGATGATCACCTCCGGCTCCATGGCCGCCGCTGCGAGCCCGGGGTTCTTCACGCAAGAGGAGGCGAGGGCGACGGCAGCTGTCGCGGCACGCAATGAGTATGTGGAGGATGTGGCGACGGAAGCCAAGCCGTCAAAGAAAAAGACGTATAAGAAGAACAGCCAACTAAAGCCGCCAACCTGTCGAAGGGAAAGAAGAAGAGGAAGAAGGACTCGCCGCCTGCCGAACTGCGTATTAAATGGACGCCGAAGGAAGAGGAGTGCCTTGCCGAAGCTTGGATGACCGTGTCCATGAACGACATAACCGGGGCTAATCAGTCGTTCGACACATATTGGCTTCGAGTGAAGCAGGCGTTCGACGAACGCAAACTCGTCGATCCCTACTTCAGGAAGACGATCATGAACCGGGGAGACAAGGCAATGGCCACCCATTGGGGGATCATACAGACGGCGTGCAGCAAATGGCACGGCATACAGGAGGAGGTCGAAGAATGGCCGATAAGCGGCCACGACTTGGAGCAAAAGGTATGCTCCATCGTCCCTGCATCACCGAGGTAAGCTGTGCACCGTGAAGATCGTCGTCAGCTGACCCGTATCGCTGATACGTCTCCGACGTATCGATAATTTCTTATGTTCCATGCCACATTATTGATGTTATCTACATGTTTTATGCACACTTTATGTCATATTTGTGCATTTTCTGGAACTAACCTATTAACAAGATGCCGAAGTGCCAGTTGTTGTTTTCTGCTATTTTTGGTTTCAGAAATCCTAGTAACGAAATATTCTCGGAATTGGATGAAATCAACGCCCAGGGTCCTATTTTGCCACGAAGCTTCCAGAAGTCCGAAGAGGAGACGAAGTGGGGCCACGAGGTGGCCACACCCTAGGGCGGCGCGCCCCCCCCCCTTGGCCGCGCGGCCCTGTGGTGTGGGGCCCTCGTGCCGCCTCCTGACCTGCCCTTCCGCCTACTTAAAGCCTCCGTTGCGAAACCCCCAGTACCGAGAGCCACGATACGGAAAACCTTCCAGAGACGCCGCCGCCACCGATCCCATCTCGGGGGATCCAGGAGATCGCCTCCGGCACCCTGCCGGAGAGGGGAATCATCTCCCGGAGGACTCTACGCCGCCATGGTCGCCTCCGGAGTGATGTGTGAGTAGTCTACCCCTGGACTATGGGTCCATAGCAGTAGCTAGATGGTTGTCTTCTCCCCATTGTGCTTCATTGTCGGATCTTGTGAGCTGCCTAACATGATCAAGATCATCTATATGTAATTCTATGTGTTGCGTTTGTTGGGATCCGATGAATAGAGAATACTTGTTATGTTGATTATCAAAGTTATTTCTATGTGTTGTTTATGATCTTGCATGCTCTCCGTTACTAGTAGATGCTCTGGCCAAGTAGATGCTTGTAACTCCAAGAGGGAGTATTTATGCTCGATAGTGGGTTCATGCCTCCATTGATATACGGGACGATGTGAGAAAGTTCTAAGGTTGTGGATGTGCTGTTGCCACTAGGGATAAAACGTTAGTGCTATGTTCAGGATGTAGTTACTAGTTACATTACGCGCAATACTTAATGCAATTGTCTGTTGTTAGCAACTTAATACTGGAGGGGGTTCGGATGATAACCTGAAGGTGGACTTTTTAGGCATAGATGCATGCTGGATGGCGGTCTATGTACTTTGTCGTAATGCCCAACTAAATCTCACTATACTCATCATAATATGTATGTGCATGGTCATGCCCTCTTTATTTGTCAATTGCCCAACTGTAATTTGTTCACCCAACATGCTGTTTGTCTTATGGGAGAGACACCTCTAGTGAACTGTGGACCTCGGTCCAATTCTCTATACTGAAATACAATCTACTGCAATACTTGTTTTACTGTTTTCTGCAAACAATCATCTTCCACACAATACGGTTAATCCTTTGTTACAGCAAGCCGGTGAGATTGACAACATCACTGTTTCGTTGGGGCAAAGTACTTTGGTTGTGTTGTGCAGGTTCCACGTTGGCGCCGGAATCTCTGGTGTTGCGCCGCACTACATCCCGCCGCCATCAACCTTCAACGTGCTTCTTGACTCCTACTGGTTCGATTAAACCTTGGTTTCTTACTGAGGGAAACTTGCCGCTGTGCGCATCACACCTTCCTCTTGGGGTTCCCAACGGACGTGTCAACCACACGCATCAAGCAAATTTCTGGCGCCGTTGCCGGGGAACTGAAGAAAAGAAGATTTCTAACTCCCACGTCAACTACACGCCAGCAAATAAATTTCTGGCGCCGTTGCTGGGGAGATCAAGACACGCTGCAAAGGGAGTCTCCACTTCTCAATCTCTTTACTTTGTTTTTGTCTTGCTTAGTTTTATTTACTACTTTGTTTGCTGCACTATATCAAAATACAAAAAAATTAGTTGCTAGTTTTACTTTATTTGCTATCTTGTTTGCTATATCAAAAACACAAAAAAATTAGTTACTTGCATTTACTTTATCTAGTTTGCTTTATTTACTATTGCTAAAATGGCCAACCCTGAAAATACTAAGTTGTGTGACTTCACAACCACAAATAATAATGATTTCTTATGCACACCTATTGCTCCACCTGCTACTACAGCAGAATTCTTTAAAATTAAACCTGCTTTACTGAATCTTGTTATGCGAGAGCAATTTTCTGGTGTTAGTTCTGATGATGCTGCTGCCCATCTTAATAATTTTGTTGAACTATGTGAAATGCAAAAATATAAAGATGTAGATGGTGACATTATAAAATTAAAAGTGTTCCCTTTCTCATTAAGAGGAAGAGCTAAAGATTGGTTGCTATCTCTGCCTAAGAATAGTATTGATTCATGGACTAAATGCAAGGATGCTTTTATTGGTAGATATTATCCCCCTGCTAAAATTATATCTTTGAGGAGTAGCATAATGAATTTTAAACAATTAGATACTGAACATGTTGCACAAGCATGGGAAAGAATGAAATCTTTGGTTAAAAATTGCCCAACCCATGGACTGACTACTTGGATGATCATCCAAACCTTCTATGCAGGACTAAATTTTTCTTCGCGGAATTTATTGGATTCGGCTGCTGGAGGTACCTTTATGTCCATCACTCTTGGTGAAGCAACAAAGCTTCTTGATATTATGATGATCAACTACTCTGAATGGCACACGGAAAGAGCTCCACAAGGTAAGAAGGTAAATTCTGTCGAAGAAACCTCTTCCTTGAGTGATAAGATTGATGCTATTATGTCTATGCTTGTGAATGATAGGACTAATATTGATCCTAATAATGTTCCGTTAGCTTCATTGGTTGCACAAGAAGAACATGTTGATGTAAACTTCATTAAAAATAATAATTTCAACAACAATGCTTACCGGAACAATTCTAGTAACAACTATAGGCCATATCCTTATAATAATGGCAACGGCTATGGTAATTCTTATGGGAATTCTTACAACAATAATAGGAGTTCACCCCCTGGACTTGAATCTATGCTTAAAGAATTTATTAGTACACAAACTGCTTTTAACAAATCTGTTGAAGAAAAGCTTGGGAAAATTGATATACTTGCTTCTAAAGTCGATAGTCTTGCTGCTGATGTTGATCTTTTGAAATCGAAAGTTATGCCTAATGAAAATCATCATAACAAAATTACTACTACAGCAAATGCCATCCAAGTTAGAATTAATGAGAATATAAGATTAATGGCTGAACTGCGTGCTAGGTGGGATAGAGAAGAAAATGAAAAACTAGCTAAAGAGAAGAATGTAGCTAAAGTTTGGACTATTACCACCACTAGTAATGCTAATGCTACACATGTTGCTGCACCTCCTACTATTGATAATAAAAGAATTGGTGTTAGCAATGTTTCCACTTCTAACGCAAAGCGCGAGAAACTACCTGAAACTGCTAAAATCATTAAATCGCTCGTGATAAAACTGCTGAAATTTTTTCCAACATTGGGGATGATGATCCCATTGCTTTAGATTATAATGGTTTGAATTTTGATGATTGCCACATCTCTGAAGTTATAAAGTTCTTGCAAAAACTTGCTAAAATTCCTAATGCTAGTGCTATAAATTTGGCTTTCACACAATATATTACAAATGCTCTCATAAAAGCTAGAGAAGAGAAACTAGAGTGCGAAGCCTCTATTCCTAGAAAGCTAGAGGATGGTTGGGAGCCCATCATTAAAATGAAGGTTAAAGATTTTGATTGTAATGCTTTATGTGATCTTGGTGCAAGTATTTCTGTTATGCCTAAGAAAATTTATAATATGCTTGACTTGCCACCGCTGAAAAATTGTTATTTGGATGTTAATCTTGCTGATCATTCTACAAAGAAACCTTTGGGGAAAGTTGATAATGTTCGCATTACCGTTAACAATAACCTTGTCCCCGTTGATTTTGTTGTCTTGGATATTGAATGCAATGCATCTTGTCCCATTATATTGGGAAGACCTTTTCTTCGAACCGTTGGTGCTATCATTGACATGAAGGAAGGTAATATAAAATATCAATTTCCTCTCAAGAAAGGTATGGAACACTTCCCTAGAAAGAGAATGAAGTTACCTTTTGATTCTATTATTAGAACAAATTATGATGTTGACACTTCGTCTCTTGATAATACTTGATATACACTTTCTGCGCCTAGCTGAAAGGCGTTAAAGAAAAGCGCTTATGGGAGACAACCCATGTTTTTACCTACAGTACTTTGTTTTTATTTTGTGTCTTGGAAGTTGTTTACTACTGTAGCAACCTCTCTTTATCTTAGTTTAGTGTTTTGTTGTGCCAAGTAAAGTCGTTGATAGAAAAGTTCATACTAGATTTGGATTACTGCGCAGAAACAGATTTCTTTGCTGTCACGAATCTGGGCTGTTTTCCCTGTAGGTAACTCAGAAAATTATGCCAATTTACGTGAGTAATCCTCAGATATGTACGCAACTTTCATTCAATTTGAGCATTTTCATTTGAGCAAGTCTGGTGCCTCGATAAAATTCGTCAATACAAACTGTTCTGTTTTGACAGATTCTGCCTTTTATTTCGCATTGCCTCTTTTGCTATGTTGGATGAATTTCTTTGATCCATTAATGTCCAGTAGCTTTATGCAATGTCCAGAAGTGTTAAGAATGATTGTGTCACCTCTGAATATGTTAATTTTTATTGTCGCTAACCCTCTAATGAGTTGTTCTAAGTTTGGTGTGGAGGAAGTTTTCAAGGATCAAGAGAGGAGTATGATGCAACATGATCAAGGAGAGTGAAAGCTCTAAGCTTGGGGATGCCCCGGTGGTTCACCCCTGCATATATCAAGAAGACTCAATCGTCTAAGCTTGGGGATGCCCAAGGCATCCCCTTCTTCATCGACAACATTATCAGGTTCCTCCCCTGAAACTATATTTTTATTCCATCACATCCTATGTGCTTTGCTTGGAGCGTCGGTTTGTTTTTGTTTTTTGTTTTGTTTGAATAAAATGGATCCTAGCATTCACTTTATGGGAGAGAGACACGCTCCGCTGTAGCATATGGACAAGTATGTCCTTAGTTTCTACTCATAGTATTCATGGCGAAGTTTCTTCTTCGTTAAATTGTTATATGGTTGGAATTGGAAAATGATACATGTAGTAATTGCTATTAATGTCTTGGGTAATGTGATACTTGGGAATTTTTGTTCTCATGTTTAAGCTCTTGCATCATATGCTTTGCACCCATTAATGAAGAAATACATAGAGCATGCTAAAATTTGGTTTGCATATTTGGTTTCTCTAAGGTCTAGATAATTTCTAGTATTGAGTTTGAACAACAAGGAAGACGGTGTAGAGTCTTATAATGTTTTCAATATGTCTTTTATGTGAGTTTTGCTGCACCGGTTCATCCTTGTGTTTGTTTCAAATAAGCCTTGCTAGCCTAAACCTTGTATCGAGAGGGAATACTTCTCATGCATCCAAAATACTTGAGCCAACCACTATGCCATTTGTGTCCACCATACCTACCTACTACATGGTATTTTCCGCAATTCCAAAGTAAATTGCTTGAGTGCTACCTTTAAAATTCCATCATTCACCTTTGCAATATATAGCTCATGGGACAAATAGCTTAAAAACTATTGTGGTATTGAATATGTAATTATGCACTTTATCTCTTATTAAGTTGCTTGTTGTGCGATAACCATGTTCACTGGGGACGCCATCAACTACTCTTTGTTGAATTTCATGTGAGTTGCTATGCATATTCGTCTTGTCTGAAGTAAGAGAGATCTACCACCTTATGGTTAAGCATGCATATTGTTAGAGAAGAACATTGGGCCGCTAACTAAAGCCATGATTCATGGTGGAAGTTTCAGTTTTGGACATATATCCTCAATCTCATATGAGAAAATTATTAATTGTTGTTACATGCTTATGCATAAAAGAGGAGTCCATTATCTGTTGTCTATGTTGTCCCGGTATGGATGTCTAAGTTGAGAATAATCAATAGCGAGAAATCCAATGCGAGCTTTCTCCTTAGACCTTTGTACAGGCGGCATAGAGGTACCCCTTTGTGACACTTGGTTAAAACATGTGCATTGTGATGATCCGGTAGTCCAAGCTAATTAGGACAAGGTGCGGGCACTATTAGTATACTATGCATGAGGCTTGCAACTTGTAAGATATAATTTACATGATACATATGCTTTATTACTACCGTTGACAAAATTGTTTCATGTTTTCAAAATCAAAGCTCTAGCACAAATATAGCAATCGATGCTTTTCCTCTATGGAGGACAATTCTTTTACTTTCAATGTTGAGTCAGTTCACCTATTTCTCTCCACCTCAAGAAGCAAACACTTGTGTGAACTGTGCATTGATTCCTACATATTTGCATATTGCACTTATTATATTACTCTATGTTGACAATATCCATGAGATATACATGTTACAAGTTGAAAGCAACCGCTGAAACTTAATCTTCCTTTGTGTTGCTTCAATGCTTTTACTTTGAATTATTGCTTTATGAGTTAACTCTTATGCAAGACTTATTGATGCTTGTCTTGAAGTGCTATTCATGAAAAGTCTTTGTTATATGATTCACTTGTTTACTCATGTCATATACTTTGTTTTGATCGCTGCATTCACTACATATGCTTTACAAATAGTATGATCAAGGTTATGATGGCATGTCACTCCAGAAATTATCTGTGTTATCGTTTTACCTGCTCGGGACGAGCAGAACTAAGCTTGGGGATGCTGATACGTCTCCGACGTATCGATAATTTCTTATATTCCTTGCCACATTATTGATGTTATCTACATGTTTTATGCACACTTTATGTCATATTTGTGCATTTTCTGGAACTAACCTATTAACAAGATGCCGAAGTGCCGCTGTCTTTGTCGCTGTTTTTGGTTTCAGAAATCCTAGTAACGAAATATTCTCGGAATTGGACAAAATCAACGCCCAGGGTCCTATTTTGCCACGAAGCTTCCAGAAGTCCGAAGAGGAGACGAAGTGGGGCCACGAGGTGGCCACACCCTAGGGCGGCGCGGCCCCCCCCTTGGCCGCGCGGCCCTGTGGTGTGGGGCCCTCGTGCCGCCTCCCCGACCTGCCCTTCCGCCTACTTAAAGCCTCCGTTGCGAAACCCCCAGCACCGAGAGCCACGATACGGAAAACCTTCCAGAGACGCCGCCGCCGCCGATCCCATCTCGGGGGATCCAGGAGATCGCCTCCGGCACCCTGCCGGAGAGGGGAATCATCTCCCGGAGGACTCTACGCCGCCATGGTCGCCTCCGGAGTGATGTGTGAGTAGTCTACCCCTGGACTATGGGTCCATAGCAGTAGCTAGATGGTTGTCTTCTCCCCATTGTGCTTCATTGTTGGATCTTGTGAGCTGCCTAACATGATCAAGATCATCTATATGTAATTCTATATGTTGCGTTTGTTGGGATCCGATGAATAGAGAATACTTGTTATGTTGATTATCAAAGTTATGTCTATGTGTTGTTTATGATCTTGCATGCTCTCCGTTACTAGTAGATGCTCTGGCCAAGTAGATGCTTGTAACTCCAAGAGGGAGTATTTATGCTCGATAGTGGGTTCATGCCTCCATTGATATCTGGGACAGTGACAGAAAGTTCTAAGGTTGTGGATGTGCTATTGCCACTAGGGATAAAACATTAGTGCTATGTTCAAGGATGTAGTTACTAGTTACATTACGCGCAATACTTAATGCAATTGTCTGTTGTTAGCAACTTAATACTGGAGGGGGTTCGGATGATAACCTGAAGGTGGACTTTTTAGGCATAGATGCATGCTGGATGGCGGTCTATGTACTTTGTCGTAATGCCCAACTAAATCTCACTATACTCATCATAATATGTATGTGCATGGTCATGCCCTCTTTATTTGTCAATTGCCCAACTGTAATTTGTTCACCCAACATGCTGTTTGTCTTATGGGAGAGACACCTCTAGTGAACTGTGGACCCCGGTCCAATTCTCTATACTGAAATACAATCTACTGCAATACTTGTTTTACTGTTTTCTGCAAACAATCATCTTCCACACAATACGGTTAATCCTTTGTTACAGCAAGCCGGTGAGATTGACAACCTCACTGTTTCGTTGGGGCAAAGTACTTTGGTTGTGTTGTGCAGGTTCCACGTTGGCGCCGAATCTACGGTGTTGCGCCGCACTACATCCCGCCGCCATCAACCTTCAACGTGCTTCTTGACTCCTACTGGTTCGATTAAACCTTGGTTTCTTACTGAGGGAAACTTGCCGCTGTGCGCATCACACCTTCCTCTTGGGGTTCCCAACGGACGTGTCAACCACACGCATCAAGCAAATTTCTGGCGCCGTTGCCGGGGAACTGAAGAAAAGAAGATTTCTAACTCCCACGTCAACTACACGCCAGCAATCGCCGTGCTCTTTTTCCCCAGCTGCGCCGTGCTTTGGACATGTACGTGGAGGACACCGACATGCAGTTCAAGTTTCTGAACGTCTACGCCCGCATCGAGAAGTGCGAGAAGTGGGCGGAAACCCGGAAGACCCTCTCGAAGAGCAAGACCGAGCCGTACAACCCCGACGCTTCGGCGGCTGGCGCGGCGGATGGGCGCCCGGAACTCGGCCAGAAGAAGCTGAAAGAGCTCAAAAAGACGGGCAATCCCGCCGACAGGCTGCAGGAGTCGTTCGATAAGTGCTGGGCCGACGCGAGGACGCACGCCGCCGGGAGGGACGACAAGTTCGACGGCAGGTGGCGCGAGTTGCTCGCCAACCAAGGCGCCCGGATCGCCCTGCTGAAGACGATGACGGCGGCGAAGAAGAGGAACACTGACTTGGCGTTTCTGATGGGCGGGAACACGGATCTGATGGACGAGGAGACGAGGATTTGGTACCAGGGCCACCGCAGCGACATCCTCCGACCCACTCCGGCCAGTTCTTCATCGTCTCGGCCGGCTCCTACCTCGTCTTCCTCACCGTCTACGCCGTCGACTGTCGCTGCTTCGACGTTGACTGCTGCTGCTTCGACGCTGGCTGCCGCTGCTTCGACGTCGGCTGCCGCAGCTTCGTCGTCGACTGCCGCCGCTTCGACCACGGCGTGTGAGGAAACTGGTCCGTCGGACACCGCCGTGCCAGCCGGAACTGCCGATGAGCCTATTTCCGTGTAATTTTCCTCCTATCGCCGATCTGTGGCTGATCCTTTTGCTGGTCCTTTTGCCGATCAACTGGCCGTATTTGTAGTGCGGGACGACGGTTTGTTTGAATTTAAACTATGTCCGCCGAACTCCGGGTGGACGACTGGAAATACGGTAGTCCCCACGACTTTATTTTGTCCAATCCGGCGGTTGTTTCGTCCGGATTTCGTCCTGGGCAGGCCCAACGAGTGGAGATGCTCTAACCTATTAACAAGATGCCGAAGCGCCAGTTCCTGTTTTCTGCTGTATTTGGTTTCACAAATCCTACACAGGAAATATTCTCGGAATTGGATGAAACAAAAGCCCACGGTCTTATTTTCCACGGAGCCTTCCAGAAGTCCGAAGAGGAGACGAAGAGGGGCGACGAGGCGGGCACACCCTAGGGGGGCGCGGCCCCACCCCTGGCCGCGCCACCCTATGGGGTGGGCCCCTCGAGCGTGCCCCAACTCTGCCCCTTCGCCTATTTAATCTCTCCGTCACGAAAACCCTAGTACCGAGAGCCACGATACGAGAAAAGTTACGGTGACGCCGCCGCCGCCAATCCCATCTCGGAGGATTCAGGAGATCGCCTCCGGCACCCTGCCGGAGAGGGGAATCATCACCGGAGGGCTCTACACCACCATGCCCGCCTCCAGACTGATGCGTGAGTAGTTCATCCTTGGACTATGGGTCCATAGCAGTAGCTAGATAGTTGTCTTCTCCTCTTGTGCTATCATGTTTAGATCTTGTGAGCTGCCTATCATGATCAAGATCATCTATTTGTAATGCTACATGTTGTGTTTGTTGGGATCCGATGAATATGGAATACTATGTCAAGTTGATTATTGATCTATCATATATGTGTTGTTTATGATCTTGCATGCTCTCCGTTGCTAGTAGAGGCTCTGGCCAAGTTGATACTTGTGACTCTAAAAGGGGGTATTTATGCTCGATAGTGGGTTCATGCCTCCATTGAATCTGGAACAGTGACACAAAGTTCTAAGGTTATGGATGTGTTGTTGCCACTAGGGATAAAACATCAATGCTTTGTCTAAGGATATTTGTATTGTTTACATTACGCACAGTACTTAATGCAATTGTCTGTTGTTTGCAACTTAATACTGGAAGGGGTGCGGATGCTAACCCGAAGGTGGAATTTTTAGGCATAGATGCATGCTGGATAGCGGTCTATGTTCTTTGTCGTAATGCCCTAAGTAAATCTCATATTAATCATCATGATATGTATGTGCATTGTTATGCCCTCTCTATTTGTCAATTGCCCAACTGTAATTTGTTCACCCAACATGCTATTTATCTTATTGGAGAGACACTGCTGGCGTGTAGTTGACACACGTCTGTTGGGAACCCCAAGAGCAAGGTGTGATGCGTACAGCAGCAAGTTTTCCCTCAGTAAGAAACCAAGGTTCTCGAACCAGTAGGAGTCAAGGAACACGTGAATGTTGTTGGTGGCGGAGTGTAGTGCGGCGCAACACCAGGGATTCCGGCGCCAACATGGAACCTGCACAACACAATCACAATACTTTGCCCCAACTTAACAGTGAGGTTGTCAATCTCACCGGCTTACTGTAAACAAAGGATTAAATGTATAGTGTGGAAGATGATGTTTGTTTGCGAAGAACAGTAAAGAACAAGTATTGCAGTAGATTGTATTTCAGATGTAAAGAATGGACCGGGGTCCACAGTTCACTAGTGGTGTCTCTCCGATAAGAAATAGCATGTTGGGTGAACAAATTACAGTTGGGCAATTGACAAATAAAGAAGGCATAACAATGCACATACATATATCACGATGAGTACTATGAGATTTAATCAGAGCATTACGACAAAGTACATAGACCGCTATCCAGCATGCATCTATGCCTAAAAAGTCCACCTTCAGGTTATCATCCGAACCCCTTCCAGTATTAAGTTGCAAACAACAGACAATTGCATTAAGTATGGTGCGTAATGTAATCAACACAAATATCCTTAGACAAAGCATTGATGTTTTATCCCTAGTGGCAACAGCACATCCACAACCTTAGGGGTTGCCGTCACTCCCCCAGATTCAATGGAGGCATGAACCCACTATCGAGCATAAATACCCCCTCTTGGAGTTACAAGTATCAACTTGGCCAGAGCCTCTACTAGCAACGGAGAGCATGCAAGAACATAAACAATACATATATGATAAATTGATAATCAACTTGACATAGTATTCCATATTCATCGGATCCCAACAAACACAACATGTAGCATTACAAATAGATGATCTTGATCATGATAGGCAGCTCACAAGATCTAACATGATAGCACAATGAGGAGAAGACAACCATCTAGCTACTGCTATGAACCCATAGTCCAGGGGTGAACTACTCACACATCAATCCGGAGGCGATCATGGTGATGAAGAGACCTCCGGGAGATGATTCCCCTCTTCGGCAGGGTGCCGGAGGTGATCTCCTGAATCCCCCGAGATGGGATTGGCGGCGGCGGCGTCTCTGGAAGGTTTTCCGTATCGTGGCTCTCGGTACTGGGGTTTTCGCGACGAAGGCTTTAAGTAGGCGGAAGGGTAGGGTTGGTGGAGGCATGAGGGCCCCACACCATAGGGCGGAGCGGCCCAACCCTTGGCCGCGCGGCCCTGTGGTGTCGGCGCCTCGTCGCCCCACTTCGTATCTCCCCCGGTCTTCTGGAAGCTTCGTGGAAACATAAGACCCTGGGCGTTGATTTCGTCCAATTCCGAGAATATTTCCTTTGTAGGATTTCTGAAACCAAAAACAGCAGAAAACAGCAACTGGCTCTTCGGCATCTCGTGAATAGGTTAGTGCCGGAAAATGCATAATAATGACATAAAGTGTGTATAAAACATGTGAGTATCATCATAAAATTAGCATGGAACATAAGAAATTATGGATACGTTTGAGACGTATCAGACACCACTAGTGAACTGTGGACCCCAGTCCATTCTTTTACATCTGAAATACAATCTACTGCAATCATTGTTCCCTGCTGTTCTTTGCAAACAAACATCATTCTCCACACCATACGTTTAATCCTTTGTTTACAGCAAGCCGGTGAGATTGACAACCTCACTGTTAAGTTGGGGCAAAGGATTTTGATTGTGTTGTGCAGGTTCCACGTTGGCGTCGGAATCCCTGGTGTTGCGCCGCACTACACTCCTTCACCAACAACCTTCACGTGGCCTTCATCTCCTACTGGTTCGATAACCTTGGTTTCTTACTGAGGGAAACTTGCTGCTGTACGCATCACACCTTCCTCTTGGGGTTCCCAACGGACGTGTGCTTCACGCGTCATCAAGCTAAATTTCTGGCGCCGTTGCCGGGGAGATCAAGACACGCTGCAAGGGGAGTCTCTCACATCCAATCTCTTTACTTTGTTTATTGGCTTGCTTTACTTTATTTTATTTTCTGTCTTGTTTGCTTTCTTTATATCAAAAACACAAAAAAATTAGTTACTTGTTTTACTTTACTTAATTTAGTTTGCTTTACTTATTTTTATTATTGTTAAAATGAATACTCCTGAGAACACTAAGTTGTGTGACTTCACTAGCATAAATAATAATGATTTTATATGCACACCTATTGCTCCACCTGCCACTACAGCAGAATTTTATGAAATTAAACCTGCTTTACTAAATCTTGTTATGAGAGAGCAATTTTCTGGTGTTGGTACTGATGATGCTGCTGCCCATCTTAATTATTTTGTTGAACTTTGTGAAATGCAAAAGTATAAGGATGTAGATGGGGATATTATAAAACTGAAATTGTTTCCTTTCTCCTTAAGAGGAAGAGCTAAAGATTGGTTTCTATCTTTGCCTAAGAATAGTATTGATTCATGGACTAAATGTAAAGATGCTATCATTGGAAGATATTATCCTCCTGCTAAAATTATATCTTTGAGAAGTAGCATTATGAATTTTAAGCAATTGGATAATGAACATGTTGCCCAAGCATGGGAAAGAATGAAATCTTTGGTAAAGAATTGCCCTACCCATGGACTAACTACTTGGATGATCATCCAAACCTTTTATGCAGGATTAAATTTTTCTTCGAGGAACCTATTGGATTCAGCTACTGCAGGTACTTTTATGTCCATCACTTTGGGTGCCGCAACAAAGCTTCTTGATGATATGATGATCAACTACTCTGAATGACACACTGAAAGGACTCCTCAAGGTAAGAAGGTAAATTCTGTTGAAGAAACCTCCTCCTTGAGTGATAAGATCGATGTTATTATGTCTATGCTTGTTAATGGTAGATCTAATGTTGATCCTAATAATGTTCCTTTAGCTTCATTGGTTGCTCAAGAAGAGCATGTTGATGTGAACTTCATTAAAAGTAATAATTTCAACAACAATGCTTATAGGAATAATTTTGGTAACAACTATAGGCCATATCCTTCTAATAATGGTAATGGTTATGGTAATTCTTATGGTAATTCTTACAACAATAGTAGGAGTGTACCCTCTGGTCTTGAAGTCATGCTTAAAGAATTTATTAGTACACAAACTGCTTTTAACAAATCTGTTGAAGAAAAGCTTGGTAAAATTGATGTTCTTGCTTCTAAGGTTGATAGTCTTGCTGCTGATGTTGATCTTTTAAAACTGAAAGTTATGCCTAATGAAACTAAAGATATTAAGTCATTTGCTACAGCAAACGCTATCCAAGTTCGAATTAATGACAATATTAGAATGATGGCTGAATTGCATGCTAGGTGGGAAAAAGAAGAAAAACTTGCTAAAGAAAATAATGTAGCTAAAGTTTCGACTATTACCACCACTAGTAATATTGATGTTTCACATGTTGCTAAACCTCCTACTATCAATGTTAAAATAATTGGTGTTGGCAATGTTTCTACTTCTAATACAAAGCTTGTAAAACTGCCTGAAACTGCTGAAACTGTTTGTGATAAAAGTGCTGAAATTTTTCAGAGTATTGTGACAATGATCCCATTGATTTAGATCATAATGGTTTTGATTTTGATAATTGTCATATCTCTAAAGTTATTAAGTTCTTGCAAAAACTTGCTAGAAATCCTAATGCTAGTGCTATAAACTTGGCCTTTACAAAACATATTACAAATGCTCCCATTAAAGTTAGAGAAGAGGAATTAAAACTTGAAGCTTCTATTCCTAGGAAGTTGGAAGATGGTTGGGAGCCCATCATTAAAATGAAGGTCAATGATTTTGATTGTAATGCTTTATGTGATCTTGGTGCAAGTATTTCTGTTATGCCTAAGAAACTCTATGATATGCTTGACTTGCCACCATTACAATATTGTTATTTGGATGTTAATCTTGCTGATAATTCTATAAAGAAACCTTTAGGGAGGATTGGTAATGTTCACATTACGGTTAACAATAACCATGTCCCCGTTGATTTTGCTGTCTTGGATATTGAATGCAATGCATCTTGTCCTATTATTTTGGGAACACCCTTTCTTCTAACTGTTGGTGCTATTATTGATATGAAAGAAGGAAATATTAAATATCAATTACCTCTTAAGAAAGGTATGGAACACTTCCCTAGAAAGAGAATGAAGTTGCCTTTTGATTCTATTATTAGAACAAATTATGATGTTGATGCTTCTTCTCTTGATGTTACTTGATTTACACTTTCTGCGCCTAGCTGAAAGGCGTTAAAGAAAAGCGCTTATGGGAGACAACCCATTATTTTATTTCTGCAATTTTTGTTTTATATTTGAGTCAAGGTTCTTATTACTACTGTAGCAATACCTTTGTATCTTTACTTTATTGCATTGTTGTGCCAAGTAAAGTCTTTGATAGTAAGGTTGATACTAGATTTGGATTTCTGCGCAGAAACAGATTTCTAGCTGTCACGAATTTGAGTAGATCTCTCTGTAGGAAACTCAGAAAAATCTGCGAAAATTCATGAATAATCCTCAGATATGTACGCAACTTTCATTAAATTTGAGCTTCTTCATCTGAGCATGTTAAGTGCCTCTAAAAAATTCGTCTTTACGGACTGTTCTGTTTTGACAGATTCTGCCTTTTATTTCACATTGCCTCTTTTACTGTGTTGAGTGGATTTCTTTGCTCCATTAACTTTCAGTAGCCTTGGGTAATGTCTAGAAGTGTTGGGAATGATTGTGTCCTCTCTGAACATGTGAATTTTTGATTATGCACTAACCCTCTAATGAGATTGTTTTGAGTTTGGTGTGGAGGAAGTTTTCAAGGATCAAGAGAGGAGGATGATATAATATGATCAAGAAGAGTGAAAAGTCTAAGCTTGGGGATGCCCCCGTGGTTCATCCCTGCATATTTCAAGAAGACTCAAGCATCTAAGATTGGGGATGTGATACGTCTCCGACGTATCAATAATTTCTTATGTTCCATGCCACATTATTGATGATATCTACATGTTTTATGCATACTTTATGTCATATTTATGTGTTTTCCGGAACTAACCTATTGACGAGATGCCGAAGGGCCAGTTGCTGTTTTCTGCTGTTTTTGGTTTCAGAAATCGTAGTAAGGAAATATTCTCGGAATTGGACGAAATCAACGCCCAGAGTCTTAGGATTGCATGAAGCTTCCAGAACACCCGAGAGCCGCCAGAGGGGGGCCACAGGCCCACCACACACCAGGCTGGCGCGGCCAAGGGGGGGCCCGCGCCCCCCTGTTGTGTCGTTGCCTCGTTGACCTTCTGATGCCGCCTCTTCGCCTATATAAAGGTCCCTGACCTAAAACACGATACGGAAAAGCCACGGTACGAGAAACCTTCCAGAGCCGCCGCCATCGCGAAGCCAAGATCTGGGGGACAGGAGTCTCTGTTCCGGCACGCCGCTGGGACGGGGAAGTGCCCCCGGAAGGCTCCTCCATCGACACCACCGCCATCTTCATCAACGCTGCTGTCTCCCATGAGGAGGGAGTAGTTCTCCATCGAGGCTCGGGGCTATACCGGTAGCTATGTGGTTAATATCTCTCCTATGTGCTTCAATACAATAATCTCATGAGCTGCCTTACATGATTGAGATTCATATGATGATGCTTGTAATCTAGATGTCATTGTGCTAGTCAAGTGGATTTTACTTATGTGATCTCTGGAGACTCCTTGTCCCACGTGTATAAAAGTGACAGTGTGTGCACCGTGTGGGTCTCTTAGGCTATATTTCACAGAATACTTATTCACTGTTATGAATGGCATAGTGAAGTGCTTATTTATATCTCTTTATGATTGCAATGTGTTTTGTATCACAATTTATCTGTGTGCTACTCTAGTGATGCTATTAAAGTAGTTTATTCCTCCTGCACGGTGTAATGGTGACAGTGTGTGCATCGTGTAGTACTTGGCGTAGGCTATGATTGTGATCTCTTGTAGATTATGAAGTTAACTATTGCTATGATAGTATTGATTTGATCTATTCCTCCTTTCGTAGTGTGAAGGTGACAGTGTGCATGCTATGTTAGTACTTGGTTTGGTTATGTTGATCTGTCATGCACTCTAAGGTTATTTAAACATGAACATTGAATATTGTAGAGCTTGTTAACTCCGGCATTGAGGGTTCGTGTAATCCTACACAGTTAGTGGTGTTCATCATCCAACAAGAGAGTGTAGAGTCTAGCATCTATCTATTTATTCTGTTATGTGATCAATGTTGAGAGTGTCCACTAGTGAAAGTATGATCCCTAGGCCTTGTTCCTAAATACTGCTATCGCTGTTTGTTTACTGTTTTACTGCATCTTTACTTCCTGCAATATTAATACCATCAACTGCACGCCAGCAAGCACTTTTCTGGCGCCGTTACTACTGTTCATATTCATTCATACCACTTGTATTTCACTATCTCTTCGCCGAACTAGTGCACCTATTAGGTGTGTTGGGGACACAAGAGACTTCTTGCTTTGTGGTTGCAGGGTTGCATGAGAGGGATATCTTTGACCTCTTCCTCCCTGAGTTCGATAAACCTTGGGTGATCCATTAAGGGAAACTTGCTGCTGTTCTACAAACCTCTGCTCTTGGAGGCCCAACACTGTCTACAAGAATAGAAGCACCCGTAGACATCAAGCACTTTTCTGGCGCCGTTGCCGGGGAGGTAAGGTAAAAGGTATTCACATCCTCCGACTACTAAGATATTTCCTAGTCTTGTTGCCGGTGTGTGAGTGCTCGAAGCTATTTCCTTTAGATCCTGCAATTGCATCTTTTTGTTTCTTGTTTACACTAGTTAGGCATAATGGACAACAATGAGCTTCTTATTCTATTTCCTGATTTAAGACATGGATGGTTTGATGCGAAAATTAAAAAACCTATGGAACATATTAGTATGAACGCTTTGAACACCATTGTTGCTAATGATATGGAAAGTTCTAAGCTTGGGGAAGCTGGCTTTTATGAGCATGATATTTTTAGTCCCCCAAGCATTGAGGAGAAAATTTACTTTGATGATACTTTGCCTCCTATTTATGATGATTATAATGATATTGGTCTTTTAGTACCGCCTGTTATGGAGGATAAACTTGATTATGATTACAATATGCCTCCTATATTTGATGATGAGAATAATAATGATAGCTACTTTGTTGAATTTGCTCCCACTACAACTAATAAAATTGATTATGCTTATGTGGAGAGTAATAATTTTATGCATGAGACTCATGATAAGAATGCTTTATGTGATAGTTATATTGTTGAGTTTGCTCATGTTGCTACTGAAAGTTATTATGAGAGAGGAAAATATGGTTGTAGAAATTTTCATGTTACTAAGACACCTCTCTATGTGCTGAAATTTTTGAAGCTACACTTGTTCTATCTTCCTATGCTTGTCACTTTGTTCTTCATGAATTCATTTGTGTACAAGATTCCTTTTCCTAGGAAGCATGTTAGGCTTAAATTTGTTTTGAATTTGCCTCTTGATGCTCTCTTTTGCTTCAACTCTTATTTCTTGCAAGTGCATCATTAAAACTGCTGAGCCCATCTTAATGGCTATAAAGAAAGCACTTCTTGGGAGATAACCCATGCTTTTTATTTTACTACAGTACTTTTGTTTTATATTTGTGTCTTGGAAGTTGTTACTACTGTAGCAACCTCTCCTTATCTTAGTTTTGTTGCATTGTTGTGCCAAGTAAAGTCTTTGATAGTAAGGTTCATGCTAGATTTGGATTACTGCGCAGAAACAGATTTCTTGCTGTCACGAATCTGGGCCTAATTCTCTGTAGGTAACTCAGAAAATTATGCCAATTTACGTGAGTGATCCTCAGATATGTACGCAACTTTCATTCAATTTGAGCATTTTCATCTGAGCAAGTCTGGTGCCTCTTTAAAATTCGTCTTTACGGACTGTTCTGTTTTGACAGATTCTGCCTTTTATTTCGCATTGCCTCTTTTGCTATGTTGGATGGATTTCTTTGTTTCATTAAAGACCAGTAGCTTTGTGCAATGTCCAGAAGTGTTAAGAATGATTGTGTCACCTCTGAACATGTGAATTTTTGATTATGCACTAACCCTCTAATGAGTTTGTTTCGAGTTTGGTGTGGAGGAAGTTTTCAAGGGTCAAGAGAGGAGGATGATATACTATGATCAAGAAGAGTGAAAGCTCTAAGCTTGGGGATGCCCCGGTGGTTCATCCCTGCATATTTCAAGAAGACTCAAGCATCTAAGCTTTGGGGATGCCCAAGGCATCCCCTTCTTCATCGACAACATTATCAGGTTCCTCCCCTGAAACTATATTTTTATTCCATCACATCTTATGTGCTTTTCTTGGAGCGTCGGTTTGTTTTTTGTTTTTGTTTGAATAAAATGGATCCTAGCATTCATTGTGTGGGAGAGAGACACGCTCCGCTGTTGCATATGGACAAATATGTCCTTAGGCTTTACTCATAGTATTCATGGCGAAGGTTGAATCTTCTTCGTTAAATTGTTATATGGTTGGAATCGGGAAATGCTACATGTAGTAATTCTAAAATGTCTTGAATAATTTGATACTTGGTAATTGTTGTGCTCATGTTTAACCTCTTGCATCATATACTTTGCACCCATTAATGAAGAAATACATAGAGCTTGCTAAAATTTGGTTTGCATATTTGGTCTCTCTAAAGTCTAGATAATTTCTAGTATTGAGTTTTGAACAACAAGGAAGACGGTGTAGAGTCTTATAATGTTTACAATATGTCTTTTATGTGAGTTTTGCTGCACCGGTTCATTCTTGTGTTTGTTTCAAATAACCTTGCTAGCCTAAACCTTGTATCGAGAGGGAATACTTCTCATGCATCCAAAATCCTTGAGCCAACCACTATGCCATTTGTGTCCACCATACCTACCTACTACATGGTATTTCTCCGCCATTCCAAAGTAAATTGCTTGAGTGCTACCTTTAAATTTCCATCATTCGCCTTTGCAATATATAGCTCATGGGACAAATAGCTTAAAAACTATTGTGGTATTGAATATGTACTTATGCACTTTATCTCTTATTAAGTTGCTTGTTGTGCGATAACCATGTTCCTGGGGACGCCATCAACTACTCTTTGTTGAATATCATGTGAGTTGCTATGCATGTCTGTCTTGTCTGAAGTAAGGGAGATTTACCACTCATTTAATGGTTAGAGCATGCATAATGTTAGAGAAGAACACTGGGCCGCTAACTAAAGCCATGAATCATGGTGGAAGTTTCAGTTTTGGACATATATCCTCAATCTCATATGAGAACATTAATTGTTGCTAATTGCTTATGCATTAAAGAGGAGTCCATTATCTGTTGTCTATGTTGTCCCGGTATGGATGTCTAAGTTGAGAATAATCAAAAGCGAGAAATCCAAATGCGAGCTTTCTCCTTAGACCTTTGTACAGGCGGCATAGAGGTACCCCTTTGTGACACTTGGTTAAAACATGTGTATTGCGATGATAATCCTGGTAATCCGAGCTAATTAGGACAAGTTGCGGGCACTATTAGTATACTATGCATGAGGCTTGCAACTTTTAAGATATAATTTACATGATACATATGCTTTATTACTACCGTTGACAAAATTGTTTCATGTTTTCAAAATAAAAGCTCTAGCACAAATATAGCAATCGATGCTTTCCTCTTTGAAGGACCTTTCTTTTACTTTTATGTTGAGTCAGTTCACCTATCTCTCTCCACCTCAAGAAGCAAACACTTGTGTGAACTGTGCATTGATTCCTACATACTTGCATATTGCACTTGTTATATTACTTTACATTGACAATATCCATGAGATATACATGTTATAAGTTGAAAGCAACCGCTGAAACTTAATCTTCCTTTGTGTTGCTTCAATACCTTTACTTTAAAAAGTATTCATCTATCTTGGATTTCATGGCGCATAGCCATTTTAACGGAGTCAGGGCCCATAATATTATCAAACTCATCTATTAAAATTTTCTTGCTTAACAATATAATTATCAAACTCATCTAAGCATTGCGCAGGAGGTTTTGAAAATGGAATATCTTCCCTAGTAAAGCGCTGAAGGGAGTTTACCTCAATCATGGATGAAGGGGGAATTATCTCACATATATCTTCTATGGGAGGTAGATTCTTCACATCTTCAGATTTAATACCTTTCTCCTTGAGAGACTTCTTGGCTTCCCTCATATCTTCATCATTCAATTTAATTAAACCCCTCTTCTTCAATATTGGCGTTGGAGTTGGTTCAGGCGTAGTCCAATCATCATGATTCCGGCCTATTTTAGCCAATAATTCTTCAGCAAATGCAGAGTTCTTTTCCTGAAAACACAACCAGCACAACTATCCAAATATGCCCTAGACTCAATGGTTAGTCCACTATAAAATATATCAAGTAAATCATTCTTTTCTAAATCATGTCCAGGTCGAGCTCTGATAAGAGAACAAAATCTTGCCCAAGCCTCAGGCAATTTCTCTTTATCTCCCTGGTCAAATCTATAAATTTTCTGTAAAGCAACATGTTGAGCACTAGCAGGAAAGTATTTTCGAAAGAAAACATCACGCAAATCAGTTGGACTTTTAATAGAACCAGGAGGCAAATTATTATACCAAGTTTTAGCATCATCCTTTAATGAGAAAGGAAAAATTTTAGCGACAAAATAAGTACGCATCTTGACATCATCAGAAAACAAGCTACTCATAGAAGAAAGTTCAATCATGTGTTCTACAGCACTTTCTTTTTCAGTACCACAAAAGGGTGCTTTCTCTACAATAGCTATATGAGATAAATCAAGAGAAAAATCATAATCTTTATCCTTAATGCATATAGGAGATGTGGCAAATTTAGGATCAGGAGATAACTTATGTCTAACAGTATATTGTTTGAGAAACTTTTTAATTTTACTTGCATCAGCAGTAGCATTGCATCTATTAATAAAATCATCATTAAGCTCCACATAATCTTCATCAGGATCATCACTAGAATAATCAAGTTCAGGTGAATTAACAGGTGTAGTAGCATTAGGAGTTTCAGTATTTTCAATTTGTCTAGACCTAGCAATTGTAGCATCTAGAAAGGATCCAAATGAACCACTATCATCAAGCACAGCAGAAACATTATCAATATCATAAGAGTTTTCAGATTCAGCAGAGGTACCAGCAAGTGAAGCTTGTGGTGGTGAAACAAGTTTATCAATCACAGATGGTGAATCAAGAGCAGCAGAGGTACTCAGAGTTGTACCTTTTCTTGTAGTGGATGGTAATATGGCGACTTTAGGATCGCGAGTTTTACCCATGATGGAGAATTTGCAACGAACAATATCAATCCAAGTGAACTTCCAAATAAAGCTATGCTCCCCGGCAACGGCGCCAGAAAACAGTCTTGATAACCCACAAGTATAGGGGATCGCAGCAGTCTTCGCGGGTAGTAAAACCCAATTTATTGATTCGACACAAGGGGAGACAAAGAATACTTGAAAGCCTTAACAGCGGAGTTGTCAATTCAGCTGCACCTGGAAACAGACTTGCTCGCAAGAGTTTATCGATAGTAACAGTTTTATAGTAGTAGCAGTAGTGAAATAACGAAGCAGTAACGAGACAATGAGCGGTGATTATAGTAAACAGTAGGATTAAAATACTGTAGGCACGGGGACGGATAACGGGCGTTGCATGGATGAGAGAAACTCATGTAACAATCAAGCAGGGCATTTGCAGATAATAATAAAATGGTGTCTAAGTACAAAGCAATCAATAGGCATGTGTTCCAATTATAGTCGTACGTGCTCGCAATGAGAAACTTGCATAACATCTTTTGTCCTACCAGCCGGTGGCAGCCGGGCCTCAAGGGAATCTACTGGATATTAAGGCACTCCTTTTAATAGATCACCGGAGCAAAGCATTAACACTCCGTGAACACATGTGATCCTCACATCACTACCATCTCCTCCGGTTGTCCCGATTTCTGTCACTTCGGGGCCATTGGTTCCGGACAGCGACATGTGTATACAACTTGCAGGTAAGACCATAAACAATGAATATCATGATGAAATAATAACATGTTCAGATCTGAGATCATGGCACTCAGGCCCTAGTGACAAGCATTAAGCATAACAAGTTGCAACAATATCATCAAAGTACCAATTACGGACACTAGGCACTATGCCCTAACAATCTTACACTATTACATGACCAATCTCATCCAATCCCTACCATCCCCTTCAGCCTACAGCGGGGGAATTACTCACACATGTATGGGGGAAACATGGCTGGTCGATGAAGAGGCGGCGGTGGTGATGATGGCGATGATCTCCTCCAATTCCCCGTCCCGGCGGAGTGCCAGATCGGAGACTTCTGGCTCCCGAGACGGAGTTTCGCGATGTGGCGGCGTTCTGGAGGGTTTCTGGCGACTTCGACTTCTCTCCGTGCGTTTTTAGGTCGAGGGCGATAAGTAGTCCGAAGGAGGGCGTCGGAGGCCGGCCGAGGGGGCCACACGCTAGGGCCGCGCCGCCCTAGGGTGTGGGGCCCTCGGGCCTCCACCTGACTTGCCCTTCTGGCTCCGTGAGTCTTCTGGGAAAATAGGGCCTTCTGTATAAATTCCGAGGTTTTTCCTGAAAGTTGGATTTCTGCACAAAAACGAGACACCAGAACAGTTCTGCTGAAAACAGCGTTAGTCCGTGTTAGTTGCATCCAAAATACACAAATTAGAGGCAAAACAATAGCAAAAGTGTTCGGGAAAGTAGATACGTTTTGGACGTATCAACTCCCCCCAAGCTTAGCTTATTGCTTGTCCTCAAGCAATTCAGTTAACAACTGAGCGACAAAAGAACTTTCACGAACACATTTGTTCATATGATGTAAATATTCTCATGCTATGGCTAACACTTAGGCAGTTCATAATAAGATACATGCAAATAAGATCATCCAATAGTTATGTCAATCATGGAAAGGTACCAACAATTAATAATAAGCATCATGCATCATGTATATAAGCAGGATTGCAATGTTCATAAAAAAGTATGATAGAGTGGTATCTCGCTTGCCCATATTTGATCAGCAAAACATAAATGCTCAGGCACCTCTGAAGTTCACAGAAAGACTAGAAATAGTGATTGTCAAAGATAAAAGCATCAAAGTTATACCACAATCAATCATATTTTGAGACAAGCATATTATACTAAGAATGACAGTTGTGCTCTCAAGAAAGTGCTCAAAGAAAGGATGGAGACACAACATAAAAGTAAAAGATTGACCATTCGCAGAGGGAAGCAGGGATTAACATGCGCTAGAGCTTTTCATTTTTAAAACAGGAGTAAAATTATTTTGAGAGGTGTTTGTTGTTGTCAACGAATGGTAATGGGTACACCAACTACCTCGCCAACCGGACTTCAAAGAGCGGCTCCCATAAAGGACGTTATCTCCACCAGCAAGGTAGATCATCCCTCTTCTCTTTTGTTTACACACGTATTTTAGTTTTATTATGAGTGACACTCCCCCCAACCTTTGCTTACACAAGCCATGGCTAACCGAATCCTCGGGTGCCTTCCATCAATCACATACCATGGAGGAGTGTCTATTTACAAAATTAAGTTGCTTACTGATGAATCAGAGCAAAACATGTGAAGAGAATTATTAGTAAAGTTTGATTAATCGGGGCTGGGAACCCCATTGCCAGCTCTTTTTGCAAAATTATTGGATAAGCGGATGTGCCACTAGTCCATATGAAATTCCGTCAAGAGTAAATGACAAGGTTGAAAGTTAAACACCACATACTTCCTCATGAGCTATGAAACATTAACACAAATTGAGAAGCATTTTGAAGGTTTAAAGGTAGCGCATGAGAATTTACTTGGAATGGTTTGAAATGCCATGCATAGGTATTTATGGTGGACACTTTGGAACAACTTGGTTTTCATGTGTTTGGAAGCACGAGCAGCGTTCCCGCTCAGTACAAGTGAAGGCTAGCAATAGACTAGGGAGCGACAAATCAAGAGAGCAGTAACTGTCATAATCATGCTTGCGGCAAAATAAATTAACTGAGGCATAAAAGTGATACAAGAACTCTGAAGCAATGTAAATCATCGAGGCTTAATTGACTTTTGTTCAGTCATATGCATGCGTGAGCATGTGCCAAGTTAATTCAACCGAATTATTCAGAGGAGGATACCACAATATCATACCTATCTATGAATAAAACAATGCAAGCAAACATCCATGACATGTTACTCATATTAATAAATTGGAGCTAAACATGAGAGATCATGAACTACTAGACTTTCTTAAATGACATATACCTCACATGAACCAACTAAGCATGCTCACATGGATGAGTATATGTACAAAAATGAAAACAAATAGAGTTCATACCAGCCTCTCACCACAATCATATTGTCGTAGATCGTCATTATTGCCTTTTCACTTGTGTAGCTTGGATAATATGAAATGAAAACCACGCTCCAGCCACCGAAGACCATTGAACTCATAATGAACTTTACAAACGAAAGAAGAACAGCAAATATTTTTGGTGTTTTCGAATTTGAGAACAAGAACAAAAGGAAACAAGCAAACAAAGCAAAATCTTTTTGGGTTTTCTTATAGCAAACTAGCAATAGCAAATAAAGCGAAACAAATGCAAGAATCAAAATAAACAAATGGTGAAGAGAAACAACAGAAATATTTTTGGTCTTTTTGTGTTTTAGGAAAGAAACAAAGCAAGAACAAGAAAATGAAAACTAAAAGAAACACAGAAAAGCAAGATGGCAGAAATCTGCCAAAACCTAACAGCAGTACAGAAATCGATTTTTACAAAAATCTTCCATTGCTCAGCTCGAAAAGTGTTCAACTAATAAAAGTTAGATAACAACCTGGGGAACATGCACAAAAATTGGCAGCTCAAAATAACGTTCTGGCTGTGCGCACAAATTTTTTTGGTAACAGTCCAGAATCTGTTTTCAGGCAGCACTTCCCCAAATATCATCTCCCTCTCATTAGAAAACCACTCAAAGAAACTAAACAAGTATGTACAAGTATCCAGCAACCATAATATGCAAAGAATGAGTGATGCCGGTATACCTCCCCCCAAGCTTAGGCTTTTGGCCTAAGTGGAGATCAACCCCATGGTGCCCATGAAGAAGCACCTTCGTAGTACGAAGATGGATCATATTCCGGGTATGTGCTAGAGTAAGCACCCGGATACGTGACGGTGTAGTCGTAGGAGGGCTCGGCGTCCTTGGAGTCATGCTGCTGGTGGAAGTTGTGTATCTTCAGCTTCTCATCCACCTCCTCCTTAGAGCGCGACCATGGTTTCCTGTTGATACTGAACAAATCTGGTTGGGGCAAAGGGACTTCCCTCTCTTCCCCGTCAGCAAACAACACTCTATAAACAATATTATCTAACCTAGAGTCAGCTGTAACAAATTGATGACTCTTCATAGCAGCAATATCAAGCCTCATAGGAGTTATTCTCACATCATTAGGGTCAAGAGGAAGCTCTAAATATGCTAAAACGCGCGAAGCAATAATTCCTCCAAATATAGGCCCCTTGTTAGACAAGCGGCGAGCAACAAGAGCACCAAGATGATAAGGCGTGTCCCCAGTGAGTGCAGCAATTAAGAAACCAAGGTGATAGCTAGATATGTTGCTAGTGTTCTCCCTACCAAGAATGCTAGTACCGATATAATAAGCAAAATACTTAATGGCGGGGAGTTGAATGTTTCTTATCTTGCCACGCTGAATGGTGCGACAATCATCGTTGGTGATCTCTCGATAGAGCTCCAGCAATTTCTTGGGGTTGTCCTCAATCTTCCTTGCTGTACCTACAGGGGCAATACCCAATGCAGCACAAAAATTTTCCAACTTCATAGTAATAGGCTTACCATAGATCTTAAAGTCTACGGTCGGGCGAAAGTGCTTATTGTTGAACTTGAAGCTCTCCACAAAGATTTTAGTGAGCGTGTAGTATTGCTCACTCTCATCTCCCACATAGGTGGTTAAACCCGCCTTACCGACGAGGGTCAAGAAATCATCCAACAACCCTGCATTACCCAAAAAGTCATAGCATGGAAAGGATGCAGCATTGGGGACTCCATTGTCCTCCTCGGGTGCGAAGCTTGGTGCGATGAGTTCCTCATTGTAGGATGGCCTGAATCGGGTGGATGACCTCGAGGGCCTCCCCGTGCTTGTTGTCTCCCCTTGGAACACTTCTCCAAAGTTAAAGTTGTCCATCCCCTTTTTCTGAAATTTTTCAACAAACAATATAAAATTTGATTTGGTGACATATAATTGAGGGAAACTACCATAGGAACTTGCTAGAGTACTAATCATGTATCAAAACTAGTTTCTACCACTTAGAACAAACATGCAAGCTCACTAAACATGTTACCTACAGCAGCAAAATATGCAAGATATACTCCACCAAACAAAATTCTACTTGGATAATCGAAGGAGTCACATACCGAAGAGCAAATGTGCCAAATTTCAGACAGAAATCTGGGCTGAGCAAAGAGATCAAGAAATCTGGAGTTCTTGAGCAAAAACACGAGTGAGAGGAAGCTGCTGTCGATTTTTTCGGGAGAGAGAAGAGTGTGGGAGGAAAAAATGCTGAAGTGGGGTAAAGGGGGGCCCACACACCAGGGTGGCGCGCCCCCCTTGCTGGCCGCGCCAGCCTGTGGGGTGCCACCCTGGGGTGCCCCACTGTTCATCCCCAGGCGCTCCCAGGTGCCTCGTCGAAAAATAGGACCAACGGTATAATTTTTGTGAATTTTTGAAAACTTTGAAAAATGCACATTTCTGGGTATTAAGTTTATTATTACTGGCCAGGAATTTTTTTGAAATCTCTAATTAACTAAGGAACTTTGCAAAATAAAAGTGCTACAGCAACTAGAGCAAATGGAGGAAGAAAGAGATGTTGTTTACCTCCTCTATGCATATAAAAAGTATTTGTTAACAAGGTTGATCAAGTCTTGCCACCAAATAAATTTTACATAGCATAAGAAGAAATAAACCTCAAATCAATCATGTTACCTTGAATTGTATTGATATGGATCCAATCATAAGAGTTTGATATTCTTCTTTAGGCTCATATATAGGACAATCAATAGTTCCCACTTTGATAGTTCTCACATTAGAAATTGTATTAACTCCACACGCTTTCTCAATCCTCTTGGGAAAATAAACGGTATGCTCCCTATCATCAACATTGAAAGTAACCTTTCCTTTATTGCAATCAGTAACAGCCCCTGCAGTGTTAAGAAAAGGTCTCCCAAGAATAATAGACATATTATCATCTTCAGGCATTTCCAACACAACAAAATCAGTTAATATCAAGCAGTTATTAGTAACTTGAACAGGAACATCCTCACATATACCAACAGGAATAGCAGTAGATTTATCAGCCATTTGCAAAGATATATCAGTAGGTATCAACTTATCTAAGTAAAGTCTCTTATAAAGAGAAAAAAGGCATAACACTAACACCGGCTCCCAAGTCACATAGAGCAGTCTTAACATAATTATTCTTAATAGAACAAGGAATAGTAGGTATACCTGGGTCGCCCAACTTCTTTGGAACTTTGCCATTGAAAGAGTAATTAGCAAGCATAATGGAAATTTCCTCATTGGGGATTTTCCTTTTGTTAGTAACAATATCTTTCATATACTTTGAATAAGGAGGCAATTTAATAGCATCAGTCAAAGGGATTTGCAAGAATAAAGGTTTCATCCAATCACAAAATTTATTATAGTGTTCTTCTTCCTTTGATTTTAGTTTCTTAGCAGGAAAAGGCATTTGCTTTTGAACCCAAGGTTCCCTTTCATTACCATGTTTCTTAGCAATAAAATCTTCTTTAGTATACTTTTTATTTTTATCTTGCTTTTCAGGTTCTTCTTCAACTTCTTCTTTATCAGAAACATCATTCTTATCATTACCATTATTATTATCATGTTCATTACCACTTTCAGTTTCAGCATCGGAAATAGAAATACTATTAGGATCATTAACAGGTTCAGAGGATTCTACAACATTTTTATGTTTCTTCTTCTTTTTCTTAGAAGGAGCACTAGGTTCAATGCGTTGAGAATCTTGTTCAATTCTTTTGGGATGCCCTTCAGGATATAGAGGATCCTGGGTAGAGACACCGCCTCTAGTTGTTACTTCATAAGCATGTTTCTCTTTAGAATTATTTTTTAATAAGTCATTTTGCACTTTAGTGAGTTGATCAATTTGAGTTTGAACCATTTGAAAATGTTTAACAAGCATCTTAACATCATTGGAGGTTCTCTCCACAATATCATGCAAATTGCTAATAGCTTGAGAATTTTCCATTAGATGATTCTCTACTCTCATATTAAAATTTTCTTGCTTAACAATATAATTATCAAACTCATCTAAGCATTGCGCAGGAGGTTTTGAAAATGGAATATCTTCCCTAGTAAAGCGCTGAAGGGAGTTTACCTCAATCATGGATGAAGGGGGAATTATCTTACATATATCTTCTATGGGAGGTAGATTCTTCACATCTTCAGATTTAATACCTTTCTCCTTGAGAGACTTCTTGGCTTCCCTCATATCTTCATCATTCAATTTAATTAAACCCCTCTTCTTCAATATTGGCGTTGGAGTTGGTTCAGGCGTAGTCCAATCATCATGATTCCGGCCTATTTTAGCCAATAATTCTTCAGCTTCGTCTGGAGTTCTTTTCCTAAAAACACAACCAGCACAACTATCCAAATATGCCCTAGACTCAATGGTTAGTCCACTATAAAATATATCAAGTAAATCATTCTTTTCTAAATCATGTCTAGGTCGAGCTCTGATAAGAGAACAAAATCTTGCCCAAGCCTCAGGCAATTTCTCTTCATCTCCCTGGTCAAATCTATAAATTTTCTGTAAAGCAACATGTTGAGCACTAGCAGGAAAGTATTTTCGAAAGAAAACATCACGCAAATCAGTTGGACTTTTAATAGAACCAGGAGGCAAATTATTATACCAAGTTTTAGCATCATCCTTTAATGAGAAAGGAAAAATTTTAGCGACAAAATAAGTACGCATCTTGACATCATCAGAAAACAAGCTACTCATAGAAGAAAGTTCAATCATGTGTTCTACAGCACTTTCTTTTTCAGTACCACAAAAGGGTGCTTTCTCTACAATAGCTATATGAGATAAATCAAGAGAAAAATCATAATCTTTATCCTTAATGCATATAGGAGATGTGGCAAATTTAGGATCAGGAGATAACTTATGTCTAACAGTATATTGTTTGAGAAACTTTTTAATTTTACTTGCATCAGCAGTAGCATTGCATCTATTAATAAAATCATCATTAAGCTCCACATAATCTTCATCAGGATCATCACTAGAATAATCAAGTTCAGGTGAATTAACAGGTGTAGTAGCATTAGGAGTTTCAGTATTTTCAATTTGTCTAGACCTAGCAATTGTAGCATCTAGAAAGGATCCCAATGAACCACTATCATCAAGCACAGCAGAAACATTATCAATATCATAAGAGTTTTCAGATTCAGCAGAGGTACCAGCAAGTGAAGCTTGTGGTGGTGAAACAAGTTTATCAATCACAGATGGTGAATCAAGAGCGACGAGAGGTACTCAGAGTTGTACCTTTTCTTGTAGTGGATGGTAATATGGCGACTTTAGGATCGCGAGTTTTACCCATGATGGAGAATTTGCAACGAACAATATCAATCCAAGTGAACTTCCAAATAAAGCTATGCTCCCCGGCAACGGCGCCAGAAAACAGTCTTGATAACCCACAAGTATAGGGGATCGCAGCAGTCTTCGCGGGTAGTAAAACCCAATTTATTGATTCGACACAAGGGGAGACAAAGAATACTTGAAAGCCTTAACGACGGAGTTGTCAATTCAGCTGCACTGAAAGCAGACTTGCTCGCAAGAGTTTATCGCAGTAATGCTTTTATAGTAGTAGCGATAGTGAAATAACAAGAAAGTGAGTAACAGAGACAGCAGTGATTATAGTAAACAGCAGGATTAAAATACTGTAGGCACGGGGACGGATAACGGGCGTTGCATGGATGAGAGAAACTCATGTAACAATCAAGCAGAGCATTTGCAGATAATAATAAAACGGTGTCTAAGTACAAAGCAATTGATAGGCATGTGTTCCAATTATAGTCGTACGTGCTCGCAATGAGAAACTTGCACAACATCTTTTGTCCTACCAGCCGGTGGCAGCCGGGCCTCAAGGGAATCTACTGGATATTAAGGCACTCCTTTTAATAGAGCACCGGAGCAAAGCATTAACACTTCGTGAACACATGTGATCCTCACATCACTACCATCCCCTCCGGTTGTCCCGATTTCTATCACTTCGGGGCCATTGGTTCCGGACAGCGACATGTGTATACAACTTGCAGGTAAGACCATAAACAATGAATATCATGATGAAATAATAACATGTTCAGATCTGAGATCATGGCACTCGGGCCCTAGTGACAAGCATTAAGCATAACAAGTTGCAACAATATCATCAAAGTACCAATTACGGACACTAGGCACTATGCCCTAACAATCTTACACTATTACATGACCAATCTCATCCAATCCCTACCATCCCCTTCAGCCTACAGCGGGGGAATTACTCACACATGGATGGGGGAAACATGGCTGGTCGATGAAGAGGCGGCGGTGGTGATGATGGCGATGATCTCCTCCAATTCCCCGTCCCGGCGGAGTGCCAGATCGGAGACTTCTGGCTCCCGAGACGGAGTTTCGCGATGTGGCGGCGTTCTGGAGGGTTTCAGGCGACTTCGACTTCTCTCCGTGCGTTTTTAGGTCGAGGGCGATAAGTAGTCCGAAGGAGGGCATCGGAGGCCAGCCGAGGGGGCCACACGCTAGGGCCGCGCGCCCCCCTCCTGGGCCGTGCCGCCCTAGGGTGTGGGGCCCTCGGGCCTCCACCTGACTTGCCCTTCTGGCTCCGTGAGTCTTCTGGGAAAATAGGGCCTTCTGTATAAATTC
The DNA here is from genome assembly GCF_019359855.2 of Lolium perenne. Classification (NCBI taxonomy): domain Eukaryota; kingdom Viridiplantae; phylum Streptophyta; class Magnoliopsida; order Poales; family Poaceae; genus Lolium; species Lolium perenne. The sequence goes on from NC_067244.2 coordinate 51,359,012, forward strand.
CGAGGTTTTTCCTGAAAGTTGGATTTCTGCACAAAAACGAGACACCAGAATAGTTCTGCTGAAAACAGCGTTAGTCCGTGTTAGTTGCATCCAAAATACACAAATTAGAGGCAAAACAATAGCAAAAGTGTTCGGGAAAGTAGATACGTTTTGGACGTATCAGTGCTTCAATACAATAATCTCATGAGCTGCCTTACATGATTGAGATTCATATGATGATGCTTGTAATCTAGATGTCATTGTGCTAGTCAAGTGGATTTTACTTATGTGATCTCCGGAGACTCCTTGTCCCACGTGTGTAAAGGTGACAGTGTGTGCACCGTGTGGGTCTCTTAGTCTATATTTCACAGAATACTTATTCACTGTTATGAATGGCATAGTGAAGTGCTTATTTATATCTCTTTATGATTGCAATGTGTTTTGTATCACAATTTATCTGTGTGCTACTCTAGTGATGCTATTAAAGTAGTTTATTCCTCCTGCACGGTGTAATGGTGACAGTGTGTGCATCGTGTAGTACTTGGCGTAGGCTATGATTGTGATCTCTTGTAGATTATGAAGTTAACTATTGCTATGATAGTATTGATGTGATCTATTCCTCCTTTCGTAGTGTGAAGGTGACAGTGTGCATGCTATGTTAGTACTTGGTTTGGTTATGTTGATCTGTCATGCACTCTAAGGTTATTTAAACATGAACATTGAATATTGTGGAGCTTGTTAACTCCGGCATTGAGGGTTCGTGTAATCCTACACAGTTAGTGGTGTTCATCATCCAACAAGAGAGTGTAGAGTCTAGCATCTATCTATTTATTCTGTTATGTGATCAATGTTGAGAGTGTCCACTAGTGAAAGTATGATCCCTAGGCCTTGTTCCTAAATACTGCTATCGCTGTTTGTTCTTGTTTTACCGCATCTTTACTTCTGCAATATTAATACCATCAAGCCGCACTTGACAAGCACTTTTCTCGGCGCCGTTACTACTTGCTCATATTCATTCATACCACTTGTATTTCACTATCTCTTCACGAACTAGTGCACCTATTAGGTGTGTTGGGGACACAAGAGACTTCTTGCTTTGTGGTTGCAGGGTTGCATGAGAGGGATATCTTTGACCTCTTCCTCCCTGAGTTCGATAAACCTTGGGTGATCCACTTAAGGGAAACTTGCTGCTGTTCTACAAATCTCTGCTCTTGGAGGCCCAACACTGTCTACAAGAATAGAAGCACCCGTAGACATCAGGATGCCCAAGGCATCCCCTTCTTCATCAACAACTTATCAGGTCACCTCTAGTGAAACTATATTTTTATTCCGTCACATCTTATGTGCTTTACTTGGAGCGTCTGTATGCTTTTATTTTTGTTTTTGTTTGAATAAATTCGGATCCTAGCCTTCCTTGTGTGGGAGAAAGACACGCTCTGCTTTTTCATATTGAACACTGGTGTTCTTAGCTTTACTTTTAATGTTCATGGCGAAGGTTGAAAACCACTTCGTTTATTGCTATTTGGTTGGAAACAGAAAATGCTTCATGTGGTAATTGGTATATTATCTTGAATAATTTGATACTTGGCAATTGTTTTGAGCTCTCAAATAGATCATGTTTAAGCTCTTGCATCATGTAGTTTGAACCTATTAGTGGAGAATTACTATAGAGCTTCTTGAAATTTGGTTTGCATGATTGGTCTCTCTAAAGTCTAGATATTTTCTGGTAAAAGTGTTTGAACAACAAGGAAGACAGTGTAGAGTCTTATTATGCTTGCAATATGTTCTTATGTAAGTTTTGTTGTACCGGTTCATACTTGTGTTTGCTTCAAACAACCTAGCTAGCTAAATCATTGTACTGAGAGGGAATGCTTCTCGTGCATCCAAAACCTTGAGCCAAAACTTATGCCATTTGTGTCCACCATAACTACCTACTATGTGGTATTTTTCTGCCATTCCAAAGTAAATTGCTTGCGTGCTACCTTTAAAATTTCATTCCTTGTCTTTGCAATATATAGCTCATGGGAAAGTAGCTTAAAAACTATTGTGGTAAAGAATATGTCACTTATGTATCTTATTTCTTATAAGTTGCTTGTTGAGCGGTAACCATGTTTCTGGGGACGCCATCAACCTATTACACCTTTGTTGAATATCATGTGAGTTGCTATGCATGTTCGTCTTGTCTGAAGTAAGGGAGATTTGCCATGATTAAATGGTTTGAGTATGCATATTGTTAGAGAAGAACATTGGGCCGCCAACCAAAGCCATGTATCATGGTGGAAGTTTCATCTTGGACATTAATCCTCAATCTCTTATGAGAATATTATCTGTTGTTGAATGCTTAACCATTAAAGAGGAGTCCATTATCTGTTTTCTATGTTGTCCCGGTATGGATGTCCTCAAGTTGAGATCTATCAAAAACGAGAAATCAAATGTGATCTATCTCCTTGGACCTTTGTACAGGTGACATAGAGGTACCCCTTTGTGACACTTGGTTGAAACATATGTAATGCAATGATAATCCATGGAAATCCGAGCTAATTAGGACAAGGTGCGAGCACTATTGGTATTCGATGCATGAGGCTTGCAACTTATAGGATGTTTTATGCATAACACATATGAATTATTACTACCGTTGACAAAATTGTTTCCATGTTTTCAAAATAAAAAGCTCTAGCACATGAGTAATCCCTGCTTCCCTCTGCGAAGGGCCTTTCTTTTACTTTATGTTGAGTCAGTTTACCTACTTCTTTCCTTCTTAGAAGCAAACAATTGTGTCAACTGTGTGCATTGATTCTTACATACTTGCTTATTTGCATTCATCATACTACTTTGTCTTGACAATTATCCATGAGATATACATGTTGAAAGTTGAAAGCAACTACTGAAACTTAAATCTTCCTTTGTGTTGCTTCAAAACCTTCTATTAAGAATTTATTGCTTTATGAGTTAACTCTTATGCAAGACTTATTGATGCTTGTCTTGAAAGTACTATTCATGAAAATTCTTTGCTATATGATTCAGTTGTTTAGTCATTATCTTTACCATTGCTTTGAATCACTTCATTCATCTCATATGCTTTACAATAGTATTGATCAAGATTATGATAGTGGCATGTCACTTCAGAAATTATCCTTGTTATCGTTTACCTACTCGAGGGCGAGTAGGAACTAAGCTTGGGGATGCTTGATACGTCTCAAACGTATCTATAATTTCTTATGTTCCATGCTAGTTTTATGACAATACTCACATGTTTTATATACACTTTATATCATTTTGATGCATTTTCCGACACTAACCTATTAACAAGATGCCGAAGCGTCAGTTCCTGTTTTCTGTTGTTTTTGGTTTCAGAAATCCTACACAAAAAATATTCTCGGAATTGGACGAAACAAAAGCCCACGGTCTTATTTTCCACGGAGCCTTCCAGAAGTCCGAAGAGGAGACGAAGAGGGGCGACGAGGCGGCCAAACCCTAGGGGGGCGCGGCCCCACCCTTGGCCGCGCCGCCCTATGGGGTGGGCCCCTCGAGCGTCCCCCGACTCTGCCCCTCCGCCTATTTAATCTCTCCATCGCGAAAACCCTAGTACCGAGAGCCACGATACGAGAAAAGTTACTGTGACGCCACCGCCGCCAATCCCATCTCGGGGGATTCAGGAGATCGCCTCCGGCACCCTGCCGGAGAGGGGAATCATTACCGGAGGGCTCTACACCACCATGCCCGCCTCCGGACTGATGCGTGAGTAGTTCATCCTTGGACTATGGGTCCATAGCAGTAGCTAGATGGTTGTCTTCTCCTCTTGTGCTATCATGTTTAGATCTTGTGAGCTGCCTATCATGATCAAGATCATCTATTTGTAATGCTACATGTTGTGTTTGTTGGGATCCGATGAATATGGAATACTATGTCAAGTTGATTATTGATCTATCATATATGTGTTGTTTATGATCTTGCATGCTCTCCGTTGCTAGTAGAGACTCTGACCAAGTTGATACTTGTGACTCCAAAAGGGGGTATTTATGCTCGATAGTGGGTTCATGCCTCCATTGAATCTGGGACAGTGACAGAAAGTTCTAAGGTTATGGATGTGATGTTACCACTAGGGATAAAACATCAATGCTTTGTCTAAAGATATTTGTATTATTTACATTACGCACAGTACTTAATGCAATTGTCTGTTGTTTGCAACTTAATACTGGAAGGGGTGCGGATGCTAACCCGAAGGTGGACTTTTTAGGCATAGATGCATGCTGGATAGCGGTCTATGTTCTTTGTCGTAATGCCCTAAGTAAATCTCATATTAGTCATCATGATATGTATGTGCATTGCTATGCCCTCTCTATTTGTCAATTGCCCAACTGTAATTTGTTCACCCAACATGCTATTTATCTTATTGGAGAGACACCACTAGTGAACTGTGGACCCCGGTCCATTCTTTTACATCTGAAATACAATCTACTGCAATCATTGTTCCCTGCTGTTCTTTGCAAACAAACATCATTCTCCACACCATACGTTTAATCCTTTGTTTACAGCAAGCCGGTGAGATTGACAACCTCACTGTTAAGTTGGGGCAAAGTATTTTGATTGTGTTGTGCAGGTTACACGTTGGCGCCGGAATCTCTGGTGTTGCGCCGCACTACACTCCTTCACCAACAACCTTCACGTGGCCTTCATCTCCTACTGGTTCGATAACCTTGGTTTCTTACTGAGGGAAACTTGCTGCTGTACGCATCACACCTTCCTCTTGGGGTTCCCAACGGACGTGTGCTTCACGCGTCATCAGTCACGCAGTCGAGCAAGGAGGGGTCGCCAGCGACGAGCAAAAGACGAGCACGCCGTCGTGATGTCCTCCATGCGCGTTGGAGAGGATGAGGATGAACTCCTCGTCGTTATTTTGACGAAGGGGTACGTGGGCTGCTTAGTGGGCTGCTCCTGGTTGGTGGCTTGGGTCGCGTTGGTGGACTCCTGCTGGGCTTCTGCGGCCAGCCCTGGTAAGCACCTCTCTTCTCTCTTTTTCTTTTCTGTTTTTATTTTATGTTTTCAATTTCATTTGTTGAATTCAAATTTGAATTTCAATTATGCTTGCAGATGTTGCTACCTATTTTAAATAGGATTTAACAGCAATGGTAATTACATGTCTTGTTGTTTTAAATAAAGATTTAACATATTTAAGCTTTATTGCAATTTTCTTTTAGGTATGGTTTTATATATTCATTTGGATTTCCTTTTTCTTATAGAATCAATTCTGTTTTAAATTAGTAGAGTTAATAATCTACCCCAAGGATTTTAGAAGGTATCATTAGGACTGGATCTCTTGATTTGAGAATTTATTCACCTGCATATGATTTTATGTGAACACTTGTTTATTCAGATCGTGTAAGTTTAATTATAGCCCTATTTCATGGTTAGCACTATTATTGTATTTTAATAGCACCTTGAAATACTTAGAGTAATGCCACTCTCATCATAGTTTGATCTTGGTTAATAGGATAAGTGGTTGATCACCATACCTATGGTTTTAATTATAAAATGTAGCACAAGGTTCTTCTTACACTACTAGAAAAAGGCTTATAGCCGCACTTATTACCGCAGGTGAGTCTAGTTCGAAGTGGCCGGCGGTAAGGCATTTTAGGCCATCCTCACGTTACCGCCGGCGAGTTGGTTTGGGGTCGCCGGGGATAGGGCACTTACCGCCGACGAATCGAGATTGCAACAGCCGGAGGTAAGGTGGGCTGAGAGCACCTGGATTGTCCTCTTGTTACCGCCGGCGAGTTTGTCTCGGAAATGCCGGGGGTAAGTTTACTACCGCCGGCAAAACCGATTTACCCGCGCCGGAGGTAAAGTGAGCTGGCGTGGGCCGCGAGCCCCTGAATGATCCGCCCATTATGCCTGGCGAATTTAAGCCTCGTTCGCCGGGGGTATATCGCGCTAGCCCATCAAGCCATTCTCCTTATCCTTACCACTCGTTCCTGCTCCTTCCCTCACCACGCATTCTCTTAAGGAAAACGCTTACAATCCGGCGACCGATCGCTCGCCAGCGATCGGTCGTCCGGCCTCGCTCCCGCTTCGGCTTAATGGGCCTGTTTTTTCGACCCAACAATGGTTTTGCTGCAAAACACATGAGTGAGATGATGAACTTTTTGTTGTAAACAATCCGTAATTTTTGTACGATTTGTTGTTAACAATTGTTGTAAAGAGACAACATTTTTTTTATTTTTTTTGTTGATGCTAATAAAGTGATTTTTTTTGTTGTAACCATTTGTGACTTTTGGATAAAATAGTAGGTGATTTTTGTTGTAATTCAATCTGTAGCAAATTAAATATCGCTTGACCACTTTGCATCATTTTTGCAAACATATTGATTTTTTATTGTAATCGTTTGTGACTTTTTGTAAAAAAAGTTGGTGACTTTTGTTGTAATTCAATATGTAACAAACTAGGACAATGCCCGTGCGTTGCGGCGGGAGAGCGAGCAAAATTGTTGATGTATTCAACACTACTACCATTTTAATTAAGTTGGTCCTCATTAGTCTTCAAAATCCGAAAAAAGATTTAGTGCGACATGGTTGCCATGATAGTTCAAGGATGGCGTGTATAAATATCCACAAACCATGCATAGCATCAAAAATTGCATTTGAAATAAAGAAATATGTACTAAAGCCCTGCAACACCACCATGCTCCCCTTTTTTTCATAAAGTTTGAGAAAATATATTTCAAAAAAATCTGAAACAAAAGCATCCATACATATAGATATTTTAAAGCATTTTGGAGAAAATTTTGTTCTATTGTAAGCTACAAAAAAATCTAATAAAAAAGTTTCTATCCCTATATACAGACACAAATTGGTTTTTCTGTAGCTCAAAATTCAACGCAATTTCTACCAAAACTTCGAACGAGTATCAAGGACATGTGTATGTATTTTTTGAATAAAAAATTTAATTATCAAAAAGTTCAAGGAAATTTTCCCATGCGTTGCTACGGTATTTTTTTTATTTGTATACATGTTCACACTATTTGTTGATTAAAAATAGTATATTCTCCGAATAGAACGTTGCATTGTAATTATCTTTGAAAGCTCAGAAAACACATTATGCAATTATATTGGTTTCCCAAGCTGATCTTGGATGTCGAATCCTGATTTTAGATTTGCGCAATTACTTTGAACTATATTCATTTGTAATCAGCCAGTAGCTGACCCCTACTGTTTTTTACAACATACACCGTGTTTATTCTATATCTCGTTGTTTGCTATGAAAATCCCTGATTCTGTATGCCAGGTAGCAATCAAAATTAGCTAATATCGTACATTTTAGTAGCATGAGTTCTAGTACAGAGGAGAAGATGTCACAGCTTTTGGATTTAACAAAATGTTAAACCGCTCATCTCTTCTCTTGTACATCAGGTATATGTTACGCTAGCTAAGTCCCTAAAAAGGTATATAATGGTGAGTTGGTGACGATCAACATGAGTTTCTTCCAGCGAGGTGATTACCAATTCCCATATGAGGTGTACGTTGTGTTTGATGCAGAGGCTACCTAAGTACTGTAACTTACTTTCTCTTCTACTATAAAAAGAAGATCTTTCCCTTCTAGCTAGCTATTTCAGTTTAGCGCCCTCCTTCACCTGGGCGATCTCACGAGCTGTCTTGTCTTGCTCTGACCACAACTCGTCCGTAAGAAGCACCTGCAATTCGATCATATCAGACTTTCACAGGCCAATTGATCGATGTAACATAATTTGGTTAGTAATATAGCAGATGCCCCCACCACGTTGAGAGAAATACGCGACTTGACTTGCAGCTGCAGGAACTTGACATAGCCGAACTGCTGAAGCTCTTGTCGAGCATGGTGACCATTGTGCCGTTTTGTGCCAGAGCCTGCAATGTTCGGAGAGGCTCACTAATCTTCGGTACTGTATCACGGTTCAATTCATGGGAATGGTAGATTCTGATCCGAGCAGTGAGGCAGTGACAGTATAAAGAAGAACAGTTTTGGTAGAGGCAGCCTGGGGAATTTTGGATCCAAGAAGAAGAAGAACATTGGATGTAGATTGTGAGCAAACAATTGATATAAACAAATAAATCTTTGACCCAACGCTCCATTCTTCACCCGAGAACACAAAATAACATCAAGTCCCAACTAAAAAAACAGATCCAGTCCTAAGCTCATCCCATCTGCCGGACAAGAAAAATCCCCAATAACGTAGCAGATCCAGGAGGCAGCCACAAGCCTCCAGCTGCATCTCTAGCAGCAGAAGTGAGGGGGATAAGATTCATGTAGATCAGGCATACGCCTGGAGATCAGGCGCCACCGCGTACCTCCTTTCTCGTCGACCTTTGGCCGGCGGCCGCGAGCAAGGGTTGGGTAGCCAGAGTAGAGTTGGTCGGGGTAGGGGCGACTCACCTCTTCCCTAGTGGTATAGAGATGGCATCATGAAGCCGAGGGAAGCAGAGCAGCGAAGGGAGGTCGGCCAGGTCCGACGGTAAGCAGGAGCACGGGGGCGGTGGACGCAGGAGGACGGAAGGCGAAGACGCGAGCGAGAGGATGCGCTCTGGGTCAACAGAAAGTAACGTTTCGTTGAGACATAGGCGGTGGCAGCACATGTAATTTCAACGATAATCAGGGGCATAAACAGACGGACGAACAAGAAGCCTTATTTTCTTTATTATTAGGTATAGACTAGCAAAAATGCCCGCGCGTTGCATCGGGAGAGACCAATACTCTGTTGCTCCTAAAATCATCCTCTCCATCCTATTGGATTATTATTTGTATGTAATATTTTTGATCATTAATGTGCTGCGAGGCTCGGATATTTGTACCGCCCGCGACCCTGTATCAGGACACCGGCGACCTTCCTCCGCAAGTTGCCATAGCTCGGGGCCTGACGACCTGCATAGGCTACGTGCATTGCGCATTTTTTATTTTACCTTTTGTACCGTTGGTCATTGTATGTTTGTGTGGACGTGCATCTCAGTTATGCAGAGGCGGGATGTAATGCTTATACCTTCTAAGTAATAATGCACCTTTTATTGAAAAAACAGGTGGACGGCAAATCTCACTCTATATTATACTTATTTTCTGTAACTATCAAATATATCTATCTCAAACACAAACATCTTTCTATCCAACCGAAGATTTCACATAATATAATAAATAGTCTCCACCCTAAATAATATAAAAGTTCATAATAATTTATGAACATTCCCGTATCTCACTCCTTCTCTCGCACAATCTCTCACACAATTTGTCACGGTTAGCCGCAGAAATTATAGTTGCAACTGAGCAATTAGCAACGGCAAAGCACACAACAAGAGAAGCATCTCCTCGCTCAATCTATTTGTCTATTTCTTGTTGCAACAACATCTCTTCCCAGAGAAAAGAAAAATCAGCTGATCGCCACAAGTCCAAAACACACTGCACACGTACGACTCCCTCGAAGAAAAACAAAAAACACGATGCGTACTCTCTCCCCTTTATCTCCTCTCCCCCGCACACTCGTTGCTCCTCAGGCAGTACTGCTCCTAGTCCCAGCTCCCTGCCGCCGGAACTCCAGAGGGCCGCCTCCAGCAACCGCCGCTGCTGGCTCGCCCTCGCTCTCTCCGGCCTCGGCCGCGCCCCTCCCTCCTCTCGCTGCGCCCCTGCCCCTCCCATCCCCTCCCTTTTCAGGGCGCCGCCCTGCCGGCCTGCCCCTCAGTTCTCCGGTCGCATACTACAGCCCGGACGACCAACGAGGAAGCAGTCACCTCCCGCCTACCGCGAGGCCTGGCTTGAGGTCCAGCGCGAGGATCGTTTCAGATCGCCTGTTCTCCTCCCGTGTGATGTTGTCCTCTCCTCCCGTGCGCCGTAGATGGAAACCTTGGAGAAGGAGCAATAGGGCAGTAGCGTAGAGTGTCTGCTGGTGGAGGCCGGCGACCGGCGGCCCGCTCGTGAGCCGCTAGATCGGGTCGAAGTTGGGCCGTTTGGAGCAACGCGACCAAGGAAGCTCCGTGCGACAAAAGAAGCCAGCGAACCGTTTTGTTTTGACTCAGTGGTGGCATGGCATGTAATTCAGACGAAATGTAGGGGTAATTAAAAAACGGATGAAAAATTTGGGGAGAAACCTTCCTTCCTTTATTAGTAGGTATAGATATAGATATAGACTAGGAAATATGCCCGCGCGTTGCGGCGGATTAATATTTACTAATTCACAGTGGAACGCGACTACGATTGGAATATGTTTTTTTTTCTAATTTTCAGTGGTCTATTATATTCATAAATCTCATTCACGCATGAAGAAATTTCATGTACCGATGTCAGCCACCACGTTAATTTTGATTCTTGCCGACATATCCTTACCAGGCCTAACAACCTTTGGATCTTATGTTTTATTGAACGTTTTGTAGACCATGAAAAATTTAGCCATCGTAAATCAGTATTTTAAGTATTTTAGTGGCGCGGTAAAACATTTTTATGAGGATACAACTACCTTCAGGTCGGAGCCCTTTTCCTAATATTTTTGTAACAACCAATAGTATATAGTAGTATATCCATAGTAACAAATAGTATACGGTAGAGATACACGAGCAGACTCCAACGGTTATAAATTAATCCGTGTGCCAGGAGGTCGAGGCCACGCCCTCTGCTGCTGTGTGCGCTGTCGGGGTTGCATCCTTGTGAGGAGGTCAAAGACACACCACCACGATCCTGTGTGTCTCTGTTTTTAGAGTCGAGGCCATGTCGTCGTGCCTCACATTTGATGAAGCCCCAAATAGCCCATGCGTTGTAATGAGATAAGAAAAAAAATCAACTTCTAAAATAGCGCGACTAAATTTTGCCCCAAAATCGATCGATCCATGTAATTCTAAACTTACTTCGCTTTTGAATGATACACAAATGTTATGTCATGTTGGAGCAGAAGATTGCTTTTGAAAATCCTAGTCTGGGATAATTCATCTCACCTAACTTTGATGAAAATACTCGTGTCCCCCCGGGGGAGGCGGCACATGCGTGCCCTTAAACTCCCCTCGTTATCTCCTTCCCTATCTCAAACCACAGAACCAGTCTGGCCATGAATCCTACCCAGGCGACGACTGCGTCCCGGGCCCGCTCCTCAACCTCGCAGGGCTCCACCCAGGCGCCCAGCCGGCGGACTGCACGACCTCGTCACCCTCCGGCGAGGTCGCTGCGACCATGCTCGCCACTCGAAAGGATGAGCGCCCCACAGATCTGGCGTCGCCGCGGTCGGTATCTCTGGCTGCCGTTGGTTCATGCCTCATCCCTCTACAGAGGTGCGCCGCCGCACCCCAAGCTCTCTTTCTTACCTTGCTCAATTCCCCAATTATGTATTCCTGCAGCCGGTTCCTGCTATCTCTCTTCTCTTGTTCGACACTGTAAGCCAACTCCACCCATTCCATTGCTCGTTGATTCCAACTGCATGTTGCTTGCCAAGGCAACTTGTGATCCCAGACAATTTGCAAACGTATATAAATCGGTCGAACTCGGTGTAAGGAAGCAAGCTGGGATTATTTAGTACAAAATACGTCGTGAGTTTGATCCCCGTGTAACTATTTGTGTATGGTTTTCGTTGATTTTGGGGCCCGGTTAATTTGTTGCTCGCGGCCCATAAGAGAAGGTTCGCTGGCTCGCTGCGGTACCAAAGGGAGGACAAACATAAAAACACATCGTCGGGTCGGGAAGCAAGGCTGCGAAACGTTTTCAACTTAATCGGTGGCATAATCGGTTATTTTTATTAAAAATCAGGGGCAACTTTAAGTTGGACGAAAAATTGAGGGAGAAACCTTACTTCCTTTATCTATACCTAATAATAAATGGAGAAACGTTTCCGTGGTTTGGTCCGTTCAGTTTCCGTCGTCCCTCACGCTTTTTTAGTTTCGTCCGTCGTCGCTTGCTATTTAACGTTTTGTATTCGTTCACTTGGCCCGGCCCAGCCAATCCATGTAGCGAGCAACCGAAGGGAACTCAAACTAAGATAGAGCTAGCGTGAATCTCTGGACGTGCAAAACTAACGCTAGATCTCTTTGCGTGATGGTGTCACCTTCCAACTCATCTGTCGCCTCTCATCTCCTGTCAGAGGACCACCTCTTGCACGCCAACTCACGTACGACATGCTTCCTGTATACGTAGTACTCCGTAGTATACAAAGACTCTCATCGACTCTTGCCAAAGGACTCTTGCACGCGAACTCATGTACGGTATGTTTTCCGTGTAGTAGAAGGATTGGATTGTCCTGGTATCACATATAAGCTACGGTGTCTCTAAAGTTTGAGGACCGGTAAGGTGATCAGGATGAACCCGTCGAGTTCCTCCTTGTCATCGCTGACAATGTCCTCGATGCCGTTCACGTGCTGCTTGAGTGCCCTCGTGGTGGCGCAGAAGGGTGACCCCACTAGCGCTAGGCTGGTGATCACCGGCGCTTCGTCGACAACCGCCGGGAGAAAACCCTACAAGTAGGAATTATTACTGCGTCCTCAGATCCTTGAGGCGCGGGAAAGCCAAAAACGCGGACGACAGCGATCGCTCGAGTCTGCAGCAGATGAGCTCTGACGGCGGCTTCCCCCTTATCAGCGTGAAGGACACGATGTGCTGGAGCACATCGTCGGGGAGGACGGAGAGATGATCGCCGGCAGCCATATGATAGCGTGGTCGAGGACGTAAAGCCTGACAACGCGAGCTACAACATTGTGGTGCGGCCGCGAATCACCGAGACAGCGCACCAGTTCTGCTTCCTAGCCAGCGACTTCGGCCACCCGATCGAGGGTACAAGGCGATGCAAACTACACACAGTGCCAGAGAGTGTTGTGCTATGCTCTCTGTCTGACTGATCTCTGTGTGCTCCCCGATAGCTTCCACAGCTACTGGTTTGCATATTTCTTTCTCTTCTGATCAACCATCACTGCTGCTATATATAGAGTTGTACGAGGAAAATATGTGACCCAATAAAGCACTGTGTGTTTATCTGCATGTGAATAGTCATCAGAATAAGACTAGAAAAAGAAACTCTGGTGCATATTTTTCAGAGAGGTGCATAAATGGTGGCATGGTGGCAGAGCGATACAAAGCGGTATAATGAAGGTGAATCAGTTTTGGAGGTTTCAGTTCAGTTGGTATAATAGGCACAATATTCGTACAACTCATAGAACTGAGTTGCCCTTTTACTTGCAGCTTGATGATGATTACAAAACTAAGAGTGGCAACGCTTGCAGCATGATGATGATTCACAAACTAGGAGCTCGGAAGTGATAGGCATCTACAGCAGCTACTGCTATGTTTTGTAATGATTTATTTGCTTAGTCCCATATATCTTATCTTTACCTAGGAACAATCATAATATAGTAATATTTTTAACAGCATATTCACATAGATGTCGACAACAATATGTACCCTTTTGTTAATTTTTCTTGATCATAAAATAGATGCAATGCCATTTTCTACATATATTAAATGATGAAGAGAACTCTATAAAGTTTCATGGAAGTATGCTTCCTAACACAAGGAGATCTAAATTGCTACAATGATTAGCCTTGGGAAGGAATGGAAGTTGCCTCTATATCCAAGTGGTAGAAAATGATTTGGATATCCCTTCATCATCTAATAAAAAAAAGATATCTGCTCTCATACCAAAGATGGTAATCAAACAATCAAAGTCGCTCGTGATTATTTTCTGACCTTGACGACCTCGATGGTGCATACAAGCGGGTGAGAGGGAGCAAGATTTATTTCACTCCTTATTTTCATCTGGTGCCTCTCCTCCAACTTCGATGGTGTTGGCGAAGACTTAGGCGTCACCAATGTAGAAGTGGATGATGGTGTATCTTCGTGATGAAGATTCACAAACTAGGAGCTCGTGTTTTTTTTACTCGCAAAAAAATGTGATGAAGTTTTTTTTTCCGTCGCAACGCACGGGCACTTTTGCTAGTCTATACCTAATAATAAAGGAGCTAAGGTTTCTGCCAGATTTTTCGTCCAACAATTTTTCGGACCGTTTTGCCCTCCCACCGCAGTACATAATACGCACCATGCCATTACATACCGTTTCGTTCTGTTCTTTTCACATCCCGAACAATCCGTCTAACCGCACGAACAACACGCCGCGCCGTCAGCGACAACATCTGCAAGGCCAAGCAACCGACGCGATTGAGCGTGCAGAGGCGTCGTCGTCATCCGCAGGGAGACGCCCCCGAGCGTCTGGGGGCCAAGCAATCTACGCCGTCGAGCGTGCAGAGGCGCCGTCGTCGTCCGCAGGCGACGCCGCCGAGCGTCTGCAGGGGGCCAAGTAACCGACGCCATCGAGCGTGCGAGAGCGCCCTCGTCGTCCCGCAGAGACGCCGCCGAGCGTCTGCAGGCGCGGCCGCGGCGCACGGAAGCTCCAGGCCGCGCGCGACGCCGTGGAGCATCTGCGCAGGGCGCCGTCGAACGCTCCGCGCCTTCCGCCGCGAGCAATCGTCGTTCTGCGCGCGTTTCCCGCCGCGGCAGCGTCCCTCCGGCCAGGAAGCCGCCGCAAGCACCTCCTGCGCGTCTCCCGCCGCCGGGCCAGCGCCAGCGTCAGCCGCGTCACGCCCGAGCTCAGCCCTCCATGGCGAGGGCGCCAGCTTTCTTCTCAACGAGATGCGGGCCGGGCTGAAGTAGTCCCGTACCAGCTAAAAATAATGATGATGCAGTTTCTAAGCTACACGTAAACGTACATATCCTGAATCTTCTCCTGAATTGCCTGCTGAATATTGGGAGAGATGCAGTTAGCTGCCACGAGTAGCTGCTCTGGAATGCATGTAAGCCAAGTTGTTGTATCAAATGCAGGAGCTAATTGCTCGTGTGTAATTGACAGTTGCTAGCTGGAAGAGCTGCTGAGCTGCTTCTGCCTATAATCGGCATGGGCCACCGGGCTCGTTGCTGTGTTTGGTGGGCCTGGTATGCACCGCAAACTCCTCCTGAACTGCGTCCCGTCCAAAAGCAGCGACACAGTAATTATTTGTGGTCAATAGTCCCACCTCGCTATATTATAAGAAGTTCAACCGGTATAAATACGTCAAACTTCCCAGAATCAATAAGCCACCTCACAAAGATCAGATTAGAAAGAAATAAACTTCTCCATACCAAAACGGTTGTTCATGCAGCGAGCGATAATTTAGCCCTAGCGGCGTGCACAAGGAAGAAATCAGGTGGTTCATGCCCGTCGCTAGGAGCTCCACTGGGTCTCCCCTCTGGCAGTTGAGGATGAGGATTGGAATTTGAGATTGACATTTGTCTATTCTGCAAAAACTACGGGTGGGAGGCCGAGTTATATTTCAAAAATATTAAATGGGTCAAATTTTATTAGTATTTGTATGTAACCTAGATGTTTTTTGGAGAGACTGACGACACTGTGTGAATTATAAAGACTGACGATAATATATAATTGTAAAATGTTATAAAGAAAACATGCATGTCAACTGTTATAAAGACCGATGAAACTTTGTGAATTATAAAGATTGATGACAATATGTAACTGTAACATGTTCTAGATATATGTTGCTAATGAGAATTTCATTTTTTCTAAATCAATAATTCTTTTTTCTTCTGCGGCAACGTGCGGGCATTGTCCTAGTTAGTAGGTAAAGATAGATATAGATTAATGTTTTCTTCTTTTTTTTTAACATATGGATTTTTGTTGTAATAGTCTCCGGTTTTTGTTAATAATAATGGCTACTTTTGTTGTAAATTGATCTCCAATAAAACAATTTGTTGGTTTAACCACTTTATTTGTGACATTACTTTTTGAAAATATTGCGACTTTTTGTTGTAATAGTATATATTTTTTGTACGCGGAGAGATAATTTTTGTTGTAATACTCTTCACATTAGGGAGGTACTGCGGGTTGGTTTCCAGAAAAAGGAGGGTGGCAGTACTGCGGGTTGATTCTCCACAAAACCGGCGCTATAATGTAAACTTCCTAATGCGACTGATTCTGCCTGTCGGATCACGCGCGGAGGACAACCGATTTTTGTTCCCAGATCCACCGCCCGACGCATAGCGTTGGCCTTCTCTTAACCTTCTCCCGAGATCCGCGCGCGTGGCCGAGGGCGGCTGCCCGGCGAGCCGGCCACCAGGATGCGCCGGTGACGACACAGGCCATAGAGGGCTTTGGCTGCCGTCGTCCTCCACGCGCAGGCGCAACTCGTGCCACGGGGAGACCTCCTTCCCGGCGTCCTCCACGAGTCCATTCTGCCGCAGCAGTACTCCGACGTGATGCGTTCCGGCGGTCTCTTCCCCCGACCTCGCCGGGAACAAGTCCGCCCCCGTGTGGCCGGTGAGGCGCCTCTCCTCTTCTCTCTCCCTTCCTCCCTCCCTCCCTCTCTCTCTATCTCTCTCTAGTCCCTAGAACGAACCAGTAATTTTTTTTGCTGATCTCGATTTGATTCGAGTTCGAGATCGACAAGGCGCTCGGCATCACCAACCGCCAGCAGGTGCTCGACCTCGGCATCGGCAAGTACACCGAGACCTGCCGCGGCATCGTCACCAAGTACGTCGCCGAGTGGGAGGCCGTCGTCACGCGCTCCCGGAGGTGGATCGACTTCAGGGACGACTACAAGACCATGGACCTCAACTACATGGAGAGCGTCTGGTGGGTCTTCGGCCAGCTCTGGAAGAAGGAACTCGTGTACAAGGGTTTCAAGGTAATCCCACCCCCACCCCACCTATTAATCTTCGAATCTGTGCACAATCCTGAGCTCATACTTTGGTACAAGAAAGCTTAGGCTTCAGGGTAGTAGTGGACATTTCATAAGCTCATAGTCTGATTTGTTTTAAATTTCGAATTTCTATGTCAGAATTTGGAACCACCTTGCAACCATTCCGCTATCACGACATTGCAATTTCTGTTATATATCAGTGAGAATGTTAAGTAACCAATGTGTAGAATGTGGAAATGATTAAGAAAACCACTTCTTGTATCGTAGTTGACGTTGTTGTGCTGACATAGAGTGAGCTGTCAACCGTTTAGCAAATGTTGTGTGTTTATTCATGAACTAATTAAATTGATTCAAATGTTGTGTGTTTATTCATGAACTAATTAAATTGATTTAAATTGATCCATCTTCTCCGGCCGAGGTGGATTTTTATCCTCTAAGTCATACCTGTGTTTCACAAGAGTCTTGTTGATTGAACCTATGCCTCTGTTTGCTAGGTAATGCCTGTGTTTGGCTACAGATGGGTAAATGTGATTAGTAAGATGTATTAAGTTCAACTGCCTATATGGTCAGTGATATTACTGCTGTCGGATAGATTTGCTTCTGCAATGCTATATCCTGTCTATAAGCCCTGTTTGGTACTGGAATGTGTTGTCATGTCCATGTTTAGTAGTTTGAGTCCTGGGAGGGATTTTAAAGGCTAGTTCAGCAACTATACTGTATTGCAGGATGCATGGAAGGTTACTAAGTGTACCTAGGTGCATCCAGTTCGTGGCAGGATTGAGTGTAGTGTCTCATTTTCACTGCAAAGATTGGTTCTAATCTTTATAAGATGATAATACATATTATAAGATTTCTTTACTCTATTTGCATTGCCATGTTCAGATGTGATCGTTTGCTTTCTTTACTTTACTTGCTTGTACTTGACTTGTAATTGGAGAAGTAGCACCAATGCTTGCTTGCTTAATAATTCATAGGCAAGTTATTCCTGAGATTGTATCATCAGGTTCATCTCCGACTTTTACATCCGCAAAGTCCTATTTATTTTAAGAATTGGTGGCTTGAATTTTGTTAAAAACCCAAATAGAAGTTGCCCTTTTGACCATTGCTTGTTTGCCATTGAATCTGACATTGTTTGGTTGTGTGTGTGCAAAACTGCACTGTCAAACTTTGTCATGTTCACTTATCCAGTCCAATTACTAAAATTGCTTGCTCTCTCGTGTGAGTACATGCTCGCTCAAGTAATTAATATATCATGATGTAGGATGGAGGAGGACGTATAGGTGCTGGCCTGATGTGGACAGAGGGGGATTGGGGGATGAACATGTACTGATGTGTACGGAGGAGCACGTCCGAGCAAAATTGTAATCTGAGCAAAATTGTAATCTGGCCTGATGTAGAAGTATTTCAAATATGTCATTCTATTTGTTCAGCTTATTTGTGCTACATCAGACTGATTGCATTGTGTAACTTCTATATTTTTTATTATTTCTTAAATTCATTACCGCTGGCGCATAGCCTTGGTTGCCAGGGGTAACTGATTTTAATTCTTTTTTTTTGTTTCTTTAAATATGTACCGCCGGCGCATACAAATATGGCTTATGTGCCGGGGGTAATAGATACCCCCGGCGAATATGCGAAGACGCCGGGGATAACGGCATGTTACCACCGGCGAAAATGAAGGTGCCGGCAGTAAGGCATTACCATCGGCGAGGTTATCGCTGGCGAATGCGAATGTGCCGGCGGTAGCAAAAATCTGTGCGCCGGCGGTAAGCAAAATCCTAGTAGTGTTATGTTCAAGAATTGAAGCATAAGATATTAATGAGGATGCAATTCTGGTTATAGAGATGATATGACACCATATTGCCTTGGCTAGGGTTTAATCTTCCCTATTCATGACAAGGTGATTACTTGCTTGATAGTTGTTGTTCTCCTTTAATTACTAAGGACTTGAGAATTAGTTTTATCTTATACAAATAGATTTCTATTATTATCCTAAATTTATCATTAAAGTAACTAAAGTGGTTTGGTTCTTTTTATAGTTAACTTTGGTTATATGGATGAATGGTTTCTCACCATATGAAGTATAGGGTTTAACTCTAAGGTTTTCTTGTTTTCTTTAATTGAGGAATGTAGATAGGATTCTACTTATGATCACCAAGTGATTCACAAGTTAGGATTGAGATATAACCTAGGGTTGCTTACTAATGATCTTCCTATAATTTCATGTGCTGAATGATATCTACTTATCATATAGGGTTTAACTTATAGCTTATTCTTCTATTTCTCCAAAACATGGTCATGACATTATCATGAGTAATTTATTCTCAATGGCTTCTACTACCAATTCTTAGAGTCTATGATCATTACCCAATTGTGATGATCATGCATGGTATGGCTTCCTGAAGTATCACTATGAGTATTTGGATATGGTTATACCAATTTTCCATCTCACTCCACAAGGGCTTGGTCTATAATCTAAGGTTCTATTTAAGGAATGATGATGTGATTATCTAACTATGTGGTCTGCCTAAGAATTCTACCTTGCTATCTTCTGTAGCTTGTTCTTCAGGAATTTTGATAAACCTGCATCTTGTGGCATGCCTCCACCTCCTAGCTGCTTCATCTTGATCCTAACTATTTTATGGAATGACTCAATGTGTTGGTTTTCTTGCATCATGGTGCAAGATGATGAAATGGATAAAGTGTGAGGCTCCCTTTTATAGGCCTGAGCAAGCTCTAGTATCATGACACATAGGTGGGTGACTCTTGTTTTGATTTGGTGAGTAAGCTGCTTGGTTGTCATGCTCTCATCTATAGCAATCCTTTAAGCATGAGGTGGCATAGCTTAGGATGCAAGCTATGTAGATATTTTCATCCTATGTGGCATGGGTATTATCCTCTCATGTGATTTGTTTTTGGATAGCCAAGTGGTTTTTGTTACTAAATATTTAGGGAATGATTTTATGCTTGTGGGTGAGTCACTATATCATATGTGATTGTATTTATTTTGTAATTGGGATAAAAATGTCAAAGACAAGGATTATACCCCAATTTTGAATGGTGATGTTTGATTTCAACAAGGCATGATCATATGAGTTTTAAAATACTCATAGTTTATTATATTCAAATAGTTTGAACTATAATTCGTAATGTAAACGAATTTAGTTTTGTGATATTCCACATATTTAATAAGTTATGATTAAAAGCAGAATGTGTGGCTTTTATGCACTTAGGTCCTTGTGTTTTACCATATTTGGTAATAAGTTTTAAAGTGAATTCAATTATACCTCAAGTGTAGTTTCTTAACTTTTAAGTGTTAATAACTTAGAGTTTGATTATTATCTATTTGATGGTTATAGGCCTCTCCCATCTCTGGGGTTTAATGATTAGCTTGTGTTGGTTTTAGTTCCATTTAATCTAACCCCTTAGATCAAATCATATCTACCCAAAACAAGGTTTTATCAAAGGTCACATTGAGGTTTATAGTACTTGGCTTGATGATCTACTTCAATTCCATCAAGGTCAAGTGAAACTTCAGCTACTGTGACTGTTTTACTTTAAAGCGCGAAAATTCCCCGGATTTTCTATGCATGAATGCAATGCACACATCTGTTTCCTCTCTTTTTGTAGCCCCAAATACTGGGATATTACACACCCTTAACGCCTAGCACGCTATTCTCGAGAAGACCCGCTCGCGGTTAGCCAAGGAGCGAGCTGACCTTGATCGACACCGGTAGGCAGCCGATCTATCAAGTGAACGACGAAGGGAGCTATCTTCTCTCGGGAGCGCCTCAAAGAGCAACCAGGCCCTAGACAGATATCGCCCACGCATCCCACGCTTCTCGGAGGCGGACACAAGAGAGATCACATCAAACGTCTCCAACTCCTTCATGACAATGGATTTAGCAGGCATCCTCATGCCCAAAACAGTCAAAGGAGAAACCGCGCATCTCGCGATGGCGCCAGTTCATCGGGTCGCCTTGGAAAGTCTTGGGATCATCGACGATAAGATTACCCACAAGAAGGATAAATCTTCGCATCACGGCAGTGGCTCTGGATACCGTTCGTCCTCCAAGGATGCTCACGATGATATCACACAGAGCAAAATCGATAAGGCTCGCCGCCGGCGCACCGCACGTGCTGGTTTCGATAGCGAAGATTCTGAAGAAACTCAAGAACACGACGGAGAACTTCGCGGCGGTGTAGAGGTTGACTCCGGTGAGCTTCGACGCGGTGAAGGAGTTGGACCTGATTACTTTTTCTAGTTTTATCTTGAGATCCTCAGTGCATTTTGTAAGGTCTGGCTTGTAATTTTCTGTTTCTTTCTGGCCTTATCTGTAAAATGTACTCCACCGCTGAAGAAATGAAACCCTAGGTCCTTCGGGACCCTTCCTGTTAAAAAAAAAGTCTACTCTTAGTGTGAAAACTCATGGTTTGACCTCCATGGTTGGATCAAGCGAGGTTGTCGTCTTGGGTTGTTCGCATTCCCTTCTTGAAGGCATTGTGATTGGAGCACCTCTCTTCTTACCCTCGATTTTCTATCTTTTGTGGTTGATATTGAGGTTTGTTGCATCTGTTTTTATATCTTTTTTTTGGCTGCCTGCATCCTCGATGTCTTGACTAGCTCTTGATATGGTGTTGGTGCATATGCCAGATATAATTGGTATCATCTTGATTTTAGTATATTCTCTTTACTAAAAGAACACTCCATAGCTGCTAATTAAGCAACATAGCACCAATGGTATTTTTGTGTGCAAATGGTAATTTTATTTTGACAACGAACATAAAGTTAACTGAAATTAACATGGATAAGACTTTCATATTGTACGAGTTGTTGCTCATAAGTTGCACCCAATGGTTTACCAAGAAACCGTGCAAGAACCGAAACAAGCGGATACATGATGTGCATAAGGCAGATAGGTTTATTTAGGGTGGAGATTGGCATAATCACCGGGACCATAAACCTCGAACAACTCTGCGAAGAAGCCATTCTTCCTTCTTGGGTTGCATCCCATGTCCTTGCATAGTTGATCGTTGTACCAGATGTTAAGGATGCTAATGCATGACCTTCGGAAGTAACCGCGAGAATAGCGCTTCATGAACTTTTCCCACACCAGAACATCCTTTTGCATCTAAAGGTATGATTGCTGCACCCCCATGGGGCTCTCACAGCGATTTCAGCTTCTCCACCGTCGGATCACCCCATCTTTGCCCCACTTTGCATCTCATCCGTTTATTCTAAGTGTTCCAATTGGCCCTCCCACTAGCTAACCCCATGTAACAGCCATGTGTTACCCGTCTCTGGCTGCTCGTGCGCCCCACCATCCGTCGGCCCCGCTCGTCAGTTGCTGCGGGTAGAATTTGGTTTGGTCAGGCATGGCATCCGTCCGTGGAAAAGATCTCCACCCACGCAGGGGTAGATTGGGGCTTTCCTCGCGTGACTCAGTGGAGGGGAAAAGGCTAACGTGAGACAAAATCATCTTCCACGCGAAACCCTACCCAATCCCCGTCGCCGCCGCTCTGCTCGTCTCTCCCCAATCCCACCTCTCTCCTCTCGCGTCCCCTGCTCTTCCCACGTCCGCCGGCGTGTGGCGAGGCTGCGATGACCAACACCGAGCAGCGGCAACGGCAGTCCGCGGTCGCCCTCCACGGGACCAGCGGTAGGGCTCGTGGTGGGTTTGTGAGGAGCAGGACGGGCCTGGGCGGGGCTCAACAGCGCGAGGAATCGCCGGAGGCGGCCGGCGAGGGAGGCGGCGCGAAGGGAGGTAGGGCTTGCGAGGGAGGCGGCGCGAAGGAAGGGAGGGAGGAGGCGGCCGGCGAGGGAGGCGGCGCGATGCCACGAGCCCTACGTCGACGTCCTCACTGCGGCCAAGAAGCGGCAGATGGGTCGGCGATGGAGGCGATGTGAAGGTAGGGAGGGCTTCCGCGGCGGACGAGCAGTGGAGAAGGTATTCACACTTCCACCCCTGTTCCTTGTGATCTCCACTTTTTTAGAAAAGGTTCACACGTTATTTCTTCTCAGATTTATATGCCTTTCATCAGGCTGCAATTATCGCTGCTGAAGACATGGAGAGAAGCAACGGATCGGAGCTTCGGGATACTTTATAGGTAGTGTAAAGAGAAATTTCAGATATGCTTGAGCATAATCTGTAACTGACGATTTGCTCTGTTCGTTGGGGCTTCTGTTGGTTGTTGTAGGCTGTATGTTCTTCCTTTACCCGGTTACACACAGCTCTACATAGGATCTGGATGGTACACCAGGAGATTGAGTTGTGGATCTAATGAGATCATCATATGAAGTAAGGCTGTAAGTACGATTGGATTTGGATGTTGGGTTTAGTAGTATTTCCGAATATATCAGCTTACATAATTAGGTGTGGTATGGATATACTAATTTAGCAAATTGTTTGGGCTTAGATTTTAATATGATTTTTTTCAGGTAAAGTGGGGACTTTATTGATCAGGAAGGATTACATAACGATGGATGTATACCAACTGAAGGGGATCTTCAGGTCCTCTCTTCTCGGAATAATCATTATTGCTCATGCTTAAACCTTCTGTTGGTGCACTACATGAGTTGTTGCAACAATTGATGTTGTCGAGGCTTGCAGTGGTGTGAATGTTCAGGTTATGGTTGGTGGAATATAAAGGACGGATCTTATGTCTAAGAATATTTACAAATCTCAACAATCTGGGCAAGTTCATGTAGCTCCAAATTGCAAGGTATGAGTTGTTGGGATATATACACTACCTATAATTTTCAAGTAGTTTCCAGCGGCAAAATGCATTCAGTTAGGTGGTAATATATTTTGTACTGAATGTGTCATAATACACATGATAAAATAACGACTCCCAATCTTATGAATTGGTTATAATATTTCTTAGTTTTCAGTATGTTTAAAAGCCACACAAATTTTCAGTATGTTTCTCAGCAGTTCTTATGTGTACATATTCACAACTTTTGTGCTATATTTTTGCAGGTTATGGTTGTTGCCAATCCAGCAAACACCAGTACTCTTATATTGACAGAGTATTCTCTATCTATCCTTGAGAAGAAATAACAGATATTTTACTCTCCTAGACCAGGACAAGGTACTCAATCAGATTTCCTAGAGACTCATGTTGGTGCATAATGCAATCTTTCCTGACCTCTCTCTCACATGCATACATACACACGAAATGAAAGATTTCAGGTGTGTCTATGTTTTGTCCCTTTCCACTAACAAGAAATTAGCTATGCTGATCTTTTAGTGTTTCCTATCATGAATTTCAGCTAGGCCATAAAAGACAAAAGTTTGAGCAAACAATTGGGTGTCTGTTCTGACTAATCAAGATGTGCGACATAATCATCGTCAGGTCTCAGGTGACAAATCTTTCTTTTGTGAAACATGTTTTCGTCATGGGGTATCTCTGTTCTAATCCAATTGCATCATGTATTCTGAATGCATCGAGTATGGAGCCTCTAAAAAAATTATGCCATCTTTCTTTTCGGATAATTGATCATGTAGTCATGCCTATGTTTTGCTACAGCTGTAGTTCCAAATTTGGATCATATATTCAGCTATCACCTTCCAATTTTATCTCATCATCTTCTAGCAAGTTAGCTCCCAGTTCTTCCCCACCTGGTGAAAATCTCATATACAAAAGTCAGTTTATGCCAAGATACTCTGAAGACCGTGTTCCTTCCTTTTGTAGTTGGCATATGGATTTTTTTAACCGAGTTGGCATGTAGAAATGAATTAACCAAACATTGTTGTGTCGATGCTCCTGCGCATATTATGTGGATGTTGCATATCATGTTCGTTGTATGTGAATGCCTTTTGAGTTGCTAAGTTGTGTAATTAAATCTACCCTTCTGTACCTTGCCCATGAAACTGACTATTGCAAGCTCCAGGTGTGGACATTGCAGCCATGGCAGAAGAAATATTTATTGTGTTAGGTTTGTGTTCGTTCATCTATCTATCTTTGCCTTCCGCAGGTTGTCCCGTGTGTATTTGCCGTGGAGGGTCTACTGTGAGGGTTGTAGCTGCAGGAGATAGGGTCAGTACTCCTGATGGGACAACGACTGTTATGGCTGCGGTACAAGTATGCTTATCCTACTAACATCTTTGTTGCCTCTTTCTTCTCCTGGGTATTTTCATATGCTCTATTTTTGTTCCCCATTCTTAGAGGTACACTGTACAGATGATTTGTCGTTGGTCATTAACTACTGGGGAAGTTGGAGAGTAGCGGAAATTATACGACCACGGTCTCTTGTGCTAATCATCTCTAAACTTTGCTTTGTCTTTTTTGCATTTGTTATACTAAATTTTTAATATTGTAGTCCTGAGGTATCCACTAATACGGAAACTCATATGTATTTACATATGGATGTTTGTTCTGTGTTTAGTAATGATCCCGATGTATCTTCAATGGATAAAATTAAAACAATATTACTTCATTATTTAAATATGATACTATTGTGCTCTTCTCTATGTTTTTGCTATGAAAGCATAATTCAGATTTTGCTAGGTTGCTTAAGTTTTTATTGTTTACACAATTTAACATTGTTGTGCAAAATTGTTGTGCAATCTCTTCGTCGGTGCACTGGCGGAAGGACGAACAACGGCCGTCCAAGCTTTCCTCCTCCTCCAGCAATGGAGCCCCCAGCATGGGTCACGTGGAAAACCTTGAAGGTGGAGAGGGAAGCCTTGCAAAGAAGCAGCACCCTCATGTGCGGAGCTGATGGCCAGCATCCAACTCAGCCGTCACCGGCCATGGCGTCCAACCTACAGGTTTATAGCACACTCCTCTCTCCCCCTCTCCCTCTCCCTCTCAAATCCCCGCAGATTATTTTCTTTTTTTGTGCAGTTTCTATTTTGTTTATGCCTACAAGGTGTTTGACAATAAAAATCCTTGCTCTCTTGTTTACTTAATAATTTTGTTTTTCCTAAAATTTGGCCTCAGTCAATGATTCAATGATACTAACTTGAGTGGTTGGTCTATTGCAATAGATTCGAAAATATGTAATCTAATACACATATTTCAATTGGACAGGAACTGAACTATATTTTTCTTACATTCTGTCACTAGACTGCTGCAGACGCTCCTCATAACACGGTTGGAGGAAGGGCTTGCCGCAGAGACGAGCAGTTCAATCACCGTCTCATATGTCAGCACCCCACGGCATGCGAGTGTATAAACAAATGGGGATGTGTTATCACTCTCATCCTTGCCCCCTTCAGGAGCTCCTCATTGGTGCAGCTCTTGGATCTCGCCGGCCCGGATCGACATAGCTTTTGCATCTACAGGTTACCTAATCCTTCTGATTACTTCTCAAATGTCGTGAATCCAAATTGGTTATTTGGCTGTTTGTTGTGGTTGGTAACTTTTTCAATCCACGTGTTAATTGTTTGATCAAAGTGGTTTTTTCCATTTATATTTAGAGCTTCATTCTTTTCAGAAATCTGTTGTAGGTACCATGTACATCATGTCCCATGTGGCTCAACTTCCTGGATAGCCAAGAGATTTCTACTGTAGAAACTTCAAGTGCCAAAAGACATTTGTAATTGCATCTCACATGTGCTACCCACAATTAAATCAACAAAGAAACTCTGGAAAGGTGGTGATTTATCTGTCTTATTTTTGTTTGGAAGGGACTGGGAAAGTGTTACAATTCACCATTACAGATGGAGCAATTACACAGATATTTCCATGAAAACTGCATGTCCAGGTAAGTCATGTGTGATGATTTTAATCATTTTTAATGGACCATTAATTCTATCTAAATTAGATATTGCGTGTCTTGATCTGCATGATCTTAACTGGGTCAAATCCATGTGCCTACAAATTATGTATGTCATCAGTCCAATTAGTCACTTATAAGAATTTAGCATCTGTCTCTTTGCGTCAATTATTTTTTGCATCTCTATTTTTTGGTTGCTTATTTTAGTTTGTCCTCTGTTTATTTTTGGTGCAGGTATATTCTAAAGGAAGAAGATGAAATTGGCCCCTGTTTGTCTGGAAGGATGCCGACAAGCATTGCAGCTGTCTGCCCTCCTCCGCCGTTTGTGTACTTGGTGGGTGGCGTTGTTTCAATTCCCCCCTTATTGTCCTATTATATTCTGAATTTAGATATGGTGTTATTTTAGTTCCTACTTCTAGGAATTTTGGTTGGAGCATGAAGTACAGAAAATCGTGGGCAAACAATTGAGTGCCTTTTGGTGCAGGTCCTATTTATTTATTAGTGCTATTGAATGGTATGATTTGAAATCAGGAAAGGCACCTTTTGTTTGCAGGTTATCAATGGTGAACCGGGGTTGGTGACAAGGATGGAGAGGTGGAAGTACTTACCTTAGGAGGAGACAGCGGCCAGCTCGGCGACTGGATGCCGTCCTGTTGGATCAGGACATGGTCAAGTAACTTACGTTTTGAGATTAGGCTGTTATTGCTTTGTACACAAACCCTTCTCTCTCACACATATATCATATTTGCAACTTGGTTTATCCGTACTTTGATTAGACTTTGATTAGACGATTACCCAATTACAGATCTACAGAATACCATGGATCTCTTGTGCCTTCTTGCACCATGCTTCTATTTATTGGTACCTAATACCATTTCCTGTGCTTTTGTATGTTGATATCCAGGCTGAATCCGACTAAATCTGGCTCAGCTTTGCCTATCGTGATGGTAAGTAACCATCATGCTTATTTCATTTCCCAATTCTTGTGAGAATCATTTGTGTCTGTAAGCATTAGAGGCAAATTTTACTCTGAAATATCATATCCTTTGGCTGGCAAAATACTGAACTTTCATAGTGAACTCACAAGTATTTAGATTTAGTGTTATGCCTTCCTTTCTTTTCATGAGACTATGCTATGAAAAGAATGAGTAAAAGAATAATTATATGATGGTATATGGTACTCCCTCCGTTTTTATATGTAAGGCCACTTCGTATTTCGAGCCAAAAAATTTGTCAATAATTTGACCAATAAAATATATGTTATATGACACCAAAAATATATTGTTGGAGACATCTTTCAAATATTAATCCAATGGTATACATTTGGTGACATATAACTCATATTTTGTTGTTCAAATTTTTAGTCAACATTTTACCTCAAAATGTGTGGCGACCTTATATTTTGGGACGGAGGGAGTACAAAAGTTATTTTTATGTCACTATTTTTGCAACTGCTGATTCAGCTGGTCTAAAAAAACCATTTCTTATGCCGATACAAAGAATGAAATATTGTCGTTTACATTGCACATTTGGCCTGGGAATCGATGAAGAAGAGGAGATGGTGATGTTCGCGGTGATCGCTGAAGCGCCTAGACCCTAGCAGCTGAGAAGCCTTTGGCCTGTACCGAAGGTATCAATACCTTCTCCTCTCACACTCTCATTATTCTTAACTAGGGATCTTCTTTTCTGCTTTTCTTGCATTTAGGTGCATCACCCGTAGTTTTACCTAGAATTAGATTCAGTTTCATGCCCCATCTAGGTGGTGTTATCGAAGCTAAAGACTCGACATACGTATCACTGGATGAAAATTTTGCAACTGATGCATGTATAAATGCATATGGTTGAGCATCATGCATGTCGCTGGCTTTGGTGCTTGCTGACCTGGTTTTATATATTATTATCGTAGGATGTGTAAGTAATCTAATCTGATGGATATGAGTACCGTATTTTCTTGCTTGCATTTGGCCTTCAATACTGCATCATCACCATAGGAAGCTAACATGGCTGGTATTATTATTTCTGTGTGCAGAAAGTATGAAATGGAGATTGAATTCTGCAGTACTTGCGTACTTGGTCACCATTATTCTGCCCAAAAGGTACAGGCAAATTGGACAATTAGAATTTTGTATTGAGTAATTCACTATACAGATTTAATTAACGAGTAATTCAGAATTTTGTATTGAGTAATTCACACCTTTCCTATGATATAATTTGCACCTTTCTTATACTATTTTCACTCAAAGGAGTCCACTAATATTAGCTCGGTGAAAATTTGGATTGGATCATGCATGGTTTAATCCAACATTCGGCAATTAATTTGTTTCCCAAAAATATGGTCTTTTAATTCCCAAGAAAATCATTGGTGCCTACAATTTATGGCTCTACAATCTTTTTGAATATTAAACTCTGGATTCATGATTTCTACCACAAAATAGCGAACAAGTGTTGATGCCCTCTAAGGTAGCATTGGGATACTATTTCAGGTTAATCATTTATTAGAGAAATATACGATAAGTTATTTACAAATGCTTGCAAAAAAGCAAGTATATTTACTAATTAACATGGTTTGATGCTTTGATTGTTTTGTATCTGTTAGAATTTTTCTGTACTCAAGTCGATTGAGTATTTATGCAGAAGTTATTTACGATGGCTTGCAAAACACAAGTAATTTTTACTAATTACCAAGGTTTGATGCTTTGATTATTTTGTATCTGTACTCAGGCGGATTGAGTATTTACTAATGCAGTAGCCTTTCCAAAAAAAAATCTCTTCTTTTTCTCTACTCATTTTTGACTGAATAGATGGAGGTTTAAGACAGCTACTGTGTACAAGTTAGGTTGTGGATGTATTATTTTGCATTATTACGGTTTTAAGTCATGTTACAGATTTACAGTTGATACCTTCATATTTCAGGTTTAGCTGAGAATGCCTTGTGTTATTCGGACAATTGAGCAACAGAAGCATATGCAAGTTTGAATCGGGATTTTTTGCTTTGAGACTGGTAGTGACTCACCATATTACCTCAAGGTATGTTTCATTTATTTTATCAAATTTGGATCTGTCTTTTCCTAAGATATTTCACACAAATTTTGACAACTCTCTAGATACATCCAATTTTAACAAATTTCAGACAACTTTGCTAGAACGAAGGGAGTACATAATTCGAGCGAGAAATTGTAACAAAGAATATAATCTTGAAATAAAAAACTGCTTTAATCACTGAAATTTCTAAAATGGCACAATACCAGCAGCTTCAATACGAAAGCAAGATTGAAAAGTACAGGGTCTCACCGAGTTTCAGCGGTAGAGCTGCTGTTGGACGAGAGCCTGAGACGGCGGCCTGTCGGCGGTCGCGGTGGGCAAAAGCAGGCGGCGAGGCGACCAGGTGCAGGCGTCCATGGAGCTCTCAGCTCTGTCGCTGCTGCAAGTTGCCATGCGGCCGGCCCGCTGCCTCCACCAGCTAGCTTCTCCCGTCGTCCCAATCTCAACTGTTTATTCTCAATCCGTTGGGAATAAAGAATCAAGGACCAAGGATAGGAGCTAGAGCTGCACGTGAAGAGGGATTGGAGATTTTGTTCGACATGGAGAGAGCTGAAGCTGCACGTGAAGATGGATTGGGGATTTTGGTCGACATAGAGAGAGAGAGCAGAGTTGGACAGATTTTTGCTAGATGTACCAACTTCTCTACCAAATCAGTGAATGACAGTGATGTCAGATGTTGTAACTTGTGGCTTCAGTGGTAGTACTCCGGGTAGTACTCCTAGCCGTAGTTCAAAAATAGCCAAAAAAAACTTCCAAACTATGCTTGTTTATTTTATTTTTTTGCCACAAAGTGATATTGGAAGGAAAAAACTCCCAGGCTGGATTTTAAATTAATATTTGCATCTATTTGTATACTTATATTTTGTTTTTTACTACAACTCCCGACCTATGCAATGATTTTACCCATGCATCTGTCCATGAAATTGCTACCTATTTGGTACACTTGGTCTGCTCCATTTTTACTTACGTGTGATTTATCTCAGTTCCATCCTTTCCATCCTAGGGACATCGTTTTGTGAAACCTAAGAAATGTATTATATATTGACATTTGATTTTATCATTGTTATATAAAATATACATCGATACAAGCTCCATGGATCCTATGGGAAGGCACACATCTAAATTCCTACTTTGTTTGTTATTTTGTGTGCTTTATACTAAGTTATTCCTGCCCTAAGTTCTTCCTACCGATTTTGTTTTATAAAACACAAGAAATCGTATCATCATCCTTAAATGCTTTTCGTAATGTCTATGGATACTACAAACCACCCACCTTTTTTATGACTGTGACCACGGCGGGCATAAGCCAGCCTGAACATATATTCAGTCAAGTTGCCTATGAAACTTTTCAGCCTCTACAAAATGGGTTCAAATGAACCATAGTACACAAGGGTTACAAGGGTGGAGAAGAAAAAGAAAAACACACACCCACAACACACAGGACCGAGGAGGAAAAAAGTGGCCACCCCATAAACCTAGGGGCGGTTTGGCCGATGAGAACTCATCGCAACCCAAGTACAATGATCACAATGAAGAGCCCAGGGACACGCAAGAGGGGCACCACAGCTCTAGCCCTGGCCGGAGTAATCAAACGACATTGGATCGCTGAGACCCAACAAAGACACTGCACCGTTGACGTAATCGAATGGAAGCACGCATTGGAGACCACCCTACGCACCGACACCATGTGCGTTGAGGGGGTTGCCGAAAGGTCGCACGCGGCCGAGACGACGCCACGACGCATGTGTGCCTCCAGGTAGAGTCGAAGGGCATCACAAAGTAGAGACACACCCATTGAGCACTCTCGCAAAGAGCACCCTCAACGCGCCACAGAGCTCCGACAAGGACCCGCCACCGGAGCCCAGCAACCGGCAAGAAGAAGTCACCACCACCGCTGCCACGGCTCACCTCGCATCGGAGAGGAGACCACACCCATGGCCGCCATCTGCAAAACCATAGGGCACACCAGTACAGAAGGAAGCAACATCCTCTGCCACTGATGGCAAGACAGAGGGGCTCAACACCCAGCCACGACGGCCCTCGGGTGGGAAGCGCGCACCACCATCGCCGCCACTGCGAAACCATGGCACTTGCCAGCCCCAGCGGCAACCCCCTGCAGGCTGATGTCTGAGTAAAGAGGAGACGACTCTCGCAGCCACACACACCGACCGCCAAAAGCCGGCACACCGCAAGCAGGCACCCTGCCGCCCGACGCCACGTCGGCCAGCGAGAAGAACCGGCTCACGCCCACTACCGCCGAGACCACTGAACGCCGAGGCCTTGGAGGGGGCCGCCCTGCCACCGATGCAGGACACGACAACCACTGCAAGAACCAAGACTTGGCCCAACCAAACCTGCCCCAGGCCTGCAGGCCCGCAGCAGGCCCAGATCGGGCCCGAGCCGGCAGAAAACTCCCTCCATCGATGCATCCCCCCGCCGATGCGCCGCCCGGAGGCCACCAAGCTCGCCAAGGAAGCTCCGTCGAGCCTCGCTGCGCCGTCGGTTAGAAGAACGGAGGAGATCTTCGCCACCAGATGCGACCGCCCTGCGAGGCCGCCCTAGCGCGCGAGAAGAGGAGATCCCGCCGCCGCCGGCACCGCCCGAGCTTTGCCCGGCGGCTCCCGCTGGCGGCGGCAGGGGAGGGGAGGAGAGTGGTGGCTGCTTTGGACGGGCTAGGGTTTCCGCCCCTGCCGTCGCCCGTAGGGGCGAGAGCAGGAGCCACCCAAACGATCCTTTGAGCTTACCTTCCCAAACTACCCAACTTTAATTGATCTACTTCTAAATATCATCGATCTGTATATATCATCGATGGTATAAATGCCAATGTAGCATTTTTAGCTTATTATCAAGTAAATGACTAAACGATCATCAACGCGCAATAAACAACTTACACGCAATAACCTTTTTTTCCCAAATTTTCGTTGAAGCCCTAAACATTTCCTACATGTGATAGCTTTCTAGATTAAACATTGTCGGCTTTTCAATTTAATGTCATTCACAGCTATTTGTAAACCTAAAAAATATAAACGTTACACGTGACTATCCGTAGGTCTCACTGGATCGTGCGCCAATGCGCTTATGTATGTCGAAGCAGAATATTGATGATATTTCTTCACCTTTCATAGTAAAATAAAATTCGGTAGTCCGGTAATTTCTCAGTTAACATAATTGCAGATTGAAAATTACCTTTAGTTGGCTGAATTGTCTAATTTGTAGTTGTATGCATCCTATGCTCATCCTGTGGCATATATGATTACTTTTGACACAGCCCGGGAAGGGAGATGAAGTGGTGGCCACTGGTCAACAACGTCTGCTGCAAGGGTTGTGACCTCTAAATAAATTTTATGTGTTTATTATGACTTGCTAGCCTACATGTAAATGCACCCTTACATGACTTGCTATCTGCACGTAAACACATCTTTACAAGGTTAGTTGGTCACTTTATGCTAATATACGTGTGTTTCAATTGTATCTATCTAAAATACAAAAACTCAAGTGAATGACATGATGCTTAACCGATACATGACAATGATTTCACTTTTATCAGTTGATTACTTTTTTCCTTTCTTTTTTAAACATGTTTTTTTACTTTTTGCTGCACTTTTAACAGGAGTACAGCCTGCTGCAACAATAGAAGGTAACGAGTAGACCGCCTCCACTCATACGTATAAGGGCGTTCTGCTGAGGTTAGTCGATGTCTAACTTCATTGCGTGCAACAGCTGCAGAGCTCCGTTGTCTCCATCCCCGCCTTCACGGTGCCGCCTCTATCCTCTGCCCCTCTTCTTGGTGCATAGTGGCCGACTGACAATTTTGATTGCTGGCCTGCGGTTTGAGGTAAAAAAAAATTTAGGTCCAGATCGCAAATAGAAGAATCACAGAGCACGTAAAAAGTAAGGGTATCATGTTTTGAGGTACAAGCTTTTGCGTGATTTTTCTTCACATTTGATCTTTTGTCTCCTTTATTCATTTTCATAATATTAGATTGATTATATGAGATATTGCTGCATGATTATATGCTAAAAAATGTTCTTGAGGGGAGCTCTCATGTGCATTATATGAGTGTACCTCATTTTTCTTGTGTGCTCAATGAAGATGAAGATACCCTTATTTCCTGCAGTGTCTTGGGAAGGGGAGTGAGACCGTAACTTGCTGGGTAAAAGGCTAGAGAAACGGTGTTGTCAGTGGTGTTAGCATTTGGCGGTGCAACCACATATTAGATTTATGTTTTGTATGCGTCGTGGCCTCTAAAGATCGAAATGCAACAAGCTTATGTAGATGTTATAAGTTTTGTACTTTCTGTTGATCTCAAAAGGAAACAAAGAATGTTAGTTATTGTAGTATATTTAGCTATTTTCCTGGTTGTGTATAAGCATTTTTGTTCTATTCCGAATTTGTGTGTTTAGTTATAATTGCACTCTATTAATTTTTTTCTTCTAAATCCTCTAAAACGTATTTCTATTTAAATGTAGATCTATTTGAATTTTACGGGGTCGTGCGCCAAGGCGCACATTTAAATCTAGTTGCTTTAATAGATGGTAATCTAAAGCCACCATCCATGAAATGTGTGAGCCACTTGGCCCGAATTTCTGTTGTGTAAAGATTTGACAAGCTTTCTGAATAACCGAGGACCGCGAGCTGCGGGATCATAGGGTGTATGCACTCCCTGCAAAAACAGAGAAATTTACAGACAATTCAGAATATGTAATAATGCACAGTATATATATATATATAGAAATCTAGTCCAGTAAACCAACCTATAGAGAGGTAAGGTTGTGGATGTTGACCCAACTGCAATACTCCGA
The DNA here is from genome assembly GCF_019359855.2 of Lolium perenne. Taxonomy (NCBI): domain Eukaryota; kingdom Viridiplantae; phylum Streptophyta; class Magnoliopsida; order Poales; family Poaceae; genus Lolium; species Lolium perenne. The sequence continues at coordinate 51,393,227 of NC_067244.2, forward strand.
AAGTATTCTGATTTGAACATATTATTGATCTTCTCATCACCCTTGTATCCAGTTCCATAGATCACAATGTCGCTTCTTGTTGGTGAAGATTCACCTTCAAGAAGCACACCTTCCTTGCAAAAGGTAAAGGTCTTTGATTGCTTCAGAACAATGCTACCTTCATCTAGTCTCTTGTAGTGATCCTTGGGCGCAATGGCAACCAAGCATGCCACCAGTGCCTCAAAAAGGCTATGGTCAGGCACCATGCCGTACTTCTTCATTGGAATGGAGTAGTAGCTCTCAGCGAATTTTGTAAATATCCACCTCTACTCATAATAAACAAGACAGCATTTCTGGATTTAGTTGAAACACAAGCGAACAACTTAAGTTTGAGAGAGTAGCATGTTTCGTTGCACTACCAACGGAGTTAAGGTGGTTGCCAAGAGGCTCAGGAGGAAGCCTTCACCGGGCTTGTGAATAAGGAGCTCAGCAAAGCGATTTAGATACAGCTTTGATATGTGGACACCCCAAGCGTAGTAGTCTGGTATGTTCCAATGCTTTGTTCGGACTATCATTGTGCATGGTTGCTCAGTACCTACAATACCAATAAGTATATTAGAGTTCCCTATTTTTCACCTAGAGATTGAAAGAAATATATACGGTGCAGATAATCATGGCGGAGACGTGTTCTAAAGATGAAAAAGAAACAAGTGTACTAGTATTTGGTTAACATAAATGAGAAGACTTGCACATTCATACCATTCACTGCTGCACATTCGGCAGCAATGTCAAGTGCTGATTTTAGGTATCCAACTATGGTAACACGTTTGCCCTCCATCATATCTTTAGCTTTCTCGCTGCCCATTTGGGAGTAGTCCATAGAGTGCATCACCTGGCCATCAAATGCTTCCGGACCTTTTCCTGAAGGGAAACTTGGTATGTTGGGCAAACCACTAAACCTCCCAATGCAAAGAACCACAAAATCTACAATATCTGCCTGAGAAGGAAAATAGAAAGATGGACAGAAAGATAATGATTACTAGGAACCAGTGTTTCTTGCTCGGAGAAATTTTCAATTCTAAAATCCAAGAATCTTACTCGGAGAAATAATTTCTAAGTCGACTTAGAACTACAAATCTCTGTATATCGTACTATAGCATTATGAGCCGAATTCTCACCTGGACATCTCCATCAGCGTTGGCCACCTCGAGTCGCCACTCGCCATCGCCAGAGCCGAAGGCCCCGCCGGTCCCGCCCCACTCCTCCGACGCCGCCACCTTCTTCTCGCTGACGCCGACGTACTCCATCCCGAGCACCCGGTGACCAAACTTGACGCAGTCGAGCACGCCGAAATGGCGCGCGTAGCCGCCGAGGTAGTCCATGACCTGGCGGTGGTCCGGGAACATCTCCGTCACGGAGTCGGGCCACGGGAAGTCGGAGTACTGGTACATGGGCCGCGCCGTCTGCAGCGTGGTGCACTCCGGCGTGTGCGCCCACACGCCGCCGAGGACGGTGTCGGCCTCGAAGACGACCGGCCGGCACCCGCGCTCAAGCAATTGCTTGCACGCCGCCAGGCCGCTCACGCCGGCGCCGACGATGGCCACTCTCTTCCTCTCCATCGATCTCGGCCGGCAGATCTGTAAAATATCTTGCTATGGACTACTGCAGCTGGTCTACGAACAAGACGGAGCGTGTCACTGTGGGTGCGGCGTGTGTTCTGAATTTTTTGACAGGGGAGGTGCCATGCATTTATAGGTGGCAAACAGAGCATGGCTTGCTATAGGTCAATGCTACAAGTCACGCGCGTCATCTGGGGGCGGTTCTAGACAACTTCAGGAAAACGCATTATCTCTGCCGGATAATGGTAGGCGGTGATAATCAGTCATCTTATTTTCTTTCAAGAAGAGAAGGAAGCTTGGGACTCTGCATCAAAGCCGATGTATACAACAAACTTTATGGGAAACAAGATGAGGATATGGATGTGGATGGAGACAAAGAAGACGATGATGCGGGCAACCTGGACGATTAGATGTGCTGCTCTGCTGTCTCTTCTTCAGGCTAAAAACGGAAAAAAAGATACTCTTCATGCTTTTGCTGCTGGTGTCTGTTGGTTTTGGCCTCCTTGGAAAGGCTTTCAGCTTTTGGCAGTTGTAAAAATTTGTGTTCTGTTGCTAACTTCGTTTAGTGGTGAAAGGTGTTAGTGGTTTCTGCTGGCTGTGCAATACTGTGAGACTGCTGTTCTCCAGTAGTTGCTCTGGAGTCTGTATATAGTCGTTTGGTTAGAAAGGCTTAGCTCTTTTTCCTTTCTTTTAGTTCGAACTAAAACTCTGGCATGTATTTTCGTTATCCAAAAAGGTAATGAAAATCGATCCCCTTTGGGTGGGTCGCTTGGAAAAAAAAAACAAATTCTCCAAACTGGGAGGAACCCATCCCCCCAGAATTAGTTTTCCTTTACAAAATCAAGAACACAAGGCGGTAGAAAAAGAGAATCCCAATTCATCCACAAAACTAAAAAGAGAATCGATCCCAGGATTCGGTGCACCTTTGGAGGTCATCGGAGACCTTGTGCTTGAACCCATCTAGGCCAGTGGTGTTTTTTGAATAGGGATTGCCCCCTGGTTCCATTGACATGCAACCGTAATAGGTCTCATACATCATTCACTTACAATTTTGAAACTCAACCATTGAGCGAAGCACAGATGGGATATAAGGACTAAGGAGAATCAGCTGAAAAGCTAATCTAGAGGAGGGGAGCGCTTAAACATCTTCATGAAGCCTGCATAGTTCATATCTAGCCAATCTGTAACGACTCAACCGTTGTATCTGCCAGCAGCAGCATGTTCCTGACCAACACTGAAGTGTGAGAATGCTTGCAAAGCACTGGTCATCTTCTAACGTTTGCCACCACCTTGTTCCAGATTATATCAATGCTTGTCCAGTTTCTTTTCTAAAACCAGAATTCGTTTGTCAATAACCAAATATACCAAAGCACATCAGAATTGAAAGTGTTAAGTACCACATTCTCTCATAAATTTGTTTATAGTTCTGTGATTATATTCTACCGTACATGCATCTTACTTAACTGAGTTTTTTTATGGATTTAAGGTAATAGTGTCAAATAATTTGAGATGCTCACTGAAGTTACACATCATAATTAGCTGTTGTTTGATTTCTAATACTGTCTTTTACTGAAAAAAAAAGTAAAGGAATGGATGAACTACCTTTCCGCCTTGGTTAGCTTATATACAATATAACATAACAGCTGACTATTTCAGCCAATGTTCTGTGAAAATGGAAAAACTCAACTGAAAATTAAGCAACATAGACCTTCCAATAAAATACATAAGCATCAACTGTTAAAATAATAGAAAAAACAAATTATAAATAATAAGGCCACCTTGGATCAGCGCTGGCCAAATATTATCAAATTATCAATTCAAGACTTGTATTGTATGCTCTCCAGGGAAAATAACATCAGTTGCTGAAAATAACTAACTATTTTGAGGGAGAGCAGGGAAAATAAATACACATGGATATATATTATTGCTATTTTACCATTTGGTTTATCCGAAAGTACAAATGTGCCAAAAACTCAAATTTCTCTGGTACAGAGCTTTGCATGGTTCCTCCCTGTAATAGTGGCATGATCGTGTGCTAGGCCCATATTTTCACACTAATCCTATATTTCCAGTAATACATAGTAGCTTATTGTGATATGATCTGTTAGATAGAAAAGACCTAAATTTGATCATGTTCTGTGATTGCTTCGAATAGTAGATACTGTTTGGGGTAAAAGATGATTAATTAATTTATTATTTTGGATAGACAGTGCAAATAGTGATAACTTGAAATGTGCTATCAAAGATTTGCTAGTGTAGTTTGGAGCAGTCCTAGACGAAACTCTCACATTTGATTTCCCTATTTTGTAAGCAAACGTTCTCATATTTGATTTCTCAATTTCGTAATTTGGAATAGTAGCTTGAGGATTTAACCTGAATTTTCGTATGTGCTCTAGAGGACTTCAGGAAACATTATTCTTTGAAAAATAAGTTATAGTACTATTGTATTTTTAGGTACGCCATTGTACGTCTTAAGTTCCAGTTTGCTATGACTCTCATAAAAATCCTTGTAATTTTTCCTACCATTTTGTATTTCAAGGAATCTAAGGCAGATTATTACGGTAGCTTTGCTTCTCTTGTCTAGTTGTTATCTCATATCTTCTCAAAGTTGGCTATCTGGGTTCAACCGTTGAAGAGATCACCAATAAATCAAATAAGTTCCAACCATACGAAGAATATACTTTACAAAGCTATAGATCGGCCTCCACTTAGGTAGAGCATTGGGCCTGATGATGTGTTACGTACTTCCCTAGGTATAGGTTCTGTCAGCAAATTCATGAACTGAACCACATATTACAGAAAAGTAGGTTGTTACAACACTTTGAAGATGCATATTGGACAATTACTTCTATATTGTTTCAAAATCAGAGCTATCATATGTAAACAAACGATGGAAGGAAAAAAGCGCAACCTATTAGAAATACATATATGTACAAATGCTGCAATATGGAAAATAAAAAGAGAAATAATTTACCAATGGCATAGATTTACCTTAGTTTATGACCTTGAATCCAACAGAGCAATCGTTTACAGATGGATTCCTTGTTCTTTCCAGTACTCAAAATCTGAGGTCACCGTAAAAGAAAGATTGGAAACTTGCAATACTAAACACCTCACTGAAACTTGTTACAATGCTGCAGGTCCGGCTGATTGGAAACTTGCAATACCAAACACCTCACTGAAACTTGTTACAATGCTGCAGGTCCGGCTGGAACTGGCGTTGTCCATCTCCATTGTTTGGTTGTCTATGGCTCTATGCCAACAACCACCACGCAGAAGCAGGACAATCCGGCCGGCAGCCACCAACACAATGTCAATCCGTCAAAGACATGGATCAAGTGAACTGTAAGCCTGTTCTCGGCGTTCAGTAGCCTAGCCCTGCGCGAGGCTGCTTCCTCGATTCTGCCGGAGGACAGGCATCAAGGCGGCAATCGATGGGTGCGTTTCCACGGCTGTCTTAGTTGCACCGTGACCAGGGACGCACTCACGCGCACAGCGGGGGATCCTTAGTCGCCTTCTAGGCGGGGCACTGCTTGGCCCGCGGCGCATCCGTAACATGCCTCTACAGCTCAGGCATCGATGAAAGCGAGCCCAACCTCAGAGAGAACCTAGTTGATCTCTCCCACAGCTCCTTGCCGCCAGCGATGACACATGGTTCCTGCGTCCAGTGCCAGTCAGAAAAGGAGGGAGATGGGAAGCGGCTGACTTGGTCGTGCTCTACAAAATCGGCAGGTCCAAATCGCGTCAATCAAGAATTAGGAGTTGCTGCCCCGTTCAGCCTCGCAGCCATGACCCACCAGCACCACCACACGATTGCCGTTGCCAATTCATGGCGGCAGCGGGGGAAAAGCACCGAAGGGCCGATGGAGGCGGGGCGGCAGCTCCAGAAGAGCAAAGAAGAGAACATGGCAAAACAAAATCGCCGGATATGCAGTCGAGAGCTCCTTACCTAGCCTGAAGAGGGCGGCACCACTGTTGCCCGGGCGGCAACCTTCATGACATGAAGCAGAGGGCGGCACCGCAGTCGACCGCCGCCGTCCAAGGAAGGGGAACCTCACTCTGACTACAGCCGGCAGTTGTGGAGGAGCTCAGCTAGAGACAGATGAAGGCAAGGGAGAGGTCAGCTAGGGTTCAAAGTGAGCGGTGGTTTGGGGGGAGGAAGAGGGACACGGGAAAGAATTTTGGAGATTTCTCTGGAGAAGAAAGGAAAGAAATATCTGGAGGAATCCAGATCCTAATCGGTGGCTTATTAAACGGTGGAAGGTTGACCAGAAGACCGGGAGGCTTACCGGTAGCCAGCCTGAAAAAAAAGATCCACATGCACACAACCGGTAACACTTGCCTTTAATGCCTGAAAAAAAAGGAGGAATAGTGGGATCTATGAACGTAATTTGAGGATCTACAGTTGTAAAAGGAGTACGTGCCATAGCTATTCAATCGTAAATTCATCCAACTTTTATATAGGGTATAATGTTCAGTACCGCAGGGGCGCAACACCTTTGCATTTTTTCTTTTTTCTTTTTTATATCTCGTAAATTATAAAATATTTCGATTTGATTTTTCTGCAGGTCACTCAAAAATAACAAATAGAATAGGGGAAAAATAGTTTGGATTTTTTTTGCAATTTAAAATTTCAATTTTTTTAATAAAATTCAAAATAAATTCTTGAAATATATATATATATATACGTAATGACATAAAAAATCCAAAATATTTGTCCCAAATTCTAGTTGTTATGCTTAAGTGATCTGCAAAATTCCAAGTTCAAACATTGTTTTGTATGAGAGATACAAAAATGAAAAGTTGTTTGAGAGGGAGAAAAAAAAAGCTAGCACAAATCTTGATGCAATATAGATAGTACGGATACGGGTGCGTGCTGAGCACCTGCTCAGTTCGAAGGAAAGTCACACATGATTGGTTGCCACATGAATGAGCCAACGAAAAAGAGCATACCAAAAGTCTTCATGCATCCTCTATTCTAATACATTTTTTTAGAGAACTCTATTCTAATAAATAAGGGCGTCTTCATTGGACGACCCAAAATGATGATAATTTTAAATTGCAAAAAAAATCCAAACTATTTTTCCCCTATTCTATTTGTTATTTTTGAGTGACCTGCAGAAAAATCAAATCGAAATATTTTATAATTTACGAGATATAAAAAAGAAAAATAAATTCTTGAAATATATATATACGTAATGACATAAAAAAATCCAAAATATTTGTCCCAAATTCTAGTTGTTATGCTTAAGTGATCTGCAAAATTCCAAGTTCAAACATTGTTTTGTATGAGAGATACAAAAATGAAAAGTTGTTTGAGAGGGAGAAAAAAAAAGCTAGCACAAATCTTGATGCAATATAGATAGTACGGATACGGGTGCGTGCTGAGCACCTGCTCAGTTCTAGCTTTAGAATCCGAAGGAAAGTCACACATGATTGGTTGCCACATGAATGAGCCAACGAAAAAGAGCATACCAAAAGTCTTCATGCATCCTCTATTCTAATACATTTTTTTTAGAGAACTCTATTCTAATAAATAAGGGCGTCTTCATTGGACGACCCAAAATGATGATCTAAATAGTTTGATTTTGTTCGTTTGGATCGGCTCGTGGATTGATTTTTAGTGGTTGTTTGGCCTGCCAGGCCAGCGTGCACAACATGCCATTTATTCGGTCCGCGCTGACTATTTGGCCCACTGATCACAGTAAAAAAGCTGAATTCAAATGATGTTTGAAGGCACGTGAAAAAATTGATAAAATAACTCAATCATTGAAACTAATTTACATAGCGAAAATAGTTTTAAAAACCTTTAAAAAACCTAACTCCCACCATTTCTGCTGTCTTCTTCGTCATAAGAGATTAGGTCGATGAACGATCGGAGGCGCCCACAGGCCATAGTGCTCCCAAGCAGGGATCTCCAGTGGCATCTACTACAACGGATGCACAACATACTGCATGGGAGTGGCGAGCGGTGGGTACTGCGAGGAGGCAGCACTATCTAGCCGTCTCATGTGGCATTGGCAAACCAAAAAGTTAGCACCTATCTAAACAAGAATCAATCTTGTAATCATAACTAAAAAATTGTAAGTTACTCCAAATTAGAGTAGTATGGTTTTTGTAGCCAGTCCAAACACACCCGTAGACAATCAAACAAACATGCTATGTCAGGAACGAGTTATTATTGAACGATGAGGCTTAGAACATCTCCGGCCGCTGTCTCCCAAAACATCCTTAAACAGGATCGAATGTTTTCTTCGTGTCGCGTTTAGGGATACCGCTTCCCAGTCCCGTCCCCCAAACAGAAATTCAAATAGTTTATGTTCAAAAGAGATCGTTTCCGTCGAAGTCGTCGTGATCGAAGTAGCTCCGATCAAAGTACTGGACGCGCCATGATATTACAGACCAGTGGTGCAAGCTAATAAGACATAAATTAGAAAAAGGGATTGGGCGACGTCGTGGGCGCATCCTGAGTCGATGTAGGCCCGCTGATCACGATGACCTCGTCGTTCTCTCCCCGGCGTGTCTGCTCCGTCGGCGACGCCGATGCGGATGCCGATACCGCTGACGCAGGTGTACTAGCAGACATTGTCGCAGACGTGTCTGCTAGTGCCGGCTCTTGCTCCGGGGGTGAGGTTGATGCCGCTGCCTCGGCCGTCGCTATTTTGGCTTCGATGTCATCGAGGATGATGCCTTTGTAGAAGTTGTGCGCCGTCCGCGCCCGGGGAGACATTCCAGCTGTCGACGCGGTCAACAGGGACATGTCCTCCTTGCGTTTCTTGAACTCCATCTTCTCCTCTTGCCTCTTGAGCAGCACCGTCCACCTTTCGTCGATCTTTTTTGTCGCGGAAGAGCAAGGCCCGAGGAGACCTCAGCGAGGCACTGCGTGATCGACGCCTACGTCTTCTCGGTCGACGCAGCGTCGGTCAAGGCGGCCTTGGCAACCTTGTTGCCGATAGCGCGCCACGTCGATGTTGCGAGCGGCGCATCTAGATCAATGGCATATTTCCCCTTCGACAATGAATGACGCGTCAACCGCCATTTCTCGGTCGTTTTGAGCTTGCTATAGCAATGCATCAACGCGAAAGACTTATTCCCTTTCGAGTGCTTCCGGTACATCGTCATGGCCTTGTCGAACTAATCAAAGGAAGCGCAATCAGATCGTCATTAGAAACTAGGAGCTAAATATTATCGTAGAAAGAGGCATACCACGTCGCTGATGTCCGCACCGCCATCGCCTCTTGTCTCGACCTCGTTATGGTACCCATGGAACATGTTCACCGATGCCTGGATGATGACCCATCGCGTCGACATTGCCTTTCGGCTCCTCTTCATTTTCATTTTACGGTAATCGTTGTTGACTAGCTTGCGCTCATCGAACTCCGCATTGATCCTCGCCCAATACTTCCCGTACTTCTGGTTGGCGCCGATGATGGATTCATGGCTCACCGTTGACCACGACTCGCAGAGACATTCATCCTCCAGAACAGTCCACTTGGGCCCTCGTGTGCTCGAGGCCTTCTTCTTCCTCTACTTCCTCACACCGGTCGTGTCAACCTCCACGAGATCCTTTGCATCCTCCGCGGCACCCGCGTCCTCGTAGTCCTCTTCGTCGCTGCCCTCTTCATCCTCATCGTCATCATCCGCCACCCCCTCCTCCTCCTCCCCCTCCTCCTCCTCATCAGCACCAGCGCCCTCGAATTCGAGCGCGCCTCTGCGACCAGTGAATGGGGCGTCGTCCGCACCGGAGCCTAGCTCGCGCTAGGGCACTTGGTCATACGCCGGGGAGTAGAACACAGCGTTGGTATTGAAGCCGCCATGCGGCAGCGTATCCTCGTACCGCGGTGACAAGTTCGGTGTCACGCAGCCGGTAGTGGCATAGGGTCCGTAGTTGTAGAAGCCGACGGGGATAGCATTCCCGGAATGTACGCTGGCCCCGACGTACTCCATGGGCTCGCGTTGCTGGCCGCGATACACGCGGCCAGCGCGTGCTGGTGCGCATGCGCTGCCACCGTCTTCTCCAGCTGCGCCGCTGATACGCGTGAAGCACACGTCCGTTGGGAACCCCAAGTGGAAGGTGTGATGCGTACAGCAGCAAATTTCCCTCAGTAAGAAACCAAGGTTATCGAACCAGTAGGAGTCAAGGATCACGTGAAGGTTGTTGGTGATGGAGTGTAGTGCGGCGCAACACCAGAGATTCCGGCGCCAACGTGGAACCTGCACAACACAATCAAAGTACTTTGCCCCAACGTAACAGTGAGGTTGTCAATCTCACCGGCTTGCTGTAAACAAAGGATTAAATGTATAGTGTGGAAGATGATGTTTATTTGCGAAGAACAGTATAGAACAAGTATTGCAGTAGATTGTATTTCAGATGTAAAAGAATGGACCGGGGTCCACAGTTCACTAGTGGTGTCTCTCCAATAAGATAAATAGCATGTTGGGTGAACGAATTACAGTTGGGCAATTGACAAATAGAGAGGGCATAACAATGCACATACATATCACGATGACTACTATGAGATTTAATCAGGGCATTACGACAAAGTACATAGACCGCTATCCAGCATGCATCTATGCCTAAAAAGTCCACCTTCAGGTTAGCATCCGCACCCCTTCCAGTATTAAGTTGCAAACAACAGACAATTGCATTAAGTATGGTGCGTAATGTAATCAACACAAATATCCTTAGACAAAGCATTGATGTTTTATCCCTAGTGGCAACAGCACATCCACAACCTTAGAACTTTCTGTCACTATCCCAGATTCAATGGAGGCATGAACCCACTATCGAGCATAAATACTCCCTCTTGGAGTTACAAGTATCAACTTGGCCAGAGCCTCTACTAGCAACGGAGAGCATGCAAGAACATAAACAACACATATATGATAGATTGATAATCAACTTGACATAGTATTCCATATTCATCGGATCCCAACAAACACAACATGTAGCATTACAAATAGATGATCTTGATCATGATAGGCAGCTCACAAGATCTAACATGATAGCACAATGAGGAGAATACAACCATCTAGCTACTGCTATGGACCCATAGTCCAAGGGTGAACTACTCACACATCAATCCGGAGGCGATCATGGTGATGAAGAGTCCTCCGGGAGATGATTCCCCTCTCCGGCAGGGTGCCGGAGGCGATCTCCTGAATCCCCCGAGATGGGATTGGCGGCGGCGGCGTCTCTGGAAGTATTTCCGTATCGTGGCTCTCGGTACAGGGGTTTTCGCGACGAAGGCTATAAGTAGGCGGAAGGGCAGGGTTGGAGGGCTGACGAGGGGCCCACACCATAGGGCGGCGCGGGCCCCCCTTTGGCCGCGCGGCCCTATGGTGACGGCGCCTCGTTGCCCCACTTCGTATCCCCTTCGGTCTTCTGGAAGCTCCGTGGAAAAATAAGACCCTGGGCGTTGATTTCGTCCAATTCCGAGAATATTTCCTTTGTAGGATTTCTGAAACCAAAAACAGCAGAAAACAGCAACTAGCTCTTCGGCATCTCGTCAATAGGTTAGTGCCGGAAAATGCATAATAATGACATAAAGTGTGTATAAAACATGTGAGTATCATCATAAAAGTAGCATGGAACATAAGAAATTAAAGATACGTTTGAGACGTATCAAGCATCCCCAAGCTTAGTTCCTACTCGCCCTCGAGTAGGTAAACGATAACAAGGATAATTTCTGAAGTGACATGCTATCATAATCTTGATCAATACTATTGTAAAGCATATGAGATGAATGCAGTGATTCGAAGCAATGGTAAAGACAATGATTAAACAACTGAATCATATAGCAAAGACTTTTCATGAATAGTACTTTCAAGACAAGCATCAATAAGACTTGCATAAGAGTTAACTCATAAAGCAATAGATTCTTAGTAAAAAACTTTGAAGCAACACAAAGGAAGATATAAGTTTCAGCAGTTGCTTTCAACTTCAACATGTATATCTCATGGATAATTGTCAACACAAAGTAATATGATGAATGCAAATAAGCAAGTATGTAGGAATCAATGCACACAGTTGACACAAGTGTTTGCTTCTAAGATAGAAAGAAGTAGGTAAACTGACTCAACATAAAGTAAAAGATAGGCCATTCGCAGAGGGAAGCATGGATTACTATTTTTGTGCTAGAGCTTTTATTTTGAAAACATAGAAACAATTTTGTCAACGGTAGTAATAAATCATAAGTGTTATGTATAAGACATCTTATAAGTTGCAAGCCTCATGCATAGATTACCAATAGTGCTCGCACCTTGTCCTAATTAGCTTGGATTTACATGGATTAGCATTGCATAACATATGTTTCAACCAAGTGTCACAAAGGGGTACCTCTATGTCGCCTTTACAAAGGTCCAAGGAGATAGATCGCATTTGATTTCTCGTTTTTGATAGATCTCAACTTAGGCCATCCATACCGGGACAACATAGACAGCAGATAATGGACTCCTCTTTAATGCATAAGCATTCAACAACAGATAATATTCTCATAAGAGATTGAGGATTGATGTCCAAACTGAAACTTCCACCATGATTCATGGCTTTAGTTAGCGGCCCAATGTTCTTCTCTAACAATATGCATACTCAAACCATTTGATCATGATAAATCACCCTTACTTCAGACAAGACGAACATGCATAGCAACTCACATGATATTCAAGAAAGGTGTAATAGTTGGTGGCGTCCCCAGAAACATGGTTACCGCTCAACAAGCAACTTATAAGAAATAAGATACATAAGCTACATATTCTTTACCACAATAGTTTTTAAGGCTATTTTCCCATGAGCTATATATTGCAAAGACAAAGAATAGAATTTTAAAGGTAGCACTCAAGAAATTTACTTTGGAATGGCAGATAAATACCATGTAGTAGGTAGGTATGGTGGACACAAATGGCATAGTTTTTGGCTCAAGGATTTGGATGCACGAGAAGTAATCCCTCTCAATACAAGGCTTAGGCTAGCAAGGTTGTTTGAAGCAAACTCAAGTATAAACCGGTACATCAAAACTTACATAAGAACATATTGCAAGCATTATAAGACTCTACGCTGTGTCCTTGTTGTTCAAACACCTCACCAGAAAATATTTAGACTCTAGAGAGACCAATCATGCAAACCAAATTTTAACAAGCTCTATGTAGTTCTTAATTAATAGGTGCTAAGTACATGATGCAAGAGCTTAAACATGATCTATATGAGCACAACAATTTCCAAGTATCAAATTATTCAAGACATTATACCAATTACCATATGAAGCACTTTCTGTTTCCAACCATATAACAATGAACGAAGCAGTTTCAACCTTCACCATGAACATTAAAAGTAAAGCTAAGAACACCAGTGTTCATATGAACGAGCGGAGCGTGTCTCTCTCCCGAACAAGGAATGCTAGGATCCGATTTTATTCAAACAAAAACAAAAACAAAAACATACAGACGCTCCAAGTAAAGCACATAAGATGTGACGGAATAAAAATATAGTTTCACTCGAGGTGACCTAATAAGTTGTCGATGAAGAAGGGATGCCTTGGGCATCCCCAAGCTTAGATGCTTGAGTCTTCTTAAAATATGCAGGGATGAACCACGGGGGCATCCCCAAGCTCAGACTTTTCACTCTTCTTGATCATATTGTATCATCCTCCTCTCTTGACCCTTGAAAACTGTAATATCCCAGGTTTAGAGGCTACAAAATGAGAGAACACCAAAGTGTGCATTGCATTCATGCATACAAAATCCGGGGAATTTTTGCGCTTTCAAATAAAACTTACCACAGTAACTGAAGTTTCACTTGACTTGCTGGAACTGAAGTAGATCATCAAGTCAAGCGCTATAAACTTCTCTGTGATCTTTGCTAAAACCTTGTTTTGGGTAGAGATGATTTGATCTATGGATTAGATCAAATGGAATTAGTTTTACAACAACACATTCTTTAAGAATCAAACCCTAACTTATTAAACACTTAAAAGTTAGCAACTACCTTTGTGTGTAAATTAATTCACTTCTAAACTTATTACCAAATATGGTAAACCACAGGGTCTAAAGTGCATAAAAGCCACACATTCTTATTTAAATCATAACTTATTAAGTATATGGAATATCATAAAACTAAATCCATTTACATTACAAATTATAGTTCAAACTATTTGAATAAAACTAACTATGGGTATTTTGAAACTCATATGATCATGCCTTGGTGAAATCAAACACCAACTATCCAAATTTGAGGAATAACCTTCAACCTTGATCTTTTGATCAATATTATAATATAAATCCAATTCAATATGATATAGTGACTCATCCACAATAATAAAACCATCCACAAGATATTTAGTAACAAATGCCACTTGGCTATCCAAAAATAAATCATATGAGAGGATAATGATCTTGCCACATAGGATGAAAATATCTACATGACTTGCTATCCAAGCTATGCCACCTCATGCTCAAAGGATTGCTATGGATGAGGGCATGACAACCAAGCACCTTACTCATCAAACCAACACAAGAGTCACCACCTATGTGTCATGATGCTAGAGCTTGCCTAAGCCTATAAATAGAGCCACACCCTTCATCCATTTGCTCATCAAGTACCATGATACATGGGAACAAACACATAGAGACATTCCATGTGAATTAGCTAGGATCAAGATGAAGAAGCTAGGAGGTGGAGGCATACCACAAGATGAAGGTTTATCAGATTTCCTGAAGAACAAGCTAAAGAATATTGCAAGGTAGAATCCCTAGGCAAACCATATATTTAGAGGATCATATCATCACATCCTAAGTAGGACCTTAGGCTATTACAAGACATTAAGAAGTGAGAGAGATTATAGATGCTAACCATAGCCATGTCTATCCTAGAGAATTTTAGAGTAGTATTACATCTTACTTGTTTAAACCAACCTTTAATCTTGTAGATGAGAGCCATGTTCCATTAGTGAAACATAACCAAAGCTTATGCTCATATTCTAATCCTAGTTGTGTATCACATTGGTGATCACTACTTAAACCCTAAACTACATTTGAATTCCAACCCATGGATTAACTTGGATTATAATTAGAACCCTGCCATACCTCATGTCTAGTTATACTTCAATTTAGTGAAGCTTATGCAAAACCCTAAACCTTTCAAGTAGAATTCACACCACATAGAATATTATGTCCTAACTTGTGTATCATGGATCCCAAGTATAAACCAATCCATATACACTTATAAACTAAATGCCATTTGGTGAGTAGAGTGAAACAAACATTCAATTCTATTTGGTTTTCCAAGTACTTGCTTTGGGAACCAAATGAAATAGTATTTTTATAAAATAGAATCACCACAAGAGCAATTGAATTAACTATGAGGATTATAGGATTCATCCTAAATAATTTAAATCAAAGCTTGATTGATGATTATAGAGGTTATATCACCACTCTTCTTAAACTCTAAGAACCATCATTCACATAAAATCATGAACCAATCCCATTTCCTTTACCATTTGTTAAACCCTAGCCATAATTAATTTATATATGAACAATCAATATGGTTAAGCACTTGAAAAATATAAGATGTTCACCATTCACATGTTCTCAATTTCAGATCTTTTAAAACAGAATTGATTCCTAAATTTAAAGTGATTGAATTGAACCCTAAAATCCATATCTATTTGCACTTTTAACTTGTGCTTCATAAGAACTAAAATTAATCAATTATAAAATGATTTTTTAACAACAAAACAATACAGTGAGCATTGTTATCAAGTTATATTGATATTCAAATGTTTGAGAATCTGCAAAGCAACACAGAATTCAAATTTGAATTTAATAGAGAATACAAACCAGTAAATAAAAAAACAGGAATTTGAAAAGAGGAAAAGAGAGGGAAAAGGGCTTACCTTGCCAAGCCAAGCCGCACCAGAGCAGCCCAGGACCAGCCCATCATTGATGGCGTGTAACTCACACGTTCGTTGGGAACCCCAAGAGGAAGGTATGATGCGCACAGCAGCAAGTTTTCCCTCAGAAAGAAACCAAGGTTTATCGAACCAGGAGGAGCCAAGAAGCACGTTGAAGGTTGATGGCGGCGGGATGTAGTGCGGCGCAACACCAGGGATTCCGGCGCCAACGTGGAACCTGCACAACACAACCAAAGTACTTTGCCCCAACGAAACAGTGAGGTTGTCAATCTCACCGGCTTGCTGTAACAAAGGATTAACCGTATTGTGTGGAAGATGATTGTTTGCAGAAAACAGTAGAACAAGTATTGCAGTAGATTGTATTACAGTAAAGAGAATTGGACCGGGGTCCACAGTTCACTAGAGGTGTCTCTCCCATAAGACAAACAGCATGTTGGGTGAACAAATTACAGTTGGGCAATTGACAAATAAAGAGAGCATGACCATGCACATACATATCATGATGAGTATAGTGAGATTTAATTGGGCATTACGACAAAGTACATAGACCGCCATCCAACTGCATCTATGCCTAAAAAGTCCACCTTCAGGTTATCATCCGAACCCCCTCCAGTATTAAGTTGCAAAGCAACAGACAATTGCATTAAGTATGGTGCGTAATGTAATCAACAACTACATCCTTAGACATAGCATCAATGTTTTATCCCTAGTGGCAACAGCACAACACAACCTTAGAACTTTCTCACATCGTCCTGTGTCAATGCAGGCATGAACCCACTATCGAGCATAAGTACTCCCTCTTGGAGTTACAAGCATCTACTTGGCCAGAGCATCTACTAGTAACGGAAAGCATGCAAGATCATAAACAACACGTAGATATAACTTTGATAATCAACATAACAAGTATTCTCTATTCATCGGATCCCAACAAACGCAACATATAGAATTACAGATAGATGATCTTGATCATGTTAGGCAGCTCACAAGATCCGACAATGATAGCACAATGGGGAGAAGACAACCATCTAGCTACTGCTATGGACCCATAGTCCAGGGGTAGACTACTCACACATCACACCGGAGGCGACCATGGCGGCGTAGAGTCCTCCGGGAGATGAATCCCCTCTCCGGCAGGGTGCCGGAGGCGATCTCCTGGATCCCCCGAGATGGGATCGGCGTTGGCGGCGTCTCTGGAAGGTTTTCCGTATCGTGGCTCTCGGTACTGGGGGTTTCGTCACGGAGGCTATTTGTAGGCGGAAGGGCAGGTCAAGAGGCAGCACGGGGGCCCCACACCATAGGGCCGCGCGGCCAAGGGGGGGCCGCGCCGCCCTAGGGTTTGGCCCCCTCGTGGCCCCTCTTCGTCTCTCCTTCGGACTTCTGGAAGCTTCGTGGAAAAATAGGCCCCTGGGCTTTGATTTCGTCCAATTCCGAGAATATTTCCTTACTAGGATTTCTGAAACCAAAAACAGCAGAAAACAGCAAATGGCACTTCGGCATCTTGTTAATAGGTTAGTTCCAGAAAATGCACGAATATGACATAAAGTGTGCATAAAACATGTAGATAACATCAATAATGTGGCATGGAACATAAGAAATTATCGATACGTCGGAGACGTATCAGCATCCCCAAGCTTAGTTCTGCTCGTCCCGAGCAGGTAAAACGATAACACGTATAATTTACGGAGTGACATGCCATCATAATCTTGATCATACTATTTGTAAAGCATATGTAGTGAATGCAGCGATCAAAACAATGTATATGACATGAGTAAACAAGTGAATCATAAAGCAAAGACTTTTCATGAATAGCACTTCAAGACAAGCATCAATAAGTCTTGCATAAGAGTTAACTCATAAAGCAATAATTCAAAGTAAAGGCATTGAAGCAACACAAAAGAAGATTAAGTTTCAGCAGTTGCTTTCAACTTGTAACATGTATATCTCATGGATATTGTCAACATAGAGTAATATAATAAGTGCAATAAGCAAGTATGTAGGAATCAATGCACAGTTCACACAAGTGTTTGCTTCTTGAGGTGGAGAGAAATAGGTGAACTGACTCAACATTGAAAGTAAAAGAACGGTCCTCCATAGAGGAAAAGCATCGATTGCTATATTTGTGCTAGAGCTTTGATTTTGAAAACATGAAACAATTTTGTCAACGGTAGTAATAAAGCATATGCATCATGGAAATTATATCTTATAAGTTGCAAGCCTCATGCATAGTGTACTAATAGTGCCCGCACCTTGTCCTAATTAGCTTGGACTACCGGATCATCACAATGCATTGTTTTTACCAAGTGTCACAAAGGGGTACCTCTATGCCGCCTGTACAAAGGTCTAAGGAGAAAGCTCGCATTGGATTTCTCGCTATTGATTATTCTTCAACTTAGACATCCATACCGGGACAACATAGACAACAGATAATGGACTCCTCTTTTATGCATAAGCATGTAACAACAATTAATAATTTTCTCATTTGAGATTTGAGGATTGTTGTCCAAAACTGAAACTTCCACCATGGATCATGGCTTTAGTTAGCGGCCAAATGTTCTTCTCTAACATATGCATGCTTAACCATAAGGTGGTAGATCTCTCTTACTTCAGACAAGACGGACATGCATAGCAACTCACATGAAATTCAACAATGAATAGTTGATGGCGTCCCCAGTGAACATGGTTATCGCACAACAAGCAACTTAATAAGAGATAAAGTGCATAATTACATATTCAACACCACAATAGTTTTTAAGCTATTTGTCCCATGAGCTATATATTGCAAAGGTGAATGATGGAATTTTAAAGGTAGCACTCAAGCAATTTACTTTGGAATGGCGGAAAATACCATGTAGTAGGTAGGTATGGTGGACACAAATGGCATAGTGGTTGGCTCAAGTATTTTGGATGCATGAGAAGTATTCCCTCTCGATACAAGGTTTAGGCTAGCAAGGCTTATTTGAAACAAACACAAGGATGAACCGGTGCAGCAAAACTCACATAAAAGACATATTGAAAACATTATAAGACTCTACACCGTCTTCCTTGTTGTTCAAACTCAATACTAGAAATTATCTAGACCTTAGAGAAACCAAATATGCAAACCAAATTTAGCATGCTCTATGTATTTCTTCATTAATGGGTGCAAAGCATATGATGCAAGAGCTTAAACATGAGCACAACAATTGCCAAGTATCACATTACCCAAGACATTTATAGCAATTACTACATGTATCATTTTCCAATTCCAACCATATAACAATTTAACGAAGGAGAAACTTCGCCATGAATACTATGAGTAGAAACCAAGGACATACTTGTCCATATGCTACAGCGGAGCGTGTCTCTCTCCCATAAAGTGAATGCTAGGATCCATTTTATTCAAACAAAACAAAAAACAAAAACAAACCGACGCTCCAAGAAAAAGCACATAAGATGTGATGGAATAAAAATATAGTTTCAGGGGAGGAACCTGATAATGTTGTCGATGAAGAAGGGGATGCCTTGGGCATCCCCAAGCTTAGACGCTTGAGTCTTCTTGATATATGCAGGGGTGAACCACCGGGGCATCCCCAAGCTTAGAGCTTTCACTCTCCTTGATCATGTTGCATCATACTCCTCTCTTGATCCTTGAAAACTTCCTCCACACCAAACTCGAAACAACTCATTAGAGGGTTAGTGCACAATAAAAATTGACATATTCAGAGGTGACACAATCATTCTTAACACTTCTGGACATTGCATAATGCTACTGGACATTAGTGGATCAAAGAAATTCATCCATCATAGCAAAAGAGGCAATGCGAAATAAAAGGCAGAATCTGTCAAAACAGAACAGTTCGTATTGACGAATTTTAAAATGGCACCAGACTTGCTCAAATGAAAATGCCCAAATTGAATGAAAGTTGCGTACATATCTGAGGATCATGCACGTAAATTGGCTTAATTTTCTGAGTTACCTACAGGGAGGTGGACCCAGATTCGTGACAGCAAAGAAATCTGGAACTGTGAAGTAATCCAAATCTAGTACTTACTTTTCTATCAACGGCTTAACTTGGCACAACAAAACACAAAACTAAGATAAGGAGAGGTTGCTACAGTAGTAAACAACTTCCAAGACACAAAATAAAAACAAAGTACTGTAGGTAAAAACATGGGTTGTCTCCCATAAGCGCTTTTCTTTAACGCCTTTCAGCTAGGCGCAGAAAGTGTGTATCAAGTATTATCGAGAGATGAAGTGTCAACATCATAATTTGTCGTCATAATAGAATCAAAAGGTAACTTCATTCTCTTTCTAGGGAAGTGTTCCATACCTTTCTTGAGAGGAAATTGATATTTTATATTACCTTCCTTCATATCAATAATAGCACCAACAGTTCGAAGAAAAGGTCTTCCCAATATAATGGGACAAGATGCATTGCATTCAATATCCAAGACAACAAAATCAACGGGAACAAGGTTATTGTTAACGGTAATGCGAACATTATCAACTTTACCCAAAGGTTTCTTTGTAGAATGATCAGCAAGATTAACATCCAAATAACAATTTTTCAGCAGTGGCAAGTCAAGCATATCATAAATTTTCTTAGGCATAACAGAAATACTTGCACCAAGATCACATAAAGCATTACAATCAAAATCTTTAATCTTCATCTTAATGATGGGCTCCCAACCATCCTCTAGCTTTTTAGGAATAGAGGCTTCACGCTCTAGTTTCTTTTCTCTAGCTTTTATGAGAGCATTTGTAATATGATGCGTGAAAGCCAAATTTATAGCACTAGCATTAGGACTTTTAGCAAGTTTTTGCAAGAAATTTATAACTTCAGAGATGTGGCAATCATCAAAATTCAAACCATTATAATCTAAAGCAATGGGATCATCATCCCCAATGTTGGAAAAAATTTCAGCAGCTTTATCACGAGCGGTTTCAAAGTTTTAGCGATTTCAGGCAGTTTTTCGCGCTTTGCATTAGAAGTGGAAACATTGCTAACACCAATTCTTTTATTAGTATTAGTAGGAGGTGCAGCAACATGTGTAGCATTAGCATTACTAGTGGTGGTAATAGTCCAAACTTTAGCTATATTCTTCTCTTTAGCTAGTTTTTCATTTTCTTCTCTATCCCACCTAGCACGCAGTTCAGCCATTAATCTTATATTCTCATTAATTCTAACTTGAATGGAATTTGCTGTAGTAACAATCTTATTATGATGATTCTCATTAGGCAAAACTTTTGATTTCAAAAGATCAACATCAAAGACAAGACTATCGACTTTAGAAGCAAGTATATCAATTTTCCCAAGCTTTTCTTCAACAGATTTGTTAAAAGCAGTTTGCGTACTAATAAATTCTTTAAGCATGGCTTCAAGTCCAGGGGGTGAACTCCTATTATTGTTGTAAGAATTCCCATAAGAATTACCATAGCCGTTGCCATTATTATAAGGATATGGCCTATAGTTGTTACTAGAATTGTTCCGGTAAGCATTGTTGTTGAAATTATTATTTTTAATGAAGTTCACATCAACATGTTCTTCTTGTGCAACCAATGAAGCTAATGGAACATTATTAGGATCAATATTAGTCCTACCATTCACAAGCATAGACATAATAGCATCAATCTTATCACTCAAGGAAGAGGTTTCTTCGACAGAATTTACCTTCTTACCTTGTGGAGCTCTTTCCGTGTGCCATTCAGAGTAGTTGATCATCATATTATCAAGAAGCTTTGTTACTTCACCAAGAGTGATGGACATAAAGGTACCTCCAGCAGCTGAATCCAATAAATTCCGTGAAGAAAAATTTAGTCCTGCATAGAAGGTTTGGATGATCATCCAAGTAGTCAGTCCATGGGTTGGGCAATTTTTAACCAAAGATTTCATTCTTTCCCAAGCTTGAGCAACATGTTCAGTATCTAATTGTTTAAAATTCATTATGCTACTCCTCAAAGATATAATTTTAGCAGGGGGATAATATCTACCAATAAAAGCATCCTTGCATTTAGTCCATGAATCAATACTATTCTTAGGCAGAGATAGCAACCAATCTTTAGCTCTTCCTCTTAATGAGAAAGGGAACAATTTTAGTTTAATAATATCACCATCTACATCTTTATATTTTTGCATTTCACATAGTTCAACAAAATTATTAAGATGGGCAGCAGCATCATCAGAACTAACACTAGAAAATTGCTCTCGCATAACAAGATTCAAGAAAGCAGGTTTAATTTCAAAGAATTCTGCTGTAGTAGCAGTGGAGCAATAGGTGTGCATAAGAAATCATTATTATTTGTGGTTGTGAAGTCACACAACTTAGTATTTTCAGCGTTGGCCATTTTAGCAACAGTAAATAAAGCAAACTAGATAAAGTAAATGCAAGTAAACTAATTTTTGTGTTTTTGATATAGCAAACAAGATAGCAAGTAAAGTAAAACTAGCAACTAATTTTTTTGTATTTTGATTTAGTGCAGCAAACAAAGTAGTAAATAAAACTAAGCAAGACAAAAACAAAGTAAAGAGATTGAGAAGTGGAGACTCCCCTTGCAGCGTGTCTTGATCTCCCCGGCAACGGCGCCAGAAAATATGCTTGATGGCGTGTAACTCACACGTTCGTTGGGAACCCCAAGAGGAAGGTATGATGCGCACGGCAGCAAGTTTTCCCTCGAGAAAGAAACCAAGGTTTATCGAACCAGGAGGAGCCAAGAAGCACGTTGAAGGTTGATGGCGGCGGGATGTAGTGCGGCGCAACACCAGGATTCCGGCGCCAACGTGGAACCTGCACAACACAACCAAAGTACTTTGCCCCAACGAAACAGTGAGGTTGTCAATCTCACCGGCTTGCTGTAACAAAGGATTAACCGTATTGTGTGGAAGATGATTGTTTGCGAAAAACGAGTAGAACAAGTATTGCAGTAGATTGTATTACAGTAAAGAGAATTGGACCGGGGTCCACGGTTCACTAGAGCTGTCTCTCCCATAAGACAAACGGCATGTTGGGTGAACAAATTACAGTTGGGCAATTGACAAATAAAGAGAGCATGACCATGCACATACATATCATGATGAGTATAGTGAGATTTAATTGGGCATTACGACAAAGTACATAGACCGCCATCCAACCGCATCTATGCCTAAAAAGTCCACCTTGAGGTTATCATCCGAACCCCTCCGGTATTAAGTTGCAAAGCAACAGACAATTGCATTAAGTATGGTGCGTAATGTAATCAACAACTACATCCTTAGACATAGCATCAATGTTTTATCCCTAGTGGCAACAGCACAACACAACCTTAGAACTTTCATCGCTGTCCCGGTGTCAATGCAGGCATGAACCCACTATCGAGCATAAGTACTCCCTCTTGGAGTTACAAGCATCTACTTGGCCAGAGCATCTACTAGTAACGGAAAGCATGCAAGATCATAAACAACACGTAGATATAACTTTGATAATCAACATAACAAGTATTCTCTATTCATCGGATCCCAACAAACGCAACATATAGAATTACAGATAGATGATCTTGATCATGTTAGGCAGCTCACAAGATCCGACAATGATAGCACAATGGGGAGAAGACAACCATCTAGCTACTGCTATGGACCCATAGTCCAGGGGTAGACTACTCACACATCACACCGGAGGCGACCATGGCGGCGTAGAGTCCTCCGGGAGATGATTCCCCTCTCCGGCAGGGTGCCGGAGGCGATCTCCTGGATCCCCCGAGATGGGATCGGCGTTGGCGGCGTCTCTGGAAGGTTTTCCGTATCGTGGCTCTCGGTACTGGGGGTTTCGTCACGGAGGCTATTTGTAGGCGGAAGGGCAGGTCAAGAGGCGGCACGGGGGCCCCACACCATAGGGCCGCGCGGCCAAGGGGGGGCCGCGCGGCCAAGGGGGGGCCGCGCCGCCCTAGGGTTTGGCCCCCTCGTGGCCCCTCTTCGTCTCTCCTTCGGACTTCTGGAAGCTTCGTGGAAAAATAGGCCCCTGGGCTTTGATTTCGTCCAATTCCGAGAATATTTCCTTACTAGGATTTCTGAAACCAAAAACAGCAGAAAACAGAATCGGCACTTCGGCATCTTGTTAATAGGTTAGTTCCAGAAAATGCACGAATATGACATAAAGTGTGCATAAAACATGTAGATAACATCAATAATGTGGCATGGAACATAAGAAATTATCGATACGTCGGAGACGTATCAATCATCATCACCGCGTCGACCAAGTCTCGGCCCAGCCCATGACACCGTACCCCTTCATCCAAAAATATCAGCGAGAGGGGGAGACTCGTCCTCATCCTCTTCCTCTCAGGCGCTCGACAGCACGACGCCCTCCTCGCTGCTGTCGATCTCTCCTTAAGCGGCCGCGTGACGAGGCTCGTTCTTGAAGCCTATAAATACCCCGAGACGAACCCTAGCTCTCAATTTCTTCTTTTCCCCTCCAATTTCTTCTCAGGCCGAAACCCTAGCTCGCCGGCCATCTCTTCTCGCCGGTGATTGGAGCACTCCCGAGCCATGTCGTGGTCACCATCGTCTTCCCCGACCTCGACTTGTTCAGCCTACGCAAGGAATCGAGCCGCAGAGCCCTGGAGCATCTTCACCGAGCCATCTTCTCCGACGCCGGTCACCATCCACGCCGTCGATTCGGACCACCGCAAGCCTCACCGTCAAGCGATCTGTGCTCCTGGTGAGCTACTCGTTCCGCTGGTGCCCTCGGCCCATTCAATTGTATCCCAGATCATCACCACACCGTAAGCCGTGAGCGCCGCCACCTCACCTCGCCGACAGCCATGTTCCGATGACCTTTCGGTAGCGGCGCTAGTACCAATCACTTCGTTATTGCGTGCTGAGGAGATTGGTAGTCCCCAATCGACCGGGGAGGGCCAGAATCGGTGGCGCCGTCGTCGACTGCCGCCGGCAGTACTGCTCCCGCGCCATATTTCGATTTTGACCTGGTCCTATCCCACGTGGATGCCACGCTGGACCTGGTCCCACTCGTCAGTCACTAGAGTAACAACAGACTGGGTAGCTTTAGTGTTTCCATTTAATTTCAAATTCCAGTTAATAGTTGAAACTTTGCAAAATCATATAAAATTCATTTCAACTCAGAAAAAGATAAATAACATATCAAAATGCTCACAAAAATAAACTCTATTCAAATAAAATATAAAACAAAAATGTGTGTCAAAATCAAAATTCATTTATTTTTAACCTTGTTAATTATGCCATTTCAATTATTTAAAATACAATTTGAATTCAATAATTAGTGAAGTTTCAAAAATAAATTTTAACTATTCAGTAACTAAGTAAAATGTTACGATTAATTTTATTTATCATATTTGCATTAACTTAATTATTAGTGGTAATTCATAAACCCTAATTTGCAAATTACCATTTACCATTTTCTTTAAATAGTAATAACTCAAGAAAATATTAAAAGTCAATATTATTTTGGTAGCCCAACAATTGTTTACTTAAACATATTTGAGTAACAAGTTAATTATTTTAAAACCTAATAACAATTATTAAACCCTGATTCTTAATTAAACCAAAATAGGAGCTACCCTAATTATTAATTCTTGTGAAAAATAATAAAATAATAGAACCATTATTAATTGTTCTTCAAAGTAATTAGTTACCACACCTATATTACCAATCATCATTTTAGGAGTTGTACCATAACTTAGAAACCCTAGTTTCAATTTAAGTAAGACCTGGATTCCATTATTTCATGTGATCATTCCACCTTAGAAACAATGCTAAAACCCTAGTTGCTTATCACATGTGATCATGTGAATTTCAACTTTACATGTAGAACCTTGATAGGTAACCAATGAATGCATGTTCATGATCCACCAACATAAAACCAGTTCACATGAGCTTGTCATGTCAGGTCTTCATTTTTGAATAAACCTGGTATAATCCACTAGTGTCACCTAGGTATAAACCCTAACTTGTTAATTGGATTAGTACCATTGATCACCATACCATTAAGGTCAACCTCAATCATCAAACCTTAGTAGCTACTTTATAGAACCATCTGGATAACCATCCTTTGATATGATACCATAATCAACCATCATAATAAACCTGCTAATACTTGCTATATAGAAACCCATTCAACTTAAGAAACCAACTAGTTCCTAATAGTGAACTAAATGAATCCAATAGTAAACCCTAGAAGCCATAGCACCCATGTATAGTAGTTCATATTCTTATTTAACCTGTTCTTCAAAAGTTATTCTTTTGGAGTACAAGTGTCAATCAAACCTTAGAAGCCCAATACTTCTTTGAAATACTAAATATTTCTTAAACAACATGTTCTTCAAAAGTTATTCTTTTGAAGTATAGTAGAAGTAATCATCAACCATGTTCTGTAGAACTTAAAATTTACAACTGTTCCTTACATATTATTCCATCACTATTCTTTATGTGTATGATTGTTACGATGTCTTATATCACTTGGTTATGATGCTAATATAACCAAACCCTAATAAGAACCTTGTTTGAGAACCATTCTAAAAGTGCAACAAACCCTAAAGAAATCTTTACAACTCATCCATCCTAAATCATCGAGGTTAGGTTACTCTCGGGACGATTGCATCTCATACTATGCATTATAGCATCTTTGCCAGTTCTTTAAACATTGTCCTTACCGGACGATGATGGTATTTCAGCATTTGGAGTTCTCACGTATCGAAGCTTTTGCCTGCATAATCTTGCAGTCAAGAAAGGCAAGTTCATCGCTTGCTCATGTCATTTGATTATTTGTATCAAACTATATGCAAAGTACTATACTTATCACTCATGCATTGAAAAGCAAAGTATTATTTTACAATTATGAATATGACTATGTGGTGGGCAATGGAACCATGGTATGTGTTGATATGGTGGAGGTTCCATTGCATGGGTTATATCACCCTAGGATTAATTACCAATGCCGTCCAGTGATTCTAGCGCCGTACATATCGCGTTATCCATAAGATCTATAATGGCTCTGGGGAAGTCAGCTGTATCTTTTCCCTTCTGCACGCCAACGGATTGGTAGAGCCGGTGGGGTGTTGGAGGCACTGCCGCAATAGGTTGGAAAATCCTTTTAAATCCCCATCCATTAGTGATGATAAGCTCTACCATCTATGATGGATTGTCCGGAGTACACCGTGAGTAAAGCCGTATTATCGGGAGAAGTCTACTGGGGGTGTACGGTTGGACAAAAGGGTGGGTTTGCAGGGTCGCGGAGAAGGCAGTGATTGGCTTGGATCTTATACTGGGCCTCACACCAAAGGAAGTGTGGACGAGGACATACTCTCGGCCGGCAACATGGTTAAGATCTCTTGTGGGGTGATGTCTACGTTCCCCCTCCTTTCCTGTAGACAGTGTTGGGCCTCCAAGAGCAGAGGTTTGTAGAACAGCAGCAAGTTTTCCCTTAAGTGGATCACCCAAGGTTTATCGAACTCAGGGAGGAAGAGGTCAAAGATATCCCTCTCATGCAACCCTGCAACCACAAAGCAAGAAGTCTCTTGTGTCCCCAACACACCTAATAGGTGCACTAGTTCGGGGAAGAGATAGTGAAATACAGGTGGTATGAATAAGTATGAGCAGTAGCAACGGAGCCAGAAAATAGCTTGCTGGCGTGTAGTTGATGGTGGTAGTATTGCAGCAGTACTAACACAGTAAAACAGTAAACAAGCAGTGATAGCAGTATTTAGGAACAAGGCCTAGGGATTACACTTTCACTAGTGGACACTCTCAATATTGATCACATAACAGAATAGATAAATGCATACTCTACACTTTTGTTGGATGATGAACACATTGCGTAGGATTACACGAACCCTCAATGCCGGAGTTAACAAGCTCCACAATTAATGTTCATATTTTAGTAACCTTATAGTGCAAGATAGATCAATATAACCAAATAGATCACATCAATACCATCATAGTAATAGTTAACTTCACAATCCACAAGAGATCATGATCATAGCCTACGACAAGAACCACATGGTGCACACACTAGTCACCTTTACACCAATGCAGGAGGAATAGAATACTTTAATAACATCACTAGAGTAGCACATAGATGAATTGTGATACAAAACTCATATGAATCTCAATCATGTAAAGCAGCTCATGAGATTATTGTATTGAGGTACATGGGAGAGAGATTAACCACATAGCTACCGGTACAGCCCCGAGCCTCGATGGAGAACTACTCCCTCCTCATGGGAGCAGCAGCGGTGATGAAGATGGCGGTGGAGATGGTAGCGGTGTCGATGGAGAAGCCTTCCGGGGGCACTTCCCCGTCCCGGCGGTGTGCCGGAACAGAGACTCCTGTCCCCCAGATCTTGGCTTCGCGATGGCGGCGGCTCTGGAAGGTTTCTGTGGGTTTCGTCGAACGTATCAGGGTTTTCGATCCAGGGGCTTTAAATAGGCGAAGAGGCGGCGTAGGAGGGTCGAAGGGGTGACGACACCATAGGGCGGCGCGGCCAGGGCCTGGGCCGCGCCGGCCTATGGTCTGGGGGCCCAGTGCCCCCTCCGGTCCTTCCGGGTGTTACGGATGCTTCCGGTGAAAATAGGAACTTGGGCGTTGATTTCGTCCGATTCGAGAATATTTCGTTACTAGGATTTACGAAACCAAAAACAGCAGAAACAGAACCGGCACTTCGGCATCTTGTTAATAGGTTAGTTCCAGAAAATGCACGAATATGACATAAAGTGTGCATATAACATGTAGAAATCATCAATAATGTGGCATGGAACATAAGAAATTATCGATACGTCGGAGACGTATCATGGGGTAAAGTAACGCACCTCTGCAGAGGGTATCAAGAATTGTGACTGTCACTCCCTGTTCCGGGAAGGGAACTGCGAACGCGGCAGGAAAGGAACTCCACGAAGTTCTAGTCAACCTGTGAAGACTGACGGGCATAGTTTTCAAAATAAAATAAACCTTTTGAAGAAATGTTTATGAAAACTTGCATTGGCCTATGATTTTCTGGTCTATGGCTGTAGTTAGTGCATGATACACCTATTTCCTAATATGAACTTGCTGAGTACGCTCGTACTCATTCTATCCCATTTGAACCCCCTTCTTAGATCAATGCACCGAAGGAGAAACTACCGTGGAACTCGAAGACAAAGGAGTCAACTGCAACAATGCAAGATGAAGAATCCAATCAAAGAAGTCATTGGAGTCAACTTCTGCATCAGCTATTATGGCAACCTAGACTAGTAATAGAAGGGAACCTTTCCCTAATCCTAGCACCTAAGTAGCTAGAGTTCTATAGCAAGCCAATTAGCTCTTAAACTTGAGTTAGCAATAAGATAGACTACGAGTCGTTCTTCTGGAGCTTTATTTGAAGTTTTTACCTCACTGTAAAGTAGGAGGCTGTGTGGATCTTATGTAAACAGTTCGTGTGTACTTCTATAGACATACCTTGGACTCGCATATGTTTCTGTTGTACCACTCTGAGAGATGTAATATGAGTGGAACGGTGTTTCACTTGTGTTATGTCAACGACTTTTGTACTACACCATGCAGTGGTATCTTTGGGTCACCACTTTGGTATCAGAGCAAATGCTTTGACCCTAGGATTAAAACCCTTTAAAGGAGACCTATAGGTTTGGTAGTGTCTATAGGAAGTGTCTTAGCTAAGCCAACTATGCTAAACCAATTATTATTTTGACTTGAGATGGGTATTCACTTGAGAATAATCCAGACACACTTGAGTCAATCTTTCTTATCTATTTTCTAAAGTAAAGTTAGTTAGTTATCTTGCTTCATTCCAAATATTTAGAACACCATTGAAGCTTAAGTTAATGGGTGGTAGTAGACCACAGTTGGTATACAATACATGGTAGTCCAAAGAGAGGATACAACCATAAGGAAGATATCCTATTGGAAGAAGTATACCAATACAAGTATGACTAAGTAAAAGTCAGTTAAAATGTTAAATGACTGATGTTAAGTAAGGAATATAAGATATATAAGGTAGTATATGTCTATGATGAGTCAATCATAGGAGGTAAGGAAGAGTGATAGGAGTTACATGAGTCTACTTTCAATAATAAACTAGGAACTCATATATGATTCACTTGGGAATCATGGTATGATGGAGTAGAACATCATAAGTACGATAACAAAAGGATGATAAGGAGTAGGATTTAGGGAATAGTTCGAAAGCTTAGACCTTAAAATCCTAACAACTATACCAAGTATGTTCGAACCATAGTCCTTAGTTTAAAGAAGTCTTATTTAGAGCATATCACATAGAGAAATCCGGGAGTTATAGGTGGTATATTCTAAACAATCATGTGTTTAGAGTAGACATGTTAGAACTAATTGTATTATAGGAAGTAGTCCTCAATAGCACATATATATGGTATACTATTTTGTTAGTACTTCCAAAGAAAACTAGGTTAACTTCAACTATCCCAGGCCATTTTGTTTCAAGTTTGTCTTATTGCAAATGTGCAATTAAGATAAATGTTGAGACAAATAGTAGAAATTCACGTATTGTGCTAAGTATCACAACCTAAACCTATCTTATGTGGTGTTATATACTACACATCTGATCCTGATGTTTAGGGATGTCTTACCCAATTATTATATTCAGGCATATAAGGATGTGTATTATAAGCACAAAGCTGGATCTTATTGGATTTTCTTGAATCTTCATTGATTGACTAGATCCATACATGAAGTTTGACTTTGATATGCAAATGCATGTTGCAATATCAAGCTCTTACTTGATGTTATAGGTCTAGAGGGTAAAGGTATATGTGTGAGGGAGTGACGAATTCTGAAGATTTGAAGACAAGATGAAGGTTCACTTGAAGAAGGAAGTAAAATTGTGGGAAGCAACCACAACAATCTGAAGGAAGGACCAATCAAAACTCACTTTTATCGTTAATCAAGGAGTACTTCAACATGGAAGTATCATGAAAGTAAGAAAAATAGTGAATATGGAGCAGAAGAAGTGGAGCCATATTCATTCTGGAAGAAGGGAATGCAAGTGAAGTCACTTACACTACTATTTTCATAGTATCAACAAGTGGTTAACTTGCAAAACAAACCCTGGAAGAAGGAAAATAGACAAGTAAAGTCGTAGCTGGTATAATAAGACCGCAGCTAATATAGAATAACCATGAAGAGAAAGAATGTAAAGTGAGGTATATTTTAACTAAAACTATAAAAGTAGCCACAGCTGGTAGGTAGATGTTGACTAGAACCATAACATAGCCACAACTGGTATCCAATAAGCCACATCTGGTACTAGGTAGTCTGCAGCTGGTACCAGATAGCCTACCGCCTGAACATTTCTTTACCCTAAAAGAAAGGGGGATTCCGCAGCTAGTATTTCACAGCTGGTATCTCGTGGTTGGTAAATATTTAGTCGGAGGATTCATAAGGGATATCCACAACTGTGTGGATCTACCGCAAAGAATTCTTCGTGAGACTTTAGAAAGGTACAAAATATAAACCAGACTTAAACCAACTACCTAACCTTGGAGTTTAATGATTAGAAGAAAGGAAGTTTGAAGATCATTAGTAAACTCCAAGGGGGAGAGGAAGGCTGAAGGAGAAGTATTAAGATATTATTGGTAGTGTGATAGATGGAGAAAAAGGTCTGAACTGAGAGGAAGCCCGATCTTATTTTTATAAGGTTGTTGGGAAGTACCCATATAATAGTACTCTCAGGAGGATGTCAGATCAGAAGCCGAGGTTCATATATCGAGGAAGTAAGGGTTAGACCTTAACTTGAGTGGATAATTGTAATTACTCGAAACCAAGAGAACTTAAGTAGGCCTTAGATAATGAAGTTGGAGGAAGAAGATATAAGAGGAAAATCAAAGCCTAAGAAAACAAAAGACCGAAGGGTTTGACCATACCAAAAACTAATGATTATTAGAAAGATTCCTTTCATGGAACCTAAAGAAACCAAAAGAAAGATAGCTAGTATAAACTAGAAGCCATGATTGGATGGATTAAATGAGTCTAATCCATTCATAGGACTAAACAACCAGGACCATGCCTATTGAAAATACCTTACGAAGTACCATTACTTTCATTATGGTAGTAAGGGACAACAATACCTTACTTTAAACCAATCCTTTAGAATTAAGGTTTGGACATCGCAGCTGGTACACCATAGTGCCATATTACACCGCAGCTGGTAGAACCAAGCTTTGAGTACCCAAATAGGAAGATGTCACCACAACCATTAGTAAAGTCCATAAACACATGTCCTAATCCAAGAATCTTTGGAGAGAAAGCCTATAAGCTTAGAGTGTTGGAAGAAATCATAGAATAAAATAAAGTATCAGTGCCAGACATCAGAAGACTTCCGGAAAGATCTGGACAAGGGAGATATTCAACTATATCTAGTGTGATCACCATGGAGATGAAGGATGGTGATCTGTTCAAGACATTCCAACATTCCGAAACATGAGAGCGTTCGAACTTCGGGACGAAGTTCAGTTTAAGGGGGAGAGGCTGTAATATCCCAGGTTTAGAGGCTACAAAATGAGAGAACACCAAAGTGTGCATTGCATTCATGCATACAAAATTCGGGGAATTTTCGCGCTTTCAAATAAAACTTACCACAGTAACTGAAGTTTCACTTGACTTGCTGGAACTGAAGTAGATCATCAAGTCAAGCGCTATAAACTTCTCTGTGATCTTTGCTAAAACCTTGTTTTGGGTAGAGATGATTTGATCTATGGATTAGATCAAATGGAATTAGTTTTACAACAACACATTCTTTAAGAATCAAACCCTAACTTATTAAACACTTAAAAGTTAGCAACTACCTTTGTGTGTAAATTAATTCACTTCTAAACTTATTACCAAATATGGTAAACCACAGGGTCTAAAGTGCATAAAAGCCACACATTCTTATTTAAAGCATAACTTATTAAGTATATGGAATATCATAAAACTAAATCCATTTACATTACAAATTATAGTTCAAACTATTTGAATAAAACTAACTATGGGTATTTTGAAACTCATATGATCATGCCTTGGTGAAATCAAACACCAACTATCCAAATTTGAGGAATAACCTTCAACCTTGATCTTTTGATCAATATTATAATATAAATCCAATCCAATATGATATAGTGACTCATCCACAATAATAAAACCATCCACAAGATATTTAGTAACAAATGCCACTTGGCTATCCAAAAATAAATCATATGAGAGGATAATGATCTTGCCACATAGGATGAAAATATCTACACGACTTGCTATCCAAGCTATGCCACCTCATGCTCAAAGGATTGCTATGGATGAGGGCATGACAACCAAGCACCTTACTCATCAAACCAACACAAGAGTCACCACCTATGTGTCATGATGCTAGAGCTTGCCTAAGCCTATAAATAGAGCCACACCCTTCATCCATTTGCTCATCAAGTACCATGATACATGGGAACAAACACATAGAGCCATTCCATGTGAATTAGCTAGGATCAAGATGAAGAAGCTAGGAGGTGGAGGCATACCACAAGATGAAGGTTTATCAGATTTCCTGAAGAACAAGCTACAGAATATTGCAAGGTAGAATCCCTAGGCAAACCATATATTTAGAGGATCATATCATCACATCCTAAGTAGGACCTTAGGCTATTACAAGACATTAAGAAGTGAGAGAGATTATAGATGCTAACCATAGCCATGTCTATCCTAGAGAATTTTAGAGTAGTATTACATCTTACTTGTTTAAACCAACCTTTAATCTTGTAGATGAGAGCCATGTTCCATTAGTGAAACATAACCAAAGCTTATGCTCATATTCTAATCCTAGTTGTGTATCACATTGGTGATCACTACTTAAACCCTAAACTACATTTGAATTCCAACCCATGGATTAACTTGGATTATAATTAGAACCCTGCCATACCTCATGTCTAGTTATACTTCAATTTAGTGAAGCTTATGCAAAACCCTAAACCTTTCAAGTAGAATTCACACCACATAGAATATTATGTCCTAACTTGTGTATCATGGATCCCAAGTATAAACCAATCCATATACACTTATAAACTAAATGCCATTTGGTGAGTAGAGTGAAACAAACATTCAATTCTATTTGGTTTTCCAAGTACTTGCTTTGGGAACCAAATGAAATAGTATTTTTATAAAATAGAATCACCACAAGGGCAATTGAATTAACTATGAGGATTATAGGATTCATCCTAAATAATTTAAGTCAAAGCTTGATTGATGATTATAGAGGTTATATCACCACTCTTCTTAAACTCTAAGAACCATCATTCACATAAAATCATGAACCAATCCCATTTCCTTTACCATTTGTTAAACCCTAGCCATAATTAATTTATATATGAACAATCAATATGGTTAAGCACTTGAAAAATATAAGATGTTCACCATTCACATGTTCTCAATTTCAGATCTTTTAAAACAGAATTGATTCCTAAATTTAAAGTGATTGAATTGAACCCTAAAATCCATATCTATTTGCACTTTTAACTTGTGCCTCATAAGAACTAAAATTAATCAATTATAAAATGATTGTTTAACAACAAAACAATACAGTGAGCATTGTTATCAAGTTATATTGATATTCAAATGTTTGAGAATCTGCAAAGCAACACAGAATTCAAATTTGAATTTAATAGAGAATACAAACCAGTAAATAAAAAAACAGGAATTTGAAAAGAGGAAAAGAGAGGGAAAAGGGCTTACCTTGCCAGGCCAAGCCGCACCAGAGCAGCCCAGGACCAGCCCATCATCATCACCGCGTCGACCAAGTCTCGGCCCAGCCCATGACACCGTACCCCTTCATCCAAAAATATCAGCGAGAGGGGGAGACTCGTCCTCATCCTCTTCCTCTCAGGCGCTCGACAGCACGACGCCCTCCTCGCTGTTGTCGATCTCTCCTTAAGCGGCCGTGTGACGAGGCTCGTTCTTGAAGCCTATAAATACCCCGAGACGAACCCTAGCTCTCAATTTCTTCTTTTCCCCTCCAATTTCTTCTCAGGCCGAAACCCTAGCTCACCGGCCATCTCTTCTCGCCGGTGATTGGAGCACTCCCGAGCCATGTCGTGGTCACCATCGTCTTCCCCGACCTCGACTTGTTCAGCCTACGCAAGGAATCGAGCCGCAGAGCCCTGGAGCATCTTCACCGAGCCATCTTCTCTGACGCCGGTCACCATCCACGCCGTCGATTCGGACCACCGCAAGCCTCACCGTCAAGCGATATGTGCTCCTGGTGAGATACTCGTTCCGCTGGTGCCCTCGGCCCATTCAGTTGTATCCCAGATCATCACCACACCGTAAGCCGTGAGCGCCGCCGCCTCACCTCGCCGACGGCCATGTTCCGATGACCTTTCGGTTGCGGCGCTAGTACCAATCACTTCGTTATTGCGTGCTGAGGAGATTGGTAGTCCCCAATCGACCGGGGAGGGCCAGAATCGGTGGCGCTGTCGTCGACTCCCGCCGGCAGTACTGCTCCCGCGCCATATTTCAATTTTGACCTGGTCCTATCCCACGTGGATGCCACGCTGGACCTGGTCCCACTCGTCAGTCACTAGAGTAACAGCAGACTGGGTAGCTTTAGTGTTTCCATTTAATTTCAAATTCCAGTTAATAGTTGAAACTTTGCAAAATCATATAAAATTCATTTCAACTCAGAAAAAGATAAATAACATATCAAAATGCTCACAAAAATAAACTCTATTCAAATAAAATATAAAACAAAAATGTGTGTCAAAATCAAAATTCATTTATTTTTAACCTTGTTAATTATGCCATTTCAATTATTTAAAATACAATTTGAATTCAATAATTAGTGAAGTTTCAAAAATAAATTTTAACTATTCAGTAACTAAGTAAAATGTTAAGATTAATTTTATTTATCATATTTGCATTAACTTAATTATTAGTGGTAATTCATAAACCCTAATTTGCAAATTACCATTTACCATTTTCTTTAAATAGTAACTAGGACAAATACCCGTGCGTTGCTACGGATCTAATTTTAAATTTTACTACTTACTACAAACCAGTACCAAAGAACCTTACTCATGTCAAGATGCATTCACTTCATCATGGAAATACTTGTTTAAGCTCGTGTTCCTCTGTGGGAGGCCATCCTACCATCCTCTCCATTCTCCCAATTGACCAGTTTCAGGCGCTGCTCTACGAAAGCTTCTGTTGTAACCCCCTTGAAACCAATCGTATATGTACATGTTTTTCCCTGCCATGCTAAATTTTACAAAAAAATATAACTAAACGATCAATCTATCTCATAAATGTCTCTAGCACATATTTTTTCTGGCCACATACAGCTCTCCCTTGGTAAGATATCCAATAGATTGCAAAGGGAAGAAAATATGAAGATTCCAACCATACTTGCAAAAGTTTAGCAGTCTTTTCTTGAAAATGATATAAAAGCGACAAGCAAATAACGAAGAACGATAAAGATAAACGCAGCGTAGACACAAGATTTA
This sequence comes from Lolium perenne, assembly GCF_019359855.2. Lineage (NCBI taxonomy): Eukaryota > Viridiplantae > Streptophyta > Magnoliopsida > Poales > Poaceae > Lolium > Lolium perenne. The sequence goes on from NC_067244.2 coordinate 51,429,200, forward strand.
ACGTGGAAAACCCCTTCCAACTCAGAAGGAGAAAAAATCACGGGCGCCAGCCAGCAAAATTTCACTATATCGGGAAGTGTTTACAAACGCCGTGGGTTATCTTATAATCTGATAAACCCTAGCCAGCGGCTTACAAGATGTATATATAGGCGGTGCGAACGATCCGTACCGTACCGCAGGGGGCTGCTGCCCCCCGCACCCCCCCTCGCAGGCGTCTCTGCAGGGCACGACGTATGAGCTAACTTCTGACTCCGCTACACTTCGGCCCTAGCCTCCGGCGATGGGGCTCGCTCCGCTCGTCAAAAATTATCCTCCTTTTAGTATATGAATTTGGATCACAATACAACATCAAAAAACGAACTGAATGACCTGTAGCAATCCTGCCAGATAGTAGCACCATCAAACTGATTTCAGGCTTGCTGCGTGAATACTCTCTTTCATGTCTCCGCTTTTTGAGGAAGCAACCGCATGCAACAACACTTCAGAAAGGAAGTGTTCATGCTCAATGATCAATCGCTCCATCCCAGATGCCATATTACCGATCATTACATTACACGCACGTTCCAGATGTGAACCAAATCATACGTATGTGGCAGTTGTTGGTTTTCCGGCCGGCACCATGTCTACCGCTGTTGTTGGTGCTGTCGGTTTGGCCTGCCTCACCGCGCAGTTTCAGGGCGTTCTCCACGATACCGTCCACCACAATCTCAGGTTTCATGTAGTTTCCGCAATCGCCGATCACCCCTCTCCTAAAGAAGGTGTTATCAGAGTCGTCCAGCGTGTGGCCCGCGTCCTACATGTTCCTCAGCTTCTGCAGGTTTTCACAGCTGAGCTGATCCTGTAAACCATTCTGAGCGGCCGCTACGCCGTGAATAGGCACTCAAGGAACTCTGCTAGCTTTCGGGAATAAGCTTACCCAGGTGATCAGCTGAGCACCACCACTGGCCATGGTCGAAATATTTGGATGACCGGTACCTACTCTTCTTCTCTTCCTGATGAGCTCTTTCGAGCAGCTTCCGGCATCTTGCCCAAAAAATCGACCATATTAAATCTACTTCGTGCAGTATTGTTCCCGCCGTCGTGTCGATCCCCTCCGCTGTCTAAGGCCCCATTATCCCTGACGCCCTCCTGCCAGTACATCGTGTGTGCGCTTGTCGTTCTCCTGCAGCGGTCGACGAGTTCGATGTTGTAGCTGTGGTCGATGCCATCGGCAAGGGAGGTAATCAGATGCGTTGATTTGGGCTCGAATTTGTTCGGTTTCTGCCCAATCCTCTGTTGACGAAATCGTTCTCGGCAGATCGGAGGTGCAAACCGGAACGCATCGGGGGCTGGAGTCTGCGGGGCATAGGATCGCGATCCTCCGCTGTCGTTGGAAAAATCGGTATCGAGCTTTGGTGTTGAACGAAATCCAGCGAATTTATGTCATGGAAGTAGACACGTAGGGATCAGGTCTGCAGCTTCAGCTGCCTTAATCGAGTGTTTTTTTATACAGGGGCAAAGCGGAGTCCAGGTCGATCATACAACGGCGTGGTCGGAGGCTCCGAGTAGAGTTCTTGTCAAAAGGGTAATCGTCAAAAGGAAATGAGAGGCTTTTCCTCACCCGGGACGGTACGTGGCAATTGTGTCTGGAATAAGGTGACGGGTACCGTGAGGGAGTCGTGCTCCTGGAAGAGTCCCTATGCAAGTAAAGCTCGGAACCGATGTAGAAAGGGCGGAAGACGTACAAGAGCTGGTCGCTCCCATCGCACATGGGATGCAATTGAAGAAAGCGCCTAGACGACGGACGAAAGCGTAAAGTAGCGGACCAAACCACGGAAACACTATTCCCTTTATTATTAGGTATAGATAACTCAAGAAAATATTAAAAGTCAATATTATTTTGGTAGCCCAACAATTGTTTACTTAAACATATTTGAGTAACAAGTTAATTATTTTAAAACCTAATAACAATTATTAAACCCTGATTCTTAATTAAACCAAAATAGGAGCTACCCTAATTATTAATTCTTGTGAAAAATAATAAAATAATAGAACCGTTATTAATTGTTCTTCAAAGTAATTAGTTACCACACCTATATTGCCAATCATCATTTTAGGAGTTGTACCATAACTTAGAAACCCTAGTTTCAATTTAAGTAAGACCTGGATTCCATTATTTCATGTGATCATTCCACCTTAGAAACAATGCTAAAACCCTAGTTGCTTATCACATGTGATCATGTGAATTTCAACTTTACATGTAGAACCTTGATAGGTAACCAATGAATGCATGTTCATGATCCACCAACATAAAACCAGTTCACATGAGCTTGTCATGTTAGGTCTTCATTTTTGAATAAACCTGGTATAATCCACTAGTGTCACCTAGGTATAAACCCTAACTTGTTAATTGGATTAGTACCATTGATCACCATACCATTAAGGTCAACCTCAATCATTAAACCTTAGTAGCTACTTTATAGAACCATCTGGATAACCATCCTTTGATATGATACCATAATCAACCATCATAATAAACCTGCTAATACTTGCTATATAGAAACCCATTCAACTTAAGAAACCAACTAGTTCCTAATAGTGAACTAAATGAATCCAATAGTAAACCCTAGAAGCCATAGCACCCATGTATAGTAGTTCATATTCTTATTTAACCTGTTCTTCAAAAGTTATTCTTTTGGAGTACAAGTGTCAATCAAACCTTAGAAGCCCAATACTTCTTTGAAATACTAAATATTTCTTAAACAACATGTTCTTCAAAAGTTATTCTTTTGAAGTATAGTAGAAGTAATCATCAACCATGTTCTGTAGAACTTAAAATTTACAACTGTTCCTTACATATTATTCCATCACTATTCTTTATGTGTATGATTGTATGATGTCTTATATCACTTGGTTATGATGCTAATATAACCAAACCCTAATAAGAACCTTGTTTGAGAACCATTCTAAAAGTGCAACAAACCCTAAAGAAATCTTTACAACTCATCCATCCTAAATCATCGAGGTTAGGTTACTCTCGGGACGATTGCATCTCATACTATGCATTATAGCATCTTTGCCAGTTCTTTAAACATTGTCCTTACCGGACGATGATGGTATTTCAGCATTTGGAGTTCTCACGTATCGAAGCTTTTGCCTGCATAATCTTGCAGTCAAGAAAGGCAAGTTCATCGCTTGCTCATGTCATTTGATTATTTGTATCAAACTATATGCAAAGTACTATACTTATCACTCATGCATTGAAAAGCAAAGTATTATTTTACAATTATGAATATGACTATGTGGTGGGCAATGGAACCATGGTATGTGTTGAAATGGTGGAGGTTCCATTGCATGGGTTATATCACCCTAGGATTAATTACCAATGCCGTCCAGTGATTCTAGCGCCGTACATATCGCGTTATCCATAAGATCTACAATGGCTCTGGGGAAGTCAGCTGTATCTTTTCCCTTCTGCACGCCAACGGATTGGTAGAGCCGGTGGGGTGTTGGAGGCACTGCCGCAATAGGTTGGAAAATCCTTTTAAATCCCCATCCATTAGTGATGATAAGCTCTACCATCTATGATGGATTGTCCGGAGTACACCGTGAGTAAAGCCGTATTATCGGGAGAAGTCTACTGGGGGTGTACGGTTGGACAAAAGGGTGGGTTTGCAGGGTCGCGGAGAAGGCAGTGATTGGCTTGGATCTTATACTGGGCCTCACACCAAAGGAAGTGTGGACGAGGACATACTCTCGGCCAGCAACATGGTTAAGATCTCTTGTGGGGTAAAGTAACGCACCTCTGCAGAGGGTATCAAGAATTGTGACTGTCACTCCCTGTTCCGGGAAGGGAATTGCGAATGCGGCAGGAAAGGAACTCCACGAAGTTCTAGTCAACCTGTGAAGACTGACGGACATAGTTTTCAGAATAAAATAAACCTTTTGAAGAAATGTTTATGAAAACTTGCATTGGCCTATGATTTTCTGGTCTATGGCTGTAGTTAGTGCATGATACACCTATTTCCTAATATGAACTTGCTGAGTACGCTCGTACTCATTCTATCCCATTTGAACCCCCTTCTTAGATCAATGCACCGAAGGAGAAACTACCGTGGAACTCGAAGACAAAGGAGTCAACTGCAACAATGCAAGATGAAGAATCCAATCAAAGAAGTCATTGGAGTCAACTTCTGCATCAGCTATTATGGCAACCTAGACTAGTAATAGAAGGGAACCTTTCCCTAATCCTAGCACCTAAGTAGCTAGAGTTCTATAGCAAGCCAATTAGCTCTTAAACTTGAGTTAGCAATAAGATAGACTACGAGTCGTTCTTCTGGAGCTTTATTTGAAGTTTTTACCTCACTGTAAAGTAGGAGGCTGTGTGGATCTTATGTAAACAGTTCGTGTGTACTTCTATAGACATACCTTGGACTCGCATATGTTTCTGTTGTACCACTCTGAGAGATGTAATATGAGTGGAACGGTGTTTCACTTGTGTTATGTCAACGACTTGTGTACTACACCATGCAGTGGTACGCTGGGTCACCACAAAAACTTCCTCCACACCAAACTCAAAACAAACTCATTAGAGGGTTAGTGCATAATCGAAAATTCACATATTCAGAGGTGACATAATCATTCTTAACACTTCTGGACATTGCACAAAGCTACTGAAAGTTAATGGAACAAACAAATCCATCCAACATAGCAAAACAGGCAATGCAAAATAAAAGGCAGAATTTGTCAAAACAGAACAGTCCGTAAAGACGAATTTTTCTGGGGCACTTAACTTGCTCAGATGAAAAAGCTCAAATTGAATGAAAGTTGAGTACATATCTGAGGATCACGCTCGTAAATTGGCAGATTTTGCTGAGTTACCTACAGACGGGGCTGCTCAATATCGTGACAGTAAGAAATCTGTTTCTGCGCAATAATCCAAATCTAGTATCAACCCTACTATCAAAGACTTTACTTGGCACAACAATGCAATAAAATAAAGATAAGGAGAGATTGGTACAGTAGTAACAACTTCCAAGACTCAAATATAAAACAAAAGTGCAGAAGTAAAATAATGGGTTGTCTCCCATAAGCGCTTTTCTTTAACGCCTTTCAGCTAGGCGCAGAAAGTGTGAATCAAGTATTATGAAGAGATGAAGCATCAACATCATAATTTGTTCTAATAATAGAATCATAAGGTAACTTCATTCTCTTTCTAGGGAAGTGTGCCATACCTTTCTTTAGAGGAAATTGATACTTAATATTCCCTTCCTTCATATCAATAATAGCACCAACAGTTCGAAGAAAAGGTCTTCCCAAAATAATGGGACAAGATGCATTGCATTCAATATCCAAGACAACAAAGTCAACGGGGACAAGGTTATTGTTAACCATAATGCGAACATTATCAATCCTCCCCAAAGGTTTCTTTATAGCATTATCAGCAAGATTAACATCCAAATAACAATTTTTCAATGGTGGCAAGTCAAGCATATCATAGATTTTCTTAGGCATAACAGAAATACTTGCACCAAGATCACATAAAGCATTACAATCAAAATCATTGACCTTCATCTTAATGATGGGCTCCCAACCATCTTCTAACTTCCTAGGAATAGAAGTCTCAAGTTTTAATTTCTCTTCTCTAACTTTTATGAGATCATTCGTAATATGTTTTGTAAAGGCCAAATTTATAGCACTAGCATTAGGACTTCTAGCAAGTTTTTGTAAGAACTTAATAACTTCAGAGATATGACAATCATCAAAATCTAAACCATTATGATCTACAGCAATGGGATCATTGTTCCCAATATTTTGAAAAATTTCAGCAGTTTTATCACAAGCAGTTTCAGCAGTTTTAGCAATTTCAGCAGTTTCAGGCAGTTTTGCACGCTTTGCACTAGGAGTAGAAACATTGCCAACACCAATTATTTTATCATTGATAGTAGGAGGTTTAGCAACATGTGAAGCATCAACATTAATACTGGTGGTAATAGTCCAAACTTTAGCTACATTGTTCTCTTTAGCTAGTTTTTCCTCTTTTTCCCACCTAGCATGCAATTCAGCCATCAATCTAATATTTTCATTAATTCGAACTTGGATGGCGTTTGCTGTAGCAAATGACTTAATATCTTTATCTTCTTTAGGCATAACTTTCAATTTTAAAAGATCAACATCAGAGGCAAGACTATCAACCTTAGAAGCAAAAACATCAATTTTATCAAGCTTTTCTTCAACAGATTTGTTAAAAGTAGTTTGTGTACTAATAAATTCTTTAAGCATGGATTCAAGACCAGGGGGTACACTCCTATTATTGTTGTAAGAATTCCCATAAGAATTACCATAACCATTACCATTATTAGAAGGATATGGCCTATAGTTGTTACCAGAATTATTCCTATAAGCATTGTTGTTGAAATTATTATTTTTAATGAAGTTCACATCAACATGCTCTTCTTGAGCAACCAATGAAGCTAAAGGAACATTATTAGGATCAACATTAGATCTACCATTCACAAGCATAGACATAATAGCATCAATCTTATCACTCAAGGAGGAGGTTTCTTCAACAGAATTTACATTCTTACCTTGTGGAGCTCTTTCCGTGTGCCATTTGGAGTAATTTATCATCATATCATCAAGAAGCTTTGTTGCCGCGCCTAAGGTGATGGACATAAAAGTACCTCCAGCAGCTGAATCCAATAGGTTCCTCGAAGAAAAATTCAATCCTGCATAGAAGGTTTGGATGATCATCCAAGTAGTTAGTCCATGGGTAGGACAATTCTTTACCAAAGATTTCATTCTTTCCCATGCTTGGGCAACATGCTCATTATCCAATTGATTAAAATTCATTATGCTACTTCTCAAAGATATAATTTTAGCAGGAGGATAATATCTACCAATAAAAGCATCCTTACATTTAGTCCATGAATCAATACTATTCTTAGGCAAAGATAGCAACCAATCTTTAGCTCTTCCTCTTAAGGAGAAAGGAAACAATTTTAATTTTATAATGTCACCATCTACATCCTTATACTTTTGCATTTCACAAAGTTCAACAAAATTATTAAGATGGGCAGCAGCATCATCAGAACTAACACCAGAAAATTGCTCTCTCATAACAAGATTTAGTAAAGCAGGTTTAATTTCAAAAAATTCTGCTGTAGTAGTAGGTGGAGCAATAGGTGTGCATAGGAAATCATTATTATTTGTGCTAGTGAAGTCACACAGCTTGGTATTCTCATGAGTACTCATTTTAACAGTAGTAAATAAAGCAAACTAAATAAAATAAATGCAAGTAAGTAATTTTTTGTGTTTTTAATATAGAGAATGCAAACAAGACAGTAAATAAAGTAAAGCTAGTAACTAATTTTTTTGTATTTTTTATATAGAGAACAAACAAAGCAGTAAATAATATAAAATAAAGCAAGACAAAAACAAAGTAAAGAGATTGGATGTGGGAGACTCCCCTTGCAGCGTGTCTTGATCTCCCTGGCCACGGCGCCAGAAATTTAGCTTGATACGCGTGAAGCACACGTCCGTTCGGAACCCCAAGTGGAAGGTGTGATGCGTACAGCAGCAAGTTTCCCTCAGTAAGAAACCAAGGTTATCGAACCACTAGGAGTCAAGGATCACGTGAAGGTTGTTGGTGACGGAGTGTAGTGCGGCGCAACACAAGGGATTCCGGCGCCAACGTGGAACCTACACAACACAATCAAAGTACTTTGCCCCAACGTAACAGTGAGGTTGTCAATCTCACCGGCTTGCTGTAAACAAAGGATTAAATGTATAGTGTGGAAGATGATGTTTGTTTGCGAAGAACAGTATAGAACAAGTATTGCAGTAGATTGTATTTCAGATGTAAAAGAATGGACCGGGGTCCACAGTTCACTAGTGGTGTCTCTCCGATAAGATAAATAGCATGTTGGGTGAACGAATTACAGTTGGGCAATTGACAAATAGAGAGGGCATAACAATGCACATACATATCACGATGACTACTATGAGATTTAATCAGGGCATTATGACAAAGTACATAGACCGCTATCCAGCATGCATCTATGCCTAAAAAGTCCACCTTCAGGTTAGCATCCGCACCCCTTCCAGTATTAAGTTGCAAACAACAGACAATTGCATTAAGTATGGTGCGTAATGTAATCAACACAAATATCCTTAGACAAAGCATTGATGTTTTATCCCTAGTGGCAACAGCACATCCACAACCTTAGAACTTTCATCCTTGTCCCAGATTCAATGGAGGCATGAACCCACTATCGAGCATAAATACTCCCTCTTGGAGTTACAAGTATCAACTTGGCCAGAGCCTCTACTAGCAACGGAGAGCATGCAAGAACATAAACAACACATATATGACAGATTGATAATCAACTTAACATAGTATTCCATATTCATCGGATCCCAACAAACACAACATGTAGCATTACAAATAGATGATCTTGATCATGATAGGCAGTGATACGTCTCCGACGTATCGATAATTTCTTATGTTCCATGCCACATTATTGATGTTATCTACATGTTTTATGCACACTTTATGTCATATTCGTGCATTTTCTGGAACTAACCTATTAACAAGATGCCGAAGTGCCAGTTCCTGTTTTCTGCTGTTTTTGGTTTCAGAAATCCTAGTAACGAAATATTCTCGGAATCGGACGAAATCAACGCCCAAGTTCCTATTTTCACCGGAAGCATCCAGAACACACGAGAACCGCCAGAGAAGGGGGACAGGGCCACCAGACCATACCCCGGCGCGGCCAGGGGGGGGGGCCGCGCCCCCCTATAGTGTGGGCCCCCCAGAAGCCCTCCTGCGCCGCCTCTTCGCCTATATAAAGCCCCTGACCTAAAAACCTCGACACGATTGGCGAAAACCACAGAAACCTTCCAGAGCCGCCGCCATCGCGACGCCAAGATCTGGGGGACAGGAGTCTCTGTTCCGGCACGCTGCCGGAACGGGGAAGTGCCCCCGGAAGGCTTCTCCATCGACACCGGAGCCATCTCCACCGCCGTCTTCACCGCCATCTTCACCGCCATCGCTGCCTCCATGATGAGGAGGGAGTAATCCACCCCCGAGGCTGAGGGCTTCGCTGTAGCTATGTGGTTCATCTCTCTCCCATGTACCTCAATACAATAATCTCATGAGCTGCTTTACATGATTGAGATTCATATGAGTTTGTATCACAATTTATCTATGTGCTACTCTAGCAATGTTATTAAAGTAGTCTTATTCCTCCTGCACGTGTGTAAAGGTGACAGTGTGTGCACCGTGTTAGTACTTGGTTTATGCTATGATCATGATCTCTTGTAGATTATGAAGTTAATTATTGCTATGATGGTATTGATGTGATCTATTCCTCCTACATATGCATGAAGGTGACAGTGTGCATGCTATGTTAGTACTTGGTTTAGTCTGTTGATCTATCTTACACTACAAGGTTACTAAAATATGAACAGTTATTGTGGAGCTTGTTAACTCCGGCATTGAGGGTTCGTGTAATCCTACGCAATGTGTTCATCATCCAACAAAAGTGTAGAGTATGCATTTATCTATTCTGTTATGTGATCAATGTTGAGAGTGTCCACTAGTGAAAGTGTAATCCCTAGGCCTTGTTCCTAAATACTGCTATCGCTGCTTGTTTACTGTTTTACTACGTTACTACTGCTGCAATACTACCACCATCAACTACACGCCAGCAAGCTATTTTCTGGCATCGTTGCTACTGCTCATATATATTCATACCACCTGTATTTCACTATCTCTTCGCCGAACTAGTGCACCTATTAGGTGTGTTGGGGACACAAGAGACTTCTTGCTTTGTGGTTGCAGGGTTGCATTAGAGGGATATCTTTGACCTCTTCCTCCCTGAGTTCGATAAACCTTGGGTGATCCACTTAAGGGAAAACTTGCTGCTGTTCTACAAACCTCTGCTCTTGGAGGCCCAACACTGTCTACAGGAAAGGAGGGGGAACGTAGACATCAAGCACTTTTCTGGCGCCGTTGCCGGGGAGGAAAGGTAAAAGGTACTCACACTCCGGACCTCGGCTACCAAGCTATTTTCCGCCATTGTAAGTACTCGAAGCTATTTCCTTTAGATCCTGCAATTGCAACTTTTTGTTTCTTGTTTACACTAGTTAGGCATAATGGAAAACAACAAAAAAATTGGTGAGCTTTTTAGTCTTTTTCCTGATTTAGAATTGTTTGATGCAAAAATTAAAAAACCGATGGAACCTTATTTGCATGCTAGTAGTGATGTTATTAGTATGAATGCAATTACTGCTAATGCTATGAAGAAGTCTAAGCTTGGGGAAGCTAGTTTTTGTGGTCTTTTTAGCTTCCCATCTTTAGGGGAGAAAATTTGTTCTGATAATGTTTTATCTTCCATATGTGATAACTCTAATGATGCTCCTGATATTTTGAATCCACCCGCTGAAAGTATTCCGTATAAAATACCTATGAAAATTATTGAACGTGTTATGGATAATCACTATAAAGGGGATGGAACTGTCCATCCTAGAGATCATTTACTGTTTTTGCATGAATTATGCGGGTTATTCAAGTGTGCAGGTATCTCTATGGATGAAGTGAAGAAGAAGCTATTCTCCGTTTCGCTGTCTGGTAAAGCGGCACATTGGTATAAATTGTTGGAGAATAGACATTCTCTTGGTTGGGAGGAAATTGCATCTCTCTTTTATTCTAAATTTTATCCTCCTCATGAAGTGCATATTGATAGGAATTATATTTATAACTTTTATCCTCGTGATGGAGAGAGTATTTCTCAAGCGTGGGGGAGATTGAAGTCACTAATGCTCAAATGTCCCATTCATGAGCTCCCCCGTAATGTTATTGTTAATAATTTTTATGCGAGGCTTTCAGGACAACACAAGGACTATCTGGACGCATGTTCGGAAGGATCTTTCACAAGCAAAGAGGTTGAAGCTAGGTGGGATCTTTTTGATCGGATTGAGGACAACGCTGAAGGATGGGAGAACGACAAAGGTAAAGAGTCAGGTATAAATTATGATTATGAATGCATTGAAGCTTTTATGGATACCGATAAATTTCGAAATATGAGTGCTACTTATGGTCTTGACTCTCAAGTTGCTGCAAATCTTTATAAAGCCTTTGCTTCTCATTTTGAATTGCCTAAAAATAATTTTGATAAGTATCATGAACCTTTTAAAGAGGCTTGCATGAAGAATGAAATTGTTGTTAATTATTGCAATAAGCATGCTCAAACTCCTAAGAATGCTATTTCCTATAAGCATGTTAATTTTTGTGGAATGCATAGACCTTGTGGAATTAATCAAGTCGAAGATGAATATTGCATCCATCATATTAATGAAAAAACTAGAAAGTGGCTTAGGGCTCTAGATGATCTTGGTAAAAAAGTTTGTGCCCTCTATCCTTTTATTTGTGAAGTTTGCCATGAAGTGGGTCATTTTAATTTTCAATGCTCCTCCAATGATAATTTGAACCCAATGAGTGCTGCAAATTTGTATTGTGATGATGAAATTACTCCTAATCAGCATGATGAACTTACTTTATTTTTGGGGTGTGAAGAACTGTCGAGAAAAATCTCTTTGTTACATATGAGTGATCTTGATATTGATGATGTCCTGCATGGGTGTTTTTCTTATTGCATTGATAATAGCCATACAAATACTTACATACAAAATATTTTAGAAGATGACACCTTGCCAAAATATGATAGGACCGCCGTGTGTTTTGAACTAATTAATGAAAAGGAGGGATCCTCCCAAGTTTCTTCTATTGTTTCTAAAAGTAAATCAGGTTATGCGGACAAGCCACCCTTCAAGCCTCTTCCTCCTAAAGAAGGAAATGAGGAGAAGGAAGAGAAGAAGAAGAAGAAGGGAACGAAGAAGAAGAAGAAGAAGGAGAATAAAAAGAAAGAGGTAACGGCGTATCCCCGCGTGAATGAGATAACGCTAGGTAACCGTAAGTATGTTGCTCCTAATGATTATTGTGATAATGAATCTGAATACGATGATCTTCCTATGCCCTTTACATACATTAGCAATCATGATTTGAATGAACACACTACTTTTGATATTGCAAATCTCTGGGAAACTAATTCTGAAAATGATGATAATAATTGCCATAGTGTCAGTGCTATCCATGCTTCCTCCCATAATAATATAGAAAGCTGTAAGCTTGGGGAAGAGGTGTTTGAAAATCCTTTTGCTACTGATCATTATGTGTTTGATACATCTCCTTCTAATAACAATGATGGTATGGTTATAGATAAACCGACTGTGAAAGATAACTATTCTATTTCTTATGATGACACTGTGCCTCCGATCTTTGATGATTATTATAAAGAATGCTATGATATAGGTTATAACTACCCTTATGAAACTTGTCATAGTCATGATTGGATTACCAAAAACAATTCTTTTAATATGCAACTTGTTTACCATGTTCAAATTCTTGATAATAATCTTGCTCCAATTACTAATAATGAGAATAACTCTTCTTATGCCAAAATTAATGATACTTCTATGCATATGAACCATGATAAGAATGTTTTAAGTGATGGGTATATTGTGGATTTCATCAATGATGCTACTGAAAGTTATTATGAGAGAGGGAAATATGGTTATATGCATCTTAATAATATTAAGTTTCCCCTCTTTATGTTGAGAATCTTGAAGTTACTCGTGTTTTATCCTCTTATGCTTGTCACTTTGTTCTTCATGAATTCATTTGTGTACAAGATTCCTCTTCATAGGAAGCATGTTAGACTTAAATTTGTTTTGAATTTGCCTCTTGAAGCTCTCTTTTGCTTCAAATACTATTTCCCGCGAATGGATTATTAAAACTGCTGAGCCCATCTTAATGGCTATAAAGAAAAGAACTTCTTGGGAGATAACCCATGTGTTATTTTGCTACAGTACTTTGTTTTATATTTGTGTCTTGGAAGTTGTTTACTACTGTAGCAACCTCTCCTTATCTTAGTTTTGTGTTTTGTTGTGCCAAGTTAAGCCGTTGATAGAAAAGTAAGTACTAGATTTGGATTACTGCACAGTTCCAGATTTCTTTGCTGTCACGAATCTGGGTCCACCTCCCTGTAGGTAGCTCAGAAAATTATGCCAATTTACGTGTGTGATCCTCAGATATGTACGCAACTTTCATTCAATTTGAGCATTTTCATCTGAGCAAGTCTGGTGCCATTTTAAAATTCGTCAATACGAACTGTTCTGTTTTGACAGATTCTGCCTTTTATTTCGCATTGCCTCTTTCGCTATGTTGGATGAATTTCTTTGATCCATTAATGTCCAGTAGCATTATGCAATGTCCAGAAGTGTTAAGAATGATTGTGTCACCTCTGAATATGTCAATTTATATTATGCACTAACCCTCTAATGAGTTGTTTCGAGTTTGGTGTGGAGGAAGTTTTCAAGGGTCAAGAGAGGAGTATGATGCAACATGATCAAGGAGAGTGAAAGCTCTAAGCTTGGGGATGCACCCGGTGGTTCACCCCTGCATATATCAAGAAGACTCAAGTGTCTAAGCTTGGGGATGCCCAAGGCATCCCCTTCTTCATCGACAACATTATCAGGTTCCTCCCCTGAAACTATATTTTTATTCCATCACATCTTATGTGCTTTTTCTTGGAGCGTCGGTTTGTTTTTGTTTTTGTTTTTGTTTTGTTTGAATAAAATGGATCCTAGCATTCACTCTATGGGAGAGAGACACGCTCCGCTGTAGCATATGGACAAGTATGTCCTTGGTTTCTATTCATAGTATTCATGGCGAAGTTTCTCCTTCGTTAAATTGTTATATGGTTGGAATTGGAAAATGATACATGTAGTAATTGCTATAAATGTTTTGGGTAATGTGATACTTGGCAATTGTTGTGCTCATGATTAAGCTCTTGCATCATATGCTTTGCACCCATTAATGAATAAATACATAGAGCATGCTAAAATTTGGTTTGCATATTTGGCTTCTCTAAGGTCTAGATAATTTCTAGTATTGAGTTTGAACAACAAGGAAGACGGTGTAGAGTCTTATAATGTTTTCAATATGTCTTTTATGTGAGTTTTGCTGCACCGGTTCATCCTTGTGTTTGTTTCAAATAAGCCTTGCTAGCCTAAACCTTGTATCGAGAGGGAATACTTCTCATGCATCCAAAATACTTGAGCCAACCACTATGCCATTTGTGTCCACCATACCTACCTATACTACATGGTATTTTCCGCCATTCCAAAGTAAATTGCTTGAGTGCTACCTTTGAAATTCCATCATTCACCTATGCAATATATAGCTCATGGGACAAATAGCTTAAAAACTATTGTGGTATTGAATATGTCATTATGCACTTTATCTCTTATTAAGTTGCTTGTTGTGCGATAACCATGTTTACTGGGGACGCCATCAACTATTCATTGTTGAATTTCATGTGAGTTGCTATGCATGTTCGTCTTGTCTGAAGTAAGAGAGATCTACCACCATATGGTTAAGCATGCATATGTTAGAGAAGAACATTGGGCCGCTAACCGAAGCCATGTTCCATGGTGGAAGTTTCAGTTTTGGACAACAATCCTCAAATCTCAAATGAGAAAATTATTAATTGTTGTTATATGCTTATGCATAAAAGAGGAGTCCATTATCTGTTGTCTATGTTGTCCCGGTATGGATGTCTAAGTTGAAGAATAATCAATAGCAAGAAATCCAATGCGAGCTTTCTCCTTAGACCTTTGTACAGGAGGCATAGAGGTACCCCTTTGTGACACTTGGTAAAAATAATGCATTGTGATGATCCGGTAGTCCAAGCTAATTAGGACAAGGTGCGGGCACTATTAGTACGCTATGCATGAGGCTTGCAACTTATAAGATATAATTTACATGATGCATATGCTTTATTACTACCGTTGACAAAATTGTTTCATGTTTTCAAAATCAAAGCTCTAGCACAAATATAGCAATCGATGCTTTTCCTCTATGGAGGACCATTCTTTTACTTTCAATGTTGAGTCAGTTCACCTATCTCTCTCCACCTCAAGAAGCAAACACTTGTGTGAACTGTGCATTGATTCCTACATACTTGCTTATTGCACTTATTATATTACTCTATGTTGACAATATCCATGAGATATACATGTTACAAGTTGAAAGCAACCGCTGAAACTTAATCTTCTTTTGTGTTGCTTCAATATCTCTACTTTGAATTATTGCTTTATGAGTTAACTCTTATGCAAGACTTATTGATGCTTGTCTTGAAGTGCTATTCATGAAAAGTCTTTGCTATATGATTCACTTGTTTACTCATGTCATATATATTGTTTTGATCGCTGCATTCACTACATATGCTTTACAAATAGTATGATCAAGATTATGATGGCATGTCACTCCCGAGAAATTATACGTATTTATCGTTTTACCTGCTCGGGACGAGCAGAACTAAGCTTGGGGATGCTGATACGTCTCCGACGTATCGATAATTTCTTATGTTCCATGCCACATTATTGATGTTATCTACATGTTTTATGCACACTTTATGTCATATTCGTGCATTTTCTGGAACTAACCTATTAACAAGATGCCGAAGTGCCGTTCTGTTTTCTGCTGTTTTTGGTTTCAGAAATCCTAGTAACGAAATATTCTCGGAATCGGACGAAATCAACGCCCAAGTTCCTATTTTCACCGGAAGCATCCAGAACACACGAGAACCGCCAGAGAAGGGGGACAGGGCCACCAGACCATACCCCGGCGCGGCCAGGGGGGGGCCGCGCCCCCCTATAGTGTGGGCCCCCCAGAAGCCCTCCTGCGCCGCCTCTTCGCCTATATAAAGCCCCTGACCTAAAAACCTCGACACGATTGGCGAAAACCACAGAAACCTTCCAGAGCCGCCGCCATCGCGACGCCAAGATCTGGGGGACAGGAGTCTCTGTTCCGGCACGCTGCCGGAACGGGGAAGTGCCCCCGGAAGGCTTCTCCATCGACACCGGAGCCATCTCCACCGCCGTCTTCACCGCCATCTTCACCGCCATCGCTGCCTCCATGATGAGGAGGGAGTAATCCACCCCCGAGGCTGAGGGCTTCGCTGTAGCTATGTGGTTCATCTCTCTCCCATGTACCTCAATACAATAATCTCATGAGCTGCTTTACATGATTGAGATTCATATGAGTTTGTATCACAATTTATCTATGTGCTACTCTAGCAATGTTATTAAAGTAGTCTTATTCCTCCTGCACGTGTGTAAAGGTGACAGTGTGTGCACCGTGTTAGTACTTGGTTTATGCTATGATCATGATCTCTTGTAGATTATGAAGTTAATTATTGCTATGATGGTATTGATGTGATCTATTCCTCCTACATATGCATGAAGGTGACAGTGTGCATGCTATGTTAGTACTTGGTTTAGTCTGTTGATCTATCTTACACTACAAGGTTACTAAAATATGAACAGTTATTGTGGAGCTTGTTAACTCCGGCATTGAGGGTTCGTGTAATCCTACGCAATGTGTTCATCATCCAACAAAAGTGTAGAGTATGCATTTATCTATTCTGTTATGTGATCAATGTTGAGAGTGTCCACTAGTGAAAGTGTAATCCCTAGGCCTTATTCCTAAATACTGCTATCGCTGCTTGTTTACTGTTTTACTACGTTACTACTGCTGCAATACTACCACCATCAACTACACGCCAGCAAGCTATTTTCTGGCATCGTTGCTACTGCTCATATATATTCATACCACCTGTATTTCACTATCTCTTCGCCGAACTAGTGCACCTATTAGGTGTGTTGGGGACACAAGAGACTTCTTGCTTTGTGGTTGCAGGGTTGCATTAGAGGGATATCTTTGACCTCTTCCTCCCTGAGTTCGATAAACCTTGGGTGATCCACTTAAGGGAAAACTTGCTGCTGTTCTACAAACCTCTGCTCTTGGAGGCCCAACACTGTCTACAGGAAAGGAGGGGGAACGTAGACATCAGGCAGCTCACAAGATCTAACATGATAGCACAATGAGGAGAAGACAACCATCTAGCTACTGCTATGGACCCATAGTCCAAGGGTGAACTACTCACACATCAATCCGGAGGCGATCATGGTGATGAAGAGTCCTCCGGGAGATGATTCCCCTCTCCAGCAGGGTGCCGGAGGCGATCTCCTGAATCCCCCGAGATGGGATTGGCGGCGGCGGCGTCTCTGGAAGTATTTCCGTATCGTGGCTCTCGGTACAGGGGTTTTCGCGACGAAGGCTATAAGTAGGCGGAAGGGCAGGGTTGGAGGGCTGACGAGGGGCCCACACCATAGGGCGGCGCGGGCCCCCCTTTGGTCGCGGGGCCCTATGGTGGCGGCGCCTCGTCGCCCCACTTCGTATCCCCTTCGGTCTTCTGGAAGCTCCGTGGAAAAATAAGACCCTGGGCGTTGATTTTGTCCAATTCCGAGAATATTTCCTTTGTAGGATTTCTGAAACCAAAAACAGCAAAAAACAGCAACTGGCTCTTCGGCATCTCGTCAATAGGTTAGTGCCGGAAAATGCATAATAATGACATAAAGTGTGTATAAAACATGTGAGTATCATCATAAAAGTAGCATGGAACATAAGAAATTATAGATACGTTTGAGACGTATCAGCCGCCCTCCGTCCCCTCTGCTCCACCGTCGACAGCTTGTGTCGCAGGCAGTCTTGCTGCCACTGATTATCGGTCCAGCCTTCTGGCTTCTTCGCAGTCGTCGCCTTCCGCAGCTTCGTGCAGCGCGCCTTCGGCCCTTTCGTCTCATTGCCCGGCGGCTTGGTGGCCACTTTCTTGGCCATTTTTTTGGGGCATGTCGGCGGCGCCATGGATGAGAGAGGGTAGCGGCGGTGGGAGGGACCGAGTAGCTGTAATATCCCAGGATTTGGGGTTACAAAAAAAAGAGGAAACAGATGTGTGCATTGCATTCATGCGTAGAAAATCTGGGGAATTTTCGCGCTTTAAAGTAAAACGATCCACGATGGCGAAGTTTCACTTGACCTTGGTGGAATTGAAGTAGCTCATCAAGTCCAGTGCTATAAACCTCAATGTGACTTTGCTAAAATCTTATTTTGGGTAGAGATGATTTGATCTAAGGGGTTAGATCAAATAGAATTAAAACCAACACAAGAATATATTAATCAAGGATCAATTACTTGATCTTTTAAAAGATCATAAAATGGCATTCCTTGCCATAACATATGAACATCCATTTAATTTTAAATCAAGTAACAATAAATGGAGAAACCATTCTTCACTTATCTTTTCCATGTCTTAAACCAATCTATGTTCCTGCCATGAACCTCATGGTATTCATTCCACTTAATTCTTGGAGACGTGACAAGGAGATCAACTCTAGAAGTATGTATTCTTCTCTATTCCAATTTATTAAACATCAAACCTAGAGAAGTGAGAGTTCTATATTGTTTATTAGAGAATCAATGATAAACCTTGAGCTGAACCTTGGATATACATCCATGTATTCAAATCATCATCCTTAAGAGGAACCTAGGATATTATTCAAGACATTCCTAGAAAGATAAACCATCTATGATCATTAGAGATATTGATGATCACATCATTCTCTATATATGGAGCCTAACCTTAGGTTAGTACTAAAGTCCTTCCCAAATGAGAGACCATTCATACTAATCCTAGCTTTACCTAATTAAGAATCAAGGACAACCTTGAACTAGAGGATCAGAAGATAAACCATTTCATCTTGGAGTGGTGAAATAGCCAAATACCAAATGGAATAATACCATATCCATGAGTTGATGAAATAAGGAAGAGACTAATCCAACTAAGCTAGACAAGTGGAGTCTTAGCCTAGATACCAAATGAAATATTAGGAGTACACCATAAACCCTGGAATAAACCATTCCTATATAAGAGAGCTCAAGCTATGGTGTTACATTCAAGTTAGAGGAGGCAACACTTAAATTTGAGAGAGAAAACTATTCATAGAACCTGATGATTAAATCATCATTCCTTAAGAGGAACTCTAAGTGGATATCTCAGGCATTCTCCTGGGATATAAACTAAAGATGCAACCATAGTAAGTCCATCCAAGAAAGTATAATAGAAGAACTATACCCTAGATGATCAAGACAATATTTGATCTTAGAAGAGAGAAACCTAGTTCATGAGAGATACTTTAGGAAGCCAAACCTTTTATCAT
This sequence comes from Lolium perenne, assembly GCF_019359855.2. Taxonomy (NCBI): domain Eukaryota; kingdom Viridiplantae; phylum Streptophyta; class Magnoliopsida; order Poales; family Poaceae; genus Lolium; species Lolium perenne. The sequence goes on from NC_067244.2 coordinate 51,448,364, forward strand.
TACAAATTGGGTAATGATCATATACTCTAAGAATTGAGAGTAGAAGCCATTGAGAATAAATTGATCATGTCTAATGCATGATCATGCTTTGGAGAAATAGAAGCATAAGTCATAAGTTAAACCCTATATCATAAGCAGAATCTTACCACATCCATATTCCACTTATTCCACAATTAAAGAACCTAAGAAAACCTTAGAGTCAGACTCTATACTTTATATGGTGAGAAACCATTCATCCATATAACCAAAGTTAACTATAAAAAGAACCATAACCACTTTAGTTACCTTAATGATAAATTAAGGATAATAATAGAAGCCTATTGGTAGAAGATAAAACCAATTCTTAGATCCTTAGTAACTAAATGAGCACATGAAATATTAATCACATGACCATTTTATCATGCATTGGGGAGAGTAAACCTAGCCAATGCAATATGGTGTCATCCCATATCTACAACCTAGAATTATATCTCAAACCCTAGTTTGTGTATCACTTGGGTAATCACAAATAAAACCTAAATCATAATTAAGCTCCAACCCATATGTCATTAGGTAAATAGCATTTGAAACCTAGATTTGCACATTAATTAAATCTTATGCTTCAATTCTTGAACATAAGAAAAACCTTGTGCTACATTATATAACTAAAACCATATGTGTAGTGATCAACCATTTATCTTTGTAACCAAGATAAACCATGATGGAAACAATACCTACTTAGATACTTTCAATTATAATGATGGTATTAACCTTAATAAGGGGGGTTATGATAGAAACTATAAAACCCTAATACATTGGAGCTCACATAAAATCATATGCAAGGGACCAAATTCTCAAATGAGAGATCAAGTCCTAATGATAACCTCTAAAATATTTAGAGTATAAATTATTAACTCTAATGATTAAAAACAAATTTGACTCTATAAGAAAAAGGAAATCCAAATAAATATTTAAAACCATACATAAATGAAAATTGTAATAAAGCTCACATATATTAAAGGATTATTCAAAAACAACTCAGTAATGCAGTGATCCTTTTCTTAGTCATAATGAAATTCAAATTGTAAAAAATACCTCCAGGGTATAAAATGATTTAAATTTGAATTAAAAAAACAGAATGCAAAATAGAAAAGGAAAACAGAAAATAAAAATAGAAAGGAAAAGAGAGGAGAGGCTTACCAGACTACCTGGCCGCCGCAGCCCATCACCACAGCCCTGCAACAGCCCAAGTCGCAGCCCACGAGCTAGCCCAACCGACCCACTTACCGTTTCACGTTAAAACGAGTGAGGGGACGAACTCGTCTTCTTCCTCTCGCCATCGATCGACAGCACGACGTCTCCACGTCGCCGGTCACCTTCCTCTGACCGTCGCGGACGCCAAAGACCCACTGGAACGCGTACAAGTAGTCGACGAGTCCGAGCTTATCCGGAGACGATGTGATTCGTGCTAGAAAACCCTAGCTGACATCATCGGAATATCCTGACCGGACGCCACCGTCGTGTCGATGTTGCCTACCTTCCCAGAAGCTCCGCCGAGACACCCTAATATCTCTATGGTTACTCTCTAGCTCTCCCTAGCTCCCAGTTCTTCGTTTTCTTCTTCGACATGCCACCGGCCAATTCCTAGTAGCCATTGATTCCGACCACCCCAGAGCCCATGGAGCGGACGAGGTGAAGCGCCAGACGCCGTAGTTCATCCTATCGGAAGGAATTGAGAAGAGGAGCTCTCAATCGAGCGAATCGACTCGTTCCCTTTCGCGGTGGCTCACCGGAATCGGTGACCGTCTCGTTGACTCTGAGAACCCCGCGCTTCACCAAGCATATCCACGTGTTCTTGGTGAGCTAGCGCTTCTCCTGAGCATAATCTTGCATCCGCGCACCTTTTGTAGCCTTCGATTGAGTTCTCGCCAGAGTGCACCGCCGCAGACAAGCACACCGGAGTAACTCCGGTGACCAATAGGTGGTGGTGACGATACCGTATTGCTCAGGGTGAAGAGAGGATTCGAACGCACTAATTTTTGTAGTCCCTAGTGGTCTCTACCGTCACTGCCGTCGCTCACCGGAGCATCGTCGGCGTCCTCTCCGGTGAGGTGATGTGGCAGTGGGGCCCTTAGCGATTTTGACCCAGTCAACCGCCAACGTGGCAGTTGATGTGGCCAAGGCCCACCTGTCTGTGTATGTGAGTAGCACAGGACCGGATGTGTTTAGTAATTTCGTTTAATTTTAAATTCCAGAAATTATCTGAAACTTTGCCAAATTATAGAAAATTCATTTTTAACTCAGAAAAATATAAATAAGATATCAAAATTCTTAGAAAAGTAAACTCTATCCAATAAAAATATAATATGAAATTTTTATTTTTAATAAAAATTTAATTGTTTAAACTTAATAATTAAGTCTTTTCTTTTAATTCTAAATTCAACTAAAGTTCAAAAATTAAGAAAATTTTCTAAAAAAAATAAAACCAGTAAGCAAATAAAGAAAACATGAAAACTAATTTTCTTTATTTGTTATCCTATTAAATCCTTATTCGAGGGACTTAAACCCTAATTAACAATTATCTTAATTATTAATTCTTTCAAAATAATAAAATGCCATAGTCCAATATTATTTTCAATTCAAAGTTACTAACAACTTCAACTCCATAATCAAATGATTACCTTAAGAGTTGCATCACAATTAGGAAACCCTAGTTCCATATTGAATAAAGATCACAACCTCATAATTTTATGTGAAACCTTAAAACCCTAATTTAATTATGAACCAAACCCTAGCTCCATTAATTCATGTGAACCCTAAATTGTTTCTAAACCTAAACCCTAGGTTAAACATGTGATCATGATATTTTATCTTCATTCATAAGTTCATAATGAGCAACTTAATGCTTATTCATAATCACATAGAATATAGGAACCCTATCACTAATAATTTAGCATCCTATGTATGCATAACCATCAAACCAAGATGATCAAATAGGATCAACCAAGTCTAAACCCTAGTTCCTATCATCCAAGTTATTATCCTTAACAATCCATATTTAGTATCACACCATTGTGATAAACCCTAATAGCAACCATGACAATATTGTGCATCATATTTCATACACACTAAACCCTACTAGTGTTAAATACTTATGAACCATCCTATTTAGGAATCCATTATTCCTTACCTAGTGGATCCAATAGCAAACCCTAGACAACCTCAGCCCTAATTGTAATACTTCTTATTCCTTAAGAAGTATATTCTTCAAAAGTTATTCTTTTGAAGAAAATAAAGAGTAGTCATCAACCTTGCCTAATAGGACCTATAAACCCTAGCTATCTATTACCAGTAAGATATACCACCATGATAGCAACCATTAATTGCTTAAGATACTTATGCTTCATTAAAACCATACAAGCCCTAGTTATTGATGAATCCAACCTTGTTAGGATCCATCTAATACTTACCCCAGAAGCTAACTTGGAACCATAGTAAACCATAGAAACCCACAAACCTAATTATCATACTTGTTCTTTATTAAAGAACATGTTCTTCAAAAGTTATTCTTTTGAAGTATATGATAAATAATCATTAACCATATCATATAGTACCTAAACCAACAATTGTTCTTTACATATTAACATTATGTCAACTAGTTTTTCTTGTGTGCTACATTGATTACTATTCCTTAATATACCACTTGTTTATGATTCTAAGGCAACAAAACCCTAATAAGAACCTTGTTTGTGGAATCACTCTAAAAGTGCAACACACCCTAAACCAATCATACCAACTCACTAATCCTAAATCGTCGGGGTTAGGTCACGCTTAGAACGATTGCATCTCATACTTATGCATTATTGCATCCTTGCCAATCTTTTAAACATCGTCCTTACCGGACGATGATGCTATTTCAGAATTTGGAGTTATTGCGTATCGAAGACCTTGCCTGCATAATCTTGCAGTCAAAAAAGGCAAGTTCATCGCTTGCTCATGTCATTTGAGTGTTTTTACCAAATTACTTACAAAGTACTATACTTATCATTCTTGCATGAAAAGCAAAATTACTATTTTCATAACTATGAATATGACTATGTGGTGGGCAATGGAACCATGGTATGTGTTGATATGGTTGAGGTTCCACTGCAATGGGTTTATATCCATCTAGGATTAAACAACACACCTCTGCAGAGTGTAATGAATCGTGACCTGTCACTCCCTGTTCCGGGATATGGAACTGCGAACGCTGCCGGAAAGGAACTCCATGAAGTTCTAGTAAACCGATGAAGGCTGACGGACATAGTTCTTCTGAATAAAAGCAACCCTTTGAAGAAATGGTTATGAAAACCTGCATTGGTATTAGACTTTCTGGTCTAATGTTGTAGCTAGTGCATTAAACATCTCTTTCCTATAATAAACTTGTTGAGTACGCTCGTACTCATCCCACCCTTAAATCCCCTGCTTAGATATGGAGGCATCGAAGGAGGATCTACCGTGCAACTCGAAGACCGAGGAGTCTACAACTACTTCAAGAGGACAGGACCCTGTCAGAAGAGTCAAACACCACATCTACCATGGAGAAAACCTAGATTAAGGAGTAGAAGGGAACTAGCTCCCTAAACCTAGCTCCTATTTAGCTAGAATCTAGTCATAGCCTCTATAGCTAGTCAAATACTCTATAAATAGAGCCCGTGATAAGATTAGACCACGAGTCTCCTTGCCTCACTTTTTGTTGTGTCCGGTGCGTCCGGAGCATCCCCTGTGGAGCGGGGACGGGCTTAGGACGTCGGACACTGTATCAGATCGCGCCGGATAGAAGGAAAATTTCGTACGCGGGGCTAGGAATGGAATTTTATCCGGCGCACCTCAAATCCCTTTGGGGTTGGGGGACACGGCTGCAACGGAGTAGACACGATCCGACGGTCGCTAGGGATGAACCACTTGGGACCGCCGGTGAGCCATCTCTCCATCTCCAGAAGAATAGAAAGTCGGAGACCACACCTGTTATGACCGGCCTCGCATATTCCAGGAGGGGGCCCAACCATGGGCCCAATTAGGGGCTTAGCCCATTTAGTTTAGTTATTTTCAGCTCATAAATACTAGATGTAATCGTACGTGAAGAGATAGGCAATAATCAGAATAATTATTGCCGACTCCCAAAGGAGTCGGTCTTCTCCAAACCCTAGCCGCCGCGCCGCCTTGGCCGCCGCCACGGCTCCCTGCCGCCGCCGACCTCTCCTCCGACCACGACAACCTCCCTCCTTCCCCTACAATCTACGTCCTAGACACGGCAGGACCCGAGCTCCTACCAACTTGGTATCAGATAGCTCTTGTTCGATCATGTCGTCGCCACCGCCAGCGTCTACTTCGCCGGCTGGCTCGCTGCCCGCTTCCACGACCGCCACCACCTCCGTCGCCGCCATCACGTCGCCGTCCGCCCCGCCATCGACCCCCGCCGTCTACACTCCCGAGCAGATGAGCGGGGTCATCAACGACCTCGTCACCGCTGTCCAGGGGATCCGGCTGTACCTGATCAGTTCCCAGGGGCCGCCAGCGCCGATGCAGCCGCCCGCCGCCACCACCGCGGCGTCCGCACCCTGGCTGCCCGCGCTCCCCGGCGCGACGATGCTGCCGCCCCCGCCACCGGCCCTGCCCTGGCCGGCGTGGCCGCCGCCCATAACCACCGGGCCGGCCCCCACCTCCGCGAGCGGCGTCCCTATCCAGCAGGTGCGCTTCCCCCCGTCGCCATCACCGCTGCCGGCGTGGATCAACGCGTCGTCGTCGCCCGCGCCGGTCTACTCTGTGGCCGGGGATCCGCCGAGGCCCACACTCCCGGACGCTGCAGCCGCAGGACACGTGGAATCCTCCGCCGGCCGCGTCGCGCCATACGCCCAGGGCGTCGCTGCACCAACACCGCCCCGCTTCGCCAAGCTCGACTTCGCCACCTTCGACGGCTCGGAGGACCCCCTCAACTGGCTCAACCAGTGCGAGCAGTTCTTCCGGGGACAGCGCACCCTCGCCTCCGACCGCACTTGGCTGGCCTCGTACCACCTCCGGGGCGCCGCACAAACGTGGTACTATTCCCTCGAGCAGGACGAGGGCGGCATGCCCCCATGGGACCGCTTCCGGGAGCTCTGTCTTCTCCGCTTTGGGCCGCCAATTCGCGGGAGCCGGTTGGCGGAGCTTGGGCGACTGCCCTTCACGACCACGGTCCAGGACTTCGCGGAGCGCTTCCAGGCTCTCGCTTGCCACGCCCCGGGCGTGACGGGCCAGCAACGCGCGGAGCTCTTCATCGGTGGACTGCCGGACCATATCCGGGTGGATGTGGAGCTTCAGGCTCCCCAGGACCTCCAGACGGCGATGCACTACGCCCGCGCCTACGAGCGTCGCGCCCAGGCAATGCCGCCTGGCCCGCCGAGCCGCGGAGGCCGCCCGGCCGCTCGACCACCGCCACCGGCCGCACGGCCAGACCGGCCGAATCCGACCGCGCCACCGGCCCCTGCCCCGGCCGCGACACGGACGTTCAGGAGGCTCACCCCGGCTGAGCAGCTCGAGCGCCGCCGCCTCGGCCTGTGCTTCAACTGCGACGAGCCCTATGCACCCGGCCACATCTGCCCCCGCCTCTTCTACTTGGAGACGGTCGACGACTTCGAGGCAGACACACTCGCCGAGCCACCGGCGCCGCCCGAGCCTGCCACCACGACCGCGCCTGCCACCGCCTTCGTGGTCTCGCTCCACGCCCTGGCGGGTATCCGCCACGAGCGCACTATGCTCCTGCCGGTGACAATCCGCGGCGAGAACCTGGTGGCTCTCTTGGATACGGGCTCCACGCATAACTTCCTGCCGGCGACTACCATGCGCCGCTTAGCCCTCCAGCCATCGGGCGGTGCTCATCTCCGCGTCACAGTGGCCAATGGTGACCGCCTGCAGTGCCATGGCCTGGCGCAGCACGTTCCTCTCACCATCGGCGACGAGCACTTCACCATCACATGCGCCGGCATCGACTTGGGCTGCTTCGACTTCATCCTCGGCGTCGACTTCCTCCGGACCCTCGGCCCCATCCTATGGGACTTCGACACCCTCACGATGACCTTCTGGCGCCAGGGCCGCCGCGTCCAGTGGGAGGGTATTGGGGGCACCGCTCCGGCCCCGCAGCTTCAGCTCGCCACGACCGACTCCGAGGCTGAGCATCCCCTCCTGACACACCTCCTGCAGCAGCATGGCGATCTCTTCGACGAGCCGCAGGGGCTACCGCCGGTCCGAGTGTACGATCATCGTATCCACCTCCTCCCGGACACGGCGCCGGTCGCGGTGCGCCCCTATCGCTACCCTCAGCTGCAGAAGGATGAGTTGGAGCGGCAGTGCGCACTCATGCTAGCCGCCGGTATCATTCGGATCTCCACGTCACCATTCTCGGCGCCGGTCCTTCTCGTCCGCAAGTCGGACGGTACGTGGCGCTCGCATCGACTACCGCGCCCTCAACGCGCTGACGCTGAAGGATAAGTTCCCAATTCCGGTGGTGGACGAGCTCTTCGACGAGCTCCACGGGGCGCGCTTCTTCACCAAGCTCGACTTGCGGTCAGGCTACCATCAAGTGCGCATGCACCCGGAGGATATCGCCAAGACGGCGTTCCGGACTCACCACGGCCACTTCGAGTTCTTGGTGATGCCTTTCGGCCTCACCAACGCCCCCGCGACGTTCCAGGCTCTCATGAACGATGTCCTTCGCCCCTACTTACGCCGGTTTGTGCTTGTTTTTTTTGATGACATCCTCATCTACAGCACCTCTTGGGCGGAGCACCTGCAGCATATCGCCATCGTCTTCAACGAGCTTCGAGCGCACCATCTTCACCTTAAGCGCTCGAAGTGCTCGTTCGGGACGTCATCGGTCGCCTACCTCGGTCACGTCATCTCCGCCGAGGGGGTGGCCATGGATGCGGACAAGGTGGCCGCCGTCGCGGCCTGGCCGGTACCGCACTCGCCGCGCGCCTTGCGCGGCTTTGCAGGCCTCGCCGGCTACTACCGGAAGTTTATCCGGGACTACGGCCTCATCGCGGCACCGCTCACGCGCCTGCTGCGTCGTGACGGCTTCGCTTGGGACGACGAGGCTACTGCGGCATTCGAGGCCCTGAAGGGGGCCCTCACGACGGGCCCCGTTCTACAGATGCCGGACTTCACCCGCCCCTTCGTCCTGGACTGCGACGCCTCCGGGGTGGGGTTCGGCGCTGTGCTACACCAGGGCGATGGGCCCCTCGCCTATTTCAGCCGCCCCTTCGCCGCGCGCCATCTCAAGCTCGCTGCTTACGAGCAGGAGCTCATCGGTTTGGTACAGGCTGTGCGCCACTGGCGTCCATATCTTTGGGGGCGGTCGTTCCGGATTCGCACGGATCATTACAGCCTCAAGTTCCTATTGGACCAGCGGCTATCGACGGTGCCGCAACATCAGTGGATCAGCAAGCTCTTCGGCTTCGACTTCACCGTCGAGTACAGGCCTGGCCGCCTCAACACGGTGGCGGATGCCCTGTCCCGGCGCGACGCGGACCAGGATGAGGGGGACGGCGTTCCCGAAGGGGCGGTGATGTGCCTCCGCTCGGGACCCTCCTTCGCCCTCTTCGACGCCATTCGCCAGGCAACTGAGGTGGCGGCCGACGCCCAGCTCCTGCGGCAGCAGTTGGAGACGGGCGAGTTGGCCGCGCCATGGCGCGTGGCAGACGGCCTGCTTGTGCATGGGCGCCGCATATTCGTGCCAGACCACGATGACCTCCGCCATCAGGTGCTGTTGATGGCCCATTCTGCAGGCCACGAGGGCATTCAGAAGACCCTCCATCGTCTCCGCGCCGACTTTTATATCCCCGGTGATCGTACCTTGGTCCGGGATTGGGTGCGTTCTTGTGTGACGTGTCAGCGCAACAAGACTGAGACCCTGCGGCCGGCTGGGATGTTGCAGCCACTGGAGGTGCCTTCCCAGGTTTGGTCCGATATTTCCATGGACTTCATTGAGGGTCTTCCCAAGGTGGGCGGCAAGTCGGTGATTCTCACGGTGGTTGACCGCTTCTCCAAGTATGCCCACTTCATTGCGCTTGGCCACCCTTACACTGCGGCGTCCGTGGCTCGTGCCTTCTTCGACGGCATCGTCCGCCTCCACGGATTTCCAGCGTCGATTGTCAGTGATCGTGACCCGGTATTCACAGGGCATGTGTGGCGCGACCTCTTTCGGTTGGCAGGGGTGAAACTTCGGTTTAGCACCGCCTTCCACCCTCAGACAGACGGCCAGTCAGAGGTGGTCAACAAGGTCATCGCCATGTACCTGCGCTGCGTCACCGGGGACCGTCCGCGCGCGTGGGTGGACTGGCTGTCACAGGCGAATCTTGCTACAACACCTCCTACCACTCAGCCCTGCGCGCCACGCCATTCGAGGTGGTCTACGGCCGTCCAGCGCCGCCCATTCTACCGGTGGATTTGGCGACCGCCCGGACGGAGATAGCGGGCGAGCTCATCCGCACCCGCGATGAGGTTTTGGCCGAGGTGCGGCAACGCCTCGTGCAGGCCCAGCAGTTGGCCAAGCACTACTACGATGGACATCATCGCGAGGTGGAGTATGCGGTCGGTGATTGGGTGTGGCTGCGTCTCCTGCATCGTTCCACACAGTCCCTGGACCCGCGCGCGAAGCGCAAGCTGGGCCCCCGCTACGCTGGGCCCTTCGTCATCTTGGAGCGCGTGGGGACGCTCGCGTATCGTCTTCAGCTTCCGGCCGGGTCCCGCATCCACGATGTCTTCCATGTGGGACTGTTGAAGCCTTACCGCGGAGATCCTCCTGCTGCGACACCAGCACTTCCTCCTGCTGCGGATGGCCGTCTTCTTCCGAGTCCTGCAAAGGTGTTGCGGGCTCAGCTACGTCGCGATGTTTGGTACTTGCTGGTTCAGTGGGAGGGACTGCCCGAGGAGGAGGCCACGTGGGAGCAGCGCGATGACTTCTCCCTCCACTATCCAGACTACCAGCTCGAGGACGAGCTGTTTGCGCAGGCGGGGAGAGATGTTATGACCGGCCTCACATATTCCAGGAGGGGGCCCAACCATGGGCCCAATTAGGGGCTTAGCCCATTTAGTTTAGTTATTTTCAGCTCATAAATACTAGATGTAATCGTACGTGAAGAGATAGGCAATAATCAGAATAATTATTGCCGACTCCCAAAGGAGTCGGTCTTCTCCAAACCCTAGCCGCCGCGCCGCCTTGGCCGCCGCCACGGCTCCCTGCCGCCGCCGACCTCTCCTCCGACCACGACAACCTCCCTCCTTCCCCTACAATCTACGTCCTAGACACGGCAGGACCCGAGCTCCTACCAACACCGCTGCAGCACTGCCTCCCCAATGGCGTCAAGCCGGGAGGAAGAAGAAGCGCACGTGACGCAAGGCGCAAGCGCAATAATCGGCCGCCCTTCGACCAGTAGAGTCACCAACGGAGAAGAGGAGACCGCCCATTGACCACTGATGCTAGCCAGAATCAGCAGGCGGCGTAGCTTCAATAAGGAAGCCGTCCATTGATCGCCAATCAACAAGGAACATAGCAGGCGGCGTAGCTTCCACTTTTCCATCGATGAGAGTGAACCGCAGGAACCCAATCTGGAAGATCTGAAGCTCCACCCAATCTCATCTTCGTCCCCATCTCCACGACGGCAACGACTATAACCAAGAGGGAGCAAAAGATCCTCCAAACCAGGGACTGAAGCGAGCTTATTTATGGAGCTTGTTATATTGTGATCCAAATTCATATACTAAAGGGAGGCTAACTTCTGACGAGCGGAGCGAGACCCGTCGCCGGAGGCCCCTCGCGGTACGGTACGGATCGTTGGCACCGCCTATATATACATCTTGTAAGCCGCCGGCTAGGGTTTATCAGATTATAAGATAACCCACGGCGTTTGTAAACACTCCCCGATATAGTGTAGTTTTGTTGGCTGGCGCCCGTGGTTTTTTCCCCTTCTGAGTTGGAAGGGGTTTTTCACGTTAAATCTTGTGTCTCCGCTGCGTTTACCTTTATCGTTCTTCGTTATTTGCTTGTAGCTTTTATAACAGAGCTTGGCCTCAATCTCCCACATAGGTCCGCCCACCTTGAGCGCCCAAAGAGTGGAAGAGGAAGCCACCTTAAATCCCTGACCGCCAGCGACGAAGCATGGCTCCGAAACAGCATAGCAGTCGCCACCAAACAAACTAAACATAATATTCTACATGGACACATCCTCCTTCCTCTCCCACTCTAGCCGGCGGAGAGAGGAAGGAAGGCTGCCGGAAATAACGACACTCGAACGATGATGATGGGAAAGTTCCACAGAGGAGACGAATGGGAAGAGGGAAGAGAGCACTCTACCGACTGCAAGCTCCGTAATAAAACTTATGAAAAGATATAAAGTGATCTCAAGTTCTCAACCCTTTATGTATTTAAGTTTGAGGAGAGGGGAACGCACTCAAGTATGCCTCTAAAAATTATTAATGATGGGTCACTTAGAGCATCTCCCCCGGCGCTCACCAAATAGTCGCCGGTAGAGGCACTGGCACCTCCGTATGGGGGACGTCGGCACTGCATCCTCTATTTGGGGGAGCTGTTCCCACACCGACGCCCCCCAATCGGCGGCTCCGATAGATGTTTTAAATTAAAATCACAAATAAAAGCATAGAAAATCGAATAAAGAGAAGAAACATTTCATTCCACAAACTAATACATAATTGGGAACGTGGTTTACATGAAGATATAATTTGGAACATGGTTTTCCATAAAGTAATACATAGTTTGAACCATAGTTGACACAAATATAAAACATTGCAAAATAACTAAACCTAACTAGGCCGATCATCGCAGGTTTCGTGTGTTCGCTGCCAAGAAAGAACACTCGTAGTCACACCCAGTCACCCAAACTGGAAAATCCAGCTGGTGACGGTGCCTTTGTTGTTTCTTTCGAACATGCGTGCCTATTTTCGCTGCGAAGAAACAACACTCAGTCGTCATCCTCCTCGGCGTTGTCGCTGTGGTAGTGGCGGCGGCAGCGCGTCTCGTCGAACACCTTGACGCTCATGTTCCAACTCGCCAAGGTAGGAGAACATGAGCACGAAGCCGGCTTCGAGGTGGTGGTGGCGCGCAAACTTCTCCCAGCCGATGTGGAGGCACATCTTTTCGCGCGCGTCGTAGATCATGTCCACGATCCACCGGCAGCAGTCGCATGCAATCTCCCGCAGATGCAGCAAGCCCGACAGGTTGCCGGCGACGAAGTCAGCGAACGTGTCCGGCAGCCTCTGGATGTCGTGTGCATCACCCTTGAGGACGATGACGAACTCGAACACCACTCGCTGCTCCTCCTCCTGCAGATCCGACGATGAAGACGACGGCATCGCAGGCGATGGCGAGCGTGCAGCTCTACCGCGGCCACGACCACGATCACGACCGCGACCTCGGCCTCGACCAGACATGGCGTCGTCTTTTCAGATGGTGGTGGCTAGGGTTGGGGAGAGAGGCGCTAGGGTTTGTGTGTGAGAGGGACGATGAGATGCGGCCCTTTTTCTTGGCCAAGGGGAGGCGGGGGAGCGGTGGCACTCATTAACGGCGGCATGCAGAGTAAGGTGCGACGGGACGGTTCGCTGCACGTCTGCGGAAACTGCACCGCCGCTGCGCCCCAATAACTTCCGTCGTGAGACAGGCGACGGTTAGACCGTTGGCGTCAACTTTTGGGATGTGTGGTTGACAGGCGAATCCCACGCCTCAGCCCAAAATTTTCAGCCTCGCGAGGCGCCTGCTCGCCCGATTTGCACCCCTGGCCAAGGCGCCGGCACAGAGTTGCTGGCGCTTCTATTGAGCTAGAAAAATTGTCAACGCCGTTTGGAGCGCGCCGATGTGAGCTTATTTTCGCTTCCGGCATCCAAATCCCTATCGGAGCCTCTATGGAGGCGCCGGTGGTGAAGATGCTCTTAAATTTGCTACTCTACATGAAAGAGCCAGGAGAAAATAGCTTACAAAAAGTCTCCATGCACTCTGGATTCTAAGAGCATCCCCACTCGTCTCCCCGAAGAGGCCCCCGAGCGCCGTTTTTCTCATCCGGACGGCGAAATTCGGCCCAGTCGCGCCCCTGATTCCTCGTTTTTCCCCGGATTTGGGCCTAAATCCATCTGGCGAGCCCACGCCATCCCCGGTCCCCCGAGGCGCGCTCGGGGACTCCGGACGAAGCGAAAGCGCGCGAAACGCCGAGAATTCTCTCCCGCGCTTTCGCTTCGGCTTCGCCGCAGAGATGGACCTGGCCAGTCAGCGGCACACGCATCGTCTTCCACGCGCAGTAAAGGCTGCCGCCGGTCAGCTCGCCGCGGACGCGTAGCATCCACGCGGCATTTAATCGCCGACTCCAGCCCCGCCTACATAACTCCCCGCGACGCGTAGCACCGCCGAAACCCCAGCCAGAGACGAACCCTATCCGCCAGTGCTCCCTCGACGAGATCCATGACGTTCAACGAGGAAGACGGCGTGGCTAACAACGGCTTCCCCCGCCAGTCTCTGCACGCGTGGGAGGGGCACCTCCTCCACCAGGCGGGGTACCCCTGCCCGCCGGACACGAGGCCTCCCGGCGGCGGGTGGCGGCTAAGTGCGGAGCGGCAGGCTCGGCTCCTCGAGCAGGCCGCTCGCTACCGCCGGCCTGCGACTCCTCCATCTGGTGCCCCCGTCCCCGTCATCGACCTCGAGGAGTCCGACGACGAGTGGTACAAGTCGTGTCGTCCCCGCCGCGCAACGGTGGCCGGTGGGGAGACCCCGGCTAGGGCACCAGCAGCCAGGCGGCGGCGGCGCCGCCGCGTTTCGACGACGACGGCTCCGACGATGATGGCGGCGACGGTGACGGCGACTACACGGTGTTCTACCGCCATTTCGGCATGTAGAGCGCCGTGATTTAATATTTAAAGTTGTATTCCCCGGACGAATTCAAAATATATTAGAATTCGGCCTCTATGTATGAACTTCGCCCTCTATATAGTAAAGGGTGTGGCTGGATATCAGTCGACTGAGAACTTTGTAAGTCTCAGTCGACGCGAGCCGCCCATTGATCGGTCGGTCAGCGAGCTTGCTGAACCAAACCATCCAAACATTTCTTTTTGAGCAAAGGCACGACCCGTTCACCTAGTGATCCAGATATGCACGTACAGCTAACTGCACGCATTCCTTCTGTTTCTTACGCGTTAGACATGCTTCTAGTAGTTGGGAGCTGGGCCAAATTTGGTCTAGAAAAAGACAATGTAAGTTCTTTAGAAAAAAATTCAAGTCGTTGCCATGAATAGTACACAGTACAGAAAAGGTAAAGTTCCAGTTGCACATTTCTTAAGAAAAAATGCAATTTATATAGAAGAAGATTAGAGTTCCACATTTCTTGTACAAAAGTGCAACCCCTAACCAAATACCGGTTGCGAGTTGCACATTTCTTCAGAAAAAATGCAACTCATATCGAAATCGTTAGAGTTGCACATTTATTGTAAAAAGTGCAACTCATACCCAATACCGGTTGCATGTTGCACATTTCTTGAGAAAATTTGCAACTCATATAAAATATTGATTGCTAGTTACACATTGCTGGAGAAAAGTGTAACTCGTAAAAAAAACTTCTAGTTGCACATTTCTTTAGAAAAGTGTAACTCGTATCAATAAACGATTACTAGACGAACATTTCTTGAGAAAAAGCGCAACTCAAAATGGAAAACCAAAATGGAGTTGCATATTTCTTGAAAAAAACGCAACTCATATCAAAAAGTTACACTCTTGGACAAAAGTGCAACTCGTATAAAAAACTTCTAGTTACACAATTATTTAAAAAAGTGTAACTCGTATCAATAACTAGTTGCTAGTTGCATATTTCTCAAGAAAAAGTGCAACTCATATTGAAACCGAATAGAGTTTCATGTTTCTTCTGAAAAAGTGTAACTCATATCGAATATAGCTTGCTAGTTGCATATTTCTCGAAAAAAGTGCAACTGGTGTCTTATTTTTTGCTAGTTGCACATTTTTTCTCTATCAGAAAAAACGGTTTTTGATTAAAAAAATTGAAAAAATAAAAAACCTGGCTCGTGGTGTGACAAGATAAAAATTAGAAAGGAAATAGTTGTACTTTGGTTGACAAAAAGTGCAATATATTCAAATGGAAAAAAATATAAAAATACAAATAATGAGGAAGTTGCACATCTCTTTAAATGTGCAGCCACAGGAATGAAAGAAAAAATTATACAAATAATGAGAAAGAAGGGAGAAGAAAGGAATCTGCACAAATGCCCTCTTACCTGCTCTTTGTACTAAATAGAAGGACATTACAAAGAAATCGTAGTTACTCTACGACCTGAGAGTTGTCACAGTGGTTGTGGTGTCGCGCTGCTTTTCAAGAAGACGTGAGTTCGAGTCCGCGCGCCGCTCGTGAAATAATTTTTCTGTCTTTCAACGAAATTTGCACGAATCTCGAAGAATAATCCAATGGCTCTTAAGGTCGACTGAGACATGACATAAGGAAATCTCAGTCGCCTGCAAAACCGTATAGTAAATATCATTAAATTCAGTCTAAATTCAAACGTTTTTAGTCATATTTCGCCAATCTTTCGTTTTTCGAAATTAGATCGGCATCTTCGCCTGAAATCGCGGCTGGGAAACTGGTTCTCCTCACACCAATTTTACATCCAATCCGGACAAAATTTATCCCGGATTTCGGTGTGGGGAGGCCAAACGAGTGGAGATGCCTTGCCGGCAATCAGCTAGCCTGGTTGAAGATTTTGGTGATATTCCACATGCATCTCTACTGGTACAATAATTTTTTTTTAGAAAACAGCTACTGCTAAAAAATTACTGTCAAATGGCATGTTTTGGCTGGCCAACATGATTCGAACAAAGCGGTGGCATACGAGCCAATCCCCCCAAAGGCCCAAACAACATCATTCACAACACGAGAGGGCGCTGATTCCTTCGTGCTCACCACAACAATGGCGGCGGCGCTCATGGACGGCGAGCTCGGGAACATCTTGAAGGTCTCGGCTGCGGTTTGGGCGGCCATGTGGTACGCCCGCATGGCCGCCAGACGGATTAGCCCAGGCGCGGGCCGCCTCGCCGCGCTTCTGCCCGCCGTCGGGCTCTTCTACGGAATCCCCTTCGCCTTCAGCACCACCACGTTCCGCGGCAGCTCCGGCTTCTTCCTCAGCTGGCTAGGCACCTTCAAGCTCTTCCTCCTCGCCATCGGACGGGGCCCTCTGGACCCGTCCCTTTCCCTCCTCCAGTTTGTCTGCTCTGCCTCCCTGCCGGTCAAGCTTCGGCAGTCCACCGGCGGCGGCAAATCAAAGAAGCAAGATCCCGCTTCGGCCCCCGCCAGAAAGATCCTCGTGGCCGGCGCCGTCATCCCCTTCATCATCTACGCGTACCAGTTCAAGGAGACGATGAGCCGGTGGCAGCTCCTCCTCCTGTACACCGTGCACATCTACCTCTCCCTGGAGCTCCTCCTGGCGTCGGTCCACGCCGTGATCCACGGCGTGCTGGGGATGGAGATGGAGCCGCAGGTGGACCGGCCGTACCTGGCGTCGTCGCTGCGGGACTTCTGGGGCAGGCGGTGGAACCTCATGGTGCCCGCCATCCTCCGCCCGTCGGTGTACGGCCCGGTGCGCGCGCGCTTCGGCGACGCGGCCGGCGTCCTGGCGTCGTTCCTCGTCTCCGGGCTCATGCACGAGCTGATGTTCTACTACATCATGTGGCAGCAGCCCAGCGGCGACGTGACCGCGTTCTTCGTGCTCCACGGAGTGTGCACCGGGGCGGAGGCATGGTGGGGGCGGCACGCCGGGTGGTGGCGCCCGCCGCGGGTGCTGGCGGTGCCGCTCACGCTGGCGTTCGTGGGCGGGACGGGGCTGTGGCTCTTCTTCCCGGCCATGATTAGGGGCGGCCTGGACGCGCTTGTGCTACAGGAGTGCCAGGGCATGGTGGTGCTCATGGAGCAGGCCGGCCGGTGGCTCGCCGCCGGCCCCGTTCTTTCGAGCCGCTGACCAACGCGTGCCGTCACGAATGTGCGCCGAAAAATAATATTTTTTTCTGTGGTCGGATCTGGCCTTGAAAGATGTGCTGGTGCTGTACGCATCTCATTGAATATTCATCCGTACTAAAATACCGTTGTTCAGATCTTTGGTGGCTGCTGCTGCCATGATACGGAGTATATTTGTTGATATGGATAGTCTGGATTTCCTTTTAAAACAAATTAATGATAACGATACAGATACTGTAATATTTTCTGCTTCTGAGCCGTGTCCAGGTTGCTCCAGCGTGTGCTGAGGGCATCTCCAGCGGCGCGACGCATTTCGGACGCCCAAAAGTGGTCGCGAGCGTCCGTTTACGTCGCCCCGCAGATATATTTTGTCCGCTCGTCCGTTTGCGTCTGGGTGTGCTCCCACCGGGGCGGTCCATTTTTTTGAATTGCAACATAGTACAAACATTGAAAGTTGTACATAAAAATGCATAAAAACAATACAAAGTAGATCTATAGGTCTAGACTACTTGCTTCCTGACGGGCCGGCACCGTCGTTGCGTTGCTCCGTCGCCTGCTTCTCCGCCGCCTCCCGCGCGGCCGCCGCGTCCTCTTGTAGGCACTGCTCCAACCTCGCGTTGGCGGCCTCGTCCTTGAGCGTCTCGAAAGACTCGACGAGGGCCCGCTGCTCCGCCGCCTTCTCCTCCGGCGTCGGCGCATCAGGGTCATCGGATGACCAAGAAATCTCCGAGTCAGAGTCCTCGGCTGCCGGCGGCGGCCGCCCGGCTGCGTTCCGGCTCGGCGTCAACGGCCGCATGGGCCGCCCGCGCCTCCTGCGCTTCCTTCTCCGCTTCGACGGGTCGCGGCGTCCCTGACCGGGTGGAGGAGGTCGGTGCTATCGTCGGAGTCGAACCCGTCGTCGGAGCTCGAGGCCGGGGGAGGTGGAGTGGGAGGTGAAGGTGGAGGTGGAGGCGCGGCAGCCTGGCCGCGTCCGGCGCTGCTCATGGTGGATCTGCTTGAGAGGAAGCGGCGCTACGACAGCGGCGGCTAGGGTTTGTGGGGAGGAGATGAGATGCTCGCGCCCCTGTATATATAGCGCGGAGGCAGGGCGACGGCCGCGCCACGCGTGGCATCGCCATTTACTACGTGCGCTGAGGTAGGCGACGGCCGCGCGCCACGCGAGGCATCGCCATTAACGCGGCCGTAGACTGCCGAAGCGACGCCTCGGTGCCAGTACTGGCGGAGAAGACGCATCGACGCTGCGCACGCTCGCGGAAGCCGAGTGAAAGTGCATGGAGCCCCCATGTGTGGTTTTGGTAATTAATGACAATCCCTATGGACTAATGTTTGCATTGAGCTATATTTGTAGGTGTTGTCCATAGGCAATGCTTGAACCATATGTAGGCTTCAAGATTGCAATAAGAAGCAAATGAAGAAGATCAAGTGTCAAGTATGTCTTGAAGATGAAGATGAAGTGAGCTCTCAAGGTTAACTTCAAGACATCAACGAAATGAAGGCAAGTTCAAGATGAGCCAACTCGAAGAGATCATAAGCTTGAAGCTTGCCATGAAGAAATGAAGTGGAAGTTCAAGATGAGCCATCTCGAAGAGATCCTCTGTTTGACTCTTGCCATCCATATGGTGTTCATGGATATGTGAAGTTGCGCCGAAGAAGAAGCTCTCCCATGGTGGATTATGGGGGAGCAATCCACAAGACTTCGTCAAGCAAGCACAATCAAGAAAGGCGTTCCATCTTGTTGCGGTCAAGACCGTCATCATCAAGCTCAAGTGGAATGCGCAAGGTTAAGGTTTGCTCTTGATAGGGTTTCTTTCTCACCGGTCTCATGGTGTAGTTGGAGACCGGTTTATAGTTTAGTTGACGTACTATCAAGAGGGCTCTTGAGTGAGTAACTCAATCGTATCCTTCAGAGAACTCAAACCTTTGCATCCTTGCATCAAATTTCTTGGTTGTTATTTGGATCTTATCCATATGGTGTTTTAGAGCTTGTGCTTATTCTCATGACAAGCTCTAGTTCATCGAAACCGGATTCCGCATGAATCAATTGTTGCGTTTTCGATATTGGAGTTTTTCTCGGTTTCTCGTATTGAGAGTTTTCACTCTAAAATACATAGAAAAACCTACCCCACTTGTTCTTAAGCTTTTCACTCTTTGTGGGGTAGTTATTTTCATCTTCTTTACAACAAAATTGGTTTCACCTAAATCCGAGTTTCCTAACTCAAGTTGTTGCATTTTCGAGGTTGGAGGTTTTACCGGCATGTATTTTTTAGATAGGTCAAACCTTTCATCATTTATTTCTATCCTACCTTACTGGACTATGATGGTTCCCTGCATGATCTTGTAGAGCTTGTTACTAGCTTCGAAACAAGCCCAAGATCATCAAAATCGGAGTCCGGATGCAAAAGTTATTCAAGTTTCCGTGAAGCAGTTTTTTGGCCGGAAGTTGGCCGGAAGTTCCGGTCGCCGGAACTTCCGCCCTAGTTCCGGCGAACTTCCGGAAATGACGATTCTGCACGCAAAAGTATACTGTAAGCTTTCCGGGGACGCCCTACTTCATCCGGAAGTTGGCCGGTACTTCCGGGGGGCGGAAGTTCCGCCCCAAATGACCGGAAGTTCCGGTTTTGACGAGTTTTGTGCATAACGGGCAGATTTCTCTTGCCCTATTTAAGGGGGTCTTCTTCCCCAAAGTTTCCCATCCGTTTGAGCTCGTTTTTGCCCCCATTGTTGACCTTCTTTGAGCTTTCTATCTCCCTCTCCCTCCCATGAATCTTGCATCTATTTGAGAGAAAGATAGAGGAGATCTACATCTACATCTTCACCAATCAAATCCCTCTCTTTGTGAGAGGAATCCACTAGATCTAGATCTTGGAGAAATTTGGTGTTCCTCCTCCTATTTGTTCTTCATCTCTTATTCGCCCAATAGCTTTTGTAGCTTTGTTGGAATTTGAGAGAGAGGTACTTGAGCATCTTTGTGGTGTTCTTGCCATTGCATTTGGTGCATCGGTTTGAGTTCTCCACGGTGATTCGTGGAAGTGAAAGCAAGAAAGTTGTTACTCTTGGGTTCTTGGAACCCTAGACGGATTTGAGGCATTTGTGGCGATTTGTTGGGAGCCTCCAATTAAGTTGTGGATGTGTGCCCCAACCTTTGTGTAAGGCCCGGTTTCCGCCTCGAAGGAAATCCCTTAGTGGAACCGTGACCTAGGCCTTTGTGGCGAGGGTCACCGGAGATTTAGGTGAGGCGCCTTCGTGGCGTTCGGTGTGTGGTGTGAGTACCGCATCTTGGGGTGAGGCCTTTGTGGCGTTGGTGTGCATCGAGCAACCACACCTCAAGGTGAGCCTCTTGTGGCGTTCGGGAGAACTAAGCCACCTCACCTCTCCACCGGAGATTAGCACTCGCAAGAGTGTGAACTTCGGGATAAATCATCGTCTCCCGCGTGCCTCGGTTATCTCTATACCCGAGCTCTTTACTTATGCACTTTACCTTGTGATAGCCATCGTGCTTGAAGTTATTTATATCTTGCTATCACATACTTGCTTGTATTGCTTAGCATAAGTTGTTGGTGCACATAGATGAACCATTGCTTAGAATAAGTTGTTGGTGCACATAGGTGAACCATAGTATATAGGCTTTGGGCTTGACAAAGTAAATGCTAGTTTTATTCCGCATTTGTTAAGCACATCTCGTAAAAGTTTTAAATCGCCTATTCAACCCCCCCCCCCCCCTCTAGGCGACATCCGTGTCCTTTCAATTGGTATCAGAGCAAGGTCTCTCATTCTTAGGCTTCACCGCCTTGAGAGTAAAGATGTCGGTTAGGGGATTAGATCACAATAACTTGTTTATATTTGATGGCACAAATTATGATCTATGGAAAATTTATGTGCTTAATATTTTGCGGGGTATTTCCCCGAACATGGAGCGATTTCTTGACATGGGTTTTTCTTCTCCTAAGGATCCCCAAAATTTATCTTATGAGGAGAAGAAAAACTCTTGTCTCGATGCTCTTGCTTCTCATGTGTTTTCCATTGTTGTGAGCAATGTAGTTACTTCTTCAATCATGCCTTTTGGGAGCACTCATGAATTATGGACAAAGCTTCAAGATAAATATGATGTGTCCAATATCATTGAGGATGATTGTTTTGCTTCCACTTCTGGCCGTGATGAGTTCTCATCTTCATCCACTTCACCAAAGTGTGGTAAGACACAAGGTAATTATATGGTGAGTGGTGATGAAAATTGCAATGTTGATATTGAGCTTACTATTGATGACTCTTCATCTCTATCTCATTACAATGCTTCATGTTTGGACTTAAACACATCTAGCACTAGAAATGATTTACATGCTTGTGTTGATAGTCCTTGCATATCATGTGTAAGTTGCTTGAATAAATCTCATGATGATATGCTTGATTTGTCTTGTGGCCATGATAAAAATGCTTCTATTTCCTCTAGTTGTTGTGTGTCTAACAATGTAGAGGAAACCAAATATTCTATTGGTCAAGACAAGATCTTGAAAGAAGCCTCAAGTAACTCCTCATCTTTATCTCACGGTTCTCATATATGCCTTATGGCCAAGGGCTCCATGATACCTCCTACCATGGAACCTAACATTTCTCGTGGTGATAAGGATGAGGATGAATATGAATAAGAGGATTGGGTTGTCTCTCTACGCGATGAGGGTAAGAATGTATTCAAGGTTCTTTACAAAGATAAAATTGCTTGCTCCCACTTCTTTGAAATCTTGACTATCGCTATTGAGAGCCAAAAACTTATTTGGATGCATGAGAACACCATTGATAAAAAGGGTGCTCTTGAATGAGAGTATGCCAATGATGTAGCATCTTTGAAGAATGAACTTGAAGAAGAACAAACCACCAAGGAAGCTCTTGAGGAGACCTTTGCTCTAGAATTGTCTAGAGAAAAGGAAAACCATGATAGAGCTCTTGAGATGGCAAATGAACTAAAGCTAAAAAATGATAAGCTTGTGTTTGTTAATGCTAAACTCCTTGAGGATTTTGAGCAACTCAAAAAGGGCTCAAGGGTCATTGAGAGTGCGCTCACCAAACTCACCGAGTCGCATAAGCAACTTAAAGCTTCTTATCTAAAAGAGCATGCCAACTTTCCTTCTCCTATTGATACTAATAATGATGCTTGTGCTACTAACTCTACTTCTTGTGAAGCATCTATCTTGAAGGAGAATGTTGAGCTAAGGGCTCAACTTGATTTGCTAACTAGCAATTATGGGAAATTGGAAGAAAATCATGGAAAGCTTTCTAGCTCCCATGAGGATCTTCTAGCCTCCCATGATAGGCTAAAGTTAGCTCATGAGGCTATCATATCAAAGGCAACACCTTGTGAGCCTCATGTGGATACTAGCACTACTACTCAAAATGCTATATTGCCATGTGCTAGTCCTAGTAATTCATCCACTCATAATATTGCTAAATCTTGTGATGAATTATCTTCCTTGCCTTGTTGCTCTAACAATGAAGGTTCTACTTCCTCTAGTACTTGTGTTGTTACTAACCATGTAGAGGAAATCAAAGAGCTCGAGGCTCAAGTCACTTCTTTGAAGAATGACTTGGTAAAGAGTCATGAAGGGAAATGCAAACTTGACACGATGTTAAGTGTGCAACAATCCCCCAATGACAAGAGTGGACTTGGATTCAAATCCAACAACAACAAGAAGAAGGGCCAAGTACAAGTCAAAGACCCGGCCAAGATTGTTTGCTTCAAGTGCAAAATTGAAGGGCACCATGTTAGATCTTGCCCTTTGAAGAAGAAGCAAAAAGGGAAGCGGCCTCAAGTTAAAACTCATATTCAACCTCAAGTTGAAGAAATGCCACTTCCCAAGAAGAAACAAGCCAATGCTCCCATTGTGGAGAAATCTAGTGAGAAGAAGGAGAAGAAAAAAACTTGCTACATATGCCGTGAGAAGGGCCACATCTCCTCCTTTTGCACTATTGGTACCTCATCCAACTCTATTACCATTGATGCTGTTTATTCTCTTCGTGAGGATGAGGGTGGCAATGTGTTTGCCAAATTTGTTGGTGCTCAAAGTGGTGTCAAGAAAAGAACCATTTGGGTTGCCAAGCCTATTGTGACTAACCTCTTAGGACCCAACTTAGTTGGGGACCAACAATCCAAAACTTGATCAACAGGTGCTTAATGGAGGGCATTGGAGACTTGGCTACATCATGAAGAATTAAGGGATCTTCATCATTTATATTATCTCAAGCCATGTCTTTTAGTTATCTTGCTTCTATCATATACTCAATGTTCCTCCTTGCGGTAGCATGTACTCAACTCATTTATATTGAAAGTTACTCGCCCCTTTTCATGTGTTAGTTTTGTTCCTAACATGTGTTTGTATATGTTGTGCTTCCTACTTGCTTTTCTTGAGAAATCAAGTCTATGCATGTTGGGTTGCACACCATGTATTTGTGGTTGTGTTGGAGTCACTTTGCATCTTGTTGTATTTTATATGGCTCTTATGAGCGATTAATGGACTATCCCATTTTGGGGGAGTGATATTCCTTTGGGAATTTCATGATCCTAACGATGTGTGTACATGAGGAATATCACTTAGAATTGATATTGCAAGATTATCTAGTCTCTATGTGATATGTCATCTTCATGAGAAATTCAAATTCTAAATGTCCATTAATATCTCTAGTTGGATCTTATTTGCCTCTTGTGAAATTAAATTCCTTATCACATTATGGGGGAGTAATAAGCTTTGTGTATATTACAATCCTAGAAAATGTGAACATTTGAGGTTGTGTCACATAGAATTGATATTGTAAATTATCTATCTCATATGTGGCATGTTTGCTCAAACAAGTTCCAATTTGCTTAAATGGCTTCATTGCTAATATCTTTGTGGATCTTATTTGTGAAAGTTTTTCTTGGCATGGTTTTTCACAATGTGTCCCTCAATACATTTTTGGAAAACCATGTGCTTCAAGTCATACTATTAATTGCTTTGCATGTTGGTATGAATGCTTTTAATTGGTTTGCATGTTGGTATGAATACTATTAATTGCTTCGCATGTTGGTATGAATACTATTAATTGCTTTGCATGTTGGTATGACTAATTGAAGCTATCAAAAAACTCTCTTTGCATGATGGTTAACTCTTATCTTTTACCATATGCTTTATTTGGTGTAAAAATGATCTTACATATACTTACAAACTACCACCGGAAAATATTTCCTAATACCTCTTGTCCTAAGACAATTGGCAATCTATTATTGGGTAGAAATTTATTGATCATATTTACATTGGCTCTCGTGTTTAAATTGTCTTATTTATTGCCATGAATGTGTTGTGCTTTGACTCCCATGTGTCTTCCTTGCATCTTATGGATCTAATTTGTCTATTCAAACTTTCTTAGCATTTTAGTAGATATAGGTAGCGTGATGATCCTAGTTTTGTGCATTTAGTATTCATATGCAAAATCCTAGATAATGCACTAATCTTGGGGGAGTTCTCCTAGATTTGTTAGAATGCTTAACATCTCTTGATCATTATAAATTTTTTGGTTTTGGGAGACATAAACTCTCTTTTTGGTACTTTGTGCCATCATAAAAAGTGTAGAGGGTTTGGTTTGTTTGTTAGAACCTTGCTCTCTTGGGAGTGGTTATCTCATTCCTTTGTGTTTAGGTTTAATTAGCTTCTTATAATGAGATAATTCTTTGGAGTCAATCTTGTGTTGATTTGATTCTTTGATATAATTTGGACAACCATTGTCTCTTGATTTATTTGGTGTCTTGTCCAAATTATATCTTTCTTTGGTTCTTGAAAGTATTGTGCATGCATCTTCAATATATGTCTATCTTATGGCATGTGTTACTTTCTTTGATCCAATATATAGGGTAAACTCCATCAAATCCTAATTTGGCTAAGATGTGCATGAAATTCAATTTCATATCTATGCACATAGTATTGTGAAGTTTGTCCTATATGTTGTAGTGTGTCTGACTACTTTGGACCCAATTAGTTTGGGGACCTTTTTGTACTTACCTTTGTGTTAGGTACAATGGATATGCATTGGATGCTTGTCTCACTCTTGAGGAGAAGTGGTGACTCAATGGTAACTTGAGGCAAGCTAGGATGGTCAACGAACACATATCTACTACATCCTCACCAATGCTATCTCGGTAACAAGTATCTTCTCATGCATATTTTTCTAGCATCCAACCATGTGGTTGCATCTTGGCATGAATCCTGCAAATGTTGTGCTTCTTGCTAAAGTCTTAACGAAACCTCTTTATTGCGAATGTGAGTAATTTGAGATGAGTACATATGTTGGGAAGTATATATAATCATGATCATGATTCACCCATCCCAACTATGCCTATCTAGCAATATTATTGCATATCAATTCCTCAAGGCTCTCACGTGTACAATATAGATGAAAGTTCAAATTGAGTTATTTGTTTTGGTATTCTTTCTTTGCGATACTTGGTGCTCCTCTCAAAGTATCTCAACTATCTTCTTTCCCTTGTTGATATTTGTGATGTCTTTGATGTGTTTGTGGTTGAAGTCCATGAATGTACTATAATATGAAATTGAGCATTTGGCCATGCTATTAAGCAAAAATTCTTATTGGTATATTGCATGACTTCGTCTTCGATATCATGCTATATTTCTTGTGTATTTATTTTTTTGTGTACATGTTTCTTTGTGGAAAAAAATCTTCGTGATTTTGCCCACTTAGAGAAACTTATACACTTAAGAGATGATACATCTCCATTTGATATCTTATTTATTTGTTGTGTGTTGATTGGTCATGCTAAGCAATATAATTCATTGAAGACTATGATGATGCTATTTTCTCATCCTTGTAATAGTCATATAATATGCTTTGTCATGCCTTTCACATATCCTCTTGGTTGAGCCTTTTATTATGGTGCCTCTTACTTGTTGCTCAACCATTTGTTTGTTGCAAGTGTTAAGCTTATTTTTCTATCTATGACCTATTGCAAATGTTTGTGTTTTAAATGGTAATGAGGGAGTAAGGATTCCATGTTATGCATATTGTACTCAAATGGAACATTTTAATTTATGCATGTACCTTGGGGAGCTTCCTCATTTTATTTAAGGCACTATTTTGTGGTGATCATTAGAGTTTGATTCACTTGGTATCTTTTGTTTTGAATGATATTATGGGAGTGATGATTCCATGTTTGTGCACTTTATACTCCAATGCAAATTGTCTTGTTTTGTGCACAAACCTTGGGGAGCTTCCTCAAATTATTTAAGAGCAACCTTCTTGATCTTATCATAATATCTATCTTTCTTTTGGTATCTTCTTTGTGGTTCATTTGGTTGCTTACTTCATTTGTTGAAGCTTCTTGACTTTGTTATCTTTTGCAATCTTTGATCCTATCTATAGTGTGATTCCTTCCGAATATTCGTCATTGGATACGTGCATTTGATTCCACTCAAATTATGAGAAATGCACACGCTATGGAGGAACTCTCACTATATTGGCCTTCTAAATTTTTCACCCATTTCGGCAATTGGTGCCAATGGGGGAGAAGTTTGGAGGGTTTAAGGGAATTTGGTTATGTCTTTGCTTTGTGCTTAAGCATGTGCCTTTATTGCATTGCATTTTGTTGCTTTGCATAGTTGAATATTTAGAGGAAACTCCACTAGGCATTGAATGCCAATATATGCAATGAAAGTCAAGATCATTCACACATGCATATATCATGGGGGAGTTTGCTCTATATATTCAACATGTTTGTTACTTAAATTCCTTATATAAACCCTCTCAACAAGAGATTGTCATCAATTACCAAAATGGGGGAGATTGAAAGTGCATGGAGCCCTCATGTGTGGTTTTGGTAATTAATGACAATCCCTATGGACTAATGTTTGCATTGAGCTATATTTGTAGGTGTTGTCCATAGGCAATGCTTGAACCATATGTAGGCTTCAAGATTGCAATAAGAAGCAAATGAAGAAGATCAAGTGTCAAGTATGTCTTGAAGATGAAGATGAAGTGAGCTCTCAAGGTTAACTTCAAGACATCAACGAAATGAAGGCAAGTTCAAGATGAGCCAACTCGAAGAGATCATAAGCTTGAAGCTTGCCATGAAGAAATGAAGTGGAAGTTCAAGATGAGCCATCTCGAAGAGATCCTCTGTTTGACTCTTGCCATCCATATGGTGTTCATGGATATGTGAAGTTGCGCCGAAGAAGAAGCTCTCCCATGGTGGATTATGGGGGAGCAATCCACAAGACTTCGTCAAGCAAGCACAATCAAGAAAGGCGTTCCATCTTGTTGCGGTCAAGACCGTCATCATCAAGCTCAAGTGGAATGCGCAAGGTTAAGGTTTGCTCTTGATAGGGTTTCTTTCTCACCGGTCTCATGGTGTAGTTGGAGACCGGTTTATAGTTTAGTTGCCGTACTATCAAGAGGGCTCTTGAGTGAGTAACTCAATCGTATCCTTCGGAGAACTCAAACCTTTGCATCCTTGCATCATATTTTTTGGTTGTTATTTGGATCTTATCCATATGGTGTTTTAGAGCTTGTGCTTATTCTCATGACAAGCCCTAGTTCATCGAAACCGGATTCCGCATGAATCAATTGTTGCGTTTTCGATATTGGAGTTTTTCTCGGTTTCTCGTATTGAGAGTTTTCACTCTAAAATACATAGAAAAACCTACCCCACTTGTTCTTAAGCTTTTCACTCTTTGTGGGGTAGTTCTTGTCATCTTCTTTACAACAAAATTGGTTTCACCTAAATCCGATTTTCCTAACTCAAGTTGTTGCATTTTCGAGGTTGGAGGTTTTACCGGCATGTATTTTTTAGATAGGTCAAACCTTTCATAATTTATTTCTATCCTACCTTACTGGACTATGATGGTTCCCTGCATGATCTTGTAGAGCTTGTTACTAGCTTCGAAATAAGCCCAAGATCATCAAAATCGGAGTCCGGATGCAAAAGTTATTCAAGTTTCCGTGAAGCAGTTTTTTGGCCGGAAGTTGGCCGGAAGTTCCGGTCGCCGGAACTTCCGCCCTAGTTCCGGCGAACTTCCGGAAATGACGATTCTGCACGCAAAAGTATAATGTAAGCTTTCCGGGAACGCCCTACTTCATCCGGAAGTTGGCCGGTACTTCCGGGGGGCGGAAGTTCCGCCCCAAATGACCGGAAGTTCCGGTTTTGACGAGTTTTGTGCATAACGGGCAGATTTCTCTTGCCCTATTTAAGGGGGTCTTCTTCCCCAAAGTTCCCCATCCGTTTGAGCTCGTTTTTGCCCCCATTGTTGACCTTCTTTGAGCTTTCTATCTCCCTCTCCCTCCCATGAATCTTGCATCTATTTGAGAGAAAGATAGAGGAGATCTACATCTACATCTTCACCAATCAAATCCCTCTCTTTGTGAGGGGAATCCACTAGATCTAGATCTTGGAGAAATTTGGTGTTCCTCCTCCTATTTGTTCTTCATCTCTTATTCCCCCAATAGCTTTTGTAGCTTTGTTGGAATTTGAGAGAGAGGTACTTGAGCATCTTTGTGGTGTTCTTGCCATTGCATTTGGTGCATCGGTTTGAGTTCTCCACGGTGATTCGTGGAAGTGAAAGCGAGAAAGTTGTTACTCTTGGGTTCTTGGAACCCTAGACGGATTTGAGGCCTTTGTGGCGATTTGTTGGGAGCCTCCATTTAAGTTGTGGATGTGTGCCCCAACCTTTGTGTAAGGCCCAGTTTCCGCCTCGAAGGAAATCCCTTAGTGGAACCGTGACCTGGGCCTTTGTGGCGAGGGTCACCGGAGATTTAGGTGAGGCGCCTTCGTGGCGTTCGGTGTGTGGTGTGAGTACCGCATCTTGGGGTGAGGCCTTTGTGGCGTTGGTGTGCATCGAGCAACCACACCTCAAGGTGAGCCTCTTGTGGCATTCGGGAGCACTAAGCCACCGCACCTCTCCACCGGAGATTAGCACTCGCAATAGTGTGAACTTCGGGATAAATCATCGTCTCCCACGTGCCTCGGTTATCTCTATACCCGAGCTCTTTACTTATGCACTTTACCTTGTGATAGCCATCGTGCTTGAAGTTATTTATATCTTGCTATCACATACTTGCTTGTATTGCTTAGCATAAGTTGTTGGTGCACATAGATGAACCATTGCTTAGAATAAGTTGTTGGTGCACATAGGTGAACCATAGTATATAGGCTTTGGGCTTGACAAAGTAAACGCTAGTTTTATTCCGCATTTGTTAAGCCCATCTCGTAAAAGTTTTAAATCGCCTATTCACCCCCCTCTAGGCGACATCCGTGTCCTTTCACCGAGGCACGCCATTAACGCGGCCCTGCAAAGGCTGCAGCGCGCCGCCCGGAAGTAATGCCGCGGAAGACGAAGCAGTTGTGCCGCTGCCAGGCGGGCCCGTGCGAGGACCGAGCGGACATTTTCCGCGACCGCCGAGCGTCCGCGGAGACGCAAACCTGGCGCATATTTGGGCCAGGTTTACGTCTCCGCGGACGGCCCGGTCACTTTGCGTCGCCCCGCTGGAACAGGCCCCAGACGCAATTCCGGTCACGGCGGACGAAAACGGTCGCTCAGCGACCGTTTGCGTCGCCCCGCTGGAGATGCCCTGACTACTGACAGTGTAAGAGCATCTTCAACAGGTGCCTCCTCATCCTCCATCTTCACGACGGCATCGGCCTCCTCATCCTCCATATTCACCTCTGGCTTTGGGCGGTGAATGGAGCTTGTCGTAGCGTGATGGATGGTACTCCGGTCAGGGGTGCCTCACGGAGGGGACAGTGAGGGGGAACCATAGGGCAAAGAGTCACAGGAGCGAGGATCCATAAGTTATCCTTCTTCAGAAACCTCACGATGGTGGTGACACCAAATTAGTGAGCAACTAGTGCGAGATTACAATGAGTTGTGTCGTGCCTCGAGGGCTTCTAGGATCCGGCTGATAAAGGCTTCAAATCTAGGGTTACAGGGGTAGAGTTCCAACCGGATACGACTAATGCTAAACTACATTAAGTAATCCTTCTCGTGCACATCACGATTCCGACCGACAATGAACATGGGCTGAATCTAACAACTTGTCTCTGGGGTGGATCCATCCACCTTGGTTCTCTGGCAACTGGGCCACCCAGTTGGGCCATAGGCCTCACTACCATCTGTGGGCCATCTGGGCTTGCCGGAATCGAGAGCCTGCAGTGGTACGCCTATTCAACATATCCACAGTAGAGTTGTTGACACCGACGTCGCATGTCTCATCGCGGATAGTGATGCCGCCATGGTCGTGCCTCGGTGTAGGTGTCGTGTACTCCTCCTTCACCTTGCACTTGGGCACTACGTAGGGGGGAGATGCGGTAGGAGAACATGGTCGTGCACGCCGGCCCTGAAGAAGACGAGTGGGAGGATGACGAGCGTGGGCTCGTCCCTCTCGGAAGCCAGCGATGGTTGCGGTGGCAACGACGATGGGGACGGCGACATATCCCATCGAGGCGCGCCGCGACAGATCCCGTTGATGATCGTGGCCAGAGTGCGCCCCAGCACGCCCCAGCATGCCCCAAAATTAGTCGTGGCAGGCCTTGTTCCACTGTGCATGCGACCAATGAGGCCGTCGAGGCTATGCAGTTGTTCGTTTTGGCGCATAGCGAAGAAATCGACCCACCACGAGTTGTTGGTGAGAGTGTCGCGTCGAAAGCTGTTCGCAGCGAGGATGTTCCGGCGGCTGCTCGACATTGTTTCAATCGATTCATTGCTTCAGGCCGGTATGACTAGGCCGAGAGCCGGTTATACCAGCCGAACCCTGTTTTCATCTTTTTCTGTGATTCGTGGAACATCTGTTTGGTTCGGGAGATAGTTATACCGACAAGCCTTTTTCCCTACGCGCAGATAGACATAACGACTAGTTTTTCTTCATAAACGGCAACTCAGTTTTGGGGATCAGTTACCTTTTGCCATTTCATTTGATCTAGATCCAATTCAAAGGTCTCAAGAACTCCATTGCAAATTCCCCCACCTCAAATCCTTGATCCCTTGTGATTCGTCCAACAATTTTGAGAGTTGACCCGTGCATCTCAAATATATCTTCATCCTCTCTCTCTCTCAACCATACACTTTTCAATTTGAGCCATCGTACCAAGTTTCTCTCTCCGATCTTGGTACTCTTGGAGGTTGAGAACTCCTAGGCGGTAGCGGTCGCTGGGAGCGATCAACTTGTGATCGAGCCAGAAAGTTTGTACGGGATCGAAGGCCTTCCTAAGGTCTTCACATAGTGGAAAGGGCTCCTACTTCGCGGAAGGAGCTCACAGAGAAGAAGGTGAGCCTTTGTGGCGTCCAGTGTCCTTCTTCGTAACTGATGTCTACGGGTGCTTCTATTCTTGTAGACAGTGTTGGGCCTCCAAGAGCAGAGGTTTGTAGAACAGCAGCAAGTTTCCCTTAAGTGGATCACCCAAGGTTTATCGAACTCAGGGAGGAAGAGGTCAAAGATATCCCTCTCAAGCAACCCTGCAATCACGATACAAGAAGTCTCTTGTGTCCCCAACACACCTAATACACTTGTCAGATGTATAGGTGCACTAGTTCGGCGAAGAGATAGTGAAATACAAGTGGTATGAATGAATATGAGCAGTAGTAACTGTAGGATAACGTAGCATAGAAAACAAAAAATTTCCTACCGCGAACACGAAATCCAAGCCAAGATGCAATCTAGAAGACGGTAGCAACGAGGGGATTATCGAGTCTCACCCTTGAAGAGATTCCAAAGCCTACAAGATGAGGCTCTTGTTGTTGCGGTAGACGATCACTTGCCGCTTGCAAAAGCGCGTAGAAGATCTTGATCACGGCGCCACGAACGGGCAGCACCTCCGTACTCGGTCACACGTTCGGTTGTTGATGAAGACGACGTCCACCTCCCGTTCCAGCGGGCAGCGGAAGTAGTAGCTCCTCTTGAATCCGACAGCACGACGGCGTGGTGTCGGTGGCGGTGGAGAACTCCAGCGGAGCTTCGCTAAAGCACGCGGGAGCTATGGAGGAGAGGGCGGTGGCTAGGGTTTGGGAGGGGGTGGCCGGCCACTCAAGGGGGGCGGCCAGGTTGTGGTCTTGGGGTTTGGGAGGGGGTGGCCGGCCACTCAAGGGGGGCGGCCAGGTTGTGGTCTTGGGGTGGCCGGCCCCCTCCCCTTGGCCCCTCATTATATAGGTGGAAGCCCCAAGTGTTGGACTACAAGTCTCCGAATAAGACCCGAACCCAAAACCTTCCATGTGATAGGGAAACCTACCCAAGGTGGGAATCCCACTTGGGTGGGATTCCCCCCTTCCATGTGGGGGGGTGGCCGGCCCCCATAGGGGGAGTCCACTTGGGACTCCTCCCCCACTAGGGTTGGCCGGCCATGGAGGTGGAGTCCCTCCGGGACTCCACCTTCCTTGGTGGTTTCTTCCGGACTTTTCTAGAACCTTCTAGAACCTTCCATAGAACCTTCCGCATCATTTTAATTCACATAAAATGACATCCTATATATGAATCTTATTCTCCGGACCATTCCGGAACTCCTCGTGATGTCCGGGATCTCATCCGGGACTCCGAACAAATATTCGAACTCCATTCCATATTCAAGTTCTACCATTTCAACATCCAACTTTAAGTGTGTCACCCTACGGTTCGCGAACTATGCGGACATGGTTGAGTACTCACTCAGACCAATAACCAATAGCGGGATGCGGAGATCCATAATGGCTCCCACATATTCAACGATGACTTTAGTGATCGAATGAACCATTCACATATAATACCAATTCCCTTTGTCACGCGATATTTTACTTGTCCGAGGTTTGATCTTCGGTATCACTCTATACCTTGTTCAACCTCGTCTCCTGACAAGTACTCTTTACTCGTACCGTGGTATGTGGTCTCTTATGAACTTATTCATATGCTTGCAAGACATTAGACGACATTCCACCGAGAGGGCCCAGAGTATATCTATCCGTCATCGGGATGGACAAATCCCACTATTGATCCATATGCCTCAACTCATACTTTCCGGATACTTAATCCCACCTTTATAACCACCCATTTACGCAGTGGCGTTTGGTGTAATCAAAGTACCTTTCCGGTATAAGTGATTTACATGATCTCATGGTCATAAGGACTAGGTAACTATGTATCGAAAGCTTATAGCAAATAACTTAATGACGAGATCTTATGCTACGCTTAATTGGGTGTGTCCATTACATCATTCATATAATGATATAACCTTGTTATTAATAACATCCAATGTTCATGATTATGAAACTAATCATCCATTAATCAACAAGCTAGTTTAAGAGGCATACTAAGGACTTCTTGTTGTCTACATATCATACATGTACTAATGTTTCGGTTAATACAATTATAGCATGGTATATAAACATTTATCATAAACATAAAGATATATAATAACCACTTTTATTATTGCCTCTTGGGCATATCTCCAACAGTCTCCCACTTGCACTAGAGTCAATAATCTAGATTACATTGTAAGGTACCTAACACCCATGGCATTCTGGTGTTGGTCATGCTTTGCCCTAGGGAGAGCTTTAGTCAACGGATCTGCTACATTCAGATCAGTGTGTACTTTGCAAATCTTTACTTCTCCATCTTCGATGTACTCGCGAATCGAATGATAACGCAGCTTGATATGCTTCAGCCTCTTGTGTGACCTTGGTTCTTGTGCATTGGCGATGGCACCCATGTTGTCACAATAAATGACTGGTGGGTCCAATGCACTAGGAACCACACCGAGCTCTATAATGAACCTCTTCATCCATACCGCTTCTGATGAAGCCTCTGAAGCCGCTATGTACTCCGATTCTGTTGAGGATTTCGCCACCGTGCACTGCTTCGAGCTTGCCCGACCATGCTGCAGCACCATTCAATATAAACACGTACCTGCATTGTGACTTAGAGTCATCAGGATCGGTGTTCCAACTTGCATCGGTGTAACTTGTTACAACGAGCTCTTGGTCACCTCCATAACAAAGAAACATATCCTTAGTTCTTTTCAAGTACTTCAGGATATTCTTGACCGCTGTCCAGTGTTCCATTCCTGGATCACTTTGATATCTGCTAGTCAAACTAACAGCATGTGCTATATTTGGTCTTGTACATAGCATGGCATACATGATAGAGCCTACTGCCGAGGCATAGGGGATCTGACTCATCCTTTCTCTTTCTTCTGCCGTAGCTGGACCTTGAGTTTTACTCAAGACCTTGCCTGGTAACATAGGTAAGAATCCTTTCTTACTTTCGTCCATTCTAAACTTCTTTAGAATCTTGTCCAGGTATGTACTCTGTGATAGCCCTATTAGACGTCTTGATCTATCTCTATAAATCTTGATGCCTAATATATATGATGCTTCACCAAGGTCTTTCATTGAAAAACTATTATTCAAATAACCCTTTACCTTTGCTTAATAGTTCTATATCATTCCCAATCAATAATATGTCATCTACATATAATATCGGGAATGCTCTGAGCTCCCACTCACTTTCTTGTAAATACGAGGCCTCTCCATGACACTTTGTATAAACCCGAAGTCTTTGATCACCTTATCAAAGCGTCGGTTCCAACTTCTTGATGCTTGCTTCAGTCCATAAATTGAACGCTGAAGTTTGCATACTTTGTCAGCATTTTTAGGATCGACAAAACCTTTGGGTTGTACCATATACAACTCTTCCTCAATGTCTCCATTAAGGAACGCCGTTTTGACATCCATCTGCCAAATCTCATAATCGAAAAATGCAGCTATTGCTAACAAAATCCTTACAGATTTTAGCTTTGCTACAGGTGAGAAAGTCTCATCGTAGTCAACACCTTGAATTTGTCGGAAACCCTTTGCGACAAGTCGAGCTTTATAGACAGTAATATTACCATCGGCATCTGTTTTTCTCTTGAAGATCCATTTATTCTCGACAGCCTTGCGGCTATCAGGTAAGTCTACCAAAGTCCATACTTTGTTATCATACATGGATCCCATTTCGGATTTCATGGCTTCTTGCCATTTGTTGGAATCTGGGCTCATCATCGCTTCTTCATATGTCGCAGGGTCTTCATCATTGTTATCCACAATCATGACATTTAGACAAGGATCATACCAATCTGGAGTGGCACGTTCCCTTGTCGATCTGCGAGGTTCAGTAGCTATCTCATTTGAAGTTTCATGATCATTATCATTTGCTTCCTCTGTTGCCAGTGCAGGCGGCACAGGAACATCTTCCCATCGCGCTACTCTGATCAACGAGCAGAGATTCTTCAATCTCATCGAGTTCTACTTTTCTTCCAGTCACTTCTTTAGTGAGAAATTCTTTCTCAAGAAAGGTTCCGTTCTTAGCAACAAAGATCTTGCCTTCGGATCTGTGATAGAAAGTGTACCCTATAGTTTCCTTAGGGTATCCTATGAAGACGCATTTCTCCGCTTTGGGTTCTAGCTTGTCCGGTTGTAACTTTTTTACATAGGCTTCGCAACCCCAAACTTTCAGGAACGATAGCTTAGGTTTCTTATTAAACCATAATTCATACGGTGTCGTTTCAACGGATTTTGATGGTGCTCTATTTAAAGTGAATGCGGCTGTCTCTAATGCATAACTCCAAAATGATAACGGCAAATCAGTAAGAGACATCATAGAACGAACCATATCTAAGAGAGTTCGATTACGACGTTCGGACACACCTTTTCATTGTGGTGTTCCCGGCGGTGTCAATTTTGAAAGTATTCCGCATTTCTTTAAATGCATGCCAAACTCATAACTCAGATATTCACCTCCGCAATCAGATCATAGAAATTTAATCTTCTTGTTACGTTGATTTTCTACTTCACTTTGGAATTCCTTAAACTTCTCAAAAGTCTCGGATTTACGTTTCATGAAATAGATATACCCATATCTACTCAGATCATCTGTGAAGGTTAGAACATAACGATAACCACCGCGCGATGCTACACTCATTGGTCCGCACACATCGGTATGTATGATTTCCAATAAGTCAGTAGCTCGCTCCATAATACCAGAGAATGGAGTCTTAGTTATTTTTCCCATTAGACATGCTTCGCATCTATCAAGTGACTCAAAGTCAAGTGATTCAAGTAATCCATCGGTATGGAGTTTCTTCATGCGTTTCACTCCAATATGACCAAGGCAGCGAGTGCCACATATAAGTAGAATTATCATTCAATTTAATTCGCTTAGCATCAATGTTATGTATATGTGTATCACTACTATCGAGATCTAACAGAAATAAGCCATTCTTTTCAGGTGCTCGACCATAAAAGATATTATTCATAAAAATAGAACAACCATTATTCTCAGACTTGAATGAATAACCGTCTTGCATTAAACAAGATCCAGATATAATGGTCATGCTCAACGCGGGTACAAAATAACAATTATTGAGACTTAAAACTAATCCCGAAGGTAGATGTAGAGGAAGTGTGCCGACAGCGATCATATCGACTTTGGATCCATTTCCAACGCGCATGGTCACTTCATCTTTTAGTAGTCTTCGCTTATTCTTTAGTTCCTGTTTCGAGTTACAAATATGAGCAACCAAACCAGTATCAAATACCCAGGTACTAGTACGAGAACCAGTAAGATAAACATCTATAACATGTATATCAGATATACCTTCTTTCTTCTTCTTGACAAGGCCGCTCTTCAGATCCGCCAAATACTTGGAGCAATTACGCTTCCAGTGTCCCTTCTCTTTGCAGTACTAGCACTCAGCATCAGGCTTAGGGCCAGTCTTAGGTTTCACAGGAGGCGTGGCAGCTTTCTTGCCACTCTTCTTGTTCTTGCCTTTAGACTTGCCCTGTTTCTTGAAGCTGGTGGTCTTGTTGACCATCAACACTTGGTGCTCTTTCTTGATCTCAATCTCAGCAGATTTCAGCATGGAGAAGAGTTCAGGTAACTCTTTATTCATGTTCTGCATATTGTAGTTCATCACAAAGTTCTTGTAACTAGGTGGCAGTGATTGAAGTACACGATTAATCCCCAGTCTATTAGGAATCACTATTCCCAAGTCACTGAGTTTCTTCGCATGCCCGGTCATGGCGAGCATGTGCTCACTAACGGAGCTGCCTTCTTCCATCATGCAGCTGAAGAAGTGTTTCGATGCTTCATAGCATTCCATGGCCGCATGAGTCTCAAATATAGTCTTCAACTCATTGATTAACTCATGTGGATCGTGGTGCTCAAAACGTTTTTGAAGATCGGCTTCTAGACTGCATAAGATGGCACACTGA
This sequence comes from Lolium perenne, assembly GCF_019359855.2. NCBI lineage: Eukaryota > Viridiplantae > Streptophyta > Magnoliopsida > Poales > Poaceae > Lolium > Lolium perenne. The sequence goes on from NC_067244.2 coordinate 51,485,607, forward strand.
ACTTGAGAGTACCGAGTTTTCCGAGTTGCGTAAACAGCTTTTACTTCATCGGTTTCAGTTTCTGCAGGAGGGTCACCTAGCGGTGCATCAAGCACATATTGCAGATTTCCGCCATTGAGGAAAATCCTCACATGACGGAACCAGTCGGTGAAGTTGCTACCGTTGCTCTTAAGCTTTTCTTTCTCTAGGAACTGGTTAAAATTGATTGAGGACGCCATATCTACAACATATTTGCAATAGTTTAGACTAATGTTTATGACAAATTGAGTTCAAATTTTAATTCAATATAATTAAAAACTAGGTGAACTCCCACTCAAAACAATATCCCTCGCATTGTCTTAGTGATCACACGAACCAAATCCACCACACCAAGTCCGATCATCACGAGACAAGATGTAACTTCAATGGCGAACACTCAAAGTGTTCATCATATCAATCATATGATTCATGCTCTACCTTTCGGTATCGCGTGTTCCGAGACCATGTCTGTACATGCTAGGCTCGTCAAGGCCACCTTAGTATCCGCATGTGCAAAACTGGCTTGCACCCATTGTATGCATTTGTTGATTCTATCACACCCGATCATCACGAGATGCTTCGAAACGACAAGTCTTGGCAACGGTGCTACTAAGGATGAACACTTTATTATCTTGAGATTTTAGTGAGAGGGATCATCTTATAATGCTACCGTCGCGATCTAAGCAAAATAAGATGCATAAAAGGATTAACATCACATGCAGTTCATATGTGATATGATATGGCCCTTTTGTCTTTGCGCCTTTGATCTTCATCTCCAAAGCACGGACATGATCTCCATCATCAACGGGCATGATCTCCATCATCGTTAGCGAAGCACCAAGGTCAATGGCGCCGTCTTCATGATTGTCCTCCATGTAGCAACTATTACAACTACTTTGAAATACTACTCAACATGAAATTTAAAGACAACCATAAGGCTCCTGCCGGTTGCCACAATACAATAATGATCATCTCATACATAGTCATCATCACATTATGGCCATATCACATCACCAAACCCTGCAAAAACAAGTTAGACGTTCTCTAATTTGGTTTGCATATTTTACGTGGTTTAGGGTTTTCGAGTGAGATCCAATCTACCTACGAACATGAACCACAACTGTGATACAAGTGTTGTCAATAGAAGAGTAAATTGAATCTTTACTATAGTAGGAGAGACAGACACCCGCAAAGCCTCTTATGCAATACAAGTTGCATGTCGAACGAGGAACAAGTCTCATGAACGCGGTCATGTAAAGTTAGTCCGAGCCGCTTCATCCCACTATGCCATAAAGATGCAAAGTACTCAACTAAAGATAACAAGAGCATCAACGCCCACAAAACCATTGTGTTCTACTCGTGCAACCATCTATGCATAGACACGGCTCTGATACCACTGTAGGATAACGTAGCATAGAAAACAAAAAATTTCCTACCGCGAACACGAAATCCAAGCCAAGATGCAATCTAGAAGACGGTAGCAACGAGGGGATTATCGAGTCTCACCCTTGAAGAGATTCCAAAGCCTACAAGATGAGGCTCTTGTTGCTGCGGTAGACGATCACTTGCCGCTTGCAAAAGCGCGTAGAAGATCTTGATCACGGCGCCACGAACGGGCAGCACCTCCGTACTCGGTCACACGTTCGGTTGTTGATGAAGACGACGTCCACCTCCCGTTCCAGCGGGCAGCGGAAGTAGTAGCTCCTCTTGAATCTGACAGCACGACGGCGTGGTGTCGGTGGCGGTGGAGAACTCCGGCGGAGCTTCGCTAAAGCACGCGGGAGCTATGGAGGAGAGGGGGGCGGCTAGGGTTTGGGAGGGGGTGGCCGGCCACTCAAGGGGGGCGGCCAGGTTGTGGTCTTGGGGTTTGGGAGGGGGTGGCCGGCCACTCAAGGGGGGCGGCCAGGTTGTGGTCTTGGGGTGGCCGGCCCCCTCCCCTTGGCCCCTCATTATATAGGTGGAAGCCCCAAGTGTTGGACTACAAGTCTCCGAATAAGACCCGAACCCAAAACCTTCCATGTGATAGGAAACCTACCCAAGGTGGGAATCCCACTTGGGTGGGATTCCCCCTTCCATGTGGGGGTGGCCGGCCCCCATAGGGGAGTCCACTTGGGACTCCTCCCCACTAGGGTTGGCCGGCCATGGAGGTGGAGTCCCTCAGGGACTCCACCTTCCTTGGTGGTTTCTTAGGACTTTTCTAGAACCTTCCATAGAACCTTCCGCATCATTTTAATTCACATAAAATGACATCCTATATATGAATCTTATTCTCCGGACCATTCGGAACTCCTCGTGATGTCGGGATCTCATCGGGACTCCGAACAAATATTCGAACTCCATTCCATATTCAAGTTCTACCATTTCAACATCCAACTTTAAGTGTGTCACCCTACGGTTCGCGAACTATGCGGACATGGTTGAGTACTCACTCCGACCAATAACCAATAGCGGGATCTGGAGATCCATAATGGCTCCCACATATTCAACGATGACTTTAGTGATCGAATGAACCATTCACATATAATACCAATTCCCTTTGTCACACGATATTTTACTTGTCCGAGGTTTGATCTTCGGTATCACTCTATACCTTGTTCAACCTCGTCTCCTGACAAGTACTCTTTACTCGTACCGTGGTATATGGTCTCTTATGAACTTATTCATATGCTTGCAAGACATTAGACGACATTCCAACGAGAGGGCCCAGAGTATATCTATCCGTCATCGGGATGGACAAATCCCACTATTGATCCATATGCCTCAACTCATACTTTCCGGATACTTAATCCCACCTTTATAACCACCCATTTACGCAGTGGCGTTTGGTGTAATCAAAGTACCTTTCCGGTATAAGTGATTTACATGATCTCATGGTCATAAGGACTAGGTAACTATGTATCGAAAGCTTATAGCAAATAACTTAATGACGAGATCTTATGCTACGCTTAATTGGGTGTGTCCATTACATCATTCATATAATGATATAACCTTGTTATTAATAACATCCAATGTTCATGATTATGAAACTAATCATCCATTAATCAACAAGCTAGTTTAAGAGGCATACTAAGGACTTCTTGTTGTCTACATATCATACATGTACTAATGTTTCGGTTAATACAATTATAGCATGGTATATAAACATTTATCATAAACATAAAGATATATAATAACCACTTTTATTATTGCCTCTTGGGCATATCTCCAAGAGTAACGGCGCCAGAAAATAGCTTGCTGGCGTGCAGTAGATGGTAGTAATATTGCAGGAAGTAAAGATGCAGTAAAACAGTAAACAAGCGATGATTGCAGTATTTGGAAACAAGGCCTAGGGATCATACTTTCACTAGTGGACACTCTCAACATTGATCACATAAATAAATAAGTTCTCTTCCTTTGTGCTACATATACTCTTGTTCGATAATGAACACCATTCGTTGTGTAGGGCTACAAGAGCACCTCAATGCCGGAGTTAACAAGCTCCACAACATTCGGCATTCATATTTAAGTAACCTTTAGAGTATAATAGATCTTTGCAATTTAAACCGAGTACTAACATAGCATACACACTGTCACCTTTACACTATGAAGGGGGAATAAATCACATCAATACTATCATAGTAATAATTAACTCCATAACCTACAAGAGATTATGATCATAACCTACGCCAAGTACTACACGATGCACACACTGTCACCATTACACCGTGAAGGAGGAATAGACTACTTTAATAACATCACAAGAGTAGCACATAGACTAATAGTGATACAAAACTCATATGAATCTCAATCATGTAAGGCAGCTCATGAGATCATTGTATTGAAGTACATAGGAGAGAGATTAACCACATAGCTACCGGTACAGCCCTTAGCCTCGATGGAGAACTACTCCCTCCTCATGGGAGACAGCAGCGGTGATGAAGATGGCGGTGGTGTCGATGGAGGAGCCTTCCGGGGGCACTTCCCCGTCCCGGCGGCGTGCCAGAACAGAGACTCCTGTCCCCCAGATCTTGGCTTCGCGATGGCGGCGGCTCTGGAAGGTTTCTCGTACCGTGGCTTTTCCGTCTCGAAGATTTAGGTCAGGGAGCTTTAAATAGGCGAAGAGGCTGTAACACCCCAAATTTCAAAATAAAGAGAAAATAAATTTCCTTTTTCCAAAAAATGAGAGCCAACAAAAACTTTTCTTATATAAGGTATTATGCTTAGTGCTCCTACCTATTACTTGTGCTTTTGCCCTGATGAGTGTTAGTATGCTTGTGAAAAACCCTAAAACCCTAAAGTGATCCAGTAAAGATCACAAACCAAATTGAATTAAAAGAGAAAGAAATCAAATAAGAAAAACCCTAAACCCTAACCTTTTCAAAAATCATTTGGATCTTTTTTGAGAAACCCAAAACAGAAGAAAGACATATGTGGGCCTATAGCCTTCATAAGTAAATCTTGAACCCTACCTTTTCTTATTTTGCTAAATGGTGGTGAACCATTGCAAAACTTATTAAACCCTAAACCACATCCTTCTTGTTATCAATCTTTGAGAAATAAAATAAAAAGGAAAAATCTTATTTAAGAAAGAGGCATATGTGCCTATGGCTATTTTTGTAAAACTTTACCCTAGGCCTTTCTACTTTATTTAGAGGATTGGAAAACCTTCTTAAACCTTATCTAGTACTTTTCCCACACAATCCAAAGTGGAACAAAAGATTTTTAAAAGAAAGTATTAATGCCATAGAGGCATATGAGAGCAAAATATCAAATTTGTGAAATTGAGGATCTTGACCCTAAGACTTGAAATTAAATGGTTGGATCACTCCTATATACCATTTCAACACCCAACTACATCAATTGGGCCAAGCCTAGTCAAATTAAAAATCAAAGGCCACACATGCATAGAGGCATATGTGACACATAGCCATTCTCATCAATTCTTGTCCTATGCACTGCTACTTTTACCAAATGGTGTGAAACCATATCTGAACCCAATCTAACCCTAAATGGACCCTCAACCTTGCTCAAGTAAAGCAAGGGGAACACCTTACAAGAATAAGAAAATTGACATGCCCCCTCTCAGGTGTTTTGGCCAATTTTCCAAATCTTGAGCTAGACCTTGTGGAATGGTTTCAATGGGTTGAAAATGTTTCTAAACTAATAGGAATGACACTAGAGTCAAGACAAGTCCAATCAAATGGAGAGAAATCCAATAGTGGGATAATTTTCCCTCACATACACATAGGGCCAATTTATCAAACCTTGACCTAGGCACCAACCTTGTCTCAAAATGGTTGGACCCTTTTTCCCAACTCAATCTAACATCAAGTAAACCTCACTCTTGTCAAATTGAAGCAAAGAGGAATAAAGGAATAAAAAGCTAGAATTTCACAAAACCCTCACATAGGGCTTATGCCATTTTTATAAATTTGGACCCTAGACCATTTTGGCCTTCACCATTAGTTGTATAATGTTACTAAACATTTATCACAACTATTGGAATCCAAGAAACACAATTCAAATGTTTTTCAAAACTCAATTGGGGATCACATGGGATAATGGTCAAATCTGCCATTTATATTCTAGTCCCTACTTTGAGCCTCTCTATTTCAAGTTTTTCAAACTAAACTTTCCCAACTCTTTGCATGTCATCCAAGAGCACATCAAGGTGAACACTTTTTGTAAAGACCCCCTGGCCAAAATCATTCTTGATCATTTGCTATGCTCATCCAAAGTTGGCACTTTTAATTAAGTGGAACAATCTCCCACTTATCAAATTTTGCCATTCTTTGAAATTCTAATTTCCACCACCACACATAGTTGTCTCTGGTCAATTGCAACTCAACCAATCCGACCTTTTTCAATTTTTGAATCCATTAGAGATCAACCAAATTTTACAAAATTTGGAATAGGGCAAATATGGAATAATCTCAAACACTATTTGTATAGTGTTTGGCCTAACTCCACCTGCCCCATTTCACTCTCTCTGGTTCCCTTGACCCCTCTCACACTAGCACACCCACAGGAACCCTAGGAGGAGCTAGCCATGCTAGCATGGCATGGCCATGCCGGCCATGTCCCTCTCCTTCTCCTTCCCTTCACCCCCGGCCCTGGCCACCATGCCCACGAGTGCCACCTCGACTCCCTACTGCATCCTAGACCAACCCCTGCCGGAGATCGACACGCCCCCGCCGGGAACGCGCCGTGCCTGACGTGCCCAGAACGCGCCGGACGCGCTCCAGCCACGCCCTGGGCGCGACAGAGCATCGCGGTGCGCCGTCGACCCAGGCCCCCTCTCGCCATCTCCCTTCGCCAGCAAGCTCTCCTGGACGACCAAAGCCCGCCAGACACGCGCCGTGCCCCGCGCGAGCGCCGTCGCCGACGACCAGGTCCCCGTCTTCCCGCAACCCTGCCGCCAGAACGTCGCCGTCGCGCGCCCACATCAGACCGTCCCCCACCTCGCCGTCTAGCCTCCTAGCACCGCCTCGACCTCCCCTACATAGCGCCGCCCTCGCCTACCCCCAGTGCTCGCCGGAAACGCCGCGACCTCGTCGACCTTTCTCGCACCCTCGGCCTCTCCTCGCTACTATATAAGGAGCACCCCTCCCTTCAAATGGAGCACGCCTCTCGAATCCCCTCTCCTCCCTGAGTAGTCTAGCCACCTCGCCTCGCCGCATTGCCCACCAGAGCCGCCCAATTGCTACCTCACCGCCGCTCTCCGTCGCCGAAGCTCGCCGGAGAAGGAGGCCGCCCCAGGAAACGCCACCGGTACCGGCGCACTCGCCGTCGTCTACAACGTCGACCTGCATCACCGCCGCCGCTCGCCGGAGTCCCAGCTCGCCGCCGACCCCCTACATCCGCCGCTCCCGCAAGCTCCTCGCGTCGACGACGACGACCACCCGCCGTTGGATCTTGATCTGATCGCACGGCCAACACTCGCGCGTACCGCTTCGGTAAGCCTCACCCGCTGACGAGTGGGGCCTGCTGTCAGCTGGCCCGCGGCGTTAGCTGGGCCGGCCCAACTCCTCTGTGCTGCGTTTCAAACTAAATCGGCCCACTTCGTTTCCCGCCCAGTTTAAATCTGAAATTCGTTTAATTCTTTTTAGATAAATGGCAAACTGATGCAGTGTTTGAAATTGAATAGTTTCCAATCTACCCAACCAATTTTGATGAACTTTATATTGTTGGAAAGCTTAGGAAAAGATCTATCCAATACCACTGGTCCCATCTCAAAATTGTTTGTAGAATTAATGTAGCAAAATAAACAAGACAGGGACTTTTCTGCCTTAGATTAATTCCTAAAAATCAACCAAAATAGCTATTGAGTTGATTCCAACTCCAATAGCTCACATTTGACTTGCACTAATTGTTTATGCAATACAATGGTGTGGTCATTTTGCATGATCATGCCCTAGTTTAAGTAGTGTACAATATGGCTAGTTTAACTAGTGGATATTGTCCAAAATTATTAAGTGATTCTTATGAAGTCTTATGCTTCATTTAAATCTTGTCTCAAATGAATTCATGTGATGTTTGGACCCCTGGCCAAACTCACTTATATGAATTACTTAGAGAGTTAAATCATAAGTAGTGTTATTAAATGGTATGAGGTACTATACCTCATTTAAATCTATTTCTCAAATAATGATAATGAATGGTTGACTTGAGTCAAACATGATTTCATGTATGATTGTTTGAGAAATTAAACCTTCAGAAGTTTTCAATGAGAGAAAAGTATTTTCTCAAGAATCATATGGAAGTTATCTTTTACACATGTAAGGAGAGGAAATTATTCTTCCTCAAGCAACACAACCAATGCACCCTAATTGTGGTAATTGTGTGAATAGAATCATTGGTGTAAATACAAGTAATGTTAGAATAACCAAAGAATTGTTGAGGATGTGAAACCACCTCAATGGTAGTTGTTAACCTAGTTGCAACTATGTGTTAAATCATATGAGAGGTTTTCCCTCTCATTTAAATCTTGGTCTCAAGTATCTCACCATGAGGTATGGACCATGGTCCATATAACTTCATATTGAGTATTTGGTGACATTAAATCACTACCATGTTAGTATTAAATTGTATGAGGTATGGAACCTCATTTAAATCCTTTTCTTAAATGATGAGTATGAAGAGGTTGACTTTAGTCAACCTAGGTCATATTTTGTTCATGAGAGAAATTAAATCTTAATAGGATAATGAGAGGAAATTATTTTCCTTAAACAAGAGGAACACATCCACCCACTTAATAGTAGTGTGTGATGCTAGTTTAAGTTGTGTGAAACTTGTGTGTGCTTAGTTAGTATGTAAGTTTGGTATGATGACTGTGTACTCCGCATTCGTATTTTAGACGCTAGTACCGGAGACCATCAGGAAGAGGAGGACTTCTACAAGGAGAAAGGAGAAGAGAACTTGGACCCTCACTTCAACCAAGGCAAGCCAATACCAATGCACGTTAAAGTGTTGCAGGATAATATTCTTGCAAAGTGCAAAGCCCCTTGGGGCAAGGCACCATGTTTCTTACCTTTTCTTATATGAACCCATCCCAAGTTTTTACTTTACCAATTTTTACTTGTTTTCTAAATGAGTTACTTTTATAGTTAACTTTGGTCAAAATACAAGTGGGTTACTAAAGTAGTAAAGTTAGTCTTCCCCAAGCATAGCAAGATAATACTCTTGCAAAGTGCAAAGCTCACTATGAGCAAGGCATTACCTTATTTACTTTATGCTTACGATTCTATCTTCCAGCTTTACCTTAACAGCTTTATGTACTGGTGTTTTATCAAAGTACTTTTTGATTCATGATTCACTTGGTTAGTATTGGATTAGTACAAGAGTATCAAAGTTAGCCTAGAAGCAAAGCAAAATACTTAGCACCCCTCATACCTAGATGCTAGTGCTGATTTTGAAAGTGACTACTCCAATGGGAAACTTGGGATTTGAAAAGACTTTGAAAACCTTGGAATGATGAGTCATTCTATTGAAAGATTTTGAAGATGAATATGACTGGTGAATGACTTGGTGAATTTTACAAAAATACTGATGGTTGGGTTCGGATGCGATACCATTCCAATTTTACATGTACCCCCACAATACCTGAATCTGGGTAGGGCTTAACTGGAAGTTTGTGTGTCTTAGTATGGGTTCCCTCTAAACAAGCGTCATCGGGGTTACGCCGAAAGCTGCCTCTACCACAAAAGAAACGATACGATATGATGCGAAAGGAGGTGAACGTCCGGCCCAAGCCCTGTGCAGTTCCCAGGCTGACTATCTGTCTTCACTGGGAGGCCAAGCTCATGGGGAGAGGTGCCTATACTAGGGTACGTAAATGAAAGGTTATGATTGGTAGTTCGCGTACTGCGTACGATAAATCAGGGCCAGTTACCCCTGACGAGCTATTGCAATTGTTGTGGCACAAGTGTACAACCTCTGCAGAGTTAAACCTATTCGAATAGCCGCGTCCTCGGTTATGGACAGTTGGAAAGGCCATACTGTTCCGTCATCAGAAACTTTTCGAAAACTATGAATGGTGAAGGGTGACTTATGATTTTTGAACTTGAAAGGAGACTTTGACTTGGAATCACCCCAGAGTGGTGGGAATGACACTAATGTTCCCACTTGAGTGAGTTAGCACATGAAGAGTTGTTTACAAAAATGTGTGTGAACTAAAATTGGCTTTATGCAAAATAAACTAGAGCTTAGCACCCCTTATTAGAATTGTTATCACTTTCATTAGTATTAGTTTGCGAGTACTTTAAAGTACTCACGGCTGTGTCCCTGGCTATTCAAATGGCCAGACTATGAAGAGGAGCAGAACTATCAAGAGGACGACCAGCAGGACGCCCACGACAACTAGGGAGCCTTCTGACGTCAGACGTTGGCATGTGGACTAACGAGTCCCTTCTACGTTACGCTTCCGCTATGAAACTATGAACTTTGTGTATGATTGATCAATAGATCAACTCTTGGTGTAATATTGGATCATGTGATCTCTACTTGTAAGACGACTATGGTATGTAATGAATGATGACTTATGATATTCAACTGTTATGTCTCGCAACAACAATATTCCTGGGATTGCGATGTATGGCATAACAGGCATCTGGACTTAAAAATCCGGGTGTTGACAAGTTGGTATCAGAGCCATTGTTTGACCTTAGGAGACCCTAGTTACAATGGACGTCTGAAAAACTTAGTTTCAAAAACCAATGAAGTGAATATTTGTGAAAACTTGTTCTTACTCTTATCCTTGAGACCTTTTGCAAAAATGAAAAATCTATACTCTACTTTCTTTGCAAGCCTACATAAAATTTTGCACACCTGACCACTTCTCTAATATACTCCTCCTCTTGGTTCACAGATGACGTACCAATGGGAATCCTATCAGCTTGGTTCCGGAGGCGACCAAAGGTTCGAGAAGGAGTTGAAGCAACTAGTGGACTATCTAGGACATCCGTATCCCAAGTTCTTCGGAATACCACTCAAAGCTAAGCCAGGAGAACCACCTCAGTGGGACGTTTCTACTGATCTACGAAGGAAGCTTGATGCCCCGGTTTGGGAAACCATATGGTTGTCTGTAAAGGGAAGCACTTGGAAGGAGGGACTAGACAAAGCTATGCAAGAAGCAATTTCCCGCCTGTGTGGACAAAATGAGGACAAGATCAAGAACACTCGTTTCATCTACTACCCAAGACATGACTCCATGGGAAGACCGATGACCATGCCCCCACCACAACCAAAGATGAACCCCAATGAAGCCCCTCAGGACTTCAAGCAGTACAAAACCCGCAGGGATTTGGACAACGCCCTCGCCTCTCGCCAAGCACCTCACCCGTGAAGAAGACGAATCCACCCGGAAGAGTAGTATTCCCCCCCCCAGCACTTAAGTAGGTGTGAGTTGTATCAGGATCCCCTTGTATCGTAGAGCGAAGGAATGGTTCTTCAAACCAACGGTGTGTTAGATTTGTAATGCGTGATGTTTGGTATGAATGAAAAAGTGTTGCTGGGTTTTACCCCCTCAACACTACTCAAGTTTTCAAATTTTGAACTTTTGAACGTTAACTCAAACAAACCATAGAAGTTTCCCTCTTATCTTATAATCTACCCCATTGTTCAGATGGCCCCTCCTACCCGCAACAACTCCCGTGCCCAGGCCAACCAGATGCACATTGAGCACGCCAAGATGACTGACACCATCAACATCCTTGCAATGGAGCGCAAGGCATTTCGCCATCAGCACGCCAAGAAGGACTACCTCATTGCTCGCCTCCGCGTGAAGATAGCATCACTGGAGCAGCTCATCCCAATACCCCACCATGCCCCTAGAGGCAAGTCCAATGTGACTTGCTATAAATGTGGTGTTACTGGTCATTACTCTAGCACGTGCCCGATGAAAGCCGCCAACAATGCCCCAAGGACTGGAAGCAATGCTGTACCCATTGCACAAACAGACAAGTCAACGGTAACCTGCTATGAATGTGGAGCTGTGGGTCATTACTCCAATGAATGCCCCAAGAAGCTTGCCAAGATTGCAGCCAACACCGCTGCACCTGCACAGCAGTAGCGCCGTATCGCAACTAGAAGAAAGTTTGCTCCAAACTACCCGAACAACCGCAACGGTCGCTACTACAACATAACGGCCACCGAAGCGCAAGAAGCACCTCAGAACATGCCAAGTATGCTTCCTGCTAAATCATATCACCCAATCTCTCTTAGGAACCTAACTCTTCCTAAAATCTTGGGACGAGATTTGTTTAAGGGGGAAGGGTTTGTAACACCCCAAATTTCAAAATAAAGAGAAAATAAATTTCCTTTTTCCAAAAAATGAGAGCCAACAAAAACTTTTCTTATATAAGGTATTATGCTTAGTGCTCCTACCTATTACTTGTGCTTTTGCCCTGATGAGTGTTAGTATGCTTGTGATAAACCCTAAAACCCTAAAGTGATCCAGTAAAGATCACAAACCAAATTGAATTAAAAGAGAAAGAAATCAAATAAGAAAAACCCTAAACCCTAACCTTTTCAAAAATCATTTGGATCTTTTTTGAGAAACCCAAAACAGAAGAAAGACATATGTGGGCCTATAGCCTTCATAAGTAAATCTTGAACCCTACCTTTTCTTATTTTGCTAAATGGTGGTGAACCATTGCAAAACTTATTAAACCCTAAACCACATCCTTCTTGTTATCAATCTTTGAGAAATAAAATAAAAAGGAAAAATCTTATTTAAGAAAGAGGCATATGTGCCTATGGCTATTTTTGTAAAACTTTACCCTAGGCCTTTCTACTTTATTTAGAGGATTGGAAAACCTTCTTAAACCTTATCTAGTACTTTTCCCACACAATCCAAAGTGGAACAAAAGATTTTTAAAAGAAAGTATTAATGCCATAGAGGCATATGAGAGCAAAATATCAAATTTGTGAAATTGAGGATCTTGACCCTAAGACTTGAAATTAAATGGTTGGATCACTCCTATATACCATTTCAACACCCAACTACATCAATTGGGCCAAGCCTAGTCAAATTAAAAATCAAAGGCCACACATGCATAGAGGCATATGTGACACATAGCCATTCTCATCAATTCTTGTCCTATGCACTGCTACTTTTACCAAATGGTGTGAAACCATATCTGAACCCAATCTAACCCTAAATGGACCCTCAACCTTGCTCAAGTAAAGCAAGGGGAACACCTTACAAGAATAAGAAAATTGACATGCCCCCTCTCAGGTGTTTTGGCCAATTTTCCAAATCTTGAGCTAGACCTTGTGGAATGGTTTCAATGGGTTGAAAATGTTTCTAAACTAATAGGAATGACACTAGAGTCAAGACAAGTCCAATCAAATGGAGAGAAATCCAATAGTGGGATAATTTTCCCTCACATACACATAGGGCCAATTTATCAAACCTTGACCTAGGCACCAACCTTGTCTCAAAATGGTTGGACCCTTTTTCCCAACTCAATCTAACATCAAGTAAACCTCACTCTTGTCAAATTGAAGCAAAGAGGAATAAAGGAATAAAAAGCTAGAATTTCACAAAACCCTCACATAGGGCTTATGCCATTTTTATAAATTTGGACCCTAGACCATTTTGGCCTTCACCATTAGTTGTATAATGTTACCAAACATTTATCACAACTATTGGAATCCAAGAAACACAATTCAAATGTTTTTCAAAACTCAATTGGGGATCACATGGGATAATGGTCAAATCTGCCATTTATATTCTGGTCCCTACTTTGAGCCTCTCTATTTCAAGTTTTTCAAACTAAACTTTCCCAACTCTTTGCATGTCATCCAAGAGCACATCAAGGTGAACACTTTTTGTAAAGACCCCCTGGCCAAAATCATTCTTGATCATTTGCTATGCTCATCCAAAGTTGGCACTTTTAATTAAGTGGAACAATCTCCCACTTATCAAATTTTGCCATTCTTTGAAATTCTAATTTCCACCACCACACATAGTTGTCTCTGGTCAATTGCAACTCAACCAATCCGACCTTTTTCAATTTTTGAATCCATTAGAGATCAACCAAATTTTACAAAATTTGGAATTGGGCAAATATGGAATAATCTCAAACACTATTTGTATAGTGTTTGGCCTAACTCCACCTGCCCCATTTCACTCTCTCTGGTTCCCTTGACCCCTCTCACACTAGCACACCCACAGGAACCCTAGGAGGAGCTAGCCATGCTAGCATGGCATGGCCATGCCGGCCATGTCCCTCTCCTTCTCCTTCCCTTCACCCCCGGCCCTGGCCACCATGCCCACGAGTGCCACCTCGACTCCCTACTGCATCCTAGACCAACCCCTGCCGGAGATCGACACGCCCCCGCCGGGAACGCGCCGTGCCTGACGTGCCCAGAACGCGCCGGACGCGCGCCAGCCACGCCCTGGGCGCGACAGAGCATCGCGGTGCGCCGTCGACCCAGGCCCCCTCTCGCCATCTCCCTTCGCCAGCAAGCTCTCCTGGACGACCAAAGCCCGCCGGACACGCGCCGTGCCCCGCGCGAGCGCGCCGTCGCCGACGACCAGGTCCCCGTCTTCCCGCAACCCTGCCGCCAGAACGTCGCCGTCGCGCGCCCACATCAGACCGTCCCCCACCTCGCCGTCTAGCCTCCTAGCACCGCCTCGACCTCCCCTACATAGCGCCGCCCTCGCCTACCCCCAGTGCTCGCCGGAAACGCCGCGACCTCGTCGACCTTTCTCGCACCCTCGACCTCTCCTCGCTACTATATAAGGAGCACCCCTCCCTTCAAATGGAGCACGCCTCTCGAATCCCCTCTCCTCCCTGAGTAGTCTAGCCACCTCGCCTCGCCGCATTGCCCACCAGAGCCGCCCAATTGCTACCTCACCGCCGCTCTCCGTCGCCGAAGCTCGCCGGAGAAGGAGGCCGCCCCAGGAAACGCCACCGGTACCGGCGCACTCGCCGTCGTCTACAACGTCGACCTGCATCACCGCCGCCGCTCGCCGGAGTCCCAGCTCGCCGCCGACCCCCTACATCCGCCGCTTCCGCAAGCTCCTCGCGTCGACGACGACGACGACCACCCGCCGTTGGATCTTGATCTGATCGCACGGCCAACACTCGCGCGTACCGCTTCGGTAAGCCTCACCCGCTGACGAGTGGGGCCTGCTGTCAGCTGGCCCGCGGCGTTAGCTGGGCCGGCCCAACTCCTCTGTGCTGTGTTTCAAACTAAATCGGCCCACTTCGTTTCCCGCCCAGTTTAAATCTGAAATTCGTTTAATTCTTTTTAGATAAATGGCAAACTGATGCAGTGTTTGAAATTGAATAGTTTCCAATCTACCCAACCAATTTTGATGAACTTTATATTGTTGGAAAGCTTAGGAAAAGATCTATCCAATGCCACTGGTCCCATCTCAAAATTGTTTGTAGAATTAATGTAGCAAAATAAACAAGACAGGGACTTTTCTGCCTTAGATTAATTCCTAAAAATCAACCAAAATAGCTATTGAGTTGATTCCAACTCCAATAGCTCACATTTGACTTGCACTAATTGTTTATGCAATACAATGGTATGGTCATTTTGCATGATCATGCCCTAGTTTAAGTAGTGTACAATATGGCTAGTTTAACTAGTGGATATTGTCCAAAATTATTAAGTGATTCTTATGAAGTCTTATGCTTCATTTAAATCTTGTCTCAAATGAATTCATGTGATGTTTGGACCCCTGGCCAAACTCACTTATATGAATTACTTAGAGAGTTAAATCATAAGTAGTGTTATTAAATGGTATGAGGTACTATACCTCATTTAAATCTATTTCTCAAATAATGATAATGAATGGTTGACTTGAGTCAAACATGATTTCATGTATGATTGTTTGAGAAATTAAACCTTCAGAAGTTTTCAATGAGAGAAAAGTATTTTCTCAAGAATCATATGGAAGTTATCTTTTACACATGTAAGGAGAGGAAATTATTCTTCCTCAAGCAACACAACCAATGCACCCTAATTGTGGTAATTGTGTGAATAGAATCATTGGTGTAAATACAAGTAATGTTAGAATAACCAAAGAATTGTTGAGGATGTGAAACCACCTCAATGGTAGTTGTTAACCTAGTTGCAACTATGTGTTAAATCATATGAGAGGTTTTCCCTCTCATTTAAATCTTGGTCTCAAGTATCTCACCATGAGGTATGGACCATGGTCCATATAACTTCATATTGAGTATTTGGTGACATTAAATCACTACCATGTTAGTATTAAATTGTATGAGGTATGGAACCTCATTTAAATCCTTTTCTTAAATGATGAGTATGAAGAGGTTGACTTTAGTCAACCTAGGTCATATTTTGTTCATGAGAGAAATTAAATCTTAATAGGATAATGAGAGGAAATTATTTTCCTTAAACAAGAGGAACACATCCACCCACTTAATAGTAGTGTGTGATGCTAGTTTAAGTTGTGTGAAACTTGTGTGTGCTTAGTTAGTATGTAAGTTTGGTATGATGACTGTGTACTCCGCATTCGTATTTTAGACGCTAGTACCGGAGACCATCAGGAAGAGGAGGACTTCTACAAGGAGAAAGGAGAAGAGAACTTGGACCCTCACTTCAACCAAGGCAAGCCAATACCAATGCACGTTAAAGTGTTGCAGGATAATATTCTTGCAAAGTGCAAAGCCCCTTGGGGCAAGGCACCATGTTTCTTACCTTTTCTTATATGAACCCATCCCAAGTTTTTACTTTACCAATTTTTACTTGTTTTCTAAATGAGTTACTTTTATAGTTAACTTTGGTCAAAATACAAGTGGGTTACTAAAGTAGTAAAGTTAGTCTTCCCCAAGCATAGCAAGATAATACTCTTGCAAAGTGCAAAGCTCACTATGAGCAAGGCATTACCTTATTTACTTTATGCTTACGATTCTATCTTCCAGCTTTACCTTAACAGCTTTATGTACTGGTGTTTTATCAAAGTACTTTTTGATTCATGATTCACTTGGTTAGTATTGGATTAGTACAAGAGTATCAAAGTTAGCCTAGAAGCAAAGCAAAATACTTAGCACCCCTCATACCTAGATGCTAGTGCTGATTTTGAAAGTGACTACTCCAATGGGAAACTTGGGATTTGAAAAGACTTTGAAAACCTTGGAATGATGAGTCATTCTATTGAAAGATTTTGAAGATGAATATGACTGGTGAATGACTTGGTGAATTTTACAAAAATACTGATGGTTGGGTTCGGATGCGATACCATTCCAATTTTACATGTACCCCCACAATACAGATACTGGGTAGGGCTTAACTGGAAGTTTGTGTGTCTTAGTATGGGTTCCCTCTAAACAAGCGTCATCGGGGTTACGCCGAAAGCTGCCTCTACCACAAAAGAAACGATACGATATGATGCGAAAGGAGGTGAACGTCCGGCCCAAGCCCTGTGCAGTTCCCAGGCTGACTGTCTGTCTTCACTGGGAGGCCAAGCTCATGGGGAGAGGTGCCTATACTAGGGTACGTAAATGAAAGGTTATGATTGGTAGTTCGCGTACTGCGTACGATAAATCAGGGCCAGTTACCCCTGACGAGCTATTGCAATTGTTGTGGCACAAGTGTACAACCTCTGCAGAGTTAAACCTATTCGAATAGCCGCGTCCTCGGTTATGGACAGTTGGAAAGGCCATACTGTTCCGTCATCAGAAACTTTTCGAAAACTATGAATGGTGAAGGGTGACTTATGATTTTTGAACTTGAAAGGAGACTTTGACTTGGAATCACCCCAGAGTGGTGGGAATGACACTAATGTTCCCACTTGAGTGAGTTAGCACATGAAGAGTTGTTTACAAAAATGTGTGTGAACTAAAATTGGCTTTATGCAAAATAAACTAGAGCTTAGCACCCCTTATTAGAATTGTTATCACTTTCATTAGTATTAGTTTGCGAGTACTTTAAAGTACTCACGGCTGTGTCCCTGGCTATTCAAATGGCCAGACTATGAAGAGGAGCAGAACTATCAAGAGGACGACCAGCAGGACGCCCACGACAACTAGGGAGCCTTCTGACGTCAGATGTTGGCCTGTGGACTAACGAGTCCCTTCTACGTTACGCTTCCGCTATGAAACTATGAACTTTGTGTATGATTGATCAATAGATCAACTCTTGGTGTAATATTGGATCATGTGATCTCTACTTGTAAGACGACTATGGTATGTAATGAATGATGACTTATGATATCCAACTGTTATGTCTCGCAACAACAATATTCCTGGGATTGCGATGTATGGCATAACAGGCATCTGGACTTAAAAATCCGGGTGTTGACAGAGGCGGAGTCGGAAGGCTGACGGGGCCACCACACAGTAGGGCGGCGCGGCCAGGGCCTGGGCCGCGCCGGCCTGGCGTGTGGGCCCCCCCAGGGCTCCCCTCTGGCGGCTCTCGGGTGTTCTGGAAGCTTCGTGGATTTCTAAGATGCTGGGCGTTGATTTCGTCCAATTCGGAGAATATTTCCTTACTAGGATTTCTGAAACCAAAAACAGCAGAAAACAGGAACTGGCACTTCGGCATCTTGTCAATAGGTTAGTTCCGGAAAATGCATCAAAACGATATAAAGTGTGAACAAAACATGTAGGTATTGTCATAAAACAAGCATGGAACATAAGAAATTATAGATACGTTTGAGACGTATCAAGCATCCCCAAGCTTAGTTCCTACTTGCCCTCGAGTAGGTAAATGATAACAATGATAATTTCTTAAGTGACATGCTACCAACATAATCTTGATCAACATTATTGTAAAGCATATGAAATGAATGCAGCGATTCGAAGCAATGATGAAGACAATGAGTAAACAAATGAATCATATAGCAAAGACTTTTCATGAATAATACTTTCAAGACAAGCATCAATAAGACTTGCATAAGAGTTAACTCATAAAGCAATAGATTCAAAGTAGAAGGCATTGAAGCAACACAAAGGATGATTAAGTTTCAGCAATTGCTTTCAACTTGTAACATGTATATCTCATGGATAGTTGTCAACATAAAGCAATATAACAAGTGCAATAGGTAAACATGTAAGAATCAATGCACATTTGACACAAGTGTTTTCTTCTGAGATAGAAAGAAGTGGGTGAACTGAATCAACAATAAAGTAAAAGAAAGGCCCTTCGCAGAGGGAAGCAGAGATTAAATCATGTGCTAGAGCTTTTTTAAGTTTTGAAATCAAATAGAGAGCATAAAAGTAAAATTTTGAGAGGTGTTTGTTGTTGTCAACGAATGGTAGCGGGTACTCTAACTACCTTATCAACCAGACTTTCAAGAGCGGCTCCCATAAAGGACGTTATCTCTACCAGCAAGGTAGATCATCCCTCTTCTCTTTTGTTTACACATGTATTTTAGTTTCATTATTTATGACACTCCTCCCAACCTTTTGCTTACACAAGCCATGGCTAACCGAATCCTCGGGTGCCTTCCAACATTCACATACCATGAAGGAGTGTCTATTTGCAAAATTAAGTTGCTTACTGATAGATCAGGGCAAAGCATGTGAAGAGAATTATTAATGCAAGTTAATTAATAGGGGCTGGGAACCCCATTGCCAGCTCTTTTTGCAAAGTTATTGGATAAGCGGATGAAGCCACTAGTCCATTGTGAAAGTCTGTCAAAAGTAAATGACAAGATCGAAAGATAAAACACCACATACTTCCTCATGAGCTATAAAACATTGACACAAATAAGAGATAATATATTTTGAATTGTTTAAAGGTAGCACATGAAGTATTTGCTTGGAATGGCAGAGAAATACCATGTAGTAGGTAGGTATGGTGGACACAAATGGCATAGTTTTTGGCTCAAGGATTTGGATGCACGAGAAGAATTCCTCTCAATACAAGGCTAGGCTAGCAAGGTTGTTTGAAGCAAACTCAAGTATAAAACGATGCAGCAAGACTCACATATGAACATATTGTAAGCATTATAAGACTTTACATCGTCTTCCTTGTTGTTCAAACACCTTAACCAGAAAATATCTAGACTCTAGAGACCAATCATGCAAACCAAATTTTAACAAGCTCTATGTAATTCTTCATTAATGGGTACAAAGTACATGATGCAAGAGCTTAAACATGATCCATATGAGCACAACAATTGCCAAGTATCAAATTATTCAAGACATTATACCAATTACCACATGAAGCATTTTATGTTTCCAACCAAATAGCAGTTAATGAAACGGTTTTCAACTCCACCATGAACATTAAGAGTAAAGCTAAGAACACATGTGTTCATACGCAACAGCGGAGCGTGTCTCTCTCCCACACAAGCATGAATTTGTTCAAACAAAACAAAAACAAACAGACGCTCCAAGTAAAGCACAAAAGATGTGACCAAATAAAAATATAGTTTCAAGAGAAGAAACCTGATAAGTTGTCGATGAAGAAGGGGATGCCTTGGGCATCCCCAAGCTTAGACGCTTGAGTCTTCTTGAAATATGCAGGGATGAACCACAGGGGCATCCCCAAGCTTAGACTTTTCACTCTTCTTGATCATAGTATATCATCCTCCTCTCTTGACCCTTGAAAACTTCCTCCACACCAAACTCAAAACAAACTCATTAGAGGGTTAGTGCAAATTCAAAATTCACATGTTCAGAGGTGACACAATCATTCTTAACACTTCTGGATATTTCCCAAAGCTACTGGAAGTCAATGGAACAAAGAAATCCATCCAACACAGCAAAAGAGGCAATGCGAAATAAAAGGCAGAATCTGTCAAAACAGAACAGTCCGTAAAGACGAATTTTCCAGGGGCACTTAACTTGCTCAGATGAAAATGCTCAAATTGAATGAAAGTTGCGTACATATCTGAGGATCACACACGTAAATTGGCAGATTTTTCTGAGTTACCTACAGAGAGGCATATCAAAATTTGTGACAGCAAGAAATCTGTTTCTGCGCAGCAATCCAAATCTAGTATTGACTTTACTATCAAAGACTTTACTTGGCACAACAATGCAATAAAATAAAGATAAGGAGAGGTTGCTACAGTAGTAACAACTTCCAAGACTTAAATATAAAACAAAAGTACTGTAGCAAAATAAAAACATGGGTTATCTCCCAAGAAGTGCTTTCTTTATAGCCATTAAGATGGGCTCAGCAGTTTTAATGATGCTCGCGCAAGAAATAAGAGTTGAAGCAAAAGAGAGCATCAAGAAGCAAATTAGAAACACTTTTAAGTCTAACATGCTTCCTATGCATAGGAATCTTGTAAATAAACAAGTTCATGAAGAGCAAAGTAACAAGCATAGGAAGATAAAACCAGTGTGACTTCAAAAATTTCAGCATATAGAGAGATGTTTTAGTAACATGAAAATTTCTACAACCATATTTTCCTCTCTCATAATAATTTTCAGTAGCATCATGAACAAACTCAACAATATAACTATCAAATGAAACATTCTTATCATGAGTCTCATGCATAAAATTATTACTACTCCCAACATAAGCATAATCAATTTTATTAGTTGTAGTGGGAGCAAATTCAACAAAGTAGCTATCATTATTATTCTCATCATCAAATATAGGAGGTATAGTATCATCATAATAAACTTTATCCTCCATAGTAGGCGGCACCAAAAGACCATTATCATTATAATCATCGTATATGGGAGGCATATCATAATCAACATAAACTTTCTCCTCGATACCCGGAGGGCTAAAGAGATCATTTTCATCAAAACCGACCTCCCCAAGCTTAGAATTTTCTATATCATTATCAACAATGGTGTTCAAAGCGTTCATACTAATATTACTACTAGCATGCAAATAAGGTTCCATAGGTTTTTTAATTTTCGCATTAAACCATTCATGTCTTGACTCAGGAAATAGTTTAAAAAGCTCACAGATGTTTTCCATTATGCCTTACTAGTGTTTAACAAGAAACAAAAAGATGCAATTGCAGGATCTAAAGGAAATAGCTTCGAGCACCCACACAACGGCAACAGAAAAGTAGTTAGTTACCTGGGACCGGAGTATGAGTGCCTTTTACCTTCCCTCCCCGGCAACGGCGCCAGAAAAGTGCTTGATGTCTACGGGTGCTTCTATTCTTGTAGACAGTGTTGGGCCTCCAAGAGCAGAGGTTTGTAGAACAGCAGCAAGTTTCCCTTAAGTGGATCACCCAAGGTTTATCGAACTCAGGGAGGAAGAGGTCAAAGATATCCCTCTCAAACAACCCTGCAATCACGATACAAGAAGTCTCTTGTGTCCCCAACACACCTAATACACTTGTCAGATGTATAGGTGCACTAGTTCGGCGAAGAGATAGTGAAATACAAGTGGTATGAATGAATATGAGCAGTAGTAACGGCGCCATAAAATAGCTTGCTGGCGTGCAGTTGATGGTAGTAATATTGCAGGAAGTAAAGATGCAGTAAAACAGTAAACAAGCGATGATTGCAGTATTTGGAAACAAGGCCTAGGGATCATACTTTCACTAGTGGACACTCTCAACATTGATCACATAAATAAATAAGTTCTCTTCCTTTGTGCTACATATACTCTTGTTCGATAATGAACACCATTCGTTGTGTAGGCCTACAAGAGCACCTCAATGCCAGAGTTAACAAGCTCCACAACATTCGGCATTCATATTTAAGTAACCTTTAGAGCATAATAGATCTTTGCAATTTAAACCGAGTACTAACATAGCATACACACTGTCACCTTTACACTATGAAGGGGGAATAAATCACATCAATACTATCATAGTAATAATTAACTCCATAACCTACAAGAGATTATGATCATAACCTACGCCAAGTACTACACGATGCACACACTGTCACCATTACACCGTGAAGGAGGAATAGACTACTTTAATAACATCACAAGAGTAGCACATAGACTAATAGTGATACAAAACTCATATGAATCTCAATCATGTAAGGCAGCTCATGAGATCATTGTATTGAAGTACATAGGAGAGAGATTAACCACATAGCTACCGGTACAGCCCTTAGCCTCGATGGAGAACTACTCCCTCCTCATGGGAGACAGCAGCGGTGATGAAGATGGCGGTGGTGTCGATGGAGGAGCCTTCCGGGGGCACTTCCCCGTCCCGGCGGCGTGCCGGAACAGAGACTCCTGTCCCCCAGATCTTGGCTTCGCGATGGCGGCGGCTCTGGAAGGTTTCTCGTACCGTGGCTTTTCTGTCTCGAAGATTTAGGTCAGGGAGCATTAAATAGGCGAAGAGGCGGAGTCGGAAGGCTGACGGGGCCACCACACAGTAGGGCGGCGCGGCCAGGGCCTGGGCCGCGCCGGCCTGGCGTGTGGGCCCCCCAGGGCTCCCCTCTGGCGGCTCTCGGGTGTTCTGGAAGCTTCGTGGATTTCTAAGATGCTGGGCGTTGATTTCGTCCAATTCCGAGAATATTTCCTTACTATGATTTCTGAAACCAAAAACAGCAGAAAACAGGAACTGGCACTTCGACATCTTGTCAATAGGTTAGTTCCGGAAAACGCATCAAAACGATATAAAGTGTGAACAAAACATGTAGGTATTATCATAAAACAAGCATGGAACATAAGAAATTATAGATACCTATAATTCGCTTCGGTGCGTGCGGGATAAACCGCCGCACGCAGAGCTCCGCCGCGCCCGCTCCCTGGCGGGAAGGTCCAAATAAAGCTTTCTCCATATTTTTCTTTTTCTCTTTTCTATTTTAAAACTTATAATTTTAAAAACTTTAAGTTTTTAGCAAAAAAATTATTTTAGATTTGAAAGATGCTCAAACTAAAAATTGTGCAAAAACATTACGCAAAACTTTTATGTTTAGAAATTAATTTGTTTAGAAATAAAAATTTGTTCAAAAATAATTTTGTACATATTTTAAAAATGTTAAAATAAACATTCAGAAAAAGAAGAAAACAGAAAAATGAAAAAGAAACAGCAAATGAAAAACGGAAACCAGAGAACCGGGAAGAACCAAAAGAACCAGAATCAGAAGGTTCCGGAACCTCCACAAAACCAGAATGACAGAAATACGGTGTCATGGGCTGCGACCCAGGTGGTCACCCCGTGGGCACGCACGCGGGCGATGTATAGGATTTGCGGCCGACGACCCCGTACACCAGAAATGAGAATGGAGAAAGGAAGAAACGAAAATATACTCGACACGGGCCGTCTGCCCAACCCCTGAGTGCAGGCCCACAGCGTAAATAGATGGCGTTGTTTTCCTCACAAGGAAAAAAGGTAAATGGTGTTCTTTTCAAGCCCCTGCCGACGACTATTTAAGGATCGTCGGTGGAGATGCTCTAAAAGAACCAGAATCAGAAGGTTCCGGAACCTTCACAAAACCAGAATGACAAAAATACGGTGTTATGGGCCGCGACCCAGGTGGTCACCCCGTTGGGCGCGCACACGGGCGACGACCCATACACCAGAAATGAGAATGGAGAAAGGAAGAAAGTAAAATATACTCGCCACGGGACGAATCCGTCTGCCCAACCCCTGAGTGCAGGCCCACGGCGTAAATAGCTGGAGTTGTTTTTCTCACAAGGGAAAAAAAAGAGCTAAATGGCGTTCTTTTCAAGCAATCCGGATCGTGTTCGTTCACAATTTTTCCCCTTTCCGCCTAGATAAATCTCCGGCCGTGCACCGTCTACAGCTTTTTTCCTCCCCTCTTCCTACGCGGGCCGGAGAGAGGCACGCCGGAGAATAAGCTCCTGGTGGGCAGCCATGGCGGTGGAGACGAGGATCCGCGCCGGAGCTCCCACTCGGTTTAACAAGTTCGACGGGGAGTGCGGCGGCGTTTCATCCGTGCACCTCCGCTGCACGGTGACCTTCGAGCACGCTTCCCGCCGGCTGCGCGGCGGCGGCGCCGCCGTCCCCGACCGCGTGAAACCCGAGCTGCAGCAGCTGCCGTGGACATCCGACGAGGTGCGGCCCTTGCGCGACCCCTCCATCCTCCTCCGCCCCGACGACACCCTCCGCGCCGTGCGCGACATGCTCGCCGCCATGCCGCGGCTGCGCGGCGTCGACCTCTCCCCCGCCAACTGGGACGGCGAGCACACGCCGCGCGTCGTCGCGGCGTGGCTGCAGGAGCAGGGGTCCCGGTGGCTCGGCGGCGCGCGGCGGCCCTGCCGGTTCGAGGTGGAGGCACGGCTGCAGGTGAAGCAGGTGTTCCACGAGCCCAGGGCGGTGCTGCAGCGGTGCCTGGAGGTGGCGATGCAGACGGTCGCGCCGGGGTCCGACGAGGAGTGCGGGATCTGCCTCGACGAGTTCAGGAACGGCGGCAAGTCGGGCCCCGTCAACCTGCCCTGCTCCCACGCCTTCCACCGCCACTGCATGCTCACCTGGCTCGACCGGGGCACCAATTGCCCCTCCTGCCGCTACGACCTCACCGGCATGGTCGCCGCGCCCTGGACGTCACGGACGTCCATTGACACCACGGCCAGAACCAGACGGCGGTGGCGCGGGTGAGGACGACACTGTTGGACGGCGGCGTGGGTGTAGTAGGAAGGCTGCCGTTGCACGGGTGAGGGAAAAGTGGAGACCATCGCCCGCCTACAGATAGTGGAGAATCTGTTGCGGTTTGGATCTTTCGCCCTTCCTCAAGTTACCTAGCAATCGGCATTGTCAAACACGATCGTCTGTTTTTTCTTTTTCCGATGAAAAGTGCATAGCTCCACAATTTCATTGCGAAAATCGCCTCACAGTCAACGGGCAACAACCATACTCCACCAACAAACAGCTTCAAGAAAACATGCATTAGGCAGCTGACATGAGACACCCCTGGGCGTCCGGGATTTCCCGAAATTTCGAAACTGTTAATTGGGGATATACAAAATTCGGGTTTTGAAAATGACACCCAGAAATTTGGGTACCTAACTCGGGTTTGGGTTCGGTAATCTCGAATCACCCAATATACAACAGAGAGAAGAGACGTCGGCATCGCGCTGCAAATAAGGGGGCCTCGCACTAGGAGGTATAGGCGGCGGTGCACTAGGAGGCGTTTTGCACAGCTCGTCGTTGTCGCCGATTTGGGGAAGAAAGAGGTGAGCGCCGATCTGTTGCGGGCGGTGCAAAGACGTGTTGGAGCATGAGAGAGCGAGCGGCGCCGCCGTGTGCAGTTTGGGGTGGGCGGCGCAACGGCTTGGGTAGGCCTACGACCATGTGTTGTGTGCGGCGGCCAAGTCGTGGACTCGTGGTTGGTTGGAGAGAGATGAGAAGAGGAGTCGTGTACTTGTGGTTGGACTGGGCACAAACACGGGTAAAACTAGCGGGCGCCTCTAGGAATTGAGTAGTTGGAGCTTTTTCAATATTTCAGGATATTTGGGCTATTTGGGTTCTCCGTGCTAAAACCCGAATTTTCGGAAATAAATTTGGATAGTCAGATTTGACACTTGGAAATGTATTCAGACTTTTCGGTTCGGGCTATAGGGGTTCCTGTTTGAAAATTTCAGGCTCATGATTTGGGGTTCGGGTTTTATGCCCGGCGTGACTTGCACGGGGAACGAATTTCAACCTACATACATGCGCCTGGTATTCAATCCATCTCCCTCATGTTGACGCGAGAAGGTTTCATATGGCTCTTTGGTATAGCTGATGTGCCCTTCCTAGCATTATGGCCTAAATAATCTACACTTCAAGTGACTAATTCTCACTCGACCTTATCTATCCTCAGTTGCAACTATACCTAGATCATTCTTTGGGCCGAGCCTAACAAGGTCCGATGCAAAAAAAAAAAACTCATGCCTAGGCCTTGGCCGACCGTCGGACCTAACTTTCAAGGCCAAACCACACCCATCACTACAAAATCCCATCGGGTCTTGGGCCGGGTCTCTTCTCTATTTCACACATTTGTCAAGCCCATGCCTAGCCTAGCCCGTTGGTGCTATTAGGCTTGGCCCGGGACTTTTTGTTGTAGGTATACTTCATGGGTGTACCATCGACAGTGCCTAGATCCGGCAAGCCCGGGTGGCCCATAGATGGCGATGTGGCGTGTGGCCCGTCGGGCGGCCCAGTTGCTGTTGATCCTAAAGGATGAAGTCCAGCCCAGGATAGGGAAGCCGGATCCCAACCGACCATCGGAGGAAGTCGGATCCGTGAAGGTCCATGTGGAACCCGGATCCATGGAGGCCAGGAGTAACCCGGATCCATGGAGGCCCAGGAGTAACCCGGATCCATGGAGGCCCAGGAGTAACCCGGATCCATGGAGGCCCATGTGTAACCCGGATCCATGGAGGCCCAGGAGTAACCCGGATCCATGGAGGCCCATGTGGAACCGGATCGATGCGACGTAGGGAGGAAGGCAGATCCTTGACGTACACGGCAAGACCTTGTACCGTAGTTAGGCGACCTGTAATCCGGCTAGGACTCTCCATGTAAACCCTATATCCGTGCGCCTTTATAAGCCGGATCCTGGGAGCCCTAGAGGCACGTTCAGAACAACCACAACTCATTGTAACAACGCGAAAGCGCCCAGATAATTCCAGACAAGCAGCAGTAGGCCCTGTCATCGTGCAGGTGTTCCGAAGCTGGGTAACTCGCGTACCACCGTCCCGAGAGCACTCCGCCCTATGGCCCCTACTTCTTCTCCCCCTCGTGAGGATCCCTCCTCCGGAGCACCGTCGATTAGGCAACGACACTTTTAGTTCGGGCCAGGCTGCCCATGGCTAGCTATAGTTGCAACAACTCATTTCTTAGCATGAATCATGAAGCAATCTAAGGGCCCCTTTGATTCATAGGACGAATTGCGAGGCCCTTTGACTTGTTCTTTGTGCTTACTACATTGTTAAATTATATTTGAGTGGATGGTAGAATTCCTTTGTTTTTTTTCCTTTAAAAGCTACACCAAAGATCCTCCATTTTCATATTCCCCATTCCCTTGAATCAATGGTGTCATCATAAGAAAAAAATCTTGTTCACATGCCTTCCCTTCCCTAATCTTTTAAGGCGCCTTCTTTAAAATCAAAGAGGCCCTAATTAAGAAAACAGATGGCACCCTCCTGTCGTGTGCGGTGGTAGCAAGGTAATTCCGCAGATATTCCTACTCCATGGTATTGCTGCTGTAAAATAGTTGGCTCTAGCACTGCTCTCATTCTCTTTGACGCCAGAGGTAAATAGTGGTAGTGAGTTTGTTATGGAGACGCACATGAATTCATCATTGTCCTGATCTAGAGAGGACGCCATCATTCATAGACCTCGAGAAAGAGGAAAAGGTGTATAACGCCATGGCGGCTCCAAGCCTGGTAGTTGGTCTGTTAATCACAAGAGGGGTAAAGGAAATTTCCCTTTGAATGGCCTGAAAAAATTTAGAGCAATCAAGAGAAAAATTGTTCAAGGGAGAAGCAAATTCGATGACATCATCGTGTTATTGCATCGATCATCAGTTCAGCACCTTAAGGGCATCCTTCATCCGCGGGACAATCTCCAAAATGTAGGAATATGATAGTCTTTGAACGTGTAAAACATAGGATTGTGAAAACGCACACAAAAAACCCGTGAAAATGGGTGTTTTATTCGGAGAAAATAGAAAAAACATAGAAATAAAAACTGCATAACCAAGTCAAGGTTAAAACTACAAAGGTAACATTGTGTCACTATTATGCAACTTATATCATTTTCCTTGTTCTTTGTGCTTAGTATAAATTATTGAAAGATATTTCAGTCGATGGTAGAACTCCTTTGTTTTTTTTCCTTTAAAATCTACACCAAAGATCCTCGGTTTTTCCTGTTCTCCATTCCCTTGAATCAATGGTGTCATCATAAGAAAAAAAATCTTATTCATATGCCTTCCCTTCACTAATATTTTAAGGCGCCTTCTTTAAAATCAAAGAGGCCCTAATTAAGAAAACAGCTCAGCAGCCTCCTGTCGTGTGCGGTGCCAGCAGGGTAATTCCGTAGATATTTCTACCCCATGGTATTGCTGCTGTAAAATACTCCACTAGAGTTGTTGGCTCTGCACTGCTCTGATTCTCTCTGTCTCTCTCCCCCCTCACTCTCTGGACACAGCGGCGACCAGCAGTAGCGCGCGGCAGCCATCTCCGGTGCAAACTAGCGGGCGAGCGGCGGCGGTCAGGTATCCACCTCCCCCATGCCTAAATTTCTCCACTTGTCCCTTTGCCCATTGTTCTTTAACCTAAATTCCGAAATCCTAGGTCTTTCTAGACCTTTCCCCTAATCCCCTAAATTTCCAGCGCTGTCGTTCGTTGCTGAATGTTTGCAATCAAACCCGAATCCTTGTCCGTCAGGATCCATCTAGTCGCGTTCTAGATTCGATTGATCTAATAAAACATCGCCTTTGCCCCCAAATCTTTGGGGGTTTGCCTAAACCCCACACGATGTTTCAATTCCTTCGGTTGAGAGGAGATGGTATTCATGCGTTCCCTGATAACGGGATTAAAGATTTGCAATCCGTGCTGTGCCCAGATCAGGAAAATTTTGGTAGAGGGTCCAAAAGTTCCACCTTGAAATTTATGGCGTTTGGCTGTACAGCATGTTCAGGATATATGATATGGGTGCTTCCTTCAGGAATGTTTTGATTCCTAGTTATCTGGTCCACGATATTCGTACACTAATCTCACAAGTTAACCGATGTTTGAGAACGTGGCTAAAGGGGGACGGATCCCTCCCTTAATTGTACGCTGTTAGGTAGAAGATGTGACCTCTCTAGCATCTTTTTTTTTTTCACACGGATAGCACCCCATTCAATTCCGCTGCGTACCCTGTGCCTCGAACCCGGGTGGGCGAGCAAACCACCATGAGCTGTAGCCACCAAGCCAGCGCTTGGTTTGTTTACAGCATTATTGATACTGCAACAGACATGGTTATCGCATATACTGGTTCCTTTTTCTTTCATGATCTGTTGATTACGTTGGAAATGCTATTATGCCCTTCTAACAAAATTTTTGCACAAAGTCTTGAGCAAACATGCAGCTGAGATTAATTAGATCATGTTCGGTATGTTAGCAGCCATTGTAAATACATGCCTCCCTTTTGGCCGTTATATTAGGATATATACCACTGCTAAAATTAGCAGCGATGATGGCGGAAATGCAGTAGTAATAACAGTTCGGGCCTTTGAATGGTGATAAATTTCTGACATCTTTTCACATCTATGAGACTCTTGCAAGAGAGATGTCCTCTCTGGTGTGGAGTTTTGAGTAGGCAAATGAACTTGAAGGAAACTTCTTTATACACGGTGCAGGCTGCAAGGGGTCCAAAATCGGTACATCGGTCGGTGCATGTGCATATGCCAGTTGTGCATAGATGTCTTTGATTGCTTGGCTCTCCCGTGCAGGTGAAATGCGGTACCGCCCTTTGCAATAAGAACAGAATGCAGGAAATATTTCACTTAACAATGATATTTTGGGATTTGTGCAAAATTTTGATATAAGAATGCTGCAGCACAACTCTTCTTATAAGTTAACCAAAACTTATCTTTTTCTACAGTTGATGTGTGAAAAACAGAGAGATGTAATATAGGGAGTAGAACATTAGAAGAAAAAATCTGTAAATTTGAGGTTTTAGTGCAGAGGCCTAATATGTTGGTGATACTGCAAGAGACCTGGTTATCACAAATACTGTTTCCTTTTTCTTTCATGATCAGTTGATTATGTTGGAAATGCTATTATGCCCTTCTAACAAAATTTTGCACAAAATCTTGAGCAAACAAGCAGCTGAGATTAATTAGATCATGTTTACTATGTTAGTAGCCATTGTAAATACGTGCCTCCCTTTTGGTCGTTATATTAGGATACATCCCACAGCTAAAATTAGCGTTGATGATGGCGAAAATCTAGTACTCCCTCCGATCCTAAAAAAATGTCCAAAGCCACAGTCTAACTTACGTTTTCTAATTAGCCCATTTTAGATTGATCAAATTGATTGGCTGCATGTGCGTACATGGTCCACACACACTACAGAAACGAACTGCATGCCGCATGCGCCCCGTCCGTGGCGGTCAGTCTCCAGCGCCATTTGTAGCAGATGGGAGTGCGGGTTGATAATATAGAAAGAGCAAGGGTGTCTCAGCAAAATTGCATATCAGACACTCTTTTGGGATCAGAGGGAGTAGTAATAATAGTTGGGGCCTTTGAATGCTGATAAATTTCTTACACCTTTTCACATCTATGGGACTGTTGCAAGAAAGATGTCCTCTCTGGTGTGGAGTTTTGAGTTGGCAAATGAACTTGAAGGAACAAACTTCTTTATACATGGTGCAGGCTGCATGGGGTCCAAAACCGGTACATTGGTGCGCATGCATATGCCAATTGTGCATAGAGGTCTTTGATTGCTTGGCTCTCCCGTGCGGGTTAAATGCGGTACCGCCCTTTGCAATGAGAACAGAATGCAGGAATTATTTCACTTAACAATGAGATTTTGGGATTTGTGCAAAATTTTGATATAAAAATGCTGCAACACAACTCTTCTTATAGGTTGACCAAAACTTCACTTTTCTACAGTTGATGTGTGAAAAACAGATGGATGTAATATAGGGAGTAGAACATTAGAAGAAAAAATCTGTAAATTTGAGCTTTTAGCGCAAATGCCTAATATGTTTTTGATACTGCAACAGACCTGGTTATCGCATATACTAGTTCCTTTTTCTTTTATGATCAGTTGATTATCTTAGAAATGCTATTATGCCCTTCTTACAAAATTTTGCACAAAGTCTTGAGCAAACAAGCAGCTGAGAGAATTTAGATCATGTTTGGTATGTTAGTAGCCATCGTAAATACATGCCTCCCTTTTGGGCGTTATATTAGGATATATCCCACTGCTAAAATTAGCATCGATGATGGCGGAAATCTAGTAGTAATAACAGTTGGGGCCTTTGAATGCTGATAAATTTCCGGCACCTTTTCACATCTATGGGATTGTTGCAAGAGAGATGTCCTCTCTGGTGTGGAGTTTTGAGTAGGCAATTGAACTTGAAGGAACAAACTTCTTTATACATGGTGCAGGCTGCAAGGGGTCCAAAACCGGTACATTGGTGCACGTGCATATGCCAATTGTGCATAGAGGTCTTTCATTGCTTGGCTCTCCCGTGAGGGTGAAATGCGGTACCGCCCTTTGCAATAAGAACAGAATGCAGGAATTATTTCACTTAAGAATGAGATTTTGGGATCTGTGCAAAATTTTGGTATAAGAATGCTGCAGCCCAACTCTTCTTATAAGTTGACCAAACTTCACTTTTTCTACAGTTGATGTGTGAAAAACAGAGAGATGTAATATAGGGTGTAGAACATTAGAAGAAAAAATCTGTAAATTTGAGCTTTTAGTGCAGATGCCTAATATGTTGTTGTAGCATAATGGTGCATTTTAAGTTTCCATGCCTTGTAATTCCTTAAGCACATGTCTCTATGATATTCGGTGAGGGATTGATGCACCACTAATAGGCTGATTTCTTGTGTAAATTTGACTTTTGGCAGGGAATCAACCATGGTTTTCCTTGAGGTGGAGATGTCTTGGAATGTTCTGATCTCTCCTGACCAGCTGAGCCCCAAGGGTCTGTTGCTCCGCAAGTCCATCATCGTGCGTCTTCTGGAGGACATAACAAACAGGAAGGCCTCCAAGGACCATGGCTACTACATTGCTGTCAATGAGCTCAAGGCGATATCTGAAGGGAAAGTTCGTGAGCTGACCGGAGATGTTCTTTTCCCGGTCAAATTTACCTGCATCACTCAGAAGCCCATGAAGGGTGAGATCTTGGTCGGTTGTGTGGAAAAGATCCTGAAGCATGGCGTGTTCCTCAAATCTGGACCGATGGAGAACATCTTTCTGTCGTATAAGACGATGGGAGAGTACAAGTACTCAGGAGGCGACAACCCGATGTTCTTGAAGGACTACTCAAAGCTGGAAAAGAATACCATCGTCCGCTTCAAGGTCTTGGGGCACCGCTGGATGGAAGCAGATCGCCAGTTCCAGCTCCTTGTGACACTGGCTGGTGATTTCCTTGGGCCGCTGTGAGCTGTTTTGACAGGTTAAACATTGGTAGGTGCTGTACATTCGGTTATTCAGGTGGACGGATGAATGGGTGTGTTAGGTGAACTTTGCTGTCTGTGATATACTGATGTCTGATGGAACATGGTTGCTGTAACCTGTGGTAATTGATGGAAGTTCAGTTGTGATGCCAAGCAGAGTACTGTGAAGTATGATGAGCCTGCGCATTAACATTTTACTTTCTACTTGTCTGCATGTGTTTGTGACCACCTACAATTGCTTGCATGCTTCCTTTGACAATTCGATATCTTAATCCCTGAACATGCCCTTGGCTGAAACATACTGAGATACTATTTTTTACAGTGATGATGCACATATACTTTCTTGTGCTGAACCAAACATATGTTATATAATTACCGTTGACAAATAGCCTCACAGAAATATATATAGCAAGCATATCGTAACATGTGGCAGTTGATGCCAGCTCTAGCCTGATTCCAATCAGTGTACTGTGAACTATGAGGGACCTGTCTTTTAACATTTCACTTTCTACTTGCCTGCATGTGTTTGTGGCCCTCTACAATTGCTTGCATGCTTCCTACAACATTCTGCATGTCAAAATTGCCGAACATGCCCATTGATCTTGGTTGAAGCATACACACTAGTAAGATGTAGTGAACTGTGCTGAGCAAACTTATAATTGCAGTTGAAAATATCCACACCGAAACATAAAGTTAGCCGTCAATGAACTAGGCCTTGATATGATTCTTCTTCCAATGCTGTATTTACTAGCATCTCCAATGGACATCTGAGTTGCTAGTCCAGGCAAAAAGGTTGTCCAGAAGAATAGCAACAAAGAAAATGTATAAACAACACGGTGTCGCGAGGCTGAAGATAATAAACACACAATTGAACATGACACATGCAATCTTGAAAAGCTCCGGAGCCCTCACACATAACGGAACCGAGCTGTCAGCGCCGAGCACCTAAATGACACCTGGATCCGTTCGGTAGCGTGCGTATCCACCATTGTGCAGTTCACGGAGTTCATGGACCTGGCCACCATCCTGCACCCGAGGTTCAGTTGGTCGAGTACCAACCTGATTCCATCTGCTGGCTGTGGACGACAAACGGTGTCTACTCTGCCTCCTCAGCTTACCACATCCAGTTCAGAGGTTCCTACCCCGTGTTTGACTCGGCTAAGGTCTGGAAAGCCTTCGCTAGATGGAAGCAGATCGCCAGTTCCAGCTCCTTGTGACGAGCCTGCGTTTTTTACATTTCACTTTATACTTGCTTGTTCCTATTGAAGTTAAGCGTCAGCGTACTTCGCTCTTTCATAACTACTTTTTTTTTACAGTAAGATGCTTAGGCACTAGTGAACTGTGCTGAGCAAAACTTATGTTTTAGAATCTACAATTGGAAAATAGCCAAAGAAATATATAGCTTGCATCTATTGAAGTTAGGCGTCAGTGAATTAGGCCTTGTTGAGATTCTTCTTCCAATGTTGAAGTTAGTAGCATCGCAATGGACATCTCAACTGCTAGCCAAGGCAAAAGGTGTCCATAAAAATACAAGAATTTATTTATTCAGACCTAGAAACTGTAAAAACATCAGTCATGCAACGCAAAAACAGCACCGTGCCGCGAGGCTGACGATTATATTACAAATCATATTAAAATTACCTAGATATAGCAAACACAAACAGAAACATGGACACACGAAGACTTCAAAAGGCGCTAAAAATGATATGTTGCGGATAAAAACAGGAGGTTATGTGTTACATCATATGCCATATAATGGCTGAAGAAATTATAGCAGAGAAGAACCAATGGCAGTCTGGATGTAACTGCATTTACTGAATCCTCTCTGCAGCCAGCTCGCCGTTCCTGACGAAACCGACGTAAACTCTCTGAACATGTGATATGATCTCCTCTCTCTTCTGTCGAACCCTTTCCACAAGCTCTTCTGCTGTAGAATTCAAAGTTAGCTCTTCGAGAGTGCTCACATGTTCAATGCCACCTGGCAACAACTTCAACTCTGGACAGAGTAGGAGCTTCAAATTAACCAAACTGGGCAGTGCCCCTCTTTCTATCGTGATCTGCCTGAGATGTGGAGCTCCCCAGATTTTTAGTACTCGAAGTTTCTGGAATGACGTTGCTCGGAAGTTTATCTTATTGCCATCAAATGCATCATAGAGTTGAAGTTTTACTAACTGATGTAATTCCTCAAGATAACAGGACATATCTTCCTGAAGTTTTGACCAGACAAGTCGTAGAATGGAGAGGCTTTTCAGTGTACCAATCGATAAGAAAAACCGAGGTAATGGTTCATTATCTAATTTCCCTTGCAAGAAAATCTTCTGAAGTAATGGAGGTGGATTGAGTGCATCGAGTTGCAGAACTTCCTCATCATCATATGCATGGATCCCAAGCCGTGTTAGATGAACCATATTGGTAATAGCTATGAACAGCTTTTCACAGTGGCGACCTTGAACTTTACTGATGCTGAATGATCTCAACAGAACTAGAGCACCAAGGTAATTGACCATTTCAGAACTAGATTCCACCAACAATAATGTCTGCAGACTTGCCAAAGAACACATACCACTAATAGGTGCTGGTACACCAATAGAAGGAACATATTGCATAGACGGTATCAATGGTTTCATAGTGACAATAAGATGTGTCAACTTACAGAGCCTTGTAATTTCGACAGGTAGGTTGGTAATTTTGCTTTTCCAAGCATCCAAAACAAGCAGATTTTGTAGCCTTCCAATATGACGTGAGAGATTTGCAATTTTAGTTCGTCTAAGGCCCAGAAAACGCAGATTGAACAAGTCAAACACCTCATTTGGCAAACCCTCAATTGAACTATCTTGCAGATTCAGTACAGACATTAGCTTAACAGACCTTGAGAATGAACGAAGTGAGCCGAAAGTTAGCGAATTTTGGAAAACAAGCAAGGAACGGAGATGCGGAACAGATTCTGCAAGGTGTGCAATATCCCCTCTTTGAATTGATAAACGACGTGCTTTTCCAATAAGATGAGTCCTCGAGTAATCAAGGACAATGCAAAAGTTCTCTTCGCGTGCCTTAGAAAGGGCTAATACCCGAAGGATATCATGCATTTGGAAATCATCAACATACCCTGATTCATTCCTCTTAACCTCCAGTAACAGACATCGGTTGATGAGCTCGGTCAAGTAATCTTCTGCAACCTCCTCCAGTGTCTTATGCTCACTCGCTTCAATAAATCCTTCTGCAACCCAGAGCCGTACTAGCCACTTCCTTTGCATCACATGATTCTCTGGGAACATGCAGCAGTAAAGAAAACAGTTTTTCATGTTGTGTGGCAGGTCTTCCAAACTAACCTTCAAGATTATGTTCATATCCAGGATGAAATTGTTTGTAAATTTCATCTCAAGAGTTCTGTATACATTCTCCCACTCCAAAAATGTTGCGCTCTTGAATGACAGGAGGCGCCCAATGCACACAATAGCAATTGGCAAGCCATTGCATTTCTCTACAAACTTGTGCGCCCAATAGTGCAATGGGGGGAAGTGCTCCTGTGCTTTCCGAATCTTTTTTGCACGAATTTCAAAGGAGCCCGATGGCTGTGATTAAGGGAGCTAATCCAACTTGTTTTTCCTAATAACAGGGAACTGACGTCAGGAGCACTTCTCGATCCCGCACAAATCTTCCTGCGCACAAGGTCCAGCTCGGTCCGTGTGGCCACAGTACCAGGCCGCAGTCCATGTTCTTGATCTCTCCGACATCGTCGACCTCGCTCAGCTGCGGTAGCGTAGGCTGCACTTGACGCAGTAGGTTTTTCTTTCACGAACAATTCTGGCGGACAATCGCTATTTTCATTCTTATGCATGAAAGTTTGTAAGGAATAAAGGATTCTCGAAAATGAGGCATGAGTAGATGTTTCCATCAGAATCCATTGAATCAAATAGACACTTATATTGGGGAAATCCAAATGTTTTCAAAATGTTCAAACATTTCTGAAAAAAATATTAGGATGTAAAGCTAGATATTCTATGGTTGCACACTGAGTTTTGCGGATTTTATTTTTATTTTTTCTAGCTTGTGTAAAAAAGATAATTTTGAGTGCTCCGAAATAGCTTCTTCATGAGACATGTTTTTTTCTTATTTACATAGACCACAAAAAAATCTTATCCCGCAAAAAATTGTGTGCAAACAATAGAATATCCGGATATATTTATTTTTTTAAAAAATTCATAATGGATGCATCTATATCTATGAGCCAAAACATCACGTTTCTTATACTGAAGCTTTCTTTTGGTTAAAAAGAAAGGATGAAAAACGCTTCATCGGATCCATATCTAGCAATACCACAATGTCTTGTTAAAAAATTCACGAGCTAAAATGGTGCCAATAGCGGAGACATAGGGGGCATGTCAAAATCGGTGTTGCTCGTGTGTGTGGGTTGATATGAGGGAGGCTAGAGGGAGCTGTGAGAGGAGAAAATTGTCGTCGTGGTGAACAGATACCATATGATAGCTTAAGTTGGGGCCGAATATACGCAAGAGGATCCGGAGGAGGGTAAGATGAAGGTGGAAAACACACAGCTCATATTAGATTTCTGGATCAACAGGAACATGGCAAGAACTTGGTCGAAGGCCAGAGGTAGACGATGTACGGCTTACTAGCCAGGGCCCTCTATTCCTAACTGATCGATCCCCCCGCATGGGGGTGCCCTTCATCTCCTTATATATTGGAGAGGAGGCTTACAAGGAAAGGAACCCTAGGGTATCTTTGCTTAGCTAAGCTACTTTATAAAGCTCCTTTGGCTCTAGGAGTGATGCCCTCTTATGCATCCTTGGTCTGGTGACCTCGCTTGGTCGACCTCCGGCACCTTTTTCGTCATCCTTCTGATTTGGCTTCAGGGCTTCGTTTAAAGCTGAACTGCTTAGCTCCTCTATGTCCTAAGGCCTTAGAGGGAATCTTTGACCAGGTGCCAACATGTTGCCGTTGAGGCTATACCGATCCCAGTTAATATAATCGGAACAAACCGGATTCTTCTCTCTATCCTCAGAGCTTGGTTCCTTCGGACGTTCTTCCGGCTTAGATATCACCGGTTGCCCTTACTCTGGCATACCTCTCCTGGTATACCGGATCGTACCATCAAACACCATTAAACCGAACTTTTGTAATTCGGATTACCTCTTAATCCGGTTTACTAGTATCTTAACATGGCTAATTTGCCAAGTCTTGACCTACCGGGGGTCATCCCCCCCGACACAAATGTTAACGAGCATGCTAGTGGTGAGGGATATTATTTAATTTATGTGCATTCTGGGTCTCGTAATAACAACATGCAAGTAGGGGCAGCATCACAGGTGAAATTCAATATTCTACCTTTTAGGGTGAGAATCCAAGGTCTGGTCTTAATTAGTTGTGTCTGTCAGTAGTCTTGTTGAAGACATTGTTTTGAGAGCGGGGACTATCTCCAAGATGAAGACCTAAAATATTTTGATCGGGTGATCATGGTGCTTGTGCACTGTTCACTTCTTGGAGGCGTCGCTGGTGGAGAGCCTGGATTTCGGGTGATGTATTGGTGGTGGTTATACTATTGTTGCTAAGACTGGAGTACCATAGCATGATTTATTTTTCTTAGTTTTTTGTGTGTGCATCCGTACTAATAGAGCATCTCTAACAGTAATCGAAAAAGTTTATGATATCCTGCAGTGTGCTGCACCAGACGTAGCACTAGGTATCCTTCTTGGAATACCCTTGGATTAACCTTCCTATGATAGCGTTTGAGGTTTTGCTGGTATATAGCTGATCTGGCGAGTGCCAATTCTCTTTGTTCTTCGAGAAAGCTGACATCATTTTCTCTGGCCTCTTTGACCTCTTCTTCTATATAGAGTTGGACTCGTGGTGAGTCATGGATAATGTCGGTTGGTATGACCGCTTTTGCTCCATATACCATGAAAAATGGTTTATAACCGGTTGATTGGTTTGGTGTGGTCCTTAGACTCCACAATATAGATGGTAATTCATCAAGCCAACATCCTGGCTTTTTTTGGAGCGGCTCAATAAGCTGGGGCTTTATACCGGACAAAAAGAGTGCATTTTTCCTTTCCACTTGCCCATTAGTTTGCGGATGTGCCACTGAGGCGATGTCAAGCCTGATTTTGTTATCCTCGCAAAACCACGAAAATTCTGCCTGGGCAAATTTTGTGTCGTTGTCCGTAATTATGCTGTGCAGATAACCATACCGTAGGATAATGTCTTTGAGAAACTTCACGGTTGTGTGTCCATCGCACTTCCGGATCGGTTTGACCTCCACCCACTTTGTAAACTTATCCACCATGACCAACATGTGGGTCATGTTTCCTCTCGCCGGCCTGAATGGTCTGAACATATCCGGGCACCAAACAACGAATGGCCAAGTTATGGGAATTGTCTTTAAACCGGATGCTAGGGTGTGGTTTTGCTTGCTCTATCTTTGGCATACATTGCACTTCCGGACCGTGTCCTCGGTGTCTTCCAAAGCAGTGGGCCAGTAAACTCCATGCTGGAACACTTTGGCAACCAAAGCTCTTGATGAGGCATGATGACCACATTCCCCTTGGTGAATTTCTTGGAGCATATCTCTACCTTCTTCTGGTTCCAAACAGCGCTACAGGACTCCTGTGACACTCCTTTTGTACAGCTCACTGTTGATGATGCTATAAGCTTTGGATCTCCTTTGGGTTCTTCTTGATTCTGTTTCTTCCGTTGGTAAACTACCGTTTTCCCCATGATGGTGCTTCTCGAACGACAAAAACTGGCATATCAATCTCCATGCAGTCCACCGACATAGTTTCTTCCAGTTTTGACTACGCAGTCCCCAGGTTAGATGACGTAGTGCCCAGGTTAGATGGCGTAGTCCCGGTTTTACATTATCAATGTCCATCAGAACAATGTGTGACTTCGGAACATAAATTGACTACGACTCCAGGCTTGGTTTGATCGACGACTTTCTGAGGTGAGATAAGGCTATTCCGGGAGGACTTTCCTGCCTGGATGAGCCTAACTTGGACAAAGTGTCAGCCGCATCATTTTCCGCGCGCGACTGATACGTCTCCGACATATCGATAATTTCTTATGTTCCATGCCACATTATTGATGATATCTACATGTTTTATGCATACTTTATGTCATATTTATGCATTTTCCGGCACTAACCTATTAACGAGATGCCGAAGAGCCAGTTGTTGTTTTTTGCTGTTTTTGGTTTCAGAATCCTAGTAAGGAAATATTCTCGGAATTGGACGAAATTAACGCCCAGGGGCCTATTTTCACACGAAGCTTCCAGAAGACCGAAGGGAAGATGAAGTGGGGCCACGGGGCACCGCCACACTAGGGCGGCGCGGCCCAAGGGGGGCCTGCGCGGCCCTAGCGTGTGGGGCCCCCGTGACGCCTCCTGATCTGCCCTTCCGCCTACATATAGTCTTCGTCGCGAAACCCCCAGTACCGAGAGCCACGATACGGAAAACCTTCCAGAGACGCCGCCGCCGCCAATCCCATCTCGGGGGATTCAGGAGATCACCTCCGGCACCCTGCCGGAGAGGGGAATCATCTCCCGGAGGACTCTTCACCGCCATGGTTGCCTCCGGAGTGATGCGTGAGTAGTTCACCCCTGGACTATGGGTCCATAGCAGTAGCTAGATGGTCGTCTTCTCCTTATGTGCTTCATTGTCGGGTCTTGTGAGCTGCCTAACATGATCAAGATCATCTATCTGTAATGCTATATGTTGTGTTTGTTGGGATCCGATGGATAGAGAATACTATGTTATGTTAATTATCAATCTATTACCTATGTGTTGTTTATGATCTTGCATGCTCTCCGTTATTAGTAGAGGCTCTGGCCAAGTTTTTACTCTTAACTCCAAGAGGGAGTATTTATGCTCGATAGTGGGTTCATGCTTCCATTAAATCTGGGACAGTGACAGAAAGTTCTAAGGTTGTGGATGTGCTGTTGCCACTAGGGATAAAACATTGATGCTATGTCTGAGGATGTAGTTATTGATTACATTACGCACCATACTTAATGCAATTGTCTGTTGTTTGCAACTTAATACTGGAAGGGGTTCGGATGATAACCTGAAGGTGGACCTTTTAGGCATAGATGCATGCTGGATAGCGGTCTATGTACTTTGTCGTAATGCCCAATTAAATCTCACAATACTCATCATATCATGTATGTGCATTGTCATGCCCTCTCTATTTGTCAATTGCCCAACTGTAATTTGTTCACCCAACATGCTGTTTATCTTATGGGAGAGACACCTCTAGTGAACTGTGGACCCCGATCCATTCTTTTACATCAATACAATCTACTGCAATATTTGTTCTACTGTTCTCTGCAAACAATCATCATCCACACTATACATCTAATCCTTTGTTACAGCAAGCCGGTGAGATTGACAAGCTCACTGTTTCATTGGGGCAAAGTACTTTGGTTGTGTTGTGCAGGTTCCACGTTGGGGCCGGAATCCCTGGTGTTGCGCCGCACTACATCTCGCCACCATCAACCTTCAACGTGCTTCTTGGCTCCTACTGGTTCGATAAACCTTGGTTTCTTACTGAGGGAAAACTTGCCGCTATACGCATCACACCTTCCTCTTGGGGTTCCCAATGGTCGCGTGCTGTACGCGTATCAAGACTGTTTTCTGGCGCCATTGCCGGGGAGATCAAGACACGCTGCAAGGGGAGTCTCCACAATCCAATCTCTTTACTTTGTTTTGTCTTGATTTATTTTATTTACTACTTTGTTTGCTGCACTAAATCAAAATACAAAAAAATTAGTTGCTAGCTTTACTTTATTTACTGTCTTGTTTGCATTCTCCATATTAAAAACACAAAAAAATTAGTTACTTGCATTTACTTTATCTAGTTTGCTTAATTTACTGTTGCTAAAATGGGTACTCCTGAAAATACTAAGTTGTGTGACTTCACAACCACAAATAATAATGATTTCTTATGCACACCTATTGCTCCACCTGCTACTACAGCAGAATTCTTTGAAATTAAACCTGCTTTACTGAATCTTGTTATGCGAGGGCAATTTTCTGGTGTTAGTTCTGATGATGCTGCTGCCCATCTCAATAATTTTGTTGAACTATGTGAAATGCAAAAGTATAAGGATGTAGATGGTGATATTATAAAATTAAAATTGTTCCCTTTCTCATTAAGAGGAAGAGCTAAAGATTGGTTGCTATCTCTGCCTAAGAATAGTATTGATTCATGGACTAAATGCAAGGATGCTTTTATTGGTAGATATTATCCCCCTGCTAAAATTATATCTTTAAGGAGTAGCATAATGAATTTTAAACAATTGGATAATGAGCATGTTGCACAAGCATGGGAAAGAATGAAATCTTTGGTTAAAAATTGCCCAACCCATGGACTGACTACTTGGATGATCATCCAAACCTTTTATGCAGGACTGAATTTTTCTTCGCGGAACCTATTGGATTCAGCTGCTGGAGGTACCTTTATGTCCATCACTCTTGGTGAAGCAACAAAGCTCCTTGATAATATGATGATTAATTACTCTGAATGGCACACGGAAAGAGCTCCACAAGGTAAGAAGGTAAATTCTGTCGTAGAAACCTCTTCCTTGAGTGATAAGATTGATGCTATTATGTCTATGCTTGTGAATGATAGGACTAATATTGATCCTAATAATGTTTCGTTAGCTTCATTGGTTGCTCAAGAAGATCATGTTGATGTAAACTACATTAAAAATAATAATTTTAACAACAATGCTTACCGGAACAATTCTAGTAACAACTATAGGCCATATCCTTATAATAATGGCAACGGCTATGGTAATTCTTATGGGAATTCTTACAACAATAATAGGAACACACCCCCTGGACTTGAAGCTATGCTTAAAGAATTTATTAGTACACAAACTGCTTTTAACAAATCTGTTGAAGAAAAGCTTGGGAAAATTGATATACTTGCTTCTAAAGTCGATAGTCTTGCTGCTGATGTTGATCTTTTGAAATCGAAAATTATGCCTAATGAAAATCATAATAATAAAATTGTTACTACAGCAAATGCCATCCAAGTTAGAATTAATGAGAATATAACATTTGTAACACCCCAAATTTCAAAACAAAGAGAAAATAAATTTCCTTTTTCCAAAAATGAGAACCAACAAAAACTTTTCCTATATAGGGTGCTATGTTTAGTGCTCCTACCTATTACTTGTGTTTTTGCCATGATGAGTGTTATTATGCTTATGTGATAAACCCTAAAACCCTAAAGTGATCAAGTGAAGATCACAAACCAAATAAAATTAAAAGAGAAAGAAATCAAATAAGAAAAACCCTAAACCCTAACCTCCTCAAAAATCCTTTGGATCTATTTTGAGAAACCAAAATAGAAGAAAAATACATATGTGGGCCTATAGCCCTAATATGGAGGTTTTTAACTCTACTTTTCTTACTTGGCTAAAATGGTGGTGAACCCTTGCAAAACTTACAAACCCTAAACCTCATCCCTCTTGTCATCAATCTGTGAAAAATAAAATAAAAAGAAAAGATCTTATTTAAGAAAAAGGCATATGGAAGCCTATGGATACTTGTTGAAAATGATGAGCTTTGCCTTGTCTACCTTGAGTAGATGAATTGAAATACCTCAACACACTCAACAAAGCACTTACCAACCAATTCAAGTGTGAAACAAAATAAAATCAAACATATGCATAGAGGCATATGTGCCTATGGCTATTTTTGTAAAACTTTACCCTAGGCCTTCCTACTTTATTTAGAGGACTGGAAAACCTTCATAAACCTTATCTAGTACTTCTCAAACCCAATCCAAAGTAAAACAAAAGATTTTGAAAAGAAAGTAATAATGCCATAGAGGCATATGAGAGCAAAATATCTAATTTGTGAAATTGAGGATATTGACCCTAAGACTTGTAGTGAATGGTTGGATCACTCCTATATACCATTTCAACACTCAATTGGGTCAAGCCTAGTCAAATTAAAATTCAAATGCCACATATGCATAGAGGCATATGTGACACATAGCCATAATACCCAATTCTTGCCCTATGACTCTAAACCTTGACCAAATGATGTGAAACCATCTCTAAACCTAATCTAACCCTAAATTGACCCTCAACCTTGCCCAAGTGAAGCAAGGGGAGCACATTACAAGAATAAGAAAAATTGACATGTCACCTCTCATGTGTTATGGCCAATTTTACAAATCTTTGAGCTAGACCTTTTGGAATGGTTTCAATGGTTGGGAAATGTTCCTAAACTAGTAAGAATCACTTTGGAGTCAAGAAAAATCAAATCAAAAAGAGAGAAAACAAATAGTGAGAAAATCTCATTTTCACTCACATACACACTTAGCCAAATTATCAAATCTTGACCTAGCCACTTCCATTGCCTCAAAATGGGTTGAACCTTTCACCTAACTCAATCTAACACCAAATAAACCTCACTCTTGTCAAAAT
Organism: Lolium perenne; assembly: GCF_019359855.2. Lineage (NCBI taxonomy): Eukaryota > Viridiplantae > Streptophyta > Magnoliopsida > Poales > Poaceae > Lolium > Lolium perenne. The sequence goes on from NC_067244.2 coordinate 51,529,504, forward strand.
GAAGCAAAGAGAAATAAAAGAATAAAAGTTAGAAAATCACAAAACCCTCACATATGGCTTATGCCATTTTTATAAATTTTGACCCTAGACCATTTTGATCTTCACCATTAGTTGAATAATGTTACCAAACACTTATTACAACTTTTGGAATCAAAGAAACACAATTCAAATCAAATCCCAACTCAAAATTGGCTCACATACAATAATGGTCAAATCTGCCATTTATATTCTGGTCACTACTTTGAGCCTCTCTATTTCAAGTTTTTCAAACTAAACTTTCCCAATTCTTTGCATGTCATCCAAGAGCACATCAAGGTGAACAACTTTGGTAAAGACCACCATGCCAAATTCATCTTGGATCAAAAACTATGCTCATGCAAAGTTAAGACTTTTTAATATGAACAACAATCTCACTTTGTCAAATTTTGCCATTCTTTGATTTTTAAAATTCCACCAACACACATGGTTGTCTCTGGTCATTTACAACTTATACAAATGCACCAAATTCAAAATTGGAAACCCTTGGAGCTCAACCAAATTTGAGCCAAATTTGCAATTTTTCAAATAGAACTAAATGCAAACACTATTCCAAATAGTGCTCTACCCAACCCTACACCCCCATTTCACTCTAACCTGTTCCCTGGTCCCCTCTCACCCTCACACCAGTACAGGAACCCTAGGAAGGGCAAGCTAGCAAGCAAGGACATGGCCATGCCGGCCATGTCACCACCATGCCGTGCCATCTCCTCTCCCTTTCCTCTCCAGCCATGGCCCTGGTGTCCAGAAGCTCCACCTCACCTCCCTACCTCCGCCTAGGCACGCCATCATCAAAGAGAACGCCGACCCCCACCGGAATTCGCGCGCCCAATTCTTCCCAGGATGCCGCTCGCGTCGCACCGTGCACGCCACGGACACCCTCAGGCCACGCGCCGCGCCACCACCTCGCTCACGTCCCGGACCCCCTGGCCACACGTTGAGCTTCGCCGTTGCCGCGCCAACCCGCCAGACACGCGCCCGTGTCCTCGCAAGCGCCGTCGCCGTCGACCACCTCGCCGTTCACCCGCAACCATGTCGCCAGACATTGACGTCGCCCGCGCTCACCTGGCTGTCCCCCACCTCGCCAGCAAGCGCGCTAGCTTCGCCTTGCCGCCGCCTCTGCAGCCCTGCCCTCGACAACCCCTCTCCATCGCCGGAATCGCCGCGACCTGGTCGAGTTCCCCGCAGACCCTCGGCCACCTCGAGCTCCTATAAAAGGAGAGCCCCTCCTCCTCAGTTGAGCACACCAGTCGCCTCTCCTCCCTCCTCTGAGCCTCCTCGCACCTTCTCCGCTCCACATTGCTTGCCACCGCCGCCCAATTTCAACCTCGCTGCCCGTGCACCGCCACAGAAGCCGCCAGAGCTAGACGCCACCCCTGGACCTGCGGTTTGTTCGAGGAGCTCCGCCGTCGACTGCAACGCCACCCTGCATCAACGCCGCCGCTCGCCGGAGTCCCTGCTCGCCGTCGACCCCCTAGCCTCGCCGCGTCTGTAAGCCTTTCTCGTCAGGGAAGACGACGATCGTGCGCCGCAATGATCGCGTTTTGATCCAACGGGCCACATCATCTCGTACCGTTTCGGGCTTTAAACCCCACTGACCACTGGGTCCCACCGTCAGACGGCCCGCTAAGCGCTGCAGCGTAGCTGGGCCGGTCCGTTTAGCTTTTCCCGCGTGGCCTGCTAATTCAAAATTGATTTAATTCAAATCTATTAAAATGCAAACTGGTGTCCAATTCAAACTCAAATGGTTTCAAATCTACTACACCAAATTCAACAAATTTTATATTGATGGAAAGCTTGCAAAAAGATCTATCTAACTCCACTGGTCCCACTTTGAAATCTTGTGTAGAATTAATGTGACAAAAAGAACAAGTCAGAGACTTTTGCACATTCAAATAATTATTAAAAATCAACCAAAATAGATATTAAGTTAATTCCAACTCCAATAGCTCACATTTTACTTACACTAATTGTTTATGAAAGAAAATGGTGTGGTCACTTTGCAGGAACATGCCATAGTTTAAGTAATAGACAATATGGCTAGTTGGTTTAAATGATACTGTCCAAAACTATTATGCAAACTATATGAAGTGCTTCACTTAATTTAAATATTGTCCCAAATACTTTCATATGAAGTGTTGACCCCTGGTCAAATACTATCAAATGAAATGCTTGGTGAATTTAAATCATAATAGGCATTATTAAATGGTATGATGTATTCTACCTCATTTAAATCAATTCCTCAAATGATGATGGTAAATGGTTGACTTAGGTCAACATGATTTCATGTATAATTGTTTGAGGAAATTAAATCTTAAGAAGATTCAATAAGAGGAAACTATTTCTCAAAAACTATATGGAAACTATCATTTACATATATGAGGTAGAGACTCTGGTCACATAGGTCTCATATGAATTGTTGATGATATTAAATCACCTCAATAGTAGTTTTTTTTTAACTTAGTTACAACTATGTGTTAAATCATATGAGAGGTTTTCCTCTCATTTAAATCTTGTTCTCAAGTAATTCAACATGAGGTAGTGACCATGGTCTATATAATCTCATATTGAGTTATTTGGTGACATTAAATCACTACCATGTTAGTATTAAATTGATGAGGTATGGAACCTCATTTAAATCATTTTCTCAGATGATAAGTATGAAGAGGTTGACTTTGGTCAACCTAGGTCATATATTATTCATAAGAGAAATTAAAATATTAATAAGATAATGAGAGGAAATTATTTCTCTAAGTAATTAAAAGTAACACCTAAGTTAGTATGAGAGGAAATTATTTTTCTTAAATAAGAAAAACACATTCACCAACTTAACAGTAAGGGTGATGCTAGTTTAAGTTGTGTGAATCATGTGTGTGCTTAGTTTAGTAAATAAGTTTGGTATGATGATTGTGTACCCCGTATTCGTATTTTAGACGCTAGTACCGGAGACTATCAGGAGGAGGAGGTCTTCTACAAAGAGGAAGGAGAAGAGAACTTTGACCACCACCTCAACCAAGGCAAGCTAGACTATTGCAAGTTATAATGTTGCAAGCTAACCTCAAAGCAAGATAATACTCTTGCAAAGTGCAAAGCTCACCAGGAGCAAGGCATCACCCCATTTACTTTATGCTTATGATCCTATTTCCCAGTTTTACTTTACAAGCTTTATTTACTTTTGTTTTATCAAAGTACTTTTGGATTTATGATTCACTTGATTAGTATTGGATTAGTACAAGAGTATCAAGGTTAGCCTAGAAGCAAAGCAAAGTACTTAGCACCCTTCATACTTAGATGCTAGTGCTAAATTAAAAGTGACTACCTTAGTTGGGAACGTGTGAAATGAAATGACTTTGAAAACCTTGGAATGATGAGTCATTCTGTTTGAAAGATTTTGAAGGTGAATATGACGGGTGAATGACTTGGTGAATTTTACCAAAACTGATGGTTGGGTTCGGATGCGATACCATTCCAATTTTACAAGTACCCCCACAATACCTGAATCTGGGTAAGGCTTAGCTGGAAATTTATGTGTCTTAGTATGCGTTCCCTCTAAAACAAGCTTCATCGGGGTTATGCCGGAGGCTGCCTCTACAACAAAAGGAATGATGTGAAATGACGTGAAATGAGGTGAATGTCCGGCCCAAGCCCTGTGCAGTTCCCAGGCTGACTGTCTGTCTTCACTGCGAGGCCAATCTCATGGGGAGAGGTTCCTATACTAGGGTATGTAAAGGAAAGGTTAGGATTGGTAGTTCGCGTACTGCGTACGATAAATCAGGGCCAGTTACCCCTGACGAACTATTGCAATTGTTGTGGCACAAGTGTACAACCTCTGCAGAGTTAAACCTATTCGAATAGCCGCGTCCGCAGTTATGGACAGTTGGGAAGGCCATACTGTTCCGTCATCAGAACTTTTCTAAAACTATGACTGGTGAATGGTGACTTGTGAATTTGTACTTGAAAGGTGACATTGACTTTGAATCACAATGTAGTTGTGGGAATGACACTAATGTTCCCACTTGAGTTAGTTAGCACATGAAGAGTTGTTTACTAAAATGTTTGTGAACTAAAATTGGCTTTATGCAAAATAAACTAGAGCTTAGCACCCCTTACTAGAATTGTTAGCACTTACATTAGTATTAGTTTGCGAGTACTTTAAAGTACTCACGGCTGTGTCCCTGGCTATTCAAATGGCCAGACTATGAAGAGGAGCAGAGCTATCAAGATGACGACTAGCAGGACGCCTACGACAACTAGGGAATCTTCTGACATCAGACGTTGGCCTGTGGACTCAAGAGTCCCTTCTACTTACGCTTCCGCTATGAAACTATGAACTTGGTGTCCGTTGATCAATAGATCAACTATTTGTGTAATATTGGATCATGTGATCTCTATTTGTAATACGACTATGGTATGTAATGAATGATGACTTATGATATTCAACTGTTATGTCTCGCAACAACAATATTCCTGGGATTGCGATGTATGGCATAACAGGCATCTGGACTTAAAAATCCGGGTGTTGACTAGTTGGTATCAGAGCCATTTTTTGACCTTAGGAGACCCTAGTTAGAATGGACGTGTGCAAAACTTAGTTTCAAAACCAAAGAAGTGAATATTTGCGAAAAACTTATTCTCACTCTTATCCTTGAGATCTTTTTCAAAAAGAGGAATTCATTGCCCTACTTTTCCTTGCCATTCCTACATAAAATTTTGCACACTGGAATACTTCTCTAATTTACTCCTCCTCTTTGTTCATAGATGGAGTACCAATGAGAGTTCTATTAGCTTGGTCCCGGAGGCGACCTAAGGTTCGAAAAGGATTTGAAGCAACTAGTGGAATATCTAGGACACCCGTATCCCGAGTTCTTCGGAATACCCCTCAACAACCACTCCGGAGAAACACCTCGGAGGGAAGTTTCTACTGATCTACGAAGAAAGCTTGGAGCCCCGGTATGGGAAACCATCTGGATTTTTGTAACGGGAAACACTTGGAAGGAAGGACTAGTCAGAGCTATGCAAGAAGCAATTTCCCGTCTGTGTGGACAAAATGAGAACAAGATCAAGAACACTCGCTTCATCTACTACCCACGACATGACTCCATGGGACGATCAATGACCATGCCCCCACACACGGAGATGAACCCCTATGTAGCACACCAGATTTCAGGCTGTACAAAACCCGCAGGGATTTGGACAATGCCCTCGCCTCTCGCCAAGCACATCACCCGTGAAGACGAAGAATCCACCCGGAAGAGTAGTATCACCCCAGCACTTAAGTAGGTGTGAGTTGTATCAGGATCCCCTTGTATCTTAGAGCGAATGAATGGTTCTTCAAACCAACAGTGTGTTAGATTTGTAATGTGTGATGTTTGGTATGAATGAAAAAGTGTTGTTGGTTTTTACCCCCTCAACACTACTCAATTTTCAAGTTTTGAACTTGTGAACTTTAATTCAAACAAACCATAGAAATTTCCCTCTTATCTTATCATCTACCTCAATGTTCAGATGGCCCCTCCTACCCGCAACAACTCCCGTGCCCAGGCCAACCAGATGCACATTTAGCACGCCAAGATGACTGACATCATCAACATCCTTGCAATGGAGCGCAAGGCACTTCGCCATCAGCACGCCAAGAAGGACTACCTCATTGCTCGCCTCCGCGTGAGGATAGCATCACTGGAGCAGCTCATCCCAATACCCAACCATGCCCCCAGAGACAAGTCCACTGTGACTTGCTATGAATGTGGTGTTACTGGTCATTACTCTAACAAGTGCCTGATGAAAGCCGCCAACAATGCCCCAAGGACTGGAAGCAATGCTGTACCCATTGCCCAAAAGGACAAGTCAACGGTAACCTGCTATGAATGTCGAACTGAGGGTCATTACTCCAATGAATGCCCCAAGAAGCTTGCCAAGACTGCCCCCAATACTGCTGCACCTGCTCAGCAACAGCGTCGCTTCGCAGGTAGAAGGAACCAGAACAACAACAACGGCCGTCTCTACCACATGAATGCCAATGAAGCTCAAGAAGCACCTCAGAACGTGCCAAGTATGTTCCCTGCTAAATCATATCACCCAATCTCTCTTAGGAACCTAACTTTTCTTAAAATCTCGGGACGAGATTTGTTTAAGGGGGAAGGGTTTGTAACACCCCAAATTTCAAAACAAAGAGAAAATAAATTTCCTTTTTTCCAAAAATGAGAACCAACAAAAACTTTTCCTATATAGGGTGCTATGCTTAGTGCTCCTACCTATTACTTGTGTTTTTGCCATGATGAGTGTTATTATGCTTATGTGATAAACCCTAAAACCCTAAAGTGATCAAGTGAAGATCACAAACCAAATAAAATTAAAAGAGAAAGAAATCAAATAAGAAAAACACTAAACCCTAACCTCCTCAAAAATCCTTTGGATCTATTTTGAGAAACCAAAATAGAAGAAAAATACATATGTGGGCCTATAGCCCTAATATGGAGGTTTTTAACTCTACTTTTCTTACTTGGCTAAAATGGTGGTGAACCCTTGCAAAACTTACAAAACCCTAAACCTCATCCCTCTTGTCATCAATCTGTGAAAAATAAAATAAAAAGAAAAGATCTTATTTAAGAAAAAGGCATATGCAAGCCTATGGATACTTGTTGAAAATGATGAGCTTTGCCTTGTCTACCTTGAGTAGATGAATTGAAATACCTCAACACACTCAACAAAGCACTTACCAACCAATTCAAGTGTGAAACAAAATAAAATCAAACATATGCATAGAGGCATATGTGCCTATGGCTATTTTTGTAAAACTTTACCCTAGGCCTTCCTACTTTATTTAGAGGATTGGAAAACCTTCATAAACCTTATCTAGTACTTTTCAAACACAATCCAAAGTAAAACAAAAGATTTTGAAAAGAAAGTAATAATGCCATAGAGGCATATGAGAGCAAAATATCTAATTTGTGAAATTGAGGATCTTGACCCTAAGACTTGTAGTGAATGGTTGGATCACTCCTATATACCATTTCAACACTCAATTGGGTCAAGCCTAGTCAAATTAAACTTCAAATGCCACATATGCATAGAGGCATATGTGACACATAGCCATAATACCCAATTCTTGCCCTATGACTCTAAACCTTGACCAAATGATGTGAAACCATCTCTAAACCTAATCTAACCCTAAATTGACCCTCAACCTTGCCCAAGTGAAGCAAGGGGAGCACATTTCAAGAATAAAAAAAATTGACATGTCACCTCTCATGTGTTATGGCCAATTTTACAAATCTTTGAGCTAGACCTTTTGGAATGGTTTCAATGGTTGGGAAATGTTCCTAAACTAGTAAGAATCACTTTGAAGTCAAGAAAAATCAAATAAAAAAGAGAGAAAACAAATAGTGAGAAAATCTCATTTTCACTCACATACACACTTAGCCAAATTATCAAATCTTGACCTAGCCACTTCCATTGCCTCAAAATGGGTTGAACCTTTCACCTAACTCAATCTATCACCAAATAAACCTCACTCTTGTCAAAATGAAGCAAAGAGAAATAAAAGAATAAAAGTTAGAAAATCACAAAACCCTCACATATGGCTTATGCCATTTTTATAAATTTTGACCCTAGACCATTTTGATCTTCACCATTAGTTGAATAATGTTACCAAACACTTATTACAACTTTTGGAATCAAAGAAACACAATTCAAATCAAATCCCAACTCAAAATTGGCTCACATACAATAATGGTCAAATCTGCCATTTATATTCTGGTCACTACTTTGAGCCTCTCTATTTCAAGTTTTTCAAACTAAACTTTCCCAATTCTTTGCATGTCATCCAAGAGCACATCAAGGTGAACAACTTTGGTAAAGACCACCATGCCAAATTCATCTTGGATCAAAAACTATGCTCATGCAAAGTTAAGACTTTTTAATATGAACAACAATCTCACTTTGTCAAATTTTGCTATTCTTTGATTTTTAAAATTCCACCAACACACATGGTTGTCTCTTGTCATTTACAACTTATACAAATGCACCAAATACAAAATTGGAAACCCTTGGAGCTCAACCAAATTTGAGCCAAATTTGCAATTTTTCAAATAGAACTAAATGCAAATACTATTCCAAATAGTGCTCTACCCAACCCTACACCCCCATTTCACTCTAACCTGTTCCCTGGTCCCCTCTCACCCACACACCAGTACAGGAACCCTAGGAAGGGCAAGCTAGCAAGCAAGGACATGGCCATGCCGGCCATGTCACCACCATGCCGTGCCATCTCCTCTCCCTTTCCTCTCCAGCCATGGCCCTGGTGTCCAGAAGCTCCACCTCACCTCCCTACCTCCGCCTAGGCACGCCATCGTCAAAGAGAACGCCGACCCCCGCCGGAATTCGCGCGCCCAATTCTTCCCAGGATGCCGCTCGCGTCGCATCGCGCACGCCACATACACCCTTAGGCCACGCGCCGCACCACCACCTCGCTCACGTCCCGGACCCCCTGGCCACACGTTGAGCTTCGCCGTCGCTGCGCCAACCCGCCAGACACGCGCCCGTGTCCTCGCAAGCACCGTCGCCATCGACCACCTCTCCGTTCACCCGCAACCATGTCGCCAGACATTGACGTCGCCCGCGCTCACCTGGCTGTCCCCCACCTCGCCAGCAAGCACGCTAGCTTCGCCTTGCCGCCGCCTCCTAGCCCTGCCCTCGACAACCCCTCTCCATCACCGGAATCGCCGCGACCTGGTCGAGTTCCCCGCAGACCCTCGGCCACCTCGAGCTCCTATAAAAGGAGAGGCCCTCCTCCTCAGTTGAGCACACCAGTCGCCTCCCCTCCCTCCTCTGATCCTCCTCGCACCTTCTACGCTCCACATTGCTCGCCACCGCCGCCCAATTTCAACCTCACTGCCCGTGCACCGCCACAGAAGCCGCCGGAGCTAGACGCCACCCCTGGAACTGCGGTTTGTTCGAGGAGCTCCGCCATCGACTGCAACGCCGCCGCTCGCCGGAGTCCCTACTCGCCGTCGACCCCCTAGCCTCGCCGCGTCTGTAAGCCTTTCTCGTCGGGGAAGACGACGATCGTGCGCCGCACGATCACGTTTTGATCCAACGGGCCACATCATCTCGTACCATTTCGGGCTTTAAACCCCACTGACCACTGGGTCCCACCGTCAGACGGCCCGCTAAGCGCTGCAGCGTAGCTGGGCTGGTCCGTTTAGCTTTTCCCGCGTGGCCTGCTAATTCAAAATTGATTTAATTCAAATCTGTTAAAATGCAAACTGGTGTCCAATTCAAACTCAAATGGTTTCAAATCTACTGCACCAAATTCAACAAATTTTATATTCATGGAAAGCTTGAAAAAAGATCTATCTAACCCCACTGGTCCCACTTTGAAATCTTGTGTAGAATTAATGTGACAAAAAGAACAAGTCAGAGACTTTTGCACATTCAAATAATTATTAAAAATCAACCACAATAGATATTAAGTTAATTCCAACTCCAATAGCTCACATTTTACTTACACTAATTGTTTATGAAAGAAAATGGTGTGGTCACTTTGCAGGAACATGCCATAGTTTAAGTAATAGACAATATGGCTAGTTGGTTTAAATGATATTGTCCAAAACTATTATGCAAACTATATGAAGTGCTTCACTTCATTTAAATCTTGTCCCAAATACTTTCATATGAAGTGTTGACCCCTGGTCAAATACTATCAAATGAAATGCTTGGTGAATTTAAATCATAATAGGCATTATTAAATGGTATGAGGTATTCTACCTCATTTAAATCAATTCCTCAAATGATGATGGTAAATGGTTGACTTAGGTCAACATGATTTCATGTATAATTGTTTGAGGAAATTAAATCTTAAGAAGATTCAATAAGAGGAAACTATTTCTCAAAAACTATATGGAAACTATCATTTACATATATGAGGTAGAGACTCTGGTCATATAGGTCTCATATGAATTGTTGATGATATTAAATCACCTCAATAGTAGTTTTTTTTAACTTAGTTACAACTATGTGTTAAATCATATGAGAGGTTTTCCTCTCATTTAAATCTTGTTCTCAAGTAATTCAACATGAGGTAGTGACCATGGTCTATATAATCTCATATTGAGTTATTTGGTGACATTAAATCACTACCATGTTAGTATTAAATTGCATGAGGTATGGAACCTCATTTAAATCATTTTCTCAGATGATAAGTATGAAGAGGTTGACTTTGGTCAACCTAGGTCATATATTATTCATAAGAGAAATTAAAATATTAATAAGATAATGAGAGGAAATTATTTCTCTAAGTAATTAGAAGTAACACCTAAGTTAGTATGAGAGGAAATTATTTTTCTTAAATAAGAAAAACACATTCACCAACTTAATAGTAAGGGTGATGCTAGTTTAAGTTGTGTGAATCATGTGTGTGCTTAGTTTAGTAAATAAGTTTGGTATGATAATTGTGTACCCCGTATTCGTATTTTAGACGCTAGTACCGGAGACTATCAGGAGGAGGAGGTCTTCTACAAAGAGGAAGGAGAAGAGAAATTTGACCACCACCTCAACCAAGGCAAGCTAGACTATTGCAAGTTATAATGTTGCAAGCTAACCTCAAAGCAAGATAATACTCTTGCAAAGTGCAAAGCTCACCAGGAGCAAGGCATTACCCCATTTACTTTATGCTTATGATCCTATTTCCCAGTTTTACTTTACAAGCTTTATTTACTTTTGTTTTATCAAAGTGCTTTTGGATTTATGATTCACTTGATTAGTATTGGATTAGTACAAGAGTATCAAGGTTAGCCTAGAAGCAAAGCAAAGTACTTAGCACCCTTCATACTTAGATGCTAGTGCTAAATTAAAAGTGACTACCTTAGTTGGGAACGTGTGAAATGAAATGACTTTGAAAACCTTGGAATGATGAGTCATTCTGTTTGAAAGATTTTGAAGGTGAATATGACGGGTGAATGACTTGGTGAATTTTACCAAAACTGATGGTTGGGTTCGGATGCGATACCATTCCAATTTTACAAGTACCCCCACAATACCTGAATCTGGGTAAGGCTTAGCTGGAAATTTATGTGTCTTAGTATGAGTTCCCTCTAAAACAAGCGTCATCGGGGTTATGCCGGAGGCTGCCTCTACAACAAAAGGAATGATGTGAAATGACGTGAAATGAGGTGAATGTCCGGCCCAAGCCCTGTGCAGTTCCCAGGCTAACTGTCTGTCTTCACTAGGAGGCCAAGCTCATGGGGAGAGGTGCCTATACTAGGGTATGTAAAGGAAAGGTTAGGATTGGTAGTTCGCGTACTGCGTACGATAAATCAGGGCCAGTTACCCCTGACGAACTATTGCAATTGTTGTGGCACAAGTGTACAACCTGTGCAGAGTTAAACCTATTCGAATAGCCGCGTCCGCGGTTATGGACAGTTGGGAAGGCCATACTGTTCCATCATCAGAACTTTTCTAAAACTATGACTAGTGAATGGTGACTTGTGAATTTGAACTTGAAAGGTGACATTGACTTTGAATCACAACGTAGTTGTGGGAATGACACTAATGTTCCCACTTGAGTTAGTTAGCACATGAAGAGTTGTTTACTAAAATGTTTGTGAACTAAAATTGGCTTTATGCAAAATAAACTAGAGCTTAGCACCCCTTACTAGAATTGTTAGCACTTACATTAGTATTAGTTTGTGAGTACTTTAAAGTACTCACGGCTGTGTCCCTGGCTATTCAAATGGCCAGACTATGAAGAGGAGCAGAGCTATCAAGATGACGACCAGCAGGACGCCTACGACAACTAGGGAATCTTCTGACGTCAGAAGTTGGCCTGTGGACTCAAGAGTCCCTTCTACTTACGCTTCCGCTATGAAACTATGAACTTGGTGTCCGTTGATCAATAGATCAACTATTTGTGTAATATTGGATCATGTGATCTCTATTTGTAATACGACTATGGTATGTAATGAATGATGACTTATGATATTCAACTGTTATGTCTCGCAACAACAATATTCCTGGGATTGCGATGTATGGCATAACAGGCATCTGGACTTAAAAATCCGGGTGTTGACAAGATTGATGGCCGAATTGCGTGCTAGGTGGGAAAGAGAAGAAAATGGAAAAGAAGATAAAATAGCCAAAGTTTGGACTATTACCACCACTAGCAATGCTAATGCTTCACATGTTGCCGCACCTCCTACTAATAATGGTAAAAGAATTGGTGTTAGCAATGTTTCCACTTCTAATGCAAAGCATGAAAAACTTCCTGAAACTGCTAAAACTGCTAAAACTGCCTGTGATAAAACTGCTGAAATTTTTTCCAACATTGGGGACAATGATCCCATTGCTTTAGATCATAATGGTTTGGATTTTGATGATTGCCATATCTCTGAAGTTATAAAGTTCTTACAAAAACTTGCTAAGAGTCCTAATGCTAGTGCTATAAATTTGGCTTTCACGAAACATATTACAAATGCTCTCATAAAAGCTAGAGAAGAGAAACTAGAACGCGAAACTTCTATTCCTAGGAAGCTAGAGGATGGTTGGGAGCCCATCATTAAGATGAAGGTCAATGACTTTTATTGTAATGCTTTATGTGATCTTGGTGCAAGTATTTCCGTTATGCCTAAGAAAATCTGTTGTCTATGTTGTCCCGGTATGGATGTCTAAGTTGAGAATAATCAATAGCGAGAAATCCAATGCGAGCTTTCTCCTTAGACCTTTGTACAGGCGGCATAGAGGTACCCCTTTGTGACACTTGGTTAAAACATATGCATTGCGATGATAATCCAGGTAATCCGAGCTAATTAGGACAAGGTGCGGGCACTATTAGTATACTATGCATGAGGCTTGCAACTTGTAAGATATAATTTACATAACACATATGCTTTATTACTACCGTTGACAAAATTGTTTCTTGTTTTCAAAATCAAAGCTCTAGCACAAATATAGCAATCAATGCTTCCCTCTGCGAAGGGCCTTTCTTTTTACTTTTATGTTGAGTCAGTTCACCTATTTCTCTCCACCTCAAGAAGCAAACACTTGTGTGAACTGTGCATTGATTCCTACATACTTGCATATTGCACTTGTTATATTACTTTACATTGACAACTATCCATGAGATATACATGTTACAAGTTGAAAGCAACCGCTGAAACTTAATCTTCCTTTGTGTTGCTTCAATGCCTTTACTTTGAATTATTGCTTTATGAGTTAACTCTTATGCAAGACTTATTGATGCTTGTCTTGAAGTACTATTCATGAAAAGTCTTTGCTATATGATTCATTTGTTTACTCATGTCATTTACATTGCTTGGATCGCTGCATTCATTACATATGCTTACAATAGTATGATCAAGGTTATGATGGCATGTCACTCCAGAAATTATCTTTGTTATCGTTTACCTGCTCGGGACGAGCAAAAACTAAGCTTGGGGATGCTGATACGTCTCCGATGTATCGATAATTTCTTATGTTCCATGCCACGTTATTGATGATATCTACATGTTTTATGCATACTTTATGTCATATTTATGCATTTTCTGGCACTAACCTAATAACGAGATGCCGAAGAGCCAGTTGCTGTTTTCTGCTGTTTTTGGTTTCAGAAATCCTAGTAAGGAAATATTCTCGGAATTGGACGAAATCAACGCCCAGGGGCCTATTTTCACACGAAGCTTCCAGAAGACCGAAGGGAAGACGAAGTGGGGCCACGGGGTGCCGCCACACTAGGGCGGTGCGGCCCAAGGGGGGCCCGCGTGGCCCTAGCGTGTGGGGCCCCCGTGACGCCTCCTGACCTGCCCTTCCACCTACATATAGTCTTTGTCGTGAAACCCCTAGTACCGAGAGCCACTATACGGAAAACCTTCCAGAGACGCCGCCGCCGCCAATCCCATCTCGGGGGATTCAGGAGATCGCCTCCGGCACCCTGCCGGAGAGGGGAATCATCTCCCGGAGGACTCTTCACCGCCATGGTCGCCTCCGGAGTGATGAGTGAGTAGTTCACCCCTGGACTATGGGTCCATAGCAGTAGCTAGATGGTCGTCTTCTCCTTATATGCTTCATTGTCGGGTCTTGTGAGCTGCCTAACATGATCAAGATCATCTATCTGTAATGCTATATGTTGTGTTTGTTGGGATCCGATGGATAGAGAATACTATGTTATGTTGATTATCAATCTATTACCTATGTGTTGTTTATGATCTTGCATGCTCTCCGTTATTAGTAGAGGCTCTGGCCAAGTTTTTACTCTTAACTCCAAGAGGGAGTATTTATGCTCGATAGTGGGTTCATGCCTCCATTAAATCTGGGACGATGTGAGAAAGTTCTAAGGTTGTGGATGTGCTGTTGCCACTAGGGATAAAACATTGATGCTATGTCCGAGGATGTAGTTATTGATTACATTACGCACCATACTTAATGCAATTGTCTGTTGTTTGCAACTTAATACTGGAAGGGGTTCGGATGATAACCTGAAGGTGGACCTTTTAGGCATAGATGCATGCTGGATAGCGGTCTATGTACTTTGTCGTAATGCCCAATTAAATCTCACAATACTCATCATATCATGTATGTGCATTGTCATGCCCTCTCTATTTGTCAATTGCCCAACTGTAATTTGTTCACCCAACATGCTGTTTATCTTATGGGAGAGACACCTCTAGTGAACTGTGGACCCCGGTCCATTCTTTTACATCAATACAATCTACTGCAATACTTGTTCTACTGTTCTCTGCAAATAATCATCATCCACACTATACATCTAATCCTTTATTACAGCAAGCCGGTGAGATTGACAACCTCACTGTTTCGTTGGGGCAAAGTACTTTGGTTGTGTTGTGCAGGTTCCACGTTGGCGCCGGAATCCCTGGTGTTGCGCCGCACTACATCTCGCCGCCATCAACCTTCAACGTGCTTCTTGGCTCCTACTGGTTCGATAAACCTTGGTTTCTTACTGAGGGAAAACTTGCCGCTGTACGCATCACACCTTCCTCTTGGGGTTCCCAACGGTCGCGTGCTGTACGCGTATCAGCGACACATGGTGAAACTCACATCCTTCAAAGAATCCGATGATTTGTTGCACGTAGAAGCGGTATGAGGCCATGTTGGCATCTTTCACATCCCAATCTCCAGAACACTGTTGCACTACAAGATCCAAATCACCATAGCAGATAATCCGGTGCACCCCCACTTCTTTTGCGACTTTAAGCCCGTGGACCAGTGCCTCATACTCAGCGACATTGTTTGATGCCTTGAAGTGTATCTACGACACGTATCTCAGGTTATCTCCTTTTGGTGAGGTGAGAACTACTCCCACACCGGGACCTTCTCCCAGCTTTGAACCGTCAAAGTGCATCCCCCAGTACTCAGTTTCCGACTTAAGCGGCTTATACTGCATTTCAGCCCAATCGACCAGGAAATCCGCCAAAGCTTGTGATTTTATGGCATCTCTTCTTTCGTAGGTGGGTACATAAGGTGATAGATGGATTGCCCATTTGGCGATCCTCCCACTGGCATCTTTATTGCCAATGATCTCCGAGATAGGGGCCTCACACACCACCTTCATCAGATGTTCTTCAAATTCGTGTTTGAGCTTAGTGGCGGCCATGAACACGCCATAAGTCATTTTCTGGTAGTGCGGGTAATTTTTCTTTGAGAGGGAGAGCACCTCACTCAAATAGTATACCGACCTCTGCACGGTTTTTCCTGCTTCTTCTTCTTCTTCTTCTTCTTCTTCTTCTTCTTCTCGTTCTACCACCACTATGACACTTGCTACTCGGTTTGTTGCTGCTATGTAAAGTAACATTGGTTCTTTCGGAAAGGGGGATGCTAACACCGGAGCCGTGGCTAACATTTTCTTCAGCTCTTTGAATGCCGCGTCTTCCTGTGAGGTCCAGATGAAAGTATCGGATTTTTTCATTAGCGAATACAAGGGCAAGGACTTTTCTCCCAACTAGCTTAGAAACCGGATCAAAGATGCCAAGCACCCGGTAAATTTTTGCACATCGTTCAGGCATTGGGATAACTGCATTCTTTCAATTACTCAGATTTTTACCGGATTAACTTCTATGCCGCGGCTTGACACCAAGAAACCAAGTAGTTTTCCGGCTGGTACACCGAAGGTACATTTTGCCGGGTTAAGTTTCATCCGAAATCTTAGCAAGTTGTCGAATGTTTCTCGCAGATCATCAATCAATGTATTTTTTACTTTGGTTTTTATCATGACATCATCGACATACACTTGCACATTTTTAAACCAAAAGGCATAGTGACATAGCAATAAGCCCCATGCGGGGTAATGAAAGAAGTCTTTATTTGATCTTTCTTTTTCAGGGGAATCTCGTGGAAACCAGAATAAGCATCGAGAAAAGACAACAATTCACATCCAGCAGTGGAATCGATCACTTGATCAATTCGAGGTAAGGGAAATGGATCTTTGGGACACGCCTTGTTCAGGAGGGTGTAGTCAATACACATCCACCAGGCCTTAGGAGCTTTCGGGTCTTCTTCCTTCTTCTTCTCGACTAGCACCGGATTAGCTAGCCATTCAATATGCAGCCCTTCCACGGTGTAACCGGACACCAGCAACTTGGTAACTTCTTCCCCAATAATCTTCCTTCGATCTTCAGCAAACCGGCGCAACGGTTGTTTCACCGGTTTAGCATCTTCCAGACGTTCAAAGAGTGCTCAGCCAACTCCCTCAGCACACCCACCAAGTCATCAGTAGACCAAGCGAAGATGTTCTGATTCTCACGGAGGAAGTTGACGAGCGCGCTTTCCTATGCTTCATCTAATCTGGCACCGATGCATACGGTGCGCTCCGGGTATGCCGGGTCCAGCACGATGCTCTTTGTCTAATTCGGCGGCTTAAACGTCGTTCCACCGAGCTGGTTACTTAGTGCTGCCATGTTTAGCTACGATGACTATGCGAGTGCCACAACAGTTTGGATCCTCTTCTTTTCTTCCGCTATGACTAGCGATTCGGCTAAGTTTGATCCGGCTGAAGCTGTGACCAGCAAGGCCTTGTAGTTTCCCACCACAGTTATCGGTCCATTGGGCGCCGGTATTTTCATCTTTTGGTAAGCCATATGACTTGAGGCCATGAACTTTGCCAATGCAGGTCTTCCCAGCAGTGCGTGGTAAGGGCTGTCCAGATCAACCACTTCCAACAGGATATTTTCCACCCGACAGTTATCCCGGCCGCCAAATAGGACATCAACCCGAACTTTGCCCATCGGAGAGCAGGAAAATCCCGGAACTATGCCGTGGAAAGTCGCGCGACTCGGCTCCAGCATGTTTTCTGTGATACCCAACGTGTGCATAGCATGCTGGTACATTATATTGATGCTGCTGCCGTTATCGATTAACACTTTGCTAAACCGGACACGCGCTAATGACCCATGCATTATGGGATCCACCACCAGAGCATATCCACCCAGATTTGGCATCACCTTTGGATGATCTTTGAGGGACCAAGTGATCTCTTGTTCTTACCACTGCATGCATCTCGGCATTGCCGGTATAACATCATTCACCTCCATAGAACGCCGATGCATACTTTGCCGGTCTCTTGGCTCGGTCACAAAAACTACACATCGCATGCCTGGATCATGATACACATTCCGGCCTTGCGGTTCTTGGGGCGCCACATTGTTGTTATTCATCTGAGCCACCTGGTGAACTCCTTCCGGTTGCTGCTGCCGGGTTTGCTGGTTTTGTATCGGTTGCGCATTTTCTCCCGTGAGCGGAGGTGGCGGAGGAAACACATCCGATCCTTCTTTCATCAATCTTTTGGTCCAGGAACAATCCCTGGTTGTGTGGTTTGCCGGTTTATTGGGGTTCGGCGTGTGCCAGCGGCACGGCTAATCCATAGCGGATTCCTTGGTGTACTTTGGTTGATCATGCCACGTCTTCTTTTCAGCCCATTGCTTTTTCGGGCCGCCCCACGGCTTACCTCCAATTTTTTGCCTCTGGCTTCCGTCGTCTTCTGAATTATCTTGTATCGTGGCAACTTGCTGTGCACCATACCTCCTATCCGGGAAGTCCTCCCTTCTTTTGTTGTCGTTGTTGTTTTGGTAATCCGGTCGAGGCAGATACTTTTGTACCGGACCAGCCGTGATTGCCGGTTGAAATGGATCTCCCAATGCGTAACTATCAGCCACTTTGATCATTTCTGCCGAAGTGGTTGGCACGTTACTTTGTAACCTCTGCCCCAGCGGAGAGCCCCTTCGACACCCGTTGCAGAACCAACTGATGGCTTGAGCTTCTATCACACCTTCACATGAGTTTCTTGTTGCACTCTACCGGGTTAGGTATTCCCGATCAGTTTCGCAATCGTGCTGCTGGCACATGGCTAGCTGCTGCGGGCAGTTTGGCCTTCTATAAGTGTTGGTGAAGTTGCTCACAAATGCCTCTTCGAAGTCCAACCAACCGTTTATGCTTCCTCTTGGCAAGTTGTTCAACGAGATGCGCGCATGTCCTACCAGCACTGACGGTATGAATCTTACTGCCCATCGCCGGTTTCCTCTTCCAGTTACGGAACCGCCGCCACCAGCGACATATACAGTGGTGATGTAATCCGCGAGCCAGTCTTCCGGCTTGGTGCTTCAATCATACGTTCTTGTATCTCGGGGCAATTGAAAGTTGCGCACCGGAGGTTCTTCTTTCATGATCCGGGGCCCAAAGCAAGGTGGACCCGGTGGCCCTTCGGCTTCAATCATCTCAGACAAATAAACTCTGTCCAACTTATGCCGCGCATCTTGTTCCGGTAGGAATCTATCCCCCACACGGTCTTCTAGAGGGTTCATGTGGTAATCTGTTCTATCCAGAACCAAATCGGCCTCTTCATGCCGGCTCGGAGCTGCACCTGCAGCCCTTTGGTATCTCGGTGGATGTGCCTCTTGAGCGGCATATCCCGCTCTTGCTGGGCGATAAGTTTACCCCGACTCACCAGTTCCGGCATAACCGTTTTCGGCATAGCCGTGGCCTGCCCCTTGGCTTCTTCTGCCGACATTGTTTTGCCCAGATTTCTATTTTTCAGCTAAAACCGGATCATACACTGTTATCTGTTGCACATTTACGTCTTTTTATCTTCTTATGTCGGGATGGGGGGACGATGCCTGCCCATGCGACTTTTCCGGAGCTGTTTTAGCCGAATGAACGACTTGTGATGCTCCGACATCTTTTTTTGCTGCGCGCAGCTTCTGCATTTTTTTCAGCCATATCTAGCAACTCTTTAACCCGAGCTTGTTGTTTTGATAGGGAATCACCCGTCAGAGAATCACATGCCTCTACAGCAGCTCTAGCAGCCCTAAGAGTCTTATCCGGACTACTGTATTTCGGTTTCTGTGCCGGCAAAAGTGATACTGACATTGATTTACCAGAATGAATCTCTCGGCGCAAGTCCTTATTTAAGTTATGGCCTCTAAGCCGGGTAGCAGCTACCCTAGCAGGATTAGCGCTAACAGAAACAAAGCCATGTGCTGCATTGTACTCACATAGGGTTATGTTGAGTTCCTGCTGAGCGCGGGCGATGTCGGCGGCTCCGTGAAGAAGTGCCTGACGCTGCGCCTCCAGTTCTGCTTGGTTCGCCACCGCATCGGCATCCGGCGCGATGGGCATCGACATCACGTCCATTGCAGCTTGGAACATCGTTGCGGACAGTGGTACGTTGGAGGTGCCAGCGATGTTCTCAGCCTGCTCGAGGGGGTGCTTGGCCTGCCGCTCGGACCTGGTGGGCGCAAAGTTCTCCCCAGCTGCTCCTTTTTCGTCCTCTGCTGCACCAGCCATTAGCACCTCGACGCTACTAGCGAGGCGACAAGCACACGACCCACGGGCCGCAGCGAACGCCGGTGGATCCGGCGCCACCAGCACCGTGGAAGGGTACCATTTCTCCAGCACAGTGCCGATGTAGACGCGAAGCATGCCGAAGTTGATGATGCGTCCATTCTTGGGGAAGCGGATGGCGTTCACGGAGCAGCCTGTGTTGTCGTTGACGAGTTCAGCGAGCCGAGGCGCTGCACGAGGCCAGCCACCACAAGCTCGCCATAGTCTGTGAGGAAGCCCGTCCGGATATGAACCCCAGCAAGCGCAGCTGCTAGCTCCATGATGGGCGCCAACTGTCGTCGTGGTGAATAGACAGATGCCATAGGATGGCTTAAGTTGGGGTCGAATGTGCGGAAGAGGAACCGAAGGAGGGTAAGATGAAGGTGGAAAACACATAGCTCGTATTAGATTTCTGGATCAACAAGAACATGGCAAGAACTTGACCGAAGCCCAGAGGTAGACGATGTATGGCTTACTAGCCAGAGCCCTCTATTCCGAACTGATCGATCCCCCGCACAGGGGTGCCCCTCCTCTCCTAATATAGTGGAGAGGAGGCTTACAAGGGAAGGAACCCTAGGGTATCTTTGCTTAGCTAAGCTACTTTATAAAGCTGCTTTGGCTCCAGGAGTGAACTAGAGCAGTTAACTAGTACCTGATCCGTCAGATGAACTAGCCCCAACTACCATTATCCCTGTACAATATAGAATTTTATGAAGAAATATAAAAAAAGTTGAAGCTGTTGAATAAAAATAAACAGTGGAGATTTTCCCTGACTCTACGATTCAAGCAAAATCTCGGGGGCTACTGACATAGGCATCCCAAATGGGCCTGCCGAAGATAGTACCCGGGGTTTACTGAAGGCCCACTACCCGAAGAATAAGAAGATTCGGGAGCCCAAGATATATTAAGAAAAGTTAGAGTTGTAATAGGAAGTGTTATTTGTAATCTGGCGGGATGAGTTAGAAACCGTCCCGGATTCTGTAACTTGTACAAAACGAAACCCTCGGCTTCGCCTCCTATATAAAGGGGGAGTCGAGGGACGAAGAGATCATCGAATCATTGTTACAAACCCTAGTTCTCATAATCGTCGAGTACTTTTTGGCTGAAACCTTCGAGATCTACTTGCCCTCTACTTCCAACTAAACCCTAGCCTACAATCCATAGGCATTGACAAGTTGATACCTTGTCAATTGGCGCCGTCTGTGGGAACTAGAGGCGTAAGGATCTGATCTCGATGGCACGTTCAAGATCTTCGGCATCGTCAACCGCAAGCAACGCAATGGATCGAGGTAAACAGATCGCTGCTGGTCCTGTCGATTTTGTTCCTCACCCACCCTCCCGTTTGGATGCATATGAGTATCTGGCGGAGCCCATGGAGATGACGTTCGGAAGGTTTCACTTTTGCGTCGAGAAGGAAGGATCGTATCGTGTCGAAATTCCGATTTCGTCGGGATCGTCGGCGGTCGATTCCGATTTTTCAAGCTATACATCGTCAACCGAGTTAGGAGAAGAAGAAACTTCGTCGACACGCTACGTCAGCACCAGAGCAAGAGAGAAACTCGCCAAGATCTTCAACGACATGTCGTTTGAGTCATCTGCGGACTCATATATAAGCGATGGCTCAAGCGATGTCGACAGTTACGACTTCATCGACAAATCTATCACAGTGGGCAAGGTCTTCATCAATCTCAACGATGATGTCACCAAACCCAACATTGATCTGAATACAAAATATCATCAGATTTATGCCATTGAGGATCAAGAGGAAACATCTGAGGCTTTCGACGATCTGGGAAATCCATACGTCGATCCCTCCAATCTGCGACAAGGCCTGGGCAACAAATACGTTGGGCCACAGCCGCGAGATAGAGTTCAACTTTCACAAGCAGCGTGGGATAGAGCCGCGAGAGCTATGAACGGTTCAGAACCAATGGCCACCACAGCCACACCAGAGGAATTGCAAGCATATCAATATAGGCTCGCACGAGCTGCAAGAGAATTGGAAAAACAGACAGCTGAGTTAAACAGAAGAAAGGAGGCAGCTTCTGCATCTAGCAGGAGAAGGGCAGATCTAAGCCGACAATCTAGAACTTCGGGTGATAGCCACAGGGAGGCGCGGAACAGAGCAAGATCAAGGTTGCAACATATACCCGAAGCAAAAAGAGAGCACTTGGTCCAAAACCTCGACATGTCCTTTATGTCGATAGATACAAGAGGAAATATCATCCCTAAGACACCAGAGGCTGGGTATATGGCGACACATGCTTTTATCCTTGCATCTAAACCACCTCCAGGTGATCCAAGGGAAACACTATACAATATGGCGGTAGCAGGAGTTGGAGCTATGGGGACAGCGTTTGTATCAACGCCTCCCGAAGGAGCGGCAAGGCAAAATAGTCCACGACCTGCAGCAGCAACAGCGGCAGCACCTGAAGGACCAAGTGGAGCAAGAGACACAGCAGCACAAGCAAGGGTCGACAGAGCGCGACAAAGCAGAAGGGATCATCGGCAACCTCCGGAGCTTAACGACGAAGATATGTGCGGCTTGCCATGCTTCATGAGGAGAGTCCGAAAAACTCGAGTCCCCTCAGGATTCAAGTTACCCGACAACTTCAAGAAGTTCAACGGCCTTCAAGATCCAGAGGATTGGCTAGTTGATTATCTCGAGACAGTGAAGCTCACAGGAGGAACTAGGGCAACAGCTATGCAAAGCATCCAGGTGCATTTGAGTGGAGCCGCACGATCTTGGATAAAGAAACTCACTCCAGGATCTATCGACAGCTGGGAAAGTTTCAAGAACGTGTTCGTCAAGAACTTCAGATCCACGTGCAAAAAACCTGCGTCGTTAGAGGAGTTGAGAGCATGTCGACAAAAGCCAGATGAGCCAATGAGAAAGTACATCCAAAGGTGGAATATCATCAAAAACTCGGCAGAAAATATATCTGACGAGAGAGCAATAGATGCGTTTGTCGCAGGAATCAGGCGTGGAGATTTTGTCGAGGACTTGGGAAGGACCAATCCAAAGACAGTATCCGCGTTAATGGAGATAGCAAACAGATGGGCAGATGGAGAAGACGCTGTCCACAACAAACGGCACAGGTCGCCAGAGGAGGACCGTGGTCGAAACTATCAACCGAGGCGACGATTTCCTCGGCAGTACCCGAACTATGACGCTCCAGGGCAAATTTCGGCAGGTTTTCGGGCAAACACAGGAGGAAACAACAGAGATGATTATCAGAGAAGTAGTGAACAGCGAGGTGATAACAGGGATGATTCTCGCAACAACAGGTAAAATAGCGGGCCTAGGTTCCCAAGGCCTTTCGTGTCCCCTGAAGAGATGATGAATGGGCCGTGTCAAATGCACTTTTTCCTCGACAGCAACGGTAAAAGACAGTCAGGACACCTGCAGAAAGACTGTCGAAATTTTCAAGCAATGCTAAGGTATGCAGAGCACGCTAATGCGCGGGCAACACAGAGAAATCCTCGAGAACCCAGGAGCGAGATTCACTTGCCGCCTCCTCCCGCGATTACAGACGACAATCGGCATCAGCTCAGAATAGCGGCAGCACCTCTACCACCACCTTATGTTGATCCTAACTCCAACGGAGCGGTGTCGATGATTCAGAAGGGAAGGCCGTCCAATAGAGCTCAGAAAGTAATCTCACGACAGGTGTTTATGGCAGAAAAAATGCCTCCACCAACAGTTGAGTATCTTAATTGGTCAGGACAAGATATTGGCTTCACCATAGCAGATCATCCGCAGCAAGTTCCTCGACCAGGGCAGTCAGCACTTATTCTGCCAGCAGTTATCGCGGGATTTGATGTCTCTCGAGTGTTCATAGACGGCGGCAGCAGCCTAAACCTTATGTATGCAGATACATTGAGGAAGATGAACATATCCTTAGCAAACTTGAAGCCAACAGACACAAGGTTCCACGACATCACACCAGAGAAACCAAGTTATCCATTGGGGAAAATCAATCTCGACGTTCAGTTTGGAACCCGAGAAAATTATAGAATCGAGAGGCTGGAATTTGAAGTCGTGGATTTTCCGTCGCAATACCACGCTTTGTTGGGACGACCAGCATATGCTAGATTTATGGCGGTGCCACACTATACATACCTGTTGTGGAGATTGCCTGGACCAAAGGGACCAATCACAGTCAAAGGAAGCTTCGCCTTAGCCGATAAGTGCGACAAGGATTTTCATCGGCTATCAGAAACTTTCGGGATGCAAGCTGAGTATTTGGCGTCAAAAAGCATGAATGATTACGACGTGCTGCCAGACGTTGGAAGGCCAAATAAAGAATCAACTTTCAATACCGAGAAAAATTCTAAGGAGGTGCAGATTCACCCGACAGACCCGAAAAAGACGACGTCCATTGCAACAAATATGGATATCGCATAGGAAAGCGCGCTCGTCAAGTTCCTCCGTGAGCACTGGAAAATCTTCGCATGGTGTCCAGCTGACATGCCAGGAGTACCCAGGGAACTTGCCGAGCACCACCTCAACTTAGATCCTCTTGCGAGACCAATCAAACAACCCTTGCGGCGTTTTTCGGAACCAAACCGCAAAGCTATGTTATCAGAAATAAATCGACTTAAGGATGCTGGTTTTATCAAAGAGATATCTACAGAAGCCACATGGGTAGCTAACCCAGTGATGGTGCCGAAGAAACACACGACAGTCCTTCGCATGTGCGTCGACTTTACGTGTCTCAATAAACATTGTCCAAAGGATCACTTTCCCCTCCCGAGGATCGATCAAATTATCGACTCCACGGCGGGATGCGAACGTCTTTCCTTCCTGGACGCATATTCTGGTTATAACCAGATCAGATTGAAAGAAGAAGATGAAGTAAAGACCGCGTTTATTACACCATACGGCGTGTTTTGCTACAGAACAATGCCCTTCGGTCTAAAAAAATGCGGGAGCAACATATCAGAGGATGATGCAGAAATGTTTGGCGACACAGATTGGGAAAAACGTGCAAGTATACATCGATGATGTCATCATAACATCAAAAAAGGGGGCAACGCTGATCGAGGATCTCAAGGAAACCTTCGACAACCTTGACAAGTTCTGCCTCAAACTGAACCCGACGAAGTGTTCTTTCGGCGTCCCAGCAGGAGAACTTCTGGGGTTTCTAGTTTCAGCAAGAGGGATTGAAGCAAATCCCGATAAAATACAAGCTATCGTAACAATGAGGAAGCCAACAAAGTTGAAAGAAATACGACGATTAAGCGGGCGAGTCGCAGCCTTGAGCAGATTCGTCGCCAGGCTAGGGGAAAAAGCGCTACCATTTTACGCCCTCATAAAGCAAGGAGATAAATTCCAGTGGAACGAAGAAGCGGACAGAGCTTTTGAGGACCTCAAACGCAAAATCTCGACACCCCCCATTTTGGTGGCGCCAAAAGAGAAGGAGCCTTTGTTACTGTATATTGCGGCCACACCCCAGGTAGTAAGCACAGTCCTTGTCGTTGAAAGGGAGGAAGAAGGAAAACTCCACGGAGTGCAGAGGCCAGTATACTTCGTCAGCGAAGTTTTATCGCCCTCAAAACAAAGGTACCCTCAGTACCAAAAGCTAGCATATGGAGTGTTCACAACAGCACGAAAATTGCGCCACTATTTTTCGGCACACCCGATCATAGTGGTCAATGAAGCTCCCTTGTCGAATATACTAAACAATCCAGAAGCTACGGGTCGTGTCTCCCTTTGGGGAATTGTCGGGGGGAAGACCCCGGATAGGGCAATGGACGCGGAGCAGCCGGCTGGCCACTGGCCGGCTCGCGGCAAAGGCCGGCTGAGGAGCAGCCGGCTGGCGCCGTGGCCGGCTGGTGCGGAAGCCGGCTGGCTCTAGGTCCTAGTCGGCCTGGCTACGGCCGCCAATGCTGTGGCTGGGCCGGCTTCTACAAGCCATATCCGACTGACCGACTCGAGGCTGGCGAGTCTTGCACTGGAAGGAACCGGGTAGGTGATCCGGGTTCCCAAAGTCCGCGCTGACTCCATCTTCCGTAAAGCGCGGGGCACTGTGGAGCAATAGTGCCACGCGCCGGACAGGCCGTCAGGGCTTACGACGATCCGTACTGGCTACAGTGGCTGACGGCGACAGGGACACCTCCTCCATACCGCTGACCGTGGCAGCCGGATGGGACAGGCCACGATGCCTCAACCACTCCTGACGTCACCGCCTCGGGAAGGAGCGGAAGCCGGAGCCGGCCAAGCCGGCCAGTAAACTATAGGGTCTTATATGTAAAGTGCCGGTGCCTATATAAGCCGCACTACCCCCTCTCGTGCAGGGGATCGATCATTTATTGCTTTCACCCACCTACAGAGCTGCCCTGTGAGAGAGACCATAGTCTTCCCTAGCCTCTCAGGAGCAGCCGGACACAGCTCTAAGAGCACCATTGTATTGTGTGATCATCATATACACTCATAGCAGGAGTAGAGGTTTTACCTCCATCGGAGGGCCTCGAACCTGGGTACGTCGCCGTGTCGCTCGTGCCCATACCCGCATCCGGATACCGCCGTGAGATCCCTCAGGAACCACTTCGATTAGCCACCCTATGGCATATGCCGTGACGATACCACGACATTTGGCGCCCACCGTGGGGCCTTCAGCATCCTCGGCCGGTGTCTTCATCCGGACGGGCCTCACCACCACCACCGGCGAGCGAGTCGCTTCAGGCTTGATCTGGAGATTCGGCTCCCTCGACTGCGTCAGCGACAACGCTGGCTGCTTCGCTGACCGGCCCTTCCCAGCCGGCGGCAGCGTCATCTCCTTCGGCGGCTTCGACGTCTACGTCGCCATCGTCGCACCGCCGCGCTACCCGCGGCAGGTGCTGCGCTGCGCTAGCCCTCCTCCGCGAGCCGGCAGCAGTGCTCCCGCCAGCCCCGCCGTCGTGCAAGTCATGATGGCTGGCGACGAGCTCCCCACCAAGAACCCGCGCATGCGCGGCCCCAACCTGGAGCGCAACATCGACCCCAACGCCTCCGGCTCGGGCCCGAAAGCGCCACCGCCACCGTCCCGGCTGGACGAAGTCCGGGCAAAGCTGAGCACCCCGCTCACGCCTGGCCGAGACCCCACCACCGTCGAGGCGGATCTGGAGGCGCACCGCCAGCTCCTCCTCAAGCAAACCGAAGAACTGGCTGCTGCTAAGCGCCAGATGGAGATCACCCAGCGCGAGTACAACCGCGCCCACGGCCTCACTCCAGGCGGCGACGAGCCAAGCCGAGCCGGCCACATCCGCCGCAGGGGCCGTGACCTCGGCGCCGAGATCGCCCGCGACGGCGCTCCTTCGCCGGCTCCATCCGCGGAGCTCCCCGTCTACAACACCCCCGACAAGAACATGCGCGCGGCACAAGCCGCCGCAGAAGAGCTGAACCGCCTTCAGGGCGAAGAGTTACGCCGCCAGACCAAGCGGGTAACTGAGCTGCTCAGCGCAGCCACCAGGCAGGCGGCCGACCCCAGGTATGTCAATGCCCCCAGAGCTTCTCACGCTCGTGGAGCTGCAGGCAACGACAGGGAAGGCACCAGGGACTCGGCCGAGTCCGCCTCCCCAGCGCCAAGCCGGCACCATGACTCCCGCGCCACGCACGCAAGCTCGAGCAGGCCGAGCCACCCGTCAGGCGGCAGCAGCCGCAGCCGGCCTCCTCCGAGCCGGAACCAGGAGCAAGACTCCGAGCCCCGCCGTCAGCACCGGCCGGCTCCAGCAGCAGCCGGCACACGCCAGCCGGCACACTCCCGGCTGGGCCCGCGCATCGAGCCCGCCGACGCCCGAGATCGCCTCGACCGGCTGGTCGAATCCCGCATTGCGGAAGAAGAAGCTCCAGCCGGCCCAAAGTGCTTCGGGCCCCGCATCGCCAACGAGCCCACGCTCGAAGGCTTCACGCTCCCCCGTGACACCCCCAAGTACGACGGCACCGCCAAGCCGGAGGACTGGCTGCAGGACTACTCCACCGCAGTCGGCATCGCCAAAGGCAACAAGCGCTGGGCCGTGCGCTACTCCCCCCTGATGCTGGTCGGCTCCGCCCGCACATGGCTCAACAACCTGCCAGCCGGCAGCATAAACGGCTGGCTCGACTTCGAAGCGGCCTTCATCAGCAACTTCACCAGCACCTATCGCCGGCCGGGTCGCCCCCAGCAGCTCGAGATGTGCAAGCAGGGCCCCGACGAGACGGATCGCGCGTACCTGACGCGTTGGTGCGAGATGCGCAACTCCTGTGAGGGCGTGCACGAGATCCTGGCCATCAGCTTCTTCATGGGAGGCTGTCGGCCCAACACCATGCTGTGGCACAAGTTGCGCCGCAGTGACCCCAAGTCGATGGCCGCCTTGATGGCCATCGCCGACAAGTACGCGCTAGCTGAGGAAGCCGGCAAGGCGCTGGCTGACGTTTCGCCGGCCCCTACCAGAAGAGACAACAACAAGCCGGCCGAGGGCGCCTCGCATGGCAGCCGGCGGGACAACTACCGCGGCAAGCGTCACAGTGACCAGCCGGACCGCCGGTACGGCTCCGCCCACGTAGCCGCCGTGGCAGACAACGCGGCAGGCGGCAGCCGCCGCCAGAAGCAAGACCGGCAATGGAAGCCGAAGTACACCTTCGAGCAGATGCTCGACTCGCCGTGCAAATACCACAGCGGCAAGAACCCCTCCAACCACACCACCCGCGATTGCCACTTCATGAAGCGGCTGACAAGCGGTGAACCCCTCCCGCCTCCCCCCCCGCCTCCACCAGCCGGCGGGCCGGGTGGCCAAGCCGGCGCAGAGAACGCCAACCTCGAGCACCACGAGGCTAACCAAGTGCACCATGCCGGCCGATATCTGGCCGAAGATGCTACCTACATCATCTTCACCTCCGAGCCCGAGGACAAGACGAGCCAGCAGAGCTGTTCCCTCGAGGTCAATGCGGTCATACCGCCGGTCCCCCAGTACCTAAACTGGTCAGAGCAGGCCATCACTTTTGATCGCCGCGATACACCGGCTGTCTTGCCGAAGCCGGGCAGCTACGCCATGGTCCTCGACCCCACCATCGGCACAACCCGGCGCAGCGTGCGTTTTTCGCGCGTCCTCATCGACGGCGGCAGCAGCATCAACATCCTCTACCGCGACACCGCCCGCAAGCTGGGCATCCAAGAGGCCGAGTTGCGCCCCACCCCCACCGTTTTCCATGGCATCGTGCCAGGCCACTGCTGCCAGCCGATCGGCCGGATCACGCTGGAGGTGATGTTCGGGAAGCCGGACCACTTCCGCACCGAGAGAATCGAGTTCGAGGTGGTGGACCTCGTGAGTCCCTACCACGCGCTCCTGGGCAGGCCGGCCCTGACCAAGTTCATGGCGGTGCCCCACTATGGGTACCTGAAGATGAAGCTGCCTGGCCCCAAGGGGGTCATTACCGTAGCCGGCGATTATCGCCGCTCCATGGACTGCGCCACGCAGAGCTCCAAGATGGCCCAGACGCTGGTCATCGCCACCGAGAAGCAGCTCATCCACGACGCCGTCGCCCTCGCCAAAGCCGCGCAGACAGACATGCCGGCTGCGGGCAACCCGGCTGGGACGACTCACTTCCAGCCGGCCGACAACACCAAGAAGATCCTGCTGGACCCGGCGCAGCCGGACAAGTTCGTCACCATCGGTGCCGGCTTGAACAAGAAATAGGAAAGCGAGCTCACCAGCTTCCTCCGTGAGAATCGGGACATCTTCGCATGGACTCCAAGAGACATGCCGGGTGTGCCGAGGGAGTTGGCTGAGCACCACCTCCACGTCCGGCCTGAAGCCAAGCCGGTGAAGCAGCCTCTCAGGCGCTTCGCCGAAGAACGAAGGAAGGCCATCGGTGAAGAAATCGCCCGGCTCCTAGCTGCCGGCTTCATCATGGAAGTGCTGCACCCGGACTGGTTGGCGAATCCGGTCCTGGTTTTGAAGAAGAACGGCTCCTGGCGCATGTGTATCGACTACACCAGCCTGAACAAGGCGTGCCCAAAGGATCCCTTCCCCCTGCCGCGCATAGATCAAGTCATAGACTCGACTGCCGGCTGTGAACTGTTGTCTTTCTTAGACGCCTATTCAGGCTACCACCAGATTCCTTTGAATCCGGCTGATCAAATAAAGACTTCGTTCATTACCCCGTATGGGGCTTATTGCTACACGACTATGCCGTTCGGCTTGAAAAATGCAGGCGCCACCTACCAAAGGTGCATGCAAAAATGCTTGCAGGATCAAATCGGCAGAAACGTTCACGCATATGTGGATGATGTCGTTGTAAAGACCAAGGAGACGACTACCCTCCTTGATGACCTGAGAGAAACCTTCACCAATTTGAGAAGATTCCGGATGAAGCTCAACCCGGCCAAGTGCACATTCGGCGTGCCGTCTGGCCAGCTCCTTGGCTACCTCGTCTCTCAGCGAGGGATCGAAGCCAACCCGGACAAGATCAGTGCCCTGGAGAAGATGGAACTGCCGCAGTGCCTCAAGGACACCCAGAAGTTTGCTGGCTGCCTGGCCTCCTTGAGCCGCTTCGTCAGCCGGCTGGGGGAGAAGGCACTGCCCCTGTATCAACTAATGAAGAAGGCGGACAAGTTCGTCTGGTCACCGCAGGCGGACGAGGCTTTCCGTGACTTGAAGCGCGTGCTCTCAACCGCGCCAATCCTTGCAACGCCGGCTCCAATGGAGCCGATGCTGTTGTACATCGCAGCCACCAACCGAGTAGTTAGCGTTGTCCTGGTGGTGGAGCGCAAAGAAGCCGGCAACAGGGAGCAGCTGGTTCAGCGCCCAGTCTATTACCTTAGCGAAGTGCTCTCCCAGTCGAAGCAAAATTACCCCCACTACCAGAAGGTCACCTACGGCGTCTACATGGCGGCCAAGAAGCTCAAGCACTACTTCCAAGAGCACCCCATCAGGGTGGTTGCCACAGCGCCCTTGGCAGAAATCATAGGCAGCAAGGATGCCAACGGCCGGGTTGCCAAGTGGGCCCTGGAGCTAGCCGCCCACACCATCCTCTACGAGCCACGCACAGCCATCAAGTCGCAGATCCTCGCGGACTTCTTCGTCGGCCCAGGCTGAGATGCGGTACCTGCCTGTGCCGGATTCCACACATTGGAAGATGCACTTCGACGGCTCGAAGATGCGCAACGGCTTGGGAGCCGGCATCGTCATCACCTCTCCCAAGGGGGACCGGCTGGACTACGTCCTGCAGATCCACTTCGCCGCATCCAACAATGTGGCGGAATATGAAGCGCTCATTCATGGGCTGAAGCTGGCCAAGGAGATTGGCGTGCGTCGCATACTCTGCTTCGGCGACTCCGACTTGGTTGTACAGCAAGCATCGGGCGACTGGGACGCGAAGGACGCCAACATGGCCTCATACCGCTTCCATGTCCAGCAGTTATCCGGCTTCTTCGACGGCTGCGAATTCCACCATGTGCCACGAGCAAATAACGAAGCGGCTGATGCCTTATCCAAGATTGGCTCAACCCGGCAAGCCATTCCGCCGGGTATCGCCTTGGCGGTTCTCAAGAAGCCGTCCATCATACCGTCACCGGACTCGGATTCAATATTCGTGCCAGCTGACCCGGGGGCTGCTCAGCCGAACCCGGGGGCTTCATCGCCCAAGTCGGGGGCTAACAAGCCAAACCCGCCGGCTAGCATGCCGAACCCGGGGACTTCTCAGTCCAACCCGGGGGCTTCATCGCCAAACTCGGGGGCTAGCAAGCCGAACCCGCCGGCTAGCAAGCCGAACCCGGTGACCATGCAGTCGAATCCGGAAGCTCCCACGCAGGAGGCCCTGTTGGTCAGCGTATTCGAGATAAGATGCGTACCTTCATGGGCACAAGAATTCCTCTCCTACCTCACCGACGGTGTGCTGCCTGATGATAGAGTCCAGGCCAGGCAGATTGAGAGAAGGGCCAAGGCCTATACCATCATCAACCACCAGCTGTACAAACGCAGCGTAAGTGGGGTGTTCCAGCGGTGCGTCGAGCCGGCTGAAGGGATTGAACTCCTACGGGAAATCCATCAAGGAGAGTGCGGACATCACGCCTCATCCAGAGCCATAGTGGCCAAAGCCTTCCGGCACGGTTTTTATCGGCCGATTGCGCTCGAGAGACGCAGAAGATTTGGTGAAGAAGTGCAACGGCTGTCAGCGCTTCGCAAAGCAAAGACACCAGCCGGCTTCCGCCTTGAAAACCATCCCCATCACATGGCCATTTGCCGTATGGGGCTTGGATATGGTAGGCCCATTCAGAACAGCACGAGGCGGCATGACACACCTCTTGGTGATGATTGACAAATTCACCAAGTGGATCGAAGCCAAGCCAATCAAGAAACTGGACGGTTCCACAGCCGTCACATTCCTCAAGGAAATCATTGTGAGATTCGGCTACCCCCACACCATCATCACCGACAACGGCACCAACTTCTCCCAAGGCATCTTCTCTCGCTATTGCGGGGAAATGGGGATCCGGATGGCCCTATCTTCTGTGGCACACCCCGAGTCCAACGGACAAGTGGAAAAGGCTAACGGCTTAGTCCTAGCCGGCATCCGGCCCCGGCTGGTGGAGCCGCTCGAGCGAGCAGCCGGCTGCTGGATTGAAGAACTGCCCAATGTGCTGTGGAGCCTGCGCACAACGACAAACCGCTCAGTCGGCTTCACACCATTTTTCCTCGTATACGGGGCCGAAGCCGTCTTGCCGACTGATATCGAGCATGACGCGCCAAGGATCAAGCTCTACACAGAAGCCGAAGCCAAAGAAGCTCGCGAAGATGGAGTTGACCTGGTCGAAGAGGCCCGGCTGCTGGCTGAGTCTAGATCTACTATCTACCAGCAAAGCCTCCGACGCTATCACAGCCGGAAGGTCCAGCCCTTAGCATTCCGAGAAGGAGACCTAGTGCTCCGGCTGATCCAGAGGACAGCCGGACAGCATAAACTGTCATCCCCATGGGAGGGTCCCTTCATCGTGAGCAAGGCAGTAGGCAATGATTCCTACTATCTCATAGATGCCCAAGAGGCTAAGAAAAACAAGCCGGACAAGGCTGACGAGGAGACTAAACGTCCCTGGAATGTCAGGTTACTCCGCCCATTTTACACATGAGAGCAGGAATGTATGTATCCCTTGTATCCCTTTTGTGAGTTATGAAAAAGCTTGCGCCAAGAGCGCTGTTTCCGACAAGTTTTTCGCGTACTTTACCTTGTTTCGCCAATTGGCTTGAACCCTCTCACGCGGTCGGCTCAGTAACGTGATCCGGTTTCCGACAGCCGGCTTCCGATCCAGCTACAGACCGCAACCCGGCTGTCCGGCTGGCGGGAGTAAGGCCTAGGGAGCCGGCACGCGAAAAACGACTAAGGGAAAGAGTAAGAGCGAGTTGACTTGCAGCTTTTCATAAAAGTGCCGGATTGCCGAATTCAGCTCGTTCGACTGAAATACTGTCGGCCTCACCCAGCGGCCCGCTCTTGATCCGGCGACGGATCGCAAGTCGGACGTACGACCGGCAAGAGCACAGCCGAAGAGTGGGGCGGATGGGAAAAAGCGAACGAGTCGAAAGAAAGCAACTCGGCACACAAATGATTAACAAACACATTAAAGGGTGCCTTAATAAAAGGATAATAACATTGTCTTACATATGCACCCGGTATCCCGGGGATTTAACGAATTGTCTTGGCAAAAGCATAAGGAAACAGGTAAAAGCTAAGCGCCGGCTGGATCAGAACCAGCCGGGGGAGCATCAGCAGAGCCGGCCGCCGGGTCATCCTCGGGCACGTCGTCCGCCTCCTCGTCCTCAGCCGCCTCCTCCTCGTCGTCAGACGGCGGATTCGGGTCCGCGATGAAGATGGACTTGTCGACGAAGTCGGCAATGGCGCAGGCGCGGGCAAGCCGAGCAGTCTTGTTCTCCGCCGGGAGCTTGTCCTCCACGTCGGCGCGCCGGAACTCCAACTGGTCGAGGCTAACCTCGTTATACCAGGAGAGCACAAAAGATAGCGCCATATCGGCTCCGGCGCGCGTGGCCGACTCCTTCCAGTCCAAGAAGCGGTCGGGAGCCCTGTCCAGCCAAGCGATGAGATTGGAGAGATCTTCTGGCAGCGTCTCCATCGGCCACAGCAGTCGGATCAGCTCCTCCGCCGCCTTCCGCAGCTCCCAGCCAAGCTTGGTGACCGGCTCCACGCGGGCAGCGATGGACGCCAGATAGTCGTCCAGGGTGAAGCAGTCGGAGCTCTGCTCCCCAGTGGCCTGCCGGCGATCCTCCCGCGCCCTGCCAACAGCCGCTAACGCCTCCTCCTGTGCCTCAGGGAAGGCCGCTGCAAAGAAGAAAAGCATGTCAGAAGCCATCAAAGCCGAAATAAGCTGAAAAATGCAAATTTTCGAAGTCCTAAAGTAAGCCTGGCGGCAGCCGGCAAGATCCGACTGCCCCCAGCCTGAAGATGGAGATTCCAAAGCTCTAAAGAAAGCCTGGCGACAGCCGGCAAGAACCGACTGCCCCCAGCCCGAAGACGGAGATATCGAAAAAATCAAGTTTCTGCCGCCGGTTGCCAACCTAAGCCGGCAGCCGACGGCCGAAAGCCGGCAAAGGGGAAGGCATAAGACAAAACTCACCCGCCAAGCCGCGGTCGAGAGCGCTAAGTTCCTCCAACCACCGCTTGGCGGTGACCGATAGCTCGTTGGACTTGGCGGTCACCTCTTGCTGGAGCGAAAGCCGTTGCCGTTCCACCTCCTCCAACCGCTTGCTCAGACCCTCCAGCTTTTCCTCCTGTTCCTTCTTGAGGGCGGCAAGTTCCTTGAGATGGTTAGCCTCAAGAAGGCGCAGCCGTTTCAGCTCCCCGTCCGCCACCTTCAGCTTGGCGGCAGCAGCCCGGTTCGCCTCCTCACTTGTGGCGCATTGAGCGCGGGCAACTCGGAGGTCCGACTCAAGCTGCGGGACCCGGGCGGCCTCAACTGCAAGCCGGCAAAAACAAGCCGTCAGTAAAACAGAAGCGTAAAAAAGAGTAAAGGCAAAGAAGAGAAAGCCTCACCCTTGACGACCTCCAGCTCACGAGCCAAGGCGGCCCGCTCGATCTTGGCCCGGTGGTAGCTGGTCACCACCTGGTTGTACAAGAAGGTGCGCCGCTCCTCAACCGTCTGAAAGAATCAGTTGCTTAGACGAAACCTGGACTGGCTACAGGCAGCCGGCCCACGTCTCGGAGGGCTACCAGGACAAGAAAATTGCAAAAGAAAAGAAACACACCTTCTCGGCATCCTCCAGCGTCGCCAGCTGGGCAAGGGTCTCGGCGGCCTTGGTCTTGAGGCTGGCGCGATAGCCGGAGAAAAGCATCTTCATGGGCGCCGTGCCAGGCTGCCCCTCCCGGCTGAGTACCTCGCAGGAGTTCGCCTGGTGCCATGCCTTCTCCATAGTTCCTGCCGAGCCGAAGCTGGAGTCGGAGGCGGACGGCACAGCCACCAACCGGGCACCCTTGGCCACATGAAGGCCCTCAGACGGGCCCGCTGGGCCCTCTGTCCTCACCAGAGCCCGGGAGTCGGCGTCCTTTGAGCGCGCTGGCTCCCCCCTCGCCGGCTCCTTCCCGGTCGGCTCCCTCCTCGTCGGCTCCGAAGCTGGAGGCGGCGCGGTCGAAGCAGTCGGCCCGGTGGGAGCCGTCGCATCCGGCGCTTGAGGCGCTCCTTTCGGAGAACTCTCCAGCACCACGACGTTGGGCGCGGGCCCGCCGACTCCGGTCGAAGGCGGCGCAGCCCCACCAGCTCCAGCTCCGGCCGCAGATGGCATGCCCCTGCCAGCTCCGGCTGCCCGCTCCACAAACGGGGCGCGGCGCGGAAACATGTCGTCTAGGGTCGTCCGGCGCGCCGACTGACCCTGGTCTCCGCCGCCAGGCGCCGCAGAAGGCGCGGCAGAAGAAGACGCCCCCGCAGAAGGTGGCGTGGCCGCAGGCGGCACGTTAGCAGCCGGCGGCGTGCGCGCGCGTGCTGAAGGTTGCGGGGTTGGCTCCCTCCTTTGCCGCTGAAGCGGCGACGTGACGGGAGGAGCCTGCCGAGAGCCGCCTCCCTGGGTAAACTTAATCGCGGCCCTAGTCGAACAAGCAAGAAAAGATAAGTACAGAGAGGAAGGAAAGAAAAGGAATCAAACAACAGAGGAAAAAGAACTCACCCGGCTTTCTCCGGGACCTTCTTGGGCGCCAGCCGGCGCTGTTTCTTGGCCCTCGCCTCCGAAGCGGCCGTGGACCCGACGCCGGCCCGCTTCCTCCCCTTCGGCGCAGAAGTCGCCGTGCTCGTAGGCGGCGCCGCGCGCAGAGGCACCGCCGGGATGGGCCCCGTGCCGGATTGGGCCGGCTCCGCCTGCGGCTGCTCCTGCTCCTGCTGCTGCCCATGCTCAGGCGAAGGCGGCGGGTTATGCTCCCCCTGGCCGCCCTGATCCTGCGCCACCGGCAGATCGTCGTCGCCAGCTTGGTCGCCGGCTAAGTCAGCCGGGTCAACGTGATCCGGCGTCCAGACCTTCGTCGCCAAGTCGCCATCCTCGATGCCTTGGCGGGTGAAAAGCTGAAAACAAGACAAGATAAATATCGAGTCGGCCATGCTGCCGCAAGTCGGAAGACGGAAAAACATCAAACTTACCAGTTCAGGCGGCTGCTCCCGATCGTAAGGCGGCAGCCCCAGTCCAGTTGTCCGGCATGTTGGCCTTGGTGATGTTGTTCACCCGGTGAGCCACCTGGGACTTGGAGAGCTCCAACTTCGACGTCCGTGTCGGGTCGAGCCGGCCGGACATGTGGCCGATCTTGTGGACGCGCCACTGGAGCGGTATGACCCGGCGCGAGATGTAGGTGCAGAGGAGGTCCTCGGCACTCAGCCGGCCCCCCGTGACGCACTCGCCCAGGAAGTCCCACAGGAGGTTCACCTCCGCGTCCGGGTCCGAGGACTTGGGGTTGTAGCCCCAGTTGATCCGGCCGACTGGCGGAGCCGGGTTGTATTCCGGCAGGTTGAGCCGGTCGAAGGCCGGGCTCTCGTTCCGCACATAAAAGAAAGACATCTGCCAATTCTTTACAGAATCGACAGTCGGAATCCGCGGGAAGGTCGTACCCGTACGGGGATAGATGGAGGCGGCGCCGCAGGTCCTCAGGCGGCCTTCGGTCGTCTGCGCCTTGATGTAGAAGAGCCGGCTCCAAAACTCCACGTCCGGCCACAAGCCGGCGTAGCCTTCCATGAAGGCCACGTAGCAGCTGAGGAGGATCATGGCGTTGGCCGACAGGTGGTGCGGCTGCAGGCCGAAGTGATCGAGGAACCGGCGGAAGAAGTTGGAAGCCGGCAGACCCAATCCGCGGTCGAGATGCGCGCCGAAGACCACGCGTTCGCCGGGCTCCGGCCGAGGCTCCATCTCCGCGCCCGGCGCCCTAGTAATCACCCCCGCCGGGATGCGGCGGAGGCGCACGAGCCGGGCAATGTCGTCGTCCTGCATATAGGAACCCTTCCAGGAGCCGCTCGGCTGAGCCATCGAGGACGAAGAAGAAGAGGAGGTCCAAGAGAGGCGGAAGGGCGAAGAAGAGCCGCTCCTCGCCGGAGGAGATCGCGGTGGAGAAGTGCGCGCCGTTGATGCGCGTGGCCCCGTGGCGCCGGATTGGCGGGTTTGCGGCGGTAGCTCGGCGGAGGATCGTCGGGGCGACCGCTCGCTGAGGTTCGCCAGAAGAACGGAAGAGGAATGGCGTCGGAGCAGCGAAAGAGCTCGAGTGAAGAGAAGGAGCGAGGCAGGAGCGCGAGGAGGAAGAAAGGGGCAAGTGCCGCCTCGATACCGCCCCCGCGGCATTTATAGCCGACCGCGGCGGGCGGTTGGCCTCCAAGTGGCCGACGTGGGCCACGTCTCCGGATTTACTGCGCCGTAACTCCTCCCACGACCGCTACCGTTACCAGAAACGGCCACACCACGTCGCCCACTACCGCACCGGATCCGGAGGGACATTGATGTGACCAGACGAACCGGCGGCAGAGCCCTGGCGTCAGGCCGGTCAAGTCGGGCGCAGGACCCGAGGCGGCGGAGACTCCGGCGCGCAGCGAGCCGGAGCCGGACAAGAAGTTCCACTCGAGCCAAAATTCATCAGCAAGGCGGAGGCGCCATCAGATCTTGCGAGAAAGCAAAAACTGTATGTGTAAAGCGGCCGGCTAGAAGCAGCCGGCGAGAACAGGCCGGATGAGGGCGCAGCCGGCTGAATGGAAATTCTCAGTCGGCCCCTCCAAGTGCCGTCAAGTATGTTCGAGAAGCCGGGAAAACCTGCCTAGGTCCTTACGGACGCAGGACCTTGCCGGCTTCGGGGCTAATGTCGGGGAAGACCCGGATAGGGCAATGGACGCGGAGCAGCCGGCTGGCCACTGGCCGGCTCGCGGCAAAGGCCGGCTGAGGAGCAGCCGGCTGGCGCCGTGGCCGGCTGGTGCGGAAGCCGGCTGGCTCTAGGTCCTAGTCGGCCTGGCTACGGCCGCCAATGCTGTGGCTGGGCCGGCTTCTACAAGCCATATCCGACTGGGGTTTGTACCTCAGACCGACTCGAGGCTGGCGAGTCTTGCACTGGAAGGAACCGGGTAGGTGATCCGGGTTCCCAAAGTCCGCGCTGACTCCATCTTCCGTAAAGCACGGGGCACTGTGGAGCAATAGTGCCACGCGCCGGACAGGCCGTCAGGGCTTACGACGATCCGTACTGGCTACAGTGGCTGACGGCGACAGGGACACCTCCTCCATACCGCTGACCGTGGCAGCCGGATGGGACAGGCCACGATGCCTCAACCACTCCTGACGTCACCGCCTCGGGAAGGAGCGGAAGCCGGAGCCGGCCAAGCCGGCCAGTAAACTATAGGGTCTTATATGTAAAGTGCCGGTGCCTATATAAGCCGCACTACCCCCTCTCGTGCAGGGGATCGATCATTTATTGCTTTCACCCACCTACAGAGCTGCCCTGTGAGAGAGACCATAGTCTTCCCTAGCCTCTCAGGAGCAGCCGGACACAGCTCTAAGAGCACCATTGTATTGTGTGATCATCATATACACTCATAGCAGGAGTAGAGGTTTTACCTCCATCGGAGGGCCTCGAACCTGGGTACGTCGCCGTGTCGCTCGTGCCCATACCCGCATCCGGATACCGCCGTGAGATCCCTCAGGAACCACTTCGATTAGCCACCCTATGGCATATGCCGTGACGATACCACGACAGGAATAGAACTTTCCCCTCGGGACATCACGTATGAAAAAAGAAAAGCAATCAAGTCGCAAGTTCTGCCAGTCTTCATCGCAGAGTGGATGGAGCTGCAAAACACAGGACCCCCAGACTTGTCGAGAACCTGGACCATGAACTTTGATGGGTCCAAAAGACTAGAAGGAGCTGGCGCAGGAGTAGTACTCATATCACCTGAAGGCGACAAGTTGAAATATGTCCTTCGGATGACGTTCCCTAACGCATCCAATAACGAAGCAGAATATGAAGCTCTCATACACGGGATGAAGATGGCGAAAGCTTGCGGTGCAACTCGACTAAAAATCTTTGGCGACTCACAATTGGTGGCTCAGCAAGTTATGAACCAATGTGACGCAGTCAATGATAGCATGATGGCATACAAGGAGGTGTACAACGAGCTCGAAAAGTTGTTTGATGGATGCGAAGTAAATCATATTAGCAGATTGAGCAACGACGAAGCCGACGTTCTCGCAAACATCGGGTCGCAATGCCTTGCAGTTCCGCCAGGTGTATTTTGGGAAGAGATAACAGAGAGATCTACAAAATCGACAAAATCAAAAAAGAAGGAGAAGAAACCCTCGGGGGCTACCAAGGAAGAGCAAGAGGAAGAAGAAGAAGATCAGGACCTGGTCATGGTGATACAGACACCATGGATGCAGACGTACATATCATATATCCTCAGGAAAGAAATACCCGATGATCCAGTTGAGGCAAGGCGAGTAATTCGACGCTCCAAAGCTTTCACGGTGATCAAAGGAGAATTGTACAAGCGAAGTATTTCAGGCGTCCTGCAAAGGTGTGTCACACCCGAAGAAGGAAGAATAATTCTGAAGGATGTACACGAAGGAATATGTGGCCACCACGCAAGTAGTCGAGCTATTGCAGCCAAGGTTTTTCGGGCAGGATTCTACTGGTTGACAGCAATAGAGGACGCCAAGGAAATAGTAAGAACTTGCGACGCGTGTCAAAGGTTTGCCGCAAAACCTCACTCTCCAGCAGCAGAACTAACACCAATACCATTGTCATGGCCCTTTGCCCAATGGGGACTTGATATGGTGGGCAAGTTACACAAATCCTGGCCAGGAGGAAAGGAGTACATGCTAGTAGCTGTCGACAAATTTACAAAGTGGATAGAAGCGAAGCCGATAAATTCACCAGACGGAGCATCCGCAGTAAAATTCATAAAAGGCCTCGTCTTCAGATTTGGAGTGCCCCACAGCATCGTCACAGACAATGGCAGTAACTTTACATCCCACGAGTTCAAAGATTATTGCGAAGAAGTGGGTATCAAGTTACACTTTGCGTCAGTTGCGCACCCGCAGACCAACGGCCAAGTTGAGAAAGCTAATGGAATCATCTGCAACGGCATTAAGAAACACTTATTAGCACCACTGGAGAAAGCTCGACACACCTGGCCAGAGGAGCTGCCCAGTGTATTATGGAGCATACGAACAACACCAAACACAGCAACACAAGAAACTCCGTTCTTCTTGGTTCATGGAGCAGAAGCAGTACTACCAATCGAGATAGAGCATAACTCTCCACGAGTCGTGGAATATGATGACGAGGTGTCGAGAAAAGCGCTAGAAGATGACGTCGATGCACTTGACGAAGCTAGAGACGAAGTACTGTCTCGGGTAACCAAATACCAACAGGACTTGAAAAATTACCACAGTCGACGCTTGCGGCCAAGATCCTTTCAGGTGGGAGACCTAGTTCTTCGGCTCACGCAAAAAAGTCATGAAAAACTCGAGTCACCATGGCTAGGCCCTTACATTGTCACGGAAGTAATCGGAGGAGGAGCATACAGGATAAAGGACAAGAAGACAGGGGTGGAGGAGCAAAACCCCTGGAATGTGGCGCAACTCAGGCGGTTCTATGCCTAGAGTTGAAATATAGTCCTTGTAAAACTTCAATGTACTGAAACGCCCGCGAGTTTTCAGACGCACTCTTTTCCTTTTTCGGGGCACCGAGTGGGGCCGGGAAAGGTTTTTAATGAGGCGGGCTCGCGGTGCTGCAATATAATAAAGATAGTGTCAATATAACTTTTCTTTATCGACATGCTCAAAGTCTCCGACCCGACGAATTTCAATATAGTTCCTCGAAAAAAGAAAAGCCTTGCCTTGGTATTAAAATACCTCGTGAGTCAATAAAAATACAAAATAGTACTCAACAAAGAAGCTCGGGGGCTGATATTCGCCAAAACTACATATTGAATAAATGCCTTGGTTCAAAACCTCGCAATACACAAATACAGTAAATAGCCACCGAAACACTCGGGGGCTAGACAAATATAGAAATATGATGATTGCTTCACAATATAATCACAATCATGGGTTACAAATAAGAGTTATCTACCAAAGGAAAATAATTAGTCATGATTCAATATGTCATCAAGGGTAATTCTGTTTTCTTCAGGAGCAGCGCCAAGAAAATCAGCATAATGACCATCTGCAAAAAAGTCGGCATCCATCCGAAGAAGGTCTTCAATCATTTCTTCGGCTATAGGCGAAACCTTCGTGTTAATTCGGTCGACACCAACTCTTCGGCGCCTTACCTTCTCATGAACTTTCGCAACAACCTGGGTCAGGTCAAGCTTTGAGTGGCAGATCTGAAGCATGATAAGGGCAAATCTGGCGCCAGCTACCAGTTGAGCTCTGACAAAATCATGGATCTTGTGGGCATCCTTAAATTTCCCCATTAACTCGGGAAGAGTTTGTGGTTGAACGTTCCGAGGAAACATGGAGTTATA
Organism: Lolium perenne; assembly: GCF_019359855.2. Classification (NCBI taxonomy): domain Eukaryota; kingdom Viridiplantae; phylum Streptophyta; class Magnoliopsida; order Poales; family Poaceae; genus Lolium; species Lolium perenne. The sequence goes on from NC_067244.2 coordinate 51,571,293, forward strand.
AACCATAGACAGGGTCCTGGTACAGAAGTCAAGGAAGTCGCGAGTTTGAGAGGTGCGATCCTGAAATCTGACAATCTGGCGGGTCCTCTCTGGGGTAGCCCAAAACAGAGAACCATGGTCAAGGGCAAGGTTAACAAGGAGGTTCGTCCTAGTATTTACCCTCTCTTCTTCGGCAACAGCATCAGTAAAGGAACCTATTAAAACAACAGAGCAGAAAACTTTAAGAGACGCAGCATGAAGACGGAAGATATCGGAGGATGAAACAAGCATACCCGACATATCCGCACTGGCTTCATTCATTAACTCGAGCATGAAATTTTCTCGAGTAGTCGCCTTTTCAGCCTCGGAAGCAGCGATTTCCTTAGCAGCCACGGCCTCGCGAGCTTGCTGAAGTGCAATTTTTTCGGCTTCAGATGACTTACGAGACTTTTCCATCATCACAAGTGTTTGCTTCTTTGCATACTGAAGTTGCTGCTGAAGTTCATCCAATTCTCGCGGCAAGGAATCTTCGACAGGTGTAGCATCAGCAAGAGTTCTCCTTGAGCGAGAAGAAGAAGGCGAAACATTGGAAGGAGCGGAAGATGGAGTATAGTTATCAAATACCAACTGAAATTTAATAAAACAAGACAACATCAATCAACAAGCAAAGATAGAGTTTTCATTAATCTTTCGGAATAATTACAAAGGCCTTACAGTGGAGCTAATGAAGTACGTGTCGCCAAATAACTACTTTGGCGACAAGAGCAAAAGAAACAGAGAAAGAAAAACAAAGAGGCATGCAACTAGACCTCCGGCCTTGATGAGCTAGGAGTTGAAGCTGGTTTGATCCCGAGATAGGCCAAGATTTTCTTCGTGTTGGGCTTGGCTGCCTTAATCAGCGACCTCCATCTTGATTGCTCTATCTGATCGGTGTCGCCAACTTTCATCCAATCAACAGTCTGTTGGCTGTCAGCAACCAGGGCAACAGTGCTTTCGACAGCAATCTTCATATTTTCCTGACGCATCTTCAGTCCAAGGTCCTCTGATGAATTGAAGCTCTTGGCAAGGGCAAGGAAAGTCGGGGGCTCCTCTTTCTTCGGGAAGAAGTAGGGGAACAGCGTCGACAATCCTGCACTAGCATTTGCCACGCCTTCACGAATTTCGGACCCATGAAGCTCCAGGTAAGAAAGTGCGTCAAGGAGAGGGTCATTGACGGGATTCTCCAGATCAAACTCTTGGTTTGTTTGGTCTGCCACAGGAAACAAAACGTTGGTCAAAAACAAGAAACAGCGGTTCTCATAAAAATAGAAGGGATCAATAGTATTACTGTGAGTGCGTCGACTTTGTGATTTCAGGCGCTTGAGGATCCCCTGTTCACGAGCAGCTTGTGCAGCTTTATGCTCGTTTAAAGCAGATTCAGCATCCTCAAGTCTTTTCTGCAGTTCCTCGACACTAGCAGCTTTTGCTTTGGCTTCATCAGCCTCGGCTTTGGCTTCGCTAGCAACAAGTTCGGCTTTCTTGCGAGCCGCCTCACTTTGCTCCAGTTTTTGAGCAAGTGCGTCGGCACGTTTGTTGGCCTCTGCAAGTTTCTCTGTCGAGATAAAAAAAAGAAGAAAGATCAAAAATCGCGACAAACAACAGGAGCAAAAAGTCAGAAAGAACGGCAAGTATAAAAGTTGTTACCTTCAGTTCTGCTGGCATACTCACGGTACCCAATGAATTGGGATCCGATGCGGATAAGATCTTTGATCATGGGCTGTCAAAGAAGAACAAAGCAAGAGAAACATCGGCATGGAAAAAGAGTGAAGGCGTGAAAAAGCAAAATAGAGGAAATATAGATATCGACAAACTTACATCATCCAAGAGCAAAGTAGAAGAGCCGCCCAATTGAGGGGCAGGCTCAACAATCGTTTCAATCCTTGTCCTTTTTGGTGAAGGAGCAAGGGGGCTTGCTGGCGGAGTTGTGGTGACGACGTTTCGTTGAGGAGGCGAGGATTTTTCTCCTTCAGCTGGTGTCTCTGAAACAACTAGAGTACGTGACGAGCTCGTTCGAGCAGCCACGTCAAGAGTTGGTGGTTCTTCCTCATCATCACTGCGAACAAAAGATGACAGCATAAAAAACAAGATAGACAAAAGAACTTCGAGTACAATGATAAGAAGAAGTAAAAGATAACTTACGAGCTGATGAGGGATTCAAGATATGGATCATAAGCCGCCTTTTGGCGTGAAGGATCGGCTTCTTCGGCTTTAGAGGTGCCAGAATTCTCGGCGTCATTCCTTTTCCTTTTGTTCCTTGGGGAAACAGCAGGAGGAAGGGATTGCGTCGACTCGCTGGCGTCAGATTCAACTTCTTTTTCATGGGAAGCCGCACAGGAAGAGAAGAACCCTGGTTGTCTTCGGCGACGATAGCTCGTTCTTCGACTTCTCCATCCTCAGGAAGAGGAGGAAGGGAAACCACAGTAGGATGGTTCTGCAGGAAAATAGCGACCAAAGAAAAATTAGAGAGATATCAATACAATGAGATGCAGGGAAAGTTCGGAACAAGATAAAAATTCGAGAAGACAAAATACCTCAGGGAGAGGATTGGCGGAGCTGTATGGTTCCACGCGGCAAGAGGAGGGAATAGGATCCTTCTTGTTAAGCGAGGAAATTCTTCGAATAAGCTTCTCCAAGTCCTTTACAGAAAGATCATTGGAGAGCCTATTGGCGTCATTTTCACCAGCATACGTCCAAAGGGGATTTTTGCGAGCCTGAAGAGGCTGCACTCTAATCCTAAGGAAGTAGGCGGTGATTTGAACACCAGACAGCTCCTTGCCTCGAGTATTTTGAAGCTGATGAATACGAGACATAAGTGCTTCTGTCGCCGTTTTCTCTTCTTCGGAAGCTTCAGCATCCCAGGAGCGGCGGCGCAGAATTTTGGCACTTCCGTCGAAAGGGACTATGTTGTGTTCCACAGAATTGGCACTTTCTTCGTGTATGTAGAGCCACCTTTTGCGCCACCCTTGGACAGAATCAGGAAATTTGACGTCGAAGTAATCAACGTCAGTTCGGACACAGATAACAACGCCGCCTATGTTATAGGTGGCGTTGTGGGAGCCATTGCGGCGGAGGCAGAAAATGCGTTTCCACAGAGCCCAGTTAGGAGGGATTCCAAGGAAGCATTCGCAAAGAGTGATAAAAATGGAGACATGGAGGATGGAATTGGGGGTCAACTGGTGCAGCTGAATCCCATAAACAAAAAGAAGGCCGCGGAGGAAATCGTGAATTGGGGCAGAAAGGCCGCGGATGAGGTGATCAACGAAACTAACCCGGTACTCCATTGGAGGGGTTGGGTAGCTTTCTTCGCTGGGAAAGCGGATGGCGTCCTCTTTCTTCATCAGGCCTAGCCTCTTCAGCATGTTGACGTCTTGGTTGGAGATTTTAGATCTCTCCCACTCAAGATCTTCAGCGGCCATCTTGGACTCTGGAGTACTGTGGCGAGTGAGTCGCGTGCGCGGTGGCATCAACGGCACTGGAAAAGCAAAGTTCGTGCGTGTGTAAGATCAAAGAGAGTTGGGCGCAGTGGAAGTTTTTGCAAAGAGGAACAGATGTGCGGCGCAAGCGAAGGAGTGAACGGAGGTTGAAGAAAGGTTTATATAGGAATTGGGCGAAGCAATGCACCGTTGGATGAAGAAATCGTGTGGTGAAAAAAGATCTTGTAGATAAAGGGTAAAAAGGTATTTTTACTGAGATGGAATAGAACAGGCGTTACAGTACGTGCGCCAGGAAAAGCGGAGGACGTGTGTCCCCCACTTGCACGACGTGTCAATGTGGTGGAAACAATGGACCCACAAGGCAGAAAAATCACGACTATTAACAGAGATGAAGTAAATTTGACTAAGGGAAGCATGCCGACAAGAAAAATAAAAGAAGAATGGCGGCAGGAGAAGTTATTAAATACTTCGGGAGCCTTTGATCAAATACAAGTTTTTGCCCAAATGCTCGGGGGCTACTTCGACAAAAGTAAAATTTCGAGTATGGCAATATAGAAATTGTGGGAGCCTACAACCAAGCACAAGTCCTTGGCTGTAGCCTCGGGGGCTACTCCCATCGGGAGCGCTGTTCGCGCACCCGAGAGATGAAAAGAAGATCATATCGAGAAATAATGACAATATAGCGACAAGGTGGACTAAAATGTTGAGTCTACAACCAAGCACAAGTCCTTGGCTGTAGCCTCGGGGGCTACTCCCATTGGGAACGCTGTTCGCGTACCCGATGAAATTAAAAAAGAAAGATAGAAAAGCAAAAGAATATATTTCGAGTTATAACTAACTCTACATATACTCCCATCGGGAGAGCAATATAAGTCATCTTTGACTCGATAAAATGTGCCATTCCAACAGCCGGAAAAGCACTCGACAATATATTCTCAGAACGCCAAAGTTGCGATCAATTTCTGAATGCCGCAAATTTGCGAAGGTAAGACCCCAGATCCGTTCTGCTGGGCGTGGCATCGCCGAAGACTGCGCTCTGCTACTTTTATCCGTATCAACAGATACGAAGAAAAATCCTAACGGACGCGTTAGGTACTCGATAAATTTGACTGGGACTCGACAGAATGGTAAGACCTTAAGCGGCACCTGTCGAAGTTTACACCAGTATCCCGAGATCATGTCCAGGGACGTGATCTTGAAGTAGGTTTTTGCGGATTGCCACTAGAGCAGTTAACTAGTACCTGATCCGTCAGATGAACTAGCCCCAACTACCATTATCCCTGTACAATATAGAATTTTATGAAGAAATATAAAAAAAGTTGAAGTTGTTGAATAAAAATAAACAGTGGAGATTTTCCCTGACTCTACGATTCAAGCAAAATCTCGGGGGCTACTGACATAGGCATCCCAAATGGGCCTGCCGAAGATAGTACCCGGGGTTTACTGAAGGCCCACTACCCGAAGAATAAGAAGATTCGGGAGCCCAAGATATATTAAGGAAAGTTAGAGTTGTAATAGGAAGTGTTATCTGTAATCTGGTGGGATGAGTTAGAAACCGTCCCGGATTCTGTAACTTGTACAAAACGAAACCCTCGGCTCCGCCTCCTATATAAAGGGGGAGTCGAGGGACGAAGAGATCATCGAATCATTGTTACAAACCCTAGTTCTCATAATCGTCGAGTACTTTTCGGCTGAAACCTTCGAGATCTACTTGCCCTCTACTTCCAACTAAACCCTAGCCTACAATCCATAGGCATTGACAAGTTGATACCTTGTCACCGGATCCCAGTTAATATAACCGAAACAAACCGGATTCTTCTCTCTATCCTCAGAGCTTGGTTCCGTCAGACGTTCTTCCGGCTTAGATATCACCGGTTGCCCTTACTCTGGCATACCCATCCTGGTATACCGGATCGTACCATAAAACACCATTGAACCAAACTTTTGTAATTCGGATTACTTCTTAATCCGGTTTACAAGTATCTTAACATGGCTAATTTTCCAAGTCTTGACCTACCGGGGGTCATCCCCCCGACACAAATGTTAACGAGCATGCTAGTGGTGAGGGAGATTCTTTAATTTATGTGCATTCTGGGTCTCGTAATAACAACATGCAAGTAGGGGCAGCATCACAGGTGAAATTCAATATTCTACCTTTTAGGGTGAGAATCGAAGGTCTGGTCTTAATTAGTTGTGCCTGTCAATAGTCTTGTTGAAGGCATTGTTTTGAAAGCGGGGACTATCTCCAAGATGAAGACCTAAAATGTTTTGATTGGGTGATGATGGTGCTTGTGCATTGTCCATTTCTTGGAGGCGTCGCTGGTGGAGAGCCTGGATTTCAGGTGATGTATTGGTGGTGGTTATACTATTGTTGCTAAGACTGGAGTACCGTAGCATGATTTATTTTTTTAGTTTTTTTTTGTGTGCATCCATACCAATAGAGACTCTCTAACAGTAACCGAAAAAGTCGGAACCGAAAAAACACAATTCAGTCTCCAAAAAATGTCGCTTAGGATGATTTTGCCACTCGCGCAGAACAGAAACCGTAAAACACGAACTGAAAAAATAGAATTAAACGGGAAAATTCATCGATGAACACAAATAGATGATACTTTGATGCTCCGATTGAGCATCAAACTTTACATAATATGTACTAAAAACCTAAATTAACTACTAACCCTAACCGCGCGAACTAATTTCGACCAAAATGAGGCCCCGATGACCTCTACGTGCGGCGGTGCCGGTGGTGGCGGAGGAAGGCGTCGAGGCGGAGGAAGGCAAGGAGCTCTTACTCGGAGTCAAGCTCGACGATCTCGAGCTTGACGCGGCGGACGCGCTCCTCCCAGCGCGCCGCCTCGTACTCCCTGACTTTGCGGACGGCATCGGTCTCCTCCCGGCGCCAGCGAGCGCGTGCCTCCGCCTTCGTGATCGCAGCCACCTGCGCGATGACGACTTCCTCCTCATCGGAGTCGTGGACGTAATCTCCCGCGGAGAACGTCGGCTCCCGCGCGACGATGGCGTCCTCCTTCTCCGAGCTATCATAGATGAGCGGGTGCGGGGGCGGCTCGACCCACCGAAGGAGGACCCCTTGTAATATCCCAGGTTTAGAGGCAAAAAATGAGAGAACACCAAAGTGTGCATTGCATTGATGCATAGAAAATCCGGGGAATTTTCGCACTTTCAAATAAAACTTACCACACTAACTGAAGTTTCACTCGACTTGCTGGAATTGAAGTAGATCATCAAGTCAAGCGTTATAAACTTCACTGTGATCTTTGCTAAAACCTTGTTTTTGGTAGAGATGATTTGATCTAGGGATTAGATCAAATGGAATTAGATTTACAGCAACACATTCTTTAAGAATCAAACCCTAACTTATTAACACTTAAAAGTTAGCAACTACCTTTGTGTGTAATTTAATTCACTTCTAAACTTATTACCAAATAAGGTAAACCACAAGGTATAAAGTGCATAAAATCCACACATTCTTATTTAAATCATAACTTATTAAATATATGGAATATCATAAAACTAAATCCGTTTACATTACGAATTATAGTTCAAACTATTTGAATAAAACTAACTATGAGTATTTTGAAACTCATATGATCATGCCTTGGTGAAATCAAACACCAACTATCCAAAATTGAGGAATAACCCTCAACCTTGACCTTTTGACCAATATTATAATATAAATCCAATCAAATATGATTTAGTGACTCATCAACAATAATAAAACCATCCACAAGATATTTAGTAACAAATGCCACTTGGCTATCCAAAAATAAATCATATGAGAGGATAATATCTATGCCACATAGGATGAAAATATCTACATGACTTGCATCCCAAGCTTTGCCACCTCATGCTCAAAGGATTGCTATGGAGGAGGGCATGACAACCAAGCACCTTACTCATCAAACCAAAACAAGAGTCACCACCTATGTGTCATGATACTAGAGCTTGCCCAAGCCTATAAATAGAGCCACACCCTTCATCCATTTTCTCATCTATTACCATGATACAAGGTATAAAACACATAGAGTCACTCCATACATTAGCTAGGATCAAGATGAAGAAGCTAGGAGGTGGAGGCATACCACAAGATGCAGGTTTATCAGATTTCCTGAAGAATAAGCTACAAAAGATACCAAGGTAGAAGTCCTAGGCAAACCATATATTTAGAGGATCATATCATCATCTCTTGAGTAGGACCTTAGGATATTCCAAGACATTGAGAAGTGAGAGAAGTTATAATACTAACCATAGACATGTCCATACAAGAATACTAGAGAAGTACTAATCCTAGTTGTGTATCACTTGGGTGATTACCACTAAAACCCTAGACCACATTTGAATTTTAATCCATGTATTAATTAGGATTATAAGTAGAACCCTGCCATGCCTCATGCCTATTTATATTTCAATTTAGTGAAGAGTATGAAAAACCCTAAACCCTTTCACATAGGATCCACTCCACATAAAATAATATGTCCTAACTTGTGTATCATAGATCACAAGTATAAACCAAACTAGTTATACTTAAACTTAAATGATATTTAAGTGAGTAGAGTGAAATCCATACCCTATTCTATGTGGTATTCCAAGTAAATTGTTTAGTTAACCAACTAGGAAAATATATCATAGTTTGGACCATCACCTTAGCAAATGAATTAACCAATGATGAGCTTGGGAATTATTCTAAGTAATTCAAGCTAGAAGTTGCTAAGCAAGATTATTAAATATAGAGTTTATCAAATCATATGTTTAAACCCTTAGAAACAATTCTCCACTTAAAATCATGATCCAATTCCATCCTCAATATCATTTATTTTAAACTCTAGCCATAATTAAAGTAAATATGAACAACTAATGTGGGTAATCACATGAATTAAACCTAATAATATGTTCACCATGCATATTTTCTAAATTTAAAATCATGTAAACAGTTTTGGTTCCTAAATTAAAAGAAATTGAGATGAACCCTAAATTCATATCTATTTTGAATTTTGAATTGTGCCTCATAAGAACACAAATTTAATTATAAATTAAATATTTGTTAAATAAAAAACAATGCAGTGAGCATTATTATCAAGTCATATAAATATTCAAATACTTTAGAACCTGTAAAAAAAACAGAGAAGAATTCAAAACTTGAATTCAAACAACAAGTAAAAATATAGTAAATAAGAAAATAAAATAGAAAAGTGAAAAAGAGAAGAGAGTGGCTTACCTTGCCAGCTAGCGCAGCAGCCTGATGGCGTGTAACTCACACGTTCGTTGGGAACCCCAAGAGGAAGGTATGATGCGCACAGCAGCAAGTTTTCCCTCAGAAAGAAACCAAGGTTTATCGAACCAGGAGGAGCCAAGAAGCACATTGAAGGTTGATGGCGGCGGGATGTAGTGCGGCGCAACACCAGGGATTCCGGCGCCAACGTGGAACCTGCACAACACAACCAAAGTACTTTGCCCCAACGAAACAGTGAGGTTGTCAATCTCACCGGCTTGCTGTAACAAAGGATTAACCGTATTGTGTGGAAGATGATTGTTTGCGTAAAAACAGTAGAACAAGATTGCAAGAGATTGTATTTCAGTATAGAGAATTGGACCGGGGTCCACAGTTCACTAGAGGTGTCTCTCCCATAAGATAAACAGCATGTTGGGTGAACAAATTACAGTTGGGCAATTGACAAATAAAGAGGGCATGACCATGCACATACATATTATGATGAGTATAGTGAGATTTAATTGGGCATTACGACAAAGTACATAGACCGCCATCCAGCATGCATCTATGCCTAAAAAGTCCACCTTCAGGTTATCATCCGAACCCCCTCCAGTATTAAGTTGCTAACAACAGACAATTGCATTAAGTATTGCGCGTAATGTAATTAGTGACTACATCCTTGAACATAGCACCAATGTTTTATCCCTAGTGGCAACAGCACATCCATAACCTTAGAGGTTCTTGTCACCCCTCCAGATTCACAGAGACATGAACCCACTATCGAGCATAAATACTCCCTCTTGGAGTTACTAGCATCAACTTGGCCAGAGCATCTACTAATAACGGAGAGCATGCAAGATCATAAACAACACATAAACATAGCTTTGATAATCAACATAACAAGTATTCTCTATTCATCGGATCCCAACAAACGCAACATATAGAATTACAGATAGATGATCTTGATCATGTTAGGCAGCTCACAAGATCCGACAATGATAGCACAATGGGGAGAAGACAACCATCTAGCTACTGCTATGGACCCATAGTCCAGGGGTAGACTACTCACACATCACTCCGGAGGCGACCATGGCGGCGTAGAGTCCTCCGGGAGATGATTCCCCTCTCCGGCAGGGTGCCGGAGGCGATCTCCTGGATCCCCCGAGATGGGTTTGGCGGCGGCGGCGTCTCTGGAAGGTTTTCCGTATCGTGGCTCTCGGTACTGGGGGTTTCGCAACGGAGGCTTTAAGTAGGCGGAAGGGCAGGTCAGGAGGCGGCACGAGGGCCCCACACCACATGGCCGCGCGGCCAAGGGGGGGCCGCGCCGCCCTAGGGTGTGGCCCCCTCGTGGCCCCTCTTCGTCTCCTCTTCGGACTTCTGGAAGCTTCGTGGCAAAATAGGACCCTGGGCGTTGATTTCGTCCAATTCCGAGAATATTTAGTTACTAGGATTTCTGAAACCAAAAACAGCAGAAAACAAAGAATCGGCACTTCGGCATCTTGTTAATAGGTTAGTTCCAGAAAATGCACGAATATGACATAAAGTGTGCATAAAACATGTAGATAACATCAATAATGTGGCATGGAACATAAGAAATTATCGATACGTCGGAGACGTATCAGCATCCCCAAGCTTAGTTCTGCTCGTCCCGAGCAGGTAAAACGATAACACAGATAATTTCTGGAGTGACATGCCATCATAACCTTGATCATACTATTTGTAAAGCATATGTAGTGAATGCAGCGATCAAAACAACGTATATGACATGAGTAAACAAGTGAATCATAAAGCAAAGACTTTTCATGAATAGCACTTCAAGACAAGCATCAATAAGTCTTGCATAAGAGTTAACTCATAAAGCAATAATTCATAGTAAAAGCATTGAAGCAACACAAAGGAAGATTAAGTTTCAGCGGTTGCTTTCAACTTTAACATGTATATCTCATGGATATTGTTAACATAGAGTAATATAATAAGTGCAATAAGCAAGTATGTCGGAATCAATGCACAGTTCACACAAGTGTTTGCTTCTTGAGGTGGAGAGAAATAGGTGAACTGACTCAACATTGAAAGTAAAAGAATGGTCCTCCATAGAGGAAAAGCATCGATTGCTATATTTGTGCTAGAGCTTTGATTTTGAAAACATGAAACAATTTTGTCAGCGGTAGTAATAAAGCATATGTATCATGTAAATTATATCTTACAAGTTGCAAGCCTCATGCATAGTATACTAATAGTGCCCGCACCTTGTCCTAATTAGCTTGGACTACCGGATCATCACAATGCACATGTTTTAACCAAGTGTCACAAAGGGGTACCTCTATGCCGCCTGTACAAAGGTCTAAGGAGAAAGCTCGCATTGGATTTCTCGCTATTGATTATTCTCAACTTAGACATCCATACCGGGACAACATAGACAACAGATAATGGACTCCTCTTTTATGCATAAGCATGTAACAACAATTAATAATTTTCTCATATGAGATTGAGGATATTTGTCCAAAACTGAAACTTCCACCATGGATCATGGCTTTAGTTAGCGGCCCAATGTTCTTCTCTAACAATATGCATGCTTAACCATAAGGTGGTAGATCGCTCTTACTTCAGACAAGACGAACATGCATAGCAACTCACATGAAATTCAACAAAGAATAGTTGATGGCGTCCCCAGTGAACATGGTTATCGCACAACAAGCAACTTAATAAGAGATAAAGTGCATAATTACATATTCAATACCACAATAGTTTTTAAGCTATTTGTCCCATGAGCTATATATTGCAAAGGTGAATGATGGAATTTTAAAGGTAGCACTCAAGCAATTTTACTTTGGAATGGCGGAAAATACCATGTAGTAGGTAGGTATGGTGGACACAAATGGCATAGTGGTTGGCTCAAGTATTTTGGATGCATGAGAAGTATTCCCTCTCGATACAAGGTTTAGGCTAGCAAGGCTTATTTGAAACAAACACAAGGATGAACCGGTGCAGCAAAACTCACATAAAAGACATATTGAAAACATTATAAGACTCTACACCGTCTTCCTTGTTGTTCAAACTCAATACTAGAAATTATCTAGACCTTAGAGAAACCAAATATGCAAACCAAATTTTAGCATGCTCTATGTATTTCTTCATTAATGGGTGCAAAGTATATGATGCAAGAGCTTAAACATGAGCACAACAATTGCCAAGTATCACATTACCCAAGACATTAATAGCAATTACTACATGTATCATTTTCCAATTCCAACCATATAACAATTTAACGAAGAAGAAACTTCGCCATGAATACTATGAGTAGAAACTAAGGACATACTTGTCCATATGCTACAGCGGAGCGTGTCTCTCTCCCATAAAGTGAATGCTAGGATCCATTTTATTCAAACAAAACAAAAAACAAAAACAAACCGACGCTCCAAGAAAAGCACATAAGATGTGATGGAATAAAAATATAGTTTCAGGGGAGGAACCTGATAATGTTGTCGATGAAGAAGGGGATGCCTTGGGCATCCCCAAGCTTAGATGCTTGAGCCTTCTTAGAATATGCAGGGGTGAACCACCGGGGCATCCCCAAGCTTAGAGCTTTCACTCTCCTTGATCATGTTGCATCATACTCCTCTCTTGATCCTTGAAAACTTCCTCCACACCAAACTTAGAACAACTCATTAGAGGGTTAGCGACAATAAAAATTAACATATTCAGAGGTGACACAATCATTCTTAACACTTCTGGACATTGCATAAAGCTACTGGACATTAATGGATCAAAGAAATTCATCCAACATAGCAAAAGAGGCAATGCGAAATAAAAGGCAGAATCTGTCAAAACAGAACAGTTCGTATTGACGAATTTTATCGAGGCACCAGACTTGCTCAAATGAAAATGCTCAAATTGAATGAAAGTTGCGTACATATCTGAGGATCACTCACGTAAATTGGTATAATTTTCTGAGTTACCTACAGGGAAAACAGCCCAGATTCGTGACAGCAAAGAAATCTGTTTCTGCGCAGTAATCCAAATCTAGTATGAACTTTTCTATCAACGGCTTTACTTGGCACAATAAAACACTAAACTAAGATAAGGAGAGGTTGCTACAGTAGTAAACAACTTCCAAGACACAAAATAAAAACAAAGTGCTGTAGGTAAAAACATGGGTTGTCTCCCATAAGCGCTTTTCTTTAACGCCTTTCAGCTAGGCGCAGAAAGTGTGTATCAAGTATTATCAAAGGGTGGTGCATTCTCAGCGGGGTGTGGAGTTTTCTCAACCAGGCATAGTATATTAGACACATAAGTTTTAGCATCTCCCTTTTCATTAGTCTTAGGCGTGCTACTCTCATCAAACAAATTTTCAGGAACAAGCCAAGCATAGTTATTTTCTAGTGCATCATTCATAGCTAAGAGTTTACATGGTATTGGTGCTTTGATCTCCCCTCCATCATTAATATTATTAGTGTACTTTATTCTATCCATATCCATATTTTCAAGGAGACTAACAAAATTGGTGTAAGAACCAATCATATTAAATTTAGCAAAGACCTTTCTAGCCTCTCTCGCTATACCACCAAATTCTCTAAGAAGGGTTTCTAAAACAAAATCTTTCTTTTCCCCTTCTTCCATATCACCAAGTGTGAGAAACATGTGTTGGATTATAGGATTGAGATTAACAAATTTAGTTTCCAACATGCGAACTAAAGCAGCAGCAGCAATTTCATAGGTAGGGGCAAGGTCTACCAAGTGTCTATCCTCAAAATCGTCAACGGTACTAACATGGTTGAAGAATTCTTCTATATTATTTCTCCCAATTATAGACCCACGTCCTACCGGTATGTCTTTCGTGGTAAAATTAAAAGGAAACATGATGAAATAAGTAAAGTAAATGCAAGTAACTAATTTTTTTGTGTTTTTGATATAGCTAACAAGATAGCAAATAAAGTAAAACTAGCAACTAATTTTTTTGTATTTTGATTTAGTGCAGCAAACAAAGTAGTAAATAAAACTAAGCAAGACAAAAACAAAGTAAAGAGATTGAGAAGTGGAGACTCCCCTTGCAGCGTGTCTTGATCTCCCCGGCAACGGCGCCAGAAAAAGAGCTTGATGGCGTGTAACTCACACGTTCGTTGGGAACCCCAAGAGGAAGGTATGATGCGCACAACAGCAAGTTTTCCCTCAGAAAGAAACCAAGGTTTATCGAACCAGGAGGAGCCAAGAAGCACGTTGAAGGTTGATGGCGGCGGGATGTAGTGCGGCGCAACACCAGGGATTCCGGCGCCAACGTGGAACCTGCACAACACAACCAAAGTACTTTGCCCCAACGAAACAGTGAGGTTGTCAATCTCACCGGCTTGCTGTAACAAAGGATTAACCGTATTGTGTGGAAGATGATTGTTTGTAGAAAACAGTAGAACAGTATTGCAGTAGATTGTATTTCAGTATAGAGAATTGGACCGGGGTCCACAGTTCACTAGAGGTGTCTCTCCCATAAGATAAACATCATGTTGGGTGAACAAATTACAGTTGGGCAATTGACAAATAAAGAGGGCATGACCATGCACATACATATTATGATGAGTATAGTGAGATTTAATTGGGCATTACGACAAAGTACATAGACCGCCATCCAGCATGCATCTATGCCTAAAAAATCCACCTTCAGGTTATCATCCGAACCCCCTCCAGTATTAAGTTGCTAACAACAGACAATTGCATTAAGTATTGCGCGTAATGTAATTAGTGACTACATCCTTGAACATAGCACCAATGTTTTATCCCTAGTGGCAACAACACATCCATAACCTTAGAGGTTCTTGTCACCCCTCCAGATTCACGGAGACATGAACCCACTATCGAGCATAAATACTCCCTCTTGGAGTTACTAGCATCAACTTGGCCAGAGCATCTACTAATAACGGAGAGCATGCAAGATCATAAACAACACATAGACATAACTTTGATAATCAACATAACAAGTATTCTCTATTCATCGGATCCCAACAAACGCAACATATAGAATTACAGATAGATGATCTTGATCATGTTAGGCAGCTCACAAGATCCGACAATGATAGCACAATGGGGAGAAGACAACCATCTAGCTACTGCTATGGACCCATAGTCCAGGGGTAGACTACTCACACATCACTCCGGAGGCGACCATGGCGGCGTAGAGTCCTCCGGGAGATGATTCCCCTCTCCGGCAGGGTGCCGGAGGCGATCTCCTGGATCCCCCGAGATGGGATTGGCGGCGGCGGTGTCTCTGGAAGGTTTTCCGTATCGTGGCTCTCGGTACTGGGGGTTTCGCAACGGAGGCTTTAAGTAGGCGGAAGGGCAGGTCAGGAGGCGGCACGAGGGCCCCACACCACAGGGCTGTGCGGCCAAGGGGGGGGGGCCACGCCGCCCTAGGGTGTGGCCCCCTCGTGGCCCCTCTTCGTCTCCTCTTCGGACTTCTGGAAGCTTCGTGGCAAAATAGGACCCTGGGCGTTGATTTCGTCCAATTTCGAGAATATTTCGTTACTAGGATTTCTGAAACCAAAAACAGTAAAACAAAGAATCGGCACTTCGGCATCTTGTTAATAGGTTAGTTCCAGAAAATGCACGAATATGACATAAAGTGTGCATAAAACATGTAGATAATATCAATAATGTGGCATGGAACATAAGAAATTATCGATACGTCGGAGACGTATCACAGCCTAGTAGTTGGCCCAGGAGCATCCCACCTACCGACCCAACCCAACTCAACGTACCGTTTCGGTATTACATGGGAGGAATAAAACCATCTTCGCCTTCCTCTCCGGGATCGACACGGCGTCGCCCTCTGGCAAGATTCCATCGACGAATATGACCCAGTTGATCGAGCACGACCATCTTGGGGTGACCAATAGGTCGTCCTCGTCCATACTTATCCAAGAACGAAAAGATCTTCGCCCAGAACAAACCTTCCAGACACCGCCACCTCCCGACCCTCGCCGTCGTCGTGTCATGGCCTTAGTACACTCCTCGACCTATAAAACCTTGAGAAGAAGCGTCGTGCCACCTTTGATCATCCTAGACCATCCCTATCCCCTCTAGTTCCATACACTGCTCATAACCATCTGCAACCAGTCGCCGGTGTTCACCGTGGCAATGACGGATGAGATCCTCCCGGAGTTCATGGCGTAGCTCAATCGACGCGCCTGATCGAGTAGAGTCATCTAGAGGAGAAGAGCATCAAGAGGAGCCCGGTGCAACACCAATTTTGAAATTCCCTTTCTCAACACATCGCTGGAATCCGCAAGATAGAGTTGTCCACCGTCCCAATCGATCACGTCGAGAAGATCCTCAGACTTATGGTGAGTGTACGCTTCTCCTACGCCTTTTATTGCACTCTAGGATCCACTTTAGGCTGAGTTAGGATTTCCGCCGCCGTGCACCGCCGCAGGAGAGCTCACCGGCGCAACTCCGGTGACCATTTGGTGGTGCCGAGGGTACCGTTTTACTCAAAGTGAAGAGAGGAGGTCTCTACGCTCCCTTCCATCGCTCGCCGGAGCATCACTGGCGTCCTCTCCGGCGAGGTGACATGGACGTGGGACCTCTTTGCAGTTTTGACTCGGTCAAACGCCAATGAGGCAGATGACCTGGACTAGGTCCTACTTGTCTGTGTCAAGGGGTAGAATCGAACCGGTATGATTAGAATTTTCATTTAAATTCGAAAACCAGAAAATGACTGTAACTTTGCAGAAAAGATAAAATTCATTTTATCTCAGAAAAATATAAATAATATATCAAAATGCTCACAAAAATAAACTCTATTCAAATCAAATATAAAATAAAAGTCTGTGTCAAAAAAATCCACTTATTTTTATCTTTATTAATTATGTCTTTTGATTTATTTAATAAACAATTTGAATTAAATAAATTAGTTAAGTATCAAAATTAAATAATAGCTATTCAGTAAGTAAATAAAATGTTAAAATTAATTTTCTTAATCATCTTTTCATTAACTTAAATATTAGTGATAATTCATAAACCCTAATTTGCAAATTACTATTTTCTATTTTCTTAAAATAATAATAAATCAAGAACATACTAAAAGCCAATATTATTTTGGTAATTCAAAAATTGTTTACTTAACAAATTCCAGTTAACAAACTATTATTTCCAAAAACCTAATAACTATAAAACACTAGTTTTTAATTAAACCCTAAATAGTGATTATCTGAATTAGTAAATCTTTTAAAATTAATAAAATGCTAAGACCCTCATTAATTTTGTTTCAAAAGAATTAATGATCACAACTCTATTGTCAATTATTAGTTCAAGAGTTGTATCATAATTTAGAAACCCTAATACTACTACAAGTAAGAACTTTGGTCCCATTATTTTGTATGATCATCCCATATTAGAATCAACTCTAGAACCCTAGTTGTTTATCACATGTGATCATATGAGATTCACTTTACATGTAGAAACTTAATAAGCAACCAATCAATGCACGATCATGATCCACTAAAATTAAACCAATTCACATGAGATCATTATCTAATGTCTTTACTTTTATTAATACCTATATGATCCACTAGTGCGACTTAGGGGCAAAGCCTGGCTTGTTACCCACATATTAACACCATTGATCCTCATACTTAGTACCACACCAATGGAATCAACCTCAACCATCATATCCTAAAAGAACCATAGTGATGAACCCTAATACCAATCATGTGTAGTAATTCACATCACATGCTCCCGTTCAACTAAACCCTACTTAGGAAATAATAAGCCACCTAGCTTAGCAACCATTAGTAATTACTTAGTAAAGCAAGGGTGAAGTAATAGTAAACCCTAGAAACCCACATATCCTAATTATAGTAGTTCTTATTCTTATTTAACATGTTCTTAAAAAGTTATTCTTTTGAAGTAAGTACACAAGTAAACCATATAAGTAAGTAATTCTTATTGGATCTACTTAATAATTCTTAATTAACATGTTCTTCAAAAGTTATTCTTTTGAACTACAAATGTAAATCAAAATATAGAAGCCATAGTTCTTATTAGAAATACTTATTATTTCTTAATCAATATGTTCTTCAAAAGTTATTCTTTTGAAGTATAATATATGTAATCATCAACCATGCACCATAGAACTTAAAATAGACAACTGTTCTTTACATTTTATTCAACTACAATTCCTTTATGTGTATGCTTATTATGATGCATTATATCATTTGTTTATGATGCTAATACAACCAACCCTAGTAAGAACCTTGTTTGAGAATCATCCTAAAAGTGCAACACACTCTAAAGAAATCTTTACAACTCACCCAATCCTAAATAATCGGGGTTAAGTTACGCTTGGGACGATTGCATCTCATACTATGCATTATAGCATCTTTGCCAGTTCTTTAAACATTGTCCTTACCGGACGATGATCGTATTTCAGAATTTGGAGTTATCACGTATCGAAGCTTTTGCCTGCATAATCTTGCAGTCAAGAAAGGCAAGTTCATCGCTTGCTCATGTCATTAGATTATTTTTATCCAACTATATGCAAAGTACTATACTTATCACTTTTGCATTGAAAAGCAAAGTATTATTTTATAATTATGAATATGACTATGTGATGGGCAATGGAACCATGGTATGTGTTGATATGGTGAAGGTTCCATTGCATGGGTACTACTCATCTAGGACTAAGTACCAATGCCGTCCAGTGATTCTAGCGCCGTACATATCGTGTTGACCATAAGATCTATAATGGCTCTAGGGAAGTCAGCTATATCTTTTCCCTCTTGCATATCAACGGACTTGATGGAGCCTGGCTGGGTGTTGGGGATAACACTGTAGTAGGTTGGGAAATCCTTTAAAATCCCCATCCGTGTGGATGAGAGGCTCTATCGTCTATGAGGGATTGTCCGTAGTACATCAGGTGTAAAGCCGTATGATCGGGAGATGTCTACCGGGGATGTACGGATGGACAAAAGGGTGGGTATGCAAGGTCGCGGAGAAGGCAGTGATTGGCTTGGATCTTACACCTGGCTCCACACCAAGGAAGTGTGGACGAACATGCATCTCGGATAGGTATCAAGGATAAGTTCTCTTATGGGAAAAGTAAGGCACCTCTGCAGAGGGTATCAAATTGTGGCAGTCACTCCCTGTTTCGGGAACGGAACTACGAACGCGGCAGGAAAGGAACTCCATGAAGTTCTGTTCAACCTGCGAAGACTGACGGGCATAGTTTTCAGAATAAAATAAACCTTTTGAAGGAATGTTTATGAAAACTTGCATTTGCCTATGACTTTATGGTCTGTGGCTGTAGCTGGTGCATGACACACCTATTTCCTAATATGAACTTGCTGAGTACGCTCATACTCGATCATTCCCTCCCATTTGAACCCCCTTTTTAGATCAAGGCACCAAAGGAGAAACTACCGTGAAACTCGATGACAAAGGAGTCCACTACAACAAGATGAAGAATCCAATCAAAGAAGTCAATGAAGTCAACTTCTGCAGTAACTAGAGTGGGAAACTTAGACTAGTAATAGAAGGGAACCTTTTCCTAATCCTAGCACCTATGTAGCTAGAGTTCTATAGCAAGCCAAGTAGCTCTTAAGCTTGGGTTAGCAATTAGTTAGACTATGAGTCGTTCTTCTGGAGCTTTATTTGAAGTTTTACCTCACTGTAAAGTAGGAGGCTGTGTTGATCTTACGTAAACAGATTGTGTATCCTTCTGTAGACATACCTTGGACTCGCATATGTTTCTGTTGTACCACTCCGAGGGATGTAATATGAGTGGAACGGTGTTTCACTTGTGTTATGTCAACGACTTGTGTACTACACCATGCAGTGGTACGCTGGGTCACCACACCCCTTGTCGCCGTTGTTCCCGTATTTGGCGAGCTTGCCTAGGGGAGTGAGCCCCTAGTTTGTCCACCGGCTAGCGCTGCACTTGCGCGCGCCCTTCGAGCGGTTGAACTTCCGTCGTTCCTCCTCTATGCGGAACACGGGGGGCCGCAGCGGCGTGTCCCTGCCGCCCAAACCTGCGCCACCCCTAGCAGAGCTACCGCGCAAAGCCATGGGGTCGCTTAGCTAGGGCGAAGCGGCACTGGAACGTGGTGGATTCCTCGTTGGATAAGGTGGAGCAAGGAGGCGGAGCGTGTGGCAGCGGCGGAGGGGATTAGGGTTTGGAAACTGAACTCCCATCCACGGCTTGTTTTAATACAGGGTGGCTGTCGAGTTTCTCGGGCGCCCGAACTGAGTTTACGGTCTAGGCCACGAGTTCGGGATCCGTTCTGGGCCTCTTTCGGCCCGAGCCCGTAAATTCTGGAAAATACTGTTTCGGCTCGTTTTTACGTTCCGCCCGCCAGCGCGCGCTATTCTCCAACCAATCGGCGGGAATCTCCACCGCCTCACATGCCTCGCCGTCGGCCGGTACATATTCTCCTCCAAGCTCCTTGTAGTCGCGGATTCGCCGCCGCCATTCTCATGATTCGTCGTGGTTGTTGCGCATCGCAGATGGACCCGTGCACGCTATTCTTGTTCGAGGACTCGTCCTCCTCCGACGACTCCGATTTGGAGGAACTGCTGGACGATGACTTGGAGCAGACGGCGGTGATACTCGTGGCGAAGTAGGTCACGGACGTGTGATACGTCTCAAACATATATGTAATTTTTGATGCTCCATGCTTGTTTTACACCAATTGTTATCTGTTTTGTTTACACTTCGTGGCATTTTTATGCATTTTAGGGAACTAACCTACTAACAAGATGCCACGGTGCCAGTTCATGTTTTTCTGCTGTTTCTGTATTTCAGAAAAGTTTTACAGGAAATATTCTCGGAATTGGACGAAACAAAAGCAGAAGTTGCTATTTTACCGAATGAATTCGGGTCCAGAGGAGAGACGGAGAGGTGCCAGGAGGCAGCCAAACCACCCCTGGGCGCAGCCCAGCCCCTGGCCGCGCCTAGAGTAGGTCTGGGCCCCTCGGGCGCCCACCGACCTCGCCCTTCCGCCTATATATTCATCTGATCGGGAAAACCCCATACACCCGAGCCTCCATCCACGAAAAGTTCCATCGCCGCCACCTTCTGCAACCTTACTTCGGGAGGGTTCTGAAGCTCTTCCCGACACCCTGTCGGAGAGGGAGATCATCACCGGAGGCCTCTTCATCACGATGCCCACCTCCGAAGTGATGCATGAGTAGTTCATGCCTGGACTACGGGTCCATAGCAGTAGCTAGATGGTTGTCTTCTCCTCTTTATGCCTCATGTTTAGATCTTATGAGCTGCCTATCATGATTAAGATCATCCTTATGTAATGCTACATGTTGTGTTTGCTAGGATCCGATGAATATTGAATACTATGATGGAGATTTATTATGATATGTCATGTATATGTTATTTGTGATCTTGCATGCTCTCCGTTGCTAGTAGATGCTTTGGCCAAGTATGTGCTTGCAACTCCAAGATGAAGTATTTATGCTCGATAGTGGGTTCACGCCTCTAGTAATCTGAGAGAGTGAAAATATTTTCTAAGGTTGTAGATGTGCTGTTGCTACTAGGGAGAAAACAACAATGCTTTACCCGAGGATAATTCTATTGTTTACTTTACACACTTTGCTTAATGCGATAATCTGTTGCTTGCAACTTAATCCCAAAGTTGTTCGGATGATATCCCGAGGGTGGATTATTAGTCATAGACGCATTTATATTACCGACTATGTATTATGTTGTAATGCCCAAACGAATCTCATAGTAATCATCTTGTTATGTATGGTCTTTATTCTGTCAATTGCCCAGCTGTAATTTGTTTACCCAGCATGTTATCTATCTTGATGGAGAGACACCTATAGTAAACTGTGGACCCCGGTCCTTTTTTTACACTGATAAAACACCTACTGCAAACACGTGTTCCATTATTTTACTTCAAGTAATGTTCTCTTTATTACACCACAAACAAACATCTCTTTCCGCATTATACATCTAATCCTTTGTTTTCAGCAAAACCGGTGAGATTGACATCCTCACTATTAGTTGGGGCAAAGTATTGTGGTTGTGTTGTGCGCAGGTTCCACGTTCTTGCTGACACCGGTAGTGCGCCCTACCAACGTCAGCTAGCAACAACCTTCAGAAGTGATTTCTTTCTCCTACTGGTAGTTAAACCTTGGTTTCTTACTGAGGGAAAACTTGTTGTTGTGCTCATCATACCTTCCTCTTGGGGTTTTCCAACTGCTTTTATCGAGCACCATCAACGAGGGGCCGAAGAAGCGGAAGGGATCAACCATGGGGCGGTTGTGCATCCCCTGTAACCGTGTCCTCGGTCACAATCTGCTCATGCGCGATTATTTCACCGTGGTACCGACATACCCGCCCCATCTCTTTGGCCGCTGGTACCGAATGCGACGATCTTTGTTCAACAAGATCGTCGCTATGTGCGAGGACAACACACGCTACTTCAAGCGCAGGAGAAATGCGGCCGGGCTCATGAGATTTAGTGTGCACCAAAAAAATTCCGCCATCATGCGCATCTTTTCCTACGGCATTCCGGCAGACTATGCCGATGAGTATCTTCACATAGGCGAAGATACGACGATGGAATCTGTCTATTGTGTTTGCAAGGTTGTGATGCGTGTGTACATGCCGACGTATATTTGAGCTCCCAATGACGAAGATACCGCTAGATTAATGGCGGAGAACGAACAACGAGGTTGGCCGGGCAATAACATAGATTATATGCATTAGACATGGGAAAATTGTCCAAAATCTTGGCATGGCTTGCACTGTGGCCGGAGCAAAGAACCAACAATCGTTCTTGATGCACTTGCATCGCGGGATCTTTGGATTTGGCACAGTTTTTTTTGGTTTGCCCGGTCTCTCAGTGATATCAATGTGTTGCATAGATCGCATCTTCTTGCCTGGCTTGCTGATACGTCCAAAACGTATCTACTTTCCCGAACACTTTTGCTATTGTTTTGCCTCTAATTTGTGCATTTTGGATACAACTAACACGGACTAACGCTGTTTTCAGCAGAACTGCTCTGGTGTCTCGTTTTTGTGCAGAAATCCAACTTTCGGGAAAAACCTCGGAATTTATGCAGAAGGCCCTATTTTCCCAGGAAACTAACGGAGCCAGAAGGGCAATTGAAGTGGAGGCCCGAGGGCCCCACACCATAGGGCGGCGCGGCCCAGGGGGGGCCCGCGCGGCCCTGTGGTGTGGCCCCCTCGGCCGGCCTCCAACGCCCTCCTTCGGACTATTTATCGGCCTCGACCTAAAAACGCACGGGGAGAAGTCGAAGTCGCCAGAAACCCTCCAGAACGCCGCCACATCGCGAAACTCCGTCGCGGGAGCCAGAAGTCTCCGTTCTGGCACTCCGCGGACGGGAATTGGAGGAGATCATCGCCGCCATCACCGCCAACGCCTCTACATCAACCAGCCATGTTTCCCCCATCCATGTGTGAGTAATTCCCCCGCTGTAGGCCGAAGGGGATGGTAGGGATTGGATGAGATTGGTCATGTAATAGCATAAGATTGTTAGGGCATAGTGCCTAGTGTCCGTAATTGGTACTTTGATGATATTGTTGCAACTTGTTATGCTTAATGCTTGTCACTAGGGCCCGAGTGCCATGATCTCAGATCTGAACATGTTATTGTTTCATCAAGATAATCATTGTTTATGGTCTTACCTATAAGTTGTATACACATGTCGCTGTCCGGAACCAATGGCCCCGAAGTGACAAGAATTGGGACAACCGGAGGGGATGGTAGCGATGTGAGGATCACATGTGTTCACGGAGTGTTAATGCTTTGCTCCGGTACTCTATTAAAAGGAGTACCTTAATATCCAGTAGTTTCCCTTGAGGCCCGGCTGCCACCGGCTGGTAGGACAAAAGATGTTGTGCAAGTTTCTCATTGCGAGCACGCACGACTATATATGGAACACATGCCTATTGATTGCTTTGTACTTGGACACCGTTTTATTATTATCTGCAAATGCCCTGCTATGATTGTTACATGAGTTTCTCTCATCCATGCAACGCCCGTCATCCGTCCCCGTGCCTACAGTATTTTAATCCTGCTGTTTACTAAAATCACTACCGCTGTCTCTTGTTACTCTCATTGTTATTTCACTACTGCTACTGCTATTAAACTGTTACTACTGATAAACCCTTGCGAGCAAGTCTGTTTCCAGGTGCAACTGAATTGACAACTCCGTTGTTAAGGCTTCCAAGTGTTCTTTGTCTCCCCTTGTATCGAATCAATAAATTGGGTTTTACTTCCCTCGAAGACTGTTGCGATCCCCTATACTTGTGGGTCATCAAGACTATTTTCTGGCGCCGTTGCCGGGGAGCATAGCTTTATTTGGAAGTTCACTTGGATTAATATTGTTCACTGCAAATTCTCCATCATGGGTAAACCTCGCGATACTAAGATCGCCATATTACCATCCACTACAAGAAAAGGTACAATTCTGAATACCTCTGCTGCTCTTGATTCACCATCTGTGATTGATAAACTTGTTTCACCGCCACATGCTTCGCATGCGGGTACATCTGCTGAATCTGAACACTCTCATAATATTGATAATGTTTCCGCTGTGCTTGATGATAGTGGTTCATTGGGATCTTTTCTAGATGCTACAATTGCTAGGTCTAGACAAATTGAAAATACTGAAACTCCTAATGCTACTACACCTGTTAGTTCACCTGAACTTGGTTATTTTAGTGATGATCCTGAGGAAGATTATGTGGAGCTTAATGATGATTTTATTGAAAAATGCAATGCTACTACTGATGCAAGAAAAATTAAAAAGTTGCTTGCAGAACATGCTGTTAGATATAAACTGTCTCCTGATCCTAAGTTTGCCACATCTCCTATAAATATTAGGGATAAAGATTATGATTTTTCTCTTGATCTATCTCATATAGCTATTGTTGAGAAAACACCCTTTTGTGGTACTTGAAAAAGAAAGTGCTTTGTTGAACACATGGTGAGCTATCTACTCTTAGTAGCTTGTTTTCTGATGATGTTAAGATGCGTACTTACTTTGTTGCTAAAATATTTCCATTCTCATTAAAGGATGACGCTAAAACTTGGTATAATAATTTGCCACCTAATTCTATTAAAAGTCCGAAAGAATTGCTTGATGTTTTCTTCCGCAAATACTTTCCTGCTAGTGCTCAACATATTGCTTTGCAGAGAATTTATAATTTTAATCAGGGAGATGAAGAGAAATTGCCTGAGGCTTGGTCGAGATTCTGCTCTCTTATTAGAGCTCGACCTGAGCATGATTTGGAAAAGCATGATTTACTTGATATATTTTATAGTGGACTAACCATTGAGTCTAGGGCATACCTGGATAGTTGTGCTGGTTGTGTTTTCAGGAAAAGAACTCCAGGGCGACGATTGAAGAATTATTGGCTAAAATAAGCCGGAATCATGATGATTGGACTACGCCTGAACCGACTCCAACTCCAATATTGAAGAAGCGGGGTTTAATTAAATTGAATGATGAAGATATGAGGGAAGCCAAGAAGTCTCTCAAGGAGAAAGGTATTAAATCTGAAGATGTGAAGAATCTACCTCCTATTGAAGATATATGTGAGATAATTCCCCTTCATCCATGATTGAGGTAAACTCCCTTCAACGCTTTACTAGGGAAGATATTCCGTATTCGAAACCTCCTGCACAATGCTTAGATGAGTTTGATAATTATATTGTTAAGCAAGAAAATTTTAATATGAGAGTAGAGAATCATTTAATGGAAAATTCTCAAGCTATTAGTGAATTGCATGATATTGTGGAGAGAACCTCCAATGATGTTAAGATGCTTGTTAAACATTTTCAAATGATTCAAACTCAAATTGATCAACTCACTAAAGTGCAAAATGACTTGTTAGGGAATAATTCTAAAGAGAAACATGCTTATGAAGTAACAACTAGAGGTGGTGTCTCTACCCAGGATCCTCTATATCCTGAAGGGCATCCCAAAAGAGTTGAACAAGATTCTCAACGCATTGAACCTAGTGCTCATTCTAGGAAGAAAAAGAAGAAGAAACATAAAAATGTTGTAGAATCCTCTGAACCTGTTAATGATCCTAATAGTATTTCTATTTAAGATGCTGAAACTGAAAGTGGTAATGAACATGATAATGATAATTATAATGATAAGAATGATACTCCTGATAAAGAAGAGGTTGAAGAAGAACCTGAAAAGCATGCTAAAAATAAAAAGTACACTAAAGAAGATTTTATTGCTGAGAAACATGGTAATGAAAGAGAACCTTGGGTGCAAAAGCAAATGCCTTTTCCTGCTAAGAAATTAAAATCAAAGGAAGAAGAACACTATAATAAATTTTGCGATTGGATGAAACCTTTATTCTTGCAAATCCCTTTGATCCGATGCTATTAAATTGCCACCTTATTCAAAGTATATGAAAGATATTGTTACTAACAAAAGGAAAATCCCCAATGAGGAAATTTCCACTATGCTTGCTAATTACTCTTTCAATGGCAAAGTTCCGAAGAAGTTGGGCGACCCAGGTATACCTACTATTCCTTGTTCTATCAAGAATAATTATGTTAAAACTGCTCTATGTGATTTGGGAGCTGGTGTTAGTGTTATGCCTTTTTCTCTTTATAAGAGACTTTACTTAGATAAGTTGATACCTACTGATATATCTTTGCAAATGGCTGATAAATCTACTGCTATTCCTGTTGGTATATGTGAGAATGTTCCTGTTCAAGTTACTACTAACTGCTTAATATTAACTGATTTTGTTGTGTTGGAAATGCCGGAAGATGATAATATGTCTATTATTCTTGGGAGACCTTTTCTTAACACCGCAGGGGCTGTTATTGATTGTAATAAAGGAAATGTTACTTTCAATGTTGATGATAGGGAGCATACCGTTTATTTCCCCAAGAAGATTGATAAAGTATGTGGAGTCAATACTATTTCTAATGTGAGAACTATCAAAGTGGGAACTATTGATTGTCCTATATATGAGCCTAAGGAAGAATATCAAACTCTCGTGATTGGATCCATATCAATACAATTCAAGGTAACATGATTGATTTGAGGTTTATTTCTTCTTATGCTATGTAAAATTTATTTGGTGGCAAGACTTGATCAACCTTGTTAACGAATACTTTTTATATGCATAGAGGAGGTAAACAACATATCTTTCTTCCTCCACTTGCTCTAGTTGCTGTAGCACTTTTAATTTGCAAAGTTCTTTAGTTATTTGAAGATTTCGAAATTTTTCCTGGCCAGTAATAATAAACTAAATACCCAGAAATGTGCGTTTTTCAAAGTTTTCAAAAATTCACAAAAATTATACCGTTGGTCCTATTTTTCGACGAGGCACCTGGGAACACCAGAGGATGACCTGTGGGGCACCAGAGGGCGCCAGACCACAGGCCGGCGCGGCCAAGGAGGTGGCCGCGCCACCATGTGGTGTGGGTCCCCCTTTGCCCCACTTTGCCATCTCTTTTGCCCAGAACAGTCTCTCTCCCGAAAAAACTCGTACCAAGTTCCTCTCACTCGCGTTTTTGCTCCAGAGCTCCGGATTTTTCGATCTCTTTGCTCAGCCCAGATTTCTGTCTGAAATTTGGCACATTTGCTCTTCGGTATGTGACTCCTCCACCCATCCAAGTAGAATTTCGTTTGGTTGAGTACATCTTGAATATTTTGCTGCTGTAGGTAACATGTTTAGTGAGCTTGCATGCTTGTTCTAAGTGGTAGAAACTAGTTTTGATGCATGATTAGTACTCTAGCAAGTTCCTATGGTAGTTTCCCTCAATTATATGTCACCAAATCAAATTTTTTTATGTCATTTGTTGAAAATTTCAGAGAAGCTATGAAGAAGTTTAGCTTTGGAGAGTTGTTCAAGAAGGGGACAACCAGCACCGGGAGGCCTTCTAGGGCCGCCACCCGGATTAGGCAATCATATAATGAAGACATCCTCGCGCCTAGCTTCGCGCCTGAAGAGGACAACGGTCCTCCTAATGCTTCTACTTTTCCATGTTATGATTTTCTAAGGAATGCAGGGATACTGGAGGATTTCTTAACCCTTGTCAATAGGGCAGGGTTAACCACTTATATGGGCGATGAAAGGGAGCAATACTACTTGCTCACCAAAATCTTCGTCGAGAGTTTCCAGTTCAACAACAAACACTATGAGCCAACAGTTGCGTTCAGGATTTATGGTAATACTGTGACTATGCCATTGAAGGATTTTTGTTGTGCCTTGGATATTGCCCCTGTAGGTACAGCAAGTAGGATTGATGACAACCCCCGGGACTTGCTGGAGCTCTACCGTGGGATCACCGACGATGATTGTCGCACCATTCAGCGGGGCAAGATAAGGAACATTCAACTCCCCGCCATTAAATATTTTGCATACTACATTGCTACTAGCATTCTTGGTAGGGAGAACACTAGTAATATCTCTAGCTACCATCTTGCTTTCCTGAATATTGCACTTACTGGTCAAACCTCCTATCACCTTGGTGCTCTTATTGCTCGCCGCCTGACTACCAGGGGGCCTATTTTTGGAGGAACCATTGCACTGCGCGTTTTAACATATCTTAATCTTCCTATTGATCCTAATGATGTGCCATTGGCCCCTAGGAGACTTGATATTACTGCTATGAAGAGTCATCATTTTGTTACTACTGACTCTACTTTAGATAGTATGGTGTATAGAATGTTGTTTTCTGACGGGGAGGAGAAGGAAATCCCTCTTCCCCAACCTAGTTTGTTGAGTATTGACAGGCAGTCATGGTCGTGTACTAAGGAGGAGGTGGATGAACATTTGAAGATAAGAGACTTCCACCAGCAACATGACTCCGAGGACGTCGGGACCTCCTACGACCACACCGTCACATATCCGGGTGCTTCTTCTAGCACATACCCGGAATACGACCCATCTTCATATTACGGAGACACTACTTCATGGGATCGATGGGATTGAACTCCACTTAGGCCAAAAGCCTAAGCTTGGGGGGAGGTATACCAGCATCACTCATTCTTTGCATATTATGGTTGCTGGATACTTGTACATACTTGTTTTGTTCGATTGAGTGGTTTTCTAATGAGAGAAAGATAATATTTGGGGAAGTTCTGCCTGAAAACAGATTCTGGAACGTTACCGTAAAAATTCTGAAAAATAGCCAGAACGTCATTTTGAGCTGCCAATTTTTGTGCAGGTTCCCCAGGTTGTTATCTAACTTTCATTAGTTGAACACTTTTCGATCTGAGCAATGTAAGATTTTTGTTAAAATCGATTTCTGTACTGCTGTCAGGTTTTGGCAGATTTCTGCCATCTCGCTTTTCTGTGTTTCTTTTAGTTTGCTATTTCTTGATTTCGCTTTGTTTCCTTCCCAAAACACAAAAAGACCAAAAATATTTCTGTTATTTCTCTTCACCATTTGTTTGCTTTAGTTTCTTGCATTTGTTTCACTTTATTTGCTATTGCTAGTTTGCTATAAGAAAACCCAAAAAGATTTTGCTTTGTTTGTTTGTTTCCTCTTGTTCTTATTTGCAATTTGAAAACACCAAAAATATTTGCTGTTCTTCTCTGGTTTGTAAAGTTCTTTATGAGTTCAATGGTCTTCGGTGGCTGGAGCGTGGTTTTCATTTCATATTATCCAAGCTGCACAAGTGAAAAGGCAATAATGACGATCTACGACAATCTGATTGTGGTGAGAGGCTGGTATGAACTCTATTTGTTTTCATTTTTGTACATATACTCATCCATGTGAGCATGCTTAGTTGGTTCATGTGAGGTATATGTTATTTGGGAAAGTCTAGTAGTTCATGACCTCTCATGTTTAGCTCCAATTTATTAATATGAGTAGCATGTCATGTATGTTTGTTTGCATTGTTTTATTCATAAGTAAGTATGGCATTGTGGTATCCTCCTCTGAATAATTCATTTATATCGACTTGGCACATGCTCACGCATGCATATGACTGAACAAAAAGTCAATTAAGCCTCGATGATTTATATTGTTTCAGAGTTCTTGTATCACTTTTATGCCTCCGTTAATTTATTTTACCGCAAGCATGATTATGATAGTTACTGCTCTCTTGATTTGTCGCTCCCTAGTCTATTGCTAGCCTTCACTTGTACTGAGCGGGAACGCTGCTCGTACTTCCAAACACATGAAAACCAAGTTATTCCAGAGTGTCCACCATAAATACCTATGCATGGCATTTCAAACCATTCCAAGTAAATTCTCATGCGCTACCTTTAAAACCTTCAAAATGCTTCTCAATTTGTGTTTATGTTTCATAGCTCATGAGGAAGTATGTGGTGTTTAGCTTTCAACCTTGTCATTTACTTTTGACGGACTCTCATATGGACTAGTGGCACATCCGCTTATCCAATAATTTTGCAAAAAGAGCTGGCAATGGGATTCCCAGTCCCGAATTAATTAACTTAAATAGACACTCCTCCATGGTTTGTGATTGTTGGACGGCACCCGAAGGATTCGGTTAGCCATGGCTTGTGTAAGCAAAGGTTTGGGGGGAGTGTCATCATCATAATAAAACTAAAATAAAAAGGCACTCCTTCATGGTATGAGATTGTCGGCAGGCACCCGAGGATTCGGTTAGCCATGGTTTGTGAAAGAAAGGTTGGAAGGAGTGCCAAATAAATATGCAATAATTCATGGGAGCCGCTCTTGAAAGTCCGGTTGGCGAGGTAGTTAGTGTACCCATTACCATTCGTTGACAACAACAAACACCTCTCAAAATAATTTTACTCCTGTCTTTATAAAAATGAAAAGCTCTAGCGCATGTTAATCCCTGCTTCCCTCTGCGAAGGGTCAATCTTTTACTTTTATGTTGTGTCTCCATTATTTCTTTGAGCACTATCTTGAGAGCACAACTGTCATTCTTAGTATAATATGCTTGTCTCAAAATATGATTGATTGTGGTATAACTTTGATGCATTTATCTTTTGACAATCACTACTTCTAGTCTTTCTATGAACTCCAGAGGTGCCCGGGCATTTATGTTTTGCCAACCAAATACAGGCAAGCGAGATACCACTTTATCATACTCTCTTATGAACATTGCAATCCTGCTTATATACACGATTCATGATGCTTATTATTAATTGTTGGTACCTCACCATGATTGACATAGCTGTTAGATGATCTTATTTACATGTATCTCATTATGAATTGCTTAAGTATTAGCCATATCATGAGAATATATACATCATATGAGCAAATGTGTTCGTGAAAGTTCTTTTATCGCTCAGTTGTTAACTGAAGTGCTTGAGGACAAGCAATAAGCTAAGCTTGGGGGGAGTTGATACGTCCAAAACGTATCTACTTTCCCGAACACTTTTGCTATTGTTTTGCCTCTAATTTGTGCATTTTGGATACAACTAACACGGACTAACGCTATTTTCAGCAGAACTGCTCTGGTGTCTCGTTTTTGTGCAGAAATCCAACTTTCGGGAAAAACCTCGGAATTTATGCAGAAGGCCCTATTTTCCCAGGAAACTAACGGAGCCAGAAGGGCAATTGAAGTGGAGGCCCGAGGGCCCCACACCATAGGGCGGCGCGGCCCAGGGGGGCCCACGCGGCCCTGTGGTGTGGCCCCCTCGGCCGGCCTCCGACGCCCTCCTTCGGACTATTTATCGGCCTCGACCTAAAAACGCACGGGGAGAAGTCGAAGTCGCCAGAAACCCTCCAGAACGCCGCCACATCGCGAAACTCCGTCGCGGGAGCCAGAAGTCTCCGTTCTGGCACTCCGCCGGGACGGGGAATTGGAGGAGATCATCGCCGCCATCACCGCCAACGCCTCTACATCAACCAGCCATGTTTCCCCCATCCATGTGTGAGTAATTCCCCCGCTGTAGGCCGAAGGGGATGGTAGGGATTGGATGAGATTGGTCATGTAATAGCATAAGATTGTTAGGGCATAGTGCCTAGTGTCCGTAATTGGTACTTTGATGATATTGTTGCAACTTGTTATGCTTAATGCTTGTCACTAGGGCCCGAGTGCCATGATCTCAGATCTGAACATGTTATTGTTTCATCAAGATAATCATTGTTTATGGTCTTACCTATAAGTTGTATACACATGTCGCTGCCCGGAACCAATGGCCCCGAAGTGACAGGAATTGGGACAACCAGAGGGGATGGTAGCGATGTGAGGATCACATGTGTTCACGGAGTGTTAATGCTTTGCTCCGGTACTCTATTAAAAGGAGTACCTTAATATCCAGTAGTTTCCCTTGAGGCCCGGCTGCCACCGGCTGGTAGGACAAAAGATGTTGTGCAAGTTTGTCATTGCGAGCACGCACGACTATATATGGAACACATGCCTATTGATTGCTTTGTACTTGGACACCGTTTTATTATTATCTGCAAATGCCCTGCTATGATTGTTACATGAGTTTCTCTCATCCATGCAACGCCCGTCATCCGTCCCCGTGCCTACAGTATTTTAATCCTGCTGTTTACTAAAATCACTACTGCTGTCTCTGTTACTCTGCTGCTGTTATTTCACTACTGCTACTGCTATAAAACTGTTACTACTGATAAACCCTTGCGAGCAAGTCTGTTTCCAGGTGCAACTGAATTGACAACTCCGTTGTTAAGGCTTCCAAGTGTTCTTTGTCTCCCCTTGTGTCGAATCAATAAATTGGGTTTTACTTCCCTCGAAGACTGTTGCGATCCCCTATACTTGTGGGTCATCACTTGCTAAAGGTGATTCCCCGGCTTGAACTACACCGTTAACAGGAGGGAGTACACAATGGGGTACTACCTTGGTATATAACCGAATTGGGCCACATTTGTGAAAACCATCAGGGAGCCAGGGAACAGAGTTGAAGCTGAGTTTTCAAAAGCACAAGAGGCAGCTCGAAAAGACATTGAACGGAGTTTCGGTGTTTTCCAAGCTAGATTTGCAATAGTCCGAGGACCAGCCCAGTTTTGGGATATGGTACACTCAATGATATCATGACCACCCGTGTGATTCTACACAATATGATCATCGAGGATGAGAGGGGGTTGAACTTATCATTTTTCTTTGATAATGTTGGCACTCGGGTCAAACCTTCTAGAAGTCCGAACATTGTGTAAGCTTTTCTTGAAACTTACCGGCTGATTGAGAGTGACAAGTCAGCAAAATAGTTTCAGGAAGATCTAGTTCGCCACCATTGGCACAAGCACGGCAACTAGGATTTATTTGTATTTCCAACCATTTGTTATTTATTCAATTGTTGTTGTATGATTTGATTCATATTATTTCAAAACATTTGCTCTAATTCGTATTGTTTGTATTCTATGACAGTAAACATTTGTGTAATAATTTAGATTATTGTTGTATTTTATGAAACATTTATTGTATCAATTGATTGATTGTGATATTTTGCAAAATCCTTTGTTTCGGTTTATTTGCGGGCTGAAAAATGGCCGCGCAGTCCATACGCGCTAAACACTGCCCGTATAACAGCATATTAGGAAATATGTTGTTATACGAGCAGCGTTTGACCGTCTAAACTGCGCGGCCATTTTTTGACCCGCAAAACATGTTTGGGGTGGTCTAGATACGCCTGTTTGGGGTTTGCAGTTTGGGGGGTCTGCTAGAGATGCTCTTAGAACCATATGTTAGGATGACTTGAAATCTGATTAGGTGGACATTGAATTTGTATTTGCTGTGAGCACATCCAACGCGGTGTAGGAAAAGTGCATTGTTCGACACAATTTGATATTTTTTCATGGAATTTGACAAAAAATGATTAAAGGCAGAGGATATGTAATTCGTTATGCCCAGAGGTATACACAACCGAATATTCTACCAGTTGGGTCGTACTCTTCAGTTAAGACAAAATAACAAAGTGAGGTAAAATCTATTACAATGTGGCGAAGTGTCAAAAGAAATTAATAGGAGTAAATGGTTTTGGAACAAATTGAATGTAGTATTTTCTAAATGATATCGCCATGAATTTTACCGTCTTTTTTCCAAACAAAATACCACCATGAATTAATCTTCCAGCTCTATCGAGGAAACACAGGTTAAGAAAGCACATCAGTTGTAGCCATATGTTAGGACGACGTGACAACTGATTAGACGGATATTGAACTTGTATTTGTTGTGGAATCCAACACGGTGCAGAAAAAGTACATTGTTCGACACAATTTGATATTTTATTCATAGAGTTTGACAAAAGCTGATTAAATGCAGAGAATATGCAATTCATTACGCTCACATGAATTCACATCCGAATATTGTACCCAGTTAGCCTCCTTCGTCCTAACAGCTGTATCAAACTCTTCAGTTTAGACAAAATAACAAACTGAGATAAAATCGTATTATAATGTCGCCATAGAAATTAATAAGAGTAAGTTGTGAAAAAATTGTATTTTCTAAATCATATCGCCATGAATTTACCGTCTTTTTCCCAAAACAAATACCGCCATAAATTAATCTTTCAGCTCTATCAAGGAAACACTACACGTTAAGAAAGCACAACAGTTATACCATTACCTATTTACTTTTGTGTCTTTCACAGAACAGAGGATATTTTTTGAATTCTCAACCCCGGGGCCCCAATCATATTGAAGTTGAACGATTTTTTGGGGTAACTTTGAATTCACACCCTCCCAATCCTGGGTCAGCCACTCTCAGCTGCTCCAGAATGTACACGATCGCCTCAGTCATCGTCGCCTTCCGCCCTTCTTGGAAGTTCCAGATCTCATTCATAATATGCCGTCCGTGAGGACTGTACTCGTTGATCTCGCTCAGGGCGACCTTCACTGCATAGCAGACGCTGTCGCCACACTCGAGCCGCAGCTGTCTCAGTTTTGGATCATTGTCATCTACAACCTCCTGCAATTGTCCAGAAACCCAAGAGGTTGGAGCCAATGATTCTTAAGACAATAGAAGTGCACCTGTGTATGAATGTTGTAGAGAAAATTGGATAGACACCTTATCTTCTCTATCGACCTGAATAGTCGTGAACGGATGCCAGGATGTCTTATGTATTTCCTCCTGCCAACTTGAGACCAAGCTTGCAGCTTTGCCCTCTGCATCATCATCCCTGTATTTTCTTTTGCATGCAACCTGAAAAGGCCTTTCATCAAGTTGTCCCATCCTTTTGATTCCAACAACGACACGCCCGCTAATTGGCATATTCTCCATAAAGCCCTGCACATTATGATCATCATTTCAATGAGAAAAACTTCTAGTAGCAATGTAATTTCCCACCGACGAGAGCACTGATAAGTATCGGAAACTATCGTCTTTTACCTGGATCAACTCTTGGCGATTCTCTTCAAGCTCATTGATGTTCATCTGCTCTCTTTTGTAGAGTTCTAGCCATGAAGCTTTCAACCTTTCTTGTTCAGCGTCCAGCAATAACGTTGCGGTGCAGATACGCTGATGGTCTGCCACTGTGTCTGTCAGGATCTCCCCTGCTTCTAGTTTCCTGTTCAACCACCGCGTCACAGACACTAGCGCTTCAATTAGTGCTTCCCTTTGCTCCAGCTGCTTCTCGAGTTGAGTTCGCTTACCATGAATGACTTCCATCTCTCGCTAGAAAGCGTGTGCATAAATAAAACTTTGCATATGAGCATGGATTGATTTCTACTTGAACCTATTGACTGTGCTGTTAAAAAAGGAGAAGAAACCTTGTGCTTTTCTTGAAGCATCAGAGCATGGTCACCCAGCTTGCACCCTCCACCTGCCAGTTCCAATGTCTTGATGTCCAAAGCACCCTAAGGCAATAAAAAAGAACACAAGACTAGATCAAGATGGCAAAAGCACATAAACCGGATGCTAGGTGAGGATTTTCACTGGTGTCCTCTTAAACTGAGGCTTTCTGGTGGTAAATATTTGTGCTCTAACATTTCACATAGTTTGTTTGTTCACTGACTGAGTGGAAGCTGCATCTGGTTTGAATGAGAACACTGAAGCCAAATCTAGCAGCACACTTTGGAGTACAAATAGATGATTTGAAACAATGTTAGCAGCTGGATGTGAAAGTTCATTTTCATCAGGGAAAGTGTTCTCTGCTACTATCTATCTGAATACATGCTGTCCATGATCAGTCCAATGATGATTCGACTAGTGTTCTCTGTTAGTGCCCTCTTCGATGAGTATACTCATGTCATTTGAGTGTTTCAGACTATGTTCAGGTAGATGAATACATACTGTCCATGATCTATCTGAACATAACTCAGAATGACTGGAAGTGACCTCTTCTATGAGTTCAGGTAAAAAATGACATGAGCGACCTACCGTCTCCAGATTTTCCAATTGCGCAATCTTCTCCATTTTGGACTCGATCCCTTTCGTCGCCGCCTCCAGTGCCGCCTTGAGAATCCGATTCTCCTCCTCCATTTCACGGTTCATCTCCGGCACGATCTCGTCAGCTATGGTCCTCAGCTCTGGTAAGAATCAAACAGTATTATCCATGATCGAGCTGGCACGAGCAGTCCATGGATGAGCTGATGTGTGAGTTACCGGAAAGCTCGTGGAGGAGGAGAGTTGTCTCCTCTTCGGCTGCCAGCACCGCCGCCGCCGCTTCCTCCCACCTGGCCTCCAGAAGCCTCACCACCCTCTCTTCCTCGGCGGCGACGGCATCCTCGGCTCTCCTCGCGGTGGCGGCGGTTGCACTCAGGAACTTCCCCACCGCGTCCTCACCGCGCAGGTCCTCCTCCACGGCCGTCCAGCCGTACACGGCCATGGCGCCGGGGCACGCGCTCTTGCCATGCCGCTGCTGCTGCTGATGCCACTCCGTCCTCCCGGCGCCGGCGAAGCGGCTGGCGAGCGACTCGGCAGCGCGGAGACCGGAGAGCGACTTGCCGAAGTGCAGCACCAGGAAGTGGTGGTGGGTGTAAGGCGGCGACGCGTCTTCGACGAGCGGAGTGGTTGCGACGGCCTCTGGGTGCTGCCGGCCGTGGGAGGCCAGGAGGCTCACGGCCGTTTCGTCTTCTCTGTGGGTGGTGGTGGTGGCGGCGAGGACGCCGGCCCACGGCCACACGAGGAGCTCGCCGACCCGGGTATCCGCCATTGGCACGTCGTCTGTAGTCGACATGCATGCAACTGCAGTGTGAGCCTTTTTCAAGTGTGTTGGGTAGGCTTATGGAAGCGGATGATGCCAATGCAAATCATGTTCGAAGAATATCTTGAACTCTTATTGTGCTTCATCGGGCCGGTCAGCTGGTAAGTGACGGAAAATCCAGTGTGTTTTTTGAGTTTTTTCAGACCGAATACATTGAGTACAAGTTCGTACCAAACTGAACATGTTAACTGAAGCTCTGTCTGGGACTCCTTTTTTTTTTTTTGAGAAGTCTGGGACTCCTTGTTGGAGCTGAACGCAGCGGCTTTCTCCAATCTTTATTTCATTGTCTACTTACGAATAAATAAATAAATAAGATGAAAGTAGATGCTAGATAAATTAATTCAAACATGATTCAATAGAGAATTTCAATTTTGCCCCTATTTATATGTTTGTGGCCCTAATCCTCGTCCTAATTAATGAAAACTCGTCTAGATTAACTTTCTTTTGCACACTATTTTTTTATTGAGGCTCGGAAGTATCACGAAGACGACGAGAAATGAAATACATGGTGAAGAGAAGGCTAGACATTCCGCAAAAAAAAAGAGAAGGCTAGACATGATCATCAATGACGCCCTCTGCTCTTTGTATATTTCGCC
The DNA here is from genome assembly GCF_019359855.2 of Lolium perenne. NCBI lineage: Eukaryota > Viridiplantae > Streptophyta > Magnoliopsida > Poales > Poaceae > Lolium > Lolium perenne. Next base: position 51,608,631 of record NC_067244.2, read on the forward strand.
GCTACGCTAGAAATTGCATGAAATTTGGCCAGGATCTAGTTTGGCACAGTCGTTTTTTGCTACAATCGAGGCTAGTCCGGTGACGGCGACAGCGAGGACATGAAGCTCTAGAGCTGAAAGTTCCCTCCCGTTAAAATTTCCTCTTTCCAGTTCACTGAATATTTGGGCCATGAAATTGGAGGAAAAAGGGATAATTGGGTTGCATTTGGGGAGTTGGATTTTTTTTTACCCACCACTATGAGGCAAGAGGCCCACAGCAACCCATTTTATTCCAAATAGCAAAACAGTAGCTTATGTGCAAAAAGGAGAAAAAAAAGAGAAAGCCTACCTATTTTAAGAACTAAGACTAAAGCAGAGACTTAATCCAATATAACAAACCATCCCCATATTTTGCCTTGATCCTATATTGTAACAGGTAAATATCATGAATAAACTAGCCTTCCATCTTGCAAAGGTAGGCTTTTCATCTCTAAATATTTTGCCATTCCTGATGAGCCATATATTCTAGCATGCCAGTATTAGAACCTCCATAAAAAATGGCTTAGCAAAAGCCTTCCGCGCATAACCTACCACCGTGTGTACTTCATCGTGAGGCAACCATTCAATCTACAAATAATTCCAAACACGAGAACTGAAGTTGCACTCAAAGAACAGATGGATCCTATGCACATGGAGAGGGCACAGTTCACAATGAAAAGTGTTAGAGACATTCCAATGCCTTCGCTGAATCAAGTCTCTGGTATTTAACTGATCCACTAACAAAAGCTAGGCAAAAACTTTTGTCTTCATGACACAACTGGACTTCCTTCCAGATCCACCTAAAGATATTTGGAACTTTAATGTGACTGTTAATTTGGTTATAGAATTTCGCTGCAGCATATTCTCACCCCAACAGTATGTCCAAGCATAAGCATCATTACTGTTGGAAACAAGGTTTTGCTCCATAACCATTTACAACTCTTGCAATTCCTGAAATGCTGGTTGTGATAAAGGTCTATAGAATAAATTAGACAAATCTTCAATGTTATATACTTCAGCAGCCATGATATTCTCATCAAGAGCAAATGAACACAATCGGGGGTATCTAGTTTTATTTGTAATTGAGTTACCATTTAGAGACCAATGACCATTCCAGAACATAAAGGTGTCTCCTCTTCCCAGCTTAACCTTAGCTACAACTCTGAAGTTATCAACTTGTTTCATCACATCTCTCCACCAGAAAGATCCACGTAAATTCTCAGCATGTGGCACTCTACCATCATAGTGAGCACTCCAAATGAGTTGCACCCAAGGAACATCACACTTATTATAAATTTATCCAGGAACTTGATAAGTAGAGCTGCATTTTGTTTTTGAAAGTTGACAATACCCAAGCCCCCATTGTATTTTGGTTTGCAAACCATTTCCCATGCACCTAAAGATTGCTTCGGTTCACCATCTTTATCTTTCCATAAACACTGCCTTAAAATTCTGTCAAGTTGTACTGTAAGACCAATAGGAAGTTGTAGAGAACACAAAAAATGGAGAGGCATAGAGGCTAAGGCAGAATTGATCAATTACAGCCGGCTCCTTGTGAAAGGAAGCGTGAACTGGACGATAACTTCCTCTCTAATCTACACACCAACAGAGATAGCTCAGTAATCATTGGCCTTGTAGTTGCCAATGGCAATCCGAGATAAGTAAACGACATCCTGCCCAACTGACAACCAAAGATCTTTGACAAATGCTTAATATGTCTTCTTCCACATTGATAGGTATCATTAGAGACTTGTCAAAATTTATTCGAAGCCCAGTTGATTTAGAGAACTTATGGAGCACCTCCTTATCAACTGATTATCATCAGCAGGCAGCACAAGCAGTGTATCATCAGCATACTGGATTATTGGGAAATCCATGTCATTGGTCTCTATTGGTCTACAAAGATTGCCAAAGTGCACAAGATCATTAACTGCAGATTGCAGCAGATCCGAGCCGAAGAGATAAAAAAAGAGAGGAGAAATTGGATCCCCTTGTCTAACTCCTTGTTTACATTCAAACTGTTTCCATGGAATTCCATTGAGCAAAATAGAAGAGGTACCAGTAGAAAGAATTGCTCTTGCCCAATTGATCCAATTATCATTAAAACCTTTATTCTTCGTCACTTGAATAATTGCTTCGTGCTCAATAGTATCGAAAGCCTGCTTTGCAAAATGCAGCTTCAAGATGATTATCGTTTTTTAGAACTATAACAAAGATAGAGATATTCAAAACACCATGCAAGACAGACCTGTATTGAACTATTCCAAAGGAAACCATACTGGTTCTTGTGCAAACAGTCTAAAATCCTCGATTGCAAACGATTATCGGCTAAATTTGCCAGGAACTTGACACACACATTAGTCAAAGATATGGGCTTGAAATCATTCACAGTTACTGAAACTTTCTTTTTTGGCACCAATGTAATGAAAGAACCATTAATATTCTGCAACTTAACTATTTCATTGTGAAAATCTGCAGCCAACTAATAAAAGTCCTTTTTAGTAATATGCCAACATTTCTTGAAAAACAACCCATTAAATCCATCTAGACCAGAGACTCTGTCCACATGCATTTCCCTAATCACATCATCCATCTCCTTCTCATGGAATGACACTATTAACTCATCCAATCCATCCACTGTCTTGATTAAATTTGGTAGATCAAACGGCATTGATATTGCATCAGATTTCCCCATTCTATTCTTATTTTCTGTCCACAGGAGAGCAGCCATAGCTTGGTGGTAAGATATCTCATTCCCATCTTCATCCTGTAATACACTAATAGAATTCCTCGTAAATCTTTCAGTTTCCATTGCATCGAAGAATTTAATATTATCTTCTCCTTGCTTAATACATCTTATTGTGCATCTCTTTTTCTAGTAATTGCATTCAGCTGCCAACAACTCCTCAAATGCAACTTCATCACTTGCCTAAAATTAAACTTAGGCCAATACAAAGTTCTCTCTTCTTCCAGTGTATCCAATATGAGAATTACTTTATTACAATTTTGAATCAAACTTTTAAGCCTAGCCAGACTCATGTGCCATTTCTTCAATTCCTGCCTTAGGCCTTTAAGCTTGTCAACAACAATGGCTGAACTATAAGATTTGGAGGAACCCCTAGCCCATGCACACATTCCTTAAACCCTGGAAAATCAACCCAATAATTCTCAAACCTGAAAATCCTTGCCTTTGGGATGGAAGTGTCAATATTTACAACAGTAGGTACATGATTTGATCCTTTCTTGGCGAAGGGTAAAACCATAGTATTGGGAAAATCAGAGATCCAATTAGAGCTTGTGAAAAGCTAGTCCAACTGCTCAAGAAGTGGATCTCTTTGCATATTAGACCAAGTATATCTCCTTCCCTTTAGAGGAATCTAAGCAAACCCAAATGTCCTATTATCTCATTAAATAAGAACATATCGTTAACGTCACCCTTGGCTTGTTTCTATTTCCTTGCGATCAGAGGAAATTAAAGTCTCCTAGGACTAACCAATTGTCAATGCATGGAATTTGCAGGTTATATAACCAAGCAACAAAACGATCTCTTTATGTACCATGACAAGGTCCATAAACACAAACAAGGGACCAGCTATCATTGTTGTGCATGGAGGTAAAGTTAATACGTATACAAAACCTTTGAACCTCCACAAGCATTCCACAAAAGATTGAGGAGTTCCAAATCACCAGGATGCCTCCTGATGCACCCACCGAGGGTGAAAAAACAAAATTATCAAACTTAGGGAAAAAAGTCCTAATCAATCGCCAATCAAAATTTTCACATTTTGTTTCTTGTAAGCAAATTATATCACAGTCACTTTCATAAATGTTTGAGCGAACTTCCCTTTGCCTAGATTCAGAATTCAAACCTCTGACATTCCAACATAAAACCCTCCATTTTCTCTTAGATAATTTACTCATTAAAAACAGAGAACGAAAAACAGCATAAGTGCATGCACATAATACCCCAGATACTTAGAAACAAGGCAATCTAGAACGGACATATCACATTAGATAAGACAAACTTAGAAACCCACTCCAAAAGCACGGAATGAACTGTCTGGCACACCAACACTAACAAATTGACATATGTAATGAACTCCCAAAAGTATGACTATAAAACCCCAATGCACTGTGTCCCTCCACCAAAATACTCCCAGACTTGCATGAGTTCTCTAATCATCATCCTTCCTTGCATGATCATCAAGTCCTGGAGTAGCTTCAAGCATCTCCTTTGTCAACTTACTCATTGGAATTCCTAGTTGATGGCCAATTTGTTGCAGCACATGTATTGGAGTTTCAAGGGTTCTTTGCACTTCCTCCTGACCAGCACTAGAATTATGTTGTTGTTGACTATTAGTTGCAGTACCAGCAGTCTCCTCAGACTGAACAACCAACATCTTAGCTCTGCCCTTCCTTTTTTTCATTGGTGGGGTTGCCATAACAGGAGTAGGACGATAGCCTTTCTGGTTTAAACAACTCCGAGTGAAACGCCTTTCAGGTGACTGGACCAAGGGAACAGTAGCCTTCCTTCCTCTCTTGCTCCTGACTGTAACAGAGTTTGCAGAGAATTGCACCAGCTGTGAAGATTCATCCATCCCTGACTCCAGATTGGCAACAACTGACCTCCTTCTAGGTGAGCACTTCTCCCGCTGAACAACAATGGAAGCTAGAACAGAAGAGGTATGCAACATTGTGATATATTTAGTTGCAAAAGCCTCTGACCAAGATCGCTTTACCTGACTGAATGGAGGCAACTGCAGAGACAAAGGAACAGTGGCAGATAATAGCTTAGGCATCAACTGGTCAAGGATTTTAGCCCACTGCATATCAGGAGGGATAATTGGTCCCAACACAGTCTTGCTTAACACATCAAGGTGTACAGTAGGCCCCTCCAAGTGCTGCATAAAATTGATAATAATGTGATTGTTTCCAACCATATTAACTGATGACCCTAAGTTGTCTGATGGAACCAGAACCATCGATTCTGCCTCTTCCACATCAATATCAATATTGAGATCATCAAGTTACTGCTATTGCTCTGCAATGTTATCATGCTGCATATGTTCATGATTCTGATTTTGTTGGCCACCCTGCTCTTCCACCACAGGATTTATATTCCAACCAATTTCTTGATATTGCGGCGGCACAAAGAGGTGCTTGAACTGATGCAGATTACCAGGCATTGGGTGAGGATTGCCATCCATTGGCATAGGGTCCTCATCAGTTGGCAAAGCTTCAACAAAGTCTGCCATTAGAATAAATAGAGGGACTTTCCAAGAATCTTTAACTCCACCCACTTAAGCAAATCTACCAAATACAACATCGAGAGGAACACGTGTTGGAGATGAAAACACCACATAGACAAGAACCCTCTCAAGGATAGGATCAGTATGGTTCTAGTACAAATTTGCCAAACATGGGTACTGCATTGGCAATGTCAAGATTGTTTCTATAATCAGGACTCATCCCTACAAACATCAACCATCCTTTGCGAAAACCTTGCTCAGCTCTATGATTTATTGCATCATCAACAAGAATAAATCTAACAGTGGTATTATCATTGATATTGTAGTGTTCGTGATGCACCAGTCCACCAACCGCAGTAGGTCCACTAAACTGATATAATCACACTCCATATAAGCTAGGCTGGTAGTCCACCACATTGCGATTTAGAGGTCCAACCAAGAAATTCCGAACCTGATGTCTCCAAAACGCCTGCACATGCGGAGGCGGAGCTGGGTCGACGATGCCGAACCTGGTGCTCTTGAGGAGGGTCTTGGGTGGCGAAGTAGAACGTGCGCGGCAGCTTCGTTGGCCCTCCATCGATCACCTGGTTCCCCTGATGGCGTGTAACTCACACGTTCGTTGGGAACCCCAAGAGGAAGGTATGATGCGCACAGCAGCAAGTTTTCCCTCAGAAAGAAACCAAGGTTTATCGAACCAGGAGGAGCCAAGAAGCACGTTGAAGGTTGATGGCGGTGGGATGTAGTGCAGCGCAACACCAGGGATTCCGGCGCCAACGTGGAACCTGCACAACACAACCAAAGTACTTTGCCCCAACGAAACAGTGAGGTTGTCAATCTCACCGGCTTGCTGTAAAAAAGGATTAACCGTATTGTGTGGAAGATGATTGTTTGCAGAAAACAGTAAAACAAGTATTGCAGTAGATTGTATGTGATGTAAAGAATAGGACCGGGGTCCACAGTTCACTAGAGGTGTCTCTCCCATAAGATAAACAACATGTTGGGTGAACAAATTACAGTTGGGCAATTGAAAAATAGAGAGGGCATAACAATGCACATACATATTATGATGAGTACTGTGAGATTTAATTGGGCATTACGACAAAGTACATAGACCGCTATCCAGCATGCATCTATGCCTAAAAAGTCCACCTTCAGGTTATCATCCGAACCCCCTCCAGTATTAAGTTGCTAACAACAGACAATTGCATTAAGTATTGCGCGTAATGTAATCAGTGACTACATCCTCGAACATAGCACCAATGTTTTATCCCTAGTGGCAACAGCACATCCATAACCTTAGAGGTTCCTGTCACCCCTCCAGATTCACGGAGACATGAACCCACTATCGAGCATAAATACTCTCTCTTGGAGTTACTAGCATCAACTTGGCCAGAGCATCTACTAATAACGGAGAGCATGCAAGATCATAAACAACACATAGACATGAATTGATAATCAACATAATATAGTATTCTCTATTATTCGGATCCCAACAAACGCAACATATAGAATTACAGATAGATGATCTTGATCATGTTAGGCAGCTCACAAGATCCAACAATGAAACACAATGAGGAGAAGACAACCATCTAGCTACTGCTATGGACCCATAGTCCAGGGGTGAACTACTCACTCATCACTCCGGAGGGGAGGCGACCATGGCGGTGAAGAGTCCTCCGGGAGATGAATCCCCTCTCCGGCAGGGTGCCGGAGGAGATCTCCAGAATCCCCCGAGATGGGATTGGCGGCGGCGGCGTCTCAGTAAGGTTTTCCGTATCGTGGCTCTCGGTACTGGGGGTTTCGCGACGGAGGCTATTTGTAGGCGGAAGGGCAGGTCAAGAGGCGGCACGAGGGGCCCACACTACAGGTCGGCGCGGCCAGGGCTTGGGCCACGCCGCCCTATAGTCTGGCCACCTCGTGGCCCCACTTCGTCTCCTCTTCGGTCTTCTGGAAGCTTCGTGGCAAAATAGGACCCTGGGCGTTGATTTCGTCCAATTCCGAGAATATTTCGTTACTAGGATTTCTGAAACCAAAAACAGCAGAAAATGACAAGCGGCTCTTCGGCATCTTGTTAATAGGTTAGTTCCAGAAAATGCACGAATATGACATAAAGTGTGCATAAAACATGTAGATATCATCAATAATGTGGCATGGAACACAAGAAATTATCGATACGTCGGAGACGTATCAGCATCCCCAAGCTTAGTTCTGCTGGTCCCGAGCAGGTAAAACGATAACAAAGATAATTTCTGGAGTGACATGCCATCATAACCTTGATCATACTATTTGTAAACATATGTAATGAATGCAGCGATCAAAACAATGGTAATGACATAAGTAAACAAGTGAATCATAAAGCAAAGACTTTTCATGAATAGTACTTCAAGACAAGCATCAATAAGTCTTGCATAAGAGTTAACTCATAAAGCAATAAATCAAAGTAAAGGTATTGAAGCAACACAAAGGAAGATTAAGTTTCAGCGGTTGCTTTCAACTTATAACATGTATATCTCATGGATAATCGTCAACATAGAGTAATATAATAAGTGCAATATGCAAGTATGTAGGAATCAATGCACAGTTCACACAAGTGTTTGCTTCTTGAGGTGGAGAGAAATCGGTGAACTGACTCAACATAAAAGTAAAAAGAATGGTCCTTCAAAAAGGAAAGCATCGATTGCTATATTTGTGCTAGAGCTTTTATTTTGAAAACATGAAACAATTTTGTCAACGGTAGTAATAAAGCATATGAGTTATGTAAATTATATCTTACAAGTTGCAAGCCTCATGCATAGTATACTAATAGTGCCCGCACCTTGTCCTAATTAGCTTGGACTACCAGATCATTGCAATACACATGTTTTAACCAAGTGTCACAATGGGGTACCTCCATGCACTTTGTACAAAGGTCTAAGGAGAAAGCTCGCATTTTGGATTTCTCGCTTTTGATTATTCTCAACTTAGACATCCATACCGGGACAACATGGACAACAGATAATGGACTCCTCTTTAATGCATAAGCATGTGGCAACAATTATTGTTCTCATATGAGATTGAGGATATATGTCCAAAACTGAAACTTCCACCATGAATCATGGCTTTAGTTAGCGGCCCAATGTTCTTCTCTAACAATATGCATGCTTAACCATAAGGTGGTAGATCTCCCTTACTTCAGACAAGACGAACATGCATAGCAACTCACATGATATTCAACAAAGAATAGTTGATGGCGTCCCCAGTGAACATGGTTATAGCACAACAAGCAACTTAATAAGAGATAAAGTGCATAAGTACATATTCAATACCACAATAGTTTTTAAGCTATTTGTCCCATGAGCTATATATTGCAAAGGCGAATGATGGAATTTTAAAGGTAGCACTCAAGCAATTTACTTTGGAATGGCGGAGAAATACCATGTAGTAGGTAGGTATGGTGGACACAAATGGCATAGTGGTTGGCTCAAGGATTTTGGATGCATGAGAAGTATTCCCTCTCGATACAAGGTTTAGGCTAGCAAGGTTATTTGAAACAAACACAAGGATGAACGGTGCAGCAAAACTCACATAAAAGACATATTGTAAACATTATAAGAATCTACACCGTCTTCCTTGTTGTTCAAAACTCAATACTAGATATTATCTAGACTTTAGAGAGACCAAATATGCAAACCAAATTTTAGCATGCTCTATGTATTTCTTCATTAATGGGTGCAAAGCATATGATGCAAGAGCTTAAACATGAGCACAACAATTGCCAAGTATCACATTATTCAAGATATTTTAGAATTACTACATGTAGCATTTTCCAATTCCAGCCATATAACAATTTAACGAAGAAGAAACTTCGCCATGAATACTATGAGTAAAGCCTAAGGACATACTTGTCCATATGCAACAGCGGAGCGTGTCTCTCTCCCATACAGTGAATGCTAGGATCCATTTTATTCAAACAAAAACAAAAACAAAAACAAACCGACGCTCCAAGCAAAGCACATAAGATGTGACGGAATAAAAATATAGTTTCAGGGGAGGAACCTGATAATGTTGTCGATGAAGAAGGGGATGCCTTGGGCATCCCCAAGCTTAGACGCTTGAGTCTTCTTAGAATATGCAGGGGTGAACCACCGGGGCATCCCCAAGCTTAGAGCTTTCACTCTACTTGATCATATTGCATCATACTCCTCTCTTGATCCTTGAAAACTTCCTCCACACCAAACTCGAAACAACTCATAAGAGGGTTAGTGCACAATAAAAATTAACATGTTTAGAGGTGACATAATCATTCTTAACACTTCTGGACATTGCATAAAGCTACTGGACATTAATGGATCAAAGAAATTCATCCAACATAACAAAAGAGGCAATGCGAAATAAAATGCAGAATCTGTCAAAACAGAATAGTTCGTAAAGACGAATTTTAAAATGGCACCAGACTTGCTCAAATGAAAATGCTCAAATTGAATGAAAGTTGCGTACATATCTGAGGATCACTCACGTAAATTGGCATAATTTTCTGAGTTACCTACAGAGAATTTTGCCCAGATTCGTGACAGCAAAGAAATCTGTTTCTGCGCAGTAATCCAAATCTAGTATGAACTTTACTATCAACGACTTTACTTGGCACAACAAAACACTAAACTAAGATAAGGAGATGTTGCTACAGTAGTAAACAACTTCCAAGACTCAAATATAAAACAAAAATACTGTAGTAAAAACATGGGTTGTCTCCCATAAGCGCTTTTCTTTAACGCCTTTCAGCTAGGCGCAGAAAGTGTAAATCAAGTATTATCGAGAGACGGTGAATCTTCAGCGGGGTTTGGAGTTTTCTCAACCATGCATAGTATATTGGATACATAAGTTTCAGCGGCTCCCTTTTCATTAGTCTTGGGCTTGCTACTCTCATCAAACAAATTTTCAGGAACAAGCCAAGCATAGTTATTTTCTAGTGCATCATTAATCGCTAGGAGCTTACATGGTATTGGTGCTTTGATCTCCCCACCATCATTAATATTATTAGTGTAATTTATTCTATCCATATCCATCTTTTCAAGGAGACTAACAAAATTGGTATAAGAACCAAGCATATTATATTTAGCAAAGACCTTTCTAGCCTCTCTTGCTATACCACCAAATTCTCTAAGAAGGGTTTCTAAAACAAAATCTTTCTTTTCCCCTTCTTCCATATCACCGAGTGTAAGAAACATGTGTTGGATTATAGGATTGAGATTAACAAATTTAGTTTCCAACATGCGAACTAAAGCAGCAGCAGCAATTTCATAAGTAGGAGCAAGGTCTACCAAGTGTCTATCCTCAAAATCGTCAATGGTACTAACATGGTTGAAAAATTCCTCTATATTATTTCTCCCAACTATAGACCCACGTCCTACCGGTATGTCTTTCGTGGTAAAATTAAAAGGAAACATGATGAATGAAGTAAAGTAAATGCAAGTAACTAATTTTTTTTGTGTTTTTGATATAGAGTGCAAGACAGTAAATAAAGTAAAGCTAGCAACTAATTTTTTTTGTGTTTTGATATAATGCAGCAAACAAAGTAGTAAATAAAATAAAGCAAGACAAAAACAAAGTAAAGAGATTGGGAAGTGGAGACTCCCCTTGCAGCGTGTCTTGATCTCCCCGGCAACGGCGCCAGAAAAAGAGCTTGATGGCGTGTAACTCACACGTTCGTTGGGAACCCCAAGAGGAAGGTATGATGCGGACAGTAGCAAGTTTTCCCTCAGAAAGAAACCAAGGTTTATCGAACCAGGAGGAGCCAAGAAACACGTTGAAGGTTGATGGCGGCGGGATGTAGTGCGGCGCAACACCAGGGATTCCGGCGCCAACGTGGAACCTGCACAACACAACCAAAGTACTTTGCCCCAACGAAACAGTGAGGTTGTCAATCTCACCGGCTTGCTGTAACAAAGGATTAACCGTATTGTGTGGAAGATGATTGTTTGCAGAAAACAGTAAAACAAGTATTGCAGTAGATTGTATGCGATGTAAAGAATAGGACCGGGGTCCACAGTTCACTAGAGGTGTCTCTCCCATAAGATAAACAGCATGTTGGGTGAACAAATTACAGTTGGGCAATTGACAAATAGAGAGGGCATAACAATGCACATACATATTATGATGAGTACTGTGAGATTTAATTGGGCATTACGACAAAGTACATAGACCGCTATCCAGCATGCATCTATGCCTAAAAAGTCCACCTTCAGGTTATCATCCGAACCCCCTCCAGTATTAAGTTGCTAACAACAGACAATTGCATTAAGTATTGCGCGTAATGTAATCAGTGACTACATCCTCGAACATAGCACCAATGTTTTATCCCTAGTGGCAACAGCACATCCATAACCTTAGAGATTTTTGTCACCCCTCCAGATTCACGGAGACATGAACCCACTATCGAGCATAAATACTCCCTCTTGGAGTTACTAGCATCAACTTGGCCAGAGCATCTACTAATAACGGAGAGCATGCAAGATCATAAACAACACATAGACATGAATTGATAATCAACATAACATAGTATTCTCTATTCATCGGATCCCAACAAACGCAACATATAGAATTACAGATAGATGATCTTGATCATGTTAGGCAGCTCACAAGATCCAACAATGAAGCACAATGAGGAGAAGACAACCATCTAGCTACTGCTATGGACCCATAGTCCAGGGGTGAACTACTCACTCATCACTCCGGAGGCGACCATGGCGGTGAAGAGTCCTCCGGGAGATGAATCCCCTCTCCGGCAGGGTGCCGGAGGAGATCTCCAGAATCCCCCGAGATGGGATTGGCGGCGGCGGCGTCTCAGTAAGGTTTTCCGTATCGTGGCTCTCGGTACTGGGGGTTTCGGGACGGAGGCTATTTGTAGGCGGAAGGGCAGGTCAAGAGGCGGCACGAGGGGCCCACACTACAGGTCGGCGCGGCCAGGGCTTGGGCCGCGCCGCCCTATAGTCTGGCCACCTCGTGGCCCCACTTCATCTCCTCTTCGGTCTTCTGGAAGCTTCGTGGCAAAATAGGACCCTGGGCGTTGATTTCGTCCAATTCCGAGAATATTTCGTTACTAGGATTTCTGAAACCAAAAATAGCAGAAAACAGCAACTGGCTCTTCGGCATCTTGTTAAGAGGTTAGTTCCAGAAAATGCACGAATATGACATAAAGTGTGCATAAAACATGTAGATATCATCAATAATGTGGCATGGAACACAAGAAATTATCGATACGTCGGAGACGTATCATCCCCCAAGGCAACCATGCTGTGGGATCCACTTGGAAGTTCGCCATAGGTGGAGGCGAAGCGACAGAGGGGGCGGCTGATGTCTACGTGTGCTTCTATTCTTGTATACAGTGTTGGGCCTCCAAGAGCAGAGGTTTGTAGAACAGCAGCAAGTTTCCCTTAAGTGGATCACCCAAGGTTTATCGAACTCAGGGAGGAAGAGGTCAAAGATATCCCTCTCAAGCAACCCTGCAATCACGATACAAGAAGTCTCTTGTGTCCCCAACACACCTAATACACTTGTCAGATGTATAGGTGCACTAGTTCGGCGAAGAGATAGTGAAATACAAGTAATATGGATGAATATGAGTGATAATAGCAATCTGAATAAAATATGGCAGCGAGTAAGCATGCAACAGAACAATAAATAAACGGAGTTTCAGTATTGGAAACAAGGCCTAGGGATCATACTTTCACTAGTGGACACTCTCAACATTGCAATCATAATGGAATATAAATAAGCACTTCACTATGCTATTCCGAATTACTCTCTGGCAAGATAACGAACTCTAATTCATCATGTAGGCAAACCTTAAAGATGTATTCCCAAGTACTAATGAACACTCCACGTTGTCACTTTGAGCATTCATAGGAGGTACTAACACACCACAATTTCATAGAGACATCCAACTCAAATCATAACTCAGTGAATAAGTATTCTGTGAAATATAGCCTAAGAGACCCACACGGTGCACACACTGTCACCTTTACACACGTGGGACAAGGAGTCTCCGGAGATCACATAAGTAAAATCCACTTGAATAGCATAACGACATCTAGATTACAAAGCTCATCATATGGATCTCAATCATGCAAAGCAACTCATGAGATCATTGTATTGAAGTACATAGGAGAGAGATTAACCACATAGCTACTGGTACAGCCCTTAGCCTCGATGGAGAACTACTCCCTCCTCATGGGAGACAGCAGCGGTGATGAAGATGGCGGTGGTGTCGATGGAGATGCCTTCCGGGGGCACTTACCCGTCCCGGCAGGGTGCCGGAACAGAGACTTCTGTCCCCCGAATTGGAGTTTCGCGATGGCGGCGGCGTCCCTGGAGTCTTTCTGGAGTTTCGTCAATCGGTATCGATGTTTTAGGTCAGGACGGCTTAAATAGGCGAAGAGTCGGAGTCGGAGGGGCCACGGGGCCTCCTCACACTAGGGTGGAGCGCCCCCCCCCCTTGGGCCGCGCCGCCCACACGTGTGGGGCCCCCAGGGCTCCCCTCTGGTCCCCCTTTGACTTTCTGGAAGGTTCCGGGAAAAAATAAGATGTTGGGTCTTCGTTTCGTCGAATTCCGAGAATATTGCCCGAACAGCCTTTCTGGAACCAAAAACAACAGAAAACAGCAACTAGCCCTTCGGCATCTCGTCAATAGGTTAGTTCCGGAAAACGCATCAAAACGATATAAAGTGTGAACAAAACATGTAGGTATTGTCATAAAACAAGCATGGAACATAAGAAATTATAGATACGTTTGGGACGTATCAAGCATCCCCAAGCTTAGTTCCTACTCGCCCTCGAGTAGGTAAACGATAACAAAGATAATTTCTGAAGTGACATGCTAGCATAATCTTGATCAATACTATTGTAAAGCACATGAGATGAATGCAGCGATTCGAAGCAATGATGAAGATAATGAGTAAACAACTGAATCATATAGCAAAGACTTTTCATGAATAATACTTTTAAGACAAGCATCAATAAGACTTGCATAACAGTTAACTCATAAGCAATAAATTCTTAGTAGAAAGCTTTGAAACAACACAAAGGAAGATATAAGTTTCAGCGGTTGCTTTCAACTTCAACATGTATATCTCATGGATAATTGTCAACACAAAGTAATATAACAAGTGCAATAGGTAAACATGTAAGAATCAATGCACGCAGTTTACACAAGTGTTTGCTTCTGGGATAGAAAGAATAGGTAAACTGACTCAACAATAAAGTAGAAGAATGGCCCTTCGCAGAGGGAAGCATGGATTACTATTTTTGTGCTAGAGCTTTTCATTTTGAAAACATAGAAACAAATTTGTCAACGGTAGTAATAAAGTATATGTGTTATGTATAAGACATCCTATAAGTTGCAAGCCTCATGCATAGTATACTAATAGTGCTCGCACCGTGTCCTAATTAGCTTGGATTAACACGGATTATCATTGCATAACATATGTTTCAACCAAGTGTCACAAAGGGGTACCTCTATGCCGCCTGTACAGAGGTCTAAGGAGAAAGTTCGCATTGGATTTCTCGCTTTTGATTATTCTCAACTTAGACATCCGTACCGGGACAACATAGACAACAGATAATGGACTCCTCTTTAATGCATAAGCATTCAACAACAGTTAATATTCTCATAAGAGATTGAGGTTTTGTGTCCAAACTGAAACTTCCACCATGATTCATGGCTTTAGTTAGCGGCCCAATGTTCTTCTCTAACAATATGCATACTCAAACCATTTGATCATGAAAATCGCCCTTACTTCAGACAAGACGAACATGCATAGGAACTCACATGATATTCAACAAAGGTAAAAGTTGATGGCGTCCCCAGAAACATGGTTACCGCTCAACAAGCAACTTATTAAGAAATAAGATACATAAGTACATATTCTTCACCACAATAGTTTTTAAGGCTATTTTCCCATGAGCTATGTATTGTAAAGGCAAAGAATAGAATTTTAAAGGTAGCACTCAAGTAATGTACTTTGGAATGGCAGAGAAATACCATGTGGTAGGTAGGTATGGTGGACACAAATGGCATAGTTTTTTGGCTCAAGGATTTGGATGCACGAGAAGAATCCCTCTCAATACAAGGCTAGGCTAGCAAGGTTGTTTGAAGCAAACTCAAGTATAAAATGGTGCAGCAAGACTCACATATGAACATATTGTAAACATTATAAGACTTTGCATCGTCTCCTTGTTGTTCAAACACCTCAACCAGAAAATATCTAGACTTAGAGAGACCAATCATGCAAACCAAATTTTAACAAGCTCTATGTAGTTCTTCATTAATAGGTGCAAGGTACATGATGAAGAGCTTAAACATGATCTATATGAGCACAACAATTGCCAAGTATCAAATTATTCAAAACATTATACCATTTACCACATGCGGTATTTTCCGTTTCCAACCATATATCAATGAACGAAGCGTTTTTCAACTCCGCCATGAACATTAAAGGTAAAGCTAAGAACACTAGTGTTCATATGAACAAGCGGAGCGTGTCTCTCTCCCACACAAGCATGAATTTATTCAAACAAAACAAAAACAAACAGACGCTCCAAGTAAAGTACATAAGATGTGACCGAATAAAAATATAGTTTCACTAGAGGTGACCTGATAAGTTGTCTATGAAGAAAGGGATGCCTTGGGCATCCCCAAGCTTAGACGCTTGAGTCTTCTTGAAATATGCAGGGATGAACCACGGGTGCATCCCCAAGCTTAGACTTTTCACTCTTCTTGATCATAATATATCATCCTCCTCTCTTGACCCTTGAAAACTTCCTCCACACCAAACTCGAAACAAACTCATTAGAGGGTTAGTGCATAATCAAAAATTCACATGTTCAGAGGTGACACAATCATTCTTAACACTTCTGGATATTGTCCAAAGCTACTGGAAGTCAATGGAACAAAGAAATCCATCCAACACAGCAAAAGAGGCAATGCGATATAAAAGGCAGAATCTGTCAAAACAGAACAGTCTGTAAAGACGAATTTTTTAGAGGCACTGGACTTGCTCAGATGAAAATGCTCAAATTGAATGAAAGTTGCGTACATATCTGAGGATCACGCACGTAAATTAGCAGATTTTTCTGAGTTACCTACAGAGAACCCTGCCCAAATTCGTGACAGACAGAAATCTGTTTCTGCGCAGTAATCCAAATCTAGTATCAACCTTGCTATCAAAGACTTTACTTGGCACAATAATGCAATAAAATAAGATAAGGAGAGGTTGCTACAGTAGTAACAACTTCCAAGACACAACAAAACAGTAGCAAAATAAAACATGGGTTATCTACCAAGAAGTGCTTTCTTTATAACCATTAAGATGGGCTCAGCAATTTTAATGATGCACTCGCAAGAAATAAGAGTTGAAGCAAAAGAGAGCATCAAAAGCAAATAAGAAACAATTTTAAGTATAACCCACTTCCTGTGAAAAGGAATCTTGTACACAAATAAATTCATGAAGAACAAAAAGTGACAAGCATAAGAAGGCAATACGAGCGCTACTTCAAAATTCTCAACATAAAGAGGGGAAACTTAATATTATTAAGATGCATATAACCATTTTTCCCTCTCTCATAATAACGTTCAGTAGCATCATTGATGAAATCCACAATATATCCATCACTTAAAACATTCTTATCATGGTTCATGTGTATAAAAGTATCATTATTTTTGGCATAAGAAAAACTCTTCTCATTAATAGTAATTGGAGCAGGATCATTATCAAGAATTTGAACATGGTAAACAAATTGCATACTAAGGGAATTATTTTTGGCAATCCAATCATAACTATGGAAAGTTTCATAAGGATAGTTATAACCTATATCATAGCATTCTTTATAATAATTATCAAAGATTGGAGGCACAGTGTCATCATAAGAAATAGAATAGTTATCTTTCACAGTATGTTCATCTGTGACCATACCATCATTGTTACTAGAAGGAGATGTATCAAACATATAATGATCAGTAGCAAAAGGATTTTCAAACACCTCATCCCCAAGCTTAGAGCTTTCTATATCATAATGGGAGGAAGCATGGATAGTACTGATACTATGGCAATTATTAACATTATCATTTTCAGAATTAGTTTCCCAGAGATTTGTAATATCAAAAGTAGTGTGCTCTTTCAAATCATGATCACTAATGTAGGTAAAGGGCATAGGAAGATCATTGTATTCAGATTCATTATCATAATAATCATCAGGAGCAACATACTTACGGTTACCTATCGTTATCTCATACACGTGGGGATATGCTGTTACCTCTTTCTTTTTATTCCCCTTCTTCTTCTTCTTCTTCTTCTTCTTCTTCTTCTCATTCTCCTCGTTCCTTTCTTTAGGTGGGAGAGGCTTGATGAGAGGCTTCTCCTCATAACCTGTTTTATTTCCAGAAACAATAGAAGAAACTTGGGAGGATTCCTCCTTTTCATTAATAAGTTCAAAGCACACAGCGGTCCTATCATATTTTTGGCAAAGTGTCATCTTCTAAAATATTTTGTATGTAAGTATTTGTATGGCAATTATCAATGCAATAAGAAAAACACCCATGCAGGACATCATCAATATCAAGATCACTCATATGTAACAAAGAGATTTTTCTTGATAACTCTTCACAGCACAAAAATAAAGTAAGTTCATCATGCTGATTAGGAGTAATTTCATCATCACAATACAAATTTGCAGCACTCATGGGGTTCGAATTATCATTGGAGGAGCATTGAAAATTAAAATGACCCGCTCTATGGCAAAGTTCACAAATAAAAGGATAGAGGGCACAAACTTTTTTACCAAGATCATCTAGAGCCCTAGACCACTTTCTAGTTTTTTCATTCATATGGTGGATACAATATTCATCTTCGATTTGATTAATTCCACAGGGTCTATGCATTCCACAAAAATTAACATGCTTATAAGAAATAGCATTCTCAGAAGTTTGAGCATGTTTATTGCAATCATTAACAACAATTTCATTTTCCATGCAAGTGTCTTTGAAAGGTTCATGATACTTATCAAAATTCTTCCTAGGCAATTCAAAATGAGAGGCAAAAGCTTTATAAAGATTTGCAACAACTTGAGAGTCAAGACCATAAGTAGCACTCATATTTCGAATTGTATCAGTATCCATAAAAGTTTCAATGCATTCATAATCATAATTTATACCTGACTCTTTACCTTTGTCATTCTCCCAATCTTCCGCGTTCTCCTGAATCCGATTAAGAAGGTCCCATTTAAACTCTTCTTTATTGCGCGTGAATGATCCAGAACAAGCAGTATCCAGCAAGGTTTTATCTTGAAAAGAAAGTCTTGCATAGAAATTATCAATGATGATATTACCAGGAAGCTCATGATTGGGGCATTTGAGCATTAAAGACTTCAATCTCTCCCATGCTTGAGCAATACTCTCTCCATCATGAGGCCAGAAATTATATATGCGGTTTCGGTCTTCGTGAATTTCACTTGGAGGATAGAATTTAGAGTAAAATAGAGGCACAATATCCTTCCAATCAAGAGAATGCCCATCCTTCAGCAGTTTGTACCAATGCGCCGCTTTACCAGACAACGACATAGAGAATAATTTCTTCTTCACTTCATCCATAGAGATACCTGCACACTTGAATAACCCGCATAATTCATGCAAAAACAGTAAATGATCTCCAGGATGGACAGTTCCATCCCCTTCATAGCGGTTATCCATAACACGTTCAATAATTTTCATAGGTATTTTATATGGAATACTTTCAGTAGGTGGATTTAAAATATCACAAGCATCATTAGAGTTATCGCATATGAGAGATAAAGTATTATCAGAGAAAATTTTCTCCCCTAAAGATGGAAAGCTAAAAAGATCATGAAAACTAGCTTCCCCAAGCTTAGACTTCTCCATAGCATTAGTAGTAACTGCGTTCATACTAATAATATTGCTACTAGCATGCAAATAAGGTTCCATAGGTTTTTTAATTTTCACATCAAACAATTCTAACTCAGGAAAAAGATTAAAAAGCTCACCAAAAATTTTGTTGTTTTTCATTATGCCTAACTAGTGAAAATAAAACAAGAAACAAAAAGATGAAATTGCAGGATCTAAAGAAAATAGCTTCGAGCACTCACACACCGGCAACAGTGCTAGAAAATAGCTTAGTAGTCGGAGGATGTGAATACCTTTTACCTTACCTCCCCGGCAACGGCGCCAGAAAAGTGCTTGATGTCTACGTGTGCTTCTATTCTTGTAGACAGTGTTGGGCCTCCAAGAGCAGAGGTTTGTAGAACAGCAGCAAGTTTCCCTTAAGTGGATCACCCAAGGTTTATCGAACTCAGGGAGGAAGAGGTCAAAGATATCCCTCTCAAGCAACCCTGCAATCACGATACAAGAAGTCTCTTGTGTCCCCAACACACCTAATACACTTGTCAGATGTATAGGTGCACTAGTTCGGAGAAGAGATAGTGAAATACAAGTAATATGGATAAATATGAGTGATAATAGCAATCTGAATAAAATATGGCAGCGAGTAAACATGCAACAGAACAGTAAATAAACGGAGTTTCAGTATTGGAAACAAGGCCTAGGGATCATACTTTCACTAGTGGACACTCTCAACATTGCAATCATAATGGAATATAAATAAGCACTTCACTATGCTATTCTGAATTACTCTTTGGCAAGATAACGAACTCTAATTCATCATGTAGGCAAACCTTAAAGATGTATTCCCAAGTACTAATGAACACTCCACGCTGTCACTTTGAGCATTCATAGGAGGTACTAACACACCACAATTTCATAGAGACATCCAACTCAAATCATAACTCAGTGAATAAGTATTCTGTGAAATATAGCCTAAGAGACCCACACGGTGCACACACTGTCACCTTTACACACGTGGGACAAGGAGTCTCCGGAGATCACATAAGTAAAATCCACTTGAATAGCATAACGATATCTAGATTACAAAGCTCATCATATGGATCTCAATCATGCAAAGCAACTCATGAGATCATTGTATTGAAGTACATAGGAGAGAGATTAACCACATAGCTACCGGTACAGCCCTTAGCCTCGATGGAGAACTACTCCCTCCTCATGGGAGACAGCAGCGGTGATGAAGATGGCGGTGGTGTCGATGGAGATGCCTTCCGGGGGCACTTCCCCGTCCCGGCAGGGTGCCAGAACAGAGACTTCTGTCCCCCGAATTGGAGTTTCGCGATGGCGGCGGCGTCCCTGGAGTCTTTCTGGAGTTTCGTCAATCGGTATCGATGTTTTAGGTCAGGACGGCTTAAATAGGCGAAGAGTCGGAGTCGGAGGGGCCACGGGGCCTCCTCACACTAGGGTGGCGTGCCCCCCCCCCGGGCCGCGCCGCCCACACGTGTGGGGCCCCCAGGGCTCCCCTCTGGTCCCCCTTTGACTTTCTGGAAGGTTCCGGGAAAAATAAGATGTTGGGTCTTCGTTTCGTCGAATTCCGAGAATATTGCCCGAACAGCCTTTCTGGAACCAAAAACAACAGAAAACAGGAACTAGCCCTTCGGCATCTCGTCAATAGGTTAGTTCCGGAAAACGCATCAAAACGATATAAAGTGTGAACAAAACATGTAGGTATTGTCATAAAACAAGCATGGAACATAAGAAATTATAGATACGTTTGGGACGTATCAGCGGCAGAGGAGGTTGATGAGAAGTTTGTTCCCAGTCCGAACGAGGCAACATAGATGTAGAGGAATCTTGGACCCTGGGAGGCGATACGGCGACCCTATCTGTCAGCCCAACTGAAACAGTAGCAGAATCTGTGCCGGTACTAACTGTTTTTCCCTTTTTTAGAATCCAGACTTTTATCAGAATTGGCCCGGCCATTTAAGCAGCTCCTTTTAGTGTGACCATAATTAAAGCAAGCAGAATGTCGAATCTCATTAACACACTTCTTGGTTTTATGAGCAAGACTTAGGCACCTCTGGTAGTTCTAAACTTGAAAAACCATATCATCTACCATGCTTGCAAAGTCATGATCACTTGGATCATTAGAAGCTTCCCCAAGATCTGCAGAAATATTATTCGAGTGCTTCAAGGAACAAAGATTTAAATCCTTCATATTATCAGATAAGGGATCAATATCCTGTAGATTCCTCTCTGTAGCAGGCAACTTATCTTTATTCAGAGTGGTCGAGTTGTTAGCACTATAACCTTTACAAGCATCATAGCAAATAGTGTCAACAAACATTAATTTATTGCCCTTTAACTTATGCTTACTAGCAATAGAAGTAAGTTGCACATTTCTCATAGCATCCAAACCAAGTTTGACTCTCCTTTTAGATGGACTAATTAAAGTCCAATCATTTGCTTGTTCTCTCTGCCATTGGAAAAATTCTCTTTTCCAGTTAGGTCCACCAGAACTCCAGAGATGAAAAAAGCACTTGAATTTAGGACAGGAAAATCTTCTGAGTTTAATTATATGGAAACCCACATCCTTGCTAGAAACACATAAAGAGAAGACTCTGTCTCGGAGTAAAGAAACTTTGAAATCACCACAGAGACCCCCCAAGACTGCTTCCAAAGCCAGTGCCACCAGTTCTTCATCAAGATCAAAAGTGGCCCTTCCGAAGGAGACCAACATCAAGAAATGCACTGATCGAGGTGAAGAATAAACTTGCCTTCCAAATTTAGCCTTGACATCTTTGCAAAATTCCTTCCATGTGAGAAGTCAAGACCCAAATTAATCGAGGCATGTACTAAAGAATCAGTACCATCATGCCCAACGCTCCCTTGAGACGTACTACTGTCTGCATGATCCATGCATGTCTTCCTCTTCTCACCAGCAGCTTGAACCGTCTTCCCCTTCTCCACAAGAGGAGGGGGGTTGGGACTAGCATCAACTACCGGAGAGTCAGTGGTTGAAATATGAGGCAGCAAAGATAATCCCAGTCTTATCACATGATTAGGAAATGACAACTTAGCTCCAAGACTGAGAGAATCAGTGGTTCTCAATCCTCTTCTACCAATATTGGCGCCCTTGGCATTCTTAAGGAGTAATCAATTATCTTTAACCGATAACATCAACGATGCATTATAAGCCTTCATACGACCCCTCACCAGATCTACGTGAGTAGAATAAGTTACCTTTCAACATTTGTCATTGGACTGCGGATCTGACACCATCATATTCAATAGATGTTGATCAGATGGAAGAAGTTCCTCACAGGGGATAGCACGCATCGAATGACCTTAGCATCAAATGCCTAGAATTCAATCTCAGATCCAACATGAACCTTGTCCCCATTTTGCAGGTACTTACCCACAATGGGAGAGCCCTTACTATTCATCAACACCAGCCAATCCGTAGTGATCCAGAGATGTAACTCCCCTACCATTGGGTTGTGAACTTCCTTGCTGAGATCTTGAACTTCTGAATACGACTCACTCCATTTCCAATCCAGGGGCGACATGAGGGGGAGGACAGAGACCTATTACCTTACGCAGGATCGCAATCTGATCCAGATGACAGGCGAGGCGAGCCCAAATCACCTGATAAATGGGAGATCACCGCCGAGCAGTGAGCTAGGGTTTAGTGGTGGGCGGGTCGTGGGAGCCGCCATTTTATTACCACCAGTGTGGAGTTGGATATTTTCACTACCAGCTATTTTGCAGAATGTATTTGAAGCATTTTTTAGATTAAAACTGCAAAGTCAATTATTATGCGGTTTTGGTGATCGGTAGCTGGAATGGACCTGGGCAATCAGGAGGCTACTTTTGGAACGCTTGCCACTGAGTCTATAGGCGCGTCAATAGTTTTGTTAGCTTCCGACACCACCTTTATCCCTCAATTCCTCCGCTTACTCTCGTTCTCTAGATCTAGGGTGTCGGCCCGTCTCCCTCTCCTCTCTAGTGGTGGTCGACATCGAGATGGGTGGGGTCCCAACCATGTATAGCTGTAGTCCAGGTCTAGGTTTAGTTGTAGTTTGTTTCCCTTGTGGAGTTTGGCATTATGCTCTTCCATGGAGCTCCCCATGGCTACTTGCGAGCTGCGTCCTAGGGCGGCCAACGTTCACCTCTCTCAGTCCTTCATAGTGGAGGCCGACGAAGGTGGCTAGATCCAGCGATAGCTCCTTCAATAAGCTTGGTGGCTCTCTAGACCGAGTGCACACATCTGTCGTTCCTTTTTCTTCAAGGCATTGAGGTGATGAGAAAGAAGAGGAGATTTGGTCTTTTTTCTAGAGAATAAGATTCATATATGGAAAAGTGGTTTTAGGGTTTCTGAAAAAGTTAGGAATTTATGGTCTTGCATCCGAAGTTCTAGAAAGTTCCACCAGGGTCCACTAGTGGGGCCCACCTATCCCAGAGGCCCACATGGGAGCAAGGGGTGGTGCACTATCCCACATGGGCCATGTGCAGAAGCCCTCCTTGTCCCATGCAGCAAGACAAATGGAAACCCTAGGGGGCACCCAAACTTGGGGGATAGGTATCACCCTAGGGGTTGCTGGCCACCAATGCTTGGAGCGGCCCAAGATGGCCGCACCCCCAGCTCCTATATAAAGGAGGAGGCGCTGGGGCAGTGCCACTTAAATCTAGCCTACCACTCCCTGCTTCCCCTGTCTATTCCTCATCTGCTCCTATGCATAGGCAAAGCCCAGCTCGCGGAGCTCTCCACCAAATTCACCACCGCCGTCGCGCTGTTTGTTGTTACATTCATTCGTACATTCATACACCTTTCATATAATTTTCATGATCATGCCTTATATTTATATATGTGAGTAGTCTCTTAGGTCTTGGGGAGATGGAGGAACTGTAGCTCTTCTATGAACTGAAATAAAGATTTATGTTGGTTTGTTGCAATATGTGAAAGTGATGGCTGTCTTCGATGATGTTTTATGTCGTGCACCATGCAATATTTTCCATTAGGGACTTAAAAGGCAATCATCATTAAGCATGGTTGGAGGTACGTGGGCGTACATGTGACAGCAATCTGCCGCCTCTTTCAATCATGTCTTATTGAGGAGTAAGAGGTACACGTAAGGCTGGATGTACGGGCCAAGTTTTTGGCTCGGCCCGAGCTTTTATCGGCTCGTCACGAGTTGAGCTCGACCCGCGTAAGACACAGCCCAAGTCGAGCCCGTTTTTCTGGACCGCAGCAGGCTGAAAGCTCGTCTGGCTCGGCCTGAGCCAACCCGTTAGCTCGTGGTTATTTTTTTGCGAACTAACCGACAGAATGTGGTCTGCTTGATTTCTGGAATTCTGGCCCAAGAATGTGGATGGATGAACAATCAGGTTACGCACGGACCTGGTAGTTTGTCTGGTTTGTGCTCGATGATGCGTGCAATTAACACACGTCCGTTGGGAACACCAAGAGGAAGGTGTGATGCGTACAGTAGCAAGTTTTCCCTCAGAAAGAAACCAAGGTTTATCGAACCAGGAGGATCCAAGAAGCACGTTGAAGGTTGATGGCGGCGAAGTGTAGTGCAGCGCAACACCAGGGATTCCGGCGCCAACGTGGAACCTGCACAACACAATCAAAGTACTTTGCCCCAACGTAACAGTGAGGTTGTCAATCTCACCGGCTTGCTGAAAACAAAGGATTAAACGTATTGTGTGGAAGATGATGTTTGTTTGCGAAGAACAGTAAAGAACAATTGCAGTAGATTGTATTTCAGATGTAAAGAATGGACCGGGGTCCACAGTTCACTAGCGGTGTCTCTCCCATAAGATAAATAGCATGTTGGGTGAACAAATTACAGTTGGGCAATTGACAAATAAAGAAGGCATAACAATGCACATACATATATCATGATGAGTACTATGAGATTTAATCAGGGCATTACGACAAAGTACATAGACCGCTATCCAGCATGCATCTATGCCTAAAAAGTCCACTTTCATGTTATCATCCGAACCCCTTCCGGTATTAAGTTGTAAACAACAGAGAATTGCATTAAGTATGGTGCATAATGTAATCAACACAAATATCCTTAGACAAAGCATCGATGTTTTATCCCTAGTGGCAACAGCACATCCACAACCTTAGAACTTTCTGTCACTATCCCAGATTTAATGGAGGCATGAACCCACTATCGAGCATAATACTCCCTCTTGGAGTCACAAGTATCAACTTGGCCAGAGCCTCTACTAGCAACGGAGAGCATGCAAGAACATAAATAACATATATGATAGATTGATAATCAACTTGACATAGTATTCAATATTCATCGGATCCCAACAAACACAACATGTAGCATTACAAATAGATGATCTTGATCATGATAGGCAGCTCACAAGATCTAACATGATAGCACAATGAGGAGAAGACAAACATCTAGCTACTGCTATGGACCCATAGTCCAGGGGTGAACTACTCACACATCGATCCGGAGGCGATCATGGCGATGAAGAGCCCTCCGGGAGATGATTCCCCTCTCCGGCAGGGTGCCGGAGGCGATCTACTGAATCCCCTGAGATGGGATTGGCGGCGGCGGCGTCTCTGGAAGGTTTTCCGTATCGTGGCTCTCGGTACTGGGGGTTTCGCGACGAAGGCTTTAAGTAGGCGAAGAGGTAGGTCAGGGGGCGTCACGAGGGGCCCACACGCTAGGGCCGCGCGGCCCAAGCCCTGGCTGCGCCGCCCTGTTGTGTGGCCGCCTCGTTGCCCCACTTCGTTTCTCCCTCGGTCTTCTCGAAGCTTCGTGGAAAAATAAGCCCCTGGGCGTTGATTTCGTCCAATTCCGAGAATATTTCCTTACTAGGATTTCTGAAACCAAAAACAGCAGAAAACAGCAACTGGCTCTTCGGCATCTCGTCAATAGGTTAGTGCCGGAAAATGCATAATAATGACATATAATGTGTATAAAACATGTGAGTATCATCATAAAAGTAGCATGGAACATAAGAAATTATAGATACGTTTGAGACGTATCAAGCATCCCCAAGCTTAGTTCCTACTCGCCCTCGAGTAGGTAAACGATAACAAGGATAATTTCTGAAGTGACATGCTATCATAATCTTGATCAATACTATTGTAAGCATATGAGATGAATGCAGCGATTCGAAGCAATGATGAAGATAATGAGTAAACAACTGAATCATATAGCAAATACTTTTCATGAATAGTACTTTCAAGACAAGCATCAATAAGACTTGCATAACAGTTACTCATAAAGCAATAAATTCAAAGTAAAGGTATTGAAGCAACACAAAGGAAGATATAAGTTTCAGCGGTTGCTTTCAACTTCAACATGTTTATCTCATGGATAATTATCAACACAAAGTAATATAACAAGTGCAATGGGTAAACATGTAAGAATCAATGCACACAGTTTACACAAGTGTTTGCTTCTAAGATAGAAAGAAGTAGGTAAACTGACTCAATAATAAAGTAAAAGAAAGGCCCTTCGCAGAGGGAAGCATGGATTACTATATTTGTGCTAGAGCTTTTCATTTTGAAAACAAGAAACAATTTTGTCAACGGTAGTAATAAATCATATGTGTTATGTATAAGATATCCAATAAGTTGCAAGCCTCATGCATAGTATACTAATAGTGCTCGCACCTTGTCCTAATTAGCTTGGATTAACACGGATTATCATTGCATAACATATGTTTCAACCAAGTGTCATAAAGGGGTACCTCTATGCCGCCTGTACAAGGGTCTAAGGAGAAGGTTCGCATTGGATTTCTCGCTTTTGATCATTCTCAACTTAGACACCCATACCGGGACAACATAGACAACAAATAATGGACTCCTCTTTTAATGCTTAAGCATTCAACAACAGGTAATATTCTCATAAGAGATTGAGGTTTTGTGTCCAAACTGAAACTTCCACCATGATTCATGGCTTTAGTTAGCGGCCCAATGTTCTTCTCTAACAATATGCATACTCAAACCATTTGATCATGAAAATCTCCCTTACTTCAGACAAGACAAACATGCATAGCAACTCACATGATATTCAACAAAGGTAAAAGTTGATGGCGTCCCCAGAAACATGGTTACCGCTCAACAAGCAACTTATTAAGAAATAAGATACATAAGTACATATTCTTCACCACAATAGTTTTTAAGGCTATTTTCCCATGAGCTATGTATTGTAAAGGGAAAGAATGGAATTTTAAAGGTAGCACTCAAGTAATGTACTTTGGAATGATAGAGAAATACCATGTGGTAGGTAGGTATGGTGGACACAAATGGCATGGTTTTTGGCCCAAGGATTTGGATGCACGAGAAGAATCCCTCTCAATACAAGGCTAGGCTAGCAAGGTTGTTTGAAGCAAACTCAAGTATAAAATGGTGCAGCAAGACTCACATATGAACATATTGTAAGCATTATAAGACTTTACATCGTCTCCTTGTTGTTCAAACACCTTAACCAGAAATTATCTAGACTTAGAGAGACCAATCATGCAAACCAAATTTTAACAAGCTCTATGTAGTTCTTCATTAATAGGTGCAAGGTACATGATGCAAGAGCTTAAACATGATCTATATGAGCACAACAATTGCCAAGTATCAAATTATTCAAGACATTATACCAATTACCACATGAAGCATTTTCCGTTTCCAACAATATATCAATGAACGAAGTAGTTCAACCTTCGCAATGAACATTAAGAATAAAGTTAAGAACACATGTGTTCATATGCAACAGCGGAGCGTGTCTCTCTCCCACATAAAGAATGCTAGATCCGATTTTATTCAAACAAAACAAAAATAAAAATAAACAGACGCTCCAAGCAAAGCACATAAGATGTGACTGAATAAAAATATAGTTTCACTAGAGATGACCTGATAAGTTGTCGATGAAGAAGGGGATGCCTTGGGCATCCCCAAGCTTAGATGCTTGAGTCTTCTTAAAATATGCAGGGATGAACCACGGGGGCATCCCCAAGCTTAGACTTTTCACTCTTCTTGATCATATTGTATCATCCTCCTCTCTTGACCCTTGAAAACTTCCTCCACACCAAACTCGAAACAAACTCATTAGAGGGTTAGTGCATAATTGAAAATTCATACATTCAGAGGTGACATAATCATTCTTAACACTTCTGGACATTGCACAAAGCTACTGAAAGTTAATGGAACAAAGAAATCCATCAAACATAGCAAAATAGGCAATGCGAAATAAAAGGCAGAATCTGTCAAAACAGAACAGTCCGTAAAGATGAATTTTCCAGGGGCACTTAACTTGCTCCGATGAAAATTCTCAAATTTAATGAAAGTTGCGTACATATCTGAGGATCACGCACGTAAATTGGCAGATTTTTCTGAGTTACCTACAGAGAACCATACCCAAATTTGTGATAGCAAGAAATCTATTTCTGCGCAGTAATCCAAATCTAGTATTGACTTTACTATCAAAGACTTTACTTGGCACAACAATGCAATAAAATAAAGATAAGGAGAGGTTGCTACAGTAGTAACAACTTCCAAGACTCAACAAAACAGTAGCAAAATAAAAACATGGGTTATCTCCCAAGAAGTGCTTTCTTTATAGCCATTAAGATGGGCTCAGTAATTTTAATGATGCTCGCGCAAGAAATAAGAGTTGAAGCAAAAGAGAGCATCAAAAGCAAATAAGAAACACTTTTAAGTCTAACCCACTTCCTATGAAAAGGAATCTTGTAAATAAACAAGTCATGTAAGCATAATGCAATAAGCGTAGGAAGGCAACACAAGCGCAACTTCAAGATTCTCAACATAAAGAGGGGAAACCTAATATTATTAAGATGCATATAACCATGTTTCCCTCTCTCATAATTACTTTCAGTAGCATCATGAACAAACTCAACAATATAGCTATCACATGAAACATTCCTATCATGAGCTACATGCATAAAATTATTACTCTCCACATAAGCATAGTCATTACTATTAATTGTAGTGGGAGCAAATTCAATAAGATAGCTATCATTATTCTCATCACCATAATCATCATATATAGGAGGCATATTGTAATCATAATTAATTTTCTCCTCAATGCTTGGGGGACTAAAAATATCATGCTCCTCAAAACCAGCTTCCCCAAGCTTAGAATTTTCCATAGCATTAGCAACAATGGTGTTCAAAGCATTCATACTAATAACATTGCCATTAGCGTGCATATAAAGTTCCATAGGTTTTTTAATTTTATCTTCAAACACCTCATGTCCTAACTCAAGATAAAGTTCATAAAGATCTCTAATTTTTTTTGTTGTTTTCCATTAAGCCTAACTAGTGAAGTCACACAACTTAGTGTTCTCAGGAGTATTCATTTTAACAGTAGTAAATAAAGCAAACTAAATAAAGTAAATGCAAGTAACTAATTTTTTTGTGTTTTTAATATAGAGAACGCAAACAAGATAGTAAATAAAGTAAAGCTAGCAACTAATTTTTTTGTGTTTTGTTTTAGTGCAGCAAACAAAGTAGTAAATAAAATAAAGCAAGTCAAAAACAAAGTAAAGAGATTGGATGTGGGAGACTCCCCTTGCAGCGTGTCTTGATCTCCCCGGAAACGGCGCCAGAAAAAGTGCTTGATGCGTGCAATTAACACACGTCTGTTGGGAACCCCAAGAGGAAGGTGTGATGCGTACAGTAGCAAGTTTTCCCTCAGAAAGAAACCAAGGTTTATTGAACCAGGAGGAGCCAAGAAGCACGTTGAAGGTTGATGGCGGCGAAGTGTAGTGCGGCGCAACACCAGGGATTCCGGCGCCAACGTGGAACCTGCACAACACAATCAAAGTACTTTGCCCCAACGTAACAGTGAGGTTGTCAATCTCACCGGCTTGCTCAAAACAAAGGATTAAACGTATTGTGTGGAAGATGATGTTTGTTTGCGAAGAACAGTAAAGAACAATTGCAGTAGATTGTATTTCAGATGTAAAGAATGGACCGGGGTCCACAGTTCACTAGCGGTGTCTCTCCCATAAGACAAATAGCATGTTGGGTGAACAAATTACAGTTGGGCAATTGACAAATAAAGAAGGCATAACAATGCACATACATATATCATGATGAGTACTATGAGATTTAATCAGGGCATTACGACAAAGTACATAGACCGCTATCCAGCATGCATCTATGCCTAAAAAGTCCACTTTCAGGTTATCATCCGAACCCCTTCCGGTATTAAGTTGTAAACAACAGACAATTGCATTAAGTATGGTGCGTAATGTAATCAACACAAATATCCTTAGACAAAGCATTGATGTTTTATCCCTAGTGGCAACAGCACATCCACAACCTTAGAACTTTCTGTCACTGTCCCAGATTTAATGGAGGCATGAACCCACTATCGAGCATAAATACTCCCTCTTGGAATCACAAGTATCAACTTGGCCAGAGCCTCTACTAGAAACGGAGAGCATGCAAGAACATAAATAACATATATGATAGATTGATAATCAACTTGACATAGTATTCAATATTCATCGATCCCAACAAACACAACATGTAGCATTACAAATAGATGATCTTGATCATGATAGGCAGCTCACAAGATCTAACATGATAGCACAATGAGGAGAAGACGACCATCTAGCTACTGCGATGGACCCATAGTCCAGGGGTGAACTACTCACACATCGATCCGGAGGCGATCATGGCGATGAAGAGCCCTCCGGGAGATGATTCCCCTCTCCGGCAGGGTGCCGGAGGCGATCTACTGAATCCCCCGAGATGGGATTGGCGGCGGCGGCGTCTCTGGAAGGTTTTCCGTATCGTGGCTCTCGGTACTGGGGGTTTCTCGACGAAGGCTTTAAGTAGGCGAAGAGGTAGGTCAGGGGGCGTCACGAGGGGCCCACACGCTAGGGCTGCGCGGCCCAAGCCCTGGCCGCGCCGCCCTGTTGTGTGGCCGCCTCGTCGCCCCACTTCGTTTCTCCCTCGGTCTTCTGGAAGCTTCATGGAAAAATAAGCCCCTGGGCGTTAATTTCGTCCAATTCCGAGAATATTTCCTTACTAGGATTTCTGAAACCAAAAATAGCAGAAAACAGCAACTGGCTCTTCGGCATCTCGTCAATAGGTTAGTGCCGGAAAATGCATAATAATGACATATAATGTGTATAAAACATGTGAGTATCATCATAAAAGTAGCATGGAACATAAGAAATTATAGATACGTTTGAGACGTATCACTCGACTCTGTCCACACCCGCACATCACAGGCGCCGCGCCGCTGCCCATGATGGCCGTCAGTGGTCTTGCTCGAGGTCACTGCCTCCTAGTCCTAGCCCGCTCCTGGCCTCTTCCCGACCCATGCGCGTGAGCATGGCCTTGCCGCGGACACCACATGATGTCGCCACCAAGACATGCACCGTCGTCGCTCATAGAGACGTGCCCCAGCACCCAGGCCGCTGGTCACCGCAGCACCCTCCTCGCGCCTGCTCCGCCGGTCACCGCAGTGCCCCTTCTCGCGCCTTCTCTGCCGGTCACCACCGCCAAGACATGCTACATCGCTGCTCAGGCTCTGGCGCGTTGCTCGCCCATCCATCTCCGGCACTGCTCGCTCCTCTCGGCTGTTGAAGAAGTTGGACCCACATGGTAGTGATACATGCATGGTCGGCTCGTGAGCTGCACCGAGCTTCACACAAGCTTGGGCCGAGCCTGTTTTCGGGCTCGTGAGACAAACGAGCCAACCCGAGCCGAGCCATTTTTCAGTGACCTAAATTGCGGCTCGCACCGAGCCCAACCCGAGCTGGCTCGTGTGCACCCTTAGGTACAATGGCATATGACCATAGCTATGGGGAGACCCTTAATTACTAGACCTAGCACGGAATGCAATTGGGAAGGTAGTGGTTATGAGGGGTGTGAAATAGTGCTTCTAGGAGCACCTTTATTCAGGTCTCTCCTCACTTCGCCAACATATTACAACTTACACATTAAGTCCTAGTCAAAATAGTACCATGCTAGTGGTGATTCTGTGTTTGCTTATAGTACCTTTTACTCCTTCGTGGTTCATATGAATATCATTAGCTTGTTCCAACTTCACCTATAGTCGCTGTTCAAAAAATAAGCCGAATCAATGATTATTAGGCCGATTAATCGCTACTAGGGGTCTGACCGTGTGGATTACCTCTAATCGATTGTATTAATCCTTTAACCTGATTAATTGTTTTGACTGACCGATTACTAGGAATGTTCCCGATTAATACGTCCACACTGGTCAAAAAAAGTTGCAAATTTTCAACATAGATCGCCCGTCCAGCCGCTACCCCGTTCAAATCAAGTAGGTTTCCGAATCTTCCACTTGATTATCACCTCCAGGAGCTGTTGTCGTCAGAAACCCACCGGCGGGCAGCGACGGGCAACACCGTAGAGCCGGGAACAACCTAGAGCTGCGGCTGGCTGAGGTCCCTCCGAGCGACGGCCCGCAAAGCCTTCTGGTCACACGTCCGATGCTGATGCAAGGGCGTGCCACCTGACCTATACCTGGTCAGGAAGGTGATGGAGATGCCTCGCTTAGTTTCCTGCATGGCATACACGTAAACATTAAATACGAGCCTCGATCGGCTCTCAGGTTATCCTGTGAATCGGCTCAAGGAGCCGATCCACCCATGATTCGTACGGGGTGCACGAATATATGGTGGTCCAGCTTGATCAAGATAAAGCTAATTAGATCTACGACGATTTAGGGTTTTCACCGCATAATCGGATCATCCTACTCCAGGTTGGGCCTCGCGGCCATGCACGGTGATCGTAAGCCGATCCTAAACAAGGCCTAAAAACCAACACAAAGTTGATCCCCGGAACATCCTGTTTAGAACTAGCGAACGACACCCTACGTGCCGCTGGATCCTCCCCCCCTTTGTAAGGCCTAACTATTGCAGATATTAAACTAATCCTTGTAGAACAAGGAGCAATCGTAACGGATCAGATCTACTAAATAACGATCAAGCGGGGTGCCGCCCCCACACCTAAGATAGGTGTGAGGGCGGCTAGACATGCAAGGGTTGCACTACGATAGCATGTTACACGAAGAACTATGCTAACTCTAACATATCTATGATAACTACGTTGCTCGCCATCAACAAGGCTTCAGTACGAGCAACGCATGAACAACGTGGAGCTTGTGCTGCCTAGATCGCAAGATGCGATCTAGGCAGCATGTCGCTTACCGATAGAAACCCTCGAGACGAAGGAGTTGGCGATGCGCCGAGATTGATTTGTTTGGTTGAACGTTTGTTGTTGTTTTATTCCATAAACCCTAGATACATATTTATAGTCCAGGGGACTTTCTAACGTGGGAATAATCCCCACCGTGCACGATACAAACTCTAACTTTTAATCTAAGATACAATCTACCATAATTAAAGATACACGGGCAATCCAGCCCAAACCCCTCGTGCAAGGCCGCTTCAGAGATCTTCTACGTGTAATCTTCCAAGCCCATCTCTCTTACGGCCCACCTCCTGATTTGGCCAAAATCTGGTGATAACACATGCCCCCCTGGTTTTGGCAATGATAATTCCAAAACCACTCTGTTTTTCCTCTGAAGGGTCATGTCGTGGCAGAGCAGAGCCGTTGCAGTATCCGTTATCATTATGCCCTGTCTTCTCAGCTTCTCTGCAAAATTCGATAGCTCTGGCGTCATCTCCTCGGAAACTGTAATGGCATTAAATTTCCACCAGGCTTCCCATTATTTAACTGTGCCGATCGATTAGCCCTCTTCATCACCTTCCTCTGTTCTAGCTATCGGCACCAAAAAACCCCCTCCTCCTGTAGCAATGTCTTCCTCTTCCTCTTCCCTCTCAGGCCTCCCCCTCCAATCCTCGCCGAAGAGGAAGAACGAGGACGACCTTCACTCCGAGGTGAACCCCCTCTCCTCCGACAATGAGAAGAAAAAAGGAGAAGTAGCGAAGGCCAAGGCCTCCCCCTCCGCCAAGCTCCTGCCGAAGAAGCGCTCCCGCATGTGGGCGGACAGCGAAGACGAAGATGACGACGAAGAGGAGAAGAGGAGGAGGAAGATGAATCTTCCTCTTCCGCTGGGTACCCGCCGACGAAACGCTTCCGCTCTTGGGCGGACAGCGAGGATGATGATGATGACGAGGAAGATGAAGCTCCGACCAAAGGCTGGGGCAGCAGCGACGAGGAGCTTCCTGGGAGCAGCGCCGACGACATCGACGGCGGTGATGACGAGGACAGCGACGACTAGTAGAATAGGACTAGTAGTAGCAGTGCACTAGGCACCAGATCCCTCTTTTGAGAGCCATCGGCTCTTTCTTGTAAAGCCGCTCCTTTGAATTAATGAAATTGTTCTTTCAATTCATCCTTCAATTACTCCAATTTCATTCCTTCCGCCTGTTATGCCAAGACCGATAGCAACGTATCGGATTTCTTCTCTTTTGGACGCCCGTGAAGCCGGACTCACATGCCGATTAGCCCGTTGGTCAAGCACTTCCCAATTTCAGACTGCGATTTGACCATAATTTTCCGCAATCCCTTAGCCGATGACTACTCATCGGCTATTTTGAGAATCCAGTCCCTTTCAGGACGGTCCAAAACCTGTAAAAGCCAACGGCCTCTTTTCCCGATTCCTCTCCATAGCTTCAGTAGTCCTCCTCCGCAACACCTTACTACTTCAGAGAAGATCATAATGCAGGGCCAGTCGATGTGACTCCAATCGGCTCCCAAATCAGAGCATCTACCAAGTTAACTGCCCCCCGAGCCTTAATCAAGGCAAGAATACCGGCGAGGATGCACAGGTCTCAAGGCGAGAATACCGGCGAGGATGCACAGGTCTTGGTCTTGTGTAACTGTACTAGAGTCGATGGCTACGCATCGGCTTCGCTTCTTGCGCAAATTTTTTTTTTTTGGCCGATTTTTCTTAATCGGCCCCCAATGTTTCACTGCACGCATGTTTACACACGCTTATCTGCACATGTTCATCTGACTGTATGCCCCCCGAGCCGAATCTGCCAAATGACTGCAGATATCGGCTTCTATGGTTAGCCAGGGCACTGCACTTGCACGTCGGCTCCGTAAGGATTCGTGCTGACTTTCATCTGCCGACGTGGCCGCTGCCCCGTGGATCAATGCTGAACACAAGCAGAACACGTGGTGAAGATAATTTTGGCCGATTGCTGGAATCGGCCTCCATATCCATTGGAGCGTTGACTGAAGGTTCTGTAATGGTTCCTTCATAATTTTTGGGGCCGGTCACAAGGATCAGCCTCACCCCGTTTGCTCATTGGTTTAATCTTGCTACTCGGTCAGGCTGGATAAAACCAGCCCAACCTCTGACTTGATGCGCCTGCTGTCGTCCACCTTGAGTGCATCGTAGAATCGTGGAGCACTAAGCTCCGTCGGAAGGACGAGCACCATGTTTGTACCAGCCGATGTTTCATCATCGGTTTTCCTTTGCTTGGGGCGCCACTCCATTTTCCGTGGACGACCCTCTTCATCCAGGGTTCGCTGAACCTTTGCAGCCAGATCAGGTCGTGCCTTCCTTAAAGTATGCAGGTATAACCTTTCGGCTTCCTCCAGGCCGCGCAATCGCTGAACCCTGCGCTTTTGTGAACGGCTGAGTCCGTCAGGGCACCACCTTGGACGGTGGTACCTGTCTTCTTCTTCTTCTTGCCCCTCGTCTTCGGAATCCTCGAGATCTGCCCAGCGAGGGGACTCAGCGCGTTTGCTCTGTGGCGGGAGAGGCCCTAAGCGCTTGAACACAGACACGTTGGCTGCCTCCTTCTTCTTCTGGTTGCATTCTGGGCAATTGCCGATTGTGGGCAATCGGCTCATTCCTGAATCCCAGCAGTGTCTGAAGAAGGGGCAGTCCCAATGCCTGGCGTTGTCATCTTGCTCCCTTGATTTTTCTATGGCACGGCGCTCGTGCTCCTCCTCCTCATGATCATGCCGACGATATCTTCTGGCTTCTCTAGCCAGACGATCTCCTTCATCATCATAGCTGGACCGTCGGCGTTGGTCATACTGACTTACATACTTCTTGAGGAGGTGATCAGAGAGGGGTCGCTGATATCTTATGTTCTTCACCTCTCCCTCTGTGACGTAGCGCTTGCCATCATGATGGAGCCGATCGCGTGGAGCGGCCTCCTCTGTGTCCTTGCTACGAGAGCAGCTGCCCTTGTCTCCATCTTTGCCAGAGTGGTGCCCAGGTCCTACCATGTTGATGCTGAACGAGGATCCTGGCTGGCAACCTTCAGGGTAAGTGCACTCCACCATGTTAACGGCGGGAAAGGGCTGGGTGTCGACCTTCATGGCGTACTGGTTGAAAATTAGACGCCCTTTTTCTATCGCCGCTTGGATGTGCTGACGCCATACCCTGCAGTCGTTGGTGGCATGGGATAGCGAGTTGTGCCATTTGCAGTATGGCTTTCCGTTCAGCTCTTGCACCGTGGGGAATTTGAGACCTTCAGGAATCGTTAACTGTTTCTCCTTGAGCAGGAGGTCGAAGATTTGCTCAGTCTTGGTCACGTCAAAATCAAATCCCCTGGGTGGGTCTGGTGGCTTTACCCATTTGCAGGACACGGGGGTTCCTCCCCGAGTCCATTCAGCCACTGCTACCTCTTGGTCTCCCGCATGAACTCCGTCTTCCTCTGCATCGACCAGGACTACTGCACGCTTGAACTTATCTTCGTACAGGTCCGGGTGGCGCTGTTCATATGCCGATAGTTTCTGAACCATGTGCGCCAGTGAGGGATAATCTGCTTGGGAGGCCATGTCCTTGAGCTGTGTTGCAAGGCCTGCTACTGCCAACTCGACTGCTTCTTTTTCAGTTATACGAACCGAATAACATCGGTTCCTAAGATTCCTGAAGCGCTGGATGTATTCTGTCACAGTTTCTCCGCGCTTCTGACGTAATTGTGCTAGATCGGCAATGCCAGACTCGGAAGCCTCTGAATGGTACTGCATATGGAACTGCTCTTCCAACTGCTTCCAAGTCCGGATGGAGTCTGGTGGCAAAGAGGTATACCATCCGAAAGCCGATCCCGTGAGGGACTGTGAGAAGAGCCTCACGCGTAGTTGATCCGACACTGAAGCCGGTCCTAGTTGCGCCAAATATCGGCCGACGTGCTCGATGGAGCTGGAACCATCTGATCCACTGAATTTGGAGAAATCAGGGAGCCGATATTTGGGTGGTAGCGGGATCATCTCGTAGTCGTCGGGGTACGGCTTGGAATAGCCGATTTCCCTCCTTTTCGGCACCATGCCGAATTGGTCTCTCAGTATGGTACTGATCTGATCCGCTGTGCTGGCTGCAGGAGTTGAATTCTGAAGATTCGCCGGGGTGGCGTACTTAGCCAGCCATGTTTGCTTTTCCAGCTCTGAGCCAACTACAGGAGCTGAGCTATGGAGGTTCGTCGGGGTGGCGTACTTAGTTAGCCACGTGCGCTTCTCAAGCTCTGTCGCTGACGTCCCTCCTGTTTTCCCAGAAGTCCCCGATGTTGTGGCCTGGTTTGTGAGTGCCCAGTTGCCACAGTCTGGCACATACGTGCACGTGTACCCGTGAGGGATCTCCTTAGGCGCCTCGGGCAAGAACTGGTAGTCACTAGGGTCACCACCGATCTTGTAGACGACGAATGCCGGTGTAGCCGGCACTTCTGGTGCTGCCAACGCATATGGCAGCGGTGGACGGGACTGGAGTGGCAACTCTCCTTGATGCGTCCCGAGAGCCGGTCCTGACGGCGAGTACTGGTGCCTCATGATCACCTGGATCACGCGAAGAGCGACACGCTCCAACGTGTTGACCAGGTTCTCAGAGTGGCGGTGTAGCGAGTGAGCCACCAAGTAGTTGATCTCCTGCCGCAGGGACCTGGTGCGTTCCTCCGACGGGGCAGAGAGGTCTATCCCATCGAGTGCACCTTGCGGTGAGAACCCCTTCCATCTGATGCCATGTGAACGGGTTCTCTGAAAAGAGCCGATGAGGTCGGCTTCGAGGGTGACTTTGATCTCGTCATACCTCTTCTTGAGCTCGTCGGGCAGCTCCTCGTAGGTGACTGGCGTGCCGTCCACCATCTCAGATGTAGATGGCGATGTGGTTGATGTAGAAGCTTGTCCCACCGGGCGTGCCAGAATGTGTTGTCGTCAGAAACCCACCGGCGAGCAGCGACGGGCAACACCGTAGAGCCGGGAACAACCTAGAGCTGCGGCTGGCTGAGGTCCCTCCGAGCGACGGCCCGCAAAGCCTTCTGGTCACACGTCCGATGCTGATGCAAGGTCGTGCCACCTGACCTATACCTGGTCAGGAAGGTGATGGAGATGCCTCGCTTAGTTTCCTGCATGGCATACACGTAAACATTAAATACGAGCCTCGATCGGCTCTCAGGTTATCCTGTGAATCGGCTCAAGGAGCCGATCCACCCATGATTCGTACGGGGTGCACGAATATATGGTGGTCCTGCTTGATCAAGATAAAGCTAATTAGATCTACGACGATTTAGGGTTTTCACCGCATAATCGGATCATCCTACTCCAGGTTGGGCCTCGCGGCCACGCACGGTGATCGTAAGCCGATCCTAAACAAGGCCTAAAAACCAACACGAAGTTGATCCCCGGAACATCCTGTTTAGAACTAGCGAACGACACCCTACGTGCCGCTGGATCCTCCCCCCCTTTGTAAGGCCTAACTATTGCAGATATTAAACTAATCCTTGTAGAACAAGGAGCAATCGTAACGGATCAGATCTACTAAATAACGATCAAGCGGGGTGCCGCCCCCACACCTAAGATAGGTGTGAGGGCAGCTAGACATGCAAGGGTTGCACTACGATAGCATGTTACGCGAAGAACTATGCTAACCCTAACATATCTATGATAACTACGTTGCTCGCCATCAACAAGGCTTCAGTACGAGCAACGCATGAACAACGTGGAGCTTGTGCTGCCTAGATCGCAAGATGCGATCTAGGCAGCATGTCGCTTACCGATAGAAACCCTCGAGACGAAGGAGTTGGCGATGCGCCGAGATTGATTTGTTTGGTTGAACGTTTGTTGTTGTTTTATTCCATAAACCCTAGATACATATTTATAGTCCAGGGGACTTTCTAACGTGGGAATAATCCCCACCGTGCACGATACAAACTCTAACTTTTAATCTAAGATACAATCTACCATAATTAAAGATACACGGGCAATCCAGCCCAAACCCCTCGTGCAAGGCCGCTTCAGAGATCTTCTACGTGTAATCTTCCAAGCCCATCTCTCTTACGGCCCACCTCCCGATTTGGCCAAAATCTGGTGATAACTGGAGCTCGGTTCTGGCCGTCGCTAAACAATTTCTCATCGTTCCCTACTTGAGGTGCAAGAGGGGCATAACCCTGGATAGGTGGTGGGAGAAGAGAAACTTCAGAGGGCAAAGGAGGAGAAACGAAACGAAGGAAGCGGCTGGTGGCTCGTATGTCGCTCATGACCTAGAAGTTTACATCACAAAGGAGAAGCGAACATGTTTTAATGAGATTTTGGGCACTAGAAAAGTAGGGCAGGTATATACAGACCCATAAACTATTTCTTTCTTTGTTATATAGATGTGTTTTGGATGCTAATTTGTGTAGATTGCACCGATTAATAGCCAACCGATTAAATCAGTTAATCGTCTGATTTCCGATTATTCATTACTCCCAAGCCGACCGAGCAGTTAACGATTACCAATTTTTTACCATTGCCTATAGCATTTACTTTATCTAGTTCTAATTGTTATTCTTATTCACAACAACTTCAGATTATTTGGTTGATTGCATTTCCGCAGCAACCTATAGAATAGGATATTTCCAAACCATGGTTTGGGTGTGAACTTGAATGCATTGACAATGCAGTTGTGGGGTTGTGTAGTGTTCATTCTGCAAAACTCACATGCTGCCATTAATTATTGCAATAGTTGTGTGTTGATCAGGAAATCCCATCATCAAACTTGGCACCCTTATCGGGGAGTGAAGCGCTTGGTCATTATCTTCCCACTCACACATAGTTTTATTTCCGTTTGTTTCTATTTGTCTTATATTCATTCGTATTAGAAACAAGAAAAAATTATAAAGCAAAGATCATGGCCCAGCTAAATGGCTTTAAAGAAAGCGCTTTCCGGGTGGCAACCCGGAACTTTGTAGATGTCTTTCTTAGTTTTGCATCTTTGAGTTTAGTTGCATTCATGTTGTATTGACACTTTTATTTCTGCATGATTTTCTATTAGAGTTGGCTCGATAATAACCTTCGAAAGATAGTATTCATTTATTACTCATAGGTGTAGTCCTACTTAGTAAAACTTCTCTAATAAATATACGTGTACATGTGCCCATTTGGTATGTTGAACTAACATGACAGGTCGTTAAGAAAATTTCAAGGAAAACAAGACATTTGAAGTATATAGTGATTTTAACAATCTCTGGTACGGGTAGACCATCTGTACCATGTGGACGTACCTTCATTGGTAGACGAAATGGTGGAGACAACTTCAATATCAACAAGATTACCAATCGTACGGGCATGCCCACCCGTACCACATTACCATACTGACTTCACGAGAAGAAGGCAAACATCAATGCAAAATCAAGAAGTTTCAACGAGCGACACTATGGGTAGCCCTGCCCGTACCACTTGACTGTACTATCGTAAGGGAGAATGAGCTACGGCTACTGGAAGTCCAACGAGAAAAGGCACATGCACCCATGCCAGTACCATTTTTGGAGTTGATTAAACAGAAAGAGAGAAGAAGACAAGGTGCATCATGGCCATACACTCGTGCTAAGCATCTATACCGAAGGACAACACCGAGAAGAAAGTTACACTTATTCATTTTAGCTATCTTAGAAAATATCTAGCCTATGATTCTCTATAGTATTTTTGCATTTTCTCTTTATTTCCTTTTCTTGGTTGGGTGAACGAACTCCGTGCGTACACCGAATCGAGCGCTTTTATTTTGCTTGCTGCGAAGACATGTACGGTGTGGTGTCAGTCGTGCAAGAACCTCCATAATCCACTTGGTTGTTTCATTGATTTGAAGCAAAGGTTCATGTCCATCGAAGAGCCGTTATTTGTGTCTCAACGATAAAAGTTTATAACCCTCGCTTCACTTAAGCTGGGGGAGGTAACCACTTCCCACACTCTCTTTTGATAACTGAATTTTCTCTATTATTATTGTATGTGTAGAGTCTTGTGCAATGTTATCTCTCTCATAAATTTTTAATGCAACAATGTATCCCAATGTTTCAATATGATTGTTAGATAAGTTTTGTTCATACTTATTTCAGGGATACATTTTCTCATGTTAGATCCCATAAGAGGCAATTTAGAACTTTTATTCACCTTGTTTAACTTCTATCTAGCTTGTGATATCATTTGTGATCCTCTTACTCACAACAACGTCAAACTATGTGGTTGATTATAGTAGTTTTGTAGAAACCTATAGAATAGGCTATTTCCTAACCACTGTTTAGGTGTGAACATGGATGTACAAGGCAGACACGGGGTTCTGTAGTGCTCATTCTAAAAAAATATCATGGGATCAATCTTTTAATAAATGTTTGCTGCTGCTAAGTACTGTAACAACCATACGTTGATGTAGGAAATCCTGTCACCAGTGATATCACCAAACTTAAGGATATTGTCTGATCTATCTCAATACCACGAATCCACGTGCTACATTGGAGCTTGGGGTGGATAATTGATCTATCAAAACCGCGGCATGTGGCATTATGGTGAACATTAGGACACATCACCCACGTTATGTTGCATATTTACCTTGAATATTATATTGCTACATGTGAGTTTTATTATATATTTTAAATCCATTTACTAACACACAACTACAGGAGAAACCTCAAGCCTAGGCCTATCTCCATCTATTGATACAGAAAAAAACAGAGGTACGGTAAGACAAGAGTTTAACGAAGACTAGAAGTCTCGCCCGAGTGATCTTACACCAAAAACGATCTTTCCATGGATTCGACAACCTAGGGTCTATGGGAAAAGATTTAGTACTAAAATCTCGAGATCAAAGGTATCAGGCACTCATGCTGCTTGTCCCTAACGGGTTAGGCCTCCGTCCAGGTCTCAATGTTGATATTCGTTCTTGGTAGGTCGCCGGGGTCCCCATAGCTGGCAAGGGGTTACTTTCCACATCCATCATTTCTGCCATGCTTGCTACATTCACGAGTGGAATATGGACGCGACTGATCACTAGAATGGAGGTCCTAGTTGTGGCTACTTCCATGGGTAACATTGGGGCCCGAGTTATCGTAGGGGCAGTCGGTGTAAGAGTATTCGAGGATGCCACAACTAAAGCACTTTCCTCCGTGCAAGACCTTGGCCATCTAATATCTATGTTTGTCGCAACTCTTCCCGTTGTGATCAAAAGTTTAGTGAAGTTCGCACCATCTACTTCCAAATTGCACAATATCAGGAGTGGTGTATCCTTCTTCCCCAATTCCAGGCAATTCCATCTACTGCCAAATTGCACAATACCAAGGGCGGTGTGTCCTTCTTCCCCAACTCTTCCCATTATGATCGAAAGTTTAGTCAAGTTTGCACTATCTAGTGACTTCGCCCTTCCTCTCAATCCAAAAAATTTCCCTCCTCTCCTGCTGCAAGATGGTTCAGCTTGTCCAATTCCTGGTTGCCTTTGTTGTGTCTCTTTGTTTTTCGACAATAGCGGTTCTCGAGTGGCACTTTTTGTCCACCTTAGCCGAAGGGCGCGCTATGTTGCATGGGTTGTTGAGTCTGATTTGGGCGTGCGTATGCGCTCCCACATGTCGTTCCCTAATTGTTCGGCCATCTGTTTTCCCTATTACTCAGACATGCACCTAGGGAGGGTTGTCACAGCGGATTGCCAAGCCCAGGTGAGATAATATCCCATCCCTTGGCACTCATAAGCATATCCAATGAGCTGAGTTATCAGGGAGAACCACAGGGAACGATCTTATTCACCGTATGGTGGATGCTAGCATATCCCCGAGCTACAGAAAGTGAATCCTTCGGACCGCGAATGGTGGCGGAAGCGACAAAACTTCTCGTTGCGACTGCTCGTGATCTGCTGTTCTGGTGCAGCCCAGCCGCTCTTCATATGGTAGTGTTTTCTATCGGGAATTTCATGGAGCTCCGCCGATTCCATGCACATGCCGGTGGAGCTGAATCAGCCTTCCTGCGCCCCTACCCGGCGTGCTAGATTTTGCGGGTGCATTCAGAGACATCAAGGGTGAGACCACCCCATTTTTTGTTTGGCGAGGGGCAACAAGGAAACATGAACAATCTCACACAAGCACGACAAACACGCTGCAATTTTACCCAGGTCTAGGCCGCTCTTGCAAGGTAAGGCCTATGTCATGCTTGTATGAATTTATCGGTGCAGTGACGATTATAACGAAGAACTTGCCTTGTCGGGAGAGTCCGCTTGTTCTAGAGCTTCCGGGGAACTAAGGTGACAACACTCTCTCCTTGGCCCCCAATTGCTTCATGATGCAACCCCTTTTCCTACGTCATGTGCCTCCTTTTATAAGGGCAGGTTGGTGTGATGGAATAACTTCGACTCTAGGATGTGTGTCCATCCACACGTCGCAAGGTGCTCATGGTGTGGTGGTGGATTCAATGGGTGAAGAGGCGTCATGCTAGTGAGCTATGGCACGTAGATCGCATGAACGAGATGCCTTGTCCCATCATATCTTGCTTGTGTCGTCCATGGTGTTTATCGTTGAGATAGAAGGATGTCCGCACAAAGTGGCATGAGGCTTATGACAGCCCCGAGTCCATCTACATGGGGATCCCCCGGACAACCCGACTGGAAGGATGGGTGCCCGACTGCCTTGTGGTCTTCTCGATCTGCAACTAGGAGTGCCTGGGGTTATCCTTGGCTCCTTTCTCGGGGCAAAATCGAGCTTGCCCGGGGAGCAAAAAGCATCCGCGTGTAGTTCACGGGGTCCATAGATCCTCCGGGCACTGCTGAGGCTCACACTTAGGTGAGAACGATTAAAATT
Source organism: Lolium perenne (assembly GCF_019359855.2). Classification (NCBI taxonomy): domain Eukaryota; kingdom Viridiplantae; phylum Streptophyta; class Magnoliopsida; order Poales; family Poaceae; genus Lolium; species Lolium perenne. Next base: position 51,652,773 of record NC_067244.2, read on the forward strand.
GGAAAAATGGGTATGAGCTCTAGATTTCCAAACTTTGGAGAGCAACCGACATGATCTCTCGCTTTTTATAGAAGCAATCTCTAGATCCACCGCTCCGGCTTGCATGCCATCCCTAAGGCCCTGCACCTACCAAGCCAATGACGACAAACCATGAGAACTTGAGCCACTAGCAACAGGCAGAAGCCAGACCTCCAAAGGTGACACCCCAAAGAGGGGAAACGATGTGTAGACTGCCACTGCCCGCTCCAACCAAAGCTCGAAATTGATGCTCTTAAATCTCCCAAACAATACTTTTCTAATTTATATGGCCAAATTAACTAACGAAACAAAAAATACCATAAACGGAGTTTTTGTTTAAAAAGAGTAAAATAAATAGATTAAACCAATATATAATGAACATACATGAATACACTATATAACTTAATCATCAACTCTTTCATTTTGATTGGTGAATAACCGAGGAGTAAAAGATACACATTATTCCATAATTAAACCATGTGATGCATACATAAACCTAGATCAGACGGGCGGGGAGCGACTAATACGGGTCGAAGAAGATCCTGGACAAGATGTTAGGCATGCGGCGAGTGAAGAGTAGCAGATGTTGTCTATTAAACAACATTGACACCTCGGCATATGACCGCAAGGTCTAGCTCTGCACATCCCACCTAGTAAACTGGGCTTAGTGCCCTTTTCCATGTCTTGATCCAAGCTTCTGCCTGTGCAACAAAAAACAAACCATTAGTATTCATGTTATTGTATGACTTCGTGGTAATATAAACTAGCAAATATTCTACAAAATCACTTAGAATAATCTGTAAGCATCCAAAGTAACCATATGCACCAAAATTCAAAGAAAAAACTGTACATTGCACATGATTAGCCAAGAAGACGAGAAGAACCGAGAGTACGATGGTTGTATGCAAGGGGTTCATAGATCTGGTCATGGTGGGAGGGGGTGGTACTACGCGTGTTTTGTCTGGTGCTTGTCTATATAACATCGTATTTATACCAACTCAATAAGTGTGTCTTTATTCTATACTAAACAATCAACAATCCAAGGCAAGGATTAAATGCCATTAATGATAAATAAAAGCACAAAATTTAGAAATCTCGGCACCTAGCATTGACGCATTAATCTCTGATACGCGTACTCTTTTTCATCTATATTTGTACCAATGTAAAAAAGATCCAAAGGTGCAGATTAAAGAAATCCCGGCCCTCAAACCAGGTCAATCAAATGACCTAATTGTGGTGACCGCTCAACATGTTTAGCGTGCAATTCAAAATTATACTCCCTCCATTCCTTTCTATAGTGCCTATAGATTTTTAGCATTTGTTTTACAATATAAGGTTGTATCTTGGTTTTTTTCAATTACCCCCTCCACCGACACACGACATGCATGAAAGAAAATCCATACAAAACAGGAAATAAGTAATTGAGTTTCCTAATGCATGGCCCCAAAATTGCTTAGATTTAGGAAGCAATGTTTTTCTTTCCTTAATTAAACCTGGCTGCACATATATAGAGAGTCAACCAGATAGATTTGTGGGATTTGTTATGGTAAGTTAGGAAGTTATCGATTTCCCTAATTTTAGTCCAATCTCAAATCGTTCAGCCAGGGGGTCTTGTGTAAAAAATACTCTTGCGCTAATTTCCGTGCCAAAAATCTATAGGCACTATAGAAAGGAACGGAGGGAGTATCAAATATCAACATCTACACCATCCATGTAATTAATGCGTTATTGATACCATACCTAATATGAGCATGCAATTAATTTTATACCTAATTTTAAAACCCATGTACACGTTTACTAGTATGATAAAAAAATCTACTCATATATGCTAATTGACCAAATAAACCATGTTTCCATTGGCACCCCTTGTGTTGGCTTTAAAAATCCTGACCCTAAACTGCTAAACTTGAGCCTGTCCTAAAATATATAATCAATAGTATTCAATAGTATTTTGACATTTAAATTATAATTTGAATTAATTTTGGGATATCGATCAATTCATTGTCACGTGTATATTTCTAAGACAACCTTAGCTTTTAGGTATATTGGGCTTTTGAGGCAGGCCTTTGTGCTGAACACTAGCACTATCCAACTCCAAATGTCGAAATTCAGGCTAGGCCTCGGCTTCCCATTGTCTACAAATCATACATCCATGACACGACTTTTCCGATGTTGGATTTTTTCCACTGACAGTTTTGTGTTTCACCGATATATATATATATATTTTTTTCAATGACTTCATAACTGCCAAAGAGTGATTCATCATAAACCATACATCGAATCATATCCGGTGAATCATTCAACCAAGTCCGAGATGAAAAATACAAGACAAGCTAGCTAATACATGTTCAAGTCTGATGCCTTCTCTCCCACAATATTCAAAAAATATTTTGATGAATTCACATGTGAAAGTGGTTAATATAATTAGATGACATCCCCATGTTGCTGCAAGAATTGATGTCACTATATATGTTGACGATATTCAGTTGTATGAATAAGAATATCCGCATCAATAATATGAGAAATACAACTTAAAATACATATAATTTATTGCAGTTGATTATAATATAGTTATAAAGTATTTATTGAATCTAAGTAGCATAATATGGTCTTAAGTTTCGTTGTGGTTGTCTACGTGGGTGTGTTCTTCATTGAGAACTATCTGGACATGTATGGTTCCTTTCATCCTGCACTTGGAGATGTATTCGCCATCATGAATAAATGATGCACAAATACCTTTGTGGTATTGTCTTCGCATGTGACCCTTCCTCTTAAAGGGATACATTTTGGCGTGTTGGAAATATTCTCCATCTTTGCAATAGTCTCCATGTACTTCTAGCATCGGATGTAACAATAAGGAGAAGTTGAGATATACTACATATCTATTAAAAGGACCAGCGGCACCATGGTGAGAAAACATGCTATCCATGACAACCCATGTCATAGTTCTTACCTGGACTGAGTTTAAACAGAGATTTCAAGAAACTCATGTCGGTGCAATGTTGCTTGCCTCCAACTACTCCGCCGACGACACGACACATACGCCCAAGGATTATCGGCGCCAAGTTAGGATGAACAAGGATCTATTCATGTTGATTTTGCTCGGCGTCACAGAGTATGACACATAATTCATGTGCAAGAAAGAGTGCACTAACTTGTACGGCTTCGAATCATCAGTTTAGAAGTGCACTGATGTTATGCGATACCTTCATACGAAGCTTCCCCAGATGCAGCCAATGATTACCTATGCATGTCGGAGGCGACATGCTTCGAGAGTATCCATATGTTTTGGAGGGAAGTGGTGGCAGTGTTTGGACCAGACTATTTGAGAGCATCCAATGCAGATGATACAGCTCGGGTCCTTGAACAAAATGCAGCGAGAGGGTTTTCTAGGATGCTTGAGAGCATCGATTGCATGCTATGGGGTTGGAAGAGTTTCCCATTTTCTCAGAAAGTAACGTACAAGGGGCATAACAGAGCATCATACTTGAGGCAGTGGTTGATTGTGACCTCTGGCATGGCAGGAACTCACAACAACATCAATGTGTTGCATCACTCTCCTATGTTTGCAAAGCTAGCTGAGGCAGATGCTCCGACCGTCAACTTTAAAATCAACGGCCACACATACAATAAGGGCTACTATCTAGACGATGGTATCTATCCACATTATGCTACATTTGTGAAGACAATCTCACATCCTGCTATGGAGAAGGATGCATGCCAGGAAGCATGTCACAAGGATGTTGATCTGGCTTTTAGTATGCTCCATTAGCATTTTGTGATTGTTTAGTACCCTTCTCTCACTTGGTTCAAGTCTTAGACGTGGGAGGTGATGAACGCTCATCTAATCATGCTGATCATTGAGAGTGAACGTGACACACCAACGGATGATGATCATCCATTTTATTTTCTGGAGTTGGAGTTGACGTCCCATAAAACATGGACCGTTAGCCAGTTGAAGGATTGGTTGACAGTAAGTTTCAGGCTAAATCCTGAAACATGCACTATCGGATAGATCAGATCTCTCAGTGGGTGCACTGGTTAGAAGGACGCGAAAACAAGGGAACTCACCCCATCGCCTTACATGTTCCCGTGGCAAAAGAGCTATCTTCTCTTGAAGGCGGGGGTGGGTACGATCCTCGTCAGGGAGTGAACCAATTCGAGGTGGTGGTTACAAATCAGGATAGGGTAGCCATGCACACGCTGGCGGAGGTGGTTGTGAACACAATAGGCGGAGTAGTGAAGCACACACTGGAGGTGGTGGTTACGAATCTGGTCAGAGCATTCAGGCAACAAGAGGATACACTGATAGTGGAGAGGCAGATGTTGGTGATGAAGATGGCACCTTGCAAAGGCAAATGGAAGAAGATAAATATGGTGATAGTGGTGATTCGGATGAAGAAGATAACAAAGAGGATGCATCGTTTCCTGATTCATGGAATCAGGACTTCTCATCCAGAATGAGCGTAAACGATGGTCATGATTCAGCCTGGCTAGCGATTTGGCCGTTTGATCCGGAACTAATCAACAGATATTTGCAGATACAATGGTACCAACAACATTAAAACTTGAATTAAACACTACTAACACTACATAAACACCGATGGAGCACTCTTGCCCTTCGAAGAGGTGGCGCTCTTGGCCTTGCTGCTTGGCATGAAGTCATCATTAGAGTTGACGATGCTCGGCGTGGTAGAACTCTTCCCTTTGAGGGGGCAACGATCTTACCCTTTGAAGAGGCAGCCCTCTTGCCCTTGTTGCTCGGCATGAAGTCGTCATCGGAGTCGACACTTGCCGGTGCAGTACTCTTCCCCATTGAGGGGGAAGCTCTTTGCCCTTTGAAGAAGCGGCCTATTTTCCTTGCTGCTCATCATGAAGAGATCATCTTTGTCCTCGCTTGACTCAGCCCAATAAGCATACCACTTTGAAAGTTCATCTCGTTCCTTCACATTCATGGGTTTTTGCTTGTGAAACCTTGCTTGCAACCTCAGACGCTCCAGAGTCAGACCAGGCATACCTGTGTGCCTAGAAAAAAAATCTTACCCACATCAACAAGGAGGGTGACACTACTGAGGAGTTCCTCGAGGTAATCTATCTTATTGTCACGCATAACTGAATATGCAGATGACATAAGAGGTCCAACCATATACTTGTTGAAACTACAATTAGGAGGAGGCATCTTCGAGAGAATACACTAGGTTTGAACAAAGGAAAGGCATGGGCGTTTTATAGGACACGAGGAGGAGAAATGGCGGAAAATCTAGGGTAGGAGAAAATGACGGGAAATCTCTGGCGGAGAAATTGGTGGGAATTCTTGGGTGGTAGAAATTGGCGAGAATATTTAGGCAGGACGAGTTAGGTGGGAAGAATTGGAGGGCAAAATGATGCATCGGTACACTACAACTGAAGTTAAGATACAAAGCTATACTACAACTTAAAAAAAAATACCACTACACTTCAAGTGAAATTAAGATACATTGCTAGTATGCCAGAAATCTAGTGATCTTGAGTCTAGCGTGGCCATTTTCCAGTCCGGCAACCATGTTCTTCCATTGCCTTTGGATGAGCAGGCCTTCCTCTCTTCCTACCCCTCTCCGCCTCACAGACCTCCTTGCGCATTGTTTCTTCTTCTTCTTTTTCAGCTTTGCCTCCTCCTCCTCCTCCATGAGTCTCTCCCCCAGTCTTCAAGCCAATGTCGTTGCTCCTCATGATGTTTTTTTTAGACATCTCTGTCGCTTTTGCATTTGCAGCAGCCTCCTCTGCCTCCTCCTCCGCATTGAAGTTTTCCCATGCAAGGCGATGCTTGTCCTCGATCTCGTTTGTTGCACACTGAGAATTCTTTGTTCCAATCCAATGGTGCCACATGCAGAGGGGTGGAGGATACTGCAATAAAAAAATAAAAAAAATGATACTATGTTTGCTCACCATGCTTAGAACATACCGTAGGCCTCGAGGACGATGAACTTGTTTGTCTGGGTGGAACATAATCATAGTTCACGCACATGAAAAATTCCACGATGAACTTAACTGGAAAATCCTCCGCCTCCTTCACCTTTGCAATATCTCTGCACCAAAATCGCTCAACTCTCACACCCCGGGGCAAACAAGCATCCTTCATCTTCGTCGGCCTGAATTATTGCTCCGAGCAAGGCATACTCATGGTGGCTAAGAGTTGTATGGACGAAGAGGAGGGGTAGGAGCACTTGTGCATCAAACCATATTGATGCATGTTTTTATAGAGGACCCAGTGAGAAATTGCGGTAGAATGTGTCTGGACATGGCGATAAATGGCGGAAAATGTTGCGGGAGAATATGGCGCGAAACGGCAAGAAATGGTGGCAAATGTTGGCGGGAAACGGCGAGGAATGGAGGCAAAAGATGGTGCCTAACGGATTAACGGTAAACACGGATGTAATGCATTGATCATGCACAGTAGACCAAAACCACGCCGACCACAACCTATAGCCCTCGTCTACGCCGAGCAGGTTGTATCGGTGTCATGCAAGACAATAGGAGATTGTTGGTGTCCATCACGCTGATTTGTTAGCAGACGGGACGGCCCCGCCGATCGACAGGCCAGTCAGACACACCTACACCAAAAGGTCATGTATGCATCGCCGAGGCTAGGCCGTATTATTTTCAGAATTCCTGGAGTTCGTGTAAATATTTGTGAAAATTAATAAAAAATGTATTATTTTTTAAAAAATATCTTTCCTTTTTGTGGATATTTCCTAAATTCTCATCCCCGATCAGATTGAAGTTGAACGATTTTTTGCGGGAACATTTCATGTCGCTCCAATCCTTTAAACATCAGGCCTACGCCCAGCTTTTAAATTAATAAAGCCGCAGCGGTGGATTACAAGGATACTGAGAACAGCTTGCAACCCAAAGAAGCTACAAGCAAAACAAGAGAGAAGATGAAGCATAGCTTGCAACACCAAGGCCCTCTTCAGCGATCAGCAGCCCATCGCCGGTGGAGCTCGAGAGGAATACGTCAAGTGTGGCATGACATGGAATGCCCCACAGAATTGAGCATCAGCCTCAACCATTCCATCGCCGAAGAAGGTTTCCTGCCTCCTTGCCTTGGCTCGAAGGGCGACGTACCATCGACCGATAGAGGCGCTCCCCTGAGCTTGACTGTGCACTAACGGCGAGGTCCAAGGGAGAAAAATCCAAGCACGACGACGCCATGCCACACACACTGAGAAGCACAACAACAAACCGGAGATCGAATGCGTCGGAGACGAAGCAGCTGGGCAAGTGTAAGGGTACTTTGCCCCTATGTTTATTTTTGCTAATTGATGATAATTTCTATAGACTAATATTTCCATTGATTTTTTTGTTTGAAGGAATACTCCATAGGTTTTACTTGAAAACCATTTGTTGGATTCAATATAGTTGATGTTAAGAGAGAAGTTTTGGTTCGAAGTCGGTGTCACAATCCTCCAAGCCCCATGAGTTGAGCTATTGGTGACCAAGACATAGGGCATGCAATCAAATGAGGTATCCCGGCTTGAATGAAGCATGAGTGTTGACATCAAAGTCAAGCGTGACGCGGTTAATTCTCTCACCTCTTATGATGTTGGGTCATGATGTGAAAAGGGGAACTTGAAGACGAAGTTCAGAAAAGCGTGACAAGGTAGTCTCTCTTTTTCGAGTTTTCTTGAGTATAGGACCTCACACTATTAAAAAGGGTTTGGCATTGTTATTTGCTTTGGCTCAAATCATCTTTCTGTAATCATAGTCGTTTGGCATTCTTCATCCACTTCATCTTTGTCTTTCGTTTGCAATATTTTCGCCAACAAAATATTTCGCCTTTTGCTTCCATCTTGGTCTCCACAATATTTCATCCTTGACTTCTTTTTTATTCTCCACAGTATTTCGTTTTTGCTCTCTCCAATTTTTTTTGGCTCAAAGTGTGCTCGGTTTTTGCCAAAAGAAAGGAAGAAACAAATAAAAATAAAACAGCAAAATAGGCCGGCCGGCCGACGATCGCAGCGCAGCTTCTCTTTTCCCGAATCGCACGCAGCTGCAAGTTCCTTTCCTGCTCCTTTCTATTTGCTTGGCCCGGCGCTGCCTTTTTTCTGGCTGGCTTCCGCCTTTCCCGCGTGCGCTGCTGCGCTGCATCGCCACGCGCCCGCTTAGCCGCACAAATCAGGATAGGGCAATCTGGACGGGAGCATGTAGGAGGACGTACGAAAGTTGGCTTAGGATCCTCTTCCGCTCGTGCAATCTTCCCAATCTCCGGCCAGAGTGTTGGCCTGGTTTTCTCTCCCTCCGCTTACCGCTCTAGCGGCGGCATGAGGGAGGGGGAACCTCGTTCCTCCGTTCTGGTCTAGTAGTTAGGGTTAGTTGTTGTCTCCTATGGTGTGTTGTTGGGGTGGTGGGAGCGGTGCTCGGGCAAATAAATCTGCCACAACTCCACTTCCACATCGGTGGCGACCTTCACGGCGGCGTCTCGGAGTTGTTGGCAACGTGTGCTTGTCGATCTTTCAGGTCGGCGGTTTGGTCTTCTCGCCGTTCTTCAGATCTGGCGAGATCTGTTTCTCGACGTGTCACTGGCTTTTGTCGTTGTCCACGACGGCGTTGGGGGCCGGGGCGAGGTGATTCTTCTGGAGCGAAGATGTTGGTCCGGAGGTGGTGGTTATGTTGTTCTTCTCCGACTTCGTCGATAGGAGGCGGCGTATCTTGGTCCAAGACAACACATGGACGTTCTCCGGTCGACGTACCACAGCGACATGTGCCTCGCTGCTTGCAGCAGCCTGTTCATCAACTCACAAAGCCTCGTTGGTGATGGTGCTTTTTTGGATCTTGCAACGGTGGAGGTTCGGCGTCTCTTCTTGTGTTCGTCTCGGCGGCGTTGGAATTGGACGGCGGCCGCTGGCTACGGTGGTTGCAGGAAACCTAGAGATCGTTTTGTATTTCTCGATCTTTTAGGTTTTTATCTGCAAATTCAGGATAATCATTTTATTCCGGTTTGTTTTTTAGTTTCCACATGTGTTGCTTCATGTAACTTGGTGTTCGATTAATGAAATATGTGGTTGCTCTCAAAAAAAAATCAGGATAGGGCAGCCATGCTTAGCTGCCGCATTGGCTCGCGCCTCGCTGCCGCATTGGCCCACGCGGGCAGCCGCAGCGCTGCTCTGCCGCGCCCTCGGCCGCACGCCAGCGCTCGCGCCCCGCGCCGGACGCGCTCGATTCCTTCTGTGCCGAATCGTTCGCCTGCGGGCCCTGCCGCTAGTTCGTTTGTTTATTCCTGAGCCGCGCTTAACAGCAACCTGGGCCGGTATGACCGGTCCCAGAGCCGTTAATACCGGGTGATCTCTCTGCTCGTTTTCGTGGAGCTTGTTTCTTCCGTTTTCAGTAGGTTTGGCCGGTATAAGAGCATCTCCAGTCGCGTCCCCCAAACCGCGCCGGATCGAGCATTTGGGGGACGTGTTTTGTTCGTGCCGCGTTTGGGGGACGTCGCTCCCCAGCCGCGTCCCCCAATCGCCGCCCCCAATCAGAAATTCAAATAGATGCATTCAAAGAGATCGTTCCCGCCGATTCGTCGCGATCAGAGTAGCGGCGATCGATCAAAGTACTAGGCGCGCGATCATATTACAGACCGGTGGTGCATGCAAATTAGAAGAAGGGGAAGGGGTTGGGCGACGGCGTCGTATCCTGAGTCGACGCAGGCCCGTCGAGCACGACGACCTCGTCGCGATCTGCATGTTCCTGTGCATGGTGCGTCTGCTCCATCGCCGACGCAGGTGTAGCAGTAGAAGACGCGTCAGCCTGCTCTTGCTGCGCTGCCGCTGCCGCCGATGCCGCTGCCAGGGCCGCCGCGTCTGCCGCCGCCATTTTGGCTTCGATGTCGTCGAGGATCTGGCCTTTGAAGAAGTTGTGCGCCGCTCGCGTCCGGGGAGACATTCCCTCTGTCGACGTTCTCAGCAGGGACATGTCGTCCCTGTGTTTCTTGAGTTCCAGCTTCTCCTCTTGCCTCTTGAGCAGCTCGGCCCACCTTTGGTCGGCCTTCTTGTCGCGGGAGATAAAGGTCGAGGACACGTCGGCGAGGCATTTCGTGATCGACGCCTGCGTCTTCTCAGACGACGCAGCGTCGGCCAAGGCGGCCTTGGCAGCCTTGTTGCCAGTAGGACGCCCTGTCGAAGTTGCCATCGGCGCGTCCAGATCAATGGCGTCCTTCCCCTTGGACAGCGACAAGCGCGTCAGCCGCCATTTCTCATTCATTTTGAGCTTGCCATAGCAATGCATGAGCACGAAAGACTTGTGACCTTCCGAGTTCTTCGCGTACAAATCCATGGCCCTATCAAACTAACCAAAGGAAGCAGAGTCATTTCATCGAACACAATGTAGGCGCTACGGATTATGGAAGAAAGAGTCGTACCAGTTGGGCGACGTCGGCGCCGCTGTCGCCTCTGGTCTCTAAGTCGTGATGGTACCCATGGAAGGAGTTCACCGACGCCTGGATGATGGCCCATCGCGTCGACATTGCCTTCTGGCTCCTCTTCATTGGCACTTTCTGGTAGTCGCTGTTGATGAGCTTGTGCTCATCGAACTCGGCCTTGATCCTCGCCCAATACTGATGTCTACGCCAAGTACTAACACGGATGCACACACTGTCACCATTACACCGTGCAGGAGGAATAGAATATTTTAATAACATCACTAGAGTAGCACATAGATAAATTGTGATACAAAACACATTGCAATCATAAAGAGATATAAATAAGCACTTCACTATGCCATTCATAACAGTGAATAAGTATTCTGTGAAATATAGCCTAAGAGACCCACACGGTGCACACACTGTCACATTTACACACGTGGGATAAGGAGTCTCCGGAGATCACATAAGTAAAATTTACTTGACTAGCATAACGACATCTAGATTACAAGCATCATCATATGAATCTCAATCATGTAAGGCAGCTCATGAGATTATTGTATTGAAGTACATAGGAGAGAGATGAACCACATAGCTACCGGTACAGCCCCGAGCCTCGATGGAGAACTACTCCCTCCTCATGGGAGACAGCAGCGTTGATAAAGATGGCGGTGGTGTCGATGGAGAAGCCTTCGGGGGCACTTCCCCGTCCCGGCGGCGTGCCGGAACAGACTCCTGTCCCCCAGATCTTGGCTTCGCGATGGCGGCGGCTCTGGAAGGTTTTCCGTATCGTGGCTCTCGGTCCTGGGGGTTTCGCGACGGAGGCTATTTGTAGGCGGAAGGGCAGGTCAGGGGGCCACACGAGGGCCCCACACTACAGGTCGGCGCGGCCAAGGGGCAGGCCGCGCCGCCCTAGGGTTTGGGCGCCTCGTGGCCCCACTTCGTCTCCTCTTCGGTCTTCTGGAAGCTTCGTGGCAAAATAGGACCCTGGGCGTTGATTTCGTCCAATTCCGAGAATATTTCCTTACTAGGATTTCTGAAACCAAAAACAGCAGAAAACAGCAACTGACACTTCGGCACCTTGTTAATAGGTTAGTTCCAGAAAATGCACGAATATGACATAAAGTGTGCATAAAACATGTAGATATCATCAATAATGTGGCATGGAACATAAGAAATTATCGATACGTCGGAGACGTATCAGCATCCCCAAGCTTAGTTCTGCTCGTCCCGAGCAGGTAAAACGATAACAAAGATAATTTCTGGAGTGACATGCCATCATAACCTTGATCATACTATTTGTAAACATATGTAATGAATGCAGCGATCAAAACAATGTATATGACATGAGTAAACAAGTGAATCATACAGCAAAGACTTTTCATGAATAGTACTTAAAGACAAGCATCAATAAGTCTTGCATAAGAGTTAACTCATAAAGCAATAATTCATAGTAAAGCATTGAAGCAACACAATGGAAGATTAAGTTTCAGCGGTTGCTTTCAACTTGTAACAAGTATATCTCATGGATAGTTGTCAACATAGAGTAATATAACAAATGCAATATGCAAGTATGTAGGAATCAATGCACAGTTCACACAAGTGTTTGCTTCTTGAGATGGAGAGAAATAGGTGAACTGACTCAACATAAAAGTAAAAGAATGGTCCTTCAAAGAGGAAAGCATCGATTGCTATATTTGTGCTAGAGCTTTGATTTTGAAAACAAGAAACAATTTTGTCAACGGTAGTAATAAAGCATATGTATCATGTAAATTATATCCTACAAGTTGCAAGCCTCATGCATAGTATACTAATAGTGCCCGCACCTTGTCCTAATTAGCTTGGACTACCGGGATCATTGCAATGCACATGTTTTAACCAAGTGTCACAAAGGGGTACCTCTATGCCGCCTGTACAAAGGTCTAAGGAGAAAGCTCGCATTGGATTTCTCGCTATTGATTATTCTCAACTTAGACATCCATACCGGGACAACATAGACAACAGATAATGGACTCCTCTTTTATGCATAAGCATGTAGCAACAATTAATTTTCTCATTTGAGATTGAGGATATATGTCCAAAACTGAAACTTCCACCATGGATCATGGCTTTAGTTAGCGGCCCAATGTTCTTCTCTAACAATATGCATGCTCTAACCATAAGGTGGTAGATCGCTCTTACTTCAGACAAGACGAACATGCATAGCAACTCACATGAAATTCAACAAAAGGTAGTTGATGGCGTCCCCAGGAACATGGTTATCGCACAACGAGCAACTTAATAAGAGATAAAGTGCATAAGTACATATTCAATACCACAATAGTTTTTAGGCTATTTGTCCTATGAGCTATATATTGTAAAGGTGAAGAATGGAAATTTAAAGGTAGCACTCAAGCAATTTACTTTGGAATGGCGGAAAAATACCATGTAGTAGGTAGGTATGGTGGACATAAATGGCATAGTGGTTGGCTCAAGTATTTGGATGCATGAGAAGTATTCCCTCTCGATACAAGTTTTAGGCTAGCAAGGTTATTTGAAACAAACAAAAGGATGAACCGGTGCAGCAAAGCTCACATAAAAGATATATTGTAAACATTATAAGACTCTACACCGTCTTCCTTGTTGTTCAAAACTCAATACTAGAAATTATCTAGACTTTAGAGAGACCAATTATGCAAACCAAATTTTAGCAAGCTCTATGTATTTCTTCATTAATAGGTGCAAAGTATATGATGCAAGAGCTTAAACATGAGCACAACAATTGCCAAGTATTAAATTATTCAAGACATTTTAGAATTACTACATGTAGCATTTTCTGTTTCCAACCATATAACAATTAACGAAGCAGTTTCAACCTTCGCCATGAACATTAAAAGCTAAGAACACATGTGTTCATACGAACCAGCGGAGCGTGTCTCTCTCCCACACAAGGATGAACTTATTCAAACATAAACAAAAACAAAAGCAAACAGACGCTCCAAGTAAAGTACATAAGATGTGACCGAATAAAAATATAGTTTCAAGGGAGGAACCTGATAAATTTGTCGATGAAGAAGGGGATGTCGTGGGCATCCCCAAGCTTAGATGCTTGAGTCTTCTTGAAATATGCAGGGATGAACCACCGGGGCATCCCCAAGCTTAGAGCTTTCACTCTTCTTGATCATAGTATATCATCCTCCTCTCTTGACCCTTGAAAACTTCCTCCACACCAAACTCGAAACAAACTCATTAGAGGGTTAGTGCATAATCAAAAACTCACATGTTCAGAGGTGACACAATCATTCTTAACACTTCTGGACATTGCCCAAAGGTACTGGAAGTCAATGGAACAAAGAAATTCATCCAACATAGCAAAAGAGGCAATGCGAAATAAAAGGCAGAATCTATCAAAACAGAACAGTCCGTAAAGACGAATTTTAAAGTGGCACCAGACTTGCTCAAATGAAAATGCTCAAATTGAATGAAAGTTGCGTACATATCTGGGGATCACTCACGTAAATTGGCATAATTTTCTGAGTTACCTACAGAGAATTAGGCCCAGATTCGTGACAGCAAAGAAATCTGTTTCTGCGCAGTAATCCAAATCTAGTATGAACCTTACTATCAACGACTTTACTTGGCACAACAAAACACTAAACTAAGATAAGGAGAGGTTGCTACAGTAGTAAACAACTTCCAAGACACAAATATAAAACAAAATACTGTAGCAAAATAACACATGAGTTATCTCCCAAGAAGTTCTTTCTTTATAGCCATTAAGATGGGCTCAGCAGTTTTAATGATGCACTCGCAAGAAATAGTAGTTGAAGCAAAAGAGAGCATCAAGAGGCAAATTCAAAACACATTTAAGTCTAACATGCTTCCTATGCAAAGGAATCTTGTAAATAAACAAATTCAAGAAGCATAATGCAACAAGCATAGAAAAACTAGACAAGCTCAACTTCAAGATTTTAAGCATATAGAGAGGTGTTTTAATAACATGAAAATTTCTACCACCATATTTTCCTCTCATAATAACTTTCAGTAGGGTCATGAGAAAACTCAACAATATAACCATCACATAAAGCATTCTTATCATGAGTCTTATGCATAAAATTATTACTCTCCACATAAGCATAATCAATTTTATTAGTACTAGTGGGAGCAAATTCAACAAAGTAGCTATCATTATTATTCTCATCATCAAATATAGGAGGCATATTGTAATCATAATCAAATTCATCCTCCATAACAGGTGGTAACAAAAGACTACTATCATTATAATTATCATAAATAGGAGGTAAAGTATCTTCAAAGTAAATTTTCTCCTCAATGCTTGGGGGACTAAAAAGATCATGCTCATCAAAACCAGCTTCCCCAAGCTTAGAATTTTCCATAGCATTAGCAACAATAGTGTTCAAAGCATTCATATTAATAACATTCCCATTAGCATGCATATAAAGTTCCATGGGTTTTTTAATTCTCTCTTCAAACACATCATGTCCTAATTCAAGATAAAGTTCATAAAGATCTCTCATATTTTTGTTGTTTTCCATTATGCCTAACTAGTGTAAACAAGAAACAAAAAGTTGCAATTGCAGGATCTAAAGGAAATAGCTTCGAGCACAAACACAATGGCGCCAGAAAAGTACTGTTACCTGGAACCGGAGTATGAGAGCCTTTTACCTTTCCTCCCCGGCAACGGCGCCAGAAAATAGCTTGATGTCTACGCCAAGTACTAACACGGATGCACACACTGTCACCATTACACCGTGCAGGAGGAATAGAATACTTTAATAACATCACTAGAGTAGCACATAGATAAATTGTGATACAAAACACATTGCAATCATAAAGAGATATAAATAAGCACTTCACTATGCCATTGCTGACCCACAAGTATAGGGGGTGTATCGTAGTATTTTCGATAAGTAAGAATGTCGATCCCAACGAGGAGCAGAAGGTGTTGACAAGCAGTTTCGATGAAGGATTCACTGTAAATGCTCACAGACAAGTATTCAGGGGGTTTTGATGTAACAGTTGAATAAAGTACAAGTAAGTAAAGTGCGAGAGTAACAATTGCAGCGAGTGGCCCAATCCTTTTTAGCACAAAGGACAAGCCGGTTTGTTTACTTATAATGACCAAACGTTCTCGAGGACACACGGGATTTTAGTCTAGTGCTTTCGCTACATACGGCTAAATAATCTTCATTGTTATGATAAGTGTTGTGTGGGTGAACCTATGCTAATGTACCGCCCTTCCTAGGACTAATACATACTTGTGATTATACCCCTTGCAAGCATCCGCAACTACAAGAAAGTAATTAAGAATAAATCTAACCACAGCCTTAAACTCTGAGATCTTGCGATCCCTCCTGCATCGATATACCAACGGGGGTTTAGGTTTCTGTCACTCCGGCAACCCCGCAATTGGCAAACGAATACAAGATGCATTCCCCTAGGCCCATAAAGGTGAAGTGTCATGTAGTCGACGTTCACATGACACCACTAGAAGAATAACACCACAACTTAAATATCATACCATTGAATATTACTCAACCATAGTTCACTACTAACATTTAGACTTCACCCATGTCCTCAAGAACTAAACGAACTACTCACAAGACATCATATGGAACATGATCAGAGGTGATATGATGATAAATAACAATCTGAACATAAACTTGGTTCAATGGTTTCACTCAATAGCATCAACAACAAGTAGGAATAGATACCGGGAGAGTTTCCCCTATCAAACAATCAAGATCAAACCCAAATTGCTACAGCGGTGACGAGGTGCTGCGGTGGAGACGGCGGTGATGATGGTGGAGATGATGATGATGGTGATGGAGATGATGTCCAGCTCGATGACGGTGACGATGGCGTCGATTTCCCCTCCGGAGGGAATTTCCGGCGGATTCCTGCCCGCCGGAGAGCTCTTTTCTCTCTGGTGTTCTCCGCCCCGCAGAGGCGGCTGTAACTCTTCGCGAGGTACCCTCTGTGGCTTAGGTCTTCGGGACGAAGGGTTTCGCGAAGAAAAGGAGGCGAAAGGGGCTATGGGGCCCCCACACCACATGGTGGCGCGGCCAGGCCATGAGCCGCGCCGCCCTATGGTCTGGGCCCACCCTGGGTCCAGCTGGCTCCTCCTTCTGGCTTCCTTCGTCATCTTGAAAAATAGGATTTTTAGTATAATTTCCTTCCACAGTTGATCTTCCGAAATATTGCGTTCTGACGGTGCTTTTTCCAGCAGAATCCTGGCTCCGGTGCTTGATCCTCCAATAATGATGAAACATGCAAAATAGATGAAATCACATAAGTATTGTATCCAAATATGAAATATATCAATGAATACCAGCAAATTATGATATAAAATAGTGATGCAAATTGGACGTATCAACTCCCCCAAGCTTAGACTTCGCTTGTCCCCAAGCGAGACTGAACTCAGTAAAACAGGACCACATGTTTATGGAGTGAATAGTCGATAAATAAAATATGGACAAGAAGCATCATATTCATTCACACAAGACATTATAGTAAACAACTTCTTCATATAACTCAACTTGAAACAAGTATAAATCAATCACAAATAAAGGTGCATAAAGAATCATAGTTGGTGATGGCAAACTTCGTTCTTGGTCAGAGAACAATTAACAGATTATATTTATCTCATTGAGCAGCGCTCTCATGTTAAAGGTTATATGGCACAACTTGCATACTCAATCATAATGGTCTCCTCATAATCATTGATAACTTGCAAAGTCATATTCATTAAGATAAAACTTGTACTGAACAAGGAAGAATAAAAACATGATGCAGTAAATCACAATATAATGGTTTGATCACAACAACTCAAATGCTTGCTCAAGATGGAGGGAAATAGGTTTACTGACTCAACATAAAGTAAAAGACAGGCCCTTCGCAGAGGGAAGCATGGATTAAATCATGTGCTAGAGCTTTTTCAGTTTTGAAATCATATAAAGAGAATAAAAGTAACATTTTGAGAGGTGTTTGTTGTTGTCAATGACTGGTAGCGGGTACTCTAACCCCCTTGCCAGACAACCTCCAAAGAGCGGCTCCCATATTATTTTCATTTTACGTGGCACTCCTTCCAACCTTTCTTTCACAAACCATGGCTAACCGAATCCTCGGGTGCCTGCCAACAATCTCATACCATGAAGGAGTGTCTTTTTATTTTAGTTTTATTATGATGATGACACTCCCCCCAACCTTTGCTTACACAAGCCATGGCTAACCGAATCCTTCGGGTGCCGTCCATCAATCACATACCATGGAGGAGTGTCTATTTAGTTTAATTAATTTGGGACTGGGAATCCCATTGCCAGCTCTTTTTGCAAAACTATTGGATAAGCGGATGAAGCCACTAGTCCATTGGTGAAAGTTGCCCAACAAGATTGAAAGATAAAACACCACATACTTCCTCATGAGCTATAAAACATTGACACAAATAAGAGATACTAAGTTTTGAATTGTTTAAAGGTAGCACATGAAGTATTTACTTGGAATGGCAGAAATTACCATGTAGTAGGTAGGTATGGTGGACGCAAATGGCATAGGTTTGGGTTAAGGTTTAGATGCACGAGAAGTATTCCCTCTCAGTACAGGTTTTTGGCTAGCAAGGTTAATTAGCAAGCATAAGAGTTGAGGGAAACAAACAAATATACATGTGATAGAAACAATCATGCATCTTCTTTGTAAGCACAAACAATTTTAACTTCAGAATAATAAGCTATGAGCTAACAAGAAAGAAAGAAAATGAAATAACTACATGTATTTCTCTTTTCTACTTAAACCTCAAAGTGTTGTTGCTATTGACCAATGCTAAGTTTGCCAAAACCAAATAGATTAATTCAATGCTCCCAAAGTGATACCAATACTAACAACAAGGTAAATCATATAATAGAGATTGCAAACTAAAATAAGGTGTGCAATATGTAAATGATAAGACTTCTCATTAATATTCCATAACGATAACTCACACCAATGGATACATAGATAGCCAACTAAAGGAGAGATACTTCCACACTGCAACCCATCTTATATGATAACTTCCCTACTCATGATATGACACTACTTGACAATAAAAGTAAAAGATAGTGATGATGTGATACCGCGGCACTCCCCCAAGCTTGGAATAAACCAAGGGGATGCCAATACCGATGATGAATTACTCCTTTGGCGATGGTGGTGATGAATTCCTGACAAGCTTCTCAATAAGCTCCTGAAGCTCATCAATCTTGTATGTGAGATTGCGAATCATCTCTGAGTTGTGCTCGACGCGGTTAAAAAGTCTGTCCGACGGCGAGTCCCAACTCTTGGAGTTATTTCCCCATTCTTCAGCCTCAGGCTCCCTCCTTCCTGCAGTGTTAGAGCGATCTATATCCCAATTGCCAGGCAATGCTGCCTTGGGAGTCCCCTCAATTTGATTATTGAAAATTAGATTGTGGAAGGGGTGATGAGTGCATGATAAGGATGTCTTCGGAGATAGGTAATGACGTGGAACCGCTCCTCCAGTGCGAATTCTCGCGCTCTTGTTTGCACTAAAAGGGTTGTCCGCCACCTTGATGCTTGCGATGGTAGCACGCGGGTGTGCGCGCGAATCTTCCTCCATCTCTTCTTCATCCTCTTCCTTGACGTCCTTGTCCTCCTCTTTCCACCCAAGATCTTGATCATCTTCATCCGGAAGCTCCTTACCCTTGTTCTTGGAGACCATGGTGCTTCTAAACTGAAAACAGATCCTGGCAGAAACAGCTCGAAACAAAACACGTCGAGAAAACGATATACGGACCTCCAGGGGTCCGGGGGATTATATATCAAAAAAATTCGCGACATAATGAAAGTACCAGATCGAACCAGAGTCGGAAAGGGGCGACGAGGCGGCCAGACCATAGGTCGGCGCGGGCCCAGGTCAGGCCGCGCCGGCCTATGGTGGCACGCCCTCGTGCGTCCTTTCCACTCCGTTTCGAACTCGTAATTTTTCATATTTTCCAAAAACAGCGAAAATATTGTTCGGAAAGTAAATTGCGAACTTTTCATTACCAGTACTGTTACCTATTCAAAGTCGAGTTCTGGCGGACTGTCAATTTGTCCTTTGATGAAAGCCTCCGGTGTTTCCACTTGAATAATATCAACATCAACATTATAGGAATCACCCGAGATATAATGCTTGAGTCTTTGTCCATTCACCACTTGCGTGGCATTGCCTTGGAGAGAGCTAATTTTAATTGCTCCTGAACGATACACCTCCTCAACAACATATGGTCCTTCCCATTTCGAGAGTAACTTCCCTGCAAAGAGTCTGAGATGAGACCGATACAATAGGACTTTATCCCCAACATTAAACTCTCTTTTGATGATCCTCCTATCATGCCATTTTTTAACTTTCTCTTTAAAGAGTTTAGCATTTTCATAAGCTTCACTTCTCCATTCATCAAGAGAACTTAATTGCAACAACCTCTTATCACCGGCAAGTTTAGGATCTTTATTTAATTCTCTAACTGCCCAATAAGCTTTGTGCTCTAGTTCTAAAGGTAAATGACAAGCTTTCCCATAAACCATTTTATAAGGTGACATTCCCATGGGATTTTTATAAGCAGTTCTATAAGCCCATAGTGCATCCTTCAATTTACTAGCCCAATTCTTTCTAGTTTTATTAACGGTTTTTCCCAAAATAGATTTAATCTCTCTATTTGATAATTCTACTTGACCACTAGTTTGAGGATGATAAGCGGAAGCAATTCTATGATTAATACCATACCTAGCAAGAGTTTTTCTAAAACCTCCATGAATAAAATGAGAACCTCCATCAGTCATAATGTATCTAGGCACTCCAAATCTAGGAAAAATAATGTCTAAAAGCATTTTTAAAGAGGTCTCACCATCAGCACTTTTTGTAGGTATGGCTTCCACCCATTTAGTAACATAATCAACAGCAACAAGTATATGAGTGTTACCTTCTGAAGACGGAAAAGGTCCCATGAAGTCAAATCCCCAACAATCAAATGGTTCAATAACAAGAGTATAATTCATAGGCATTTCATTACGTCTGGAGATATTACCAACCCTTTGGCATTCATCACAAGATAAAATAAACTTTCTCGCATCCTTGAAGAGAGTCGGCCAATAAAAACCTGATTGTAGAACCTTTTGCGCGGTTCTTTCTCCGGCGTGATATCCTCCATAAGAACTACCATGACATTTACTCAATATCTCTTGTTGTTCATATTCGGGAACACACCTTCGCAGAATACCATCCACTCCTTCTTTATATAAGTGTGGGTCATCCCAAAAATAATGCCTCAAGTCATAAAAGAATTTCCTCCTTTGCTGAGCTGAAAAGGTTGGAGGCAAGTACTTGGAAACAATAAAGTTAGCATAATCAGCATACCAAGGACTGTCTCGCGAGCTCACCTTTATTACAGCTAATTGTTCATTTGGAAAACTATCATTAACAGGAACAGGATCATAAGCAATATTTTCCAATCTAGACAAATTATCAGCAACAGGATTTTCAACACCTTTCCTATCTACAATATGTAAATCAAATTCTTGCAAAAGAAGTACCCATCTAATAAGCCTCGGCTTAGCATCTTTCTTTGTCATAAGGTATCTAATTGCAGCATGATCAGTATGAATCGTAACTTTTGAATCAACAATATAAGATCTAAATTTATCACAAGCAAAAACTACAGCTAATAATTCTTTTTCAGTTGTAGCATAATTTTTTTGAGCAGCATCAAGAGTTTTACTAGCATAATGAATAACATTCAGTTTTTTATCTACTCGCTGTCCAAGAACAGCGCCTACAGCAAAATCACTAGCATCACACATAATTTCAAATGGTAAGTTCCAATCAGGAGGTTCAACTATAGGAGCAGTTGTTAAGGCTTTCTTTAGGGTTTCAAAAGCTTCCTTACAATCATCATCAAAAACAAAAGGTACATCTTTTTGAAGAAGATTAGTAAGAGGCTTTGAAATCTTGGAGAAATCTTTAATAAATCTCCTATAAAACCCAGCATGACCAAGAACACTACGAATACCTTTAACATCCCTCGGATAGGGCATCTTCTCAATTGCTTCAACTTTAGCTCTATCAACTTCAATACCTCTCTCAGAAATTTTATGTCCCAATACAATTCCTTCATTAACCATAAAGTGGCATTTCTCCCAATTAAGAACAAGGTTAGTTTCTTCACATCTCTGCAAAACTTTATCAAGGTTTCGCAAGCAACTATCAAAAGAATTCCCGTAGACGGAAAAATCATCCATGAATACCTCTACAATACTCTCGCAAAAACCATGAAAAATAGCAGACATGCATCTTTGAAAAGTAGCAGGAGCATTACATAAACCAAAGGGCATACGCCTATAAGCATAAGTTCCATAGGGACAAGTAAAAGTGGTTTTCTCTTGATCTTTAGCTTTAACAGCAATTTGTGAAAACCCAGAATAACCATCAAGAAAGCAAAAATGAGTATTTTTAGACAATCTTTCTAACATTTGATCAATAAATGGTAAAGGGTAATGATCTTTTTTAGTAACTTTATTAACTTTTCGAAAATCAATGCACATTCTATACCCTACAACTACTCTTTGAGGGATGAGCTCATCATTATCATTAGGCACAACAGTCATTCCTCCTTTCTTGGGAACGCAATGCACAGGACTAACCCATCTACTATCAGCAATAGGATATATAATACCAGCTTCAAGAAGTCTTAATACCTCATTCCTTACCACTTCCTTCATCTTCGGAATTAGACGACGCTGATGTTTAACAACAGGCTTTGCATCATCTTCCATATTAATAGCATGTTGGCAAATAGAAGGAGAAATCCCCTTCAAATCATCAAGAGTGTAGCCAATAGCTCCTCGGTGTTTCTTCAATATCTCCAATAACCTTTCTTCTTCAAACTCTGAAAGCTTAGAACTAATAATAACAGGATATATTTTCTTATCATCAATATGAGCATATTTAAGATTATCAGGTAAAGGCTTTAAATCAAAAACAGGATCTTCCTTTGGTGGCGGTGTTGTACCCAAATCTTCCACCGGTAAATCATGCTTGAGAATAGGTTGACGAAGAAAAATTTCCTCAAGCTCATCTCTTTCTTTCCTAAAAACTTCACTCTCGCTATCCTCCAAATGTTGCTGCAAAGGATTGTTAGGAACAAGAACAATAGATGCACACTGCTCCATTTTAAAATCATCACTAGGCAAATCAGCTTTATAAGGAGTTTTGGTAAATTTAGAGAAGTTAAACTCATAAGATTCACCAGCAAATTTAGTCAAAATTTTCTCTTTCTTGCAATCTATAATAGATCCACAAGTATTTAGAAAAGGTCTACCAAAAATGATAGGACAATAATCACTAGCAGCAGAACCAAGTACAAAAAAGTCAGCAGGATATTTAATCTTACCGCATAGAACTTCCACATCTCGAATAATACCAATTGGAGAAATAGTTTCTCTATTAGCCAGCTGAATAACCACATCAATATCTTCAAGTTCACAAGAATCAATTTCGTGCATAATCTCCGCGTAAAGCTCATAAGGAATAGCACTAACACTTGCACCAATATCACATAAACCATAATAGCAATGATCACCAATTCTAACAGATAGCATAGGAACACTAACTTGTTTGGGTTTATTAGGATGTGAAACAATATTAGAAGCATCTTCACAGAAAATAATATGACCATCCTCCACATTTTCAGTCACAAGATCTTTAACTATTGCAACAGCAGGTTCAACTTTTATTTGTTCTTCATGTTCTACAGGTTTCTTTTCACTTTTATGAACTGCACTATTTATAACAGAGTACTCCTTCATTTTAGCAGGGAAAGGAGTTTTTTCAATATAAGCTTCAGGAATAACATGATCAGCAGTTTCAACTACAACGCATTTATTAATAGATGAATCAATTTTATCTGTATACGGTTCATGATACTTATCAAAATTCTTCTTTGGCAATTCATAATGAGAGGCAAAAGCTTTATAAAGATTTGCAGCAACTTGAGAATCAAGACCATATGTAGCACTCATATTACGGAATTTATCAGTATCCATAAAAGCTTCAATGCATTTATAATCATAAATTATACCTGATTCTCTATCCTTGTCGTTCTCCCAACCTTCAGTATTTTCTTGGATCCGATCAAGAAGGTCCCTTTTAAACTCTTCTTTGTTGCGTGTAAATGATCCAGAACAAGAAGTATCCAGCAAGGTCTTGTCTTGAAAAGAAAGTCTTGCATAGAAATTATCAATAATAACATTACCAGGAAGCTCATGAATGGGGCATTTGAGCATTAAAGACTTCAATCTCCCCCAAGCTTGGGCAATACTCTCTCCATCATGAGGCCAAAAATTATATATGCGATTCCGATCCTTGTGAATTTCACTTGGAGGATAGAACTTAGAATAAAACCGGGGCACAATATCATTCCATTCAAGAGAATCCCCATTATCCAGTAATTTATACCAATGAGCCGCCTTACGAGACAGCGATAAAGAGAATAGTTTCTTCCTCACTTCATCCATAGCAATACCTGCACACTTGAATAAACCGCATAATTCATGCAAGAACAATAAATGATCTCCAGGGTGGACAGTTCCATCCCCTTCATAGCGGTTATCCATAACACATTCAATAATTTTCATAGGTATTTTATATGGTATCACTTCCTCACCTGGCGCCTCATCCACTACCGTTGCAGTAGTAGTAGATTTCCCAAATAGAAATTGAAGAGAAGATCTCTCCATAATGACTTATAGCAGCAGGCAGAAATAAAATCAGCACAAACAGTAAAGATTTTCCTTACCAATTCCACTTACCAATAGCGCTTCACTCCCCGGCAACGGCGCCAGAAAATATTCTTGATGACCCACAAGTATAGGGGGTGTATCGTAGTATTTTCGATGAGTAAGAATGTCGATCCCAACGAGGAGCAGAAGGTGTTGACAAGCAGTTTCGATGAAGGATTCACTGTAAATGCTCACAGACAAGTATTCAGGGGGTTTTGATGTAACAGTTGAATAAAGTACGAGTAAGTAAAGTGCGAGAGTAACAATTGCAGCGAGTGGCCCAATCCTTTTTAGCACAAAGGACAAGCCGGTTTGTTTACTTATAATGACCAAACGTTCTCGAGGACACACGGGATTTTAGTCTAGTGCTTTCGCTACATACGGCTAAATAATCTTCATTGTTATGATAAGTGTTGTGTGGGTGAACCTATGCTAATGTACCGCCCTTCCTAGGACTAATACATACTTGTGATTATACCCCTTGCAAGCATCCGCAACTACAAGAAAGTAATTAAGAATAAATCTAACCACAGCCTTAAACTCTGAGATCCTGCGATCCCTCCTGCATCGATATACCAACGGGGGTTTAGGTTTCTGTCACTCCGGCAACCCCGCAATTGGCAAACGAATACAAGATGCATTCCCCTAGGCCCATAAAGGTGAAGTGTCATGTAGTCGACGTTCACATGACACCACTAGAAGAATAACACCACAACTTAAATATCATACCATTGAATATTACTCAACCATAGTTCACTACTAACATTTAGACTTCACCCATGTCCTCAAGAACTAAACGAACTACTCACAAGACATCATATGGAACATGATCAGAGGTGATATGATGATAAATAACAATCTGAACATAAACTTGGTTCAATGGTTTCACTCAATAGCATCAACAACAAGTAGGAATAGATACCGGGAGAGTTTCCCCTATCAAACAATCAAGATCACACCCAAATTGCTACAGCGGTGACGAGGTGCTGTGGTGGAGACGGCGGTGATGATGGTGGAGATGATGATGATGGTGATGGAGATGATGTCCAGCTCGATGACGGTGACGATGGCGTCGATTTCCCCCTCCCGGAGGGAATTTCCCCGGCGGATTCCTGCCCGCCGGAGAGCTCTTTTCTCTCTGGTGTTCTCCGCCCCGCAGAGGCGGCTGTAACTCTTCGCGAGGTACCCTCTGTGGCTTAGGTCTTCGGGACGAAGGGTTTCACGAAGAAAAGGAGGCGAAAGGGGCTGTGGGGCCCCCACACCACATGGTGGCGCGGCCAGGCCATGGGCCGCGCCGCCCTATGGTCTGGGCCCACCCTGGGTCCAGCTGGCTCCTCCTTCTGGCTTCCTTCGTCATCTTGAAAAATAGGATTTTTAGTATAATTTCCTTCCACAGTTGATCTTCCGAAATATTGCGTTCTGACGGTGCTTTTTCCAGCAGAATCCTGGCTCCGGTGCTTGATCCTCCAATAATGATGAAACATGCAAAATAGATGAAATAACATAAGTATTGTATCCAAATATGAAATATATCAATGAATAACAGCAAATTATGATATAAAATAGTGATGCAAATTGGACGTATCAGCCATTCATAACAGTGAATAAGTATTCTGTGAAATATAGCCTAAGAGACCCACACGGTGCACACACTGTCACCTTTACACACGTGGGACAAGGAGTCTCCGGAGATCACATAAGTAAAATTCACTTGACTAGCATAACGACATCTAGATTACAAGCATCATCATATGAATCTCAATCATGTAAGGCAGCTCATGAGATTATTGTATTGAAGTACATAGGAGAGAGATGAACCACATAGCTACCGGTACAGCCCCGAGCCTCGATGGAGAACTACTCCCTCCTCATGGGAGACAGCAGCGTTGATGAAGATGGCGGTGGTGTCGATGGAGAAGCCTTCCGGGGGCACTTCCCCGTCCCGGCGGCGTGCCGGAACAGAGACTCCTGTCCCCCAGATCTTGGCTTCGCGATGGCGGCGGCTCTGGAAGGTTTTCCGTATCGTGGCTCTCGGTCCTGGGGGTTTCGCGACGGAGGCTATTTGTAGGCGGAAGGGCAGGTCAGGGGGCCACACGAGGGCCCCACACTACAGGTCGGCGTGGCCAAGGGGCAGGCCGCGCCGCCCTAGGGTTTGGGCGCCTCGTGGCCCCACTTCGTCTCCGCTTCGGTCTTCTGGAAGCTTCGTGGCAAAATAGGACCCTGGGCGTTGATTTCGTCCAATTCCGAGAATATTTCCTTACTAGGATTTCTGAAACCAAAAACAGCAACTGGCACTTCGGCACCTTGTTAATAGGTTAGTTCTAGAAAATGCACGAATATGACATAAAGTGTGCATAAAACATGTAGATATCATCAATAATGTGGCATGGAACATAAGAAATTATCGATACGTCGGAGACGTATCAAATACTTCCCGCTTTTCTGGTTGGCGCCGATGATGGAGTCATGGCTCACCGTCACCCACGACTCGCACAGACAAAGATCTTCCAGAGGCGTCCACTTCGGGCCTCGTGTGCCCGACGCCTTCTTCTTCTTCTTCTTCGTCCTCACGCCGTCCGCGTCTACCTCCACGAGCTCATCGTCACCGGCACCCTCGTCGTCCTCTTCCTCGCCGCCCTCTTCGTCCTCATCGTCGTCCTCCTCGTCGTCCTCCACCCCATCCTCTTCCTCGTCGTCCTCCACCTCAACCCCGTCGTCCTCCTCAGCACCGGCGCCGTCGTATTCGAGCGGACCCCTGCGGCCGGTGAAAGGGTCGCCGTCCGGACCGGGTCCTGGCTCGCGCTGCTCGTACGCCGGGGAGTAGAGGTTGTTGGGGTTGAAGCCGCCGTGCGGCAGCGCATCCTGGTAGTGCGGCGACAAGTTAGGCGTCACGCACCCGGGAGTGGCGGAGGTGCCGTCGTTGTAGAAGGCGGCTTGCGACGGAGAGATCACTCCCGGAACGTACACCGGCATGGACGTACTCCATGGGCTCGCGTTGGTGGCGGCGATACACCCGGCCATTACGTGCTGGGGCTGGCGCGCCGCCTGAGCCTTCTTCTCCAGCTCCGCCGCCCTCCGTCCTTTCCGCTCCGCCGTCGATAGCTTCCGGCGCAGGCAATCTTGCTGCCATTGATCTTCGGTCCATCCTTCAGGCTTCTTCTTCGCAGCCGGCGCCTTCCGCGGCTTCGCGAACGGCGCTGTCGCCCCTTTCGACCCATTGCCCGGCGGCTTCTTGGCCGCTTTCTTCGCCATCTTTTTGGGGGCTGTCGGCGGCGCCATGTAGAGAGGGTAGCGGCGGCGGGTGGACGGCGGGAGGGAGAAAGAAATCGGCGGGATAGGAGAAATGAATCGGTGGCGGGATATGTTTTGGGAGGCCTGTGCGTGGCGGTATAGGCGCGATTTGGCGGGAGCGGCGGGATTTGGCGGGAGTGTGAGACGAATTTTCCCTGTGCCGCTGATGGGTCGGCCCCGCGTCGGTTCGCCTCGCTTTTCGTTGTGTCCGGCGTCCCCGGACCGTCCCCTGTGGGACGGGGACGGGCTCGGGACGCCGGACACCGTATCGGGTCACGCCGGACAAAAATGGGCTTTAGGGGACGCGGCTGGAACGCTTTTTTTGTCCGGCGCGCCCCAAATCCCTTTGGGGGACGGTTTGGGGACGCGACTGGAGATGCTCTAACCGGCCCCAGATCCGGTTAACCGGTCGTTCTTTTTCCTGCACGAATATTACCTTCAACAGCTAGTTTTGCCCATATAAGGCAACTTTAAATTTATGGAACCTTACCTTTTGCTATTCTATTCGATCCAGATATATTTTAAAAGGTCTCAAGAACTTTATTGCAATTCCACACCTCAAATCCTCAATTTTGGGTGATTCATTCATCAATTCTGAGACTTGATCCATGCATCTTGAAGATCTCATCATCCTCTCTCTTTCAACAACACATATTTCGATTTGAGCCATCGTACCAAGTTTCCCTTTGATCTTTTTACTCTTGAAGGTTAAGGACTCCTAGGCGGTAGCGGTCGCTGGGAGCGATCAAGTTTGTGATCGAGCCGGAAAGTTTGTACGGGATTGAAGGGACTCCTAAGTCTTCACATAGTGGAAAGAGCTCATGGAGAAGAATGTGTACCTTCGTAGCGTTCGGTGTCCTTCGTGGTACCGCACCTCTCCAACAGTGGCTAGCTTCCCCTCAAGGAAGTGAACATCGTGATACATCATCGTCTCATCGTGTTTCGGTTATTTCTTTTCACCTATTTAATTTGTGATAGCCATCGAGCTTGAAGTTTCTTGATATATGTATTTTGTCATATAGGGTGCTCCACTTAGTTTACATTAGGCCACATTATTATTTATCTGCATAGCCTAAAATTGCAAACAGGTCAAGGAAAATTTTGTAGAGCCTATTCACCCTCCCTCTAGGTTACCGATATTGAACTTTCAGCAAGCTGGAGAAGAACACCGGCACACCTCCACACACCCAACCTGCACCCACAACCTACCCAAGCTCACCAAGACCGCGCCTTTAGCAAGGTGAGCGACGCCAAGGCGCCACCGCGACCCAATCCAGGATTAGGTTTTCACCAAGGGAGAAAGGAGGAGGGGGGTGGACAGTACCTCGGCGGCGCCTCCAGCAGGGAAGGCGGCGTCCATGGACGCCGTCGTCGTCGTGACCGGTACCACTGGTCAGGGATTTATTCCGGTCGCAGAGTCCCACCGCTAGCAGCTTGACCGATATAGGAGCGGAGAGCTTGTACGTCGTGAGGAGAGGAGGGGCTAGCGCCTTCAGATCTGGCGCCGACGACCACCGAGGGGGCCCTAGGCCACGGCTTGCACCCGCCGGCTCCACGCCGCCCACACGACCGCAAAAGCCAAGCCGCACCCGCGAACATCGCTTGCCGCCCAGCCGCACCATCAGATCAGGGTCGCCGCCCTGAGATCCCGAGCACTGGCGGAGCGCCTTGGAGGCGAACCTGGGCTGCGACCCCCCCCCTTCCAAAAGCGTTCGCATGTATTTTTCTAAGCATATTTTTCACCGTCAAGTGCAGGCAAGCTCAACCAAGCAAGGAGAAATAGGTTTGGCCTTCTGGGTTCTCATCATTTACTTGCCCCACCTCTGCGCATTCATGATTCTTGGCTGTGTGATGAGATGGCTCCTGTTAGGTAGTACTAGATGACCCGTTGCGCTATCGCGCAAATGGCAGAATCAAGTCAGAATTTAAACCATAAGTTTTAGCTTATTTTAGTATTAAGAATTACCATGTAATTTAATTGTTTTAGTATTGGAGGCCCGGAGGCTCGCAGCGGAGCTTTGCCCCTCCCGCTGCCGCCACCACCACCGTGGTAAAGGGAGGGCAGCTGGGTTGGCTGGCCATCCAGGCTGAGCTCCATCACTATCCGACGGCGTGCATTGGAGAAAATGTCCTCGACGGCCATCCAGGCTGAGCTCCATCACTATCCGACGGCGTGCATTGGAGAAAATGTCCTCGACGGCCCCTCTGCCCTCCTTTGGCTACTCCCTCTGTCGCCATTCGACTGCTCCTTCCGCCCCTCATACGTCGTCCTCTTCCTCTTCCAACCCCTTAGACCCACTCAGCATCCTTGCCGATGCAGCGATTCTGAGTCGAATTTTGGTCCATTGTACAACACTTCGGACAACAATTGCAATTAACCCGAGCCAGCCAACAAACAAATGCAGGCAAACAACGATACAATTAATTGTAACGTAGTTCAGCAGAACAAATTGAAGCCCACATGTTTCTGTAGGTATGCACACCCAAATAAATCAGGGAAAAAAAATCGAGGGCCAGTACCTATAAGTCTTATCCACGGTGTTACATATGACCTTAGTTCTAAGGAAGCATTTGTATTTTCATAGACCACTCTCTTCGATTCATATTAAGTGTCGATCAGTTTGTACAAAGCTAGAGTGAATCAGCGATGTCTACTATGGATGGTAGTAAGTATTTTGAAGGTAGATCTCACGCTAAAAAGGTATATTTCATTATTTACATGAATGGCAAGGAAATACCCAGAAATAATGCATTTTTTTAAGCAGCAACAATACTATATTGCAAGTAAAGTGACAATAATGTCATCATAAAACTCTACGGCAATAGTACTAAATTACAATGAACCGAGCAATAGAGATGTCTTAGATTTAGTAGCAAGCTACACAATAAAACAATTTCAGGTAATCGGCAGCCGCTTCATCTTCTGCCAGTCTGTGTAGAGAGTGACATCATCACCACCCTGCCAATAGAAATTCAAAAATCATGATTGCAAAACAACATCAGAAGTGATCATCCGCTTCAACTACAAATAAGGATGTTTCCAGTGCCCCGGATCTTTATTTTCTTGTACTCAAAATAGCAACCAATATCGTAGATAACATGGTTACACCAACCAACAAAATTATGCATGGCGAGACATGATTTCAAGATCCATTAACTACTATCCTAGTGATACCAGCAATCATTAATTCATAAAGTCATTATATAGCTCGGAGGTTACATAGCAGAAGCCATTATATAGTGTCAACTATTTCTCATACTATGCGGATTTTATTGTATAAGCACTCATTCAGGCTATATTCTGTACACTGACACCACCTTAAACTCTGATCCATCGTTCTTTCTTTAACCCGCAACATACAATCAAAGAAGTCAATAACTTAGAATGAAAATACATGTTGCAGAAAACTATTTAATAATATATGCTGTCTACCAAAGGAATAGAAAAAACAGCAATAGCAGAGGGTAGAGAACATGGGGCTGTTGTACTATATACTCTAAGAAAAAACCATTTACCAAGTAGATACAATATGGACTAATTAGAAGGGGTGACATGTACTTCTATTGATGATAGTAAAATACATCAATGTTGCAAGCGAATAAAAGGCAACGATTGTTGCATCATGGTATATAAGGAGAAACAACTCAAGAGGGATTTGCCTGGATTATGTCTACCTCATATTGCATACGACGTCTATTTAATCACAAGTTCCTCGCCACTTCAAACTACATCCCAGGGAAGTGAAGGGCATATAATTGTCCTGAAAAAGGTACACTACTATTTAAGAAAAACTTCCCACAGCAGCCTTGGCAGCCGCTCGGTGTCGCTGGGAGCTAGATCCGCCCATGTTTGTACTCACTAAAACACCACTAAATAGTTTGACCATTAAAACTGGTTAAGAGCTTGACGAAAAAACGGTTAACATATACATTTTGCTAAAAAAATGAACTGCAGAAGCAATATTAGTATTTATGTCCATAACGATAACCAGATCGCCTACTTACTAATACTACATAGGAGTGTGAATTTTCATCAAGTGCAGAAGCAATAGTAGTATTTATGTCCATGTTAGGAAACGTGATAGCACCCAGCAAGAACAAAAGTGTTTAATCATTTTCATCAAGTGCAGTAATAAATCCTCCGACTACCAAAATATGTGGATACATGATGACCAATGTATTAAATTGAATGGAAAGTACCTAAGATGTCGAATCTGAGTACACAGATTCTGCTGGCCACTTTCTAGCATAATTCAACTTCGCCTAAATGAATCCATTGGCACCTTATGTCTGATGTTAAAGGGAAATGCGTTGATGCTTTTATCAGGGCACTGTACTATCAGATTCCAGGAAAATTAGATATTACTACAAAATGAAAATTATCCAAGGTATTATCAGTCTGTATTACATGGGAAATAGACGGGGAGCCAGTCTTGGACCAAATAATTTGGCTAATTAGCACAAAAATAGCCCTTCCTAAGAAGGTCAAAGCCCTTCTATATAAAATAAGTTTAATAGGCCTAAGTGCTCGGATGTCGCTCTAGCTAAAGATATGCCTGCAACTCTTGAACATATCTCACTTGCCTTGGTCCATATGAAAATAGCATCAGACATGAGGTAGCGCAACACTTAAACTGTATGACAAAGAACCATACAGCACGCCACAAGCACTCCTTGGTGTAAATATCAATTGATTCTACATAATTAGCTCAAGAATAGCAAGGTGACAACAATGAAAGTATTTTATCACAATCACATACCACAAGTACATTAAATAACAACTATTCTCCAAGGGAGCCAAATGAATTGTTTGAACAAATGTTGTAGAGATGATGCCCAGTTTTTTACCTTGCATACATCCGGCTGCTACCCCCACAGATGGCTATCCTCGAAGCATCGAGGCCACTACTGATATCAGCAATACATAGAAGCAACTTGGCCACTATCATGCACCAACCCAAACAAAGAAGCACCATCAGTAAACCAAGGAAGAATGCAGAACAACGAGCGTGTGTATTGATAAGTTCGATCGAATAACGCTTAAGATTTCAAGAGTGGTTTAATATTGGCTTCTATCTAAATTGTAAAGAGGGGAGGACCTTATTTTCTTGTAAAGACTAAAAAGAAGGCAAAATGGCAAATGATGCAAGGTTTTAACACTCTTCAAAGTATAAACCATATTTCTGCACCAGTGAGCTACTCTCATGAGCATCAGAATAAGGTATGTGCACTCTCATGAGCTTAAACCTGAATTCAGATAGAAATTACCTCACCTTGCGGAGCTACCCGTCAGCATCGATGCCGGCGAACATGATGTAACCTGCCATGCCTTTCAATGGACGAAAGAAACACCTACTCATGCATGTAAAGAATTGAAAACTGTGAGCAATATAACCTAATGATTTCTGCAACAAAAGAAAATTACACATAGATGACAGACTGAAATTCCATTTTTTGTAGACCGATATAACCAAGGCCATTAGTACCATTTTCTGTAGATCAATATTAGACATACCAAGGATTGATAGATAACTTGAGAGGTCCCTAACTCAAATCCATCCTTTTGAGCACAGCTGTCACTTTATTTGCAAATTTACAATACTATCTAAAATTTGTGAAGCACAAACATGCATAGCGCTGATGGAAAAATTATATGGATAGTCCAGTTTACATTTGGATCAACCTGAATAAGGAAATGAAATGCCAAGCTGCAATAGAATATCAAGTCTACTCAAATAGAAAATTAATGGGAAATTAATATTGCACATTGACCAACTCCATTATGAGAATACAAAAAGAAACAAGGTTCAAGTGGAGGCAGACGAAAACTACATGATTTAGCCATTGTCATGGAAGGATGCTTCCCTCGAAAATCTGGATAAGAGAAGGGGCCCTGTTCTGCGCCTTCTTCCGTCCATACAATCTATTTGTCCACATGACATGAACACCATAATGAGAAGGTCAAATTTATAGCAACCCATTGCCTCACAAAGTATATCGTAATCTATGAATCATGCGAACAATATGCGAATGTGAGTACCAACTTCTGAATCTAAGCTTGCAAAAACTGTTACACATGTAAAGCACATGAGTGAAAGAAGGGATGTACCTTTGAAGAATTTCCAACATAATGCTCGACAGCCATTCGACTGGTCGATGATAGGGCCTCCTTCAGCAACTCTGCAGGCATTTTCTCATATATGAGCACCAAGTAATTTCATAGAAAAAGAAGCAATTTTATCAGGTAAAATGTGCTATTGCCTGTGAAAGATGGCCTTGCCTATCGAGTTTTAGAGTCCATATCAATATGGCAATATATGTAAAATTCACCGATGACTTATCAGGTAAAACGTGATATTACTCTCATGTCAGCAACACACTTATTTAGAAGCTGATATAGATTTAAAATTTCATTTCAATGCATTAAAGGGAAGCAAACCTTAATTTACATCACAAAGATTATTAGGGCTTTCTTGCAGCAATAATATTGTACCACATTTTATGTTTACGGAATTACCTAAAATTACAACTCTCTCTGAAGGTTCCATGGACACTATCTCCACGGATGAAATTTTCATCCACAGGCGCATCCCAACACCTGCCAGTCTGCCTCCTGAACCAACAGCTGCCTACTGTGTCCTTCTATATCTCAGGTCCTTGAGTTTG
The DNA here is from genome assembly GCF_019359855.2 of Lolium perenne. Lineage (NCBI taxonomy): Eukaryota > Viridiplantae > Streptophyta > Magnoliopsida > Poales > Poaceae > Lolium > Lolium perenne. Next base: position 51,686,938 of record NC_067244.2, read on the forward strand.
TTTCAGAAAATTCCAATTAAGTAAAATGATGTCCAAGAGTTGAACAAAAAATTCACAATTGTTCTATAACATGAAATGATAAATTTTCTGATATTGATACCTACCCATTTGAAGTGTGCATCTGGATTTTTTGGATCGGTTACTTGATAAAGACAGTGAGAATTATGTATAGTCTTCATGAGCTCCTCCACCTTTGCCAATCATTCTCTTAAACTCAGTTGCAGGATCTGCAGTAAATAAGAGGCATGCATTACTTAAAACTTATCAGAGTGTATATGTTCTGCAAGTGAATCAGCTGCAGAAAACTACACAAAAAGAACTGCAATTCAGCTGAAGATAATAAACAGGTTAATCAGGTTTTGGCTTCTTTATGCTTTCATCCTTTAGCAATAATATGGTTAACTAAACCCCAAGCATATGCGTGGAAATAATAAACGAAACTGAAATCAAACCGAAAACCAAGCAAGCATGTAGCGGTAACCAGTGATAAGCATCTGTAATTAGCAACTGCCCATGCTGACAGTATTTTGAAAGGAAAAATGATGGGTTAAATATAATAAGAAGGCCCTAAACATCACAATTACATATAAAAACAAGCATGATATCCTAACCAAACATGCACAAGTACAGATTAAAATCAAATTCTATGGTGAACCACACAATAACTGTTGTAAAATATGAAGGCTCCAAACCAACCCACCGTGCACTTTCTATCTTGTTAGCTGCAAATCCACACAAAAGAGAAGAAAATTGCGTAAGAAGCAAGGCCTCACCTCTGGATGAAGCGAGCTCGTAGGTGCTGATGGTCATTCGGTAGGCAGCTGTGTCCAACAACCGAGGCGGCCTTCCGCTACACACCATCCCATCTGCTTGATTCCACAAAGACATGCCACCTACAGATACACATATGATTTTACCACCAGAATATAAGGAGGAAGCAGGAATTTAGAATGAGCACATAACCATGCTATAGTTGTTGAAGCTACTTCCTAGTGGTAGGGGAACTGTTTTATTCTAGAAAATTTAATTTAGCTAACTCGTACTAAACAATCAAGATTTAAGGCAAAAGTAAATGTACACGTACAGACACATATCACAAAAGCTGTTGTTTCGGATCAATGTCACCACATATTTTTCTGTTTCCATTCGGAATGACAAACAATAAATAACAACGTGGCAGGAGCGACGTAGCAGCAGAAACAAAGCACCTGATGGATATTTAATACGGGAAATATTAAGTAAGCTCCTAATATAAACTTTTGGGACTTCCGTAGATGATATAAACATTACTTTTCAGGTAATCTTTGAGTTCATACATAACATTGGCATCCTTCACGAACGAAACATTACCTTTGAGGTAATCTTTGAATTCATGCATAACATTGGCATCCTTCACGAACGAAACATCATAGAAATCGACGCCATTTTCAACACCAAATTTGATATTACAGCAGCTTCTTGGCAATAGTTACAACAATATTACTACATCAGCGTTGGTAATCACTGGGTAGAAAAACTTGAGATTTGATGGTGCCATAGTGTAAGTATTCAAGATTCAGAGCTAGTCGAAACTTACGCCATTGCACGCATCCTTTTGATGATGCCCAGGAATTCATTCTACAAGCATTCTTGGTTCCCATCTTTTACTGTCTGCAATTAAGAAAAGAATACAAAGCATTCAAACGTTCATCTCAATTAAGCAGTCAACTAAATAAACAAATCACCGTAAAGAATAGATTTGCGCTACACCAAACTCAAACCTAGGATTAGCCTCGCCATGAATCGATATCCTGGAGACACATGTGAAATAAACCTGCAACAGCAGAATCAGACCTAGGATTAGCCTCACCAGCGGATTGAGTCAGCAAGATCAGCATCGCTGCTTGAACGTGCGGTGGAATGCGGCGTCCACAACAACAGTCAGCTGAGGAGCGCAAACAAACAAGCAAGCCTCAACCAATTATGCAGCTTTGGTGCTCCATCTTCCCCAACAAAAGCCATAGGCCACGGATCTGTCTCCTCTCCTCAACCAATCTAAGCGAATCCTCCATTTACACAAACACCAAAACCTACTATCTGAATCAAAATGGAGGCTTCACAAATCTAGGGTTTGGAAATGGTTGCCATACCTTGCTCTGCCAGTCGATTCTGGTTGGGGAAGAGGCGACCAGGACGACGACGAGTGAGGGCATGGCTAAGGGAGCGCGACCGGCACCGGTCAGCCTGCCCCCACCACCAGACATTCTTCCGCTCCTACCGCTCGCCAAGCCCGCCCACCTGCTGCCGCCATGGGACCCTTGCCGTAGTCCGCGTTGGTCGGCGACTTCCCATGTTCGCGGCCGCCCCCTTTGCGTTGCTGCAGCACCACCTCCACCCGTCTCCATCCCAGCGGCTTCGACCACCGTCGTCACCCGCCTCCTCTGCACTGTCTCGTGTGGCGCTGGAGCGGGAAAGAGGTTAAACGAGCCGGCCAATTGGGGAGAAAGAGAGGAGCAGGAGTGTAAGGGTACATTGCCCTATGTGTGGTTTTGGTAATTAATGACAACCCCTATGGACTAATGTTTTCATTGAAGTTTATATGAAGGAATATTCCATAGGTACTACTTGTACTCCATATGTTGGATTCAAGTATGGATGCCATGAAGATAAAGGTATATCTTGTGTATTGGCATCAAGATCATCGGTATGAAGATACATATGTGATATGATCAAGAAGAAGAAATGAAGATGGAGTTCTTATGTGGAACTCAATATTAGCCATGCTCTATCTTAAGTGAGTATGAGAAGATACAAGGTTGAGTTGGGCAAGTTCAAGTTGAGCATCTTGAGTGGATCACATACTTGAAGCTTGCCGTCCATTTGGTGATGATGGACATGTGAAGATGTGCATCAATAGAGCTTTCCCATCATGGTGTATGGGGGAGCATTTGTGAGTCTTCACGAAGCGACGATGATCAAGTGAGGCATTCCGGCTTGAGTGGAGCTTGAAGAGCTATCATCAAGATCAAGCGGGATGCGCAAGGCAAAGGTATGGCCTTGCTAGGTTTTCCTTTTACCGGTCTCAAGGTGGTTGTTGGGAGACCGGATTATAGGATAGATAGCCGCACTATCAAGAGGGGCTTTCGGTTTGGTAACTTGATCACATCGTCTTAGGGAGCTCAATCCTTTGCATACTTTGCATATCCCTATTGCTTCTTGGTGTTTCTCTGTGTGAGGTTCTTGAGCTTGTTGCTAGCTTTACAACAAGCCCAAGTTCATCGAAAACGGAATCCGCATGCATCTTCTATTGCGTTTTCGAGTTTGGACGTCTTTACCGTTTCTTGACGGTGGGAGACTCCCTCTCTAAAATCATCTAAAATGTTCTGTGAGGAGTCTCCATATTTCCAGTTTTTGTTGGGGTTCTATTCGTCGTTATCTTTCCAACAAAATTGGTTTCATGTCAATCGGAGTTCGGGAGCATTAGTTATCACAGTTTTTGTATAAACATGTTTTCCTGCTCACCCGGTCAGGGACCCGGTCGGACCGGCCTCTCAACCGGCCTGCCCGGCGTGCCGACCGGTCAACCGGGCGGCAACCGAGCTCCAAACAAAGAGCCATCAGTTCCGGTTGCTGACCGGTCAGCCGGCCTGCAGACCGGGGTGTCCGGCGCTCGGTCCGGTCAACCGGGCGGCAACCGGGCGCCAACCAGGTGACCTCGAGGTCCGGCCTATCGACCGGTTTGGACCGGCTGGTCCGGTCTGTGGCCCGGTCTGACCGGGCCCTGGACCGGACTGTCCGGCCCCAGGCCCGGTTGACCGGCTTCCTCGACAGTTTTCTCAGCCCAACTTTTCCCCAACGGTTATATTTGCTCTTGGGCTATAAATAGCCCTTCTTCCACCTTGGGCTGAGTAGTTCTTCCCATTCTCTCACCTCCATTGTTGCTATTTGAAGAACTTGCTCTCCCCCTTGATTCCTCCAATCATTCTTGCTCATATTTGAGGATTTGGGAGAGGGGATCTAGATCTACACTTCCACCAAACCGTTTCTTCTCTAAGTGAGGGAATCTCTTGGGATCTAGATCTTGGAGTCTTTGGTTGACTTTCCCCTTGTTCTTCCTCTCCAATCTCATCCTAGCATTCGTTGCTTTGGTGGGATTTGAGTGTGAAGGACTTGAACACCTCCGGTGTTCTTGCTTTGCATCATTGCATAGTGTTGAGCTCTCCACCACGATTTGTTCGAGTGAGAGACCGTGAGCTTGTTACTCTTGGAGGGTGACCTCCTAGTTGGCTTGGTGATTGGTGCTCCGGTGATCTCTTCAAGAAGATTGTGAAGAGGCCCGGGCTTCTCCTTCGTGGAGCTTGTGAAGTGGTTGTGGAGCTTGCCATCTCCGGAGAGGAGGAAAAGCTAACCATAAGGAAAGGGCCATTATCCTTCGTGGGTGTGGTTCGGAGAATAGGGTGAGCCTTCGTGGCGCGGGGAATCCTTCGTGGGACCTCCACTCCTCCAAACGTGACGTACCTTGTTGCAAAGCAAGGGAACACGGGAATACATCCTCGTCTCCGCGTGCCTCGGTTATTTCTATACCCGAGCTCTCTTTCCTTGTGATAGCCATCGTGCTTGAAGTACATATATCTTGCTATCACTTGTGCTACATATATCTTGTGCCTATCTTGCTTAGCTCTAGTTGCTATTGTTACACTTAGTTGAGCTTAGCATATTTAGGGTTTGTGCTTGTAAACTAAACGATAGTTTAATTCCGCATTCATACAAGACAAATCCGCAAGAGTTTGTAATTGCCTATTCACCCCCCTCTAGGCGACATCTCGATCTTTCAATTGGTATCGAGCAAGGTCTCTCCTTGTTTAAGGCTTCACCGCCTTGAGAGTAAAGATGTCGGCTAGTATAGTGCACAATGACACAATTGTCTTTAATGGCACAAATTATCTTTTGTGGAGAAATTGCTTGCTTTGTAAGCTTCGGACCTTGTGTCCACATATAGAGCAATTTCTAGATGTCGGTTTTTCTCCTCCGATGGATTCTCAAAATCTATCTTTAGAGGATGAGAAAAACTTACATCTTGAAGCTCAAGTATCTAATGAGCTTTTATTCTCTTTGAGACCCGATTTTCGTAGGTTCTTGATATATATAAAGCGAAAATCGTCTCATGAGATGTGGATCAAGCTTAAGGAAATGTTTGGTGGATCCACTTCTCAATTGGTCGGTGATGACTCCGAGGAGCTCTCTTCCCCTTCACATCATGAAGAGCTCCAAGTTGCTTCCACCTCCGGTCGTGATGAGTTATCATCTTCTTTCACTTCACCAACGTGTAGCAAGACACGAGGTAATGATATGGTGAGTGGCGAGGAAAGTTGCAATGTTGATATTGTGCTCAATAGTGATGATTCTTCATCTCTATCCCATTGTAATGCTTCCTCTTTGGACTTAAACACATCTAGCATTGAAAATGACCTACATGCTTGTGTTGTTAGTCCTTGCATATCATGTGTAAATTGCTTACATAGATCTCATGAGGATATGCTTGCCTTGTCTTGCTCCCATAATCAAAATGTTTCTATTTCCTCTAGTTGCTTGTTGACTAACATTGTAGAGGAAACCGAACACTCTATGGATCAAGACATGATTTCAAATGAGGATTCAAGAATATCTTCATCTTCATCCTCCGGTATGCACATGTGCCTTATGGCAAATGGATCAAAGGTATCTCCTACTTTGACTCCTAACACTTCCTCTAATGATGAGAGTGATGATGATGATAATGATGAAGAATATAATACCTTGGTGCATAATATGGCAATGATATATGCTTCTCTTCATAGTAATAAAGAAGCTCGTGCTAATCTCGAACACTCTATGGATATCTTGAATAAATATAAGGAAACCATAGTGAAGTTGGAGTCCCATGTTGAAAATGAGGAAATGAGATTCACTCTCCTCAAGCATGAGCTAAAAGATGAGAAGCATGCTAATTTCATGCTTACACAAAAAATTGAATCCTATATGCATGAAAATGTGAAAACTATTGTTGATGCTTGTGCTACTAACTCTAATTATTGTGAAGCATCTACCTTAGAGGAGAATGTTGAGCTAAGGGCTCAACTTGAGTTGCTAACTAGCAATTATAGGGAATTGGAAGAAAGTCATAAAAAGCTCTCAAGCTCTCATGATGATCTTCTAATTTCCTATGATGGGCTAAAGTTGGCTCATGAGGCAAGTATCACCAAGGTAACATCTTGTGAGCCTCATATGGATGTTAGCACAATCTCTACTACAAATGTTATATTGCCATGTGCTAGTCCTTGTAATCCATCTAGTCAAACTAGTGATACACCTTGTGTTGGATTACTCACTTTGCCTTGTTGCTCTAACAATGAAGCTTCTACTTCCTCTAGTACTTGTATTTCTACTAACCATGTAGAGGAAATAAAAGAGCTCAAGGCTCAAGTCCTTTCTTTGAAGAAAGACTTGGAAAAGCGTCATGAAGGGAAATCCGCACTTGACAAGATGCTAAGTGTGCAACAATCCCCCAATGACAAGAGTGGACTTGGATTCAACTCCAATAACAAGAACAAGTCCAAGAGCAAGAGCAACAAGAAGAAGGGCCAAGATAAAGTCAATGATCCGGCCAAGTTGGTGTGCTTCAAGTGCAAGGTTGAAGGGCATCATGTTAGATCATGCCCATTGAAGAAGAAGAAGAAGCACTTGAGTGAGAAACAACAAGGGAAACGGCCGCAAGGTCAAGGTCAAGCTCATGCTCGACCTCAAGTTGAAGATAGGCCACTTCCCAAGAAGAATCAAGATAATGTTCCCCAAGAGAAGAAATCAATAAAGAAGAGAAAGGGGAACACTTGCTACTTATGCCGCGAGAAGGGGCACTTTGCTTCTTCTTGCTTAGGTGGTACCGTATCTAACCCTATAATTGTTGATGATGATTATTCTCTAGGGAAGGATAAGAATGGCAATGTGTTTGCCAAGTTTGTTGGAACTCAAAGTGGTTTCAAGAAAAGAACCATTTGGGTTGCCAAGCCTATTGTGACTAATCTCTTAGGACCCAACTTGGTTGGGGACCAACAATCTCAAACTTGATCAATAGGTGCATGTGGAGGTCATTGGAGACTTGGCTACTTCATGAAGAATTAAGGGATCTTCATATATTATATTTTTACCAAGCCAAGTCGTATGGATTATCATCTATATCTTATATCCAATGTTCCTCTTTGCGGTAAGTTATACTTCAACTCTTCATGTCTATTGTAAGTTACTTGCCCCTTTGCATGTTTGGTTTTGTACCAAATATGTGTATGTATGTGTTGTGTCTTACTTGCCTATATTGTGTATTCAAGTATGTTTGTTTGACTCATCATATACTTGTGTATTGTTTTGAGCCTAATGCATCTTGATGATATCTTATTTGGCTCTCTTTGAAGTGATTAATGGAACATCCCATTTTGGGGGAGTGATATGCTTTGTGCATTTCTCTTCCTTTAAAATGTGTGTACATGGGTACCACCACTTAGTATTGATATTGCAAGATTATCGAGTCACTATGTGGTGTGCCAAACTCATGAGAAATTCAAATTCTAAATATCCATTAATCATCTCTAGTTGAATTTTAGTTGCCTCTTATTTAGAAGAAATGACTTATCACATTATGGGGGAGTAATATGTTTTGTACATATCACAAACCTAGAAAATGTGAACATATGAGGTTATGCCACTTAGAGTTGATGCTCTTAATTATCTTGTTCCTAGGTGGCACGTTTGCTCAAACAAGCTCCACTTGTAGTAAAAAGATTTTATTGCTCATCTTTTGGTTCTTGTTTGAACAAGAAATTCTTGGTGCGGTTTTTCCTCAAGTACATATCTCTATATCTTATTTGGGACACCGTTTGCTTCAAGTTATTCTAATCATTGCCGTGCGTGATTGTGTGACTAGTTGAAGTTATCAAGAATATTCATCCATGCATAGTGCTCAATTCTATATACTTATCCTATGCCTTTTATTGTGAAGTTGATCCTTTCTAACATTGTCAATACTCCACCGGAAATTATTTCCAATATACTCATTGTCTTTGACAATTGATAACCTTGTATGTGGTTGAATTTTTGGATCATCTTCACCTTGGATTGTTTCTTATTGCCTTATTTTACTTCCAACAAATCTTTGTTGCTCCCATGTGTCTTCCTTGTCCCTTTGAAAAATGTTTTGATAAATTCTCTTGATTCATATCAAGTGTTTGTTTTGGAAGACAAACCTTTTCCTTACGGTACATTGTGCCATTGTGAAAAGTGTATAGGGTTTGGTTTATTTTGATTGAACCTTGCTCTTTTGGGGAGTTTGCTATCTCATTCTTTCTTACATGATTTATTTGCTTGAATGAGATAAATCCTTGAGCATGTTTGCTTTATTTAATCCTTTATGCTCAATGGTTTCTTCTTAGTTCATTTGTTGAACTTTGTTGAACAAATCTTTTGTGATTTGCTTCTTAGATATAACTTGGACAACAAATTTGTTTTGTGGCACCTCTATGCCTTATCTAATTCTTTTGGTGTTTTGTCCAAAGTATATCTTTCTTGGATCTTTAAAGGTTTTGGTGCATGCTTATATGTAATTTGTTTATACTTGTAGCATGCTTGCTTTCTTTTGATCCATTATGTAGGATATACTCCATCAAATCCTAAATGGCTAAGATGTGCGTGAAATTCAAACTTCATCTAAATATGCACATGTTTTTATGGAGTGTGTCCTATATATTGTGGTTAGTCTAACCATGTTGGACCCAATAAGTTTGGGGACCAAGATGTACTTGAATGATGTTTTAGGTACATTGGAGATGCAATGGAGGCTTGTCTCATCTATAAGGAAGGTGTTGTCACCATATGAGGATTGGAGTCAAGCTAGGATGATCGATGAACTCTTATCTACTACATCAAGCCATTGCCATCTCGGTAACAAGTATCTTATTCATGCACTCTCATATAGCATCCAACCTCTTGTAGGTTGTATCTTGGCATGAAATTATTTATTTCAAAAATATTGCGGTTCTTGAAAAACCCTTTTAAAGTAAAACTTCTTATTGAGCATTTGAGTAATTTGAGAAGATGCATATGATAGGTTATATATATATATCATATTTTATGATTCACCTATCACAAATATGCCCTCTAGCAATTTATTGCATATCAATTCCTCAAAGAGCTCTTGTGTGCAATATTGATGAATTTGTGAAATAAATCCATTTTTGTGATACTTGTTGCCTTTCTCAAAACATTCCAACTAGCTTTACTTCCCTTATTGTTAGTTGTGATGTTTTTGAGATTTTCTTGGTTGAAGCTCATTCATATACCACAAGTGTGTAAATTGGAGCCATAGGCTATATATGCTTTTTAAGCAAACATCCTTGGTATATTTTATGACTTCATCTTGGATATCTTGTTTTATCTATTTTGTTAACCTCTTGTGTGTGCATGTTTCTTTATGGATCACTATGTCCACTTTAGAAACTCATATACATAAGAGTGTTAATCCATCACCTTGATATCCTTGATCTTTGCCGACCATCTTTTACCCCTTTTATTTTTAGTGGGTTGGTAAAGAAATTTTATGAGTGCTTGGTTTATTTATTTTCTTCATGCACTCATATCTCGTAATTGTTGGACTCAAGTTGTTCTTGATAAGCATACTCTCTTTATCTTAGTTGTGTTCTAAATGATATAGAGGGAGTGAGGATTCCATGTTTATGCATATTGTATTCAAATGCAAACATTATAAATTATGCACGAACCTTGGGGAGCTTCCTTATTTTTAGAGCACTATATCTCTCTTATCATGATATCTTTGTTTGTCCAATTGGTTCTTTGATTGCTTGCTTTATGTGTTAAAGCTTCCTTCACCATGTTATCCTTGTGTAATCTTTGATCCTCAATATAGTTTGATTTCCTTCAAGTATTCATCATTGGATATGTGCACTTGATTCCACTCAAATTATGAGAAGTGCACACTTTGGGGAGGAACTCACATTATATTGGCTTTCTAAATTTTTCACCCATTTTGACAATCGATGCCAATGGGGGAGAAGTTTAGAGGGTTTAAGGGAATGGTTTTATACTTAAGCTTGGTTTGTGCTTAAGTGTTTTGCCTCTCATGCATTCCATATTTATATGTCTTGCATGGTTGTATATATATATAGTGGAAACTATCCCAAAGGTTAATCTTGACAATGTATGCAATGAATTCATGTTCATCACACGTGCATACATTGTGGGGGAGTTTTCTCTATATATATTGGTTCTACTCACATCCATTGCATTTGTTGTAGTTGTGTGAGTAGAGCCGGTTTTGATATGGGCTAGTAGCTTTGTGTTAATTGACCATATCAAATACAACCTCTTGTATACAACTTATTCTCGGATAAGTTGCGTACTTGTTTCTAATATTCATTATATAAACCCTCTTACTGTGGTTGTCATCAATTACCAAAATGGGGGAGATTGTAAGGGTACATTGCCCTATGTGTGGTTTTGGTAATTAATGACAACCCCTATGGACTAATGTTTTCATTGAAGTTTATATGAAGGAATATTCCATAGGTACTACTTGTACTCCATATGTTGGATTCAAGTATGGATGCCATGAAGATAAAGGTATATCTTGTGTATTGGCATCAAGATCATCGGTATGAAGATACATATGTGATATGATCAAGAAGAAGAAATGAAGATGGAGTTCTTATGTGGAACTCAATATTAGCCATGCTCTATCTTAAGTGAGTATGAGAAGATACAAGGTTGAGTTGGGCAAGTTCAAGTTGAGCATCTTGAGTGGATCACATACTTGAAGCTTGCCGTCCATTTGGTGATGATGGACATGTGAAGATGTGCATCAATAGAGCTTTCCCATCATGGTGTATGGGGGAGCATTTGTGAGTCTTCACGAAGCGACGATGATCAAGTGAGGCATTCCGGCTTGAGTGGAGCTTGAAGAGCTATCATCAAGATCAAGCGGGATGCGCAAGGCAAAGGTATGGCCTTGCTAGGTTTTCCTTTTACCGGTCTCAAGGTGGTTGTTGGGAGACCGGATTATAGGATAGATAGCCGCACTATCAAGAGGGGCTTTCGGTTTGGTAACTTGATCACATCGTCTTAGGGAGCTCAATCCTTTGCATACTTTGCATATCCCTATTGCTTCTTGGTGTTTCTCTGTGTGAGGTTCTTGAGCTTGTTGCTAGCTTTACAACAAGCCCAAGTTCATCGAAAACGGAATCCGCATGCATCTTCTATTGCGTTTTCGAGTTTGGACGTCTTTACCGTTTCTTGACGGTGGGAGACTCCCTCTCTAAAATCATCTAAAATGTTCTGTGAGGAGTCTCCATATTTCCAGTTTTTGTTGGGGTTCTATTCGTCGTTATCTTTCCAACAAAATTGGTTTCATGTCAATCGGAGTTCGGGAGCATTAGTTATCACAGTTTTTGTATAAACATGTTTTCCTGCTCACCCGGTCAGGGACCCGGTCGGACCGGCCTCTCAACCGGCCTGCCCGGCGTGCCGACCGGTCAACCGGGCGGCAACCGAGCTCCAAACAAAGAGCCATCAGTTCCGGTTGCTGACCGGTCAGCCGGCCTGCAGACCGGGGTGTCCGGCGCTCGGTCCGGTCAACCGGGCGGCAACCGGGCGCCAACCAGGTGACCTCGAGGTCCGGCCTATCGACCGGTTTGGACCGGCTGGTCCGGTCTGTGGCCCGGTCTGACCGGGCCCTGGACCGGACTGTCCGGCCCCAGGCCCGGTTGACCGGCTTCCTCGACAGTTTTCTCAGCCCAACTTTTCCCCAACGGTTATATTTGCTCTTGGGCTATAAATAGCCCTTCTTCCACCTTGGGCTGAGTAGTTCTTCCCATTCTCTCACCTCCATTGTTGCTATTTGAAGAACTTGCTCTCCCCCTTGATTCCTCCAATCATTCTTGCTCATATTTGAGGATTTGGGAGAGGGGATCTAGATCTACACTTCCACCAAACCGTTTCTTCTCTAAGTGAGGGAATCTCTTGGGATCTAGATCTTGGAGTCTTTGGTTGACTTTCCCCCTTGTTCTTCCTCTCCAATCTCATCCTAGCATTCGTTGCTTTGGTGGGATTTGAGTGTGAAGGACTTGAACACCTCCGGTGTTCTTGCTTTGCATCATTGCATAGTGTTGAGCTCTCCACCACGATTTGTTCGAGTGAGAGACCGTGAGCTTGTTACTCTTGGAGGGTGACCTCCTAGTTGGCTTGGTGATTGGTGCTCCGGTGATCTCTTCAAGAAGATTGTGAAGAGGCCCGGGCTTCTCCTTCGTGGAGCTTGTGAAGTGGTTGTGGAGCTTGCCATCTCCGGAGAGGAGGAAAAGCTAACCATAAGGAAAGGGCCATTATCCTTCGTGGGTGTGGTTCGGAGAATAGGGTGAGCCTTCGTGGCGCGGGAATCCTTCGTGGGACCTCCACTCCTCCAAACGTGACGTACCTTGTTGCAAAGCAAGGGAACACGGGAATACATCCTCGTCTCCGCGTGCCTCGGTTATTTCTATACCCGAGCTCTCTTTCCTTGTGATAGCCATCGTGCTTGAAGTACATATATCTTGCTATCACTTGTGCTACATATATCTTGTGCCTATCTTGCTTAGCTCTAGTTGCTATTGTTACACTTAGTTGAGCTTAGCATATTTAGGGTTTGTGCTTGTAAACTAAACGATAGTTTAATTCCGCATTCATACAAGACAAATCCGCAAGAGTTTGTAATTGCCTATTCACCCCCCCTCTAGGCGACATCTCGATCTTTCAATTGGTATCAGAGCAAGGTCTCTCCTTGTTTAAGGCTTCACCGCCTTGAGAGTAAAGATGTCGGCTAGTATAGTGCACAATGACACAATTGTCTTTAATGGCACAAATTATCTTTTGTGGAGAAATTGCTTGCTTTGTAAGCTTCGGACCTTGTGTCCACATATAGAGCAATTTCTAGATGTCGGTTTTTCTCCTCCGATGGATTCTCAAAATCTATCTTTAGAGGATGAGAAAAACTTACATCTTGAAGCTCAAGTATCTAATGAGCTTTTATTCTCTTTGAGACCCGATTTTCGTAGGTTCTTGATATATATAAAGCGAAAATCGTCTCATGAGATGTGGATCAAGCTTAAGGAAATGTTTGGTGGATCCACTTCTCAATTGGTCGGTGATGACTCCGAGGAGCTCTCTTCCCCTTCACATCATGAAGAGCTCCAAGTTGCTTCCACCTCCGGTCGTGATGAGTTATCATCTTCTTTCACTTCACCAACGTGTAGCAAGACACGAGGTAATGATATGGTGAGTGGCGAGGAAAGTTGCAATGTTGATATTGTGCTCAATAGTGATGATTCTTCATCTCTATCCCATTGTAATGCTTCCTCTTTGGACTTAAACACATCTAGCATTGAAAATGACCTACATGCTTGTGTTGTTAGTCCTTGCATATCATGTGTAAATTGCTTACATAGATCTCATGAGGATATGCTTGCCTTGTCTTGCTCCCATAATCAAAATGTTTCTATTTCCTCTAGTTGCTTGTTGACTAACATTGTAGAGGAAACCGAACACTCTATGGATCAAGACATGATTTCAAATGAGGATTCAAGAATATCTTCATCTTCATCCTCCGGTATGCACATGTGCCTTATGGCAAATGGATCAAAGGTATCTCCTACTTTGACTCCTAACACTTCCTCTAATGATGAGAGTGATGATGATGATAATGATGAAGAATATAATACCTTGGTGCATAATATGGCAATGATATATGCTTCTCTTCATAGTAATAAAGAAGCTCGTGCTAATCTCGAACACTCTATGGATATCTTGAATAAATATAAGGAAACCATAGTGAAGTTGGAGTCCCATGTTGAAAATGAGGAAATGAGATTCACTCTCCTCAAGCATGAGCTAAAAGATGAGAAGCATGCTAATTTCATGCTTACACAAAAAATTGAATCCTATATGCATGAAAATGTGAAAACTATTGTTGATGCTTGTGCTACTAACTCTAATTATTGTGAAGCATCTACCTTAGAGGAGAATGTTGAGCTAAGGGCTCAACTTGAGTTGCTAACTAGCAATTATAGGGAATTGGAAGAAAGTCATAAAAAGCTCTCAAGCTCTCATGATGATCTTCTAATTTCCTATGATGGGCTAAAGTTGGCTCATGAGGCAAGTATCACCAAGGTAACATCTTGTGAGCCTCATATGGATGTTAGCACAATCTCTACTACAAATGTTATATTGCCATGTGCTAGTCCTTGTAATCCATCTAGTCAAACTAGTGATACACCTTGTGTTGGATTACTCACTTTGCCTTGTTGCTCTAACAATGAAGCTTCTACTTCCTCTAGTACTTGTATTTCTACTAACCATGTAGAGGAAATAAAAGAGCTCAAGGCTCAAGTCCTTTCTTTGAAGAAAGACTTGGAAAAGCGTCATGAAGGGAAATCCGCACTTGACAAGATGCTAAGTGTGCAACAATCCCCCAATGACAAGAGTGGACTTGGATTCAACTCCAATAACAAGAACAAGTCCAAGAGCAAGAGCAACAAGAAGAAGGGCCAAGATAAAGTCAATGATCCGGCCAAGTTGGTGTGCTTCAAGTGCAAGGTTGAAGGGCATCATGTTAGATCATGCCCATTGAAGAAGAAGAAGAAGCACTTGAGTGAGAAACAACAAGGGAAACGGCCGCAAGGTCAAGGTCAAGCTCATGCTCGACCTCAAGTTGAAGATAGGCCACTTCCCAAGAAGAATCAAGATAATGTTCCCCAAGAGAAGAAATCAATAAAGAAGAGAAAGGGGAACACTTGCTACTTATGCCGCGAGAAGGGGCACTTTGCTTCTTCTTGCTTAGGTGGTACCGTATCTAACCCTATAATTGTTGATGATGATTATTCTCTAGGGAAGGATAAGAATGGCAATGTGTTTGCCAAGTTTGTTGGAACTCAAAGTGGTTTCAAGAAAAGAACCATTTGGGTTGCCAAGCCTATTGTGACTAATCTCTTAGGACCCAACTTGGTTGGGGACCAACAATCTCAAACTTGATCAATAGGTGCATGTGGAGGTCATTGGAGACTTGGCTACTTCATGAAGAATTAAGGGATCTTCATATATTATATTTTTACCAAGCCAAGTCGTATGGATTATCATCTATATCTTATATCCAATGTTCCTCTTTGCGGTAAGTTATACTTCAACTCTTCATGTCTATTGTAAGTTACTTGCCCCTTTGCATGTTTGGTTTTGTACCAAATATGTGTATGTATGTGTTGTGTCTTACTTGCCTATATTGTGTATTCAAGTATGTTTGTTTGACTCATCATATACTTGTGTATTGTTTTGAGCCTAATGCATCTTGATGATATCTTATTTGGCTCTCTTTGAAGTGATTAATGGAACATCCCATTTTGGGGGAGTGATATGCTTTGTGCATTTCTCTTCCTTTAAAATGTGTGTACATGGGTACCACCACTTAGTATTGATATTGCAAGATTATCGAGTCACTATGTGGTGTGCCAAACTCATGAGAAATTCAAATTCTAAATATCCATTAATCATCTCTAGTTGAATTTTAGTTGCCTCTTATTTAGAAGAAATGACTTATCACATTATGGGGGAGTAATATGTTTTGTACATATCACAAACCTAGAAAATGTGAACATATGAGGTTATGCCACTTAGAGTTGATGCTCTTAATTATCTTGTTCCTAGGTGGCACGTTTGCTCAAACAAGCTCCACTTGTAGTAAAAAGATTTTATTGCTCATCTTTTGGTTCTTGTTTGAACAAGAAATTCTTGGTGCGGTTTTTCCTCAAGTACATATCTCTATATCTTATTTGGGACACCGTTTGCTTCAAGTTATTCTAATCATTGCCGTGCGTGATTGTGTGACTAGTTGAAGTTATCAAGAATATTCATCCATGCATAGTGCTCAATTCTATATACTTATCCTATGCCTTTTATTGTGAAGTTGATCCTTTCTAACATTGTCAATACTCCACCGGAAATTATTTCCAATATACTCATTGTCTTTGACAATTGATAACCTTGTATGTGGTTGAATTTTTGGATCATCTTCACCTTGGATTGTTTCTTATTGCCTTATTTTACTTCCAACAAATCTTTGTTGCTCCCATGTGTCTTCCTTGTCCCTTTGAAAAATGTTTTGATAAATTCTCTTGATTCATATCAAGTGTTTGTTTTGGAAGACAAACCTTTTCCTTACGGTACATTGTGCCATTGTGAAAAGTGTATAGGGTTTGGTTTATTTTGATTGAACCTTGCTCTTTTGGGGAGTTTGCTATCTCATTCTTTCTTACATGATTTATTTGCTTGAATGAGATAAATCCTTGAGCATGTTTGCTTTATTTAATCCTTTATGCTCAATGGTTTCTTCTTAGTTCATTTGTTGAACTTTGTTGAACAAATCTTTTGTGATTTGCTTCTTAGATATAACTTGGACAACAAATTTGTTTTGTGGCACCTCTATGCCTTATCTAATTCTTTTGGTGTTTTGTCCAAAGTATATCTTTCTTGGATCTTTAAAGGTTTTGGTGCATGCTTATATGTAATTTGTTTATACTTGTAGCATGCTTGCTTTCTTTTGATCCATTATGTAGGATATACTCCATCAAATCCTAAATGGCTAAGATGTGCGTGAAATTCAAACTTCATCTAAATATGCACATGTTTTTATGGAGTGTGTCCTATATATTGTGGTTAGTCTAACCATGTTGGACCCAATAAGTTTGGGGACCAAGATGTACTTGAATGATGTTTTAGGTACATTGGAGATGCAATGGAGGCTTGTCTCATCTATAAGGAAGGTGTTGTCACCATATGAGGATTGGAGTCAAGCTAGGATGATCGATGAACTCTTATCTACTACATCAAGCCATTGCCATCTCGGTAACAAGTATCTTATTCATGCACTCTCATATAGCATCCAACCTCTTGTAGGTTGTATCTTGGCATGAAATTATTTATTTCAAAAATATTGCGGTTCTTGAAAAACCCTTTTAAAGTAAAACTTCTTATTGAGCATTTGAGTAATTTGAGAAGATGCATATGATAGGTTATATATATATATCATATTTTATGATTCACCTATCACAAATATGCCCTCTAGCAATTTATTGCATATCAATTCCTCAAAGAGCTCTTGTGTGCAATATTGATGAATTTGTGAAATAAATCCATTTTTGTGATACTTGTTGCCTTTCTCAAAACATTCCAACTAGCTTTACTTCCCTTATTGTTAGTTGTGATGTTTTTGAGATTTTCTTGGTTGAAGCTCATTCATATACCACAAGTGTGTAAATTGGAGCCATAGGCTATATATGCTTTTTAAGCAAACATCCTTGGTATATTTTATGACTTCATCTTGGATATCTTGTTTTATCTATTTTGTTAACCTCTTGTGTGTGCATGTTTCTTTATGGATCACTATGTCCACTTTAGAAACTCATATACATAAGAGTGTTAATCCATCACCTTGATATCCTTGATCTTTGCCGACCATCTTTTACCCCTTTTATTTTTAGTGGGTTGGTAAAGAAATTTTATGAGTGCTTGGTTTATTTATTTTCTTCATGCACTCATATCTCGTAATTGTTGGACTCAAGTTGTTCTTGATAAGCATACTCTCTTTATCTTAGTTGTGTTCTAAATGATATAGAGGGAGTGAGGATTCCATGTTTATGCATATTGTATTCAAATGCAAACATTATAAATTATGCACGAACCTTGGGGAGCTTCCTTATTTTTAGAGCACTATATCTCTCTTATCATGATATCTTTGTTTGTCCAATTGGTTCTTTGATTGCTTGCTTTATGTGTTAAAGCTTCCTTCACCATGTTATCCTTGTGTAATCTTTGATCCTCAATATAGTTTGATTTCCTTCAAGTATTCATCATTGGATATGTGCACTTGATTCCACTCAAATTATGAGAAGTGCACACTTTGGGGAGGAACTCACATTATATTGGCTTTCTAAATTTTTCACCCATTTTGACAATCGATGCCAATGGGGGAGAAGTTTAGAGGGTTTAAGGGAATGGTTTTATACTTAAGCTTGGTTTGTGCTTAAGTGTTTTGCCTCTCATGCATTCCATATTTATATGTCTTGCATGGTTGTATATATATATAGTGGAAACTATCCCAAAGGTTAATCTTGACAATGTATGCAATGAATTCATGTTCATCACACGTGCATACATTGTGGGGGAGTTTTCTCTATATATATTGGTTCTACTCACATCCATTGCATTTGTTGTAGTTGTGTGAGTAGAGCCGGTTTTGATATGGGCTAGTAGCTTTGTGTTAATTGACCATATCAAATACAACCTCTTGTATACAACTTATTCTCGGATAAGTTGCGTACTTGTTTCTAATATTCATTATATAAACCCTCTTACTGTGGTTGTCATCAATTACCAAAATGGGGGAGATTGTAAGGGTACATTGCCCTATGTGTGGTTTTGGTAATTAATGACAACCCCTATGGACTAATGTTTTCATTGAAGTTTATATGAAGGAATATTCCATAGGTACTACTTGTACTCCATATGTTGGATTCAAGTATGGATGCCATGAAGATAAAGGTATATCTTGTGTATTGGCATCAAGATCATCGGTATGAAGATACATATGTGATATGATCAAGAAGAAGAAATGAAGATGGAGTTCTTATGTGGAACTCAATATTAGCCATGCTCTATCTTAAGTGAGTATGAGAAGATACAAGGTTGAGTTGGGCAAGTTCAAGTTGAGCATCTTGAGTGGATCACATACTTGAAGCTTGCCGTCCATTTGGTGATGATGGACATGTGAAGATGTGCATCAATAGAGCTTTCCCATCATGGTGTATGGGGGAGCATTTGTGAGTCTTCACGAAGCGACGATGATCAAGTGAGGCATTCCGGCTTGAGTGGAGCTTGAAGAGCTATCATCAAGATCAAGCGGGATGCGCAAGGCAAAGGTATGGCCTTGCTAGGTTTTCCTTTTACCGGTCTCAAGGTGGTTGTTGGGAGACCGGATTATAGGATAGATAGCCGCACTATCAAGAGGGGCTTTCGGTTTGGTAACTTGATCACATCGTCTTAGGGAGCTCAATCCTTTGCATACTTTGCATATCCCTATTGCTTCTTGGTGTTTCTCTGTGTGAGGTTCTTGAGCTTGTTGCTAGCTTTACAACAAGCCCAAGTTCATCGAAAACGGAATCCGCATGCATCTTCTATTGCGTTTTCGAGTTTGGACGTCTTTACCGTTTCTTGACGGTGGGAGACTCCCTCTCTAAAATCATCTAAAATGTTCTGTGAGGAGTCTCCATATTTCCAGTTTTTGTTGGGGTTCTATTCGTCGTTATCTTTCCAACAAAATTGGTTTCATGTCAATCGGAGTTCGGGAGCATTAGTTATCACAGTTTTTGTATAAACATGTTTTCCTGCTCACCCGGTCAGGGACCCGGTCGGACCGGCCTCTCAACCGGCCTGCCCGGCGTGCCGACCGGTCAACCGGGCGGCAACCGAGCTCCAAACAAAGAGCCATCAGTTCCGGTTGCTGACCGGTCAGCCGGCCTGCAGACCGGGGTGTCCGGCGCTCGGTCCGGTCAACCGGGCGGCAACCGGGCGCCAACCAGGTGACCTCGAGGTCCGGCCTATCGACCGGTTTGGACCGGCTGGTCCGGTCTGTGGCCCGGTCTGACCGGGCCCTGGACCGGACTGTCCGGCCCCAGGCCCGGTTGACCGGCTCCCTCGACAGTTTTCTCAGCCCAACTTTTCCCCAACGGTTATATTTGCTCTTGGGCTATAAATAGCCCTTCTTCCACCTTGGGCTGAGTAGTTCTTCCCATTCTCTCACCTCCATTGTTGCTATTTGAAGAACTTGCTCTCCCCCTTGATTCCTCCAATCATTCTTGCTCATATTTGAGGATTTGGGAGAGGGGATCTAGATCTACACTTCCACCAAACCGTTTCTTCTCTAAGTGAGGGAATCTCTTGGGATCTAGATCTTGGAGTCTTTGGTTGACTTTCCCCCTTGTTCTTCCTCTCCAATCTCATCCTAGCATTCGTTGCTTTGGTGGGATTTGAGTGTGAAGGACTTGAACACCTCCGGTGTTCTTGCTTTGCATCATTGCATAGTGTTGAGCTCTCCACCACGATTTGTTCGAGTGAGAGACCGTGAGCTTGTTACTCTTGGAGGGTGACCTCCTAGTTGGCTTGGTGATTGGTGCTCCGGTGATCTCTTCAAGAAGATTGTGAAGAGGCCCGGGCTTCTCCTTCGTGGAGCTTGTGAAGTGGTTGTGGAGCTTGCCATCTCCGGAGAGGAGGAAAAGCTAACCATAAGGAAAGGGCCATTATCCTTCGTGGGTGTGGTTCGGAGAATAGGGTGAGCCTTCGTGGCGCGGGGAATCCTTCGTGGGACCTCCACTCCTCCAAACGTGACGTACCTTGTTGCAAAGCAAGGGAACACGGGAATACATCCTCGTCTCCGCGTGCCTCGGTTATTTCTATACCCGAGCTCTCTTTCCTTGTGATAGCCATCGTGCTTGAAGTACATATATCTTGCTATCACTTGTGCTACATATATCTTGTGCCTATCTTGCTTAGCTCTAGTTGCTATTGTTACACTTAGTTGAGCTTAGCATATTTAGGGTTTGTGCTTGTAAACTAAACGATAGTTTAATTCCGCATTCATACAAGACAAATCCGCAAGAGTTTGTAATTGCCTATTCACCCCCCCCCCCCCCTCTAGGCGACATCTCGATCTTTCAAGGAGAGAAGCGGGGATTGGGGTGTCGACTACGGCTGCAAACCTGTAAGGACGCCGGCAATCGCGAGGTGCGATTGAACCCACCGCTCAAGGTCGCCGTCGCCTGCGCTCGAAATCCGCCGCCCACCACGATCCGGAGATCTTGAGCTCCGCCGGCAGTGGACGCGCCGCCGCCTGCGCGCGCGCTGCCTGCCACCGCCGCGTCCAGCCGCCGCCGTCGCTAGGCGCGCGGGCCCTGCCGCCGCCGGCTCCCACGTCCGTCGGTAGGCGCGCGGGCCCTGCCGCTGCCGACTCCCACGTCCAGCCGCCTTGGATTGGGGGAGGGGGAGGAGAGGGCTCGTGCGGGGGATTGGGCAGGAGAGGGAGGCGACTGATTGGGTGTGTGCCTCGCGCGATCTAGGTTTTACTGCTTCCCGTGGGGGCGTGAAGGAAAGTGACCCAAAACGAGCAGCGTCTCTGCCTCTGTCTGCCGGCCCCGCAAGAGCTCGGCCCTAGCTGTCATTGACCCATTCAGAGAAGCCACATGTGTAAAAGGGAATCACTGCATCTAACGGCTGCTGTGAAAAGTGGGGCTGGGAACTTACTGTGCGGACGGGATTGGACGACCCAGATCAATGTGCCCCTTTGGATGGCCTGGTTGGCCGGGTAGTCTAGGGACATTTATAGAAGAAATACGTTTCCTTGGAGCTTTGGGACATGGATTGATTTTTAATGCTATTTCCTTGGTGGCCATCGGTGGATGGATACTCATTTTGTTGCAAATAAAACTAGAAATCCCTTGTCATGCCAATTATTAAATTAATCAGTTTTAAATATCCTAGTATATTAATCAAGAAATCACTACTGGCCATATCGGCCAATCTTGGCTAATTTTTTCTTCACTTACTTGTTAGGTTTATTCCTGCATAAATAGAAATTAAGTGCATTTCAAAAATTGATTTTTTTCAAAACGGAAGATTGAAAGTTAGATCTTGTTGGTACAAAATACCTGCCAAATTTCTGTGCATAGTTTTTTTTGTATATTTTGAAAAGGTTCAGTTTTGCCCCCGCTCTGCCTTTGGTCACGCTCCACCACTGATCCCGAGCCCCCACCGAGGAGGCCGCCGGCTGTGTCCTCCCGAGCCCACAGCTGAGCCAGGCCAGCCATCGACACCAGAGGATGAACCGAGCGGCCGCATCAGCCGCGGTGAACCTGGCACAAGGCTCCTCCATCTATAGGACGCGACGGGAGCCAAGGGTCCAGATTCCCGCTGCCCCAGAATGAACGCCATCGCCTCGGCCATCGTCGTATCCCACGCTTCTTGGAAGTTCCAGATCTCATTTATGACATGCCACACTCAACCTGCAGCTGTCTCGGTTTTGGGTCATTGTTGATCTACAACTTCCTGCAGTTGTCGAGAAACCCAAGTGGTTGGAGCCAGCCAATGATTCTTAACACAATAGAAGTGCATGCATTCTGTAGAGAAAATTGGATAGACACCTTATCTTCTCTATCGACCTGAAAAGTCATGAACGGATGCCAGTACGTCTTCTGTATTTCCTCCTGCCAACTTGAGACCAAGCTTGCAGCTTTGCCCTCTGCAAGTTGTCCCATCCTTTTGATTCCAACAACGAAACACCCGCTAATTGGCATATTCTCCAAAAAAAACCCTGCACATTATGATCATTTCAATGAGAAAAAACTTTTGGCAACAATAATTTCCCACCGAAGAGGGCAATGACAACTATTGGAAACTATTGGCTTTTACATGAATCAACTCTTGGCGATTCTTTCGAAGCTCATTGGTGTTCATCTGCTCTCTTTTTTAGAGGTCTAGCCATAAACCTGAGCTTTCAGAACATGTCGGGTCTAAATATTAAGTTTGGCCAGAGCGAGGTCATTATAGTTGGGACTACTGACCTTGAGAGGGCCCGCTTCGCTAACTTGCTTAACTGCAAGGTGGGGAAGTTCCCTATTTCTTACCTCGGGTTGCTGGTGAGCGATAAAACCCTACGGGTCTTAGAGTGGGACTTCCTGACTGGGAAGGTTGGGCACAGGGTGGATCCTTGGCATGGTCTTCGGCAGGCAGACTTGAGCTCACTAATTCTTGTCTTTCCAGCCTTCCTTGTTCTCTATGAGTATGTACATGCTTTTTGACTCGACTCATGCGATCTTCGATAAGGTTAGGTCTCGCTTCTTTTGGGAAGGAGTGGGACAGAAGCGCAAATATCACATGGTCGACTGGGAGACTATGTGTAAACATAAGGAGCTTGGAGGGCTAGGCATTCTTAACAATCGCATCATGAACAACACCTTGATGCTTAAATGGCTTTGGAAGCTATACCAGAACGTACAGTGTCTTTGAGCGGACTGCAGGCGAAATACTTGGGGGATGACGACATTTTGCGCCTTCGGTCCCGAAAAAAGGGGTCGCAATTCTGGAATGTTCTCCAGAAGCTGAAATGGTACTTTAAGTTGGGAGTTAAGCATCAGGTGCGAAATGGGAGACGCTCCTACTTCTAGCAGGACTGGTGAACGGAACAATCCCCTCTTCGGGAACAATACCCTAACCTCTGAAGGTGTTGTGCTCTTCCCTTCTTGATGGTGCCTTCGGACCGGGCATGGGAGGGATGGCGCATTCGTTTCCGCAGGCAGTTTGGCCTTGCGGAGGAAGTGGAATGGGATAACTTGATCAAGGAGATTCAAGGTGTGGTCCCCTCCGAGGAGGAAGATTGTATCTCTTGGAGTTCGGAGGCCTCGGGGGCTTATTCCGCTAAATCCATGTACGCCTGGCTGTCGCTGTGGGCGGCGGTGACGTATTTTAAGGAGGTTTGGCATCTGCGCATTCCGCCAAGGATTAAGATTTTCTAATGGTAGTTGATTAGCGGTCGGCTCCCGTGTGCGGAGCACATTGCCAATCGTCATGGGCCATCAAACGTGTATTGTGTGCTTTGTGAGGAGGTGGATGACTGTAACCACATCTTCTCTAGTTGTTCCTAGTTCATGTGGGCAGGGGTCAAGGAGATCCTGCATTATGATTGGAACCCGGCAGGGGTCGCGCAATGTTGGGCCCTCTGAAACGTTAGGAATAAGCTGATATTTGAAGGCTCCCTTATCAGTAATCCGGATGATGTTCTTTATAAAACACTTATATATAAATATGCAGCAATGGCGGGTGTTGGTGAGATCGAGAGATATGAGTCTGCTCAACGCGGCGATGGAAGAGATCAAGCGTCTGCATACCAGCCCGAGGGAACTAGCTTGAGTGCTTCCAGTGTTGCTTTTATCATTAACTTGTCTTGTATTATGGCTTTGCGTTGTGGAGGACTTGGGTGTTCTTTGTTTAGATGTACTTTGACTGCATTATTTGTATGGTGTCGAACTCCCCCAGCTAAGGCTTTATTAAGTTTTTATTAAGTTAAAGCAGGGCCATAAGGCCTTATCTTTGAAACCTTTCTTGCTCAGCGTCCAGAAATAACGTTGCGGCCTTTTATCAAAAAAAAAAAGGAAAACGCTGGCAATCAGCCGGGGGATCGAGTGTTCGCTTCCTCCTCCTCGTGCGAACGACGCGTGTCCTCCGTGAAAGCGACATCGATGGGCCCCACCACGACCTTATCTCCTCACAGCTCTCTTTTTCCGCTCGTCTCTCCTCATCTTCCTGGAAACAGGACGCCATGACCTCGCCCAAATAACCGCCGTCGCACCCGCCCCAACACAGCCCCGCCGCGCGCGCCCACACGCATCTCCGGCGAGGTCGCGGCTCTCCATCGCCGTCGACTCGCTCCGCCGTCCACCTCCGCAATCACGAACTGCTCTACCGTCGCCATGACGGACACGCAGCGCGCTGCCAGCGGAGGAGTGGGGCCGCACTGCCGCTGATGCTGGGCCGGCGGAGGAGAGCCATGCGTGATGCTGCCACCAGGGATGGAGGCCGATGCTCCCAGCGCCGTCGTCGTCTGCTACAAGGCGCGGTGGCCTCTGCTACGAAGCAGTACAAGGGCAGCATCGCGGCGTCTGCTACAGTAGGCGACGACCGCTGCTACAAAGGGTGGTGAAGACCGCTACAAGCGGCGGCGGAGGCGATGTGCTACACGCGGCGGCGGCCTTTGCTACAAACGACGGGACGGCATCCGGTGGTTGCTGCGAACGGCGGCGGCCTTTGCTACAAACCGGACGCCGCCGTGCTTCAAGGAAAACGGCCGGGGGCGGCTGTTGCTGCCAACCGGGAGCCGCCCTGGTGCAACGAGGTCGTCGGCGCTGGCCTTTGCTACAAACCGGACGCCGCCGTGCTTCAAGGAAAACGGCCGGCGGCGGTCGTTGCTGCGAACCGGGAGCCGCCCTGCTTCAAGGAAAACGGACGGCGGCGGCCGTTGCTGCGAACCGGGAGCCGCCCTGCTGCAACGAGGCCGTCGGCTGCGGCCGTTGCTGCAAACGACGGTGGCCGTTGCTACAAACAGGGCGCCGCCCTGATGCAACGAGGGCGGCGAGGTCGTCGTCGACGGCCGTTGCTACAAACCGAGGTCATCGGCGGGGCTACAACACTCCCAAGCGAAGCTACATGTCCAGGATGGCGGTGCTGCATGCGAGCGCGCTACGATGGCGGCCAGTGAAGATGCTACGAGCGATCGGCTTCTCCAGCGGCGGCTTCTCCGGCGATGGCTGCTGGCGGCGTCCGTCCGACTTCTCCGGCGACGGTCCGGAGTGCTATGCGTGTTGAGCGGCTCTACGGGGTTGTCGATTGCGATTTGGGACCGTGGGGAAATTTTCCTGTGCGTGACAGCGTGAGTGAACTGAGGGGAATTAGTGAATATGGACACGTGTCAGGCATAGGAGGCGGGGGATGGAAAGCCCCGATCCCCCGGGGGACGCTCAGCGTTGCCCAAAAAAAAAATATAACGTTGCAGTGTAGATACGCTAATGGTCTGCCACCGTGTCTGTCAGACTCTCCCCTGTTCAGCCACCGCATCACAAACACTAGCGCTTCAATTAGCGCTTCCCTTCGCTCCAGCTGCTTCTCGAGTTGAGTTCGCTTATCATGAATGGCTTCCATCTCTCGGTAGAAAGTGTGTGCATATATACAACTTTGTATATATGAGTATGGACTGATTTCTAGTTGAACCTATTGACTGTGCTATTCAAAGAGGAGAAGAAACCTTGTGCTTTTCTTGAAGCATCAGACTATCAGAGCATGCCACCCAACTTGCACCCTCCACCTGCCAGTCCCAACGTGTTGATGTCCAAAGCACCCTGAGGCAATAAAAAAGAACACAAGACTAGATCAAGATGGCAAAAGCACATAAACCGGATGGTATGTGAGGATTTTCACTGTGTTCTCTTAAACACAGGCTTTCTGGTGGTAAATATTTGTGCCCTAACATTTTACATTCTTTGTTTGTTTGTTCGTTCACTGCCTGAGTGGAAGCTGCATCTGGTTTGAACGAGAAAACTGAAGCCAAATCTAGCATCACACTTTGGAGTACAAATAAATGTTTTGAAATAATGTTAGCAGCTGGATGTACACCATATTCGATTGTCGTAGTTCATTTTCATCAGGGAAAGCGTTCTCCGTTACTATCTATTTGAATACATGTTGTCCATGATCAATCCAATGATGATTCGACTAATGTTCTTTGTTAGTGACCTCTTCGATGAGCTTACTCATGCCATTTTAGTGTTTCAGCGAGATGAATACATACTATCGATGATCTATCTCACTAGTAGAAAAACGGCCAAAGGATTTGACCTTTAGTACCAGTTTTCTTACAAACCGGTACTAAAGGTTGCATTAGCACCGGTTTCACTGGCCAGGGCGACGGCAACCTTTAGTACGAACCGGTACTAAAGGGTTTCGCGCCAAATTTGAGACGGAGGTGCCAATGCTACACCTTTAGTACCGGTTCGTATAATGAACCGGTACTAAAGGGTCTCTAGCCTTTTTTTTGCTCCCCACGCACCCTCCACCCCCTGGATCGCCATTTTTTGCTTTGTAAAATACAAAAGAAAATGATAGAAAATTCAAAAAATAAAATCCTTCGAGATTCTTGTATGTTAGCCGGTTACCCAATTTTTAGATTCTCAGGAAATATAAAAGCAAGAATATTTTAGTTTTCACCAAAAATTCAGGATTGTATATTTTTTTTTATTTTTTTCAATTTAAATTAATAACTCCTTCCTGCATAAAGATTACTATTACTTAACCATAAAGGTTACTATATTTTTAGATTTACAAATTTTCAGGTTTTAGATTTTGCAAAAACAAATTAAGATTTAAAATATATTTAAAAATTAAAAATAATTAAAAAATATTGTTTATTTATTTATTCAATATTATTTTTACATCTTTACTTTTTTATTAAAATAATCATGTGGAATTCAAACAATAAAGAAGTGTGATATTATGACCAAAATGTTAATAGGATTGATATGATATTACTATCAATAACATGCGCGTGAAGCACTTGGAAGTGAGATGGGAAGAAACTCGAAAGTTAAGCGTGCTAGTGCTGGAGCAGTGGGAGGATTAGTGACCGAGTAGAAAGTTTGACCACGAGTAAGTAATTTGACTAGAGATAAGTGTAGTTAGAGACTAAACTTCTCAAATAACTAAAATATTAGAAATTCTGAAAAAATCGATAAAAAGAGGGAGCGAAAAAATAGATAAAAAAAATTGATATAAAAAATGGCACCGGTACCCTTTAGTTCATGTTACGAACCGGTACCAAAGGTCTCCAGCCCTGCGGTTTCCTCCATACCCACTTGAAGGCACCTTTAGTACCGGTTCGTAAGGAACCGGTACCAAAGGAGGGAGGCTTTAGTCCCGAATCTTTAGTACCGGTTCCAAAATCGATACTAAAGGCCCTCTAGAACTGATACTAAAGGGGGGTTTTCTACTAGTGTCTGAACATAACTCTTTTTTTTTTGCGAAACATCCGAACATAACTCTGAAAGATTGGAAGGGACCTCTTCTATGAGTTCAGGTAAAAAATGACATGAGTGAGCCTACCATCTCCGGATATTCCAATTGCCCAATCTTCTCCATCTTGGACTTGATATCTTTCGTCCCCACCTCCAATGCTGCCTTGAGCATCCGATTCTCCTCCTCCACTTCACGGTTCACCTCCGGCACGATCTCGTCAGCTATGGTCCTCAGCTCTGGAATTATATTGTTTGATTCTTCAAGAGCTAAGGACCATAGCTGATACTACATGGTAGGAAAAATACTACATGGTAGAGATACAAGAGCTGTCTCCAGCGAATACAAAATAGAGTCTAAAAGAAACACACAAATATTTGAGATATTTAAACTTTTTCTTCTTCCATGACATAATATTGTACTTTTCAGGATACATGCTTGTGCTACTAATTATCCTAATTAGTGAAAAGTCATCTAGGTTAATTTTTTTGCACCCACTTTTTTATGCATGTCCATAGGGCAAGGTGTGAGGTGATGATTGAGACTCGGAAGTATTAAGGACCATGATGAGGAATGAAACATATGGTGACGAGAGGGTTGGACATGATCATCAATGACACCCTTTAGTCTATGTATATTTGCAAGCCAGAAATTGCATGGAACTTAGTCGGGATCTAGCCGGCACGGCACTTGGCCAGAATCTAGCCGGCACGGTTGATTTTCGCCGGAATCAGGGATGGTCTCGTACTCTGGTTACAGCGACGGCGAGGACAAGAGGCTCTGGAGCTAAAAGTTCCTTCCTGCTAACTGTTTTCCTCTAATTCATACTACTTACCAGGTACCACTGGTATGGATGTACCTAGAACAAAAATATCTAAATACATCTATATTAGTGGCAAATAGTATGGATCGGAGGGAGTACTTAGGTTGCATTTGCGAGAGTTGGATGTTATTCCAGTGCCAACCATTTTAGGGATCTGTTTGACGTGATTTTAGATTAAACCCTCAAAAGTCGATTACTTTGCAGTTGAGGTCCCTTTGTGGTAGAAGTACGGTAGATATACTCTCTCATTTTCTAAGGCCGCTAGAAATAGCTAATTCGATGTGTTCCAGTCGGGCACTGAGTGGGAATGAGACCCCTTCCACCCAGCATCCATGAGAAGTCCGCTATGGATTCAGTTACTGCCCTTCAGTCGTCTATGGAAGTCCGCTGCCGCTTCTTACTGGATACATTGCAGTTTCGTGAGGCGGTGAGGGGTCATCCAGTACACAGGGAGAGCAGAAAACCAATAGATTCATGAGACGCGCTACTCACAAATATGATTTCACAATAAATTGCCCATGTCAATTCAGGCCCATAATAGTAGAAAAATTCACCATCTGATCGATTGGAGAGAAGGTTCTAATGCTTTACCACACCTTGCCATGGTACTGTGCTACCAATGCACGGTACCACCACCAAACATTTATTTAGAAAATCCGAGTAATGTTGGTACCATTGCAACAAGATGCCCTGATATTTCAGATCATTAATTAGTGTTGTCTGTCAGCGTAAATAATAGCTTTGTCATAGTAAATAATAGCTTGGTAGCGGGAGTGGTGTTTTGGCACATGGGATCATATGATCTCTTTATTTTAAAATGCATCTTAGATACATTTTGAAACATCAAAAAATTTGAAACAAAAAATTCGCACGAACATCTTCACGTGCTACACGTCCACAAAGTTGTTTCGTCAGAATTCGACTTGTCTTGTGGCTTGTGTTAAAAAGACAAA
The DNA here is from genome assembly GCF_019359855.2 of Lolium perenne. Lineage (NCBI taxonomy): Eukaryota > Viridiplantae > Streptophyta > Magnoliopsida > Poales > Poaceae > Lolium > Lolium perenne. Next base: position 51,716,410 of record NC_067244.2, read on the forward strand.
ATTCAGTGCTTAAAATAAAGCTTGTCACAACATAAATTTTCTCTTTTTTATATAGACCATAAAAAATATCGGTTTTTCTCGAAACTTGGCGTACGAACATATATTGTGGAGATCTAGAGGTAGAATTTTTTGTCAAAATTTTTAGGCACTTCAAAATATATTTCTTGGTAGAGGGAGCATACGCACCCGAGAGCCAAATTGAATTTCCGCTTGGTAGCATGCAACAGTCCTCAAGGTTGAGTAGCACTAGGACTTCTCTCAATAAATCATAATACCAGCTGAAAACAAGGGCATACTATCGGAAATTCAATTCGGCTCCCGGGTGCATATGCTTCCTCTATCAAAAAATTATATTTCGAAATATCGAAAAATTTTGACAAAAAATTCTACATGTACATCTCCATAATATATGTATGTTCGTCAAGTTTCGCGAGGAACCAATATGTTTTGTGGTCTGTGTAAAAAAGAGAAAATTTATCTTCTGAAAAGTCTTATTTTCAGCATTGAATTTTGTCTTTTTACACACGTCACACGACAAGTCGTATTTTTATGAAACAACTTTGTGAGCGCGTAGCACGTGAAGATATACGTTCGAATTTTCCGTTTCAATTTTTTAAAATTTCAAAATGTATATAACATGCATTTCAAAATAAAGGGAGCATATGCTCCCATGTGCCAAAACACCATTCCCCATACTATATCTGAAGCAATTGGTAGAAGCCAAACAAAAAAAAGGAGAAATCTACACTCAGAACTGAACTGAAATGTGCAAGAACCACATGTACTTACTGAAACAAATGGACATAGATATAATTAAAACAAGATAAGAACAAACATTCCTGAAGAATGTCATATGATAAACGAGTTAGCTATCTGATTTAGCGTCGAGATATTTTGTCAGCACACAAGGAATGTGGGTTGGATCCAGCAGAAAAGATGTATCTGCAGAAAACGGCATAGGCATTGACAGCGACTTAATCTTGGTATCAACAGCGACGATCCATGCAGTTTGGTTGCACCTATCCAGTATGGATATGAGGTAAACAACATCGTCACCACCATGCAGGATGGGATAACATATCTGCAGGTCCTTGAACGAGAGGTTTACGGCGTATGCGCCGCCACCTCGTAGCTGAGGCAAGGAAATAGGTCCAAGGTCATCAGAATGAACCATGGTTCCCCTGCGCCAGTGGTCTGAAGGCAATTCCCTGTACCAACTGACGAGCCGCCAACCGAAAACCTCATATACATCGTCCTCCTCCTGGTTGGGTACGACTCCTGCCAATTGCTCCAACTCGACGCATTTGAAGCGACCACGGTGGAAGGCAACGTCGCGAATCGGGCGTAGAAAATCATGCTCGAGGTACAGTTCCTGGTTGCTGGGCAACAGCCTCGGCATTGGGATGAACCGTGACTCAGCTGGGGGCATGCCATTGCCGCTAGGCAGGGCAAAGGCAGACACATCGCAGATGAGAATTCCGTCCCAGAGATCAACCCAGCCTAGCAGTCCGTCTTGAAGAGCCATGACATGGGTGGGATCAATGAGCTTTGCTTTCTTGGTTAGCCCATAATCCACCTGTAGAAGCCCCTTGGTCCACTTGGAGTCGCGGGAACGGAAGATGTGGAGAGTGTACTGCCCATCCATGGAGTAGCTCAGAGCAGCGAGAACGAACTGCGTGCCTTCGTCATGGGACATGAGGCCATAGGCTTCCATTAGACGCTCCTTTTGACAATACCGACGGAAATCCGGTAGCAGATGAAGCGACGGGCCCCGGGGTGCGCCTCTGGCCGCGTAGACGAACCACTGCCGTACGCCGGTGGTGAAATCGACCTCGATGAGGGCGAGATCCTCCACGGAGGGCGATCAGGAAGGACACCTGGATGTGGAGGCCGTCGGGCGTGGTGTTTCCGGCGGCGGTCTCGTTCCAGACGTTGACCATGTAGGCTTCCTCCATCGGAACGATCGGTCCTAAAAAAGTTCTGCCCCTTTCCCGTCTGCTGCTCGCCACCAGCCGTGTCAACGTTGCTCGCCGGCCGCTGGAGAGCTCAGTAGCTTCGGCAAAGTCTCGGCAACATGCGAGCGTCGTGGCCAACGCTGAAGCGAAGAAACGCCACGCATGGACCCTGTCTGCGGGAGCCTCCAGATATGATGTGTATCCGATTAATCAACAGTTGCAAATCACGAGCTGTACAGTTCGATCAAGTTATAGGTGTTAAATATGTACTGCTTTGCTTTTCCAAAAATTTGCCCTCTTGATCAGTTTTGCTGCTCTCTAGATAAATATTGCAGGCAGTGAGCTGACAGTAAACCTACTGTTGTTTTATCACAAACAGGCCACAAAGAAGCTGCTAGGATTAATCTCAGAACATATTAAATAGAGCCAATTTCGGATACCAAACTACAGTAGTAAGATACGATGCAATGCTATGGTCGTATCTAAAACTTTAATTAAGGCTTAAGATACTACCGTAAGATACGGTGCATTGTGACTGCCGTAAAGAAAACACCGATTGTTTGATCCAACAAAGGTACCTAACAAAATAATTGATGCTCCTGTAGACTCAGCGGGCTACCTCTACAGTGTAATGGAGCCGACCCAATCCACACGTCCAAAATAGTCACCCGTGTCATTTACATTGGACAGCGGACACAAAAATGATCTTTTTTTACCATGGGTCCGTTTCGTTTGGGTGCTTCCAGGCTCTCAGCGGGGCGATCCATATTGTTTTTCGAACAAAAATTTTCATTCATAGGAAAAAGGTCCAAGACTACTTCTCGCCCTTGGGCGGTTGACGGCCTGGCTCCGTCGTTGCCTTCCTCTCTCCTTATCAGCTTCTTCGCCGCCCGCCACTCCATCTGTCGCGTGGTCGCCAGAGCTTGGTGGGCCGCCACGTCCTCAAGTAGCCGATGTCGCAGTGCCTTGTTGGCGTCATCATCGGCCTTCTTCAGCCTCTCGAAGGACGCGACTAAGGCCCTCTTCTTCGCGGTCTTCTCCTTCGGGTCCGGCCCGTTCCAGTCAAAGTCGTCGTCAGACTCCTCCTCTGCGGCTGCTGCCTCCCTGCGGGGTTGCTCCTCCGCGTTGAACGCCGCCTAGGCCGCCCGCTCCTCCTCTGTCTCCTGCTCTGCATCAGCCATGAACTTCTCTTCCATGGCCGAGTCGATGACGTTGTCTGCGCTATCTTCGCTCTCGTCGTCGGAACTGTCAGTCGGGGAGGTGGAGGCGGCGCTACGGGTAAGGTTGTGGCGGCTAGGGTTTGTGTGGAGGAAATGATGAGGCAGCCGAGCGCGTGCCCCTCTTTATATACGCCAGAGGCAGCAGAGGGGCGCGACACGCGTGGCATCGCCATTAACTTCGTTGGCAGAGGTGGGCGTCGGCCACTCGGCACACGAGGCATCGCCATTAACGTGGTGCAGACTGCCGAAGCGATGCCTCATCGCCAGTACTGGCGCGCCTGAGAAGACGCATCGACATAGGTCGCTGCCAGGCGGGCCCGTGGGAGAAGCGAGCGGTCACGCGGCACGACCTGCGCCGCATCCGAGATGTATATTTGGGCCGCGTTTGCGTCTCCGCGGACAACCCGATCACTATGCGTCAGGCCGCTGGCCTGGGTGCAGACACATTTTTTGACCGCGCGGTCGCAAACGAAACGTCCGTTTGTGTCGCCCCGTTGGAGATTGAAAGGACACAGATGTCGCCTAGAGGGGGGGGGGGTGAATAGGCGATTTAAAACTTTTACGAGATGGGCTTAACAAATGCGGAATAAAACTAGCGTTTACTTTGTCAAGCCCAAAGCCTATATACTATTGTTCACCTATGTGCACCAACAACTTATTCTAAGCAATGGTTCACCTATGTGCACCAATAACTTATGCTAAGCAATACAAGCAAGTATGTGATAGCAAGATATATATAACTTCAAGCACGATGGATATCACAAGGTAAAGTGCATAAGTAAAGAGCTCGGGTATAGAGATAACCGAGGCACGCGGGAGACGATGATTTATCCCGGAGTTCACACTCTTGCTAGTGCTAATCTCCGGTGGAGAGGTGCGGTTGCTTAGTGCTCCCGAACGCCACAAGAGGCTCACCTTGAGGTGTGGTTGCTCGATGCACACCAACGCCACAAAGGCCTCACCCCAAGATGCGGTACTCACACCACACACCGAACGCCACGAAGGCGCCTCACCTAAATCTCCGGTGACCCTCGCCACAAAGGCCTAGGTGAAAGTATAGAGATGGTAAACCTAGAGGGGGGGTGAATAGGTTTCTACAAATTTTAATTCTTTCTTTGCAATATTAGGCTTTGCGGAATATAAAGATGAGCCTAATGCAAACTAGGTGAAGCAACCTATATGAGGATACAACTAACTCGAGCACGAAGGCTCTCACAGGCAGTTAAATCACAAGTAAGGAGTTCGGTTAGAGATAACCGATAGCACGCGGAGACGAGGATGTATTCCCGTGTTCCCTTGCTTTGCAACAAGGTACGTCACGTTTGGAGGAGTGGAGGTCCCACGAAGGATTCCCCGCGCCACGAAGGCTCACCCTATTCTCCGGAGCCTATCCCACGAAGGAATAGCTCACTCACTTGTGGTAGACTTTGAGGTAGCCTCCAAACCTTCACAATCTTGCCCGGAGCAAATCCACAGCCCGGATGCTTCCGGACTCCTCTTGCCTACCTAGGGTTTCCAAGGAACCCTAGGAAGCAAGCCTCTCAATAAATACAAGGGGGAATGAGATTTGGCTTGGTAGAACGGTAGATCGGGTCCTCCTCTAATGATTCCCCGGAGGGATTTGAGTTTGGGTGGAGGAGGAGGGAGATCTGAGGCTTTTGGTGTTTCTAGTAATGGAGTAAGAGAGAGAGAGCTCAAGAACAGCTTGTAGTGTAGTGCCTAACTGTTCAGAGGTAGGAGAAGACCTATTTATAGTGTTCTTCGAAATATGGCCGTTGGTCACTTGCCACATCAGCAGATTCTTCGAGAAACCCGGTCAACCGGATTTGGCGCCGGACAGGCCGGTCCACAGCCCGGTCAGACCGGGCCACAGACCGGGCCGGCCGGTTTCCAACCGGAGCTGGGACCGGGTCTTGACCGGGCAGGCTTCGAAGCTTCGGATGGCGCCGGATGTCACAGCGCAGAGTCCGGTTGCTGACCGGGCCTCTCGATGGTGCCCGGTCGAGCCGGGCCATGGACCGGAGCAGCCGGTCCGTGACCGGGCTGGTGACCGGACGCAGACTGGAGGGCTCGCCTTCTTCTTGGAACTTGCCCGGATGGCACCGGTTACGGTCCGGTTGGTGACCGGGCTGTCCGGTGCCAGGGCCGGTCCGACCGGATCTGTGACCGGCCAGGCTCTGAAAAACTAGCTGATTTTTCGTCGAATTGGGGGGGTCTCCCGTTGCCTTTTGTTCCATTGCTACACCATCATACCTCTTTGGCTAATACCTGAAAGTCATCTTGTAGGCATGTATTAGTCCAAATACTCTAGCACGGTGTCATAGATACCAAAATAATGGATAAGGGTAAAATACCCTTACAATCTCCCCCTTTTTGGTATACGATGACAAACCGAGCTAGAGTAACACATAGATATTATGATAAGCTCTAAACCTTGATTCCATATAAGATATTACGACAGCTCCCCCATAATGTGTGCACTTGGAGAATTTGCATTTGAATGCAAAGTGCACCATTTGTGGAATATGAGAAGCTCCCCCAATATCTTTAGGAAACAAGCATGGTATGGACAAGTATATCAACATATATAAGCATAAATCATGATTATCCATAAAGCATGATTATCCTAACATAGAGTAGCACACATAATAGTCGTCCATACATATCCATACATGAATTATTCAAAGTAGCAAATGGTTCTTGAGAAATCAAAGCAAATACGCACAAGCCATATAAAATCCAAATAAAGCAACTCCCATGGCTTGTGACAACGAAAGAACCCCGTAATTCTAGACTCTACTCTCTTCTCCCCCTTTGGCATCGAAACACCAAAAAGGCGAAGAAAAGAGGAGAGATGCTAGCGTCCCATCAATAGAAGTGGGGCCCCGCGGATGGAGAGTTGCCATCACCATCCCCATCGTCATCCTCTTCATCGTCATCCTCTTCATCATCATTCTCATTACCTTCATCCTCTTCATCATCATCATCAGCAGGAGGTGCACGAGCAAATCTAGGAGTAGGACCACCAAAGTACAGAGAAGGATCAAAGTTCTGGAACATCTTATCAGAAAGAAGAGGCATCTCCCAGTTTGGTGCGTGGACAGGCTCCAACTCAGGGCCAGGAGGAGGGATAGGCACATTCCTAGCAGCCATGAACTCATTTTGGCGCCTCCTTGTCTCTTGGTTCAAAGAGAGACTTTGATGTGCAACATCATTTGTATTTTTGCACATCTGCCATAAGCAAGAGAAGAACCGTGCGACACCATGCTGTGGGCGACTAGAGGAGCTGGAGCTAGCATGGTCATGGCGTGCCTTGGACCGGCGCTCAGAAGGCATCATTTCAGGAACATCCGGGCTATCACCTTGGGCAGGAACTTTGAAAGCTTCCATCCTGACCCGCTCACCTTGAGTATTGAAAGGTGCGGGCACAACCTTGTTGATGAGCAGCTGAACGTACTGGGCAAGATTAGGAGTCAACCTCTCACGAACACAGCGCCGTAACTCACAGTAGATGAGATCACAGCCATCAATAAGTTGCCGGTGCTCAGGGTGACAGTAGTACATCAAGTTCAGATGATATGCACGGCATTCACTTGTGTCGCCGGACTTGCTGATGAGAGTCTCACGGAATAGCTTGGCAAGTAAGAGGTAGGAGTAGTACATCCCAGAGATGGTGGGAGGTCCAGGTGTGGGTTCCGGCGGATAGCAAATGGCAATGTCCCCACGGTTGAACTTCTGCTGAGAATATATCTTGAAACCAGAAGCACGCCCTCCACCAAACCCCAAAGCTTCACAGAAATCAAGATAGTTGCAAGTGTATTTCTATTTGCCAGTCATCCAAGTCATAGTCCGAGCTGCATCATCATGGAAAAAGACTGTGCAATGAAACTGTCTCACCAAGGTTGGACAATAGCACCCATCAGTAGGTGTCAAGCACATAAGATCATACAACCCCATCCGCCTCAAGGTCGCAACCACAAAGAGAAACTTGGTGGCTTCATACATTCCAATGACATCCTTGATGGCCTTGGGCATAACAATGGTGCCTTTCTTCATGTGCTCGCGGGAGTTATAGAAGTCATCCCACATGACTTGTTGTGTGTTGGTCCAGAAGAATTGATCTCCCCCTGTGTAAGTGGGTTCCTCAAAGCGGTAGGGGTTGGACTCTCTGAGTCTTCGCCATGCCCCAATATGTACATCACCAACATGGAAATCTGGCAGTACCTCATCACCATCCTGTGCTGCATGTTTATCTTTCCTCTTATTGGCAGATGTCTTGGTTCGGCCTCCAGTTGAGCTGCCACCCGTAGTCTGAGGAGCACGACCAGTAGAGCGCCGTGGTGGAACCCCGGAGCGCCTCCCTCGCTTGGCAACAGTACCATGGCCCGCATCAGTCCATTCATCACCTGTGAATCAGCAAAATAGGGCGAGGATAGCAAAGAGGTAAGTGTACATGTCATCAGCATATGTGAGGAAGCCAAAAGCATAGCCTATATTCAAGTGTTTCGACGAGATCATGCGAAAAAGCTGGGCGAGCCGGCGCAGGGGCCGGTCCGACCGGACGACAGACCGGACGAGCCGGTTGGCCATCCGGTTGACCGGGCGCTACGCCGGACCAGCCGGTCGAGAGGCCGGTCGACCGGGCTGTAGACCGGGCCATGCTGAGTTGTGATGTTTGCCCAGAAATTCGACACAAAATCATGCAAAAACTCACAAACTTGAACATAGATTATACCAGGAGAGTGAACAATGTGCATAGGAGGGGTGTGACACTCTAGGTGGCATGAGGACTTACTAACCCTAACCCTAACCCTAACTTTTCTCAACTTTCCTCAACAATGGGCAATGGGAGAGGGAAAGCAAGAGGGAGAGGGATAGGGAGGAAGATTTACCCGAAGACATCGTCCTCTTTGCCCAAGTGAGCAAGAAGAACTCGTGAAGAAGGCTTGAGGACCAAATCCCCACGATCTCCCAAACTAGCTTGAGAGGGACCAAATGCTTTGGTGAAGATGCTGGCGAGATCCCGATCTATGGTTGTGTGAAGTTTGGGGAGAATCTAGTGGTGGGAAGTGCCTAGGGTGTGGTGGAGGTGGTGGAGGCGGCGGCCATGGAGGTTTGAGAGGTGGGGGATAATGAGGAAGAAGATCCCCAAGGGGTATCCTCTCCAAAACATAATAGCCCGCACGGCCGGTCGGGCGCCCGGTCGACCGGGCCAGTGACCGGACGATCCGGCTGACAAAGCCGGTCCGACCGGGCCAGTGACCGGCCAGAGTCAATTTTCCCAAAAATGTGCCATTTTGCCTCGTTTTGCCCCTAATCTTTGTGTAAATGTGTGTGAGTGCTCATATGATGACATGTACATATAGATAGATAGATGATGATGAGATGAGCATAGACATGGGGTTGGAAAACACAAAGTTCTCTAGGCATACCCATTGGAGTGAAAATGCAAACAAGATACAAATAGCTACAATGGGCATGATTCGAAGTATATCAAGAATCATAAGAGCATTTTGAAATAGTTTTTTTTTTTTTTTTTTTGCAATAAGATCATTTGGCCTTATATAGTCAAATCAAGTTGTAATGAAGGCTCAATGAGGGGCGGGGGATTACTCCCCCTATGTGAAAGCGCAAATGTCATGAGACCTCGAAGAGACATGCTTGGGTCCATATAATGACATTGGGTCTATTTATGTTGCACACATAGGTATGCATCATACCAAGATATGGTAGAATGACTATCCCCATATGTGCTATGCCTCTAAGCTAGATAGCAAGATAAATGCAAGAATATATTGTAAGAAGTTAATCAATCCAAGTTTTTAGGATCAAGAATACCAAGTTCTCCTCTCAAGTTAACAAAGCGGGCTTCATCCAAAGGGTTAGTGAAAATATCCGCCAATTGGTAGGTTGTTCCCACATGAGTGAGATCAATATCCTTATTGGCAACATGATCACGTAGGAAGTGATGGCGAATGTCAATATGTTTGGTGCGACAATGTTGAACCGGGTTGTTGGCGATCTTTATTGCACTTTCATTGTCACAAAGAAGAGGCACCGTACCAAGAGACACACCATAGTCTTTCAAGGTTTGCTTCATCCATAACAATTGAGTGCAACAAGATGCCGCGGATATGTATTCGGCTTCAGCGGTGGATAGGGCGGTGGAGTTTTGTTTCTTGGATGACCAACTCACCAATGACCGGCCAATAAATTGGCAAGCCCCGGAGGTAGACTTCCGATCAACCTTATCACCGGCCCAATCGGAATCCGAATAGCCAATGAGTTCAAAGGTTGACCCCTTTGGATACCATAGCCCGAGAGTAGGAGTGAGAACAAGGTATCTTAGTATCCGTTTGACCGCCACTAAATGGCTCTCCTTGGGAGCGGATTGAAAACGAGCACACATCCCTACACTTAGCATGATATCCGGCCTAGAGGCACAAAGGTAGAGCAAGGATCCTATCATGGAGCGGTATACCTTTATGTCCACATCCTTCTCACCGTCACATGAACCAAGTTGCCCCTTTACGGGCATGGGTGTCTTCATTGGACTTGCATTGGTCATGTTGAATTTCTTGAGCATGTCCTTCACATACTTTTCTTGAGAGATGAAGGTGCCTTTTGCAAGTTGCCTCACTTGGAAGCCTAGAAAGAACTTCAACTCTCCCATCATGGACATCTCAAATTTCCTAGTCATCAATAGCTCAAAAGCTTTGTTATGATTGGGGTTAGTTCCACCAAAAATAATATCATCAACATATATTTGACATATGAAGAGGCCACCCCCTTTAACCCGCTTGGTGAAAAGGGTGGAATCGACCGTACCCATGCAGAACCCATCATGTAGTAAGAAATCCCTAAGGAACTCATACCAAGCACGTGGAGCTTGCTTGAGACCGTAGAGTGCCTTATGGAGTAAATACACGTGGTTGGGTCGGCATGGGTCTTCGAAACCCGGGGGTTGAGCCACATATGCGGTTTCTTTTAGGGGACCATTCAAAAATGCACTCTTCACATCCATTTGATATAATTTGAAATTGTGGAAAGATGCAAATGCAAGCAAAAGACGAATAGCTTCAAGACGGGCTACCGGCGCAAAGGTATCCTCAAAATCCATACCTTCTATTTGGGCAAACCCTTGCGCCACTAACCTTGCTTTGTTTCGTATAACAATGCCATTCTCATCTTGCTTGTTCTTGAATACCCATTTGGTCCCAATGACATTGATGCGATGATCCTTGGGTCTCTCAACTAGAGACCATACTTCATTACGAGTGAAACACTCCAATTCTTCTTGCATGGCAATTACCCAATCCGGATCGACCAAGGCTTCATGTACCTTAAGTGGTTCAAAACTAGACACAAAAGCATGATGTTGACAATAAGTGATAAGTAATGCATGGTGTCTACGAGTTACCACTCCTCTTGAGATGCTACCAAGGACTTGATCCACTTTCATGTCACTTGCCCTTGTAGCGGCCTTGATCTTCCGAACGGTTCCTTCATGATCAATGAATTCATCTCTTGCTAGTACTTGATCATGAGGGACCACTTGAGCTTGATCATGAGTTGAGGATGTTTCTTGATCGTCATCATGATCTTGCTCCATGGAATGAGGATCTTCTTCTTGTTCTTCGGATTGAGACTCATCTTGAGTAGAGGATGGTTCTTGAGTTGCACTTGATGGTTCGGCTTGAGTTGAGCTAGGCTCCACTTGCGGCGTGCTTGAGACATCTACTCCATCATCTTGATCATCATTATGAACTTCCATGGGCCGGATGTGTCCAATGCCCATATGCTTGATGGCACTAGATGGATCATCATCATTACCTGCAACACATGGAGCAACTTGCTCCACTTGGGAGCCATTATCCTCCAAGAACACCACGTCACAAGATACTTCAATAGTCCCGGAGGACCGGTTGTAGTATCTATAGGCGTGAGAGTTCTCTGCATATCCAACAAATATACCCTCTATGGTTCTAGTTTCAAATTTACCGAGCTTTCCTTTGTTGTTCTTAACAAGGCATTTGCATCCAAAGACACGAATATACATGACATTAGGCTTGTTACCGGTAAGGAGCTCGTATGGGGTTTTGTTGTGGAGGGGACGGAGGAAGAGCCGGTTGGTGTAGTGGACGGCCGTAGAGATGGCTTCTCCCCAAAAGTTGTGGGGTGAGTTGAATTCACTCAACATGGTTCTTGCCATCTCAATGATAGTCCGGTTCTTCCTTTCAACAACACCGTTTTGTTGAGGGGTGTATGGCGCCGAAAACTCATGCTTGATGCCCTCATCATCCACAAACTCTTGCATAGTGTAGTTCTTGAACTCGGTGCCATTGTCGGTCCTAATTGCCTTGATCTCGGATTCATACATACGTTGAGCTTTCTTGGCGAAGGTGATGAACTCTCTATGGGTCTCGTCCTTAGACTTAAGGAGAAAGACCCAAGAGTATCTTGAGTAATCATCAACAATGACAAGTCCATACTTGCTTCCACCAAGAGTATCATAGTGTGATGGCCCAAAGAGGTCCAAATGAAGGAGCTCCAAAGGCCTAGATGTGGTAACAATACTCTTGATGGGATGCTTCTTCTTGAGTTGCTTTCCGGCTACACATGCACTACAAACACGATCTTTCTCAAAAGAAACACCGGTTAGTCCCACAATATGCTCACCCTTTAGGAGTTGTTTAAGATTCCTCATGTTAACATGACCAAGGCGGCGATGCCACAACCATCCTTCGTCATGCTTGGCCGCCATTAGACATGTGGAGAAGGAGGGGCTCTCTTTCGAGAGGTCAACCACATAAAGGTTGTTCTCCACATATTCAACAAGGACCAATTTGAGATTGTCACTCCTAAAGACTTGCACATAGTATTTAGTGAAATATGAATTGTACCCGGCATCGGCAAGATGATATATAGAAAGTAAGTTATAGCCAAGGTGTTCAACAAGCATAACCGTCTCAAGGCACAAGTCCTTAGAGATTGCTACCTTGCCATACCCAAGTACCTTTCCCTTTGAGTTGTCACCAAAGGTAATGCTTGACTTCTTGTTGATATCTTCAATGAATTGATCAAGCACACCTTTTCCTCCGGTCATATGATTGGTGCATCCACTATCAAACACCCATTTTGGACCACCGGAGGAATACCCCTACAAAATCAAGTAGAGGATTTAGGAACCCATCGATTAATGGGTTCCTTTGCAATGGCAACAATATCTTTTGGTACCCAAATTGAGTACTCTCTATAAGCATAGCCATTAGGAGGGCCAACATAGTTAGCATAGACATCACCATAATAATCAACAAATAATGCATAGTGATCGTTTGGCCCCGTGCGGTCACCACTAGTGGCTTTGCCCTTTGAGGCTTTGCCATTGTTAGTGACCTTCTTGTTCTTATCTTGAGCGGGTTTCTCCTTCTTGTAGTTGTTCTTCTTGTGGGACTTGGGGACATATCCAAGTCCATACTTTTGATTGTTTGACCTTTGCTTACTCAAGAGGTCATCCAATCCCATCTTGTTCTTGGCGGTGGTGAACTTTGCAAGTTCCTTTGTTAGCCTAACATTTTCCTCAAGAATAGATGCTTGCTCACAAGAAGATTCATTAGGATGATAGTCAAGACCATATTTGGTCACCAAGGACTCAAGATATGCATTGGTCTCAACATGCAAAGAAAGTTCCTCTTGTACACGAACATGTTCCTCAACAAGTTTAGCATGCTCACTAGTAAAGGAAATGGAGGAACAAGCAAGCTTTTCAACTTCAATGGGATCCTTCATTGATCCAAGAGCCCTTTTGTAGGATTCTTGAAGTAGATCATGATTCTCTCCAAGTTTCTTGAGCTCATCCTTGACAAGCTTGTTAGCTCTTTCAAGGTGATCAAGATCCCTAGTGAGAGAAGCATGAGCAACTTCAAGTTCCTCCTTTGAGGCATTGAGCTCTTGGGTCAATAATTGAGCCCTATCAATAGTTTCTAGGTCCTTAACTTTATCAAGTTCATAAGTTTCAATTTGTTGCTTAAGGCCTTGAGATATGCACCTTTCGGTGTTTAGCTCTTGTCTTAGGAGATTGAATCTCCGTTCCTTCTCATTCAATTGATATTCTAATTCCTCAATGGACTCATCCTTTTCTTTGAGTGAGTCCATCAAGAAATCAAACTTGACAAGAGCTTCACCACGAAGGGTGCATCTAACATCATAGAGTTCCTTAAGCATAATTAATTCTTCTTGATCTTCGTTTTCATCATCAAGAACACTAGATAGGGAAGGTGGAGGTTCCATTACCTTGGTTTCCCTTGCCATAAGACAAGAGCCAATGATTGGAGAGGAGGGAGAGTCATCGGAGTCATCATCTTGGGTTGTTCTTGCCATGAAGGAAGAGCCAACATCATTCTCCGTGGAGTAATCTTTGGAGTAGTTATATGTGAAGAGTGACCCGGGCTTAGAGTAAGCTAAACCGGCCACTCCGGCCTCCTTCTCCTCATCTTCCTCTTCTTCATCGGACAAGTACTCGGCCCCAACAAAAGCTCTTCCCTTGTTCTTCTTGTACCGATCGTTGATTGGATTCGGCTTCAATCTTGGCTTGACCCCTTTGATGAACTTTGGCTTGTCTACCCTTTTCTCATAAGGGCACTCATTTGCAAAGTGGTTGTCTTCATCACAATTGTAGCAAGTTCTCTTCTTCTTCTTGTCATTGAGGAGCATTGGGAACTTGACCTTGTACTTCTTGGCAAAGAAAGCAAAGTCGGTAGCAATGTCACTAGTTGAAGTCATTTCTTCATCTTCTTCAATTTCATAGTCTTCGTTGCTTTCATGGTCGGCTCTAGCTTTGAGAGCAAGGTTGTGTGACGCTTCATGGTTGTGTGAGGCTTCATCAACACGGTTCATTGCCTTGAGCCTCTTTCCGGCTTTGGCCATGCTTTCATTGGCGGCCACATAGGAGACTAGATCATCGGAGTTGAGATCGGCACTCTTGGTCATGATTTGCAAGTTGAGTCCAAGGTTGGTGTCTTCTTGTTTGACGGAAATCATAGCAATGACCTTGGATTTTATGAAGGCTTCGTTCATCTCGAATCCGTCATTGTACTTCTCAGCACCAAGTCCCTTGACCCTTACTTTCAGAGCACCAAGCCTAGCATAGGCATCGAATACGGATTCTCCATCTCGAATCATGAACTGGTAGGCCTCTTGCTTTGCGGTCTCATAGAGAGCTGATTGGATCAAATCGGTTCCCTCTTGGAGTACTACGATCCGATCCCACAACTCTTTAGCGGAGACAATGTCATCGACTTGATCAAGAAGCTTGCGGTTGATGCCACTTCTAATCTTGTCACGTGCGGATGCATTGAGTTGACGGTTGTAGAACTCGGTGGAGGTCAACCGAGTAGGATCTTGTGGCTCCCGATGTCCATGAACAATGAGCTCCCATAGCTCCACACTGCAGCTGCGAATATGAGATTCCATAGCAGATTTCCAATGTGGAAAGTGAGTTCCATCGTAATGGGGAACGGTCCCACTATGGTTTATATGAGGCATGGGTGAAGTGTTTCTGGGATAGTCATGGTTAACATCATGGTAGGTTTCCTTAGAGGCCGAAGCCCCACTAGAAGTTCCACCCGCAGTTAGGTTCTTAAGCATGGCAGTCATTTCAGTCATTTGGTTTTGTAGCTCATCCTCCCTTTTCTTCTTCTCGACATCATATGCCAAGAATCTAGATTACATCTCTTTAACCGAAAGGTTAGAGTCGTCATCTAGACCCTCGAAGAGTTTATCCATCTCACTCTTAAGGCGGTGAAGCCCTTAATAAGAGTCCAGGCTCTGATACCAATTGAAAGTATAGAGATGGTAAACCTAGAGGGTGTGAGTATAGGTTTCTACAAATTTTAATTCTTTCTTTGCAATATTAGGCTTTGCGGAATATAAAGATGAGCCTAATGCAAACTAGGTGAAGCAACCTATATGAGGATACAACTAACTCGAGCACGAAGGCTCTCACAGGCAGTTAAATCACAAGTAAGGAGTTCGGTTAGAGATAACCGATAGCACGCGGAGACGAGGATGTATTCCCGTGTTCCCTTGCTTTGCAACAAGGTACGTCACGTTTGGAGGAGTGGAGGTCCCACGAAGGATTCCCCGCGCCACGAAGGCTCACCCTATTCTCCGGAGCCTATCCCACGAAGGAATAGCTCACTCACTTGTGGTAGACTTTGAGGTAGCCTCCAAACCTTCACAATCTTGCCCGGAGCAAATCCACAGCCCGGATGCTTCCGGACTCCTCTTGCCTACCTAGGGTTTCCAAGGAACCCTAGGAAGCAAGCCTCTCAATGAATACAAGGGGGAATGAGATTTGGCTTGGTAGAACGGTAGATCGGGTCCTCCTCTAATGATTCCCCGGAGGGATTTGAGTTTGGGTGGAGGAGGAGGGAGATCTGAGGCTTTTGGTGTTTCTAGTAATGGAGTAAGAGAGAGAGAGCTCAAGAACAGCTTGTAGTGTAGTGCCTAACTGTTCAGAGGTAGGAGAAGACCTATTTATAGTGTTCTTCGAAATACGGCCGTTGGTCACTTGCCACATCAGCAGATTCTTTGAGAAACCCGGTCAACCGGATTTGGCGCCGGACAGGCCGGTCCACAGCCCGGTCAGACCGGGCCACAGACCGGGCCGGCCGGTTTCCAACCGGAGCTGGGACCGGGTCTTGACCGGGCAGGCTTCTGAGCTTACTGGATGGCGCCCGGATGTCACAGGCGCAGAGTCCGGTTGCTGACCGGGCCTCTCGATGCAGTGCCCGGTCAGACCGGGCCATGGACCGGAGCAGCCGGTCCGTGACCGGGCTGGTGACCGGACGCAGACTGGAGGGCTCGCCTTCTTTACTGGAACTTGCCCAGATGGCACCGGTTCTGGGTCCGGTTGGTGACCGGGCTGTCCGGTGCCAGGGCCGGTCCGACCGGATCTGTGACCGGCCAGGCTCTGAAAAACTAGCTGATTTTTCGTCGAATTGGGGGGGTCTCCCGTTGCCTTTTGTTCCATTGCTACACCATCATACCTCTTTGGCTAATACCTGAAAGTCATCTTGTAGGCATGTATTAGTCCAAATACTCTAGCACGGTGTCATAGATACCAAAATAATGGATAAGGGTAAAATACCCTTACACTAGGTCACGGTTCCACTAAGGGATTTCCTTCGAGGCGGAAACCGGGCCTTACACAAAGATTGGGGCACACATCCACAACTTAATTGGAGGCTCCCAACAAATCGCCACAAAGGCCTAGAATCCATCTAGGGTTCCAAGAACCCAAGAGTAACAACCTTCTTGCTTTCACCACCACGAATCACCGTGGAGAACTCAAACCGATGCACCAAATGCAATGATAAGAACACCACAAATATGCTCAAGTCCTTCTCTCTCAAATTCCAACAAAGCTACAAAAGCTATTGGGGGAATAAGAGAGGAAGAACAAATAAGAGGAGGAACACCAAATTTCTCCAAGATCTAGATCTAGTGGATTCCCCTCACAAAGAGAGGGATTTGATTGGTAGAAATGTAGATCTAGATCTCCTCTTCCTTTTCCCTCAAAAAGATTCAAGAAGTATAGGAGGAGTAGAGGGATATGGCAAGCTCTCAAGGTCAACAATGGTGGAGAGCACACAGGGGAAGAGGTAGCTGCCCAAGGAGGAAGAAGGGGGGGCTTAAATACCCCCTCCCATCGAAATATGACCGTTTGGGTCAGCTCAGGCTGGATTTTCCGGGCCGGATATTTGCAAAATATCCGGGCCCCGAAAAACGGCTAAGGACCAGAAAAAACGTGCCCCAGGATGGGGGCCGGATATTTGGCCGGATATTTGCCCGGATTTGTCCAAAAACCGGATTTTTCCGGGGGGCCGGATTATCCGCCCCAAACTTGGGCCGGAATATCCGCCCCCCTGAAAACTGGCAGAAACATCAAACTGAAACGGGCATAACTTTAGCATCCGGACTCTGATTTTGATGATCTTGGGCTTGTTTTAAAGCTAGGAACAAGCTCTACAAGATCATGCAGGAAACCATCATAGTCCAACAACGGAGGATAGAAACAAATGATGAAAGGTTTGACCTATCTAAAAAAGACATACCGGTAAAACCTTCAATCTTGAAAATGCAACAAGTTGCCCGTGCAAAAACCATTCTTGATGAACTAGAGCTTGTCATGAGAATAAGCACAAGCTCTAAATCATCACATGGATAAGATCCAAATAATAACCAAGAAAGATGATGAACCAAACTCGAAAACGCAACAAGTGATCTATGCAAAATCCGTTTTCGATGAACTAGAGCTTGTCATGAGAATAAGCACAAGCTCTAAAACATCACATGGATAAGGTCCAAATAACAACCAAGAAAGATGATGCAAGGATGCAAAGGTTTGAGCTCTCTCCGAACGATACGATCGAGTTACTCACTCGAGAGCCCTCTTGATAGTACAGCAACTAAACTATAAACCGGTATCCAACTACACTATGAGACCGGTGAGAAAGAAACCCTATCAAGAGCAAACCTTATACTTGCGCATTCCACTTGAGCTTGATGACGACGATCTTGACCTCAACAAGATGGAACGCCTTTCTTGCTTGTGCTTGCTTGACGAAGTCTTGTAGATTGCTCCCCCATAAACCACCATGGGAGAGCTTCTTCTTCGGCGCATCTTCACATAAACATGACCACCATGTGGATTGCTCCCCCATAATCCACCATGGGAGAGCTTCTTCTTCGACGCATCTTCACATATCCATGATCACCATATGGATGGCAAGACTCAAGCAAAGGATCTCTTCGAGATGGCTCATCTTGAACTTGCACATTATTTCTTCATTCTTCATCATGTTGATGTCTTGAAGTAACTTGAGGGCTCACTTCATCTTCATCTTCAAGACATACTTGACACTTGATATCCTTCATTAATTTCTTCTTATTGCAACCTTGAAGCCAACATATGGTTCAAGAATTGCCTATGGACAACTCCTACAAATATAACTCAATGCAAACATTAGTCTATAGGGATTGTCATTAATTACCAAAACCACACATGGGGGCTCCATGCACTTTCAGAGATGCCCTTAGACCGTAACAGAGTTGAAGATCCCTCTCCCTTCCTCCATGATTCAATTTTCGGCTATTTTTTCTTCCACAATGTAGGTTCAGTTGAAACTGTAAGAGCATCTTCACCGGCAACCTTCAAATAGATGGTGGCAGGTGCACCGGTAGTTTTATATTGGGGGCACTGACACCCGCTTTATCTATTTGAGGAAGTGTTGCCTACACTAGGGATCTTCATAATTATGTTTGAATAAATAAATTTTAAAAAACTTACAAATTTTAATCAAACTTAGATGTATTTACGTGATTACTTGTTGTAGGCGAGCCTCACATCCTCGCGGACAGCTGCCTCGGCATGGCGCTAAGCGTTGACATCAAGCAGGCTCTGTTGTTCTGCCGCCACGAGGAGGCGACCAGCCTCTTCCATAAGTGTTCGCTCGCGTGAGTTCTCGACGAGGCGCTCGATGATGGCGGTGTTGGTCTCCTCGCGGACTTGCTCCAAGATCATTCGAGCGCTGCACGTTAAAAAAAAACTTAGAAATTTTAATCAAACTTAGGTGTATTTAGGTGATTCCTTATTCTAGGCGAGCCTCGCATCCTCAAGGACGGCTGCCTCGCATGCTCTGTTGTTCTGCCTCCATGAGGAGGCGACAAGCCTCTTCCATGAGTGTTAGCTCGCGTGGGATCTCGACGACACGCTCGAAGATGACGGCGTTGGTCTCCTAGCGGACTTGCTCCCAGATCCTCTGGTCGCGCTGAGTGTTAAAGGAAGTCAGCATTGCCATCTGCTCCGGATCGCCCTTGAACTGCTCCTTGGCGCCACACTCTGCCTGCTCCTCCAAGACCTCCGCGTTCTTGTCCGCAATGAACACCTCGTCCCACTCGTTGAACTTGGAGTCATCAGATAAGTCATCCAAGTTGACGTCCGGCAGCTCAAGCTCGTCGTCGGGATGCGGCGGTGGCAATATTTCGCTCCTATAGTACAAACTTGATATTGTTCGATTCGTATTGGAAACATTTTCTAATGATATCAATTCTATATCAAATACTTCCTCCGTCCCGGTTCATAGGACTTGCACGTATCCCTATGTCGTAAATTTGACAATGATAATAGAAGATATGTATCAAAAATATATATCATTAGAAAGCTCATGTGCTCACTTTCTAATGATATAATTTTTATGTTGTACAATTGTTATTATATTAGCTAAACTGAGAATCTGGGGATACGTGTAAGCTCTATGAAACGGAACGGAGGTAGTATTTATTCTTTCTTATTTACATGAAAGATAAATCTTGAAAAACGTGTGCGTCTTATATTCATTGAAACGGAGGTAGTCGGAAATTGCAGCTAAAGTCCAAATTATCTGATTGTACATGAATTACACATGAAATTCATCTAATCGAGAATTAACTTCAGATATGGACACCTGGTAAACGGGGTAAATATGGGGTGTGTCTATTTGCAGCAGACAAAAGGCTATCTATTTTTTGCGGGTAATTAATAGGTCGGCCCCTTCCCCTGTTCCGCTCTGGCCATGAATATTCCTCCCCTGCCCCGCTCTGCTCTGCCCCTTTCAGATCTACCAAATCAACTGGACTTGCCACTTAACCGTCTCGGCCGATCCATGGAGCAGCAGGCAGCAGCGCACGAGTCCAAGATGGAGGAGCTGGAGCTGCCTACGCTGGACCTCGACCATGAGTCGTCCAGTCGTTTCACGGAGCAGCTGGCGGCGGCGTGCCGGGACCACGGCGTGTTCCGGCTGGTCAACCACGGCGTCCCCGCCGACCTCACCGCCCGCCTCTTCCGCCTCACGCGCGACCTCCTCGACACGGACCCAGCCAAGAAGGCCAAGCTGCCCGGCTACTTCTGGGGCACGCCGGCGCTCTCGCTCCGCGTCAAGGACCTCAACTGGGTCGAGGGCCTCCACCTCGCCCCCGACAACGCTTCTGCCGACGACGGCGGCGCCGCCTACTCGGCCTTCAGGCAGGCGGTGACGGCGGAGTACGTCGCGCACATGGCGCGCATCGCCCGGAAGCTGTTCGACGCCCTGGCCGGCGACCTCGCTCTCGCTCTCGACGCGGAGCAGAGGGCGTCGTACCTGGAGGAGCGCGGCGGCACCTTCCGCGCGTACCGCTACCCGGCCTGCGACCCCGCCGCCGGGCGGCAGCACCTGGGGATGGAGCCGCACACGGACAGCTCCGTGCTCTCCATCCTCAACATGGACCTCGTCGGCGGCCTGCAGGTGCTGCGGCGAGACGGACCGATCTCGAGGTGGTGCGCGGTGCGGCCGGTGGAGGGGGCGCTGGTGGTCAACCTGGGCGACATGATGCAGGCGATGAGCGGCGGCGCGTACCGGAGCGTGGAGCACAGGGTGGTGGCGCCGCCGCCGGGGACGGAGCGCATGTCGCTCTGCTACTTCGCGTTCCCGCAGGAGGACGCCGTCATCGTCCCCAGCAGCACCGGCAAGGAGGAGAGGTACAGGGCGTTCAGCTACCGGGAGTTCCGGGAGCAGGTGCAGGCCGACATCAAGGCCACTGGCGCCAAGGTCGGGCTCGCCCGGTTCCGCATCCCCGATCATCCATCGCCGGCTCCACAGTGAATGCAATGGATCCGTGATGCATCGGCCTAACTCATGTTGGAGCCGCAAGATTTTTCGCAAGAAAAAAAAGAATAAGCCAACTAGACATTTCACCGTGACTTGTGATACGCTAATCCCTCATTTTCTGATTCTGGCATCTGAAATTCAAGATTTGGCCAAGAATTAACCTAAGAATATGTGGGATTGTGGATCATGTTACACAATTTTTTTATCCCGTATGGTTGGTGTATTTTCGCACCCGGGAGCATATGCTCCCGGTATATGCTCCCGGTTTTAAAAATGTCTTTTAAACGTAGTTGGAGATGTCAAAAAATTCCGAACAAAAAATATGCGTGTACATCTCGACATCATGCCGGAGTAGCATGTCTGAGCCGAATCCCTTTAGGGTGAAGGCGAGACAAGACGATCCCTTCAGGGTGAAGTCGATAAAGCAGCAAGAGGAACCCTTCAGGGTGACTCGATCCAACAAGAGTCAACTCAAAAGAGTTACTCGATCCTTTCATTCTTTATGGAAATGAATAGACTGATGTTCCCTTCGGTTCATTTGTCATGCTTTTCCAATCTTAATGACCACGAAGTGCCGCAGTGCCCGGCCCACGGAGTGCCACCGGAACCCCCATGATTGGGGGCAGGGGGTTGATCAAGCCCTTCTACTTCTAGTTAGGAGGTTATAATCTCTTAAAGCCCCCATGAGTGGGGGTTTGGGGGTTGATCAACGAACGGAGTGAGAAGCAAGTCAGTAAGCTGGGTGAGTGAAACAGTGAACGCAAAGATACATGCAGCTATGCCTCCTACAGCTAGCAGGCCAAGGCACATTTGCTCGACTGAAGAGGAAGAGCAAGTATGCCTGCAGTCCAGACATCTAGCTTGCTTAAATAAAGTCAGCAAGCGTAATGGCTGGATAGCGGTGGAAGAGAGCAAAGCGAGCTTCTGAGCGTCCCGTAGGGGACCTGCAGCGGGGCCGACTTATGGGAGGTCGAAAGGAGGAAGAGAGGCATGTATCTTTAAGTGAGCTGCTTGAGCGGAGGGTAGGCTCGGGAGCGGAAGACTAAAGCAAACGGAGAGAGGCAAGGCCTTCATTTGTTTTAAAATAGTCTCCTCATTCCCGTTCTTCTTTTTTATCTTCTTGTCTTGTTTATTCTGCTCCAGTATCGTGGAAAAGATGATGAATTTTGTGGAGTGCTATCATGGTATCAGTATGTACAAATTTTTAACATGATGAATTTTTCGGAGTGGTATCATGTGCTATTTTTCCCTAAGCTGATTCGATCTCTAGATGTTCCGATGAAATTAACTATTTGCTATGAAATACAAACATAACCGCACCAGGCGGCGCAGACCGGGTTAGGGCTAGGCGGGCCCCGATATGGGCCAGGCGGGCCCCGATATGGGCCAGGCGGGACGCATCCAGGGCTAGGAGGGCCGTGGAGGTGGCCAGTGCCGGCGGGGCTCCTCCCAGGCTGCACCGCTGCTGGTGCCAGACCTAGGCCAGGTGGGCCCAGATTCAGCGGTCCTCGGCAGTACGGCTGTGCGGTTCATCTTTTGTCCGGGAGGGCCGAGGGGAGGCTCTTGCTCGAGTTTGGTGGCGAGTTCTTCGATGTCGACAAAGTGTCCGGCTTGACCGGCGGCGCGACGGTGTCGGCAACGGCGCGGCTTTGTCCCCGGGCGTCGTGGCGGGGGTGCTTCTTGGCGGCGGTGTGCGGTCTCGGCCAAGGCCGTTTTGCGAGGAGTGAGGTTGCGGCGACGCCGCTCATGGTGTCTGGCTAGCACGTGGCGGTTCGATGGTGGCAAGGTTTGGTCTGGCACGGTGCTGCAGGTGGATGGCGACGACGACCTAACCGTAGCAGTGTGGTGTCACGGCTAATGGGGCGTGATCGAGGCCTGGTGGGCGGCCGGGCTTGATTTAGGCCACATTGACCATGCTACTGCGTCCGGACGGTGAGACGGACCGATCATGTGCTATCTTTCCCTAAGCTGATTCAATCTCTAGATGTTCCCATGAAATTAACCGTTTGATATGAAATACAAACATAAACGCACCTGAGAAAATAGAATTTATGCATCCCTACAGAGATAGGTAGATACAAAGGGCGTGTTTGGTTTCTCGCAGTATTTCCGTGCATATGTGGACATCTTCTCCTCGGAGTCATGATTTACCGCCCAAGTTCAAATTCATGTTGTGCATGTAGGGTTTTTATCAAAAAAGTTGGCTCATTTGTGCACTTCGCTTGCCTACCAACAAAGTTAGATTTTGAGTAGAGGACAAAAATTTTGACTGGTTGATTGCATACACTTTAGTGTTGTGGCAATGACTTCTCCCAAGTGACGATATTACCACACACTAATGTATACTAACAAGAGTCGTAAGAACAAACATGCAAAGGAAATTAACATAGCTTGGCCCTAGCTACTAGCAAAGAGCAATCTATTGTAATGTTACCCACTTAATATCAAGTAGGAATTCACCATAAATATAAGTTATACACATAAATAGTAGTTCATAGAACACAACGGCATGGTTATCTTCAGTTCTTTCGCTTCAGATCTGATGTTGCCCCTGCCAGCTAAGATAGCGCCAGCCCACTCCTGCACCGACACCATGGCCAGCACCATTGTGGTCAAGCCTCACATCATTCTCAGCGGGAAGAACTTATCAACACCTAACCCTAAGATTCAGTTGTGTAGAATGATACATGCAAGATCTAGCTTAACTTGGGTATGGAATGGAATTTGTTCTACATGGTGGTGAATTGGTGATCGACTAAGAGGGCGTTGAGGCTACTTTTCACGCGTAAACAAAGATCCGATTTTCTGGCTCCCTCCATCTCTATTGTTCTCCCCGGCGAACATCTTTCCTCTTTTTGTGCCCACCAGTGCATGTCTGAATAATAATGGTGAAATCAAACGTTCCTCCAAGAATAGGCAAAAACAGTTGGCAATGAAAATACCGATTTTTACATTCATGGATACAAGAAACAACATTGCGAGGAATGCCCAAAGTTGCAAAATATTTGACCTTTTTTGTTTTCAGAATTGCAAAATATTTGACCTTGCTGTGAAGTTCAGGAAGAAGACGATAAAGAAACAGAACTGGGCCGTGCTTCAGCCTCAACCAAGTATAGCAGGGCCGGGCGAGGCCGAGCCGTATCGAATCGGCCCATAAGGCTCGCTCCTCGTGTCTTCCTCCACTTCAGCGTCTTCCGGTCACCACCGACTCCGGTGAGCCCTTCCTCGCCGCCGGCCGGCGATCTCCGAATCAGAACGCGAGTAAACACCCAATCCTCCGACCTCGTGGACTTCTCACGAGTTGCACTCCGGCCCGTTCGCGTTTGCCCTTTCTTTCGTTCCGTATTTGCGTCCACGTTCCTGGCTGGATCTAACACCGGCCTCTTATCTTAGCAGCAGGTGCTCGTGATGGCCGCCGCCGCGGAGAGTGGAACCGGGGAGCCGGCGGCCAACGGGGACAAGCCCGAGGAGGAGCCGCAGCAGTTCGACCCCAGCCGGAGTAAGGGTCCTCTCCTCCCAAACTGCCTCGTTCGTTCGTCGCTGCACCTAGTTTCTGTGCATTGTCCACGGGTCGACACGATTCTTGAACGGCGATATATTGGTCAATGCACACGATTTGTTTGAATTGCAGAAAATACAGAAATAAGCCTGAATCGCGATAATAATTTTCACAAGCCTTGTGCAGGGGGGAGTTCTTGTCGGCTTGGTTGCCTTATGGCCTGTATAGGACCTATTCTGCGACATACAATGCATTACAGTTCACGCTTGCAATCGTCGTCTTAATTATTTCGAGGCGTATGCGTAGGATGATGATTGATACCCGTTGGCGCAGCTTGAGAATCACTTAGGTTGAACACAACGTACTTTTCAAGTATGAATGTATGATCAGTAATTACTGTAAGCTAAATGTGTTGCGCATGAGTTCAGTGGAATCTAGGAAGTACATGTTTGTTTGGAGGGTCCCGCATGAGGTTCCTAAAATGTTTCATAGCACTGGTAGCACGCATACCAGCTGGTTCTCTCCGTGCAATTTATGCTGTCATATGTCTGTATAATAAATTGCCATGCTTGCTGTATTTCCACACATTGCCTACCCTGCTTCCTGCGGTGCCCCCATTGAATTCTCTAGCCACTGTTTGGTACTAACACTAAGTTCACAAGGTTGTTAAATAATTTTACTGGACTTCATTATAGTACTGTATGGTTCCGTTTAGTATGGCATCTTTAGGATTTTCTTGAACCAGATACTCTTTCTGTTCTATTAGACATTATTTGGAAAAACTAGTGGATCCCTTTCATTTTCCGGATGTTGCTATTTGTGAGTATATGGCATAATCCATGAGATCCTTACAGCATTCTGACACATGATTTATCATTGTTTCCAAGTGATTGGCGTCATCAAAAGGAAGGCGTTGATCAAAGAGCTAGCTGCTGCTTACCATGCTGAGTGTGTAGCAAGCTGTAAAGAGCTACTGCAACTCCAGAAAAAGTGGGAGGAGGTCTGTATCTAAGAATTTCAAGTTCTATTAACTTTTCCTCCACTTGCAACCATAACAGTACTCCCATGCCTGTAGCATTGTTCAATGTTCAATTTACATTAGGTCTGTAATTCTGCAACTGAATGTACGTTGATGACCGTGTTTGTGCGTCAAATCTGGAATGCTACACATCTATTGCAAATTTTGAGTTTCAGTCATTGAACTATGAAACATGTGTAATTCTTTTCCTGGGACAGTAGCAGCACAGGCTTGTCTTAAACCTTTTAATTCACATAACTGCCTAATATGATGGGGGTGGTGTTATTTGGTTTAGGTAATATTTTTGCGAACGGATTCTTTGTTCCAACATTAGGAATTTACCAATGAGTTTGTACACTTCATTTATTTTGTTTGTGCTAGCACCTTCAATTCTCCCCTGTTCAGTTTCTATTTTTCTGAATGCTTCTTGTCTGCATGTCTTCTATTCCTCCATGCAAATGTTGTTTTTGTACCTTGCTCCTTCCTGGCACCACTTTCTTCAAACAAGGCATCTCTAATGTGTGTCTGTTGCCTTTGGTTTTGTTCCTCAGGAGCAACATGCCGAGGCCAAGATGCCTGAAGAACTAAAGATATCGTCGGCGAAGCCTTCTAAGCGCAGGAAGAGGTAGATTTAGAGGATGGAGGGAGAGGAAAATATTGCGAGTAGAATGCCTGCTGCATCGTATTGCTGAATCTTAGCTTAGTCGACAGTAACGTGTGTGAGCAAACACTACACTGTTGAGTGTGCTACCCGTGACATGTGTATACGACGGTCTATTTACTTTCTTTAGCAAAAGCTACTAGTAAGAGTTTTACACATTGGGCTCACGAGCCGCGTGTATCACGACTTTTTTTCATTGATCGCAAGAGTTACTGAAGCTCTGCAAGACAACGATTGAACTCTTGTGCTCCTTCCATTTGAGAAACGTGTGCTCTTTCCAGTTTCTAAGTTACGTGCTGCTAATCCCCGTATGCATGTATCGGATCTTTTTTCCCATGCTACCATGAAGTAGAGAATCTGTTTTCGAGGGTGACAGGATCCCACTGCTTGTTGCATTCACTAGAACGTGGCCGGTGAAACAGCCAAATTTACATGTTACACCTGGGTTTCAAATGCATCCAGAGGTGGATTAGGAAGGAAAAATGGGGAGAGAAATTACATGTATTTTTATGTTATGGAACCAGAGAAAGCACAAACGACCGAGCTCTCATAAACCGCCGTATCATCAGCCAAGATGGTGATGTCAGCAGCACATTTATGGATTGTTCGGTTTGCTGTGGAATGAAGTGGATCGAGTAGATTAAATCACATCTAAATCGAAATCCCCAAAAGAAAGTGGATTAACCGAGGAAGTACTTACGGGAAATATCTTGAGCAGAGCAGTGCCTAGAGTTAGATCATTCCTAGCCTTCCAGATTTTCCACACGACATTCATTAAAATATCTGTCCAAACCCTATCACTTACTACCTCTATTCCAAAATATAAGAAAAAGGCTTGTATTTTAATAGATGGGCAGTCACACAACCAAGGGCATTTGGGAGCCGCATTCCAGTGCGCCGCTGAAGTAGTTTTACCGGGAGGCATCCATCACTCCTAGTAACCCCTGAACCCACCAGGCCACAAATCTAGACCCACAAGGTCACAAATATCAAGTCTAACAACCTAGATCCACAATTACACCACTTCTAACCATCTATTACATCCGTTTTGAAACATACCCTTTTTTTTAGAAAACTTCAATCTCACTATGAGTTTGATGAAATCAAATTGGTTGATATCTCAAGATTTTTTTTTTGGTTGATGATGTAACCTTGATGGTTAGAAAACTTCAATCTCACTAAGAATTTTTGGAACATGGGTACTCCTGAACCCGATTAAGGGCATGTCTGATTCGTAGGACTTCACAAACTAAAGAATAGGAAAAACATATGAATAAGATAAGAATGCATGTGCAATTCCATAGGATTGCAAAAACACAAAAAAATGCGAAATTGGATGTTTGATTCGCAGGAATAGAAAAAACACAGGAATCTTTAAAACCATAATCAAATCATGATTATAATAAATGTAAAGATAAAATTAGATCATTATCATGCAACTTATGACCTTTTATCTCATTCTTTATGCATAAGAACGTAAACAAAAGGTTTGAGTGGATTATAAAAATCCCTTGTTTTTTCTATGAAGTCTAAACCAAAGGAAAGATTCCTACACTTTTCCTATGCCCCATTTCTTTAAGTCAAATGGATGAGCAACGTCATGAAAGAAAAATTCCCCATTCCTATAGTTTTCCTCCATCATTCCTATGAACTAAACATGCCCTAAACTTATTCTGGTATCAAGTTACATAGTTATCTAACCACCAAGTGACAGTCTGACTACCAAGTGACAGAAAGCTTGGGAGGATAGAATATTTTTTAGTCTGTTCATTGAAACTTTTAATTTTTTACCTAAGATATATGCTTTTTTCGAATTCAGATATAAAAATTAGCACACTAACATACGCGCATCTGCTCAAAGTATAAATTTTGGAGCCGGCAAGTTATAGGATTCATGGATGCATGCTGGGCTCTTCTTCATTTCAGCCCAAGACGATCCGATTGGTTGATATCGTAGTCGCAAAAAAAAAAAAAAAGATTTGTTGATATCGCACGGACTCTTCTTGCAAACCATCTGAATATCTGATTCCGATCGAGACCGGTCAGGAAAAAACCAGCAATGGCGGCCGCCGCCGACTCATCCGCCGTAATCATCGAGCCCAGCTCGTTCGACGTGGTGGTCTGCGGCACGGGCCTCCCGGAATCCATCCTCGCCGCCGCCTGCGCCGCCGCCGGCAAGACGGTCCTCCACGTCGATCCCAACCCCTTCTACGGCTCCCACTTCTCCTCCTCCGTCCCGCCCCACGCCCTCCCGTCATTCCTCCTCTCCTCCGCATCTCCCCCCTCCACAACCTCCTCCGACGCCGGCGTTGTCCCTCTCCAAAGCCGGAGCAGTCTGTACTCCGACATAGAGACATTGGGGACGGTCCCCTCGGAGGGCAGCTTCGCCGTCGACCTGGTCGGCCCCAGGCTGCTCTACTGCGCCGGCGAGGCCGTTGACCTCCTCCACCGGTCAGGGGGCAGCCACCACGTGGAGTTCAAGAGCGTCGACCTCCTCTACTGGGATCATGGCGATCTCTTCCCAGTTCCAGCCTCAAGGGAGGACATCTTTAACACCAAACTATCGGAGGACGCCAAAGTTGGCTTAGTCGAAAAAACCCGCCTCTCCGCCTTCGTCAGGCTTGTAAAGTCACACATTGCAGCACAGGAGAGGGAAGAAGGCAAAGCTTCCATACCCGAGGAAGACTTCGATCTCCCCTTCCTTGAGTTCCTCAAGAAACAGAAGCTTACACCCAAGATGATAGGGTGAGATTAAGTCTGTGTACTCCTCTATTGGCACTCTATTGTCAGTCACTAGCCACTAGCGTGAGTAATTAGGAGTGACCAAAGTTCTAAATAGCAGGCTAAGCTATTTAGCGGCAGCAAGCGAAAAAAGATATAGATATTGTTCCCTTCTAGAGTTTTAAATAGCGGCAACAAGTTTTTTCAGTCATGTTTATTTGTAAGATTGTGACAAATAGTTATTATCACTAGTTTAGTGTGTGACTAGCTAATTAATGATGCCTGCATCTCGTTTATTCGTAGGGTTGTGTTGTATGCAATCGCGATGGCGGATTATGACCAAGAAGATGCCGCCGCAGACTCGTGTAAAACATTGCTAACAACCAGAGATGGAATGAAGACCGTAGCTCTTCATTTCAAGTCCATTGGGAGGTTAGTTTTCTTTCCTTGCATCCTTCGGTCACCCTCTTCGGAAATATATTAAAGACCATATATTATTGATGTAAATACCTTTTTGAGGTACTTTTGTTTAGCTTATAACTAAACTGTGGAATAAATATAAGTGATTTTTACCTTGTGGAATAAAGACCATGTATTATTGATGTATCAGGTTTGCTAATGCAAAAGGTGCTTTCATCTATCCTATGCATGGCCATGGTGAGCTGCCTCAAGCTTTCTGTCGTTTCGCTGCTGTTAAGGGTGCCCTATATGTAAGATGATATTGATACCTTCAAAGTATATGTATCTGGTTTTGATTTTACATGTATCGTTGGCTTACTCTTTCTCCAACCAATATCATATATCTGAGTATCAACTTTCTATCTCCATGTTTTTTTAATCTAATGCAATCTGATTGATTGCAACCTATATTTTGATAATGTATTATGTTATATACCAATTGCTTGAAACCCCTTTACAAAAATGACTTGTTCGTTTGTGTAAAAAACTACCTTTCTTCCAAGGATGCAATAAATATTGGATCAAATATCCTATAAACTATTATCGTTATGTTCATTTTGATATTTGCCTCAGGCAATATTTATTTTATGTCAATGATCAGGTGTTGCGGATGCCTGTCACTGCCCTTCTTATGGATAAGGTATGATAAAAATTATGCTCTATATTGTGCGTGTTCTTGCATTTTGTCTGTGCCTTGTATAGTTGCTTCCAATATATCCTTTAGTGTGTCTTACTTATATTATCTGTTTAATCACTTCCTGCACAAACAAGTGTTAACAAATCACAAGAGATTAGAAATCTTACTTGGTTCATCAGAGATAAAATGGGCAGAATTAAGAAAAAAAATTCTGCACCATTAAATTTAAGAAGATACAAATGTTTACCAAGATGATGCGTTTTTTACATATAAAAGGGTCTAGGACCATTCAACTGCTCGTCTCCCGGTCATGAGCTCAATGCTGTAAGACAAGAAATCTTGTTAAGCTTTTGTTCCACAAAAGAGTGGGGAAGAGCTTGTTTGAAGTAGAGCAGGGAGAGCTTCCTTGCTTACGATATGCACTAATATGAATGCTTTAGATTAATCACCATAATCAGAAGAAGAGGGATTGTTGTGTTTTCTTTATTTATATTCTACACGTGAAAAGATGTTGCTTGTTTATTGCACTCTTCTATAATTTTTTTGACCATTTCTTTGTTTACTGAAATCCAATAATCAACATATTCTCGATCAGGAAAAACAACATTATATCGGCACAAGGTTGGCAACTGGTCAAGATATTCTGTGCCAGCAGTTGATACTCGATCCGTCATACAAAACTCCTTCCTTGGATTTGCCATCGGGCTCTTCAGACCCAAACTCACCAAGAAAAGTTGCTCGCGGAATATGCATAACTAAAAAGTCTGTGAAACAGAATTCGTCGAATGTTCTGGTTGTTTTCCCCCCAAAATGTTAGAATAAGTGTTCCCCTCCTTGTTTTTTTGTCCTTGAACTAGCCATAGCTCATTCTTTTTCTTCTCTTTGATGACACATGTTTCCTCTAATTCAGCACTACAAGAGCAGCAGGTTGCAACTCTTCGGGTGCTTCAGTTGAGCAGCAATGTAGCAATATGCCCTCCTGGAATGTAAGTTAGCTCCTATCGATATATATCATTAATGTATGCAACTTCCCTCACTGGCCAATCTCACTTGTAGGTTCATGGCACATCTGTCTATTCCATGTGTTGATGCCCACATAGGAAAACTCTGCATAAACAAAGCAATAGAGGTTCTTATCGGTTCCCAAACTTCAGATGGTTCAGAAGGCCATTCAGAGAAAACCAGAGAAGACAACGATGATGCAAAGCAAGGTCTAATATGGAAGTGTGTTTATGTTCAGGAGATCACACAGGTCCATTTCTTTGAAATCATTATGGATTGTATTCACAGTTCAATATTGGTAAACAACAATTATTATACTGATGTGCACATTTGTACTATGTAATCACAACACATATATGCTTTCATGTCTTCCACCACCAGGCAAAATCCGGTCCTATATTATCCTGCCCAATGCCTGATGAATATCTTGACTACAGAAATATACTGGAATCAACAGAAAAGGTATGCAGTATGTGATGTTACATTCTTTATTATCAATGATGTATTTGCATCTGCACAAGAAAGTAGGTAACTAGAATGGTTGCACTTAGCCTGCTGAGTTTTGAGTCCTTACCTAACTTTCAAGTTTCAATGACCCTCGTCTCTTTTCCTTTTGGAAGTAGGTTATAGTTCTATCTAATCTACAAATTTTTAGAACCATTCCAATACTATTCTGCATCGAGGAAAACCGTAACTTGTATATCTTGTGATGGTGTGTATTTGGTTTCCTCTTGTAAGATACAATGTTGGTGTAGCTTTAGGGGCCGACTCTTCATTTATTAGACAGTAGTTATGTCGTGCATAATATATTGAGAAATTAAGAATCATGTCATATGTATAAAATCATCTTGCCTGGCACATAAGTTAAGTTTGTTTTTGAAAAGTTTATTTAAAACCTCAATTTATTTCAATGTTTTTCTTGCAGTTATTTGTGGAAATCTATCCCAACGAAGAATTCCTGCCTAGAAATTCAGCTCCTCAACATGAAGATGATGACTCTGATTCCGCAGAGTGAAACCATTTGTTATTCTTGAAGGAATCAACTTAGATTTCAGGTGTAGAAACTACAACTAACTAAGCACAGTGGAAAGCTATGCAAGCAGAATTCTTTGGTTGCGGAGGGTTTGGATGCATTCATGTCAATAAGCAAAAGGAGGATTGGTAAACCATATTGTACATGAGTCCCTCACTAGTAGCAAAGGGAGATAAAAACTTGCTTAGTTTGCAACTTGTTCAACATTGATGCGTCTCCATGTAAATAATACAACGCTGGTCTTGAATGTAATCATTCAATGCTGGTAGGCATCTTGGAATATGGTTTACGCCTAATCTCCATGTTGACAAGATACTACGGAGTAATTTGTTGAATCAAATTCTATAAGATACGGCAAGTCAATGAAATAAATTTGTAATATGTCTCGTCATCAAACAACACGACGTGCCATCCACATGCCAGGGAGGAGATGTCATTTAGGGAATGTAGCTGGGTGCTGCTAGAGAAGATGTTTAAGGCAGCCCCCTGTCCTTTGAGGTCTTGTTTGGTACTAGAGTGTTTGTGAGTATTCGTGGGGATAATACTCTAGAGTATTGAGTGATCCCCTACCGTCACCTAATCCCCGCAAAACCCCATCTCCAATCCACTAGGTAGGGGTAGAGTATTGAGGATTGAGAAAAATCACTAAGATTTGGGGGAAAAAAAGTGGGGATAAGCGGGGATTAAACTCGCTCAATACTCTAGCATCAAACATACATTTCGAATAAGTAGGGATTTGGATTTTGCTGCGGATTATCCCCACTACCTACTAAAACTCCAGTACCAAACAAAACCTCATAGATTAGCTAGAAAATGGATTTGGCCTAAAGTCTTAGGATATGTCCGACCAAATATTTTACCGATAATCCAGCAAATAAAGCGAGTTTGCCGTTATATGCAGCATGATGTTGCCCTCAGAATGCTTGTGGGAGCCTGGGAAGACTGGATGAAGAAGGTGACGACTGTGAGGTGCCCGAGGAGTGCAAATGGATGTTAGGAATATGGTGGCGGCATAGGTGTTGGGTGTACAAGAATTCATATCACGGTAACGGTCGTCCTTGGCACATCGGTGAGCTCCTTAATGTGTCGGTAATTGGTCCGGAAAATGCCATAGAAGAGATCAGCCACGACAATCGGATATGTCATGTCAAAGTCCTAATCGGTATTTACTTGGCTCAAAATCACATCAAATATATACCACATCAGTTCAAAATCGCCCAAAGGGTGAATTAACAAGTAGGGGGTATGTATTTAAGGTTGTAAATTATAGCTGAATTGCAAAAGGGATTTGATACGTTGGCATGAAAAGTATGTGAAGAAGAGAGAGAGGGCCAAAACAGATGAAAGCATGTTTTACGGTTTACATTTTCGCTTGTTTCTCTGGAATGGGAGATGGAACCATAAACTCCAAAATGAATACGGAGCGAGAGTCAGAATGGATACAAAATAAATACAAGACGAATACGATAGAAATCAAGCATTAGATTTAGAGATGGTGGTGCCAGCTGATGGAGTGGGGAAGCATTGTACCATCCACAAGGGTATGTGCATGCGCTCGTCGATCGGCCCCTTGGGATGGATGGCACGACCCATTAAACACATATAAAGCAAGGAAACACGGAGCTCTTGGAGATTCGGCCTCACCCATGTGGCCCTACCCATCATCCGCGCGTGCCTCTGTTATTTTCATTCAGCAAGCCCTGCAGTCACCGCTAGCCTCCCTTCGCCACACCATCATTTCTTATTCACGGGAAAGCTAACTGAAAGATTTGATTCACCGCCATCTTTCCCAGTCGCAGCCAACGCTCTACTGCGACACCTCGTCCTCCCCTCCGCCGACTCCGGCCATCCCTCTTAGTCCGGTGAGAGGCTGCATCGTCTCCAGCACCGATACAAGTACAACTCCACCCCCAACGAAAATCTCTTGCTCACCTCCACCGCTGGGCTAACGACAACTACCTCTATTCCGCGTCGTCACCAACTCAGGGCTCCGCTCTCCCCCATCTCTCAATTTGATACCTCGCAAGGAAGATGGAATTGTGAGAAGTAAGGATAAGGTGGGGCACACACGAATCTTGGCTTTGATGGAACAGCCCGCACGGTCGAGCACGGTCGAAACAACACTAATTAGTTCTCGGTTGGCTGGGAACCAGCAAAAGTAATGGTTCTGCATACGGCTGATTTTCCGTTTGCAAGCCGGCTGACGCCGAGCATATGCACGAACGAGAAAATATTTTGACGAAACCTATACTCTGTGAGAACCACTCCTAAAAGTTAAATAAATATCAAAATTGAAATATAGGTGCAATAATGCACTCTCATTACCATCAAAATTACCCAGCAGCAGTTCAGCACCCAACTGACCGTGTGAGGTGGCAGCAACCGTAACTACGGGAGAGGCCGAGAAAAAGTCCCAGTTGAACCTGGGTGCACGTGAACCCATGTGGGAAATGCATTTTCTAAATGTTAAAAAATTCTGAAATAAAAATAACGGGGTACGTATGCATGTTCCATACTTCCATGTGTGCGTAGAAAGTTTTCGCGGAGAAACCACTTTTTTATTTTGGAATCTAAAAAAGACAAAATACGTCACACATATACTGCTATATAGCCCTGCAAAATTTCACTTTTTTGCCGAGGCAAAATAAAAGGTTTTTTCGTCACGAAACTCATGTCTAGGGCACATGTTTGAGATCACCTTTGCATTCATTTTGTGTTTCGATTTTTAAAACATATTTTTATATCACAAATGCACTTTTGAAAAAGTGGGTTCACATGCACCCAGGTTCTGAAAAGCCAAGTCCCGAGTTTCAGTTAAACCTGGATACACATGAACCCAGGTAGAAAATGCATTTTCCAAATGTTAAAAAATTCTGAAATAAAAATAACGGGTACACATGCACCCAGGTTCTGAAAAGGCAAGTCCAGAGGCCGAGCACTGCTATCTCTTGCATACACACTCTCTGGGGTCTGGACTCTCTAGACACAGCGGCGGCCAGCAGCAGGGCGCGGCCATCTGCGGCGCAAACTTCCCGGAGAGCGGCGGCAGCGCAGGGCCAGCGAACGGCGCGGTGAGGCATCCCCCTCCTCCCCATGCCCTAAACTTCTCTACTTTTCCATTTGCCTATTGTTTCTTTAATCTGAATTCTGAAATCGTAGGGATTTCTTCTCTGTATTCCCTAAACAACGATCATTTTCGTTTGTTGCTAAATCTGAGCAACCAAACCCGGATCTCTCGTTGGAGCAATCCATCAGGTCTCGTTTCAGATTCGATTGTCCTGAAAAAAATCTCGTTTGCCCCCAAAATTGTGGTGGTTTACCTAAACCCCAGCCGATCTCTCAATCCGCCCGTAGATAGTAGACGGCATTCACACATTTTCTGATACATGTCTTGGAAACCCTAGGTCTGTGAGATGGAATTTCTATGAAATTGAGAGGGTTTGAGTAGTAGGAGAGCGAAGATGAACCAATCTGTAAATCTGTAATAGTAAACCATTCTTGCGAAATACTCCAATTAAGACAGGGAAGGGTACCTTGAATAGACAAACCAAATAAGCTGGCTGGAGGGGCAGGTGAGTGCTCCAGTAAGCTGCTGGTGAGGCGCCGACAAGAATTCAGTCCTCTATTAACCAGTATAATATGGCGCGAACGGCGTCTTGCCCCCCTCGGCACTGTCCAATTGGAGCAGGTCGCACATCTATCGCGCGCTAAGTGTGATTTGTTGTAATACTCTCCTTTAAAAAAAAATTTGCTTTATATTTGTAAAACGTCCTTCAAGATATATCACCAGACCAATATTGGAAATATTTTATGGAAGGATGACCAATTTTGGATATATGACCAAAGATCCATCTACTGGTGTTCTTTTTATATAACAGCCAACTGGTTATTTTAGAAGTGCTGTCTTGCTCTCCTAACAAAATCTTGCACAAAAGAGCAGCCATGAAGCTGAGATATTAATTAGCTCATGTTCAGTAAGTTAATGGCCACTGTGAATCCATGCCTCCCTTTCGCGGTTATATTAGGCTATATTGCTCTGTTAAAATTAGCATTGATGATTGCAGAAACCTAGCAGTGCCAATGGTTGGAGCCTTCGGATGCTGATAAAATTCTGAGAGCTTTCCACATCTAATTGGACCCTGACAGAGAGGTCCTCTCTTGTGTTGGCCTGTTGGGTTGCAAGTAGGCGAATGAACCAGCAGAAAAACACTTCTGTATACACAGTTCGAGCCTGGATGATGGCCCATCGCGTCGACATTGCCTTTTGGCTCCTCTTCATTGTCACTTTGTTGTAGTCGCTGTTGATGAGCTTGCGCTCATCGAACTCGGCCTTGATCCTCGCCCAATACTTCCCGTATTTTTGGTTGGTGCCGATGATGGAGTCATGGCTCACCTGCGCCCACGACTCGCACAGACATAGATCCTCCAAAACCGTCCACATGGGGCCTCGTGTGCCCGACGCCTTCTTCTTCTTCTTCCTAGTCCTCACGCCGTCCGCGTCTACCTCCACGAGATCATCGTCACCGGCACCCTCTTCGTCCTCTTCCTCGCTGCCCTCTTCGTCCTCGTCGTCGTCGTTGTCCTCCACCCCCTCCTCTTCTTCCTCCTCCTCGTCCTCACCCCCGTCCTCCTCCTCCTCAGCACCGGCGCCATAGAATTCGAGCGGCCCCCTGCCAGCTTAGATAGCACCAGCCCACTCCTGCCTCTTGTTCCTCCATGCCTCATTATCAGTAGCACTGACACCATGGCCAACATCATTGTGGTCAAGCCTCACATCATTCTCAGCGGGAAAAACTCATCAACACCTAACCCTAAGATTCAGTTGTGTAGAATGCAACATGCAAGAATATTAGTGTTGTGGAAAAACTCATCAACACTTTAGTGTTGTGGCAATGACTTCTCCCAAGTGACGATATTACCACACACTAATGTATACTAACAAGAGTCGTAAGAACAAACATGCAAAGGAAATTAACATAGCTTAGCCCTAGCTACGAGCAAAGAGCAATCTATTGTAATGTTACACACTTAATATCAAGTAGGAATTCACCATAAATATAAGTTATACACACAAATAGTAGTTCATAGAACACAATGGCATGGTTCTCTTCAGTTCTTTCGCTCCAGATCTGATGTTGGTCCTGCCAGCTTAGATAGCGCCAGCCCACTATTGCCTCTTGTTCCTCCATGCCTCATTATCAGTAGCACCGACACCATGACCAGCATCATTATGGTCAAGCCTCACATCATTCTCAACGGGAAGAACTCATCAACACCTAACCCTAAGATTCAGTTGTGTAGAATGCAACATGCAAGAACTAGCTTAACTTGGGTAGGGAATGGAATTTGTTCTACATGATTGTGAATTGGTGATCGACTAAAAGGGCGGTGAGGCTACTTTTCACGCGTAAACACATATCCGATTTTCTGGCTCCCTCCATCTCTATCATTCTCCCCCGCGAACATCTTTCCTCTTTTTGTGCCCATCAGTGCATGTCTGAACTATAATGGTGAAATCAAACGTTCCTCCAAGAATAGGCCTAAGGATACTTTGAACTTCATGCTAAGCAAGAAACAAAAACAGTTGGCAATGAAACTACCGATTTTTTACATTCATGGATACAAGAAACAACATTGGATCCCGCGATCGCCGGAAGAGAGATGCCCCTCGACGGCCATGGCGTGATCTGTCTACTGTACGTACGTGACCAAAAAAAAAAACAAAGGAGTTTATTGCCATGGATGAAACCAATAGAAATAGATCGAGCCGAACGTACCTGCAGATGCATGCATCCATCAAAAAGGAGGAGACCCAGAGAGCGCATCCATCTCTGCCTCCATGCCGCGCGAGCCGCCTCGCAAAAAATTGATCCGGCTCGGGGTGATATCGATCCCTCCAGAAAAAATAAAAAATCATCCAACGTTATATATGGGAGCCAGATCACACGCCCACGGACGGACGACGACAACAGCATATCATAATACATGAGAGAAGCATGGTTACCTTATTGGCCCGCCCGATGGATGGATGGATCAATACGAACAAGATCAGCTCGCTCCAGGACGACGTACGACTCCAGCGGCATTCAGGATGCAGCCTTCTTCACCATGGGTGGCGCGCGGCAGCGTCGATGAAGCATGACGGCCTCCTCTCCTCTCCTCTCCGAGCAAGAGTCAAAGTCTAAGTCACAAATGTCACGCGCACCCGACACGCGGTATGCATATGAGGGCTAGTACTTATAGAGAGGAAGGCCTGATTTCAAATTTGGAGGGAGCGACAAAATAGGGCGGGAAGAGGATAGAATTTGGCTCTGTTTTCAATCAAGATTACTCCCACGTCGTTGCTGGTTGTATAATTCTGGAATGAAGCTGCTTACGAGCAGATGTGCGGCCTAGATGCAAGATGCCAAGGATTGCTAACGTGGCCTGTTTTAATTATTAGTCCTGGATGGTATCCCTGCATGCATCGTGATGGTAATCGCCCTGATTAATTACCGGCTGTTCAGTTTTCCCAACGTGCGGTTAGCATGGACCTATTCTTCAGGATCTGAGGAAGATGAGGTGGGCAAAGGCAAGAGAATTAAGACTATCATAAATAGTACTCCCTCCATACCGGATTAAAGGGCAACATTAGCAAAACTCTGCGATCTAGGTGGTTTCCGATTGGGCGATGAAAAGGGAGAGGCACGCGAGCGTTATCCTTGATTGATGCGATAATAAAAGGATCAGTGCATGACTCCACTTTCTCCTCCTTCCCCGCGAGATTTTAGCGCATGCATTGGTTAGTTCACATAGGAAAATTGAAAGGTGAGAGAATGGTGGGAAGAGGGATCGGCTGGGCCGCTGGGAGGAATTTTAGGAGGAAAGGGGCCACGCAGGGGGAGTAAATTGGGGACAATTAATACACAATGTAGCCTAATTATCCGGTATATTTTCAAAAACGCTAATAGCCCTTTAATCCGGTATGGAGGGAGTACTCCCACGGATGCCAAGGATTGGTAACGTGGCCTGTTTTAATTATTAACGTGGCCTGTTTTAATTGAGGCTTCTACTTAGGGAAAAGCCTGAGATTTTTGAACCGTTCAAACTTCCAGAGAGGAAAAACAGTAGGGCGGGAAGAAGATACACTATCCCACGGATCGGTGACATGGGCAATCAGTTAATTGTGAGATTGATCGATCCTTGACTGACCACTAGTAGCCTGTAATCTCGGTTTTCCATCCCCACCAGCTAGATAATTATATGATGTGGCGGAATCCTAGTGGTCAGTCAAGTCAAGCAATAAATCACGGGCATCTCTGCTTTCCGATCCACCCTCCAGGCTGAAATGAGATTATGCCAAATTCTAGCTAGTCCCATAAATCTTGCCTTTGACTATCCCTCCCAGAGGATATTATGCCAAATTGGTTTCCCTTATTTTCTCCGAGATTTTTTTGTAGTATCGACATGGCCGGCCATCTATCCTCCTCTTTCCATCAACACTGCAATTTTCTGGATTGAGATTTGGCTAGCTAAGTTGCTCACAAGTTTGATTTGGAGCTGATTTTGGATAGCATGTTGCTTTCTCTGCCAGGTGCACACGACTAGCAAAGCTGGCTAGAAAAACAAGTTATTTCGTACAGCAAAAATCTATATATAGGATGCATTTCCCTGTTTTCCAGGCATTTACATCACAGAGGATACCTAATACTACAAATATTGCAATTATCACCGATAATGTGGTGTTTGTTATCTCAGAGGTTTTTACTTCCTGTTCTTACTTGCTATCTGTCTGGCAACACAAACAATTTCTTCTTCCTACTTGTTTACAATGAAGCTGGAAACATACAAAACAACTAGTACCTCCAACACTCGATCCAATTCTCAAGTGCATGCTCATGTACATTCACATCACATAACATCCTCTAAAGCATTTAAATACCTATAAAGAATTCAACTCAAGATACGGCCTGACCATCAGCGAAACTACAATACACAACAACATTGGTACAAAATCTTGGCCGCGCCGGGTGCCTCAAACAGAATGCTAGCAGCACAACTCTCCATTCCTTCTCTCTCACCACCCAACTTGTTCGTCGACCGCTCCATGCACCACTGCTCCTCCGGCGTCGTGTCAGTCCCAAACGGCTATCTACCACTGCAGGTCCAAGAACATAGCTCCGTCGGCGTCTCGTTTGTCCATTCTCCACCACCTGCATGCACAACAACAAATCAGAAGGCATCAACAAAATGAGATAATGAATGGAGGGTGTTCCTTCGAGATGAGCTACACACATTGTTTCTTACACAATCATATCAAATAAATAAATAAAATGGCAACAACAACATGACCCTCCTTTCTCTCTTTCTTTACATGCATGAGCATTCTGTCAATAACATGGAACTAATATCCAAGCTAACCACTTAACATGTATCACAACACACATCAGCAGCCTTACTTACACACACAAAAATTATTGGTTTCCTTCCAAAATGCTACAACCTACTCCAAACGCATTCCAAGCAACTCCAAGGGGCATGTGCTACCAAAGGATAATAACAACAAGAGAGTTTCTTCAACTTCTAATCAGCAACCAACCAAAGTAAAATGCATTTGCATGTGATGATCAAGCTTTGATACTAATTCATCAAGCCAACAATTTTCAAATCATTCAGGATATAGAGAAAGACAACATCAACAGTTTAGACATACTTCAAACAAAAATATGCATTGGGTCGCAAAACTTGTTTATCCCTATCTATTTAGACATGGCATCAAGGACCTCACCTGAATAGCTTGTAGCCAAGGCAGAGCATCACCACCGCGGTTGCGCCGCGGACCAAGGCGGGAGGCCAGGTAAGCCAAGGGCCGGCTGTGGCTAGTACAGCAGCAGCCCAGTTGGAAACCAAAACGGCTATATTCAGTAGCCATGGTTAGGTGCATGTGCCAGGACCTGCTTGAGAAAAAAGTAGCATAGAGCTGTGAGCAAAAGAAATAACGCAAAATTTCTTATTTCACTTCAGTTTCATCATCTGAGCACAGCACCCCACCAAAACATATAAGAATGAACCTTTAATAATTCACAAGCCAAGGCTTAAAAGATGGAATCATAATCTGTAATCTGGAAAACCTGCATGCTGCTTATTTTAAATTTATACAAAGGAGCATTATTATACAAAGCCAAGTCTATATTATTTGGTAGAAAACATCTTGTAGGATAGGATTCCTAGTAATATCCTCCTAACAGCACATAAATAAGATTCCTACTCAAAACTAAATTCATAATTTTGATGAAGGACTTCACTGCAAGGATCCGTGATACTTGATAAATCAACAACAATTCGGGTTCTATCATAGAAAATCAATAGTTTTGACAGAAAAACACACAAGGACCGTCACTTGTCATCATGACACATGAACACTTTAGGACAAGCATTATTCAAGTATATTAAACGATGAACAATGACTAGCACCGATCAAAATAAAGCATACTCTGGTAAATAGGCAAATCAACAACACATGAGGGTAGTAGGAGACAAGTACCACATGTTGCATTTATGGTCCTCGTTTAGAAAATACCTCGACCTTCTAAAACCAAGGCAAAACAAAATCTCATCTCTGGCCAGCCTCATCTTCTTCAGCAATCATTGTTTTGTAAACTATACTGTTGTTCAACTTGAATTGATTATGGTTCCAGGGAAAAGGCATGGTGGACAGGTAGCACTGCAATAGTTGATTTCCAAGGTGCAAGGTCAACCTCCATCCGCAACATGGCAGCATCAGACAAACCCAGATCCAAGTGAGATGTTCATGTATCGGTTGCATCAGTTTCCCTACACACAGAAGAGAAAGAGCAAATGTGGGATTCTAGAGATGGGAAGTAATAGAATAAGGAAAACATTTACACAAAGTCAAACCTGGAATGATACGAAAAAGAAGCTTCAGTGGCTGATAAGGTTGTTTCTTTAGCAGAATTTGACAAAGACCTATCAGGAGAAAGAAAGAAAAAGCAACATATTAGTCATCCAACCCATCTTTCCCATTTGAGTCGTGCAACATCAGAGCAAAACAAAGAATAGGCTTGGTTACTCATTATTGAGATCATAGTTATGCAATAGAAAGACAAGGCTTCTTCACTACATGACAACGCATGATTCTGCAGTCCACAATCCAAAATAAAATAGCTTCCACTGTAAATAGTTAGAGGATAAATTTTTGCTTGTAGATATCAGGCTATTACGAGATGATGAAAACGTATTTTTATCCCACTAAAAAGAGTGTACTTTCACTCAAGGTGCAAAAGCCAAGGCGAGAGCTTCCTTGTACATCTTTTGTCCTATCATTTTAAGCTAGCTCAGCCATGTGAGAAGTGATAGCATGGTTTTAAAGGCGTCCCTAAGGCGTCGCCTAGGAGACGCTTAGGCGTCAAGGCGCCCGTCCTCCGCCTTGGAAAATCGACCGCTTAAGGCGCCTAGGCTTCCAAAGCGCCCGCCTAGGCGTCGCTTAGGCGTCAGAGCGCCCCCTGGCCTCTCTAAGACGCCTTAACGCCTTTAAAACCATGAGTGATAGACACTGACCGATGTAGTCACCGCTCCAGGATCATGGTAACCAGGAGAATGAATGAAGCATGAACACAGAAGGTAGGACACAAGTGACAAGTTTTCAAAAACATTTACTTTTAAAGACCAGCCAGCAGTAAAAAGAAAGTTTCACCAAACTAGTACAAATGTTAGCCTTCAGACTGAACCAACAAAGCAACTACTGGTAAACGCTTTTCCTAGTACAGTTTAATTGTTTATACTCTGAAATATCAAGCTAGGAAGATTCAGACTTTCCTGATCCATATTTCTTTCTTATTAATTGATGAAACAATTTCAATGCCAGGCAACAATTCAACAAGTATCCATAAGGCAGCAAACTTAATTTATCCTAGGCAACATATATTGCATTGAATCACAAAAGAGGAGTTTCCCAGCCGGCGACCTACCACCGCAAGTCCAAGAACAAGGCTCCGTCGGCGTCTCGTCTGTCCATCCGTCCACCACCTGCATCCACGACAACAAACCAGAAGATATCAACTAAATGAGATGAAGTTTTCGGTGTTCCTTGGAGGTGAGCTACACACACACTGTTTTTTACATCATCATATCAAATAAAAGAAAAGTGAGAACAGGATTAGCATCGAGAACATTCATTCATGTAGGAATAAAAAAAATATTTGTAATCTACATTTAGTAGCAAAATTCGTTCTTATGCTATCTTCTTAACCAGAACTAGAACAATGTAAAATAATGGAGTTATACTCCCAAAACAGGACAGGACCAAAACCACACAGTACTAAACATCAGGATTGAGAGCTATAGAACAGTGAGTCGAGGCTAGTAACACAAAATCATCAAGTCCATTAGCTTCCCAAGCACACAAGCATCAGGACCTCAAATAACTAGGAATATATATTAGATTCCTAGCAACAGAATTTAGTAAGTTAGATGGCAAGGTAGCAATCAAATGCATAATTCTAAGCCCCTGATGGCCAGAGAATAACATAGCCACTGTAAGTGCAAGGGGCCCGAAGATCAAAGGGGTGAACCAAGAGCTCACCATAGAGGCTTTAACCTAGACCAGGGCACGACGTCCTTGAGTACAAGCTGAAACACGTCCACCTGACCAAGTGGAACCGGCAGATAACAGAAACAACATCATTAAAATGTTCATTACCAATACTATTCGGTGGCGCACAGAACGCCAAACCAAGAGGCAACACATTTAATAGCCAATAGCATCCAGCCATCAACTAAGCAACAATTGACCCCTCTAAATTAAAAAAGAAAGCTCTAGACTACAAAACGGGAACCCACTAAAACATGCTATACCAAGATGCTAAAATTTCAAATTTGCACAAACAGCCCAGCCACAAGGCATCAGGGTGCAGGTGGGCCGCGCCGCAGGAGCCTGCGGAAGCGCTGCATAAGCCGCAATGAATACGCGGTATGCCGCGTATGAGCCGCTGTATTAGCTGCGTTTTCTGCGGCGCCG
Source organism: Lolium perenne (assembly GCF_019359855.2). Lineage (NCBI taxonomy): Eukaryota > Viridiplantae > Streptophyta > Magnoliopsida > Poales > Poaceae > Lolium > Lolium perenne. The sequence goes on from NC_067244.2 coordinate 51,760,318, forward strand.
CGCGCGCCGCGTAGGTTGGTCGCGCGTGTAGCTAGGCCGCTCACTAGCCTAGCTCGCTAGCTCTGTTTGTACAGCAGCTTCTTTCTTGTATACTACCGTTCGCTTTCTTGTTGTACTACCGTTCAGGCCAGCAACGCTGCTCGGACACAAATGCAAAGACAACAGATGGCACAAGCAGATATATAGTGATCAGACACCAAGGATTAATGAAAGATCTTAGGCCTAGAACTTATTGAAACATCATCTGCAGCAGAGCAGCTCCCTGGTAATTGACACCTTCACTTTGTGTACAAGTAACAAACAAGCTAGAAACTAGCAACTGAATGGCAAATAAGGTCAACCTTGTTTGTTTTATTTTATATGATAAGATCAACACAGGAAGCTCGAAAGGAGTGCTGATAAAATAGCGTCCGCGCACGGTTGCATCTCCTTCATCGCGTGCTTGTCGCCAGGGCAACGATCTCATAGCTGCAGGCTGTGCAAATGAATAACAAACATCCAGTTAACAAAACTGTGAAGCGAAACACATAATTAGATGTAAAATAAATACATATTTTTTCGAGAAAACGCAAAGGACCTTTGCGTTTCAATTCATTGAAAAGGTAGAAGTTATTTACATCCTCCTAGGAGGCAGAGTATGGTAAAAACACATGAACATCAGTGTACATCCCAGGTTTGTGGCAGCACGACCCGTAGGCCCTGAGCCCCTGCCCTAGCCCAAGCCCTAAGCTCATCCTTGATGTTTTGCAGCAAGAGTTGCAGGGAAGGTTGAGCTCCATCGAAGACGCAAGAGTTTCTGTGTTTCCAAATCATCCATGGGATCAGGAGAGTGGCGGATGCAAGCCCTTTGCGGAGGGGCGCTGGCGTGTCCTGTCTGGCGTGGTGCCACCAGTCTATGAGGCTGGGCTCGCCGTCAGGTGGTCTCGCCGTCATCCGCAGCCAGGCCAGGACCTCATGCCACGTCTGTCGGGTGAAGGGGCACTCCAGCATCAGGTGGTGCATCGACTCCGTCGCCTGGTCGCAGAGGAGGCAACGTTGGTGGTGAGGGAGGCCATGACGGGCTAGGCGCTCCGCAGTCCAACATCTGTCCATGCTTGCCAGCCAATGGAAGAATTTGACTTTGGGTGGTGCCCATGTCTTCCAAACCAGTTTCCAGGAGCAGCAAGTCGTCGATCCGTGGAAGGTGGCTAGGTAGCATGAGTTGGCCGTGTAGATGCCGGAGTCCGTCCACTTCCAGACCAGCTGGTCAGGTTGGTCGTTGAGCGCGGTGTCTTGGATCATGCGCCAAAGCATGAGGTACTGTCCAATCTCATGGACTCCAAGCAGCCCCTGAATGTCTCGTGCCCAGGCATTGCCGAGAAGACCGTCTGCGACTGATCTGGCCTTGCGGCGTCTTTTTGAGACACAATTGTATAGTTGCGGCATGAGCTCTTTGATGGCCCTGCCCTGGATCCACCTGTCCTCCCAAAAAAGTGCCCGTTGGCCGTTACCGATACGCATGGTGGTCGAGGCGAAAAAGAGCGCATGCTCGTCAGCAGAGAACTGCATGTCAAGGCCACTCCATGCCCGACTGTCGTCGGTGCGGGAGAGCCAAAGCCAGCGCAGTCTGAGCGCGAGGCCGGTGCGCTCGATGTCCCGGGACACCAAGGCCGCCGAGGGAGAGGGGGCGGCAGACACGCTTCCGATTAACGTGGCAGTGTCCTCCGTTGGCGGCGGCGCGACCAGCCCAGAGGAACCCACGTTTGATCTTCTCGACCATCTGAAGGGCTTTCTTTGGTGGGGCGAATGCAAGTAATTGGTGGATGGGGATGGCGCATAGGACAGATTTCACCATTGCCAGCCGCCCGGGTTTGCTCATGAGACCGGCTTTCCAGGTTGGAAGGCGCCCGGCGATTTTGTCAATGACGGGCTGGAGCTGCGCTACAGTGGGCCTTCCTAGAGTTAGCGGGATGCCAAGGTAGGTGATCGGAAGGTCCACGACAGGGCAGCCAAGCTGTGTGAGCAGCGGCGTGGCCAGCTCTTGGCTGCAGCGAAGAAGACTTGCAGAGCTCTTGGAGAAGTTGACGTTGAGGCCGGAGGCGCGACCAAAGAGGTGTAGGATTTCCCGGACGGCGCCAAGGTCGCTGGCCGTGGGATGACAGAATAGGACGACGTCGTCGGCATATAGAGATATGGGCGGTATGTCCCTTCTTGGGTGAAGCCGTTGTAGGATGCCCAGCTGGACAGCGTGCTTGAAGAGCCGGCCTAACACATCGACGGCAAGGACGAAGAGCTGAGGCGACAAGGGGTCGCCCTGCCGTAGCCCTCGGTGATGCCAGATGGGGGGGCCGGGCTCGCCGTTGAGAAGGATGCGCGTGCTCGCGGAAGACAGCAAAATCGACAGCCACTCGAGGAACCTATTCCCGAAGCCATAACATCGCAGGGCCTCGAAGAGGAAGGACCATGAGAGCGAGTCGAAAGCCTTTGCTAGATCGAGCTTGAGCAGGACACGCGGTTCTCCAAGCTGGTGCAGGAGCTTTGCTGACTGTCTTACTAACACGAAGTTGTCGTGGAGGCTCCGACCCGTGATGAAGGCATTCTGGTTGTTGCTAACCAGGGTGTCAAGGCGTGGGGCCAATCTGAGCGACAAGACCTTGGCGAAGATTTTCGCGACTAGGTGGATGAGACTTATAGGCCTGTAGTCCGACAAGCGGCTAGCGTCAGGACGCTTAGCAAGGAGGGTCAAGAGCGCCTGGTTGAGCTTGCTGAAACCCCGGCCTCGCTGATCGAAGAGCTGCTGAAAGACAGCGACAAAATCCTCCCTGACCGTGGGCCAACAGGCTCGGACGAACTCGGCAGTGAAGCCGTCCGGGCCGGGTGCTTTTCTGGCCGGCAGTCTTTTAATCGCGTTCCAGATTTCGTCCGTGCCAAAGGGCGCCTCAAGCTCCTGCAGATCATGTGCCTCGATAAGCTGGGAGAGATCCAGGGTGTGTTCTCTAGCGACTGCGGTGCCAAGGAGGGCGTCAAAGTGCTGGAACGCGGCCTCGGCCATGTCGGTGTGGTCGGTCAGGACTCGATCGTCCGTGGCGATGCTGAAGATCCTGTTTTTCTGCCTCCTATATGTGCACTGGCGGTGATAGAACGATGTGTTCGCGTCTCCGTCCTTTAGGTTGGCGATCCGAGCGCGTTGGCGGGCAATGGTGCGATCAAGGGAGGCTAGGCCGAGGTAGGAGACCTTGAGCTGCTTGCGCAGTTGGCTTTCATGGGCAGTCAGGTGTCTGCTCTCCTGCGCCTTGTCGAAGCGGGAGATGAGCTCGCGGGAAATCGCCATCTTGTCTCTGACGTTGCCCACCGTCCGTGCGCTCCAGCTCGAAAGCATGCGCGCTGTGGCCTGAAGCCGCATCATAAGCCTCTGGAAAGGATCGGCATCCCAGGTGGAATTCCATGCCGTGGTGACCGTGTCATGGAAGCCGTCGAGCCTCATCCAATAGTCCTCGAAGTGGAAGCGACGGTGTGCCGCCGGCATCGGGCAGCAGTCGAGGAGTAGGGGGCTGTGATCCGAGATGACAGAGGCCAGGCAGCGGAGGTGGCACTCCCCATGGGCTTCCTCCCAGTCGACGGTGCAAAGGACACGGTCGAGGCGGACCAGAGTAGGCGGCGACTGTTCGTTGGACCAGGTATAACGGCGCCCGTTGAGGTATATCTCTTTGAGGAGCAGGTCGTTGATAAGCCTCCGGAACCTTCCCATCATGCGCCTATCCAGGTTATCGTTGTTTTTGTCCGCGGCCTGGTAGATTAGGTTAAAATCGCCGCAAAGCATCCACGGGCCTTGACAATCAGCCCTTATGTCACGCAACTCCTGTAAGAATTGGATCTTGTCATCGATGTGCTGTGGGCCATAGACCACAGTGATCCACCATGGCGTGCTCGCACCCATAGACACCTTGGCCGTCAGCGCATTGGTGGTGAACAGTGGGTCAGTAATGGTAACGACCCTGCTCTTCCACGCAAGGAGAATGCCGCCACGGGTGCCAATCGCGGGGAGGTAAGTGTAGTCATCGAAATCAGGGCCTAGGGCCTCAAGGACAATGTGCGAGTAGACCAAAGCCATCTTAGTTTCTTGTAGGCATACAATAGATGGTCCAGCTAAGTCGATCAGGGATCGGACAGCGAGGCGCCTAGCACGAGCGTTTAAACCTCGGACATTCGAAATTACAATCTTTAGGCCGCAATCCATAAGGAAGAGATCGACGGCGGGGGTGGGCAAGACGAGGCGGGTCAGTTCTCGCATGCGATGTCGACGTTTGCGGCAACCGGCTCGGGAGTGGCCACGACAGGGATTTGTCTGTCGACCAGGGCAGCCATCGCGGTGAGGACAGCGAGGGAGATGGGCGCGGCGAAGACGCGATCATAGGCAGCCATCTCGGCGGCAGTGATGGCCTGGTCCACGCCGATGATTCCCAGGGTGCGGAGGATCTGGACGTGCGCCCTGCGCTCAGCGGTCGGTGGAGCCCCTGTGTTCGCACGCATGGCCGAGCGCCCGCGGCGCGGCGAGAAATTGAGCGGGAGCCGCCTCGATCTTTTCCCAGGCGTTGGCAGGGCGGCGTCGAGCTCCTTCGTGGCGGCCTTGAGGAAGTCTCCGAGGGTGCATGGCTGAGGCGCAGTTGGCCGCATCCGGCGGCGTAGCGTGATCGGCGGCGTCGCGAAACGTCCAGGCGCAGAGCGCAACGGCGTGCGATCGTCTACAGGAGGCGTGGGCTCCGTTGCATGCATGATGTTGGGCTCTGGCTGGGTGGACTGGGTCAGCTGCCTGTGTTGGGCCTCCATACATGGGTCGGGCTGGGCAGGCTCGCAAGGGGTTTGAAGGGCGCCTGGTGAGTGCTGCGCGCGATCGTGTAGGTCGGCAGAAGGCTCCAAGTCGTGTACAGACGGTGGAGCAGCACTTTGCCCCGACAGGAAATCATCCTCGTTGGCTGGTCCGGGCGACAGGGAGTCAGGGACTTCGCTTTGCAGAGTTGCAGGATCCCGATGGGAACAGCTGTTGGTCTTGTCAGGGTGGGGCTCGCCCGGGCCGTCGTGGGGTGCGGAAGGTGCCAAGCCATTCAAACAGACTGGTGACTCGGTCATAGGCGTGGGCACGTGATCCCCACTGTCTGGTACGGCGGAAGGCGTGGGCTCCGCAGCAGTGGGCTGGACCGTTGGCGTGGATGGTGGTGCGACGAGTGGTAGCGTGCCAGGTGGCAGCGGAGAACCTTCTCCATGCATCGGATCCGAGGCAGGCGCAGCGGTCGTTGCAGGGCTGGCAGCTGTGGGCTCCGGATGTGGCCGCTTTTGCCGCCAAAAGTAGTGCCCCCTTTGAGCAGGAGCACGAGGCCGGCCCTGACGTCGTGGGCCCCGCAGAAGCGGCCAAGGATCCATGTAGCGTTCGCCGGCGGCAGGAGACCGGCGTTGGCGCGGCGGCGGGGCAGGCCATCGCGCGTCAGACCAGCGGCCATCCATGGTGATCCCGTCTGCACGCCGTCGCGGACCGTCCATGACCCAGGCAGGAGCGTCGAGGGCCATGCCGTCAGCACGTCCGGCCGGAGCGTCGGTGCCTCCATCGGGACGGCGGCGCTTGCGACACCGACGGCGAGGGCCACGCCGAGCTGCATGGTCACCATTGGTAGCGTCGTTGCCGTTTCCGGCGCCGCCGTTACCACCGTCGACGGCGGCGGCAGGGGGAGCAGCTTGAGCAGCAGGCTCGGCGTGGACGATCTCGATGGACACGGGGTAGGTTAGGGTCCGGACGGTTGGTGCCTCGGAGGCAGTGCGCGCAGGGATGAGCTCGACGACCTCGAGGATGGCGCGCGGGCGAATGGCGGCGACGTCGTTGGTGCGGGCGGTCAGCCGGAAGGTGGCCATGTCTGCCCTAGAACGCGTGTCAGGGTGGATGCGCTCGACCCAACATCCATGGGCGAGGAGGAACTCCACCGTGGAAACCTGCCAGGCCTGCGGAGGGATGCCGCGGAGCGCGAGCTCGACGCGGTGTTCCAACCTCGCACTGCCGGCGTGTGCAAGCTTGCACCACGGGCGTATGCTGAGCGAGAAATTCGCATCCCCGATGAAGTGGTCCCCGGAGAGACGATCTTTGAGCTCCTGTGAGGCGAAGATTATGAGGAAGTCCTCAGGTTGATGGAGGTGGACGGTGAAGTCGCCTGGCTGCAGGTTGAAGCTTGCATGGAGGACCTGCGCCACCTGCTCGGCGGTGACCGTCGGCCTGGTCCCAGTGATGGAGGCCACCATCGCGCGCCGCAGGACCTGCTCCGCTTCGTCCATCTCCGTGCTACGGGATAGGATGACGCGCACTGGACTCGGGGAATCGACAGCGCGCGCCGTCGTCGTCATCACCGCCGCAGGGGCACGCACCGGACCCAGGGGATCAACAGTGCGCGCCATGGCCGTCTCAGCGGGCGCAGGATGGCGCGGAGGGGGAGGTGGCGCGGTCGCAGCAATGGTGCGTGGAGGTGGTGGCGGCGGTGGTGGAGGCGGAGACGAGCGACGGCGTTGTGCAGGGGCCTCCTCCTGGAGCGCGCGGCGGGCTCGAGCGTGGTCGTACGCGCGCTGCTCCGGTGTGCAGTCCCTGCTGCCGTGACCAGAGAGCAGGCAGCGGCGGCACCGGACGTCGTTCTTGCAGTCGCGGACGGCGTGCCCAGGTTCGAGACACCTGAAGCAGAGGCCACCCTCCATCTCAGGGGATGGGCTGCGGCGGCGCTGCGGGCGCTCCCTTGCGCCTTGGGGACGGCGGCGTTGGTGGTGGCGACGACGGGGCTGCAGCCAGCCGTCTCCGTCGGGCCTGCGGTCGGCGCCGGTGTTGATGCGGTGGATCTCGGAACGGGGGCCGACACGCGTAGCGACCGGCGCGCGACGGGGAACGACCTCCGGCGCGGCCAGAGCGGCGGCGACGGCGGTGGCGGCGCCGGCGCGGCTTGGGGCGGCGAGCGAGCCACATCGCTGTAGCTGCGCGAGCTGCCGCCCATGGAGCCGTCGTCGGAGGAGAGCCACCGATCTTGGCGGCGAGGGCCGCGGCTGTCGCAGCTGCCGCCGGACGACATGGCGGCGGGGGAGGTTGGGAGAGGAGGTCGGGGAGGCTCAAGGGGCGGGCTTACCGGCGGGAGGTCGACGGCGGCGGGGCTAGAGGTGGGAGGAGCGGGCTAGCGGGAGAGCTGGTGCGGGAGCCATCATGGAGCTGCCAAAAAAATAAATACATATTATTGGTTTCTGTTCTGTTCTCTAAAGAAGAACTAGAGAAGAGCAGCAACTTGTGACTGAATATCAAGACTAAACAATACTGTAAGAATCTTAGGAAATAAGAATTTACACAAATCTTTGCATTCACAAGTTACTGCTAACTTACTATGGAAGATTTTGCAACATTTTTTTTTCGAGAAAACGCAAAAGACTTTTGCGTTTCATTTCATTGAAAAGATAGAGAGTTTTACAAGCCTCCTAGGAGGCGGGGTACAGGTACAGGAAGTGACTCAGTGCACGTCCCAGGTCGTCGGAAGCACTACCCTAATGCCCTTCGCGCCGGCCCTAGCCCAAAGATGAGCCTCATCAAAGATCTCCTGGACCAAGTCTCGCACCGAGGGCTGAGTTCTGTCAAACACGCAAGAGTTGCGGTGCTTCCAGAGCATCCAAGGCGTCAACAGGGTGAAGGAGTCCAGTCCTTTGCGCATAGGCTTAGCGGTCATCTGCCTGGCCTTGCGCCACCACTCGTCGATGGAGGCGTCGTTGCTGTCTGGCGGCTGACAGGTCATGCGGAGGCGAGCCAACACCTCGTGCCAAACCTGTCGGGAGAAGGGACAGGCGAGGAGGAGATGGTGCATGGTCTCAGGCATCTGGTCGCAGAGGAGGCAGCGGGGATGGTGCTGGAGGCCTCGCCTGGCGAGGCGTTGGGCAGTCCAGCAGCGATCCATGCAGGCAAGCCAAGTAAAAAACTTGACCCGCGGCGGCGCCCAAGTCTTCCAATTAAGCTTCCAGGAGCTGGAGGCAGTGGAGCCATGGAATTGCGCAAGGTAGCAAGACTTGGCAGTGTAAGTACCAGTGGCTGTCCACTTCCAGACCAGCCTATCGGGCTCGGTGCGAAGCGTGGTGCGCGAGACGGCAGCCCAGAGCGCCAGGTACTGGCCAATCTCGTGCACGCCGAGGATGCCGTGGATGTCCTGAGCCCAGGCGTTTCCAAGGAGCCCTTCGGCGACGGTCCTGACCTTGCGCCGGCGCTTGGGGATGCAACCGTATAGGCTTGGCGCGATCTCGCGGACGGCGTGGCCGCCGATCCACCTGTCTTCCCGAGAAGAGCGCGTCGCGGCCGTTCCCAACCGACATGGTGGTGGAGGCGAAGAACAGCGCTCGTTCCTCGTGCGTGAACTGCAGGTCAAGGTCGCTCCACGCACGTCGATCGTCCGTGCGGGAGAGCCAAAGCCAGAAGCCGCAGCCCAAGGCCAGTCCGCTCCATGTCCGGTATGCCCACACCTCCGTACGAGAGGGGCCTGCAGACCCGGCTCCGGTTGACGTGGCAGTTTCCACCTTTGGCTTCCTTCTTACCCTCCCACAAGAAACCCCTCTTGATCTTGTCGATGAGTTTCAGCGTTTTCTTGGGGAGTCCAAGCACCAGCTGCTGGTGGATGGGAATGGCGCTGATCACCGCCTTGACCAGCGTTGCGCGCCCAGCCTTGGTCATGAGTTTCGCCTTCCAGGTGGGGAGGCCAGCAGCGGCGCGTTCAACCAGAGGTTGGAGTTGTGCGATTGTTGGTCTCCGCAGAGTCGTGGGAATGCCTAGGTAGGTTAGCGGCAGGCCGGCCGTGGGGCAGCCAAGCTCGTGCAGCGCCGGCGCAACGGCTCCCTCGTCGCAGCGAATGAGGGTGGCCGAGCTCTTAGCGTAGTTGACCTGGAGCCCGGACGCGCGGCCAAACAGCCGCAGGATCTCACGCACGGCGGTCACGTCCTCCATCGTGGGGCAGCAAAACAGCACCACATCATCGGCGTATAGCGAAAACGCCGGGATGTGACGTCGTGGGTGCAGGCGCTGCAGGATGCCTTCGCTGATCGCGCGCTGGACCAGGCGGCCGAGGGCGTCGACTCCCAGGACGAAGAGCTGCGGCGAGAGGGGATCTCCCTGCCGTAAACCTCTCCGGTGCCAGATGGGTGGGCCGGGCTCGCCGTTGATTAGGACCCGCGTGCTGGCAGAGGTGAGCAGGATCGCAAGCCAGCCCAGGAAGCGATCACCAAAGCCGTACTGGCGCAGGGCTTCGAGGAGGAACGGCCACGAGATGGAATCGAAGGCTTTTGCCAGGTCTAGCTTGAGGAGGATGCGGGGCTCCCCGAGCTGGTGGAGGAGGCGGGCAGATTGCTTCACCAAGATGAAGTTGTCGTGCAGGCTGCGGCCGGAGATGAACGCGTTTTGGTTGGCGCTAACCAGCTCGTCGAGGCGCGGTGCTAGGCGCAGCGAAAGCGTCTTTGCGAATAGCTTGGCAACCAGGTGAATAAGGCTGATGGGCCTATAGTCGCCAAGGGAAGTCGCGTCCGCACGCTTAGGCAACAGCGTCATCAAGGCCTGGTTTAGGCGGTGGAAGCCTCGACCGCGCAGCTCGTAGAGCTGCTGGAAGACGTCGACGACGTCCTGCCTGACGGTGCCCCAGCAGGCGCGGAGGAAATCCGCGGTGAATCCGTCGGGCCCAGGTGCCTTGCGGGCCGGCATGCGCTTGACCGCGCCCCAGATTTCATCGGCGGAGAAGGGGGCCTCGAGGGAATCAAGGCCAGCCGCGGGCTCGATCAGCTGGGCGAAGTCGAGCGTGCAGTCGCGGGTTTCAGCAGTGCCCAGCAGGCCGTCGTAGTGCATGAAAGCCGCCTCCGCAATGTCAGCGTGATCCGTCAACGTCTGCCCGTCGACAAGGATGGCGTGGATGCGGTTCTTTTGTCTGCGGTAGGTGCAGTGCTGATGGAAGAACGGAGTGTTGGCGTCGCCATCGCGGAGGCAAGCGATCCGAGCGCGCTGCCGCGCCATGGTGCGGTCGAGCGAAGCGAGCCCAAGGTAAGCGACCTTGAGCTGCTTGTGCAGCCAAGCCTCCTCCGGCGAAAGATTCCTCTGTTCCTGGGCCTTGTCGAAGCGTAGGACGAACTCCCGAGCCACCGCCATGCGAACCTTGACGTTGCCGATGGTTTTGGCGCTCCAACTGGTGAGACACCGAGCCGTGGCCTGTAGGCGAAGCCAAAGGCGAAGGAACGGGTCGTCGTGGTGCACCGAGCCCCAAGCGGCGGTGACCGTGTCCTGAAAGCCCTCCATACGTAACCAAAACTCCTCGAAGCGGAATCTCCGGTGGCCCGGCGGCATGGGCGAGCAGTCAAGGAGCAGCGGGCAGTGGTCAGAGACCACAGACGCGAGGCAGCGCAGGTGACATTCGCCGTGGCTGTCGTCCCAGTCCGCGGTGCAGAAGAATCTGTCAAGGTGCACGAGCGTGGGAGGGGATTGGCCATTGGACCAAGTGTAGCGCCGGCCGTTGAGGTAGATCTCTTTGAGGGCCAGGTCGTTGATCACGCGGCGAAAGCGGCCCATCATGCGTCGGTTCAAGTTGCTGTTGCTCTTGTCCTCCTGGCGGTAGATGAGGTTGAAGTCACCACATAGCAGCCACGGCCCTGGACAATCGTTGCGGACGGCGCGAAGTTCCTGGAGGAACTCGATTTTGTCGGCATCGGTTTGGGGCCCGTAAACAATGGTGATCCACCAAGGGGTACCGGCAGGCGTGCAAACTTTGGCGGACAGAGTGTTCGTGGTGAACTCCGGGTCGGAGATGGACACGATCGAGCTCTTCCAGGCAAGCAAGATGCCACCACAGGTACCGCGAGCAGGCAAGTAGACGTAATCATCAAACTCTGAACCTAGCAACTCGAGGACAATCGACGAGCAGACAAGCTCCATCTTAGTTTCTTGCATACAAACAATGGACGCGTCGGTGGAATCAATCAGCGATTTTATGGCGATGCGGCGGACGCGTGAGTTGATGCCATGGACGTTCCAACAAGCGATCTTGAGTCCGTGATCCATAGGAAAGATGTCGACAGGTGGTGGCGGAGCAGCGCGTCTAGGAGCGCGCCTGCCTCCCCACGGACTCGGCGGCCGCCGGCGACGAACCAACTGAGCTGGGCATCTCCCGGCCGACGAGGGCGGCCATGGCCTTGAGCACGCCTAGCGGGATTGGCGTGGAGAACATCCCGTCGTAGGTCTTCATCTGGTCAGCGGTGATCCTCTCGTCGATGCCGACGATACCCAGGGAGCGCAGGATGTGCATGTGAGTGCGTCTCTCAGCCGTGGGCGGGGCAGCACAAGCACGCGATGAGCGGCCGCGTCGTGGTGAAAAATTCAGCACCGGTCGCTGCCGACGTTTCCCAGGAGTAGGCAGGGCGGCGCTCAGGTGCTTGGTGGCCTCTGCCAGGAATTCGCCAAGGGTCATCGCATGCGCGGCAGGGCGCGGTCGACGGCGTAGGGTGATCGGCGGCGAGGCGAACCGGGCCGGCGAGCGGCGCACAGGGGAGCAGGCCGTGGTGGCAGGGTTGGGTGTGGGCCGGGCTTCCTCAATCGTGTCGCAGGAGGGCACGTCGGAGTCACAGGTGGTAGCAGGCCGTCGCAGGATGGTTATTGGGCCGTCGCAGCGGCCCAGCAACCCAGCAGCAGCATCCACCAAGGGCGAGCCGAGCGGCGCGGCGGGAGCTGCGGTTGGCGTGCATGGCACGTCATTGACCGACGTCTCCGCTGCCTGCTGGTCGGCAGAACCGTCCAAGGTTGCGACAGGAGATGGCGTGATGGAGGCAGCAGGCGAGGTCACCTCCTCGGGTGGTGGTGGGTCCTGGATAGGGGTCTCAGGCACCGTGCTGTCCAGCGATTGGCGCTGGTGAAAAGCGCACGGATCCCTTGGCCCGCCTCGGTCGGCGTCCTGCGGCGAGGCCAGGTCCAACCCAGCCATTTGCGCGCAAGGCGATGGTGGGTTTGAACGAGTCAAGCCTGGCGTGCACGGGACCTCGGAAACGTCCAAGGGCTGCGGAACAGCTGTCCCCGACAAGGGCCCAGGGCTCTGAGACAGCGATCCTGTCGGGGAGCCCGTTGCAGCTTCGACAGTTGGTGGGACCTGGGCTTCCACCTTCCTTTTGCGCCCACGTCTTTTGCCTCTTTTGGCATGGCGACGAGAACGGCCGGGCCCACGCTGGCGCGGCCAGGGGTCCACGGCTCTGTCCTTTGCCAGCGGCGGCGCGCCGCCGTGCCGGCCTTGGCGACGAAAGCGTCCATGAGCGGCGACGGCGAGGCCATCGGCGCGCCCGATGCGGCCTGGCTCCAGGAGCCCGAGGCGCCGACGGCCATGCCATCAGCGCGGCCGTCGGGGCGTCTGCCGTGCGGCGGCGTTTGCGCCCCCTTCGACGGTTGCGGCCACGGCCTTCACCACTGTTGTTGCCAGGCTCGCCGTCCATGCCAGGCGCGCCACCGCCGCCAGGGCCCGCCGCGGGCGCGGGAGCGGCCGGAGCACCGATGTCGTCGTCCAAGCGCGTGAACCGGATGCTGATGGGGTAGGTTAGCGTCCGTATCGTCGGCGGCTGCGAGGGCACGCGCGATGGGATTTGCTCGACGATCTCCAGAACTGTGCTGCTGCGGATGTCGGCGAGGTTGTGCGTGTGCGCAGAGCATCGGAAGACAGCGAGGTTGGCGCGGGTGCGGGTGTCGGGGTGGAGCTTGTCGATCCAGCAGCTAGGCGCCACCAGGTGCTCGGCCGTCGACAGGTGCCAGGCCTGGGGAGGGATTCCGCGGAGCTCAAGCTCGACACGATGTTCGAACCTGCCCGAGCCGGCGTGGGCGAGTTTGCACCAGGGCCTCATCATGAGGGAGAACTCCGGGCAGCTGACGAAGTGGTCGCCGGAGATGCGTGCCTTGATCTGCTTGGTGGAGAAGATGACCAAGAAATCCTCAGGGTGGTGGATGTGGACGGTGAAGTCGCCGGGGACGAGCTCGAAGGAGGAGCAGAGCAAGTCCGCGACAGCGTCGACGGTGACCATGGGCCGGGTGCCGGTGATGGTGGCCAGCATGGCACGCTCCAGCACGCGTTCGGACTCCTCCATCTCGACGGAGCGCGACAGGATGACCCGCGCCGGGGCCGTGCCCGCGTGAGCGTTGGCCGGCGCGCGCGTGGCCGCCGGGGGCGGCGGTGGGGGTGTCGCGGTGCGTGGAGCCGTGGGTTGCCGTTCCCGATGCGAGCCAGCCGGAGGCGCGACCGGCGTGTGGCCGACGCCACGGTGAGCAGCCTGCCGCCGCGGGCCGCACTCCCAGGACTCATGGCCGGAGAAGAGGCACTTGCGGCACCGGACCTTGTTGGTGCAGTCGCGGACCACATGGCCGGGCTCGAGGCAGCGGAAGCAGAGCCCAGCGTCCTCCTCCGGCGTAGGGCTGCGACGCTGCAGCGGCGGCGAGCGACGCGCGTCCGGTCGAGGGCGGCGGTTGCGGTACCTGCGGCGTGGTTGGCGGAAGCCGTCGGTGTCGACGACGGGCTCGCGGGTCACCCTGTGCACCTCAGAGCGGGGGCCGAGGCGGGTGGCCGCCGGGGCTCTGCGGGCGGCGGCGGGGGCGGCCGGAGCGCGTGGGGGTGCGGACGGGGGCGGCGGGGTCGCTCCAGTGCGCACCATGTCGGAGTAGCTGCGCGCACCGGAGGACTCGCCGTCGGACCCGTGCCAACGCAGGCCCTCCGCAGAGCACGAGGCGCCGGAGTAGGAGGCCATGAGGGCGGGGAAGACGGGGGAGGGCAAGGGAGGTGGGTTGAGGGCTAGGGAGGTGGGCTGCCGGCGGGGATCGACGGCGGCGAGGGCTATGGATGGTGGGGCTAGGCTAGGCTAGGGCAGGGAGGAGCGGAGCGGAGCGGAGACATGGCTTTCGTCTCACCAATAGAACGTTCACCCACCCCTCAGATTTTGCAACATAATTGCACAACGATAGTTCAGTGTTGTATTAACTATTGAGCAGCTTGATTTAGCAACACAGCTACATAGCCTGATGCTTAGCAGTAGAAAATCTATTGTGGTCTCCCTCACTTCACTTGTACTACTAGCTCTGGTTGCCAATACATAGCATGGTTGACAACACAGCTACATAGACAGACAAGAGCTATTTCTCTAGAAACAACAGAGAGGGAATAGAGATAGAGCAACTCAAGGTAAACAAGACAATCCATGGATAAAGTAAAACACTCATTTTTTTTCTCTCATCTAAATCAGTGGTGTCACACCAGTAGTACAAGCAACTCATATTTCAACCTAAATATCTGAAAGTACAGAATAGGTACCTGGTATGATCCAAGGGAAGCTCCAAACAAATTTCTACTCATTCTTCCTAGCGTCTGAAAGTGTAAGAGTAATTTTATTAGCCACAAGAAAATATTACATGAGCCAAAGGAAAAGGGAAAAAATACATACCAGCTGCCTTAAACCAATCCTGTAGACATATCAAAGACTCAACGGTAGTGGGCGCAAGGCTGCTCCTATAATCGCTGATGACAATGAATGCATTTGCCTTGCACAAGCTTCCCATCCTTATATATTGGTTCAGCTTCTCTCCATATGTCCGATACCAATTTGCGGGGCTTTCGTTTTGATGCTACACGAATGAGAAAAACATTAGATAGCCCAACAAGAGTAAACAAAAACTAATTGAGTAATACATGTATACATGGTCCAGGAGAAATATCATACCATGTGAATTGGCCGCTGCTGTATCAGGAGAAAGATCATGAAGAGAAGGGGAACCTATTTGAGAACAACTTGGTGGTTGTGGTGTCTTAGGTGAACCTGCCATTTTGCTCTTTTCGCTGCTGCAGACCTGACAAGGAAATTAACCCCCGGTGTACTCGTCATTTTTGGAGATCGTAGTCCCGCACTGGCTGGCTTGGTATTTCTGCCACGGTAATCTGGAAGCTGCTTGTCCTGAGACTTAACCACCTTCTGGCACTTCTCCTGAGAAACAAAGGTAATGAAATTAGTATATACTGTAAATAAAACTCTAGTATATACTGTAAATTAGCTATCATAGCATGACTTTCATAGCTGAACAACCAATATCTGTTTTCCCTACTTAGGCTGATGTTAGAATTCATGAACAGATTTACATTTAATTCGTCATTCTGTTTACAGGAAAGGGGTTTGTGAGGGAGGACTTGGAGTGCAGTCATTACATGAATCAGACATACAATGCTGCTATGCACAGTGGTGTACCTAAATTATCTATAGGGAAAATGAATTGTTATATCTTTGTCCATAAAGGGTAATCTCTCTGTTTGGATTTGTGATGTGAGCACTAACGATTGAAACACTCTGCAGCCTGTCCAAAAGTTCGAAAATAATCTTCCAAAGTTGATTTTGCATATGTAATAAGAACTAAAAGGTTTAAGACTTCCGAACTCTTGACACCATATTTAAGTCTTCCAACAGTGTGCGGTTGTTGGAATTACTTCAATCTGAACAAATGCAGTTTGGATTCATAAACCATTTTACATCAATTATTGTCACAACCCATATATGACGATCTCATGGAAATACCAAGCTAACTGCCAGGAAGATATGCCCCCACCTTACCACCTAGCCAACTCTAGATAACAGGAGGTAACCGAACATCAAACTAGTCTAAGGGCTTACAGGATGATCATGGATGCATGGCAATCGGCAGGATTGGTAGTAGTTACCTTGATGAGGGAGCTACCATTGAGCTTCTTGCGCTGATTTTGCTTCGTGTTCTTGCACTGCGTCCCCTTCCCGCCGTCGTCCGTGGCCGCCGAACCTTGGCCGCCGACCCTCCCCACGCCACCAACGAACTCTTGGCCGCTGCTGCCCATCTTGAGACCACCGTCGCCGTCCGTGGCCGCCGACCCTTGGCCGCCGACCCTCCCCATGCCACCAACGAACTCTTGGCCGCTGCTGCCCGTCGCCGGCCCTGGGGGCTGCGACGCAACCGAGCAGGGAGGGACAGGGAGGGGTCGAGGGGAGCACTGGCGGTGGAAATGGAGAGGCCTCCGGAGCGGGAGGAGGAAGGGCGGCCATGGCGGTTGGCGGCGCTCCAGTGGCGGCGCCGAAATCCGGTGGAGGCGGTCCGGTGGCGGCGCTCCGCTCGGGCATCGCCTATGGACTACGGTCTCCGTCTCCGTCGCCTACTGACTCGTCTCCGTGACCTAACGCGGCACTACGCGGCAAACGCGGGCCGGCCCGCAGAAGCCGTTTTTTTTCCTACGTAACCGTGGGCTCCCGCATAGCTATTGAAGTGGGCCGATATCTGCGGCGCCGCAGACGGCCCGTTCCCGCTTGCACCGTGAACAAGGCAATAATGACATTCATCATGTGAAATCAACCCAGCCAACAAAGCCACTTGCCATGCCAAAATAAAGCCATTAGCAACTTGAAACATATAAGCAACTGTGACCAGAACCAAGTATGCATGTGGATCTAACAAAGACCAATAAGTGGAAGCGGTTCAACATCATGTTAGCGTGCTATGCAACTGACTCCTTCATTAAATGACTGAGTATTACCTTGTACACAACATTAAAATGAAATCTCCTGGCTCATAAATGGCAATCGCGTGCAGCGATGAGGAGGTAGCAAATGAAAGTCAGTCAAAAAAACACCCTTTGCACTAAATTAGTTACTAGTGAACCATAAGAAGGTACAGTTTGGACAAGAGTTAACAAAGGACTGAGAATCAGGACTTCGTACAAACAATGGAACTCTGGATGTGGAAGACCAATTCGACAACTCATTATGTGAACCAAGCCATAATATAAAAGAAATCATGCCAAATAAGACATCATGGCTAATTGGGTTATACTGGTAAAGATGTTACACTTTTGCTTACACGCATAATCAATGCCCCAAAATAGAGCTGAACTATCTGTGATGCAAGTACTCAAATTTGGAAAATGAGGAAATCATGTGGAACTTCTCAATGACCAAGCTTATCTAAAACTCACTAAAATGGATGCACCTTAACATCATGCATAATCATCCTTTCTACCATAAAATAAATGATCTACAGGCAGAAAACAAACCTTCTGACATTGCACCCAAAATTGTTGTTCTACTTCAGTGGATCTACTAAACGGCCCTGTAAACATTTAAGTACATTGTTTTTTCTTGCACTATAATTGCTGAATGCTTCCTCGATCCTTATAAAAAAAGAAGAAAGATAAATGCAAAGTTACAGGAAAAGTAACAATACTATGAGCTTGAATAGGAGGCATACATAACTAGGAATGAATTCTTGGGAATAGTGGATGGTAAAGATCCACCAAACAAGTAGTAAAAGTTAAACCTTCAGACTGAGCTAACAAAGAAACTACTAGTAAAGGCTTTTCGTAGTAGAGATTCATTGCCAATACTCTATAAATATCAAGTCTAGGAAGATTGAGACTTTCATGACCCTGCTGGAGTTAGCATTCAACATGACTAGCTTAGCTAGAAAACTGAAGGAACTACCAAAGCATAGCATTTATTGTTTCGTCAGCATTTTAACTGAGAACCAGATTTTTGCATATTTTGTCTTGCAAATTAACCATTCCAGTACGACAGGCCATGCATAGCCTAGATAGTGAACTGAACGAAACGTTTGAACATGGCAGGATTATACTTCTGCGAAAATCATACGGAGACAGCAACAAGTACAAAATGTGAACATTGCTCAGCATGAACTAAGAAAACTATCTTACGTATTAAGGCGCAAAGAATATGATGATCAATCTTAAATGAATAGATGCATCAAGTCCAATCCTAAATGATGATCATTCTTTCAGCATCTAAATATTTGCTTGACATAATTACACCATGAAGGACCATGTAGACGCACACAAGCCATAAATAGCGAAGATAGTATAACCTTGGTACTGTACAAAACAGGCCACACGGGTCGTAAATCGTAAAAACAGGCAGTACGTTTTTACTCTTCACCTTCACTTCCTGGGAAGGGTTCACCTAGTTGACATGCCACCAAACAGTTCAAATATATGATCTAATCAAAGTTCCACAGCTGTAGATAAACAACCTCAAATCCCATCCTAGAACTCAGAACCGAATCTCAGAGTATGTAATTTAGCCACTTGAGCCTTGTTCCTACTCACCAATACTAATGCAACAACACAATCACTGTCCCACACAAAACATACATATGTTATCCAGTGCAGAAGCGTCACAATTTCAGTGAATAGATAAACAAACCAGGAAATTGGGAGAGCGCATTACATAATGCCAGTCAATGGACAAAGTAAACAAGTAAAAAAGTTTATGTACAAGAGAGCCAGGATAAGCTTATCTTCATCAACAATGAATTATACATAAATAAACATTCCTAAAATTGTAGCGTTTTTGTTCCCAGTTTTGATTCTCTATAGACTTACATTTCCAATCAAGCTATGCATCTAGATGTATATTTGCATTTGCTTGAAAAGCCAAAAACATGAAAGAATTTATCAAATTTGAGTTGGAAAGGGAGAAGAAATTTTCCATTTCTTGGATTGAAATACAAGCATACCAGGCAAAGAAAGAAAGAAATAAAAACACATGTTTCAGAATCCATTGGGTGGTCCAAAAACCATATGCAACAAGTAGGTACCTTATACTAGAAGCATTCGCAACAGTAAAAGTACCAGCATTCTCCTTACAACTTTGTCAAGGCTTCTTCAGTTTCACTAGATCAAACTACGGTACATAAAATACTTATATTAAACAGTAGCATTGTCACATAAAATAAATTTAAAACTACATATCACGAAGTAGACAAATCGAGTTCACCTCCTTTTAGTCTCCGACAGAACACAAGTCTGAACCCAAATCAGTTTCGAATGTTTGTGAAAATCATGGTATAATACTTGAATGAAACGAGCTCAAATCAAGAACAGATTCAACCAAAATAGGCAAAGGCCTTAAATTCATCAGAGGGAAAAAT
Source organism: Lolium perenne (assembly GCF_019359855.2). Taxonomy (NCBI): domain Eukaryota; kingdom Viridiplantae; phylum Streptophyta; class Magnoliopsida; order Poales; family Poaceae; genus Lolium; species Lolium perenne. The sequence goes on from NC_067244.2 coordinate 51,779,285, forward strand.
AGGAAAAAGCTTTTAAATTTAGCCATCAATCACCATAAGATCAAATAATACAACATCAAATTATCCATAAGTTCAAATTTCAGGCCACAAGAAGAAACCTAACGAAGCTGGTTCGCAATTTGAGAAGAAAAATGAAACAACAAATAATTCAAAGGAAAGACAGTAAACTCAAGCACCTTTACTGCAAGAAAGGTAAACAAGAGGATCATATTATCTCCTGATTTTCAATTCCCAAAGTAAATCTAACACCGGCACAAACACACTCAATATTCACACCCGACGAAAGTCTTCGAACACCACAAGGAGAGGGCAAATAAGTCAAAAATTTGACAAATGGAACAAAGAAATACTCAGCAATGAATGCCATAAACCAGCCATGAAAGAATACATAACAATACCAGCAACACATCACACAGAAATCAACCTTGTGTGCAGCAAAACTTGCGGAGAATGACCAGCCCAAAAAAGCAAAAAATCATCAGAGAAGGCAGCGAGAGGCAAATACATGACATTAGAGCCTTGGCAATGTCTGAAAACTAATTAACTTCACGTTGTGCAGAGGTCCAAAGTTGATACTAGGGCCTCGCCAAGTACCATGTATTACCGGAGACCTTATCTTCTACGATGCTTCTGTAGGGTTGCAGCTTCTCTTTAAGATAATCCTGCACATGACATAATTTAACTTGTAAAGATAAAGGAAGCAGATTTTTTTTGTTGGCGCTGAGATATAAAAATAAAGGTCAATATAAACAAGCACTAATGCCAAGCAAAATAGTTGTACTTTTTCAGTCAGTAAATAGCAACTCCATAGTTAGTATTATTCAGTGAAGGCCTTAAACACAAAACAAATAACCTCTGTAAAGCATTAATAACTTACTAAGCACATTAAGATAAGAAAGCAACCATCGTCGTAAATGACAGCCGACAAGTGAATATATACAATCAATAAAAAGGTGATATTGACCTATGAGTTGTGGACATTTCATTATCTGGGCAAGAAAGGGATATCATCGTTATTTATGATGCAACCAGAAGAGCTACGGCTTATGTGATAAGATGAACTACACCATAATATGCATTATGCATTACCGCTGATACAAAAGGATAACTTGAATTCTCATGCTCCTGGAATTCAAATTAGAATTCAGGGAGTAGATGTTGCTATATATAGAAAACTACATTCACAAAAGCAAGACATGTCTAAGCTTTCAATTAAATAGTGAACTCTGTTTCGGACAATTTTGGTGTGAACCCATGTGCTTGAAAGCCAAACTTTTGTGCCACCTACATAGATGCATATAGAGCTCCTCTTTCTAAGGATATACACAAAACGTGGAGAGAAAGAACCACAGAAACAAATCTATGACAATCTCTCATAATGCAAACCCACAGATTTAGAACTCAAAAAAAAAATCATGTTCTTCAAACCATATTATTCACTTCCACTTCAACTCCACATGATATAATTTAGATTGAAAAGAATGCTTGATAACTACACAAAAACCAAAAGATCTAGAGGGGATTTTATTGATGTTTGCCATTGGATTAATTAGAAATCTCGGGACCAAATGCAAACACTACATAAACTGTTTTCCTGGCCCAAGTTTTCGACAAATATTCAGAGCTATAACTCTGCATCTAGCTAAGACATATCAAGAAAGGAGCGCTGCTGATCAAAGAATGAACGAATCACATAACGTGAGGTGTCAAGCATCTGTGCTAACAAAAATTACATGACGAGTTTGCAATACTTTGGACAAAGAGAATTGACTAGAAAAAAGTCACAGCAAGGCTTGTATGCATCTTACTGAATCAATGAAAAAGAAGAGGAGTTAATTACTGTTTCCTCGGTTGACAGCAAGGTATCTACCGATCTAGCAGCAATGCATATACGTATCTACTAAGTTGGGCAAGCACCGGGGCCAACAAACAACACCTATGTATGCTTCGACCAAAGCAGATAATCTAGTAGGACTAGTAAGTACCACACCTGACAAAATTCCATCATATTCAGGCCGCACACGTTAGGAGAGGAACCACTATATATACAGATGAAAGATACAACAAATCCAAACGACAACGACGACTAGCCATCATCATCAAGCTACGTAACAACCAACCAATATTCATAGTCTAGTAACAGAGAAAAAGGCGGCAGCAGGGACGAGTCACCTTCCTAGCAGCCAACCATAGCAGCATCTGTTCCCATCATTGTCCGAGTGATAGAGCAAGCCGTCGCCCCTCCCAAACCAGCCACCGCCTCGAGCTGCACCACCATCAATCCATCCGTCCCAAGCTTCTCCTAGGGCTTTCAGCCAACACACATGACACACGCATATGCAGAGAGAGAGAAAAAAACGCAGCACTCCATTAGTACGAGAGGAAATGCCGTGAGGTGAAGGGGTCACTAGGATGGGCCACCGTCGTGCTCACCTCACCGGCTTGTGGAGGCGGCCGGCAGGGGTCCGGTGAGTAGCAGGTCGTCGGAGTAGGATAGCGGCGCGGTGGCTGGGTGAACTGAAGCGGCCTTCGTTCACCCGCCGGGGCAGGAGCTCGCCGATGGAGGCGTGCCCAGGGGATGTACGTCTTCCCGGAGCGCGGCGCCGAGGGTCGGAGTCCGCACGGTAAAGGACCCCCAGAGGAGAGCGGATATGGAGTTGGCCTCCGGGCGACAGGACGCGAGGGTGGAGGTCGCCGGTTCTTTGACGGCGCGGAGGTGGGTCGCGTCCGCCGGCGAGGACCGAGGAGAAGAGATCGCGTGGGTGGTGGGGGATGCTGCCGCCGTCGGGGGTTCTGGATGGAGAGGATGGGGTGCGTTGGGGAGGAGGAGACGGAGGTGCGGTGGCCGGCGAGGTGCCGGGGGCGGCGGCGATCGAGGGAGAGCCAAAGGAATTAAGTGATTTTCATTCTCATTTACGTACATTTCTCTTTAACACATACACGGAAAGTTTTGATTGATGATTTGCTGGAATCGAGGAGGCTGTTTATTCATCCCACGCGACCCGCTCTTTCGCGTTTAATTTCCTTAAATTATGCGTGGAATTAAATAACTTGCCTCCTGCATGATTTTGGATTAGTACGTGTGTATAAATTTATTGTTCATGCGTGTCACAAACGTACAAACTACTCCTTGAGCTTCATATACGACCATGAGCCATCTTTGGTACTCTCTCTCTTTCTCTTCTCTTGCCTAGTCGTCGAAGACGACGACTAACCCACCGACGGTCGTTTAGTTAATTACTCCGGTGGCGTGCATGTGTCCCATCAACACCGCCATGCTTACCGGTGAAGAGGCGCGCCGAGGTCTAGTGGGCAACTTCTCGCCCTCGTTGGTGTGGTATGTACAACTCATCGACCATTGGCTTTAAAGTCGCCCTTGTCTTCATCAAGACAATGGCATGCATATCCGGTGTTGGGCCGCCATTCATGTTAGCTCGTTATTCATCTAGCTCGCTTGGTGCTAAACATGGAAGTCCATTTGACGGCCATCACTCATCGTTGTCTCACACCCTCGGGGGCCGCTAACTCGACAACTAATGAAGGAAACTATTTGACGGTGTCGAAGTCCTACTTGCCACCTCGACGATAACTGTGACATCAGCGTTGGAGGACGTCGCCAAAGTTGTTTTCGTCTCGAATGATAGTCGGCAATAGGATAAAACTCGTGAGAAGTTGGCCTCCGACCAACCCAACTCTTGTAACATGTTGGCCTCTTATTGTTCTATAGGTGTGGTGTAAAGATGGAAATCAAAGACACAAGTTTAAAGTGACCTTTGCTTCATAAAGAAGATATCTTGCACCCACTTCGAGTCCGCCGACCCAACTCTTATAATAACTTGGCCTATTTTTTTGTTTTTGTTTTGTGAGGTTCCTATGACCTTTCTAACATAAACAAAGAGTAACGTGACATGAAATCATGCGAGGAAGGGTAAAAGGCACTTTCCTTTTGCATGGGGTCCTCATAAGGATATATGATGTTGTTTAAAGAGTAAAAGCCAATATGAAACTTTTAAGCGTGACACATCCTTCGCGGACAATACTACCTCGTAAGAAGTTTCTCCACTTATAGTCAAAAAGTCCCACTTCGAAGGGAAAGTCATTTTCATGTTTTCATGCCTGTTTTTTGGGGTCTACTCTATCTTGGGTGAAAAGCTAGGGTGTTTTTGTTCCGGAGGTCATAGAAAAATAGGGGCGGGATTCATGAAATCGCGCCAAAAACCATTGTAATTCCCAACTCCTTAGCATGTAGTAGGGGCAAGCTCAAAATTTTGAGTGTGGGCATTCAAAATTATAATATTTATTTATTATATAAAATAAAGTTTATAAAAGAATTATATATGAACTAATGATCACACATATATTATATGTGCTTGAGAAATCCACATAGTGAAGGAAACTTATGCTTGAGAAACACTCGAATTTACGAAAATTACAAGTAAAAGAAACAATATTTGAATTTTCAATAACAAAAAGACATGAAAAAAAGATTATTTTGAAAAATAAGAAAGTGAGTGATACGTCTCCAACGTATCGATAATTTCTTATGTTCCATGCCACATTATTGATGTTATCTACATGTTTTATGCACACTTTATGCCATATTCGTGCATTTTCTGGAACTAACCTATTAACAAGATGCCGAAGTGCCGATTCTTTGTTTCTGCTGTTTTTGGTTTCAGAAATCCTACTAACGAAATATTCTCGGAATTGGACGAAATCAACGCCCAGGGGCCTATTTTTCCACGAAGCTTCCAGAAGTCAGAAGACGAAACGAAGAGGGGCCACGGGGTGGCCAAACCCTAGGGCGGCGCGGCCCCACCCCTGGCCGCGCCGGCCTATGGTCTGGGCCCCCCGTGCCGCCTCTTGACTTGCCCTTCCGCCTACTTAAAGCCTCCGTGACGAAACCCCAATGCACGAGAGCCACGATACGGAAAACCCATCGAGACGCCGCCACCGCCGATCCCATCTCGGGGATCCAGAGATCGCCTCCGGCACCCTGCCGGAGAGGGGATTCATCTCCCGGAGGACTCTACACCGCCATGGTCGCCTCCGGAGTGATGTGTGAGTAGTCTACCCCTGGACTATGGGTCCATAGCTGTAGCTAGATGGTTGTCTTCTCCCCATTGTGCTATCATTGTCGGATCTTGTGAGCTGCCTAACATGATCAAGATCATCTATCTGTAATTCTATATGTTGCGTTTGTTGGGATCCGATGAATAGAGAATACTTGTTATGTTGATTATCAAAGTTATATCTACGTGTTGTTTATGATCTTGCATGCTTTCCGTTACTAGTAGATGCTCTGGCCAAGTAGATGCTTGTAACTCCAAGAGGGAGTACTTATGCTCGATAGTGGGTTCATGCCTCGCATTGACACCGGGACATGTGAGAAAGTTCTAAGGTTGTGTTGTGCTGTTGCCACTAGGGATAAAACATTGATGCTATGTCTAAGGATGTAGTTGTTGATTACATTACGCACCATACTTAATGCAATTGTCTGTTGTTGCTTTGCAACTTAATACCGGAGGGGTTCGGATGATAACTCGAAGGTGGACTTTTTAGGCATAGATGCAGTTGGATGGCGGTCTATGTACTTTGTCGTAATGCCCAATTAAATCTCACTATACTCATCATGGTATGTATGTGCATGGTCATGCTCTCTTTATTTGTCAATTGCCCAACTGTAATTTGTTCACCCAACATGCTGTTCGTCTTATGGGAGAGACACCTCTAGTGAACTGTGGACCCCGGTCCAATTCTCTTTACTGAAATACAATCTACTGCAATACTTGTTCTACTGTTTTCTGCAAACAATTATCTTCCACACAATACGGTTAATCCTTTGTTACAGCAAGCCGGTGAGATTGACAACCTCACTGTTTCGTTGGGGCAAAGTACTTTGGTTGTGTTGTGCAGGTTCCACGTTGGCGCCGGAATCTCTGGTGTTGCGCCGCACTACATCCCGCCGCCATCAACCTTCAACGTGCTTCTTGGCTCCTCCTGGTTCGATAAACCTTGGTTTCTTTCTGAGGGAAAACTTGCTGCTGTGCGCATCATACCTTCCTCTTGGGGTTCCCAACGAACGTGTGAATTACACGCCATCAGTGAGCTACATAATCCTTTATGACATCATAGGAAGGTTTATTTATTAGTGTTTATCACTATCACATAGAAAATTCACATACGTGCATTAAAAAAATATTTGGGTGTTCAGTTGGGTATTCATCTGCATACAAGTAAATTAAAGTACCCCCCCCCCCCCCCCCCCCCCGTGTGGTAAGAACTTTGGTATACAAGGTTAGGAAAAAAGTACAAAATTCTTTCGCATGGAGACCTAGACCATAGTTGTAGATCAGTATCGTAGGCTCCTACATCTTAACCCTAATCCCGACCTAAACCCTAAACTTACACCCTAAGCCCTAGCTTAGACACTAAACCATATATACCTAGTAACAGAAAAAATATCTCGCAACAAGTGGCCGTAGGCACACTCTTATGGAAAGGTCTTTCGACGTTTCCCGCCTATTCTCGTGGGCTAGAGGGAGTTGTTTTGAGATTCACTTGTTTTCACTTATGCATGAAATGACAAACAACTATTAACTATCATTTCATGTGTCGTCCCATCGTAGTGGCGGCGTGCTAGGAATTTTAGGTGTTCGGAGATCTCTCCATGAATTTCTTTTTCGGCGAGCTATAACTTGCGGATATGATCGTCGGTTGTGGCGGTCCTCAAGGCAACCTCGGAGTAAGGGTTTCCAATACTTCTACTTTTTGGATCTTGTTGATCCATCGATCTCTACTTTGTCGGACGTCGTGGTCGAGGTTGACAGATCAGGCCCCTTGCGACTGAGCGGAGGATATTAATACATAGAACATGATAATGTCGACGACTATATATATAGAAGCCATTCCTACGGAAGATGAGGTTGAACCCTTCTACACCAAGTCGACGTTGTAGAGTTCCATAGCCATAAACCCTAGATCGCATCCCTAAACCTTATTGGGTGCATCTATGTGACCGTCAAGTCCATCTTCTAGTCTTCAAGTCGTGTATTGTTTATGATCACGGCCGATAAGAGATGTTTGAGAGAAGTTCTTCATCACAATTGTGTCTTTGATCCAAACTTGTACTCGATCGTCAAAGGAAACTCTTCAAGTACTCGCGCGGGAGAAGTCCACAGCAGCGAAAACTCTGTCGAAATTATTAGCCGTACGTCAGCAGCGAAACGCGCCAGCAGAGAGTCCATAGCCCAATAGCCGAGCAGCCCGTTTTGCGCTCTGCGTGTTATTAGCCGTCCGATGCAGATCGACGGTCGAAGCTCATCCCCCGGAATAAAACAAGCCGAACCGAATCCCTAACCTACGCACGCATTTCTCCCCCGTTCTTTCCTCTCCCGCGACGAGAGAGGCGGCGCCATGGTCGCCCACCCACCACGGCGGCGCGACCGGGCTTGCTCGCCGGAGCGTGCACGCGTGCGTGCATCGACGCGAGCGGCTCCGTCGATCTCGCCCTGCCGGCGTCGCACGCGTGGCCGGGGCGGCTGCTGAACGCGGTTGAGGGTGCGCCGGCAACCAGGACGCGCCGGCGACGATGCGTGCCGCGGAGATCCGTCGCCCACCGCGCGCCATCCTTGTTCTCTCCGCCGGCATCGAATCACGGAAGAGCCGACCACCAGGAAGAGATGGCGGCCAGGGGACTGCGGTGTGCTGCTGCTCGCCGGCCACCAGCTCCACGCCCTTCTTCAGATCGCCGTTGGCGACATCGTCCGCGACGAGCTCGCGTCCATGGGCCAGCTTGCCCTGCAGGTAAGGACCCCTGTTTCCTCACTTCTGGTTCCTGGTTCGGTGCGCTGTGGATCTGCCAAGGCTGACATTCGTATTCAGAATTTGACTCCAGCTAGAAGATCAGTAGACAACTTTTGGTGAAAAGTTAAGATTTTTAGGTGTCTATTTCCGTGTGAGAAAGATCACGCCCATACATTTTAGTTTAGCATAGCTCAAAACATTGACACTTGGTGTGCAGAATTAGCTTGTCCGGGCTGTCAAGATGCATGTATACACGGTGCTATTGCTACCCATTTGCTCTTGATTGCATTATAACAAATTCGAAATACTACATGTTTATATGAATCTGCTGAATAAACACTTGAGATCAATTTCAGCTGATTGCTATTTCATTCTAATTGGGAAAATGTAGCGCTATTTTAATGAATATGGTTCAGAATTGTTCGGCACCAGTATTATTCTTGCCCCAGGATTGTAAGGTATCTTTATTTGTTCACTTTAGGAACTAAATTTACCTGTTATTTGTGTCCATGCCTGCAATGACCACCATGGGCACCGGGATATTATAGAACAGCTGCTGCAAGCTGGGAAGGCGGTAGTGGTATTTTACGCTTTAGTTATAGGTGTAGTGGTTTATTCCCTATTCTATTTTATATAAAAACTTACCTGTCATATACACTATCAGCAGGTTCCTTGATGGGAGCTGCAGCTCGCAGGGGTCTAGGCTCGCAACGATGTCCATCCCCTGCAAATACGACGAGATCTAGGTGCCCCAGGTATGAACACCAATGCCTTGAATATGCTCATATCATTGATATAGTGTGTGTTTTCCATATAGCTTAATCGTAGTCGTTTCTTAGGTGCATAAGAGTATGCGGTGTGACCGCTGTTGGGCAGCCGTGGTGGTGGTGGTGTTATCTCAGTTTCGGCCACAATTCCCTCAGGTGATTCCTTGAGTTGATGCCCAGTCTCTGTCCATTAAGTCATTGAATTAATTATACGTGGAACTTTTCTGGTACTGGTTTGTGCTGCTGGTGATGTTGTTTATATTGTCCTAATTTGTATTTTGCCTCTGATGTCTAATATGAATAACGGTCATGTTGCTGTCTTCTTAGTGCTTGTACTGATGTTCATAAATCTGGCACTACTTCCTTGATCAAGTCTTGCTCTAGTGTTTGTAATGTAATCCTGATAGTGGCATGTGATTTAATTGCAGCTATCTTGATTCATTATCAACAATATTGTACCTCTCAAGCATATGCGTCCAAGAGCCTTCAAAATCTTTAAGCCATTCATTATCAACAATATTGTAAGCAGATTATGTGGTGTGCTATTTGTGGATGTGCTCTAATATAGCGAAAACCGACGGATAGGATTGGCAATGTGTTAAGCAAGCATCTAGCTCACATGATGCAGTCCACATGTAGAGTAGTGTCTTTTTACTTAATCCATGCAGCTTATGATCTGGAGGAGTTATGTTTCTTCTCCTTCTGCCAATTGCAACTTGTAGTAGTATGTATTGCTTGATATATTGTTTATGGGATATATTCAATCATGGTAGTATTTGTGTGATTTTGATGTGCAATTTTCTGTTAACTAGCAAGAAGAGATTCTTATTCTGTAGATTCTCATGTGCTGCCATTTTACAGTTGAAATTCTCTTCTTCTTTTGCCAAACTAAGATTCAATGACAGCAACCATTAAATTACTTGTAGTGTGCCACTAGTAGTAATTTGGTAATGTTGCCAGGATTAGATTTGTTGGTGTTGCTCAGCAGAGCAAAGCTAGTTTATGTTGTTTGTTTGATTTAGAGCAGATCTTGTTTAGATAAACTAGTTCTTATCTTGACACCTGTGCTAATTCTGGTTATAGGATACATAAGAACAGAGTGTGCTGAACTAACCCTCAATTGTTTTTCTTCAAGGGCTAGGAGGACTAGATGACAGACAAGATGGAACCAGCAGACACAGTACTTAAGCTGGAGTACCTTGGGACAACTGAGACATGTATCAGTTCTTCTTTGCTTATAAGCATTAGGTGCACAATGGTAAGCTTCATGTAGCTTCTGAAAGACTATTTGAACCTCTGAGACATGTAGAATAACGTCTTCTTACTCAAGCTAGACAGTTTATGATCTGGAGGAGTAATGTTTCTTCTTCCGCCAGGTGCAACTTGTAATAGTATGGATTGCTTGATATATTGTTTATATTGATATATTCAGTCATGGTAGTGTTTGTGTGATTTTGGTGCGCAATTTTCTGGTAACTAGCAAGAAGAGATTCTTATCTTGTAGATTATTGGGCGCTGCCAATTTACAGTTGAAGTTCTCTCTTTTTTTGGCCAAATTAAGATTCAATGACATAAGCCATTAAATTACTTGTCGCATGCCACTAGTATTAATTTGGTAATGTTGCCAGGTTCAAATTTGGTTGTGTTGTTCATCGTAACAAAGCTATCTCATGTGGTTTGTGATTCAGATCAGATCTTGTTTTGATAAACTAGTTCTTATCTTGACCTCTGTGCTAACTCTGGTGTGTTGTACTAACCCTTAATTGTGTTTCTTCAAGGGCTAGGAGAACTGAATGACAGACAAGCTGGAACCAGTAGGAACAGTACTTAAGCTGGAGTACCCGGGGACAACTGAGACATGTATCAGTTCTTCTTTTGCTTGTAAGCATCAGCTACAAAATGGTAAGCTTCCTCTAGCTTCTGAAAGACGATTTGAACGTCTGAGACATGTTTAATGTGCATAAAATTCTTTGTTTGGTGCAGCTACCATCTTAACCCTGGAATGCGTGTAGAATTTTGGTCTTTACTATATCCTTGTTTATGTCAGTCCGTATAGAATCTTGATCTGTTACTGTTTCAAAAAGAAAGCCGTCTTAAAGTTTTGGTCTGTGCAAGTCTTTTCTCACTTTTTGTTTCTCTTTGGGACTTTTTTTTTATGTTCCCAACGTGGTGAATTATCAACTTGTTCTAGTTGTTGAAGACGTGTGAGACCAATCTCAAAACGAGCAACATTTTTGAATCACTATGCTAGTTTTACTGGCTGTATATATTGCATCACGGTCCTTGTTATTCACATGAAACAATCAGGTGGTGGACGATATTTCTGGCTATTTTGCAAACTTGCATCTCAGTGCCTCAAGGTGCCAGTAGGTACCCACGTGCCGATCCATTCTAGCAGAATCTGATGCTCATTTGGTGTTTTTTTACATCAATTGCACTTTTATCTTGGATAGCCATCATACCTGTTATACATCCTTTGCATGCTTTTGTTTGTGTTGTACATTTTGAATTAGCTCTAGTGAAGCCCTAATCAAGCTAAGAAGAGTGGCAGATTCCACTTGTGTAGGTACTACTTTTGATATTGCTATTGTTTCATGTTCATTTGATTTTCCGTTGTTGTTTATGAACTGCAATCAGTCTTGAGACAGCAATTAGATCGAATACAGAACATTTTGAGCCGTGTTGAATAAAGTTTTGCTTTATATGTTCTCTGTGGATTCATTCCTTTGATTGTTTGTAGTTGCTGCGTCTGATGGACGATGGACGGCTAGCGGCTTGGCATGGTTTTTGTCACCGGCAGCACCAGTAAACTGATAATACCAGGAACCCAGTTACAGAGGAGGGACGGCAAGCGTCACTGGTAAGCGAGGACTAGCTGGTGTTCCTCGAACCCACAAAGCAAAGGGCGGAGGAGCTGGTTGGTCTGCAAGCATGGTGCACCCTTTTGTTGTTGCTGCATGTTGAGAAGCTATGGTGGATCGATTTGTGAGCGGATGATGAGTCAAGTGGGTGTTGTTGTTGTTATTATTGGTTTTGCTGTTTGTGATGTCTGATAGTGAAGTCAAGACGTGATATAGTTCCATGGTTTTGCTGTGTGACGTGTAGCTCCAAAAAAGGGGCAAAGGAAATTGGAAAATTTCAAGTTTGGGATTTCTTTATTCTTGAAAGAGAGATGTGAAAGTTTGCATGGTTTTGCTTAGCTTGCTAGGAAGTTTGGTACTTGGTCCGCCTATGATTGTGGGTCAGTGGTTGTTGGTGTTTTTCTTTGATGTGCAAGGACAAGGTTTGGATTGGTGAATGAATTATGTCAGCGGCATCGGAATCGGAATCGGAACCAACGCAGCAGGCAATTACGAGTACTCGTAATTGATTCGTCCTTGACTCAAGTACCTTGCGCATGCTAGTGTAATTACCGGTTTGTGACAAGGCACGCTGGAGGTGGAGGCCTGGCCAGACGCTTCTCCAGCAACCTGCACAGCACACATACTGTACGTCCGCGCGCGCGGTTGCTGTATGAAGCGAAACCAGATGGACACGTGAGATCGAGTCTGGAGGAAGAAAAAAAAAAGAGAAGAAGTATTTGCGCGGAACGGTGAAGCATCGGAAGCTCCTTCCGCGGGAGCACGCGCGAAATGGGCCTTGCAGTCTCACGAAAACGGGGGCGCACAGCGATAAAATACCAAGTCAACTGGACTGCCACTTGACCGTCTCGCTCGATCCATGGAGCAGCAGGCAGCGATAAAATTTTCAAAAATCTGAAATTGAAGGGAGCACTGGTGCCCATGTGTCAAAGACACTTTTTGGTCGGCCCCTCCCCTGTTCCGCTCTGGCCATGAATATTCTTCCCCTGCCCCGCTCTGCTCTGCCCCTTTCAGATCTACCAAATCAACTGGACTTGCCACTTAACCGTCTCGGCCGATCCATGGAGCAGCAGGCAGCAGCGCACGAGTCCAAGATGGAGGAGCTGGAGCTGCCTACGCTGGACCTCGACCATGAGTCGTCCAGTCGTTTCACGGAGCAGCTGGCGGCGGCGTGCCGGGACCACGGCGTGTTCCGGCTGGTCAACCACGGCGTCCCCGCCGACCTCACCGCCCGCCTCTTCCGCCTCACGCGCGACCTCCTCGACACGGACCCAGCCAAGAAGGCCAAGCTGCCCGGCTACTTCTGGGGCACGCCGGCGCTCTCGCTCCGCGTCAAGGACCTCAACTGGGTCGAGGGCCTCCACCTCGCCCCCGACAACGCTTCTGCCGACGACGGCGGCGCCGCCTACTCGGCCTTCAGGCAGGCGGTGACGGCGGAGTACGTCGCGCACATGGCGCGCATCGCCCGGAAGCTGTTCGACGCCCTGGCCGGCGACCTCGCTCTCGCTCTCGACGCGGAGCAGAGGGCGTCGTACCTGGAGGAGCGCGGCGGCACCTTCCGCGCGTACCGCTACCCGGCCTGCGACCCCGCCGCCGGGCGGCAGCACCTGGGGATGGAGCCGCACACGGACAGCTCCGTGCTCTCCATCCTCAACATGGACCTCGTCGGCGGCCTGCAGGTGCTGCGGCGAGACGGACCGATCTCGAGGTGGTGCGCGGTGCGGCCGGTGGAGGGGGCGCTGGTGGTCAACCTGGGCGACATGATGCAGGCGATGAGCGGCGGCGCGTACCGGAGCGTGGAGCACAGGGTGGTGGCGCCGCCGCCGGGGACGGAGCGCATGTCGCTCTGCTACTTCGCGTTCCCGCAGGAGGACGCCGTCATCGTCCCCAGCAGCACCGGCAAGGAGGAGAGGTACAGGGCGTTCAGCTACCGGGAGTTCCGGGAGCAGGTGCAGGCCGACATCAAGGCCACTGGCGCCAAGGTCGGGCTCGCCCGGTTCCGCATCCCCGATCATCCATCGCCGGCTCCACAGTGAATGCAATGGATCCGTGATGCATCGGCCTAACTCATGTTGGAGCCGCAAGATTTTTCGCAAGAAAAAAAAGAATAAGCCAACTAGACATTTCACCGTGACTTGTGATACGCTAATCCCTCATTTTCTGATTCTGGCATCTGAAATTCAAGATTTGGCCAAGAATTAACCTAAGAATATGTGGGATTGTGGATCATGTTACACAATTTTTTTATCCCGTATGGTTGGTGTATTTTCGCACCCGGGAGCATATGCTCCCGGTATATGCTCCCGGTTTTAAAAATGTCTTTTAAGCGTAGTTGGAGATGTCAAAAAATTCCGAACAAAAAATATGCGTGTACATCTCGACATCATGGTATCGCGGAAAAGATGATGAATTTTGTGGAGTGGTATCATGGTATCAGTATGTACAAATTTTTATCATGATGAATTTTTCGGAGTGGTATCATGTGCTATTTTTCCCTAAGCTGATTCAATCTCTAGATGTTCCGATGAAATTAACTGTTTGCTATGAAATACAAACATAACCGCACCTGAGAAAATGAATTTATGCATCCGTACAGAGATAGGTAGATACAAAGGGCGTGTTTGGTTTCTATTTCCGTGCATATGTGGAGATCCTTTCCCCGGAGTCATGATTTACCGCCCAACTTCAAATTCATGTTGTGCATGTAGGGTTTTTATCAAAAAAAGTTGGCTCATTTGTGCACTTTGCTTGCCCACCAACAAAGTTAGATTTGGAGTAGAGGACGAAAATTTTGACTTGTTGATTGCATACACTTTAGTGTTCTGGCAACGACTTCTCCCAAGTGACGATATTACCACACACTAATGTATACTAACAAGAGTCGTAAGAACAAACATGCAAAGGAAATTAACATAGCTTAGCCCTAGCTACTAGCAAAGAGCAATCTATTGTAATGTTACCCACCTAATATCAAGTAGGAATTCACCATAAATATAAGTTATACACACAAATAGTAGTTCATAGAACAGAACGGCATGGTTCTCTTAAGTTCTTTCGCTTCAGATCTGATGTTGCCCCTGCCAGCTTAGATAGCGCCAGCCCACTCCTACCTCTTGTTCCTCCATGCCTCATTATCAGTAGCACCGACACCATGGCCAGCATTATTGTGGTCAAGCCTCACATCATTCTCAACGGGAAGAACTCATCAACACCTAACCCTAAGATTCAGTTGTGTAGAATGCAACATGCAAGAACTAGCTTAACTTGGGTAGGGAATGGAATTTGTTCTACATGATTGTGAATTGGTGATCGACTAAGAGGGCGGTGAGGCTACTTTTCACGCGTAAACACATATCCGATTTTCTGGCTCCCTCCATCTCTATGGTTCTCTCCGGCGAACATCTTTCCTCTTTTTGTGCCCACCGGTGCATGTTTGAACGATAATTGTGAAATCAAACGTTCCTCCAAGAATAGGCCTAAGGATACTTTGAACTTCATGCTAAGCAAGAAACAAAAACAGTTGGCAATGAAACTACCGATTTTTACATTCATGGATACAAGAAACAACATTGCGAGGAATGCCCAAAGTTGCAAAATATTTGACCTTTTTTGTTTTCAGAATTGCAAAATATTTGACCTTGCTGTGAAGTTCAGGAAGAAGACGATAAAGAAACAGAACTGGGCCGTGCTTCAGCCTCAACCAAGTATAGCAGGGCCGGGCGAGGCCGAGCCGTATCGAATCGGCCCATAAGGCTCGCTCCTCGGGTCCTCCTCCACTTCAGCGTCTCCCGGTCACCACCGACTCCGGTGAACCCTTCCTCGCCGCCGGCCGGCGATCTCCGAATCAGAAAGCGAGTAAACACCCAATCCTCCGACCTCGTGGACTTCTGACGAGTTGCACTCCGGCCAGTTCGCGTTTGCCCTTTCTCCCGTTCCGTATTTGCGCCCGCGTTCCTGGCTGGATCTAACACCGGTCTCTTATCTTAGCAGCAGGTGCTCGAGATGGCCACCGCCGCCGCGGAGAGTGGAACCAGGGAGCCGGCGTCCAACGGGGACAAGCCCGAGGAGGAGCCGCAGCAGTTCGACCCCAGCCGGAGTAAGGGTCCTCTCCTCTCAAACTGCCTCGTTCGTTCCTTCGTCGCTGCACCTAGTTTCTGTGAATTGTCCACGGGTGGACACGATTCTTGAATGGCGATACATTGGTCAATGCACACGATTTGTTTGAATCGCAGAAAATACATAAATAAGCCCGAATCGGGATAGTAATTTTCACAAGCCTTTGCTGGGGGGAGTTCTTGTCGGCTTGGTTGCCTTATGGCATGTATAGATCAGTTCACGCTTTGCAATCGTCGTCTTACTTATTTGGAGGCGTATGCGTAGGATGATGATTGATACCTGTTGGTGCAGTTTGAGAATCACTTAGTTTGAACAACGTTTTTTTCAAGTATGAATGTATGATTAGTAATTACTGTAAGCTAAATGTGTTGCGCATGAGTTCAGTGGAATCTAGGAAGTACATGTTTGTTTGCAGGGTTCATGTACCACATGAGGTTCCTAAAATGTTCCATAGCACTGATAGGACGCATGCCTGCTGGTATGCTGTCTTAAGTCTGTATAAATAAATTGCCATGCTTGCTGTATTTCCACACATTGCCTACCCTGCTTGCTTGGATTGTGATGCCCTCATCGAATTCTCTAGCCACTGTTTGGTACTAACACTAAGTTCAGAAGATTGTTCAATAATTTTACTGGGCTTCATTATAGTACTGTATGGTTCCGTTTAGGTTCCGTTTAGTACGGCATCTTTAGGATTTTCTTGAACTGGATACTCTTTCTGTTCTATTAGACATTATTTGGAAAAACTAGCGGATCCCTTTCATTTTCCGGATGTTGCTATTTGTGAGTATATGGCATAATCCATGAGATCCTTACAGCATTCTGACACATGATTTATCATTGTTTCCAAGTGATTGGCATTATCAAAAGGAAGGCGTTGATCAAGGAGCTAGCTGCTGCTTACCATGCTGAGTGTGTAGCAAGCTGTAAAGAGCTACTGCAACTCCAGAAAAAGTGGGAGGAGGTATGTATCTAAGAATTTCAAGTTCTATTAACTTTTCCTCCACTTGCAACCATAACAGTACTCCCATGCCTGTAGCATTGTTCAATGTTCAATTTACATTAGGTCTGTAAATCTGCAACTGAATGTACATCGATGACCGTGTTTGTGCGTGAAATCTGTAATGCTACACAACTATTGCAAATTTTTAGTTTCAGTCATTGAACTATGAAACAGGTGTAATTCTTTTCCTGGGACAATAGCAGCACAGGCTGGTCTTAAACCTTTTAACTCACATAACTGCCTAATGTGATGGGGGCTGTGTTATTTGGATTAGGTAAATTTTTTGTGAATGGATTCTTTGTTCCAACATTAGGCATTTATCAATAAACGTTTGTACACTCCATTTATTTTGTTTGTGCCAGCACCTTCAATTCTCCCCTGTTCAGTTTCTATTTTTCTGAATGCTTCTCGTCTGCATGTCTTCTCTATAGTATAATTCCTCCACGCAGATGTTGTTTTTGTACCTGGTTCCTTCTTGGCACCGCCTTCTTCAAACAAGGCATCTCTAATCTGTGTCTTTTGCCTTTGGTTTTGTTCCTCAGGAGCAACTTGTCGAGGCCAAGATGCCTGAAGAACTAAAGATATCGTCGGCGAAACCTTCTAAGCGCAGGAAGAGGTAGATTTAGAGGATGGAGGGGGAGAAAATATTGCGAGTGGAATGCCTGCTGCATCATAGTGCTGAATGTTAGCTTAGTCGAGAGTAATGTGTGTGAGCAAACAATACACTCCTGAGTGTGCTACCCGTGAAGTGTGTATATGACAGACGGTCTATTTACTTTCTTTACCGAAAGCTACTAGTAAGAGTTTTACACATTGGGCTCACGAGCCGCGTGTATCACGACTTTTTTTGCATTGATCGCAAGAGTTACTGAATGTCTGCAAGACAACGATTGAACTCTTGTGCTCCTTCCATTTGAGAAATGTGTGCTCTTTCCAGTTTCTAAGTTACGTGCTGCTAATCCCCGTATGCATATGTCGGCAACTGATGTTGCACAGGATTGTTTTTTAGATACGCAAATCAGGGGGTCTGACGGAGGTTAGGACATCACGGAAGTCTCCGCTCCCGTGCGGCTGCGCCAAGCCGCATCGGGGCGACCTCCGCCGGCGCGCCCGGGCTTTCACCCGCCTCCCATCCCCGCTCCTCGCCGTCGCCGGGCAAAGTCTGTGCGGCGCGGCGGCGGCGGGGCTCCCCCGGTCGCGGGCCTGGCGCTCATCGGCGGCGCCCGATCTGGCGTTCCTAGCTGCGTGGCGGCATGGCGGAGGTAGTGCGGGGCGGCGGCGGTCGGTGCTCTGCTCGGCTGCAGGCGACGGCCGCAGGCGGCGGCGCGGTTGGGCACGACCTAGGCTCGTTTGGGCCTGGCGGGCCACGGATCGCATCGCTCTTGTCGGCGCGTGCCTGCTCCGTCTGCTGCGTGCGGGTGGCTCCTGCCGGCGTGCAGCTTGCCCGCATCACGTGGTCGCCGGGGCAGCGGCCTCGGGCTTGGTGGCGGCGGCCCTCTCTCTTGTTGGCGTTGGTCGGCCGGTCTGTGGCCAGTTGTGGCAGATCTCGGGATCCCACACCGTGTCCTGGCTTTGTGGTGGAGAGCTGGCGTTCGGCTGCAGCGGTGCTCAGACGTGTGCGGTGTCTTCGGACTACGCGATCAGCTTGGTGTCTCCTGCGGCAACCATGGCCAGTCTAGGATGGTCGTCGGCGTGGGGGCCTGACCTGAATAAAGACGGCGGTCCTAGGGTCTCTCTTGGGCGAAGATGAAGACCTGCCGGAGGTCTGCCCTTCATGATCTGGCCAGAGTGTTGAGTTCCGGAAGGCGCCGCTGGTGAATGTAACAGTGCTTCTATTGCCTGGAGTTTGCTGGATCGGTGGTATTCGGTCGTGCGCACCCATGCTTTTATTCCGACCGTTTGGTTCTGGAGGGAGCTACGTGAAGCTCTTTTCTGTGTTGACACCAAGTGACAACTGATCCAAGGTGAAGTCAGAAGAAGAGAATATCATTAAGACCGGATCGGAGGACTAGCTAATGGAGGTTCAAATCTTTACGCTGTTGAGTGACTTGCTTGATGTTCCGGACTCCGCAACAGTGGTATGAAAGTGGGGGCTGCAGCACATGTGGAGTTCGGAGTCCTACCTTTCAGGGTGAAAACCCAAGGTCTGGCCTTAACTGGTTGTGCCTGGCAATGTCCTTGTTGAAGGCATTGTTTTGAGAGCGAAAACTATCTTCAGGGTGAAAACCTAAGATCTTTGATCGGGCGATGACGGTGCCGGTGCACTGTTCCCTTCTTGGAGGCGTCGCTTTTGAAGAGTCTGAATTTCAGGTGTTGTCTTGGTGGTGGATGTATTACTGTTGCTACGGCTCGGATACTATAACGGGACTTTTATTTCCTAGTTTTTTTTCCACTTTTTTGGTTATGTGCATCTGTAATGTGTTTAGGGCATTGAGTTGTTGCAGAGACTAGGTATAATTAGTATCTTTTGATATTAATATATTCCCTTTATCAAAAATGAAAGATCGAGATGTCGCCTAGAGGGGGGGGGGGGGTGAATAGGCAATTACAAACTCTTGCGGATTTGTCTTGTAAGAATGCGGAATTAAACTATCGTTGAGTTTACAAGCAAAAACCCTAAATATGCTAAGCTCAACTAAGTGTAACAATAGCAACTAGAGCTAAGCAAGATAGGCACAAGATATATGTAGCACAAGTGATAGCAAGATATATGTACTTCAAGCACGATGGCTATCACAAGGAAAGAGAGCTCGGGTATAGAAATAACCGAGGCACGCGGAGACGAAGATGTATTCCCGTGTTCCCTTGCTTTGCAACAAGGTACGTCACGTTTGGAGAAGTGGAGGTCCCACGAAGGATTCCCCGCGCCACGAAGGCTCACCCTATTCTCCGAACCACACCCACGAAGGATAATGGCCCTTTCCTTATGGTTAGCTTTTCCTCCGCTCCGGAGATGGCAAGCTCCACAACCACTTCACAAGCTCCACGAAGGAGAAGCCCGGGCCCCTTCACAATCTTCCACGAAGAGATCACCGGGACACCAACCAAGCCAACTAGGAGGTCACCCTCCAAGAGTAACAAGCTCACGGTCTCTCACTCGAACAAATCGTGGTGGAGAGCTCAACACTATGCAATGATGCAAAGCAAGAACACCGGAGGTGTTCAAGTCCTTCACACTCAAATCCCACCAAAGCAACGAATGCTAGGATGAGATTGGAGAGGAAGAACAAGGGGGAAAGTCAACCAAAGACTCCAAGATCTAGATCCCAAGAGATTCCCTCACTTAGAGAAGAAACGGTTTGGTGGAAGTGTAGATCTAGATCTCCTCTCTCAAATCCTCAAGTATGAGCAAGAATGGTTGGAGGAATCAAGGGAGAGAGCAACTTCTTCAAATGCAACAATGGAGGTGAGAGAAAAGGGAAGAAGTTATTGTCTCAAGGTAGGAGAAAGGTATTTATAGTGGGGGAAGAAGAAATAACTGTTGGGGAGAAAACCGGGTGAAAATCGCATAAAAAACGGACTAAAAAAGTGCCTGTGCCGGCGGCGGGCCGGCGACCGAGCCTGGGCCGGAGAGGCCGGTGGCTGTCCGGTCGGGCCGGCCCACCGACCGGCGAGGCGGAAGAGGCCACTGAGCGGCAGAATCCCCAGGGGCGCGCGGGGCGCGTCGGGGGCGCAGGCCGCGTGGGCCTCCGGACGGAGAGGCGGCCCGGTCAGATCCCGGTCGGACCGGGGAGGCTGCTGGGCTAGGCCGGCGCGTGGGCCTGATGGCGCCCAGTCCGGTTGGCGCCCGGTGCGGACCGGGTGGGCCGGCGTGCGGCCCGGCAGGCCGGGCGCCCAACCGGCAGCCTTCCCCTTTTTTTCTTTTCTTTTTCCTTTTTATATTTTCTCCTTTTCCTTTTTCTTTAATAACTATTGCTCCCGAACTCCGATTGACATGAAACTAATTTCGTTGGAAAGATAACAACAAATGCTATCCAATAGAAAGTGCAAACACAAGAAACTGTAGGAGGGGATTTTATCATGAATATAAAAGGGTAGAACCTTATATCATGAATAACCGGTAAAATCACCCAACCTCGAAAACGTCATAGAAGATGCATGCGAACTCCGTTTTCGATGAACTTGGGCTTGTTGTAAAGCTAGCAACAAGCTCAAGAACCTCACATAGAGAAACACCAAGAAGCAATAAGGATATGCAAAGTATGCAAAGGGTTGAGCTCCCTAAGACAATGTGATCAAGTTACCCAACCGAAAGCCCCTCTTAATAGTGCGGCTATCTATCCTATAATCCGGTCTCCCAACATCCACCTTGAGACCGGTAAAAGGAAAACCTAGCAAGGCCATACCTTTGCCTTGCGCATCCCGCTTGATCTTGATGATAACTCTTCAAGCTTCACTCAAGCCGGAATGCCTCTCTTGACCAATGTTGCTTCGTGAAGACTCACAAATGCTCCCCCATACACTATGATGGGAAAACTCCATTGATGCACATCTTCACTAGTCCATTATCATCAAATAGATGGCAAGCTTCAAGTATGTGATTCATTTGAGACGCTCATCTTGAACTTGCCCAACTCAACCTTGTATCTTCACATACTCACTTAAGATAGAGCATGGCTAATATTGAGTTCCACATAAGAACTCCATCTTCATTTCTTCTTATTGATCATATCACATATATATATCTTCATACCGATGATCTTGATGCCAATACACAAGGAATACCTTTATCTTCATGGCATCCATACTTGAATCCAACACATGGAGTACAAGTAGTACCTATGGAATATTCCTTCATATAAACTCAATGAAAACATTAGTCCATAGGGGTTGTCATTAATTACCAAAACCACACATAGGGGCAATGTACCCTTACAATCTCCCCCATTTTGGTAATTGATGACAACAACAATAAGAGGGTTTATATAATGAATAT
The DNA here is from genome assembly GCF_019359855.2 of Lolium perenne. Classification (NCBI taxonomy): domain Eukaryota; kingdom Viridiplantae; phylum Streptophyta; class Magnoliopsida; order Poales; family Poaceae; genus Lolium; species Lolium perenne. Next base: position 51,800,774 of record NC_067244.2, read on the forward strand.
TAGTGACAAGTACGCAACTTATCCGAGAATAAGTTGTATACAAGAGGTTGTATTTGATATGGTCAAGTAACACAAAGCTACTAGCCCATATCAAAACCGGCTCTACTCACACAACTACAACAAATGCAATGAATGTGAGTAGAACCAATATATATAGAGAAAACTCCCCCACAATGTATGCACGTGTGATGAACATGAATACATTGCATACATTGTCAAGATTAACCTTTGGGATAGTTTCCACTATATATATACAACCATGCAAGACATATAAATATGGAATGCATGAGAGACAAAACACTTAAGCACAAACCAAACTTAAGTATAAGACCATTCCCTTAAACCCTCTAAACTTCTCCCCCATTGGCATCGATTGTCAAAATGGGTGAAAAATTTAGAAGGCCAATATAATGTGAGTTCCTCCCCAAAGTGTGCACTTCTCATAATTTGAGTGGAATCAAGTGCACATATCCAATGATGAATACTTGAAGGAAGTCAAACTATATTGAGGATCAAAGATTGCAAAAAGATAACATGGTGAAATGAGCTTCAACAAGTAAAGCAAGCAATCAAAGATCCAATTGGACAAACAAAGATAACATGATAAGAGAGATATAGTGCTTCTAAAAATAAGAAAGCTCCCCAAGGTTCGTGCACAATTTATAATGTTTGCATTTGAATACAATATGCACAAACATGGAATCCTCACTCCCTATTTATCATTTAGAACACGACTAAGATAAAGAGAGTATGCTTATCAAGAACAACTTTAGTCCAACAATTACGAAATATGAGTGCATGAAGAAAATAAATAAACCAAGCACTCATAAATTTTCTTTACCAACCCACTAAAAACAAAAGGGGTAAAAGATGGTCGGCAAAGAACAAGGATATCAAGATGATGGATTGACGCTCTTATGTATATGAGTTTCTAAAGTGGACAAAGTGATCCATAAAGAAACACGCACACACAAGAGGTTAACAAAAATAGATAAGACAAGATATCCAAGATTAAGTCATAAAATATACCAAAGGATGTTTGCTTAAGAAACATATATAGCCTATGGCTCCAATTTTCACTTATGGTATATGAATGAACTTCAACCAAGTTAAACCTCAAAAACATCACAACTAACAATAAGGGAAATAGAGCTAGTTGGAGTGTTTTGAGAAAAGGCAACAAGTATCATAAATATGGATTTATTTCGCAATTTCATCAATATTGCACATAAGAGCTCTTTGAGGAATTGATATGCAATAAATTGCTAGAGGGCATGTGTGGGTAGGTGAATCATAAACATGATGTATATATATATTCCCAACATATGCATCTTCTCAAATTACTCAAATGTACAATAAGAAGTTTTACTTAAAAAATGATTTTTCAAGAACCGCAATATTTTCGAAATAAATAATTTCATGCCAAGATACAACCTACAATAGGTTGGATGCTATATGAGAGTGCATGAATAAGATACTTGTTACCGAGATGGCAATGGCTTGATATAGTAGATAAGAGTTCATCGATCATCCTAGCTTGACTCCAATCCTCATATGGTGACAACACCTTCCTTATAGATGAGACAAGCCTCCATTGCATCTCCAATGTACCTAAAACATCATTCAAGTACATCTTGGTCCCCAAACTTATTGGGTCCAACATGGTTAGACTAACCACAATATATAGGACACACTCCATATAAACATGTGCATATTTAGATGAAATTTGAATTTCATGCACATCTTAGCCATTTAGGATTTGATGGAGTATATCCTACATAATGGATCGAAAGAAAGCAAGCATGCTATAAATATAAATAAATTACATATAAGCACGCACAAAGACTTTTAAAGATCCAAGAAAGATATATTTTGGACAAAACACCAAAAGAATTGAATAAGGCATAGAGGTTTCACAAAACAAATTTGTTGTCCAAATTATATCTAAGAAGCAAATCACAAAAGATTTGTTCAACGAAGTTCAACAAATGAACTAAGAAGAGACCATTGAACATAAAGGATGAAATAAAGCAAACATGCTCAAAGATTTTATCTCATTCAACAAATAAAGCATAGAAGAAGGAATGAGATAGCAAAACTCCCAAAGGAGCAAGGTTCGAACAAATAAACCAAACCCACTACACTTTTCGCAATGGCACAATGTACCGTAAGGAAAAGGTATGTATTCCAAAACAAACACTTGATATGAATCAAGGGGATTTATCAAAAGATTTTTCAAAGGGACAAGGAAGACATATGGGAGCTATAAAGATTTCTTGGAAATAAAATAAGGAAGTAAGAAACAATCCAAGGTGAAGATGATCCAAAAATTCAACCACATACAAGGTTATCAATTGTCAAAGACAATGAGTATATTGGAAATAATTTCCGGTGAAGTATTGACAATGATAGTAAGGATCAACTTCACAATAAAAGGCATAGGATAAGTATATAGAATTAAGCACTATGCACGGATGAAGATTCTTGATAACTTCAACTAGTCACACAATCACGCACGGCAATGATTAGAATAACTTGAAGCAAACGGTGTCCCAAATAAGATATAGAGATATGTATTTGAGGAAAAACCGCACCAAGAATTTCATATTCAAACAAGAGCCCACAAGATGAGTAATAAAATATTTTTATTAGGAATAGAGCTTGTTTGAGCAAACATGCTACCTAGGAACAAGATAGTTAAGAGAATCAACTCTAAGTGGCATAACCTCATATGTTCACATTTTCTAGGCTTGTGATATGTACAAAACATATTACTCCCCCATAATGTGATAAAACATTTCTTCTAATCAAGAGGCAACTAAAATTCAACTAGAGATGATTAATGGATATTTAGAATTTCAATTTCTCATGAGCATGACACACCATATAGTGACTAGATAATCTTGCAATATCAATACTAAGTGGTGGTACCCATGTACACACATTTTAAAGAAAGAGAGATGCACAAAGCATATCACTCCCCCAAAATGGGATGTCCCATTAATCACTTCAAAGAGAGCCAAATAAGATATCATCAAGATGCATTAGGCTCAAAACAATACACAAGTATATGATGAGTCAAACAAACATACTTGAATACACAAGATAGGCAAGTAAGACACAACACATACATATACATATTTGGTACAAAACCAAACATGCAAAGGGGCAAGTAACTTACAATAAACATGAAGAGTTGAAGTATAAGTTACCGCAAAGAGGAACATTGGATATAAGATATAGATGATAATCCATACGACTTGGCTTGGTAAAAATATAATATATGAAGATCCCTTAATTCTTCATGAAGTAGCCAAGTCTCCAATGTCCTCCTCTTGTACCTATTGATCAAGTTTGAGATTGTTGGTCCCCAAACAAGTTGGATCCTAAGAGGTTAGTCACAATAGGCTTGGCAACCCAAATGGTTCTTTTCTTGAAACCACTTTGAGTTCCAACAAGCTTGGCAAACACATTGCCATCCTTATCCTTCCCTAGAGAATAATCATTATCAACAATTATAGGGTTAGATAAGGTACCACCTAAGCAAGAAGAAGCAAAGTGCCCCTTCTCACAACATAAGTAGCAAGTGTTCCCCTTTTTCTTCTTTATTGATTTCTTCTCTTGGGGAACAATATCTTGATTCTTCTTGGGAAGTGGCCTATCTTCAACTTGAGGTCGAGCATGAGCTTGACCTTGACCTTGTGGTCGTTTCCCTTGTTGTTTCTCACTCAAGTGCTTCTTCTTCTTCAATGGGCATGATCTAACATGATGCCCTTCAACCTTGCACTTGAAGCAAACCAACTTGGCCGGATCCTTGACTTGGTATTGGCCCTTCTTCTTGTTGCTATTGCTCTTGGACTTGTTCTTGTTATTGGAGTTGAATCCAAGTCCACTCTTGTCATTGGGGGATTGTTGCACACTTAGCATCTTGTCATGTGCGGATTTCCCTTCATGACACTTTTCCAAGTCTTTCTTCAAAGAAAGGACTTGGTCCTCGAGCTCTTTGATTTCCTCTACATGGTTAGTAGAAATACAAGTACTAGAGGAAGTAGAAGCTTCATTGTTAGAGCAACAAGGCAAAGTGAGTAATCCAACACAAGGTGTATCACTAGTTTGACTAGATGGATTACAAGGACTAGCACATCGCAATAGAGCATTAGTAGTAGAGATTGTGCTAACATCCATATGAGGCTCACAAGATGTTACCTTAGTGATACTTGCCTCATGAGCTAACTTTAGCCCATCATAGGAAGTTAGAAGATCATCATGAGAGCTTGAGAGCTTTTTATGACTTTCTTCCAATTCCCTATAATTGCTAGTTAGCAACTCAAGTTGAGCCCTTAGCTCAACATTCTCCTTTAAGATAGATGCTTCACAAGAAGTAGAATTAGTAGCACAAGCATCAACAATAGTTTTCTCATTTTCATTCATATAGGATTCAATTTTTTGTGTAAGCATAAAATTAGTATGCTTCTCATCTTTTAGCTCATGCTTGAGGAGAGTGAATCTCATTTCCCCATTTTCAACATGGGACTCCAACTCCACTATGGTTTCCCTATATTTATACAAGGTATCCATAGAGTGTTCGAGATTAGCACGAGCTTCTTTATTACCATGAAGAGAAGCATAAACCATTGCCATATCATGCACCAAGGTATTATATTCTTCATCATTATCATCATCATCATTCTCATCATTAGAGGACGTGTTAGGAGTCAAAGTAGGAGATACCTTTGATCCATTTGCCATAAGGCACATGTGCATACCGGAGGATGAAGATGAAGATATTCTTGAATCCTCATTTGAAATCATGTCTTGATCCATAGAGTGTTTGGTTTCCTCTACATTGTTAGTCAACAAGCAACTAGAGGAAATAGAAGCATTTTGATTATGGGAGCAAGACAAGGCAAGCATATCATCATGGGATTTATGTAAGCAATTTACACATGATATGCAAGGACTATCAACACAAGCATGTAGATTATTTTCAATGCTAGATGTGTTTAAGTCCAAAGAGGAAGCATTGCAATGGGATAGAGATGAAGAATCATCATTATTGAGCACAATATCAACATTGCAATTTTCCTCACCACTCACCATATCATTACCTCGTGTCTTGCTACACGTTGGTGAAGTGGAAGAAGATGATAACTCATCACGACCGGAGGTGGAAGCAACTTGGAGCTCTTCATGATGTGAAGGGGAAGAGAGCTCCTCGGAGTCACCACCGACCAATTGAGAAGTGGATCCACCAAACATTTCCTTAAGCTTGATCCACATCTCATGAGACGATTTTCGCTTTATATATATCAAGAACCTACGAAAATCGGGTCTCAAGGAGAATAAAAGCTCATTAGATACTTGAGCTTCAAGATGTAAGTTTTTCTCATCCTCTAAAGATAGATTTTGAGAATCCATCGGAGGAGAAAAACCGACATCTAGAAATTGCTCTATATGTGGACACAAGGTCCGAAGATTACAAAGCAAGCAATTTCGCCACAAAAGATAATTTGTGCCATTAAATATAATTGTGTCATTGTGCACTATACTAGCCGACATCTTTACTCTCAAGGCGGTGAAGCCTTAAACAAGGAGAGTCCTTGCTCTGATACCAATTGAAAGATCGAGATGTCGCCTAGAGGGGGGGGGGGGGTGAATAGGCAATTACAAACTCTTGTAGATTTGTCTTGTAAGAATGCGGAATTAAACTATCGTTTAGTTTACAAGCAAAAACCCTAAATATGCTAAGCTCAACTAAGTGTAACAATAGCAACTAGAGCTAAGCAAGATAGGCACAAGATATATGTAGCACAAGTGATAGCAAGATATATGTACTTCAAGCACGATGGCTATCACAAGGAAAGAGAGCTCGGGTATAGAAATAACCGAGGCACGCGGAGACGAGGATGTATTCCCGTGTTCCCTTGCTTTGCAACAAGGTACGTCACGTTTGGAGGAGTGGAGGTCCCACGAAGGATTCCCCGCGCCACGAAGGCTCACCCTATTCTCCGAACCACACCCACGAAGGATAATGGCCCTTTCCTTATGGTTAGCTTTTCCTCCGCTCCGGAGATGGCAAGCTCCACAACCACTTCACAAGCTCCACGAAGGAGAAGCCCGGGCCCCTTCACAATCTTCCACGAAGAGATCACCGGGACACCAACCAAGCCAACTAGGAGGTCACCCTCCAAGAGTAACAAGCTCACGGTCTCTCACTCGAACAAATCGTGGTGGAGAGCTCAACACTATGCAATGATGCAAAGCAAGAACACCGGAGGTGTTCAAGTCCTTCACACTCAAATCCCACCAAAGCAACGAATGCTAGGATGAGATTGGAGAGGAAGAACAAGGGGGAAAGTCAACCAAAGACTCCAAGATCTAGATCCCAAGAGATTCCCTCACTTAGAGAAGAAACGGTTTGGTGGAAGTGTAGATCTAGATCTCCTCTCTCAAATCCTCAAGTATGAGCAAGAATGGTTGGAGGAATCAAGGGAGAGAGCAACTTCTTCAAATGCAACAATGGAGGTGAGAGAAAAGGGAAGAAGTTATTGTCTCAAGGAAGGAGAAAGGTATTTATAGTGGGGGAAGAAGAAATAACCGTTGGGGAGAAAACCGGGTGAAAATCGCATAAAAAACGGACTAAAAAAGTGCCCAGGCCGGCCAGCAGGCCGGCCGACCGGAGCCTGGGCCGGAGAGGCCGGTGGCCTTTCCGGTCGGGCCGGACCACCGACCGGGCGAGGCGGAAGAGGCCACTGAGCGGCAGAATCCCCAGGGGCGCGCGGGGCGCGTCGGGGCGCAGGCCGCGTGGGCCTCCGGACGGAGAGGCGGCCCGGTCGATCCCGGTCGGACCGGGAGGCTGCTGGGCTAGGCCGGCGCGTGGGCCGGATGGCGCCCGGTCCGGTTGGCGCCTGGTGCGGACCGGGTGGGCCGGCGTGCGGCCCGGCAGGCCGGGCGCCCAACCGGCAGCCTTCCCCTTTTTTCTTTTCTTTTTCCTTTTTATATTTTCTCCTTTTCCTTTTTCTTTAATAACTATTGCTCCCGAACTCCGATTGACATGAAACTAATTTCGTTGGAAAGATAACAACAAATGCTATCCAATAGAAAGTGCAAACACAAGAAACTGTAGGAGGGGATTTTATCATGAATATAAAAGGGTAGAAACTTATATCATGAATAACCGGTAAAATCACCCAACCTCGAAAACGTCATGGAAGATGCATGCGAACTCCGTTTTCGATGAACTTGGGCTTGTTGTAAAGCTAGCAACAAGCTCAAGAACCTCACATAGAGAATCACCAAGAAGCAATAAGGATATGCAAAGTATGCAAAGGGTTGAGCTCCCTAAGACGATGTGATCAAGTTACCCAACCGAAAGCCCCTCTTAATAGTGCGGCTATCTATCCTATAATCCGGTCTCCCAACATCCACCTTGAGACCGGTAAAAGGAAAACCTAGCAAGGCCATACATTTGCCTTGCGCATCCCGCTTGATCTTGATGATAACTCTTCAAGCTTCACTCAAGCCGGAATGCCTCTCTTGACCAATGTTGCTTCGTGAAGACTCACAAATGCTCCCCCATACACTATGATGGGAAAGCTCCATTGATGCACATCTTCACTAGTCCATTATCATCAAATAGATGGCAAGCTTCAAGTATGTGATTCACTTGAGACGCTCATCTTGAACTTGCCCAACTCAACCTTCTATCTTCACATACTCACTTAAGATAGAGCATGGCTAATATTGAGTTCCACATAAGAACTCCATCTTCATTTCTTCTTATTGATCATATCACATATATATATCTTCATACCGATGATCTTGATGCCAATACACAAGGAATACCTTTATCTTCATGGCATCCATACTTGAATCCAACACATGGAGTACAAGTAGTACCTATGGAATATTCCTTCATATAAACTCAATGAAAACATTAGTCCATAGGGGTTGTCATTAATTACCAAAACCACACATAGGGGCAATGTACCCTTACAAAAAAAATCCCCGTATGCATGTATCGGATATTTTTTCACATGCTATCATGAAGTGGAGAATCTGTTTTCGAGGGTGACAGGAGCCCACCGCTTGTTGCATTCACTAGAACGTGGCCGGTGAAACAGCCAAATTTACATGTTAGAGTATCTCCAGCCGCGTTCTCTAAAAGAATTTGGGATAAAAAAAACGTTCTAGCTACATGCTTCAAAGGCTCTTTTTTCTGGCGCGACCTGATACGGTGTCTGACGCCCCGAGCCCGTTCCGGCTACCCAGGGGACGCTCTGGGGACGCCGAACACAACGAAAAGCGAGGCGTGGCGGGTCCGATGCGTCAGCGGCACATTGAAGTTTAACCTAACTGTCGTCTACCTCGTGACGGAAATAATTGGCTCGTAGTGACGGTGCAGTTCCCGCAGAAGCGCATCGAAGCGTCTCGTCGCGCCTAGCTCTGCGTGCCGATGTTAATGAGCGCCACCGCTCTGCCGCCTGCCTCCAGCCTATAAAAAGGGCCGCTCTCTCATCGTCCCTCTCACACACAAACCCTAGCGCCTCTCTCCCCAACCCTAGCCGCCACCATCTCATCAAGTGTCGATGCCATGTCTGGTAGAGGCGCAGGCCGAGCTCGCAGCCGTGGTCGTGGTCGAGGCCGCGGTAGAGTTGCACGCTCGTCGTTGCCTGTGACTCTGTCGTCTTCATCGTCGGACCTGCAGGAGGTGGAGCGGCAAGTGTTGTTCGAGTTCGTCTTCGTCCACAAGGGCGACCCACACGGCATCTAGAGGCTGCCGGACACCTTCGCCGACTTCGTCGCCGGCGACGGGCGCCCGGATTCGATGCATTTGCGGGAGGCTGTCTGCGGCTGATGCCGGTGGATCATGGACGTGATCTACGACGCACATGGAAAGATTACCAAATCTTGCCAATACTTCAAAAAGGAAGGGCGACCCACATCGGCTGGGAGAAGTTCACGCGCTACCACCGCCTCGAAGCTGGCTTCGTGCTCATGTTCTCCTACCCTGGCGAGGGGGGCATGAGCGTCAAGGTGTTAGACGAGACGCGTTGCCGTCGGCACTACCACGGCGACATCGCTGAGGAGGACGACGACTGAGTGTTGTTTCTTCGCAGCGAAAATATGCACGGAGGTTTCCGGTTGTTCTTTCTCGAAACAACCAACAGGGGCACCGTCAACAGCTGAATTTTCCAGTTTGGGTGACTGGGTGTGCCTGCGAGTGTTCTTTCTTGGCAGCGAACACACGAAATCTTCGATGCCCGGTCTAGTTAGGTTTAGTTATTTTGCAGTGGTTTATATTTGTGTTAACCATGGTTCAAACTATGTATTAGTTTGTGGAAAATCATATGGCAAACTATATCTTCGTGTAAACCATGTTCCTAATTATGTATTAGTTTGTGGAATGTTTCTACTCTTTACTGAAATAAAACGCAAAAAAGCAAAAAAAAAAGTATTTTAATGTTCGGGGCCGTCGTTTGGGGGACGCGGCTGGGGAGCGACGTTCCCCAAACGCGACACGAATAAAACACGTCTCCTAAACGTTTAATCCGACGCTGTTTAGGGGACGGTTTGGAGGATGCGACTGAAGATGCTCTTACACCTCGGTTAAATGCATCCAAAGGTGGATTAGGAAGGAAAAATGGGGAGAGAAATTAAATGTATTTTTATGTTATGGAACCAGAGAAAGCACAAACGACCGAGCTCTCACAAACCGCCGTATCATCAGCAAGATGGTGATGTCAGCAGCACATCTATGGATTGTTCGGTTTACTGTGGAATGAAATGGATCGAGGAGATTAAATCACATCTAAATCGACATCCCAAGAAATTTTATCCAAAGAGACCACCTGCCCCAATTTATTGATAAAAAAGATCATCTTTGAGGCAAATTGACAAAAATGACCACGTCGTGCGTGGCGGCAGGCCTCCCAGCCGACACGTGGAGCTTGCCGCCGGGGGCAGCGGTGGCAGGGGCCCGCCGCCGATCGGCGTGGCGGCACGTTAGCTGCGGCCATGTGCCGTCAGCCGCCGTCTGCGCTGGTGGGCCATGTCGCCGGTGCACGGGGCAGCAGGACGACGTGGCACTTGCTGCCGCACTAGGTGGAGGCAAGGCCCGGCCGGTCATGTCGCGCCGGAGACACGCCGACAAGCTGATTCCCGAGACTAACGGCGTTGATTCCGAGGCTGCTTTCTCGCTCGAATATTTCTGTGCATGCGGTGACTTTTAGCTGATTGATTCGATTTCGATGCTGAGTGAGCTGATTTCCGTGACTGCGTTGAGTGCGAGGCCGACTGAAGTTTGCTACATTTTTATTCTGATGTTGTAAGAGATGCGAGTTCTGTACACGCTATACATGCATTCAGTCTCTTCTATTTAAATCGCTCACATCCTCACTCTGAGCTCTCACATTCTATGCGCGTACTCACTCTGTCACTCTCAGCTTGCTCACACTCTCACTCTCACTCTCAGCTCGCTCACGCTCTCACTCTCAGCTCTCTTAAGTATTATGTGTACGGTGCATGAGCTAATTTAGCTGCAGAGAAGATAGATCAAGGTAAGGCTTTTAACAAGCAGATCCATTATATTTTATTTATGTAGTTAGAACGTAATTAGTTGTGTAATATAATTAGTTTGTGTCATTAGTGCATGTGCTGCGGTTGCATGCATAGACAGGGTTAAAAAAATGTTGGGATATAGACTATTATTTTATGTGTTATGTATGCAACATGAGAAATCTGTGAACTACGATTTTATGTGTTACGTAGAAATAGGCCGCGTATGAATTAAGTTGTAGTTAGATAAAGTAATGGTGTAGATTAGAAGTAAATAACTAATTAAATGTGCCGTTTAGAATTAATGTTTTATGTATGCAACATGCGAAATATATAGACTATGTGGGTAGAAATATATCTCGTATGAATGATCAACTTCTAATTAGATTAAGGAATGGTGCATATACATTCAGTAAGTAACGGTGAACATTAGTAGTAAATAATGATCTTTTTTTAATTAGACTAAGTAATGGTGTATATTAGGACTAAGTGGAGTAAGTAACGGTGAACATTAGTAGTAAATAATGATCTTTTCTAATTAGCCTAAGTAATGGTGCATATTAGGACTAAGTGGACTAAGTAACGGTGAACATTAGTAGTAAATAATGATCTCTTCTAATTAGACTAAGTAATGGTGCATATTAGGACTAACTGGACTAAGTAATTGTGTTGTGTTATGATTATTTAAAAATGTTAATGACATGTTAAATATTGTTGTGTTGTAATCTAATATAATTATAAAAATATTGTGCGGTAGGTAAGATGGAAACTGTGTTAGTGTTTTATGGAGACGTCGTACGCGACAAATTTTCTGCTGTTGATGTGTCGCGCTGCGACTCGATGAAAGTTGTAGTGACAGACATGGTCAATAGAGAAGTTTTGGATGTTAGAAGATGCATCTGGGCACAGTTTGGGCATGAGATGCGTGGAAAGAAGATGACCGTTGAGACTCTCATCGTCGTAGGAGGGAATGATGGGACACCTGCCCGTTGGGGTTTGCGGGAGGTAAAGAGTGATAGAAATTGGGGTACATACATGAGGTTTGCAAGCACACCTAGTGCTTCTATGTACGGAGAGCCCATGGTGTATGTTCAGTTTATATCAGGTGATGATGGTGCCGAAAGCAGTACCAGCGCTAGTGAAGAGGAGATGGCCATCATCACAGGACCGAGCACCGTTCAATCAGAGCTTTTGGCCCTGACTGCAGCAGGCATGATAGGCCAATCAGAGCATGATGCACTGACTGCAGGCCATAGCACCGGCCCATCGGAGCATATGGTCGCCCAGTTTGCTGCCGAGCCAGGATACTGGTCCGCGTTCGTTGACATTAGCGAGCGTGTGGAGGGACTGCCGGAGGCGTTGGACGATGACACTCGTTCTTCTTCGTCTGAATCCTCCTCGGACGAAGAAGGCGTCGGTCCTTCCTAGAGGGCGGTTGCGGCACCAATGGATTCTGAGTTCTTAAAAACAATGACCATCAGCAATGAATTCCGCTCTGTTCCAAGCCTAGGGAAGGCGAGTCTGCAGGTTGGGCAAACTTTCCCAGACAAGGACTCGGCTGACCAAGCAATCAAGAGGTATGCCTTGGCCATATCTTGGCAACACAGAGTGAAACAGTCTGATCGAAGGCAACTGAAAGTCATATGCGTCAAATTGAATGAGGGTTGCAGGGGGAGAGTTATCGCTCGGGTGAGCCCTGGGGTATGTCAGCCATGGCATATCTCAAAAATAGAACCCCATAGCTGCGAGCAATTGGTGGCTCTTGAAAATCACCGCAATGTCACTGCGAAATATATATCACATATCATGCAAGTGGCGGTGGAAGAAGATATAACCCTTGGTACAAAGAAGCTGCAAAAAACCGCGGAAGATCTGATTGGCTTCTCGGTCAGCTTTAGTAAGGCAAGGCGGGCGAAGGAGGAGATTTTCCAGACATTGTATGACACCTATGAGGAGGCATATGACCTTGCCCCGAGACTACTCCATCAAATATAAACAACTAATCAGGGACTCAAGTGATTAGGAGAGTTCGTCAACACCCTCTTGAGGAAAACCAAGAAATCCTTGATCGTTTATTCTGGGCATTCCCCCAGACTATACAGGCATTCCATCACTGCCGCCCGGTGCTGTCAATAGATGGTACCTTTCTCACAGGAAAGTACAAGGGCACACTCTTGGTGGCGATCGTAGCTGACGCAAATAATCAGCTCTTGCCTATTTTCTATGCACTTGTCGAGAGTGAAAACAAAGATAGCTGGTTATGGTTCCTCAGCTGCTTGAAGATGGGAGTCGTGAGAGATCGGCCCGATGTTTGCATCAATTTCAGATCGCAACACAGGCCTTTTGAGCGCTCTCGAAATAATCAAGAATTCATCAGACCCTAACTGGGGGTGGCCCGACCTGGAGACAAGGTGGTGCATGAGGCACTTGGCAGCCAATTTTTACTCAAAGTTCAAGAACAAGGACTGGTTCAAGCTATTTAAGAGGATGTGCATGCAGAAGACTGAGGCGAAGATGAATGCTATTTGGGCTGGAATCAACAAAGAAATCGAGAGTGCTGCCTTGCCGCCGAGAGAAGACCGGAGGGGCCGGAGGACTGAAATAAATTTGATTACATGGATTAATCAGAACTGCCCCGATTTAAGTAAGTGGGCGCAAGCTCATGACTTAGGGGCTCGGTACGGCATAATGATCAACAACATGTCGAAGGTTTACAATGGTGTGCTGAAAGGTGTGCGAGCCCTCCCTATCACAGCCCTGATTACTGAAACTTGGAACCGGACTCTGTCATACTTTGCAGACAGAGTGCAGGTCGCAAACACACGGTATGTGATGAACAAGCAATGGTCTGAAAAGATGCAACGGCATTTGGATGAGAAAGCTGAAAAATCCAAAAGTCATGGGTTTCGTCAAATTGATGCACTTAATAATAATTGGTAAATCTACGTACGAGCCAAGTATGTGAAAGGCCACCATAGAGGGTCAAGAAAACAAGCTGTTAAACTTGGTCCCAACACGTGTGAATGCAGTTGCAACAAGCCCAAGCTTTTAGGATACCCATGTAGTCATGTCCTGAGGGCGGCTGCTGTGGTGACCCGGCATACCACTGCATGGTGTAGTATGCAAGTCTGATATAACACCAATGAAACACCGTTCCACTAGTATTATATCGCTCAGAGTGGTACAACAGAAACATATGCGGGTCCAAGGCATGTCTATAGAATTACAACAATGACTCTGTTACATAAGATCGTCACAGCCTCCTACTTTACAATGAGGTAAAACTGCAAATAAACTCCAGAAGAACGACTCGTAGTCTAGTCTTATCACGAACTCTATTTGTAGAGTATTTAACTAACTCTAGAGGCTGTGAATAGATTCTAGCTAAATAGGAGCTAGGTTTAGGAAACTAGTTCCCTTCTATGGCTAAACTAGGTTTTCTTCTTGTTGGATGCGGTATTGGACTCCTCTGACAGGTTCCTGTCTCTTGAAGTAGCTGTTGACTCCTCGACCTTCGAGTTGTACTGTAGATCCTCCTTTGATGCCTCCATATCTAAGCAGGGGATTTAAGAGTGGGATGAGTACGAGCGTACTCAACAAGTTCATTATAGGAAAGAGGTGTTTCATGCACTAGCTACGGCATTAGACCAGAAAGTCTAATACCAATGCAGGTTTTCATAATCATTTCTTCAAGAGGTTGCTTTTATTCAGAAGAACTATGTCCGTCAGCCTTCACCGGTTTACTAGAACTTCATGGAGCTCCTTTCCGGCCGCGTTCGCAGTTCCATATCCCGAAACAGGGAGTGACAGGTCACGGTTCTTTACACTCTGCAGAGGTGTGTTGCTTTACCCATAAGAGATCTTAACCTTGGTGCCAACCGGGTGATCTTCCCGTCCACACTTCCTATGGTGTGAGGCCCGGTATAAGGTCTAGCCAATCATGTTCCTCCGCTACCTCGCACACCCACCCTTTGTTGCATACCCCGACCCTGGGTCCTCGTCGGTCCTCTTATACCACTTAAGGATGGACCCCGACCACGACAACAGTTTGGGACTCGTTAACCAAACTCCTTCGCCGGTAGCTGCAACCCATCATAGACCACTTACCGTGGGGAATTAGAATGGGATCCCCACCCCACCGCTTGCCCAACCTGGGTCAAGTGTCTACGGTAAGCGCATCCGTTGATGTACGAGAGGTGGAAACACTTTTGACTACTCCGTCCCACTCCAGATCTTATGGTTAACACGGGTATTACGGCACAAGAATCACTGGCGACATTTGTTGTTTAATCCTAGATGGATATAAACCCTTGCAATGGAACCTCCACCATATCAACACAATCCATGGTTCCATTGCCCACCACATAGTCATATTCATAGTTATGAAAATAGTGGTTTTGGTTTTTTATGCAATAGTGATAAACATAATACTTTGCAAGTAATTTGGTAAAAATACTCAAATGACATGAGCAAGTGATGAACTTGCCTTTCTTGACTGCAAGATTATGCAGACAAGGTCTTCGATACGCAATAACTCCAAATTCTGAAATAGCATCATCGTCCGGTAAGGACGATGTTTAAAAGATTGGCAACGATGCAATAATGCATAAGAATGAGATGCAATCGCTCTAAGCGTGACCTAACCCCGATGATTTAGGATCAGTGAGTTGTAATGATTGGTTTAGGGTGTGTTGCACTTTTTAGAGTGATTCACATACAAGGTTCTTATTCAGGTGTGATTTACTTGGTATTATAAACAGGTAGATAATAAAGCACAATTATCAATTGAGCACACAAAGAATGACAATTGGCATAATGTTAACAAGCAAATAACAGTGGTCAGTTTTAGTACTATATGGCATGGTTAATGATTAATTATCATATACTTTAAAAGAATAACTTTTGAAGAACATGTTCTTTAATAAAGAACAAGTATGATAATTAGGTTGAGGGGTTTCTATGGTTGACTATGGTTTCATTTAGTTTCTGGAGTAAGTATTAGATGGATCCAAACAAGGTTGGATTCATCAATACCAGGTGGAGTTATGCCTAAGCATCCTAAGCAATTAATTACACATGGGTGCTATCAAGATTGGTTTATCTTGCTAGTGATAGCTGGCTAGGGTTTATAGGTCCTTATAAGCAAGGTTGATGATGATTCCTTATTTACTTCAAAGAATAACTTTTGAAGAACATACTTCTTAAATAATAAGAAGTATAACAGTTTAGGTTGAGGTTTTCTTGTATTAGCTATTGGATCTCTAAGTAGAGAATGGTTTGTTCCTAAATAGGATGGTTCATAAGTATCTCACACTAGTAGGGTTTAGTGGAGTAGGGTATGTAAGGTAATCATCAATCATGGTTACTATTAGGGTTCATCACAATGGTGTGATGCTAATCATGGATAGTCAAGGATGGTGGTCTTGGGAATAGGAACTAGGGTTTTACACTTGGTTGACCCTACTTGATTATCTAGGTCAGATGAAGATAAACACATGGGATATCCATCTTAATAGTGATAGGTCTTCTTCATTTTATGTGGACATAACAAGTATCTAGGTGCTATATGGTTCTATGCTTTAAAAGAAAGTACCATGATCACATGTTCTAACCTAGGGTTTAGGTTAGAAGCAAATTAGGGTTCTCATGTAATAATGGAGCTAGGGTTCCTAATGGAGTTAGGGTTTTAGGGTTTCTCATGAAATGATAGGTTTCTAGTTTTCTCCCTTTATGGAACTAGGGTTTTCTAATTACCCTAAAATTCTTGAATTAATAACTTGTTTGCAAAGTTAAAGTTATTAATAATTTTGAAATAAAAATAATATTGGATTTGGCATTTTTCTATTTAAGAATAATTAATAATTAGGACAATTAGGGTTTAAATCCTTCTAATAAGGATTTAATAAAATAACAAGTAAGGAAAATTAGTTTTTTAAGTTTTCTTTATTTTTTTGCTGGTTTCTATTTAATTTATAAAATTTTCCTAATTATTGAATTTTAATTCAATTACGAATAAAAGAAAAGGCTTAATTATTAAGTTTAAAATAATTAAATTTTTATTAAAAATAAAAATTTCATATTATATTTTTATTGGATAGAGTTTATTTTTCTAAGAATTTTGATGTCTTATTTATATTTTTCTGAGCTATATTGGATTTTATATGTATTTTCAAAGTTTCAGACATGTACTAGTATTTTAAATAAACAAAAGCACTAAATGTACCCGAACCAGTACTAGTTACACACACAGACATGTGGGGTCCAGTTGACACGTAGGCTGCCAAGGAAGCAATGACTGGTCAACTATTTTGACCAAGTCAATGGTGACATCACCTGCCGGAATGCTGACATCAGCACGCCGGTGCACGGAGGCGACGCCAAATTAAGGCCATCGGCGAGATGCCACTTATAGTGTTCGATTCAGCGTTGTTAGGGGAATCTGGTGATGGTCACGGTCTTAGGAAATAGTCACCGGAGCTTACTCCGGTGAACTATTCCGCGGCGGCCAACTCCGGCGAAGAGCCAATATGGAGCTAGGGTGCATGATAGGAAGTGAAATAAGGCTCAATCGATGCGCAGACTCACCCTGAGCTGTTCCAGATGGTCAGCGGAGGCAGGGATGGCCGGAGACGAGCTCTCCGACGAGAAATCCGGGGATCACCTGAGAAAGGGAACGTCCAAATTCTCCAAGCTGAGCACTCCACTTCTCGATTCCTTCCACCAGATCGATCCTCACACTCCTGCGCTTCTCGTGGACTACCTATGGGTCCCTAGGGTGGCCTCCTCCGACGAGCTCAAGCTCGACCCCGGCGGCGTCTGTGTGGTGGTGGCGAAAAATATGGAGGGCTAGCGAGCAATTGATTGAGAGGAGGGGCATTAGGGTCTACGGCGGAGCTTATCGCGGCCTTTATAGCACAAGGCGAGGCTAGGCTCGGCGTCTCGCCGGCAGCAGTGGCTTGGATGCAATCGACGATGCCGATCGTGTACTGGGCGCGAATCTTGGCGAAAACGGATCACACGGACGAGGAGAAACTTCAATCCAATTTTAGGCATGATCTTGGCGTCCAGGTTCAGCCTTATCGGCGACGAGGACATGGCTGAGGCGCTCCTCCGCCATGTCGATCCCAGGGAAGAAGAAGAACTTGTTTTTCTTCTTTTTTATACGAAGCGTTACGTGGGTCGGGCTGGGCTGGAGTTGCTGGGCTTCGGTTGGGCTCTTTCGGGCTGCTGCGGAGCTATTTCTTTGGGCCAGTGGTTGACTGGAATGGTGGGCTGCTCGGCCAGGTAATGTTCTTCTCCTCTTTTTCTTTTCTGTTTTTATTTTCTGTTTTGTATTTTCAAACTCTATTTTAAATCCTGGTTTTAATTCAAGTTTGAATTCTTCTATACCATGCAGGCATTTTACAATTTGAACTCTTATGTAATCCACCCAAGATACTTTATAATTACAGTTGGGTATTACACATTTTAATATGGGTATTGAAACATTGGTCTATTAATTATTATTTGACTTTGAATTAAGTATCCATATGGCATGAAATTGATGTGCTAAAATATCTCTAAGGGCTTGACCTCCTATTAAGAATGTTGTCACTTGCCTATTATTTTATGTGCATAACTATGTGCTGATGAATTGGAAACTCTGCTTGAACTCCTCCCAAGTTTAATATTAATATTGTAGATTAGTGTTACCTTAAAATACCTGGAGTAGATACTACTCCCATCATGGTTTGGTCTTGGTTATAAAGATAAGTGTTTGATCACCACCAAGGTTTAATTATGTGGTTTAGCACTTGGTTATTCTTAAGTTCCATGTTTAGGCATAATCTTTAACTAGGGAGCAATTCTAGGGTTATAATCATATTCACCTAATGGCACATGGTTTGGAATTTAATTGTGGCTTAGGTTTTTAGTTGGGATCACCCAAGTGATCCACAACTAGGTTTGAGATATAATTCTGGGTTGTAGAATTGAGGTAACACCATATTGCATGTGCTAGGGTTAATCTCCCCTAACCATGATAAGGTGGTGGCTTAATTAACATTTTATGTTCACCTTTAGTTACTAAGATATTGAGAATTGGTTTTATCTTCTACCAATTAACTTCTATTGATATCCTCAATTAACCTTTAGAGTAACTAAAGTTGTTATAGTTCTTTTTATAGTTAACTTTGGTCATATAGATTAATGGTTCCTCACTATATAAGGTATGGAGTTTTACTCTTGGTATTTCTTAGGTACTTTATTTGAGAAATGAATGAAATATAGATGTGCTAGGATTCTACTTATGATCACCAAGTGGTTCATAAGTTGAGGTTGGGATATAAGCCTAGGGTTGTTTACTAGTTACCTCTCTATGATTTCATGTGGTGAATGATATCTACTTATCCTGTTAGGATTTAACTTATCCTCACATACCTCAAGTTCTTAGGGTTTATGATCATTACTCAATTTATAATGATCAAGGTCTGGCTTCCTAAGGTATCTCTCCTTAAATGAGGTTTTCACTTCCTTGATCAAGCACTGTCTTGATCAGCTAGGGTATAGTACTTATATTTCACTTTCTAGGCTGGGCTTACTATGGTTGCCTCTAAAGTTTATATCCCAGGAGAATGTCTGAGATATTATGTTAGGGTTCTATTTAATCAATGATGATATAATCATCTGGGTATATGGATAGTTCTCTCCCTCACATTCAAGTATTGGCTCAATTACTTGAGTGTAACACCATAGCTTAGGCTCTCTTATAAAGGAATGTTTATTCTAGGGTTTATGGTGTACTCACAATATTCATTTAGGTAGCTAAGCTAAGGATTCAATTGTCTAACTTAATTGGATTAGTCCTATCCTTATTTCACTAATTCATGGATATGATCTTATTCCATGTGATATTAGATTATCTCACCACTCCAAGGGAAATGGTTTACAACCTAATACTTTAGTTCAATGGTGTCCTTGATTATTAAATAGGTAAAGCTAGATTTGGTATGAATGTTCTCTCTCAATTGGAATGACTTGGATAACATCCTAGGGTTCCTCTTAAAGATGATGATTTGAATACTTGAATGTATATCCAAGGTTTGTTACTTCTCTAATAATCATTGTAGATCTCTCACCTCTCTAGGTTTGATGTATATTAATAAGGAATAGAGAAGGATATCTATATTTCTAGAATTGATCTCCTTGTCTTGTTTCCAAGATTGAAATATAATGAATACCATGAGGTTTCATGGTAGGATCATGGATTAGTTTTAAGATATGGAGAAGATAGTCAAGAATAGTTTCTTCAATTATTGTTACTTGATTTCCAATTAAATGGATGTTCACATGTTATGGCTAGGAATATCATGTTGTGATATTTAATAAGATCAAGTAGTTGATCATTGAGTAAAGTGTTGTTGTGTTGATTATTAGTTCCATTTGATCTAACCCCTTAGATCAAATTATCTCTACCCAAAACAAAGTTTTAACAAAGTCACTTTGAGGTTTATAGCGCCTGACTTGATGAGCTACTTCAATTCCACCAAGGTCAAGTGAAACTTCAGTTACTGTGACTGTTTTATTTTAAAGCGCGAAAATTCCCCAGATTTTCTATGCATGAATGCAATGCACCATCTGTTTCCTCTATTTTTGTAACCCCATTACCTGGGATATTACAGTCTCTACCCCTTAAACTAAACTTCATCCTCGAAGTTTAATCTCTCTCACGTTTCCGGAGTGTGGTTACGACTTATCTGAGACTTAAACTTTTCTCGAACTCCATAGTGATCTCACTGGATATAATTGAATATATCTCTTGTCCAGATTCTTCCTGGAATCCATTAGTATCTGCCTCTGAACCATGGTTCTTACTTTGATTCATTGATTTCTTCCAATATCATTATCTTATTTCCTTTCTCATTGAATATTCAATTATTGGGATTTCTTCTTATCCTAACAGTCTTAATTGAAGACTAATTGGATAACATTCTCCTATTTGATAAAATAGGTCTTTGTTTTCCCTTACTACCAAAACTGCAATAATGGTACTTAGTAAGGTATTTACCATGGAAATGGTTTTGATTGTTTATTTTCCTAAGAATGGATTAGACTCATTTAGTCCATCCAATCATGGTTTATAATTGATACCTATAACTATTTTGGGTTATTTAAGTTCCATGAAAGGAATCATTCTATTAGTCTTTGGTATTGGTATGTTCAATTTCCTTCGGTCGTTGGTCTTCTTGAGCTGTATTTGGTCTATGGTATTTTCTTCGCCCAACTTCTTTAACATTAGCTGACTTGAGCTTTCGTACTTCTGAGTAAATACTACTTACTTTCTCAAGTTATAGTCCACTTCTTACTTCCTCGAAGTATAAACCTCGGCTTCTGGTCTGACTTCCTTCGGAAAGTATTGTTCATCAATCTTATGAAAATAAGATCGAACTTCCTCTCAGTTCAGACCTTCTGCTTCTATCTTGCTCAAAGTATTGAGTTATTATATACCCAACTCAATCTTTACTCTACCCCTTAGAGTTCTCTTATGGTCTTCAACTCCTTTTTCTTCCAATCATTGTGCTTATGGTTAGAATATTGGTCTGGTTCTAACTTATGGTTTGTATTCTTCTAAGGTCTTGTGAAGAATCCTTGTGGTGTATCCACTCAATTTGTGGACATCCAAGGTTAATCCTTCGACTAAATGATTATAGGTCATAATTATTTGGTTAACAAAATTTTATTTGTTCACAACTTCTTGTTACAAATAATTAAATCGTGGACTATTTGTAATACCAACTGATACCAGCTGTGGTTATTATACCAACTGTGGCTATTTGATATCTAAAAATGGATTCTATTATAGGTTCTGATCAACTGAACGAGATATCTTCTGCTTTATCTTGCAGTATTGATCCTATATCAATTGTGGTCTTCTGATATCAACTATGGTCTTCTATATCTGCTATGGGTTCATAGGTCATCTTCCTTTCTTCAGGGTTTATTGTTGCTACAAAACCACTAGCTGACACTATGATTATAGTATCCTCAGTGATTTCCCTTGCATTGCCTCTTCTATGTTGACTATGGATCTGCTTGAGCTTCACCATAATCATCATATTTCTCACCTTCATGCTTCTAATGTACTAAAGTACTCCTCTGTTGAGACAAAGCATGAGTTTTGGTGGATACTTCCTTCAGAGTTTTGTGGTTGCTTCCCACAATTTTGCTTCCTTCTTTTGGTGAACCTTCAGCTCGTCTTTAGAATCTTCAGGATTCGTCACTTCCTCACACGAATACTATTACCCTCTAGATCTATAGCACCAAGTAAGGACTTGATATTGCAACATGCATTTGCATATCAAAGTCAAACTTCATGTATGGATCTAGTCAAACAATGAAAATCCAATAAAATCCAAGAAGATTCAGCTTTGTGTATATAATACACACCATCGTAAGCCTGAATTATAATGGTTGAGTAAGGCATCTCTAAACATCAGGCTGAGATGTGTAGTATATAACACCACATAAGATAAGTTTATATCGTGATACATAGCACGAGTATTTGGGATTCTACTATTTGTCTTGACATTTACCTGAATTGCGCAATTGCAATGAGATAAACTTGAGACAAAGTGGTCTAGGATAGTTAAGATTAACCTAATTTTCTTTGGAAGTTCTAACTTGACTTCCATTTTGGTTGAGGACTATTTCACATGGTATATCTGGTTTCTAATATTGCTACTCTTAACTCATAACAATTTGGAATATTGCTCCGATACTTCAAAGTGTTTCTACCATAAACATATGGTCTTGATGTGCTTGGCACACTTCCCATTGTTTTGAAGCACAATTCTTACACTATTGTTTTGCACTTAGCTTCTTATTGTACTCCTCTTAATTAATTATGAGGTTCTAGTCCATCAAATAATGATTCTCAGGTGAATCATATGTGATTTCTATCTCTGCCATGTAAGTAGGCATATTTTATTCCTATCTCTCTTCCTTACCTCCCATGGTTGACTCATCATGGTCTATACTACCTTATATGACTTACATTTATCACTTATTACCAAATGTTTCACAAGTTTGGATAGATCTTACTTACCCATTACTTGTCTGGTTATACACCTTCTAGTAGGATACCTTAATTATTTTATCACTTGATATTACTTCTATTACAGGTCTGAGTAATTCTTATTTAACTATAACATGTGTTGGTACACATCTTCCAATAGGATATCTTCCTTATGGTTGTATCCTCCCTTTGGACTACCATGTTTTGTATACCAACTGTGATCTACTCATCTATGGTTTTAAGAACTTATTGATGTGCTACATGTTTAGGATTAGCTAACTAACTTCACTTAGGAAAGATAGGGAAGAAATGTTGACTCAAGTGTGTCAGGATTATTCTCAAGTGAATATCCATCTCAAGTCATAAAAATATTTGGTTTAACTAAGACAACTTCCTATAGACACTACCAATCCTATAGGTCTCCTTTAAAGGGTTTTAATCCTAAGGTCAAAGCATTTGCTCTGATACCAACTGTGGTGACCCGGCATACCACTGCATGGTGTAGTATGCAAGTCTGATATAACACCAATGAAACACCGTTCCACTAGTATTATATCGCTCAGAGTGGTACAACAGAAACATATGCGGGTCCAAGGCATGTCTATAGAATTACAACAATGACTCTGTTACATAAGATCATCACAACCTCCTACTTTACAATGAGGTAAAACTGCAAATAAACTCCAGAAGAACGACTCGTAGTCTAGTCTTATCACGAACTCTATTTGTAGAGTATTTAACTAACTCTAGAGGCTGTGAATAGATTCTAGCTAAATAGGAGCTAGGTTTAGGAAACTAGTTCCCTTCTATGGCTAAACTAGGTTTTCTTCTTGTTGGATGCGGTATTGGACTCCTCTGACAGGTTCCTGTCTCTTGAAGTAGCTGTTGACTCCTCGACCTTCGAGTTGTACTGTAGATCCTCCTTTGATGCCTCCATATCTAAGCAGGGGATTTAAGAGTGGGATGAGTACGAGCGTACTCAACAAGTTCATTATAGGAAAGAGGTGTTTCATGCACTAGCTACGGCATTAGACCAGAAAGTCTAATACCAATGCAGGTTTTCATAATCATTTCTTCAAGAGGTTGCTTTTATTCAGAAGAACTTTGTCCGTCAGCCTTCACCGGTTTACTAGAACTTCATGGAGCTCCTTTCCGGCCGCGTCAGCCTTCCATATCCCGAACAGGGAGTGACAGGTCACGGTTCTTTACACTCTGCAGAGGTGTGTTGCTTTACCCATAAGAGATCTTAACCTTGGTGCCAACCGGGTGATCTTCCCGTCCACACTTCCTATGGTGTGAGGCCCGGTATAAGGTCTAGCCAATCATGTTCCTCCGCTACCTCGCACACCCACCCTTTGTTGCATACCCCGACCCTGGGTCCTCGTCGGTCTTCTTATACCACTTAAGGATGGACCCCGACCACGACAACAGTTTGGGACTCGTTAACCAAACTCCTTCGCCGGTAGCTGCAACCCATCATAGACCACTTACCGTGGGGAATTAGAATGGGATCCCCACCCCACCGCTTGCCCAACCTGGGTCAAGTGTCTACGGTAAGCGCATCCGTTGATGTACGAGAGGTGGAAACACTTTTGACTACTCCGTCCCACTCCAGATCTTTATGGTTACACGGGTATTACGACACAAGAATCACTGGCGACATTTGTTGTTTAATCCTAGATGGATATAAACCCTTGCAATGGAACCTCCACCATATCAACACAATCCATGGTTCCATTGCCCACCACATAGTCATATTCATAGTTATGAAAATAGTGGTTTTGGTTTTTTATGCAATAGTGATAAACATAATACTTTGCAAGTAATTTGGTAAAAATACTCAAATGACATGAGCAAGTGATGAACTTGCCTTTCTTGACTGCAAGATTATGCAGACAAGGTCTTCGATACGCAATAACTCCAAATTCTGAAATAGCATCATCGTCCGGTAAGGACGATGTTTAAAAGATTGGCAACGATGCAATAATGCATAAGAATGAGATGCAATCGCTCTAAGCGTGACCTAACCCCGATGATTTAGGATCAGTGAGTTGTAATGATTGGTTTAGGGTGTGTTGCACTTTTTAGAGTGATTCACATACAAGGTTCTTATTCAGGTGTGATTTACTTGGTATTATAAACAGGTAGATAATAAAGCACAATTATCAATTGAGCACACAAAGAATGACAATTGGCATAATGTTAACAAGCAAATAACAGTGGTCAGTTTTAGTACTATATGGCATGGTTAATGATTAATTATCATATACTTTAAAAGAATAACTTTTGAAGAACATGTTCTTTAATAAAGAACAAGTATGATAATTAGGTTGAGGGGTTTCTATGGTTGACTATGGTTTCATTTAGTTTCTGGAGTAAGTATTAGATGGATCCAAACAAGGTTGGATTCATCAATACCAGGTGGAGTTATGCCTAAGCATCCTAAGCAATTAATTACACATGGGTGCTATCAAGATTGGTTTATCTTGCTAGTGATAGCTGGCTAGGGTTTATAGGTCCTTATAAGCAAGGTTGATGATGATTCCTTATTTACTTCAAAGAATAACTTTTGAAGAACATACTTCTTAAATAATAAGAAGTATAACAATTTAGGTTGAGGTTTTCTTGTATTAGCTATTGGATCTCTAAGTAGAGAATGGTTTGTTCCTAAATAGGATGGTTCATAAGTATCTCACACTAGTAGGGTTTAGTGGAGTAGGGTATGTAAGGTAATCATCAATCATGGTTACTATTAGGGTTCATCACAATGGTGTGATGCTAATCATGGATAGTCAAGGATGGTGGTCTTGGGAATAGGAACTAGGGTTTTACACTTGGTTGACCCTACTTGATTATCTAGGTCAGATGAAGATGAACACATGGGATATCCATCTTAATAGTGATAGGTCTTCTTCATTTTATGTGGACATAACAAGTATCTAGGTGCTATATGGTTCTATGCTTTAAAATAAAGTACCATGATCACATGTTCTAACCTAGGGTTTAGGTTAGAAGCAAATTAGGGTTCTCATGTAATAATGGAGCTAGGGTTCCTAATGGAGTTAGGGTTTTAGGGTTTCTCATGAAATGATAGGTTTCTAGTTTTCTCCCTTTATGGAACTAGGGTTTTCTAATTACCCTAAAATTCTTGAATTAATAACTTGTTTGCAAAGTTAAAATTATTAATAATTTTGAAATAAAAATAATATTGGATTTGGCATTTTTCTATTTAAGAATAATTAATAATTAGGACAATTAGGGTTTAAATCCTCCTAATAAGGATTTAATAAAATAACAAGTAAGGAAAATTAGTTTTTTAAGTTTTCTTTATTTTTTTGCTGGTTTCTATTTAATTTATAAAATTTTCCTAATTATTGAATTTTAATTCAATTACGAATAAAAGAAAAGGCTTAATTATTAAGTTTAAAATAATTAAATTTTTATTAAAAATAAAAATTTCATATTATATTTTTATTGGATAGAGTTTATTTTTCTAAGAATTTTGATGTCTTATTTATATTTTTCTGAGCTATATTGGATTTTATATGTATTTTCAAAGTTTCAGACATGTACTAGTATTTTAAATAAACAAAAGCACTAAATGTACCCGAACCAGTACTAGTTACACACACAGACATGTGGGGTCCAGTTGACACGTAGGCTGCCAAGGAAGCAATGACTGGTCAACTATTTTGACCAAGTCAATGGTGACATCACCTGCCGGAATGCTGACATCAGCACGCCGGTGCACGGAGGCGACGCCAAATTAAGGCCATCGGCGAGATGCCACTTATAGTGTTCGATTCAGCATTGTTAGGGGAATCTGGTGATGGTCACGGTCTTAGGAAATAGTCACCGGAGCTTACTCCGGTGAACTATTCCGCGGCGGCCAACTCCGGCGAAGAGCCAATATGGAGCTAGGGTGCATGATAGGAAGTGAAATAAGGCTCAATCGATGCGCAGACTCACCCTGAGCTGTTCCAGATGGTCAGCGGAGGCAGGGATGGCCGGAGACGAGCTCTCCGACGAGAAATCCGGGGATCACCTGAGAAAGGGAACGTCCAAATTCTCCAAGCTGAGCACTCCACTTCTCGATTCCTTCCACCAGATCGATCCTCACACTCCTGCGCTTCTCGTGGACTACCTATGGGTCCCTAGGGTGGCCTCCTCCGACGAGCTCAAGCTCGACCCCGGCGGCGTCTGTGTGGTGGTGGCGAAAAATATGGAGGGCTAGCGAGCAATTGATTGAGAGGAGGGGCATTAGGGTCTACGGCGGAGCTTATCGCGGCCTTTATAGCACAAGGCGAGGCTAGGCTCGGCGTCTCGCCGGCGGCAGTGGCTTGGATGCAATCGACGATGCCGATCGTGTACTGGGCGCGAATCTTGGCGAAAACGGATCACACGGACGAGG
The DNA here is from genome assembly GCF_019359855.2 of Lolium perenne. Taxonomy (NCBI): domain Eukaryota; kingdom Viridiplantae; phylum Streptophyta; class Magnoliopsida; order Poales; family Poaceae; genus Lolium; species Lolium perenne. Next base: position 51,827,794 of record NC_067244.2, read on the forward strand.
AGAAACTTCAATCCAATTTTAGGCATGATCTTGGCGTCCAGGTTCAGCCTTATCGGCGACGAGGACGTGGCTGAGGCGCTCCTCCGCCGTGTCGATCCCAGGGAAGAAGAAGAACTTGTTTTTCTTCTTTTTTATACGAAGCGTTACGTGGGTCGGGCTGGGCTGGAGTTGCTGGGCTTCGGTTGGGCTCTTTCGGGCTGCTGCGGAGCTGCTGCTGGGCCAGTGGTTGACTGGAATGGTGGGCTGCTCGGCCAGGTAATGTTCTTCTCCTCTTTTTCTTTTCTGTTTTTATTTTCTGTTTTGTATTTTCAAACTCTATTTTAAATCCTGGTTTTAATTCAAGTTTGAATTCTTCTATACCATGCAGGCATTTTACAATTTGAACTCTTATGTAATCCACCCAAGATACTTTATAATTACAGTTGGGTATTACACATTTTAATATGGGTATTGAAACATTGGTCTATTAATTATTATTTGACTTTGAATTAAGTATCCATATGGCATGAAATTGATGTGCTAAAATATCTCTAAGGGCTTGACCTCCTATTAAGAATGTTGTCACTTGCCTATTATTTTATGTGCATAACTATGTGCTGATGAATTGGAAACTCTGCTTGAACTCCTCCCAAGTTTAATATTAATATTGTAGATTAGTGTTACCTTAAAATACCTGGAGTAGATACTACTCCCATCATGGTTTGGTCTTGGTTATAAAGATAAGTGTTTGATCACCACCAAGGTTTAATTATGTGGTTTAGCACTTGGTTATTCTTAAGTTCCATGTTTAGGCATAATCTTTAACTAGGGAGCAATTCTAGGGTTATAATCATATTCACCTAATGGCACATGGTTTGGAATTTAATTGTGGCTTAGGTTTTTAGTTGGGATCACCCAAGTGATCCACAACTAGGTTTGAGATATAATTCTGGGTTGTAGAATTGAGGTAACACCATATTGCATGTGCTAGGGTTAATCTCCCCTAACCATGATAAGGTGGTGGCTTAATTAACATTTTATGTTCACCTTTAGTTACTAAGATATTGAGAATTGGTTTTATCTTCTACCAATTAACTTCTATTGATATCCTCAATTAACCTTTAGAGTAACTAAAGTTGTTATAGTTCTTTTTATAGTTAACTTTGGTCATATAGATTAATGGTTCCTCACTATATAAGGTATGGAGTTTTACTCTTGGTATTTCTTAGGTACTTTATTTGAGAAATGAATGAAATATAGATGTGCTAGGATTCTACTTATGATCACCAAGTGGTTCATAAGTTGAGGTTGGGATATAAGCCTAGGGTTGTTTACTAGTTACCTCTCTATGATTTCATGTGGTGAATGATATCTACTTATCCTGTTAGGATTTAACTTATCCTCACATACCTCAAGTTCTTAGGGTTTATGATCATTACTCAATTTATAATGATCAAGGTCTGGCTTCCTAAGGTATCTCTCCTTAAATGAGGTTTTCACTTCCTTGATCAAGCACTGTCTTGATCAGCTAGGGTATAGTACTTATATTTCACTTTCTAGGCTGGGCTTACTATGGTTGCCTCTAAAGTTTATATCCCAGGAGAATGTCTGAGATATTATGTTAGGGTTCTATTTAATCAATGATGATATAATCATCTGGGTATATGGATAGTTCTCTCCCTCACATTCAAGTATTGGCTCAATTACTTGAGTGTAACACCATAGCTTAGGCTCTCTTATAAAGGAATGTTTATTCTAGGGTTTATGGTGTACTCACAATATTCATTTAGGTAGCTAAGCTAAGGATTCAATTGTCTAACTTAATTGGATTAGTCCTATCCTTATTTCACTAATTCATGGATATGATCTTATTCCATGTGATATTAGATTATCTCACCACTCCAAGGGAAATGGTTTACAACCTAATACTTTAGTTCAATGGTGTCCTTGATTATTAAATAGGTAAAGCTAGATTTGGTATGAATGTTCTCTCTCAATTGGAATGACTTGGATAACATCCTAGGGTTCCTCTTAAAGATGATGATTTGAATACTTGAATGTATATCCAAGGTTTGTTACTTCTCTAATAATCATTGTAGATCTCTCACCTCTCTAGGTTTGATGTATATTAATAAGGAATAGAGAAGGATATCTATATTTCTAGAATTGATCTCCTTGTCTTGTTTCCAAGATTGAAATATAATGAATACCATGAGGTTTCATGGTAGGATCATGGATTAGTTTTAAGATATGGAGAAGATAGTCAAGAATAGTTTCTTCAATTATTGTTACTTGATTTCCAATTAAATGGATGTTCACATGTTATGGCTAGGAATATCATGTTGTGATATTTAATAAGATCAAGTAGTTGATCATTGAGTAAAGTGTTGTTGTGTTGATTATTAGTTCCATTTGATCTAACCCCTTAGATCAAATTATCTCTACCCAAAACAAAGTTTTAACAAAGTCACTTTGAGGTTTATAGCGCCTGACTTGATGAGCTACTTCAATTCCACCAAGGTCAAGTGAAACTTCAGTTACTGTGACTGTTTTATTTTAAAGCGCGAAAATTCCCCAGATTTTCTATGCATGAATGCAATGCACCATCTGTTTCCTCTATTTTTGTAACCCCATTACCTGGGATATTACAGCTGCAGCGCAGAACATCAGCGTGGAGAACTACATATCTCCCTACTTCAACATCCAGAACCTACTCGGAACTTGGAACGGTGAGTTCTGGACCTGGGGACTCAACGGACACTATAGGTACGAGTTTCCAGAAAGAACTACCAAATGGGTTCCAGACCCGACATTGAAGAGAACCGCGAGGGGACAACGCTAATCTCGTCATCATAGGAATGATATGGATCATAGCCAGGCAGGAGAACCTCGCCGTTGTCGCATTTGCAGATGCCCTGGTCATGCGCGAAGGGAATGCCCTTACCGCACCAACAATAACCCTAAATGATGTAATTTTTTGTTTTCAAATATTTGTATGTTTGGTGTGCTATAATAAAGAGACATGTATTGATGTATTATTGTATGATTATCGTATCACTGAATGCATACATATTTAAATTAATTTTTTACGGATGTCTGATTAATGTATTAATGTATGATTATACCATCGATGGATGCAGATTATGATGTCGGATTTGCCAGACCTGTTGCGAAGATCCTGCGATGTCGGACACCGTTGCCACCTCTGGTTGAACCCGGACGCGCACTCAAACCCACTCCAACCTTCAGGGTACAAACCATTAAGAACAGGTTTCTTGTTAACAATGTTTATGAGGAACATCTCAGGGCCCATGGACTTCTACCATTTTCTAAGCTGACATCGAGCAGGGAGAAGTTCACATTAGACCCATCACTTATTTCGGCCCTTGTTGATCGTTGGAGACCTGAAACCCACACCTTCCACTTAAGTTGTGGTGAGCTGACACCTACACTGAAAGATGTTTCCATTATCACTTGTTTGCCAATCAAGGGTACTCCTTTGGTCCCTGACGCTTATTCTAGTATTTGGCCGACTGAGGTACATGACCGTCTTGGCGTGGCAATGCCTGCTACGAGCCGCGGAGGGTCACGTCCTAGGGGGGTCCCTCTAAGCTGGTTGGTCAATAATTTTCAAGAGTTACCAGCTGAAGCAGATGATGCGACATCTTTTTGCGTATTTATTGTACCTACTTGGTATAATATTTCCTTCGTTCCATGGTGATATTGTTACCCGGGTCTTATTAAGATAGCCGAGAACATAGTAGATTCGCCTCCACCACCTAGCCCTATATACAACTTTGGTTTTGCAATGCTCGCGTATACCTATAGGGGGTTGTGTGATGCAACAAAGAAAACCAATGCATCTTCAAAGGGACATATACTTGCTGTAAGCGCATAGTTTCTTCAGTTATGGTCGTGGGAGTACCTACCAGTTGGGCGTCCCCACATCCTGAAACCAATTCACCCCTACGGCGGTGAGACCGAACAATATGCCTCTCTTACTTTTGGAAGTCGATGAGTACATGCTAAAAAACGGTGGTCAAATAATGTGGCACACGGTTGCTACCCTGAATACCACCAACAGTTTGAGGAGCTGCCTAGAGTTAGATCATCCCTAGCCTTCCAGATTTTCCACACGACAGTCATTAAAATATCTGTCCAAACCCTATCACTTACTACCTCTATTCCAAAATATAAGAAAAAGGCTTGTATTTTAATAGATGGGAAGTCACACAACCAAGGGCATTTGGGAGCCGTATTCCAGTGCGCCGCTGAAGCAGTTTTACCGGGAGGCATCCATCACTCCTAGTAACCCCTGAACCCACAAGGCCACAAATCTAGACCCACAAGGTCACAAATATCAATTCTAACAACCTAGATCCACAATTACACCACTTCTAACCATCTATTACATCCGTCTTGAAACATACCTTTTTTTTAGAAAACTTCAATCTCACTATGAGTTTGATGAAATCAAATTGGTTGATATCTCAAGAAAAAAAATTGGTTGATGATGTAACCTTGATGTTATCTAATAAAACCCACTAAACTGTGAATTTTTGGAACATGGGTACTCCTGAACCAGATTAAGGGCATGTCTGATTCGTAGGACTTCACAAACTAAAGAATAGGAAAAACATATGAATAAGATAGGAATGCATGTGCAATTCCATAGGATTGCAAAAACACAAAAAAATGCGAAATTGGGTGTTTGATTTGCAGGAATAGAAAAAATACAGGAATTTTAAAACCATAATCAAATCAATAATGATCTAAAGATAAAATTAGATCATTATTATGCAAATTAGATCATTATTATGCAAATTATGATCTTTTATCTCATTCTTTATGCATAAGAACGTAAACAAAAGGTTTGAGTGGATTATAAAAATCCCTTGTTTTTTCTATGAAGTCTAAACCAAAGGAAAGATTCCTACACTTTTCCTATGCGCCATTTCTTTAAGTCAAATGGATGAACAAGCGTCATGAAAGAAAAACTTCCTATTCCTATAGTTTTCCCCCATCATTCCTATGAACTAAACATGCCCTAAGAGGTCGTTTGGTAGCCAGAATTTCATTTCGTTTGTAGCATTTTAAAATGAATACATGTATGCATTCATTTACATTGTAATTTCAGAAATGGACACTTGTTTGGTTGCCACAGGAATTGCAAATGACAGCAAAATTCAATATTGAATTTGTAAATGGTTTCCATAGAGAAGCGCAAATGACAGGTCTCAGCTCGGAATTGTGTTTACCCATAGCATCATTTTGCTGGATTTTCTAAATGAAAAGATGACTCAATTCTGTGGCAACAAAACAGCACACCTATGAAATTCCAAAATGAATTCCAAGATTCCAGGTCCAAATGATGGATACCAAACGACTTCTAAACTTATTCTGGTATCAAGTTACATAGTTATCTAGCCACCAAGTGACAGTCTGACTACCAAGTGAATAGTGATAGAAAGCTTGATAGAATTTTTTTTGGTCTGTTCATTGAAAACTTTTAATTTTTTACCTAAGATATATGCTTTTTTCGAATTCAGATATGAAAATTAGCACACTACACATACATACGCGCATCAAAAATGTAAATTTTGGAGCCGGCAAGTTATAGGGTTCATGGATGCATGCTGGGCTCTTCTTCAGTTCAGCCAAAGACGATCCGATATCGTAGTCGCAAAAAAAAAAAAAAAAAAAAAGGTTGATATCGCACGGACTCTTCTTGCCAACCATCTGATTCCGATCGAGACCGGTCAGCAAAAAACCAGCAATGGCGGCCGCCGGGGACTCATCCGCCGTAACCATCGAGCCCAGCTCGTTCGACGTGGTGGTCTGCGGCACGGGCCTCCCGGAATCCATCCTCGCCGCAGCATGCGCCGCCGCCGGCAAGACGGTCCTCCACATCGATCCCAACCCCTTCTACGGCTCCCACTTCTCCTCCTCCGTCCCGCCCCACGCCCTCCCGGCATTCCTCCTCTCCTCCGCATCTCCCCCCTCCACAACCTCCTCCGACGCCGGCGTGATACCTCTCCAACGCCGGAGCAGTCTGTACTCCGACATAGAGACATTGGGGACGGTCCCCTCGGAGGGCAGCTTCGCCGTCGACCTGGTCGGCCCCAGGCTGCTCTACTGCGCCGGTGAGTCCGTCGACCTCCTTCACCGGTCAGGGGGTGGCCACCACGTGGAGTTCAAGAGCGTCGACCTCCTCTACTGGGATCATGGCGATCTCTTCCCAGTTCCAGCGTCCAGGGAGGACATCTTTAAGACCAAACTATGCGAGGACGCCAAAGTTAACTTATTTGACAAGCGCCACCTCTACGCCTTCGTCGAGCTTGTGAAGTCACACATTGCAGCCAAGGAGAGGGGACAAGGCAAAGCTTCCATATCTGAGGAAGACTTGGATCTCCCCTTCGTTGAGTTCCTCAAGAAACAGAACCTTACGCCCAAGATGATAGGGTAAGATCAAGTCTGTGTACTACTCTTTTGGGACTCTATTGTCAGTCACTCCTCACTAATTTTACGAATTAGGACTGTCTGCTCTGTTGCATCATGTTTATTTGTATGATTGTGACGAATGAATATTGTCACTAGCTTAGTGCGACTAATTTATTAAGGCTGGTTGCATCTTGTTCATTTGTAGGGTTGTGTTGTATGCAATCGGGATGTCGGATTATGATCAAGAAGATGACACCGCAGACTCACGTAAAACATTATTAACAACCAGAGATGGAGTGAAGACAGTAGCTCTTCATTTCAAGTCCATTGGGAGGTTAGTTTTCTTTCCTTGCATCCTTATTAAAGACCATATATTATTCATGTAAGACCTTTTTGAGGAACTTTGTTTAGCCTTACAAGGAAATATAACTGAATTACGGAATAAATATAAGGGACTTTTACCTTGTAGAATAAAGACCATGTGTTATTGATGTATCAGGTTTGCTAATGCAAAGGGTGCTTTCATCTATCCTATGCATGGCCATGGTGAGCTGCCTCAAGCTTTCTGTCGTTTCGCTGCTGTTAAGGGTGCCCTATATGTAAGATGATATTGATACCTTCAAAGTATATCTATCTGGTTTTGATTTTACATGTATCCTTGGCTTACTCTTTCTCCAATCAATATCATATATCCCAGTATCAACTTTCTATCTCCATGTTTGTTTTGAATCTGATGCAATCTGATTGATTGCAACCTATCCTTTGATAATGTATTATGTGATATACCAATTTCTTGAAACCCCTTTACAAGAATGACTTGTTCTTTTGTGTAACAAACTATCTTTCTTCCAAGAATGCAATGAATTTGGATCAAATATCATATAAACTATTATTGTTTATGATCATTTTGATATTTAACCTCAGGCAACATTTCTTTTATGTCAATGATCAGGTTTTGCGGATGCCTGTCACTGCCCTTCTTATGGATAAGGTATGATAAAATTTATGCTCTATATTGTGGATCTTCTTGGGTGTTGTCTGTGCCTTGTGTAGTTGCTTACAGTGTGTCTTACTTGTATTATATGTTTAATCAATATATTTTATTCCCTGCAAATAGGTGGGAGATTAGAAATCTCACTTGGTTCATCAGAGATAAAATGGGGACAATTAAGAAAACTCGTTTCTACACCATTAAATTTAAGAAGATACAAGTGTGTACTAAGACGAGGCGTTTTTTACATATAAAGGGTCTAGGACATTCAACTGCTTGTCTTCCGGTTATGAGCTCAATGCCATAAGACGAGAAATATTGTTAAGCTTTTGTTCCACAAAAAAGTGGGGAAGATCTTGTTTGAAGTAGAGCAGGGAGAGCTTCCTTGCTTATGATAAAAACTAATTTGAATGATTTAGATTAATCACCATAATCAGCAGAAGAGGGATTGTTGTGTTTTCCTTATTTATATTCTACACGTGAAAATATTCTGCTTGTTTATTGCACTCGTCTATAATTTTTTTGACCCTTTCTTTGTTTAGTGAAATCCAATAATCAACATCTTCTCGATCAGGAAAAACAATGTTATATTGGCACAAGGTTGGCAACTGGTCAAGATATTCTGTGCCAGCAGTTGATACTCGATCCGTCATACAAAATTCCTTCCTTGGATTTGCCATCGGGCCCTGCAGACTCAAACTCACCAAGAAAAGTTGCTCGCGGAATATGCATAACTAAAAAGTCCGTGAAACAGAATTCGTCGAATGTTCTGGTTGTTTTCCCCCCAAAATGTTAGAATAAGTGTTCCCGTCCTTTTTTTTTTCCTTGAACTAGCCATAGCTCATTCCTTTTCTTCTCTTTGATGCCACATGTTTCCTCTAATTCAGCAGTACAAGAGCAGCAGGTTGCAACTCTTCGGGTGCTTCAGTTGATCAGCAATGTAGCAATATGCCCTCCTGGAATGTAAGTTAGCTCCTATCGATATATCATTAACGTATGCAACTTCCCTCACTAGCCAATCTCACTCGTAGGTTCATGGCATACCTTTCTATTCCATGTGTTGATGCCTACATGGGAAAACTCTGCATAAACAAAGCAATAGAGGTTCTTTTCGGTTCCCAAACTTCAGATGGTTCAGAAGGCCATTCAGAGAAAACCAGAGAGGACAACGATGATGCAAAGCAAGGTCTAATATGGAAGTGTGTTTATGTTCAGGAGATCACACAGGTCCATTTCTTTGATATCATTATAGATTGTATTCACAGTTCAATATTGGTAAACAACAATTCTTATACTGATGTGCACATTTATACAATGTAATCACAACACATATATGCTTTCATGTCTTCCACCACCAGGCAAAACCCGGTCCTATATTATCCTGCCCAATGCCTGATGAATATCTTGACTACAGAAATATACTGGAATCAACAGAGAAGGTATGCATTTTGTGTGATGTTACATTCTTTATTATCAATGCTGTATTTGCATCTGCACAAGAAAGTAGGTAACTAGCATTGTTGCACCTAGTCTGCTGAGTTTTGAGTCCTTACCTAACTTTCAATGACCCTCGTCTCTTTTCCTTTTGGAAGTAGGTCATAGTTCAAGCTAATCTACGAAATTTTAGAACCATTCCAATACTATTCTGTATCGAGGAAAAGGCTAACTTGTATATCTTGTGATGGTGTGTATTTGGTTTCCTATTATAAGATACAATGTTGATGTAGTTTTAGGGGTCGACTCTTCATTTATTAGACAGTTGTTATGTCGTGCATAATATATTGAAAAATTAAGAATCATGTCATATGTATAAAATCATATTGCCTGGCCTGCACATAAGTTAAGTTTGTTTAAAACCTCAATATATTTCAATGTTTTTTGCAGTTATTTGCGGAAATCTATCCTAACGAAGAATTCCTGCCTAGAAATTCAGCTCCCCAACATGAAGATGACGACTCTGATTCCGCAGAGTGAAACCATTTGTTATTGTTGAAGGAATTTAACTTAGGTTTCAGGTGTAGAAACTACAACTAACTAAGCACAGAGCAAAGCTATGCAAGCAGAATTCTTTGGTTGTGGAGGGTTTGGATGCATTCATGTCAATAAGCAAAAGGGATTGGTAAACCATATTGTACATGAGTCCCTCAGTAGTAGCTAATTAAGGGAGATAAAAACTTGCTTAATTGGTAACCTGTTCAACATTGATTCATCTCCATGTAAATCATACGACACTGGTCGTGAATGTAATCATTCGATGCTGGTAGGCATCTTGGAATGTGATTTACGCCTAATCTCTATGCAGACAAGATACTGCCGAATGAAGATTGTCAGCCGAGATGGCTCCTCCCGCTCTTCCAGCCCGGCCACCGCAACCTCTTCTTCCCCAACCACGGCAACCACCTCAACCATGCACCGCTCAACAGCCACCAACGCTCACAACTATTTCACCCCCGCCTCCACAGAAGCTTCCACCACAAACATACTGCATCGACGACGACTCCAACGCCCATCGAACCCTACGCTCCTTTCTCGGCGTCGGAGACGCCATGGACCTCCAGTTCCAACATGACGGTTGGTGCAACCTGGGCCTTCTTACAGCTCCAATCCTCGTTGATTCATACGCCTACCCCATGGTAGCCTCCATTCATCTCTCCGAAATTTCCTTTGATGAGATTCTCATCGTCGTCCTCCTCCAAGCATGTCTCGGTGGTTCTGCAAAATACTTAGAGCAGGTCTAACAGACCCCTTAAAAGCCCCAACTCCGTAAAGTACGGGGCGGCTCCTCGCCCCTTACAAGTACAGGGTGGGAGGCTGAATACAGGGCGAACCCCCTAGTCGTGGCGGGCTGAATTTTCAGGAAATCGTCTATGCATCGCGCCGGTCGCGGCCGGGGCGGCGTCGCGTGACGGGGCCGTGGCGGCCGGAGGCCGGTGCATGGCATGGTGCGACGAGCAGCAGCAGGCCGGAGGGCGCGACGAGCAGCAGCAGGCCGTGGCGGGCAGGGCGGCCGGAGGCCTGGCCGTGGCGGGCGAGGGCGGCCGGAGGCTGGCCGTGGCGGGCGGGGGCGGGGTGGCCGGGCCGTGGCGAGCGGGGCGGGCGTGGCGGGCGGGCGGGGCGTCGCACGACGGCCGTGGCGGGCAGGCGGCCGGAGCGGGAGCAGAGGCGGCTGAGCCATGGCGGGCGGCGTAAGCGAGGCGGCCGGAGGCCGGTGCGGAGGCGGGGGCGGCCGGAGGCCAGGCCATCACGCGATTTGGGGCCATGGCGTGCAGTGCCCAGAGGAGGAAGAAGAAGAGAAGGAAGATGAGGAAAGAAAGAAAAAAAAATTAATTTGGCATATTTTTGGAATATGCTCTTTTACAGTTTAGGGATACGGGGTCTGCTAGCTCGGACAAGTTTTTGGCCGATCGAAATCGAATACAGGGCCCTCTACTCGTGTTATACGGGGCAGAAATTTAAGGTGTATGTTAGACATGCTCTTCTTTATCTTTACCTACTAATAAAGGAAGTAAGGTTTCTCCCCAAAATTTTCGTCCGTTTTAAACTTGCTCTCAGAGTTGACAGAAATTTACAGGATGATGCCACCGCGCAATTAAAATCAGTTCCCTACAACCGCTATGTTCGCATAATTAAAAGCTGCTGTCGATCGGTGATGGCCCGAGAATAGGGTCGCTGGAAACTGGCCCATGGGCTTGGACGGCTCGGCCGCTATGTTGCATGCGACCAGCCTCAGCCACGTAAAGTCATTCACTGCTCGGCGTAGGAATTATTTAGTCCCACCTCGCTCACGAATACCGATCTTTACATGTTTATATGCTTGAAAATTTGCTGGCTTATCAGCGAGCTGTGCCAAAATAACAACCTTGAACGGTTGATCAAATGATCAGAACTCTGAAAGGCTGATGGAAAGAGGACATAAAGTTGGAGCACTATCACAGATGAAGCCTCGATCAGGGGAAAACAAAGAGAGCCGGCCGGCGGTAGCTGCTGTTGGGGATCGTCCAGGCTTGCATCAGCTCGCGGGAGATCTAAAGGCTGATGGAAAGAGGAAAAATAATCGCACTATCACAGATGAATTTGGGGCGGATGGTGAAAGATAGTGGAGCCGGCCGGCGGTAGCTGCTGTTGGGGATCGTCCAGCTCGCGGCCAGATCTAATCTTCATCCGCACGATATCAGTTTAGGATACGAGATTATCATTGAATAGCACGGGATAGATAAAGGAAGCGAGAGCCATGCCTCTCCAAATTATGATTGCTGGGGTTACCTAATTAATCACTTATGGGGTTGTGAGCCAATCAAATGCATTAACCACCGCTATATGAGTTGTCCACTATGAATGTTGGAGCGGACTGATTTTAAAATATTGTTTTCTTTTTCTTTAATTTCATAAATAATAAACTTCTTTATCTAACTTTCAAAAAAAAAATACATCGTCGGGTTAGAGAATCATAGAAGGAACTTTTCGGGTTGGGCTAACCGGACAGGCCAGGATTCCTTAGGCCTTGCCCAGCGAAAGAATAGGTCGGGCTGAACCGCACGACAGCGCAAAAAAATAGGTCGGGCTGAACCGCACGACAGCGCAATCAAAAAGAGAGAGAGCAGGATTGCCAAGAATCAGTGGTGGAGCCACATTTGAGTTGTGTAGTCAAATGACTACACAGTTCTCGACAATACAAAGTGTGCAAAAAAATATTAAAAAAATATATAAATACATGTATTTAACTACACAACATTAAGCTAACAACACATGATTGTTGTCTTGGTTCCTCCACTGCCAAAAACATTCACTCACGCGATCCTACAACAAATCACAGCCATGTAGGATAGGGGAATCACAGTTGTCCTCGCGCACACATGCAAACAATAGGGCGTCGTGAATTGATATGCGAGAGACAATATTGTATTAGCGAGTGTGCATGTGTACGTCTAGGGCGGCGTCCACGACCGCGAAAAAGATTCACATATGGCTGCACCAATGTTTGACATGATCCGTCAAATGAGTCAGGCTTTTTTGCCGCGCTCCGATCTCCAGAACATACCGGGATAGCCTGACATGACGAAAATGAATCTTGCCATATCGGGTTAGCCCAGTCCGAAAGGTCCCTTTCAGGATTCTCTAGCATGACGCCACAATATTTTAGAAAAAAATCAAAACATGTAATATTTATAAATTAAAAAAATAAACTTATATTCCTTTTAAAAAAGTCAGACTACGCGCAAGAGAGGGGAGCGGTGGGACGCTCACAACAACAACGCTTGATATGGGGAATTCCGTCAAATCTAGGAACCAGAGGAGACAATATCAATGGATGGACCTCATCACTTCAATCGCTTTACACAAACATCACTCGATTCAAGGCATTTGTAAAAAGGCAAACAATGATCTTTTTTAATCGCACGTATCAACTAGCAGGTTCAGCCGTAGCAACGCACGGACTTTGTACTAGTAGAGTACAAAAAATCTCTTCCTACTGCTTCCTCTTCTACGTACCCTCCGTGCCATCCATGAACCACCAAAAACCCATCAAAGCAAAACAATTCACGTTAGTCTTCGACCACATCCAAAACACCCCAGCTCATGATGCATATGCGCTACCCCCTGCTCAGTCACTCCAAACACCACCAGCAAAAGATCAACCGCCGTCTACAACATGCACCAAGCTTCAAACGCAAAACCACAGTCCACACCTCCAACAATGGGGCCATGCCGCCGTCAGCTCCCGCTCCAACATCTGTACCTGCTAACGCCATCAACATGGAGCTGCAGCCACGGCTGCCTACTGCTGGTTAGTCTAATTTCCTACGATCATGCTTTTAGATCCTTCATTTCCAAGATTTTCCGCTCTAAGATCGTAAACCTAGATTTCCAAAAAAAAAACAACCACCATATGGCCAACACCAAAGTTGCAGAGTTTTGGATTAACTTTTCTTCAATTTCAGTCAAACCTAGCGCTTTCACTGTTAAAAATGTCTTAGATACACGATGCTTTCTCTGTCTCATCAGCTAGGTGCAATTTTTAAATCGCATGCTTCCTCCTAGATAATTGTCTCTGAAAACCTTGTTTAGATCACCAATCATCCTCCCTGGGATCACGTTAATCCTAGCACCCTCACTTCAACGCGCCAAACAAATCTGTTCAAAAAATCGTCATCAATTCGGCCTACCACCTTTGCTGCACGCCCAGCCTTCACCGCCCTTGGGCCGTCATTATTGGGCTGACCAAACAGACCTTGCAGCCGCCTGCCCAATGCTGCGGCCGCTGATGCGACAGAAGATACCGTAGCCTTTAGCCTAGCCCCTCAGCTAATCGCTGACCAAAGTCGGCAGCCGACGCCTGATGCTCTGCAGCCCTCGCAATTGGCAACATCAATCACCTCACCACTTGCCTCTTCGGGTCAAAACATGGCCGTCACATCCATTGCCCTATCCCCTACCACCACATCCACTATTTCTCACCCGACGTCTACGGACACGGTCCACGCGGAGACCGTCTTTTCTTCCAACCCTAGCGCACGGACCATTGTGAACCAAGCCCACCCAGCAGACAACCCTCAAAACCAAGCCGCCTGCGCGCCACTCGATGGCATGACGGCATGCAACGCAGCACCCCTGCTATCGCCGGCCACGGCGAGCCAGCCTACGAACCCTAGCCCTTATCCTGACTACGCTCCTCGATTGCCTACGCCATACAGAGATGCCCTCCTCAGAACGCTTCATGCGCAAGATTCGTCTGCGTCGCCCACCACCGCTTCGCTGCCGGCAAGAGCCGCTATAAACCCTACTGATGGCTTGTGCTTGATGGAAGCAGTTGGGGAACCCCAAGAGGAAGGTGTGATGAGCACAGCGGCAAGTTTTCTCTCAGTAAGAAACCAAGGTTTAATCGACCAGTAGGAGAAAGGCGTGACTTCTAAAGGTGTTGCTAGCTGACTAGTGGCAGGACGCACTACCGGCGTCAACAACAACGTGGAAACCTGCACACAACACAACCAAAATACTTTGCTCCAACTTACAGTGAGGTTGTCAATCTCACTGGTTTGCTAAACACAAAGGATTAGACGTATCGAGTGAAATATCGAGCGGAAAGAGATGTTTTCAATAATTAAAGAGAACAGAGCTTACAGTAAGTAAACAGAGCAGGATTGCAGTGGTTGAATTTATCAGTGTAAAGGAAAGGAACGGGGTCCACAGTTCACTAGAGGTGTCTCTCCATAAAGATAAATAACATGTTGGGTGAACAAATTATAGCTGGGCAATTGAGAGAATATCGAACAACACATCTACAATCTTAGAAGTTATTGTCACTCTCCCAGAAAACTAGAGGCATTAACCTACTATCGAGCATAAATACCTCCTCTTGGAGTCACAAGCATCTACTTGGCCAGAGTATCTACTAGCAACGGAGAGCATGCAAGATCACAAATAACATATATGGCATGAATATATAATCGATCTCAACATAGTACACAGTATTCATCGGATCCCAGCAAACACAACATGTAGCATTACATAAGGATGATCTTGATCATGTAGGGCAGCTCACAAGATCTAGACATGAGGCACAAATTGGAGAAGACAACCATCTAGCTACTGAGTATGGATGAACTACTCGTGCATCACTTCGGAGGCGGGCATGGCGATGTAGATTCCTCCGGCGATGATTTCCCCCTCTGGCAGGGTGTCGGGAAGAGCTTCAGAACCCTCCCGAGATGTGTTCTGCAATGGCGGCCGCGACCAAACTTTTCGTGGATGGAGGCTTAGGTATTCAGGGTTTTCTCGAGATCGTGAATAAATAGGCAGAGGGGTGGAGGTCAGGGTGGCCCACACCACTCCTAGGCGCGGGCCAGGGTCAGGCCGCGCCTAGGGCTGGCGTGGTCGTCCTGCTGCCCCCCTTCGACTCCCCTCTGGACTATGTCTTCGTTACGGAAAATATTTACTTTGGCTTTTGTTTTGTCCAATTCCGAGAATATTTCCTGTATAACTTTTCTGAAATACAAAACAGCAGAAAATAGGGAACTAGCACTATGGCATCTTGTTAATAGGTTAGTGCCAGAAAATATATAAAAGTGCAACGAAGTATGAGCAAAACATATATAAATTGGTGTAAAATAAGCATGGAACATCAAAAATTATTGATATGTTTCAGACGTATCAGCTACCTCCATCTCCCCCTCTCTAAAGACTCCCTCAAGCTCCGTTGCTACCGCTGCCTATCCAAGGAACACAAAGTCCAAGCCTGTAGAGACCCTGTCTGTTGTGCTCGCTGTGGTGCCTCCGGCCACCGCAGCGCTATCTGCAGCCCCAAAAACACTCCGCTTGCTTTCGCTCTACCTCCGTTCACCACCTCGCCACAGTCAGACAACTTCCAAGCTCCAATGGCTTCCCCATCAGCTCCTACCCCCTTTGCTGACGACGGCTAAGTCATTGTTGCTGCTCCAAACGGCGAACTCTGGGTCGATGTTCGCCGTTTCAACCTCCATCGAGAAGCCCCTACACCATCCACAACCATCCCGGCTAACACGCGAACCCGATCAACTTCTACTCTGAAGGAGAAGATGACGACGATGACTCGGCGCCTCCCTCTCAGCGGGGATCCGCCACCAACAACGATCCCTTGCCCGACGCCGCTGTCGACGTGGCTAGGGGCATCCTGCGTGGGACACCCGTGGAAAGGCATGCTTCGTCACGCCACGCTGCAAGGCTTGGTGGGCCTGTCCCGGAGATCTTCGTCCCACATCACTTCATCCATGATGTCAGCAACCTCGTCTACGCGCTCGTCGATGGACCCGTTCGACAGGAGATGCCGCACATCCGCGCCGCGCTAGAGCTCAACCCTAGATGCCCTCCTTTCGTCCTTGCTCCATCAGTTTTTGGGTCCGCGCTGCTCATCTTCCCCTCCAACGCTGACCGCGACAGAGCCATGGCGTTGGGGCCCTTCCCCTTCGAAGGCACCACCGTCACCATGGATGAAGTGATGTGGGATGAAGATCGCCACCACCAACTACGACGTCATCGTCGAGCTGCGCGCCAGGAAATATCCGCTCCGTCTCTGGCACCCGTCCGGAGCCAACTTCATCTTCGGCTCCATCGGCAAGCTCTGCTGCGTCGACCAATGCAGCGTCACGGGACATGACTTCACCATCATTTGCACTTTCGTGCTCCTCGAGCGTGGCAAGCGGGTGCCTCCCTCAGCCGTCCTCCGCATGCCCGACAGTGACGTAGTCGTTGTCTACTTCGACGTCGACAACTCCTGGCAGCTCAACGTGGCTACGGATGCCCCGCCGCCCTCGCCATGGCCTCAGACCGCTCCTACAATGGTCTCCACGGGCACCCAGACTGAAGCCCCGGACTCGCCGCACGCGACGCTCCCAGCGACGCTCCGGCACAACCACCATTCGCTCCACAGCTGCCTGATATTGTGCCACAGGAAAGCTTGAGCCAGCAGCCAAACGGCCTCGAAGCTATTCACCTAGCGATCGATGCCGGCGACGCTGCTCAGCAAGCCGCTGACGAGCTCATCGCCCACGCGGAGGAGCTCATCTCCTCCATGCAAGCCCTCCGCCAAGACCCCTCCTTCACTTTCGCTGCTCAGTCCTCTGATCAAGGTGCTTCTCTCACCCCTACTCCTGTCAATACACCATCGATCTCCCGAACTGAATCTCAAAATCTAAGCCTATCTGAAACTGAACGCGCAGACAATTTCGTGCACACGCCCGACCCGTTCCGTGCCAGGGAAGAGCAACGCCGTCGCACGCGCGCTCGCCGCGCCACTGAAGTTGCGGCTAAGGTGCGGAGGAGCCAGCGCCTGGCGGCCAAGCAGGAGGCCAAGTTCGTCAGCATGCTCG
This sequence comes from Lolium perenne, assembly GCF_019359855.2. Lineage (NCBI taxonomy): Eukaryota > Viridiplantae > Streptophyta > Magnoliopsida > Poales > Poaceae > Lolium > Lolium perenne. The sequence goes on from NC_067244.2 coordinate 51,845,047, forward strand.
AGGTGGACGTCAAGAAGAAGGCCGCCACACGTTTGATCTGTCTGCGGCTCTCGTCAACACCGGCCTCATCGACACACCAGACCTCCCCGCTTCTGACATCCACGCCATGCGTGCTGTCGCGCGCGAGTGCGGAGCCACGGACGACGAGCTTCTAGCTTTCGACGACCAGCCGGTGCCTGCACAGGCGCCATGAATCTCCTTCACTACCTGACGGTGCCATCCGCTGTCAGTTCGCTGACACCACCGCACCGCTTGCTAATCAACTGTCCGTTAGTTGTTCAGTACCTTGGTTTACACCTATGTGCTCGTATCATTCCTCTAAGTGGTGTAAACGTAGTTTCTTATGAGTAATCTTAGTTACAGTATCTTTTCTGCACCTGGAACATTCGTGGTCTTGGGCAACAATCTGTTGCCACGCAAAACTGCAGTGCAACAACACGATAACTGTCGTATTTTCGTGACGACGAACGGATGATTTTCGGGCAAATCAACAAAGATTCCTCAATTTCGGAGAGGACGACGACCGCTTTTCAGCGCAAAGCGGCAAAGATTTTGCTAAACCCTAGATGAACTAGAGTCTAGCAGAGAAGAACAACAGAAAAACGTACGTAAAAAGTAGATACATATTTATTTGATAGATCGATTGGTTGTCCCTTTGCTCAATCGGCCTTGGCCTATTTATAGGACGCAGGACTTCGCGTGCGGGTACAAAACTCAGAAACCGAATAGAATTTGTCCTTCCTAAAGTCGGTTACTACCTAGGAATCAATACCTGCCTATTTATCTGCTAGCCAATGTAACAACTCCCAACAAAGTCCCGTACAGATATTTCCTTGGGCATTCAAACCGGCATGACCTTTGTTACCATTGTTGCAGCTCGATCGAAATATCCCTGGCTGCAGCTAGGACTTGTCCTGGGCACCTGCGTTTTAGCTTCGCCTATCTGTGAATCCATTCACGATTTGTTCATCCTGGGTAGCCACTAGTACTCCATATATATATTCTGTGTAATGGCCTTCTCCATCTGGTGCGTTGATGCGATATTTGTAATACTGTGATCAAGCCCGCATCTTAAACTAAACATCAAAATCCAAATATGTATGTTAACCAATAATCTGTCCTCAATCAGTTAAATTAATTTGGCCGATCATAAGAACCAGCTAGCCAAATTACGCCATGAACACATGCCCCCCTGTTTTTGGTACAATTGAGTTGACCAAAAACACTTCTGCAATACCTTAGGACGATGCCAATAACTTCACTGGCCATAAATTTGCTTAGGGCGATATCCAAAGAACACATCGGCCAATTTTCATATGACGATACTCAAAATAATATATCGGCCACACTCTGTTAGAGTGATATTTCAAGTAACATAACGGCCATGATATCTTCAAGCCTCTTGCCACATGCTAGGATAATACTTTTTCAAGTATCTTCCATTGAGAGCTTTTGGCAATTTCTCCCCTGTAAAGATTGTACAAAATATGAATTTCCAGGAACAATCTCTACAATTCTATATGGACCTTCCCAACTCGGCGACCATTTGCCGAATTTTCTATCTTTAGTTCCAATTGGTAAAATCGTTTTCCATACTAAGTCTCCTATTTGAAACGATTTTTCTTTCACCTTTTTATTATAATCCTTAGCTACTCTTAATTTTTCTTTTTCAATCTCTCGTAAGGCTCGTAGTCTTTCTTCAGAAACATCATCTATTCTATCCATCATCAAATTATTATAGTCTACAGCCGACAAATCATTTTGTCTGGCTACTCTAAGAGCTTGTAAGTTAACCTCCACAGGCAAAACTGCCTCCTGGCCATATACTAGCTCATACGGTGTCACTTGAGTTGCTCCATGCTTAGATATCCGATGAGCCCATAAAGCTTCCGAAAGCACCTCATGCCATTTTTTCGGATGTTCCTCAATCTTTTTCTTTATAAGTTTGATCAAAGTTTTATTGCTAGATTCGGCCTGTCCATTAGTTTGGGCATAATAAGGCGACGAATTCAACATCTTAATTCCAAATGATTCGGCAAACTCACGGAATTGATGAGACATAAAAGAAGAACCTTGATCAGTAGTTAAAGTTTGGGGAATACCGAATCTATGAATAATATGCTCTAAGACAAAACTTAGAACCTCTCTATGAGTCATATTTCTTAAGGGAACCGCTTCTGTCCATTTAGTAAAATAGTTTGTAGCTACTAGGACGAAGCAATGCCTTTTAGAAGAAGCAGGATGTATTTTACCAATAAAATCTAAACCCCATCCTCTAAATGGCCATGGATTAATTATAGGATTCAGCATAGCCGCGGGCGCTAACTGTATGTTTCCAAATTTTTGCCATGCTTCGCACCCCTTATAATACCGGAAACAGTCTTCTAACAAAGTCGGCCAATAAAAACCCGCTCTTTTTAATAACCATCGCATCTTATAAGCCGCCTGATGTGTACCGCATATTCCTTCATGCACTTCACCCATAGCTATCTTAGACTCTTCAGAATTCAAACATTTTAAGAATAGCCCATCTATTGTTCGGCGATACAATTCATCATTTAATAGAGTATATTTCAAAGCTTGTCGCCGAATTTTCCTATCTCTTGTTTGACTTGGATTCTTTAAATAATTAACTAGCGGAACTCTCCAATCCCCAGGTTCTAAATTCTTTTCTAATTCGGTCATGTATAGCCCCTGCACCGAATTCTCATTGGTCTGCATTATTCCCTCCTGTACCGAACTAGAAGCACTTGCACCATCTACTGATTCAATAGCTAATAGATCGGTCTTATTTACAGCAGCATCTAACATTGGTGTCTCTAGTACGAGAAATTTCCCTCTGGTAATAAGATAACCAGATGCTTGCTGTGCTAAATAATTGGCTCTAGAATTTTCTCGTCTAGATATATAATTGATAGAGAACGTATCTAGAGTCTTTGACAACATCCAAACATCGGTCTAATTAGCTATTTAGTAATCCATTAAAGCACTAAAATTCACTTTTTTACTTCTTGCACTACCAGAAGCGAATTCCCAAAAGCATTTATATCGTTAAAACGATATCAATTAAATATTCCAAAGGCACCGATGTTTCATAAACTACATTGTTAGGTGAAATAAAAACATTACCGACGCCTTGTCCATCTCTACAAACCGATCCATTAAAACAAAGTTTTCTTCGGCAAACACTAACACAATTAATATGTGACTCATCCTTAATCCTATGATCTACAATAAAATCGGCGACACCTTGACTTAACAAAGAACGCAACGATTCATGTGTTAAATATTATTCTATTAGTGCATAAGCCCACTTTATAATCCTAACACTTGGAATCGGTTGTTGTAATATAAATAATTAAACACGTCGGCTAGTAAGTTTTCACTCATAAACTACTCATAAACTAGAAAGTAGATAATGCCGAAAATTGGTACATATATAATATAAAGACTCGTGTAACTTTTCAATAAATACATACCAGTTTTCGGCTTCGAGTCAGCGATGGCTTAGATTTGCAATGATGTACTCCTTCCAAACATCACCTTTGTAGGCATCACTGGTCTATCTTGATTGAACCACTCATCAGGCCACTTCTCACCTAACCATTCTCTCATCTCCAATACTCGCAATCGTTGTACCCGTCGTTTCTGAGTATGTGTGAGTCCCGTCGGGCACCACTGAAGACTTGGTTCAGCTCCTGGCGCAACTGACATTATTTTGTTGCCCCCCAAGTTTCTCGGCCTGTACTGACTTACTGATGCCTGCGAGGCAAACATTTTTTCCTTGGCCGAAAACAACCTGTGCATATCAAATAATGTCCTGTTAATGCCTCTATTGCTTGAGTCACCACGTTCAGTAAATGTGCTAGTACTACACATGAAACCCATTGGAAGCACGTTCTGTGATGTTCCTGTACTGCAGCTTTCCATGATTAAATCGGCATGTAAACTAGCCGATTCAAACTTCTGACTAGTACGTGAAGATACAACCAATGGCTTATCAGACCGTGTTTGCATGTTAGGTCCAGCATTAATCACTTTCTCAGATCGGTTAGATATTGTTTGCTGCAGCTGCACACCATTAGCATCCTCTTCTTTCTGTACCGATCCTATTCCACCATTGCTGCCTTTTTCTTTAGCATTCACAATACCTTCACCTGTCTGACCTTGCCCAGCTATTGAATTTTGTACTGGCTTAAGTTTAGCTCGCTTCACCCATGCACTCTCGCGGTCACTCGTATAATTCTTGCTATATGGTTTCCCGCGTCTCAGATGCTGATTGGACCGATCCCTTTTCTGGTCCGAGTATGGTCTGAATATAGGCCTCGATGAAACCCAATCCGGTTGAAAATAAACTGCTGACCCTGTAGGATATGTTGCCCATGGATAGAAGCCCCACGGAGGATATTGAGGATATATAGGAGGTGGGCAACCCCAAGATGTTGGCGTCACCGGAAAATAAAGTTGTTTGTTGTACGACTTTCCTGGCCACCGTTCATGCCCCCCGGGTCGAGTACGAGACCTAGGACGGTTATTACCTCTCAGCCGATTAAACACATTGTTGGAAAACACATTGTTGGCCTTGAGCAAAGTGTACTTATTCAACAAATTCTTAACCATTGGCTTTGGTCTTGGAGCTGATTGTACCTTTCTTTTATTATCTTTTTGCACCTCTACTTCTGACTTTTTCGGTTTGATCATCCTCGGTGCAGCATTATCGTCAATGACAACATTTATCCCTCTTGCGGACTCGGTCTGATCCGACCGAATAAGCATCTTCTTATTCTCAAAATCAATAACATTTATAGGAAACGGATCAGTATCGAGCTTCATCTTAGAACTTTCTGTAAATGTCAATCGTCCGTCATCAATGGCCGATTGCACCTGTCAACGAAACACATTACAATCATTAGTAGCATGTGAAAAAGAATTATGCCATTTACAATAAGCCTTTCTACCCAATTTTTCCGCAGATGGCATTACATGACCTTCTCTCGGTCTAATTAAACTTCCTTGCAGCAACATATCAAATATTTTATCACACTTGCTAACATCAAAAATATACTTAATTTCCTCTCTTCTAGCAGGTGTGGGTTTCAAAGCAGGACATGCAAAAGGTTTGGACTTAGATGATTGAACCCATTCGGCTACACAAATATCAACTTCATCTTCACTAGCCGAATCATCATCATAATCTAAAGTATTAATCATGTGATTTTGCTTCTCCTTATTTCTATTATCATCTTTAAATCGGCTAAATTGTTTAACTTCTTTAGCTCGATTCTCATGTGCCAAAGCCTTTTGCAAAACTTGATTAACATCTGAAAATTGTTGCCCTTCTAATGTTTCCTTAATATGAGCAAGAAGACCCGAAAAGGCAATATCAGCCAAATCCTTTTCGGCTATGTTTAAGCTGAAACAACGGTTTTTTACAACTTGAAACCTTCTAATATAATCATGAACGTGCTCATTATGCTTCTGCATAACCATGGTTAAATCTGAAAGTCGGAGTTCAGTTTCACCGCTATAAAAATAATCATGAAATTTTTTCTCCAATTGTGCCCATGTTAAAATAGAATTAGGAGCAAGCGATGTAAACCAAGTAAATGCAGCACCAGACAAAGACAAAGAGAATAGTTTTACTCTATAAACATCTGATGTGCATACCTCACCACATTGTGCTAGAAAACTTCCTACATGCTCAAAAGTGGATGTACCATTTTCCCCCGTAAACTTAACAAAATTAGGAATTCTAAAACCACGTGGATATGGTGTCAAGTCAAAATATTCAGGGTATGGTTTTTGATATGCACGTGCTCTACCCTCAAGTTGCAAACCATATTCTCTAAGTATACTAGCAATTTGATCCCTAAAATTATCAGTGGGTTGTGGAGAACTAATTTGTGTAACGGGTGGAACACAAGTGCGTTGTGGCATCTCCGACGAAGTAATTTGAACATGCATGGTTTGTTGCGGAGAAACATTAAAATAGGCATCTGGCACCGGCCCGTAAGGAACCCCGGTACCAATGGGTGGCAGCGGTGATGTATTATATGCCACCGTTTGACAACTAAGTTGCTGGAAATTGGGATTAAACCCGACACTTCGGTTATTTATGTAATTCTGTGTAACCAAAGTTGAAACAATAGGAGTAGCAACACTAGGTAGAAAATTATTGGCTGATTTGCTAGCATAATTTTGACCACCTTGATTATTATTTACGGCGATGTGAGGCTGCGTAACATTAGCCGATGTACCAGATGTATATGTATTATTTTGCAGATTAAGGAATCGGTTATTCTCTAGAGGCATCAGATTTTTCTGAGAACGTTCACCTTCTATTTGCAGCACTAAAGAGCGATCTTGATGAGGTAGGCTAGTTTCAGAATTTATATTATCTAATTTTGCAAGCATACTAGCCATTGATTGAGTAATTGTGTGCGCCGCATGTGCAATATCAGAACTGAACTTGCTAGCTACTGACATATTAGTTTGATGAGAAATTTCGGTCGAGTTACTTACCTTAGTGTCCAACGTAGGAGAAGGGATTGGCGCCATTACCTTCATGACGATGCCGTCTCTTGTCTTGAAGTATCGCTTCAACTTCTCAGCCTTCAATTCTTCAAGCTCCCGCTCAAGCTCAAGCCGGTCATCTTCACACAAATCGTCGAGGGTAAAGTCAATGATGTTGTCTAGGTCGATGCAGCTTGTGCCCATGGGATCAGAGTTCATCGTGTGCTTCTTCGTCCCCAGCGGAGTCGCCAATTGTGTTGCCACGCAAAACTGCAGTGCAACAACACGATAACCGTCGTACTTTCGTGACGACAAACGGATGATTTTCGGGCAAATCAACAAAGATTTCTCAATTTCGGAGAGGACGACGACCGCTTTTCAGCGCAAAGCGGCAAAGATTTTGCTAAACCCTAGATGAACTAGAGTCTAGCAGAGAAGAACAACAGAAAAACGTAAGTAAAAAGTAGATACGTATTTATTTGATAGATCGATTGGTTGTCCCTTTGCTCAATCGGCCTTGGACTATTTATAGGACGCAGGACTTCGCGTGCGGGTACAAAACTCAGAAACCGAATAGAATTTGTCCTTCCTAAAGTCGGTTACTACCTAGGAATCAATACCTGCCTATTTATCTGCTAGCCAATGTAACAACTCCCAACAAAGTCCCGTACAGATATTTCCTTGGGCCTTCAAACCGGAATGACCTTTGTTACCATTGTTGCAGCTCGATCGAAATATCCCTGGCTGCAGCTAGGACTTGTCCTGGGCACCTGCGTTTTAGCTTCGCCTATCTGTGAATCCATTCACGATTTGTTCATCCTGGGTAGCCACTAGTACTCCATATATATATTCTTCCTGTGTAATGGCCTTCTCCATCTGGTGCGCTGATGCGATATTTGTAATACTGTGATCAAGCCCGCATCTTAAACTAAACATCAAAATCCAAATATGTATGTTAACCAATAATCTGTCCTCAATCAGTTAAATTAATTTGGCCGATTGATGTCTACGTTCCCCCTCCTTTCCTGTAGACAGTGTTGGGCCTCCAAGAGCAGAGGTTTGTAGAACAGCAGCAAGTTTCCCTTAAGTGGATACCCAAGGTTTATCGAACTCAGGGAGGAAGAGGTCAAAGATATCCCTCTCATGCAACCCTGCAACCACAAAGCAAGAAGTCTCTTGTGTCCCCAACACACCTAATAGGTGCACTAGTTCGGCGAAGAGATAGTGAAATACAGGTGGTATGAATATATATGAGCAGTAGCAACGGTGCCAGAAAAGTGCTTGGCGCGTAGTTGATGGTGGTGGTATTGCAGCAGTAGTAACACAGTAAAACAGTAAACAAGCAGTAGTAACTCAGCAGTATTTAGGAACAAGGCCTAGGGATTACACTTTCACTAGTGGACACTCTCAACATTGATCACATAACAGAATAGATAAATGCATACTCTACACTTTTGTTGGATGATGAACACATTGCGTAGGATTACACGAACCCTCAATGCCGGAGTTAACAAGCTCCACAATAATGCTCATGTTTAAGTAACCTTAAGTGTAAGATAGATCAACAGACTAAACCGAGTACTAGCATAGCATGCACACTGTCACCTTCATGCATATGTAGGAGGAATAGATCACATCAATAATATCATAGCAATAGTTAACTCCATAATCTACAAGAGATCATGATCATAGCACAAACCAAGTACTAACACGGTGCACACACTGTCACCATTACACACGTGCAGGAGGAATAGAACTACTTTAATAACACATCACTAGAGTAGCACATAGATAGTAGTGATACAAAACTCAGATGAATCTCAATCATGTAAAGCAGCTCATGAGATCATTGTATTGAAGTACATAGAGAGAGATTAACCACATAGCTACCGGTACAGCCCCGAGCCTCGATGGAGAACTACTCCCTCCTCATGGGAGCAGCAGCGGTGATGAAGATGGCGGTGGAGATGGCAGCGGTGTCGATGGAGAAGCCTTCCGGGGGCACTTCCCCGCTCCGGCAGCGTGCCGGAACAGAGATCCTGTCCCCCAGATCTTGGCTTCGCGATGGCGGCGGCTCTGGAAGGTTTTCGTGGGTTTCGTCAATCGTTGTAGGGTTTTCTGATCCAGGGGCTTTTTATAGGCGGAGAGGCGGCGCAGGAAGGTCGAAGGGGGGCCCACACCCTAGGGGGGCGCGCCCCCCCCCCTAGGCCGCGCCGGGGTGTGGTGTGGTGGCCCTGCCACCCTTCTCTGGCGGTTCTCGTGTGTTCTGGATGCTTCCGGGTAAAATAGGAACCTGGGCGTTGATTTCGTCCGATTCCGAGAATATTTCGTTACTAGGATTTCTGAAACCAAAAACAGCAGAAAACGAGGCGGCACTTCGGCATCTTGTTAATAGGTTAGTTCCAGAAAATGCACGAATATGACATAAAGTGTGCATAAAACATGTAGATAACATCAATAATGTGGCATGGAACATAAGAAATTATCGATACGTCGGAGACGTATCAGCATCCCCAAGCTTAGTTCTGCTCGTCCCGAGCAGGTAAAACGATAACACAGATAATTTCTGGAGTGACATGCCATCATAATCTTGATCATGCTATTTGTAAAGCATATGTAGTGAATGCAGCGATCAAAACAATGTGTATGACATGAGTAAACAAGTGAATCATATAGCAAAGACTTTTCATGAATAGCACTTCAAGACAAGCATCAATAAGTCTTGCATAAGAGTTAACTCATAAAGCAATAATTCAAAGTAAAGGCATTGAAGCAACACAAAAGAAGATTAAGTTTCAGCGGTTGCTTTCAACTTGTAACATGTATATCTCATGGATATTGTCAACATAGAGTAATATAATAAGTGCAATAAGCAAGTATGTAGGAATCAATGCACAATTCACACAAGTGTTTGCTTCTTGAGGTGGAGAGAAATAGGTGAACTGACTCAACATTGAAAGTAAAAGAATGGTCCTCATAGAGGAAAAGCATCGATTGCTATATTTGTGCTAGAGCTTTGATTTTGAAAACATGAAACAATTTTGTCAACGGTAGTAATAAAGCATATGCATCATGTAAATTATATCTTATAAGTTGCAAGCATCATGCATAGTGTACCAATAGTGCCCGCACCTTGTCCTAATTAGCTTGGACTACCTGGATTATCACCGCAATACATATGCTTTAACCAAGTATCACAAAGGGGTACCTCTATGCCACTTTGTACAAAGGTCTAAGGAGAAAGCTCGCATTTGGATTTCTCGCTTTTGATTATTCTCAACTTAGACATCCATACCGGGACAACATAGACAACAGATAATGGACTCCTCTTTTAATGCTTTAAGCATTCAACAACAATTAATTCTTTTCTCATTAGAGATTTGAGGATGTTTGTCCAAAACTGAAACTTCCACCATGGAACATGGCTTTAGTTAGCGGCCCAATGTTCTTCTCTCACAATATGCATGCTCAAACCATTCAACTCAGTGTAGATCGCCCTTACTTTAGACAAGACGAACATGCATAGCAACTCACATGAAATTCAACAATGAGTTGATGGCGTTCCCCAGTAAACATGGTTATCGCACAACAAGCAACTTAATAAGAGATAAAGTGCATAATTACATATTCAATACCACAATAGTTTTTAAGCTATTTGTCCCATGAGCTATATATTGCAAAGGTGAATGATGGAATTTTAAAGGTAGCACTCAAGCAATTTACTTTGGAATGGCTGGAAAATACCATGTAGTAGGTAGGTATGGTGGACACAAATGGCATAGTGGTTGGCTCAAGTATTTTGGATGCATGAGAAGTATTCCCTCTCGATACAATGGTTTAGGCTAGCAAGGCTTATTTGAAACAAACACAAGGATGAACCGGTGCAGCAAAACTCACATAAAAGACATATTGAAAACATTATAAGACTCTACACCGTCTTCCTTGTTGTTCAAACTCAATACTAGAAATTATCTAGACCTTAGAGAAACCAAATATGCAAACCAAATTTTAGCATGCTCTATGTATTTCTTCATTAATGGGTGCAAAGCATATGATGCAAGAGCTTAAACATGAGCACAACAATTGCCAAGTATCACATTACCCAAGACATTATAGCAATTACTACATGTATCATTTTCCAATTCCAACCATATAACAATTTAACGAAGAGGAAACTTCGCCATGAATATTATGAGCTAAGAACACATGTGTTCATACGAACCAGCGGAGCGTGTCTCTCTCCCACACAATCATGATGTAATCCAATTTATTCAAACACAAACAAAAACAAAAACAAACAGACGCTCCAAGCAAAGCACATAAGATGTGATGGAATAAAAATATAGTTTCAGGGGAGGAACCTGATAATTTGTCGATGAAGAAGGGGATGCCTTGGGCATCCCCAAGCTTAGACGCTTGAGTCTTCTTGATATATGCAGGGGTGAACCACCGGGTGCATCCCCAAGCTTAGAGCTTTCACTCTCCTTGATCATGTTATATCATCCTCCTCTCTTGACCCTTGAAAACTTCCTCCACACCAAACTCGAAACAACTCATTAGAGGGTTAGTGCATAATATAAATTGACATATTCAGAGGTGACACAATCATTCTTAACACTTCTGGACATTGCATAATGCTACTGGACATTAATGGATCAAAGAAATTCATCCAACATAGCGAAAGAGGCAATGCGAAATAAAAGGCAGAATCTGTCAAAACAGAACAGTTCGTATTGACGAATTTTAAAATGGCACCAGACTTGCTCAAATGAAAATGCTCAAATTGAATGAAAGTTGCGTACATATCGGAGGATCATGCACGTAAATTGGCTTAATTTTCTGAGCTACCTACAGGGAGGTGGACCCAGATTCGTGACAGCAAAGAAATCTGGAACTGTGCAGTAATCCAAATCTAGTACTTACTTTTCTATCAACGGCTTAACTTGGCACAACAAAACACAAAACTAAGATAAGGAGAGGTTGCTACAGTAGTAAACAACTTCCAAGACACAAAATAAAAACAAAGTACTGTAGCAAAATAACACATGGGTTATCTCCCAAGAAGTTCTTTTCTTTATAGCCATTAAGATGGGCTCTGCAGTTTTAATGATGCACTCGCAAGAAATAGTATTTGAAGCAAAAGAGAGCATCAAGAGGCAAATACAAAACACATTTAAGTCTAACATGCTTCCTATGCATAGGAATCTTGTAAATAAACAAGTTCATGAAGAGCAAAGTAGCAATCATAGGAAGATAAAACAAGTGTAGCTTCAAAAATTTCAGCACATAGAGAGGCATTTTAGTAACATGAAAATTTCTACAACCATATTTTCCTCTCTCATAATAACTTTCAGTAGCATCATGAGCAAACTCAACAATATAACTATCACATAAAGCATTCTTATCATGAGTCTCATGCATAAAATTATTACTCTCCACATAAGCATAATCAATTTTATTAGTTGTAGTGGGAGCAAATTCAACAAAGTAGCTATCATCATTATTCTCATCAAGTGTAGGAGGCATAGTATAATCACAACAAAATTTACTCTCCATAGTAGGTGGCATCAAAAGACCACTATCATTATCATCATAAATAGGAGGCAAAGTATCATCAAAGAAAATTTTCTCCTCAATGCTTGGGGGACTAAAAATATCATGAAAACCAGCTTCCCCAAGCTTAGAACTTTCTATATCATTATCAACAATGGTGTTCAAAGCGTTCATACTAATATTACTACCAGCATGCAAATAAGATTCCATAGGTTTTTTAATTTTCGCATCAAACAATCCATGTTTTAAATCAGGAAATAGAACAAGAAGCTCATTGTTGTCCATTATGCCAAACTAGTGTAAACAAGAAACAAAAAGATGCAATTGCAGGATCTAAAGGAAATAGCTTCGAGCACAAACACAATGGCGCCAGAAAAGTACTTTACCTGGAACCGGAGTATGAGTGCCTTTTACCTTTCCTCCCCGGCAACGGCGCCAGAAAAGTGCTTGATGTCTACGTTCCCCCTCCTTTCCTGTAGACAGTGTTGGGCCTCCAAGAGCAGAGGTTTGTAGAACAGCAGCAAGTTTCCCTTAAGTGGATACCCAAGGTTTATCGAACTCAGGGAGGAAGAGGTCAAAGATATCCCTCTCATGCAACCCTGCAACCACAAAGCAAGAAGTCTCTTGTGTCCCCAACACACCTAATAGGTGCACTAGTTCGGCGAAGAGATAGTGAAATACAGGTGGTATGAATATATATGAGCAGTAGCAACGGTGCCAGAAAAGTGCTTGGCGTGTAGTTGATGGTGGTGGTATTGCAGCGATAGTAACACGGTAAAACAAGAAACAAGTAGTAGTAACTCAGCAGTATTTAGGAACAAGGCCTAGGGATTACACTTTCACTAGTGGACACTCTCAACATTGATCACATAACAGAATAGATAAATGCATACTCTACACTTTTGTTGGATGATGAACACATTGCGTAGGATTACACGAACCCTCAATGCCGGAGTTAACAAGCTCCACAATAATGCTCATGTTTAAGTAACCTTAAGTGTAAGATAGATCAACAGACTAAACCGAGTACTAGCATAGCATGCACACTGTCACCTTCATGCATATGTAGGAGGAATAGATCACATCAATAATATCATAGCAATAGTTAACTCCATAATCTACAAGAGATCATGATCATAGCACAAACCAAGTACTAACACGGTGCACACACTGTCACCATTACACACGTGCAGGAGGAATAGAACTACTTTAATAACACATCACTAGAGTAGCACATAGATAGTAGTGATACAAAACTCATATGAATCTCAATCATGTAAAGCAGCTCATGAGATCATTGTATTGAAGTACATAGAGAGAGATTAACCACATAGCTACCGGTACAGCCCCGAGCCTCGATGGAGAACTACTCCCTCCTCATGGGAGCAGCAGCGGTGATGAAGATGGCGGTGGAGATGGCAGCGGTGTCGATGGAGAAGCCTTCCGGGGGCACTTCCCCGCTCCGGCAGCGTGCCGGAACAGAGATCTGTCCCCGGATCTTGGCTTCGCGATGGCGGCGGCTCCGGAAGGTTTTCGTGGGTTTCGTCAATCGTTGTAGGGTTTTACGATCCGGGGGCTTTTTATAGGCGGAGAGGCGGCGCAGAAGGTCGAAGGGGGCCCACACCCTAGGGCGCGCCCCCTAGGCCGCGCCGGGGTGTGGTGTGGTGGCCCTGCCACCCTTCTCTGGCGGTTCTCGTGTGTTCTGGATGCTTCCGGGTAAAATAGGAACCTGGGCGTTGATTTCGTCCGATTCCGAGAATATTTCGTTACTAGGATTTCTGAAACCAAAAACAGCAGAAAACAGGAACTGGCACTTCGGCATCTTGTTAATAGGTTAGTTCCAGAAAATGCACGAATATGACATAAAGTGTGCATAAAACATGTAGATAACATCAATAATGTGGCATGGAACATAAGAAATTATCGATACGTCGGAGACGTATCACCGATCATAAGAACCAGCTAGCCAAATTACGCCATGAACACAATCTAAATGTGACGACGTCCTAACAGAGATCCATAACATAAACCCGTCGGTCCTCCTGCTACAAGAAACAAAAATATCTGAAATCTCAAACCTAAAAGAAAAATCCTTTCTCCCTAGTCACCTAAACAGTTTTGCCTACAAACCGTCCATAGGATCCGCCGGGGGAATTCTTAATGCAGTATCACGACACCACTTCACAATCAAATCATCCTTCGAACATAACTTCACGCTTCTACCCTAATCACATGCACGTCAAACAATCAAGATCTTTTAATCACTAACCTTTATGCAACTACAGAACACTCGCTTAAAAACAATTTTGTCCAAGAACTTCAAACAATTCAGCCACCCCCTCATACCCCATGGATCATCCTCGGAGACTTTAATCTAATGCGCTCCGCAACTGATAAAAACAACGACGCTTTCAGATAAGAAGAGGCAGACTCTTTCAACGACGCCATCGATAACCTAGCTCTAGTCGAACTCCCTTGCACCGACCGTCTTTACACCTGGTCTAGCAATCGAACAGAACCAACGCTTCAACGCATTGACAGAGTGTTCATCAACATCACATGGAATCAAACTTTCCCAAATTCAGCCATTTCCTCGCTCACATGTTTTATCTCCGATCATGTGCCACTGCTCATCACTGTATCCACTCACATCCCGTGTCCCGCCTTCTTTCGTTTTGAATCCTCTTGGGCCCAAAGCCCAGATTGTAGCCCAATAATCACCAATGCCTGGAAGGCTGGAACTCGGCCCGCCAAAATTCAAACGTCGCCTCAACCTTAGTTTGCGTGCTAAAATGAACCAGACAATCAATCAAACGCTGGCGGCGATCTCTTCCAACACAAAAATTCAGAGAGACAAACACCAAGTGCGGAATCTCTTTTCTGGATCTCCTTGAGGAATCTAGGAATTTATCCAACCTTGAACTCAATCTGCGATGATTGTTGATCAAAATTCTCCAATGGCTAATCCGAGAAAGGGTTGCCTTTTGGCGCCAGCGATGCAAATTAAAATATACCATAGAGGGGGATGAAAACACTAAATTCATCCATGCCCTGGCCTCAAACAGATACAGAAAAAATAAGATACACACCCTACACTTAAATGGCACATACTTCAACTCACATGATCACAAAATGGATATCCTTACCTTCTAGGACAAACATTTCTACCGACCTGGAACTTCAGTCTGGCCAATCTTTACCCTCATCCGGTTCTAGGCCTGACATCCTTAATCCAACTGTTTACTGAGAATGAATTTACTGACGCCTTCTTTCAGATGAACACTTATGCCAGTCATGGGCCAGACGGCTTCGGCCCAGGCTTCTACAAAAAATATTGGCAAACTATCAAACACAAAATTTGCAAACTCTTCAACCAATTCTATAGCCAAACAGCTGATGTCTCACCTGTCAACAGAGCCTACCTGGTGCTTCAAGTTGCCACAGCTCCAGAGGCATTCAGGCCAATATATCTCTCTACAAAACTGCCTAATCAAAGCAATAGCCAAAGTACTTACTAATAGACTACAACCACATATTCCTTCCCTCATCCACCCTGACCAAACTGGCTTTGTCAAGGGAAGATCAATCGCAAAAAACTTCAACTATGTCGCTGAACTTTTGAACTACTTCCATAAAAGGAAATTACCAACAATGCTCATCAAACTTGATTTAAGAAAGGCTTTTGATTTAGTTTCATGGGTTGCACTCAACCAACTGCTAATAACTAGGGGTTTCCCTCCTATTTTCTGCAACTGGATACAAAACATTCTGCTCACTGGACCGAACAACAATCCTACCCAATGGGGTACCTGCCCTTGGATACAATGCAAAAACGGCTCGAGACAAGGTGACCCAATTTCCCCCTACATGTTCATCATTTTCTCAGACATCCTCCAATAGCTCATATCACATGCTTTCTTAGAGAAAAAAATCCTACACCCAATCAGAGATGACATCCCACCTGCAACTATACAATATGCAGATGATACCCTAATCTTAGCCAGAGCCTCTCCACAAGCAGGGACGGAGCCAAGAATAAAATATAAGGGGGCAATGTTAGTATGAGGGGGACAAAACTAGCTAAAATAACACAAATAACGAGTTGCCATGGCTTGTGTTCAAAGGAAAATCATGAGCATTGGGGGTGGCACAGCCCCCCCCCCCCCCCCCCTTGTCTCCGTCCCTGTCCACAAGCTGCACAAAAACTTAAAGCAATCCTTCAGCAATTTGCAGATGCTACTGGGTTGCAAATCAATTGCTCCAAAACAACACTCATTACCATGAATGTCACCTCACCCCAGGCACAACTTATTGCCTCTGCACTAGGCACTGACATCTGCTCTTTTCCTCAAACCTATCTGGGATTACCTCTCTCCCCAACAAAATTAGCCCCATCAGCATTCCAACCACTCATTGATCGGATAGACAAATACCTAGCTGGTTGGTGTGCATCTCTGTTGTCAAAAGGTGGCAGGTTAACACTCCTATCTGCAGTTCTTGATAGCTTACCAACTCACTTCATGGCCTCTCTATTTATCTCACTACTCCTAATAGAAAAAATAGACAAGAAAAGAAGGGCTTTCTTCTGGGCCGGGGAAGATTCATGCTTAGATGCTCAATGCCTAGTTGCTTGGTCCAGGGCTTGCATGCCTAAGAAGAGTGCTGGTCTAGGCATTAAAAACTTGCATGTGCAAAACATTTGGCTGTTACTGAAATTTAGTTTCAAAACTCTGCAACAAGAAAACACACCATGGAGGAGATGGATACCTGACTTATCACCCTACCCCTTTTCCCAAGGACCTCAAAGCTCATCCCTAGGTAAAACAATTTCCAAAAGTTTCGAAACCCTAACAGC
Source organism: Lolium perenne (assembly GCF_019359855.2). Taxonomy (NCBI): domain Eukaryota; kingdom Viridiplantae; phylum Streptophyta; class Magnoliopsida; order Poales; family Poaceae; genus Lolium; species Lolium perenne. The sequence continues at coordinate 51,861,968 of NC_067244.2, forward strand.
CATTACACAGTACTCTGTAATTAATGGAAAAATACTTTCTTCTGGCTTGATAGATGGATTTTGCATGAGCCTTTAGCCAAAACCCACCCAGCCATTTTTTCACACCACCACCCAATGCTTTAGTCTGTGAAATCTTGGAAGTAGGACTAAAACATGGCCTAAGGAAAAGACTAACTAATGTAGCAGCTGCAGTGTTGGTCTCCCTGATGTCTTCGTTGCAGGATGTACGTGCACTTATCTAACGGCAAGGATCGACGAACCATGCTCAATGGAGCCAAGTTCTCCACAAAAGCAGCCTATGACACTCTTCAAGACAAGTAACAAGATGCTATAACCACACACATCTGAGGCTCCTGGCAAGATCAAGATTTTTGGCTTTTTCACCTAAACCGCCTTAACACAAGATCCAACCTCCACCGTAAGACGGTCATCCAGTCCCCTTCATGCCCAAGGTGTCCAAACACGCCCGAAGATCATCACCATCTCTTCTTTGCTTGCCCAACGGTACGCAGGATCTGGAAAAGAGCTCGCCTCGACCACCTACTCATCCAGTACCCCAACACCTGGAGCCTGCCGGCAGCAGCAACGACGCCTAACTCAGTCTGGCCATCAAATTTCCTCACCATGCTTTGGGCCATTTGGGACACCAGGAATGCACTAATCTTCAGAGATGTTATCGTTACTTCATCATCCTCTATTTCTCATGTAATTGCAGACCTCTCTCTCTGGTTGCATAGGTTAAAAAACCCTATGCACAAAGAGCATGCCATGGTTTGGCAAGATCAGTTCTCAGCTTGTAATTCTGAACCCTAATCAGGGCTTTTCATAAATGAAATTCAGGTGGGGACCCTCTCCCCCCGGTGAAAATTTCAAAAAAAAAAGATAATGCCGAATAATTTGTTGAATCAAATTCTATAAGATACGACAAGCCAATGAAATAAATTTATAATTAATATGTCTCGTCATCAACCAAAACGACGTGCCATCCACATGACATGGGAGGAGATGCTGTAGTTGGGTGCTGCTAGAGGAGATGTATACGGCATCACCCTCTTCCTCGGATAGATTGCTACAAAGGAAACTTCAGCCAATTCCTCCGTCCTCACCACTGTGAGTTCGCCATTATTGGCATCACGATGTTGCCCTCGGTCTGCTTGTGGGACCCTGAGCAGAATTGAGGAAGAAGGTGGCGGCTGTGAGGTGCCCGAGGTGTGGAAATGGATGTTAGGAACATGGTGGCGGCATTGGTGTTGGGTGTACTAGAAGTCATATCACGGAAACGGTTGTCCTTGGCACATCGGTGAGCTCCTTCACGTGCTGGCAGTTGGTCCGTAAAACCAAATAGAAGAGATCAGCCACGATGGTCGGATATGTCATGTCAAAGTCTTAATCAGCATTTACTTGACTCAAAATCACATCAAATATACCACATCAATTCGAAATCGCCCGAAGGGGTGAATTATCAAGTAGTATATATCTAAGCATGTAAATTATAGCAGAATTGCTTAAGGGATTTGATACATTGGGATGACAAGTATGTTACGAAAAGAGAGGAGGGAAAAAACAAATAAAAGCATGTTTTATGGTTTCCATTTTCGCTTGTCTCCCCGGAATGGGAGATGAAACCATAAACCCCAAAAATGAATACGGAAGCGGGAATAGCCAAAGATGGATACAAAACAAATACAACACGCATACCATAGAAATCAAACATTCATGATGGTAGCGCCAGCTAATGGAGTAGGGAAGCACCGTATAATCCACAAGAGTAGGTTCATGTGCTCGATGATCGGCCCCTTGGGATGAATGCCACTACCAAATTAAAAGCATATAAAGTCAGGATCTGCGGGGCTCTCGGGTAACCGATTTAGTCTACCGCTTGGTTGACGTCGCTCATGTGGCCTACCCCTTCTTCCGTGTGGCTCTGTTATTCTTCTTCGGCAAGCTCCCCCCCCCCCTCCCCCCAACCCCCACCCCAACCACCGCTGGCCTTGCTTCGTCGTGCCAACATTTCTTATTCATGGGAAATCCAACTGCAAGATTCAATTCACCTCCATCTCCCCACTCGTGGCCAACGCTCTGCTGCAACACCTCGACCTCCTCCTCCGCCGGTCCACTGGCAGCCCGGCCATCCCTCTTAGTTCGGTGAGAGGCCGCATCGTCTCTAGCACCGGTACACCCCACCCACAATGAAAATCTCTTGCCCGCCTCCACCGCTGCAGCTAGCGGCAACTCCAACACCCCCCCCCCCCCCCATCTCTCAATTTGGTCTTGCTGAGGAGTAAGAATAAGGTGGGCCACACACGAATCTTGATTTTGATTAAACGGCTCACACGGTTCACCGAACACTATTTAATTCTCGGTTAGCTAGGAACTAGCAAAAGCAATGGTTGTGCAGACGGCTGATTTCCCGTTTGCAAGCCGGTTGACGCCGAGTTATGAACGACAAAATATTTCGATGAAACCAAAACTATGTGAGGACCACGCGTAAAAGTTAAACAAAAATCAAAATCTCTTGAAGTACAGGTGCAATAATACACTCTCGTCAAATTGCCATCAAAATTACCCATCACCAAACTGGCGTATGCGGTGGCAGCAGCCGTAAACCGTAATTACAGGTGAGGTGCCGTAAAATACTTCCCGCAGTGCTCTCTCTTTCACACACAGTCTGTAGAGTCTGGACTCTCTGGACACAGCGGCGGCCAGCAGCAGCGCGCGGCCATCTGCGGCGCAAACTTCCCGGCGAGCGGCGGCGGTGAGGTATCCCCCTCCTCCCCATGCCTAAACTTTTCTACTTTTCCCTTTGCCTACTGTTCTTCAACCTGAATTCTGAGATCGTAGGGATTTACTCTCTTTATTATTCCCTAAACATCGATCGCTTTCGTTTGTTGCTGAATCCGAGCAACCAATCCCGAATCTCTCGTCGGAGCAATCCATCTAGTCTCGTTTCAGTTTCATTTGTCCTGAAAAAAATCTCATTTCCCCCCAATTTTTGGGGGTTTACCTAAACCCCACCCGATCTCTCAATTCCGCCCATAGATACTATAGACGGCATTCACGCATTTTCTGGTAATGAGGTTAAAGATGTTCTACATCTAAGGGAGGGGGGCCAGCCGATCTCTCAAGTCTGCCCGCCTCCTGTTCGTTTCGTCAAGGCCTCCCCTTCTCCGGTGGCCGGCGGCTAGCGCCAAGGAGCACGGCCGGGAGGGCAGGTAAAACCCCTCTCCTCCTCGCCTTCTCCATTTCTCTTATTCTATACCCCAGACCAGTAAGCAGTAATACATGTCTTGGAAACCCTAGGTCTGTGAGATGAAACTTATATGCAGTTGAGAGGTTTGATTAGTAGGAGAGTGAAGATGGAGCAATCTGTAAATCTATAATAGTAAACCATTCTTGTGAAATAATTAATACTGGGAATGGTACCTTGAATAGATGAACCAAATAAGCTGGCTGGAGGGGCAGGTGGGTGCTCCAGTAAGCTGCTGGTGAGGCGCCGACAAGAATTTTGTCCTGTATAATATGGCGCGAACAGCGTCTTGCCCCCCTCGGCACAGCCCAATTGTAGCAGGTCGCACATCTATCGCGCGCTAAGTGTGATTTGTTGTAATACTCTCCTTTTTTAAAAAGTTTTTTGCTCTATATTTGTAAAACGTCCTTCAAGATATATCACCAGACCAACATTGGAAATATTTTCTGGAAGGATGACCAATTTTGGATATATGACCAAAGATCCACCTACTAGTGTTCCTCCTATATAACGGCCAATTGGTTATTTTAGAAGTGCTGTCATGCTATCCTAACAAAATCTTGCACAAGAGGAGCCATGAAGCTGAGATATTAATTAGCTCATGTTCAGTAAGTTAATTGAAATTGTGAACCCATTCTACCTTGGTGCAGTTATATAGTCTATATCCACTGTTTAAATTAGCATTGACGATGGCAGAAATCTAGCAGTGTTAATGGTTGTAGCATTCAGATGCTGATAGAATTCTGACAGCTTTCCACGTCTAATTGGACCCTACCAGAGAGGTCCTCTCTGGTGTTGAGCTGCGGGGGCGAATGAAACAGCAGCAAAACACTTCTGTACACACAGGGCGAGCCACACGGGGTCTAAAACCCGTGCACGGTATCTGTGTGTCTTAAATGGTGTACTAGTGAGCTGCTGGTGAGGCGCCGACAAAAATTTAGTCCTCTATTAACCAGTATTATATGGCACAAATGGTTGGAGTACCGTCTTGCCCCTCTCTGTACCGTCCGAATGGAGCAGGTCATGCATCCATCCGCGCTAAGTGTGCCATGTTGTAATACTCTCCTTTTTATAAGTTATTTGTTCTGTATTTATAAAACGTCCTTCAACATATATCACCAAGCTAGCATTGGAAATATTTTATGGAAGGATGACCAATTTTGGATATATGACTAAAATTCCACCAACTCCGTTACAAAATCGTTGCATTCCTCCTACTGGTGTTTCTCCTATATCACGGCCAATTGGTTATTTTAGAAGTGCTGTCATGCTATCCTAACAAAATCTTGCACAAAAGAGTAAAATGTAGAAGTTTTAAAACCATAAATTCAAGCTTTTAGTGTAGCATGCCTAGTCTGTCGTTATACAATAGTTTCTACACAATGGTGTTAATACAAGATACAAAGGTGCAATACCATGGTCCTAGGCATTTGTAGGAAGTAGAAACACTATGGACCATTTCTTCTAATTTAATTTTGAATTTGTTGAGGGACCGTAAAAATGCAATTGTATGAGCTCTATAACAGAAGAAATGCATTTACAGTTTTCTACCCTGTATTCGGCGAAGGAATGATACTCCACTAAAAGGCTGATACAGTGATACCTTGTATGAATTTGCCTTTTGGCAGGTAATCAACCATGGTTTTTCATGAGGCGGAGATGTCATGGAATGTACTGATCTCTCCTGACCAGATGAGCCCCAAGGGCCTGTTGCTCCGCAAGTCCATCATTGAGCGTCTCCTGGAGGACATAAAATGCAGGAAAGCCTCCAAGGAGCATGGCTACTACATTGCTGTCAATGAGCTGAACGCAATAGCTGAAGGGGAAGTTTGTGAGCTGACTGGGGATGTTTCTTTCCCGGTCACGTTCACCTGCCTCACTCAAAAGCCCAGGAAGGGTGAAACCTTGGTCGGCTCTGTGGAGAAGATCCTCGAGCTTGGCGTGTTCCTGAAATCTGGACTGATAGAGAACATCTTTCTGTCGTACAAGGTGATGGGCGCCTACACGTACATTGGTGGCGACAACCCGATGTTCATGAAAGACCACTCGAAGCTGGAGAAGGGCACAATCGTGCGCTTCAAGGTCCTGGATTTTCTCTGGGTGAAAGCAGATCGCCAGTTCCAGCTCCTTGCAACGATGGTTGGCGATTTCCAGCTCCTTGCGACGATGGTTGGCGATTTCCTCGGACCTCTGTAAGCTGCTTCGACAGGTTAAACATGGTCCCTGCTGTACATTCTGTTATCCAGGGTGGATGGATGAGTCTTAGGTGAGCATCTGTCGCGGCGGCTGATAGGACATGGTTGCTGTAACTTCCGGTAGCTGATGCAAGCTCTAGCTGTGAACTATGGCAAGGCTTCTTGCGACATTCTGCATATTGGAATTGCTGAACATGCCCTTGACTGAAGCAGTAAGATGCTGAACCAAACTTATAGTTATAATATACCGTCAAAAGAAATATTTAGGCTTCAGCAAACTAATCCTTGATGTGATTCATTTCCCAATGTTGAAGCTACTAGCATCTGCAATGGACATCTAGGTAAAAGGGTCTGTCCAGAAAACTACCAGAATCCATTTATTCAGACTCTAGAAACTGTATATTAACATCACTGATGCAACGAACAGCAGCGCCAATACTGAAGATAGGCACACAATTGTACACAACACATGCGCAAAATATACATCAGAGTATCTTCAGCAATCAGCAGCTGGTTGTCTATTATTACAAACAAATAATACTGCATGGTCCAATAAGTTGCCTCAGCTAACGGGATATATAGCACTCAGCAAACTAAAGCACATGTGGATATTTTCGACAACACGATCAGGTGTGGGTGGTCGGTGGCTTGACAACTGTGACAGGGCAGGCAGCGTTGTTCACGACATAATCGCTGACGCTGCCTAAGAGCACCCTGCAATTCAAAGATGCTAAGGATTAGCACCGTATTATGATCAAACAAACAATATACTTGAAGAATAGTTTGGAATTCACTTGGTAATACCTTTTGAGCTTTCCAAGGCCCCTGCTCCCGATAACCAGGCAGCTCATGGGGATGTCATGGATAGCTTGGCACAGCTTCTCGCGGGGATCTCCAAACAAGACTTTCGAAACCACCGTAACCTGCCAACAAAAGAAAAGCAGAACCGTATTACAGCAAATGTGGCAAGGAGGTACAAGAGGATAATACTTGATGGTATTGTGGGATCACCTCCTTCTGCTTGGCTATAGTGTTGAGCATGTCCAATGTTTCAGCATCAGGCTTCACACCATATTTCTTTGGAATCGAAGGCTCGGAGAATTCAGAGAGGGGGATCAAAGCTGTGAGATTAAACCAAGCAAGCGATGAGGACAGTAAGCAGTAGGCTGGTTTTAACTATAAACCAACCTTTGATAAATAAGGAAGTGGCGTGCTAGAATATTTCACACAAAAATTGCATGAACTAGAAATGTTAGACGTGCAATTCAATGGTCAATAATAAACTTTATAAAAAGGAAAAGGAAATAACTTCAACCATCGATGTTTTCAGTTAACAAGAAATTTTACGAGCACTGCTTAGAGCTTGCAATGATTGAGAGTTTTCAAGTTCTGTAATCTTTATGCAGACTCATTGCTGCGAAATATAATTGCTCAAGAGTAGCAAGTAGAATAGGCCACTTCTCTACAGCAAAAAAAAAAAAGGGGGAATATGCCACTTCTCTACCTCAAACTTGTTATTGTATTGGTTGGAGAGAATGATACTTTTTGGAGTAAATTTAACATGCAAGTTGTAAGAAATGGTTAGAAATCATTCAACAATCTATTTTTTTTTTTTCAAAATGGAGACTAAGCCCCTGCCTCTGCATCGATCGATGCATACAGCTTTCTTTATTATTTTATTCAACAAAGGTCTGACAAGGATCATGCATCAAAAAACCCGAATGCAATCTATTTTGCTTCAGCAATCTATTTGGCTGCACAATTGGCATCTGACGAACACAATTGCGTGATCTGGTAGTAGACCAGTAACAAGCAAGTTAAAGTGTCAAGCTAACTAGAGGTGGGTTATTGGTGGGATTCCGCTTGCATCCCTAAAGCAAATAAACTCATGAAGAAACTAAAACAACTTGTAAGAGACGACCATCCTTTCGATGACACCTCTAATATGCAACCTTTTCTCGGCCATTTTAGCAGTTCACCTCGACTGAAGAAACGTGGGGTATCATCTCATCATGGTGATGGATCGAAGCGTTCTGCTCCTCAAACCAAACAATCAGGTTAGATCTGGAGGCTTTTTCCAGAAAAGGTTATTTTGGATCAGATGGTCAATTTGCTGTTCTTTCCCCAAACCAAACACCCCATAAACTGATCTCCCGGCTCTACTCTCTCCAAGAAACGCACAACACGAAAGCACAGCAGTTGTACTCCGTGGTCAAAGCACGCTCATGTTTTCTCAGTTGGTTCCTCGCCTCGCCTACTTTTTATTCCGCTTTTTTATAATTTGCATACCACCAGAGCAGAGCAGAGCACAGCAGGATGTGCTGCTCTGCTACAGCAAAGAGCAACGTAGTCAGTTTCAAGAAGCAAGGTACTGAGCAGAGTAATCAGCAAGAACACACGCGCGCAGATCATCGCGACGGTTATCCTTGTGCCGACGCAGACCCGAATCTTGCACGGATCGAGGTGTTTTCTGGGCGCAACGAGCAATTAAGATGCAGATCAGGAGGAGGATGGGGTTAATTAGCAGAGCACGTACGCGAGCCAGTGGCCTCCCAGAGGATGGTCTCCCTCTGCTCGTAGTCGGGGTCCTTGACGACGTGCAGGAGGAGCAGGCTGTCGCCGGTGCGGAGCAGGTTGTCCGCCGCCCACTTGAGCGCCGCGCGGCTCCCCTCCGAGAAGTCCACCGCCAGGCCCACCCACCTCTCGCCCTCCGTCGCCATCTCCCTTTGCTCGGTTCTTGGGTGGAAGAACACAGGTGATGGTGGTGGTGCTGGTGGTGGAAGGAAGGGCAGAGAGTCTCTGGAACAATCGAGGACGACGGTGTGGTGGTGGTATTTAGGGCATCTCCAACGCGGAGACCCAAACCCAAAAACGGATACCACTTTCGTCCGTTTAGGTAAAAATGCGTCCCAACGCGCGGACGCAAATGCAAAACGGACGGCAATAATAGTCCGGGGCGACCTAAATCTCACGCAAATCTGGGCGGACTTTGCGTCTGTCCGGCTCGCTCGGGACAGCTCCGGACGTCCGTTTTTATCCGCCTGACCCCACATCTTCTCTCTCCCATGTCTTCTTTTTCCCATGGATATGGTTTAATAGTCGCCGGAGTTTGGTCGGCCAATCGCCGCCGCCGCCCACACATGGAGCACCCCGGCGCCGAGTCCTCCTTTTTTTTCATCCCTACCGGAAGTTGCCGCTGCCAAAATGAGCTCGGCGACAAAGCTCGTCGACGGCGACGCGGCAGAGCGATGGCCAAGGGTGCGTGAACGGCGGCGCCTTGCGGCCGAGCCACGAGCGGCCGCGCGCTCGCCACGGCCGAGCCCAAGACGGCGGCGCGCCGCTCCGCCTGGACGCTCGAACACGAGCGCCGCGGCGGCGAACGAGGCCGTGCTCGCGGGAGACGGGCGCGGCGGCGACGGGTCGCGCTCGCGGAGACGGGACGGGCCGCGGCGGCGAACGGCCGCGCTCGCGGCGGTGAACGGCGAGGGCGCTCGGCACGACGCCGGCGCCGCGCGTCGCCATCGACGACGCCGGCCGCCCGCGTTCACCTCCCTCGAGCCGGCCGCGCGAGGCACCGGCGGGGCTGCGCCGGCCGCGGCGCGCGCGGCACGGGCGAGGGCGGAGCCGGCCACGCGCCTCGACGCCGGCCGCGTCGGCCACGGGCGGGCACGCACGGGCAGGGGCTGCGGCGGGCACCAGCGAGGGCGGAGCCGGCCATTGGCGGGGCCGCAGCTGGCCGTGCGCGCCGCGACGCCGGCCGCGTCGGCCACGGCGGGCACGCACGGCCGTGGCGAGCGGCCGCGCGAGGCACGGCGGGGCACGCACGAGCCGTGGCGGAGCCGGCCGCGCGAGGCACGGGCGGCGGCGGCGCCGCGCGGCGGCCACGGGCGCGGGCGGAGCTGGCCGTGCGCGGCCTCGACGCCGCCGCCGTCGGCCGGCCACGAGCGGCACGCGCGGCACGGGCGGACGGAAGGGCCGGCGCCGGCCACGCCGGCATTCGCGGCACGGCAGGGGAGGACGCGCGCCGGCTGCGGACTGTCTCGGCCGTGTTCGACCGCCGTGCTCCTCTCCAACTCCGGCGCGAGCTTGGGGTCGTTCCTCTTGCTCGTGCGTGGCCTAGGAGCGCTGGTCACCACGCCGGGGCCGGGAGCTCTCCACGACTAGTACTAGTACTAGTACTATTTGCAAGCAAAGGAGGACAGCGGGGGCTCGCGCGGGGCTCGCCCGGCCGCGCCGCGCATCACGCTTATCGCCGGCCGCGCCACGCGTCGCCGGCCGCGCCACGCCCACGCCGTCGCTGGCCGCGCCGCGCCCACGCCGTTGCCCAGCCTCTGCCTCTGTTTGGTCTACTTTTGAGTTTGGGTCGTATGTGCGTTGGGGATTAAAAATGTAGCCGGACGTGTGTGGGTGTCCGGGTGACATCCGCGTGTCCGCGCGACGACCCAAACGACCCGAAAGGGACGTCCGTTTGGGTCAGTGCGTTGGAGATGCCCTTAGTGGTGGCCTTGTCGGCCAGGATATTTGATGCCTTACATGTGTGCATGATTGAGGGCATCCACATGGACACTGCTGGGTCATTGTTTGGAAAATGCTCTCTGTCTCGTCCTTTGCAAGAAGCAACTTCCGATCGAGATTCAAGTTTTTGTAATCTGGATAAATTTCATGATTTTTGCTGGAAATTTCCAAGGTTGCTGCTTTTCTAACCAGGCTGTGTTAGAATAAAATAATTTTTTTTGCGAAAGTTCCACTGATCTATTAATAATAATCAATAGCAGTATAAAGAGATTTAAAAGTAATAAAAATTACAAATAAATCATTAGACCACCTAGCGATGAGATTCAACATTGCATTGCAAAAGACTTTTCTTCGTATAGTTATAGGATTCACATACATATCTTTAGTACGCATAAACGTGACAGCAATATTCAGATTACTCCACCAACTTGCCAACTATTCAAACCAATTTAGAAATTTGTTTAATTAATTTGTATGTTGTAGGTCCAAAGTCCAAACCAGACCAGGCGAGCAGAGAATGTCGACACGGCATGCTGGCATAGAAAAATACGCAAGAAAAATTTCCATCTCGGTAATGATATGGATGTGTCGTCAGCGAGAAAACCAAACGGTGTTTTACTATGCCAAGTGCTGCGCTACCACGGCATCACCGGTACACGACTGCTTCTAGACTGATTACCATTCACCAGCCAGCGTTGATGGAGATATATATAGCACAAGGTACCGAACATTTGGAAATCCCCATTCGAAGATGTCCCAATCGACATCACAATCATAGTGTATTAGATATGGACCTCTTACAATATTCCGGTTTGTATTTTGCTCCTTTTGGAAAGAAGTCCAAATCACCCCCTTATGTTTCAAACATCGGACGCTAACCCCCCTTATGTTTAAACTGGGACAAAGAACCCCCTATCTTTGCAAAACCAGGCAAATTACCCCCCTAAGTATCAATTGGTTGTTTTCTCTCCGGTTTTGGACACGTTGGACTCCCACAGTGGCATGGTTTAGCCGGACCAGATCCTTACCTGGGCGAGACGCACCTGGGCGAGCCGCACCTGGGCATAATTGCCGCGCCGCACGCCACCACGCTCGTCGCAACTAATCGCCGCCACCACGGCCCCTCGCACCTGACGGCCACGACGACGGCGACGAGGCCAGGAGGTGATCGCCGCGCTCCTTGGCTCCGTCGTCCTCTTCCCTGCCGAGCCCGCTTCCCTGCCTAGCCCTCATCCGTGCCAAGCCCTGACTCCATTCTGTTGCAGCGGCGGTTCGTCCTTGTGCTCCAACTGCTGGACGACGGCGCCCTGGACAGCGTCGACAGCGGAGGACCGGCGACATCATCTTCTGCATGTATTGCGGCGCCGAGAAGCAGGTCAGATCATCTTGTCCATGTATCCCTCATTGCAGCCCGAACAGATCCTGTCAAAAAGGAGAGGCTTTTGAAGTTCAGTAAATTCAGTTAGTGGAGATAGTTAAAGTTTCGATTTTTTTTGTTCATGGATGTAGGATGGAGTCATTGTGTGTTCGATTTCACTATCGAGGGAGGATGGAATACCATGGTGGTGAGTGGGAATTCATAGGAGGGAAAAGTGGCATGTCTACAGTACCCGTTTCAAACCTGTCACTTACAAAGTTGAAGGGCCACCTTAGTGATCATATCAGCATTTGTCATGAAGATTTGGAAGAGACAAGTCTGAGTTGGAGACTAATTGAAAAGGATCGAAATTTGAAATTCATGTGTAGTCTTGGGGATGATACAAATGTCAACAATATGGCTCGGCATGTGACAAAATCAGCAGATGGGTTTGTTGAGATTTATGCTATAATGCCAGAGAATGCGACACTTGATAGTTCAGAGGAGGAAGAAGAAGAGGCAGTTGAGCAGCGAGGATTTGGAGAGGAAGAATTTGCAAAGGAGTATGACATTAACCTGTATGAAGTGCAGCAGCAAGTCCAAGAAGATCAGCATGTTGAGCTTGAGCACCAAGAAGAAGAGCCAAGACAAGAAGACCAACTTCAGTATGAGCAGCAAGAAGGTCAGCCAAGACAAGAGGACCAACTTGACCATGAAATTAACCAATATGCAGTGCAGCAAGAGCAAGTCCAAGAAGAGCATCATGTTCAGTATGAGCAGCAGCAAGAAGAGCATCATGGCCAGCTTGAGCAGCAAGGAGGGCAGCTAATTGACCTAGTTGATAAGCAATTTCAGCACCTAGTCCAGCCAAACTTATCAAGGAAATTACCAGTTGTGAGGGCAGCAAGTAAGGAGAAGGGCAAGAAAATTCAGGATGTAAGTGCACATGAAGGACAAGATGGTGAAGACAGTTCAGATAGTGATTATGTAGATGTTCATGAAGAAGATAGTGGAGATAGTAGTGCTGATGATGAAGAGGCTTGTTGTTACAGAAAACAAGCGCAAGATCTGAAGAATATGCTGAAAAGAAGAATGCTAGGAGAGGAGGATCTCAAAGCAACCAAAGTGCCAGAAGAATTCATAGTTCCTGAAAATTTTGGAGAAGAGGAAGATGGAAGCGATTGCTTCGACAGTGAAGATGAACTTTCATACGACAAAGACAGTGATGGAGTTGTAAGAACAAGGAGAACAAAGCACAGAGTTTATGATGAAAATGCAGAGGTGAAAGAGTTTGAGGTTGGTCAAGCATTCCATGACAGCAGACAGTTCAAGCAAGCACTTGTCAATTATGGATTAAAAGAACGGAAGCACATAATATTTCCCAAGGATGAGAGGACAAGAGTGTTAGCCAAATGCAGTTGGGTTGGTTGCAACTAGAGAATATATGGGTCACTAGTTCCCAGTAGGTCATCATGGTTCACAGTGAGCAGGTACAATAATGTGCACAATTGTGTACCAAGGAGGGACAATAAGTTGGTTACTAGCACAGTAATAGCAGACAAATACTTTAGGGAGATCAAGGATAATCCTGGTTGGAGGATTGAGAAGATGCAGGAGGCAGTGCTCGAAGATTTGCTAGCTGATGTAAGTGAATCGAAATGAAAGCGAGCGAAAAGGATAGTTATGGAGAGGATTGTTGACGGAACAAATGGAGAATACAGTAGAGTGTATGACTATCATATGGAACTGGTAAGAAGCAATCCTGGAAGCACAGTGGCAATGACATTAAACCCTGATGAAACCGATAAGCATGTGTTCGAAAGAATGTATGTCTGCCTAGAGGGTTGCAAGAGAGGTTTTCTTGTTGGCTGTCGGAGAGTCGTTGGACTTGACGGATGTTTCCTAAAAGGTGCAGTTCGTGGAGAGATATTGTGTGCCATTGACAGAGATCCAAACAACCAAATGTATCCAATTGCATGGGCCACAGTTGAAGGAGAAAATCATGACAGCTGGTACTGGTTTTTGTCACTACTGCAGAAAGACATACAGATCAATAACCAAGGTGATGGATGGGTTATCATATCTGATCAGAAGAAGGGTCTTATTAAGGCCGTCAATGAGATAATCCCAGAGGCTGAACACAGAATGTGTGCAAGACATATCTATGCAAATTGGAGAAAGACGTACAGAGACAAGGCATTCCAAAAACCTTTTTGGGCTTGTGCTAAGCCTAGTGAAAAAATCCAGTTCAACTACAATAGGGCTAAGCTAGCTCAGAAAACACCTAATGGTGCATAGGATATGATGAAGACTGCTCCTCAGCATTGGTGTAGAGCCAATTTTAGGCTTGGATCCTACTGTGATTCTATCGAAAATAATCTATGTGAGTCATTTAACAATGCAATTATGAGAGCGAGGTTTTTTCCAGTAATATCTTCAATGGAAATCATGAGGAGAAAGGTTATGGCTAGAATAGCAGAGAACAAGGCGAAGTCACAAGGTTGGGCTGGCACCATATGCCCCAACATTTTCAAGAAATTAAAGTTAAATATCAAAAGATCCAATGTTTGCACAGTACTGTACAATGGAGTTGATGGATTTGAGGTTATGGAAGGTGAACACAGAAGGTTCACTGTTAACCTGGAGAGGTTTACATGCAGCTGCAGATACTGGGACCTTTCTGGTCTACCATGTTGCCATGCCATTAGTGCCATCTACATTGTGAACAAAGAATTAGATGATTTTATTGCACCTTGTTACAGGATTGATCTGTACGACCAGGTGTACAGTCATGTGTTGCAACCAGTTGAGGGGAAAGAAAACTGGCCAGTAGCTCCAAATCCCAGGCCATTTCCACCTGCTAAAAGGAATATGACTAGAAGGCCTCAAACAGAAAGAAGAAGAGAAGAGCAAGAGAAACCAAAGGGCAACAAATTATCGAGAAAAGGGTGCATAGTTAGATGCTCAGCTTGCGGAGGGGAAAACCATAACAAAAGTAAATGCACAAGTAATCCAGATGTTGTGAGGGAACATGCCGAAAAGAAGCGAGCATCCAAGAGTGCAAGGAAAAAGCAAGATAAAGCAACTGCAGCTAAGGTTTGTACAGAAATAAACCAAAACATGAATCTACTAATTTTTATTATCATGATATGATACTAATTTTTATTGCTACAGGAATCTACTTCTACTACCCATCAGCAAGAAAGACATGTACTGTATGTAGAGGAGAAAGCAAGATCCAGGAAGAAACCTGTTGCCAAGGTGAACCAAGCTGCTCCTGCCCAGATGCACACTACAGCTCCTGTCCAAATGCAGCAACCTCCTGTCCAATTGCACCAAGCTCCTGTCCAGAGACCTTTTGTACCACCAAAGAAAAAGCAAACAGTTGCAACTGATGCACCAGGGCAGTCTACTTCTCAGCCAGTTAGTCAAGAATCTTATGCAACCCAAATTCCAAGAAGTAGAAGAAGAGAAACAATTTCTATGTCTGATGTTGTGACAGAACAAGTGCCAAAGAAAGGGAGACTCAAATGGTACATGCTGGGCAATGAAAACAGAGGACAAGGTGTAGATGCAGAAGAGTAGTTGCTACATGTAAACAGAAGAGTACTTGCTACATGTTGCCAGAACTGTTGCCAGAAGAGTAGTTGCTACATGTTGCAGTTTACTGTATACAGTATAACAATGTGGGACATGTAGAACAATGCAGTTTATTGTATGTAGTATACTTCTTCAATATCTTGAAACTAGTATAACAATGTAGTTTACTGTATGCAGTCTACATGTATCAATTTAGTTGCTATATTTTGAAACTAGTATAACAATGCTGTTTACTGTATCCAGTATCCATCTTGAATAGTTTTAGTCGGATACTTCTGGAACTAGGACATGTAGAAATTGAAACTAATATCTATATTACAACATAACATAGGTAGTACTCAAGAGATTATGACAATCATTTCACATGTATTGCCAGCAAAAGCTTCCAACATTACATAGCTATTCTCAGTACCACACTACCACTACACAGTACTGATCATCTCCACAAAAGGCTGTTGCATTGCAAGGCTGCTTCTTACCAGTTCCAAAAGAACACTACATTACTACATTGCTACATTGCTACATGTACTGATCACTACATGCATTGCAACAAACCACAGTACCACTACACATGTACTAGGCATTCATCCAAAAGGACACTACATTGCTACATTGCTACATTGCTACATGTACTAATCATCTCCAAAAGCTGACTTCTTCATCTTCTGGAATTCGACATGCTCCTACTTCATGGAGTCCTACTGGCCACCTGCATTCCATGGAATCGGCACCCCAAGCTGGGTAGCTGGGTACTCCATACTTTTCGCCAACAATTGAGCCAGTTCAACAATCGAAAGGAACCTCAAGCCAATCCCTGGAACATCTACAAACTTGCAAACTTCAATCACCTCCGACATATGCTCCAGTTCACCCCCGCCCTTGGCAGCACCAGCTCTGTATGCCGCAATGGTGGTCGTCGCCATCTCCACCAACGGACGAACCTTGAACTCTGAATCCCAACGAATGATAAGCTCCATACCTCTGCGCCTGCACGCCACCGCCAGACGCTTCAAATCGAGCGTCGACCGAGGCGGAAACATCTCCTCCTGCTCCACCCCCGCCATGTCCATCACCACCGCTGCTGCTTCCTCCATCTCCTGCCCTTCTTTCAACGATGGAGGCTGCAGGTACATGCGCCGGAGGATCTCCATCGCCGGGCTGCTGTACCAGGGATCGACGATTTGGGTGGTCTACGGGTGGATTAGGTGGAAGAATCGGCGACGGGTTGTAGGAAATCGGCGACGGCGGAGGAAATCGGTGATGGTGGAGGAAATCAGCGACGGCGGCCGGGGGATTTTGGCGACGGCGGTCGGGGGATTTTGGCGACGGCGGACGAGGAGAACGGGGCGCGTGGAGGAGAAGGGGACGGGGGATTTGTGCGACGGGTCAACACTGCCGCTGGGGGGGGGGGGGGGGGGTTATTTGCACCGTGCCAACGTGGCCTTTTCCACCCTGTCCACCGTGGCCAATACCGGACACAAATCCACTTAAGGGGTAATTTGCCCGGTTTTTCATAGTTAGGGGGGTAATTTGACCCAGTTTTTAGTTAGGGGGGTTAACGTCCGAGACATGATACTTAGGGGGGGGGGGTGATTTGGACTTCTTTCGCTCCTTTTGGTAGCTTTCTTGCTGGTTTCTGCTGAACATAGTTAGGCTAGGTTTGGTCTTGTTACTGGCTTACTGCAATTGTTTCGAATGTTTGGTCACTATAACTGAAGGAGCTTAAATGCTTTTCTACGTTGGTGCATCATCGAGAATGATGGTACACAGTGTATTTTCTGCTAGTGTGTCTGGCATGTTTTCGTCTTTGATCCTAAGGGCATCTCCAGCGGCGCGACGCATTTTAGCGTCCGCGCGCGTCCGTTTGCGTCGGTCGAAATGGTCGAAATCGACCGCGCGTCCGTTTGCGTCGGGGTGGCTCCAGTGGCACGACGCATTTTTCGGCCGAATCATTTTTTTAAAACATGAAACATAATTTACATAGTTAAAACATTAAAAAAAACCCTAAACGCCTACTGCTGCTCCTCATCGCTGTCAAGCACGATGAGCTCCGGTATCGCCCACGGCCAGTAGCCATCCGGGGGAGCGTACGCCGGGCGCGCCGCCGGTGCTGGAGGTGGAGGAGGTTGCGGCTGTGGCGGCGGTGGTGGCGCCCAGGGCTGCAGCTGTGGTGGCGCCCAGGGCTGCGGCTGTGGTGGCGCCCAGGGCTGCGGCTGTGGCGGCAGTGGAGGAGGCGCCACCGAGTCCTGTAGCGCCAGTCGAAGCGCTT
Organism: Lolium perenne; assembly: GCF_019359855.2. NCBI lineage: Eukaryota > Viridiplantae > Streptophyta > Magnoliopsida > Poales > Poaceae > Lolium > Lolium perenne. The sequence goes on from NC_067244.2 coordinate 51,879,151, forward strand.
CATCCTCCGACAGGCCCGGTGGCGTAGTGCAGCAACGGCGGCTGCACAGGTGCGTCGTACTCGGAGACCAGGGCGCCGACCTTCGCCATCTCGTCGTCCGTCATGTTCTCTGGGAAGTCGAAGTTGCGGCCCTCCGCCATGGCCTACTGCCATTCCTGGAAGACGACCGCGACGTAGTCGTCGCTGTCGTCCTTCACCTCCTCATTATGGTAGGCGAGCACTTCGATGTAGTCGTCGTCGTCGTAGGCAGCGTAGGCGTCGTCGTCCTCCTCGTCGCGGTCGTCGTCGTCGATGTACTGCGCCTGCTGATGACGCGTCAGTGCCTATTGACGACGCGTCGCCGCCTCCTGTCTTCGTGGAAGGGTCGACGGTGCAGACGCGAAGGGAAAATCCCTATCGCCCATGAAGCCTGCCCTCCTGTTGGAGATATGCCCAAGAGACAATAATAAATTAGTTATTGTTATATCTTAGTGTTCATGATAAATGTTTACATACCATGCTATAATTGTATTAACCGAAACATTGATATATGTGTGTTATGTAAACAACAAGGAGTCCCTAGTCAGTCTCTTGTATAACTAGCTTGTTGATTAATAGATGATCATGGTTACGTGATCATGAACATTGGATATTGTTAATAACAAGGTTATGTCATTGGGTGAATGATATAATGGACATACACCCAAATAAGGGTAGCATGAGATCAAGTCATTAAGTTCAACTTGCTATAAGCTTTCGATACATAGTTACCTAGTCCTTCGACCATGAGATCATGTAAATCACTTACAGCGGAAGCGTACTTTGATTACATCAAACGCCATTGCGTAAATGAGTGGTTATAAAGATGGGATTAACTATTCGGAAAGTATGAGTTGAGGCATATGGATCAAAAGTGGGATTTGTCCATCCCGATGACGGATAGATATACTCTGCGTCCTCTCGGTGGAATGTCATCTAATTAGCTTGCAAGCATGTGACTAGGTCACAAGAGATGACTGATACGTCTCAAACGTATCTATAATTTCTTATGTTCCATGTTAGTTAAATGACAATACTCACATGTTTTATATACACTTTATATCATTTTGATGCGTTTTCCAGCACTAACCTATTAACAAGATGCCGAAGCGCCAGTTCCTATTTTCTGCTGTTTTTGGTTTCAGAAATCCTACATAGGAAATATTCTCGGAATTGGACGAAACAAAAGCCCACGGTCTTATTTTGCACGGAGCCTTCCAGAAGTCCGGACAGGAAACAAAGAAGAGCCGAGGTGGCCCCACACCACCTGGCGGCGCGGCCAAGGAGGGGGGCGCGCCGCCCTAGGGTGTGGGCCCCTCGAGCCTCTCTCGACTCTGCCCCTTCGCCTATTTATTCTCTCCGTCGCGAAAACCCTATCGCCGAGAGCCACGATACGAGAAAACATACTGTGACGCCGCCACCGCCAATGCCATCTCGGGGGATTCAGGAGATCGCCTCCGACACCCTGCCGGAGAGGGGAATCATCACCGGAGGGCTCTACATCACCATGCCCGCCTCCGGACTGATGCGTGAGTAGTTCATCCTTGGACTATGGGTCCATAGCAGTAGCTAGATGGTTGTCTTCTCCTCTTGTGCTATCATGTTTAGATCTTGTGAGCTGCCTATCATGATCAAGATCGTCTATTTGTAATGCTACATGTTGTGTTTGTTGGGATCCGATGAATATTGAATACTATGTCAAGTTGATTATCAATCTATCATATATATGTTGCTTATGTTCTTGCATTCTCTCCGTTGCTAGTAGAGGCTCTGGCCAAGTTGATACTTGTGACTCCAAGAGGGAGTATTTATGCTCGATAGTGGGTTCATGCCTCCATTGAATCTGGGACAAAGGATGTAAAAGTTCTAAGGTTGTGGATGTGCTGTTTCCACTAGGGATAAAACATCGATGCTTTGTCTAAGGATATTTGTGTTGATTACATTACGCGCAGTACTTAATGCAATTGTCTGTTGTTTGCAACTTAATACTGGAAGGGGTGCGGATGCTAACCCGAAGGTGGACTTTTTAGGCATAGATGCATGCTGGATAGCGGTCTATGTTCTTTGTCGTAATGCCCTAACTAAATCTCATAGTAGTCATCATGATATATGTATGTGCATCTCTATTTGTCAATTGCCCAACTGTAATTTGTTCACCCAACATGCTATTTATCTTATTGGAGAGACACCACTAGTAAACTATGGACCCCGGTCCATTCTTTTACATCTGAAATACAATCTACTGCAATCTCTGTTCTCTGTTGTTCATCGCAAACAAACATCATTCTCCATACCATACGTTTAATCCTTTGTTTTCAGCAAGCCGGTGAGATTGACAACCTCACTGTTAAGTTGGGGCAAAGTATTGTGATTGTGTTGTGCAGGTTCCACGTTGGCGCCGGAATCCCTGGTGTTGCGCCGCACTACACTCCTTCACCAACAACCTTCACGTGGCCTTCATCTCCTACTGGTTCGATAACCTTGGTTTCTTACTGAGGGAAACTTGCTGCTGTACGCATCACACCTTCCTCTTGGGGTTCCCAACGGACGTGTGCTTCACGCGCCATCAATGACATACCACAGAACGAGTAAAGAGTACTTGTCGGAAACGAGGTTGAACTAGGTATGGAGATACCGATGATCGAACCTCGGACAAGTAAAGTATAGCGTGACAAAGGGAATCGGTATCGTATGTAAATGGTTCAATCGATCACTAAGTTATCGTTGAATGTGTGGGAGTCATTATGGATCTCCAGATCCCGTTATTGGTTATTGGTCGGAGAGGAGTCTCGACCATGTCTGCATAGTTCACGAACCGTAGGGTGACGCGTTTAAGGTTCGATGTCGCATAAGTAGATTCGGAATATGAGATGGAGACCGAGGTTTGTTCGGAGTCTCGGATGGGATCCAAGACATCACGAGGAGGTCCGGAATGGTCCGGAGAATAAGATTCATATATGGGAAGTCATTTTCAGGGTTACCGGAAAAGTTCAGGATTTTTCGGTATTGTACCGGAGGTTCTAGAAGGTTCCGGAGGGTACGATAGTGGGGCCCACTGATGACCCACAAGTATAGGGGGTGTATCGTAGTACTTTCGATAAATAAGAGTGTCGAACCCAACGAGGAGCAGAAGGTGTTGACAAGCAGTTTCGATGAAGGATTCACTGTAAATGCTCATAGACAAGTTTTCAGGAGGTTTTGATATAGCAGATAAGTAAAATACAAGTAAGTAAAATACGGGAATAATAATTGCAGCAAGTGGCCCAATCCTTTTTAGCACAAAGGACAAGCCGGTTTGTTTACTTATGATGACCAAACGTTCTTGAGGACACACGGGAATTTAGTCTAGTGCTTTCGCTTCCTATAGTTGATTAATCTTCATTGTTTTGATAAGTGTTGTGTGGGTGAACCTATGCTAATGCACCGCCCTTCCTAGGACTAATACATACTTGTGATTAAACCCCTTGCAAGCATCCGCAAATACAAGAATGTAATTAAGATAAATCTAACCACAGCCTTAAACTCTGAGATCCTGCTATCCCTCATGCATCGATATACCAACGGGCGTTCAGGTTGTTGTCACTCCGGCTACCCCACAATTAGCAAACGAATACAAGATGCATTCCCCTAGGCCCATAAAGGTGAAGTATCATGTAGTCGACATTCACATGACACCACTAGAAGAATAACACCACAACTTAAATATCAAACCATTAAATATTACTTAACATAGTTCACTACTAACATTTAGACTTCACCCATGTCCTAAAGAACTAAACGAACTACTCACAAGACATCATATGGAACATGATAAGAGGTGATATGATGATGAATAACAATCTGAACATAAACCTTGGTTCAATGGTTTCACTCAATAGCATCAATAATAAGGAGTAATCAATACCAGGAGAGTTTCCCCTATGAAATAATCAAGATTCAACCCTAGATGTTACAGCGGAGACGAGGTGCAGCGGTGGAGATGATGGTGTCGGCGGTGGAGATGATGATGATGATGATCCCAATGAAGTCCAGCTCGATGACGGTGACGATGGTGACGATTTCCCCCTCCGGGAGGGAATTTCCCCGACAGATTTCAGCCTGCCGGAGAGCTCTTTTCTCTCTGCTATTTTTCCGCCCCGCAGAGGCGGCTGTGTCTCTCCCCGATGTTCCCCCGCACCTTAGGGTGTTTGGGAGATGAAGTACGCAAAAGGGCAATGGCCGAGGGGGGTCGTGGGCCCCCTTCCCACATGGCGGCGCGCCAGGCCTGGTGGCCGCGCCGGCCTATGGGGAGGGCCCATGGTGGCCCTCCTCGGCCTCCCCTTCTGGCTGGCTCCGTCATTTAGAAAAATAGGAGCTTCGGTATATTTTCCGTCAATTGTTGATCTTCAGAAATATTGTATCCAGACGGTGCTTTTTCCAGCAGAATCCTGACTCCAGTGAGTAATTCTCCAATAATCATGAAACATGCAAAATAGGTGAAATAACATAAGTATCATCTCTAAATATGAAATATATCAATGAATAACAGTAAATTATGATATAAAATAGTGATGCAAAATGGACGTATCACCCACCTATCCCGGACGACCAACATGGACCGCAGGGGGTCACATAGGCCCACATGGGCCAGGCACATCAGCCCCCCAAGGCCCATGTGGTTGGATCAAGTGGATAAGATCAAATCCCTTGAAAATAGGGACTTAACTTGGGGGGAAGTTGCCCCCTTGTTTTGGCCGACCCTAGGGCTTGGAGGAGGGGCCAAGGCAGCCACCCCACGCCTATATAAGAGGGAGGGGAGGGCTGGGGCGCAGCACATCATCCCATGATTAGCCCCCTCCTCTGGTCGCCTCTCTCCTCCACCATATGTTGCGAAGCCCTGCAGCTTTTCTTCCTCCACCACCACCACCACGCCGTCGTGCTGCTGGAACTTGGAGGAGATCTACCACACCTCTGCTGCCCGCTGGAACGGGGAGAGGAAGGGCTTCATCGACACCGTACGCGCGACCGAGTACAGAAGTGCTACCGGATTGCAGCACTGGGGACGATCGTCTACACCAACAATGAGATCTAATCTCGTAGGCTTTGGAAATCTTCGAGGGTTAATCTCACATACATCTCGTTGCTTCGATCTTGGTAGATTAGATCTTACTTCTTCCTAGATTGGATCTTGGTTTTTGTTCATGTTCACGGTAGAAATTTTTTGTTTTCCATGCAACGAACCCATCAGTGGTATCAGAACCGTGTCTATGCATAGATATGTTGCACGAGTAGAACACAATGGTTTTGTGGGCGTTGATGCTCTTGTTGTTTTTAGTTAGTGTACTTTGCATCTTGAAGGATGGTGGGATGAAGCGGCCCGGGCTAACTTTACATGACCGCGTCTCATGAGACTTGCTCCACGCTTGACATGCAATTTGTATTGCATAAGTGGCTTTGCGGTTGTTTGTCTCTCCCACCATAGTGAAGATTCAATCTACTCTTTCTATTGACAACACTAGTATCGCCGTTGTGGTTCATGTTCGTAGGTAGATTGGATCTTTCTCGAAAACCCTAAACCACGTAAAATATGCAAACCAAATTAGAGGCGTCTAACTTGTTTTTGCAGGGTTTGGTGATGTGATATGGCCATGATGTGATGATGATTATATATGATGTATGAGATGTTCATTATTGTATTATGGCAACCGGCAGGAGCCTAATGGTTGTCTTTAAATTTGTTAAGGCTTGCGTGTCTATTCATCATGTAATAGCTTTATTTCAAGTAGTTCTTATAGTAGCTATAAGTGATGGACAACCATGAAGCGGCGCCATGGACCTTGGTGCAATGTTGGTGATGATGGAGATCATGCTCGTGTGTTTTGGAGATGGAGATCAAAAGCACAAGAAGAAAGGCCATATCATATCACATATTATGAATTGCATGTGATGTTAATCCTTTATGCATCTTATCTTGCTTAGATCGCGACGGTAGCATTATAAGATGATCCCTCACATTAATATCAAGATAATAAAGTGTTCTCCCCTCGTATGCACCGTTGCTACAGTTCGTCGTTTTGAAGCATCTCATGATGATCAGATGTGATAGATTCTACGTTCACATACAACGGGTGTAAGCCATGTTGCACACGCGGAAATAGTTGGGTTTGCTTGACAAGCCTAGCATGTACAGACATGGCCTCGAAACACATGAAACCGAAAGGTTGAACACGAGTCATATGGATGATATGATAAACATGTTGATGTTCACCATTGAAGCTACATTATCTCACGTGATGATCGGTTTTGGTGTACTGGATATGGATCGTGTGCCACTAAACAACTATGAGGGATGTTGTATTCAGTGGGAGTTCATTAGTAATTAGATTAAAACATGAACCAATTATCATGAACATAGTCTGAATAGTATTTTGAATTAATTTGTAGAATTGGCATCCGTTATCTACCAAGCGCTAGTCTTGTAATTGAGATAGAACTGTTAAGTCTGATAAGCAACTTTACGTACTGGTACCGTATTGTTGAAGAATCAAGAAATGATTAAGTCCTATTGCAAACTTTTGGTAAACCTCACATCGCTGATTCAAAGAACAATGGTTTCAATTAGTACCTAGAATCATCTTGTCTCCGTGAAACTTGAAGTTCAAATCTGTTTGAAAAGTAAGGAGCTGAAAATTTTGTTTTCAGAAATAAGCGAGGTATGAGATATACGTGATATCTAAGACCTTGTTGGAAGATGATAAAATATAATTTGGTGAGACTACATGAACTCATAAGTTTTATGGGAATGTACGAAGGTTGAAGACGCCAGGCGTCCCAATCCTCCAACTAGTTGGGCACTAACGATATTCACATATCCATGAAGTGATCGTCCTTAGTATGCACCGTTGCTAAGACTCGTCGTTTCGAAGCATCACGTGATGATCGGGTGTTATAGATTCTACGTGTGCATACAACGGGTGCAAGCCAGATTTGCACATGCGAATACTAAGGTTAAAACTTTACGAGCGTAGCATGTACAGACTTGGTCTCGGAAAGACATCATGATTTGATGGATAAAAATTATGAGTGAAATTGTTCATCACATTAAAAGGTTACTAATAGTGAAAACCGGAACACTTGTCATGTGATGATCAACTTCAAGGTAAGAGCCTCAAGGTTATTGGTGTTTGACCAACAAACCTAGATGTTATTGAAGGTGAGGTGTTTTTTGAGAATGAGGAAAGCTAAAAGAGAAACTAAAAAAGTTTTTGGCAGAAAGAAAGAAAAGACTAGAAAATCTAGCTCAGGTGTATATAGATGATATACATGTTATGAATGTATTCCTTGTTTGGTCACACAATGAAATTCTTGGGTAGTTGTACCATATTGGTTGGTATGAAGTGTCATACAAAACAACGCAATACAAGAATACAATGGCCTAAGTGATTGACAAGGAATATGGTAGGAATGCACGTCTGGAACAAAATAAAGTGTTGTTGTGTTCGTCGTTGGTATTCTACCTAGCTCTTCAGATTTATAATAAAGAACTTTATAATTGTTGTTTTGTTCTAGTCAAATGAAAACAATGAGTTGTTCAAATTATGACATTATTCCATGTACGATGGATAAGTTATTATAAATTTTTATGGTGAAGCACACATGCATAACACTGACGCTAAAATGCCATAAGGCAAATGATGTGAATTCTACTCATTAGTGGAACCGCCATTTAGGTCATGTTAGAAAGGAAGCATGAAGGAACTCCATGCAAATGGATTTTTGGAGTCATTCGATTTTTGAATCGTATGGCGCTTGCAAATCTCTTCTAAAGAGAATGACTGAAATACCGTTCATAGGCCAAGAGTTGAACGGGCAACTAACTTAGTGGAAATATACATGATGATGTATGTGGTTCACTGGGCATAGTTGTGTGCGGGAGATTCTTCTACTTCATGAAAACTTCCAACAATGAATTGAGTATATATATGTGGATATATTTATTCGATGCGGAAGAAGTTTGAAACATTTGAATGGATTCAAATAAATTTCAGCATGAAGTGGAAATCATCGTAATAGAAAAATCAAATATCTATGATTGGATCATGGTGGAAAATATTTGAATTACAATTTTTAGCGAACATCTAATAGAGTTATGAAATTGTTCTACAACTCACGTTTCTTAGAGTATCATAGTGATGATGGAGTATCCGAGAGACGTATCCAAACCTTGTTGGGTTAATGATGAAATAAAATGATGCCATTATATTTTTGTGGATTATGCTTTAGAGACTACCGCTTTTACACTAACTAAAAATGACACCATATGAAATATGGCATGGGTATAAATCCTAATAGTCCTTTCTTAAATTTTGGTATGCGTAGCATAAGTGAATAAGTTTACAACCAAAATTGGATGAATGTCTTTGTTGGTTATCCCAGAGAATTGATTGGGAATTCTTTCCACTATGAAGTCAAAGACAAAAGTGTTTGTCGATGTTTCTTACTTATTTCCAAGAAATTGTTTCTAGCGAAGTTTTTGAGTGGGAGGACAATGCAACTTGATAAGATTTATGAACCTGAGCATGATGATCAGAGTAGTGTAGCATCGGAAATGGTTTCGGAAGCGGCCACGACAATCATGACTCCCATGACTACAAAGTGTTATAGTCATGTAGATCAAAGTACCTATTGAACCTTGTAGATGTGGTTTACTTTGTGATCAAATAAATGATTTGTGGACAAAGGATTGATTTTTGAACAATGATAAACCAACTACATACAAAGAAGTTATGATGGGCCCTGACTCCGTTAAATGGCTATGCGCCATGAAATCCAAGATAGGTGAATACCTTTTGAAAGTAAATGGATCTATAAAATTGATGGACTTGGATGAAATATCATTGAAGAAGCTCGACTTGTTGAAAAATTGTTTACGACAAAGTTCAAAGAGTTGACTACGATAAGATTAGATCTTCCGTAGCGATGCTTATAGTCTACGAGGATTATTCTAGTAATCGCTACATATTTCCTTTATGAGATATGATAGTAGGATGGCAGAAATACATTCCTTACCAGAAGTGTGTATGAAGGATGTATACTAGATACAAACCAAGAGTTTTCCTAGTCCGTGGAATACTAGATAGGTATACAAACTTCACTGGATGAAGTAAGTATCACGGAGTTGGAATCTTCACCGGATGAAATAATCAAAGAGTTTTGATTTCATCATAAACGATGAAGATGCTTGCATTTGCAAGAAATTAAGTGGGAGCGCTGAGACATAGTTATAATATTATATGTGGATGACATATCATTGATTATAAATTATGTAATTATATACTTGATGTGATTAAAAAGGTTTCATTGAGAATTAACTTCAATGAAAGGATATGGACTGAAACATATTTAGTGTCAAGATCTATGAAGATGGATTGAAACACATAATAAGTTTAAGTCAAAGTACATAGAATGAATATTGAAGTAGTTCAATATAAAAATATTAAGAAGGTGTTCTTTTCCATGTGAAGGTTTAACAAGACTTGAGTGTATTTGACACTCGATGAGTAAAAACACATGAAGTGATTTTAGATCACGAATACTATGTACAAAATCAGATGTCCTGTGCTCTAAAGTGTTACGAGCATATACCAGAATGATGCATGCAATGGTCATTGGACAACAGTAAGAATATCCCTGAGTGCTTTAGAAGAACCAAGGATATATATATAGTTTTGTATGGGGTAATGACAAACAAATCGTTGTAAGGTGTTGCACCGATATTAGTTTGGTCTCATATAAAAATAAAATTTCAATCTCAATTAGGCTAAGTGTTGTTTAAAAGGTAGCACAATGAGCTAGAAGAAGTCTATGCTAGATTTGGATGAGTTCTAAATATTATGACGGATTCTACAAACGAAGGCAGAGTATATCATTGTTTTGAATAATGACTGAGGATGTTAAGTCGAGGAGTTCTTTGAGAACTTGGTGTAGTTCCGATAGTGTCAGAACTTTGAAGCTATATTGTGTGTGAAAATATTATTGACTTATTTTAGACCGCGGAATTAAGGTTCCACCTGAGGACTAAGCATATATAATTAATGCCGACTCATTTGGAAAATGAGTGATGCATTGAGACGCAAATGAATTGCAAAATACATACATTTCTGGGCGTGTCAGATCCGTTGACTGAAACATCTCCTGTGAGCAAAACATGATAAGCACCAGAAGGCCAAGGTATTATATCTTTACAAATGTAAACTAGATTATTGACTCTAGTGCAAGTGGGAGACTGTTGGAGATATGCCCAAGAGGCAATAATCAATTAGTTATTGTTATATCTTAGTGTTCATGATAAATGTTTACATACCATGCTATAATTGTATTAACCGAAACATTGATACATGTGTGTTATGTAAACAACAAGGAGTCCCTAGTAAGCCTCTTGTATAACTAGCTTGTTGATTAATAGATGATCATGGTTTCGTGATCATGAACATTGGATATTGTTAATAAAAAGGTTATGTCATTGGGTGAATGATATAATGGACATACACCCAAATAAGCGTAGCATGTGATCAAGTCATTAAGTTCAACTTGCTATAAGCTTTCGATACATAGTTACCTAGTCCTTCGACCATGAGATCATGTAAATCACTTACACCGGAAGGGTACTTTGATTACATCAAACGCCATTGCGTAAATGGGTGGTTATAAAGATGGGATTAAGTATTCGTAAAGTATGAGTTGAGGCATATGGATCAAAAGTGGGATTTGTCCATCCCGATGACGGATAGATATCCTCTGGGCCCTTGATACGTCTCCGACGTATCGATAATTTCTTATGTTCCATGCCACATTATTGATGTTATCTACATGTTTTATGCACACTTTATGTCATATTCGTGCATTTTCTGGAACTAACCTATTAACAAGATGCCGAAGTGCCGCTTCTCAAGTTTCTGCTGTTTTTGGTTTCAGAAATCCTAGTAACGAAATATTCTCGGAATTGGACGAAATCAACGCCCAGGGTCCTATTTTGCCACGAAGCTTCCAGAAGTCCGAAGAGGAGACGAAGAGGGGCCACGAGGGGGCCACACCCTAGGGCGGCGCGCCCCCCCCTTGGCCGCGCGGCCCTGTGGTGTGGGGCCCTCGTGCCACCTCTTGACCTGCCCTTCCGCCTAAAAATAGCCTCCGTCGCGAAACCCCCTGTACCGAGAGCCACGATACGGAAAACCTTCCAGAGACGCCGCCGCCGCCGATCCCATCTCGGGGATCCAGAGATCGCTCCCGGCACCCTGCCGGAGAGGGGAATCATCTCCGGAGGACTCTACGCCGCCATGGTCGCCTCCGGTGTGATGTGTGAGTAGTCTACCCCTGGACTATGGGTCCATAGCAGTAGCTAGATGGTTGTCTTCTCCCCATTGTGCTATCATTGTCGGATCTTGTGAGCTGCCTAACATGATCAAGATCATCTATCTGTAATTCTATATGTTGCGTTTGTTGGGATCCGATGAATAGAGAATACTTGTTATGTTGATTATCAAAGTTATATCTATGTGTTGTTTATGATCTTGCATGCTCTCCGTTACTAGTAGATGCTCTGGCCAAGTAGATGCTTGTAACTCCAAGAGGGAGTATTTATGCTCGATAGTGGGTTCATGCCTGCATTGACACCGGGACAAAGGATGTGAAAGTTCTAAGGTTGTGTTGTGCTGTTGCCACTAGGGATAAAACATTGATGCTATGTCTAAGGATGTAGTTGTTGATTACATTACGCACCATACTTAATGCAATTGTCTGTTGCTTTGCAACTTAATACTGGAGGGGGTTCGGATGATAACCTGAAGGTGGACTTTTTAGGCATAGATGCAGTTGGATGGCGGTCTATGTACTTTGTCGTAATGCCCAATTAAATCTCACTATACTCATCATGATATGTATGTGCATGATCATGCCCTCTTTATTTGTCAATTGCCCAACTGTAATTTGTTCACCCAACATGCTGTTTATCTTATGGGAGAGACACCTCTAGTGAACTGTGGACCCCGGTCCAATTCTCTTTACTGAAATACAATCCCATCGTAATACTTGTTCTACTGTTTTCTCGCAAACAATCATCTTCCACACAATACGGTTAATCCTTTGTTACGGCAAGCCGGTGAGATTGACAACCTCACTGTTTCGTTGGGGCAAAGTACTTTGGTTGTGTTGTGCAGGTTCCACGTTGGCGCCGGAATCCCTGGTGTTGCACCGCACTACATCCCGCCGCCATCAACCTTCAACGTGCTTCTTGGCTCCTACTGGTTCGATAACCTTGGTTTCATACTGAGGGAAACTTGCCGCTGTACGCATCACACCTTCCTCTTGGGGTTCCCAACGGGCGCGTGTTGAACGCGTATCAAGCAGCTTTTTCTGGCGCCGTTGCCGGGGAGATCAAGACACGCTGCAAGGGGAGTCTCCACTTCTCAATCTCTTTACTTTATTTTTGTCTTGCTTAGTTTTATTTACTACTTTGTTTGCTGCACTAAATCAAAATACAAAAAAATTAGTTGCTAGTTTTACTTTATTTGCTATCTTGTTTGCTATATCAAAAACACAAAAAAATTAGTTACTTGCATTTACTTTATCTAGTTTGCTTTATTTACTGTTGCTAAAATGGCCAACCCTGAAAATACTAAGTTGTGTGATTTCACAACTACAAATAATAATGATTTCTTATGCACACCTATTGCTCCACCTGCTACTACAGCAGAATTCTTTGAAATTAAACCTGCTTTACTGAATCTTGTTATGCGAGAGCAATTTTCTGGTGTTAGTTCTGATGATGCTGCTGCCCATCTCAATAATTTTGTTGAATTATGTGAAATGCAAAAATATAAAGATGTAGATGGTGACATTATAAAATTAAAATTGTTCCCTTTCTCATTAAGAGGAAGAGCTAAAGATTGGTTGCTATCTCTGCCTAAGAATAGTATTGATTCATGGACTAAATGCAAGGATGCTTTTATTGGTAGATATTATCCCCCTGCTAAAATTATATCTTTGAGGAGTAGCATAATGAATTTTAAACAATTAGATACTGAACATGTTGCTCAAGCTTGGGAAAGAATGAAATCTCTGGTTAAAAATTGCCCAACCCATGGACTGACTACTTGGATGATCATCCAAACCTTCTATGCATGACTAAATTTTTCTTCGCGGAATTTATTGGATTCAGCTGCTGGAGGTACCTTTATGTCCATCACTCTTGGTGAAGCAACAAAGCTTCTTGATAATATGATGATCAACTACTCTGAATGGCACACGGAAAGAGCTCCACAAGGTAAGAAGGTAAATTCTGTCGAAGAAACCTCTTCCTTGAGTGATAAGATTGATGCTATTATGTCTATGCTTGTGAATGGTAGGCCTAATGTTAATTCTAATAATGTTCCGTTAGCGTCATTGGTTGCTCAAAAAGAATATGTTGATGTGAATTTCATTAAAAATAACAATTACAATGATTCTAGGCCATATCCTGCTAATGGTAATTCTCATGGTAGATATGTTTCACCTAATGAAGAGAAGATGCTAGAAATTGAAAGATCCACTAAGAGCTTTATGCAATCACAATATGAGCAAAATAAATTGTTTACTAAAACAATGAATGAGCAATCTACCTTGTTGAAGAATATAGGGAATCAACTTGAAAATCTGAATAGGGAGATCTCGGGGTTGCAAACTAAACTTGCTAATGCTGAAAACCGAATCTCATTCATGTCTGCATCACAATCTTCTTTAATTAATAAAATGGCTGCTAAACCTGAGGATTTAGATGATAAAATTACTACTACAGCAAATGCCATCCAAGTTAGAATTAATGAGAATATAAGATTAATGGCTGAACTGCGTGCTAGGTGGGATAGAGAAGAAAATGAAAAACTCGATAAAGAGAAGAATGTAGCTAAAGTTTGGACCATTACCACCACTAGTAATGCTAATGCTACACATGTTGCTGCACCTCCTACTATTAATAATAAAAGAATTGGTGTTAGCAATGTTTCCACTTCTAATGCAAAGCGCGAGAAACTCAAAAAGCTGCTAAAACTTTGAAATCGCTGTGATAAAGCTGCTGAAATTTTTTCCAACATTGGGGATGATGATCCCATTGCTTTAGATTATAATGGTTTGAATTTTGATGATTGCCACATCTCTGAAGTTATAAAGTTCTTGCAAAAACTTGCTAAAAGTCCTAATGCTAGTGCTATAAATTTGGCTTTCACGCAACATATTACAAATGCTCTCATAAAAGCTAGAGAAGAGAACCTAGAGCGCGAAGCCTCTATTCCTAAAAAGCTAGAGGATGGTTGGGAGCCCATCATTAAGATGAAGGTTAAAGATTTTGATTGTAATGCTTTATGTGATCTTGGTGCAAGTATTTCCGTTATGCCTAAGAAAATTTATAATATGCTTGACTTGCCACCGCTGAAAAATTGTTATTTGGATGTTAATCTTGCTGATCATTCTACAAAGAAACCTTTGGGGAAAGTTGATAATGTTCGCATTACCGTTAACAATAACCTTGTCCCCGTTGATTTTGTTGTCTTGGATATTGAATGCAATGCATCTTGTCCCATTATATTGGGAAGACCTTTTCTTCGAACTGTTGGTGCTATCATTGATATGAAGGAAGGTAATATAAAATATCAATTTCCTCTCAAGAAAGGTATGGAACACTTCCCTAGAAAGAGAATGAAGTTACCTTTTGATTCTATTATGAGAACAAATTATGATGTTGACACTTCGTCTCTTGATAATACTTGATACACACTTTCTGCGCCTAGCTGAAAGGCGTTAAAGAAAAGCGCTTGTGGGAGACAACCCATGTGTTTTTACCTACAGTACTTTGTTTTTATTTTGTGTCTTGGAAGTTGTTTACTACTGTAGCAACCTCTCCTTATCTTAGTTTAGTGTTTTGTTGTGCCAAGTAAAGTCTTTGATAGAAAAGTAAGTACTAGATTTGGATTACTGCGCAGTTCCAGATTTCTTTGTTGTCACGAATCTGGGTCCACCTCCCTGTAGGTAGCTCAGAAAATTAAGACAATTTACGTGCATGATCCTCAGATATGTATGCAACTTTCATTCAATTTGGGCATCTTCATTTGAGCAAGTCTGGTGCCATTTTAAAATTCGTCAATACGAACTGTTCTGTTTTGACAGATTCTGCCTTTTATTTCGCATTGCCTCTTTTGCTATGTTGGATGAATTTCTTTGATCCATTAATGTCCAGTAGCTTTATGCAATGTCCAGAAGTGTTAAGAATGATTGTGTCACCTCTGAATATGTTAATTTTTATTGTGCACTAACCCTCTAATGAGTTGTTTCGAGTTTGGTGTGGAGGAAGTTTTCAAGGATCAAGAGAGGAGTATGATGCAACATGATCAAGGAGAGTGAAAGCTCTAAGCTTGGGGATGCCCCGGTGGTTCACCCCTGCATATATCAAGAAGACTCAAGCGTCTAAGCTTGGGGATGCCCAAGGCATACCCTTCTTCATCGACAACATTATCAGGTTCCTCCCCTGAAACTATATTTTTATTCCATCACATCTTATGTGCTTTGCTTGGAGCGTCGGTTTGTTTTTATTTTTTGTTTTGTTTGAATAAAATGGATCCTAGCATTCACTTTATGGGAGAGAGACACGCTCTGCTGTAGCATATGGACAAGTATGTCCTTGGTTTCTACTCATAGTATTCATGGCGAAGTTTCTCCTTCGTTAAATTGTTATATGGTTGGAATTGGAAAATGATACATGTAGTAATTGCTATAAATGTCTTGGGTAATGTGATACTTGGCAATTGTTGTGCTCATGATTAAGCTCTTGCATCATATGCTTTGTACCCATTAATGAAGAAATACATAGAGCATGCTAAAATTTGGTTTGCATATTTAGTTTCTCTAAGGTCTAGATAATTTCTAGTATTGAGTTTGAACAACAAGGAAGACGGTGTAGAGTCTTATAATGTTTTCAATATGTCTTTTATGTGAGTTTTGCTGCACCGGTTCATCCTTGTGTTTGTTTCAAATAAGCCTTGCTAGCCTAAACCTTGTATCGAGAGGGAATACTTCTCATGCATCCAAAATACTTGAGCCAACCACTATGCCATTTGTGTCCACCATACCTACCTACTACATGGTATTTTCCGCCATTCCAAAGTAAATTGCTTGAGTGCTACCTTTAAAATTCCATCATTCACCTTTGCAATATATAGCTCATGGGACAAATAGCTTAAAAACTATTGTGGTATTGAATATGTAATTATGCACTTTATCTCTTATTAAGTTGCTTGTTGTGCGATAACCATGTTCACTGGGGACGCCATCAACTACTCTTTGTTGAATTTCATGTGAGTTGCTATGCATGTCCGTCTTGTCTGAAGTAAGAGAGATCTACCACCTTATGGTTAAGCATGCATATTGTTAGAGAAGAACATTGGGCCGCTAACTAAAGCCATGATCCATGGTGGAAGTTTCAGTTTTGGACATATATCCTCAATCTCAAATGAGAAAATTATTAATTGTTGTTACATGCTTATGCATAAAAGAGGAGTCCATTATCTGTTGTCTATGTTGTCCCGGTATGGATGTCTAAGTTGAGAATAATCAATAGCGAGAAATCCAATGCGAGCTTTCTCCTTAGACCTTTGTACAGGCGGCATAGAGGTACCCCTTTGTGACACTTGGTAAAAACATGTGCATTGTGATGATCCGGTAGTCCAAGCTAATTAGGACAAGGTGCGGGCACTATTAGTATACTATGCATGAGGCTTGCAACTTATAAGATATAATTTACATGATACATATGCTTTATTACTACCGTTGACAAAATTGTTTCATGTTTTCAAAATCAAAGCTCTAGCACAAATATAGCAATCGATGCTTTTCCTCTATGGAGGACCATTCTTTTACTTTCAATGTTGAGTCAGTTCACCTATTTCTCTCCACCTCAAGAAGCAAACACTTGTGTGAACTGTGCATTGATTCCTACATACTTGCTTATTGCACTTATTATATTACTCTATGTTGACAATATCCATGAGATATACATGTTATGAGTTGAAAGCAACCGCTGAAACTTAATCTTCTTTTGTGTTGCTTCAATGCCTTTACTTTGAATTATTGCTTTATGAGTTAACTCTTATGCAAGACTTATTGATGCTTGTCTTGAAGTGCTATTCATGAAAAGTCTTTGCTTTATGATTCACTTGTTTACTCATGTCATATACATTGTTTTGATCGCTGCATTCACTACATATGCTTTACAAATAGTATGATCAAGATTATGATGGCATGTCACTCCGAAATTATCTGTGTTATCGTTTTACCGGCTCGGGACGAGCAGAACTAAGCTTGGGGATGCTGATACGCCTCCGACGTATCGATAATTTCTTATGTTCCATGCCACATTATTGATGTTATCTACATGTTTTATGCACACTTTATGTCATATTCGTGCATTTTCTGGAACTAACCTATTAACAAGATGCCGAAGTGCCGATTCTTTGTTCTGCTGTTTTTGGTTTCAGAAATCCTAGTAACGAAATATTCTCGGAATTGGACGAAATCAACGCCCAGGGTCCTATTTTGCCACGAAGCTTCCGTAAGTCCGAAGAGGAGACGAAGAGGGGCCACGAGGGGCCACACCCTAGGGCGGCGCGCCCCTTGGCCGCGCGGCCTGTGGTGTGGGGCCCCGTGCCGCCTCTTGACCTGCCCTTCCGCCTACAAATAGCCTCCGTCGCGAAACCCCCTGTACCGAGAGCCACGATACGGAAAACCTTCCCGAGACGCCGCCGCCGCCGATCCCATCTCGGGGATCCAGAGAGATCGCCTCCGGCACCCTGCCGGAGAGGGGAATCATCTCCCGGAGGACTCTACACCGCCATGGTCGCCTCCGGTGTGATGTGTGAGTAGTCTACCCCTGGACTATGGGTCCATAGCAGTAGCTAGATGGTTGTCTTCTCCCCATTGTGCTATCATTGTCGGATCTTGTGAGCTGCCTAACATGATCAAGATCATCTATCTGTAATTCTATATGTTGCGTTTGTTGGGATCCGATGAATAGAGAATACTTGTTATGTTGATTATCAAAGTTATATCTATGTGTTGTTTATGATCTTGCATGCTCTCCGTTACTAGTAGATGCTCTGGCCAAGTAGATGCTTGTAACTCCAAGAGGGAGTATTTATGCTCGATAGTGGGTTCATGCCTGCATTTACACCGGGACAAAGGATGAAAGTTCTAAGGTTGTGTTGTGCTGTTGCCACTAGGGATAAAACATTGATGCTATGTCTAAGGATGTAGTTGTTGATTACATTACGCACCATACTTAATGCAATTGTCTGTTGCTTTGCAACTTAATACTGGAGGGGGTTCGGATGATAACTTTGAAGGTGGACTTTTAGGCATAGATGAAGTTGGATGGCGGTCTATGTACTTTGTCGTAATGCCCAATTAAATCTCACTATACTCATCATGATATGTATGTGCATGGTCATGCCCTCTTTATTTGTCAATTGCCCAACTGTAATTTGTTCACCCAACATGCTGTTTATCTTATGGGAGAGACACCTCTAGTGAACTGTGGACCCCGGTCCAATTCTCTTTACTGAAATACAATCTACTGCAATACTTGTTCTACTGTTTTCTGCAAACAATCATCTTCCACACAATACGGTTAATCCTTTGTTACAGCAAGCCGGTAAGATTGACAACCTCACTGTTTCGTTGGGGCAAAGTACTTTGGTTGTGTTGTGCAGGTTCCACGTTGGCGCCGGAATCCCTTGTGTTGCGCCGCACTACATCCCGCCGCCATCAACCTTCAACGTGCTTCTTGGCTCCTACTGGTTCGATAACCTTGGTTTCATACTGAGGGAAACTTGCCGCTGTACGCATCACACCTTCCTCTTGGGGTTCCCAACGGGCGCGTGTTGAACGCGTATCAGCCCTCTTGGTGGAATGTCGTCTAATTAGCTTGCAAGCATGTGACTAGGTCACAAGAGATGACATACCACAGAACGAATAAAGAGTACTTGTCGGAAACGAGGTTGAACTAGGTATGGAGATACCGATGATCGAACCTCAGACAAGTAAAGTATCGTGTGTCAAAGGGAATCGGTATCGTATGTGAATGGTTCAATCGATCACTAAGTTATCGTTGAATGTGTGGGAGCCATTATGGATCTCCAGATCCCGCTATTGGTTATTGGTCGGAGAGGAGTCTCGACCATGTCTGCATAGTTCACGAACCGTAGGGTGACGCGCTTAAGGTTCGATGTCGCATAAGTAGATTCGGAATATGAGATGGAGACCGAAGTTTGTTCGGAGTCTCGGATGGGATCCAAGACATCACGAGGAGGTCCGGAATGGTCCGGAGAATAAGATTCATATATGGGAAGTCATTTTCAGGGTTACCGGAAAAGTTCAGGATTTTTCGGTATTGTACCAGAGGTTCTAGAAGGTTCCGGAGGGTACCATAGTGGGGCCCACCTATCCCGGACGACCAACATGGACCGCAGGGGGTCGCATAGGCCCACATGGGCCAGGCACATCAGCCCCCCAAGGCCCATGTGGTTGGATCAAGTGGATAAGATCAAATCCCTTGAAAATAGGGACTTAACTTGGGGGGAAGTTGCCCCCCTTGTTTTGGCCGACCCTAGGGCCTAGAGTAGGGGCCAAGGCAGCCCCCCACGCCTATATAAGAGGGAGGGGAGGGCTGGGGCGCAGCACATCATCCCATGATTAGCCCCCTCCTCTGGCCGCCTCTCTCCTCCACCATACGCCGTTCATGCTTGGCGAAGCCCTGCAGCTTTTCTTCCTCCACCACCACCACCACGCCATCGTGCTGCTGGAACTTGGAGGAGATCTACCACACCTCCGCTGCCCGCTGGAACGGGGAGAGGAAGGGCTTCATCGACACCGTACGCGCGATCGAGTACGGAAGTGCTGCCGGATTGCAGCACTGGGGACGATCGTCTACACCAACAACGAGATCTAATCTCGTAGGCTTTGAAAATCTTCGAGGGTTAGTCTCACATCAATCTCGTTGCTCCGATCTTGTAGATTAGATCTTGGGTGTTCCATAGATTAGATCTTGAATTTATTCGTCTTGCGGTAGAAATTTTTTTGTTTTCTATGCTACGAACCCCATCACCTCCTTCTCCTATCCGTCTCCATCGACAGATAGGTACGCCAACTGGGCGAGTCGATGGCGTACGCCGGATCAGCGCGGAGGTCCGGCGGCAGGTACCGCCTCCGTCGCCGGATCTCCGCGCTCCGATCTGGCTCGCGCGCAGGAACGGGAGGGATGGGCACCCGACGGCAGCTGAGCCGCCAGCCGCTAGGGAGTTGCACGCCGGACCAGGCGTCGTCGCACGGCAACCATTTGCCGTGCATGAGTCTCCCCACCGTGACGGGGAGCGGCACCCTCTTGCTGCCGCTGCGGGAGGCCTCGAAATCGTTCTTCCTCCCCATGGCGCTGCGGCGGTGGTGTTGCGAGTGGAAGTGTGGGCGAAGGACGAACGCGGCCGGTGGACTTTTAAGGGCGGCCGCGCGCGGTATACGATGCCATTGAAGGAGGCGCAGAAGCCCAGCCGCCGCCCGCCAGTGCACGCGCAGAACAGGCAGTCGCGCCATTGATGGCGAAGGCTGCGGCGCAGACGCGGAAGCGCTGACCGCCGAAGCGGTGCCCTCGATGCAGACTCGCTGCCAGGCAGGCCCGGTGGAGACACGAGCGGACACTTTCCCCGTCCGCGCAGCGTCCGCAGAGACGCAAACCTGCCGCATATCGCACCGGTCACTTTGCGTTGCGCCGCTGGAGAGGGTGCCAGACGCATTTTCGGTCAAAGCGGACGCAAACGGTCGCTCTGCTGGAGATGCCCTAATAACCCTAGACATCGGGTTATGCAAAATGGGTAAGTGTTAGAATGTGCACTAGGCTGTTTATTCTTGTTAATTCTACAAGAACTGAGAGGTTTATGGCACAAAAGTTCAAACCTTGCATTGCATGAGGCTTTTATTGAGATATCATACGAGTAATATACACCGTTAATATGTCAACTTGACAATGATATTTAGTTTTAATCTACCAACTTGCAAACTCTTCGATCCAATCAATAAACTTACTCAGATGTTGATACACAAACCGGGCAAGCATATACCGTTGACATGCATGGCATGTTGAACAGGACATATATACTGTTTGATGGGATTAATTTGGATTCGTTGTGCGCCCCACTATTCCGACCAAGTGTTGCACCACTACCTTGGCACCACAAGTAGGGGCCACGCTTCAAAAGCGGCAATCAGATCTATTGGGATAACTCAATGGACCGAATACATCTAAATCCACATCAAGGACACATTTTGTTGTCTTGGACGATACATGTGCGTATTTTGCTTTTTGTGGTAGTTTGCGTTGAAAAGTTAAGTTAGTCTTGATTACCATGATTCTATTTTAGAAACTTTGGTTACCATAGTTGAAGGCACTTTATGGTTTTTTGTACCTTGGTGAATCGTGTGTGCTTCTTCTTTTGGTCTTAACATCGAAATTCGGGTTGTGCAAGAATGTATGATTTTGTTTGTCAACAAGAGAAACCCCTAATGGCGACATGACAACTACGTATTTGACCTTCACATTTGCGATATAATGAACCTACAAGAATTATGTTGATTTCGAACCTAAAATTGTAACACTAGTTTCATACATTGAAATTGCAATTTATTGGAAATAAAATTAACGGGTAATGACATGGTTGCCCTTTGTTTCTTTACGTGAGAAACATAGAGATGAATAGGGTATTGCTACCTCTCGTTGGTGCAGCCGCCAATCTGCCTCGTCTCCTGTGGCCTTAGGGTCATGGAAACGTGGTGGATGCCGGTCCTTGTCAGTGGGAGGGCTCCGTTGTTTACAGTTCTTCTCCGTCTGTTTAGGGTTTGTTTCCTACTCATGAAGGCATGGCGGTGCGACTCCCTAAAGATGGAATAATGTCCTCCTCGTCTAGCCTCCGTTCATGTATTGTGTCTAGCTTCGGCAGAGGGCATGTGGAGGTTTGTCTTTGGCGGATCTCGTTGGATTTGATATGTCTACCTTCTAATCTACGCTTCTCTTCATCGGTGATTGTAATATCCCAGGTTTAGAGGCTACAAAATGAGAGAACATCAAAGTATGCATTGCATTCATGCATAGAAAATCCGGAGAATTTTCGCGCTTTCAAATAAAATTTATCACAGTAACTGAAGTTTCACTTGACTTGCTGGAATTGAAGTAGATCATCAAGCTATAAACTTCACTGTGATGTTTGCTAAAATTTATTTTGGGTAGAGATAATTTGATCAATGGAGTAGATCAAATGGAATTAGTGTCGTTGCCTATTCGACGGTACCTCGAAGGAGGGATCCTCACGAGGGGGAGAAGAAGTAGGGGCCATAGGGCGGAGAATCCTCGGGACGGTGGTACGGGATTTACCCAGCTTCGGACCACCTGCACGATGGCAAGGCCTACTGCTGCTTGTCTGGAATTATCTGGGTGCTTTCGCGTTGTTACAATGAGTTGTGGTTGTCCCTCTAGGCCTCCCAGGATCCGGCTTATAAAGGCGCACGGATCTAGGGTTTACACGGAGAGTCCTAGCCGGAATACAAGTCGCCTAACTACGGTACAATATCTTGCCGTGTACGTCAAGGATCCGCCTTCCTCTAAGAACTGCTGGATCCGGATACTTCATGGGCCTTCACGGATTCGGCCTCCTTCGTAGGTCGGTTGAGATCCGGCTTCCTGTTCCTGAACTGGACTTCATCCTTCTGGATCTACAACAACTGGACCGCCCGACGGGCCACATGCCACATCACCATCTGTGGGCCACCCGGGCTTGCCGGATCTAGGCCATGCCGTTGATATACCCATAAAGTATACCCACAACAGTAGCCCCCGAAGGTCTCCGAGATTCATCATTCCTCCGACTTCATTCAACTCGGATCCGAAGAGAATCTTGAAGAGCTTCAAAACTTTACTTGTTTCCGGTATCATCTATTCGGAAATCTTCTTTTCTTCTGGATTGGCAATGTAACAGAGATTCCACTTTTCCCGCGCGCAACTTCCTTTTTTCCCGCGCTAAATTTTCGGAGATGCGAATCTTTAGCCGGAAATTTTGGGGAGCGCACAGTTAAGTTACCTCCACGTCATTTTACCGTTTTTGACCTAAGACACGTGTCAATCATCTGACGGCGTGACCGTTCCGTTCCCACCGTTAGATCTGAATCACGAATCTCCACGCGAGGTCTATAAATACCCCCACGCGCGGTAACTTTCCCATTCTTTCACCGCATCTTCCACCTCTTCTTCTTCCTCGCGCAGCGCCGCCCACCGGATCTGAACTCCAGCGAACTTCCGCACGGAGAGCTTCATCCACCGTAGTTCCAAGGTCCCTCTTGACCTAAGATCTGTACGTTTGATCGAGAAATCACCTCCGCCGCCGATGCGTGGTCTTCGGAATCCCAACGCTGCAAGTCCGGCGACCCTATTCTCGCCGGAGTCTCGACGGACCACCGCGCCATTAACAGTAAGTACACCGGCCTTGTAGAAGAAGAAGTAGATTAGTGTAGATTCCAGATACTCAAATTAGTTTGCATGGGTGCAGCCGGAAGCATGCCGCATGGTTCACCACATTGTACTGGTAGTTCTCCGAGTAGCCCGGAACCCAGCATTGTAGAACCAATCTGTCCGGATCCCATTTCATATCTGCCACCATACGTTTCCGACATTAGGCTTCCTCAACCATTCTCCGCCTCTTCCAGTACCATATTGGGCTAGGTTCCAACCGCACAAGAGCTCCAAGAAGAACTCCAAGGCCAAGCTAGAATGGCAGCCAAGGTCCAGGAGTCGGAAAATAAGAAG
Source organism: Lolium perenne (assembly GCF_019359855.2). Lineage (NCBI taxonomy): Eukaryota > Viridiplantae > Streptophyta > Magnoliopsida > Poales > Poaceae > Lolium > Lolium perenne. The sequence goes on from NC_067244.2 coordinate 51,903,065, forward strand.
GCATCCAATGGCCGGATCCGCGAAGGCGTGAGAGGTCAATGGTGGCCTTGCGAGACCACTGACGCGGAGCTCAGAGAGATCCAGAACGAGGGCATGATCTCCGAGTACTGGAGCTTCATGCGCGACTCCGACATTCCCAAACCCGAAGCGGACGAACGAGTCATGACCAAGGCATGGGTCGAGCGCGGTCTATCGCTCCCCTGTTCGGAGTTTTTCCTCTCCATCCTCGACACATACGGGCTTCAACCCCACAACATCTGCCCAAACTCATACCTCCTCCTCTCCAACTTCGCAACTCTCTGCGAAGGGCATCTTGGGATCCGACCAAGCGTCATGTTATGGCAGTTTTTCTTCCGAGTGAAGAAAGAGACGAAAGACAAAGCTATGTTGAACTGCGGGAGTATGACATTTATGCTCCGCTCGGGCCGCATGTATCCGCCTCATGATTCCCACGAGTCCGTCCGGTACTGGAATGCCGGATGGTTCTACGTGAAGAACGCATCAGTTCCGAATTTCCACGACGGACTTCCTTCCTTCAATAACAAGCCTCTAGAAGAATTGGCTAGCTGGAGCTTCATCCCCTCGCTCGCCTAGACTCCGATACTGGAGAAGGCAGCTCGGAGGATTTCCTGGTTGGTTCACGATGGACTAACCGGAGCTCAGCTGACACTTAGCTGGTTCTCCCGGAGAATCCAGCCTCTGCGCTACAACGCACACCTGATGTGCGCGTATACTGGGGCGGATGATCTTCTCCGGGTAACGCGTCACGATCTTCCGGCTGACTCTCTCAAGAGGAGATTCAAGACGTTGGTGAAGATAGGCCGGGGACAACCAATCCCGAAACTGGTCAAGGATATCAACACACACGACCAGTGTCCTCCGGTAAGCACATGCCCCTTCACCGTTTCTCAACTTCACATATCTTCAGTGTGTTTTAACTTGTTTTGCTAACCTTCCTCGCAGCTCGATACTTTGGCGAAGGAGAACCTGCGCAACATACTCCGAGTCCCTGTCAGCGGCGAATCGGCGGAGGAGGATCCAGAGGACCCTGAGGAGGAAGAGGAGCGAGCGCCCCGAAAGGCTGCCCCTCGACCTTCGAAGCGTTCCCGCGCCAAAGCTTCCGGCTCTGAAGCTGGAGCTAGCGGCGAGGCTTCCGCCAAGAAACCCAAGGTGACCAAGCCGCCTCCGCTCAATTCCAAGAAGGCGGAGCGCGAGCGCCTCAAGCTGCTGTCGACAGCAGGAAGACACTTGCGTCCCAACATCCCGGGCGCGACGTAAGTTTCCGAGTATTGTGCATTTTTATTTTGGTAAGCTGTGTTACTTATACTTTTCCTTCGCTTGCTTGCAGGAATCCGAACCCAACCACAGCGCGGACCAACGTTCAGGAGCACATAACAAAGTATATGCATAAGAAGTCCCCTGCCGTTGGTCCCTCGACGCCAGCTCCGCCAAGCGCTCCCCAAGCTACCCCACAGCCATCTCCTCCTCCCGCGGATCAATCTCCTGCTCTTGATGCACCCACTCATGATGAAGAGCGGGCGGAGAAAGTTCCGGCGGCAAGGGCCCCGTGCATGACGAAGCTGAAGGACAAGGCCGCGAGGAAGCAGAAGTCAATTCCTCCGGCAAAGCTGAAGCTACAGCTGGTGATATGGTCGTTTTCCCCAAGAACTTTGGAGATCCGGCTGACCTTACTTCCACCCCTAAAGCCTATGCCACGAAGTTTTTTAACAAACTATCAGAGGCAGAAAAATGGGAGCTGGAGCAAGATTTGCTCAAAGCTATGCTGAACAATGCCTGGGGTAAACCAGACGTCGAGACGCCGGAGATCCAGGAGTTCAAAAAAGACGTTGGCCAGTTCTTCGACAAGCTCGTTTGCAAGCAAAAGGTAACTCCCCAGTAGCCCCCAAGTATTTAGGCGGAAACTAGTGTAGTTAGCGTCTGAATACTTAGAGAAAACTCAAATTGAAGGAAGATTTAAATGTCGTGGTAGCCCTCAAGCATTATGGCGGAAAGATTTCTAGCAACAATGCTTTAGAAAGACTTATCCATAAAATACTTGTGGAACTTACTCCGGCACTGACTGGATTTTCAGGAACAGAAGGCTCTGCATTACGAGCTGCACAAGAACATTGCGCTTCAGCGTCGTGTTACCATCAGCCAGGTGGAGAAGATCCAACATTTCCAAACGGAGAATGCGGATTTGAAGAAGCAGCTGTCAGAAGCCCAAGGTTGGTTTCCGACTTTCTGGTGCCTGTAGGTTATGTTCCGCATTTTCAAACTTGATGTTTTACATATCTTTGAGTAGGTGCATCCTCGTCCCTCGCTGCAGCCTCCTCCGAACTAGAAACCCTGCGCGCCTCCCAAAAGGATCTTGAGGTGAAACTCGCATAGGCGGAGAAGAAACTTGCTGAGAAGAACTCGGAGCTCATCCAAAAGGAGGGTGAGTTTCAGCTAAAAAGAAAAACTGATAGCGACACCATCAAGAAGCAACAAAGGGAGCTTGGTGGGCTCCGGAAGTATATGGACACAGCGGAGGCGTCGTGGGACTGGCTGATCTCCGGTGTCCTGGGTAAGATTCCGGTATATAGCAGCGTATGTGCCCAGCCTTAACCTGTTGTGCTTATTTGGTATTGTTTTTCCCAGATCCTCTTGGATATGACGAGGAGCGCCGGACCCAATTCCCCCGGGACGATCTGATTCAGCTAGCCGGCGATGACTGCAAGGATCTCATATCCGCTGCCCGGAAGATTTGCCACAACCTGAATATCAAGAAAAGCCGAAGCTGTGATGTTCGCGAGCTTATCACCAGGATGGACATTCTGCCAGAGTTGGTGGTGGATCTACAAGCGTCTTCAGCTCGAGGCGCAGCTGCTATGTCCCTGGCCATGTGCTTGGCGCACAACCCGGATCTGGATGTCGACAGGGTGACTACTGGCGTGCCGTCGGACGCGGACGTTAATGCACTACTGAATGCAGTTAGCGGCTACGACACTCGCATCGCCCGGAGAATTCGCCACGACGAATTTTACGACAAGGTGATTCTTCCAGCCGACGAGCCCCTTGAAGCTGAGCTTCTCAAGGAGCGCGAGGCGGAAGCCAAACCTGCCCAATCCGGAAGCCAGTATACCTGGACAAGCTCCAAGGACCAAGGTGGCGCTGCATCTCCGGCTGCGGATGAGGAAGAAGATGATGATGACGTCTCCTCTCCGGCTAAGGGTGAAAAGACAGATGCTCTGGCAACTGATGTTGATGCGGAAATTTCTCCAGCGAAGGAGCAGTGAAAAACTTATTCCTGCGGGAAGATGGATAAAACAATGCATCATTTTGGCTCTGAGAGGGTTTGTAATATAACTTAAATTCTTAAGTAGCTAGGAACGAAACACTTATGCATGGGCGGAAAATACTTATCCTGCTATCCGTTAATGTTATTTGCATGTTTCGTTTGTTGAAAGCAAGTCCTGGTTTTATATTTTCCGGCTTGCCCATTTGACCTTCCACGAGCCGGAAAACTTTTAGCCGGAAACGCTCGCCAGCGGTGATGAAGCCCAATGGCAATCCGTCAATAACCGCGGAAACAAGCCCCCAGCCCAAGTGCCGGAAGTCGCTACCAGGAATCCATGAGTTTGCAACAGAAGATATTTCCACCAGAAAACTTAAGCTTACGTCCTAAAGGACGATTTTGAAAATCACAACTTTCATACACGCCTAGGCGGAAATATCCAGCTCTGCGGTTTTAGTCGGAAAACATACATGATCTAAAAATGAACAAGTAAAGGAGGTAAAAGACTCAAAGAGTGAACCAAAAGCTTTATTTCATTGATCATGTATAATTGTTACAAAGTATGTAATTCTATGCTAAGTGTGGAAAGGACGTAGCTGTGCAATGTTCCAAGGACGTTCTGTTTCGTCGTAAATGTCATCCGGATCCTCCCGCTTGCGTTTCCGGTACCAATTAGCAGGTCTATCCTTTAGCTCTCGGAAATCGACAAGGTAGTACGATCCGTTGTGAAGCACTTTGCTAACGATGAAGGGTCCTTCCCATGGAGATTGTAACTTGTGATCTTTCACCTGGCGAAGGCGGAGGACCAAGTCTCCGTCCATGAATGAGCGATTGCGAACTCGACGACTATGGTAGCGTCGGAGCTTCTGCTGGTAAATGGTGGAGCGTTGGTCTGCTAAGTTCCGAGCTTCTTCAATCAGGTCCACAGATAGCTGTCTGGCCTCATCAGCAGTTTCTTCATTGTAGGCGGAGACTCGCGGTGAATCATGGATGATGTCGGAGGGGAGCACAGCTTCGGATCCGTATACCAGGAAGAACGGATTGAATCCTGTTGACCTATTGGGGGTAGTTCGTAAACTCCACAGGACGGAGTCTAACTCCTCAGCCCAAGCTCCGGCTGCGCGACGCAGCGGTTCTTCAAGGCGTGGTTTTATTCCGGATAAAAGGAGTCTGTTGGCTCTTTCGACCTGACCATTGGACTGTGGATGAGCCACGGATGCCAGGTCTAGCAGGATCCCAACGTCATGGCAATAATCCTTCAATTCTCCTTGGGCGAAGTTTGTGCCATTATCTGTGATTATGCTGTGCGGGATGCCGAATCTCGTCACAAGTCTGCAGACAAATTTGAGTGACGTAGCACCATCGGCTTTTCTCACTGGCTTTGCCTCGATGCATTTACTGAACTTATCAATAGCGACCAGGAGGTACTCAAAACCGCCAGGAGATGATTTATTTAACTTACCAACCATATCAAGCCCCCAGACCGCGAACGGCCAGGTGATAGGGATAGTCTTCAGCTCTTGGGCTGGAGCGTTTGGTTGAGTAGCGTAGTACTGGCAACCTCGGCAGGTTTTTACCAACTTATCAGCATCTTCTTTAGCTGTGAGCCAGTAAAATCCAAGCCGGAAAGCTTTGGCAACGAGGGACCTGGGAGCGGCGTGATGCCCGCAATCCCCTGCGTGGATCTCTCTGAGGATTTCAATGCCATCTTGATTGGAGACGCATTTGAGAAATACTCCAGTTGCACTTCGTTTGTAGAGCTGTCCGTCAACTATTGTATAGGATCTTGCTCGTCTGATGATTTGTCGCGCGAGGACCTCGTCCTCTGGCAACTTCTGATCAATGAGGTAGTCCAGGAAAGGCTGCGTCCAGGCCAGAATGATGACCATCACTTCCTTTGCCGGAGATACTGCCACCTCTGGGTTTTCCGGGTTAGCGCCCTTGACTGAGGGTATCCGTAAGTGCTCCAGGAAAATAATAGGCGGAATTGGTTTTCTGCCGGATCCGAGCTTGGATAGCGTATCTGCCGCTGCGTTATCGTCTCGTCTGACGTACTTGACTTTGTATCCGAGGAAACATTTGGCGATCTCGTCAACTTCGTCTCTGTAAGCCGCCATGACGGAGTTTCTGGCGTTCCAGGTTCCGGCTACTTGTTGTGCCACCAGGTCGGAATCTCCGCAGCATATCATGTGCTTGATCCCAATTTCCTTAGCGATGCGCAGACCGTGTAGTAGAGCCTCGTATTCCGCCATGTTGTTTGTAGCTTCGAAGTGAATCTGCAAAACGTATTGCAGTTCTTCTCCGGTAGGGGACTTCAGGGTGACTCCGGCTCCTGAGCCTTGATGCTGCTTGGATCCATCGAAGTGCATGTCGGGGGGAAGACCCCGGATAGGGCAATGGACGCGGAGCAGCCGGCTGGCCACTGGCCGGCTCGCGGCAAAGGCCGGCTGAGGAGCAGCCGGCTGGCGCCGTGGCCGGCTGGTCCGGAAGCCGGCTGGCTCTAGGTCCTAGTCGGCCTGGCTACGGCCGCCAATGCTGTGGTTGGGCCGGCTTCTACAAGCCATATCCGACTGGGGTTTGTACCTCAGACCGACTCGAGGCTGGCGAGTCTTACACTGGAAGGGACCGGGTTGGTGATCCGGGTTCCTAAAGTCCACGCTGACTCCATCTTCCGTAAAGTGCGGGAGCCTTTGTGGAGCAATAGTGCCGCGCGCCGGACAGGCCGTCAGGGCTTACGACGATCCGTACCGGCTACAGTGGCTGACGGCGACAGGGACAGCTCCTCTCCATACCGCTGACCGTGGCAGCCGGATGGGACAGGCCACGATGCCTCAACTACTCCTGACGTCACCGCCTCGGGAAGGAGCGGAAGCCGAAGCCGGCCCAGCCGGCCAGTAAACTATAGGGTCTTATATGTAAAGTGCCGGCGCCTATATAAGCCGCACTACACCCTCTCGTGCAGGGGATCGATCGATCAATCATCCTTACTTCACTCCACCCATAGAGCTGCCCTGAGAGAGAGACCATCGTCTCCCTTAGCCTCCCAGGAGCAGCCGGACACAGCTCTAGGAGCACCATTGTATTGTGTGATCATCATATACACTCATAGCAGGAGTAGAGGTTTTACCTCCATCGGAGGGCCTCGAACCTGGGTACGTCGCCGTGTCGCTCGTGCCCATACCCGCATCCGGATACCGCCGTGAGATCCCTCAGGGACCACTTCGATTAGCCACCCTATGGCATATGCCGTGACCATACCACGACATTTGGCGCCCACCGTGGGGACTTCAGCATCCTCGGCCGGTGTCTTCATCCGGGCGGGCCTCACCATCACCACCGGCGAGCGAGTCGCTTCAGGCTTGATCTGGAGATTCGGCTCCCTCGACTGCGTCAGCGACAACGCTGGCTGCTTCGCTGACCGGCCCTTCCCAGCCGGCGGCAGCGTCATCTCCTTCGGCGGCCACGACGTCTACGTCGCCACCGTCGCCGCATCAGCCGCGCTACCCGCGGCAGGTCCTGCGCTGCGCAAGCCCTCCTCCGCGAGCCGGCAGCAGCGCTCCCGCCAGCCCCGTCGTCGTGCAAGTCATGATGGCTGGCGAGGAGCTCCCCACCAAGAACCCGCGCGCCCGCGGCCCCAACCTGGAGCGCAACGTCGACCCCAACGCCTCCGGCTCGGGCCCAAAGGCGCCACCGCCACCATCCCGGCTGGACGAAGTCCGGGCGAAGCTGAGCACCCCGCTCACGCCTGGCGGCGACCCCACCGCCATCGAGGCGGATCTGGAGGCGCACCGCCAGCTCCTCCTCAAGCAAACCGAAGAACTGGCTGCTGCTAAGCGCCAGATGGAGATCACCCAGCGCGAGTACAACCGCGCCCACGGCCTCCTCCCGGGCGGCGGCAGGCCAAGCCGAGCCGGCCACATCCGCCGCAGGCCGCGACCTCGGCGCCGAGATCGCCCGCGACGGCGCTCCTTCGCCGGCTCCGTCCGCGGAGCTCCCCGTCTACAACACCCCCGACAAGAACATGCGCGCGGCACAAGCCGCCGCAGAAGAGCTGAACCGCCTTCAGGGCGAAGAGTTACGCCGCCAGACCAAGCGGGTAACTGAGCTGCTCAACGCAGCCACCAGGCAGGCGGCCGACCCCAGGTATGTCAATGCCCCCAGAGCTTCTCACGCTCGTGGAGCTGCAGGCAACGACAGGGAAGGCGCCAGGGACTCGGCCGAGTCCGCCTCCCCAGCGCCAAGCCGGCACCATGACTCCCGCGCCACGCACGCAAGCTCGAGCAGGCCGAGCCACCAGTCAGGCGGCAGCAGCCGCAGCCGGCCTCCTCCGAGCCGGAACCAGGAGCAAGACTCCGAGCCCCGCCGTCAGCACCGGCCGGCTCCAGAAGCAGCCGGCACGCGCCAGCCGGCACACTCCCGGCTGGGCCCGCGCATCGAGCCCGCCGACGCCCGAGATCGCCTCGACCGGCTGGTCGAATCCCGCATTGCGGAAGAAGAAGCTCCAGCCGGCCCAAAGTGCTTCGGGCCCCGCATCGCCAACGAGCCCACGCTTGAGGGCTTCACGCTCCCCCGCGACACCCCCAAGTACGACGGCACCGCCAAGCCGGAGGACTGGCTGCAGGACTACTCCACCGCAGTCGGCATCGCCAAAGGCAACAAGCGTTGGGCTGTGCGCTACTCCCCCCTGATGCTGGTCGGCTCCGCCCGCACATGGCTCAACAACCTGCCAGCCGGCAGCATAAACGGCTGGCTGGACTTCGAAGCGGCCTTCATCAGCAACTTCACCGGCACCTACCGCCGGCCGGGTCGCCCCCAGCAGCTTGAGATGTGCAAGCAGGGCCCCGACGAGACGGATCGCGCGTACCTAACGCGCTGGTGCGAGATGCGCAACTCCTGCGAGGGCGTGCACGAGATCCAGGCCATCAGCTTCTTCATGGGAGGCTGTCGGCCCAACACCATGTTGTGGCACAAGCTGCGCCGCAGCGACCCCAAGTCGATGGCCGCCTTGATGGCCATCGCCGACAAGTACGCGCTGGCTGAAGAAGCCGGCAAGGCGCCGGCTGAAATTTCTCCGGCCCCCGCCAGAAGAGACAACAACAAGCCGGCCGAGGGCGCCTCGCACGGCAGCCGGCGGGACAACTACCGCGGCAAGCGTCACAGTGACCAGCCGGACCGCCGGTACGGCTCCGCCCACGTAGCCGCCGTGGCAGACAACGCGGCAGGCGGCAGCCGCCGCCAGAAGCAAGACCGGCAATGGAAGCCGAAGTACACCTTCGAGCAGATGCTCGACTCGCCGTGCAAGTACCACAGCGGCAAGAACCCCTCCAACCACACCACCCGCGATTGCCACTTCATGAAGCGGCTGACAAGCGGTGAACCCCTCCCGCCTCCCCCCCGCCTCCACCAGCCGGCGGGCCGGGTGGCCAAGCCGGCGCAGAGAACGCCAACCTCGAGCACCACGAGGCTAACCAAGTGCACCATGCCGGCCGATATCTGGCCGAAGATGCTACCTACATCATCTTCACCTCCGAGCCCGAGGACAAGACGAGCCAGCAGAGCCGTTCCCTCGAGGTCAATGCGGTCATACCGCCGGTCCCCCAGTACCTAAACTGGTCAGAGCAGGCCATCACTTTTGATCGCCGCGATACACCGGCTGTCCTGCCGAAGCCGGGCAGCTACGCCATGGTCCTCGACCCCACCATCGGCACAACCCGGCGCAGCGTGCGTTTTTCGCGCGTCCTCATCGACGGCGGCAGCAGCATCAACATCCTCTACCGCGACACCGCCCGCAAGCTGGGCATCCAGGAGGCCGAGTTGCGCCCCACCCCCACCGTCTTCCATGGCATCGTGCCAGGCCATTGCTGCCAGCCGATCGGCCGGATCACGCTGGAGGTGATGTTCGGGAAGCCGGATCACTTCCGCACCGAGAGAATCGAGTTCGAGGTGGTGGACCTCGTGAGTCCCTACCACGCGCTCCTGGGCAGGCCGGCCCTGACCAAGTTCATGGCGGTGCCCCATTATGGGTACCTGAAGATGAAGCTGCCTGGCCCCAAGGGGGTCATCACCGTAGCCGGCGACTATCGCCGCTCCATGGACTGCGCCACGCAGAGCTCCAAGATGGCCCAGACGCTGGTCATCGCCACCGAGAAGCAGCTCATCCGCGACGCCGTCGCCCTCGCCAAGGCCGCGCAGACAGACATGCCAGCTGCAGGCAACCCGGCTGGGACGACTCACTTCCAGCCGGCCGACAACACCAAGAAGATCCTGCTGGACCCGGCGCAGCCGGACAAGTACGTCACCATCGGTGCCGGCTTGAGCAAGAAATAGGAAAGCGAGCTCACCAGCTTCCTCCGTGAGAATCGGGACATCTTCGCATGGACTCCAAGAGACATGCCGGGTGTGCCGAGGGAGTTGGCTGAGCACCACCTCCACGTCCGGCCTGAAGCCAAGCCGGTGAAGCAGCCTCTCAGGCGCTTCGCCGAAGAACGAAGGAAGGCCATCGGTGAAGAAATCGCCCGGCTCCTAGCTGCCGGCTTCATCATGGAAGTGCTGCACCCGGACTGGTTGGCGAACCCGGTCCTGGTTTTGAAGAAGAACGGCTCCTGGCGCATGTGTATCGACTACACCAGCCTGAACAAGGCGTGCCCGAAGGATCCCTTCCCCACACGCGCATAGATCAAGTCATAGACTCGACTGCCGGCTGTGAACTGTTGTCTTTCCTAGACGCCTATTCAGGCTACCACCAGATTCCTTTGAATCCGGCTGATCAAATAAAGACTTCGTTCATTACCCCGTACGGGGCTTATTGCTACACGACTATGCCGTTCGGCTTGAAAAATGCAGGCGCCACCTACCAAAGGTGCATGCAAAAATGCTTACAGGATCAAATCGGCAGAAACGTTCACGCATATGTGGATGACGTCGTTGTAAAGACCAAGGAGACGACTACCCTCCTTGACGACCTGAGAGAAACCTTCACCAATCTGAGAAGATTTCGGATGAAGCTCAACCCGGCCAAGTGCACATTCGGCGTGCCGTCTGGCCAGCTCCTTGGCTACCTCGTCTCTCAGCGAGGGATCGAAGCCAACCCGGACAAGATCAGTGCCCTGGAGAAGATGGAACTGCCGCAGTGCCTCAAGGACGTCCAGAAGTTCGCTGGCTGCCTGGCTTCCTTGAGCCGCTTCGTCAGCCGGCTGGGGGAGAAGGCACTGCCCCTGTATCAATTGATGAAGAAGGCGGACAAATTCGTCTGGTCACCGCAGGCGGATGAGGCCTTCCGTGACTTGAAGCGCGTGCTCTCAACCGCGCCAATCCTTGCAACGCCGGCTTCAATGGAGCCGATGCTGTTGTACATCGCAGCCACCAATCGAGTGGTTAGCGTTGTCCTGGTGGTGGAGCGCAAAGAAGACGGCAGGGAGCAGCTGGTCCAACGTCCAGTCTATTACCTTAGCGAAGTGCTCTCCCAGTCGAAGCAAAACTACCCCCACTACCAGAAAGTCACCTACGGCGTCTACATGGCGGCCAAGAAGCTGAAGCACTACTTCCAAGAACACCCCATCAAAGTGGTTGCCACAGCACCCTTGGCGGAAATCATAGGCAGCAAGGATGCCAACGGCCGGGTTGCCAAGTGGGCCCTGGAGCTAGCCGCCCACACCATCCTCTACGAGCCACGCACAGCCATCAAGTCGCAGATCCTCGCGGACTTCTTCGTCGACTGGGCTGAGATGCAGTACCTGCCGCCTGTGCCGGATTCCACACACTGGAAGATGCACTTCGACGGTTCGAAGATGCGCAACGGCTTGGGAGCCGGCATCGTCCTCACCTCTCCCAAGGGAGACCGGCTGGACTACGTCCTGCAGATCCACTTCGCCGCATCCAACAATGTGGCGGAGTACGAAGCGCTCATTCATGGGCTGAAGCTGGCCAAGGAGATTGGCGTGCGTCGCATACTTTGCTTCGGCGACTCCGACTTGGTCATACAGCAAGCATCTGGCGACTGGGACGCGAAGGATGCCAACATGGCCTCATACCGCTTCCATGTCCAGCAGCTATCCGGCTTTTTCGACGGCTGCGAATTCCACCATGTGCCACGGGCAAACAACAAGGCGGCTGACGCCTTGTCCAAGATTGGCTCAACCCGGCAAGCCATTCCGCCGGGCATCGCCCTGGCGATTCTCAAGAAGCCGTCCGTCATACCGTCACCGGATTCGGATTCAATATTCGTACCGGCTGACCCGGGGGCTTCTCAGCCAAACCCGGGGGCTTCATCGCCCAAGTCGGGGGCTAACAAGCCGAACCCGCCGGCTACCATGCCGAACCCGGGGACTTCTCAGTCCAACCCGGGGGCTTCATCGCCAAACTCGGGGGCTAGCAAGCCAAACCCGCCGGCTAGCAAGCCGAACCCGGCGACCATGCAGTCGGATCCGGAAGCTCCCACGCAGGAGGCTGATCCAGCGGACAGCCGGACAGCATAAACTGTCATCCCCATGGGAGGGTCCCTTCATCGTGAGCAAGGCAGTAGGCAATGATTCCTACTATCTCATAGATGCCCAAGAGGCTAAGAAAAACAAGCCGGACAAGGCTGACGAGGAGACTAAACGTCCCTGGAATGTCAACTTACTCCGCCCATTTTACACATGAGAGCAGGAATGTATGTATCCCTTGTATCCCTTTTGTAAGCTATGAAAAAGCACGCGCCAAAAGCGCCGTTTCCGACAAGTTTTTCGCGTACTTTACCTCTGTTTCGCCAATTGGCTTGAACCCTCTCACACGGTCGGCTCAGTAACGTGATCCGGTTTCCGACAGCCGGCTTCCGATCCAGCTACAGACCGCAACCCGGCTGTCCGGCTGGCGGGAGTAAGGCCTAGGAAGCCGGCACGCGAAAAACGACTAAGGGAAAGAGTAAGAGCGAGTTGACTTGCAACTTTTCATATAAGTGCCGGATTGCCGAATTCAGCTCGTTCGACTGAAATACTGTCAGCCTCACCCAGCGGCCCGCTCTTGATCCGGCGACGGATCGCAAGTCGGACGTACGACCGGCAAGAGCACAGCCAAAGAGTGGGGCGGATGGGAAAAAGCGAACGAGTCGGAAGAAAGCAACTCGGCACACAAATGATTAGCAAACACATTAAAGTGTGACATAATTAAAGGACGATAATATTCATACACGCGCACCCGGCATCCCGGGGATTTAATAAATTGTCTTGGCAAAAGAACAACTGAAAAGCAGGTAAACTAAGCCGGAGGGGCATCAGCGGAGCCGACTGCCGGGCCGTCCTCGGGCGCGTCTTCCGCCTCCTCATCTTCCATGTAATCTTCATCGGATGGAGGAGGGTTCGGGTCCGCGACGAAGGCGCCCTTGTCGACGAAGTCGGCGATGGCGCTGGCCCGGGCAAGACGGGCAGCCTTGAGTTCGGCTGGGAGCTGGTCCTCCACGCCGGCTCGCCGGAACTCAAGCTGCCCCAGGTCCACCTCGTTGTACCAAGAGAGGACGAAGGACAGCGCCATGTCGGCGCCAGCGCGCGTGGCCGACTCCTTCCAGTCGAGGAAGCGATCCGGCGCCCGCTCCATCAGGGAGGTGAGGCTGGAGATATCTTGCGGCACCGCCTCCTCAGGCCACAGCATCGGCGCCAGCTCTTCAACCGCCTTCCGGAGCTCCCAGCCGAGCTTGGTGATGGGCTCGACGCGGGCAGCCATGGACGCCATATGATCCTCCATGGAGAAATACTCCGAGCTGCCCTCGCCGGTTTCCTGCCGCCTGGACTCGCGCGCAGCGCCAACGGCTGCCAAAGCCGCGTCCTGCGTCTCCGGGAAGGCCGCTGCAAGAAGAAGCAAGTCAGAAATCGTCGAAGCCGAAATAAGCTGAAAAATGCAAATTTTCGAAGTCCTAAGCCAAAAGGAAAAGCCTGGCGGCAGCCGGCAAGAACCGATTGCCACCAGCCCGAAGATGGAGATAGCAAAGACATCAGAAGTTTCTGCTGCCGGCTGCCAACGAAAGCCGGCAGCCGACAGCCGAAAGCCGGCAAAGGGAAAGGAACACTAAGGTACACTCACCCGCCAAGCCGCGATCAAGTGCGCCAATCTCATCCGTCCAGCGCTTGGCGGTAGCCGTCAGCTCCGTGGACTTGGCGGTGACCTCCTCTTGCAGCACAAGCCGCTGTTTCTCCACCTCCGTTAGCCGCCGGCTCAGATCGTCCACCTTCTCCTTCTCCGCCGTCCTAAGGGAGTTGAGCTCAGAGAGGTGGTTCTGCTCCAGCAGGCGCAGCCGTGCCAGCTCCTGCTCAGCTAGCTTGAGCTTGGCGGCTGAAGAACGGCCCGCCTCCTCGCTCTCGGCGCACTGGGCGCGAGCAGCCCGGAGATCCGACTCCAGCCGCGGGACCTTGGCGGCTTCAACTGCGAGGCAGCCGGAAAGAAACGTCAGCCAACGAAGATTCAAAAGAAAATAAGACATCGAGTCGAAAGAAGCAAGAGCTCACCCTTGGCGGTTTCCAGCTCGCGGGCCAAGTCGGCCCGGTCCAGCTTGGCCTTGTGGTAATGGGTAACGGCGCGATTGTACAAAGTGGTGCGCCGATCCATCACGGTCTAAGGAAAAGAGAAAGTCAGTCAGCTAGGCGAAACCCGGGCCGGCTCCAAGCAGCCGGCCCATGCCTCGGAGGGCTACCAGGATGATAACCAAATCAAAAAACAGATAAAGCTTACCTTGCCGGCTTCCTCCACCTTGGCAACGCTGGCCGCGGTCTCGGCAGCCCTGGCCTTGAGGTGGGCCTGCAGGCTGGAGAAGAACATCTCCACCGATGCTTGGCCAGGGTTCCCCTCCCGGCTGGTCACCTCGTAGGAGTCGGCGCGGAGCCACGCCTGCTCCATGGTGGCAGCCGAGCCGAGGCTGGAGTCGGAGGCGGACGGCACCTGAAGAAGAAGTGCACCCTTGGCCACATGCAGGCCCTGCTGCGACGCTGATGGGGTCTCCGTCCTCACCAGTGTGCGCGAGTCGGCGCCCTCCGTGCGCGCCGGCTCATCCCTTGCCGGCTCCCGCCTGGTTGGCTCACCCCTCGTCGGCTCCGGCGGCGGCGACGCTCCGGGCGCAGCAGATGGCCCAGCCGGCGCAGCTGTCTCCTGCGCCTGAGGTGCCCCCTCCGGCTCTCATCCAGCACCACCATGCTCGGCGGGCGCCGGCTCGGCCGCAGGCGGCACAGCTCTGCCGGCTCCGGCTCGGTCGCGGACGGTGCAGCCTTTCCGGCTCGGCTCCGGGTGAAGGCGGCATGCCCGGCCGGCCCCAGCAGCGGGGTCCGAAGGCGAGTCCGGCGCGGGAACATGTCGTCCCGGCGTCGGCCGCCGAGTCGGCTCGACCCGCGTGCCGCGATCAGGCGCTGAGGCCAGCGGCACGGCGAAGGAAGGTGCCCCTGCGGAAGGCGCAGTACCCGCAGGCGGCGGTGGCGTAGGAGCGCGCGATGAAGGCTGCGGCGTCGGCTCCCTCCTTTGGCGCAGCGGTGGCGACGTGACGCGCGGAGCCTGCCGGGAGCCGCCGCCCTGGGCAAACTTGATGGGAGCCCTAGCCGGACAAACAAAGAGAGGATAAGCATAAAAAAGTAAGGAAAGAAAAGGAATCAAACAAGAAAGAGAAGGAGAACTCACCCGGCCTGCTCCGGAACCTTCTTCGGCTGCTGCCGGCGGAGCTTCTTCGCCTTCGCCTCCAAGGCGGCAGTGGAGCGAGGCTCGCTGGCCCGCTTCTTCCCCTGGCGCGCCGAAGTCGCCGTGGTGCTTGGCGGCCTCACGCGCAGAGGCACGGCCGGGATCGGCCCCGTGCCGGACGTCGCCGGCTCCTCGTCCTCCTGCTGCTCTGGTGAGGGGGGCGGATTGTGCTCCCCCTGGCCGCCTAGATCAGGCGCCTGCGGCAGGTCGTCGTCACCGGCCTGGTCGCCGGCTTGGTCAGCCGGATCGACGTGATCCGGCGTCCACCTCCTCGTCGCCAGGTCGCCGTCCTCGGTGTTCTGGCGCTCAAAGAGCTAGAAAGACAGAAAAAGCATGAGCAAACAACAAGCCAAAAATTGGCGGAAGCAAAAGGAAGTCGGCCTCGCAGCCGCAAGCCGGAAGCCGGCGAAAAACACAAGCTTACCTGCTCGGGTAGGTGGTCCCTGTCGTGGGGCGCCAGCCCGTAGCTCCAGTCGTCCGCCACGTTCGCCTTGGTGATGTAGTTCACCCGGCTGGCCACCTGGGCCTTGGTGAGCACCGCCCTGGACGTCCGATTCGGGTCGAACCGGCCGGACATGTGCCCGATTTTGTGGGTGCGCCTCTGGAGCGGCAGCACCCGGCGCTCAGCGATGGTGCAGAGGAGATCTTCCGCAGTCAGCCCGTTCTCGACGGCTGCCCCCAAGAAGTCCCAGAGCTGGTTCACCTCGGCGTCCGGATTCGACGAGCGGGCGTTGTAGCTCCAGTTGATCCGGCCGACTGGAGGGGCCGGATTGTACTCCGGCAGATTGATCCGGTCGACGAGCTGCCCCTCGTTGCGCACATAGAAGAACGACATCTGCCAGTTCTTCACCGAGTCAACGGTGGGGATCTTGGGGAAGGGCGTACCAGGCCGAGTGTAGATCGAGGCGGCGCCGCAGGCTCGCAGGCGGCCCTCGGTGGTTTGCGCCTTCAAGTAGAACAGCCGGCTCCAGAAGTCGATGTCTGGCCACAAGCCGGCGTAGGCCTCCATGAACACCACGAAGCAGCTGAGGAGGACGCACGCGTTGGCCGGCAGGTGGTGCGGCTGCAGGCCGAAGTTGTCCAGGAACTGCCGGAAGAAGGTTGAAGCCGGCAGGCCCAGCCCGCGATCCAGATGCGCGCCGAAGACGACGCGCTCGCCGGGCCGCGGCTCGGGCTCCATCTCCTCGCCGGGCGCCCGCCAGACCACCGCCGACGGGATCCGGCGGAGGCGCACCAGCCGCTCGATGTCATCCTCCCGCATGTATGAGCCCCTCCACGATTCGCTGGGGGAGGCCATTGTCGACGAAGAGGAAGAAGTCCAGGAGAGGCGGAACGGCGACGAAGAGCCTTGCGACGGCGACGGCGGCGGCTGAGGACGCTCCGTCGAGACGCGCGGCCCCGTGGCGCCGGATTGGTGGAGAGGCGGCGGCGGCCCGGCGGGAGAACGTCGGGGCAGCTGCTCGCCGGAGTTCACCAGGAGTGTTGGCGTGCGACGAAGCGCTCGAGCGAAGAAAAGAGGAAGTCTGAGCGAAGAATGCGAGGAAGAAGAAGGGCGCCTCGGTACCGCTACCGGGGGCATTTACGGCCGCCTGGCGCGCCAGTTGCGCGGCCACGTGGCGATCGTGGGCCACGATCGGGATTTACTGCGCCGTAACTCCTCCCACGACCACGACGGTTACCGAAAACGGCCACACCACGTCGCCCACTACCGCACCGGATCCGGAGGGACATTGATCTGACCAGACGAACCGACCGCAGCGCCAGGCGTCAGACCGGTCAAGTTGGGCGCGGGACCCGAGGCGGCGGGGGCTCCGGTGCGCCGCAAGCCGGAGCCGGACAATAAGTTCAACCCGGACTAAAAGTCGTCAACAAGGCGGAGACTCCGCCAAAACTTGCGAGAAAGCGAAAGCTATATAAGTGTAAAAAGCGGCCGGCTAGAAGCAGCCGGCAGGAACGAGCCGGATGAGGGCGCAGCCGGCTGAATGGAAATTCTCAGTCGGCCCCTCCAAGTGCCGTCAAGTATATTCGAGAAGCCAGGAAAACCTGCCTAGGTCCTTCTAGACGCAGGACCTTGCCAGCTTCGGGGGCTAATGTCGGGGGGAAGACCCCGGATAGGGCAATGGACGCGGACCAGCCGGCTGGCCACTGGCCGGCTCGCGGCAAAGGCCGGCTGAGGAGCAGCCGGCTGGCGCCGTGGCCGGCTGGTCCGGAAGCCGGCTGGCTCTAGGTCCTAGTCGGCCTGGCTACGGCCGCCAATGCTGTGGTTGGGCCGGCTTCTACAAGCCATATCCGACTGGGGTTTGTACCTCAGACCAACTCGAGGCTGGCGAGTCTTACACTGGAAGGGACCGGGTTGGTGATCCGGGTTCCTAAAGTCCACGCTGACTCCATCTTCCGTAAAGTGCGGGGCACTGTGGAGCAATAGTGCCGCGCGCCGGACAGGCCGTCAGGGCTTACGACGATCCGTACCGGCTACGGTGGGCGACGGCGGCGACACGGACAGCTCCACTCCATACCGCTGACCGTGCCAGCCGCAACGGACAGGCCACGATGCCTCAACTACTCCTGACGTCACCGCCTCGGGAAGGAGCGGAAGCCGAAGCCGGCCCAGCCGGCCAGTAAACTATAGGGTCTTATATGTAAAGTGCCGGCGCCTATATAAGCCGCACTACCCCCTCTCGTGCAGGGGATCGATCGATCAATCATCCTTACTTCACTCCACCCATAGAGCTGCCCTGAGAGAGAGACCATCGTCTCCCTTAGCCTCCCAGGAGCAGCCGGACACAGCTCTAGGAGCACCATTGTATTGTGTGATCATCATATACACTCATAGCAGGAGTAGAGGTTTTACCTCCATCGGAGGGCCTCGAACCTGGGTACGTCGCCGTGTCGCTCGTGCCCATACCCGCATCCGGATACCGCCGTGAGATCCCTCAGGGACCACTTCGATTAGCCACCCTATGGCATATGCCGTGACCATACCACGACAGTGCATGACCCATGTTTCTGGTTCCGGCTCCAGATTTGCATCCGGAGCCTCTGTCCAATCTGCGACGAAATCTGCCAAGACTTGGGATTTAACCGCAGTCCTGGCTTTGTAAGCGATGTCGAAGGCGGATAATTCGATGCCCCATTTTGCTACGCGTCCTGTTGCCTCAGCGTTGTTGAGAATCGTCGACAGTGGAGCTTTGCTCACAACTGTTACTGGGTGCTCTTGGAAGTAGTGTCTCAGCTTCCTGCTACCTAGGAACACGCCGTAGGCTAGCTTCTGAAAGTGAGGATATCTTTGCTTGGACTCTGTCAGTACCTCGCTAATATAATAGACAGGCCTTTGGACTCCGTATTCGTGACCTTCTTCCTTTCGCTCTACCACGATGACGAGACTGATGACTCTGTTGGTAGTTGCCAGGTAAAGGAGCATGGGATCTGACTCTACTGGAGCCGCCAAGATAGGTGGGGAGGTGAGTATTTCCTTCAGCCCCTGAAGTGCTGCATCTGCTGCGTCGTCCCAGGCGAATTTGTCTGTTTTCTTCAGCAGCTTGTACAAAGGTAGCGCCTTCTCGCCAAGATGGCTAACAAACCTACTGATCGCTGCGACACAACCAGTTAGTCGTTGCACATCTTTGAGACAAGTTGGCCTTTTGATACACATGATTGCCTTGATTTTCTCCGGGTTAACCTCAATGCCTCTGTGAGAGACTATGAAGCCAAGGAGTTTTCCGGCTGGCACGCCAAAGACGCACTTCAGCGGATTCAACATCATCTTGTACCGACGGAGATTTTCGAAGGTTTCTGTGAGGTCGCTGATCAAGTCGGATCCTTTCCGGGTCATGACCGCGATGTCGTCGACGTAAGCGTGCACGTTCCGTCCAATTTGGTCCTTCAGGCACCGCTGCATCGTACGTTGGTAGGTGGCACCTGCATTTTTCAAACCAAAGGGCATGGTGACATAGTAGTAAGTGCCAAAGGGGGTGATGAACGAGGTCGCCTTTTGGTCGGACTTCTTCATCCGGATCTGATGATACCCGGAATATGCGTCAAGAAAACACAGAAGTTCCGCCCCTGCCGTCGAATCAATGACTTGGTCAATGCGCGGCAAGGGGAACGGATCCTTCGGACAATGCCTGTTCAAGCCGGAGTAATCGATGCACATTCTTAGTATTTCAGTGTTCTTTTTGGGTAAAAGGACGGGATTTGCGACCCAATCAGTATGGATAACTTTTACTACAAAACCTGCCTCTAGTAACTTAGCTAGTTCCATTCCTATGGCGCGGCGCTTCTTATCTCCAAAGCGTCGCATAGCTTGCTTCACCGGTTTAGCCCCCGGATTTATGTTGAGGTAGTGCTCGGCGAGTTCCCTAGGTACTCCGGACATGTCAGAAGGTTGCCATGCGAAGATATCCATGTTAGCGCAGAGGAACTCGACGAGCGCGTCTTCCTATTTGGGGTCCATGTTGGCTTCGACTGAAACCTGCTTGGAGCCGTCTCCTACGATGAGGTCGTGCTTCTTGGTTTCTATCGCGGCCTTGAACGAGGTCTTTTGTTCGGAGATCTGCTTCTTGGTGGTCTGCATCTCAGTCGGATCCACCGCGGCTCTGTAGCCTTGCAGCTCCTCTCCAGATATCACAGACTCTGCGAAGGCGGCTTCGCCTAACTCGCATTCATGAGCCTTCTTGTAGTCTCCGGATACGGTAATCATACCTTTTGGACCCGGAATCTTGAGCTTGTTGTAGATGTAGCACGCTCTTGCGTGAAATTTGTGGTAGGTGGGCCTGCCGAAGATGACGTGGTAGGAGCTCTTGAAGGGCACGACCTCAAACGTGATCATCTCTTGGCGAAAGTTATTTGCATCGCCAAAGGCCACGGGAAGTCTGATGCTGCCCAAGGAATTTGCCTTTTTACCCGGAACCACACCGTGGAATTCGGTGGTGCTGTGCTTGAGCTGTTCCTTGGTAAGGTTCATCCGCTCCAAAGTTTCCAGGTACATGATGTTCAGGCTGGCTCCGCCGTCCATGAGGCACTTGGAGAAATCATACCCGTCGATGCGGGGACTTACAACCAAGGCATAGCACTCTTTCAGAATGACAGTAGGATGATCCTTCCTATCAAACGTACACGGAGTTTCCGAGCACCTGACATATTGCGGCACAGCGGGAACTGTGGCGTTCAGGATCCGGAGAGCTGATTTGCTTGCACGGACTGTTGGAGTTCCAAGGAAGGTGTGGTATGATGCGTGCAGTTAACACACGTCCGTTGGGAACCCCAAGAGGAAGGTGTGATGCGTACAGTAGCAAGTTTTCCCTCAGAAAGAAACCAAGGTTTATCGAACCAGTAGGAGCCAAGAAGCACGTTGAAGGTTGATGGCGGCGGGATGTAGTGCGGCGCAACACCAGGGATTCCGGCGCCAACGTGGAACCTGCACAACACAACCAAAGTACTTTGCCCCAACGAAACAGTGAGGTTGTCAATCTCACCGGCTTGCTGTAAACAAAGGATTAGATGTATAGTGTGGATGATGATGTTTGTTTGCGAAGAACAGTAAAAAACAATTGCAGTAGATTGTATTTCAGATGTAAAGAATAGGACCAGGGTCCACAGTTCACTAGTGGTGTCTCTCCCATAAGATAGCAGATGTTGGGTGAACAAATTACAGTTGGGCAATTGACAAATAAAGAAGGCATAACAATGCACATACACATATAATGATGAGTACTATGTGATTTAATCAGGGTATTACGACAAAGTACATAGACCGCCATCCAGCATGCATCTATGCCTAAAAAGTCCACCTTCAGGTTATCATCCGAACCCCCTCCAGTATTAAGTTGTAAACAACAGACAATTGCATTAAGTATGGTGCGTAATGTAATCAACACAAATATCCTTAGACAAAGCATCGATGTTTTATCCCTAGTGGCAACAGCACATCCACAACCTTAGAACTTTCTATCACTATCCCAGATTTAATGGAGGCATGAACCCACTATCGAGCATAAATACTCCCTCTTGGAGTCACAAGTATCAACTTGGCCAGAGCCTCTACTAGCAACGGAGAGCATGCAAGAACATAAATAACATATATGATAGATTGATAATCAACTTGACATAGTATTCAATATCCATCGGATCCCAACAAACACAACATGAAGGATTACAAATAGACGATCTTGATCATGATAGGCAGCTCACAAGATCGAACATGATAGCACAATGAGGAGAAGACGACCATCTAGCTACTGCTATGGACCCATAGTCCAGGGGTGAACTACTCACTCATCACTCTGGAGGCGACCATGGGGGTGAAGAGTCCTCCGGGAGATGATTCCCCTCTCCGGCAGGGTGCCGGAGGCGATCTCCTGAATCCCCCGAGATGGGATTGGCGGCGGCGGCGTCTCAGTAAGGTTTTCCGTATCGTGGCTCTCGGTACTGGGGGTTTCGTGACGGAGGCTTTAAGTAGGCGGAAGGGCGGAGTCGGGAGAGTCACGGGGGCCCCACACGCTAGGGCCGCGCGGGCCCCCCTTGGGCCGCGCCGCCCTAGTGTGGCGGCGCCCCGTGGCCCCACTTCGTCTCCCCTCCGGTCTTCTGGAAGCTTCATGTAAAAATAGGCCCCTGGGCGTTGATTTCGTCCAATTTCGAGAATATTTCCTTTGTAGGATTTCTGAAACCAAAAACAACAGAAAACAACAACTGGCTCTTCGGCATCTCGTTAATAGGTTAGTGCCGGAAAATGCATAAATACAACATAAAGTATGCATAAAACATGTAGATATCATCAATAATGTGGCATGGAACATAAGAAATTATCGATACGTCGGAGACGTATCATGGTACGCGCCCGCACTCTTTTTATCGAAGGGGTTGGGTTTAGCTGCGGATCCGGCTTTGGGATCCGGCGAAGCATCGTCCTCATCCATCGCCTCAGAACTGTCTTCCTCCTTGTCCTTGTTCTTGCCCTTGCCTCCTTTGCCGCGTGGGCGGTGCTTCCGGGCTCGCTTGTATCCTGCTTCCGGGTCAGATTTGAGATCGTTGACCCACTTGCAGTTGCGGTTGGTGTGAGTGGACTTCCCTGTAGCCGGATCCAGATGGGCCAGGCAAGGCATGTCTCTGTACTCTTCATAAGTTTGGGGGGCGCGGGTTCCGGCAGCGGTGACCTCATCACCACGCTGCTGGCCCCTTCCAGCTCCGCCTCCGCGGCCGCGGCCTCTTCCGCCTCCTTGACCTCCGCGCTGGAAGGCCATGGCGATCAAGTCGGATCCGCTACTCCTTTGGTCATCAGGGGGATTTTTTCCGCTTGGTGCCGCTGCTGCTACCGTTATCACGGTTCTTCTTTTGCTGATGCAGGGGAATTGCTGTGGCTGCTAGATCTCCGCCTGCGTCGTCATCGGCGACAGTATGATCGCTGGCGATGGTGATCATGTCATCCAATGTCAATTTATTTGCATTGACCAAGCAGGTTAGCTTGTGCCGCAGCAGTCCTCCTCGCAGCAAGCCACCAATAAAGGCGTGCATTGTTGTGCGGTTATCGATGTTCTCGCACTCGTTCCTGGTTTGCAACCATCGGGTGAGGAAACTCCTTGATGTTTCACCCTTCTTCTGGATACATGCTTGTAGGTCGCTTGTCGTGGCAGGTCTCTTGTAGGTGCCCCTGAAGTGTTTCTCGAAGGCGTTCTTCAGGTCAAAACAGCAAAAGATGGAGTTCTTCTCGAGGTCACTGAGCCAGATCCGGGCTGGACCTACAAGGTACAACTGAAGCATGCGGCAGGCAATATTAGGGGTTCCTCCGGCAAAGGTTACTGCATTATAGTAATCCTCAATCCAGGTATCCGGCCTTTCCGTGCCATCATAATTCTTCAGGTTTCCGGGTAGCTTGAGGTTCATCCTTGGCTTTCGTTCCTCTCGAATCATCCTGCTGAAGCACTTTGGGCCAATGTAATCAGTTTTGTACTCATTGAGGCGTTCTCGGGCATCACGTGGGCCGTCGCCCAGGGTTTTTGAGTGGGAGCGAAATCTCTGGCCACCGCCTCCGCCTCCGCCACTTGGTGGTGGTGAAGGAGATCTGCGAGGGGGCCTGTGAGATTTTTTGCTTCCGCCCTCGGATTCCCGGTGGTCTTCCCGCGGCTCACTCCGGCTCCGGTGGCTACCTTCACCTTGGTGATAGTCTCCTTCGTCGTTCCAGCTTCGGCGGGGCTCAGGCTCACGTTCCGCATTCCGGCTCCTCCTGGGCTCAGGCTCGCGATCGTTGTTCCGGCTCCTTCGGGGCTCGGGTTCATGATCGTTGTTCCGGCTCCGACGTGGTTCCGGCGTACGCTCCCTGGTTCTCGGCGGCGGCATGTCGCGGATGTTGATTCCACCGGTTCCAAGGGGTCTGGTGTTTCAGACTGGACTGCGGCGGCGAGGAGGCGGGGGATGCGGGTACCCGTTAGGCGGAGGTGACGGGTTCCGGTACTTATTCCTACCATCGTACATTGCAACCTTTCCCTTCTTCGGATCTGACGGAGGCGTCTTTGATGGTACGGGGATCGGATTTGGGTGCTCCCTGGTTTTTCTTCTGCGCTCCGAGGATCCGGTGCGCGATTCATCATCGGGATGGCGATTGACGTGGGCGTCCTTCTGCGCGGTAGAGACACAGTGATCTGGATTGGATTCCAACCTGCGCGAAGTATCTGCCTTACTCTGCTGCTTCATTGCTGAGGCAACGAGCGTACGAACATAGTAGATGTCAATCTCCTCGTCCTTCTTTTTCAAGATCTCCGCAGCCTTTTTCATGTTGTCCTTTGGGGTTGCAAGTGGCTGTTGCTCAGTGGGGGTCGCGAAAGTGATCTTGCGAGGGGGTATCGCCTCCCGCCTGATTTGATCGACCTCCTGTTGAAGCTCAGTGACCTTGTCCTTCCAGTGCTGTTGGAGCTCCTTGACTTTTGCGAGTTGTTGGTCAACCTCCAGCTCTCGCTGTTGGAAACCTTCCATGAACTGCGCGGCTTCGTTCCTTTCATCCAGAATTGCTGCTGCGGTTCGAGCGATTTTCTGGGCTGTTGCCAACATCTCTTGCCTCTTGGCTTCTAGAGCTTCCGGGTCTGCAGCTTCCTCGGGAGTTATTGGTTTGTTGAGGATCGCCGAGTGGGCTATTGCGTCGATGCCTGCCTGCGCAACCAACTCTTCTGGGGACAGGATTTCCTGGCGCGGTCGTTCCCGCGATAGCGGAGTACCTGCATGGGATGGTTGTGGGTCGGAGGTGGTGTGCTCGTCTGCCGATTCCTGCTGATCCAGTGCTGCTAAGGTTGCGAGAACCTGCTTTGGCTGGGCGGAATCTACTTCCGGCTAGTCACCGTATCCGAATTCCTTCACCTTGCGATCGAACTCGTCAGTATCCATGGAGGGGGTATCCCCGGAAATTGGGCTAAGGTTGCCCAGGATCGATTCTTCACCCGGATCGTTGCTTTCTCCGACAGCTTCTTGCTGATCCGGAGCAACGTTATTTTCCGGTTCCTCAACCTGCACGGGGTCAGCTCCGGCTATCTGAGGGGCGGCTCCGGCGGTATGGGCTATGAAGTGCACGAAGTGACACCTTTGCTTCTCTAACACCTGGGAGACCCAGGCGGATCTGCATTGGTCTTCCACCTTTATTTCCTGCTCAGGGGCGGATTGGGTGGGATTTGATTTTTCCAGATCCAAGGCGGAATCTCTCTTAGGAGATTCCTGCGACTCAGATTGGATCTTCGCAACTGCGTCCTGCTCAGCGGCGGCCGTGTCAGCGTTACTTACCAGTGCGTTCCCGTCGGAATCGACGGTCTCGCCGATGAAGATATGTATCCCGCCAATCGGGATGATGGAGAGCTTGACGGGGTTTGTCCCAGCCGGAATCCAGCACTCATCCTCAGGGACGATCGGGAAATTTCCGGCGTACTTGACGCACCCCACGGCGATGGTGTCGCCGATGCCTCCGAAGGTAGAACCCTCCCGGTTCCGGCCTCCAGACGCCGCAGGCCCCACGGTGGGCGCCAACCGTCGTTGCCTATTCGACGGTACCTCGAAGGAGGGATCCTCACGAGGGGGAGAAGAAGTAGGGGCCATAGGGCGGAGAATCCTCGAGACGGTGGTACGCGATTTACCCAGCTTCGGACCACCTGCACGATGGCAAGGCCTACTGCTGCTTGTCTGGAATTATCTGGGCGCTTTCGCGTTGTTACAATGAGTTGTGGTTGTCCCTCTAGGGCTCCCGGGATCCGGCTTATAAAGGCGCACGGATCTAGGGTTTACACAGAGAGTCCTAGCCGGAATACAAGTCGCCTAACTACGGTACAATATCTTGCCGTGTACGTCAAGGATCCGCCTTCCTCTAAGAACTGCTGGATCCGGATACTTCATGGGCCTTCACGGATCCGGCCTCCTTCGTAGGTCGGTTGAGATCCGGCTTCCTGTTCCTGAACTGGACTTCATCCTTCTGGATCTACAGCAACTGGGCCACCCGACGGGCCACATGCCACATCACCATCTGTGGGCCACCCGGGCTTGCCGGATCTAGGCCATGCCGTTGATATACCCATAAAGTATACCCACAACAATTAGCTTTACAACAAACAACACCTTAAGTAGGGATCAACTACAAGATCTTATAAAGGATCTCACATGACATTCCTTACAACAACACATGAATAATTATTCAACCATAAATTCAAGAACACCATTAATCAAGAAACTATTCTTTACTTATCCTTTACATGTCTTTTACTAAATAAGTATTCTTACCATGATCCAAATGGTATATCTTTTCAACTACAATACTTGAATCCATGTCAAGGACATTCACATCAGTTCCTTATTAAACCTTGACTATTCTAATCTTGTTTCTCCCAAACTCATTTCTAATAAACCTCTAAGAAATGAGAGGACCATCCACATGTATTTCTACCATTTATTGAGTATAACCCTAGGTTAATATTAAAACCCTAACCAAGTGAGATAAGTCCTTGATACTAACTAATGCTATAAGAAATACAAGTCAAGTACCAAACCCTACTTGACCTAGCCAACACTTGATGGTAAGTAAGAACCTATTTTACTAGTAATCCAAGAGGAACCCTACTTATCCAAGAGAGCTCAAGCTAAAAGTGTAGACTCAAGTATATTGACCAATACTTGATCTTGGAGAGGAGAACCATGTTTCATTAATGAACCATTATGAGGTTAATACTTTGATCATTACAAATTGGGTAATGATCATAAACACTAAGAATCTATGTGAGTGTGATGAGAGAAATAATAAAGAAGTGATTAGTGAGGAATAGTTGCTCATGTCTAATGCATGATCTTACCTTAAATATTTAAATGATAAGATAAACCTATGTGATAAGGAGATACCATCCACCACATAAAATGATAGATCATTAGTTAAACCATACACCAATCCTCATGCCTTGAGTGCAGGAGTAATGGCATTGTACTTAAACCTTTCTTATCCAAATACTTGGGACAACGCTAACATTGCCTTGATGCATGAATCCTAACAAAGTGAGGAGAATAACCCTAGCCAATAAAACATGATCAAAGCTTATGCCCCTATCTTAATCCTAGTTATGTATCACATGGGTGATCACCACTAAAACCCTAGACCACATTTGAATTCATAAGTAGAACCCTTCCATACCTCATGCCTATTTATATTTCAATTGAGTGAAGCTTATGCAAAACCCTAAACCATTTCATATGGAATCCACTCCACCTAAAATATATGTCCTAACTTGTGTATCATGGATCACAAGTAAAAACCAAGCCAGTCATGCTAAGCTTAAGTAACATTTAGATGATTAGAGTTAAACTTATATCCAATTCTAATTTGCTTTCCAAATAACTTGTCTAGTGGAACAAATGAAATAATGTTTTATAAAAAAGAATCACCATATAAGCAAGTAAATTAACCATGATGAGCTTAGGATTTATTTTAAGTAATTCAAGCTAGAATTTGCTAAGCAAGATTATTAAATATAGAGTTTATCCAACCATATTCTTAAATCCTTAGAAATAATTATCCACATAAAATCATGAACCAACCCCATCCTCATTACCATTTGTTTTAAACTCTAGCCATAATTAAAATATATGTGAACCATCAATATTGTTAAAGCACTAGCAAAACCTAATAATGTGTTCACCATGCACATGCTATCAATTTTCAAACCATTTAAATAGATTTGGTTTCTAAATAAAAAGTAATTGAGACAAACACTTAAGCCATATCTATTTTAAATTTAGAATGCACCTCACAAGAAAACAAATTTAATGAAAAATTAAATATCTATTTGAACAACACAATTATGCAGTATGTGTAAGGATCAATTCTATTGAAATACAAATATTTAAGAACCTGCAAGAATAACCAGAATTCAAATTTGAATTCAAACACTAAAATAGAAACCAGGAAATAAAATAGAAAATAAAATAGAAAAGAGAAGAGAGAGGAGCTTACCTGACAGGTGACAAGGTATCAACTTGTCAATGCCTAAGGATTGTAGGCTAGGGTTTAGTTGGAAGTAGAGGGCAAGTAGATCTCGAAGGTTTCAGCCGAAAAGTACTCGACGATTATGAGAACTAGGGTTTGTAACAATGATTCGATGATCTCTTCGTCCCTCGACTCCCCCTTTATATAGGAGGCGGAGCCGAGGGTTTCGTTTTGCACAAGTTACAGAGTCCGGGACGGTTTCTAACTCATCCTGCCAGATTACAAATAACACTTCCTATTACAACTCTAACTTTCCTTAATATATCTTGGGCTCCCGAATCTTCTTATTCTTCGGGTATTGGGCCTTCAGTAAACCCCGGGTACTATCTTCGGCAGGCCCATTTGGGATGCCTATGTCAACAGGCCACCGCAGCCCAATAGCAACCCATGTCGTTGGCCCAACAACGACCAAAGCAGTCTAGCCCGAGGCCACGCACCGTTTCGTGTTAAAAAAAGAAGAGCTAGGGTCGTCATCTTCTTCTCCGAGCTCGACACCGCGGCAGCGCTAGTAGACATCGTCCTCGTCGAAGATAGGGATGCCCGGACTCTACAGAAGGTTCCAGAACTTTGTCCTAATCGTTTCGCGTCCGAGCATATCCAAGAGCAAAAAGATCTTCGCCAGAAAAACCTTCCAGACCCCGCCACCTCCCGACCGTCACTGTCGTCGTGTCAAGGCCTTAATGCTTCCCTCGGCCTATAAATAGGGGGAAGAACCTCTGCTCTCCTTGATCTCATCCACCCTCCATTTTCCCCCAAAACCTCTCTAGTTCTCGATTTCTTCCTCGACTGCTTGCCGGCGTTGAGCATGGCGCCGACGATTGAGGCCACCCCGGAGCTCACTGTGAGGTCTGGGAGGAGCGCCTGGATGTGTAGATCATCCTGGCATAGCCGTGCATCAAGAGGAGCAGTGTGGAGGGCGAATTTCGTCGATCCCTTCCACATCACCTCGCCGGTAATGGTGAATCCCAGCTCGATTCCATCCACGATCCACATCGTCGACCACACCAGCCTCCTCAGGGTGAGTTTGCGCGTCACCATAACTCACTAGTTCCTCCTAGCATCGTCTATAGCTCTAGTTCGTATGTTGGCCGGAGCTCACCGCCGCAGCACCTGTCGTTGGAGCTAGTTCCGATGATTCCCTGAGCAAAACACCACCACCAATAGCTCCATCTTGTAGTACTCGTTCGAATGCACTTAACCACGCATCTCGGGGAGCCCTAAATCGGCGGCGCCACCGTGTACTGGCCGCCGAAGTTTAAACGCCGGTGATGCCAATGTGGCATGTGGGGCCCCTTGGTGATGTTGACTGGTCTTTGCCTGCATGGCAATTGACCCAGTCAATGGACCCACCTGTCTGTCTCTAGGGCTAGGTTACGAATCGGTATGTTTATTATTTTTCATTTAATTCAAAAACCAGAAAATAACTGAAACTTTGCAGAAATAAATAAAATTCAGTTTAGCTCAGAAAAATATAAATAAGATATCAAAATGCTCACAAAAATAAACTCTATTCAATAAAAATTTAATATAAGTTTTTTTTGTCAAAATAAAAATTCACTTATTTTAACTTCTATTATTTATGCCTTTCCTTTTATCCAGAATTCAAATAAAATTGATTAATTAGCTTAGTTTCAAAAATAAATAATATCTAATCAGTAAGTAAATAAAATATTAAGATTAGTTTTCTTTATCATATTATCATCAACTTAAATATTAGTGGTATTTCATAAACCCTAATTTACAAATTACCATTTACTATTTCTTTTAAATAATAACAAAATAAGAAAATGTTAAAAACTAATATTAATTTTGGTATATCAAAAGTTGTTTGTTTATTTAAACCTTTTTAGTTAACAAGTTATTATTTAAAATCTAATGACTATAAAACCCTAATTTCTAAATCCAGCCCTAAATAGTATTTACCTTAATTATTAAATCTTTTAAAATTAATAAAATGTTAAAACCATTATTAATTTATTTCAAAATAATTAATCACATTAACTTAATTAGCAATTATTATTTTAAGAATTGTATCATAATTTAGAAACCCTAATTCTACTATAAGTAAGGACCTTGATCCCATTATTTTATGTGAACATCCTAAATTAGTTTCAATTCTAAAGCCCTAGGGGGTTATCACATATGATAATATGAACTTCACCTTTACCTATAGAACCTTAATAAACAACGAATGAATTCATGCTTGTGATCTACTAAAATAAAACTAGGATAATTCACATGAAGTCATCATTTCATGTCTTTATTTTTGAATAAACCTTATATGATACACTAGTGCCACTTATGTGTAAACCCTAACTTGTTACTCACATATTAGCACCATTGATCACCATTCCTATATACCACACCATTGGAGTCAACCTTAACCATCATACTTTAGTAGAACCATGGTGATCAACCATAGTACAAACCATGTGTATTAATTCACATCATATGCTCCTACTCAACTAAACCTTACTTGAGGATAATAAAACACCTAGCTTAGAATCCATTAATGATTACTTAGTGAAGCAAATGAGAAGTCATAGTAAACCCTAATGTTTAACTCATGGTACCACCTTGAAAACCATCCTTTGATATGATACCTATGATCAACCATAGTAATAAATCTACCAGTACTTGCTGCACATAGACCATTCTACTTAAGAACCAACTAGTCCCTAGTAGTGAATTAAATGAATTCAATAGTAAACCGAGAAGCACATATCTCCTATTTGTAGTAGCTCTTGTTCTTTATTAAATATGTTCTTCAAAAGTTATTCTTTTGAAGTCAATGTCAATCAAACCATAGAAGCCCATAGATCTTATTTGAAATACTTATTATTTCTTCATTAACCTGTTCTCCAAAA
Organism: Lolium perenne; assembly: GCF_019359855.2. Classification (NCBI taxonomy): domain Eukaryota; kingdom Viridiplantae; phylum Streptophyta; class Magnoliopsida; order Poales; family Poaceae; genus Lolium; species Lolium perenne. The sequence continues at coordinate 51,933,393 of NC_067244.2, forward strand.
TTTATTCTTTTGAAGTATAATATAAGTAATCCTCAACCATGCACTATAAGACTTAAACTGACAACTGCTCTTCACATGTTATTTAACTACAATTCATGTATGTGTATGTTTGTTATGATGCATTATGTCACTTGTTCATGATATTAATATAACCAAACCTTAATAAGAACATTGTTTGATAACCATTCTAAAAGTGGAACACACCCTTAAGATATCTTCACAACTCACCTAATCCTAAATCATCTGGGTTAGATTATGCTCGGGGCGATTTCATCTCATACTATGCATTATATCATATTTGCCAGTTCTTTAAACATTGTCCTTACCGGACGATGATGGTATTTCAGAATTTGGAGTTATCACGTATCGAAGCTTTTGCCTGCATAATCTTGCAGTCAAGAAAGGCAAGTTCATCGGTTGCTCATGTCATTTGACTATTTTTATCAAACTATATGCAAAGTACTATACTTATCACTCCTGCATTGAAAATAAAATGTTACTCTTCCAATTATGAATATGACTATGTGGTTGGCAATGGAACCATGGTATGTGTTGATGGTGGAGGTTCCATTGCAAGGGTTCTACTCATCTAGGACTAATCACCAATGCCGTCTAGTGATTCTAGCGCCGTACATTTTGCGTTAACCATAAGATCTATAATGGCTCTAGGGAAGTCAGTTGTATCTTTTCCCTCTCGCATATCAACGGACTAGTGATAAGGGTTGCCTATATCGGTCTATCTATTTGGTAAAGGTGAGGACATTGGTCCAGAACGGTCTACCAATAGATACAGGAGAGAGAAGACTTATTAAAGGTCTATGATGGATTGTAAGGGTTGTCTGGGTCGGTCTATTTATGGTGTATAGGGCAGGGCATAAGAATTGTTCGGAACGGTCTACCTTAATAGTATAGGTGAGAACAAATGCCTGGATCGGTCTACCTACAGATAAAGGGGAGGACATACTTACAAAAGGGTGGGTCTGCGGGGTCGCGGAGAAGGCAGTGATTGGCTTGGTTCTTATGCCAGGCTTCACACCAAGGAAGTGTGGACGGGAAAGAATTCACCCGGTTGGCAACAAGGATAAGTTCTCTTATGGGAAAAGCAACGCACCTCAGCAGAGTGTATCAAATTATGGCTATCACTCCCTGTTCCGGGAAGGGAACTACGAACGCCGCAGGAAAGGAATTCCATGAAGTTCTGGTCAACATGTGAAGACTAACGGGCATAGTTTTCAGAATAAAATAAACCTTTTAAAGAAATGTTTACGAAAACTTGCATTCGCCTATGACTTTCTGGTCTGTGGCTGTAGCTAGTGCATGATACACCTATTTCCTATAATGAATGTTGAGTACGCTCACACTCATCCCTCTTTGAATCCCCAGCTTAGTTATGGAGGCACCGGGGGAGAAACTACCGTGGAACTCGAAGACAAAGGGGTCAACTGCAACAAGACGAGGAATCCAATCAAAGAAGTCAATGGAATCAACTTCTGCATCAGCTAGAGTGGAAACTTAGACTAAAAATAGAAGAGAACATTTTGCCTAATCCTAGCATCTAAGTAGCTAGAGTTCTATAGCAAGCCAAATATCTCTAGAGCTAGAAATAGCAGTAAGTTAGACTACGAGTCGTTCTTCGGTAGATTTATTTGAAGTTTTACCTCACTATAAAGTAGGAGTCTGTGTTGATCTTCTGTAAACAGTTTGTGTATCCTTCTATAGACATACCTTGGACTCGCATATGTTTCTATTGTACCACTCTGAGTGATGTGATATGGGTGAAACGGTGTTTCACTTGTGTTATGTCAACGACTTGCGTACTACACCATGCAGTGCTATGCTGGGTCACCGCAGTGATGGTTGTTGGTCTCTTGTAGTGCTCCTTTGGGACCTTAGCACGATAAGTCCCCATATGTCTACTACAACAAGCTCTAGTATGATAAACTTTGCCTGGCTCCAATGAGGGAGGGGTGAGGACCATGGCGCGCTTTTGGTCATTCGAGTGCTTGTAGTCTTCGCTAGATTGGTGGACTTTTTGTAGAAAGGAAAATTAACCATGATGGAAGATGGTATGTCAACACCTCGTGTGGGCGAATTTTCCAAGAAATAATTTTATATGACATAGTTTATTGCCAGACGAGTCAATTTTTTTGACACAAAAGACGAGTCAATTTTAGATGTCAAGCCTAGAATATAGGCTATTTCACAAATGCATGATCCTGAAAATAAGAAAGGAAGAAAATAATAAAGGAATTAAATGTCATGGCGTTCAGCTTCTTACACGAAAACACAAAGATTTTACAACAAGTGTCCATGATGACCAAGACTTGGAGATGTGTCTTCAACTCGGCAAAGCGTAAAATCTCCTTGTTGACAATTGTTTTTCATGCCAACTCAAAGTATATTTACAAATTGGGAATTTCATGTGGTACTTATGAAAAAGTATATAATTTAAAAAGGTACGTCCTAAGAAAAGTTGCACAAGAACATAAAGTGTTGTTAAGGAGGTTACGCAACACATATTCATCGGATGTCCTACTAACAGGATTTTCAAATGATTTGTGAAGAACTGAGATGCTATAAAAAAAAATCCGTAGATGCCATTTGATTCATCGGACTATATCTTATACAGGATAATCTCATATGAATCTTATAGTGTAAATTTTGTAGGAGAAAAATATTTGGTTAAACCTAATGAAAAATGCTTTGCCACAATTAAAGAGAATTCTTCTTTCGGTAGAATTTAACTAGACATGGAATTTTCTAATGTTACTAGAGGAAGCCTCAATAGAAAAACACAAGAGTTCCGTAACTAATTAATTGGCTAATTACCCAAGAGTTCAAGCTGAGTTTGGGGAGGGGTTATACTAGAGGAAGCCTCAATAGAAAAACACACTTTATAATGAATCTAATGTTACTAATTTGTATTGTAATGCTATTTTTTTCTAAAAGCTACCATTTGTATATCTTGTAAAAGAGAAATGGAGGAAGTATTTTATTTCCTTCTCTAATAGAACCAAAACTGTACAATAAAATTGCTGTGTACATCAATGATGCAGAAATCAGAAATAACCCCTTTCTAGAAAAAGATCTACATATATTATCTACACCAGTGTTATACAGAGGCGGGATCAACCAGCTCCGCTTGATCTTTTACCTCCTCTGGGAAACCAAGAGAAACGTGAACTCAAAGGAAGAACCAAACCGATCTTTCATCTTCCATCACTCCTGCTATCTTCTTGCACGCATTCATCGGATCGTGTGTCGTCGTGCTGCAGCCGTATCACCCCTGTCGTGTAGACGCGTCTGCCGTCCTCCGACGAAGTTAGCAGGAGGCCGTAAGAGCGACTGCCGCTGACGCGGCACGCGGAGTCCGGCGGGAGCTCCAGCACCTTGACGGAGCAGGCGTTCTCCAGGCTTGGTGTGGCGTGGAGCCGGGACGGGAGCTCTATGGTGAAGTTGCCGTACTCGTCCGTAGTTGCAAATGCAGAGTTAGCTATCGTGTTGGGACCTTCGGTTGCGCAGGTTACTGCCACCTTGCTACCTGCTTGGGAAAAGAAATAAGATGAGTATGAAATATCGTACATGGAAATTTCCTATAGTGCGTAGTTTTTTCAGCCCTGTTGATAGTGAATTCTGCTTCCCTGTTTTATGTTTTGTTTTCAGTATTGTATTATATCTTGGTCGGACTAACTTTTTAGATTTATTGCATCTTTTTTCTTCTGCTTTTTTCTTACCATTTATTTGTGCGTAGATTTTTAATATTTCGATAAAGTTAGAAAATCCAATAAATACTGCATGGAAGAAAATTTGGTCGACATCGCCTACTATCCGCGACAGGAAATCTTTTTTAGACAAAAGGCACCAGGTGTCCAGCTATAACGCTCCAAACATCTAGAGTTTACATATAGTGCTGAAAAACAACTTAAATGCAACGAAAATAAAGTAAATAAAAAAAGAAATGGAGGACATCTTGAGCTTGATCCGAACGGAGAAAAAACAAAGCCAACAAAGGGAGCATGCCACTACTACAAAAAAATCATGCCATCGTGCCCTCCTTTTGCAGCTCCGAAGAAGCCTCATGCCTTCTCGCCCTGGATCGAAGGGCACCACACCATCACAAGGTAGAGAAGCTCACCATGAGCGCACACATGGACATTGATAGACATGTTGCCAAGGGAGGGGACATTGAGCACTACCGCATCATCAGCAATAACCCAGAAACACCGCCACCACCATCGCCACAAACCTCAACACAAGACAAAATGATACAACCTTCACATTGCGAACATGCTTGTCGCCACCTTGTCGCCTGCGCAGCCGAGGAGCATGTTGCATGCCACCCACTGCCAAGTTGATGTAGCCCTCTCCGCTTAAGGCCGACACCTCAGATTCCCAAGCCACCGGCCACCGAACGTAGAGCAGTGATAGCCTCACCGCCATCTTCCACTACGGTTGTGTGGATTTGCCCGTCGGGCACCTCTGGCGACGGCAAGACAAGGGGGGCAAGGAAAAGGATGGAGGTGGCGCTAGGGTTGCACCCTCGAGTCGCCTCTGAATGGGAGACACGAGAGAAGGGAAAAAGGGCACATCCCCTACCACAACTCTGCCACAAGGACTCACAATATGTTTGACTCACCAAGCTGATATAATTGAAAATCTTAGGTAATTCAAAATCCTGTCAATGAAAAATATAGCAAAGTAGAAATGTGGTGTAGTTTTGAAATCTTTCCACGACAATGATTAATATATCGGATCTTTGTAGGAAAAAAACATATACTCTGGTCCATATTACTTTCCACTAAAATGGATGCATCTATAATTAAAATGTGTCTAGATACATATGTATTAGTGTCAAGTAATATGAATCGGAGTGAGTATTATATTTCCAATTTAAAATTTATTGCCCACTTATATATGGTTCATGAAAAGAAACAGAGCAATAAACCTATTACCTTTTCCTCACTCTAGATGCTAGCAAGTGGTGCGCTCCAAGTGCGCCACATATTGTGTGAGGTGGCTCTCTGGAAAGTACCTCTTATTATTATTTTTAGTAGGTTTTAAAATTTTAATTTCAATAATTTCAGTGGGTTCCGAAATTATGTTTTTCAACTAAATTGGTCTAGATTCAGACAAAATTGTAATGAAACTCTAATTTGGAAAAATTAATTTAAATCTAGATAAATTAATTTTTTTTTAAATCTCAAGATTTATGAAATTTATTAGATTCCGTTGGCCGTGAGTTTTTTTCAAACCAAAACTCAAGATCCTCCTCCATAGGACATGTAAGTGTCATTTGTGCAAGAGATGCTCATAGGGGTAAGGTATGTGTGGGGTCAGGGCAACGGCGGAGCCAGAAAATTTTTATGAGGGGGGCCGACCGAACAAAAGCAGTCTCGTGCTAAAAAAAATTGGCAAAAAATGAAACGGCAGTAGTACCAAAATTCAATTTTTCAATGGATACATCTCCATCTAAAGTCATGAACCCTGAAAAATTAGGCAAGAAGAGGAAGTGAGTGTTTCATGCATAGAAAATGGGGCGCTAGCTTTTTTTTTCGAGATATATGGGACGCTAGTTGCCTGTTTGGCATTGATTTCAATAGCACAGTACTAGGACTCTAGGCGTAGTACAGATTCCCTGCTTCCTCTGTCAACATGTATCGCTATGTATTGCTATTGTCCATACAACCAAGGGTCACACTAGCTAGGAAATAGAGTTTTAGAAGTAAAAATCAGTGGGTAGTAAACAAAGATTTGCATGCTAGGGGGGGCCGTGGCCCCTGCTGGTCCCCCTGCCTCCGCCAGTGGGTCAGGGTGAAAACCTAAGATCTATGATCAGGCGATGACAACGTTTGTGCATTGTTTTTTTCTTGGAGGCGTCGTTTATGGAGAAGCTGATTTTCTGATGTTGTCTTGGTGGTGCCAGTGTTGTTGCTTCAAGTTTTCGATCTCTGTAGCGGGACTTTTCATTTTTGTAAATCTTCTCTCTTTTTTGGCCGTGTGCATCCTTTACGTCATTAGGGTATATGTTATTGCAGATACTATGTGTAATAGGTATCTCCGCGATATTAATATATGCTTTTTATCAAAAAAAAAATGTGTCTTTATAAGCGTTTGCATCTGCACGGTTGTACTGTGTTTCTAAATAAAAGTAGAGGCATCAGGCAATCTCACAAAAATAAAAACCACAAATGAAGGTGGAATTCTAATGGCTTCGCGGGCGCACTTGTTAGATGATGTAACTGTGTCGAGCTACCATCGCACGCGGAGGAAATGCGCTTTGTCACGGATGGCTTGTGTTCTCTTACCAAACATATCTGCTCTACCAAATCTGCTACACCTATCCAACTAATGCTAGTGGTCTATCTAGTGTTTCCTGTATGGTGTTAATGGGTTGACTCAGAAAACAAAGTGGGGAATTAGGCGGAATAAACATGGTGGTGAACGTGACCTCTCAATAGAAAGATGCAGTGTCAAATTGCCTAACCATTTGGGAAACATGCTGCATCCACTTAACCTTCTGAACAGTTTACCGTCTGTAAGTTACAGGTCACAAAATAAGTACCTTTTCAAACAATTGTACTTTTTTTAATCCGTTGTAAAAGAGTGTTTGGAAAGATCAACAGCACAGGAGCTACCCACAATACGTAGTTAGCTGCAGGGAGAAACGCCGCCCGCGAATTCACCAATTAAGCAGCAGCATTATTGTACCGAACAGCGATTACACGCAAATTAACCATTGGCTAACAGCTACATGGTACCGAACCGAACGTTCGTCTATCGATCTACTTGGAGTTGGACATGTAGCGCTAGACTTGTAGCTAGCTAGGATTTGGACTTGTGAACTTGCGATCGACCTGCTATGTGTTATAGACACACACACGACAGCGACCTACATAGTGTACGTACCCGTGGCATCGATGATCGATCGTACCGATGATTCCTGCCACTATCCACGATATATCTGGAGGTTGGGGGAGGAGGTTACAACGTCCATCGCCACGACAGCGACCTACATAGTGTACGTACCCGTGGCATCGATGATCGATCGTACCGATGATTCCTGCCACTATCCACGATATATCTGGAGGTTGGGGGAGGAGGTTACAACGTCCATCGCCTTGTACGTTGAGACGAAAGACTACTTGCACTGTTGTTGCTTCGCTTCTTTCCTTTCCTCTTAATAAACCGGCCTGCAATCGCAGCGACAGGGATCCCTCATCTCCGACTGGACTCAACAATTCTCGTTTCGAACGCAGGTTATTTTTTCCTCATTATATTATCTGTTTTTTTTTTTCGAAATAGGGAACATAACCCCGGCCTATGCACCAAAAATCCAAAATGCACCAAAATGATGCGCATCGTATATATCTGCTAAACAATATATACATTTTTTTTTGCGAGCAAAGAAAATGGCATTAAATCGGAAACATTACAGAAAGGTCCCTGAAGAAAACAAAAAACCAGTGTATTTTTTAAAATGGGTTTCGTACGTTCGCCAGGCACAATTAGTTGTATAGGTATATCACAGCATGTTGTTTTCATTGGTACTCTAAAGAGTTTATTATGGGACAGTGGTGCCTCCACACAAACCCAACAGCCAGCAGATTGATCAGAGAAGAATAACGGTTGAGAAAGTTATATTTTTTGTTCAATTGGATGGGTCTAGCTAGGCACATCTGAACGGCTGAACAACTCTGTCTTAATTTTTAGGCCGTCCGGCCGATTTATGAGTTGTAGCCTCAGCCCTCGGACCATCAACTCTCCTCCAAATGGACAAATGATACGTTAGGTGGTACTACCTTTGAACAGATCAAACTTGACGTACGTGTTGAAATTGCAAGAGGAAGAGGGCTGGAAGAAGAGGGTTTTTTTTTTTGTGAAATGGGGAAAATATCACCCCAGCTTCAGCATCCAAGGGATGCACATGGTTTTTTATCAGATTATTCACAACACCTCACAAGAAGAATTACAAAGATCGAACCGAAGTCACCAAAATTAACGACAGCTCGCTAATCCTACATCACCGATGAGGGGGGTCAATGAACCCCCCTCATGGCGACATCACACCAACGCGCATCATCAAAAAACGCGCATCATCAAAAAACCGAAGGCCTCGACAAGTCGTCCAATGGCAAGCAGGTGGTACAACATGTCCGGTAGACCCTCGGCGCGTACCATCATACACGCTCTAGAAGTCCTCGCCGTCACCGTCTTCCACATACCCATCTTCAGGAGAGAACAATGCAATGACCTTGCGAGGCCTGCCACCAGCGCCACCACGACGCTAGACAGCTCCACCACCTTGCGCACATCGAACATGATATATCTGACGATGCTACCCTGCTGCACCACGCCACCGAGATTCGCCGTCTTCAACACGAAAGAAAAACGCCGCTCCACCTCAGGACCCTCCAGCTTGCATCTGCCCATAGACGATACCCCCAGGAGGGAGAACGACGTTGTACGCCACCATCGCCCGATCCGAGATCGGATCTAGGATTTCTCCTGGAGCAGCACGAGTAAGAAGCCGTAGACAGCGACGATGATGCCTTCAAGAAGGTAACGACGCGTGATGTCGCTATCGTCCACCATGACCAAGATCAGAGCACGGTTTTCACCGGCAGCTACGCTCCCCAACTCGTTATTGGGACTGGACATGAGATCTAAAGATCCCCACGAACAGCCCAAATCTGACCGCCCACCTCCGACGAAGAAGACGAGCACCACCGCCATACCCAGAGCTGCTGCCCCAGGCCACCTCAAGATGCGGGAGAAGCCCAGGAAAATGCCGCAGCCGCAGGAAGGATCGAGGGCGGACACACGAGCCTGCCAAGGCCCATCTGGGCCCAGATCGGAGACCCGCCGTCAAACCCGGCCGAACCACCACCACGGCGCGCCGCCCCTGGCCGTCGCTGCCTCGCCATCATCGTCGGTGAAGTGGAAGGAACTGGTGAAGGCCGCAGCCGATTCCTCCCGTCGCCGGCGGAGGTAAAGGTCGCCACCGCCGCCACGCCACTGGGGCTTTGCCCAACAGCGCATAGAGCGGCGGCGGAGGGCGAGGGGACTTAAGGAGGGGACGGGGAGAGGGCTGCCGGCGGTCTCCCAGGCGCGGCGCGGCGCCGCCGCGCGGGGAGGGTTAGGTCGTGCGGTGAGGGTTTACTGGATGTGACCGGCTGGAAGAAGAGGTACGTCGGACTTCTAGCTGAAGCTATCTATGTGCCATCGCAGCAGCTTACATCAGCGCCAAGGTAAAAAACCACGGGCAGAAATATTCTCAAACCATTTGCTCTTGGCTATGCCAAATGAACCAATAATCAGAGGAACAGGTTAAGAAGGGCGCATAGTAATTAGCGCCATGAACTTTCTGTGGGAGACCCTGAGCGGCAGCTGAGCTCATCTACTCTGAAACACAGGGAGGAACTCTTCGTATGGAACGAGCGGAAACAAGAAGGCGAAGAGAAAGAAAAATCCTCCAGACATGCATGGTTATTGGGTTACTGACCTGGTAGCTCGAAGGTGAGGAGGTCGAGACGCGGAACCGTTTCGTCCTGTCGCTCCCGCGAGCGCAGGGCGAAACCCTAGCCTTCCCCAACTCCAGCCCCTCCTCCCCCCGCCCCTCCCTCGCCGCCGCCAGAGGGCGTCGCCGGGCAAAGCCCCGGGGCGCCGGCGGCGGCGGGGCTTCTCTCTCCCCTGCGTGGCTGTGGTGGCGCGGGCCGGCGCGGTCGGCGGGGTGCCGTGCTTCTCGTCTGGCGCGGCGGCGCGGTGGCCTGACCACGGCGCGGTGAAGGCGCTTCTCCGGCGGGGTGGCGGCGCAGCTTCTGGCTTCTGGCCGGCTGGCGCGGCCCTGCGACGGCGCGCCGTGGCCATGGGTGGCGGCGGCGGGCCCAGATCTGGGCCAGCGGGCCTAGGTCTGGGCCTCATCAGGGCTGCCTCGGGTGGGTGGCCTCGATGCGTCAGGTCGGCGAGCAGCGAGGGCGCTGGTTCGTCTCCCCCGATGTCCTGCGGCGGGCATCGTGGTGGGTGCCTCGGTCCGGCGTCCTCGACTCCTCGGGATGTGAGGCGGCGGCGGGCGGCGTCTGCGGCGTGGAGCTACGGTTCACGTCGGTTCTGAGGTAGTAGCTGCTGTCCTGGGCTCCTGCTCATCCTCCCCCACCTCCCGGACGAAAGTCCAAAATCTTGTTGATTGGGCGGCGGCGACGCGCTGCTGCGCCGTGACCTTCTTGGAGGCGCCGCCTGGGGAGGTTTCGGTAGGTTGGCGGAGCTGAAGGTTGCAGCTTTGGGCAATGTCGGTCCTTGAGCAGCTGCGGTGATCTCTAGCCCGTATGCGTGCGTCGACGACAGTCCGCCCCGTCCTCTGCAGGTGCTCCCGGCGGATTTCTCGTCGTTGGTGGATGTCCAAGTGCTCGGCAGTGCGGCCGGTATGGTGTGATCCTTGTCAAGGTAGTCTCTCCAGGGTGGCGTCGGGTCCGGAGCCCAACACCTCTGCGGCTCTCGGGTGAGCCTCTCTCATGTCCGATGGTTCGACGCCTTCGAACCAGGCGAGAGGGCAGGGGCCCTCTTCGGCATGAGAACAGGTTGGTGCTTCTGGTGCTCGGAGTTCTGGCTGTTCTCCTCGGAATCAAGACTACAATTCTGCTCCGGGCAGTGCCTCGCCGTGCCTCCGGTCGGTGTCCTTGGTGTCGAACAGCGGCGGTCTGCACTCCTGCAAGCTTATCCTCGCTCGTAGTGCAGTGTTGTAATTCGTTCTGTATGTACCCGTGTATCTGTCCTGCCGTGGTGTGCGTGTGTGGTGTGGTGTCCTGTTGTAACTCCTGGCCGGTTGATGGCTTTGTTAATTCAAAGCTGGGCTTTCGAGCCTTCTGTTTAAAAAAGGTGAGGAGGTCAGAGCCAGGCCGGAGGCAGAGCTCGCAGGCGACCTGCCCGGACACCGACACCGACGACACCAGCTCCTCGCCGTACCCCGCAACGCGCGCTAGCTCCGCCGGCGAGAAGTAGAGCTCCATGGGCCGCCCGGCCGCCGCCACCGCCGTGCCGAGCAGCAGGATCGTCAGGAGCAACGGCGAGGTAGCCCCTCCCAACAGCACCATGTCTATCGCACGCAGCGTTCTAGCTCCTTTGCCCCTTCGTCGTAGTTGGGTTTTGGCCAAACACAAACGATGTAGTGGGGAGGAAAGAAGATGGAGAAGACGAAGAGTACGAGTGCGCTTGTGTTGGGGTTGGGGATGTTGGTTCGGTTGATCGGTTCGTCCGTCAACGACTTCTTGATCGATCGGTGTCGTCGCGGTGTGGCGTGCATGTATATGTATATATCTAGGCACGACTTGGACGTCCCGGCAGAGGCAGGTGGTCTGAGTCTGAGTGGTTTGGGTGTCGCCTCGCCTCGGTGGTTCGGTGGTACCTGTTGGCGACGTGTCCGACGTTGCAGTTGATCTGCTGTATATTGGCTAGTTTTGTTCATTGTTTTGTGAGTACTAGAATACTTGCTGCACCCTTTGTTTTCTTGCTAGTGTTGTCGTGGCACATTTGTTATTTGACCGTGGGTAGAAAGTGTGCCTTGTGCTTTTCTTTTTAGACGGTCCTTTTCTCATGCCTTATTTTTTAAAAAAAAATTGCTACGATGGATTACAGGGTACCGAATATTCAGATAATCATAAGAAAAAATCATATAGTCAACCGGCCCCAAATACTTGTCGCGGGTTTGATGAACCTAACCAAAATTTAGCCTACATCTGCAACAGGTATATAAGATCAGAGGGAGGGGAAACTTAAAATAGAGGCCAAGCCACATGTAACCATTTATTTGCAAAGACTTAGAATTCGTGTTTCAAAATTTTAAAAAATTAGAGTAGAAAAATTCAAAAAAAATTCAGAGTAGAAAAAGAGCAAGACTTGGACGTCCCGGCATCAGCTTTTGAGCCTCGGCTTGGTGGTTCGGTGTACCTGTTGGCGACGTGTTCGACGTTGCAGTTGTATATTGGCTAGTTTTGTTCATTGTTTTGTGAGTACTAGAATGCTTCCTGCCTCCTCGTTTTCTTGCTAGTGTTGTCATGGCACATTTGTTATTTTGACCGTGGATAGAATGTGTGCCTTGTGCTTTCTTTTTCCACAGTCCTTTTCTCATGGCTACTTTTTTTTACAATAAAATCTGGTACGATGGATTAACGAATATTCAGATAATAATAAGAAAAAAATCATACTAGAAAAAGAGCAAGCACTTCAATAATCTCCAAGAATAGCTTAATAACACCTCATAAAACTACAAGTGAACATTACTTCTTCCCAAGTAAGAGTGCTCCCACCGGTGTTATTCGCCCATGTGTATGCACTAGCTAGAACGTAAAGCTAATAGCAGTAAACTCATATTGAATCAGTATTAGTAGTCACATGACACTTTTCAATCAATGGCAACACTCTGCAGAGACGTGATATAGGACCCTTCGCTAAACATGTCTTACACCAAAACTAACCAAGCCTAAAAGAACCAAAACTAACCTATAAGAATATTTCATATGCAAATTGCTCGTTTAAAAGCATGTTACATCATATTGACAGAACTCTCTATTTGCAAGACATCAGAATTTGGTGTTCCGAATTTGAATTTTCCCAACGGAAGCATCACTTAGCCACTCACACGAGCAAATCAATGCACATACATAAGCGAACAAGGAAGATAAAAGATTAATAAATGCTAAATAATAATGTAACTGGGTGAAGTAACCATATATGACTAAACCAAGAGAGCTCATTATAATATAAAATGTTCACTACTCCCTCAGTTTATAATAAGTGTCGCTGATTTAGTACCGGCACTTATTATTTCATCCGGTACAACAATTACCTCACACCAGAAAGCAAGTAACTGATCAAACTATCCTTGGCAACAAAAGAAACATTGTTAATTAACATGATTGCAAATCAAGGCTCAGAAATCTCTGAAGTACCACTATACAAACAAGTATGATGTGCCATGAACAGTGCATAGCTGAAAGTCATTGCACCACAACCGCACGGTGGTGGCCGCTCCTGCCTCCTGGACTGCTTCATTTTGGTTTATTCATTTTGCTTGACCACTTGGAAACGAAGCAACAGAAGTGGGGATGTGTGGGTTCATCCGTTCATGTGTCCATACCAAACCATCGATCCAATTATCCAAGGCAAAACTATTTTAGTTACATGGAGTATCCTAGCTCTGTAAATGCATGCCAAAGCGTTGGACCTTCACTTGGAAGTTGGAATAGCTAGAGGACTAGAGTCTGGAGGTAGAGCCCTGAACCCAAATCTCAGATCTCTGGATGAGAGATATCCAGCAAGACCCAGCAACTGTCGATCCATACTGCCCATCAAGCAATCCAATGGTCATAGAAAGGTTCCCTATTTTCGCGATGCAACCACCAGATTAGCTAGGGCAAACATCTGAGATTAAATCATCTGGTTCCTGTATCTGCACAAGAACAGATGAGATACTGCTTTCTCAGCAATGTCTTTTTTGTTTAGTCGGAATATAGCTCGTGGATGCCATTTGTAATCATTTTGGCAAATCTGGATAACCCTTCACAGGGCCTACTAAGGACAAGGCTTCTTGCAATGCCTCTAAGAGATATCCTGGATGGTTCTCAATGCGCATGCAGCCAATTTGTGATGGTATTTTGTGCAGAACTCTTCCAACAATCTGCAATTACCAAAATTAAATATGAGTGCAGTATATTTTTTCCCTAAAAAAAAGGCGCGCGCGCGTGTGTGTGTGTGTGTGTGTGTGTGTGTGTGTGTGTGTGTGTGTGAGAGAGAGAGAGAGAGAGAGAGAGAGAGAGAGAGAGAGAGAGAGATGATACGGTAAGAATACAAGTATGCAAAATGATGTTTGCTATGTTTTTCTTCCCTCGTCATTCTTTCTCATGAATCAGGTTTAGGTTACGGCCCTATCAATCGCAAAGCACAGTCCATTAACTAGGAATACATAATCAAGTTAGCAACAACTCCGTCACTTCAAAACTGTTATGCAGGTATTTCTGAAGATTTCAATGTAATTCCTACCCATAAAAAAGATATGATGTCTGAATGATGAGTTCAAGAACGAACCTTGCGAGCATAGCCACCATAGGCTATTCCTCCTATTAGAGCTTCCTGAGAACCAATCTTTTGAGTGGTGGTTGTCCCTGAATTTTTCCAGACAACACAGTTCTTTCAGAAGGAATGTTCTCCCAGGATAGCAAAAATTTATGTATCAAAGTAAATTTAAGTTTATGGTGATTCATATAATTCAGCCACTGAACAGTGTTATATACAAAGTGAGCATAGCTGCAATATGTATTTTGTGAGATAATAATTGAACAAGGAAAATAGGGAAACACAATTACCAGGTAAAGTCCTAGCCTTGAAAAGACCAGCTTTCTTTAAGCAATCTACAGTGTATAAGTTGGTGCCACCAGCCAGCTGATAAAAGCCTACCAGACCATAGTGGCAGCAGAAACTTAGAAATTGTGAAGAATAATATGGCCATAAATACTGCTTAAATATTACAAAGATTGAATTTGTTTACCAGGAGGCCTATCTGGTAGTGAAGTCAAATCAACAGCAAAAGAAACTGTTTCCCTTGTTGCGCCACGACCAATGTCACCACTCATGGGCCGACCATCTAACTACTCACATAAATCAAAGTAACTGAAATAAGCCTAAATTAAAAGCATGTATATGCTTAGAGGATCATTAGTACCGTATATCATACGAACAGCTGGGTTCCTAATCACACCAGAAGTATTAGGCAGAATTTGTAGAAGATCTGGCTACAAGTAAAAATGTATTGGGTATCACAGTTTTCCAGTTTGAATAAAAAATAACCTAGAAATCCAGTTTGTTAAAAAAGTTCATGAACAAAACTATCTAACAAATTAGGAAAAATGTGAAATATGCAATTGAGGAATTTATTATCTTGTGAACAAACCTGCCAAAGATTATACCCTTCCATACGAGACTGCATTATCGTGTATATCGCATTCATAAAATCAATTGTTGATTCACCAGCATTAGGCAGGCTAACCTGAAATCCATGGACTTCCATATTTGTTAGATGAGAAACAAGGGGAATTTTTTTTATGAAAAAAAGGAACATGGTGGCACTTTTCAGCAACAGATTAGCACATATGCAGATACAAAGTTGTGAAGCTTACTGCGACCAACTTCACATTATTGACTGACTCACCCAAGCTGTTCCAGAGAGTACTGAACATATCGGTTCCCCTACAGTAGAGGAAAAAATTAAAACAAGTGTGCTAAGTAACAGAGGAAAATAAACATTATTTAAATGGAAGATCCTCCAAATAAAAGGAAACCCACTTTCCAGTGGTATGTATTTCTATTGCATCAACATCACTCCTTTTCAACAGTTCAGCAGTTGTAGCAGGATCTCGTACATAGGACACGGCTCCTGAAATGGTTTCATGCAAAGAAGGTTATATGGAAACGAAGATGCTGCTAAATTTACAAGATCATGTAAACCATCCTGGTGATTGAAAATAAGAAAAAAGGAAATAAAAGGAAGGTGCTCACTTATTCTGTCATAAGGGCAAACTGATAAGCATCTACCGCAGCCATAGCATCGTTGGATAATGACACCACCCTGCATGAGGGAGGGTCCCGATGATAAAAATAGTAGATAGAAGCTCCTGGAGAGAGAGTAAACAAGCACAAAAAGTAACCAAACTAATAGATATAGATACCTCAAGTTTATCACATACAGGATCAGACTGAGCATGTTCTCCTCCGACCATGACCCTCTTTAGTGATATTGCATCAGCAGGACAAACTTTCTCGCATGGCTTTGAGCAATCCGGAGGGCATTCCTCAGGATCAAATTCTGAAAGACAGAGAGCAGTTCATGTCTTCAGAGGTGAAATGCTTTCAGCACTTAATAAATCCTAGATTTAAATAGACATGTGGCAAGTGCTGCTAGTGAAAGGGGTACATTTATTACAGAGATATAGTAGTCAACAAACTTTTAATTTCAACAAAGAAAACTTCAAAGTAATAAAAACATTTTGCAATAGCGCAAATGATTTTCAAAAAATAAAATAGAAAAATAATATATTATTTTGCTTACCAGCTTTGCGGAAATGAAGATCTCTACAATCATCATTTACACTAACCATCACCCATGGCCTTTGAACTGATGGTACAATTGAGGCTGCTACATCGATTCCTTCATTCACCGCACTGACTACAGATGCATCTGCTGCACAATCGATGCAATCCACTGCATACAAAAAGCAGAACCATGATTTATGCATATGCATACGCCCCCATGCATTGATGTAACCACACCAAATCAGCAACTACAATAATTTGTCAAGGGTATTCTTTTGGCCATCAAATTTTGTTATCTAATGATTTCTATGGCTCATTCCATTTAATCGAGATGTGAATTACTTGGTCAAATTGTTCATTAGTTTAAATCTCCAAGCCTTTTGGAACCCTCGCGCACTTACAGAAGTACCTCCATGGATAAGAACTTAGCAATGTGTGTGGATTTAGCTTATCAATATATTAACACAAAAATGTAAGTCCTCTCCATTTCACTCTATTATCAATGGACAGTATCGCGTATCCATATTTTCCAATAGGAGAGGAAATTTGTAATGTGCAGCCAAATGCATGAACCTGTCATTTTCTATGGTTCTGTTATTCATAAGAAAGGCAAGCTTGCGCTTGGGTTCATTGATGTTTGGGTTTCCGTTTCCATCTTTCCAGGAAATACCAAACTCCAAGTAATTCAATTATTAGTTCTTCACTCACTATGTAAAGTTTAATAACATGCTAATAGGATTGTTAAGCTATTGGACTTGAATGCTAAAGATACACCCCTTATTATCAATTTCCCATTAAACCAGCATGTACACCTCCAGCAAGCGTGTAGACAAGGGAGATATTCCTGACATCGGCAGCATCCTACAAGGCACAGGTAATGCGAATGGTGAACAAAACATAAAAAATGTCAGTTCCAGTAATTTCTCAATTATTATCATCAATCACATCGTCACCGTCGCTGGTTCCACTTACCCACACTAACAAATCAGTGCTCACACTAACAAATCAGTGTCTGGGAGAAAGATATGAACTACACGAAGAATTGAACTCCACAGGTTAAATTAGTTCGCATTTTTAAGTACCATCAACAAGAGTAAAAACACTTCCCCTCTGTGTTATAAGTTATAACCATCAATTCATCATCATGAATCTCTCCTTCCTCTCCAGTATAATGAACTCATTCGCTGACTAACTAGCCGCCCGCAGTCCCCCAGGGCCCAAACGGAGCGAAGGAAGCAGGAGCATTCTGCGAGGGGGGGTGCAATATGCGGTACCTCGAAGCTGGCGCCGCAGATGAGCTTCACCCAGTCGCCGCGGCGGAGAGCAGCAACCTGCGGCGGGTGGTCGCCACCGGCGACGCGGATAGGTCGGTAGGCAGCGATTCGTGAGACCGCGGCTCGTACGGCGGCGTGGGAGGCGAGGAGGGGCGGCGGCGGGGCCGGCGCGGCGGCCATAGCTTCTCGGGCGGTGGCGAATGATATCTTTTATTTTTGCCTTTTTTCTAGAAATTTAGTTTTACTTTTTGAGGGAACGGCGAAATGATATCTGCTTCACGGGCGAACGGCTACTCACCCAGACCCGTTTCATGACGAGATGAACGGCCAGCACTTACTCCAACCGTTTCATAATTTTTACGGTGATTTTTTTAATAATCAATATCATATATTCACATATATGTTTATGCATATCATTACTAGTAAATTGCTAGAGGTGACAGTTGTATGTAAAAAAATAGATTAATTTTTCCGTACGGCAACTAAATCAATAGTGGCCACGCCGCTCCTCGAGCTGACAAGCAAACTAAAACGTATTCACGCGGAGGTGGCAACAAGTGAGAGCTAGCGGGTGGCTGGAGCTCGATGTGCGCGCTTCCTCCACCGCCATGTCTCTTTGGGGACCTTGCTTGGCCGCTTTATCTTTGTTATCATGTTATCGTAGCTTTGTTGGCTAAGTTGAATGCCACAGCAGTGTAATTGGAATCTTGTTTCGAACCTAACGGCTTTATTAATTTAAAGTCGGGCACTAGCTGCCTTTTATCTAAAAAAAAACTAAATCGGTAGTCCTTGTCGCCCTAAGATCGTGGTGAAGATGGCTTCTGGATGTGGCCCAAAGCTTCCTGCACGACCCAACTGTGTCGGCCCTAAGCTCCACTCCTGAGTAGGTTAATTCCACATGAGGAAACCCAACCCACACGATCCATTTTTTATGGCTTGCATGCACCGCATCGATGCAAAGCTCTGCTCCCCATCGCTTGTACGCATGGACGCTGAGCATTTCTCCCTTCACCTACGATGTGCTCTTTCTCGGGCACTTTGTTGGGCCGCCATATCTTAATCCGGCTCTTGGCCGCACAACCTTCTTCGGTGTGACGCCACAAGCTCCCTGGCAACATGCAGCCCCGTGGCAGGAGAGCCATCATGTGTGGCGGCTGGTACAACCAAGATACGAGCCGGACAGGGGGGGCGCGAGGTGAGCCGAATCGATCGACCCTGGTGTCGTTGCCTACTCGACAATACCCTGGAGGAGGGATCCTCGCAGAGGGGGGGAGGGGGGCCATAGGACGGAGAGCCATTGGGACAGGGGTACGCGAGTTACCCAGCTTCGGAACACACTGCACGGAGGCAGGGCCTACTGCTGCTTGTCTGGAATTATGTTGGCGCTTTCGCATTGTTACAATGAGTTGTTATCTCGTCGCTAGTTCGAGATCTTCCTCTAGGGCTCCTGGGATCCGGCTTATAAAGCGCACGGATCTAGGGTTTCTACGGAGAGTCCTACCCGGATACAAGTTGCCTAACTATGGAATCTTACATTGCCGTGTACGTTAAGGATCCACCATTTCCTCCCTGACCGTCTGTAAGGGTATTTTACCCTTATTCATTATTTTGGTAATAATGACACCGTTGCTAGAGTAATCGGACTAATACATATCTATAAGATTGTTCTCAGGTATTAGCCAAATAGGCATAATGGTGTATCAATGGAACAAGAAGGTAAAGGGTGACCCCCCCCCCCCCACACACTTCGACAAAAATGAAGAACGGTTGTTCTGCCTCTGACCACTCTGTGGTCCGGCTGGACCGGCTGTGGCACCGGCTGGCCCGGCGCCGACCGGCCCTGGGACTGGTGCCATCCGGGCGCTATCCAGTAACGCATCCACCTCCGCCCGGTGCTGGCCCGACGCAAGGTCCATTTTGGACCGGATGGTCTGGCCTCTCGCCCGGCGATGCCGGCCTATGCAGCGGCCTCCCCGGCACATCCTGGCTCATGCACCGGTGACATCCGAAGCAATGTTCTGTAAGCCCAGAAGTCGCCCCGGTCTCGGCCCGGCGCACGATCCGGTTCCGTCCGGATGGTCCGGCATGTGGCCCGGTGGTACCGGCCCCTGCGCTAGATGGCCCGGCCCCAGGCCCAGCAGACCGGCTCCCTCGACTGTTTGCTGAGCTAGACAAGTCACAACGGCTGGATTTCAAGAAGACATATAAATACCCCTTCACCTAGCTTAGAGCACTTATGCACTACACTACAAACTGTTCTTGAGCACTCTCTCTCTTACTCCATTGAT
The DNA here is from genome assembly GCF_019359855.2 of Lolium perenne. Taxonomy (NCBI): domain Eukaryota; kingdom Viridiplantae; phylum Streptophyta; class Magnoliopsida; order Poales; family Poaceae; genus Lolium; species Lolium perenne. The sequence goes on from NC_067244.2 coordinate 51,953,032, forward strand.
AGAAATACGAAAAGACTCATATCTCCCTCCTCCTCCACCCAAACTCGAATCCCTCCAGGAAAAAGATAGAGGAGGGCTTGATCTATAGTTCCACCGAGCCAAATCTCGTTCCCCCTTGTATTCATCGAGATACATGCTCTCTAGGGTTCCTTGGAAACCCTAGGTGGGCAAAAGAAGTCTGTAAGCATCCGGGTTGTGGATTTTCTCCTGACAAGATTGTGAAGGTTTGGAGGCTGCCTCAAAGTCTACCACAAGTGAGTGAGCTATTCCTTTGTGGGATAGGCTCCGGAGAAGAAGGTGAGCCTTCGTGGCGTTGGAAAATCCTTTGTGGGACCCCCACCTCTCCAAACGTGGCGTACCTTCTTGCAAAGGAAGGTAACACAGGGAATAAACCTTTGTCTCTGCGTGCTATCGGTTATTCCTAACCGATCTCTTTATTTGTGCTATATTTGCCCGTGAGAGCCTTCATGCTTGAGTTACTTATATCATCATCTAGGGTGCCTCGCCTAGTGTGCATTAGGCTCACCTTTATATTTCGCAAAGCCTAATATTGCAAAGAAAGAATTAAAATCTGTAGAAACCTATTCACCCCCTCTAGGTTTACCATCTCTGAACTTTCAATTGGTATCAAAGCCTGGACTCTTTTTAAGGACCTTGCAACCTTAAGAGTGATATGGATAAACTATTTGAGGGTCTGGACGAAGATTCTAACATTTTGGTTAAGGAGATGAAATCCAGATTCTTAGCATATGATGGTGAGAAAAAAGAAAAAGGAGGATGAAGTCCAAAGCCAAATGGCACAAATGAGTGCCATGCTCAAAAACCTGACTATTGGGACTTCTAGTGGGGCTTCGGCCCCTCCGGAAACTTTCCATGAAGTCAATCATGACTATCCCAAAAACACTTCACCCATGCCTCATATAAACCATAGTGGGAATGTTCCCCATTTTGATGGAACTCACTTTTCCTTTTGGAAATCCTCTATGGAGTCTCATATTCGCAACTGCGGTGTGGATATGTGGGAGATCATCGTTGATGGATACCGGAAGCCACAAGATCCCATTATATTGACCTCCACCGAGTTCTACAACCGTCAACTCAATGCCTCTGCATGTGACAAGATTAGAAGTGGCATCAACCGCAAGCTCCTTGATCAAGTCAATAACATTGACTCAGCTAAAGAGCTTTGGGATCAGATTGTAGTACTCCAATAGGGAACCAATATGATCCAAAAGGCTCTTTCTGAGTCAGCAAAGACAGAGGCAACTTTGTTTATGATTAGAGAAGGAGAATGCTTGGCCGATGCTTATGGAAGGCTTGGTGCTCTTCGAGTAAAGGTCAAGGGTCTTGGATGTGAAAAATACAATGATGGCTTTGAAATGAATGAAGAATTCATAAAGTCCAAGGTCATTGCCATGATTACTGTCAAACAAAAGAACACCAACCTTGCACTCAACTTGCAAATCCTCACCAAGCAAGCAGATCTGAACGCAGATCATCTAGTCTCCTATGTAGCTGCCAATGACAACATGGCCAAGGAAGAAGAGAAGCTCATGGCGATGAACCGTGTAGATGGATCCTCACACAACCTTGCTTTGAAGGCTAGAGCTGACCAAGAAAGAGAAGAAGCCTATGAGATCGAAGAAGATGAGATGACATCAACTAGTGACATGCAAACAGATGTTGCTTTCTTTATCAAGAAGTATGTGAAGAAGTTCCCAATCTCCTCCAAAGAGAAGAAGAGAACATGCTACAACTGCGATGAAGATAGTCACTTTGCAAATGAGTGTCCTTATGAGAAAAGAGTTGACAAGCCAAAGTTTGTCAAAGGTGTCAAGCCAAGATTGAAGCCAAATCCAATCAATGAACGATACAAGAAGAACAAGGGAAGAGCTTTTGTTGGGGCTGAGTACATTTTCGATGAAGAGGGAGAAGATGAGGAGAAGGAGGCTGGAGTGGCTGGTTTGGCTTACTCCGAACCCGGGTGATGTCTACGCACGCTTCTATTCCTGTAGACAGTGTTGGGCCTCCAAGAGCAGAGGTTTGTAGAACAGCAGCAAGTTTCCCTTAAGTGAATCACCCAAGGTTTATCGAACTCAGGGAGGTAGAGGTCAAAGATATCCCTCTCAAGCAACCCTGCAATTAAGATACGAGAATTATCTTGTGTCCCCAACACACCTAATACACTTGTCAGATGTATAGGTGCACTAGTTCGGCGAAGAGATAGTGAAATACAAGTAATATGGATGATTATAAGTAGTAATTACAATCTGAAATAAAAATGGCAGCAAGCAAACATGTAGCAGAACTTTTTGGAAACGGTGTTTCAATGCTTAGAAACAAGGCCTAGGGATCATACTTTCACTAGTGGACGCTCTCAACAATGATCTCATAACTGAATAAATAAATACTACTCTCAAACACTCTCTTGTTGGATAACAAACACCATTCATTGTGTAGGGCTGCAAAAGCACACCTCAAGCCGGAGTAAACAAGCTCCACAACGTCATAAAGGAATCACACATGATGCGCACACTGTCACCATCACACCGTGGAGAGTAACTCCGGAGTTAATATTAAACTAACCTCTAGAATGCATAATAGACAAGAGCAACATCTACATATTCAACTAGATTACAAAGCTCATGATCACATAAAGATCACACCATGGGAGAGAGAGATGATCCACATAGCTACCGGTAGAGCCCTCAGCCTCGGGGGAGAACTACTCCCTCCTCATCATGGGAGTCAGCAGCGGCGATGAAGATGGCGGTGATGTCGATGGAGATGACTCTGGGGGCAATTTCCTGTCCCGGCGGCGTGCCAGAACAGAGATTCTGTCCCCCGAAATTTTTCGTCGATGGCAGTGGCGCTGCGGAACTCTTCTGTTATTTTGGCTCTCCGTTCTAGGGTTTTCCGATACGAAGGAATATATAGGCGAAGAGGCAGCATCGGGGGAGCCAGGGGTGGCCTCCCCACACCTGGGCGCGGCAGGAGGTGGGGCCGCGCCGCCCTCTGGGGTGGCCCCCCTGCTGGTCGTCTCCGACTCTTCTTTGATGTTCTGGAACACTCCATGGAAAATAGGGCCGTGGGCTTTTGTTTCGTCCAATTCTGAGAATATTTCCTGTGTAGAATTTCTGAAACCAAAAACAGCAGAAAACAGGAACTGGCGCTTCGGCATCTTGTTAATAGGTTAGTCCCGGAAAATGCATAAAAATGATATAAAGTATGAATAAAACATGTAGGTATTGTCATAAAACTAGCATGGACCATCATAAATTATAGATATGTTGGAGACGTATCAAGCATCCCCAAGCTTAGTTCCTACTCGCCCTCGAGTAGGTAAACGATAAAAAGAATAATTTCTGAGGGACATGCTACAAACATGATCTTGATCAATACTATTGTAAAGCATATGAGATGAATGAAGTGACTCAAAGCAATGGTCTATAGTTTGTTAACAAATAGATAATAACTAAACAACTGAATCATATAGCAAAGACTTTTCATGAATAGTACTTTCAAGACAAGCATCAAAAAGTCTTGCATAAGAGTTAACTCATAAAGCAATAGATTCTTAATAGAAGGTTTTGAAGCAACACAAAGGAAGATTTAAGTTTTAGCAATTGCTTTCAACTTTCAACATGTATATCTCATGGATAATTGTCAACACAAAGTAATATGATGAGTGCAAATAAGCAAGTATGTAAGAATCAATGCACACAGTTGACACAAGTGTTTGCTTCTAAGATAGAAAGAAGTAGGTAAACTGACTCAACATAAAGTAAAAGAAAGGCCCTTCGCAGAGGGAAGTATGGATTAAATCATGTGCTAGAGTTTTTCAAATTTTGAAATCATACAGAGAGCATAAAAGTAAAGTTTTGAGAGGTGTTTGTTGTTGTCAACGAATGGTAGTGGGCACTCTAACCCCCTTGTCAAACAGACTTTCAAAGAGCGGCTCCCATGAAGGACGTTATCTCTACCAGCAAGGTAGATCATCCCTCTTCTTTTTTGTTTACACATGTACTTTAGTTTTATTTATGGATGAAACTCCTCCCAACCTTTTTCTTTCACAAACCATGGCTAACCGAATCCTCAGGTGCCTTCCAACATTTCACATACCATGGAGGAGTGTCTATTTGCAAAATTAAGTTGCTTACTGATGAATCAGGGCAAAACATGTGAAGATAATTATTAATGAAAGTTAATTAATTGGGGCTGGGAACCCCGTTGCCAGCTCTTTTTGCAAAATTATTGGATAAGCGGATGTGCCACTAGTCCATTGGTGAAAGTCTGCCCAACAAGATTGAAAGATAAAACACCACATACTTCCTCATGAGCTATAAAACATTGACACAAATAAGGAGTAATAAAGTTTTGAATTGTTTAAAGGTAGCACATGAAGTATTTACTTGGAATGGCAGAAGAATACCACATAGTAGGTAGTTATGGTGGACACAAATGGCATAGGTTTTGGCTCAAGGTTTTGGATGCACGAGAAGCATTCCCTCTCAGTACAAGGCTTTGGCTAGCGAGGTTGTTTGAAGCAAACACAAGTATGAACCGGTACAGCAAAACTTACATAAGAACATATTGCAAGTATTATAAGACTCTACACTGTCTTCCTTGTTGTTCAAACACTTTTACCAGAAAATATCTAGACCTTAGAGAGACCAATCATGCAAACCAAATTTCAACAAGCTCTTTGGTAGTTCTTCACTAATAGGTTTAAACTACATGATGCAAGAGCTTAAACATGATCTACTTGAGAGCTCAAAACAATTGCCAAGTATAAAATTATTCAAGACAATATACCAATTACCACATGAAGCATTTTCTGTTTCCAACCAAATAGCAATAAGTGCAGCGGCTTTCAGCTTTTGCCATGAACATTAAAAATAAAACGAAGAACACAAGTGTTCATATGAAAAAGCGGAGCGTGTCTCTCTCCCACACAGGGATTGCTAGGATCCGAATTTATTCAGAGAATGAAAATAACAAAACAAAAATAAAAGCACACAGATGCTCCAAGTAAAGCACATAAGATGTGACGGAATTAAAATATAGTTTCACTAGAGGTGACCTGATAAGTTGTTGATGAAGAAGGGGATGCCCAAAGGGGATGCCTTGGGCATCCCCAAGCTTAGACGCTTGAATCTTCTCGAAATATGCAGGGATGAACCACGGGGGCATTTCCAAGCTTAGGCTCTTCACGCTTCTTGATCACATTATATCACCCTTCTCTCTTGACCCTTGAAAACTTCTGCCACACCAAACTTCTCATAAACTTCATTAGAGGGGTTAGTACTCAAAAAACTTTAATCCACTTTAGTCTTGTAGTGACACATTGCAAAAACTCAATAAAACATTAGCTACAGCTCTCCACGTCTAGAAAGCCTTACTTAAAGTCCACAAGAGACAATGCAAAAAACAGAGACAGAATCTGCCAAAACAGAACAACCAGTAAAGATGGAATTTTTTGAGGTACTTCCGTTGCTCAAATCGGAAAAAGTGAAACTAATGAAAGTTGCGTACATATCTGAGGATTACTCATGAATTTTTTCAAGATTTTTAGATTTTTCTACAGAGATAAAACTCAAATTCGTGACAGCTAAAAATCTGTTTCTGCGCAGAAATCCAAATCTAGTATCAAATTTCTATCAAAGACTTTACTTGGCACAAAAACGAAATAAACATGATAAGGAGAGGTTGCTACAGTAGTAACAACTTCCAAGACACAACAAAACAGTAGAAAAATAAAAAACATGGGTTATCTCCCAAGAAGTGCTCTCTTTATAGCCATTAAGATGGGCTCATTAATTTTAATGATGCTCTCGCAAGAAATAAGAGTTGACGCAAAAGAGAGCATCAAAAGCAAATACGAAACACTTTTAAGTCTAACCCACTTCCTATGAAAAGGAATCTTGTAAATAAACAAGTCATGTAAGCATAATGCAATAAGCATAGGAAAACAAGACAAGCGCAACTTCAAGATTTTCAGCGAAAAGAGAGGTGTTTTAGTAACATGAAAATCCCTACAACCATATTGTCCTCTCTCATAAAGATTTTCAGTAGCATCATGAACAAACTCAACAATATAACTATCACATGAAACATTCTTATCATGAGCTACATGCATAAAATTATTACTCTCCACATAAGCATAGTCATTAGTATTAATTGTAGTGGGAGCAAATTCAATAAAATAGCTATCATTATTATTCTCATCACCATAATCATCATATATAGGAGGCATATTGTAATCATAATTAATTTTCTCCTCAATAGTAGGTGGACTGAAAATATGATAGTCATCATTGTAATCATCATATATAGGAGGTAAAGTATCATCAAAGTAAATTTTCCCCTCCATGTTTGTGGGACTAAAAATATCATGCTCATCAAAACCAGCTTCGCCAAGCTTAGAATTTTCCATAGCATTAGCAACAATGGTGTTCAAAGCATTCATACTAATAACATTGTCATTATCATGCATATAAAGTTCTATAGGTTTTTTAATTTTCTCTTCAAACACCTCATGTCCTAACTCAAGATAAATACTATAAAGATCTCTAATTTTTTTGTTGTTTTCCATTAAGCCTAACTAGTGAAATAAAAACAAGAAACAAAACGATATAATTGCATAATCTAAAGGAAATAGCTTCGAGCATTCACACACCGGCAACAGTGCTAGGAAATAGCTTAGTAGTCGGAGGATGTGAATACCTTTTACCTTACCTCCCCGGCAACGGTGCCAGAAAATAGCTTGATGTCTACGCACGCTTCTATTCCTGTAGACAGTGTTGGGCCTCCAAGAGCAGAGGTTTGTAGAACAGCAGCAAGTTTCCCTTAAGTGAATCACCCAAGGTTTATCGAACTCAGGGAGGTAGAGGTCAAAGATATCCCTCTCAAGCAACCCTGCAATTAAGATACGAGAATTATCTTGTGTCCCCAACACACCTAATACACTTGTCAGATGTATAGGTGCACTAGTTCGGTGAAGAGATAGTGAAATACAAGTAATATGGATGATTATAAGTAGTAATTACAATCTGAAATAAAAATGGCAGCAAGCAAACATGTAGGAGAACTTTTTGGAAACGGTGTTTCAATGCTTAGAAACAAGGCCTAGGGATCATACTTTCACTAGTGGACGCTCTCAACAATGATCTCATAACTGAATAAATAAATACTACTCTCAAACACTCTCTTGTTGGATAACAAACACCATTCATTGTGTAGGGCTGCAAAAGCACACCTCAAGCCGGAGTAAACAAGCTCCACAACGTCATAAAGGAATCACACATGATGCGCACACTGTCACTATCACACCGTGGAGAGTAACTCCGGAGTTCATATTAAAGTAACCTCTAGAGTGCATAATAGACAAGAGCAACATCTACATATTCAACTATATTACAAAGCTCATGATCACATAAACATCACACCATGGGAGAGAGAGATGAACCACATAGCTACCGGTAGAGCCCTCAGCCTCGGGGGAGAACTACTCCATCCTCATCATGGGTGTCAGCAGCGGTGATGAAGATGGCGGTGATGTCGATGGAGATGACTCCGGGGGCAATTCCCCGTCCCGGCGGCGTGCCGGAACAGAGATTCTGTCCCCCGAAACTTGTCGTCGATGGCGGCGGCGCTGCGGGACTCTTCTAGTATTTTGGCTCTCCGTACTAGGGTTTTCCGATACGAAGGAATATATAGACGAAGAGGCAGCGTCGGGGGAGCCAGGGGTGGCCTCCCCACACCTAGGCGCGGTAGGAGGTGGGGCCCCGCCACCCTATGCGGTGCCCCTGCTGGCCGTCTCCGACTCTTCTTCGATGTTCTGGAACACTCCGTGGAAAATAGGGCCGTGGGCTTTTGTTTCGTCCAATTCCGAGAATATTTCCCGTGTAGAATTTCTGAAACCAAAAACAGCAGAAAACAGGAATTGGCGCTTCGGCATCTTGTTAATAGGTTAGTCCCGTAAAATGCATAAAAATGATATAAAGTATGAATAAAACATGTAGGTATTGTCATAAAACTAGCATGGAACATAAGAAATTATAGATACGTTGGAGACGTATCACCGGGTCACTCTTCACATATGATTACTCCAAGGATTATTCAGCGGAGTCTTCAACGCCAAATGATATTGGTTCTTCCTTTATGGCAAGAACAACACATGATGATGAATCCAATGACATTTCCCCCTCTACGATCGTCGGCTCTTGTCTGATGGCAAGGGAAGCAAAGGTAATGGAATCCCCACCTTCTTTATCTAGCATTCTTGATAATGAAACTGATAATTAAGATGAAGTTGCTATGCTTAAGGAACTTTACAAAGTTAGATGCACTCTGCGTGGTGATGCTCTTGTCAAGTTTGATTACTTGATGGACTCCCTCAAAGAAAATGACGAGTCCATTGAGGAACTAGAATATCATTTGAATGATGAGAAACGAAGATTCAATCTCCTTAGACAAGAGCTGAAAAACGAAAGGTGCATATCTCAAGGCCTTAAGCAACTAGTTGAAACTTTTGAACTAGATACTATTGAAAGGGCTCAATTAATGTTCCAAGAGCTAGATGCTTCAAATAAGGAGCTTGAAGTTGCTCATGCTTTTCTCACTAAGGACTTGACCACCTTGAAAAAGCTAACAAGCTTGTTAAGGATGAACTCAAAAAACTTGGAGAGAACCATGACCTACTCCAAGACACCTATAAGAAGGCTCTTGGATCATTTAATGATCCCATTGTTGCTGAAAATATTGCAAGTTCCTCTACTTCATTTACTTGTGAGCATGGTAAACTTGTTGAGGAACATGTTATTTTGAAAGAAGAGTTTTCTCTATATGTTGGGACCAATGTATATCTTGAATCTTTGGTAACCAAATATGATCTCAACTCACTGTTCAAAAACTAGGCCGATTCAGCGATTCCTAGGCCGATTAATCACTACTAGGGGCCTGACCGTATCGATTACCATTAATCTCTTGTGTTAATCCTTTAGCCCGATTAATCGTACCGAAAGTCCGATTAGTAGGTATATTCCCGATTAACTACTGCACTTGGTCAAAAAAGTTATAAACTTTTCAATGCATATAGCTAGTATAGGCGCTACCCCTCCCCAATAAAGTAGGTTTTGCAAAGCTCCCACTTGATTGCAGCCTCTAACAAATCGAATTCCGCTGTCGCCAACTAATTCCTTGCCCTCTGAGACCAGTTACTCTCAGTTGCCTAGATACAGGAGCTCGACCACCTTGAGTAGCTCGTGCAGGAGCTCAGGAGTGCCTTCGATAGGTTAGGTGATTGAGGTTTAAGAGGGGTCGTACCCAAGCTAGGTAGGTGGTGGGAGAAGATAAAATTCAGAGGTGAGAGGATAGAAGTGGAAGGAAGAAGCGCGGCTTCGACTAATGGATCCTGATTCGCTCGTGACCTTGAAGATTACGTCACGGAGGAGAAGCATACATGTTTTTCTGGGATTTGAGGCTCTAGAGAAGTAGGACCAGAAATATAGAGGCTCATATACTATTATTTTTCTTATATAAACTGTTTTTTACGTGCTAATTTGTGTAGGTTACACCGATTAATAGCCGACCGATTAAATCAGTTAATCGTCCGAATTCCGATTAATCGCTACTCCCAAACCGACCGAGCAGTTAACGATTACTGATATGTCTCAAACGTATCTATATTTTCTTATGTTCCATGCTAGTTTTATGACAATAATCACATGTTTTATATACACTTTATATCATTTTTATGCATTTTCCGGCACTAACCTATTAACAAGATGCCGAAGCGCCAGTTCCTGTTTTCTGCTGTTTTTGGTTTCAGAAATCCTACACAGGAAATATTCTCAGAATTGGACGAAACCAAAGCCCACGGTCTTATTTTCCACGGAGCCTTCCAGAAGTCCGAAGAGGAGACGAAGAGGGGCGTCGAGGCGGCCACACCCTAGGGGGCGCGGCCCCACCCCTGGCCGCGCCGCCCTATGGGGTGGGCCCCTCGAGCGTCCCTCGACTCTGCCCCTTTGCCTATATATTCTCTCCGTCGCGAAAACCCTATTACCGAGAGCCACGATACGAGAAAAGTTCCAGAGACGCCGCCGCCACCAATCCCATCTCGGGGGATTCAGGAGATCGCCTCCGGCACCCTGCCGGAGAGGGGAATCATCACCCGGAGGACACTACATCACCATGCCCGCCTCCGGACAGATGTGTGAGTAGTTTATCCTTGGACTATGGATCCATAGCAGTAGCTAGATGGTTGTCTTCTCCTCTTGTGCTATCATTTTTAGATCTTGTGAGCCGCCTATCATGATCAAGATCATCTATTTGTAATGCTACATGTTGTGTTTGTTGGGATCCGATGAATATGGAATACTATGTCAAGTTTATTATTGATCTATCATATATGTGTTGTTTATGATCTTTCATGCTCTCCGTTGCTAGTAGAGGCTCTGGCCAAGTTGATACTTGTAACTCCAAGAGGGAGTATTTATGCTCGATAGTGGGTTCATGCCTCCATTGAATCTGGGACAGTGATAGAAAGTTCTAAGGTTATGCATGTGCTGTTGCCACTAGGGATAAAACATCAATGCTTTGTCTAAGGATATTTATATTGTTTACATTACGCACAATACTTAATGCAATTGTCTGTTGTTTGCAACTTAATACTGGAAGGGGTGCGGATGCTAACCCGAAGGTGGACTTTTTAGTCTTAGATGCATGCTGGATAGCGGTCTATGTTCTTTGTCGTAATGCCCTAAGTAAATTTCATATTAGTCATCATGATATGTATGTGCATTGCTATGCCCTCTCTATTTGTCAATTGCCCAACTGTAATTTTTTCACCCAACATGCTATTTATCTTATTGGAGAGACACCACTAGTGAACTGTGGACCCCGGTCATTCTTTTACATCTGAAATACAATCTACTGCAATCATTGTTCTCTGCTGTTCTTTGCAAGCAAACATCATTCTCCACACCATACGTTTAATCCTTTGTTTACAGCAAGCCGGTGAGATTGACAACCTCACTGTTAAGTTGGGGCAAAGTATTTTGATTGTGTTGTGCAGGTTCCACGTTGGCGCCGGAATCCCTGGTGTTGCGCCGCACTACACTCCGTCACCAACAACCTTCACATGGCCTTCATCTCCTACTGGTTCGGTAACCTTGGTTTCTTTCTGAGGGAAAACTTGCTGCTGTGTGATACGTATAAAGCACACGTCCGTTGGGAACCCCAAGAGGAAGGTGTGATGCGTGCAGCGGCAAGTTTTCCCTCAGTAAGAAACCAAGGTTATCGAACTAGTAGGAGTCAAGAAGCACGTGAAGGTTGTTGGTGGCGGAGTGTAGTGCGGCGCAACACCAGGGATTCCGGCGCCAACGTGGAACCTGCACAACACAATCAAAGTACTTTGCCCCAACGTAACAGTGAGGTTGTCAATCTCACCGGCTTGCTATAACAAAGGATTAGATGTATAGTGTGGATGATGATGTTTGCGAAGAACAGTAAGAACAAGTATTGCAGTAGATTGTATTCGATGTAAAAGAATGGACCGGGGTCCACAGTTCACTAGTGGTGTCTCTCCAATAAGAATTAGCATGTTGGGTGAACAAATTACAGTTGGGCAATTGACAAATAAAGAGGGCATGACAATGCACATACATATTATGATGAGTAGTGTGAAATTCAATTGGGCATTACGACAAAGTACATAGACCGCTATCCAGCATGCATCTATGCCTAAAAAGTCCACCTTCGGGTTAGCATCCTCACCCCTTCCAGTATTAAGTTGCAAACAACAGACAATTGCATTAAGTATGGTGCGTAATGTAATCAACACAAATATCCTTAGACAAAGCATTGATGTTTTATCCCTAGTGGCAACAGCACAGCCACAACCTTAGAACTTTCTCACACCGTCCTGCATTTAATGGAGGCATGAACCCACTATCGAGCATAAATACTCCCTCTTGGAGTTACAAGTATCAACTTGGCCAGAGCCTCTACTAGCAACGGAGAGCATGCAAGATCATAAACAACACATATATAATAGATTGATAATCAACATAACATAGTATTCCATATTCATCGGATCCCAACAAACGCAACATGTAGCATTACAAATAGATGATCTTGATCATGATAGGCAGCTCACAAGATCGAACAATGATAGCACATGAGGAAAAGACAACCATCTAGCTACTGCTATGGACCCATAGTCCAGGGGTGAACTGCTCACACATCACTCCGGAGGCGATCATGGCGATGAAGAGTCCTCCGGGAGATGATTCCCCTCTCCGGCAGGGTGCCGGAGGTGATCTCCTGAATCCCCCGAGATGGGATTGGCGGCGACGGTGTCTCTGGAAGGTTTTCCGTATCGTGGCTCTCGGTACTGGAGTTTTCTCGATGAAGGCTTTAAGTAGGCGGAAGGGTAGGTTTGGGGGCGACGCGAGGGCCCCACACGCTAGGGTGGCGTGGCCCCACCCTTGGCCACGCGGCCCTGTTGTGGTGGCGCCTCGTCGCCCCACTTCGTGACTCCTTCGGTCTTCTGGAAGCTTCGTGGAAAAATAAGACCCTGGGCGTTGATTTCGTCCAATTCCGAGAATATTTCCTTTGTAGGATTTCTGAAACCAAAAACAGCAGAAAACAGCAACTAGCTCTTCGGCCTCTTGTCAATAGGTTAGTGCCGGAAAATGCATAAATATGACATAAAGTGTGTATAAAACATGTGAGTATCATCAATAAAGTAGCATGGAACATAAGAAATTATAGATACGTTTGAGACGCATCAAGCATCCCCAAGCTTAGTTCCTACTCGTCCTCGAGTAGGTAAACGATAACAAAGATAATTTCTGAAGTGACATGCTATCATAATCTTTATCAATACTATTGTAAGCATATGTAATGAATGCAGCGATTCAAAGCAATGGTAAAGATAATGGTTAAACAACTGAATCATATAACAAAGACTTTTCATGAATAGTACTTTCAAGACAAGCATCAATAAGTCTTGCATAAGAGTTAACTCATAAAGCAATAGATTCAAAGTAAAGGCATTGAAGCAACACAAAGGAAGATTTAAGTTTCAACAGTTGCTTTCAACTTGTAACATGTATATCTCATGGATAGTTGTCATCATAAAGCAATATAACAAGTGCAATAGGTAAACATGTAAGAATCAATGCACAGTTAACACAAGTGTTTGCTTCTAAGATAGAAGGAAGTAGGTAAACTGACTCAACATAAAAGTAGAAGAATGGCCCTTCGCAAAGGGAAGCATGGATTGCTATATTTGTGCTAGAGCTTTTATTTTGAAAACAAGAAACAATTTTGTCAACGGTAGTAATAAAGCATATGTGTTATGTATAAGATATCCTATAAGTTGCAAGCCTCATGCATAGATTACCAATAGTGCCCGCACCTTGTCCTAATTAGCTTGGATTTACATGGATTATCATTGCATAACATATGTTTTAACCAAGTATCACAAAGGGGTACCTCTATGCCGCCTGTACAAAGGTCTAAGGAGAAAGCTCGCATTGGATTTCTCGCGTTTGATTATTCTCAACTTAGACATCCATACCGGGACAACATAGACAACAGATAATGGACTCCTCTTTAATGCATAAGCATTCAACAACAGATAATATCTCATAAGAGATTGAGGATTGTTGTCCAAACTGAAACTTCCACCATGGGTCATGGCTTTAGTTAGCGGCCCAATGTTCTTCTCTAACAATATGCATACTCAAACCGTTCAACTCATGATAAATCACCCTTACTTCAGACAAGACGAACATGCATAGCAACTCACATGATATTCAACAAAGTGAAATAGTTCATGGCGTCCCCAGGAACATGGTTATCGCTCAACAAGCAACTTATTAAGAAATAAGATACATAAGTACATATTCAATACCACAATAGTTTTTAAGCTATTTTTCCATGTGCTATATATTGCAAAGACAAAGAATGGAATTTTCAAGGTAGCACTCAAGCAATTTACTTTGGAATGGCAGAAAATACCATGTAGTAGGTAGGTATGGTGGACGCAAATGGCATAGTTTTTGGCTCAAGGATTTTGGATGCACGAGAAGTAATCCCTCTCAATACAAGGCTTGGGCTAGCAAGGTTGTTTGAAGCAAACACAAGTACGAACCGGTACAGCAAAACTTAGATAAGAACATATTGCAAGCATTATAAGACTCTACACTGTCTTCCTTGTTGTTCAAACCCTCACCAGAAAATATCTAGACTTTAGAGAGACCAATCATGCAAACCAAATGTCAACAAGCTCTACAGTATTTCTTCACTAATAGGTGCAAAGTACATGATGCAAGAGATTAAACATGATCTATATGAGCACAACAATTGCCAAGTATAAAATTATTCAAGACATTATACCAATTACCACATGTAGCATTTTCTGTTTCCAACCATATAACAATTAACGAAGCAGTTTCAACCTTCGCCATGAACATTAAGAATAAAGCTAAGAACATATGTGTTCATATGCAACAGCGGAGCGTGTCTCTCTCCCACACAATGAATGCTAGGATTCAATTTTATTCAAACAAAACAAAAAACAAGAACATAAAGACGCTCCAAGTAAAGCACATAAGATGTGATGGAATAAAAATATAGTTTCACTAGAGGTGACCTGATAATTTGTCGATGAAGAAGGGGATGCATTGGGCATCCCCAAGCTTAGATGCTTGAGTCTTCTTGAAATATGCAGGGATGAACCACGGGGGCATCCCCAAGCTTAGAGCTTTCACTCTCCTTGATCATATTGTATCATCCTCCTCTCTTGATCCTTGAAAATTTCCTCCACATCAAACTCAAAACAAACTCATTAGAGGGTTAGTGCATAATCAAAAATTCACATGTTCAGAGGTGACATAATCATTCTTAACACTTCTGGACATTGCACAAAGCTACTGAAAGTTAATGGAATAAAGAAATCCATCAAACATAGCAAAACAGGCAATGCGAAATAAAAGGCAGAATCTGTCAAACAGAACAGTCCGTAAAGACGAATTTTTCTGGGGCACTAAACTTGCTCAGATGAAAATGCTCAAATTGAATGAATGTTGCGTACATATCTGAGGATCACGCACGTAATTGGCAGATTTTTCTGAGTTACCTACAGAGAATACTACTCAAATTCGTGACAACAAGAAATCTGTTTCTGCGCAGTAATCCAAATCTAGTATGAACCTTACTATCAAAGACTTTACTTGGCACAACAATGCAATAAAATGAAGATAAGGAGAGGTTGCTACAGTAGTAACAACTTCCAAGACTCAAATATAAAACAAAAGTACTGAAGTAAAATCATGGGTTGTCTCCCATAAGCGCTTTTCTTTAACGCCTTTCAGCTAGGCGCAGAATGTGTGAATCAAGTGTTATCAAGAGATGAAGCATCAACATCATAATTTGTTCTAATGATAGAATCAAAAGGCAACTTCATTCTCTTTCTAGGGAAGTCTTCCATACCTTTCTTGAGAGGAAATTGATATTTAATATTACCTTCCTGCATATCAATAATAGCACCAACAGTTCGAAGAAAAGGTCTTCCCAAAATAATGGGACAAGATGCATTGCATTCAATATCCAAGACAACAAAATCAACGGGGACAAGGTTATTGTTAACCGTAATGTGAACATTATCAATCCTCCCCAAAGGTTTTTTTGTAGAATTATCAGCAAGATTAACATCCAAATAACAATTTTTCAATGGTGGCAAGTCAAGCATATTATAGATTTTCTTAGGCATAACGGAAATACTTGCACCAAGATCACATAAAGCATTACAATCAAAATCATTGACCTTCATCTTAATGATGGGCTCCCAACCATCTTCTAACTTCCTAGGAATAGAAGTTTGAAGTTTTAGTTTCTCTTCTCTAGCTTTAATGAGAGCATTTGTAATATGTTTTGTAAAGGCCAAATTTATAGCACTAGCAATGGGACTTTTAGCAAGTTTTTGGAAGAACTTTATAACTTCAGAGATGTGACAATCATCAAAATCTAAACCATTATGATCTACAGCAATGGGATCATTGTCCCCAATATTTTGAAAAATTTCAGCAGTTTTATCAAGCAGTTTTAGCAATTTTAGCAGTTTCGGGCAGTTTTGCACGCTTTGCATTAGGAGTAGAAACATTGCCAACACCAATTATTTTACCATTGATAGTAGGAGGTGTAGAAACATGTGAAGAATTATCATTACTAGTGGTGGTAATAGTCCAAACTTTAGCTACATTATTCTCTTTAGCATTGTTGACGTCAAAACCCACCGGCGAGCAGCGACGGGCAACACAGTAGAGCCGGGAACAACTTAGGGCTGCGGCTGGCCCTGGTCCCTCCGAGCGACGGCCCGCAAAGCCTCTGGTACACACGTCCGATGCTGGTGCAAGGGCGTGCCACCTGACCTATACCTGGTCAGGAAGGTGATGGAGATGCCTCGCTTAGTTTCCTGCATGGCATACACGTAAACATTAAATACGAGCCTCGATCGGCTCTCAGGTTATCCTGTGAATCGGCTCAAGGAGCCGATCCACCCATGATTCGTACGAGGTGCACGAATATATGGTGGTCCTGCTTGATCAAGATAAAGCTAAAGCGATCTACGACGATTTAGGGTTTTCACCGCATAATCGGATCATCCTACTCACGATTGGGCCTCGCGGCCACGCACGGTGATCGTAAGCCGATCCTAGACAAGGCCTAAAAACCAACACGAGGTTGATCCCAGGAACATCCTGTCTAGGACTAGCAAACGACACCCTACGTGCCGCTGGATCCTCCAACCCTTTGTAAGGCCTAACTATTGCAGATATTAAACTAATCCTTGAAGAATAAGGAGCAACCGTAACGGATCGGATCTACTAAATAATGATCAAGCGGGGTGCCGCCCCTACACCTAAGATAGGTGTAAGGGCGGCTAGATATGCAAGGGTTGCACTACGATAGCATATGATACGAAGAACAATGCTAACCCTAACATATCTAAGATAACTACGTTGCTCGCCATCAAAAAGGCTTCAGTACGAGCAACGCATGAACAACGTAAATAAGCCTGTGCTGCCTAGATCGCAAGATGCGATCTAGGCAGCATGATGCTTACCGGTAGAAACCCTCGAGACGAAGGAGTTGGCGATGCGCCGAGATTGATTTGTGGTTTGAACGTTGGTTGTTGTTTATTCCATAAACCCTAGATACATATTTATAGTCCAGGGGACTTTCTAACGTGGGAATAATCCCCACTGTGCACGAGACAAACTCTAACTAACCGACACGTAATCTACTATGTTACAGATACAAGGGCAAACTAGCCCAAACTTTGCATAACAGGACGATTTACGTAATTCTTCCATGTATATTCTTTAAATCCATCTTGCTCGCGGCCCACCTCTGACTTGGTCAACTTCTGGTGATAACACATGCCCCCCTGGTTTTGGTAATGATAATTCCAAAACCACTCTGGTTTTCCTTCGAAGGGTCATGTCGTGTCAGGTCAGAACCGTCGCAGTATTCTTCATCATGATGATCTGCCTTCTCAACTTCTCTGCACGATTTGACAACTTTGGCTCCACCTCCTCGGAAACTGCTCGAGCAATAAATTTCTATCCCATCCCCCTTTATTTACAGCATCGGACAGTTCACCTCTTCATCCCTCCGCTCCAAACTAGCCGTCAGCCAAAAAACCCTCTCCTTCCATAGCCATGTCGTCCTCTTCCTCCTCTTCCGTTTCTCTCCAATCCTCTTCCTCCAGCGAGTCGATTCCAGAGCACGACCAGATGGAGGCGTACAACCGGCGTGCTCCCAATCATTGGGACAAGCGGGAGTGGGACTTCGATTTCGTGCCAGAGGGCGAGGACCTCGTCTGGTCAGATGGGGCCATGCCCCTAACTGACGGGGAAGATGACCTCCAGTTCCTGGTTGACGGAGCACTGGAGGCGGAGAGCGATGACGACGACCCTCCCTTCCGAGGTAAATTCACCTCCGTCACCAAAGAAGAAGAAGAGGATGACGAAGACGAAGACGTCTCCTCCGACATGAAGAAGGGACAGGAGGACGACACCTCCTCCAACGAACCGCCGCCAAAACGCATCCGGGGCTGGGCTTGGTCAGACGAGGACGATGATGATGACGAGGAAGAAGCCTCTGCTGAAGGTCATAGTAGCAGCAACGAGGAACTCATCAACATCAGCAATGACGGTAGCTACCCCAGCGATGGCGAAGACAGCAACAGCCCTTAGAGTAGGGCTCTACTAGCATAGGGTTAGCAGTAGTAATCTGTTCCCTTTTGTCGAACAATCGGCTTCTCTTTGTAAGAAATCTTATTATTAATGAAAACTTCCTTTGATTTTGCCGATGTCTCCTCATCTGACTTTGTCGACTGTTAGCCTAATCAACGCTCAATGACTGATGGCAACACATCGATCTCTCACGATAATCTGCAAGACAGGCCGATAACGACAGCATTTGGCACGGCCGATCGCAGCAGGCCTGCGATTTGGTCTTGAGCAGGCGTCTTTAAGAGAACCCTGGAACTGTCGCTGAATCAGCTTGGATGCTGAAACTGATAACTCTGTAACCACAGCACCACTCTTCAGGATAATTGCAATGTAGAGCCAGCCGATTCCAACCAAATTGGCTCTCCAGGGCCAAGAACTTTTCGGGCGAGTTGCCCCCCAAGCCTCATCCAAGGCGGGAACAGTGACGAATCAGCCAAATGTGTTACCATCGGCCTCCAAGTTATAGTGCAGAACCAGCCGATTCCAACAAAATCGGCTCTCCAGAGCAAAGATTTTTCAGGGCGAGCTGCCCCCCGAGCCTCTTCAGCTCCCATCAAAACGTGGCAGGGAAGGTTACGTCCAAAGAAACGGCGCACTGAAAGGGTTCGGAAAAATCAGCAAATTCGTACCTTGAACTTAAGAAGCCTTAACATAATGGCTTTCCGACTCCTCCTAGTTCAATCCTTTGCGCCTTGCTGATCAGCTCGGCTCCTCATCTTTGGCAGACTGATGCAACTTCCGGTGAGGATGTTTTGAATTTCTGATACCCTCTAAGACTCTGGACGCAACAACCTCTGAAAGTGACATCGACCAAGCCGCCACCTTAATCCACGCCAGGCAAAAAATGCCATAGCCGCTTGATTCGTTATCGGCTGTGCTCATGCTTCTAGGATAGGTATGCTCCCTTTGTTGGACTCACCCTTAACCTGATCTGCATGCTTACACTGGCACTGCTGAACTTGAAGTCTTGCAGAAGGAGTTGGAGGTCTTGAGAAGGAATTCATCTAGTAGAGCCTCTCCTTGTAACTCAACAACCTCTTGAGTCGATGGCCATGCATCGGCTTTTTATTCTAAAGTCGATGTCTGTGCATTAAATATTTTTTTTTACTGGCCGATTTTTCTAGTCGGCCCCCAATGTTTTACTGCATATATGTTCATCTGCACATGTTCATCTGATTAGGTGCCCCTCGAGCCGAAGCTGACAGGTAACTGCAGATATCGGCTCTGTAGTCTAGCCAAGGCACCGTATTTGCACGTCGGCTTTGGTAGGACCAATGTTGATTTTCCCTGACTCATCAGCCGACGTAAACCGCTGCCCAGTAGATCGACGTTGCATGTAAGCAGAACATGTGGTGAAGATAATTTTGGCCGATTGCTGGAATCGGCCTCCATATTGATTGAAGAGCTCAATGAAGGTTTCGTAACGTTCCTTCGTAGATAATTTGGGCCGATCCAAAGGATCGGCCTCGCCACGTTTCTCATCGGTTGGTTCTTGCTACTCGGTCAGGCCGGTGGATAAGACCAGCCCAACCTCATCCTTTGTCATGTCGATGCACTCGCTGTCGTCCACCTTGAGTGCATCGTTTAATCTTGGAGCGCTAACCTCCATTGGAAGGATGAGCACCATGTTTGTGCCAGCCGATGTTTCATCATCGGCTTTCCTTTGCTTGGGGCGCCACACCATTTTTTGTGGTCGACCCTCTTCATCCAGGGTTCGCTGAATTTTCGCAGCCAGATCAGGTCGCGCCTTCCTTAGCGTGTGCAGGTATAACCTTTCGGCTTCTTCCAAGCCGCGCAATCGCTGAACCCTACGCTTCTGGGAGCGGCTGAGTCCATCAGGGCACCACCTTGGCCGGTGGTACCTGTCTTCATCTTCTTCTCCCTCGTCTTCCAAATCCTCGAGATCTTCCAACCGAGGGGACTCAGCTTGTTTGCTTCGAGGCGGGAAAGGCCCTAAGTGTTGGAACACGGATACGTTAGCTGCCTCCTTCTTCTTCTGTTTGCATTCTAGGCAATTGCCGATTGTAGGCAATCGGCTCATTCCTGAATCCCAGCAGTGTCTGAAGAAGGGACAGTCCCAGTGCCTATCCTCATCGTCTCGCTCCCTTGACTTTTCCTTGGCACGTCGCTCGTACTCCTCCTTATCGCGGTCATGCCGACGATGTCTTCTGGCTTCTCTAGCCAGACGATCTCTTTCATCATCGTCGCTGGATCGTCGGCGTTGGCCGTACTGACTCACATACTTGTTGAGGAGGTGATCAGAGAGGGGTCGCTGATATCTTATGTTCTTCACTTCTCCCTCTGTGACGTAGCGCTTGCCATCGTGACGGAGCCGATCGCGTGGAGCGGCCTCCTCTGTATCCTTGCTACGAGAGCAGCTGCCCTCGTCTCCATCCTTGCCAGCGTGGTGTCCAAGTCCTACCATGTTGATGCTGAACAAGGATCCTGGCTGGCAACCTTCAGGGTAAGTGCACTCCACCATGTTAACGGCGGGGAAGGGGTGGGTGTCGACCTTCATGGCGTACTGGTTGAAAATCAGTCGTCCTTGTTCTATCGCCATTTGGATCTGCTGACGCCACACCCTGCAGTCGTTGGTGGCATGGGAGAGCGAGTTATGCCATTTGCAGTATGGCTTTCCGTTCAGCTCCTGTACCGTGGGGAATTTGAGACCTTCGGGTATCTTCAACTGCTTCTCCTTGAGTAGGAGGTCGAAGATTTGCTCAGTTTTGGTCACGTCAAAATCAAACCCCCTGGGCGGGCCTGGTGGCTTTACCCATTTGCAGGACACGGGGGTTGCCCCCCGAGTCCATTCAGCCACTGCTACCTCTTGATCTCCCGCAGAAACTTCGTCTTCCTCTGTCTCGACCAGGACTACTGCACGCTTGAATTTGTCCTGGTACAGGTCCGGGTGGCGCTGTTCATATGCTGACAGTTTCTGAACCATGTGCGCCAGTGAAGGGTAGTCTGCTTGGGAAGCCATATCCTTGATTTGCGAGGCAAGGCCCACCACTGCCAACTCGACTGCTTCCTTTTCAGTCACATGAGCCGAATAGCATCGGTTCCTTAGATTTCTGAAGCACTGGATGTATTCTGCCACAGTTTCTCCACGCTTCTGACGTATCTGCGCTAGATCGGCAAGGCTAGACTCGGAAGCTTCTGAGTGAAACTGCATGTGGAACTGCTCTTCCAACTGCTTCCAAGTCCGGATCGAGTCCGGTGGCAACGAGGTGTACCACCCGAAAGCCGATCCCGTGAGGGACTGTGCAAAGAACCTCACGCATAGTGGATCCGACACTGAGGCCGTTCCTAGCTGTGCCAAATATCGGCTCACATGCTCGATGGAGCTGGAGCCATCTGATCCGCTGAATTTGGAGAAATCAGGGAGCCGATATTTGGGTGGTAACGGGATCAACTCGTACTCATCGGGGTACGGCTTGGAATAGCCGATTGCCCTCCTTTTCGGCACCATGCCGAACTGGTCTCTTAGTATGGTACTGATTTGATCCGCGGTGCTGGCTGCAGGAGTCGAACTCTGAAGATTCGCCGGGGTGGCGTACTTAGCCAGCCATGCTTGCTTTTCCAGCTCTGAGCCAACTGCAGGAGCTGAGCTCTGGAGGTTCGTCGGAGTGGCGTACTTAGCTAGCCAAGTCTGCTTCTCAAGATTTGTCGCTGACGTTCCTCCTGTTTTCCCAGAAGTCCCTGATGTAGCGGCCTGGCTTGTGAGTGCCCAGTTACCGGAATCTGGCACATACGTGCACATGTACCCGTGAGGGATCTCCTTAGGCGCCTCCTGCAAGAACTGGCAGTCACTAGGGTCACCACCGATCTTGTAGACGACGAATGCCGGTGAGTTCGGCACTTCTGGTGCTGCCAACGCAAATGGCAACGGTGGACGGGACTGGAGTGGCAACTCTCCTTGATGCGTCCCGAGAGCTGGTCCTGACGGCGAGTACTGGTGCCTCATGATCTCCTGGATCACCCGAAGAGCGACACGCTCCAAAGTGTTCACCAGGTTCTCAGAGTGGCGGTGTAGCGAGTGAGCCACCATGTAGTTGATCTCCTGCCGCAGGGACCTGGTGCGTTCTTCCGATGGGGCGGATAGGTCTATTCCATCGAGCGCACCGTCAGGCGAGAACCCTTTCCACCTGATGCCATGTGAACGGGTTCTGTGAAAAGAGCCGATGAGGTCGGCTTCGAGGATTGCTTTGACCTCGTCATACTTCTTCTTGAGCTCATCGGTCAGATCCTCGTACATGACTGGCGTGCCGTCCGCCATCTCAGATGTAGATGGCGATGTGGTTGATGTCGAAGCTCGTCCCACCGGGCGTGCCAGAATGTGTTGACGTCAAAACCCACCGGCGAGCAGCGACGGGCAACACAGTAGAGCCGGGAACAACTTAGGGCTGCGGCTGGCCCTGGTCCCTCCGAGCGACGGCCCGCAAAGCCTCTGGTACACACGTCCGATGCTGGTGCAAGGGCGTGCCACCTGACCTATACCTGGTCAGGAAGGTGATGGAGATGCCTCGCTTAGTTTCCTGCATGGCATACACGTAAACATTAAATACGAGCCTCGATCGGCTCTCAGGTTATCCTGTGAATTGGCTCAAGGAGCCGATCCACCCATGATTCGTACGAGGTGCACGAATATATGGTGGTCCTGCTTGATCAAGATAAAGCTAAAGCGATCTACGACGATTTAGGGTTTTCACCGCATAATCGGATCATCCTACTCACGATTGGGCCTCGCGGCCACGCACGGTGATCGTAAGTTTCCATCCTAGACAAGGCCTAAAAACCAACACGAGGTTGATCCCCGGAACATCCTGTCTAGGACTAGCAAACGACACCCTACGTGCCGCTGGATCCTCCAACCCTTTGTAAGGCCTAACTATTGCAGATATTAAACTAATCCTTGAAGAACAAGGAGCAACCGTAACGGATCGGATCTACTAAATAATGATCAAGCGGGGTGCCGCCCCTACACCTAAGATAGGTGTAAGGGCGGCTAGATATGCAAGGGTTGCACTACGATAGCATATGATACGAAGAACAATGCTAACCCTAACATATCTAAGATAACTACGTTGCTCGCCATCAAAAAGGCTTCAGTACGAGCAACGCATGAACAACATAAATAAGCCTGTGCTGCCTAGATCGCAAGATGCGATCTAGGCAGCATGATGCTTACCGGTAGAAACCCTCGAGACGAAGGAGTTGGCGATGCGCCGAGATTGATTTGTGGTTTGAACGTTGGTTGTTGTTTATTCCATAAACTCTAGATACATATTTATAGTCCAGGGGACTTTCTAACGTGGGAATAATCCCCACCGTGCACGAGACAAACTCTAACTAACCGACACGTAATCTACTATGTTATAGATACAAGGGCAAACTAGCCCAAACTTTGCATAACAGGCCGATTTACGTAATTCTTCCATGTATATTCTTTAAATCCATCTTGCTCGCGGCCCACCTCTGACTTGGTCAACTTCTGGTGATAACAAGCATTTTCTTCTTTTTCCCACCTAGCACGCAATTCAGCCATCACTCTAATATTCTCATTAATTCGAACTTGGATGGAGTTTGCTATAGCAAATGACTTAATATCTTTATTTTCATTAGGCATAACTTTCAATTTTAAAAGATCAACATCAGCAGCAAGACTATCAACCTTAGAAGCAAGAATATCAATTTTACCAAGCTTTTCTTCAACAGATTTGTTAAAAGCAGTTTGTGTACTAATAAATTCTTTAAGCATGGCTTCAAGACCAGAGGGTACATTCCTATTATTGTTGTAAGAATTGCCATAAGAATTACCATAACCATTACCATTATTAGAAGGATATGGCCTATAGTTGTTACTAGAATTATTCCGATAAGCATTGTTGTTGAAATTATTATTTTTAATGAAGTTCACATCAACATGTTATTCTTGGGCAACCAATGAAGCTAACGGAACATTATTAGGATCAACATTAGATCTACCATTCACAAGCATAGACATAATAGCATCAATCTTATCACTCAAGGAGGAGCTTTCTTCAACAGAATTTACCTTCTTACCTTGTGGAGCCCTTTCCGTGTGCCATTCGGAGTAATTAATCATCATATTATCAAGAAGTTTTGTTGCGGCGCCTAGAGTGATGGACATAAAAGTACCTCCAGCAGCTGAATCCAATAGGTTCCACGAAGAAAAATTCAGTCCTGCATAAAAGGTTTGGATGATCATCCAAGTAGTTAGTCCATGGGTTGGACAATTCTTGACCAAAGATTTCATTCTTTCCCATGCTTGAGCAACATGCTCATTATCCAATTGCTTAAAATTCATTATGCTACTTCTCAAAGATATAATTTTAGCAGGAGGATAATATCTACCAATGAAAGCATCCTTACATTTAGTCCATGAATCAATACTATTCTTAGGCAAAGATAGCAACCAATCTTTAGCTCTTCCTCTTAAAGAGAAAGGAAACAATTTTAATTTTATAATGTCACCGTCTACATCCTTATACTTTTGCATCTCACATAGTTCAACAAAATTATTAAGATGGGCAGCAGCATCATCAGAACTAACACCAGAAAATTGCTCTCTCATAACAAGATTTAGTAAAGCAGGTTTAAGTTCAAAGAATTCTGCTGTAGTAGCAGGTGGAGCAATAGGTGTGCATAAGAAATCATTATTATTTGTGCTAGTGAAGTCACACTACTTAGTATTCTCAGGAGTACCCATTTTAGCAATAGTAAATAAAGCAAACTAGATAAAGTAAATGCAAGTAACTAATTTTTTTGTGTTTTTAATATTGAGAACGCAAACAAGATAGTAAATAAAGTAAAGCAAGTAACTAATTTTTTTGTATTTTGATATAAGAAAGCAAACAAAGCAGTAAATAAAATAAAGCAAGACAAAAACAAAGTAAAGAGATTGGAAGTGGAAACTCCCCTTGCAGCGTGTCTTGATCTCCCCGGCAACGGCGCCAGAAAACGTTGCTTGATACGTGTAAAGCACACGTCCGTTGGGAACCCCAAGAGGAAGGTGTGATGCATGCAGCGGCAAGTTTTCCCTCAGTAAGAAACCAAGGTTATCGAACCAGTAGGAGTCAAGAAGCACGTGAAGGTTGTTGGTGGCGGAGTGTAGTGCGGCGCAACACCAGGGATTCCGGCGACAACGTGGAACCTGCACAACACAATAAAAGTACTTTGCCCCAACGTAACAGTGAGGTTGTCAATCTCACCGGCTTGCTGTAACAAAGGGTTAGATGTATAGTGTGGATGATGATGTTTGCGAAGAACAGTAAGAACAAGTATTGCAGTAGATTGTATTCGATGTAAAAGAATGGAACGGGGTCCATGATACGTCCAAAACGTATCAACTTTCCCGAACACTTTTGCTATTGTTTTGCCTCTAGTTTGTGTGTTTTGGATACAACTAACGCGGACTAACGCTGTTTTCAGCAGAATTGCTCTGGTGTCTTGTTTTTGTGCAGAAATTCAACTTTCGGGAAAATCCTCGAAATTTATATCAATGGGCCTATTTTACAAGAATACTCAGGGAGCCAGAAGGGCAAGCCAGGTGGAGGCCCGAGGGCCCCACACACCAGGCCGGCGCGGCCCAGGGGGGCACCGCCCTAGTGTGTGGCCCCCTCGGCTGGCCTCCGACGCACTCCTCTGGACTACTTAAGGGGTTCGATCTAAAAATCGCGACCAAGAAGTCGAAGTCGCCAGAAACCCTCCAGAACACCGCTACATCGCGAAACTCCGTCTCGGGGGCCAGAAGTCTCTGTTCTGGCACTCCGCCGGGACGGGGAATTGGAGGAGATCATCGCCATCATCACCACCGATGCCTCTCCATCGACCAGCAATGTTTCCCCCATCCATGTGTGAGTAATTCCCCCACTGTAGGCTGAAGGGGATGGTAGGGATTGGATGAGATTGGTCATGTAATAGCATAAGACTGTTAGGGCATAGTGCCTAGTGTCCGTAATTGGTACTTTGATGATATTGTTGCAACTTGTTATGCTTAATGCTTGTCACTAGGGCCCGAGTGCCATGATCTCAGATCTGAACATGTTATTGTTTCATCATGATATTCATTGTTTTATGATCTTACCTGCAAGTTGTATACACATGTCGCTGTCTGGAACCAAAGGCCCCGAAGTGACAGAAATCGGGACAACCGGAGGGGATGGCGGTGATGTGAGGATCACATGTGTTCACGGAGTGTTAATGCTTTGCTCCGGTACTCTATTAAAAGGAGTACCTTAATATCCAGTAGATTCCCTAGAGGCCCGGTTGCCTCCGGCTGGTAGGACAAAAGATGTTGTGCAAGTTTCTCATTGCGAGCACGTACGACTATATATGGAACACATGCCTATTGATTGCTTTGTACTTGGACACCGTTTTATTATTATCGGCAAATGCCCTGCTTTGATTGTTACATGAGTTTCTCTCATCCATGCAACGCCCGTTATCCGTCCCCGTGCCTACAGTATTTTAATCCTGATGTTTACTATAATCACTACTGCTGTCTGTGTTACTCTACTGCTGTTATTTCACTACTGCTACTGCTATAAAACTGTTACTACTGATAAACTCTTGCGAGCAAGTCTGTTTCCAGGTGCAGCTGAATTGACAACTCCGCTGTTAAGGCTTTCAAGTATACTTTGTCTCCCCTTTTGTCGAATCAATAAATTGGGTTTTACTACCCGCGAAGACTGCTGCGATCCCCTATACTTGTGGGTTATCAAGACTGTTTTCTGGCGCCGTTGCCGGGGAGCATAGCTTTATTTGGAAGTTCACTTGGATTGATATTGTTCGCTGCAAATTCTCCATAATGGGTAAACCTCGCGATTCTAAAGTCGCCATATTACCATCCACTACAAGAAAAGGTACAACTCTGAGTACCTCTGCTACTCTTGATTCACCATCTGTGATAAGTCAACTTGTTTCACCGCCGCAAGCTTCACTTGCGGGTACTTCTGCTGAATCTGAAAATTCTCATAATATTGATAATGTTTCTGCTGCGCTTGATGATAGTGGTTCATTGGGATCCTTTCTAGATGCTACAATTGCTAGGTCTAGACAAATTGAAAATACTGAAACTCCTAATGCTGCTACACCTGTTAATTCACCTGAACTTGATTATTCTAGTGATGATCCTGATGAGGATTATGTGGAACTTAATGATGATTTTATTGATAAATGCAATGCTATTACTGATGCAAGAAAAATTAAAAAGTTTCTCGCACAATATACTGTTGGACATAAGCTATCTCCTGATCCTAAATTTGCCACATCTCCTATATGCATTAAGGATAAAGATTATGATTTTTCTCTCGATCTATCTCATATAGCTATTGTTGAGAAAACACCCTTTTGTGGTACTGAAAAAGAAAGTGTTGTAGAACACATGAATGAACTCTCTTCTATGAGTAGCTTGTTTTCTGATGATGTCAAGATGCGTACTTATTTCGTTGCTAAATTTTTTCCTTTCTCATTAAAGGATGATGCTAAAACTTGGTATAATAATTTGCCTCCTGGTTCTATTAAAAGTCTAGGTGATTTGCTTGATGTTTTCTTTCGGAAATACTTTCCTGCTAGTGCTCAACATGCTTCTTTATAGAAAATTTATAGCTTTGACCAGGAAGATGGAGAGAAATTGCCTGAAGCGTGGGCAAGATTTTGATCTCTTATCATTGCTCGACCTAGACATGATTTGGAAAAAGCATGATTTACTTGATATATTCTATAGTGGACTAACCGTTGAGTCTAGGGCATATTTGGATAGTTGTGCTGGTTGTGTTTTCAGGAAAAGAACTCCAGACGAAGCTGAAGAATTATTGGCTAAAATAGGCCGGAATCATGATGATTGGACTACACCTGAATCAACTCCAACGCCAATATTGAAGAAGAGGGGTTTAATTAAATTGAATGATGAAGATATGAGGGAAGCCAAGAAGTCTCTCAAGGAGAAAGGTATTAAATCCGAAGATGTGAAGAATCTACCTCCCATAGAAGATATATGTGAGATAATTCCCCCTTCATCCATGATTGAGGTAAACTCTCTTCAACGCTTTACTAGGGAAGATATTCCGTATTCAAAACCTCCTGCTCAATGCTTAGATGAGTTTTATAATTATATTGTTAAGCAAGAAAACTTTAATATGAGAGTAGATAATCATCTAATGGAAAATTCTCAAGCTATTAGCAATTTGCATGATATTGTGGAGAGAACCTCCAATGATGTTAAGATACTTGTTAAACATTTTAAAATGGTTCAAACTCAAATTGATCAACTCACTAAAGTGTAAAATGACTTGTTAAAAAATAATTCTAAAGAGAAACATGCTTATGAAGTAACAACTAGAGGTGGTGTCTCTACCCAGGATCCTCTATATCCTAAAGGGCATCCCAAAAGAATTGAACAAGATTCTCAACGAATTGAAACTAGTGCTCCTTCTAAGAAAAAGAAGAAGAAACATAAAAATGTTGTAGAATCCTCTGAACCTGTTAATGATCCTAATAGTATTTCTATTTCCGATGCTGAAACTGAAAGTGGTAATGAACATGATAATGGTAATGATAATGATAAAAATGATGCTTCTGATAAAGGAGAGGTTGAAGATGAACCTGACAAGAATTATAAAAATAAAAAGTATACTAAAGAAGATTTTATTGCTAAGAAACATGGTAATGAAAGGGAACCTTGGGTGCAAAAGCAAATGCCTTTTCCTGCTAAGAAACTAAAATCAAAGGAAGAAGAACACTATAATAAATTTTGTGATTGGATGAAACCTTTATTCTTGCAAATCCCTTTGACTGATGCCATTAAATTGCCCCCTTATTCAAAGTATATGAAAGATATTGTTACTAACAAAAGGAAAATCCCCAATGAGGATATTTCCACTATGCTTGCTAATTACTCTTTCAATGGCAAAGTTCCGAAGAAGTTGGGCGACCCAGGTATACCTACTATTCCTTGTTCTATTAAGAATAATTATGTTAAAACTGCTCTATGTGACTTGGGAGCCAGTGTTAGTGTTATGCCTTTTTCTCTTTATAAGAGACATTATTTAGATAAGTTGATACCTACTGATATATCTTTGCAAATGGCTGATAAATCTACTGCTATTCCTGTTGGTATATGTGAGGATGTTCCTGTTCAAGTTACTAATAACTGCTTGATATTAACTGATTTTGTTGTGTTGGAAATGCCTGAAGATGATAATATGTCTATTATTCTTGGGAGACCTTTTCTTAACACCGCAGGGGCTGTTATTGATTGCAATAAAGGGAAGGTTACTTTCAATGTTGATGACAAGGAGCATACCGTTTATTTTCCCAAGAGGATTGATAAAGTATGTGGAGTTAATACTATTTCTAATGTGAGAACTATCAAAGTTGGAACTATCGATTGTCCTATATATGAGCCTAAAGAAGGTTATCAAAATCTTATGATTGGATCCATATCAATACAATTCAAGGTAACATGATTGATTTGAGGTTTATGTCTTCTTATGCTATGTAAAATTTATTTGGTAGCAAGACTTGATCAACCTTGTTAACAAATACTTTTTATATGCATAGAGGAGGTAAACAACATTTCTTTCTCCCTCCACTTGTCTTACTTGCTGTAGCACTTTTGATTTGCAAAGTTCCTTAGTTAATTAGAGGTTTCAACAAATTTCCTGGCCAGTAATAATAAACTTAATACCCAGAAATGTGCATTTTTCAAAGTTTTCAAAAATTCACAAAAATTATACCGTTGGTCCTATTTTTCGAAAATGCACCTGGGAGCACCTGGGGATGACCAGTGGGGCACCCCAGGGTGGCACCCCACAGGCCGGCGCGGCCAGCAAGGGGGGCGCGCCACCCTGTTGTGTGGGTCCCCCTTTGCCCCACTTCAGCATCTCTTCCTCTCACACTCTTCTCTCTCCCGAAAAAAATCAGCACCAGCTTTCTCTCACTCGTGTTTTTGCTCAAGAGCTCAGGATTTCTCGATCTCTTAGCTCAGCCCAGATTTCTGTCTGAAATTTGGCACATTTGCTCTCCTGTATGTGACTCCTCCGATTATCCAAGTAGAATTTTGTTTGGTTGAGTATATCTTGAATATTTTGCTGCTGTAGGTAACATGTTTAGTGAGCTTGCATGCTTGTTCTAAGTTGTATAGACTAGTTTTGATGCATGATTAGTACTTGATACGTCTTCGACGTATCGATAATTTCTTATGTTCCATGCCACATTATTGATGATATCTTCATGTTTTATGCATACTTTATGTCATATTTATGCATTTTCCGGCACTAACCTATTAACGAGATGCCGAAGAGCCGATTCTTGTTTCTGCTGTTTTTGGTTTCAGAAATCCTAGTAAGGAAATATTCTCGGAATTGGACGAAATCAACGCCCAGGGGCCTATTTTGCCACGAAGCTTCCAGAAGACCGAGGGAGAGACGAATTGGGGCCACGGGGCGCCGCCACACTAGGGCGGCGCGGCCCAAGGGGGGCCTGCGCGGCCCTAGCGTGTGGGGCCCTGATACGTCTCCGACGTATCGATAATTTCTTATGTTCCATGCCACATTATTGATGTTATCTACATGTTTTATGCACACTTTATGTCATATTCGTGCATTTTCTGGAACTAACCTATTAACAAGATGCTGAAGTGCCAGTTCCTGTTTTCTGCTGTTTTTGGTTTCAGAAATCCTAGTAACGAAATATTCTCGGAATCGGATGAAATCAACGCCCAAGTTCCTATTTTCACCGGAAGCATCCAGAACACCCGCGAAGGACCAGAGGGAGGGCACTGGGCCCCCAGACCATAGGCCGGCGCGGCCCAGGCCCTGGCCACGCCGCCCTATGGTGTCGTCGCCCCTTCGACCCTCCTGCGCCGCCTCTTCGCCTATATAAAGCCCCTGGATCGAAAACCCTGATAAGTTCGACAAAACCCACAGAAACCTTCCAGAGCCGCCGCCATCGCGAAGCCAAGATCTGGGGGACAGGAGTCTCTGTTCTGGCACACTGCCGGAACGGGGAAGTGACCCCGGAAGGCTTCTCCATCGACACCGCTGCCATCTCCACCGCCATCTTCATCACCGCTGCTGCTCCCATGAGGAGGGAGTAGTTCTCCATCGAGGCTCGGGGCTGTACCGGTAGCTATGTGGTTCATCTCTCTCCTATGTACTTCAATACAATAATCTCATGAGCTGCTTTACATGATTGAGATTCATATGATGATGCTTGTAATCTAGATGTCGTTATGCTAGTCAAGTGAATTTTACTTATGTGATCTCCGGAGACTCCTTGTCCCACGTGTGTAAAGGTGACAGTGTGTGCACCGTGTGGGTCTCTTAGGCTATATTTCACAGAATACTTATTCACTGATGAATGGCATAGTGAGGTGCTTATTTATATCTCTTTATGATTGCAATGTGTTTGTATCACAATTTATCTATGTGCTACTCTAGCAATGTTATTAAAGTAGTTCTATTCCTCCTGCACGATGTAATGGTGACAGTGTGTGCATCCGTGTTAGTACTTGGTTTATGCTATGATCATGATCTCTTGTAGATTG
Organism: Lolium perenne; assembly: GCF_019359855.2. Lineage (NCBI taxonomy): Eukaryota > Viridiplantae > Streptophyta > Magnoliopsida > Poales > Poaceae > Lolium > Lolium perenne. The sequence goes on from NC_067244.2 coordinate 51,984,913, forward strand.
CGAAGTTAACTATTGCTATGATAGTATTGATGTGATCTATTCCTCCTACATATGCATGAAGGTGACAGTGTGCATGCTATGTTAGTACTTGGTTTAGTCTTTTGATCTATCTTACACTATAAGGTTACTTAAATATGAACATTTAATTGTGGAGCTTGTTAACTCCGGCATTGAGGGTTCGTGTAATCCTACGCAATGTGTTCATCATCCAACAAGAGTGTAGAGTATGCATTTATCTATTCTGTTATGTGATCAATGTTGAGAGTGTCCACTAGTGAAAGTCTAATCCCTAGGCCTTGTTCCTAAATACTGCTGCGTTACTACCGCTTGTTTCTTGTTTCTTTGTGTTACTACTGCTGCAATACTACCACCATCAACTACACGCCAAAGAAGCTATTTTCTCGGCACCGTTGCTACTGCTCATATATATTCATACCACCTGTATTTCACTATCTCTTCGCCGAACTAGTGCACCTATTAGGTGTGTTGGGGACACAAGAGACTTCTTGCTTTGTGGTTGCAGGGTTGCATGAGAGGGATATCTTTGACCTCTTCCTCCCCGAGTTCGATAAACCTTGGGTGATCCACTTAAGGGAAAACTTGCTGCTGTTCTACAAACCTCTGCTCTTGGAGGCCCAACACTGTCTACAGGAAAAGGAGGGGGAAGTAGACATCAAGCTATTTTCTGGCGCCGTTGCCGGGGAGGAAAGGTAAAAGGTACTCACACTCCGGACCTCGGCTACTAAGCTATTTTCCGGCGCCGTAAGTACTCAAAGCTATTTCCTTTAGATCCTGCAATTGCATCTTTTTGTTTCTTGTTTACACTAGTTTGGCATAATGGACAAAAATGAGCTTCTTATTCTATTTCCTGATTTAAAACATGGATTGTTTGATGCGAAAATTAAAAAACCTATGGAATCTTATTTGCATGCTGGTAGTAATATTAGTATGAACGCTTTGAACACCATTGTTGATAATGATATAGAAAGTTCTAAGCTTGGGGAAGCTGGTTTTCATGATCTTTTTAGTCCCCCAAGCATTGAGGAGAAAATTTTCTTTGATGATACTTTGCCTCCCATATATGATGATTATAATGATAGTGGTCTTTTGGTGCCACCTACTATGGAGAGTGAATTTGATTATGATTACAATATGCCTCCTATATATAATGATAGCTACTTTGTTGAATTTGCTCCCGCTACAACTAATAAAATTGATTATGCTTATGTGGGTAGTAATAATTTTATGCATGAGACTCATGATAAGAATGCTTTATGTGATAGTTATATTGTTGAGTTTGCTCATGATGCTACTGAAAGTTATTATGAGAGAGGAAAATATGGTTGTAGAAATTTTCATGTTACTAAAACACCTCTCTATGTGCTGAAATTTTTGAAGCTACACTTGTTCTATCTTCCTATGCTTGTTACTTTGCTCTTCATGAACTTGTTTATTTACAAGATTCCTATGCATAGGAAGCATGTTAGACTTAAATGTGTTTTGAATTTGCCTCTTGATGCTCTCTTTTGCTTCAAATACTATTTCTTGCGAGTGCATCATTAAAACTGCTGAGCCCATCTTAATGGCTATAAAGAAAGAACTTCTTGGGAGATAACCCATGTGTTTATTTTGCTACAGAACTTTGTTTTATATTTGTGTCTTGGAAGTTGTTTACTACTGTAGCAACCTCTCCTTATCTTAGTTTTGTGTTTTGTTGTGCCAAGTGAAGCCTCTAATCAAAGGTTGATACTAGATTTGGATTTCTGCGCAGAAACAGATTTCTATCTGTCACGAATCTGGGCTGTTTTCTCTGTAGAAAAATCAGAAAAATACGCCAATTTACGTGCGTGTTCCTCAGATATGTACGCAACTTTCATTAGTTTTGAGTTTTCTGATCTGAGCAACGGAAGTATTTATTAAAAATTCGTCTTTACGGACTGTTCTGTTTTGACAGATTCTGCCTTTTATTTCGCATTGCTTCTTTCGCTGTGTTGGGTGGATTTCTTTGTTCCATTACCTTCCAGTAGCTTTGAGCAATGTCCAGAAGTGTTAAGAATGATTGTGTCACCTCTGAACATGTGAGTTTTTGATTATGTACTAACCCCTCTAATGAAGTTTATGAGAAGTTTGGTGTGAAGGAAGTTTTCAAGGGTCAAGAGAGGAGGATGATATACTATGATCAAGAAGAGTGAAAGCTCTAAGCTTGGGGATGCCCCGGTGGTTCACCCCTGCATATATCAAGAAGACTCAAGCGTCTAAGCTTGGGGATGCCCAAGGCATCCCCTTCTTCATCGACAAAATTATCAGGTTCCTTCTCTTGAAACTATATTTTTATTCCATCACATCTTATGTGCTTTGCTTGGAGCGTCGGTTTGTTTTTGTTTTTGTTTTGTTTGAATAAAATGGATCCTAGCATTCACTTTATGGGAGAGAGACACGCTCCGCTGTAGCATATGGACAAGTATGTCCTTGGTTTCTACTCATAGTATTCATGGCGAAGTTTCTCCTTCGTTAAATTGTTATATGGTTGGAATTGGAAAATGATACATGTAGTAATTGCCATTAATGTCTTGGGTAATGTGATACTTGGCAATTGTTGTGCTCATGTTTAAGCTCTTGCATCATATACTTTGCACCCATTAATGAAGAAATACATAGAGCATGCTAAAATTTGGTTTGCATATTTGGTTTCTCTAAGGTCTAGATAATTTCTAGTATTGAGTTTGAACAACAAGGAAGATGGTGTAGAGTCTTATAATGTTTTCAATATGTCTTTTATGTGAGTTTTGCTGCACCGGTTCATCCTTGTGTTTGTTTCAAATAAGCCTTGCTAGCCTAAACCTTGTATCGAGAGGGAATACTTCTCATGCATCCAAAATACTTGAGCCAACCACTATGCCATTTGTGTCCACCATACCTACCTACTACATGGTATTTTCCGCCATTCCAAAGTAAATTGCTTGAGTGCTACCTTTAAAACTCCATCATTCACCTTTGCAATATATAGCTCATGGGACAAATAGCTTAAAAACTATTGTGGTATTGAATATGTAATTATGCACTTTATCTCTTATTAAGTTCCTTGTTGTGCGATAACCATGTTCACTGGGGACGCCATCAACTACTCTTTGTTGAATTTCGTGTGAGTTGCTATGAATGTCCGTCTTGTCTGAAGTAAGAGAGATCTACCACCTTATGGTTAAGCATGCATATTGTTAGAGAAGAACATTGGGCCGCTAACTAAAGCCATGATCCATGGTGGAAGTTTCAGTTTTGGACAAATATCCTCAATCTCATATGAGAAAGAATTATTAATTGTTGTTACATGCTTATGCATAAAAGAGGAGTCCATTATCTGTTGTCTATGTTGTCTCGGTATGGATGTCTAAGTTGAGAATAATCAATAGCGAGAAATCCAATGCGAGCTTTCTCCTTAGACCTTTGTACAGGCGGCATAGACGTACCCCTTTGTGACACTTGGTAAAAACATGTGCATTGTGATGATCCGGTAGTCCAAGCTAATTAGGACAAGGTGCGGGCACTATTAGTACACTATGCATGAGGCTTGCAACTTATAAGATATAATTTACATGATACATATGCTTTATTAATACCGTTGACAAAATTGTTTCATGTTTTCAAAATCAAAGCTCTAGCACAAATATAGCAATCGATGCTTTTCCTCTATGGAGGACAATTCTTTTACTTTTATGTTGAGTCAGTTCACCTATTTCTCTCCACCTCAAGAAGCAAACACTTGTGTGAACTGTGCATTGATTCCTACATACTTGCTTATTGCACTTATTATATTACTCTATGTTGACAATATTCATGAGATATACATGTTACAAGTTGAAAGCAACCGCTGAAACTTAATCTTCCTTTGTGTTGCTTCAATGCTTTTACTATGAATTATTGCTTTATGAGTTAACTCTTATGCAAGACTTATTGATGCTTGTCTTGAAGTGCTATTCATGAAAAGTCTTTGCTTTATGATTCACTTGTTTACTCATGTCATATACATTGTTTTGATCGCTGCATTCACTACATATGCTTTACAAATAGTATGATCAAGGTTATGATGGCATGTCACTCCAGAAATTATCTGTGTTATCGTTTTACCTGCTCGGGACGAGCAGAACTAAGCTTGGGGATGCTGATACGTCTCTGACGTATCGATAATTTCTTATGTTCCATGCCACATTATTGATGTTATCTACATGTTTTATGCACACTTTATGTCATATTCGTGCATTTTCTGGAACTAACCTATTAACAAGATGCCGAAGTGCCAGTTCCTGTTTTCTGCTGTTTTTGGTTTCAGAAATCCTAGTAACGAAATATTCTCGGAATCGGATGAAATCAACGCCCAAGTTCCTATTTTCACCGGAAGCATCCAGAACACCCGGGAAGGACCAGAGGGGGCACGGGCCCCTGCACCATAGGCCGGCATGGCCCAGGCCCTGGCCGCGCCGCCCTATGGTGTCGTCGCCCCTTCGACCCTCCTGCGCCGCCTCTTCGCCTATATAAAGCCCCTGGATCGAAAACCCTGATAAGTTCGACAAAACCCACGGAAACCTTCCAGAGCCGCCGCCATCGCGAAGCCAAGATCTGGGGGACAGGAGTCTCTGTTCCGGCACGCTGCCGGAACGGGGAAGTGCCCCCGGAAGGCTTCTCCATCGACACCGCTGCCATCTCCACCGCCATCTTCATCACCGCTGCTGCTCCCATGAGGAGGGAGTAGTTCTCCATCGAGGCTCGGGGCTGTACCGGTAGCTATGTGGTTCATCTCTCTCCTATGTACTTCAATACAATAATCTCATGAGCTGCTTTACATGATTGAGATTCATATGATGATGCTTGTAATCTAGATGTCGTTATGCTAGTCAAGTGAATTTTACTTATGTGATCTCCGGAGACTCCTTGTCCCACGTGTGTAAAGGTGACAGTGTGTGCACCGTGTGGGTCTCTTAGGCTATATTTCACAGAATACTTATTCACTGATGAATGGCATAGTGAGGTGCTTATTTATATCTCTTTATGATTGCAATGTGTTTGTATCACAATTTATCTATGTGCTACTCTAGCAATGTTATTAAAGTAGTTCTATTCCTCCTGCACGATGTAATGGTGATAGTGTGTGCATCCGTGTTAGTACTTGGTTTATGCTATGATCATGATCTCTTGTAGATTGCGAAGTTAACTATTGCTATGATAGTATTGATGTGATCTATTCCTCCTACATATGCATGAAGGTGACAGTGTGCATGCTATGTTAGTACTTGGTTTAGTCTTTTGATCTATCTTACACTATAAGGTTACTTAAATATGAACATTTAATTGTGGAGCTTGTTAACTCCGGCATTGAGGGTTCGTGTAATCCTACGCAATGTGTTCATCATCCAACAAGAGTGTAGAGTATGCATTTATCTATTCTATTATGTGATCAATGTTGAGAGTGTCCACTAGTGAAAGTCTAATCCCTAGGCCTTGTTCCTAAATACTGCTGCGTTACTACTGCTTGTTTACTGTTTTACTGTGTTACTACTGCTGCAATACTACCACCATCAACTACACGCCAGCAAGCTATTTTCTGGCACCGTTGCTACTGCTCATATATATTCATACCACCTGTATTTCACTATCTCTTCGCCGAACTAGTGCACCTATTAGGTGTGTTGGGGACACAAGAGACTTCTTGCTTTGTGGTTGCAGGGTTGCATGAGAGGGATATCTTTGACCTCTTCCTCCCTGAGTTCGATAAACCTTGGGTGATCCACTTAAGGGAACACTTGCTGCTGTTCTACAAACCTCTGCTCTTGGAGGCCCAACACTGTCTACAGGAAAAGGAGGGGGAAGTAGACATCAGGCCCCCGTGACGCCTCCTGACCTGCCCTTCCGCCTAAAATAGTCTTCGTCGTGAAACCCCCAGTACCGAGAGCCACGATACGGAAAACCTTCCAGAGACGCTGCCGACGCCAATCCCATCTCGGGGGATTCAGGAGATCGCCTCCGGCACCCTGCCGGAGAGGGGAATCATCTCCCGGAGGACTCTTCACCGCCATGGTCGCCTCCGGAGTGATGAGTGAGTAGTTCACCCCTGGACTATGGGTCCATAGCAGTAGCTAGATGGTCGTCTTCTCCTAATTATGCTTCATTGTCGGGTCTTGTGAGCTGCCTAACATGATCAAGATCATCTATCTGTAATGCTATATGTTGTGTTTGTTGGGATCCGATGGATAGAGAATACTATGCTATGTTGATTATCAATCTATTACCTATGTGTTGTTTATGATCTTGCATGCTCTCCGTTATTAGTAGAGGCTCTGGCCAAGTTTTTACTCTTAACTCCAAGAGGGAGTATTTATGCTCGATAGTGGGTTCATGCCTCCATTAAATGCAGGACGATGTGATGAAAGTTCTAAGGTTGTGGATGTGCTGTTGCCACTAGGGATAAAACATTGATGCTATGTCCGAGGATGTAGTTATTGATTACATTATGCACCATACTTAATGCAATTGTCTGTTGTTTTCAACTTAATACTGGAAGGGGTTCGGATGATAACTGATACGTCCAAAACGTATCTACTTTCCCGAACACTTTTGCTATTGTTTTGCCTCTAATTTGTGTATTTTGGATGCAACTAACACGGACTAACGCTGTTTTCAGCAGAACTGTTCTGGTGTCTCGTTTTTGTGCAGAAATCCAACTTTCAGGAAAATCCTCGGAATTTATGCGAAAGGTCCTATTTTTCCAGAAGACTCACGGAGCCAGAAGGGCAAGTCAGGTGGAGGCCCGAGGGCCCCACACCCTAGGGCGGCGCGGCCCAGGAGGGGGGCGCGCGGCCCTAGCGTGTGGCCCCCTCGGCCGGCCTCCGACGCCCTCCTCTGGACTACTTAAGGGGTTCGATCTAAAAATCGCGACCAAGAAGTCGAAGTCGCCAGAAACCCTCCAGAACGCCGCCACATCGCGAAACTCCGTCTCGGGAGCCAGAAGTCTCCGTTCTGGCACTCCGCCGGGACGGGGAATTGGAGGAGATCATCGCCATCATCACCACCGACGCCTCTCCATCAACCAGCCATGTTTCCCCCATCCATGTGTGAGTAATTCCCCCGCTGTAGGCCGAAGGGGATGGTAGGGATTGGATGAGATTGGTCATGTAATAGTATAAGATTGTTAGGGCATAGTGCCTAGTGTCCGTAATTGGTACTTTGATGATATTGTTGCAACTTGTTATGCTTAATTCTTGTCACTAGGGCCCGAGTGCCATGATCTCAGATCTGAACATGTTATTGTTTCATCATGATATTCATTGTTTTATGATCTTACCTGCAAGTTGTATACACATGTCGCTGTCCGGAACCAATGGCCCCGAAGTGACAGAAATTGGGACAACCGAAGGGGATGGTAGTGATGTGAGGATCACATGTGTTCACGGAGTGTTAATGCTTTGCTCCGGTACTCTATTAAAAGGAGTACCTTAATATCCAGTAGATTCCCTTGAGGCCCGGCTGCCACCGGCTGGTAGGACGAAAGATGTTGTGCAAGTTTCTCATTGCGAGCACGTACGACTATATATGGAACACATGCCTATTGATTGCTTTGTACTTGGACACCGTTTTATTATTATCTGCAAATGCCCTGCTATGATTGTTACATGAGTTTCTCTCATCCATGCAACGCCCGTTATCCGTCCCCGTGCCTACAGTATTTTAATCCTGCTGTTTACTATAATTACTACTCATCTGTGTTACTCTGCTGTTATTTTACTACTACTACCGCCATAAAACTCATTATCGATAAACTCTTGCGAGCAAGTCTGTTTCAGTGCAGCTGAATTGACAACTCCGCTGTTAAGGCTTTCAAGTATTCTTTGTCTCCCCTTGTGTTGAATCAATAAATTGGGTTTTACTACCCGCGAAGACTGCTGCGATCCCCTATACTTGTGGGTTATCAAGACTGTTTTCTGGCGCCGTTGCCGGGGAGCATAGCTTTATTTGGAAGTTCACTTGGATTGATATTGTTCGCTGCAAATTCTCCATCATGGGTAAACCTCGCGATTCTAAAGTCACCATATTACCATCCACTACAAGAAAAGGTACAACTCTGAGTAACTCTGCTACTCTTGATTCACCATCTGTGATAAGTCAACTTGTTTCACCGCCGCAAGCTTCACTTGCTGGTACTTCTGCTGAATCTGAAAATTCTCATAATATTGATAATGTTTCTGCTGTGCTTGATGATAGTGGTTCATTGGGATCCTTTCTAGATGCTACAATTGCTAGGTCTAGACAAATTGAAAATGCTGAAACTCCTAATGAAAATGCTACTACACCTGTTAATTCACCTGAACTTGATTATTCTAGTGATGATCCTGATGAGGATTATGTGGAGCTTAATGATGATTTTATTAATAGATGCAATGCTACTGCTGACGCAAGAAAAATTAAAAAGTTTCTCGCACAATATCTTAGACATAAGCTATCTCCTGATCCTGAATTTGCCACATCTCCTATATGCATTAAGGATAAAGATTATGATTTTTCTCTTGATCTATCTCATATAGCTATTGTAGAGAAAGCACCCTTTTATGGTACTGAAAAATAAAGTGCTGTAGAACACATGATTGAACTTTCTTCTATGAGTAGCTTGTTTTCTGATGATGTCAAGATGCGTACTTACTTTGTCGCTAAAATTTTTCCTTTCTCATTAAAGGATGATGCTAAAACTTGGTATAATAAATTGCCTCCTGGTTCTATTAAAAGTCCAACTGATTTGCGTGATGTTTTCTTTCGAAAATACTTTCCTGCTAGTGCTCAACATGCTGCTTTACAGAAAATTTATAGCTTTGACCAGGAAGATGGAGAGAAATTGCCAGAAGCTTGGGCAAGATTTTGCTCTCTTATCAGAGCTCGACCTGGACATGATTTGGAAAAGCATGATTTACTTGATATATTTTATAGTGGACTAACCGTTGAGTCTAGAGCATATTTGGATAGTTGTGCTGGTTGAGTTTTCAGGAAAAGAACTCCAGACGAAGCTGAAGAATTATTGGCTAAAATAAGCCGGAATCATGATGATTGGAATACACCTGAACCAACTCCAACGCCAATATTGAAGAAGAGGGGTTTAATTAAATTGAATGATGAAGATATGAGGGAAGCCAAGAAGTCTCTCAAGGAGAAAGGTATTAAATCCAAAGATGTGAAGAATCTACCTCCCATAGAAGATATATGTGAGATAATTCCCCCTTCATCCATGATTGAGGTAAACTCCCTTCAACGCTTTACTAGGGAAGATATTCCGTATTCAAAACCTCCTGCTCAATGCTTAGATGAGTTTGATAATTATATTGTTAAGTAAGAAAATTTTAATATGAGAGTAGAGAATCATCTAATGGAAAATTCTCAAGCTATTAGCAATTTACATGATATTTTGGAAAGTACCTCCAATGATGTTAAGATGCTTGTTAAACATTTTCAAATGGTTCAAACTCAAATTGATCAACTCACTAAAGTGCAAAATGACTTATTGAAAAATAATCCTAAAGAGAAACATGCTTATGAAGTAACAACTAGAGGTGGTGTCTCTACCCAGGATCCTCTATATCCTGAAGGGCATCCCAAAAGAATTGAACAAGATTCTCAACGCATTGAACCTAGTGCCCCTTCTAAGAAAAAGAAGAAGAAGAAACATAAAAATGTTGTAGAATCCTCTGAACCTGTTAATGATCCTAATAGTATTTCTATTTTCGATGCTGAAAATAAAAGTGGTAATGAACATGATAATGGTAATGATAATGATAAGAATGATGCTTCTGATAAAGAAGAGGTTGAAGATGAACCTTAAAAGCATGCTAAAAATAAAAAATATACTAAAGAAGATTTTATTGCTAAGAAACATGGTAATGAAAGAGAACCTTGGGTACAAAAGCAAATGCCTTTTCCTGTTAAGAAACTAAAATCAAAGGAAGAAGAACACTATAATAAATTTTGTGATTGGATGAAACCTTTATTCTTGCAAATCCCTTTGACTGATGCTATTAAATTGCCTCCTTATTCAAAGTATATGAAAGATATTGTTACTAACAAAAGGAAAATGCCCAATGAGGATATTTCCACTATGCTTGCTAATTACTCTTTCAATGGCAAAGTTCCAAAGAAGTTGGGCGACCCAGGTATACCTACTATTCCTTGTTCTATTAAGAATAATTATGTTAAAACTGCTCTATGTGACTTGGGAGCCTGTGTTAGTGTTATGCCTTTTTCTCTTTATAAGAGGCTTTACTTAGATAAGTTGATACCTACTGATATATCTTTGCAAATGGCTGATAAATCTACTGCTATTCCTGTTGGTATATGTGAGGATTTTCCTGTTCAAGTTACTAATAACTGCTTGATATTAACTGATTTTGTTGTGTTGGAAATGCCTGAAGATGATAATATGTCTATTATTCTTGGGAGACCTTTTCTTAACACCGTAGGGGCTGTTATTGATTGCAATAAAGGAAAGGTTACTTTCAATGTTGATGATAAGGAGCATACCGTCTATTTCCCCAAGAGGATTGATAAAGTATGTGGAGTTAATACTATTTCTAATGTGAGAACTATCAAAATTGGAACTATCGATTGTCCTATATATGAGCCTAAAGAAGGTTATCAAAGTCTTATGATTGGATCCATATCAATACAATTCAAGGTAACAAGATTGATTTGAGGTTTATTTCTTCTTATGCTATGTAAAATTTATTTGGTGGCAAGACTTGATCAACCTTGTTAACAAATACTTTTTATATGCATAGAGGAGGTAAACAACATATCTTTCTTCCTCCACTTATTCTACTTGCTGTAGCACTTTTGTTTTGCAAAGTTCCTTAGCTAATTAGAGATTTCAAAATTTTTCCTGGCCAGTAATAATAAACTTAATACCCAGAAATGTGCATTTTTCAAAGTTTTCAAAAATTCACAAAAATTATACCGTTGGTCCTATTTTTCGAAAATGCACCCGGGAGCACCTGGGGATGACCAGTGGGGGCACCCCAGGGTGGCACCCCATAGGCCGGCGCGGCCAGCAAAGGGGGCGCGCCACCCTGGTGTGTGGGTCCCCCTTTGCCCCACTTCAGCATCTCTTCCTCCCACACTCTTCTCTTTCCCAAAAAAATCAGCACCAGCTTTCTCTCACTCGCGTTTTTGCTCAAGAGCTCAGGATTTTTCGATCTCTTTGCTCAGCCCAGATTTCTGTCTGAAATTTGGCACATTTGCTCTCCGGTATGTGACTCCTCCGATTATCCAAGTAGAATTTTGTTTGGTTGAGTATATCTTGAATATTTTTCTGCTGTAGGTAACATGTTTAGTGAGCTTGCATGCCTGTTCTAAGTTGTATAAACTAGTTTTGATGCATGATTAGTACTCTAGCAAGTTCCTATGGTAGTTCCCCTCAATTATATGTCACCAAATCAAATTTTATAATGTTTGTTGAAAAATTTCAGAAAAGGAAGATGGATAATTTCAACTTTGGAGAAGTGTTTGAGAGAGAGACAACCAGCACCGGAAGGCCCTCTAGGACCGCCACCCGATTTAGGCGATCCTACAATGAGGATGTCATCGCGCCAAGCTTCGAGCCCGAAGAAGACAATGGAGTTCCTAACGCTTCATCTTTCCCATGTTATGATTTTTTGAGTAATGCAGGGTTGTTGGATGATTTCTTTACCCTCGTAAACAGGGCGGGCTTAGCCGCCTACGTGGGAGATGAAAGGGAGCAATACTACATGCTCACCAAAATCTTCGTCGAAAGCTTCAAGTTCCACAACAAGCACTATGGCCCGACAGTTGCATTCAAGATTTATGGTAATGCTATTATTATGACATTGGAAGACTTTTGTGTTGCATTGGGTATTGCCCCTGTAGGTACAGCAAGGAAGATTGAGGACAACCCCAGGGTCTTGTTGGAGCTCTATCGAGGGATCACCAATGATGATTGTCGCACCATTCAGTGTGGCAAGATAAGGAATATCCAACTCCCCGCCATTAAGTATTTTGCCTATTACATCGCTACTAGCATTCTTGGTAGGGAGAACACTAGCAATATTTCTAGCTACCATCTTGCTTTCTTAATTGCTGCACTTACTGGAGAGACACCTTATCATCTTGGGTCTCTTATTGCTCGTCGCCTGTCTAACAGGGGTCCTATTTTTGGAGGAACTATTGCATTGCGCATTTTAACACATTTAGAAATTCCTTTTGATTCTAATGATGTGCCATTAACTCCTAAGAGGCTTGATATTGCTGCAATGAAGAGCCATCATTTTGTTACCGCTGATTCCACTTCAGATAATTTGGTCTATAGAATGTTGTTTGCTGACGGGGATGAGAAGGAAATCCCTTTGCCCCAGCCATATTTGTTCAGTATTGACAGGAAACCATGGTCGCGCTCTAAAGAGGAGGTGGAGGAGAAATTGAAGATACAAGGCTTCCACCAGCAGCATGACTCCGAGGATGCCGAGCCCTCCTACGACTACACCGTCACGTATCCGGGTGCTTCTTCTAGCACATACCCGGAATATGATCCATCTTCGTCGTACTACGGAGATGCTACTTCCTGGACACCATGGGATTGAACTCCACTTAGGCCAAAAGCCTAAGCTTGGGGGGAGGTATACCGGCATCACTCATTCTTTGCATATTATGGTTGCTGGATACTTGTATATACTTGTTTAGTTTGTTTAAGTGGTTTTCTAATGAGAGGGAGATGATATTTGGGGAGGTACTGCCTGAAAACAGATTCTGGACTGTTACCGAAAAAATTCTCAAAAATAGCCAGAACGATATTTTGCGAAGCCAATTTTTGTGCATGTTCCCCAGGTTGTTATCTAACTTTCATTAGTTGAACACTTTTCGATTTGAGTGTGGAAGAATTTCTTAAAAATCGAGTACTGTACTGCTGTCAAGTTTGACGAATTTCTGCTGCTTTGTGTTTATGTGACTTTTCTAGTTTCCCTTTTCTAGTTTTTGCTTTGTTTCTTTCCTAAAACACAAAAAGACCCAAAAAAAATTCTGTTGTTTCTCTTCACCATTTGTTTGTTTTGGTTTTTGCATTTATTTTACTTTATTTGCTATTGTTGGTTTGCTATAAGAAAATCCAAAAAGATTTTGCTTTGTTTGCTTGTTTCCTTTTGTTCTTGTTTCCAATTCGAAAACACCAAAAATATTTGCTGTTCTTCTTTGGTTTGTAAAGTTCATCTTGAGTTCAATGGTCTTCGGTGGCTGGAGCGTGGTTTTCATTTCATATTATCCAAGCTGCACAAGTGAAAGGCAATAATGACGATCTACGACAATTGGATTGTGGTGAGAGGCTGGTATGAACTCTATTTATTTTCATTTTTGTACATATACTCATCCATGTGAGCATGCTTAGTTAGTTCATGTGAGGTATATGTCATTTAAGAAAGTCTAGTAGTTCATGATCTCTCATGCTTAGCTCCAATTTATTAATATAAGTAGCATGTCATGGATGTTTGCTTGCATTGTTTTATTCATAAGTAGGTATGACATTGTGGTATCCTCCTCTGAATAATTCATTTATATCGACTTGGCACATGCTCACGCATGCATATGACTAAACAAAAGTCAATTAAGCCTCGATGATTTACATTGCTTCAGAGTTCTTGTATCACTTTTATGCCTCCGTTAATTTATTTTGCCGCAAGCATGATTATGACAGTTACTGCTCTCTTGATTTGTCGCTCCCCAGTCTATTGCTAGCCTTCACTTGTACTGAGCGGGAACGCTGCTCGTGCTTCCAAACACCTGAAAACCAAGTTGTTCCAAAGTGTACACCATAAATACCTATGCATGGCATTTCAAACCATTCCAAGTAAATTCTCATGCGCTACCTTTAAAACTTTCAAAATGCTTCTAAATTTGTGTTAATGTTTCATAGCTCATGAGGAAGTATGTGGTGTTTAACTTTCAACCTTGTCATTTACTCTTGACGGACTTTCATTATGGACTAGTGGCACATCCGCTTATCCAATAATTTTGCAAAAAGAGCTTGCAATGGGGTTCCCAGCCCCAATTAATCAAACTTCATTAATAATTCTCTTCACATGTTTTGATCTGATTCATCAGTAAGCAACTTAATTTTACAAATAGACACTCCTCCATGGTATGTGATTGATGGAAGGCACCCGAGGATTCGGTTAGCCATGGCTTGTGTAAGCAAAGGTTGGGGGGAGTGTCACTCATAATAAAACTAAAATACGTGTGTAAACAAAAGAGAAGAGGGATGATCTACCTTGCTGGTAGAGATAACGTCCTTCATGGGAGCCGCTCTTGAAAGTCCGGTTGGCGAGGTAGTTGGTGTACCGATTACCATTCGTTGACAACAACAAACACCTCTCAAAATAATTTTACTCCTGTTTTAAAAATGAAAAGCTCTAGCGCATGTTAATCCCTGCTTCCCTCTGCGAAGGGTCAATCTTTTACTTTTATGTCGTGTCTCCATCCTTTCTTTGAGCACTATCTTGAGAGCACAACTGTCATTCTTAGTATAATATGCTTGTCCCAAAATATGATTGATTGCGGTATAACTTTGATGCTTTTATCTTTGACAATCACTATTTCTAGTCTTTCTATGAACTTCAGAGGTGCCTGGGCATTTATGTTTTGCTGATCAAATATGGGCAAGCGAGATACCACTTTATCATACTCTTTTATGAACATTGCAATCCTGCTTATAGACATGATTCATGATGCTTATTATTAATTGTTGGTACTTTTCCATGATTGACATAGCTATTAGATGATCTTATTTGCATGTATCTTACTATGAACTGCCTAAGTGTTAGCCATAGCATGAGAATATATACATCATATGAACAAATGTGTTCGTGAAAGTTCTTTTATCGCGTCAGTTGTTAACTGAATTGCTTGAGGACAAGCAATAAGCTAAGCTTGGGGGGAGTTGATACGTCCAAAACGTATCTACTTTCCCGAACACTTTTGCTATTGTTTTGCCTCTAATTTGTGTATTTTGGATGCAACTAACACGGACTAACGCTGTTTTCAGCAGAACTGTTCTGGTGTCTCGTTTTTGTGCAGAAATCCAACTTTCAGGAAAATCCTCGGAATTTATGCGAAAGGTCCTATTTTTCCAGAAGACTCACGGAGCCAGAAGGGCAAGTCAGGTGGAGGCCCGAGGGCCCCACACCCTAGGGCGACGCGACCCATGAGGGGGGCGCGCGGCCCTAGCGTGTGCCCCCCTCGGTCGGCCTCCGATGCCCTCCTCTGGACTACTTAAGGGGTTCGATCTAAAAATCGCGACCAAGAAGTCGAAGTCGCCAGGAACCCTCCAGAACGCCGCCACATCGCGAAACTCCGTCTCGGGAGCCAGAAGTCTCCGTTTTGGCACTCCACCGGGACGGGGAATTGGAGGAGATCATCGCCATCATCACCACCGACGCCTCTCCATCGACCAGCCATGTTTCCCCCATCCATGTGTGAGTAATTCCCCCGCTGTAGGCCGAAGGGGATGGTAGGGATTGGATGAGATTGGTCATGTAATAGTATAAGATTGTTAGGGCATAGTGCCTAGTGTCTGTAATCGGTACTTTGATGATATTGTTGCAACTTGTTATGCTTAATGCTTGTCACTAGGGCCCGAGTGCCATGATCTCAGATCTGAACATGTTATTGTTTCATCATGATATTCATTGTTTTATGATCTTACCTGCAAGTTGTATACACATGTCGCTGTCCGGAACCAATGGCCCCGAAGTGACAGAAATTGGGACAACCGGAGGGGATGGTAGTGATGTGAGGATCACATGTGTTCACGGAGTGTTAATGCTTTTCTCCGGTACTCTATTAAAAGGAGTACCTTAATATCCAGTAGATTCCCTTGAGGCCCAGCTGCCACCGGCTGGTAGGACGAAAGATGTTGTGCAAGTTTCTCATTGCGAGCACATACGACTATATATGGAACACATGCCTATTGATTGCTTTGTACTTGGACACCGTTTTATTATTATCTGCAAATGCCCTGCTATGATTGTTACATGAGTTTCTCTCATCCATGCAACGCCCGTTATCCGTCCCCGTGCCTACAGTATTTTGATCCTGCTGTTTACTATAATTACTACTTGATACGTGTTACTCTCTTTGCTTTGTTATTTCACTATCGCTACTGCCATAAAACTGTTACTATCGATAAACTCTTGCGAGCAAGTCTGTTTCAGTGCAGCTGAATTGACAACTCCGCTGTTAAGGCTTTCAAGTATTCTTTGTCTCCCCTTGTGTCGAATCAATAAATTGGGTTTTACTACCCGCGAAGACTGCTGCGATCCCCTATACTTGTGGGTTATCAATAACCTGAAGGTGGACTTTTTAGGCATAGATGCATGCTGGATAGCGGTCTATGTACTTTGTCGTAATGCCCAATTAAATCTCACAATATTCATCATATCATGTATGTGCATTGTCATGCCCTCTCTATTTGTCAATTGCCCAACTGTAATTTGTTCACCCAACATGCTATTTATCTTATGGGAGAGACACCTCTAGTGAACTGTGGACCCCGGTCCATTCTTTTACATCGAATACAATCTACTGCAATACTTGTTCTACTGTTTTCTGCAAACAATCATCATCCACACTATACATCTAATCCTTTGTTACATCAAGCCGGTGAGATTGACAACCTCACTGTTTCGTTGGGGCAAAGTACTTTGGTTGTGTTGTGCAGGTTCCACATTGACGCCGGAATCCCTGGTGTTGCGCCGCACTACATCTCGCCGCCATCAACCTTCAACGTGCTTCTTGACTCCTACTGGTTCGATAAACCTTGGTTTCTAACTGAGGGAAACTTACTGTTGTACGCATCACACCTTCCACTTGGGGTTCCCAACGGTCGCGTGCTGTACGCGTGTCAAGCTAAATTTATGGCGCCGTTGCCGGGGACATGAAGGAAAATTACACCACAGAGATTTCTAACTCCCACGTCAACTGCACGCCAGCAAATAAATTTCTGGCGCCGTTGCCGGGGAGATCAAGACACGCTGCAAGGGGAGTCTCCACATTCCAATCTCTTTACTTTGTTTTTGTCTTGCTTTATTTTATTTACTACTTTGTTTGCTGCATTAAAACAAAACACACAAAAATTAGTTGCTAGTTTTACTTTATTTGCTGTCTTGTTTGCTATATCAAAAACACAAAAAAATTAGTTACTTGCATTTACTTTATCTAGTTTGCTTTATTTACTGTTGCTAAAATGGGTACTCCTGAAAATACTAAGTTGTGTGACTTCACAACCACAAATAATAATGATTTCTTATGCACACCTATTGCTCCAGCTGCTACTACAGCAGAATTTTTTGAAATTAAACCTGCTTTACTAAATCTTGTTATGCGAGAGCAATTTTCTTGTGTTAGTTCTGATGATGCTGCTGCCCATCTCAATAACTTTGTTGAATTATGTGAAATGCAAAAGTATAAGGATGTAGATGGTGACATTATAAAATTAAAATTGTTTCCTTTCTCATTAAGAGGAAGAGCTAAAGATTGGTTGCTATCTCTGCCTAAGAATAGTATTGATTCATGGACTAAATGCAAGGATGCTTTTATTGGTAGATATTATCCCCCTGCTAAAATTATATCTTTGAGGAGTAGCATAATGAATTTTAAACAATTGGATAATGAGCATGTTGCACAAGCTTGGGAAAGAATGAAATCTTTGGTTAAAAATTGCCCAACCCATGGACTGACTACTTGGATGATCATCCAAACCTTTTATGCAGGACTGAATTTTTCTTCGCGGAACATATTGGATTCAGCTGCTGGAGGTACCTTTATGTCCATCACTCTTGGCGAAGCAACAAAGCTTCTTGATAATATGATGATTAATTACTCTGAATGGCACACAGAAAGAGCTCCACAAGGTAAGAAGGTAAATTCTGTCGAAGAAACCTCTTCCTTGAGTGATAAGATTGATGCTATTATGTCTATGCTTGTGAATGATAGGACTAATGTTGATCCTAATAATGTTCCGTTAGCTTCATTGGTTGCTGATGTCTACGAGTGCT
Source organism: Lolium perenne (assembly GCF_019359855.2). Lineage (NCBI taxonomy): Eukaryota > Viridiplantae > Streptophyta > Magnoliopsida > Poales > Poaceae > Lolium > Lolium perenne. The sequence continues at coordinate 52,002,990 of NC_067244.2, forward strand.
TCTATTCTTGTAGACAGTGTTGGGCCTCCAAGAGCAGAGGTTTGTAGAACAGCAGCAAGTTTCCCTTAAGTGGATCACCCAAGGTTTATCGATCTCAGGGAGGAAGAGGTCAAAGATATCCCTCTCATGCAACCCTGCAACCACAAAGCAAGAAGTCTCTTGTGTCCCCAACACACCTAATAGGTGCACTAGTTCGGCGAAGAGATAGTGAAATACATGTGGTATGAATAAGTATGAGCAGTAGTAACAGCGCCAGAAAAGTGCTTTGCTGCCCAGGACTGGCGTGTGGTTGATGGTGGTAATATTGCAGACAGTACAGATGCAGTAGAACAGTAAACAAGCAGCGATAGCAGTATTTAGGAATAAGGCCTAGGGATCATACTTTCACTAGTGGACACTCTCAACATTGATCACATAACAGAATAAATCGATAGATGCTAGACTCTACACCCTCTTGTTGGATGATGAACACCACTAATTGTGTAGGATTACACGAACCCTCAATGCCGGAGTTAACAAGCTCCACAATATTCAATGTTCATATTTAAATAACCTTAGAGTGCAAGATAGATCAACACAACCAAACCAAGTACTAACATAGCATGCACACTACTACCATCACACTATGAAAGGAGGAATAGATCACATCAATACCATCATAGTAATAGTTAACTTCATAATCTACAAGAGATCACAATCATAAACTACGCCAAGTACTACATGATGCACACACTGCCAACATTACATCATGCAGGAGGAATAGAATACTTTAATAACATCACTAGAGTAGCACATAGATGAATAGTGATACAAAACTCATATGAATCTCAATCATGTAAGGCAGCTCATGAGATCATTGTATTGAAGTACATAGGACAGAGATTAACCACATAGCTACCGGTACAGCCCCGAGCCTCGATGGAGAACTACTCCCTCCTCATGGGAGACAGCAGCGGTGATGAAGATGGCGGTGGACATGGCAGCGGTGTCGATGGAGAAGCCTTCCGGGGGCACTTCCCCGTCCCGGCGGCGTGCCGGAACAGAGACTCCTGTCCCCCAGATCTTGGCTTCGCGATGGCGGCGGGTCTGGAAGGTTTCTCGTACCGTGGCTCTTTCGTCTCGAAGATTTAGGTCAGGGACCTTTATATAGGCGAAGAGGCGGAGTCGGAGGGTCAACGAGGCGACGACACGCCAGGGGGCGCGGGCCACCCCCAGGCCGCGCCGGCCTACCATCTGGTGGGCCTGTGGCCCCCCTCTGGCCTCTCTCGGGTGTTCTGGATGCTTCCGGGGATTCTAAGATGCTGGGCGTTGATTTCGTCCGATTCCGAGAATATTTCCTTACTAGGATTTCTGAAACCAAAAACAGCAGAAAACAGCAACTGGCCCTTCGGCATCTCGTCAATAGGTTAGTTCCGGAAAACGCATAAATATGACATAAAGTATGCATAAAACATGTAGATATCATCAATAATGTGGCATGGAACATAAGAAATTATCGATACGTCGAAGACGTATCAGCATCCCCAAGCTTAGTTTCTGCTCGTCCCGAGCAGGTAAACGATAACAAAGATAATTTCTGGAGTGACATGCCATCATAACCTTGATCATACTATTGTAAGCATATGTAATGAATGCAGCGATCAAAACAATGTAAATGACATGAGTAAACAAATGAATTATATAGCAAAGACTTTTCATGAATAGTACTTTCAAGACAAGCATCAATAAGTCTTGCATAAGAGTTAACTCATAAAGCAATAATTCATAGTAGAGGTATTGAAGCAACACAAAGGAAGATTAAGTTTCAGCGGTTGCTTTCAACTTGTAACATGTATATCTCATGGATAATTGTCAATGCAAAGTAATATAACAAGTGCAATATGCAAGTATGTAGGAATCAATGCACAGTTCACACAGGTGTTTGTTTCTTGAGGTGGAGAGAGATAGGTGAACTGACTCAACAATAAAAGTAAAAGAATGGTCCTTCAAAGAGGAAAGCATCGATTGCTATATTTGTGCTAGAGATTTGGTTTTGAAAACAAGAAACAATTTTGTCAACGGTAGTAATAAAGCATATGTGTTATGTAAATTATATCCTACAAGTTGCAAGCCTCATGCATAGTATACTAATAGTGCCCGCACCTTGTCCTAATTAGCTCGGATTACCTGGATTATCATCGCAATGCATATGTTTTAACCAAGTGTCACAAAGGGGTACCTCTATGCCGCCTGTACAAAGGTCTAAGGAGAAAGCTTGCATCGGATTTCTCGCTATTGATTATTCTCAACTTAGACATCCATACCGGGACAACATAGACAACAGATAATGGACTCCTCTTTTATGCATAAGCATTCAACAATAATTAATTTTCTCATATGAGATTGAGGATATTTGTCCAAAACTGAAACTTCCACCATGGATCATGGCTTTAGTTAGCGGCCCAATGTTCTTCTCTAACATTATGCATGCTCTAACCATTCTAGTGGTAAATCTCCCTTACTTCAGACAAGACGGACATGCATAGCAACTCACATGATATTCAACAAAGAGTAGTTGATGGCGTCCCCAGGAACATGGTTATCGCTCAACAAGCAACTTAATAAGAGATAAAGTGCATAAGTACATATTCAATACCACAATAGTTTTTAGGCTATTTGTCCCATGAGCTATATATTGCAAAGGTAAAGGATAGAAATTTTAAAGGTAGCACTCAAGCAATTTACTTTGGAATGGCGGAGAAATACCATGTAGTAGGTAGGTATGGTGGACACAAATGGCATATTGGTTGGCTCAAGGATTTTGGATGCATGAGAAGTATTCCCTCTCGATACAAGGTTTAGGCTAGCAAGGTTTATTTGAAACAAACACAAGGATGAAGCGGTGCAGCAAAACTCACATAAAAGATATATTGTAAACATTATAAGACTCTACACCGTCTTCCTTGTTGTTCAAACTCAATACTAGAAATTATCTAGACCTTAGAGAGACCAATTATGCAAACCAAATTTTAGCAAGCTCTATGTATTTCTTCATTAATAGGTGCAAAGTATATGATGCAAGAGCTTAAACATGAACACAACAATTGCCAAGTATCACATTATCCAAGACATTTTAGAATTACTACATGTAGCATTTCCCGTTTCCAACCATATAACAATTAACGAAGCAGTTTCAACCTTCGCCATGAAAATTAAAAGCTAAGAACACATGTGTTCATATGAACCAGCGAAGCGTGTCTTTCTTTGCTGTCACGAATCTGGGTCTAATTCTCTGTAGGTAACTCAGAAAATTATGCCAATTTACGTGAGTGATCCTCAGATATGTACGCAACTTTCATTAAATTTGAGCATTTTCATTTGAGCAAGTATGGTGCCTCAATAAAATTCGTCTTTACGAACTGTTCTGTTTTGACAGATTCTGCCTTTTATTTCGCATTGCCTGTTTTGCTATGCTTGATGGATTTTTCGATTCCATTAACTTCCAGTAGCTTTGGGCAATGTCCAGAAGTGTTAAGAATGATTTTGTCACCTCTGAACATGTAAATTTTGATTGTGCACTAACCCTCTAATGAGTTGTTTTGAGTTTGGTGTGGAGGAAGTTTTCAAGGATCAAGAGAGGGAGATGATACAATATGATCAAGGAGAGTGAAAGCTCTAAGCTTGGGGATGCCCCGGTGGTTCACCCCTGCATATTTCAAGAAGACTCAAGCGTCTAAGCTTGGGGATGCCCAAGGCATCCCCTTCTTCATCGACAACATTATCAGGTTCCTCTAGTGAAACTATATTTTTATTCCATCACATCTTATGTACTTTGCTTGGAGCGTCGGTTTGTTTTTGTTTTTATTTTGTTTGAATAAAATGGATCCTAGCATTCATTGTGTGGGAGAGAGACACGCTCCGCTGTTGCATATGGACAAATATGTCCTTAGGCTTTACTCATAATATTCATGGCGAAGGTTGAATCTTCTTCGTTAAATTGTTATATGGTTGGAAACGGAAAATGATACATGTAGTAATTGCTATAATGTCTTGGATAATGTGATACTTGGCAATTGTTGTGTTCATGTTTAAGATCTTGCATCATATACTTTGCACCTATTAATGAAGAAATACATAGAGCTTGCTAAAATTTGGTTTGCATAATTGGTTTCTCTAAGGTCTACATAATTTCTAGTATTGAGTTTGAACAACAAGGAAGACGGTGTAGAGTCTTATAATGTTTATAATATGTCTTTTATGTGAGTTTTTCTGCACCGGTTCATCCTTGTGTTTGTTTCAAATAAACCTTGCTAGCCTAAGCCTTGTATCGAGAGGGAATACTTCTCATGCATCCAAAATACTTGAGCCAACCACTATGCCATTTGTGTCCACTATACCTACCTACTACATGGTATTTCTCCGCCATTCCAAAGTAAATTGCTTGAGTGCTACCTTTAAATTTCTATCCTCTACCTTTGCAATATATAGCTCATGGGACAAATAGCCTAAAAACTATTGTGGTATTGAATATGTACTTATGCACTTTATCTCTTATTAAGTTGCTTGTTGTGCGATAACCATGTTCCTGGGGACGCCATCAACTACTCTTTGTTGAATATCATGTGAGTTGCTATGCATGTCCGTCTTGTCCGAAGTAAGGGAGATTTACCTCTAGAATGGTTAGAGCATGCATAATGTTAGAGAAGAACATTGGGCCGCTAACTAAAGCCATGATCCATGGTGGAAGTTTCAGTTTTGGACAAATATCCTCAATCTCATATGAGAAATTTAATAATTGTTGAATGCTTATGCATAAAAGAGGAGTCCATTATCTGTTGTCTATGTTATCCCGGTATGGATGTCTAAGTTGAGAATAATCAATAGCGAGAAATCCAATGCGAGCTTTCTCCTTAGACCTTTGTACATGCGGCATAGAGGTACCCCTTTGTGACACTTGGTTAAAACATATGTATTGCGATGATAATCCAGGTAATCCGAGCTAATTAGGACAAGGTGCGGGCACTATTAGTATACTATGCACGAGGCTTGCAACTTGTTGGATATAATTTACATAACACATATGCTTTATTACTACCGTTGAAAAAATTGTTTCTTGTTTTCAAAACCAAAGCTCTAGCACAAATATAGCAATCAGTGCTTCCCTCTGCGAAGGGCCTTTCTTTTACTTTTATGTTGAGTCAGTTCACCTATTTCTCTCCATCCCAAGAAGCAAACACTTGTGTGAACTGTGCATTGATTCCTACATACTTGCATATTGCACTTGTTATATTACTTTACATTGACAACTATCCATGAGATATACATGTTATAAGTTGAAAGCAACCGCTGAAACTTACTCTTGCTTTGTGTTGCTTCGATACCTCTACTTTGAATTATTGCTTTATGAGTTAAATCCTATGCAAGACTTATTGATGCTTATCTTGAAGTACTATTCTTGAAAAAGTCTTTGCTATATGATTCATTTGTTTACTCATGTCATTTACCATTGTTTTGATCGCTGCATTCATTACATATGCTTACAATAGTATGATCAAGGTTATGATGGCATGTCACTCCAGAAATTATCTTTGTTATCGTTTACGCTTCGGACGAGCAAACTAAGCTTGGGGATGCTGATACGTCTCCGACGTATCGATAATTTCTTATGTTCCATGCCACATTATTGATGATATCTACATGTTTTATGCATACTTTATGTCATATTTATGCATTTTCCGGCACTAACCTATTAACGAGATGCCGAAGAGCCGATTCTTGTTTCTGCTGTTTTTGGTTTCAGAAATCCTAGTAAGGAAATATTCTCGGAATTGGACGAAATCAACGCCCAGGGGCCTATTTTTCCACGAAGCTTCCAGAAGACCGAGGGAGAGACGAAGTGGGGCCACGGGGCGCCGCCACACTAGGGCGGCGTGGCCCAAGGGGGGCCCGCGCGGCCCTAGCGTGTGGGGCCCCCGTGACGCCTCCTGACCTGCCCTTCCGCCTACAAATAGTCTTCGTCGCGAAACCCCCAGTACCGAGAGCCACGATACGGAAAACCTTCCAGAGGGGAATCATCTCCCAGAGGACTCTTCACCGCCATGGTCGCCTCCGGAGTGATGAGTGAGTAGTTCACCCCTGGACTATGGGTCCATAGCAGTAGCTAGATGGTCGTCTTCTCCTAATTATGCTTCATTGTCAGGTCTTGTGAGGTGCCTAACATGATCAAGATCATATATCTGTAATGCTATATGTTGTGTTTGTTGGGATCCGATGGATAGAGAATACTATGCTATGTTGATTATCAATCTATTACCTATGTGTTGTTTATGATCTTGCATGCTCTCCGTTATTAGTAGAGGCTCTGGCCAAGTTTTTACTCTTAACTCCAAGAGGGAGTATTTATGCTCGATAGAGGGTGCATTGATTCCTACATACTTGCATATTGCACTTGTTATATTACTCTACATTGACAATATCCATGAGATATACATGTTACAAGTTGAAAGCAACCGCTGAAACTTAATCTTCCTTTGTGTTGCTTCAATACCTCTACTATGAATTATTGCTTTATGAGTTAACTTTTATGCAAGACTTATTGATGCTTGTCTTGAAGTACTATTCATGAAAAGTCTTTGCTATATGATTCAGTTGTTTACTCATGTCATTTACATTGTTTTGATCGCTGCATTCATTACATATGCTTACAATAGTATGATCAAGGTTATGATGGCATGTCACTCCAGAAATTATCTTTGTTTATCGTTTACCTGCTCGGGACGAGCAGAAACTAAGCTTGGGGATGCTGATACGTCTCCGACGTATCGATAATTTCTTATGTTCCATGCCACATTATTGATGACATCTACATATTTTATGCACACTTTATGTCATATTCGTGCATTTTCTGGAACTAACCTATTAACAAGATGCCGAAGTGCCAGTTGCTGTTTTCTGCTATTTTTGGTTTCAGAAATCCTAGTAAGGAAATATTCTCGGAATTGGACGAAATCAACGCCCAGGGTCCTATTTTGCCACGAAACCTCCAGAAGACCGAAGAGTCAACAAAGTGGGGCCACGAGGTGGCCAGGAGGGTGGCCAGCGCGGCCTGTCTCCTGGGCCCCTCGCGACGCCCCCTGACCTACCCTTCCGCCTACAAATAGCCTTCGTCGCGAAACCCCCAGTACCGAGAGCCACGATACGGAAAACCTTCCAGAGACGCCGCCGCCGCCAATCCCATCTCGGGGGATTCAGGAGATCGCCTCCGGCACCCTGCCGGAGAGGGGAATCATCTCCCGGAGGACTCTACGCCGCCATGGTCACCTCCGGAGTGATGTGTGAGTAGTCTACCCCTGGACTATGGATCCATAGCAGTAGCTAGATGGTTGTCTTCTCCTCATTGTGCTTAATTGTCGGGTCTTGTGAGCTGCCGAACATGATCAAGATCATCTATCTATAATTCTATATGTTGTGTTTGTTGGGATCCGATGAATAGAGAATACCATGTTATGTTGATTATCAATTTATATCTATGTGTTGTTTATGATCTTGCATGCTCTCCGTTATTAGTAGATGCTCTGGCCAAGTTGATGCTAGTAACTCCAAGAGGGAGTATTTATGCTCGATAGTGGGTTCATGTCTCCGTGAATCTGGGGGAGTGAGAGAAACCTCTAAGATTATGGATGTGCTGTTGCCACTAGGGATAAAACATTGATGCTATGTCCGAGGATGTAGTTATTGATTACGTTACGCGCAATACTTAATGCAATTATCTGTTGTTAGCAACTTAATACTGGAAGGGGTTCGGATGATAACCTGAAGGTGGACTTTTTAGGCATAGATGCATGCTGGATAGCGGTCTATGTACTTTGTCGTAATGCCCAATTAAATCTCACTATACTCATCATAATATGTATGTGCATGGTCATGTCCTCTCTATTTGTCAATTGCCCAACTGTAATTTGTTCACCCAACATGCTGTTTATCTTATGGGAGAGACACCTCTTGTGAACTATGGACCCCGGTCCAATTCTCTATACTGAAATACAATCTACTGCAATTGTTCTACTGTTTTCTGCAAACAATCATCATCCACACTATACATCTAATCCTTTGTTACAGCAAGCCGGTGAGATTGACAACCTCACTGTTTCGTTGGGGCAAAGTACTTGGTTTGTGTTGTGCAGGTTCCACGTTGGCGCCGGAATCCCTGGTGTTGCGCCGCACTACATCTCGCCGCCATCAACCTTCAACGTGCTTCTTGGCTCCTACTGGTTCGATAAACCTTGGTTTCATACTGAGGGAAAATTTGCCGCTGTACGCATCACACCTTCCTCTTGGGGTTCCCAACGGACGCGTGCTGTAAGCGTATCAAGCTCTTTTTCTGGCGTCGTTGCCGGGGAGATCAAGACACGCTGCAAGGGGAGTCTCCACATCCCAATATCTTTACTTTATTTTTTGTCTCGCTTAGTTTTATTTACTACTTTGTTTGCTGCACTAAATCAAAATACAAAAAAATTAGTTGCTAGTTATACTTTATTTGCTATCTTGTTTGCTATATCAAAAACACAAAAAATTAGTTACTTGCATTTACTTTATCTAGTTTGCTTTATTTACTGTTGCTAAAATGGGTACTCCTGAAAATACTAAGTTATGTGACTTCACAACCACAAATAATAATGATTTCTTATGCACACCCAAACCTGGAACTGGATCAGAGTCCAGGTCCAAAACGCAGATGTCCACTAGATGTCCAATCTCCCATGGTCCGGTCCATCTCCAGTCCACGTAACATTGGGAAACATCCACATCCGTCCACGTCCAACTAAATATAATAGTGGATATCCAAGGTCCATTGGGCCCTAATCATTTAACTAATCCCATTCACTTGATCGTATGTCCCTTGCGAGTCGCGAGCGAAGCTACCCGACCGCAGCTGGCTGCCTGGCTCCCATCTCCCTTCGTCAACCTCCAGATCCACATCCCCAAAAAAAAAAGACAGACTATCGATCCCCACTTCTCTGCCGATCCACCGCCCCACCTTGTACCCGACGAACTCCCCATCGCTTGGGGGCCGGTCCCCGTTGTCTCCTTTGACCTCTTGTAGGCTGTAGCCGCAGATCCGTGTTGCCTCTGTGGGTCGACATCGAGGAGTCGGTGAGCCGCTCCGGGCCTCCGGTGTCCTAGCTCTCCCAGGTGGTCGGCCACGCCCCATCCCCCATGCCCGCTTGGACTCTGACCTCGCCGTCTCAGGGACCCCTCCGGCCGCCCGATCCCAGAGATCACCGGCGGGACCATGCGTGCACAAGGATGCTGGAGTCCCATGGCAGATAGGAGGTAGCGACGGCGACCGGTCATGGGGCGCGTATGCCTAAAGCACGTGTCCAGTGGATTTTGGACGATCTGATCTTTAGGTCCAATGTCCATCCAACAGCATCGGACCTTACTGTCCATTAATATCCACGTCCAATCAGATCCAGTCCAACTGTGTCCAGCAAAATTAAGTCCAAAGTCCGTTGGACTATGCTGATCCAGTTCCAGATTTATGCACACCTATTGCTCCACCTGCTACTACAGCAGAATTCTTTGAAATTAAACTTGTTTTACTAAATCTTGTTATGCAAGAGCAATTTTTTGGTGTTAGTTCTGATGATGCTGCTGCCCATCTCAATAATTTTGTTGAACTTTGTGAAATGCAAAAGTATAAAGATGTAGATAGTGACATTATAAAATTAAAATTGTTCCCTTTCTCATTAAGAGGAAGAGCTAAAGATTGGTTGCTATCTCTGCCTAAGAATAGTATCGATTCATGGACTAAATGCAAGGATGCTTTTATTGGTAGATATTATCCCCCTGCTAAAATTATATCTTTGAGGAGTAGCATAATGAATTTTAAACAATTGGATACTGAGCATGTTGCACAAGCATGGGAAAGAATGAAATCTTTGGTTAAAAATTGCCCAACCCATGGACTGACTACTTGGATGATCATCCAAATCTTTTATGCAGGACTGAATTTTTCTTCGCGGAACCTATTGGATTCAGCTGCTGGAGGTACCTTTATGTCCATCACTCTTGGTGAGGTGACAAAGCTTCTTGATAATGTGATGATCAACTACTCTGAATGGCACACGGAAAGAGCTCCACAAGGTAAGAAGGTAAATTCTGTCGAAGAAACCTCTTCCTTGAGTGATAAGATTGATGCTATTATGTCTATGCTTGTGAATGGTAGGCCTAATGTTAATCCTAATAATGTTCCGTTAGCTTCATTGGTTGCTCAAAAAGAATATGTTGATCTGAATTTCATTAAAAATAACAATTATAATAATTCTAGGCCATATCCTGCTAATGGTAACTCTTATGGTAGATACGCTTCACCTAATGAGGAAAAGATGTTAGAAATTGAAAGATCCACATAGAACTTTATGCAATCACAATATGAGCAAAATAAATTGTTTACTAAAACTATGAATGAGCAATCTACCTTGTTGAAGAATATAGGAAATCAACTTGAAAATCTGAATATGGAGATCTCTGGGTTGCAAACTAAACTTGCGAATGCTGAAAACCGAATCTCATATATGTCTGCGTCACAATCTTATTTAATTAATAAAATGGCTGCTAAACCTGAGGATATAGATAATAAAATTACTACTACAGCAAATGCCATCCAAGTTAGAATTAATGAGAATATAAGATTGATGGCCGAATTGCGTGCTAGGTGGGAAAGAGAAGAAAATGAAAAAGAAGATAATATAGCTAAAGTTTGGACTATTACCACCACTAGCAATGCTAATGCTACACAAGTTGCTGCACCTCCTACTATTATTAATAAAATAATTGGTGTTAGCAATGTTTCCACTTCTAATGCAAAGCGCGAGAAACTGCCCGAAACTGCTAAAACTGCTGAAACTGCCTCTGATAAAACTGCTGAAATTTTTTCCAACATTGAGGATGATGATCCCATTGCTTTAGATTATAATGGTTTAAATTTTGATGATTGCCACATCTCTGAAGTTATAAAGTTCTTACAAAAACTTGCTAAGAGTCCTAATGCTAGTGCTATAAATTTGGCTTTCACGAAACATATTACAAATGCTCTCATAAAAGCTAGAGAAGAGAAATTAGAACGCGAAGCCTCTATTCCTAGGAAGCTCGAGGATGGTTGGGAACCCATCATTAAGATGAAGGTAAATGATTTTGATTGTAATGCTTTATGTGATCTTGGTGCAAGTATTTCTGTTATGCCTAAGAAAATCTATAATATGCTTGACTTGCCACCATTGAAAAATTGTTATTTGGATGTTAATCTTGCTGATCATTCTACAAAGAAACCTTTGGGGAAAGTTGATAATGTTCGCATTACCGTTAACAATAACCTTGTCCCCGTTGATTTTGTTGTCTTGGATATTGAATGCAATGCATCTTGTCCCATTATATTGGGAAGACCTTTTCTTCGAACTGTTGGTGCTATCATTGATATGAAGGAAGGTAATATTAAATATCAATTTCCTCTCAAGAAAGGTATGGAACACTTCCCTAGAAAGAGAATGAAGTTACCTTTTGATTCTATTATTAGAACAAATTATGATGTTGACACTTCGTCTCTTGATAATACTTGATGCACACTTTCTGCGCCTAGCTGAAAGGCGTTAAAGAAAAGCGCTTATGGGAGACAACCCATGTTTTTACTACAGTACTTTGTTTTTATTTTGAGTCTTGGAAGTTGTTTACTACTGTAGCAACCTCTCCTTATCTTAGTTTTGTGTTTTGTTGTGCCAAGTAAAGTCGTTGATAGTAAGGTTCATACTAGATTTGGATTACTGCGCAGAAACAGATTTCTTTGCTGTCACGAATCTGGGCAAAATTCTCTGTAGGTAACTCAGAAAATTATGCCAATTTACGTGAGTGATCCACAGATATGTACGCAACTTTCATTAAATTTGAGCATTTTCATTTGAGGAAGTCTGGTGCCTCAATAAAATTCGTCATTACGAACTGTTCTGTTTTGATAGATTCTGCCTTTTATTTCGTATTGCCTGTTTTGTTATGTTCGATGGATATTTCGATTCCATTGACTTTCAGTAGCTTTGTGCAATGTCCAGAAGTGTTAAGAATGATTATGTCACCTCTGAACATGTATATTTTGATTGTGCACTAACCCTCTAATGAGTTGTTTTGAGTTTGGTGTGGAGGAAGTTTTCAAGGATCAAGAGAGGGAGATGATACAACATGATCAAGGAGAGTGAAAGCTCTAAGCTTGGGGATGCCCCGGTGGTTCACCCCTGCATATATCAAGAAGACTCAAGCGTCTAAGCTTGGGGATGCCCAAGGCATCCCCTTCTTCATCGACAACATTATCAGGTTCCTCCCCTGAAACTATATTTTTATTCCATCACATCTTATGTGCTTTGCTTGGAGCGTCGGTTTGTTTTTGTTTTTGTTTTTGTTTTTTTGAATAAAATGGATCTTAGCATTCATTGTGTGGGAGAGAGACACGCTCCGCTGTAGCATATGGACAAGTATGTCCTTAGGCTTTACTCATAATATTCATGGCGAAGTTTCTTCTTCGTTAAATTGTTATATGGTTGGAATTGGAAAATGATACATGTAGTAATTGCTAAAATGTCTTGGATAATGTGATACTTGGCAATTGTTGTGCTCATGTTTAAGCTCTTGCATCATATACTTTGCACCTATTAATGAAGAAATACATAGAGCATGCTAAAATTTGGTTTGCATATTTGGTCTCTCTAAAGTCTAGATAATTTCTAGCATTGAGTTTGAACAACAAGGAAGACGGTGTAGAGTCTTATAATGTTTTCAATATGTCTTTTATGTGAGTTTTTCTGCACCGGTTCATCCTTGTGTTTGTTTCAAATAGCCTTGCTAGCCTAAACCTTGTATCGAGAGGGAATGCTTCTCATGCATCCAAAATACTTGAGCCAACCACTATGCCATTTGTGTCCACCATACCTACCTACTACATGGTATTTCTCCGCCATTCCAAAGTAAATTGCTTGAGTGCTACCTTTAAAATTTCCATTCTTCACCTTTACAATATATAGCTCATGGGACAAATAGCCTAAAAACTATTGTGGTATTGAATATGTACTTATGCACTTTATCTCTTATTAAGTTGCTTGTTGTGCGATAACCATGTTCCTGGGGACGCCATCAACTACTCTTTGTTGAATATCATGTGAGTTGCTATGCATGTTCGTCTTGTCTGAAGTAAGGGAGATTTACCGCTAGAATGGTTAGAGCATTGCATAATGTTAGAGAAGAACATTGGGCCGCTAACTAAAGCCATGATCCATGGTGGAAGTTTCAGTTTTGGACATATATCCTCAATCTCATATGAGAAAATTAATTGTTGCTACATGCTTATGCATTAAAGAGGAGTCCATTATCTGTTGTCTATGTTGTCCCGGTATGGATGTCTAAGTTGAGAATAATCAATAGCGAGAAATCCGATGCGAGCTTTCTCCTTAGACCTTTGTACAGGCGGCATAGAGGTACCCCTTTGTGACACTTGGTTAAAACATGTGCATTGCGATGATAATCCAGGTAATCCGAGCTAATTAGGACAAGGTGTGGGCACTATTAGTATACTATGCATGAGGCTTGCAACTTGTAAGATATAATTTACATAACACATATGCTTTATTACTACCGTTGACAAAATTGTTTCTTGTTTTCAAAATCAAAGATCTAGCACAAATATAGCAATCAATGCTTTCCTCTTTGAAGGACCATTCTTTTACTTTTATTGTTGAGTCAGTTCACCTATCTCTCTCCACCTCAAGAAGCAAACACTTGTGTGAACTGTGCATTGATTCCTACATACTTGCATATTGCACTTGTTATATTACTCTGCATTGACAATATCCATGAGATATACATGTTACAAGTTGAAAGCAACCGCTGAAACTTAATCTTCCTTTGTGTTGCTTCAATACCTCTACTATGAATTATTGCTTTATGAGTTAACTTTTATGCAAGACTTATTGATGCTTGTCTTGAAGTACTATTCATGAAAAGTCTTTGCTATATGATTCAGTTGTTTACTCATGTCATTTACATTGTTTTGATCGCTGCATTCATTACATATGCTTACAATAGTATGATCAAGGTTATGATGGCATGTCACTCCAGAAATTATCTTTGTTTATCGTTTACCTGCTCGGGACGAGCAGAAACTAAGCTTGGGGATGCTGATACGTCTCCGACGTATCGATAATTTCTTATGTTCCATGCCACATTATTGATGATATCTACATGTTTTATGCACACTTTATGTCATATTCGTGCATTTTCTGGAACTAACCTATTAACAAGATGCCGAAGTGCCGATTCTTTGTTTTCTGCTGTTTTTGGTTTCAGAAATCCTAGTAAGGAAATATTCTCGGAATTGGACGAAATCAACGCCCAGGGTCCTATTTTGCCACGAAGCTTCCAGAAGACCGAAGAGTCAACGAAGTGGGGCCACGAGGTGGCCAGGAGGGTGGCCGGCGCGGCCCAAGCCCTGGCCGCGCCAGCCTGTCTCTTGGGCCCCTCGCGACGCCCCCTGACCTACCCTTCCGCCTACAAATAGCCTTCGTCGTGAAACCCCCAGTACCGAGAGCCACGATACGGAAAACCTTCCAGAGACGCCGCCGCCGCCAATCCCATCTCGGGGGATTCAGGAGATCGCCTCCGGCACCCTGCCGGAGAGGGGAATCATCTCCCGGAGGACTCTACGCCGCCATGGTCGCCTCCAGAGTGATGTGTGAGTAGTCTACCCCTGGACTATGGGTCCATAGCAGTAGCTAGATGGTTGTCTTCTCCTCATTGTGCTTAATTGTCGGGTCTTGTGAGCTGCCGAACATGATCAAGATCATCTATCTGTAATTCTATACGTTGTGTTTGTTGGGATCCGATGAATAGAGAATACCATGTTATGTTGATTATCAATTTATATCTATGTGTTGTTTATGATCTTGCATGCTCTCCGTTATTAGTAGATGCTCTGGCCAAGTTGATGCTAGTAACTCCAAGAGGGAGTATTTATGCTCGATAGTGGGTTCATGTCTCCGTGAATCTGGGGGAGTGAGAGAAACCTCTAAGATTATGGATGTGCTGTTGCCACTAGGGATAAAACATTGATGCTATGTCCGAGGATGTAGTTATTGATTACATTACGCGCAATACTTAATGCAATTGTCTGTTGTTAGCAACTTAATACTGGAAGGGGTTCGGATGATAACCTGAAGGTGGACTTTTTAGGCATAGATGCATGCTAGATAGCGGTCTATGTACTTTGTCGTAATGCCCAATTAAATCTCACTATACTCATCATAATATGTATGTGCATGGTCATGCCCTCTATATTTGTCAATTGCCCAACTGTAATTTGTTCACCCAACATGCTGTTTATCTTATGGGAGAGACACCTCTAGTGAACTGTGGACCCCGGTCCAATTCTCTATACTGAAATACAATCTACTGCAATTGTTCTACTGTTTTCTGCAAACAATCATCATCCACACTATACATCTAATCCTTTGTTACAGCAAGCCGGTGAGATTGACAACCTCACTGTTTCGTTGGGGCAAAGTACTTGGTTTGTGTTGTGCAGGTTCCACGTTGGCGCCGGAATCCCTGGTGTTGCGCCGCACTACATCTCGCCGCCATCAACCTTCAACGTGCTTCTTGGCTCCTACTGGTTCGATAAACCTTGGTTTCATACTGAGGGAAAACTTGCCGCTGTACGCATCACACCTTCCTCTTGGGGTTCCCAACGGACGCGTGCTGTACGCGTATCACTATGTCCGAGGATGTAGTTATTGATTACATTACGCACCATACTTAATGCAATTGTCTGTTGTTTTCAACTTAATACTGGAAGGGGTTCGGATGATAACCTGAAGGTGGACTTTTTAGGCATAGATGCATGCTGGATAGCGGTCTATGTACTTTGTCGTAATGCCCAATTAAATCTCACAATATTCATCATATCATGTATGTGCATTGTCATGCCCTCTCTATTTGTCAATTGCCCAACTGTAATTCGTTCACCCAACATGCTATTTATCTTATGGGAGAGACACCTCTAGTGAACTGTGGACCCCGGTCCATTCTTTTACATCGAATACAATCTACTGCAATACTTGTTCTACTGTTTTCTGCAAACAATCATCATCCACACTATACATCTAATCCTTTGTTACAGCAAGCCGGTGAGATTGACAACCTCACTGTTTCGTTGGGGCAAAGTACTTTGGTTGTGTTGTGCAGGTTCCACGTTGGCGCCGGAATCCCTGGTGTTGCGCCGCACTACATCTCGCCGCCATCAACCTTCAACGTGCTTCTTGACTCCTACTGGTTCGATAAACCTTGGTTTCTAACTGAGGGAAACTTACTGTTGTACGCATCACACCTTCCACTTGGGGTTCCCAACGGTCGCGTGATGTACGCGTGTCAAGCTAAATTTCTGGCACCGTTGCCGGGGACGTGAAGGAAAATTACACCACAGAGATTTCTAACTCCCACGTCAACTGCACGCCAGCAGTACTCTAGCAAGTTCCTATGGTAGTTCCCCTCAATTATATGTCACCAAATCAAATTTTATAATGTTTGTTGAAAAATTTCAGAAAAGGAAGATGGATAATTTCAACTTTGGAGAAGTGTTTGAGAGAGAGACAACCAGCACCGGAAGGCCCTCTAGGACCGCCACCCGATTCAGGCGATCCTACAATGAGGATGTCATCGCGCCAAGCTTCGAGCCCGAAGAAGACAATGGAGTTCCTAACGCTTCATCTTTCCCATGTTATGATTTTTTGAGTAATGCAGGGTTGTTGGATGATTTCTTTACCCTCGTCAACAAGGCGGGCTTAGCCGCCTACACATGGGAGATGAAAGGGAGCAATACTACATGCTCACCAAAATCTTTGTCGAGAGCTTCAAGTTCCACAACAAGCACTATGGTCCGACAGTTGCATTCAAGATTTATGGTGATCCTATTACTATGGAATTGGAAGAATTTTGTGTTGCATTGGGTATTGCCCCTGTAGGTACAGCAAGGAGGATTGAGGACAACCCCAGGGTCTTGTTGGAGCTCTATCGAGGGATCACCAATGATGATTGTCGCACCATTCAGCGTGGCAAGATAAGGAATATCTAACTCCCCGCCATTAAGTATTTTGCCTATTACATTGCTACTAGCATTCTTGGTAGGGAGAACACTAGCAATATTTCTAGCTACCATCTTGCTTTCTTAATTGCTGCACTTACTGGAGAGACACCTTATCATCTTGGTTCCCTTATTGCTCGCCGCTTGTCTAACAAGGGGCCTATTTTTGGAGGAATTATTGCATCACACATTTTAGCACATCTAGAACTTCCTCTTGACTCTAATGATGTGCCATTAACTCCTAGGAGGCTTGATATTGCTGCTATGAAGAGCCATCATTTTGTTACCGCTGATTCTACTTCAGATAATTTGGTCTATAGAATGTTGTTTGCTGACGGGGATGAGAAGGAAATTCCTTTGCCCCAGCCGGATTTGTTCAGTATTGACAGGGAACCATGGTCGCGCTCTAAGGAGGAGGTGGAGGAGAAAATGAAGATACAAGGCTTCCACCAGCAGCATGACTCCGAGGACGCCGAGCCCTCCTACGACTACACCGTCACGTATCCGGGTGCTTCTTCTAGCACATACCCGGAATATGATCCATCTTCGTCGTACTACGGAGGTGCTACTTCATGGGCACCATGGGATTGAACTCCACTTAGGCCAAAAGCCTAAGCTTGGGGGGAGGTATACCGGCATCACTCATTCTTTGCATATTATAGTTGCTGGATACTTGTATATACTTGTTTAGTTTTTTTGAGTGGTTTTCTAATGAGAGGGAGATGATATTTGGGGAAGTGCTGCCTGAAAACAGATTCTGGATTGTTACCGAAAAAAATCTCAAATATAGCCAGAACGATATTTTGCGAAGACAATTTTTGTGCATGTTCCCCAGGTTGTTATCTAACTTTCATTAGTTGATACCTTTTCGATTTGAGCAGTGGAAGAATTTCTTAAAAATCGAGTACTGTACTGCTGTCAAGTTTGACAAATTCCTGCTGCTTTGTGTTTATGTGACTTTTCTAGTTTGCCATTTCTTGTTTTTGCTTTGTTTCTTTCCTAAAACACAAAAAAGACCAAAAATATTTCTGTTGTTTCTCTTCACCATTTGTTTGTTTTGGTTTCTTGCATTTATTTTGCTTTATTTGCTATTGTTGGTTTGCTATAAGAAAATCCAAAAAGATTTTGCTTTGTTTGCTTGTTTCCTTTTGTTCTTGTTTCCAATTCGAAAACACCAAAAATATTTGCTGTTCTTCTTTGGTTTGTAAAGTTCATCTTGAGTACCAAGGTCTTCGGTGGCTGGAGCGTGGTTTTCATTTCATATTATCCAAGCTACACAAGTGAAAGGCAATAATGACGA
Source organism: Lolium perenne (assembly GCF_019359855.2). Lineage (NCBI taxonomy): Eukaryota > Viridiplantae > Streptophyta > Magnoliopsida > Poales > Poaceae > Lolium > Lolium perenne. Next base: position 52,021,439 of record NC_067244.2, read on the forward strand.
TCTACGACAATTGGATTGTGGTGAGAGGCTGTTATGAACTCTATTTGTTTTCATTTTTGTACATATACTCATCCATGTGAGCATGCTTAGTTGGTTCATGTGAGGTATATGTCATTTAAGAAAGTCTAGTAGTTCATGATCTCTCATGTTTAGCTCCAATTTATTAATATGAGTAGCATGTCATGGATGTTTGCTTGCATTGTTTTATTCATAAGTAGGTATGACATTGTGGTATCCTCCTATGAATAATTCATTTGTATCGACTTGGCACATGCTCACGCATGCATATGACTGAACAAAAGTCAATTAAGTCTCGATGATTTACATTGCTTCAGAGTTCTTGTATCACTTTTATGCCTCCGTCAATTTATTTTGCCGCAAGCATAATTATGACAGTGACTGCTCTCTTGATTTGTCGCTCCCTAGTCTATTGCTAGCCTTCACTTGTACTGAGCGGGAACGCTGCTCGTGGTTCCAAACACCTGAAAACCAAGTTGTTCCAAAGTGTCCACCATAAATACCTATGCATGGCATTTCAAACCATTCTAAGTAAATTCTCATGCGCTACCTTTAAACCTTCAAAATGCTTCTCAATTTGTGTTAATGTTTCATAGCTCATGAGGAAGTATGTGGTGTTTAACTTTCAACCTTGTCATTTACTCTTGACGGACTTTCATTATGGACTAGTGGCACATCCGCTTATCCAATAATTTTGCAAAAAGAGCTGGCAATGGGGTTCCCAGCCCCGATTAATCAAACTTCATTAATAATTCTCTTCACATGTTTTGCTCTGATTCATCAGTAAGCAACTTAATTTTGCAAATAGACACTCCTCCATGGTATGTGATTGATGGAAGGCACCCGAGGATTCGGTTAGACATGGCTTGTGTAAGCAAAGGTTGGGGGGAGTGTCACTCATAATAAAACTAAAATACGTGTGTAAACAAAAGAGAAGAGGGATGATCTACCTCGCTATAACGTCCTTCATGGGAGCCGCTCTTGAAAGTCCGGTTGGCGAGGTAGTTGGTGTACCCATTACCATTCGTTGACAACAACAAACACCTCTCAAAATAATTTTACTCCTGTTTAAAAAAATGAAAAGCTCTAGCGCATGTTAATCCCTGCTTCCCTCTGCGAAGGGTCAATCTTTTACTTTTATGTTGTGTCTCCATCCTTTCTTTGAGCACTATCTTGAGAGCACAACTGTCATTCTTAGTATAATATGCTTGTCCCAAAATATGATTGATTGTGGTATAACTTTGATGCTTTTATCTTTGACATTCTCTATTTCTAGTCTTTCTATGAACTTCAGAGGTGCCTGAGCATTTATGTTTTGCTGATCAAATATGGGCAAGAGAGATACCACTTTATCATACTCTTTTATGAACATTGCAATCCTGCTTATAGACATGATTCATGATGCCTATTATTAATTGTTGGTACCTTTCCATGACTGACATAGCTATTAGATGATCTTATTTGCATGTACCTTATTATGAATTGCCTAAGTGTTAGCCATATCATGAGAATATTTACATCATATGAGCAAATGTGTTCGTGAAAGTTCTTTTATCGCACTCAGTTGTTAACTGAATTGCTTGAGGACAAGCAATAAGCTAAGCTTGGGGGGAGTTGATATGTCCAAAACGTATCTACTTTACCGAACACTTTTGCTATTGTTTTGCCTCTAGTTTGTGTGTTTTGGATACAACTAACGCGGACTAACGCTGTTTTCAGCAGAATTGCTCTGGTGTCTTGTTTTTGTGCAGAAATTCAACTTTCGGGAAAATCCTCGGAATTTATATCAATGGGCCTATTTTACAAGAATACTCAGGGAGCCAGAAGGGCAAGCCAGGTGGAGGCCCGAGGGCCCCACACACCAGGCCGGCGCGGCCCAGGGGGGGCGCGCCGCCCTAGTGTGTGGCCCCCTCGGCTGGCCTCCGACGCCCTCCTCTGGACTACTTAAGGGGTTCGATCTAAAAATCGCGACCAAGAAGTCGAAGTCGCCAGAAACCCTCCAGAACGCCGCCACATCGCGAAACTCCGTCTCGGGGGCCAGAAGTCTCTATTCTGGCACTCCGCCGGGACGGGGAATTGGAGGAGATCATCGCCATCATCACCACCGATGCCTCTCCATCGACCAGCAATGTTTCCCCCATCCATGTGTGAGTAATTCCCCCGCTGTAGGCTGAAGGGGATGGTAGGGATTGGATGAGATTGGTCATGTAATAGCATAAGATTGTTAGGGCATAGTGCCTAGTGTCCGTAATTGGTACTTTGATGATATTGTTGCAACTTGTTATGCTTAATGCTTGTCACTAGGGCCCGAGTGCCATGATCTCAGATCTGAACATGTTATTATTTCATCATGATATTCATTGTTTTATGATCTTACCTGCAAGTTGTATACACATGTCGCTGTCCGGAACCAAAGGCCCCGAAGTGACAGAAATCGGCGGTGATGTGAGGATCACATGTGTTCACGGAGTGTTAATGCTTTGCTCCGGTACTCTATTAAAAGGAGTACCTTAATATCCAGTAGATTTCCTAGAGGCCCGGCTGCCACCGGCTGGTAGGAAAAAAGATGTTGTGCAAGTTTCTCATTGCGAGCACGTACGACTATATATGGAACACATGCCTATTGATTGCTTTGTACTTGGACACCGTTTTATTATTATCTGCAATTGCCCTGCTTTGATTGTTACATGAGTTTCTCTCATCCATGCAACGCCCGTTATCCGTCCCCGTGCCTACAGTATTTTAATCCTGTTGTTTACTATAATCACTAATGCTGTCTGTGTTACTCTGCTGCTGTTATTTCACTACTGCTACTGCTATAAAACTGTTACTACTGATAAACTCTTGCGAGCAAGTCTATTTCCAGGTGTAGCTGAATTGACAACTCCGCTGTTAAGGCTTTCAAGTATTCTTTGTCTCCCCTTGTGTCGAATCAATAAATTGGGTTTTACTACCCGCGAAGACTGCTGCGATCCCCTATACTTGTGGGTTATCAGTCCACAGTTCACTAGTGGTGTCTCTCCAATAAGAATTAGCATGTCGGGTGAACAAATTACAGTTGGGCAATTGACAAATAAAGAGGGCATGACAATGCACATACATATTATGATGAGTAGTGTGGAATTCAATTGGGCATTACGACAAAGTACATAGACCGCTATCCAGCATGCATCTATGCCTAAAAAGTCCACCTTCGGGTTAGCATCCGCACCCCTTCCAGTATTAAATTGCAAACAACAGACAATTGCATTAAGTATGGTGCGTAATGTAATCAACACAAATATCTTTAGACAAAGCATTGATGTTTTATCCCTAGTGGCAACATCACATCCACAACCTTAGAACTTTCTCACATGTCCTGCATTTAATGGAGGCATGAACCCACTATCGAGCATAAATACTCCCTCTTGGAGTTACAAGTATCAACTTGGCCAGAGCCTCTACTAGCAACGGAGAGCATGCAAGATCATAAAAAACACATATATGATAGATTGATAATCAACATAACATAGTATTCCATATTCATCGGATCCCAACAAACGCAACATGTAGCATTACAAATAGATGATCTTGATCATGATAGGCAGCTCACAAGATCGAACAATGATAGCACATGAGGGGAAGACAACCATCTAGCTACTGCTATGGACCCATAGTCTAGGGGTGAACTACTCACACATCACTCCGGAGGCGATCATGGCAATGAAGAGTCCTCCGGGAGATGATTCCCCTCTCCGGCAGGGTGCCGGAAGTGATCTCCTGAATCCCCCGAGATGGGATTGGCGGCGGCGGCGTCTCTGGAAGGTTTTCCGTATCGTGGCTCTCGGTACTGGGGTTTTCTCGATGAAGGCTTTAAGTAGGCGGAAGGGTAATTTTGGGGGCGATGCGAGGGCCCCACACGCCAGGGCGGCGCGGCCCCACCCTTGGCCGCGCGGCCCTGTTGTGGTGGCGCCTCGTCGCCCCACTTCGTGACTCCTTCGGTCTTCTGGAAGCTTCGTGGAAAAATAAGACCCTGGGCGTTGATTTCGTCCAATTCCGAGAATATTTCCTTTGTAGGATTTCTGAAACCAAAAACAGCAGAAACAAGAATCGGCTCTTCGGCATCTTGTCAATAGGTTAGTGCCGGAAAATGCATAAATATGACATAAAGTGTGTATAAAACATGTGAGTATCATCAATAAAGTAGCATGGAACATAAGAAATTATAGATACGTTTGAGACGTATCACTGTGCGCATCACACTTTCCTCTTGGGGTTCCCAACGGACGTGTGCATCACGCGCCATCAAGACTATTTTCTGGCCCATGTGTGTCCACCATAACTACCTACTATGTGGTATTTTTCTGACATTCCAAATAATTACTTCATGTGCTACCTTTAAACAATTCAAAAGTTATTATCTCTTATTTGTGTCAATGTTTTATTGCTCATGAGGAAGTATGTGGTGTTTTATCTTTCAATCTTGTTGGGCAGACTTTCACCAATGGACTAGTGGCTTGATCCACTTATCCAATAATTTTGCAAAAAGAGCTGCCAACAGGGTTCCCAGCCCCAATTAATTAACTTTCATTAATAATTCTCTTCACATGTTTTGCCCTGATTCATCAGTAAGCAACTTAATTTTGCAAATAGACACTCCTCCATGGTATGTGAAATGTTGGAAGGCACCCGAGGATTCGGTTAGCCATGGCTTGTGAAAGAAAAAGGTTGGGAGGAGTGTCATCCATAAATAAAACTAAAGTACATGTGTAAACAAAAGACAAGAGAGATGATCTACCTTGCTGGTAGAGATAACGTCCTTCATGGGAGTTGCTCTTTGAAAGTCTGTTTGACGAGGGGGTTAGAGTGCCCACTACCATTCATTGACAACAACAAACACCTATCAAAACTTTACTTTTATGCTCTCTATATGATTTCAAAACTTGAAAATCTCTAGCACATGATTTAATCCCTGCTTCCCTCAGCGAAGGGCCTTTCTTTTACTTTATGTTGAGTCAGTTTACCTACTTCCTTCTATCTTAGAAGCAAACACTTGTTTCAACTGTGTGCATTGATTCTTACATACTTGCTAATTTGCACTCATCATATTACTTTGTGTTGACAATTATCCATGAGATATACATGTTGAAAGTTGAAAGCAACTGCTGAAACATAAATCTTCCTTTGTGTTGGTTCAAAACCTTCTATTAAGAATCTATTTCTTTATGAGTTAACTCCTATGCAACACTTTTGATGCTTGTCTTGAAAGTACTATTCATGAAAAGTCTTTGCTATATGATTCAGTTGTTTAGTCATTATGTGTTTGTTAACAAACTATAGACCATTGCTTTGAGTCACTTAATTCATTTCATATGCTTTACAATAGTATTGATCAAGATCATGTTGGTAGCATGTCACTTCAGAAATTATTATTTTTATCGTTTACCTACTCGAGGGCGAGTAGGAAATAAGCTTGGGGATGCTTGATACGTCTCAAACGTATCTATAATGTCTTATGTTCCATGCTAGTTTTATAACAATACCAACATGTTTTATTCATACTTTATATCATTTTTATGCATTTTCCGGTACTAATCTATTAACAAGATGCCGAAGAGCCAGTTCCTGTTTTCTGTTGTTTTTGGTTTCAGAAATCCTACACAGGAAATATTCTCGGAATTGGACGAAACAAAAGCCCACGGCCCTATTTTCCACGGAGGATTCCAGAAAATTGAAGAAGAGTCGGAGGCGGCCAACAGGGGGGCCACCCCATAGGGCGGCGCGGCCTAGCCCCCTTTCGCGCCCAAGTATGGGGAGCCCACCCCCTGGCTCCCCCGACGGTGCCTCTTCTCCTATATATTCCTTCGTATCGGAAAACCCTAGTACCGACTGTTGGGGGGATGACCCCCGGTATGCCAGAGGCATGCCAAACAGGATGGTTTGAGCCATCAGGATACCGGTTTAATGTTTATACCGGAGCACGAGATAGGCGTTTGGCTGAGCGGGGCTAAGCCGGTATCCTCAGAAGAGGTATACCGGAACCGGATAGAAAAGGTACCGGGCCACCGGAAAGAAGAGCATGTCGGCAGGACTGGTCAAAGATCCTCTCCAGAGCTGGAAGACAAAGATGAGCTAAGCAAAGTAGCTTTAAACGAAGGGCTGACGATAAAGATAAGGATGACGAAGAAAGAAGCCGGAGGACGTCAGCCTCCCTGATTAAAGAGGACCCCGGTGTCATCTATGATTAAAGTAGCTTTGTAAAGTAGCTTTGTAAAGTAGTTTGTCTAGTCAAAGATACCATTAGGGTTTCTTGCAATGTAAGCCATCCTCTCCCCTATATAAGGAGAGGGGGCAGCCCTCCTCACGGGCACGCACGGAGGTAGCAAGGCACAAAGCAAAAACCTGTAACCTGTGAGAATCAATGAAGAGAGTGATCTAGAGCGAGTTCTTCCTTGTGTCTTTCTTCTTCAACCTCTAGCCTTGGCTAAGTTCTTGAGGAAACCATCCGGAAGTTCATCCCATCTGATCGCAAACCCTCCCCCGAATCCTCTAGCGTCCATTCGGCCCCAATCTAAGCCATCCTATGGCATCTGTCTGTTCACCACGACGACAGTTGGCGCCCACCGTGGGGCATGAAGTGGCGCTCGCAGGAGTTCACATTCGGGCGGGCATCCTCGAGGTCGCCGGCGAGCGTACGGTGTCCGCGCTCGTGCAGCGCATCTACGACATGGACTTCATCATCGACAACGCGGGCTGCTTCGCCAACGGCGGCATCTTCCCCAAGAACGGCCGTACCATCGAGTTTGGCAGCCACCGCGTCTACTTCGGCACCGTCCCTATGCGCCAGCGCCTCTCGCCGGTGCTGGTGGCACCGGACCCGCCAAGGTGGCTCTGTGCTGGCCGCGCCGCCGGCAGCGTCGAGGTAATGATGACTGGCGTGGTTGGTGCAGGAAAAGAAGCTGTGGGTGAAGGTGCTGGTCGTACGGTTTCGACCCGTGCGGCCAAGCCACCGCTGGAGCGCGACGCGGGCGCAGCGGGAGCATCATCCGCGCCACCGGAAACACCGCTCCAAGCGGCGATGAACGTCCTCGCCACCCCCATCGCGCAGAACATCGACCCGGCAGCGGCTCAGGCGGAGCTGGAGGCGCAGCGCCAGAAGGTGCTCGAGAGCGGCAGGGACATCGTCCGGGCGCAGCGCGAGCTGAACCTAACCCTACGTGAGTATAACGCTGCCCATGGCTTTGCTTCTGTTAGCGCGCATGCTGCTAGGATACCGGAAAACCGGCTAAAAGCTCGCAACCTAGATCAGGATTTGCGCAGGGAAGTTCTTGCCGGCAAAAGTACCTCTGCATCTGTTAGCATCGTGGAAAAACCTAAGTACAGTAGCCTTGATAAAACTATAAAAGCTGCTAAAGCTGCAGTAGAGCTATGCGAATCGCTTTCCGGAGATGCTTTGGCAAAACAGCAAGAGCGTGTTAGAGAGCTGCTGGAAACTATTGAGCAGCAAAATGCTGAGCAACTGGCTAAGCTGAACAAGGCCGCGGCCTCAAAATCCGTGCGTTCAACAAAGAATGCCGGAAGTAAGTCCCATGGGCAGGCATCGTCCCCCCATCCGGACAGAAGAAGAGAAAAAGAAATGAACGCACAGCAGATGACTGTGTACGATCCGGTTCTTCCCGGAAAGCAACAAGCCGGGCAACACGATGCCGGTAGAAAAAGCCAAGGGGCAGGTCGAGGCTACGCCAGAGGAGGCTATGCCGGAAACAATCATGCCGGTAGATATGAAACCGGGCAAAATTATCAAGCTGCAAGGGCAGCGTATGAGGAGATGCCACCACCAAGGTACCGGCAGGCAAGAGCCGTGGAACCCGAAAGGTACGGAGAGGGAGATTCCGAAGTAGAACGAACAAGAGTCTACCAGAACCCCTTGGGGGATCGCCTGGGGGAAAGATGTTTGCCAGACCAGGATGCGAGGCACAGGCTGGATAGAGTGCATCTTTCCGAAATGATCGAGTCTGAGGGTCCTCCTGGCCCAAAATGTTTTGGCCCACGGATCATGGGAGAAGAGCCACCAGTACGCAATTTCTAGCTGCCCCGAGACACAAAAACGTATGATGGCACGACCAAGCCAGAAGATTGGCTGGCGGACTATGTCACAGCTGTTTATGTAGCTGGTGGTGGAGTAAACCGGCGTTGGGCGGTGAGAATCATACCGTCCTACCTGGTAGGCCCAGCACGGATTTGGCTTAACAACTTGCCGGCAGGGAGCATTAACGGATGGCTGGACTTTGAGGAAGCCTTCGTGAACAACTTCAGTAGCACTTACAAGAGGCCAAACCGGCCCCAACAGCTCGCTTTATGCCAGCAACGTGCCGGTGAGACAGACAGGGATTATCTTACCCGTTGGAACTCAACAAGAAACACGTGTGAAGGAGTGATTGAAGCGCAAGCAATTGCTTGGTTCAGTCAAGGATGCCGGAGAGGATCACCGCTGTGGCAAAAGCTACAGAGAAGCATGCCAGCAACCTTGGCAGAGATGATACGTGTGGCGGATAGCTATGCATTGGGAGACCCATTGCAACCAGCAGTACAAGCTGAGCCGGAGCAGCGACAGGAACAATACCGGGACAACCGGAACAACAAGAGAAGGGAAGATTTCCTGGATCGAAGGTACGCTCCGCAGCACGTTGCTGTCGTGCAAGAAAATTATGAGGCCGGCGGCAGCCAAAGGCAAAAGACCGGATCGCAGCCATGGGCGGGTCCAAAAAAGCAGTGGGTCGAAAAGAAACCCTGGGGCCAGAAAAAGAACTGGTAGGAACCGGTAAAATACACCATGGAAGCCGCCATGGATCAACCTTGCCGGTGGCACACGCCAAACCCGGATCACCCGTCAAATCACCTGACGAAGGATTGTTCTTGGACCAAGTACTTGATGCAAAAGGGAGCGGTAAAGGATGCGCAAGCACAAGGGTGCTCAACAGTGTTGCCACCATCACAAGATATGCTGCGTCAGCAACAGCTACCACCACCGCCACCACTCACCGGAGCAAATGCTTTACCGGTGCAGCATCAGCCAAATAGGCAACAATACCAGCAAGTTAACCGGGTGGAGCAAAACGATGATCAATCACCTCCACCGGCACCTTTAGGCCGGAATGTTTACGAGGGCCCGCATCTGTGCTGTGTTGTCTTTGTCACTGAGCCGACAGATAGGCAAAGTGTGCATCGCCGCTCCATGGAGGTAAACGCCGTGATGCCGGCGGTTCCCAGATACATGCTGTGGTCAGATCAGGAAATTACCTGGTCATTTAAGGATCACCCCAAAATCATGCCGAATCCGGGTGGATATGCTCTTGTTGTGGATCCAATCATGAAAGGGCCGCAAACTCGAGTGAAATTCAGCAAGGTGCTGATAGACAACGGTAGCAGCATAAACAGCATGTACAAGCATACCATGCATACGCTGGGCATAACAGAAAACATGCTTCAGCCAACACGTACAACGTCCCACGGGATCGTTCCGGGCTTGTCCTGTGCTCCAGTAGGAAAAGTTCGGGTGGACGTAGTGTTTGGAGGACGTGACAATTGCCGGGTTGAAAATGTTGAGTTTGAGGTGGTGGACCTAGACAGTCCTTACCATGCGTTGTTGGGAAGACCAGCATTGGCAGCTTTCATGGCCACAACTCATACAGCTTACCTCAAGATGAAGATGCCGACACCTCGTGGACCCTTAACTGTGGTGGGGAACTATAAGGTCTCACTGGAAACTGCATCTGCCGGATCAAACCTAGCGGAATCGCTGGTGATCGCGGAGGAAAAAAGAAGAATGCAAACCGCGGTTGCGCTGGCTCAATCCTCACAGTTGAGTTTAGCGGCAATGAGTGGAAGCTTGGGCTCACCAGCATTCAAGCCGACAAATGAAACAAAGGACATTGTGCTGGATCCGGCTTACCCAGAGCGCACCGTTCGCATCGGTGCTGGACTCGATCAAGCATAGGAAAACGCGCTCGTCAGCTTCCTCCGTGAGAATCGGAATATCTTTGCCTGGTCAACTGATGACTTAGTGGGTGTTCCGAGGGAGCTGGCTGAGCACTCTTTAAATGTCCGAAAAGATGCCAAGCCGGTGCAACAGCCCTTGCGCCGGTTCGCTGAAGATAGAAGGAAAATCATAGGAGAGGAGGTGACAAAACTGCTCGTTGCCGGATTCATTGTGGAGGTCAAGCACACAGAGTGGCTGGCCAATCCGGTAATGGTCGAAAAGAAAAAAGATGAGAACCTGGAGGCAAAAGCTCCAAAGGTATGGCGCATGTGCATCGACTACACCAACCTAAACAAGGCTTGCCCAAGAGATCCTTTTCCTTTGCCACGGATCGGTCAAGTGATTGATTCAACTACTGGGTGTGAGTTGTTGTCCTTCCTGGATGCGTATTCCGGTTTCCACCAAATTCCCTTGAAAAAGGAAGATCAAATAAAAACTGCGTTCATTACCCCGCATGGGGCTTATTGCTATGTCACTATGCCCTTTGGTTTGCGCAACGCTGGTGCAACGTACCAGCGCTGTATGCAAAAATGCTTGTTTGATCAAATTGGAAAGAATGTGCAAGTCTACGTAGATGACATTGTGATAAAAAATAAGGTAAAGAACACCTTAATCGATGACATCCGGCAAACATTCGATAACCTAAGACGGTTCCGGATGAAACTCAATCCGGCAAAATGCACCTTCGGTGTCCCTGCCGGCAAGCTGCTCGGTTTCCTTGTGTCAAGCCGGGGCATTGAAGTCAATCCGGTAAAAATCCGGGCAATAGAAAGAATGACTATACCACGAGAACTAAAGGATGTGCAAAAATTTACCGGAAGCTTGGCATCGCTAAGTCGGTTCATAAGCAGGCTAGGAGAGAAAGCTTTGCCATTATACGCTCTAATGAGAAAATCCGATACGTTCGTCTGGACCCCTCAGGCAGACGCAGCGTTTAAAGAGCTAAAAACCATGTTGGCTACAGCGCCTATACTGGCTTCACCTCTAGAAAGAGAGCCTATGCTGTTATACATAGCAGCAACAAACCGGGTTGTGAGCGTAGTGGTCGTGGTTGAAAGAGAAGAGGAAGGAAAAACCGTCCAGAGGCCGGTATACTACCTGAGCGAGGTGCTTTCCCTCTCAAAACAAAACTACCCTCACTTCCAAAAGATGACTTATGGCGTGTACATGGCCGCCACCAAACTCAAGCATTACTTTGAGGAGCACCCCATGAAGGTGGTGAGTGAAGCACCAATCTCCGATATCATGTGCAACAAGGACGCTAGCGGAAGGATTGCAAAGTGGGCAATCCAGATATCACCATATGTGCCGGTATATGAAAGAAGAGATGCCATAAAATCACAGGCTTTGGCTGACTTCCTCGTCGATTGGGCGGAGATGCAATACAAACCGCCAGATCAGAGGATAGAATACTGGAAAATGCACTTTGATGGATCCAAACTTAAAGAGGGTCTAGGTGCCGGTGTGGTGCTCACCTCGCCAAAAGGAGATCACCTCCGGTATGTTTTGCAAGTACATTTCAGGGCATCGAATAACGTCGCTGAGTATGAGGCCTTGATCCATGGATTAAAGGTCGCAAAAGAAATCGGTGCGCACCGGATCATTTGCTATGGAGATTCAGATCTTGTGGTACAGCAGTGTTCCAGGGATTGGGATGCAAAAGATGCCAACATGGCCTCGTACCGGTTTCACGTGCAAAAGATCGCCGGATTCTTCGAAGGATGCGAGTTTCACCATGTGCCACGCGCAGAAAATGAAGCCGCGGATGCTTTGTCCAAGCTGGGCTCATCCAGGCAAGAAGTTCCTCTCGGAATAGCTTTAGCTCACTTAAGAGTACCATCGATCAAACCGAGTCCGGAGTCGGAATCAATTTTTGTACCGGAATCACACGTTGTACCAATGGATATCGACGAAGGGAACCCGGGGACTGCTCCGGTAAGCTCGGGGACTGCTGTGCCCATACCGGAAGAAGCAATGCTGGTGGATAGCATGGACGTAGACGTACCAGTGTTCCTAGCCTGGGAGGCACCATCATGGGTTAAACCTATTAAGGAATTCCTGATCAACGGCACCTTGCCGGATGACGAAAATGAATCAAGGAGAATCCAAAGAAGGTCTAAAGCGTATACATTCATCAATGGTGAGGTGTACAAGAGAAACGTTACCGGTGTCCTTCAAAGATGTGTGGAACCGGAAGAGGGGAAAGAAATGCTTGAGGAGATCCACCAAGGAGAATGTGGCCATCATGCTTCATCAAGGGCGCTGGTAGCAAAAGTATTCCGGCATGGGTTTTATTGGCCTACTGCTTTGGAAAACACTGAGGACTTAGTAAGAAAATGCAACGGGTGCCAGAGGTACGCCAAGCAAAATCATACCCCAGCATCCGGTTTAAAAACAATACCACTAACTTGGCCGTTTGCCGTTTGGTGCCTCGATATGGTTGGCCCATTCAAAACTGCAAGAAGCAGCATGACTCACATCTTGGTTATGGTGGATAAATTCACCAAATGGCTAGAAGTGAAACCTATCGCAAAATGTGATGGGCACACAGCGGTGAAGTTCTTAAAAGATGTTATTTTGCGGTATGGATACCCACACAGCATCATCACTGATAATGGAACCAACTTTGCTCAAGGTGAGTTCAAAAGGTTTTGTGAGGACAAGAACATCCGGTTAGATTTGTGCTCAGTGGCACACCCACAAGGCAACAGCCAAGTGGAAAGAATGAATGCTTTGGTACTTTCCGGTATCAAACCGAGACTCATTGATGCGGTGGAAAAGTCACCGGGATGTTGGCTCGATGAGCTACCATCAGTACTGTGGAGTATAAGAACAACTCCAAACCGGTCTACCGGATACACTCCATTCTTCATGGTTTATGGAGCAGAAGCGGTCATACCAACTGACATCATTCATGATTCACCAAGGGTACAGCTCTATACTGAGCAAGAGGTCAAAGAGGCCAGAGAAAATGATGTGGACTTGCTAGAAGAAGCAAGAGAGCTGGCTTTGGCAAGAACGGCCATTTACCAGCAAAACCTCAGACGCTATCATAGCCGGAAGGTTAACCCAAGAGTTTTCCGGGAAGGAGATCTGGTGCTACGCCTAGTGCAGCGCACTGAAGGCCGGCATAAGCTCTCACCACCATGGTAAGGTCCCTTCATTGTAAGCAAAGTGCTTCACAATGATGCATACTACTTGATCGATGCACAGGAATGGAAAAAAGGAAAGGCGGACAGGTCCGGAGAGGAGAGCAAGCATCCATGGAACGTAGCTCTGTTGCGTCCTTTCTACTCTTGAAGTTGTGGTGTAAGAAGTTCCTTTTTTGTACCTTATATGCTATGAATAAAAGATGCCGGAACCTTGAATGAATCTCGGGGACTACCCCAATAAGGTTGCATGTAACTTGTTTATTTTTTCAGTTTACCGGTTGCTTATTGAACGTTTTTTCTTTCCGGTTTAGTAATGTGCTAAACCCTACCGGAGTCTTCGACTCTGCTGCTGTCCGCAACCCGGCTTCATGGCAAGCAAGATAAACCGGTAGGGGATAAGCACATGAACTGCGAAGAGGGAGAGCAGGAAAGTACAATCCGGAAAATTTAACTAACCCCGGTTATACCGGTTTTTTGCAAAAATTTCGAGTTATTTCTAAGTTCAAGAAAATGCTTGCTTGGTGAAAGAACTTTGTGCTCATACGCCAAAAACGCCCAGAGAAGGTAGGCAGAGCCAAAGCAAAAGAGCCAAGTGTGCATCGAATTGGATGCGGAAACAGTTTCGGAATAATTGCAGTACAAGACAAAAATCGAAACGATAAGCAAAATGCTAAGTGGCGAACCAACATAGCTTAATAAGTTACCGGTGTGCAAGACACCGGCATAAAATGTTGCACCACAAACCACAAGGACAAGTTTTATATTACATCATACACCCCGGCATACCGGGGTTGAATTTAACGAGTTCTGTTATAAAGCGAGCAGGAGCAGATAAATTGTTCAGGCGACGGAGGCATCAGGTGGAGCAGCACCGGTCTCGGTGTCTTCAGGGGGAGCAGCGCTGGCCTCGGGAGCTTCCGGCGGCACATCCTCGGCAGCCTCATCTTCATCTCCCTCTTCTTCTTCCTCATCGCTGAGGTAGTCCTTGACATCAGGAGGGGGAGGGATGAAGGTGCGGACCTCGGCATACTCAGCAAGCCGGTAGGCCCGGTCCTGCCGCTTTGCGGTAAGCGCCGGATCCGTGTCGGTAGGAGCGTCTTGGCGTACGCCTTGGAGAGCATCCAGATCCAAGTCCGGATACCAGGAGCATGCGGAGCGCAGCGCCGTGTCAGCTCCGGCACGAGCCGCGGAGCACTGCCACTCGCGAATCCGGCGCCCGGCATCCTTGAGCCGGTGGGCGGTAAGCGTGATGTTTGCCGGCATCTCTTCTTCAGGCCACAGCACCTTGAAGAGTTGGATGGCGGCGTCCGGTAGGTCGCCAAGGAGCCGGTCCACGGAGCGCATATGTTGGACTCGCGCGGAGAGGGCGACCAGATAGTCGTACCCGTCCCAGTGCGCGTCCATATTGGGAAATTGCCGCGCTACCCAATCCTCCATCACCTTCTTCACGGCATGTGCCTGGGAGTCCAGGAAATGCTCTACAGGAGGAAGGGAAAAGCATAAACACAAGATACCGGAAAAAAGTATGCCGGAAGAAAAAGGAACACGGATACATTTTCAAAAGAAGAAAGCTTATAAGCGAAAGAAGGGACAAGGCAGGGACTTACGGAAAGCCAGCGTGTCAATCTGCATAACCAGCCGATCATATTCCTTGTGATCAGTGGTCATGACCTCAATGAGGCGCTCCGCTGCCTTCCGCGCCTTGCTTTCCTCCTCCAGCTCTGCCTTCAGTACCGTGTTGGAGTTCGTGGAGTCCTCCACGACCTCCGCCAGCCTGGCCTCGGCTGCAACCCGGGCATCCTTCAGAGCTTGCTCATGCTGGAGCGCGGCTTGCATAGCCTGTTCCTTCAGCTCCCTCGAGGCGGTCTTCTGGGCGTCCAGTGCCTCGTGGTGCTCCTTGATGAGCTGCTCTTTCTCGCCTGGATACCGGAAAGAAAGGTGTTGGCAGGTGGCAATTGATGAAATGAAAAAAGAACGGGTTAACTGGAAAAGAAAGGGTGGTACCTTGAAGCGTGGCAACCTGGGCCTTGAGGGCCTCGATGGTAGCTTCCGGAACAGCTGTTGAACAAAGGATGCGTAAATATCAAAGAAGAAAACATTCCGGTGAAAAGATGCCGGAGGAAAAGAAAGGAAACAAACCTTGGCAGTGGCTGTGGGCCTCGGCAAGGTCCCGATGCTCCCACAGAAGCTCCTCGAAGAGCTGCTTCCGGGCATCCGCGGTGCTCTGTTCAAAGGAAGATGATTATGAGAAAGAAAGAAACAAAGATCTTAACCCGAAACTCGGGGACTGGCTATGCCGGGTTCGCGCGTTTCTAGTTAAGTTTCGCGCTAAGAGCTACGCTCTCAACACGAAACTCGGGGACTGGGAGGATAGACAAGATCCGGAAAGGAAAGAAACCGGCATCAACAAAAATTACAAGAGGGTTGGCGAAACTTACCACCACGTTGCTGGTGGCATCGTACCACGCACTGTCAAACTCCTTCACGGCGCGTTTAAGCCGCATGAAGTGTTCTTCAGTGGACCGAGGCCCAGCAGGGTCTGGCGCTGGAAGGCGGTCCTTCCCCAGGCCGCGGGTAGATGCAGGGATATCCGCATCATTCCACTTTTGGGCGTAGGGGAGAAGGTGCCCCAGGTCCTTACCCTCGCGATTCAGCTCAACGATCCGGCCCAGGAGGCCGGAAGGTTTTTCTTGGACAACAGCAGCAGCAGGGCCGACGTGCAGCACTATGGACCGCGAGCCGGCTGAGGCGTCGCCCTCCACGGCCTTGCCCCGAGAAGCCCCGGGCTTGAGGAACTTGGTGATCTTGGGGGTTTCTGGCGGCGGCATTCGCTTGGCCGCGGAAGGCCCTTAGCTTGGTGACGGTGTCGGTGTGGTCCCGGTAGGCTCGAGGGTAAGAGCTTCCGGTTGAGGTGCAGAAGAGACCGGCGCGGAAGTATCCGGTGCGGTTTCGGTGGGGGAAGAGCTTGGCTGCTTCTTCTGTTTCTTCTTCGAGGAACCAGAGGTTCCGCCTGCCCGGCATCTGTCTTGTCGGCGCCGGTGTCGCTGGCGCCGGTGTCTTGGGTTTCAGGAGGGGAGGTGAAATCCTCCTCCGCGCGGTGATCAGGAGGTGTAGGGGCCGCGCACCCCGAACTTGTAGTGCCTCCCGGAGGGGAGGCAGAGGTGTTGCCGGCACCAGATGGTGCCGGACTTGAGTGAGGAGGAGGAGTTGAGGTCCTTGCGGAGCCAGCAGAGCCCTCCGGCTTGGAGCCAAGCTCAAGCGCAGGGCTGAAAGAGAGAAAAAAAACGAATTGGAAAAAAGCAACCGGAAAGGAACTTGGTGAAAACGAAGAGAACACAAAAAAGAAATGAAGAACTTACCCGGAAGAAACCGGCATCCGCTTTTGCTTGTAACGCTTCGTGCTTACCTGCTTCCCTCCAAGGACTTCTGTCCGAGGGCGTTTGGCAGGAGGAGCATGGCTAGGGCCGGCGCCAGCAGCTGGAGCATTATTCTTCTGGCCTTCGGCCATAAGTTTGTCCAAGAACTCATCCCCGACCTCGGCCTGCAGGGGAGCCACGTGCTCATGGACCTGTGGGTTGATGTTGGCTGAGGGAATGTCTACAGAACAACAATAACAAAAGAATATGAGAGATCAAACAGAAAAGCTACCTCAAGCAAAGTCAGGTCGTCAGACGAACCAGCTGGTTCCGGCGGAGACTTGCCGAGGCGTGAGGCTGGAGTGCGGCCCATCCTCAGATCCAGCCAGTGAATGAAAGGGTCCGGGTCGTACTTGTCCAAAGGCCGCTTCCGGCAAGGGCCTCGCTGATCTGAGTCAATACGGGGGAAGCGGTCCCTGGCCTGAAAACAAAGGAAAAAAGGGGATTAGTCGCAAGTATGAAAGTTACCGGTAAAACGACCCGAGCCGCATAAATTCTTACTTCTTGGGACGGAGGATTTCTGGAGCTGAGAGGGCAAAGGCCCCACTCCCAGTCATCCGGCATGTCCGTTTGGCATATTTGGTTAGCCTTCAGGACCACATCCGCCTTGCTCAAGGGCAGGCCGGTGATCTTGGTGGGATCACCGGGGCCGTACATCTCGCTAATCTTGTGAGCGCGGCGCTTAAGGGGAAGCACCCGGCGGCAGATGAAGGTGCGGATGATATCATCGGAGCAAATGTTGGTGTTCTTCATCAGCTTCAACATGAAGCGTACCACCCGGTTCGTCTCTATGTGATCCGTACCAGGGTTGTAGTTCCAGTTGATCTTGGCGGGCGGCGCCGGGTTGAACGCCGGCAAGTTGATGAGGTCGGTGACGCTCTTGTTCTTCACGTAGAAGAACGTTGTCTGCCACAACCGGCAAGACTCGAGGCCATTGAACTTAAAAAAGGGGCTCCCTTGGCGAGAGCCGATGATACAAGACCCGCATTGTACGGGGGGTTTGGGCTTGGGAATGTCCTTGCCCTGGACCGAATTGATCCGGAGAGAAAAGAAGCGGGCAAACGTCTCGCGAGCGGGACGGATGCCGATGTAGCCCTCCATGAAGGCCACAAAACAAGAAAGATAAAAAACGACATTGCCGGGAAGGTGGTGAGGTTGGAGTCGATAGAAATGAAGGAATTGGCGGAAGAAATCGGAGGCAGGAAGGCCGAAGCCACGCTCAAAATGAGCAAGGAAAACAACGACCTCACCGGGTTCGAGCACCGGTTCGATCTCGTCACCTGGAAGCCGGCAGATGACTCCTTCCGGAATCCTCCTGGACCGGTACAGCCAGTCGATCTCATATTGAGTCACGTCGGAACCCCTCCAGGCTCCGCGTGTTTTACCGGAAAGATCCTTTCCGGGGGCCCGGCTGGATGTGCCGGCCTCCTGATCTTTGCTAGATTCCAAATCCATCCGGGCGAGATCTTCAGTTAGCCCGTCGGAAGTACTACTACCTTGGTTACTAGAGGTAGCGGCGGGGAGAGACTCTTTGCTAGACATATAGATCTGGGCGACGCCGGAATCTACCGAAAAACAGTTTTCCCCAGAAAGACCCTCGCGCGAAGATCTACGAGTAAGAGAAAAAGCAAAATAAAGAGGGGATAAATACTCTACCGCCCCAAGATCTAGAAAGCAAGAAGAAAAGAGGTAAAGGCGCGTCCGGCCTAACCTGAGGCGGTGAAGTTGCAGAAGAAGGGGTTTGCCGAAGGGATGGTGAGCCTGCGGCCGGCGAAGAGGTCCGTCGACGGCGAGGTGAGGAAGAACTCGAGGAAGCGCCAATGCCGCAACTGCGACAGGAGTGCTGCAGAGGTTCTTCACGCGGTGAAGTTCAGCAGCGTCCGGTGGAACGGCAGCGGAAGTTCGCCGGGCGGCGGAGCTTGAACGGCGAACGGAGAGGCGGAGGCGCAGAGGGCAAAAGCACTAAGCGCGAAGAAGTGGAGAATGCGAGGAGAGGAAGGAGAAGGAGCGGTTTCGCTTTATAAAGGAAGAGGGAGATGTGGGCCAGAAAACCGCTGGGCCTCGGTCGTTCGGATCGTGGGCCGCGACGGTTCGCCCCACGGGCCACCACGTGGCGCGCAAACACACGTGCAGAAAACAGCTTGTCACAAGAAGGCCACACGGATCCGAAACGGCCACGAGGATCCGGTGTGGCGCCATAAATGCTGGCGCAGAAGCCGAAGGGAAGTGACCCCTGACACTGGCGCGTCAGTCACAGTGCGCATGTCTTTGTCAGGCGCGGGGCCCATGATATTCTCGACTTCGTCGAGGAGGTGTTTAATGGCTAAGATGCCGGAGGATAAGATACCGGAGAATGTCTTGCAGAGAAAGATAATGAAAATCCGGGCAAAGATGCCGGATCCAAGCCCAACGCCGGATGGATTAAACCGGTATCCAAAGACGTGAGAACCTGGCATGGTCTGTTGGATAGAATCCGCCAGACTATACCAGCTTCGGGGACTAATGTTGGGGGGATGACCCCCGGTATGCCAGAGGCATGCCAAACCGGATGGTTTGAGCCATCAGGATACCGGTTTAATGTTTATACCGGAGCACGAGATAGGCGTTTGGCTGAGCGGGGCTAAGCCGGTATCCTCAGAAGAGGTATACCGGGCCACCGGAAAGAAGAGCATGTCGGCAGGACTGGTCAAAGATCCTCTCCAGAGCTAGAAGACAAAGATGAGCTAAGCAAAGTAGCTTTAAACAAAGGGCTGACGATAAAGATAAGGATGACGAAGAAAGAAGCTGGAGGACGTCAGCCTCCCTGATTAAAGAGGACCCCGGTGTCATCTATGATTAAAGTAGCTTTGTAAAGTAGCTTTGTAAAGTAGTTTGTCTAGTCAAAGATACCATTAGGGTTTCTTGCAATGTAAGCCATCCTCTCCCCTATATAAGGAGAGGGGGCAGCCCTCCTCACGGGCACGCATGGAGGTAGCAAGGCACGAAGCAAAAACCTGTAACCTGTGAGAATCAATGAAGAGAGTGATCTAGAGCGAGTTCTTCCTTGTGTCTTTCTTCTTCAACCTCTAGCCTTGGCTAAGTTCTTGAGGAAACCATCCGGAAGTTCATCCCATCTGATCGCAAACCCTCCCCCGAATCTTCTAGCGTCCATTCGGCCCCAATCTAAGCCATCCTATGGCATCTGTCTGTTCACCACGACGACACCGACAGCCAAAATACGAGAAAAGTTACTGAGACGCCGCCGCCGTCAATCCCATCTCGGGGGATTCTGAAGATCTCCTCCGGCACCCTGCCGGAGAGGGGAATCATCACCGGAGGGCTCTACATCACCATGCCCGCCTCCGGACTGATGCGTGAGTAGTTCATCCTTGGACTATGGGTCCATAGCAGTAGCTAGATGGTTGTCTTCTCCTATTATGCCATCATGTTTAGATCTTGTGAGCTGCCTATAATGATCAAGATCATCTATTTGTAATGCTACATGTTGTGCTTGTTGGGATCCTATGAATATGGAATACTATGTCAACTTGATTATCGATCTATCATATATGTGTTTTTATGATCTTGCATGCTCTCCGTTGCTAGTAGAGGCTCTGGCCAAGTTGATACTTGTAACTCCAAGAGGGGGTATTTATGCTAGATAGTGGGTTCATGCCTCCATTGAATCTGGGACAAAGGATGTAAAAGTTCTAAGGTTGTGGATGTGTTGTTGCCACTAGGGATAAAACATCAATGCTTTGTCTAAGGATATTTGTATTGTTTACATTACGCATAGTACTTAATGCAATTGTCTGTTGTTTGCAACTTAATACTGGAAGGGGTGCGGATGCTAACCCGAAGGTGGACTTTTTAGGCATAGATGCATGCTGGATAGCGGTCTGTGTTCTTTGTCGTAATGCCCTAAGTAAATCTCATATTAGCCATCATGATATGTATGTGCATTGCTATGCCCTCTCTATTTGTCAATTGCCCAATTGTAATTTGTTCACCCAACATGCTATTTATCTTATTGGAGAGACACCACTAGTGAACTGTGGACCCCGGTCCATTCTTTTACATCTGAAATACAATCTACTGCAATCATTGTTCTCTGCTGTTCTTTGCAAGCAAACATCATTCTCCACACCATACGTTTAATCCTTTGTTTACAGCAAGCCGGTGAAATTGACAACCTCACTGTTAAGTTGGGGCAAAGTATTTTGATTGTGTTGTGCAGGTTCCACGTTGGCGCCGGAATCCCTGGTGTTGCGCCGCACTACACTCCGTCACCAACAACCTTCACGTGGCCTTCATCTCCTACTGGTTCGATAACCTTGGTTTCTTTTTGAGGGAAAACTTGCTGCTGTGCGCATCACACCTTCCTCTTGGGGTTCCCAACGGACGCGTGCATCACGCGCCATCAATTACCGATTTCCTTACCATTGTCTCAACTATTATCCTAATGAATCGGCTTGTGAGCAAGCAACTATTCTTGAGGAAAATGCTAGGTTGACAAAGGAACTAGCCAAGTTCACCACTGCCAAGAATAAGATGGGATTGGATGACCTTTTGAGTAAGCAAAGGTAAAACAATCAAAAGTATGGACTTGGGTATGCTCCCAAGCCCTACAAGAAGAACAACTACAAGAAGGAGAAACCCGCTCAATAGAAGAACAAGAAGGTCACTAATGATGGCAAAGCCTCAAAGGGCAAAGCCACTGGTGGTGACCGCACTATGCTTTATTTGTTGATTATTATGGTGATGTTTATGCTGAATATGTTGGCCCTCGTGATGGCTATGCTTTTAGAGGGTACTCAATTTGGGTACCAAAAGATCTTGTTGCCATTACAAAGGAACCCATTAATCGATGGGTTCCTAAAACCTCTACTTGATTTTGTAGGGGTATTCCTCCGGTGGTCCAAAATGCGTGTTTGATAGTGGATGCACCAATCATATGACAGGAGGAAGAGGTGTGCTTGACCAATTCATAGAGGATGTTAACAAGAAGTCAAGCATCACCTTTGGTGACAACTCAAAGGTAAAGGTACTTGGGTATAGCAAGGTGGCAATCTCTAAGGACTTGTGCCTTGAGACGGTCTTTCTTGTTGAATCCCTTGGTTACAATTTACTTTCTATTTATCATCTTGCAGATGCTGGCTATAATTAATATTTTACTAATTATTGTGTGAAAGTATTTAGGAGTGATAATCTCAAATTGGTCCTTGTTGGCTATGTGGAGAACATCCTTTACGTGGTTGACCTCTCGAAACAGAGCCCCTCTCTCCCCACATGTCTAATGGACAAACATGACGAAGGTTGGCTGTGGCATCACCGCCTTGGTCATGTCAATATGAGAAATCTTAAGGGATTTATATTTTCGTGCCCTCGGGTCCTTAGTTGTGCTCAGTTTTCCCAGCACCTTAGTTTTTCCTCAGTTTTCCCCAAGTCCTTGTTTGAAACGCGCAGAAGCAGCTCAGACGGCAGGATTCCCGTTTAGTTGACCGTTCTGTGCAGACGTGTGGGGCCGCGTCGTGTGGGCCCGCATCGCGTGGGGCTGGTAGAAAGGGACCGCGTGGGACAGGACGAGATAGCGTTTGGTTGCACGTGAGCAGGAGCTAGGTTTTGTCTCTCTCGGCCCAAATTGGCATTTTCCCTTTTAAGAGTACATTTTTTGCCTCCTTCTCTCTGCTTTTTTCACCTAATTAGTATCAAATCTAGAGAAGCTTGCATTTCTATCTTTCTTCAATTATTATTTGTGCCTTTTGGCCTTCGTTGTTTGCCCAATATGGCAGCAAATCTAGTAGGGAGCCCAATCTAGTACTCCATCTGGTCCATATGTATGTAGTTAAATCTAGAAGCAAATCTACAGGGAATGTACGATAAATTCACAAGGTCATATAGTAGAATAGGGATAGATAATAGGGATCCCTCCCTAGATAAAAATCTGCATTTAGCAGCCAAACATAGTAGGGTTCAAGGTTCTTCACAGCACCATCATACTAACAACATAACAACGAGGGATCCCTAGCTAACAACAAAGGGATCCCAACAACAAAATGGAGGAGGCAGCAGCAACACACGTCCAGGACTCCGCCTACCCCATCTGCCTCTGCCTCCACTTGTTGCTCCCCTTGGGAGCCTTGGGCTTGAGCGGAGGCATGCGCCCGGCGGAGATCTCCACCCGCTGGATGCTGCGGAGGTGCATGCCGAGCGCCATGTGCTTGGCGCGGAAGGAGTGGGGGTTCACCGACGCGCCGACCTTGGGGTTGGTGTTGCCGATGTTCTCGGCATGCGTGAGGACGCAGTTGAAGTCAGGGCTGCTGAGCCTCCTAGTGCAGAAGGGGCACCTGTAGATACCCTTGGCGAAGTAGGAGACGTACTGGCCGACCTGCAGCCTCCTCAGCACCTGGCGAGTCTTGATGTCATGGTGCTCGTCGTCGCTGCCAGACAGCTGATCCATATCAAACGGGAACTATTAGTGAATGAGTTGCAACGATGACTAACATGCATGATAACAAAGTTAGGAAAAACAGAGGCAGCCTCAGTTAGAGTGGACACGATTATATGTCTACAGGGACGGTGTAAGCGAACCAAAGCTCATGCACAACAGATTTGTACATAGAAATGGTTCGCTGAACCCTCCCTGTAAAATTCTGTGCCCACCGATTCATCATAGGCAAAGAAACAGATTCCAGAACTGAACTTGAACACATTCCAGATTATTTGCAAAATTAAATGGTTGATATCTTTTGATTCGTGCATAAAATAACTGATTGAGATCCTATGATTACTTGCATAAATTAACTGATTGAGATCCCATTATTACTTGCATAAATTAACCGAACGGCCGAACCCCAAATCTTAAACGAAATCAAGGAGGGATCAAAGCAAAATGGAATAAAATCGGCGCAAATATTAGCCCAATACTCATCCATCCGCAGATCCATCTACACCAGCAAAAATAGGGTTCAAAAAGGAATGGGGAACAAAAAAGGAAGCAAACCGTAGTTACCTCGTTCCATGGGTCCTCCATGGAGGTGTCGTAGGGGTTCGGGGGCGGGACGTACGGCACCTCCTCATAGGGGTCCCATCCCAGCGGGATCTGAGCGCCACCGGCGGCAGCAGCCTCCGATGCACCGGCGGGGGAGGCGGCGACATCCGTTGAGGGGACGGCGGCGACGTCCGTTGAGGGGATGGCGTCGAAGAGGGAGGCATCGCGCTTGGAGCCGACGGCGCCGTGGACGATGGGATTGGCATTCTCCTTGTCCATCTCGCCGGCAGAGGAGAGGGAGAGGGAGAGGGTTTTTTGCTTTGGAGAAGATGATGGGACGTGAGAGAGGCGGCGTTGCGTAGGCGAGTGAGAGTGACATAGATAGTGGGAGGAGGCGTCTATAAAGGCAAGGGATGGTTAATGCGACCCGCGTCCTACGCGTCCACCGCTGCACGTCTGCACGTCTTGGACTTCTGCAATGCGACACGCGTCCACGATTGCACTGTCTTCGACTTCTGCACCGCGACCGGCGTCTACGCGTCAACAATTGCACGTCTTCCATTTCTGCACCGCAACACGCGTCCTCGAGTCTAACCCTGGAAATTTAGATATACTCAGGTATAACCTTGAGTATTATACTAGCATTTTTTATGTGCTCAGTTTTCCCCTTGAGTGCTAATACTGGCTAGTGCAATATGCTCAGTTTTACCCTCAAGTAGCTGGTCAACAGACAGTCAACAAATGGGATTAACTAGTTAAATGAGTCATTTAATGTGCAAAAAATTCCGAAAAATAGTGGCACATACTCATGGAGTCTTTACCACAAATTGCCAGTTCTCAAAACATAGATAAGTCATTGATAAATCAAGTTTTACCACAAATTGCCACTTCTCAAAGGCCTTCTCAAATCACCTAGTAGCTATGAAGGTGCATGGTTTTCCACAATAAGCCCTTCCCAAAACAGCTTTCCCCAAAACATACTTTGTCTAAATGAGGCCACAATTCTCACACTCATGTATATTTGTATTGCAAATAGTTTGAGAGAGGCCAAGATGGGTTTTATTGTACAAAAAACACATTTTCCATTTTTTAAATCTCATATTTGAATCCCTTAGTCTGTTTATTACATAGGTGCCCTTGGTTTCTTGATACTACTCAGTTTTGCCCTCTCCCTCCACAAATTCTCTCACACGTGCAACATTGCCCTGATTGGTCTAGCCCATGTCACGCGGATCGTGCCCGCCGACCGTTGATCGTATGATCTAACGGGCAGGATAACCCCTCTCTCTCTCTCTGTCGGCGGTTACCTTCCACTCTCTAAGTATGCTAAAGGCTGATTTTCTATATTCATTTTCACGCGCTAAAAATTATAAACTCTTTTAAGCATTACTTTTCACGCAAAAAATGATAAACCATCACCGATTTGTTGTAGCCATTAATTTTCACGCAAAAAATGATAAACCATCACCGATTTGTTGTAGCCATTAATTTTCACGAAAAAATGATAAACCATCACCGATTTGTTGTAGCCATTAATTTTCACGCAAAAAATGATAAACCATCACCGATTTGTTGTAGCCATTAATTTTCACGAAAAAAATGATAAACCATCACCGATTTGTTGTATCCATTACTTTTCACGCAAAAAATGATAAACCATCACCGATTTCTTGTAGCCATTACTATTCACGGTAAAAATGATAAACGAACCAATCTATCTATCTATGTATTTGAAGTTTGGAAGGGTTCACCATCTAGTTATGTTAACTTTCGAGGTTTTGACCTAAAAACAAATGGGTATTATAAAGGGAAATAAAAGTTCAAAAAAATGTAAAAACGAAACAATCTACCTATCTTTGTATAGAAGATCGTCTGTATGATTTTTGAGGTCATTTAGAGAAGGTGGAAAAAAATCCCTTTTGAGAAGGTCGAAAAAACCTAACTTGTTACAAAAGCTGGTTTCAGTGAGACCTAACCAAATTTGGCATACATTATGCCATATCTATAACAACAAGGAATATCTAAAAGGGAAAGTTTCACAAAATTTGAAATTTATGGCGAAAATGATGCCATACATGATGCTGTTTTTCGAGGTTTTGACCTGAAAATCAATTGGTTATTATAAAGGGAAATAAAAAAGTTCAAAAAATATAAAAACGAAACAATCTATCTATCTATGTATAGAAGATCAGCTGTATGAAATTTGAGGTCATTTAGAGAAGGTAGAATAAATCACCTTGTTAGAAAAGCTGGTTTCAGTGAGACGAAACGGCATGCATTTAAGCAAAGTGATTTTTTCGAACATCTCCAAATGACCCCAAATTTGCCATACATGATGCCATACGTGTAACAACAAGGAACCCTATCTAAAAAGTGTCAAAAAAGTTTGCCCAACCGTATAGCTCTATCAAAAAGAACCTCACCATGGCGCTAGTATAATTTTGGGCTTAGTTACAAACTTTCGTTACCTAACCTTCAACACGAAACTTGTTTCAAATCACTTTTGGCGTAGAAGAAACAAATCCCTCCTTGATTCGAGAACCACAGCCTCCAAACTTTGCCGATGCTGATATCGGCATGGTCAGAACGGCTATGCACGCCGCCACTACTAGGTCACCGTCGGGATGCACCCTCAATCCCGTCCCCTCATTCGATCACTGACACACCAGAGATACCGCCGAGGCCAATGCCGAATGTACATGCTGATGCCAATGCCGAACATGCATCCACGCCGATGTGGGCACGACCACGCCGCCCCGCTATGCTGGACGCCACAGACCACCGCGAGGTCTTTCCCTTCGCCACCACACTCTTCTAGCACCCATCTATACACGCCAGAAAGGAGAGACACTAGTTTTCTCTACATTGCTCGCGTTCGTGTCGGACACGGTCAGTCAAAGTTTTGAGGTAGTCGTCGATGTCGTCGACAATTTCTTCTCTTCTTTGCATGGTTAAACGCGTCTAGTTCATATCTATCTAATGCGTATGGTCTCGCCTCATGCAGTTCTTTGTGGACGTCGATCTCATCTCGGCACCCCGCAGGCCACCTCCTCCGTGCCATCGCTGTAGAGCTCCGTTTAAAAATCTATTCCTACCCGTGTATTGCCCCTTGTATCATCGCCATGGCCCACTTGTCATTCGATATACCGAAGCCCCACTCGTGCGTGTTTTGGTCAGGGATATAGTGATGCTTACGGTCAAACAAAGATGGATGGTCTGACGTGTCTTTGCGGGCTCTACGTTGCCCCACTAGTCAGAAGATAACGGTCAACCGTCGGGCAACTGGCCGTTACAGCATCTGTGATGGTTTCAGACAAGGTCTTGGGGAAAACTGAGGAAAAACTAAGGAGCTGGGGAAAACTGAGCACAACTAAGGAACTGAGGGCACGAAAATAGAAATCCCAAATCTTAAACAACTCCTAAAGGGTGAGCACATTGTTCGACTAACCGGCATTTACTTTGAGAAAGATCGTGTATGCAGTGCATGTGTAGCTGGAAAGCAACTCAAGAAGAGACATACTATCAAGAGTATCGTCACCACTTCTAGGCCTTTGGAGCCCCTTCACTTGGATCTCTTTGGGCCATCACAGTATGATACTCTTGGTGGGAGCAAGTATGGACTGGTCATTGTTGATGATTACTCTAGATACTCTTGGGTATTTCTCCTTAAGTCTAAGGATGAGACCTATAGAGAGTTCATCATCTTCGCCAAGAAGGCTCAACGTATGTATGAATCTGAGATCAAGGCGATAAGGACCGACAATGGCACCGAGTTCAAGAACTACACTATGCAAGATTTTGTTGATGATAAGGGCATCAAGCATGAGTTTTCAGCTCCATACACCCCTCAGCAAAATGGTGTTGTTGAAAGGAAGAACCGGACTATTATTGAGATGGCAAGAAACATGTTGAGTGAATTCAAGTCACCCCAAAACTTTTGGGGAGAAGCCATCTCTACAGTTGTTCACTACTCCAATCGGGTCTTTATCCTATGCATAATAAAACTCCATACAAGCTTCTCACAGGTAACAAGCCCAATGTCATGTACATTCGTGTCTTTGGATGCAAATGTCTTGTTAAGGACAATAGAGGAAAGCTCGGTAAATTTGAAGCTAGAACTATATAGGGTACATTTGTTGGATATGTGGAGAACTCCCACGCCTATAGATACTACAACAAGTCCACTAGGGCTATTGAAGTATCTTGTGACGTGGTGTTCTTGGAGGATAATGGCTCCCAAGTGGAGCAAGCTGTTCCATGTGCTACAGGTGATGATGATCCTTCTAACGCCATCAAGCTTATGGGAATTGAACACATCCATCCCACGGAAGTTCATACTGATGATCAAGATGATGGAATAGAAGTCTCAAACTCAGCCCAAGTGGAGCCTAGCTCAACTCAAGCTGAACCATCAAGTGCAGCTCAAGATTTATCCTCTACTCAAGATGAGCCACATTCCGAAGAACAAGAAGAAAGCCCTCAACCCACTGAGCAAGACCATGATGTTGATCAAGAAACATCCTCAACCCATGGTCGAGCTCAAGTTGTCCCTCATGATCAAGAACTAGCAAAAGATGAATTTATTGATCATGAAGGAACCATTCGGAAGATCAAGGCTACTTCAAGGGCAAGTGACATGAAAGTGGATCAAGTCCTTGGTAGCATATCAAGAGGAGTGGTAACTCATAGACATCATGCATTACTTATCACTTATTGTCAACATCATGCTTTTGTGTCTAGCTTTGAGCCACTCAAGGTACATGAAGCCTTGGTTGATCCAGATTGACTAATTGCCATGCAAGAAGAATTGAAATGTTTCACCCGCAATGAAGTATGGTCTCTAGTTGAGAAACCCAAAGATCGTCGCATCAATGTAATTGGGACCAAGTGGGTGTTCAAGAACAAGCAAGATGAGAATGGCATTGTCATAAGAAATAAAGCAAGGTTAGTGGAGCAAGGGTTTGCCCAAACAGAAGTAGACTTGTCGATGAAGTCGAAGCTGTCGATGTTGTCTGAGTCGCTGCTTATACTGGAGTTTGCAGATGACTCGAAGGACATGTTGCTGAAGAGTTCGACGAGTTTTCCGCTTGTCGCAGTCTTGACGAAGCGTGGCGGCGAGATCTCCTCGGCACCTGACTCGAACGATGACGACGAGTCCGAAAGATCGGAGTCAGCCGCCAACGATCCCGATGAAACCGGAATCTCGAGACGATGTGACCCCTCTTTTCCGATGCGGAAGTAGAACCTCTCGAACTTCATCTCCATAGGCTCCTCCAGATACGCATATGCATCCAAACGGGAGGGCGGGTGAGGAACAAAATCGACTAGACCAGTTTTGATCTGTTTACCTCTGTCCATCGCGTTGCTTTCCACCGAAGATGTCGACGATGTTGAGCGTGCCATCGAGATCAGCTCCTTGACGCCTCTAATCCCCACAGACGGCGCCAATTGACAAGGTATCGACTTGTCAATGCCTACGGATTGTAGACTAGGGTTTTTGTAGGAAGTAGAGGGCAAGTAGATCTCGAAGGTTCAGCCGGAAAAGTACTCGACTGCTAGAAAACTAGGGTTGTGTTGACAATGAAATCGATCATCTCTTTCTCCCTCGACTCCCCCTTATGTAGGAGGCGGAGCCGAGGGTTTCGTGATGTACAAGTTACAAAGTCCGGGAGACTCTTTGAGTTTGTCCCGTAATAGTTATAAGTCATTATTCCTATTACAACTCTATCTTTCCAAACTATCTCTTAATTGGGCTTCCGGGCTTCATAAACTTCGGGTCATGGGCCTTCAGTAAACCCCGTGTACCATCTTCGGCAGGCCCATTGGGGATTCCTATGTCAGGCGGTCAAACGAATTCTAAGATATCTTGTTCTCATTCCTACTCTCGGGCTGTGGTATCCAAAGGGGTCAACCTTTGAACTCATAGGCTATCCAGATTTCGATTGAGCTGGTGATAAGGTTGACCAGAAGTCTACCTCTGAGGCTTGCCAATTCATTGGTCGGTCATTGGTGAGTTGGTCATCCAAGAAACAAAACTCCACTGCCCTATCCACCGCCGAAGCCGAATACATATCTGCGGCATCTTGTTGCACTCAGTTGTTGTGGATGAAGCAAACCTTGAAAGACTATGGTGTGTCTCTTGGTACAGTGCCTTTTCTATGTGACAATGGAAGTGCAATAAAGATCGCCAATAACCCAGTTCAACATTGCCACATAATTAAAACACATTGACATTCGTCATCACTTCCTACATGATCATGTTGCCAATGGGGATATTGAGCTCACTCATGTGGGAACAACATACCAATTGGCGAATATTTTCACTAAGCCTTTGGATGAAGCCCCCCGGTTTGTAAACTTGAGAGGAGAACTTGGTATTCTTGATCCTAACAACTTAGATTGAACAACTTCTTGCACTATATTCTTGCATTTATCTTGCTATCTAGGTTAGTTGTGCATCACATATGGGGATAGTCATCTTATCATCTCTTGGTATGATGCATACCTATGTGTGCAACATAAATAGACACAATGTCATTTTATGGACCCAAACACGTCTCTTCGAGGTCTCATGACATTTGTGCTTTAACATAGGGGGAGTAATCCCCCACCCCTCATTTAGTCTCAATTGCAAAATGATTTCTTTCTATAAGGCTAACTGATCTTATTGCGAAACAATTCAAAAATAATTTATGACTCTTGATATATTTTGAATCATGCCCATATTGTTGCTATTTACATTTTGTTTGGATTTCACTCCAATGGGTATGCCTAGAAAATCTAGCGTTTCCCATCCCATGTATGTGCGCCTATTTCATATGTCTATCTATCTCTATTGTACATGTCATCCTCTGATCATACTGATACGTCTCCAACGTATCTATAATTTCTGATGTTCCATGCTAGTTTTATGACAATACCTACATGTTTTGCTCACACTTCATAATGATTTTATGCATTTTTTGGAACTAACCTATTAACAAGATGCCGAAGTGCCAGTTCCTGTTTTCTGCTGTTTTTGGTTCCAGAAAGGCTGTTCGGGCAATATTCTCGGAATTGGACGAAACAAAAGTCCGAAAGGGAGACGAGGAAGGGCAGCAGGGGACCCACACCATAAGGCGGCGTGGGTGGCCCCCTGGCCGCGCCAGCCTATGGGGAGGGGGCCCCCTGGCCCCTCCGACTCCGCCTCTTCGCCTATAAAGCCCGTCGTGACCTAAAAACTCGATACCAATTGACGAAACTGCAGAAAGACTCCAGGGACACCGCCGCCATCGCGAAACTCCGTTTCGGGGGACAGAAGTCTCTGTTCCGGCACGCCACCGGGATGGGGAATTGCCCCCGGAGTCATCTCCATCGACACCACCGCCATCTTCATCGCCGTTGCTGTCTCCCATGATGAGGAGGGAGTAGTTCTCCCCCGAGGCTGAGGGCTCTACCGGTAGCTATGTGGTTCATCTCTCTCTCCCATGGTGTGATCTTTATGTGATCATGAGCTTTGTATTACTATTAATCTATGTGCTACTCTAGTGATGTTATTAAAGTAGTCTATTCCTCCTCCATGATGTAATGTTGACAGTGTGTGCATCATGTAGTACTTGGCGTAGGTTATGATTGTAATCTCTTGTAGATTATGAAGTTAACTATTACTATGATAGTATTGATGCGATCTATTCCCCCTTTCATAGCTATTGTTGACAGTGTGTATGCTATGTTAGTACTCGGTCTAAATTGCAACGGTCTATTATGCACTCTAGAGGTTACTTAAATATGAACTCCGGATGTTGTGGAGCTTGTTTACTCCAGCTTGAGGTGTGCTTTTATAGCCCTACACAATGAATGGTGTTTGTTATCCAACAAGAGAGTGTAGAAAGTAGCATTTATTTATTCAGTTATGTGATCAATGTTGAGGGTGTCCACTAGTGAAAGTATGATCCCTAGGCCTTATTTCTAAGCATTGAAACACCGTTTCCAACAAGTTCTGTTACATGTTTGCTTGCTGCCATCTTTATTTCAGATTGCAATTACTACTTACAATCATCCATATTACCTGTATTTCACTATCTCTTCGCCGAACTAGTGCACCTATACATCTGACAAGTGTATTAGGTGTGTTGGGGACACAAGAGACTTCTTGTATCGTAATTGCAGGGTTGCTTGAGAGGGATATCTTTGACCTCTACCTCCCTGAGTTCGATAAACCTTGGGTGATTCACTTAAGGGAAACTTGCTGTTGTTCTACAAACCTCTGCTCTTGGAGGCCCAACACTGTCTACAGGAATAGAAGCGTGCGTAGATATCACATACACACACTATTACACAAATAAAAAGGCAAAAGGGGGAGGATGCCAGCAGTCTGGTGCCTGGCCCGGTCCGCCGGCCCTAGCACCGGCCGGCCCGGTTAGCAGCCCGGTCTGCCGGCCCGTGCGTCGTTCGACGACTGTTTAAGTGGGATTTGCGGGTTACCTCTTGGGGTCTTCTTCCTCACTTCCCCCTTCAACCACAACCACCATTGGCGCTGCCCCTTTCCTCTCCACCACTCCCTAGGGCATTTCCACTACTAGACTCATCCCAAACTCCACTCCATCATAGATCGGGTACCTTGGAAAATCTTCACCAAGAGATTTGGTCCCTCTCAAGCCACATTTGGAGTTCTTGGGCTTTTTCCCCTCAAGCCCCTCCTTGCAGTTCTTCTTTCTCCATTGGGCAACGAAGAGCAATGTCTTCGGGTAATCCCCCTCCTCACCTTCCTATGTCTTGATTCCCTCATACATTGCACATTTGTTGGGGGATTTGAGAAACTTGGGTTAGGGTTAGGGTTTGTCTAGTACCTCACGCCATTAGAATGCCATACACCTCTAAGCACAAGTTTCATTCTACATTGTTGTAATATATGTATAAGTATATGAGCTTTTGCATGACTTTGTGTTGAAAATATGGAAACTACATAATGATTCATCAATGCCCGGCCTAAAGTCCAGCGTGCTGGCGTCTCGCCCCCCTGACCGGCTGACAGACTGGCTAGTCCGGTCTACAGCTTGGTTCTGCCGGCAGATGCACCGACTCGCCCAGTTTTTCGCGCAATTTCGTCAAAACAGATGTATATATGTTATACTTTTGGCCTCCTTATTTCTGATGACATGTACACTTATCCCACTGCTATTCTCGCTCTATTTGCTCATTCACAGGTGAATCAAGTGATGACACTCGTGCTGCTGCCAAGAGGGGTAGGAATGAGAGCCCCCCGGGGTGCCAAACTAGCACTCGTATGACTAGCAAAGTAGCTCAGAGCAGTGGACCAACCAGTTATGCAGGAGGTAGGACGAAGTCAATAGGGAAGAAAAGAAAAGGCAAAGATACAGTTCGAGATAGTGACCTTGTGGAGAAAGTGCCAACATACAAAGTTGGTACCGTACACATTGCTGATTGGACAAGACCCATAGAGAAGAATCTCGTTTCGAGGAGAGAACCTACAACATCGGAGATAGGGAATTCTGGACCAACACTGAGATGAATAAATGGGATGATTTCTACAACTGCCCAGAGCTTATGAGGAATGGTGTCATTGCGCAGCCCAAGGCCATCAACAAGGAAGAGCTCACCATGTTCCAAGCCACTAAGTATAGCTTTGTGGTTGACACCTTGCAGAAGATGGGGCTGTTTGATCTTGTGTGCTTGAAGCCTAGCAGTACAAAAGGGTGTTGGGGTGTATTTCCCAATCCTTGTCCGTCAATTCCACTGCACAGTCTTCTTTCATCATGACGCTGCTCGCACTATGACTTGGATGACTGGGCAGGAGCAGTATACTTGCAATTACCTTGATACGTCTCCAGCGTATCTATAATTTCTGATGTTCCATGCTTGTTTTATGACAATACCTACATGTTTTGCTCACACTTTATAATGTTTTTATGCATTTTCTGGAACTAACCTATTAACAAGATGCCAAAGTGCCAGTTCCTCTTTTCTGCTATTTTTGGTTCCAGAAAGGCTGTTCGGGCAACATTCTCGGAATTCGACGAAACAAAGACCCAGTATCTTATTTTTCCCGGAAGATTCTAGAACACCGAAGGGGAGACGAAGATGGGCCAGGGAGCCCCACACGACAGGGCTGCGCGGGCTCCACCCTAGCCGCGTCGGCCTATGGGGAGGGAGCCCTGGCGCCCTTCCGACTCCGCCTCTTCGCCTATATAAGCCCTTTCGACCTAAAAACGCGAGACGAATTGACAAAACTCCAGAAAGACTCCAGGGGCGCCGCCGCCATCGCGAAACTCCAATTCGGGGGACAAAAGTCTCTGTTCTGGCACCCTGCCGGGACGCGGAAGTGCCCCTGGAAGCCATCTCCATCAACGCCACCGCCTCCATCATGCTCCGTGAGTAGTTCCCCCATGGACTACGGGTTCTAGCAGTAGCTAGTTGGTACTCTCTATCCCATGTACTTCAATACAATGATCTCATGAGCTGCCTTACATGATTGAGATCCATCTGATGTAATCGGTGTTGTGTTTGTTGGGATCCGATGGATGATACATTATGATTAGTCTATCTATAAAGTTTGTGAAGTTATTGTTGCTGCAATCTTGTTATGCTTAATTCTTGTCACTAGGGCCCGAGTGGCATGATCTTAGATTTAAGCTCTATAATTATTGCTTAGATTGTATCTACAAGTTGTTTGCACATATTGCTCTCCAGAACCCGAGGCCCCAAAGTGACAGAAATTGGGACAACCGGAGGGGAAGGCTGTGATATGAGGATCACATCTTTTCACCAAGTGTTAATGCTTTGCTCCGGTGCTCTATTAAAAGGAGTACCTTAATTTCCAGTAGATTCCCTTGAGGCCCGGCTGCCACCGGCTGGTAGGACAAAAGATGTCATGCAAGTTTCTCATTGCGAGCACGTATGACTATATATGGAAAACATGCCTACATGATTAATAATCTTGATGTTCTGTCTTAATGCTATTTCAATCCTATCAATTGCCCAGCTGTAATTTGTTCACCCAACACTTGTCACTTGTTATTGGAGAGTTACCACTAGTGTAGATCGCTGGGAACCCCGGTCCATCTCTCATCATCATATACTCGTTCCTATATGACATTGGAAGTAGTATCAACTATTTTCTGGTGCCATCGCCTCTGTGTTATTGCTACTGCTGCTGTGTTACTGTTACTATTGCTCTCATATTACTGCTGCTTTCACATCACCCCTGTTACTAGTGCTTTTCCAGGTGCAGCTGAATTGACAACTCAGTTGTTAAGGCTTATAAGTATTCTTTACCTCCCCTTGTGTCGAATCAATAAATTTGGGTTTTACTTCCCTCGAAGACTGTTGCGATCCCCTATACTTGTGGGTTATCAAGACTATTTTCTGGCGTCGTTGCCGGGGAGGCATAGCTCTACTCATAAGTTCACATGGGGAGTACACTCTACCTCTCTCTCTGTTTTTATTTTATTTTATTTTGTTTTGCTTAGTTTACTTTTGTCTAGTTTATTTTTGCTTAGTTTATTTCTGTCTAGTATTGTTTCTCTTAGTTTACTTTTGCTTAGTTTCTTTTTGTCTTGTTTTATTTTTCTTATATATCCAAAAATCCATAAAAATTTGAAAAACCGAAAAATTAAAAATGGTTGTTATGGGAGAACCCACAACCTATTTGGAGCTTATTGAAATATATAATAATTATAGAGAATCAAGAACTGGTAAAGTCATGAGTGCTGTGATAGAAAAATTGAATACAATTGCTAAAATCTTGCTTAAACGCCATGATATAAACTGTTGCTCTAAAGAGGATACTAGACATCTTAAATTCCAATGTTGCTTTAGTGAAGAAGCTTTAATTAAGAACTACAATTGGAATAACTATATTCATCTTGGGTTCGAAAAAGTAGAACAATTTGTCATATTTATGGGAGCCTCTGAGATAGAATCCTTCATGGCTAAAAATTATGAAACTTGTGTTGTTTGTAAGGACCTTGAAGATTATGTCTCTTCTATCCTTAATTTTTGCATAGAAAGTTACAGCGATAATCCTTATATTATTGATTATAAAGAGAGACTCATTAATGCACAAGAATGCACTCACAATTTGCAGGAACCTGTGGAAGAAGAAATTGAGGAACCTGAAAGCTCATTGGATGAAAAAGAGGAGGAAATTGATGAACCTGAAAGCTCATTGGATGAAAAAGAATAGGAGAGCGACGAACAAAAGGAGGAAGAATGGATTAGCTACCCATGCCAACCTTCTAATGAGAGTAACTCTTTATCTCTTACACTACTTGATTGTCCTCCATGCTTACTGAAAGAGGTTGAATGTTATGTTCCTGTGGATTCTCTTGAAATATTCCCTATGAGTAAAACTTGTGAGAATAATTATGCTACTATTATTTATGATAATCCATGCTACTTTGATAAATCTTATAATAATGCTTTGTTTGTGCCTAATGTCGAAATGCATGGTACTAAAGAGTTTTGCGTAGAAAATGTTTATGATAAAGCTCTAGATGATGGTCCTATGTTACTTGATAATATTAATTGTACTACTAATGAAAATGGGATTGGAGAAGTCTTGACTTTATCTATGAGTCCCATATCTCTTGAGATTGATCAATCATCTTGTTATATTATTGATAAAAGTGGGTTTGAAAGTTTTAATCCCATTATTTTTTAGCTTGATAAAAATTATGTGTTTATGGATCATGAGAAACATGCTTTATGTGATAGTTATATTGTTGAGTTTATTCATGAAGCTACTGAAAATTATTATGAAAGAGGAAAATATGGTTGTAGAAATTTTCATGGTACTAAAACACCTCTCTATATGCTGAAAATTTTGAAGTTACTCTTGTTTTATCTTTCTATGCTTGTCATTTTGTTCTTCATGAATTTATTTGTGTACAAGATTCCTATGCATAGGAAGTGGGTTAGACTTAAATGTGTTTTGAATTTGCTTTTTGATGCTCTCTTTTGCTTCAACTCTTATTTCTTGCGAGTGCATCATTAAAATTACTGAGCCCATCTTAATGGCTATAAAGAAAGCACTTCTTGGGAGATAACCCATGTCTTTATTTTGCTACTGTTTTGTTGTGTCTTGGAAGTTGTTAATACTGTAATAACCTCTCCTTATCTTTATTTTATTGCAATGTTGTGCCAAGTGAAGTCTCTAATAGAAGGTTGATACTAGATTTGGATTTCTGCGCAGAAACAGATTTCTATCTGTCACGAATTTGGGCAGGGTTCTCTGTAGGCAACTCAGAAAAATCTGCCAATTTACGTGCGTGTTCCACAGATATGTACGCAACTTTCATTAGTTTTGAGTTTTCTGATTTGAGCAATGGAAGTACCTCTTAAAGATTCATCTTTACTAGCTGTTCTGTTTTGGCAGATTCTGTCTCTGTTTTTTGCATTGTCTCTTGTGGACTTTAAGGAAGGCTTTCTAGACGTGTGATACGTCTCCGACGTATCGATAATTTCTTGTGTTCCATGCCACATTATTGATGATATCTACATGTTATATGCACATTTTATGTCATATTTATGCGTTTTCTGGAACTAACCTATTAACAAGATGCCGAAGTGCCAGTTGCTGTTTTCTGCTGTTTTTGGTTTCAGAAATCCTAGTAAAGAAATATTCTCGGAATCGGACGAAATCAACGCCCAGGTTCCTATTTTGCCCGGAAGCATCCAGAACACACGAGAACCGCCAGAGAGGGGGCACAGGGCCACCAGACCCTAGGCCGGCGCGGCCAAAGGGGGGGTCGCGCCCCCCTATAGTGTGGGCCCCCCAGAAGTCCACCGACCTTGCCCTTCCGCCTATTTAAAGCCTCCGTCGCGAAAACCCTGATACGTTCGACGAAACCAGAGAAAACCTTCCAGAGCCGCCGCCATCGCGAAGCCAAGATCTGGGGGACAGGAGTCTCTGTTCCGGCACGCCGCTGGGACGGGGAAGTGCCCCCGGAAGGCTTCTCCATCAACACCACCGCCATCTTCATCAACGCTGCTGTCTCCCATGAGGAGGGAGTAGTTCTCCATCGAGGCTCGGGGCTGTACTGGTAGCTATGTGGTTCATCTCTCTCCTATGTACTTCAATACAATAATCTCATGAGCTGCCTTACATGATTGAGATTCATATGATGATGCTTGTAATCTAGATGTCATTATGCTAGTCAAGTGAGTTTTACTTATGTGATCTCCGGAGACTCCTTGTCCCACGTGTGTAAAGGTGACAGTGTGTGCACCGTGTGGGTCTCTTAGGCTATATTTCACAGAATACTTATTCACTGTTATGAATGGCATAGTGAAGTGCTTATTTATATCTCTTTATGATTGCAATGTGTTTTGTATCACAATTTATCTATGTGCTACTCTAGTGATGTTATTAAAGTAGTTTTATTCCTCCTGCACGGTGTACAGGAAAAGGAGGGGGGCGTAGACATCAAGCTATTTTCTGGCGCCGTTGCCGGGGAGGAAAGGTAAAAGGTACTCACACTCCGAATCTCGGCTACTAAGCTATTTTCCGGCGCCGTAAGTACTCGAAGCTATTTCCTTTAGATCCTGCAATTGCAACTTTTTGTTTCTTGTTTACACTAGTTAGGCATAATGGAAAACAACAAAAATATGAGAGATCTTTATGAACTTTATCTTGAATTAGGACATGATGTGTTTGAAGAGAGAATTAAAAAACCCATGGAACTTTATATGCATGCTATGTTAGTACTTGGTTTAGTCGTATTGATCTTTCATGCACTCTAAGGTTATTTAAATATGAACATTGAATTGTGGAGCTTGTTAACTCCGGCATTGAGGGTTCGTGTAATCCTACGCAATGGTGTTCATCATCCAACAAGAGGGTGTAGAGTATGCATTTATCTATTCTGTTATGTGATCAATGTTGAGAGTGTCCACTAGTGAAAGTATGATCCCTAGGCCTTGTTCCTAAATACTGCTATCCTTTGCTTGTTTCTTGTTTCTTTGCGTTACTACTGCTGCGTTACTCTTGCTTGTTTCTTGTTTCTTTGCGTTACTACTGTTGCGTTACTACGCTTGTTCTTGTCCTGGGCAAAGCACTTTTCTGGTGCCGTTGCCACTGCTTATATATATTTATACCACCTGTATTTCACTATCTCTTCGCCGAACTAGTGCACCTATTAGGTGTGTTGGGGACACAAGAGACTTCTTGCTTTGTGGTTGCAGGGTTGCATGAGAGGGATATCTTTGACCTCTTCCTCCCTAAGTTCGATAAACCTTGGGTGATCCACTTAAGGGAAACTTGCTGCTGTCCTACAAACCTCTGCTCTTGGAGGCCCAACACTGTCTACAGGAAAAGGAGGGGGGCGTAGACATCAAGCTATTTTCTGGCGCCGTTGCCGGGGAGGAAAGGTAAAAGGTACTCACACTCCGAATCTCGGCTACTAAGCTATTTTCCGGCGCCGTAAGTACTCGAAGCTATTTCCTTTAGATCCTGCAATTGCAACTTTTTGTTTCTTGTTTACACTAGTTAGGCATAATGGAAAACAACAAAAATATGAGAGATCTTTATGAACTTTATCTTGAATTAGGACATGATGTGTTTGAAGAGAGAATTAAAAAACCCATGGAACTTTATATGCATGCTAATGGGAATGTTATTAATATGAATGCTTTGAACACTATTGTTGCTAATGCAATGGAAAATTCTAAGCTTGGGGAAGCTAGTTTTCATGATCTTTTTAGTCCCCCAAGCATTGAGGAGAAAATTTACTTTGATGATAGTTTGCCTCCTATTTATGATGATATTGGTCTTTTAGTACCGCCTGTTATGGAGGATAAAATTGATTATGATTACAATATGCCTCCTATATTTGATGATGAGAATAATAATGATAGCTACTTTATTGAATTTGCTCCCACTACATCTAATAAAATTGATTATGCTTATGTGGAGAGTAATGATACTTTTATGCATGTGAATAAGAATGCTTTATGTGATACTTATATTGTTGAGTTTGTTCATGATGCCTCTGAAAATTATTATGAGAGAGGAAAATATGGTTGTAGAAATTTGCATGTTACTAAAACACCTCTCTATGTGCTGAAATTTTTGAAGCTACACTTGTTTTATCTTCCTATGCTTGTTACTTTGCTCTTCATGAACTTGTTTATTTACAAGATTCCTATGCATAGGAAGCATGTTAGACTTAAATGTGTTTTGGATTTGCCTCTCGATGCTCTCTTTTGGTTCAAATATTATTTCTTGCGAGTGCATCATTAAAACTGCTGAGCCCATCTTAATGGCTATAAAGAAAAGAACTTCTTGGGAGATAACCCATGTGTTATTTTGCTACAGTACTTTGTTTTTATTTTGTGTCTTCGAAGTTGTTTACTACTGTAGCAACCTCTCCTTATCTTAGTTTAGTGTTTTATTGTGCCAACTAAAGTCGTTGATAGTAAAGTTCATACTAGATTTGGATTACTGCACAGAAACAGATTTCTTTGCTGTCACGAATCTGGGAAAAATTCTCTGTAGGTAACTCAGAAAATTATGCCAATTTGCGTGAGTGATCCTCAGATATGCACGCAACTTTCATTCAATTTGAGCATTTTCATTTGAGCAAGTCTGGTGCCTCAATAAAATTCGTCTTTACGGACTGTTCTGTTTTGACAGATTCTGCCTTTTATTTCGCATTGCTTCTTTTGCTATGTGGGATGGATTTCTTTGTTCCATTAAACTCCAGTAGCTTTGGGCAATGTCCAGAAGTGTTAAGAATGATTGTGTCACCTCTGAACATGTATATTTTGATTGTGCACTAACCCTCTAATGAGTTGTTCTAAGTTTGGTGTGGAGGAAGTTTTCAAGGGTCAAGAGAGGAGGATGATATACTATGATCAAGAAGAGTGAAAAGTCTAAGCTTGGGGATGCCCCGGTGGTTCATCCCTGCATATTTCAAGAAGACTCAAGCATCTAAGCTTGGGGATGCCCAAGGCATCCCCTTCTTCATCGACAAATTATCAGGTTCCTTCTCTTGAAACTATATTTTTATTCGGTCACATCTTATGTACTTTACTTGGAGCGTCTTTATGTTTCTTGTTTTTGTTCTTTTTTGAATAAATGCTTGTGTGGGTGAGAGACACGCTCCGCTGGTTCGTATGAACACATGTGTTCTTAGCTCATAATATTCATGGCGAAGTTTCCTCTTCGTTAAATTGTTATATGGTTGGAATTGGAAAATGATACATGTAGTAATTGGTAAAATGTCTTGGATAATGTGATACTTGGCAATTGTTGTGCTCATGTTTAAGCTCTTGCATCATATGCTTTGCACCCATTAATGAAGAAATACATAGAGCATGCTAAAATTTGGTTTGCATATTTGGTCTCTCTAGAGTCTAGATAATTTCTAGTATTGAGTTTGAACAACAAGGAAGATGGTGTAGAGTCTTATAATGCTTTCAATATGTCTTTTATGTAAGTTTTGCTGCACCGGTTCATCCTTGTGTTTGTTTCAAATAGCCTTGCTAGCCTAAACCTTGTATCGAGAGGGAATACTTCTCATGCATCCAAAATACTTGAGCCAACCACTATGCCATTTGTGTCCACCATACCTACCTACTACATGGTATTTCTCCGCCATTCCAAAGTAAATTGCTTGAGTGCTACCTTTAAATTCCATCATTCGCCTTTGCAATATATAGCTCATGGGACAAATAGCTTAAAAACTATTGTGGTATTGAATATGTACTTATGCACTTTATCTCTTATTAAGTTGCTTGTTGTGCGATAACCATGTTCACTGGGGACGCCATCAACTACTCTTTGTTGAATTTCATGTGAGTTGCTATGAATGTTCATCTTGTCTGAAGTAAGAGAGATCTACCACCTTATGGTTAAGCATGCATATTGTTAGAGAAGAACATTGGGCCGCTAACTAAAGCCATGATCCATGGTGGAAGTTTCAGTTTTGGACAATATCCTCAATCTCATATGAGAAAATTAATTGTTGCCACATGCTTATGCATAAAAGAGGAGTCCATTATCTGTTGTCTATGTTGTCCCGGTATGGATGTCTAAGTTGAGAATAATCAATAGCGAGAAATCCAATGCGAGCTTTCTCCTTAGACCTTTTTACAGGCGGCATAGAGGTACCCCTTTGTGACACTTGGTTAAAACATGTGTATTGCGATGATCCGGTAGTCCAAGCTAATTAGGACAAGGTGCGAGCACTATTAGTATACTATGCATGAGGCTTGCAACTTGTAAGATATAATTTACATGATACATATGCTTTATTACTACCGTTGACAAAATTGTTTCATGTTTTCAAAATCAAAGCTCTAGCACAAATATAGCAATCGATGCTTTTCCTCTATGGAGGACCATTCTTTTACTTTCATTGTTGAGTCAGTTCACCTATTTCTCTCCACCTCAAGAAGCAAACACTTGTGTGAACTGTGCATTGATTCCTACATACTTGCATATTGCACTTATTATATTACTCTATGTTGACAATTATCCATGAGATATACATGTTACAAGTTGAAAGCAACCGCTGAAACTTAATCTTCCTTTGTGTTGCTTCAATACCTTTACTTTGATTTATTGCTTTATGAGTTAACTCTTATGCAAGACTTATTGATGCTTGTCTTGAAGTACTATTCATGAAAAGTCTTTGCTATATGATTCACTTGTTTACTCATGTCATATACATTGTTTTGATCGCTGCATTCACTACATATGCTTTACAAATAGTATGATCAAGGTTATGATGGCATGTCACTCCAGAAATTATCTTTGTTATCGTTTTACCTGCTCGGGACGAGCAGAACTAAGCTTGGGGATGCTGATACGTCTCCGACGTATCGATAAATTCTTGTGTTCCATGCCACATTATTGATGATATCTACATGTTATATGCACATTTTATGTCATATTTATGCGTTTTCTGGAACTAACCTATTAACAAGATGCCAAAGTGCCAGTTGTTGTTTTCTGCTGTTTTTGGTTTCAGAAATCCTAGTAAAGAAATATTCTCGGAATCGGACGAAATCAACGCCCAGGTTCCTATTTT
Source organism: Lolium perenne (assembly GCF_019359855.2). NCBI lineage: Eukaryota > Viridiplantae > Streptophyta > Magnoliopsida > Poales > Poaceae > Lolium > Lolium perenne. The sequence continues at coordinate 52,064,047 of NC_067244.2, forward strand.
GCCCGGAAGCATCCAGAACACACGAGAACCGCCAGAGAGGGGGCACAGGGCCACCAGACCCTAGGCCGGCGCGGCCAAAGGGGGGGCTGCGCCCCCCTATAGTGTGGGCCCCCCAGAAGTCCACCGACCTTGCCCTTCCGCCTATTTAAAGCCTCCGTCGCGAAAACCCTGATACGTTCGACGAAACCAGAGAAAACCTTCCAGAGCCGCCGCCATCGCGAAGCCAAGATCTGGGGGACAGGAGTCTCTGTTCCGGCACGACGCCGGGACGGGGAAGTGCCCCCGGAAGGCTTCTCCATCAACACCACCGCCATCTTCATCAACGCTGCTGTCTCCCATGAGGAGGGAGTAGTTCTCCATCGAGGCTCGGGGCTGTACCGGTAGCTATGTGGTTCATCTCTCTCCTATGTACTTCAATACAATAATCTCATGAGCTGCCTTACATGATTGAGATTCATATGATGATGCTTGTAATCTAGATGTCATTATGCTAGTCAAGTGAGTTTTACTTATGTGATCTCCGGAGACTCTTGTCCCACGTGTGTAAAGGTGACAGTGTGTGCACCGTGTGGGTCTCTTAGGCTATATTTCACAAAATACTTATTCACTGTTATGAATGGCATAGTGAAGTGCTTATTTATATCTCTTTATGATTGCAATGTGTTTTGTATCACAATTTATCTATGTGCTACTCTAGTGATGTTATTAAAGTAGTTTTATTCCTCCTGCACGGTGTAATGGTGACAGTGTGTGCATCCGTGTTAGTACTTGGCGTAGGCTATGATTGTGATCTCTTGTAGATTATGAAGTTAACTATTGCTATGATGGTATTGATGTGATCTATTCCTCCTACATAGTGTGAAGGTGACAGTGTGCATGCTATGTTAGTACTTGGTTTAGTCGTATTGATCTTTCATGCACTCTAAGGTTATTTAAATATGAACATTGAATTGTGGAGCTTGTTAACTCCGGCATTGAGGGTTCGTGTAATCCTACGCAATGGTGTTCATCATCCAACAAGAGGGTGTAGAGTATGCATTTATCTATTCTGTTATGTGATCAATGTTGAGAGTGTCCACTAGTGAAAGTATGATCCCTAGGCCTTGTTCCTAAATAGTGCTATCGCTGCTTGTTTACTGTTTTACTGCGTTACTACTGCTGCGTTACTACTGCTGCGTTACTACTGCTTGTTTACTGTTTTACTGCGTTACTACTGCTGCATTACTACTACTTGTTTACTGTCCTGGGCAAAGCACTTTTCTGGTGCCGTTGCCACTGCTTATATATATTTATACCACCTGTATTTCACTATCTCTTCGCCGAACTAGTGCACCTATTAGGTGTGTTGGGGACACAAGAGACTTCTTGCTTTGTGGTTGCAGGGTTGCACGAGAGGGATATCTTTGACCTCTTCCTCCCTGAGTTCGATAAACCTTGGGTGATCCACTTAAGGGAAACTTGCTGCTGTCCTACAAACCTCTGCTCTTGGAGGCCCAACACTGTCTACAGGAAAAGGAGGGGGGCGTAGACATCAACGTGGAGAGCTGTAGCTAATGTTTTATTGAGTTCTTGCAATGTGTCACTACAGGACCAAGTTGGATTAAAGTTTTTTGAGTACTAACCCCTCTAATGAAGTTTATGAGAAGTTTGGTGTGAAGGAAGTTTTCAAGGGTCAAGAGAGGAGGATGATATATGATCAAGAAGAGTGAAAAGTCTAAGCTTGGGGATGCCCCCGTGGTTCATCCCTGCATATTTCAAGAAGACTCAAGTGTCTAAGCTTGGGGATGCCCAAGGCATCCCCTTTCTTCATCAACAATTTATCAGGTTTCTTCTATTGAAACTATATTTTTATTCAGTCACATCTTATGTGCTTTACTTGGAGCGTCTGTGTGCTTTTATTTTTGTTTTTGTTTGAATAAGATCGGATCCTAGCAATCCTTGTGTGGGAGAGAGACACGCTCCGCTTTTTCATATGAACACTTGTTCTTCGTTTTACTTCTAATGTTCAATGACAAAAGTTGGAAGCTACATCACTTATTGTTATTTGGTTGGAAACAGAAAATGCTTCATATTGTCTTGAATAATTTGATACTTGGCAATTGTTTTGAGCTCTCAAGTAGATCAAGTTTAAACTCTTGCATCATGTAGTTTGAGCCTATTAGTGGAGAACTACCGTAGAGCTTGTTGAAATTGGTTTGCATGATTGGTCTCTCTAAGGTCTAGATATTTTCTGGTAAAAGTGTTTGAGCAACAAGGAAGATAATGTAGAGTCTTATAATGCTTGCAATATGTTCTTATGTAAGTTTTGCTGTACCGGTTCATACTTGTGTTTGCTTCAAACAACCTTGCTAGCCAAAGCCTTGTACTGAGAGGAAATGCTTCTCGTGCATCCAAAATCTTGAGCCAAAACCTATGCCATTTGTGTCCACCATACCTACCTACTACATGGTATTTCTCTGCCATTCCAAGTAAATACTTCATGTGCTACCTTTAAACAATTCAAAAGTTACTATCTCTTATTTGTTTCAATGTTTTATAGCTCATGAGGAAGTATGTGGTGTTTTATCTTTCAATCTTGTTGGGCAGCTTTCACCAATGGACTAGTGGCTTCATCCGCTTATCCAATAATTTTGCAAAAAGAGCTGGCAATGGGGTTCCCAGCCCCAATTAATCACAAATAGACACTCCTCCATGGTATGTGAAATGTTGGAAGGCACCCGAGGATTCGGTTAGCCATGGCTTGAGAAAGCAAAGGTGGGGAGGAGTGTCACCTCTAAATAAACCTAAAAAAAATAGACACTCCTTCATGGTATGTGATTGTTGGAAGGCACCCGAGGATTCGGTTAGCCATGGCTTGTGAAAGAAAAGGTTGGAAGGAGTGTCACCTAAAAATAAAAATAAACTACATCATGGGAGCCGCTCTTCGAAAGTCTGTCTGGCAAGGGGGTTAGAGTGCCCACTACCATTCGTTGACAACAACAAACACCTCTCAAAACTTTACTTGTATGCTCTCTATATGATTTCAAAACTTGAAAAGCTCTAGCACATGATTTTATCCCTGCTTCCCTCTGCGAAGGGCCTTTCTTTTACTTTATGTTGATTCAGTTTACCTACTTCCTTCCATCTTAGAAGCAAACACTTGTGTCAACTGTGCATTGATTCTTACATACTTGCTTATTTGCACTTATTATATTACTTTGTGTTGACAACTATCCATGAGATATGCATGTTGAAAGTTGAAAGCAACTGCTGAAACTTATATCTTCCTTTGTGTTGCTTCGATGCCTTTACTTTGAATTTATTGCTTTATGAGCTAACTCTTATGCAAGACTTTTGATGCTTGTCTTGAAAGTACTATTCATGAAAAGTTTTTCTATATGTTATCTATTTGTTAGCAACTATAGATCATTGCCTTGAGTCACTTCATTCATCTCATATGCTTTACAATAGTATGATCAAGGTTATGTAAGTAGCATGTCACTACAGAAATTATTCTTTTTATCGTTTACCTACTCGAGGGCGAGTAGGAACTAAGCTTGGGGATGCTGATACGTCTCCAACGTATCTATAATTTCTGATGTTCCATGCTTGTTTTATGACAATACCTACATGTTTTGCTCACACTTTATAATGTTTTTATGCGTTTTCCAGAACTAACCTATTAACAAGATGCCGAAGTGCCAGTTCTTGTTTGTGCTGTTTTTGGTTCCAGAAAGGCTGTTCGGGCAACATTCTCGGAATTCGATGAAACAAAGACCCAGTATCTTATTTTCCCGGAAGATTCCAGAACACCGAAGGGGAGACGAAGATGGGCCAGGGGGCCCCACACGACAGGGCCGCGCGGGCTCCACCCTGGCCGCGCCGGCCTATGGGGAGGGAGCCCTGGCGCCCTTCCGACTCTGCCTCTTCGCCTATATAAGCCCTTTCGACCTAAAAACGCGAGACGAATTGAAAAAACTCCAGAAAGACTCCAGGGGCGCCGCCGCCATCGCGAAACTCCAATTCGGGGGACAGAAGTCTCTGTTCCGGCACCCTGCCGGGATGGGGAAGTGCCCCCGGAAGCCATCTCCATCAACGCCACCGCCTCCATCATGCTCCGTGAGTAGTTCCCCCATGGACTACGGGTTCTAGCAGTAGCTAGTTGGTACTCTCTATCCCATGTACTTCAATACAATGATCTCATGAGCTGCCTTACATGATTGAGATCCATCTGATGTAATCGGTGTTGTGTTTGTTGGGATCCGATGGATGATACATTATGATTAGTCTATCTATAAAGTTTGTGAAGTTATTGTTGCTGCAATCTTGTTATGCTTAATGCTTGTCACTAGGGCCCGAGTGGCATGATCTTAGATTTAAGCTCTATAATTATTGCTTAGATTGTATCTACAAGTTGTTTGCACATATTGCTGTCCGGAACCCGAGGCCCCAAAGTGACAGAAATTGGGACAACCGGAGGGGAAGGCTGTGATATGAGGATCACATCTTTTCACCAAGTGTTAATGCTTTGCTCTGGTGCTCTATTAAAAGGAGTACCTTAATTGCCAGTAGATTCCCTTGAGGCCCGGCTGCCACCGGCTGGTAGGACAAAAGATGTCATGCAAGTTTCTCATTGCGAGCACGTATGACTATATATGGAAAATATGCCTACATGATTAATAATCTTGATGTTCTGTCTTAATGCTATTTCAATCCTATCAATTGCCCAGCTGTAATTTGTTCACCCAACACTTGTCACTTGTTATTGGAGAGTTACCACTAGTGTAGATCGCTGGGAACCCCGGTCCATCTCTCATCATCATATACTCGTTCCTATATGACATTGGAAGTAGTATCAACTATTTTCTGGTGCCATCGCCTCTGTGTTATTGCTACTATTTCTTTGTATTCTTGTTACTATTGCTCTCATATTACTGCTGCTTTCACATCACCCCTGTTACTAGTGCTTTTCCAGGTGCAGCTGAATTGACAACTCAGTTGTTAAGGCTTATAAGTATTCTTTACCTCCCCTTGTGTCGAATCAATAAATTTGTGTTTTACTTCCCTCGAAGACTGTTGCGATCCCCTATACTTGTGGGTTATCATACCTTGACTTCTAACAAGCCATGGGTTTTGGTGGTGGTTGTGCTCATGGTTTTCATATTCACACTCAGGAGCAATTCACTCATGGGAACATTGCCTTCTGCTACCCTCCAGAGCCTACACATGCTCCTCCAACCATCTCAGGAATGTACTACTCTTATCAAGTGCTTGCCAAGATATTCCGTGAAAGTCTCGTCAGCAAGTCAGGAGACTCAAGCGAATGCCGAGCATATCATCTTAACCTCATGCACTACTGCCGTACAGAAAATGTTAGGACGCTTGATGGCTGTGATTTCCTCTACAATGAACCATGACGCTCTGTTCGCAACCGTATGACTCTAAACTTTGCTTAGTATGTTCAGCAGCTCATCAATACAGTTGTGCCAACTCCTCACAACAAGAAAGATCAACTGATCAAGATGGAACCATTCAAGATTTCTCAATAGGGAAACAAACTGGAAATTCCTGAGATGATGCCTTCTGAGCGCCGGTCCAAGGAAAGGCATGAACCTACTGGTAGCTGATGACGCGTAGAGCACACGCCCGTTGGGAACCCCAAGTGGAAGGTGTGATGCGTACATCAGCAAGTTTCCCTCAGTAAGAAACCAAGGTTTATCGAACCAGTAGGAGTCAAGGGCCACGTGAAGGTCGTTGGTGACGGAGTGTAGTGCGGCGCAACACCAGGGATTCCGGCGCCAACGTGGAACCTGCACAACAAAATCAAAATACTTTGCCCCAACGTAACAGTGAGGTTGTCAATCTCACCGGCTTGCTGTAAACAAAGGATTAAATGTATAGTGTGGAAGATGATGTTTGTTTGCAATAAGCAGCAGAGAACAATGATTGCAGTAGATTGTATTTAGATGTAAAAGAATGGACCGGGGTCCACAGTTCACTAGTGGTGTCTCTCCAATAAGAAATAGCATGTTGGGTGAACAAATTACAGTTGGGCAATTGACAAATAGAGAGGGCATAACAATGCACATACATATCATGATGACTACTATGAGATTTACTTAGAGCATTACGACAAAGTACATAGACCGCTATCCAGCATGCATCTATGCCTAAAAAGTCCACCTTCGGATAAGCATCCGCACCCCTTCCAGTATTAAGTTGCAAACAACAGGCAATTGCATTAAGTATGGTGCGTAATGTAATCAACACAAATATCCTTAGACAAAGCATCAATGTTTTATCCCTAGTGGCAACAGCACATCCACAACCTTAGAACTTTCTGTCACATCGTCCTGCATTCAATGGAGGCATGAACCCACTATCGAGCATAAATACTCCCTCTTGGAGTCACAAGTATCAACTTGGCCAGAGCCTCTACTAGCAACGGAGAGCATGCAAGATCATAAACAACACATATATGATAGATTGATAATCAACTTGACATAGTATTCCATATTCATCGGATCCCAACAAACACAACATGTAGCATTACAAATAGATGATCTTGATCATGATAGGCAGCTCACAAGATCTAACATGATAACACAATTAGGAGAAGACAACCATCTAGCTACTGCTATGGACCCATAGTCCAAGGATGAACTACTCACACATCAGTCCGGAGGCGATCATGGTGATGAAGAGTCCTCCGGGAGATGATTCCCCTCTCCGGCAGGGTGCCGGAGGCGATCTCCTGAATCCCCCGAGATGGGATTGGCGGCGGCGGCGTCTCTGGAACTATTTCCGTATCGTGGCTCTCGGTAATAGGGTTTTCGCGACGGAGAGTTTAAGTAGGCGGAAGGGCAGAGTCGGAGGGCTGACGAGGGGCCCACACCATAGGCCGGCGTGGGCCCCTCCCTGGCCGCGCGACCTTGTGGTTTGGGCGCCTCGTCGCCCCACTTCGTATGCTCTTCGGTCTTCTGGAAGCTCCGCGGAAAAATAAGACACTGGGCGTTGATTTCGTCCAATTCCGAGAATATTTCTTTTGTAGGATTTCTGAAACCAAAAACAGCAGAAAACAGGCACTGGCGCTTCGGCATCTCGTTAATAGGTTAGTGTCGTAAAATGCATATAAATGATATAAAGTATGTATAAAACATGTGAGTATTGTCATAAAAGTAGCATGGAACATAAGAAATTATAGATACATTTGAGACGTATCAAGCATCCTCAAGCTTAGTTCCTACTCGCCCTCGAGTAGGTAAATGATAACAAGGATAATTTCTGAAGTGACATGCTATCATAATCTTGATCAATACTATTGTAAAGCATATGAGGTGAATGAAGTGATTCGAAGCAATGGTAAAGACAATGATTAAACAACTGAATCATATAGCAAAGACTTTTCATGAATAGTACTTTCAACACAAGCATCAATAAGACTTGCATAGGAGTTAACTCATAAAGCAATAAATTCTTAGTAGAAAGTTTTGAAGCAACACAAAGGAAGATATAAGTTTCAGCAGTTGCTTTCAACTTCGACATGTATATCTCATGGATAATTGTCAACACAAAGTAATATGATGAATGCAAATAAGCAAGTATGTAGGAATCAATGCACACAGTTGACACAAGTGTTTGCTTCTAAGATAGAAAGAAGTAGGTAAACTGACTCAACATAAAGTAAAAGAATGGCCCTTCGCAGAGGGAAGCATGGATTACTATTTTTGTGCTAGAGCTTTTATTTTGAAAACATAGAAACAATTTTGTCAACGGTAGTAATAATTCATATGTGTTATGCATAAGACATCCTATAAGTTGCAAGCCTCATGCATAGAATACCAATAGTGCTCGCACCTTGTCCTAATTAGCTTGGATTTACATGGATTATCATTGCATAACATATGTTTCAACCAAGTGTCACAAAGGGGTACCTCTATGCCGTCTGTACAAAGGTCTAAGGGGAAAGTTCGCATTGGATTTCTCGCTTTTGATTATTCTCAACTTAGACATCCATACCGGGACAACATAGAAAACAGATAATGGACTCCTCTTTAATGCATAAGCATTCAACAACAGATAATATTCTCATAAGAGATTGAGGATTAGTGTCCAGACTAAAACTTCCACCATGATTCATGGCTTTAGTTAATGGCCCAATGTTCTTCTCTAAAAATATGCATACTCAAACCATTTGATCATGATAAATCACCCTTACTTCAGACAAGACGAACATGCATAGCAACTCACATGATATTCAACAAAGGTGTAATAGTTGATGGCGTCCCCAGAAACATGGTTACCGCTCAACAAGCAACTTATAAGAAATAAGATACATAAGCTACATATTCTTTACCACAATAGTTTTTAAGGCTATTTTCCCATGAGCTATGTATTGCAAAGACAAGGAATGAAATTTTAAAGGTAGCACTCAAGTAATTTACTTTGGAATGGCAGAGAAATACCATGTAGTAGGTAGGTATGGTGGACACAAATGACATAGTTTTTGGCTCAAGGATTTGGATGCACGAGAAGTAATCCCTCTCAATACAAGGCTTTGGCTAGCAAGGTTGTTTGAAGCAAACACAAGTATGAACCGGTACAGCAAAACTTACATAAGAACATATTGCAAGCATTATAAGACTCTACACTGTCTTCCTTGTTGTTCAAACACCTCACCAGAAAATATCTAGACTTTAGAGAGACCAATCATGCAAACCAAATTTCAACAAGCTCTATGGTAGTTCTTCATTAATAGGTGCAAAGTACATGATGCAAGAGCTTAAACATGATCTATTTGAGCACAACACTTGCCAAGTATCAAATTATTCAAGACATTATACCAATTACCACATGAAGCATTTTCTGTTTCCAACCAAATAACAATGAACGAAGCAGTTTCAACCTTCGCCATGAACATTAAAAGTAAAGCTAAGAACACCTGTGTTCATATGCAACAGCGGAGATTGTCTCTCTCCCAAACAAAGAATGCTAGGATCCGATTTTATTCAAACAAAAACAAAAATAAAAACATACAGACGCTCCAAGTAAAGCACATAAGATGTGACGGAATAAAAAGATAGTTTCACTAGAGGTGACCTGATAAGTTGTCGATGAAGAAGGGATGCCTTGGGCATCCCCAAGCTTAGATGCTTGAGTCTTCTTGAAATATGCAGGGGTGAACCACGGGGGCATCCCCAAGCTTAGACTTTTCACTCTTCTTGATCATATTGTATCATCCTCCTCTCTTGACCCTTGAAAACTTCCTCCACACCAAACTCAAAACAAACTCATTAGAGGGTTAGTGCATAATCAAAAATTCACATATTCAGAGGTGACATAATCATTCTTAACACTTCTGGACATTGCACAAAGCTACTGAAAGTTAATGGAACAAATAAATCCATCCAACATAGCAAAACAGGCAATGCGAAATAAAAAGCAGAATCTATCAAAACAGAACAGTCCGTAAAAACGAATATTTCTGGGGCACTTAACTTGCTCAGATGAAAAAGCTCAAATTTAATGAAAGTTGCGTACATATCTGAGGATCACGCACGTAAATTGGCAGATTTTTATGAGTTACCTACAGATGGGGCTACTCAATTTCGTGACAGCAAGAAATCTGTTTCTGCGCAGTAATCCAAATCTAGTATCAACCCTACTATCAAAGACTTTACTTGGCACAACAATGCAATAAAATAAAGATAAGGAGAGGTTGCTACAGTAGTAACAACTTCCAAGACTCAAATATAAAACAAAAGTGCAGAAGTAAAATAATGGGTTGTCTCCCATAAGCGCTTTTCTTTAACGCCTTTCAGCTAGGCGCAAAAAGTGTGAATCAAGTATTATCAAGAGATGAAACATCAACATCATAATTTTCACAACTTGTTACAATAGGTATCTCAGATGTTCCATTATCTAAATTTCCCATAGTGGTACTAAGGGCTTTATCAATTTTAGGCTTATAATAGTTCTTGGACTTAGGCACCTTAGAGACATACATGAACTTTTGCTCCTTACCCACATAAGCTTTCTCCTTAAACTCAAGAGAAGAAAAAGTTGAACCCAAGGTTCCCATAGCTTCTTCAAGTTCACTAATCCTATGGGTTTGATTATCAAGAGTAGCACAAGTTTCTAAGATGGCAATTCTCTCATTAATTCCACCTAGAGATTTATCAAGTTTATCAATGTTATTAAGTAATATTCCCAATTTAGTCTTAATACTTGGAAGATTTTGCTCTATGGTCTCCAACTTTTTCATGACATCTTCAAGAGAGATTTCAATTTTAACTTCATTAACAGGTGGTATTCCAACTAGACTCTCAATAATGCAACTAGCTTCTAAAGCAGGAGTGCCTAGGAAATTACCTCCCGCGAGAGTATCAATAACATACCTATTCCAGCTAGAGATACCAACATAAAAGTTCCTAAGTAGGATAATAGTGGAGTGTTTCTTAGTGCACCTATGATGAGCATCACTAATTCTATACCAAGCATCTTTAAAACTTTCTCCCCCTTGTTGCTTAAACGAACGAACTTCAACTTCAGGATTACTCATTTTAGCAATAGTAAATAAAGCAAACTAAATAAAGTAAATGCAAGTAACTAATTTTTTTGTGTTTTTAATATAGAGAACGCAAACAAGACAGTAATAAAGTAAAGCAAGTAACTATTTTTTTGTATTTTTGATATAGAGAAAGCAAACAAAGCAGAAAATAAAGTAAAGTAAAGCAAGACAAAAACAAAGTAAAGAGATTGGATGTGGGAGACTCCCCTTGCAGCGTGTCTTGATCTCCCCGGCAACGGCGCCAGAAATTTAGCTTGATGACGCGTAGAGCACATGCCCGTTGGGAACCCCAAGTGGAAGGTGTGATGCGTACAACAGCAATTTTCCCTCGGTAAGAAACCAAGGTTTATCGAACCAGTAGGAGTCAAGGGCCACGTGAAGGTCGTTGGTGACGGAGTGTAGTGCAGCGCAACACCAGAGATTCCGGCGCCAACGTGGAACCTGCACAACACAATCAAAATACTTTGCCCCAACGTAACAGTGAGGTTGTCAATCTCACCGGCTTGCTGTAAACAAAGGATTAAATGTATAGTGTGGAATATGATGTTTGTTTGCAATGAGCAGCAGAGAACAATGATTGCAGTAGATTGTATTTAGATGTAAAAGAATGGACCAGGGTCCACAGTTCACTAGTGGTGTCTCTCCAATAAGAAATAGCATGTTGGGTGAACAAATTACAGTTGGGCAATTGACAAATAGAGAGGGCATAACAATGCACATACATATCATGATGACTACTATGAGATTTACTTAGGGCATTACGACAAAGTACATAGACCGCTATCCAGCATGCATCTATGCCTAAAAAGTCCACCTTCGGGTTAGCATCCGCACCCCTTCCAGTATTAAGTTGCAAACAACAGACAATTGCATTAAGTATGGTGCGTAATGTAATCAACACAAATATCCTTAGACAAAGCATCAATGTTTTATCCCTAGTGGCAACAACACATTCACAACCTTAGAACTTTCTGTCACTGTCCCAGATTCAATGGAGGCATGAACCCACTATCGAGCATAAATACTCCCTCTTGGAGTCACAAGTATCAACTTGGCCAGAGCCTCTACTAGCAACGGAGAGCATGCAAGATCATAAACAACACATATATGATAGATTGATAATCAACTTGACATAGTATTCCATATTCATCGGATCCCAACAAACACAACATGTAGCATTACAAATAGATGATCTTGATCATGATAGGAAGCTCACAAGATCTAACATGATAGCACAATTAGGAGAAGACAACCATCTAGCTACTGCTATGGACCCATAGTCCAAGGATGAACTACTCACACATCAGTCCGGAGGCGATCATGGTGATGAAGAGTCCTCCGGGAGATGATTCCCCTCTCCGGCAGGGTGCCGGAGGCGATCTCCTGAATCCCCCGAGATGGGATTGGCGGCGGCGGCGTCTCTGGAACTATTTCCGTATCGTGGCTCTCGGTAATAGGGTTTTCGCGACGGAGAGTTTAATTAGGTGGAAGGGCAGAGTCGGAGGGCTGACGAGGGGCCCACACCATAGGCCGGCGCGGGCCCTGATACGTCTCCAACGTATCTATAATTTCCGATGTTCCATGCTTGTTTTATGACAATACCAACATGTTTTGTTCACACTTTATATCATTTTCATGCATTTTCCGGAACTAACCTATTAACAAGATGCCACAGTGCCAGTTCCTATTTTCTGCTGTTTTTGGTTCCAGAAAGGCTGTTCGGGCAATATTCTCGGAATTGGACGAAATCAACGCCAAACCTCCTATTTTTCCCGGAAGCGTCCAGAACACCGAAGAAGAGTCGGAGAGGGGCCAGGGGGCCACCACACCACATGGCGGCGCGGGCCAGGCCTAGGCCGCGCCGGCCTAGGGTGTGGCGCCTCCAGGTGCCCCCCTGCGCCGCCTCTTCGCCTATAAAAGCCCTTTCGACCTAAAAACGCAGTACCAATTGACGAAACTCCAGAAAGACTCCAGGGGCGCCGCCGCCATCGCGAAACTCCAATTCGGGGGACAGAACTCTGTTTCGGCACCCTGCCGGGACAGGGAATTGCCCCCGGAGCCATCTCCACCGCCGTCTTCACCGCCATCTTCACCGCCATCGCTGCCTCCATGATGAGGAGGGAGTAATCCACCCCCGAGGCTGAGGGCTTCGCTGTAGCTATGTGGTTCATCTCTCTCCCATGTACCTCAATACAATGATCTCATGAGCTGCTTTACATGATTGAGATTCATATGAGTTTGTATCACAATTTATCTATGTGCTACTCTAGCAAAGCTATTAAAGTAGTTCTATTCCTCCTGCACGTGTGTAAAGGTGACAGTGTGTGCACCGTGTTAGTACTTGGTTTATGCTATGATCATGATCTCTTGTAGATTGCGAAGTTAACTATTGCTATGATAATATTGATGTGATCTATTCCTCCTACATATGCATGAAGGTGATAGTGTGCATGCTATGTTAGTACTTGGTTTAGTCTTTTGATCTATCTTACACTATAAGGTTACTTAAACATGAGCATTATTGTGGAGCTTGTTAACTCCGGCATTGAGGGTTCGTGTAATCCTACGCAATGTGTTCATCATCCAACAAAAGTGTAGAGTATGCATTTATCTATTCTGTTATGTGATCAATGTTGAGAGTGTCCACTAGTGAAAGTGTAATCCCTAGGCCTTGTTCCTAAATACTGCTGAGTTACTACTGCTTGTTTACTGTTTTACTGCGTTACTACTGCTGCAATACTACCACCATCAACTACACGCCCGAAAGCTATTTTCTGGCACCGTTGCTACTGCTCATACTTATTCATACCACCTGTATTTCACTATCTCTTCGCCGAACTAGTGCACCTATTAGGTGTGTTGGGGACACAAGAGACTTCTTGCTTTGTGGTTGTAGGGTTGCATGAGAGGGATATCTTTGACCTCTTCCTCCCTGAGTTCGATAAACCTTGGGTATCCACTTAAGGGAAAACTTGCTGCTGTTCTACAAACCTCTGCTCTTGGAGGCCCAACACTGTCTACAGGAAAGGAGGGGGAACGTAGACATCAGGCCCCTCCCTGGCGCCGTTGCCGGGGAGGAAAGGTAAAAGGTACTCACACTCCGGATCTCGGCTACTAAGCTATTTTCCGCCATTGTAAGTACTCGAAGCTATTTCCTTTAGATCCTGCAATTGCAACTTTTTGTTTCTTGTTTACACTAGTTTGGCATAATGGACAACAATGAGCTTTTTATTCTATTTCCTGAGTTAAGACATGGATGGTTTGATCCGAAAATTAAAAAACCCATGGAACATGTTAGCATGAATACTTTGAACACCATTGTTGCTAATAATATGGAAAATTCTAAGCTTGGGGAAGCTGGTTTGCATGATATTTTTAGTCCCCCAAGCATTGAGGAGAAAATTTACCTTGATGATACTTTGCCTCCTAGTTATGATGATTATAATGATAGTAGTCTTTTGGTTCCACCTACTATGGAGAGTAAATTTGATTATGATTACAATATGCCTCCTATATTTGATGATAGCTACTTTGTTGAATTTGCTCCCACTATTACTAATAAAATTGATTATGCTTATGTGGAGAGTAATAATTTTATGCATGAGACTCATGATAAGAATGCTTTATGTGATAGTTATATTGTTGAGTTTGCTCATGATGCTACTGGATATTATTATGAGAGAGGAAAATATGGTTGTAGAAATTTTCATGTTACTAAAACACCTCTCTATGTGCTGAAATTTTTGAAGCTATACTTGTTTTATCTTCCTATGCTTGTTACTTTGCTCTTCATGAACTTGTTTACTTACAAGATTCCTATGCATAGGAAGCATGTTAGACTTAAATGTGTTTTGAATTTGCCTCTTGATGCTCTCTTTTGCTTCAAATACTATTTCTTGTGAGTGCATCATTAAAACTGCTGAGCCCATCTTAATGGCTATAAAGAAAGAACTTCTTGGGAGATAACCCATGTGTTATTTTGCTACAGTATTTTGTTTTATATTTGTGTCTTGGAAGTTGTTTACTACTGTAGCAACCTCTCCTTATCTTAGTTTTGTGTTTTGTTGTGCCAAGTGAAGCCTCTAATCGAAGGTTGATACTAGATTTGGATTTCTGCGCAGAAACATATTTCTATCTGTCATGAATCTGGGCTGTTTTCTCTGTAGAAAAATCAAAAAAATATGCCAATTTACGTGCGTGTTCCTCAGATATGTACGCAACTTTCACTAGTTTTGAGTTTTCTGATTTGAGCAACGGAAGTATTTATTAGAAATTCGTCTTTACGGACTGTTCTGTTTTGACAGATTCTGCCTTTTATTTCGCATTGCTTCTTTCGCTGTGTTGGGTGGATTTCTTTGTTCCATTACCTTCCAGTAGCTTTGAGCAATGTCCAGAAGTGTTAAGAATGATTGTGTCACCTCTGAACATGGGAGTTTTTGATTATCTACTAACCCCTCTAATGAAGTTTATGAGAAGTTTGGTGTGAAGGAAGTTTTCAAGGGTCAAGAGAGGAGGATGATATACTATGATCAAGAAGAGTGAAAGCTCTAAGCTTGGGGATGCCCCGTTGGTTCACCCCTGCATATATCAAGAAGACTCAAGCGTCTAAGCTTGGGGATGCCCAAGGCATCCCCTTCTTCATCGACAAATTATCAGGTTCCTTCTCTTGAAACTATATTTTTATTCCATCACATCTTATGTGCTTTTCTTGGAGCGTCGGTTTGTTTTTGTTTTTGTTTGTGTTTGAATAAATTGGATTACATCATGCTTGTGTGGGAGAGAGACACGCTCCACTGGTTCATATGAACACATGTGTTCTTAGCTCATAATATTCTTGGCGAAGTTTTCTTCTTCGTTAAATTGTTATATGGTTGGAATTGGAAAATGCTACATGTAGAAATTGGTGTGATGTCTTGAATAATGTGATACTTGGCAATTGTTGTGCTCTTGTTTAAGCTCTTGCATCATATACCTTGCACCCATTAGTGAGGAAATACATAGAGCTTGTTAAAATTTGGGTCTGCATGAGTGGTTTCTCTAGAGTCTAGATATTTTCTAGTAAGATGTTTGAACAACAAGGAAGACGATGTATAGTTTTATAATGCTTGTAATATGTCTTCTATGTGAGTTTTGCTGTACTAGTTCATGCTTGTGTTTGCTTCAAACAACCTTGCTAGCCTAAACCTTGTATCGAGAGGGAATACTTCTCATGCATCCAAATCCTTGAGCCAAACAACACTATGCCATTTGTGTCCACCATACCTACCTACTACATGGTATTTTCCGCCATTCCAAAGTAAATTGCTTGAGTGCTACCTTTAAAATTCCATCATTCACCTTTGCAATATATAGCTCATGGGACAAATAGCTTAAAAACTATTGTGGTATTGAATATGTAATTATGCACTTTATCTCTTATTAAGTTGCTTGTTGTGCGATAACCATGTTCACTGGGGACGCCATCAACTATTCATTGTTGAATTTCATGTGAGTTGCTATGCATGTCCGTCTTGTCTGAAGTAAGAGAGATCTACCACCCTATGGTTAAGCATGCATATTGTTAGAGAAGAACATTGGGCCGCTAACTAAAGCCATGATCCATGGTGGAAGTTTCAGTTTTGGACATATATCCTCAATCTCATATGAGAAAATTATTAATTGTTGTTACATGCTTATGCATAAAAGAGGAGTCCATTATCTGTTGTCTATGTTGTCCCGGTATGGATGTCTAAGTTGAGAATAATCAATAGCGAGAAATCCAATGCGAGCTTTCTCCTTAGACCTTTGTACAGGCGGCATAGAGGTACCCCTTTGTGACACTTGGTTAAAACATGTGCATTGTGATGATCCGGTAGTCCAAGCTAATTAGGACAAGGTGCGGGCACTATTGGTACACTATGCATGAGGCTTGCAACTTATAAGATATAATTTACATGATGCATATGCTTTATTACTACCGTTGACAAAATTGTTTCATGTTTTCAAAATAAAAGATCTAGCACAAATATAGCAATCGATGCTTTCCTCTTTGAAGGACCATTCTTTTACTTTTATTGTTGAGTCAGTTCACCTATCTCTCTCTACCTCAAGAAGCAAACATTTGTGTGAACTTTGCATTGATTCTTACATACTTGCTTATTGCATTTGTTATATTGCTTTGCATTGACAACTCTCCATGAGATATACATGTTACAAGTTGAAAGCAACCGCTGAAACTTAATCTTTCATTGTGTTGCTTCAATGTCTCTACTATGAATTTATTGCTTTATGAGTTAACCCTTATGCAAGACTTATTGATGCTTGTCTTGAAAGTACTATTCATGAAAAGTCTTTGCTATATGATTCACTTGTTTACTCATTGCATTTACATTGTTTCGAATCGCTGCATTCATCTCATATGCTTTACAATGGTATGATTAAGATTATGTTGGTAGCATGTCACCTCAGAAATTATCTTTTATCGTTTACCTACTCGAGGACGAGTAGGAACTAAGCTTGGGGATGCTGATACGTCTCCAACGTATCTATAATTTCCGATGTTCCATGCTTGTTTTATGACAATACCAACATGTTTTGTTCACACTTTATATCATTTTCATGCATTTTCCGGAACTAACCTATTAACAAGATGCCACGGTGCCGTTCCTCGTTTCTGCTGTTTTTGGTTCCAGAAAGGCTGTTCGGGCAATATTCTCGGAATTGGACGAAATCAACGCCAAACCTCCTATTTTTCCCGGAAGCGTCCAGAACACCGAAGAAGAGTCGGAGAGGGGCCAGGGGGCCACCACACCACATGGCGGCGCGGGCCAGGCCTAGGCCGCGCCGGCCTAGGGTGTGGCGCCTCCAGGTGCCCCCCTGCGCCGCCTCTTCGCCTATAAAAGCCCTTTCGACCTAAAAACGCAGTACCAATTGACGAAACTCCAGAAAGACTCCAGGGGCGCCGCCGCCATCGCGAAACTCCAATTCGGGGGACAGAACTCTGTTTCGGCACCCTGCCGGGACAGGGAATTGCCCCCGGAGCCATCTCCACCGCCGTCTTCACCGCCATCTTCACCGCCATCGCTGCCTCCATGATGAGGAGGGAGTAATCCACCCCCGAGGCTGAGGGCTTCGCTGTAGCTATGTGGTTCATCTCTCTCCCATGTACCTCAATACAATGATCTCATGAGCTGCTTTACATGATTGAGATTCATATGAGTTTGTATCACAATTTATCTATGTGCTACTCTAGCAAAGCTATTAAAGTAGTTCTATTCCTCCTGCACGTGTGTAAAGGTGACAGTGTGTGCACCGTGTTAGTACTTGGTTTATGCTATGATCATGATCTCTTGTAGATTGCGAAGTTAACTATTGCTATGATAATATTGATGTGATCTATTCCTCCTACATATGCATGAAGGTGACAGTGTGCATGCTATGTTAGTACTTGGTTTAGTCTTTTGATCTATCTTACACTATAAGGTTACTTAAACATGAGCATTATTGTGGAGCTTGTTAACTCCGGCATTGAGGGTTCGTGTAATCCTACGCAATGTGTTCATCATCCAACAAAAGTGTAGAGTATGCATTTATCTATTCTGTTATGTGATCAATGTTGAGAGTGTCCACTAGTGAAAGTGTAATCCCTAGGCCTTGTTCCTAAATACTGCTGAGTTACTACTGCTTGTTTACTCGTTTTTTATCTGCGTTACTACTGCTGCAATACTACCACCATCAACTACACGCCCGAAAGCTATTTTCTGGCACCGTTGCTACTGCTCATACTTATTCATACCACCTGTATTTCACTATCTCTTCGCCGAACTAGTGCACCTATTAGGTGTGTTGGGGACACAAGAGACTTCTTGCTTTGTGGTTGTAGGGTTGCATGAGAGGGATATCTTTGACCTCTTCCTCCCTGAGTTCGATAAACCTTGGGTATCCACTTAAGGGAAAACTTGCTGCTGTTCTACAAACCTCTGCTCTTGGAGGCCCAACACTGTCTACAGGAAAGGAGGGGGAACGTAGACATCAGGCCCCTCCCTGGCCGCGCGGCCCTGTGGTTTGGGCGCCTCGTCGCCCCACTTCGTATGCTCTTCGGTCTTCTGGAAGCTCCGTGGAAAAATAAGACCCTGGGCGTTGATTTCGTCCAATTCCGAGAATATTTACTTTGTAGGATTTCTGAAACCAAAAACAGCAGAAAACAGGCACTGGCGCTTCGGCATCTCGTTAATAGGTTAGTGCCGGAAAATGCATATAAATGATATAAAGCATGTATAAAACATGTGAGTATTGTTATAAAAGTAGCATGGAACATAAGAAATTATAGATACGTTTGAGACGTATCAGTAGCTCTAGCTCCTCTATGTGCCCCAAGCGGGATGCCTCTCGCTTCTTGACTAGTCTGTGGCAGATGTGCAGGAATACAAATGATGTGGCTCATCAAAGCCTTGCCTTGAACCAAGAGACTAGGAGGCGCCAAAATGAATTTATGACTGCAAGAAACCATTATGTTCCTCCAGCTGGTACTGAGATAGAGCCAGTAGTTGCTCCAACTTGGGAGATGCCTCCCATTGAATATGCCATGCTCTAGAACTTTGACTTCTCCCTGTTTGCTCATAGTGGAGATCCTCCTCCTAGGACTATGTCTACTCATGCTCCTCATACTAATGCCTCTGGAGATGATGATGAAGCCAATGAAGAGTATGATGAAGATGATGATGAGGATGATGATAAGGGTTCCCCACCTACCGGGGAAGAGTTCTATTGATGGGAACGCTAGCAACCCTACTCTTTCCTTTGCCTTTTTGGTGTTCCGATGCCAAAGGGGGAGAAGAGAGTAGAGTCCAGGATCACGGGGTTCGTTGGGTTCCTCGTTTGTTGGTGCACAAGCCATTGATACTTTTATTTGCTTCTTATTTGGCTTGTGCTATTTGTTTGCTTTCACTTCCGTAACCATTTGCTACTTTGAATAATTCGTGTATGGACAAGTTATTGTATGCATAATCTCTATGCTAGGATGATTATGGTTAATGCCTATATCTTGATATATACTTGTATATACCATGCTTGTTTCTTAAAGATATTGGAGGAGCTTCTCATATTCTACAAATGGTGCACTTTGTATTCAAACACAAACTCTCCAAGTGCACACATTATGGGGGAGCTATCTTAATATCTTATATGGAACCAAGGTTTGAGCTTATCATAATATTTATATATGAATCTAGCTCGGTTTGTCATCATATACCAAAAAGGGGGAGATTGTAAGGATATTTTACCCTTCCATTATTTTGGTAACAATGACACCGTTGCTAGTAATCAGACTGATACATGTCTATAAGATTGTTCTCAGGTATTAGCCAAATAGGCATAATTGTGTATCAATGGAACAAGAAGGTAAAGGGTGACCCTCCCACTTCGATAAAAATGAAGAACGGTTGTTATGCCTCTGACCGGTCTCTGGTCCGGCTGGACCGGCCGTGGTACCGGCTGGCCCGGCGCCGACCGGCCCTGGGACCGGTGCCATCTGGGCGCTATCCAGTAACGCCTCCACCTCCGCCCGGTGCTGGCCCGGCGCAAGGTCCAGTTCGGACCGGATGGTCCGGCCTCTCGCTCGGCGACGCCTGCTTGTGCACCGGCCTCCCCGGCACATGCCGGCTCCTGCACCGGTGACATCCGGAGCAATGTTCTGTAAGCCCAGAAGTCGCCCCGATCTCGGCCCGGCGCACGATTCGGTTCCGGCCGGATGGTCCGACCGGATGGTCCGGCATGTGGTCCGGCGGTACCAGCCCCTGTGCCGGATGGCCCGACCCCATGCCCGGTAGACCGGCTCCCTCGACTGTTTGCTGAGCTGGTGTTATCACCAGAATTTGACCGAGTCAGAGGTGGGCCGCGATCAAGATGGACTTGAAGATTATATACGGAGGAAATACGTGAATCGGCCTTATATGCAAAGTTTGGGCTAGTTTGCCTTTGTATCTGTAATATAGTAGATCGCATCTTAGATTAGAAGATAGAGTTTGACCCGTGCACGGTTAGGTGCACGCCTAAATTAGAAAGTCCCCTGGACTATAAATATGTATCTAGGGTTTATGAAATAAACAACAACCAACGTTCAACCACAAATCAATCTCGGCGCATCGCCAACTCCTTCGTCTCGAGGGTTTCTACCGGTAAGCATCATGCTGCCTAGATCGCATCTTGCGATCTAGGCAGCACAGGCTTATTTACGTTGTTCATGCGTTGCTCGTACTGAAGCCTTTTTGATGGCGAGCAACGTAGTTATCTTAGATATGTTAGGGTTAGCATAGTTCTTCGAATCATATGCTGTCGTAGTGCAACCCTTGCATATCTAGCCGCCCTTACACCTATCTTAGGTGTAGGGGCAGCACCCCGCTTGATCATTATTTAGTGGATCCGATCCGTTACGGTTGCTCCTTGTTCTACAAGGATTAGTTTAATATCTGCAATAGTTAGGCCTTACAAAGGGTTGGAGGATCCAGCGGCACGTAGGGTGTCGTTTGCTAGTCCTAGACAGGATGTTCCGGGGATCAACCTCGTGTTGGTTTTTAGGCCTTGTCTAGGATCGGCTTACGATCACCGTGCGTGGCCGCGAGGCCCAATCGTAAGTAGGATGATCCGATTATGCGGTGAAAACCCTAAATCGTCGTAGATCGCTTTAGCTTTATCTTGATCAAGCAGGACCACCATATATTCGTGCACCTCGTACGAATCATGGGTGGATCGGCTCCTTGAGCTGATTCACAGGATAACCTGAGAGCCGATCGAGGCTCGTATTTAATGTTTATGTGTATGCCATGCAGGAAACTAAGCGAGGCATCTCCATCACCTTCCTGACCAGGTATAGGTCAGGTGGCACGCCCTTGCATCAGCATCGGACGTGTGTACCAGAGGCTTTGCGGGCCGTCGCTCGGAGGGACCAGGGCCAGCCGCAGCCCTAAGTTGTTCCCGGCTCTACTGTGTTGCCCGTCGCTGCTCGCCGGTGGGTTTTGACGTCAACACATTCTGGCACGCCCGGTGGGACGAGCTTCGACATCAACCACATCGCCATCTACATCTGAGATGGCGGACGGCATGCCAGTCACGTACGAGGATCTGACCGATGAGCTCAAGAAGAAGTATGACGAGGTCAAAGCAATCCTCGAAGCCGACCTCATCGGCTCTTTTCACAGAACCCGTTCACATGGCATCAGGTGGAAAGGGTTCTCGCCTGACGGTGCGCTCGATGGAATAGACCTATCCGCCCCATCGGAAGAACGCACCAGGTCCCTGCGGCAGGAGATCAACTACATGGTGGCTCACTCGCTACACCGCCACTCTGAGAACCTGGTGAACACTTTGGAGCGTGTCGCTCTTCGGGTGATCCAGGAGATCATGAGGCACCAGTACTCGCCGTCAGGACCAGCTCTCGGGACGCATCAAGGAGAGTTGCCACTCCAGTCCCGTCCACCGTTGCCATTTGCGTTGGCAGCACCAGAAGTGCCGAACTCACCGGCATTCGTCGTCTACAAGATCGGTGGTGACCCTAGTGACTGCCAGTTCTTGCAGGAGGCGCCTAAGGAGATCCCTCACGGGTACATGTGCACGTATGTGCCAGATTGCGGTAACTGGGCACTCACAAGCCAGGCCGCTACATCAGGGACTTCTGGGAAAACAGGAGGAACGTCAGCGACAGATCTTGAGAAGCAGACGTGGCTAGCTAAGTACGCCACTCCGACGAACCTCCAGAGCTCAGCTCCTGCAGTTGGCTCAGAGCTGGAAAAGCAAGCATGGCTGGCTAAGTACGCCACCCCGGCGAATCTTCAGAGTTCGACTCCTGCAGCCAGCACCGCGGATCAAATCAGTACCATACTAAGAGACCAGTTCGGCATGGTGCCGAAAAGGAGGGCAATCGGCTATTCCAAGCCGTACCCCGATGAGTATGAGTTGATCCCGTTACCACCCAAATATTGGCTCCATGATTTCTCCAAATTCAGCGGATCAGATGGCTCCAGCTCCATCGAGCATGTGAGCCGATATTTGGCACAGCTAGGAACGGCCTCAGTGTCGGATCCACTACGCGTGAGGTTCTTCGCACAGTCCCTCACGGGATCGGCTTTCGGGTGGTACACCTCGTTGCCACCGGACTCGATCCGGACTTGGAAGCAGTTGGAAGAGCAGTTCCACATGCAGTTTCACTCAGAAGCTTCCGAGTCTGGCCTTGCCGATCTAGCGCAGATACGTCAGAAGCGTGGAGAAACTGTGGCAGAATACATCCAGCGCTTCAGAAATCTAAGGAACCGATGATATTCGGCTAGTGTGACTGAAAAGGAAGCAGTCGAGTTGGCAGTGGTGGGCCTTGCCTCGCAAATCAAGGATATGGCTTCCCAAGCAGACTACCCTTCACTGGCGCACATGGTTCAGAAACTGTCAGCATATGAACAGTGCCACCCGGACCTGTACCAGGACAAATTCAAGCGCGCAGTAGTCCTGGTCGAGGCAGAGGAAGACGAAGTTTCTGCGGGAGATCAAGAGGTAGCAGTGGCTGAATGGACTCGGGGGGCAACCCCCGTGTCCTGCAAATGGGTAAAGCCACCAGGCCCGCCCATGGGGTTTGATTTTGACGTGACCAAAACTGAGCAAATCTTCGACCTCCTACTCAAGGAGAAGCAGTTGAAGATACCCGAAGGTCTCAAATTCCCCACGGTACAGGAGCTGAACGGAAAGCCATACTGCAAATGGCATAACTCGCTCTCCCATGCCACCAACGACTGCAGGGTGTGGCGTCAGCAGATCCAAATGGCGATAGAACAAGGACGACTGATTTTCAACCAGTACGCCCTGAAGGTTGCCAGCCAGGATCCTCGTTCAGTATCAACATGGTAGGACCTGGGCACCACTCTGGCAAGGATGGAGACGAGGGCAGCTGCTCTCGTAGCAAGGACACAAAGGAGGCCGCTCCACGCGATCGGCTCCGTCACGATGGCAAGCGCTACGTCACAGAGGGAGAAGTGAAAAACATAAGATATCAGCGACCCCTCTCTGATCACCTCCTCAACAAGTATGTGAGTCAGTATGACCAACGCCGATGATCCAGCGATGATGATGAAAGAGATCGTCTGGATAGAGAAGCCAGAAGACATTGTCGGCATGATCGCGATAAGGAGGAGTACGAGCGCCGTGCCAAAGAAAAATCAAGGGAGCAAGGCGACGAAGATAGGCATTGGGACTACCCCTTCTTCAGACACTGCTGGGATTCAGGAATGAGCCGATTGCCTACGATCGGCAATTGCCCAGAATGCAACCAGAAGAAGAAGGAGGCAGCCAACGTGTCCGTGTTCCAACGCTTAGGGCCTCTCCCACCACAAAGCAAACGCGCTGAGACCCCTCGGTTGGAAGATCTCGGGGATTCAGAAGACGAGGGAGAAGAAGAAGAAGACAGGTACCACCGGCCAAGGTGGTGCCCTGATGGACTCAGCCGCTCCCAGAAGCGTAGGGTTCAGCGATTGCGCAGCTTGGAAGAAGCCGAAAGGTTATACCTGCACACGCTAAGGAAGGCGCGACCTGATCTGGCCGCGAAAATTTAGCGAACCCTGGACGAAGAGGGTCGACCACAAAAGATGGTGTGGCGCCCCAAGCAAAGGAAAGCCGATGATGAAACATCGGCTGGCACAAACATGGTGTTCATCCTTCCCTCGGAGTTCAGTGCTCCGGGATTAGACGAGGCACCTGTGGCACAACTTGACTTCGGCCCACGGCCAGTTATCTTTGAGAAGCCACGAGAAAGAAGCTACAGACATCTGAAGGCCCTGTACTTGCGAGGTTATATCGATGGGAGGCCTGTCAATAAGATGCTGGTGGACACCGGAGCGGCAGTCAACATTATGCCATACTCTATGCTACGTCGGTTGGGACGCTCTAGCTCGGATCTAATCAAGACCAACGTAACATTGAGCGATTTCAACGGCCAAGCGTCTGACGCACAAGGTGTTCTGAACGTGGATCTGACCGTAGGAAGAAAAACTATCCCTACGACGTTCTTCATCGTCGATAGCAAGAGCACCTATGCTGTTCTGCTAGGAAGAGATTGGATCCACGCCAACTGTTGCATTCCCTCCACGATGCACCAATGCATAATACAGTGGGATGGAGATGAGGTAGAGGTCGTCCAGGCTGATGACTCAGCCGAAATTTCAACGGCTGGCATGAACGCATGGGAAGCAGCAGGCCAAGAACCCCTCTCAGGTATCAATTTGGACGACTGCGAGCGCATCGACGTGACGAAGGGCAGGGTTAGGCTGGTCTTATCCACTGGCCTGACCGAGTAGCAAAAGCAAACCGATGAGCGAATGTGGCGAGGCCGATCCTTGGGATCGGCCCCCAAACGTATATGAAGGAAAAGCACAATGCCTTCATTGAACACTTCGATCAATATGGAGGCCGATTCCAGCAATCGGCCAAGATTATCCTCACCACATGTTCTGCTTGTGTTCAGCATCAATCTACTTGGCAGCGGTTTTTACGTCGGCTAGTGAGTTAAGAAGAATCAACATTGGTCCTACCAGAGCCGACGTGCAAATACAATGCCTTGGCTAAACTACAGAGCCGATATCTGCAGTTACCTGACAGATTCGGCTCGGGGGGCACCTGAACCAGACGAACATGTGAACATGTGCAAGTGAACATGTGTGCAGTGAAATATTGCAGTGAAATATTGGGGGCCGATAGAAAAATCGGCCAGTAAAAAAAAATTTTTTTATGACATACAGCCGATGCAAGGGAAACGAAGCCGATGCGCAGCCATCGACTCTAGTGCAATTATACAAGGTCTACCGGATCTTCACCAAGTTTCTCCGCCAAGTCCAGTTCAGCTGTGGGGCCTCCTGCTTCTTCGAGGGAGTAAAACAATAAGAGCTTCCTCAGCTGCCTTGAGCCGATTCGGGTTCCTGAACCTTCTTGTCGAGGATTTTCAGCCCTTGGTGCTAGTTCAGCAGTGTTGACAGAAGAGGTATATCGGCTTTCGAAGGAGTAAAGGTGATCGGCTTTGGTGCATCCTCACTGACATTCTCGCCTCGAGTAAGGCTCGGGGGGCAGCAGGCCTGGTAGATGCTCTGTTTAGGAGCCGATTGGGGTACCATCGGCTGATCTTTCATCGCAACCTTCTTCACAAAATGATGAGTGTTTGAAGAAGACCATTAGGTCTGGTTGGAAGAATTCAAAGGCTTTCCTGAAGACTCTACATTATCCACCAGATCTCAAAATCATCAGTTGAAGAATTGAAGGGTGAATTTTAAAGGACCGATGCGTTGCTATCGGCTCATTACGCATTGGCTAAGGGGACAAATCGGCAAGATCAGTATGAGAGGAAATCGGCTAAATTAAGCTCAAAGGAAATCGGCAAAATCAAATTGGGAGAAGTTCTTCATTGATAAGCAAGATTTCTTACATAAAGAGCTGATTGCTCTCGAAAGGAAGTACTAGGGGATACATTGCCCCATCTACTACTACTGGTCCTATACTAAAGGTCCTATCTACGGGCCGTCGCTGCCCTCGTCGTCGCCGTCGTCGCCGCTGTCGGCGCTACTCCCGGCGGGCTCGTCGTCGCTGCTCCAGTGGCCGCCGACCGGGCCCTCATTGTCCTCGTCCTCCTCGTCAGCGTCGTCGTTGTCGCTGTCGAAGTCGCTGAGGTTCCCCGGCCAGGGGCAGAACCGTTTGGCCGGCGGCTCGTCGGAGGAGGTGTCGTCCTCCTCCTCCTCCTCCTCTTCCTTCTCCTCCTCTTCCTCCTCGGGAGAGGTGAAGTCGCAGGAGAAGTGATCGTCATCGCTCTCCTCCTCCGTTTCCCCATCGGCGAGGAAGCGGAG
Organism: Lolium perenne; assembly: GCF_019359855.2. Taxonomy (NCBI): domain Eukaryota; kingdom Viridiplantae; phylum Streptophyta; class Magnoliopsida; order Poales; family Poaceae; genus Lolium; species Lolium perenne. Next base: position 52,090,438 of record NC_067244.2, read on the forward strand.
GTCGCTTTCCCCGTCGGTCAAGGACTTGTCGTCCTCAGACCAGATGGAGAAGTCGTGGCTGGACTCCTCCCCGGCTTCGATGGCGCGGCGGGTGTTCGCCGCGTGGACCTCCTCCTGGTTCGGCTCCGGCGTCGGCTCGCGGGAAGAGGAGGACTGGGTGGAAAGATCCGATGAGACAGAGGAGGAAGAAGACATGGTGGCGCAGGAGGGCTTTTGGAGTGCTAATGCGAAGGGGATGCGGAAGTAAACTGTTCGGAGCGGTTAAATAAAAGGGGATATAGTGGAAATTCAATACCACAGCAGTTTCCGAGGAAGTGGTGCCTAAAAGAAAAAAAAAACTGCCAGGTCACGCGGAGAAGTTGAGAAGGCAAGGCATCATGATGAAAGATACTGCGACGGTTCTGCCACGACATGACCCAACGAAGAAAGAGCAGAGTGATTTTGGAATTATCAATTCCAAAACCAGGGGGGCATGTGTTATCACCAGAATTTGACCGAGTCAGAGGTGGGCCGCGATCAAGATGGACTTGAAGATTATATACGGAGGAAATATGTGAATCGGCCTTATATGCAAAGTTTGGGCTAGTTTGCCTTTGTATCTGTAATATAGTAGATCGCATCTTAGATTAGAAGATAGAGTTTGACCCGTGCACGGTTAGGTGCACGCCTAAATTAGAAAGTCCCCTGGACTATAAATATGTATCTAGGGTTTATGAAATAAACAACAACCAACGTTCAACCACAAATCAATCTCGGCGCATCGCCAACTCCTTCGTCTCGAGGGTTTCTACCGGTAAGCATCATGCTGCCTAGATCGCATCTTGCGATCTAGGCAGCACAGGCTTATTTACGTTGTTCATGCGTTGCTCGTACTGAAGCCTTTTTGATGGCGAACAACGTAGTTATCTTAGATATGTTAGGGTTAGCATAGTTCTTCGAATCATATGATGTCGTAGTGCAACCCTTGCATATCTAGCCGCCCTTACACCTATCTTAGGTGTAGGGGCGGCACCCCGCTTGATCATTATTTAGTGGATCCGATCCGTTACGGTTGCTCCTTGTTCTACAAGGATTAGTTTAATATCTGCAATAGTTAGGCCTTACAAAGGGTTGGAGGATCCAGCGGCACGTAGGGTGTCGTTTGCTAGTCCTAGACAGGATGTTCCGGGGATCAACCTCGTGTTGGTTTTTAGGCCTTGTCTAGGATCGGCTTACGATCACCGTGCGTGGCCGCGAGGCCCAATCGTGAGTAGGATGATCCGATTATGCGGTGAAAACCCTAAATCGTCGTAGATCGCTTTAGCTTTATCTTGATCAAGCAGGACCACCATATATTCGTGCACCTCGTACGAATCATGGGTGGATCGGCTCCTTGAGCCGATTCACAGGATAACCTGAGAGCCGATCGAGGCTCGTATTTAATGTTTACGTGTATGCCATGCAGGAAACTAAGCGAGGCATCTCCATCACCTTCCTGACCAGGTATAGGTCAGGTGGCACGCCCTTGCATCAGCATCGGACGTGTGTACCAGAGGCTTTGCGGGCCGTCGCTCGGAGGGACCAGGGCCAGCCGCAGCCCTAAGTTGTTCCCGGCTCTACTGTGTTGCCCGTCGCTGCTCGCCGGTGGGTTTTGACGTCAACAGCTGGACAAGTCACAATGGCTGGATTTCAAGAAGACATATAAATACCCCTTCACCTAGCTCAGAACACTTATGCACTACACTACGAACTGTTCTTGAGCACTCTCTCTCTTACTCCATTGATAGAAACACCAAAGGCCTTAGATCTCCCTCCTCCTCCACCCAAACTCGAATCCCTCCGAGGAAAAGATAGAGGAGGGCTTGATCTATAGTTCCACTAAGAAAAATCTTGTCCCTCCTTGTATTCATCGAGATACCTGCTCTCTACGGTTCCTCGGAAACCCTAGGTGGGCAAAAGAAGTCCGGAAGCATCCGGGCTGTGGATTTTCTCCTGACAAGATTGTGAAGGTTTGGAGGCTGCCTCAAAGTCTACCACAAGTGAGTGAGCTATTCCTTCGTGGGATAGGCTCCGGAGAAGAAGGTGAGCCTTCGTGACGTTGGGGAATCCTTCGTGGGACCCCAACCTCTGCAAACGTGACGTACCTTCTTGCAAAGGAAGGGAACACGGGAATAAACCTTCGTCTTCGCGTGCTATCGGTTATTCCCAATCGATCTCTTTACTAGTGCTATATTTGCCTGTGAGAGCCTTTGTGCTTGAGTTACTTGTATCATCATCTAGGGTGCCTCACCTAGTGTGCATTAGGTTCACCTTTATATTCCGCAGAGTCTAATATTGCAAAGAAAGAATTAAAATATGTAGAAACATATTCATCCCCTCTAGGTTTACCATCTCTGAACTTTCACCGTTCCCATCCTTCCTCCTCTTGAGAGTCCACCGTCATGTCCTTGATCGAGCTTCATTCTCCCTTCTCCGGCGGCTTAGAGGTCCTCTTCGTAATCAGTAACACCACCGCTTTGAGTTAATACAGCTTTGAAACCCTTCGGGGTCCTTTCCTTGTGCAAGAAAAAAGATGTGACTCTAGACCAAGAAAGAACATTGAGAACATTGTATTTTTTTTTTTTTGGTTCATATTACTTACGAATCAAGTCCAACTTGTCCAAGATAATATCTAAGATTATGTCTCAGTGGTACATTTATTATCCTAATCGGAATATTTATTAATTAGTCTTTACAACGTTCTTTAAATTACGAGGAATTTGACAAACTCATTCCTTTGTCACGATGTAATGATTCATCACCTTATTTTCCTCTCCATATGATTTATTGGATAAGTATTAATTGTAATTGTTAAATTGTTATGATATTATAAAAATATGCTAATTAAATTCACAAATTAAAAGTCGTAGTGAGGTAGGCTTGGGCAGAAAACGTGGAGTGAGGTTCCAAATCTGGTGACATTATCTATACCTAATAATAAAGAAAATAAGGTTTCCGTGGTTCGGTCCGTCGAAAGACGCTTTCATCCGTTTTATGTACGTTTTCGTCCGTCCCAAATTTCCTCCGTCGGCCTGGGCGCTTATACGAGGAATACCATGAAGAGTGTCAGCCAGAAGTATCACGAGGAGATCCAGCCGGAAGGAACAGGTGAGGAGTTCAAGAGGGACACGAATTTAAGCAGAGCAGACTCACGCCTTGAAGGACGATTTCCATCAATGAAAAAAAGAATTTTACTAAGAACACCCACGGCCCCTATTCGTTCGTCCTGCGGATCAATGAAACCCGACGAAAACAGTGTCCTGTTCGAAAAGGAAAACGTAATAGCAGTATTCATGTTCGGGGGACTTTCCGATTCCAAAGAAGATGGTTGCTTTATAATCCCGACGCAACTTGCCGAACCGCTCATCCCATGAGGTGAGTTTAGATGTGCCGTCTTCTTCGATGTCTGCCTCTAGCAGCAACGACGACGTCTGCCACCAGAAACGATGATGTCCCCGACGATGGGACCCATGGACTGTTGGAGAAGCAGGCCGAGGGCAATGGCTACTGCGAGGAGCTTCGACCACAACTATAAGCTCGACCATGCCGGGAGCCCGGGACTCAAAGGAAGTGGGGGAAGACGGCGCAGTCGCACATCGGCCAGGGTAGGACAGCATCGTCGACGACCGCCAGCAAGAGCCTTCCGGCGTAGCTCCCCACGCCGCAATGGCGGCGCCAATGAAAGCGCTCCCAGTACAGCTCTCAATGCCCCGCATTGGCGCCTGTGAAAGCGCTCCTGGGGCGAGCCTGTGCGCACTCGTGCTCGCCTCAGCTCCGCATGCAACGAGCCTCCATGGCGGCCGCGGCGATAGCCTGAAGCTGGCGCTCACTTCCGACTCCACTGCGGCATAGTGTTTCATTGGCTCGTCCGTGGCCCATTCGTTCGATCCCGTGAAAAATACCGTACTTCGCTTCGATCAAGCGCCAGATAGGAAAATGAAACAAAGAAATCATGTCGCCGTTGGTGCCATTACCATCAATTTCATAGATCAAACATGATAACTCTCGATCGATTTCGTATGTATTGTGAGTAAGTGAGCATAGACGGTGTTGGTGTTTTGGTTGCAGCCCTTCTCCCTCACGCCTGGATACTAGAAGATGTTGATCTCGTCGATGAAGGATAGCCAGATCAAGCACTCCGGCAACCGGATCAAGCACCTGACGGCCAAAACGATATCTCTAGCAACCGATCTCCATGGCCAGCTATTGATTTCTGGGAGGGGCGAGTTGATCTTTGCAAAACAAAATCTAGACCTTGCATTGGTGGAGCTTAGATTTGTCGGGAAAAAATTTCGCCATGGACTACGAAGAAATAGATAAACGAATGATTAGCAAAAACATTGTCCCACAAAAGCACAACTAGCCCATATATATGTCATCGAAGTTCTGCTCACAAAGCAAAATTTTGTGCCTGGCTTGGAAGTTCCAAGCTAGATATGTGGATATGTTGTGGTAGAAGTTGTGGGCCACCAGCGACATATTGTGCCTGGATGTATCACGAAAGCAAGAATTTGTGTTTGGCTTAGGAGTCTCTTTCTGGTTTTTGCCATTCTATCGGGCGGATGAATGCCGCCGATTCCCCGAGGCAGGGTGGCACAATGTGGGATGCTAAGTCTGCCAGCTAGGCTGCACGCGAGGGAACTCAATAAAAAGAGATGATGGCAACAAGGAAAAAAGGGGGATGGAGTCCAGCTGGTGGAAGGTGGAGGCTGAAAGGCGACGCGTGGGTAGAAGGGATGACGCACTGTGATTTTTTTACGAATCAAACATTTAAGCCGTATCAACGCATGGTATATCAAAGGCGCCCGTCATTTTAGTCTGTCCATGCAAGTATCCCAGCCTAACATGTCGCAACCAGGCTCTTCTTACCTTGTGTGGACAGCGGAACGGTCGATGGCCATGGCAATGATCGAGTCAATTTTTCGTCACCCGTAGCAACGCACGGGCAAATTTCCTAGTATTTCCTATGAAAATAGTTCGCTTATATCGCCTAATACGTGTATTGCACGTGCTAGTGTACCCAAAAAGTTGACCTGCCAAATTTTTTTAATCATGAGTTGGCTCACCAGCTTTTTATGTATAGACTTAAATTTTATTGGCAATTTTCTTTTATTAATGTCAAATAAACTTTGGTCTTCAATAAATGGAAAATTTATGGAAGGTTTCAATACCATTAGCCGCCTATTTTATTTCTTACCGCTTGTCATATTCATACGGTGGCAAAATTTGGTAAAGCCCCATTACCGCCAGCTACCAACTTTATTTCTTACCAAAAACTTAAACGTGCCATATTCATAGGATAGAAAATTTTAGCCTTTATTCAATAGTTGGAAATTTTTAGTAAGGTTCCATTACGACATTATGATCAGCTTCACCTCTTACAAAGAAACTTTAAACTTGTCTATTCATACGATAGAGAATTAAACCATTTTCACAAGGCACTACGTGTTTCTGCCGGTGAGATGGGGGTGTCAATTTGAAAAGATAGTTAAGGAAAACGTTATCGCCATATTTTCTACTACTTACAAGCTTTGCTAAAATTTTGCATAACCAAAATTGTTTGACACTAGTGTCTCGGTAGTGAGAGCACCTCATCCCCCACCTAGGCTGATATGGGTATACCATATTAGGTACTCGGCGTTATGATCCCTGATGTGGATCCGGGAAGGAATATGTGAAGTCCATGAAGAATACAACATGGAGCAGAAGCCCAATAGCTATGAAAAATAGGCAGGTTATACCCATATTGGGTAAATCGACCTCTGTAATGTAACCGACCCGAAGGTGGACTCTGAGACATAGCCCACTCTATAAGGGCTAGGAGGGGGCACCGAGAGAAAGATCTAGATTGATAACACGGAACACCCATGCACTAGTAGGGAAAAAGCTATATGGAAGCGGGCACTAGCTGGGGCAAGCGATTGGCTATTTTTAGCTGCGACGGCGTAGAGACACACGGCTAGTATGCTCTTATAAGAAGTTTGCCGCCGGCTATGGCACGCGACAAGTATGTGGGCCGTAGCGTGTTGCTGATGAGGAGGAATCGGATGAAGACCACCTTCGCTCGAATGCAGCTCATCGTGACTGCATTTCTCATCGATGTGATTTTAGTTTGGATAACCATTTGAGATCAAATAATGGTTTAGTACTGGTATAATTGTATCATGTGTGTATGTATTTGGTATTACCTGTATATGTATATGCATGTGTATGTATATATGAATAATACGGAGAAATGATAGCGTATTCGAAACATGATAGTTCCACAAGTACTGGCAGTGTACGGGTAGAGCGCTGTTAGTATATATATACATTGGTAGCGTGTCATCCACACGCTGCCATTAATCCTATTGGTAGCGTGCCAAGAACGAACACGACTTTTAAGTGGCTTACTAGTCGTGTGCCGAGCTTACACATACCACTGACGAGATATCACTAGTGGGCCAGCACACGCGACTGGTAACCAAAATCAGCACGAGAGCGGTAGGCTACTATGTCGTCAGCTACCTAGTTTAACTGACCGGTCTTTAAAATCATCAACACCCTATTTTTTAAAAAACCCAAATCCATCATCAATGTGCATTGATAATGTTACCCCTTGTTACAGGCGCAAAGGAAAAAAAATGACCACTCACCTATGCTACAAGTCAAATCTAAGGTAGACTTTCTTGTGACAAGATATATTTGCATCAGCCGTTAGTTGAGGTACAATAAAAATAATATAATATATATCCACACACACATAGTAGTTCGGCTGGCAAGGCCCTAGCCAAGCCAATGTATACCCTGATGTTGATCAAACCCTCCCAGTTCATCAGTTAATCTATTTTAACACCTCACCGATTAAATAAAATAAAATATTTGGATCACCAGTGAGCGTATATCTCACTCATCTAAAATATGTATCTATCTTGACCGACATTGACCTCTTGATTAGATTACGAAAATAGCTTTATTGTAGTCTGAAATCCAGAATAATTTTTTTTTTGAACAAAAGAGCGGTCTGGAAGACCCCAGAGAAGATTAATTGCATACGTGGCGGGTACATTTTACACCGAGGTCCTTTTACATCGCTCGCACGGAGAAACCAAGGATTTGAAGAAAGGACCTTAAAAATTACAGAAAACACCCTGGAGCAAAAACTGAAAAAGCGATCAGGTCCTTGGGTGTCTCCGCCACCAACCGCTGGCGATCTCCAGATGTCTCCGTCGAGATACGGTGCCGAGATGCCCATCAGCACGCTTCCGGCGAAGCTTAGCATCCGCCAGCCACCTCTCCTCCTCCGGGGACGAACCACTTGTTGGTGAAGATGCGTTGAGCTCCAACAAACGAAGCAGGGGATGACCTCCGTCTTGGAGGTAGCAGATGGGCCGCCATGCCGGCCAAAGATCACGCTGTCGACGAGGAGCAACGCGTGTTCCGCACGAATGAGCTTCGACGACGAAGCTCCGTAGCACCCTGTAGGCAGGCGCCGACGAGCAGAGGTCCAGTTCGTCCATCCGCCACTTCTCATCTCGCCACCACGGCAAGGCAGAGAAGAAAGCAGGGAGACACACTAGAGCAGCAGCTACACCGGCAGAGAGGGCAGTATCCCTCCCCTCGAGACAAAATCGGCAAGCCTCTCTCCTCCTCCTCCTCCTCGCTACCATGGCCGGCCAGGAGAGAAGAATAGGCAAACCTAACAGCACCAGGGCATCTCTCCCCCACGCCGCCACGGCCGACCAGGAAAACTTCACCTGTGCTGAGATCCAGGGGAGAAGAAGAGCCTGTGACAACCAGGTTATTGGGGAAGACGATGCCGCTCCCAACCTCTCCTCCCTCCAGCCATCGGAGCAGAGGAAGAAGCAGCAGCAGCCCTAGGTTGGCCCAGATCTGGCGGCGGAGATCCCGGCCATCGCCTCCACTAAGGGGTAGACGCCCAGGCGGTGGCATACGCCACAAAACCACCAACAAAACTAATCCAGGATAATTGGAAGGTCCTTTAATTGGAGCTCAATGCCTTCCCTACGTGCCCCAAGTACTAGTTCTCAAGCTCCTGTGTGAAAACTTTAGATCTGGCATGAATTCGTTGGATCTAGCAAACAGAGCATGCGTGTCATCTCCATGGATGCATTGCTTTGAGTTCTTTTGAATTCCTGCTCTAGAAGAAAATCCTTGATCTGGCCTTTAGTGGCAGTGATCGGAAAATGACCTTGTAGGCATGTTGTTTTGCTGAAGGTGCTGCTTTGGAGGACCTTTCTTGATGTCCCGGCATTTTTCAAAAGTTAGGAGATTAGAGTAGAAGTTTTTTGTTCACCACCTTCATGGTGTTCTATATTTTTTTGTTGTGTGCATCTTCAACGCATTTTCTTAACCAAGTACTGTTTCCGAACCCATGTATTCAATGTATCATATTGGTCTTTTAATAGAATGGCACTTATCAAAAAACATGTATCAAATTCCACATGCAATGCACTCACACATGATTGCAAAGATCGAGAAGGCAAAATCTGATTGCCCCTTCTTCATAGGTAACACCACTCATGCACCTGAGGTTACATTCGTCCTCCACATGTCAACATTCACTTTCGCCTTCAAAATATACTTAGTCGATCATAAGGAATAAAACGATATCAGACTTGTGCATTCCAACGACAACCCTGTACGTGTTGCTTTCCTTTGTAGCTACATATTGCTGTTATGAAAAAATATAATCTAATACATACTCATACATCCGAGAACCCTCCAATGATATGGTCGACTTGTCATGTCTAGCTTCATTATGTTCATGCTTGAGTCTCCATAGCAGCAACAAACCATCACACATTGCGCCGCAGGTGATTCCTCCTACACGTCAAGTAAATGGTGATGTTAGTTAGTGTATCGATAATATGAGTTAATAGATCTATAGCACAACAAGTACTTGATGTTTGTGTAAAATTTTCTATTTTCTCCAATTCGGGTGAGGTTAAAAATTTCGAACACATGAGGACTCTCCTTTTTTTTTTGAAAGGAATACGGTAGGGGAAGCCCCTTGATACGTCTCCGACGTATCGATAATTTCTTATATTCCATGCCACATTATTGATGTTATCTACATGTTTTATGCACACTTTATGTCATATTCGTGCATTTTCTGGAACTAACCTATTAACAAGATGCCGAAGTGCCAGTTGCTGTTTTCTGCTGTTTTTGGTTTCAGAAATCCTAGTAACGAAATATTCTCGGAATTGGACGAAATCAACGCCCAGGGTCCTATTTTGCCACGAAGCTTCCAGAAGTCCGAAGAGGAGACGAAGTGGGGCCACGAGGTGCCCAGACCCTAGGGCGGCGCGGCCCCCCCCTTGGCCGCGCGGCCCTGTGGTGTGGGGCCCTCGTGCCGCCTCCTGACCTGCCCTTCCGCCTACTTAAAGCCTCCGTCGCGAAACCCCCAGTACCGAGAGCCACGATACGGAAAACCTTCCAGAGACGCCGCCGCCGATCCCATCTCGGGGGATCCAGGAGATCACCTCCGGCACCCTGCCGGAGAGGGGAATCATCTCCCAGAGGACTCTACGCCGCCATGGTCGCCTCCGGAGTGATGTGTGAGTAGTCTACCCCTGGACTATGGGTCCATAGCAGTAGCTAGATGGTTGTCTTCTCCCCATTGTGCTTCATTGTCGGATCTTGTGAGCTGCCTAACATGATCAAGATCATCTATCTGTAATTCTATATGTTGCGTTTGTTGGGATCCGATGAATAGAGAATACTTGTTATGTTGATTATCAATTCATGTCTATGTGTTGTTTATGATCTTGCATGCTCTCCGTTATTAGTAGATGCTCTGGCCAAGTTGATGCTAGTAACTCCAAGAGGGAGTATTTATGCTCGATAGTGGGTTCATGTCTCCGTGAATCTGGAGGGGTGACAAGAACCTCTAAGGTTATGGATGTGCTGTTGCCACTAGGGATAAAACATTGGTGCTATGTTCAAGGATGTAGTCACTAATTACATTACGCGCAATACTTAATGCAATTGTCTGTTGTTAGCAACTTAATACTGGAGGGGGTTCGGATGATAACCTGAAGGTGGACTTTTTAGGCATAGATGCATGCTGGATGGCGGTCTATGTACTTTGTCGTAATGCCCAATTAAATCTCACTATACTCATCATAATATGTATGTGCATGGTCATGCCCTCTTTATTTGTCAATTGCCCAACTGTAATTTGTTCACCCAACATGCTGTTTATCTTATGGGAGAGACACCTCTAGTGAACTGTGGACCCCGGTCCAATTCTCTATACTGAAATACAATCTACTGCAATACATGTTCTACTGTTTTCTGCAAACAATCATCTTCCACACAATACGTTTAATCCTTTGTTACAGCAAGCCGGTGAGATTGACAACCTCACTGTTTCGTTGGGGCAAAGTACTTTGGTTGTGTTGTGCAGGTTCCACGTTGGCGCCGGAATCCCTGGTGTTGCGCCGCACTACATCCCGCCGCCATCAACCTTCAACGTGCTTCTTGGCTCCTCCTGGTTCGATAAACCTTGGTTTCTTTCTGAGGAAAAACTTGCTGCTGTGCGCATCATACCTTCCTCTTGGGGTTCCCAACGAACGTGTGAGTTACACGCCATCAAGCTCTTTTTCTAGCGCCGTTGCCGGGGAGATCAAGACACGCTGCAAGGGGAGTCTCCACTTCTCAATCTCTTTACTTTGTTTTTGTCTTGCTTAGTTTTATTTACTACTTTGTTTGCTGCACTAAATCAAAATACAAAAAAATTAGTTGCTAGTTTTACTTTATTTGCTATCTTGTTTGCTATATCAAAAACACAAAAAAATTAGTTACTTGCATTTACTTTATCTAGTTTGCTTTATTTTCTGTTGCTAAAATGGCCAACCCTGAAAATACTAAGTTGTATGACTTCACAACCACAAATAATAATGATTTCTTATGCACACCTATTGCTCCACCTGCTACTACAGCAGAATTCTTTGAAATTAAACCTGCTTTACTGAATCTTGTTATGCGAGAGCAATTTTCTGGTGTTAGTTCTGATGATGCTGCTGCCCATCTTAATAATTTTGTTGAACTATGTGAAATGCAAGAATATAAAGATGTAGATGGTGACATTATAAAATTAAAATTGTTCCCTTTCTCATTAAGAGGAAGAGCTAAAGATTGGTTGCTATCTCTGCCTAAGAATAGTATTGATTCATGGACTAAATGCAAGGATGCTTTTATTGGTAGATATTATCCCCCTGCTAAAATTATATCTTTGAGGAGTAGCATAATGAATTTTAAACAATTAGATACTGAACATGTTGCTCAAGCTTGGGAAAGAATGAAATCTCTGGTTAAAAATTGCCCAATCCATGGACTGACTACTTGGATGATCATCCAAACCTTCTATGCAGGACTAAATTTTTCTTCGCGGAATTTATTGGATTCAGCTGCTGGAGGTACCTTTATGTCCATCACTCTTGGTGAAGCAACAAAGCTTCTTGATAATATGATGATCAACTACTCTGAATGGCACACGGAAAGAGCTCCACAAGGTAAGAAGGTAAATTCCGAAGAAACCTCTTCCTTGAGTGATAAGATTGATGCTATTATGTCTATGCTTGTGAATGATAGGACTAATATTGATCCTAATAATGTTCCGTTAGCTTCATTGGTTGCACAAGAAGAACATGTTGATGTAAACTTCATTAAAAATAATAATTTCAACAACAATGCTTACCGGAACAATTCTAGTAACAACTATAGGCCATATCCTTATAATAATGGAAACGGCTATGGTAATTCTTATGGGAATTCTTACAACAATAATAGGAGTTCACCCCCTGGACTTGAAGCCATGCTTAAAGAATTTATTAGTACACAAACTGCTTTTAACAAATCTGTTGAAGAAAAGCTTGGGACAATTGATATACTTGCTTCTAAAGTCGATAGTCTTGCCTCTGATGTTGATCTCTTGAAATCGAAAGTTATGCCTAATAGGGATATTGAAAATAAAATTGTTACTACAGCAAATGCCATCCAAGTTAGAATTAATGAGAATATAAGATTAATGGCTGAACTGCGTGCTAGGTGGGATAGAGAAGAAAATGAAAAACTAGCTAAAGAGAAGAATGTAGCTAAAGTTTGGACTATTACCACCACTTGTAATGCTAATGCTACACATGTTGCTGCACCTCCTACTAATAATAATAAAAAGAATTGGTGTTAGCAATGTTTCCACTTCTAATGCAAAGCGAGAAACTGCCCTAAAGCTGCTAAAAGCTGAAATCGCTGTGATAAAACTGCTGAAATTTTTTCCAACATTGGGGATGATGATCCCATTGCTTTAGATTATAATGGTTTGAATTTTGATGATTGCCACATCTCTGAAGTTATAAAGTTCTTGCAAAAACTTGCTAAAAGTCCTAATGCTAGTGCTATAAATTTGGCTTTCACGCAACATATTACAAATGCTCTCATAAAAGCTAGAGAAGAGAAACTAGAGCGCGAAGCCTCTATTCCTAGAAAGCTAGAGGATGGTTGGGAGCCCATCATTAAGATGAAGGTTAAAGATTTTGATTGTAATGCTTTATGTGATCTTGGTGCAAGTATTTCCGTTATGCCTAAGAAAATTTATAATATGCTTGACTTGCCACCGCTGAAAAATTGTTATTTGGATGTTAATCTTGCTGATCATTCTACAAAGAAACCTTTGGGGAAAGTTGATAATGTTCGCATTACCGTTAACAATAACCTTGTCCCCGTTGATTTTGTTGTCTTGGATATTGAATGCAATGCATCTTGTCCCATTATATTGGGAAGACCTTTTCTTCGAACTGTTGGTGCTATCATTGATATGAAGGAAGGTAATATAAAATATCAATTTCCTCTCAAGAAAGGTATGGAACACTTCCCTAGAAAGAGAATGAAGTTACCTTTTGATTCTATTATGAGAACAAATTATGATGTTGACACTTCGTCTCTTGATAATACTTGATACACACTTTCTGCGCCTAGCTGAAAGGCGTTAAAGAAAAGCGCTTATGGGAGACAACCCATGTTTTTACCTACAGTATCTTTGTTTTTATTTTGTGTCTTGGAAGTTGTTTACTACTGTAGCAACCTCTCCTTATCTTAGTTTAGTGTTTTGTTGTGCCAAGTAAAGTCTTTGATAGTAAAGTAAGTACTAGATTTGGATTACTGCGCAGTTCCAGATTTCTTTGCTGTCACGAATCTGGGTCTATCTCCCTGTAGGTAGCTCAGAAAATTAAGCCAATTTACGTGCATGATCCTCAGATATGTACGCAACTTTCATTCAATTTGAGCATTTTCATTTGAGCAAGTCTGGTGGCCTAATAAAATTCGTCAATACGAACTGTTCTGTTTTGACAGATTCTGCCTTTTATTTCGCATTGCCTCTTTTGCTATATTGGATGAATTTCTTTGATCCATTAATGTCCAGTAGCTTTATGCAATGTCCAGAAGTGTTAAGAATGATTGTGTCATCTCTGAATATGTTAATTTTTATTGTCACTAACCCTCTAATGAGTTGTTCTAAGTTTGGTGTGGAGGAAGTTTTCAAGGATCAAGAGAGGAGTATGATGCAACATGATCAAGGAGAGTGAAAGCTCTAAGCTTGGGGATGCCCCAGTGGTTCACCCCTGCATATATCAAGAAGACTCAAGCGTCTAAGCTTGGGGATGCCCAAGGCATCCCCTTCTTCATCGACAACATTATCAGGTTCCTCCCCTGAAACTATATTTTTATTCCATCACATCTTATGTACTTTGCTTGGAGCGTCGGTTTGTTTTTGTTTTTTTATTTTGTTTGAATAAAATGGATCCTAGCATTCACTTTATGGGAGAGAGACACGCTCCACTGTAGCATATGGACAAGTATGTCCTTAGTTTCTACTCATAGTATTCATGGCGAAGTTTCTCCTTCGTTAAATTGTTATATGGTTGGAATTGGAAAATGATACATGTAGTAATTGCTATTAATGTCTTGGGTAATGTGATACTTGGCAATTGTTGTGCTCATGTTTAAGCTCTTGCATCATATGCTTTGCACCCATTAATGAAGAAATACATAGAGCATGCTAAAATTTGGTTTGCATATTTGGTTTCTCTAAGGTCTAGATAATTTCTAGTATTGAGTTTGAACAACAAGGAAGACGGTGTAGAGTCTTATAATGTTTTTAATATGTCTTTTATGTGAGTTTTGCTGCACCGGTTCATCCTTGTGTTTGTTTCAAATAAGCCTTGCTAGCCTAAACCTTGTATCGAGAGGGAATACTTCTCATGCATCCAAAATACTTGAGCCAACCACTATGCCATTTGTGTCCACCATACCTACCTACTACATGGTATTTTCCGCCATCCCAAAGTAAATTGCTTGAGTGCTACCTTTAAAATTCCATCATTCACCTTTGCAATATATAGCTCATGGGACAAATAGCTTAAAAACTATTGTGGTATTGAATATGTAATTATGCACTTTATCTCTTATTAAGTTGCTTGTTGTGCGATAACCATGTTCACTGGGGACGCCATCAACTATTCTTTGTTGAATTTCATGTGAGTTGCTATGCATGTTCGTCTTGTCTGAAGTAAGAGAGATCTACCACCTTATGATTAAGCATGCATATTGTTAGAGAAGAACATTGGGCCGCTAACTAAAGCCATGATCCATGGTGGAAGTTTCAGTTTTGGACAAATATCCTCAATCTCATATGAGAAAATTATTAATTGTTGTTACATGCTTATGCATAAAAGAGGAGTCCATTATCTGTTGTCTATGTTGTCCCGGTATGGATGTCTAAGTTGAGAATAATCAATAGCGAGAAATCCAATGCGAGCTTTCTCCTTAGACCTTTGTACAGGCGGCATAGAGGTACCCCTTTGTGACACTTGGTTAAAACATGTGCATTGTGATGATCCAGTAGTCCAAGCTAATTAGGACAAGGTGCGGGCACTATTAGTACACTATGCATGAGACTTGCAACTTGTAAGATATAATTTACATGATACATATGCTTTATTACTACCGTTGACAAAATTGTTTCATGTTTTCAAAATCAAAGCTCTAGCACAAATATAGCAATCGATGCTTTTCCTCTATGGAGGACCATTCTTTTACTTTCAATGTTGAGTCAGTTCACCTATTTCTCTCCACCTCAAGAAGCAAACACTTGTGCGAACTGTGCATTGATTCCTACATATTTACTTATTGCACTTATTATATTACTCTATGTTGACAATATCCATGAGATATACATGTTACAAGTTGAAAGCAACCGCTGAAACTTAATCTTCCTTTGTGTTGTTTCAATGCTTTTACTTTGAATTATTGCTTTATGAGTTAACTCTTATGCAAGATTTATTGATGCTTGTCTTGAAGTGCTATTCATGAAAAGTCTTTGCTATATGATTCACTTGTTTACTCATGTCATATACATTGTTTTGATCGCTGCATTCATTACATATGCTTTACAAATAGTATGATCAAGGTTATGATGGCATGTCACTCCAGAAATTATCTGTGTTATCGTTTTACCTGCTCGGGACGAGCAGAACTAAGCTTGGGGATGCTGATACGTCTCCGATGTATCGATAATTTCTTATGTTCCATGCCACATTATTGATGTTATCTACATGTTTTATGCACACTTTATGTCATATTCGTGCATTTTCTGGAACTAACCTATTAACAAGATGCCGAAGTGCCGATTCTTTGTTTTTGCTGTTTTTGGTTTCAGAAATCCTAGTAACGAAATATTCTCGGAATTGGACGAAATCAACGCCCGGGGTCCTATTTTGCCACGAAGCTTCCAGAAGTCCGAAGAGGAGACGAAGTGGGGCCACGAGGTGCCCAGACCCTAGGGCGGCGCGGCCCCCCCCTTGGCCGCGCGGCCCTGTGGTGTGGGGCCCTCGTGCCGCCTCCTGACCTGCCCTTCCGCCTACTTCAAGCCTCCGTCGCGAAACCCCCAGTACCGAGAGCCACGATACGGAAAACCTTCCAGAGACGCCGCCGCCGCCGATCCCATCTCGGGGGATCCAGGAGATCGCCTCCGGCACCCTGCCGGAGAGGGGAATCATCTCCCAGAGGACTCTACGCCGCCATGGTCGCCTCCGGAGTGATGTGTGAGTAGTCTACCCCTGGACTATGGGTCCATAGCAGTAGCTAGATGGTTGTCTTCTCCCCATTGTGCTTCATTGTCGGATCTTGTGAGCTGCCTAACATGATCAAGATCATCTATCTGTAATTCTATATGTTGCGTTTGTTGGGATCCGATGAATAGAGAATACTTGTTATGTTGATTATCAATTCATGTCTATGTGTTGTTTATGATCTTGCATGCTCTCCGTTATTAGTAGATGCTCTTGCCAAGTTGATGCTAGTAACTCCAAGAGGGAGTATTTATGCTCGATAGTGGGTTCATGTCTCCGTGAATCTGGAGGGGTGACAAGAACCTCTAAGGTTATGGATGTGCTGTTGCCACTAGGGATAAAACATTGGTGCTATGTTCAAGGATGTAGTCACTAATTACATTACGCGCAATACTTAATGCAATTGTCTGTGTTAGCAACTTAATACTGGAGGGGGTTCGGATGATAACCTGAAGGTGGACTTTTTAGGCATAGATGCATGCTGGATGGCGGTCTATGTACTTTGTCGTAATGCCCAATTAAATCTCACTATACTCATCATAATATGTATGTGCATGGTCATGCCCTCTTTATTTGTCAATTGCCCAACTGTAATTTGTTCACCCAACATGCTGTTTATCTTATGGGAGAGACACCTCTAGTGAACTGTGGACCCCGGTCCAATTCTCTATACTGAAATACAATCTCGCAATACTGTTCTCTTTGTTTCGCAAACAATCATCTTCCACACAATACGGTTAATCCTTTGTTACAGCAAGCCGGTGAGATTGACAACCTCACTGTTTCGTTGGGGCAAAGTACTTTGGTTGTGTTGTGCAGGTTCCACGTTAGCGCCGGAATCCCTGGTGTTGCGCCGCACTACATCCCGCCGCCATCAACCTTCAACGTGCTTCTTGGCTCCTCCTGGTTCGATAAACCTTGGTTTCTTTCTGAGGGAAAACTTGCTGCTGTGCGCATCATACCTTCCTCTTGGGGTTCCCAACGAACGTGTGAGTTACACGCCATCACCCCTACAGTGGTTTTTCTTTAAATAATAAAAACTCAATTCTATGTCCGTGGAAACTTGAACCTGAGTGGCTGGGTTGTACATCCACTTCCCTAACCGAATGAGCTGGGCTCACTTCTTCATGAGGACTCTCCTTATAACAAAATATACCAAACCATAGAAGAATTAGTGGGTTAACATTGTATCCTTCAGCTAGGTGAGTGTAGATAAAAGTAGTGGCCGGCCATACATGCAGACGACGCATCCACAAAGTCTCTAGAGAAGGCAAACTTGGAAGATATTACACAAATCTTTTTGGGAGACAGAATTCCACTAACAACTCAAGACAAATCAAAAAATATAGGGGCTCGTAGAAAGTGATAAACAAAGTATACATGGTCACCTAGCTCTCCGCTGGTGTGCATTTCAAACCCGGCTAACAACTTATCTTCCGAACCAACTACCCAAAATCTTAACATACTTAGCCATAAAACCTTGTACAATTTGATCTAGATTTATTCTTGAAGAGTATTAGCCTCAAGGTTGCCACCCTTGATATCACCATGCACGAACTGTGTCACATCATACAAGCACATATAAGAGACTAATGTACCATGACCCCCCCCCCCCCCCCCCGCAGAGAAGACCATTGAAGGTCGTCATACTTCATTTCTTAGATTTATCACACCTTGCTTCTGGCACCCAACCTACACAAATCTTCTACGTGGATCTTCCTTCGCCACTATCTTCAACAACACAATCATGTTATATGCCTGAACACCGTATATGTATTTCATGTCGTAAGTGGTCTTAAGACTAGTGTGAAACGTGAATGCAGATAATAGGGAATGAGCTAACAATGGGAACACATAATATATGATGGATACTGAAATTTTATTAAACCCCTCCCAACATTCTAAGTTTTGTCCATGGTCTTGCTGTTAGGTGATAGAAAGTGAAGACGAATTTGGAATGACTACTTTGCCACATGAAAGTTCTCATTTTAAATTTACTCACACACAAAAATACATTGTTGAAACTATCAAAGTATTAATTGATTAGAAAAACTATCCCTAATGTATTGACGGAAAGAAAATCTAATGACACAACTTACATCCCAAGGTTAGCCTTCGGACATGATTGATTAAAACTTGCCAAATAAAAGCATTAGACGCTCCACGGTTTTGCGCCATATTTTTTCTCAAATACATATGCAACATGTCCTTTTTCATTCGAAGAGAATGTCAAAGCAACACAAAACTCACAACTCAAAAAAAATCAATACAAAGCAAAACACAGCTAAAGGAAACCTAAGAAGAAGTGCAAAACGACATAAACACAAAATCTATATTAAAAACTATAAACTCTACTAGCATCTATGCCACTACTATGCCAGGGGATCATGGCGATGAGGTGTCTGGCACCCCATGGCAACGTTTCAACTCCTTATCTCTGGCTAGCTTCCAATGATTGACTTCTATGAAGATCCCATGGTTGGTGTTAGGCAATCCTTCGAGGTGCTTTCGAACACACACTCATTTCTTAACCGTGACATGGTGAAAATAATAAAATGGTGCGAGACCTATCTTATACCCGTGCTTGATTCATCAACACAATATGTTATGCTTATGGTTACCATTTACTTTGCACATTTTTCTAACAAGTGCACTTTGTGTTTGCATTTTGTCTCCGTATTCCTACGACCTCGACTCCCTTCGTGAGGGTCATCATCTAAATGTAACCAGTGGGGTTTCTCACATCCATCACATCCAGTTTTGTCTTGAAACTTATGCAAAATTAAGTCACTGCAACTTAGGTTACAGTCTTCGAAACTTAGTACGGAGATACAATATTTTACAAATCATAAATGGTTATATTTAATATGTTTTAGACTTCACACACCAACCTAGACGGGCAGGTAAATCTTTTCATCTGAATTTCAAACATAAGCTAGATAGTTGGTTCAAACAGAAGTAGTGACTGCTATTTTGATGTTGCCTAGCCGTTGTTCACATTTAGTTTCAAAGAAAAAGAACACCTGCAGCCCAGCCCAGCAGCCGGCCCATCTAGGCTTTGTCCTTTCTTCTTCCCTGGAGCAGCTCGCTCTTGAGCGCATCACAGAACCGTCGACGCCATGGCGCTCCAGTCTCTCCTTGTCGTTGGCCCCCTCTCGAAATCCATACGAAAGTTTTCTTTATCTCTCCTTGTCGAGATCTCCACTATCCCCTATTTCCGCATCCTCTCGTGCCCTGTAATGCCAGTATGCCATCGTCGTGCTTGTCTTCCCCAACTCCGGCTGTCCGCCATTGTCGCGTCGATCTCCTCCACCCCCTCGCCCCGGTCCTCCTACACCGGTTTGCCGCCGTATTTCCGTACTCTTGAAGCCGGAGAAGCTCTCCCTGAGCAGTAGCGCGCCTCGAGCCTCCTCGCCCGTCAGTGTGCGTTGGCCACCCCGCCGTCGGCCATGGCGTCGCACACGCGCCTCCTCTTCCCAACCCGAACTCGCTTCCATCATTACGGTAGGCCTCTGGTTCTTCTGCCCCATTCTCCGGTCTCTCTCGCGTTCTCTTGCTCGCCCCCGCCAAGCGCCGCCCGTTGCCGCGGCTAGCTTCCTCCGGCGAGTTT
This sequence comes from Lolium perenne, assembly GCF_019359855.2. Lineage (NCBI taxonomy): Eukaryota > Viridiplantae > Streptophyta > Magnoliopsida > Poales > Poaceae > Lolium > Lolium perenne. Next base: position 52,110,202 of record NC_067244.2, read on the forward strand.
ATGCAGCCGATTTTTTTTGGTGCTAATAATGTTTCTTGGGTTTCTGTAGGAATTGCCCTTCCGTTCGGTGGATTTTTGCGAGGAGGGGCCAAGGACTCTCGATTCGATTTGGTAGGAATCGTGTTGGGTATGAACTGGTTCTTGTTTTTGAAACTGTCTCGGAATAACGTCTTTGTGCGGCCTAAATGAAAACTGGGCCGTCATTGGGTCCGAGCTGGGATCGCCGCTGGTCCGAAAATTCCAAAATTTCCCTCCTGCTCTCCCCTGCCGCCTATTCCCAATTCCCAAACCCCAGGATACAAATAGCGCCCGAAGTCCCAAACCTTTCTCTCCTCAGTGCGGCCGCCGCAATACTTCTCCGACCGAGAATTCTGTCCCCGTCCCCAGCTTCCATCCTCCTCTCTCTCCCCTGCGCCTTCTTCTTCCTCTTCGTATCGGGTTGGTCGCAAGATTGATAACGCATTTCTTTCTTCTCCTTAACTTGCTGAGCCGGTGGCATAGGGGCACGGCTAGGCGCCGCCACCCTCCAACTGCTGTCGGATCGGACTAAACTCGACTCATCGTAGCGTCCCTTCTTCCTTTGCAGGTGAGGAATCATCTTTTATCCACGTGAATCCTCTTTTGAACCAAACGATTTGTGTTGCCGAATTATTCTGTATATATTCGTTTGCCTCAAGGATTTCAAATGATTGTGTTAGACAACTGTTGGTGTGTCTGTTGGGTTGTCTTCTTGTTCTCTGTTGTGGCCCATTTGGCCCAGCCCAGTCCTGACCTATATAAGGTGCTTCTATCTCTGTAACCCTAGGAAGAGAGAGTTCCTCCCTGCAGCCTCCTACCTCAGGTTAGGCCCTCACCTCTGTCCGCATGGTATCAGAGCAAGGGGCAGTGAGGGCAACGACGGGAAGGACTGCCGATCTGGAAGCCTAGTCTGCTGTGGCTGCTAGGAGGAAGAGGAAGAGGAAGGGAGCAAAGCTGCTGCGGCGGCAAGGAGGAAGGCGGTGACAAGTAAGGAGACGAAGAGGCATCCTGGGTAAGTCCTTTGGTGATTACGAGAGGTTAGTTTGGTGTCAAGCATGGGGGACAACAGGATTTGGCCAAGGCTCGGAGAAGCTGGCGAGAACTTATCACTACCAAAGGAGATGGAGGAGGATCTCGCTGGAGGAGCAATCGTTCCCCATACCATCATCGGTCGAAACTTGAGCTGCCGGCGAATGAAATCAAGTTGGAAGGAGTGGCCAACTATCTCCGGTGGTCAAGGAGGGCGCCGTTGATTTTGAACTCGAAAGAAATTTGGATGAACGTGTGAGTGGTGAAGGCTGCAGAACCAGCAGACAAGACCAGTCCGGAATGGAAACAGTGGAATGCCATAAACTCTCCGATTGTGGCATGGTTGCTTAACTCTTTGGTTCCTAACATTGCCGCTCAGAGAGGCACTCACAAAAGCTTCGGAGGTATGGGACACCCTATCAAATCTTTATTACGGAAAGGGGAACATTATGTTGATTGCTGAGATTGAGGATAAAGTGCATGACTTGCAACAAGGAAACAAAGCTTGTGATGGCATATGTGGCTGAGTTGCGGCATCTTTGGGGAGATTTAGATCATGTTGATCCTCTGGAACTTGCCCATGGGGAATGTGTGAGTCTTCCGCAAGGCTGGATTGAACGTCGGCGAGTCATGAAGTTCTTGAAGGGTCTTAATCAAGATTTTGAGGGGAGAAGGGCTGCTTTCTTGCATCAAACCACTACCCCTTCTCTCAAAGAAGCCATTGCGGCTATGTCCAGAGAGGAAGTGCGTCGAATATGACAAAGGGAAGCGATTCTGTCCCTCATCCAACCTTCTACACTAACGAGAGACAAGAGATGAGAGACTGCTATACTTGTGGGCGAAGGGACACTTGAAGCATCGGTGTACCTCCTTTGCTACATCCGGTAGGGGGAGAGGAGGATACACACATGGCGAGAGGAAGCTACGAGAGGAAGAGGTGATGGCGAGAGGTAGTGGACAGCCATATGGACGGCACCATGGAAGAGGTGGTGGACGGCACTATGGCGAGAGGTAGTGGACAGCCATATGGATATCGGTATGGCGGGGGTGGAGGACAATGACACGCTATATCACCCAAGGCACATATGGCGGCGGCTTCGAGTCAACTACCGGTACCTCTCGGGGACAATCAAAGGAAGAAGGACAAAATGAAGCAACCTTTGGGAACTTTGCTCACTATGTCTACAAAGATGAAGGTAATATTGATAGAGTTTCTATAGCCACTCATAATGCTAATTCAGATTGGATTCTTGATTATGGAGCATCAAAACATGTTACTGGAAATATTAGTGAGTTTGACTCTTATACTCGGTATCCTTCCACACATAGAGGCACTATCCAAACAGTGATGGCACGGCACAATCTATAAAAGGGGAGGGGTCGGTGCAATGTACACCCAACATAAAATTGTCATCGATTCTACATGTTCTGCTTTTCCGGTAAATCTGCTATCTCTAAGTGCCTTGATTGATCAGCGAGGACTACCGTATAATAGTTGATAGATATATGTGTTTAATTCAGAAAGGGAGAGCAAAGAAGAAGATTGGGACTGCAACCAGGCATAGAGGTCTTTGGCACATAGATCGTGACAAGATGGGGCATGATGCTAGTTACGTGCTTGCTGCGATTGTTGTAGGAAAGGAGAGTATGGCACTAGTTCATCATTGTCGAATGGGTCACATGGCGTTTGATAAAATGTTTCGAGTTTTTCCTGATGTAATGAATTGAGTGGACAAAACCAAATTATGTTGTGATGCTGCGAATATGCTAAGCATACGAGAACCTCTTATGTTAGTAGAGGGATTAGAAGTGTATCCCCATTTGTGTTAGTGCACTCGATGTATGGACGTGTCTGTTGTGTCGATAAGTGGCATGAAGTACTTTGTGACTTTTATTGGTTGCTATTCGAGAATGACTTGGATCTATCTTATGCGTCACAAAGATGAAGTGTTCAATTGTTTCCGAGTTTTTGTGCCTATGTGAAAAACCAATTCAATGTTCAGTGCAAGTGATCGGAACTGATAATGGTACCGAATATATCAACAAACCTTTTCTTTGCTTTCTTATCTTCGCAAGGTATACCGCACCGAGACTTCATGTCCCGACACTCCTCCCGAGAATGGAGTTGCTTGAGCGGAAGAATAGGCACATTCTTGAAGTGGCTCGATCTCTTATGTTTACCATGAATGTTCCAAAATTCTTATGGAGTGAGGCGATTATGACTGCTACATATTTGATCAACAGAATGCCTTCAAAGATTCTAGGTATGCGGTCTCCTTGCCAACTCCTTCTAAATAACAATGACTTTGTTGTACCACCCAAACTCTTTGTTGTACATGTTTTGTAAGGGATCACGGGCCATACGTTGGCAAGCTAGATCATCGGGCTATCAAATGTATCTTTATTGGCTATTCCTCCAGACAGAAGGGTTACAAGTGTTGGAGTCCCACCGACAGGAGGACATTTGTAAGCATGGATGTTACGTTTCGCAGTCGAGAACCATTTTATGACGGTGAGAGTGATCTTAGTGGCTTGTTCCGTGGGCTTGACCATCTTGGTGATGCTCAAGAGGGGGAGCAACAGCAAGGTGCTGATCAAGAGCAGCAAGATGGTGACCAACAACAACATCAACAATTTCCTATTGTTGCGGAGATTCCTCCAATTCCTGGTACACCTATACCACCTAGACCTGTACCACCACAAAGATGGGCTGCAGAATCCACTTGTGTACTCTAGAAGACAAGTACAAAGGGAACAAGTAGATGCACCGGAGGAGCAACAAGACCAGGGGCGGGGAGCAACCCATTGGACCGAGAAAATCAAGGAAGTACAAGTGTAGATTCTGCAGAGGAGAATCAATCTCAGGCGAGTCCAATAATAGCCTAGACTTGCCAATTGCAATAAGGAAAGGGATAAGAAATGTTGGGCCCCCAAAGCGATCGAGTTATGATGACTATGACATAGGAAATTATATTTCCTACGAGGCATTGTCACCCACTTTTCGGGCTTTTGTTGCTTCCGCAAAGCTCGTATCTGTTCCTAAGGATTGGAAGGCAGCCGAGGTTGGACCCGAGATGGTGCAATGCTATGATGGAAGAGTTAGAGGCCTTGAAGAAAAATAAAACATGGGAGTTAACAGATCTCCCTAAAGGAAAGAATACGATGAGGGTCGTAAGTGGATCTATTCTGTAAAACAAAATGCGAAGGAAAAGTGGAGAGATATAAGGCAAGACTTGTGGCAAGAGGATATAGTCGGACTTATGGCATTGACTATGATGAGACATTTGCACCGATGGCAAAAATGAGCACTGTCAATTTTGATCTCTTGTGCGACAAATTTCGGATGGCCCTTGCATCAACTTGATGTCAAAAATGCATTTACTGCATGGTGATCTTCAAGAGGAGGTGTATATGGAGATGCCACCAGGATTTGTCGGACCGAAACTAAAGGGAAGGTATGTAGGCGAAGAAATCTCTATATGGTCTCAAACAATCTCCACGGGCCTGGTTTGACGAGGTTCGGACAAGTGGTGTGTGGCATGGGTTATGGTCAATGCAATGGAGACCATACCTTATTTCTGAGACATTCGGAGCGTAAAATCACTATCCTTCTTTGTGTATGTTGATGATATTATCATCACGGGAGATGATGTTGTGGAAATCGCAAAGCTGAAAGGATGCTTGAGTCAGCCTTTGAGGTGAAAGATTTGGGAAAACTTAGATACTTCCTTGGAATAGAAGTTGCAAGATCGTCAAAAGGGATATCACTATCTCAAAGAAAGTATACATTGGATCTCTTAGATGATATGGGCATCTTTGGGGTGCCGAGTGGCTTCAACACCTATTGACCAGTAACACTAAAATCACAACAGAGTCCTGGAGAACCCATAAACAAGGAGAAATACCAAAGACTTGTTGGGAGACTAATATACTTATGCCACACGAGACCAGATATATCATTTGCAGTAAGTGTAGTGAGTCGCTATATGCATGATCCGAGGGATGGACACCTGGAAGCAGCTCAAAGAATCTTGAGATACTTGAAGGGCACTCCGGGAAAAGGAGTGTTGTTTAAAAGTAATGGACACCTAAATGTAGATGGATATTGTGATGCGGATTGGGCTAGCTGCTTAGATGATCGAAGATCCACCTCAGGGTATTGTGTTTTTGTTGGAGGAAATTTGGTGTCGTGGAGAAGTAAGAAACAATCTGTTGTCTCGAAATCAACAGCCGAAGCTGAGTACAGAGCTATGTCACAGGGCCTGGGTGAAATGTTGTGGGTACGAAACCTTCTAAGAGAGCTGAAAATTTTAAGGCAAGGAAGCTTGAAAGTGTGGTGTGATAATATGTCTGCCATAAACATAGCAAATAACCACATCCGGCATGAAGCGAACTAAACATGTGGAGATAGACAGATTCTTTATTAAAGAAAAGATTGATGCAGGGATTATCTCATTGGCTTATGTGAGATCAGGACAACAAGTGGCAGACTGTTTAACAAAGGGACTGGGCTCAAAGGAGTGTAATCTTGCCTGTGCCAAGATGGGGATGATTGACATTTATCACCCATCTTGAGGGGGAGTGTTAGACAACTGTTGGTGTGTCTGTTGGGTTGTCTTCTTGTTCTCTGTTGTGGCCCATTTGGCCCAGCCCAGTCCTGACCTATATAAGGTGCTTCTATCTCTGTAACCCTAGGAAGAGAGAGTTCCTCCCTGCAGCCTCCTACCTCAGGTTAGGCCCTCACCTCTGTCCACAGATTGTTTTTCCTCCAAAAGATTGTTCTCCAAATTTGCTTCAAAGAATCCTCTTCTTCAAGGATTACTCTGTATTCGTGAGGGCTTCAAGGATTTTGAATGATTTGTTTTTCCTCCAAACGATTGTTCTCCAAATTTGCTTCAAGGAATCCTCTTCTTCAAGGATTACTCTGTATTCGTTTGGCTTCAAGGGATTTCAAATGATTGTTTTTTTTTCCTTCAAACGATTGTTGTCCAAATTTTCCTGCATACGATATGTTTTTTCCTATGTGCAGTTCGGCTTACAGTAGCAAAACATGTTAGTTGCCATATTCAGTTCATATCTTCATAGAATTGCATCTAGGAATTTTGCTTGTTCCATCAAGTTATTTCTTTTTCTATTAACGATTTAGATCTCGTTTCTTGTCATCATCTACTTCTTTCATCATGGCAATTGTTTTCTATCTTCCTTGTGCAGGATGGATGAGCTAAATGATCAAATGGACCAGCCTACAGCCGTGCTGAAGGCCATACAATTTGATCTCATGACCAGTGCAGATATGGTAAGCTTTTACTTTGCCCTGACAGATTTTACGCGCGAAAAGGGAAAAGTACGTAAAACTTGCATGCATTTCCAGGAAATATCAAGTAGCGCGACCGTCATAAAAGGATCTGATGTGACTAGTGCCAAGTTGGGATTGCCAGCTAAGGCAACACAGTGTGAGACTTGTGGATCGGAAAGCTCACGTGATTGCGATGGTGAGTAATATTAACTATTTAGCATCGAATGATGCATTCTATGTTCCTCTTTAATCCAAATTAAACTGGTTTGTCAAATTGCTAGGTCATTCTGGTGTTATTAAGCTGCCGGCAACTGTGTTCAGCCCGTATTTTATCAAGGAAGTTGTTCAGTTACTGAATCAGATATGTCCTGGCTGTTACGCTCCAAGGAAAAACAGAGATTCAAAGGTTTGCAAAATACATATTAACCTAATTTATCCTGATTAAGCAATTTATTCTCTTCTGTGAAAAAAATCGATATATGTCATAGTTGAAGGGCCATAGAACCTTCACACTATCAGGTGCTCAGTCAAAAGTTTTGCTTATTGATCGCTGAATTAACGTTTATCAGTACTACTGTCATTACTAACCCTAAATTTCTTTAACATGCCTAAGACATCTTCAACAAACTTTTGGATTGTGGAAACAGAACATAACTTCATTCAGTTTTCTGACATTTTATTTGTTTGAACATTTGGAAATTGTGAGACAAGATATTAACATTTCAAAAGCCCATCAGAAGATATGTAAGGTTTCACAGAAAATAATACAGACACTATGCATATGGAAGCATTTCCCTTTTTGGTATATCAGATTGGTGCATATTTATTTCCCTAACATGTTGGTTTTTTGAAGTTGTTGAAGAACTCAGATGGGGGAACAAGTCAGTCAACTTGCAAGTATTGCTCAGTAAGTGCATGCTCATATTATTTGGCCCTTACTTCTGACCTATTGCATTAACCTTGGTCTTTTTTCTGAGCAGAAGGATGGTGCTAAACTTTACCCGAGTGTAATCTTTAAGGCGCTGAAAAGTCCAAGAGTAACGCTGTCCAGGAAAAAAATTAAACGTGACCCTACTGTTATAGACACAATTTCGATTACCGCAGAAGTTGCCTACAGAGTGACAAATATGTTGACGAATGAAGGTCCACATCAAGCTCTTCCCAAGGATTATTGGGGTTTTATACCTCATGACCATGACCAGCTCCCTCAACCAAATGTGACCAAGATATTATTATCTCCTCATCAAGTAAGTGTTAGCTATCAATTTGTCAGTCTGTTCTGCATTGGCTTTCAGAGTAAATTTGATAGTGCTGCAAAATTGTCCCCTGTTTCCTTCCTTTTTTGAGAATACATTCTATTTTACTGGATGAAAATTCGTAGAGTGTCCTTGCCATATTTATCTCAAGTGCCAGTATCAGAAACTGAGGGTGCAATGTGTATGGAATCAAAAGATAATTTAAAGAGAATTTACGGTTTCATGTACTTTTTCAAGTATTTACAATGTACAGAAAGCACAACAAATATCCCTCGCAAAAAGAAAACACAACTAAAATCATGAGATCCAGAAATACGATGTCTTATTATTCCTGTCAGGCATAATAGTTTTGCCTGATCATTAAAGCAGTACGCTTTTATGGAGATTAAAGCAGTACACTTGATTTTTTGTTTTTGCGGGAGAAAACACTACGCTTAATTAACTATGATGCATCACCAACTACTTCATAAAATTAGACCCAGGGTGCCCTAATATGGTGAAAGATTCGCCCAACCACTTTTAATCATGATTATCTTCTAGTCTGTTCAGTTTAGGGTGGGTGGATTGCAGTATTGTTAAGTGAAAAGGGAAAACAAGGCCCAATAGTATTTTCTTAAAGATTATTTGAGAAGCTGGTATGCATATTTTTGTCAGCCATTGAACCGGTATGCTGAGAACCGAGCAGTGGCCAGCTGGTTAGAGCACACGCCTATGAGCTCACCCACCCGCGTTTGAGGCGCAGCCTCTGCAGGGTTCCTCATTTCTTTCTAACACGTATATTTAAGGGAGGGAACTTCCCCCTTTAACCACGTTTGTATTTTTCTCAAAATTATTTCTTATGATTAAGTCCTAGTTTCCTTGATCATATTTGCAGGTATGTCACATGCTGAAACAACTTGATCCTGAGCTTATTAATAACAACTTTCCTTCAAGTCATCATCTCCTGTTCCTGTCAAGTTTGCGGGTGACTCCTAACTGTCATCGTGTGGCCGAGATGTCCTACAGGTTCTCAGATGGCTCTCGCTTAGCTTATGTAAGTGCTATCTATTTTGGGTGAAGTTTTCTCCCAAGATATTTTCGTACCATCCCTTCAATGATTTCTAACCACTTCTCCATTGAATACTTCGTTAAATGCAACCTTACCATTTTTATGGTGCAAGTTCTGAAATCTGACAATCAGTCAATAACTAGTCAATTACTCAATGCAAGAACATGGGTTACTTCGGTACATCTTGTTAAAAGCTTTTTCATGATTCTTTCTAATATAATAGTCTTATACAATCCTGTTGCCAAATGGATGCCGTATTTTCTCTGGCTTCCTTGTATGTGTGTTGAGCATGCATGTTTTATTGTTGTGTGATGAATATACATTGCACATAGCTGTATAGTTTTTCTCTCAGATTTATGATCTTATATGTTTGTTCATTCCATGTTTGGATTTAGGATGACCTGACAAAAGCTTATAAGAGGACTGTTGATGTCGGTAGGAAAGTTGATGACTTCCATCAGTATCCAAAGATCAGTTTCCTTTCACTTGTCACAAGCCAAGTTATGGAGTGCCTGAAATCATCTAAGGCAAGAAATCTAATGCTCTTGTTTTTATTGCGATATCCATGTTGCATAGTTATATCCAATTAACATATCGCATAAGGCTTTATTTGTGAAGTTTTCACGACTTTGTTTCTACCAAAACATAATAAGCATTCTAAATGCTGTCAAATCGTATAATTCTTTCTTCTAATATTTCCAAGAACACAGGAGTAATGTTTCTATTTTTTAATTTGTATTAATTTTGTTCATTTTCTGAAAAACACAAACTACCGCATTCATAATTTGGTCAGCGTGTGAACAACCGTGAGAAAACATAAGAAACAGTTAATGGGCCAAGCCCAAAAGCGCAGGGGAGGTACGTCGTCCCACAAAAGGATGCTAAGAGCACCAAATAGGAGCTCTTGTAAACTCTTTTAGTACCACCTTGCTCGTGGTAGAAGTGTCTCTGTTGAGCATTGTCTATAAAAGTAAAGGCTGGAGGCCCGAGTCGAATGGAAGAAAAGTGTGACATGCTCCTGTTCTAAGAGCAGGCACATACGTTGGCAATTTAAAGAGTTAAATAATTACGATACCTATTAGCTCGTAGAGCCTTCGGCGAATACAGCTTGGGCCAAGGTTCAAGGTCGCTAGTCGAGCTTGAGCCAAACTATAGGCTGAGGTGCTGGTAGAACCATCGTAAGACTTCTTAATATGATTGGATAAGGAATGTTTGTTTTGAAGAAGTCCTCGTTATTTTGTTCCCACACATGCATATGTAGTTATGCACATTATTTTATTCTTTGGTTTCCGTTTATGTCCATCCTTTTTCATTTACATGGTTTCCATCTTTGTGATATATAAATTTTTCCGGCACATTATATTATTGTAGTGGAGAATAGTGTAGGCACTAGTTACTGAATATCTTGTTCGACTTTCCACCTTGATATGCAGCGCTCTATAATACTCCCTCCGTTCCTAAATATAACGCATTTTGGGATATATTTACGTCCTTTCTAGTCGCTGCTTAGATTTGATCCAGTCAATGTTGGAGGATGAGCATCAATTTTTTTTTTGGAACAAGAAAGATGAGTATTCAAGTTACACTTTAGAAGGGACTAGATAGTTTGACATGTCAATTGCATTTACCGCTTATGTTTTATGCTTTTTAACATATTTCTGTCTTTTGCAGTTACACTCTAAAAAGACAGATAATGAATCATCAATAGCCATGTATGGAATGAAATGGATGAAGGATGCCGTTCTCAGCAAACGGTCAGATAATGCATTTCGCACTACTATGGTTGGTGATCCCAAGATTAGATTACATGAAATTGGCATCTCCGTAGATTTAGCTTCGAACTTGGTTGTTGCTGAACATGTTAATTCTTACAATGTCGAGAGCTTAAATTTGAAGTGCAGCCTTCACCTTCGTGCCAAGAAAATACTACTCACTCGGCGCAATGAAGAGCTAATTCATGTTAAGAGAACAAATCAGCTACAAATTGGTGACATTGTATACAGGCCATTACAGGATGGCGACATTATTCTTATCAATAGGCCACCCTCAGTACATCAACACTCTGTTATTGCACTCTCTGCAAAGTTATTACCAGTTCAGTCAGTTGTTTCAATCAACCCACTCTGCTGTGCCCCTTTAATGGGTGATTTTGATGGCGATTGTTTACATGGATATGTCCCACAGTCTATACGATCAAGAGTTGAGCTTGGAGAGCTAGTAAGCTTAAGCCACCAACTGTTGAATGTGCAAGACGGACGAAGTGTGGTGTCCTTAACACATGATTCTTTAGCTGCTGCACATTTGTTAACAAGCTCAGATATTTTATTCAATAAGACTGAGTTTCAGCAACTTCAAATGTTATGTCATTCACTCTCGCTGACACCAATGCCGTCAATAGTTAAATCGATGAACTCTCAAGCTTCACTGTGGACTGGCAAGCAGTTGTTCGGCATGCTGGTTCCTTCTGGTATGAATTTTAGTATTGATCCCAAGTTACAGATCATAGACGGTGAAGTACTTTCCTGCTCTTCCGAAGCTTTTTGGCTGCAGAGTAACACATCTGGCCTTTTCTCTGCCATGTTTAAACAGTATGGGGCTGAGGCTCTTCAGTTCCTGTCATCTGCTCAGGATATACTATGTGAATTCTTAACCATGAGGGGCTTAAGTGTCTCTCTTTCAGATTTTTATCTGTTCTCGGATCATTACTCAAGGAGAAAACTTGCTGATGAAGTTAATCTAGCATTGGATGAGGCTGAAGAGGCTTTTCTTGTCGAACAACTATTGCTAAGCCCAAATTCCATACCAAATCTGAAGTGTTATGATGACTGTGCTGATCTATCAAATTTTCATAAACAATCTGATTTCAGTCAGAACAATGTACCGATGATCAAATCTTCAATCATTGCATTTAAGAGTGTGTTCAGTGATCTTCTTAAGATGGTTCAGCAACACACGAGTAAAGAGAATTCGTTGATAGCGATGATGAATGCAGGAAGTAAGGGTAGCATGCTGAAGTTTGTGCAACAAACTGCATGTGTCGGTCTTCAACTTCCTGCAAGAAAATTTCCGTTTAGAATTCCTTCATAAATCTCATGTGCTAGATGGAGTAAACTTAAATCATTGGATAGTGACAATGCCGAGGGAACAGGTGAATGCTTGGGAGGCCGAAACTCATATGCTGTGATCAGAAATTCTTTTATAGATGGTTTAAGTCCATTGGAGTGTCTTCTGCATTCAATTGTTGGCAGGGCAAGTTGCTTCAGTGAGAATGCAGATGTTCCCGGGACATTAACGAGAAACCTAATGTATCACTTGAGAGATACATATGTTGCTTATGACGGAACTGTTAGGAGTTCTTATGGGCAGCAAATAACCCAGTTCACTTATGATACTGTTGAAGACATGTACACTGATGGCAGTCTGGAAGGTGAAATTGGTGCCCCTGTTGGTTCTTGGGCTGCTGGCTCCATTTCGGAAGCTGCATATGGAGCTTTGGATCACCCAGTGAACATCTTAGAGGACTCTCCTCTCATAAGTTTGCAGGTTACATTCTTTTATTCTCTTCTTTGATGGCCCATGATTATTGTGCGGTCTCTTTTCTTTCTTTCTTATACTATTTTAACTTTACTGTCAGGATGTATTAAAGTGCCAGAAGGGTGCCAATTCTCTGGATCATTTCGGTTTTCTGTTCCTGTCAAAGAATCTAAAAAGGTATAGATATGGTCCGGAGTATGGATCGCTAGAAGTTAAGGATCATCTTGAACCAGTGAAGTTTTCTGATTTTGTTGACACCGTCATGATTCTGTGAGTACATTTGGATCATCTTTTTTTTTCTCAGCACTTGACCTGTAATGGTTTTTATTTTATTTTTAAATATCACATTTGTTTTGCAGATATAACGTACGAGGTATACAGACAAGGAAAGAGAGCACATGGATTACTCATTTTCATATAAGCCAGGTATTGTTCTTTTGAAGTTTTTTTTTTGCAAATATTGTTCTTTTGAAGTTAAATGATCACATTTTCTGTTTCGTAAGGGACATTAAGTTGGCGTCTTTCTATTCACTTAAACTTGTACCTTTGCTGCAGGAAATAATGAAGAGGAAAAAAATGGGATTAAGATCTCTTATAGATGAGCTGACAGAACAATACATGAGAGACCGAGACCAGTCAACCATTGTGTTCCCGGATGTATATATTTCGAAGGGGTAAGTTCTGAAGCTGTTTGTGTTACAATAAAAAATATTTGTGTTTTCCAAGAAAAATAAATATCATTTTTACAATTATAAATAATTAAAATCACTGAGATTGGTGTTGCGTTGTATTTATGTCCAATTATTGTGTAGCCTTGTCCAAGTGATATTTAGACATCAATTTGTCGACAAACATATCCTGCATATTAGATGTAAGGTGGCTTTTAGGCTGTAAAATGATTGAACTTATTTAGTACTTGGCACTTCTTCTATTAGAATTATATATGCTTTATGTTGCTATGCGAGTACCTATTTTACCTTTTCTTTTTGTGGTTACATCAACATATTATTTTACACGTGTTACTTTTACCCTCCCTGCAGCAAAGGTTCTGCTGGGAATGATGAGTGTGTTAACGAGCAGACTTGTTGCATTACTGTGATAACAGAGGACGATTCCAACTCAATATCTCAGTTGGACACTATCAAGAAAAGGGTGATCCCAAAGCTCCTGTCCATGCTAGTTAAAGGTAATTATGTTTTGATAGATTTTTCCATATAAGTTCTCAATATCTGTGCTAAGGATCTCTTACTATTTTGCTAAAAAAAATCTTACTACGATCTGAGTTCTAAATGTATAATTTCCTTTTCCTGTGTTACATGGTACAAGGTAAAGTTTTTCAGGTGTAACTTGTATGATTGGGTCTTCTCACATTTTGGGCATTGCGAGGACCCTTTGCGTGACTTTTATATTTCTAGTATAACATACTTTTGTCTTCAGTACAAAATACGCAGCTAATATTTGATATGTACTGCTTGTCTTGTTTTTTCCTTTGCAGGATTTTTGGAATTTAAGGATGTTGAGATCCAGTGTCAGCAAGACAATGAACTTGTTGTGAAAGTTGGTATGTCTGAGCATTGCAAGAGTGGGGAGTTCTGGGCTAATCTACAAAATGCTTGCGTTGCAATATTTGAGTTGATTGATTGGGAGCGGAGCCGACCAGGGAGCGTATATGATATTTCCTTCTCATACGGCGTAGACTCGGCGTGGAATTTTTTTGTTGAAGTATATATATTTACTTTTGTTTGTTTTTTTCCATCTTTTCCTTGAACATCTGGGCCAAAAAAATTATTGCCTAATAATTTCCTCTATAGCATTTGATTTTCCCTTATTCCCTGTACAGTCTTTAAGATCAACAACTGATGATATTGGAAGGAATATTCGTCGGAAGCACTTGCTGGTTGTGGCAGATAGTCTATCTGTAAGTGGGCAGTTCCATGGGCTAAGCAGTCAAGGTTTAAAGCAACAGCGGACTCGATTATCAATCTCATCTCCATTTTCTGAAGCTTGTTTCTCTGTGAGTAATATATGCTATTATGAGTGATTGATTACTAGAAGATTTCCTTTTTATAGAAAGGTGAAAATTTTCTTATCTGATGTTATTTTCTGCAGAGACCTGCACAAAGTTTTGTAAGTGCTGCAAAGCAATCTTCAGTGGACAATCTCTGTGGTACTGTAGATGCAATGGCCTGGGGCAAAGAGCCTTTTGCCGGAACGTCGGGTCCTTTCGAGATTATGTATTCTGGAAAGGTATGTTGCTGAATTCAGGCACAGCATCCTTTTAGAGGCATTGATTGTGCTTCCGAAAATGTTAAACTGCTAAAGCAAATTGGGGCCTTCATATGTAATCACCCTATACTAGGTTGCTACAAACCAGTTCAGTTTAGTATTTGAGAGCTTAGTATGTACCAAATATATTTCACCCATGGCCAGGCTAATGAATAGTGTATATCTGTGATGTCTGGATTGTTGTAACTAATGAATCAATCTTGGCGAAGTGATAATCTGATAAAACTACACCATCATGCTTACTATTCAGATATTTACTTGGATGCTAACATTTAAATTCTCATGCAGGTGCATGAACCCATAGCGAGTGTGAATGTCTATGAGTTTCTACAGAACCCTGAAGTACGGGATGCTAACTCAAATGGTGGCACCATATCTGAGCAACATGATTTTGTTAGTGCTAGGGTTGGTTTATGGGACAACATTATTGATATGCGCACCTGCTTGCAGAACATGCTACAAAAGTAAGGCCCCCATTGCTATCGATGGATTGTATTGTGCATATTAGTTTTATCTTGCAAACCTTCCTATATGATATAATGTTTTACTTGCATGAAGGTACAAACTGAATGAATATTTCACGGAGCTAGATAAATCAGACGTGATTGAGGCCCTGAGATTTCATCCAAGAGGGCATGAAAAGATTGGTGCTGGAATAAGAGATATAAAGGTATGTAAATGACAGAAATGTATTTTTCGTTTTGTCATAGCTTCATCACTCTACAGTTCTACTGATCTGAATTTAGTTGACTATTAATCACAGAATGTATTAATATGATTCCGCTTGTGTCTCCGGAAAGTAGGATTGGTTCTTTTACATCATTGTGTTCATCTGTTTTTCATTGACTCATGTGTGCTAATCTTTTTTGAGTTTAACATGCAAATGCGCCAATGAGCTCTCCTTTTAAATGTGAAAAAAGTTTATTTCAATCTTAGCTTAGCTACCATTGCCAGCTTTCGCCCCAACCTTGCATGAACAATAATTCCCGAGTATGTATCCCTAGTTTAGTACCATTCTGCAGTGCATTATGGCTACTCTTGAGTGTCAGAATATTTTGACAGTATGATCAAAACATGTTCTGCTCTTGGTTGCAGATCGGACACCATCCTAGTCACCCAGGCACAAGGTGCTTCATTCTGATACGGGACGATGATAGCACCGAAGACTTCTCTTACAGGAAATGTGTCCAGGGGGCTGCGGATTCTATCTCGCCTCAGCTCGGAAGTTACGCAGAGAAGATACTGCGTTATAGAGCAGTCTGATCACAGTAGTCGGCAGCAGCTCTCTTGCCGTTTTGTTCTAGTTTTGAACCTATGATCAGGCGACAAGGAGAGAGCTTTTAGTGTTCTGTTTGTCGACAAACAGCTGTCAGAACAGAAGCGGAGGATGTTAGCTATCTCAAAGAACAATGAACTGGCTAAGAATGCCATGCTTCTTCGCTGCCATTTTGTGATAGGAAAAGACAGACATGTTGTCGTCCCATTTTTGTTCCCCTCTTGTTGTTGTACAACTTTTTTACCCCCCCCCCCCCCCCCCCCCCTAGCATTAGCATTTGGAGAGTTTTTTTTTTGCAGCAAGAGTTACAAAGGAAGGAGGTTACATCAGTGAAACTCTTGTAATACATCAGTAAGACGCATGGATACTTTTAGCCAAAAACTTTGTGGGCTTAAGTTGATCCGAGCGTCGTACATTAGTTATGCTCATGCGCTCAGAATAAAAGTTAAAAATGGATACCCCTACTTCGCAGGGATTCATTAAATTAGCGCATGTTGCTTGAGTTTGTTAACTGGGAGTACCTAATTGCATGGTTCGAGTATCCTAGACGTGTATAAGTGGTGAGGTTCTTTGATCTAGCTGAAAATTCATTTCTCAGTTAATTGTTGCCGTGGGTGATTGAGCAGCATACACATTGCGCATGATCAAATTTAGTAGTACTACATGTTTTTCCTGAATGCATGCTATTTTACGAAATTGCACTTTTTAAAACAAAAGGCCACTGGCCCGGCCATATATATAGCCCGGCCATATATATAGCCCCAGATCACCGATTCACCGATACAACATACCCCACCACGTCTGGTACCTCAAGGCATACAATCAACAACACAGGTTCGAAACACCGCACAACATAATACTACCAGAACAAAACAAGGTCCCTCCGCCTCTACCAGAATTTTGGTCAACACCAATCCCTCCGCTGAATTCTTCCACCACCGTGGTGTCAGGCAGGGGGATCCCCTATCCCAATGCTCTTTGTTCTGGTTATGCAGGTATTTCACTACTTGGTCGACCTTTCTGCTCGTTTGGGATTGCTTGCAGCTCTGCCGGGCAGCCGGGGTGCTTGCCGCACATCTCTTTATGCTGATGATACCGTGATCTTCTTCAAGCCCACCCTCAGTGACTGTGATACCATCAAGCAATTGATACAGATGTTTGGGGAAGCCACTGGTCTACATACTAATATCCTCAAGAGTGCAGCTACTCCGATCAGATGTTCTGAGATGGATAGGCAGCTAATTGCTGATCAGTTGCTTTGCCCTGTCCTTGACTTTCCTATCACCTACCTTGGGGTGCCTCTGTCCATTTACAAGCTGCGGGCCCAGGACCTTCAACCCATCATCGACACCCTCCACCGCAAGCTCTCTGGATGGCATGCCAACCTCCTCTCTAAGGGAGATCGCCTTGTGTTGGTCAAGTCTGTGCTATCTGCAGTCCCCATCCACACTATGTTAGCTACTAATATCCCCAAACCTGTTAGTGAGGCTATCGTCAAATGCCAACGGAAGTTCTTCTGGTCTGCTGGTCGCAATGATGGCGGTGGGGGCTGTGCCATCGCCTGGAAAGATGTTTGTCGTCCTGTTGAGATGGGAGGCCTTGGCGTTCTAGACATCAAACGCCTGAGTTGGGCACTGCGTGCCAGATGGCCCTGGCTCCGCCGTGTTGACCCTGCGAAACCATGGGCCATGTTCCCTATCCGCTCCAATGGTCATGTTGAGGCTCTTGTTCATTTGGCCACCTCGATCAAGCTAGGCAATGGCACCAAGGTGCTTTTCTGGTGCAGCGGCAGATGGATCGCCGGACAGAGTATTTCCCAACTTGCTCCAGCTGTCCTTGCTGCTGTTCGCCCCAACGCTGTCAGCTCCAGATCTGTTGCTGAGGGTCTTACCAACAACTCTTGGATCAGGGACATCTCTGGAACTCTCTCCGTTGAAGGGGTCCTGCAGTTTCTGCTTTTGGTTGATCTCTCTGAAGCTCAAGTGCTGTCACCTGCCACGGAGGATGAGTTCATCTGGAATCTCTCGAGCTCCGGTCTATACTCTAGCAAGTCTGCGTATAATGCCCTTTTTGCCGGAAGAACTTTATCTCCGCACCATTTGGCCATTTGGGATTGTTGGGCTCCCCTCAAGTGCAAAGTGTTTGCTTGGCTTGCTGCGGCTGATCGCTGCTGGACCGGTGAGCGCAGGCTGCGACATGGCCTGTCTACTTCTGACACCTGTGCTGTTTGTGATCAAGAATCTGAGTCAATTAGTCATCTCCTGCTGCAATGCCCTTTTGCCAAGCAAGTCTGGTTCCATTCCCTGTCTAAACTTGGCTTGCAGGCCTGTTTGCCAGGCCCTAATGAGACTTTCTCGTCTTGGTTTGAGACGGCTGCCACTCGTGTTGCCCCCAGCCTGCTCAAGGCTGCAAGGTCCATCATCATCCTCACCCTGTGGAGAATTTGGAAATCCAGGAATGATGTCGTCTTCAACAACCTGAGCCCTTGTCACATGGATCTCTCTCTCTCTATCCTCGAGGAGGCTCGGCTATGGATTCTTGCCGGCGCCAAGGAGTTACGTCGCTTACCTCTCCATGCTCGACCTCCGGACTCTCCCTAAGTCCCTGGCCGTTGGGTTAACAAATGTTAACCCATGTATAGTTTTCTTCTTCTTTTCTTCTTTTTGTCCTTGTTTTTTAGATCTTTTGTTTTGTTTCTCTGTCTTTCTCTTGTAGCGCTGCTACAGTTTGTACAGTTTTTCCACCTCTTTGCGGCTCCTTCTAATATACAAAGACACTCGCTTAGGCGTGTGTTAGAGAAAAAAAGAACAAGGTCCACACACGTGCTACGAGATGCCGACAACCGAGGGCACTGCCGAGTAACGCTGCACCGCCACAAGCTCATGTCCTCGTCGACCCATGGAGCCGCCTAACCTCATCCATCGCCACGTCTAACAGCCTCCGGTCCGTCTGTCTGACCAAAACCCTCCAGCCCTACATATGAATAGACATTTTGAACATAGCATCAGTCGGGCTGCTGATGACCTTTCCCTCTATAGCTAGCTTATTGCGAATATTCCAAAGCGTCCAACATTGAGCTGCAAAGGTAAACCAAGCTAATCTACGGAGGCGCCCCGACAAACCCTGGACAATAGCGATAAAGTCACCAACCTTTGTTGGGTTCCAAGCGCACGACAAGATTTCCCTAATCCCTGCCCACATAAACTTTGCCAAGTGGCAGTTGAAGAATATATGATTACAATCCTCGAACTCCCCACATAGCGCACAGTCCCCATTCGAGGGGCCATGACGCTTGGCCAACTACTCACCCGAGGGCAGTCGCCCCCTGATTAGCTGCCAAAGGAAGACCTTGATATTCGGGGGAACCCTAGTCCTCCACACTTCCTTGAAATGTGTGATCGCCGCCCCATGCGACAGTTTGAGGTACAGGGAATTGGTGGAGTAGCACCCAGGCTCCTCAAGCGCCCACGACACTTTGTCTTCACCCATCCTCATCGGGTTCAGATCAAAGATCCGGCACAAATTATCCCATTCTACTCGTTCAGCCAACGTGAAGCTGCGCCTGAACCGGATGCGCTAGCCCCCCCAACCCCGGCAACCATCGCAAACTAATTATCGCAACAAGTGAATAAGCCCGGGAAAAGACCGCGAAGGGGACCCCTGCCCGTCCACCAATCTAACCAGAAGTACGTCTTCCTCCCATCCTGCACAAGGTGTTTGACCCCCAGCTTAAAGTACCATTTGATCTTATGAATGGCATTCCAAAACTGGAAGCCCTTCGTAGGGACCTCCGGGGAGAAAAGGTCATTGTTTCCCAGATACTTGGCCCTAAGCAAGTCTGCCCACAGACCCTCCTCATTCTGGTATAGTTTCCAAATCCATTTTACCATCAACGCAATGTTCATGTGCGCTTGGTATTGAGGATCTCCAGACCCCCAAATGCCTTTGGTCTGCACACCGTGTCCCAGTCCACCATATGGTACTTTCGTTTGGCGCTCACTGACATAGGCATCCCAAATGGGCCTGCCGAAGATAGTACCCGGGGTTTACTGAAGGCCCACTACCCGAAGAATAAGAAGATTCGGGAGCCCAAGATGTATTTAAGGAAAGATAGAGTTGTAATAGGAAGTGTTAATTGTAATCTTACGGGATGAGTTAGAAACCTTCCTGGACTATGTAACTTGTACTACACGAATCCCTCGGCTCCGCCTCCTATATAAGGGGGAGTCGAGGGACGCAGAGATCATCGAATCATTGTTTACAAACCCTAGTTTTCATAATCATCGAGTACTTTTCGGCTGAAACCTTCGAGATCTACTTGCCCTCTACTTCCAACTAAACCCTAGCCTACAATCCATAGGCATTGACAAGTTGATACCTTGTCAATTGGCGCCGTCTGTGGGAACTAGAGGCGTAAGGATCTGATCTCGATGGCACGTTCAAGATCTTCGACATCATCAACTGCAAGCAATGCAATGGATCGAGGTAAACAGATCGCTACTGGTCCTGTCGATTTTGTTCCTCACCCACCCTCCCGTTTGGATGCATATGCGTATCTGGAGGAGCCTATGGAGATGACGTTCGGAAGGTTTCGCTTTCGCGTCGAGAAGGAAGGATCGTATCGTGTCGAAATTCCGATTTCGTCGGGATCATCGGCGGTCGATTCTGATTTTTCAATCTATACATCGTCAACCGAATCAGGAGAAGAAGAAACTTCGTCGACACGCTACGTCAGCACCAGGGCAAGAGAGAAACTTGCCAAGATCTTCAGCGACATGTCGTTTGAGTCATCTGCGGACTCATATATAAGCGATGGCTCAAGCGATGTCGATAGTTATGACTTCATCGACAAATCTATTACAGTGGGCAAGGTCTTCATCAATCTCAACGATGGTGTCACCAAACCCAACATAGATCTGAATACAAAATATCATCAGATTTATGCCATTGAAGATCAAGAGGAAACATCTGAGGCTTTCGACGATCTGGGAAATCCATACGTCGATCCCTCCGATCTGCAACGAGGCCTGGGCAATAAATACGTCGGGCCACAGCCGCGAGACAGAGTTCAACTCTCGCAAGCAGCGTGGGATAGGGCCGCGAGAGCTATGGACGGCTCAGAACCAATGGCCACCACAGCTACGCCAGAGGAGTTGCAAGCATATCAATATAGGCTCGCACGAGCTGCAAGAGAACTGGAAAAACAGACAGCTGAGTTAAACAGAAGAAAGGAGGCAGCTTCTGCATCTAGCAGGAGAAGGGCAGATCTGAGTCGACAATCTAGAACTTCGGGTGATAGCCACAGGGAGGCTCGGAACAGAGCAAGATCAAGGTTACAACACATACCCGAAGCAGAAAGAGAGCACTTGGTCCAAAACCTCGACATGTCTTTTATGTCGATAGATACAAGAGGAAATATCATCCCTAAGACACCAGAGGCTGGGTATATGGCGACACACGCTTTTATCCTCGCATCTAAACCACCTCCAGGCGATCCAAGGGAAACACTATACAATATGGCGGTAGCAGGAGTTGGAGCTATGGGGACAGCATTTGTAACAACGCCTCCCGAAGGAGCGGCAAGGCAAAATAGTCCACGACCTGCAGCAGCAACAGCGGCATCCCCTGAAGGACCAAGCGGAGCAAGAGACACGGCAGCACAAGCAAGGGTCGACAGAGCGCGGCAAAGCAGAAGGGAACATCGGCAATCCCCGGAGCTTAACGACGAAGATATGTGCGGTTTGCCATGCTTCACGAGGAGAGTCCGAAAAACTCGAGTTCCTTCAGGATTCAAGTTACCCGACAACTTCAAGAAATTCGACGGCCTTCAAGATCCAGAGGATTGGCTAGTTGATTATCTCGAGACAGTAAAGCTCACAGGAGGAACCAGAGCAACAGCTATGCAAAGCATCCAGGTGCATCTGAGTGGAGCCGCACGATCTTGGATAAAGAAACTTACCCCAGGATCTATCGACAACTGGGAAAGCTTCGAAGATGTGTTCGTCAAGAATTTCCGGTCCACATGCAAGAAACCTGCGTCGTTGGAGGAGTTGAGAGCATGTCGACAAAAGCCAGATGAGCCAATGAGAAAATACATCCAAAGGTGGAACATCATCAAAAACTCGGCAGAAAATATATCTGACGAGAGAGCGATAGATGCGTTTGTCGCAGGAATCAGGCGTGGAGATTTCGTCGAGGACTTGGGAAGGACCAACCCAAAGACAGTATCCACGTTAATGGAGATAGCAAACAGATGGGCAGATGGAGAAGATGCTGTCCACAATAAAAGGCACAGGTCGCCAGAGGAGGACCGTGGTCAAAATTATCAACCAAGGCGACGATTTCCTCGGCAGTACCCGAACTATGACGCTTCAGGACAAATTTCGGCAGGTTTTCAGGCAAACACAGGAGGAAACAACAGAGATGATTATCAGAGAAGCAGTGAGCAGCGAGGCGATAACAGGGACAATTCTCGTAACAACAGGCAAAATAGCGGACCTAGGTTCCCGAGGCCTTTCGTTTCCCCCGAAGAAATGATGAATGGGCCGTGTCAGATGCACTTTTTCCTCGACAGCAACGGAAAAAGACAGTCAGGGCACCTGCAGAAAGACTGTCGCAATTTCCAGGCAATGCTAAGGTACGCAGAGAACGCTAACGCGCGGGCAGCACAGAGAAATCCTCGAGAACCCAGGAGCGAGATTCACCTACCACCACCTCCCGTGATCACAGAAGACAATCGACATCAGCTCAGAATAGCGGAAGCACCTCCACCACCACCTTATGTTGATCCTAACTCTAACGGAGCAGTGTCGATGATTCAGAAGGGAAGGCCATCCAATAGAGCTCAGAAAGTAATCTCACGACAGGTGTTTATGGCAGAAAAAATGCCTCCACCAACTGTCGAGTATCTTAATTGGTCCGGGCAAGATATTGGCTTCACCATAGCAGATCATCCGCAGCAAGTTCCTCGACCAGGGCAGTCAGCACTTATTTTACCAGCAGTTATTGCGGGATTCGATGTCTCTCGAGTGTTCATAGACGGCGGCAGCAGCTTAAACCTTATGTATGCAGATACATTGAGGAAGATGAACATATCCCTAGCAAACTTGAAGCCAACAGACACAAGGTTCCACGGTATCACACCAGAGAAACCAAGTTACCCATTGGGGAAGATCAATCTCGACGTTCAGTTTGGGACCCGAGAAAATTATAGAATCGGGAGGCTGGAATTTGAAGTCGTGGATTTTCCGTCGCAATACCACGCTTTGTTGGGACGACCAGCATATGCTAGATTTATGGCGGTGCCACATTATACATACCTGTTATGGAGGTTGCCTGGACCAAAGGGACCAATCACGGTCAAAGGAAGCTTCGCCTTAGCCGATAAGTGCGACAAGGATTTTCACCGGATATCAGAAACTTTCGGGATGCAAGCTGAGTATCTGGCGTCAAGGAGTATGACTGACTATGACGTACTGCCAGACGTTGGAAGGCCAAACAAAGAATCAACTTTCAACACCGAGAAAAATTCTAAGGAGGTGCAGATTCACCCGGCAGACCCGAAAAAGACGACGTCCATCGCCAACGACATGGACTTCGCATAGGAAAGCGCGCTCGTCGAGTTCCTCCGTGAGAACTAGAAAATCTTCGCATGGTGTCCAGCTGACATGCCAGGAGTACCCAGGGAACTTGCCGAGCACCACCTCAACTTGGATCCCCTCGCGAGACCAATCAAACAACCCTTGCGGCGTTTTTCGGAACCAAACCGCAAAGCTATGCTATCAGAAGTAAATCGACTTAAGGATTCTAGTTTTATCAAAGAGATATCTACAGAAGCCACATGAGTAGCTAATCCAGTGATGGTGCCGAAGAAACACACGTCAGTCCTTCGCATGTGCGTCGACTTTACGTGTCTCAATAAACATTGTCGTAAGGATCACTTTCCCCTCCCAAGGATCGATCAAATTATCGATTCCACGGCAGGATGTGAACGTCTTTCCTTCTTGGATGCATACTCTGGTTATAACCAGATCAGACTAAAAGAAGACGATGAGGCCAAAACAGCGTTCATAACACCTTACGGCGTGTTCTGCTACAGAACAATGCCTTTTGGTTTAAAAAACGCGGGAGCAACATATCAGAGGATGATGCAGAAGTGTTTGGCGACACAGATTGGAAAAAACGTGCAAGTATACATCGACGATGTCGTCATAACATCAAAAAAGGGGGTAACGTTGATCGAGGATCTCAAGGAAACCTTTGACAACCTCAACAAATTCTGCCTCAAGCTGAACCCGACGAAGTGTTCCTTTGGCGTCCCAGCAGGAGAACTTCTGGGGTTTCTAGTTTCAGCAAGAGGGATTGAAGCAAATCCCGACAAAATACAAGCTATCGTCACAATGAGGAAGCCAACAAAGTTGAAAGAAATACAGCAGTTAACTGGGCGAGTCGCAGCTTTGAGCAGATTCGTAGCCAGGCTGGGAGAAAAAGCGTTACCATTTTACGCTCTGATAAAGCAAGGAGATAAATTCCGGTGGAACGAAGAGGCCGACAGAGCTTTCGAGGTTTGAAACGCACAATCTCGACACCACCAATTTTAGTGGCGCCGAAGGAAAAGGAACCGCTCCTGCTGTATATTGCAGCCACGCCCCAAGTGGTTAGCATGGTGTTAGTCGTTGAAAGAGAAGAGGAAGGAAAACTCCATGGAGTGCAAAGGCCAGTATATTTCATCAGTGAAGTTCTGTCGCCTTCCAAACAGCGGTACCCGCAGTACCAAAAGCTAGCATATGGAGTAATTGCAACGGCAAGGAAGTTGCGCCACTATTTTTCGGCACACCCGATAATAGTAGTCAATGAAGCACCTCTCTCAAATATACTGAACAATCCAGAAGCTACAGGGCGTGTCTCCCTTTGGGGAATAGAACTTTCCCCTCGGGACATCACGTATGAAAAAAGAAAGGCAATCAAGTCGCAAGTTCTGCCAGATTTCATTGCAGAGTGGATGGAGTTACAAAACACGGGACCTCCAGATTTGTCGAGAACCTGGACCATGAACTTCGATGGGTCCAAGAGAGTAGAAGGAGCTGGTGCAGGAGTAGTACTTATATCACCTGAAGGCGACAAGTTGAAATACGTCCTTCGGATGACGTTCCCTAACGCATCTAACAATGAAGCAGAATATGAAGCCCTCATACACGGGATGAAGATGGCGAAAGCTTGCGGTGCAACTCGACTAAAAATCTTTGGCGATTCACAATTGGTAGCTCAGCAAGTTATGAACCAATGTGACGCAGTCAATGATAGCATGATGGCATACAAGGAGGTGTACAATGAGCTCGAGAAGCTGTTTGATGGATGCGAAGTAAACCACATCAGCCGATTGAGCAATGATGAAGCCGATGTTCTCGTAAACATCGGGTCGCAGTGCCTCCCAATCCCACCAGGAGTATTTTGGGAAGAAATAGCGGAGAGATCCACGAAACCAAAAAAGGTGCAGAAAAAAGAGAAAACTTCGACGCCTCCGAAAGAAACCACGGAGGATGAAGAGGAGCAAGAACTTGTGATGATGGTTCAAATTCCATGGATGCAAGCATATATATCATACATCCTTAGGAAAGAAATACCCGACGATCCAGTTGAAGCAAGGCGAGTTATTCGACGATCCAAAGCTTTCACAGTGATCAAAGGGGAATTATACAAGCGAAGTATTTCGGGCGTCCTGCAAAGGTGTGTCGCACCTGAAGAAGGAAGAATAATTCTGAAGGATGTACACGAAGGAATATGTGGCCACCACGCAAGTAGTCGAGCTATTGCAGCCAAGGTTTTTCGAGCAGGATTCTATTGGCTGACAGCAATCGAGGATGCCAAGGAAATAGTAAGAACTTGCGACGCGTGTCAAAGGTTTGCCGCAAAACCTCACTCTCCAGCAGCAGAACTAACACCAATACCGTTGTCATGGCCCTTTGCCCAATGGGGACTTGATATGGTGGGCAAACTGCATAAAGCTTCGCCAGGAGGATATGAGTACTTGCTGGTTGCTGTCGACAAATTCACCAAGTGGATAGAAGCAAAGCCGATAAATTCACCAGATGCAGCATCAGCAATAAAATTCGTGAAGGACATCGTCTTTCGATTTGGAGTACCTCACAGCATCGTTACAGACAATGGCAGCAAATTTACGTCAAAGGAATTCAAGGCGTACTGTGCAGAGGTAGGCACCAAATTGGACTTCGCGTCAGTCGCGCATCCTCAAACCAATGGACAAGTTGAGAAAGCCAATGGCATCATCTGCAATGGCATCAAGAAACGCCTGTTAGGACCACTGGAAAAAGCTCGACATACCTGGCCAGAAGAACTACCAAGTGTGTTGTGGAGCATCCGAACAACACCAAATACAGCGACACAGGAGACCCCGTTTTTCCTCGTCCATGGAGCAGAGGCAGTACTGCCAATAGAAATAGAGCACGACTCCCCTAGAGTCACAGAGTATAATGAAGAAGCTTCCAGGAAAGCATTGGAAGACGACGTCGACGCACTCGATGAAGCTCGAGACGAAGTATTATCAAGGGTAACCAAATATCAGCAGGACCTGAAAAATTACCACAGTCGACGTTTGAGACCAAGATCTTTTCAAGTCGGAGACTTAGTTTTGCGACTCAATCAAGAGCGCACTGAAAAACTCGAGTCGCCATGGTTGGGACCTTACGTTGTCACAGAAGTCATCGACGGAGGCGCATACAGGATCAAGGATAAGAAGACGGGGGTTCCCGAGAAAAACCCCTGGAACGTAGCACAGCTCAGGCGGTTCTACGCCTAGAGTCAAAATATAGTCCTCTTCTGTAAAAATACAATGTACTGAAACGCCCGCGAGTTTTCAGACGCACTCTTTTCCTTTTCGGGGCACCGAGTGGGGCCGGAAAGGTTTTTAATGAGGCGGGCTCGCGGTGCTGCAATATAATAAAGATAGTGGAGATATATTTCTTATTCTTCGACACGCTCGGGGGCTCAACGCCTTCAAGTTTCAAAAAACGTACAATATAGACATATTAGACTTACCCAAATATTTCGCCTTGGTACACTAAATACCTCGCCAAATATCGGAAGCTAATAAAATTATAAATATAGTGTACGCACCAACAAACTTACTGCTTTGGTCTAAGAACCTCGCAACAAAAAAATAGAACTTTGACACCACGAGACTCGGGGGCTTTCAACCCATCAATGAAAAAAACAGAGGTATCTTATTATGACAGGAGGAAAAGTCTTCGAGATGGAAAAAACAGTACAACTCTAGCCAGAAGGCTCGGGGGCTCCAGCAATATAGAGCAGTTTACAATATACAACAAATTTCTTCGGAAATCAAAAAAGATACAGACATAATGTTGTTCAATATAGTACAAATCAGTCAAAACCTAAAATACTATCTATGGACAAGCCTCTGGTTGTCTTATGCTCAGCATAGGACCCCTTGACGAAGAATTCTGAATCCATCCGAAGAAGCTCATCTATCATTGACTCAGCCACAGGAGTTACCATTTCATTGATTGAGTCGATATCATTCTTTCACCGCGATTTTTTGGCCAGACAATCAGCAACAATCTTCGTCAGGTCTAACTTTGGATGGCAAATATTTATCATAATCATGGCGAACCTCGCTCCAGCTGTCAATTGAGCTCGCACAAAATTATGAATGCGAGGAGCATCTCTGAATACCTCCAATAATTCAGGAAGAGTTTTGGGAACTTCATTTCGAGGGAACAAAGTCCTGTAAACAAGGGTTAATGTTGTCGTCCAAAAGTTGAGGAATTCGCGCACTTGGCAAGCATGATCTTGAAACCTGACAATCTGCTAGGTTCGTTCAGGGGAGGCCCAGAATAAACAGCCATGGTTAAGGGAAAGATTGACGAGAAGATTTGTTCTCTCGTTCACCCTTCGATCTTCGGCGGCAGCATCAAGAACCGAGCCTATTAAGCGACAAGGCAAGAAATCTGAAGGGAGGCACAGCACAGTAAAGAGGAGGCATTGCGAGGTTAGAAAAATATACCTAACATATCTGTGCTAGCCTCCAACATTAGCTCGAGCATGCTATTTTCTCGGGTAGTGGCTCCTTTTGCTTCCAATACAGCAGTATCCTTGGCAGCCACAGCTTCTTTGGCTTGTTGGAGAGCAAGTTTTTCTTGTTCAGATGCTTTTCGAGACTGTTCCATCATTGCCAGAGTTTGCTTCTTCATGGACTGAAGTTGTTGTCGAAGTTCTTGCAAATCCTCCGAGAAATGTTTGTTCGAAGAACCTTCAAGGGGGTCGGTATCAACTATCATTTTCTTCGAGAAGGAAGAAGCAGGAGAAGCATCGGCAGAGCAAGGATTGGTCGAATAGTTGTCAAATATTAACTGGAAAAGAAAGGGCCAGGATCAATGATAGTGCCAGAGGGAATTTCATTAATTTCTAGAAATATTTACATAGGCATTACAAAAGAAGTGTCCCCTAAAGGGCTACCAGGATAATTGTCGCCATAGCTAAATTGGCGACAAGGGCAAAAGAAACAGAGAAAGAAAAAACAAAGAGGCATGCAACTAGACCTCCGGCCTTGATGAGCTAGGAGTTGAAGCTGGTTTGATCCCGAGATAGGCCAGGATTTTCTTCGTGTTGGGCTTGGCTGCCTTAATCAACGACCTCCATCTTGACTGTTCTATCTGATCGGTGTCGCCAACCTTCATCCAATCAACAGTTTGTTGGCTGTCAGCGACCAGGGCAACAGTACTCTCGACAGCAATCTTCATGTTTTCCTGGCGCATCTTCAGTCCAAGGTCCTCTGACGAATTGAAGCTCTGGGCAAGGGCAAGGAAAGTCGGGGGCTCCTCTTTCTTCAGGAAGAAGTAGGGGAACAGCGTCGACAGTCCCGCATTAGCATTCGCCACGCCTTCACGAATTTCGGATCCATGAAGCTCCAGATAAGAAAGTGCGTCAAGGAGAGGATCATTGTCGGGATTTTCCAGGTCAAACTCTTGGTTTGTTTGGCCTGCCACAGGAAACAAAACGTTGGTCAAAAACAAGAAACAGCGGGTCTCATAAAAATAGAAGAGATCAATAATATTACCTTGAGTGCGTCGACTTTGTGATTTCAGGCGCTTGAGGATCCCCTGCTCACGAGCAGCCTGTGCAGCTTTGTGCTCGTTTAAAGCAGTTTCGGCATCCTCAAGTCTTTTCTGCAGATCCTCGACACTAGCAGCTTTTGCTTTGGCTTCTTCAGCCTCTGCTTTGGCTTCGCTAGCAACAAGTTCGGCTTTCTTGCGGGCCGCTTCACTTTGCTCCAGTTTTTGAGCAAGTGCGTTGGCACGTTTGTTGGCTTCTACAAGTTTCTCTGTCGAAAAAAAAAGAAAGGTCAAAAATGGCGACAAACGACAGGAGCAAGAAGTCAAAAATTATTACCTTCAGTTCTGCTGGCATATTCACGGTACCCAATGAATTGGGATCCGATGCGGATAAGCTCTTTGATCATGGGCTGTTAAAAAAGAACAAAGAAAGAGAAACGTCGGTATGAAAAAAGAGTGAAGGCGTGAAAAAGCAAAATAGAGGAAATATAGATATTGGCAAGAAAATTCAAAAACTTACATCATCCAAGAGCAGAGTGGAAGAGCTACCCAATTGAGGGGCAGGCTCAATGATCGTCTCAACCCTCGTCCTTTTTGGTGAAGGAGCAAGGGGGCTTGATGGCGGAGTAGTGGTGACGACGTTTTGTTGAGGAGGCGAAGATTCTTCTCCTTCAACTAGCGTGTCCGAGGCAAGTAAAGTATGTGACGTGCTCGTCCGAGGAGCCACGTCAACAGTTGGTATTTCTTCCTCGTCATCGCTGTAATTAAAAGTCGACAGCATAAAAAGCAAGACAAGATAAGCATTTTAAGTACAGAAATAAGGAGAAATAAAAATGACTTACGAGCTGACGAGGGATTCAAGATAAGGATCATAAGCTGCCTTCTGATGAGAAGGGTCAACTTCTTCGGCTTTAGAAGTGCCGGAATATTCGATATCATTCCTCTTCCTTTTGCCTTTCGGGGAGACAGCGGGAGGAGGAGATTGCGCCGACGCAGTACCTTCGGAAGAACCCGCAGATTTTCGAGAATCCACGGGTTCATTCACAAAAGATGGAGTTTCCTGATTGTCATCAGTGACAATGGCCCTTTCTTCGACTTCTCCACCTTCAGGGAGAGGAGGAAGCGAGACAAGGTCTGGATGATTCTGTGCAAAACAAAACAGGGAGCAATATCAGAAATGAAGTTACAAAAAAAGATAGCAAAGCAACAACAAGACAATTAGTCAAAGATTACCTCGGGAAGGGGATTGGCGGTGCTAAATGGCGTCACTCGACAAGAAGAAGGAACAGCATCTTTTTTGCTGAGAGATGAAATTTTTCGGACAAGTCTTTCTAAGTCCTTGACCTCCAAATTCACCGACAGCCGATCTACGTCCTTGTCGCCGGCATATTTCCAGAGAGGATGCTTGCGAGCCTGAAGCGGCTGCACCCTAGTCCTAAGAAAGTATGCAGTGATTTGGATACCTGATAACTCCTTGCCGCGAGTATTTTGTAACTCGTGGATACGAGCCATCAAGGATTCTGTCGACGCCCTTTCTTCTTCGGTGGCCTCCGCGTCCCATGAGCGGCGGCGAAAGATTTTTTCGGCGCCATCAAAAGGAGGGATGTTGTCTTCTGCGCATCCGTGGTTCTCCTCCTGAATGTACAACCACTTCTTGCGCCATCCTTGAACTGAGTCAGGAAGCTTGACGTCAAAGTAGTCGACAGTGGGTCGAACAGAAATTACAACGCCGCCTATATTATAGGCGACATTGGGCGAGCCATTGCGGCGGCAGAAGAAAATGCGCTTCCATAGCGCCCAGTTAGGCTGGACGCCAAGGAAGGCCTCGCACAAAGTGATGAAAATGGAAATGTGGAGGATTGAGTTCGGCGTGAGGTGGTGGAGTTGCAAACCATAGACAAAGAGCAGTCCACAGAGAAAAGGATGAATGGGGGTGGAAAGACCACGGATGAGGTGGTTCACAAAACTTACCCGGTACCCCATTGGAGGGGTTGGGTAGCTCTCCTCACTGGGGAAGCGCAATGCTTGGGGTTTCTTGTTGATCCCTAGCTTCTTCAGCATGTTGACGTCTTGAGTGGAAATTTTGGATCTTTCCCACTCCGCCGTTCCGAGATCCACGGCGGCCATGGAGGATTCCGGCGTACTGTGCCTGGTCAATCGGCGAGGTGGCATCAACAATGGCGCAGGATTCGCAGTTTCGAGGTGAGGAGCTCAGGAAGTTGTGGATTGCAAGGGGAAATTTGCAGATGAGAGAAGGAAGACGGCGCGGGTGGAAGTGTCCAAGGAGGAAGAAGATGAATTTATATAGGGGTGCGGTGAAACGATGAACCGTTGGATAAGGAAAATGTGTGACAGATGATAGCCACGTGGCGTCAAGGGTAAAAAAGTAATTCAACGTCACGGAAGTTATGGTGCGTGCGCCAGAAAAAGCGGAGGACGTGTGTCCCCCACTTGCACAACGTGTCAAGATAGTGGATTAATTGGGCCCGCATGGCGGTGAGAAAAGGCTTGTCGCAAATTTTTGATAGGCAATCGTGGCTATCGTCAGCAACAACGTCATCTTGACAGAGGGAAAAAATTCGACTCAACAGCTTCATAAAAGGCGACACGGAAAAATAATGATGGAGCCTTTGATCAAATACAAGTTTCTAATCAAACGCTCGGGGGCTACTTTGGAAAAAAGAAAAACATCTAGAAAGACAAAATAGAAATGGCGTGAGCCTATGACCAAATACAAATATTTGTTCATAGCCTCGGGGGCTACTCCCATCGGGAGCGCTGTTCGCGCACCCGAGAAATTGAAAAACTTCGGGAGATAAAAGGAGAATATAGCGGCATGAGGCGTGGAGCCTACAACCAAGAACAAGTCCTTGGCTGTAGCCTCGGGGGCTACTCCCATCGGGAACGCTGTTCGCGTGCCCGATGAAATTATAAAAGAAAGAAGGAAAGAGAAAAAAGAAAGATAGAAGAGCAAAAGAGTATATTTCGAGTTATAACTAACTCTACATATACTCCCATCGGGAGAGCAATATAAGTCATCTTTGACTCGATAAAATGTGCCATTCCAACAGCCGAAAAAGCACTCGACAATATATTCTCAGAACGCCAAAGTTGCGATCAATTTCTGAATGCCGCAAATTTGCGAAGGTAAGACCCCAGATCCGTTCTGCTGGGCGTGGCATCGCCGAAGACTGCGCTCACATTTTTATCCGTATCAACAGATACGAAGAAAAATCCTAACGGACGCGTTAGGTACCCGATAAATTTTACTGGGACTCGGCAGAATGGTAAGACCTTAAGCGGCGCCTGTCGAAGTTTACACCAGTATACCGAGGTCATGTCCTGGGACGTGATCTTGAAGTAGGTTTTTGCGGATTGCCACGAGAGCAGTTAACTAGTACCTGATCCGTCAGATGAACTAGCCCCAACTACCATTATCCCTGTACAATATAGAATTTTATGTGAAGAAATATAGAAAGGTCGAAGCTGTCGAATAAAAATAAACAGTGGAGATTTTCCTTGACTCTACGATTCAAGCAAAATCTCGGGGGCTACTGACATAGGCATCCCAAATGGGCCTGCCGAAGATAGTACCCGGGGTTTACTGAAGGCCCACTACCCGAAGAATAAGAAGATTCGGGAGCCCAAGATGTATTTAAGGAAAGATAGAGTTGTAATAGGAAGTGTTAATTGTAATCTTACGGGATGAGTTAGAAACCTTCCCGGACTATGTAACTTGTACTACACGAATCCCTCGGCTCCGCCTCCTATATAAGGGGGAGTCGAGGGACACAGAGATCATCGAATCATTGTTTACAAACCCTAGTTTTCATAATCGTCGAGTACTTTTCGGCTGAAACCTTCGAGATCTACTTGCCCTCTACTTCCAACTAAACCCTAGCCTACAATCCATAGGCATTGACAAGTTGATACCTTGTCACTCACCCCTTCCCAAAAGAATCGAGCCCTAGATTTGTTCATCGCCCCATGAGTCTTGTCATGGAGAAGGTACATGCTCATCGCAAACATTGGCAGGCCTGAGAGGCAAGAGTTAGTGAGCTCTAGCCTACCAGCCGAAGCCAGGAAGATACCTTGTCATGGGTCAACCCTATGACCCACCTTCTCCGTCAGAAAGTCCCAGTCCGCTGCCGAGAGGGTTTTGTCACTCACCGGCAGACCCAAGTACTGCATTGGGAGAGAGCCCATTTTGCAGTTCAACCCATTGGCCACCCACACTCTATCCACCTCTGTAACCCCTGTTACAATGGCCTCGCTCTTCAAGAAATTAATCTTGAGCCCCGACATGTTCTCAAAACAGAGCAGGATGAGCTTGAGATTGGCCACCCCCACCCTAGAGGATTCGATCATGATCATGGTATCATCTGCGTATTGTAGGTGTGTAACTCCACCTGGTATGAGATGAGGCACAACACCCTGTATGTGACCCGACTCCCTGGCTCTCGAGAGGACAGTCGCCAGTGAGTCTACCATGAAATCAAACAAGACCGGAGATAGGGGATCGCCCTGTCGCACTCCCCGTGCATTCCGTAAGAAACCCCCAATCTCCCCATTAACATTGACCGTCGTTTGACCCCCGGAGACCAGCTGCAAGAGGCGGTGGACCACCATTGCCGAGAACCCTTTCCTGAGCAAAACCTCCCACAGAAAATCCCAGCTAACACGGTCGTATGCCTTTTCAAAATCCAGCTTCAGCAGAAGACCTCCAAGCTTCTTAACCCTCAACTCGTGGGTAATCTCGTGAAGCGCGAGAACCCCCTCGTGCAAACACCGACCTTAATGAACGCCGACTGGCTCCAATCTATGGTCCTGTGGGCAATCGGACAAAGCCTCATAGCATACGCTTTCGCCATAAACATAAAGATAACGTTAATCAAGGCAATTGGTCTAAACTGTCTGATGTTGTCCGCGCCCTTCAACTTCGGAATCAGGGAAATGATCCCAAAATTCAGCCG
Organism: Lolium perenne; assembly: GCF_019359855.2. Lineage (NCBI taxonomy): Eukaryota > Viridiplantae > Streptophyta > Magnoliopsida > Poales > Poaceae > Lolium > Lolium perenne. The sequence goes on from NC_067244.2 coordinate 52,144,009, forward strand.
GGCGATATCCACCCTCCCTAGGGCGAAATCGTTCAGGATTCTAAGGATTGGTTCCTTCAAGATACCCCAAAATTTCTTGAAGAACAAGACTGGCAATCTGTCTGACCCCGGAGCCGAATCGGGCTTCATATCTGCCAGCACCGCATCCAACTCCTTTGGGGTAAAGGTCACCTCCATCTCCACATTCTCTGCGTCTGAAATCCTCTTATTTTGCGGCCACAGATCGTCTGCTGAAGAGAACGCCCTCGTCTCTCCCTCTGAGCCCATCAGGTTCTGGTAGAACTGATACACATGGTCCACCAGATCCGCCTGTTCTGTAACTTCCCCAGCGTCTGTAATCAATCTCAGAATCTAACACTTACGCCGCCTCCCATTGGCAATCGCGTGGAAGAAGGCTGTACAGGAGTCCCCCTTAAGGGTCCACTTGACTCTGCTCCTCTGGCGCCAGTACTCCTCCTCCACACAATCAAGGTGAACAATCAGATCCTCCACGTGATAACGAAGGGCCCACCCCTCCTCATCTAAGCCCTGAGAGTCAGCTAGGTGATCCAGATGATGTACCCTACGCATAAGATCCTCCCTAGAGGCCCGCTTCTCTTTTCCTAAATTCGCCCCATCCCTTGAGGAACTGGCGTAAGCTCCTAGAGATGCATTGCCAAAGGTCAATGCTGCATCGATGTGGCCCCTGCGCATGGATACACTCAAGGATCTTTCCATTGAGAATCTCTACGAAGCCATCCACCCCAAACCACCAGGTCTGAAAGAAAAAAACGAGATGGTCTCTTAATCCCTTTGTCCCCATTATCCAGAATTAGTGGGGTGTGGTCAGACCCAATCCTCGTGATCTCCTGCAGCGAACACAAGGGAAACATCTGCTCCCAAGCAGGAGAGACGAAGACCCGATCTAGCACCGAGCGAATCGGAACCGATTGTTTGTTCGTCAAGGTAAACCGAGCGCCCGCTCTGTGCAGCTCCCTAAGGGATAGGGCTGCCACCACATGATTGAACCGACGCACCCTTGTCCAGTTCACGATACCATTACTCTTATTCGACGCCCTACAGATGAGGTTGAAATCACCGCCCACCACCACTGGTAAACTGCAGGCGCGCACCTCCGCCCCTAGCTCGTCCAAGAACTCCCCAGTCCTCGCGTGATCCGCCGGGCCATAAACCAGGATGAAGCACCACTTCTTCCCCAACTTGCGTTGGAAGATATCAATGCTGAGAAAGAAGGATCCCTTCCTTCAAACTCCAACCTCAAAGGTTTCATCCCTAAAGCCTAGCAGCATCCCTCCGGAATGTCCCGTGGCTGGGACCAGCTCCACGCAAACTGACCCCCACACTCGAGGCTCTGTATCTCCGGAACCGAGAAGTCCTGCTTAATCGTCTCCTGTAAACCCACTATGTCCATCTTATCACTCCGTAGATACTCCCGGAGTTGGGTACGACGCCCTTGTCGTCCAAAACCCCGAATATTGCAAATTAGTGACCTCATTTAGCACCCCTGCGTTTGTGTTGACCCTTCCGTACCGTTAACTGAGATTTCTTGGCACACTTGCGGCGTGGCCCAGCCGGCACGCCCTCCACACCCCCTGGGCTGAGCCAACAGCATACCCCGATGGCGAGCCCCTCGCCTCCGGGGAACCATCCTGCCTGCTAGCCTCCCCGGCCTCGGCAACCTCCACGGTCCCAACCACCCCATCGGTGCCCGTCACGTCCCCATGAGTCGCAACCCTCTAGGCCTCAGCCACAGGCTGCGCCTCAGCTAGCTCGCATTCAGCACGTCTCGCGACCTCCGCTAGTGCGCCCTGGGCTATTTCCTTGGCGCGAACAAGCAGCAACGCTGCCGCCGGCGGACCAAACGCCGGGTTGAACACAAGGCAAGTATCGCGCACCACTGAAGACAAGTGAGCATCAGAAAGAGCATCTAGGATATCGAAGTCATTACCTTTGTCCTTCTTCTTGGTGGTGATGTCGGCCTCCAGGTTCCTCTCCTCCGCCCGACGCTGCGCCAGCTCCAGGATCGGCGTGCCCGCCAGCGCCGCGTTCCTCGAACTCTTGCGCATCGGGAGAGACGACATTGACTCCTTCTTCTTCCTGCTAGAGTAGGTGATTGCCAGTGAGCGCCTCCCCTGAGCAAGCGGAGCCACCGCCATGGCCTCCTGCAGCAGGTCCTGCTTATCCCCACCCAGCCCCACCTCCTCCTCGTCCTCTGAGGATGTCACCTCCTCCACCTCCACCTGCTCGGAAGGTCCCCCGACCCTAGCAATCTTCGTCGGCGGCCCATCCGCCACCTGACTGTCCTCCACCCAAGCCGCCACTGGGTCGGTGATTTGGGACCCAGTCTCATTGGAGAGCAGGGAGCCCTCCCCCGTCGCCGTCACCTTTTTCGCCACCGGCTGCATCACATGGACCACAAGCTTATCTTTACCCTTCTCACCCACCAGCTCCACCAGGGACAATTGACTATCCCCCACCCTCCCGAGGTTTGTGCCGTATTGGTCGAACGGTAGCCCTTTCCCCTTGCTTCCCTGTTGGTGCTCCCGGCCGAGTATCGGGGCACTCCACGAGCCAAGGTTGGCCCATGGCGACTTGGCCCTGGCCGGACCCGCACCCACCGTAGCCTCCTTGCTACCCGCTTGCACCTTATCTCCCTTCTTCTTGCGCCGACCGTGTTTGTCCACTCCTCATCCGAGGACAAGTCGTCGGAGTCACCATCATCATAGTCGTCCCGCCGCGGCGGTGGTGGCGGATCCCCCGCACCTCCACCCGTCGCCGTCCTTGGCGGCCTCTCAGCCTGCACTCCCACCGTGAAGCCCTCTCCCTTGACAAAGACCTGCACCGAGCCCTTGATGCGGTTCGGGTAGGGGCATTGGAACCGCATCCTCACCGGATCCGTGTCCCTCTTCGTGATAGAGAGCTCATCCACGTCAATGGGCCTACCAATCATGGTGAAAGCTGCCATGAGCCTGTCTCTCTCCATCAGATCCTTCGGGACCCCGGTCAGCTTGACCCACCCTGAGGGAAGCACGATCGTCGGCCTCGGAGAGATGAAGCCCTCCCGAATCTTCGTGTCGCGCTTGCTGAGAGATAGATGAAGCTTACCGCTGCCCGTGCAAAGGCGCAACGTCTTTCTGGAAGGAAACACAACCGAGAACTCCGACTCAGAGACCTTCTTCATCTGCCAATCCCACAAGTCATCCACCAAATGCTTTAGCTCATCCGACAGCCTCTCCTCCGCCAGCAGGTCCTTGTTGAACTTGATCACAGCCGTAAACCTCGCTAGCCCCCTGGCTCGCCCGCAGAAGCTCAACATCAATGTTGAAGAAGCCCCCACCGGTGATGGCATGCCCCATCGTCATCAACCGGAGACCCTTGCCCCGAGTCGGGCAGCTCGCGGAGGTGTGGCCTTCCTCGAACCTCCCCCTCTGCTCCCCGTCCTCGCCACCGAACCGCCACCCACTGGAATCGCCCCCAAATCGCCGCGCCCCGCTCTCCGCGTCGAACCGCCTCTTGCGCCCATCGTCAAACCCGCCTGCCATGACCGCCTCCACGTAGGAGAGCCCTTGGCGCGGTGAGCCGGCGACCCGACGGAGAAGTCTGTGCGGCGGCGCGAGTGGATCGTTGAGCCGTTGTCTCACCTCCTGAGCCCGAACTGGAAACCCTAGCTTTGGATGCACGCACCCGACCGGCATCGAGAGCCATCTAAGGACCATCTTGCGCGTTGGGCTGTCCAGCGCCACCCTTGGCCCGGAACGGTTGGTCCCAGGCCCAACATCTTCTTACCTCCTGCTCAGCCCACCTCCTTCGAGCCCATCCGGGCAGCTGCAGACAATGCAGAGAGTAGAGGTTCCCTGGGCCGTACCCCCAACCCCAACAGGCCCAAGGCCCACCCCGGCAGAGCGAGCGGGCGTCGTCTCCGCACCCGCATCCCCAAGATGGTAGCGACCCGCCACCATCACCAGGTCTTGTACCTCTGCCGCCCGCGGCTCCCCCGCCGTGGAGACGCCCGTCTCCGGCGGCGCACTGCCTGCGCGAGCAGCCCGCCCCGCCGCGCCACCCGCAGCCACGCCGGCGCCATCACCCAGCCTCCGGAATCGGGCAGGACCCTTCCCCCCCCGACCGGAACCTTTGCCACCCGGGGCAAAGGCCGTGCGCCGCCGCCGGAGAGAGCCTCCCAGCTCCTCCGCCCGGCAGATGAAGCCTCCGAGCGTGGGCGCCTCAGGCAGCGACGAGTCCTCCTCCTGGACCTGCGCCGCGTCCTCATCCGCTGACCTCGTCTCCGAGGCCCCCAGCCCCCTCTCGTCCAAATCGCCATCGCCGAGCTCCGCCAGAGCCCATAACTTACCTCGGCATCCCCCGAGCCACGAGGGGCGCGCCTCCGCTGCTCCCTTGCCGGCCAGACCGCCGCGACCCACCACCGACTGCTCCGCCACCGGCGACGAAAATGAATCGCCCGCAGCGTCACCTAATAACCCTATCCGTACGGACATACCGTTTCGCTCCCCTCTCCCCGCACGTTGCTCCCTCATGTGTCGTCCTCCTTACGAAATTGCACTTCAATGTAGAAATGATGACTATGCATCACCGCTCTTTATCAGTCAGTTATTATGACCTTTGAAATGTGTACAAGATTGTATTGGAAACGTGGTGGTATGCAAGATAAAATTGGTCTAACCTACATTATTGAAACAAAGTAGGTTGTGTCAATGCTTAGGACAAAAGGTTCCGTCATTGCTGTTTTCGAAGTCCCTCTTGAAGACGACATGAATAACGTTTCAAGTGGAAGCGAACACGGGATGTCTCGCTCCTGCCGAAATTTTGACGTATCAGATCAACTGCATAAGTGAAATGCCAAAAAAAAAGACCATCTCTTAGTGTAAATGGTAAAAGTACCGTGGCGGCACGCTGGCCAGACGACACATGGCTCATGCCGCCGCAGTCGGTGGCAGCAGGCCTTGCCGCCGTGAGTCGTGGCGGCACGTCGAAAATTCTTTCTGCCATTAACGGCGACGCCAGGTGGTGGGCCATGCCACCATAGGGAGGGACGGCACGCTGACGGCACATGCCACCACCGGCTCTAGCGGCAGGTCTCCTGCTGGCTGACAGCAGCGCGGCACACATGCGCGTCATTGTACGGATTCCCATGCTTTTGGTTTTGGCCCGTGAATGGAATGATTCCTGCTGGTTCCAATGTTGTATGGGTGTAAGTGGGTATTTGGTGCAAACTGCTATCAGTATCACTTATTTGATACAATGTGATTCTCAAACATGAAACGACGTCCGCAGCTGATACAGGAACTAGATCACCGAAAGAACTTCACCACCGAAAGAGCTTATCACTCCGCATGCTTTAAAAATAGCAGTTGCTCACTCCTCACATCTAAATGTTCTCAGATGAGCGCAGCTACTCTCTCTTCTCGTGCGAGTTGACTACAAGTAGAAGAGAACCAATGTTGCGTGCATGAAAGTGATCATCGATAGAGCTGCATGCTTGCTGATGGTTAAGTGCATGCATGCTTTTTTATTCGTACATCAAGGTGAGCTCTTTCAAACCACTCTATTCGTGCATGCATGGGCTTGCTATTTTTTGGTGCAGTGTAGTGCATCTTACTCTGTAATTAGGCAAGTAACATTATGTTAGCATATAGAATGAAGTGAGAATTTTAACATCTGAGCAACAGGTCGTAGTGTAGTGTAGTATTATTGCATGTACGAGTGAACTTTTAACATATGAGCAAATTGTGGATTTTATTAAGTGATGACCTTGAATATTAGGTGAATTTTATAAATTTTGTTGAAGAAATCCATATGTTATAACTATATTTTTGAATGTATATTTTAGATGGATTTGAGCATACACCTACTCTCAGACTATTGGTATAGAAGCGCAACGTTTGAGTTGTTGCTGATTGGTATTATTATTTGGAATATTCTGGTGCGTAATTTTTTTGGAAGAATATCTATCTACAATTTGAGGTATATATTGTAGGGATTCGTTGCATAGAAAACAAAAAATTTCCTACCGCGAGAACGCAATCCAAGCCAAGATGCAATCTAGAAGATGGGAGAAACGAGGGAATGAACGAGACTCACCCTTGAAGATTTCCAAAGCCTACAATATGAGGCTCTTGTTGCTGCGGTAGACGATCACTTGCCGCTTTTAAAAGCGCGTAGAAGATCTTGACGGTGCCACAATCGGGCAGCACCTCCGTACTCGGTCACACGTTCGGTGTTGATGAAGACGACGTCCTTCTCCCCGTTCCAGCGGGCAGCGGAAGTAGTAGCTCCTCCTTGAATCCGGCAGCACGACGGCGTGGTGGCGGTGGCGATGGAGATCTCCGGCGGAGCTTCGCTAAGCGTTGCGGGAGAGGTGGAGGAGAGGGGGACGGCTAGGGTTTGGGAGAGGGAGAGGTGGCCGGCCACTATGAGGGGTGCGGCCACAATGGCTTTGGTGTGGCCGGCCCCCTCCCCTTGCTCCTCATTATATAGGTGGAACACCCAAGAGTTGGTCTACAAGTCTTCGAATAAGACCCCAAACCTAAACCTTCCATATGACATGAAACCTACCCAAGGTGGGATTCCCACTTGAGATGGGATTCCCACCTTTCCTTGGGAGGGGGTGGCCGGCCACCTTGGTGGAGTCCTGATACGTCTCCGACGTATCGATAATTTCTTATGTTCCATGCCACATTATTGATGATATCTACATGTTTTATGCATACTTTATGTCATTATTATGCGTTTTCCGGAACTAACCTATTGACGAGATGCCGAAGGGCCAGTTGCTGTTTTCTGCTGTTTTTGGTTTCAGAAATCCTAGTAAGGAAATATTCTCGGAATCGGACGAAATCAACGCCCAGGGTCCTATTTTTCCACGAAGCTTTCAGAAGTCCGAAGGGGAAACGAAGTGGGGCCACGAGGTGGGGACACAGTAGGGCGGCGTGGCCCAAGCCCTGGCCGCGCCGGCCTAGTGTGTGGCCCCACCAGGACTCCACCGACCTTGCCCTTCCGCCTACTTAAAGTCTCCGTCGCGAAAACCCTACGACGTTCGACGAAACCAGAGAAAACCTTCCAGAGCCGCCGCTATCGCGAAGCCAAGATCTGGGGGACAGGAGTCTCTGTTCCGGCACGCCGCCGGGATGGGGAAGTGCCCCCGGAAGGCTTCTCCATCGACACCACCGCCATCTTCATCAACGCTGCTGTCTCCCATGAGGAGAGAGTAGTTCTCCATCGAGGCTAAGGGCTGTACCGGTAGCTATGTGGTTCATCTCTCTCCTATGTACTTCAATACAATAATCTCATGAGCTGCCTTACATGATTGAGATTCATATGATGATGCTTGTAATCTAGATGTCATTATGCTAGTCAAGTGGATTTTACTTATGTGATCTCCGGAGACTCCTTGTTCCACGTGTGTAAAGGTGACAGTGTGTGCACCGTGTGGGTCTCTTAGGCTATATTTCACAGAATACTTATTCACTGAGTTATGATTTGAGTTGGATGTCTCTATAAAATTGTGGTGTGTTAGTACCTCCTGTGAATGCTCAAAGTGACAGCGTGGGGTGTTCATTAGTACTTGGGAATGCATCTTTAAGGTTTGCCTACATGATGAATTAGTGTTCGTTATCTTGCCAGAGAGTAATTCAGAGTAGCATAGTGAAGTGCTTATTTATATCTCTTTATGATTGCAATGTGTTTTGTATCACAATTTATCTGTGTGCTACTCTAGTGATGTTATTAAAGTAGTTTATTCCTCCTGCACGGTGTAATGGTGATAGTGTGTGCATCGTGTAGTACTTGGCGTAGGCTATGATTGTGATCTCTTGTAGATTATGAAGTTAACTATTGCTATGATAGTATTGATGTGATCTATTCCTCCTTTCGTAGTGTGAAGGTGACAGTGTGCATGCTATGTTAGTACTTGGTTTGGTTATGTTGATCAGTTATGCACTCTAAGGTTATTTAAACATGAACATTGAATATTGTGGAGCTTGTTAACTCCGGCATTGAGGGTTCGTGTAATCCTACACAATTAGTGGTGTTCATCATCCAACAAGAGGGTGTAGAGTCTAGCATCTATTTATTTATTCTGTTATGTGATCAATGTTGAGAGTGTCCACTAGTGAAAGTATGATCCCTAGGCCTTGTTTCTAAATACTGCTATCGCTGCTTGTTTACTGTTTTACTGCATCTTTACTTCCTGCAATATTACTACCATCAACTGCACGCCAGCAAGCACTTTTCTGGCGCCGTTACTACTGCTCATATTCATTCATACCACTTGTATTTCACTATCTCTTCGCCGAACTAGTGCACCTATTAGGTGTGTTGGGGACATAAGAGACTTCTTGCTTTGTGGTTGCAGGGTTGCTTGAGAGGGATATCTTTGACCTCTTCCTCCCTGAGTTCGATAAACCTTGGGTGATCTACTTAAGAGAAACTTGCTGCTGTTCTACAAACCTCTGCTCTTGGAGGCCCAACACTGTCTACAAGAATAGAAGCACCCGTAGACATCAAGCACTTTTCTGGCGCCGTTGCCGGGGAGGAAAGGTAAAAGGCATTCATACTCCGGTCCCAGGTAAAGTACTTTTCTGTTGCCGTTGTGTGTGTGCTCGAAGCTTTTTCCTTTAGATCCTGCAATTGCATCTTTTTGTTTCTTGTTTACACTAGTTAGGCATAATGGACAACAATGAGCTTCTTATTCTATTTCCTGATTTAAGACATGGATGGTTTGATGCGAAAATTAAAAAACCTGTGGAACATATTAGTATGAACGCTTTGAACACCATTGTTGCTAATGATATGGAAAATTCTAAGCTTGGGGAAGCTGGCTTTGATGAGCATGATATTTTTAGTCCCCCAAGCATTGAGGAGAAAATTTACTTTGATGATACTTTGCCTCCTATTTATGATGATTATAATGATATTGGTCTTTTAGTACCACCTGTTATGGAGGATAAATTTGATTATGATTACAATATGCCTCCTATATTTGATGATGAGAATAATAATGATAGCTACTTTGTTGAATTTGCTCCCACTACAACTAATAAAATTGATTATGCCTATGTGGAGAGTAATAATTTTATGCATGAGACTCATGATAAGAATGCTTTATGTGATAGTTATATTGTTGAGTTTGCTCATGTTGCTACTGAAAGTTATTATGAGAGAGGAAAATATGGTTGTAGAAATTTTCATGTTACTAAAACACCTCTCTATGTGCTGAAATTTTTGAAGTTACACTTGTTTTATCTTTCTATGCTTGTTGCATCATGCTTCATGAATTTGTTTATTTACAAGATTCCTTTTCATAGGAAGCATGTTAGGCTTAAATTTGTTTTGAATTTGCTTCTTGATGCTCTCTTTTGCTTCAACTCTTATTTCTTGCGAGTGCATCATTAAAACTGCTGAGCCCATCTTAATGGCTATAAAGAAAGCACTTCTTGGAAGATAACCCATGTGTTTATTTTACTACAGTACTTTTGTTTTATATTTGAGTCTTGGAGTTGTTACTACTGTAGCAACCTCTCCTTATCTTATTTTATTGCATTGTTGTGCCAAGTAAAGTCTTTGATAGCAAGGTTGATACTAGATTTGGATTTCTGCGCAGAAACAGATTTCTGTCTGTCACGAATCTGGGCAGAATTCTCTGTAGGTAGCTCAGAAAAATATGCCAATTTACGTGCGTGATCCTCAGATATGTACGCAACTTTCATTCAATTTGGGCATTTTCATTTGAGCAAGTCTGGTGCCATTTTAAAATTCGTCTTTACGAACTGTTCTGTTTTGACAGATTCTGCCTTTTATTTCGCATTGCCTCTTTTGCTATGTTGGATGAATTTCTTTGATCCATTAATGTCCAGTAGCTTTATGCAATGTCCAGAAGTGTTAAGAATGATTATGTCACCTCTGAACATGTTAATTTTTATTGTGCACTAACCCTCTAATGAGTTGTTTCGAGTTTGGTGTGGAGGAAGTTTTCAAGGATCAAGAGAGGGAAATGATGCAATATGATCAAGGAGAGTGAAAGCTCTAAGCTTGGGGATGCCCCGGTGGTTCACCCCTGCATATTCTAAGAAGACTCAAGCGTCTAAGCTTGGGGATGCCCAAGGCATCCCCTTCTTCATCGATAACATCATCAGGTTCCTCCCCTGAAACTATATTTTTATTCAGTCACATCTTATGTGCTTTGCTTGGAGCGTCGGTTTGTTTTTGTTTTTGTTTTTGTTTGAATAAAATGGATCCTAGCATTCACTGTGTGGGAGAGAGACACGCTCCGCTGTTGCATATGGACAAATATGTCCTTAGGCTTTACTCATAGTATTCAAGGCGAAGGTTGAATCTTCTTCGTTAAATTGTTATATGGTTGGAATCGGGAAATGCTACATGTAGTAATTCTAAAATGTCTTGAATAATTTGATACTTGGCAATTGTTGTGCTCATGTTTAAGCTCTTGCATCATATACTTTGCACCCATTAATGAAGAAATACATAGAGCTTGCTAAAATTTGGTTTGCATATTTGGTCTCTCTAAAGTCTAGATAATTTCTAGTATTGAGTTTTGAACAACAAGGAAGACGGTGTAGAGTCTTATAATGTTTACAATATGTCTTTTATGTGAGTTTTGCTGCACCGGTTCATCCTTGTGTTTGTTTCAAATAACTTTGCTAGCCTAAACCTTGTATCGAGAGGGAATACTTCTCATGCATCCAAAATCCTTGAGCCAACCACTATGCCATTTGTGTCCACCATACCTACCTACTACATGGTATTTCTCCGCCATTCCAAAGTAAATTGCTTGAGTGCTACCTTTAAATTTCCATCATTCGCCTTTGCAATATATAGCTCATGGGACAAAATAGCCTTAAAAACTATTGTGGTATTGAATATGTACTTATGCACTTTATCTCTTATTAAGTTGCTTGTTGTGCGGTAACCATGTTTTCTGGGGACGCCATCAACTCTTTGTTGAAAATCATGTGAGTTGCTATGCATGTTCGTCTTGTCTGAAGTAAGGGCGGTTTTCACAATCAAATGGTTTGAGTATGCATACTGTTAGAGAAGAACATTGGGCCGCTAACTAAAGCCATGAATCATGGTGGAAGTTTCAGTTTGGACATAAAACCTCAATCTCTTATGAGAATATTAACTGTTGAATGCTTAAGCATTAAAAGAGGAGTCCATTATCTGTTGTCTATGTTGTCCCGGTATGGGTGTCTAAGTTGAAGAATGATCAAAAGCGAGAAATCCAATGCGAACTTTCTCCTTAGACCCTTGTACAGGCGACATAGAGGTACCCCTTTGTGACACTTGGTTGAAACATATGTTATGCAATGATAATCCGTGTTAACCCAAGCTAATTAGGACAATGTGCGGGCACTATTAGTACACTATGCATGAGGCTTGCAACTTGTAAGATATAATTTACATGATACATATGCTTTATTACCACCGTTGACAAATTTTTTTCATGTTTTCAAAATAAAAGCTCTAGCACAAATATAGCAATCGATGCTTTCCTCTTTGAAGGACCTTTCTTTTACTTTTATGTTGAGTCAGTTCACCTATTTCTCTCCACCTCAAGAAGCAAACACTTGTGTGAACTGTGCATTGATTCCTACATACTTGCATATTGCACTTGTTATATTACTTTACATTGACACTATCCATGAGATATACATGTTATAAGTTGAAAGCAACCGCTGAAACTTAATCTTCCTTTGTGTTGCTTCAATACCTTTACTTTGATTTATTGCTTTATGAATTAACTCTTATGCAAGACTTATTGATGCTTGTCTTGAAGTACTATTCATGAAAAGTCTTTGCTTTATGATTCATTTGTTTACTCATGTCTCCATCATTGCTTTGAATCGCTGCATTCATTACATATGCTTACAATAGTATGATCAAGGTTATGATGGCATGTTACTCCAGAAATTATCTTTGTTATCGTTTACCTGCTCGGGACGAGCAGGAACTAAGCTTGGGGATGCTGATACGTCTCCGACGTATCGATAATTTCTTATGTTCCATGACACATTATTGATGATATCTACATGTTTTATGCATACTTTATGTCATTATTATGCGTTTTCCGGAACTAACCTATTGACGAGATGCCGAAGGGCCAGTTGTTGTTTTCTGTTGTTTTTGGTTTCAGAAATCCTAGTAAGGAAATATTCTCGGAATCGGACGAAATCAACGCCCAGGGTCCTATTTTTTCACGAAGCTTCCAGAAGTCCGAAGGGGAAACGAAGTGGGGCCACGAGGTGGGGACACAGTAGGGCGGCGCGGCCCAAGCCCTGGCCGCGCCGGCCTAGTGTGTGGCCCCACCAGGACTCCACCGACCTTGCCCTTCCGCCTACTTAAAGTCTCCTTCGCGAAAACCCTACGACGTTCGACGAAACCAGAGAAAACCTTCCAGAGCTGCCGCCATCGCGAAGCCAAGATCTGGGGGACAGGAGTCTCTGTTCCGGCACGCCGCCGGGACGGGGAAGTGCCCCCGGAAGGCTTCTCCATCGACACCACCGCCATCTTCATCAACGCTGCTGTCTCCCATGAGGAGAGAGTAGTTCTCCATCGAGGCTAAGGGCTGTACCGGTAGCTATGTGGTTCATCTCTCTCCTATGTACTTCAATACAATAATCTCATGAGCTGCCTTACATGATTGAGATTCATATGATGATGCTTGTAATCTAGATGTCATTATGCTAGTCAAGTGGATTTTACTTATGTGATCTCCGGAGACTCCTTGTTCCACGTGTGTAAAGGTGACAAGCAGTGTGCACCGTGTGGGTCTCTTAGGCTATATTTCACAGAATACTTATTCACTGAGTTATGATTTGAGTTGGATGTCTCTATGAAATTGTGGTGTGTTAGTACCTCCTGTGAATGCTCAAAGTGACAGCGTGGGGTGTTCATTAGTACTTGGGAATGCATCTTTAATGTTTGCCTACATGATGAATTAGTGTTCGTTATCTTGCCAGAGAGTAATTCAGAGTAGCATAGTGAAGTGCTTATTTATATCTCTTTATGATTGCAATGTGTTTTGTATCACAATTTATCTGTGTGCTACTCTAGTGATGTTATTAAAGTAGTTTATTCCTCCTGCACGGTGTAATGGTGACAGTGTGTGCATCGTGTAGTACTTGGCGTAGGCTATGATTGTGATCTCTTGTAGATTATGAAGTTAACTATTGCTATGATAGTATTGATGTGATCTATTCCTCCTTTCGTAGTGTGAAGGTGACAGTGTGCATGCTATGTTAGTACTTGGTTTGGTTATGTTGATCAGTTATGCACTCTAAGGTTATTTAAACATGAACATTGAATATTGTGGAGCTTGTTAACTCCGGCATTGAGGGTTCGTGTAATCCTACACAATTAGTGGTGTTCATCATCCAACAAGAGGGTGTAGAGTCTAGCATCTATTTATTTATTCTGTTATGTGATCAATGTTGAGAGTGTCCACTAGTGAAAGTATGATCCCTAGGCCTTGTTCCTAAATACTATTATCGCTGCTTGTTTACTGTTTTACTGCATCTTTACTTCCTGCAATATTACTACCATCAACTGCACGCCAGCAAGCACTTTTCTGGCGCCGTTACTACTGCTCATATTCATTCATACCACTTGTATTTCACTATCTCTTCGCTGAACTAGTGCACCTATTAGGTGTGTTGGGGACACAAGAGACTTCTTGCTTTGTGGTTGCAGGGTTGCTTGAGAGGGATATCTTTGACCTCTTCCTCCCTGAGTTCGATAAACCTTGGGTGATCCACTTAAGGGAAACTTGCTGCTGTTCTACAAACCTCTGCTCTTGGAGGCCCAACACTGTCTACAAGAATAGAAGCACCCGTAGACATCAAGTCCACCTGGGACTCCACCCCTCTAGGGTTGGGCCGGCCATGGGTGGTGGAGTCCCTCCGGGACTCCGCCTTCCAAATTGATTTCTTCCGGACTTTTCTAGAACCTTCTAGAACTTTCCATAAATGCACCGGATCATTTTCAAACTTATAAAATTACTTCCTATATATGAATCTTATTCTCCGGACCATTCCGGAACTCCTCGTGATGTCCGGGATCTCATCCGAGACTTCGAACAATACTTCGAACTCCATTCCATATTCAAGTTCTACTATTACAACATCAAACCTTAAGTGTGTCACCCTACGGTTCGTGAACTATGTAAACATGGTTGAGAACTCTCTCCGACCAATAACCAATAGCGGGATCTGGAGATCCATAATGGCTCCCACATATTCAACGATGACTTTAGTGATCGAATGAACCATTCACATACGATACCAATTCCCTTTGTCACGCGATATTTTACTTGTCCGAGGTTTGATCATCGGTATCACTCTATACCTTGTTCAACCTCGTCTCCTGACAAGTACTCTTTACTCGTACCGTGGTATGTGGTCTCTTATGAACTTATTCATATGCTTGCAAGACATTAGACGACATTCCACCGAGAGGGCCCAGAGTATATCTATCCATCATCGGGATGGACAAATCCCACTGTTGCTCCATATGCCTCAACTCATACTTTCCGGATACTTAATCCCACCTTTATAACTGTCAACACCCGGATTTTTAAGTCCGAATGCCTATTATGTCATACATCGCAATCCCAGGAATATTGTTGTTGCGAGGCATAATAGTTAAGTATCACAGTCATCATTCATTACAAACCATAAGTCTTACAAATTGGAATCACATGATCCATATTACACGAATAGTTGATCTATTGATCAACGAAACAAACACAAGTTCATAGTTCAACATAGCGGAAGCGTAAGATACAAGGACTCTCTAGTCCACAGGCCAACGCTTGACGTCGGAAGGCGCTTAGTTGTCGTAGGCGTCCTGCTGCTCATCTCCTTGGTCGTCTTCATACTCTGGCCATTTGAATAGCCAGGGACAAAGCCGTGAGTACGTTGAGTACTCGCAAACTAAAACTAAGGTAAGCGCTAGACATTCTAGTATGGTTTGCTAAGCTCTAGTTTCTTTGCATAAAGCTAGTTTTATTTCACAAAGTTTTGAGAAAAGCTTACTCAAGTGCTAACTAACTCAAGTGGGAACATTAGTGTTATTCCCACCATTCAAGTGGTGATTTCAATTCAATCCACCACAAGTCATTTCACCATCACCTTTCAACATCATTTTCAAAGATATGACATCGGAAACTGTATGGCCTTTCCAACCGTCCGTAACCGTGGACGCGGCTATTCGAATAGGTTTACACTCTGCAGAGGTTGCACACTTGTGCCACAACATTTGATTTCATCCGTCGGGATTTCCCCGAATCATCGTAACACAGTACGCGGATCATCAACCATAACCTTTCACTTACGAATCCTAGTATGAGCACCTCTCCCCATGAGCTTGGCCTCCCAGTGAAGACAGACGATCGGCGGGGAACTGCACAGGGCTTGGGCCGGACATTCACCTCATTTCGCATCATATCGTATCGTTTCTTTTGTGGTAGAGGCAGCTTTCGGTATAACCCCGATGACGCTTGTTTAGAGGGAACCCATACTAAGACGCATAAACTTCCAGTTAAGCCCTACCCATAATCAGGTATTGTGGGGGTACTTGATAATTGGAAAGGTATCGCATTCAAACCAACATCATGTTTTATCAAAAATCACCATCTTCTCTTGGTCATATTCACCTTCAAAAATTATTCAATGGAATGCATCTTCATTCCAAGGTTTTTAAAAAAATCCTTTCAAAGTCACATGGTTCCCATCTAGAGTAGTCAAGTTTTAATTCATTAGCACTAGCTCTAATTCATGAGGGGTGCTAACTTGCTTTGCTTGGGGGAAGACTAACTCACTACTCTAGTAATCAACTTGTACTTTGACCAAAGTTAACTATAAAAGTAACTCATTTCGAAAACAAGTAAAAACTTGTAAAGCAAAAACTTGGGATGGGTTCATATAAGAAAAGATAAGAATCATGGTGCCCTGCCCCAAGGGGGCTTTGCACTTTGCAAGAATAATAGCTTGCATAGTAATTTAGCTTGCCTTGGTAGTTCTCAAACTGTTCCTCCTCCTCCTCCTGGTAGCAACCTTCTTCTTCGGCGTACTCTCCGGTGCTACCGTCTAAATTTGAATACGAGTATAATTACTCACTAATTCAATGGCTATTCCACACATCACAAATAAACACACATACTACTCTATGCACACCAAATAAATAAACTAGGGTGCATGGGTTGTGGGACTTAAATAGAATTTGTATTCCATATGTAAATGATGGTTTCTATAGGGTTCTTGAGAAATAACTTCCTCTCATTGAAATTTTCTTAAGATTTAATTTCTCCAACAATCATGGATGAACTCATATTGACCTAAGTCAAATGTTCATCATCATCATTTGGGAAAATGATTTAAATGAGGTGGATCACCTCATACCATTTAAACAACACTACCTTTAATTTAAATCTCAAGTAATCCATATAAGAGAGTTTGGAACCAGGGGTCCAAACATCCCATGAATCCATGTGAGACAAGTTTTAATAAAGTGTAAGACTTCACACCATTTATCTTAATAGTTTTGGATAGTATCCACTAGTTAAACTAGCCATAATATCCATTCATCAAACCATGGCATGATCATGCAGAGTGACCACACCATTTTATTGCAAAAACAATTAGTGTAAGTCAAATGTGAGCTATTAGAGTTGGAATTAACTTAATATCTATTTTGGTTGATTTTTGAGAATTATTTGAATAGGGAAAAGTCCCTGCCTTGTTATTTTTATCACATTAATTCTACAAAGAATCTGACCATGAGGCCAGTGGCATGTTGTAGAGAATTTCAGTGGCTTTCTAACAATATAAAATTCACTAAATTTGGTTTAGCCCATTTGAAATGGTTGAATTTCAAAGTTTGGGCAGTATTAGAATTCATTTGAAATAATTAAACTGGTTTTGAAATTACCAGGCCGGCGGGAAAAGCTAATTGGGCCAAATGGTTTGAAAACGGCCCGAGCCAGCCCACCACGGTCCACGGACGCGCGGGCTGCCTGACAGGGTGGGGTCCGCCTGTCAGCGGCTCATCTAACCCGAAACGGTACGTTTTAATGTGGGGCGTAGGATTAGAAGGGGATCGGACGGCGCTGGTGCGTCGTCTTCTCCGGCGAGAGGCAGGGAGGTTGGCGGCGAGGGTAGGGGGTCGGAGAGCTCACCGCGGCTCCAGCAAGGTATGGCAGTGTGCGCGAGGTAGATGTGGACGACGGCGAAGCAGCTGGTAGCAGTGGCGGAGCTCGAGGTGGCCTGGATCAATGGCGATTTCTCCAGGGCTTCCGCGGCTCCGATCTTGCAATTGGCCTTGCTCCGGCGACGATCGAGGTGGCTAACGGTGCGAGGCGAAGTGGTGAAGGGTGGGGAGTGAGGTGGTGTGCTCCGTTGCTTCCAGGGAACATGGTATTTATAGGATTGAGCAAGGGTTGCGGGGCAGGGTGGTGGTCGACATGCTCGTGGCGTCTCCAGCGAGCTAGCGAGCTAGGCGAGGGCGCTGTCGGGTTCTCCTCGTCCAGGCGAAGCTAGAGGTGGTGCTGGCTTGGTCGGGGGACGTCTGGTCTGGTCGCATTTCTTCCACGACGGCCGCGGCGCGTACGGGAACAAGTCGTCGTCTCCGGCGCCGGCGGTCACGGGTCTGGGCGGGGCGCGTGTCTAGCGGCGTCACGGTGTCACTGCGGTGCTCAACCTGTCGAGGGAGGGTCCAGGGCGTGCTCGAGGTGGTGGCGCGGCGCGTGGCTAGAGGGTGCCCGTGGCGCGCTCTCGTGCGACGTCCACGGCATGCTGGCCGTCATGGGCGCGCGCTGGTCTGGCCAGTGTCGAGCTCCTCCTCGACCGTGGCCGGTGCTAGGTGATCCAGTAGAGTGAGGTGGAGGGCAAGGGCAGGGTGGCCAGGGTTGGCGATGAAGGAGAGAGGAGGTGGTGCGGCATGGTGGTGCCATGGCCGGCATGGCCATGCCATGCAAGCTATCCCCTCCTCCTTAGCTCCACTATGTGTCATTGAGGGTTAGAGGGAACCAGGGGACCAATTGGGCTAGGTTTGGTGTAGGTTAGAGGTGTAGACCACTATAGCAAATAGTGTCTAAATAGTGTTCAATTTTGGAAATTACAAAATTATCCAAATTGGAAATAATTCAAAAGGTGAAAGTTTTTGAAATGTGAGTGTTGAGATAAGTTGTAAATGACCAGAGGTGATTTGAGGTGGTGGTGGAAAAAGTGGAATTCAAGAATTGGCCAAAATGGCTAAGTGAAGATTGTTGCACTTGTTAAAATGTTGCAACTTTGGATGAGCATAGCTATTGATCAAGGATGAATTTGGCAGGGTGATCTTCATCAAAGTTGTTCACCTTGATGTTGACTTTGAAATGGTGCAAGGAGTTAGCAAGAATTGGTTTGAGAGATTTGAATTGCAGGGGCTCAAAGTGGTGATCAGACTAAATTTGGCAGATTTGGCCATTATCATATGTGAGTGGAAATTGTGTTTGAAATTTATTTAAAAAATTGAAACCTTGATTCCAAAAGTTGTAATAGGTGTTTAATAACATTATCCAACTAATGGTGAAGACCAAATAGGTCTAGGGTCAAGATTTATAAAAATGCCATAGGGCATATGTGAGGGTTTTTAGGTTTTTTCAAATATTGGAATTTCTTCCTCTTTGATTTATTTGGTTTGTGATCTTCCTATGATCACTCTAGGGTTTTAGAGCATATCCAATACAAGTAGTAACAATCATCATGGCATATCACTCAAATGCACAAGTCCTATGCATGGTCCTATATGCAAAAGAAAAGTTTTTGTTGGTTTGAAATTTTGCTTTCTGGAATTCTCTAACTTTCTTTTTATTGAAATTTGGGGTGTTACAAACCCTTCCCCCTTACAAAAGATCTCGTCCCGAGATCGAAAAGAAAGTTAGGTACTAAAGAGATCTGGGTATTCCTTCTTCATGAAGTCTTCGCGTTCCCAGGTGGCTTCATCCTCGGTATGATTGCTCCATTGGATCTTCAGAAACTTGATGCTTCGGGTGCGGGTGGTTCGGTAAGCTTCTTCCAGGATGCGAATCAGCACTTCGCGGTAAGTCAGATCCTTGTTGATATCCACCGATCGGTGATTGATGTTCTTGAACACTTCGGTCTTCTCAGGGACTTCAAGACATTTCCGGAGAAGTGAGATGTGAAAAACGTCGTGCACAGCCGACATTTCTTCAGGCAACTCCAGTTGATAAGATACTTCACCTCGGCGGCTGAGGACTTGGAAAGGTCCCACATAGCGAGGTGCAAGCTTTCCTTTCAGCTGAAACCTTTGCATCCCTTTCAAGGGGGATACTTTGAGATAGACGAAATCTCCGATCTCAAAGGTCATCTCCCGACGTCTCTTGTCGGCGTAGCTCTTCTCATGCGGATTGCGCAGTCTTGAGGTACTCGCGGATCTTATGAACCTTCTCTTTGGCTTCACGAAGAACATCTGGGCCGAAAACTTGACTCTCTCCGACTTCTGACCAGTTCAGGGGGGTACGGCACTTCCTTCCGTACAAGGCTTCAAAGGGGGCCATCTGTAGGCTGGCTTGATAACTATTGTTGTAAGAGAATTCTGCGTAAGGTAGGCAGTCTTCCCATTTGGATCCGTATTCCAGTACGCATGCTCTAAGCATGTCTTCTAGTATCTGGTTTACTCTCTCGACCTGTCCGTCGGTCTGAGGGTGATAGGCGGTGCTAAAATTTAGGCGAGTGCCTAGTCCTTCATGCACTTTCTGCCAGAACCTTGAGGTGAACTGGGATCCTCTATCTGACACTATCGATTTGGGGGTGCCGTGCAAAGCGACTATTCTGGAGATGTAGAGTTCAGCTAACTTGGGGCCTTGATAGGTGGTTTTGACGGCGATGAAATGGGCGACTTTGGTCAATCTATCGACCACTACCCATATGGAATCATTGCCTTTGCTGGATTTGGGCAGTCCGGTGATAAAGTCCATTCCTACGGAGTCCCATTTCCATTCGGGAATCTGAAGGGGTTGCAACAGTCCGGCGGGTCTTTGGTGTTCTGCCTTGACTCTCTGACAGATGTCACACTTAGCGATATAGCTACCGATTTCTCTCTTCATTCCGTGCCACCAAAATTGTTCCTTTAGGTCCTGGTACATCTTGGTACCTCCGGGGTGGATTGAGTAACGGGTGTCATGGGCTTCTTGCAAGATGACTTGTTTCAAGTCAGAGTCCGATGGTACGCAGAGACGTTCTTTGTACCAAAGCACTCCGGCTTCGTCTACGGTGAATCCGGGGGCTTTTCCTTCGGCTATCTGTTTCTTGATTCCGTCAATGCTAGCGTTGTCCTTCTGGGCTTCCTTGATCTGACCAACCAAGGTGGGTTGCAGTTCTATGCTGGCTAAGAATCCTTCACTCACCAGTTCAAGTCTGAACTGTTCAAACTCCTGGTGCAAACTGGGCTGTTCGGTTGCGAGCATGGAGTTCAACTGACACGGCAGTCGACTCAAAGCATCCGCTACCACATTGGCCTTGCCGGGGTGGTAGTGAATCTCCATGTCGTAATCCTTGATCAATTCGATCCATCGGCGTTGTCTCATGTTCAACTCTTTCTGGGTGAAAATATATTTGAGGCTTTTGTGGTCGGAGTAGATCTCGCATCGATTACCCATGAGGTAATGACGCCAAACTTTCAGGGCTAAGACCACGGCTGCAAGCTCGAGGTCATGGGTTGGGTAGTTCTGTTCATGTTGCTTGAGCTGTCTTGAAAGGTAGGATACAACCTTGCCTTCTTGCATAAGCACGCATCCAAGTCCAGTCTTGGAGGCGTCGCAATATACGTCAAAGGGCTTTGCGATATCTGGCATGATCAGGATTGGGGCTGTGGTCAGTCTACTCTTGAGCTGCTGAAAGCTCTCTTCACATTTGTCGGTCCACTCAAACTTTCTGTCCTTTTTCAGCAGTTGGGTCATTGGTCGAGCGATGCTCGAAAAACCTTCTACAAATCTGCGGTAATATCCGGCTAATCCAAGAAAAGCGCGGACCTCGGTTTGTGTGGTTGGGGCTTTCCATTCCATAACAGTTTTGATCTTGGCGGGATCTACGGCAATTCCTCCTGCAGACAAGATGTGTCCGAGGAATCCAACTTCTTCCAGCCAAAACTCACACTTGCTAAACTTGGCATACAATTTGTGCTGTCTAAGGGTTTCTAGGACAATCTCCAAATGCTGTTCATGTTCCTCTTCGGACTTGGAGTAGACGAGGATGTCGTCGATGAACACAACGACAAACTTGTCCAAAAAGTTCATGAAGATCTTATTCATGAGATTCATGAAATAAGCGGGGGCATTGGTTAGTCCAAATGACATGACATTGTACTCATACAACCCATATCTGGTGGTAAAGGCAGTTTTTGGAATGTCGGTGGCTCGGATCTTCAGTTGGTGGTATCCAGTTCTAAGATCAATCTTGGAGAAAACTCGGGATCCGGTGAGTTGGTCAAACAAATCTTCTATCTTGGGTAGGGGGTATTTGTTTTTGATGGTGACATCGTTAAGCTTACGATAGTCCGTGCATAAACGATTTGCACCATCTTTCTTGTCGACAAACAAGACGGGGGATCTCCAGGGGGATGCACTTGGTCTAATCAAACCTTTGGCTAACATGTCATCTATTTGCTTCTTCAGCTCCACAAGTTCGGCTGCGTTCATGCTGTAGGCTCTCTGGGCTATGGGTCCAGTTCCGGGGATTAACTCGATGATAAACTCGATATCCCGATACGGGGGCATACCGGGTAGATCATCCGGGAACACATCAGGGTAGCGACAAACGACCCTGATTTGATCCAGAGTTGGCTTGGATACACTTTGGTTGCAGGTGAATTTTCTGGGTAGTTTTTCAGAGACGTGCTCAACTACGATACCGGTGCTGCTAGTCATGGTTATGGCTTTCTTGGCGCAGTCTATCAATCCATTGTGCTTGAACATCCAGTCCATTCCTAGGACAACTTCCAAACCTTTGGTTCCAAGTATGATTAGATTTGCAAAGAAATCTACATCATGGATTTTGATAGGCACTTTTTTGCAAAATTTTCTGGCTTTGGTGGTTGATCCGGGGATTTGAACTATCATAACATGCTTCAAACTGAGGGGTTGAATTTTACTTGTTGATGCAAAATCTTCGGTGACAAAGGAATGAGATGCTCCGGAATCAAACAACACTCTAGCAGGGGTGTGGTTGACAGAAAACATACCCAGCACAACATCTGGTGCTTCCTGGGCTTCTTCGGCGTTCATGTGGTAGAGGCGGCCGTTGCGGTTGTTGGGGTTGTTGGGGACGAACTTCTTGCCGGTGGAGACACGGCGTTGCTGCTGTGCAGGGGCAGCGGTGTTGCCGGCGAGCTTGGCAAGACGCTTGGGGCACTCGTTGGAGTAGTGTCCCACTACACCACACTCGTAGCAAGTGATAGTGCTCTTGTCCTGCTTGTTCGCAACGGGAATGGCATTGCTTCCGGTTCTGGGGGTGGTGGTGATGTTGGTGTTGGTGTTGTTAGGGGCTCGGGGTGGAGAGCGGTTGTAGTTGTTGTTGTTGTAGTTGTTGTAGCCTCCCGGCTTGGGGTTTCCTCCACTCCGGTTCTGATAACCGGGGCGAGAGTTCTGCATCGGGGGTTTGTTGTGCCTCGGAGTGAAACCTCCGCTTGAGCTAGGGCGAAACTTCTGGGGGTGGCTTGATCCACTCTGACTTGCCATGCGGCGCTTGCGGTTCTCATTGGCTTGGTTTAACTTGCCCTCCATCTGGATGGCGGAGTCAACAAGGGCTTCGAGGTCGGCGAAGGGAATGTTGACGAGGACAGTCTGCATCTCATCATGCAGTCCGTTCAGGAATCTCTCCTTCCTCTTCTCAACGGTGTCGGTCTCATCAGGGGCATACCTTGACAAAGTGAGAAACTTGTCGCGGTATTCAACCACCGTCATGCGACCTTGTTTCAGCTCACGGAATTCATCCCTCATCTTCTTGATAAGACCCGGGGGTACATGGTACTTGCTGAATTTGAGTTTGAAATCTTCCCAAGTCATGAATTGACCTCCGTTCATGGCACGGGTGCTTGTCCACCAAGCGCGAGCTGGTCCAGCGAGATAGTGAGTGGCGAACAACACTTTCTCGTTGGCTTCCACTCCAGCTACTTCCAGATTGTTCTCCATAGTCTGGAGCCAATCGTCGGCGTCGAGGGGCTCCTCGGTCTTGCTAAACACAGGAGGGTTGGTGTTTTGGAAGTTCTTGAGCTTGGATCCGGGGTGGTCATGATTTCCATGGCCTTGGTTGGCGATGTTCTGCAAGGCGATGAGGTTGGCTTGGCGCTCGGCTCTTTCGGTTTCCCGGTCTGCAAGCATGGTTTGCAGAAGTTGCAGCATCGCGTCGTTGGTGCGATTCGGAGGGGCCATCTGAAGATGTAGAAGATCATGAGATAAGAGGGAACATTCTATGGTTCATTTTGGTTAAGTTTGAAAAGCATTTGAAAACTTGTAATCTTTTCATGACAAACATATCATTCATTCATTCATGCAACACATAGTACAAACTACACACATACTCCAATGGTTTTAAGAACCATTCTCAAGCTACGATACAAAGGACGGGATACAACTCACACCTACTATAAGTGAACTAGTGCAACTACTCCTCATCATCGATATCAATCGGACGTAGTCATCGGGTCCTGCCTCCAGGAACTCGTAGTCCTCCTCCTCGGTGTTCTCATCCTCCTCAAAGTCGTCGTCATCGCTCAGAAAAGTGTCTCCTCCTCGAATGTCGATGCCTCCGTCGTCATCCTCCAGCTGACGAATCTGATCCTCCTGGGCCTTGACAGTGGCCTCAAGTGACGCGATCCGGGCGCGAAGGCGGCGAATCGTAGCATCCTTCTTGGCACGCTGCTGGCGAAGGCTCTTGCGGTCGTTGTTGAGTAGCTTGATCGCCTCACCCTGCTCGGTGATGTGAGCATGGGTCTGGTTCGCGTAAGCGCGAGTGGCGTCGAGGTCCCTCTGAGTCTGGTAGAGCATGAAGTCCAGGTGCTCAGCATGGTGCCTCAACTCCGGGTGCGGCTGCAGCTCCATGGGCACTCCCGCAGCATCACGCCTCACAAGGTGGGCGTAGCGAGAGGCGAGGATGCGCACCACGTTCTGTCCACAGAGGCGTGCAAGTGCCTCCTGTAGGCCACGTGCGAGTCCGTCGAGCCAGTTGCTCTCGCGGAAGGAGAAGAGGATCCTCTCCGAGGTGGGAGGCTCCATCTTGCCCCTCAAGTCGGCAGTGATCACCCACTGCAACTCTCCTCCGGGCGTGTCGTCCAGCTGAACCCCGTGAAACTCGGGGTGTGGGCGCCCAAGGAAGTCAGAGACGGCGTTGAGGTCGTGCTCAAAGATCAAGCTTCCTCCGTTCCCAAGCTGATAAAACTTGGTGTTGATGGGTTCATTCGGCTCCATCTGAAAGAGAATTGGATGAGTAAGTTAGAGAGTGCAAGGTGTGACAAAGTTTTAAGTTGATTCAAATAAGATAGAACATGATTCCTCAAATTTTGGCAAAGTCTCAAAGATAAGAGGGTAGTAAATTTTCACAAATAAGTTCTTCCATTTGATTTCCAAGTTAAGTTTTTCAGAACGCCCATTCTAACTAAGGTCTTCTAAGGTCAAACAATGGCTCTGATACCAACTTGTCAACACCCGGATTTTTAAGTCCGAATGCCTATTATGTCATACATCGCAATCCCAGGAATATTGTTGTTGCGAGGCATAATAGTTAAGTATCACAGTCATCATTCATTACAAACCATAAGTCTTACAAATTGGAATCACATGATCCATATTACACGAATAGTTGATCTATTGATCAACGAAACAAACACAAGTTCATAGTTCAACATAGCGGAAGCGTAAGATACAAGGACTCTCTAGTCCACAGGCCAACGCTTGACGTCAGAAGGCGCTTAGTTGTCGTAGGCGTCCTGCTGCTCATCTCCTTGGTCGTCTTCATACTCTGGCCATTTGAATAGCCAGGGACAAAGCCGTGAGTACGTTGAGTACTCGCAAACTAAAACTAAGGTAAGCGCTAGACATTCTAGTATGGTTTGCTAAGCTCTAGTTTCTTTGCATAAAGCTAGTTTTATTTCACAAAGTTTTGAGAAAAGCTTACTCAAGTGCTAACTAACTCAAGTGGGAACATTAGTGTTATTCCCACCATTCAAGTGGTGATTTCAATTCAATCCACCACAAGTCATTTCACCATCACCTTTCAACATCATTTTCAAAGATATGACATCGGAAACTGTATGGCCTTTCCAACCGTCCGTAACCGTGGACGCGGCTATTTGAATAGGTTTACACTCTGCAGAGGTTGCACACTTGTGCCACAACATTTGATTTCATCCGTCGGGATTTCCCCGAATCATCGTAACACAGTACGCGGATCATCAACCATAACCTTTCACTTACGAATCCTAGTATGAGCACCTCTCCCCATGAGCTTGGCCTCCCAGTGAAGACAGACGGTGGGCAGGGAACTGCACAGGGCTTGGGCCGGACATTCACCTCATTTCGCATCATATCGTATCGTTTCTTTTGTGGTAGAGGCAGCTTTCGGCATAACCCCGATGACGCTTGTTTAGAGGGAACCCATACTAAGACGCATAAACTTCCAGTTAAGCCCTACCCATAATCAGGTATTGTGGGGGTACTTGATAATTGGAAAGGTATCGCATTCAAACCAACATCATGTTTTATCAAAAATCACCATCTTCTCTTGGTCATATTCACCTTCAAAAATTATTCAATGGAATGCATCTTCATTCCAAGGTTTTTAAAAAAATCCTTTCAAAGTCACATGGTTCCCATCTAGAGTAGTCAAGTTTTAATTCATTAGCACTAGCTCTAATTCATGAGGGGTGCTAACTTGCTTTGCTTGGGGGAAGACTAACTCACTACTCTAGTAATCAACTTGTACTTTGACCAAAGTTAACTATAAAAGTAACTCATTTCGAAAACAAGTAAAAACTTGTAAAGCAAAAACTTGGGATGGGTTCATATAAGAAAAGATAAGAATCATGGTGCCCTGCCCCAAGGGGGCTTTGCACTTTGCAAGAATAATAGCTTGCATAGTAATTTAGCTTGCCTTGGTAGTTCTCAAACTGTTCCTCCTCCTCCTCCTGGTAGCAACCTTCTTCTTCGGCGTACTCTCCGGTGCTACCGTCTAAATTTGAATACGAGTATAATTACTCACTAATTCAATGGCTATTCCACACATCACAAATAAACACACATACTACTCTATGCACACCAAATAAATAAACTAGGGTGCATGGGTTGTGGGACTTAAATAGAATTTGTATTCCATATGTAAATGATGGTTTCTATAGGGTTCTTGAGAAATAACTTCCTCTCATTGAAATTTTCTTAAGATTTAATTTCTCCAACAATCATGGATGAACTCATATTGACCTAAGTCAAATGTTCATCATCATCATTTGGGAAAATGATTTAAATGAGGTGGATCACCTCATACCATTTAAACAACACTACCTTTAATTTAAATCTCAAGTAATCCATATAAGAGAGTTTGGAACCAGGGGTCCAAACATCCCATGAATCCATGTGAGACAAGTTTTAATAAAGTGTAAGACTTCACACCATTTATCTTAATAGTTTTGGATAGTATCCACTAGTTAAACTAGCCATAATATCCATTCATCAAACCATGGCATGATCATGCAGAGTGACCACACCATTTTATTGCAAAAACAATTAGTGTAAGTCAAATGTGAGCTATTAGAGTTGGAATTAACTTAATATCTATTTTGGTTGATTTTTGAGAATTATTTGAATAGGGAAAAGTCCCTGCCTTGTTATTTTTATCACATTAATTCTACAAAGAATCTGACCATGAGGCCAGTGGCATGTTGTAGAGAATTTCAGTGGCTTTCTAACAATATAAAATTCACTAAATTTGGTTTAGCCCATTTGAAATGGTTGAATTTCAAAGTTTGGGCAGTATTAGAATTCATTTGAAATAATTAAACTGGTTTTGAAATTACCAGGCCGACGGGAAAAGCTAATTGGGCCAAATGGTTTGAAAACGGCCCGAGCCAGCCCACCACGGTCCACGGACGCGCGGGCTGCCTGACAGGGTGGGGTCCGCCTGTCAGCGGCTCATCTAACCCGAAACGGTACGTTTTAATGTGGGGCGTAGGATTAGAAGGGGATCGGACGGCGCTGGTGCGTCGTCTTCTCCGGCGAGAGGCAGGGAGGTTGGCGGCGAGGGTAGGGGGTCGGAGAGCTCACCGCGGCTCCAGCAAGGTATGGCAGTGTGCGCGAGGTAGATGTGGACGACGAAGCAGCTGGTAGCAGTGGCGGAGCTCGAGGTGGCCTGGATCAATGGCGATTTCTCCAGGGCTTCCGCGGCTCCGATCTTGCAATTGGCCTTGCTCCGGCGACGATCGAGGTGGCTAACGGTGCGAGGCGAAGTGGTGAAGGGTGGGGAGTGAGGTGGTGTGCTCCGTTGCTTCTAGGGAACGTGGTATTTATAGGATTGAGCAAGGGTTGCGGGGCAGGGTGGTGGTCGACATGCTCGTGGCGTCTCTAGCGAGCTAGCGAGCTAGGCGAGGGCGCTGTCGGGTTCTCCTCGTCCAGGCGAAGCTAGAGGTGGTGCTGGCTTGGTCGGGGGACGTCTGGTCTGGTCGCATTTCTTCCACGACGGCCGCGGCGCGTACGGGAACAAGTCGTCGTCTCCGGCGCCGGCGGTCACGGGTCTGGGCGGGGTGCGTGTCTAGCGGCGTCGCGGTGTCACTGCGGTGCTCAACCTGTCGAGGGAGGGTCCAGGGCGTGCTCGAGGTGGTGGCGCGGCGCGTGGCTAGAGGGTGCCCGTGGCGCGCTCTCGTGCGACGTCCACGGCATGCTGGCCGTCATGGGCGCGCGCTGGTCTGGCCAGTGTCGAGCTCCTCCTCGACCGTGGCCGGTGCTAGGTGATCCAGTAGAGTGAGGTGGAGGGCAAGGGCAGGGTGGCCAGGGTTGGCGATGAAGGAGAGAGGAGGTGGTGCGGCATGGTGGTGCCATGGCCGGCATGGCCATGCCATGCAAGCTATCCCCTCCTCCTTAGCTCCACTATGTGTCATTGAGGGTTAGAGGGAACCAGGGGACCAATTGGGCTAGGTTTGGTGTAGGTTAGAGGTGTAGACCACTATAGCAAATAGTGTCTAAATAGTGTTCAATTTTGGAAATTACAAAATTATCCAAATTGGAAATAATTCAAAAGGTGAAAGTTTTTGAAATGTGAGTGTTGAGATAAGTTGTAAATGACCAGAGGTGATTTGAGGTGGTGGTGGAAAAAGTGGAATTCAAGAATTGGCCAAAATGGCTAAGTGAAGATTGTTGCACTTGTTAAAATGTTGCAACTTTGGATGAGCATAGCTATTGATCAAGGATGAATTTGGCAGGGTGATCTTCATCAAAGTTGTTCACCTTGATGTTGACTTTGAAATGGTGCAAGGAGTTAGCAAGAATTGGTTTGAGAGATTTGAATTGCAGGGGCTCAAAGTGGTGATCAGACTAAATTTGGCAGATTTGGCCATTATCATATGTGAGTGGGAATTGTGTTTGAAATTTATTTAAAAAATTGAAACCTTGATTCCAAAAGTTGTAATAGGTGTTTAATAACATTATCCAACTAATGGTGAAGACCAAATAGGTCTAGGGTCAAGATTTATAAAAATGCCATAGGGCATATGTGAGGGTTTTTAGGTTTTTTCAAATATTGGAATTTCTTCCTCTTTGATTTATTTGGTTTGTGATCTTCCTATGATCACTCTAGGGTGTTAGAGCATATCCAATACAAGTAGTAACAATCATCATGGCATATCACTCAAATGCACAAGTCCTATGCATGGTCCTATATGCAAAAGAAAAGTTTTTGTTGGTTTGAAATTTTGCTTTCTGGAATTCTCTAACTTTCTTTTTATTGAAATTTGGGGTGTTACAATAACCACCCATTTACGAAGTGGCGTTTGATGTAATCAAAGTACCTTTCCAGTATAAGTGATTTATATGTTCTCATGGTCATAAGGACTAGGTAACTATGTATCGAAAGCTTATAGCAAACAACTTAATGACGTGATCTTATGCTACCCTTAATTGGGTGTGTCCATTACATCATTCACATAATGACATAACCTTGTAATTAATAACATCCAATGTTCATGATCATGAAACTATGATCATCTATTAATCAACAAGCTAGTTATACAAGAGGCTTACTAGGGACTCCTTGTTGTTCACATAACACACATGTATCAATGTTTCGGTTAATACAATTATAGCATGGTATGTAAACATTATCATAAACACAAAGATATATTATAATAACCATTTTATTATTACCTCTTGGGCATATCTCCAACATATATATGATGTCTTTTCATATGTGGTCTTATAATACGTTTGAAGTCTTATTTAAGAATTAGTGTGTCATTTTTTGTAAAAAATAAAGGAGTAATTATTTTGAAAAAGTCATAATAGCATGTTAAAATATCTGGTATAATGAAATTATTAAAACATGAATACGATTTAAGGTAGGATGTTACTATTATTTTTTTGAAAATCTAGTTGTGCGATGGAAAAATTGTTAGTGTTTTCTGGAGATGCCGTATGTGACCAATTTGGCAGGGTGGATTTCTCGAACTGCGACTCGATTGAAGTTGCAGTGATAGACATTGTTAGTAGAGCATTTACGGATGTAAGAAAATGCATCTGAGCCCCATTTGGTCAGGAGATGCGTGGCAAGAGGATGACGGTTGAGGCTCTTATCTGCGTAGAAGGGAATGATAGGAGAGGACCTCCCCGTTGGGGTTTACGACAGGTAAAAAATGATACAAATTAGCGTACGTACATGAGGTTTCCAAGCACACCTGGTGCTGCTATGTACGGATGGCCGATAGTGTATGTGCAATTTATTTTAGCTAGTGATGATACCGGATGCAGTAGGAGCGCTGAAGAGGAGCAGATGTCCATCACCGCAGACCCTCGCACCGGCCCGTCGGAGCAGATTGCCATCACCGTAGCTCCTAGCATCGGCCCATCGGAGCAGATGGCTATCCACCATAATGCTAACATGGGATATTGATCCGCGGTCGTTGACATCCGCGAGGTGCTGGACAATGACGCTTGTTCATCTTCGTCTGAATCCTCCTCGGACGAAGAAGGTGCTGGTCCTTCCTAGAGGGCGGTTCCAGGTCCCATGGACCCTGACTTCTTACAGAGCATGACCATAAGCAATAAATTTCGCTCTGTTCCAGGCCTAGGAGAGACTGCTAGTTGGGCAAAGTTTCCCTGCCAAGGACTCCGCTGACCAGGCAATAAAGAGATATGCATTGGGCATTTCTCGGGAGCACAGAGTGAAGCAGTCTGATCGAAGTCAGCTAAAAGTGATATGTGTCAAATTGAATGAGGGGTGCAGGGGGAGAGTGATCGTTCAAAAGGGATCTGGGGTATGTCAGCCCTGGCATATCTAAAAATATAACCACATAGATGCGAGCAAGTTGGGGCTCTGGATAACCAACGCAACGTCACCGTAAAATATGTGTCAGATATCATGCAAGTGGCGGTGAAAAAATACATCAACGTTACTGTGAAGACGCTGCAAGAAACTGCAGAAGATCAGATTGAATTCAAGGTCAGCTACGGAAAGGCAAGACGTGCCAAGGAGGACATTTTCCAGAGGCAAGTCCTGCCGCCACCGGCTGCGGTGGCATGCTCCACGTGTCGGCTGGCCAGCGTGCCGTCACGATACTTTTGTCATTTGCACTGAGAGGTGGTCCTTTTTGACGTTTTAATGGGGCAGCTGATGTATCAAAATTTCCGCTCCTGCTTGCCCTTGCACGATGGGATCAATCTCCACTAATACCAACCAATATGGTACAAATACCCAAGAATTTTATTGTGTGACCAAACGAAGAATACATCCATAACATGTATATCATTTATATACACCTGAGGTGGACTTTCTAGTCTTTTCTTTCTTTCTGCCAAAATATCTTTTGTTGTTTCTCTTTTAGCTTTCCTCATTCTCAAAAAATCACTTCACCTTCAATAACTTCTAGGTTTATTGGTCAAATACCAATAACCTTGAGGTTCTTACTTTGAAGTTGATCATCATATGACAAGTGTTTCAGATTTCACTATTAGTAACTTTGTAATATGATGAACAATTTCACTCATAATTTTATCCATCATATCATGACGACTTTTCCGAGACCATGTCTGTACATGCTAGGCTCGTAAAGTTTAACCTCAGTATTCGCATGTGCAAATCTGGCTTGCACCCATTGTATGCACACGTAGAATCAATACCTTAGTATTCGAAACGACGAGTCTTTAGCAACGGTGCATACTAAGGACGATCACTTCATGGATATGCGAATATTGTTAGTGCCCCAATAGGAGGATTGAGATGCCTTGCGTCTTCAACCTTTGTACATTCCCATAAAACTTATGAGTTTATGTAGTCTCACCAAATTATATTCTATCATCTTGCAATAAGGTCTTAGATATCACATATATCTCATACCTTGATTATTTCTAAAAACTAAATTTTCAGCTCCTTACTTTTCAAACAGATTTGAACTTCAAGTTTCACGGAGACAAGATGACTTTAGGTATTAATTGAAACCATAGCTCTTTGAATCAACAATGTGAGGTTTACTAAAAGTTTGCAATAGGACTTAATCATTTCTTGATTCTTTAACAATACGGTACTAGTCCGTAAAGTTTCTTGTCAGACTTAACAGTATTTCTATCTCAATTACAAGGCTAGCGCATGGTAGAAAACGGATGCCAATACTATAAAATTAATTCAAAATACTACTCAGACTATGTTTATGATAATTAGTTCATGTTTTAATCTAATTACTAATGAACTCCCACTTAATACAACATCCCTCATAGTTGTTAAGTGGTACACGATCCACATCCACTACACCAAAACCGATCATCACGTGAGATGATGTAGCTTCAATGGTGAAGATCAACATGTTGATCATATCATCCATATGACTCGTGTTCAACCTTTCGGTTTCCGTTGTCCCAAGGCCATGTCTGTACATGCTAGGCTCGTCAAGCAAACCCAAGTATTCTGCGTGTGCAAACATGGCTTACACCCGTTGTTTATGAACGTAGAATCTATCACATCCGATCATCACGAGATGCTTCGAAACGATGAACTATTTCAACGGTGCATACAAGGGGAGAACACTTTATTATCTTGATATTAATGTGAGGGATCATCTTATAATGCTACCGTCGCGTTCTAAGCAAAATAAGATGCATAAAGGATTAACATCACATGCAATTCATATGTGATATGATATGGCCCTTTAGTCTTTGCGCCTTCGATCTTCATCTCCAAAGCACGGACATGATCTCCATCATCAACGGACATGATCTCCATCATCGTCGGCGTAGCGTCAAGATCCATGGCGCCGTCTTCATGGTTGTTCACCTCATGTAGCAACTATTACAACTACTTTGAAATACTACTCAACAAGAAATTTAAAGACAACCATAAGGCTCCTGCCGGTTGCCACAATACAATAATGATCATCTCATACATATTCATCATCACATCATGGCCATATCACATCACCAAACCCTGCAAAAACAAGTTAGACGCCTCTAATTGGTTTGCATATTTTACGTGGTTTAGGGTTTTCGAGTAAGATCCAATCTACCTACGAACATGAACCACAACGGTGATACTAGTGTTGTCAATAGAAAGAGTAAATTGAATCTTCACTATGGTGGGAGAGACAGGCACCCGCGAAGCCACTTATGCAATACAAGTTGCATGTCGAGCGTGGAGCAAGTCTCATGAACGCGGTCATGTAAAGTTAGCCCGGGCCGCTTCATCGCACTATGCCACAAAGATGCAAAGTACTCAAACTAAAGACAACATAAGCATCAACGCCCACAAAACAATTGTGTTCTACTCGTGCAACCATCTATGCATAGACATGGCTCTGATACCACTGTAGGGATTCGTTGCATAGAAAACAAAAAAATTCCTACCGCGAGAACGCAATCCAAGCCAAGATACAATCTAGAAGATGGGAGCAACGAGGGGATGAACGAGACTCACCCTTGAAGATTTCCAAAGCCTACAAGATGAGGCTCTTGTTGCTATGGTAGACGATCACTTGCCACTTTCAAAAGCGCGTAGAAGATCTTGACGGTGCCACAATCGGGCAGCACCTCCGTACTCGGTCACACGTTCGGTGTTGATGAAGACGACGTCCTTCTCCCCGTTCCAGCGGGCAGCGGAAGTAGTAGCTCCTCCTTGAATCTGGCAGCATGACGGCGTGGTGGCGGTGGCGATGGGGATCTCCGGCGGAGCTTCACTAAGCGTTGCGGGAGAGGTGGAGGAGAGCGGGACGGCTAGGGTTTGGGAGAGGGAGAGGTGGCCGGCCACTATGAGGGGTGCGGCCACAATGGCTTTGGTGTGGCCGGCCCCCTCCCCTTGCTCCTCATTATATAGGTGGAACACCCAAGAGTTGGTCTACAAGTCTTCGAATAAGACCCCAAACCAAAACCTTCCATATGACATGAAACCTACCCAAGGTGGGATTCCCACTTGAGGTGGGATTCCCACCTTTCCTTGGGAGGGGGTGGCCGGCCACCTTGGTGGAGTCCACCTGGGACTCCACCCCTCTAGGGTTGGGCCGGCCATGGGTGGTGGAGTCCCTCCGGGACTCCGCCTTCCAAAGTGATTTCTTCCGGACTTTTCTAGAACCTTCTAGAACTTTCCATAAATGCACCGGATCATTTTCAAACTTATAAAATGACTTCCTATATATGAATCTTATTCTCCGGACCATTCCGGAACTCCTCGTGATGTCCGGGATCTCATCCGAGACTTCGAACAATACTTCGAACTCCATTCCATATTCAAGTTCTACTATTACAACATCAAACCTTAAGTGTGTCACCCTACGGTTCGTGAACTATGTAGACATGGTTGAGAACTCTCTCCGACCAATAACCAATAGCGGGATCTGGAGATCCATAATGGCTCCCACATATTCAACGATGACTTTAGTGATCGAATGAACCATTCACATACGATACCAATTCCCTTTGTCACGCGATATTTTACTTGTCCGAGGTTTGATCATCGGTATCACTCTATACCTTGTTCAACCTCGTCTCCTGACAAGTAATCTTTACTCGTACCGTGGTATGTGGTCTCTTATGAACTTATTCATATGCTTGCAAGACATTAGACGATATTCCACCGAGAGGGCCCAGAGTATATCTATCCGTCATCGGGATGGACAAATCCCACTGTTGATCCATATGCCTCAACTCATACTTTCCGGATACTTAATCCCACCTTTATAACCACCCATTTACGCAGTGGCGTTTGATGTAATCAAAGTACCTTTCCAGTATAAGTGATTTATATGATCTCATGGTCATAAGGACTAGGTAACTATGTATCGAAAGCTTATAGCAAATAACTTAATGACGTGATCTGATGCTACGCTTAATTGGGTGTGTCCATTACATCATTCACATAATGACATAACCTTGTTATTAATAACATCCAATGTTCATGATCATGAAACTATGATCATCTATTAATCAACAAGCTAGTTATACAAGAGGCTTACTAGGGACTCCTTGTTGTTCACATAACACACATGTATCAATGTTTCGGTTAATACAATTATAGCATGGTATGTAAACATTATCATAAACACAAAGATATATTATAATAACCATTTTATTATTACCTCTTGGGCATATCTCCAACATATATATGATGTCTTTTCATATGTGGTCTTATAATATTTTTGAAGTCTTATTTAAGAATTAGTGTGTCATTTTTTGTAAAAAATAAAGGAGTAATTATTTTGAAAAAGTCATAATAGCATGTTAAAATATCTGGTATAATGAAATTATTAAAACATGAATACGATTTAAGGTGGGATGTTACTATTATTTTTTTGAAAATCTAGTTGTGCGATGGAAAAATTGTTAGTGTTTTCTGGAGATGCCGTATGTGACCAATTTGGCGGGGTGGATTTCTCGAACTGCGACTCGATTGAAGTTGCAGCGATAGACATGGTTAGTAGAGCATTTACGGATGTAAGAAAATGCATCTGAGCCCCATTTGGTCAGGAGATGCGTGGCAAGAGGATGACGGTTGAGGCTCTTATCTGCGTAGAAGGGAATGATAGGAGAGGACCTCCCCGTTGGGGTTTACAACAGGTAAAAAATGATACAAATTAGCGTACGTACATGAGGTTTCCAAGCACACCTGGTGCTGCTATGTACGGATGGCCGATGGTGTATGTGCAATTTATTTTAGCTAGTGATGATACCGGATGCAGTAGGAGCGCTGAAGAGGAGCAGATGTCCATCACCGCAGGCCCTAGCACCGGCCCGTCGGCGCAGCTTGCCATCACCGTAGCTCCTAGCATCGGCCCATCGGAGCAGATGGCTAGCCACCATAATGCTGACATGGGATATTGATCCGCGGTCGTTGACATCCGCGAGGTGCTGGACAATGTCGCTTGTTCATCTTCGTTTGAATCCTCCTCGGACGAAGAAGGTGCTGGTCCTTCCTAGAGGGCGGTTCCAGGTCCCATGGACCCTGACTTCTTACGGAGCATGACCATAAGCAATAAATTTCGCTCTGTTCCAGCCTTCCAGGCCTAGGAGAGACTGCTAGTTGGGCAAAGTTTCCCTGCCAAGGACTCCGCTGACCAGGCAATAAAGAGATATGCATTGGGCATTTCTCGGGAGCACAGAGTGAAGCAGTCTGATCGAAGTCAGCTAAAAGTGATATGTGTCAAATTGAATGAGGGGTGCAGGGGGAGAGTGATCGTTCAAAAGGGATCTAGGGTATGTCAGCCCTGGCATATCTAAAAAAATATAACCACATAACTGCGAGCAAGTTGGGGCTCTGGATAACCACCGCAACGTCACCATAAAATATGTGTCACATATCATGCAAGTGGCGGTGAAAAAAGACATCAACGTTACTGTGAAGACGCTGCAAGAAACTGCAGAAGATCAGATTGAATTCAAGGTCAGCTACGGAAAGGCAAGACGTGCCAAGAAGGACATTTTCCAGAGGCAAGGCCTGCCGCCACCGGGTGCGGTGGCATGCTCCACGTGTCGGCTGGCCAGCGTGCCGTCACGGTACTTTTGTCATTTGCACTGAGAGGTGGTCCTTTTTGACGTTTTAGTGGGGCAGCTGATGTGTCAAAATTTCCGCTCCTGCTTGCCCTTGCACGATGGGATCAATCTCCACTAATATAAAAAAAAAGAAGAGAGGGTGGCGATCTAATTAATCATAGCCCTACATCATCTATCCAACGCTACCTGATAGACTGACCGGTTCAAACACCTAATCCCACTACCACCCACTACCGATCAGAAAAAATAGAATAACATAACTACAACAAACTACCGCCGGCGGACGACGCCTCCGTCAGCATCCACAGTTCCACACCGGTTTGTTGCCGCCGCGCTTGACGTGCACAACAGCCCACTCAGCACCGCCGGCCGCCGGCCGCCGACATTGCTACGCCAGGCCGTGTCGTAAAACCGTCCATCCATCAGTCTGTCCAGCACGACCACCGCCACTGCAGTGCCTGGCGCTGGCCGCCGACCAACGCCATTGCTGCGCCAGGCCGCGTGGTAAAACCGTCTGGTCATCCGTTTGTCCCGCACGACCACCGCCACTGCACCGCCGGGCGCTGCCTGCCGACCACTGTCACTGCTGCGTAGTCCGTTGTCGTCTCCAGCCACCCGTCCACAAATCGACGACAAGCGCCCAAGGTGGAACCAAGGCTGCATCCCTGCAGCTTCTCTTTTTGTAATTTACAAGTGTGCAAAATCAAAAGTTTGTTAAGTGCACTCACTGCCATCTATTTTCTATCTTTCTACCATATGTTGTGACAGATAGAGTAGCTCTAAATAAGAGGGAACATCAGATGAATTCATAATTTCATATCACTCATGCTCGGCAACCTCGACATTAAAAAAACAGATATATGAGATTCTAGCTTAAGTGTCAATGTAAAAAATGGGTTTGAATTGTAAGATCTAAATAGAGGGAAGTAGATGAAGTCATATCGAGGATGCTTGGCAACCTCAGCATAAGCAAACATGATAATGATGATAATGTTAGAATGGTAATAGTAATGGCGGAGAGGGGATGGTTGGTCAGTACGTTGATGAAGCCCAATTGAAAGGTGAGGTAGTCCACCTCGGTGGCTGACGTGAAGAACTGCCTGAAGAAAGGCAACCTGAGACCAAACAATACGAACGTAAGCTACAATAGCTTTTAGCTAACCTGGGTGAAAAAGTCACAGGAGGAAGAAAGCTTTGCATAAGCTTTTGCAATCAAGATAATTAACAAGAAAGGAGTAAATAATGGGACTGTTCTGAACCCAGACAAGTCGTAGAAAGTATACTCATGAGTCACCAACCCAAAGATGATACCGAACCCCATTTCTGCCCGCAGCTGGAATTCTGTCTAAGCACCATTTCATTTGCAACATCTAGGCGCTCTCTTCGAAGGAGAAAGCTCCAGGTGCAGGGAGTCAATTCAGAACCAAGTGAAATGAGTCAAGGTCAAGAATAAAAATGTACTTCAACTGTAAAAACTGAATAGAGTTTAATAGAAAATCAATTCTGCGACTTAAACGGTTCCTGCCAACGATGCCATCTATTTTCTTATGTATCATGTATTTTCGTATTAGTGCTAATTCTGGGTTTTCCATGGTTAGTATTTTCCGAATATAATTTTAACCAGAGCCATAATTGTTCAATAAATTGTTAGTTACTTTTGTTGGACAGAGGGAGCACAAATCATAATGTCATCTTGCGCCACCATCCATTTCAGGATTTAACTAACAGGAAAGTACAATGTAAGTAACATGAACCTAAATATGTCATGTATGCAACAACATTGTGAGCAATGTAAAAACACAGAGCAATTACACAGCTGCAGATCCTAAGGAAGTCAAAAGGCAGAGGGATAGAGAGAGGTATGCAAAAAAATAAAGATGAGATTTCAAATCGCCGACACTAAGCACGGGAGTTTAAAAAGCAGCCAACGGGCCCAGTGATTATTGAAAACACCTTATGTGATACTCGAACTCGATGTCACCCAACAGAAATATAGAGCACCTGCAGGAGGTAATGTGTTCTCCATTTCGGAAAAAAAGGAGGTAATGTGTTCTAATATGTTTTTGTGTTGCAAAATTATATACGGAATTTTGATTTTTTTTCTCTGTTTAAAATAGCCGGCTAGCCCGGCTATAGCCTTTCGCAAGGCCTGCGGCTATAGCTAGAGCCTTTAGAGGCTAAAACAGATATAGCCGCTAATAGCCTGGCTAAGGCTATTTAGCCTTAATTTAGCCTCATAGCCGCTAACTTCCCTCTCAATGGGTCCAAAATTTTGGACCAAAAATTTCAGTCGACCGGCCCATTTGCTTGGCGAAATAGCCACCAAGCTCTAGTTATGTAATTATGGGCATAACTATGTCCTAAACTACGTAATGATGTTGTAATATTTAGACAAAACTATGTATTTAACTATGTGTGAACTATTATGTGTATCTTCTATGTGAAGATGTTATTATGTTATTAATTTGTGAATTATTGATATATATATATGACTATATGATGCCCAATTTTTTTCATTATTTAGCAAATCCGCTATATGGCTATAGCCCGCTATAACCCGGCTATAGCCTTTCATAGCTTCAAAAAAATTCGTGGCTATCGGCTATAGCCGGCTATTTTAACCAGAGTTTTTTTTCGAGAATGTAATTGTAGTTATGGATGCAATTGTTCAGCAAAGCGGGGCATCTATGATAACTACTATATCTGATTCATCACAATTATTAGGTGGGTTCTCTTTGGTAAGTGTGAACAATGAGTCCAAAGGTATGTAACATCAACCTAAAGCATCACGTATATAAAGATCTGTGTGAGGCTCATATGATTCTTTCCTAAAGATGTAGTATATGCAGACCCTAAAGAGCTCAAAAAGTAGAGGGATAGGGAACGGTATACAAAAAATAAATATGTCATTTCAAAGAGCCGGCGCCAATCCAGGGAGCTCAAAAAGCAGTCAACGCCCCCTATGAATGACGAAAACATGGACCCTGCAGGGTCATGTGTTCTAAACTAACAACATATGTATTCCCTCCCCCGTCTGTGCGAGAGG
The DNA here is from genome assembly GCF_019359855.2 of Lolium perenne. NCBI lineage: Eukaryota > Viridiplantae > Streptophyta > Magnoliopsida > Poales > Poaceae > Lolium > Lolium perenne. The sequence goes on from NC_067244.2 coordinate 52,183,302, forward strand.
GGCGATTTTTTTCCACCTCCCAGTCGATCCACCACCTCGCCGTCGATCCGTTGGATCCCTCGCCCTCCGCCGGCCGCTCCGGCGGCGGGAGGGTGGGGGATCCCCGCCTCGCGTGTGTAGTTTTGGTAGGCTCGGTTGGGGCTTCAACCGGCGGCGCGGAGGAGAAGCTGAGGTCGCCGGCGTTGCTTTTGGTGCAGGTGGGCGTCTTCTTCGGCGGCGGCGCTCGTGGAGCTCCGTGGTGGCGCACCTGCTTGCCGTGCACCCGCGAATCGGAGGATTCGTGCCGTGCTCTCTGCCCCGGCCAGATCTTGCGACGGCGGATCTGGGTGAAGAATAAGATGGAAGCTGCTGTTCATGGTGACCGCGTCGACGGCGGTGGCGGTGCAGGGCGGAGGCTCTACGGAGCCGAGTGGCGTCGACTTCCCGTCCGCACTGGGGTGTCTCCCGATCCAAGGCTTTGGGGAGTTCGTGCGGCGGCGCGCCGGCGCGACGTTCTCGTTTCCGTCTCCGTTGCTGGGGTTCAGAAGGACCAATTTGTAATTTCTTTTTGGTTTCTGGACTGTTCTGTAAGAACCGCGGTTTAATATGAACAGGGGTTTTCTCGCAAAAAACAACATATGTATTCCATTTTTTTGTAATACAGATTATGGTAGATTAGTGAAGTTGGTGTTGCACAATGTTTATAGGTATGGCTACAGTTGTACAGCAAATAGATGCATCCCAGAATTCACACACCGGTTCTTCACAATTACGAGCTTTGTATATTATGAAGGCTGTAACTCGGGGTGATGTTAATTCTGGGCACATGTCTAAAGCTTCTACGGATTTTTTAAGGAGTTCACAGCGTACTCCACTAAGCAACATAACCAACTCCCATATAAAAGGTACATTTTTTTTTAGATATGGGAGCATCGCCCCAGCCTCTGCATCAATAGATGCACACGGCTTTCTTTATTGAAACAAAAACGTTCCGTATCAGTTTACAAAATTCAAAATTACACTCATGGGAAAGCTAAGGTCGACACATGAATCAACCAAAGAAAAATGCAACACAAAGATAGCCTATCCATTTGCTAATCTATTAATGTGTCGCCATCCAGTAGCCCGGAAAAAGAAGTCCTGAGCAACCACTAGCATCCGGTTGCATCCAGTAACCATATCCTCCCGATGTTCTAATGGGAGAAGGAAAACCCATTGCTGAATCCAATGAGCAGCGCGTCGGATAACCTGCAAAAAGTTAGTTCCATTCTGTTTGTTAAAAATAATATCATTCCTAGTCCTCCAAATGGACCAACATAGAGCAGATATTCCCACACGGATTTTATGTTTATCCTCCTTACGTACCCCATTAAGCCATTTACCAAACATATTAGTAACATTAGCTGGTGGAGGAATATTATAAGTAAGATAAACCATGCGCCAAATAATTTTTGCAAAAGGGCAATTAATAAACAAATGGTTAACTGTTTCAGCGGAATCACAAAAGCAACATTTTTGACACCCATTCCACTTCCTTTTGGCTAGATTGTCCTTAGTAAGAAGCACTTTGTTACTAAGGAACCACATAAAGATCTTTATTTTCAATGGTATCTTTAATTTCCACAAATATTTTCGAAGAAAGATAGTATGTCCATTCATTAGATCAAGATACATAGACTTGACTGAAAACATACCAGATTCCGTAAGTTTCCAAAGAAACACATCCGGTTCAGTAGTCAAAGTAATTGTCATTAGCCGTTGACATAAATTTAGCCATTGTAAGCATTTGTTATTATTTAAACCTCGTCTAAAAGAGATATTCAATGGTGTATTTGCCAAGACCGTTGATACTAGGACATTTTTATGTTGAACAATATTATATAAGGCTGGGTATTGCTGACACAACGGAGCATCCCCCATCCAAACGTCTTCCCAGAACCTAACTGTCATTCCATTTCCCACTTTAAAAAACCCCCGATTAAAAAAGTCATTCTTCGCATGCATAAGGCCTTTCCAGAATTGTGAATCATTAGGCTTCGCTTCGACTTGTGAAAGAGTTTTATTTTTAAGGTACTTATTATACAACAGCTGCTGCCACATACCCTCCTCCGAGAGCAATTTAAACAGCCACTTACTGAGCAAGCATTTGTTCTTTAACTCAAGTACCTCAATTCCTAATCCCCCTTGGTCTTTAGGTCTACACAAAATATTCCATCGAGAGAGACGATACTTCTTTTTATTCTCATCCGATTGCCAAAAGAAATTTGATCGGTAGTAATCTAACCTTTTCCTCACCCCAACTGGGATTTCCAGAAAGGAGAGCATAAACATAGGTAAGCTTGTTAGAACCGAGTTAACCAGAACAAGTCTATCCCCATAAGAAAGCATTTTTCCACGCCAACAACTTAGTTTTGAAGCAAAACGATTCTCCACAGGGTTCCACTCCGCATTTCGGAGTGCCCTATGATGTATAGGGATACCCAGATATTTAAAAGGCAAGGATCCAGTTTCACATCCAAAAATATTTTTATATTGATGTTCCATATCTTTAGCCTTACCAAAACAGAAAATTTCACTCTTATGAAAATTAATTTTAAGTCCTGATAGTTGTTCAAACATAGAAAGAATAAGCTTCATATTAATGGCTTTAGCTATATCGTGCTCCATAAATAAAATCGTATCATCCGCATATTGCAAAATAGAAATCCCCCCATCAATCAAATGAGGTAATAAACTTCCAACTTTCCCATCTTCCTTAGCCCGAGCAATAAGAATAGCCAACATATCAGCGATAATATTGAATAATATCGGGGATAACGGGTCACCTTGGCGCAAACCTTTCCTAGTTTGAAAATAATGGCCGATATCGTCATTAACGCGAATACCCACACTCCCGCCTTGCACGTAATGTTTAATTCTTTCACACCAAATAGGATCGAAACCCTTCATGCGGAGAACTTGTTGCAAAAAAGGCCATTTTACCTTATCATACGCTTTCTCGAAATCAATTTTGAAAATAACCCCATCAAGCTTTTTCTTATGTAATTCATGTAACGTCTCATGTAGGACCACCACGCCCTCGAGAATATGTCTTCCTGGTATAAACGCTGTCTGTGTCGGTCTAATTACTTTCTGAGCTACTTCTGATATTCGATTCGTCGCCACTTTAGTGAAAATTTTGAAACTAACATTCAGTAAACAAATAGGTCGATATTGTTGAATTTGGGTAGCGTTTTCCTTTTTTGGAAGCAGTGTAATAACTCCAAAATTGAGTTTATACAACGACAATTCTCCTTTCTGAAAACATTGAAAAAGTGCCATCAGATCTGTTTTAATGACTTCCCAAAAATGCTGATAAAATTCAGCCGGAAATCCATCTGGTCCAGGTGATTTATTATGTTCCATTTGAAATATAGCATTATGAACTTCCTCCATTGAGTAGTCCATAATTAAACAATTATTCTCAGTTGGCGACAATTGCGGAATATCATCTATTCTACCTTCATCCAAAGTGACAGAACTTGGTTCTGGGCTCCCAAATAATTTTTTATAGTATTCAGTTATGTAAACCTTAAGTTTCTCATCTCCCACAATAGTACCCTCCTCTTGCTCTAACTGAAAGATTTTCTTTTTCCGATGTCTCCCATTCGCTATGAGATGAAAATATTTAGTATTATCTCCTCCTTCCTGAATAAATTTCACCTTAGCCCTTTGTGCCCATTTAATTTCTTCATCACGCCTAAGCTTATTTAGTTTTTCATTAGCCATTTTCAGATCATTACGCTCACCAGGGGATAAAGGTAAAGATTTAGCCTTAATATCCAAAGCATCAATAATAACTAACAAGCGTTCCTTTTCTCTTTTATATTTTCCACTCAAATTTTTTGCCCAACCACGTAAAAAACGGCGTAGGTGTCTAATTTTATTTTGCCAAATTTGTATAGGAGTCTTTCCAGTAGGTCCAGCAGCCCATTCTGCCGCAATCATGTCATAAAAACCCTCTTGCTCTAACCAAGAGAGCTCAAAAGTGAAACGAAACTTGTTGCCAACATGAGCTTGACGCCCAGCATCAATAAGTAAGGGCGTATGATCAGAACCTGCCCGAGTCAAGGCTCGGACGGATACCATTGGGAATTTTTGCTCCCATTCAACATTGGCTAAGACTCTATCCAATTTTTCATAGGTAGGATTCTCTCTTCTACTAGCCCAAGTAAACTGTCTCCCCGACAACACAATCTCACGTAGGTTAAGATTTTCAATTATTGCATTAAAAACGAATGACCACCGAGGATTAAAATTATCATTACTTTTCTCCTCTGGTCTTCTTAGTATATTAAAATCTCCTGCTAGTAACATTGGTAATGTTTCTGTATCACACATCCTTACTAATTCCGCAAGAAAATCATGTTTAAATTTATCTTGCGCCGCCCCATACACAGGCACAAGCAACCATTCAAACCCATCTATTTTTGATTTAACAGCCAACTTAACACAAAAATCACCACTATCAACTCTGTTCACTTTTAAAGTAGCCGTATTAATTCCTACCAAAATTCCCCCCGATCGTCCCTGTGGTGGTAAACAAAACCAAGCAAAATCTTTTCCAGCCGACAAATCTCTAAGAAAATGTATAGGAAAATGCGACCGGCCTGTTTCTAAAAGCGCAAAAAAATCCAGGTCATACTCCCTAATGGATTCTTTAACGAAAAGATGTTTTCCAGGATCTTTGAAACCTTCACTATTCCAGGTAATACCTTTCAAATTATGCATTATGATTTGGAGGTTTTAACACGAATACGGTTGCTCCTCCTAATATTCTTTTTATCATATGATTTTTTGCGTCTTTTCTTATCCTTAACAATGATAGGAGTAACCTTATTTAACTCATCCCCTTCTAAGACCTCTTCGTTTTCCAAATCCTCACACAAATTAGAGGCACGAGATACTATCAAACAAGATGAATCAAAATCAGCACTGATATTAGTTTTATCACTTTTCCCCAACATTGTCAACATACGACTTAATTCAATATCTTTCATAATCTTAACCGAAGCAACTTTTTCAGAAAGAGAATCACCCAACGAAACCCCTAAAGAACTAGCATGCTCAAGGATCTGATCCTCCGTGAAAGAAATTAACGAGGTCGGTTTTGAGTTAGACGTACCTATCACAGGCCTTTCATCGCGCTTGTGAAGTAACATCTGTGCCCTCTCCATTTGAGTAGCATCATAATTTGGCTGAGTGCGCAGCCTTCCACTCGACCGCACACTATGCATAGTTTCCTCTTGGATGCCTCCAAAATCAACAATCTGTTTAAGAAGGACAGGTGAAAACATCGGCCTATTATCATTCATAGAAACCGAAACCTCACCAGGGGTACAACCTCCCTGTGTGACAACCGATATATGCTGAAAAAGAGATGGAACCTCTTGATTCAAAGAATGCGGATAAACTGAATTATTCACCTTGCTTGTCGCCACAGTATTGGACATAGTCGCATTGTTGATTGACGTAAATTTCGGCACCGGCGTCTGCATGGGACTACCAGGGCCATGCATAGTAGGCCGAGTAGTAGAGCCCACTCCCGTTGTCAAAGCTAGGCTGCCCAAAGGAGACGGCCTGCTCAGCATCGGCGCAACCAAGGGCACCCGGCCTGCCACTGCATGCTCCGGAGTGCGTGCGCCATGCATGTTGGCTGCGATCGACGTGCCCGTCCGCTCCTTGTTCGCTATCCCCGCATCCGGTATGGACACCCTTCTTTGCATTTTGGAAGGAGCCGATTTAGAATAGCCTTGAGGAACAGTAGGTACATACTCCGCACCGTCCTCCACAGTCATACTGAAAGATGGAAAAAGATGCTTAGGACTGATACATAAATTAGAGGAACTAGAAGATACATCATCATACCGTGATGCTTTCTTAGCACTAGAACCTTTTTGAGCGGCCAAAGTCAGACCAGCAGTGCACACTCCCTGTTCAACATTCGAAAAATGACTACAAGTGTCAACCGTATTATTCATATCATGTACAAAAACTGATTTATTCACCTTGGTAATCACATTAGTAACAGAGGCATTTGAAACCTTGATGGACTTGGAAGAATGCAATGAAACCGCATCCTGGCACATCTCTGCATGCATCAGGCCGCGTGCGCCATGCACAGCCGGCGTGATCGACGTGCCCCCCTTCTCCTTACTATTGATGACCCGCTCTGGTGTATGCATTTGATCCTTGGGCTTGTTTAACACAAGCATCGGATCAGAAGGATGCGGCATTGGAACATACTCCACAACTTCCTCCGCAACCGTACTGAAAGATGAATATAGTTGTTTAGGTCTAATACACAATATATCTGAACTAAAAAATACGTCATCATACCTCGGTGTATTTAAAGTGTTTGTCATACTATCAAGATTTCTCTCCAGAATAGGCACAGAGCTAGCCATGTCCATTTGCAGCATCAAAGAATTTGTGTTCGACTTAGGCGTTGTATTAGATGTACTTTTCCCATCACTAGTACCCTCAGTACTTTTAGTTCTCTTCACATTAGGCTCAATATCACCAACACCCGGCTTATCATGGGCATTATTATTTGATTCATCATCACCCCCATCGCCAGGAACCTCTGACATGGTTACATCTAGATTGTTTGTCCCATGCTCTCCCTCCACCTCAAACCTTAATCTAAAGAACTCATGCTTGATCTTAAGATCCCATGTATCAGGAATCAGAGAAGGATCCAAACAAGTAATGAAAATGCGGAGGACATTATGCTGTCTAGTAAAAATTATATCAAGGTCTTTGGTCTTACCAAAAACATCTCCAAGTGCCCACAAAGCTAAGTAATCATCAAGAGCAACCGGTGGTAGGCCATACACCCTTACCCAAACATCTTCAGGTACCCAAGCCGGTTTAGTCTCCTTTTTCCACAAATCAAAAGAAAGAATAATAGTGGAGTCAGGGACATGAAATCTTCTAAAATGTTGTACCCTAACCAACTCATTCTTGCTAGGGAAATTAACTCTGAAAATATTTTCCTCCATCTGCTCCACTTCCCATACATATTGAGGATCAGGAACAATCCATTGCAGATGCGGGATCAACTGTGGAATAGTAAGAGAGCCACCAGATACTTCCACTCTCCCTAGTCTTGTGTTCTCCACCCTTGGCCTCACTGATTTGGACAAAGGTAATTCCCAAAAGGCTAAGTCTGGATGCCCCATACCATACATAGCAATACGAGGTCTCTGTGCACGAAGTAAAGGACAATCTTTGGTGACATGCTCAGGTCGTTGGCAGCAATCACAAAGTGGCACTTCACAATCATTGAGGAAATGTCCAGCCCTGCGACATCTGAAACAACTCGGACCTTTCTTCCTATTTGCTGAGATATACTCTTCCTCAGTCAAGAACTCAGACTCACCCGCAGCATCCTTAGCAGCACACCCAGCGACAGCCAATAAAACATCTTCAGCTCTCTGAACCTGAGGTTGTTCCTGCACAGGCACTACCGGCTGCACAGTAGACGGCGCCGGAGGCGCTCTGGCCAAGCCCGGATGTCGCACCCCCGCAGCCCCCTGCCCTGCCGACTGAACCGCAGCTGTCTTCGGCACATACTGAGGTCCAGGCGGCTGAGAAAGCTCCGGGCAACCTGCCAGCTGCTTAGCAAAAGCCTCGGCGGCTTCAGCCACCATACGTTGCTGAAAGTCCGTAAGGCTATTGGTATTGGGAGCAAACCTGCTGTTCCCAGAAGTATTCCGCCCAATAGCAGCATTATTTGAGGCAAAACGACGAGGGTGAAAATTACCGCCATAGCCATAGTTGCGACGACCGTCACCTCGGTTATTATACCCCTGGTACTGCCGATTTCCTCCGCTGAAATTCTGCCTTCCCGGACCAGCACGGAACACACCATCCCCAAAGACATTGTTCGGGAGGTCGCCGCCTTGATCTGCATCCCTTCCTTCGCCGGCAGTACCACTTGGCCCCCCTTCATGGAAATTGGCACCCCGGCCAGCCCCCAAACCATCCTGCCATCCGCCCCGTCCTCCCTGCACACCCCGCCCCCGATTCGGATTGCTTCCGCCTCGGTTCGCCATGGTAGGCGGGGCCGCGATGGGTGAGACGTGCGCAGACGGCGGCTTTGCTTTTCTGTCGAACCCTAAACGATACGTGATCCCACGAGCAAACTGCGGGATCCGTATATCGCTAGGTTTATCGAGCAACTGATCCTGGCCCATACGACCATTCGGATCAAGGCTATAGAGATCAAGAACTGGAATTGAATTCCGAAGCCCTGAGCCCATACGGCCCACAGCGACAGAATTTGAAAAACATTGTACTGGTGGTGACCGTTTCTCGGACGACAGCACAGATCTCGCCGGCCGAGAAGATCGGCGACCCCGCCAGGCTGACATCTTTCTCCTTCGACGAAAAACCTGAATCCATTCTGAGGCATTGAACGAATCCAGGTAGAACGTGGTCGGTAACAAAACAGGCGTTCGGACCCTGCATTTCCTTTCCGTTTTTGACATTGCAGCAGGCTGATCAGGTGTAGAAGAACGGCATGGCGTACCTGACCGCAGAAGCAGCGCAGCTTGACGCTGGCGAGTCCTCTTCTGCTCTCGACGCAAGATCGCCGACATGGTCGACGGAGGCAGAGAGGTAACCTCCGCCGGCGACAAAAACGACGAAATACATACCTGCGTACCCTCAGCTGGTTCAGTCCTACCCGCCGGCGAGTCTTCGTCGGAGTCCTCATCGGGGGAGATCGCCCAAAATCGCCCCTTCGTCGCCTCCAACGTCCCTCCGGAAGTTACGGACATATCGGGGATGACCTCGATGCGACGCCCGCCAAGGTCGCCGGAGACGGTGACGGAGTGGTGAATCTCTGTTTTGAATAACTTGCCAGGTAATGCATCTGACCAGCATTAAATTTTCAATATTTTAGTGCATCAACTTTAGTCATTACCAGACATCACAAGCTTTGCTAGGTCTGGAATGTTGTAGCAGAACTTTTATTTCTTAGTTTTTTTTAGATATGTGCATCCGTACTGCCACTATGGCGGGACGTAATTGGTATCTTTTGATATTAATATATTCCCTTTATCAAAAAAGACATCACAAGCTAATTGTTGCACATTGTCTACTTTAGGTATTGCTGAGATCGGGCCGCGTACTCCCAGATGACCAACGCTTCACATGTCATGCAACCAATCAGCTATGTTAGACGACGATAAAAGTGATTGGCTACACAAAAATGGTACATACATGCGCAAAGTATCTACATCTTCCGGGCTGGCCAAGACAGCCTCATGGGACAGCTATGTATTTGAGAAATAGTCACGTATATGCCTTTTTGCAATTCAGTTTAGTTGAAATATTTAACCTTTATTTAGACAAGGAAACAAGCAGTTCATGACAGCTATGTTATTTGAGAAATAGTCTGATTTTTTGTCGAGAATGTAATTGTAGGTATGGATCAAACTGTTCAGCAAAGCGGGGCATCTATGATGACAACTATATCTGATTCATCACAATTATAAGGTGGGTTCTCTTTGGTAAGTGATGAATCAGATACCTTTGGATATTATAACAATCCTGTACAAGGCTGGATATTATTCTCGGAAAGTGGTTGTACTACATACCTTTGGACTCATTGTCCTAGAAAAACTTCGAGCGGTTGAGGAGGGGCCCCTAGCTCGGACCCCGCGTGGGTGAGGAGGGAGGCCTTTCCTCCGACCCCGACCGTGGCCATGGCGGAAACCGCGAGCAGGAGGCAGTGGGCTGGTGGGGAACGGACAGCATCCCCCGTCGCAGTGTCGCGGGGTGAGGAGGGGATCTTAACGTCGCGCCACCCCACCTCCAGCCCTGCATCGTGAACGGCGGCGGCGCCCTGCGCGCCCCGTCGACCGACCGGGATCGTCGTGCTTGCCGTCCACGATTCCCCCGAGGCAGTTGCCGCCCGCGCCGCACGGAAGGAGCTCGGCGAGCGCGCCCAAATTCTGGGGAAGGGGCGGACGCCCGCGTGGAGGAGCGAACATCCCCCGAGGCCGCCGGCTCCATTGAGAAGTAGCTCGACGAGCGCGTTCAGATATTGCGGAAACGCACTCTGAGAAACAGCACAAGCCTAGCCGTCTGCCTCTACGCGCGGTAGTACAACAGAGATGCCCAGTGCGGTCAGAACATTGCTGCGATGCGTTTTCTAAGGAATATAATAACTCACCTCGCATGTTGCACAAGACCACAAGACCACAGCCAGAAAACATACTCACGCCGTTTGGTCACCGTGAGACAGAAAGGGAATCTCATCGTTGATCCAACGATGGTTAGACCGTACTCACGTATCCCCTGATCACTAAATTCACTCTCAACTTTATTATCCAACATGGGTGAATGCATAGTCTGAGGATTGCGGCTCCTACACCATGATAATCCTCTGCTACTTGATACTTTTTATAAAACCTTGAGTTGTAAGTTTTAATGACTGTGTGCATCCTAACTATGCAGAGACCGGGTGTATTACGTCAAACCTTTAAGTAATAAAGCGCTCTTTTTCAAAAAACATCAACCTATAACATCACATATATAAAGAGGTAGTATATGCAGACCCTAAAGAGCTCAAAAGGCAGAGGGATAGGAAACGGTATGCAAAAAAATAAATATGGCATTTTAAAGCCCCGGCGCCAATCCTTAGAGCTCAAAAAGCAGTCAACGGCCCCTATGAATGACGAAAATATGTCATCCTTGCTTGTAAATTCTTTCAGGCACACTTACCGAAGATGTTTCATGTGTAATAGTTAAATATTATCACCTGCAGATATGTTACTCGTGTATTTAGATTAATTTTTATTAGGATTGTAAAGGGATGAGATCGGATCGAATTTTGCTCTTACCATATCCTAAACCGTAATTGATCGATTGGGATTGGATAATGATTCAAATCCTGATATACAGACCACGTATTGAAAATGGAGCGGACGGAAACAAAATTAAACAGATTTGTACGTTCATAAGTAGATCGGAAACCATACAAGCGAAAATAATTAATAAAATGAGTTCAACAAAACACCCATATTCGGCAGAGTGACTATGGGAAAAATGAACAATTTTTAATGGATAAATTAACTCGGCAGCTCACTAACTACTAAATATGCTCTATAAAATTAGACATTTCGGATGAAAATCAAATTATTTCGATGAAAAATAGATTGTTCGGATGAAAATCTTGGATAATCCAAAATAATTTTTGAATACAGATATCCGGGTCCTATTTGTCATACCACATATGTTCTAAAGTTTGGAATCGGATATCCTTACCCATCGAATTCCTTCAAACCGGATATAGACTCTGCAAATCAGATTTGAAAACGAATTCGGGTGAAAATTATCCTACGGACTGGTATGGGCGTGTGGCTACGAGATTTTTATGGATAGACCGTTGTGAATGAGCAACTAGTATTCACAGAGGGCCATAGGCCAGTACATGTACAAGTGTGACAATGTGCAGGTAAGCCCCTCATACACTGGGGAATAACGGAAAAGGGACTATACAACTCTAACACCCCCCGCAAACTCATGGTGGATCAACACCACTGAGTTTGGAGAGGAAGAAACCATGCTGTGCTCTCGTCTGGGCCTTCGTGAAGAAGTCAGCAAGCTGAAGCTCTGAAGGCACATAATGAAGAGCCATAACCTGATGCTGCACAGCATGACGCACATGGAAAGCATCAACACCGATGTGTTTGGTGAGCTCGTGCTTCACCGTATCACGCGCAATGCTGATGGCACCAGTACTGTCCGATAAGAGCGGAGTCGGAGCGGTAGCAGAAACACCGAAGTCCGCAAGTAACCAGCGTAACCAAGTCACCTCAGCCGTCAAGAGAGCCATCGCTCGTAACTCAGCCTGAACACGCGAACGAGAGACTGCAACCTGCTTCTTGGTCTTCCAAGCAATGAGAGAGCCACCAAGAATGACACAGTAGGCAGAAAGAGACTTGCGATCCTCTGGATCGCTAGCCCAAGTAACATCTGAGTAGGTCTGGAGCTGTAAGGAGCTGGAGCGAGGAAAGAAAAGCCGACGAGAGATAGTGCCACGAAGATAGCGAAGGACACGAAGAAGATGACTATAGTGGACACTAGTGGGAGCAGCCATGAACTGACTCAGAATGTGGACTGGGTAGGAGATGTCAGGACGTGTGACAGCAAGGTAGACAAGACTCCCAACCAAGTGACGATAGCGAGTCGGGTCCGGAAGAGGATCACCATCAGTGGAACGGAGGCGGACATTGAGCTCCATAGGAGTCTCGACAATGCGCTCATCACCAAGAGCGGCACGAGTGAGAAGATCCTGAATATACTTCTCCTGGGAGATATAGAAGCCATCGGAGGTAGAAGAAACCTCAAGCCCAAGAAAGTAGCGGAGAGGACCAAGATCAGTCATGAGAAATTGATCGCGAAGACGGGCCTTGACAAAGGCAATGTACTCAGGGTCGTCGCCTGTGATGATCATGTCATCAACATAAAGAAGAAGCAGAGTCCGACCACGAGAGGATGTGTGGACAAAGAGCGCAAGGTCATGAGCGCTAGGGACGAAACCAGCAGCGGTGACCACAGAGGCAAAACGCTGAAACCAGGCGCGAGGGGCTTGCTTAAGGCCATAGAGAGAGCGCCGGAGACGACATACCATGCCATCGGGAACAGAGTAGCCAGGAGGTGGCTGCATGTATACCTCCTCACTCAACTCTCCGTTAAGAAAAGCATTCTGCACATCAAGCTGAAAGACAGACCAGTGACGAACAGAAGCAACAGCAAGAAGAGTACGAACAGTGGTCATGTGAGCCACTGGAGCAAAGGTCTCGTCATAGTCACGGCCATGCTCCTGCTGAAAGCCGCGAGCGACAAGTCGAGCCTTGTAGCGCTCAAGGGAACCATCGGAGCGAGTCTTGATCTTGTAGACCCACTTGCAGGTGATGGGACGAACAGAGGAAGGAGGAGTGACAACATCCCATGTGCCAGTACGCTCAAGAGCAGCAATCTCCTCAGCCATCGCTAGCTGCCATTCGGGATGAGCAAGAGCATCCCGATAAGAGGTCGGCTCAAGGGCAGTCGAAAGACCATAGTGAGTGGGAGAATAGCGATCAGGAGGAGGACGAGGACGAGCACGAAGATGATGAGTCGGCTCAGACGGAGAGGGCATCGCATCAGAGGTAGAGGGCATGTCAGAAGAAGCAGCCTCATCCACACGGGGACGACGGGAGTAGTGGAAAGGGTAGGAAGGGACGACCGTAGGCGAGGAAGGTGACAGGGGAGAGGAAGGTGCAGATGGTGGGGACGGTGGTGAGGGAGGAGAGGGAGGTCTGGCGGGTGGAGGAGAAGAAGGTGGTGAGAGACTCGGCGGAGCAGGGACCAGAGGCACAGGAGGAGGTGAGTCAGGAAACATGAGAAAAGAGATATCATCCACCGAGAAGGAAAAGGAGGAGGGACGCGGGTAGAACGGACGAGACTCATCAAAAGTGACATCCCGAGATATGCGCATCCGTCGACCAATAGGATCCCAACACTTATATCCTTTGTGCTCAGGGCTATAGCCAAGGAAGACACACTCAACAGACTGAGCACTCAGCTTGGTGCATTCGCGTGGAGCAAGAAGAACATAGCAAACGCAACCAAAAAGACGGAGGGTCGAGTAATCAGGAGTGTGACCAGTAAGACGCTCAAGAGGAATACCACCCTGCAAGGCTGTGGAGGGCTGAAGATTGATGAGATAGGTGGAAATAGACACAGCCTCAGCCCAGAAGTGAGGAGGAAGAGAGGCAGCGATCATCATCGCACGAGCCGTCTCAAGTAGGTGGCGATGCTTGCGTTCAGCCACGCCATTTTGGGCATGGGCGCCAGGGCAGGAAAACTGGGCAAGAGTACCCTGCTCAGCAAGAAAACCACGCAAATGCTGGGAGATATACTCACCGGCAGAATCAGCCCGAAAGACACGTATAGGCGTGGAAAACTGAGTATGGATCATGGCAGCAAAACGCTTATATATCGAGAGAACCTCGCTGCGAGAAGTCATAAAATAAATCCAAGTGTGGCGAGAGAAGTCATCGATAAAAAGAACATAGTAGCGGTGGCCCCCCTTGGAAGCAAAAGGAGCCGGACCCCATACATCAGAATGGACCAAATCAAACGGACGCTGAGATACAGACGCACTAGTAGGATAAGGCAACTGATTCTGTTTACCAAGTCTACAACCCTGACAACCCTGAAGCGAGACATCTCCTGAGACAGGCCCCAGAAGACCTCGACGAAGTAAAGATGACAAGCGAGAACCACAAAGATGACCAAGACGATGATGCCACTGCTGAAAGGAGGCGGTAGTGGAAGCAGCAAGCACACAGGATGCAGTCGATGAAGTGGTGGAAGAAGGAACATGAAGCCAGTCAAGCTCCCAAAGTCCCTGGGAGTCACGGCACCGAGGGCCAGCCCCAACCAGTGCCCGAGTGTGAGTGTCCTGAACAGAACAAGAATCAACATCAAGAATGACCCGACAACCAGAATCAGTGAGTTGAGCAGCGGAAAACAAGTTCATGGTAAGACGGAGAACATGAGAAACATCACGAACGGTGAAGGAGGAGGTAGAAAGAGTGCCACGACTAGCAACAGGGAGAGAAGTACCATCGGCAGTAAGAACACGGACAGGAAGAGAAAGAGGTCGAAGTGAGGAAAGAGAAGAAGAATCAGGGGACATGTGAAAAGAAGCTCCAGAATCCAGAACCCACGAAGATGTACCTGACTGTGGAGAGGAAACAGTCGCGGAGGCAGCAGTACCCGTCGAAGCAGAGCCGGAGGAGGCAAGGAGACGCTGGAGTCTCGCTATATCCTGCTCGGTGAAACCGGTGGTGACAGGCGCTGAAGGTGGAGCATGAGGAGGCACACCCCGCTGCTTCTGATAGCAGTCAGGCTCAAGGTGACCAGGCCTCCGGCAGTGAGTGCAGAACCGAGGAGGACGAGAGCGACTCCCACCGCGAGAAGGGCGGGCCCCTCCAGAAGTAGCAGCCACAGGTGTGGGCAGAAGCGGTGGTGCAGGAGCAGTGGGAACACGAGCAGCAAGAACAGAAGGTGTCACAAGCAGTCCAGCACCACGCAGACGAGTCTCCTCAGCACGAAGCTCAGTTAGCACCTCGGAGATAGGAACACGGCCTCGAGCAAACAACTGAGCGCGACGAGGCTCAAACTCAGGACGAAGTCGAGATAAGAACTCATGGATCCTCTGGAAGTCCATATCTGAACGTACTATCCGGCAACACTGGCAAGTACCACAGACAGCACTGCGAAGGGAGTCAAGCTGGCGCCAGATCGCCGCACTCTGGGTGTAGAACTCATCAACAGTAGAGTCACCCTGCTGAAGGTCATGCTCCTGACGCAAAACAGACAAATACAGAGAATCCCCAGAAGGCTGATAGCGCTGACGAAGGTGAGACCACATCTCGGCAACAGTGGCGAGACCCATAAACTCAGAAGCAAACTGTGGCTGAACACTCTGAGAAAGAACGGCGGCAGCCCGGGCATCCTCATCACACCACTGAGTAAAGGTAGCTAAGCTGTCACGATAAGAGCTAAGAGCCTCTGAATAAGCAAGTACCTGCTCCTCATATGCCTCATCAGCAGCAGCCTCAGCAGACTTGGCTGCATCCCGATCAGCCTGAGTAGCATCCTCAGCCAGGGCCTGTGGCACGGACGGCGGAGTAGGAGGCACAGGAGCAGTGGGGTGCGGCGGACAAGAGACCTCACCAGTAAGAACACCCCACAGCCGTAGACCACGCATGTGAATGCGCATAAAGGCAGCAAACTCTCCATAGTTGGTACCGTCAAAAATCACAGGACAGCGAGGGATACTGACATAGCCAGACGGGGAAGATGCCATCCCGCCTTTTTTTTTTAGTCCTCAGATCTGGATCTGGGCAAAGCCAGATTTTCGAGCAAGACTACGAAGAGCCCGGCCGTGGCGAGTAAGGAGCGGCCGGAGCAGATCGGCAGTAGGTCGGGGCGGCCGACCAAAGGGCGAGCCCGGCCAAGGGGCGGCCCGAGCGGGCCTGCACAGGGCTCGATGAGGCCGGGACGGGGGCAGGCACAGCCGGTGGAGCCCCGGCCGGTGGAGGGCGCGACGCGGCCGGCCAAGGAGCGGCCGGAGCGGGCTGGTACACGGCGCGACGCGGCCGGAGGCAGGCACAGCCGGCCGGTGGCGGGCAGCGACGGGGCTGGTGATGGCCGGGCACAGCAGGACGGCGCAGCAGGACGGCGCCGGAGCCGGTGATGGCCGGAATGGGGCCGGCCCGATCTGAAACTTCCGCTCCAAAACGACAGAGAAACAGCTAGAAGAAATCGACCCCGACACGAGTGGGGGAGAAGGAAGAAGAAGGTGGAGCAGCAGCCGCCGGAAAGATCATCGGCAGTGGTGCGGATCGAGCACGGAGTTGCAGCGTGCAAAGAGCTAAACCAAGAGCTCTGATACCATGTTGTGAATGAGCAACTAGTATTCACAGAGTACATGTACAAGTGTGACAATGTGCAGATAAGCCCCTCATACACTGGGGAATAACGGAAAAGGGACTATACAACTTTAACATAGACGTGGAGTGAATGGGTTGGTTAAACTTGCTAAAAAAAAGCGGGGCACAGCCGGTCTGCCAACCTACTTCATGCGCCACGTACAAGTCTGCAAACAATTTTTGTAGAATCTATTGGTAGATGTAGCGTTACTCATCCGTTTTAAAAAAATTGAGTGGATGTACGGGGAAAGAAACCCGCAGCACTGTGTTACTGATATATATAGCTAATTTTTTTGATAAACGAAATATATTAATATCAAAAGATATCAATTACACTCAGTCTCTGCAACAATACAACACCCTAATTGCAGTACGGATGCACAAAGCTAAAAAAATAGAAAAGAAAACTAAGAAACCAAAGTCCCGCTACAGTATCCAAGAAAAGAAAACTAAGAAACCAAAGTCCCGCTACAGTATCCCAGGCCTAACAACAACAATACATCCACCACCAAGACAACACCTTATTCTTCAAAAGTGACGCCTCCAAGAAGGGAACAGTGCTCCATCACCGTCGTCGCCCGACCAACGATCTTAGGTTTTCACCCTGAAGATAGTCCCCGCTCTCAAAACAATGCCTCCAACAAGATCATTGATAGGCACAACCAGTTAAGGCCAGACCTTGGTTTTTCATCCTGAAAGTTAGCACTCTGAACTTCACATGTGTTGTCACCTCCACTTTCATACCACTGTTGTGAAGCCTAGAACACCAAGCGAGTCCCTCAACAACATGGAGACTTCAACCTCCCTTAGCTAGCCCTCCCATCCGGCATTCATGATATTCTCTTCTTCTGACGTTCACCATGGATCCAATGTCACTTGGTGTCAACAGAGAAAAGAGCTTCGCGCGGCTCCCTCCAGAATACCACCCGATCCAGCAAACTCTAGGCAAAAGATGTGTTGTTCCATTCATCGGCGGAGTCTTCCGGAACTCAACACTCCGACTAGATGTAAAAGGATCGACATCTGGCAGGTCTTCATCTTCGCAGAAGAACTCTAGGACCACCACCTTCAAACCCGAAGCAGATGAACAAGCCCCCACGCCGCCATCCGCTGGCCAACGATGATGACGGAGGAATTGGTGGATGGCGGCCGCCGCAACCACACCATCCTTGCCCCGCCAATCGTCGCCCCCTTCCTTGCGCCGCCGGTTGAAGCCGACGATGGATCTCGGCAGGCACAAGAAGCAACTGCCGCCGCCACCATCCATTGCCAGAGGCCGTGGAGGAGGAGCCGCCGCCGCTTGTCCAGGGTCGCCACCCTAGACGCAGAGCGTGTCGAAACCGGTGGTCGTCGCCCCAGACGCCACCGCCGGTCGCCGCCTCCATTATCCCCCCCGGGAACGTTTGGCGCTGGGGCCCGCCGCCACCTTGGGCACCGTTGACGGCAGCGGTGGAGAGAGGACGCGGGGGGGGGGGGGGGGGGCTGGTGGCACTAGGGTTTGGGGCCCCTTGCGTCGCCTTGGGGAGCGATCACGAGGGGCAGAGATATATAGCTAATTGTATACTGAGAATGCTAGATATCCTTACCCATAGCATTCCATCAAACCGGATATGCTGCAAAACAGATTCGAAAACGAATATGAATGGGTTGGTTAAACTTGCTAAAAAAGCGGAACACGACCTATCTGCCAGACTACCTGATGCGCCCAGTGATAGATCTTCAGAGATAGCCATACTGTACAAGTCCATAAGCAATTTTTGTAGAATCTGCATGTAGATGTAGTGTAACTCATCCGTTTCAAAAAAAATGAGTAGCTGTACTGAAAAGAAACCAGAAACGTTTTGTTATTGATCGATCTAACTGTATGCACAACACTGAGAATGCGAGTATCAAGCGAACCGGAAGTTATCAGCAACTTATAGCCACCAGGCTATGCGCTGGTTCACTACTCACCTGTTTACACGCATACTTTTTATCTCTCTTGCTTTCTGAGTCTGTGTCTGCTTGTGCCTTATGCGTTTCCTTGTCTCAACAACCGTGGTCAGCATGAGCTCACCGTTGCACGCAAGCGGGGATATACCGTCGACACCTGGGAGTCATTTCGTTCTCAGGCAAGTGTTCCCCGCTAACGAGCCTTGTCTTCCTCGTGTGGGAAGCCACTTTCCTATAATGCCCGTCTCACGGCTGAACCATACATACAAAATTCACT
This sequence comes from Lolium perenne, assembly GCF_019359855.2. Lineage (NCBI taxonomy): Eukaryota > Viridiplantae > Streptophyta > Magnoliopsida > Poales > Poaceae > Lolium > Lolium perenne. The sequence continues at coordinate 52,202,034 of NC_067244.2, forward strand.
TTCTTCGTTCCCGAGAGAGCAAGAACACACGTTTTTTTAATTTCCTAGTGAAAAAACGAGAGTACATGAACTTATCTCCTTGTTTTCAGGTTCAATCCAGCGCGTGCTTCCGTCGAAGTGTTCCAAGCGCCACGCTTCCATTCTCGGGGTAAAACTCAACAGAGCACGATTTTCCCGCAATCCTGCAACCATGACATGGAAACTTGTCACACATACGTAAACCGTTGTAAGCACTAAGTAAGGGCAGATCTTCGAAAGGCGTGGCCCGTGTACCACTTGACCATCTACCTCATTCTTGGTTATGAAGTTAGTGAGCACCGATACCCGGCCCGCTTCCTTTCTCCTCGTGCCCCAATCCGGTGCCGTGCGGCAATACAGACGAAAGTCTAGCCCACCTTGTCAGTGCCGGTGTCGACAGCATCCGTGGACATTGTTCCCTTCTCGCTTTTCGCCGACCTCTCACACCGTCGCATGACTCTTCTTTTAGGTGTCAGCTCCGTTCTAAGGAAGGAGAATTAGGAGCTCGTCATCAGGGTAGTGGTGGTAACGCCTTCGAAGACACTCGATTCTAGCACGAGCGTCTTCACCATGCCTGAAATTGATTAATTAAATTGCTCGTCGTGAGGAGCTCAAGCAGGGACTTGCTCCTCCCTTCCTATAACATCCCAAATTTTTAAACAAAGAAGAAAAGAAGTTTCACTTATTCCAAATTTTGGAACCAACAAAAACTTTATTTAAGTTCTGCAAGGATCATAGTGCTCATGCTTGTAGTTGATGATCTATGCCATATTTTGTCGTCGTGGAGAACAGATAGATGCCATAGGATGGCTTAAGTTGGGGCCGAATGGGCGCTAGAGGATTCGGGGAAGGGTTTTTTATTAGATTGGACGAACTTCCGGATGTTTTCCTCAAGAACTTGGTCTGAGCCAGAGGTAGAAGAAGAAAGACACAAGGAAGAACTCTGCTCTAGATCTCTCTCTTCACTGATCTTCACAGACTACAGGTTTGTGCATACAAGGTTCATACATGCCCGCGAGGGGGTGTGCCCCCTCTCCTTATATAGGGGAGAGGGTGGCTTACAGGGGAAGGAACCCTAGGAAACCCTAATGGCATCTTTGAACAGACAAACTACTTTACAAAGCTACTTTAATCATAGATAACGCCGGTATCTTCTTTAATCAGGGAGGCTGGCGTCCTCCGGATGCTTTCAGCGTCACCCTCTTCTTTATCGTCACGGCTTCGTTTAAAGCTACTTTGCTTAGCTCATCTTTGTCCTCTAGTCCTTGAGAGAATCTTTGACTAGTCTCGCCGACGTGCTACAGTACACATCTTACCGGTAACCCGGTGTCTTCTTAGCTCATTCCGGTATACCCCTCTTGGGGATACCGGTATAGATTTACTTAGCCAAACGTTTAACTTTGCACTCCGGAATGAATATTGAACCGTTATCTTGATGGCTCAAACCATCCGGTTTGGCATGCCTTTGGCATACCGGGGGTCATCCCCCCAACATTAGTCCCCGAAGGTGGTATAGTCCGGTGGATTTTATCCGACGGACCATGCCAGTTTCCCATATGTGAAGGTACCGGTTTAATCTTTCCGGTGGTTAGTTTAGATTTTCCGGCACCTTTGCCGGATTTACATTTTCCTCTCTTTGTGAAGTATTTCCGGTATCTACGACATTAAACTCCTCCTCGGTGAAGTCGAGAATTTCTCGGGTACAGTGCCTGTCAGAGACATGCGCACTGTATCTGACGCGCCAGTGCCAGGGTCACTTCCCTTCGGCTTCTGCGCCAGCATTTATGGCGCCGCACCGGATCCCCGCTGCCGTTCTGGATCCATGCGGCCTCCCTGCGGCATTTTGTTTTTTCGCGCGTGTATTCTTGCGCCACGTGGCGGCCCACGAACCGAACCGCCGCGGCCCAGCGGTTGCCAGCCCACTACTTCTTCTTCTATATAATGGGGGTGCGGTTCCACTTCATCTTCTTCTCCGCACTTGCCCCCTTTCCAGCGCACAGAGCTTCTCGCCCCTTGCGTTCTCATCGCCACCGGTCGCCGCCAGAGCTTCGCTCCCGACGAACCAGCATTGTTGCTTCCGCTGCGCTGAAGGTCTCCGCCGCGTAGAGATCCACCGACGCTCCTTTGCCGCCGCTGCTTCGAGCTTTCTTCGGCGGCTTTCGCCTCTCTTCGTCGCCAGCCTTCGTCGACGACCACGAGCTCACCGCACCTCCGGCGAGCCTCTTCTTCGCGTTTCCCGCTGCCTCAGGTGAACCCCAATGCTCATTTGCCCTCTTATTTCTTGTTTTCCAGTTCTTGGGCCGGTAGAGTATTTACTCTTTCTTTTCTTTTGCTTTTTCTCTTACTCGTAGATCTTCGCGCAAGGGTAGATCTTGGGAAATCAGTTTTTGGGTAGAATCCGACGTCTTTTAGACTCGTATGTCTAGCGAAGGGTATCTTTCCGAATCATCCTCCAGTAGCCACCGGAGCGAAGCTTCCGACGGGCTCTCCGCTGAACTTTCCCGGATGGAATCTGATGCCGGAAGAGGTCAAGAGGCCGGCAGCTCCGGCCAAGGTTCCGGGGTGGATCTATCCGGTATCACCCGCGGAGCCTGGAAGGGCTCCGATGTAACGCAGCACGAGATTGACTGGCTATACCGGTCTAGAAGGATTCCGGCGGAAGTATCCTGCCGGCTTCCGCGCGACGAGATCGAACCGGTACTTGAACCCGGTGAGTCCGTCGTTTTCCTTGCTCACTTCGAGCGCGCCTTCGGCCTTCCTGCTTCTGATTTCTTCCGTCAATTCTTGGATTTTTACCAACTCCAGCCTCCCCACCTTCCTGGCAATGCCATCTTCTACCTCTCTTGTTATGTTTCTTTCGTGGAGGGCTACATCGGCCTCCGCCCTACTCGCGAGACCTTTGCTCGCTTCTTCTCCCTCCGGATTAACTCCGTCCAGGGCAAGGATATTCCTAAGCCCAAACCCCCCGTTCAATGCGGGTCTTGCATCATCGGCTCCCGCCAAGGGAGCCCCTTTTTTAAATTCTCCGGTCTCGAGTCATGCCGGGCATGGCAAGAGACCTTTTTCTATGTGAAGAACACCGGCGCCACAGATCTCATCAATCTGCCGGCTTTTAATCCGGGGGTGCCCACGAAGGTCAATTGGGGCTACAATCCTGGGACCAATCATATAGAAACGAACCAGATTATTCGCTTCATGGATCAGCTGATGAGGAAGACAGATATTTGTTCTGACCACATCATCTGCACCTTCATTTCGCGTCGGGTGCTTCCCCTCCAGCGCCGGGCCCATAAGATAAGCGAAATGTACGGCCCTGGCGATCCCACCAAGATCACCGGCCTCCCTCTAAGCAAGGAGGATGTAGTCCTTAAGGCTAGGCAGATCTGCCAAACCTCCATGCCGATGGACTGGGATTGGGGCTTCCTGCCTCTTAGCTCCACCAACCCTCCAACTGACGAAGTAAGAGATTGTGCAATCCGGGTCGTTTTCCGGCAGCTTTTCGATGCATGACTAACTGTCTTTCTATTCTTTTCCAGGCAAAACAACGCTTTCCTCGCATCGCAGCGGAGCAGCGAGGCCCTTGCCGGAAGCGGGCTCTGGACACGGTGGACCCGGATCCTTATATTCATTGGACCGACCTCAAGATGGGCCGCACCCACACCCCGCGCCCCGGTAACTTCTCATCCGAAGCTTCCGGTTCCTACGATGACGTTACTATTCTTGAGGTATCTTATTCTTTCACCTCCTCATATGTTTTCTTGCTGTAGATGCTCCCTCAGCCAGCGTCAACCCACAGGTCCTGGACCATGCTACGCCGCTGCAGGCCGAGGTTGGCCGCGAGTTCCTGGAGAAACTCACCTCCCAGGGCAAGAAGAAGAAGGCGCCGGCATCTGAAGCCGGCCCCAGCGAGGCTCCTCCCGTCAAGCTCCCCCGGCAAGAAGTTGTCGGCGGGAAGGTGGTCTCCAAGAAGCAGTACAAGAAGCGGCAGATGTCGGTCGCTTCCGGGTAAGTTTTTGTTTCTCTGTTTGCTTTGTTTTGCAAACTTTTCCTTCCGGTTGCTTTTTCTGATCCTTCCTCTTTTTCTTGTTCAGCCCAGCGCTCAAGCTCTCCAAGAGCGCCAGCGGCATGAGGCCGGAGAGCTCTGAGGGAACCGCAAGGACCTCACCTCCTCCTCACTCAAGCCCGGTACCATCTGGTACCGGCAACCCTTCTGCCTCCCCTCTGGGAGGCACTTCAAGTGTGGAGCGTGCAGCCCCTACACCTCCAGATCACCGCGTGGAGGAGGACCACGTCTCCCCTCCAGAAACACAAGACACCGGCGCCAGCAACATCGGCGCCGATTCTGAAGCTGCCGGGAGGGTGGAACCTCAGGTTCCTCCCGTCCCGAAAAGAAAGAAGAAGAAGACTGCGGGTTCTTCCCCCTCCAAATCCGTGCCGGACTCTTCCGCGCCGGCAGGCTCAGGTTCGGGCCAGGACGCACCCGACGCCCGCTCGCCGCCCGAGACTACGCCCGCGCCTCCACCAGAAGCTCGCACCGTCGAGCCAACCGGGGCCAAACCAACACCGCCACCCAGCAAAGGACCCACTGCGGCCGAGCCTACGCCGTCTCCAAGCCAAGGACCCGCTGCGGCCAAGCCGACGCCGCCGCCAGAAGGCACCAAGCTCCTCAAGCCGGAACCTTCTAAGGCGAAGGCCACGACTTCTGGCACTCCTACCTCCGGCCCGCAGCCCTTGGTGCTGCACGCCGGCCGTGCCGCTGTTGTGGCCGGAGACACGGCTTTCGGTCAGCTGGGCCAAATTACGGAGCTGACGTGCGGAGGCAACGAGCTGGGGCATTTGCTCGAATACGCTGAGAAGTGGAATCGAGCGGATGTGTCCGCGGCTACGCGCGGCCTGGGGAAAGACCGGCTTCCGGCGATTGACCCCGCTGGCCCCCGGTGTACTGAGCAGCACTTCATGTGGCTGCGGCGCGCGGTCAAGGAGCTTGACAACGCGTGGCATGATGTCGCCAACAACGTGGTGGTAAGTTACACCAAACTCTTTGCAATTTTTCAGCTCATGCCGGTTTTCATTCTTTTAAGATTATGTATATCTTCCCAGTCCCCGAGTTTCGGGTTGAGAGCGTAGCTCTGAGCGCGAAACTTCCTTAAAAATTCCCAAAACCGGCATCTTCTTACAGTCATTTTTATTTGAACAGAGCACGGCGGACGCCCGGAAGCGCCTCTTCGAGGAGCTTCTGTGGGAGCACCGGGATCTTGCCGAGGCCCACAACCACTGCCAAGGTGAGCTCTTTTATCTCCGGCTTCTTTTCACCGGTTGGTTTTTCCTTTTCGTTACTTATAATTTTTTTGCATAACAGCTATCCCGGAAGCCTCCATCGAAGCCCTCAAGACTCGGCTCGCTGCACTCCAAAGTACTCTTTCTTTTCCGGTTAACTTGCTTCTCTGCATCTTTTTGCTAACATGTCTTTTTTCCGGACTTCAGCTGAAAAGGAGCAGCTCATCACCGCGCATCGCGAGGTGAATGAGCAGGCCATGCAAGCTAGGCTCCGGCACGCGCGCGAGCTCGAGGAGGCCCAGGCTGCGGCTGAAGCCAAACTTGTTGAGTCGCTGGAGGAGTACACCAACAACACTGCGGTGCTGCGGGCAGAGCTGGAGGAGGAGAGCAAGGCGCGGAAAGCGGCGGAGCATCGGATTGAACTTATGACCACTGATCATAGGGACGATCGGCTGGTCATGCAGATCGACGCGCTGGCTCTCAGTAAGCCTTTGTCTTGTCCCTTTTTTCGCTTACAAGCTTTTTCTTTCCGGTAGCCTGTCTGTATCCTTTTTCTTTCCGGTAGATTATCTTTTCCAATAACTTATCCTTATCTCTTTTCTTGCCTCTTGTAGGGCTCTTCCCGGACTCCCAGCCGCACGCGCTGAAGAAGGTGATGGACGACAGGGTGGCGCGAGAAATGCCCAACCTGGACGTGCCTTGGGACGGGTACGACTATCTGGTCGCACTTTCCGCCCGAGTCCAGCACATGCGCTCCGTGGATCGGCACCTTGCTGATCTTCCGGAGGTCACCATCCAAATCTTCAAAGTGCTGTGGCCTGGAGAGGCAGTGCCAGCCAACGTCACGCTTACCGCCGACCGGCTGAAGGAGGCAGGGCGCCGGATTCGTGAATGGAAATGCTCGGCCGCCCGTGCCGGAGCGGATGTTGCACTGCGCATTGCCTGCTCCTGGTACGAGGAGCTCGACCTAGACGCCCTCCATAGTCTTTGTGGCGATGCACCCACTGATACGAATGCAGTCCTTACCGCGAAGCGGCAGGACCGAGCGTACCGGATCGCGGAGTTTGCCTCTACCAGCACTTTTATCCCTCCTCCCTCCGATGTCCAAGATGCACTTTCTGACGAAGAAGAAGACATCGAGGAGGAAAAGGATGAAGATGCCGGAGAAGACCAGGTGCCTTTAGCGCATGCCCCGAAAGCCCCTGAGGCCGGTTCCGCTCCTCCTAAAGCTCCCGCAGCTGGCTGATGCGTGTGGTTGGCACGTCCGTTGGGAACCCCAAGAGGAAGGTGTGATGCGCACAGCGGCAAGTTTCCCTCAGTAAGAAACCAAGGTTTAATCGGACCAGTAGGAGTCAAGAAGCACGTTGAAGGTTGATGGCGGCGAGATGTAGTGCGGCGCAACACCAGGGATTCCGGCGCCAACGTGGAACCTGCACAACACAACCAAAGTACTTTGCCCCAACGAAACAGTGAGGTTGTCAATCTCACCGGCTTGCTGTAACAAAGAGTTAACCGTATTGTGTGGAAGATGATTGTTTGCAGAAAACAGTAGAACAAGTATTGCAGTAGATTGTATTTCAGTAAAGAGAATTGGACCGGGGTCCACAGTTCACTAGAGGTGTCTCTCCCATAAGACGAACAGCATGTTGGGTGAACAAATTACAGTTGGGCAATTGACAAATAAAGAGAGCATGACCATGCACATACATATCATGATGAGTATAGTGAGATTTAATTGGGCATTACGACAAAGTACATAGACCGTCATCCAACTGCATCTATGCCTAAAAAGTCCACCTTCAGGTTATCATCCGAACCCCCTCCAGTATTAAGTTGCTAACAACAGACAATTGCATTAAGTATGGTGCGTAATGTAACTAGTGACTACATCCTTGAACATAGCACTAATGTTTTATCCCTAGTGGCAGCAGCACATCCGTAACCTTAGTGGTTCTTGTCACTCCTCCAGATTCACGGAGACATGAACCCACTATCGAGCATAAATACTCCCTCTTGGAGTTACTAGCATCAACTTGGCCAGAGCATTTACTAATAACGGAGAGCATGCAAGATCATAAACAACACATAGATATAACTTCGATAATCAACATAACAAGTATTCTCTATTCATCGGATCCCAACAAACGCAACATATAGAATTACAGATAGATGATCTTGATCATGTTAGGCAGCTCACAAGATCCGACAATGATAGCACAATGGGGAGAAGACAACCATCTAGCTACTGCTATGGACCCATAGTCCAGGGGTAGACTACTCACACATCACACCGGAGGCGACCATGGCGGCGTAGAGTCCTCCGGGAGATGATTCCCCTCTCCGGCAGGGTGCCGGAGGCGATCTCCTGGATCCCCCGAGATGGGATCGGCGGCGGCGGCGTCTCTGGAAGGTTTTTCGTATCGTGGCTCTCGGTACTGGGGGGTTTCGTCACGGAGACTTTTTATAGGCCGAAGGGCAGGTCAAGAGGCGGCACGGGGGCCCCACACCACAGGGCCGCGCGGCCAAGGGGGGGGCCGCGCCGCCCTAGGGTGTGGCCCCTCCGTGGCCCCTCTTCGTCTCTCCTTCGGACTTCTGGAAGCTTCGTGAGAAAATAGGCCCCTGGGCTTTGATTTCGTCCAATTCCGAGAATATTTCCTTACTAGGATTTCTGAAACCAAAAACAGCAGAAAACAAAGAATCGGCACTTCGGCATCTTGTTAATAGGTTAGTTCCAGAAAATGCACGAATATGACATAAAGTGTGCATAAAACATGTAGATAACATCAATAATGTGGCATGGAACATAAGAAATTATCGATACGTCGGAGACGTATCAGCATCCCCAAGCTTAGTTCTGCTCGTCCCGAGCAGGTAAAACGATAACACTGATAATTTCTGGAGTGACATGCCATCATAATCTTGATCATACTATTTGTAAAGCATATGTAGTGAATGCAGCGATCGAAACAATGTATATGACATGAGTAAACAAGTGAATCATATAGCAAAGACTTTTCATGAATAGCACTTCAAGACAAGCATCAATAAGTCTTGCATAAGAGTTAACTCATAAAGCAATAATTCAAAGTAAAGGCATTGAAGCAACACAAAAGAAGATTAAGTTTCAGCGGTTGCTTTCAACTTGTAACATGTATATCTCATGGATATTGTCAACATAGAGTAATACAATAAGTGCAATAAGCAAATATGTAGGAATCAATGCACAGTTCACACAAGTGTTTGCTTCTTGAGGTGGAGAGAGATAGGTGAACTGACTCAACATTGAAAGTAAAAGAATAGTCCTCCATAGAGGAAAAGCATCGATTGCTATATTTGTGCTAGAGCTTTGATTTTGAAAACATGAAACAATTTTGTCAACGGTAGTAATAAAGCATATGCATCATGTAAATTATATCTTATAAGTTGCAAGCCTCATGCATAGTGTACTAATAGTGCCCGCACCTTGTCCTAATTAGCTTGGACTACCGGATCATCACAATGCATTGTTTTTACCAAGTGTCACAAAGGGGTACCTCTATGTCACTTTGTACAAAGGTCTAAGGAGAAAGCTCGCATTGGAGTTCTCGCTATTGATTATTCTTCAACTTAGACATCCATACCGGGACAACATAGACAACAGATAATGGACTCCTCTTTTATGCATAAGCATATAACAACAATTAATAATTTTCTCATTTGAGATTTGAGGATTGTTGTCCAAAACTGAAACTTCCACCATGGAGCATGGCTTTAGTTAGCGGCCCAATGTTCTTCTCTAACATATGCATGCTTAACCATATGGTGGTAGATCTCTCTTACTTCAGACAAGACGGACATGCATAGCAACTCACATGAAATTCAACAATGAATAGTTGATGGCGTCCCAGTGAACATGGTTATCGCACAACAAGCAACTTAATAAGAGATAAAGTGCATAATTACATATTCAATACCACAATAGTTTTTAAGCTATTTGTCCCATGAGCTATATATTGCAAAGGTGAATGATGGAATTTTAAAGGTAGCACTCAAGCAATTTACTTTGGAATGGCGGAAAATACCATGTAGTAGGTAGGTATGGTGGACACAAATGGCATAGTGGTTGGCTCAAGTATTTTGGATGCATGAGAAGTATTCCCTCTCGATACAAGGTTTAGGCTAGCAAGGCTTATTTGAAACAAACACAAGGATGAACCGGTGCAGCAAAACTCACATAAAAGACATATTGAAAACATTATAAGACTCTACACCGTCTTCCTTGTTGTTCAAACTCAATACTAGAAATTATCTAGACCTTAGAGAAACCAAATATGCAAACCAAATTTTAGCATGCTCTATGTATTTCTTCATTAATGGGTGCAAAGCATATGATGCAAGAGCTTAATCATGAGCACAACAATTGCCAAGTATCACATTACCCAAGACATTAATAGCAATTACTACATGTATCATTTTCCAATTCCAACCATATAACAATTTAACGAAGGAGAAACTTCGCCATGAATACTATGAGTAGAAACCAAGGACATACTTGTCCATATGCTACAGCGGAGCGTGTCTCTCTCCATAAAGTGAATGCTAGGATCCATTTTATTCAAACAAAACAAAAACAAAAACAAACCGACGCTCCAAGAAAAAGCACATAAGATGTGATGGAATAAAAATATAGTTTCGGGAGGAACCTGATAATGTTGTCGATGAAGAAGGGGATGCCTTGGGCATCCCCAAGCTTAGACGCTTGAGTCTTCTTAGAATATGCAGGGGTGAACCACCGGGTGCATCCCCAAGCTTAGAGCTTTCACTCTCCTTGATCATGTTGCATCATACTCCTCTCTTGATCCTTGAAAACTTCCTCCACACCAAACTCGAAACAACTCATTAGAGGGTTAGTGCACAATATAAATTGACATATTCAGAGGTGACACAATCATTCTTAACACTTCTGGACATTGCATAATGCTACTGGACATTAATGGATCAAAGAAATTCATCCAACATAGCGAAAGAGGCAATGCGAAATAAAAGGCAGAATCTGTCAAAACAGAACAGTTCGTATTGACGAATTTTAAAATGACACCAGACTTGCTCAAATGAAAATGCTCAAATTGAATGAAAGTTGCGTACATATCTGAGGATCATGCACGTAAATTGGCTTAATTTTCTGAGCTACCTACAGGGAGGTGGACTCAGATTCGTGACAGCAAAGAAATCTGGAACTGTGCAGTAATCCAAATCTAGTACTTACTTTTCTATCAACGGCTTAACTTGGCACAACAAAACACAAAACTAAGATAAGGAGAGGTTGCTACAGTAGTAAACAACTTCCAAGACACAAAATAAAAACAAAGTACTGTAGGTAAAAACATGGGTTGTCTCCCATAAGCGCTTTTCTTTAACGCCTTTCAGCTAGGCGCAGAAAGTGTGTATCAAGTATTATCAAGAGACGAAGTGTTAACATCATAATTTGTTCTCATAATAGAATCAAAAGGGTACTTCATTCTCTTTCTAGGGAAGTGTTCCATACCTTTCTTGAGAGGAAATTGATATTTTATATTACCTTCCTTCATATCAATAACAGCACCAACAGTTCGAAGAAAAGGTCTTCCCAATATAATGGGACAAGATGCATTGCATTCAATATCCAAGACAACAAAATCAACGGGAACAAGGTTATTGTTAACGGTAATGCGAACATTATCAACTTTACCCAAAGGTTTCTTTGTAGAATGATCAGCAAGATTAACATCCAAATAACAATTTTTCTGCGGTGGCAAGTCAAGCATATTATAAATTTTCTTAGGCATAACAGAAATACTTGCACCAATATCACATAAAGCATTACAATCAAAATCTTTAACCTTCATCTTAATGATGGGCTCCCAACCATCCTCTAGCTTTTTAGGAATAGAGGCTTCGCGCTCTAGTTTCTCTTCTCTAGCTTTTATAAGAGCATTTGTAATATGATGTGTAAAAGCCAAATTTATAGCACTAGCATTAGGACTTTTAGCAAGTTTTTGCAAGAACTTTATAACTTCAGAGATGTGGCAATCATCAAAATTCAAACCATTATAATCTAAAGCAATGGGATCATCATCCCCAATGTTGGAAAAAATTTCAGCAGCTTTATCAAAGGCAGTTCCAGCAGTTTTAGCAGTTTCAGGCAGTTTTTCGCGCTTTGCATTAGAAGTGGAAGCATTGCTAACACCAATTCTTTTATTAGTATGAGTAGGAAGTGCAGCAACATGTGTAGCATTAGCATTACTAGTGGTGGTAATAGTCCAAACTTTAGCTATATTCTTCTCTTTAGCTAGTTTTTCATTTTCTTCTCTATCCCACCTAGCACGCAGTTCAGCCATTAATCTTATATTCTCATTAATTCTAACTTGAATGGCATTTGCTGTAGTAGTAATTTTATTATGATGATTCTCATTAGGCAAAACTTTTGATTTCAAAAGATCAACATCAGCAGCAAGACTATCGACTTTAGAAGCAAGTATATCAATTTTCCCAAGCTTTTCTTCAACAGATTTGTTAAAAGCAGTTTGTGTACTAATAAATTCTTTAAGCATGGCTTCAAGTCCAGGGGGTGAACTCCTATTATTGTTGTAAGAATTCCCATAAGAATTACCATAGCCGTTGCCATTATTATAAGGATATGGTCTATAGTTGTTACTAGAATTGTTCCGGTAAGCATTGTTGTTGAAATTATTATTTTTAATGAAGTTTACATCAACATGTTCTTCTTGTGCAACCAATGAAGCTAATGGAACATTATTAGGATCAATAGTCCTATCATTCACAAGCATAGACATAATAGCATCAATCTTATCACTCAGGGAAGAGGTTTCTTCGACAGAATTTACCTTCTTACCTTGTGGAGCTCTTTCCGTGTGCCATTCAGAGTAATTGATCATCATATTATCAAGAAGCTTTGTTGCTTCACCAAGAGTGATGGACATAAAGGTACCTCCAGCAGCTGAATCCAATAAATTCCGTGAAGAAAAATTTAGTCCTGCATAGAAGGTTTGGATGATCATCCAAGTAGTCAGTCCATGGGTTGGGCAATTTTTAACCAAAGATTTCATTCTTTCCCAAGCTTGAGCAACATGTTCAGTATCTAATTGTTTAAAATTCATTATGCTACTCCTCAAAGATATAATTTTAGCAGGGGATAATATCTACCAATAAAAGCATCCTTGCATTTAGTCCATGAATCAATACTATTCTTAGGCAGAGATAGCAACCAATCTTTAGCTCTTCCTCTTAATGAGAAAGGGAACAATTTTAGTTTAATAATATCACCATCTACATCTTTATATTTTTGCATTTCACATAATTCAACAAAATTATTAAGATGGGCAGCAGCATCATCAGAACTAACACCAGAAAATTGCTCTCGCATAACAAGATTCGATAAAGCGTGTTTAATTCCAAAGAATTCTGCTGTAGTAGCAGGTGGAGCAATAGGTGTGCATAAGAAATCATTATTATTTGTGGTTGTGAAGTCACACAACTTAGTGTTTTCAGCGTTGGCCATTTTAGCAACAGTAAATAAAGCAAACTAGATAAAGTAAATGCAAGTAAACTAATTTTTTTTGTGTTTTAGATATAGCAAACAAGATGGCAAATAAAGTAAAACTAGCAACTAATTTTTTTGTATTTTGATTTAGTGCAGCAAACAAAGTAGTAAATAAAACTAAGCAAGACAAAAACAAAGTAAAGAGATTGAGAAGTGGAGACTCCCCTTGCAGCGTGTCTTGATCTCCCCGGCAACGGCGCCAGAAATTTGCTTGATGCGTGTGGTTGGCACGTCCGTTGGGAACCCCAAGAGGAAGGTGTGATGCGCACAGCGGCAAGTTTCCCTCAGTAAGAAACCAAGGTTTAATCGGACCAGTAGGAGTCAAGAAGCACGTTGAAGGTTGATGGCGGCGAGATGTAGTGCGGCGCAACACCAGGGATTCCGGCGCCAACGTGGAACCTGCACAACACAACCAAAGTACTTTGCCCCAACGAAACAGTGAGGTTGTCAATCTCACCGGCTTGCTGTAACAAAGAGTTAACCGTATTGTGTGGAAGATGATTGTTTGCAGAAAACAGTAGAACAAGTATTGCAGTAGATTGTAGAGAATTGGACCGGGGTCCACAGTTCACTAGAGGTGTCTCTCCCATAAGACGAACAGCATGTTGGGTGAACAAATTACAGTTGGGCAATTGACAAATAAAGAGAGCATGACCATGCACATACATATCATGATGAGTATAGTGAGATTTAATTGGGCATTACGACAAAGTACATAGACCGTCATCCAACTGCATCTATGCCTAAAAAGTCCACCTTCAGGTTATCATCCGAACCCCCTCCAGTATTAAGTTGCTAACAATGAGACAATTGCATTAAGTATGGTGCGTAATGTAACTAGTGACTACATCCTTGAACATAGCACTAATGTTTTATCCCTAGTGGCAGCAGCACATCCGTAACCTTAGTGGTTCTTGTCACTCCTCCAGATTCACGGAGACATGAACCCACTATCGAGCATAAATACTCCCTCTTGGAGTTACTAGCATCAACTTGGCCAGAGCATCTACTAATAACGGAGAGCATGCAAGATCATAAACAACACATAGATATAACTTCGATAATCAACATAACAAGTATTCTCTATTCATCGGATCCCAACAAACGCAACATATAGAATTACAGATAGATGATCTTGATCATGTTAGGCAGCTCACAAGATCCGACAATGATAGCACAATGGGGAGAAGACAACCATCTAGCTACTGCTATGGACCCATAGTCCAGGGGTAGACTACTCACACATCACACCGGAGGCGACCATGGCGGCGTAGAGTCCTCCGGGAGATGATTCCCCTCTCCGGCAGGGTGCCGGAGGCGATCTCCTGGATCCCCCGAGATGGGATCAGCGGCGGCGGCGTCTCTGGAAGGTTTTCCGTATCGTGGCTCTCGATCGGGGTTTCGTCACGGAGACTTTTTATAGGCGGAAGGGCAGGTCAAGAGGCGGCACGGGGGCCCCACACCACAGGGCCGCGCGGCCAAGGGGGGGGGCCACGCCGCCCTAGGGTGTGGCCCCTCCGTGGCCCCTCTTCGTCTCTCCTTCGGACTTCTTGAAGCTTCGTGAGAAAATAGGCCCCTGGGCTTTGATTTCGTCCAATTCCGAGAATATTTCCTTACTAGGATTTCTGAAACCAAAAACAGCAGAAAACAGCAACTGGCACTTCGGCATCTTGTTAATAGGTTAGTTCCAGAAAATGCACGAATATGACATAAAGTGTGCATAAAACATGTAGATAACATCAATAATGTGGCATGGAACATAAGAAATTATCGATACGTCGGAGACGTATCACTGGCCCTCAGCCTCCGGCTGCCTGAACATTTCATGTGGTGTATCTGCCTGCCCTGCTTATCTTAAAAACAATGCTTATCAAATTCCACCCCGGTATGTCGGGGTTTATGATGTAAGATAATACTTAGCCACTCTTTTGGCTGTGTTACCATATTATCTGCCGGTATGTTTTACCGGTAGGTTATCAAGTTATGTTTGCATATTATCTTAGTGTTTTGCTCGTTGTTTTGCTTTTATCTTGCACTGCAAAGATTCCGGAATCGTCTCCGCATCCAATCCGATGCACACTTGGCTCTTTTGCTTTGGCTCTGCCTACCTCTTTTGGGTGTTTTGGCGTACGAGGCACAAAGTTCTTTTGCCAAGCAAGCACTTTCTTGAACTTAGAAATAACTTGAAATTTTCACAAAAAAACGGTATAACCGGGGTTAGTTAAACTTTTCCAGATTGTTCGTTCCCACACTCTCTTTTTGTAGTTCACGTGCGTAATTCCTACCGGTTTATCTTGCTTGCCATGAAGCCGGGTTGCGGATAGCAGCAGAGTCGAAGACTCCGGTAGGTTTAGCACGTTACTAAACCGGAAAGAAAAAAAAAGTTCAACAAGCAACCGGTAAACTGAAAAATAGACATATTGCATGCAATTTCAGTAGGGGTAGTCCCCGAGATTCATTCGAGGTTCCGACATCTTTTATTCATAGCAAATAAGGTACAAAAAAGAACTTCTTACCCCACAACTTCATGAGTAGAAAGGACGCAACAGAGCTATGTTCCACGGACGCTTGGTCTCATCTCCGGATCTGTCCGCCTTTCCTTCTTTCCATTCCTGTGCATCGATTAGGTAATAGGCATCATTGTGAAGAGCTTTGCTCACAATGAAAGGTCCCTCCCATGGAGGTGAAAGCTTATGCCGACCTTTAGTGCGTTGCACTAGGCGCAACACCAGATCTCCATCCCGGAATACCCTCGGGTTAACCTTCCGGCTATGATAGCATCTAAGGTTTTGCTGGTAAATGGCTGTTCTCGCCAACGCCAGCTCTCTTGCTTCTTCTAGCAAGTCCACATCGTTTTCTCGGGCCTCTTTTACCTCTTGTTCGGTATAGAGTTGCACCCATGGTGAGTCATGGAGAATGTCGGTTGGTATGACCGCTTCTACTCCGTAAACCATAAAGAATGGAGTGTATCCGGTAGACCGGTTTGGAGTCATTCTTATGCTCCACAGCACTCATGGCAGCTCATCGAGCCAACATCCCGGTGTCTTTTCGAGTGGTTCAATGAGCCTTGGTTTTATACCGAAAAGCACCAGCGCATTTGTTCTTTCCACTTGGCCATTGCCTTGCGGGTGTGCCACTGAACACAAATCCAACCGGATATTGTTATCCTCACAGAATCGCTTGAATTCACCTTGGGCAAAGTTTGAGCCATTATCAGTGACGATACTATGCGGGTATCCATACCGCAAGATGACATCCTTTAGGAATTTCACCGCTGTGTGCCCATCACACTTTGCGATAGGTTTTACTTCCAGCCATTTGGTGAATTTGTCCACCATAACCAAGATGTGGGTCATGTTTCCCCTTGCAGTTTTGAATGGGCCAACCATGTCAAGGCACCAAACAGCAAATGGCCAAGTTAACAGTATAGTTTTCAAGCCGGATGCTGGGGTATGATTTTGCTTGGCGTACCTTTAGCACCCATTGCATTTCCGTACCAGGTCCTCAGCATTCTCCAAGGCAGTGGGCCAGTAGAACCCATGCCGGAACACTTTTGCCACCAACGCTCTTGATGAAGCGTGATGCCCACATTCTCCTTGGTGGATTTCCACAAGCATCTCTTGTCCCTCTTCCGGTTCCACACATCTTTGAAGGACACCGGTAACACTTCTCTTGTACACCTCTCCATTGATGATGGTATATGCTTTGGATCTCCTCTGGATCCTTCTTGATTCACTTTCGTCAGCCGGCAAGGTGCCGTTGATCAGGAATTCCTTAATGGGTTTAACCCAAGATGGTGCTTCTCTAACCACAAATACCGGCACGTCTATCTCCATACCATCCACCATCATTGCTTCTTCCGGTATAGACACCGCAGTCCCCGGGTTTACCGGAGCAGTCCCCGAGTGTACCGGTATAGTCCCCGGGTTTCCTTCATCAATATCCATTGGCACCACGTGCGATTCCGGTACGAAAATTGATTCTGACTCCGGACTTGGTTTGATCGATGGTACTCTTAAGTGAGCCAAGGCTATTCCGGGAGGAATTTCCTGCCTAGATGAGCCCAACTTGGACAGAGCATCCGCGGCTTCATTTTCAGCCCGCGGCACATGGTGAAACTCACACCCTTCAAAGAAGCCGGCAATCTTTTGCACATGAAACCGGTACGAGGCCATGTTGGCATCTTTTGCATCCCAATCTCCAGAACATTGTTGCACCATAAGATCTGAATCGCCGTAGCAAATGATCCGGTGTGCACCGATTTCTTTTGCGACCTTAAGCCCATGGATCAAAGCCTCATACTCAGCGACATTGTTTGATGCCCTGAAATGCACTTGTAAAACATACCGGAGATGATCTCCCTTTGGCGAGGTGAGTACCACACCGGCACCTAGACCCTCTTTGAGTTTAGATCCGTCAAAGTGCATCTTCCAGTACTCTATTTTTTGTTCCGGCGGCTTATATTGCATTTCCGCTCAATCGACTAGAAAATCAGCCAAGGCTTGCAATTTTATGGCATCTCTTCTTTCGTATACCGGTACGTATGGGGACAGCTGAATTGCCCATTTTGCAATCCTACCGCTAGCATCTTTGTTGCCCATGATATCTGAAATGGGTGCTTCACTCACCACTTTCATGGGGTGCTCCTCAAAATAGTGCTTAAGCTTGGTGGCGGCCATGAACATGCCATAGGTCATTTTCTGAAAATGGGGGTAGTTTTGTTTTGAGAGGGAGAGCACCTCGCTCAAGTAGTATACCAGCCTCTGCACAATCTTTTCTTCCTCCTCTCTTTCTACTACAACCACCACACTCACAACCCGGTTGGTTGCTGCTATATACAACAACATGGGCTCCCTTTCCAAAGGTGAGGCCAATACCGGTGCGGTGGTTAGCATTGCTTTCAATTCTTTGAATGCTGCGTCTGCCTGAGGGGTCCAGACGAACATATCGGATTTTTTCATCAGATCATAGAGTGGCAGAGCCTTTTCTCCCAACCTGCTTATGAACCGGCTTAGCGATGCCAAGCTTCCGGTAAACTTTTGCACATCTTTTAGTTCTCACGGTATAGTCATTCTTTCTATTGCCCGGATTTTTACCGGATTCACTTCAATACCCCGGCTTGATACAAGAAAGCCAAGCAGTTTGCCGGCAGGGACACCGAAGGTGCATTTTGCCGGATTGAGTTTCATCCGGAACCTTCTTAAGTTGTCAAAAGTTTGCCGGATATCATCGATCAAGGTTTCTTCTACCTTAGTTTTTATCACGACATCGTCCACATAGACTTGCACATTTTTTCCGATTTGATCAAACAAGCATTTTTGCATACAGCGCTGGTACGTTGCACCAGCGTTGCGCAAACCGAAAGGCATAGTGACATAGCAATAAGCCCCGTGCGGGGTAATGAACGCAGTTTTTATTTGATCTTCCTTTTTCAGGGGAATTTGGTGGAAACCGGAATAAGCATCCAGGAAAGACAACAACTCACACCCAGCAGTAGAATCAATCACTTGGTCGATCCGGGGCAGAGGGAAAGGATCCTTTGGGCAAGCTTTGTTTAGGTTGGTGTAGTCGATACACATGCGCCACACCTTTGGAGCTTTTGCTTCCAGGTTCTCTTCTTTTTTCTTCTCGAGTAGCACCGGATTGGCTAGCCACTCAGTATGCGTTACTTCCACGATTAAACCGGCAACCAACAACTTTGTCACTTCTTCTCCAATGATCTTTCTCCTATCTTCAGCGAACCGGCATAAAGGTTGTCGCACCGGCTTAGCGTCCTTCCGGACATTCAGAGAGTGCTCAGCCAGGTCCCTCGGAACACCCACCAAGTCATCAGTAGACCAGGCAAAGATATTCCGATTCTCACGGAGGAAGCTAACGAGCGCGCTTTCCTATGCCTGACTCAGGCCGGCACCGATACGAACGGTGCGCTCTGGGTAAGCTGGATCCAGCACAATGTCCTTTGTTTCATTTGTCGGCTTGAATGCCAGTGCGCCCAAGTTCCCACTCATTGCCACTAAGCTCAACTATGAGGACTGAGCCAGCGCAACCGCAGTTCGCATCCTTCTTTTTTCCTCTGCGATCACCAGCGATTCTGCCAGGTTTGATCCGGCGGAAGCAGTTTCCAGTGAAATCTTGTAGTTTCCCACCACAGTTAAGGGTCCACGAGGTGCCGGCATCTTCATCTTGAGATAGGCCGTATGAGTTGAGGCCATGAAAGCTGCTAATGCCGGTCTCCCCAGCAATGCATGGTAAGGACTATCCAGGTCCACTACCTCGAATTCAATGTTTTCAACCCGGCAATTGTCACGCCCTCCAAACGATACATCCACCCGGACTTTTCCCACTGGCGCGCAGGACAAGCCCGGAACGATTCCGTGGAATGTTGTGCGAGTGGGCTGTAGCATGTTTTCTGTTATGCCCAGCGTATGCATGGTGTGTCGGTACATGATGTTTATGCTGCTTCCATTGTCTATCAGTACTTTGCTGAACTTGACTCGAGTCGTTGGCCCATGCATGATTGGGTCTACCACAAGAGCATAACCACTCGGATTAGGCATTATCTTGGGGTGATCCTTGAACGGCCAGGAGATTTCTTGATCTGACCATGGCATGTATTTTGGTACTGCCGGCATCATAGCGTTCACTTCCATGGAACGGCGACGCAGGCTTTGCCTGTCGGTTGGCTCAGTGACGAACACAACACAGCACATGTCCGGATCCTGGTAAACGTTCCGGCCTAAAGGTGCCGGTGGAGGCAGTTGGCCATTGCCTTCTCCCACCTGATGAACTTGCTGATGTTGATGCCGGTTCGGCTGAGGCTGTACCGGTAGAGCGTTTGCTCCGGTAAGCGGTGGTGGTGGTGGTAATGGGTGCTGATGCAACATGTCATGCGAGGGTGGCAGTATTGTGGAACATCCTTGTGCTTGCGCATCTTTTGCCGCACCTCTCAGCATCAAGTGCTTGACCCAAGAACAATCTTTTGTCAAATGGTTTGCCGGCCTCGTCGGATTCGGAGTGTGAAACCGGCATGGTTGCTCCATTGCTGCTTCCATGGTGTATCTTATATGTTCTTGCCAATCTTTTTTCTCTCCCCACTTCTTCTTTTCAACCCATTGTTTTTTAGGACCTGCCCACGGCTGCGATCCGGTTTTTTGCCTTTGGCTTCCGCTGGGGCCGGAATTATCTTGCACCGCAGCTACTTGTTGTGGACCATACCTTCGATCCGGAAAATCTTCCCTTCTCTTGTTATGCCGGTTGTCCCGGTATTGATCTTGGCGCGGTTGGCTCGTTTGCGCCGGATCAGCTTGCATTGCCGGTTGCATTGGGTCTCCCAATGCGTAGCTATCTGCTACACGTATCATTTCCGCCAAAGTCACCGGCATGTTCCGCTGCAGCTTTTGCCACAACGGCGAACCTCTACGACATGGGACTTGCTACCGGCATTCTTTGTCGAACGCACAGATTTTGATGCCGCAGCTTTGTTCGCTCTAGCAAGCTCAGCATTTTGTGCCTCTATCATATCAAGCAACTCCCTAACACGATCATGTTGCTTAGCTAAAGCATCTCCGGTAAGCGATTCACACATCTCTACTGCAGCCCTAGCAGCTTTTATGGTTTTATCCGGGCTACTGTACTTAGGTTTCTCTACGATGCTCAAAGATACAGAGGCACTCTTGCCGGCAAGAACTTCCTTGCGCAAATCCTGATCTAGATTGCGAGCCTTAAGCCGGTTTTCCGGCACCCTAGCAGCCTGAGCGCTAACTGAAGCAAAGCCATGGGCAGCGTTAACTCACGTAGGGTTAAGTTCAGCTCGCGCTGCGCCCGGACGATGTCCGCTCCTCCGGAAAGCAGCGCCTTGCGCGTCGCCTCCAGCTCCGCCTGAGCCGCTGCCGGGTCGATGTTCTGCGCGATGGGCGTCGCCAGCACGTTCATCGCCGCTTGAAGTGGTGTCTCTGGTGGTGCGGAAGATGTTCCTGCAGCGCCTGCGTCGCGCTCCAGCGGAGGCTTGGCCGGACGGGTCGATGCCGCACGCCCAGCACCTTCTTCTACAGCTTCCTTGCCAGCACCAACCGCGCCAGCCATCATGACCTCCACGCTTCCGGCGGCGCGGCCGGCACATAGCCACCTTGGCGGGTCCGGTGCCACCAGCACCGGCGAGAGGCGCTGGCGCACAGGGACGGTGCCGAAGTAGATGCGGTGGCTGCCGAACTCGATGATGCGGCCGTTCTTGGGGAAGACGCCGCCGTTAGCGAAGCAGCCCGCGTTGTCGTTGATGAAGTCCATGGAGTAGATGCGCTGCACGAGCGCAGACACCGTCCGCTCGCCGGCGATGTCAAGGAGACCCGCCCGAATGATCTAAAACCCTAAACCTTGCTCTTTGAAGTCCAAATGAAATAAAGCAAAATAAAAATAAATGAAAAGAGAAAATATATGTAAGCCTAAAACCCTAATTGGCAAATCTTGGGATATACCCTTTTTATTTTTCTAAATGGTTGTGAACCATTGTTAGACCCCACTAAACCCTAAACCATGATCATTTAGATCAAAGAGAAACAAATAAGAAAAAGAGAAAATATAAATAGCCTCATATATGTGCCTATGGCTATTTTTGTAAAACTTTACCCTAGGCCTTTCTACCTTGTTTAGAGGATTGGAAAACCCTACTAAACCTTACCTAGTACTTAACAAATCAAATTCATGGTGGAACAAAAGAAATTAAAAAGAAAATAAAAATGCCATAGAGGCATATGAGAGTAAATAGGCAAATTATGAAATTGAGAATCTTGACCCTAAGACTTGTTGTGAATGGTTGGATCACTCCTCTATACCATTTCAACACTCAACAACATCATTTGGGTCAAGAAAAATCAAATCAAATCAAAGAAAAATCAAAAACCTTGTGGCATGTGATAATGGTCACTTGTTCCATTTTTAACAACATCCCCACTTCGAGCCCTTGTATTAAGAAATTCTTAAACCAAACCCTGCCAACTCTTTGCACCTCATCCAAGACCTCATCAAGATGAACAACTTTGAGGTTGACCACTTTGACCAAAGCTTTGACCATTGCTCCCTATAGTCAACCCAAGATGCTATGTTGAAACAGATTCTAGATTCCCTCACTTTTTAGAAATTCCACAAAACTTCTCCGAATTTCAAACCAATGCCACACATTGTTGCCCAACATCATTTGGAACACAACCATGCAGAATTTTGGTCGAAATTACACACAAGGGAGACATTTGCTTGTCACATAGGAAGTACACATAGAATAAAATGGAGGTACAACTACTTTACTCATCACTTTCTCACTTTTTCTCTCTCCCTCTCTTGTCCTCCTTGATAGTACACCATGTACCCTAAAGGCACATCAATGAAGTGACACAACCTTTGCAATGATCACCACCTCAAGCATGCCACATCATTTCATGTACCACATACACATTTTGAATTAATCCAATGTGCACACATCTAGCCTCTCCAACCTTGTGCACCATGTCAAATAGATGCACCTCACCACACTCAAGCTTGCAGCACCTTGGTTACACAAGATTTGAGCACAAATGGATCAATGCCAAGCCATGCCATTGAATTGACCTCACCATGCCAAATCTTGTCTCCCTCTCTCTCCTATCCCTCTCACCTTGCCAAAACCACTGGCCTCACCTTACTCTTGCATGACAAACCCAAAGAGACAAATAAAAAGACCCAGAACATCCCAATGCCACCCCATGTCAGCATGGTGAGCACCATCATACCACCCCTGCCCCTAGCTCTCTCCTCTCTCTCTGATCTTGTCAAAAGGACTCACCACACCCTGGTGCACACGCCAGACATGATCGTTGGTCAAGAAGATGCCTCCAAGCCCTAGACCCAGCGTGATCACCACGCCCAGGCCACGCCAGAACGTGCACTGGCACGACTCTGGACGCACCAGTACCCTGCGTCGCCTCGTCGCCATCGTCCTCTTCTCCCTCTCTCCTTGCGCACGCACACTCTACACCACCCCAGTACATCGCCAGACAAGCGCCATTGGCCGCCTGTGCTCTGCAGACATCGCCATGATCAAACCCTACCGCGCCCGTACTGCGAGGACGGCAACGATGCCCGCACGCCCTCGTCCTCCCTTCGCTGCGCCGGCATGCTCACCAGTACCGCCATGATGTCGCCAACCTCACGCGCCCCTCGCCTTGCCCCTTCGCGCCTCAGAGACGCCGCGCCACCGTCGACCTCGCCCGCACCCCACGGCCACCTCTCGATTCTATAAAAGGAGGCCACCCCGCGCCTCATTCTTCACACCACCGTGCTCCCCTCTCTCTTCTCAACCTGCTCGACCACCTCTCCTCCTCGATTGAGCCCACCATCGCCGGAATTTCACCGGAGCAGCCGCCAGTACCCGCAGGTCACCGCCGTTGATTGAAGCCACCCCGAGCGACGCCACTGCTACCCTCTGCTTCCCCATCGTCGACAACGCCGCCGCAGCACGTCGCCGATCATCGCCGGAGCCCAGGATCGCCGCCGACCCCCTCCCTCCGCCGTGCCAGTACTCGCCTCTCGTCGACGACGATGATGCTCGATCGTCGGATCAGCATCTAATCCAGCGGCTCACGTTCACAGGTACCGATTCGGTGTTAGGTGTCGCCGACATGTAGACCCCACCGTGTCAGTTGGCCCGCGTGCACCGTGGGCGTAGTTGGGCCAGCCCAGCTCATTTCCCCTCTTCTGGCTCGTTTAGACTTTCCCGCCTAGGCCCAGAATTCAAATTCGTTAATTCCTTTTTGTTTCAAATTCAATACTGATGCTCACTTAGATTTTTAATAACTCTCAATCCACTCAACCAAATTTGATGAACTTTATATTGTTGAAAAGCTTATGAAAAACTCCATCCAACCCCACTGGTTTGAACCCTAGATCAATTGTAGAATTTGAATAGTAAAAATAACAAGACAGAGAGTTTTCAGAGTTCAAATAAATTTATAAAATCAACCATAATGAATTTTGAGATGATTCAAATTCTCATAATTCACATTTCAAATACTCTAATTGTTTATGTAAAAATATGATATGGTTGTTTCACATGATCATGGGCTAGAGCAAAATAATGGCTATGTTGCTATTTCTAGTCCATTTAAATTATCCAAATTTAATTATGTACATAATATGGGAGATACTCTCTCATTTAAACCATTGTCCTAAGTAATCCAATATGGAGTAAAAACTTTAATTTATAGCACCTCATATTTAATTACTTAGTGATATTAATTTGTTCCATAGTAATATTTAAATTGCATGAGATGAAGTATCTCATTTAAATCATTTTATCTCAAATGATAAATGTGAAGTAGTGACCTTGGTCACCATGATCTCACATTTATGAATTGAGGAGATTAAATCTTAACAAGATTCAATAAGAGGAAATTATTTCTCCAAACTAAATAGAACCATATGTCAATGAGAGGAAATTATTTTCCTAACACTAAGTGAGAAAACCCTAGCATAATTTTGAATAAATGTTAAGTGATGATGCTAGATCATCTTGTGTGAGCCATTAAGGCTAATTAAGTCTACTTAAGTATTGTTTGGTGACTGTATCCTCGTATTCGTTTATAGACGCTAGTACCAGAGACTATCAAGAAGAGGAGGTTTTCTACCAAGAGGAAGAAGAAGAGAACTTGGATCACTACCCCAATCAAGGCAAGCTAGACTAATGCAAGTTATATTGTTGCAAGCTAATAATCTTGCAAAATGCAAAGCTCTAAAAGAGCAAGGCATCACCACATTTTATTTTATGCTTAATAGTCCTATCCCAAGTTTTTACCTTACAAGCTTTATTGATGTTGATTTACCAAAGCTACTTTTTGATTTATGATTCACTTGGTCTAGAGTAGCACAAGAGCATCAAATTTAACCTAGAGTAATCAAAGCTAGTTAGCACCCCTCATGACTAGTTGCTAGTGCTAAACAAATAAAATTGACTACTCTAGATGGGAACATGTGAAATGAAATGACTTTGAAAACCTTGGAACGATGATTCATTCTATTGAAAGATTTTGAAGGTGAATATGACTTGTGAATGACTTGGTGAATTTTACGAAAACTGATGGTTGGGTTCGGATGCGATACCATTCCAATTTGAAAGTACCCCCACAATACCCAATATGGGTAAGGGCTTAACTAGAAATTTATGTGCTTTAGTATGGGTTCCCTCTAAACCAGCGTCATAGGGGTTAGGCCGAGGCTGCCTCCGTCGGAAGTGAAATGAGGTGAAATGACGTGAAATGAGGTGAATGTTCGGCCCAAGCCCTGTGCAGTTCCCAGGCTGACCGTTTGTCTTCACTGGGAGGCCAAGCTCATGGGGAGAGGTGCCTATACTAGAGTATGTAAGTGAAAGGTTATGGTTGGTAGTCCGCACACGGAGTGTGATAAATCAGGGCCAGTTAACCCTGACGGATTATTGCAAATGTTGTGGCAAAAGTGTGCGACCTCTGCAGAGTGTAAAACTATTCGAATAGCCGTGTCCACGGCTATGGACGGTTGGAAAGGCCATACTGTTCCGTCATCAGACCATTTTCAAAAAATGTGACATATGACTTGTGACTTGAACTTGAAAGGTGAATGGTGAATTTGAATTGAATCACAACAGAGTTGTGGGAATGACACTAATGTTCACACTTGAGTTAGTTAGCAAATGAGGAGACTTTTACTAAATGTTTGTGAACTAAAATTGGCTTTATGCAGATAAACTTAGAGCTTAGCACCCCCTTATTATAGTTGATAGTGCTTACATTAGTATTAGTTTGCGAGTACTTTAAAAGTACTCATGGCTTTGTCCCTGGCTATTCAAATGGCCAGACTTTGAAGGAGAACAGCAGTACGAGGAAGATGGACAGCAGGACGTCTATGACAACTAGGACTACTCCTGACGTCAAGCATTGGCATGTGGATTAGATAGCCACTACTACTTCGCTTCCGCTATTTGTGATGTTCGTTGATCAATAGATCAACTACTATTGTAATATTGGATCATGTTGTTGTGGGTATACTTCATGGGTGTACCATCGACAGTGCCTAGATCCGGCAAGCCCGGGTGGCCCACAGACGGTGATGAGGCATGTGGCCCATCGGGCGGCCCAGTTGCTGTTGATCATGAAGGAAGAAGTCCAGCCCAGGATCAGCAGGCCGGATCCGTACCGACCTAGGAGTGACCCGGATCCAGGGAGGCCCATGAGGAACCCGGATCCAGTACGACATGTATGGAAGGCGGATCCGTGACGTGCACGGCAAGATATTGTACCGTAGCTAGGCTATCTGTAATCCGGCTAGGACTCTCCATGTAAACCCTAGATCCGTGCGCCTTTATAAGCCGGATCCCGGGAGCCCTAGAGGCACAACCACAACTCATTGTAACAACGCGAAAGCGCCCAGATAATTCCAGACAAGCAGCAGTAGGCCCTGTCATCGTGCAGGTGTTCCGAAGCTGGGTAACTCGCGTACCACCGTCCCGTGTGCACTCCGCCCTATGGCCCCTACTTCTTCTCCCCCTCGTGAGGATCCCTCCTCCGAGGTACCGTCGATTAGGCAACGACAGTTGGCGCCCACCGTGGGGCCTGTGGCGTCTGGAGGCCGGAACCGGGAGGGTTCCGCCATGGGAAGCTACGACGACACCATCGCTGTGGGGCGCGTCCTTTACGCCGGAAATCTGCCGATCGTCCCTCCGGATGAGTGCTGGATTCCGGCTAGGACAAACCCCGTCAAGCTCTCCATCGTCCCAATTGGCGGCATTCACATCTTCATCGGGGAAACCGTCGATTCCGACGGAAACCCACTGGTAAGTAACGCAGACGCGACCGCCGCAGAGCTGGACGCTGTCGCGAAGATCCGATCTGAGATGCAGGAGCTTCCCAAGGAAGATTCCGCCTCGGATCTGGAAATTTCAAAGCCCACCCAATCCGCCCCCGAGCAGGAAACAAAGGTGGAAGACCAATGCAGATCCGCCTGGGTTTCCCAGGTGTTAGAAAAGCAGAGGTGCCACTTCGTACACTTCTTGGCCCATACCGCAGGAACCGCCCCTCAAGAAGAAGGAGCTGGTCCTGAGCAGGTAGAGGCACCGGAAAGCGGCGCAGATCCGGATCAGGCTCAGCTTGTCGGAGAAAGCGAAGCTCCGGTTGAAGAGTCGATTTTGGGCAATCTGAGCCCAATTTCCGGCGACACCCCGTCCACGGAATCTGATGACTTCGTTCGCAAGATAAGGGAGTACGGATACGGCGATCAGCCTGAAGTCGACTCCGCCCAGCCCAAGCAGGTTCTCGCAACGGTAACAGCGCTGGGACAAACTGGATCCGGAGACCAGGTCAGCCAATCTGACCCCCAACCATCCCATCAAGGATCTCCAATGTCTCGAGTGCGACCCCAAAGGGATTCTCCCTCGGAGGAAATCTTGTCAGCAGAGGAGGTGGCCGCGCGAGCAGTTCTTAACACACCTTTAACCCCGGGCGACGCCGCAGATCTG
Source organism: Lolium perenne (assembly GCF_019359855.2). Taxonomy (NCBI): domain Eukaryota; kingdom Viridiplantae; phylum Streptophyta; class Magnoliopsida; order Poales; family Poaceae; genus Lolium; species Lolium perenne. Next base: position 52,229,417 of record NC_067244.2, read on the forward strand.
GAGGCCCTAGAGACCGCCAGAAAGGAAATGCTGGCCACAGCCAAGAGGCTCGCCGATACCGAAGCTGCGTTAAGGATAGGAAGGGCAGATCATGCAGCCTGGACGGAAAACTTCGAGAGACAGGACCGCGAGATTGCTGCCACACTCGAGCAGGTCAAGAGCATGAGGGCTGAGTGGGAGGTAAAGATGACCTATGCGCAGGCGGAGGCCGATCGAATTGTTAGAGAAGCAATTCCGCCTCGCAGAATACCCTTCAACACGCCCGCAGATCACCAGCCGCTGGAAACTCCAAAGGACAACATGCAGAAAGCTGCGGAATTGCTGAAGAAGAAGGACGAAGAAGTTGACATCAACTATCTCCGCACACTTGTCGCTTCAGCAATGCAGCAGCAGAACAAGGCAGATACTTCGCGCAGGTTGGAATCCAATCCGGATAACTGTGTATCTACCGCGCAGAAGGACGATGAATCGCACACCGGATCGTCGGAGCGCAGAAGAAGGGCAAGGGAGCACCCAAATCCGATCCCCGTTCCGTCACAGACGCCTCCGTCGGATCCAAGGAAGGGAAAGGACGCGATGTACTCCGGAAGAGGCAAATACCGCAATCCCTCACCTCCACCCAACGGTTACCCGCGACCCCCTCGCCGCCGTAGTCCAGCCGGAAACACCAGGCCCGTAGGGCATGGTGCGCTTGTTATCCGCGACAACGTGCCGCCAAGAAACAGAAACAGGGAGCGCTCGCCGGAACCTCGCCGGAATCAGAACAATGTTCATGAGCCCGAGCCCAGGAGGAGTCGGAATGAAGACCGCGGTCCAGAGCCTCGCCGGAACCGCGATCCAGAACCTCGTCGGAGCCGGGACCCAGAGCCTCGTCGGAGCCGTGACCCGGAGCCTCACCGGAACGACCAGGGCAGCCAGCGCCAAGGCGAAGGCAGCCACAGGAGCCGGAGTCAGCACCAGGAAGGCCGAGGAGATTCAGATGGCGGAAGCAAGAAGTCAGACCGCCCACCTCGCAGGTCTCCCTCCCCACCACCTAGCGGTGGCGGCAGAGGTGGAGGCGGAGGCAATGGCCGGAGATCTCGCTCTCGCTCAAAGTCTCCTCGCCACGGCTCGCGCGACGCGCGGGACCGCCTTAACGAGTACAGAACCGACTACATTGGCCCGAAGTGCTTTGGCAGGATGATTCGAGAGGAACCAAAGCCAAGGATGAACCTCAAGCTACCCGGAAATCTGAAGCATTATGATGGCACCGAAAGGCCGGATACCTGGATTGAGGATTACTACAATGCTGTAACCTTCGCCGGAGGAACCCCTAACATCACTTTGCCGCATGCTCCAGTTGTACCTTGTAGGTCCAGCCCGGATACGCTCAGCGACCTCGAGAAGAACTCCATCTTTTGCTGGTTCGACTGAAGAACGCTTGAGAAACACTTCAGGGGCACCTACAAGAGACCTGCCACAACAAGCGACCTACAGGCTTGCATCCAGAAGAAGGGCGAAACATCAAGGAATTTCCTTACCCGATGGTTGGCATGCAGAAACGAGTGCGAGAACGTTGACAACCGCACGGCAATGCACGCCTTCATTGGGGGCTTGCAGCGAGGAGGATTGCTTTGCGACACAAGCTAACCTGCATGGTCAATGCAAATCAACTGACGTTGGATGACATGATCACCATCGCTAGCGATCACACTGCCGCCGACGACGACGCAGGCGGTGATCTCGCAGCCACAGCAATCCCCCTGCACCAACAAAAGAAGAACCGTGACAACGGCGGCAGCAGCAGCCATAAGCGCAAGAACCCTGATGACCAGAAGAGTGGCGGATCCGAGATGGTCGCCATGGCGTTTCAACGCGGAGGTCCAGGAGGCGGAAGAGGACGCGGACGCGGAGGCGGAGCCGGCCGGGTCGGCAAAGATACCTCCGAGGTCACCGCTGCCGGATCCCGCGCACCGCAAACCTATGAGGAGTACAGAGACATGCCTGCCTGGCCCATCTCGGATCCGGTTACTGTGGAAGTCCACCCATACCAACCGCAACTGCAAGTGGGTCAATGATCTAAAGAACGACCCGGAAGCCGGATACAAGCGCGCCCGGAAGCACCGCCCTCGCGGCAAAGGTGGCAAGGGCAAGAATAAGGACAAAGAGGATGATAGTTCCGAGGCGATGGATGAGGATGATAACTCGCCGGATCCCAAGGCAGGATCCGCAGGAAAATCCAACCCATTCGACAAAAAGAGCGTGGGGGCTTACCACACTTTCCTCGGAACCCCAACAGTACGCGCCTCCAAGTCAGCTACCCGGATCCTGAACGCCATAGTTCCGGCTGTGCCGCAGTACGTCAGGTGGTCGGAAATCCCGTGCACATTTGATCGGAAGGATCATCCCGCAATTGTGCCAAAGGAGTGCTACGCCTTGGTTGTAAGTCCCCGCATAGACGGGTATGACTTCTCCAAGTGCCTCATGGATGGCGGAGCTAGCCTGAACATCATGTACCTGGAGACTCTAGAGCGGATGAACCTCACCAAGGAACAGCTCAAACACAGCACCACTGAGTTTCATGGCGTGGTTCCGGGTAAGAAGGCGAACTCCCTCGGCAGCATCACACTTCCCGTGGCTTTTGGCGATGTTCATAATTTCCGCGAAGAGAAGATCACGTTTGAAGTTGTGCCCTTCAAGAGCTCCTACCACGTCATCTTCGGCAGGCCCACCTACCACAAGTTCCACGCAAGAGCGTGCTACATCTACAACAAGCTCAAGATTCCGGGTCCTAAAGGTATGATTACCGTATCCGGAGACTACAAAAAAGCTCATGAGTGCGAGTTAGGCGAAGCCGCCTTCGCAGAGTCTGTGATATCCGGAGAAGAGCTGAAAGGCTACAGAGCCGCGGTGGATCCGACTGAGATGCAGACCACCAAGAAGCAAATCTCCGAGCAGAAAACCTCCTTCAAGCCCGCGATAGAAACCAAGAAGCACGACCTCATCCCAGGTGACTCTTCCAAGCAGGTTTCAGTCGGAGCCAACATGGACCCCAAATAGGAAAGCGCGCTCGTCGAGTTCCTCCGCGCTAACATGGATATCTTCGCATGGCAACCTTCTGACATGTCCGGAGTACCTAGGGAACTCGCCGAGCACTACCTCAACATAAATCCGGGGCCAAACCAAGGAAGCAAGCTATGCGACGCTTTGGAGATAAGAAGCGCCGCGCCATAGGAATGGAACTAGCAAAGTTACTAGAAGCAGGTTTTGTAATAGAAGTTATCCATACCGATTGGGTCGCGAATCCCGTCCTTGTACCCAAAAAGAACACTGAAATACTAAGAATGTGCATCGATTACTCTGGCTTGAACAAACATTGCCCGAAGGATCCGTTCCCCTTGCCGCGCATTGACCAAGTCATTGATTCGACGGCGGGCGGAACTTCGTGTTTTCTTGATGCGTATTCCGGGTATCATCAGATCCGGATGAAGGAATCCGACCAAAAGGCGACTTCATTCATTACCCCCTTTGGTACTTACTGCTATGTTACTATGCCTTTTGGTTTGAAAAATGCAGGTGCTACTTACCAACGTACGATGCAGCGGTGCCTGAAGGACCAAATTGGCCGGAACGTGCACGCTTACGTCGACGACATCGCGGTCATGACCCGGAAAGGATCCGACTTGATCAGCGATCTCACAGAAACCTTCGACAACCTCCGCAGGTACAAGATGATGTTGAATCCGCTGAAGTGTGTCTTTGGCGTGCCAAACCGGAAAACTCCTTGGCTTCATAGTCTCTCACAGAGGCATTGAGGTTAACCCGGAAAAGATCAAGGCAATCCTGCATCAAAAGGCCAACTTGTCTCAAAGATGTGCAACGACTAACTGGTTGTGTTGCAGCAATCAGTAGGTTTGTCAGCCGTCTTGGCGAGAAGGCACTACCTCTGTACAAGCTGCTGAAGAAAACAGACAAGTTTGTCTGGGACGACGCAGCTGATGCAGCTCTTCGAGGGTTGAAGGAAATACTTACTTCCCCTCCTATCTTGGCAGCTCCAGCAGAGTCAGAGCCAATGCTCCTTTACCTGGCAGCTACCAACAAAGTCGTCAGCCTCGTCATCGTGGTGGAGCGAAAGGAAGAAGGTCATGAATATGACGTCCAGAGACCTGTCTACTACATCAGCGAGGTGCTGACGGAATCAAAACAGAGATATCCTCACTTGCCGAAGCGAGCTGAGGGCGTGTTCCTCGGCAGCCGGAAGTTGAGGCATTATTTCCAAGAGCATCCAAGAATGTGATCGTGAGCAAGGCTCCGCTGTCAACAATTCTCAACAACGCTGACGCAACAGGACGTACGGCTAAATGGGGCATCGAATTATCCGCCTTCGACATCGCTTACAAGCCAAGGACTGCGGTAAAATCTCAGGTTCTGGCAGATTTCGTTGCAGATTGGACAGAAGCTCCGGATGCAAGTCTGGAGCCGGAACCAGAAACATGGGTCATGCACTTCGACGGATCCAAGCAGCATCAAGGCTCAGGAGCCGGAGTCACCCTGAAGTCCCCTACCGGAGAAGAATTGCAGTATGTTCTGCAGATCCACTTCGAAGCTACCAACAACATGGCGGAATATGAGGCTCTACTACACGGTCTGCGCATCGCTAAGGAAATAGGGATCAAGCACATCATATGCTGTGGAGATTCCGACCTGGTGGCACAACAAGTAGCCGGAACCTGGAACGCCAGAAATTCCGTCATGGCGGCCTACAGAGACGAAGTTGACGAGATTGCCAAGAGCTTCCTCGGATACGAAGTCAAGTACGTCAGGAGAGACGATAACACAGCGGCAGACATGCTATCCAAGCTCGGATCCGGCAGGAAACCAATTCCGCCTGGCATTTTCCTGGAGCATCTCCGGATACCCTCAGTTAAGGGCGCTAACCCGGAAAACCCAGAGGTGGCAGTGTCTCCGGCTAGGGAAGTGATGGCTATCATTCCGGCCTGGACCCAGCCTTTCCTGGACTACCTCATCGATCAGAAGTTGCCAGAGGACGAGGTCCTCGCACGACAGATCGTCAGACGAGCACGAACCTACACAATAGTTGATGGACAGCTCTACAAACGAAGTGCAGCAGGGGTATTTCTTAAATGCGTCTCCAATCAAGATGGCATTGAAATCCTCAGAGAGATCCACGCAGGGGACTGCGGGCATCACGCCGCTCCCAGATCACTCGTTGCAAAAGCTTTTCGGTTAGGTTTCTATTGGCTTACAGCTAAAGAAGACGCTGATAAAATAGTCAAGACCTGCCGAGGTTGTCAGTACTACGCTACTCAACCAAACGCTCCAGCCCAAGAGCTGAAGACCATACCTATCACCTGGCCATTTGCGGTCTGGGGGCTTGATATGGTTGGTAAGTTAAAAAAATCATCTCCTGGCGGTTTTGAGTACCTCCTGGTCGCTGTTGACAAGTTCAGCAAATGGATCGAGGCTAAGCCAGTGAGAAAAGCCGACGGTGCTACGGCACTAAAATTCGTCTGCAGCCTCGTGATGAGATTCGGCATCCCGCACAGCATAATCACAGATAATGGCACGAACTTTGCTCAAGGAGAATTGAGGGATTATTGTGAGACAATGGGGATACGACTGGACCTCGCATCTGTGGCTCATCCACAGTCCAATGGTCAGGTTGAAAGGGCTAACGGCCTAATATTATCAGGAATTAAACCACGCCTTGAAGGACCGCTGCGACGAGCAGCCGGAGCTTGGGCTGATGAGTTGGAGGCTGTTCTGTGGAGTTTACGAACTACCCCTAACAGATCAACAGGGTTTACCCCTTTTTTCCTGGTATACGGATCCGAAGCCGTACTTCCCTCCGACATCATCCACGATTCACCGCGAGTCTCCGCCTACAATGAAGAAACAGCTGACGAGGCAAGACAGCTATCTGTGGACCTGATCGAGGAAGCTCGGAACTTAGCAGATCAGAGATCCGCCATCTATCAGCAAAAGCTCCGACGTTATCACAGTCGTCGAGTTCGGAAACGCTCCTTCATGGCAGGAGACCTGGTCCTCCGCCTTCGACAGGTGAAAGACCATAAGCTGCAATCTCCATGGGAAGGACCCTTCGTCGTTAGCAAAGTGCTTCATAACGGGTCGTACTACCTTGTCGATTTCCGCGAGTTAAGGGATAGACCTGCTAACTGGCACCGGAAACGCAAGCGTGAGGATCCGGATGACATCTACGATGAAACAGATCGCCCTTGGAATATCGCACAGCTACGTCCTTTCTACACTTAGCATATATTTTCCGAGTTCTAAACTCTGTAATAGTTATACATGATCAATGAAATAAAGCTTCTGGTTCACTCTTTTGAGTCTTTTACCTCCTTTACTTGTTCATTTTAGATCGTGTATGTTTTTTCCAACTAAAACCGCAGAGCTGGATTTTTTCCGCCTAGGCGTGTATGAAAGTTGTGATTTTCAAAATCGTCCTTTAGGACGTAAGCTTAAGTTTTCTGATAAAGTTGTTATCTCTGTTGCGAACTCGTGGATTCCTAGTAGCGATCTCCGGCACCTATGCGGGGGGGGGCTTGTTTCCACGGTTATGGACGGACTGCCATTGGGCTTCGTCGCCGCTGGCGAGCGTTTCCGGCTAAGGTTTTCCGGCTCGTGGAAGGTCAAGCGAGCAAGCCGGAAAATAACGAAGTCAGCACTTGCTTTCCGACATAAAACGAAACATGCACACAATATTTAACGGATAGCAGGATAAGTGTTTCCGCCCCATGCATAATTGTTTCGTTCCTAGCTACTTAAGAATTTAAAGTCTTATTACAAACCCTCGCTGGGGCCAAAATGATGCATTGCTTTTCCCGCAGGAATAAAAGTTCTCACTCCCCCTTAGCCGGAGAAGTTTTGCCCTCTGGATCTTGTTCCTTGGCGCCTTCGGCCGGAGAAGATACGTCTTCTTCACTTTCCTTTTCTTCGGAAGCAGCAGTGCTGGTCTTGGGTTCTTCTTGGGGCGCATCCTTGGAGCTGGTCCAGGTAAACTCGGCTCCGGATTCCGCAGTCGCGCTCGGGCGTCGAGATCCTTCAAAAGTTCCGCTTCTAAGGCCTCGTCAGCAGCGAGGACGACCTTGTCGTAGAATTCCTCGTGCCGGATCCTGCGCGCGATGCGGGTGTCGTAGCCGCTCACTGCATCCAGCAGCTCGCCGACGTCCTCATCCGGAGGAACGCCCGTGGTCACTTCATCAAGATCAAGACCCGGAGTATGTGCTAGGCACATGGTCAAGGCCATTGCAGCTGCGCCTCGGGCTGAAGATGCTTGTAGATCAATCACCAGCTCCGGCAGAACGTCCATCTTACCAATAAGCTTGCGCACGTCACAAGTGCGGCTCCTTTTGATGTTCAAATTATGGCATATTTTGCGGGAGGCGGAGATGAGATCCTTGCAGTCATCACCCGCGAGTTGCAGAAGATCGTCTCGTGGGAACAAATTCCGGCGCTGTTCCGGGTACCCAAGCGGCTCTACATAAAAAGATAATCAGGATATAAGCACGCAATTTGAGCGCAAAGTAAAAAAAGAATCGGAGCAAATATCTTGACAAGGTTCCGATATCATACCCAAGATGTTTTCATTGAGCAAGTCCCAGTGCTGCTCCGCTGTCTCCATAAATTTCCGGAGTCCGTTGAGCTCTTTTTGCTGCCTCCTGATGGTCTCGCCGTCAGCATTCTTTTTCAGCTCCAGCTCGCCCTTCTCCCTGATATGCTCGGAGTTTTTCTCCGCCAGCTGCTTTTCGGCCTGCTCCCTCTTAAGTTCCGCCTCCTTTAGCTTCGTCTCCAATTCTTGGTACGAGGAGCGCAGGTTCTCAAGTTCAGTCGAAGCTGTTGCAAGGGAGGAGGATGCGCCTATAATAATATACGTTAACAGCAAATTTGAAGTCGGAATTTGGTTAATAACGAAGAAGGTGGAAACCAACCTTGGGCGTCTGCCAGTTGTTTAGCCAGTTCCGCATTCTCATCCTTCAGGGTCCGGATATTTTCCGCCTGACTCAGAGTAACGCGGCGCTGCAGGGCAATGTTCTTGTGCAGCTCGTAGTGCAGCGCCTGCTGTTCCTGTAAAATTTAAACAGTGCAGGAGTAAAAATTCCGCCTGTAGCAGTGGTTTCTTTTAAAGCATCATTGCCGGAACTTTTCCGCCATAATGCTTGGGGGCTACTGGTCCATTCTAAAAAACTTTCCCGGAAGTAATTTTTCTCTAAGCATTTAAGCGCTAACTACTTTTTGAGTTTCCGCCTACATGCTTGGGGGCTACTGGGGAGTACCTTTTGCTTGCAGATAAGTTGATCGCAGAACTGGCCAATGTTTTTCTTGAAGTCCTGGATCTCCGATGTCCTGGAATCCGGCTTCCCCCAGGCGTTGTTCAGCATGGCGTTGAGCAGGTCTTGTTCAAGTTCCCACTTCTCCGCCTCAGTCAGCTTGTTAAAAAACTTGGTGGCATACGCCTTGGGGGTGGAAGTGGTGTCCGCCGGATCTCCGAAGTTCTTCGGAAAAACGACTATGTCGCCAGCGCCCTCTCCAGCCTTCTCGGAAGTGACTTCCGCATCTCCTTGGCCTTGTGTTTCCGCCTCTTCTTGGGCAGGGCTTTTGGCCTTGGGATCTTCTTCCTCCAGGTGCCCGCTGCTAACCGGAATTATCTCCGGTGGAGTGTTTGCGGCAGGCGGGGGAGATGGGTCAGCCTGAGGAGGCGACGGTTGAGGAGTTGGGTGGGAAGCGCTGGGTGGAACTGGAGTAGAGGGACCAACAGCCGGAGATTTCTTCATGTACTTCGTGATGGGCTCCTGGCTGGTGGTCCGCGTGGCAGCGGTTTTCGGATTCCTGCAAACAAGTGAAAGGGTTTAGACAAGAAATAATTTCGCTAAGTAAAAATCGCATCATGCTCGGAAACTCACGGGGCACCGGGAATGATGGGGCGTGTGCCCTGGCCAGCCGTCGAGAGCATCCGTAGACGCGCACGCTCCGCCTTCCTTGAGTCAAGCGGAGGTGGTTTCGTCGTCTTTGGCTTCTTCGCGGAGGCCTCGCCGCTAGCTCCGGCTTCAGAGCCGGGAGCCTTGGCGCGGGGACGCTTTGTAGGTCGAGGAGCCGCCTTGCGGGGTGCCTGGTCCTCTTCCTCCTCGTCGTCTTCCGGAGCCTCCTCCGCCGTGTCGCTGGTAACGGGGACGCGAATGATGGTGCGGAAGTTGTCCTCCGCCAAAGTATTGAGCTGGAAGGAAAATGAACAGAAGTTAGAGTTATCCTTGTGAAGTTTGAAGCAACGGAAAGAACGAAGCTTACCGGAGGACACTGATCGTTCGTGTAGATATCCTTGAACAGTTCCGGGACCTGTTGGCCCCTCGGAATCTTCACCAGCGTCTTGAATCTTCTTTTCAGAGAGTCAGCCGGAAGATCATGGCGGGTAACCCGGAGAAGATCATCCGCCCCGGTGTAAGCGCACATCAACCGCGCGTTGTAGCGAAGGGGCTGGATTCTCCGGGTAAACCAGCTAAGTGTAAGCTGGGCTCCGGTAAGTCCGTCATGGACTAGCCAGGAGATTCTCCGCGCAGCTTTCTCCAAGGTTGGAGTCAGGGCGAGTGGAGGGACGAAGCTCCAGCTTGCAAGTTCTTCCGGAGGTTCGTTGACGAACTGGGGAAGGCCTTCGTGGACATCCGGAACAGGAGCATTCTTCTCGTAGAACCATCCGGCGTTCCAAAGCACGGACGGACTCGTGTGAATCATGGGGAGGATACATACGATTAGGGCGGAGCATAAACGTCATGCTTCCGCAGTTCACCATTGCTTTGTCCTTAGTTTCTTTCTTCACTCGGAAAAAGAATTGCCACAACTTGACATCTGGCCGGATCCCAAGATGTCCTTCGCAGAGTCACGAAGTTGGACAAGAGAAGGTATGAATTGGGGCAAATGTTGTGGGGCTGGAGCCCGTAGGTGTTGAGGATGGAGAGGAAAAATTCCGAACAAGGGAGTGAAAGACCGCGTTCCACCCAAGCCTTGGTCATGACAACTTCTCCGGCTTCTGGCTTGGGGGCGTCGGAGTCACGAACGAAACTCCCGGTGTGTGGAGATCATTCCCTCGTTCGGAGCTCTCTAAGCTCCACGTCGGTGGTTGCGCAAGGCCACCATTGACCTCGTTCTCCTTCACGGATCCGGGCCTTGGACGCCCTCTTGTTTTCCGCCTCCTGCACCTTTGCTGCCATCCGAGCTTGTCCCTCGAGTTCTTCTTGGAGCTCTTGGAGGGTAGGGATCCGGCTTGGAGCGGTGCTGGAAGATGCGGAAAAAGGTTGAGCTAGTCTGATGTCGGAAACATACGGTGGCAGGAATGATATAGGATCCGGGCATATGGGTTCTATTTGGTTGGGATCCGGGCTACTCGAAGAGCTACGGTGCAAAGTGACGATTCGAGTGGCATGCTTCCGGCTGCACCCATACAAAGTGTCTGAGTACCCGGATCACTAAGCCTATCTTCTACACTAGGTTGTCTTCTGCAAGTCCGGCGTACTTACCGCTAATGGCGCGGTGGTGCGACGGAGCTCCGGCGGAAGATGAGGTCGCCGAACTTGAAGGAAATCGGCCCGCGTGACCACGAATCGGCGGCGGAGCAAGTTTCCCGTTCAAACGTGAGAATCTTGGAGCGAGGAAGCCTTGGTTCGGCGGCACTCGAAGTTCACCGGGCGAAGTTCGCCGGAATCAAGATCTGGCGGCGGCGCGGCGCGAGGAGGAAGACGATGTGGTGAGAGGGGGTGAAAGAATGAATTTTTACCGGGCCGCGGGGTATTTATAGGCCGCGCTCGGAGATTCGGGATCCGGATCCAACGGTGGAAACTGAACGGTCGCGCCGTTGGATGGATGACACGTGTTTAGGTCAAATGCGGTAAAACGACGTGGAGGTAACTTAACCATGCACTCCCGAAAATTCCGGTTGAAGATTTGCATCTGCGAAACTTTAGCGCGGGAAATGAGGAAGTTGTGCGCGGGAAATACGGAACTTCCGTTGTTAAGCATGATCTGAAGATGAAGGATTTCCGAAACCGTTAGAGTCTTTTAAGATTCCGGGTGATTCTGTGAAGATAAGATTGGCTTTCGTTCAAGCAGGGAGTAACCCGGAAATGTTCTTTGGAACGTCGATGGATGAAGTCCCTCGGGATGGGAGCATTTTCCGGCTATAAGTTGGAAAAAGAAGAAAATGCAAAGTTGGAGCTCTTCAAGTTTCTCCGCGTTACCAACGTTTGCCGGAGATCATGATGGACCAGCAAGACGGAGACTGCAGGGGAAACTCGGAGAACTCTGGGGGCTACTGTTGTGGGTATACTTCATGGGTGTACCATCGACAGTGCCTAGATCCGGCAAGCCCGGGTGGCCCACAGACGGTGATGAGGCATGTGGCCCATCGGGCGGCCCAGTTGCTGTTGATCATGCAGGAAGAAGTCCAGCCCAGGATCAGTAAGCCGGATCCGTACCGACCTAGGAGTGACCCGGATCCAGGGAGGCCCATGAGGAACCCGGATCAGATTTACGTGTATGGAAGGCGGATCCGTGACGTGCACGGCAAGATATTGTACCGTAGCTAGGCTATCTGTAATCCGGCTAGGACTCTCCATGTAAACCCTAGATCCGTGCGCCTTTATAAGCCGGATCCCGGGAGCCCTAGAGGCACAACCACAACTCATTGTAACAACGCGAAAGCGCCCAGATAATTCCAGACAAGCAGCAGTAGGCCCTGTCATCGTGCAGGTGTTCCGAAGCTGGGTAACTCGCGTACCACCGTCCCGTGTGCACTCCGCCCTATGGCCCCTACTTCTTCTCCCCCTCGTGAGGATCCCTCCTCCGAGGTACCGTCGATTAGGCAACGACACATGTGATCTACCTTTGTAAGACGATTATGTGTTGTAATAAATGATGACTCTATGATATTCAACTGTTATGTCTCGCAACAACAATCTTCCTGGGATTGCAATGTATGGCATAATAGGCATCTGGACTTAAAATCCGGGTGTTGACAAGTTGGTATCAGAGCCATTGTTTGACCTTAGGAGACCCTAGTTAGAATGGACGTCCGAAAAACTTAGTTTCAAAACAAAGGAAGTGAATATTTCTGAAAACTTATTCTCACCCTTATCTTGAGATCTTTTCAAAATAATAAATCCATGCTCTACTTTTCTTTGTAATTCGACATAAAAAAATTGCACACTTGATCACGTCATTAACTTACTTATCCTAATTGCTCACAGATGGAGTACCAATGTGAGTCCTATCAGATTGGTCATGGAGGAAACCTGATGTTCGAGAAGGATTTGAAGCAACTAGTGGAGTATCTAGGACACCCGTATCCCGAGTTCTTCGGAATACCCCTCAACCATCCGTCGGGAGGACCACCTCGGTGGGAAGTTACTGCAGATCTAAGAGGAAAGCTTGGAGCCCCAATATGGGAAACCATCTGGTTTTCTGTAACGGGGAACACTTGGAAGGATGGAATAGCCAAGGCCATGCAGGAAGCAATTGCCCGTCTGTGTGGACAAAATGAGAACAAGATCAAGAACACTCGCTTTTTTTACTACCCAAGACATGACCCCATGGGAAGACCACTAACCATGCCACCGCACCCGGAGATGAACTACTATGTGGTATGCCTAGACTTCCTGATGCACAGGACCCGTAAGGAGTTGGACAACGCCCGCCAAGCACATTACCCGTGAAGAAGAAGAAGAAACCGCCATTACGAATGAAGAGTCGTAGTACTAAGTCACTTGAGTAGGTGTGAGTTTGTATCAGGATCCCCTTGTATCGTAGAGCGATGAATGGTTCTTAAAACCAACGGTGTGTTAGCTCTGTAATATGTGATGTTTGGTATGAATGAAAAAGTGTTGTTGGTTTTTACCCCCTCAACACTACTCAAGTTTTCAAGTTTTGAACTTTTTGAACTTTAACTCCAACAAACCATAGAAATTTCCCTCTTATCTTATCATCTACCTCAATGTTCAGATGGCCCCACCAACCCGCAGCACCAACCAGGATGCAATGATGCAGATGCTGCAGATGATGATGGTAGACAGGGAAGCCGAGAGAGCTGAACGCCAAGCCAATATCGCCGCACTGCAGCAGATAGCTCAGAACAATCAAGGCCATGGAAACCACGATCACCCTGGATCGAAGCTGAAGAACTTTTAGAACACCAACCCTCCCATGTTCAGCAAGACTGAAGAACCCCTAGATGCTGATGACTGGCTCCAGACAATGGAGAACAACCTAGAAGTTGCGGGAGTTGAAGCCGCAGAAAAAGTACTGTTCGCCACCCACTATCTGTCAGGACCTGCCAGAGCCTAGTGGACAAGTGCCCGTGCAATGAATGCGGGACAGATGATGACCTGGGAAGACTTCAAGCTGAAGTTTAGCAAGTACCATGTGCCCCAGGGACTGATTAAGAAGATGAGAGATGAGTTCCGCGAACTTAAGCAAGGAAGAATGTCCGTGGTGGAATACCGTGACAGGTTTCTTACTCTGTCAAGGTACGCCCCGGATGAGACCGACACAAACGAGAAGAGGAAGGAAAGATTTTTGAATGGACTGCACGATGAGATGCAAACTGTGTTAGTGAACATTCCGTTCGCTAACCTAGAAGCCCTGGTGGACTCAGCCATCCAGATGGAAGGAAAGCTGCACCAAGCCAACGAGAACTGCAAGAGAAGAATGATGAACCAGAATGGACCTAACAATGCCCAGAAGCACCGCAACAACTCAACTGGAGGATTTTCCCCAAGATACAACAAGCCCCCTGCTCAGACATACCGCCCAAACTACTCCAACAATAATGGAGGACCCCCGAAGCCCGGAGGCAACAACCACCACAGCGACAACAACAACAGCAGCCACAACAACAACAACCACCCCAATGGTAACAACAACAACCCCAATACTGCCCCGAGGACTGGAAGCAACGCTGTTCCCGTCAACCCCAAAGACAAGTCAACTGTGAACTGTTATGAATGTGGAGTTGTGGGTCACTACTCCAATGAGTGCCCCAAGAAGCTTGCCAAGATTGCCGCCAATACCGCTGCACCTGCCCAGCAACAGCGCCGCTTCGCAGCTAAAAGGAACCCGAACAACCGCAACGGCCGCCTCTACCAGATGAGTGCCACAGAAGCTCAGGAAGCACCCCAGGCCATGCCAAGTATGTTTTCCTGTTAATCCAATTGCTCAATCTCTCTTAGGAACCTAACTTTTCTTAAAATCTCGGGACAAGATTTGTTTAAGGGGGAAGGGTTTGTAACATCCCAAATTTTAAAACAAAGAAGAAAAGGAGTTTCACTTATTCCAAATTTTGGAACCAACAAAAACTTAATTTATTTAAGTTCTGCAAGGATCATAGTGCTCATGCTTGTAGTTGATGATCTATGCCATGTTTGTTTGTTAAAGTGTTTGAAAATGATCTAAAACCCTAAACCTTGCTCTTTGAAGTCCAAATGAAATAAAACAAAATAAAAATAAATGAAAAGAGAAAATATATGTAAGCCTAAAACCCTAATTGGAAAATGTTGGGATATACCCTTTTTATTTTTCTAAATGGTTGTGAACCATTGTTAGACCCCACTAAACCCTAAACCATGATCATTTAGATCAAAGAGAAACAAATAAGAAAAAGAGAAAATACAAATAGCCTCATATATGTGCCTATGGCTATTTTTGTAAAACTTTACCCTAGGCCTTTCTACCTTGTTTAGAGGATTGGAAAACCCTACTAAACCTTACCTAGTACTTAACAAATCAAATTCATGGTGGAACAAAAGAAATTAAAAAGAAAATAAAAATGCCATAGAGGCATATGAGAGTAAATAGCCAAATTATGAAATTGAGAATCTTGACCCTAAGACTTGTTGTGAATGATTGGATCACTCCTCTATACCATTTCAACACTCAACAACATCATTTGGGTCAAGAAAAATCAAAGAAAAATCAAAGAAAAATCAAAAACCTTGTGGCATGTGATAATGGTCACTTGTTCAATTTTTAACAACATCCCCACTTTGAGCCCTTGTATTAAGAAATTCTTAAACCAAACCCTGCCATCTCTTTGCACCTCATCCAAGACCTCATCAAGATGAACAACTTTGAGCTTGACCACTTTGACCATTGCTCCCTATAGTCAACCCAAGATGCTATGTTGAAACAGATTCTAGATTCCCTCACTTTTTAGAAATTCCACAAAACTTCTCCAAATTTCAAACCAATGTCACACATTGTTGCCCAACATCATTTGGAACACAACCATGCGGAATTTTGGTCGAAATTACACACAAGGGAGACATTTGCTTGTCACATAGGAAGTACACATAGAATAAAATGGAGGTACAACCACTTTACTCATCACTTTCTCATTTTTTCTCTCTCCCTCTCTTGTCCTCCTTGATAGTACACCATGTACCCTAAAGGCACATCAATGAAGTGACACAACCTTTGCAATGATCACCACCTCAAGCATGCCACATCATTTCATGTACCACATACACATTTTGAATTAATCCAATGTGCACACATCTAGCCTCTCCAACCTTGTGCACCATGTCAAATAGATGCACCTCACCACACTCAAGCTTGCAGCACCTTGGTTACACAAGATTTGAGCACAAATGGATCAATGCCAAGCCATGCCATTGAATTGACCTCACCATGCCAAATCTTGTCTCCCTCTCTCTCCTATCCCTCTCACCTTGACAAAACCACTGGCCTCACCTTACTCTTGCATGACAAACCCAAAGAGACAAATAAAAAGACCCAGAGCATCCCCATGCCACCCCATGTCAGCATGGTGAGCACCATCATACCACCCCTGCCCCTAGCTCTCTCCTCTCTCTCTGATCTTGTCAAAAGGACTCACCACACCCTGCTGCACACGCCAGACATGATCGTTGGTCAAGAAGATGCCTCCAAGCCCTAGACCCAGCGTGATCACCACGCCCAGGCCACGCCAGAGCGTGCACTGGCACGACTCTGGACGCGCCAGTATCCTGCGTCGCCTCGTCGCCATCGTCCTCCTCTCCCTCTCTCCTTGCGCACGCGCACTCTACACCACCCAGTACATCGCCAAACAAGCGCCATTGGCCGCCCGTGCCCTGCAGACATCGCCATGATCAAACCCTACCGCGCCTGTACTGCGAGGACGGCAACGATGCCCGCACGCCCTCGTCCTCCCTTCGCTGCGCCGGCATGCTCACCAGTACCGCCATGATGTCGCCAACCTCACGCGCCCCTCGCCTTGCCCCTTCGCGCCTCAGAGACGCCGCGCCACCGTCGACCTCGCCCGCACCCCACGGCCACCTCTCGATTCTAAAAAGGAGGCCACCCCGCGCCTCATTCTTCACACCACCGTGCTCCCCTCTCTCTTCTCAACCTCCTCGACCACCTCTCCTCCTCGATTGAGCCCACCATCGCCGAAATTTCACCGGAGCAGCCGCCAGTACCCGCAGGTCACCGCCATTGATTGAAGCCACCCCGAGCGACGCCACTGCTACCCTCTGCTTCCCCATCGTCGACAACGCCGCCGCAGCACGTCGCCGATCATCGCCGGAGCCCAGGATCGCCGCCGACCCCCTCCCTCCGCCGTGCCAGTACTCGCCTCTCGTCGACGACGACGACGACGCTCGATCGTCGGATCAGCATCTAATCCAGCGGCTCACGTTCACAGGTACCGATTCGGTGTTAGGTGTCGCCGACATGTAGACCTGATACGTCTCCGACGTATCGATAATTTCTTATGTTCCATGCCACATTATTGATGTTATCTACATGTTTTATGCACACTTTATGTCATATTCGTGCATTTTCTGGAACTAACCTATTAACAAGATGCCGAAGTGCCAGTTGCTGTTTTCTGCTGTTTTTGGTTTCAGAAATCCTAGTAAGGAAATATTCTCGGAATTGGACGAAATCAAAGCCCAGGGGCCTATTTTCTCACGAAGCTTCCAGAAGTCCGAAGGAGAGACGAAGAGGGGCCACGGAGGGGCCACACCCTAGGGCGGCGCGGCCCCCCCTTGGCCGCGCGGCCCTGTGGTGTGGGGCCCCCGTGCCGCCTCTTGACCTGCCCTTCCGCCTATAAAAAGTCTCCGTGACGAAACCCCCAGTACCGAGAGCCACGATACGGAAAACCTTCCAGAGACGCCGCCGCCGCTGATCCCATCTCGGGGGATCCAGGAGATCGCCTCCGGCACCCTGCCGGAGAGGGGAATCATCTCCCGGAGGACTCTACGCCGCCATGGTCGCCTCCGGTGTGATGTGTGAGTAGTCTACCCCTGGACTATGGGTCCATAGCAGTAGCTAGATGGTTGTCTTCTCCCCATTGTGCTATCATTGTCGGATCTTGTGAGCTGCCTAACATGATCAAGATCATCTATCTGTAATTCTATATGTTGCGTTTGTTGGGATCCGATGAATAGAGAATACTTGTTATGTTGATTATCGAAGTTATATCTATGTGTTGTTTATGATCTTGCATGCTCTCCGTTATTAGTAGATGCTCTGGCCAAGTTGATGCTAGTAACTCCAAGAGGGAGTATTTATGCTCGATAGTGGGTTCATGTCTCCGTGAATCTGGAGGAGTGACAAGAACCACTAAGATTACGGATGTGCTGTTGCCACTAGGGATAAAACATTAGTGCTATGTTCAAGGATGTAGTCACTAGTTACATTACGCGCAATACTTAATGCAATTGTCTGTTGTTAGCAACTTAATACTGGAGGGGGTTCGGATGATAACCTGAAGGTGGACTTTTTAGGCATAGATGCAGTTGGATGACGGTCTATGTACTTTGTCGTAATGCCCAATTAAATCTCACTATACTCATCATGATATGTATGTGCATGGTCATGCTCTCTTTATTTGTCAATTGCCCAACTGTAATTTGTTCACCCAACATGCTGTTCGTCTTATGGGAGAGACACCTCTAGTGAACTGTGGACCCCGGTCCAATTCTCTTTACTGAAATACAATCTACTGCAATACTTGTTCTACTGTTTTCTGCAAACAATCATCTTCCACACAATACGGTTAACTCTTTGTTACAGCAAGCCGGTGAGATTGACAACCTCACTGTTTCGTTGGGGCAAAGTACTTTGGTTGTGTTGTGCAGGTTCCACGTTGGCGCCGGAATCACTGGTGTTGCGCCGCACTACATCTCGCCGCCATCAACCTTCAACGTGCTTCTTGACTCCTACTGGTCCGATTAAACCTTGGTTTCTTACTGAGGGAAACTTGCCGCTGTGCGCATCACACCTTCCTCTTGGGGTTCCCAACGGACGTGCCAACCACACGCATCAAGCAAATTTCTGGCGCCGTTGCCGGGGAGATCAAGACACGCTGCAAGGGGAGTCTCCACTTCTCAATCTCTTTACTTTGTTTTTGTCTTGCTTAGTTTTATTTACTACTTTGTTTGCTGCACTAAATCAAAATACAAAAAAATTAGTTGCTAGCTTTACTTTATTTACTATCTTGTTTGCACTCTATATCAAAAACCACAAAAAAATTAGTTACTTGCATTTACTTTACTTAATATCATGCATGTTTTTATTTCACTAGTTAAGCATAATGGAAAACAACAAAAATATGAGAGACCTTTATGAACTTTATCTTGAATTAGGACATGATGTGTTTGAAGAGAGAATTAAAAAACCCATGGAACTTTATATGCATGCTAATGGGAATGTTATTACTATGAATGCTTTGAACACCATTGTTGCTAATGCTGGAAAATTCTAAGCTTGGGGAAGCTGGCTCTGATGAGCATGATCTTTTTAGTCCCCCAAGCATTGAGGAGAAAATTTTCTTTTATGATTACAATATGCCTCCTATATATGATGATAGCCACTTTGTTGAATTTGCTCCCACTACAACTAATAAAATTGATTATGCTTATGTTGGGAGTAGTAATAATTTTATGCATGAGACTCATGATAAGAATGCTTTATGTGATAGTTATATTGTTGAGTTTGCTCATGATACTACTGAAAGTTATTATGAGAGAGGAAAATATGGTTGTAGAAATTTTCATGTTACTAAAACACCTCTCTATGTGCTGAAATTTTTGAAGCTACACTTGTTCTATCTTCCTATGCTTGTTACTTTGCTATTCATGAACTTGTTTATTTACAAGATTCCTTTGCATAGGAAGCATGTTAGACTTAAATGTGTTTTGAATTTGCCTCTTGATGCTCTCTTTTGCTTCACATACTATTTCTTGCGAGTGCATCATTAAAACTGCTGAGCCCATCTTGATGGCTATAAAGAAAGAACTTCTTGGGAGATAACCCATGTGTTATTTTGCTACAGTACTTTGTTTTTATTTTGTGTCTTGGAAGTTGTTTACTACTGTAGCAACCTCTCCTTATCTTAGTT
This sequence comes from Lolium perenne, assembly GCF_019359855.2. Taxonomy (NCBI): domain Eukaryota; kingdom Viridiplantae; phylum Streptophyta; class Magnoliopsida; order Poales; family Poaceae; genus Lolium; species Lolium perenne. The sequence continues at coordinate 52,248,822 of NC_067244.2, forward strand.
TTGTGTTTTGTTGTGCCAAGTTAAGCCGTTGATAGAAAAGTAAGTACTAGATTTGGATTACTGCACAGTTCCAGATTTCTTTGCTGTCACGAATCTGAGTCCACCTCCCTGTAGGTAGCTCAGAAAATTAAGCCAATTTACGTGCATGATCCTCAGATATGTACGCAACTTTCATTCAATTTGAGCATTTTCATTTGAGCAAGTCTGGTGCCATTTTAAAATTCGTCAATACGAACTGTTCTGTTTTGACAGATTCTGCCTTTTATTTCGCATTGCCTCTTTCGCTATGTTGGATGAATTTCTTTGATCCATTAATGTCCAGTAGCATTATGCAATGTCCAGAAGTGTTAAGAATGATTGTGTCACCTCTGAATATGTCAATTTATATTGTGCACTAACCCTCTAATGAGTTGTTTCGAGTTTGGTGTGGAGGAAGTTTTCAAGGATCAAGAGAGGAGTATGATGCAACATGATCAAGGAGAGTGAAAGCTCTAAGCTTGGGGATGCACCCGGTGGTTCACCCCTGCATATATCAAGAAGACTCAAGCGTCTAAGCTTGGGGATGCCCAAGGCATCCCCTTCTTCATCGACAACATTATCAGGTTCCTCCCCTGAAACTATATTTTTATTCCATCACATCTTATGTGCTTTTTCTTGGAGCATCGGTTTGTTTTTGTTTTTTGTTTTGTTTGAATAAAATGGATCCTAGCATTCACTTTATGGGAGAGAGACACGCTCCGCTGTAGCATATGGACAAGTATGTCCTTGGTTTCTACTCATAGTATTCATGGCGAAGTTTCTCCTTCGTTAAATTGTTATATGGTTGGAATTGGAAAATGATACATGTAGTAATTGCTATAAATGTCTTGGGTAATGTGTTACTTGGCAATTGTTGTGCTCATGATTAAGCTCTTGCATCATATGCTTTGCACCCATTAATGAAGAAATACATAGAGCATGCTAAAATTTGGTTTGCATATTTGGTTTCTCTAAGGTCTAGATAATTTCTAGTATTGAGTTTGAACAACAAGGAAGACGGTGTAGAGTCTTATAATGTTTTCAATATGTCTTTTATGTGAGTTTTGCTGCACCGGTTCATCCTTGTGTTTGTTTCAAATAAGCCTTGCTAGCCTAAACCTTGTATCGAGAGGGAATACTTCTCATGCATCCAAAATACTTGAGCCAACCACTATGCCATTTGTGTCCACCATACCTACCTATACTACATGGTATTTTCCGCCATTCCAAAGTAAATTGCTTGAGTGCTACCTTTAAAATTCCATCATTCACCTTTGCAATATATAGCTCATGGGACAAATAGCTTAAAAACTATTGTGGTATTGAATATGTAATTATGCACTTTATCTCTTATTAAGTTGCTTGTTGTGCGATAACCATGTTCACTGGGGACGCCATCAACTTTTCATTGTTGAATTTCATGTGAGTTGCTATGCATGTCCGTCTTGTCTGAAGTAAGAGAGATCTACCACCATATGGTTAAGCATGCATATGTTAGAGAAGAACATTGGGCCGCTAACTAAAGCCATGCTCCATGGTGGAAGTTTCAGTTTTGGACAACAATCCTCAAATCTCAAATGAGAAAATTATTAATTGTTGGTATATGCTTATGCATAAAAGAGGAGTCCATTATCTGTTGTCTATGTTGTCCCGGTATGGATGTCTAAGTTGAAGAATAATCAATAGCGAGAAATCCAATGCGAGCTTTCTCCTTAGACCTTTGTACAAAGCGGCATAGAGGTACCCCTTTGTGACACTTGGTAAAAACAATGCATTGTGATGATCCGGTAGTCCAAGCTAATTAGGACAAGGTGCGGGCACTATTAGTACACTATGCATGAGGCTTGCAACTTATAAGATATAATTTACATGATGCATATGCTTTATTACTGCCGTTGACAAAATTGTTTCATGTTTTCAAAATCAAAGCTCTAGCACAAATATAGCAATCGATGCTTTTCCTCTATGGAGGACTATTCTTTTACTTTCAATGTTGAGTCAGTTCACCTATTTCTCTCCACCTCAAGAAGCAAACACTTGTGTGAACTGTGCATTGATTCCTACATATTTGCTTATTGCACTTATTATATTACTCTATGTTGACAATATCCATGAGATATACATGTTACAAGTTGAAAGCAACCGCTGAAACTTAATCTTCTTTTGTGTTGCTTCAATGCCTTTACTTTGAATTATTGCTTTATGAGTTAACTCTTATGCAAGACTTATTGATGCTTGTCTTGAAGTGCTATTCATGAAAAGTCCTTGCTATATGATTAACTTGTTTACTCATGTCATATACATTGTTTCGATCGCTGCATTCACTACATATGCTTTACAAATAGTATGATCAAGATTATGATGGCATGTCACTCCAGAAATTATCTGTGTTATCGTTTTACCTGCTCGGGACGAGCAGAACTAAGCTTGGGGATGCTGATACGTCTCCGACGTATCGATAATTTCTTATGTTCCATGCCACATTATTGATGTTATCTACATGTTTTATGCACACTTTATGTCATATTCGTGCATTTTCTGGAACTAACCTATTAACAAGATGCCGAAGTGCCAGTTGCTGTTTTCTGCTGTTTTTGGTTTCAGAAATCCTAGTAAGGAAATATTCTCGGAATTGGACGAAATCAAAGCCCAGGGGCCTATTTTCTCACGAAGCTTCCAGAAGTCCGAAGGAGAGACGAAGAGGGGCCACGGAGGGGCCACACCCTAGGGCGGCGCGGCCCCCCCCTTGGCCACGCGGCCCTGTGGTGTGGGGCCCCCGTGCCGCCTCTTGACCTGCCCTTCGGCCTATAAAAAGTCTCCGTGACGAAACCCCCAGTACCGAGAGCCACGATACGGAATACCTTACAGAGACGCCGCCGCCGATCCCATCTCGGGGATCCAGGAGATCGCCTCCGGCACCCTGCCGGAGAGGGGAATCATCTCCCGGAGGACTCTACGCCGCCATGGTCACCTCCGGTGTGATGTGTGAGTAGTCTACCCCTGGACTATGGGTCCATAGCAGTAGCTAGATGGTTGTCTTCTCCCCATTGTGCTATCATTGTCGGATCTTGTGAGCTGCCTAACATGATCAAGATCATCTATCTGTAATTCTATATGTTGCGTTTGTTGGGATCCGATGAATAGAGAATACTTGTTATGTTGATTATCGAAGTTATATCTATGTGTTGTTTATGATCTTGCATGCTCTCCGTTATTAGTAGATGCTCTGGCCAAGTTGATGCTAGTAACTCCAAGAGGGAGTATTTATGCTCGATAGTGGGTTCATGTCTCCGTGAATCTGGAGGAGTGACAAGAACCACTAAGATTACGGATGTGCTGTTGCCACTAGGGATAAAACATTAGTGCTATGTTCAAGGATGTAGTCACTAGTTACATTACGCGCAATACTTAATGCAATTGTCTGTTGTTAGCAACTTAATACTGGAGGGGGTTCGGATGATAACCTGAAGGTGGACTTTTTAGGCATAGATGCAGTTGGATGACGGTCTATGTACTTTGTCGTAATGCCCAATTAAATCTCACTATACTCATCATGATATGTATGTGCATGGTCATGCTCTCTTTATTTGTCAATTGCCCAACTGTAATTTGTTCACCCAACATGCTGTTCGTCTTATGGGAGAGACACCTCTAGTGAACTGTGGACCCCGGTCCAATTCTCTTTACTGAAATACAATCTACTGCAATACTTGTTCTACTGTTTTCTGCAAACAATCATCTTCCACACAATACGGTTAACTCTTTGTTACAGCAAGCCGGTGAGATTGACAACCTCACTGTTTCGTTGGGGCAAAGTACTTTGGTTGTGTTGTGCAGGTTCCACGTTGGCGCCGGAATCACTGGTGTTGCGCCGCACTACATCTCGCCGCCATCAACCTTCAACGTGCTTCTTGACTCCTACTGGTCCGATTAAACCTTGGTTTCTTACTGAGGGAAACTTGCCGCTGTGCGCATCACACCTTCCTCTTGGGGTTCCCAACGGACGTGCCAACCACACGCATCAAGACCCCACCGTGTCAGTTGGCCCGCGTGCACCATGGTCGTAGTTGGGCCAGCCCAGCTCGTTTCCCCTCTTCTGGCCTGTTTAGACTTTCCCGCCTAGGCCCAGAATTCAAATTCGTTAATTCCTTTTTGTTTCAAATTCAATACTGATGCTCACTTAGATTTTTAATAACTCTCAATCCACTCAACCAAATTTGATGAACTTTATATTGTTGAAAAGCTTATGAAAAGCTCCATCCAACCCCACTGGTTTGAACGCTAGATCAATTGTAGAATTTGAATAGTAAAAATAACAAGACAGAGAGTTTTCAGAGTTTAAATAAATTTATAAAATCAACCATAATGAATTTTGAGATGATTCAAATTCTCATAATTCACATTTCAAATACTCTAATTGTTTATGTAGAAATTGATATGGTTGTTTCACATGATCATGGGCTAGAGCAAAATAATGGCTATGTGGCTATTTCTAGTCCATTTAAATTATCCAAATTTAATTATGTAAATAATATGGGAGATATTCTCTCATTTAAACCATTGTCCTAAGTAATCCAATATGAAGTAACAACTTTAATTTATAGCACCTCATATTTAATTACTTAGTGATATTAATTTGTTCCATAGTAATATTTAAATTGCATGAGATGAAGTATCTCATTTAAATCATTTTCTCTCAAATGATAAATGTGAAGTAGTGACCTTGGTCACCATGATCTCACATTTATGAATTGAGGAGATTAAATCTTAACAAGATTCAATAAGAGGAAATTATTTCTCCAAACTAAATAGAACCATATGTCAATGAGAGGAAATTATTTTCCTAACACTAAGTGAGAAAACCCTAGCATAATTTTGAATAAATGTTAAGTGATGATACTAGATAATCTTGTGTGAGCCATTAAGGCTAATTAAGTCTACTTAAGTATTGTTTGGTGATTGTATCCTCGTATTCGTTTATAGACGCCGGTACCAGAAACTATCAAGAAGAGGAGGTTTTGTACCAATAGGAAGAAGAAGAGAACTTGGATCACTACCCCAATCAAGGCAAGCTAGACTAATGCAAGTTATATTGTTGCAAGCTAATAATCTTGCAAAATGCAAAGCTCTACAAGAGCAAGGCATCACCACATTTTATTTTATGCTTAATAGTCCTATCCCAAGTTTTTACCTTACAAGCTTTATTGATGTTGATTTACCAAAGTTACTTTTTGATATATGATTCACTTGGTCTAGAGTAGCACAAGAGCATCAAATTTAACCTAGAGTAATCAAAGCTAGTTAGCACCCCTCATGACTATTTGCTAGTGCTAAACAAATAAAATTAACTACTCTAGATGGGAACATGTGAAATGAAATGACTTTGAAAACCTTGGAACGATGATTCATTCTATTGAAAGATTTTGAAGGTGAATATGACTTGTGAATGACTTGGTGAATTTTACGAAAACTGATGGTTGGGTTCGGATGCGATACCATTCCAATTTGAAAGTACCCCCACAAAACCCAATATGGGTAAGGGCTTAACTAGAAATTTATGTGCTTTAGTATGGGTTCCCTCTAAACAAGCGTCATAGGGGTTAGGCCGAGGCTGCCTCCGTCGGAAGTGAAATGAGGTGAAATGACGTGAAATGAGGTGAATGTTCGGCCCAAGCCCTGTGCAGTTCCCAGGCTGACCGTTTGTCTTCACTGGGAGGCCAAGCTCATGGGGAGAGGTGCCTATACTAGAGTATGTAAGTGAAAGGTTATGGTTGGTAGTCCGCACACGGAGTGTGATAAATCAGGGCCAGTTAACCCTAACGGATTATTGCAAATGTTGTGGCAAAAGTGTGCGACCTCTGCAGAGTGTAAAACTATTCGAATAGCCGTGTCCACGGTTATGGACGGTTGGAAAGGCCATACTGTTCCGTCATCAGACCATTTTCAAAAATGTGACATATGACTTGTGACTTGAACTTGAAAGGTGAATAGTGAATTTGAATTGAATCACAACAGAGTTGTGGGCATAACACTAATGTTCCCACTTGAGTTAGTTAGCAAATGAGGAGACTTTTACTAAATGTTTGTGAACTAAAATTGGCTTTATGCAAATAAACTTAGAGCTTAGCACCCCCTTATTATAGTTGATAGTGCTTACATTAGTATTAGTTTGCGAGTACTTTAAAAGTACTCATGGCTTTATCCCTGGCTATTCAAATGGCATGACTTTGAAGGAGAACAGCAGTACGAGGAAGATGGACAGCAGGACGTCTATGACAACTAGGACTACTCCTGACGTCAAGCGTTGGCCTGTGGATTAGATAGCCACTACTACTTCGCTTCCGCTATTTGTGAGGTTCGTTGATCAATAGATCAACTACTATTGTAATATTGGATCATGTGATCTACCTTTGTAAGACGATTATGTGTTGTAATAAATGATGACTCTATGATATTCAACTGTTATGTCTCGCAACAACAATCTTCCTGGGATTGCGATGTATGGCATAATAGGCATCTGGACTTAAAATCCAGGTGTTGACACTTCCCGCCGGCGCTCTTGACTGTGGTTGGCATAGCCCACGAGTTATCCCATGCAGGCTACCCAGCGTGCATGCTCTTCGACCTCCGTCACTGGGAAACTGGGAACTTGAGCAAAGCGTGCGCGACAGCAAGTGCATTTCTCGGTTCGCGCACGCCCGGGGGTGGAGGGGCTTGTCGTGGAAGTTGTTTGTCTATCGCATCCTTGCACGCTAGTTGTTCTAGGTCGCGTCTAGTCGGCATCGCGCCGGGTGGCAAGCATCCTAGACACGGGAGCCAGGAAATGTGCTGCGGCGGAGGTGCAGGTTCTCGAAGCGTGTGGTCATGCGCAATGCCTTCTTCTTCTCATTCTTCGAAGGAGCCATGCTTGTTGTTGATTAATACGCTCGTGGTGAAGAAGATCCAGGCCGCGCCTGTGCCCCTGATACGGCACACCAGATGTCACGAGTGTTTTAGCGGACACCGGGAGTGAGATCACCCCTTTTTTTTGGTTCGGCATGGGGCGGCAAAGAAGATTCGGATGATCTAGGAATACACTGCAAACACACTAGCATTTTTACCTAGGATTAAGTCGCTTTTGTGAGCTATAGGGACCCTATGTTCTTCTTGTGCAAATTATGTGAAAAGTACTGAGCGTAAAATGGTGATCATGCATGACTTGCCGGCCGGGCAGGGCAGCCGGATCTTCTCTGTTGGCAGAGCTAGCTTGGTTGTGAAGACTCACTTCCTTGCTGGATCTACGGGTAGGCCTGTCGGATCTTCTCTATTAACTAGCAGGTTTCGATTCTGGGAGTGGTGTTTTAGCACATGGTAGCATAGGCTCTCTTTATTTTAAAATGCACCTTAGACACGTTTTGGAATACCAAAAAATTTGAAATAAAAAATTAGCACATGCATCTTCACATGCAATGCGCTCAGAAAGTTGTTTAATGAAAAATCGACTTGTCATATGATGTGTGTGAAAAAGATAAATTCGATGCTAAAAGTAAGGCTTTTTTACAAAATAATTTTCTCTTTTCTACATAGATCATAGAAAATATCGTTTTTCACGAAACTTCACGATACAACATATACTGTGGAGATGTATGTGTGCAAATTTTGTTAAAAAAATTCAAAACTTTGAAATGTATTGTTAAGGTAGAGGGAGCATGTGCACCCAGGAGCCGTATTGAGTTTCCGGTTCTCTCTCTCCTTTTGTTCTCTCCACTAGATATCACTATCCTGCTCCATTTCACTTTGTTCAGCGGTGTCTTTCATCAACGTATCTATGATGTTCAAGATTTCTCTCCACTGTATCCATTTCCATTCACCACCGAGATCTAGCGACGACATTGGCTCTCTCCTACATGTCACTCTCCAACTGATCGGTGATCCTATGCCGAACAGTTAGTTGGACACGTCTTAAGTTTGGTAAACATTTTGATGAATGTTGTCCAGAATTGCAAATATCCTAAAATAACCAATCACACACACATATGTTCTACATAGAGCTTGACCAAATAACGAAGTAATTAAAGTTACTTCCGTATATGCGTCATCTCCACGCACCAACGTGATGGTTCTAAAAATAAGTACTTCCTCCGTTTCAGATTTATTGTCGCTAATTTAGATATATCTAAACATATTTTATGAAATAGAGATATCATAATTTGTGATAACTAATATGAAACAGAGAAGTATGTCGTTTATGCTCTTTCTGGCTCATATTTTATAGTTGTATATTATCAACCCAAACTGAAGTTCATTTTTTCACATCATCACAGCATACTATAGTACTACCACTCTAGATAATTGACCTTTGTTGACTTATCCATGTACAGTTAGTCTAATCAGTTTGATTAATAATTAATCGCATGCCTAACATTAGTTACTAACCGACCAAACCTGCAGGTTTGTCGTTGCTCCATGATCTCTCTACGAATCTTCCTAGAAAGTGCAGAGCTCCTGGTGGCAATTAAGCACTGATTAATCTTGAGCCTGAGGTCGCGCTAGCCTTCGGTCGTCAGATATGTATCGACGGCCCACACAATCGCCATGTGTTGGCCATACATCCTATAGATACCGAAGACGGTATGTTGATCGGTCGGTCCACAATTAGTCTGTACCGAGACATGCGTCGTCGGTGACACAACAACAAAGTTGCCAGCCGATTAGCAGGTCGGCGGACCAACACGTGTCAGCGGAACATTCCAATCAGTTTCAATATCAAGGTGTGGTGCAGTGCACGTTACCGTAGCGAAGAATAGATGTCAAAGAGGTGGAGTGAGGAGAACATGTCAGGAAATCAAGCCCCCAAATCATGGAGATGATCTGCATGTGCAACGAATTTGATTGGTCTGGTTATTTAAATCAGCGCAATGGTGCGTATCATGATCAGCTCCCCACTGGGGAACATGGTGGCACATTATTGTAGCATTATCTCGATTAGTACTAATAGGCTAATTAACATAAGAAGGATCGATGATACATGTATCATGCACCAAAACTATGTATGCACATGACGCGGAAGACTTTTCTATGCTGGACCTTTAACTTGCGAACGTCGCACAGGAATGCGTATGTATGGTACCTTGAGGATCATGCAATGAAGATTGGAGAGAGGGGTACAGGGTGTTGTGACAAGGAGATTAAAGGGAGTGCATGCATGGTTGGTGGTGAGTGAGAGAGGTGATGGAAAGATCATCGCCGTTGGCTGTTTAAGGAATCATGTGGTGGCATGTGGCCTTGAGTTAGCAGGAACATGCATGTCCTCACCCTCAAGCAATGCCTCGCATGCATACACTTGCACTCCCTCTACAATATGTGCAGCATCACATAGATAAAGTGCATGATCCACATATGATCTAGTTCATGCATGTGCATGCATGCTTAATCACAAGACACAACATGCATTCTTTACACTTTGCCACCGAATTCCCCCACATATCTCGCCCATTCCAACCTAGCACCTTCAACTCTCACTCTGCCCTTACGTCTATATATATCTCACCCCATTCGCTATATTCCACCACACATGGATGCTTAGACAACAGCCAGCTAGCTACCATCATCTCCGGCCCTCTCCAGCTACGTACGTACGCACTTGCATCTCTCCCCGCCCCAGTAGCCGCCGCAATCGAGATCCCGCCATGGTTGCACACGCCAATAGCTTCAATGCCACCGCCACGATGGCATCCTCAACAACGTCGACGAGGAAGCCAACGCTATTCGCTGCATTGGCTCCTAGATCGTCATCGAGGAATAACAAGATAGGGAGCGTTAACAAGGCAAGGACCAAGCAGCGCTGCGTGGAGGTAATCGGGAGGAAGATGGACGAGCTGAGGCAGCTCGTCCCTAGCGATAGCGGCGACGATGACGAGACAGACGACGGCGGCATCGATGAGCTCCTCTTCCGCGCTGCCGACTACATCGTTCGGCTGCAGGCGCAGGTGAAGGCGATGCAGCTCATGGTCGACATGCTGGAAGAGCACACCAAATACTCTTGATGTTATTATACTAATCCCTAGGTCTCATCGAACAGAACTGAGATGTACACATACACAAGCATATACGCGCGTTGTATACATTTTCTGCATTTTTCAATTTATTTTTGGGTTCTTAGGGTTATACGGGTGGGATTGTCATTAGTCTATTTGTTGATTATCGTATATGATACACTTGGTATGGTTTGTGTATGTACATATACCATTCTACATATGTATACATGAGTTTGGTATGTATATAGACATATATTTATATACGTTCAATATGCTTTGCTAAAAAAGAGTGTACATTGGTTAATTTCATACTTGACCTATTTCCGGTGCAACCGCAAAATAGATGAACACGAGCGCTCCTCCTACGCGCGGCCGACTACATCGTGCGGCTGCAGGAGCAGGTGAAGGTGATGCAACTCATGGTCGAGTTGCTGGAAGAGCACACCAAACACTACAGGAATGGAGCTAGACGCCGACGGCCAGACTCTACGCCGAGGGCTTTTTATCGGGGCCGTCGGCGTACCTCCTCGCCAGGGCACCACCGGAAGACGACCGTCGGCGTACACTTACCGTCGGCGTAGACGTGGCTACGCCGAGGGCAGCCGTCGGCGTCAACCTGGCCCTCGGCGTAGCACCGACATCGCCTGCCCTCGCACCCGCGTCGTCACTGCCCGCTCACGGCGTCACACAGACGCCGAGGGCTACCCTCGGCATAGGCCGTGGCCCCTCTATGCCGACGGCCACCCTCAGCATATAGGATTTTTTTATTTTTTTCTTTTTTTTCTCTCTCATATTACTTTATATTATGTTTCTATTATTTATTTACTAGTATGAATTATGTAAAAAAAGGTTCTATTTTTTAAGAATTCGACGATGCATTGCATATATGTAGGTCCCACGGGTGACGCTCTTCGCAGACGGGTCAACCGGAGCCACTAGGCCGAACTTCTGCTATCTATGTACATATGTCCTTAAATATTTAGGAAAAATTCCATTGCTAACCCTAACTCCAACCCTAACCCTAACCGAGGCCATTCCCGCCCTAGGGTTTCCCGCTTCTGCGGGCCAACTTTCTATTTTGCGAACATTTTGGTAACCCTAAACCTCACCCGGATCCTATCCCTAACCCTAACCCTAGGGGTAGATCTGCGGGGTCCCCGCCCTAGGGTTTGGCTAACCTTGCATGTACCCGGCGTTGACAATTTCCGCATACATGGGCTAGCACTTGGTAAAATACAGGATCTGTATGTGGAAACTCCCGCCACGGCTCAAACGGAGCCTATTTTATGGTAAAGTATGCCCAACTTATGGTTTCCATGTACATATGTCCTAAACAAACCAAAGCAAGTAAAAAAGTCCATTGGTAAACCCTCGCACGGAGAAAGCTATAGGGGTAGATCTGCGGGGTCCCCGCCCTAGGGTTTTCCAAGATACAGACCAACGGAGCGTCGGAATCGCTGGAAAACTTGCATATGCCCATAACATATGTGTAAAATTGTGATGTAAGGTTTGGCTAACCTTGCATGTACCCGGCGTTGACGATTTCCGCATGCATGGGCTAGCACTTGGTAAAATCCAGGATCTGTATGTGGAAACTCCCGCCACGGCTCAAACGGAGCCTATTTTATGGTAAAGTATGCCCAACCTATGGTTTCCATGTACATATGTCCTAAACAAAGCAAAACAAGTAAAAAAGTCCATTGGTAAACCCTCGCACGGAGAAAGCTATAGGGGTAGATCTGCGGGGTCAACATGTATAGGGGGGAACTCCCTCGGAGTTGAACCGGAGAGAAACTTGAGATCATATGGGATGATCCTTGTTTCCACATGTACATATGACCTAACCAAGCTCAAATGGAGGCATATGCCCACCGGAGGACCCCCGATGGGATGCAGTCAAAGGGGTAGACCGCGCGGTCAACATAACTAGGGTTTCGTCAGAAATCGAGCGTCGGATCTAGGGAATGGCCCCAAAACTTGTGTGTGTCCACATGGCATGGCATGCAAAAAAGTGATACATTTAAGAACTTAAGACCCACACACTAACCGAAACACTTAAAGAACCGAAACACTTAAGCGCGAGGTCACACCGGTTCATGAAGGTGGTCGGTCTCCTGGGCGTTCTGCTGGTGCCTCTCCGTCGACTACTCCTGGGACTACTCCCGGTGCCTCTCCGTCGACTTCTCCTAGGCGTACTTCCGGTCCTTCTCCAGGTGGTTCTTCTGCAGCTTCTACCGGAGCGCAACCCCGGGTTGCTCGTTTCGCCAACGATGTGGGCGGACACACCCCGCCCGGGTCCTTCCTCCGCTAGTCGGCACCGGGCTTCTTGCTTGCCATCATGTGCTACCTAGTACTATGTATTTGGATGACATGGCACTGTCCTCTTGTATGCTATTATGTGCACCATGTATGCTACTATGTGGATTTCATGCTATTTATGTGAATTATGGTGAATTTGGATGAATTACGATGAATTTGGATGAATTTCGATGTATGAACTGTTGTACTGTCATAACTGAGGGTGGTAAACAGTGGATTGTGAAATGCTGGGAAAAAAAAATTGGGCAAGCCTACGCCGAGGGTCACGTCTATGCCGACGGCATTGCCATCGGCGTAGACGCCCACCTGGCAGCCGCGCTCAGCGTGACGCGTGTCCACTGCATGGGTCATGCAGACGCCGAGGGCCTGGCCGTCGGTGTAGACGCCGCACGTGGCAGCCTCGCGTCGCGCCACGTCGCCCCACGGCGCCCAGATGGCGTGGCTATGCCGAGGGCAGGGCCGTCGGCGTCTCCGGCCCTCCGTTAACGGCGACGGCGCGACGGGACGCTGCGCCGAGGGCTTGGACGCCGAGGGGTGGACGTGGCCGTCGGCGTATGGCGCGTACGCCGAGGGCCAGCCGTACGCCGACGGCGTGGCTGCGTCTGCCGAGGGAGGTGAACGCCGACGAGATACGCCGAGGGCTGCCGTCGGCGTAGCCTACACCGAGGGCCAGGCATGGCTACGCCGAGGGCAGCCGGCCGTCGGCATACAGTAGCATTCCTGTAGTGAAAGACTCTAGTCTCGCAAGTGTCATTGGTACTTACCCTCACTTTTTTCTCTTTTTCCGGCAACCGACGGCCCGACGTTGCAGGTACGACAGGTGATGAGAAGTTTTTGGATGGTTACTTCGTTGAGTTCACGGACGACGACCTCGTCGGGTAGCAAGAGCACTCCTAGGCAGCAGCCTGTGGCTTGTAGGTTATGGACCCGACTTTTTATCTCTGAACTCTTAGTCCATTTGGATCTTGTCTGTACCCATACGTATTTATTTTCGCTTATTGTATGATGTATTGATGGAACATCTATCCTTTAAGTGTTATTTGTATCTTGCTCTACTGAGCTTTTGCTATAAACCTTTTTTCCATCTTTTGTGTCGTAGATGTTGATGATGTGATATGTAACTCCACCCTTGTATCCGGTGCACCCTGCGTGTATGTTGTGAAGTGCACTGGAAGGTGAAGCACTCAGGTCTAGGAACAATCGTGAGTCCCATGATATTTAGTTGCGCGTGAGCGTGTCGAGATTCGTCTTGGCCTGCCGGTACCCCGGACTACATGGTGACTTCACGGTCCCCTGTAGTAACCTCATACGCAATTACTCCTCATGGCATGCACGTTTTCTTGAGGCCTTACTCCCGGGGCTTACACTAGGCAAGATTATTGCCAACCAAAAACTTGTCCATAGGAGCTCCACCGTACCACACTCCTAAAATAAGCATGTCAAATCACAAGGACGCCATTGTAGTTGTAGTAGTTACAGTACCAGATACCACTAGTCAAATATAGTTTAGTTGTTTCTCCCACCAAACAAACACATATGTCAAATCACATGATTAGTGACCTTACAACCAATACTTATCAAGCTAACTCACAAATAACAGTAGATGAAAAGCATCCTTATCAGTAAATATTAATAAGATATATGATGTAAGATTGATTATGACTAATTAAATCCTAACATGGCATGGAAAATTGACACGTGGAAACTTCATGTACTCTCATTGACCTCACGATAGGATAATTTTTAGCAATTATTGTGACATGTAGTTCTTAGGCTGGACTGAGCAATTCATAGGCCCAAGTTTTCAGAAATCCCTAAGCACCATGTTTTTAACAATGCCTCCATCAATACCCCTGAGGCCTAATCATAAAAAAAGCAAGAAGGCAAGAGCGTCTGGCTGCTAAAAAAAATACCAAGAGAGAAGTGCTCTATTGTGGTCCGATGGCTCTTTGCACTTGAACAGAAGTATAAGCAATCTCGGAAATTCAATTCGGCTCCCTGGTGTGTATGCTCCCTCTACCTAGACTATTCAGCAAACTTATGCAATGTTAAAAACAGCAATGATATTGTTATATTCAAAATAAAATAAAAAAATCTGAGTACAAGGCATGTCACAAACAGCCTACTTAATGAGGTTATTCACAGATGTTAATACTCTACAGGTTTGGAGCATGACAAGATTTTAAAAGTTTACCATGACAAAGTGAGATAGACACCTAAGCACTATATAATCTAATAAACAAAAATTACAAAAGGAAGTCTATTTGGTATATTATGATCTATTGAACAAAACTGAACTGCATCTCAAGTTCAAAGCTTAGGTGTTATAGTTAAACAGAAACATTGTTGCTTCAGTTCTTACATTAATTCAAGAAGAAAGACTTAGCTGCAGTATGTCATTCTAAACTCAAAGGATGGTAAAAGGACAGGAAGCACAACTGCACCAAGAGAGCCAGTAAAAATATGCAGAAAACAAATAGACATCTAAGAGGAATTAATATAAGTAGCATATGAAGAAATAGAAGGTGCTAGTGCACCACAACAGAAATTGTAGGATTTAGAGTGCCTTTTCTGATTTGGATTGTTGCCAAACTTTCTGTGCCTAACAGATACAAGCTGCCTAACAGTGTGCAGCTTTCCAAATTCAGAGCAAGAACACATGCGAGTGACATAAATCACATAAGTAGGAAGACAATTAAGCTATCTAGTGTCACATAAATCAAATTAGTAGGAATACAATTAATCTATCTAGTCTAAAATTTTAGTAGATGTTGATAAATAAGCTAAATTTAGCTATGCCTATGCTGCTTCGAATGTTTTCTGACTGGGTCGACATGTCAACAAAATGAGGAGAGGGACAAGATAAGAACTATCCTACAGGCTACAGAGTTAAACTTGGCATGTTGCTCTGAGCTATTTTTCCACTGTTTATTCGTATATCCATAGGATGTCCAATGACACAACGAGATACATTCCAGTCACAACTAGGCTCATTTCAAAGAGGAATATTACTAGAGCGGACGATATCACCTTATTTATTTAATATTTGTGAATGCCTGTGAGATACAAGCGCACAATGCCCCCACAAAATCCATGTTTTACACGCTCAAGAAATATATACCGGGGACTTCAGCGGCCTCATTAACATGTCAGCGTCAGCGCGTGCATTCATGTAGTGGCATAGATGCACAACTCCAGCTTTCATTTTTCTTTTTGGGGAATTGATTACTTTTTGGAGAATAGCATTCACTTTGTAGTAAATAGAAAGCCAAATGAGCAAAAACAAGAGGTAGAGCGCTACGAGCCTACGACATAGAATGAGAGATTTCTGGCTACTCCCAATGGAAGGCAGTATTGCAAGTACAGGTAAAGACCGACTGTTGATCCTGCTAGATAACTCCAACAAGAATATGCACCAAGCCATTATCCTCACGTCGTGGAAGGTCATGGTACTTGAGAAATGACATCTGTCATGCCAAAGGAGATGCAAGCATCGAGCAATCTGCCATGTTTATAGAGCTCAAAACAGTACTGCTCATCAATGTGCCCTGGCCTTTGATTGTAACCTGAGCATCTCTCCTATATGAATGAAAGCTCTTTACCCCTTGTAAGAAAGATAAATGAAGAGGAATATTCTTTCTGCAGAATAAATTATTTTGAAGACTAACTCACTTTGTAATGAAACAACAACAAAAAATAGTAACCCATCTGAGCAGCATGTGGTAATTTTTGGAACACATCCCAAGAAGGGGTATCCACTTTATTTTTTATTCCAAGCACACTAAGGCATGACTTATGTACCACGCTCGAACTTGAGCAGGGATGTAAGCGGGATCCCACCAATATCCAGCTTCTAGCTTATTTAGGACTTTCTAGTTTAAAATTTAGCCTCAAAAGTTAAACTAGAAATCTCCAAATGAACTAAAAGCGGGATATTGGCAGGATCTCGCTTAAACTTGAGCCCACAATGTTTTGGGCCAAGAGTATTGACTGATGGGAGCCTCTTACTTTCTAACTCTCCAGATGCTAATGCTAGGGGGGAAGAAAAAAGTTGTACAACAACAAAAAAACAAAATGGCATCGTCCTCTGAGGACAACATACTTTCCTATCACAGCATGTCTGTTTTCTCCTATCACAACATGTCTGCATTTTCCTATCGCAAAACAGTGGCGAAGGAGCATTCCATTCTTCGGCAGTTCATTGTTTTCTGGGATAACTGAGCATCCTCCACTTCTGTCTGACAGTTCTTTGTCGAAAATAGAAGATCAAAATCTCTCTACTTGCAGTCTGATCAAACTGCTCTATTCTGTAGAATCTTCTTCACGTAACTTCCGAGCTGAGGCGAGATGGAATTCGCAGCCTCCTGGACGCATTTCCTGTAAGAGAAATCTTCGGTGGTATTGTCGTCCCGTACCAAAAGGAAGCACCTTGTGCCTGGGTGACTAGGATGGTGTCCGATCTGCAAGCAAGAGCAAAACTAGTTTTGATCACACAGTCAAAATATACTGATACTCAGGAGTAGCCACAATGCACTGCAGAAATGGTACTTAAAATATGGATGCATCGACTGGAGCTGGCAACGATAGATACCGAAAATCGAGCAAACTTAACAAAGGGAAAGCATTATTGTTCATACAACCATGGGGCAAAACCTGGCAATGGTAGAAACATTGGGGGAAATCGAGCAAACTTAACAAAGGAAAAGCATAATTGAAATAAACTAACATAATCCTTTTTCACATTAAATGGACAGCTAATTGGCCCATTTGCATGTTAAACTCCAAGAATATTACTAGCACATTTGTTAAATAAAAAAAGATGGACACAATGGTGTAAAGAAACCAATCCTACTTTTCGAAGACACAAGCCAAATCCTATTAATACATTCATAATCAACTAAATTCAGATCAGTAGAACTGTAGAGTGGTGAAGCTATGAAAACCCAAAAATGCATTTCCATTAAGTACATACCTTTATATCCCTTATTCCAGCACCAATCTTTTCATGCCATCTTGGATGAAATCTCAGGGCCTCAATTATGCGTGATTTATCTAGCTCCGTGACATATTCATTTAGTTTGTACCTTCATGCAAGTAAAACATGATATCATATAGGAAGGTACACAAGATAAAACTAATATGCAAAATACAATCCATGGATCGTGATGGGGGCCTTACTCTATTAGCATGTTCTGCAAGCAAGTTCGCATATCAATAATGTTGTCCCATGTACCAACCCTTGCACTAAGAAAATCCTGTTCCTCAGATATGGTGCCACCACCATTGGAGATAGCAGCATCTCGAACTTCAGCGTTATGTAGAATGTCATAGATGTTCTCATTCTGTAGGGGTTCATGCGCCTGCAGGAGAATTAAATGTTACCATCCAAGTAAATAACTTAATATACATCCTGTATAGAAAGCATGACAGTGTATTTTTATCCGATTATCACTTGGCCAGGATTGGTTCATTAGTACAAAATAATCCAAATATCACAGATAAACACTATTGATTATCCTGGCCATGGGCAGCAATCTGGTAAAACATATTTGAAACTATGCCCTCAAAGACTAAACTGCACTGGTTTGTTGCAGTCGAGTACAGGGTGATTGCATATGAAGCCCTCAATTTGCTTTGACTGTGTTGACATTTTCAGAGTACAATGAAATGCCTCTAAAAGGATGTTGTGCCTAAATTTGGCAGCAGTAACATTACATACCTTCCCAGAATATATAATCTCGAAAGGACCCGATGTTCCGGCAAAAGGCTCTTTGCCCCAGGCCATTGCATCTACAGTACCACAAAGATTGTCCACTGAACATTGCTTTGCAGCATTTATAAAACTTTGTGCAGGCCTCTGCAGAAAATAATATCAGATAAAAAAATTGTTCACTGCACTCTAAAAGGAAAATCTTCGAGGAAACAAACACTCAGAATAGCATATATTACTCACAGAGAAACAAGCTTCAGAAAATGGAGATGAAACTGATAATCGAGTCCGCTGTTGCTTTAAACCTTGACTGCTTAGCCCATGGAACTGCCCACTTACAGATAAACTATCTGCCACAACCAACAAGTGCTCCCGATGGATATTCTTTCCAATATCATCAGTTTTTGATCTTAAAGACTGTACAGGGAATAAGGGAAAATGAAATGCTATAGAGGAAATTATCAGGCAATTAACCCAAATGTTTAAGGAAAAGCGAAAAACAAAACAGAGAGAAGTAAATATATATACTTCAACAAAAAAATTCCACGCCGAGTCTACGCCATATGAGCAAGAAATATCATACACGCTCCCTGGTCGGCTTCGCTCCCAATCAATCAACTCCATTATTGCAACACAAGCATTTTGTAGATCAGCCCAGAACTCCCCGCTTTTGCAATGCTCCGACATACCAACTTTCACAACAAGTTCATTGTTTTGCTGACACTGGATCTCAACATCCTTAAATTCCAAAAATCCTGCAAAGGAAAAAACAAGCAGTATACATCAAATATTATCCGTGTATTTTGCATTGAAGACTCACGTAATGGGTCCTCGCAATTCCCAGAATGTAAGAAGACCCTATCATACAAGTTGCATCTGAAACAACTTCACCTTGTACCATATAACACAGAAAAAGAACATTATACATCTAGAACTCGATCCTAGTAAGGAATTCTTTTAAGCAAAATAGCAAGGGCTCCTTGGCAAAGGTATTACGAAGGTGGAAAAATCTATCAAAACATAATTACCTTTCACTAGCATGGACAGGAGCTTTGGGATCACCCTTTTCTTGATAGTGTCCAATTGAGACGTTGAGTTGGAATCGTCCTCTGTTACCACAGTGATGCAACAAGTCTGGTCGTTAAAACACTTCTCATTGCCAGCAGAACCTTTGCTGCTGGAGGTATTACGGGTCATAAGATACGTTGCAGTAACCACAAAGAAGGAAAAATAAAATAGGCACTCACATAACAACATAAACCACATATAATTCTAAAATAGCTGCAGTACCAAGTGTTAAAAGACGATAAACATTTTACAGCCTAAAAGCCACCTCACATCTAAAATGCACGATATCTTCTTTAGAACTTACCCCTTCGAAATATATACTTGAGGAAACATGTTGCTTGACTGGTAGCCCTTGGAATCATATTGTTCTGTAAGCTCGTCTATAACAAATCTTAATCCCAATTTTTTTCTCTTCATCATTTCCTGCATGTATGTAGAAGTTTAAACAAGTATAAAGGAACCAACCTAATGTTCCCTACAAAACAGAACATGAAAAGAATAAGACCTTGCTTATATGAAAATGAGTGATCCATGGACTCTCTTTTGCTGTCTGTACACCACGGCCGTCATATCTGCATAACGAAATGTGATTTTTTAATTAAACAGCATTACAGGTCAAGTGATAAGGAAACAATGATGATTTGAATGTACTAACAGAATCATGACGGTCTCAACCAAATCGGAGAACTTCACTGGTTCGAGATGATCCTTAACTTCTAGTGATGCATACTCTGGACCATATCTATACTTCTTTAGATTCTTTGATAGGAAAAGCAAACCAAAATGATCCAGAGAATTAGCACCCTTCTGGCACTTTAACACATCCTGACAATAAAGTTAATATAGCATAAGAAATAAAGAAAAGAGATAGCACCATACTAATGGGCCATGAAAGAAAAGTAAGAGAATGTAACCTGCAAATTCATGAGGGGAGAGTCCTCTAAACTGTTCACTGGGTGATCCAAAGCTCCATATGCAGCTTCTGAAATGGAACCAGCAGCCCAAGAACCAACAGGGGCTCCATCAGTGTACATGTTTTCAGCAGTATCATAAGTGAATTGCGCTATTTGCTGCCCATAAGAACTCCTAACAGTCCCATCATAAGCAACATATGTATCTCTCAAGTGATACATTAGTTTTCTTGTTAATGTTCCAGGAACATCTGCATTCTCACTGAAGAAATTTGCCCTGCCAGCAATGGAATGCAGAAGACACTCTAATGGATTTAAACCATCTATAAAAGAATTCCTGATCACAGCATATGAGTTCTGGCCTCCCAAGCATTCACCCTTTCCCTCAGCAATGTCATTATCCAATGATTTATGTCTATTCCAGCTAGCACTTGAGATTTCTGAAGGAATTCGAAACGGAAATTTCCTTGCTGGAAGTTGAAGACCGACACATGCAGTTTGTTGCACAAACTTCAGCATGCTACCCTTACTTCCTGCATTCATCATCACCCTCATTGAATTATCTTTACTCGTGTGCTGTTGCACCATCTTAAGAAGATCACTGAAGACACTCTTAAATGCCATGATTGAAGATTTCATCATTGGTAGACTGTTCTGAATGAAATCAGAGTGTTTATAAAAAATTGATAGATTAGCACAGTCATCATAACACTTGAGATTTGGTATGGAATTTGGGCTTAGCAATAGCTGTTTGACAAGAAAAGCCTCTTCAGCCTCATCCAATGCTAGATTAACTTCATCGAAAAGTTTTCTCCGTGAGTAATGATCCGAAAACAGATAAAAATCTGAAAGAGAGACACTTAAGCCCCTCATGGTTAAGAATTCACATAGTATATCCTGAGCAGATGACAGGAACTGAAGAGCCTCGGGACCATATTGTTTGAACATGGCAGAGAAAAGGCCAGATGTGTTACTCTGTAGCCAAAAAGCTTCAGAAGAGCAGGAAAGTACTTCACCGTCTATGATCTGTAACTTGGGATCAATACTAAAATTCATACCAGAAGGAAGCAGCATGCCGAACAACTGCTTGCCAGTCCACAGTGAAGCTTGAGAGTTCATTGATTTAACTATTGATGGCATTGGTGTCAGCGAGAGTGAATGGCATAACATTTGAAGTTGCTGAAACTCAGTCTTCTTAAATAAAATATCTGAGCTTGTTAACAAATGTGCAGCAGCTAAAGAATCATGTGTTAAGGACACCACACTTCGTCCGTCTTGCACATTCAACAGTTGGTTGCTTAAGCTTACTAGCTCTCCAAGCTCAACTCTTGATCGTATAGACTGTGGGACATATCCATGTAAACAATCCCCATCAAAATCTCCCATAAAAGGGGCACAGCACAGTGGATTGATTGAAACAACTGACTGAACTGGTAGTAACTTTGCAGAGAGTGCAATAAGCGAGTGTTGATGTACTGACGGTGGCCTATTGATAAGAATAAGATCACCATCCTGCAATAGCCTGTACACAATGTCACCAATTTGTAGCTGATTTGCCTTCTTAACATGAATTAGCTGTTCATTGCGCCGAGTGAACAGTATTTCCTTGGAAAGAAGGTGAAGGTTGCACTTCACATTTATGCTTTTGAAGTTGTAAGAATTAACATGCTCAGAAACAACCAAGTTCGAAGCGAAATCCATTGGGATGCCGATTTCATGTAATCTAATCTTGGGATCACCGACCATAGTACTCCGAAATGCATTATCCGATCGTTTGCTGAGAATGGCATCCTTCAACCATTTAGTTCCATACATGCCCGTTGATGATTCATTATCTGTCTTTTTAGAGTGTAACTGCAAAAGACATAAAATAACATCAAATTACGTAGTCCCTTCTAAAACTGTAACGTGTATACTCATCCTTGTTCCAAAAGAAATTCATACTCATCCTTCAACATTAACTGGATTAAACCTTGACAGGGACTGGGAAGGAGAAAAAAGATACTTTGCCACACGTGTTTAATCAGTATATAGACGCTGCATATCAAGGTGGAAGATTGAACAAGCTTTAAGTAACTAGTGCCTACAGTATTTCAATTACAATCATGCAATGTGCCAAAAGTTATATATCACAAAGATGGAAACCATGTAAATGAAAAGGGATGGACATAAATGGAAACCAAATTATACGGTAATATGTGCATAAGCATAACTACACATGCATGCGCGGGAACAAAATAAACATGGAATTCTTCCGAACAAACATACCTTATCCAACCATATTAAGAAGTCGTATGATGGTTCTTCCAGCACCTCGAGCCTATAGTTTGGCTCGACAAGTTAATAGTGCTCACAACTATTTACTCAGGACAGGAGTAGGTTGCACTTCTCTTGCATTAGACTCTGGCTTCCAGCCTTTGCTTTTATGGCTGATGCTCAACAGACACAGTTCTACCACGAGCGAGGTGGTACTGAAAGAGTTTATTGTGCCGTCTGGCACGATGCTAGCTTCAAATATGGGCTGTACCAGCTACGAAGCTTTTGTTTTTCTCTTTCAACAATACGAGCTCGTGAGCTTCTAAGCTATATGCTGGGCTACAACATGTTGGGCTAAGATGCCGAGTACCCATGTCTAGTATCTTTGAACGAGAAGTGAGCTACACTGCTACAGAGCTTTATCGAGCTCGAGCCAAATGCTCGTGAGCTTCAAGGCAGGCTTGATCTCGGCTTGGTTAGCCTTCAAGCCAAGCATATAACAAATCAAGCTCTAACTGTTTGATAAGCCAGAGCTTTTTTGACAGTCTTAGGCCATTCACTACGTGGTCGAAAAGCGATTCAAAGAGCTCTATGAGCCAGTTCAATACATAACAGGGAACCGATTCAAAGCTTCAGTGCACAGAAGCGAACCACTGTCTTGGTTCGGTACAAGTCCGATTCCTCTGTTAAACTAAGGTTTCTAATCTGACATGTCACATGCAAACCCAATCGGCAGTGAACACCATGTAACCAGCCATGGAGGAAGAGCTTAAAACAGGGATGGGTCCCATCACTGCTTTGAACCGATGCCACACTTAGCAGCAAAACACAACCGAGTCAATCTTTTTCTTGAACTGCATACACATAGTGCATGGTCTTATGCTCGTGGGAGGGGGGCGGGGGTGAAGAAATACTACAATGGGAAAACTGTACCGAGGCTCGGCAGTGCGTAATTTCATTAATATTGAGAAAGATAGTGAAAACTATCAGGATAATGTGCATCATGTCATGTGGATCTTGCAACAGAGATATACATATATATACTACCTCCGTTCTAAAATAACTGTCGCAGTTTTCTCTAGATTCGGGTGTATCTAGATGCATTTTAGTTTTAGATACATCCGTGTCTAGATAAAGTTGTGACACTTATTTTAGAACGGAGGGAGTATATACAATCATGAAGCATGGATATATCAAAATAAAAACAAGATAAAATTTCTTGCCTTCGATGATTTCAAGCAATCCATAACTCGGCTTGTGACAAGTGAACTTGCAAGAAGATTGAACTGTGGATACTGACGGTAGTCATCAACTTTCCTACTGACATCAACAGTCCTCTTATAAGCTTTTGTCAGGTCATCCTAATCCAAACATGGAATGAACAAACATATGAGTCCATAACTGTGAGAGCAACACCATACATATGTGTGCTGAGTATATGCATCACACCACAATAAAACATGCATTCTCAACAAACCTAAAAGGAAACCAGAGAAAATACTGCATCCGTTTGGCAACACGGTTGTGTAAGACTAATAGAAAAAATCATGAAAAAACATTTCACAAGATATACAAAAGTAACCCAGGCTCTTGCATTGAACTAAATGACTGGTTATTGACTCACTATCAGATTTTAATCCTTTCACCATAAAAAAAAGGGTTATGTTGCATTTAGCAAAGGTACTCAACATAAGTGGTTAGAAATCATTGAAGGGATGATACAAAAAAAATTGAATAGAACTTCACCTAACAGAGGTAGCACTTACATAAGTTAAGCGAGGTCCGTCTGAAAAACCGTAGGGCATCTCTGCCACACGATGGCAGTTAGGAGTCACCGGCAAACACGACAGGAACAGTAGCGCCCGCCTTGAAGCAAACTTGTGAATAAGCTCAGGATCAAGTTGTTTCAGCATGTGAAAGACCTGCAAATATGATAAAGGAAACAAGGACTTAATCATAAGAAATAATTTTCAATTCTGGCTAGCTTTTTGCCCTTTTCTTTTGATAAAAATATGATGTAGCACAGCATACCAGTTCAATGGCTGACATGAATATGCATACCAACTTCTCAAAAAGCTTTACAAAAAAAGTATTGGACCTACTTTCCTCTTTTCACTTAACAATACTGCAATCCACTCGCCCCAAACTGAACAGACTAGAAGGTAATCATGATTAAAAGTGATTGAGCGAATATTTCACCATATTAGGACACCCTGGGTCTGATGTTATGCAGCAAGTTGGTAATGCATCATGTTTAATCAAGCATATTGCTTTAATGATCATGCAAAAATATTGTGGCCGGTCAAGATGTTGTATTTCGGGATCTCATGATATTGGTTATGTTTTATGTTTGCGACCGATATTTGTTGGGATTTCTGTAGGTTGTAAATATTTGAAACAGTACATGAAACCGTAAATTTTCCTATGATTTCATACACCTTGCATCCCCAGTTTGTGAACTGCCACTTGAGACAAATATGGCAAGGAGGAATACTTTTGACAAAAAAAAGGAGACAATTTAGCAGCATTTCCAAATTTACTATGCAAGCCAACACAGAACAGACTAACAAATTGAATAGCTAATACTTACTTGATGAGGAGACAATAATATCCTGGTTGTATTTGATTGAGGGGGCTGGTGATGAGGTAGAAAATCCCAATAATCGTGGGGAAGAACTTCAGGTGAATCATTATTCTTGAACTTATTTGTCACTCTGTCAGCAACTTCTGCAGTAATCGAAACTTTGTCCATAACGGCAGGGTTACGTTGAAATTTTTTCCTGGACAGAATTATTCTTGGACTTTTCAGCGTCTTAAAGATAACACTTGGATAAAGTTTAGCACCATCCTTCTGCTCAGCAAAAAAGTCCAAGGTTAATGCAATAGGTCAGAAATACGGACCAAATCATATGGGCATGCACTTACTGAGCAATATTTGCAGGTTGCTTGACTTGTGGCACTGTCTGATTTCTTCAATAACAACAACAGAAATCAACATGTAAGAGAAATAAATATGCACCAATCTGATATATACCAAAAAAAGAAGTGCTTCCATAAGCATAGTATCTGCATCATTTTTTACAGAAGAGGATAAATTGCTTAATCAGGATAAAACTAGGTTAATCTGGCTTAGCACAAACCTTAGAATCCCTGTTTTGCTTTGGAGTGTGACAGCCGGGACATATCTGATTCAGCAACCGAGCAACTTCCTCGATAAAATACGGGCTGAGCACAGTTGCGGGCAGCTTCATGGCTCCCGAATGGCCTAAAATTTTGACAAATCAGTTTACTTTGGATTGAGGAGGACGACATCAGTTGATTCTGAATCGTTAATATTACTCACCGTCGCAGCCACGCACGTTATGCGCCCCACAAGTCTCGCACTGCGGTGCCCCGTTTGGTAATCCCAGCTTGGCGCTGGTCACGTCAGATGGGTCTATAATGGTCGCACTGCTTACCCTTTCCTGGAAATGCATGCGGGTTTTTCGTATTTTCTCTTTTATTAAGCGTGTAAAGTTGGTCAAGGCAGAGTCGAAGCTTACCATGTCTGTACTGGTCATGAGATCGAATTGTATGGCCTTGAGCACAGCGGCAGGGCGGTCCATTTGATTATTTAGCTCATCCATCCTGCACAACGAGGATACAAAACAATGTCATATTGACAGAAGCAGATCATCATGACATAAAAGTATAATCTAAATCTTAATGGAAGGTTAAATAGGTTGATGGAACATCAAATTTCTACATGCATTGCAGGAAAACAGGATCTGGAGCAGACAACTACAGCATGCTTCGCTATTGCAAGCAGGACAACTAGGGAAAATTATTATATGCAGGGAAAAAAGTTGTATAAACGGCCGTTTGGAGGAAAAACAGGGGAAAAGCTCAAATGCGCGTGGCAAGAGGAGGGAAAACAGGGGAAAAGCTCAAATGCTTGGTCAGAGCGGAAGTTGAAATTATCGTGAAGTCTGCACACAGGAATTCGGCAACACAGCAGGATTCACAAGGGAAAATTTGAAAGGAAGAAAAAAAAACCCTTCCAGGATCCAGAGAGAAGATAAAGAAGGCCGGGGTTCCTCACCTGCAAAGGGAGGAGGGGCGCGACGCCTAGTCGGTCCGTTCGCAGCCAGCCGCGGCAGGAGCGCGGCGGCGCCTCGCCGTGCCCCGACGCCAATTCGCGCGCCAGGAAGAAGCCGAGCGAAATGCGGTACCAATCTGGCGACAAACTCGAGGCGAAGAAGGCGGCGGGAGAGGAGGAGGAGGAGGACGGCGACGAGGAGCGTTGGTGACGGCGACGAACGTTGGCGGAATCCTAGTGGGTTGGGGAGGAGCGCCGCCAGAGTGCGAAAAGGGCGGAGCGAGAGCTCGCTCCCGAGAATATTTGTGGGTGTGTGTCTCGGGGTTTGGGCGCTGTGTCCTCCTAGGGAAGGGCGTCTGGGGTTTCGGGCTTTGGGAATCTGCGGCCTGCGGGGCAGGGGGAGCACGGAGGGAGTTGGGATTTTGGGGAATACGGACTGGGGTTTCTGACCCTCCGATGGGACGGTGAATGTTTCTCTTTTTACCTTCAATCATTTCAATCTGTTTTACATAGGCATTTTTTCCCTATTTTCGTGTTCAAAAAAAATATTACAAACTCAAACGAAATTATAGTAGTAATTGTTATCAAACATAGATGGCAATCATAAGGACAAAATATTGTGTTGATGAACATAACCACATGTCCAAGATTTTGTGACGTGGAACTACGACGCAACCGGTCTTTATCTGACGAGAATTGGATCGATTCGTCTCGTCTTTTTCTAGTTTTAACCATGGCACGGTTAAACTTGATTGTGTGTTCAAAGGCGTCTCCCCGGATAGTCTCACCGGATCTTCTTACATTGATGCAGTCATCTACGCCAATTAGTTGGTTTGAGCGACGCCGTTGGCCATGGCGTGTCGGGCCCTGACATAGCGGTGTCTAGATAGCGGTAGAATGTATAGTTTCGCATGTAGATGTTGTGTCTTTGCTTCTCGTTTGCGTTTCTTTTTTAGGTTTGCTTTAGTTGTGTTTTTTTTTCCTTGGTTGTTTATGTGGGGCTGCATGTTTTGTGCCCCTTTGACTTTCCTTCGATGTTTTTGGTAAAACGAATATGGCGTGAAATTACGACACATATGATGCTTTATTTGGGAAGTTATAAAACCAAAACCTATCTGGAGGCTAGCTTTGCAATATAAGTTAGGTAGGTAGATTTGCTTTTCTTTCTATAGATTGGGCCTAGTTTTACTAATCAATTGATTTTTTATAAATCCAACTATGTATCTGTGTGCGGCTCGGATCAGTGCGGATGTGTACATTCTGATTATGCAGAGGTCGGGTGTAATATGCTTAAACCTTATTTAAGTAATAAAACACTCTTTATCGAAAAAACTATGTATCTGTGTGTGTGATCAAATTTTGAGACGAAAACATCCACACGGCCAAAGTAGTCACTCCAAATTCACCTTTCAATGCTCTCTCACCTAATGATGAGACATTTCTCAAACCCTAAAAAAGTAAGGCATATGATGAAACCTTGGGTCTTCATCCTTTAATATTTGCTTCCATTGTCGTGTCATGTCATATTATCTTCATTCACATGTCATACTAGTTTTCACGCTAATTTTACATGAGAACATGCATATGGATACGGTGTATAAAGATAATGCATGCTTCTGATGTTTGGTGGCAAAGGAAAACCCATGTACGAGATTCTTATGTACAGGTTGGACGGTAGAAGATATGTGGGATAAAGCTAGGCAATGAAGGATGGTGACCTTTAACAGTCCTCTCCGTAAGGCACGATACACTAGCCTCTTATATGCGTGCATGACGTGACATGGTCCATGCACGACGAAGCCAAGAGAAAATTCAACAACACCTACCTAGAAGAGCCAAAGCCACACCTTCAACAACACATGTAGGATTTCATCATTAATATTTCCTTGGGAGAGAAAATTCAAAAGAACTACGTGTGATGCCTTCAACAAGAAGACAACAGTGCGTCGTCATTGACGGGTCCAACTAATTATGGCTAAACCTAGAAGGTCTACCCCACGAGCTTGAGAAGTGGTACTTGAGGCATGTAGGTAAGGCATTGCGCCACGGTGGCCAAACTAGATTCAGATTGAGCTGAAGCTATCTCCGCAATCCAATCGAGGCATCGATGTTGGCCAGGGTACACAAAAATTGTAGATAAGTTGAGAACTTCGCTCACTGGTGATCGAGAGACTATGTGTTAATATAGTAAGATGTCGGAACAGAATGTCTTCAATCAACACTTGGGTAGAGCAAATGGGGTGGTGATTGTCCAGCCGAACTCATATTTGTTGTTATTGTGGCTGTATGTTGACTATGCTTGATTAGCGAAAACTTTCGTCACCCGGAAAAAATACCACCATACAATGGACCTATAGTATATGCCATTGATCGTTTGATCACTTCTCCTAGGCAGAGGATGAGGTGCTGGCGTTGTTTGAGACACTAGTGTAAAAAAAGGAATTGCCTCGCATCCGAGGTTTTGTGTATAATTCATGTCCAACACTATTATCATGTGTCCCTATTGATTTCATAGTTTGACCTTATCAGACAAGAAAGTGTTCTATGTAGAGCATCACTTTTCATTAGCTCTACCCACGAGTATCGCTTTTCATTATCTCTACCCACACGAAATTTAGCAAAAAGTCCAACTTAGGAACAAAGCCTCAATTATGACTATTTTTGTCAAGGCTTGTATTTAGTAGCACTTTTGGCAGTATCCTTTTCATTAGCTATATTGTTCGTATTTAACCTCACACAGTCCCACCTACCCCCTCGCCACCCACCCCCACCCCTCGCCTTGCAGCTAAAATGGTAACAACTTTTTTTGTTACGAAATAAAGTAATCCCTTCGTTCACTAATATAAAATGTATTGGAAAGTTAGTGAAATAGGAAATATGTAGCTAAGGTAATGAAACCTTACCAGATTTTGTCAACAATTTAATGGAGGCCAAATTATTCGACAGTGGGAAAAGAAGAGTGCAAATAAAATTTCAGTATGCATATAAAAAATCGTTGAGTCAACTTGAGATAAAACAACCTGCGAGTCAACTTTTTGTTATAATAGTGCAATACACATTGCCTGATATATAAACTATGACCATATAAAATATAATTAATGTCACAAGATTTTGAAACTTGCTTCTTCTTTGGCCTAAACCCACGTCGCCTCGTCTTTTAGTTTGTGTATTCAGAGTATATTTTATGATTTGTAGAATAGAATAGGCAACAACAATTGATATTTTATATAAATATATGGAGAGCCGAATAAGGTAATCATAAATCATTACATCATGAAAAAAAGAATCAACTTACACAATTCCTCATAATTTAAATAAGATAATAAATATATAATTATGACATAAGATTAAATATTCTCTTGGACTTATTTCATGGGATGTTAATAGATTAGATGGGATGGTTAAAATACTTCACACTAAAGTTTCAAACCCTAACTCTTTATATCACTCTTGAAATATATAGAATAGGTTCTCAAAGACCAAAGATGCCACCTAGAGAGGGGGTGAATATGCGGTTGAACTTTTTACGTTGGGAGCTTGAGCAAGTGCGGAATAAAAATAATGTTTAACTTGTCAAGCACAAAACCTGCAAACTAGGGTTTATATATGTGCACCAACAACCTATGCTATGCAAGGCAAGTAACAAGGTGATAGCAAGATATACAACTTCAACCACTAAGGCTGTCACAAAGAAACGTTCATAAGTAAAGGAGCTCGGGTTAAGTAATAACCGAGACATGCAGAGACAACGATATATCCCGAAGTTCACACCCTTGCAGACGCTACTCTCCATTGGAGAGCAGTGGCGGAACAAGGCACTTCAAATGCCACAATGGCGCACTGTGTTGTTCTCGAGCCTTCCCACCAAAAGTGAAATCCTTGATCCACTATGGGACCCTTGAGGGTGCTCACCGAACAAGTACAAGTTTAGGAAGAGTTCCACAACTTAATTGGAGGCTCCCAAATAATCCACACAAAGGTCACAAGATTGAGGAAAACTCCACAACAATTGGAGGCTCCCAAATAATTTCCAATAAGATCAGAACACCACAAAAGGCCACACTGTTACAAAGGCCACAACGCCAGAAAGGCCAACAAATCGGCTAGGGTTCCAAGAACCCAAGTGGAACAAGTACCTGAGAAAAAACACCCACATACTCTCACTTCACCGAATCTCCATAGATAACTCAAACTGTTGCACCTTATGCAATGGCAAGAACAAAAGTGCTCAATCCTTCACTCCCAAATACCACCAAAGCTACAAAAGCTTGTGGGGATTAAGGGAGGAAGGGCAAGGGAAGAAATCTACAAAAGACTCCAAGGATCTAGATCTAGTAGGTTTCCCTCACTAAGAGAAGATTTTGATTGTTGGAGTAGTAAATCTAGATCTCCTCTCTATTTTTTCACAAAAAGATTCAAGAATCATAAAAGGGATCAAGATACAGGGCAAGATCTTCAAGCCCAATAATAAAGGAGAGAGAATAAAAAAGAGCTACATCCTATGGGGAATAATGGGGTCCTTGACGAGGGAACACCTCGGCAATGCCTACATATTGTAGACTTGGGTTTCGGGAGAGAGCGACGATGGAGATTCCGGGGACGAGATTAGGCATCCGACGTACCCAGCGTCGGGTCCCCTCGGTGGAGGATCCCTACGTGCTGCTAGCAATCCACTATATGATCATATGTATGTTTACAGGGTGCCGCCATAAGCGGAGCTATGTTGTCTATCTGTTGGCCTCTCTTATATCGGGTGCCCTGGCTAGCTTTATATATGCAACCAGCCTAGGGTTTTACAAGAGTCCTAGTCGACTACTTCTTCGAGTTGCGTTGTTGGGCCTTCTCCATATTGGGCCGAGCCGATCCAGGTATGCCAATAATGGGTACCTGAAGGGTATACCCATGTCAGTAGCCCCCGAGTGTCTAGGGAAGTCGAAGACTTGCGTAGAGACTCCAAGCATAATCATCTCCAAAGGCGAGGTCCCTGTCGTGGATCATGTGTAGCGTAGATGATGTCGACGATTCTTGAAATTATTTTTCTATCTGGTGCGCGGCAGCGCTCCCGATGGGAGTAGCCCCCGAGTCTATGGGCAAGTGCTTGCACTTGGGCATAGACTCAAGTTGTACTACTCGATGAAGAACTTAACTATATTTCTGGAGGACTTGATGAAATCCATGGGCTCCCGATGGGAGTAGGCTCCACTCGAATCGTAGAATCGAGTTGAGTCTACAAAGCTTGATTGTCGTACATGCTGTCGAAGTTATTTTTCTATCGGGTGCGCGACCAGCGCTCCCGATGGGAGTAGCCCCCGAGGCTACAGCCAAGTGTTTGCACTTGGATCAGGAGTAGCCCCCGAGGCTACAGCCAAGTGTTTGCACTTGGGTGTAGGCTCAACTTGCTTTTAATCGACTCCACAATTTTTCCTCTTTCTTGTATCTTATTGAGAGGGTGAACAATGCTCTTGATAAGAGTAGCACCCGAGCCTATGGGCAGGTGTTTTGCACCTGGGCATAGACTCAAGTTGTAGTACTCAATAACGAACTTAACCATATTTCTGGGCGCAACCCCTCTTTTTATCGACTCCAGGCCATTACTATTTATGTTGTTCAGGGATAATGGTAAATGGGGCTGGTTCATCTTACGGATCAGGTATCAGTTAACTGCTCTTGTGGCAATCCCGCAAGAACCTACTTCAAGATCACGTCTCTGGACATGATCTCGGGACCTGGCGTAATTCGTCACGTGCCGCTTAAGGACTTACCATGATCCGAATTCCAGTAATGTTATCGGGTCCACAGCGCGTCCGCCGGGATATTTCTTCACATCTGTTGATGTGGAAAAAAGTAGCAGAGCGCAGTCTTTGGCGATGCCACGCCACACAAGACGGATCCCGGGGTCTTACCTTCGCAAAGTTTTGCGGCATTCAGAGATTATTCGCGACTTTGGCGCTCTGAGAATATTTTGTCAAGTGCCTTGTTCGGCTGATGCAATGACCCATTTTGCGGGTTCTTCTATTTTTCTCTCGGGCTTAATGAGACAGCTGAATATATTGGTTATTCTATATTGTCAGGTACATCACTGATGCTCTTGCTCGGAACAATATGACGAGTCAATGAACCCGAAGATTTGTCCACCTTTTTTTTTGGTTCCTCCTTGATGAAAATTTCGTCGAGTTCCTCCTTCAGGAAAATTTCTTCGGGTCCTCTTTGAGGACAATTCTTCGGGTCCTCCCTGAGGACAATTCTTCGGGTCCTCTTTGAAGATAATTCTTCGAGACCTCCTTGAGGATAATTCTTCGGGACCTCCTTGAAGATAATTCTTCGGGACCTCCTTGAAGATAATTCTTCGGGACCTCCTTGAAGATAATTCTTCGGGTCCTGTTCTTTCTTGAAGACAATTTCGTTGAGTTCTCCTTGTAGACAATTTCGTCGGGTTCTCTCTTATATACTTTGAATTTTGCTTTCTCCTGCACAAATAAACAAACTTTTTCTATCTTTCCCTTGACTCTCTTTTTCGCATGCGGTGTCAGATGCTCAGATTCGATGATATGTAAAGTGAATATATGCCGCGCAGCCCCCAACTGTCGGGTGCGACAAAAGTAGACGATAATCAACTTTGTGCAAAATAAAAGAACACTTAGCTTTTTGGACACGACGAAGTCGATGCATGATGAAGTCTTCGAGTGTAGATAAGAAATCTAGCCAAAGTAGAAACCACCAAATAGCAAAAGTGGATGCCGCAAAATTGTTGATGAAGAAATAGCCGAGCTCCCGAGCGTTGCTGGGGTGATGTCATGATTGTTGTGTCGCAGTCATGACCCAAGGCGAAATCGTTGTCGAGCCCCCGAGCGTTAGGCGTGACGTCGAAATAAGTTGACGGAGTCACAACGGCATATAAGGTGAAACCATTTAAGATGAAACCATTGACAATAATATAATATGGATCCACTGAAAATTTACGCCATTGGAGATGAAATCGTTTGAAGAATAAACCATTAAAGATTACTTCATTAAAGATGAAGTACTGAAGATGAATCCGAGGTGAAGTATTTGAGATGAATCCACATTGGAGATAGCGCCATTAAATATGAAGCATATATTGAAGATTAATCCGCTGATATCATAGAGGAGGAATCCATTGATCCGAAGAAAATAACTCCAGTAATAACCGTAGAAGATGAATCCATTGATATCATAGAGGATGAATCCATTGACCCGAAGAAAATAGTTCCAGTAATAGTTATAGATGATAAATCCATGTAACCCGAAAACCATGATAACCCGAAGAAAACCAGTCCAGTAAGCCGAAGAAAATAAATCCACCGAGCCGAAAAATAAATCCACTTAAGTCGAAGAAAATAAATCCACTGAGCTGAAGAAAATAATTTCACCGCCTGAGACGATAATTCCACAGAGCCGAAGAAGATATATTTCAGAGAAGATAATTCCCCTAAGCCGAAGAAAAGAAATTCACTAAGTAACCGAGTATATTTGTGGTAACGAAGTAATGGCACAGCCCCCAGTGTTGGGTGAATTTTCTTTAGTGATGTAATGGTGCAGCCCCCGAGTATTCCGATGTAGCAATAGTAAATAATAATTGTTTCTCGAAAGAAGAACACTTAGCTTATTTGTTGGCTATGGCGGAGCCAACGTGAAAACAAGTCGTGCAGGTCGAGCGGTGTACACAGTTGACGTGGCGCCTAACCAGAAGTAGTCGATAAAGAGGGTGCAATCGATGCAGTCGAAGTTCGTGGCGAGCGAGCACCCGAGAGAGGCAAGTACGCGCGGTCAATTTTCGACGGACGAGCCCCCGAGCATGCGACTGCGCGCGTCGAAGTAATCGGAGTTTGTTCCGATCTGAAGTTGTATTGAAGCGGAAAAAAAATCTGCACGCAAATAATAGCACGAACCGAAAAAAAAAATTTGGCCAAGTAAATATTACGAATGTAAGATAGCACCTGGTTATTTTTGTCCGATGTCGACGAGCCTGCGACGGTAGGTCCGTGATGGCGAATATGTTGTCGCCAATATCCTTGATCAGCTAAGGCATAAAGAGTCCCAACGTGCATCTTTATTTGCGACTAGTTTTCTTTTTTACTTCTCTTCTTCCTTTTCTTTTGGATTTGTTCCGCCAGAACCGTAATGCATACTATGAATTAGGAGAGCTGATCAAGTTGCTCTTTTCTTTGCCGCAATTCCCACAGATTTACTTTGGCTCCCAATACCGATCCCAAACGACTGCTGATCCTGTGCTTGACCGCACCAAAGTACGATTCGTGGCTTGCCGAAACTTCTAGCTGGATGCGCATAGGTGCTGCTTAGGAGCTACCGCTGACCCCTTTGCATGTGCATCCTTGCGTCGGAAACACATGTTGCGGATGAAGGCGTGTGCCGCATTTTGAAACTTCTCGTGCGCCGCCACATACGATCTGTGTTGCTGGAACTGTTTGGACGGGCACTCGGACCCGATCTCTCCAATCTTTCAGCTTAGCGAAGATTCCAGCTTGACGACGAGGCGCGATCCGTAGGTTGTTGATGATGATGATGGATCCCGCCCGGATAACAAAATCCAATCGCCGCAGTCCCCACGGTCGGCGCCAATTGACGAGGGAACACCTCGGCAATGCCTACATATTGTAGACTTGGGTTTTGGGAGAGAGCGACGATGGAGATTCCGGGGACGAGATTAGGCATCCGACGTACCCAGCTTCGGGTCCCCTCGGTGGAGGATCCCTACGTGCTGCTAGCAATCCACTATATGATCATATGTATGTTTACAGGGTGCCGCCATAAGCGGAGCTATGTTGTCTATCTGTTGGCCTCTCTTATATCGGGTGCCCTGGCTAGCTTTATATATGCAACCAGCCTAGGGTTTTACAAGAGTCCTAGTCGACTACTTCTTCGAGTTGCCTTGTTGGGCCTTTTCCATATTGGGCCGAGCCGATCCAGGTATGCCAATAATGGGTACCCGAAGGGTATACCCATGTCAGTCCTTAAATAGGTCTCGACAAAATCTTGCAGTTATGTGCAGATTCGTGCAACACTGGTTCTACCGCCCGAGCAGGGTCAGCCCTGAGGGGGGAGGGGGCGGCTGCCCTAGGCCCCCGGAACCAAGGGGCCCCAAGTTCCAGCTACCTATGCCGCCGCCATTTTCTTTTGAGGGAGGATTTCTATGTTCTCGTACAACTGAGATGAAGCATTATAGATGAAGGAACTAGATCTTGGGCCTTTCTTCTGTTTGTTATATGGGCCTTATTTCTTTTCGTGCCTTTTTTTCTTTTTACCCTTTCGATAGGTATGATGAATAAGTAGAGATTGAATGGGTGGGGACCCATGGCTAGACCATTGTTGCAGCTTATATCTAGAAAACGCCAGTATGCAACACTTTAGACGCATCTTCCTCAGATAAAACGCAAACGCATCTTGCAACCCTCGAAAACAATATAGAACATGCAAATAACATTATATAAGGTGCAAATATGTGGTAATATGTGGTAATAAAGTGCAAAGTTCATGTATGTATTTTACATGCATCACCGGGCGAGTGGTAGTACCGCACCGGGTGTTACCGTTAGTCCTCATTAACATGGGTGGCTTGCTGAGCCGTACTAGTGGTACAAGTACCGATCGAGGTACCGTAACTTGTTATGTGAGTTCTGTGTATCGGGCAGTACCTGAGCGGTACCGAACCCGATACTTTCGCGCCTACATAGACCAATGAGCGGTACCATGGCCGGTACTATCGCGATCCACGTAGAACGTGTATGAGCGGTGCTTCCAGGTCAGGTACCGGTCGGGTTACACAACTCCCCGGATGGAAAACACAACGGTACCATGTGAGGTATTACGGCTCCGTGAGGAGCAACAATAGTGCCGCAACAGCGGTTGCCAGTGGCGGAGCTGGTGTAGAACGATTGGGTGCAGATGAACCCAATGGTTTTTGCTAGATCTTCACTAAATTAGTACTGTGATTGAATTTTAGTGAGAAATTATAGCATAAGCAATAGAGTTGAACCCAATAAAATTGTGATCTAGCTTCGCCACTGGCGGTTGTAGCACTTGGGTACCGGGAAGATGGGAAGCGTTAGTACCGCCTCCATGAAGACAACAGTACTACAGTGGCCGCACTGGTACTACCGATGAAGGCAAAAGTGCAGAAACAACACAGATCAGAAACACAATATCTTGAGATAGAAAAATCTGATTATGGTGAAACCAATTTTGTTGGAAATACTGGGAATAAGTGGAATCGAGTTTTTCATGAATTTCGAGGTGGAACCTCTCAATATGAAGAACTGGGAAAAACACCAAACTCAAAAAATGCAACAAGTTTTCATGTGAAATCCATTTTCGAGGAACTAGAGCTTGTCGTATGAATGAACATAAGCTCCAAAACATCACATGGATAAGAACCAAGAACAACCAAGAAATATGAAGCAAATAATGCAAGAGTTTGAGCTCTCTCTGAATGATACGATCAAGTTGTTAAACATCATGTATTCAAGAGTTTGTAAGTGCCACGTGTGGGGCTTTTCCACACCTATATAAACACGCAACCCGGCCCAGGGAGAGGGTACGGTTCCAACCCTAGGAAAATCACATGGTATCAGAGCAGCCTCCTCCCATAGCGTAAGAGCGGCCGCCGCTTCCAAAACCCACCCGCCGGTGATCCTCTCGCCGGTGAAGGACCAAAAACACCATCAAAACAACAGCCAGAAAACCAGACACACAAAACCTGCTCCGATCGCCCCTCGCCATCGAGAAGCCCAAGAAAAACACTCTGATCTCCGATCGCCTCCTGCCATCGTGAGTTACAAAACCTAGATCGAAAAAAACCCAAAAACCACAAAAACCCTAGCCCGACTGCACGTCTGCCGTCGCTAATCACACCATCATCATGTCGGCGTCAACCTCATCTTCGCCGACTGCTGCAGCAGCGAGTCTGATCGCTGCCCTTGGATCTCCGCCATCGGAGAAGCTCTCTCGGGACAACCACCTTTTCTGGAAGACCCAGGTTCTGCCAGCCTTCCATTGTGCGCAGGCCATGGGCCTCCTGGATGGCACCGATCCTGCACCGCCCGCTACCGAGGAGATAGAAGATACAGACAAGAACAAGATTCAGGTCCCAAGCCGAGCCTATGCTGTCTGGTTTGCTCGAGATCAAGCCCTGATGAGTTATTTGGTGAAATCCCTAGATCAAGATCTCTTGGCTCAGATGATTGGACTGAAACACTCGCATCAGATATGGTCAACAATTCAGAGTCTCTTTGCTTCACAATCTCGAGCTCGCGTGAACTTTCTGCGTGCTGCGTTGATCAACACGAAGAAGCAGGATATGACAGCTCGGAAATATATTGCCACCATGCAGGGGTTTGTTCAAGAACTAGCTGCTGCCGGGAAAACAGTGGATCAGGATGAACTAAAAGGCTACATCCTTGGCGGTCTGGATGATGATCGCTACACACTGTTTGTTACTTCGATCAATGCCAATCCTACCACCACCTGTGTTGATATGTGTTCACAGCTTCAGGCGTTTGATGATCGCCAAACCTCTATGTCTCAATCCGGCCAGAGCAACACTGTCTTTCAGAGCAGTGCCAATACTGCTGCACATGGTGGTGGCGATACTACTCAGCGCCGTGACAACAGTCAACCTCCTCGCCGGGATGATTATCCTCGACGTGATGAACGCGATGCCTATCGTCGCGATGATAGATTTGGCGGTGGTGGCAATTACCGCCGTGATGACAGAGACCGAAGGGATGATAGACAGTATCGAGATCGTCGTGATGATAGAGGATATAATCGTCGTGATGATAGAGATGGGCAGCGTCGTGATGGAGGTGGCCGTGGTGGCGGTCGTGGCCGTGGCCGTGGATGGACACCTACTCGCTTTGTCGACACTACCTGTCAGATCTGCACCAAATATGGTCACCCTGCACGCGACTGTTGGTGGCGCTATTCTGATCGTGATGATGAGGATGAAGACCGATCTCGCAATGAGAAGGGTGCATATGGAGTGGACACAAATTGGTATATGGATACAGGCACCACTGATCACATCACAGGACAGTTGAACAAGCTTCATACTCATGATGACTACAAGGGCCGCGATCAAGTCCACAATGCAAGTGGCACAGGTATGGCAATACAGCATATTGGTCATTCAACATTACATACTCCTCATAGTTCCTTGCATCTGAATAATATTCTTCATGTTCCTTGTGCCACTAAAAATCTGTTGTCAGCTCATAGAATTACCCTAGACAATAATGCTTTTGTTGAAATTCACCCATTTTTCTTTTTGATCAAGGATCAGGCCACCAAGAAAATTCTGTTTAAAGGTCCCTGTCATGACGGCCTCTATCCTCTAGTGCCTATCTCCAGCTTGGCCGATCCCCACAAGCACGCCTTCATCACCATCAAGCCGTCTTCATCCACATGGCATCGTCGTCTAGGACATCCATCTTCTTTTATTGTTCAACAAGTGCTTAGGAAAAACAATTTAGCTTATACTCCTGAAATAACTCCGTATGTGTGTGATCCTTGTCAGCAAGCAAAAAGTCATCAATTACCATATCCTGTGTCCACTAGTGTGTCTACTGTTCCTTTGGAACAAGTGTTTTCTGATGTATGGGGTCCTGCTTCAGCCTCTGTTGGAAAACATCAGTACTATGTAAGCTTTATTGATGATTATAGTAAATTTACATGGATCTATTTGCTGAAAAAGAGGTGTGATGTTTATCAAGTTTTCCTTAACTTCCAGCAACTTGTTGAACGCAAATTCAATAGAAAGATAGTCACTATGCAAACTGATTGGGGTGGTGAATATGAGAAACTCCATGGTTTCTTTCAAAAAGTGGGTATTACTCATCATGTATCTTGTCCACATGCTCACCAACAAAATGGGTCAGCTGAACGCAAGCATAGACATATTGTAGAAGTTGGTCTTGCTCTACTAGCCAATGCTTCTATGCCTCTCAAGTTCTGGGATGAAGCTTTTCTCACTGCCACCTTTCTCATAAATTTGCTACCCACCAAAGTTCTTAATCTTGTGTCTCCTGCAGAAAAATTACTTGGTGCAAAACCAAACTATGATGCTCTTCGTGTTTCTGGTTGTGCTTGTTGGCCCAACCTTCGCCCATACAATAAACACAAACTATCTTTTCGGTCCAAACAATGTGTTTTTCTTGGCTATAGTCCTCTTCACAAGGGTGTCAAGTGTCTTGATGTTTCCACTGGTCGTATTTATATCTCTCGTGATGTAGTGTTTGATGAGAACATTTTTCCGTTCAAATCTCTTCATCCCAATGCCGGTGCACAACTTAGAGCTGAACATCTTTTGTTTTCTGACACCTTGCCATCATTGCATGAACATGAGGGAGTAACTGTTGATGATCATTTGCCTATTGTACCTGTTACTGATGCTCTTCAAGTGTCTGGAGATATCGCAGAAAATGCAGGTTCTAATTCTGAAGCTCCTGGTGAAAATTCTGCTCAAATTGACTCACAAATGACAAATTTCTGTGCAAATCATGTTAGCACACATCCCTGTACTGATTCTCTGTCTAGAAGATCTGTATTGGATCCGCAGCCCAGTTCCTCGTCTGGCGCGCCAGCCTCCAGCCTCTCCTTGCCTGCCACGTCGCCGACAAAAGCTGCCAGGGCGAGGGACCGAGCACATGCAGCTGCAGATTCGCCTGGCGCGCGCGTGTCTCCCGCGCGTGGGAACACTACACCCGACAGCGCCCAGGAATCTTCGCCAGGGACGACCTCGACCTCTCCTGGCTCGCCACCTGTGCATGCAGACTACCCAGTTGATTCTGATAATGACGCTGAAAACAATGCTGCTGACAATCATGAAGATTCTGATGGAGATTCTCCTGCTGTTTCTGTTGCTTCTAATTCTGACTCTGATGGCGATTCTCCGCCTGATCCTACACCTGAACCACCACGGCCTCGCACCAGACTTCAAGGTGGCATTCGCAAACCTCGTACATATACTGATGGCACTATTCGGTATGGCATGTTTACTTCTACAGGTGAACCTGATAATTTGGCAGAGGCTCTAGGGGATGACAGATGGAGACAAGCAATGAATGAAGAACATACAACATTAATGCAGAACAAAACCTGGCACTTGGTACCTCCTAACTCCACTAAGAATCTCATTGATTGCAAGTGGGTTTATAGAATTAAGAGGCATGCCGATGGTACAGTTGAGCGGTACAAGGCTCGTTTGGTTGCCAAAGGTTTTAAACAGAGATATGGTCTTGATTATGAAGATACCTTCAGTCCTATTGTTAAGGCAGCAACAGTTCGCCTTGTTCTTTCTGTTGCAGTGTCTAGGGGATGGAGTCTTCGACGGCTAGATGTTAAGAACGCGTTTCTTCATGGCGTTCTGGAGGAGGAAGTCTATATGAAACAACCCCCTGGGTATGAAGATTCTCGCTTTCCGCATTATATCTGCAAACTTGATAAATCTCTTTATGGTTTAAAACAAGCTCCACGAGCCTGGTATTCTCGCTTGAGCTCCAAATTACAAGAACTTGGATTCATAGCGTCAAAAGCAGACACTTCGCTTTTTCTATTCAGAAGATCAGATGTCACTATGTTTGTTCTTGTTTATGTTGATGATATTATTGTGGCGAGCTCATCTGATGCGGCGACCAATGCTCTCCTAAGGACGTTGGCTCATGATTTTGCATTAAAGGATCTTGGTGATTTGCACTTCTTCCTGGGCATTGAGGTCAAGAGGAGTTCTAATGGTGTTGTCCTAACACAAGAGAAATATGCAATGGATCTACTCAAGAAAGTCGGTATGCTACAGTGTACTATTTGCACTACGCCTTTGTCAATCACAGAGAAATTGACTTTGACAGATGGAGAACCACTTGGTATAGAGGATAGTACTAATTATAGAAGTATAGTTGGAGCATTGCAATACTTGACACTAACAAGACCGGATTTGGCTTTCTCAGTGAACAAAGTATGCCAATATCTTCATGCTCCTACTACTGTGCATTGGACAGCAGTGAAACGCATATTAAGATATATTCGAGGTACGCTGAAAGTTGGACTCACTTTTCAGAGATCTAGATCTTCTCTTCTGAGTGCTTTCTCAGATGCAGACTGGGCAGGATGTCTTGATGATAGACGATCTACTGGTGGTTTTGCTATTTTCTTTGGTCCAAACCTGATATCATGGAGTGCTCGAAAACAAGCTACTGTGTCAAGATCAAGTACTGAGGCAGAATATAAGGCAATTGCAAATGCAACAGCTGAGTTGATTTGGGTAGAAGCCTTGGCTCGTGAATTGGGAGTCACATTCTTTCAGACACCGGTTCTCTGGTGCGACAATCTTGGTGCTACTTATTTATCTGCAAATCCAATTTTTCATGCCAGGACCAAACACATAGAGATAGACTATCATTTTGTTCGTGAGAGAGTTAGTAGTAAACTTCTTGACATAAAGTTTATTTCCACTAAGGATCAGATAGCTGATGGTTTTACTAAAGCTTTAGCTGTTAAAAGTCTAGATGAGTTTAAGCGTAATCTCAACCTCTCTTGAGGTTTAGATTAAGGGAGGGTGTTAAACATCATGTATTCAAGAGTTTGTAAGTGCCACGTGTGGGGCTTTTCCACACCTATATAAACACGCAACCCGGCCCAGGGAGAGGGTACGGTTCCAACCCTAGGAAAATCACACAAGTTACTCGTTCCAGAGCCCTCTTGATAGTACGGTCAAATATCCTAAAACTTGATCTCCTAGCAACAATAAGAGAACAGTAGAAGAGAAAGTCTGACAAGAATAAACCTTGACCTTGCGTATTCACTTGAACTAGATGATGAAAATCTTGATCGCTTCAAGATGGAACGCTTTCTTGACTGTGCTTTCTTGATGAAGTCTTGCGGATTCCTCCCCCATAACCCACTATGGGAGAGCTTCTTCTTTGACATATCTTCATATATCCATGATCAACATTTGGATGGCAAGCTCTGCCTTTATGTATCTTCTTCAATGCACACAATTTCTTCTTTCTTCATATTGTTGATGTCTTCAAGATGCACATGACATCTCACTCCATCTTCTTCTTCAAAACATACATATCACTTGATCTTCTTCGTTTTCTTCTTATTGCAACCTTGAAGCTAGCCAACATATGGTTCAACCATTGCATATGGACAAAACTATAATAAGTGGAACTCATTAGCCCATAGAGAGTTTCATCAATCACCAAAACCACATATGGGGTCCATACACTTTCAGATTCAAACTAGCTTTATCATGTAGACCAAAAATACCATGCATGTTACTCGGTATAGAGTCACTATAAGGTTTGGCCCATCGTGGAAAATGCCCGGCCCTCAAGATAGTGCAAAAAAAAATCATGGCACTTAATATTATTTATTTTTTACCTAGTTCTAATGGGGGCATGACTCATCAAATTGATTAAACCGGGTAGCAAACATAGGTCCAGTGCATGGAAGTGTTTGCACCTCCTACGAGTGTTTAATATTGCCTCTATTGTGATTTACTCTACATTATAGACAATTTTTTGTTCCATACTAATCTACATTCTAGCATTTAGTTAACAAAAACACAGAAAATGAAGCGGTATTCCTCTCACTTTTGGATGGCACTATTTTGAATGTAGCTTGGATTTGTTGAAGTGGTACTAATAAATGTAGTACTAGTTTTTGTGATTTTCTCTATAATGTAGACTAAATTGGAATAGAGGGAGTATGTGTTAATTAATGAGGGCCTCTACATTGTGCTTCATGTGTACATATAATCAATTCAGCTCTAAAGACTACTTTAAATTAAAGAGAATCCACATGAAACTTTTAAGAAAGGGCACGAGCTCTATGAATCACTTTAAAACAAGGCTTGCACATCAGCATCCTCATTGGTGCCTAGGTCTATGAGCATAATATGTAATAACGCATACAAGACTTACAAAGAAAATCATATAAGAGGTTGACCCTACCACGTTCGACGAAACCAGAGAAAACCTTCCAGAGCCGCCGCCATCGCGAAGCCAAGATCTAGGGGACAGGAGTCTCTGTTCCGGCACGCTGCCGGGACGGGGAAGTGCCCCCGGAAGGCTTCTCCATCGACACCACCGCCATCTTCACCAACGCTGCTGTCTCCCATGAGGAGGGAGTAGTTCTCCATCGAGGCTCGGGGCTGTACCGGTAGCTATGTGGTTCATCTCTCTCCTATGTACTTCAATACAATAATCTCATG
Organism: Lolium perenne; assembly: GCF_019359855.2. Lineage (NCBI taxonomy): Eukaryota > Viridiplantae > Streptophyta > Magnoliopsida > Poales > Poaceae > Lolium > Lolium perenne. The sequence continues at coordinate 52,292,449 of NC_067244.2, forward strand.
AGCTGCCTTACATGATTGAGATTCATATGATGATGCTTGTAATCTAGATGTCATTATGCTAGTCAAGTGGATTTTACTTATGTGATCTCCGGAGACTCCTTGTCCCACGTGTGTAAAGGTCACAGTGTGTGCACCGTGTGGGTCTCTTAGGCTATATTTCACAGAATACTTATTCGCTGTTATGAATGGCATAGTGAAGTGCTTATTTATATCTTTTTATGATTGCAATGTGTTTTGTATCACAATATATCTGTGTGCTACTCTAGTGATGTTATTAAAGTAGTTTATTCCTCCTGCACGGTGTAATGGTGACAGTGTGTGCATCGTGTAGTACTTGGCGTAGGCTATGATTGTGATCTCTTGTAGATTATGAAGTTAACTATTGCTATGATAGTATTGATGTGATCTATTCCTCCTTTCTTAGTGTGAAGGTGATAGTGTGCATGCTATGTTAGTACTTGGTTTGGTTATGTTGATCTGTTATGCACTCTAAGGTTATTTAAATATGAACATTGAATATTGTGGAGCTTGTTAACTCCGGCATTGAGGGTTCGTGTAATCCTACACAGTTAGTGGTGTTCATCATCCAACAAGAGGGTGTAGAGTCTAGCATCTATTTATTTATTCTGTTATGTGATCAATGTTGAGAGTGTCCACTAGTGAAAGTATGATCCGTAGGCCTTGTTCCTAAATACTGCTATCACCGCTTGTTTACTGTTTTACTGCATGTTTACTTCCTGCAATATTACTACCATCAACTGCACGCCAGCAAGCACTTTTCTGGCGCCGTTGCTACTGCTCGCATTTATTCATACCACCTGTATTTCACTATCTCTTCGCCGAACTAGTGCACCTATTAGGTGTGTTGGGGACACAAGAGACTTCTTGCTTTGTGGTTGCAGGGTTGCATGAGAGGGATATCTTTGACCTCTTCCTCCCTGAGTTCGATAAACAGAAAACTTGAGTTTGGATACAAGTTACAGTCCACTCAAACCATATGAAACCTTTATTATGATGTTATAGTTATTAGTTGTTACTTATTACATTTAAAATATACATGTTGTATATTAGTTACACCCCTTTACAATTTCTTATGCTACCAAATAGTTTATCTAGACAATCATGCATTATTTATTATTCATTATTTACCCGGTGCAACAAAATAGGGTCTTGTAATATTTTGTTATATTATTGTTATGTTTTTTTAATATTCATTATCCTTTGATTGAGCACACATGACTACATGTTTGTAGCCTTGATACGTCTCCGACGTATCGATAATTTCTTATGTTCCATGCCACATTACTGATGATATCTACATGTTTTATGCATACTTTATGTCATTATTATGCGTTTTCTGGAACTAACCTATTGACGAGATGCCGAAGGGCCAGTTGCTGTTTTCTGCTGTTTTTGGTTTCAGAAATCCTAGTAAGGAAATATTCTCGGAATCGGACGAAATCAACGCCCAGGGTCCTATTTTTTCATGAAGCTTCCAGAAGTCCGAAGGGGAAACGAAGTGCGGCCACGAGGTGGGGACACAGTAGGGCGGAGCGGCCCAAGCCCTGGCCGCGCCGGCCTAGTGTGTGGCCCCACCAGGACTCCACCGACCTTGCCCTTCCGCCTACTTAAAGTCTCCGTCGCGAAAACCCTACCACGTTCGACGAAACCAGAGAAAACCTTCCAGAGCCGCCGCCATCGCGAAGCCAAGATCTGGGGGACAGGAGTCTCTGTTCCGGCACGCCGCCGGGACGGGGAAGTGCCCCCGGAAGGCTTCTCCATCGACACCACCGCCATCTTCACCAACGCTGTTGTCTCCCATGAGGAGGGAGTAGTTCTCCATCGAGGCTCGGGGCTGTACCGGTAGCTATGTGGTTCATCTCTCTCCTATGTACTTCAATACAATAATCTCATGAGCTGCCTTACATGATTGAGATTCATATGATGATGCTTGTAATCTAGATGTCATTATGCTAGTCAAGTGGATTTTACTTATGTGATCTCCGGAGACTCCTTGTCCCACGTGTGTAAAGGTGACAGTGTGTGCACCGTGTGGGTCTCTTAGGTTATATTTCACAGAATACTTATTCGCTGTTATGAATGGCATAGTGAAGTGCTTATTTATATCTCTTTATGATTGCAATGTGTTTTGTATCACAATATATCTGTGTGCTACTCTAGTGATGTTATTAAAGTAGTTTATTCCTCCTGCACGGTGTAATGGTGACAGTGTGTGCATCGTGTAGTACTTGGCGTAGGCTATGATTGTGATCTCTTGTAGATTATGAAGTTAACTATTGCTATGATAGTATTGATGTGATCTATTCCTCCTTTCGTAGTGTGAAGGTGACAGTGTGCATGCTATGTTAGTACTTGGTTTGGTTATGTTGATCTGTTATGCACTCTAAGGTTATTTAAATATGAACATTGAATATTGTGGAGCTTGTTAACTCCGGCATTGAGGGTTCGTGTAATCCTACACAGTTAGTGGTGTTCATCATCCAACAAGAGGGTGTAGAGTCTAGCATCTATTTATTTATTCTGTTATGTGATCAATGTTGAGAGTGTCCACTAGTGAAAGTATGATCCCTAGGCCTTGTTCCTAAATACTGCTATCACCGCTTGTTTACTGTTTTACTGCATGTTTACTTCCTGCAATATTACTACCATCAACTGCACGCCAGCAAGCACTTTTCTGGCGCCGTTGCTACTGCTCGCATTTATTCATACCACCTGTATTTCACTATCTCTTCGCCGAACTAGTGCACCTATTAGGTGTGTTGGGGACACAAGAGACTTCTTGCTTTGTGGTTGCAGGGTTGCATGAGAGGGATATCTTTGACCTCTTCCTCCCTGAGTTCGATAAACCTTGAGTGATCCACTTAAGGGAAACTTGCTGCTGTTCTACAAACGTCTGCTCTTGGAGGCCCAACACTGTCTACAAGAATAGACGCACCCGTAGGCATCAAGCCTCCATTCACCTCAACAATATATTTTCAAAATAAGAAAACATGTAAGATTATAAAATTTTCTTGTAAATGTCAAGATAAATACAATTTGATAATTGAAAGTTCTTTGCATGTGGTCAATCCAGCTGAAAAAGCTAAGTGCGAAGTAGTGTGAATAAAGGGGCTCTCTCCGACGTCACGGATTTGGATGGAGAACTATATCTGGTAAGGTATTGTGAGTATTAAGGTGATAGACAACATTTATCTTTTTTCAGACACAGAAAGACCTTTGGCAAGGGGACTTTTTTTGTATCTCATTTTCTTCAACTCACTATTAAGATGTCGGCCATCTCATAATAGTGCCAAGGATGACGACCAAATTAGTCACTCTACATTTAGTTTATAATCTATTGTTTGTTTTGTATTATGTTGATGATACCATCCTCTGATTATGATTTGGTCAAGGATGCATGTATGAAGTTAATTTTGTGTTTGGGTGAACAAACTATTGGGATTAACATAATCTTTCATAAGAGCAAAATTGTATGTTTCCAAATTAAAGAACATGAACTAGAGAAAACACAACTTATTGGATGTCGTTTGGGCCAGTTTTACTTCAAATATCTCATCTTCAATATAGATTATTGCATGTCTCATAACTAAAAAAGAAACCCAACTAAGGATTGCTTTGCAAAGTATCACTAGTTGGCAGTCTATATACTTATCCTACAACAACCTACTAGTCTTTATTAATTTGGAAATGAGCGTTGATAATCCTTCGGAGGATAACTCCTCCCCAACCTCCGCCTTTAACAACTAACACGTGTCCCTCTGGTCCACCACCTGGGCATGCTCTCCTTCCCGCCCAGAACGAAAACAAAACCCCCACAAACGGGATGCACGTCCACACCACGACACCGCTGCTTGAAGAAGTCTGGCTAACCGCACCGTCGCCCGAAGAAGTCCGGCAAGGCGGCCTCACCGGCAGCACCGCTGACAGCAAGTTGACTCCCGGTTGGCAGTAACACCACCCCTTGCAGCAATGGCGCCCACCAATTGAAGCGGTAGAGGCCTACTATGGAAGCAGCAGTGCCCACCTATGGAAGCATCACCGACACATGAAGAAGAAGTCTGGCGTGGGACCTCGCCGGACGTCGGCAACACATCAACTCCAGGTGGAAGCACCGCCGCCCCTCCTTGCAGCACCACCTCCCACTGATGGAAGCGTCGTCGTCCGACTATGGCAGCACCACCACCCTGGCTAGCTGCACCACTGCCTTTACAACTCTGGTGGGCAGCCTTTGTAGCGGCGGTGGTAGGCCTTTGCAACAGAAGCGATGGGGATTTGCAGCTCCAGCGCGCACCCTTTGCAGCTCCGGTGACGAGAGATTGCAGCTCCACCGTACAACATATGTAGTTGTACCGATAATCGCTCGCAGCACCTCCGCACAACATATGTAGCTCCAACACGGCCCAGGCTCGTGGTTCACAACACATCTGCCTCCCCTTACAGCAGCTACGACTACCTCTTTAAGCAGCGCTAGCTTCTTGTAGCAGCACCGACGGTTGGCCTTGTAGCACCACCGTGCGCATCGTCTCCCCTTGATGTAGCAACGATGAGCATCGTGGAGCTGCCTCCCAAGGGAGATATATGTGGAGAGTAGTGTTGGCGGCGGAGGGGAAGGTGTCGTTCATGTTAGCGGGAGGTGGATGCGGAGGCAGCGTCAAATCATCTGGAGGCGGAGGCGTGGAACGCTGGCCGCGGGGCATGTAGTTCATCGGGGTATCGCCGCAGAGAAACTGGGGAAAAGTGCGGAGGAGGAAGATAAGGGAGAGAGCGGTCATGTGGGCCCATGGGATGCGCGGTGAGCGGAGCATCGCGTGATATGGGCCATCGTACAACTCCGCACTAGAAGGTTGCGAAAGATGCAACCTCCGATGGAACTGAAGAATTTTCCTTTTTTGCGAAAATTCCACCAATCTATTAACAACCATCAACAATAGTACAAAGATGTCTAAAAGTAAAAAATATAAATAGGTCATTGGACCACCTAGCGACGACAACAAACACTAGTGCGAGCCGAAGGCGAGCCACCGTCCTCGCCCTCAATCACCGGAGCCAGGCAAAGCTTGTCGTAGTAGAGCTTATTGTAGTAGACAGACGAGAAGTCGTCGTGCTAAGGCCTCAAAGAACTAGCGCACCAGAACAACAACCATCGCCAATGGTTACAACCGTAGATCGGAATATACTGACCTGAAACCACACAATCGAACACGAAATACGACCGAATCACGGGAGATCCGCATACACACAACTTCACGCGCTCTCCACCGGTGCTAGATGCACCACCGGAGCGAGGATAGGACGGGGAGGACCTTATTATGATTTTAGAAAGTAGCCGCCACCTCACCATTCCAAAGAAAACAATGAAAACAAACTAAACGAAGAACTGAAACCTTTCCGCCGGCGAGAGGCCGTGGTGGGCAAAGCTACCGGAGGAGCGAACCGGCAGCGTCGCCGGCGAGAGGCACGAAACCCTAGATGGGTTTTAGAGCCACCTCCCTATATCGCCTTGCTGTCTTTCTCTTCCTTTCGATTAGGATGTTTTTCTATAAAACTAGAATAAGTGATGAAATAAGCGAGGCCGAATGCACCAATGATGGAAATGCTGGGTAAATGAAGATAAAACTAAGCAGCTTTTAAAGATCCCTTCACACACACACACATACTTTTTTTAGAGAGTAAAATACATGGCAAGTAATCGAACTTATCAGCAAGGTTCAGATTGGTCACCGTACACATGGAATACAAAATTACGGTCACTAAAGACGTGTTGTGCGCTCACATACCGTCACTGGCTCTAGAAGCGCAAAGTATTTGATGACGTGTCCATTCACAGGACCCACGCGTCAGCACGTATGCAGGGTTCAGCAGTGTTGTTTTATCAGAAAACACCCCAAATCTAGCGACTCTTACTGCCCTCCTCTCACGCCGATGCTGCCCACCTCTCCACCCCCGCGCACCACCCGGCCTTGCTGGTAAAGAACGGCGGCGCGCTACCGGATTAGCAGCCGCTTAAGATTTTCGGCTGACGGAGGCGAGCGTCGTCGCCGCCAAATTCGTCCCCTTCTTCTACCTCGCTGGCGCTGCCCACGCCTCCACACCCAACGTCGAGTGACACTCTCCTCCTCCCCACGTTGGCGCCACTCTCGGCCACCTCCCGCTATGCTGCAGGAGCACCATCTCAGCCACCTCGTCCGCCTCCGCATGAAGTGCGCGTCCAGGTCCCCCCGTCAGGTCACACAACACCACCCGCCTTGCCCGCCACCGGTGGCCGGAAGGTGGAACGGCGTGCGCCGTCTCTGCCCGATGCGCGTTGTGGCATATGCTGATATGCGCGCCTCTCCGGTGCGCCATCTAGGACTACGACAGCGAGGTCAACGAGACCCGCCAGAGCACCATGGTCTGAGCCGTCCACATGCGTAGTTGCGTCTCCTTGCCAGAGCGCGCGGTCCCCAGGTTGTTGGGCCTGGTCGTTCCTCGCCAGAGCACCATGGTCCAAGCCGTCCTCATGCGTAGTTGCGTCTCCTTGCCGACTCCACCGCTACGCGCGCTTCGTTTCCATCATCGGTGTCCGTTCGGTCCAGCGAGCTCAACCGCGATGTGGCTGCATCATACCTTTGCTGCTCTGCAGTACCGCCACGGAGCAGCCTTGCCGCGACGGACCATCACCGGGCAGAATGAGGAGGAGCTATCCCATGGAAAAAGAGGGACGCCTTCGTCTGGCGGGAGGATGTGCACGTCGGCGGTGCCGTGGTGAGCACCCCAGGTGGCGACCATGGACGCGTTTTCAGCACCCGGAGCAACTTGTCGGCCGCCGTGTGGAAGGCACCAAGGTTGCGCTGCTGCTGCCGGGCCGCCTATGTCCCTAAACCTGAATAACGGGAGCGCGCCGACCATTGAGAGGCTTAGACCGGTGCAGCACTAGTCACACGTCAATGACGCCGCGAACCCCTGGCCCAGACCGAAGCATGCGCCGCGGCCGCCGCCGGAGCTGCGGTGCTTGTACTGCTTCGCGCCTTGGCCGAGATGAGGAGGTCGAGTGCGCGTTCAGCGGCCAGCCGTGATGCACGTACCTCCAGCGAGGACTCGCCCCTGGACTCGTCCTGATCGGCAGCAAGCCGCGTGATGATTGAGGACGAAGATAGTCCGTGAGAGAATGAGCGTTTCTATTTGCAAAAGACAAGCTTCTGTTTCTAGTTGAGGGGTCGTTTTCGCAAAAATCACCGCTGGGACGGGTCAACACATTGCCACGCCGTCAAATAATGCGATGTACCAGCCACCAGTGACCGTAGATAAACCAATGCGCGTATTCAGTGACCCCAAATGCGTATTCTTTGAGTACAGTTACCGAATCGAATCCCACCAACAAGTTTAAGTACTAGCCATGTATTTTACTCTTTTTTAGATGACACAGATACATACTTCGGTAGCACGCACCCGGTGGTAGTCGCCACATCCTTGTTTTCAGAAAACGTGACACAGCCGGTTCCTATCGCGTATAAGGCCAACACACACAATACTGAACCTAATAAGCGTGGCAAAATGAATTTAACCATAAGCAGCGGGCCATCCGAAATTCATCCGATTGGCACCTTTCAGCAACATATAAACTCCATTTCTTATCACTGTCCTGCACTCCAGCTCCCATATGTTTCTGCCCATATCTCAGTTTTTCTTGTAAGACAATACCATCTTCTATGTATCTCAAATCATCGGTGCGTCGGAAGCTGCTCGCCGCCGAGGAACGCGTTGATGAGCTTCAGCCCTTCAGCGGGCTTGTTGAGGGGCACCAGGTGGCCTGCCCCTCTCACTGTCACCATGCTCATGCCATGGTACTCCACGAACCTCCCTGCAACCTGCAATTTGTTTTAGCTCCACATTTCAGCATCGCTGGCCACTACGTACTGATGCTCAGCTCAGTATGTTCACCACATGTTCAGAGAGTTCAGACCTGCTTGTCGAGGTACCAGGGCTGCCATGGGGTTTTGATCGGCAGACCCAGCGCTTCAACGCAGTACCGGGAACCAATCACCGGTACCCTGCCATCTGCGTCGCCGCTGTATCAACAAAAAAGAGCAATATTAAGCAATGAAGTTCTAGGTTGGAGAAGTAGTGAATCTATGTTGCTTATGAACACTTGATGTAAGGTTTTCAGAGAAGCTGTGGATTGTGCATGGTTCAAGAAGAGGCACACCTGTAGAGCCAGATTCTCATCCCTGCTTTGATCAGCTTGGTGTATATAGGTAGCACCGAAAACACCGAGAAGTTGTAAGAGTTCAGGATGGGGTCACTGCACAGAGAATGGATCAGCTCATGTTCTTGTTTTTCTGAAACTAGAATGAACTGAACAGCCCTTGGTCAACCCACCTGCAGACTTGATATTTCCCTGGAAGCAGCCCACTAACATTTGCATGGAATGCTTTCTGCACATCTTTCCTGTTGAAGTAGTCTTGCGCGTAGTTCGAATAGCACGGGTCATAGCCCGAGAATAACCGCCTCAGCCTCCCGAATTGCGCTCCCTATCATGTCAGAGATACATGTAAATTTCAAGTGAAAGCTGAAAGCTGAAACTTTCAGTTTCCATGTCACTTTTACCTGATGATTCGGAAAGAGTGCTCGGTTAGCGGAAGATGATGAGTTAAGGTCCAGGAGGCACTTGGGGGCATAGATATTGTATATGTCGATCAGATCGTACTGGTCGAAGATGACTGTCATGGCGGTATTGCAGCCATCCGTCCAGTTGGGGGTCTTGAAGTCACAGTTCTCCTTGATACTCTTATAAACTTCGTCTGACACAACTGCGTGGCTCCATGCATAGTCAGCGATCCCTTTGTAGTCATAGTAATCATCGGTTAGAGGGTTCCCAACCTGCAGTAGTACATAGGTCCATCCTGAATTTCATATTCTGTTTCTAAATTTCATAAATCTGAAACCTGACTCTTTTGACCATTTTTTTTGTAAAAGTTTGCATGGAAGTTAGTCTAGTCGACTAAAACATATTCCTAGTGATGGGAAATATTCTGAATTTTATAAACCTGAACCTGAATTTTACATTCTGCGTTGCTACATTTCATAAATCTGAAACCTGAACTTAGCTTTTTTGACTATTTGTTTTGTAAAGGTTCGCATGGAAGTTAGTCTAGTCGACCAAAACATATTCCTAGTGATAGGATAAATATTCTGAATTTTATAAACATGAACCTGAACCTGAATTCTACATTCTGCATTTCTACATTTCATAAACCTGAAACCTGATCCTATCTCTTTTGACCATTTATTTTGTAAAGGTTCGCATGGAAGTTAGTCTAGTCGACCAAAACATATTCCTAGTGATAGGATAAATATTCTGAATTTTATAAACATGAACCTGAACCTGAATTCTACATTCTGCACTTCTACATTACATAAATCTGAAACCTGAACCTATCTCTTTTGACCATTTTTTTTGTAAAGGTTCGCATGGAAGTTAGTCTAGTTGACAAAATCATATACCTAGTGATGGGAAAAATATTCAAAAGGAATTCATATTTGCGTAAGATTATTACCATGAAGCCCTTGAGGTTCATGTATGTGTTGGCCGTCTTGTCCTTGTTCCTATCATAGACAAAATTAGCAAGCTGCGGCACATAGTGACCTGCAGACAGGGCATTGTACAGAAAAAGGTTCAGGCTTGATCGTCATTGATGCATAGAGGGAAAATTCTGCAGGGCACCTTCTCATCTATCGCATGTGGATTTCCATTAATAATTTGCCATTTAAGGGCATGTGTTCAGTTCACAGATCCAACATGCCATTTCGAAATGAAAGATGACCATATACATAAAAGAGGTTTTAATCGTTTCAAGCAAAGTAATTTTACTAGTTTGGGTAGAAATCCTAAAATGTTTGTTGTCAAATGTGAAATCTAAGCGGCAAGTCATTTCTATTAGGAGTTTCTTCTCAATTTTGAAGAATTGGATAAGTGACCATAGTTTACTTCATGAAAAAGAGAGTTGAAATTGATGCATAGATTCCTTGAAACAAGTCGTAATCTACAACACAGTGGACACTCGGCAGCTAAGCTTTCTGACCTGTTTCTACAAAGTAAGTGATCACTTTACTCATCGATTGATGCAGAGGCTGGGGCTACACTCCCCTTTTCGGGAAAAAAAGTGATCACTTCACTTTAGTGGAAACTCTGATTTGAGATAAGATAGTGACACCATTCGGTTCAGACAAGAACAGAAGGATGGTGAAAGATTTAGTTCTTCCCGTTTTGATTTGAAGCGCAATGTGGATAAAGAAGCATAGTGAGAAGGGCATACATGGAAACAAAGAAGATGCATCATTTCAACAGGATTTAGCACCCTGCAACTGCTACTTGTTTCAGGTTTCTCAGCATTTTGCTAGTAGTTCTTTATATAAAATTATAAGTTCTCTTGGTTTCATATCAAATTGAATTACCTGCATAGCTCTCTCCTGATATGTAGAAATCTCTGCCCTTGTACTGAGGAAATCTCTTGAACCAATTCACCAGGAAACTATAAGCATCCTCAGCTACAAAAAGGGATGAAACAATATCTCATTTGTGAACATGATCACTACATGGAAACCTAAATTCATTTTTTTGGGGGTGAAGAAAACTAGTTATTTTACAATCAACTTACCTACAAAATCATCGTTCAGTTTGGTAAGGTCAGAGGATGTGTTGGTGTAGGAGAAGCCAACTCCAATAGGAGACTCCAGAAACAGCAAGTTAGCCTCTGAAAAATGACAAACCCAAAGCACAAAACAAACATCAAGTTTTTCATCAAGAAAGGTAAATGAACATGAAAATAAGAATCCATGCAAGCATGCTCATCACCTTGGTTCCAAGCGTATTTGTTGAACTCCAGTGCTTCTCCTTTTTTGTCAACTCTGAGAGGCCCTAGCTCAGATGCAGCTCCATAGCCGATGGATGAGCAACCCGGTCCTACAAAATATATCATGCTAGTTTAATGCTATTCATATAAAAAAAGGGCGTTGGAGCATGTTAATTTGTACATAATAATTTTCTGTTAAAAAAATTATACATGATAAACAACCTCAGGAAAAATGAAAGAAGGTTTAATTTTTTGATTGGTACAAGAACAGAGGTCCTGGCTAGTCTGTCTAGTTCTACTTAATGCTTGGTCATTCCTTGCAGCAATTAAAGAAGCAGTACAACTACGAGTGGAAAATGTGACCTGACTAAAGCAACTAAAGCTGTGTACCCCTACTTCAGTTTAATACTCATGATCATTGTTCAGAGCAACTAAAGAAGTAACCCAAGATACTCCAGAAACCAAGTAACTAACCAAGAACAGATATTAGCAGAGTAAACGTGAGACAAATACATGGCAAATACAGAAGATGCCGATTCAATGTGGAAAACCCTGCCCAATAACAGTCCATGTCACAGCTCAAACAGTAAATTAACATAACTGAATGTGCACAAGAAATTTCATTCAACCAATAGAGCTTAGCACGAGAAAAACAGTACAGTAGCAACACAAAGTAGCAGAAAAAATAATGATATGTTTGAAGAATTATTTCAACTTGGGTAACAAACTTAAGGTGTGTATAGACTATAGAGGTTGACCTCCATTGAGCCAGAGGAGGAGGGGTTTGTGCTCGGGAGTGGTCTGCGCCTCGAAGAACCAGTAAAAGAGCGCCCTGCCGTGCCGCTCGTCGACGGTGAGGTAGCCCGAGAACTGTGAGAGCTCAGGGCTCGCCGGCTGCCCAGGAAGGCGGGCCACCCTGTCAGCCTCCTGCTCGACGCTGCCGCTGCTGGTAGCAGCGTTGGCGGTGCCGAAGATGATGATGAGGAGAACACAGACGAGCGGCGTCGCTGCCATCGATTGTGCTGTGCGATGTCTGCTTGAAGAGAGGAGAACGGAGAGAGGGGAGGGATTTTTCCTAGCTACTTGGTGGTTTAGCATGCGTGCGAAATGTGAGGATGGAGAGGCGGAGCAATTGCTGCGCGCCATTGCCATGGAGGGTGCGCTGAGGAAGGAGAAGATCAGAAGATGACAGTGGCTCATCTTGGAAATATCCGCGTGTGGGGTTTTATTTGGGGCTTTGCTCTTGGACTGTATGGGTTAGACTGGTACGCATAGGGGCGAGTAAATTTGCTCCGCCATCTTGGGGCTGCCAAATCCCATCGCTATCGGATATGATGGTTCATTCAACCATTTTGCCAAGTGCTAACGGGTAGCGGGACTTTTGTTTCTTAGTTTTCTTTTCCTTTTTTTGGCTGTGTGCATCCGTAGTGCTATTAGGGTGGTGCGTTGTTGCAGAGGCTGGGTGTAATTGGTATCGTTTTGATATTAATATATTCCCTTTATCGAAAAAAAGTGCTAACGGGTGACTTTTCAAGAACTACAGGAATCTGCCAAGATGCCGACGGCCTCCAGCCCTCGGCGTAGTACCGCCTCGCCCTCGGCATACGCTACGCCGACGGGGGCCCTCGGTGTAGCTCGTCGGGGAAGGTTGGCCTCGGCACAGCACACGTGGCCCTCGGCGTAGCGCCGCCCGTCGGCGTAGACGGAGTGGGCCGACGGCTGGCCCCACCCGTCGGCGTACTGGCCGTCGGCACAGGTGGCTACACGGCACCGTCAAGGTGACGGCCGTTACGGCTACGCCGAGGGCTGCACCGTCGGCGTACGAGGACGCGTGGCGTGACCTGCGAAGCCCTGGCGCACACTACGCCGAGGGGGCACCGTCGGCGTACACTGATACGTGGCGCGACCTGGGAAGCCCGCGCGCAAGGCTACGCCGAGCGGTTGGCCCTCGGCATATGGGGGCACGTGGCGCGACCTGGGAAGCCCGCGCGCAAGGCTACGCCGAGCGGGTGGCCCTCGGCATACGGGGGCACGTGGCGCAGCCTGGGAAGCCCGCGCGCAAGCTACCCCGAGGGTGGCCGTCGGCGTAGGGCCGACCATTTGGTCCATGTCGACCCTACCCCGAGGGGAAACCCGTCGGCGTATCAGCGACCATCTGGTCCAGTTTTTTTCGTTTTTTGTTGTTTCCTTCGTTTTCCAGATTTGACAGAATATAAAAGAACATATAATTCACATAAAATTCACAGAAACATCGCATGAAGTGCAAATACACATAACATGAAGTGCATACATAGTGTCATAGAGTGCATACATAGTGCCATAGTGCATACATGGTGCCATAGTGTGCATACATGGTGCCATAGTGTCGATAAGATACATGGGACAACTAGAGGAGCTCGTCGCCGCTAAACACCGGCCCGGGCGGATGCCTTCCAGTAGAAGCTGCGGAAGAACCACCGAGAGAAGTACCGGGAGAACAATCGGGAGTAGCACCGGGAGAAGGACCACCATGATGAACCGGTGTCATCTCCCTCCCACCACCCTGGTTTCCGGAACATCCCGTTCCCTACACACATGTTCCCGAGATGTTAGCAATTTGCGAGGCAAAGGAAAGCCGTAGTATTCGGTTTGGCGAAGAACTTACCGCTGTTCTCCCATAGTACTCCGTAGCGAAATTTTCCTTCGATGGATAGTTTGGCGCCGGCCCCGGAAAGGGAGGCATCGGCCCTAAATCCACTGTCTGTCCAGTTTGATTGGCCAGCATCGACGCCTGCAAGATAGTTTACATGTCAGTCTTTGCAGAAATGAAGCATCAAACTAGGGGAAAGTGGGACTTGTCATCATTTGCGAAAACAAAGGTTGGAACTTACATGTATATATGCCATGTACTCCGTGAACTGCTGCTGCTGCCGGTTGAAGGCCACCTGATATTCTTGATGAGCGGCCGCGTAGGCCGCCTCGAAGTCAGGCTACAATTTCACAAATTCATGTCTCGTTAGCACTTAGCAATGTATGAACGAAAGTCAGAAAGAGGATGGAAATGAGGGAAACTTACGTCGTATGCGGGTTGTTGCCGAGCCCGGCGACGAGGCGGGAGAGGGGGGCTGTCCTTGGTGAGGCCCGCCTTGAGACGCGTGAAGGTCGTGGTGAGGGTATGCTTGACGGCCTTGTTCATCATGGCGAGAAGGCCATGCGGCAACCCTCCGGACGACAGGACCAACGACTCCTCGTCGACCTCCGCGCTCATGGGGTCATCCACCTCCGGGTGACGATGCCTCACCATCGCGCAGTAGTTCTCGACGTCCTCGGCGTAGGTGCCGAAGTACTCAGGGAGCGAGGGCTGAGGCTGCGAGAGATCGGGCTTCTTAAGCCGCATCTTGTTGTATATCTCGAGGTCAGAAATCTCCTCGTCGGGTCCTAACTCGGCCCTCTGCATCGCGAAAGGAAATGTTGTGAGTACCAACTTTGAACCTGACGGAAAATAAAATGTATACATACCGTCTTCCCCTTGTAGCGCTCGTAGCTGAGGTTTCCCCCACAGTGTGTGCCACCGTCGCCTCGGTTCTCCGCGTTCCGCCTCGCCACGGCTGCAAAGTCCTCGTCCATCTTGAGCCACCTCGTCCTAACCATCTCCTCCCATGCCTCGGCATGCGGCTCGGCCCAATCGGGGATAACCTGAAAATGCAATACTCAACTCAATCTAATGCAATTGCAACTTAGTAGCAATGTAGAATCTCATTGACATTTTACTCACCGACATGTAGTCCTCCACCGTCATCTCGTACTCGGCCTTAGCATTCTTACCGACAATGTCCGGCTTCTGGACCCTCTCGCCTCTCTGTGCCCAGAAGTGACCCGCGGACGTGATCCTTTGGTTGTACCACACCTGCGGTGTCAACCTCTCACAAGTCGCCCGCAAAGTCATGTTCACCGTCCCGGCAATATCGGGCGCCACACGATAAAAACACTTCAATCATGCAAAAAAACAATTGTGAGAGTCATGAGTTAGCACATTGGGGTCATCAAATATGAACGAAGCTCTCGAAAATATGTCTTACCCAAAACTTTCTCATCATGGCCTCAGCAGCCGTCGGGAAGCCTACGACGGGGGCACTCTCATAGTCCGTCCAAGTAGTGGCTAGCTTCTTCTCGCCAGCGGGGACAGTGCCGAGGGGATAGTACTTGCCCGGCCAGAACTTCCTAAGCAAAGCTCCAATCATGCTGCTAGGCTGGCGCCCCTTGACCCCCGGAGGAAATGTCCAATTGCTGCACATGAAAATCAAACATTAGCACATGAAAATCAAACATTAGTACATGAAAATCGAAATTGCCAAATTAGTACACTTACTCAGGGCCAGCAGGAATAATAAGGGTCTTCGCCTCATGGGTCTTAGGCTCCTTCCTCTCGTCGGGGACTCTCGCTTCCCCACGAATCTTCAGTGGCTTCGGCCGCCCATCCTCCTCCGGAGTCTCAAACCCGCGGCTAGAGTCCTCCTCGGCTCTAGACTCCGTCTCCGCCTCCTCTGTAGACGGCCCCTCCAAAAAGAACCCGGAAGCAACGTCGCCTGAAGCCGAGGGTGGTGGCTCAAAGTCCGGTCCTCCCCAGCCACCTCCACCTCCACCTCCACCTCCACCTCCACCTCCAGCTCCTCCCAAGCCACCTCCACCTCCAGCTCGACCTCCAGCTCCACCACCTCGTCCCCGTCCTCGTCCTCGTTCTCCTCCTCCTCCCGCGCCGTCCTCGTAACGCGGATTGCGACGCGGTTCCCTCCCACTCCTTCTAACATTGTTCTTGCGCTGTTGCATCTTCTTAAGCAAGCTCGACGAGTCCTCCTTGCCACCGCTCATATTGTTCAATCACCTGCATTGAGAAAGAGAAAACAATTAAGAAGCATGTTGAAAAATATATAAATAGTAAGCATAAAGACACTAAACAATTAAGAAGCATGTTGAAAAATATATAAATACTAAGCATAAAGACACTATGCAATTAAGAAGCATGTTGAAAAATATATAAATACTAAGCATAAAGACACTATGCAATTAAGAAGCATGTTGAAAAATATATAAATACTAAGCATAAAGACACTATGCAATTAAGAAGCATGTTGAAAAATATATAAATACTAAGCATAAAGACACTATGCAATTAAGAAGCATGTTGAAAAATATATAAGAAGCATAAACACATAAAAGACCCTCACCAGCCGTCATCAATCTCATTGTCAATCTCATTTTCTTTCTCCTTGGCACTATCACTATCACTATCTTTTGAGTAGTAAGTTGGAGCCTGATAGATGGGTGGAGGCTCATCATCGCTATCATCTTCCACTTGTAACTTCTCGAGCATATCTATGTCCTTTAGATCCACCACTGACTCACCACGAGTTTCTGCATCGTTCTCGTTCCTGAGGTCCTCTTCAAGAACACATTCTAACTCAAAGTGCCCGAAGTCCTCTTCCTCTTGATAGAAAATTCCCTCGTATGTTACAGGGTCAATGTTGTTGTAATCGTCCTCGGAGGGAATCGGTAGGTTACCATGTGGCGATACCTGGAACACGACTTCCCAGCCGTTGAGTGCCGCTTTCTGGCATGGGTACGGCAAATAATAAACTTGCTTGGCTTGGTGAGCAACAATATAGACATCGGCTCCGGTATAGGTGGTGGAAGGCTTAACTTCAACTAACCCAATGGACTTGGTAATTCTCTGTCCACCTCTTGGGTCGAACCAATGACACTTGAACACAACGAGATTGAGTTGTTTGTTTGTACGATTGAAGGTCAGCTCGTATACATTCTCTAACCTCCCGTAGTAATCAAAGGTATCGGATCCTCTAGTGAAGATACCAGTATTTATCGTTTTTGGATTCGCCCGGCCCTTCTGGTGTGTCTCTGTATGGAAGCGAAACCCATTCACGTCATACTTTTCATACTTCATGACGTCACGGTTACAACCTTTGGATACACATCTCAACTCATCTGTCATCTCAACGTTTGCATCAGCTCCCTACAAGCACGGTTCAAATTTGTTGTGTGCATTAGTTACGTGGAATAACAGGGACAAGTCACATATTGGTAGGTAAGAGGGACATCTTAGACATTACTTTTTTCATGAACCAAGACACAAAGTTTATTTTTACTCCGGGAGCACCCTCTTTCAGTAGAGTGTCCAACTCCGCGCCCGTGGGATCCGCTGTTCGCCACCACTGTTCATCCGTGAATTCGCTGAAAGGATACAATAAGCATTAGACCGAGACCATGTAGGTGATCGAAACTAGGTACAAAGTAATTTGTACACCATGTTACCTAATGAAATCGTGACCGCCATCATCGTCGTCCCCCCCACCACTTCCTTCATGTTCATAAGCACATAGAGCATTATGCAATCCTTCTCTTCCCTCTCCAATCTATATTTTTGTCCTTTACCAGCCTTGCCACCGGGACATTGGAATAGTTGAAGCTTGGGGTCATTCATGGGCACGTCGACATTGTAACGAGAGACCGGGTTATGCAGAGTGGGAACTTCATCAGGATAGTACGTTGTTGCGGCATCTGCCATCTCCCGAAGGCACGTTGCCTCAGCTATGCATGCTTCAATCTTGGCTTTGTTTCCAGTTATCTTCCGAATATACTTGAACTCTCTCTCAATACAAAACTGCCACCGAAACTGCACTGGGCCACCCAAGAGTGCCTCGTTTGCGAGGTGCACAATGAGATGTGCCATCGGAGTAAAGAAGCCTGGCGGAAAGATCATCTCCAAATTGCATAGCAACTCCGGCACTTGAACTTGCAGCTTCTCAATAACCATAGGACATATCTGCTTAGCACGTAGCGTGCGGAAGAAATGGCTCAACTCCGCGAGCACTCGCCATATTTTCTCGGGAGATACCCTCGAAGCATCACCGGCATCAGCCGCTCAATCCATATATGATAGTCGTGACTCTTGAGCCCGGTGACTTTTCCCGTCGAAAGATTGACTCCCTTGCTCATATTCGAACAATAACCATCAGGGAACATCACGACGTATTTTAGCCACTTGAATGCCTCCTTCTTTTGGATGGAATCAAGGCAGAAGTCGGCGTGCGGCTTGAACCAATTCTTTCGACGGTCAGTAGGACGTTGCATGTGTAATTTCTTCCTATCACAGAGCTTCTCAACATCGACTCTAGCCTTGACATTATCCTTTGACTTCCCGGGAATGTTTAGGCACGTGTGAAATAAGGACTCCGCGACATTCTTTACGGTGTGCATCACATCGATGTTATGGGGAAGTTCGAGGTCCTTGTAATACTCGAGCTTCGTTAAGGCTGCCTCGTGAGTCCAGTTGTGCGTTACACCATATCCCTCAAATTGATGGCCAGCTTCCGATGCCGCTGGCACGAGAGCACGTAGCTCGGCATCAACAGCTATACCATCAAACTTTGGCACCTCTGTTACTTCATGCACAACTTTGCCTTTCTTGAAGTTCTTTTTGTCTTCTCTGAACGGATGCCTCCGTTTGAGGTACTGCCGATTCGTGTCAAACGCAACATACTTGCGACCCTTATTTAGCCAAAGGAACTCAAGTCGATGCCTGCACACTGGGCATGGCCATTTACCAGCTGTACACCATCCGCATGTTAGGGCGTACCCGGGCATGTCATGCATGGTATACTGCAACCAAACTTTCATGCAGAAGTTTGTCTTCGATGCTCGGTCGTACGTCAACATCCCGTGGTGCCAAGAGTGGTTCAAATCATCCACAATCGGCTGCATGTAGACACTCAAGTTCTTCCCCGGGTAATGGGGCCCTGGAATGATCAGCGACAGAAACATGGTCTTCCTCGTCATTAGGACTCCGGGAGGGAGATTGAGCGGAATTACAAACACGGGCCAACAAATGTAAGTGGCAGTCGACATACCATATGGATTGAAGCCATCTGTAGCTATCGCAATTCTGACATTCCGAGCATCTGCTGCCCTTTGGGGGTATTTTCTATCAAAGTTCTTCCATGCATTGCCATCAGATGGATGTCCCATCTTCGTCCGCCCCTGATTGTCCTTTATTCGAGTCCCCATCTTGTGCCACGTCATCTGTTTGGCGGTCTCCTCAGTCAAGTAAAGCCGCTGGATTCTTTTTATGAATGGGAGATACCGAAGAATCGACTTTGCGATCTTTGACTGCCTCACCTGACCATCCTTTCCCGTTACCTCTTCATACCTAGAGGCCTTACAAATGGGACAGTACTTGTCCTCCGCAAACTGTTTCCAGAAGAGAACGCAGCCTTTTGGACAACAGTCTATCCTTTGATAATCCATGTTGAGCGCCGACATGAGTTGCCTCGTCTCGTGCAGGCTTTTAGGCAGACAATGCCCCTTGGGCAACATGTTACCAGTTGTTCTCAGACTTGCTTCGAATCCGTCACGGGTGGTGTTGTACCGGGTCTTGTCGGCTAGACATTGGGAGATGGCATCGAGCTGAGAAATCGCGGCGCCATCGTACAGAGGCGTCTTAGCAGCGGCTATCATATCATAGAAGGCCTTCGCGGATGGCTCTGGTTCCTCCGGTTCTGGAGGTTCCTCCGGCTCTGGCGGTTCCTCCCGTGAAGGTGGCGACTCTGGCATGTGGGCATCGACAAGATCATCTAGAAAGTCTCTAACCCCATCATACTCATTGCCATTGAGCCGCTGCCGCATCACCTCACCTCTGTCACGTTCGTGCTCATCAAAGTCGATCTGCGTGACGTAAAAAGGCATATACCCATATTGCAGAAGGTGTTTAAACATGTCATCCTTTCCACGACGGTGATGCTTGAAGCAACGATTGCACGGGCAAAGTGGCTGAACCTTCTGTTTTGTACCACGCGCCAACTCCTTCACTAAATGCCAAGTCTTCATTATCCACTCATCTGTTTTATTAGTCGCACTAACACGGCCGGTGTACATCCATCCATTATCAGCCATCCTCTGCTCTACTGGAAGCCAAACGACAAGCATAGCATTTATATCAAATAGGAAAATGCATCATATTTTAATTTTTTTACCAGGCAAAACGAATGCATCAACCTACATCTCTACTAGGTGGGCTCCTAGCAGCCGCCGGATCCGTAGATTGAGTACGTTCTCCATGCTCTACCCCGGTCCGAGTCAAAATTTCGGCAGCACCTCCCCGCTGCTCTCCCGATACACGTCTCGCCAAAAAGACAAGAGGATGTGCATCCGGAGAACAACGGTGAGGCGCTACCGAAATTCTGACTCGGACCGGAGCAGAGCATGGAGAACGTACCCAACTACGGATCCGCCGACTGTCCCGTAAATGCCGCAAGCGTTACGGTTGAAAATATGCCGACCATTAATGCATATTTATCCGCGTAACGCTTGAGGACGGGAAGTGACACCAAGGTTACGCAACTTGACTTGGAAAATGAATCTAGTGACATAAATAAAATGCGGAGAAGAAGTTGGAAATTTTGCTCACCCTCGGCTGTAGAGGAAGTAGTCGAACAACCGACTGTCGATGTCGGCGACCGTCGAGAAGCGCGTCAAGATCCGGGATCGTCACGCCGGGGTGGTCAAGACGAGGCGGTCACGGCATGGCCTATTACAAATACATATTATTAGAAGAAATTCACATTTGCATTTCTATTTCGATTATTAAACATATCATTTCAATTTCAACTAGACATTTCTATTTCTTTCCAAATGTCCAGTATTCTATTTCTATTACTATTTCAAATCAATTCTAATTCTATTTGTTTCTACTATTTACACACATACATACATATGGTTTCAATTTCTATTATGCACTATTCTATTTCTATTTCTATTTCAAATCAATTCAATTTCTATTACAACAATTAAAGCAATACAAAAATGAAAAAAAAAAAGCTACAGTAGCTTACCATACCCGGGTACTGGGAGCGGCGACGGGAGGAGGGCTGGGGCGAGGAGGAGGGCGACGACGGGAGGAGGGCCAGGGCGAGGAGGAGGCCGCGGCGAGGAGGAGGGCGCCGACGGGAGGAGGGCCGGGGGCAGAGAGGATGGGGACGGGAGGAGGAGGGGGTGGGGAGGAGCGGCGACGGGAGAAGGGCCGGGGGCCAGTGGTCAGGGACGGGAGGAGGGTGGCGCGACGGGAGGAGGGCGACGCGAGCTGCAGGTGGCGGCGGCGTCGGGCAGGAGGCTGCGGCGGGAGGAGGGCCGGGGGCCAGTGGTCGGGGACGGGAGGAGGGCGGCGCGAGCGGCAGGTGGCGGCGACGTCGGGCAGGAGGCGGCGGCGGCGGCGTCGGGCAGGAGGCGGCAGCGGCAGGACTGGGGCAAAACGCGAGCGGGAGCTTGGGGAAATTGAGCGGGACTTGGGGGCGAGGAGGAGGCCGACCAGGTGATTTTTCGGCTCAGATCCCGCGCTACGCCGAGGGCCACCCCATACGCCGAGGGCCACCCTCGGCTTATCCGTTGAGCTGGGCCGACCAGGTGGACCCTGGGGTATATCTGCTAGGGTTTCGCTCGCTGGATACGCCGAGGGCCACTGATACGCCTAGGGCCCCCCTCGGCATAATGCATTTTTTTTATTTTTTTTTTTGTTTTTTCTTTCATTGTTTCTTCTAATAACTATAATATACTAGTATATATTATATTACGTCCAGATTACCTTTTTTACCACGTCGGCATTAACTTGACTACGTGGTCTACCCTTTAGATCGGGCGGTCTACCCCTTTGACCGACCTCCATCGGCGGTGCCTCCATAGGAACAATGAGTAAAAATAATTATATGGCAGTATAATTGCCGTATCCCAGTTCTGTCTTTTGCAGTGGTTACTAGGACACATAAAATGATGCCACGCGGCTCCGCTCGATTTTTTGGCTCCGTTTGCTTTGCCAACTGTGCAAAACGGGGCCGCCGGGACATGCGGTATGGCCGTACCGGGCGCGCGCGTGCACCCGTCCGCCAACGCGCGAAACGGAAAACATTTAGCACATAAAATGACGCGTCCTAGACCTAAAAACATTTTTCCCTCCATTTATTGAGCGAAGGAAAGTGTCGCCCCAGTTCAAATCCGGTCAGTTTCCAGCGGATTCGGCGGGACACCGCAGGAAGCGGGAGGGATTCCCAGATGGCTGCCGCGCGCATATGGCATGTGATAGGTGGTGCGTACGAGGTATCCTACCACCGCGCGGAGGTCCCGCGCAATACTAAAATGCGCACCATGCAACTCCTTCACAAAAAAAAGCCCTTCCGGCACCCCGAAAATGGAAAACCCGTCGCCCGTGGTTCGGATTGGAAATCCGCGACCGGGGCCTTGCTTCCCATCCTAAGGCACGTGCCAAATATGGCCTCGTTCCGACAAACTATGTGGTGAAACGGGCCGTTTCCTACTCATTTCCCCTAAAAGCCATAGAACTCCGGACGTGATAGCCCTATTCGTGAAGGGTTTTTCAAGATAATTGCCGTATCCCAGTTCTGTCTTTTGCAGTGGTTACTAGGACACATAAAATGATGCCACGCGGCTCCGCTCGATTTTTTGGCTCCGTTTGCTTTGCCAACTGTGCAAAACGGGGCCGCCGGGACATGCGGTATGGCCGTACCGAGCGCGCGCGTGCACCCGTCCGCCAACGCGCGAAACGGAAAACATTTAGCACATAAAATGACGCGTCCTAGACCTAAAAACATTTTTTCCTCCATTTATTGAGCGAAGGAAAGTGTCGCCCCAGTTCAAATCCGGTCAGTTTCCAGCGGATTCGGCGGGACACCGCAGGAAGCGGGAGGGATTCCCAGATGGCTGCCGCGCGCATATGGCATGTGATAGGTGGTGCGTACGAGGTATCCTACCGCCGCGCGGAGGTCCCGCGCAATACTAAAATGCGCAACATGCAGCTCCTTCACAAAAAAAAGCCCTTCCGGCACCCCGAAAATGGAAAACCCATCGCCCGTGGTTCGGATTGGAAATCCGCGACCGGGGCCTTGCTTTCCATCCTAAGGCCCACGCACGTGCCAAATATGGCCTCGTTCCGACAAACTATGTGGTGAAACGGGCCGTTTCCTACTCATTTCCCCTAAAAGCCATAGAACTCCGGACGTGATAGCCCTATTCGTGAAGGGTTTTTTCAAGATAATTGCCGTATCCCAGTTCCGTCTTTTGCAGTGGTTACTAGGACACATAAAATGACGCCACGCGGCTCCGCTCGATTTTTTGGCTCCGTTTGCTTTGCCAACTGCGCAAAACGGGGCCGCCGGGACATGCGGTATGGCCGTACCGGGCGCGCGCGTGCACCCGTCCGCCAACGCGCGAAACGGAAAACATTTAGCACATAAAATGACACGTCCTAGACCTAAAAACATTTTTTCCTCCATTTATTGAGCGAAGGAAAGTGTCGCCCCAGTTCAAATCCGGTCAGTTTCCAGCGGATTCGGCGGGACACCGCAGGAAGCGGGAGGGATTCCCAGATGGCTGCCGCGCGCATATGGCATGTGATAGGTGGTGCGTACGAGGTATCCTACCGCCGCGCGGAGGTCCCGCGCAATACTAAAATGCGCACCATGCAGCTCCTTCACAAAAAAAAAGCCCTTCCGGCACCCCGAAAATGGAAAACCCATCGCCCGTGGTTCGGATTGGAAATCCGCGACTGGGGCCTTGCTTCCCATCCTAAGGCCCACGCACGTGCCAAATATGGCCTCGTTCCGACAAACTATGTGGTGAAACGGGCCGTGGCGGGAGTTTCCACATACAGATCCTGGATTTTACCAAGTGCTAGCCCATGTATGCGGAAATCGTCAACGCCGGGTACATGCAAGGTTAGCCAAACCTTACATCACACTTGTACATATATGTTAGGGTCAGATGCAAGTTTTCCAACAATTCTGACGCTCCGGTGATCTGTATTTTGGGAAACCCTAGGGCGGGGACCCCGCAGATCTACCCCTATAGATTTCTCCGTGCGAGAGTTTACCAATGTAATTTTTTACTTCTTTTGGTTTATTTAGGACATATGTACATGGAAACCATAGGTTGGGCATACTTTACCATAAAATAGGCTCCATTTGAGCCGTGGCGGGAGTTTCCACATACAGATCCTGGATTTTACCAAGTGTTAGCCCATGTATGCGGAAATCGTCAACAACGGGTACATCCAAGGTTAGCCAAACCTTACATCACACTTGTACACATATGTTATGGGCATATGCAAGTTTTCCAGCGATTCCGACGCTCCGATGGTCTGTATCTTGACAAACCCTAGGGCGGAGACCCCGCAGATCTACCCCTATAGCTTTCTCCGTGTGAGGGTTTACCAATGGACTTTTTTACTTGCTTTGGTTTGTTTAGGACATATGTACATGGAAATCATAGGTTGGGCATACTTTACCATAAAATAGGCTCTGTTTGAGCCGTGGCGGGAGTTTCCACATACAGATCCTGGATTTTACCAAGTGCTAGCCCATGTATGCGGAAATCGTCAACAACGGGTACATCCAAGGTTAGCCAAACCTTACATCACACTTGTACACATATGTTATGGGCATATGCAATTTTTCCAGCGATTTCAACGCTCCGGTGATCTGTATCTTGGGAAACCCTAGGGCGGGGACCCTGCAGATCTACCCCTATAGCTTTTTCCGTGCGAGGGTTTACCAATGGATTTTTTTTATTTGCTTTGCTTTGTTTAGGACATATGCACATGGAAACCATAGGTTTGGAATGAAATAGGCCCCGGATGAGCCGTAGCAGGAGTTTCCACATACAGATCCTGGATATTACCAAGTGCTAGCCCATGTATGCGGAAATCATCAACGCGGGTACATGCAAGGTTAGACAAACCTTACATCACAGTTTTATACATATGTTAGGGACAAATGCAAGTTTTCCAGCGATTCCAACGCTCCGGTGATCTGTATCTTGGGAAACCCTAGGGCGGGGACCCTGCAGATCTACCCCTATAGCTTTTTCCGTACGAGGGTTTACCAATGGATTTTTTTATTTTCTTTGCTTTGTTTAGGACATATGCACATGGAAACCATAGGTTTGGAATGAAATAGGCCCCGGATGAGCCGTAGCAGGAGTTTCCACCAATTCGGACGCTCCGGTGGTTTGTATCTAGGGAAACCCTAGGGTGGGGACCCCGCAAATCTACCCCTAGGGTTAGGGTTTGAGTTAGGGTTAGCAATGAACTTTTTTCCTTTTTTTAGGACATATGTACATCGATAGCAGATGTTGGGCCTACTGGCTCCCGTCGACCCGTCTACGAAGAGCGTCACTCGTGGGATCTACATAAGCCATCTACCATTTTTTCCTTTAAAAAAGTAACTATTTTTACATAATTCATACTAGTACATAAATAAAACAAACATAATATAAAGTAAATGAGAGAGAAGAAAAAAGAAAAAAAATATGTATGCCGAGGGTGGCCGTCGGCATAGGTGGGTGATGCCCTACGCCGAGGGTGGCCCTCGGCGCCTCGCTGACGCCGTGACCAAGCCGTCCAGGCCGGAGCGGGACCGGAGCAGATGCCTATGCTACGCCGACGGCCTTGCGTACGCCGAGGGTGGCCGTCGGCGTAGCTCTCTCTACGCCGAGGGTATTCATACGCCGAGGGGCTCGGTGGGCTGCTGCCATGGACCGGACGTACGCCGACGGCCCCGACATTTGGCCGTCGGCGTACGCCACGGCCGTCGGCGCAGCGAGCCATTCCTGTAGTGTATATGGGATTCACAATCCTTTTTCTGTATAACAGTTATTGGATATGTAGATTAATCCAATAGGAAAATTATATGCTCATTTGCATTTTATTCATAGGAAATTAATATGGTTCAATCAGTTAAGATAATTTTTTATCTTCACTATTTGAGTATTCCTACAAATGAAAAATAACTACATAACTACATTTTCTTTTTATATACACATGTACGAGTACATGAGTATCAGCTTGATATTCATGTAGAACTACATGAGTATATAAAAATAGACTGGATAGTAATTATGTTCTCAAGACAAGCATACATCACACACATACCACATACACATTACAAATGGCATCATTAATGTTCATATAGATCACAAAAGTAATAGTCGATGTTATCTTTATTCGCAGAGGTGTGCTTCCGTGTCCTCCCCTCCTCTTCCATCACCACTAACATGAAAGATATAAGTTAGCCCTCGAAAAGGTATCGAAAGATCACGACCATCCACAAGAGACCAAAGTATGCAAAGGGGGGGGGGGGGGGGGGCATATGCCGGTAAGTCCTAACTATGCAAAGGCCGGGTATGAGATTCATTGGATTGTATCAGCTTGATGCTAACTTTTAAGTCTAATAAAAACACATTTGTTGGAAACAATATCATGGACCAAAAATCTCCCTTAGTCATACCATGAGTCCATCCACATACCTCCGTGTGAACACTAGTATCATACGTATGATATTAGTTTATGATACTACCATATGATGCATAGAATCATATTTCTATAATATTTAATATTTTGCAGGATCATAATGTAAATTTGTGTATATAATGTACTACCTCCATTCCAAATCTTAAGGCTTATATTATTTTTAGAAAGTAAAGCTATGTTAAGTTTGACTAAGTTTTTACCAAAAAATCATTAACTTGTAAAATATAATAACAATATCATTACTCCTCATTAATTATTGTATGGTATCTACAAAATATTATATTTGTTGATATTCTTCTAAATGTTTGGTTAAAATTTTCTTGGTTTGACTTTTATAAAAAAAATATAAGCCTTAAACTTTGAAATGGAGGTAGTATTTAGCATCAAATTTTCTAGTTTTACGTGCTATGATACCGTATCCACCTATGATATCACTCTCGCCTCTCTCCTCATTAATTATTGTATCTTATCAAATTTTTGCCAACATAAAATACATGATAGTACTACCTATAATACTCCCATGCATTATGGGAGGAGTATTTGCATCCTTGTAGAACTTGAAGTGTGCACAACACTTCCGGATTGGAGTACCTGCACAATAGTGATGACCATTAATCTATTTTCAAACTTTTGCAAAATGTGTTCTTTTATTCGTCTCCTTATTTGTACGTAGCATATGCCAACACTGACCGTTCCTAGATACATCGCTCCCTTGCATCTCGATGATAGTTACAACCTAGCTATGAGCTACGCTAGCTACCGTATAATCTACGGATTTCTATTTTCGTGCCCTCGGTTCCTTAGTTGTGCTCAGTTTTCCCCAGCCCCTTAGTTTTTCCTCAGTTTTCCCCAAAACCTTGTCTGAAACCCGCAGAAGGAGGTCGGACGGAAGGAATCCCGTTAGTTGACGTTGGTTGGTGCTGGCAAGTGGGGCCGCTGTTGGTGCCCCGCAGTGGACACGTCTTCACTTATCCAGATCATCGTGGGACCCACAACTTGTCCATGTTAAGTGCGCCGGACCCACAGCTTACCCAGGTGACCGTTGTAAAATGGGAGCCCGAGCCAGCCCCGCGCCCGTGCCCGTGCCATTGCTTCGCCTTTCTTTCTCCGCGCCCCATTGTTCTTCTTCTCCGCCAGCGGCAGCCCTTCTCCGGTAGGCGGGTGATGTCTAGTTTCTCTTCGACCTCCCGTTCTTCATGGCCGCAGTATGGACCCGTGCCTTTGACAAGATGCCCTGACTGCCCACGCCAGGAGCCTCTGAAGCGGTCGATCTGTAAGACGGACGAGAACGGCAACCGTGGACGTGAGTTCGTTGCATGCGAGAGCTTGCCATATAGAGAGGGGGATAAGGTTAGATCTCGCTCCAATTTCTCTGTTTTCTCTCGATTTTCTTGTTATTCCCTCGAATTTGGGATTTAGGGTTCACGTTGTTGTTTTCAGATCTTGAAGAAATGCAGGCATTTCGAGTGGATCGATGTGTACGTTCAGAGGCTTCAGTTGCAGGTGAATCAATTGGCGCTATTGGGGGCGCAATTTGGGAGGGGGGGGACTTGTCAGAGAGAATGCGGCGGAGAGAGGAGCCGTTCCGATTAGGGACCTTCCGATTATGCCTAATGCTCCCAATGCGAACTGGTGGAAGTGAAGGGAGAATCGAAGAAAATGAACAAGCGATTAAGGCAGCTGATCGAGTTGAAGAAGCAAGCTAATCTGATGGCTGGTTGTTTTTTTGTTGTATAATTACGATCGGATTCTTATCATTGCTCACTGTGCGCTAGAAGTTGTTACAAGGGATACCTTGTTACAAATCCATTATTCGATTACATGTACTTGTAGTTGTTTTCAAAGTTAGTGTGTGCATTCACCGAAATTACCAACTATATTCCCTAAAAGAAAAGGAAAGCTAAAGATCGTTGATAATTGTTAGAGGGGTGACAAATAATGCAATCACCGAAATCCGCAAATATGTATGCCTCATGTTTATACCAAAATTATACCACTTTTAGGCCTTTCCAAAATACCAATACCATATCCCAAACTATATTCCCTAAAAGAAAAGGACAGCTAAAGATAGTTGATAATTGTTAGAGGGGTGACAAATAATGCAATCGCCGAAATTCGCAAAAATGTATGCCTCATGTTTATAACAAAATTATACCACTTTTAGGCCGTTTCAAAATACCAATACTATAACCCAAACTATATTCCCTAAAAGAAAAGGACAGCTCAAGATAGTTGATAATTGTTAGAGGGGTGACAAATAATGCAATCCCCGAAATCCGCAAATATGTATGCCTCATGTTTATACCAAAATTATACCACTTTTAGGCCTTTCCAAAATACCAATACCATATCCCAAACTATATTCCCTAAAAGAAAAGGACAGCTAAAGATAGTTGATAATTGTTAGAGGGGTGACAAATAATGCAATCGCCGAAATCCGCAAAAATGTATGCCTCATGTTTATAACAAAATTATACCACTTTTAGGCCTTTTCAAAATACCAATACTATATCCCAAACTATATTCCCTAAAAGAAAAGGACAGCTCAAGATAGTTGATAATTGTTAGAGGGCTGACAAATAATGCAATCACCGAAATCCGCAAATATGTATGCCTCATGTTTATACCAATACTATATCCCAAACTATATTAAGTGGCAAACTCGTCATTGCATTCTCCACCGACAGAGAGAGAGAGAGATGGGTGGCCACGAAGAGAGAGAGAGAGAGAGAGAGAGAGGTTGCCACGAAGAGACGGATAGGGGTATACTGCCCGTTAGATCAGTGGATCAACGGTTCGTGGAGTCGATCCGTGTGACAACGGCTCAACCAATCAGGATAAGTTTGGGCTTCTCGTAGCATTTGTGACAAAGTACTTGAGGGCAAAACTGAGTAGTACTAAGAATCCAAGGGCACATAAATAGTAAATAGACTAAGGGATTCAAACAAAAGAATTACAAAATGAAAAATGTGTGTTTTGTACAATATAATTCATATTGGGCTACATCAAATTATTTGCAATTCAAATATACATGAGTGTGACAATTATGGCATCATTTAGACAAACTATGTTTTGGGAAAGATGTTTTGCAAAGGGGTTTGGGTGGAAAACCATGCATCTTCATAGCTACACTAGTGATTCTGAGAAGTGGCAATTTGTGGTAAAACTTGATTTATATATGTTTGTTAAGGTTTTCTAGGTGGCAGGTTGCGTACGAAGACTCCATGAGTAGTTGCCACTATGTTTTTGTTTTTTGGGATTTTTTTGCGCATGAAATGACTCAATTAGCTATGTTAATCTCATTTGTTGACTCTCTGTTGACCAGCTACCTGAGGGTAAAACTGAGTATATTGCACTTGCCGGTCTAAGTCCTCGAGGGGAAAACTGAGTACAGATAAAATTTTTGTATAAGGCACGAGGTTATAACCGAGTACACCAAACGTCCCAGGGTTAGACTCGGGTAGCGGTGCACGCTGCAGCCGTGCATAGCGGACGCGTGTTGCCGTGCATAGCGGACGCGTGTTGCGGTACACGCCACCTTCGTCTTTATAGAGCCCCTCTTTCTCTCCCTCGACGCACGTTCTCACTGGCTCACTGCAACCGCCTCTCCGTCCCATCATCTTCTCCACAACCGAAGAAAAACCCCGAAGAAAACCGCCGGCGATGGAGAAGAATGAGATGCCCATTGTCGGCACATCAGCCGCCGCCCCCGTCCAGGCCCTCGTCGCTGCTTCCATCGTAGCAGCCGGCGCATCGGCCGCCGCCCCGTCCAGTGCCCCCGTCGATTGGGACCCGTACGAACCAAAGGCAAAGCAAGACGACGCGCCGGAGAACCCCTACGACACCACCATCGTCGACAACGAGCCGGAGGTAACCCTTTGTTCCCTTGTTCTTATCTCATTTCAATCATTTTGTGTTAGATCTACCGTTATTACGGTTCGTCTGTTCCTAGTTCAATCCTTTTTTGTTAGATCTTGCGTTATTACTGTTCGTCTGTTCCTAGTTCGATCCTTTTGTGTTAGATCTTGCATTATTAGTGTTTGTGATTTGCTTTTGTTTAAGATTTGTGCCGATGATGATGAATATTTGGGCATAAATTGATTCAGTGGTTTGGTCGGTAAACAATTGGTGTGTACAAATTTGTTGTGCATGATCTTTGGTTTGGTCGACTCACATCCCGGAGATAAGTGTGACCAATGTAACCGACGCTACCTCTTTTTTCGAGCCCATATTATCATGCATGATTTTTTGTTCACTCTCTGTTCCATCATCGTTGCAATTGACTCCGTGTTTTTGCACGATCTTTGGTGCTACGTGACAGTGCAGAGCAGCGACGTCGACAATGACGACGAGTCCTTCCACACCAAGACTCGTCACGTCGTCAGAGGCTGCAGTCCGGCCATTACGATGGCCCTTTTGCTCGAGGCATTTACAAGTGCCCCTTCGCAACAGAAGCTCCGCGCCACCGACTTCAACTCCCTGGTGAACCATGTCGAATCCATTGGCGGATGTGGCGCTAGAGTTGGAAGGACCGTGAACGTGCATGCGTACATGGCCAAACACAAAGCACTTGGGATTCACTGCGCAACCTCCAAGCGAGTCACACGCGCTACCCGGAGGCGTTGAACGTGCCTACCGCACTCTCTCGTATGTGACTGTTCTATCTGTAGAGCAGCTTAATTTCATGTAAAATGTAGCTTATGTTGGATCTATCGGTACTACTTTTGGATCTGTCCTGAATATATCTATGCTATGTTGGTTGCTGTATGCAGCTTATCCTATATTTTTTCTCTGGATTTGTGCCCTAGATTTCCTACCTGATTGGGTAAAAACGAAGGCATAAAGAAATGAATGGCGTTAAAAAACAGAAGGAGAAGCTGCTCTAGATTTGCTACCAATTTGGGCTATCAAATATGAATGAGATCGAGCGATAGAGAGGAAAAAGGTACATTGAAAACTGCTAATCTGGGCGAAAGAGACAGAAACCACTCGTGCCCCCGTCCCGGACCCACACGCTACGGCCCCACACGCTACGGCCACACAAACACGGCCTCGTCCTGTCCCACGCGGTCCCTTCCTACCAGCCCCACACGACGCGGTCCCACACGACGCGACCCCACAAACGACACGACCCCACTCGTCAGCACGGAACGGTCAACTTAACGGATTCCTTCCGTCCGAGCTCCTTCTGCGGTTCAGACAAGGGCTTGGGGAAAACTGAGGAAAAACTAAGGAGCTGGGGAAAACTGAGTACAACTAAGGAACCGAGGGCACGAAAATAGAAATCCCTATAATCTATCGTAAGTATTTTCTCTGGTTACCATAGAGTTGGAAACACATCGCTATCGATCGGTACTTACTTCAGTACCTCAAATTACAACTGCCATTGCGGACAATTATGGGGAATAATTAACGATCTCGCCGAGTGGTCAGGCGGGTTTTTTGTCAACGTCTATGTGAGTGTAACGTGGTACGTTCTGCTTACGTGGCCTTCTGCTCTTGGTGCTCTGCTCTGCCCTCCTCGTCTGACATCGAGATATTGCATAGGTCAATCGGTCAATCCAACTAGAGGTGGATTGCATGAGACAAAATTGGTGTCGCTGAATTCTTACCAAAATTATTGAACTTTTTACTGGTATCAATTTTGTATGAATTCTGCCTACAATAGTTAGACAATTTGTTGATCCAAATTAAGTCTTACAAGAAATGTGGTATCGAGACTAGTAAAATGAGAAGGGGAAGCTAACAATATGCAGTCGTAACATAACTGAAAAAGTGATGGTGATTTCCCGAACTGGGGCTTCCTCTAAGCATTCATTGATTTCCAGAGGGGCTTCCTCTAAGCATTCATTGCACCACAACAGTACTTACATAATGGAACATTATTTGTAGACTGAAAGATCAAGGGGATCTTGGTATTGAGGTACTCGACATAAAGAATAGATGTTTACTTAGCAAATGGTTATTTAAACTTCTTTCTGAAAAAGGCGTGTGGTAGGAGCTGCTGCAAAAAAAAGTACCTGCGAGGTAAAACGCTCTCACAAGTGCAAGTCAAACCCGCCGACTCTCCTTTTTAGAAGGGGATTATGGGGGTGAAAGATGATTTCTTTCATCGAGGATCATTTATCGTAGGAGATGGTAATAGTACTCGATTTTGCGAAGATGTTTGGCTAGGTGATGGCTAGGTGATACTCCTCTTTCTGAACAATATCCATCTCTATATAATATTACTCGATCTAAGAATGTCTTAGTATCAAACATTATGTCTTATGCACCTCTGAATATAGGATTTACTCGTGCACTCACACGTGATAAATGGGAGACTTGGATTGTTTTAGTCCGTAGACTTATGGATGTATCTCTTAGTAATGAACCGGATAAGTTCAAATGGCACTTAAACACTTCTGGGATTTTTTTGGGTAAAGTCCATGTATGCCGATTTCTTGAATGGGCATACAGTTTTCCTGAAAAAATATATTTGGAGGATAAAGGTACCACTGAAGATTAAGATTTTCATGTGGTTCTTGTATAAGAAGGTGATATTAACCAAGGATAACCTTGCAAAAAGATGGTGGAATGGGTGTACGGATTGTGTGTTTTGTGGATCTAAAGAAACAATTGATCATTTGTTTATTTCATGTACGTTCTCTCGTCTTGTTTGGAGGGTGCTTCATTTCACTTTTAATATTCCTTCCCCCGCTAATATTACTAATATATTTGGCAATTGGTTAAATGGGATTGGTAAAAAACTAAGGCGCTCATTCGAGTATGGGTTTGTGCTTTAGTTTGTGCGATCTGGAATTGCCGTAATGATATTGTTTTTAACGGGGTTGCAAAACTAAACTTCTTACAGGTTATCCACAGGGTTGCTTCATCAATTTACATGTGGTCCTACCTTCTTCCCACGGAGCAGCGGAAACCTTTGGATACTGGATGCAATGGGCTGATGACGGTTGTATGGGCTATCTTCAGCCAGGGTGGTTGGCTTCATACTAAACGTCTCCATGATGCATAAGCGAGCCATGTTTTTCTTATTTCGTTGGCTGATCTTTGTATCAACCCTTTGTGATCCGTGAGTTGTAAACCTTGATATTTGATACTCGTGTTGCCATTAATAAGTAAAAAAGATGTGTGCATCGTTTCGATGCAGAGGCTGGGGCTTTGCTCCCATTTTGAAAAAAGCAACGGTCTCTTTTGGGATGAAAGTCTTTTGGAAGGAACTACTTACAAACAGTACGCTATCTTTTTGAGACTATATATCCATTACTACTTCCATGCACTTATTAAACATAGGTTAATTTTGTCGTTAGGCCGAGACTTCTAACCTCTGCATCGAAAAGATGCATATAATATTTTATTATTTTATTGAACAAAGTTCTGGCAAAAACATTTACTTCCTTCATTTTAAAGAATAGGGCGTTCTCGTTTTTCATGCTTTTTTGTTTCACTAAGAATTACTTCAAATATATAAAGATTGTTTGTATGAAATTAGCATCGTTACAAAGTGATTTTCAATATAAACTCAACGATACTAATTACATATAATGTAATCAAGATTTTGTTGTTCAATTTTTATGATCAAAGTTTCTCTTGAAATACGTATGGGCCTTATTCTTTGAAACAGAGTTATATAAAATAACTCAAAGCAACCATACCACACGTATAAACTTGAAAATAGGGAGATCATGACATCGGGGCCTTGTAACTTACACTCACAACAGCACCAAACACTAGGTCCGGAGGCATCACCGAGTCATCCTATGGCCAGCCAGGAGCATACATTTGGTTTAGCAGACTCGCAGCGCGTACCACATGCACACACTCCAGAACCCACTAGCACCGTCGTACCTCCGACTCATCTTCAGGGAAGCGATCCGCAACCACCACAGTGCTAGATGGTACCTCCGCCATGCGCGCGTCCATCAGCACGCGTTCGAAATGAGACTCCTCTTTGCCGTGCCACCAAGACCCGCAATCTTTGATGTGAAAAAGGCACACCCCTCCACCTATGGACTGTTTCAGCTAGCATCTTCTCCAAAGAGATGCCCCAAGAGAGAGAGTGACCCACGAAATTTACTGTCGGGCCTATGTGGTGGCCCGATTCCACCACACCTCTGGGTTTTCTCCCTGGTGAGCTCCAAAACAATGCCTCCAAGGAGGTATAGGACGTCACATACCACCATTGTCCGGTTTGGCAAACCAAACTTGAGGTTTCCCTCGTAGCTCGATGGGACCGATGACACCTAGCTTCGATCCGGAATATCGGATGTAGTATAGTTGCTTTTTTTCCTAGAAGATCTAGATTTATATCAATCCTTGAGAAGCAACTGTTGTAGTGATTTACTCAAGCAAGACCTTGTCGACTTGAATCTTCGTCTCACCGAACTTTTGAGTTTACTTGGGGTTTGTGAATCGATGGATGGAGATAGGCTAGGGCAAAGGTTTTACCTGCAGCTATGCATACATCATATTGGATAAAATATAATAATAATCCTAATTGTGAATAATCAATTCAGATTAGACTCTTGTGGGCGATGTGTCCTTATGCACTATAGACTCCAGTCGAGTTGGTTATCTACAAACTATTGTCCAACCCAATCACTCCAATCAAGCTGGTTATGAAGGATTATTAAGTGCTAAGCATAGACTAGAGCCTCAAGATTATAATGTCACAATTATTCCCTACTAGATCTCAAACTACCAAAGTACTACCCCTATTGTCACTAGGTTTCCCAAGAAGTAGTAGATTACCACTAATCTCACCTCATTACATTTATCAATCATTGGCGTGTTGGGTATCTAACAAGTCCTAGATTGAGATAGGAGATAGAGATACATTCATACAAATCTTTATATGAAAATTAAGCACAATACCCATATAAAGTTAGATGCACATGATGTTGCGAGGCTAGGTCTTAGCCCTCAGCCCGTGAGGACTACCCACACATGATAATATCAACAATGATAAATTTTGTATAGAAATTCTTAAGATCAATATAAAATAGTCTTACAATGCCACCAATTGTGATGAGATCAAGAGCACATGTAGAATCTATAGCTAAGGAGAGGGGGAGGATGGAGATGGTGATGAAGATGGCGATGGAGCAGCGGTTTCCCTCTCCTCGGATGTGATTTGGTGAAATGGATCTCAAGGTGGTTTCTTTTCTCTGTTTTATGTGTTGATCTCTCTTGTTCTGCTCTATTTTGCGGCGGTTGTGATGCCCATTATATATAGGCTCCTTCACAAAAGTTGTTCCGTTTGACAATGGGAATGCGGTGGCACATGGTATGGGCGCACCGTACGGGCAGGCTGCGGCTATACCAGTGCTCACCAAACTCGATCTCTTATGCTTCTCTTCGTGGCATCTTTGATTTGGGAAATTAGGCAACTTGGAAATCTTCATCAATTGCCCCTGATTCTATCCACAAACTGTCTATATCTACACACTAAGAAATAAAAGAAAGGATTTGCACATCTTTGCAATAATTAGTGATTAGTGGCAAGTTGAGAGATATTTCATCAATACTTGACTAATATCATATTAAAACATGGATAAAGATGGTTGTTTTTCACAGCCATCACCCACTACCATGATGATGCCCTTGAAGGAGATTAAAGGTGTCTGCATACCTCGCCACATCATCCGCAACGGAAGATCCATGCAGTGGGTTTCTTCCCTAGATGTAGTCCCACGAACCAGGTGATCTAGAGGCACACTTGTCGGAGGCTCCCATCACCATAGAAGGAAGAACCTTGTCGGGACTAGAGACACCACTCATGGTAGGGCGGAGACCTGGGCACGTCTTCCTAGTATCCGCCACCACATCCTGATACTTGGCTCCAACTGCCACGCAGTCCACCATGGCCACAATCAGTTGCCGCCATCAACGTCACCCCTCCTACTGCCCGGCTCTGATCTCCATTGCTCATGCAGGAGACAGCCGGAGGACCCCGTCCCTTTGGGATTGGGCCCACTGTCACTATGGCAGGGGGTCGTGTGAGGGGGTTGATTGGAGATTTTCTCCCTCAATCCGTCCTAGGAGGACGACATGGGGGTCGAGGGAGTAAGTCGAGAGCCATACCAAGCCTTGGGATCTGTACAAGATTTAGGAGATCCCAAACATAGGTTAAGTGAGTGTTGAAATACAACGCTCCCTTGACCATCTCCCGAGGATTGGCTCTGTAGCTACACTTCTTGCCTTAAAAAATGTTGCTTATAAGGGCATCTTCAACGGCCCGACACAAATGTACCAAGCATGTCTGTTTTGGTCCACGCGGACATGAAATGGGTAAAACCCTAGCCTAGCGGCCTGACACAAAGTGACTGGCCTATTCACACCGACACATTCTTGGCCCAAATTTGGGCTAGCAATGCGTCGATGCGGACACAAGCAGCGTCCGCCCGTGTCCCCGTCAACTAACCTATTGGCCCGCGTGCTAGGGTCACCGAACGCAGTAGCCACCAAATTGTGTCCCAACCTCCCCTTGCAACCCTAGAGAGACACCGTCGCCCGCCCTACACATTGCCATTGCTAGCACCCTATGTTTGTCCTGCAACTCATCGGAGGCCGCGATTGGTGCCAGCATCTTAGAGTGCACTTGGCAGCATTGTTCTAGGACACCGTTCGTTGCCGTCTGCTCGGACCCTCCCATCAACATCGGCGACCAGGGACATGTTCGTCCAAACTCGAGATACAAAAACATGGACCATTTTCGTCCACTTGCACCAAGTAGACTAGTCATTGACCCATCCTTGTTACCCGCAGATGTACATCGGCAAGTCGATCAGGTTCTTCTTGAACACCATCATCGACAGCTCATCAGACAAGGAGTCTGATGGATCTTTGGAGTTCATGATTGTGGCGTTCTCCCTCATACATGAGCACACTGAGATGCAAAAGTTGGTGCATAGGGGCTCGACGAGGCCTCGTAGGGGCAATGCGGCGCACAATCTAGAGGTTGGCCACTATCGGCTCCAACGGGACTAACTTCCACCCCACGAAACCAGTCTTAACGGAGAACCTATTTCCACACCGCTTTCGGATCTTAAGAGACTTGTTCTTGACAATTATATGAGGCATCAGGAACTATGGGCGCGTTTGGTAGGCTGGGTCAGATTTCTGCACTACTGGCGCAGTGAGACGGGAGCCCCTTCGCGTCGCTGTAAGGGTACATTGCCCCTATGTGTGGTTTTGGTAATTAATGACAACCCCTATGGACTAATGTTTTCATTGAGTTTATATGAAGGAATACTCCATAGGTACTACTTGTACTCCATGTGTTGGATTCAAGTATGGATGCCATGAAGATAAAGGTATACCTTGTGTATTGGCACCAAGATCATCGGTATGAAGATATATATATGTAATATGATCAAGAAGAAGAAATGAAGATGGAGTTCTTATGTGGAACTCAATATTAGCCATGCTCTATCTTATGTGAGTATGAGAAGATACAAGGTTGAGTTGGGCAAGTTCAAGATGAGCATCTTGAGTGGATCACATGCTTGAAGCTTGTCGTCCATCTGGTGATAATGGACATGTGAAGATGTGCATCAATGGAGCTCTCCCATCATAGTGTATGGGGGAGCATTTGTGAGTCTTCACAAAGCAACATTGATCAAGTGAAGCATTCCGGCTTGTGTAGAGCTTGAAGAGTTATCATCAAGATCAAGCGGGATGCGCAAGGCAAAGGTATGACCTTGATAGGTTTTCCTTTTACCGGTCTCAAGGTGGTTGATGGGAGACCGGATTATAGGATAGATAGCCGCACTATCAAGAGGGGCTTTCGGTTGGGTAACTTGATCACATCGTCTTAGGGAGCTCAACCCTTTGCATACTTTGCATATCCTTATTGCTTCTTGGTGTTTCTATGTGTAAGGTTCTTGAGTTTGTTGCTAGCTTTACAACAAGCCCAAGTTCATCGAAAACGGAGTTCGCATGCATCTTCTATTGCGTTTTCGAGGTTGGGTGATTTTACCGGTTATTCATGATATAAGGTTCTACCTTTTATATTCATGATAAAATCCCCTCCTACAGTTTCTTGAGTTTTCACTTTCTATTAGATAGCATTTGTTGTTATCTTCCAAACAAAATTGGTTTCATTCGAAACGAAGTTCGGGAGAATTAGTTATTAAAGAAAAAGGGAAAAGAGTAAAAGAAGAAAAAGAAAAGAAAAAGAAAAAAGGGGGGAGGGTGCCGGCCGGGCGCCCGGCCTGCCGGGCCAAGCGCCGGCCCACCCGGTCGAAACCGGCCCAGGCGCTTAACGCCGACCGGGCAGCATTCTGGGCCTCTCCCGTCCTCATCCAGCCCAGGGTCCGGTCGCCTACCGGGCCGCCGGCGCTGGCCCGCCAGCCGGCCTCCCCGCCGGCTGGGCTTCCTTCGCCCCCGCGCGGCCACCCGGCTCGCCGAGCGCCGGGCCTTATCCGCCGCACAGCGCGCGTCCAGTGCCGCCCGGCTGCTGGGCCGGCTCGACCGGGCTGCCGACCGGGCTCCCTAGTGCCTGGTCCGGTCCGCCGGCTGGGCATTTTTTCTGCCCGTTTTTCTTGCCTTTCTCTTGTCTTTTTCCTCCCAACGGTTTTATTTGCTCCTAGCTATAAATAGACCTTTCTTCCACCTTGAGCTAGTTAGTTCTTCCCCTTTCTTCACCTCCATTGTTGCTCTTGGAAGAACTTGCTCTCCCCTTTGATTCCTCCCATAATTCTTGCTAATTTTTTAGGGATCTAAGAGAGGAGATCTAGATCTACACCTCCACCAATCCATTTCTTCTCTAAGTGAGGGGAACTCTTGGGATCTAGATCTTGGAGTCTTTTGTTGACTTTCCCCATTGTTCTTCCTCTCCAATCTCATCTTAGCATTTGTTGCTTGGGTGGGATTTGAGAGTGAAGGATTTGAACACCTCTAGTGTTCTTGCTTTGCATCATTGCATAGTGTTGAGCTCTCCACCACGATTAGTTCGAGTGAGAGACCGTGAGCTTGTTACTCTTGGAGGGTAACCTCCTAGTTGGCTTGGCGGTTGGTGCTCCGGTGATCTCTTCAAGAAGATTGTGAAGAGGCCCGGGCTTCTCCTTCGTGGAGCTTTTGAAGTGGTTGTGGAGCTTGCCATCTCCGGAGCGGAGGAAAAGCTAACCATAAGGAAAGGGCCATTATCCTTCGTGGGTGTGGTTCGGAGAATAGGGTGAGCCTTCGTGGCGCGGGGAATCCTTCGTGGACCTCCACTCCTCCAAACGTGACGTACCTTCTTGCAAAGGAAGGGAACACGGGAATACATCCTCGTCTCCGCGTGCCTCGGTTATTTCTATACCCGAGCTCTCTTTCCTTGTGATAGCCATCGTGCTTGAAGTACATATATCTTGCTATCACTTGTGCTACATATATCTTGTGCCTATCTTGCTTAGCTCTAGTTGCCATTGTTACACTTAGTTGAGCTTAGCATATTTAGGGTTTGTGCTTGTAAACTAAACATTAGTTTAATTCCGCATTCTTACAAGACAAATCCGCAAGAGTTTGTAATTGCCTATTCACCCCCCCCTCTAGGTGACATCTCGATCTTTCAGTCGCGAACGGCCACGGGCCAGATTCGGCCCAGTGTTTGGTCTCCTCTATTGCATCAACATGAACAGAAGTGCTGCTTGTTTGGATGCTTGGATAAAGTGTTCCATCTCTATTCAGCCACAACACATGTGTTTGATTGCCATTTTGGGCACCCAGGCTGTGCTTCTCCTCACCACATTCAAATATGGTGACCTTACCATCACATAAGGGCACACACGAGCTCAAACACAATCATAAGCACAACACACAGTTATGTACACAACAAACATAGTACTTAGTACCTAATCCTATCGTCAGGGTGGTAAGACGCCTACTTAAACCCGGGGACAGACTACCTAGGTCCAAGAGCAATGTTCAACAGCCTCTGCAGGCCAACATTACAGTCACATATGCACAAAAGTAAGTGTTTAACAGCCTCCTAGAGGCCAGCACAACAACTAACGACGAGCATCAGACAACACCAGAGATAGGGATCAAGCACATATCCTTAACGACGAGGGTCAGCATAAGGGCCCTCGCGATGCTTCCTGCAGTTGAAGATGCTGGAGCACGAAGTCTCCTTCCAAAAGATGTCGACATTGAAGCCATCGTCCTTAGGGGTAAAGATGATCGTGTCGTCGATGCGGAGGTCAAGCCTGGCGGCGAACTCGCTCCAGGACTTGATGAATCCGATGCGCTCGGCCCTCCTCTGGAGCTTCACCTTCCACTCGCAGCGCTCTCCCATGTACAAGCACACCTTCACCTGCGGGCCATTGTTCTTCAGCTTGTACTTGCTGATCAGGTGTTGTTCCATATAGGGCGGCACAGCGAGGGCACGGAGGTCCGGGCTCTCCAGCTGCACGAAGAACACTGGCACCCTCTGCCTGGGACCGTGCCCAGGTCAGCAGGACGGCGGGCGTGAACCCTTG
This sequence comes from Lolium perenne, assembly GCF_019359855.2. Classification (NCBI taxonomy): domain Eukaryota; kingdom Viridiplantae; phylum Streptophyta; class Magnoliopsida; order Poales; family Poaceae; genus Lolium; species Lolium perenne. Next base: position 52,333,125 of record NC_067244.2, read on the forward strand.
GCGCGGTGATCTGCCAGTGGGCTTCCATGAACCCTTCATTGGGGTCACGAAGCTGCACCCGGACGGCTATGTCCCTTACGTCCAATATGGGCCTGTCTGGGAAGGTTTCCAGGAAGGGTCAGTTCTGCAGATGCAATGAGAATGCAAATAGTTAGTGATACTTGCATTGGTGAGCTCCAATGGCAATGACAAGATCAAGTCCATGATGGCCATGACAATCACAAGATCATCATGGCAATGCCAATGTCAATCTCCATCATGGCCATGACATTGTCAAGCCCATCATGGAGCATGCCAATGTCAAGCTCCATCATGGACTTGACATTGTCAAGTCCCTCATGAAGCATGCCAATGTCAACCTCCATCATGGACTTGACATTGGCATGGCCATGACAAGCTCAAGCTCCATCAAGGACTTGACATTGTCAGGGCCATGACAAGCTCAAGCTCCATCAAGGACTTGACATTGTCATGGCCATGACAAGCTCAAGCTCCATCATGGAGTTGATATTGTCATGCCAAACATGCAGCACTTAACACTAACATGCAGCGCACATTGACATCAATCCTATCTGCATTCACGTCAATCGGAGTAGGAGGACAACAATAGGATCTACAATGTCATCGAACCGATCTACATTTACATCTATCAGATGAGGAAGGGATGGAGAGTGCTTACGATGGGGTGGAGAGCAAGCGGGCCCGATGGAGGAGGAGGCCGCGCATCGGCGCCGGCATGTCCTCGAGGATGTCGCACTACAAATCCAGGTGGAGGCGAAGGCGGAGCCGGAGCAGCGATCGCTGGTAGGGCACCGGAGCCGCGGTCGGAAAGCGGGGCGCGGAGGGAGCTGAAGGCCGCCGACAAGCACGTGGTCGGCCGAACAACGGAGCGCGAAGCATGGCGCCCCATTCGGAGCAGCCGGAAGCGGCTGGCCCCATGGCATCAGCGCGTGCATCAGGGTCGACGCGAACCCCGGTGGGGGCTCCATCTCCCTGCTGGAGCCCGATGCACCGGCCGCCGCCCTCGCCGATGGAAACCCTAGGGGCAGGGGTGAAAACCCCCATTGAGGGATCCACTGATGGAATCCCGGCGGCCCGAAGATTGGTGACGGTCGCGCTGCGAGTTCCCATGTCGGCCGGCCTGGTCGCGACCGGCGATGGCCGATTCAACACCGGTACGCGTCCGACATCGATTTGCGCCGCCGAGTCGTGGCCACCGGCCTCGTACTCCCGGAAGATGCGCAGGAGGGCCTCGTTGGACCTCGTCACTGTTGGGCGGACGGCTGGATCCATCGGCGTTGGAGCGGAAGGAGGCGGAGGAGGCCATGGGCGGCGGTTGATGCGACAACGATCTCAGTGTCAGTGACAGAGTTGAATGGAGAGAGAGAAAGAGTGAACCGGTGACTGGAAGTGTGGAGCGAGGGCCAAGACAACGCGGTGTCTCCCGCGCTTCTCCACGCGTGCAACCGTTGCACGAGGGCGTGCAAAATCGCACGACAACGGGACAGGCCCACTGAAACTGCCGATTCGGGCGTTCCTCCAGGGTTGTCCGACAGTGCATTGAGAACCGATTGGGCCACAACGTGGAGGGCTTCCACGCAACCAAATGAGCCGAATTTTTCTGGTCTGATGCGAGCCAAGGGGCGCTCAGCCTACCAAGTGCGCCCTATGACCCTCCACGAGGATTGGCTCAGTGGCTGCATTTCTTGCTTTAAAAAATGTTGCGTATAAGGGCATCTTGTATAAAGACATCTTCAACGGCCGACACAAACGAACCAATCATATCTGTATTGGTCCACCGAACAGGAAATGGGCAAAATTTAGCCCAACGGTTCGACGTAAAGTGACATGATTGTTTACAGTCTGCCATTGGGCAGTCAATCGGTGAACGACGCCTTCACCCAGTCCGCGGGCATATATTGCGCAATCCAAGTATCGGTTGTTGACATGTTACATCGGCCAAGAAGCACATCACCTGTGGCCTGTGGGTGGGCAGTAGCGACACTCGTGACAATCCATCTCCAAAAGAAGACCCTTATTTTGGAAGAACCTCCCTGTGCTCCAATCACTTCACTGCGCGCCAAAATGTGCAATGCCTGCCCAGAGGCTAAAGGGATACACATACACACACTGGTGAAATTTTACTCGGCCCGTTACGTGCACTTAGAAAAATGTTACCCAGCCCAACATATTCGGCCTACTATTACCCTTACAGAAGAGAAGCAAGTTGTAGCATGGGCCAAACATAGAAGTGACTTTGTAACAATATGTGTGGACTTTGGAGCGTACCAGGCTATCTTGTTAGGCCTAAATACATCAGGCCAGTCACTGCACTGTTCTTCCCCTACAAAAAAAAGGTCACTGCACTGTTCTTTTTTTTTCTATTTCCTTTATAATAATCTACAAAAATAACGTTATATTATTTTGGAAAAAAGTAAGACAAGGAAATAGATTCCTGACTTGCTGGACCAACTACAGAACACCATACGTTAGAGGATGAGATCTCTTAGAGGATCCCCTTCTGTAGTCATATATAAGAGCAGCCCCAACTATGTAATACTGCAGTCTGCAGAAATAGATTTTGCATAGTCTTCACTAAGCAACTTTGAGCATTGTTATTCGTATGAATATGTAAGTCAACGACCTCCGCCACCTCAGTAAACACGTCTGCCCCGCCGCGCTGATTGTCCCCACCAAAAGAATTGATCGCCGATTCAAGTGAATCAGCCGTTGCAGCGTGCGGGTATTTTTTTGGGCAAGTATAAAAGGTATTTCGAGAAACTATTTTTCATACGAAATTTAGTTTACAAATTTTAGGATACTCCAGGGGTGTGGTACTTTATCTCTCTTGCTGATGTTTTATAAGGATTTTCTTCAATCAAATTTGGGATTGGAACCCCTAATTTTAGAGTCGTTAGCCTAAGATATGCACTAGTTAGTTCTTCTGATTTTCTACTAGGATAAGACCACGTGCACTGAATTTCTGCCGGTTTCTAGGGGTAGGAGATTTTATCTGTCCTAAGCCACAAGTCACTAGCTAGCTAGGCTCTGCTTAATTTCATGACGAAGTGAGACAAAAAGAAAGGCTAAGCTAGCTAGCTACCGCTGCACAAATCTCCATCTTGCCCTGAAAAGTTGGTGCCTTCTCACCTTATGTTAACCAGGCTATACTGTAGCACTGTATGCCTTGCATCCATGCTTGTGAGAACAAAAGGCCTATCAACTGTTCTTGCCGTTTGACAACTTGTTGCAAGAATCTAAGATTGGTATAGTTATCCTGTAGTGCTTCTGCTCCATAAAACAACAGTTAAACTAATTAGCAGTTAATTGGTTCCTGTCAGCATCAATCATGCACGGCGCCGAACAGAACAGGGTCTTGTCTGCCATATAATTAGGTGTAAGTAAACTCGTGAATTTTATTTGACTAAATAATTGGTAGTTTATTGAGACGGGGTGCGAGCAGCTAATGAATTATAAATTAGCATTGCATCTATGACTCAGTTATTAGTTGCCCTTTGTTTACGATATCTGAATGTGCCAACTGTTTGTAAATGTATCTGAGAGACAACTGCTTGTTGATCAGGTTCAGGCATCATACCGTGCACGGACTAGCATAAGCTGATCATGTTTCAATGTATCAGGAAATTTATACCCAAATTGTTAAGAAACCATTTGATCATTAAAAAACATCAGAATTACCTTAATGCATGGTTTATATGATATTAATCACACTTATCAGTATGTACTTTTGAAACGAATCTAATGATACTTTATCAATACAGGGTTCCTCACATCTCTTGTTAACAAAATACCTCAGTAGAACACCCTCGTCAGTTTTGTCTGCAGACCATGAAATGGACAAATTTTGGCACACAATTTGTAGGATCACAATACATCGATTTCACTTGTCATGCCTTCTTTTGCGGGGCTTCACTTGTCATGATTTGGGTTTTCCCTTCAAAGGTATAAAACCTGAGGTTATTACGATTGTTGTTTTTGAATACCTTTGGGGCGGAGCTAGATTGCATTGATTGGTGTCAAATGACACCGGATTTCTTTTTTGAAACGAGGGAAAAGATTAGCCGTTTTCATAATTAAAGAAGAATGTTTTAGAACATAATGCCTAAGACAAGCCTAAGAACTTTAAATGGTACGCTAATCTCCGGGAATTACATTACTAAAAAAGGCTTGGCCAACTTCCAAGCTCGTACATCATCCTTTATCTTGTTGAGTACTATGGACATCAAGGATGAGTGATGTCGGAAAACTCTAGTGTTGTGCTCCTTTTAAATTTCCCACAAAACAAGCATGGCTATGGAGGCCATAGCTTTTCTTTCTTTTCCTTTTCGAAGCGCCATATTTGTCCACCAATCTTCTACGGAACTAATCATTTGCCCATTCCGTCGGTAATACGCCATGGATTCCGAACCACGCAAGGATCTCCTTCCATATCCGAATGGTAAATCTACAATTGTATAAGAGATGGGCAGCCAGATTTTACTGTTCCCTTTGTAAATGAAGCAATGCCCTTTGTAAATGAATCTACACTTGTATAAAAGACACCAATGGTTTTTTTCCTGGCTTCGCCCCTTTGCATTGCATCGAATTGCGACAATCTGACAGAAAAGATCAATATTTCAGGATGCCTTAGTTTACTTGAGATCTGAATCAATCAGCCGCTACAGCCCACCAGAAAGTAATTACCGTGTGTCAATTGAACTAACAATTGGGGTATCATTATAAAACTGAGCTACCCTTCTGCTGTAACCCTTCTGGTGACCGGCGATATTGCCGTGTTTTAATGGAATAGGAGGGTTCCATGTCGAAAAAAAGAAAGTTGTTTAGATTTTTTAAGTGTACATGTGTACGAACTCCCAAGGGTGTTTATGGATAATATCTTTATATTAGATTTTTCCATGGGTCCTACTAGTAAGATTCCAGGATTAGATGGATCATATTTATGGCGGTACTACTAAAATGAGTTCTCAAGCTTCCATCATATTCTCAGTCTGCTGAAGTGCAAAATTCAAATGCATAGTTTATTGTGACAGTTGGATAAAATAATTGCAGTTTTGCAAAAAAAAAAAAAAAAAAAAAAAAAAAAAAATTGTGTATATTTTAGCATATCACCTCTCTTTCAAGAATAAACATAGCTACCCTCGACCTTGTCGAACTAATCAGATTCATGCACAATCACGTTACACACTGCGCAAAGCATGCGTGCATTATTGATGAGCACTGCACCTGAACATTTCAACACTAATTAACTATGTTTGTTAGGCAATTAATTAGACAACTAGCCATTACTATATGGGTTAGTGATGTGTATTAGACTTTTCGACAACATATCACATATGTCACTATTTTGGAATATAATGTATATATTTTTTGTGTAGATGCCATTCTAGGTAGTCTAGACTCCAGAGAACGAAAAGGTGCTCATTAGCTGCAAGCTTTTTGTCTGCTATAATTTTCTTAATTAGGCTGATGCAGGCTAATGCTGACCACTTAACCGACAAGTTGGCACTTTCACAAACTGCAGACCAATAATATGGGGGTTAAACAATGTACGTGCATGCGTGAGCGGAATCGGCCGGCCGTGAAGTGCCTTGACTCGTCCACGTGGATACACTACCATAATAGTAGCAATTTTTAATGCATAACATATAGTTGGGACATTATGAAAGTATAAGAGTATAATTAGGGAACAATGTTTTATTCTTACTTTAGACTGGCAGCAATTTAAATGTTGGGCATGTAAAGAAAAGTGTTTTAATTGGGACATTAGGTACTGATTTGGAGAAAAGGCTGGCCGATTTGTCATGAACAAAAGGACCACTTCTGATGTAAGTGATTCCTGCCAGCCTACAGGGGCAGGTTAATTAGTTTAGTTCATCAATTGATGCAACTCTGAACCTATGAACTTTCCAGTAAAAATGTGCGCATCAATTGATGCAGAGGTCTGGGTTATACTCCCTATTTCGAAAAAAAATAGTTTAGTTTGTATAGAGTAAATTAAAGGATTAATTATATATAGAGAAAATCATACATATTGTAATTTTCGATTAAGAAAAGAGCTTTGGGATAATGTTCTTACTTTTCTGAAGAAACCAAGAGAATGAGCTGCTCTTGCATACAATCCTCCTTCAACATTGCTTAACTACTTGTTTGTGTCTCTATGCTTTTTTGTAATTAACTTCCCTTCATGGGATATAAGAGCTTCGGATCTAATCAAACTTTTTTACCGTAAAAGAGAACCAGGGAGGGGAAACATCAATTCAATTAGGATTTTTTTTTTGAAACTAGGAAAATTATTTTTTAGTTACTATATAAAACAACATCTTATACATGTCAAAGCAAAGATCTTATCATGTCAAAATTTAAAAATAATAAACAAAATTTTAATTTAAAATTTGAATGTAAATAATTAGAGTCAAATTCAAGTTCTCATAACTAAATAAATAAAAATCAGAAAAATATGAGACAAGAATCAAAATCTTCACAAATATTTTCTTTATCAATATCAAATGCTCACAAAGTCATTTACAAGCTGGAATAATCCAGAATGAAATTACAGAAAAGGGACCTAATACAAACTACTAAAAAGCCTATCTACACTCTAGCACCACCAGAGCCAATTTAATTTTCTCCACATCACCACCTGATCTTCCAATACCTGCACACAAACATAACAAACCATGGGTTATGTTAAAATGTTGGCTCCACCAATGGTGAATTCATTTAATATAGAATCCAAAGGGATTGCTCCTAGGATGAACTCCTAGAGCAGAACATCTAGAGCAGCACATCTTTCCAACCCACATAGATAAATCTCTGAATCCACAACATATTTAAGGAAATACTTGTAAACTAACAACAATGGTCTCCACTAAATCATGCTCAACATATCTTAGGGAATAGGGGAAAATATCAGCATAGGCAACAATATTAAGGCAAGAGGGGTGATCATTAGGCAACAACAACATTAGGCAGCATTTTCATCTCAATCTTATGTGGATTCATTAAGCCACTGAAACTCAAAATGCACTAAATGAACAATAGAATTTTCACGAGAACATTTGAGAAAATGCACTCTTAATAGAAATAAAATATCTAGCTTGAGTGAACTAGCAAGATCATCTCTAGCCCACATAATTAAGCCAGCAATCTTTAAGCCACTGGAATTAAATTCACTTAAATCCCAGAAATAAATATCAAATAATCCACTTGTCACTATCCAAATTGAGCTTCAAGATAGAAAACAAGTTAAAAACAAACATGCCTAAAATGGCAAGTCACTTGAGACCAAATATATGAGTCAACTAACCACTGAATCCATACCTCCTAGCACATAATAACAACATAGAGAGGCGAAACAAGCAACTAAGTCACCTAAATGCATGCATAGGTGTCAGCACCAAAGCCACATAGCCACACTATAAATAGCCCAAGCTCTGACACCCTAGATCTCACATCCCACATTCCAGTCTTAGACTGAAATCACATACTCCCAAGTTAGAGAGAGATCTAAGAGGGAAGGCAAAGAAGAGGTAGAGGAGAAGACAAACTCAAGTTGTTCATCAATAGCTGGTATAAGCAGTGCCTAGTCTTTAAAGGTTTAGTTCAAGCGATGAGGAATAGGAGCCTTAGATAGAATCATAGGCATAATAGGATAGGTAATTGATCTAGAGGATCAAGTCTTAGAAGTGCATCATTAAAACATGCACCTATGTCAACCTGTTCAATTCAAATAGGTATGATCCCATCCATCCTTCCAGAGCTAGGAACCTGCTTCAGAATGAGAGTCTTGGCCAGATACCGGTCCCACCAATCTTTGAGTTATTGGCTCGCGTTGCAGTTTTCATGAGTTGCTCCTTCATGCTTATTCCTTGTGTCCCTTGAGATTCAGATTTTGGAGATGGATTCGGATCCACTAGACTCGAGCCCTCGATTCCAATTGGATTCTTTATCCCATTTTCATGACGCATGGAGAAGTAAATACCCCCACGCATTGTTAGGAAAAAACCTCTTACTCGCTTTGTTACTATTGCTCGATCTAGTGGCCAGCCATATTATCTCCACATTCCACCTTTTTGATTTATGACGAAAAAAGCAGTCGCCCCTTTCCTATTTATCTTTTCTTGCTGCCTATTATGAGAATAGGTCCCGATTCAAGTCGAAATTGCCAAAAGAGAAGAAGCCTCTTCGTTGCACGGTATAAAGCACGGTTAGTTGCTAAAAGGTTAGATAGATGGGTGTTTCTCCAAGTGATGAGGCGAGGTATAAAGAACGGTTAGTTGCTAAAGATTATAGCCAAATTCCAGGTATTGACTTTAATGAGGGTTTTCCCCTGAGACATAGCTCAATTCGCACTATCAAGGGCCGCTCACTCATAGAAACTTTCTTGGTTGTGACAGAACCACTTATCTTTCCCCACAAACATAAGATCATCTCGATCACCATTCTATGATATTTCTGGATGTTTTTGATAAGTTTTTCCTATATCAGATTGACCTAACAAAAGAATAATCAACTAATTTGAATTTATTGAGATTTTACTTTGGCGCCTATTTCCTTACTTCTCCTTGCTACTCCTTGAGTACTCTGACTCGGGTTCCTTTTTCGTCTCGACAAATAAAGAATCATCTTGAAAACGCTCCTAACCCCTTCGTAGGGTCGTGTATAGTAAGTGATCCGAACCTGCCCGGAGCGAGCCCCCCTTAGAGGCAAGTGAAGTTGGTGAGCCGTATGATGGGCAACTATCTCCTGCAGTTCGGAGAGGACTTCGTGGCACCTAGGAAAAACCTTAATGGTGCTTGGCACAAGGCACATCCGGCTATTTAATCGCCCATGCTTAAACTAAATCTACATAAATGTAGCTAGCTAAGCATGAAGCTATGACCTAGAGAGGAAGGGAAACACTGTCAGAATTTAGCTGAACTACTAAGAAAGCTTTAAAACATAGAATAGTCACTAAAGTTACTTAAGGAACTAAAACCTATGAGCTAAGCTTATCCTACAACTATTAAGCTAACCCTAAGCTACTTGAAAAATCACTTAAGTAATCCAAACAACCAACAACATCACCTGGCGGCAAATCACAATCGAAACTGAAATTATAAGTAACCAGTGACTAATTTGGATGCTTGACTAGTTAAATAGTTAGATAATCAACCTAATATGAATTACTAGTTACCTAGAATACTTAATTATCTACAGAGAACCCTTAAAGTACTTAGAATTAACCTATCAATGTTAACTTACAGAACTTAACCTAAAATTTAGTTGGCACCTAAGAACTGGAGGCAGTTGAGTCCTAGATCAATTCTATGACTAAATGAAGAATCCCTAGTAATCAAGAACACCTAAAACTACCTAAGAACACCTAGCAACCCTAAAATATGAGAAGTTGTGATCATCAGTAGCAAACCCTAGAACAAAGATGAACTAGAGAGAGAAAGATAACTAGGAAGAGAGAGAGAGAGAGATGTACCATAGCATTAGAATATCATCGGGGAGGCGGAGCTTAACCCACAACGGAGACGAAGATGACGATACAGTGACGACAATAGAGGCATAGGGAGCACATGTGCGGGTAGCTCGGCCTGCTCCATACCCACCTCATCAGCACGATGTTGTAGAGCCCAAGGAGGCCAGCGGATTTACAAAGACCGGTCGGGCATCCCTGGAGGCCATGCCCTAGAAACTGATAAGTTTGGGATCAACCGATATAGGTCACGAGAGTCAAATCGACTTGGACAAGGTTAGCGGGATGAGCAAGGCGAGTAGGATAGTGCACATGCAGCGGCAGCTAGAGACGATCATGGCAGGCCGACGACAACCTAGGCGACACACGTCGCCTCTGCGAGCGAGCATGGGCACGAGCGAGCGCGAGAGGGCGAGGAGAGTGATGAGGTGCGGTCTTGCTGGTTTGACAGGACCAAGTCAGTCTGTTGTTCTGATCAAAAATGGTATGAACAGTGGGGTCCACTTGCGAGGGGCATTTTAGTGATTTCTTAGATGATCAAAATGGCCAGATAATAAAAGTACTCAGAAAAATAAAAGATAAATACCCCTAGAAAGATGAAAATGTGAATAATCCAAATATTAAAACTATCCGATCATCAAAAATAGTTTTGTTTGAAGAACTTTTTGGGGTATTCAAATACCTAAATAAAGGTGTCCAGATTCAAATTCAAATATAAAGACAAATGAAAATTTAAACCAAACCCTAAGTACATTCAAAACCGCTACACAAATAGAAGTAGATATATGAAAGTTCTTAAGTGAAATTCATATAGATATATGAAAATTCTAAAGTAAAATTCTAACAAATATATAAAATTCTAAAGCGAATTTAAAATGAAACTAAAGGAAAAAAGTCCTATAATTATTTCTAATATGATTTAAGTAATCTTGCCACTTAAGAATATATTCCAAGAAAAAAATCATCACTTATTAATAATAAAAGAAAATAACATTTTACAAAAAATAAATTGACCATTTAGCCAAAAAGGCAAGGAGTGGAAAATATTAAAACTTGAACTTCAAAAACATAACTAGAAGAGGAGGGTTGAACACACTAAAAAAATAGAGCATCTCATATTTTGCAATTGCAACGACAATGATGTTATTTTCAGAGCCTGAGGTCCTGTGGGTGGGTAGTGATACCATGGTTGAATACAGAGTGAAACTCTGTTGGTCTAGGTGAAACACCATTTGATTAAACAACAACTTTAGTCGGTCATTCCGAGCGTTGTATAGAAAGCGCTAACGAACAAATCCTAGAGTGGAACGGGAAATTCAGATGTACCTTGTTTCCTTCTGTATATCCTTAGATACTTACTTGGGCTGGTTTCATTGAGGAATTCAGCGGGTGGGAACCCTAAACGTACCCATTCCATGTTGTGAAATGACAACTACTGTATCTTAGAAGGGAGTGTAATTGAGCGTAGGTATTGTGACCAAAACTCGTTATGAAGGATGGATTGTGGGGGCCGTGAAGAAGGATAGTGATTGGCTTATCTTTTATTTTGGCCTCACACCTGGACATACTCCCAGTTGATCAACACAAGGCTTAAGATATTTGTGGAAAAAGTAGGGTACCTCTCGAGAGTGTACCAAACGTGTCGTGATAATCCAATTCTATGAAAGAACTACGATCACGGTGGAAAAGGAACTTCATGAAGTTCCCACAACCCGTGAAGGATGATGAACATAGTTTTTCATAATCTAAAATTCACCTTTTCAGAAAAAACTATTTTCGAAAACCGCACAAAATCTAGGATCGCTGCTGATCCACGACTGTAGATAGAGCATCAGACAACCAAGATAAAACTTGTTGAGCAATGTAGTACTCAAATGATTACATGTTTATCCCTTGCTTAGAGCATGAGAGGAATTAGGAGGAAACGGCCAACTAATCCAAAGGAGAGGAAGTATAATACGAGGAACCAGATCTATCTGGAGGTATCAAAGATGTAGACTATGATATAGGGCGAGTTTGGTAGTTTGGCCTCGCATTGGCTCGCATCAAGCCAACAATTTTCAGCTCGTTTGGTTGCCTTGCCTTGCCCACGTTGTTGCAGAAACCGCTTCTCAAAGCACCCTCGGGCCAGGCCCTGGATGAACGTCCGGATCGGCCGTTTCTAGCGAGCAACCCTCGTCTCTACACAAATCGACTACGCCGCGTTTCCGCAGAGCCACCGTGGGAGATGACGCGAGCTGGTGTGGAATGGCGAAAACTCGGCGGGATGAATTCGGTCACCGCGCTCCAAATTTCGCCACCGTATATAGGGGCGGCTGTCTCACCACCAAATCCAAATCCCCCCTTTCGAGCTCATCACCCCCTCCCCTCCCCCCCTCCCCCCCAATGTAGCGACATGGCTGACTCTTCCTAACCCGCACAGTCGGTGAGGATGGCGGCAGCGACGTTGGCTGTGGCAGCGGCTAGTGGCCGAGGATTGTCGTCTTCTTCCTCTACGTTGATCACTCTGGTTGTTCTAAGCTTCTGCAAACCCTAGCCTTAGATCTAGATCTTCTGGGTACAAAGGGGATCTGAAAGAATCCATTGTAAACCATTCCTTCATCGCCGGTGGAGGTTGGATCTGACTCTACCACGGGGACGGTTGTCGAGGTTGCATTTGATTCTTCCACGGGGACGGTTGTCGCTGTTGCAACTGACTCTTCCACGGCGACGGTTGTGCTGCTTGCATCTTCGCCAGGGTCCACTGCTTTCCTGACCTCGGTGTTGTGTATGGCTCCTCTGACTGTAAGGCCGCTCTTTCTTTTCTCGTAGTTCATTGATGTGGTAGTGCTTAACGATGTGGATGTGGTAGTGGTAGTTCATTGATGTGGTAGTGCTTAAGGATGTGGATGTGGTAGTGGTAGTTCATTGATGTGATAACGTATTCTTCTGGTGTTTGTCATATAGCCAATCTACCATTGGGCTCCCCAGATCTTTATGCTCTAACTGCAAATGCTCATCATTGTCTATTTTCTACCAAACCTTCCATGGTTTGGAAACCTGAGATTTCAGAGTTTGTGCTGAACCAGTTGGTTCAGCTCGTCCATAGTGCCGTCTGTTTTAACCTGGGATTCCAAGAGGAGCAGATGAATAAGGTAGCTGCTGATGTTCATGCATTCGCTGGCATATATGTGAGCACTCTTCAGATCTACAACCACATTAGAAGGTGAAGGACCAAGTGGAGGGTCATAATATCAAGATGAACTCGAATCGCACTCTGGACTGGAGCAAATATGGTTGCTACTTCTATGTTGCTGGTGAAGACGGCGCATGAGTACATTAAGGTAGTAAGCTTCATTGACTTTCTTCATAGATCTGAAAGTATGGCATTGGCATCCGCACTAACAGTTGTTCCTTTTGGATTGCAGTGCTACCCGAGGCATCGTCAGTACGTCGGGACCCCGATCACGAACTATGCTCAGATGAAGACGATCTTCACGCCCCGGTTTGTCTACAGGCGCAGCCATTCCAACCTAACTTGCTGCTGGGCAGGACTACATTGTAGACATCGAAGAAGAGTATGCCGAGTACCATCAACTGCAGCCATGGGGAAGAGGACCTGGCTTAGGATCTGGCTACGCAAGCAGTTTCCTGCTTTCTTCATCATGATCTGCTGATTTTGGGAGGTTCTCTCGTATCCCTCCATTAGCTAGGACTTTCTTGAACCCGATCCCCGGCCTGTAATGATGAACTTGTTCGAGGCGGTATATACTAATCACTTGTGCGATGAACCTGTGATGCATCACGAAGTATAGTTGCTTTGCTCGTAACGCATCGCCCAGTAGGGTAAGTACTTGTTGTGTATTACCAGCAACTTTTGATGAACTAAATCTAGCTGAATGTGTTGTTATTCAGTTAGCAATACTAGGTAACCTCACCCCTCTAAGGGAAGGGGTTACTGCTGGCAGTTGTTGGGGAACCCCAAGAGGAAGGTATGATGAGCACAACAGCAAGTTTTCCCTCAGTAAGAAACCAAGGTTTAATCGACCAGTAGGGGAAAAGCGTGACTTATGAGGTGTTGCTGGCTGACTATTGGCAGGGCCCACTACCGGCGTCAGCAACAACGTGGAACCTGCACACAACACAACCAAAATACTTTACCCCAACTTACGGTGAGGTTGTCTATCTCACCGGTTTGCTGAACACAAAGGATTAAATGTATCAAGTGGAAGGAGATGTTTGCAGTAATTAAAGAGAACAGAGCTTGGAGTAAGTAAACAGAACATGATTGCAGTAGTTGAATTTATCAGTGTAAAGGAAAGGACCGGGGTCTACAGTTCACTAGAGGTGTCTCTCCATCAAGATAAATAGCATGCTAGGTGAACAAATTAAAGCTGGGCAATTGCCAGAATATCGACCATACATGTGTTGCCTGCCAAAACCCACCGGCGGGCAGCGGCGAGCAACACGAAGAGCCGGGAGGGTCCCAAGACTGCTGGTGGGCCCTGGTCCCTCGGTCGTCATCCCGCAATGCTCCGGCACACGTCCTGGCGGTTGCAAGGGCGTGTGATACGTCTCCGACGTATCGATAATTTCTTATGTTCCATGCCACATTATTGATGTTATCTACATGTTTTATGCACACTTTATGTCATATTCGTGCATTTTCTGGAACTAACCTATTAACAAGATGCCGAAGTGCGCGCTTCTGTTTTCTCGCTGTTTTTGGTTTCGTAAATCCTAGTAACGAAATATTCTCGGAATCGGACGAAATCAACGCCCAAGTTCCTATTTTCACCGGAAGCATCCAGAACACCCGGAAGGACTGAGGGGGCACTGGGCCCCCAGGACCATAGGCCGGCGCGGCCTGTGCCCCGGCCGCGCCGCCTATGGTGTCGTCGCCCCTTCGACCCTCCCGCGCCGCCTCTTCGCCTATATAAAGCCCCTGGATCGAAAACCCCGAGACGTTCGACGAAAACCACAGTAAACCTTCCGTGAGCCGCCGCCATCGCGAGGCCAAGATCCGGGGGACAGGAGTCTCTGTTCCGGCATGCTGCCGGAATGGGGAAGTGCCCCCGGAAGGCTTCTCCATCGACACCGCTGCCATCTCCACCGCCATCTTCATCACCGCTGCTGCTCCCATGAGGAGGGAGTAGTTCTCCATCGAGGCTCGGGGCTGTACCGGTAGCTATGTGGTTAATCTCTCTCCTATGTACCTCAATACAATGATCTCATGAGCTGCTTTACATGATTGAGATTCATATGAGTTTTGTATCACTACTATCTATGTGCTACTCTAGCAATGTTATTAAAGTAGTTTTATTCCTCCTACACGTGTGTAAAGGTGACAGTGTGTGCACCGTGTTAGTACTTGGTTTATGCTATGATCATGATCTCTTGTAGATTATGGAGTTAATTATTGCTATGATGGTATTGATGTGATCTATTCCTCCTACATATGCATGAAGGTGACAGTGTGCATGCTATGTTAGTACTTGGTTTAATCTGTTGATCTATCTTACACTACAAGGTTACTAAAATATGAACAGTAATTGTGGAGCTTGTTAACTCCGGCATTGAGGGTTCGTGTAATCCTACGCAATGTGTTCATCATCCAACAAAAGTGTAGAGTATGCATTTATCTATTCTGTTATGTGATCAATGTTGAGAGTGTCCACTAGTGAAAGTGTAATCCCTAGGCCTTGTTCCTAAATATCGCTATCGCCGCTTGTTTACTCGCTTTTTACTGTGTTACTACTGCTGCAATACTACCACCATCAACTACACGCCAGCAAGCTATTTTCTGGCACCGTTGCTACTGCTCATATATATTTATACCACCTGTATTTCACTATCTCTTCGCCGAACTAGTGCACCTATTTGGTGTGTTGGGGACACAAGAGACTTCTTGCTTTGTGGTTGCAGGGTTGCATGAGAGGGATATCTTTGACCTCTTCCTCCCTGAGTTCGATAAACCTTGGGTGATCCACTTAAGGGAAAACTTGCTGCTGTTCTACAAACCTCTGCTCTTGGAGGCCCAACACTGTCTACAGGAAAGGAGGGGGAACGTAGACATCAAGCACTTTTCTGGCGCCGTTGCCGGGGACCAGAAAGCTACACCACAGGGATTTCCTCCCTCGTCAACCCCGCGCCAGTCCTGGACAGCATCAAGTATTTTCTGGCGCCGTTGCCGGGGAGGAAAGGTAAAAGGCACTCATACTTCGGTTCCAGGTAAAGTACTTTTCTGGCGCCATTGTGTTTGTGCTCGAAGCTATTTCCTTTAGATCCTGCAATTGCAACTTTTTGTTTCTTGTTTACACTAGTTAGGCATAATGGAAAACATCTGTGAGCTCTTTGTACTATTTCCTGAGTCAAGACATGAATGGTTTAATGCGAAAATTAAAAAACCCATGGAACATGTTAGCATGAATACTTTGAACACCATTGTTGCTAATGATATGGAAAATTCTAAGCTTGGGGAAGCTGGTTTTGATGAGCATGATCTTTTTAGTCCACCAAGCATTGAGGAGAAAATTTTCTTTGATGATACTTTGCCTCCTATTTATGATGATTATAATGATAGTAGTCTTTTGGTACCACCTACTATGGAGAGTAAATTTTGTTGTGATTATACTATGCCTCCAACACTTGATGAGAATAATAATGATAGCTACTTTGTTGAATTTGCTCCCACTATTACTAATAAAATTGATTATGCTTATGTGGAGAGTAATAATTTTATGCATGAGACTCATGATAAGAATGCTTTATGTGATAGTTATATTGTTGAGTTTGCTCATGTTGCTACTGAAAGTTATTATGAGAGAGGAAAATATGGTTGTAAAAATTTTCATGTTACTAAAACACCTCTCTATGTGCTGAAATTTTTGAAGCTATACTTGTTTTATCTTTCTATGCTTGTTGCATTATGCTTCTTGAACTTGTTTATTTACAAGATTCCTATGCATAGGAAGCATGTTAGGCTTAAATTTGTTTCATACTTGCCTTTTGATGCTCTCTTTTTGCTTCAAATACTATTTCTTGCGAGTGCATCATTAAAACTGCTGAGCCCATCTTAATGGCTATAAAGAAAAGAACTTCTTGGGAGATAACCCATGTGTTATTTTGCTACAGTACTTTGTTTTTATTTTGTGTCTTGGAAGTTGTTTACTACTGTAGCAACCTCTCCTTATCTTAGTTTTGTGTTTTGTTGTGCCAAGTAAAGCCGTTGATAGAAAAGTAAGTACTAGATTTGGATTACTGCACAGTTCCAGATTTCTTTGCTGTCACGAATCTGGGTCCACCTCCCTGTAGGTAGCTCAGAAAATTAAGCCAATTTACGTGCATGATCCTCAGATATGTACGCAACTTTCATTCAATTTGAGCATTTTCATTTGAGCAAGTCTGGTGCCATTTTAAAATTCGTCAATACGAACTGTTCTGTTTTGACAGATTCTGCCTTTTATTTCGCATTGCCTCTTTTGCTATGTTGGATGAATTTCTTTGATCCACTAATGTCCAGTAGCATTATGCAATGTCCAGAAGTGTTAAGAATGATTGTGTCACCTCCGAATATGTTAATTTTTATTGTGCACTAACCCTCTAATGAGTTGTTTCGAGTTTGGTGTGGAGGAAGTTTTCAAGGGTCAAGAAAGGAGGATGATATACTATGATCAAGAAGAGTGAAAGCTCTAAGCTTGGGGATGCCCCGGTGGTTCATCCCTGCATATTTCAAGAAGACTCAAGCGTCTAAGCTTGGGGATGCCCAAGGCATCCCCTTCTTCATCGACAAATTATCAGGTTCCTTCTCTTGAAACTATATTTTTATTCGGTCACATCTTATGCACTTTACTTGGAGCGTCTGTATGTTTCTTGTTTTTGTTTTTGTTTGAATAAATGCTTGTGTGGGGGAGAGACACGCTCCGCTGGTTCGTATGAACACATGTGTTCTTAGCTCATAATATTCATGGCGAAGGTTGAAACTGCTTCGTTAAATTATTATATGGTTGGAATTGGAAAATGCTACATGTAGAAATTGGTGTGATGTCTTGAATAATGTGATACTTGGCAATTGTTGTGCTCTTGTTTAAGCTCTTGCATCATATACCTTGCACCCATTAGTGAGGAAATACATAGAGCTTGTTAAAATTTGGGTTTGCATGAGTGGTTTCTCTAGAGTCTAGATATTTTCTAGTAAGATGTTTGAACAACAAGGAAGACGATGTATAGTTTTATAATGCTTGTAATATGTCTTTTATGTGAGTTTTGCTGCACCGGTTCATCCTTGTGTTTGTTTCAAATAAGCCTTGCTAGCCTAAACCTTGTATCGAGAGGGAATACTTCTCATGCATCCAAAATACTTGAGCCAACCATGCCATTTGTGTCCACCATACCTACCTACTACATGGTATTTTCCACCATTCCAAAGTAAATTGCTTGAGTGCTACCTTTAAAATTCCATCATTCACCTTTGCAATATATAGCTCATGGGACAAATAGCTTAAAAACTATTGTGGTATTGAATATGTAATTATGCACTTTATCTCTTATTAAGTTGCTTGTTGTGCGATAACCATGTTCTCTGGGGACGCCATCAACTATTCATTGTTGAATTTCATGTGAGTTGCTATGCATGTCCGTCTTGTCTGAAGTAAGAGAGATCTACCACCTTATGGTTAAGCATGCATATTGTTAGTGAAGAGCATTGGACCGCTAACTAAAGCCATGATCCATGGTGGAAGTTTCAGTTTTGGACATATATCCTCAATCTCAAATGAGAAAATTATTAATTGTTGTTACATGCTTATGCATAAAAGAGGAGTCCATTATCTGTTGTCTATGTTGTCCCGGTATGGATGTCTAAGTTGAAGAATAATCAATAGCGAGAAATCCAATGCGAGCTTTCTCCTTAGACCTTTGTACAGGCGGCATAGAGGTACCCCTTTGTGACACTTGGTAAAAACATGTGCATTGTGATGATCCGGTAGTCCAAGCTAATTAGGACAAGGTGCGGGCACTATTAGTATACTATGCATGAGGCTTGCAACTTATAAGATATAATTTACATGATACATATGCTTTATTACTACCGTTGACAAAATTGTTTCATGTTTTCAAAATCAAAGCTCTAGCACAAATATAGCAATCGATGCTTTTCCTCTATGGAGGACCATTCTTTTACTTTCAATGTTGAGTCAGTTCACCTATTTCTCTCCACCTCAAGAAGCAAACACTTGTGTGAACTGTGCATTGATTCCTACATACTTGCTTATTGCACTTGTTATATTACTCTATGTTGACAATTATCCATGAGATATACATGTTACAAGTTGAAAGCAACCGCTGAAACTTAATCCTCCTTTGTGTTGCTTCAATGCATTTACTTTAAATTATTGCTTTATGAGTTAACTCTTATGCAAGACTCATTGATGCTTGTCTTGAAGTACTATTCATGAAAAGTCTTTGCTTTATGATTCACTTGTTTACTCATGTCATATACATTGTTTTGATCGCTGCATTCACTACATATGCTTTACAAATAGTATGATCAAGGTTATGATGGCATGTCACTCCGTAAATTATCTTTGTTATCGTTTTACCCGCTCGGGACGAGCAGAACTAAGCTTGGGGATGCTGATACGTCTCCGACGTATCGATAATTTCTTATGTTCCATGCCACATTATTGATGTTATCTACATGTTTTATGCACACTTTATGTCTTATTCGTGCATTTTCTGGAACTAACCTATTAACAAGATGCCGAAGTGCCAGTTCCTGTTTTCTGCTGTTTTTGGTTTCAGAAATCCTAGTAACGAAATATTCTCGGAATCGGACGAAATCAACGCCCAAGTTCCTATTTTCACCGGAAGCATCCAGAACACCCGGAAGGACCAGAGGGGGCACCGCCCCAGACCATAGGCCGGCGCGGCCGAGGCCCTGGCCGCGCCGCCCTATGGTGTCGTCGCCCCTTCGACCCTCCTGCGCCGCCTCTTCGCCTATATAAAGCCCCTGGATCGAAAACCCTGAGACGTTCGACGAAAACCACAGAAACCTTCCAGAGCCGCCGCCATCGCGAGGCCAAGATCTGGGGGATAGGAGTCTCTGTTCCGGCACGCTGCCGGAACGGGGAAGTGCCCCCGGAAGGCTTCTCCATCGACACCGCTGCCATCTCCACCGCCATCTTCATCACCGCTGCTGCTCCCATGAGGAGGGAGTAGTTCTCCATCGAGGCTCGGGGCTGTACCGGTAGCTATGTGGTTAATCTCTCTCCTATGTACCTCAATACAATGATCTCATGAGCTGCTTTACATGATTGAGATTCATATGAGTTTTGTATCACTACTATCTATGTGCTACTCTAGCAATGTTATTAAAGTAGTTTTATTCCTCCTACACGTGTGTAAAGGTGACAGTGTGTGCACCGTGTTAGTACTTGGTTTATGCTATGATCATGATCTCTTGTAGATTATGGAGTTAATTATTGCTATGATGGTATTGATGTGATCTATTCCTCCTACATATGCATGAAGGTGACAGTGTGCATGCTATGTTAGTACTTGGTTTAATCTGTTGATCTATCTTACACTACAAGGTTACTAAAATATGAACAGTAATTGTGGAGCTTGTTAACTCCGGCATTGAGGGTTCGTGTAATCCTACGCAATGTGTTCATCATCCAACAAAAGTGTAGAGTATGCATTTATCTATTCTGTTATGTGATCAATGTTGAGAGTGTCCACTAGTGAAAGTGTAATCCCTAGGCCTTGTTCCTAAATACTGCTATCGCTGCTTGTTTACTGTTTTACTGTGTTACTACTGCTGCAATACTACCACCATCAACTACACGCCAGCAAGCTATTTTCTGGCACCGTTGCTACTGCTCATATATATTTATACCACCTGTATTTCACTATCTCTTCGCCGAACTAGTGCACCTATTTGGTGTGTTGGGGACACAAGAGACTTCTTGCTTTGTGGTTGCAGGGTTGCATGAGAGGGATATCTTTGACCTCTTCCTCCCTGAGTTCGATAAACCTTGGGTGATCCACTTAAGGGAAAACTTGCTGCTGTTCTACAAACCTCTGCTCTTGGAGGCCCAACACTGTCTACAGGAAAGGAGGGGGAACGTAGACATCAAGCACTTTTCTGGCGCCGTTGCCGGGGACCAGAAAGCTACACCACAGGGATTTCCTCCCTCGTCAACCCCGCGCCAGTCCTGGACAGCATCAGCGTGCCACCTGACCTATACCTGATCAGGAAGGTGATGGATTGCTTCGTTTAGCTTCCTGCATGGTAGACACGTAAACATTAAATACGAGCCCCGATCGGCTCTTAAGTTGTTCTATGGATCGGCTCAAAGAGCCGATTGCCCCGTGGTTCACTTTAGATTTACAATAACACGGGGATCATGCTTTATCAATATCAAGCTAAGCTAATCTACGATAGTCTAGGGTTTTCACTGCATAACCGGAACATCCTACGCGTAATTGAGCCTAGCAGATACGTAAGATGATGGAAAACCAACCCTAACGAGGCCTAAAAACCAACATGAAGTTGATCCCCGGAACAATCCCTTTAGGGTTTAATAAACCACATCTTACGCACTACCGGATCGTTCAACCCGTTTGTAAGGCCTAACCATGCAGATATCAAACTAATCCTTGTAGAACAAGGAACGATTATAACAGATTGGATCTACTAAACAAAGATTAAGCAAGATGCCGCCCTTACACCTAAGATAGGTGTAAGGGCGGCTAGATATCGAGGGGCAACGTAGCTAAGCAAGCATAACATAAACACGTCGACGTAAGCCCCAAAACATCTAAGATAAGGGTGTTGCTCGCCATCAACAAGGCTTCAGCACGAGCAACACCAAGAACGAATAAACTGGTACTACCTAGATCGCAAGATGCAATCTAGGCAGCATGTTGCTTACCCGGGAGAAACCCTCGAAACAAGGGGTGGCGATGCACCTAGATTGGTTTGTTGTGAACGTGATTGTCCTCCTTTCTCAATAACCCTAGATACATATTTATAGTCCGGGGACTTTCTATCTTTGGAATACATCTAATCGTGTACGAGCTAAACTCTATCTCTTTAATTCTAATCTACCATAATGTACATATACACGGGCCATCTAGCCCAAACTCTCGTGCAAGGCCGCTTCAGAGACGCTCCACGTGTATATCCTCCAAGCCCATCTCAAGTACGGCCTATCTCCTGATTTGGCCAAAATCTGGTGATAACACATGCCCCCCTGGTTTTGGTAATGATAATTTCAAAACCACTCTGTTTTTTCCTTCGTAGGGTCATGTCGTGGCAGAGCAGAACCGCTTCAGTATCTTTCCATCATGATACCCTGTCTTCTCAACTTCTGCACGATTGACAGTTTTGGCACCGCATCCTCGAAAACTGCTCAAGCATTAAATCTCCACTATATCCCCTTTATTTAACCGGGCCGAGCAGTTCGCCTCTTCATCCTCTTGCTCCGTACTAGCCGTCGGCAAAAAACCCCCTTCCTCTGTAGCCATGTCTTCCTCTTCCTCCTCTGCTTCATCGGCCCTCTCCTCCCAATCCTCTTCCTCGAGTGAGCCGATTCCCGAGCATTGGGATGAGCGGGAGTGGGATTTCGACTTCGTGCCAGATGGCCCACCCGAGGCCCTCGTCGGGTCAGATGGTGATCTGCCCCTGACTAACGGGGAGGACGACCTCCGGTTCCTCGTCGACGGGGAACTGGAGGCGGAGAGTGAGGATGACCTCTCCTCCTGGGGTAACTTCACCTCCTCTGACGAAGAGGAAGAAGAGGATGACGAGGAGGACGACATCTCCTCCGACGAAGAGGAGGAAGAGGAGGACGACACCTCCTCCGACGAGCCGCCGGCGAAGCGCTTCCGCGGCTGGGCCTGGTCAGATGACGATGAAGACGACGATGATGAGGAGGAAGAAGCCCCTGTTGAGGGCTATGGCAGCAGCGACGAGGAGCTCGCCAGCAGCAGCACCGACGGCGGCTACAACGGCGCCGATGAGGACAGCGACAGCCCTTAGAGTAGGGACTACTAGCATAGGACTAGTAGTAGCAATCTGTTCTCCTTTTGTTCCTCCTTTATCTTGAGCAATCGGCTCTTCTCTGTAAAAATCCTCTTTATTAATGAAGAAAGTATTTCTATGTCGATTTTGCCTTCATACCAATTTTGCCGATTGTCAAAGCGAGTCAACGCGCACAGAGCTGATGGCAGCGCATCGGCCTTCACCATAAACGTGAGTAAGGCCAAATCATTTGCCTATTTCAAACGGTAACCTGCAACCCTTATCTGAAAGAGCAAACTCAGACCCCAAAATCACCGCTCGAACAGACCCAAATTACAGCCACGCGACTCTCAGATCTCGATCGCGCAGACCCAACTCCACAGCGAATCCAATGGCGGAATCATCCAACGCCAACACCACAGTCTCTGGCCTAAAGGTAACCCTCAACCGCCCCTCGCTACCCGAGCAAGGTCGTGATGCAGAGTCAGCCGATTTCACCAAAATCGGCTTCCAAGAGCAGAACATCTTCTAGGCCAGCTGCCCCCCGAGCCTCAGTCAAGGCGAGGACAGCAGTGAGGAAAGTAGCTACCAGGAAGACCTTGAAACGCCAACACACGGTTCTCAAGAGAGTTTGCATGTAAGCTGATCCATGCCTTAGTTGATTTCATCTATACTTCTAGACCTCTGAAATATGCGTGTATTTCCTATACAGGCCTCTACTGAAGAAAAATCCCGCGAGGATACACAGTCCAGTCGTAGGGAATCGAGCTCGGGCAATTCTGGGAAAGCCACCACGCAAAGCCAGCCAGACTCGCCACCGTCGGCTTCCAGGAAAAGGTCAGCTCCTGAAACTGCTGCCTCCCAGGCTCCCATCAAAACAGGGCAGGGCAGTCTTCGTATAAAGAGCCGATGCATCAAGAGAGCTCGTAAGGAACCGCAAGCCTCTTCATTGAACCAGGAGATTTCGAATGTAATTCCCCTCCAAACTCTCCCTGGTCCATATTTCATGCTAACCCATTGCTGTTCTCATCGGCTAAACACTTCCTTTGCAGACTGATGACACCTCTAGTGGGGAAGTCGAGGAGGTAACGATGCCATCCGCCACCCTGAACCTAACCACTCCTGACAATGTAGCTGACAAGGCTGCCACCTTGGCCAAGCCCATAGCAGAAACACACGAGCCGATCACCTCTTCATCGGCTGTTCCTCTGGTCTTAGGAGAGGTACACTCCCTTTCCTTAGCTCTGCCTTTCTCTTTTGTTGTATACCGACGTTGTTCTTGTTGTTTGTCAGGGCTATGACCTCTCAGGCTTGCTAACATTTGACCCTGAATCCATCAAACCGGCTACTGCTAAAGCAAGCGAAGAGCCAGGACCCGCTACACATGGTCCACTCCAGCATCTCAAGGCCCTGCTCTCCTCCTCCATTGAGACATTGGTTGACGACTCCGAGGCAGTGAAGAGCATTCTGGAAGACATCCAGCCTCATCTCCCGGTGACGCTGCAGGTGAAACTCTGGCCAGTTGTGACTCTGTCTGCCTACAGGTCAAGGGTGAAATTGGCTCATCAGAGAATCGACCTGCGCCACGCCCAGCTTCCGTTGAAAGCCGATATTGCAGACAAATGCCAACGGCTTAATGAGAAAAAGGCAGCTTTGGACGCTAAAACTGACACCTCTGTCAGTACTGCTGAACTTGCGACCTTGCGCAAAGAGTTGGAGGCCCTTGAAGGGAAGGTCCGGGCAACCAAACAACTCATCCAAGCTAAGGAAGCTCTTATCGCCCACTCCCACGAGGAAGCAGAAGGCCTCAAAGCTGAACTGAAGACTGATCTGGCCGAAATACGCGCCTTGAACAAGCAGTTGGTGGCAGGCAAAGACAAAGATGATGAGGCCGAGATCGCCGAGGTGGATCGTGTTCGTGCTGACGCCCTCCATGCCCTTGAGGCATTCCTTCAGTAGAACCTTCCCATGTAACCTGATGATTGCTTGTACTTCTAGAGTCGATGGCAGTGCATCGGCTGTACTTGCATCCTGTTGTTGTATGTATATATATTTTTTTACCGGCCGATTTCGTGCATCGGCCCCATATTTCATTATCCGTTATTTCATATTAGATGCCCCCGAGCCGAATCTTTCAAGTAATTGAAGGTATCGGCTCTCTGGTTAAATGGTTCCAGGAACTTGTACCTGGGCATCGACTGGTTTTTTCTGACAAATGTTGGTCGTGGCTTATCCCCAGGACCAATGTCGATTTCTTCTAGCTCATCACCTGATGCAAACCCATATCCTAGCTTTCCGTCGCCTGCTAGATTGATGTTGAACACAGGCAAAACATATGGTGAGGATAATATGGGCCGATTGCCTGAATCGGCCTCCTTTTCCATTGCACTACTCAATGAGGGTTTACAACTTCTTTGTGCTTTACGACGACTACGTGACATGCTTGAGATGAGGTCATTTATTTTTTGGGGCCGATCGCAGGGATCGGCCTTGCCACATGCGTCGATTGGTGTTGCTCTTGCTACTCCGTCAGGCCGGTGGATAAGACCAGCCTCACCCCGTTTTTTGACACCTCGATGCGATCACAGCCGTCCAAACTGATTCCAGAGAGCGGCTCTTGGTCTTCCGAGTCCCAAATATTCATGCCGGCTATGGAGACCTCGACCGAATCATCTGCATGCACGACCTCCACTTCATCTCCATCCCACTGTATCAGGCATTGGTGCATTGTAGATGGAATGTAGCAGTTGGCGTGAATCCAATCCCTCCCTAGCAGGACAACGTAGGTGCTCTTGCTGTTGACGATGAAGAATGACGTAGGGATAGTCTTTCGGCCTACGGTTAGATCTACGTTAAGGAAGCCTTGTGCTTCTGATGCTTGGCCGTTGAAATCGCTTAGTGTGACGTTGGTCTTGATCAGATCTTTGTTAGAGCGTCCCAAACGTCGTAGCATGGAGTATGTCATTATATTGACTGCCGCTCCCGTGTCAACCAACATCTTGTTGACAGGCTGCCCATTGATATAACCTTTTAGGTATAGGGCCTTCAGGTGCCTGTAGCTCCTCTCTCGTGGCTTTTCAAAGATAACTGGCCGTGGACCGCAGTCAAACTGTGCCACTGGCACTTCTTCAGTTCCTGGAGCATGAAAATCTGACGGGAGTATGAACACCATGTTTGTATCAGCCGATGCCCCTGCATCGGCTTTTGTTTGCTTGGGGCGCCATTCTTTCTTCTGTGGACGCGCCTCCGTCTCCAAAGTTTGCTGAATTTTCACGGCCAGATCGGGCCGTGCTTTCCTCAACGTGTACAGGTACTGCGCTTCGGCTTCCTCCAAGTTACGTAGCCGCTGAACCCTACGCTTCTGGGAATGACTGAGTCCATCAGGGCACCACCTTGGCCGGTGGTACCTATCTTCTTCTTCATCTTCTGACTCCTCGGAGTCTTCATCTCGAGATGACTCAGCTCGTCGGCTCTGAGGTGGGAGAGGCCCTAGACGCTTGAACACTGACACCTCACTTGTGCCCTTCCTCTGCTGTCTACATTCTGGGCAGTTGTCGATTGTTGGCAATTGGCTCATTCCTGAGTCCCAGCAGTGCTTAAAGAAAGGACAATCCCAGTGCCTGTCCATGTCCTCCAGCTCTCCTGATCTCCCTTTGGCGCGACGCTCATATCCTTCATCGTCTCTATCATATCGACGATGTTTTCTGCTGTCTGCACCAGACTGACGATATCTGTCGTCATCTACGTCGTACCGCCGACGTCGGTCATACTGATATTCATATTTGTTGAGGAGATGCGCGGAGAGTGGTCGCTGGTACCGCACGCTTCTCACTTCTTCCTCGGTGAGGTACCGTCTGTTATCATATTGGGGTCGGTCGCGTGGATCGGCTGTGGTGACCCGGCATACCACTGCATGGTGTAGTATGCAAGTCTGATATAACACCAATGAAACACCATTCCACTAGTATTATATCGCTCAGAGTGGTACAACAGAAACATATGCGGGTCCAAGGCATGTCTATAGAATTACAACATTGACTCTATTACATAAGATCAGCACAACCTCCTACTTTACAATGAGGTAAATCTGCAAATAAACTCTAGAAGAACGACTCGTAGTCTAATCCTATCACGAACTCTATTTGTAGAGTATTTAACTAGCTAAAGAGGCTAAGAATAGATTCTAGCTAAGTAGGAGCTAGGTTTAGGAAACTAGTTCCCTTCTATGGCTAAACTAGGTTTTCTCCTTGATGTATGTGGTATCTGACTCCTCTGACAGGGTCTTGTCTCTTGAAGTAGTTGTTGACTCCTCGACCTTCGAGTTGCACTGTAGATACTCCTTCGATGCCTCCATATCTAAGCAGGGGATTTAAGAGTGGGATGAGTACGAGCGTACTCAACAAGTTCATTATAGGAAAGAGGTGTTTAATGCACTAGCTACAACATTAGACCAGAAAGTCTAATACCAATGCAAGTTTTCATAATCATTTCTTCAAAAGGTTGCTTTTATTCAGAAGAACTATGTCCGTCAGCCTTCACCGGTTTACTAGAACTTCATGGAGTTCCTTTCCGGCCGCGTTCGCAGTTCCATATCCCGGAATAGGGAGTGCCAGGTCACGATTCATTACACTCTGCAGAGGTGTGTTGCTTTACCCATAAGAGATCTTAACCTTGGTGCCAACCGAGTCTAGTTCTCGTCCACACTTCCTTTGGTGTGAGGCCCGGTATAAGGTCATAGCCAATCATATTCCTCCGCTACCTCGCACACCCACCCTTTGCTGCATCCCCGACCCTGGGTCCTCGTCGGTCCCATTATTCCCGTATTTCAGGGTGGACCCCGACCACGACGACAGTCTGGGATCGAACCAAACTCCTTCACCGGCAGATGCAACCCCTCATAGACCGCAATACCGTGGGGACTTAGATGGCTTCCCCAACCTACCGCTTGCACTTCGGCGACAAGTGTGCTACGGACAAAGCCGTGGGGACTTAATTGGCTTCCCCAGCCTACCGCTTGCCCCGACAGATGACAAGTGTGCTACGGTAAAGCGCGTCCGTTGATGTACAAGAGGTGGAAATACGATTGACTATTCCGTCCCACTCCAGATCTTATGGTTAACACGGTTATTACGGCACAAGAATCACTGGATGACATTTGTTGTTTAATCCTAGATGGATATAAACCCTTGCAATGGAACCTCCACCATATCAACACAATCCATGGTTCCATTGCCCACCACATAGTCATATTCATAGTTATGAAAATAGTGGTTTTGGTTTTTATGCAATAGTGATAAACATAGTACTTTGCAAGTAATTTAGTAAAAATACTCAAATGGCATGAGCAAGTGATGAACTTGCCTTTTTTGACTGCAAGATTATGCAGGCAAGGTCTTCGATACGCAATAACTCCAAATTCTGAAATAGCATCATCGTCCGGTAAGGACGATGTTTAAAAGATTGGCAAGGATGCAATAATGCATAAATATGAGATGCAATCGCTCTAAGCGTGACCTAACCCCGATGATTTAGGATTAGTGAGTTGTAGTGATTTGTTTAGGATGTGTTGCACTTTTAGAGTGATTCCACAAACAAGGTTCTTATTAGGGTTTTGTTGTCTTAGAAGCATAAACAAGTGGTATAATGCATAATAATAATCATACACACTCATGGAATAGTAGTTGTATAATAAGTAAAGGGCAGTTGTCAATTTTAGGTTGTATAGTGCATGGTTGATGATTATTTATTATCTATTTCAAAAGAATATCTTTTGAAGAACATGTTCTTAAATAAAGAACAAGTATGATAATTGGATTGGTGGGGTTCTATGGTTGACTATGGTTTCATCTAGTTTCTGGAGTAAGTATTAGATGGATCACAACCTAGTTGGATTCATCAACACCAAGGGCTTGTAAGGTTGAGTTAAGCCTAGGCATCTTGAGCAATTTATTATAAATAATTGCTATTAAGGTTGGTATATCTTGCTGGTGATAGCTGGTTATTGGTTATAGGTCCTATTAGGCAGGATTGATGATGATTCCTTATTTTCTTCAAAAGAATAACTTTTGAAGAACATACTTCTTAAGTAATAAGAAGTATAACAATTAAGGTTGAGGTTGTGTAGGTTTTACTATTGGATCTATTAAATAAGGAAAATGGTTTCCTAAATAGGATGATTAATAGTTATCTAACACTAATAGGGTTTAGTGAGTTTGGGATAGGATGCACAATATTGGCATGATTGCTATCAGGGTTCATCACAATGGTGTGATGCTAAATAGAGATAAATAGGGTTGTTGCCTCAAAGGATATGAACTAGGGTTTACACTTGGTTAGCCCTATCTGATCATCTGGGTTGAATAGGTATGCCTACATGGACTACCAAATTATTGGTAATAGGGCTCCTACAATTTTATGTGGCATGGCAAGTATGTAATTGCTATTATGGTTCTATGTTTTGAAAGGAAAGCATCATGATCATATGTTCTAACCTAGGATTTAGGTTAGAGGCAGGTTAAGGTTCTCATGTGATTGTGGTTCTAGGGTTCCTGATTAATTTAGGGTTTTAGGAGTCACATAAAATGATGAGTTCCTGGTTCTATTACTTATGAAATTAGGGTTTTCTAAATACCCTAAAGTTCTTGAATTAATAACTTCACTTTAAGGTTGAAGTTATTAATAACTTTGAAATAAAATTTATATTGGATTTGGCATTTTTTTCTATTTTTAAAGATTTTAATATTTAGGTAATTATTAATCAGGGTTTAATTCCTATTAATATAGATTAAATAAGTTCCAAATAAAGAAAATTAGTTTTAATGTTTTCTTTATTTACTTTACTGGTTTTTATTTATTTTATAATCTTTTCCTAATTATTGAATTTTTAATTCAATTAAGAATAAAAGTAAAGGCTTAAACAACCACTATTAAACAATTAAATTTTTATTAAAAATAAAAATTTCATATTATATTTTTATTGGATAGAGTTTACTTTTCTATGAATTTTAATATCTCATTTATATTTTTCTGACTTAAATTGGATTTTCTAAATTTATTTGAAGTTGCAGGTATTAATGCATTTTTGAATAAAACGAAAAGATCTGCTAAACGCACCCAGGCTACTGCTACACAGGGTCACTGGCAGGTGGGCCTAAGCCACGTTGGCTGCCACATAGTGCCGACGTGGCAACCATGTGCCTCACCGGCGGCCAGTGACGGTGGTCGACGGCGATACGGCGCTCGCGCGGGCAGACTACCTACACTACGAGGCTCAGCGCGCCGAGGTGAGCATGATGGTACCAACGCCGCCCCTATTTGGTCGCCGGAGCAAGATCGACGGCGAGGTGCTGCGGCGGTGCCCACGGTTCAACGGCGTGGCGACGATTCGGGACGCAATCGAACAAAGCGTGCATGCGAGGAGGGTCAGTGGCTCACCAGGAGCACGCAGGGCTTGACGGCGTGGCACGGGAAGGTCTAGTTCGCCGGAATTGCCAGCTCCGGCCGTCGGGGAGTTGAGGTCGTCGGCGCCGATTTCGGTCACGGTGGCCCGATTCCTCCTGCAGGATGAACAAGTCGACCATGGCGATTCTAATGGTAGTCACGGCGAGGCTCGGGGTGGTCTCCACCGGCGGTGATGGTCGATGGCCGGGCGGCTAGGGTTTCAGTAATGGGCGGAATTGGAGCAGAGGAGGAAGAAAGTCCGGCTAGGGTTCGTGCTGGGGTTTTTATAGGGCGTCGAAGAGTGCCTCGTCACGACGCCGATGAAGGAGAAGGCGCCAGCGAGGGGGAGAAGGAGAACACAGCGTCGCGGTGGCCTCCAGTGTACGGAGGGGATGAGGACGAACTTGTCCTCGAGTTTTTGTGATGAAGGGGTATTGGGCTACGAAGTGGTGCTGGGCCATGGGCTGCTGCTGGGCTCGGTGGCCTGTGGTGCTGGGCTGCTCGGCCAGGTAATTATTTCCCTTATTTTTTTTCTGTTTTTATTTTTCCTATTGTATATTTTCTATTTCAACTCAAATTTGAATTCAATTCTATTTGCAGATATTTGTCATTATGCTAATCCATTCAAGATTTAGTATACTGACTATTGTTTGACTATTTTATTTAAATTCATATTTTATATTAGATTATTTGCATATTTGTGAACTTATTCAACATAACCTTTAAATATAAACATATATTTTTATTTTTATTCACTTTCTATTACGCAATCAATTCTGTTTAGAATTATGAGAGTGGGTACTTTCATCTCAAAGTATTTCAGAGATTGTTATTATGTCTTGGTTTCCATTTGAGGAATTAATCACTTGCATATTATTTTATGTGAGCAACATTTTATTAGGGCTTTATGATTTCTATTACAACCCCCTTGTAAAGTTGATGTTATTATTATCTTTGAAATAATCTAGGGTAGGTATTGTTCCATCATGGTTGGGCTTGGTTACCAAAATAAATAGTTGATCACTACATATATGGTTTAAACCATATAATGTAGCACATGGTTTTTCTTATGTTCAAGAATTGAAGTATAAGAATTGATTAATGTGTAGTACTAGGGTTCTAATGTTATTTACCAAAGGGCATATGGTTTGGAACTTAGTTGTGGCTTAGGTTTAAGTTATGATCACCCAAGTGATACTCAAACTAGGGTTGAGATTTAATTCTAGATTATAGAAATGGGATGACACCATATTGCATGTGCTAGGGTTTAATCTCCCCTGACCATGATAAGGTGGGTGCTTGCTTAATATTTCATGTGCTTCCCTAATTACTAAGGCTTTGAGACTTGGTTTTATCTTCTTCCTATTAACTTCTATTAGTATCCCCAACTTATCATTAAAGTAACTATATTGATTGTAGTTCTTTTTATAGTTAACTTTGGTCATATAAATAGATGGTTTCTCACCATATTAAGTATGGAGTTTTACTCTAAGGTTTTCTTATGTTTCTTAGGTGAAGCATAAGGGGAATGTAGATGTGGTAGAATTCTACTTATGATCACCAGGTGAATCACAAGTTAAGGTTAGGATATAATCCTATGGTTGCTTACTAGCTATCACCCTATGATTTCATGTGGGGAATGAGATCTACTTATCCTATTAGGGTTTAACTTATCCTCACATACCTCAAGAACATGATCATGGATTAGGTATGATCAACTTGTTCTTAATAAGTCTACCTCAAGTTCTTAGGGTTTATGATCATCACTCAATTTATAATGATCAATGTTTGGATTCCTAATGTATCTCTCATTAAATAGGTTTCTCACTTCCATGATCAAGTATTGTCTTGATCAACTAAGGTATAGTACTTCTCTTATAATTCCTTAGGTGGACATGGTCATGGTTGTCTCAATGGATTATATCCCAGGAGAATGTCTGAGATATTCTGTTAGGGTTTTACTTAATCAATGATGATATAATCATCTGGTATATGAATAGTTCTCTCCCTCATATTCAATTGTTGCCTCAACTACTTGAGTGTAACACCATAGCTAGGGCTCTCTTATAAAGGAATGGTTTATTCTAGAGTTTATGGTGTATTCACAATATCTCAATAGGTATCTAGTCTAAAACTCCACTTGGCTATCTTGATTGAATTAATCTTCTCCTTTCTTTATCAATTCATGGATATGGTGTTATTCCATGTGATATTAGGTTATCTCACCATTCCAAGATGAAATGATTTACCTCCTAATACTTTAGTTCAATGGTTGTCCTTTATTCTTAAATAGGTAAAGCTAAGATGGGTATAAGTGGTCTCTCTCTCCCTTGGGAAAGGACTTTAATACTAACCTAAGGTTAGACTCCATAGAGAATGATGTGGTCACCAATATCTAGGGTTACATAAATGGATTCTCTCTCTAGGCAATATAGCTAAATAAGATCCTAGGGTTCTCTTGAAGATGATGATTTGAGTACTTGGGTGTATATCCAAGGTTTAACTCAAGGTTTGTTATTGCTTCTCAATAATTAATAGAACTCTCACCTCTCTAGGTTTGATGTATAATAATATAGAATAGGAAAGGATATATATTTTGAGAGTTGATCTCCTTGTCTTGTTTCCAAGATTAAGGTAGAATGAATATCATAGGTTTTATGATAAGTGCATGTATTAGTTTAAGACATGGAGAAGATAAGTGAAGAATAGTTTCTCCAATTATTGTTACTTGATTTCCAATTAAATGGATGTTCATATGTTATGGCAAGGTATACCATGTTGTGATCTTTAATAAGATCAAGTAGTTGATCCTTGATTAAAGGGTTGTTGTGTTAGTTTTAATTCCATTTGATCTAACCCCTTAGATCAAATCATCTCTACCCAAAACAAGGTTTTAGCGAAGTCACATTGAGGTTTATAGCGCTTGACTTGATGAGCTACTTCAATTCCACCAAGGTCAAGTGAAACTTCAGTTACTGTGACTATTTTACTTTAAAGCGCGAAAATTCCCCAGATTTTCTATGCATGAATGCAATGCACACATCTGTTTCCTCTATTTTTGTAACCCCAATACCCCTTAAACTAAACTTCGTCCTCGAAGTTTGATCTCTCTCACGTTTCCGGAGTGTGGTTCTGACTTGTATAGACTAATTTTTTTCTCAAACTCCATGGTGATCTCTCTAGATATAATTGAATATATCCCTTGTCCAGATTCTTCCTGGAATCCATTAGGGTTTGTCTCTGAACCATGGTTCTTACTTTGATTCCTTGATTTCTTCCAACTTTATAAGCTTGTTTCCTTTCTCTTTGAAGATTCAATAATTAGGACTTCTTCTGGTGTTGCTAGTCTTAACTGAAGACTAATTTGATAATTAACTCCTAATTGATAAATAGGTCTTTGTTTTCCCTTACTACCAAAACTGCAATAATGGTACTAGTAAGGTATTTATCATGGGAATGTTCGTGATGGTTTATTTCCCTAGGAATGGATTAGACTCATTTAGTCCATCCAATCATGGTTTATAATTGATACCTATAACTATTTTGGGTTATTTAGGTTCCATGAAAGGAATCATTCTATTAGTCTGTGGTTCTGGTATGGTCAATTTCCTTCGGTATTTGGGTCTTCTTGAGCTTTATTTGTTCTCCTACAATCCTTCATCCAACTTCCTTAGCCTTAATTTACTTGGGCTATCATACTTCTGAGTAAATATTACTCACTTTCTCAAGCTACAGTCCACTTCTTACTTCCTCGAAGTATAAACCTCGGCTTCTGGTCTGACATCCTTCTGAAAGTAATGTCCAACAATCTTATGAAAATAAGATCGAACTTCCTCTCAGTTCAGACCTTCTTCATCTATCTTGCTCAAAGTATTGAGTTATTGTACATCCAACTCAATCTTTACTCTACCCCTTAGAGTTTACTTATGTTCTTCGACTCCTTTTCTTCCAACTATTGAGCTTATGATTTAGAATATTAGTCTGGGTCTAGCTTATGGTTTGTACTTATTCTAAGGTCTCGCGAAGACTGTTTGTGGTGTATCCACTCAATTGTGGACATCCAATGTGAATCCTTCGACTAAATGATTACAGATCTAGCTATTAGGCTGACAAGATTTTTATTTGTTCACAAACTTTTGTTACAAATAAATTAAATCGTGGACTATTTGTAATACCAACTGATACCAGCTGTGATTATTATACCAACTGTGGCTATTTGATATCTAAAAATGGATTCTATTATAGGTTCTGATCAACTGGACGAGACATCTTCTACTTTATCTCGCAGTATTTAAACTATACCAATTGTGGTTTTCTGATATCAACTATGGTCTTCCTATATCTGCTATAGTTTCATATATTATCTTCCTTCCTTTAGGGTTTATTTTGCAAGAAAAGCACTAGCTGCCACTATGAATATGGTATCCTAAGTGATTTCCCATGCATTCCCTTTTCCATAATGACTATGGTTCTACTTCTACTACTCCACAGTCATCATATTTCTCACCTTCATGCTTCATATGTACTAAAGTACTCCTCTGTTGAGGTAAAGCATGAGTTTAGGTGGGTACTTCCTTCTGAATATTGTGGTTGCTTCTCACAAATTTACTCCTTTCTTCTGGTTGAGCTTCATCTTGTCTTCGGAATCCTCCAGAATTCGTCACTTCCTCACACGTTTACCATTACCCTCTAGATCTATAGCACCAAGTAAGGACTTGATATTGCAACATGCATTTGCATATCAAAGTCAAACTTCATGTATGGATCTAGTCAAACAATGAAAAATCCAATAAAATCCAAGAAGATTCAGCTTTGTGCTTATAATACACATCATCATAGGCCTGAATATAATAGTTGAGTAAGACATCTCTAAACATCAGGCTGAGATGTGTAGTATATAACACCACATAATATAGGTTTATATCGTGATACTTAGCACGAATATAGAGAATTCTACTATTTGTCTCAACCTTTACCTTAATTGCACATTTGCAATGAGATAAACTTGAAACAAAGTGGTCTAGGATAGTTGTGGTTAACCTAATTTTCTTTGGAAGTACTAACTTAGCTTCCATTTTGTTGAGGACTACTTCAATGATATGTCTGGTTCTAACATCACTATTCTAGACACATAACTATTGGAATATAGCTCCTATACTTCCAAGTTATTGTATCGTAAGGCTATGGACCTAATGCTCTTGACACAGTTCCCATGGTTTTTGGAACATAATTCTTGCACTATTGTTTAGCACTTGGCTTCTTATTGTACTCCTCCAAAATACTTATCATGTTCTATTCCATCACATAATGATTCTCAGGTGAATCATATATGATTTCTATCTCTACCATGTAAGTAGTCATATATTATTCCTATCCCTCTTCCTTTCCTCCCATGATTGACTCATCATGGTTTATACAACCTCATATAACTTATATTCATTCCTTACTATCAGTTGTTTTTACACGTTTGGATAATTTACTTACCAATTACATGTGTTGGTACACATCTTCCAATAGGATATCTTCCTTATGGTTGTATCCTCTCTTTGGACTACCATGTATTGTATACCAACTATGATCTACTCATCTATTATTTTAAGGACTTATTGATGTGCTACATGTTTTGCATTAACTAACTAACTTCACTTAGGAAGGATAGGTAGGAAATGTTGACTCAAGTGTGTCAGGATTATTCTCAAGTGAATATCCATCTCAAGTCATAAGAAATATTTAGTTTACCTAGGACAACTTCCTATAGACACTACCAATCCTATAGGTCTCCTTTAAAGGGTTTTAATCCTAGGGTCAAAGCATTTGCTCTGATACCAGCTGTGGTGACCCGGCATACCACTGCATGGTGTAGTATGCAAGTCTGATATAACACCAATGAAACACCGTTCCACTAGTATTATATCGCTCAGAGTGGTACAACAGAAACATATGCGGGTGATGTCTACGTTCCCCCTCCTTTCCTGTAGACAGTGTTGGGCCTCCAAGAGCAGAGGTTTGTAGAACAGCAGCAAGTTTTCCCTTAAGTGGATCACCCAAGGTTTATCGAACTCAGGGAGGAAGAGGTCAAAGATATCCCTCTCATGCAACCCTGCAACCACAAAGCAAGAAGTCTCTTGTGTCCCCAACACACCTAATAGGTGCACTAGTTCGGCGAAGAGATAGTGAAATACAGGTGGTATGAATAAGTATGAGCAGTAGTAACGGTGCCAGAAAATAGCTTGCTGGTGTGTAGTTGATGGTGGTAGTATTGCAGCAGTAGTAACGCAAAGAAAAACAGTAAACAAGCAGCGATAGCAGTATTTAGGAACAAGGCCTAGGGATTAGACTTTCACTAGTGGACACTCTCAACATTGATCACGTAACAGAATAGATAAATGCATACTCTACACTTTTGTTGGATGATGAACACATTGCGTAGGATTACACGAACCCTCAATGCTGGAGTTAACAAGCTCCACAATTTGTTCATATTTAAGTAACCTTATAGTGTAAGATAGATCAATAGACTAAACCAAGTACTAACATAGCATGCACACTGTCACCTTCATGCATATGTAGGAGGAATAGATCACATCAATATTATCATAGCAATAGTTAACTTCGCAATCTACAAGAGATCATGATCATAGCATAAACCAAGTACTAACACGGTGCACACACTGTCACCTTTACACACGTGCAGGAGGAATAGAACTACTTTAATAACTTTGCTAGAGTAGCACATAGATAAATTGTGATACAAACTCATATGAATCTCAATCATGTAAAGCAGCTCATGAGATTATTGTATTGAGGTACATGGGAGAGAGATGAACCACATAGCTACAGCGGAGCCCTCAGCCTCGGAGGTGGATTACTCCCTCCTCATCATGGAAGCAGCGATGGCGGTGAAGATGGCGGTGAAGACGGCGGTGGAGATGGCTCCGGGGGCAATTCCCCGTCCGGCAGGGTGCCGGAACAGAGAGTTCTGTCCCCCGAATTGGAGTTTCGCGACGGTGGCGGCGCCCCTGGAGTCTTTCTGGAGTTTCGTCAATTGGTACTGCATTTTTAGGTCGAAAGGGCTTTTATAGGCGAAGAGGCGGCGCAGGGGGGCACCTGGAGGCGCCACACCCTAGGCCGGCGCGGCCTAGGCCTGGCCCGCGCCGCCATGTGGTGTGGTGGCCCCCTGGCCCCTCTCTGACTCTTCTTCGGTGTTCTGGACGCTTCCGGGAAAAAAAGGCTTTTAGGCGTAGATTTCGTCCAATTCCGAGACTAGTGCCCGAACAGCCTTTCTGGAAGCAAATACAGCAGCACACAGGACCTGGCACTGTGGCATCTTGTTAATAGGTTAGTTCCGGAAAATGCATGAAAATGATATAAAGTGTGAACAAAACATGTTGGTATTGTCATAAAACAAGCATGGAACATCGGAAATTATAGATACGTTGGAGACGTATCAGCGGGTCCAAGGCATGTCTATAGAATTACAACATTGACTCTGTTACATAAGATCAGCACAACCTCCTACTTTACAATGAGGTAAATCTGCAAATAAACTCTAGAAGAACGACTCGTAGTCTAATCCTATCACGAACTCTATTTGTAGAGTATTTAACTAGCTAAAGAGGCTAAGAATAGATTCTAGCTAAGTAGGAGCTAGGTTTAGGAAACTAGTTCCCTTCTATGGCTAAACTAGGTTTTCTCCTTGATGTATGTGGTATCTGACTCCTCTGATAGGGTCTTGTCTCTTGAAGTAGTTGTTGACTCCTCGACCTTCGAGTTGCACTGTAGATACTCCTTCGATGCCTCCATATCTAAGCAGGGGATTTAAGAGTGGGATGAATACGAGCGTACTCAACAAGTTCATTATAGGAAAGAGGTGTTTAATGCACTAGCTACAGCATTAGACCAGAAAGTCTAATACCAATGCAGGTTTTCATAATCATTTCTTCAAAAGGTTGCTTTTATTCAGAAGAACTATGTCCGTCAGCCTTCACCGGTTTACTAGAACTTCATGGAGTTCCTTTCCGCCGTTCGCAGTTCCATATCCCGGAACAGGGAGTGCCAGGTCACGATTCATTACACTCTGCAGAGGTGTGTTGCTTTACCCATAAGAGATCTTAACCTTGGTGCCAACCGAGTCTAGTTCTCGTCCACACTTCCTTTGGTGTGAGGCCCGGTATAAGGTCATAGCCAATCATATTCCTCCGCTACCTCGCACACCCACCCTTTGCTGCATCCCCGACCCTGGGTCCTCGTCGGTCCCATTATTCCCGTATTTCAGGGTGGACCCCGACCACGACGACAGTCTGGGATCGAACCAAACTCCTTCGCCGGCAGATGCAACCCCTCATAGACCGCAATACCGTGGGGACTTAGATGGCTTCCCCAACCTACCGCTTGCACTTCGGCGACAAGTGTGCTACGGACAAAGCCGTGGGGACTTAATTGGCTTCCCCAGCCTACCGCTTGCCCCGACAGATGACAAGTGTGCTACGGTAAAGCGCGTCCGTTGATGTACAAGAGGTGGAAATACGATTGACTATTCCGTCCCACTCCAGATCTTATGGTTAACACGGTTATTACGGCACAAGAATCACTGGACGACATTTGTTGTTTAATCCTAGATGGATATAAACCCTTGCAATGGAACCTCCACCATATCAACACAATCCATGGTTCCATTGCCCACCACATAGTCATATTCATAGTTATGAAAATAGTGGTTTTGGTTTTTATGCAATAGTGATAAACATAGTACTTTGCAAGTAATTTAGTAAAAATACTCAAATGGCATGAGCAAGTGATGAACTTGCCTTTCTTGACTGCAAGATTATGCAGGCAAGGTCTTCGATACGCAATAACTCCAAATTCTGAAATAGCATCATCGTCCGGTAAGGACGATGTTTAAAAGATTGGCAAGGATGCAATAATGCATAAATATGAGATGCAATCGCTCTAAGCGTGACCTAACCCCGATGATTTAGGATTAGTGAGTTGTAGTGATTTGTTTAGGATGTGTTGCACTTTTAGAGTGATTCCACAAACAAGGTTCTTATTAGGGTTTTGTTGTCTTAGAAGCATAAACAAGTGGTATAATGCATAATAATAATCATACACACTCATGGAATAGTAGTTGTATAATAAGTAAAGGGTAGTTGTCAATTTTAGGTTCTATAGTGCATGGTTGATGATTATTTATTATCTATTTCAAAAGAATATCTTTTGAAGAACATGTTCTTAAATAAAGAACAAGTATGATAATTGGATTGGTGGGGTTCTATGGTTGACTATGGTTTCATCTAGTTTCTGGAGTAAGTATTAGATGGATCACAACCTAGTTGGATTCATCAACACCAAGGGCTTGTAAGGTTGAGTTAAGCCTAGGCATCTTGAGCAATTTATTATAAATAATTGCTATTAAGGTTGGTATATCTTGCTGGTGATAGCTGGTTATTGGTTATAGGTCCTATTAGGCAGGATTGATGATGATTCCTTATTTTCTTCAAAAGAATAACTTTTGAAGAACATACTTATTAAGTAATAAGAAGTATAACAATTAAGGTTGAGGTTGTGTAGGTTTTACTATTGGATCTATTAAATAAGGAAAATGGTTTCCTAAATAGGATGATTAATAGTTATCTAACACTAATAGGGTTTAGTGAGTTTGGGATAGGATGCACAATATTGGCATGATTGCTATCAGGGTTCATCACAATGGTGTGATGCTAAATAGAGATAAATAGGGTTGTTGCCTCAAAGGATATGAACTAGGGTTTACACTTGGTTAGCCCTATCTGATCATCTGGGTTGAATAGGTATGCCTACATGGACTACCAAATTATTGGTAATAGGGCTCCTACAATTTTATGTGGCATGGCAAGTATGTAATTGCTATTATGGTTCTATGTTTTGAAAGGAAAGCATCATGATCATATGTTCTAACCTAGGATTTAGGTTAGAGGTAGGTTAAGGTTCTCATGTGATTGTGGTTCTAGGGTTCCTGATTAATTTAGGGTTTTAGGAGTCACATAAAATGATGAGTTCCTGGTTCTATTACTTATGAAATTAGGGTTTTCTAAATAACCTAAAGTTCTTGAATTAATAACTTCACTTTAAGGTTGAAGTTATTAATAACTTTGAAATAAAGTTTATATTGGATTTGGCATTTTTTTTCTATTTTTAAAGATTTTAATATTTAGGGTAATTATTAATCAAGGTTTAATTCCTATTAATATAGATTAAATAAGTTCCAAATAAAGAAAATTAGTTTTAATGTTTTCTTTATTTACTTTACTGGTTTTTATTTATTTTATAATCTTTTCCTAATTATTGAATTTTTAATTCAATTAAGAATAAAAGTAAAGGCTTAAACAACCACTATTAAACAATTAAATTTTTATTAAAAATAAAAATTTCATATTATATTTTTATTGGATGGAGTTTACTTTTCTATGAATTTTAATATCTCATTTATATTTTTCTGACTTAAATTGGATTTTCTAAATTTATTTGAAGTTGCAAGTATTAATGCATTTTTGAATAAAACGAAAAGATCTGCTAAACGCACCCAGGAGCTGCGCTACACGGGTCAGCGCGGGTGGGCCTAAGCCACGTTGGCTGCCACATAGTGCCGACGTGGCAACCATGTGCCTCACCGGCGGCCAGTGACGGTGGTCGACGGCGATACGGCGCTCGCGCGGGCAGACTACCTACACTACGAGGCTCAGCGCGCCGAGGTGAGCATGATGGTACCAACGCCGCCCCTATTTGGTCGCCGGAGCAAGATCGACGGTGAGGTGCTGCGGCGGTGCCCACGGTTCAACGGCGCGGCGACGATTCGGGACGCAATCGAACAAAGCGTGCATGCGAGGAGGGTCAGTGGCTCACCAGGAGCACGCAGGGCTTGACGGCGTGGCACGGGAAGGTCTAGTTCGCCGAAATTGCCAGCTCCGGCTGTCGGGGAGTTGAGGTCGTCGGCGCCGATTTCGGTCACGGTGGCCCGATTCCTCCTGCAGGATGAACAAGTCGACCATGGCGATTCTAATGGTAGTCACGGCGAGGCTCGGGGTGGTCTCCACCGGCGGTGATGGTCGATGGCCGGGCGGCTAGGGTTTCAGTAATGGGCGGAATTGGAGCAGAGGAGGAAGAAAGTCCGGCTAGGGTTCGTGCTGGGGTTTTTATAGGGCGTCGAAGAGTGCCTCGTCACGACGCCGATGAAGGAGAAGGCGCCAGCGAGGGGGAGAAGGAGAACACGGCGTCGCGGTGGCCTCCAGTGCACGGAGGGGATGAGGACGAACTCGTCCTCGAGTTTTTGTGATGAAGGGGTTTTGGGCTACGAAGTGGTGCTGGGCCATGGGCTGCTGCTGGGCTCGGTGGCCTGTGGTGCTGGGCTGCTCGGCCAGGTAATTATTTCCCTTATTTTTTTTCTGTTTTTATTTTTCCTATTGTATATTTTCTATTTCAACTCAAATTTGAATTCAATTCTATTTGCAGATATTTGTCATTATGCTAATCCATTCAAGATTTAGTATACTGACTATTGTTTGACTATTTTATTTAAATTCATATTTTATATTAGATTATTTGCATATTTGTGAACTTATTCAACATAACCTTTAAATATAAACTTATATTTTTTATTTTTATTCACTTTCTATTATGCAATCAATTCTGTTTAGAATTATGAGAGTGGGTACTTTCATCTCAAAGTATTTCAGAGATTGTTATTATGTCTTGGTTTCCATTTGAGGAATTAATCACTTGCATATTATTTTATGTGAGCAACATTTTATTAGGGCTTTATGATTTCTATTACAACCCCCTTGTAAAGTTGATGTTATTATTATCTTTGAAATAATCTAGGGTAGGTATTGTTCCATCATGGTTGGGCTTGGTTACCAAAATAAATAGTTGATCACTACATATATGGTTTAAACCATATAATGTAGCACATGGTTTTTCTTATGTTC
Organism: Lolium perenne; assembly: GCF_019359855.2. Classification (NCBI taxonomy): domain Eukaryota; kingdom Viridiplantae; phylum Streptophyta; class Magnoliopsida; order Poales; family Poaceae; genus Lolium; species Lolium perenne. Next base: position 52,375,021 of record NC_067244.2, read on the forward strand.
AAGAATTGAAGTATAAGAATTGATTAATGTGCAGTACTAGGGTTCTAATGTTATTTACCAAAGGGCATATGGTTTGGAACTTAGTTGTGGCTTAGGTTTAAGTTATGATCACCCAAGTGATACTCAAACTAGGGTTGAGATTTAATTCTAGATTATAGAAATGGGATGACACCATATTGCATGTGCTAGGGTTTAATCTCCCCTGACCATGATAAGGTGGGTGCTTGCTTAATATTTCATGTGCTTCCCTAATTACTAAGGCTTTGAGACTTGGTTTTATCTTCTTCCTATTAACTTCTATTAGTATCCCCAACTTATCATTAAAGTAACTATATTGATTGTAGTTCTTTTTATAGTTAACTTTGGTCATATAAATAGATGGTTTCTCACCATATTAAGTATGGAGTTTTACTCTAAGGTTTTCTTATGTTTCTTAGGTGAAGCATAAGGGGAATGTAGATGTGGTAGAATTCTACTTATGATCACCAGGTGAATCACAAGTTAAGGTTAGGATATAATCCTATGGTTGCTTACTAGCTATCACCCTATGATTTCATGTGGGGAATGAGATCTACTTATCCTATTAGGGTTTAACTTATCCTCACATACCTCAAGAACATGATCATGGATTAGGTATGATCAACTTGTTCTTAATAAGTCTACCTCAAGTTCTTAGGGTTTATGATCATCACTCAATTTATAATGATCAATGTTTGGATTCCTAATGTATCTCTCATTAAATAGGTTTCTCACTTCCATGATCAAGTATTGTCTTGATCAACTAAGGTATAGTACTTCTCTTATAATTCCTTAGGTGGACATGGTCATGGTTGTCTCAATGGATTATATCCCAGGAGAATGTCTGAGATATTCTGTTAGGGTTTTACTTAATCAATGATGATATAATCATCTGGTATATGAATAGTTCTCTCCCTCATATTCAATTGTTGCCTCAACTACTTGAGTGTAACACCATAGCTAGGGCTCTCTTATAAAGGAATGGTTTATTCTAGAGTTTATGGTGTATTCACAATATCTCAATAGGTATCTAGTCTAAAACTCCACTTGGCTATCTTGATTGAATTAATCTTCTCCTTTCTTTATCAATTCATGGATATGGTGTTATTCCATGTGATATTAGGTTATCTCACCATTCCAAGATGAAATGATTTACCTCCTAATACTTTAGTTCAATGGTTGTCCTTTATTCTTAAATAGGTAAAGCTAAGATGGGTATAAGTGGTCTCTCTCTCCCTTGGGAAAGGACTTTAATACTAACCTAAGGTTAGACTCCATAGAGAATGATGTGGTCACCAATATCTAGGGTTACATAAATGGATTCTCTCTCTAGGCAATATAGCTAAATAAGATCCTAGGGTTCTCTTGAAGATGATGATTTGAGTACTTGGGTGTATATCCAAGGTTTAACTCAAGGTTTGTTATTGCTTCTCAATAATTAATAGAACTCTCACCTCTCTAGGTTTGATGTATAATAATATAGAATAGGAAAGGATATATATTTTGAGAGTTTATCTCCTTGTCTTGTTTCCAAGATTAAGGTAGAATGAATATCATAGGTTTTATGATAAGTGCATGGATTAGTTTAAGACATGGAGAAGATAAGTGAAGAATAGTTTCTCCAATTATTGTTACTTGATTTCCAATTAAATGGATGTTCATATGTTATGGCAAGGTATACCATGTTGTGATCTTTAATAAGATCAAGTAGTTGATCCTTGATTAAAGGGTTGTTGTGTTAGTTTTAATTCCATTTGATCTAACCCCTTAGATCAAATCATCTCTACCCAAAACAAAGTTTTAGCGAAGTCACATTGAGGTTTATAGCGCTTGACTTGATGAGCTACTTCAATTCCACCAAGGTCAAGTGAAACTTCAGTTACTGTGACTGTTTTACTTTAAAGCGCGAAAATTCCTCAGATTTTCTATGCATGAATGCAATGCACACATCTGTTTCCTCTATTTTTGTAACCCCAATACCTGGGATATTACATCGGCCTCCTTCTTATCCTTGCCACGGGAGTGGCTGCTCTCCTCTTTATCTTTACCATGGCGGTCTACAGGCCCTACCATGTTGATATCGAAAGAGAAACCCGGTTGACGCGTCGTGGAATGGTTGAGCTCCACCATGTTGACACCAGGGAACGGTTGCATGTTCACTTTCATGGCAAACTGACCGAAGATCAATCGGCCTTGTTCTATCGCCATTTGAATCTGTCCACGCAACACTTTGCAGTCGTTGGTGGCGTGGGTGAACGTGTGATGCCATTTGCAGTATGGTCTCCCGTTCAACTCTTGCACCGTAGGGATTTTATGGCCTTTGGGTAACTTCAGCTGTTTTTCCTTCAACAGCAAATCGAAAATCTGCTCAGTTTTGCTTATATCAAAGTCAAACCCTTTTGCAGGCCCTGGTTGTTTCCCCCATTTGCAGGACACGGGTACTGCCCCCCGAGTCCATTCAGCCACGGTGACTTCCTGATCTTCTGCAAAGTCTTCAACTTCATCTGCCTCGACCAGGCCTATCGGGCGCTTGAACTTGTCTTGGTACAATTCTGGGTGGCGCTGTTCATATAATGTTAACTTCTGAACCATGTGTGCCAGTGAATTGTACTCCACTTGGAAAGTCAGATCCTTGAGTGGCGCTGCGAGGCCTGCCACTGCCAGCTCGACTGCTTCTTTCTCAGTTAAACGAACCGAATAACATCGGTTCTTGACAGTTCTGAAATGCTGAATATATTCAGACACCGTCTCTCCCCGCCTTTGCCGCACCTGCGTCAAATCGGCAATGCCAGCTTCGGTAGCTTCTGAGTGATATTGTACATGAAACTGCTCTTCCAGTTGCTTCCATGTCCGAACTGAATCTGGTGGCAACGAGGTGTACCACCCAAAAGCTGGACCTGTGAGAGATTGCGCAAAGAATCTTACACGTAGCGGGTCTGATGCTGAAACCATGCCCAACTGTGCCAAATATCGGCTCACATGCTCAATTGAGCTAGACCCTTCCGATCCACTGAACTTTGTGAAGTCAGGGAGCCGATACTTAGGTGGCAGCGGGATCAGGTCATATTCGTTGGGATACGGCTTGGAATAGCCGATTGTTCTCCTCTTTGGCAGGATGCCGAACTGATCTCTCAGGATTGCACTGATTTGATCCATGGTATGAGCTACAGGGGCTGAGCTTTCATGACTCGTTCCGGTGGCATATTTGGCTAGCCACGCCTGTTTCTCAGCGTCTGCTCCAGAACTCCCTCCTGCTCCAGCAATCCCTCCTGCAGCAATCTGGTTCGAGTGTGTCCAATTGTTGCAGTCCGGCACGTATGTGCACACGTATCCATGTGGGATTTCTTTGGGCGGCTCATACAAGAATTGGTAATCGCCAGGATCACCCCCAACCTTGTAGACGACGTATGCCGGTGAACCTTGTTGCTGAGCCGCAAGCGTGAATGGGAGTTGCGGCCTGGTGTGGAACGGTATCTCTCCTTGGTGAGTCCCTAAGGCAGGTCCTGACGGAGAATATTGATGTTTCATGATTTCCTGAACCACACGGAGCGCAACACGTTCAAAAGCGTTCACCAGGCTCTCAGAATGACGATGTAGAGAATGAGCCACCATATAATTGGTTTCCTAGCGCATGGCTCTGGTGCGCTCTTCCGAAGGAAGAGACAGATCTACTCCATCGAGCACGCCTTCAAGTGTGAATCCTTTGAACCAAATGTCATGAGAACGGGTTTTTTCGAAAGAGCCGATGAGATCGGCTTCGAAGAGAGCCTTAAGCTCATCATACTTCTTCTTGTGCTCATCAGGCAGCTCTTCGTACTTGACTGGTTCGCCTGACATCTCAGCTGCAGATGTTGACGTGGTTGTTGCAGATTGTCCCACCGGGCGTGCCAGAATGTGTTGCCTGCCAAAACCCACCGGTGGGCAGCGGCGAGCAACACGAAGAGCCGGGAGGGTCCCAAGACTGCTGGTGGGCCCTGGTCCCTCGGTCGTCGTCCCGCAATGCTCCGGCACACGTCCTGGCGGTTGCAAGGGCGTGCCACCTGACCTATACCTGATCAGGAAGGTGATGGATTGCTTCGTTTAGCTTCCTGCATGGTAGACACGTAAACATTAAATACGAGCCCCGATCGGCTCTTAAGTTGTTCTGTGGATCGGCTCAAAGAGCCGATTGCCCCGTGGTTCACGTTAGATTTACAATAACACGGGGATCATGCTTTATCAATATCAAGCTAAGCTAATCTACGATAGTCTAGGGTTTTCACTGCATAACCGGAACATCCTACGCGTAATTGAGCCTAGCAGATACGTAAGATGATGGAAAACCAACCCTAACGAGGCCTAAAAACCAACATGAAGTTGATCCCCGGAACAATCCCTTTAGGGTTTAATAAACCACATCTTACGCACTACCGGATCGTTCAACCCGTTCGTAAGGCCTAACCATGCAGATATCAAACTAATCCTTGTAGAACAAGGAACGATTATAACAGATTGGATCTACTAAACAAAGATTAAGCAAGATGTCGCCCTTACACCTAAGATAGGTGTAAGGGCGGCTAGATATCGAGGGGCAACGTAGCTAAGCAAGCATAACATAAACACGTCGACGTAAGCCCCAAAACATCTAAGATAAGGGTGTTGCTCGCCATCAACAAGGCTTCAGCACGAGCAACACCAAGAACGAATAAACTGGTACTGCCTAGATCGCAAGATGCGATCTAGGCAGCATGTTGCTTACCCGGGAGAAACCCTCGAAACAAGGGGTGGCGATGCACCTAGATTGGTTTGTTGTGAACGTGATTGTCCTCCTTTCTCAATAACCCTAGATACATATTTATAGTCCGGGGACTTTCTATCTTTGGAATACATCTAATCGTGTACGAGCTAAACTCTATCTCTTTAATTCTAATCTACCATAATGTACATATACACGGGCCATCTAGCCCAAACTCTCGTGCAAGGCCGCTTCAGAGACGCTCCACGTGTATATCCTCCAAGCCCATCTCAAGTACGGCCTATCTCCTGATTTGGCCAAAATCTGGTGATAACAACATGACAAGATGATTACTATGAGATTCGTTTGGGCATTACAACATAATACATAGACTGTAATCCAACTGCATCTATGACTAATAATCCATCTTCCGGTTATCGTCTGAACCCCGTCCAGTATTATCGCGTCAAGCAATATGTGTAAAGTAAACAATAGAATTACCCTCGGATAAAATATTATTGTTTTATCCCTAGTAGCAACAACACATCTACAATCTTAGAAGTTATTGTCACTTTCCCAGAAAACTAGAGGCATGAACCTACTATCGAGCATAAATTCCCCCTCTTGGAGTCGCAAGCATCTACTTGACCAGAGTATCTACTAGCAACGGAGAGCATGCAAGATCACAAATAACATATGACAAGAATATATAATCGATCTCAACATAGTACACAATATTCATCGGATCCCAGCAAACACAACATGTAGCTACATAAGGATGGTCTTGATCATGTAGGACAGCTCATAAGATCTAAACATGAGGCACAAATTGGAGAAGACAACCATCTAGCTACTTCTATGGACACATAGTCCAGGGATGAACTACTCACGCATCACTTCGGAGGCAGGCATGACGATGTAGATGTCTCCGGCGATGATTTCCCCCTCCGGCAGGGTTTCAGGAAGAGCTTCAGAACCCTCCCGAGCTAGGGTCTGCAATGGCGGCCGCGACAGAACTTTTCATGGATGGAGGCTTGGGTATTCAGGGTTTTCTTGAGATCGTGATTAAATAGGCGGAGGGGCAATGTCGGTACAGGCCAAGGTGGCCCACACCACCCCTAAGCGCGGGCCAGGGCCAGGCCGCGCCTAGGGCTGGCGTGGTCGCCCTGCTGCCCCCTTCGGCTCCCCTCTGGACTCTGTCTTTGTTACGGAAAAATATTAACTTCGGCTTTTGTTTCGTCCAATTCCGAGAATATTTCCTGTACAACTTTTCTGAAATACAAAACAATAGAAAATAGGGAACTAGCACTGTGGCATCTTGTTAATAGGTTAGTACCGGAAAATGTATAAAAGTGCAACGAAGCATGACCAAAACATATATAAATTGGTGTAAAACAAGCATGGAGCATCAAAAATTATAGATACATTTGAGACGTATCAGTTACCACATCACGCTCATCACATCACGCTCATGTCTGCAACCAAACAAGGTGTGCGTTGCACGACCAGGGTAGAAAGACGTTTGTGCAGGCACCCAAATAATAGGGGCTGGCTTTCCTCTCCGGTGCAGAAAATGCCACACAGGCAACCAAACGGTACGCCTTTTATGTGTCTTCCAACCGTGTAGACCTCTTCATAAAGAGGTCTCGATTATCCACACATTGTAGAGACAACTATGAATGGAACAAATTTGTGCATCAATAGGTAACCCATGAGAGAAGATTTTTGATCATTAAAACTTTGACATTTCTACATAACCAAAGCGGCCAAATAATGTCAAGCGCTCCGACCCTAATAAGTATTCTAAACATGTGATCAACATCATGTAACTAGTTTCCAAATATGTTAGCAACACTACGCGGCAAATAGATGGTAGAATCTACTTGGATGACTAACCATTTAGATCTAGAAAATTTACACTGAAAAAATAAGTATTTGATTGTCTCATCATTGATATAAAAAATACACACTATGTACTTTCATGCCACTTATGTTTTACAAGGTTGTCTTTGATGAGGATAACACCTCTTTGAAGTTACCATACAAATAATTTTATCTTAAGTGGCATTTTCATTTTTCAAAAATAAATTATTATCAGTTGGCGCCTCTAACTTTTTTTCGAAATGGGGTAAGCCCCGGCCTCTGCATCGGTTTACAATTCATGGATCAACAAGAGTTGATACAAATATTAACCACCAAAAAATAAAAGTCTGCTAAGCATTCTAAGCATCTTCTAATCTCTTAATAGGCCGCCAAATAGCCAGGTAGAAAATATCCTGGGCAACCATTCGAAGGTTGCCGCCTCTAACTGGACTAGTGCTTTATACATGAAATTCACGGAGAGTTCATGCCTCTCATATATAGTCCATTAAAATTCGTCAGCCACTTGCGTTACTAGCATAGCAATTAGCAAAGCATTCCATAATGTAAGCATAGGGCCAACTAACGCAACATTTGGTGGCTCCAGCACCGTAGGTATCGAAAAAAATAGATATACGTGAAACCTAACCTCCCGGGTCGCCTCACAGGGCGACTCTGGAGGCCTCCACGCCGCCAACTCTCAGGCTCCTCGATCCGACGTCCTCTCCACCCTACCGCCGCCGGAGGAGGCTGCCTGTCGGCGGACGGCGGTGGTGGGGTGCCCAATAATCTTTTTTTCTCCTTTTTCGCTGGTTCTATGATGTCATTTTCTCCCGTCCTCTCGTCACCACCGATCCGGCCACCGCTGGTCGCCCCTGATGTGGTTGCATTTAGCCGCTCCCCAAAAAGACGGTGGCCATGCATGCTCTTCTATCGGGCCACAGCTAGCCGGCGTAAGCGCAGATCACGAATCAGGCAACAGCGTTGCGAGCGGCCGGCCGGAGCATGTACGTATTGCTGGATCTTGTACGCATCATGTACATGCCAGCAACTTACACGCATCGGCCTGACTCATTGATGGGCATGATCAAGATGGCTGCACAACCACCTGAGGTTGCCGCCGATCTGACCTGCTTGGGGCTGGCGGTTCCTTCGGGCCGTTCGGTTACGCATGGGATCTGATAGTCGTCGACTGGATGTTGAATTGCAGGGCTTCAACCCTGGTTCTTGGTTCTTCGTCCACAGCGTCTACCATTTCTTTTAAATAAGAGTGAATTCCACTTTTTACCCTACAATTATGCATTTGTGACACATATTACCCCATTTAGTAGAATGTTTAGCAAAATATACATTTAGGAGACCTTGAATACAGTTTAATCTTAGTTTCACATTTTGCTTGCTATTGTTAGATGGGACATGCATGATATGTCTATGTGACGGGATAAAATATGTAATTATCGGAGGGCGTCATCGAGGATTATGTCCAGATTTCTTTTATACATGTGTTCCATTCCTCGTCAATGTTTTGATATTTTTTGATCCGGCCATCACCTGACACCTTACCCAATGAATACGCATCAGAAATTTAGGATCCAAAACTTATAAAAACGGTAATCTACACGATTTTTCATTTGAAGGGGTAATTAGTGTCACAAAAACCAAAATAGAGGGTAAAAGGTGGAATTTACTCTTTAAATAAAGGTAGCAGTCTTTGGATTCCTCTCTCTATGTGATGAAGAACTTCCTGTCGCCAATCGTCATTGATCTTGGGCGGACTGCCGAGTTACGGAAGACTCCGTCCGTCAATTCCAAATGGACGTCATGCCTGGAGTTTGCCGGTGCGGATGGTATTTCGGTCGCGCGCAGCCAGGTTTTTTCTGACCGTTTGGTTCCAGAGGAGGCGTTGCGAAGCTTTGTGCTTTGTTGCCATCATGGGATATGTCTTAGTTCCACAGAGAGAGAAGTCAGATGCGGAGAATGGCATGAAAGCCGGGAACTAAAGACTGGCAATGGAAGTTTTAGTCCTGGGGGTGTAGGGATTCTGGCTTGGTAATATGTGACTTGGAGCAGCGGAATTGGCAAGTGGGGGCGATAGCATGGGAGGAATTCAGTGTCTAAACCTACAGGGTGAAAACCCAAGGTCTGATCTTAATTGGTTGTGCCTGGCAATGATCTTGTTGAAGGTATTGTTTTGTGAGTGCGGACTTTCTCCGGGGTGAAAACCTATGGTCTTTGATCATGACGATGATGGCGCTTGTGCACTGTTTCCTTCTTGAAGGCATCGTTTTTGGAGTTGACGGATTTTTGGTGCTGTTTTGGTGGTGTTTGGTCCGCTGTTATAATGAACTGGTCGTTGTAGCGAGACTTTTCTTTTATGTAATTTTTCTTTTTTTTGGCTGTGTGCATCCGTATTACCATTAGAGCACTCGTTGTTGCAGAGGCTGGGTGTAATTGGTATTTTCACGATATTAATATATTCCCTTTATCGAAAAAAAATCTGCGTGTATAGTGGTGTGCGTACGAAGTGTCACACTGCGGGTATGTGCGTGGATAGTGTCTATGTGTTTACGTCAGCTCGGTGTTTGAAAAAACTACTGTATCAAAAGCAGAGATATATAAGATGCTCCTCCCATCAAACTATCGAAGCACATAAAACACGCACCGTCATGTTGATTTCATCCATCTGTTTTGGACCGGTGGGATACTGGTGTTGATGGCGATTATTCAATCGGCGTTGGTCCTTTATTGGACGATATTTAATTGCCATCTTAATCAATTGCTGGATAGATTAGCTAGAATATGACATCGACTTGTTTTGGTATCAAAATTACATATAGTTCGCGTATTATTATTCAATCCGATTGTCTACAAGTGATTGAAGCCCTTCAGACCAGGAAGTTTTCCATCAACGGCGGCGGGTGCTCTCTTTGATGATATTTATATTCAAACTTCTACGTTTCCTAGTTGTGAGTTTAGTTTCTGTAATAGGGAAGTAAACTTTGTTGCTGATTGCTTATCGAGGGAGACACATTCACTCCCATGTGTGTGGGTAGATGATCCGCCGAGTTTTATTGTTTCCCTTTTAATTGACGGTGTGTCTATTATTTCATTAATAAAACTTGCAGCAGAGTCATGTTGTTTCCCTCAAAAAAATTTACATAGCTTGCTGGTAAAGCTTTTTTTTTTACCACACATTGATAATGTTAGATTCCAGAAGGTTTAGAGCGGACAAATAGACCCCTTCCTAAATATGTTGGTTTAGACATTAAGTTAAAATAAAAAAATTGTGACTACTAACTTCATTGTAATAAGTTATTTATACACCACAAGAAAAATGCTACGGGATACTCTTTTGTCCCCACTTAGGTAACGCACATGTTTTTCTAGGTATAATTTTGACCATTAATTTTACCGCCGAAATATAGGTTATATATAACAAATGTTATTCGTTTCGAATAAAGTTTGTGGTGGTATAATTTTGGTAACAACTAACGCTTCTATTAAAGGTTAAATTGTTGGATAAGACAAAACAAGCAGAACAACAGTGCCACGTCGATTGGGATGGATACTATGGAAACTGCAATGTTAGTGTTCAAATATCTAACTCAAATATTTCAAATCAATAGTAAAAGTTTAAATGTCTGATTGTATATATATAAAGAAATATGTTTTATGATTTTGGTGGAGTAGCTAGACACATGAATGTGTGATGATATATTGCATGATGCTTAAGTTTTGTTCTTCAACACATCTGAGGGAGGGTCACCCTCTAGCGCGGGCGTGCCACGTGACTGTACCTGATAGCCAAGGAATGGCAGCACACGGGAGCGCGACGCAATGCACCCTCGTTCTCTTTTTGTTTTCTCATTTCACATTCCTTCAATGTTTAATTGTTAAAAAAATTAGACCATTATCTAAAAGAACATGCTCTGAAATTTTACCTGCAAAATAAAAACGCACCGTACACCAAAAGACTAAAAAAATAGTGCACTATCCAACCAAAAGCAGTGCATTGCCCATCCGAAAGCAGTGCATTGAAAACGAGAAGACGGTGCAGTGCAAGAGGAGAATACACTGCATTGGAAACCCCTAAGACATTGCAAAAGAATCGAAGACAGTGCAAAGAAACAAGGGTAGTGCAATCGAAAGACTCAAGGCAACCAAAAAAACCGAAACATATTAACATGGGATTTAGTTTTAAAGATCTCGATGCGACTGGCACAGTGTTGAAGATTGTTTAGAAGTGATTTTGTTTTTCGTATTCGATTATGAAAAGGGGAAAACGATCCAACAACGCCATCACACTTAGTACTTGTCGAGAAGGGGAGGATGCGCGGAAGGAGAAAACACACCGGTTGCATCACGTGCCAAGCAGCGATGAGATGCGGGTCGCCCTCCTCTTCCATGTGCAACTACTTGGGGTAACTCTAGGTGGATGTGGAGATCATCCCCGACGACGATGTGACTCTGGCTTGGTCAATTCCTGGGAGCGCCAGTGTTGGTCTTCTACGGCCTTCTCCTGGCAGGTGATGATGTTTGGTGGTGTTCTACTAGCCGCGGTGGCTGCGGTTCGCATGACGGCTAGATCTAGGCCAGGCAGGCTTGGATCTAGCAGTGTCCTTATGGGCTTGCGTTAGGTTCGTGGTTGTTGCTCTAGAGGCCATGAATATTCCTCGGCAACATGGAACTCGGGGCGACATCCCTAGATGGTGTGGTTGCGCGGTTGGCTCAGCGGCAAGAAACTTGCAGCGGTGGTGGCTCTCGCCTAGGCTATGTGGGCAACGAGGGGGAGGATAGTGGGAGATCATGGTGTTGTTGCACCTTCGGTGGTGGTGACTCCTTCGTCTTGATCTAGAGGGCCTTGAGTTGGCTGCAACGATCTTCCCATTGGATTGGTTTAGTGACCCTAGTACCTTGAATTGGGTGTCACAAGTGAGGTCTGAGTGATATCTCGGTGCTACAAAGCCAACGATGGTGACACATGTGGTGTTGTATTCCTCTTGGGGACGTCGTTGTGGGTTCCTTCTCCGTGTTAGAGCTCTAGGTGCAAAACATAGTCCATTTCTTTGAACTCGGCGGTCATGGAGCTTAGGTACCTGCTGGTTGCAGCATGCCAGCATCTGTGAGCATGCTTTCATTCTGGAATGAAGCTTCTCCGTGGGCATGGGTTGGCCTCGTTGGTCTCCTAACTCGTATGTCACCTTTGTCATCGTTCTATCCTCACTGTTGGCTGGCAGGATCGACACTCCGTGGCTTGGAGCAAGAGGGTAGGCGTCCCTCTCCAGTGATAGCTTTTTGTGTTTGTAGCGGTGTGCGGCGGTTTCACCACGACATGCGATTTCCTTCTTGGTAGTATCAGTTGCCTAGTCTTAGATGTGGCTTCTCTGGAATTTCTTGCTTGATTTTGAGTTGGCACCAGTAGAAAAAAGGTCTTCCATCACAACCCATTAGTCCCCAAAAACTTTGACCCGGGACTAATGGGGTCTTTAGTCCCGGTTCTGCTAGTGAACCGAGACTAATGGTCACCAACCGGGATTAAAGGGCTATGGTGGGCTGCCGGTCGGCGCATGCCTCTTTAGTCCCGGTTGGTGTTACCAAGTGGGACTAAAGGGTACCCTTTAGTCCCGGTTGGTGTCCCCAACCGGGATTAAAGTTTTTTTCTGGTTTTTGGCTCCCCACGCACCTCCACCCCCCCCCCCCTCCCCCCTCCCGTGGATCGCCTTTTTTAGCACCGTAAAATACAAAAGAAAATGATAGAAAATTCAAAAAATAAAATATTTTCAGATTCTTGTATGTTATGCAACCTAGTATTAGGGAAAATTAACAAAATTGAATTTTCACTTTTTTGCAAAAAAAAGGCTTGAAAAATGGTAAAACCGCATTAACTTTTGCATACGACGTCGAAAAAAACGTATAATATATCAAAATCATCGTGGGAAAAAGTTACATCCGAATTCACCCGGGTTTACCCGGTTAGGCAAATTTTTTATTGTCAAAATTCCAAATGAAAGTATGAAAGCAGGAAGATTTTAGTTTTTGCTATAAATTCCGGATTATATATATTTTTTATTTTTAAACAAATTAAAATTAATAATTGCATCCTGCATAAAGATTACTATTACTTTTACCTAATTTTTAGATTTTCAAATTTTTAGGTTTTAGGTTTGGCAAAAAAAATATTTAAAAAATAAAAAATAATACTCCTGTTTATTTAAAAAGTTAATGTTTATTTATTTATCCAAGATTATTATTACATCATTACTTTTGTTTATTAAAAAAATTATTTGAAATTCAAACAATAAAGAAATGTGACATCGACCAACATGTTAATATGATTGATATGATACTAGTATCACATACATGCGCGCGAAGCACTTGGATGCGGAACGGGATGGAACTCGGATGTTAAGCGTGCTAGTGCTAGAGTAGTGGGAGGATGGGTGACCGAGCGGGAAGTTTGACCACGAGTAACACGAGTCAGTAATTTGACTAGAGATAAGTGTAGTTAGAGATATTGACTAAACTATGCAAATAACTGAAATAATAGAAATTCTGAAAAAAAAAATGGAGTGAAGAAAAAATTCAGAAAAATTCACCTAGGGAGACATTTTTCCGGACGCATAGAATCCACGTGGATGGACCTTTAGTCCCGGTTCGTAAGCAACCAGGACTAAAGGGGGGTCTTTAGTCGTGACCCTTTAGTCCCGGTTGCGCAACGGGGACTAAAGCCCGTTGTGACCCGGGACTAAAGGCCATTTTTCTACTAGTGTGGTGACGTTTTTTGCTACCCTCCAAGATGTTGTTTTCATTTCATCATTTGTATTTCATTTATAAAGCAGAGCGAAAGGCTACATCCGAGTAGAACAGCATGTGTAGTGCGCATGTATGCTCACCACAAGGTGATAAAATAATACTAGTATTTTGATATTATAGTCAACATAACAAAAAGATCTTCAGCCGGCTCCAGCCAGAAGTGCCAGACCCAGAACCAAATTTCTTCAACCAGGAGAATTTAAGGGCCTACAAATTAGAGAAAGGGAACGGAAGAGAGAGTGATATGTCATTGAAGTTAACTAAGCCTAATAATTAAGCTCATGACCCCTAGATAAGTATAGGCAATACGTTAACTAAGTCAAAAGATCGCCAGGGGTCAGCATGATAACAGTGAATCTCTGTCGCTCTCTCTCTCTCTTCAAGACGTCCATATATACGAGAGCCACTCTCCCCTCCACAGCTCCACTTGGAAGACCCCTACATACACTCCCAGCTAGCTTGATCGTAGTGCTCATCCAGCTCTATCCTCTCTCTCTCTCTCTCTCTCTCTCTCTCTCCCTCTCCCCACATTTCGACGCACGTGAAGCTGCTAGCTTCCACCTAGCTAACGCGATGGTAGTGCCTTCCACGACGACGCCGGCGAGGCAAGACACGGTGGCCCTGCTGCTGCCACCGCCATCCCCCGGCGGCGGCGCCATACCGACGGTGGACATGTCCGCGCCCCGTGGCCGCGTTGCGTTGTCGCAGCAGGTGGCGCGGGCGTGCGCGGAGCAGGGCTTCTTCCGTGCTGTCAACCACGGCGTGCCACCGGCGGGCCCCGCGGCCCGGCTGGACGCCGCCACCTCGGCGTTCTTCGCGCTCGCCGCCCACGAGAAGCAGCGCGCCGGCCCGCCCAACCCGCTCGGCTATGGATGCCGTAGCATCGGCTTCAACGGCGACGTCGGCGAGCTGGAGTACCTCCTTCTGAACGCCAACCCCGCCGCCGTCGCGCACAGGGCCACCTCCATCGACACCAACGACCCCTCGCGCTTCAGGTATCCGTACATGTATTTCCTCCCCCCCCCCCCCCCCCCCTATACGTGTTAATCGATCGTGCATATGCTTACGTGGCACAAACATACTACATTAATGAAGCATTACTGTCTCTGTCTGTCTATTGTTCTATAATTAAGGTCTTCTTGATTTTATATGCATACATGCATACTCCATCTAGGGCTGCCTTTGGGCCACCTGCCAGCAACTTTACAATGTTCTCAAGGCCTTAGTCCATTAATAAAGCACAAGAGATTGTCGAGTTAATTAGCGGACAAACATACAAAAATCCCAAGAGTCTCACATCTATCCTCAAAGTTTGATTTTATAATTACCGCATAAACGATCTTGTCGGTTCAAAAGAGCTTGGGCCGTTATAGAAAGACACTGTCATTTTCAAGTCATGTGCCTCTCCATCAACCATTAATTATACAATGTCTAGAGGGTTTCAAGCTTAATTAAGCTATCAAGAACGACGTCGACAAGCTAATGTATATGTGTTTAAATATATTTTGATGGCGCTCCTATGCACCAAAGCTACACATAGCAGTGCCCCCTTAACCAACTGACTACGTCGATGTTGGTGTGATCGATGTGGTTTGCATATCATAGTCCTGAACATGTACCTTCTCGTTGAATATTGGTTAGGTTATAGCTATCCCTTAATTTGGTGTGCAAAGAAGAATACCATGTTACCCGCAAAAAAAAAAAGAATACCATGTTAAGGTAACTGTCAACCTTGTTCCACACTGACATGTGGGTCCTATAGGTGATATAGGTATCTAGTGGCGGAGCTAGCTAGCTATCCGGTAAGCTCCGGCTTGTGCCACACCTAAAATCGTATGTTTGTGTAATTGTGCATAGGTTAGTTAATTTTGGGTAGTACCTGTTCATTCCATTCTACCTTCGCTCCTGTAGCCTACACAAATTTGTACCTGGTAGGAGTATAGGACATGATGTGTACGTCCATGCATGCACATAGGACCTGTAGTAAGTAGGTATAGGACATGATGTGTACATGCATGCACATAGGACTTTCTGCTCAGTACGACGCTATGTTGTGTTTGCAAGTAAAAAAGGAGCCGACACCGGAATCACACATAGTGCACTACTCTTGTTGCAAAACTAGCTTGCCTGGCAACTTGTTCTTTGGATGGTGTATATACCATGACCGGTTGTGATGTAGGCACATGGTAGGCATGTAGCAGATGTTACATGCAGATTCACTGGAGGATGGAAAACTTTTACATGTGTACACATCTGTTCTCCATTTTGGCTAACATAAATAATACTGGAAATATAAAAAAAAAAATCTTTCTGAAATATAACTGCCAGACTACTAAGAGATGTATCATGAACAGTTTTTTTCAATACGGTAAAGATTTGACTCATATATAAGAAATGTAGATGTAGCTGACGTCATGTGTAAGTATATAGTTTAACTAATTTGTAGTTTGTAGATGGTTTTATCTATGACAGTTCCCCTATTCTTCCATTGTAGTACATCATAGAATCAACAGTCGGTATGCACATGTATTTGTCATCTTCAAATAGGTCCCGCCAATTAAATTGCTGAAATGCATGAGCATATAGTTTTCAAAACAATAATTATCACAATAATGCCATAATTGATGCTGCACTAGGCAGGCCAATCATAAGTTGGTTCCAGCGATTTAAGATCAAACATAGCTAGTTTCTAAAGGAAAAGAAAAGCATACAAGTGATGTGACACAACAAACTTGATAGCTCCACGGGATGGGCTTGAGAGATTTCCCCGTGATATAATTGTCCAACCCAATGAAAACAATAGAAAACGAACAAACATGAGAATTGATCATTTTGAAGTTTTGCTTAGAAATATTAGCTAATTTTATAAAGGGAAAGAAGAATTTGTCTCGATAGGAGGAAATGCCCACAAGGCCAACACTGACAGAACATAACAGGTGAGATCTTCTTAACTATGTTTGTGCATATGCTGAATGAGAAAGGTCACGCATGCAGTGGCCTAGTCAGAGTTTGTTGGGAGCAAATAAGATGAAAGGGACAAGAAAACCCTCTCTTAGGTAGTTAGCTAGAAGGACCCTCTCAGGCCCCTCTCCAACAAACTGTGTATATCTGTGTATGAGCTAATCTGACACATATATGCAGTGGCCTCCAATTAATGGTAATATCCAACCACCAACTGATGCAGCAATAGAATGAGAGTACTTGAAAATTGAACAGTCCATATCTACCAGATAGCTCAGTAAGCTTAAATAGCAAGGTACGTCAAGTTTCCATATAGACAATGATATGTACCGTGTAAACTATATAAAAAATTTGGAACTCCTCTTAGCTCTATATTATCTCCATTAATCATTAAAATAGATCTCCAGGCATTAATACTGAAAACCAACTGATTCAGTGCTACAACAAATTTTATGTTCAATGCCTTGGCTACATGTCATGCCAATGCAAAACTCTGCAGTAAGCACATCAGTTGAGAAAATATTGATTGTGCTATCATGCTATTCCAATAAAGTTACCTCACACTACACAAAATAAACCCCCAAATTTAATAGAACAACCTGCAAACTATTGCAGCAATAGATTTTCCATAAAAAAAACTCAAGACAAGAAGTGAGAAAGAATAACCTCTTTTTGTCATTGAAACAGAAGGGGAAGGGCCCCTCAGATGGAAGTACAAAAGTCTGAATGAGAATAAAAATGATCCCCAGGCCCCCCCTAAAGGGCATATCCATGCTATCCATATAAAGCCAAGCAAAAGAAAGGAGGCACACATGCAAAGGGTCCTTTTATGGTAACAAAAATGAAATGTTCCAAAGCTTGTGTAGTGGCAGGAAGTGATATATGATCCGAGCACTGATGAGTCTTTCGGTGGAGCAGTGAAAAAAGGCATCGCCAATCCTGTCAAGAATCCATTTGCCCACTGGAAAATTTGTCACCCTCAGATACATCCTGACTCCTGATTCTGAGCCATCCATGCGCTACAAGAAACGAATATAGCATGTGTGTAGATGCAGGCAGGCAGGCAGACAAGGGATACAGCTTTTGAGTTGCTGCAGGTTCACACATCAATCAGTCAAAATCTTCTCCATCGTTCTCCTTTGTTCTACCACTTGTGATGGGCACATGCAGCTGATCTTGTGACAACAGCACTTTTTTTGATAAAAATATTAAATCATGGGGTTGATTTGACTCACATGTTAAAATTCCCTCCTCTCACTTTGTTGCAGTTCTGTTGTGAATGAGTATGTGGAAGAAGTGAAGCAGCTTGCGTGTGACATCCTGGACTTGTTAGGAGAGGGGCTAGGGCTCAAGGACCCAAGATTCTTCAGCAAGCTCATCAAGGAAACTGACAGTGACTGCCTCCTGAGGATCAACCACTATCCACCATCATGTACCACTCATAAGCTTGACCATGATGACCAATGCAAGCTCAAGAGGATTGCCAGGACCAAGGCTAGCAATGGTGGGAACCCGACGGCAGTGGGCGGGCGGATCGGTTTCGGTGAGCACTCCGACCCCCAGATCCTTAGCTTGCTCCGAGCAAACGACGTCGACGGTCTGCAGGTGCTTCTACCAGACGTCTCTGGCAAGGAGGGGTGGGTTCAGGTGCCAGCTGACCCATCAGCATTTTTCGTCAATATTGGTGATCTCCTCCAGGTAGTGGCACCAGTTAACCTTAAAGAAAAACGAACAGCATTAGATATATTTGCTTACAGGACAAACTATGCTTATAGGAACTGTTAAACAAATGGGAAAAAGCAATGGATTCTAAAGCAAACAAAGGGTAAAAATGATTTACAAGTTAAGCATGCAACTAACCATTAGTAGTCACACATGATTTAAAAGTTTAAGCAATTTATTTCCAGCATTTCATGAGAACACCTTATTTACTACTGAAAACATGAGTAAAAATGATCTTTATTAGTACATAAAACTTATGATTGGACACCCAGATTGAAAACTATTTCTACTTTTGTCAAAAGACGTGCCAACATGTTATTTTTCTTTTTTCCAAACCCATTTTTTTTGTTTCCTCAATTACCTCTTACTATTTGACAAAAAAAATACACATCCTGCAACTACAGCTGATTTCGAGAATTTAACAAATCCTTAATGATGTAACAAAATTTATGTGCCAGAGATTTGGTGTCTTATCTTTTTGTATGCCTTCTCCTTTCAGGCTCTGACAAATGGGCGGCTAGTAAGCGTCCGACACAGGGTAATTGCAACTGCCTGCAGGCCAAGGCTGTCTACAATCTACTTTGCAGGCCCACCACCGCATACACGAATCTCGGCGCTCCCAGAGATGGTCACCGCGGTCTTGCCACGCCGATACCGGTCATTCACCTGGGCCGAGTACAAGACGGCAATGTACTCGCTCCGCCTGAGCCACAGCCGTCTCGACCTCTTCCACATTGTTGACGGCAACAACGATGGAAGCAAAGAAAAATGATAGGAATGGCTGGTTGAGTTGCAGGCACTGTGCACGGTGGGGACTAGTTAGATAGCAGAATAGTCCCCAAAATTTTGGCTCTACGACATCAACTCCCAGCATTATGATGGTGTAGTGTATGTGTCCACAACCTGTGTAATAGTGATTAGCTCTGTAGGGAAGTTATGGTTGTACGGTGGTAATGTGCTATTGCCTTTTCAGCAAACTAGTGTTCCCTCGTAACTTCTATCTCTCAATCTTTCCTCCAATTGTGTCAGACCGGATGTTGATCCACTTTAGTTAAAGCAACCTTTTCAAAAAAAGTGAGAACTAACTCCAGACTCCAATTCACAACTTTCGGAGTTCACACAACCTAAACGGCAATCCAAACTGAGGCAGAAATATTCAGTACATTCCAATCAGTTGTAGACTTGTAGGTCGACACATGATTGGAAAATATAGAGCCACATATAAATTTAACTAACAACTGAACAGTGTGATGCAACGTTTAGGGCATACACCAGGTCAGATCACGTACATCCTGAAAAGGGAGATGGTGCTGTTCTACTGCACATCCACTTTTCAATGTCAATTTTTTTTTTACCATAAAACCGTTGGGGAGCCCCCTACGTGTTCAATGTCAAATTGTGGAAATAAGGTCGATCTGAGTTTCTCTTTTGCTTCTTGTTACACACAAGGTACTATAGCACCACATGTTTGGGGAATACTATTCACAGTGGTTATTATGCATAAAAGAGTGGATTTGGTAACCGCGTGTATACGTGAGCACGCTCTAGCTGCCGTTGGATCAACGTTGAGATTCATTTTCTGGGTCACGGGGACCATACGGCGTTAATCCTTTCTCTCGCACGCTCCCTTAGTACCCGATGTCAGCGTTCTTTCTGACCAGCACGGCGCCACCAACCACTCACCCCTGACGCCCATCTCCTTCCTCGAGCGATCAGTGCTGGTGTACCCAGACCGCCCCGCCGTCGTGTCCGCTGCCGGCGATGCGCCGCCCCGGACTTGGAGGGAGACCCCGGGCGTGCTGCCTTAGTCTCGCCGCCGCCCTCGCCGTCCAGCGTCGCGACGTGCTAAGAATACTGATTCGCTACAATTCGGCTCGAGGCACATCCAATTCGGCTACAATCGCTCTAGCCCCAAACCAAATCGATTTTGATTCGGAGGTGCCTCGTGTCCGCCGCGGGCGCCAGGGCCCTGTGGCCTTCCTCCACTCCGATTTGGAGTCCTCCGGCATACGATTTGGAGAAATAGGAAGCAGTATCAACGTAATAGAACCAAAAATCGAGTCCATCAATTGGAGAGCCCAATCCATCCTGCTCCGCCAGTCAGTTAGAGAACAGCAACGGCGGCGGCCCCAGGGACCTTCTGCTGGAGGCGTTGTGTGGCCAGGCGGTGATTAACGGGAGCTTCATGGGAGGCCATCCAGTCACCAGGAGCTCGATTGGGAGGTACGGCCCTCCAATTCCAGCCAGCGCTAGCCCGGGGGTTGGCCATGGCGGCCCAATTCGATTCAATGAGGGTTGGCCTGAGCGGAATCTTGGGACTGGGCGAGCTCGGGATCTTGGGACGCTTCGCTTTACTGTGCAGGTCAGGTCGAGGTGGGATTTGCGAGCTAATGTGTGCTATCCGCTGTAGTTGCGGCCGTCCCCGCCTGCTGTAGTCGCGACTCGCCACCGCCGCTTCAGTCCCGGCCGCCGCCCGCCGGCGAGTGTCCCCGCCGCCGCCCGCCTGCGGTAGTCCCCACCGTTGCTGTAGTCTCCATCGCCACCTGCCTACGGTAGTCGTCGTTGCCGGCCTGCTGTAGTCACGGCAGCCGCCCGCCTGCAAGCCGCCATTCCCTGCCGTCTCCGAGCTCACGGTGTCCGCCATGGTCGGAGCTGCAGAGGGAGGTGAGGATGGAGGCGACCTGCTCGGGTCGCCCCGTCCGATTTTGGAGCTGCCGCGAATCCAGTAGCATCTTGTTCCTGCTCGATTCCTTTGACAGTGGAAGTGTGGAACTACTCAGCCCCATGTGGTCCACAAGGCATCAGCTGGAAAAAAAAAAGCATCGGTCACGGCAAAACTAACACCGTCAGACACGTGTCAGTCTCTCACCGCGTGCTCACATATACACCCGGTCACCAGGCTTCATCCGTTATGCATAAACAGCCTGTTTCCTTTGCTAGAGATTAGATCTATTTGTTAGTTTGAATGTGAATCCCTGGTTAGATTGTTTCTTTATGTTAGATTAGTCTCAAGGCTCAATTAAACACAGCCATATTACCGGGTCTTCTCTTCTTTAAAGCAAACAGTGAATCAGATCAGTCTCAAAAAATCATGCTGTAGGTCTTTCCATTTGACAAGCTATTCTAGACCTAATCCTCCCCAATAGGTGACCACCTTCACCTAGCACTGTCTGACTGATGTTTACTACACCGTTGTCAACTAGGTACATACACATGAACCTTCTACTAAGATTGCAGCACAACATAAGTGTTATGTCATTTATATGTTGTGGCTCGCAGATAAATCACAAGTATAGATACTAAGATTGTGCATTATGGCAAGAAAATCAAGAGGTCGAGTGATTTACCGATTGATGAGAAATTTGGCTGGATGGCATGAGTATATATCTTGGCCATTCCTCTGAGAGGCAGTAAGTACAGGCATCAAGCAGCTAAATGCCGTACTTGCAAGTCAGAATGCTGGCAAACTCTGGGTTTTCTGTAAACATCTTGAAGATAGAAACCAAGCAATAATCCACGTCTGGTATAGCTGTGATTGCTTCCACTTGAATCCTCCAGGCAGGATATCATAATTGTGCTTGCAATTGATCAGTGACCACTGCATTAATGACCCTTCTGTCAAGCCTCCCCATGTTCATGCAGGCCAGTATAAGCTACAGAACAAGTAAGCTGCAGTGCTAGCAACAGTCCATAGAGACGACATAGAGCAAGAAAGTCAGGCCATTGCTTCTCGTCTTGTTGTACTCCTATTTTCTTCAACTTCATATGGTGGACCATCATCTACATTCTTCCAATCTTCCTCAAAAGGAAAGGGAAAGGAAGAAACATGAAAGCAATTCTTGATTTCAGTGTGTACATGCCACTGTGGATTAGGCCAAGATCCACCAATACGATAGTAGCACAACAGGATAGTTACTTATTATTTTAAATGCCCTGATGCAAATTTGGGAAAATGAGAAGTGGTTCTTGGAAGATAATGTCAGGACTCAGGCGCTGATGGGCGCATTGAACTATCCATGTGGCTGAGAGCCGTCAAAAACTGGAGCCTGGGAATATTTGACGCTGCAACCTATTCAACAAAGAGTCTAGTGTCGTCTTTTATATATCATGTTAAGTAATGCATGTTATAGTTTCGGTAGGCTGGGAATATTCGACGCTGCAACCTATTCAACAAAGGGTTTTTTATGCATGATAACGTTGAGACCTCAAAACTCCGCCTATGTTGTCTCAACATAGCCGGTCCCAAGCCTGGGTAAAGGAGGAGGGTTGTGATAGGCGGGGCGAGCCAACTAAAAAACTCAGCCACTCTTATGGAGATGAAACCCAAAGGAACCTCGTTGGGGCGTAACCCTCTTAGCGACGCGCCACATCGGAACCTAGGTGTGGTGTCAAATGGGCAAGGGCCGGGCCGTCACCCTCTTGGTGGCGCGCCGTATCTTGATCTGGATAAGGTGATAAGTGAGCAAGGGTCGGGTCGCCGCATCCTTAGTGGCGCGCTGCACCGACGCCCCAGTGTAGTGAAAAATGAGCAAGGGTCTCCGCATTTGACTCGACGAGTGCGGAGGGTAAGGAAGTTAGCCGAGCCTAGGAGGATACGCTTAGGTAGCTGGAACGTAGGGTCCTTGACGGGAAAGTTACGGGAGTTAGTTGATACGGCGGTGAGGAGGCGTGTTGATGCCCTATGTGTCCAAGAGACCAAATGGAAGGGACCGAAGGCGAAGGAGGTGGAGGATACCGGTTTCAAGTTGTGGTACACGGGGACAACTTCAAACAAAAATGGAGTAGGCATCTTGGTCAATAAGAGCCTCAGGGATGGAGTTGTGGACGTCAAGAGGCAAGGGGACCGGATGATCCTTGTCAAGCTGGTTGTTGGGGACTTAGTCCTCAATGTTATCAGCGCGTATGCCCCACAAGTAGGCCACAATGAGAGCACCAAGAGGGAGTTCTGGGAAGGCCTGGAGAACTTGGTTAGGAGGGTACCTATTGGTGAGAAGCTCTTCATAGGAGGAGACCTCAATGGCCATGTGGGTACATCTAACACAGGTTTTGAAAGGGTGCATGGGGGCTTTGGCTATGGCATCATGAACCAAGAAGGAGAAGACGTCATGAGCTTCACTCTAGCCTATGACATGGTCGTAGCTAACACCCTCTTTAGGAAGAGAGAATCCCATCTAGTGACGTTCAGTAGTGGTCTACACTCTAGCTAGATTGATTTTGTCCTCTCTAGAAGAGAAGACAGACGCGACTGCATTGATTGTAAGGTGATACCTGGAGAGAGTGTTGTCCCTCAACATAAGCTGGTGGTTGCTGACTTTCGCTTTAGGATCCGTGTCCAGCGGGGTAAGCGCGCCAAAGTCGCTAGAACAAAGTGGTGGAAGCTCAAGGGTGAGGCATCCCAGGCTTTCAGGGAGAGGGTTATTAAGGAGGGCCCTTGGGAGGAAGGAGGCGATGCAAACATGATGTGGACGAGTATGGCGACCTGCTTGCGGAAGGTCGCTGTAGAGGAATTTGGGGTGACTAAGGGAAGTAGAAGGGAAGCTAAGGATACATGGTGGTGGAACGATGAGGTCCAAAAGGTTATTAGGGAGAAGAAGGATTGTTTCAGATGCCTATATCTGGACACGAGTGTAGCTAACATGGAGAAGTACAAGGTGGCGAAGAAGGCTGCAAAGCGGGCGGTGAGTGAAGCAAGGGGTCGGGCGTATGAGGACCTCTACCAACGTTTAAACACGAAGGAATGCAAAAGGGACATCTATAAGATGGCCAAGTTTAGGGAGAGGAAGACGAGGGATGTTAACGCAGTCAAATGCATCAATGACGGAGAAGATCAGCTTCTTGTGAAGGATGAGGCGATCAAGCGTAGATGGCGGGAGTACTTTGACAACCTTTACAATGGAGAGGTTGATAACTCTACCATTGAGCTAGACGACTCCTTCGATGATACCAGCATGTGTTTTGTGCGACGTATCCAGGAGTCTGAGGTTAAGGAGGCGTTAAGAGGATGAAAGGAGGCAAGGCGATGGGTCCTGATGGTATCCCCATCGAGGCGTGGAGAGGCCTTGGAGACGTAGCGATAGTATGGCTAACTAAGCTTTTCAACTTCATTTTTCGGTCAAACAAGATGCCCGAAGAATGGAGGCGGATTATTTTAGTACCAATCTTCAAAAACAAGGGGGATGTTCAAAGTTGTACTAATTACCGTGGAATCAAGCTGATGAGCCATACTATGAAGCTATGGGAGAGAGTCATTGAGCACCGCTTAAGAAAGTTGACAAGCGTGACCAAAAATCAATTTGGTTTCATGCCTGGAGGTCTACCATGGAAGCCATCTTCTTGGTACGACAGCTGATGGAGAGATACAGGGAGCAAAAGAAGGACCTTCATATGCTGTTCATTGATTTGGAGAAGGCCTATGATAACATACCTCGGAATGTCATGTGGTGGGCCTCGGAGAAACACAAAGTCCCAATGAAGTACATTACCCTCATCAAGGATATGTATGATAATGTTGTGACAAGTGTTCGAACAAGTGATGGCGACACTGATGACTTTCCAATTAGAATAGGGCTACACCAAGGGTTAGCTTTGAGCCCTTATCTTTTTGATTTGGTGATGGATGAGGTCACAAGGGATATACAAGGAGATATCCCATGGTGTATGATCTTTGCGGATGATGTGGTGCTAGTCGATGATAGCCGAACGGGGGTTAATAGAAAGTTAGAGTTGTGGAGGCGAACTCTAGAATCGAAAGGTTTTAGGCTTAGTAGAACTAAAACTGAATACATGAGGTGCAGTTTCAGTTCTACTAGGCACGAGGAGGGAGAGGTTAGCCTTGATGGGCAGGTGGTACCGGAGAGAGACACTTTTCGATATTGGGGTCCATGTTGCAGAAGGATGGTGATATCGATGAAGATGTAGGCCACCGAATCAAGGCTGGTTGGATGAAGTGGCGCCAAGCTTCTGGCGTACTCTGTGACAAGAGAGTGCCACAAAAGCTAAAAGGTAGGTTTTATAGGACAGCTATCCGACCTGCGATGTTGTATGGCGCGGAGTGTTGGCCAACGAAGAGACGACATATCCAACAGTTAAGAGATGCGCATGTTGAGATGGATATGTGGCCACACAAGAAAGGATCGGGTACGGAATGACGATATACGGGAGAGAGTTGGGGTAGCACCGATTGAAGAGAAGCTGGTCCAACATCGTCTCAGATGGTTTGGACATATCCAACGGAGGCCTCCGGAAGCGCCAGTGCATAGCGGACGGATAAAGCGTGCTGAGAATGTTAAGAGGGTCGTGGTAGACCAAACTTGACATGGGAGGAGTCCGTTAAGAGAGACCTGAAGGTTTGGAATATCGATAAAGATTTAGCCATGGACAGGGGTGCGTGGAAGTTAGCTATCCACGTTCCGGAACCATGACTTGGCTTCGAGATCTTATGGGTTTCAACTCTAACCTACCCCAACTTGTTTGGCACTGAAAGGTTTGGTTGTTGTTGTTGTAACGTTGAGACCTCAAAAGGAGGAGCCCTGATAAAAATCAAGTAATGTACAATGTGATTTACCTAACACATTTTTTCTCTCAAACATGCTTCATGTACAAAAACACCAAGAAGGCCCAAGAGTACACAGGCCAAGAAGCCAAAAACAGAAAAGAAAAAAAAATAGAGCGCAGCAAAAAGTAAAACTGTACAAAAGAGAACTAACTATGGCACACAAAAAAAAACGGATACATTATCTGACACTTTCGCCCCATCTGAATAAAATGCTACGGAACCTTTGAGATATTAGATAATGAAACTTGCTACGGTGTGGTATGCCATTCTACTCAAAAGGAGCAAAAAGTTCTGAACTGAAAGTACTGCCGTGGTAGCTACAATTTTGCGTCAACTGAAGTCTAGTTCAGCTGCGCTAACTGCACCAAAATGCTCAGGCAGAAACAGACCTTACAGTAGACTGAAAACTACAATATTGGTTTGGAACAGGCTGAGACACACGCAACAGAACACAATATTTTCCAACTCAACCCCATCTTCCCCAAAGTGCTGCAAACAGTAGCAGAGATCTCCCAACTCCCATTGACCCCGCCCCCTATCCAGCATACAAATTCCCATTTTGTGCAGGAAGACCAGAACAGTTCGACAGTTGGTGCCTGACAGCAAACCATATACGTAGGGAGGAGAGGGGGTTATTCGTCACCTGGAGCAGCGTCTTCACTTGCGACGCCGCGGGCCTCCACCTCGGACGGCGCCATGCCCCTGGAAACACCGCCTGGCCGCAGATCAGAACCTATGGGCACGCGCAGCCGGGGCCGATCCCCTCGGCGGCCATTTCCAGCAGCCCCCCGCCGCCTCACTTCGCCTTCGGCGGCGACACCTCGACAAGCTTCGAGTATAGTGAACTGGGCCGAATTGTTCGGACAAAGCCTCGTAGAGTATGGCCCGTGAGTGAACCGGCCCAATAGCGAGGGGAAGGCAGTATAGGTTTGTGCGTTTGTGGGTTTTTTCGATCTTCCGGTTCTTAGTGTTTTTTCTGTTTTTTCCGTTTTCTTTTTTTTCCAAATTTAAGAAAATTTCGAATTTGAGCAAATTTCGGTTTGAGCAATTTTTGAATTAGAGCAAATTTGAATTCATGAAATTTTCTAATTTGAGAAAATCTTAGTTTTGAGCAAATTTCGAATTTGAGCAAATTTCGATTTCGAGCAAATTTCGATTTCCAGAAATTTTCGAATTTGAACTTTTTGTAGATTTTTTCAAAGAACCCTAATGAAAAAGTGAGTAGAAAAGTCAAACCTGGAACTCACGATCTGGAACCACCCGAACCAGTATGCTTCCTCCCGAAACAACCGAACCATATAGGCCAAGCCCAATTAGCATTCGCGTGTTAGCGATGCATAGAAACCATCGCTAAAGAGCGATGTGTAGGTGTTATGGGGCATACTCTGTGGACGTTAGCCCATCCACGACGGGCGCATTTGGTAGTTTGAGCTTTTCTTCGCTCGCATGGGTGACGCAAAAAAGCAGCACATTTCGTTGACTGGTCTCACCCACGTTGTTGCACAACACGATTCTTAAAGCACCGTTGGGGCCTGGCCCAGGAGGAACGCTTGAATTAGCCGTTTCCAGCGAGCCACCAACATCTCGCACGGAGCTGATGCAAAAGAGGAATCTTTCGTTGCACGAGCGGGAACGATGAGGGAGATGGCGCGAGCTGCGCGGCGAAAAGCGGAAAGGGGGAGGGAAGGTGCAATATCCCAGGACTAGAGACGATCGAGGGGTAGAATTTAGAAAGGGATGTGCAATGCATCGTAAAATCTGGGGAACTTTCGCGCTTTATTAAAAAAGATTGCATCTTAGGGGGGACAAGTTTCTCCCTCGACACCAGATAGGGTTAGGGTTTCGAGAGTGCTATGAACTTGGACCTATCTAAACTCAACTTAGGGTTTTCGAGAAGAGAGGGGAACAATCTGAAGGAGATATACCCTAGAGGCAATAATAAAGTGGTTATTATTTATATCTTTATGTTTATGATAAATGTTTATATATCATGCTATAATTGTATTAACCGAAACATTAGTACATGTGTGATATGTAGACAAACAAAGAAGTCCCTAGTATGCCTCTTAACTAGCTTGTTGATTAATGGATGATTAGTTTCATAATCATGAACATTGGATGTTATTAATAACAAGGTTATGTCATTGTATGAATGATGTAATGGACACACCCAATTAAGCGTAGCATAAGATCTCGTCATTAAGTTATTTGCTATAAGCTTTCGATACATAGTTACCTAGTCCTTATGACCATGAGATCATGTAAATCACTTGCACCGGAAAGGTACTTTGATTACACCAAACACCACTGCGTAAATGGGTGGCTATAAAGGTGGGATTAAGTATCCGGAAAGTATGAGTTGAGGCATATGGATCAACAGTGGGATTTGTCCATCCCGATGACGGATAGATATACTCTGGGCCCTCTCGGTGGAATGTCGTCTAATGTCTTGCAAGCATATGAATGAGTTCATAAGAGACCACATACCACGGTACGAGTAAAGAGTACTTGTCAGGAGACGAGGTTGAACAAGGTATAGAGTGATACCGAAGATCAAACCTCGGACAAGTAAAATATCGCATGACAAAGGGAATTGGTATTGTATGTGAATGGTTCATTCGATCACTAAAGTCATCGTTGAATATGTGGGAGCCATTATGGATCTCCAGATCCCGCTATTGGTTATTGGTCGGAGTGAGTACTCAACCATGTCTGCATAGTTCACGAACCGTAGGGTGACACACTTAAAGTTGGATGTTGAAATGGTAGAACTTGAATATGGAATGGAGTTCGAATATTTGTTCGGAGTCCCGGATGAGATCCCGGACATCATGAGGAGTTCCGGAATGGTCCGGAGAATAAGATTCATATATAGGAAGTCATATTCCAAATTTGGAAATGATCCGGTGCATTTATGGCAGGTTCTAGAAGGTTCTAGAAAAGTCCGGAAGAAATCACCATGGAAAGAAGAGTCCCGGAGGGACTCCACCTTGCATGACCAGCCAACCCTAAAGGGGAGGAGTCCAAGATGGACTCCCCTAGGGTGGCCGGCCAACCCACCTCAAGGAAAGGTGGGAGTCCCACCTTGGGTAGGACTCCCTCCTTGAGTAGGTTTCCCACATATGGGAGGTTTTAGTGTTGGGGTCTTATTCGAAGACTTGGACTAGAACTCTTGGTGCTTCCACCTATATAATGAGGAGGAGAGGGAGGGGGGCAGCCACTCTTTGGCTCAGCCTTGGCCGCACCCCTTAGAGGGCCGGCGCCCAACCCCCCTCTCTCCCCAAACCCTAGCTTCTTCTCCTCCTCCACTTCTCCCGCATATGCTTAGCGAAGCTTCACGAGATCTCCACCGCCACCGCCACCACGCCGTCGTGCTGCCGGATTCAAGGAGGAGCTACTACTTTCGCTGCCCGCTGGAAGGGGAGGTGGACGTCGTCTTCATCAACAACCGAACGTGTGACCGAGTACGGAGGTGCTGCCCGTTCGTGGCACCGGAAGCGATCGTGATCAAGATCTTCTACGCGCTTTTGCAAGCGGCAAGTGAACGTCTACCGCAGCAACAAGAGCCTCATCTTGTAGGCTTTGGAATCTCGTCAAGGCTGAGACTCGATACCCCCTCGTTGCTACCGTCTTCTAGATTGCATCTTGGCTTGGATTGCGTGTTCGCGGTAGGAATTTTTTTGTTTTCTATGCAACGTTATCCTACAGTGGTATCAGAGCCGTGTCTATGCATAGATGGTTGCACGAGTAGAACACAATGGTTTTGTGGGCGTTGATGCTCTTGTTATCTTTAGTTTGAGTACTTTGCATCTTTGCGGTATAGTGGGATGAAGCGGCTCGGACTAACTTTACATGACCGCGTTCATGAGACTTGTTCCTCGTTCGACATGCAACTTGTATTGCATAAGAGGCTTTGCGGGTGTCTGTCTCTCCTACTATAGTGAAGATTCAATTTAATCTTCTATTGACAACATTAGTATCAACGTTGTGGTCAATGTTCGTAGGTAGATTAGATCTCTCTCGAAAACCCTAAACCACGTAAAATATGCAAACCAAATTAGAGACGTCTAACTTGTTTTTGCAGGGTTTGGTGATGTGATATGGCCATAATGTGATGATGAATATATATGAGATGATCATTATTGTATTGTGGCAACCGGCAGGAGCCTTATGGTTGTCTTTAAATTTCATGTTGAGAGGTATTTCAAAGTAGTTGTAATAGTTGCTACATGGAGGACAATCATGAAGACGGCGCCATGAACCTTGACGCTACGCCGACGATGATGGAGATCATGCCCGTTGATGATGGAGATCATGTCCGTGCTTTGGAGATGAAGATCGAAGGCGCAAAGACAAAAGGGCCATATCATATCACATATGAATTGCATGTGATGTTAATCCTTTATGCATCTTATTTTGCTTAGAACGCGACGGTAGCATTATAAGATGATCCCTCACATTAATATCAAGATAATAAAGTGTTCTCCCCTCGTATGCACCGTTGTAACAGTTCGTCGTTTCAAAGCATCTCGTGATGATCGGATGTGATAGATTCAACGATTCACATACAACGGGTGTAAGCCATGTTGCACACGCGGAATACTTGGGTTTGCTTCACGAGCCTAGCATGTACAGACATGGCCTCGGGACAACGGAAACCGAAAGGTTAAACACGAGTCATATGGATGATATGATCAACATGTTGATGTTCACCATTGAAGCTACATCATCTCACATGATGATCGGTTTTTGGTGTACTGAGTTTGGATCGTGTACTACTTAACAACTATGAGGGATGTTGTATTAAGTGGGAGTTCATAAGTAATTAGATTAAAATATGAACTAATTATCATAAACATAGTCTGAGTAGTATTTTGAATTAATTTTGTAGTATTGGCATCCGTTTACTACTATGCGCTAGTCTTATAATTGAGATAGAAATACTGTTAAAATCTGACAAGAAACTTTACGGATTGGTACCGTATTATTAAAGAATCAAGAATTGATTAAGTCCTATTGCAAACTTTTAGTAAACCTCACATTGTTGATTCAAAGAGCTATGGTTTCAATTAGTACCTAAAGTTATCTTGTCTCCGTGAAACTTGAAGTTCAAATCTGTTTGAAAAGTAAGGAGCTGAAAATTTAGTTTTCAGAAATAATCAAGGTATGAGATATATGTGATATCTAAGACCTTATTGCAAGATGATAGAATATAATTTGGTGAGACTACATGAACTCATAAGTTTTATGGGAATGTACGAAGGTTGAAGACGCAAGGCGTCACAATCCTCCAACTATTGGGGCACTAACGATATTCGCATATCCATGAAGTGACCATCCTTAATATGCACCGTTACTAAAACTCGTCGTTTCGAAGCATCACGTGATGATCGGGTGTGATAGATTCTACGTGTGCATACAACGGGTGCAAGCTAGATTTGCACATGCAAATACCAAGGTTAAAACTTTACGAGCCTAGCATGTACAGACATGGTCTCGGAAAGTCGTCATGATATGATGGATAAAATTATGTGTGAAATTGTTCATCATATTACAAAGTTACTAATAATGAAATCTGGAACACTTGTCATATGATGATCAACTTCAAAGTAAGAACCTCAAGGTTATTGGTATTTGACCAACAAACCTAGAAGTTATTAATGTTGAAGTGTTTTTCTGAACAATGAGGAAAGCTAAAAGAGAAACTGCAAAAGATATTTTGGCAAAAAGAAAAGAAAAGACTAGAAAGTCTAGCTCAGGTGTATATAAATGATATACATGTTATGGTTGTATTCCTAGTTAAGTCACACAATGAAATTCTTGGGTATTAGTACCATATTGGTTGGTATGAAGTGTCATACAAAACAACGCAATACAAGAATACAATAGCCTAAGTGACTGACAAGGAATATGATAGGAATGCACGTCTAGAACAAAATAAAGTGTTATTATGTTCGTCGTTGACATTCTATCTAGCCCTTAGAATTTATAATAAAGAACTTAATAATTGTTATTTTGCTCTGGTCAAATGAAAACAATGAGTTGTTCAAATTATGACATTACTCCATGTACGATGGATAAGTTATTATAAATCTTAATGGTGAAACACACATACATAAAACTGACGCTAAAATGCCATAAGGCAAATGATTTGAATTCCACTTATTTGTGGAACCTCCATTTAGGTCATGTTAGAAAGGAATGCATGAAGGAACTCCATGCAAATGGATTTTTGGAGTCATTTGATTTTTGAATCATTTGGCGCTTGCAAATCTTTTCTAAAGAGAATGATTAAAATACCGTTCATAGGCCAAGAATTGAACGGACAACAAACTTAGTTGAAAAATACATAATGATGTATATGGTTCACTGAGCATAGTTGTGTGCGGGAGATTCATCTACTTCATGAAAACTTTCAACAATGAATTGAGTATATATATGTGGATATATTCGATAAAGAAGAAGTTTGAAACATTTGAATGGATTCAAATAAATTTCAGCATGAAGTAGAAATCATCGTAATAGAAAAGTCAAATATCTATGATTGGATCATGGTGAAAATATTTGAATTACGAGTTTTAGCGAACATCTAAGAGAGTCATGAAATTGTTCTACAACTCACATTTCTTGGAGAATCATAATGATGATATAGTATCCAAGAGATGTATCCAAACCTTGTTGGATTAATGATGAGATAAAATATTATGACGCCATTATATTTTTGTAGATAATGCTTTAGTGACTACCGCTTTTACACTGAATAGAGCATCATCATGATCCGTTGAAATGACACCATACAAGTTATGGTATGGGTATAAACCCTAATAGTCTTTTCTTTAAATTTTGGTCTAAAAATTTACAACCAAAATCGGATAAATGTCTTTGTTGGTTATCCCAGAGAATTAATTGGGAATTCTTCCCACTACGAGACAAAGACAAAAGTGTTTGTCAATGTTTCTTATTTCCGAGAAATTGTTTCTAGTGAAGTATTTGAGTGGGAGGATGATGACCCACAAGTATAGGGGATCGCAACAGTCTTCGAGGGAAGTAAAACCCAATTTATTGATTCGACACAAGGGGAGACAAAGAACACTTGGAAGCCTTAACAACGGAGTTGTCAATTCAGTTGCACCTGGAAACAGACTTGCTCGCAAGGGTTTATCAGTAGTAACAGGTTTATAGCAGTAGCAGTAGTGAAATAACAAAGGCAGAGTAACGAGACAAGCGTAGTGATTTTAGTAAACAGCAGGATTAAAATACTGTAGGCACGGGGACGGATGACGGGCGTTGCATGGATGAGAGAAACTCATGTAACAATCATAGCAGGGCATTTGCAGATAATAATAAAACGGTGTCCAAGTACAAAGCAATCAATAGGCATGTGTTCCATAAATAGTCGTGCGTGCTCGCAATGAGAAACTTGCACAACATCTTTTGTCCTACCAGCCGGTGGCAGCCGGGCCTCAAGGGAAACTACTGGATATTAAGGTACTCCTTTTAATAGAGTACCGGAGCAAAGCATTAACACTCCGTGAACACATGTGATCCTCACATCGCTACCATTCCCTCCGGTTGTCCCGATTTCTGTCACTTCGGGGCCATCGGTTCCGGACAGCGACATGTGTATACAACTTATAGGTAAGACCATAAACAATGATTATCTTGATGAAACAATAACATGTTCAGATCTGAGATCATGGCACTCGGGCCCTAGTGACAAGCATTAAGCATAACAAGTTGCAACAATATCATCAAAGTACCAACTACGGACACTAGGCACTATGCCCTAACAATCTTATGCTATTACATGACCAATCTCATCCAATCCCTACCATCCCCTTCAGCCTACAGCGGGGGAATTACTCACACATGGATGGGGAAAACATGGCTGGTTGATGTAGAGGCGTTGGCGGTGATGGCGGCGATGATCTCCTCCAATTCCCCGTCCCGGCGGAGTGCCAGAACGGAGACTTCTGGCTCCCGCGACGGAGTTTCGCGATGTGGCGGCGTTCTGGAGGGTTTCTGGCGACTTCGACTTCTCCCCGTGCATTTTTAGGTCGAGGCCGATAAATAGTCCGAAGGAGGGCGTCGGAGGCCGGCCGAGGGGGCCACACCACAGGGCCGCGCGGGCCCCCCCGGGGGGCCGCGCCGCCGTTTGGTGGGGGGCCCTCGGGCCTCCACTTCAATTGCCCTTCGGCTCCGTTAGTTTCCTGGGAAAATAGGGACTTCGCATAAATTCCGAGGTTTTTCCCGAAAGTTGGATTTCTGCACAAAAACGAGACACTGTGAGCAGTTCTCGCTGAAAACAGCGTTAGTCCGTGTTAGTTGCATCCAAAACACACAAATTAGAGGCAAAACAATAGCAAAAGTGTTCGGGAAAGTAGATACGTTTTGGACGTATCAACCCCCCCCCCCCAAGCTTAGCTTATTGCTTGTCCTCAAGCAATTCAGTTAACAACTGAGCGATAAAAGAACTTTCACGAACACATTTGCTCATATGATGTATATATTCTCATGCTATGGCTAGTACTCGAGCAGTTCATAATGAGATATATGCAAATAAGATCATCTAACAGCTATGTCAATCATGGAGAGGTACCAACAATTAATAAGAAGCATCATGAATCATGTGTATAAGCAAGATTGCAATGTTCATAAGAGAGTATGATAAAGTGGTATCTCGCTGGCCCGTATTTGGTTGGCAAAACATAAATGCCCTAGCACCTCCGGAGTTCATAGAAAGACTAGAAGTAGTGATTGTCAAAAGATAAATGCATCAAAGTTATACCACAATCAATCATATTTTGAGACAAGCATATTGTACTAAGAATGACAGTTGTGCTCGCAAGATAGTGCTCAAAGAAATAATGGAGACACAACATAAAAGTAAAAGATTGACCCTTCGCAGAGGGAAGCAGGGATTAACATGCGCTAGAGCTTTTCATTTTTATAAAGACAGAGTAAAATTATTTTGAGAGGTGTTTGTTGTTGTCAACGAATGGTAATGGGTACACTAACTACCTCGCCAACCGGACTTTCAAGAGCGGCTCCCATGAATTATTGCATATTTATTTGGCACTCCTTCCAACCTTTCTTTCACAAACCATGGCTAACCGAATCCTCGGGTGCCTCGCCAACAATCTCATACCATGAAGGAGTGCCTTTTTATTTTGGTTTTATTATGATGATGACACTCCCCCAACCTTTGCTTACACAAGCCATGGCTAACCGAATCCTTCGGGTGCCGTCCAACAATCACAAACCATGGAGGAGTGTCTATTTAAGTTAATTAATTGGATCGGGAATCCCATTGCCACTCTTTTTGCAAAATTATTGGATAAGCGGATGTGCCACTAGTCCATATGAGAGTCCGTCAAAAGTAAATGACAAGGTTGAAAGCTAAACACCACATACTTCCTCATGAGCTATGAAACATAAACACAAATTGAGAAGCATTTTGAAGGTTTTAAAGGTAGCGCATGAGAATTTACTTGGAATGGTTTGAAATGCCATGCATAGGTATTTATGGTGGACACTTTTGGAACAACTTGGTTTTCAGGTGTTTGGAAGCACGAGCAGCGTTCCCGCTCAGTACAAGTGAAGGCTAGCAATAGACTAGGGAGCGACAAATCAAGAGAGCAGTAACTGTCATAATCATGCTTGCGGCAAAATAAATTAACGGAGGCATAAAAGTGATACAAGAACTCTGAAGCAATATAAATCATCGAGGCTTAATTGACTTTTTGTTCAGTCATATGCATGCGTGAGCATGTGCCAAGTCGATATAAATGAATTATTCAGAGGAGGATACCACAATGTCATACTTACTTATGAATAAAACAATGCAAACAAACATACATGACATGCTACTCATATTAATAAATTGGAGCTAAACATGAGAGGTCATGAACTACTAGACTTTCCCAAATAACATATACCTCACATGAACCAACTAAGCATGCTCACATGGATGAGTATATGTACAAAAATGAAAACAAATAGAGTTCATACCAGCCTCTCACCACAATCAGATTGTCGTAGATCGTCATTATTGCCTTTTCACTTGTGCAGCTTGGATAATATGAAATGAAAACCACGCTCCAGCCACCGAAGACCATTGAACTCATAAAGAACTTTACAAACCAGAGAAGAACAGCAAATATTTTTGGTGTTTTCAAATTGCAAATAAGAACAAGAGGAAACAAACAAACAAAGCAAAATCTTTTTGGGTTTTCTTATAGCAAAATAGCAATAGCAAATAAAGTGAAACAAATGCAAGAAACTAAAGCAAACAAATGGTGAAGAGAAATAACAGAAATATTTTTGGTCTTTTTGTGTTTTGGGAAGGAAACAAAGCGAAATCAAGAAATAGCAAACTAAAAGAAACACAGAAAAGCGAAATGGCAGAAATCTGCCAAAACCTGACAGCAGTACAGAAATCGATTTTAACAAAAATCTTACGTTGCTCAGATCGAAAAGTGTTCAACTAATGAAAGTTAGATAACAACCTGGGGAACCTACAAAAAAATTTGCAGCTCAAAATGACGCTCTGGCTATTTTTGACGATTTTTACAGTAACGTTCCAGAATTTGTTTTCAGGCAGCATTTCCCCAAATATCATCTTCCTCTCATTAGAAAACCACTCAAACGAACAAAACAAGTATGTACAAGTATCCAGCAATCATAATATGCAAAGAATGAGTGATGCCGGTATACCTCCCCCCAAGCTTAGGCTTTTGACTCTTCTTGATCATATATCATCCTCCTCTCTTGACCCTTGAAAACTTCCTTCACAACAAACTTCTCATAAACTTCATTAGAGGGGTTAGTACTCAAAAAATTTGAATCCACCTTGGTCCTGTAGTGGCACATTGCAAAAACTCAATAAAACATTAGCTACAGCTCTCTATGTCTAGAAAAGCTCGCTTAAAGTCCACAAGAGACAATGCAAAAAATAGAGACAGAATCTGCCAAAACAGAACAGCCAGTAAAGACGAATTTTAAATAAATACTTCCATTGCTCAAATCAGAAAACTCAAAACTAATGAAAGTTGCGTACATATCTGAGGAACACGTACGTAAATTGGCATAATTTTCTGAGTTACCTACAGAGAAAACAGCCCAGATTCGTGACAGATAGAAATCTGTTTCTGCGCAGAAATCCAAATCTAGTATCAACCTTCAATTAGAGACTTCACTTGGCACAACATTGCAATAAAATAAAGATAAGGAGAGGTTGCTACAGTAAGTAAAACAAGTGGAGGAAGAAAGAGATGTTGTTTACCTCCTCTATGCATATAAAAAGTATTCGTTAACAAGGTTGATCAAGTCTTGCCACCAAATAAATTTTACATAGCATAAGAAGAAATAAACCTCAAATCAATCATGTTACCTTGAATTGTATTGATATGGATCCAATCACGAGAGTTTGATATTCTTCCTTAGGCTCATATATAGGACAATTAATAGTTCCCACTTTGATAGTTCTCACATTAGAAATAGTATTAACTCCACACGCTTTCTCAATCCTCTTGGGAAAATAAACGGTATGCTCCCTATCATCAACATTGAAAGTAACCTTCCCTTTATTGCAATCAATAACAGCCCCTGCGGTGTTAAGAAAAGGTCTCCCAAGAATAATAGACATATTATCATCTTCAGGCATTTCCAACACAACAAAATCAGTTAATATCAAGCAGTTAGTAGTAACTTGAACAGGAACATTCTCACATATACCAACAGGAATAGCAGTAGATTTATCAGCCATTTGCAAAGATATATCAGTAGGTATCAACTTATCTAAGTAAAGTCTCTTATAAAGAGAAAAAGGCATAACACTAACACCGGCTCCCAAGTCACATAGAGCAGTTTTAACATAATTATTCTTAATAGAACAAGGAATAGTAGGTATACCTGGGTCGCCCAACTTCTTTGGAATTTTGCCATTGAAAGAGTAATTAGCAAGCATAGTGGAAATTTCCTCATTGGGGATTTTCCTTTTGTTAGTAACAATATCTTTCATATACTTTGAATAAGGTGGCAATTTAATAGCATCAGTCAAAGGGATTTGCAAGAATAAAGGTTTCATCCAATCGCAAAATTTATTATAGTGTTCTTCTTCCTTTGATTTTAATTTCTTAGCAGGAAAAGGCATTTGCTTTTGCACCCAAGGTTCTCTTTCATTACCATGTTTCTCAGCAATAAAATCTTCTTTAGTGTACTTTTTATTTTTAGCATGCTTTTCAGGTTCTTCTTCAACCTCTTCTTTATCAGGAGTATCATTCTTATCATTATCATTATCATTATCATGTTCATTACCACTTTCGGTTTCAGCATCGAAATAGAAATACTATTAGGATCATTAACAGGTTCAGAGGATTCTACAACATTTTTATGTTTCTTCTTCTTTTTCTTCCTAGAATGAGCACTAGGTTCAATGCGTTGAGAATCTTGTTCAACTCTTTTGGGATGCCCTTCAGGATATAGAGGATCCTGGGTAGAGACACCACCTCTAGTTGTTACTTCATAAGCATGTTTCTCTTCAGAATTATTCCCTAACAAGTCATTTTGCACTTTAGTGAGTTGATCAATTTGAGTTTGAATCATTTGAAAATGTTTAACAAGCATCTTAACATCATTGGAGGTTCTCTCCACAATATCATGCAATTCACTAATAGCTTGAGAATTTTCCATTAAATGATTCTCTACTCTCATATTAAAATTTTCTTGCTTAACAATATAATTATCAAACTCATCTAAGCATTGTGCAGGAGGTTTCGAATACGGAATATCTTCCCTAGTAAAGTGTTGAAGGGAGTTTACCTCAATCATGGATGAAGGGGGAATTATCTCACATATATCTTCAATAGGAGGTAGATTCTTCACATCTTCAGATTTAATACCTTTCTCCTTGAGAGACTTCTTGGCTTCCCTCATATCTTCATCATTCAATTTAATTAAACCCCGCTTCTTCAATATTGGAGTTGGAGTCGGTTCAGCGTAGTCCAATCATCATGATTCCGGCTTATTTTAGCCAATAATTCTTCAAATATTGCCCTGGAGTTCTTTTCCTGAAAACACAACCAGCACAACTATCCAGGTATGCCCTAGACTCAATGGTTAGTCCACTATAAAATATATCAAGTAAATCATGCTTTTCCAAATCATGCTCGTGTCGAGCTCTAATAAGAGAGCAGAATCTCGACCAAGCCTCGTGCAATTTCTCTTCATCTCCCGATTAAAATTATAAATTCTCTGCAAAGCAATATGTTGAGCACTAGCAGAAAGTATTTGCGGAAGAAAACATCAAGCAATTCTTTCGGACTTTTAATAGAATTAGGTGGCAAATTATTATACCAAGTTTTAGCGTCATCCTTTAATGAGAATGGAAATATTTTAGCAACAAAGTAAGTACGCATCTTAACATCATCGTAAAACAAGCTACTAAGAGTAGATAGCTCACCATGTGTTCAACAGCACTTTCTTTTTCAGTACCACAAAAGGGTGTTTTCTCAACAATAGCTATATGAGATAGATCAAGAGAAAAATCATAATCTTTATCCCTAATGTTTATAGGAGATGTGGCAAACTTAGGATCAGGAGACAGTTTATATCTAACAGCATGTTCTGCAAGCAACTTTTTAATTTTTCTTGCATCAGTAGTAGCATTGCATTTTTCAATAAAATCATCATTAAGCTCCACATAATCTTCCTCAGGATCATCACTAAAATAACCAAGTTCAGGTGAACTAACAGGTGTAGTAGCATTAGGAGTTTCAGTATTTTCAATTTGTCTAGACCTAGCAATTGTAGCATCTAGAAAAGATCCCAATGAACCACTATCATCAAGCACAGCAGAAACATTATAAATATTATGAGAGTGTTCAGATTCAGCAGATGTACCCGCATGCGAAGCATGTGGCGGTGAAACAAGTTTATCAATCACAGATGGTGAATCAAGAGCAGCAGAGGTATTCAGAATTGTACCTTTTCTTGTAGTGGATGGTAATATGGCGATCTTAGTATCGCGAGGTTTACCCATGATGGAGAATTTGCAGCGAACAATATTAATCCAAGTGAACTTCCAAATAAAGCTATGCTCCCCGGCAACGGCGCCAGAAAATAGTCTTGATGACCCACAAGTATAGGGGATCGCAACAGTCTTCGAGGGAAGTAAAACCCAATTTATTGATTCGACACAAGGGGAGACAAAGAACACTTGGAAGCCTTAACAACGGAGTTGTCAATTCAGTTGCACCTGGAAACAGACTTGCTCGCAAGGGTTTATCGATAATAACAGGTTTATAGCGATAGCAGTAGTGAAATAACAGCAGAGTAACAGAGACAAAGCGGTAGTGATTTTAGTAAACAGCGAGATTAAAATATCAGAGGCACGGGGATGGATGACGGGCGTTGCATGGATGAGAGAAACTCATGTAACAATCATAGCAGGGCATTTGCAGATAATAATAAAACGGTGTCCAAGTACAAAGCAATCAATAGGAATGTGTTCCATAAATAGTCGTGCGTGCTCGCATTGAGAAACTTGCACAACATCTTTTGTCCTACCAGCCGGTGGCAGCCGGGCCTCAAGGGAAACTACTGGATATTAAGGTACTCCTTTTAATAGAGTACCGGAGCAAAGCATTAACACTCCGTGAACACATGTGATCCTCACATCGCTACCATTCCCTCCGGTTGTCCCGATTTGTCACTTCGGGGCCATCGGTTCCGGACGGCGACATGTGTATACAACTTATAGGTAAGACCATAAACAATGATTATCTTGATGAAACAATAACATGTTCAGATCTGAGATCATGGCACTCGGGCCCTAGTGACAAGCATTAAGCATAACAAGTTGCAACAATATCATCAAAGTACCAACTACGGACACTAGGCACTATGCCCTAACAATCTTATGCTATTACATGACCAATCTCATCCAATCCCTACCATCCCCTTCAGCCTACAGCGGGGGAATTACTCACACATGGATGGGGGAAACATGGCTGGTTGATGTAGAGGCGTTGGCGGTGATGGCGGCGATGATCTCCTCCAATTCCCCGTCCCGGCGGAGTGCCAGAACGGAGACTTCTAGCTCCCGCGACGGAGTTTCGCGATGTGGCGGCGTTACGGAGGGTTTACGGCGACTTCGACTTCTCCCCGTGCGTTTTAGGTCGAGGCCGATAAATAGTCCGAAGGAGGGCGTCGGAGGCCGGCCGAGGGGGCCACACCACAGGCCGCGCGGGCCCCCCCTGGGCCGCGCCGCCCTATGGTGTGGGGCCCTCGGGCCTCCACTTCAATTGCCCTTCTGGCTCCGTTAGTTTCCTGGGAAAATAGGGCCTTCTGCATAAATTCCGAGGTTTTTCCCGAAAGTTGGATTTCTGCACAAAAACGAGACACCAGAGCAGTTCTGCTGAAAACAGCGTTAGTCCGTGTTAGTTGCATCCAAAACACACAAATTAGAGGCAAAACAATAGCAAAAGTGTTCGGGAAAGTAGATACGTTTTGGACGTATCAGAGGACAATATAATTTGATAAGGTTTATGAAACTGAGCATAATGATCAGAGTAGCACAGCATCGGAATTGGTTTCGGAAGTGGCCACGACGATCATGGCTCCCATGACTACAAAGTGTTTTAGCCATGGAGATCGAAGTACATATTGAACCTTGTAGGTATGGTTTACTTTGTGATCAAATAAATGATTTGTGGACAAAGGATTGATTTTGAACAATGATAAACCAACTACAAACAAAGAAGTTATGATGGGCCCTGACTCCGTTAAAATGGCTATATGCCATGAAATCCAAGATAGATAAATACTTTTTGAAAGTAAATGGATCTATAAAATTGATGGACTTGGATGGAATATCCTTAAAGAAGCTCGACTTGTCGAAAAATTGTTTACGACAAAGTTCAAAGAGTTGACTACGATAAGATTAGATCTTCCGTAGCAATGCTTATAGTCTATGTGGATTATTCTAGTAATCACTACATATTTCTTTTACGAGATATGCTAGTAGGATGGCAAAATACATTACTTATCAGAAGTATGTATTAAAAGGTGTATACAAGATACAACCAAGAGTTTTGCTGGTCCGTGGAATACTAGATAGGTATACAAACTTCAATTGAATGAAGTGAGTATCGCGGAGTTGAATCTTCACCAGATGAAATAGTCAAAGAGTTTTTGATTTCATCAGAGACGATGAAGAGGCTTGCATTTGCAAGAAATTAAGTGGGAGCGCTGAGACATATTTATAATACTTATGTAGATGACATATAGTTGGTTATAAATGATGTAATTATATACTTGATTAAAAGGTTTCATTGAAAATTAACTTCAATGAAAGGATTTGGACTGAAACATATTTAGTGTCAAGATCTATGAAGATAGATTGAAACACAAAATAAGTTTAAGTCAAAGTACATAGAATGGATATTGAAATAGTTCAATATAGAAATATTAAGAAAATATTCTTGTCATGTTAAGTTTTAACAAGACTTGAGTGTATTTGACACTCAATAAGTAAAAACACATGAGTGATTATAGATCACGAATAATATGTACACAATCAGATGTCATGTGCTATAAAGTGTTATGAGCATATACCAGAATGATTCATATGATGATCATTGGATGACAGTAAGAATATTCTTGAGTACTTTAGAAGAACTAAGGATATATATATATATAGTTTTATATGGGAAATGACAAACAAATCGCTGTAAGATGTTGCACCGATATTTGTTTTGTCACATATAAAAATAATTTCAATCTCAAATTAGACTAAGTGTTGTTTAAAAGATAGCACAAATAAGCTAGAAGTTGTCTATGCTAGATTTAGAAGAGTTCTAAATATTATGACGGATTCTACAAAAGAAGGCAGAATATGTCATTGTTTTGACAATGACAAAGGATGTTAAAGTCAAGAGGTTCTTTGAGAACTTGGTGTAGTTTCGACAGAGTCAGAACTTTGAAGCTATATTGTGTGTGACAATATTAGTGACATATTTCAGACCGCGGAATCAAGGTTCCACCAGAAGATCAAACATATTTAATGCCGACTCATTTGGAAATGAGTGATGCGTTGAGACGCAAATGAATTACAAAATACATATGTTTCTGAGCATGTCAGATCCGTTGACTAAAACCTCTCCCGTGAGCAAAACATGATAAAGCACCAGAAGGCCAAGGTGTTATATCTTTACAAATGTAAACTAGATTATTGACTCTAGTGCAAGTGGGAGACTGAAGGAGATATGCCCTAGAGGCAATAATAAAGTGGTTATTATTTATATCTTTATGTTTATGATAAATGTTTATATATCATGCTATAATTGTATTAACCGAAACATTAGTACATGTGTGATATGTAGACAAACAAAGAAGTCCATAGTATGCCTCTTAACTAGCTTGTTGATTAATGGATGATTAGTTTCATAATCATGAACATTGGATGTTATTAATAACAAGGTTATGTCATTGTATGAATGATGTAATGGACACACCCAATTAAGCGTAGCATAAGATCTCGTCATTAAGTTATTTGCTATAAGCTTTCGATACATAGTTACCTAGTCCTTATGACCATGAGATCATGTAAATCACTTGTACCGGAAAGGTACTTTGATTACACCAAACACCACTGCGTAAATGGGTGGCTATAAAGGTGAGATTAAGTATCCGGAAAGTATGAGTTGAGGCATATGGATCAACAGTGGGATTTGTCCATCCCGATGACGGATAGATATACTCTGGGCCCTCTCGGTGGAATGTCGTCTAATGTCTTGCAAGCATATGAATGAGTTCATAAGAGACCACATACCACGGTACGAGTAAAGAGTACTTGTCAGGAGACGAGGTTGAACAAGGTATAGAGTGATATCGAAGATCAAACCTCGGACAAGTAAAATATCGCATGACAAAGGGAATTGGTATTGTATGTGAATGGTTCATTCGATCACTAAAGTCATCGTTGAATATGTGGGAGCCATTATGGATCTCCAGATCCCGCTATTGGTTATTGGTCGGAGTAAGTACTCAACCATGTCCGCATAGTTCACGAACCGTAGGGTGACACACTTAAAGTTGGATGTTGAAATGGTAGAACTTGAATATGGAATGGAGTTCGAATATTTGTTCGGAGTCCCGGATGAGATCCCGGACATCACGAGGAGTTCCGGAATGGTCCGGAGAATAAGATTCATATATAGGAAGTCATATTCCAAATTTGGAAATGATCCGGTGCATTTATGGCAGGTTCTAGAAGGTTCTAGAAAAGTCCGGAAGAAATCACCATGGAAAGAAGAGTCCCGGAGGGACTCCACCTTGCATGACCAGCCAACCCTAAAGGGGAGGAGTCCAAGATGGACTCCCCTAGGGTGGCCGGCCAACCCACCTCAAGGAAAGGTGGGAGTCCCACCTTGGGTAGGACTCCCTCCTTGAGTAGGTTTCCCACATATGGGAGGTTTTAGTGTTGGGGTCTTATTCGAAGACTTGGACTAGAACTCTTGGTGCTTCCACCTATATAATGAGGAGGAGAGGGAGGGGGGCAGCCACTCTTTGGCTCAGCCTTGGCCGCACCCCTTAGAGGGCCGGCGCCCAACCCCCCTCTCTCCCCAAACCCTAGCTTCTTCTCCTCCTCCACTTCTCCCGCATATGCTTAGCGAAGCTCTGCCGGAGATCTCCACCGCCACCGCCACCACGCCGTCGTGCTGCCGGATTCAAGGAGGAGCTACTACTTCCGCTGCCCGCTGGAACGGGGAGGTGGACGTCGTCTTCATCAACAACCGAACGTGTGACCGAGTACGGAGGTGCTGCCCGTTCGTGGCGCCGGAAGCGATCGTGATCAAGATCTTCTACGCGCTTTTGCAAGCGGCAAGTGAACGTCTACCGCAGCAACAAGAGCCTCATCTTGTAGGCTTTGGAATCTCATCAAGGGTGAGACTCGATACCCCCTCGTTGCTACCGTCTTCTAGATTGCATCTTGGCTTGGATTGCGTGTTCGCGGTAGGAATTTTTTTTGTTTTCTATGCAACGTTATCCTACACAATCCACCTTTCAACTTAAGTTGCATGATTGAATTCAAACAAGTTATGTTTGAATTCATTTCAAATTCAAACATCAATTAAGTATATTATAATTCAATAATGGATAATTCATTAAACAATTGGATAAATCAAGAATATAAAATAATAGAACTGAACGGATCGTAGCGGACAAGAGAGGGTGGTTTCTCGCAGCAATACGCGGGGGATCATCATCTAGTATAACAAGT
Source organism: Lolium perenne (assembly GCF_019359855.2). Taxonomy (NCBI): domain Eukaryota; kingdom Viridiplantae; phylum Streptophyta; class Magnoliopsida; order Poales; family Poaceae; genus Lolium; species Lolium perenne. Next base: position 52,419,949 of record NC_067244.2, read on the forward strand.
TTTTCATCACCACTACAACAAATTATTATTTATTAACAAATGAACAACATGTAGAACTTTTGCCATTCCACTTCCACCACTCCTCGATGAGATCTTTTTGAAGCTCATCATGCGCATAATTGGACCGAGTGGCATGATATGAAGCAATGAAACACGCCACTTTCACTTGCACAGGAACCCCTACCAAGTCAATAAAGGAGTAGTCCACATATTTGCCACGATCATCCTCTATGATTATGTTATGCATGATGACACAAGCAATCATGATGTACCAAAGGCAATCTTCGTCCCAAAATCCAGCCAGTCCTCTCGCTATAGCAAATTGGGCTTGCAAAATCTCAAATGCTCTCTCCACAACTTTCCTAGCCGCCGCTTGTGCATTGTAAAATTGAGTTTGTTTCTTATCTTTGGGTTTGGCCACCGGTTTCACAAATGTTTGCCACCTTGGGTGGATGCCGTCAACAATATAATAGCCATAGTTGTACTTGTGGCCCTATGCTTTAAACTCTACTTGTGGCCCTTCACGCAATGCAATCTTGTTCATAAGTGGTGACCGTTGAACAACATTGATGTCATTGCACGACCCAGGAATTTCAAAGAATGCATGTCAAATCCAAGTCTCATAATCTAATCTACCACGGCTTCGGGGATGATAGTGGAATCCTTCTTGTGCGCCCTTTAAATTGTCCATACCAAGCTGCTGGATAATTCTTCCAACTCCAGTGCATACAATCAATAGAGCCAAGCATTTTTGAAAACCCACGAGCCTTGTTATCAACCAAAAACTTAGCTGTGTCTTCAGCATTGGGTGCTCTCAGGTAGCTGGTGCCGAACACGCGCACAATTGCAACGGCAAACCGTTTGACACACTCAATGGATTGACTCTCTCCCATAGCTAAATGGTCATCAACTAGATCCGACGGTATACAATATGCTAACATACGCAAGAGGTGCGGCGGCGGTGGCTCGCTCGCGGCGACCTCAGGGACGCTTTATCCAGGCACGATGACCTCGGGGAGCGCGGAAAGAAGCGCCGCCGGTGACGAATTGGTGCGGCGGCGGCGAATTCGCAGTGATGAAGTGGCGAAGGAGAAGCGCAGACGCGGGTGAAGTCATCACCCTTCTCCCCACCAAAGACGGCGCGCGCACCCAGATCCTCGCCTCCTGGTGGCGCCACCTCTGGCGCTCCTCCCCTCTCAACCTCGACTGCCGTGGCCTCGTCAAGCGTCGGATTCAACTACATGGTGTCGTATCACGCATCCTTACCTCGCACCCAGGGCCCGGCCGACGCTTCATATACAAGTTCAAGGACCTAACTGCTACCGAGTATGAGTTGCTCCAGATGAACGCTACCATGGACGAGTGGCTCCGATCAGCCGCCCTCTCCAATCTGCAAGAGCTTGATTTATCCTACTGCCTATGGTATCAATTGCCCGCACCAATCTCCTGCCTCTCGACCACCAACCTTCATGTTGCCACCATTACAAGATGCAACTTCCCTGACACCACCCTTCAAGGGCTTCGGTTCCCCCAGCTTAAGCAGCTCACAATTGAAATGGTCAGAATCTCGGAATGTTCACTGCATCACATGCTTGCCGGGTGTCCAACTCTGGAGTGCTTGCTGATTAACTGCAGTTCTGGCTTCAGTTGCATGCGGATCAACTCCCTTAGCCTTAGAAGCATAGGTGTGGATGTTAACTGTCCAGGGTACAATGAGCTCAAGCTCGGGGAACTCGTCATTGAGAATGCCCCATGTCTTAAGAGGCTGCTCCATCTTGATCAAAGTGGTGACAACCTCCATATATCGGTGATCTCCGCACCTAAACTGGAGACCCTGCGCTACCTTTCCAACTTCACCAAAATCTCGTTTGGCTCAGCGGTTATAAAGGTAGCATTGTAGCAATGCCTTCCGACTTGTTCCTTTTACGAGGCTTCTGACTTGCATTCATGTGTACAATCAGTTACATTTCTTCTGCACTTGTTATTGCCTGATGTTTTCCTACATGCTTGTTGAAGGGATTGTGCGTTGATAGCCTAACGGCGGTGGTGCCGACTGTCAAGATTTTGGCTGTTGATATGCATATTCTTAGTTTGGATACAGTGATTAACTTGATGGGATTCTTTCCGTGTTTGGAGAAGTTATACATCGAGGTGAGGATTCTTCATTCGTACTTCAACTGCTCTGTCCATCTCTTATGTTGTGAAATTCTCATTTTACTTTTATTTTTATCTTTGTCAGTGCACTTTTCACTCATTTCAATCAGGGCCAACAAATGTGTGGCGTCTCCGCAAGAAGCAGAAGCTTATCAGATATCTTGACATCCCTCTGAAGACAATTGTGTTGGAACAGTATCGAGGCACCAAGTCACAAGTTAGCTTTCTGACATTCTTTGTATTACATGCGAGATTGCTACAGTTGATGACACTTGGCATCAGAGCCACGGACAACTCTGAGGAGTTCTTGGCAGAACAACGCAGGAAGCTTCTGCTAGAGAACAGGGTTTCCATAGATTCTCGGTTTTATTTTACGACTGACAGATATATACGCAATTATTGGTATATCAAGTACTTCCGTGAACTGTATTTAACTGATCCATTCGCATATATATATATATATATAGATGTTGAAAAGCTGGATTGGTTCTTTTGTCGATTATCTTGTCTGTATTTTCTTCAGACTCTATTAGTTCTTGTGTTTGTAGTGTTTCTGTACTATCCATGTTATCGTGGAACCTTTACACCATCAACTCCTACTTACTATCTAAAATTCGTACTAATTGTTTTATGTCCCTGAGATATGTGCTAGGGGATTAGTTGTTTCGAATTAATGGTTTTGAGGATGTTTTTATCTAATATTCTGGAATTTGATTTTGTCTTGTGCTGTGCAACTTATTATCTAGAATTTTTAGAATTGTACTGCATATATTAGCTCAATTTTCCCTAGCACTGAACAACACAAGTGACAAATCCACTATTACATTCTTGGATATACTTCTCTAGTGTTGAGGTCATTAAGCAATGACCTATGAATTTCAAGCTAACCTTTTCTGAGCATGGTACTAGATAAATTTGAGTGGCCTTGAGGCAAATAACATTCACATGATGTGTTTATGATAAGTGATACATACAGTTAGCTTTAGTTATTTCTCTCGTTTGTTTGGAGAATTAGCTTTCCAATTTTTGGTCAGTTTGGACAATCACTAATGTAATATGTGTTCTGATAACTGTCAATGTTCATGGACATATCATGTTATATTACTGTCTTCTGGAACTTCCTCTTTTACTCAAGTAATGAAGATAAACATTCACTGTCTCTACGGAGGTGGTTAATCTTTGTTTTATGTTTCCTATGTTCTTTTCAGACATCTGAATTAAGGCCAAACAGTTTGTGGTGTCGTAAACACTAGAAAGTGATCAGATGTCTTGACACTTGTTTGAAGATAGCAGTGTTGGAAAGGTATCGGGGCATCGAGTGGCAAATTAACTTTGTTGCATTCTTTGTCTTGGATGAGAGATTGCTAGAGTTGATGACGCTTGGCATCAGAACCAGGAATAACAATGAGGAATTTTTGGCAGAACATCACAGGTAGCTTCAGCTAGTCAACAGGGTTTCCAGTGATGCCCCGTTTTACTTTACCACTCATTGATTTGTCGACAATTATTGGTATATGAACCATTTTCGTGATTTAGATTTAACTGGTCCATTTGCGCATATATAGATGTTGAGGCTGGATTTGTTCTTTTGGTGAGTTCTTGTTGCTTATCTTGTTTGTGTTTTCTTCGAACTCTACGTGGTCTTGTGCATTAGTGTTTCTTTATAGTTTATACTATCCTTGAACCTTAACAGCATCTACTTCTATTGACTCTCATGTTGCTTTGTGTTCCGAAAACTGTGCCAGGGCATTTACATATTCAGAATTAATCAAAGGATGTTCATTGCAGAATTTGATTTCTTTTGTATTGTCCAACTTATGATCAGAATGTTTACAGTTCGTACTGCATACATTTAATTTCTCCCTGCGCTACATGGCACAAGTGACAAATTGCATCGGTCTTCTTAGATAAAAAAATCCAGACTCTGTATTATGCTTTCAGTTAAATGACATTCTGGGTAATAGCAAAAAGGCTATACTTGCAAATAGTTCTCAAGCATTCAGATCATTAAGCAATGACCTGTGAATTTCATGAGAACCCCTTCTCGGTGTTTTCAGTAGCTAAATATTAGTGGTCTACTGGTCTTTAGGTGAATCACATTCACAGGACTTGTGCATGATAATTGATGTGTATGGTTAGCCTCAAGTATTATTCTCATTTGTTTGGTAAGCTTTACAGTTTTTGGTCAGTTTGGACACTCCACCGTATTATGTGTTTTGATCACTGTCATATTTTGTAATTTTTATGGACATAATATGTTGTATCTTATTGTCTTGAAACTGTGTCTTTCATCAAATAATTAAGGTAAACTTTAGCTTTGTTTGGGAGAGACTTTTCACTGCCCCTGCCGCAGGGATTGATATTTGACCTGAAGTTAGATCTCGCTCGGTTAATATAATAATGTTATTTTGGGTGGTTAGTGTGGAAGGATAGAATTTTCTATGTGTTTTGGTGTGATTGAGAGCTGCACATACATGGTTTTTCTGATCCCTATTTTTTATTTTGCACTCTGAATGGGAAGCATCCTATTTTGGTTACTCTTGCTGTTAGCCACCATTCGTAGCATGTATGTGAAAGCTGAAACCCAAGCCAGGTGACGTCATATTTTCAAATTTATAATCAGGGAGGTGCATTTTCCCCCAACGCTTGTGAATTTTGCACAATGAACAGTTTTGCCTATCTTCTATTTAGATTGGACTCTGAATGGCAAGTGCCTTGTTTCTGCTTTTACCTGTTTCTGCAAATCACCATGGTCTCTGGTTTAGTATGTATGTGACAGTCCTTCTCTTATCTCGGAGTTACAATTGTGGCTATATGTTTTTTGAATTTATCTTTTGATAGGTGAATTGGTGAGATGAACTTAGATCTTATGATTTTTGGTCTAGATGCCATTTTATCCCACCTGTTATTTCGTTTTTGTTCATAGATTATTTTTGTTTCACTAGTAATTACATATTTATTCTGAATAGTTCTTGTTTTTTTTTGTGGTAAAAAGTTAGTTAGTGTTCTACTGGTTAGCCATATCTTTGTTCCCAAGTAAATTCACGTTCTATGTATTACAATCTGTGTAGGACTCCTTCTGTGATGGTTGATGAGTGCATTTTAGCATGTTTTTACACCGATATTTTGTTAAGTTATCATTGTGTAGTTATAGGATTTTTGTATTTCACCGCACTACCGCGCCCTTTCATGCTTGTCTATGCAAGATCTTAAAATAATGAGGCAATGATGAAATATCAATAAAAATGCTATTTTATGGTATTTTGATGTGATAAAAATCATTTAAAATACTTAATTATGCACTTGGGCGAAAAGAGAATGCGAAGACGAGTTCCAGAAGATTTAGCGGACGTCGGTACGGGCAAGGCCTGCCGTACCGTCCGCCCGTACGGCCTGCCAGGACAACCGCCTCGTCAAATACTCTCGCCTCCCGCACCTCTGAGATCCAACCACGTACGCGACCAAAAACATAGAGATCTCAAGGAAGAAGGGGTTTAATCCAAGTTTCTACCTGGATCATTGGAGGACAAGGCATCATCACCTTCATCATCAGCCACAACGAAATCACCGTCTCCATCCCATCCAACCCCTAGATTGTAGTTGTCATTGTGGGTTTGTATTTGAATTCACACTGTTATTTGTATTACATTCGCAAGATTATGATGATGTTGTTGATTGTCTCCATTTGTGAGTAGTCCACTCCGTTCTTGGGGGAGATGGAGAAACCCTAGTAATATTATAATATGAATAATAAAGATGATTTATAGCTTTGCGCTATGTTTGTATGTTAGTTTTCTCTTGTGTTGTTGCATGAAGTCGACCATGTAACATTTGCCTAAGGGTCACATAAGGGAATTATATTTGGAAGTACGATAGTGTATACGGTGGGAAGTAACATACCGTGTTAGATGCACTATTGTACGGAAGGAGCGGATAAGAAGGGACTCACAGTGCTTAACAAATAATCACGAGGTGATCCCTTAATTGTGATGGGCCAATAGGTGGCTTTTCGGAGGTCATTGCGGTGGTTATTAAGGGATGTGTTATGAGATACATATTCAACTTCGAGCCTTTCTCACATACAACAAGAGCTAAGACATGAATTATATAATTTGTGTTCTTAGTTAATACTAGTGGTGGAACCGACAACCCCGGATAACATTTTAATATTATTGTAGTTCAAACGTAATCTTTAGTCACATTTATATTATATTTTCTTATTTCAGTTATTTAGTCTACACTGCATCCTATAAATCACTTTAAAACCCTCGCTTGAGATTTGAGACAACTTTAAGTGATTTTAGATAAATAACAACAAGGGACATTAAGATAACTACTAGTAGCTCCTCGTGGTTCGATACTCTAACTTCGAAACTAGGTATAACTTATTACTTGCAGTCATCAATGACTTTAGCCAGACTCTTGTCTGTGTTGGGGACTCCCAGATCCTATTGCTGATTTACAACCCGTCTATGAGGCCAAGGTGTTGGTCACCCCTTTGTTGGCTGGTAATGAGCATGTGGCTGATCTCGTGGATAAGGTGGCGCCAAGGATGGCTGTCACAAAGAAGGTCAATGCCAAGAACCGCATTGATGCGAAGAAGGTAGTGAAGGCCTCACGGAAGGGGAACAAGACCATGAAATGTCTGCTCTTCATGTCCAGCTTCGTATTGGAGAAGATGTGCAAGTTGATCAAGACCGGGGTGAGAACTGACAAATGGTTTAAAGAAGTGCATCTGACTGCTGTGGCGAAGTCCCTATTTGAATACTATGGTGTATACGTTAGCTCCACTTAGAGCATGTCTAACAGGCCCCTTACTTTTCCGCCCGTAAAACGCCAGTATTTCGCCCCGTATAAAAAGGTGCTCCTAGATAGATCGTTCCGTCTAGCAGACCCCGTATTTCATCCCGTAAATTCATAAATTTAAAACCCCGGGAAACTTTTTCATATTCATAGTTCACAGATAGTCGATCATACATACGGCATACTGAATTGCGCGATCCTAAATGGATCGCGACTTCTAGTCGGAGAGGTCGACGATGTATGTGTCCGCCTCCGCCTCCCGCTCATGCGCCTCCTTCACGGCGGCGATGGCCGCCACCTTCTCTTCCTCCTCCGTCCTCGTCTTGTCGGCGTCGTCCTTGAGGGACGCCCTGCTATCGCATGCAAGAAGAGGGGATCTTTCTCCTCCTCCTCCTCCTCCTCCTCCTCCTCCTCCTCGCCGGCGAGCGGAGCTCCTCCGCCGCTGGTGCTCCCGATGCGCGCGTCCCATGACACCTTCGCTCGACGGTTGCGCTCCCACTCGGGGCGGCACTTGTCAAAGTCGGGGCCGCTCATCACTAGTAGAAAACCTCTCATCCATCTAAGACTTTAATACCGGTTCCCTTACGAACCGGTATTAAAGGAGGCATTTGTACCGGTTCGGACACTCAGGCATTCGTACCGGTTCGTTACGAGCTTTCGTACCGGTTCGTGTTAGGAACCGGTACGAAAGGTCTTCGGCCAGAATGGCAGGTGAGGGTGGGGCCAAGGTTGGACCTTTGGTACCGGTTTGTGTTAGCAACCGGTACTAAAGGGTGCCTCATATGCTCACTGCCCCTGCCCCGCCCCCGATCCATTCTCATTTTCATCTCTCTCACATTTCTAAAACTTTTGCACCTCTCACACTCCAACAAATTTTCATTCTTTCTCCACCATTTTAACAAGATTAACGACCTCCATCTATCCAAGGGTTAGCAATATCATCCTTTCTTCCGGCGTTCCTAATTTAGCTCATTTCTTTGGTAGTTTAACTCGTACTATTTTTCTAGTGCTAGCAAGGTGTTTGATGAAATGCCTAAGTTAGGGATTTTACTTTTTTTATAATCAATTTGAGCTGAAATTATGGTATATTTTGTAGGTTTTAATTAGTATCATCCCCGTCCTCACCGCCGTCGATCGCTAGCGTCGTCCCCTAGCCGGCACCGTACAACCTCGGTGAGCCTCTTCTTTTTTATAAAAAAACTTAGTTTTATGTGATGAACTTGAATATTAATTAAGTTGGTCACTCATATATCCATGATGTTGTGTACTTAATGATTTTTGATATACATATAAAATGCAGATGAGTCGACAATGGATGTACGGTGACCGGTGCCATCCCGAGTTCATTATCGGCATGCATTATTTTCTCAACGTGGCTGAGGCAAACAGGCGATCGAATGGTTTCATGTATTGTCCATGTAGTTCCTGTAAGAATATGAAGGATTACTCTACCTCGAAGACCCTTCACGTCCACCTGCTGGAGAATGGTTTCATGCCCAGCTATACTTGTTGGACCAAGCACGGAGAAAGAGGGGTTATATTGGAAGACAACGAAGAAGAAGAGGATAGTGACAACTATCCCTTATTCACCGAAGACGGTGGTAGTAGAATGGGGAAGACGAAGTCGAAGAAGAGCTCATTTTCGATGAGCCGATTTTTGATGACCCGGATGACGATTTGGGTCGGGCCATTCTTGATGCGAAGATGAACTCATGGAAATGAAAAGGAGAGGTTGAAGTTGGAGAAAATGTTAGAGGATCACAACAAACTGTTGTACCCAAATTGCGAAAATGGTCGTAAAAAGCTGGGTACCACGCTTGGAATTGCTGCATGGAAGGTAGAGAATGGTACTTCTGACAAGGGATTTGAAAAGTTGCTGAAAATAATAAAGAAGATGCTTCCAGGGGAGAACGTGTTGCCCTCTAGCACGTACGAAGCAAAGAAGGTTGTCTGCCCTCTAGGATTAGAGGTGCAGAAGATACATGCATGCATCAATGACCGCATCCTCTACCGCGGAGTACGAGAATTTGAATGCATGCCCGGTATGTAGTGCATTGAGGTATAAGATCAAAGCGAGATGACCTCGGCGATGTTGAGGGTGAGTCCACCCCCGGGAAGAGGGTTCTGCGAAGGTGATGTGGTATGCTCCTATAATACCATGGTTGAAACGTTTGTTCCGTAACAAAGAGCATGCCAAGTTGTTGCGATGGCACAAAGAGGACCGTAAGAAAGATGTGATCTTGAGACACCCCGCCGACGGGTCGCAGTGGAGAAAAATCGACAGAGAGTTCAAGTCATTTTCAGATGACGCAAGGAACTTAAGATTTGGTCTAAGTACGATGGCTTTAATCCTTTCGGGAGCAGAGCTCCACCATAGCACTGGCCGGTGACTCTATGTATCTATAACCTTCCTCCTTGGTTGTGCATGAAGCGGAAGTTCATTATGATGCCGTGCTCATCCAGGGTCCAAGCAACCCAAACAAACACATTGATGTGTACCTGAGGCCATTGGTTGAAGAACTTTTAGAGTTGTGGCGTGACGAAGGTGTACCTGTGTGGGATGAGCACGAACAAAAGGAATTTAACCTACGAGCGTTGTTATTTGTAACCATCAATGATTGGCCTACTCTTGGTAACATTTCAGGGCAGTCAAACAAGGGATACAATGCATGCACACACTGTTTAGGTGAGACTGATAGTAATTATTTGGGAAACAAGAATGTGTACAGGGCATCGTCGATTTCTTCCAAAATAACATCACGTAAGAAAGAGAGGAAAGCATTTCGGAGGTGAGGCATATAACCGAACGAAGCCTACCCGCCCTAATGGGGAAGTTATATATGATATGGTCAAGGATTTAAAAGTGATCTTTGGAAAGGGTCCCGGACAATCATTCCGCATGATGTTGACGGACACGTACCCATGTGGAAGAAGAAGTCGATATTTTGGGAGCTACCCTACTGAAATTCTTAGAGGTTCACTCTGCAATCGACGTGATGCACGTGACGAAAAATCTTTGCGTGAACCTGCTAAACTTCTTGGGCGTGTATGGGAAGACAAAAGATACACCGGATGCACGGCAGGACCAAAGCAAAGTATCCACGAAGGAAACAACCCGAATCCAGAGAAGTATCAAGGTCCTGCCAGCTATGCTCTTACCAAAGAGGAGAAGGAGATCTTTTTGAAGTCTGAGTAGCATCAAGGTCCCGTCGGCTTCTCGTCGAATATAAAGGGAATAATAAACATGTCGGAGAAAAAGTTTCAAAACCTAAAGTCTCATGACTGCCACGTGATTATGACACAATTACTTCCGGTTGCATTGAGGGGGCTTCTGTAGGAAAATGTTCGAGTACCCATTGTGAAGCTATGTGCGTTCCTCAATGCAATTTCTCGAGAAGGTGATCAATCCACTTACTCTACAAAATTTACAGAAGGATGTGGTCCAATGTCTAGTCAGCTTCGAGTTGGTGTTCCCACCATCCTTCTTCAATATTATGACACATCTCCTAGTTCACCTGGTCGAAGAGATTGGCGTTCTCGGTCCTGTATTTCTACACAACATGTTCCCCTTTGAGAGATTCATGGGAGTCTTAAAGAAGTACGTTCATAACCGTGCTAGGCCAGAAGGAAGCATCTCCAAGGGCTATGGAACAGAGGAGGTCATTGAGTTTTGTGTTGACTTTATTCCTGACCTTAAGCCGATCGGTGTTCCTGAATCGCGCTATGAGGGGAGACTGCGTGGAAAAGGCACGCTAGGAAAGAAATCAGCAACGTGTATGGACGGACATTCTTTCACTCAAGCACACTACACAGTTCTACATAATTCCATCTTGGTGGCTCCGTACAAAGAGGAACACAAGGAGATCTTACGCTCTAAATACCCGGAGCAACGTGAAGATTGGATTAATGGAGAACACATGAAGACTTTCGGCGGTTGGTTGCAAACACGTCTCATGAATGTCACCGATGACGAGCAGCTGTACTTGTTGGCCAAGCAACCATCTTCTACTATATCGACTTTTCAAGGGTACGAGATTAATGGGAACACATTTTACACTTTCGCCCAAGACAAAAAGAGCACCAACCAAAACAGTGGTGTCCGCTTTGATGCAGAAGATGGCAATGGGAACAAGGTCACATATTATGGGTACATAGAGGAGATATGGGAACTTGACTATGGACCTAATTTCAAGGTCCCTTTTGAAGGAGATATGCCCTAGAGGCAATAATAAAGTGGTTATTATTTATATCTTTATGTTTATGATAAATGTTTATATATCATGCTATAATTGTATTAACCGAAACATTAGTACATGTGTGATATGTAGACAACAAAGAAGTCCCTAGTATGCCTCTTAAACTAGCTTGTTGATTAATGGATGATTAGTTTCATAATCATGAACATTGGATGTTATTAATAACAAGGTTATATCATTATATGAATGATGTAATGGACACACCCAATTAAGCGTAGCATAAGATCTCGTCATTAAGTTATTTGCTATAAGCTTTCGATACATAGTTACCTAGTCCTTATGACCATGAGATCATGTAAATCACTTATACCGGAAAGGTACTTTGATTACACCAAACACCACTGCGTAAATGGGTGGCTATAAAGGTGGGATTAAGTATCCGGAAAGTATGAGTTGAGGCATATGGATCAACAGTGGGATTTGTCCATCCCGATGACGGATAGATATACTCTGGGCCCTCTCGGTGGAATGTCGTCTAATGTCTTGCAAGCATATGAATGAGTTCATAAGAGACCACATACCACGGTACGAGTAAAGAGTACTTGTCAGGAAACGAGGTTGAACAAGGTATAGAGTGATACCGAAGATCAAACCTCGGACAAGTAAAATATCGCGAGACAAAAGGAATTGGTATAGTATGTGAATGGTTCATTCGATCACTAAAATCATCGTTGAATATGTGGGAGCCATTATGGATCTCCAGATCCCGCTATTGGTTATTGGTCGGAGTGAGTACTCAACCATGTCCGCATAGTTCACGAACCGTAGGGTGACACACTTAAAGTTGGATGTTGAAATGGTAGTACTTGAATATGGAATGGAGTTCGAATATTTGTTCGGAGTCCCGGATGAGATCCCGGACATCACGAGGAGTTATGGAATGGTCCGGAGAATAAGATTCATATATAGGAAGTCATATTCCAAGTTTGGAAATGATCCGGTGCATTTATGGCAGGTTCTAGAAGTTTCTAGAAAAGTCCGTAAGAAACGCACTATGGAAGGTGGAGTCCCGGAAGGACTCCACAAGCTTGACCAGCCAAACCCTAAAGGAGGAGTACCTTGTGTGCTCAACCTATAGGTGGCCGGCCACCCCACCTCAAGGAAAGGTGGGAGTCCCACCTTGAGTGGGACTCCCTCCTTGAGTAGGTTTCCCACATATGGGAGGTTTTAGTGTTGGGGTCTTATTCGAAGACTTGGACTAGAACTCTTGGGGCTTCCACCTATATAATGAGGAGGAGAGGGAGGGGGGCAGCCACTCTTTGGCTCAGCCTTGGCCGCACCCCTTAGAGGGCCGGCGCCCAACCCCCCTCTCTCCCCAAACCCTAGCGGTCTCTCTCCTCCACCACATCCCGCACGCTTAAGCGAAGCTCCGCCGGATTTCTCCACCACCACCGACACCACGCCGTCGTGCTGTCGGATTCAAGAGGAGCTACTACTTCCGCTGCCCGCTGGAACGGGGAGGTGGACGTCGTCTTCATCAACAACCGAACGTGTGACCGAGTACGGAGGTGCTGCCCGTTCGTGGCACCGGAACCGATCGTGATCAAGATCTTCTACGCGCTTTTGCAAGCGGCAAGTGATCGTCTACCGCAGCAATAAGAGCCTACTCTTATAGGCTTTGGAATCTCTTCAAGGGTTAGTCTTGATCATCTCCTCGTTGCTCCCATCTTCTAGATTGCATCTTGGCTTGGATTGCGTGTTCGCGGTAGGAAAATTTTTGTTTTCTATGCAACGTTATCCTACACCTTTGTTCCGGTGTAAATGGTTCAACCTGAAAGACGGGGTACAGGTAGACCCGCAGTACGGAATGACTACAGTGGATTTCAAGAATCTTGGGTACGACACCGAACCATTTGTCCTAGCCAGTGAAGTGGCTTAGGTTTTTTATGTGAAGGATATGTCTAGCAAACCGAAAAAAAGAAAAGAAAGGCAAGAGGACACATCATACGATGAGCCAAAGCGGCACATAGTTCTTTCAGGAAAAAGAAACATCGTGGGAGTAGAGGACAAGACAGACATGTCAGAAGATTATAATAAGTTTGACGATATTCCACCCTTCAAGGTAAAAATTGACCCAAGCATCATCTTAAACAATGAAGATTGTCCATGGTTGCGTCGCAGTAAGAAGAAAGGGAAACGGGCGAAGAAAACTCAGAAGACTAGCTAGCTACATATAGGGATCATAACTTGTGTATCTCAATATGGAAATCACTTTTGTGTAATGATGTTACTGTATGTAAGATATTAACAATGGAGATGGTTGGCTTGTTTTACTAGTTAAGTCACGGGCTTGCAGGGAAATTTTTCCGAGGCGGAACTTCCGAATATGCCATATATAGGGCATGTGCACCAAGGGCATATTCGAGAAGTTCCGCCACGGGAGATTTCCCAACCCTTTCCGCAACATTGTTAGAGGAGATGGAGTCTTCCACGGGCTTGCAGGGAAATTTTTCTGAGGCGGAACTTCCGAAGATGCCATAGGGCGTGTGCACCAAGGGCATCTTCGACAAGTTCCGCCACGGGAGATTTCCCAACCCTTTCCCCAACATTGTTAGAGGAGATGGAGTCTTCCACGGGCTTGCAGGGAAATTTTTCCGAGGCGGAACTTCCGAAGATGCCATAGGGCGTGTGCACCAAGGGCATCTTCGACAAGTTCCGCCACGGGAGATTTCCCAACCCTTTCCTCCATCCATGGTGATGAAACTCTCCATCCATGTTGGCTTGTTGAGCTGCTTCCCATGGTCTATCGATGCTCCTTTTATAGGCAGAGCGTCCTTATCCTGCCGACAGCTTTAGTACCGGTTGCAGACACCAACCGGTACTAAAGGTTACCCACGCGTCCTTATCCCACCGACAGGGCGTCGTGCGCTACATACTTTATCTCATCGAGCAGGGCGTCCTTATCCCGCCGACAGCTTTAGTACCGGTTGCACCCACCAACCGGTACTAAAGGTTACCCACGCGTCCTTATCCCACCGATAGCTTTAGTACCGGTTGCACCCACCAACCGGTACTAAAGGTTTGCCTCGATCTGTCTTCCCGCCTATTTTCTTCCCGCGCTTTCCACCGGTTCCCGCCTCTGTCTTCCCGCCATTTTTTCACTATATATATGTAGGCTTGGCCACCATTTACATATCACATCTAGACTCATATCTGCAAACCTCATCATTCTCTCCCATGGCTTCCATCGCATCTCTAACCCCCGGGAGGCGGAGGCGCTTGCGCCTCGAACTACCCCCTGCCCGCCGGGCTACCGCGTCCCGACCGGCTGGTTGCTAAGCGTCGGAGGCGCACCGGTCCCTCCGGTCCCTCTAGGTGTGGCGCGCGAGATGGCCATCACGAACCACTACTACTTCGAGCTCACGCTGCAGGCGGAGGAATCCCAGTGGCATCCCGACTACAGCCCGACTTGGGAAAGCTTCTTCATCAATCGGCGTGAGAGGGCGCTGCTGTGCACGAGGAGGGCGGCCCGCCTCCTCCGAACTTCAACGAGGCCGGCCGTCGGGCCGTGGTGGCGCGGCCGGACTCTCCAGCGTCATGGCCTACCGTGGCCCCCGCCTGCGCTACCCTCGTCCCAGCCCACGCGTGCTCACCCGCCGACGTTCGAGTACCGCGACCCCGATGCCAGCGACGATGATGACGGCGACTACGACGACTACAGTGGCGACTACTACAGGGCTAGGCACGAGTATGACTGAATGACTCCAACAGTAGAATTTGGCCATGTATCTTTAATTTTCAGTTAAGCTATGTACTTTTAATTCGAGTTCAATCGTAATAAAATTTCATTCCCGCCCTTTCTTTTCCGCCTTTTTTCTCCCACGCGCGGCGTCGTGGCGGGAAAGTTTCCCGCGCGGCGTCGTGGCGGGAAAGTTTCCCGCGCGACGTCGGGGCGGGAAAGTTTCCTGTGCGGACGGCGTCGTGGCGAGAGTAAAGAAAAGAAATAGAATAGAGAAAAGAAATAGAAAAGAAAAACAAAAGCAATAGAAAAAATAAATAGAAAAGAAATAGAAAAGAAAGGAAAAAGAAAAGTAATAGAAAAAATAAATAGAAAATAAAGAAAAAGAAACAGGAATAGAAAAGAAACAGAAAAAAAAGAAAAGCAATAGAAAAAAGAAATAGAAAAGCAAAAGAAAAGAAACAGAAAAGAAAAGAAACAGAAAATAAAAAGAAAAGAAACAGAAAATAAAAAGAAAAGAAACAGAAACAGCAAAAGAAACAGGAAAGAAAAAGAAAAGAAAAAGAAAAACAAAAGAAACAGCAAAAGAAAAACAAAAAAAAAACCTTTGGTACCGGTTGGTACCACCAACCGGTACGAAAGCAAAAATTCCCCAATTTCCTTCTTCTTCCGCGCGCCAGACCTCGCAGAGCTCCCGTCGCCGACGCCGACTCCGTCATCGCCGTCGCCGTAGCGGCCGCCCTCGCCGTCGCCCTCGCCGTAGCCGCCGCCGTCGCCCTCACCGAAGCCGCCGCCGTCGTCGCCGTCGCCCGCGCCGCTCCACCTCTCCCCGCCGCCGTCGCCCTCACCGAGGTGAGCACCCGGCCCCTCCTCTCCCTTCCTCGCCTCCCTCGCCTCCCTCGCCTCCCTCGCGTCGCCTCCCTGGCCGGCGCGCCTCGCGGGAGGAGCCGCGCGCGCGTCGGCTGCCGCGCCACGATCGCCGCCGGCCTCCTCACGCACGCCCGCAGGTGTTCGAGAAATACCCGACCGCCCGCCGCCACCAGCTAGCGCGCCCGCAGCACCTGCCCGGCCGCGTTTGGCTCCACCCGCCCAAGCCTGCCGCCCCCAACCACGCTCGACTCTGCGCGCGTAGCACACGCCGTTCGACGAAAAGCCGCGCGCGCCGCGCCATCTACCCCCGGTAGCCGCCGTGTGGAGGGTAGGCGCCGGCGGCATGGTCATGGCGCGCCGTGCCCGTGCCCGTGCCGTTGTACGTACCCACCGCCGTAGCCGTGCTCGTAGGCGCCGTGCCCCCGTTGCACATACCCGTCATGTCGCCGGTCATGGCCGCCATACCCCTGCTCGTTAGCCGCCGTGTCCGTACCCGTACCCGTGGCCTTTGCTGCCACCGACGAGGTTGGACACGAACCCCTTCACCGCGGTGCGCCTGCGCTGCCACCTGCCGCTGCCGTCTGCTGCTTCGCTTGCCCGTGCGCCGTGCGCTGCCACTGCTGTTCTCGACGTGCCGCTGCCCTGTCGCTGCCGTGCCGCTGCCGTGCCGCTGCCATGCTAGCTCTATACCATTTCAACACAAGACAACACCATTTGGGTCAAAGAAAATCAAAGAAAAAGGGAAGAAAGTGAAAAAACCTAAGTGACATATGCTAATGGTCAAATCTGCCAAAAATAATATGATGCCTACTTTGAGCCCCTTTGGTTAACTATTTCTAAACTAAACTTGCTAATCTTTTTGCCCAGATCAATAGTACTCATAAAAGTGAACAACTTGGTCAAAGTCAACCTTGCTGATTCAAAGTCAAACTCTTAATATAAGCATGCAAAGTGGCAACTTTGAAACAAATTTTAGATTGCCCCAAATTTTGGAATATTCACAAACCAACTCCAAATTGCAAATCAAGACCACCAATTGCCGCCGCGGCATAGAGAGAAGAGCGAGAGGAGGAGCGCCGAGTGTTAGGGTTAGGGTCTGTAGCGGTGCCGAGTCCGTGGCGGTGCCGCCGCGACATAGAGAGAAGAGCGAGAGGAGGAGCGCCGAGTGTTAGGGTTAGGGTCGAGAAAAAGAGAGAAGAGCGAGAGGAGGAGGGGGAACACCGTGTCCGTGGCGGTCCGTTAGGGTTTTTTTGCTTTCTTCATTTCAATTGTTATCCATCTAGCAATCTGTTATATGATCATGACATGATGAATGAAATAAAATTGCTTTCTTAATTTTGTAGTGACATTGAGGTATGGAGGACGGCACCTTCGTCCGAGATGAGGAGGGGGAAGAAGCGGTGCAGCAATTGATCTATGAGAGTGCCCGCGGTCCGGAACCCGACGATGGAGATGACAACGATTTCCAAGACTTTCTGAAGTAGTACTACCTAGGTCCACACACCTTTTAATTATCATACTTGACTATTGTTTGATTGAATTATATTCTTGTAAAGAAATGCCCGCAACAACCTCCGGGGACCGATCTCTGTGGATTCTTCGTTTGCGAGTACATCCGCAGAATTGTCAACGAGAGAACGAATAATGAAAGAAATAAAGAGGTACAAAAACAATCTTCACAAATTTGTTTTGTTATCATAAGTTGTCTTTGAGTTGCAGAATAGTTGTTTCATGTATTCATTTGTATCTTATTCTTTTATAGTTGGCAAGAAAGCGGAACAAGCTCTCAATCGATGACCGCTTCATAGCAATAGGCGAGGAATTGGCGGGATTTTTCCTTCGGGACGTCATACCACAACTCGCAGAGCACCACTATGAATGAAGATGTACATGTTACATATATAGTTGACTCGAAGAGTACCACTATGCTACATGTAATAGACATATATAGAGTACGCCTCGGAGAGCACCACTATGCATGAAGATCGATCTTCATGCATAGTGCTACTTAATTTGCGATCTTATGCAATAACATGTGTGTTATATTATATGCACCAACTTGCTATGCATCATCTTGATCTTCATGTACTACCTAAACCCAAACGCGTTTCTGGTGCATCGACGCGATATGAAACAAACCGATATCCCTAAACCTCTCCAAAACCCTAAAAAGCCAATTCTCTGCCGCGTGCAGATTTGGGCAAATTCCTCACGCTGGGAACCTTTGGTACCGGTTCGTATTACCAACCGGTACCAAAGATCCTTAGCCCCGAGCTCTCCCGGTGGCCCACGTGGAGGCCCCTTTTATACCGGTTAAGTAAGCAACCTGCACGAAAGGGGGGCTTTAGTGCCGGAAGTTTTATACCGGTTGCAAAACCGGTACGAATGCCCCTCTGGAACCGGTACGCATGGACGTTTTTCTACTAGTGCATCGGCTTGAGCGGCGGATCCTCCTTGTACCAGCGCCCGCCCGCGGCGAACTCACGGAGCTTCGGCGGGACGTACAGGGCACCGATCGTACAGGACCTGTTAGACTTACTCTTAGATGTACAATCATCTGAGAAAGTGGTGGCAGAGGTGGCTCGTCCGTACTTGTGAATGGAGAGGGAGTACCGGCCGAACGCGGCAGAGAAGCAGCTCAAACCGCCTCAGGTTTTCAGCCCGTGCACGGCGAAGCCAGCTGCTCATGAGCATCGCATCAGCCACACGCACGCACCTTGGCTCCGCCTTTCCCTATCGGCCCGCGCGGGGCACAACCGTCAAATCGCTGCCACGTACACCTCCTCCTCCCCCTTTCCGCCTTTCCCCTCTCGCCCTCGCACCCCCCAAGCTCGCCCGCCCGCCCGCCCGCCGCTCGCTCCCCATCCCAAACCCTAGCCCTCCCTGCCCGCCCGCCCGGCCGGCCGCCGCACCCCCGGCGCCGTCGCGCGGCGCCTCCCACCCTCCGCGCCGCCGGCGAGGCTTCCTCTGCCGGCGGCCTCTCCTCCGCGGGACCTTCCCGGGGGCTCCCGCCCTCCGCCCGCGCCGGCGCGGGGCACCTCAGGTTGGTTCTCCTCTCTCTGTCTCGCTCTCCGCACACGGCTCTGATCTACGATTCTAGCTAGGTCCTCGGAACAACCTGGCCGCTCCGCCGGTTAGGGATTGCATAATCTAATTGGCCGTGGTGTCTGCCCTGGAAAAAAAAATCGGATCTTGCAGGGTCGGGTTAGGGAACGATCGCGTCTTATGTACGTTGTCGTGTCGCTCCAGCTTATCGGCAGTCAGGCTGCGACCTCTAGACAAGTCGGGCGACACTTAATCCTTGATTACAGCCTTGCAAGCTGCAGCCCTTGTCTGAGGCAACGGCACATGTTATCTGTGCTGGCTATCTTGCTACATCTGTCTATTGTTCACATGTACGTTGCTGTACAACTTGTCTCAACCACACATTCTCTAGCTGTATTACTGTTATTTTGTCAAGTCTTTGTTTGTGTTGTTTCGACTTTCAAGTAGGACTGAAATTTATGCTGAAATATTGAACCCGAATTCTTACGGGCAGGCACGTGCCAGCCGGACGCGCCGAGCGGGCGCGCTACAGGACAAAGCGAGTTGGGCTAGAGCGACGTACTATGGAATACGGCATCCTCCTCTTCACCCAGAAACAGTATTATTATGGATGTAGACTCTGACCAGAGCTCGGGTCCTGCTCTGCTCGTCCAAGCCGCCGCGAATCCCCACTGAGTTCGACTGGATCCATGCGCTCACATCCCTCCTTATCCGGCCGCCATGACCCGACCTCCTTGCAGCTGCTCCAGCCGCCGCGTAGCTGACCTCGTCCTCCAGCATTGCCGGCCGGTGCGCTCCAGACCATCTCCTCCAGCAGTTGCTCCGGCCGACGCGTCGCTGACCTCCTCGCGCAGCAGCTGCTCGAGATACTGCGCCGCCGACCTCCAGCAGCAGCTCCGTCCGGTGCCACCTCCCAATGGAGCAACTTTGAAACCCGATGGAGCAACTTTGAAATTCGACGGAGCAACTTTGAAACCCGATGGAGCAACTTTGCTGGCCAGAGCAACTTTGGAACCCGACAGGGCAACTTTGCTGCCTAGCAGAGCAATTTTGAAACCTGACGGAGCAACTTTATTATCTAGCAGAGCAATTTTGAAACCCGACGGGGCAACTTTACTGCCCATTAGAGCAACTTCAGAATCCGACGGAGCAACTTTGGAATCCAACGAAACAACTTTGCTGCTCAGTAGAGCAACTTTGGAAAACCAATGGAGCAAATTTGGAACGTCTTAAGCATTGAGACACGATACAATGACACAAGCAAATTTAGTGTCCAATGGTACAATTTTGGTGCTCGCCGACGTAACATTAGTTCACGATGGAGCAACTTTTATGTATGGCAAGGCAATATTAGTGCCTAGTGACGTAACATTGTTGCATGCTAGAGCAACTTTTGTGCATGGCAATGCAATTTAGTGCCCGACTACGCAATGTTAGTGTCAGCCGGAGCAACTTTGGTGCCTAGCGGTGCAACATTGATGCACGACAGAGCATGTTTTGTGCATAATAGGGCAATTTCAGCGCCCGATGGCGCAACTATAGTATGTATAGATGTTGTAAAGTTGTGTATCCCCGATGTGAAGTTCCATACCCCTAATGTAAAGTTCCCTACCCCTCGTGTAAAGTTGGCTAGTGCAACATTGGTGCACGATAGAACAATTTTGATGTCGAACGACGCAATTTTGTGCATGATAGGATAATTTTAATGTCCAACGATGCAATTTTGTGAAGTTGGTTCTGCTGCAGCAAAGTATTCTATCGCTATTATAAAGTTGCCTACCCCTCATGTAAAATTGTATTTTAGTTATTAAATCATCTATCATTGTTGTAAAGTTGCATACCCCGTTGTAAACTTTCCTATAATTTTACAATACCGCTAGAAAATTTAGCAAAAAGTTTTATAGCAACTTCATAGCAGCAATATGTAACTTTGCGACAACTCTAGAGAATTTTATGACATCGGTGAGCAACAAACTAACATAATTAATCAACTATTACTAAATTACATAATTGAGCAACTAATACATGATATTAAGCAACAAAATGTGGTCATTGAACAAGTATCATATGTTGTTGGGCAACTTCAATGAACCGAACGGGGAGAAAAACATGACACGCTACGTTAGCCATCAATGTATCAGACATGTGGGTCCCTTCTTTTTTCCTTTTTTTTCCTAGACTATTTCTCGTCTTCATCTACAATCTGGACATTCGCACGCACGACCATGGTGGGGGGTTCGCCACTGCGTGCGAGGTGCTGCCGGCACCAAAGCCAGCGGAGGAGAGTTCAGCTGCTAATCGGGCGGCGGCGCTGCGTGCTGCCGGCACCAAAGCCAGCGGAGGAGGGTTCGGCTGCTAATCAGGCGGCGGCGCTGGTTTGATTTCGGCCATGAACAGCGGCGAGCGGGCCTGAGGCCACCCGGGATGGGATCCCCTCGAGGAGCGTCGGAGGACGGCCAGCCGGGGCAGCGCCGGCTCCTAAGACGAGCAGAACCGCGACGATGGCCATGACCAGAGAGATTCTAGATTCTAGGTACCTCCGCAGCTCCCGCTCGTGGATGGATCGGCGGATCGAGATTTTCCTTTCCTTTTCTATCGGGGGAGGCAGTGACCGCCCGCTCGGTTCGACGACTGGGCACGCGACCGCCCACTAGACGCGCCCAATATTGAAAATGTTTTGCTTGCAACTTAGTTTGAAGCATGCCAAAGACATGCCTTAGCAAAGATTGATCCCAGTAACTTACCACTCAGTCCTTTTTCCTGTTTGTTATTTCTTTCCCTGGAGCTAAAATAGTTCATAGTTGTTAAACACTGTTGTAAGCATTAGTAAAGATTCATCCCAGTAACTTCACAATTAAGTACCAATGTTGAGTGGCCAGTTCAAAATTCAGTATGGTACATAGCTAGTATAACGTTTTTTGTTGACACTTAAGTGATATTGGAAATATTTAATCAGTACCATTTGTTTTGTTAGTTTAGAAAAAAAAAGTTGCCATAGTTTGCTCAGTTTAATCAATAATAACACAACAAGAATACTTTGGGGCTTGGGCATTTTCTTATTAACTTCTGATTATATTTACGCCTTGTGCAATCCCTGTCCCACATGTGGAAAACTTGGTCTACTTGCCCCTTAGGAACAAAATGGCTAAAAAGGAAATATGCCAGAATGGAATGTGGAGTTGCCTTTTTTGGGAAAGTTGTCTATGATTTTTATCGCTTGGAAATAATTGATGCTTATCTGCTCATAACATCTTTCCTTCCTAGTTATAAAGTTTGAAGCTTGGTGGTGAGTTCACTCCTCCACAATTACTCCACGTGAAACCAACAACCTCGCAGAAGTCAGAAATAAACAAATGCAATTTCACTGACGTTGGGGACCAACACTCTTGTAAAAGAAAAACAAGTATAGGATCCAGATTCCAACTCTAGGTTTTAGAATTCTTCGCCCAACCAACTCTCACAGTTTTGTATCGTAGCATAAAGGAGCAAACAGCGCTATTTACTCTAACATGACAAAGATCTTGTCCTCCTGCATGATCGCGGTCCTCGTCCCTGATGCCCATCTTTGTGTGTTTCAAAATTTAAAATCTTACGATGGCCCTTCCATGGTAGCTTCAGATGCTCCAACTTCTCGCCGCCTATAACTTCTCGTTGTTTTGCTCTCTTTTGTTGCTAGAAGTGAGCAGCAGTTGTAGGATACCAACGTCTTTCGACGATCTTGTAAGCTGGTGGCATAACTTGTTTTTTACTGGCTTCATAGCAACTCACATGCATTATGATAATTATCTTGAAAATATCAACTAGCTGTTTGAATGAAGCATGCAAGTAAGAATACTTGAGGTATACCCTGATTTGCTTTTTTTGTGATAAAAAGTGCACATAGGATACACCTCCAGCATGTTACATATCTATTTACTAGGATTGGCTATATTCTGTTTTGTTTCCAGCTTAAGCAGATTACGGAGGCAATTAACTCCATGTTTCCTGCTGACTTCTTACTATCCTCTTTCCAAATTTATTGATTGTCTGTTTGAGCAGTTAGTACTGTTATTTCATAGATTTTATTTGACCAATACTACCATGAGTTTTGTTCAGTTAAATAAACATTTTATTCTCAAAATGGATAGAGCATAATCAATTCCAATTGTTTGTTTGGGCATCTTAAGCAGTTGCTTCTGACCAAATATTATGTTTCCAGACCTGACGGAGAAGACGTGCTATGTCATGTGTGCCTAGCAGAGAAGGAATCACCAAGTTTGAAATTATTGGTCATTTGTTGAGACCGGGACGTAAGAATTGTAACCAGACACAATGACCACACAAGCCTGTAAGAGGAGGAGGTCAGTTTACATAAGCAGTGGGTCGGAAGATTCTGGTACAGATTCAGAGGTTGAGAGAAGTAAACCGTCTAAAAAACCTATGGTGACGTCAATTTCTTTGTGTGAGCATCAGCCATCCTCTAACAACAAGGTTAAAAGCATGAACACTAGCAAGACAAGGGTGTGTAGAACTATTCTGGGGAAGCTCATGGATCACCCAGGTGGTTGGCTTTTTCATCAACCGGTTGATCCAGTCCTATTTGGGATTCCTGATTACTTTGATGTTATCCGTAATCCAATGGACTTGGGCACTGTTAAGAAGAAACTCACAAACAAGAGCTATTTTGGCACTGATGAGTTTGCAGCAGATGTGAGGTTAACATTTTCCAATGCAATGAAGTATAATCCTCCCGGAAATCAGGTTCACACAGTAGCTGAACAACTGAATATAATGTTCGATTCAGAATGGAAATTATATGAAAAAAAATGGAGAGACAGAAATCTGGCGTCAGAGCAGCTGCACATGAAGGTAATTAAGGCTCGTACTGCTGTCAATTCAAAGCCAGTAGTTTCTGGAGGGCTGGTCTCATGCTCGAATTCAGTTGCAAAGAAGACATTGACAGATGCAATATCCTCCAAAGTAAGATCACATGGGACCTTCATTCACTTGATGATGTGTTATTTGTGTCCTAACAGCAATATAATTTTAATTTAATGGTGTGTGTGCAGCTAAAAATTAAGTTTTCTGTACGGGGCTCGGGGCAGACCTTGTCTAAAGGTGCTAATGGTGTGACTTCTTTTCATTTTGTGCCACAAACTTTTCTTGTTTACACTTTTCTGCCATGATTATTGATGTTTTTTATTCATTTTCAATTCAGATACGTCTTTGCAAGCAGCCGCTAGCAGAATGGGCTCTTTAAATCATTCTATCCCTTCCACCAAGGTATTGGCAATGAGTTCCCTTATTTTTCTTTGATGCATTTCTATCTTAGTCTTATATCACATTATTAATGAAGCAAATTCCCAGTTCCCTCTCCTAAGCCATGTATTCTATCTTCAGGATAGCGCTAAGGTAGCGAAGGTGCAGTCAAGTGAGCACAGCTCTCAGTCGATTGGTATGTTCAATAATTCCGCATAATTTTACTCAATGCTCTCTATCTTTGCTAATGCACATATTTGCTATCTTAGGAAATGAATCTCGATCTTGCAGCGATACTTCAACTTCGCCTCTTCCTTCATACGGGCAAGGTTCTTTCGGCTTGTTCTCTTTTTATCATATGTTATTTCATGTGGTTATTGTTTAATTCCTTACTTGTAGTGATAACGTAACAGTTAGTAACTTACAAAAATCTTGTTTCCATATAATGGTGCTAATGTGCTGCTTTTGTGATGTGAATTCAGGAGATGGAAGTTATATACATGATGAACCTTTGTCACCAACCAAAGCCCTTCGTGCAGCAATCCTTAAGCGGCGTTTTGCTGGAACAATTGTGAAGGCACAGCAGAAGGCACTTCTGGACCATGTAATGTTTCTAAATACACGCGAAACTGTGTTCATCGCAATTATGCTTTTCACTTGCAGTATGCAAGTCTTTCTCTGCACTCACACACATGCTGTTTTGATCTCCTATGGGCAGCAAATAGACCCTGCAAAATTACAGATGGAAAAGGAGAGGCTGGAAAAAAGGCAGCAACAAGGTAATAATTAGCCCTGAGCTTCTAATGGGCTATTATGTATAGGCTGGTATGTTTTGTTGTCTGCCAATTTTCCGAGTTGGCACTTGGCAAAGTAACATATATGTGCACTGAACTCTCTCGTACCCAAGATAAGCTATACTTATCTGAATTCTCAAGCTTCGATAATTTCCGTTGTTCAAATGGGTCTGGAAGGTGTTGGACAAGTGTCAGGAAATATTCAGTATATAGTCTTGCATATGTAGTTTGTATGTTTTGCCACCTAGTATTTGAGCTAATTTTTAATTGATTAGTTACAGTTGGGAACTAGCTAGGAACTGTCCTTTGTGTGCTATGGAAATAATTTATATGCCATGAACTTTTTCCACTTCTAAAATGGGTATATTATTGCGATATTCAACAGAACAGTTGTTGAAAAAGGAATAACACTGTTCAAAAGAAATTGTTTGACTTATAGGGACTAGGGCTGTCCTTGGTTTGATCTTTATCTGATGCCGGTAACAAAATGAAGACATACTGGCTGGTAAACGAAATATAGCTATGCATCGACATTAATTATCAATTAGCTGTAGACAGTTGTGTCTCGGTCTGTTAGGCAGCCAGTTTGTAGCTTCTATGTAAGGACGACCTGTTTCTTGTAAGTGACCAGAGAAGGAAGAAGTTACAACATCCGGTGATAGTTATTTGAAGCTGGGAGATAGTCATTGGAAGGGTCCCTGTTGTTTGTTGATGTGTTAGGGAGATGGATTAATTTCCATGCTTGTACTCTAGCATTCACTCGAAAATGTTGATTTTATGTGGTTGTGAGTACTAGGATCATTATATTTTGATGTGTATAGCATACATTCCGTTTTTGAAAATTGAGATGGAAACTCTAGGACCTTTTAGTGTCGTGTTGACATTGAGTTATGCTATTGCTGTGAATGCTGACCTTCAATCGTGTCTTCTTCCAAATGTTTCCTGTGCTGCAGAGAAAGAAAGGATTGAGGCCCAGGTTAAGGCAGCTGAAGTCGCTGCACAGTTCAAGTTAGACGAAGAAACGAGGATAAAGAGGGAGCAGGAAAGAGAGGCAGCACGCCTGGCACTACAAATGGTACTGGCTGCTTGTCATCTTCTGAGCAGCGAGTTTCTAAGCTTGATGTTACACAGTGCCTATTCAATCTCTCCTCTTTTTGTGTAGATGAAGAAGACTATTGATATTGACAACAGTGACTTCCTAAAGGAACTGGAAAACATGACCAAAAAGTGGGAGCTGAATCCCCCTGGTAAATTAATTGTGGATTTTGTTGATGGGATTGATCTTCCACCTGACCTGGGAAGCCCGCTGGAGAGGCTTGGCCTTTTTATGAAGAAAGATCTGGAAGAAGAGGTCGAGCATGAAATGGACGACAGCATAGCACCCTCCATGGTTGTTGACGTGGAGGAAGGAGAAATTGGCTGCTGTGGGTAATACTCTTAGGTATCCATTTTTTCTTTGCTTCTCAGGTTATAGTCAACATGCATGCCGGGGTTATAAGATTCTGTGATTCTGTCCTGCGACCCAGGCTATGTCATAAACAGAGTAGAGAGTTATTGTGGCTTGTGTGTCTAAAGCAAGATCCACCATAATGTCTCTGCCGAACTTTGAAATTGAGTGGTTCACAATCTTGTGGTTGTCAACAACAGTATGATGGCACTGTATAGGTAGCTGTTTCAGGTCTATTTATTGTAAGTTCCTTGTACGAACATCCTGTAAAAACAATCGAGAAAGATAATAGAAAAAAGAAAAAAGAGTAGTGAGCTAGTATGTACATTGTTGTTGCTGATGGTGAAGAGTGCAGACGGATGCTTTGCGATGGTGGTGCCTCTTTGTTGTCTGTCCCAGCGGAATGTTTTCTTACCTGCTAACACGCCTACCCAAGGTTGATGAGGAATTTCCCGTGTTCACTGTTCCCGACGTGAAGGTGTAGCGAGAAAGTATATATGAAATAGCTTAAGATTTGCAACTTCACAACAAAGTGGCTGTAGTTTAGTGGTGAGAATTCCACGTTGTGGCCGTGGAGACCTGGGCTCGAATCCCAGCAGCCACAGTTTGTTTTTGGAAATATAATTTATTTTTAACCTTTTACTTCTTTGGTCTTCTCCAAATTATGTTCTCATGCAAATACTATGTGACTGGAAAAAAAATCTCCCATAGATACAATTTCTACAAGATCATAATAATATCAAAAAGGACAGCAAGAAAAGAAAGATGCATGAGCATTTCACTAAAACATCTTGCAAAGGTTGATTCCAAATCAACACCATCCTACTATTGCATATGGCGTAAACCACTAACTAATGGGGTTGTTGTACACCGTAAATCATTGGTGTGATTGTCACGTGTTGTGTCTGGCCGGAGATAGATATGTATAATCACCTAGAAAAGCTTTGGTGTTTTTCTTTTTTTTGAGAATGCATTGGTGTTTGCTGATGCACCCACGCTTAACAAAGGCACATTAGGGTATCTTCAATTTTTAGTTCTTGTATTTTGTTGAGTGTCAGTGATATACATGTGCACTCAGAATGAGGGATGAGTGATAATAAGAGTGAAAAGGCTATCTTTATCCATACTGTAAGTCACTCATTTGTTATAAGTCACTCATTTGTCACGGGTTTTCTTACTAAAAATTCATCACCGGTCATAGAAACATGGAACAATTGATCGCTAGGCATGACACTAAGGAAATGGACAATGGGAAGCCCCCTCACTCCATCTAGAGACAACATATTAAATGTACTATAATGAGATGTATTTTAATGTTAGCTCTAACGATCAATATTTAAACGTCTCTCAAATTATGCGGTGTAAAATTTATGTAGAAACATGTGAATAATAGATGGTGTATATGATACAAAGAAAAAAAATGTTTTCTCCTCATTTCCAAGAGGCCATCTCTTCGTAAGTGAAGCCATACTCTCCTTTTCAACCTCTCTTTTCCAAAGCAACAACTACCGGTGTGGCTTTGCCACGTGATATGACCCTTGTACTTGCCTAAGAGATGGCTTGTTGCATTTTGCATATGATGTGGAGTACTAAGAGGAAACTAGTTATCAGCAACCTTGGGAAATGATCTAAGTAGAAGCCACGTGACGTCGCTCTCCCCACCAGGTTATTTTCATCACTACAAGTTCATTTGTTCGAGGCGATCAGAAAAATATACACTTTCCACGTGATGTGTTGAGATATCTAGGGGGTGTTTGAAACGATTTGACATGTCTTTTTTTTTTTTGAATTAAGTTTGTTTCTCCAACTAAAACTAATAAAGAAAATGAGTTATTCTTGCCCAGAGTGCTGGTTTCCTTAGTTTTACCACATTGGAGCCTATCACCATTGAAGCGACGTCGCACCCTGCTGCTCAACCAACACCCTTCCCACCGCCCCTAAAGAATACGACAGACAACATCGAAGTCATAGCTTGCACCACCGATGCAAGGAAAAAGACTTGCGGATCGTCCACCACTATCATCTCAGAGGCTAGTGTTAGGAACCCTATTTGGCCCAACCTAAAAGACCTAGTGGTGGAGCCAGGACTAGCCACAACCTGCCGTGAGTCATGCACTAGTATTTATGAGGTCAATTGTGGTGTATCCATAGTCGGGGGCTTTTTGCTCACTGATACGTCTCAAACGTATCTATAACTAGTGAACTCCCCGCGCGTTGCTGCGGTAATTAAAGAAACATATTTTAGAAAGAAAATGTGAAAGTAAACAAAGCGGATATGTATGAGTTATCTAGACAACTTTTCCTTGTAGTGAATCCTTAGTGCGAACAATTGCATTAGGGAAATCATAATTAAAATGATTTAAATATAACATCACAAACATTTTGATGTTGCAAAAGTTGGTACAGTTTAAAATGACACAATGTTCATTTGGATAAAGATGTCTGCACTTTATAATGGAGCAATATTGTATCTGTGCAAAATACTACTATATATGATCAGCAAAATATTCATGGAAAAGGATCGATAGAAACAAATCAAAGTTTCCTCTGGCATTCTACTTGTGTCCCTTATTTCTGTCTTATGGCTACTCAAATCTGTTACAAATAAATAGCACTAATACAGCTGCAAGAACATACACTACAATTGATGCACTTGATTAAACCATTATTGTATGATCTTGACACAATATAACCAAATAGAGATAGAAGAAACTAATCTGACAACAAAAGAGAACAAATATTCTCACCTTCTCACATCGCTCTATAGGTATAACAAATTTTATTAAGCATTTGTCAAGCAACTGAGCCAATAAAATCAGCTGTGCTGCAAATAATTAGTAGATCCTCACACTTCATTTTACTTCACACGTAGTAGCAACTCCATGAGAGATTGATGCTCCTGTGTCCAAGGCCATCCATACGTAAATCATAGCGTGGGAGACCGGCCCATCAAAGAAGAAAGCAGAGCCTCGGCACCATGGATAATGTGCATGCTGTTGGCTATGTGCTCGAGGAATCAGAGCCAGTGGCGGACCTAGGATTTTACCAATGTGTATGCCATTTGGTAAAATTTTGACACACATTTGGTAAAATTATTTACGGCACTGTAATTTCGTAATTGGTATACAACGAACAAATAACATCTAGCTGTAAATTTTAAGTTGGAAAGGCTGTAAACTAACATGCAAACTTGCAAATAATTTAAGCACCATATTTATAGTTTGAAATAGATGCATCATATATTCATTTTCGTGATTTATGAGAATTACATATAAATCAAGAATTTTGAGGCTAAAATTACCGTACATCTGCATGCGAATGCAACGTACCAACGCCGATTGTTGTACGTGGCTTCGAGCTCATGGGCTCCGGGTTACCGACGAAATGCAATTGTAGATTAGACGGGTGTGGGTATGGACTTCGGCGAACTGCCCCGGTGGCGCGCCGGCGAACTGTAGCAGCGTTTTACATACCGGCAAACTGCGGCGGTCTATCAATATGCTGGTGAAGGTGAACTGCGGCAGCATGGCGGGGTGCGACTCTGTGATGTATTGCGATCGCATGAGATCTGCTATTCAGTTCTTTCTTTTACAACACGATCTGTTATTCAGTTTGTGGATGTGCACGTCTCCGCTCATTTGTTTTCTTTTTCCGTTGTTCCAGTGCTACCTACGGCTGATCGGCTGTGCCGAGGGCTATGCCATGGCATACCTGGCATGCCCACTGGGTCCGCTACTGATCAGAGCATGAGTGCAATCGAGCATTTAGGTTCAGGAAATCCTGGCAAACAAAAGGAAGAATATCAGATTGAAAGCAGAAAATTTTCAGGAAATCGAGCATTTAGGTTCAAGAAATCGAGCATGGCTACCTTAGTGTCGATGCATCGGTGATGTGCAGAAATAGGTCGCCGTAAATGATGATCTGAATAGTTCATAACAGTGAACTACCAAGGTATTTATCTTCACCACTCACCTACGATGTCCCTTCAACTGCCCTCCACTATTTATTTTCCATGAACTGAGTGGGCACATCCATTAATTACTGTATTTGGGAGTAATCTTTCTTTAGAGAGTATCGGTGGCAGTTTCAAAAGACAGTGGATGGAAAAATGCACCGAGAAAACACTAACGTGCAGTAGACTAAAAGGTAAAAAATGGGCTTGTTGTGACGTGGCATTGCTGCATGTGCGTTAAAATTAATTTGTGACACATAATTAACTACCATAGATTTAGAATCTGATGGACAAGAACAATTGAGGTGATGTGGCTACACCAAATTTCAGCTTGCAAACATTAAATGCGTTTTAGTGGGGATGAACTTTATAGATATTATAGATTTCTTATGTTCCATGCTACTTTTATTATGATACTCACATGTTTTATACACACTTTATGTCATTTATATGCATTTTTCGGTACTATCCTATTGACGAGATGCCGAAGAGCCAGTTGCCGTTTTCTGCTGTTTTTGGTTTCAGAAATCCTACAAAGGAAATATTCTCGGAATTGGACGAAATCAACGCCCAGGGTCTTATTTTTCCACGGAGCTTCCAGAAGACCGAAGGGGTTACGAAGTGGGGCGACGAGGCGCCGCCACCATAGGGCCACGCGGCCAGGGTGGGGCCCGCGCCGCCCTATGGTGTGGGCCCCTCGTCAGCCCCCCGACTCTGCCCTTCCGCCTACATATACTCTCCGTCGCGAAAACCCTATTACCGAGAGCCACGATACGGAAATACTTCCAGAGACGCAGCCGTCGCCAATCCCATCTCGGGGGATGATACGCGTACAACACGCGTCCGTTGGGAACCCCAAGAGGAAGGTGTGATGCGTACAGCGGCAAGTTTTCCCTCAGTAAGAAACCAAGGTTTATCGAACCAGTAGGAGCCAAGAAGCACGTTGAAGGTTGATGGCGGCGGAGTGTAGTGCGGCGCAACACCAGGGATTCCGGCGCGAACGTGGAACCTGCACAACACAACCAAATTACTTTGCCCCAACGTGACAGTGAGGTTGTCAATCTCACCGGCTTGCTGTAACAAAGATTAGATGTATAGTGTGGATGATGATTGTTTGCAGAAAACAGTAGAACAAGTATTGCAGTAGATTGTATTCAATTAAAAGAATGGACTGGGGTCCACAGTTCACTAGTGGTGTCTCTCCCATAAGAATAAGCATGTTGGGTGAACAAATTACAGTTGGGCAATTGACAAATAAAGAGGGCATGACCATGCACATACATGTTATGATGAGTATTGTGAGATTTAATTGGTCATTACGACAAAGTACATAGACCGCTATCCAGCATGCATCTATGCCTAAAAAGTCCACCTTCATGTTATCATCCGAACCCCTTCCAGTATTAAGTTGCAAACAACAGACAATTTCATTAAGTATGGTGCGTAATATAATCAACACATACATCCTTAGACATAGCATCTATATTTTATCCCTAGTGGCAACAGCACATCCACAATCTTAGAGGTTGCTGTCACTCCCCCAGATTTAATGGAGGCATGAACCCACTATCGAGCATAAATACTCCCTCTTGGAGTTACAAGCAAACACTTGGCCAGAGCCTCTACTACAACGGAGAGCATGCAAGATCATAAGCAACACATAGATGATAGATTGATAATCAACATAACATAGCATTCATTATTCATCGGATCCCAACAAACGCAACATGTAGCATTACAGATAGATGATCTTGATCATGTTAGGCAGCTCACAAGATCCAACAATGATAGCACAATTAGGAGAAGACGACCATCTAGCTACTGCTATGGACCCATAGTCCAGGGGTGAACTACTCACACATCACTCCGGAGGCGACCATGGCGGTGAAGAGTCCTCCGGGAGATGATTCCCCTCTCCGGCAGTGTGCCGGAGGCGATCTCCTGAATCCCCCGAGATGGGATTGGCGGCGTCTCTAGAAGATTTTCCATATCGTGGCTATCGGTACTGGAGTTATTCTCGACGAAGGCTTAAGTAGGCGGAAGGGTAGGTCAGGGGGCGCCACGAGGGGCCCACACCACAGGCCGGCGCGGCCAGGGCCTGGGCCGCGCCGCCCTGGTGTGTGGCCGCCTCGTCGCTCCACTTCGTTTCCTCTCCAGACTTCTGGAAGCTTCGTGGAAAAATAAGATCCTGGGCGTTGATTTCGTCCAATTCCGAGAATATTTTCTTACTAGGATTTCTGAAACCAAAAACAGCAGAAAACAATAACTGGCTCTTCGGCATCTCGTTAATAGGTTAGTGCCGGAAAATGCATAAATATGACATAAAGTATGTATAAAACATGTGAGTAACATCATAAAAGTAGCATGGAACATAAGAAATTATCGATACTTTGGAGACGTATCAGCATCCCCAAGCTTAGTTCCTACTCGTCCCGAGTAGGTGAACGATAACAAAGATAATTTCTGAAGTGACATGCCATCATAATCTTGATCAATACTATTGTAAGCACATGTAATGAATGCAGCGATTCGAAGCAATGTAAATGCAATGAGTAAACAACTGAATCATATAGCAAAGACTTTTCATGAATAGTACTTTCAAGACAAGCATCAATAAGTCTTGCATAAGAGTTAACTCATAAAGCAATAAATTCATAGTAGAGGCATTGAAGCAACACAAAGGAAGATTAAGTTTCAGCGGTTGCTTTCAACTTGTAACATGTATATCTCATGGATATTGTCAACATAAAGTAATATAATAAGTGCAATATGCAAGTATGTAGCAATCAATGCACAGTTCACACAAGTGTTTGCTTCTTGAGATGGAGAGAAATAGGTGAACTGACTCAACATAAAAGTAAAAGAAAGGCCCTTCGCAGAGGGAAGCATCGATTGCTATATTTGTGCTAGAGCTTTTATTTTGAAAACAAGAAACAATTTTGTTAACGGTAGTAATAAAGCATATGTATGATGTAAATTATATCCTACAAGTTGCAAGCCTCATGCATAGTATACTAATAGTGCCCGCACCTTGTCCTAATTAGCTCGGATTACCTGGATTATCACCGCAATACATATGTTTTAACCAAGTATCACAAAGGGGTACCTCTATGCCGCCTGTACAAAGGTCTAAGGAGAAAGCTCGCATTGGATTTCTCGCTTTTGATTATTCTCAACTTAGACATCCATACCGGGACAACATAGACAACAGATAATGGACTCCTCTTTAATGCATAAGCATTTAGCAACAATTAATATTCTCATAAGAGATTGAGGTTTGTTGTCCAAAACTGAAACTTCCACCATGGATCATGGCTTTAGTTAGCGGCCCAATGTTCTTCTCTAACAATATGCATGCTCAAACCATTCAACTCATGGTAAATCGCCCTTACTTCAGACAAGACGAACATGCATAGCAACTCACATGATATTCAACAAAGAGTAGTTGATGGCGTCCCCAGGAACATGGTTATCGCTCAATAAGCAACTTATAAGAGATAAAATGCATAAGTACATATTCAATACCAC
Source organism: Lolium perenne (assembly GCF_019359855.2). Taxonomy (NCBI): domain Eukaryota; kingdom Viridiplantae; phylum Streptophyta; class Magnoliopsida; order Poales; family Poaceae; genus Lolium; species Lolium perenne. The sequence goes on from NC_067244.2 coordinate 52,453,715, forward strand.
AATAGTTTTTAGGCTATTGATGCGTGTAGTTGACACGTCCGTTGGGAACCCCAAGAGGAAGGTGTGATGCGCACAGCGGCAAGTTTCCCTCAGTAAGAAACCAAGGTTTAATCGAACCAGTAGGAGTCAAGAAGCACGTTGAAGGTTGATGGCGGCGGGATGTAGTGCGGCGCAACACCAGAGATTCCGGCGCCAACGTGGAACCTGCACAACACAACCAAAGTACTTTGCCCCAACGAAACAGTGAGGTTGTCAATCTCACCGGCTTGCTGTAACAAAGGATTAGATGTATAGTGTGGATGATGATTGTTTGCAGAAAAACAAGAGAACAAGATTGCAAGAGATTGTATTTCAGTATAGAGAATTGGACCGGGGTCCACAGTTCACTAGAGGTGTCTCTCCCATAAGATAAATAGCATGTTGGGTGAACAAATTACAGTTGGGCAATTGACAAATAAAGAGGGCATGACCATGCACATACATATTATGATGAGTATAGTGAGATTTAATTGGGCATTACGACAAAGTACATAGACCGCTATCCAGCATGCATCTATGCCTAAAAAGTCCACCTTCAGGTTATCATCCGAACCCCCTCCAGTATTAAGTTGCTAACAACAGACAATTGCATTAAGTATTGCGCGTAATGTAATCAGTGACTATATCCTTGAACATAGCACCAATGTTTTATCCCTAGTGGCAACAGCACATCCATAATCTTAGAGATTTCTGTCACTTCCCCAGATTCACGGAGACATGAACCCACTATCGAGCATAAATACTCCCTCTTGGAGTTACAAGCATCTACTTGGCCAGAGCATCTACTAGTAACGGAGAGCATGCAAGATCATAAACAACACATAGACATAACTTTGATAATCAACATAACAAGTATTCTCTATTCATCGGATCCCAACAAACGCAACATATAGAATTACAGATAGATGATCTTGATCATGTTAGGCAGCTCACAAGATCCGACAATTAAGCACAATGGGGAGAAGACAACCATCTAGCTACTGCTATGGACCCATAGTCCAGGGGTAGACTACTCACACATCACTCCGGAGGCGACCATGGCGGCGTAGAGTCCTCCGGGAGATGAATCCCCTCTCCGGCAGGTGCCGGAGGCGATCTCCTGAATCCCCCGAGATGGGATTGGCGGCGGCGGCGTCTCAGTAAGGTTTTCCGTATCGTGGCTCTCGGTACTGGGGGTTTCGCGACGGAGGCTTTAAGTAGGCGGAAGGGCAAGTCAGGAGGGGGCACGAGGGGCCCACACCATAGGGCCGCGCGGCCAGGGCAGGGGCCGCGCCGCCCTAGGGTTTGGCCACCTCGTGGCCCCACTTCGTCTCCTCTTCGGTCTTCTGGAAGCTTCGTGGCAAAATAGGACCCTGGGCGTTGATTTCGTCCAATTCCGAGAATATTTCGTTACTAGGATTTCCGAAACCAAAAACAGCAGAAAAAACAAAGAATCGGCACTTCGGCATCTTGTTAATAGGTTAGTTCCAGAAAATGCACGAATATGACATAAAGTGTGCATAAAACATGTAGATAACATCAATAATGTGGCATGGAACATAAGAAATTATCGATACGTCGGAGACGTATCAGCATCCCCAAGCTTAGTTCTGCTCGTCCCGAGCAGGTAAAACGATAACACAGATAATTTCTGGAGTGACATGCCATCATAACCTTGATCATACTATTTGTAAAGCATATGTAGTGAATGCAGCGATCAAAACAATGTATATGACATGAGTAAACAAGTGAATCATATAGCAAAGACTTTTCATGAATAGCACTTCAAGACAAGCATCAATAAGTCTTGCATAAGAGTTAACTCATAAAGCAATAATTCAAAGTAAAGGCATTGAAGCAACACAAAAGAAGATTAAGTTTCAGCGGTTGCTTTCAACTTGTAACATGTATATCTCATGGATATTGTCAACATAGAGTAATATAATAAGTGCAATATGCAAATATGTAGGAATCAATGCACAGTTCACACAAGTGTTTGCTTCTTGAGGTGGAGAGAAATAGGTGAACCTGACTCAACAATGAAAGTAAAAGAATGGTCCTCCATAGAGGAAAAGCATCGATTGCTATATTTGTGCTAGAGCTTTGGTTTTGGAAACATGAAACAATTTTGTCAATGGTAGTAATAAAGCATATGTATCATGTAAATTATATCTTACAAGTTGCAAGCCTCGTGCATAGTATACTAATAGTGCCCGCACCTTGTCCTAATTAGCTTGGACTACCGGATCATCACAATGCACATGTTTTAACCAAGTGTCACAATGGGGTACCTCTATGCCGCCTGTACAAAGGTCTAAGGAGAAAGTTCGGATTGGATTTCTCGCTATTGATTATTCTCAACTTAGACATCCATACCGGGACAACATAGACAACAGATAATGGACTCCTCTTTTATGCATAAGCATATAACAACAATTAATAATTTTCTCATATGAGATTGAGGATATATGTCCAAAACTGAAACTTCCACCATGGATCATGGCTTTAGTTAGCGGCCCAATGTTCTTCTCTAACAATATGCAGGCTTAACCATAAGGTGGTAGATCTCTCTTACTTCAGACAAGACGAACATGCATAGCAACTCACATGATATTCAACAAAGAATAGTTGATGGCGTCCCCAGTGAATATGGTTATCGCACAACAAGCAACTTAATAAGAGATAAAGTGCATAAGTACATATTCAATACCACAATAGTTTTTAAGCTATTTGTCCCATGAGCTATATATTGTAAGGTGAATGATGGAATTTTAAAGGTAGCACTCAAGCAATTTACTTTGGAATGGCGGAGAAATACCATGTAGTAGGTAGGTATGGTGGACACAAATGGCATAGTGGTTGGCTCAAGTATTTTGGATGCATGAGAAGTATTCCCTCTCGATGCAAGGTTTAGGCTAGCAAGGCTTATTTGAAACAAACACAAGGATGAACCGGTGCAGCAAAACTCACATAAAAGACACATTGTAAACATTATAAGACTCTACACCGTCTTCCTTGTTGTTCAAACTCAATACTAGAAATTATCTAGACCTTAGAGAGACCAAATATGCAAACCAAATTTTAGCAAGCTCTATGTATTTTCTTCATTAATGGGTGCAAAGTATATGATGCAAGAGCTTAAACATGAGCACAACAATTGCCAAGTATCACATTACCCAAGACATTTATAGCAATTACTACATGTATCATTTTCCAATTCCAACCATATAACAATTTAACGAAGAAGAAACTTTGCCATGAATACTATGAGTAGAGCCTAAGGACATACTTGTCCATATGCTACAGCGGAGCGTGTCTCTCTCCCATAAAGTGAATGCTAGGATCCATTTTATTCAAACAAAACAAAAACAAAAACAAACCGACGCTCCAAGCAAAGCACATAAGATGTGATGGAATAAAAATATAGTTTCAGGGGAGGAACCTGATAATGTTGTCGATGAAGAAGGGGATGCCTTGGGCATCCCCAAGCTTAGACGCTTGAGTCTTCTTAGAATATGCAGGGGTGAACCACCGGGGCATCCCCAAGCTTAGAGCTTTCACTCTCCTTGATCATGTTGCATCATACTCCTCTCTTGATCCTTGAAAACTTCCTCCACACCAAACTCGAAACAACTCATTAGAGGGTTAGTGCACAATAAAAATTAACATGTTCAGAGGTGACACAATCATTCTTAACACTTCTGGACATTGCATAAAGCTACTGGACATTAGTGGATCAAAGAAATTCATCCAACATAGCAAAAGAGGCAATGCGAAATAAAAGGCAGAATCTGTCAAAACAGAACAGTTCGTATTGACGAATTTTAAAATGGCACCAGACTTGCTCAAATGAAAATTCCCAAATTGAATGAAAGTTGCGTACATATCTGAGGATCACGCACGTAAATTGGCATATTTTTCTGAGCTACCTACCGAGAGGCAGGTCGGAATTCGTGACAGCAAAGAAATCTGAAACTGCGCAGTAATCCAAATCTAGTATGAACTTTTCTATCAAAGACTTTACTTGGCACAACAAAACACTAAACTAAGATAAGGAGAGATTGCTACAGTAGTAAACAACTTCCAAGACACAAAATAAAAACAAAGTACTGTAGGTAAAAACATGGGTTGTCTCCCATAAGCGCTTTTCTTTAACGCCTTTCAGCTAGACGCAGAAAGTGTGTATCAAGTATTATCGGAGGGTGGTGCATCATCCTTACTTTGGGCTTTACCCTTACCTTTCTTGTTGTTTTTCTTTCTCTTTGATTTAGGAAATGTATGATTCCCCCCGGTATAGAGGTGAATTCTAGGGTGCCTTCTCCCACATCTATGACTGCTCCCAATAGTTTTAGCAGGGATCTTCCGAGTGTGATCTTTCATGTCCCTACACATTCAATAACAAGATAATCAATGGATATTGTTCTTCCAAGAATGGTTGTATGCACACCTGCGGCTATTCCCTTAGGAATTATAACAGAGTTATCAATGAGAGTTATTTCTTCTCCTCCTTCATCAACTCCCCAAAGTTTCAAAGATTTATAAATGCTCTCAGGTATAAGGCAAAATTCAGACATAATATCACAGTTGGCACGAAGAGTTTGATCACCGATAACAATTTTAACAGTAGGATCCCATAATGAAGGTTTAGAGTTCACTAAAACTTGTTCAAGACGATTACGAACATGGTGATAGTTGTCATCCAAGCGAGATGTACTTATCTCGAGATTGTTTAACCTATTATAAATGCTAATAAGGGCTGAATCAAAGTTATTAGCTGAATCATGTGATGCAACCAACTTCTTTATGGCATTAAAAGCTTGATCCCCATTGCAATGAAGGAAATCTCCTCCCACTAAAGTATCCAAAGCATATCTATAGCGAATCATAAGACCAAAATAAAAATTACTAAGGAGCAAACTTAGAGTCATTTGAGGTTCAGTTTTACGATAAGAAGTAAAAATTCTAGACCAAGCATCCTTAAAACTCTCCTCATCCCCTTGTTTAAAAGTGAAGACTAATTCTTCAGGCGAAGAAGTGACAGGTTCAGAGCTAGACATGGTAACAAAAGTAAATATTTTTTTTTTGTATTTTTAATGTAGAGTGCAAGACAGTAAATAAAGCAAACTAGATAAAGTAAATGCAAGTAACTAAATTTTTTTGTGTTTTTGATATAGCAAACAAGATAGCAAATAAAGTAAAACTAGCAACTAATTTTTTTGTATTTTGATTTAATGCAGCAAACAAAGTAGTAAATAAAACAAAGCAAGACAAAAACAAAGTAAAGAGATTGGGAAGTGGAGACTCCCCTTGCAGCGTGTCTTGATCTCCCCGGCAACGGCGCCAGAAATTTGCTTGATGCGTGTAGTTGACACGTCCGTTGGGAACCCCAAGAGGAAGGTGTGATGCGCACAGCGGCAAGTTTCCCTCAGTAAGAAACCAAGGTTTAATCGAACCAGTAGGAGTCAAGAAGCACGTTGAAGGTTGATGGCGGCGGGATGTAGTGCGGCGCAACACCAGAGATTCCGGCGCCAACGTGGAACCTGCACAACACAACCAAAGTACTTTGTCCCAACGAAACAGTGAGGTTGTCAATCTCACCGGCTTGCTGTAACAAAGGATTAGATGTATAGTGTGGATGATGATTGTTTGCAGAAAACAGTAGAACAAAGATTGGCAAGAGATTGTATTTCAGTATAGAGAATTGGACCGGGGTCCACAGTTCACTAGAGGTGTCTCTCCCATAAGATAAACAGCATATTGGGTGAACAAATTACAGTTGGGCAATTGACAAATAAAGAGGGCATGACCATGCACATACATATTATGATGAGTATAGTGAGATTTAATTGGGCATTACGACAAAGTACATAGACCGCTATCCAGCATGCATCTATGCCTAAAAAGTCCACCTTCAGGTTATCATCCAAACCCCCTCCAGTATTAAGTTGCTAACAACAGACAATTGCATTAAGTATTGCGCGTAATGTAATCGGTGACTATATCCTTGAACATAGCACCAATGTTTTATCCCTAGTGGCAACAAAGACATCCATAATCTTAGAGATTTCTGTCACTTCCCGCATTCACGGAGACATGAACCCACTATCGAGCATAAATACTCCCTCTTGGAGTTACAAGCATCTACTTGGCCAGAGCATCTACTAGTAACGGAGAGCATGCAAGATCATAAACAACACATAGACATAACTTTGATAATCAACATAACAAGTATTCTCTATTCATCGGATCCCAACAAACACAACATATAGAATTACAGATAGATGATCTTGATCATGTTAGGCAGCTCACAAGATCCGACAATTAAGCACAATGGGGAGAAGACAACCATCTAGCTACTGCTATGGACCCATAGTCCAGGGGTAGACTACTCACACATCACTCCGGAGGCGACCATGGCGGCGTAGAGTCCTCGGGAGATGAATCCCCTCTCCGGCAGGGTGCCGGAGGCGATCTCCTGAATCCCCCGAGATGGGATTGGCGGCGGCGGCGTCTCAGTAAGGTTTTCCGTATTGTGGCTCTCAGATCGGGGTTTCGCGACGGAGGCTTTAAGTAGGCGGAAGGGCAAGTCAGAGGGGGCACGAGGGCCCACACCATAGGGCCGCGCGGCCGGGCAGTGGGGCCGCGCCGCCTAGGGTTTGGCCACCTCGTGGCCCCACTTCGTCTCCTCTTCGGTCTTCTCGGAAGCTTCGTGGCAAAATAGGACCCTGGCGTTGATTTCGTCCAATTCCGAGAATATTTCGTTACTAGGATTTACGAAACCAAAAACAGCAGAAACAAAGAATCGGCACTTCGGCATCTTGTTAATAGGTTAGTTCCAGAAAATGCACGAATATGACATAAAGTGTGCATAAAACATGTAGATAACATCAATAATGTGGCATGGAACATAAGAAATTATCGATACGTCGGAGACGTATCAGCTATTTGTCCCATGAGCTATATATTGCAAAGATGAAGGATAGAAATTTAAAGGTAGCACTCAAGCAATTTACTTTGGAATGGCGGAGAAATACCATGTAGTAGGTAGGTATGGTGGACACAAGTGGCATAGTGTTTGGCTCAAGGATTTTGGATGCATGAGAAGTATTCCTTCTCGATACAAGGCTTAGGCTAGCAAGGTTATTTGAAACAAACACAAGTATGAACCGGTACAGCAAAACTCACATAAAAGACATATTGTAAGCATTATAAGACTCTACACCGTCTTCCTTGTTGTTCAAACCCTTACTAGAAAATATTTAGACTCTAGAGAGACCAATCATGCAAACCAAATTTTAGCAAGCTCTATGTATTTCTTCATTAATAGGTGCAAAGTATATGATGCAAGAGCTTAAACATGAGCACAACAATTGCCAATTATCACATTATTCAAGTTATTATACCAATTACCACATGTAGCATTTCCCGTTTCCAACCATATAACAATTTAACGAAGCAGTTTCAACCTTCGCCATGAACATTATGAGTAAAGCCTAAGGACATATTTGTCCATATGCAACAGCGGAGCGTGTCTCTCTCCCACACAATGAATGCTAGGATCCATCTTATTCAAACAAAAACAAAAACAAAAACAAACAGACGCTCCAAGCAAAGTACATAAGATGTGATGGAATAAAAATATAGTTTCACTAGAGGAACCTGATAATGTTGTCGATGAAGAAGGGGATGCCTTGGGCATCCCCAAGCTTAGATGCTTGAGTCTTCTTGAAATATGCAGGGATGAACCACCGGGGCATCCCCAAGCTTAGAGCTTTCACTCTTCTTGATCATATTGTATCATCCTCCTCTCTTGATCCTTGAAAACTTCCTCCACACCAAACTCAAAACAACTCATTAGAGGGTTAGTGCATAATCAAAATTCACATGTTCAGAGGTGACATAATCATTCTTAACACTTCTGGACATTGCACAAAGCTACTGAAAGTTAATGGAATAAAGAAATCCATCAAGCATAGCAAAATAGGCAATGTGAAATAAAAGGCAGAATCTGTCAAAACAGAACAGTCCGTAAAGACGAATTTCTAAGAGGCACCAGACTTGCTCAAATTAAAATGCTCAAATTGAATGAAAGTTGCGTACATATCTGAGGATCAATCACGTAAATTGCCAGAATTTTCTGAGTTACCTACAGAGAATTCATCCCAGATTCGTGACAGCAAGAAATCTGTTTTTGCGCAGTAATCCAAATCTAGTATGAACCTTACTATCAAAGACTTTACTTGGCACAACAATGCAACAAAACTAAGATAAGGAGAGGTTGCTACAGTAGTAACAACTTCCAAGACTCAAATATAAAATAAAAGTGCAGTAGTAAAATCATGGGTTGTCTCCCATAAGCGCTTTTCTTTAACGCCTTTGAGCTAGGCGCAGAAAGTGTGTATCAAGTATTATCAAGAGATGATGCATCTACAGCGGGGTTTGGAGTTTTCTCAACCATGCATTGTATTTTGTATATGTAAGTTTCAGAGGCTCCCTTTTCATTAGTCTTAGGCTTGCTATTCTCATCAAACAAATTTTCAGGGACAAGCCAAGCATAATTATCATCTAGAGCTTCATGCATTCCTAGGAGCTTGCAAGGTATTGGTGCTTTAATCTCCCCACCGTCATTAACATTATTAGTATACTTTATTCTATCCATGTCCATCTTTTCAAGTGTTCTTTTAAAATCGGTGAACATACCAAGCCTCTTATGCTTAATGAAAACTTTTCTAGCTTCTTTAGCTATATCTTTAAATTCTCTATCAAGGACTTTTAAGACAAAATCCCTCTTTTCTCCCCTCTCCATATCAGAAAGTGTAAGAAACATGTGTTGTATCATGGGATTGAGACTAGCAAATCTAGTTTCCAACATGTGTACTAAACAGGCAGAGGCACTTTCATAAGTAGGGGCAGCTTTTAATAGTGGTATATCTTCAAAATCTTCATCCATGCTAACATGGGTGAAAAATTCTTCTATATTATCTCTTCCAATGATAGACCCTTCTCCCACATGTATATCTTTTAAAGTAAAATTAGGAGGAAACATGATAAAATAAGTAAAAGTAAATAAAGTAAATGCAAGTAACTAATTTTTTTGTGTTTTTAATATGGAGAACAAGACAGTAAATAAAGAAAAACTAGCAACTAATTTTTTTGTGTTTTGTTTTAGTGCAGCAAACAAAGTACTAAATAAAATAAAGCAAGACACAAAAAAAGTAAAGAGATTGGAGGTGGAGACTCCCCTTGCAGCGTGTCTTGATCTCCCCGGCAACGGCGCCAGAAAATGAGCTGCTGGCGCGCAGTTGACGTGGGAGTTAGAAATCTCTGTGGTGTAGTTTTCCTTCACGTCCCCGGCAACGGCGCCAGAAAAAGAGCTTGATACGCGTACAGCACGCGTCCGTTGGGAACCCCAAGAGGAAGGTGTGATGCGTACAACGGCAAGTTTTCCCTCAGTAAGAAACCAAGGTTTATCGAACCAGTAGGAGCCAAGAAGCACGTTGAAGGTTGATGGCGGCGGAGTGTAGTGTGGCGCAACACTAGGGATTCCGGCGCCAACGTGGAACCTGCACAACACAACCAAATTACTTTGCCCCAACGTGATAGTGAGGTTGTCAATCTCACCGGCTTGCTGTAACAAAGGATTAGATGTATAGTGTGGATGATGATGTTTGCAGAAAACAGTAGAACGAGTATTGCAGTAGATTGTATTCGATGTAAAAGAATGGACCGGGGTCCATAGTTCACTAGTGGTGTCTCTCCAATAAGAATAAACATGTTGGGTGAACAAATTACAGTTGGGCAATTGACAAATAAAGAGGGCATGACCATGCACATACATGTTATGATGAGTATTGTGAGATTTAATTGGGCATTACGACAAAATACATAGACCGCTATCCAGCATGCATCTATGCCTAAAAAGTCCACCTTCAGATTATCATCCGAACACCCTCCAGTATTAAGTTGCAAACAACAGACAATTGCATTAAGTATGGTGCGTAATGTAATCAATAAATATATCCTTAGACATAGCATTGATGTTTTATCCCTAGTGGCAACAGCACATCCACAACCTTAGAGGTTGCTGTCACTCCCCCAGATTTAATGGAGGCATGAACCCACTATCGAGCATAAATACTCCCTCTTGGAGTTACAAGCAAAACCTTGGCCAGAGCCTCTACTAGCAACGGAGAGCATGCAAGATCATAAACAACACATAGATGATAGATTGATAATCAACATAACATAGCATTCATTATTCATCGGATCCCAACAAACGCAACATGTAGCATTACAGATAGATGATCTTGATCATGTTAGGCAGCTCACAAGATCCAACAATGATAGCACAATTAGGAGAAGACGACCATCTAGCTACTGCTATGGATCCATAGTCCAGGGGTGAACTACTCACACATCACTCCGGAGGCGACCATGGCGGTGAAGAGTCCTCCAGGAGATGATTCCCCTCTCCGGCAGTGTGCCAGAGGCGATCTCCTGAATCCCCCGAGATGGGATTGGCGGCGGCGGCGTCTCTGGAAGGTTTTCCGTATCGTGGCTCTCGGTACTGGAGTTATTCTCGACGAAGGCTTAAGTAGGCGGAAGGGTAGGTCAGGGGGCGCCACGAGGGGCCCACACCACAGGCCGGCGCGGCCAGGGCCTGGGCCGCGCCGCCCTGGTGTGTGGCCGCCTCGTCGCTCCACTTCGTTTCCTCTCCGGACTTCTGGAAGCTTCGTGGAAAAATAAGATCCTGAGCGTTGATTTCGTCCAATTCCGAGAATATTTCCTTAATAGGATTTCTGAAACCAAAAACAGCAGAAAACAGCAACTGGCTCTTTGGCATCTCGTTAATAGGTTAGTGCCGGAAAATGCATAAATATGACATAAAGTATGTATAAAACATGTGAGTATCATCATAAAAGTAGCATGGAACATAAGAAATTATCGATACTTTGGAGACGTATCAGCATCCCCAAGCTTAGTTCCTACTCGTCCCGAGTAGGTGAACGATAACAAAGATAATTTCTGAAGTGACATGCCATCATAATCTTGATCAATACTATTGTAAGCACATGTAATGAATGCAGCGATTCGAAGCAATGTAAATGCAATGAGTAAACAACTGAATCATATAGCAAAGACTTTTCATGAATAGTACTTTCAAGACAAGCATCAATAAGTCTTGCATAAGAGTTAACTCATAAAGCAATAAATTCATAGTAGAGGCATTGAAGCAACACAAAGGAAGATTAAGTTTCAGCGGTTGCTTTCAACTTGTAACATGTATATCTCATGGATATTGTCAACATAAAGTAATATAATAAGTGCAATATGCAAGTATGTAGCAATCAATGCACAGTTCACACAAGTGTTTGCTTCTTGAGATGGAGAGAAATAGGTGAACTGACTCAACATAAAAGTAAAAGAAAGACCCTTCGCAGAGGGAAGCATCGATTTTTATATTTGTGCTAGAGCTTTTATTTTGAAAACAAGAAACAATTTTGTCAACGGTAGTAATAAAGCATATGTATGATGTAAATTATATCCTACAAGTTGCAAGCCTCATGCATAGTATACTAATAGTGCCCGCACCTTGTCCTAATTAGCTCGGATTACCTGGATTATCACCGCAATACATATGTTTTAACCAAGTATCACAAAGGGGTACCTCTATGCTGCATGTACAAAGATCTAAGGAGAAAGTTCGCATTGGATTTCTCGCTTTTGATTATTCTCAACTTAGACATCCATACCGGGACAACATAGACAACAGATAATGGACTCCTCTTTAATGCATAAGCATTTAGCAACAATTAATATTCTCATAAGAGATTGAGGTTTGTTGTCCAAAACTGAAACTTCCACCATGGATCATGGCTTTAGTTAGCGGCCCAATGTTCTTCTCTAACAATATGCATGCTCAAACCATTCAACTCATGGTAAATCGCCATTACTTCAGACAAGACGAACATGCATAGCAACTCACATGATATTCAACAAAGAGTAGTTGATGGCGTCCCCAGGAACATGGTTATCGCTCAACAAGCAACTTATAAGAGATAAAATGCATAAGTACATATTCAATACCACAATAGTTTTTAGGCTATTTGTCCCATGAGCTATATATTGCAAAGATGAAGGATGGAAATTTAAAGGTAGCACTCAAGCAATTTACTTTGGAATGGCGGAGAAATACCATGTAGTAGGTAGGTATGGTGGACACAAGTGGCATAGTGTTTGGCTCAAGGATTTTGGATGCATGAGAAGTATTCCTTCTCGATACAAGGCTTAGGCTAGCAAGGTTATTTGAAACAAACACAAGTATGAACCGGTACAGCAAAACTCACATAAAAGACATATTGTAAGCATTATAAGACTCTACACCGTCTTCCTTGTTGTTCAAACCCTTACTAGAAAATATTTAGACTCTAGAGAGACCAATCATGCAAACCAAATTTTAGCAAGCTCTATGTATTTCTTCATTAATAGGTGCAAAGTATATGATGCAAGAGCTTAAACATGAGCACAACAATTGCCAAGTATCACATTATTCAAGTTATTATACCAATTACCACATGTAGCATTTCCCGTTTCCAACCATATAACAATTTAACGAAGCAGTTTCAACCTTCGCCATGAACATTATGAGTAAAGCCTAAGGACATATTTGTCCATATGCAACAGCGGAGCGTGTCTCTCTCCCACACAATGAATGCTAGGATCCATCTTATTCAAAAAAAAAACAAAAACAAAAACAAACAGACGCTCCAAGCAAAGTACATAAGATGTGATGGAATAAAAATATAGTTTCACTAGAGGAACCTGATAATGTTGTCGATGAAGAAGGGGATGCCTTGGGCATCCCCAAGCTTAGATGCTTGAGTCTTCTTGAAATATGCAGGGATGAACCACCGGGGCATCCCCAAGCTTAGAGCTTTCACTCTTCTTGATCATATTGTATCATCCTCCTCTCTTAATCCTTGAAAACTTCCTCCACACCAAACTCAAAACAACTCATTAGAGGGTTAGTGCATAATCAAAATTCACATGTTCAGAGGTGACATAATCATTCTTAACACTTCTGGACATTGCACAAAGCTACTGAAAGTTAATGTAATAAAGAAATCCATCAAGCATAGCAAAACATGCAATGCGAAATAAAAGGCAGAATCTGTCAAAACAGAACAGTCCGTAAAGACGAATTTCTAAGAGGCACCAGACTTGCTCAAATTAAAATGCTCAAATTGAATGAAAGTTGCGTACATATCTGAGGATCACTCACGTAAATTGGCAGAATTTTCTGAGTTACCTACAGAGAATTCAGCCCAGATTCGTGACAGCAAGAAATCTGTTTCTGCGTAGTAATCCAAATCTAGTATGAACCTTACTATCAAAGACTTTACTTGGCACAAAAATGCAACAAAACTAAGATAAGGAGAGGTTGCTACAGTAGTAACAACTTCCAAGACTCAAATATAAAATAAAAGTGCAGTAGTAAAATCATGGGTTGTCTCCCATAAGCGCTTTTCTTTAACGCCTTTGAGCTAGGCGCAGAAAGTGTGTATCAAGTATTATCAAGAGATGATGCATCTACAGTGGGGTTTGGAGTTTTCTCAACCATGCATTGTATTTTGTATATGTAAGTTTCAGAGGCTCCCTTTTCATTAGTCTTAGGCTTGCTATTCTCATCAAACAAATTTTCAGGGACAAGCCAAGCATACTTATCATCTAGAGCTTCATGCATTCCTAGGAGCTTGCAAGGTATTGGTGCTTTAATCTCCCCACCATCATTAACATTATTAGTATTTCATTCTATCCATGTCCATCTTTTCAAGTGTTCTTTTAAAATCGGTGAACATACCAAGTCTCTTATGCTTAATGAAAACTTTTCTAGCTTCTTTAGCTATATCTTTAAATTCCCTATCAAGGACTTTTAAGACAAAATCCCTCTTTTCTCCCCTCTCCATATCAGAAAGTGTAAGAAACATGTGTTGTATCATGGGATTGAGACTAACAAATCTAGTTTCCAACATGTGTACTAAACAGGCAGAGGCACTTTCATAAGTAGGGGCAGCTTTTAATAGTGGTATATCTTCAAAATCTTCATCCATGCTAACATGGGTGAAAAATTCTTCTATATTATCTCTTCCAATGATAGACCCTTCTCCCACATGTATATCTTTTAAAGTAAAATTAGGAGGAAACATGATGAAATAAGTAAAAGTAAATAAAGTAAATGCAAGTAACTAATTTTTTTGTGTTTTTAATATGGAGAACAAGACAGTAAATAAAGAAAAACTAGCAACTAATTTTTTTGTGTTTTGTTTTAGTGCAGCAAACAAAGTACTAAATAAAATAAAGCAAGACAAAAACAAAGTAAAGAGATTGGAGGTGGAGACTCCCCTTGCAGCGTGTCTTGATCTCCCCGGCAACGGCGCCAGAAAATGAGCTTCTGGCGCGCAGTTGACGTGGGAGTTAGAAATCTCTGTGGTGTAGTTTTCCTTCACGTCCCCGGCAACGGCGCCAGAAAAAGAGCTTGATACGCGTACAGCACGCGTCCGTTGGGAACCCCAAGAGGAAGGTGTGATGCGTACAACGGCAAGTTTTCCCTCAGTAAGAAACCAAGGTTTATCGAACCAGTAGGAGCCAAGAAGCACGTTGAAGGTTGATGGCGGCGGAGTGTAGTACGGCGCAACACCAGGGATTCCGGCGCCAACGTGGAACCTGCACAACACAACCAAATTACTTTGCCCCAACGTGACAGTGAGGTTGTCAATCTCACCGGCTTGCTGTAACAAAGGATTAGATGTATAGTGTGGATGATGATGTTTGCAGAAAACAGTCTTTACTATTAAATTGCAGTTGGGGATGGTGTGCACTTTGACATCAAACATTGGAGAAATCTCAACCGTTAATCACCCTCAAAAACCACCATCCGTTCCCACGTCGCTCAGAAAAAAAGGTTAAGAATTTATTACTACCAATCAAATCGCCTCAAGCAAAGAAACAATCTGTCTGATAAAAAAGGAAACAATCTTTGCACTTTGCAATTTACACTTTTGCCTATGTCATCTCACCGCCCGAAAAACAATATCGGGATACAAATCTCGGCTTTCCTTTCTTGCATGTCAATAATGATGGACTCTCCTTGTTTTCCTGTAAAGAAGTTACCTCCAAAATAATAGGAACGTGATCCTCTCCTTACAAACCGGGATAATCAGTTAATAATGCCCCTAATTTCTCTTGTCATCCTCGCACGGGTACACGGTATTCCTTTTCAATCATCCACCTCGCGCAGCCCTGCCGGCCGATCTATCTTTCTCCGTCGCCGACGAAAGCAAGTACAAGGAGGAGATTAAGCAAGCTGACGATGCTGCCTGCATACGCACGCATGCAAAAATGAGGCGGTGGATCTATCTGCGCCTCCTTACAACCGCAATCGGCGCCTGCTGGCTGCTGCATCCACGGGCCACCTCTGGTTCATTGCCCCGCCACCGGCTGACGCGACGACGACCACCGCCAGCTGTTGCTGTTGCGCGATCCATGTAGATTGCGCCGCCGGAGACAGGAGACCGTTACCCACTCCGCGCCCGCCACCGCCAAGCTCTTTCATCACCAACCTCCCCCTGATTTCGTAGTGGACTAACCAATGGCCACCGGGAATGAGGCTTGTCTTCTTCCGGAGCCACCAAATTATCCAACCTCTCCTTCGAGGCTTGCACTTGTTCCTTCAATCGTGGATCGTGCCCTTGGATTCACTCCTTAGCTAGGCTTAGGTGGAACAACGATGGTGAAGAGCTGTTGGTTCAGACTGTTGGCTATACCACTGATACGCGTACAGCACGCGTCCGTTGGGAACCCCAAGAGGAAGGTGTGATGCGTACAGCGGCAAGTTTTCCCTCAGTATGAAACCAAGGTTTATCGAACCAGTAGGAGCGAAGAAGCACGTTGAAGGTTGATGGCGGCGAGATGTAGTGCGGCGCAACACCAGGGATTCCGGCGCCAGCGTGGAACCTGCACAACACAAACCAAGTACTTTGCCCCAACGAAACAGCGAGGTTGTCAATCTCACCGGCTTGCTGTAACAAAGGATTAGATGTATAGTGTGGATGATGATTGTTTGCAGAAAACAGTAGAACAAGTATTGCAGTAGATTGTATTTCAGTATAGAGAATTGGACCGGGGTCCACAGTTCACTAGAGGTGTCTCTCCCATAAGATAAACAGCATGTTGGGTGAACAAATTACAGTTGGGCAATTGACAAATAAAGAGGGCATGACCATGCACATACATATTATGATGAGTATAGTGAGATTTAATTGGGCATTACGACAAAGTACATAGACCGCTATCCAGCATGCATCTATGCCTAAAAAGTCCACCTTCAGGTTATCATCCGAACCCCCTCCAGTATTAAGTTGCTAACAACAGACAATTGCATTAAGTATTGCGCGTAATGTAATCAGTAACTACATTCTCGAACATAGCACCAATGTTTTATCCCTAGTGGCAACAGCACATCCATAATCTTAGAGGTTTCTGTCACTCCCCCAGATTCACGGAGACATGAACCCACTATCGAGCATAAATACCCCCTCTTGGAGTTACAAGCATCTACTTGGCCAGAGCATCTACTAGTAACGGAGAGCATGCAAGATCATAAACAACACATAGATATAAATTGATAATCAACATAACAAGTATTCTCTATTCATCGGATCCCAACAAACACAACATATAGAATTACAGATAGATGATCTTGATCATGTTCGGCAGCTCACAAGACCCGACAATTAAGCACAATGGGGAGAAGACAACCATCTAGCTACTGCTATGGACCCATAGTCCAGGGGTAGACTACTCACACATCAATCCGGAGGCGACCATGGCGGCGTAGAGTCCTCCGGGAGATGATTCCCCTCTCCGGCAGGGTGCCGGAGGCGATCTCCTGAATCCCCCGAGATGGGATTGGCGGCGGCGGCGTCTCTGGAAGGTTTTCCGTATCGTGGCTCTCGTGCATCGGGGTTTCGCGACGAAGGCTATTTGTAGGCGGAAGGGCAGGTCAAGGGCGTCACGAGGCCCACACCCTAGGTCGGCGCGGCCAGGGCTTGGGCCGCGCCGCCTGTGGTTTGGCCACCTCGTGGCCCCACTTCGTTGACTCTTCGGTCTTCCGGAAGCTTCGTGGCAAAATAGGACCCCGGGCGTTGATTTCGTCCAATTCCGAGAATATTTCCTTACTAGGATTTCTGAAACCAAAAACAGCAGAACAAAGAATCGGCACTTCGGCATCTTGTTAATAGGTTAGTTCCGGAAAATGCACGAATATGACATAAAGTGTGCATAAAACATGTAGATATCATCAATAATGTGGCATGGAACATAAGAAATTATCGATACGTCGTAGACGTATCGGCATCCCCAAGCTTAGTTTCGCTCGTCCAGAGCGGAGTAAACGATAAACAAAGATAATTTCTGGAGTGACATGCCATCATAACCTTGATCATACTATTTGTAAAGCATATGTAGTGAATGCAGCGATCAAAACAATGTAAATGACATGAGTAAACAAGTGAATCATATAACAAAGACTTTTCATGAATAGTACTTCAAGACAAACATCAATAAGTCTTGCATAAGAGTTAACTCATAAAGCAATAATTCATAGTAGAGGCATTGAAGCAACACAAAGGAAGATTAAGTTTCAGCGGTTGCTTTCAACTTGTAACATGTATATCTCATGGATATTGTCAACATAGAGTAATATAATAAGTGCAATATGCAAATATGTAGGAATCAATGCACAGTTCACACAAGTGTTTGCTTCTTGAGGTGGAGAGAAATAGGTGAACTGACTCAACAATAAAAGTAAAAGAATAGTCCTTCAAAGAGGAAAGCATCGATTGCTATATTTGTGCTAGAGCTTTGATTTTGAAAACAAGAAACAATTTTGTCAACGGTAGTAATAAAGCATATGTATTATGTAAATTATATCTTACAAGTTGCAAGCCTCATGCATAGTAAACTAATAGTGCCCGCTGATACGTCTCCGACGTATCGATAATTTCTTATGTTCCATGCCACATTATTGATGTTATCTACATGTTTTATGCACACTTTATGTCATATTCGTGCATTTTCTGGAACTAACCTATTAACAAGATGCTGAAGTGCCAGTTCCTGTTTTCTGCTGTTTTTGGTTTCAGAAATCCTAGTAACGAAATATTCTCGGAATCGGACGAAATCAACGCCCAGGTTCCTATTTTTCCCGGAACCATCCAGAACACCCGAGAGCCGCCAGAGGGGAACCCTGGGGGCCCCACACCACACCCTGGCGCGGCCAGAGGGGGGGCCGCGCCGCCCTATGGTGTGGGCCCCCCAGAAGCCCTCCTGCGCCGCCTCTTCGCCTATATAAAGCCCCTGGATCGAAAACCCTGATGCGTTCGACGAAAACCACAGAAACCTTCCAGAGCCGCCGCCATCGCAAAGCCAAGATCTGGGGGACAGGAGTCTCTGTTCCGGCACGCCGCCGGAACGGGGAAGTGCCCCGGAAGGCTTCTCCATCGACACCGCTGCCATCTCCATCGCCATCTTCATCACCGCTTTGCTCCCATGAGGAGGGAGTAGTTCTCCATCGAGGCTCGGGCTGTACCGGTAGCTATGTGGTTCATCTCTCCCATGTACCTCAATACAATAATCTCATGAGCTGCTTTACATGATTGAGATTCATATGAGTTTGTATCACAATTTATCTATGTGCTACTCTAGCAAAGTTATTAAAGTAGTTCTATTCCTCCTGCACGTGTGTAAAGGTGACAGTGTGTGCACCGTGTTAGTACTTGGTTTATGCTATGATCATGATCTCTTGTAGATTGCGAAGTTAACTATTGCTATGATAATATTGATGTGATCTATTCCTTCTACATATGCATGAAGGTGACAGTGTGCATGCTATGTTAGTACTTGGTTTAGTCTTTTGATCTATCTTACACTATAAGTTTACTAAAACATGAGCATTATTGTGGAGCTTGTTAACTCCGGCATTGAGGGTTCGTGTAATCCTACGCAATGTGTTCATCATCCAACAAAAGTGTAGAGTATGCATTTATCTATTCTGTTATGTGATCAATGTTGAGAGTGTCCACTAGTGAAAGTCTAATCCCTAGGCCTTGTTCCTAAATACTGCTATCGCTGCTTGTTTACTGTTTTACTGTGTTACTACTGCTGCAATACGACACGCCGGCAAGCTATTTTCTGGCACCGTTGCTACTGCTCATATATATTCATACCACCTGTATTTCACTATCTCTTCGCCGAACTAGTGCACCTATTAGGTGTGTTGGGGACACAAGAGACTTCTTGCTTTGTGGTTGCAGGGTTGCATGAGAGGGATATCTTTGACCTCTTCCTCCCTGAGTTCGATAAACCTTGGGTGATCCACTTAAGGGAAAACTTGCTGCTGTTCTACAAACCTCTGCTCTTGGAGGCCCAACACTGCCTCTGAAAGGAGGGGGAACGAGACATCAAGCACTTTTCCGGCGCTCGTTGTCGGAGGAAAGGTAAAAGGCACTCATACTCCGGTTCCAGGTAAAGTACTTTTCTGGCGCCATTGTGTTTGTGCTCGAAGCTATTTCCTTTAGATCCTGCAATTGCATCTTTTTGTTTCTTGTTTACACTAGTAAGGCATAATGGACAACATCTGTGAGCTTTTTATTCTATTTCCTGAGTCAAGACATGAATGGTTTAATGCGAAAATTAAAAAACCCATGGAATCTTATTTGCATGCTAGTAGCAATGATATTAGTATGAACGCTTTGAACACCATTGTTGCTAATGATATGGAAAATTCTAAGCTTGGGGAAGCTGGCTTTGATGAGCATGATATTTTTAGTCCCCCAAGCATTGAGGAGAAAATTTTCTTTGATGATACTTTGCCTCCTATTTATGATGATTATAATGATAGTGGTCTTTTGGTGCCACCTACTATGGAGAGTAAATTTTGTTGTGATTATACTATGCCTCCTACACTTGATGAGAATAATAATGATAGCTACTTTGTTGAATTTGCTCCCACTACAACTAATAAAATTGATTATGCCTATGTGGAGAGTAATAATTTTATGCATGAGACTCATGATAAGAATGCTTTATGTGATAGTTATATTGTTGAGTTTGCTAATGTTGCTACTGAAAGTTATTATGAGAGAGGAAAATATGGTTGTAGAAATTTTCATGTTACTAAAACACCTCTCTATGTGCTGAAATTTTTGAAGCTACACTTGTTTTATCTTCCTATGCTTGTCACTTTGCTCTTCATGAACTTGTTTATTTACAAGATTCCTATGCATAGGAAGCATGTTAGACTTAAATGTGTTTTGAATTTGCCTCTTGATGCTCTCTTTTGCTTCAAATATTATTTCTTGCGAGTGCATCATTAAAACTGCTGAGCCCATCTTAATGGCTAAAAAGAAAGAACTTCTTGGGAGATAACCCATGTGCTATTTTGCTACAGTACTTTGTTTTATATTTGTGTCTTGGAAGTTGTTTACTACTGTAGCAACCTCTCCTTATCTTAGTTTTGTGTTTTGTTGTGCCAAGTAAAGCCGTTGATAGAAAAGTAAGTACTAGATTTGGATTACTGCGCAGTTCCAGATTTCTTTGCTGTCACGAATCTGGGTCCACCTCCCTGTAGGTAGCTCAGAAAATTAAGCCAATTTACGTGCATGATCCTCAGATATGTACGCAACTTTCATTCAATTTGATCATTTTCATTTGAGCAAGTCTGGTGCCATTTTAAAATTCGTAAATACGAACTGTTCTGTTTTGACAGATTCTGCCTTTTATTTCGCATTGCCTCTTTTGCTATGTTGGATGAATTTCTTTGATCCACTAATGTCCAGTAGCATTATGCAATGTCCAGAAGTGTTAAGAATGATTGTGTCACCTCTGAATATGTTAATTTTTATTGTGCACTAACCCTCTAATAAGTTGTTTCGAGTTTGGTGTGAAGGAAGTTTTCAAGGGTCAAGAGAGGAGGATGATATACTATGATCAAGAAGAGTGAAAAGTCTAAGCTTGGGAATGCCCCGGTGGTTCACCCCTGCATATATCAAGAAGACTCAAGCGTCTAAGCTTGGGGATGCCCAAGGCATCCCCTTCTTCATCGAAAACATTATCAGGTTCCTCCCCTGAAACTATATTTTTATTCCGTCACATCTTATGTACTTTACTTGGAGCGTCTGTTTGTTTTTGTTTTTGTTTGTGTTTGAATAAATTGGATTACATCATGCTTGTGTGGGAGAGAGACACGCTCCGCTGTAGCATATGGACAAGTATGTCCTTGGTTTCTACTCATAGTATTCATGGCGAAGTTTCTCCTTCGTTAAATTGTTATATGGTTGGAATTGGAAAATGATACATGTAGTAATTGCTATAAATGTTTTGGGTAATGTGATACTTGGCAATTGTTGTGCTCATGATTAAGCTCTTGCATCATATGCTTTGCACCCATTAATGAAGAAATACATAGAGCATGCTAAAATTTGGTTTGCATATTTGGTTTCTCTAAGGTCTAGATAATTTCTAGTATTGAGTTTGAACAACAAGGAAGACGGTGTAGAGTCTTATAATGTTTTCAATATGTCTTTTATGTGAGTTTTGCTGCACCGGTTCATCCTTGTGTTTGTTTCAAATAAACCTTGCTAGCCTAAACCTTGTATCGAGAGGGAATACTTCTCATGCATCCAAAATACTTGAGCCAACCACTATGCCATTTGTGTCCACCATACCTACCTACTACATGGTATTTTCCGCCATTCCAAAGTATATTGCTTGAGTGCTACCTTTAAAATTCCATCATTCACCTTTGCAATATATAGCTCATGGGACAAATAGCTTAAAAACTATTGTGGTATTGAATATGTAATTATGCACTTTATCTCTTATTAAGTTGCTTGTTGTGCGATAACCATGTTTACTGGGGACGCCATCAACTACTCTTTGTTGAATATCATGTGAGTTGCTATGCATGTTCGTCTTGTCTGAAGTAAGAGCGATCTACCACCATATGGTTAAGCATGCATATGTTAGAGAAGAACATCGGGCCGCTAACTAAAGCCATGCTCCATGGTGGAAGTTTCAGTTTTGGACAACAATCCTCAAATCTCAAATGAGAAAATTATTAATTGTTGGTATATGCTTATGCATAAAAGAGGAGTCCATTATCTGTTGTCTATGTTGTCCCGGTATGGATGTCTAAGTTGAAGAATAATCAATAGCGAGAAATCCAATGCGAGCTTTCTCCTTAGACCTTTGTACATGCGGCATAGAGGTACCCCTTTGTGACACTTGGTAAAAACAATGCATTGTGATGACCCGGTAGTCCAAGCTAATTAGGACAAGGTGCGGGCACTATTAGTACGCTATGCATGAGGCTTGCAACTTATAATATATAATTTACATGATGCATATGCTTTATTACTACCGTTGACAAAATTGTTTCATGTTTTCAAAATCAAAGCTCTAGCACAAATATAGCAATCGATGCTTTCCTCTTTGAAGGACCATTCTTTTACTTTTATTGTTGAGTCAGTTCACCTATCTCTCTCCACCTTAAGAAGCAAACACTTGTGTGAACTGTGCATTGATTCCTACATATTTGCATATTGCACTTATTATATTACTCTATGCTGACAATATCCATGAGATATACATGTTATAAGTTGAAAGCAACCGCTGAAACTTAATCTTCCTTTGTGTTGCTTCAATGCCTTTACTTTGAATTATTGCTTTATGAGTTAACTCTTATGCAAGACTTATTGCTGCTTGTCTTGAAGTGCTATTCATGAAAAGTCTTTGCTTTATGATTCAGTTGTTTACTCATGTCATTACCATTGTCTTGGATTGCTGCATTCACTACATATGCTTTACAAATAGTATGATCAAGTTTATGATGGCATGTCACTCCAGAAATTATCTGTGTTATCGTTTTACCTGCTCGGGACGAGCAGAAATAAGATTTGGTATTCTGATACGTCTACGAAATATAGATAATTTCTTATGTTCCATGCCACATTATTGATGTTATCTACATGTTTTATGCACACTTTATGTCATATTCGTGCATTTTCTGGAACTAACCTAATAACAAGATGCCGAAGTGCCAGTTCCTGTTTTCTGCTGTTTTTGGTTTCAGAAATCCTAGTAACGAAATATTCTCGGAATCGGACGAAATCAACGCCCAGGTTCCTATTTTTCCCGGAACCATCCGAGAACACCCGAGAGCCGCCGTAGGGGAACCACGGGGGCCCCACACCACACCCTGGCGCGGCCAGAGGGGGGCCGCGCCGCCCTATGGTGTGGGCCCCCCAGAAGCCCTCCTGCGCCGCCTCTTCGCCTATATAAAGCCCCTGGATCGAAAACCCTGATGCGTTCGACGAAAACCACAGAAACCTTCCAGAGCCGCCGCCATCGCAAAGCCAAGATCTGGGGGACAGGAGTCTCTGTTCCGGCACGCCGCCGGAACGGGGAAGTGCCCCCGGAAGGCTTCTCCATCGACACCGCTGCCATCTCCATCGCCATCTTCATCACCGCTGCTGCTCCCATGAGGAGGGAGTAGTTCTCCATCGAGGCTCGGGGCTGTACCGGTAGCTATGTGGTTCATCTCTCCCATGTACCTCAATACAATAATCTCATGAGCTGCTTTACATGATTGAGATTCATATGAGTTTGTATCACAATTTATCTATGTGCTACTCTAGCAAAGTTATTAAAGTAGTTCTATTCCTCCTGCACGTGTGTAAAGGTGACAGTGTGTGCACCGTGTTAGTACTTGGTTTATGCTATGATCATGATCTCTTGTAGATTGCGAAGTTAACTATTGCTATGATAATATTGATGTGATCTATTCCTCCTACATATGCATGAAGGTGACAGTGTGCATGCTATGTTAGTACTTGGTTTAGTCTTTTGATCTATCTTACACTATAAGGTTACTAAAACATGAGCATTATTGTGGAGCTTGTTAACTCCGGCATTGAGGGTTCGTGTAATCCTACGCAATGTGTTCATCATCCAACAAAAGTGTAGAGTATGCATTTATCTATTCTGTTATGTGATCAATGTTGAGAGTGTCCACTAGTGAAAGTCTAATCCCTAGGCCTTGTTCCTAAATACTGCTATCGCTGCTTGTTTACTTGTTTCTTTGTGTTACTACTGCTGCAATACTACCACCATCAACTACACGCCGGCAAGCTATTTTCTGGCACCGTTGCTACTGCTCATATATATTCATACCACCTGTATTTCACTATCTCTTCGCCGAACTAGTGCACCTATTAGGTGTGTTGGGGACACAAGAGACTTCTTGCTTTGTGGTTGTAGGGTTGCATGAGAGGGATATCTTTGACCTCTTCCTCCCTGAGTTCGATAAACCTTGGGTGATCCACTTAAGGGAAAACTTGCTGCTGTTCTACAAACCTCTGCTCTTGGAGGCCCAACACTGTCTACAGGAAAGGAGGGGGAACGTAGACATCACCCGCACCTTGTCCTAATTAGCTTGGACTACCGGGATCATCGCAATGCACATGTTTTAACCAAGTGTCACAAAGGGGTACCTCTATGCCGCCTGTACAAAGGTCTAAGGAGAAAGCTCGCATTGGATTTCTCGCTATTGATTATTCTCAACTTAGACATCCATACCGGGACAACATAGACAACAGATAATGGACTCCTCTTTTATGCATAAGCATGTAGCAACAATTATTTTTCTCATATGAGATTGAGGATATATGTCCAAAACTGAAACTTCCACCATGGATCATGGCTTTAGTTAGCGGCCCAATGTTCTTCTCTAACAATATGCGCGCTCTAACCATAAGGTGGTAGATCGCTCTTACTTCAGACAAGACGAACATGCATAGCAACTCACATGAAATTCAACAAAGAGTAGTTGATGGCGTCCCCAGTGAACATGGTTATCGCACAACAAGCAACTTATTAAGAGATAAAGTGCATAAGTACATATTCAATACCACAATAGTTTTTAAGCTATTTGTCCCATGAGCTATATATTGTAAAGGTGGAGGATAGAAATTTAAAGGTAGCACTCAAGCAATTTACTTTGGAATGGCGGAGAAATACCATGTAGTAGGTAGGTATGGTGGACACAAATGGCATAGTGGTTGGCTCAAGTATTTTGGATGCATGAGAAGTATTCCCTCTTGATACAAGGTTTAGGCTAGCAAGGCTATTTGAAACAAACACAAGGATGAACCGGTGCAGCAAAACTTACATAAAAGACATATTGAAAACATTATAAGACTCTACACCGTCTTCCTTGATGTTCAAACTCAATACTAGAAATTATCTAGACTTTAGAGATTCCAAATATGCAAACCAAATTTTAGCATGCTCTATGTATTTCTTCATTAATGGGTGCAAAGTATATGATGCAAGAGCTTAAACATGAGCACAACAATTGCCAAGTATCACATTATCCAAGACATTTTAGCAATTACTACATGTATCATTTTCCAATTCCAACCATATAACAATTTAACGAAGAAGAAACTTCGCCATGAATACTATGAGTAGAGCCTAAGGACATATTTGTCCATATGCAACAGCGGAGCGTGTCTCTCTCCCACACGATGAATGCTAGGATCCATTTTATTCAAACAAAACAAAAACAAAAACAAACCGACGCTCCAAGAAAAGCACATAAGATGTGATGGAATAAAAATATAGTTTCAGGGGAGGAACCTGATAATGTTGTCGATGAAGAAGGGGATGCCTTGGGCATCCCCAAGCTTAGACGCTTGAGTCTTCTTGATATATGCAGGGGTGAACCACCGGGGCATCCCCAAGCTTAGAGCTTTCACTCTCCTTGATCATGTTGTATCATCTCCCTCTCTTGATCCTTGAAAACTTCCTCCACACCAAACTTAGAACAACTCATTAGAGGGTTAGTGCACAATCAAAATATACATGTTCAGAGGTGACATAATCATTCTTAACACTTCTGGACATTGCACAAAGCTACTGAAAGTCAATGGAATCAAAATATCCATCGAACATAACAAAACAGGCAATGCGAAATAAAAGGCAGAATCTGTCAAAACAGAATAGTTCGTATTGATGAATTTTATCGAGGCACCAGACTTGCTCAAATGAAAATGCTCAAATTGAATGAAAGTTGCGTACATATCTGAGGATCACTCACGTAAATTGGCATAATTTTCTGAGTTACCTACAGAGAATTTTGCCCAGATTCGTGACAGCAAAGAAATCTGTTTCTGCGCAGTAATCCAAATCTAGTATGAACTTTACTATCAACGACTTTACTTGGCACAACAAAACACTAAACTAAGATAAGGAGAGGTTGCTACAGTAGTAAACAACTTCCAAGACACAAAATAAAAAAAAAGTACTGTAGTAAAAACATGGGTTGTCTCCCATAAGCGCTTTTCTTTAACGCCTTTCAGCTAGGCGCAGAAAGTGTGTATCAAGTATTATCAATAGACGAAGTGTCAACATCATAATTTGTTCTAATAATAGATTCAAAAGGTAACTTCAATCTCTTTCTAGGGAAGTGTTCCATACCTTTCTTGAGAGGAAATTGATATTTTATATTACCTTCCTTCATATCGATGATAGCACCAACAGTTCGAAGAAAAGGTCTTCCCAATATAATGGGACAAGATGCATTGCATTCAATATCCAAGACAACAAAATCAACGGGGACAAGATTATTGTTAACGGTAATGCGAACATTATCAACTTTCCCCAAAGGTTTCTTTGTAGAATGATCAGCAAGATTAACATCCAAATAACAATTTTTCAGCGGTGGCAAGTCAAGCATATTATAAATTTTCTTAGGCATAACAGAAATACTTGCACCAAGATCACATAAAGCATTACAATCAAAATCTTTGACCTTCATCTTAATGATGGGTTCCCAACCATCCTCTAGCTTTCTAGGAATAGAGGCTTCGCGCTCTAGTTTCTCTTCTCTAGCTTTTATGAGAGCATTTGTAATATGTTGCGTGAAAGCCAAATTTATAGCACTAGCATTAGGACTTTTAGCAAGTTTTTGTAAGAACTTTATAACTTCAGAGATGTGGCAATCATCAAAATTCAAACCATTATAATCTAAAGCAACGGGATCATCATCCCCAATGTTGGAAAAAATTTCAGCAGTTTTATCACAGGCAGTTTCAACAGTTTTAGCAGTTTCAGGCAGTTTTTCGCGCTTTGCATTAGAAGTGGAAACATTGCTAACACCAATTCTTTTTTTATTAATAGTAGGAGGTGCAGCAACTTGTGTAGCATTAGCATTACTAGTGGTGGTAATAGTCCAAACTTTAGCTATATTATCTTCTTTTTCATTTTCTTCTCTTTCCCACCTAGCACGCAATTCGGCCATCAATCTTATATTCTCATTAATTCTAACTTGGATGGCATTTGCTGTAGTAACAATTTTATTATGATGATTTTCATTAGGCATAACTTTCGATTTGAAGAGATCAACATCAGCAGCAAGACTATCGACTTTAGAAGCAAGTATATCAATTTTCCCAAGCTTTTCTTCAACAGATTTGTTAAAAGCAGTTTGTGTACTAATAAATTCTTTAAGCATGGCTTCAAGTCCAGGGGGTGTATTCCTATTATTGTTGTAAGAATTCCCATAAGAATTACCATAGCCGTTGCCATTATTATAAGGATATGGCCTATAGTTGTTACTAGAATTGTTCCGGTAAGCATTGTTGTTGAAATTATTATTTTTAATGAAGTTTACATCAACATGTTCTTCTTGGGCAACCAATGAAGCTAACGGAACATTATTAGGATCAACATTAGTCCTATCATTCACAAGCATAGACATAATAGCATCAATCTTATCACTCAAGGAAGAGGTTTCTTCGACAGAATTTACCTTCTTACCTTGTGGAGCTCTTTCCGTGTGCCATTCAGAGTAATTGATCATCATATTATCAAGAAGCTTTGTTGCTTCACCAAGAGTGATGAACATAAAGGTACCTCCAGCAGCTGAATCCAATAGGTTCCGCGAAGAAAAATTCAGTCCTGCATAAAAGGTTTGGATGATCATCCAAGTAGTCAGTCCATGGGTTGGGCAATTTTTAACTAGAGATTTCATTCTTTCCCATGCTTGTGCAACATGCTCAGTATCCAGTTGTTTAAAATTCATTATGCTACTCCTCAAAGATATAATTTTAGCAGGGGGATAATATCTACCAATAAAAGCATCCTTGCATTTAGTCCATGAATCAATACTATTCTTAGGCAGAGATAGCAACCAATCTTTAGCTCTTCCTCTTAATGAGAAAGGGAACAATTTTAATTTTATAATGTCACCATCTACATCTTTATACTTTTGCATTTCACACAATTCAACAAAATTATTGAGATGGGCAGCAGCATCATCAGAACTAACACCAGAAAATTGCTCTCGCATAACAAGATTTAGTAAAGCAGGTTTTATTTCAAAGAATTCTGCTGTAGTAGCAGGTGGAGAAATAGGTGTGCATAAGAAATCATTATTATTTGTGGTTGTGAAGTCACACAACTTAGTATTTTCAGGAGTACCCATTTTAGCAATAGTAAATAAAGCAAACTAGATAAAGTAAATGCAAGTAACTAATTTTTTTGTGTTTTTGATATAGCAAACAAGACAACAAATAAAGTAAAACTAGCTACTAATTTTTTTGTATTTTGATTTAGTGCAGCAAACAAAGTAGTAAATAAAGCTAAGCAAGACAAAAACAAAGTAAAGAGATTGGGATGTGGAGACTCCCCTTGCAGCGTGTCTTGATCTCCCCGGCAACGGCGCCAGAAAAAGTGCTTGATACGCGTACAGCACGCGTCCGTTGGGAACCCCAAGAGGAAGGTGTGATGCGTACAGCGGCAAGTTTTTCCTCAGTATGAAACCAAGGTTTAATCGAACCAGTAGGAGTCAAGAAGCACGTTGAAGGTTGATGGCGGCGAGATGTAGTGCGGCGCAACACCAGGGATTCCGGCGCCAACGTGGAACCTGCACAACACAAACCAAGTACTTTGCCCCAACAAAACAGCGAGGTTGTCAATCTCACCGGCTTGCTGTAACAAAAGATTAGATGTATAGTGTGGATGATGATTGTTTGCAGAAAACAGTAGAACAAGTATTGCAGTAGATTGTATTTCAGTATAGAGAATTGGACCGGGGTCCACAGTTCACTAGAGGTGTCTCTCCCATAAGATAAACAACATGTTGGGTGAACAAATTACAGTTGGGCAATTGACAAATAAAGAGGGCATGACCATGCACATACATATTATGATGAGTATAGTGAGATTTAATTGGGCATTACGACAAAGTACATAGACCGCTATCCAAAGATGCATCTATGCCTAAAAAGTCCACCTTCAGGTTATCATCCGAACCCCCTCCAGTATTAAGTTGCTAACAACAGACAATTGCATTAAGTATTGCGCGTAATGTAATCAGTAACTACATCCTCGAACATAGCACCAATGTTTTATCCCTAGTGGCAATAGCACATCCATAATCTTAGAGGTTTCTGTCACTCCCCCAGATTCACGGAGACATGAACCCACTATCGAGCATAAATACCCCCTCTTGGAGTTACAAGCATCTACTTGGCCAGAGCATCTACTAGTAACGGAGAGCATGCAAGATCATAAACAACACATATATATAAATTGATAATCAACATAACAAGTATTCTCTATTCATCGGATCCCAACAAACACAACATATAGAATTACAGATAGATGATCTTGATCATGTTCGGCAGCTCACAAGACCCGACAATTAAGCACAATGGGGAGAAGACAACCATCTAGCTACTGCTATGGACCCATAGTCCAGGGGTAGACTACTCACACATCAATCCGGAGGCGACCATGGCGGCGTAGAGTCCTCCGGGAGATGATTCCCCTCTCCGGCAGGGTGCCGGAGGCGATCTCCTGAATCCCCCGAGATGGGATTGGCGGCGGCGGCGTCTCTGGAAGGTTTTCCGTATCGTGGCTCTCGATACTGGGGGTTTCGCAACGAAGGCTATTTGTAGGCAGAAGGGCAGGTCAAGGGGCGTCACGAGGGGCCCACACCCTAGGTCGGCGCGGCCAGGGCTTGGGCCGTGCCGCCCTGTGGTTTGGCCACCTCGTGGCCCCACTTCGTTGACTCTTCGGTCTTCTGGAAGCTTCGTGGCAAAATAGGACCCTGGGCGTTGATTTCGTCCAATTCCGAGAATATTTCCTTACTAGGATTTCTGAGACCAAAAACAGCAGAAACAAAGAATCGGCACTTCGGCATCTTGTTAATAGGTTAGTTCCAGAAAATGCACGAATATGACATAAAGTGTGCATAAAACATGTAGATATCATCAATAATGTGGCATGGAACATAAGAAATTATCGATACGTCGGAGACGTATCAACCACTGAAATTATCAGCGGTCACCCGTTGCAGGTACAACCATGTTTCATATTTTTGTGTGCTTGTAAGATCATAGATTCTCTACGTGTCCAAGTAAACAGGTGGAAGTTCAATTGATTATCAGATTCTGAATAATTCGTTACCATTTGTTTACTCACAGCCGGAGCCGGAGTCCGCATGCGTCTATCCTGACTACTAAAATCATGAGTGAATTTACAATCAATCCACGTTTTGACACTGGAAATGTAGCTCCAAATTGTACGCGTTTAAGATTAAAACCATTAAATGATTTATAAATATGTCAATATGTCAGGTCAAAGAGGTGATCACTGTGGTGGACACAGCGCTGGTTTGCTAAAGGTCATCTATTTCAAGCTTTATACTGCCTACTTGGACAAAGACCACGGTTCAGTAGCTCCCCTGTTACGCAGCAAACATCTCTTGTTTACTCATCTTGCCTCCACTGTTCTGGCATTATCACTTCCATTCGCCTGATGCAAAATGAGCTTCTGAGGCAGCATACTTCTTCAAGGAAGGCATGGACATCATCCTTGGCGCTGGCCCTACAAAAGAACAGAGGACTACGTGGAGTGGCCAAGCGGACCAAACCGAGTAAGCTTCACGATCTGGCGACGGGCCACAAAATGTTGCTCTCTTCATCTTGGAAGGCCTCCATGGAGTCGCTCCTTGGTCACACTTCTTGTGGAAGGGTGATGGTGAGAAGCTAGCTGGTTCACACCGTTGACTATAAGCACTGAAATTATCTGTAATTATTAGTTGCAGGTTTCACCATCTTCCATATTTTTTGTTCTTGTTCAAATCTTAGTTCTTTGTATATGCGCAAATAATAGGACAAAATCACTATGAGGACTGGGTATAGCCAACACGCCAATGACGGCCACGGCGCACTGGCAGAGACAGGGGGACCAGCAGGGCCCCTGCCACCCCCCCTTCCCTAAAATTTGTATTTACGCGTAGATCCCTGCCTCTCTATGCCAAACTACAGCTATAAGCTACAGATTTTTTGCTCCGCCCCCTCTAATAGATGTTGTTTTCACTTTGGCCCCCCTGATTCAGTTTTGCTGCATCTGCCATTGCCACGGCGGAATAGCCTACCACACGTCCACACGATGGTGAGAAAGGCATTTTATACAACGGCACAACGACATCAAAGACCACGTTCAAAGGAGCACGAAGACAGTTAATTTTTTTTCCAACATGGGGAATGATCCATCACTTTGCTATACGTTGTTAGATAGAATATAAGACCCCTATGTGCCTTTTCAGCAAAATAGTACCTCTAAGAAGGATGGGCGAGTTCAACACCTTGAACTCCAGCCACTGAGTTACTTAGTTCTCAAAGATGACAGTTAAGATTATTTACCTTCATTATCCAGATTAGGATTCAATTTTGCATCTTTTATGGTCACTCGCCATTTGCATCACCTAAACTTTAGGTTGTTGTGATGCTGAGAGACACGCCTAATCTAATATGCTGTTCCTGGACTAAGATGTTAAGTGAGAAAGATTATTACTGCTTGGAAGCTCTTAACTGGGGTCATTACTCTAGATAAAGCATATGAGAAACTTGATGTTTCACCCTTCGTAGGAGATTCTATAACCTCACTTGCACTGAAATTATTTAATGAGTTTTATGCTCTATTCATGCATGTTTACTATGATGGGAATTATAACTACAACAGTGAAATGTCAAACGCTATTTTAAAATAAATAAACAAATAAACATATCAAAATCATGTTAGTATGACATGTCATCATAACAGACACGACCGTACCATATTTTATCTATTATATTGGCATGTAATTAAGAATTCCAATGGCGTTGATCTCAGTGCATGTAACACCTATTCATGTGACAATCTATGAGGATTTGTAGGTTCATATTTACTTCTTGTACAACTTAAATAGTTTGCTTCGTAGAAACCTAATTACATGTACTCAACATCCAGTGAAAAGAGCTTGCCCACGGTACGAAAGGTTTGGCATAATTCTATCTGAAATGGTAAGGGTCATACAATGCAGATTCGACTTTGCCAATGTTCTCGAGTACAAGGGTAACACGACAAATAATTATGTCGAAGTTTGCTGAGTGGATGCACTAGGTGGAGTTGGAGGCAGTAAAAAAAGTTGAGGCATAAAGAGAGAGGAGAGAAGACAGATGGTAAGAAGTGAGGGAGCACCTTGGTGTATTGTGGTCGTTGACAAAGAAAAAATACAAGTTTGTTCCAACTTCCATGAACTTGATCGAGTTTGTGTCATGTGCGATAAGTTGACCTTTCAGTTGATCTCTCTATATTTGTTTTGTTGTTTTGTGGCAGCGGACCAACTCGAATATAATGGGAGTATAAATAATATGTTCAACAAGCACCTCTTGTTCTCCAAACTCGGTTATATATAGTTGGAAATAAGAATTTCAACTATATTTATATAACCTTTATGTAGATTTTAATTGCAAATCTGGAAGATTAATGTAGAATTCAAAATAAAAACGTGTTGTGTTCACAAAATTAAAACGAGAGAGTGACTATGGTTCCATAAAATAGTTAACTATAATGAGTGCAAAGGAGTCCAATTTGTTTCGTGTTCACAAAATTAAAGGACCGTTTAACAAGCATTTTTCAGTGACGGAGGCAAGTTTTTTGGACACCCGTTAAGCCGCTCTAAGACGAGCGTGAGCCGCCTCTGGTTCAATTGGATAATATCACGGATGACTACGACAAGTATAATACATAGACGAAGCCTAACTGGCTAACTCCCGGGCATAACAACATCATGCGAATTTTGTACATTGCAGAGTCCATTGAGATAAATCTCCCAGTGAAAGTTTACTCAACAAGATATAATTTTTGGGTTGTTGATTTCTATGATGTCGAAGTAAACTTTGTACTCGGATAGATATGCCATTCGTGACAAGAAATAACTTGATGGAACCGTAGCAACGCACGGGCATTCAACTAGTAGAACGAGTATTGCAGTAGATTGTATTCGATGTAAAAGAATGGACCGGGGTCCACAGTTCACTAGTGGTGTCTCTCCGATAAGAATAAGCATGTTGGGTGAACAAATTACAGATGGGCAATTGACAAATAAAGAGGGCATGACCATGCACATACATGTTATGATGAGTATTGTGAGATTTAATTGGGCATTACGACAAAGTACATAGACCGCTATCCAGCATGCATCTATACCTAAAAAGTCCAACTTCAGGTTATCATTCGAACCCCCTCCAGTATTAAGTTGCAAACAACAGACAATTGCATTAAGTATGATGCGTAATGTAATCAATAAATATATCCTTAGACATAGCATTGATGTTTTATCCCTAGTGGCAACAACACATCCACAACCTTAGAGGTTGCTGTCACTCCCCCAGATTTAATGGAGGCATGAACCCACTATCGAGCATAAATACTCCCTCTTGAAGTTACAAGCAAAAACTTGGCCAGAGCCTCTACTAGCAACGGAGAGCATGCAAGATCATAAACAACACATAGATGATAGATTGATAATCAACATAATATAGCATTCATTATTCATCGGATCCCAACAAACGCAACATGTAGCATTACAGATAGATGATCTTGATCATGTTAGGCAGCTCACAAGATCCAACAATGATAGCACAATTAGGAGAAGACGACCATCTAGCTACTGCTATGGACCCATAGTCCAGGGGTGAACTACTCACACATCACTCCGGAGGCGACCATGGCGGTGAAGAGTCCTCCGGGAGATGATTCCCCTCTCCGGCAGGGTGCCGGAGGCGATCTCCTGAATCCCCCGAGATGGGATTGGCGGCGGCGGAGTCTCTGGAAGGTTTTCCGTATCGTGGCTCTCGGTACTGGAGTTATTCTCGACAAAGGCTTAAGTAGGCGGAAGGGTAGGTTAGGGGGCGCCACGAGGGGCCCACACCACAGGCCGGCGCGGACAGGGCCTGGGCCGCGCCGCCCTGGTGTGTGGCCGCCTCGTCGCTCCACTTCGTTTCCTCTCTGGACTTCTGGAAGCTTCGTGGAAAAATAAGATCCTGGGCGTTGATTTCGTCCAATTCCGAGAATATTTCCTAACTAGGATTTCTGAAACCAAAAACAGCAGAAAACAGCAACTGGCTCTTCGGCATCTCGTTAATAGGTTAGTGCCGAAAAATGCATAAATATGACATAAAGTATGTATAAAACATGTGAGTATCATCATAAAAGTAGCATGGAACATAAGAAATTATCGATACGTTGGAGACGTATCAGGGGATTCAGGAGATCGCCTCCGGCACCCTGTCGGAGAGGGGAATCATCTCCCGGAGGACTCTTCATCACCATGATCGCCTCCGGATTGATGTGTGAGTAGTTCATCCTTGGACTATGGGTCCATGGTTGTCTTCTCCTCATTGTGCTATCATGTTAGATCTTGTGAGCTGCCTATCATGATCAAGATCATCTATTTGTAATGCTACATGTTGTGTTTGTTGGGATCCGATGAATATGGAATACTATGTCAAGTTGATTATCAATCTATCATATATGTGTTGTTTATGTTCTTGCATGCTCTCCGTTGCTAGTAGAGGCTCTGGCCAAGTTGATACTTGTAACTCCAAGAGGGAGTATTTATGCTCGATAGTGGGTTCATGCCTCCATTGAATCTGGAACAGTGATAGAAAGTTCTATGGTTGTGGATGTGCTGTTGCCACTAGGGATAAAACATCAATGCTTTGTCTAAGGATATTTGTGTTGATTACATTACGCACCATACTTAATGCAATTGTCCGTTGTTTGCAACTTAATACTGGAAGAGGTGCGGATGCTAACCCGAAGGTGGACTTTTTAGGCATAGATGCATGCTGGATAGCGGTCTATGTTTGTCGTAATGCCCTGATTAAATCTCATAGTATTCATCATGATATGTATGTGCATTGTTATGCCCTCTCTATTTGTCAATTGCCCAACTGTAATTTGTTCACCCAACATGCTATTTATCTTATTGGAGAGACACCACTATTGAACTGTGGACCCCGGTCCATTCTTTTACATCTGAAATACAATCTACTGCAATACTTGTTCTTTACTGTTCTTCGCAAATCCCAAACATCATCTTCCACACTATACATTTAATCCTTTGTTTACAGCAAGCCGGTGAGATTGACAACCTCACTGTTACGTTGGGGCAAAGTACTTTGATTGTGTTGTGCAGGTTCCACGTTGGCGCCGGAATCCCTGGTGTTGCGCCGCACTACACTTCGCCACCAACAACCTTCACGTGATCCTTGACTCCTACTGGTTCGATAACCTTGGTTTCTTACTGAGGGAAAACTTGCTGCTGTACGCATCACACCTTCCTCTTGGGGTTCCCAACGGACGTCTTGCTTTACTTTATTTTATTTACTGCTTTGTTTGTTCATTATATAAAAAATACAAAAAAATTAGTTACTTGATTTACTTGATTTACTATCTTGTTTGCGTTCTCTATACTAAAAACACAAAAAAAAAATTAGTTACTTGCATTTACTTTATTTTAATTCATCATGTTTCCTCCTAAGTTCACTCTGAAAGATATACCGGTAGGACGAGGGTCTATCATTGGAATAGATAATATAGAAGCCACCCATGTTAGTATGGATGAAGATTTTGAAGATACACCCTTGGTAAAAGCTGTTCCTACTTATGAAAGTGCTACTGCCTATTTAGTACACATGTTGGAAACTAGATTTGTTAATCTCAATCCCATAATTCAACATATGTTTCTTACACTCTCTGATATGGAAATGGGAGAAAAGAGAAATTTTGTTTTAGATGTCCTTCTTAGAGAATTTGGTGATGTAGCAAGAGAAGCTAGAAAAGTCTTTATTAAATATAAGATGCTTGGCTTTTATACCAACTTTGCTAGTACCCTTGAAAAAATAGAAAAAGATAGATTAAAGTACACTAATAAAGTTAATTGTGAAGGGGAGATTAAAGCATCAATACCTTGCAAGCTCTTAGGAATGTGCGAGGCACTAGAAAAGAATTTTGATTGGATTGTTCCTGAAAATTTGTTTGATGAGAATAGCAAGCCTAAGAGTAATGAAAAAGGAGCCTCTGAAACTTACATAGATAAGATACAATGCATAGTTGAGAAAACTCCAAACCCCTCTATCGATGCTTCATCTTTTGATAATACTTGATTCACACTTTCTGCGCCTAGCTGAAAGGCGTTAAAGAAAAGCGCTTATGGGAGAGAACCCATTATTTTACTTCTGCACTTTTATTTTATATTTGAGTCTTGGAAGTTGTTACTACTGTAGCAACCTCTCCTTATCTTTATTTTATTGCATTGTTGTGCCAAGTAAAGTCTTTGATAGTAGGGTTGATACTAGATTTGGATTACTGCGCAGAAACAGATTTCTTACTGTCACGAAATTGAGCAGCCCCGTCTGTAGGTAACTCAGAAAAATCTGCCAATTTACGTGCGTGATCCTCAGATATGTACGCAGCTTTCATTCAATTTGAGCTTTTTCATCTGAGCAAGTTAAGTGCCCCAGAAAAATTCGTCTTTACGGACTGTTCTGTTTTGACAGATTCTGCCTTTTATTTCGCATTGCCTCTTTTTGCTATGTTTGATGGATTTTTTTATTCCATTAACTTTCAGTAGCTTTGTGCAATGACCAGAAGTGTTAAGAATGATTATGTCACCTCTGAATATGTGAATTTTTGATTATGCACTAACCCTCTAATGAGTTTGTTTTGAGTTTGGTGTGGAGGAAGTTTTCAAGAGTCAAGAGAGGAGGATGATACAACATGATCAAGAAGAGTGAAAGGTCTAAGACTGGGGATGCCCCCGTGGTTCATCCCTGCATATTTTAAGAAGACTCAAGCATCTAAGCTTGGGGGGCATCCCTTCTTCATCGACAACTTATCAGGTCACCTCTAGTGAAACTATATTTTTATTCCGTCACATCTTATGTGCTTTACTTGGAGCGTCTGTATGTTTTTATTTTTGTTTGTGTTTGAATAAAATCAGATCCTAGCATTCTTTGTTTGGGAGAGAGACACGCTCAGCTGTTGCATATGAACACATGTGTTCTTAGCTTCACTTTTAATGTTCATGGCGAAGGATGAAACTGCTTCGTTCATTGTTATATGGTTGGAAACGGAAAATGCTTCATGTGGTAATTGGTATAATGTCTTGAATAATTTGATACTTGGCAATTGTTGTGCTCAAATAGATCATGTTTAAGCTCTTGCATCATGTACTTTGCACCTATTAATGAAGAACTACATAGAGCTTGTTAAAATTTGGTTTGCATGATTGGTTTCTCTAGAGTCTAGATATTTTCTGGTGAGGTGTTTGAACAACAAGGAAGACAAATGTAGAGTCTTATAATGCTCGCAATAGTTTTTTATGTAAGTTTCGTTGTACCGGTTCATACTTGTGTTTGCTTCGAACAACCTTGCTAGCCTAAGCCTTGTATTGAGTGGGAATACTTCTCGTGCATCCAAAATCCTTGAGCCAAAAACTATGCCATTTGTGTCCACCATACCTACCTACTACATGGTATTTCTCTGCCATTCTAAAGTAAATTACTTGAGTGCTACCTTTAAAATTCCATTCTTTGTCTTTGCAATATATAGCTCATGGGAAAATAACCTTAAAAACTATTGTGGTATTGAATATGTAGCTTATGTATCTTATTTCTTATAAGTTGCTTGTTGAGCGGTAACCATGTTTCTGGGGACACCATCAACTATTACACCTTTGTTGAATATCATGTGAGTTGCTATGCATGTTCGTCTTGTCTGAAGTAAGGGTGATTTATCATGATCAAATGGTTTGAGTATGCATATTGTTAGAGAAGAACATTGGGCCGCTAACTAAAGCCATGAATCATGGTGGAAGTTTCAGTTTGGACACTAATCCTCAATCTCTTATGAGAATATTATCTGTTGTTGAATGCTTATGCATTAAAGAGGAGTCCATTATCTGTTTTCTATGTTGTCCCGGTATGGATGTCTAAGTTGAGAATAATCAAAAGCGAGAAATCCAATGCGAACTTTCTCCTTAGACCTTTGTACAGGCGGCATAGAGGTACCCCTTTGTGACACTTGGTTGAAACATATGTTATGCAATGATAATCCATGTAAATCCAAGCTAATTAGGACAAGGTGCGAGCACTATTGGTATTCTATGCATGAGGCTTGCAACTTATAGGATGTCTTATGCATAACACATATGAATTATTACTACCGTTGACAAAATTGTTTCTATGTTTTCAAAAATAAAAGCTCTAGCACAAAAATAGTAATCCATGCTTCCCTCTGCGAAGGGCCTTTCTTTTACTTTTATGTTGAGTCAGTTTACCTACTTCTTTCTATTTTAGAAGCAAACACTTGTGTCAACTATGTGCATTGATTCCTACATACTTGCTTATTTGCATTCATCATATTACTTCGTGTTGACAATTATCCATGAGATATACATGTTGAAGTTGAAAGCAACCGCTGAAACTTATATCTTCATTTGTGTTGCTTCAAAGGTTTCTACTATGAATCTATTGCTTTATGAGTTAACTCTTATGCAAGTCTTATTGATGCTTGTCTTGAAAGTACTATTCATGAAAAGTCTTTGCTATATGATTCAGTTGTTTAATCATTGTCTTTGCCATTGCTTCGAATCACTGCATTCATCTCATATGCTTTACAATAGTATTGATCAAGATTATGATAGCATGTCACTTCAGAAATTATCTTTGTTATCGTTTACCTACTCGAGGGCGAGTAGGAACTAAGCTTGGGGATGCTTAATACGTCTCAAACGTATCTATAATTTCTTATGTTCCATGCTACTTTTATGATGATACTCACATGTTTTATACACACTTTATGTCATTTATATGCATTTTCGGCACTAACCTATTGACGAGATGCCGAAGAGACAGTTGCTGTTTTCTGCTGTTTTTGGTTTCAGAAATCCTACAAAGGAAATATTCTCGGAATTGGACAAAATCAACGCCCAGGGTCTTATTTTTCCACGGAGCTTCCAGAAGACCGAAGGGGTTACGAAGTAGGGCGACGAGGTGCCGCCACCATAGGGCCGCGCGGCCAGGGTGGGGCCCACGCCGCCCTATGGTGTGGGTCCCTCGTCAGCCCCCGACTCTGCCCTTCCGCCTACATATACTCTCCGTCGCGAAAACCCTATTACCGAGAGCCACGATACGGAAATACTTCCAGAGACGCAGCCGCCGCCAATCCCATCTCGGGGGATTCAGGAGATCGCCTCCGGCACCCTGCCGGAGAGGGGAATCATCTCTCGGAGGACTCTTCATCACCATGATCGCCTCCGGATTGATGTGTGAGTAGTTCATCCTTGGACTGTGGGTCCATAGCAGTAGCTAGATGGTTGTCTTCTCCTCATTGTGCTATCATGTTAGATCTTGTGAGCTGCCTATCATGATCAAGATCATCTATTTGTAATCCTACATGTTGTGTTTGTTGGGATCCGATGAATATGGAATACTATGTCAAGTTGATTATCAATCTATCATATATATGTTGTTTATGTTCTTGCATGCTCTCCGTTGCTAGTAGAGGCTCTGGCCAAGTTGATACTTGTAACTCCAAGAGGGAGTATTTATGCTCGATAGTGGGTTCATGCCTCCATTGAATCTGGGACAGTGACAAAAAGTTCTAAGGTTGTGGATGTGCTGTTGCCACTAGGGATGAAACATCAATGCTTTGTCTAAGGATATTTGTGTTGATTACATTACGCACCATACTTAATGCAATTATCTGTTGTTTGCAACTTAATACTGGAAGGGGTGCGGATGCTAACCCGAAGGTGGACTTTTTAGGCATAGATGCATGCTGGATAGCGGTCTATGTACTTTGTCGTAATACCCTGATTAAATCTCATAGTATTCATCATGATATGTATGTGCATTGTTATGCCCTCTCTATTTGTCAATTGCCCAACTGTAATTTGTTCACCTAACATGCTATTTATCTTATTGGAGAGACACCACTAGTGAACTGTGGACCCCGGTCCATTCTTTTACATCTGAAATACAATCTACTGCAATACTTGTTCTTTACTGTTCTTCGCAAACAAACATCATCTTCCACACTATACATTTAATCCTTTGTTTACAGCAAGCCGGTGAGATTGACAACCTCACTGTTACGTTGGGGCAAAGTACTTTGATTGTGTTGTGCAGGTTCCACGTTGGCGCCGGAATCCCTGGTGTTGCGTCGCACTACACTCCGCCATCAACAACCTTCACGTGATCCTTGAATCCTACTGGTTCGATAACCTTGGTTTCTTAGTGAGGGAAAACTTGCTGCTGTACGCATCACACCTTCCTCTTGGGGTTCCAACGGACGTGTGCTTCACGCGTATCACTCACTAAATGTGTGTGTCACATTGCATAGTCCACTACAGAAAAGACTAACTAGATACGATTCGTTTGAGCTTATTGTTGCCGCTATGAATGACAACATTATTGAAACATTATTCTCGACATTGCCACCGTCAAAACACCGTCACTCAAAACCCTAACCCTAATATGTGTACGCTCGAGTAAGGACCTGTCAGCGGAGTAACATTGTAAGAAGAAGGAACACAACACCCACCGGCGGCGACACGAGGGACTTGGTTGCCAACTTCACCTTTGTGGCCTCCTTTGTCGCGGAGTTGGTTATCCTAACCGATCTGTGAATCCGTCACTCCTGCTGTGCTACATGTACGGCCTGATTGTTTGCTCGCAACGTTTGTTTGCATCTATAGAATATGGCTCTATGGATGCTGCCTGGGTAAATGCACCTCTAATCCACATTGTGCAAGTTGTTTGGTTGCCAACAATTTTTACTCCGCATCAGTTGTGAAGCAAAGTCCCTAGCGTTTGGTTGCCCACAAATTGTGTTTCAGCAAATGCACGTATGTTTGGTTACATCCAGCATGCTCAATACGATCACCTCCACACTTCTTACTGAGCTTGCCCAGTTCACCGAATGTGCCCACAAGGTGTTTGACGAAATAGGAAATAACATGACAACAACCATAGATCACATAATCAGCAAGGCTAGAATACGTATATTAGTTCTAGTAGTGGAGCTGCAGCTCGTGATGCAACATAAGTTCATCAACCGAGGGGTTACGTAAATACCACTTCACAAAATATACATACGTGACATCAATGGATGCGGTGTTCATCATCAGCAGCAAAACAACCAAGGCAACAAGCATCCAATGCTCCGACTCCTCACATGTGATACTTCATCAGGAAGGCGTTAAACTAGACCATCCTGCCATCAAGGGTCATCGTGAGATACCTGGTCCCCTATGCCTTGTGATCCATGAGGTGGCTCAGAGCACGGTGGACCGCTGCGGGAGTGAGCGGAGCAGCTGGAACACGGCCGATGTAGATCCTCTTTATTTGAGCATAGTTCTCTATGGGCTTATTGAGGAACTATGCATCCCTAGGGTGACTTCCTCATGTGCAAGCTAACATCATCCATCATAATTTACTTAGAATTAAGTGCAAGAGAAGTGGCAATGCCCTAACCTTGGTCCATAGTATGCATCATCGTCCATCATGATAGCTGATGTCTTCTCCACCCAACGCACCCCTCCATCTTCTTCAGTCTGCATATATAAACCCACTTTGCTCTCCAGTGCCTCAGATGGTTGTAGACCTGAGTGACACAGACCTGACGGCCAATGTACTTCAGAATAGCCTCAACAATCGCTTCCAGGTCACGGTTCCTGAACAACGACACTCCAGCCTTATCCTCCGTGACCAACTCGTACACCCCTATTCAACACGAAGGTGGACAGAGCGGCATGCCATATCATATTGTTGTTCTTCCTGATGGAGCATTACTTATCATGCACCAGGATATACCGGAGTGGCACAACATGCAACACAAACTTGGGCGACATATCAGGAGAGGTCGCGTCCTATACAAACAACCGAAGTATCAAAGTGCAAGAATAATGGTAAGCAAGCTAGATTTGTGACGCATATAATCTCTGGGGACAACATTATGCAACAATGGGAACCAAGCAAACATGGTAACAAGCTTCAGTGAAGTTCCAAACATGTTGTGGGCACACAGATTGACCGTAACATAGTAGTAATCTTCTCCGCCTGTTGCCATGTATAAGTGCATAGATGGTACAAGGAGTAGTTGTACACATTGTAGAACCAATCCTCGTACCAACTATCGCACTTATACATGTACGACGTAGTTTAGAAGAACCTAGAAATAGGTGTTCAACAAAATAACGCACTGTAGGCTTACAGATCTAAGCAAGAACTAAGCAAAACTAGTCTACGGTTATAGATTGAAGCAAGAACTAAGCAAAGCTACTGTACTCTTACAAATTGAAGCAAGCCCTTATAGATCAAAGCATAAACGTAGCAAAAGTACACTAAAAGT
Organism: Lolium perenne; assembly: GCF_019359855.2. Lineage (NCBI taxonomy): Eukaryota > Viridiplantae > Streptophyta > Magnoliopsida > Poales > Poaceae > Lolium > Lolium perenne. The sequence goes on from NC_067244.2 coordinate 52,496,609, forward strand.
ACAAATCGAAGCATCAAACTAAGGTAAAGTACTTTAGATCTTACAGATCGAAACAACAAGTAAGCAAAACAAGTAGATCGAACCAAGATCCCTACACACACCAGAAGCCTTAGTGTAGGTGTAAGCTAGGGTTGGGAGGTACTCACAATGATATGGTAGTCCGACCCAACGGAGGAAGATGACGACATGTCGATCTGGCAGCGGAGGAAGAAGAGCCGCTACGGAGGTCCACCGGTTTGAGAAGAGCCCGTCCCTTACTTTGGACGCCGGCGAACATCTATGGACGAAGAGCTCGAAAGGTGGAAAATGGTGGCGCGCCTTTGGACGGTGAGGCGGGGATATGTAAATAGGGGTGGGAGTCTTGGCGGGAGGTGACAAAATTTCTTCCGTTGTAGTTTCCTCTACGCGCGCAGGATCCCGCCATCCCTCCCTCGCATGACTGCGACACATTTTGACTCCAGCGAGCGTGAGACAAGGCTGCATCGGTAGAAACCGTCGAATTGAGGATTCCTCCGCATACATTTTTTCAGATGCTTTAAAGTTCGTGCGATGCAGTGAATCTTTCTCAACCAAAATCCGATTTTCGTCTCCCGCATGCGAGAAAATGCATTTTTTTTACGTGCGAGAAAATGCATTGTTGGCAAGGAAACATGGAGAAAGTTTCTTCCACGAGGGACGGGAGCTCTTCCACGTCACCACGCGTGGACGCCCACGTCACTGCCTGCGCGGGTTTGCACTACGATCGGCAGGGGCAGAACCGTCATACGGAAATATCACCCACCCCTTGTCTTCTCTTCTCCTCCCAGGCCCGAGACGAGACCGCACCCATCTCCTTTCCCCTCTCGACTCGCAGCTTCCGAACTCGGTCGCTGCATCCATCTCCCGTCCTCGCAAACCCTAGACCCCCGATCGAGCCGAGCCCCATTCCGGTACGCCCCGATCGGCCTCGCATCCCCTTCCGACGCGATTTTCTTGCGGATTTTTCCTGATTTTTTCCCTCTTTTCCTGGGGTGGTGGCGGCAGTGGTGTCCAGCAGGCGCGCGGGCGGGCGGAGCCGGCAGGATGTTCTTCTCCGGCGACCCGACCTCGCGGAAGCGGGTCGACATGGGCGGCCGCAGCAACAAGGAGCGCGACCGCCAGGTGCTGCTCGAGCAGACGCGCGAGGAGCGACGGCGACGCCTAGCGCTGCGCCTACAGAACTCATCCGCTACCAAGATCCAGGTATGTCCCTGCGGGTGTTCGCTCACTCGTGATCGCTACCCGGGGGCATGCCCTCATGGGGGTTGCGACTTGCGCTTAATTAAAGTGGCGATGTTTCGACTTTCGAGGGAGGGTTTATTTATGCGCTCTCTAAACTGTGTTTACAGTTTATTATACCTGAGATCCAGACTCTGAGCATTCTGGCCTAGCGGTATTTCACTCCGTGTCACCAGATAGGAGAACTTTTCAGCATTGTTGCAAGTTTTAGGTTGAATAGTTCTACTCCAAGAATTACACTGTCAGTGTTTTGTGCTTGTGTGAAGTTTTAGGTTGAATAATTCTCCAGCACGATAGGGTCTGTCGGAAGAGTAAATGTAGTTGAAGGAATTTATTTTCGCATGATGCGGCAGGACACGGGGGAGTTCAGGTTGCGTAGGCTGGTCGAGGAACTATAGCGATTCCTATTGGTTTTTGGGTGTGACGAGGCAAATTAATCGAGTGTTCAGGTTTGTATGAATGTGCGCTTCTACTGGGATCAAGGGGGTGTTAAAAGCTGAGAAGCTTTAATGGTTCCACTTTTTTGTTTGTCGGGCGTTACGAGGCGTGCGTGGGAAAAGTTCACGCGTAGTCGTTTCGCCTTAATCGACTATGGCATATCCGACGACCTAACATCTTATTAAACCGCAATCCTGTTTCTCGTGACAAGCTGTTGCGTCCAGAATCGCTTTCAGCTTCCCGTGTATATGCATATTCATGTTCCCGAAATAGAATTTGACTAGTAATTGTGAGCTGCAGAAATGCTTCAGAGGGAAGAGGGCATTCGAACTGGCACGCGCTGAAGTTCGAGAAAACTTCTGTTCTACTTTTGGGGAGCACTGCCAGAGGGTAGATAGGTAAGCATTACACTAAATATATTAAGTTTAGTCTTTTCTTGTCTCTCTCTCTGACCAGCTTTGTGGTACTGAATCAGGAACTGCTTCAGCGCTAATTCTGACTTTCTTCGTCAATTGCTCTTCTTCTTCAATGCAAGTAAAGACGATGACATTGCTATACTTTCTCAAGTCTGCAACTTACTTCTGCAGTATGTTAAAAATGGTACGTATCAATCTTCTCTTTACCAGTGTTGCTGTTCTTTCCACCGTATGCTAAGTTTGATCCTAGTGTTATTGGGGTATTTATCCTCTTTCTATATAATATCCACCAGATATGCCTTTATGTCATTCCGTTTAGCGTATTTGAATCCCTTTATGACAGCTGCCATACTGGTATCATATTCTCAATTTAGAGCCTTTATTCGTGGACCTAGTTACAACTGCCTGTTCTCCTAGGTGCAAACAGCTACTTCTTGTTTAGTATGCTTCATGAGTGGCATTTGACTAATGCCAATAACTTGAAATAAAAACTATGCCAATAAATTTATTCTCTGTAAACTCTTGATATTATTGATTCAGTATGAACTTCCTAGGCATTATTAGACATTTTTAGGTACTCCCTCCGATCCATATTAATTGTCCCTAATATGGATGTATCTAGACACATTTTATTCCTAGATACATCTATACTGGCGACAAGTAATATTATTCGGAGGGAGTAGTATAATGTTTTTCTATTGACTTGTATTCTATTTGTGTGCAGCCTCATCGACATGATATTCATTTTCACTACTCCTATGACATTAGCTGTATTCATCTTTTTTACCTTTCGGTTGTAGGAGATGCTGTAAGTCTCTTCGCTGGTGTGAATTACTCCTCAGTGGAACCTCTCGTTATACATAGGGTAAAAAAACTCGCACTCATCTGTGTGTATGCAGTCCATCAGAAGAGGTGAGTTCAATTATTGATAGCTAATATTTCGAATATTCTTCTTTATCTGTTCTTACTAATCACATGATTCAAAAATACATTTATTCATCCTAAGTGGAATGAATACCCTATGAAGTTCTATTTCTGCTCAAGATCAGCTTGTGCCGAGTGAACTTTTGTGAATGGAACATGCAGTTACCATCTCACTAGGGGATGCCCTACATCTTAATTTGATTTAAGTTTTGTTGTGTGTTGCCAGCACATGAAAATTGTATCGATATAGTTGCTTTATTGATATTGCCTTCTCAGTTGATATTTTATCGTCTGCTTCTTTTTCTTGCTGAACTTATGTAGCCGATGTGCATGCTCCAGCTGGTGCTATTTTTCTATCATTAATGATGAAATGAATAACATTGTATTTGCCTTGTTTATTTTGTTTTGATAGGTATGATTGGAGTAACCAACTTTTGATGTCAGTGGAAAGCACAGAAATGCCCTTTGTCCGGTTACTAGAAGCTGTGACTTGTTTGTTAAATCCTAAACTACCGTGGATTTGCAAAGTCGTTGGGTATCTTCAGCACAAAAGGATCTATTGCTTATTTCGGGGGATTATTATTGCAGTACCGGTATGTTCTATTTCTATACTAAGGTTGTTTATTTGTTGTTACCATTGTCTCTACTCTTTTAGTTGACTCGTTGACCAAATATATTATCCACAAATAATTCTACTTTCACTTGAGGATATATGGCTGTATTAGTTTAAATCCTTTAACAGTAAAAAAAGTGCCATACACTTCGGATTTCTTTATTACTCGCATCTATCTTTATATTACATCTTACTACAAGGTGTTGTATGCTACCTAAACAAAAATAATATTCTGCTTCACCACTTCAGCTATGCTCATCTTATTATTAAGATTCTGAAGGCAATAACACGGCAGTGAATTCTTGAATCAAATATCAGAACTTCTGAAATTTAAGTTTTTATTTTAGTTGTTTCTTGGTGTATCAAGCATAAAAAGTTGATGTTCCAACAATAGCAGGTACTACCGACTTTGTTTTGATTAGCATCTGTTGGTAGGTAGTGTGGGATTGTCTAGTGCAGTGACCTTGCTCTGAGTATTTAGTTGTTTGGTGGAAGAAGAATTGAATTGATCACTATGGCCACAGTTAATCTTCAATGATTTGCTTTGTGATGTTTTTGATGGATCTGATCATTATTCAGCAAAATGCAAGAAATTTGGAGCACCACCATAATACATCTGCGCTGGAGCAAGCTCTCATGCTTGTTGCTTCGCATGTTGGCGATGATCCATGCTGCTGTCCAATTGTCGATCCAAGATGGAGTTTTTCCTCGCAACTTCTATCCATTCCTTTTCTCTGGCATCGTTTGCCACTCTTCAAGAAGGTGAGCTGTTTCCATATTTTCTTGTTTGACTAATTCAAGGTTTTTACTCATGGCTGGCGAAAATATGAACTGCATATTATTTTACCTTTTGTAATCTGAAACATAATGTCTGAGAATACAATTTTTTATTATGAATTGAACCATTTCCCTGTTAAAAAATTTAATTTGTTTGAATTTATTTTGAGGAATGCGTATATTTGACTGTTTCTACTGCTTATTTACTTCAGGTTTTCGCTGCTAATGGGCTCAGCAAATATTATATCCATCAGATAGCTTGCTATTTGCCTAGTCGTGCTGATGTTCTTCCAAAGGATATATCAGTTAATCATCCAGGATATGCTTGTGTTCTAGCAAATGTACTTGAAGCTGCAACCTGGATTTTGGCTGAACCAATGTTCGCTTCTGATAGAGTAGGTGTTCTTCTACCTTTCAAGTTCCTACATCAATTTCTTATCTACTGGATATCTGGCAATATTGCACAAGGCTGGAAATGCACGAAAATACCATAATCAGGGAAAAGACCAATCTGGTTTCTGTACTAAAAAACATTCATTGCAAGCCCATTTGCTCCCAGAAAGGAGCATCGTTAGGTCCTTTTACTTATTCAATGCCAGCATTGGGCTGTTAGGCCCCATCATTTGCTTTGGCGCATTTTGTCTATCCTTGTCCAGCTTTTGAGCTGGGTTGAGAAGGTTGAGTTGGTACCCAAATCTATTTGGTATATAGCAGTTTTTTTTTTTGCACACCAAATCCTCTGCTAATTATTGTTCTTCTTGGGTGTCATTTATGGGACTATGGTGCATGTGTGTACACACATTTTGCATTATATATATTTTTCTCTCTACAAATTCACTTATCATCCTACAACTGGGATTGATGTGAAATGCAAAAAATTCGAGTGAGAAATTGTAAAAGCTTTCGCTTATCTAAAAGTTATATATACCATAGCCATGCTTTGATTTGTTTACGTCAAAAATGCGGCAAGGTGTTTCTAGGTTCTAACTGCTTCGCTTAAATCACCAGTTAAGCCTGTATGATGTTGCAAACCCTTGCAAAGATGTATTATGTTCCTTGTATGTGCTCTCATGTTCAATATTCTTCTATATTTGCTGTGTGTCATTTACTCTTGAGTTATATGATCTCAACAGAGAGAAAAAGTGTATTCATTTGTGAGGTTCACAAGCAAATGTGTTGTTCTTCTTGTGATGCTAAACATGTATGCATAAATTGATATATGGTTGATTTCATATCTGATTTCTGAAATCGCCTTGGTCATGTAAATAGCTGAATTATGCATGTATTATTATATTGTTGACTTGTTATCATATATGTAATATTCTTGGTTGTGGAAACAGCTCTCTTTTTCCATTTTCTATTGGATGTCCTTTTGTGGATTATTTAAAAGATTGATGCCACTTTAATAATTGTGAGTGATAAATATCATTTTTGTATGTTTTCTTTCTGTACCAGGCAGCTGACATCATTGCTGTTGCTACGTCATTGCTGGATGCGTTGCCAACGATCACATCCCCTACTGAAAGTAAGTTACTTGCCAGTAAATGAACAATCTTCTATCTTTTGGCAGTCTAGCTCGCTAGTGTTTATGTAGCATTTTGTGTTGTCATTCATTTGCATAGGTCCTTGTCACACAATGAATGCTTGCAAACTGCTTTGAAGTTGTCATGATTTTATGATTTAGCGATTGCAGAAAAAGTCATAATATACTACTCCCTCCGATCCATGATAAGTACTCCAAATTTCTTGCTTTGAAGTTGTCATGGTTTATGATTCAACTTAATACACTTAATTTGACACTTATTATGGATCGGAGGGAGTGTATTAAGTTGAAATTTGAACACCTTAAATAGGTAAACACTGCAGTGTTCTGAAACGGGGCTAGCTAAGGGGAATCTTAGGCCGAGTAAAAGGAGGCTTGGTATGCAGATAAAAGGGCTGCTTACCATTACAACACCGTTTAATATGTTGGTGTGAATGGGAAGTATAAATATGCAGACTTGGTCTCTGTCCTTTGATGAATCGATCCTTTTTGCAGCCTACACACTTGAAATTGATACATCAGGTCTTTGTTTCACTGTTGTATGAGTGTATTATTCCCGTTATTAAAAAGTAAAGCCATAAACAAGGTCGATTTTCTTATTTTGTATACTTGTTACAAAATAGTGTTGTCCATAGGTAGAGCATCAATATACTTCCAACCAGTGGCGGCGCTACGGGTGGGCGGCCCACCCTTCTCTCTAGCATTCCTTTACTATTTGGCACGAATTCGGCCTAATAACAGCAGATATCTCATTTCGGCCCATTCTTTGCAGTACTGTATTGAACTGGCCTAGTCTTCTATGCGGCCCATGCTCCGCCACTGCTTCCAACATATTACTTACTCTGTTTTACTATATTTTTCCGTGGCCCACTGTACACACAGGTCAAGAAAACACTTCATGACTAAATCTAAGAAAAATCTTAGTTGAATTGACTGGCATAAGCCTGTTTATTGATGTACTACGAGCACTTCATGACTTCTGAAGCATTCAAGTAGGACGAGAGAGTGCAACATCGCTAGAAGCCTATAAATACATTGCTAAATCCTGATTCACATTTTGAAACATAGTTTTTGGAGCCCATGGAAAAATATAGCAAACTGGTGGAATAAACGATTGCGATCTGATGTGCATTAATGAAGAATGGAACTCATATGCACCATATATACATTCACACCGTTAGAAATTAGACCCTATAAGAGCACACACCACATTGAGCTGGACCTGACTTTTCAAGAATTTGAAGAACATCACAAGTACACAAATGTTTGAGACAGCTCTAAATTAGCAGTATTGTGGTGCCCCTTTGCGGCTTAAGATTCGTTCCTACTAGTCGTCTCCTTAACTTGCATATCTCTTTCAGTCTTTCTGTGATAGAGTCTTATGCATGCTGTATTCTTCTTAAACTACGAACAGGAGCAGATGAGGACGATGACATGCCGATGGACGTTGATGTTAAAGGTGGTCTTGATATTGATTTGCAAAAACAGATAACTGCAGCATTTGATTCAAATACACGATTACTCGATCATTTGGTATGCTGAACAGCCATACAGAAGTTATTCACTGTCAAGATTATTGGGCTCCATATTTTGCTTTCTTCTGTTTGACTTTAGACTGTCATGCATAGGTGAATGCACTGTTCAGAGGCACATTAAGCACAAACTATTCTGATCTATCTGGACCATCAGATGCTGAAGTGGAAGCTGTAGGGTCCATTTGTGCTTTCCTTCATGTCATGTTCAACACACTGCCTCTAGATGTAACTATGACTGTGCTGGCCTACCGTACCGAAATTGTTCCTGCACTATGGAATTTTATAAAGCGGTGCCATGTAAACCAAAGATGGCCATATTTTTCCAAGTATATCTCTCCTTTGCCTGCAGATGCTCCTGGTTGGCTACTGCCAGTGTCCGTATTCTGTCCCATATACAAGTAAGACGTCTATTTCAAATTGCCACAAACTGTTGCTGGCTAATTTTTTGTAATTTAATTTTGTGTTTTTTGTCAATCAATCGTACTGTGGACAAATTTTCACATCTTTTCTCAGAACACACTTTATCAATGCTTTGTATTTTACCCTGTACTAGGTACATGTTAAAGATCGTTGATAACGAGGAATTCTATGAACAAGAGAAACCTCTTTCACTTAAGGATTTGAAGTCCCTGATTCTCATTTTAAAGCAGGTACATACAAAACAATACCATCAATGTGTTATTATTAGTCATCCACTCTGTTGAATTTATAATTACTTGAAACATCAGAGCTGTTGCTGGGATATACTCATGTTTGGTATTACATTGATATGAATTCAACTTCAATCTGCAGGCTTTATGGCAACTTCTTTGGATTATTCCTTCACACACCTCTTCTACTCAGAAGCCATTACCTAATCCTTTAGGCCTTAAGAAAATGTCGATTGATAATCTCAAGAGCCGGGCTAGGACTGGGTTATCTGAGTTACTCACACAGGTAGATATCCTGCCTTGATATATCATGTTACTGTTTGTTATATCTAGTGATTTTGATTTTCAATTTCTGTATATTGTCTGCTTCCTGTCTTTAGTGCCTTGAACTCTAATGGTGGTATTGAGGTACTGTAGTTCACTAGTCATTATATTCTGGAGCACTTTTGGGAAGAGCATTCATTATTATTGTTGGTTAGGAACTTAGTATAACCTTAAGAAATTGTTCTTGCTTTCTCTTCTTAATCTAAAATTGCAGTCCTTCTCATAGTCAGTCCTTGGTTTTTGAGCTGCATGGTTAGTGTATGAACATTGTTTTTTTCTTTATCAAACACAACTAATTTCTTTCTTTGTTTGTTTATTAAACACAACCATTTCTAGTTTATATTCCAGATTGTTTGATACAAATTACGTGAATTGGTTTTGATGGATGTAGCTGATTAACATCGCACTGTTCTGTTAACGATTTGCCAGAAGTGGTTGCTACTTTATTTGTTGTTCCATGGAGAAAGTGCATAATGTGAACTAAATTCTGTACCTAATTGCAGTTACAAGACTGGAACAACCGACTCCCATTCACTTCCGATAGTGATTTCTATTCCCAAGAAGCAACAAGCGAAAATTTTGTCTCTCAGGTAGTGGAGCTATGTGCTGCTTGAATTACTAATACATATTTCAGAAGAACATCTCTTTAACACCCTTTACATGCTTTTCAGGCAATACTTGGCAACACTCGAGCATCAGAGATTATAAAGCTTGCTCCTTTTTTGGCGCCTTTTACCATCAGAGTCAAGATATTTACTGTATGTTATTATTTATTAGTTGTACAACGTTGAATACGACAGGTGCATCTTTCAGGATAATGTCTTAATTAATTAATTTATTTTTTCCATAGTCACAATTGGCAAATTCTAAACAATCAACGACGTCCCATTCTTCCTTGACAAGACACCGGTTCAAGATAAGAAGAAGTCGACTTCTGGAAGATGCTTTTGACCAGCTAAGCTTGCTATCTGAAGAAGATCTTAAAGGACCAGTATGATGACAATATCTTTCATCTTTGCTCCTTTGTTTGTTTAAGACATATTCTCCTAATATACAGGAAACCGGTCTTCTGACTTTTCAATGAAACCTTGATGCTTGTAGATTCGAGTATCGTTTGTTAACGAGCATGGTGTGGAAGAGGCTGGAATTGATGGAGGCGGAATTTTCAAAGATTTCATGGAAAATATCACTCGTGCTGCGTTTGATGTGCAGTATGGCTTGTTCAAGGTATCTGCTCTTTTATTCTTTAGTCACAGAATCACAATCTTTACTAATGTGTGAGTAGACTTTATGTTCATTAATTTGTGGCAATATGCTGGTAGCTTGGTATACAGTAGCTAAGAACTGGCAGAAATACTATATGGAGTTGTTTTGCTTATCGCAGTTACGTTACTTCACATTTTTTGTATCCTGTTTGTTTTCTCTGTAGGAAACGGTCGATCATCTTTTGTACCCGAACCCTGGATCGGGATTGGTTCATGAACAGCATCTGCAGTATTTCCATTTTCTTGGAAGTCTCCTTGGGAAGGTGCTTTGATCGTACATATTTTCTTTGCCATTTCTGAGCAGATGTTCAACCTGTTAGAGCTTGTTCTAGAACTTGTATATCTGATATTCTGACATTTTCCGAAGGCATGCAAGTATCTTCGAGCTAATTTCCCAGTATTTCCTGAACTTTTGTCCTATATTGGAGGCATGTCGTGCTTTTTTTCTTATGGAAATGTATATTGAGTTTGAAATTATTAGTGTTATCTCTATTCTTGAGGTTATGCTGTATGGTAGCTAGCAGTGATGTAATATGTGTTTAAGATTAGATGGCTGTTCCTGTGATATGTGCATATTCGAGTACTTGACTTATAGAAAGAACATAATGAGTATTCCTGATCTTGGTATCGTGAATTTTGTTATGTAGAATAGTTTAGGTTCAATATCTGTAAACATCTTCATGGCATTCTTGTGTACTGCGTCACACATTCTGAATCCGTGACAGGCTGCACTGTTGCCCTAGAGGGATCTGTCTGTGTTGATCAATTGTATTATTGGAGCATATATCACTGGGGTTCTGTTGAACTGTTTGGTCATCCACAATTTTATACTTGGAACCAAAGTTGCCTTTTGAGTTTGGGCACATGCATGTAGATTGTACTAAAACGGCATAGATATGCTAATTGTGTCCATCAGTGCAAAGTTGCTGATTATTCTACATTAGTCTTACTGATTTTGTAACTTCTTTTGTTCCTAAGCTCTATCATCGCAATCACATAAGTTATACATCTTTCTGTAACTATATGGGTATCATATCATCTGACATGTGCTTTATTCATGTCTTCCAGGCGATGTATGAGGGAATACTTGTTGACTTGCCATTTGCTACCTTCTTCTTGAGCAAGCTGAAAGAGAAGTATATCTCTCCCTCCTTCTCCCTTAAGCAAGTTGCAACAAATTACTTCCTGTGATTCTGTTGACCTGGATTATGGTTCATTTGTTACGAGATATGGTTCAGAACTTGCCAGCATGGATTAAATTTGCTTCTAGCCTACTAGGTAAATTAGTTCGAATATAGGAGGAGTGGTTTGGGCCCTTGCAGTGTTGTGGATTTTGTTGTTAACTACAATTAAATTTAACAGAGTATGGTTGGGCATACTATGAGACAATGTTAGAATGACTTGTGATTTTTCCCTTCTACAAATCTGTTAATATATTATGATGTCACATATACAATTCCATTATGCTCGTTATGATTTATTTTTAATGAGTTTAACATCCACGTCTACCTTTTTGCCACCAATCAGGTCCAACTTCTTGAATGATCTGCCTTCACTGGATCCAGAGTTGTATCGACATCTTCTGTTTTTGAAGGTTTGATCCTATTTACATCAATGTGTGAAGAAGAATATAGTTATTGATAGGTTTAGAAGCTAAGATTTTTCTAAATGTTGTGTGCAGTTTAGAGATGAAGTGTTTATCTAATAGTATCAGTTTTGTCAAATGTGGCATATGAAACTATCATAAGTTTAATACTCCATATTTAAGATAAAATACCAATTACCAAGTTAATATATGACCCATGAAAAAAAGTCTTCTTTAATTGTGAGGTCGCAATCCAGATTTTCAGAGGGTATTGTTTCTTTGTAGCATGTCATTATATAGCTATATAAGGATCCACTATCTTAATGAAGTATCTTTTTCATCTGATGTTCATTTTGCCACGCTCTGATCACTTTTCGTTCCTATGCCCAGCATTACCAAGGCGACCTCTCAGATTTGGAGCTGTACTTTGTTATCCTGAATAATGAATATGGCGAACAATCAGAAGAAGAGCTGCTTCCTGGCGGGAGAGAGATGCGCGTTACTAATCAGAACGTTATTATGTTTATCCACCTTGTTGCTAACCATCGATTAAACTATCAGGTATGCTATGAGTTCAGTCATTTACTGCTTGTCATGTCGTATTGTAACGTTTTGATACGTAATTTGCTTTTCTTCTGATAACAGATTCGTGGACAAAGTAGACATTTTTTGAGAGGTTTTCAACAACTTGTACCAAAGGAATGGATCGATATGTTCAATGAACATGAAATTCAGGTACTTTGACTTGCAGAGTTTACATAAATATTACAAATGGAGAAATTTAGTTCCACTACCTCTTTTTCAAAATGTGTATATTAAGTGAATGCATTGTGACATTTTGTCTTATTTTGATGTTTTCCCTGTGGTTAAGACTAATATGTTACTATGCTTTATGTATTACTGTATTGCATAATGCTGTGCATGTTTACTGTTGTCGAAGGATACTTATTCCTAGCATTACCATACATATTTATTTCTTACTTTTCTCACTTTCTCTTGCGTATTTTGCTCTGGCAGCTTCTCATATCTGGTTCTGTGGAAAGTTTGGACATTGATGACTTGCGTTTGAACACCAACTATTCTGGAGGTTATCATCCGGTATGTTTGCTTTGTTATGTAGGAAAGGCCATCATTTCATTACTCAATAATGCAGCTGGCTATCATATAGTAATAGATACCCGTCGTTGGTTATCCTTCACTCATGTGGGCTACCCCTCAATTTTTAACAATTGAAAGTCGTGGTATGAGAGCAGTCTTGCTTTATATATTATTAAAAAACTATATGGTTTGTTGATGCTCCTTTTTTACCGCTGCCGATGTTACGATTGTGCAAAGGGTTTATCTCCAATCTTACGATAGTATAAGGACTTCGGCGAGGCCATATCGTCTGGGACTTACCTAGATTCATGCCCCCTCCCCCCACCCCCCCCCCCCCCCCAGATAGGTAATGGCGTTACGTCATGTTGGTGTATATTGATGTTGAGGAGTGTTAGAAGAGTTACAGGAGCTAGATTGGATCTACAAACAAGGTCTTGTGTGTCAAGAGTTGAGCTATCTTGAATGGCCTGGTAGGCTCCCGGGTCTTGTGTGGTCATGAGAGCTAGCACTCGCCCACTCAATTTTTCCTCGTTTGTTTGCTTGCACTGCGACAAAGGAATAAAATGTGCATTTGCTGAATAACAGGCATGCTCAAACCAAGTCAATCCTGCAAGCATGACCTACTGGAGTGGTAGAAACAAATATAGTTCTTTGAAGCTTAGAACACACTTTTTCTTAAAGTGTTTTATGAGCTAATCTTACAAACCACAAGGCAATGTTAGTGGACTGCACGACTTGCCATGCCCTAGGATCAATCTCAGTGATGGATCAGCTTCAAATATTAATGCCAATTTAAATACAAAAACTAGCTAGTTCAGGCAATGTCCCTGCTTAATAATAATTTATATGCATACTGCGAATATTTATATTGGCCAGTTCCAGAGGTACTAGTGTTGAATCATGTGTTCTTTATGTTTATATATTTATGTTGTTATTTTGAATGGTGAATTATTTTGCATCTTCCTACTTTAGAGAAGGATTAATTATGGTTTTCTTTCAGGACCATGAGATCATTGATATGCTCTGGGAGGTTTTAAAGAGCTTCAGTTCAGATAATCAGAAAAAGTTTCTCAAGTATGTTACTCTCCTTTTTTGTGGCACGAGTATTAGTTTTTGTAGAAATTGACCGCCTCTCCTATTCCTCTTCTACTCGTGGGCAGTTGTGCTAACTGTATAGTTTTGGTCTTATTAAACCTAGAGGAATAAAGAGATAACATACTAAGTTACGCTGACAGGAGCTTGAATGTTTAGATTCATCTATTTCCTTGAGACTTCTTGGTTTACACATGTTTTTCTTTTATTTGCATGATGCACAAGCCTGAGCCGTGATTAGTTGAAACATACTTAATCCCTTATATCAAATCAATGCTTCTCTTAATCTCACTATACGGATGACAACAAATGCGTAGGTTTGTGACTGGATGTTCTCGTGGGCCACTCCTTGGATTTGAGTACCTTGATCCAAAATTTTGCATTCAAAGGTTCGATTCACCTGTATATACATGGTTCGAGTTTCACATCTTGTTCTGTTGGGTATTTTGATCTTAAGCTTCTTTTGGATGCAGAGCTGGTGTCCCTGGTGTGGAGGAGCATGGAGACCGCTTGCCCACCTCAGCTACTTGCATGAACCTTCTTAAGCTCCCTCCGTACAAAACGTCAGTAAACCATAGTAACCACATTTCTACATCTGGGCAAACCATGAGTCTTTTACATTTTATCTGTTTGCTAATTCATTTCAGCAGGACTAACAGATTCCCTTGTTCATGTTAAACAGCAAGGAGCAGTTGCAAACAAAACTGTTGTATGCGATAAATTCAGAAGCCGGTTTCGACCTGAGCTAATTGCCTTGTGGATTCAAACATTGTGCACAGTGTAGATAGTTGCTAGATAATAGCTTAAAAGGCACCCAGGGCCGAAGAACCGACCATTCAGGCCAAAATGGAAGCCCCATAAACAGAAATCAGAGGTTTCTTAGTGTCTTGGAGGAAATCAAGGGGAGGCACCTGCAGTAGTTGCTGATAGATAGAACTTTGACCACAGGGCGGTAAAAGCAAGCAAATGCGGATGCTGTTGTAAGCAGCCAAGGACATGTACATATGTATTTTATTCATTGTGGTTGAAGTTCCCTGAACATTTTCATTTGGATGCCTATAGGGCAATATTGACGTGTTGACTAGGGGAATTAGTATTGCATCCTGCACTGCTGGAGGTATAGCAGGACTAGGTGGGGCGCTACAGGTTGCTGGTTCACTTGTGGAAAGCGAAGCAACAAATAATATGTCAAAGTTTGCTTGGACACTGGAAATCCAAGGATTCTTGCTTCTCAGCTTCACAATCTTTCTGCAGTTTTGCACATATCCTGAGTCGTGATTAGTTGCATTGATTCTATCTCCAACGTGCCTGCGTCATCTGAAGCTGAATCTAATATTTTACCACGGAAACTTCAGAGGGGTTTTTACAAGAAGCAGAGAGCTACCTTCACCAACTAAAGAACGAGATCACACAACGACAGGAGGAATTTTACTCAACTGCAGTGATCCTGCCGAGTAAACCAGCTCCCAATTAGAACTGCACCCGATTTATGCCTCCACTGGCAAGTCATAGCTGTAACACTAAAGAGTGGCTGACATCAGGAGAGAAAGTGAATGATTTTTGAGAGATACAAGGTCACTTGTAGATCCATCACATCATGCCGCTGAGAGGATTCACAAGCTCTTGATACCAATTGGTAGATATTGATAGTGAAATTCAGTAAGACCAAAAGATTCAAAGTTTCAGACTTCGATTACTCTACTTTAAAAGGAATGTTTAAGCTTGCTCTCCTGGAAACTAGATCTGGTCTAGGTGGAAGATGGCGATTAGGGTTTCAACCTAGTACAATAATTGATGCACTGCCACAATAACTTAGACCACCTCCAATTATGCCTCATGTGGGGCTATGCCACCATAGCCCTCCCAATAGTGCTGTTGGACGTGCTGGACGAAAAACATGCCTAGTTGTGGGCTCGTGGCCACAATGACGTTACTCTATCCAATGTGGCCACACGAATGTCAACCGACTGGTCAGCCTTGGCAGTGGTGCATGCTAAACCCTATTTAACTTTCCCCTTTTACCCCTCCCATTTTATTTCTCTGCCCGTCGCCCCATACTTGCTCACCCCACGATGTCATCACCGATGCACCATGTTCACCCTCGTCGCAATGGGGCCGAAAGTGCCAAACACAAAGGGGTCAAAGGGTATGTCTTTCGTCAAGCCTCCCAAGAAGCCGATGTTAGAGGGGATGTCAGACGAGGTGCGCAAGAGATATTGTATCTCCACGGAGGAACACATGCAGAGGCGTGAGAATGCCGACATGAAGAAGTCAGCAGCCATGATGGCGGCGAACTTTGCCGCTCTAAGCCAAAGGTTTAGCATGGGTACCATCGACAGCGCCGCCGGAGGAAGCCAAGGCTGCACCACGGTGGCTTTTCATTCGAGGAGCATGTCGACGTCTTCCCCGGCCTACTTCTAGGAAAGCGCAGGCGTGAGACCGTTGTCAAGGTTCTTCCCCAAGTTTGTCGAGAGCGAGCATGGTTGATTTGACCCAATCGCCATGGTTTCCCTGATCACCTTCGAACACCGCCATTGTGCGGATGGTAACATTGCCATCGACCTCAATCATCCTTACAATGGCTCGCTGGCCCTACCGGCCTAAAGGGCCACTCACGTATGGTGATGTCGACGAGTTCACCAAGGTTGGATGCAGCTTGTCCGATGCTCCCGTCTAGGTCCCATCAACATGTTTTACTGAATGCCGCTCGGTAGATTTGGCGATTAAGAGATATGGGAACGCCATAATTGTGTTTTGAGTGCATACCATGATTGTAGGCTTATGCAAGGCGTGTGTTTGTGTGCATAGAGGGATGGCGATGCAGTCATTCATGATGGAACTGAGGTCGGATGCCACAAGAAATCCAAAATAAGAAGAGGAAGATGATGAGAAGGGGTATGAAGAAGATGAGGAGCAATCTCCTATAGGGGGGGGGGGGGGGCTGAATAGGTGTTTAAAAAATTGAAGATATTAGCTCGAAATAATCACCACCGGGGTCACAAAGTCGCCCAGGGTTCCAATAACCCATGAGGAACAAGCTCCGGGTACAAGCACCCGAGAGTAATTAGCTTCTCTATTTCACCAAATCGAATCTCTGTAAAGAAATAAAACCGATGCACTAAATACAATTGCAAGAACACAAGTGTTCAAGTCCTTCACTCCCCAAATTCCACCAAACCTACAAAAACTATGGGGGGGGGGGGGGGGAGAGGAAGAACAAGGGGGGAGAACACCAAATTATTCAAGATCTAGATCCAATGTGTTCCCCTCAAAACAAAAAGGGATTGGTTGATGGAGATGTGGATATAGATCTCCTCTCTCTTTTCCCTCGAAAACATGCAAAAAATATGGGACGAATAGGGAGAAGGAAAACTCAAGAGGGTCTGTAATGGAGTTCAAAAACGTGCTCAAGAACTTGGGAACCATTGCGGAAGAAGACCCCCTTAAATAAGTTCCCATGAATCTAACCGCTGTGAAGGAAATCCCGCATGCCCGGAATGGCTGGCCAGTCCGGACCACCCCGACCATGAAATCCAGCTCAGGGCTAATTTGCCTAGGCCAACCAGACCATTACGGGGAAGACAAAGGCGAGCAACACCAAGTCAGAACGAGCCTGGACCACTCTGGCTGGTTGGACCATCCCCCACCCCCTCATCTAGACCACCCTGGCCTAGCAGATAACCCAAACCGAAACACTGCTATTTTCTCATACAAATTTTGATTAAGATGAAACCAATTTTGCCGGAAAGATAATGACAAGGGAGAATTACCAAGAATTTATAGGTGTGGATCCTCCTTCAATAAAGAACAAGTAAAAACTCTAGCATCAAAAATGCTATAAGTTTTCATACAAAATTCATTTTCGATGAACTAGAGCTTGTCATGTAAAGACAACAAGATCTAATATCTCACAAGGATAAGAACCAAATAATTACAAAGAAAGATGATTCCAATGATGTAAACTTTTGATCTCTCTCCAAACAGCATGATTAAGATACTCACTCAAGAACTCCTCTTGATATTACGATTATTGATTCTAAAACCCGATCTCCCAACTAACAACAATAGAAATATCAAGGACAATCCTTTGCATTGCACATATTCCATTTGAACTAGATGATGAAGCTCTTGACCTCTTCAAGTTGGAACACTTTCTTGATTTCCTTTGTTTGGTGAAGTCTAGTAAATTGCTCCCCCCATACTCCACTATGGAGATTCTCTTCTTAGGCATATCTTTACATATCCATAGCCACCAAATGTACGGCAAGATCAAGCATATGATATCTTCTAGATGGATCATCTTTAACTTGCACTTAATTTTTTCATTTTTAATATTATGTTGATGTCTTGAAGGTACACATGAGAGCTCACTCAATCTTCTTCTCCACGACATACTTCCCATAGTCTCAGCTCTCTCATGACCAATCTTCTGATCACTTCTTGAATAACACCTTGGTCGACACTTGATCTTCTTTGCTTTCTTCTTTCAACCTTACCGCCACAAATGGTCCAAGCATTTCCAGAGGGATTGTCATCAATTACCAAAACAACACATGGGGGCTCCACGCTCATTCACCATCGCAACCGCCGATGTTGGAACGGGGGAGAAAGACGAGGGAAAGCCGAGGAATGGGAGTCGAGGCCTTAAGTGGAAGTCAAAGGAGCATGGGTGCACATGTGATTTTTGCAAGGTAGAGATTCTAGTCCCCATGACATGTTCCAATAAAACTAGTGGCGCCTATTGGAAGAGGTTTAAAACCGAATCTGATGAGCACAAGTTAGTCAACAAATAGTATGCCAAAATGCACACGAGCCACAATCAAAGTTCTATGTAGCATAGGTGAAGTGTTATACAAGCGGTGGTCAACAAATTCCACGGATTTCTTTAGAATTCTCGAGATAGACCCGAGAGTGGCAAGTCTATGGAGGATCAAGTTAGTGGTCAACTAGTTCAATTTGGCACACTACTCCTTGGCTATGTATTGATGTGTGTATTTTTCATAGTTGATGGGGGCGATATACATGTTTTGAGAGAACAAGGACAAGGACAAGGAGTTCAACTTGATGCATTGCTTCAAGAGACTCCAAACTTGCAAGAAAGGGAAGATCATCCGTAAGAAACTCTACAAGAGAGGAAATGGGAGCATCATAGATGTGGATGGGCCCTCCAAGGAGGCATCGGCGAGACAACCCACCGGGATCAAGAAGGCAAAGGCGTCCGTTGATGCGGAGCATCATCGGAGAGGGTGCAAGCGTCGATTGACAAGTGTCTCGCCGATGTCTTATCGAATTGGATCTTTGAGGCGGCAAGATAATGATGCAAGGTGGGTGGTTTTGATGGAAAAGCAAGACATGAAGATTGATGTCGAGAAGGCAAGATTTGCATCGGCAAAAAAGAGAGGAAAGATGACCTCATGATCATGTGGAGGACATTCTGAAGATACGACCGTCACGTAGAAATGAAGCCGATTTTGTGGCCTGGAGCCCGAACAAGCATGGTTTATTCTCTGTCTAGAGCGCGTATCGGCTCGCCCTTGAGGAACAGCTACGCGAGGACGGACGCCAGACCACAAGTGAGAGGCCAGGTGGTGAAAGCTCGGAATGGAAAATGATATGACAATGTCCAGTGCCCGTATTCGACTGGAAACTAAGCCGAAACTCCCTAGCCACGCAGGCCAACATTTTCCGACGCGGTATGGACACAAGAGCGACATGCTTGATATGTGGTCGAGAAGACGAAACAACTTTCCACGCTATGCGCTTGTGCCCACACGCGACAAGACTCTAGGAAGTGATGTGCGAGTGTTGGGACCTGCCAACGGATGAGTCCCTGTTTGGCCATAACCCGGACTGGTTCCTTCACTCCCTCAGAAACTTGACTGAGATCCAGCGAGCCATGTTCATGATAACGTTGTGGTGCATGTGGCACAACCACAATGAGCTAACACACCAAAAAAAACCAGTCCTGGTGGAAAGTTCCAAAAGATTCCTCCAAAGCTATTTGAAATCACTCCTAGTGATCAAGCAAAATGAGGTGGTGAATGTCGATAAGGGCAAAAAAGTGGCATCGTATGTGCAAGGGTTTCGAAAGGAGAATGAAAAAGGGGAGGTGATCCTTGCGGCCTGTTGGCAGCTGCAGAATTTTAGTGATGCACTGAAGGCAGAGCTGGCGGCGATGAAAGAAGGAATAGACCTGGACATACATTGGTCATCTGGAGCAATCACACTTGAGTCCGACTGCCTGATGGCGATCAAGCTAACTAGAAACAGATGTTGAATGCGGCTTGCCATGCCGTGCCAATAAATGTCATCCGTGAAAGGTTTAAGGAAAGAGGTAGTAGTAAAGAAAGTTAGCCGTGAGGCCAATGGTGTTAGTCATGGTTTAGCACAGCTAGCCATAGTACAAGGTAGAACAGCAGTGTGTGTGCGTAGTTTTCCACCGGAGATTGTTTCGTCGATTACATATTATCTCTTTCTCTTGTAAAAAAAAGTCCAAACCAAAAGAAAAAGAAATTGCCAGAAATTAGGGGGTAAAAAAAACTTCAAAAAAAAAAGTTGATTGTACATAGAGGATGGCATGCGGATCCCATGAGTCAGCAGCTTACTCAACGTTTCCAAAGCGGCAGGGGATCAAAAAGAAAAGGAAATAGCTAAAAATCATAGGGTGAAAAAAATCCAAGAAAAAAAACTTTTATAGTATATAGAGGATGACATGCGGGTCCCATGAGCCAGCAGGTTCCTCAACGTTTCAAAGATGGCATGAGATAGAAAGAAAAAGGCAAGTGACCAAATATCAGGAGCAAAAAATAATCCAAAAAAAGAAACTTTTATTGTTCATAGAGAATAACATGCGGGACCAATGAGGCAGCAGCATCCTCAACGTTTCCAAGGCGACAGGGATCAAAAGAAAAAAGAAATAGCTAAAAATCAGATGGTGAAAAAAAAATCCAGAAAAAAACTTCTATAGTACATAGAGGATGACATGCGGGTCCCATGAGCCAGCAGGTTCCTCAACGTTTCAAAGGCGGAATGAGATAAAAAGAAAAATGCAAGTGACCAAATATTAGCAGCCAAAAATAATCCAAGAAAAGAAACTTGATTGTACATAGAGGATGACATACGAGTCCCAATTTGCAGCAGCGGTCTCAAAGTTTCAAATGTGGCATGGATCGAAAGAAAAAGGCAAGTGAACCAAATATCAGGTGCCAAAAATAACTACAAGAAAAGAAGGTTTATTGTACATAGATGATGATATGCGGGTCCCATTTTGCAGCAGCGGTATCAACGTTTCAGAGACGGCACATGATCGAAAGAAAAAGGCAAGTGACCAAATATCAGGTGCCAAAAAATCCAAGAAAAGAAAGTTTTATAGTACATAGAGGATGACATGCGGGTCCCATTTAGCAGCAACGGTATCAACGTTTGAGAGGCGGCACGAGATCGAGAGAAAAAGGCAAGTGACCAAATATCAGGTGCCAAAAATAACTCCAACAAAAGAAACTTGATTGCACATAGAGAATGATATGCGGGTCCTATTTTGCAGCAGCGGTATCACCGTTTCAGAGGCAGCACGGGATCGAAAGAAGAAGGCAAGTGATCAAATATCAGGTGCTAAAAATAACTCCAAGAAAATAAACTTGATTGCACATAGAGGGTGACATGCGGGTCCCATTTTGTAGCAGCATTCTCAATGTTTCCAAGGCGGCACGGGACCGAAAGAAAAAGGCAAGTAAACAAATATGAGGTGCCCAAAATAACCACAAGAAAAGAAACTTGATTGCACATAGATGATGACATGCGGGTCCCATTTAGCAGCAGTGGTATCACCGTTTGAGAGGCGGCACGGGATCGAAAGAAAAAGGCAAGTGACCAAATATCAGGTGCCAAAAATAACTCCAAGGAAAAGAAACTTGATTGCACATAGAAGATGACATGCGGGTCCCATTTTGCAGCAGCGGTCTCAACGTTTCCAAGGCGGTGATGTCTACGGGTGCTTCTATTCTTGTAGACAGTGTTGGGCCTCCAAGAGCAGAGGTTTGTAGAACAGCAGCAAGTTTCCCTTAAGTGGATCACCCAAGGTTTATCGAACTCAGGGAGGAAGAGGTCAAAGATATCCCTCTCAAGCAACCCTGCAATCACGATACAAGAAGTCTCTTGTGTCCCCAACACACCTAATACACTTGTCAGATGTATAGGTGCACTAGTTCGGCGAAGAGATAGTGAAATACAAGTGGTATGAATGA
Organism: Lolium perenne; assembly: GCF_019359855.2. Taxonomy (NCBI): domain Eukaryota; kingdom Viridiplantae; phylum Streptophyta; class Magnoliopsida; order Poales; family Poaceae; genus Lolium; species Lolium perenne. The sequence goes on from NC_067244.2 coordinate 52,518,369, forward strand.
ATATGAGCAATAGTAACAGCGCCAGAAAAGTGCTTGCTGGCGTGCAGTTGATGGTAGTAATATTGCAGGAAGTAAAGATGCAGTAAAACAGTAAACAAGCGATGATTGCAGTATTTGGAAACAAGGCCTAGGGATCATACTTTCACTAGTGGACACTCTCAACATTGATCACATAAATAAATAAGTTCTCTTCCTTTGTGCTACATATACTCTTGTTTGATAATGAACACCATTCGTTGTGTAGGGCTACAAGAGCACCTCAATGCCGGAGTTAACAAGCGCCACAACATTCGGCATTCATGTTTAAGTAACCTTTAGATCATAATAGATCTTTGCAAATTAAACCGAGTACTAACATAGCATGCACACTGTCACCATCACACTATGAAGGGGAATAAATCACATCAATACTATCATAGTAATAATTAACTCCATAACCTACAAGAGATTATGATCATAACCTACGCCAAGTACTACACGATGCACACACTGTCACCATTACACCGTGAAGGAGGAATAGACTACTTTAATAACATCACAAGAGTAGAACATAGACTAATAGTGATACAAAGCTCATATGAATCTCAATCATGTAAGGCAGCTCATGAGATCATTGTATTGAAGTTCATAGGAGAGAGATTAACCACATAGCTACCGGTACAACCCTTAGCCTCGATGGAGAACTACTCCCTCCTCATGGGAGACAGCAGCGTTGATGAAGATGGCGGTGGTGTCGATGGAGATGCCTTCCGGGGGGCACTTCCCCGTCCCGGCGGTGTGCCGGAACAGAGACTCCTGTCCCCCAGATCTTGGCTTCGCGATGGCGGCGGCTCTGGAAGGTTTCTCGTACCGTGGCTTTTCCGTCTCGAGGTTTTAGGTCGAGGAGGCTTACGAAGAGGTGGAATCGGAGGGCTGACGAGGCGGTGACACAATAGGGGGGCGCGGCCCAGGCCCTGGCCGCGCCGCCCTATCATCTGGTGGCCCTGTGGCCCCCCTCTGCTGGCTCTCGGGTGTTCTGGAAGCTTCGTGGAAAAATAGGATGCTGGGCATTGATTTCGTCCGATTCCGAGAATATTTCCTTACTAGGATTTCTGAAACCAAAAACAACAGAAAACAGGAACTGGCACTTCGGCATCTCGTCAATAGGTTAGTTCCGGAAAATGCATAATAATGACATATAATGTGTATAAAACATGTGAGTATCATCATAAAAGTAGCATGGAACATAAGAAATTATAGATATGTTTGAGACGTATCAAGCATCCCCAAGCTTAGTTCCTACTCGCCCTCGAGTAGGTAAACGATAACAATGATAATTTCTTAAGTGACATGCTACCAACATAATCTTGATCAACATTATTGTAAAGCATATGAGATGAATGCAGCGATTCAAAGCAATGATGAAGACAATGAGTAAACAACTGAATCATATAGCAAAGACTTTTCATGAATAGTACTTTCAAGACAAGCATCAATAAGTCTTGCATAAGAGTTAACTCATAAAGCAATAGATTCAAACTAGAAGGTATTGAAGCAACACAAAGGATGATTAAGTTTCAGCAATTGCTTTCAACTTGTAACATATATATCTCATGGATAGTTGTCAACATAAAGCAATATAACAAATGCAATAAGTAAACATGTAAGAATCAATGCACAGTTGACACATGTGTTTGCTTCTAAGATAGAAAGAAGTGGGTGAACTGACTCAACATAAAGTAAAAAAAGGCCCTTCGCGGAGGGAAGCAGGGATTAAATCATGTGCTAGAGCTTTTCAAGTTTTGAAATCATATAGAGAGCATAAAAGTAAAGTTTTGAGAGGCGTTTGTTGTTGTCAACGAATGGTAGTGGGCACTCTAACTACCTCATCAACCAGACTTTCAAGAGCGGCTCCCATGAAGGACGTTATCTCTACTAGCAAGGTAGATCATCCCTCTTCTCTTTTGTTTACACATGTACTTTAGTTTAGTTTATTTTTATATATATATATTTTTTAGATGACACTCCTCCCAACCTTTGCTTTCTCAAGCCATGGCTAACCGAATCCTCAGGTGCCTTCCAACAATCACATACCATGAAGGAGTGTCTATTTGCAAAATTAAGTTGCTTACTAATAGATCAGGGCAAAACATGTGAAGAGAATTATTAATGCAAGTTAATTAATTGGGGCTGGGAACCCCATTGCCAGCTCTTTTTGCAAAATTATTGGATAAGCGGATGAGCCACTAGTCCATTGTGAAAGTCTGTCAAAAGTAAATGACAAGGTTGAAAGATAAACACCACATACTTCCTCATGAGCTATAAAACATTGACACAAATAAGAGATAATAGCTTTTGAATTGTTTAAAGGTAGCACATGAAGTATTTGCTTGGAATGGCAGAGAAATACCATGTAGTAGGTAGGTATGGTGGACACAAATGACATAGTGTTTTGGCTCAAGGATTTGGATGCACGAGAAGAATTCCTCTCAATACAAGACTAGTCTAGCAAGGTTATTTGAAGCAAACTCAAGTATAAAACGGTGCAGCAAGACTCACATATGAACATATTGTAAGCATTATAAGACTTTACATCGTCTTCCTTGTTGTTCAAACACCTTAACCAGAAAATATCTAGACTCTAGAGACCAATCATGCAAACCAAATTTTAACAAGCTCTATGTAGTTCTTCATTAATGGGTACAAAGTACATGATGCAAGAGCTTAAACATGATCTATATGAGCACAACAATTGCCAAGTATCAAATTATTCAAGACATTATACCAATTACCACATGAAGCATTTTCTGTTTCCAACCATATAGCAATTAACGAAGCGGTTTTCAACTCCGCCATGAACATTAAAGATAAAGCTAAGAACACATGTGTTCATACGCAACAGCGGAGAGTGTCTCTCTCCCACACAAGCATGAATTTATTCAGAGAATGAAAATAGCAAAACAAAAATAAAATCACACAGGCGCTCCAAGTAAAGTACATAAGATGTGACCGAATAAAAATATAGTTTCAAGAGAAGAAACCTGATAAGTTGTCAATGAAGAAGGGGATGCCTTGGGCATCCCCAAGCTTAGATGCTTGAGTCTTCTTGAAATATGCAGGGATGAACCACCGGGGCATCCCCAAGCTTAGACTTTTCACTCTTCTTGATCGTAGTATATCATCCTCCTCTCTTGACCCTTGAAAACTTTCTCCACACCAAACTCGAAACAAACTCATTAGAGGGTTAGTGCATAATCAAAAATTTCACATGTTCAGAGGTAACACAATCATTCTTAACACTTCTGGACATTGCCCAAAGCTACTGGAAGTCAATGGAACAAAGAAATCCATCCAACACAGCAAAAGAGGCAATGCGAAATAAAATGCAGAATCTGTCAAAACAGAACAGTCCGTAAAGATGAATTTTATAGGGGCATTTAACTTGCTCAGATGAAAATGCTTAAATTGAATGAAAGTTGCGTACGTATCTGAGGATCACGCACGTAAATTTGCAGATTTTTCTGAGTTACCTACAGAGAACCATACCCAAATTCGTGACAGCAAGAAATCTGTTTCTACGCAGTAATCCAAATCTAGTATGAACCTTGCTATCAAAGACTTTACTTGGCACAAAAATGCAATAAAATAAGATAAATAGAGGTTGCTACAGTAGTAACAACTTCCAAGTTGCAAATATAAAACAAAAGTGCTGTAGTAAAATAAACACATGGGTTATCTCCCAAGAAGTTCTTTCTTTATAGCCATTAAGATGGGCTCAGCAATTTTAATGATGCACTCGCAAGAAATAAGAGTTGAAGCAAAAGAAAGCATCAAAAAGCAAATTCAAAACACATTTAAGTCTAACATGCTTCCTATGCATAGGAATCTTGTAAATAAACAAGTTCATGAAGAGCAAAGTAACAAGCATAGGAAGATAAAACCAGTGTAACTTCAAAAATTTCAGCAAAAAGAGAGGTGTTTTAGTAACATGAAAATTTCTACAACCATATTTTCCTCTCTCATAATAACTTTCGGAGGCATCATGAACAAACTCAACAATATAAGTATCACATAAAGCATTATTATTCACATGCATAAAAGTATCATTACTCTCCACATAAGCATAATCAATTTTATTAGTTGTAGTGGGAGCAAATTCAACAAAGTAGCTATCATTATTATTCTCATCAAGTGTAGGAGGCATAGTATAATCATAATAAAATTTACTCTCCATAGTAGGCGGCACCAAAAGAGCACTATCATTATAATTATCATAAATAGGAGGCATATCATAATCAACATAAACTTTCTCCTCAATACCCGGAGGGCTAAAGAGATCATTTTCATCAAAACCGACCTCCCCAAGCTTAGAATTTTCTATATCATTAGCAACAATGGTGTTCAAAGCGTTCATACTAATATCATTTCTACTAGCATGCAAATAAGGTTCCATAGGTTTTTTAATTTTCGCATTAAACCATTCATGTCTTGACTCAGGAAATAGTTTAAAAAGCACACACATGTTTTCCATTATGCCTTACTAGTGTAAAACAAGAAACAAAAAGATGCAATTGCAGGATCTAAAGGAAATAGCTTCGAGCACACACACAACGGCAACAGAAAAGTACTTAGTTACCTGGGACCGGAGTATGAGTGCCTTTTACCTTTCCTCCCCGGCAACGGCGCTAGAAAAGTGCTTGATGTCTACGGGTGCTTCTATTCTTGTAGACAATGTTGGGCCTCCAAGAGCAGAGGTTTGTAGAACAGCAGCAAGTTTCCCTTAAGTGGATCACCCAAGGTTTATCGAACTCAGGGAGGAAGAGGTCAAAGATATCCCTCTCAAGCAACCCTGCAATCACGATACAAGAAGTCTCTTGTGTCCCCAACACACCTAATACACTTGTCAGATGTATATGTGCACTAGTTCGGCGAAGAGATAGTGAAATACAAGTGGTATGAATGAATATGAGCAGTAGTAACGGCGCCAGAAAAGTGCTTGCTGGCGTGCAGTTGATGGTAGTAATATTGCAGGAAGTAAAGATGCAGTAAAACAGTAAACAAGCGATGATTGCAGTATTTGGAAACAAGGCCTAGGGATCATACTTTCACTAGTGGACACTCTCAACATTGATCACATAAATAAATAAGTTCTCTTCCTTTGTGCTACATATACTCTTGTTTGATAATGAACACCATTCGTTGTGTAGGGCTACAAGAGCACCTCAATGCCGGAGTTAACAAGCGCCACAACATTCGGCATTCATGTTTAAGTAACCTTTAGAGCATAATAGATCTTTGCAAATTAAACCGAGTACTAACATAGCATGCACACTGTCACCATCACACTATGAAGGGGGAATAAATCACATCAATACTATCATAGTAATAATTAACTCCATAACCTACAAGAGATTATGATCATAACCTACGCCAAGTACTACACGATGCACACACTGTCACCATTACACCGTGAAGGAGGAATAGACTACTTTAATAACATCACAAGAGTAGCACATAGACTAATAGTGATACAAAGCTCATATGAATCTCAATCATGTAAGGCAGCTCATGAGATCATTGTATTGAAGTTCATAGGAGAGAGATTAACCACATAGCTACCGGTACAGCCCTTAGCCTCGATGGAGAACTACTCCCTCCTCATGGGAGATAGTAGCGTTGATGAAGATGGCGGTGGTGTCGATGGAGATGCCTTCCGGGGGCACTTCCCCGTCCCGGCGGCGTGCCGGAACAGAGACTCCTGTCCCCCAGATCTTGGCTTCGCGATGGCGGCGGCTCTGGAAGGTTTCTCGTACCGTGGCTTTTCCGTCTCGAGGTTTTAGGTCGAGGAGGCTTAAATAGGCGAAGAGGCGGAGTCGGAGGGCTGACGAGGCGGTGACACAATAGGGGGGTGCGGCCCAGGCCCTGGCCGCGCCGCCCTATCATCTGGTGGCCCTGTGGCCCCCCTCTGCTGGCTCTCGGGTGTTCTGGAAGCTTCGTGGAAAAATAGGATGCTGGGCATTGATTTCGTCCGATTCCGAGAATATTTCCTTACTAGGATTTCTGAAACCAAAACAGCAGAAAACAGGAACTGGCACTTCGGCATCTCGTCAATAGGTTAGTTCCGGAAAATGCATAATAATGACATATAATGTGTATAAAACATGTGAGTATCATCATAAAAGTAGCATGGAACATAAGAAATTATAGATACGTTTGAGACGTATCAGGCGGCACATGATCAAAAGAAAAAGGAAGTAGCCAGAAATCAGGGGATTAAGAAAACCAAGAAAAGAAAGAATTTTCGTTCATAGAGTATGACACGCGGGACCCATGATCCTGCATCGTAAATGGCTCGATCGGAGAGCGTTGAATGAGATGCCGCGATCGAGAAAAAAAATGCTAGAGAGGCTGCCATATGGGCCCTACATCCCTGGACGGTGCGGATTTGCGTTGACTCGGCCGGCGCACCCGAGAATTCATGATGCACCACGTCCCGGACCACCATACGCGACGTTATCAACGTTTTCGTCGGGCTAGGTGGCCTCAAAAACGAGATTTTTTTTGACATGCACCACGGAGACAGCAAAAATCGTCGACCATGGTGCATCAGCAACCACGGCGCGACTTCAACTTCGTCGGCTATGACAACTTTTCTTGTAGTGTTAGTAAGCGGGCCGTCTAGATTATCTGTTTGAACGGTTGCTTGTGACGGTAAAGCACACGTCCGTTGGGAACCCCAAGAGGAAGGTATGATGAGTACAACAGCGAGTTTTCTCTCAGTAAGAAACCAAGGTTATCGAACCAGTAGGAGATGAAAATCACGTGAAGGTTGTTGCTGAAGGAGTGTAGTGCGGCGCAACACCAGAGATTCCGGTGCCAACGTGGAACCTGCACAACACAATCAAACTACTTTGCCCCAACTTAACAGTGAGGTTGTCAATCTCACCGGCTTGCTGAAAACAAAGGATTAAACGTATGATGTGGAAAATGATGTTTGCTTGCAGAAAACAAAAGAGAACAATGATTGCAGTAGGTTGTATTTCAGATGTAAAAGAATGGACCGGGGTCCACAGTTCACTAGTGGTGTCTCTCCAATAAGATAAATAACATGTTGGGTAAACAAATTACAGTTGGGCAATTGACAAATAGAGAGGGCATAACAATGCACATACATATCATGATGACTACTATGAGATTTACTTAGGGCATTACGACAAAGAACATAGACCGCCATCCAGCATGCATCTATGCCTAAAAAGTCCACCTTCGGGTTAGCATCCGCACCCCTTCCAGTATTAAGTTGCAAGCAACGGACAATTGCATTAAGTACTGTGCGTAATGTAAACAATACAAATATCCTTAGACAAAGCATTGATGTTTTTTCCCTAGTGGCAACAGCACATCCACAACCTTAGGGGTTGCTGTCACTCCCCCAGATTCAATGGAGACATGAACCCACTATCTAGCATAAATACCCCCTCTTGGAGTTACAAGTATCAACTTGGCCAGAGCCTCTACTAGCAACGGGGAGCATGCAAGATCATAAACAACACATATATGATAGATCAATAATCAACTTGACATAGTATTCCATATTCATCGGATCCCAACAAACACAACATGTAGCATTACAAATAGATGATCTTGATCATGATAGGCAGCTCACAAGATCTAAACATGATGGCACAATAGGAGAAGACAACCATCTAGCTACTGCTATGGACCCGTAGTCCAAGGATGAACTACTCACGCATCAGTCCGGAGGCGGGCATGGTGATGTAGAGCCCTCCGGTGATGATTCCCCTCTCCGGCGAGTGCGGAGGAGATCTTACGAACCCCCCCGAGTTAGGGTTGACGGCGGCGGCGTCTCTGGAACTGTTCTGGTATTTTGGCTCTCGGTACTAGGGTTTTCGGGGACGAAGGAATAAATAGGTGAAGGGGCAGCGTCGGGGGAGCCAGGGGGCTCCCTCCCCACGTCTCGACGCGACAGTGGGCCCCCCCCCCGCGCCGCCATATGGGGAGGGCCCCCTGGCTGGCCTTCCTCGACCCCTCTTCGGTCTTCTGGAACACTCCATGGAAAATAGGGCCGTGGGCTTTTGTTTCGTCCAATTCCGAGAATATTTGTAAAACAACTTTTCTGAAATCAAAAACAGCAGAAAACAGGAACTGGCACTGTGGCATCTTGTTAATAGGTTAGTCCCAGAAAATGCATAAAAACATTATAAAGTGTGAATAAAACATGTAGGTACTGTCATAAAACTAGCATGGAACATAAGAAATTATAGATACGTTGGAGACATATCAAGCATCCCCAAGCTTAGTTCCTACTCGCCCTCGAGTAGGTAAACGATAAAAAGAATAATTTCTGAAGTGACATGCTACCAACATAATCTTGATCAATACTATTGTAAAGCATATGAGATGAATGAAGTGACTCAAAGCAATGGTCTATAGTTTGCTAAGAAAAAGATAATGACTAAACAACTGAATCATATAACAAAAACTTTTCATGAATCGTACTTTCAAGACAAGCATCAAAAAGTATTGCATAAGAGTTAACTCATAAAGCAATAGATTCTTAATAAAAGGTTTTGAAGCAACACAAAGGAAGATTTAAGTTTCAACAATTGCTTTCAACTTTCAATATGCATATCTCATGGATAATTGTCAACACAAAGTAATATAATAAGTGCAATAAGCAAGCATGTAAGAATCAATGCACACAGAGTTGACACAAGTGTTTGCTTCTAAGATAGAAAGAAGTAGGTAAACTGACTCAACATAAAGTAAAAGAAAGGCCCTTCGCAGAGGGAAGCAGGGATTAAATCATGTGCTAGAGCTTTTCAAGTTTTGAAATCATATAGAGAGCATAAAAATAAAGTTTTGAGAGGTGTTTGTTGTTGTCAACGAATGGTAGTGGGCACTCTAACCCCCTTGTCAAACAGACTTTTCAAAGAGCGGCTTCCATGAAGGACGTTATCTCTACCAGCAAGGTAGATCATCCCTCTTCTCTTTTGTTTACACATGTATTTTAGTTTTATTTATAGATGACACTCCTCCCAACCTTTTGCTTTCACAAGCCATGGCTAACCGAATCCTCGGGTGCCTTCCAACATTTCACATACCATGGAGGAGTGTCTATTGCAAAATTAAGTTGCTTACTGATAAATCAGGGCAAAACATGTGAAGAGAATTATTAATGAAAGTTAATTAATTGGGGCTGGGCACCCCATTGCCAGCTCTTTTTGCAAAATTATTGGATAAGCGGATGTATATGCCACTAGTCCATTGGTGAAAGTCTGCCCAACAAGATTGAAAGATGAAACACCACATACTTCCTCATGAGCTATGAAACATTGACACAAATAAGGAGTGATAAAGTTTTGAATTGTTTAAAGGTAGCACATGAAGTATTTACTTGGAATGGCAGAAAAATACCACATAGTAGGTAGTTATGGTGGACACAAATGGCATAGGTTTTGGCTCAAGGTTTTGGATGCACGAGAAGCATTCCCTCTCAGTACAAGGCTTTGGCTAGCAAGATTGTTTGAAGCAAACACAAGTCTAAACCGGTACAACAAAACTTACATAAGAAGATATTGCAAGCATTATAAGACTCTACACTGTCTTCCTTGTTGCTCAAATACTTTTACCAGAAAATATCTAGACCTTAGAGAGACCAATCATGCAAACCAAATTTCAACAAGCTCTACGGTAGTTCTCCACTAATAGATTTAAACTACATGATGCAAGAGCTTAAACATGATCTACTTGAGAGATCAAAACAATTGCCAAGTATCAAATTATTCAAGATAATATACCAATTACCACATGAAGCATTTTCTGTTTCCAACCAAATAACAATAAGTGCTGCGGCTTTCAGCTTTCGCCACAAACATGAAAAATAAAATGAAGAACACAAGTGTTCAAATGAAAAAGCGGAGCGTGTCTCTCTCCCACACAAGCATGTTAGGATCCGATTTATTAAGAAAACTTAAATAACAAACGAGAATAAAAGCACACGGACGCTCCAAGTAAAGCACATAAGATGTGACGGAATTAAAATATAGTTTCACTAGAGGTGACCTGATAAGTTTGATGAAGAAGGGGATGCCTTGGGCATCCCCAAGCTTAGACGCTTGAGTCTTCTTGAAATATGCAGGGATGAACCACGGGGGCATCCCCAAGCTTAGACTTTTCACTCTTCTTGATCATATTATGTCATCCTCCTCTCTTGATCCTTGAAAACTTCCTTCACACCAAACTCAAAGCAATCTCATTAGAGGGTTAGTGCATAATCAAAAATTCACATGTTCAGCAAGGACACAATCATTCCCAACACTTCTGGACATTACCCAAGGCTACTGAAATTTAATGGAGCAAAGAAATCCACTCAAACACAGTAAAAGATGCAATGCGAAATAAAAGGCAGAATCTGTCAAAAACAGAACAGTCCGTAAAGACGAATTTTTTCGAGGCACTTAACATGCTCAGATGGAAAAGCTCCAGTTGAATGAAAGTTGCGTACATATCTGAGGATTACTCATGAAGTTTTTCAGAATTTTTAGATTTTTGTACAGAGATAAAAGCTCAAATTCGTGACAGCTAAAAATCTGTTTCTACGCAGAAATGCAAATCTAGCATCAACTTTCTATCAAAGACTTTACTTGGCACAACAATGCAAGAAAATAAAGATACAAAGGTATTGCTACAGTAGTAACAAGCACCTTGACTCAAATATAAAACAAAAATTGCAGAAATAAAATAATGGGTTGTCTCCCATAAGCGCTTTTCTTTAACGCCTTTCAGCTAGGCGCAAAAAGTGTAAATCAAGTAACATGAAGAGAAGAAGCATCAACATCATAATTTGTTCTAATAATAGAATCAAAAGGCATCTTCATTCTCTTTCTAGGTAAGTATTCCATACCTTTCTTAAGAGGGAATTGATATTTAATATTTCCTTCTTTCATATCAATAATAACACCAACGGTTCGAAGAAAGGGTCTTCCCAAAACAATAGGACAAGATGCATTGCATTCAATATCCAAAACAACAAAATCAACGGGGACAAGGTTATTGTTAACCGTAATGTGAACATTGTCAATTCTCCCCAAAGGTTTCTTTATAGAATTATCAGCAAGATTAACATCCAAATAACAACATTCCAAAGGTGGCAAGTCAAGCATATCATAAAGTTTCTTAGGCATAACAGAAATACTTGCACCAAGATCACATAAAGCATTACAATCAAAATAATTGACCTTCATTTTAATGATGGGCTCCCAACCATCTTCCAACTTCCTAGGGATAGAAGCTTCAAGTTTTAATTCCTCTTCCCAAGCTTTAATGAGAGCATTTGTAATATATTCTGTAAAGGCCAAGTTTATAGCACTAGCATTAGGACTTCTAGCAAGTTTTTGCAAGAACTTAATAACTTCAGAAATATGACAATTATCAACATCAAAACCATTATGATCTAAAGCAATGGGACCATTGTCCCCAACACTTTGAAAAACTTCAGCACTTTTATCACAAACAGTTTCAGCAGTTTCAGGCAATTTTGCACGCTTTATAGTAGAAGTAGAAACATTGCCAACACCAATTATTTTACCATTGATAGTAGGAGGTTTAGCAACATGTGAAGCATCAACATTACTAGTGGTGGTAATAGTCCAAACTCTAGCTTTATTATTCTCTTTAGCAAGTTTTTCTTCTCTTTCCCACCTAGCATGCAATTCAGCCATCATTCTAATATTGTCATTAATTCGAACTTGGATAGCATTTGCTGTAGCAAATGACTTAGTATCTTTAACTTCATTAGGCATAACTTTCAGTTTCAAAAGATCAACATCAAGAGCAAGACTATCAACCTTAGAAGCAAGAACATCAATTTTACCAAACTTTTCCTCAACAGATTTGTTAAAAGCAGTTTGTGTATTAATAAATTCTTTAAGCATGACTTCAAGTTCAGAGGGTACACTCCTACTATTGTTGTAAGAATTACCATAACCATTACCACTATTAGAAGGATATGGCCTATAGTTGTTGTTACCAAAATTATTCCTATAAGCATTGTTGTTGAAATTATTATTTTTAATGAAGTTCACATCAACATGCTCTTCTTGAGCAACCAATGAAGCTAAAGGAACATTATTAGGATCAACATGAGATTTACCATTAACAAGCATAGACATAATAACATCAATCTTATCACTCAAGGAAGAGGTTTCTTCAACAAAATTTACCTTCTTACCTTGAGGAGTTTTTTCAGTGTGCCATTCAGAGTAGTTGATCATCATATCATCAAGAAGCTTTGTTGCAGCACCCAAAGTGATGGACATAAAAGTACCTCCAGCAGCTGAATCCAATAGGTTCCTTGAAGAAAAATTTAATCCTGCATAAAAGGTTTGGATGATCATCCAAGTAGTTAGTCCATGGGTAGGGCAATTATTTACCAAAGATTTCATTATCTCCCATGCTTGGGCAACATGTTCATTATCCAATTGCTTAAAATTCATAATGCTACTTCTCAAAGATATAATTTTAGCAGGAGGATAATATTTTCCAATGAAAGCATCTTTAAATTTAGTCCATGAACTAATACTATTTTTGGGCAAAGATAGCAACCAATCTTTAGCTCTTCCTCTCAAGAAGAAAGGAAACAATTTCAGTTTTATAATATCCCCATCTATATCCTTATACTTTTGCGTTTCACAAAGTTCAACAAAATTATTAAGATGGGCAGCAGCATCATCAGTACTAACACCAGAAAATTGCTCTCTCATAACAAGATTTAGTAAAGCAGGTTTAATTTCATAAAATTCTGCTGTAGAAGCAGGTGGAGCAATAGGAGTGCATATGAAATCATTATTATTTGTGCTAGTGAAGTCACACAACTTAGTGTTCTCAGGAGTACTCATTTTAGCAATAATAAAAATAAATAAAGCAAAACCGAATTAAATAAAGTAAAACAAGTAACTAATTTTTTTGTGTTTTTGATATAAAGAAAGCAAACAAGACAGAAAATAAAATAAAGCAAGACAATAAACAAAGTAAAGAGATTGGATGTGAGAGACTCCTCTTGCAGCGTGTCTTGATCTCCCCGGCAACGGCGCCAGAAAAGTAGCTGCTTGTGACGGTAAAGCACACGTCCGTTGGGAACCCCAAGAGGAAGGTATGATGAGTACAGCAGCGAGTTTTCCCTCAGTAAGAAACCAAGGTTATCGAACCAGTAGGAGATGAAAATCACGTGAAGGTTGTTGGTGAAGGAGTGTAGTGCGGCGCAACACCAGGGATTCCGGTGCCAACGTGGAACCTGCACAACACAATCAAACTACTTTGCCCCAACTTAACAGTGAGGTTGTCAATCTCACCGGCTTGCTGAAAACAAAGGATTAAACGTATGGTGTGGAAAATGATGTTTGCACGAGAAAACAAAAGAGAACAATGATTGCAGTAGGTTGTATTTCAGATGTAAAAGAATGGACCGGGGTCCACAGTTCACTAGTGGTGTCTCTCCAATAAGATAAATAACATGTTGGGTAAACAAATTACAGTTGGGCAATTGACAAATAGAGAGGGCATAACAATGCACATACATATCATGATGACTACTATGAGATTTACTTAGGGCATTACGACAAAGAACATAGACCGCCATCCAGCATGCATCTATGCCTAAAAAGTCCACCTTCGGGTTAGCATCCGCACCCCTTCCAGTATTAAGTTGCAAGCAACGGACAATTGCATTAAGTACTGTGCGTAATGTAAACAATACAAATATCCTTAGACAAAGCATTGATGTTTTTTCCCTAGTGGCAACAGCACATCCACAACCTTAGGGGTTGCTGTCACTCCCCCAGATTCAATGGAGACATGAACCCACTATCTAGCATAAATACCCCCTCTTGGAGTTACAAGTATCAACTTGGCCAGAGCCTCTACTAGCAACGGAGAGCATGCAAGATCATAAACAACACATATATGATAGATCAATAATCAACTTGACATAGTATTCCATATTCATCGGATCCCAACAAACACAACATGTAGCATTACAAATAGATGATCTTGATCATGATAGGCAGCTCACAAGATCTAAACATGATGGCACAATAGGAGAAGACAACCATCTAGCTACTGCTATGGACCCGTAGTCCAAGGATGAACTACTCACGCATCAGTCCGGAGGCGGGCATGGTGATGTAGAGCCCTCCGGTGATGATTCCCCTCTCCGGCAGGGTGCCGGAGGAGATCTTCTGAACCCCCCCCCCCCCGAGTTAGGGTTGACGGCGGCGGCGTCTCTGGAACTGTTCTGGTATTTTGGCTCTCGGTACTAGGGTTTTCGGGGACGAAGGAATAAATAGGCGAAGGGGCAGCGTCGGGGGAGCCAGGGGGCTCCCTCCCCACATCTCGGCGCGACAGTGGGGCCCCCCGCGCCGCCATATGGGGAGGGCCCCCTGCTGGCCTTCCTCGACTCCTCTTCGGTCTTCTGGAACACTCCGTGGAAAATAGGGCCGTGGGATTTTGTTTCGTCCAATTCCTAGAATATTTGTAAAACAACTTTTCTAAAATAAAAAAAGCAGAAAACAGGAACTGGCACTGTGACATCTTGTTAATAGGTTAGTCCCAGAAAATGCATAAAAACATTATAAAGTGTGAATAAAACATGTAGGTATTGTCATAAAACTAGCATGGAACATAAGAAATTATAGATACGTTGGAGACGTATCAACGGTCAAACAAATTATTCGCCTGGCACACTTACCAAGTGGGCCTTCCATTTTAGCTATTTGACCAGTCAAACATATTATTCGGCCTAGCCCGCTTACTAAGTCAACCAAATAATATATCCTAGCCCTTTAGTTAAATGGGTCGACCAGTTAACTAGTTGACCAGTCAAACCAAGCCAGCTTTATTGGGCTGGCCTGCTTAAGGCGTATCAAGCGTTGTGTGGGTCTGTCATATACCACGGGTTTTCAACCAGTTAATGATGTTACCGCCCAGTTAACGACGTCTGCCACATCTTAGTTAGCATGACGTCACCTATCAACGGCTTGCCGAAACTTTTTTTCCACAGTCTGATTTTTCGTAGCTAAAGGCCCCTCAACTTCCATAGACCAAAAAATATGTGATTTACCCTTAGGTGACGAGATATGCACCACATAAGCCGTTTCGTCGTCTTAGACTCATAAACCATGAAAAACACCCCTTAGACAACAATTTTTTGACGTGGTAGATAACAACTTTTTTGTAGACATAACGGCTAACATATGAGACCTATTGCCATGTCCCTCAATATTAATAATTTTGCAGCGGATGTCGGGGGGAAGACCCCGGGTAGGGCAATGGACGCGGAGCAGCCGGCTGGCGGCAAAGGCCGGCTGAGGAGCAGCTGGCTGGAGCCGTGGCCGGCTGACCCAGGAGCCGGCTGGCTCTAAGTCCTAGTCGGCCTGGCTACGGACTTCAACGCTGTGGCTGGGCCGGCTTCTACAAGCCATATCCGACTGGGGTTTATACTCTAGACCGACTCGAGGCTGGCGAGTCTTGCACGAGAAGGAACTGGGTAGGTGGTCCGGGTTCAAAGGTCCACGCTGACCTCATCTCCCGTAAAGCGCGGGGCACTATGGAGCTACAGTGCCACGCGGCGGACAGGCCATCATGGCGTACGTTGGTCCGTACCGGCTACAGGGCATGATGGCGACAGGGACACCTCCTCGCCATACCGCTGACCCCGGTAGGTGGATGGGACAGGCCATGAGGCCTCAACGGCTCCATGACGTCAACGCCTCGGGACGGAGCGGAAGCCGGAGCCGGCCAAGCCGGCCACTAGACTATAGGGACTTCTATGTAAAGTGCCAGCGCCTATATAAGCTGGGCTACCCCCTTCGTGCGGGGGAGGACCGATCACTTCTTACTCATTCTAGTCTTAGCGCTGCCCTGTGAGAGAGACCTTCGTCTACCTTAGCCTCCCAGGAGCAGCCGGGTACAGCTCTAGGAGCACCGTTGTATTGTGATATCATCATATACACTCATAGCAGGAGTAGAGGTGTTACCTCCATCGGAGGGCCTCGAACCTGGGTACGTCGCCGTGTTGCTCGTGCCCATACCCGCATCCGGATACCGCCATGAGACCACTAGGAACCACTTCGATTAGCCACCCTATGGCATATGTCGTGACGATACCACGACATTTGGCGCCCACCGTGGGGCCTTCAGCGTCCGCGGCCGGTGTCTTCATCCGGACGGGTCTCACCATCACCACCGGTGAGCGGGTCGCTTCAGGCTTGATCTGGAGATTCGGCTCCCTCGACTGCATCAGCGACAACGCTGGCTGCTTCGCCGACCGGCCATTCCCTGCCGGCGGCAACATTATCAGCTTCGGCGGCTTCGACGTCTACGTCGCCACCGTCGCACCACCGCGCTACCCGCGCCAGATCCTGCGCTGCGCAAGCCCTCCTCTTGGAGCCGGCGCCAGCTTCACCACCGCCAGCCCCTGCATCATGCACGAGGTCATGGCAACCGGCGACGAGCAGCCCACCAAGTCCACGCGCATCCGTGGCCCGGAGCTGGAGCGTCACCTCGCGGCCGGCGCGTCCGGCTCAGGCGCAAAGGCGCCGCCACCACCGTCCCGGCTGGAGGAAGTCCGGACGAAGCTGAGCACCCCGCTCACGCCTGGCGGCGACCCCACCACCATCGAGGCGGAGTTGGAGGCGCACCGCCAGCTCCTCCTCAAGCAAACCGAAGAACTGGCCGCTGCTAAGCGCCAGATGGAGATCACCCAGCGCGAGTACAACCGCGCCCACGGCCTCACTCCAGGCGGCGACGGTCCCAGCCGAGCCGGCCAGATCCGCCGCAGGGGCCGAGACCTTGGCGCCGAGATCGCCCGCGACGGCGCTCCCTCGCCGGCTCCGTCCGCGGAGCAACCCGTCTACAACACCCCCGACAAGAACATGCGCGCGGCACAAGCCGCCGCAGAAGAGCTGAACCGCCTCGAGGGCGAAGAGTTACACCGCCAGACCAAGCGGGTGACTGAGCTGCTCAACGCAGCCACCAAACAGGCGGCCGACCCCAGGTATGTCAATGCCCCCAGAGCTTCTCACGCTCGTGGCGCTGCAGGCAACGACAGGGAAGGCGCCAGGGACACGGCCGAGTCTGCCTCCCCAGCACCAAGCCGGCACCGTGACTCCCGGGCCACGCACACAAGCTCGAGCCGGCCGAGCCACCATCCGAGCGGTAGCAGCCGCAGCCGACCTCCGCCAAGCCGGAACCATGAGCAAGACTCCGAGCCCCACCGCCAGCACCGGCCGGCTCCAGAAGCAAGCGGCGCACGCCAGCCGGCACGATCCCGGCTGGGCCCGCGCATCGAGCCAACCGACGCCCGAGAACGCCTCAACCGGCTGGTCGAATCCCGCATCGTGGAAGAAGAAGCGCCAGCCGGCCCAAAGTGCTTCGGGCCGCGCATCATCAATGAGCCCATGATCGACGGCTTCCAGCTCCCGCGCGACACCCCCAAGTACGACGGTACTGCCAAGCCGGAGGACTGGCTGCTGGACTACTCCACCGCAGTCGGCATTGCCAAAGGCAACAAGCGCTGGGCTGTGCGCTACTCCCCCCTCATGCTGCTCGGCTCCGCCCGCACATGGCTCAACAACCTGCCAGCCGGCAGCATAAACGGCTGGCTGGACTTCGAAGCTGCCTTCATCAGCAACTTCACCGGCACTTACCGCCGGCCGGGTCGGCCCCAACAGCTGGAGATGTGCAAGCAGGGCCCGGACGAGACGGATCGCGCATACCTAACGCGCTGGTGCGAGACGCGCAACTCATGCGAGGGCGTGCACGAGATCCAGGCCATCAGCTTCTTCATGGGAGGCTGTCGGCCCAACACCATGCTGTGGCACAAGCTACGCCGTAGCGACCCCCAGTCGATGGCCGCCTTGATGGCCATCGCCGACAAATACGCGCTGGCTGAGGAAGCCGGCAAGCCTCCGGCTGAAATTTCACCGGCCCCCGCCAGGCGGGACAACAACAACAAGCCGGCCGAGGGCGGCTCGCATGGCAGCCGGCGGGACAACTACCGCGGCAAGCGGCACAGCGACCAGCCGGACCGCCGGTACGCTTCCACCCAGGTGGCAGCCGTGTCGGACCATGCGGCGGCTGGCGGAAGCCGGCGCCAGAAGCAAGACCGGCCCTGGAAGCCGAAGTACACCTTCGAGCAAATGCTCGACTCGCCGTGCAAGTACCACAGCGGCAAGAACCCCTCCAACCACACCACCCGCGACTGCCACTTCATGAAGCGGCTGACAAGCGGTGAACCCGCCTCCACCCCCGCTTCCACCAGCCGGCGGGCCGGGTGGCCAAGCCGGCGCAGAGAACGCCAACCTCGAGCACCACGAGGCTAACCACGTGCACCATGGCCGCTACTTGGCCGAGGATGCTACCTACATCATCTTCACCTCCGAACCCGAGGACAGGACGAGCCAGCAGAGCCGTTCCCTCGAGGTCAACGCGGTCATACCGCCGGTCCCCCAGTACCTAAACTGGTCAGAGCAGGCCATCACATTTGATCGCCGCGACACACCGGCTGTCCTGCCAAAGCCGGGCAGCTACGCCATGGTCCTCGACCCCACCATCGGCACAACCCGGCGCAGCGTGCGCTTCTCGCGCGTCCTCATCGATGGGGGCAGCAGCATCAACATCCTCTACCGCGACACCGCCCGCAAGCTGGGTATCCAAGAGGCCGAGTTGCGCCCCACCCCCACCGTCTTCCATGGCATCGTGCCAGGCCACTGCTGCCAGCCGATCGGCCGGATCACGCTGGAGGTGATGTTCGGGAAGCCGGATCACTTCCGCACCGAGAAGGTCGAGTTCGAGGTGGTGGACCTCGTCAGTCCCTACCACGCGCTCCTGGGCAGGCCGGCCCTGACCAAGTTCATGGTGGTGCCCCACTATGGGTACCTGAAGATGAAGCTACCTGGCCCAAAAGGGGTCATCACCGTAGCCGGCGACTACCGCCGCTCCATGGACTGCGCCACGCAGAGCTCCAAGATGGCCCAGACGCTGGTCATCGCCACCGAGAAGCAGCTCATCCACGAAGCCGTCGCCCTGGCTAAGGCCGCGCAGGCGGACATGCCGGCAGTAGGCAACCCGTCTGGGACGACTCACTTCCAGCCGGCCGACAACACCAAGAAGATCCTGCTCGACCCGGCGCAGCCGGACAAGTACGTCACCATCGGTGCCGGCTTGAGCAGCAAATAGGAAGGCGAGCTCACCAGCTTCCTCCGTGAGAATCGGGACATCTTCGCATGGTCTCCAAGGGACATGCCGGGTGTACCGAGGGAGTTGGCTGAGCACCACCTCCACGTCAGGCCTGAAGCCAAGCCGGTGAAGCAGCCCCTCAGGCGCTTCGCCGAAGAAAGAAGGAAGGCCATCGGTGAAGAAATCGCCCGGCTCCTAGCTGCCGGCTTCATCATGGAAGTGCTGCACCCGGACTAGTTGGCGAACCCGGTCCTGGTTTTGAAGAAGAACGGCTCCTGGCGCATGTGTATCGACTACACCAGCCTCAACAAGGCGTGCCCGAAGGACCCCTTCCCCCTGCCGCGCATAGATCAAGTCATAGACTCGACTGCCGGCTGTGAACTGTTGTCTTTTCTAGATGCTTATTCAGGCTACCACCAGATTCCTTTGAATCCGGTTGATCAAATAAAGACTTCGTTCATTACCCCGTATGGGGCTTACTGCTACACGACTATGCCATTCGGCTTGAAAAATGCAGGCGCCACCTACCAAAGGTGCATGCAAAAGTGTTTGCAGGATCAAATCGGCAGAAATGTTCACGCATACGTGGATGATGTCGTTGTAAAAACCAAGGAGATGCCTACCCTCCTTGATGACCTGAGAGAAACCTTCACCAATCTGCGAAGATTCCGGATGAAGTTCAACCCGGCCAAGTGCACGTTCGGCATGCCAACCGGCCAACTCCTGGGCTACCTCGTCTCTCAGCGAGGAATCGAAGCCAACCCGGAGAAGATCAGTGCCATTGAGAAGATGGAGCTGCCGCAGTGCCTCAAGGACGTCCAGAAGTTCACCGGATGCCTGGCCTCCTTGAGCCGCTTCGTCAGCCGGCTGGGGGAGAAGGCACTGCCCCTGTACCAGCTGCTGAAGAAATCGGACAAATTCGTCTGGTCACCGCAGGCGGATGAAGCCTTCCGTGACTTGAAGCGCGTGCTTTCGACCGCGCCCATCCTCGCATCGCCGGCTTCAATGGAGCCGATGCTGTTATACATCGCTGCCACCAATCGTGTGGTCAGCGTCGTCCTTGTGGTGGAGCGCAAGGAGGCCGGCAAGGAAGCCGGCAAGGAGCAGTCGGTCCAGCGCCCAGTGTACTATCTCAGCGAAGTGCTATCCCAGTCGAAGCAAAACTACCCCCACTACCAGAAGGTCACCTACGACGTATACATGGCGGCCAAGAAGCTCAAGCACTACTTCCAGGAGCACCCCATCAAGGTGGTGGCCACAGCACCCTTGGCGGAAATCATCGGCAGCAAAGACGCCAATGGCCGGGTTGCCAAGTGGGCCCTGGAGCTAGCCGCCCACACCATCATCTACGAGCCACGCACGGCCATCAAGTCGCAGATCCTTGCGGACTTCTTCGTCGACTGGGCCGAGATGCAATACTTGCCGCCGGTGCCTGATTCCACACACTGGAAGCTGCACTTCGACGGCTCAAAGATGCGAAATGGCTTGGGCGCCGGCATCGTCATCACCTCTCCCAAGGGAGATCGGCTGGACTACGTCCTGCAGATCCACTTCGCCGCATCCAACAATGTGGCGGAGTACGAGGCGCTCATCCATGGGCTGAAGCTGACCAAGGAGATAGGCGTGCGTCGCATTCTTTGCTTCGGCGACTCCGACTTGGTCATACAACAAGCATCTGGCGACTGGGACGCGAAGGACGCCAACATGGCCTCGTACCGCTTCCACGTCCAGCAACTGTCCGGCTTCTTCGATGGCTGCGAGTTCCATCATGTGCCGCGGGCAAACAACGAGGCGGCTGATGCGCTGTCCAAGATAGGCTCAACCCGGCAAGCAATTCCGCCGGGGGTTGCCTTGACGCATCTACGGAAGCCGTCCATCATACCATCACCGGACTCGAATTCCATATTCGTGCCGGCTGACCCGGGGGCTTCTCAGCCGAACACGGGGGCTTCATCGCCCAAGTCGGGGGCCCATCAGCCAAACCCGCCGGCTCCACAGCCGAACCCGGGGGCTTCTCAGTCCAACCCGGGGGCTTCTCAGCCAAACTCGGGGGCTTCTCAGCCAAACCCGCCGGTTCCACAGCCGAACCCGGCGACCATGCAGTCGAATCCGGAAGCTCCGAAGATGGAGGCCTTGATGGTCAGCGTGTTCGAAATAAGATGCGTACCATCATGGGCACAAGAATTCCTCTCCTACCTCACTGATGGTGTGCTGCCCAATGACAGGGTTCAAGCCAGGCAGATTGAGAGAAGGGCCAAGGCCTATACAATCATCAACCACGAGCTGTACAAACGCAGCGTAAGTGGGGTGCTCCAGCGGTGCGTCGAGCCGGCTGAAGGGATTGAACTCCTACGGGAAATCCACCAGGGAGAGTGCGGCCATCACGCCTCCTCCAGAGCCATAGTGGCCAAAGCCTTCCGGCTCGGTTTATCTTGGCATTGCTGTTGAGAGACGCAGAAGAACTGGTGAAGAAATGCAACGGCTGCCAACGCTTTGCCAAGCAAAAGCACACGCCGGCTTCCGCCTTAAAGACCATCCCCATTACCTGGCCGTTTGCCGTATGGGGCCTGGATATGGTGGGCCCATTCAAAACAGCCCGAGGCGGCATGACTCATCTCTTGGTGATGATTGATAAATTCACTAAGTGGATTGAAGCCAAGCCAATCAAGAAGCTAGACGGCTCCACAGCCGTCACGTTCCTCAAAGAAATAATCGTGAGATATGGCTACCCCCATAGCATCATCACCGACAACGGCAGCAACTTCGCCGAAGGCATCTTCAAACGCTATTGCGGGGAGATGGGGATCCGAATGGACCTATCGTCCGTGGCGCATCCGGAGTCAAACGGCCAAGTGGAGAAGGCAAACGGCCTGATCCTAGCCGGCATCCGACCCCGGCTGGTGGAGCCGCTTGAGCGCTCAGCCGGCTGCTGGATTGAAGAGCTGCCCAGCGTACTGTGGAGCCTGCGCACGACGCCAAACCGCTCAGTCGGCTTCACACCCTTCTTCCTTGTATACGGGGCCGAAGCCGTCCTGCCAACTGACATCGAGCACGACGTGCCAAGGATCAAGCTATACACAGAAGCTGAAGCCAAAGAAGCTCGCGAAGATGGAGTCGACCTGGTTGAAGAGGTCCGGCTGATGGCCAAATCCAGGTCTACCGTATACCAGCAAAGCCTCCGTCGCTATCACAGCCGGAAGGTCCAGTCCTTAGCATTCCGAGAAGGAGACCTAGTGCTCCGGCTGATCCAACGGACAGCCGGACAACATAAACTGTCATCCCCATGGGAGGGTCCCTTCATCGTGAGCAAGGCAGTAGGCAATGATTCCTACTATCTCATAGATGCCCAAGAGGCTAAGAAAAACAAGGCGAACAAAACTGACGAGGACTAAACGTCCCTGGAATGTCAGGTTGCTTCGACCATTTTACACTTGAGAGCAGGAATGTATGTATCCCTTGTACTCCCTTTTGTAAGCTATGAAAAAGCAAGCGCTAAGAGCGCCGATTTCGACAAGTTTTTCGCGTATTCTATTGTTTCCGCCGATTGGCTAACACCCTCTCACGCGGCCGGCTTAGTAACGTGATCCGGCTTCCGACAGACGGCTTCCGACCAGCTACAGACCGCAACCCGGCTGTCCGGCTGGCGGGAGTAAGCGCCTAGGGAGCCGGCACGCGAAAGACGGCTAAGGGAAAGAGTGAAAGCGAATTGATTCTTGCACAACTCTTCATAAAAGTGCCGGATTGTCGAACTCGGCTCGTTCGACTGAAATACTGTCGGCCTCACCCAGCGGCCCGCTCTTGATCCGACGACGGACCGCAAGTCGGACGTACGATCGGCAAGGGCAAAGCCAAAGAGTGGGGCGGACGGGAAAAAGCGAACAAGTTGAAAGAAAGCAAGCCGGCACACAAATGATTAACAAACACATTAAAGTGTGCCCTAATAAAAGGATAATAACATTGTCTTACATATGCACCCGGCATCCCGGGGATTTAACGAATTGTCTTGTCAAAAGCAACATCTTAACAGATAAATTTAGGCACCGGCTGGATCAGGACCAGCCGGGGGAGCATCAGCGTTGCCGGTTGCCGGATCCGCCTCCGGCGTGTCCGCATCGTCTTCCGCATCGTCTTCCGCCTCCTCCTCGTCGTCAGATGGCGGGTTCGGATCCTCGATGAAGATGCGCTTGTCGACGAAGTCGGCGATGACGCAGGCGCGGGCAAGCCGGGCGGTCTTGTTCTCCGCCGGAAGGTTTTCCTCCACATCAGCCCGCCGGCACTCCAACTGGTCAAGGTTGACCTCATCATACCAGGAGAGCACGAAGGAGAGGGCCATATCGGCTCCGGCACGTGCAGCCGACTCCTTCCAGTCGAGGAAGCGGTCAGGCGCCGTCTCCAGCCACTTGATGAGGTTGGAGAGATCTTGCGGCAACGTCTTCGTCGGCCACAGCAGCCGGATCAACTCTTCCGCCGCCTTCCGGAGCTCCCAGCCAAGCTTGGTGATTGGCTCCACGCGGGCGGCCATGGACGCCAGATAGTCCTCCATGGTGAAGCAGGCGGAGCTCTGCTCCCCAGTGGCCTGCCGGCGCTCCTCCCGCGCCTTGCCAACGGCCGCTAGTGCCGCATCCTGCGCCTCAGGGAAGGCCGCTGCAAAGAAGAAGCACGTCAGAAGCCTATCAAAGGCACAAAAATGCAAATTTTCAAAGTAAGACTGGCGGCAGCCGGCAAGAATCGACTGCCCCCAGCCTGAAGATGGAGATTGTCGAAGTCTAAAAGACTGGCGGCAGCCGGCAAGAACCGACTGCCCCCAGCCCGAAGATGGAGATTCCGAAGCCCTAAAGTAAGACTGGCGGCAGCCGGCAAGATCCGACTGCCCCCAACCTGAAAATGGAGATTGTCGAAGTCTAAAAGACTGGCAGCAGCCGGCAAGAACCGACTGCCCCCAGCCCGAAGATGGAGATTCCGAAGCCCTAAAGTAAGACTGGCGGCAGCCGGCAAGATCCGACTGCCCCCAGCCTGAAAATGGAGATTTCGAAGTAAAAGAAAAGACTGGCGGCAGCCGGCAAGAACCGACTGCCCCCAGCCTGAAGATGGAGATATCGAAAAAATCAGTTTCTGCTGCCGGCTGCCAACCTAAGCCGACAGCCGGCAGCCGAAAGCCGGCAAAGGGGAAGGAAAGAGAAAAATACGAAAACTCACCCGCCAAGCCGCGGTCGAGCGCGCTAATTTCATCCACCCACCGCTTGGCGGTGGCCGACAGCACATCAGACTTAGCGGTCACCTCTTGGCGAAGCGCAAGCCGCTGCCGGTCCACCTCCTCCAGCCGCTTGCTCAGGCCCTCCAGCTTCTCCTCCCCATCCTTTTTGAGGGCGGCCAGCTCCTTGAGGTGGTTATCCTCAAGTCGGCGCAGCCGCGCCAGCTCCCCATCAGCCACCTTCAGCTTGGCGGCGACCGCCCGCCTCCTCGCTCTCGGCGCATTGGGCGCGGGCGGCCCGAAGGTCCGACTCCAGCTGTGGGACCCGGGCAGCCTCAGCTGCAAGTCGACAAGAAAAGTCGTCAGCCGAGTAAAATCAAAGAAAAAGAAGCTAAGTCAAAAAGAAGAAAACCTTACCCTTGGCAACCTCCAGCTCGCGAGCCAAGCCGGCCCGCTCAATTTTGGCCTTGTGGTAGCTGGTCACGACTTGGTTGTACAAGACGGTGCGCCGCTCCGCAACCACCTGAGAGAAACGGTCAGATATCTAGACGAAACCCGGACCGGCTCCAAGCAGCCGGCCCACGCCTCGGAGGGCTACCAGGATAACAACAAAATTGCAAAAAATAAGATAAGACACCTACCTTGTCAGCATCCTCCAGCGTTGCCAGCTGGGCAATGGTCTCGGCGGCCTTGGCCTTAAGGCTGGCACGGTAGCCGGAGAAGAACATCTTCATGGGCGCCACGCCCGGACGCCCCTCCCGGTTGGTCACCTCGCAGGCATCCGCCTGATGCCACGCCTTCTCCATGGTGCCAGCCGAGCCAAGGCTGGAATCGGAGGCGGACGGCACGTGCACCAGCCGAGCCCCCTTGGCCACATGGAGGCCTTCAGATGGGTCCGACGGGCCCTCCTTCCTCACCAACGCCCGGGAGTCAACGTCCTTCGAGCGCGCTGGCTCCTCCCTTGCCGGCTCCTTCCCGGCCGGCTCCTCCCTCGTCGGCTCCGAAGTCGGAGGCGGCACGGTCGAAGCAGTCGGACCGGTGGGGGCCGCCTTCTCCGGCGTCGGATGCGTTCCCTCAGGCGGCGCAGCCCCGCTAGCTCCAGCTTCAGGCGGCGCAGCCCCGCTGGCCCCAGCTCCGGCATCAGGCGGCGCAGCCCCGCCGGCTCCAGCTCCGGTCGCTGGCGGCGCACCCTTGCCGGCCCCGGTCCCAGGCCCCAACAGTGGAGCGCGGCGCGGAAACAACTCGTCCAGAGTAGGCCGGCGGACCGGCTCACCCTGGGCGCCGCGGCCAGGCGCCGCAGAAGGAGGTGCAGCTGAAGAGGCTCCCACAGGCGGCACGACGACAACAGGCGGCGCGCGCATCGAAGACTGCGGGGTCGACTCCCTCCTTTGCCGCGAGAGCGTTGGCTGAACGCGGGGAGCCGGCCGAGAGCCGCCGCCCTGGGCGAACTTGATGGCAGCCCTAGCCGAACAAACAAGAGAAGATAAGTAAAAAGAAAGGAAAGGAAAGGAATCAAACAACGAAGAAAAGGGACTCACCCGGCCGCCTCTGGGACCTTCTTAGGCTCCAGCCGGCGCTGTTTCTTGGCCTTAGCCTCCAGCTTGGCCGTGGACCCACCGCCGGCCCGCTTCTTCCCCTTGGGCGTAGAAGTCGCCGAGGCGCCAGGCGGCCTCGTACGCAGGGGCACCGCAGGTATCGGCCCCGTACCGGACTCCGCCGGCTCCTCCCGCTCCTCCTGATGCTCCGGCGAAGGCGGCGGGTTGTGTTCCCCCTGGCCGCCTTGGTCCGGCACCTCCGGCAGATCGTCGTCGCCGGCTTGGTCGCCGGCTTGGTCAGCCGGATCAACATGATCCGCCGCCCAGACCCTCTCCGCCAGGTCGCCGTCCTCGATGCCTTGGCGGTCGAAAAGCTGAAAACAAAACAAAACACAGTAAATATCAAGTCGGCCACGCAGCCGCAAGCCGGAAGTCGGCCACTTACCAGCTCAGGCGGTGACGCCCGGTCGAAAGGCAGCAGCCCCCAATCCCAGTTCTCCGGCATGTTGGCCTTGGTGACGTTGTTCACCCGGCGGGCGACCTGGGCCTTGGTGAGCTCAAGCTTGGACGTTCGGGTTGGATCGAGCCGGCCAGACATGTGCCCGATCTTGTGGACACGCATCTGGAGCGGCAGCACCCGGCGCTCGGTGTAGGTGCAGAGGAGGTCCTCGGCGCTCAGCCGGCCCTCGGAGACGCTGGCCCCCAGAAAATCCCACAGAAGATTTACCTCTGCGTCCGGATCCGTTGTCCTGGCGTTGTGGCCCCAGTTGAGCCGGCCGACTGGCGGCGCCGGGTTGTACTCCGGCAAGTTGAGTCGTTCGAAGGCCGGGTTGTCGTTCCGCACGTAGAAGAAAGACATTTGCCAATTCTTCACGGAATCCACAGTCGGGATCCTCGGAAAGGGCGTGCCCGTGCGAGAATATATCGACGCGGCGCCGCAGGTCCTCAGGTGGCCTTCAGTCGTCTGCGCCTTGATGTAGAACAGCCGGCTCCAAAACTCCACGTCCGGCCACAAGCCGGCGTAGCCTTCCATGAAGGCCACGTAGCAGCTGAGAAGGATGCAGGCGTTGGCCGGTAGGTGGTGAGGCTGCAAGTCGAAGAAATCCAGAAACCGGCGGAAGAAGTGTGAAGCCGGCAGGCCCAACCCTCTGTCGAAGTGCGCTCCGAAGACCACACGTTCGCCGGGTTCCGGCCTGGGCTCGATCTCCTCGCTGGGCACCCTCGTGATCACCTCCGGGGGAATCCGGCGGAGGCACACCAGACGCGCGATGTCATCCTCGCGCATGTAAGAACCCCTCCAAGAACCGCTTGGTTGGGCCATCGACGAAGAAGAAGAGGAAGAAGACCACGAGAGGCGAAATGGCGAAGAAGAACCGCTCCTCGCCGGAGGAGAGTGCGGTGGCGATGAACGTACCGTCGAAACGCGGGGCCCCGTGGCGTCGGCTTGGCGCGCGGACGGCTGCCGGGCGGCGAAAGAGTGCGGCCGCGCTTGGTCGCCGGAGTTCGCCAGGAGGTCACCGGAGAAGAAGTGGAGGTGTGCGGGGAAACGCTCGAGCGAAGGAGAGAGAGAGCCTGGGCGAGAAGATGAAGTGTTTAGGAACGGCACCTCGGTACCGCTCCCAGGGGCATTTATAGCCGCCTGCCGCGCCCAATGCGCTGCCACGTGGTGATCGTGGGCCACGATCGGGATTTACTGCGCCATAACTCCCCCCACGACGGCATCGGTTACCGGAAACGGCCACACCACGTCCCCCACTACCGCACCGGATCCGGAGAAAACATTGATGTGACCAGACGAAACGGCAGCAGGAGCCAGCCGTCAGACCGGTCAAGTCGGGCGCAGGGCCCGAGGCGGCGGAGACTCCGGCGCGCCCAAGCCGGAGCCGGACATTAAAGTCCATCCGGCCCCAGATTCTCTCAGCAAGGCGGAGACATCGTCGACACTTGCGAAGAAGCAAAAGCTGCAGATGCAAAAGTATCGTCCGGCTAAAAGCAGTCGGACGAAGCGAGCCGGATGAGGGCGCAGCCGGCTGAATAGAAATCTTCAGTCGACCCCTCCGAATGCCGCTGAAACACATTGGAAATATCTAAAGCCAGGAAAACCTGCCTAGGTCCCTCTCAACGCAGGACCTTGCCAGCTTCGGGGGCTAATGTTGGGGGGGAAGACCCCGGGTAGGGCAATGGACGCGGAGCAGCCGGCTTGAGGTTGGCCGGCTGGCGGCAAAGGCCGGCTGAGGAGCAGCCGGCTGGAGCCGTGGCCGGCTGACCCAGGAGCCGGCTGGCTCTAAGTCCTAGTCGGCCTGGCTACGGCCTTCAACACTGTGGCTGGGCCGGCTTCTACAAGCCATATCCGACTGGGGTTTATACTCTAGACCGACTCGAGGCTGGCGAGTCTTGCACGAGAAGGAACTGGGTAGGTGGTCCGGGTTCAAAGGTCCACGCTGACCTCATCTCCCGTAAAGCGCGGGGCACTGTGGAGCTACAGTGCCACGCGGCGGATAGGCCATCATGGCGTACGTCGGTCCGTACCGGCTACAGGGCATGATGGCGACAGGGACACCTCCTCGCCATACCGCTGACCCCGGCAGGCGGATGGGACAGGCCATGAGGCCTCAACGGCTCCATGACGTCAACGCCTCGGGAAGGAGCGGAAGCCGGAGCCGGCCAAGCCGGCCACTAGACTATAGGGACTTCTATGTAAAGTGCCAGCGCCTATATAAGCTGGGCTACCCCCTTCGTGCGGGGGAGGACCGATCACTTCTTACTCATTCTAGTCTTAGCGCTGCCCTGTGAGAGAGACCTTCGTCTACCTTAGCCTCCCAGGAGCAGCCGGGTACAGCTCTAGGAGCACCGTTGTATTGTGATATCATCATATACACTCATAGCAGGAGTAGAGGTGTTACCTCCATCGGAGGGCCTCGAACCTGGGTACGTCGCCGTGTCGCTCGTGCCCATACCCGCATCCGGATACCGCCATGAGACCACTAGGAACCACTTCGATTAGCCACCCTATGGCATATGCCGTGACGATACCACGACAGCGGATCGAAAGAAAAAAAGTCAAGTAGGCAGAAATAACCCGCAAAAAATAAATCTAAGAAGTTTAGAGAGGCTAACATATGGGACTCATCTTCCAACAACGTCCTCAGCATTAACAAGGCAGTAGGATATAGAACGAAAAAGTCAAGTAGCGAGAAATCAAGGGTAAAAAATAATTCAAGGAAAGAAATGTTTATTGTTTGGAGAGGCCAACATCAGGGACCCATCTGCCAGCAACCTTCTCAACGTTAACAAGGTGGTAGGAGATCGAAGGAAAAAACCAAGTAGCTATAATTAGGGATAAAAAATAATCCTATAAAGAAAACATTTATTGTACAAAAAGGCTGACATATGGAACTCATCTTGCAGCAGCGGCCTCAACATTAGCAAGGCAGCAAGGATAAAAAATAAGAAGTCAAATAGCCAGAAATAAGGGATAAAATATAATCCAAGGAAGGAAACATTTATTTTGTAGAGAGGCTGGCATATGTGACCCATCTTGCAGCAGCGGCCTCAACGTTACATAGGCGGCAGGGGATCGAAATAAAAAGTCATGTAGCCAAAAATCACCGCTAAAAAAATAAATCAAAGAAAGAAAACGTTTATCGTTTAGAGAGGCTGACATCGGGGACCCATCTACCAGCAGCATAAATGGCTCTATCGGAGAACATGAACCAGGTCGAAACTAGGCGCGGTCGAAAAAAAACAACGCTAGAGACACTGTCATCTGGGCCCTACAGTCCGTGGGGGTGCGGATTTGCATTGAATTGGTTGGTGCACCCGAGAATTCATAATCCACCACGTACCAACCGACTATATGCGATGTTTTTCCGATTCCGTTGTGTTAGATGGCCTCAAAAACGAGAAAAAAAAGGTTTGTGATGCACCATGGAAAGAGCAAAAATCGTTGGGAATGGGGCATCAACAACCACAACCGGACCCCAACTTTGTCGCCTATGGCAAGTTTTTTTTAGTGCACCAAAAGACTTTGCAGTCCGTTGTCTCTTTCTCCTTGTGGGAGCTTTATTTTTATCCTCATCAGAATCTGAACTCTCATCATTAGATTCCTCACCAAACTCCATAGGAGTTGCAGGAATTGGATCAGATTCCCATCTTGACATGTCATGCATATCTCTCATAGTAAATGTATCCTCAAAGAATGTAACATCTTTTTATTCAAAGATGGTACCGACATTCTTGTCATCCACTCAAGATTTCACCACAAGAAATTTATAAGAAACAATGGGCGGCATAGCCAAGATACATTCCACGGTTATTGGTCCAATCTTTCTCTTCTTGTTGATTGGAAAATTCACCTTCGCCAAACAAACCTAAGTTCGTAGGTAGGAGAGTGTTGGTCTTTTCTTTTCCCATTCATAATATGGGGAATCTCTTTATTCTTAGTTGCAACACGGTTTAGGACATGGCAAGAAGTCAATATAGACTCCCCAACCATTCTTTGGATAAACCTGCTGTATCTAACATGATGTTAACCAAATGTGTTAGAGTATGATTTTCCCCCTTTCCACATTCCAATTGGATTGTATGGATTTGGGAAGTGTCCTCTATTGGATTATATCATATTCCACATGGATTAAATTCAACTCATTAGAAAAGTACTCTCCACCACAATCGGATCAAATCCTTTTTGTTTTTCTTTCAAGTTGATTCTCAACTTCAACCTTATATATTCTAAAGAAATCAAGAGCCCCATCTTTAGTTTTCACGAGATACACATAACAATACCTAGTGGAATCATCAATCAAAGTCATGAAATATTTCTTTCCACCTCTTGTCAACTCGCCATTCATCTCACATAAATTTGAATGTATGAGCTACGGTGATGCCATGTTTCTTTACTTCGCGGGCTTGTGAGGCTTCAGAGGTTGATTTGCTTGCACACAAGCATGACACTTAGAGCTTTTGACAAAGGTGTATTTCGTAATTAAACTCATATCAACAAGCCACGTCATACAACCCAAATTAGCATGACGAAGTCGTGAATGCCAAACATTAGTATCATTAACACTAGTGCTTACATGGTTCACAACATTATCACATAATTCTTCCGAAGAGAAGCGAAACATGCCTTGATATTCATAACCATTTCCAACAAAAGTTCCATACCTAGACAGTACAAAAATAGATTCAAACACCAACTTAAACCCATCTTTCAGAAGATATGAGACAATAAAAAGATTCTTCTTGATAGAAATGACATGCAACACGCTCCTCAATTGCATGATCTTGCCCGAAGTAAACTTCAGATCTACTGTGCCAACATCAAGAACAGTAGCATGTAACACATTCCCCGTCATGATGGAGGAACCTCGGGCCTAATAAGAGGTAAAAATGGAGATGTTAGAACACACATGAACAATAGCACCCATATCAACCCGCCATTCTGTGGGCTGGAACACCGAAAGAAGAGTAGGTAATAAATTACCGTACCCTGAAGTTCC
Organism: Lolium perenne; assembly: GCF_019359855.2. Classification (NCBI taxonomy): domain Eukaryota; kingdom Viridiplantae; phylum Streptophyta; class Magnoliopsida; order Poales; family Poaceae; genus Lolium; species Lolium perenne. The sequence goes on from NC_067244.2 coordinate 52,549,832, forward strand.
TTCCTCTATATATGTTCCCAATGACTATGTTCACATAATTAGAATATGGACCAGCTTGAACTTTTTTCCCTTTGCATTGTGGACAACGATGATCCCAATGGTTTGTCTCGCCACAAACCCAACACATGTCTTTCTTCTCCGTTTTCCCTTCTTCTTGAAGTTGGTAGTCTAGGAGACTTTTCCTTGGAGTTGTGGGTATTTTTCTGCACCCATATTGGCAGCAGAATGTCCCTCGGTTACTCCAGGTTTTTTCCTTTTGCTCTTGCCTTCTCCTCAATATCCAGAGAGCCAATGATATTTCAACAGAGAACTCATGCCTCTGATGTTTCAGAGAAGTGGAAAAGTTCCTCCATGAAGGATAAAACTTAGCGGCAATGCATCCAGCGACAAACTTGTCTAGTAGCACACACTTGAGGAGCTCGAGTTACTTTTCCATGATCTGTATCTCATGAGCCTTTGCAAGTACAGAACGGTTCTCAACCATCATATAATCATTGAACTGCTCCATAGCATACAATTCACATCCAGCATCGGCAGCACCGAACTTAGCATCCAGTGCATCCCACAATTACTTCCCATTTCGGATGTGCAGATAAGCATCAACAAACTTGTCTCCAAGCATACTCAGGACGGCACCCAAAAGACAATGGTGGCCTCCCCGAACGCATTATTCTCACCAGGAGTAAGCGGACCTATGAGAGTACCTTCCGCAACTCGGTGCACGTCCATAGAAGTGATCCACAAGAGGGTTTTAGTCTGCCATCTCTTGAAATGAGAACCTGTAAACAAGCTCGGTTTGAGCACAACAACAAAACCATACGGTGAAAATTGCCTAAGCATATAAGGTTTTTGGATTGTTAGTTTATTAGTCAATTTATGAGTGAGTTTGATTACCAAAAGAAACTTCACAAAGGCACTAGCATACTTAACCGTACACATCAGACTAAGCACGTGCAACATATCTAAATATGGAACAAGTAGTAGCACAAGATTTGACATGAGAAGCACATACATCGGGACCGGGAAGGTCGCTACATCATAAGCATCACCATGACCGTTGTTGATGTCTCCCATGGTGTTGTTGGAGTATTCGGATATATCGAAAAAGCAGACGAACCAACGAGAAAGAACTCGAACCGCAACAACCAGTCGTGCCGAGACGCTCCCCAAAAACATTATCGCCATCCTCCCGGTGCAGGATCTCGATGGATAGGGTTTCGGAGCCCTGCTCTCCCGAACGATAGTGCATGTAGTCGGCAAAATGGGGAAAACTAGAGAGCAGCAAAACAAAGAAACGAGAGGCGGGAGAGAGAGAGAGAAAGAGAGTAGTATTCTCTAGATTTTTCTGTCTCATTGTATAGCCTGGAAAGGGAGCGCCGACCAAACCGCCACGCATAGAATCCAGTGACATGTGACGAGCATGCAGACGCATGCCGACACGTGTCCACCATAGTTGGTGTACCAAGAAAAAATTTAGGCTTCCACAAAAGGAGTTTCTAACTCGAACTCGATTCACGAAACGTGACGCGTGTGTGTGTGTGATGCTTGGAAAGGCGAAAGGCGGCAGCGGAGGAAGAGGAGTGCACGTGAACTCTTCTCTTCTCACTTACTTATATGGGTTGACTTCCTGGACTGCATCCCATATAATCCAACACCAAACCAGGTACCACTATGAAACACAAAATCCATGTCTCAATTTAAAAGAAATATACTGGATACACAAATTGGATGCTAACTAATCACCAACAAGATTTATCCACCAACAACTAAGGCATCGTACCCCTCTTTATAACACAACTTGCCTTATGCTATGTGTAAAAGGCTAAACAAATTTATTTTTTGAAATGACTAAACAATTACTCCCTCCAATTCATACTGATTGACTTAACTTTATTTTAGATACATATATAACTAGTCAACAAGCGCGTATAGATACATCCATACTATACAAAAGTAAATCAATTAATTTGAATCGAAGGAAGTATTTCTAATCATGTAGCAAGTCATTCTTCAACATCAAATTAAGCCTATATACATGGTTTAACCATAACTTTTGAGACTATACACATGTGTACACCTGCCATTAGTTTGTTGACAAAGACTGACATGTATCATTGGGAGGGAACATAATAAATATTAAATATGAGGGGGAAAGACGCGGCGGGCACATTATTTATGAGATCACTTGTAGAGTTGTAGTGATGTTCTAGATTTAGGTTTGTCCCTGGTTACATCTAAGTTTGACCAAAGGTGTAAGAAATTATATTAGAATCCACAACATCAAATCTATCTAATACCAAAATCTGTTGTATAATTAGAGTGTGGCTAATTCTCAGTCAGGTATTGTTATTTAGGATTTTGTACTATACAAACCACTTGCAACTTAAAAACTCAGTTACAACCTTGCAACTGAAAGTTCTAAGTTGCGACCCACCTGCAACTAAAAAGAAAATTCAGTTACAACCCCACTTGTAATTCATAAGACACGTGAATCGCGATGCAAATATGATAGTAATGAGCTTTAACTTAATTCACCATCAGTTGAGAATTAGCAAACCAGTATAATTATAGTGTAATAAAACAAAATTGGTGTTCCGGTGCTACAGGAAAGCAACTTGATATTGCGATCTTGATCCAGCTGTTGCACTATAACTCAGGAAGAAGAAGCTTATACGTACATCCCAATTCATCGGGTCTAAGTTCCCCTTCGAACGGCTTGAATGCGGGTTATTTTTCCACCTTTCTATAGTTTCATTCCAACCAGGGGCGGAGCCAGGATGAGAATTGAGTGGGGGCAAGAATATGCTTATTGAAGAAAAAATATTTTTGAAGAGGGAGCAAAGCTCTATTTTAGCTAGATTTTACAAAGAGATTAAAGATTTAAGTGGGGGCAGCTGCCCCCCTTGCCAATAGCCTAGATCCGCCCATGATTCCAACTCCCTTCTCCTCACCTTCTCAATTCAAAACAGAAAATATGCCCTTTTTATAGACCGTGAGAATAGCGGCGGTATTGAATGGGTAGGTCTTTCCTTGCAAAGCTAAGTGTGCCCGCTACAATTTGCGCGGTGGATATAATTTTCTTTTACTTACTTGGTCAAATTTAAAAGCAATTTGATTTAATACAAACTAGAACATTCGATTAAATTGGAAGAGCGAGTATAAGCCAAGATGGTTAGACTTTTTTTGCTAGTAAAAGGTTGAAGAAACCCGCGGTAAACTTGACTCTTACATCACTCTTAACCAATCTCGAGTTCCCGATCTCTCTCTTCCACAGAGCAGAGTCAGTGCGCGACCGCGCCAAGGAAACAACGAAAACCCAAAGCTTTCCAAAGCTGGGGTATCCTTAGCACCCAAGGGAAGAGGCGAGAGAGCGAGGTCCTCGGCGGCGGAGGGGAGCGACGCCAAGGATCCATGGATCGGCCCCAGGTGATTGCCTCCTCCCCCATTTCCCCCACCTCTTCCACCGTCTTGTTCGTCGTCTCATGCCTCGAGTAGGAGGGCGAACGTGACCCAGATCTACCGGTTTCTTTGATTGGGGTTCATCAGTCCCGCGTCGGATCTACTCAGGAGGTTTCTTGTGGAACAATTTCTGAACCTCGATTGGTGACACGCGAGATAAATTGGCCGCGTGAGATCTGGGCTCGGTGGATCAAGATTTGGTTTCTTCTACTAGTTGAATTAGATCCTGTAGATCACCACTGTTGAACCCGTAGAGCTTAATCTTCTGCTCAGTTAGGATCTGATCGATGCAATGTGTCTGAATGAATGATGCCATGAATGGTGCCGCAGGTGGTCAGCGAGAATTACGCCAATCCCATAACGTGCCTCTTCCATGTGCTCTTCAAGGTATCAGTTCCTTCTCCCATCCCATGGAACTCACCTGTGCACCGTGCCTGCATTGGATGCTTATTTTTGCGTGTATCTGCAAAAGGCGGCGGCATTGGCGTTCTACATCCTGTTCTCCCTCTTCGTGAAGAGCTTCGTCATCATTTTCGTCATCACCGTGCTCCTCGCGGCGCTCGACTTCTGGGTGGTGAAGAATGTGAGCGGCAGGATACTCGTCGGGCTGCGGTGGTGGAATGAGATTGACGATGAGGGCAATAGCGTGTGGAAGTTCGAGTGCCTCGATGGGGAGGTTTGTTTGTGCTTGTAAGTCTTTCTGCTACTGTTTGGGTGGTAAAATGATGACCAAATTGTTTCCTTGCAGTCTCTTGCCCGGATGAACAAAAAGGACTCCTGGCTGTTCTGGTGGACTATTTACTTGAACGTAAGTGATGCACTATCTTTCAGTGAGCGTCTAATAGAGTAGATGCATGCGTTGGATGAATGGTTCTCTATTGAGAACTATCATAATTTGACGTTGAAGATAGTGTTCGAAATTTATATCAACATGAACTAAGCAGTTGGTCTTACTCCTAGGCTTAAGATAAAAGGTCATCACAGTTTACTAACATGTTTCTAGTATATTGCTTATTCGATTTAATTTGAAAGAGGAGAAACAAGGTCCATATAGATGTCCTAGATGATGATTAAGTATGTACAGTAAATAATATCTTCATTTTCTGCTTCTATGTTATTTGTTCGTTTGTTTTCAGTCTTCTCTTGGGCTGACTGTGTGTCATTGTACTCTTACTGCATAAATAAAGAAACTGTGGTCCTAATGGGATTCTACCTTATGATTCTAAATCAACAATCTGTGTACCACTAGCACGCAAATGTGAACCTCGTGTATAACTTTTTATTTGGCCTATCTGTCAGTTCAGTTATTTTCCCCAATGGCATTGATGTACCATGATCAGCACTATGTTACAGCTGTTGTCATAGTATTGCTCTGGAAGGATTATCATGTAAGATGTAAATACCCGAGTCTATGTGTCAATATTCCAAAGCAATCAATGGAAGTTTTTGTTTTATCCCTTCAATACATTTTACGGTCTTACCAGTTAATGTAACAGTAATTCATCTTAGAGTCTCGTAGCTCTCTTTACAATACAGAGAATATATTACAGCTACTCCATCTTTCAGGCTGCTGCATGGATCATTCTTGGAGTATTTTCACTCATTAGACTTGAGGCTGATTATCTTCTAGTCGTTGGAGTTTGTATGACTCTAAGCATTGCAAACATTGTGGGGTTCACCAAATGCAACAAAGGTATGGTTGTGTACTTAGGGTGTGTTTGGTAGCCCGGGTCAACCGAGAATAACTATCTCTTCTCATACATGATGACCCTAGCTAAGTTCGAATGAGATAAGATGTTGTTTGGTAGCACATGTATGAGGTGAGCTAAGCTGAGATAAGATGTTGTTTGGTAGCACATGTATGAGATGAGATGGTGAGGAAACCACCTCAATTTACTTTTGCACTAATTTAATATTGGAACAAAGTTAGACTATATGTAAGTAAAATACACATTGACTCAATATTTTGTATTTGACTAGTAGTTATTTTTACAAAAAAGATGCAGCTTTTTTTGCAAATAGGCCCTCAAACAGAGTAACCAAAAAGCCATCGGGTCCTTCAGCTCCATCTGCACAGTTGAGCTGCACCGGCCGCAGGCCGTGGCTCGCTGGAGATGGTGTGCGGCGGACGGGGGCGGCCGGCGGCCAGGGGAGGGGCGGCGTCGGGCGGCCAGGGGAGGGGTGGCATCCAGGGGCGGCAGTAGGCGACATCTAGGGGCGAGGCGGCTAAGGCCGACGGCCAGGGGAGGGGCCGCGGTGGCCGACGGCCAGGGAAGGGGCGGCGCGGACGGCCAGAGGAGGGGCGGCGTCGGACAGCTAGAGGAGGAGCGGCATCCACCGGCCAGGGTAGGGACGGCCAGAGCAGGGGAGGGGAGGGCCGGCATCCAGCGGCCAGGGGAGGGGAGGGGCGGCTGCGGCCGGCGGCCAGGGGAGGAGAGGGGCAGTGGCGGCCGGCGCGCACGGGAGCTGTCCATGGAGGAGGACCGGGTGAAGCTCTGCGGGAGCATTTCCTGGAGTGAATGAGGAGGCGGGGTGGGGTTTGGGGGTGCCGCGCGGGTCTCCGTTGCGGGATGGACTCAGCCAAGCTGAGTTGTGAAGCTCGATTTGAGCTTCACAACCTGGCCAGGCTGAGAGCCCTTATCTGTATGAGGTGAGCTTAGCTCTGTCCAACCACCCAACCTAACAAACACTATCTCAGATGCTACAAGTGGGATGAGGGCAGATTTTCTGGATTGACTCAACCTACCAAACACACCCTTAGTGTATTGTTCGGATTGTGACCGAAGAGTAACCTTGTGAACTGTTTGGCATGTCAATGCTCTTATGCCGAGTCTATTTCATTTATCTAGTCAATTCATGGGCAAGCAAAACATCAACCAAAATTTTGGGTAGCCAAGTTCGGTAGGGCAATCTTGGGCACAAACCATACACACCTTTACTCAGCATGTCTTGGCTGGGGGAAGTTTTTGTACTGCATTGTGCATTGTCCTCCCATGTTCTCATTAACTGCTTATTGTTGTGATAAGCAACTAAACACCATTATATATACTGGAATCTGGAAGTAAAGCATCTTAGACGAAAAAAATGTGATTTCAGTTTTGTGTGAGTTCATTACATTTGCTAGCCTCTTTCTTGCTTTTTATCATTGAGCTAGTCAGTTCACCTTCTTGGATTTACTGTCAGAAAGTTTCTTGGCATACATCAACATAATATCATGTATTACTACTTATTTTCTAGACCATTGAACCTTCATTTATGCCTATGTCATACCGCTTTGCTTTTTTTTTTTTTACTTATTTTACTTTAAGAGCTCTGCTTTGGTGTTTTATGTCATATAGATAGCTGTTATGTGTTCATATTTTTGTGTGCAATGTTTAAGCTTGTTTTTATGATTTTATTACAGACATGTCGTGTTCAAGTCAAATGTGACACATTGCGTTGCTGATGTTTTTATATTACAGATGCCAAGAAGAACATCCGGGCTTTTGTTGAAAACTCTGCTCAAAACGCCATCACATCCCGCATCACATCATCCCTACAATCAGCATTCGGTATCTGAAGTTCTGATTCCGCAGAGGCCCAAATGTTACATACAACCGTGTACAATCTGTCAGAAAAAAAATCAGCTTGTGATATCCTGTTTTCATATGATTTTTTTGACTTATACACCTTATAGGTCAAATTTTGATTGGAGTGACACAATGACCGAAAACAACGTACTGATTAGCCCTAGATGAATTGCACACTTGTCTCATGCCCTAAAGAGCATACTTTCTGCATTTCTTGTACTCTAGCCTGGACGTTATCGAATGCAAAAGTGTATTTGTTGTTGATACTTATACTTAATTATTGGCATGAAATTTTGTTGTCCTTAATTATATGCACATGGCCCAATCCATAATATATCTTTTTTTGTCAGGGATATCTAGAATTGTAATAGCGTACACGATTGAATAGAAAAGATAACGAAGTGTCAACAAATATGACATCTCACATAAAAAAGGAAAAGGAAACCTGGGTGAATAACTATTGGAGATGTGATGGGCCGCTCTAATTCACATAATGATGATTCTTTAAATAAGGGAAATGATCCTATCTGCCCAACCTCCGCGTGAAAACGTTGCTCTTGCTTTTTGCTTGCTGGGCAGTTCCTTTGACGGTGCTGTAGCTGCTTGCTCCCCATCTCTTCCCTTTTTCCCCACCGTCTCCTCCCGTCCTTTCCCCCCTTTTCTCTCCCATAGATCTCAGGTTCCACTTATCTATGTCGATGTATTCTCTTGCCCATCATTCTTCAAATGTTGTAAAACAATTTACTCACACACATTGATTTTCTCCTTAGAATCTCATGAGTGTCGATATCCTTGCTCATGGAGCCATGGCAGAGCAGAAATGAAATGTGGCACCATCGTTTGATGTGCTATTGAGATCAGAAAGGTGTCGGGGCTGCGGGGTATGGTGGGGCTAAAAAATGTTGGTGGTGAATAAAACTATGTATTTTTTTTATTGTTGTGTAGCTCTTTTGACATGTTACAGGCTTAAATATTGTCTACTACAAATGATTTGTGTTAATATTGCGCATTTGTAAGTGTTGGATGCCTTCCTTTACTTTACATTGTGTTTGTTCGTATTCTATGTTGCATATGTTGTGGATCTATGTTCGTTTTCAATGTCTATTGTAAACAAATTGTGATTTTCTACATAAGAATTTTATTTTTGTTGCATATGAGTGTTTGAGATGTTGGTATGTTTTGCATCGTTTTTGTCTTCACGATCGAAATGTAGCATACGCTCACCAAAATTTGGTACTCCCTCGAAATGCACCATATGAATTTTGGTTGCAATGATGGAACATTCCCAAATCACGACTTGAGTGTAGAATTTTTTTTGAGTCAGGGACCCTAAATTTGGATATTCTTGTTCTGCTATCTTTTGCAGATGTAAAGTAAAACTATCATACATCAATTTTCATGAGTTCCGGGAGCTTGCAGCCGCCATACATTTCCTATGCACATATACCAACAATGTTAAATAATTATACTCAGCATTACAGAAGTCCAAAAAAATCAACAACTTTTTACTTGCAGCCGAGGGAGCTATCGCCTATTGTGTACAAGGAGCCAATCAATGTAGAAACAATCAGCTGCAACTGATCTGTCAATCTCATTATCCATCGTTCGTTGTCATCTTGATTCATCTTCACTATTATCCACTCATCCATGATTCATCCAAAGTTTATTTTTTGCAAGTAACCTTCTTCCTTTGCAAGTAAGGTCCAGCCAAAGTTCATGATTCAATGATCGATGAGCATCAAGACACAGATGATGGTTTCTTTGAGGCACCATTGATCAAGCTTGCCAGCTTTACTCTAGGCTTGGAGTACTCACCACTCATAGCATGCTTGGCGGCAAGGCCGCTTCCAAAATCGGTGAAGTGCACACCGTCCCAGCTCAACACCTTCGCCTCTGGTTTGCAGAGATCGCCGCATCCATACTTTCCTGGGTTGAAGTTGTAAGGTGGGCCACCGTTTCCGCAGCACACCATTAATGGCCACTCAATCCCTGAAGTACAACAGAAAGAAGATGAGTTGTTATCAATGACAGGTCTGAATTCAGCAAGTGTTTTGAATTTCGAAAGCTGAAGTTTAAAAGTGATATTCAAATTGCAGCTGTTCATACCATATTTGGTGTGGTTGGCAACGAAGCCATACTTGATGGCGAACATGTCGGTGTATACAACCGTGGCGTCCTTCCGGCGCAACCGCACCTCATCGCAGAGGTCGCTCAGCTTCTTGTTAAAGGCCTGTGCCGCCCGGTTGTAGTTCGCAAGGCAGCCGTGCGCGTCATGCTCACCCTCCTCCCGTGCCACCATTGCAGGTAAGCAGCCAAGGGCGCCTGTGCCATGTATCCAGAACTTCCTTGCACCGTTGTCGTACAGAATCTAAAACAAATGGCACCAACAAAAGCTTCTGTCAGTGTAACTACTTGCTAGTCACAACACTTGCGAACTGTACATTTCAGATAGTGAATTGCACCCTTAATTTACCCGAATCGCATCACCGATCTCGCCGACAATCGTTCTTAACTTCTTGTCCCACTGATCAGATGGTGTGTGCATCACACCCGCGACGTCGTTGTGGCCAATGTCCATCATGTACAGCGCGTTCTCGAAGCCCTCCTTGTTCACTGGGCCCTTCAGTCCTACAAGAACACAACGTTGATCACTATCTTAAGATACATCCTTCGGTCTCTTGCAAATTTTAATGATGGCACAGAGCTGACGAGATGACGAACCTCGCTCGAATAGCTCCAGTGATCTGCGCTTGAAGTAGACAAACTGGTCGACCTGGACATTCAGCGAGTAGGGAGAAACACCATGCGACACGGTTGAGCCGGCCATGGCGAAGTTGACACCATTGCTGTAGTCGGAGCCTACTCCCTTCAGGTATGGGTTCAGCTCGTGCGTGTTCAGACTCGCACCTGAAAAGATGATATCATGGAATGAGTAAACTTTCCAGCACTAGACAGTTAGAGTGAAATCTACGTTGCAATGTTCCATCAGCGGTTTCACCGCCAAGTAATTTGGTTCTGAAAGTTTTGTTACCAGATTATGCCTAGCAACTGTAACAAAAAATCTCCAGAGCTGCAAGTGTGTCCTAAACTTCAGTGGCGGAGCGAGCTCTTAGTTAAAGCCTGGGCAAAGTCTTAACTAAACTTGTTTTGGTGACTATTTGCCCCGTATAAAGTCTGGCTCAAAGCTTCATTTGCCGATAGTACTTAAGGGGATTCATCAGCTTAGCCCGGGCAGCTGCCCGGGCATGCCGGGCCTTGGCTCCGCCACTGCTAAACTTGAATAGTTCCCTGGTCAATTTCCACTTAATATCAAAAGTGCCCCGGACTAGACCTTATCCGGTTATCCCTCACATTTATTTACATGTCGAAAAATATATGGGTTGGACCGCTTGTTAACTAAAACTTGGCCCAAGTTACAACCAAAGGTTATCTGTCACAGTGAACAATAGGCATTGCACAAGCGCACCACCATGTGCATCTCAGTCATACAATCCAGATGTGTGTTATCTCTTGTACTTGAGATTCTAGTTGAAGGTAAGCTTCCATGATAAGATTGTCGATAAATGGCTTTACCTAAATTCATTGCTACTGGAATAAATTCATTTTGCTATATTTGCCAAAAACTTGGTAGCCTATGAATTACATATCATGGATCTTAGGGAGCAATAACATTAAGGATGGGTCTGCACTCCTCTCCATGTGCACACAGATGCAATCTCAGAACTTTGAATTAGCACATGGTGACACATTCGTGATAGGATCATGGTGTGCCAATTGCCCTTCTAAGCAATTACTAAAATTGAATCGAAACTTATAAGTGTGCGGAAACAATTCTTTAATAACCCACTCCATTTCCACTACAGATGTAGTACAAAGTCTGACCAAGAAAGCATAATGTAACATGAATGATCTGCAGTGGAATGATTCCTTGCACGGTGGCATCGCTGTGGTACATCCATTTAAGAAAACAAACGGGACAAGAAAACCATTTGGTTGGTGGGCTCAAACTCTAACTGCTATATGCCGTGTTCTAATCACGTCTTTAATCGCAATTTCACCGTGTTGACCCAGCAACTAGCACACCAGAGGTTAAAAAATGAATCGACAAAAGTAAACTATCAGCTGCATGGTTTGTGATTGGTGAGCTAACTTTCAACTTATTATATCAGCTGCTTTCATTGGTTAATATCTATACCAATCCCCTTCTACTCTTTTAGAATGCACAATATACAAACATAAAGGCGGGCTTGGCCCGTGCCTAATCACGCGCTAAGTGCCATGCTGAATAAATCTGTTCTATAATTCATAGCTTCCTTACTGTTATTTATTCACATACTTCTCCTATCAATCTTCTTTGTCTCCACACACAGAGAAAAGCAGCCAAGCCACAAGAACATTCTTCTGAAAAACTTGGTTCACGAAAACGTGCAATAGAATTGTTCTGGTTTCTCAATTTGTGATTAACACATGCTTGCATTGGTTTTAAGATCTAGCACAATCCCCTTTTTAGGATGCACAATATACTAACACAAAGGTGTTTTGGTTTGGCCCGTGCCTAATCACGCCTAAATCACGCGCTAAGCGCCACGAGAGCTAGCCATCCTTTTCCTTTTATGGCTCCAGCTCCTATCACCCCTCTTTGTCTGATTTGTCTCCACTGAAGGGAGAGGCAGATAAGCCACAAGAACAGGTCTTCACCAAAACTTGATTCGCGCAAACACGCAAACAAATTGTCCTGTCCTAATCCAGCAATTGTCATGAACAAGCCAGCCACACCCAAGTACAATTACCAGGTCAAACTTACAAACTATAGGTTTCTTTCCAATTGGCAATGGGAAGGACAAAAAATAAGAAAGCAGCCATTGTTAGGCATCACATGCTCGCGACTACTGCCTCAACCACCGTTCTGTCAGTACCCGATTTTTTTAGCTCCCCTTCCACGTTGAAGGCGACATGACCTTGTTGACCTGACTGCTCGGGAACACTCATCCATCCACCTACCAACCCAATTAACAACTGTTGCTAAACTAGTTGTAGGTTAGCCACCCAAATTTTGGCTTCTCAAGTTTGCGTTGAATCGGCAAGGATTTCAGACGAAAGAGGGGAATTTGACTCGTTGCGATGATGCGATTAGCCTAGCTGACGCAACTATACTGGTTCATATGGTGATTTGGAATTGATGAAGAGCACCTAATAATTAATAAATATGTCGAATTTGGAATCGCGGACTCGCTCCGGCGAGATGTTCTGATAATAATTGCAGCGCCGCCGGCGGATGGATGATGGATATGGTGGTTGAGCAACTCACAGATGAAGTCGATGATGACGCGGCCGTCGGAGAGGCGTCCGGTGGGGTGGCCGAAGTAGGTGCGGCCCTCCGGCGGCATGATGTTGATGCCGCCGGCCGCCGCCACGCCGCCCGTGTCAGAGTTGGAGTCGCCGAAGTTGAACAGCACGACCGGCGGCTCCTTCTTCTCCTCCACCTTCTCCGCCTCCGGCTCCGGCTCCGGCTCCGGCTTGGCGACCACCGCCGCCACGGCCTGCCGCGCTGCTCTTTCCCCGGCTCCGCTATTGGCCACGACGGTGCCGAGGTTCTGCCGCACGGCGCCCATGGCAGACGGGGACAGGAAGGTGAGCGAGAGCACGATGACGGCGACCCCCACCGCCGCGAACACGCAGTAGTACTGCAGCCGCAGGCTGACCATTTTCCCGCCGCCGCCGCCGTTGGGCCCGCCCGCCGCCATGGCCATCGGTCGATGCCTTGCAGCTCCTTCTTGCTTCTGCTTGCTGGTCTCCCTGCCTCCCCGGTCTCTCTGTCTCTCGACAGCGGTGGAAAGGTCATGCTTATATACGGTGGGATCTTCTTCTTGGGTTAGTGGTCTAGTGGAGCTAGTTGATCAATTCGACAAGAGAGTGACGTGAAGGTGGAAATCTATATTAGCGCGATTTGCAAAGCTAAATTAGCTTTTCAGAACATATTACTCCGTATATTACTTCCTTCCTTCACTAGTAAGATCCTTTAGCTTCTTTCATAAATATAAATATATTTATTTATCTAGATATGTTCTTAGATTGTAGTAGTTCATTCATTTCATCTAGTCCACTTTAAAATATCTGACATTAATTTAATTAGTAAATGTAGGAAGTAGTGGAGCGGTGTTTTAGAACATGGGTCCATATGCTCTCAATATTTCGAAATGCATCTTACATACATTTTAAATTTAAAAAAATTAAAACTAAAAGTTCGTACGTACATCTTCACGAGCTACGTGCTCACAAAGTCGTTTCATAAAAAATCTACTTATCATGTGACGTGTGTAAAAAAGACAAAATTCAGTGCTAAAAATAATGCTTTTCACAAGATAAACTTTCTCTTTTTTATATAGACCACACAAAATATTGGTTTTTCGTGAAACTTCACGAACGCACGTATATTATGTAGATGTACATGTAGAATTTTTTGTCCACATTTTTTAACATTTCAAAATATAATTTTTTAGTAGAGGGAGCATACGCACCCAGGAGCCGAATTGAATTTCCGGTAGTGACTAGTGAACATAGGGTGTAGGTATTTTTAGTTATACAAATAAGTTAGACATTTCCAAAACATTCTACGAAATGCCAATTACCATCTGGAAATGTGTACTAGGAAGAGACAAATGTAGATGTCCTTTTGAGAGGGTAAAGGTCCTGGAGGACATGGAGTCTGCATCAAATCGGCAGTGGCAGTATTGGAAGGACTCTAAAAGAACATAAATTACAACATAGTCCTCGCCTTTTGCAAACAACACCCCAAAAAAATCGTGAGAGCGCGATCAAGTCTAGGCCCGTCACTGATGATCTTTGATCTCCAGACACGGCTGCCCTCAACTCCATCGGGGACAACACCACTTGAGGAAGCACGGTGATGACCTCCACATCGATATCGATGAAGATCCTCCCTCAAGGAGGAAGAAGGAGCTCGAGCACCTCGGGCCAAGCGCAACGGGGCCATCCACATGGCCAAAGATGCGGCGGGGACAACACACTGTCGCTTGGGAGATGATGCCGAGGTCACATACACCACTGAGCCCCAACATCACCTTGACACCAACGTAGCGACACAAATACCACCATCCCCTCCCTTGCCACCAAGGTCGTCCGAGAGGAGAAGTATTAGAGTGATGCCACGGTGCAGAAGGTAGCATCACGTATTGAAGAGGGGGCCCACCAGAAGCACACCGGGAAACTATGTTGATGACCGCCCAACACCGCACCTAAGCACCGGAACAGAGGAAGATCGGCGCCACCTTTAGATTTGTCAATATCCTCCCTACTTTTCCTCTCCTCCTCGCCTCCACGGCTGGCCATCGAGAGAAAAAATGGCAGAACAAACCGCTAGATCAAAGGGTAGTAGAGCTTGGCCTTACTGACGGAGAAACTTGTTGTGGAGGTGCTCGCTAGAAGCTCCATCCATTAGAGCTTGATGAGGAGGAGAAACCACCACTGAGCTGCACCAGATCTGTTGGGGGATGACCGGTATGCCAAAGGCATGCCAAACCGGATGGTTTGAGCCATCAAGATACCGGTTTAATATTCTAACCGGAACACAAAGGTAAGAGTTGGGGCTAAGTAAAGCTAAGCCGGTATCCCCAAGGGGGGTATACCGGAACCCGGTAAAGAAGATACCGGAGAGAAGGGCCTGTCGGCGGGACTGGTCAAAGATTCTCTTCAGAGCAAGAAGACAAGGATGAGCTAAGCAAAGCGGCTTTAATCAGAGCCCTGGCGCCAAAGAGAGAGATGACGCTGAAAGAAGCCGGAGGACGTCAGCGTCACGATTAAAGAAGACTCCGGCGTCATCTATGATTAAAGTAGCTTTGTAAAGTAGTTTATCCGATCAAAGATGCCATTAGGGTTTCTTGTTACGTAAGCCACCCTCTCCCCTATATAAGGAGAGGGGGCGCACCTCATACGGGCGCGTGTCCACAGAGGAGATTAGACGATAGAACTTGTATCCAAGCACCTGTAATCATGTTGAGATCAATGAAGCAAGCGATCTAGTAAAGAGTTCTTCCTCTTGTCTCTCTTCTTGCATACCGGCCTTTGGTTGTGTTCTTGAGGAAAGCATCCGGAAGTTCATCCCATCTAGTCGCAAACCCTCCCCCGAATCCTCTAGCGCCCATTCGGCCCCAACTTAAGCCATCCCATGGCATCTGCTCGTTCGCCACGACGACAGTTGGCGCCCACCGTGGGGCTCTAGTGGCGCTTGCTGGAGTTCACATTCGGGCGGGCATCCTCGACGTCGCCGGTCAGCGTACGGTCTCCGCGTTGGTGCAGCGCATCTACGCCATGGACTTCATCAACGACAACGCGGGCTGCTTCGCCAACGGCGGCATCTTCCCAAGAACGGCCGCATCATCGAGTTCGGCAGCCACCGCATCTACTTGGCCTTTGTTCTGTGCGTCGGTGCCTCTCGCCGGTGCTGGTGGCGCCGGATCCGCCAAGGTGGCTACATGCTGGCCGTGCTCCGGGGAGCGTGGAGGTGATGATGGCAGGCGCGATCGACGCCGGCAAAGAAGGCTGCGAAGAAGGAGGCCGGGCGTGCGGTTTCGACCCGTGCGGCCAAGCCACCGCTGGAGCGAGGCGCAGGCGCAGCGGGAGCATCATCCGCACCACCGGAAACACCGCTCCAAGCGGCGATGAACGTCCTCGCCACCCCCATCGCGCAGAACATCGACCCGGCAGCGGCTCAGGCGGAGCTGGAGGCGCAGCGCCAGAAGATGCTCGAGAACGGCAAGGACATCGCCAGAGCGCAGCGCGAGCTGAACCTAACCCTACGTGAGTACAATGCTGCCCATGGCTTTGCTTCTGTTAACGCGCATGCTGCTAGGATACCGGAAAACCGGCTTAAGGCTCGCAATCTAGATCAGGACCTGCGCAAAGAAGTTGCTGCCGGTAAAAGTATCTCTGCATCTGTGAGCATTGTAGAGAAACCTAAGTACAGTAGCCCGGATAAAACGATAAAAGCTGCTAAAGCTGCCGTAGCGCTGTGTGACTCGCTTTCCGGGGACGCTCTGGCAAAACAACAAGAGCGTGTCCGGGAACTTCTTGAAACTATCGAGCAACAGCATGCAGAGCAGCTTGATAGGCTAAACAAGGCTGTGGCTTCAAAATCCGCGCGTTCGACAAGGAATGCCGGTAGCAAGTCCCATGGGCAGGCTTCGTCCCCCCATCCGGACAGAAGAAGAGAAAAAGAAGTGAATGCGCAGCAGATGACTGTGTACGATCCAGTTCTTGCCGGAAAGCAACAAGCCGGGCAATATGAGGCCGGCAGAAAAGGCCAAGGGGCAAACAGAGGCTACGCCAAAGAGATGAAGATCGTCTAATTAAATGTCTCGAATTTGGAATTCAGGACTCGCTCCGTATGCTGGCAAATGACGAGATGTTCTAATAATTGCAGACCGGCGGGCGGAAATTCAGGATGTGGTGGTTGAGCAACTTACAGATGAAGTCGATGATGACGCGGCCGTCGGAGAGGCGTCCGGTGGGGTGGCCGAAGTAGGTGCGGCCCTCGGGTGGCATGATGTTGATGCCGCCGCCACGCCGCCCGTGTCCGAGTTGGAGTCGCCGAAGTTGAACAGCACGACCGGCGGCTCCTTCTTCTCCTCCACCTTCTCTGCCTCCGGCTCCGGCTCCGGCTTGGCGACCACCGCCGCCACGGCCTGCCGCGCTTGTCTTTCTCCGGCTCCGCTATTGGCCACGACGGTGCCGAGGTTCTGCCGCACGGCGCCCATGGCGGACGGGGACAGGAAGGTGAGCGAGAGCACGATGACGGCGACCCCCACCGCCGCGAACACGCAGTAGTACTGCAGCCGCAGGCTGACCATTTTCCCGCCGCCGCCGCCGTTGGGCCCGCCCGCCGCCATGGCCATCGGTCGATGCCTTGCAGCTTCTTCTTGTTTTCGCTTGCTGGTCTCCCTCCTTCCCCGGTCTCTCTGTCTCTCGACGGCGGTGGAAAGGTCATGCTTATATACGGTGGGATCTTCTTGGGTTAGTGGTCTAGTGGAGCTAGTTGATCAATTCGACAAGAGAGTGACGTGAAGGCGTTAAATCTATATTTAACGCGATTTGCAAAGCTAAATTAGCTTTTCAGAACATATCACTCCGTATATTACTTCCTTCCTTCAATATTAAGATCTTTTAGCTTCTTTCATAAATACTATATAAATATATTTATTTATCTAGATATGTTCTTAGATTGTAGTAGTTCATTCATTTCATCTAGTCCACTTTAAAATATCTGACATTAATTTAATTAGTAAATGTAGGAAGTAGGAGCGGTGTTTTAGAACATGGGTCCATATGCTCTCAATATTTCGAAATGCATCTTACATACATTTTAAATTTAAAAAAATTAAAACTAAAAGTTCGTACGTACATCTTCACGAGCTACGTGCTCACAAAGTCGTTTCATAAAAAATCTACTTATCATGTGACGTGTGTAAAAAAGACAAAATTCAGTGCTAAAAATAATGCTTTTCACAAGATAAACTTTCTCTTTTTTATATAGACCACACAAAATATTGGTTTTTCGTGAAACTTCACGAACGCACGTATATTATGTAGATGTACATGTAGAATTTTTTGTCCACATTTTTTAACATTTCAAAATATAATTTTTTAGTAGAGGGAGCATACGCACCCGGGAGCCGAATTGAATTTCCGGTAGTGACTAGTGAACATAGGGTGTAGGTATTTTTAGTTATACAAATAAGTTAGACATTTCCAAAACATTCTACGAAATGCCAATTACCATCTGGAAATGTGTACTAGGAAGAGACAAATGTAGATGTCTTTTTGAGAGGGTAAAGGTCCTGGAGGACATGGAGTCTGCATCAAATCGGCAGTGGCAGTATTGGAAGGACTCTAAAAGAACATAAATTACAACATAGTCCTCGCCTTTTGCAAACAACACCCCAAAAAAATCGTGAGAGCGCGATCAAGTCTAGGCCCGTCACTGATGATCTTTGATCTCCAGACACGGCTGCCCTCAACTCCATCGGGGACAACACCACTTGAGGAAGCACTGGTGATGACCTCCACATCGATATCGATGAAGATCCTCCCCTCAAGGAGGAAGAAGGAGCTCGAGCACCTCAGGCCAAGCGCAACAGGGCCATCCACATGGCCAAAGATACTGGCGGGGACAACACACTGTCGCTTGGGAGATGATGCCGAGGTCACATACACCACTGAGCCCCAACATCACCTTGACACCAACGTAGCGACACAAATACCACCATCCCCTCCCTTGCCACCAAGGTCGTCCGAGAGGAGAAGTATTAGAGTGATGCCACGGTGCAGAAGGTAGCATCACGTATTGAAGAGGGGGCCCACCAGAAGCACACCGGGAAACTATGTTGATGACCGCCCAACACCGCACCTAAGCACCGGAACAGAGGAAGATCGGCGCCACCTTTAGATTTGTCAATATCCTCCCTACTTTTCCTCTCCTCCTCGCCTCCACGGCTGGCCATCGAGAGAAAAAATGGCAGAACAAACCGCTAGATCAAAGGGTAGTAGAGCTTGGCCTTACTGACGGAGAAACTTGTTGCGGAGGTGCTCGCTAGAAGCTCCATCCATTAGAGCTTGATGAGGAGGAGAAACCACCACTGAGCTGCACCAGATCTGTTGGGGGGATGACCCCCGGTATGCCAAAGGCATGCCAAACCGGATGGTTTGAGCCATCAAGATACCGGTTTAATATTCTAACCGGAACACAAAGGTAAGAGTTGGGGCTAAGTAAAGCTAAGCCGGTATCCCCAAGGGGGGCATACCGGAACCCGGTAAAGAAGATACCGGAGAGAAGGGCCTGTCGGCGGGACTGGTCAAAGATTCTCTTCAGAGCAAGAAGACAAGGATGAGCTAAGCAAAGCGGCTTTAATCAGAGCCCTGGCGCCAAAGAGAGAGATGACGCTGAAAGAAGCCGGAGGACGTCAGCGTCCCTGATTAAAGAAGACTCTGGCGTCATCTATGATTAAAGTAGCTTTGTAAAGTAGTTTGTCCAGTCAAAGATGCCATTAGGGTTTCTTGTTCTGTAAGCCACCCTCTCCCCTATATAAGGAGAGGGGGCACTGCCTCATACGGGCGCGTGTCCACAGAGGAGATTAGACGATAGAACTTGTATCCAAGCACCTGTAATCATGTTGAGATCAATGAAGCAAGCGATCTAGTAAAGAGTTCTTCCTCTTGTCTCTCTTCTTGCATACCGGCCTTTGGTTGTGTTCTTGAGGAAAGCATCCGGAAGTTCATCCCATCTAGTCGCAAACCCTCCCCCGAATCCTCTAGCGCCCATTCGGCCCCAACTTAAGCCATCCCATGGCATCTGCTCGTTCGCCACGACGACAGTTGGCGCCCACCGTGGGGCTCTAGTGGCGCTTGCTGGAGTTCACATTCGGGCGGGCATCCTCGACGTCGCCGGTCAGCGTACGGTCTCCGCGTTGGTGCAGCACATCTACGCCATGGACTTCATCAACGACAACGCGGGCTGCTTCGCCAACGGCGGCATCTTCCCCAAGAACGGCCGCATCATCGAGTTCGGCAGCCACCGCATCTACTTCGGCACTGTTCATGTGCGCCAGTGCCTCTCGCCGGTGCTGGTGGCGCCGGATCCGCCAAGGTGGCTACATGCTGGCCGTGCTCCAGGGAGCGTGGAGGTGATGATGGCAGGCGCGGTCGACGCCGGCAAAGAAGCTGCAGAAGAAGGAGCTGGGCATGCGGTTTCGACCCGTGTGGCCAAGCCACCGCTGGAGCGAGGCGCAGGCGCAGCGGGAGCATCATCCGCACCACCGGAAACACCGCTCCAAGCGGCGATGAACATCCTCGCCACCCCCATCGCGCAGAACATCGACCCGGCAGCGGCTCAGGCGGAGCTGGAGGCGCAGCGCCAGAAGATGCTCGAGAACGGCAAGGACATCGCCAGAGCGCAGCGCGAGCTGAACCTAACCCTACGTGAGTACAACGCTGCCCATGGCTTTGCTTCTGTTAACGCGCATGCTGCTAGGATACCGGAAAACCGGCTTAAGGCTCGCAATCTAGATCAGGACCTGCGCAAAGAAGTTGCTGCCGGTAAAAGTATCTCTCCATCTGTGAGCATTGTAGAGAAACCTAAGTACAGTAGCCCGGATAAAACGATAAAAGCTGCTAAAGCTGCCGTAGCGCTGTGTGACTCGCTTTCCGGGGACGCTCTGGCAAAACAACAAGAGCGTGTCCGGGAACTTCTTGAAACTATCGAGCAACAGCATGCAGAGCAGCTTGATAGGCTAAACAAGGCTGTGGCTTCAAAATCCGCGCGTTCGACAAGGAATGCCGGTAGCAAGTCCCATGGGCAGGCTTCGTCCCCCCATCCGGACAGAAGAAGAGAAAAAGAAGTGAATGCGCAGCAGATGACTGTGTACGATCCAGTTCTTGCCGGAAAGCAACAAGCCGAGCAATATGAGGCCGGCAGAAAAGGCCAAGGGGCAAACAGAGGCTACGCCAAAGAGGGCTATGCCGGAAACGATCATGCCGGTAGACAAGAAACCGGGCAAAATTATCGGGCTGCAAGGGCAGCGTACGATGAGGAGGAAATAGGTCCCCCGAGGTACCGGCAGGCAAGGGCCGCGGTACCGGAATGTTATGATGAAGCTGATTCTGCAAGACCGGCAGCATACCGGAACTCGTTGGGAGAACGCTTGGGAGAAAGGCACCTACCGGAACGGGATGCGAGGCACCGTCTGGATAGACTGTACTTGTCAGAAATGATCGAGGAGGAAGGTCCCCCGGGCCCAAAATGCTTTGGCCCAAGGATCATGAAAGAAAAACCACCAGTTCGCAACTTTATATTGCCCCGTGACACAAAAACATATGATGGCACCACAAAGCCGGAAGATTGGCTCGCGGATTACGTGACCACAGTGTACGTCGCAGGCGGCGGAGGAACCGTAGCAGGAGGAGGAAATCGACGATGGGCCGTGAGAATCATACCATCATTCCTGGTTGGGCCGGCAAGAATCTGGCTAAACAACTTGCCGGCAGAAAGCATAAATGGCTGGCTGGATTTTGAGGAAGCCTTTGTGAGCAATTTCAGCAGCACCTATCAGAGGCCAAATAGGCCGCAACAGCTCGCTCTGTGCATACAGCGCCCGAACGAAACAGACCGGGATTATCTGGCCCGGTGGAACACCACAAGGAACTCCTGTGAAGGGGTAATCGAGGCACAGGCCATTGCTTGGTTTAGCAGTGGGTGCAGGAGAGGTTCACCGTTGTGGCAAAAGCTGCAGCGGAACATGCCGACAACGTTGGCAGAGATGATACATGTGGCAGATAGCTATGCGTTGGGAGACCCAACGCAGCCGGCAGTGCAACCTGAGCCGGAACAGCAGCGCCAAGAGCAACACCGGGATAACCGGAATAACAAAAGAAGGGAAGATTTTCCGGATCGAAGGTACGGTCCGCAGCAAGTTGCTGCAGTGCAAGAAAACTCTGAGGCCAGCGGCGATCGGAGCGAGAGAACCGGATCGCAGCCATGGGCGGGTCCTAAAAAACAGTGGGTAGAAAAGAAGCCCTGGGTTCAGAAAAAGAACTGGCAAGAACCCGCGAAGTACACCATGGAAGCTGCCATGGACCAACCTTGCCGGTGGCACACACCGAACCCGGCACACCCGTCAAACCATCTGACGAAGGATTGCACTTGGACCAAGTACTTGATGCAAAAAGGAACGGCAAAAGATGCACAACCACCAGTCCCGCCGACCCAAGAGAGCTGGCTTTGGCAAGAACAACCATTTACCAACAAAACCTCAGACGCTATCATAGCCGGAAGGTTAACCCGAGAGTTTTCCGGGAAGGAGATTTGGTGCTACGCCTAGTGCAGCGCACTGAAGGCCGGCATAAGCTCTCACCACCATGGGAAGGTCCCTTCATTGTAAGCAAAGTGCTTCACAATGATGCATACTACTTGATCGATGCACAGGAGTGGAAAAAAGGAAAGGCGGACAGGTCCGGAGAGGAGAGCAAGCATCCATGGAACGTAGCTCTGTTGCGTCCTTTCTACTCTTGAAGTTGTGGAGTAAGAAGTTCCTTTTTGTACCTTACATGCTATGAATAAAAGATGTCGGAACCTCAAATGAATCTCGGGGACTACCCCAACCTAAGTTGCATGCAACATGTTTGTTTTTTCAGTTCACCGGTTGCTTGGTGAACATTTTTTCTTGTCGGTTTAGTAGCGTGCTAAACCTACCGGAGTCTTCGACTCTGCTGCTGTCCGCAAACCGGCTTCATGGCAAGCAAGATAAATCGGTAGCAACTAAGCACGCGAACCGCGAAAAGAGAGAGTGGGAACAAACAATCCAGAAAAATTTAACTAACCCCGGTTAAACCGGTTTTTTGCAAAATTTCGAAGTTATTTCTAAGTTCAAGAAAATGCTTGTTTGGTGAAAGAACCTTGTGCTCATACGCCAAAGAACGCCCAGAGAAGGCAGGCAGAGCCAAGGCAAAAGAACCAACTGTGCATCGAATTGGATGCGGAAACAATTTGGAAATCTTTGCAGTGCAGGATAAAAGCAAAACCGAAAGCAATTATACTAAGGCAAACTTAAGATAATTGACTACCGGTATAACTTACCGGCATAAACTGTTGTACGGCAACCAAAAGCGAACTTAGAGTTTTACATCATAAACCCCGGCATACCGGGGTAGAATTTAACGGGACATTGTTTTGAGATAAGCAGGACCAAAGAGCATAACACAGGTAATGATCAGGCAGCGGGGGCTTCAGGAGGGGCATCGCCAGCACCGGCATCGCCCAGAGGCTCCTCCTCGGCTTCATCCTCCTCCTCGTCGAGATAATCTTGGACGTCAGGAGGGGGAGGGATGAAGGTGCGCATGTCAGCGTACTCCGCGATGTGGTACGCGCGATCCTGCCGCTTAGCGGTGAGAATCGGGTCCAGATCGGTTTCCGTGCCTTCGCGCACTCCGGTGAGGGCATCCAAGTTCAGCTCCGGATACCATGAGCAAGCGACGCGGAGGGCAGAGTCTGCTCCAGCGCGGGCAGCAGAGCACTGCCACTCGCGGATCCTCCTGCTGGCGCCCTTAAGGCGGTCGCTGATCAGTGAGAAAGTATCCGGCACCTCCTCGCCAGGCCACAGAGTCCTGAAGAGCTGGGTAGCTACATCAGGAATGTCAGACAGGTTGCGATCTATGGCGCGCATATGAGACACCCGCGCGTTCAGCGTGACCAGATGGTCATAGGGGGTCCATGGCACGCCAAGATTCTCTTGGGCCTGGGCAGTGCGGTGCTCATCAACCTTCTTGACAGCAAACCTCTGAGAGTCCGGGAAGAGGCCTGTGCAAAGAAAGAAAAAGGCTAAGGAAAGGAATCCGGAAGAAAATGCAACCGGAAGGAAAGATAACGAAAAGAAAATGCGATCGAAAGAAAAAAGGCTTGTGGGCAGTAATCGAAAAGTGCAAAAGGAAAGGACTTACGGTAGGCGAGTGCGTCAGTTTGCACGACCAGCCGGTCGTGCTCCTTCTGCTCCGCCTCCAGCCGTGCAGCTTTTTCCTCGGTAGCCTTCCGGGCTTTGGCCAGCTCCTCCAGCTCAGTCCGCAACACCATGTTGGAGTTGCCGGCATCTTCAAGAGCCTCATACATCTTGGCCGCTGCATCAGCTTCAGCAGCTTTGAGAGCCTTAGCATGATCAAGCCCCAGCTGGATGAACTGGGACTTGAGCTCCTGGTAGCTGGTCTTTTGGGCGCTCAGCTCCTCCTGATGCTGCCGGATGAGCTGGTCCTTCTCCCCTGAAACCCGGAAAAGAAGGTGTTAACAAAATTGTGCTGATTAAGATGAAAAGAAACCCAAGCTAACAGGAAAGAGGGAAAATTGTACGTTGGGCGGCGGCGAGCTGCTCCTTGAGAGCCTCAATGGAAGCTTCCGGGATCACTGTTAAGCAAAAATTATAAATGTTAGGAGGAAAAAAGGTTTCCGGTAAGAAGATGCCGGTGGTACAAGAACTTACCTTGGCACTTATCATGTGCCTCAGCGAGGTCCCGATGCTCCCATAGAAGCTCCTCAAAGAGGACCTTCCGAGCGTCAGCCGTGAGCTGTTCAAGAAAAAGAGATTAGCTAAGTTTTGCGCTAAGAACAAGGTTCTTAACCCGAAACTCGGGGACTGGCAGTGCTAGTTTCGCGTATTTTAAGCTAAGTTTTGTGCTAAGAACAAAGTTCTTAACCCGAAACTCGGGGACTGGCAGTGCTAGTTTCGCGTGTTTTAAGCTAAGTTTTGCGCTAAGAACAAGGTTCTTAACCCGAAACTCGGGGACTGGCAGTGCTAGTTTCGCGCGTTTTAAGCTAAGTTTTGCGCTAAGAACAAGGTTCTTAACCCGAAACTCGGGGACTGGCAGTGCTAGTTTCGCGCGTTTTAAGCTAAGTTTCGCGCTAAGAACAAGGTTCTTAACCCGAAGCTCGGGGACTGGCAATGCCGGTTTCACGCTAAGTTTTTAAGTTAAAGTTTTGTGCTAAAAGCTGCGCTCTCACCACAAAACTCGGGGACTGGGAAGATAGACAAGAGAGAAACCGGCATGAAACTGAAGAAAAGATAGAAAAAATCCGGAAGTAAGGGAACCGGCAAAAGTTGAAAAGAATGCTGGAAACTTACCCTCAGATTGTTCGTGGAGTCAAACGACGCGTTGTCAAGCTCCTTCATGGCTCGGCGGAGCCGCATGAAATGCTCCTCGGAACTTCGGTCCCCAGCAGGGTCTGGCAACGGCTGCCTGTCCTTGCCCACGCCGTGGGTCGCCCGGGTCATATCCGCGGCATTCAACTGCTGGGCATAGGGCAGCAGATGCCCTAGCTCCCGGCCTCCGCGCCGGAACTCAGTGATGCGGCCGAGCAGGCCGGTGGCCTTCTCGCTGGCAGCACTGGCAGCCTTGGAGACATGCAGCACCAAGGGCTGCTGTCCACCGGAAGGGGCCTTGGAGGCCGTCGCCTTCCCCTTGACTAGCTTGGAGAGCTTGGGCGGCGGCGCAGTTGGAGCAGCCCCGGCAGGTTTGGGGCGAGGCGCATCTGGTGGCGGCGTTGGAGTAGTTCTTGGAGAAGGGGGTGCGCTAGGGGCACCACCCAAGTTGGAACTTTCCGGCACGGAAGTTTCCGGCGCGGAAGTTGTCTTCTTTTCAAGGACGGGAGGAGCCGAAGGCTCCGCCCGCCCGGCAGCTTCTTCCTCGGCGCCGATGTTGCTAGCGCCGGTATCCTGGTTCTCTGGAGGGAAGGAAAGATCCTCCTCCGTGCGGTGTTCTGGCGGTGTAGGGGCCGCACGTCCCAAACTTGTTGTGCCCCCCAGAGGGGAGGCAGAGGTGTTGCCGGCACCAGATGGTGCCGGGCTTGAGCGAGGAGGAGGGGTTGAGGTCCTTGCGGAACCTTCAGAGCCCGCTGGCCTTGAGCCAAGCTTGAGCGCAGGGCTGAGAAAAAGAAAGAAAAAACAGTTGGAAGAAAAGCAACCGGAAAAAGAACTTGGCAAAAAGAGGCAAGCAAGAAAACAAGAAGCTTACCCGGAGGCAGTCGGCATCTGCTTGCGCCCGTAGCGACGCATGCCCACTTCCTTCTCCCCCAAGGGCTCAGTCCGGAAGCGCTTGGAGGGAGGGGCCTGACTGGAACCGGCATCAGATGCCGGCATCTTGTTCTTTTGGCCCTGGGCCATGAGTTTGTCCACAAACTCGGAGCCGACCTCGGCGCGCAAGGGCGGCGCGTGCTCATGGACCTATGAGTTAAAAATGGCTAAGAAGCGATTCGCGAAAAAGCAACAATGAAAAAAGAAGAAGAAACCGGAAAAGAAAAATACCTCAAGCATGGTCAGATCATCCGAAGAACCGGTTGGCTTCGGCGGAGACCTGCCAAGGCGCGAGGCTGGGGTCTTGCCCATCTTCAGATCCTTCCAAAAAATGTAAGGATCCAGGTCGACGGAGTCAAGGGCGCGCTTCACGCAGATCCCACGCCGCTCTGCTTGAATGAGGGGGAAGCGGTCCTTGGCCTGAAACACGAAAAAAGAGGGTTAACAAGAGCAAAAAAGTTACCGGCAAAACCGACCCTAATTGCGTAATCTCTTACTTCTTGGATCGGAGGGTTAGTAGTGCTGAGGGGAAGGAGGCCCCATTCCCAGTCAAACGGCATGGCAGTCTGGCAGATCTGCCTAGCCTTGCGGACGACGTCCTTCTTGCTAAGGGGACGGCCTGTGATCTTGGTGGGATCGCCAGGACCGTACATCTCGCTCATCCTATGCACCCGGCGCTTGAGAGGAAGCACCCGGCGTGAAATAAAAGTGCGGATGATATCATCCGAGCAGATGTTGGTCTCCTTCTTCAAGGTGGCCATGAAGCGTACCACCCGGTTGGTTTCGGGGTGATCCGTTGATGGCGTGTATTTCACACGTTCGTTGGGCAACCCCAAGAGGAAGGTATGATGCGCACAGCAGCAAGTTTTCCCTCAGAAAGAAACCAAGGTTTATCGAACCAGGAGGAGCCAAGAAGCACGTTGAAGGTTGATGGCGGCGGGATGTAGTGCGGCGCAACACCAGGGATTCCGGCGCCAACGTGGAACCTGCACAACACAACCAAAGTACTTTGCCCCAACGAAACAGTGAGGTTGTCAATCTCACCGGCTTGCTGTAACAAAGAGTTAACCGTATTGTGTGGAAGATGATTGTTTGCAGAAAATAGTAGAACAGTATTGCAGTAGATTGTATTTCAGTAAAGAGAATTGGACCGGGGTCCACAGTTCACTAGAGGTGTCTCTCCCATAAGACGAACAACATGTTGGGTGAACAAATTACAGTTGGGCAATTGACAAATAAAGAGGGCATGACCATGCACATACATATTATGATGAGTATTGTGAGATTTAATTGGGCATTACGACAAAGTACATAGACCGTCATCCAACTGCATCTATGCCTAAAAAGTCCACCTTCAGGTTATCATCCGAACCCCCTCCAGTATTAAGTTGCTAACAACAGACAATTGCATTAAGTATGGCGCGTAATGTAACTAGTGACTACATCCTTGAACATAGCACTAATGTTTTATCCCTAGTGGCAACAGCACATCCGTAACCTTAGTGGTTCTTGTCACTCCTCCAGATTCACGGAGACATGAACCCACTATCGAGCATAAATACTCCCTCTTGGAGTTACTAGCATCAACTTGGCCAGAGCATCTACTAATAACGGAGAGCATGCAAGATCATAAACAGCACATAGCATAACTTTGATAATCAACATAACAAGTATTCTCTATTCATCGGATCCCAACAAACGCAACATATAGAATTACAGATAGATGATCTTGATCATGTTAGGCAGCTCACAAGATCCGACAATGATAGCACAATGGGGAGAAGACAACCATCTAGCTACTGCTATGGACCCATAGTCCAGGGGTAGACTACTCACACATCACTCCGGAGGCGACCATGGCGGCGTAGAGTCCTCCGGGAGATGATTCCCCTCTCCGGCAGGGTGCCGGAGGCGATCTCCTGGATCCCCCGAGATGGGATCGGTGGCGGCGGCGTCTCTGGAAGGTTTTCCGTATCGTGGCTCTCGGTACTGGGGGTTTCGTCACGGAGACTTTTTATAGGCGGAAGGGCAGGTCAAGAGGCGGCACGGGGGCCCCACACCACAGGGCCGCGCAGCCAAGGGGGGGGGGGCCGCGCCGCCCTAGGGTGTGGCCCCTCCGTGGCCCCTCTTCGTCTCTCCTTCGGACTTCTGGAAGCTTCGTGAGAAAATAGGCCCCTGGGCTTTGATTTCGTCCAATTCCGAGAATATTTCCTTACTAGGATTTCTGAAACCAAAAACAGCAGACAAAGAATCGGCACTTCGGCATCTTGTTAATAGGTTAGTTCCAGAAAATGCACGAATATGACATAAAGTGTGCATAAAACATGTAGATAACATCAATAATGTGGCATGGAACATAAGAAATTATCGATACGTCGGAGACGTATCAGCATCCCCAAGCTTAGTTCTGCTCGTCCCGAGCAGGTAAAACGATAACACAGATAATTTCTGGAGTGACATGCCATCATAATCTTGATCATACTATTTGTAAAGCATATGTAGTGAATGCAGCGATCAAAACAATGTTTATGACATGAGTAAACAAGTGAATCATATAGCAAAGACTTTTCATGAATAGCACTTCAAGACAAGCATCAATAAGTCTTGCATAAGAGTTAACTCATAAAGCAATAATTCAAAGTAGAGATATTGAAGCAACACAAAAGAAGATTAAGTTTCAGCGGTTGCTTTCAACTTGTAACATGTATATCTCATGGATATTGTCAACATAGAGTAATATAATAAGTGCAATAAGCAAGTATGTAGGAATCAATGCACAATTCACACAAATGTTTGCTTCTTGAGGTGGAGAGAAATAGGTGAACTGACTCAACATTGAAAGTAAAAGAATGGTCCTCCATAGAGGAAAAGCATCAATTGCTATATTTGTGCTAGAGCTTTGATTTTGAAAACATGAAACAATTTTGTCAACGGTAGTAATAAAGCATATGCATCATGTAAATTATATCTTATAAGTTGCAAGCCTCATGCATAGCGTACTAATAGTGCCCGCACCTTGTCCTAATTAGCTTGGACTACCGGGTCATCACAATGCATTGTTTTTACCAAGTGTCACAAAGGGGTACCTCTATGCCGCCTGTACAAAGGTCTAAGGAGAAAGCTCGCATTGGATTTCTCGCTATTGATTATTCTTCAACTTAGACATCCATACCGGGACAACATAGACAACAGATAATGGACTCCTCTTTTATGCATAAGCATATAACAACAATTAATAATTTTCTCATTTGAGATTTGAGGATTGTTGTCCAAAACTGAAACTTCCACCATGGATCATGGCTTTAGTTAGCGGCCCAATGTTCTTCTCTAACATATGCATGCTTAACCATATGGTGGTAGATCTCTCTTACTTCAGACAAGACGGACATGCATAGCAACTCACATGAAATTCAACAATGAATAGTTGATGGCGTCCCCAGTGAACATGGTTATCGCACAACAAGCAACTTAATAAGAGATAAAGTGCATAATTACATATTCAATACCACAATAGTTTTTAAGCTATTTGTCCCATGAGCTATATATTGCAAAGGTGAATGATGGAATTTTAAAGGTAGCACTCAAGCAATTTACTTTGGAATGGCGGAAAAATACCATGTAGTATAGGTAGGTATGGTGGACACAAATGGCATAGTGGTTGGCTCAAGTATTTTGGATGCATGAGAAGTATTCCCTCTCGATACAAGGTTTAGGCTAGCAAGGATTATTTGAAACAAACACAAGGATGAACCGGTGCAGCAAAACTCACATAAAAGACATATTGTAAACATTATAAGACTCTACACCGTCTTCCTTGTTGTTCAAACTCAATACTAGAAATTATCTAGACCTTAGAGAAACCAAATATGCAAACCAAATTTTAGCATGCTCTATGTATTTCTTCATTAATGGGTGCAAAGCATATGATGCAAGAGCTTAAACATGAGCACAACAATTGCCAAGTATCACATTACCCAAGACATTTATAGCAATTACTACATGTATCATTTTCCAATTCCAACCATATAACAATTTAACGAAGGAGAAACTTCGCCATGAATACTATGAGTAGAAACCAATGACATACTTGTCCATATGCTACAGCGGAGCGTGTCTCTCTCCCATAAAGTGAATGCTAGGATCCATTTTATTCAAACAAAACAAAAAACAAAAACAAACCGACGCTCCAAGAAAAAGCACATAAGATGTGATGGAATAAAAATATAGTTTCAGGGGAGGAACCTGATATGTTGTCGATGAAGAAGGGGATGCCTTGGGCATCCCCAAGCTTAGACGCTTGAGTCTTCTTGATATATGCAGGGGTGAACCACCGGGTGCATCCCCAAGCTTAGAGCTTTCACTCTCCTTGATCATGTTGCATCATACTCCTCTCTTGATCCTTGAAAACTTCCTCCACACCAAACTCGAAACAACTCATTAGAGGGTTAGTGCACAATATAAATTGACATATTCAGAGGTGACACAATCATTCTTAACACTTCTGGACATTGCATAATGCTACTGGACATTAATGGATCAAAGAAATTCATCCAACATAGCGAAAGAGGCAATGCGAAATAAAAGGCAGAATCTGTCAAAACAGAACAGTTCGTATTGACGAATTTTAAAATGGCACCAGACTTGCTCAAATGAAAATGCTCAAATTGAATGAAAGTTGCGTACATATCTGAGGATCATGCACGTAAATTGGCTTAATTTTCTGAGCTACCTACAGGGAGGTGGACCCAGATTCGTGACAGCAAAGAAATCTGGAACTGTGCAGTAATCCAAATCTAGTACTTACTTTTCTATCAACGGCTTAACTTGGCCCAACAAAACACAAAACTAAGATAAGGAGAGGTTGCTACAGTAGTAAAAAAAACTTCCAAGACACAAAATAAAAACAAAGTACTGTAGTAAAATAACACATGGGTTATCTCCCAAGAAGTTCTTTCTTTATAGCCATTAAGATGGGCTCAGCAGTTTTGATGATGCACTCGCAAGAAATAGTATTTGAAGCAAAAATAGAGCATCAAGAGGCAAATTCAAAACACATTTAAGTCTAACATGCTTCCTATGCATAGGAATCTTGTAAATAAACAAGTTCATGAAGAGCAAAGTAACAAGCATAGGAAGATAAAACAAGTGTAGCTTCAAAAATTTCAGCATATAGAGAGGTGTTTTAGTAACATGAAAATTTCTACAACCATATTTTCCTCTCTCATAATAACTTTCAGTAGTATCATGAGCAAACTCAACAATATAACTATCACATAAAGCATTCTTATCATGAGTCTCATGCATAAAATTATTACTCTCCACATAAGCATAATCAATTTTATTAGTTGTAGTGGGAGCAAATTCAACAAAGTGGCTATCATCATATATAGGAGGCATATTGTAATCATAAAAGAAAATTTTCTCCTCAATGCTTGGGGGACTAAAAAGATCATGCTCATCAGAGCCAGCTTCCCCAAGCTTAGAATTTTCCATAGCATTAGCAACAATGGTGTTCAAAGCATCCATAGTAATAATATTCCCATTAGCATGCATATAAACTTCCATGGGTTTTTTAATTCTCTCTTCAAACACATCATGTCCAAATTCAAGATAAAGTTCATAAAGATCTCTCATATTTTTGTTGTTTTCCATTATGCTTAACTAGTGAAATAAAAACATGCATGATATTAAGTAAAGTAAAACAAGTAACTAATTTTTTTTGTATTTTGATTTAGTGCAGCAAACAAAGTAGTAAATAAAACTAAGCAAGACAAAAACAAAGTAAAGAGATTGAGAAGTGGAGACTCCCCTTGCAGCGTGTCTTGATCTCCCCGGCAACGGCGCCAGAAATCTATGCTTGATGGCGTGTATTTCACACGTTCGTTGGGCAACCCCAAGAGGAAGGTATGATGCGCACAGCAGCAAGTTTTCCCTCAGAAAGAAACCAAGGTTTATCGAACCAGGAGGAGCCAAGAAGCACGTTGAAGGTTGATGGCGGCGGGATGTAGTGCGGCGCAACACCAGGGATTCCGGCGCCAACGTGGAACCTGCACAACACAACCAAAGTACTTTGCCCCAACGAAACAGTGAGGTTGTCAATCTCACCGGCTTGCTGTAACAAAGAGTTAACCGTATTGTGTGGAAGATGATTGTTTGCAGAAAACAGTAGAACAGTATTGCAGTAGATTGTATTTCAGTAAAGAGAATTGGACCGGGGTCCACAGTTCACTAGAGGTGTCTCTCCCATAAGACGAACAGCATGTTGGGTGAACAAATTACAGTTGGGCAATTGACAAATAAAGAGGGCATGACCATGCACATACATATTATGATGAGTATTGTGAGATTTAATTGGGCATTACGACAAAGTACATAGACCGTCATCCAACTGCATCTATGCCTAAAAAGTCCACCTTCAGGTTATCATCCGAACCCCCTCCAGTATTAAGTTGCTAACAACAGACAATTGCATTAAGTATGGCGCGTAATGTAACTAGTGACTACATCCTTGAACATAGCACTAATGTTTTATCCCTAGTGGCAACAGCACATCCGTAACCTTAGTGGTTCTTGTCACTCCTCCAGATTCACGGAGACATGAACCCACTATCGAGCATAAATACTCCCTCTTGGAGTTACTAGCATCAACTTGGCCAGAGCATCTACTAATAACGGAGAGCATGCAAGATCATAAACAGCACATAGCATAACTTTGATAATCAACATAACAAGTATTCTCTATTCATCGGATCCCAACAAACGCAACATATAGAATTACAGATAGATGATCTTGATCATGTTAGGCAGCTCACAAGATCCGACAATGATAGCACAATGGGGAGAAGACAACCATCTAGCTACTGCTATGGACCCATAGTCCAGGGGTAGCCTACTCACACATCACTCCGGAGGCGACCATGGCGGCGTAGAGTCCTCCGGGAGATGATTCCCCTCTCCGGCAGGGTGCCGGAGGCGATCTCCTGGATCCCCCGAGATGGGATCGGCGGCGGCGGCGTCTCTGGAAGGTTTTCCGTATCGTGGCTCTCGGTACTGGGGGTTTCGTCACGGAGACTTTTTATAGGCGGAAGGGCAGGTCAAGAGGCGGCACGGGGGCCCCACACCACAGGGCCGCGCGGCCAAGGGGGGGGGCCGCGCCGCCCTAGGGTGTGGCCCCTCCGTGGCCCCTCTTCGTCTCTCCTTCGGACTTCTGGAAGCTTCGTGAGAAAATAGGCCCCTGGGCTTTGATTTCGTCCAATTCCGAGAATATTTCCTTACTAGGATTTCTGAAACCAAAAACAGCAGAAAACAGCAACTGGCACTTCGGCATCTTGTTAATAGGTTAGTTCCAGAAAATGCACGAATATGACATAAAGTGTGCATAAAACATGTAGATAACATCAATAATGTGGCATGGAACATAAGAAATTATCGATACGTCGGAGACGTATCATCCGTCTTCGGGTTATAGCTCCAGTTGGCTCTACTGGGAGGCCCCACTTTGAACGGCGGAAGATCAATGAGATTCGCGCGGCCGTTGTTCTTCACGTAGAAGAAAGTTCCTTGCCAGGCGCGACAGGACTCGAGGCCGGTGAACTTAAAGAAAGGGCTCCCCTGGCGAGAGCCAACGATGCAGGACCCGCACTCCACAGGCGGCTTGGGCTTAGGAATTTCCTTGCCCTGAACGGAATTAATCCGCAGAGAAAAGAAGCGGGCAAACGTCTCACGAGTGGGACGAATGCCGATGTAGGCCTCCATGAAGGTGGCATAGCAGGAAAGGTAAAAGATGGCATTGCCAGGAAGGTGATGAGGTTGGAGTTCATAGAAATCTAAGAACTCCCGGAAAAAAGGCGAGGCAGGAAGGCCGAAGCCACGCTCAAAATGAGCAAGGAAAACAACGTGTTCACCGGGCTGGAGCTCCGGTTCAATTTCGTCACCGGGAAGCCGGCAGGTTACTCCTTCCGGAATCCTGCGGGACCGATATAGCCAATCGATCTCGTATTCGGTAACGTTGGAGCCCATCCAGGCTCCACGAGTGATGGGGGAAGGCTCTACGCCGGAAGCTTGGCTAGAGCTACCGGATTCTAGGTGGCTACCGGATTCTTGGCGGCTACCGGATTCCTGCTGGCTGCCGGAATCGGTATCCATCGGATCTGAAGCCGTAGATCCACCGGAAGATTGTCTACGCCGGCTACCGGAGGAGGAAGAAGAAGAAGCAGAGGAAGATTCCTCGCTAGACATTGGTTTGGAGGCGAAAAAACAGAAATCCCACAGTTGAACCCCGCGCGAAGATCTACGAGTAAGAAGAAAATCAAAGAAAAAGAGGAAATAAGAACACTGTCGACCCAAGATCTAGAAAACAAGCAAATGGCAAGCAGAGTGAGATTGGCACTAACCTCGAGCGGCGCAGTCGCTGGGGAAGACGTTCGCCGGCGAAGGAGCGGGCCTACTGTCGCCGACGAGCACCGTCGACGGTGAAGCGGAGAAGGGCGCGAAGAAGAGAGAATGCGGCGGTCGCAACAGAGGCGCAGCGAAGGATTTCCGCAAGGCGAGGTCCGGCGGAGAAGCAGTGCGAGTTCGCCGGGTAGCAAAGCTCGAGCGGACGACGGCGGACGGAGAACGGCGGAGGCACAGCGAGCGAAGAACACTATGCGCGAAGGTTGGGGAATGCAAGAAGAGGAAGAAGAAGGGGCGGTTCTCCTTATAAAGAAGAGAGAAGGTGGGCCGAAAACCGCCGGGCCGCGGCGGTTCGCTTCGCGGGCCGCGACGGTTCGCACCACGGGCCGCCACGTGGCGAGGAAGTACACGCGAAAAAATAAGAAGCCACACGGAGGCACACACAGATCCGAAGTGGCTAGTGGGATCCGCAGTGGTGCATTTAATGAACGCGCGGGAGTCGAAGCGAAGTGACAACTGACACTGGCGCGCCAGTTAACAGTGTGCATGTCACTGACAGGCGCGGGGCCCGAGATATTCTCGACTTCGCCGAGGAAAGAGTAAATGCGAATGATACCGGAGAAAAGAGATGCCGGGAGATGCCTTGCAAAGAGAGAAAAGACAAATAAGGGCAAAGATGCCGGATCCAAGTTCAAAGCCGGAGAGATTAAACCGGTATCCTAAAAAGATAAAAACCTGGCATGGTCTGTAGGATAGAATCCGCCAGACTATACCAGCTTCGGGGACTAATGTTGGGGGGATGACCCCCGGTATGCCAAAGGCATGCCAAACCGGATGGTTTGAGCCATCAAGATACCGGTTTAATATTCTAACCGGAACACAAAGGTAAGAGTTGGGGCTAAGTAAAGCTAAGCCGGTATCCCCAAGGGGGGTATACCGGAACCCGGTAAAGAAGATACCGGAGAGAAGGGCCTGTCGGCGGGACTGGTCAAAGATTCTCTTCAGAGCAAGAAGACAAGGATGAGCTAAGCAAAGCGGCTTTAATCAGAGCCCTGGCGCCAAAGAGAGAGATGACGCTGAAAGAAGCCGGAGGACGTCAGCGTCCCTGATTAAAGAAGACTCCGGCGTCATCTATGATTAAAGTAGCTTTGTAAAGTAGTTTGTCCAGTCAAAGATGCCATTAGGGTTTTTTGTTCTGTAAGCCACCCTCTCCCCTATATAAGGAGAGGGGGCACTGCCTCATACGGGCGCGTGTCCACAGAGGAGATTAGACGATAGAACTTGTATCCAAGCACCTGTAATCATGTTGAGATCAATGAAGCAAGCGATCTAGTAAAGAGTTCTTCCTCTTGTCTCTCTTCTTGCATACCGGCCTTTGGTTGTGTTCTTGAGGAAAGCATCCGGAAGTTCATCCCATCTAGTCGCAAACCCTCCCCCGAATCCTCTAGCGCCCATTCGGCCCCAACTTAAGCCATCTCATGGCATCTGCTCGTTCGCCACGACGACAAGATCTAACCAACGAAGATGGGTGCCCTACTCCAACTATGACATAAAGCCAAAAACTAGCCCTAGCAGTACTACTGCCTAGATCTACTCCGGCGTCACTCCTTGGCCACTTCCGGCCGACTATTCCAGCGAGAGGGTCTTGGGGGTGACCTGGTCTATGTTGGTTGACTCTAACGAAGCGGGTGGAGGGGAGATGAGGGGAAAGAAGAAGTGCAAAAACATTCTCCACCGCGAATGACAAATGTAGAATTGGATCTTTTGTAGACTGAGGGTACAACCATCGTACGATCAATAAGTTAAATTCATACAATTTCATTTTAGGTTAATATCTCATAAAGTAATTTTTTGCTCTGGTCTTGTGTACAGAACAACAATATAATTAATTACTCGCTGAGAGGTGGGGAGAAGGTGTTGACGAAGTTGCTAGGAGTGACGGCGGCAAGGACGTGTTCAAAGTTCAAACTTCAAGCGGGGGAAGTGAGAGAGTGGACCTGGCTGGCATAGCCATGAGAATCTTTCCATCAATGGTGACCAGAAATATATAATTTACCAGATATATATTCCATAATACATAAATCAGTGTATTTTAATTTCCAGCACCCATGGTTGTTGCCGATTGGTAGGAGAAAATTGCATACTTTTTTCTTAAATTTGGCGAGGAAAATAAGATCCCTCCTGTACCTGTATTTTCAGTTGATGTGACACACCTACTAAACTGCAGCAGTGTACTGAGTGGAATCATCCATGACTGGGACATGCATTACAGTGATAGATAGATACGTGAGACCTGCTGCATAGTTGCACTTGGCAGTGTTACAAATCGGGAACAACTTTGTGTCCTCTTCGCTTTTCTGATTAAAGTGAAGTGCATAGTATCAGAAGGAACCAACCAAAGACAGACAGAGTATTGTTCTTTCTTCCTTGCCTGGAAAGTGTGGACAGAAAAAAGGGTGGCCATGGTCCAGGCTCCAAGCTTCATGTAGACCTGAAAACTTTCATTTATAGTCTATTCTGTACAAACCAGTAATCTCATTGCTTCTCTGCATGATTTGCTTCAGGAATGGTGCATTGGAACATACTCATGTGGTCCTGCCCCTAAGAACATCTCCAACATGCGCGCTATATAGGCCGCGGGCTATATTAACCGTAGGTTTGCAGCGCGCGGATTCGAAATCGCTTCTCCAGCAGGCGCTGCAAACTGCGCGGCGCTGTAAATTTTTTTGGGCGCGGGCCGGTTTGCACTATCCCAAGCGCTGTACTTGGGGCGCCGGCTGCAGCGCACAAGCGCGAAAAACCCCCGCGCTGAAACTTCCCCCGCACCACCGCCCAATCCCTTGCCTCCGCACGGCCACCGGCGCAATTCTGGTGATGGACGCAACCTCCGGCACCTCACCAACCCCTCCCTACTCCGTCCCACCCGTCGCCGCCTCCTCCATCGCGCAGCCGCCCCGGTGGCGCCGACGCCGACAACACAACCGCTGCTGCTCGTGCGCTCTTCGTCCCACCGCGTGCGACGTTGCACACAACCGCCGCCACCGCGCAGCTGGCTACCGCACAGGCCGCCGGGAAGGCGCGGGCGCCGCCGAGGAAACCGAAGGCGCCACCGTCCAAACGCCCGTACAGAGCCGTTGCCGCCGCCTCCGTCACGCCGCCGAAGAAACCGAAGGCGGCCGCGACCCGACGCCCGGAACCTTCGCCGCCTCCTCCACCGACGAACCGGATGCCGCCGGCGCCTCCGTCCGGCGACCCATCCGGCGCACATACGGTGTATGAGGAAATGCCGGAGAGGTAAAAAACACTTCTTTTCAAACAAAATTTAGTTTAGATGCATACATAGCCGAAGAATAATGAATTTCATTGCAATGTAGAGTCGATGATGAGTCTTTTTTGGACGCAATGAACATTGGATCTTCGTTTGCGAATGACGACAATGTTCAAGAAGAGGAGTATGATGATGTTGATGTTGATGAGGAAGGAGAAGGGTTGATTGAACCTCGCCCTACCGGTCGGTCCGCGAACTACACCATAGCGGAGGACAACTTGCTTTGCAAGACATGGTTGACAATTGGAATGGATCCAACAACCGGTACCGATCAAACAAGAGACACATATTGGATGAGGATGAAGGAGTACTTCGACACCCACAACACAAGTGGGACCGAGCGAACTATGCGCTCGCTTCAGTCTTGTTGGTCCGGCATCAACACCGATTGCCAAAAATGGACGGGCGTGCAAGCCAACGTCGATGTTCTTAATCCAAGTGGCACAAATGAGAATGATAGGGTATTCTACTAATACGTTCACCATATGGCTCATATGTGAAGGATACGGTTCTAGTCCATATAGCTCATCTATTCTCTTTTGCTTGCTTTGTAGAACTCTATGGCTCAAGGATTATTTAGGGATGTGGGAAAGAAGAATAAGAAAGGTAACAAGATTCTTGGCAAGGCATTCACCTTGCATATTGCTATGAAGTGCTTGGGAATGAAGAAAAGTGGAAGACCCGCGGGTAGTTGGATGCGGCAACTATGGCGGCCAATGCAACTGGTGATGCAATAATCATCGATGATGATGATTCAAGTGATGAACGTAAGAAGAGAAGCTCCACTCCTCACTCGGTAAACAATGGGCGGAGGAATGTCCTTGGTAGGAAGACCGCCAAAGATATGAAGGGAAAAAGGCCGGAGATGATGATATTGCAATGGCTATGGAAAAGATTGCAAATGTACGGTTGCAAGCAAATGAAGATAGGAAGATGGCAAGAAACTTGGAGAAAGAGGCTATGGATGCTATAGAAGCTCGGAGAGCCGCTTTGGAGGAGAGGATTGCCGCCAACAAGGAGAGGAAGTTGGCTTTCAAGGAGAAGAGGCAAGCCACCGAGGAGCATCTACGCCTAGTGGAGGAGGACATGAAGCTTTTCTTGATTGATACTTCCCACATGGATGATATGCAAAAGGAGTACATCAACCTTGCTCGCGACGAAGTGTTGGCCAAGAAGAGATTGTTGATAGCTGATACGTCCATTTTGCATCACTATTTTATATCATAATTTACTGTTATTCATTGATATATTTCATATTTAGAGATGATACTTATGTTATTTCACCTATTTTGCATGTTTCATGATTATTGGAGAATTACTCACCGGAGTCAGGATTCTGCTGGAAAAAGCACCGTCAGGATACAATATTTCTGAAGATCAACAATTGACGGAAAATATACCGAAGCCTCTTATTTTTCCAGAAGAAGGAGCCAACCAAAAGGGGAGGCCGAGGAGGCCCGCCATGGGCCCTCCCCATAGGCCGGCGCGGCCACCAGGCCAGGCGCGCCGCCACGTGGGGAGGGGGCCCACGACCCCCCTCGGCCATCTCCCTTTCGCGTACTTCATCTACCCGAAACCCTAAGGTGCAGAGGATCATCGAGAATAGACACAGCCGCCTCTGCGGGGCGGAAAACACCAAAGAGAAAAGAGCTCTTCGGCAGGCTGAAATCTGCCGGGGAAATTCCCTTCCGGAGGGGGAAATCGTCGCTATCGTCACCGTCATCGAGCTGGACTTCATTGGGATCATCATCATCATCATCTCCACCACCGACACCGTCATCTCCACCGCTGCACCTCGTCTCTCCGTAACATCTAGGGTTGAATCTTGATTATTTCATAGGGGAATCTCTCCCGGTCTTGATTACTCCTTGTTATTGATGCTATTGAGTGAAACCGTTGAACCAAGGTTTATGTTCAGATTGTTATTCATCATCATATCACCTCTGATCATGTTCCATATGATGTCTTGTGAGTAGTTCGTTTAGTTCTTGAGGACATGGGTGAAGTCTAAATGTTAGCAGTGAACTATGTTGAGTAATATTTAATGGTTTGATATTTAAGTTGTGGTGTTATTCTTCTAGTGGTGTCATGTGAACATTGACTACATGATACTTCACCTTTATGGGCCTAGGGGAATGCATCTTGTATTCGTTTGCTAATTGTAGGGTTGCCGGAGTGACAGCAACCTGAACCCCCGTTGGTATATCGATGCATGAGGGATAGCAGGATCTCAGAGTTTAAGACTGTAGTTAGATTTATCTAATTACTTTCTTGTATTTGCGGATGTTTGCAAGGGGTTTAATCACAAGTATGTATTAGTCCTAGAAAGGGCGGTGCATTAGCATAGGTTCACCCACACAACACTTATCAAAACAATGAAGATTAATCAACTATATGAAGCGAAAGCACTAGACTAAATCCCCGTGTGTCCTCAAGAACGTTTGGTCATCATAAGTAAACAAACCGGCTTGTCCTTTGTGCTAAAAAGGATTGGGCCACTCGCTGCAATTATTACTCTCGCATTTTACTTACTTGTATTTTATTTATCTGCTATATCAAAACCCCCTGAATACTTGTCTGTGAGCATTTACATTGAATCCTTCATTGAAACTGCTTGCCAGCACCTTCTGCTCCTTGTTGGGTTCGACACTCTTATTTATCGAAAGTACTACGATACACCCCCTATACTTGTGGGTCATCAATAGCCAACATGAACACACCCACGGCCGGCATGTTTGGGGGAGGCATGCCCATGTTTGGTGGAGGTATGGGAGGCATGGCCGGCATGGCCGACATGGGTAGCATGCCCATGCCCGCCATGGGAGGCATGGCCGGCATGGGAGACATGGCCGGCATGGGAAGCATGCCCATGCCCACCAAGGGAGGCATGGCCGGCATGGGAGGCTTTGGAGGCATGGCCGGCATGGTAGGACCAAGGTATGGTGGAGTCTTCGGAGGGACTATGGGAGGCTCGTTGAGTGGTGTGTATGGAGCCATGGGAGCACCACCGGGAGGATTCGTGGCCTCCATGGATCCTAATGTTCCTCCTTCAACCCAAGATGACGAGGAAGAAGAAGCAAAAGAAGGAGATGACTTGGAAAATGCGGAAGTGTGAGATGCATTTGTGATATGCAAATTGTTTGTTCCACTTTGTATCCATTTGAACCATATGTTGTGTGTCGTTGTTGAACTACGTCATGTTATGTGTCGTTCTTGAACTATGTAATGTGTATTGCACTTTATATCCATTTGAACTATGGTAGATAATTTATTTCATGAATATATGTGAGTGTTTGATCTTGTTGAATGCATAGTAGTGTAGAAAGGTATTTTCCGCGCCCGGTGGAGGAGCAATTTTACCGCCCTCGCACGCGCTGCAAAATAGAGCATCCAGCGGGGTGAATTTCGGCCTAGCGAGCGCCATCCGTTTACAGCGCGCGCGAAAGGGAGGTTTAGCGCGCCGAATTTTAGTGCACCTGTTGGAGATGCTCTAAGAATACCCCTTATTTGGACAGTCAAGTAACTGCATCTCCTTAGTTTGTTTTTTTCTCATTTTTTACTTTCTGCGTGATGTCACAATCACAATTATGAGAGTAATATGAAATTATGGACGATACAAAGTTGACATTTTCCCCCACAATTTGATAAAATCATGTTCATTTTTTATTTTTTTACAAACATATATTTAAATATCCATCTATGCTTATTGATCAAAATTCAGAGGTAAAACACATGGCACAGACAACCTGCATGCATTAGCTTAACTCCTAAGATATACACATACACCTCAATTATAGCAAAAAAAAAGTATAAAATATCATCCCATATTCCCAATCAAAGTGATTATAAGGCCCTCACATGAACTCCATTGGGGTCAGATTTTGTTAGTATCACGAGCTTCACCATTTCTGTGCCAAAGCACTTAGCGGTTTGGTAGGCTGGGCCGACGGGAACCATGCGCGTCGCGAACGGCCACAGACAGATTCGGCCAGTGTTTGGTGTCCTGCGTTGCATCGGCCCGAACATAAGTGTAGGTTGTTTGGATGCCTAGATAAAGTGTTTCATCTCTGTTCAGCCACATCACATGTGTTTGGTTGTCATTTTGGACACCCAGAATGCGCTTCCTCTCACCACATTCAAATATGGTGACCTTACCATCACACAAGAACTCAAACACATGCATACGCACATAACACAGTTATACACAACGAACAGAGTACTTAGTACCTAATCCTAGCGTCAGAGTGGTAAGACGCCTACTTAAACCTGGGGGCAGACTACCCAGGTACAAAAGCAATATGCAACAACCTCTATATGCCAACATTACAGTCACATATGCACAAACGGAAGTGTTTAACAGCCTCATGGAGGCCAGCACAACAACTAACGGCGATGTTCAGACAACACCAGACATGGATCAAGCACATAACCTTAACGGTAAGGATCATTGATGTTGTGCATAACACATAGTTGGGAAACCCCAAGAGGAAGGTAAGATGAGCACATCAACAAGTTTTCCTTCAGTAAGAAACCAAGGTTTAATCGACCAGTAGGAGAAACAAATCACTTCTGAAGGTGTTGCTGGCTGACTTTGGTAGGGCGCACTACCAGT
This sequence comes from Lolium perenne, assembly GCF_019359855.2. NCBI lineage: Eukaryota > Viridiplantae > Streptophyta > Magnoliopsida > Poales > Poaceae > Lolium > Lolium perenne. Next base: position 52,591,814 of record NC_067244.2, read on the forward strand.
GTCAGCAACAGCGTGGAACCTGCACACAACACAATCAAAATACTTTGCCCCAACTTACAGTGATGTTGTCAATCTCACTAGTTTTGCTGAAAACAAAGGATTAGACGTATAGTGAGGAAAGCGATGTTTGTTTCCAGTGAAATAAAAAGAACAGTGCTTTACAGTAGATGGATTTACCAGTGTAAAAGAAAAGGACCGGGGTCCACAGTTCACTAGAGGCGTTTCTCCATAAGGATAAATAACATGCTGGATGTCAACACCTGGATTTTTAAGTCCAGATGCCTATTATGCCGTACATCGCAATCCCAGGAATAATGTTTTTGCGAGACATAATAGTAAGTAGCATAGAGTCATCATTTATTACAACACATATTGTCTTACAACCATAGATCACATGATCCAATATTACACGAATATATTGTTCAACATCACAGATAGTAGCGGAAGCGAAGTAGTAGTGGACGATCTATTCCACAGGCAACGCTTGACGTTAGAAGACGATCCTAGTTATCGTAGACGTCTTGTTGCCCTTCATCCTGATACTGGTGCTCTCCTTCATAGTCTGGCATTTGAATAGCCAGGGCAAGCCATGAGTACTTTTAAAGTACTCGCAAACTAATTCTAAGATAAAAACTCATTAAGTGTAAGGGGGTGCTAAGCTCTAGGTTTATTTGCATAAAGCTAAGTTTTAGTTTCATAAATCTTTGGTAAAGCCTAAATCATGTGCTGGACTAACTCAAGTGGGAACATTAGTGTCATTCCCACAACTCATTATGGATCACCATAATGTCACCTTTCAAACCACCATTCATTTCTAGAACCAAAACATTTTAATGATAACGGAGATAGTATGGCCTTTCCAAGCGTCCGTAACCGTGGACACGGCTATTCGAATAGGTTTAACACTCTGCAGAGGTTGTACTCTTGTGCCACAACTTTTGATTACATCCGTCGAGGGTAACCTCGAATCATCGTAACACAGTACGCGGATCATCAATCGAAACCTTTCACTTATATATGCTAGTATGAGCACCTCTCCCCATGAGCTTGGCCTCCCGGTGGAAACCGCAGTCAACCCGGGAACTGCACAGGGCTTGGGCCGTATATTCACCTCATTTCAACATCAATCCACAAGTAACGGAGGCAGCCGCAGCGTAACCCCTATGATGTTGGTTCAGAGGGAACCCATACTAAAATACACAAGTTTCTAGTTAAGCCCTACCCATAATCAGGTATTGTGGGGGTACTTGTATCATTGGAAAGGTATCGCATTCAAACTCAATCATCTATTTTGTCAAAAATCACCATCTTCTCTTGGTCATATTCACCTTCAAAATCTTTCACTTCAAACCACTTCACAAATGTTCTCATCTAGAGTAGTCAATTTTTAATTGCTTAGCACTAGCCACTATGTGAAAGGGGTGCTATCTAGCTTTATTTGCTTAGGCTAACTTTGATACTCTTGTTCTAATCTAGACAAGGGAATCATAAATAAAAAGGGTACTTTGAAATAAATAAGCAAACGCAATTGTAAGTAAAAACATGGGATAGGTAATACATAAAAGTAAAGTGTGATGGTGCCTTTGCTCTTGTAGAGCTAAGCACTTGTGTTTAGCAAGGGTTAGCTTGCCTTGAGCTGGATAGTTATCGAAGTTCTCTTCTTCTTCCTGAGAGTAGCCCTCCTCTTCTTGGTATTCCTCGTTACTAGCGTCTATATACGAATACGAGGTATAAATACTAAACCAAGCTCATATGCTAAACTAGAGGCACTCAAAAATAGTTCACACACTAGTCCTATCATCAATCAAACATGGCATGGTGGATTATAGGATTGGTCTTTGTTAGAAAGAAAATAATTTCCTCTCATTATTCCTATTTCTTAGATTTGATAGGTGGGTCTTTAAAGGATTCCATTTCTTTGCATTACTTAATATTAAGATTTAATCTCTCCATATAATAATAGGGTATGAAATATAGGTTGACCCCAAAGTCAACATTTCATATCTATTACATGTGAGTTCAATTTAATAGAAGTGTTACACTTCACATAGTTTTAAAAACTTAGCATTTAAATGGATTAAAATCTCTAAGTATAATTCTCAAGGGTTCATTAGCTTAAGTCATTCCCCCTGGTTATTAGTACTTAGGATCAAAATTTAAATGAGAGGTAATTCTCATATTGGGGTTAAGTTTGAATTCCACTTAAAAATGCTCTAGAATGACTACATAGCCATTTTATTTGATCCAGTCCATGATCATACAAACAACAGGGCTATGTTATTGCATAATCAATTAGAGGACATCATTTGTGATTTATTAGAGTTGGAATTACTTCAAAATCTATTCTGGTGGATTTTTAAATAAAGTTTGAATGTGTAAAAGTCCCTGTCTTGTCTTTTTTGTCAAATTAAATCTATAACGAAAATGGAGATGGGGCCAGTGGCATTGGATGGGTAATTTTATGGGCTTTCCAACGGTATAAAATTTGCTAGATTTGGTTTGGTAGAATTTCAACTATTCAATTTTTACTAAACATTCAGCAGAGCAATTTGAATTAAAGAATAAACCAGATTTGAATTTTTGGGCTGGGCGGGAGAAGTAAATGGGCCGAAACGAAATTCGGCAGCACTTCGCAGCCCAACACGCGGCTGGCGCGCTCGGGCCGCGCTGACAGGGTGGGGGCCACCTGTCGGTGTCTATTTAAACGCCGAACCGGTATGTTCTATCTCGACCGTAGGATTAGAGGGAGGATCGACGGTGTGGGAACGTCGTCGTCCCCGGCGGGATTCCGACGAGGGCACGGCGGCAGGAGGGGGTCGGGGAGCCTACCAGGCCGATGCAGGACTCAGGCAGTAAGCGCGGTGAAGGTGTAGTCGATGGGGAAGAGGTTGGGAGCAGCGGCGGCGCTTGGGGTGGCGCCAATCGTCGACGGTGAGCTGCGTCCCCCGGCGGCTCCGATCTTGAAATTCCTCCTCCTCCGGCGGCAATCGAACGAACTGGGGTGGTGAGGATGATCAGTGGTGAGAGGGGAGTCGAGTGGTGTGAGAGGAGCTTGCTGGGAGGGCCTCTATTTATAGCGGCGAGGGGTGCCGCGGGGTGCTGCAAGGGCGCGGCCATGGCGTGGCGGTTCCAGCGAGCGAAAGGGCAAGCTAAGGACGGGAGCGTGTAGGCCTTGTCCTGGAGATGCTCAAGGAGTAGCTGGCGCGGCAAAAGGGGGATGGGATCGCTCGGGCGCGTGCATTGTCCATCACTGGGCGCGCGGCATCATTTCGTCTCGGGCGACGGCGACGGTGTAGGGCAGGCACGGGCGTTCGTCTAGCTTGTAGAGGGTGCAGAGGCGATGCTTGACGCGGCGGTAGGGATGCAGGGCGAGGACGAGGGCGTGCAAGTGGACGACGTCCTTGCGCGTCCAGGGCGTGATCACCACGCCGGCTGGCACGTCCTGGAGCGTTTTGGACACGGGCGTTCTGGGCAGGGCCGTGCAATGTCGATCGATCCAGTGGTACGGGCGTGATCCTTATGTATCATAGATGCTCAAGGACACGAAGAAACGACGAGGGAGTGGCCAGGGAGAGGAGAGCCAAAGGTGGCCGGCATGGCATTGTGTAGCATGTTTTAGGGTTTCTCCTCCACTTTTATCAGCCATGCAAGTACTTGGCTAGAGGCAGGGGGTGTAGGGGAGGCTGATGATCACTTTGCCAAAGTGGTTTAGGGTCAAAACTGCTGGATAATAGCATGTATCACTTAGTCTAGAGGCTGCCTGCCAACTGTTCGACCAAATGCCCGCATGAACTTTTATTTTGAAATTTGAAATTCTCTTTGGTGAATCTCATTTATATAAACATTGTGATGTATTGGTGGTGGTGGCACTCAATTTGGAATTGATTTGCAAGTTTTCAAAATTTGGGGTGATCTTCTTCTCTCTCCCGGGTTCCCTCTTTGCTCTCTTATTCTGGTCAACCTAGTCAACTTTAGGGAGGGTGGTCAACACCAAAGTTACTCACCTTGACATGGTCTTGGATGGCCTGGCTTTAGTTGACCTTGCTTAGTTCAAGATTTGAGAAATACAGAGGGGTGAAGAGGTGAAGAAAATATTTTTGTGAGATGTGACCATTATCACATGTGTGAAGAAAATTTGATTTCTTTTGGTTTGATTCTTGATCCAAGGATGCAAAAGGGTTAGTTTATCACATTGATGCATTTTAGAAGCAATGGGGCAAGCTAACTTGGCCTTGGTTGAGGATTGGTTATTTTACATAGAGGGTATGTGAGTGAGAGAGGGGTTTTTCCCAATTTCTTTGTTTCTCCCCAATTTTAGGGTTTGGTGAACTTTGTTAGGGTTCACCAAGCAAGGTTTACACATACTATCACTCATCATGGCAATTGCACAAAAGAAATCACTCATATGCATTTATCTATATGTGGGCCTATATGCATAGAAAAAGTTTTTGTTAATTGCAAAATTTGAGTTTGGGGAGTTTCTCTTTCTTGTTTATTATTGTTGAAACTTGAGATGTTACACTGGATAAACAAATTACAGCTGGGCAATTGACAGAATAAAGACCATACATGACAAGATGATTACTATGAGATTCAGTTGGGCATTACAACAAGATTCATAGACCGTAATCCACCTGCATCTATGGCTAATAATCCACCTTCAGGTTAGCATCCACACCCCTTTCAGTATTAAGTTGCAAGGAATAGATTATTACATTAAGTAAAGCGTGTAAAGTAAACAATAAAACTATCATTGGATAAAACATTGTTGTTTTCTCCCTAGTAGCAATAACACATCTACAACGTTAGAAGTTATTGTCACTCTCCCAGATTACTAGAGGCATGAACCCACTATCGAGCATAAATACTCTCCCTCTTGGATTCACAAGCACATACTTGGCCAGAACATCTACTAGCAATGGAGAGCATGCAAGATCACAAATAACATATAAACAATCTACAATCAACTCAACCATAGTATTCAATATTTATCGGATCGTAGCAAACACAACATGTAGCATTACATAAAGATGATCTTGATCATGATAGGCAACTCACAAGATCTACACATGAAGCATAATGAGGAGAAGACAACCATCTAGCTACTGCTATGGACCCGTAGTCCAGAGATGAACTACTCACACATCACTTTGGAGGCAGGCATGGTGATGAAGAGGCCTCCGGTGATGATCTCCCTCTCCGGCAAGGTGCCAGGAAGAGCTTCAGAACCCTCCCGAGCTAGGGTCGACGATGGCGGCGGCTACGGAACTTTTCGTGGATGGAGGCTCAGGTGTTTAGGTTTTTCATGAGATCGTGAATAAATAGGCGGAATGGCGATGTCGGTGGAGGCCAGGAGGCCCACACCACCCCTAGGCACGGGCCCAGGCCAGGCCGCGCCTAGGTGTGGTCTGGCCGCCCTATTGCCTTTCTTCGACTCCCCTTCGGACTTCATCTTCGTTACGGAAAAATATTAACTTCGTCTTTTGTTTCGTCCAATTCCGAGAATATTTCTTGTACAACTTTTCTGAAATACAAAACAGCAGAAAGCAGGAAACTGGCACTGTGACATCTTGTTAATAGATTAGTTCCGAAAAATGTATAAAAGTGTAAGTAAAACATATACAAATTAGTGTAAAACAAGCATGGAGCATCAAAAATTATAGATACATTTGCGATGTATCAACATCCCCAAGTTTAACTCCTGCTCGTCCTCGAGTAGGTAAGTGATAACAAAATAAATTTTGAGGTGACATGAAGCCAACACAATATTGATCAAGCATTGTAAAGCATTGTGAGCTGGGATCAAAGTATTCTAAACATAGGCATGATAGAGATAATTCTAAATAGAACTTAGCAACAATGTTATAACATGAAAATTATCTCAAACAAAGGATCATGAATAATAGTGCATTGAAAGCAGCTGTTTGTTTATGAGCATAGAGAAAACATAGCAAAGTGGTACTCAACATGTCCTTTATGAAGTAGAAAAACATAAATGCTAGGACACCTTCAACGTTCAAAGGGTGACTAGATACAAGTAATTTGAGAACAAGCAATATCATAATCATGAATCAATCAGTAATAATTTTGGGACTATGCACATTGCACTAAGAATGACAACTATGCTCTCTTAATTGGTGCATAAAGAAAAAGATGAAGACTCAAATTAGGTCCCAAATAAGTTTTTATCAAAGAAGTGAGCCTAGCTCACTTGGTTAGGGACTAGCAATAATGCTAGTAGGTAGATATGGTGGACACAATTGGCAAACTTTGGTTATTGATGGTTGGATGCACGAGTAGAGTTCATACTCAGTACAGGCGAAGGCTATCAAAAGACTGGGAGCAACCAACTAAGAGAGCAGTAATGGCCATAATCATGCATAGCGACAAAAAATAGCAATCAAAGCATAAAGTGATATTACAAGTCAAAAATTAAATGACCCTAGAGGCTTTAGTTGACTGGTTGTAGTTATAACATGGTATAAGCATGTGCCAAGTCAACCCAATAAAGCATCAAAGAAGAATGCCACAATATTACGCTTTTATGATGGAAACAACACATGATTCTTTCAATAGCACATTATGCACTGTCAGCTATTTGAAACAAGTCACACTACAACAATAAATACTAAGCATATGACAAGAATAACACCCAACATGACATGCCAAAGTCTATGCCACAGTCTAGACAAGCTTCCTTTTGCATCCCTATAGACATGAAACATTTTACTCGTCTCCAACACCAATCAACTTATTTGAAATAGCTCTCAGAGAAGAAAAATAATATGGACCAGAGAGCTAATCATACACAAATAAATAATACTAACGAGCTCTGAACAAAATTAGAATCGAAAAAAGAGCTAAACGCAGTACTAGAAAACTAGAACACTCGTAGAACAATAAGAGTGAAAACTAGAGCGTTCTATGCAATGAAAATGGAGCGTGTCCCTCTCCAAAACAAATATACTGGGATCCAACCATATGCTACAGAAAACAAAACAAAAAAAACTAAAAACAAAAATAAAGGCTCTCCAAGAACAACACATAGTGTATGAAGCAATAAAAATATAGCACATACAGAGATGACCTGTAGCTTTGTTGATGAAGAGAGGATGCCTTGGGCATCCCCAAGTTTTGATGCTTGTACCTCTTGGATATTTCTTGGGGTGACATGGAAATCCCCAAGCTTGAGCTTTTGTCCATGCTTCATCTCGTCGCATCATTCTTCTCTCCCTACACTTGAAACTTCTTTCATACAAAACTTCACACAGTTCTTATTAGCAGCATTAGTACAATCAAAATAATAAATCCATTTAGGTTCAGTTGCAAATAGTGGCAGAAATCTATCAAAACAGAACGACAGGTAAAGGTCGATTTTTTTTTGAAAATCTTATGTTGCTCAGCTCGGAAAGTTTTCAACTAACGAAAGTTAGATAATAACCTGGGGCATATGCAAAAAAAAATTGGCAGTTCAAAATTCCGCTCTCGCTGTTTATAAGAATTTTTATGGTGACAACACATAATCAGTTTTCAGGACAGCAACTTCCCCAAATCTTACTTTCTCCCATTAGAGGCTATTCATGGCACAAAAACAAAATCTATAATATCTATAAAGTTCATGCCCACTACAATGCATTTAATGTTTGCAAGCTGAAATTTTGTGCAGCCACGTCACTTCAATTATCCTATTCGTTGGATTTCAAAGATGTGGTGTGTGTTCTCTCTCGCATGTTACTTCTTTGCCGCGAGACAAACGGCCCGTTCGCGTGACCAGCCCATCCCACAGGAAATCCTTGAGTTCCCTCTACCTACCCCACCTCTTGATCTTCTCAACCTCCAGCAAGAAGAAAGAAAGAAAAAGTCGCTGCTGCAACCGCCTCCCGATTCACACCGGAAATCGCCGGATGCCTCCCACCGGAAACTGTTGGGAGCCTCTAGATCTCCCATGTTGATGCTATATTTACTCCTCCTGCTATTCAACGCTCGCTGTCCCGACATCTCCCACGAGCAGCTCAATCAATTTTAATGGCTTCCGTCGGCTCACTCTTGATTTCCATCATGTATTTGAACCCCTACGTTGTCTCTTCTTCGAGCCCCCTCACTTTTCCCTCTCGAGAATTGTGTGTTACTTGCGTGTGCTCTGTTGCAGATGTATTCCCCTTGAGCTTTGCTCCAATTAACCAGCACGAGGGAGCGGATGAAGTCAAACATCAACAAGCCGCCCCTCTTCCTTCTCTCTTCCCACGTTCTTGACGATGAAGGTGGATTGTAGTTCATTGATTACTTTGAAGATTATTCTATTAACAAGTTCATCAAGGAACTCAGATATATCTTTTTTCGTCCTCAAGAATCGTCTCTGCGCCATCAGATTTACAGGTGATTGTCCCTTCGTTTGCCCCGACAATTCATTGCTAATGTTTGTCTTGACCAAGGATTTTTCTACTATTGGTATTGACTCAAGGAATAGTATTCTTCAGTTCTTGCCGGCCGATCGAACAACACCTTTTGTTTTACTACCGACTGACCAAACTGATATTGTTCTGCTTCAGTTAAATTACTTTGTTCCAGCAAAGCCTATTCCAAACGGTATGTGTCTCCAACAAGAATCTGCTAACAGTCTTACTGGTGTACATTACATGTTTACCATAATTTGATGTTTCACATGGTTCATGTCCTGGTGAAAAGAAAAATGCTAGCCTAGCCAGGTAATAATCGATCAATTCCCAAGCTATTCAAGGCTCCACATTTTTCGGCGCATAGCACCCAGGGCACCAGCCAAATTATACTTTCTATTGGCCATGTGCTTAAGTCATCTATCCCTTATCTGCTGTACTGAATGAACACTCTTAATTCACATGATAGATAAATGTCGATGTACACTTTGCACAATTTTCAGCAACTAAAAGTCCATTGTACGTGTAAGCAGGTTTCTCTTCCTTTGTAGATGGCATAAGACAAGCAAATAGGAAATTTGATACTTCTAATTTTATAAACGATTCTGCTTTAGTTACATGTTAGACAATAAATATCTTTGTGTAGAGTAGGTATTCACATCAAATGAAATATGTTATGGTGCTACTAGATATCTTCGACCGTATGATAAACTTTCCATCTAATAGATCTTATTTTTGGAATTCAATTTCGAATCTAATGTTTTTTATTTATACTGTGGGTACCCGGGGGGTCTTCTGCTGAATAAAGTTCATCATGATGACAAGCAAGTGGTATTTGTTAAACTTGCTTTGTAAGAAATCTGAATTGCGACTTTGGACAAAGTCTGCAAGTCCAAAACCAATCTTTTAGGCCTAGAAAGGTTCTCTCATGAAATTCCTCCATGAATTTATATAACAAGCCCTTTCATGGTTGATGTCCAAAGACAGATATGCTTCAAGGTGCCACATTCAGGTCATCAAGGAGACGGCTTTGTGATTGAGAAGAACATGAGACGCATGTCACATGAACATCTGTATACTAGAATTGCCCCATGGGTACATTGTGCTGGGACTTCATTGGACATCTGCGCTTGATCTCACATGTCAGTTCACATACTGATCACTTTACTAGAGAGGCCACATACGAAGTTGTTTTCTCCTGCGAAGAGGGAAAAAAATCGTGCTCACGAACTATTTGTAGGTCATTGGATGATCAATTGGCTCACTTCATATGTTAAAATATGTATCACAAAATGTCACGTACAGCTATATTCTACTTCCGATATACAATATATTTGAATTCAAGGCTGTTTTTCTATTTTGTATGATTCCCACAACAACACTTCAAAACAGTATATGCAAATAAACATTATTTTTAGGCAGTTCCTGCCATTTTTCATATACAAGAAAATTATCTCCAATGGCCGCCGCAACGCGCGGGATTCCAACTAGTAAAAATGGTAAGGAGAGGTTATTACAGAGGTAATAACTTCCAAGACTCAACAAAAGAAAAAATACAGTAATAAAACATGAGTTATCTCCCAATAGTGTTTTTCTTTAACGCTTTTCAGCTAGGCGCATAAAAAGAGCTAACATCAAGTATTATCAAGTGACGAAGCATCAAGATCAATGCGGGAAGTCTTTTCAAAAAGGATTTGTATTTTAACAATATAAGTTTTAGAAGAACCTTCCTCAGCACTTTTAGGTTCACTACTTTCATCAAATGGGTTTTCAGGAACAATCCAATCAAAATTCTTTTCCAAAGCTTCATGCATTGCTACAAGTTTGAAAGGTATTGGTAGTTTGCTTTCTTCCCTATTTTCCGGTTTGGTTTTGTCTATTTTTTCAAGTGCACCAATAACATCTACACATGAGCCTATCATCTTAAACCGATCAAAAACTTTCCTAGCTTCTATAACAACATTTTAAATTCTTTAAGCAAAGTTTCTAGGATAAAATCTTTCTTTTCATCATCCTCAAATTCATGGAGTTTAAGAAACATTTGATGCATTATGGGGTTAAGGCTAACAAATATAGCCTCCAACATTTGAACTAAATAAGCTGCAACAGTTTTATAATTAGGAGCAAGTTCTACCAGAGATTTATCCTCGATATCTTTATGCTTACTAACATGGTTGAATTTTTTTTCAATGGTATCTCTCCCAATTATAGAACCACAACCTATTGATAGCTCTTTCGAAAGTACTTAGGGAACAACATAATAAACTAGAAACAAAATAACAACTATAAAAAACTATTTTTTGTGTTTTTGATATAAAGAAGCAAACAAGAGAAAATAAAGTAAACTAAGGAAAACAATAACAAAGTAAAGAGATTGGAAATGAGAGACTTCCCTTGCAGAAATCCTATTTCTCCCCAGCAACGGCGCCCGAAAAGATCTTGATGTTGTGCAGATCACGCATTTGGAAAACCCCAAGAGGAAGGTATGATGAGCACATCAACAAGTTTTTTCCTTAGTAAGAAACCAAGGTTTAATTAATCGACCAATAGGGAAAAATCACTTCTGAAGGTGTTGCTAGCTGACTTTGGCAGGGAGCACTACCAGTGTCAGCAGCAACGTGAAATCAGCAAACAACAGAACCAAAATACTTTGCCCTAACTTACAGTGAGGTTGTCAATCTCACTGGTTTTGCAGAAAACAAAGGATTAGACGTATAGTGTGGAAAAAGATGTTTATTTTCAGTCAAATAAGGAGAACAGTGCTTTTTAGTAGATGGATTTATCGGTGTAAAAGAAAAGAACCGGGGTCCACAGTTCACTAGAGGTGTCTCTACATAAATATACATAACATGTTGGGTAAACAAATTACAGTTGGGCCATTGACAGAATAAAGACCATACCTGACAAGATGATTACTATGAGATTAATTTGGGCATTACAACAAGATTCATAGGCCGTAATCCAACTGCATCTATGACTAATAATCCACCTTTAGATTAGCATCTGCACCCCTTTTAGTATTAAGTTGCAAGCAATAGATTATTGCATTAAGTAAAGTGTGTAAAGTAAACAATATAATTATCCTTGGATAAAGCATTGTTGTTTTCTCCCTAGTAGCAACAACACATCTACAACCTTAGAAGTTATTGTCACTCTCCTAGATTACTAGAGGCATGAACCCACTATCGAGCATAAATACTCCCTCTTGGAGTCACATGCACATACTTGACCAGAGCATCTCCTAGCAACGGAGAGCATGCAAGATCACAAATAACATATAAACAATCTATAACCAACTCAACCATAGTATTCAATATTCATCGGATCCCAGCAAACACAACATATAGCATTACATAAAGATGATCTTGATCATGATAGGTAGCTCAAAAGATCTAAACATGAAGCATAATGAGGAGAAGACAACCATCTAGCTACTGCTATGGACCCATAGTGCAGAGATGAATTACTCGACATCACTTTGGAGGCGGGCATGGTGATGAAGAGGCCTCCGGTGATGATCTCCCTCTCCGGCAGGGTGCCAGGAAGAGCTTCAGAACCCTCCTAAGCTAGGGTCGATGATGTTGGCGACTACGGAACTTTTCGTGGATGGAGGCTCGGGTTTCTAGGTTTTTCCTGAGATCGTGAATAAATAGGAGGAAGCGCGATGTCGGTGGAGGCCAGGGGGCCCACACCTCCCCTAGGCGTGGGCCCGGGCCAGGCCGTGCCTAGGTGTGGTCTGGCCGCCCTATTTCCTTTCTTAGACTCCCCTTCGGACTTCGTCTTCATTACGGAAAAATATTGACTTCGGCTTTTGTTTCGTCCAATTTTGATAATATTTCCTGTACAACTTTCCTGAAATACAAAATAGCAGAAAACTGGGAACTGACACTATGGCATCTTGTTAATTGGTTAGTGCCGGAAAATGTAGAAAAGTGCAACGAAGTGTAAGTAAAACATATACAAATTGGTGTAAAAGAAGCATGGAGCATCAAAAATTATAGATACGTTTGTGACTTATCAATCAGCATAAGGGCCCTCACGAAGCTTCTGCAGCTGAAGATTCTGGAGCACGAAGTCTCCTTCCTGAAGACGTCGACCTTGAAGCCATCGTCCTTAGGGGTGAAGACGAGCGTGTCGTCGACGTGAAGGTCAAGACTGGCGGCGAACTCACTCCATACCTTGATGAAGCCGACGCGCTCTGCCCTCCACTGGAGCTGCACCTTCCACTCGCAGCGCTAGCCCATGTACAAGCACACCTTCACCTGTCGGGACATTGTTCTTCAGCTTGTACTTGCTGATCAGGTGCTGCTCCATGTAGGGCGGCACGGCGAGGGCATGGAGGTCCGGGCTCTCCGGCTACTGAAGAACGCCGACACCCGCAGCCTGGGAGCGTGCCCCAGCTTAGCAGGACATCTGACGTGAAACCTTGGCGCGGTGATCTGCCGGTCGGCTTGAGCATTATGTTTCCCTCAAGGACAAACCCTAAAACTCAACCAAGAAAATCACTAGATCTCCTCCCTCAACCACCCAAAGCTCTTGATCTTTGGAAAATCGATGGAGAAGACCAAGATCTACATCCTCAAAAAAGCAATTTGAATTACCCCCTCATTCACTTGAGGGAACTTTGGCTAGTTTTTCCTTTGAAAACCCTTGTTGTTTACTCCATTGATAACTTGTTATTATACTGTAACGGCCTTCGGAGCCTCTAATTTAGTTGTGGATGTGTGACCCAAAAACCTTGTAAAGGCCCGGTTTCGTCCTCGAGAAAATCACTCAGCGGACAAGTGAGTAAGGCCTTTATGGCGGTGCTCACGGGAGAATAGGGTGAGGCCTTTGTGGCAACCACACCCTTCCAACGTAGACGTACTTCCCCTCTAAAGAAAGGAACTACGGGAATCATCCCTTGTGTCTCCACGTGCTCCAATCTCGGTTACCTCTATTCGTTTTTGACTATATTGCATCTTGCGTAGTGGTAGTTTACTTAGTTGTGTAGGTTGTCATGTATGTAAATTTATTTAGTTGCATATCTAGCTAATTTATGTTTTGTGTCAAGCCTAATTGAAAAATAACTAAAATTTTGTAGCACCTAATTACCCCACCCCTAGCCCTCTCTAGATGTGGCATACGATCCTTTCATATGCGACACACGATTCTCCACTCGTCCCTATAAATACCACGCCGGGGGGAGGTCACTCTCATTAACCCCCATTCGCATTGACTTCGTCTTCTCCATCAACACCGTCAGCGAGGTTTGAGCTCGAGCTTTGTGCCGCCGTGATACGTCCATTTTGCATCACTATTTTATATCATAATTTGCTGTTATTCATTGATATATTTCATATTTGGAGATGATACTTATGTTATTTCATCTATTTTGCATGTTTCATGATTATTTGAGGATCGCGCACCGGAGCCAGGATTCTGCTGGAAAAAGCGTCGTCAGAAGGCAATATTTCGGAAGATCAACAATTGATAGAAATTATATGAAAAATCCTATTTTTCCAGAAGACGAAGGGAGCCAAAAGGGGGAGCCGAGGAGGGCCGCCATGGGCCCACCTCATAGGCCGGCGCGGGCCAAGGCCTGGCCGCGCCGCCATGTGAGGAGGGGGCCCACAGCCCCCTCCGGCCTCCTCTCCTTTGCGTACATCTTCGTCCCGAAAACCTAAGCTCCAGAGGATAGTCGCGAAGAGTCACAGCCGCCTCTGCGGGGCGGAAAACACCAGAGAGAAAAGAGCTCTCCGGCAGGCTGAAATCTGCCGGGGAAATTCCCTCCCGGAGGGGGAAATCGACGCCATCGTCACCGACATCGTGCTGGACATCATCTCCATCACCATCATCATCATCTCCATCATCATCACCGCCGTCTCCACTGCTGCACATCGTCACCGCTGTAACAATTTGGGTTGGACCTTGATTGTTTGATAGGGGAAACTCTCCCGGTATTGATTTTTACTTGTTATTGATGCTATTAAGTGAAACCATTGAACCAAGGTTTATGTTCAGATTGTTATTCATCATCATATCACCTCTGATCATGTTCCATATGATGTCTCGTGAGTAGTTCGTTTAGTTCTTGAGGACATGGGTGAAGTCTAAATGTTAGTAGTGAATTATGGTTGAGTAATATTCAATGTTATGATATTTAAGTTGTGGTGTTATTCTTCTAGTGGTGTCATGTGAACGTCGACTACATGATACTTCACCTTTATGGGCCTAGGGGAATATATCTTGTATTCGTTTGCCAATTGCGGGGTTGCCGGAGTGACAGAACCTGAGCCCCCGTTGGTATATCGATGCAGGAGGGATAGCAGGATCTCAGAGTTTAAGGCTGTGGTTAGATTTATCTTAATTACTTTCTTGTAGTTGCGGATGCTTGCAAGGGGTATAATCACAAGTATGTATTAGTCCTAGGAAGGGCGGTGCATTAGCATAGGTTCACCCACACAACACTTATCAAAACAATGAAGATTAATTAGCTGTATGAAGCGAAAGCACTAGACTAAATTCCCGTGTGTCCTCAAGAACGTTTGGTCATTATAAGTAAACAAACCGGCTTGTCCTTTGTGCTAAAAAGGATTGGGCCACTCGCTGCAATTGTTACTCTCGCATTTTACTTAATCGTACTTTATTCATCTGCTACATCAAAACCCCCTGAATACTTGTCTGTGAGCATTTACAGTGAATCCTTCATTGAAACTGCTTGTCAACACCTTCTGCTCCTCGTTGGGATCGACATTCTTACTTATCGAAAATACTACGATACACCCCCTATACTTGTGGGTCATCAAGACTATTTTTTGGCGCCGTTGCCGGGGAGTGAAGCGCTATTGGTAAGTGGAATTGGTAAGGGAAACTTTTACTGTTCGTGCTGTTTTTATTTCTGCCTGCTGCCATAATTCATTATGGAGAGATCTTCTCTTGAATTTTTATTTGGAAAATCTACTACTACTGCAAAGGTAGTGGATGAGGCGCCAGGTGAGGAAGAGGTTCCATACAAAATACCTATGAAAATTATTGAACGTGTTGTGGATAACCGTTATACAGGGGATGGAACTGTCCATCCTTGAGATCATTTACTGTTCTTACATGAATTATGCGGTTTATTCAAGTGTGCAGGTATTGCTATGGATGAAGTGAGGAAGAAACTATTCTCTATATCACTGTCTGGTAAAGCGGCGCATTGGTATAAATTACTGGATGATGGGGATTCTCTTGAATGGAATGATATTGTGCCCCGATTTTATTCTAAGTTCTATCCTCCAAGTGAAATTCACAAAGATCGGAACCACATATATAATTTTTGGCCTCATGATGGAGAGAGTATTGCCCAAGCGTGGGGGAGATTGAAGTCTTTAATGCTCAAATGCCCCATTCATGAGCTTCCTGGTAATGTTATCATTGATAATTTCTATGCAAGACTTTATTTTCAAGACAAGACCTTGCTGGATATTTCTTGTTCTGGATCATTTACACGCAACAAAGAAGAGTTTAAAAGGGACCTTCTTAATCGGATCCAGGAGAATACTGAAGGATGGGAGAACGACAAGGATAGAGAATCAGGTATAAATTATGATTATAAATGCATTGAAGCTTTTATGGATACTGATAAATTTCGTAATATGAGTGCTACTTATGGTCTTGATTCTCAAGTTGTTGCAAATATTTATAAAGCTTTTGCCTCTCATTATGAATTGCCTAAGAAGAATTTTGATAAGTATCATGAACCGTATAAAGATAAAATTGATTCATCTATAAATAAATGTGTTGTAGTTGAGACTGTTGATCATGTTATTCCTGAAGCTTATATTGAAAAAACTCCTTTCCCTGCTAAAATGAAGGAGTACTCTGTTATAAATAGTGCGGTTAATAAAAGTGAAAAGAAACCTATAGAACCTGAAGAGCAAATAAAAGTTGAACCTGCTATTGCAATTGTTAAAGATCTTGTGACTGAAAATGTGGAAGATGGTCATATTATTTTCTGTGAAGATGCTTCTAATATTGTTTCACATCCTAATAAGTCTAGGAAAGCTAGTGTTCCTATGCTATCTGTTAGAATTGGTGATCATTGTTATTATGGTTTATGTGATATTGGTGCAAGTATTAGTGCTATACCTTATGAGCTTTACACGGAGATTATGCACGAAATTGGTTCTTGTGAACTTGAAGATATTGATGTGGTTATTCGGCTAGCTAATAGAGAAACTATCTCTCCAATTGGTATTGCTCGAGATGTGGAAGTTCTATGTGGTAAGATTAAATATCCTGCTGACTTTTTGGTACTTGGTTCTGCTGCTAGTAAGTATTGTCCTATCATTTTTGGTAGACCTTTTCTAAATACTTGTGGAGCTGTTATAGATTGCAAGAAAGAGAAAATTTTGACTAAATTTACTGGTGAATCTTATGAGTTTAATTTCTCTAAATTTGCCAAAACTCCTTATAAAGCTGATTCACCTAATAATGATTTTAGAGTTGAACAGTGTGCATCTATTGCTCTCGCTCCTAATGATCCTTTGCAGCAACATTTGGAGAATAGTGAGAGTGAAGTTTTTAGGGAAGAAAGAAATGAGCTTGATGAAATTTTCCTTCGTCAACCTATTCTTAAGCATGATTTACCGGTAGAAGATCTAGGTACAACATTACCACCAAAAGAAGATCCTGTTTTTGATTTAAAACCATTGCCTGATAGTCTTAAATATGCTCATATTGATGATAAGAAAATATATCCTGTTATTATTAGTTCTAAGCTTTCAGAGATTGAGGAAGAAAGGTTATTGGAAATATTGAAGAAACACCGAGGAGCTATTGGCTACACTCTTGATGACTTGAAGGGGATTTCTCCCTCTATTTGCCAACATGCCATTAATATGGAAGATGATGCAAAGCCTGTTGTTGAACATCGGCGTCGTCTAATTCCTAAGATGAAGGATGTGGTAAGGAATGATGAATTAAAACTTCTTGAAGCTGGTATTATATATCCTATTGCTGATAGTAGATGGGTTAGTCATGTGCATTGCGTTCCTAAGAAAGGAGGAATGACTGTTGTGCCTAATGATAACGATGAGCTCATACCTCAAAGAGTAGTTGTAGGGTATATAATGTGCATTGATTATCGAAAAGTTAATAAAGTAACTAAGAAAGATCATTACCCTTTACCTTTTATTGATCAAATGTTAGAAAGGTTGTCTAAAAATACTCATTTTTTGCTTTCTTGATGGTTATTCTGGGTTTTCACAAATTGCTGTTAAAATTAAGGATCAAGAGAAAACCACTTTCACTTGTCCCTATGGAACTTATGCTTATAGACGTATGCCTTTTGGTTTATGTAATGCTCCTGCTACTTTTCAAAGATGCATGTCTGCTATTTTTCATGGCTTTTGCGAGAATATTGTAGAGGTATTCATGGATGATTTTTCTGTCTATGGGAATTCTTTTGATAATTGCTTGTGGAACCTTGATAAAGTTTTGCAGAGATGTGAAGAAACTAACCTTGTTCTTAATTGGGATAAATGCCACTTTATGGTTAATGATGGAATTGTATTGGGACATAAAATTTCTGAGAGAGGTATTGAAGTTGATAGAGCTAAAGTTGAAGCAATTGAGAAGATGCCCTATCCCAGGGATGTTAAAGGTATTCGTAGTGTTCTCGGTCATGCTGGGTTTTATAGGAGGTTTATTAAAGACTTTTCCAAGATTTCAAAACCTCTTACTAATCTTTTTCAAAAAGATGTACCTTTTGTTTTTGATGATGATTGTAAGGAAGCTTTCGAAACTCTAAAGAAAGCCTTAACAACTGCTCCTATAGTTGAACCTCCTGATTGGAACTTACCATTTGAAATTATGTGTGATGCTAGTGATTTTGCTGTAGGCGCTGTTCTTGGACAGCGAGTAGATAAAAAATTGAATGTTATTTATTATGCTAGTAAAACCCTTGATGCTGCTCAAAGAAATTATGCTACTACTGAGAAAGAATTGTTGGCTGTAGTCTTTGCTTGTGATAAGTTTAGATCTTATATTGTTGATTCAAAAGTTACAATTCATACTGATCATGTTGCAATTAGATACCTAATGCAAAAGAAAGACGCTAAGCCAAGGCTTATTAGATGGGTGCTTCTGTTGCAAGAATTTGATTTGCATATTATAGATAGGAAAGGTGCTGATAATCCTGTTGCTGATAATTTGTCTAGATTGGAAAATATTGCTTATGATCCTGTTCCTGTTAATGATAGTTTTCCAAATGAACAATTGGCTGTAATAAAGGTGAGCTCGCGAGATAGCCCTTGGTACGCTGATTATGATAACTTTATTGTTTCCAAGTACTTGCCTCCAACCTTTTCAGCCCAGCAAAGGAGGAAATTCTTTTATGACTTGAGGCATTATTTTTGGGATGACCCACACTTATATAAAGAAGGAGTGGATGGTATTCTACGAAGATGTGTTCCCGAATATGAACAACAAGAGATATTGAGTAAATGTCATGGTAGTGCTTATGGAGGACATCACGCTGGAGATAGAACCACGCAAAAGGTTCTACAATCAGGTTTTTATTGGCCAACTCTCTTCAAAGATGCATGGAAGTTTATTTTATCTTGTGATGAATGTCAAAGGGTTGGTAATATCTCCAGACGCAATGAAATGCCTATGAATTATACTCTTGTTATTGAACCATTCGATTGTTGGGGATTTGACTTCATGGGACCTTTCCCCTCTTCAGAAGGTAACACTCATATACTTGTTGCTGTTGATTATGTTACTAAATGGGTGGAAGCCATACCCACAAAAAGTGCTGATGGTGAGACCTCTTTAAGAATGCTTTTAGATATTATTTTTCCCAGATTTGGAGTTCCTAGATATCTTATGACTGATGGAGGTTCTCATTTTATTCATGGTGGTTTTAGAAAAACTCTTGCTAAATATGGTATTAATCATAGAATTGCTTCCGCTTATCATCCTCAAACTAGTGGGCAAGTAGAACTATCAAATAGAGAGATTAAATCTATCTTGCAAAAGACTGTTAATAAATCTAGAAAGAATTGGGCTAGTAAATTGAAGGAAGCACTATGGGCTTATAGAACTGCTTATAAAAATCCCATGGGTATGTCACCTTATAAAATGGTTTATGGGAAAGCTTGTCATTTACCTTTAGAACTAGAGCACAAAGCTTATTGGGCTGTAAGAGAACTAAATAAAGATCCTAAATTAGCCGGTAAGAAGAGATTGCTACAATTGAGTTCTCTAGATGAATGGAGAAGTGAAGCTTATGAAAATGCTAAACTCTTTAAAGAGAAAGTTAAGAAATGGCATGATAGAAGAATTATCAAAAGAGAATTTAATATTGGGGATAAAGTCCTGTTGTATCGGTCTCGTCTCAGATTCTTTGCAGGGAAATTACTCTCGAAATGGGAAGGACCATATGTCATTGAGGAGGTGTATCGTTCAGGAGCAATTAAAATTAGCTCTCTCCAAGGCAATGCCACACAAGTGGTGAATGGACAAAGACTCAAGTATTATATCTCATGTGATTCTTATAATGAAGATGTTGATGTTATTCGAGTGGAAACTCCGGAAGCTTTCATCAAAGGTCAAATTGACAGTCCGGTAGAGTTCAACTTTGAATAGGTAACAGTACTGGTAATAAAAAGTTCGCGTTTTACTTTCCGAACAATGTTTTTGCTGTTTTTGGAAAATATGAAAAATTACGAGATCGAAACGGAGTGGAGGAGACGCACGAGGGCGTGCCCCCATAGGCCGGCGCGGGCCCCAGTCTGGCCGCGCCGCCCTATGAGGTGAGCCCCTCGTCGCCCCTCTCCGACTCTGGTTCGATCTGGTACTTTCCTTTTGTCGGAAAAATTCCTGCTATATAATTCCCCGGACCCCTGGAGGTCCGTATATCGTTTTCTCGATGTGTTTTGTTTCGAGCTGTTTTCTGCCAGGATTTGCTTCGGATCTAGAGCCATCATGTCTTCGTCGGAAACTCCAAAGGACAGCTTCTGCGAGGATGTCGTCAACTTGTAGATGAACGAGCTGAAGATGCACCCCAAGGAGTTGCTGCTCGTTGATGGAGAGTTGCAGATCAAAGATGTCCAGGGTCCTAAAGGAGAAGGAAGCTTGGAAGATAGGATGGAGAAGCTGGAACAAGAGGTCTTCAACTACAAGAAGATGGCTGAGCGTGAAGTGGACATCTTCCACAAGATTGTGTCTAAACTTGTTGATGCACACAAGAAGGAGACTGCAAGGCTGTGGGACGACATCCTCTCGCTTCACGACACCACCAACAAACTCCAAGCTCAACTCTATGACGTTCAGAATCAGAACTGTGAGTATGAAAACAGGTTTAAACACATAAGTTATGCTGCTAGTTTCAGGATTCCCGAGACCAAGATGTCGTTTGTTGATGGAGAGCCTCTTCCTTGGAACTCTGATGATGGGAATTCATCACCACCACCGCCGAAGGAGTAATTCATCATCGGTATTGGCATCCCCTTGGTTTGTTCCAAGCTTGGGGGAGTGCCGCGGTATCACATTATCACTATCTTTTACTTTTTGCTATCAAGTAGTGTCATATCATGAGTAGGGAAGTTATCATATAAGATAGGTTGCAGTGTGGAAGTATCTCTCCTTAGTTGGTTGTCTATGTATCCCTTGGTGTGAGTTATCGTTATGGAATATTAATGAGAAGTCTTATCATTTACATATTGCACATCTTATTTTAGTTTGCAATCTCTATTATATGATTGATCTTGTTATTAGTATTGGTATCACTTTGGGAGCATTGAGTAATCTATTTGGTTTTGGCAAACTTAGCATTGGTCAATAGCAACAACACTTTGAGGTTTAAGTAGAAAAGAGAAGTACATGTAGTTGTTTCATTGTCTTCCTTTCTTGTTAGCTCATAGCTTATTATTCTGAAGTTAAAATTGTTTGTGCTTACAAGGAAGATGCATGATTGTTTCTATCACATGTATATTTGTTTGTTTCCCTCAACTCTTATGCTTGCTAATTAACCTTGCTAGCCAAAGACCTATACTGAGAGGGAATGCTTCTCGTACATCCAAACCTTAACCCAAACCTATGCCATTTGTGTCCATCATAACTACCTACTACATGGTATTTCCTGCCATTCCAAGTAAATACTTCGTGTGCTACCTTTAAACAATTCAAAATTTACTATCTCTTATTTGTGTCAATGTTTTATAGCTCATGAGTAAGTATGTGGTGTTTTATCTTTCAATCTTGTTGGGCAACTTTCACCAATGGACTAGTGGCTTCATCCACTTATCGAATAATTTTGCAAAAAAGAGCTGGCAATGGTGTTCCCAGCCCCGATTAATTAACCTTCATAATTTTACAAATAGACACTCCTCCATGGTATGTGATTGTTGGACGGCACCCGAGGATTCGGTTAGCCATGGCTTGAGAAAGCAAAGGAGGGGAGGAGTGTCATCTAAATAAAACTACAATTAAAAGGCACTCCTTCATGGTATGAGATTGTTGGCAGGCACCCGAGGATTCGGTTAGCCATGGTTTGTGAAAGCAAAGGTTGGAAGGAGTGTCAACTAAAAATAACTTTATGGGAGCCGCTTTTCGAGAGTTTGTCTGGCAAGGGGGTTAGAGTACCCGCTACCAGTCGTTGATAACAACAAACACCTCTCAAAATGTTACTTTTATTCTCTTTATATGATTTCAAAACTGAAAAGCTCTAGCACATGATTTAATCCCTGCTTCCCTCTGCGAAAGGCCTGTCTTTTACTTTATGTTGAGTCAGTAAACCTATTTCCCTCCATCTCAAGCAAGCATTTGAGTTGTTGTAATCAAACCATCTATATTGTGATTTACTTTATCATGTTTTCTACTCTTCCTTGTTTAGTACAAGTTTTATCTGAATGAATATAGCTTTGAAGGTTATCAATGATTATGAGGAGATTATTATGATTGAGTATGCAAGTTGTGCCATATAAGCTTTAACATAATATGTTAATTGTTCTCTGACCAAGAACGAAGTTCGCCATCACCAATTATGATTTCTTATGCACCTTTATTTGTGATTACCTTATACTTGTTTCAAGTTGAATTATATGAGGAAGTTGCTCACTAGAATGTCTTGTGTGAGTTAATATGATGCTTCTTGTCCGTATTTTATTTATCGACTCTTCACTCCATAAACATGTGGTCCTGTTTACCGAGTTCAGTTTCGCTTGGGGACAAGCGAAGTCTAAGCTTGGGGGGAGTTGATACGTCCATTTTGCATCACTATTTTATATCATAATTTGATGTTATTCATTGATATATTTCATATTTGGAGATGATACTTATGTTATTTCATCTATTTTGCATGTTTCATGATTATTGGAGGATCGCGCACCGGAGCCAGGATTCTGCTGGAAAAAGCGTCGTCAGAAGGCAATATTTCGGAAGATCAACAATTGACAGAAATTATATGAAAAATCCTATTTTTCCAGAAGACGGAGGGAGCCAAAAGGGGGAGCCGAGGAGGGCCGCCATGGGCCCACCTCATAGGCCGGCGCGGGCCAAGGCCTGGCCGCGCCGACATGTGAGGAGGGGGCCCACAGCCCCCTCTGGCCTCCTCTCCTTCGCGTACATCTTCGTCCCGAAAACCTAAGCTCCAGAGGATAGTCGCGAAGAGTCACAGCCGCCTCTGCGGGGCGGAAAACACCAGAGAGAAAAGAGCTCTCCGGCAGGCTGAAATCTGCCGGGGAAATTCCCTCCCGGAGGGGGAAATTGACGCCATCGTCACCGACATCGAGCTGGACATCCTCTCCATCACCATCATCATCATCTCCATCATCATCACCGCCGTCTCCACCGCTGCACATCGTCACCGCTGTAACAATTTGGGTTGGATCTTGATTGTTTGATAGGGGAAACTCTCCCGGTATTGATTTCTACTTGTTATTGATGCTATTGAGTGAAACCATTGAACCAAGGTTTATGTTCAGATTGTTATTCATCATCATAGCACCTCTGATCATGTTCCATATGATGTCTCGTGAGTAGTTCGTTTAGTTCTTGAGGATGTGGGTGAAGTCTAAATGTTAGTAGTGAATTATTGTTGAGTAATATTCAATGTTATGATATTTAAGTTGTGGTGTTATTCTTCTAGTGGTGTCATGTGAACGTCGACTACATGATACTTCACCTTTATGGGCCTAGGGGAATACATCTTGTATTCGTTTGCCAATTGCGGGGTTGCCGGAGTGACAGAAACCTGAGCCCCCGTTGGTATATCGATGCAGGAGGGATAGCAGGATCTCAGAGTTTAAGGCTGTGGTTAGATTTATCTTAATTACTTTCTTGTAGTTGCGGATGCTTGCAAGGGGTATAATCATAAGTATGTATTAGTCCTAGGAAGGACGGTGCATTAGCATAGGTTCACCCACACAACACTTATCAAAACAATGAAGATTAATTAGTTGTATGAAGCGAAAGCACTAGACTAAATTCCCGTGTGTCCTCAAGAACGTTTGGTCATTATAAGTAAACAAACCGGCTTGTCCTTTGTGCTAAAAAGGATTGGGCCACTCGCTGCAATTGTTACTCTCGCATTTTACTTACTCGTACTTTATTCATCTGCTACATCAAAACCCCCTGAATACTTGTCTGTGAGCATTTACAGTGAATCCTTCATCGAAACTGCTTGTCAACACCTTCTGCTCCTCGTTGGGATCGACATTCTTACTTATCAAAAATACTACGATACACCCCCTATACTTGTGGGTCATCACGCCGTGCCAGAACTTCGCTGTCCCCGTGCAACCGCGCTGGAATATCCACCGGAGTGTGTTCTCCGACGAACCACCGCATCAAAACCTCACCACCGGCAACCAACTTCGCAGTGGCAGCCATGGCTGGTAAGGTCTTTTGCCGGAGTTCTTTCGTTGTAGCTCATAACAACAAAGTAACTTTTTAGAACCTTAATTTCGTTTCTCACAAACTATTAATTTCCACCATAACTTGGGTTATTTCCATTTGTCGCAAATACTTCAACTCCGCCTCATTCACTGTCCAACCCCTTGGAAGTGCCTCCTGTCTCCTCCTCCGTGGCACCGCCAACCACTTCATTGATCATGGTTCCTTCTTTCGATCAAGTATCATTCAATAAAATATTACTTGAAGGCCAGATGTAGGCGGAAAAACCTAAGAAAACGGGGGAGGAAGCCATAATGCAAGAGAAGTTGGAAGAGGCCACCAAGAGGACCAAGGCTATGTATCTCACGATGGGGATATAAAAGGACAATGGTGGCCTTTTTCTTTGTCAGAAAAGGACATGGAGGATCTGGAGGTTGAGGGATTCGTCAAGCTCAAGACTTGGCGGATTACAACTTCTGCTACCTCACCAACCCTTGAGGATGACGAGAGAGTGATTACAGAGGCTTTGGTGGAACGAGGCTTCTCGTTCCGCCAAGCAATTTTTTCTTGGAGCTGGTGATTAGATGCCAGCTCCAACTCCATTACTGCCATCTCCAACTTCGTCGCCCATTCTGAAGGTCATCTAAAGATCCGGTCAGATCTAACGCAACGTCTCATTCAAGATCCAATCACAAAGAAAATACCCGACGCTGGATCGCTAGGAATCTGCCAGATACTAGTCGGGTGGGTTTTCCTACATGAAGGACGAGAAAGCTCCGGGTAAAGAGCATGGACTCACCACTTTCAAGGATGGCACGGCAACAAAGATTGATTTCTGGAATACAATTCCATTGCTTTCTAGCATCTAAACATAAACTGCATGGACAAGCTAATCACCAAGCTGAACAAGATCTTTCAGGCAACCACCTGACCTTGAGCTGGTTTAGCATGTGGATCCAGCCACTCCAACATCATGATCGGTTGATGTGTCTTTATAGTGGAAAGACGACAAACTCTGGGTAAGCCAGGAAACCTCAACCAGGCGCGGGTGCAGGTGCCTGCCATCCACGCGTGGCCCCTGCACTGGCATGCGTACCTGCTGGCTGATATGAGACAAGACCCAACATACGTCGTCCACTCACCCCTTTGGGAGAGGTGGTTCGAGGCCGAACATGAGGAGTGGCGCCCGAGCATCGAGGCGCACCTTGAAGCCCTCGACGATGAGGATGTGGACTACGAGTCGCAGGAGGAGGCGCACGCGCAACAACTCGCGCCCATGGCACTAGCGACGCCACGGTGGCTGTGAAGGAGGAGGCGAAGCCGGAGGAGTAGCCCAACTTTGTCTTCCCCACGCCATGCCCTGGCCGTCCTGACTGGTCGCAGTACCTCGGGGCGGCCAACAACTACGTTGAGCCCCTCCCGTGGGTGCCACCGTTCGGGCCGGAGACCTACTACCAGGCCAGGCTCATCAAAATCCCATCAGAGGATGAGGACGACCTCGACTATGAGCCGATGGAGGCCAAGCTCACGGAGGAGGAGTCCATCCAGTGCGCCATGGACGCCTCCGAGGCAGAGGAGCGGGCCAAGTGGATTAGCCTCGAGGAGGACATCCAGCGCTCATAGCAAGCGGCTTGGTCGATGCCACCACCTCCACCGACAGCAGCTGAGGAGCTGCCGCCTCCTCCTCCAATGGACAACGTGTGGCCGCCACCGCATGTCTTCATCGACCTCGACGGCGAGGTCTAGAAGCCGTTGGCGAGGAGGCCGAGGAGCTTCCGCCGGATTTATCTTTATATTTTTTCTTTTTAGTTGCAAAACTCGTCCTATGTGTGCCCCTAAATATAGCAGTTTAACTTTTTTATCCGTCCATTTTTTTTGCGGTTTTCTCCGTTGGAGCCGCTGCCACCCTCATCCGGACATCGGCCTCTTTCTTGTCCGCTGGCCGCCCCTTCCGGAACGAAATACGGTCCGTTATTATGCGGCAGCCCATTGGATTTGGCCTATACCCCAATTGTCTTTAGGTCAAAAATTAAATTCCACTTTGTCTAACAATATTTTCGTTTAAGCTGATCGTTATTTGATAGAAATCCCATCTTTTTCATGCCTATTTAGGTATTTCTATAAAAAGATAGCATAAACATCAGAAGACTATTTAGAACACAATTAATAAGCACGAGCCCATCTTCATACGAGAGAAACTTACTTTGACAGGATCGCAACATCCATTTAAAGCAGTTCTCTATTGGGTTCTATTATTTATTATGTATTTCTTTAAAATGAATCAGGTCACCTAGGTATCAAAATGAAAGCTTCACAACCCATTTTTTTATACCGCTCCTGCATTTCCTTAGCCACTCCAAAACAGAAAAGGTCACCTATGTGGAAGTTATTTTTACCTAATATAGCTTCTCAAAAGATGCAAATGATCAACTTCATTTTCACAGCCTTCTCTAAATCGTGTTCCATGAAAAAAAATAGTATCATCAACATACTGAAGGATGGACCCCCCCCCCCCCCCCCCCCAACGAGATGAGGGACTCCAACTGATCATCCTCTTTTGCCCTTATTTCGCAAAAGAGAGAGATGACCGCCTTGTCTCAGCCCCTCGTTTGAAACCAATGTCCAATGTCATCATTGACCAGTATTCCCACCGACCCTCCATATACATATTGCGAAGTGACATCACACCATATGTGTGAAAAACTTTTCATATGCAAATATTGCTGCAGACAAGACGATTAAACCTTGTCATATGCCTTCTCAAAGTCTATCTTAAATAAAACAACATCCATTTTCTTTCTATGCAGTCCATGAATGATTTCATATAGAACCACTACTAAAGCATATGTCGTCCTGGCATGAAGGTTGTTTGATTGGGTTTAATAACCTTAGGCACAATGCTAGTTATTCTATTGGGTTCCCACTTTCGTGAAATTTTTAAAACTAATATTGAGAAGATAAATTTGTCTATATTGCTAGATCTGAACCAGGTGGATGTATATGCATATTTAATTTTAATTTTGAAAAAATCATGTTAAATACATGTCTCTATTTATTGATCAAAAGGAAGGTTGGCCAATTCCAAATTGTAGACAAAAAATACAAGGTCAAAGTTCGATGACACAACTGGGTATGTTGCACTGATTTGCTTGTCACTTCTTTGCAACAACCACTAAACACATCTCTCGGTAATTGCTATTCGTGCAGGGATTATTCTTCCATCATGTTAGAAAAATTCTTATGGTACAAGATGGAGATTTTACCACTCGCGATGGAACGGGAGGGGACTCAATTTATGGTTTGAAGTTTGAGGTCAAGAGCTCCATTTGAAAGCATGAGAGGAAATGACCTAGATTCTTTAAGGCTGAGGGTTGCACCTAGAGCTTTAGAAAACTTCAATGGATTGTAGAGACTGATTCAAAAGATGTTACATTCACAGATTTCCTAGTTCTTTGAACATTCGAAGGAATATCTCGAGGACAAGAGAACCAATACCACACAAGTGGCCGGTCACGGAGATCAAGGATGGACAAGAAGACATTCTTCAAAAGTTGTACCTAGCAAGGTTTAGAGAAGTTCTACACATACATGGATATATTTCGAGCTGAGGTTTATAATAAGTGGATTTTCTTAGGCACTCAATACGCACCCCGATCTGGGTTGTTCATAGGTGCAACAAGACCCACGCTAGTCTTTTTTTTTTCTCTGAAACTTCCCTCTTTTTAATCTCACACCATACAACATATGGATTTGAAATTTTGCAGCTCACTGAAAGATTTGAGATAAAGTGCGGGAAAATTAATTTGAGACTTTTCTGATATTGAACATGTAGATATTATGGGGTTCAACCTCCCTTGTAATTTATAGTGTACTGGTGAAATCTCATAAAATTCACAACATTGGGGAAGGTCATCAATTAAACTGGTAGGTGGTTCTCCTATTCAATTAAGACTGTTATAATCCTAGGTATAAGATGCATGGTGACTCAGTACATTGCACGGTAAGCTGCATGTAGTAGCGGATGGCAAATACTTGACCATTCATGAGTATCAGCCATCGGATGGCATAAACTCTCTGCTCGATCTTGTTGAATTCACAAGCCAAAAAAGTATTAGTTTTCCATAGCTTCTTGTCCGTTCTTCTTACTGAAAAACAACGATGCTTGGTCAAAAAAACGTGCTAACAAACTCTTGCCGCCGGACACCGGATGGTCCAATCCAAAGCTACAAAGGCCAATTCTGCCGGCGAGGTCGTCGGGCGCCGCCCCTGTAACGTCGACGCACGAGCCGGTGCGAGGATCGTAGACCCGAAGCACCACCGACGGTTCTTTGTCAAAATAGCAGTCCAGGGAGCACTGCAGAAGCACCTTCCCAGTATCAGGCATCACCCTCAGCGGCGTATAACGAGAAGCGGACGCCGCCATAGGGATCCTGTACGCCTTGATCCAGCTCTTGCCCGAATCATCCAGTAACCAGATGTTGGTGAATGGATCTTCCGGGAATTTATCCCAGCGCGTCTCATCGCACACCGGTTGAACCACGCACAAGGCGCCGTTAAGCTCTGTTATGCGCACCGCCAATATCTTCTCCCACTCCTCCATGTCGAACAACTCCCGTGGTCCTCCTAGGACATCAGGCTTCCACTGTTCACTCTCCAGGTCAAGGCATAGCAAGGTGTCGTCGTTAGCAGTTGCCAAGTCTATTAGGAAGTACATAACGCCATTGACAGTGACAGGAGAGCCTCGATCGGTGCCAGGGCGGCAACAGGTCGGCGGCGGCTGTGTTTTCCTCCACCCATTGCCGCCGTCCCCTAACGTAAGGATCTCACAGGTGCTGTCGTTGACGACACGCACAATCTTGTATTCACCGGACGCGGCGGCGCGGCCGAAACCAAAGACGGGGTAGTAGCGTACGGCGACGTAGGGAAACGCATCGTGCTCTACCACATCCACCTGTGGGCAGGTCAAGAGGACCTCCCCTGTGGCCGGATCGACCACGCTGACGCCGCCGCAGGAAGCGCCATTGACGCAGATGAGGTCGTCGAGGCTCGTGCTACAAATCATCCCGTAGCCCCCGACGCCCCTGAGGACCCTCACCACGTTTCCGTCCGTGTCCATGAGACGCACGTCACGGCCTCCGTCTGGCTCTTCTTCTGGGAAAGAGCCGCCGTCGACAAGGAGAGGGCCGTGGCGGGACCTGTGCGCGGCGGCGAAGACGGGGCTGGAGATGAGGCGGCGCCACCCCTTGGACACGCATCGGAACCGGCAGACCGACTTCACCGGCGTCCTGGAGAGGATCTCGAAGACGGCATGGTAGGGTAAAGAGACACTGCTACTATCCATGTCGATCGCCATGGTAAGCTGCGATCTATGCGTCATGAAACGTCTCGGCTTGTATTGATCGGTTGATAGACGTACGGATCGGATACAACCCGTGCTGTGCACGGACTCTTTTTCATCCATGCCTTATTATTTCCTTGCCTTGGGGCCTCACATGTAATAATATGTACATCTGAATCCTGTATCCAAACCCTACCCAACCCAACCCAACAATGCAGACGGACGAGGAGACTGAACAATCGACGATCATGGCCGAGGCGCAGAAAGAGGAGAGGACGATGAACACACAAGAAAGGAGAAGCGCGGAGCAGTACGGGTGCTACGACAAAGACAAGTCTGACCCAAAGGCCGTCCACACCAGCTTCTATTTCACCTGTAGACCTTGGAAAAACGATGACATCAGTAAGCACCCACCCAACGCCATCTACTGTACTTTTTTCTACTCAACCCAAATAACTAACTTTTTATTTTTGAGACATCCAAATAACTAACTAAATGTACATGTACGCCCGTCGATGCAGCGGCTACCCCTCATGGCGCCTTCATCTGTGGTAGCGATAACTTACAAATATGTTCGATCAAAGTTGCATCAATAAGAGGAGGTTTACGGTGGCCGCTACACGTCTTTGGTATGGTCACCGTGCGCGATGTTTTGCAGCATCGCGATCGTAACATTGTCTTCGCTCGTGCAAGGAGTAATTGCCAAACCATCACGGAGGAGGTAATTAATTATCTGCATCAGCTTCAATCCTACTATCGCATTCCCTATTATTCATAGTCAGCGCCCGTTACCGATCAAAACATTTATCATATGTTTACTTAATGAATCGTTGCATGCAGCATCCGTATCTAGAGCTCACGGGTCCTTCACGTGCTGTTTTGATATGTTTCGATCCTGGAAACATCGAGATCGTGCTTAAAGCTAAGGGTGCAACCGAGTCCGAGGATCGAGATCTCAGTTTTCTAGTCTTGCCGTTGAGCACTCGCGTATATTGTCCTTATGATAAAGATTATACTAGCAAACACAGCACGCTGAAGTTAACATTTCGCCACGTTAGCAAAGCAGTGGAGGCAACAATCAGCGTGCGACTCGTTGGTGGGTCATCATGGCCAGATGGTTTCCAAGGTGTTCTTACCGCTAGTACCAGACGTGACGTGGAAGTTCATTTGCTTGCTTTTGGAGATGATAAGTTGCCTCTCGTTGCTGATGATGGCACGATAAAGCTTTCAAGGCGTGTCGTCTCCGTTCGGCGCTGTGATGGAGAGCTCAAAGTTTCTATCCTGGTGGCACACTATGACAAAGATGAACAGGTTGCTATAAGAGATGATATAGTTTTCACACCAAAAGGTTATGGTACAAGTTGTGGTGTGCTTAATGTTGGTGCTCGTAAGATGCTAGTCACCGTTTCTTGGTGTGCTTAATGTTGGTCTTATTGTAACCAAGTGCTGATTAAGTAAAAAAGAATACACTAACTGCTGATGGTTGGTTGAATGAAATATGTGTTGTTGGCTGGATGGAATATGTTTGCAGCTATTTCCTTGATCTGTGTCCCGTTTGTTTTTTTTTTTATCAAAGTGAGGTACATATCAGAAGGAACCAAAGCGAGAATGTTCTTTCATCTTTGCCTGCAAAGTGGACAGGAAAAAGGTTAGCCATGGTCCAGACTCCAGACTGCCTGCTCCATGTGGCCTGAAACTTTGGAAGCATTTTCGTTTAATGCTAGTCTAAGGTAATGCATTGCTTATCCCCATGATTGCTCCAGGGAATGCTGCGGTGGAACTAATGCATACCCCTTACAAGACCAGTTTGGATAATCTAGCAATTGCATCATTAATTTTTTTTTCTCAGTGCTTAACCTTCAGTGTGTACAAGGATGAGAGTTCTAAGGTAAATGAAGTTATGGATGTTATAACGTTGAGCTTTTGTCCCACAAAGTGATAAGATCATGTCCATTTTTGTAAGGAATTTCTTTTCGAGGAAAAAAAACAGTCTAAATATCCATCTATATTTATTGATCAAAATTCAGAGGTAAAACACATCGCACAGATAACCTGCATGCATTAACTTAACTCCTAGGATATACACATACACCGCAATTGTACAAAAAAAAGTATAGAATAGCATCCCATTTTCCCAATCACCGTGATTATAAGGACCTCAAATGAACTCCATTGGGGTCAGTTTTTGTTAGTACCTCGAGCTTCATCATTTCTGTGGCAAGGTAACTGGATTCACTGGATTGACTTAATGGATGCATCGTCAATTCATCATGAATCAGTAGACTTTGCAGGCTTGACCAAGCTGGTAAGCTTCATCCTAGGAATGGAGTATTCACCACTGATGGCCATGGAGGCCACCAAGCTGTTTGCAGCGTCGGTGAAGTGGACCCCATCCCAGCTGATTAACTTGTCATCAGGCTTGCACGTGTCCTTATCAACGCCCATGCAGCTTCTCTTGGGGTCGTAGTTGTAAGGGGGGCCTCCATGGCCGCAACATGTCATCAATGGCTTCTCAATCCCTAAATTATAACAAGAACCAAAAAAGTTAAATCATACTAGTTTCGCTGACGAACATCGGTCAACGCAATCAATGCCCTGGACTTTCAGAATCACAAAATTGCACAATTTTTCGAGGTAGAGGTTCATACCGACGAACAACGGTTATTGAACCATGACCTATTTGCAGTTATCGGCAAAGGGGAATCAACACAGTAACTTACCATGCTTCGTGTGGTTGGCGACGAGATCATACTTGATTGCGAACATATCCACGAAGACGACGGCGGATTTCTTCAGTTGCCACCGCAGGTCGTCGCAGGCTTCACTCAGCAACTCATTGAACTTCTTGGCGGCATTGTTGAACTTTGTGAGGCATCCATGCTCATCCACGTCACCATTGTTGTCCCTCGGCATCGCAAGCTTTGCTGGCAGGCATCCTAGCGCACCTGTCCCATGTACCCAGAACTTCCTGGCACCGTTCTTATGCAATGTCTGCATTTGTTGCAAGGATTGAACAACTTAATGGTCGTGTCACAGAGTAGTCAGCATTTCAGAATTGATGAATGCGAACCTATATCTGAACCACATGTACCTGGATGGCTTTCCTGATTTCAGCAACAAAGTGGGGAAGCTTTGCAAGCACTTGATCATAGGGTAGGTACATGATGCTAGTGATATCGTTCTGCCCAATGTCCAGAGTGAAGAGAGCTTTGTGGAAATCTTTGGGGTCGACCGGCGCAGACTCACCTGAATGACATTGGCAAGGAAACAATCGACAAGTTTGTCAGCTGACGGCGCCTCAAAGCAATCAGGAACTTTGGTAAGATGGAGAGCCAGGAAACCTCTCGTGATGGAATCATTGCATCTCTCCCTGTAGAATATGTACTGATCGACCTGCACGTCGAGTGAAAACGGCGTGTCGCCGGGCGTCGCAGTCGCTCCAGCGATGGCGAAGTTGACACCGTTGCTGTAGTCTGAACCCAGCGGCTTCATGTAGGGGCTCAGGTGGTGTGTGTTCAGCGTCTCACCTGAGCACGAAAAAAAATGCACAGCCAACCATTAGTTACACCGTCAGCGGACAATCAGGCAGACGCAAATTTGCATTGTACTAATGTCTGAGAACTTTCAGCCAATTCGATCGTACGCTATAATAAACGAATAATAAAGTAGTAGAAAAAAAGGTAATCAGTGCATGGATTGCAGTAGCTGTATCAGGTTCCGAAGGTGCTTTACACCTCACTTGTGCTGTATGAAGAAAATGGGGCAGCAACATACAGAAATCCAGGTGTGCTGTTGATCTCAACGAGAGAGAGAGGTTATTGAGGCCACAAGACATTGTTGACTTTGCAGTAGAAAACGAGGAGCAGTAAGCTGCAAGGCATTTTATTGCCGTGAGTGATACGCTTATGTTTAAATGTTTAATAGCTCCTCTCAGTCTCTCAATTGTATCGGGTTTCTGACATTTTAGAGGTGGGCTATCATTTTCAGAGCAGCAGCTGAAAAAAAAAATAGTGATACTTTAGGAAGACGCAACACAGATTTGTTCAGTCCATGTACCACTTGTTTTCCTTGAAGGAATCGAAGTTCAGAAGATGTGAAATGAAGAGTGGAGAAAGGAGAGAATGGGCATTGGTGACTGGTAGTGCTAATGAATAATAATGTACCCAATAAAGTATATGTGAGATCCTTGTCTGCGTGGATTTTGATAGTAGTTAGGCAGCGCGTGAAGAAGAGAATGTGAGAAGGAAAAGAGAAAGAGAAAAGAACAAAGAGGCTACGGAACAGCAATGGCGAATTGGCGATAGGACCAAAAGAGTCCATTCTGATCGAAATTATTCATGTGGCTTTATCCATTAGTACTAGTATATCATTTCGGTAGGTAAGCTTGAATGGCGCGACGTGCCTGGAACTGCAAAGGAAGTAAAGAGAGAGCTCTTGTTCAGGCAAATCCCCAGCTGCAATTGTGTGCACATTGCTCCCGTGAGTTGATTCCCGCTGTCAGCGATCTCTGGGTGTGGGGCTCCGCTCCGATGGATTCTACCTGGACAATTCCCCTCGAAGTCGAAGGTCGAACGGGGAGGTGCGACTCGATTTCACTTGTCCGTGGGGTTGGGCGGCCCAGAAGAATCCGAGAGGGAGATGCCGGGAAGCTCCCATGTGCAGCGCCGGTCCATCCCAAAAGGGATAGCAGAAAGATGGGCAAAGAGAGGGTAGGGGAGGTAGCCGCCGAGCTAGCCCCCATGTGATCTTCTACCTTTGCTGCTGTGAATAAAGAAATTGAACAGGGGTGGGTGGGCGAAGAGGCGCAGCTTCCGTCCATTGCTACGCGTCGCCAACCTGAACCTGATGAGAAACCACGAGTCTACAGGCCCAAAAGTGAGTCGCCAACTTGCCATCGGCCAAACACCCACTCCTCCGTCCTCTCCTCCTCGTTCAGGTCCTACCTCATCCATCACGCATCGTAGAACTGTCTGTATGTGAATTCTGAAACCTTACCCGCAAAAAAAAAGAACTCTGAAACCTTAGCGTCATCCAGACAACATAATAGTCCCAAGGAAACGCGACTCTGCCATCGCCTTCCGTTTGACATCAAATTCGACCCTTCCACCTCG
This sequence comes from Lolium perenne, assembly GCF_019359855.2. Taxonomy (NCBI): domain Eukaryota; kingdom Viridiplantae; phylum Streptophyta; class Magnoliopsida; order Poales; family Poaceae; genus Lolium; species Lolium perenne. The sequence continues at coordinate 52,626,520 of NC_067244.2, forward strand.
TCCAGCGCGTTTTCTGAAACCTCGGTGTCATCCTTGTTCTAGCCAGACACTGCGAACAATCCAGGCAGGGAGACAGACACGGTGGTGGTCGCCCACCCAAAACCTTCCAGCTCAAGCGTGAAATGCTGAATTAGGATGTAAATTAGGCCCAGGGTGTGCGCTCAACTTGACGGGAGAAAAATGGGCAGACGAGCTGTCATCGTCGTGCGATCCAGCATCGCATTCGCCACCTACTGCATGGATCATGGATACGCTCCCTTTTGCTAATTAATTATATCAGTGATCCGTCTCTTTCCTCTGCTTTCCTTTGTTTGAACGAAAGCTAGTGCGGCGTTGGTGGCGTTTGCCGTTTGGTGATCCGCGGTCGCACGAGGCTGCTTCAAAACTCAACATGAGATCCCGTTTCCTACAAGCTTTTTGGCTGGCCGCTAAACTGAACCCACAAAAAAAAGACATTTTCTGCCAGAGTGGAAAAGAAAAGATGCAATGGGTTTTGGCGTTACTGTCGTCTTTGGTTGGTGCCCAATTTCAATTTGGGGCTAGATCTACCTTTGCCATGAGATTGGTTTTTCATCGAACGTGTACGAGAATGGAGAGACGCATCTTGCCAATGTTTTGGGGTCAAATCCGGAATGTGCCGGTCCATCAACTCGACAGAACCAGAGACCATTTGTGCTGCGCACGAGCATCGATTGATGCACACGCTCGGCTGACCCCTCAACAGAGTGTGATTAGATCCCACTGTTTGTTTACAGTGTAAGAATTCCAAATAAAACACAAAAGTAGTCCGAAAAATTCCCCTGCTCCAAATGGTTCAAGGATTATACTGCACGGCATACTTTAGCAGAGCTAGTTAGCCGTAGCATTTGCCTAAGCATGACGGAGCCAACAGATTTTCAATTCGACTTCTCTTCTCTCTCGCCGCCGGACAGGTTCCCAATGCAAACAAGCATAGATTACGCACTACGACAAGACATTCCACAGATTAATCTACCACTTGCTCCAGTAAATTAGGATTAATCTGCCTAATCTCTACTTTGCTCTAGTAAAAAAGGGGAACGGGGAAGCGGGCGGCACTCACAGATGAAGTCGAGCACGACGCGGCCGTCGGAGAGCCTGCCGGTGGGGTGGCCGAAGAAGGCGCGCCCCTCCGGCGGCGCGATGCGGATCCCCATGATGGCCACCGCGCCGCCCGTGTCCGAGTTGGAGTCCCCGAAGTTGAACACCAGCACCTCCGACGCCTTCGCATCCACCTTCACCGCCGCCGCCTTCCGCGGCTGCACCGCCGCCCCCTTGCTCTTCCTGTGCTCGCTCACGGCGGGCGCCGCCGCGGTGGCGGTAGCGACGGCGGAGGTGGTGGAGAGGGCCCCGGCGCCGGCGGCCGCGGCGGGCATGTAGCGGAGCGTGGCGAAGATGACGGCCCCGGCCACCGCCCCCAGCACGCAGTAGTACTGGAAACGCAGCAGGCTCATGTTCTTCATCACCCCGCCGACGCCGCCGCCGCCATTCCCTCCGCCGCCGTTCAGCGCGCTCGCCATGGCCGCTGGTCACCCGTGCTCTCTCTTGTCTGTCAGTCAGCTTTGTTTCTGTGTGTGTTGTTTATATACAGTGTTGGTTACAGAGTTGCTCCTGCTGCGCACAGAACAATGCTTTCAAACCAAGAAAAAGCTCGGGATGAAGAAACTGCTGGTGCACAAAACATGTGCAAGGGTTGGTGCGCGACCCTGTTTTTTTCTTCTTCTTTTATTTGCGTGTGCTTTATTTTAGTACTACCAAACTGGACAGAGTGTCAGCTAAAAGAAGTGGCAAAATTATTGTGTTTCACTGACTTGTTCATCCTACGATCCAAACGGTTGAAAATGAAGTAGCAGCTGAATCTCAATTTCATGCCATATGATTCGCGCATTTCTCGAGACACAGGATAATTAGAAAAAAAAGGTTTCGCGTGTTATGTCCTCCTCAATTCTAAAGATTTTGAAAACCATAAAAATGTATCAAAGATATTTCAATAGCACACTTTAAGAAAACAAATGAAACTGTAACAAGACTTTTTGGGACTTTTTTCATCCAAAACAGAGAACAAAGATTCTAATAAAATGGCATACGGAGGAAAGATTTCAAGGATTCGATGTTTCAAAAAAAAAAAGATTCCAAGGATTCGAAACCTCCAATATAAAATTCCTCTGAGGCAAAAAGCTCTGGCAATTCGGAGAATTCCTTTTTGGCAATAAGAGAAAGGTTAATCTCGAATCCTCGATAGGGTTCGAAGGTAGCTATATCGAAATTAGGGCTGGTGTATTTGAATCAATTATCTAACAACTATAGTTTTCCGTGGAAACTTTTAAAAACCTAGATTTACTAGGGAAAAAGGTTTTGATAAAGCTATTTGTATTGTATTTTACTTTTCTATTTTTCCACACAGGTCGCAAACGGCCACTTTGGGGCTAGGGTATCACAAAACCACAACCGAATGAAATTTTATCAGAAAACTGCAACTTTTGGGGTATCACAAAAGTCACAAATCTCAGAACTTAGTAAGGCTGGCTTTTTTTTCTTGATCTCCCGAGTCCACAAATCAGGTGAAGCGGTTCTTTATGGTTTTATGCATACCGAATAGGGGCTGGAACATACTTGAACCTAACAAAGTGTTTTTGTATTTTTTTTTTGTAGCTTCGGACAAAACAAAATTGTTCACACATTCAAACTTGTGGCCCAGGTAATCATTAACGTCTCCGTTGCCATCTGCCACCTACCTTCAGTGCCTACCTTGTGGGCTTAAGGATTCAAAAACGACGACAAACTTGCAAAACCAGAAGATTAGGGTTATTGTTGGAGATATGCCCAAGAGGCAATAATAAAGTGGTTATTATAATATCTTTGTGTTTATGATAAATGTTTGCATACCATGCTATAATTGTATTAACCGAAACATTGATACATGTGTGTTATGTAAACAACAAAGAAGTCCCTAGTAAGCCTCTTGTATAACTAGCTTGTTGATTAATGGATGATCATGGTTTCGTGATCATGAACATTGGATGTTATTAATAACAAGGTTATGTCATTAGTTGAATGATATGATGGACACACACCCAAATGAGCGTAGCATAAGATCAAGTCATTAAGTTCAATTTGCTATAAGCTTTCGATACATAGTTGTCTTAGTCCTTCGACCATGAGATCATGTAAATCACTTACACCGGAAGGGTACTTTGATTACATCAAACGCCATTGCGTAAATGGGTGGTTATAAAGATGGGATTAAGTATTTGGAAAGTGTGAGTTGAGGCATATGGATCAATAGTGGGATTTGTCCATCCTGATGACGGATAGATATACTCTGGACCCTCTCGGTGGAATGTCGTCTGATTAGCTTGCAAGCATATGATTTGATCATAAGGGATGACATACCGCGGTACGAGTAAAGAGTACTTGTTAGTAACGAGGTTGAACAAGGTATGGAGATATCGATGATCAAACCTCGGATAAGTAAACTATCGTGTGACAAAGGGAATTGACATCGTATGTAAATGGTTCAATCGATCACTAAGTCATCGTTGAATATGTGGGAGCCATTATGGATCTCCAGATCCCGCTATTGGTTATTGCTCGGAGAGGAGTCTCGACCATGTCTGCATAGTTCGCGAACCGTAGGGTGACGCGCTTAAGGTTCGATGTCGTATAAGTAGATTCGGAATATGAGTTGGAGTCCGAAGTTTTTGTTCGGAGTCTCGGATGGGATCCAGGACATCACGAGGAGGTCCGGAATTGTCCGGAGAATAAGATTCATATATGGGAAGTCAATTTCCGGGGTTCGGTAAAAGTCCGGTGTTTTGACCGGAGCTTCTAGAAGGTTCTAGAGGGCCACCAGTGGGCCCACCACCCCGGGAGAGGCCACATAGGCGCCACATGGCATAGTGGGTCCAGCCCACCATGACATGTGGGCCTGTGCCGGCCCCTTAGAGATAAGATCTATCTCTAATTTAAATGGTTTAAAATTAGAGATAAGATCTATCTCCTAAAATAAATTGTTTAAATTAGGAGATAAAGGGGAAGACTTGGGGGAGGAGTTGCCCCCTCCCCATGCGCCGGCCAAGGGGGCAGGTGGGCCCTAGGGGAAACCCTAGGCCGACCCCCCACCTATATAAAGAGGGGAGGGGGTGGCCGGCCAAGGCCCCCATCCATAACCCTGGCCGACCCCCCTCTCTCTTCCACCTCCATACGCTGTGCAGGCTTAGGCGAAGCCCTGCAGCAACTCTTCTCCACCACCACCACCACGCCGTCGTACTGCTGGGATTCCGTGGAGATCTACCACACCTCCGCTGCCCGCTGGAACGGGAGAGGAAGGAGCTTCATCGACACCGTACGCGCGACCGAGTACGGAAGTGCTGCCGAATTGCAGCACCGGGGACGATCGTCTACACCAACAACGAGATTAATCTCGTAGGCTTTGGAATCTTCGAGGGTTAGTCTCATCTCCATCTCGTTGCTTCGATCTTGTAGATTAGATTTCGGGTGTTCCATAGATTAGATCTTGGATTTATTCGTCTTTGCGGTAGGAAATTTTTTGTTTTCTGTGCTACAAACCCCATCAGTGGTATCAGAGCCATGTCTATGCATAGATCTGTTGCACGAGTAGAACACAATGGTTTTGTGGGCGGTGATGCTCTTGTTGCTTTAGTTTGTGTACTTTGCTTCTTGCGGCATGGTGGGATGAAGCGGCCCAGGCTAACTTTACATGACCGCGTCTCATGAGACTTGCTCCACGCTTGACATGCAACTTGCATTGCATAAGTGGCTTTGCGGGTGTCTGTCTCTCCCACCATAGTGAAGATTGTAATTTGCACTTCTATTGTCAACACTAGTATCACCGTTGTGGTTCATGTTCGTAGGTAGATTGGATCTTACTCGAAAACCCTAAACCACGTAAAATATGCAAACCAAATTAGAGGCGTCTAACTTGTTTTTGCAGGGTTTGGTGATGTGATATGGCCATGATGTGATGATGATTATATTTGATGTATGAGATGTTCATTATTGTATTATGGCAACCGGCAGGAGCCTAATGGTTGTCTTTAATTTTTGTTAAAGACTTGCGTGTCTATTCATCATGTAATAACTTTATTTCAAGTAGTTGTTGTAGTAGCTATAAGTGATGGACAACCATGAAGCGGCGCCACTGACCTTGACGCCATGCTGGTGATGATGGAGATCATGTCCGTGCTTTGGAGATGGAGATCAAAAGCACAAAGAAGAAAGGTGTAATAACCCAGGACATAGGAACAACGAAGGGTAGATTTAGAAATGGGATGTGCATTTCATCGCAAAACGGGGGAAATTTTCGCGCCTTATTGCAACTAAACCTAAGAGGGATCGAAGTTCTCTCTCATTGTGCACTTAGGATTAGGCAATGTGAGTTAGGGAAATTTCGACATGATCTCTTTTGTATCTTGTTACTTTGGGGAATGATTGCATTTGATAAGTGTTAAACATTTAACTATAAACATCACACAATATAAACAATGAATTCATAATTCAAACACAAGATATAAATTCAAATTACTTTGAATTTCAAAGTGAATATCAAATACAATATTTAATCAAGAATATAAACATTACATAATACAAAAGCTCATAAACCAAAACTTGAGCTTTATTGATATACAAAACAAATTACAAAGTTGTTACAAAATTCTTGATACAAGAATTGAGACATAATGATCAGAAATAAAAGAAAAGGAAAATTACAAGTTTATTCTAAACTAAACCTAGACTAAGTGGCTTGAGGGTGATCTTCTGGCCATAATTCAAACCTGCAAAACAAAGAACAAGAACTAACCAGAATATAAGTATTAGCAAAGTTCAGTTTGGACAGTTAGAAAAAATAACACAAAATTCAGTTTGGACAGTGAAACTGTCACAGCACACTTGTGCTTGTCCAAATTCTTGGACAGCACAAGATAGGCATAGGCAGACCAAAACTGAGCAAGCCACAGGGGCTCAAGTTTCAGCATATGAAGGCTGTTGCTAGCCAAGCAACAGCAAGGCAATGCAAGGGGTGAGTCATAAAGTAACCAGGCTTGTGTGTCATGGCCAGGGAAGAAGTAGAGACCATATAAATAGCACACAAACCCTAGAACCATGACAGTCGACCAGATATGCAAATCACCAGGTAAGGGTGAAGCTAGAACCAGCACCAGTTCATCCAGTTCATACTCAAGAACAGAAACAAACACACAACCACTTAGCCACCAGGAATCATGGTGACTTGAGAAGCTCAACCAGAAACTGGAGGTGAAGGGCTGTGCATCAAAAACCCCAAGTCTGCAACAACCAAATATTTCAATCTAGGAGCTGGAACAAGGTATACCAAGTTCCTGGACAGATCCAATGGATCTGATCCATACAATATGCATGATATAAGCATGGGAATGAGCAGATGCTCAAGTGGGTAGATCATCACTTGGTTTTCACCAAGGATTACTGCCAGTCAAAAAGAAACTAAAAATAGAAAGCATCTAGATACAGATCTTGTACACAGAAGCTAGCAAACATGCACAGATGCACACACTAGCAGGATCATATGCACAGATAGACACAGTAGATGAATTGCAGGGAATAGCAGCTAATAAAGACTACACAGTAAATCCTAAGCTATGAACCATCAGTAAACCCTAGATTTTCATCAGGCAAGCATATTGGCATTCATATCTAGTATGATCCCCAAATATGCAAGCAAAGGTTGAGTAGCCACAAGATCCAATTAAATAGGTGAGCAACCAATCAGTAGCAAGGCTACTGAGGTCACATCACACTTAGCACCAATTAAAAGAAAGCCAACTATAGCACATCATTATCCAGGAATGGATTCAGATTCATTTGCTTGCTAAACAATCATGAATAGCCAAATCATTTGCAAGCAAGTCATTTAAATCATCACTGCATAAGCAGTTCATCATAACTTAATTAATTCAAGCATGAAGTTATCACAGATCCATGCCTAATACTGACAGTAGCATACTGTTAAGCAACACAGTACCAACCCTAGATCCTAGCCACTGGAGCAAGTCCAGTAAGCTTGAATGAGCAACAACACAAGTAAGCAATAGCATAGTGATGCTTAGCCACAGGATTAATCTGAAAGCTATCACTGACATTTAATTGATCAAATGGATCAATTGAATCAAGTCAAGCTACACAGAGAAGCTAGCCAACAAGCAAAGGATGATCCAATGGATCATTAGCCTGCATAGGAAGCACAGAAGCATTTCACAAGCACCACTGGCACACACAAGTGTCACTGATGTATCACAGTACACCTAGACAAGCAAATATGACATGCCAGTAAGCACAAGCAAGCCATAATCAAGTACATCATGGTATAGCAAGCTCTTAAGCAAGCACAGCAGAGCATGGCAAGTACAGGGCATGCTAGGAGCAGCAAGATAAGCAAGCACAGCATGAATAGCAAGCAAAGCAACATTGGCCAGTACCAGAAACTGGTGATTTGGCCATGAGCTTGCAGTAGATAGAAACACTGGAAGATTAAGCAACTATGGCATAGCTCTGTGTGATCACAGGATCACCAGAGAGCAACAGAGCATGAGGAGGAAGAAGAACAGTAGCAAGGGAGGCGCACAGACATGGAGAAGAGAAGGAGGAGGTGAGGCAACTTACACGCGCCTGGAAGCAGAAGCTAGGGCATGGCGAGGCAGTGCTCGCGCGGCCATAGCAGCTGCAAATCCAGGGTAGGCGCCGACGTTACGCCGGCGAACACGAACACCACCGTAGCAGAGCACCTGAGGCGACGGCACGAGTACTGCGAGCAGCACCCGCGCCAGGTCAACCTCAGGAGCGCACCCATCGTCGGCGAGGATGAGAGCTCGCCGGAGTTCATCAATCGCCAGAGGTGATTCTCCACGAGATCCAGAGCGAGGGCGATTCGCCAGGAGAGGAAGAGAAGGGGAAAACCACGCGGACAGATCGATAGATCTGCACGCGGCGGTTCTGATTTGGTAGGTGGCTACGGCGGGGGAGCACGGAGCTGGCCGGAGCGCGGCGGCGGCCATGGCGGCGACGCCATCACCACGGGCGTCGCAGGAGGTTAGGGTTAGAGACGAACGAGTGAGAGAGGGCCGAGTGAGTGAGTGGGGTGGGCCGTTCGGCGCCACCGACCCATAAGGGACAAGCCTTAATGGGCTGTCCCTGGGCTTTAGGTAAATGGGCTGGCCCAATAAGGGCCAGGGGGCATTTTTGTCTTTTAACAATTTAGAAAAGGCCAGAATTTCACCAATTTTTAGTAAATAAAATACAACTCTAAAAATCCATTAAAAATTGGATTAGTGAATGAAAAATAAATCTTAACCAGAATAAAATATGAAATGGAATTTAAGAAATAAATTCAAAATTATGAATTTGCAGAATTTAAATAATAACTTGGAATCTTAAACTATTATTTCCTTGTATTTAAAAATTCAAGGAAAAATCTCCAATAAGTTCAAATACTTATTTTCAAACATTTCAAAATGAAATTCCACTATTCCAAGTCATTTCTATTGAGAAAGGTATTTTTCAAAGAAAAATACTCTATTCCCTATTTTATTCCAAAAAAAAATATAGAGACAACTCTATTATTTTAATTCAGTTTTGGAGTGAATGATAAACCACCAAGTCAAATAGTTTTAATTTGAATTATTATTTGATGTGAATTAAAATGGTTTACCCTTTTAAATCAATTGCAAGTTACTGCCAAAGGCATAAATCTTAACTCAACCCTAAATTGCTATAACTCAGCGGGGTAAAGGGATTCAACATAAAATAATACCTCCATGATTGCATTATTTGGATTTTATAACATTGTCTTTACCGGACGATGATGCTTCTTACAGAACCCGAGGTCCAGGTTCCATCAACTGCATTGAACTGCACTATCTCGCAGTCCACAGGCAAGTTCACCCTTGCTCATGTCAACTTGATTATTTTCTACTACTTTAATGCAAAGCTATATACTTATCATTCCTGCATCGCAAATAAAATGTTACTTTTCAACTATGAATATGACTATGTGGCTGGCAATGGAACCATGGTATGTGTTGATATGGTGGAGGTTCCATTGCAATGGGTTATATCACCCTAGGATTAATTACCAATGCCGTCCAGTGATTCTAGCGCCGTACAAACCGCGTTGACCATGAGATCTATAATGGCTCTGGGGAAGCCAGCCGTATCTTTTCCCTTCTGCACGCCAACGGATGCAGAGAGCCGGTGGGGTGCTGGAGGCACTGCCGCAATAGGTTGGGATATCCTTTTAAATCCCCATCCATTAGTGATGATAAGCTCTACGATCTATGATGGATTGTCCGGAGTACACCGTGAGTAAAGCCGTATTATCGGGAGAAGTCTACTGGGGGTGTACGGTTGGACAAAAGGGTGGGTTTGCAGTGTCGCGGAGAAGGCGGTGTGGGCTTGGATTTTCATACCTGGCCTCACACCAAAGGAAGTGTGAACGGGGGCAAGTCCCTGCGGATGGCAAAAAGGGTGGAATCTCTTATGGGAAAAGTAACGCACCTCTGCAGAGTGTATCAAATTGTGGCTGTCACTCCTTGTTCCGGGAAGGGAACTGCGAACGCGGCAGGAAAGGAACTCCACGAAGTTCTGGTCAACCTGTGAAGACTGACGGGCATAGTTTTCATAATAAAAGCAACCTTTTGAAGAAATGATTTCAAAACATGCATTGACCTGCGATTTCCTGATCAATGGCCGTAGCTAGTGCATCAAACATTTTTTACTCTTTTAGAACTTGCTGAGTACCTCTGTACTCACTTTCTTTCGACACCCTTGCTAGACTGTGATCCGGAAGTGGAGGCCATCAACGATGGAGCACCAGAAGGAAGTTGCGAGCTGGTCTACGAGGAACCCGATCTTACCGGCGGAGTGGAAGGAGTAGACTATGGGATAGTCTACGGACCCGATGACACGGAGGTGGAGGAGTAGTGACATACCCTAGCATCATAGAGTCGAGCAACGTAGAACTTACCTAAATAAGTTGTTGAGCTCTTTTTATATTTGTTATGAGTTGTAATCGTACTTAAGCAGTATCTTAGGGTGTTCTCATAGGACCTGTGAGAATACCAACTTGTTAAGACAATGTTTGTAATAAAGTATGAAGTGTTATGACCTGCAATGTTTCTGTTGTACCACTCTGAGGGGTATGGCAATTTGTGAAGAAGTCCCTTCACAAAGATCATATCAACGACTTGTATACTACAACATGCAGTGGTATGCTGGGTCACCGCACTGCATCGTGAGCAAATGTTGCGACCTTAGGTTGGAAAAACCTAGTATAGGGAAGAAACCTGTAGGAGTCTAGTAGAAACAGTAAAGGATTCTCTAGAAATATGGTGATTATTCACATGAGAATAGCAAAACCATATATTTTAGTGCGATAATTCTTTATTATAGCTATTATGATGCATTATCACTACTAATATTCTGATTTTGTATACAGCCATAATGGCGAACACTTTTCCTAAGAGGACTTTGAGGAAGGTTGAGGGATGGCTCGGTGATTATGATGGACCAATCACAGCTCTCCTGTGTGGGATGCTGAAGGAACTTCATTGTGACCCACGGATACCTGTTATCAAGTATACCTACTATGATGGGGAAATCCTAGCCAAGTGCAGAGTATCGGTCCAACTACCGACAAAACTGCTGATGAGTCGCGTAATGCCATTCGGAGAAGCCAAAACCATCACCACAGCCTACCATATGGGCCTATTCAAGGCAATCCTTGAGATAAGGCAGTACAAGTCAGTAGAACTGCTATGTTCAGAGTTTTCTCATATACCTCATGCCGAGGAAGATGAGGATCCCACTCTGAATCATCTGGTGTTAGCACACAGAAGTCCTGAAGCTGCAAAGACAAAGACATGGATAGCTGTAAGTCTTTATTGACCACGATGTACCTTTTACACATGAAAATGAGGGGTGAGATTGACCACATGCTAGCTGAGTTCACGGACCCTGATAAAGTCCAAACTCGGATGCGTGATCTGAGGGCACAACCACAACATACTACACCTTTCTTTAGCCTAGACAGCTATGTAGATTTGAGTGACCAGTTGTCCCATGAAAATCCACTCACACCCAACTTTGTCCCACACTATCCACATGTGTCAGCATCATATGAGTCTGGATATGGGGGAGATGATTCCAGGAACCTAGACTGTTCGGAGTCACCAATCGAGAATTCGACTGGTTGGCGCTTCGGGGAACCATTTGGAGATGAAGGAGAACCCATCACTTGTGATTCCGAGGATGAAGGAGGCGCGGTTAACCAGAATGTTAACCAAAGCTTTGGGCAGGAAGAGAAAGACACCAACTCCATTTCTTTAGATTTGGAGATGGGATTACCCAAAACATCCCAGTATGTCGTAGGTGAGAGTTCTGGAACCAAGAAAAAGAAGAAGAAGAAGATGAGAGGTCAAGTGAGTAGGAATCCTCCATGGATGGCAGAAGAAGGTGAGCTGTATCCCACTGGGGATACATATGAGTCTTTATCCAGCTACTTGGGCATGACAGATCTCTGTCTCGGCACTTCGTCCGATTCAGACTACATACCTACTGGAAGGACCTTCATTCCGGACGGTGTTCGGAAGACAGACCGCTGTACCGGATGGACCCCAGGGATGTACACGGAGGCGAGTTATGATGACGAGGAGTAGAGCTCCAAGGAAGAATAAAGTAATCTAGGTGGTATTGTAATAGAACGTATTTTAAATTCCCGTTGGCTTGGGCTTTGAACCAAATAAGTGGTTTATATATATACCACATGTAATATATATGTGTGTGTGTGTTATGTAATATACAAAGAATATGCATAATAAATATTTTTTTGTATTTGCTTCTTGATTTCATTGTGTGACTAGTTCTGGGCATTGAGTTGAGCTCAGAAAGCATTTGCATGGTGTAATTATGAGTAATCGCTCTTTGTTGCAGGACTAGGGGGAAATGGCGTTAGTAGAAACCGAAGAGGCTCGCAGAGAGCGGGAGGCAAGAGAAAAAGAGGAGGCAGATGCAGCAGTTAGAGCAGAGAATGCACCCCCACCACCACACCCAATGATGCACCCAGACTTCCAACAGTATATGAGGGCAATGGAGGAAGATAGGAGGCGTTACCAGGAAAGCCAGAGCAAGAACATGCAAGATTTCTTTACCCATGTCATTAATGATAGGGGTAATGAAGGCAAGGGAGTAACCCTATCAGACTTCCAAAATGCAAGACCTCTACCGTTTACATCAGCTCCAGAACCAATGGACGCTGAAGATTGGCTTATGGATACGGAACGGAAACTGAAGACCGTTGGTTGCAACGATGAGGAGAAGATTAGATACACAACTTATCTGTTGTCAGGACCAGCAGCGTCATGGTGGGAGAACCTTGTAGCAGTACACCCACCAGATAAGGTGTTCACCTGGGAGGAGTTCAAGAAGAAGTTCCGGGATGCTCATGTTCCGGACAGCGTGGTGGAGCTGAAGAAGAGGGAGTTTGACGAACTACGACAGAATACTGCACCCATCATGCAGTATGTTCGGGATTTCAACAGGTTATCCAGGTATGCACCTGAGGATGTAGATACGGAGGAGAAGAGGAAGAAGCGGTCATGAAAGGCATGAATCCATACATGACGATGCAACTAAGGTTGGCACGGACTGCCGAATTCCAGGAACTGATTGACTCAGCAATCACTTTCGAGGATGATTACAGGCAAGTCCAAGAGGACAGGAGGAAGAGGGCTCGTATCGAGCCAAGAAAGTACCCAATTAGTAAACCAACACCTGATCGGAGTTTCAAACCCCGATACTGACCTACTACTGGTAATCAATACAACCGGGGAGGTCAGAGTCAGAATCCAATCAACCAGATCATCTGCAACAATTGTGGCTTGAGGGGTCATTTGCAGAAGGATTGTCAAAAACCCAGAATCATCTATTATGGTTGTGGGAAGGATGGACACATCAAGCCGGATTGTCCAAACAAGGCGTCTTGGAGCGGACAGAGCTCCGGAGGACGAGGTGGAAACAATAACAACAACAACAACAACAACCGCAACTACAACAACAACAAGAGGGGAAAGCCTTATGGAAAGCTGAATTGCACATCTTTGGAACAAGCGGAAGAGTCGGATCAAATAGTCTTAGGTACGCTAAGCATTCTTACTCATCCTGGCAAAGTATTATTTGATACTGGAGCAACCACATCATTTTCTTGCATTGGAGTTTGTGGAAAAATTCGGGCTTAGATGTTCTGAGTTAGAAACTCCTATAACTGTTCTATCCGCGGGGGGAACGATCTTAGTAACCCACGTGAAAGAAGCACAAGTCCTAACCATATGTGACTGAGTGTATTTCACGGACCTACTCATCATACCCATGAAGGACATATCTGTCATCCTAGGAATGGATTGGTTGACAGAGAATGGAGCGGTGATTAACTGTGGAGACAAAACAGTGTCACTTCGCAACTCCATAGGAGGCAGAATAGTTTTCCAAGGAGACAAATACAGTGAGTTGGAGATAGGATTGGAACTCAACAGCCTGAAGGAGGTGAGGATTGAAGATATCCCTGTAGTGAATGAGTTTCAAGATGTATTTCCTAAGGAACTACCGGGGATGCCACCCGATAGGGAGATAGAATTCACAATCGATCTGATTCCAGGCACAGCACCAATAGCTCAACCACCATATAAGATGGGGCCAAAGGAATTAGTGGAACTGAAAGCTCAGATTGATGAGTTGGAACAGAAGGGATTCATTCAAGAAAGTGTGTCACCATGGGGTACACCAGTTATTTTTGTGGATAAAAGAGATGGAGGAAAGAGAATGTGTGGAGATTACCGGAATTTGAACAATGTAACTATCAAGAACAAGTACCCTTTACCTAGAATCCAAGACCTTTTTGATCAAGTGCAAGGAGCTGGAGTCTTCTCGAAGATAGATTTGAGGTCAGGATACCATCAAATTAAGATCAAGAAGGAGGATGTACCAAAAACAGCGTTCGTATCAAGGTATGGACACCATGAATATTTGGTTGTACCATTTGGACTAACAAATGCACCATCAATTTTCATGAATTTGATGAACAAGATATTCATGAAGTACTTGGACAAGTTTGTGATAGTGTTCATAGATGATATTCTAATCTATTCCAAAGATAAAGAAGAACATGCAAAGCATTTGAAGATAGTTCTGCAAACTTTGAGAGAACATCAGCTATATGCAAAGTTCAGCAAGTGCAAATTTTGGTTAGATAGTGTTGAATTTCTTGGACATGTCATAACCAAAGAAGGCATAGCGGTGAATCCAAGTAAGGTTCAGTCCGTATTGGAATGGAAATCACCTAAAAATGCTAAGGAGGTACGAGGATTCCTTGGTATGGCAGGCTATTATCGGAGATTCATAGAGGGATTTTCGAAGATTGCAGGACCAATGACCAAGTTACTCAAGAAAAATACTCCATTTGAGTGGACGGATGAGTGTGAAGCCAGCTTCCAAACACTCAAAGATAAGTTAACCACAGCACCGGTGTTAGCAGTTCCTGAACCAGGAAAGGATTATACGGTGTATTGTGATGCTTCCAAGAATGGACTTGGATGTGTTCTTATGCAAGATCGGAAAGTAATAGCTTATGGCTCAAGACAGTTGAAACCACATGAGCACAACTACCCAGTACATGATCTAGAGTTAGCGGCAGTTGTGTATGCTTTGAAGAGTTGGAGACAATTTTTATATGGATCCAAGTGTGAGTTATACACCGATCATAAAAGTTTGAAATATTTCTTCACTCATAAGGAATTAAACATGAGACAGAAGAGATGGTTAGAGTTGATTAAGGATTATGACCTTACAATCAACTATACACCAGGCAAGGCTAATGTAGTAGCAGATGCCTTAAGCAGGAAGAGTACGGAAAATCAACCTACGGAATGGGAGATTTCAAAGGAACTTCGGAAAGAGCTAGAGGATGCTCAGATTTTGTTTATTCAAGGTGATGTTAAGGGAAGTATAGCAACCATGAGGATTATGGATGAGATGTACTCAGATTTAAAGTATGAGATTATCCGAAAACAAGCGGATGATTTGTTCATCCAAGAGGAAATCAAGAGGATTGGAGAAGGAAGACCATCGGAATTCCATCTAGGGGATTTTGATTCATTATACTTTCAGAAAAGGATATGTGTACCGGATGATTCAGAAGTAAAGTCAATCATATTAAAGGAAGCACATGAAACCCCTTATTCAATACATCTAGGAAGTACTAAGATGTATATGGATTTGAAAGAGATGTTCTGGTGGAACAACATGAAAAGAGAAATATCACAATATGTCTCGGAATGTCATACATGTCAACGAGTGAAGGCAGAACATTAGAGTCCTGCGGGATTACTCAAACCACTAGAGATACCGGAGTGGAAATGGGATGAAATCGAAATGGATTTTGTTACTGGTCTACCAATGACTAGTAAGAGGAAGGATATGATATGGGTAATAGTGGACAGGCTTACCAAGAGTGCTCATTTCATAGCCGTAAATACAAAGGATACTGCAGAAAAGCTTGTGGATATATATGTGAAGGAGATTGTGAGTAAGCATGGAGTACCCAAGAAGATAGTCTCAGATAGAGGTTCAATTTTCACATCAGCATTTTGGAAACAACTCCAAGAAGCTTTGGGATCCAAGTTGGATTTCAGTACCGCTTATCATCCACAAACCGGAGGACAAACCGAAAGAACCAATCAGATACTTGAGGACATGCTTAGAGCTTGTGCTCTGAACTTTGGAGGCTCATGGGAGGACCATTTACCTTTAGCGGAGTTCTCATATAACAATAGTTATCAGAGTAGCATCCAGATGGCACCGTACGAAGCATTGTACGGAAGAAAGTGTCGATCACCAATTTGTTGGTTTGAAACCGGAGAAAACAAGGAGTTTACACCGGACTACATCAAGGAGAGACAAGAAGTCATCGAGGTGATCCGGGATAGACTCAAAATAGCTCAGAGTCGTCAGAAGAGTTACGCCGACCTGAAACGAAGAGATTGGGAACCAAAAGTGGGAGACATGGTTTATTTAAAGGTTAGCCCAATGAAAGGACTTAAGAGGTTCGGAGTGAAAGGAAAGTTAAGTCCTCGATATATAGGACCATTTAAGATACTCAGTCAGAATCGAGGAACAGCTTTTGAGTTGGAGTTACCAGAACAACTAAGTCAAGTTCACAATGTGTTTCATGTTTCACAACTCAGAAAGTGTTTGAAGGCACCAGATGATCCTATCACATATGAAGAAATAGAATTGCAATCTGACCTAACTTATGTGGAAAGACCGGAAAAGATCTTAGAAGTACAGTGGAAGAAGTTAAGAAACAGGGCAATCAAATACTGCAAAGTTCAATGGCAACATCATCCTGAGCGAGAAGCAACTTGGGACACGGAAGAAGAATTAAGGAAATCTTACCCCGAGATGTTCAGGTACCAATCTTAACTTCGGAACGAAGTTTCTGTTAAGGGGGAGAGGCTGTAATAACCCAGGACATAGGAACAACGAAGGGTAGATTTAGAAATGGGATGTGCATTTCATCGCAAAACGGGGGAAATTTTCGCGCCTTATTGCAACTAAACCTAAGAGGGGTCGAAGTTCTCTCTCATTATGCACTTAGGATTAGGCAATGTGAGTTAGGGAAATTTTGACATGATCTCTTTTGTATCTTGTTACTTTGGGGAATGATTGCATTTGATAAGTGTTAAACATTTAACTATAAACATCACACAATATAAACAATGAATTCATAATTCAAACACAAGATATAAATTCAAATTACTTTGAATTTCAAAGTGAATATCAAATACAATATTTAATCAAGAATATAAACATTACATAATACAAAAGCTCATAAACCAAAACTTGAGCTTTATTGATATACAAAACAAATTACAAAGTTGTTACAAAATTCTTGATACAAGAATTGAGACATAATGATCAGAAATAAAAGAAAAGGAAAATTACAAGTTTATTCTAAACTAAACCTAGACTAAGTGGCTTGAGGATGATCTTCTGGCCATAATTCAAACCTGCAAAACAAAGAACAAGAACTAACCAGAATATAAGTATTAGCAAAGTTCGGTTTGGACAGTTAGCAAAAATAACACAAAATTCAGTTTGGACAGTGAAACTGTCACATCACACTTGTGCTTGTCCAAATTCTTGGACAGCACAAGATAGGCATAGGCAGACCAAAACTGAGCAAGCCACAGGGGCTCAAGTTTCAGCATATGAAGGTTGTTGCTAGCCAAGCAACAGCAAGGCAATGCAAGGGGTGAGTCATAAAGTAACCAGGCTTGTGTGTCATGGCCAGGGAAGAAGTAGAGACCATATAAATAGCACACAAACCCTAGAACCATGACAGTCGACTAGATATGCAAATCACCAGGTAAGGGTGAAGCTAGAACCAGCACCAGTTCATCCAGTTCATACTCAAGAACAGAAACCAACACACAACCACTTAGCCACCAGGAATCATGGTGACTTGAGAAGCTCAACCAGAAACTGGAGGTGAAGGGCTGTGCATGAAAAACCCCAAGTCTGCAACAACCAAATATTTCAATCTAGGAGCTGGAACAAGGTATACCAAGTTCCTGGACAGATCCAATGGATCTGATCCATACAATATGCATGATATAAGCATGGGAATGAGCAGATGCTCAAGTAGGTAGATCATCACTTGGTTTTCACCAAGGATTACTGTCAGTCAAAAAGCCACTAAAAATAGAAAGCATCTAGATACATATCTTGTACACAGAAGCTAGCAAACATGCACAGATGCACACACTAGCAGGATCATATGCACAGATAGCACCAGTAGATGAATTGCAGGGAATAGCAGCTAATAAAGACTACACAGTAAATCCTAAGCTATGAACCATCAGTAAACCCTAGATTTTCATCAGGCAAGCATATTGGCATTCATATCTAGTATGATCCCCAAATATGCAAGCAAAGGTTGAGTAGCCACAAGATCCAATTAAATAGGTGAGCAACCAATCAGTAGCAAGGCTACCGAGGTCACATCACACTTAGCACCAATTAAAAGAAAGCCAACTATAGCACATCATTATCCAGGAATGGATTCAGATTCATTTGCTTGCTAAACAATCATGAATAGCCAAATCATTTGCAAGCAAGTCATTTAAATCATCACTGCATAAGCAGTTCATCATAACTTAATTAATTCAAGCATGAAGTTATCACAGATCCATGCCTAATACTGACAGTAGCATACTGTTAAGCAACACAGTACCAACCCTAGATCCTAGCCACTGGAGCAAGTCCAGTAAGATTGAATGAGCAACAACACAAGTAAGCAATAGCATAGTGATGCTTGAGCATCAGCATCACAAGGAAATTGAATCACTTAGCCACAGGATTAATCTGAAAGCTATCACTGACATTTAATTGATCAAATGGATCAATTGAATCAAGTCAAGCTACACAGAGAAGCTAGCCAACAAGCAAAGGATGATCCAATGGATCATTAGCCTGCATAGGAAGCACAGAAGCATTTCACAAGCACCACTGGCACACACAAGTGTCACTGATGTATCACAGTACACCTAGACAAGCAAATATGACATGCCAGTAAGCACAAGCAAGCCATAATCAAGTACAACATGGTATAGCAAGCTCTTAAGCAAGCACAGCAGAGCATGGCAAGTACATGGCATGCTAGGAGCAGCAAGATAAGCAAGCACAGCATGAATAGCAAGCAAAGCAACATTGGCCAGTACCCAAAACTGGTGATTTGGCCATGAGCTTGCAGTAGATAGAAACACTGGAAGATTAAGCAACTATGGCATAGCTCTGTGTGATCACAGGATCACCAGAGAGCAACAGAGCATGAGGAGGAAGAAGAACAGTAGCAAGGGAGGCGCACAGACATGGAGAAGAGAAGGAGGAGGTGAGGCAACTTACACGCGCCTGGAAGCAGAAGCTAGGGCATGGCGAGGCAGTGCTCGCGCGGCCATAGCAGCTGCAAATCCAGGGTAGGCGCCGACGTTACGCCGGCGAACACGAACACCACCGTAGCAGAGCACCTAAGGCGACGGCATGAGTACTGCGAGCAGCACCCGCGCCAGGTCAACCTCAGGAGCGCACCCATCGTCGGCGAGGACGAGAGCTCGCCGGAGTTCATCAATCGCCAGAGGTGATTCTCCACGAGATCCAGAGCGAGGGCGATTCGCTAGGAGAGGAAGAGAAGGGGAAAACCACGCGGACAGATCGATAGATCTGCACGCGGCGGTTCTGATTTGGTAGGTGGCTACGGCGGGGGAGCACGGAGCTGGCCGGAGCGCGGCGGCGGCCATGGCGGCGACGCCATCGCCACGGGCGTCGCAGGAGGTTAGGGTTAGAGACGAACGAGTGAGAGAGGGCCGAGTGAGTGAGTGGGGTGGGCCGTTCGGCGCCACCGACCCATAAGGGACAAGCCTTAATGGGCTGTCCCTGGGCTTTAGGTAAATGGGCTGGCCCAATAGGGGCCAGGGGGCATTTTTGTCTTTTAACAATTTAGAAAAGGCTAGAATTTCACCAATTTTTAGTAAATAAAATACAACTCTAAAAATCCATTAAAAATTGGATTAGTGAATGAAAAATAAATCTTAACCAGAATAAAATATGAAATGGAATTTAAGAAATAAATGCAAAATTATGAATTTGCAGAATTTAAATAATAACTTGGAATCTTAAACTATTATTTCCTTGTATTTAAAAATTCAAGGAAAAATCTCCAATAAGTTCAAATACTTATTTTCAAACATTTCAAAATGAAATTCCACTATTCCAAGTCATTTCTATTGAGAAAGGTATTTTTCAAAAAAAAATACTCTATTCCCTATTTTATTGCAAAAAAAAAAATTATAGAGACAACTCTATTATTTTAATTCAGTTTTGGAGTGAATGATAAACCACCAAGTCAAATAGTTTTAATTTGAATTATTATTTGATGTGAATTAAAATGGTTTACCCTTTTAAATCAATTGCAAGTTACTGCCAAAGGCATAAATCTTAACTCAACCCTAAATTGCTATAACTCAGCGGGGTAAAGGGATTCAACATAAAATAATACCTCCATGATTGCATTATTTGGATTTTATAACATTGTCCTTACCGGACGATGATGCTTCTTACATAACCTGAGGTCCAGGTTCCATCAACTGCATTGAACTGCACTATCTCGCAGTCCACAGGCAAGTTCACCCTTGCTCATGTCAACTTGATTATTTTCTACTACTTTAATGCAAAGCTATATACTTATCATTCCTGCATCGCAAATAAAATGTTACTTTTCAACTATGAATATGACTATGTGGCTGGCAATGGAACCATGGTATGTGTTGATATGGTGGAGGTTCCATTGCAATGGGTTATATCACCCTAGGATTAATTACCAATGCCGTCCAATGATTCTAGCGCCGTACAAACCGCGTTGACCATGAGATCTATAATGGCTCTGGGGAAGCCAGCCGTATCTTTTCCCTTCTGCACGCCAACGGATCTGTAGAGCCGGTGGGGTGCTGGAGGCACTGCCGCAATAGGTTGGGATATCCTTTTAAATCCCCATCCATTAGTGATGATAAGCTCTACGATCTATGATGGATTGTCCGGAGTACACCGTGAGTAAAGCCGTATTATCGGGAGAAGTCTACTGGGGGTGTACGGTTGGACAAAAGGGTGGGTTTGCAGGGTCGCGGAGAAGGCGGTGTGGGCTTGGATTTTCATACCTGGCCTCACACCAAAGGAAGTGTGAACGGGGGCAAGTCCCTGCGGATGGTAAAAAGGGTGGAATCTCTTATGGGAAAAGTAACGCACCTCTGCAGAGTGTATCAAATTGTGGCTGTCACTCCTTGTTCCGGGAAGGGAACTGCGAACGCGGCTGGAAAGGAACTCCACGAAGTTCTGGTCAACCTGTGAAGACTGACGAGCATAGTTTTCATAATAAAAGCAACCTTTTGAAGAAATGATTTCAAAACATGCATTGACCTGCGATTTCCTGATCAATGGCCGTAGCTAGTGCATCAAACATTTTTTACTCTTTTAGAACTTGCTGAGTACCTCTGTACTCACTTTCTTTCGACACCCTTGCTAGACTGTGATCCGGAAGTGCAGGCCATCAACGATGGAGCACCAGAAGGAAGTTACGAGCTGGTCTACGAGGAACCCGATCTTACCGGCGGAGTGGAAGGAGTAGACTATGGGATAGTCTACGGACCCGATGACACGGAGGTGGAGGAGTAGTGACATACCCTAGCATCATAGAGCCGAGCAACGTAGAACTTACCTAAATAAGTTGTTGAGCTCTTTTTATATTTGTTATGAGTTGTAATCGTACTTAAGCAGTATCTTAGGGTGTTCTCATAGGACCTGTGAGAATACCAACTTGTTAAGACAATGTTTGTAATAAAGTATGGAGTGTTATGACCTGCAATGTTTCTGTTGTACCACTCTGAGGGGTATGGCAATTTGTGAAGAAGTCCCTTCACAAAGATCATATCAACGACTTGTATACTACAACATGCAGTGGTATGCTGGGTCACCGCAAAAGGCCATATCATATCACACATTATGAATTGCATGTGATGTTAATCCTTTTATGCATCTTATTTTGCTTAGATCGCGACGGTAGCATTATAAGATGATCCCTCTCACTAAATATCAAGATAATAAAGTGTTCATCCTTAGTATGCACCGTTGCTAAGACTTGTCGTTTCGAAGCATCTCGTGATGATCGGGTGTGATAGACTCTACATGTGCATACAACGGGTGCAAGCCAGTTTTGCACATGCGGATACCAAGGTTGCCTTGACGAGCCTAGCATGTACAGACATGGTCTCGGAACACGGGATACCGAAAGGTAGAGCATGAGTCATATGAATGATATGATGAACACTTTGAGTGTTCGCCTTTGAAGCTACATATTTTCTCGTGAAGATCGGACTTGGTGTAGTGGATTTGGTTCGTGTAATCACTAAGACAATGCGAGGGATGTTGTTTTAAGTGGGAGTTCACCTAGTTAATTTCAGAATTAAAATTGAACTCATTTTATCATAAACTTAGTCTAAACTCTTTGCAAATATGTTGTAGATCATGGCGCCCCCATCCATCAATTTTAACCATTTCCTAGAGAAAGAAAAGCTTAAGGGCAATGGTAGCAACTTCACTGACTGGTTCCGTCATGTGAGGATTTTCCTCACTGGTGGAAGCCTGCAATATGTGCTCGATGCACCGCTAGGTCCCCCACCACCTCCTGCAGTGTCCGAGGACATAAAGAATGTTTATGAGACTCGGGCAACTCGGTACTCCGAAGTTCAGTGTGCCATCTTGTGCAGCTTAGAGGCAGAGCTCCAAAAGCGTTTTGAGCACCACGACCCCTGTGAGATGATGCGTGAGCTCAAACTTATCTTTGAGACTCATGCGGCCGTGGAGAGCTATGAGGCCTCGAAGCAGTTCTTTACCTGCATGATGGAAGAGGGCAGCTCCGTTAGTGAGCACATGCTCGTCATGTCCGGGCATGCGAAGAAGCTCAATGACTTGGGGATGATGATCCCTAACCAGCTGGGTATTCATCGTGTCCTTCAATCACTGCCACCAAGTTACAAGAACTTCGTGATGAACTACAACATGCAGAACATGAATAAAGATTTACCTGAAATCTTTTCCATGCTGAAATCTGCTGAAGTAGAGATTAAAAAGGAGCACCAAGTGTTGATGGTCAACAAGACCACCAGTTTCAAAAAGCAGGGCAAGCCTAACAAGGCTAACTTCAAGAAGGGCGGCAAGAAAGTTGCACCGCATCCTGAGAAGCCTAAGGCTGGTCCTAAACCTGAGACTGTGTGCTATTACTGCAAGGGGAAGGGGCACTGGAAGCGCAATTGCTCCAAATACTTGGCCGATCTGAAGAGCGGCCACGTCAAAAATAAAGGTATATTTGATATACATGTTATTGATGTCTATCTTACTTGTTCTCGTAGTAGTGCCTGGGTATTTGATACTGGTTCGGTTGCTCACATTTGTAACTCGAAACAGGAACTGCGGAATAGACGAAGCCTGGCAAGAGACGAGGTGACGATGCGCGTTGGAAATGGATCCAAAGTCGATGTGATCGCCGTCGGCACGCTCCCTCTACATCTACCTTCGGGATTAGTTTTAAACCTTAATAATTGTTATTTGGTACCTGCGTTGAGCATGAACATTATATCTGGATCTTGTTTAATGCAAGACGGTTATTCGTTTAAGTCTGAGAATAATGGTTGTTCGATTTATATGAGTAATGTCTTTTATGGCCATGCACCTGAGACGAATGGTTTATTCTTGTTAAATCTCGATAGTAGTGATACACATGTTCATAACATTGATGATAAGAGAATTAAATTGAATGATAATTCTACTTATATGTGGCACTGTCGTCTTGGTCATATTGGAGTGAAGCGCATGAAGAAACTCCATTCCGATGGACTTCTTGAGTCACTTGACTTTGAGTCACTTGACAGATGCGAGGCATGTCTAATGGGAAAGATGACTAAGACTCCATTTTCTGGTACAATGGAGCGAGCTACAGACTTATTGGAAATCATACATACCGATGTGTGCGGACTAATGAGTGTAGCATCGCGCGGTGGTTATCGTTATGTTCTAACCTTTACGGATGATCTGAGTAGATATGGATATATTTACTTTATGAAACATAAGTCCGAGACTTTTGAGAAGTTCAAGGAATTCCAAAGTGAAGTAGAAAATCAACGTAACAAGAAGATTAAGTTTCTGCGTTCTGATCGCGGAGGCGAATATCTGAGTTATGAGTTTGGCATGCATTTAAAGAAATGCGGAATACTTTCATAGTTGACACCGCCGGGAACACCACAGCGCAATGGTGTGTCCGAACGTCGTAATCGAACTCTCTTAGATATGGTTCGATCTATGATGTCTCTTACCGATTTGCCGTTGTCATTTTGGGGTTATGCATTAGAGACAGCCCCATTCACTTTAAATAGGGCACCATCTAAATCCGTTGAAACGACACCGTATGAATTATGGTTTGGGAAGAAACCTAAGCTGTCGTTCCTTAAAGTTTGGGGTTGAGAAGCTTATGTAAAGAAGTTACAACCTGACAAGCTATAACCCAAAGCGGAGAAATGCGTCTTCATAGGATACCCTAAAGAAACAATTGGGTACACTTTCTATCACAGATCCGAAGGCAAAATCTTTGTTGCCAAGAACGGATCCTTTCTTGAGAAGGAGTTTCTCACTAAAGAAGTGACTGGAAGGAAAGTAGAACTCGACGAGGTTAATGAACCTTCTCTCATAGATCAGAGTAGCGCAGTGCCGGAAGAAGTTCCTGCGCAGCCTACACCGATAGAAGAGGAAGCGAATGATGATGATCATGAAACTTCGAACGAGGAAGCTACTGAACCTCGCAGATCGATGAGGGAACGTACCACTCCTGATTGGTATGATCCCTGTCTAAATGTCATGATTGTGGACAACAATGATGAGGACCCTGCGACGTATGAAGAAGCAATGATGAGCCCAGATTCCAACAAATGGCAAGAAGCCATGAAATCCGAAATGGGATCCATGTATGATAACAAAGTATGGACTTTGGTAGACTTACCTGATAGCCGCAAGGCTGTCGAGAATAAATGGATCTTCAAGAGAAAAACATATGCTGATGGTAATATTACTGTCTATAAAGCTCGACTTGTCGCAAAGGGTTTCCGACAAATTCAAGGAGTTGACTACGATGAGACTTTCTCACCTGTAGCGAAGCTAAAGTCTGTGAGGATTTTGTTAGCAATAGCTGCATTTTTCGATTATGAGATTTGGCAGATGGATATCAAAACGGCGTTCCTTAATGGTGATATTGAGGAAGAGTTGTGTATGGTACAGCCCAAAGGTTTTGTCGATCCTGAAAATGCTGACAAGGTATGCAAACTTCAGCGTTCCATTTATGGACTGAAGCAAGCATCCCGGAGTTGGAACCTACGCTTTGATAGAGTGATCAAAGACTTCGGTTTTATACGGACTCATGGTGAGGCATGTATTTACAAGAAAGTGAGTGGGAGCTCTGTAGCGTTCCTGATATTATATGTAGATGACATATTATTGATTGGGAATGATATAGAACTATTAAGCAGTGTTAAAGGTTATTTGAATAAGTGTTTTTCAATGAAAGACCTTGGTGAAGCAGCATACATTTTAGGCATCAAGATTTATAGAGATAGATCAAGACGCCTAATAGGCCTTTCACAGAGTACATACCTGGACAAGATTCTAAAGAAGTTTAGAATGGATGAAAGCAAGAAAGGGTTCTTGCCTATGTTGCCAGGTAAGGTCTTGAGTAAGACTCAAGGTCCAGCTACGGCAGATGAAAGAGAGAGGATGAGCAAGATCCCCTATGCTTAGGCAGTAGGCTCTCTCATGTATGCCATGTTGTGTACTAGACCGGATATCGCACATGCTATTAGTTTGACTAGCAGATATCAAAGTGATCCAGGAATGGAACACTGGACAGCGGTCAAGAATATCCTGAAGTACTTGAAAAGAACTAAGGATATGTTTCTTTGTTATGGCGGTGACCAAGAGCTCGTTGTAACCAGTTACACCGATGCAAGTTGGAACACCGATCCTGATGACTCTAAGTCTCAGTCTGGGTATGTGTTTATATTGAATGGTGCGGCAGTAAGCTGGAGCAGTTCCAAGCAGTGCACGGTGGCGAAATCTTCAACAGAATCTGAATATATAGCGGCTTCAGAGGCTTCATCGGAAGCGGTATGGATGAAGAGGTTCATTGTTGAGCTTGGTGTGGTTCCTAGTGCATTGGACCCGTTAGTCATTTATTGTGACAACACGGGTGCCATCGCCAATGCAAAGGAACCAAGGTCACACAAGAAGCTGAAGCATATCAAGCTGCGTTTTCATTCGATTCGCGAGTACATCGAAGATGGTGAAGTATAGATTTGCAAAGTACACACAGATCTGAATGTTGCAGATCCGTTGACTAAAGCTCTCCCTAGGGCAAAGCATGACCAACACCAGAATGCTATGGGTGTTAGGTACCTTACAATGCAATCTAGATTATTGACTCCACTGCAAGTGGGAGACTGTTGGAGATATGCCCAAGAGGCAATAATAAAGTGGTTATTATAATATCTTTGTGTTTATGATAAATGTTTGCATACCATGCTATAATTGTATTAACCGAAACATTGATACATGTGTGTTATGTAAACAACAAAGAAGTCCCTAGTAAGCCTCTTGTATAACTAGCTTGTTGATTAACGGATGATCATGGTTTCGTGATCATGAACATTGGATGTTATTAATAACAAGGTTATGTCATTAGTTGAATGATATGATGGACACACACCCAAATGAGTGTAGCATAAGATCAAGTTATTAAGTTCAATTTGCTATAAGCTTTCGATACATAGTTGTCTTAGTCCTTCGACCATGAGATCATGTAAATCACTTACACCGGAAGGGTACTTTGATTACATCAAACGCCATTGCGTAAATGGGTGGTTATAAAGATGGGATTAAGTATTTGGAAAGTGTGAGTTGAGGCATATGGATCAATAGTGGGATTTGTCCATCCTGATGACGGATAGATATACTCTGGGCCCTCTCGGTGGAATGTCGTCTGATTAGCTTGCAAGCATATGATTTGATCATAAGGGATGACATACCGCGGTACGAGTAAAGAGTACTTGTTAGTAACGAGGTTGAACAAGGTATGGAGATATCGATGATCAAACCTCGGATAAGTAAAATATCGTGTGACAAAGGGAATTGACATCGTATGTAAATGGTTCAATCGATCACTAAGTCATCGTTGAATATGTGGGAGCCATTATGGATCTCCAGATCCCGCTATTGGTTATTGCTCGGAGAGGAGTCTCGACCATGTCTGCATAGTTCGCGAACCGTAGGGTGACGCGCTTAAGGTTCGATGTCGCATAAGTAGATTCAGAATATGAGTTGGAGTCCGAAGTTTTTGTTCGGAGTCTCGGATGGGATCCAGGACATCACGAGGAGGTCCGGAATTGTCCGGAGAATAAGATTCATATATGGGAAGTCAATTTCCGGGGTTCGGGAAAAAGTCCGGTGTTTTGACCGGAGCTTCTAGAAGGTTCTAGAGGGCCACCAGTGGGCCCACCACCCCGGGAGAGGCCACATAGGCGCCACATGGCATAGTGGGTCCAGCCCACCATGACATGTGGGCCCAGGCTGGCCCCCCTTAGAGATAAGATCTATCTATAATTTAAATGGTTTAAAATTAGAGATAAGATCTACCTCCTAAAATAAATTGTTTAAATTAGGAGATAAAGGGGAAGACTTGGGGGAGGAGTTGCCCCCTCCCCATGCGCCGGCCAAGGGGGCAGGTGGGCCCTAGGGGAAACCCTAGGCCGACCCCCCACCTATATAAAGAGGGGAGGGGGTGGCCGGCCAAGGCCCCCATCCATAACCCTGGCCGCCCCCCTCTCTCTTCCACCTCCATACGCTGTGCAGGCTTAGGCGAAGCCCTGCAGCAACTCTTCTCCACCACCACCACCACGCCGTCGTGCTGCTGGGATTCCGTGGAGATCTACCACACCTCCGCTGCCCGCTGGAACGGGAGAGGAAGGAGCTTCATCGACACCGTACGCGCGACCGAGTACGGAAGTGCTGCCGAATTGCAGCACCGGGGACGATCGTCTACACCAACAACGAGATTAATCTCGTAGGCTTTGGAATCTTCGAGGGTTAGTCTCATCTCCATCTCGTTGCTTCGATCTTGTAGATTAGATTTCGGGTGTTCCATAGATTAGATCTTGGATTTATTCGTCTTTGCGGTAGGAAATTTTTTGTTTTCTATGCTACGAACCCCATCAGTTATCTGAAGCAAGATACCCTAATGGTTTTCTAATAAAATTTCTTTCGGTTCTGGTTATGTTAAACCCTTGCCATAGTAGTTTTGATTTTTTTGAATTTTGCTCCTTTTATAACTGGGAGATTAAGGCAGAGCAAAATGGAGCTATATTTTAGTACAACGGTTGGACGTGCATATCGGTCCGTTGAGATCTCCCACTCTCATGTAGGGCAAGGAGTGAAAATATTGAACTGGTAGTGAGATGAGGCATAAAGTTAAATGTACATTGTGCAAATATATGAGATCTTCTAATAATCTAGATAGATCTCTTGTTGCCTCCCTTACAACACGACATGTTATGAAAGTTTTTTTTTACTACAGCGGTTTATGCCAGCCTGAACATTTTAATGTGGGATCGTTACAAGGTAGCCCATTAATTACAAGCTCCCGAGTTAAAGGTCTAGATTGATTTCTTGTTGCCTCCAGGTGGAAAGCTCTTTTTACCTCGTTATGGTAATATTAATAAACACTCCTGCCAACGCTAGTACCATTTCCGTTGGAAAAAAAAAGGTGACTGGACGATGCTTTAGGCGTTGATTAATTAGTACGAGTGCAACGCAATGACCACGAGTGGAGTGACACCGGTTCGTTCAGCGGAAAGTAGCTAGAACGCACACAAAGGAACTTTAAGTGTTGTTGGTGTCACTTGTCATTGACGCATGAGCGCAGGTAGGTCAGGTGTATGGTGACGTAGTGGCGGTCAAGTCGTTCGTGTTCGGTGGAATGTTGGCTTCTCTTTTGGCTCCCTCTGCGAAGCCGCTTCCGCAACAGCAACCGCGACGGCGCACCGGTAGGTGGGTAACGTGCAATCGCGGCAGAGCGTCCCGTACCTCCCGGTGTGATACCTTCAGCAGACACAACACACTGCAACCCCCTTCGTGACGCACGATGTGTATAGTCGTCGATCAGCAGCAAAAGACAAGCAAAATTGTGGCGTTCCACAGATGTAGATGTCGTCTGTCGGTAACATATCGGTGGGGACTTCATCTTATGATAGGAACTGGCGACTTGAAGAAGAAGGACAAAATCAAAGCATATGATCGATCCAGTGCAAATAAAGAAGCACTCCCTCTGTTTCGAATTATAACATGCTTTAGAAATTTTGATGTAGCTATGTACAAACCGAAATGAGTAAACATGCACGCTACAATGTTGGATTATATGGGCTGCAGCCTAAATAGACATCCCATCTATTCTATAAATTCTGAAATCTCGAGATCCATCTTTCATCGTAGCTTAGGAGGTGTGGGAAACAAAATTTAGTTTTACATTACCAGTTGGAAGAGAGAGTCGGAGCAGCCTATAAGGACTGCTAGTTTAGCTCTTGTAAGTAAGTGAAAGAAAAGAGTTACCGCGCACTCCTCCTCGCCTCGCCATGCATGCTCGTCGTGTTCCGTGAATCGAGTTTGAGTTAGAAACCTGTTTTGTAGAAGACTAATTTTTTTTGGTGAAACAACTAAGTTGAGTACATGTCGGCTTGCGTCTGCATGTTCGACGTGTGTCCCTGCGCGTGGCGTTTCCGGTCAGTGGCTCCCCTCCCATGCTATACCAGGATTTGAGAGATAGAACAGGTCGAGTTCTCCACTCGCTTCTGTCTTTCTCTTGCATTCAGTTCCTTTTGATGCATCGTCCTCAAGTCTTCCTCATCCTCCGCATGCATAACCATATAGGAGAGCAGGCCTCTGAAACCCTGTCCTTCGATTGACAAGGGGTAACCTTATCAATTCCCATTGATGATGGACTTGCGTTTTCAGGAAAGCAGAGCACTGGTGAATTCAAAGACCGGTGAGCCAAACTACGTAGCTGACGAAAAGTATGATCAAGGGAAAAAATCGCCGAGATTGTATTAGGAAACTAGGGTTACAGGGGTGTTGCGGGTTGTGAATCTAAATCCCCCTTGTGGCTCCTCCTAACCTTTATATAGTGGGATAGGTCACAAAGTCCACCTTCGGATCAGTTACATTGCCTAGGTTGGTTTACCCGATACGGGCCTAGCCTACCTATTATACATAGCTATTGGGCTTCGACCTATTCCTTCTTGGACTCAAAACCAGGGATGGTAACATCGAGTACTCAATATAGTATACCCATGTCTAGTAGCCCTCGAAACTCTATTCGAATCGTAGACTCTGGCCGATTCTCAATCTTTCAACTTTTTCTTCATGTTTTGTAGAAGCCTAAATTTTTGCTTGGTGCACCAACTATGTTGAGCACATGTCAGCCTACGTATGCATGTTCGACGTGTGTCCCTATATTTCAGCACATGGGGTTTCTGGTCAGTGGCTCCCCTCCCAGACTATACCATGATTCGAGAGACAAAACAGATCGAGAGTTCTCCACTCGCTTCTATCTTTCTCTTGCATCTAGTTTCTTTTGATGTGCCGTCCTCTGCACAACCATCTAGGAGAGTAGGCCATAACCCCATCCTTCGAGAAGATGGGCGATAAAGTTTTTAGGGATCGTCTTTGTGTGACTGCTTCTGCTTTTTCGTAGTCTTGCTTCATCGACAAATCCAGCAACTCCGACAATTTCATGGGCGACATCAACAACGGCTATGGTGATGTTCAGTTGGAGTGACCTTCCAGCCTATAGTTAAGTATGGTAGTGCAGCTATGATGTTGCTTTCGATAATTAAACCCACTCGCAAATTGCGTAATAATGTAACATAAAATGCATCTACATACATACTATTTAGGAAGAAAAAAAAATCCCTGCAAATAAGTGACTCGAGTTTGTTTAGATTTGCATGTTTTAGTCTAGATTCGCATGTATTATGTTTTAGTGTGTACATACGTGCAAATCTAGACAAATCTAGAACACTTAATTCCGGAGGGAAGAAGTGGAACATCTTATAATTCAGAGGATGGAGTATATGTTACAACCCTGAAACGTATTTTAAAAATAAAAAAAAGCGTACGTCAGCATGTGCTCGAGTACGAAGCGCTAAGATTCCTCCCAGTCCCTCCGTAGTGCGCGCGCGCAGCACGAGAGGTTTGATGAACTGAATAACCGACAGGTCCTCAACGAGGCGCACATGAGATTATTTACGTCAAAAAAGGAGGGAGACATGATGAGGCCGGTTACGAGAAAGTCAGTAGGAGTAATATATCACGGAATCATGGCGATGGTGGTAGCAGTTGGTGCCGACGAGCAAAAGCGGATCAGTAGGAAAAGCGTGACAGCCTTTGAGCAATTGATGCTACGATGCAATACGGCTCAGTCGCTCGGATCAAGAGAAGCTGATCCAGATCATAACCTGTACAGCAACGTGGCAACTGACATGCCAAACCGTCCCAGCTGTGCTTGCCGAATCATCGATCCTTCTATCTAGTGATCGATCAACGCAGTTTGTTACCACCTAACAATAGTAGTGATCCGTGTGCACAGATAGGAGCCAAGTTTGGTCAGTTAGTACTGCTACCTAAGAGTGGTTAGCGCTTACCAGCGCGGAAATTCAATTCGGCTCCTGGGTGCATATGCTCCCTCTATCAAAAAATTATATTTTAAAATATCGAAAAATTTTGATAATAAATTCTACATGTACATCTCCATAATATACGTACGTTCGTCAAGTTTCGCGAGAAACCAATATGTTTTGTGGTCTATGTAAAAAAGAGAAAATTTATGTCCTGAAAAACCTTATTTTCAGCATTGAATTTTGTCTTTTTTACACACGTCACACGACAAGTCGGATTTTTATGAAACGAATTTGTGAGCGCGTAGCATGTGAAGATGTACGTTCAAATTTTTCGTTTCGATTTTTCAAAATTTTAAAATGCATGTAACATGCATTTCAAAATAAAGGGAGCATATACTCCCATGTGCCAAAACAAGATGTGGATGGCTTTAAAATATATAGTGGTAGCTCAATAGTGGTCAGTAAACCCAGCTCTGTCACACATGACGAAGTCAACAGCTTATTACTACTAGTACATACCAGGAACCAGGTAGCCATTGAGTTTGACAAGGTTAAGAACAAGGCTGGATGAGTACAGTATCAAATGCAAATAGATAATCACAACACGGTGGATATACACTAGTGTTGTTTTCTCATTCATGAACGGTGGTTGGACTAAAGATGGTGACCTCCAGCGTAACAAAAGAGAAAGCATGTTTATGTCAGGTGGTTGATACTATCTTACGAGAGCATGCAGACACTTAGATCTTGTACAAAATGCACTACCAACCAACCTAATCCAAGATCTCACCGACAGCTAGATCCATGATGATGCACACATAATCTGACAACTTCATTTCGAAAGAAAAAAAACATAATCCAACAACTCAATGATTAGGATATTTAAACAACAGATAACGAATCAAGGGAAAAATATTATATCGCGTAATTTCATGGGAAAAATCTCAGTGAGATGGTAGCAGCATTGTGCCATTTAATAACTTAACAAAAGAGGAAGATCAAGCTCGTGTATCCAAATAATCAAGGGGTTTAAGACATCACAGACAACTTGCATTTCTTTTTCAGAGAATAGATAGATAAATAAGGAACCTGAGGAGTTTCAAACCTTCCCTTGTTGAGCCTAAAAGCCGATGTAAATTCCTCCCAGGCCACCTATTAAGCCAGAGAACGCTTCCTCACAATGTTGTCAAGAACCTGGCAACTCAAAAGCCAAAAGAGAACCCCTTCCTCCTATCCACAAGCAAGACCTCGATTCTGGTTGATAAGAGAAATGTTTTTGGATCTTTTAACTGGATATCTTCATCGGGACCAGCATCGAGCCAACGCGAAGAAAATCATGAATCGAGCAACCTGACCAGGCTCCACTCATCTGAGAACTGGTTGCTGGGGAACAGTGCTCCCGAATGATCTTCTTTTCTTCATAAATCGTCTCTGGAATTGCTGACGCACTGTGCACCAAGGCATTCTTGACTTCAATTGTATACTCTTCAGGTGCCTCTGGTGAGACGTTGGCAGCAGCCTCTGAGCGCTCTTTTCCAACTGAGGCGACTTCAGCCTCCTGCCAGGTTAACTTTCCATCATCCAGAGCAGCCAGCATGTTTGAAGCTAGGGGCTGGTATGTTACAGCTTTGACGACATCCTCATGGGCCTGCTTTCCATGCCTGATGCGCTTTTTTCTCTGTGCATACACCTTGGCAGAATCTCTAACAGGGTTCCCAGATTCTTTCCCTGAAATCTGCTGCGTATCCAAATTTACATCCTGTAGCTTGCGTGCCAGATCGTGCGTCTCCCTGATGATTCTGTCCACCAGTGCTCTGTCAGCTTTGGGCTGCCGAGGAACGTAGGCATGAGCCGCGTACAGATTAGGGACAGGTATGAAACGTGGAGCATCACCGCTAAGCTTAGATCTCGTGTAATTTCTGCCTCCTGCTTCTTCCTCCTCATACATCATGAAGTGATCAAGCAGACATTCTTTTGCTATGGTAGATTTGAAGATCTTGAGCATACAAGTTCCAGGACCATAGTGTACCTGCAAGTAAAACATAGTGGGAGATCACAGAGTGAGACCAAGGTTAATGGCATTAAAAAGATATGTTTTTGTCCAAGTTGTACTACAGCAAAATGCTAACTAAATACAAGAAAAACCCCTTAATAACTGGATCCAACGAAACAAAGCTGTCCAGTAATATTGATTTAGGATGGTACTTTCATTTTCAGCTTGTTTGTGAAACAATGTGCAGGAAATCGCATGCAGACAGTTATATGTTAGAACCAAAAACATGTACAGTGAACAATAATCATGTCTTATAACAGATGTGTTCCATGTAAAACAAACTAGCAAGGTATGAGAGAACATACCTCTTGTGTATCTCTGCTGAATATGACAGACTTGTGTTCATTGTTGTACAGCAAGATCGGCTGTAAGGTGGTGTTTGGTATATTCTTTATGATGTGCCACTTCACAGGAAAGCATCCAGTCCACTTATCCTGGCTCCAAAAGTCCATGTTCTTTTGAAAATCCACAGGGCCAACCATCTCAGCAACACCGCAGAAATGGGAACTTTGATTGACCTGTTAGACAATGATTTAGGTTCAGAAATTCAAGTTCAAGAGCGGGATATTGACTAGAACAGTCGATACACCTTAGATTAAGACAAACTCACCGAAAAGAATAGAAAAACTGGACACAAGGCAGAACTACTTGTTTCTTTTGACGAAAAGGCAGATTGGCTGCTTTTCATTGCAGAACTACTTGTAGTTATCATTTGAGCATCTTTAAATGCTCTATCCAGCTTCCGGTTTCCAAGACGAGAACTCGACCAGACACCATATTTGATGGATTTATGAACATTTGCCTCGCTATAAGACTTGATAACAAAGAATTTTGCATTGGGATACACCAGCTGGAAGTCATCTCCGTTATACTGATCAGTCCTAATGATGATTTCGCCCTGTGGATTGCCAATATGCAGCATTGATGTACAGGATTTGGCAACTATTTCTGACGGCATCGAACCTCTTGGCTTTTTTTCTTGACCCATCTTCTGCCAATGCGGTGAACTCAACTTTCCAGTGAAACCATTTACATGGCTTCTGGGCTTCAAGCTTGGTTGGAGTTTCTCTGCTATAACCATCTTACGAAGGTCTGATCCAACATTTGAAGCATTATAATTGTATGATGAATTAGTTCTGGGCGTTGAGCTTGGTTGGAGTTTCTCAGCTATAACCATCTTACGAAGGTCTGGTCCAACATTTGAGGCATTACAATTGTATGATGAAGTAGCCTGCTGCGACGACTTGACAGAAGGTAATCCCCCTTGTAGAGAGTGTCCTGATGCCTAATCATAACAAGATGGTCAATAACACATGGAATATAACAAGACTTTATTTTGTATAATTGCAGAAGTGTGGAAGATATGGTCGTGGCATCAGAATGTTTGACAGGGAATGAGTATGAATATATGTGTCCATTAGTACCGGTATTTCTTCTGCACATGCTGTAACAAACGTAATAATTACCAACACTAACTTCAGTTCAATAACACAGATATATTATATAAACTGTTTCCAAAACTTTATACTAGAAAAGGGCAAAAGAAGACCACTATCTTGTACAACAGATGGAATGACAGGCATGAGGGCATTAACAGGATCTGGCTACCTAAGTACAACTGTAGGATAAAATAGAAGAAAAACCCAAGAGTTATAAGTATGAGGACATATG
Source organism: Lolium perenne (assembly GCF_019359855.2). Classification (NCBI taxonomy): domain Eukaryota; kingdom Viridiplantae; phylum Streptophyta; class Magnoliopsida; order Poales; family Poaceae; genus Lolium; species Lolium perenne. The sequence goes on from NC_067244.2 coordinate 52,661,677, forward strand.
GCCTACCTGTGGAGCACGAATAAGTTTAGCAGGCATCATGTTTCGAGCAGCTAGATCTTGCTTCCATGGACCTGAACTATGCAGTTGTGCCGTTGACAGCATAGCATGGCCTTCGAATTTTTTTGGAGCAACTCCAGCTGATTGTAGAGATGGATTCCATGTAATACCCTTTTCTGAGGCAACAGGAAAACTTGGTCCTTGTCCACTGGGAATGAATAAGCTATCAGAGTATGTGACAGTTTTCGACATGCTAGCTAGGCCCCAATGTGGAGCAGATGGAAGAACATCATAGCGGGGTGTAGGAACTGGTTGATGGTATGTGACGTCAGCAGTCTTAGCAAGATACTCTTGGGCTCCTCCAGCAAATCTGTGATCAGCTACGGCACAAGGTTCTGGCGGGTAAGGGGCAAGGGGAGAATGTGAAATCCCATAGTGAGGGATAACAAAATACGGGCATGGTGTGCTTTCAGCCTGCTGGCCCTGTCAAAGGACAAGTACCTGCCTAATCAAACACATCGGCAAACAATGGTAGCAAGAATGAAACATGCATTTCTGGAGTACTAACCGAGTAATGTAGACCTTGATCTCCACATCCCCAAAGTGGCTGGTGCTCATACAAGTCAGCAGGCAGATTAATTTCTGCAATGAAGAGAGCAAAAGCCATTAAGTAACAAACTCCACTAGCAAGACATATCACATAGTCAAGAATGATGAGGCCATGTTACCATCTGGGGCATATGGAGTTGGATAGTAAGTTGCCGTGGCAGGAAAGCAGAACTCCTCTCCAAATATGAGCTCGGGGTTTTCCTCAAAATCCATGGGATGCAGTTACTCTGAAAGAACGACACTGGTGTTCAGAAACTGAAAACATCATGTGACCAGTTTATCACAACAACTGGAAACATGACATATGTACATACAAGGCAACTCATGCAAGCACCGACACCAACATTCACGGTCATCTTTAGTAGCACATGTGCCCTTTCCAGTTATTAATTGATTTGCTCATACTCCTTAGGCTATATGTACAAAAACATGGAGCTAAGCTAACAGAAGCATCGAACACCTATGCAGCCGGTCAAACATAAACTTGTTATTCAACCAGGCAAATATAAACTTGTTCTGACAAAATTGAGTGTGAAACAGCAATCCTAATACTCCATCTGTTAAAAGTAGAAGAGTGAACTGTTTATTAACTCCAAAACCTGCTAATGATCCATCATTTCTGCCCATCGGGAAACAAGCGAAAAAACTCCACGCAAAACAAACCTACGGCAGAATTCAATCACCACAACCTCCAACAAGGTGATAACAGGTAATATACTGGAAGAATCAATGATGTTTACAGCAAACCCACTTAGTCAGCCATGCAGCTACACAAGCAATTAAAACAACTGTAACCGCCAATCCGCAGCAATGCAAACAGGCATAATCACCGATCCCCGGCTAGCTGTTAACCTGAAGACACTCACACTAGCAAGATCTTGCCGCCACCACATTTCCCCTGTTCCTCGAAACCCAATGGAACGAGCACACCCAATAATCAACCAGCACAGCACACCAAACATTCAGTTACGAAATAGTTCTGGGAAAAATCGACATCCCAAGTTGCCTGCCTGTAGTAACCCCAACATGCAGCGCGAATTGCAAAAGGAGCTCCTTTATCACAGATGCACCTCCATTTCACGCCCAACGGGCAAAGAAAACCAAACCAAATCACCCGGTGCCACCTAAGGGAAGCACGAAACCCTAGGTCGTTCGACGCGACCCGCCACAATTTGCCCAACCCCGTGGCACACGATCCGACCGCACCACCGCGAAATCGAACCCGCACAGCACCGCCGGAAGCGGGAACCCACAGCACGGCCGCAAGGGAGGGAGTGGTACGGCACTACGGCGTACGGACAAAACAGCGCGGAGAAGGGTCTGGGTCGGGCGAGCGAGCGAGCGAGCCCGCCGGCGCTGAGCCCCGTCGCGCATGATCGGAGCACGCCGCGGACGAACCAAACCCTCGCTGCGTAGCACCCCCGGAGCGGAAACGCCCAACCCAAGTAAACGAGCGTACGGGTTCGCGGAGAGAGCTCACCGGCACTGAAGCGGCGTAGGATCGCTTCCCCGCGGCGGTCGCCTGGTCGCCGGCGGCCGAGGCGGAAACCCTAGCGGAGAGGGGCGGAGGCGGCGAGGAGGAGGAGCGGAAGCAAAAAGCGGGAAAATAAGCGTGGAGGAGGGCAGTGCTGTGCGGGGTGCGGTGCTGGTGTTGTGCTGCGTTCCAATTGCTTTCACAGACATGTGGGGCTGGCTGGGTTTGCACAGAGAAAGAGAAGGGAACATTGATGATCTACCCCATTTTTTCTGGGGATCAATGTACTCTCTCCTTTCTGATTCATACTACCTCTGTCCATAAATAGATGTCTTAGATTTATCAAATTTTGAATGTATATAGACACTATTTAGTGTATAGATTCATCTAAATTTAGACAAATATAAGACATTTATTTATGGACAGAGGGAGTATTAATTTTAGTCAAGGTCAAATTTTATAAAACTTAACCGAATGTATATAAAATAATATTGATATCTACAACATTACCTTAATGTTATTAGACCTATTATAAAATATGTTTATATATTATATGCATTTAAAAATATGGAAGTTAATATTACTTTTATGTATAGTTCTTTGGGCTTTAAAAAGTTTTGCTTTGATCAAATCCAGTATGCATACTAAATTGGAAAGAAGGGAGTAGCGCGCTTTCCATGGGTAAGACATTGATATTTTGCCTCATTTTTCTAGACGCCCCGCTTAGTTTTGCACTGAGCCAGAGAAGAGGACATTGGTCACTGGCATGCACAAACAAGGCTATTTAGGAGAATTTAACCTCATTAAGTTATCGGTGTAGTGGCAAGGCAACTTCTTTGGTCAGCTCAATGGACGATATATGTTCGAATCCTCATTTAATATATACACATATATACTCATGTTGTTAATTAGTAGGGATAGTCCTACATGTTGGATTCACATCCTGCAGCGTCCATCAACTTTATCAAGCAAATTTAACAGCCAGGTTTAAAAATAAAAATCAAGTAGCCTCGTAATTACAGTTAAAAAATAATCCAAAATTGCACACGTTTTTTTCTCTCTGAGAGGCTGATATCGGGAACCCATCGGCCTGTAGCATCCTTCAATGTTAATAAGGCGGCACAGAAAGAATCACAAATAAAATAATTCAAGATAGTCATCGTTTCTTGTAGAGAGAGGGTGACCTCAGGGCCCATCAGCCTGCAGCATCCCTTAGTGTTTATACAATGTAAAATCTGATTGTCTAGTTCGAAAATAAAAGGCAATTAGCCCTCAATCATAGGTAAAAGATAATCCAAGATAGCAATTGTTTCCTGCCTAGAGAGGCGGACCTGGGGGACCCATCAACCTATAATATTCTTCAACCTTAAGGGTAAAATCTATAGGCATGGTTTGAAAATAAAAGGCAAATAGTCAGCAATTACGGGTAAAAACATATCCAAGATAGCAATTGTTTCTTGTACGGAGAGGCGAACCTCGTGTATCTATCAGTTTGTAGTGTCACTTAATTTTAACAAGGTAAACTTTAATGGCCTAGTTTAAAAATAAAAGTCTAGTAGCCTGCAATCATGGGTAAAAAAAAAAGAAGATAGCACACGCTTTGTGTACAAGAAGGTTCACCTCGGGACCCATTAGCCAGCTTCCCTCACATTAACAAGGTAAACTTTAACGTCTAGGTTTTAAAATAAAAATCAAGTAGCTAAAAAAGGGTTAAAAAAATCTAAGATCGGAAACTTTTCTTCTATAGAGAGGCTGGCATCGGAAACCATCGGTCAGAACCATAAACAAATGCACCGAACAACAATAACTAGATCTAAACAGAGAGGGTGATTGTAATATCCCAGTATTTGGGGTTACAAAAATAGAGGAAACAGATGTGTGCATTGCATTCATGCATAGAAAATCTGGGGAATTTTCGCGCTTTAAAGTAAAACAGTCACAGTAACTGAAGTTTCACTTGATCTTGGTGGAATTGAAGTAGCTCATCAAGTCAAGCGCTATAAACCTCAATGTGACTTTGTTAAAACCTTGTTTTGGGTAGAGATGATTTGATCTAAGGGGTTAGATCAAATGGAATTAAAACCAACACAAGAACATATGAATCAAGGATCAACTACTTGATCTTATTAAAGATCATAACATGGTATTCCTTGCCATAACATATAAACATCCATTTAATTGGAAATCAAGTAACAATAATTAAAGAAACCATTCTTCACTTATCTTTTCCATGTCTTAAAACTAATCCATGATCCTACCATGAAACCTCATGGTATTCATTCCACTTCAACATTGGAATTATAACAAGGAGATCCACTCAAGAAGTATATATTCTTCTCTATTCCAAATTATTATACATCAACCTTAGAGAGATGAGAGTTCTAGATTATTTATTAGAGAAGCAATGACAAACCTTGAGCTAAAACCTGGATATACATCCATGTAATCAAAACATTATCTTAAGAACATAACCTTGAGATATTATTCAAGTCATTCCCAGTTGAGAGAGACCATTCATACCAATTTTAGCTTTACCTATTTAAGAATGAAGGACAGCCATTGAACTAAAGTATTAAGAGATTAACCATTTCATCTTGAAGTGGTGAGATAACCAAATATCAAATGGTATAATACCATATCCACGAATTGATAAAGTAAGGAGGAGATATTAGGAGTACACCATAAACCCTAGAATAAACCATTCCTATATGAGAGAACTCAAGCTATGGAGTTACACTCAAGATAGTTGAGGCAACACTTGGATTTGAGGTAGAGAACTATTCTTATAACCAGATGATTATATCATCATTGTTTGAGTAGAACCCTAGCAGAATATCTCAGGCATTCTCCTGGGGTATAATCTATTGAGACAATCATAGTCATGTCCACCCAAGAAATTATAAGAGGGGTATTATACCGTAGCTGATCAAGACAATACTTTATCTTAGAAGTGAGAAACCTAATTCTTGAGAGATAACTTAGGAAGCCAAACCTTGATCATTATAAATTGTGTAGTGATCATAAACCCTAAGAACTTGAAGTAGAGGATATAAGCATATAAGAAAAGCTTAGAGTTAAAGCCTGTAATTTATATGGTGAGAAACCATTCAGCAATATAACCAAAGTTAACTATAAAAAGAACCATAACCACTTTAGTTACTTTAATGATAAATTGAGGATAGTAATAAAAGACAATTGGTAGAAGATAAAACCAATTCTCAAATCCTTAGTAACTAAAGGAGAACAACAACTATTAAGCAAGTAACCACCTTATCAAGAATAGTGGAGATTAAACCCTAGCCAATGCAATATGGTGTCATCTCATCTCTATAACCAAAAGTGCATCCTCATTAATATCTTATGCTTCAATTTATGAAACAAGAGACACTTAGTACTAAATCCTATAATTAAACCCATGTGTGGTGATCAACCATTTATCTTTGTAAGCAAGATCAACCATGATGGAAACAATACCTACTTAGATGCTTTCAAAGATAATGATAGTATTACCCTTAAAAGGGGGTTATAATAGAAATTACAAAACCCTAACACATTTGTGCTCACATAAAATCATATGCAAGTAATCAATTCCTCAAATAGAAAACAAGCCCTGACAACAATCTCAGAAATACTTTAAGTTGAAAGTATCAACTCCAATACTTCCAAACAGATTTGATTCACAAGAAAAATGGAAATTTAAAATGAGAGCATAAAATCATGCTTAATTAAAATTGCAATAAAGGTTCATATATATTAAATGCTCATTCAAAAACAAATCAGTATTAAAATGATCTTCTTATTAGTCCTCATGAAATTCCAATTGTCAAACACCTACAAAATTGAATGATTGAAATTTGAATTGAAAACAGAATTCAAAATAGAAATACAAAATAGAAAATAAATAAAAGATAAAAAAGAAGAAAAGCCTCACCTAGACCTTACCTGGCCGAGCAGCCCACGAGCAGCCCAGCAGCATCGGCCCAACATCAGCCCATACCTCTTCGTTGAAATATCAACGAGAGGAGGGGTCGTCCTCATCCTCTCCAGCACGCATGCTGGACAGCACGACGGCGTGCTCCCCTTCTCCTCAGCGCTGGCGCCTCCTCCTTCCTCGATGGCGTGACGAGGCACCCTCCGACGCCGTATAAAAGCCCCGGGACGAGCCCTAGCCTCGGTTTTCTTCCTCCTCTACTCAATTTTCCCCAATCTAAAACCCTACCTGAGCCGGCCGTCGACCATCGCCGTCGATTGGGGAAGCCCCAGACCTCGCCGTGACCACCATTGTCTCCGCCGTCCTCGACATGTTCACGGTGCAAAAGGAATCGAGCCGGGGCAACCTGTAGCCTCGCCGACGAGCTCGTCTTCCCCGACACTAGCGCCGATGATTTCTGGTGATGCCGACCACCATTGACCTCACCGCCAAGCTCATCATGCTTCTGGTGAGCCACTGAACCTCCCGAGCATCGTAGCCCTCTCCCTAGCATCCTATACCGTGCCATCGCCGGAGACCTGCAAGCACCGCCGCTCGGGCTTGCCGTCGAGCTTGCGCCGGCGACCAATAGTGGGCGGCGCCACCACCGTTAGACTCCCCGTGTCGCGTAGAGTCGCACAGGCATCAGCGCGCGCTCGTAGGTCGCCGGAGTCTCGCCGCCGTTGCCAATTTCCGCCGGCCACCGTGTCCCAGTCATTTTCCCAATTTTGACATTGGTCAATGCCTATGTGGCCACCAACGTGGCCACTGGCCCACCAGTCAGAGACTGTGTGGGTAGCTTAACCGGGTGCGTCTAGTCATTTTTAGTTTTTAATTTAAATCCAACAATTACTGCAACTTTGCAAATTTATATAAAATTCATTAAAACTCAGAAAAATATAAATGAGATATCAAAATTCTTATAAAAATAAACTCTATCCAATAAAAATATAATATGAAATTTTTATTTTTAATAAAAATTTAATTATTTAATAATTGTTATTTAAGCATTTCCTTTTATTCTTAATTGAATTAAAATTCAATAATTAGGAAAAATTCTCCAAATTAAATAAAACCAGTAACTAAATAAAGAAAACATTAAAACTAATTTTATTTATTTATTTATTGTGTTAAATCCTTATTAAAAGGATTTAAACCCTGATTAACAATTACCTTAATTATTAAAATCTGTAAAAATAATAAAATGATAAATCCAATATTATTTTTATTTCAAAGTTACTAATAACTTCAACTTTGCAAACAAGTTATTAATCTAAGAACTAAATAGTAATTATGAAACCCTAGTTCCATTATAAATAACATTATGGTTTCATAATTTCATGTGAACACTAAAACCCTAATGCCATTTAGAACCCTAGCTCCATTACTTCATATGAACCCTAAATGGTTTCCAAACCTACACCCCAAGTTAACATGTGATTATGTACTTCCTTTTGATCCATATAACCATAACTAGCAATTAAATACTTGCCATGTTCACATAAAATGTAGGAGCTCTATTATCAATAATTTAGTGTTCCATATATGAATCCCTATCCACCTAGATGATCAAATTAGGATCAACCAAGTCTAAACCCTAGTTTCTAATGCCAAAACCATCATCCTTATTCATCAATGCTTAGCATCACACCATTATTATGAACTCCAATAGCAACCATGCCAATATTGTGCATCCTATTCCATACACACTAAACCCTATTTGGGTGAGATAATTATTAATCCTCCTATTTTAGGAAACCACCATCCCTTACTTAGTAGATCCAATAGGAAACTCTAGATACCCTCACCATTAACTGAAATACTTCTTATTACTTAAGAAGTATGTTCTTCAAAAGTTATTCTTTTGAAGTAAACAGAGAATCATCATCAACCCTACTTATAAGGACCTATGAACCCTAGCTAGCTATCACCAACAAGATGAACCAATCTTGATAGCAACCTTGTATGAATAATTGCTTAGGATGCCTAGGCTTAACTCAACATTACAAACCCTAGGTGTCGATGAATCCAACATTGCTGTGATCCATCTAATGCTTACTCCAGAAACTTCTTGGAACCATAATAAACTCTAGAAACCCACAAAACCAATTGTCATACTTGTTCTTCATTAAAGAACATGTTCTTCAAAAGTTATTCTTTTTAAAATATATAACAAGTAATCATCAACATGCACTATAGGACTTAAAATTGACAACTGCTCTTTACTTATTATACAACTACTATCCTTTGGTGTGTATGATGGTTATTAAGCATTCTACCACTTGTTTATGATTCTAAGACAACAAAACCCTAATAAGAACCTTGTTTGTGGAATCACTCTAAAAAGTGCAACACACTCTAAACTAATCATATCAACTCACTAATCCTAAATCATCGGGGTTAGGTCACGCTTAGAGCGATTGCATCTCATACTTATGCATTATTGCATCCTTGCCAATCTTTTAAACATCGTCCTTACCGGACGATGATGCTATTTCAGAATTTGGAGTTACTGCATATCGAAGACCTTGCCTGCATAATATTGCAGTCAAGAAAGGCAAGTTCATCGCTTGCTCATGTCATTTGAGTATTTTTACCAAATTACTTGCAAAGTACTATGTTTATCACTATTGCATAAAAAGCAAAACCACTATTTTCATAACTATGAATATGACTATGTGGTGGGCAATGGAACCATGGATTGTGTTGATATGGTGGAGGTTCCATTGCAAGGGTTTATATCCATCTAGGATTAAACAAAAAATGTCGTCCAGTGATTCTTGTGCTGTAAAAACCGTGTTAACCATAAGATCTGGAGTGGGATGGAATAGTCAATCGTATTTCCACCTCTTGTACATCAACGGACGCGCTTTACCGTAGACACTTGTATTCCAAGGGGGCAAGCGGTAGGCTGGGGAAGCCATAAGTTCCCCACGGCATTGTCCGTAGACACTTGTCGCCCGAGGAGCAGGCGGTAGGCTGGGGAAGCCATAAGTTCCCCACGGTATTGCGGTCTATGATGGGTTGCATCTACTGGCGAAGGAGTTTGGTTCGATCCCTGATACGTCTCCAACGTATCGATAATTTCTTATGTTCCATGCCACATTATTGATGTTATCTACATGTTTTATGCACACTTTATGTCATATTCGTGCATTTTCTGGAACTAACCTATTAACAAGATGCCGAAGTGCCGATTCTGTTTCTGCTGTTTTTGGTTTCAGAAATCCTAGTAACGAAATATTCTCGGAATTGGACGAAATCAACGCCCAGGGTCCTATTTTGCCACGAAGCTTCCAGAAGACCGAAGAGGAGACGAAGTGGGGCCACGAGGTGGCCACACCCTAGGGCGGCGCGCCCCTCCCCTTGGTCGCGCGGCCCTGTGGTGTGGGCCCCTCGTGCCGCCTCCTGACCTGCCCTTCCGCCTACTTAAAGCCTCCGTCGCGAAACCCCCAGTACCGAGAGCCACGATACGGAAAACCTTCCAGAGACGCCGCCGCCGCCAATCCCATCTCGGGGGATTCAGGAGATCGCCTCCGGCACCCTGCCGGAGAGGGGAATCATCTCCCGGAGGACTCTACGCTGCCATGGTCGCCTCCGGAGTGATGTGTGAGTAGTCTACCCCTGGACTATGGGTCCATAGCAGTAGCTAGATGGTTGTCTTCTCCCCATTGTGCTTAATTGTCGGATCTTGTGAGCTGCCTAACATGATCAAGATCATCTATCTGTAATTCTATATGTTGTGTTTGTTGGGATCCGATGAATAGAGAATACTTGTTATGTTGATTATCAAAGTTATGTCTATGTGTTGTTTATGATCTTGCATGCTCTCCGTTATTAGTAGATGCTCTGGCCAAGTTGATGCTAGTAACTCCAAGAGGGAGTATTTATGCTCGATAGTGGGTTCATGTCTCCGTGAATCTGGAGGGGTGACAAGAACCTCTAAGGTTATGGATGTGCTGTTGCCACTAGGGATAAAACATTGGTGCTATGTTCAAGGATGTAGTCACTGATTACATTACGCGCAATACTTAATGCAATTGTCTGTTGTTAGCAACTTAATACTGGAGGGGGTTCGGATGATAACTTTGAAGGTGGACTTTTAGGCATAGATGCATGCTGGATAGCGGTCTATGTACTTTGTCGTAATGCCCAATTAAATCTCACTATACTCATCATAATATGTATGTGCATGGTCATGCCCTCTTTATTTGTCAATTGCCCAACTGTAATTTGTTCACCCAACATGTTGTTTATCTTATGGAGAGACACCTCTAGTGAACTGTGGACCCCGGTCCAATTCTCTATACTGAAATACAATCTACTGCAATACTTGTTTTTCTGTTTTCTGCAAACAATCATCTTCCACACAATACGGTTAATCCTTTGTTACAGCAAGTGATACGTCTCCGACGTATCGATAATTTCTTATGTTCCATACCACATTATTGATGTTATCTACATGTTTTATGCACACTTTATGTCATATTCGTGCATTTTCTGGAACTAACCTATTAACAAGATGCCGAAGTGCGATTCTGTCATTGCTTTTTGGTTTCAGAAATCCTAGTAACGAAATATTCTCGGAATTGGACGAAATCAACGCCCAGGGTCCTATTTTGCCACGAAGCTTCCAGAAGTCCGAAGAGGAGACGAAGAGGGGCCACGAGGGGGCCACACCCTAGGGCGGCGCGGCCCCCCCTTGGCCGCGCGGCCCGGTGGTGTGGGGCCCTCGTGCCGCCTCCTGACCTGCCCTTCCGCCTACTTAAAGCCTCCGTTGCGAAACCCCCAGTACCGAGAGCCACGATACGGAAAACCTTCCAGAGACGACGCCGCCGCCGATCCCATCTCGGGGGATCCAGGAGATCGCCTCCGGCACCCTGCCGGAGAGGGGAATCATCTCCCGGAGGACTCTACGCCGCCATGGTCGCCTCCGGAGTGATGTGTGAGTAGTCTACCCCTGGACTATGGGTCCATAGCAGTAGCTAGATGGTTGTCTTCTCCCCATTGTGCTTTCATTGTCGGATCTTGTGAGCTGCCTAACATGATCAAGATCATCTATCTGTAATTCTATATGTTGCGTTTGTTGGGATCCGATGAATAGAGAATACTTGTTATGTTGATTATCAAAGTTATGTCTATGTGTTGTTTATGATCTTGCATGCTCTCCGTTACTAGTAGATGCTCTGGCCAAGTAGATGCTTGTAACTCCAAGAGGGAGTATTTATGCTCGATAGTGGGTTCATGCCTGCATTGACACCGGGACAAAGGATGAAAAGTTCTAAGGTTGTGTTGTGCTGTTGCCACTAGGGATAAAACATTGATGCTATGTCTAAGGATGTAGTTGTTGATTACATTACGCACCATACTTAATGCAATTGTCTGTTGCTTTGCAACTTAATACTGGAGGGGGTTCGGATGATAACCTGAAGGTGGACTTTTTAGGCATAGATGCAGTTGGATGGCGGTCTATGTACTTTGTCGTAATGCCCAATTAAATCTCACTATACTCATCATAATATGTATGTGCATGGTCATGCCCTCTTTATTTGTCAATTGCCCAACTGTAATTTGTTCACCCAACATGCTGTTTATCTTATGGGAGAGACACCTCTAGTGAACTGTGGACCCCGGTCCAATTCTCTATACTGAAATACAATCTACTGCAATACTTGTTCTACTGTTTTCTGCAAACAATCATCTTCCACACAATACGGTTAATCCTTTGTTACAGCAAGCCGGTGAGATTGACAACCTCACTGTTTCGTTGGGGCAAAGTACTTTGGTTGTGTTGTGCAGGTTCCACGTTGGCGCCAGAATCCCTGGTGTTGCGCCGCACTACATCCCGCCGCCATCAACCTTCAACGTGCTTCTTGGCTCCTCCTGGTTCGATAAACCTTGGTTTCTTTCTGAGGGAAAACTTGCTGCTGTGCGCATCATACCTTCCTCTTGGGGTTCCCAACGAACGTGTGAGTTACACGCCATTAGCAAGCCGGTGAGATTGACAACCTCACTGTTTCGTTGGGGTAAAGTACTTTGGTTGTGTTGTGCAGGTTCCACGTTGGCGCCGGAATCTCTGGTGTTGCGCCGCACTACATCCCGCCGCCATCAACCTTCAACGTGCTTCTTGACTCCTACTGGTTCGATTAAACCTTGATTTCTTACTGAGGGAAACTTGCCGCTGTGCGCATCACACCTTCCTCTTGGGGTTCCCAACGGACGTGTCAACCACACGCATCAAGCAAATTTCTGGCGCCGTTGCCGGGGAGATCAAGACACGCTGCAAGGGGAGTCTCCACTTCCCAATCTCTTTACTTTGTTTTTGTCTTGCTTAGTTTTATTTACTACTTTGTTTGCTGCACTAAATCAAAATACAAAAAAAATTAGTTGCTAGTTTTACTTTATTTGCTATCTTGTTTGCTATATCAAAAACACAAAAAAATTAGTTACTTGCATTTACTTTATCTAGTTTGCTTTATTTACTACTGCTAAAATGGCCACTCCTGAAAATACTAAGTTGTGTGACTTCACAACCACAAATAATAATGATTTCTTATGCACACCTATTGCTCCACCTGCTACTACAGCAGAATTCTTTGAAATTAAACCTGCTTTACTGAATCTTGTTATGCGAGAGCAATTTTCTGGTGTTAGTTCTGATGATGCTGCTGCCCATCTCAATAATTTTGTTGAACTATGTGAAATGCAAAAATATAAAGATGTAGATGGTGACATTATAAAATTAAAATTGTTCCCTTTCTCATTAAGAGGAAGAGCTAAAGATTTGTTGCTATCTCTGCCTAAGAATAGTATTGATTCATGGACTAAATGCAAGGATGCTTTTATTGGTAGATATTATCCCCCTACTAAAATTATATCTTTGAGGAGTAGCATAATGAATTTTAAACAATTAGATACTGAGCATGTTGCACAAGCATGGGAAAGAATGAAATCTCTGGTTAAAAATTTCCCAACCCATGGACTGACTACTTGGATGATCATCCAAACCTTCTATGCAGGACTAAATTTTTCTTCGCGGAATTTATTGGATTCAGCTGCTGGAGGTACCTTTATGTCCATCACTCTTGGTGAAGCAACAAAGCTTCTTGATAATATGATGATCAATTACTCTGAATGGCACACGGAAAAAGCTCCACAAGGTAAGAAGGTAAATTCTGTCGAAGAAACCTCTTCCTTGAGTGATAAGATTGATGCTATTATGTCTATGCTTGTGAATGATAGGACTAATGTTGATCCTAATAATGTTCCATTAGCTTCATTGGTTGCCCAAGAAGAACATGTTGATGTAAACTTCATTAAAAATAATAATTTCAACAACAATGCTTACCGGAACAATTCTAGTAACAACTATAGGCCATATCCTTATAATAATGGCAACGGTTATGCTAATTCTTATGGGAATTCTTACAACAATAATAGGAACACACCCCCTGGACTTGAAGCCATGCTTAAAGAATTTATTAGTACACAAACTGCCTTTAACAAATCTGTTGAAGAAAAGCTTGGGAAAATTGATATACTTGCTTCTAAAGTCGATAGTCTTGCCTCTGATGTTGATCTTTTGAAATCGAAAGTTATGCCTAGTAGGGATATTGAAAATAAAATTGTTACTACAGAAAATGCCATCCAAGTTAGAATTAATGAGAATATAAGATTAATGGCTGAACTGCGTGCTAGGTGGGATAGAGAAGAAAATGAAAAACTAGCTAAAGAGAAGAATGTAGCTAAAGTTTGGACTATTACCACCACAAGTAATGTTGATTCTTCACATGTTGCTGCACCTCCTACTATTAATAATAAAAGAATTGGTGTTAGCAATGTTTCCACTTCTAATGCAAAGCGCGAAAAACTGCCTGAAACTGCTAAAACAGCTGAAACTGCCTGTGATAAAGTTGCTGAATTTTTTTCCAACATTGGGGATGATGATCCCATTGATTTAGATTATAATGGTTTGAATTTTGATGATTGCCACATCTCTGAAGTTATAAAGTTCTTGCAAAAACTTGCTAAAAGTCCTAATGCTAGTGCTATAAATTTGGCTTTCACGCAACATATTACAAATGCTCTCATAAAAGCTAGAGAAGAGAAACTAGAGCGCGAAGCCTCTATTCCTAGAAAGCTATAGGATGGTTGGGAGCCCATCATTAAGATGAAGGTTAAAGATTTTGATTGTAATGCTTTATGTGATCTTGGTGCAAGTATTTCTGTTATGCCTAAGAAAATTTATAATATGCTTGACTTGCCACCGCTGAAAAATTGTTATTTGGATGTTAATCTTGCTGATCATTCTACAAAGAAACCTTTGGGGAAAGTTGATAATGTTCGCATTACCGTTAACAATAACCTTGTCCCCGTTGATTTTGTTGTCTTGGATATTGAATGCAATGCATCTTGTCCCATTATATTGGGAAGACCTTTTCTTCGAACCGTTGGTGCTATCATTGATATGAAGGAAGGTAATATAAAATATCAATTTCCTCTCAAGAAAGGTATGGAACACTTCCCTAGAAAGAGAATGAAGTTACCTTTTGATTCTATTATTAGAACAAATTATGATGTTGACACTTCGTCTCTTGATAATACTTGATACACACTTTCTGCGCCTAGCTGAAAGGCGTTAAAGAAAAGCGCTTATGGGAGACAACCCATGGTTTTTACTACAGTACTTTGTTTTTATTTTGTGTCTTGGAAGTTGTTTACTACTGTAGCAACCTCTCCTTATCTTAGTTTAGTGTTTTGTTGTGCCAAGTAAAGTCGTTGATAGTAAAGTTCATACTAGATTTGGATTACTGCGCAGAAACAGATTTCTTTTCTGTCACGAATCTGGGTTGTTTTCTCTGTAGGTAACTCAGAAAATTATGCCAATTTACGTGAGTGATCCTCAGATATGTATGCAACTTTCATTCAATTTGAGCATTTTCATTTGAGCAAGTCTGGTGCCTCGATAAAATTCGTCAATACGAACTGTTCTGTTTTGACAGATTCTACCTTTTATTTCGCATTGCCTCTTTTGCTATGTTGGATGAATTTCTTGGTCCATTAATGTCCAGTAGCTTTATGCAATGTCCAGAAGTGTTAAGAATGATTATGTCACCTCTGAACATGTTAATTTTTATTGTCACTAACCCTCTAATGAGTTGTTCTAAGTTTGGTGTGGAGGAAGTTTTCAAGGATCAAGAGAGGAGTATGATGCAACATGATCAAGGAGAGTGAAAGCTCTAAGCTTGGGGATGCCCCGGTGGTTCACCCCTGCATATTCTAAGAAGACTCAAGCGTCTAAGCTTGGGGATGCCCAAGGCATCCCCTTCTTCATCGACAACATTATCAGGTTCCTCCCCTGAAACTATATTTTTATTCCATCACATCTTATGTGCTTTTCTTGGAGCGTCGGTTTGTTTTTGTTTTTTGTTTTGTTTGAATAAAATGGATCCTAGCATTCACTTTATGGGAGAGAGACACGCTCCGCTGTAGCATATGGACAAGTATGTCCTTAGGCTCTACTCATAGTATTCATGGCGAAGTTTCTTCTTCGTTAAATTGTTATATGGTTGGAATTGGAAAATGATACATGTAGTAATTGCTATAAATGTCTTGGGTAATGTGATACTTGGCAATTGTTGTGCTCATGTTTAAGCTCTTGCATCATATACTTTGCACCCATTAATGAAGAAATACATAGAGCATGCTAAAATTTGGTTTGCATATTTGGTCTCTCTAAGGTCTAGATAATTTCTAGTGTTGAGTTTGAACAACAAGGAAGACGGTGTAGAGTCTTATAATGTTTACAATATGTCTTTTATGTGAGTTTTGCTGCACCGGTTCATCCTTGTGTTTGTTTCAAAATAAGCCTTGCTAGCCTAAACCTTGTATCGAGAGGGATTACCTCTCATGCATCCAAAATACTTGAGCCAACCACTATGCCATTTGTGTCCACCATACCTACCTACTACATGGTATTTTCCGCCATTCCAAAGTAAATTGCTTGAGTGCTACCTTTAAAATTCCATCATTCACCTTTGCAATATATAGCTTATGGGACAAATAGCTTAAAAACTATTGTGGTATTGAATATGTACTTATGCACTTTATCTCTTATTAAGTTGCTTGTTGTGCGATAACCATGTTCACTGGGGACGCCATCAACTACTCTTTGTTGAATTTCATGTGAGTTGCTATGCATGTTCATCTTGTCTGAAGTAAGAGAGATCTACCACCTTATGGTTAAGCATGCATATTGTTAGAGAAGAACATTGGGCCGCTAACTAAAGCCATGATCCATGGTGGAAGTTTCAGTTTTGGACAATATCCTCAATCTCATATGAGAAAATTATTAATTGTTGTTACATGCTTATGCATAAAAGAGGAGTCCATTATCTGTTGTCTATGTTGTCCCGGTATGGATGTCTAAGTTGAGAATAATCAATAGCGAGAAATCCAATGCGAGCTTTCTCCTTAGACCTTTGTACGGGCGGCATAGAGGTACCCCATTGTGACACTTGGTTAAAACATGTGTATTGCGATGATCCGGTAGTCCAAGCTAATTAGGACAAGGTGCGGGCACTATTAGTATACTATGCATGAGGCTTGCAACTTGTAAGATATAATTTACATGATACATATGCTTTATTACTACCGTTGACAAAATTGTTTCATGTTTTCAAAATAAAAGCTCTAGCACAAATACAGCAATCGATGCTTTTCCTCTATGGAGGACCATTCTTTTACTTTCATTGTTGAGTCAGTTCACCTATTTCTCTCCACCTCAAGAAGCAAACACTTGTGTGAACTGTGCATTGATTCCTACATACTTGCATATTGCACTTATTATATTACTCTATGTTGACAATATCCATGCGATATACATGTTACAAGTTGAAAGCAACCGCTGAAACTTAATCTTCCTTTGTGTTGCTTCAATGCCTCTACTATGAATTATTGCTTTATGAGTTAACTCTTATGCAAGACTTATTGATGCTTGTCTTGAAGTACTATTCATGAAAAGTCTTTGCTATATGATTCACTTGTTTACTCATGTCATATACATTGTTTTGATCGCTGCATTCACTACATATGCTTTACAAATAGTATGATCAAGGTTATGATGGCATGTCACTCCAGAAATTATCTTTGTTATCGTTTTACCTGCTCGGGACGAGCAGAACTAAGCTTGGGGATGCTGATACGTCTCCAACGTATCGATAATTTCTTATGTTCCATGCCACATTATTGATGTTATCTACATGTTTTATGCACACTTTATGTCATATTCGTGCATTTTCTGGAACTAACCTATTAACAAGATGCCGAAGTGCCGATTCTTTGTTTCTGCTGTTTTTGGTTTCAGAAATCCTAGTAACGAAATATTCTCGGAATTGGACGAAATCAACGCCCAGGGTCCTATTTTGCCACGAAGCTTCTAGAAGACCGAAGAGGAGACGAAGTGGGGCCACGAGGTGGCCACACCCTAGGGCGGCGCAGCCCCCCCTTGGCCGCGCGGCCCTGTGGTGTGGGCCCCTGATACGTCTCCAACGTATCTATAATTTCTGATGTTCCATGCTTGTTTTATGACAATACCAACATGTTTTGTTCACACTTTATATCATTTTTATGCGTTTTCCGGAACTAACCTATTGACGAGATGCCGAGAGGCCGATTCTTTGTTTTCTGCTGTTTTTGGTTTCAGAAATCCTAGTAACGAAATATTCTCGGAATCGGACGAAATCAACGCCCAAGTTCCTATTTTCATCGGAAGCATCCAGAACACCCGGGAAGGACCAGAGGGGAGCCCCACACCACACCCCGGCGCGGCCAGGGGGCCGCGCCCCCCTATAGTGTGGGCCCCCCAGAGACCTTCCGACTCCGATTCTTCGCCTATTTAAGCCGTCGTGACCTAAAACTTCGATACCAATTGACGAAACTCCAGAAAGACTCCAGGGGCGCCGCCACCGTCGCGAAACTCCAATTCGGGGGACAGAACTCTGTTCCGGCACCCTGCCGGGACGGGGAAGTGCCCCCGGAAGGCTTCTCCATCGACACCGCTGCCATCTCCACCGCCATCTTCATCACCGCTGCTACTCCCATGAGGAGGGAGTAGTTCTCCATCGAGGCTCGGGGCTGTACCGGTAGCTATGTGGTTAATCTCTCTCCATGTACTTCAATACAATGATCTCATGAGCTGCTTTACATGATTGAGATTCATATGAGTTTTGTATCACAATTCATCTATGTGCTACTCTAGTGATGTTATTAAAGTAGTTCTATTCCTCCTGCACGTGTGTAAAGGTGACTAGTGTGTGCACCGTGTGGTTCTTGTTGTAGGCTATGATCATGATCTCTTGTAGATTGTGGAGTTAATTATCATTATGATGGTATTGATGTGATCTATCTGGTTATGTTGATCTATCTTACACTATAAGGTTACTTAAATATGAACAAATTGTGGAGCTTGTTAACTCCGGCATTGAGGGTTCGTGTAATCCTACGCAATGCGTTCATCATCCAACAAGAGTGTAGAGTATGCATTTATCTATTCTGTTATGTGATCAATGTTGAGAGTGTCCACTAGTGAAAGTATAATCCCTAGGCCTTGTTCCTAAATACTGCTGAGTTACTACTGCTTGTTTACTTTTTCTCTGCGTTACTAATGCTGCAATAATACCACCATCAACTACACACCAGCAATCTATTTTTACGCACCGTTGCTCTTGCTCATATATATTCATACCACCTGTATTTCACTATCTCTTCGCCGAACTAGTGCACCTATTAGGTGTGTTGGGGACACAAGAGACTTCTTGCTTTGTGGTTGCAGGGTTGCATAAGAGGGATATCTTTGACCTCTTCCTCCCTGAGTTCGATAAACCTTGGGTGATCCACTTAAGGGAAAACTTGCTGCTGTTCTACAAACCTCTGCTCTTGGAGGCCCAACACTGTCTACAGGAAAAGGAGGGGGAAGTAGACATCAAGCACTTTTCTGGCGCCGTTGCCGGGGAGGAAAGGTAAAAGGCACTCATACTCCGGTTCCAGGTAAAGTACTTTTCTGGCGCCATTGTGTTTGTGCTCGAAGCTATTTCCTTTAGATCCTGCAATTGCATCTTTTTGTTTCTTGTTTACACTAGTAAGGCATAATGGACAACATCTGTGAGCTTTTTATTCTATTTCCTGAGTCAAGACATGAATGGTTTAATGCGAAAATTAAAAAACCCATGGAATCTTATTTGCATGCTAGTAGCAATGATATTAGTATGAACGCTTTGAACACCATTGTTGCTAATGATATGGAAAATTCTAAGCTTGGGGAAGCTGGCTTTGATGAGCATGATCTTTTTAGTCCCCCAAGCATTGAGGAGAAAATTTTCTTTGATGATACTTTGCCTCCCATATATGATGATTATAATGATAGTGGTCTTTTGGTGCCACCTACTATGGAGAGTAAATTTTGTTGTGATTATACTATGCTTCCTACACTTGATGAGAATAATAATGATAGCTACTTTGTTGAATTTGCTCCTACTACAATTAATAAGAATAACTATGCTTATGTTGGGAGTAGTAATAATTTTATGCATGAGACTCATGATAAGAATGCTTTATGTGATAGTTATATTGTTGAGTTTGCTCATGTTGCTACTGAAAGTTATTATGAGAGAGGAAAATATGGTTGTAGAAATTTTCATGTTACTAAAACACCTCTCTATGTGCTGAAATTTTTGAAGCTATACTTGTTTTATCTTCCTATGCTTGTTACTTTGCTCTTCATGAACTTGTTTATTTACAAGATTCCTATGCATAGGAAGCATGTTAGACTTAAATGTGTTTTGAATTTGCCTCTTGGTGCTCTCTTTTGCTTCAAATACTATTTCTTGCGAGTGCATCATTAAAACTGCTGAGCCCATCTTAATGGCTATAAAGAAAAGAACTTCTTGGGAGATAACCCATGTGTTATTTTGCTACAGTACTTTGTTTTATATTTGTGTCTTGGAAGTTGTTTACTACTGTAGCAACCTCTCCTTATCTTAGTTTTGTGTTTTGTTGTGCCAAGTTAAGCCGTTGATAGAAAAGTAAGTACTAGATTTGGATTACTGCGCAGTTCCAGATTTTTTTGCTGTCACGAATCTGGGTCCACCTCCCTGTAGGTAGCTCAGAAAATTAAGCCAATTTACGTGCATGATCCTCAGATATGTACGCAACTTTCATTCAATTTGAGCATTTTCATTTGAGCAAGTCTGGTGCCATTTTAAAATTCGTCAATACGAACTGTTCTGTTTTGACAGATTCTGCCTTTTATTTCGCATTGCCTCTTTTGCTATGTTGGATGAATTTCTTTGATCCACTAATGTCCAGTAGCATTATGCAATGTCCAGAAGTGTTAAGAATGATTGTGTCACCTCTGAACATGTTAATTTTTATTGTGCACTAACCCTCTAATGAGTTGTTTCGAGTTTGGTGTGGAGGAAGTTTTCAAGGATCAAGAGAGGAGGATGATATAATATGATCAAGGAAAGTGAAAGCTCTAAGCTTGGGGATGCCCCGGTGGTTCACCCCTGCATATATCAAGAAGACTCAAGCATCTAAGCTTGGGGATGCCCAAGGCATCCCCTTCTTCATCGACAACATTATCAGGTTCCTCCCCTGAAACTATATTTTTATTCCGTCACATCTTATGCACTTTACTTGGAGCGTCTGTATGTTTCTTGTTTTTGTTTTGTTTGAATAAATGCTTTTGTGGGAGAGAGACACGCTCCGCTGGTTCGTATGAACACATGTGTTCTTAGCTCATAATATTCATGGCGAAGTTTTCTTCTTCGTTAAATTGTTATATGGTTGGAATTGGAAAATGATACATGTAGTAATTGCTATTAATGTCTTGGGTAATGTGATACTTGGCAATTGTTGTGCTCATGTTTAAGCTCTTGCATCATATACTTTGCACCCATTAATGAAGAAATACATAGAGCATGCTAAAATTTGGTTTGCATATTTGGTCTCTCTAAGGTCTAGATAATTTCTAGTATTGAGCTTGAACAACAAGGAAGACGGTGTAGAGTCTTATAATGTTTTCAATATGTCTTTTATGTGAGTTTTGCTGCACCGGTTCATCCTTGTGTTTGCTTCAAACAACCTTGCTAGCCTAAACCTTGTATCGAGAGGGAATACTTCTCATGCATCCAAATCCTTGAGCCAAACAACACTATGCCATTTGTGTCCACCATACCTACCTACTACATGGTATTTTCCGCCATTCCAAAGTAAATTGCTTGAGTGCTACCTTTAAAATTCCATCATTCACCTTTGCAATATATAGCTCATGGGACAAATAGCTTAAAAACTATTGTGGTATTGAATATGTAATTATGCACTTTATCTCTTATTAAGTTGCTTGTTGTGCGATAACCATGTTCACTGGGGACGCCATCAACTTTTCATTGTTGAATTTCATGTGAGTTGCTATGCATGTCCGTCTTGTCTGAAGTAAGAGAGATCTACCACCCTATGGTTAAGCATGCATATTGTTAGAGAAGAACATTGGGCCGCTAACTAAAGCCATGATCCATGGTGGAAGTTTCAGTTTTGGACATATATCCTCAATCTCATATGAGAAAATTATTAATTGTTGTTACATGCTTATGCATAAAAGAGGAGTCCATTATCTGTTGTCTATGTTGTCCCGGTATGGATGTCTAAGTTGAGAATAATCAATAGCGAGAAATCCAATGCGAGCTTTCTCCTTAGACCTTTGTACAGGCGGCATAGAGGTACCCCTTTGTGACACTTGGTTAAAACATGTGCATTGTGATGATCCGGTAGTCCAAGCTAATTAGGACAAGGTGCGGGCACTATTAGTATACTATGCATGAGGCTTGCAACTTGTAAGATATAATTTACATGATACATATGCTTTATTACTACCGTTGACAAAATTGTTTCATGTTTTCAAAATCAAAGCTCTAGCACAAATATAGCAATCGATGCTTTCCTCCATGGAGGATCATTCTTTTACTTTCATTGTTGAGTCAGTTCACCTATTTCTCTCCACCTCAAGAAGCAAACATTTGTGTGAACTGTGCATTGATTCTTACATACTTGCTTATTGCATTTGTTATATTGCTCTGCATTGACAACTATCCATGAGATATACATGTTACAAGTTGAAAGCAACCGCTGAAACTTAATCTTCCATAGTGTTGCTTCATTGTCTCTACTATGAATTTATTGCTTTATGAGTAACTCTTATGCAAGACTTATTGATGCTTGTCTCGAAAGTACTATTCATGAAAAGTCTTTGTTATATGATTCAATTGTTTACTCATTGCATTTACATTGTTTCGAATCGCTGCATTCATCTCATATGCTTTACAATGGTATGATTAAGATTATGTTGGTAGCATGTCACCTCAGAAATTATCTTTTATCGTTTACCTACTTGAGGACGAGTAGGAACTAAGCTTGGGGATGCTGATACGTCTCCAACGTATCTATAATTTCTGATGTTCCATGCTTGTTTTATGACAATACCAACATGTTTTGTTCACACTTTATATCATTTTTATGCGTTTTACGGAACTAACCTATTGACGAGATGCCGAGAGGCCAGTTGCTGTTTTCTGCTGTTTTTGGTTTCAGAAATCCTAGTAACGAAATATTCTCGGAATCGGACGAAATCAACGCCCAAGTTCCTATTTTCATCGGAAGCATCCAGAACACCCGGGAAGGACCAGAGGGGAGCCCTGGGGGCCCCACACCACACCCCGACGCGGCCAGGGGGGGGCCACGCCCCCCTATAGTGTGGGCCCCCCAGAGACCTTCCGACTCCGATTCTTCGCCTATTTAAGCCGTCGTGACCTAAAACTTCGATACCAATTGACGAAACTCCAGAAAGACTCCAGGGGCGCCGCCACCGTCGCGAAACTCCAATTCGGGGGACAGAACTCTGTTCCGGCACCCTGCCGGGACGGGGAAGTGCCCCCGGAAGGCTTCTCCATCGACACCGCTGCCATCTCCACCACCATCTTCATCACCGCTGCTACTCCCATGAGGAGGGAGTAGTTCTCCATCGAGGCTCGGGGCTGTACCGGTAGCTATGTGGTTAATCTCTCTCCATGTACTTCAATACAATGATCTCATGAGCTGCTTTACATGATTGAGATTCATATGAGTTTTGTATCACAATTCATCTATGTGCTACTCTAGTGATGTTATTAAAGTAGTTCTATTCCTCCTGCACGTGTGTAAAGGTGACTAGTGTGTGCACCGTGTGGTTCTTGTCGTAGGCTATGATCATGATCTCTTGTAGATTGTGGAGTTAATTATCATTATGATGGTATTGATGTGATCTATCTGGTTATGTTGATCTATCTTACACTATAAGGTTACTTAAATATGAACAAATTGTGGAGCTTGTTAACTCCGGCATTGAGGGTTCGTGTAATCCTACGCAATGCGTTCATCATCCAACAAGAGTGTAGAGTATGCATTTATCTATTCTGTTATGTGATCAATGTTGAGAGTGTCCACTAGTGAAAGTATAATCCCTAGGCCTTGTTCCTAAATACTGCTGAGTTACTACTGCTTGTTTATCGTTTTATCTAAGCGTTACTCGCTGCAATACTACCACCATCAACTACACGCCGGCAAGCTATTTTCTCGGCACCGTTACTCTGCTCATATATATTCATACCACCTGTATTTCACTATCTCTTCGCCGAACTAGTGCACCTATTAGGTGTGTTGGGGACACAAGAGACTTCTTGCTTTGTGGTTGCAGGGTTGCATAAGAGGGATATCTTTGACCTCTTCCTCCCTGAGTTCGATAAACCTTGGGTGATCCACTTAAGGGAAAACTTGCTGCTGTTCTACAAACCTCTGCTCTTGGAGGCCCAACACTGTCTACAGGAAAAGGAGGGGGAAGTAGACATCAGCCCCTCGTGCCGCCTCCTGACCTGCCCTTCCGCCTACTTAAAGCCTCCATCGCGAAACCCCCAGTACCGAGAGCCACGATACGGAAAACCTTCCAGAGACGCCGCCGCCGCCAATCCCATCTCGGGGGATTCAGGAGATCGCCTCCGGCACCCTGCCGGAGAGGGGAATCATCTCCCGGAGGACTCTACGCCGCCATGGTCGCCTCCGGAGTGATGTGTGAGTAGTCTACCCCTGGACTATGGGTCCATAGCAGTAGCTAGATGGTTGTCTTCTCCCCATTGTGCTTAATTGTCGGATCTTGTGAGCTGCCTAACATGATCAAGATCATCTATCTGTAATTCTATATGTTGCGTTTGTTGGGATCCGATGAATAGAGAATACTTGTTATGTTGATTATCAAAGTTATGTCTATGTGTTGTTTATGATCTTGCATGCTCTCCGTTATTAGTAGATGCTCTGGCCAAGTTGATGCTAGTAACTCCAAGAGGGAGTATTTATGCTCGATAGTGGGTTCATGTCTCCGTGAATCTGGAGGGGTGACAAGAACCTCTAAGGTTATGGATGTGCTGTTGCCACTAGGGATAAAACATTGGTGCTATGTTCAAGGATGTAGTCACTGATTACATTACGCGCAATACTTAATGCAATTGTCTGTTGTTAGCAACTTAATACTGGAGGAGGTTCGGATGATAACCTGAAGGTGGACTTTTTAGGCATAGATGCATGCTGGATAGCGGTCTATGTACTTTGTCGTAATGCCCAATTAAATCTCACTATACTCATCATAATATGTATGTGCATGGTCATGCCCTCTTTATTTGTCAATTGCCCAACTGTAATTTGTTCACCCAACATGCTGTTTATCTTATGGAGAGACACCTCTAGTGAACTGTGGACCCCGGTCCAATTCTCTATACTGAAATACAATCTACTGCAATACTTGTTTTACTGTTTTCTGCAAACAATCATCTTCCACACAATACGGTTAATCCTTTGTTACAGCAAGCCGGTGAGATTGACAACCTCACTGTTTCGTTGGGGCAAAGTACTTTGGTTGTGTTGTGCAGGTTCCACGTTGGCGCCGGAATCTCTGGTGTTGCGCCGCACTACATCCCGCCGCCATCAACCTTCAACGTGCTTCTTGACTCCTACTGGTTCGATTAAACCTTGGTTTCTTACTGAGGGAAACTTGCCGCTGTGCGCATCACACCTTCCTCTTGGGGTTCCCAACGGACGTGTCAACCACACGCATCAATCCCAGACTGTCGTCGTGGTCGGGGGCCATCCTTAATTGGTATAAGAGCACCGGCGAGGACCCAGGGTCGGGGTATGCAACAAAGGGTGGGTGTGCGAGGTAGCGGAGGAATATAATTGGCTATGACCTTATACCGGGCCTCACACCAAAGGAAGTGTGAACGGGTAATGTGCTCGGTTGGCACCAAGGTTAAGATCTCTTATGGGTAAAGCAACACACCTCTGCAGAGTGTAATGAATCGTGACCAGTCACACCCTGTTCCGGGTTTTGGAACTGCGAACGCTGCCGGAAAGGAACTCCATGAAGTTCTAGTAAACCGGTGAAGGCTGAGGGACATAGTTCTTCTGAATAAAAGCAACCTTTTGAAGAAATGATTATGAAAACCTGCATTGGTATTAGACTTTCTGGTCTAATGTCGTAGCTAGTGCATTAAACACCTCTTTCCTATAATGAACTTGTTGAGTACGCTCGTACTCATCCCACTCATAAATCCCCTGCTTAGATATGGAGGCATCAAAGGAGGATCTACAGTGCAACTCGAAGGCCGAGGAGTCAAGAACTACTTCAAGGGACAGGACCCTGTCAGAGGAGTCAGATACCACATCCAACGAGGAGACAACCTAGATTAGCAATAGAAGGGAACTATATTCCTAAACTTAGACCCTATTTAGCTAGAATCTATTCATAGCCTCTATAACTAGTTAAATACTCTACAAGTAAAGTTCGTGTTAGGATTAGACTACGAGTCATTCTTCTGGAGTTTATTTGCAGTTTTACCTCATTGTAAAGTAGGAGGCTGTGATGATCTTATGTAACTGAGTCTGTATGTAATTCTATAGACATGCCTTGGACCCGCATATATTTCTGTTGTACCACGCTGAGCGATATAATACTAGTGGAACGGTGTTTCATTGGTGTTATATCAGACTTGCATACTACACCATGCAGTGGTATGCCGGGTCACCACAGTGACCACACCAATTCTGCTAGAGACAACCATCACAACCCCACAAGATTCGAACCACCTTGTTGGTGCCAATCTAAGTTAACTTTGCACACACAATTGAAAAATCGGCATCGATCTAGCACACACCGGCAACCATCTACCACATTTTGCCAAATCTGTGGTGGTAGAGAGCCTCCAAAACAAAACAAAAATCGATCTACCATGGAACTGTTCAACCTAAAACACGTTACATAGGTCATCATCTACCATGATCACCGGGCAAGTCCGTTGCTAATAAAGACTTATTTTTGTAGTGTACACTCTATGAACATGTGGTGGCCTTGGGGCCATGGGGGTGAGGATGTATGAATGGAGGTGATGGTGATTTACATTTTGGTTGTAGCTATGGCTTGCAACTTCGATGGCATGTATATTTTGATGATGTGATATATACTAACTCCTAATGTGATTGTGATCTTGCGATGTAAGGATGACAGCTACTTTTGTTCTGGCGGTAGGTTGACACTAATGTTGTAAGATGAACTTGTGATCCACCTTTATAATGATCATGCATGCACCTCTTAATGCTTGTCTTCCCCTTGTAGAGAAATAATATGTTATTTCTTGACCAACTATCTGATATAAGGAAATGGAGCCTCCTTAGCTATCCAGGCACTGCTCATGCGCGGGTGAACAATGCCAACGCATAAAGAGTGTCTTGGGTTTTCATTTTTTATTTTCTGACTGATTTTTATGTAGTTCTTGTGATGATATTATGAGAAATTCTTTATAGTAATTTATTAGTAGAAATCATCAACTTAGGAAAAAAAATCAACAACAATTTCCAATGAAACATGTATCGGTAGAAATCCTCAACTTCGGCAAAAACAATTGATAGTAATTTGTAAAATTTGTTAGTGAAATCTACAGTTTCGACAATGATTTTCCGAAGTTAATTCTTTGAGGGCACAAAATTCTTCTATGGTAATTACTTAATAGTATTTATTCAACGACGCACGAGCGTCTACTCTTCAACCTCGGTAGGCCGACTATAGTTATCAAACATTAATTTCTTCATGTTGCATAATTATTTGGTTGTAATTTTCCAACAGTCAAATCATACTAAAACAAATACTCTAACATTCACCGCGTCTTTTACCAGAGAAAATATTATTGTGTTTGTCTATGGTACTATGGAAAAAATGTACTCCCTTCGTTCCAAAATGTAAGATGTCTAAGATTAGGCAAAAGTCAATGTCTTCTAAATTTTGACCATGTTTCTACAAGAAAATATAAACATTTACAATAATCAATTAATATCAATATGTTCACCATCAAATATATTTTCTATTCAATATTGTAGATGTAGATACATTTTCTGAAATATTTGGTCAGAGTTAGTATGATTTGACTTTTATCTAATCTTAGACGTCCTACATTTAAGTACTAGGGGGCGTACTTACTACACCTCTCGTTGCCCCTTTTACATGGGAAAATACTATGAGTGTGACGTTTTGGAGGCCGAGCTACATGTAGCTCTTTGTAAGGGTATATTGCCTCTATGTGTGGTTTTGGTAATTAGTGACAACCCCTATGGACTAATGTTTTCATTGAGTTTATATGAAGGAATATTCCATAGGTACTACTTGTAGTCCATGTGTTGGATTCAAGTATGGATGCCATGAAGATAAAGATATACATTGTGTATTGGCATCAAGATCATCGATTTAAAGATATATATGTGATATGATCAAGAAGAAGAAATGAAGATGGAGTTCTTATGTGGAACTCAATATTAGCCATGCTATAGCTTATGTGATAAGCAATGAATGATCAAGATCTTGAGTGCTTGATTCCAAGTGAAGAATTCAAGTTATGGCTCTAAGACGTTGTCATGATAGTCTCATAAGTTGAGCTATGATTGACTAAGATTTAGAGCATGCAAACAAATGAAGAATTCTTTATGCACCTTGATACATCTCAAACGTATCTATAATTTCTTATGTTCCATGCTACTTTTATGACAATACTCACATGTTTTATACATACTTTACATCATTATTATGCATTTTCCGGCACTAACCTATTAACGAGATGCCGAAGAGCCAGTTGTTGTTTTCTGCTGTTTTTGGTTTCAGAAATCCTACAAATATTCTCGGAATTGGACAAAATCAACGCCCAGGGTCTTATTTTTCCACGGAGCTTCCAGAAGACCGAAGAGCATACGAAGTGGGGCCACGAGGTGGCCAAACCATAGAGCGGCACGGCCAGGGAGGGGCCCGCGCCGGCCTATGGTGTGGGCCCCTCGTCAGCCCTCCGACTCTGCCCTTCCGCCTACTTAAACTCTCCGTCGCGAAAACCCTATTACCGAGAGCCACGATACGGAAATACTTCCAGAGACGCCGCCGCCAACAATCCCATCTCGGGTGATTCAGGAGATCGCCTCCGGCACCCTGCCGGAGAGGGGAATCATCACCGGAGGGCTCTACATCACCATGCCCGCCTTCGGATTGATGTGTGAGTAGTTCACCCCTGGACTATGGGTCCATAGCAGTAGCTAGATGGTTGTCTTCTCCTCATTGTGCTATCATGTTAGATCTTGTGAGCTGCCTGTCATGATCAAGATCATCTATTTGTAATGCTACATGTTGTGTTTGTTGGGATCCGATGAATATTGAATACTATGTCAAGTTGATTATCAATCTATCATACATATGCTGTTTATGTTCTTGCATGCTCTCCGTTGCTAGTAGAGGCTCTGGCCAAGTTGATACTTGTAACTCCAAGAGGGAGTATTTATGCTAGATAGTTGGTTCATGCCTCCATTGAATCTGGGACAGTGACAAAAAGTTATAAGGTTGTGGATGTGCTGTTGCCACTAGGGATAAAACATCAATGCTTTGTCTAAGGATATTTGTGTTGATTACATTACGCACCATACTTAATGCAATTGTCTGTTGTTTGCAACTTAATACTGGAAGGGGTGCGGATGCTAACCCGAATGTGGACTTTTTAGGCATAGATGCATGCTGGATAGCGGTCTATGTACTTTGTCGTAATGCCCTGATTAAATCTCATAGTAATCATCATGATATGCGTGCATCTCTATTTGTCAATTGCCCAACTGTAATTTGTTCACCCAACATGCTATTTATCTTATGGGAGAGACACCACTAGTGAACTGTGGACCCCAGTCCATTCTTTTACATCTAAATACAATCTACTGCAATCATTGTTCTCTACTGTTCTTCGCAAACAAACATCATCTTCCACACTATACATTTAATCCTTTGTTTACAGCAAGCCGGTGAGATTGACAACCTCACTGTTACATTGGGGCAAAGTATTTTGATTGTGTTGTGCAGGTTCCACGTTGGCGCCGGAATCCCTGGTGTTGCGCTGCACTACACTCCATCACCAACGACCTTCACGTGGCCCTTGACTCCTACTGGTTCGATAAACCTTGGTTTCTTTCTGAGGGAAAACTTACTGCTGTGCGCATCACACCTTCCTCTTGGGGTTCCCAACGGACGTGTGTATCACGCGCCATCAAGACTGTTTTCTGACGCCGTTGCCGGGGAGATCAAGACACGCTGCAAGGGGAGTCTCTCACATCCAATCTCTTTACTTTGTTTTTGTCTTGCTTTATTTTATTTACTGTTTTGTTTGCTTTCTTTATATCAAAAACACAAAAAATTTAGTTGCTTTACTTTATTTCATTTGTCTTGTTTGCTTCTTATATCAAAAACATAAAAAAAATAGTTACTTGCATTTACTCTACTTAATTTAGTTTGCTTTACTTGTTTTTATTACTGCTAAAATGGGTACTCCTGAGAATACTAAGTTGTGTGACTTCACTAGCACAAATAATAATGATTTCCTATGCACACCTATTGCTCCACCTGCTACTACAGCAGAATTCTATGAAATTAAACCTGCTTTACTAAATCTTGTTATGAGAGAGCAATTTTCTGGTGTTAGTTCTGATGATGCTGCTGCCCATCTTAATAATTTTGTTGAACTTTGTGAAATGCAAAAGTATAACACTACAAGAGATGGGGGATTTGTTGACGAAAACCCTGGTGACAAAAATGCATACCGTCATGGATGTGTCCTTATAGGTGACGAATTCATCTTTCGTCAAGCATTTAAGGTAATGCTTGACGGTATGATTTCTCGTCAAGAAAAAATCGTCACCCATTACCCAAGCGGGAAGGGCTTCCATCGTGTCTGTTAATAGGTGACGAAATCAAAGATCGAGGTGACGAAATAATACTAAGTTACTTTATTAAATGTTATTAGTTTTATATATCATGCGTGACCCACTTGTCAGGAACATATTTAATTAAGTAAAAATTGTGGTTTGGAAGAATCGAACAAGGGCTTCGGCGTGACCGACGCGGAGTCTTACCGCTAAGGTAGATATGGAATTTTGATCTGGATCCGTAAGTAGTCTATTCTACATATTTATTTCAATGGTGTGATCTAGATGTTACGACATAATAATTCCCTTATTAATATTTATGTCGGCCGAGGGTGCCTCGTTTAAGTCGCGCTGCTAGCAGACACGGCCTATATAGGTGCTCTTGCTAACAGTCGAATCGACTAGGGTTCTCGTCGAGGTGAGAAGAATTCCGTGAAGGCTCCATTGTGGTGGCGGCGAGACGCATCATCGGTGAGTTCTCCTGATTGTTCGTTAGGTCTAGATTTTTTAATCAGTTGTCAAGATCTGTTACGAAGAACGTTGGCATGTTCTTAAGCTGAATTGTAGGCAATGGATCGAAGTTGGATAACCGATGGCACCAAGAAGTTCACAACAAAGTACATGGCAGGTGTTAGGGATTTCATCAAGTTTGCGCGAGAACACTTGGACAATACAGATGAACCAATCTTGTGCCCTTGCAAGGACTGCCTAAATCTGATACGTCGGGATATAAAAACAATCGAGGATCAACGCAATTGTTCAGGTATGTCCATGACGTATACAAGATGGACTAGACATGGGGAAGATTTTAGTGTTGACGAAGGGCGGGATAGAAACGATGATGGTGCGTATGATAGTGACAACGATGAAGAGGAAGACAATGGTGATTGTTATGTTGATGATTCGTCTAGTATGATCGATGAACCTGAGAAGTCTAGAAATAAAGGTCCTGACCTGCCAAATCTGTATGCTAATCTAATTGAGTCGTGAAAAAGAACTTTATGAGGGATGCACCTCTTTCACTAGGTTGTCGTTCATCATTAAGCTCCTTCATGTCAAATCATACAGCCGGATAACAAACAGAGGATTTGATCTCTTACTTCAGCTTTTACGTACAGCTTTGCCAGATGTGGACTTTCCCAAATCATATGCTGATGCTAAGAGTGTTCTTTCTGATGTTGGGCTTGGTTATGAGACAATTCATGCATGCAAGTTTGATTGTTCTTTATTTTGGGGAGATCACAAGGACGATACGAACTGCCATGTTTGTGGATTATCAAGATATAGAGACCCTCTTTGGAAAAAGAAAATCCCTCACAAGGTGTTAAGGTACTTTCCTATAATTAAAAGGTTGCAGAGACTATTTGTTAAAAAGGAAATGTCGACACATACTAGATGGCACAAAGAGAAGAGGGTTGTTGAGCCCAATGTACTGAGGCACCCTGCTGATGGTGAGGCATGGAAGCACTTTGATGGCAAGTTTGATTGGTTTGCTAAAGATCCTCGTAACATAAGACTAGGTTTTGCCACAGACGGCTTTCCTTTTGGAAGTATGAGTAATCCTTACGGTATGTGGCCTGTTTTTGTGATTCCTTACAACTTCCCACCATGGATGTGCATGGATCAATCGAATTACATGATGGCATTGCTAATCCCCGGAAAGTATTCCCCAGGGAAAGATTTTCATGTATTTATGCAGCCACTGATAAAAGATATGATGCAGCTATGGAGTGGTGTGGAGACATTTGATGCATGCACAGAGGAATATTTCCCATTGCATGCTGCGTTTCTTTGGTCTATTCATGATTATCCTGGATATGCCACTATGTCAGCACAAGAGGATTTCATGCGTGTGTGCATTGCAATGATGAGAATCCTTGCGCTGAACCTTTGAAAAACAAAATTGGATATATTGGGCATCGGCGATTTCTTGATAAAAATCACCCATACAGGAAAAGCAGACTTTTCAATGGTACAACTGAGACTAGAGATCCACCAAGGAAGTACACACCCAAAGAGGTAGCTGCGAAGGTAGAAATGGTTAAGGATTTTGAACATGCGAAAAATCCAATAAGTAGAAAGCGGAAGCGTGCAACTGTACCCGGTGAACCAACATGGCACCTGAAAGTCAGCTTACATCATCTACCGTATCGGCCGTAACTTAAGATAGCTCACAACTTAGATGTGATGCATATTGAGAAGAACATATGTGACAATATTGTTGGTACACTACTTGAACTTGAGGGCAGGAATAAGGACACTGTTAGTGCTAGAATTGATTTGAAGAAATTCAAAATGTGGAAGAAGTATTGGTTGAAGAAAATTGTGAAGGATGATGATGATGCAGCAGTAACTTATGCGAAGCCCCCTGCACCGTGGACGCTTTCGAAGGAACAGAAGAGACATTTGTGTAGGTATTTGGCAAACACTAGGTTCCCAGATGGTTATTGCGCAAACTGGGGAAGATGTGTGAATATTGATGATTGTAAGGTTACCGGTATGAAGACGCATGATTGCCACATACTTATGCAGCGAGTGTTGCCGGCTGGGCTCAAGGGAATTGCATCTAAGGAAATGTATGTGGCTATTGCAGAGCTAGGAAGATTTTTTAGGGAGCTGTGTGCCAAAACCCTGAAAGTTGATGTGCTGAATCGATTGAAGGTTGAAATTGTTGTGATCCTATGCAAACTTGAGAAGCTCTTCCCCCCAGCTTTTTTTGATGTAATGGTGCACTTAGCTATTCATCTTCCTGAGGAGGCTCTTTCGAGGGGTCCTGTTCATTATGGTTGGATGTATCCAGTTGAGAGAAGATTAGGTTATCTAAAGTCTACGGTCCGTAACAAAGCAAGGCCAGAAGGTTCTATCGCAGAGAGCTACATTGTTGATGAGTGTTTGATTTTTTGCTCTAGATTTTTCAAGGATGGCACAGAAACAAGATTTAACAAAGATGATAGGAACCAAGACATTCGGAGAAAACCTGATCCTGACGAGATGGAAGTATTTTCAGTTGGAGCTAAAGGTCTTGGGAAATCCATTTTGAAACATTTTGACAAGGAATTTGACAAAATGGTTTGGTATGTGCTGAACAACTGTGACGATGTAGAACGTTATATCAAGTAAGTAGTTAGCTTCACTTTAATAACTACTTCTCAATGTTGCAGACATAATTGTCCTGTATTTCATATGTGTTTTTTCTATGTTTCAGTGAATTCCGACAAGAATTGGGAGGTAGGGGTGTGCGTGACATCGAGGAGACGGTTCAGAGAGAGTTTGCAGGTTGGTTTGCAAACCATGTGAGACAGTTGGACAATGCATCAGAAGATTTGAAGTCTGCGCTCTTTGGGCCAGACCGGCGTGTAGTAGTATACGCTGGTTGCAACGTAAAGGGTGCGAGGTTTCGCACGCTTACTCGGGATAAAGACACGAAGACTCAAAATTCGGGCGTAGCGACTAAGGGATCTTTTGGTGATGCAGATGAGACCGACTACTATGGTGTTCTGCAAGAAGTTCTTGAACTGCAGTACGGGACTAACAAACACGGTGACAGGTCCGTGTACTTGTTTCGTTGCGACTGGTTCAACCTTGCGAACAAGGGTTCCAAGATAAAAGATGATGGTTTTTTTAAAAGCGTTAACACTTCTATCCTATGATTCAAGAATTCACCATTCATATTGGCCAGTCAAGCTGAAACATGCTTCTATTTGGAGGATACAAAGTTTGGTGATCCGTGGAAAGTGGTGCAGAAGTTCAGCCATAGACATGTGTACGACGTTCCAGAATTAGAAGATGGTAACGATGATGCATTTGTACGGAATGAAGACGCATACCAGGAGGATGAAGGTTCAGTCGACCATACATTTCATGATGTTGTCGACCTAGACGAGGAAGCAGAGGTGGAAGCAGAGGAGGATGATCATCGTGCTGCTGAAGTTGTACGTATTCATGATGCTCGTACAATCCGTGAACTAGAGAATGAGGAAGATAGTCCCAATGTTGACATGGATATGAGCGAAGATGAACTAGAGAATCAGGAAGATAGTCTCATTTTGGAAGAGAACATACATGATGACGAGGGAAAAAATTCAGAAGAAGATAGTGATTTAGATTGATAGAAACATGTAATGCATACAACTATATGTTTTGTTCCAAACATTTGAAATGTTCTTATTTAGATGTTTACGATCTCGAACTTGTCATTGAATTATCCAGAAGGGTTTAAGAGCAAATTAATATAAGCAAAAATATGGACAAATATAAGAAAGCCAACATGTCGGTAACATAACTTTGACAATAGTTTTAATTAATCGACACTTGACACGATTACAACCAGCAGCACGATATGACTAACTATTGTTTTAACACAAGCAAAATCGACAATCGCATAAAGAGTCTTACAACTTAATTTAAACCTAAAGGGGATGCATAGTTGGACACACGGGCACCATGAATCACGGACTAGCTACTCCAGATCGATTTCAGGCACATGGGTAGCAAACAAGTAAACCCCTGCATTTCCCAGGTAAAGCAAGAACAACATCTTGTCACCCATCTGAAGGTGCTTTTCCTTGTCCATGAACTCCTTCCACCCACTGACGCAGAGACGACCATCGTCTGAAGAAATTGCGTAGGATGCATGCACCAAAGTACTGGGATGGCACACAATACTGATTGCACCATATTGTTCCATATCTTTAGGAACCAAACGGCTAGGGATTTTCTGTTCCAACAGTAGGGACATAGTTTAGTTAACACTTGTCGGTCCAGCTGTTGGCCCTCATGTTCTCCACTAAATTTAGTTTCTGTTTAGTTGTTCCCCTGGAGGTTCATGGTTAAACTATGTCATGTTTCAAAGACTATGTTCTACTTTTGTTATTTGGAACCTGGGCAATCATACCCAGTTGTTTAACTTCCAGCCTAGTGGGCTTGTTCTGTTTTTCCCAAGGCCCAGGGAAGTACATATTAATTTGCAAAAAATGAACAATTAAAATCAGTGAAAATTGAACTGGCAGTAGAAAAAATGCAGGACCAAATAGTCAATCGTAAAGTGTACCCCCTACATAATCCCACTATACAATCCCTTCACACAAGAGCGGCCAGGGTAGCGATATGACATAAACACACAATGGGCACACACAAATTGTAGACTAAAACAATTATATCATATGATAAAGATTATATCATAGGATATCAACTGAAACTTCAATACCACCACGGCCGCCCTGGTTGAAAAGAATGAGAACAACATTCCCAGATTCAAAGTTATACTCCTTAGTAAACTCCGACCAGCAGGAATCGAACTTCATCCTTCCATCAGTAGTAGTGTAGTATGCACCCTGAGGGTGGTAGCCATAGTCATCAACAAAAAAACATGCCTCCCCGCTTTCAGAGATATTCAAGGACCTAACAACTTCCTTCAGTATACGCTGAATAATAAAAATTAAATTATATATGGGAAGGATATAAAGGATAACTAAGATTACATAAAGAAAAGGAGAATTATACCAGTCCATTGCCCTTCAAATCAGTATTCGTCAAGGTGTGCACAAAAACAACACCAAGACCAAGACCACGCTCACGGAGAAGTTGTTCCTTCTTCAATGTTTGAGCAGTAGTAAGCATAACACCTTTAGTGTGGACAACTGCAGTTGCAATTTCTGCATACAAATTTAAAATTAATAAAAGAATAAAAAAAGAGGAGATATAACATCAGTTATATTAAAAAAATGGGCAACACATGGTAAAAGATAAAATAGAATTACCATCGACACGATGCTTTTCAGTGCCATCAGGACCTACTGCAAAAATCCCAAATAGTTCAGGAGCACTATCAAACCCAAACA
This sequence comes from Lolium perenne, assembly GCF_019359855.2. NCBI lineage: Eukaryota > Viridiplantae > Streptophyta > Magnoliopsida > Poales > Poaceae > Lolium > Lolium perenne. Next base: position 52,697,912 of record NC_067244.2, read on the forward strand.
TGATACAGTCACCAACTTTCAGGTCGTAGTCATGAAGAAATGTTTGGTATCCAGTACCAAAAACACGTGTCTTCGAACTGCCTTTCTTAACATGAAATTTGTACTTCACTTCATCCGATGTAACGACAAAAAAGATATTACCAACAAGGTTGTTGAACTGCCTCCTCACAAAACAAGGCACAGTCTGAAAAAACAGTACAACAAAAATGCAGAAAATAAGGATATAGTCTAGAATCTGTCAACAAAAAATATACATTCTAAAAAAGGATATATACCATAAAGTCATCAAATCTGCTTCCAAGATAACAACGAAATGAACTGAGAGTCTCCCGCCTCTGCTGACAATGATTGCCCATCGAACCACAAACAACACAGTTCATCCTGTGTATATTTAGCAATTACCAAAGCTAGTAAAAAATACAGGTAGGTAGGGCATATTCATAGAAATCTATCCATAGATCTGAAACCATACACACATATATCCATAGATCTGAACAAACAAGATTATTCAGAGGACAAAAAGGATTTTCAACAAACAGAGAAAAAGGAGGTGAGGTGAAGTAGTGACATGTAAAAACATATTTTCCTACCTCTCAAAACAAACGAAAATCTTCAGAGAGAAAAGAGTTTTTCAGCACAAAAGAGAGAGAAAGAAGATGAAGGAGACTTGCTTCACCGCATGAACAAGGGAGGGCAGAAGGCAAAACCAACCAGGGGCATTATAAATACAATAAGTAGTAGTAAATGCCTACAACCGCTATTTAATGAGGCTGTGGGGTAGATGGTGGTTGCTATCTGTAAGTTCAAAAGTCAAACACAAAGTATCTCATGCAAAAATGGAGCCCACTGCTATTATGTAAACTCTGTCAATAAGTTCACAATGGCAAAACATCAGCACACTGAAAAATACATTGAATCATAAAGTTGCACTTCAAAATTATTTAAAACCATATGATTTACAACTTCAAACGTACAACAAAATGTTGACTACATGCCTTTGTTCGGACTATAGGTTAGGTCAGAACAATTATGGCATGTTAGTCATTTTTTCAACATACATAAAAAACAAATGCTCATTTGTGGACGAAGTGCACAATTATACCAAAGTAGGCATCACTTCAACACATCAAACTACACCAAACCTCATGAAAAATTTAAATTTGAATTTTCCACATGAATGTCACAACATTTACTCAGTCCCACTAGTTACTGATGATTTTACATTGAATTTAGCATTTATTATGAGTTTTACTCGTTTTCTGTCATTTTTTAATAAAAAAATCAACAAACACCTAAAATTGTCAGAAAAATCTGAAAATCCTTAGGCACACATACCTACCCTTCATGACCACTCACAAAAATTTGCAGCTCAATCTGAGTATTTGAAGTGCAGCTTGCTTGAAAAAGAGCCCTTCACCGACATGATCGATGTGGGTCCACACATGGATCGACCCAACCAACATGAGGTTCCACAAGTGTTTTCAGACAAAATCTCACATGTGTGAACAATAACATGTATATGTGGGATGTGTTCTCACATATACCTCACATGCAAAAGGTTTTACAACTTCCGGGGTCGACGATTCGACCGTTATGCCGAAAATGCCCTCACTTGTGTAAATTCACATCAAACTACACCAAACCTCATGAAAAATTTAAATTTGAATTTTGCACATGAATGTCACAACATTTACTCAGTCCCACTAGTTACTGATGATTTTACATTGAATTTAGCATTTATTATGAGTTTTACTCGTTTTCTGTCATTTTTTAATTAAAATATACATGTACAGTTCCATTTTCAGAGTAATATTTTTTCTTTCACGGCAAAAACTTGTTCCCTCCAAATTGTAGTACGCCGGCTGCCAAAACACCCAAATTTTTTGTTCCCTCCACTCCTCCCGCGCACCCCACCTATCAAATATTTCGCCCTCCCTTATATACGTCGTGCCTCTACCCCATGATTTACGAGCATCTTAACTACCCACCCCCCCGACCTCATCCTCTCGTGCTCACCCCGATCTGGTGTCTTCGCCGGACGTTCATCCATCTCGCATCTATCTCCCCGGCCGGTGGTCGCCATGGCCGATCGTCGAAACGTCGGGGGGAAGGAAAATCGCACACACACGCCGAAGAAGGCGCCCGGCTCGAAGAAACGCCAAGGTAAATCTGTCGGTGATCGGCTTGTTGTTGTGTTTTTCGGATGGTTAGATCGAGAGATCGGTTTTACATGTCTACCACGCCCGTTTGACCTATATCTAGATCTTGCATATTTGATAGATCCAATCCCGACATCATACGTATAGGGTTTATCGTTTTTATTGCGAGACAATCATGCCGTGCTATACAATCTTTGCCATCCCGCTTGTACAATCTTTTGCATAGAAAATTGTTTGCCTAAACACTTAACTGAACTAATTCCATCCGTTGCCGAAAACAGCTTGAAGAGCTACAGTGAACAACGACATTGCTTCAGACTTTTATTCCTCAGTTTCAGAGGGAAGCAGAGTTTGATCTAGAACAATTGTTTGCTGTTTTCTATGGAACTAGTTAGTTTGCACGTGCAATGCACGTCTTAACAATGTAATGAAGTTTTTTTAATCATGTACTTTGTTTCATCAGTCTATTTATTTCCACAATTTTTGTTTATCTATGTCTTTCAAAAGTCAAAAATCAAATTTCAGCACATATCTGAACTTCTATCAGCACAAATCTGAACTTCTATCAGCACATATCCGAACTTCTATCAGCACATATCTGAACTTCTATCGGTATAGGACTGAACTACCGATACCTCATTACGTGCATACCAAGCCCGCGAAGCAACCAGAAGGGTAGTATCCACCATGTGAGGTGGTAGTTGTCCAATAACGATGAAACCAGCTATCAACAGACATGCATAATTAAGTGTGCGAGGGGAGTCTCATGTGTCAATTATTTGTTACGAGTAGATATCTAAAAGCACATGATGTCCCTTAGCCTGGCATATGCCCCCTCTTATGTTTTGTTCGCCGACATCATACGTAGACTCTTATGTTTTCAATCATTTGCTGCTGTACAATATTTTGCAAAGACAATTATTTGCTGTTTTCTATGGAATTGGCCCCCTCTTATGTTTTGTTCACGCTCCACTCTTCCGATTATTTCAGCGGAGACACAAAACCCCGTCAAGCCGGCATATGAGCTTGCCAAGGAGAAACAAATGCAAGAAAATGTAGTACGCATGGAAAAAAATTTCGCTGAAAGATATGGACCTGCCCACAAATTTCAGAAAGATTTCTCTGGTTTTGCACGTACATTAGTGTATGGTGGGGTACAAATAGGAACTAGTAACAATCTAAAGGACACAGATCGCGAAGAGATGGAGGTCGAAGAGGACCCTTCGTATGAACCGAATCCAGAAGAGATAGCTACTGGCGATGATGATCTTCATTCAGATGAGGATCAGCGCCTTTGTCGGCAAAACTTCAGCTCAGGTCTGTGGAACTATGTCTGAACTATGATAGGAAATACGTACATGCTAAATGTTTCCTACTAATGTAGCCTCTACTTTGCTTGTAGATAGTTGCTTCTTCTGCAATAGTTGCACAGAAGAAGCGATCCATACCTGAAGTTGCACCATCCAACATTGCAACAAGATCAATGGCAACAACTGAACCTGAAGCTGGGTCATCTGATGAGCCGACGGCCACTGCTGGTCTGAACACTGAAGGAGCACCCTCACCTAACCAGATCATGACATCTGGAGGCAGCACCTCATCTCTTGAGGACAATCAAATTGTAAACTTTGAGCGGCAAGGTATGAAAATTTGTAAAAACTAAACACTGTACCGCATATTTTCATATAAAAGAGAATCATTTCATATATCTTCTTTCAGAGACATTGACAACATCTGGCGGTAGTAAGAGAAAGAGAGGTGGACGCAGACGTACCATGGGCCATGGACTACATGAGTACACAAGAAGACATGGTGGCAATAAGATGCCAATTGAATTCACTGCTGGTGTCAGGAGACCCAAGGATTATGTCCAGTCAGCAAAGCTGAGCAATGAGGTTGGTATTCACATCCGTGAAAAAATGCCGCTTGCAACACACTGGACACAGTACAAGAAAGATGAAACTCTCAAACATGTCATTCCTCATGCTATAAGTACAGTAGCGGTGAGTCCTGTTCAATCTTGGTTTAACCTAATTAGTATGCTACATGATCAACTATCTAAGAATCTACTGATTAATGCATCACTATTTTGAAGGGAAAGTTTAATATGGACAAAAATGATGAGGTGGCTCAAGATGTGTGCACTGATATGCTGCAAGTTAGTATTCGGCAGTTCCATACCACTGGATCTCGAAGCTATGTTGCTCACTGGGAACATCTAGTAAGTGTTCTGAATTTCCCAATACAGTTCATACTTCTGTCATACACAGTGTACAATGGTAATGTGCATTCTACATTTTTTCAAGCAGAAGGCTAAGCAGCAGGAAGAAGAAACCTCTCCAATTGAATTTTTTAGAATCACACACACTAACAAGGATAACATTATGAGTGCTGAAGCAAAAAGTGCATATGTAAGAAATATTTCTTATTAGCACAATATAATATAATCCAGTTTTGTATGTTGTCCATGCAATGATTGTAATCTTTATGCAGGATCAAATGGTGGCAAAAAAAGCGGCGCCACGCAATGAAGATGAACCTGATTTGACTGATTTGCAAATTGTTCAGCTAGTTCTGAGCGAGAAAAGCCCATCCACCACCTGCAACAGCACATTCCTACCAAGATTGGGCGTCGCAACAAGTTCCAGGAAGTCTTCTGTCTCAGCTACACGCATCCGAGAGCTACAACAAAGACTGGCATATCAAGAGCAGAACTCCATACAGGCAGCTGAAACGTACCACAGTGAGATGCAGGCAAGACTGCAAGAACAAGATGAAAAATTTGAAGAGATCAGGAAGAAGCAGGAGGAAGAACTTGAAGCTGTGAAGAAAGCCCAAGAAGAAAAGACTCTGGCTTATGAAAAGAGGCTGACAGAAATGGATGCCGTGCTTAATTTGCTCTTGAGGACATCCCAGCCACCATCCATGTCTCAATCCCAGGGCAACTAATCTATTGCACCACCGTCCTACAACATTATTAATCATAGGTCTTTTAATTTCTTTGTGTTCCAATTGTAATTTTCTTATGAATCTTTCGGTCTGTGAGAGACATATATACTTCTTGTGCCACCATTTAAGTATGATATTTATTGTCTACTTTTTGATATTTCGCCAGTTTTTTTGTTTCCCAAATTTCGCAAATAATTCAAATGCTCTCAAATTTTGTCAAATTCAAAAGGTGACGGAAAATGTCACAACATCACTATTAAATGAAACCACGTGGCACCAATTTCTGGTCCCACTTGTCAGAATTTGTGGGTCCCACCAGTCAGCATTATTGGGACCCATATGTCGGCAACAACCTGGTCCCACTTGTCTGAATTTTGTGGATCCCACCGGTCAGAATATTGTGGGTCCAGCTTGTCATAATATTTTGTGGGTCCCACCAGATATCCATGTCAGCGCCGTCGGACCCATGTTGTCAGAAGCCAAATGGACCCACATGTAAGGCCACGTATGCTTTTTTTGGACCAATCAGAAGCTTCCCAAGATTTAGATATTGATGAAAGTTGCAATTTTTCGTGACAAACCTGTCTGTCAACAATGAACCTTTGATGTTGACGAATTTGCAGGTCGTCACCATCAAACATTTGACGTTGACGAAAAAATGCATACCGTCACCCCCGATATTTTATGACGGAGCTTCCTTGACGAACCCCATGACGATCAAATTTTGTCACCGCGAAGTAATCCTTGACGAAAATTGGCCTTAACATGACGAAAGTGATTTGTCAAAAAAAAATGTTTTCCTTTGTAGTGTAAGGATATAGATGGTGACATTATAAAACTGAAATTGTTTCCTTTCTCCTTAAGAGGAAGAGCTAAAGATTGGTTGCTATCTTTGCCTAAGAATAGTATTGATTCATGGACTAAATGCAAAGATGCTTTCATTGGTAGATATTATCCTCCTGCTAAAATTATATCTTTGAGAAGTAGCATTATGAATTTTAAGCAATTGGATAATGAACATGTTGCTCAAGCATGGGAAAGAATGAAATCTTTGGTAAAGAATTGCCCTACCCATGGACTAACTACTTGGATGATCATCCAAACCTTCTATGCAGGATTAAATTTTTCTTCGTGGAACCTATTGGATTCAGCTGCTGGAGGTACTTTTATGTCCATTACTTTGGGGGCGGCAACAAAGCTTCTTGATAATATGATGATAAATTACTCTGAATGGCACACTGAAAGGACTCCACAAGGTAAGAAGGTAAATTCTGTTGAAGAAACCTCCTCCTTGAGTGATAAGATTGATGCTATTATGTCTATGCTTGTGAATGGTAGATCTAATATTGATCCAAATAATGTTCCTTTAGCTTCATTGGTTGCCCAAGAAGAACATGTTGATGTGAACTTCATTAAAAATAATAATTTCAGCAACAATGCTTATAGGAATAATTCTAGTAACAACTATAGGCCATATCCTTCTAATAATGGTAATGGTTATGGTAATTCTTATGGTAATTCTTATAACAATAATAGGAGTGTACCCTCTGGTCTTGAAGCCATGCTTAAAGAATTTATTAGTACACAAACTGCTTTTAACAAATCTGTTGAAGAAAAGCTTGGTAAAATTGATATTCTTGCTTCTAAGGTTGATAGTCTTGCTGCTGATGTTGATATTTTAAAATTGAAAGTTATGCCTAATGAAGATAAAGATATTAAGTCATTTGCTACAGCAAACGCTATCCAAGTTCGAATTAATTGAAAATATTAGATTGATGACTGAATTGCATGCTAGGTGAGAAAGAGAAGAAAACGAAAAACTTGCTAAAGAGAATAATGTAGCTAAAGTTTGGACTATTACCACCACTAGTAATGTTGATGCTTCACATGTTGCTAATCCTCCTACTATCAATGGTAAAATAATTGGTGTTGGCAATGTTTCTACTCCTAGTGCAAAGCGTGCAAAACTGCCTGAAACTGCTAAAATTGCTGAAACTGTTTGTGATAAAACTGCTGAAATTTTTCAAAATATTGGGGATAATGATCCCATTGTTGTTGATAATAATGGTTTAGATTTTGATGATTGTCATATCTCTGAAGTTATAAAGTTCTTACAAAAACTTGCTAGAAGTCCTAATGCTAGTGCTATAAATTTGGCCTTTACAAAACATATTACAAATGCTCTCATTAAAGCTAGAGAAGAGAAATTAAAACTTGAAACTTCTATTCCTAGGAAGTTGGAAGATGGTTGGGAGCCCATCATTAAGATTAAGGTCAATGATTTTGATTGTAATGCTTTATGTGATCTTGGTGCAAGTATTTCTGTTATGCCTAAGAAAATCTATAATATGCTTGACTTGCCACCATTGAAAAATTGTTATTTGGATGTTAATCTTGCTGATAACTCTACAAAGAAACCTTTGGGGAGGATTGATAATGTTCGCATTACGGTTAACAATAACCTTGTCCCCGTTGATTTTGTTATCTTGGATATTGAATGCAATGCATCTTGTCCCATTATTTTGGGAAGACCTTTTCTTCGAACTACTGGTGCTATTATTGATATGAAGGAAGGGAATATGCGAATTTTTGATTATGCACTAACCCTCTAATGAGTTTGTTTTGAGTTTGGTGTGGAGGAAGTTTTCAAGGATCAAGAGAGGAGGATGATACAATATGATCAAGAAGAGTGAAAAGTCTAAGCTTGGGGATGCCCCCGTGGTTCATCCCTGCATATTTCAAGAAGACTCAAGCATCTAAGCTTGGGGATGCCCAAGGCATCCCCTTCTTCATCGACAACTTATCAGGTCACCTCTAGTGAAACAATATTTTTATTCAGTCACATCTTATGTGCTTTACTTGGAGCGTCTGTTTGCTTTTATTTTTGTTTTTTTTGAATAAAATCGGATCCTAGCATTCTTTGTTTGGGAGAGAGACACGCTCCGCTGTTTCATATGAACACTGGTGTTCTTAGCATTTACTTTTAATGTTCATGGCAAAGGTTGAAACTGCTTCGTTCATTGTTATATGGTTGGAAACAGAAAATGCTTCATGTGGTAATTGGTATAATGTCTTGAATAATTTGATACTTGGCAATTGTTGTGCTCAAATAGAACATGTTTAAGCTCTTGCATCATGTACTTTGTACCTATTAATGAAGAACTACCATAGAGCTTGTTGAAGTTTGGTTTACATGATTGGTCTCTCTAGAGTCTAGATATTTTCTGGTGAAGTGTTTGAACAACAAGGAAGACAGTGTAGAGTCTTATAATGCTTGCAATATGTTCTTATGTAAGTTTTGCTATACCGGTTCATACTTGTGTTTGCTTCAAACAACCTTGCTAGCCAAAGCCTTGTATTGAGAGGAAATACTTCTCGTGCATCCAAATCCTTGAGCCAAAATCCATGCCATTTGTGCCCACCATACCTACCTACTACATGGTATTTCTCTGCCATTCCAAAGTAAATTACTCGAGTGCTACCTTTAAAATTTCATTCCTTGTCTTTGCAATGCATAGCTCATGGGAAAATAGCCTTAAAAACTATTGTGGTATTGAATATGTTGCTATGTATCTTATTTCTTATAAGTTGCTTGTTGAGCGGTAACCATGTTTCTGGGGACGCCATCAACTTTTACACCTTTGTTGAATATCATGTGAGTTGTTATGCATGTTCGTCTTGTCTGAAGTAAGGGCGATTTATCGTGATCAAATGGTTTGAGTATGCATATTGTTAGAGAAGAACATTGGGCCGCTAACTAAAGCCATGAATCATGGTGGAAGTTTCAGTTTGGACACTAATCCTCAATCTCTTATGAGAATATTATCTATTGTTGAATGCTTATGCATTAAAGAGGAGTCCATTATCTATTTTCTATGTTGTCCCGGTATGGATGTCTAAGTTGAGAATAATCAAAAGCGAGAAATCCAATGCGAACTTTCTCCTTAGACCTTTGTACAGGCGGCATAGAGGTACCCCTTTGTGACACTTGGTTGAAACATATGTTATGCAATGATAATCCATGTAAATCCAAGCTAATTAGGACAAGGTGCGAGCACTATTGGTATTCTATGCATGAGGCTTGCAACTTATAGGATGTCTTATGCATAACACATATGAATTATTACTACCGTTGACAAAATTGTTTCTATGTTTTCAAAATAAAAGCTCTAGCACAAAAATAGTGATCCATGCTTCCCTCTGCGAAGGGTCATTCTTTTACTTTATGTTGAGTCAGTTTACCTACTTCTTTCTATCTTAGAAGCAAACACTTGTGTCAACTGTGTGCATTGATTCCTACATACTTGCTTATTTGCATTCATCATATTACTTTGTGTTGACAATTATCCTTGAGATATACATGTTGAAGTTGAAAGCAACTGCTGAAACTTATATCTTCCTTTGTGTTGCTTCAAAACTTTCTACTAAGAATCTATTGCTTTATGAGTTAACTCCTATGCAAGTCTTATTGATGCTTGTCTTGAAAGTACTATTCATGAAAAGTCTTTGCTATATGATTCAGTTGTTTAATCATTGTCTTTACCATTGCTTCGAATCACTTCATTCACTTCATATGCTTTACAATAGTATTGATCAAGATTATGATAGCATGTCACTTCAGAAATTATCACTGTTATCGTTTACCTACTCGAGGGCGAGTAGGAACTAAGCTTGGGGATGCTTGATACGTCTCAAACGTATCTATAATTTCTTATGTTCCATGCTACTTTTATGACAATACTCACATGTTTTATACATACTTCACATCATTATTATGCATTTTCCGGCACTAACCTATTAACGAGATGCCGAAGAGCCAGTTGTTGTTTTCTGCTGTTTTTGGTTTCAGAAATCCTACAAAGGAAATATTCTCGGAATTGGACGAAATCAACGCCCAGGGTCTTATTTTTTCACGGAGCTTCCAGAAGACCGAAGAGCATACGAAGTGGGGCCACGAGGTGGCCAAACCATAGGGTGGCGCGGCCAGGGAGGGGCCCGCGCCAGCCTATGGTGTGGGCCCCTCATCAGCCCTCCGACTCTGCCCTTCCGCCTACTTAAACTCTCCGTCGCAAAAACCCTATTACCGAGAGCCACAATACGGAAATACTTCCAGAGACGCCACCGCCGCCAATCCCATCTCGGGGGATTCAGGAGATCGCCTCCGGCACCCTGCCGGAGAGGGGAATCATCACCAAAGGGCTCTACATCACCATGCCCGCCTCCGGATTGATGTGTGAGTAGTTCATCCTTGGACTATGGGTCCATAGCAGTAGCTAGATGGTTGTCTTCTCCTCATTGTGCTATCATGTTAGATCTTGTGAGCTGCCTATCATGATCAAGATCATCTATTTGTAATGCTACATGTTGTGTTTGTTGGAATCCGATGAATATTGAATACTATGTCAAGTTGATTATCAATCTATCATACATATGTTGTTTATGTTCTTGCATGCTCTCCGTTGCTAGTAGAGGCTCTGGCCAAGTTGATACTTGTAACTCCAAGAGGGAGTATTTATGCTAGATAGTGGGTTCATGCCTCCATTGAATGCAGGACGGTGTGAAAGTTCTAAGGTTGTGGTTGTGCTGTTGCCACTAGGGATAAAACATCAATGCTTTGTCTAAGGATATTTGTGTTGATTACATTACGCACCATACTTAATGCAATTGTCTGTTGTTTGCAACTTAATACTGGAAGGGGTGCGGATGCTAACCCGAAGGTGGACTTTTTAGGCAAAGATGCATGCTGGATAGCGGTCTATGTACTTTGTCGTAATGCCCTGATTAAATCTCATAGTAATCATCATGATATGTATGCATCTCTATTTGTCAATTGCCCAACTGTAATTTGTTCACCCAACATGCTATTTATCTTATGGGAGAGACACCACTAGTGAACTGTGGACCCTGGTCCATTCTTTTACATCTGAATACAATCTACTGCAATCATTGTTCTCTACGGTTCTTCGCAAACAAACATCATCTTCCACACTATACATTTAATCCTTTGTTTACAGCAAGCCGGTGAGATTGACAACCTCACTGTTACGTTGGGGAAAAGTATTTTGATTGTGTTGTGCAGATTCCACGTTGGCGCCGGAATCCCTGGTGTTGCGCCGCACTACACTCCGTCACCAATGACCTTCACGTGGCCCTTGACTCCTACTGGTTCGATAAACCTTGGTTTCTTTCTGAGGGAAAACTTACAGATGTGCGCATCACACCTTCCTCTTGGGGGTCCCAACGGACGTGTGCATCACGCGCCATCACACCTCAAGATAGTATGATAGAGCATGAGAAGATACAAGGTTGACCAATACAAAGAGTGAAGAATAGATTCAAGATTGTTCAACACAAGAAGCGTGAAGAATGTGCCACGTAAAGTCATGTGGTATGATAAGCCTTGTCAATTATGCTTTATGAACTAACCCATCATATATGTGCCTTTGTGTTGTCTATGTGGGTTAGGTATCTTTTCATGGGCATGCATCAAAAGTGAGATCTCATATAGCCCATGAGAGGATAACGGCAAGTGGTGATCGTCATCGAGGTTGAGTTGGGCAAGTTCAAGTTGAGCATCTCGAGAGGATCATATGCTTGAAACTTGTCGTCCATTTGATGATAATGGACATGTGAAGATGTACATCAATGGAGCTTTCCCATCATAGTGTATGGGGGAGCATTTGTGAGTCTTCACGAAGCAACAATGATCAAGTGAGGCATTCCGGCTTGAGTGGAGTTTGAAGAGCTATCATCAAGATCAAGCGGGATGCGCAAGGCAAAGGTATGTCCTTGCTAGGTTTTTCTTTAATCGTTCTCAAGGTGGTTGATGGGAGATCGGATTATAGGATATATAGCCGCACTATCAAGAGGGGCTTTCGGTTGGGTAACTTGATCACATCGTCTTAGGGAGCTCAATCCTTTGCATACTTTGCATATCCCTATTGCTTCTTAGTGTTTCTCTGTGAGAGGTTCTTGAGCTTGTTGCTAGCTTTACAACAAGCCCAAGTTCATCGAAAATGGAATCCGCATGCATCTTCTATTGTTGGGGTTCTATTCGTCGTTATCTTTCCAACAAAATTGGTTTCATGTCAATCGGGGTCCGGACACAAAAGTTATCACAGTTTTTGTATAACATGTTTTCCTGCTGGCCCGGTTTCTCGCCCGGCGTGACCGGCCGTCCCACCGGATGGCCCGGTTCAAACCAGCGCCTGGACTGGTGCCAACCGGGCACTATCGAGTAAGTCTTCCAGCTTCGCCCGGTGCTGGTCCGGCCGGTGGCCCGGTCTGACCGGCCCCTGGACCGGACGGCCCGGCCCCTGGACCGGTTGACCGGCCTCCTCGACTGTGCTGAGCTGAAACTCACCCAACAGTTATATTTCTCCCTATACTATAAATAGGCCTTCTTCCACCTTGAGCTGAATAAGTTCTTCCACTCTCTCTCCTCCATTGTTGGCTTTGAAGAACTTGCCCTATCTCTTGACCCCCCCATGATTCTTGCTCATTCTTGAGGGATCTAAGAGAGGAGATCTAGATCTACAATCCCCACCAATCCTTCTCTCCTCTAAGTGAGGGGAACCCTTTGGATCTAGATCTTGGAGTTATTTGTTGATTTCCACTTTGTTTTTCCTCTCTAAATCTCATCCTAGCATTTGTTGCTTTGGTGGAATTTGAGTGTGAAGGATTTGAACACCTCTAGTGTTCTTGCTTTGCATCATTGCATTGTGTTGAGTTCTCCACCACGATTAGTTCGAGTGAGAGACCGTGAACTTGTTACTCTTGGAGGGATACCTCCTAGTTGGCTTGGGTTGTGTCCCGGTGACCTCTTCGTGTAAGATTGTGAAGGGGCCCGGGCTTCTCCTTCGTGGAGCTTGTGAAGTGGTTGTGGAGCTTGCCATCTCCGGAGTGGAGGAAAAGCTAACCATAAGGAAATGGCCATTATCCTTCGTGGGTTTGGCTCGGAGAAGAAGGCGAGCCTTCGTGGCGTTGGGGAATCCTTCGTGGGACCCCCACCTCTCCAAACATGACGTACCTTCTTTCAAAGGAAGGGAACACGGGAATACATCTTCGTCTCCGCGTGCCTCAGTTTTTTCTATACCCGAGCTTACTTTCCTTGTGATAGCCATCGTGCTTGAAGTACATATATCTTGCTATCACTTGTGCTACATACATCTTGTGCCTATCTTGCTTAGCTCTAGTTGTTGTTGTTGCACTTAGTTGAAGCCTAGCTTATTTAGGGTTTGTTCTTGTAGAATAAACATAGTTTAATTCCGCATTCTTACAAGCCAAATCCGTAAGAGTTTTTAAACGTCTATTCACCCCCCTCTAGGCGACATCTTGTCCTTTCACTCTTTATTTTCAAACACTCAAAATTTGTATTTTAGAGTTTCAAAAATATATAAAACAAAATTCTAGAGGTAGCCAATGATGTATACTACAATGGTGAAAAATATCAATGCAAACTAATTTATATTCTAGGTTACACGAAAATGACAAAATCTGACAAATTTTATAGTCTTCAAATATGCACTATTCACTATAAAGTTTATCATAATTTGTTATTTTTGTGTAGCCTAGAATATGAAGTAGTTTGTATTGAGATTTTACACCATCGTAGTATACATCATTAGCTATGTACAAAATTTTGATTCATATTTCTTGAAACTCTGAAACGCGAATTCTAAGTGTTCACAAATAAAGGGCTACATATATCTCGGCCTCCGTTTGAAATTTTCTGAAATAGTACTACTGCCTTCTTCTACAATGGCTTCTGAAAAATTTACTTGCACCATTATCCATCGTATCTTCCTGCTAGAAAAATACTACCATCTTCATTCGTAGCAAACATGAAAAAATTGCTCCGTTGCCCACCACATTTTTCAAGTGTGGCGCATTGTTCTCGGTTCGAGCACTACAACAACTGTTGTGGGTATACTTTATGGGTATATCAACGGCATGGCCTAGATCCGGCAAGCCCGGGTGGCCCATAGTTGGTGATGAGGCATGTGGCCCATCGGGCGGCCCAGTTGCTGTAGATCCTGAAGGATGAAGTCTAGCCCAGGAGCAGGAAGCCGGATCCTCAACCGACCTACGAAGGAGGCCGGATCCGTGACGGCCCATGAAGTATCCGGATCCAGCACGTTCTTAGAGGAAGGCCGATCCTTGACGAACACGGCAAGACATTGTACCGTAGTTAGGCAACTTGTATTCCAGCTAGGACTCTCCATATAAACCCTAGATCTGTGCGCCTTTATAAGCCGGATCCCAGGAGCCCTAGAGGCACAACCACAACTCATTGTAACAACGCGAAAGCGCCCAGATAATTCCAGACAAGCAGCAGTAGGCCCTGCCATCGTGCAGGTATTCCGAAGCTGGGTAAATCGCGTACCACCGTCCCGAGGACTCTCCGCCCTATGGCCCCTACTTCTTCTCCCCCTCGTGAGGATCCCTCCTTCGAGGTACCGTCAATTAGGCAACGACAGTTGGCGCCCACCGTGGGGCCTACGGTGTCTGGAGGCCAGAACCGGGAGGGTTCTACCTTCGGAGGCATTGGCGACACCATCGCCGTGGGGCACGTCAAGTACGTCGGAAATTTCCTGATCGTCCCTGAGGATGAGTGCTGGATTCCGGCTAAGACAAACCCCGTCAAGCTCTCCATCATCCCGATTGGCGGGATACACATCTTCATCGGCGAGACCGTCGATTCCGATGGGAACGCACTGGTAAGTAACGCTGACGTGACCGCCGCTGAGCAGGACGCAGTCGCGAAGATCCAATCTGAGTCGCAGGAATCTCCTAAGGGAGATTCCGCCTTGGATCTGGAAAAATCAAAGCCCACCCAATCCACCCTTGAGCAGGAAATAAAGGTGGAAGACCAATGCAGATCCGCCTGGGTCTCCCAGGTGTTAGAGAAACAAAGGTGTCACTTCGTGCACTTCATAGCCCATACCGCCAGAGCCGCCCCTCAGATAGCCGGAGCTGACCCCGTGCAGGTTGAGGAACCGGAAAATAACATTGCTCCGGATCAGCAAGAAGCTGTCGGAGAAAGCAACGATCCGGGTGAAGAATCGATCCTGGGCAACCTCAGCCCAATTTCCGGGGGTACCCCCTCCATGGATACTGACGAGTTCGATCGCAAGGTGAAGGAATTCGGATACGGTGAACAGCCTGAAGTAGATTCCGCCCAGCCAAAGCAGGTTCTCGCAACCTTAGCAGCACTGGATCAACAGGAATCGGCAGACGAGCACACCACCTCCGACCCACAGCCATCCCATGCAGGTACTCCGCTATCGCGGGAACGACCGCGTCAGGAAATCCTGTCCCCAGAAGAGCTGGTTGCGCAGGCAGGCATCGACGCAATAGCGCACTCGGCGGTCATCAACAAACCAATAACTCCCGAGGAAGCTGCAGACCCGGAGGCTCTAGAAGCCAAGAGGCAAGAGATGTTGGCAACAGCCCAGAAAATCGCTCGAACCGCAGCAGCAATTCTGGATGAAAGGAACGAAGCCGCGCAATTCGTGGAAGGTTTCCAACAGCGAGAGCTTGAGGTTGACCAACAACTCGCAAAAATCAAGGAGCTCCAACAGCACTGGAAGGACAAGGTCACCGAGCTTCAGCAGGAGGTCGATCAAATCAGGCGGGAGGCTATACCCCCTCGCAAGATCACTTTCGCGACCCCCACTGAGCAACAGCCACTTGCAACCCCAAAGGACAACATGAAAAAGGCTGCGGAGATCTTGAAAAAGAAGGACGAGGAGATTGACATCGACTATGTTCGTACGCTCGTTGCCTCAGCAATGAAACAGCAGAGCAAGGCAGATACTTCGCGCAGGTTGGAATCCAATCCGGATCATTGTGTCTCTACCGCGCAGAAGGACGCCCACGTCAATCGCCATCCCGATGATGAATCGCGCACCGGATCCTCGGAGCGCAGAAGAAAAACCAGGGAGCACCCAAATCTGATCCCCGTACCATCAAAGACGCCTCCGTCAGATCCGAAGAAGGGAAAGGATGCAATGTACGCTGGTCGGAACAAGTACCGGAACCCGTCACCTCCGCCTAACGGGTACCCGCGTCCCCCGCCTCCTCGCCGCCGCAGTCCAGCCGGAAACACCAGGCCCCATGGGGCCGGTGGAATCAACATCCGCGACATGCCGCCGCCAAGAAACAGGGAGCGTACGCCGGAACCGCGTCGGAGCCAGAACAACGACCGTGAACCCGAGCCCAGAAGGAGCCGGAACAACTATCGCGAGCCTGAGCCCAGGAGGGGCCGGAATGCTGAGCGTGAGCCGGAACCCCGTCGAAGTCGGAACGACGGAGGAGACTACCACCAAGGTGAAGGTAGCCACCGAAGCCGGAGCGAGCCACGGGAAGACCACTGGGAATCCGAAGGCGGAAGCAAAAAATCTCACAGGCCTTCTCGCAGGTCCCCTTCACCACCACCAAGTGGCGGAGACGGAGGCGGAGGCGGTGGCCGGAGATCTCGTTCCCGCTCAAAAACCCCGGGAGGCGGCCCACGCGATGCCCGAGAACACTTCAACGAGTACAAAACTGATTACATTGGCCCTAAGTGCTTCGGCAGGATGATTCGAGAGGAACCAAAGCCAAGGATGAACCTCAAGCTACCTGGAAACCTGAAGAATTATGATGGCACGGAAAGGCCGGGTACCTGGATTGAGGATTACTATAATGCAGTAACCTTTGCCGGAGGAACCCCTAATATTGCCTGCCGCATGCTTCAGCTGTACCTTGTAGGTCCAGCCCGGATCTGGCTCAGTGACCTCGAGAAGAACTCCATCTTTTGCTGGTTTGACCTGAAGAACGCCTTCGAGAAACACTTCAGGGGCACCTACAAGAGACCTGCCACGACAAGCGACCTACATGCATGTATCCAGAAGAAGGGTGAAACATCAAGGAGTTTCCTCACCCGATGGTTGCAAACCAGGAACGAGTGCGAGAACGTCGACAACCGCACAGCAATGCACGCCTTTATTGGTGGCTTGCAGCGAGGAGGATTGCTACGGCACAAGCTAACTTGCTTGGTCAATGCAAACAAACTAATGTTGGATGACATGATCACCATCGCCAGCGATCATACTGCCGCCGATGACGACGCAGGCGGAGATCTAGCAGCTACAGCAATCCCCCTGCATCAGCAAAAGAAGAACCGTGATAACGGTAGCAGAAGCGGCACCAAGCGGAAAAATCCCCCTGATGACCAAAGGAGTGGCGGATCCGACTTGATCGCCATGGCCTTCCAGCGTGGAGGCCAAGGAGGCGGAAGAGGCCGCGGCCGCGGAGGCGGAGCTGGAAGGGGCCAGCAGCGTGGCGATGAGGTCACCGCTGCCGGAACTCGCGCCCCCCAAACTTATGAAGAGTACAGAGACATGCCTTGCCTGGCCCATCTGGATCCGGCTACAGGGAAGTCCACTCACACCAACCGCAACTGCAAGTGGGTCAACGATCTCAAATCTGACCCGGAAGCAGGATACAAGCGAGCCCGGAAGCACCGCCCATGCGGCAAAGGAGGCAAGGGCAAGAACAAGGACAAGGAGGAAGATAGTTCCGAGGCGATGGACGAGGATGATGCTTCGCCGGATCCCAAAGCCGGATCCGCAGCTAAACCCAACCCCTTCGATAAAAAGAGTGCGGGCGCATACCACACCTTCCTCGGAACTCCAACAGTCCGTGCAAGCAAATCAGCTCTCCGGATCCTGAACGCCACAGTTCCCGCTGTGCCGTAGTATGTCAGGTGGTCGGAAACTCCGTGTACGTTTGATAGAAAGGATCATCCTACTGTCATTCCGAAAGAGTGCTATGCCTTGGTTGTAAGTCCCCGCATCGACGGGTATGATTTCTCCAAGTGCCTCATGGACGGCGGAGCCAGCCTGAACATCATGTACCTGGAAACTTTGAAGCGGATGAACCTTACCAAGGAACAGCTAAAGCACAGCACCACCGAATTCCACGGTGTGGTTCCGGGTAAAAAGGTAAATTCCTTGGGCATCATCAGACTTCCCGTGGCCTTCGGCGATTCAAATAACTTTCGCCAAGAGATGATCACGTTTGAGGTCGTGCCCTTCAAGAGCTCCTACCACGTCATCTTCGGCGGGCCCACCTACCACAAGTTTCACGCAAGAGCGTGCTACATCTACAACAAGCTCAAGATTCCGGGTCCAAAAGGTATGATTACCGTATCTGGAGACTACAAGAAGGCTCATGAATGCGAGTTAGGCGAAGCCGCCTTCGCAGAGTCTGTGATATCTGGAGAGGAGCTGCAAGGCTACAGAGCCGCGGTGGATCCGACTGAGATGCAGACCACCAAGAAGCAGATCTCCGAACAGAAGACCTCGTTCAAGGCCCCGATAGAAACCAAGAAGCACGACCTCATCGTAGGAGATGGCTCCAAGCAGGTTTCAGTCGGAGCCAACATGGACCCCAAATAGGAAGACGCGCTCGTCGAGTTCCTCCGCGCTAACATGGATATCTTCGCATGGCAACCTTCTGACATGTCCGGAGTACCCAGGGAACTCGCCGAGCACTACCTCAACATAAATCCGGGGGCTAAACCGGTGAACCAAGCTATGCGACGCTTTGGAGATAAGAAGCGCCGCGCCATAGGAATGGAACTAGCTAAGTTACTAGAGGCAGGTTTTGTAGTAGAAGTTATCCATACTGATTGGGTCGCAAATCCCGTCCTTGTACCCAAAAAGAACACTGAAATACTAAGAATGTGCATCCATTACTCCGGCTTGAACAAGCATTGTCCGAAGGATCCGTTCCCCTTGCCGCGCATTGACCAAGTCATTGATTCGACGGCAGGGGCGGAACTTCTGTGTTTTCTTGACGCATATTCTGGGTATCATCATATCCGGATGAAGAAGACCGACCAAAAGGCGACCTCGTTCATCACCCCCTTTGGCACTTACTGCTATGTCACCATGCCCTTCGGTTTGAAAAATGCAGGTGCCACCTACCAGCGTACGATGCAGCGGTGCCTGAAGGACCAAATTGGCCGGAACGTGCACGCATACGTCGACGACATCGCGGTCATGACCCGGAAAGGATCCGACTTGATCAGCGACCTCACAGAAACCTTCGAGAATCTCCGTCGGTACAAGATGATGTTGAATCCGCTGAAGTGCGTCTTTGGCGTGCCAGCCGGAAAACTCCTTGGCTTCATCGTCTCTCACAGAGGCATTGAGGTTAACCCGGAAAAAATCAAGGCAATCCTGTGTATCAAAAGGCTAACTTGTCTCAAAGATGTGCAACGACTAACTGGTTGTGTCGCAGCAATCAGTAGGTTTGTTAGCCGTCTTGGCGAGAAAGTGCTACCTCTGTACAAGCTCCTGAAGAAAACAGACAAATTCGTCTGGGACGACGCAGCAGATACAACACTTCAGGGATTGAAGGAAATACTCACCTCTCCACCTATCCTAGCAGCTCCAGAAGAGTCAGAGCCCATGTTCCTATACCTGGCAGCTACCAACAGGGTCATTAGTCTCGTCATCGTGGTAGAGCGAAAGGAAGAAGGTCACGAATACGGAGTCCAAAGGCCTGTCTATTATATTAGCGAGGTACTGACGGAATCCAAGCAAAGATATCCTCATTTTCAGAAGCTAGCCTATGGCGTGTTCCTAGGTAGCAGGAAGCTGAGACACTACTTCCAAGAGCACCCAGTAACAGTTGTGAGGAAAGCCCCACTGTCGACGATTCTCAACAACGCTGACGCAACAGGATGCACAGCAAAATGGGGCATCAAATTATCCGCCTTCGACATCACTTACAAAGCCAGGACCGCGGTTAAATCCCAAGTCTTGGCAAATTTCATCGCAGATTGGACAGAGGCTCCGGATGCAAATCTGGAGCCGGAACCAGAAACATGGGTCATGCACTTCGATGGATCCAAGCAGCATCAAGGCTCAGGAGCCGGAGTCACCCTGAAGTCCCCTACCGGAGAAGAACTGCAGTACGTTTTGCAGATTCACTTCGAAGCTACAAACAACATGGCGGAATACGAGGCTCTACTACACGGTCTGTGCATCGCTAAGGAAATTGGGATCAAGCACATAATTTGTTGCGGAGATTCCGACCTGGTGGCACAACAAGTAGCCGGAACCTGGAACGCCAGAAACTCCATCATGGCGGCCTACAGAGACGAAGTTGACGAGATCGCCAAGTGCTTCCTCGGATACGAAGTCAAGTACGTCAGGCGAGACGATAACGCAGCGGCAGATATGCTATCCAAGCTCGGATCCGGCAGAAAACCAATTCCGCCTGGTATTTTCCTGGAGCATCTACGGATACCCTGAGTCAAGGGCGCTAACCCGGAAAATCCAGAGGTGGCAGTATCTTCGGCAAAGGAAGTGATGGTCATCATTCCGGCCTGGATGCAGCCTTTCCTGGACTACCTCATCGATCAGAAGTTGCCAGAGGATGAGGTCCTCGCGCGGTAGATCATCAGACGAGCAAGATCCTATACAATAGTCGACAGACAGCTCTACAAACGAAGTGCAACTGGAGTATTTCTCAAATGCGTCTCCAATCAAGATGGCATTGAAATCCTCAGAGAGATCCACGCAGGGGATTGCGGGCATCACGCCGCTCCCAGATCCCTCGTTGCCAAAGCTTTCCGGCTTGGGTTTTACTGGCTCACAGCTAAAGAAGATGCTGACAAGTTGGTAAAAACCTACAGAGGTTGCCAGTACTACGCTACTCAACCAAACGCTCCAGCCCAAGAGCCGAAGACCATCCCTATCACCTGGCCGTTCGCGGTCTGGGGGCTTGATATGGTTGGAAAGTTAAAGAAATCATCTCCTGGCGGTTTTGAGTACCTCCTGGTCGCTATTGATAAGTTCAGTAAATGGATCGAGGCAAAGGCAGTGAGAAAAGCTGATGGTGCTACGACACTCAAGTTTGTCTGCAGCCTCGTGACGAGATTCGGCATCCCGCACAACATAATCACAGATAATGGCACAAACTTCGCCCAAGGAGAATTGAAGGATTATTGCCATGACGTTGGGATCCGGCTAGACCTGGCATCAGTGGCTCATCCACAGTCCAATGGTCAGGTCGAAAGAGCCAACGGACTCCTCCTATCCGGAATAAAACCACGCCTTGAAGAACCGCTGCGCCGCGCAGCCGGAGCTTGGGCTGAGGAGTTAGACTCCGTCCTGTGGAGTTTACGAACTACCCCCAACAGGTCAACAGGATTCACTCCGTTCTTCCTGGTATACGGATCCGAAGCTGAGCTCCCCTCCGACATCGTCCATGATTCACCGCGAGTCTCCGCCTATGATGAAGAAACTGCTGATGAGGCCAGACAGCTATCTGTGGACCTGATCGAAGAAGCTCGGAACTTAGCAGACCAACGTTCCACCATTTACCAGCAGAAGCTCCGACACTACCATAGTCGTCGAGTTCGGAATCGCTCGTTCATGGCCGGAGACTTGGTCCTCCGCCTTCGCCAGGTGAAAGATCATAAGTTGCAATCTCCATGGGAAGGACCCTTCGTCGTCAGCAAAGTGCTTCACAACGGATCGTACTAGCTTGTCGATTTCCGAGAGCTAAAGGATAGACCTGCTAATTGGTACCGAAAACGCAAGCAGGAGGATCCGGATGACATTTACGATGAAACAGAACGTCCTTGGAACATTGCACAGCTACGTCCTTTCCACACTTAGCATATAATTACATACTTTCTAACAGTTATACTTGATCAATGAAATAAAGCTTTTGGTTCACTCTTTGAGTCTTTTACCTCCTTTACTTGTTCATTTTTAGATCATGTATGTTTTTCGACTAAAACCGCAGAGCTGGATATTTCCGCCTAGGCGTGTATGAAAGTTGTGATTTTCAAAATCGTCCATTAGGACGTAAGCTTAAGTTTTCTGATGGAAATATTTTCTGTTGCAAACTCATGGATTCCTGGTAGCGACTTCCGGCACTTGGGCTGGGGGCTTGTTTCCGCGGTTATTGACGGATTGCCATTGGGCTTCGTCATCGCTGGCGAGCGTTTCCGGTTACAGGTTTTCCGGCTCGTGGAAGGTCAAATGGGCAAGCCAGAAAATGTAAAATCAGCACTTGCTTTCAATAAACGAAACATGCAAATAATATTAACGGATAGCAGGATAAGTATTTTCCGCCCATGCATAAGTGTTTCGCTCCTAGCTACTTAAGAATTTAAAGTTATATTACAAACCCTCCTGGGGCCAAAATGATGCATTGTTTTTCGTCTTCCCCGCAGGAACAAGTTTTTACTTCTCCTTAGCCGGAGAAGTTTCCACATTGGCATCAGCCTTTTCCGCGTCAGCTGGAGCTTCCTTCTCTGCGTCCTTGGCGGGAGAGGAGACATCTTCGTCTTCTTCTTCTTCAGCTGTGGTCGGAGATGCAGTGCCACCTCGGTCCTTTGAGCTTGTCCAGGTATACTGGCTTCCGGATTGGGCGGGCCTGGATTCCGCCTCGTGCTCCTTGAGTAGCTCAACTTCGAGGGGCTCGTCAGCAGGAAGAACCGCCTTGTCATAAAATTCATCATGGCAAATTCTCCGGGCAATGCGCGTATCGTAGCCACTGACTACATCTAGAAGTGCATTGACATCCCCGTCCGGAGGAACGCCAGCAGTGACTTGGTCAAGGTTTAGCTCCGGGTTGTGCGCCAAGCACATTGCCAAAGACATGGCAGCTGCGCCTCGTGCCGAAGAAGCTTGCAGATCCACCACCAACTCCGGAAGCACATCCATCCTCTTGATGAGCTTGCGCACATCGCAAGTTCGGCTCTTCTTGATGTTGAGGTTGTGGTAGATTTTCCTGGAGGCAGAGATGAGGTCCTTGCAATCTTCTCCGGCCAGCTGCAGCAGGTCATCGCGCGGGAACTGGCTCCGACGTTCCTCATCATATCCAAGTGGATCTGGAAGATGCAACTTTTGATTAAGTATATCAAAGATAAGCGCAACACATGCATTACTCTGTGAATTTTGAAGACATACCCATGAAGTCGGAGTTCAGCAGATCCCAGCATTCCTCCGCTGTCTTCATATACTTCCGGAGTCCACCAAGCTCTTTTTGCTGCTTCTGGATGGTGTCGCTATCAGTTTTTATTTTTAGCTTGAACTCACCCTCCTTTCGTATAAGCTCCGAGTTCTTCTCAGCAAGTTTCTTCTCCGCCTCTGCGAGTTTTGCCTCAAGATCCTTCTGGGAGGCGTGCAGGGTTTCCAGTTTGGAGGAGGCTGCAGCGAGGGACGAGGATGCACCTACTCAAAGATATGTAAAACATCAAGTTTGAAAAAGCGGAACATAATTTACAGGCACCAGAGAGTCGGAAACCAACCTTGGGATTCTGACAGTTGCTTCTTCAAATCCGCATTCTCTGTTTGGAATCGTTGGATCTTTTCCGCCTGGCTGATGGTAACACGGCGCTGAAGCGCAATGTTCTTGTGCAGCTCGTAATGCAGAGCCTTCTGTTCCTGAAAATCCAGTCAGAGCCGGAGTAAGTTCCACAAGTATTTTATGGTTAAGTCTTTCTAAAGCATTGTTGCTGGAAATCTTTCCGCCGTAATGCTTGGGGGCTACCACGACATTTAAATCTTCCTTCAGTTTGAGTTTTCTCTAAGTATTCAGACGCTAACTATGCTAGTTTCCGCCTAAATACTTGGGGGCTACTGGGGAGTTACCTTC
Organism: Lolium perenne; assembly: GCF_019359855.2. Classification (NCBI taxonomy): domain Eukaryota; kingdom Viridiplantae; phylum Streptophyta; class Magnoliopsida; order Poales; family Poaceae; genus Lolium; species Lolium perenne. Next base: position 52,721,689 of record NC_067244.2, read on the forward strand.
TGCTTGCAAACAAGCTTGTCGAAGAACTGGCCAACGTCTTTCTTGAATTCCTGGATCTCCGACGTCTCAACGTCTGGTTTACCCCAGGCATTGTTCAGCATAGCGTTGAGCAAATCTTGCTCCAGCTCCCATTTTTCCGCCTCCGATAGTTTGTTAAAAAACTTCGTGGCATAGGCTTAAGGGGTGGAAGTGAGGTCAGCCGGATCTCCAAAGTTCTTGGGGAAAACGACCATATCACCAGTTGTAGCTTCAGTTTTGCCGGAGGAATTGACTTCTTCCTCACGGCCTTGTCCTCCAGTTTCGTCATGGACGGGGCCCTTGCCGCCGGAACTTTCTCCGCCCGCTCTGTCGCTACTAACCGGAATTATTTCCGGTGGAGTGGATGCAACAAGAGCAGGAGAATGATCCGCGGGAGGAAGAGATGGCTGTGGGGTAGCTTGGGGAGCGCTTGGTGGAGCTGGCGTAGCGGGACCAACGGCAGGGGATTTCTTGTGCATATACTTCGTGATGGGTTCTTGCACGTTGGTCCGCGCGGTGGTAGAACTCGGATTTCTGCAAGCAGGCAAAGGAAAATCATAAGTAACAAAATCTATCAAGACAAAAGACGCATGCTGTTCGGAGACTTACGTCGCGCCCAAAATGTTGGGGCGTGAGCTTTTCCCTGCTGTTGCCAGCAGTTTGAGGCGACCGCGTTCCGCCTTCTTGGAGTTGAGCGGAGGGGGCTTGGTCATCTTGGGTTTCTTAGCGGAGGCCTCGCCGCTGGTTCCGACTTCGGGGTCGGGAACTTTGGCGCGGGAACGCTTCGTAGGACGAGGAGCAGCCTTTCGGGGCGCTCGCTCCTCTTCCTCCTCAAGGTCCTCCGGATCCTTGATACGTCTCCAACGTATCTATAATTTCTGATGTTCCATGTTTGTTTTATGACAATACCTACATGTTTTGTTCACACTTTATATCGTTTTGATGCTTTTTCCGGAACTAACCTATTGACGAGATGCCGAAGGGCCAGTTGATGTTTCCTGTTTTTTTGGTTTCAGAAATCCTACAAAGGAAATATTCTCGGAATCGGACAAAATCAATGCCCAACATCTTATTTCCCCCGGAACCTTCCAGAAAGTCAAAGGGGGACCAGAGCGGAGCCCTGGGGGCCCCACACGTGTGGGCGGCGCGGCCCAGGGGGGGGCGCCCCCCTAGTGTGAGGAGGCCCCGTGTTCCCTCCGACTCCGCCTCTTCGCCTATTTAAAGCTCCCTGACCTAAATCTTCGATACGAAAAAGCCACGGTACGAGAAACCTTCCAGAGCCGCCGCCATCGCGAAGCCAAGATCTGGGGGACAGGAGTCTCTGTTCCGGCACGCCGCCGGGACGGGGAAGTGCCCCCGGAAGGCTTCTCCATCGACACCACCGCCATCTTCATCACCGCTGCTGTCTTCCATGAGGAGGGAGTAGTTCTCCCTCGAGGCTAAGGGCTGTACCGGTAGCTATGTGGTTAATCTCTCTCCTATGTACTTCAATACAATGATCACATGAGCTGCCTTACATGATTGAGATTCATATGAGCTTTGTATCACTATTAGTCTATGTGCTACTCTTGTGATGTTATTAAAGTAGTCTATCCCTCCTTCACGGTGTAATGGTGACAGTGTGTGCATCGTGTAGTTCTTGGCGTAGGCTATGATCATAATCTCTTGTAGGTTATGGAGTTAATTATTACTATGATAGTATTGATGTGATCTATTCCCCCTTCATAGTGTAAAGGTGACAGTGTGTATGCTATGTTAGTACTCGGTTTAAATTGCAAAGATCTATTATGCTCTAAAGGTTACTTAAATATGAATGCCGAATGTTGTGGAGCTTGTTAACTCCGGCATTGAGGTGCTCTTGTAGCCCTACACAACGATTGGTGTTCATTATCAAACAAGAGTATATGTAGCACAAAGGAAGAGAACTTATTTATTTATGTGATCAATGTTGAGAGTGTCCACTAGTGAAAGTATGATCCCTAGGCCTTGTTTCCAAATACTGCAATCATCACTTGTTTACTGTTTTACTGCATCTTTACTTCCTGCAATATTACTACCATCAACTGCACGCCAGCAAGCACTTTTCTGGCGCCGTTACTACTGCTCATATTCATTCATACCACTTGTATTTCACTATCTCTTCGCCGAACTAGTGCACCTATACATCTGACAAGTGTATTAGGTGTGTTGGGGACACAAGAGACTTCTTGTATCGTGATTGCAGGGTTGCTTGAGAGGGATATCTTTGACCTCTTCCTCCCTGAGTTCGATAAACCTTGGGTGATCCACTTAAGGGAAACTTGCTGCTGTTCTACAAACCTCTGCTCTTGGAGGCCCAACACTGTCTACAGGAATAGAAGCGTGCGTAGACATCAAGCACTTTTCTGGCGCCGTTGCCGGGGAGGAAAGGTAAAAGGCACTCATACTCCGGTCCCAGGTAACTAAGTACTTTTTTGTTGCCGTTGTGTGTGTGCTCGAAGCTATTTCCTTTAGATCCTGCAATTGCATCTTTTTGTTTCTTGTTTACTGATGACCCACAAGTATAGGGGATCGCAACAGTCTTCGCGGGAAGTAAAACCCAATTTATTGATTCAACACAAGGGGAGACAAAGAATACTTGAAAGCCTTAACAGCGGAGTTGTCAATTCAGCTGCACCTGGAAACAGACTTGCTCGCAAGAGTTTATCAGTAGTAACAGTTTTATAGCAGTAGCAGTAGTGAAATAACAACAGCAGAGTAACAAAGACAGCAGTAGTGATTATAGTAAACAGCAGGATTAAAATACTGTAGGCACAGGGATGGATGATCGGACGTTGCATGGATGAGAGAAACTCATGTAACAATCAAAGCATGGCATTTGTAGATAATAATAAAACGGTATCCAAGTACTAATCAATCAATAGGCATGTGTTCCATATTTAGTCGTACGTGCTCGCAATGAGAAACTTGCACAACATGTTTTGTCCTACCAGCCGGTGGCAGCCGGGCCTCTAGGGAATCTACTGGAAATTAAGGCACTCCTTTTAATAGAGCACCGGAGCAAAGCATTAACACTCCGTGAACACATGTGATCCTCATATCACCGCCTTCCCCTTCGGTTGTCCCAATTTCTGTCACTTTGGGGCCTCGGGTTCCGGACAACAATACGTGTATACAACTTGCAGGTAAGATCATAAAGAAATGAATATCATCATGAATTGATAACATATTCAGATCTGAGATCATGGCACTCGGGCCCTAGTGACAAGCATTAAGCATAACAATCATAAAAGTACCAATTACGGATACTAGGCACTATGCCCTAACAATCTTATACTATTACATGACCAATCTCATCCAATCCCTACCATCCCCTTCAGCCTACAGCGGGGGAATTACTCACACATGGATGGGGGAAACATGGCTGGTCGATGGAGAGGCGTCGGTGGTGATGATGGCGATGATCTCCTCCAATTCCCCATCCCGGCGGAGTGCCAGAACGGAGTTTCTGGTCCCGAGATGGAGTTTCGCGATGGTGGCGGCGTACTGGATGTCTTCTGGCGATTTTGTCTAACCCCCCGTGCGTTTTTAGGTCGAAGGCGTTAAGTAGTCCAAAGGAGAGCGTCGGGGGCCAGCCGAGGCGGCCACACAGTAGGGCGGCGCGCCCCCCTCCTGGGCCGCGCCGGCCTAGTGTGTGGGGGCCTCGGGCCTCCACCTGGCTTGCCCTTCTGGCTCCGTAATTCTTCTGGAAAAAAAGACCTTTGGCATAAATTCCGAGGATTTTCCTGAAAGTTGGATTTTTGCACAAAAACGAGACACCAGAGCAGTTCTGCTGAAAACAGCGTTAGTCCGTGTTAGTTGCATCCAAAATACACAAATTAGGGGCAAAACAATAGCAAAAGTGTTCGGGAAAGTAGATACATTTTGGACGTATCAACTCCCCCCAAGCTTAGCTTATTGCTTGTCCTCAAGCAATTCAGTTAACAACTGAGTGCAATAAAAGAACTTTCACGAACACATTTGTTCATATGATGTAAATATTCTCATGATATGGCAAGTACTTAAGCAATTCATAATAAGATACATGCAAATAAAATCATCTAATAGCTATGTCAATCATGGAAAAGGTACCAACAAATTAATAATGAGCATCATGAATCATGTCTATCAGCAGGATTGCAATGTTCATAGAAGAATATGATAAAGTGGTATCTCACTTGCCCGTGTTTGTACAGCAAAACATAAATGCTTGGGCACCTTTGAAGTTCATGGGAAGACTGAAAGTAGAGATTATCAAGATAAAAGCATCAAAGTTATACCACAGTTAATCACATTTTGGGACAAGCATATTATACTAAGAATGACAGTTGTGCTCTCAAGAAAGTGCTCAAAGAAAGGATGGAGACTCAATGTAAAAGTAAAAGATTGACCCTTCGCAGAGGGAAGCAGGGATTAACATGTGCTAGAGCTTTTCATTTGTAAAACAGGAGTAAAATTATTTTGAGAGGTGTTTGTTGTTGTCAACGAATGATAGTGGGTACTCTAACTACCTCGTCAACCAGACTTTCAAGAGCGGCTCCCATGAAGGACGTTATCTCTACCAGCAAGGTAGATCATCCCTCTTCTCTTTTGTTTACACATATATTTTAGTTTCATTATGGATGACACTCCCCCAACCTTTGCTTACACAAGCCATGGCTAACCGAATCCTCGGGTGCCTTCCATCAATCACATACCATGGAGGAGTGTCTATTTGCAATTTAAGTTGCTTACTGATAAATTAGGGCAAAACATGTGAAGAGAATTATTAATGAAAGTTGATTAATTGGGGCTGGGAACCCCGTTGCCAGCTCTTTTTGCAAAATTATTGGATAAGCGGATGTGCCACTAGTCCATTATGAAAGTCTGTCAGGAGTAAATGACAAGATTGAAAGATAAACACCACATATTTCCTCATGAGCTATAAAACATTGACACAAATTGAGAAGCATTTTGAAGGTTTTAAAGGTAGCACATGAGAATTTACTTGGAATGGTTTGAAATGCCATGCATAGGTATTTATGGTGGACACTTTGGAGTAACTTGGTTTTCAGGGGTTTGGAAGCACGAGCAGCGTTCCCGCTCAGTACAAGTGAAGGCTAGCAATAGACTGGGAAGCGACAATCAAGAGAGCAGTAACTGTCATAATCATGCTTGCGACAAAATAAATTAACGGAGGCATAAAAGTGATACAAGAACTCTGAGGTGAAGTAAATCATCGAGGCTTAATTGACTTTTGTTCAGTCATATGCATGCGTGAGCATGTGCCAAGTTGATTCAAGTGAATTATTCAGAGGAGGATACCACAATGTCATATCTATCTATGAATAAAACAATGCAAGCAAATATTTATGACATGCTACTCATATTAATAAATTGGAACTAATCATGAGAGATCATGAACTACTAGACTTTCTTAAGTGACATATACCTCACATGAACCAACTAAGCATGCTCACATGGATGAGTATATGCACAAAAATGAAAACAAATAGAGTTCATACCAGCCTCTCACCACAATCGGATTGTCGTAGATCGTCATTATGGCCTTTTCACTTGTGTAGCTTGAATAATATGGAATGAAAACCATGCTCCAGCCACCGAAGACCATTGAACTCATAATGAACTTTACAAAACCAAAGAAGAACAGCAAATATTTTTGGTATTTTCGAATTAGAAACAAGAACAAAAGGAAACAAGCAAACAAAGCAAAATCTTTTTGGGTTTTCTTATAGCAAACCAACGATAGCAAACAAAGCAAAATAAAAGCAAGAAACCAAAGTAAACAAATGGTAAAGAGAAACAACAGAAATATTTTTGGTCTTTTTGTGTTTTAGGAAAGAAACAAAGCAAAAACAAGAAGATGAAAACTAAAAGAAACACAGAAAAGCAAGATGGCAGAAATCTGCCAAAACTTGACAGCAGTACAGTAATCGATTTTTAAGAAACTCTTCCGCTACTCAGCTCGAAAAGTGTTCAACTAATGAAAGTTAGATAACAACCTGGGGAACATGCACAAAAATTGGCAGCTCAAAATGACGTTCTGGCTGCGCACAGGAATTTTTTTAGTAACAGCCCAGAATCTGTTTTTTAGACAGCACTTCCTCAAATATCATCTCCCTCTCATTAGAAAACCACTCTAAGAAACTAAACAAGTATGTACAAGTATCCAGCAATCATAATATGCAAAGAATGAGTGATGCCGGTATACCTCCCCCCAAGCTTAGGCTTTTGGCCTAAGTGGAGATCAATCCCATGGTGCCCATGAAGTAGCACCTCCGTAGTACGACGAAGATGGATCATATTCCGGGTATGTGCTGGAAGAAGCACCCGAATACGTGACGGTGTAGTCGTAGGAGGGCTCGGCGTCCTAGGAGTCATGCTGCTGGTGGAAGCCTTGTATCTTCATTTGCTCATCCACCTCCTCCTTAGAGCGCGACCATGGTTTCGTGTGAATACTGAACAAATCTGGTTGCGGCAAATGAACTTCCCTCTCTTCTCCGTCAGCAAACAACATTCTATAGACAATATTATCTAAACTAGAGTCAGATGTAACAAATTGATGACTCTTCATAACAGCAATATCAAGCCTTATAGGAGTTATTTTCACATCAGTAGGGTCAAGAGGAAGCTCTAGATGTGCTAAAATGCGTGATGCAATAATTCCTCCAAAAATAGGCCCCTTGTTAGACAAGCGGCGAGAAATAAGAGCACCAAGATGATAAGGTGTCTCTCCAGTGAGTCCAGCAATTAAGAAAGCAAGATGGTAACTAGAAATATTGCTAGTGCTCTCCCTACCAAGAATGCTAGTAGCAAGGTAATAAGCAAAATACTTAATGGCGGGGAGTTGAATGTTTCTTATCTTGCCACGCTGAATGGTGCGGCAGTCATCATTGGTGATCTCTCGATAGAGCTCAAGCAAAACCCTGGGATTGTCCTCAATCCTCTTCGCTGTACCTACAGGGGCGATATCCAATGTAGTACAAAAATCCTTCAACTTCATAGTAATAGGATTACCATAGATCCTGAATGCAACTGTCGGGTGATAGTGCTTGTTGTTGAACTTGAAGCTCTCCACAAAAATTTTAGTGAGCATGTGGTATTGCTCCCTCTCATCTCCCATGTAGGTGGTTAAGCCCGCCTTACCGACAAGGGTCAAGAAATCATCCAGCAACCCTGCATTACTCAAAAAGTCATAACATGGGAAAGATGAAGCGTTAGGGACTCCATTGTCCTCTTCGGGCTCGAAGCTTGGCGCGATGACATCCTCATTATAGGATCGCCTGAATCGGGTGGCTGCCCTTGAGGGCCTCCTCGAGCTTGTCGTCTCCCCTTCAAACATTTCTCCAAAGTTATAGTTGTCCATCTCCCTTTTCTGAAATTTTTCAACAAACAACATAAAATTTGATTTGGTGACATATAATTGAGGGAAACTACCATATGAACTTGCTAGAGTACTAATCATGCATCAAAACTAGTTTTTACCACTTAGAACCAGCATGCAAGCTCACTAAACATGTTACCTACAGCAGCAAAATATTCAAGATATACTCAACCAAACAAAATTCTACTTGGGTAATCGGAGGAGTCACCTACCGGAGAGCAAATGTGCCAAATTTCAGACAGAAATCTGGGCTGAGTAAAGAGATCGAGAAATCTTGAGCTCTTGAGCAGAAACGCAAGTGAGAGAAATCTGGTGCGAGTTTTTTCGGGAAAGAGAAGAGAGTGGGAGGAAGAGATGAAGTGGTGGGGCAAGTACGGGCCCACACACCAGGGTGGCGCGCCCCCCTTCCAGGTCGCGCCGGCATGTGGGGTGCCACCCTGGGGTGCCCCACTGGTCATCCCCAGGTGTTCCCAGGTGCCTCTTCGAAAAATAAGACCAATGGTATACTTTTTGTGAATTTTTGAAAACTTTGAAAAATGCACATTTCTGGGTGTTAAATTTATTATTACAGGGCAGAAAAAGATTTTGAAATCTCTAATTAACTAAAGAACTTTGCAAAACAAAAGTGCTACATCAAGTAGATCAAGTGGAGGAAGAAAGAGATGTTGTTTAGTTCCTTTATGCATATAAAATGAATTTGTTAACAAGGTTGATCAAGTCTTGCCACCAAATAAATTTTACATAGCATAAGAAGAAATAAACCTCAAATCAATCATGTTACCTTGTATTGTATTGATATGGATCCAATCACAGGAGTTTGATATTCTTCTTTAGGCTCATATATAGGACAATCAATAGTTCCCACTTTGATAGTTCTCACATTAGAAATTGTATTAACTCCACATGCTTTCTCAATCCTCTTGGGAAAATAAATGGTATGCTCCTTGTCATCAACATTGAAAGTAACTTTTCCTTTATTGCAATCAATAACAGCCCCTGCGGTGTTAAGAAAAGGTCTCCCAAGAATAATAGACATATTATCATCTTCAGGCATTTCCAACACAACAAAATCAGTTAACTTGAACAGGAACATCCTCACATATACCAACAGGAATAGCAGTAGATTTATCAGCCATTTGCAAAGATATATCAGTCGGTATCAACTTATCAAAATAAAGTCTCTTATAAAGAGAAAAAGGCATAACACTAACACCTGCTCCCAAATCACATAGAGCAGTTCTAACATAATTATTCTTAATAGAACAAGGAATAGTCGGTATACCTGGGTCGCCAAGCTTCTTTGGAACCTTACCATTGAAAGAGTAATTAGCTAGCATAGTGGAAATCTCCTCATTGGGAATTTTCCTTTTGTTAGAGACAATATCTTTCATATACTTTGAATAAGGAGGCAATTTAATAGCATTAGTCAAAGGGATTTGCAGGAATAAAGGTTTCATCCAATCACAAAATTTATTATAGTGTTCTTCTTCCTTTGATTTTAGTTTCTTAGCAGGAAAAGGCATTTGCTTTTGAACCCAAGGTTCTCTTTCATTACCATGTTTCTTAGCAACAAAATCTTATTTAGTATACTTTTTATTTTTAGCATGCTTTTCAGGTTCTTGTTCAACCTCTTCTTTATCAGAAGCATCATTATTATCATTATCTTTATCATGTTCATTACCACTTTCAGTTTCAGCATCAGAAATAGAAATACTATTAGGATCATTAACAGGTTCAGAGGATTCTACAACAGTTTTATGTTTCTTTTTTTCTTTTTCTTAGATGGAGCACTAGTTTCAGTTCGTTGAGAATCTTGTTCAACTCTTTTGGGATGCCCTTCAGGATATAGAGGATCCTGGGTAGAAACACCGCCTCTAGTTGTTACTTCATAAGCATGTCTTTCTTTAGAATTGTTTTTTAACAAGTCATTTTGTACTTTAGTGAGTTGATCAATTTGAGTTTGCACCATATGAAAATGTTTACAAAGCATCTTAACATCATTGGAGGTTCTCTCCACAATACCATGCAATTCACTAATAGCTTGAGAATTTTCCATTAAATGATTCTCTATTCTCATATTAAAATTTTCTTGCTTAACAATATAATTATCAAACTCATCTAAGCATTGAGCAGGAGGTTTTGAATACGGAATATCTTCCCTAGTAAAGCGTTCAAGAGAGTGTACCTCAATCATGGATGAAGGGGGAGTGATCTTACATAAATCTTCTATGGGAGGTAAATTCTTCACATCTTCGGATTTAATACCCTTCTCTTTAAGAGATTTCTTGGCTTCCCTCATCTCTTCATCATTTAATTTAATCATCCCCCTCTTCTTCAATATCGCTGTCGGGGTTGGTTCAGGTGTAGACCAATCATCATGATTCCGGCCTATTCTCGCCAATAATTCTTCAAATATTGCCCTGAGTTCTTTTCCTGAAAACACAACCAGCACAACTATCCAGGTATGCCCTAGACTCAATGGTTAGTCCACTATAAAATATATCAAGTAAATCATGCTTTTCCAAATTATGTTCATGTCGAGCTCTAATAAGAGAGCAAAATCTAGCCCAAGCCTCAGGCAATTTCTCTCCATCTTCCTGATCAAAATTATAAATTCTCTGCAAAGCAATATGTTGACCACTAGCAGGAAAGTATTTCCAGAAGAAAACATCAAGCAATTCTTTTGGACTATTAATAGAATCAGGTGGCAAATTATTATACCAAGTTTTAGCATCATCCTTTAATGAGAAAGGGAAAATTTTAGCAACAAAATAAGTACGCTTCTTAACATCATCAGAAAACAAGCTACTCAGAGTAGATAGCTCAATCATGTGTTCTACAACACTTTCTTTTTCAGTACCACAAAAAGGTGTTTTCTCCACAATAGATATATGAGACAAATCAAGAGAAAAATCATAATCCTTATCCTTAATGTTTATAGGAGATGTGGCAAATTTAGGATCAGGAGACAGTTTATATCTAACAGTATGTTGTGCAAGCAACTTTTTAATTTTTCTTGCATCAGTAATAGCATTGCATTTATCAATAAAATCATCATCAAGTTCCACATAATCTTCATCAGGATCATCGCTAGAGTATTCAACAGACTCAGGTGAATTAACAGGTGTAGCAGCATTTTCATTAGGAGTTTCAGTATTTTCAATTTGTCTAGACCTAGCAATTGTAGCATCTAGAAAAGATCCTAACGAACCATCATTATCAAGCACAGCAGAAGCATCATCAAAATTATAAGAGGAACTTTCAAATCTAGCAGAAGTACCAGCATGTGAAGCTTGTGGTGGTGAAATAAGTTTATCTATCACAGATGGTGAATCAAGAGCAGCAGAGGTACTCAGAGTTGTACCTTTTCTTGTAGTGGATGGTAATATGGCGACTTTAGTATCGCGAGGTTTACCCATGATGGAGAATTTGCAGCGAACAATATCAATCCAAGTGAACTTGCAAATAAAGCTATGCTCCCCGGCAACGACGCCAGAAAATAGTCTTGATGACCCACAAGTATAGGGGATCGCAACAGTCTTCGCGGGAAGTAAAACCCAATTTATTGATTCGACACAAGGGGAGACAAAGAATACTTGAAAGCCTTAACAGCGGAGTTGTCAATTCAGCTGCACCTGGAAACAGACTTGCTCGCAAGAGTTTATCAGTAGTAACAGTTTTATAGCAGTAGCAGTAGTGAAATAACAGCAGCAGAGTAACAAAGACAGCAGTAGTGATTATAGTAAACAGCAGGATTAAAATACTGTAGGCACAGGGATGGATGAACGGGCGTTGCATGGATGAGAGAAACTCATGTAACAATCAAAGCAAGGCATTTGCAGATAATAATAAAACGGTATCAAAGTACTAATCAATCAATAGGCATGTGTTCCATATTTAGTCGTACGTGCTCGCAATGAGAAACTTGCACAACATCTTTTGTCCTACCAGCCGGTGGCAACCGGGCCTCTAGGGAATCTACTGGAAATTAAGGCACTCCTTTTAATAGAGCACCGGAGCAAAGCATTAACACTCCATGAACACATGTGATCCTCATATCACCGCCTTCCCCTTCGGTTGTCCCAATTTCTGTCACTTTGGGGCCTCGGGTTCCGGACAACAATACGTGTATACAACTTGCAGGTAAGATCATAAAGCAATGAATATCATCATGAATTGATAACATGTTCAGATCTGAGATCATGGCACTCGGGCCCTAGTGACAAGCATTAAGCATAACAAGTTGCAACAATATCATAAAAGTACCAATTACGGATACTAGGCACTATGCCCTAACAATCTTATACTATTACATGACCAATCTCATCCAATCCCTACCATCCCCTTCAGCCTACAGCGGGGGAATTACTCACACATGGATGGGGGAAACATGGCTGGTCGATGGAGAGGCGTCGGTGGTGATGATGGCGATGATCTCCTCCAATTCCCCGTCCCGGCGGAGTGCCAGAACGGAGTTTCTGGTCCTGAGATGGAGTTTCGCGATGGTGGCGGCGTACTGGATGTCTTCTGGCGATTTCGTCTAACCCCCCGTGCGTTTTTAGGTCGAAGGTGTTAAGTAGTCCAAAGGAGAGCGTCGGGGGCCAGCCGAGGCGGCCACACAGTAGGGCGGCGCGCCCCCCTCCTGGGCCGCGCCGGCCTAGTGTGTGGGGGCCTCGGGCCTCCACCTGGCTTGCCCTTCTGGCTCCGTAATTCTTCTGGAAAAATAAGACCTTTGGCATAAATTCCGAGGATTTTCCTGAAAGTTGGATTTCTGCACAAAAACGAGACACCAGAGCAGTTCTGCTGAAAACAGCGTTAGTCCATGTTAGTTGCATCCAAAATACACAAATTAGAGGCAAAACAATAGCAAAAGTGTTCGGGAAAGTAGATACGTTTTGGACGTATCATTTACACTAGTTAGGCATAATGGAAAGCAACTGTGAGCTTTTTAATCTTTTTCCTGAGTTAGAATTGTTTGCTGCGAAAATTAAAAAACCTATAGAATCTTATGCTAGTAGCAATGATATTAGTATGAACGCTTTGAACACCATTGTTGCTAATGATATGGAAAATTCTAAGCTTGGGGAAGCTGGTTTTGATGAGCATGACATTTTTAGTCCCCCAAGCATTGAGGAGAAAATTTTCTTTGATGATACTTTGCCTCCTATTTATGATGATTATAATGATAGTGGTCTTTTGGTGCCGCCTACTATGGAGAGTAAATTTTATTATGATTATACTATGCCTCCTACACTTGATGAGAATAATAATGATAGCTACTTTGTTGAATTTGCTCCCACTACAACTAATAAAATTGATTATGCTTATGTGGAGAGTAATGATACTTTTATGCATGTGAATAAGAATGCTTTATGTGATACTTATATTGTTGAGTTTGTTCATGATGCCACTGAAAGTTATTATGAGAGAGGGAAACATGGTTATATGCATCTTAATAATATTAAGTTTCCCCTCTTTATGTTGAGAATTTTGAAGTTGCGCTTGTATTGCCTTCTTATGCTTGTCACTTTGTTCTTCATGAATTTGTTTATTTACAAGATTCCTTTTCATAGGAAGTGGGTTAGACTTAAAAGTGTTTCTAATTTGCTTCTTGATGCTCTCTTTTGCTTCAACTCTTATTTCTTGGGAGTGCATCATTAAAATTGCTGAGCCCATCTTAATGGCTATAAAGAAAGAACTTCTTGGGAGATAACCCATGTGTTTATTTTGCTACTGTTTTGTTGTGTCTTGGAAGTTGTTACTACTGTAGCAACCTCTCCTTATCTTTATTTTATTGCATTGTTGTGCCAAGTAAAGTCTTTGATAGTAGGGTTGATACTAGATTTGGATTATTGCGCAGAAACAGATTTCCGTCTGTCACGAATTTGGGCAGGGTTCTCTGTAGGTAACTCAGAAAAATCTACCTATTTACGTGCGTGATCCTCAGATATGTACGCAACTTTCATTCAATTTGAGCATTTTCATCTGAGCAAGTCCAGTGCCTCTAAAAAATTCGTCTTTTCGGACTGTTCTGTTTTGACAGATTCTGCCTTTTATTTCGCATTGCCTCTTTTGCTGTGTTGGATGGATTTCTTTGTTCCATTGACTTCCAGTAGCTTTGGGAAATTTCCAGAAGTGTTAAGAATGATTGTGTCACCTCTGAACATGTGAAATTTTGATTATGCACTAACCCACTAATGAGATTGTTTTGAGTTTGGTGTGGAGGAAGTTTTCAAGGTCAAGAGAGGAGGATGATATACTATGATCAAGAAGAGTGAAAAGTCTAAGCTTGGGGATGCCCCCGTGGTTCATCCCTGCATATTTCAAGAAGACTCAAGCATCTAAGCTTGGGGATGCCCAAGGCATCCCCTTCTTCATCGACAACTTATCAGGTCACCTCTAGTGAAACTATATTTTTATTCAGTCACATCTTATGTACTTTACTTGGAGCGTCTGTGTGCTTTTATTTCCGTTTTGTTATTTTCATTCTCTGAATAAATTCATGCTTGTGTGGGAGAGAGACACGCTCCGCTGTTGCATATGAACACATGTGTTCTTAGTTCTATCTTTAATGTTCATGGCGGAGTTGAAAACCGCTTCATTAATTGCTATTTGGTTGGAAACAGAAAATGCCGCATGTGGTAAATGGTATAATGTCTTGAATAATTTGATACTTGCAATTGTTGTGCTCATATAGATCATGTTTAAGCTCTTGCATCATGTACCTTGCACCTATTAATGAAGAACTACATAGAGCTTGTTAAAATTTGGTTTGCATGATTGGTCTCTAGAGTCTAGATATTTTCTGGTTAAGGTGTTTGAACAACAAGGAGACGATGTAAAGTCTTATAATGCTTACAATATGTTCATATGTGAGTCTTGCTGCACCATTTTATACTTGAGTTTGCTTCAAACAACCTTGCTAGCCTAGCCTTGTATTGAGAGGGATTCTTCTCGTGCATCCAAATCGTTGAGCCAAAAACTATGCCATTTGTGTCCACCATACCTACCTACTACATGGTATTTCTCTGCCATTCCAAAGTACATTACTTGAGTGCTACCTTTAAAATTCTATTCTTTGTCTTTGCAATATATAGCTCATGGGAAAATAGCCTTAAAAACTATTGTGGTATTGAATATGTTGCTATGTATCTTATTTCTTATAAGTTGCTTGTTGAGCGGTAACCATGCTTCTGGGGACGCCACCAACTATTACACCTTTGTTGAATATCATGTGAGTTGCTATGCATGTTCGTCTTGTCTGAAGTAAGGGCGATTTTCATGATCAAATGGTTTGAGTATGCATATTGTTAGAGAAGAACATTGGGCCGCTAACTAAAGCCATGAATCATGGTGGAAGTTTCAATTTGGACACAAATCCTCAATCTCTTATGAGAATATTATCTGTTGTTGAATGCTTAAGCATTAAAAGAGGAGTCCATTATCTGTTGTCTATATTGTCCCGGTATGGATGTCTAAGTTGAGAATAATCAAAAGCGAGAAATCCAATGCGAACTTTCTCCTTAGACCTCTGTACAGGCGGCATAGAGGTACCCCTTTGTGACACTTGGTTGAAACATATGTATGCAATGATAATCCATGTTAATCCAAGCTAATTAGGACAAGGTGCGAGCACTATTGGTAATCTATGCATGAGGCTTGCAACTTATACGATATCTTATACATAACGCATATGCTTTATTACTACCGTTGACAAAATTGCTTCTATGTTTTCAAAATGAAAAGCTCTAGCACAAAAATAGTAATCCACGCTTCCCTCTGCGAAGGGCCTTTCTTTTATTTTATGTTGAGTCAGTTTACCCACTTCTTTCTATCTTAGAAGCAAACACTTGTGTCAACTGTGTGCATTGATTCTTACATGTTTACCTATTGCACTTGTTATATTGCTTTATGTTGACAACTATCCATGAGATATACATGTTACAAGTTGAAAGCATTTGCTGAAACTTAATCATCCTTTGTGTTGCTTCAATACCTTCTACTTTGAATCTATTGCTTTATGAGTAACTCTTATGCAAGTCCTATTGATGCTTGTCTTGAAAGTATTATTCATGAAAAGTCTTTGCTATATGATTCATTTGTTTACTCATTGTCTTCATCATTGCTTCGAATCGCTGCATTCATCTCATATGCTTTACAATAGTATGATCAAGATTATGTAAGTAGCATGTCACTACAAAAATTATTCTTTTTATCGTTTACCTACTCGAGGACGAGTAGGAACTAAGCTTGGGGATGCTCGATACGTCTCCAACGTATCTATAATTTCTGATGTTCCATGTTTGTTTTATGACAATACCTACATGTTTTGTTCACACTTTATATTGTTTTGATGCGTTTTGCGGAACTAACCTATTGACGAGATGCCGAAGGGCCAGTTGCTGTTTCCTGCTGTTTTTGGTTTCAGAAATCCTACAAAGGAAATATTCTCGGAATCGGACGAAATCAATGCCCAACATCTTATTTTCCCGGAACCTTCCAGAAAGTCAAAGGGGGACCAGAGGGGAGCCCTGGGGGCCCCACATGTGTGGGCGGCGCGGCCCAGGGGGGCGCCCCCCTAGTGTGAGGAGGCCCCGTGGCCCCTCCGACTCCGCCTCTTCGCCTATTTAAAGCTCCCTCACCTAAATCTTCGATACGAAAAAGCCACGGTACGAGAAACCTTCCAGAGCCGCCGCCATCGCGAAGCCAAGATCTGGGGGACAGGAGTCTCTGTTTCGGCACGCCGCCGGGATGGGGAAGTGCCCTCGGAAGGCTTCTCCATCGACACCACCGCCATCTTCATCACCGCTGCTGTCTTCCATGAGGAGGGAGTAGTTCTCCCTCGAGGCTAAGGGCTGTACCGGTAGCTATGTGGTTAATCTCTCTCCTATGTACTTCAATACAATGATCTCATGAGCTGCCTTACATGATTGAGATTCATATGAGCTTTGTATCACTATTAGTCTATGTGCTACTCTTGTGATGTTATTAAAGTAGTCTATTCCTCCTTCACGGTGTAATGGTGACAGTGTGTGCATCGTGTAGTTCTTGGTGTAGGCTATGATCATAATCTCTTGTAGGTTATGGAGTTAATTATTACTATGATAGTATTGATGTGATCGATTGCCCCTTCATAGTGTAAAGGTGACAGTGTGTATGCTATGTTAGTACTCGGTTTAAATTGCAAAGATCTATTATGCTCTAAAGGTTACTTAAATATGAATGCCGAATGTTGTGGAGCTTGTTAACTCCGGCATTGAGGTGCTCTTGTAGCCCTACACAACGAATGGTGTTCATTATCAAACAAGAGTATATGTAGCACAAAGGAAGAGAACTTATTTATTTATGTGATCAATGTTGAGAGTGTCCACTAGTGAAAGTATGATCCCTAGGCCTTGTTTCCAAATACTGCAATCATCGCTTGTTTATTGTTTTACTGCATCTTTACTTCCTGCAATATTACTACCATCAACTGCACGCCAGCAAGCACTTTTCTGGCGCCGTTACTACTGCTCATATTCATTCATACCACTTGTATTTCACTATCTCTTCACCTAACTAGTGCACCTATACATCTAACAAGTGTATTAGGTGTGTTGGGGACACAAGAGACTTCTTGTTTCGTGATTGCAGGGTTGCTTGAGAGGGATATCTTTGACCTCTTCCTCCCTGAGTTCGATAAACCTTGGGTGATCCACTTAAGGGAAACTTGCTGCTGTTCTACAAACCTCTGCTCTTGGAGGCCCAACACTGTCTACAGGAATAGAAGCGTGCGTAGACATCAATCCTCCTCCGCCGTATCGCCGCTGACTGGGACTCGGAGAATGGTGCGCAGATCTTCCTCCGCCAAAGAATTGAGCTGCGAGGAGGATTAGAAGAACAAGTTAAAACACTTATGAAAAATTGATAAGTTGAGGAACAACGAAGAGGCAAATGCTTACCGGAGGACATTGGTCGTTTGTCTTGATGTCTTTAATAAGTTCCGGGACCTCCTGGCCCCGGCCAACCTTCACCAGCTTCTTGAATCTCCTCTTGAGGGAGTCAGCCGGAAGATCGTGGCAAGTAGCCCGGAGAGAATCATCTGCCCCAGTATACGCGCACATTTTGGGTGCGTTGTAGCGCAGAGGCTGGATTCTCCAGGAGAACCAGCTGAGGGTTAGCTGAGGTCCGGTTAGTCCATCGTGGACCAACCAGGTAATCCTCCTAGCCGCCTTCTCCAGGATTGGAGTTTGAGCGAGCGACGGGATGAAGCTCCAGCTAGCCAGCTCTTCTGGGGGCTTGTTGCTGAAGGAGGGGAGTCCATCGTGGACATTCGGAACTGGAACGTTCTTCACGTAAAACCATCCGGCGTTCCAGTACCGGACGGATTCGTGGGAATCGTGAGGCGGATACATACGTCCAGGTCGGATCATGAACGTCACGCTCCGGCAGTTAAGCATAACCTTGTCCTTGGTTTCCTTCTTCAATCGAAAGAAAAACGACCACAATTTGACATCCGGTCGGATCCCGAGATGCCCTACGCAGAGAGTCGCGAAGTTGGAGAGGAGAAGGTAGGAGTTGGGGCAGATGTTGTGGGGCTGGAGCCCATACGTGTCGAGGACGGAGAGGAAAAACTCCGAGCAGGGGAGCGATAGACCGCGCTCAACCCATGCCTTTGTCATGACTCGTTCGTCCGCGTCGGGTTTTGGGACATCGGAGTCGCGCATGAAACTCCAGTGCTCGGAGATCATGCCCTCGCTCTGAAGCTCTCTAAGCTCCGCGTCGGTGGTCTCGCAGGGCCACCACTGACCCCTCACGCCTTTGCGGATCCGGTCATTGGAAGCCTTCTTGTTTTCCGTCTCCTGGACCTTGGCTGCCATTCTAGCTTGGCCTTGGATTTCTTCCTGAAGTTCTTGAGCGGTGGGGATCCGGCCTAATGCGGTACTGGAATATGCGGAGAATGGTTGAGCGAGCCTAATGTCGGAAATGTATGGTGGAATGTAAGCAATGGGATCCGGGCGGATTGGTTCCACGGCACTGGGATCCGGGATACTCGGAGAACTACCAGTGCAATGTGGTGAACCATGTGACATGCTTCTGGCTGCACCCATGCGAACTAAGTTGAGTAGCCGGAAATCTACACTAAGACTACTTCTTCTTCTACGAGGCCGGTGCACGTACCGTTAATGGCGCGGTGGTCCGGCGAGACTCCGGCGAAGTGAAGGTCGCTGAACTTGCAGTTTCGAGCCTCCGATGACCACGAATCAGTGGCGGAGTCGATTTCCCGATCAACCGTGACAATTTCAGTTCGGAGAGAGGCTTGGAACGGCGGCGCGCGAAGCTCCCGTGAGGAAAGTTCGCCGGAATCAAGATCTGTCGGGCGGCGCGGCGCGAGGAGGAAGACGAAGTGGTGAAGATGCGGTGAAAGAATGAAAAGTTACCGAGCTGAGGGGTATTTATAGACCCCGCGCGGAGATTCGTGATTCGGATCCAACGGTAGAAACGGAACGGTCACACCGTTAGATGATTGACACGTGTCTTAGGTCAAATGCGGTAAAATGACGTGGAGGTAACTTAACTGTGCGCACCCGAAATTTCCGGCTAAAGATTCGCATCTCCGAAAATTTAGCGCGGGAAATGAGGAAGTTGTGCGCAGGGAAAGCGGGATCTCCGTTGTGTTACCAATTCCGAAGACAAAAGGATTTCCGAGCAGATGAACCCGGAAACAAATAAAAGTTTTGAAGCTCTTGAAGATTCTCTTCGGATCCAAACTGATGAAGTCGGAAGAATGATGAATCTCGGAGAACTTCGGGGGCTACTGTTGTGGGTATACTTTATGGGTATATCAACGGCATGGCCTAGATCCGGCAAGCCCGGGTGGCCCATAGTTGGTGATGAGGCATGTGGCCCATCGGGCGGCCCAGTTGATGTAGATCCTAAAGGATGAAGTCTAGCCCAGGAGCAGGAAGCCGGATCCTCAACCGACCTACGAAGGAGGCCGGATCCGTGACGGCCCATGAAGTATCCGGATTCAGCACGTTCTTAGAGGAAGGCGGATCCTTGACGAACACGGCAAGACATTGTACCGTAGTTAGACAACTTGTATTCCGGCTAGGACTCTCCATATAAACTCTAGATCCGTGCGCCTTTATAAGCCGGATCCCGGGAGCCCTAGAGGCACAACCACAACTCATTGTAACAACGCGAAAGCGCCCAGATAATTCTAGACAAGCAGCAGTAGGCCCTGCCATCGTGCAGGTGTTCCGAAGCTGGGTAAATCGCGTACCACCGTCCTGAGGACTCTCCGCCCTATGGCCCCTACTTCTTCTCCCCCTCGTGAGGATCCCTCCTTCGAGGTACCGTCAATTAGGCAACGACAACAACAGTGCATGGCCAGTGGTATATTACCTTTTTTTTTCTATCGCCTACGATCATCCGCTGACTTTTATTCTTACTACTCTTATTTTTCATCGATTCACGATCACCTATGGGCGCTGAAAAAATGGAAACGGTGCTGCTAGAGTAGAAATTTTACGTTATTTGAACGGTGCTTCCACAACGATAGTTCTGCAATCCTTCAGCAATCCAAATATTGTATTGTTTCTACAATATTTTAAGCAACAGTTTAGCAGCCAAGGGCATGGTGTATCATCGTGCCAACGTTCCTAGTAGTTTTTGATCAGGTGTGAACTTGTGATGTTTTGTTATGTTTTCACTGATGCTTCTGATGGAGTACCTTACAAATTCTTCCAGTGTCATTTGTGGTGTGTGGTGTACAGATCAAGGGGGTTGTCCATGAGTCTACAATTTATGGAGGATCTGCGGAGATCAATTCAATGATTTCTCCAACAACAACTATAGTGTATATGAAATTTTGGAGGAGGCGTAGGAGGAGGAGTACCTGAGCTTTATGGCTACCAGGCAATGGCTAATCAGGCAATGGTTGTTCAAGCTATGCCTATAAGCGCAGAAGTACCTAATGTTCCAGAGAGTAGGCTAAAAGATTTCATCATCGTCGGCCTAATTGTTGTGCTTATCAAGATCATGTTCTTCTGATTCCTCTATTGTTGAATGTAATATGCAATCACATGGCAAGCTCGCCCTATTTGGACCGTGGTAATAATATATAGTCTCATGTGTGCAACCAAACACCTATGATTTGGATACGTGGAGCACAAAAGGGTTGTGTGCAGCCTACCGAAAAAGGGGAAGAGGTGCCCACCCGGTCTAGAAAAGGGCTTCGCAAGCTAATAAACGAACTGGACACCATGGCCCAAGTATTGTTTCAAACGAACATGGATAACTGATCAGCCGACGTGATAGAATGTTAGATGCGTTGCTAGTGACTATGGTATCACAACATTAATGGGAGGGGCAAAATGCAGCTTTAAAGGGATTGAGAGTAGACTCCCATCAGGTTGGTCTTTTGGGATGGAAAGAGTAAAAATGTCCACTTGTGAGTTGGGTCGCATGCACCAAAAACGCCTGGAACGCAACACGAGTGTGTTGAGTTGGGCATGGGACGCCTACATACAATGGGTCCAAAAAATAATGCATACATATATATTAAAATTTGATGGACAAAATGCATTGTTAAAAATGAAAAAATTCTAGGGACCGGTATGGCCCTGACACTACTCCCGTGGTAATATATCCCTAGCTTCACACCTTGCAAAACTTCTTTTACAATCTCAATATATTTGATGTTGATATATGTTTTTACATACTCCCTCCTAAGGATGGCAATGGGCAGGGTATGAGCAGGGTAGAGAAATACCATACCCGTACCCGTATAGTCAATGGGTACAAACTTCTACCCATACCCATACCCATGGGTATAAAACTTTACCCATACCCGTACCCGCCGGGTACCCGTACCCATTGGGTACCCAGTGGGTAGGTTAGATTGTACACAAGTCAATCACAATTTTACATTTATCAATAACAAATTCGATTAAAAAAATTAATTATCTCAACTCAATAACAGGTAGTTGAGTACAAAACAATTAACATAATATTAAAATCACATTCTCATATTCTAATTCATAAGTCAACAAAAGTAGATGTGTCACGTATGAATTTGACAATAAACGGGCAGGGTATGGGTATACCCGCGGGTACGAGGCTATACCCGTGCCCTGCCCATGACTTAACGGTCAGGGTATGGGTACTACCCATGGGCATAAAAGTGTACCCATACCCTACCCATGCGGGTACGGTACCCGTGGGTACCCGTACCCATGGGCAAAATTGCCATCCTTACTCCCTCCGATCTGATAAAAGTATCAAAAGCGACCATTATGTAAAAAAAGGACTACTAAGGTGCTTCGAGAGCTGCACCTGCATGGGTCGAGATGAGTGAGCCCGGGACAAATGCAGCTCATGCATGCTACAGCTGCACAGGTAGATACTAGTGAGCCGCTCCGCGCGATTCCATGACTCAACGGTTTGGGTTGACGAATGGTGTTGTATTTTTTTATGAATTTATGAGGGATTAATTGTGAAACGTACTCTCTTTGTTTTTAATTAGTTTGCGTATGTTCTAAAGTTAACACTATCAAGTTTAACCAAAATTATAGCGAAAAATATCAACAACTATAATACCAAATACACATAGTATGAAAATATAGCTTATTGTGATTGAAATAATATTGTGGATGTCGATGTTTTTTCCGAAATATTTAGTCAAACTTTACAAATTTTGACTTTCACTAAACCCAGAACTTGAACTAACGGAGGGAGTAATTTGCATTAGGATTTCGTCACTTTTTTCTTAGTATATACTTTAACAAGCGACACACACTACCAGTCCAACTATGCATACTGCATAAACCGGGGATGTAGAACACTAGAACTCTTTAAGTCTCGTTCGGATGGCTAGATATATGCTGATCAGACGGAACTGAAGTTTCTGCGGCATGCCGCCTAAGCCGCGACGCGAGGGGCCTCGTCTTGCCGCGTCCCCTCAGAGTTTCCGTGGATACATGTGTGGGCGACGGCAGCGCAGAAGCAGGCTCCGAAGGCGAGGCCGACGATCCCGACGACGAGGCCGAAGCCGGCCAGGACCCGGAGGATCGTGGAGGCGTGGGCGGACCGACAGAAGAGCACCACCAGGCCGGCGGAGGCTGCGAGGACCGTGCACGCCATGCACGACAGGCAGCATACCAGGTCGAACTGGCTCTGCCCGTCCGGCTCCGGCGCCGCCGCCACGGCCTGCAGGGCGCCACCGGGATTATTAGGGTTCTCGACGTCGGCGATGTACATCTCGATCGGTATCTAGAATTCTAGATTGATCTGTCCGAGGGCGTCTCGTTTTGTTCACGGCCCGTGTTTCGAGTAGGTTTTAAGGGTTTTAAGGCGGATATCAAACGATTTCTATGGAGATCTTATTTCTAGAAACAAATCGGTTTACTTTTTTTTCTATCGAAACTTATATCTTAACTAGTGAATGCCAGCAGTTCCGTGTCCGACACAAGTAATCCATCCTACCCCTTCCTTGACCACCAAAGCTCAGCTTCTCCCGTCAATCTCGTGGGCGTCTAGAATCAGCACGCATGAGCAGAGTGCTGCGCCCAACCGCTGGCGCTGGGCACGCTCTGTCCTGCTCACCGCGCGCGATGCTGGCCGTCCACGATTTGTCAATCCCACTCGTCGCTTCCACCACCCATCCCGACACCACGTAGCCTCCCGGTGGCAACAATCTCATCGATGAAGACAATGCACGGCCGACTTGGCCTTCTCGAACAGCTCAAATCACTCTGGAGGCTGTGACACGCCCATGAGGAAGAGCTCGACTGACTCCAACGCAGCATAGGAGAAGAACGGCACCCCGGTGGCAGGGCCTTCCCGGCGACGGCGAGCTACGTCTTTCCAGTCCGGGAAGGCCGACGAGCAGCAGCAGGCATCCATTGGGGGGTCATCACCCCGAGCGCGGTGTAATTTTTAAGATTCTTTATATGAAATGAAGGTCGAATTGAGGATTGTTAGAATACGTATCTGTACACGTATATGGTATTGTAATATGTACACTCTTATACACTATATATAGTGAAGATCCCTACCTGTCGAGGCACGACAGGACAGCCAATCTCATCTACGTATTACGTTCTTTATGGTATCCGAGCGAGCGATCCCAACGTAGGGTTCCGCCGCTGTAGCTTCCGCCTCTTCCGCCATCGTCGTTGCGCTGTCTCTGCGCTGTTCAAGCGACGAAGTCGTCCGGGTCATCGACGGCAACCATGCCGGTGGCCTCGTCTTCCTCTTCCTCGGCACTTTCAGCTTCGAGTTCCTCCCTGGCGCCTCCGACCGTAGCGCCCGTGCTCCCTCACGCATCGATCCCACAAGCGCCGATCGATCAGCCTGTCGGCCTCTCGATGCCTGGCTGTAACATCCCAAAATTTACCATTTTGGAATGTTAAACAAAATAAATATTTTATTGAATTAGTGCTTTGATGTGTGTTGAATTTTTCTAAGAAATTAAAACATTTTGAGGGCTAATTGAATTTTCTTCTAAACCTTGTTTAAATCAATGAACAAAGGGGGATGAACTTTTATATTTATTCCAATTGGATTTTTATTTGATTGCTCTCGGATTTATTGAATGTTCTTAAAACTTTTTGAAATGTTCAAGAGAGTGGATGAAATGATTTTCCCAAGGGTTTGCAAAGGAAATGTATTTTATAAAATTTCATTAGGGTTGGAAACAAGTTTCCCTAGCCCTATATACTTATTTTGATTTTATAGAATATTTCTGGATTTTTCAGAAAATAATTTGATGTTAAAAGCCCTATGTATTTTCTAGTAAAACGAAAAGATACAACAATAAATAAAATAAAATAAATGGAAATAAGAGAGGAAGTTACCTGTACGTGGAACTTTTAGTTCAACTCACGCAGACACGATGCACGAAGTCGACCGCACCGGATCAGGCCATCTCTCTTCTTGTTTTTTTTTTCCTTTCTTCTGTACATTTCTCTGTCCTGCACTCCTGCTGCCGAACACCCCAGGCCCACCCATCGTCTACCTCTGGTTGTTTCAGTGAGCTTGACGAACTGAGAGTCTGAAACCAATCCCGACGACGCCGCGCATGCGCGCCTTCCCCTGGGGCAGATAAGCTCACCGCGCCCATATCCCGTCACCCTGGAGCCCTATCTCATCCGCAGGCCGCGAAATCGCCGCGCCGATCCGCTGGCTGCCGCCGCGCTTTCCGTCTCGGCCGCTCGCCCCCGTGGCCTATAAAATGAAGCCCCGAGACCCCCTCGACCTCCACAACACCACGTTCTACTCCCATCTTCCCCCTGGCTCCCAGGAGCTCGAATTTCGTTAGCCGCCGCCGTCGTCATCTCGAACTCCGGCAACGATTTCCGTCGCTGTGAAGGAGCTCGGGAGCATCCGCGGCAACGGGAGCCGAACACACCGGCGCTGCGGACGTCGCTCTGGTCGCTGTCCAACTTCGCCGGGACCAGCTGACCGGCGGTGGAGCTCCGTCACGTCTACCAGTATCGCCTCCAAGCCTCGCCCAAACCATCCGACGTCCTTTCACGACCGGAATTGCAAAATCCACTGCCGGCCACATCGTGAGCACATCAGCGTTATTCCTTTTTCTTTTCTGTTTAGTTTTTGGTTTCAGCCTAGATCAGATCAAATAGCGGATGGCCTAGTGTAGATTCCTGTAACTTTTCACTAGTAGATACTGATTAGCCCGAACCTAAATTTGTACAGATTTTGGCAAAATTCAAATGCATATATCTTAGTCAGTTTTATTCAAAGTTCAGAATTTCTTTTTGCAATAGCTTCATAAATTAAAATACTTCCATTTTAAAATTTACTAACTTCACCTTTCAAACTAATTAAAGTTGTTTTTAGCTTGCACTTAAGTTGCAAAGCTATTCTACGTACCCGCGAACCATTTTCCTGCCATTCCTTTTCCTATGCCCAAATTCATGTAGTACTCGGATTAGTATCATAGAATCATGGTATCAATTATATTCTATAAACATATTTAATATTTGAAATCTCTTTGGTTCTTATGTTTTGAATTTGGAGTTTATTCGATTGTTTTCGCGTATAGATATTACGGAGATTTATCGTGAGAGTATTTCGGAGACAAGAAAGAGTTAATAGTTCATCAAGAAAAGGCAAGTTACATCTACATGTCTGTCCCATTTATTTTTGCTATACTATTTTGATTATGAAAGTAGGAATGCATGTGATAGTTTTATTTTGTGAGCCAAGTATTTTTAGAAATGGCGATGTTTTATATAGTTATGTCCTATGGTAGAAATAAGCCGTAGGAACCCTACGTTGTAACCTTAGGTAAATTTATACTAGATTAAGTTCTAGTAAAACTTTGAACTATATAGTTATGCTTAGTCATGCTAAAATAAAATCCATTGTGGGGTTCAAATGAAATAATGTTTACGAAATAGAAATGGTTTGTGAAATGTGTTTATCAAATTAAAGTGTAAAATTATTTCATCCTGGGCGGAGTGGTATGATGGGTCATCGCGTGAGGAGCTGTGTGCTCAAATTGGTTGGGTCCGCCGCCCAGGGATCCCTAAGAGAGCAAGTTCATGTTTAGAATTGCTCAGTTGTTTCGTGCAACCACATGTCATATGGACTCTGGCTTGGTTGATTATCTTGTGGAAACCTACTTGAGGACCATCATCGGTATGAGACTTTGTGTCTATTTTGGAACGGGCATGCCTGGAAATAAGTAGTTAGCCATTTGGGAAAGACCTCGGCATAACCTTCGGGTTGTGCCATGTGGTGAAAGTGTGCAACCCCTGCAGGGTGTAGAACTAATCGATTAGCCGTGCCCACGATTACGGGTGAAGCTGAGTAAACTTTACTTGAAGATGTCTCTTCTCAACTTTGTCTTTCTAAACATAAATTGAATTTCAAACCCTATGTCCGTGTGTCGTTCATAGGTGGGATTTTGGGGAAAGCCCTGTGTTCGTGTGTCGCTCACGGGTACTTTCATCTATGCTAGTTGGACTGTGTGACCTCTAGTCATATATTACTTGATAAAATTGTTTATTAAAGATAGGATCAGTTAAAACTTTGGAAATGTTAAAATATGGTTTATTAATGTAAAATATTGTTTTGCGCAAATGTTAAACCCTATATCCATTTCCTTTGATATCCCTAAGCATGTATAAATAGGTATATTATTGCATTGGTGTAACTTGCCACACATTCAAAGTGTTGACCACTCTCGTGGCTGCAACGTTTCATGTTGCAGGTTGTTCCGGTGACAAGTGAGATACGTTGTTAGGGTCACGATGCTCCAGTCGATTGCCTGTGGCACATTTGCTGGATTCGCCACTTTATTTGTCTTCCGCTGTTCATTTTGGCCTACGGGCATTTATGTAATAAATGACTATGTATTCGGATTTGATGCGTTGTAATAATGATATGACTATGATATTTATCTCGTGAAGTGCGTACTAGCAAATCCTTGGGACTAGTAGTGGATGCCCATAGACTCCGGATCTCTCCAGGTCTGGGTCGCCAGACCCTCCGATCGATCCGTCTTCATCCGTGTACACCGACACCCTGATCTCGGCGATAGGACAGATGGGAACGTACTCTGGGGCCAGGCTTCCGCATGCAGCTACTCCACGCCAGGTTACGCAGCAGCAGCAGCTCGGCTTTCCCATGGCTGGCTACTCTGTGTTTGCCCCGCCAGGCTACTCCACGCTAGGTTCTTCAGGGTTTGCACCGTGAGGGGGCTCTTCAGGGTTTACACCGTCAGGGTTTGCCCCACCAGGTTACTCTATGCCGCCGTCAGGTCTTGCTCTTCCGCACACCATGCAGCAGCCTTACAACATGAACCAGATGGGACAGTTCTTTCCGAGCCATGCACCATCACAGGTCGTGACCATTGCTTCCTCCATCACCATCAAATTAACAAGTGAAAACTATATGTTCTGGCGAGCTCAAGTCGGTCCGCTTCTCCGCAGTCATCTTCTCATGGGATATGTGGACGGTTCCTTCGCATGCCCTGAACCCCACATCATCGTCAGCCATGCGGGCGGTATGCATCAGCAGCCTAATCCAGCGTATCAACACTGGATTCAGCAGGATCAAGCAATCCTTTCGGCCTTTGTATCCTCGATGAACGAGAGCATAGTTGGCATGGTCATGTTCTCTGCCACAACCCGTGTGGCCTGGGAGACTCTGAGTGGAGTGTTTGCCTCCACTTCCATTGCTCGATCTTCAGGGATTCGAAAACAGATGGCTGAGCTCAAGAAGGACAACAAGACCATCACGGTGTATTTTCATAAGATGAAGGCGCTTTCGGACTCACTGACAAGCATTGGGATGCCTCTTCGCGATGAAGAATTCATATCTTACATTCTTGCTGGCCTTGGTGAGGAATATGATGCCCTGTATGAGGTCGTGATAGCTCATACTATTCCGATGCCCATCCGTGACTTGTTCTCACAGTTACAGTCGACGGAGGCTCGCAAGCTTGCCCAACGTCGCACCTCCTCGGGACCGCTGCACTATCCTGCCGCTCATGCCACTATCCACGCCCCCCACCTGTTGCTGCGTTTGGGGCTGGCCGTGGTGGTCCTCGTCCTTCATCGCCCTTTGGTGCACCATCGCCTAAGACGATCCCCTCATCCTCCACGTCCGGGTCCAAGCCCAACACTGGACGTGGCAGTGTCGTCTGCCAGCTGTACGGAGTTCCGCGCCATACGGGGTCCAGGTGCTACAAGAGGTTTAATCGCGACTTTGTGGGTATTGGTAACGATGGAAGCAACACCGAGCGCCAACTTGCTATGGCAATGACGGCGTCTCATGGTCCTCATGGTGCTCCTCAGCAGTCTGTAGACCCGGCGTGGTATGCAGACTCAGGTGCTACGCACCACATCACTCATGAGCTGGACAAGCTCACCTCACATGAGCCCTACCACGGCACCGATCAGGTTCACGCCGCCAATGCAGCAGGTATGCGCATTCATAATATTGGTCATGCTCTTTTACCCACTCCAACTTCTAAGTCTCTAGCTCTTAATCGTGTTCTCCATGTTCCTAATGCCACTCGTAATTGGTTGTCTATGAGTAAACTTTCCCATGACAATATTGTTTTTATTGAACTTCATCCTCATGATCTTTTTGTAAAGGATCGAGACACGAGAGCACCCATCCTTAGAGATCGTTGCAGTGGAGGTCTATACGATATTAAAGCTCCTATCATCAAGCAAGCGCTCAACAGTGTTAAGGTGTCCCGTGATATGTGGCATCGCCGTCTAGGTCACCCAGCTTTACAAGTTGTTCAACATGTTCTTCGTAGTCATGAGTTACCATCTACTTCCGATTCCAATAAAACTGAGTCAGTTTGTGATACTTGTGAACAAGGGAAGAGTTATCAGTTGCCCTTCTCCTTGTCTACTCGTGTAACAAAGTATCCCTTAGAGATTATTTATTCTGATGTTTGGGGTCCTGCCCAAACGTCTGTCAGTGGACATCGTTTTTATGTGAGTTTTGTTGATGCTTATAGTCGTTTCACTTGGCTCTATTTACTCAAGCATAAGTCTGATGTCTATGATGTGTTTATTCAATTTCAAAAACATGTTGAACGCCTTCTCAATCGCAAGATCATCCATGTTCAAAACGATTGGGGTGGAGAATATGAAAAATTTCACCCTTTCTTTCATAAGTTGGATGTCTCACATCGTGTGTCTTGTCCTCACACTCACCAACAAAATGGCACAGCTGAACGTAAACACCATCACATTGTTGAAACCGGTCTTACTTTGCTTGCTCATGCATCTGTTCCTTTATGCTATTGGAATGATGCCTTCTCTACAGCTTGTTTTCTCATTAACAGGCTTCCTAGTCGAACCATTGATATGGAAACACTCCTTGAGCGTCTTCTCCGTGAAACACCGGACTACACATTTTTTAAGGTATTTGGGTGTGTATGTTGGCCTCATCTTCGAGCATATAACAATCATAAGCTTGAATTTCGCTCCAAAAAGTGTGTCTTCTTGGGCTATAGTTCTCTTCATAATGGATATAAATGTCTTCACGTTCTCTCGAATTGAGTTTACATCTCTAGGGACGTTGTGTTCGATGAACATGTCTTTCCATATGCTAACATGCCTACATCACATACACTACCACCAGTTACAGAGTCCTCTTTACTTTCGGCTGACCAATTTATGGATGTTGCACCGCATCGCCTTTGCTTGCTGACCATGGTGCAGCTACCGGACGAGGTGCGCGTTTGGAGGTTCTAATTCCAGCTTCATTTTCTCCTCACTCGATCATGGCGTTTAGCCCATACATGGCTCCGCCTTGGGCTCCGTTGCAGCTCTCAAGGAATCTACGCGTGTGCATGTGCCATCCAGCGTCGAGATGCATGCGCCAGGTCCCGTGTCGCCTTTCGGACCTGGATTCCACACGCCATCGTCAGCGCGCGCAGTGGACAAGCCCGCGTCGCTCGTGCTCCCTTCGCCTGCTCGCGTGCTGCGCCTGGATAATTTTGACAGTCACCTGCACCTGATGCGCGTCGAGACACTCCACCTCTGTCCCCTGTACCTGATCATCAATCACCGTTACCGGACTCCACTGACGCGACCAGCTCAGTTGCCTCCCCGGTAGCGACATCTACTACAGCAACGACCGGTGCACCACCACCTCCTACTGGTCCTGCCACACGTCTGCGAAGTGGTGTTTCTCGGCCCAAAGTACGTACATATGGTACAGTTGCTGAAGGAGATATGCCCTAGAGGCAATAATAAAGTGGTTATTATTTATATCTTTATGTTTATGATAAATGTTTATATATCATGCTATAATTGTATTAACCGAAACATTAGTACATGTGTGATATGTAGACAACAAGAAGTCCGTAGTATGCCTCTTAAACTAGCTTGTTGATTAATGGATGATTAGTTTCATAATCATGAACATTGAATGTTATTAATAACAAGGTTATATCATTATATGAATGATGTAATGGACACACCCAATTAAGCGTAGCATAAGATCTCGTCATTAAGTTATTTGCTATAAGCTTTCGATACATAGTTACCTAGTCCTTATGACCATGAGATCATGTAAATCACTTATACCGGAAAGGTACTTTGATTACACCAAACACCACTGCGTAAATGGGTGGCTATAAAGGTGGGATTAAGTATCCGGAAAGTATGAGTTGAGGCATATGGATCAACAGTGGGATTTGTCCATCCCGATGACGGATAGATATACTCTGGGCCCTCTCGGTGGAATGTCGTCTAATGTCATGCAAGCATATGAATGAGTTCATAAGAGACCACATACCACGGTACGAGTAAAGAGTACTTGTCAGGAGACAAGGTTGAACAAGGTATAGAGTGATACCGAAGATCAAACGTCGGACAAGTAAAATATCGCGTGACAAAGGGAATTGGTATTGTATGTGAATGGTTCATTCGATCACAAAAAGTCATCGTTGAATATGTGGGAGCCATTATGGATCTCCAGATCCCGCTATTGGTTATTGGTCGAAGTGAGTACTCAACCATGTCCGCATAGTTCACGAACCGTAGGGTGACACACTTAAAGTTGGATGTTGAAATGGTAGAACTTGAATATGGAATGGAGTTCGAATATTTGTTCGGAGTCCCGGATAAGATCCCGGACATCACGAGGAGTTCCGGAATGGTCCGGAGAATAAGATTCATATATAGGATGTCATTTTATGTGAATTAAAATGTCGCGGAAGGTTCTATGGAAGGTTCTAGAAAAGTCCGGAAGAAACCACCAAGGAAGGTGGAGTCCACATGGGACTCCACCTCCATGGCCGGCCAACCCTAGTGGGGGAGGAGTCCCAAGTGGACTCCCCCTTAGGGGGCCGGCCACCCCCCCATATGGGAGGTGGAACTCCCACCTCTAGTGGGAGTCCTAGCTTGGCTAGGTTTCCCCTCCATATGGAAGGTTTTTGGTTCGGGTCTTATTCGAAGACTTGGATACCAACACTTGGGGTTCCACCTATATAATGAGGGGCATAGGGGAGGGGGCCGGACACAAAAAAGCCACAAGTTGGCCGCACCCCCTTGAGGCCGGCCACCCCCTCCCAAACCCTAGCCGCCCCCCTCTCCTCCATATCTCCCGCGTAGCTTTAGCGAAGCTCCGCCGGAGTTCTCCACCGCCACCGACACCACGCCGTCGTGCTGTCGGATTCAAGAGGAGCTACTACTTCCGCTGCCCGCTGGAACGGGAGGTGGACGTCGTCTTCATCAACAACCGAACGTGTGACCGAGTACGGAGGTGCTGCCCGTTCGTGGCGCCGGAACCGATCGTGATCAAGATCTTCTACGCACTTTTGCAAGCGGTAAGTGAACGTCTACCGCAGCAACAAGAGCCTCCTCTTGTAGGCTTTGGAATCTCTTCAAGGGTGAGACTCGATACCCCCTCGTTGCTACCGTCTTCTAGATTGCATCTTGGCTTGGATTGCGTGTTCGCGGTAGGAAATTTTTTGTTTTCTATGCAACGTTATCCTACAGTTGCATGGAGCTCCATTCTTTCAGCTTATACTGCATCAAAGGATACACAAGTACCTCGTGACTATATGGAAGCCCTGCGCATTCCCAAGTTCTCCGCCTTACAGTCTAATGGTACTTGGCGGTTGGTACCACCGGTTTCTGGCATCAATTTGATCGATTCTCGGTGGATCTTCAAATTTCAACTTCATGCAGATGGGTCCATTGAGCGCTACAAAGTACGGCTCGTTGCTAAAGGATACAAGCAACGCTATGGCCTTGATTATGACGAGACTTTTAGTCCTTTGGTTAAGACGACAACTATTTGTTTATTGCTCTCTATGGCTCTTTCTCACAGGTGGCACCTTCGTCAGCTTGATATCCAAAATGCCTTTCTCAATGGTTTTCTTGATGAGCAGGTATATATGCGTCAACCTCTTGGCTTTGCTGATTCTAGTAAACCTGATCATTACTGTCAGCTGGTCAGATCTTTGTATGGTTTGAAGCAAGCTCCTTGTGCCTGGCATGCTCGTCCCAGTTCTTTTCTTGGCTCTTTGGGGTTCTCTCCATCCGTGGCAGATACATCTTTGTTCATTCTTCAGCGCTCAGGTGTGACCATTTATCTCTTGGTGTATGTTGATGATATTATTATTCTCAGTTCTACTGCGGCTGCTATACCCAGATTGATCAGTCAGCTTCGGTCTGAGTTTTCTGTCAAGGATCTTGGTGTTCTGCACTATTTTCTGGGTATTGAGGTATCATCACCCACTCCTGGTAGTCTTCTTCTTCGACAACGCAAGTATGCTCTTGAGCTCCTTGCTCGAGCTGGTATGTTGAAGTGTACTCCTGTGACTACTCCTATGGCGTCCTCTGAGCGTCTCTGTAGTACTGATGGTGATGCTCTTTCTTCAGAGGAGGCTACTCAGTATCGTAGCATTGTTGGTGGACTTCAGTACCTCACAGTTACACGCCCTGATTTGTCATTTGTTGTCAACAAATTATGCCAGTACCTCCATGCACCGCGCCCCCTCATTGGTCTGCTGTGAAGCGTGTTCTTCGCTATGTGCGTCATACGATTGACAGTGGTCTTCATCTCAGATCTTCGTCTTCTTCATTACTCTCTGCGTTCTCTAATGCAGATTGGGCTGGTAGTTCGGATGATCGGCGATCCACTAGGGGATATGCTATCTTTTATGGAGGGAATCTGATCGCCTGGAGTGCTCGCAAACAGTCTGCTGTCTCGCGATCGAGTACTGAGTCTGAGTATAAGGCTCTAGCCGATGCTATGACAGATCTTGTCTGGGTACAGTCTTTGCTGCAGGAGCTTCGGGTGGCTCATCTCGACCACCTATTTTATGGTGTGATAATATTGGTGCGATATATTTGTCATCTAACCCGGTCTTCCATGCACGGACGAAGCATATTGAAGTTGATTTTCATTTTGTTCGTGAGCGGGTTACTCAAAAGCAACTACAAATTCGATACATTTCTTTCAAGGATCAAGTAGCTGATATCTTCACTAAGCCACTCCCTTTACCATTGTATGAGCATTGTAAGCGCTCAATCTTTTATCAGTTGAGATTGAGGGAGGGTGTTAGAATACGTATCTATATACATATAGGGTCTTGTAATATGTACTCTTATACACTATATATAATGAAGATCCGTACCTGTCGAGGCACGACAGGACAACCAATCTCATCTACGTATTACGTTCTTTAAGGATCTTGCAGACTTGTGCTTGGTCGCACTCCGGTTCTGCGGCTTGTCCTCGTACACCTCGTCAAGGATCTTGGCGATGCGGTGCTTCGTCGGGCTCGACTTCCTGGCCAGGCTAGCCAGCAGTACGCCGCCATGAGAATATCTTGACCTGATCCTTTTATTTTTTGACATGCTCCACCTGATCCTAGATGGAGAAAGTACAAGTCGGTAGATCGATTCCTGACTCGTCGACACAAATCGTGGTCATCGATTTGGTCGATAGATTCCTCGCTCGAGCGTGTATATATAGGAGCGATTACCTGATCTTGCAATCCCAACTGGACTCTTTATGTTGTGTCCTACCCCTGGGTCGCCCAATCGTGTCTTCTCGGGACAGAGAGGAGAGGAGGCGGGGGCCGGTCACGCTCCAGAATCCTTAAAAGGGCAACCAAGGAGGGAGTCCAGGACTGTTCCGGTAGGGAAACGAAGTCCAGCACCTGTTACGATCAGAACGACTCGATCAGAACGACTCTACGGGATTTCCAATGAGTTGGATCTAAGAAAAACACTTTAGTATGTTGGGCCTAGGAGAAAAACTATTTGGCCCGTTTGTGACACCAGCTAGCCACCTATTGCAATTTAATAGTAAAGATAAGTAGCTTCAGAAAGTAGGTTTGTTTATTATGTCTTGTTAATCTACGTATAGACCACTCTAGTACCATCGTGGTGAACGGCGTATCAAAAACAATGCACAAAACCAAAATCATATGTGAGAGGAGAGGTAACAAATCATACCCTCATAGATTGAACTAGCACAAGTTGTTGATGACGAGGTTGATGAAGATTCGAGAAGAGATGTTCCTTAACCAACAACAAGTATTTTCCAAGGTTCGATAAACCTAGATTTTCTAGGAAAAAAATAATACTATACTACATTCGTAATCCGGATTGAAGCTATCAAAAATCCGAGTAACATTTTAAATTTGATAATTTGCAAGAGCTAACCATCGTTGATTTTTTTTTATTCCGGTGGAGATTGTACTAATTAAGAAGTATTATATTGTACCTTACTTGGCCTTGAAGCAGCCTAGCCTTGAGAATGATCGGGTTCAGGGATGGTATGATGAGTTCACCGTAAAAGACAGTACATGGACACCCAAGACTAGTATAGATATGTGGCATGTCAAAAGGAAAAGTATAGATATGTCGGACCATAGCATCATGCTACCGGTACAATATACTGATCGTGAGATTTCCATCTCAGCGAACTACCGGTAGGTGGCATTGAGTACACTTGCCTGGAGCCGTTGTCGACTGAAACTATTGGAAACGAATTTACTCCACTTTTTTATCACAAAGTTAGTATGAGTTGATGAGCTGATGTGGTTCCGTCTGGCTGGCCCGTCCCGGCCGCCTCCATTATACATACGGTGGCCGCCAATGTACCTGCAACGGCAAAGATTCCGCAAGGTGCAAACAACGGAAGGAACAACTCATTAAACCATGCGAACTTACCTGCTGCTTCGGAAGACAGCTACAACATGCAGGCGTGGGGACAGACCTGCTCTATAAATTTCCTCGGCGCCGATTCAGCAGCAGCAGCAGAAGTTCAAGCTTCCCTCGATTAGCTACCTTGTCTAGCCACCGTCGTCCTTGCACAGCGCCACAGCCAAGGAAGAAGCAAAGCTATTTGGCTTCTAACAATGGCGACGAGGGGTGTGATGGTTGCGCTGCTGCTCGCGGCGGTGGCGGCGTCGTGCGCGACGGCGCAGCTGCAGGAGAAGTTCTACAGTGAGTCGTGCCCCAGCGTGGAGGAGGTCGTCCGGAAGGAGATGGTCAGGGCGCTCTCCCTCGCGCCCAGCATCGCCGCGCCGCTCCTCAGGATGCATTTCCACGACTGCTTCGTCAGGGTTCGTCTGCCTTTTGTCTCGCTGTGCATTGAGCTTCTGTGTGTGTGTGCAGGTTCGTGACCAGCGTCTAACGTGGATGAATGTATGCAGGGGTGCGACGGCTCGGTTCTGCTGGACTCGGCGAACAAGACGGCGGAGAAGGACGCGCTACCAAACCAGACGCTGCGCGGCTTCGACTTCGTGGAGAGGGTGAAGGCCGCCGTGGAGAAGGCCTGCCCCGACACCGTCTCATGCGCCGACGTGCTCACGCTCATTGCCAGGGATGCTGTCTGGCTGGTGAGAACTACCCAACTTTGCAAATGGCAGTACGTGCGTGACGAAGCAAAATCCTCAATGCTGCTCGTTGTTTTTCTTCTCCAGAGCAAGGGTCCATTCTGGGAAGTTCCTTTGGGACGGCGAGACGGCAGCGTGTCCATCTCCAACGAGACCGACGCACTGCCCCCTCCCACCGCTAACATCACCGTGCTCACCCAGCTCTTCGCCGCCAAGAACCTTGACATCAAGGACCTCGTCGTCCTCTCAGGTAATTGACGATAATATTTCCACCCAAGCTTTACACCAATAATACTGTAAATGGTCTTCTAACAATTGACATGGATGTTCTGTCTCTGCTTCAGCCGCACACACGATCGGGACATCTCACTGCTTCTCCTTCTCCGACCGTCTCTACAACTTCACCGGCAGGGTCAACCCCAGTGACATCGACCCCACGCTGGAGCCTTTCTACATGGCCAAGCTGAAGAGCAAGTGCGCCAGCCTCAACGACAACACAACGCTCGTGGAGATGGACCCCGGGAGCTTCAAGACCTTCGACCTCGACTACTTCAAGCTCGTCAGCAAGCGGAGGGGCCTTTTCCACTCCGACGGCGCGCTGCTCACGAACGCATTCACCCGCGCCTACATCCAGCGCCACGCCACCGGCGCATTCAAGGACGAGTTCTTCGCCGACTTTGCCGTCTCCATGGTAAAGATGGGCAACACCGACGTGCTCACTGGAAGCCAGGGCGAGATCAGGAAGAAGTGCTCCGTGGTGAATCATTAGTTAGCCGTGGAAGTACGGGTTGGCATGCCAACGCTTTTGATTTGTGAGTGTAGACTGTTACAGTAAAACCGTTCCTTCATTTTTCTCTCTCCCGGTTCTTTTCTTCGTTGGTTCATTGTCTAGCTACAGACATGTAAACTGTCCTACTCCGTATTATTATTTTCCCATTGCACTACAAGTTCCCGGTTTTCCAAGGGGTTCGAGGGATATTTCCGCCACTTCCTCAGCAACTTTGGGCTTCATTCCTTGTTATCGTGAGCGGTTTGTGGCCTGCATAGAGTCGACGGAGCGATACACTCTCCCGCTTTATCAACGAGCCTTGTTTTTGTTTTCTTCAAGGGCGATTTTGAGCAGACCATGGTTCACTTTGCTTGTACGGAAGGCTCAAAATGGAAGTGGTACTTTGAGCTTCCATTTTTCTCCCTCACTTTCTAGACAATTTTGAGCTTCCATTTTTCTTCATGCGAGAAATTATGTGGCGCGGGTCGATCTTAGCCATACACGTGGCAGCGTGGTAAAAATATTTATTTTGGAAACAAGAAAGTTACTGCGAGTATGCCAAAAATATTAGAGAATGTGTGAGCCCCACTTGCGCGACGTGGGGGAAGAGCAGAGATTTTGGATCCACAAAACAGTGGTCCATCAGCAGTCGTGTCTTCCCGAGGCAACAACACATGGTTTTCGTCAGCATCGACGTCATGATTGAACAAGTCTTCGAGTTGCCAAGACAATATATGGCCAGAAGTAAAAATCGGAAGCCTATGTCCAGCTACAAGCACCCATCCATATGCTTGGGGCTACTCTTATCAGCAGTATTGAATATACTCCTGATAAGACGAAGTAATGATGATGAAAATATAGAGTTGGTTAAATAGTAAAAATTGAGCCTACACCCAAATGCAAACACTCGGATGTAGTCTCGGGGGATACTCCTATCGGAATCGCTGGTCGCGCACCCGATGAAATATGGAAGTAAAAGGAAAGAAAATTGGCAAGACAATATAGAATGAAGCCGAAGAATCTTAATCAATCTACGTACATCTTCGAGTTACATATAACTCATCATGTACTCCCATCGGGAGTCAAGATATTATTCACTATAGTACATCAACCCGAAGAAATGGAGTATTCCATCAGCCGCAAAAAGGTACTCGACAATATATTCCCATAGCGAGTCCGTCGCGATAAAAACTCTGAATGCCGTAAACTCGCAAAAGGGTTACGAAGGTAAGACCCTAGGATCCGTCCTGTGTGGCGTGGCATCACACACGAATGTGCTCTCCCACTTTATCCACATCAACAAATGTAAAGAAAAATCTCAACAAACGCGTTGGGTACTCGATAAAGTAGCTGGAATTCGATTCACGGAGTCCTGAAGCGGCATGTATTGAATTACACACACCATTCCCGTTGCATCGGTAGAAAAACCATAATTATACATGTGCATCGGTAAAATTTGATGGAGCCATTCATTTGCATAAGTTAGTACTTTTATTTTGTGAATCCTAAATTATAACTAAATATAGCTATTCTATTTTTAAGTAATTGTTATTGCTCTCTATTTTATTTCTAACTAATTATTATTACTCCCTATTATTTTTAAAGAATTATTCATATATTATATTGATAAAAGAAGCATCTCAATAATATACTTCCTCCATTCCTTGATATAAGCCATATAGTTTTTTGAGAGAAATTTCAAAATATAAGATATATTGCGTTGTATAACTTGTATTGATTTTTTATAGACATTTTATTATGTTAACTTAGCCAATGTAAACTCCTCTATTTTTCTCACGCCAATTAATCATGAGTAATTTTGGCCAAATCTGCTCTAGCTTTGCCTCCAAGTACGTTATTTAATATCCGTGCCAAAAATTATATGTCTTATATTTAGAATTGGAGGGAGTAGCAAACTTCCAAAATTTGATCGACACGCTGTAAGGGTATATTGCCCCTATGTGTGGTTTTGGTAATTAGTGACAACCTCTGTGGACTAATGTTTTCATTGAGTTTATATGAAGGAATATTCCATATATACTACTTGTAGTCTATGTGTTGGACTCAAGTATGGATGCCATGAAGATAAAAGATATACCTTGAGTATTGGCATCAAGATCATCGATTTTAAGACATATATGTGATATGATCAAGAAGAATAAATGAAGGAGTTCTTATGTGGAGCTCAATATTAGCCATTCTCTAGCTTATGTGATAAGCAATGAATGATCTAGATCTTAAGTGTTTGATTCCAAGTGAAGAATTCAAGTTATGACTCTAAGTCGGTGTCATGATAGTCTCATGAGTTGAGCTATGGTTGACTAAGATTTAGAGCATGCAAACAAATGGAGAATTCTTTATACACACCTCAAGATAGTATGATAGAGCATGAGAAGGTACAAGGTTGACCAATACAAAGAGTGAAGTATAGATTCAAGATTGGTCAACACATGAAGCATGAAGAATGTGCCACGAGAAGTCATGTGGTATGGTAAGCCGTGTCAATTATGCTTAATAAACTAACCCATCATATATGTTCCCTTGCGTTGTCTATGTGGGTTAGGTATCTTTTCGTGGGCATGCATCAAAAGTGAGATCTCATATAGCCCATGAGAGGATGACATCAAGTGGTGATCGTCATCAAGGTTAAGTTGGGCAAGTTCAAGTTGAGCATCTCAAGAGAATCATAAGTTTGAAGCTTTCCGTCCATTTGGTAATAATGGACATGTAAAGATATGCATCAATGAAGCTTTCCCATCATGGTGTATGGGGGGAGCATTTATGAGTCTTCACAAAGCAACAATGATCAAGTGAAATATTCCGGCTCGAGTGGAGCTTGAAGAGTTATCATCGAGATCAAGAGGGATACACAAGGCAAAGGTATGTCCTTGCTAGCTTTTCCTTTTACCGGTCTCAAGGTGGTTGTTGGAAGACCGGGTTATAGGATACATAGCCGCATTATCAAGAAGGGCTTTCGGTTGGGTAACTTGATCACATCGTCTTAGGGAGCTCAATCCTTTGCATGCTTTGCATTCCATAAATCTTCTTGCTTTTTGCGTTTCTCTGTGTGAGGTTCTTGAGCTTGTTGCTAGCTTTACAACAAGCCCAAGTTCATCGAAAACGGAATTCGTATGCATCTTCTATTGCGTTTTCATTGTTGGAGGTTTTACTGGTTTGATGTTTTTATAGATAGGAAAAACCTTTTATATTATGTTTCTTACTCAATGGTTGGACTATGATTTTTCTATGCATAATGTTGTAGAGCTCGTTGTCGTGATTCCAACGAGTCCAACATCATCAAAATCGGATTCCGGATGCAAAAGTTATCGCGTTTTCGGCATATGGCTCGGTATACCGAGTGCTGCTACCGGGCAGCCCGGTAGCTAGCCCGGCCTGCCGGGTTGGCTACCGAAAATTCCAGTCCTGTCGGGTTCAGGCTCGATTTTGGCCCAAACGGTCATATTTTGGAGGGGCTATAAAAGGGGTCGTCTTCCCCATTGTTCCTAGGGTTCTTAGGCACGTTTTTTTACCACGATTGTTGACCTTCTTGAGCTTGCTTCCTCTCCATTCCCTCCTATGATTCTTGCATATTCTTGGGGGATTTGAAAGAGGAGATCTAGATCTACAACCTCATCCAATCCATTCCTCCTCTAAGTGAGGGGATCTCTTGGGATCTAGATCTTGGAGTCATTTGTTGATTTCCTCCTTATTCTTCCTCTCTAATCTCATCCTAGCATTTGTTGCTTTGGTGGAATTTGAGTGTGAATGATTTGAACACCTTTGGTGTTCTTGCTTTGCATCATTGCATAGTGTTGAGCTCTCCACCACGATTAGTTCAAGTGAGAGACTGTGAGCTTGTTACTCTTGGAGGGAGACCTAGTTGGCTTGGCGGTTGGTGCTCCGGTGATCTCTTCAAGGAAGATTGTGAAGAGACCCAGACTTCTCCTTTGTGGAGCTTGTGAAGTGATTTTAGAGCTTGCCATCTCCGAAGTGGAGGAAAAGCTAGCCATAAGAAAAGAGCTATTCTTTCGTGGGGTAGGCTCGGAGAATAGGATGAACTTTCGTGCCTTCGTGGGACCTCCAACCCTCCAAACGTGACGTACCTTCTTAAAAAGGAAGGGAACACGGGAATACATTTTCGTCTCCGCGTGACTCGGTTATTTCTATACCCGATCTTACTTTCATTGTGTTAGTCATCATGCTTGAAGTACATATATCTTGCTATCACTTGTGCTATATATATCTTGTGCATATCTTGCTTAGCTCTAGTTGTTGTTGTTGCACTTAGGTGAGCCTAGCATATTTAGGATTTATGCTTGTAAAATAAACGTTAGTTTAATTCCGCATTCTTACAAGCCAAATTCGTAAGAGTTTTTAAAACGCCTATTCACACCCCCCTCTAGGCGACATCTCGTCCTTTCAGACGCTTCTCCCCTTGCTGATCACGCTACGTCACGCAGGTTGCCGCACATGTGTTCATCCTCGAGAACCAACTACCCTAGCGTCCTTCCAGCATATGTGTTATGTTTGATCTAGTTAAGCGTTCGATTTCAGATCGTGGTTAAAAATGGTTTGCACGCTCCGATGATCACCACAGCCGCTGGTACCCGACAAGTTAATTCCTTCCCGATCATGGTGATGCATCTTTTTCCCAGGTGGCTTGTCGAAATCCACGGAATTTACCTATATAAATCGGCAAAACTGCTTATAAGGCAGCCATGTGGGACTAATAGGAGGAGCTACGGAATGGTTTGGCTGGTTTATGTTGTATCGCTGCTTTTGTTCCTGTGTGATTTTGCCTGGCTGATCCAGTACAGATCAAAGCCGGCCCACTCGACGCAAGCGAGCCCAGCGCGAGAACATCACGGAACAAAGCCCACAGTAGCGGAGCGAACGCCCAGCGAGAGCGAGAGAACTGAACGAGCTAAGCCTTTCCCTACCCGATCGAGTACACGGCGGACCGGAACAAAACAAACTGAAACGTTTTCTTAATAACTGGTGGCACTACCTGTAATTTTCATTAAAAAATAAGGGTAAATTTAAAATAGACGAAAAAATGGGAGAAATCTTACTTCCTTTATTAGTAGGTAAAGATAAAGATTAATCTACGCATAGACCACTCTAGTACCACCGTGGTGAACGGCATATCAAAAACAATGCGCAAAACCAAAATCATATGTGAGAGGAGAGGTATCAGATCATACCCTCATAGAATGAACTAGCAGAAGTTGTCGATGACGAGGTTGATGAAGATTCGAGCTGATATTTGTATCTAGACTCGTTTAATCACGAGGAGATGTATTATCCCTCGAACCAAGTGGGTCGCATGTGCAACACCTCTATGGTATACACATGTTCGAGATTAGCAACACCGTGTCGAAGTGTGATCAAGCACATGGTCGACACGGGGACGTGTCGATGAAGATCCGGTAGCGCTTCCGCGAGTGTCGACTAGTTGGATCTAGGTGGCGGTAGAACTCAAGCAACACTTCTGGCTCGAGGCCGGATGAAGAGGTGGTGATGGCAATGATCTCCCAGCAATGGTGACGCAAGGAGGAGGGTGGCAAGGGGGTGGCGACGGCCAATGGCTAGGGCGACAATAGCGTGGAGGTGGAGGCGGAGGTGCTATGGTTTGGGGTGGGTGGCCTGTACCGCACGTTGTGTGCCGCTCTCCCCTGTCCCTCGCCTTTTTAAAGGGGTGATGGCCGACTTGGGTGGGGGAGGGGGTTTAGAGTCCAACCGGACACCTCCCACCCAAACCAACTTGGGGGGAGTCCATCTCATTGGACTCTTTACTCTATGTATGCGCGGCCATGCCCCATGGTGCCCACCCGAGCCTTCCCTTCTGGACTTTTTCAACCTTCCTAAAATATTTCAGACCCTTCCGCAACATTTTAGGAAGTTCCTAGATCCTTCTGGTACCTTCCATAAATCCTCGAAACTATTTCAAATACTCACGGACACTTTTAGAATATTCCGAGACTTTTTGACCTTAGGAGCCACTTCCTTGCTTAATCTTCATTCACGCTGACATTTTAAATATCGGTTAACCTTAAGTGTGTGACCATGTGGGTTCAGATATGAATGACATGTCTGGAACAACCTTTTGCAGCAATGACCGATGTTGATCGCTTGATAAAGATCCCCACGCATAACACGAGCATCTTAGTCGTGTGAACCTTCAGTATTACTATTCGATACATGTCGTATATTGCTTCTCGATAATTTACGTAGCCCAAGATAAAACTCTAGGTATCCTTG
Source organism: Lolium perenne (assembly GCF_019359855.2). Taxonomy (NCBI): domain Eukaryota; kingdom Viridiplantae; phylum Streptophyta; class Magnoliopsida; order Poales; family Poaceae; genus Lolium; species Lolium perenne. The sequence goes on from NC_067244.2 coordinate 52,764,484, forward strand.
TTACCCGACATGTACTCCTTTACTCATCTCACACTATCAATGTTCATGTGACGTAACAACTTAGTCACGTGTCCAGACGATGACGAATAACATGATGCATGAGTGGGCGCCCAGCGTATCTCCATCGTCGGAGTACCTATTCATGTAACCACATAATGTACACTATGACATACTATCCGGTATGCACGAAGGTATGCATGAAGACCGTGTTTATTTTCACTCAGTTACGAGATAACATTTGAAGATATCGTGACATCCATATTATTGCCGTGCTTAATTTGGAGGATCACGAGATTACAGAAGAGTGGGCAGTTGGGCCTAAAAAAAATAGGTTAGGCCTAGAAAAAAAAGGTCTAGTTGACACCATACACTCATCTATCTATATTTCAAGGCTAACTTCCCAAATATTTTTTTTACTGAACTAATACCCCATTGGCTGCAAATAACGGTTACTTTTATTAAGTCAAACTAAGTAAATTTCGATAAAACTTTAAAAAATACTATTATAACAACTATATCAGAGGAACTTTACAGTATCGTACTCCCAAATAATGCACTCGCCTACCATGCACATTAGAATTCCATGATGGAGGGTAAGCTTCAAGCAATGACCTAGTGTTGGGCAGTTTTCTTTTCCTTCCGTGATTTCAGGATCCTAAGCGACTTATGCATCATCACACCAGCCCATAACTTTAAATCCGTACAAATCCCTCGTAAGTGTAGGATTTATTGGTAAGCTTATGTCATCTTCCCTTTTTTTCCAACCGGGCTTCCACCTCTTTCCATTGCATTTAACGGAAAGAACAGGTTCAAGGTACGGTTTAGCGAGAAAGGGAAGCGAGCTGGAGCAGTGCTAGTAAACCCACTGCGAATACTCGTCGTCGAGTATCCACTATGGGGTGAAAACCTAACACCACTAATATTCAACAGTTCTAGCAAGACAGGGTTTAACATCACAAGCATCTAGGAAACTAAATAGACAGCCAAACAGCTAAGGAAACAGCAGTTCGAACAGCAAAAGCTCGAAGGTAGCAGCCACACTTCAAACATCCTGGGGACATCATGCGGATCAGGCGCCTGTGATCATCAACATCGGCCCTTGCCCGGGTGTCGTTGCTGGTTGCCTGGACCTAGAGTAGACGAAAGCCGCAACCTGCACCATCTTATTCGCGCCGCTGATCAAGCAATCTTTGTCCTCCGCCTTCTGTAGACCTGCCCAATATAAAATCATAGCCACTGTAAAATATGAAATTTCGCTTGGGGACTTCATGATATGCTTTTCAAAAGTGATCTTATTCCTCACATTCCATATAGCCCAGCAAACAGTCGTGATGATAATGACATAGAACTTCTCAAAACCAGGAGAAAAGGAGTGAAACCAAGTCATAGCCTGCCAGAAGGAGTTAGGAACACAATTTACTCCCATGGCCGAAGCCAAAACCCCCCAAACTACCTTCGAAGTGTTACAAGTGAAGAAGAGATGGTTGTTTGATTCAACTTGCCTGCAGAAGGAGTAAGTTGGAGCACCAAGCCATTTTCTTTTTTTCATATTCTCCCGAGTAAGGATAGCGTCTTGACACAATTTCCACATGAAAATCTTAATTTTCAAAGGGATCTTGGATTTCCATATCCAATTGTTGTGAGATCCGGCCATATTCTTTTCCAGGAGAGTATAAACAGATCTAGTTGAGAAAATAGCACTCTTATTCAAGGACCAAGTAATCTTATCATTTGTATCATTAAAAGGGGCCAAGCGTAGGGTATTCAAGATATGTTGCCAATGATCTAGTAACTCACCTTTCAACCTGTAGGGATTTGTTGCATAGAAAACAAAAAATTTCCTACCGCGAGAACGCAATCCAAGCCAAGATGCAATCTAGAAGACGGGAGCAACGAGGGGATGATCGAAACTCACCCTTGAAGATTTCCAAAGCCTATAAGAGTAGACTCTTATTGCTGCGGTAGACGATCACTTGCCGCTTGCAAAAGCGCGTAGAAGATCTTGATCACGGTGCCACGATCGGGCAGCACCTCCGTACTCGGTCACACGTTCGATGTTGATGAAGACGACGCCCTTCTCCCCGTTCCAGCGGGCAGCGGAAGTAGTAGCTCCTCCTTGAATCCGGCAGCACGACGGCGTGGTGGCGGTGGTGGTGGACAACTCCGGCGGAGCTTCGCTAAGCGTGCGGGAGAGGTGGAGGAGAGAGGGGGCGGCTAGGGTTTGGGAGAGGGGGGCGCCGGCCACTAAGGGGTGCGGCCACCTTGTGGTCTTGGGGTGGCCGGCCCCCTCCCCTTGACCCTTCATTATATAGGTGGAACCCCAAGGTGTTGGACTACAAGTCTTCGAATAAGACCCCAACCCAAAACCTTCCATGTAGTAGGGAAACCTACCCAAGGTGGGACTCCCACTTGAGGTGGGATTCCCCCCTTCCATGTGGGGGGGGGGGGGGGGTGGCCGGCCCCCATGGTGGAGTCCACCTTGGACTCCCCCTCTAGGGTTGGCCGGCCATGGTAGGTGGAGTCCCTTCGGGACTCCGCCTTCCAAATTGATTTCTTCCGGACTTTTCTAGAACCTTCTAGAACCTTCCATAAAATCTTCTGGATCATTTTAAATCTTATAAAATGACTTCCTATATATGAATCTTATTCTCCGGACCATTCCGGAACTCCTCGTGATGTCCGGGATCCCATCCGGGACTTCGAACAATACTTTGAACTCCATTCCATATTCAAGTTTCTACCATTTCAACATCAAACCTTAAGTGTGTCACCCTACGGTTCACGAACTATGTGGACATGGTTGAGTACTCTCTCCGACCAATAACCAATAGCGGGATCTGGAGATCCATAATAGCTCCCACATATTCAACGATGACTTTAGTGATCGAATGAACCATTCACATACGATACCAATTCCCTTTGTCTCGCGATATTTTACTTATCCGAGGTTTGATCATCGGTATCACTCTATACCTTGTTCAACCTCGTCTCCTGACAAGTACTCTTTACTCGTACCGTGGTATGTGGTCTCTTATGAACTTATTCATATGCTTGCAAGACATTAGACGACATTCCACCGAGAGGGCCCAGAGTATATCTATCCGTCATCGGGATGGACAAATCCCACTGTTGATCCATATGCCTCAACTCATACTTTCCGGATACTTAATCCCACCTTTATAACCACCCATTTACGCAGTGGCGTTTGATGTAATCAAAGTACCTTTCCGATATAAGTGATTTACATGATCTCATGGTCATAAGGACTAGGTAACTATGTATCGAAAGCTTATAGCAAATAACTTAATGACGTGATCTTATGCTATGCTTAATTGGGTGTGTCCATTACATCATTCATATAATGATATAACCTTGTTATTAATAACATCCAATGTTCATGATTATGAAACTAATCATCCATTAATCAACAAGCTAGTTAAGAGGCATACTAGGGACTCTTTGTTGTTTACATATCACACATGTATCAATGTTTCAGTTAATACAATTATAGCATGGTATATAAACATTTATCATAAACATAAAGATATATAATAACCACTTTTATTATTGCCTCTTGGGCATATCTCCAACAGTCTCCCACTTGCACTAGAGTCAATAATCTAGATTACATTGTAATATACCTAACACCCATGGCATTCTGGTGTTGGTCATGCTTTGCCCTAGGGAGAGCTTTAGTCAACGGATCTGCTACATTCAGATCAGTGTGTACTTTGCAAATCTTTACTTCTCCATCTTCGATGTACTCGTGAATCGAGTGGTAACGCAGCTTGATATGCTTCAGCCTCTTGTGTGACCTTGGTTCTTGTGCATTGGCGATGGCACCCATGTTGTCACAATAGATGACTAGTGGGTCCAATGCACTAGGAACCACACTGAGCTCTACAATGAACCTCTTCATCCATACCGCTTCTGATGAAGCCTCTGAAGCCGCTATGTACTCTGATTCTGTTGAAGACTTCGCCACCGTGCACTGCTTCGAGCTTGCCCAGCTTACTGCAGCACCATTCAATATAAACACGTACCCAGACTGTGACTTAGAGTCATCAGGATCAGTGTTCCAACTGGCATCGGTGTAACTTGTTACAACGAGCTCTTGGTCACCTCCATAACAAAGAAACATATCCTTAGTTCTTTTCAAGTACTTCAGGATATTCTTGACCGCTGTCCAGTGTTCCATTCCTGGATCACTTTGATATCTGCTAGTCAAACTAACAGCATGTGCAATATCCGGTCTAGTACATAGCATGGCATACATAATAGAGCCTACTGCCGAAGCATAGGGGATCTGACTCATCCTTTCTCTTTCTTCTGCCGTAGCCGGTCCTTGAGTCTTACTCAAGACCTTGCCTGGTAACATAGGTAAGAACCCTTTCTTACTTTCGTCCATTCTAAACTTCTTTAGAATCTTGTCCAGGTATGTACTCTGTGATAGCCCTATTAGGCGTCTTGATCTATCTCTATAAATCTTGATGCCTAATATATACGATGCTTCACCAAGGTCTTTCATTGAAAAACTATTATTCAAAGAACCTTTTACACTGCTTAATAGTTCCATATCATTCCCAATTAATAATATGTCATCTACATATAATATCAGGAATGCTACAGAGCTCCCACTCACTTTCTTGTAAATACAGGCCTCTCCATGACACTGTATAAACCCGAAGTCTTTGATCACCTTATCAAAACGTCGGTTCCAACTTCTCGATGCTTGCTTCAGTCCATAGATTGAACGCTGAAGTTTGCATACTTTGTCAGCATTTTTAGGATCGACAAAACCTTTGGGTTGTACCATATACAACTCTTCCTCAATGTCTCCATTAAGGAACGCCGTTTTGACATCCATCTGCCAAATCTCATAATCGAAAAATGCAGCTATTGCTAACAAAATCCTCACAGATTTTAGCTTCGCTATAGGTGAGAAAGTCTCATCGTAGTCAACACCTTGAATTTGTCGGAAACCCTTTGCAACAAGTCGAGCTTTATAGACAGTAATATTACCATCAGCATATGTTTTTCTCTTGAAGATCCATTTATTCTCGACAGCCTTGCGGCTATCAGGTAAGTCTACCAAAGTCCATACTTTGTTATCATACATGGATCCCATTTCGGATTTCATGGCTTCTTGCCATTTGTTGGAATCTGGGCTCATCATCGCTTCTTCATACGTCGCAGGGTCCTCATCATTGTTGTCCACAATCATGACATTTAGACAAGGATCATACCAATCTGGAGTGGCACGTTCCCTTGTCGATCTGCGAGGCTCAGTAGTTTCCTCGTTCGAAGTTTCATGATCATTATCGTTAGCTTCCTTTGTTGCCGGTGTAGGCGGTACAAGAACAACTTTCGGTACTGCGCTACTCTGATCAACGAGTAAAGATTCATCAATCTCATCGAGTTCTACTTTTCTTCCAGTCACTTCTTTAGTGAGAAATTCTTTCTCAAGAAAGGTTCCGTTCTTAGCAACAAAGATTTTGCCTTCGGATCTGTGATAGAAAGTGTACCCTATAGTTTCCTTAGGGTATCCTATGAAGAAGCATTTCTCCGCTTTGGGTTATAGCTTGTCCGGTTGTAACTTCTTTACATAGGCTTCGCAACCCCAAACTTTAAGGAACGACAGCTTAGGTTTCTTATTAAACCATAATTCATATGGTGTCGTTTCTACGGATTTTGATGGTGCTCTATTTAAAAGTGAATGCGGCTGTCTCTAATGCATAACTCCAAAATGATAACGGTAAATCAGTAAGAGACATCATAGAACGAACCATATCTAAGAGAGTTCGATTACGACGTTCGGACACACCGTTACGTTGAGGTGTTCCCGGCGGTGTCAATTGTGAAAGTATTCCGCATTTTTTTAAATGCATGCCAAACTCATAACTCAGATATTCACCTCCGCGATCAGATCGTAGAAATTTAATCTTCTTGTTACGTTGATTTTCTACTTCACTTTGGAATTCCTTAAACTTCTCGAAAGTTTCGGATTTATGTTTCATGAAATAGATATACCCATATCTACTCAGATCATCTGTGAAGTTTAGAACATAACGATAACCACCGCGCGATGCTACACTCATTGGTCCGCACACATCGGTATGTATGATTTCCAATAAGTCAGTAGCTCGCTCCATCATACCAGAAAATGGAGTCTTAGTCATTTTTCCCATTAGACATGCTTCGCATCTATCAAGTGACTCAAAGTCAAGTGATTCAAGTAATCCATTAGTATGGAGTTTCTTCATGCGTTTCACTCCAATATGACCAAGACGACAGTGCCACATATAAGTAGAATTATCATTCAATTTAATTCGCTTAGCATCAATGTTATGTATATGTATATGCGTATCACTACTATTGAGATCTAACAGAAATAAGCCATTCTTTTCAGGTGCTCGACCATAAAAGATATTATTCATAAAAATAGAACAACCTTTATTCTCAGACTTGAATGAATAACTGATACGTCTCCGACGTATCGATAATTTCTTATGTTCCATGCCACATTATTGATGATATCTACATGTTTTATGCATACTTTATGTCACATTTATGCATTTTCCGGCACTAACCTATTAACGAGATGCCGAAGAGCCAGTTGCTATTTTCTGCTGTTTTTGGTATCAGAAATCCTAGTAAGGAAATATTCTCGGAATTGGACGAAATCAACGCCCAGGGGCCTATTTTCACACGAAGCTTCCAGAAGACCGAAGATGATACGAAGTGGGGCCACGAGCTGGCGACACACTAGGGCGGCGCGGCCCAGCCCTTGGCCGCGCCGGCCTAGCGTGTGGGGCCCTCGTGTGGCCCCCTGACCTATCTCCTCCGCCTACTTATAGCCTTCGTCGCGAAACCCCCGATCCGAGAGCCACGATACGGAAAACCTTCCAGAGACGCCGCCGCCGCCAATCCCATCTCGGGGGATTCAGGAGATCGCCTTCGGCACCCTGCCGGAGAGGGGAATCATCTCCCGGAGGACTCTTCACCGCCATGGTCGCCTCCGGAGTGATGAGTGAGTAGTTCACCCCTGGACTATGGGTCCATAGCAGTAGCTAGATGGTCGTCTTCTCCTAATTATGCTTCATTGTCGGATCTTGTGAGCTGCCTAACATGATCAAGATCATCTATCTGTAATGTTATATGTTGTGTTTGTTGGGATCCGATGGATAGAGAATACTATGTTATGTTGATTATCAATCTATTATCTATGTGTTGTTTATGATCGTGCATGCTCTCCGTTACTAGTAGAGGCTCTGGCCAAGTTGATACTTGTAACTTCAAGAGGGAGTATTTATGCTCGATAGTGGGTTCATGTCTCCATTAAATCTGGGGGAGTGACAGAAACCTCTAAGGTTGTGGATGTGTTGTTGCCACTAGGGATAAAACATCGATGCCATGTCTGAGGATGTAGTTATTGATTACATTACGCACCATACTTAATGCAATTGTCTGTTGTTTGCAACTTAATACTGGAAGGGGTTCGGATGATAACCTGAAGGTGGACTTTTTAGGCATAGATGCATGCTGGATAGCGGTCTATGTACTTTGTCGTAATGCCCAATTAAATCTCACTATACTCATCATATCATGTATGTGCATTGTCATTCCCTCTCTATTTGTCAATTGCCCAACTGTAATTTGTTCACCCAACATGCTATTTATCTTATGGGAGAGACACCTCTAGTGAATTGTGGACCCCGGTCCATTCTTTACATCGAATACAATCTACTGCAATACTTGTTCTACTGTTTTCTGCAAACAATCATCATCCACACTATACATCTAATCCTTTGTTACAGCAAGCCGGTGAGATTGACAACCTCACTGTTTCATTGGGGCAAAGTACTTTGGTTGTGTTGTGCAGGTTCCTCGTTGGCGCCGGAATCCCTGGTGTTGCGCCGCACTACATCTCGCCGCCATCAACCTTCAACGTGCTTCTTGACTCCTACTGGTTCGATAAACCTTAGTTTCTAACTGAGGGAAACTTACTGCTGTACGCATCACACCTTCCACTTGGGGTTCCCAACGGTCGCGTGCTGTACGCGTGTCAAGCTAAATTTCTGGCGCCGTTGCCAGGGAGATCAAGACACGCTGCAAGGGGAGTCTCCACATCCCAATCTCTTTACTTTGTTTTTGTCTTGCTTTATTTTATTTACTACTTTGTTTGCTACACTAAATCAAAATACAAAAAAATTAGTTGCTAGTTTTACTTTATTTGTTATCTTGTTTGCTATATCAAAAACACAAAAAAATTAGTTACTTGCATTTACTTTATCTAGTTTGCTTTATTTAATATTGCTAAAATGGGTACTCCTGAAAATACTAAGTTGTGTGACTTCACAACCACAAATAATAATGATTTCTTATGCTCACCTATTGCTCCACCTGCTACTACAGCAGAATTCTTTGAAATTAAACCTGCTTTACTGAATCTTGTTATGCGAGAGCAATTTTCTGGTGTTAGTTCTGATGATGCTGCTGCCCATCTTAATAATTTTGTTGAATTATGTGAAATGCAAAAGTATAAGGATGTAGATGGTGACATTATAAAATTAAAATTGTTTCCTTTCTCATTAAGAGGAAGAGCTAAAGATTGGTTGCTATCTCTGCCTAAGAATAGTATTGATTCATGGACTAAATGCAAGGATGCTTTTATTGGTAGATATTATCCTCCTGCTAAAATTATATCTTTGAGGAGTAGCATAATGAATTTTAAACAATTGGATAATGAGCATGTTGCACAAGCATGGGAAAGAATGAAATATTTGGTTAAAAATTTCCCAACCCATGGACTGACTACTTGGATGATCATCCAAACCTTTTATGCAGGACTGAATTTTTCTTCGCGGAACCTATTAGATTCAGCTGCTGGAGGTACCTTTATGTCCATCACTCTTGGCGAAGCAACAAAGCTTCTTGATAATATGATGATTAATTACTCTGAATGGCACACGGAAAGAGCTCCACAAGGTAAGAAGGTAAATTCTGTCGAAGAAACCTCTACCTTGAGTGATAATTTTGATGCTATTATGTCTATGCTTGTGAATGGTAGGACAAATATTGATCCTAATAATGTTCCGTTAGCTTCATTGGTTGCTCAAGAAGAACATGTTGATGTAAACTACATTAAAAATAATAATTTCAACAACAACGCTTACCGGAACAATTCTAGTAACAACTATAGGCCATATCCTTATAATAATGGCAATGGCTATGGTAATTCTTATGGGAATTCTTACAACAACAATAGGAACACACCCCCTGGACTTGAAGCCATGCTTAAAGAATTTATTAGTACACAAACTGCTTTTAACAAATCTGTTGAAGAAAAGCTTGGGAAAATTGATATACTTGCTTCTAAAGTCGATAGTCTTCCTGCTGATGTTGATCTTTTGAAATCGAAAGTTATGCCTAATGAAAATCATAATAATAAGATTGTTACTACAGCAAATGCCATCCAAGTTAGAATTAATGAGAATATAAGATTGATGGCCGAATTGCGTGCTAGGTGGGAAAAAGAAGAAAATGAAAAGGAAGATAATATAGCTAAAGTTTGGACTATTACCACCACTAGTAATACTAATGCTTCACATGTTGATGCACCTCCTACTATTAATGGTAAAAGAATTGGTGTTGGCAATGTTTCCACTTCTAATGCAAAGCGTGAAAAACTTTCGAAATCGCTAAAACGCTCGTGATAAAACTATTTGAAATTTTTTCCAACATTGGGGACAATGATCCCATTGCTTTAGATTATAATGGTTTGGATTTTGATGATTGCCACATCTCTGAAGTTATAAAGTTCTTACAAAAACTTGCTAAGAGTCCTAATGCTAGTGCTATAAATTTGGCTTTCACAAAACATATTACAAATGCTCTCATAAAAGCTAGAGAAGAGAAACTAGAACACGAAACTTCTATTCCTAGGAAGTTAGAGGATGGTTGGGAGCCCATCATTAAGATGAAGGTCAATGACTTTTATTGTAATGCTTTATGTGATCTTGGTGCAAGTATTTCCGTTATGCCTAAGAAAATCTATAATATGCTTGACTTGCCACCATTGAAAAATTGTTATTTGGATGTTAATCTTGCTGATAACTCTACAAAGAAACCTATGGGGAGAGTTGATAATGTTCGCATTACCGTTAACAATAACCTTGTACCCGTTGATTTTGTTGTCTTGGATATTGAATGCAATGCATCTTTGCCCCATTATATTGGGAAGACCTTTTCTTCGAACTGTTGGTGCTATTATTGATATGAAGGAAGGTAATATTAAATATCAATTTCCTCTCAAGAAAGGTATGGAACACTTCCCTAGAAAGAGAATGAAGTTACCTTTTGATTCTGTTATTAGAACAAATTATGATGTTGACACTTCATCTTTTGATAATACTTGATACACACTTTCTGCGCCTAGCTGAAAGGCGTTAAAGAAAAGCGCTTATGGGAGACAACCCATGTTTTTACTACAGTACCTTTATTTTATATTTGAGTCTTGGAAGTTGTTACTACTGTAGCAACCTCTCCTTATCTTAGTTTTGTGCATTGTTGTGCCAAGTAAAGTCGTTGATAGTAAGGTTCATACTAGATTTGGATTACTGCGCAGAAACAGATTTCTTTGCTGTCACGAATCTGGGTCTAATTCTCTGTAGGTAACTCAGAAAATTATGCGAATTTACGTGAGTGATCCGAAGATATGTACGCAACTTTCATTCAATTTGAGCATTTTCATTTGAGCAAGTCTGGTGCTTCTTAGAAATTCGTCTTTACGAACTGTTCTGTTTTGACAGATTCTGCCTTTTATTTCGCATTGCCTGTTTTGCTATGCTTGATGGATTTTTAGATTCCATTAACTTTCAGTAGCTTTGTGCAATGTCCAGAAGTGTTAAGAATGTTTGTGTCACCTCTGAACATATAAATTTTAATTGTGCACTAACTCTCTAATGAGTTGTTTTGAGTTTGGTGTGGAGGAAGTTTTCAAGGATCAAGAGAGGGAGATGATACAATATGATCAAGCAGAGTGAAAGCTCTAAGCTTGGGGATGCCCCGGTGGTTCACCCCTGCATATTTCAAGAAGACTCAAGCGTCTAAGCTTGGGGATGCCCAAGGCATCCCCTTCTACATCGACAACATTATCAGGTTCCTCTAGTGAAACTATATTTTTATTCCATCACATCTTATGTACTTTGCTTGGAGCGTCGGTTTGTTTTTGTTTTTGTTTTGTTTGAATAAAATGGATCCTAGCATTCATTGTGTGGGAGAGAGACACGCTCTGCTGTTGCATATGGACAAATATGTCCTTAGGCTTTACTCATAGTGTTCATGGCGAAGGTTGAATCTTCTTCGTTAAATTGTTATATGGTTGGAGACAGAAAATGCTACATGTAGTAATTGCTATAATGTCTTGGATAATGTGATAATTGGCAATTGTTGTGCTCATGTTTAAGCTCTTGCATCATATACTTTGCACCCATTAATGAAGAAATACATAGAGCTTGCTAAATTTGGTTTGCATAATTGGTCTCTCTAAGGTCTAGATAATTTCTAGTATTGAGTTTGAACAACAAGGAAGACGGTGCAGAGTCTTATAATGTTTACAATATGTCTTTTATGTGAGTTTTGCTGCACCGGTTCATCCTTGTGTTTGTTTCAAATAGCCTTGCTAGCCTAAGCCTTGTATCGAGAGGGAATACTTCTCATGCATCCAAAATCCTTGAGCCAACCACTATGCCATTTGTGTCCACCATACCTACCTACTACATGGTATTTCTCCGCCATTCCAAAGTAAATTGCTTGAGTGCTACCTTTAAATTTCTATCCTCTACCTTTGCAATATATAGCTCATGGGACAAATAGCCTAAAAACTATTGTGGCATTGAATATGTACTTATGCACTTTATCTCTTATTAAGTTGCTTGTTGTGCGATAACCATGTTCCTGGGGACGCCATCAACTACTCTTTGTTGAATATCATGTGAGTTGCTATGCATGTCCGTCTTGTCTGAAGTAAGGGAGATTTACCGCTAGAATGGTTAGAGCATGCATAATGTTAGAGAAGAACATTGGGCCGCTAACTAAAGCCATGATCCATGGTGGAAGTTTCAGTTTTGGACAAATATCCTCAATCTCATATGAGAAAATTAATAGTTGTTGAATGCTTATGCATAAAAGAGGAGTCCATTATCTGTTGTCTATGTTGTCCCGGTATGGATGTCTAAGTTGAGAATAATCAATAGCGAGAAATCCGATGCGAGCTTTCTCCTTAGACCTTTGTACAGGCGGCATAGAGGTACCCCTTTGTGACACTTGGTTAAAACATATGTATTGCGATGATAATCCAGGTAATCCGAGCTAATTAGGACAAGGTGCGGGCACTATTAGTATACTATGCATGAGGCTTGCAACTTGTAGGATATAATTTACATAACACATATGCTTTATTACTACCGTTGACAAAATTGTTTCTTGTTTTCAAAACCAAAGCTCTAGCACAAATATAGCAATCGATGCTTCCCTCTGCGAAGGGCCATTCTTTTACTTTTATGTTGAGTCAGTTCACCTATTTCTCTCCATCTCAAGAAGCAAACACTTGTGTGAACTGTGCATTGATTCCTACATACTTGCATATTGCACTTGTTATATTACTTTGCATTGACAACTATCCATGAGATATACATGTTACAAGTTGAAAGCAACCGCTGAAACTTAATCTTCCTTTGTGTTGCTTCAATACCTTTACTTTGAATTATTGCTTTATGAGTTAACTCTTATGCAAGACTTATTGATGCTTGTCTTGAAGTACTATTCATGAAAAGTCTTTGCTATATGATTCATTTGTTTACTCATGTCATTTACCATTGTTTTGATCGCTGCATTCATTACATATGCTTACAATAGTATGATCAAGGTTATGATGGCATGTCACTCCAGAAATTATCTTTGTTATCGTTTACCTGCTCGGGACGAGCAGAAACTAAGCTTGGGGATGCTGATACGTCTCCGATGTATCGATAATTTCTTATGTTCCATGCCACATTATTGATGATATCTACATGTTTTATGCATACTTTATGTCATATTTATGCATTTTCCGGCACTAACCTATTAACGAGATGCCGAAGAGCCAGTTGCTGTTTTCTGCTGTTTTTGGTTTCAGAAATCCTAGTAAGGAAATATTCTCGGAATTGGACGAAATCAACGCCCAGGGGCCTATTTTCACACGAAGCTTCCAGAAGACCGAAGATGATACGAAGTGGGGCCACGAGCTGGCGACACACTAGGGCGGCGCGGCCCAGCCCTTGGCCGCGCCGGCCTAGCGTGTGGGGCCCTTGTGTGGCCCCCTGACCTATCTCGTCCGCCTACTTATAGCCTTCGTCGCGAAACCCCCAGTACCGAGAGCCACGATACGGAAAACCTTCCAGAGACGCCGCCGCCGCCAATCCCATCTCGGGGGATTCAGGAGATCGCCTCCGGCACCCTGCCGGAGAGGGGAATCATCTCCCGGAGGACTCTTCACCGCCATGGTCGCCTCCGGAGTGATGAGTGAGTAGTTCACCCCTGGACTATGGGTCCATAGCAGTAGCTAGATGGTCGTCTTCTCCTAATTATGCTTCATTGTCGGATCTTGTGAGCTGCCTAACATGATCAAGATCATCTATCTGTAATGTTATATGTTGTGTTTGTTGGGATTCGATGGATAGAGAATACTATGTTATGTTGATTATCAATCTATTATCTATGTGTTGTTTATGATCTTGCATGCTCTCCGTTACTAGTAGAGGCTCTGGCCAAGTTGATACTTGTAACTCCAAGAGGGAGTATTTATGCTCGATAGTGGGTTCATGTCTCCATTAAATCTGGGGGAGTGACAGAAACCTCTAAGGTTGTGGATGTGCTGTTGCCACTAGGGATAAAACATCGATGCTATGTCCGAGGATGTAGTTATTGATTACATTACGCACCATACTTAATGCAATTGTCTGTTGTTTGCAACTTAATACTGGAAGGGGTTCGGATGATAACCTGAAGGTGGAGTTTTTAGGCATAGATGCATGCTGAATAGCGGTCTATGGACTTTGTCGTAATGCCCAATTAAATCTCACTATACTCATCATATCATGTATGTGCATTGTCATGCCCTCTCTATTTGTCAATTGCCCAACTGTAATTTATTCACCCAACATGCTATTTATCTTATGGGAGAGACACCTCTAGTGAACTATGGACCCCAGTCCATTCTTTACATCGAATACAATCTACTGCAATACTTGTTCTACTGTTTTCTGCAAACAATCATCATCCACACTATACATCTAATCCTTTGTTACAGCAAGCCGGTGAGATTGACAACCTCACTATTTCGTTGGGGCAAAGTACTTTGGTTGTGTTGTGCAGGTTCCACGTTGGCGCCGGAATCCCTGGTGTTGCGCCGCACTACATCTCGCCGCCATCAACCTTCAACGTGCTTCTTGACTCCTACTGGTTCGATAAACCTTGGTTTCTAACTGAGGGAAACTTACTGCTGTACGCATCACACCTTCCACTTGGGGTTCCCAACGGTCGCGTGCTATACGCGTGTCAATAACCGTCTTGCATTAAACAAGATCCAGATATAATGTTCATGCTCAACGCGGGTACAAAATAACAATTATTTAGGCTTAAAACTAATCCCGAAGGTAGATGTAGAGGAAGTGTGCCGACAGCGATCACATCGACTTTGGATCCGTTTCCAACGCGCATCGTCACTTCATCTTTCAGTAGTCTTCGTTTATTCTTTAGTTCCTGTTTCGAGTTACAAATATGAGCAACCGAACCAGTATCAAATACCCAGGTACTAGTACGAGAACCAGTGAGATAAACATCTATAACATGTATATCAGATATACCTTCTTTCTTCTTCTTGACAAGGCCGCTCTTCAGATCAGCCAGATACTTGGAGCAATTATGCTTCCAGTGTCCCTTCTCCTTGCAGTAATAGCACTCAGCATCAGGCTTAGGGCCGTTCTTAGGTTTCATAGGAGGCGTGGCAGCTTTCTTGCCACCCTTCTTGAATTTTCCCTTAGATTTGCCCTGTTTCTTGATACTGGTGGTCTTGTTGACCATCAACACTTGGTGCTCTTTCTTGATCTCAATCTCAGCAGCTTTTAGCATGCCAAAGAGTTCAGGTAACTCTTTGTTCATGTTCTGCATATTGTAGTTCATCACAAAGTTCTTGTAAATTGGTGGCAGTGATTGAAGGACACGATTAATCCCCAGTCTGTTAGGAATCACTATTCCCAAGTCACTGAGTTTCTTGGCATGCCCGATCATGGCGAGTATGTGCTCACTAACGGAGCTGCCTTCTTCCATCATGCAGCTGAAGAAGTGTTTCGATGCTTCATAGCATTCCACGGCCGCATGAGTTTCAAATATAGCTTTCAGCTCATTGACCAACTCATGAGGATCGTGGTGCTCAAAACATTTTTGAAGATCAGCTTCCAGACTGCACAGGATGGCACACTTACCGAGTTTTCCGACTCGCATAAATATTCTTTACTTCATCGGTTTCAGTTTCTGCAGGAGGGTCACCTAGCGGTGCATCAAGCACAAATTGCAGATTTCCGCCAGAGAGGAAGATCCTCACATGACGGAACCAGTCGGTGAAGTTGCTACCGTTGCTCTTAAGATTTTCTTTCTCTAGGAACTGGTTAAAATTGATTGGGGACGCCATCTCTACAACATATATTTGCAATAGTTTAGACTAAGTTTATGACAAATTGAGTTCAAATTTTAATTCAACATAATTAAAAATCTAGATGAACTCCCACTCAAAACAATATCCCTCGCATTGTCTTAGTGATCACACGAACCAAATCCACCACACCTAAGTCCGATCATCACGAGACAAGGTGTAATTTCAATGGCGAACACTCAAAGTGTTCATCATATCAATCATATGATTCATGCTCTACCTTTCGGTATCACGTGTACCGAGACCATGTCTGTACATGCTAGGCTCGTCAAGGCCACATTAGTATCCGCATGTGCAAAACTGGCTTGCACCCGTTGTATGCACTTGTTGATTCTATCACACCCGATCATCACGAGATGCTTCGAAACGACAAGTCTTGGCAACGGTGCTACTAAGGATGAACACTTTATTATCTTGATATTTTAGTGAGGGATCATCTTATAATGCTACCGTCGTGATCTAAGCAAAATAAGATGCATAAAAGGATTAACATCACATGCAGTTCATATGTGATATGATATGGCCCTTTTGTCTTTGCGCCTTTGATCTTCATCTCCAAAGCACGGACATGATCTCCATCATCTTCAGGCATGATCTCCATCATCGTCGGCGTAGCGTCAAGGTCCATGGCGCCGTCTTCATGGTTGTTCACCTCATGTAGCAACTATTACAACTACTTTGAAATACTACTCAACATGAAATTTAAAGACAACCATAAGGCTCCTGCCGGTTGCCACAATACAATAATGATCATCTCATACATATTCATCATCACATTATGGCCATATCACATCACCAAACCCTGCAAAAATAAGTTAGACGTCTCTAATTTGGTTTGCATATTTTACGTGGTTTAGGGTTTTCGAGAGAGATCTAATCTACCTACGAACATGAACCACAACGGTGATACTAGTGTTGTCAATAGAAGAGTAAATTGAATCTTCACTATAGTAGGAGAGACAGACACCCGCAAAGCCTCTTATGCAATACAAGTTGCATGTCGAACGAGGAACAAGTCTCATGAACGCGGTCATGTAAAGTTAGTCCGAGCCGCTTCATCCCACTATGCCACAAAGATGCAAAGTACTCAAACTAAAGACAACAAGAGCATCAACGCCCACAAAACCATTGTGTTCTACTCGTGCAACCATCTATGCATAGACACGGCTCTGATACCACTGTAGGGATTCGTTGCATAGAAAACAAACATTTTCCTACCGCGAGAACGCAATCCAAGCCAAGATGCAATCTAGAAGACGGGAGCAACGAGGGGATGATCGAAACTCACCCTTGAAGATTTCCAAAGCCTATAAGAGTAGGCTCTTATTGCTGCGGTAGACGATCACTTGCCGCTTGCAAAAGCGCGTAGAAGATCTTGATCACGGTGCCACGATCGGGCAGCACCTCCGTACTCGGTCACACGTTCGGTGTTGATGAAGACGACGTCCTTCTCCCCGTTCCAGCGGGCAGTGGAAGTAGTAGCTCCTCCTTGAATCCGGCAGCACGACGGCGTGGTGGCGGTGGTGGTGGAGAACTCCGGCGGAGCTTCGCTAAGCGTGCGGGAGAGGTGGAGGAGAGAGGGGGCGGCTAGGGTTTGGGAGAGGGGGGCGCCGGCCACTAAGGGGTGCGGCCACCTTGTGGTCTTGGGGTGGCCGGCCCCCTCCCCTTGGCCCTTCATTATATAGGTGGAACCCCAAGGTGTTGGACTACAAGTCTTCGAATAAGACCCCAACCCAAAACCTTCCATGTAGTAGGGAAACCTACCCAAGGTGGGACTCTCACTTGAGGTGGGATTCCCCCCTTCCATGTGGGGGGGGTGGCCGGCCCCCTTGGTGGAGTCCACCTTGGACTCCCCCCTCTAGGGTTGGCCGGCCATGGGAGGTGGAGTCCCTTCGGGACTCCGCCTTCCAAATTGATTTCTTCCGGACTTTTCTAGAACCTTCTAGAACCTTCCATAAAATCTTTCGGATCATTTTAAATCTTATAAAATGACTTCCTATATATGAATCTTATTCTCCGGACCATTCCGGAACTCCTCGTGATGTCCGGGATCCCATCCGGGACTTCGAACAATACTTCGAACTCCATTCCATATTCAAGTTCTACCATTTCAACATCAAACCTTAAGTGTGTCACCCTACGGTTCGCGAACTATGTGGACATGGTTGAGTACTCTCTCCGACCAATAACCAATAGCGGGATCTAGAGATCCATAATGGCTCCCACATATTCAACGATGACTTCAGTGATCGAATGAACCATTCACATACGATACCAATTCCCTTTGTCTCGCGATATTTTACTTGTCCGAGGTTTGATCATCGGTATCACTCTATACCTTGTTCAACCTCGTCTCCTGACAAGTACTCTTTACTCGTACCGTGGTATGTGGTCTCTTATGAACTTATTCATATGCTTGCAAGACATTAGACGACATTCCACCGAGAGGGCCCAGAGTATATCTATCCGTCATCGGGATGGACAAATCCCACTGTTGATCCATATGCCTCAACTCATACTTTCCGGATACTTAATCCCACCTTTATAACCACCCATTTACGCAGTGGCGTTTGATATAATCAAAGTACCTTTCCGGTATAAGTGATTTACATGATCTCATGGTCATAAGGACTAGGTAACTATGTATCGAAAGCTTATAGCAAATAACTTAATGACGTGATCTTATGCTACGCTTAATTGGGTGTGTCCATTACATCATTCATATAATGATATAACCTTGTTATTAATAACATCCAATGTTCATGATTATGAAACTAATCATCCATTAATCAACAAGCTAGTTAAGAGGCATACTAGGGACTCTTTGTTGTTTACATATCACACATGTATCAATATTTCGGTTAATACAATTATAGCATGGTATATAAACATTTATCATAAATATAAAGATATATAATAACCACTTTTATTATTGCCTCTTGGGCATATCTCCAACACAACCGTCTGCGGAAAGGAATATCGAAGTTTGCGTCCCTGCAACCTTTCACGGTACAATCTTGTGCCTGACAAAGATTAAACAGCACAGGGAATTTGTCGCAGAAAGGTTGCTCGCCCATAATTGAATCTTTCCAAAGTCTGGTAATGTTCCCGTTATTCAACACCACTTTTCTCCCAGCAAAGTAAGTCTCTTTTACTTTTAATATTGCTTTTCAACATGGGGAATCATTGAATCTTGAGGTGACAGTAGCCACAGTTTTATTTCTTAAGTATTTGGCTTTAATAATATCTTGCCATAAACCATCCAGGGTTTCCAGCTTCCACCACCATTTACAAAGGAGGCTTATGTTTTGTTTCCGAATGTCTTTAACTCCTAAACCACCTTTTCTTTTGGACCGACAAACTCCGGTCCATTTGACCGTATAATAACCTTTTCTGTTTCTTGCCATGCCAAAAAAAAACGGCGTCTATGTTTGTCCAGTTTTTCAATAAAGATTTTGTTTAAGAGGAACATGGTTATGATATAACAAGGAAGATTGGATAAACAAGAGTCGACTAGAGTTAGTCTACCTCCAGAAGAAGAGGATCCACCAATCCAGACATCAAGAAACTTCCCTAAACTTCCGAAACTTCTGACCCTGCCCATGGGCATTCGATATGTATTGATTTTTGCCTTGCCCCCACCAGCATCGATTAGCAACCTCCGCCGTTCTGGTTGAGCGTACCAGGATCGCCCCTACCCCTGGGCATGAAGTAGAGCCTTCCCTCGTTGTTTCGCTCGTGATCGACCGTAGCGTGACACCGTTTTGGGGCCCTGCTTGTGCCATCGCCATTCCGGTTGAGGGTCTCGGGTCTCCGTTGCCTACACGATCCATCTTAACTGCCCCCGTGTCGTCGTCAGCCAGTTGACCATCTCCCTTCAAGCCGGCATGTGGGGAAACAACCTGTGTAGTCCTTCGATCTGTCGTAAACACATAAAAGCGGCGACACTATTCCATTCGCCATTTAGGTGGGGTTTTTTTTTTCATTCATCATTTAATCGTTAAATGCTAAAGTGTGGATGGATTTTGGATTACATCCCGTACAGCTATAATACATGCAAAAAAGAACAACGGAGTATTCAGATTCAGGACTTCTCATTCTTCATGGATATCTGTCGGTCCCTATATATGCAAACCCATATCATGTTCAGAAATCATATGGCCTCGGAAAGGGTAGTATGCATTACAATCTGACAAAAGGAGAGTATATGCTTTACTGCAATAGCGAATGAATCTCTAAACCCATGTTAACCTTTTTTTAGGGTTTATAGTCTTAGACGCTTACAAAACAATATTACATATATACACTTATCAATATAAACGCTAGCAGTAGGTGGCGCTCTCCACCCCTGTTGTTTTTTTACTTTGCTTCGATGTTGGCTGCTGAGCCTTTGACGTTGTATTTCGTTATCTGCTGATAATGAAATTCGATCCAGTGAGATCGTTTGAAAAAAAATCAATATAAACGTGCATACGAAGTTACGAACACCTCTGAAATACCTTTTTTCGATAAAGGAAATATATTAATATCAAGAAGATACCAATTACACCCAGTCTCTGCAACAACGCACCACCCTAATGGCACTACGGATGCACACAGCCAAAAACAAGAAAAGAAAACTAAGAAACAAAAGTCCCGCTATAGTACTCGGGCCTAACAACAGCAATACATCCACCGCCAAGACAACACCTGAATTACAGATTAGTCCCCGCTCTCAAAACAAATGCCTCCACCAAGGACATTGCTAGGCACAACCAATTAAGGCCAGACCTTGGGTTTTCACCCTGAAAGGTAGGACTCTGCACTTCACCTGTGTTGTCGTCCCCACTTTCATACCGCTGCTGTGAAGCCCGGAACACCAAGCAAGTCCCTCAACATCGCAAAGACTTGAACCTCCTTAGCTAGTCCTCCCCTCCGGCCTTCATGAAATTCTCTTCTTCCGACTTTCATCATGGATCCATAGTCACTTGATGTCAATCAAAGAAAAAGAGCTTCGTGCCGCTCCCTCCATAACCAATCGGTCGGAATAAAAACATGGGTGCGCACGACCGAATACCTCCGATCCAACAAACTCCAGGCAAAAGCACTGTTACATTCATTGGCGGAGCCTTCCGGAACTCAACACTCCGGCCAGATCACGAGTCCAGGCCTCCGGTAGGTCCTCCTCTTCACGCAAGAGAGGCCCTAGGACCGCCGCCTTTATTCAGGTCGGACCCCCACGTCGGCGACCATCCTGGGCTGGCCACTCCAACCCTCCACCGGCGACACCATCGCCGGCTTCCAAGCTCCTCCATCTCGCCACCGGAACGAGTAGGTTAGCGATAGTTGCTTGACGATGCCTTCAACAAGATAACGGCGCAGACGCCGCCATCGCCCGCCATGACCGGAGTCGGCTCGGTTTTCACCGGCTACTATGCCTCCCCGTCTCGCTGCCGGCGCTGAAAGTAGGATGAAAAATCCAACACAGCCAGCCTGGCCGACTGCCTTCGGTGGATGAAGTCAGCCACCACCACCATGCCCGGGCCGAAGACCCGAACGTCCTCAAGCCACGAAGAAGACCCAGCGAAGCCTCCTCGTGCCATTGACGAGACGCAGCCGCGATGGATCGTGATCCGAACCTCCGGCCCAGATCCGACCACACCGCAGCCAACATCCGCCGTCGGAGATCCGCCGGCCACCGCCATCCCGCTGCGTTCAGTCGACGGAGGAGGAGGGTGTAGGCCGCCGCCCCCACACGCTCCCGCAGGCCGTGCTGCGCTCTGCCGACGGAGGACCGAGCCGCCACCGCCGCCTCACCGCAGGGGCTTTGCCCCGCGGCGTCCTCGGCGACGGCGGCGGAGGAGGGGGGCCTGTAGGGGAGGGGAGGAGGGCGGAGTGGAGGGGAACTCCCCGGGGACGGCGGGCGGCGCCGCCGCCTCGGGGGAGAGTTTAGGTCGGGGGAGAGTTTAGATGGCGGCGCGATGGAGGGTAATGATGAGGAATGGCTGATCCTCCACCTCTGAAATACCTAGTGCAAAAGACTGATCTGACGGGACTTGTGATTGATCGAAAACCGTCGTTGACAATTGACATTGATGAGGTTGTTAGGCATCGTATCAATATCCTATGCCAAAGATCATGCTTGCACTAGCTAGCATCCCGAATGGAGATGCTTTTGCACTAGCTCAATTGTCGTCTTCCGAACGGAGTATGATATTTCTGTAACCATGGATTGTTCATGTATTTACTTTCAGTTCAAGGAGTTGACCCAACGATATTATATAAGCGCGAAGAGCCCGAGCTGGCCTCGGCAACCCCAACCGCCATTTCTGAGGATCGACATGGCCGGTGCAGCCGAGGTTTACGACTACGCGGCCGCGTTGGCCGAGTTCGACGCTTCCCGCACCACCGTCCGGAGCCTCGTCGAGTCCGGGATCGCCTCCGTGCCACCTCTCTTCATCAGCACTACCAACTATCCACCAACGGACATCCTCGCCATCCCAACCGTTGACCTCTCTCTCCCGCTCTCATCCTTGACGCCGATCGTCGGCGCCGCCGCGCAGACGTGCGGTTTCTTCCACGTCACCAACCACGGAATCGATGCCGGCGCCGCCGTGTCCTCCGTCCGGGCCTTCCACGAGCTGCCTCCCGCGGTCCGCTCCGCGTTCTACTCGGTCGCGGCCGTGGAGGGCATGAGCTACTCTACCGTCCCCTACATGGACCGCAACAGCTTCGACGGCCCTGGCCCCATCCTCCCCTGGCGCGTATCTCTCCGGGTTCTGCTGCAGGCGGCCGACATCGGCCGTCTCCCCGCGGCATGCCGGGACGCGCTGGTGGTGTACCTGCGGTGCATCGAGGAGCTGGGGAAGAAGATGGCCAGGCTGCTGTCCGAGGCGCTCGGCGTCGGCGCTGAGCGGCTGGAGACGGCGACGCAGGTGGAAGGTTGGCTCATGGCGTGCAACTACTACCCGCCATGCCCTGAGCCCGCGCGTGTGGAGGGCGCGGTTGAGCACACCGACCCCTCCCTCTTCACCGTTCTGGCACAGGACGGCATTGGAGGGCTCCAGGTGCGCATCAACGGCGGCGACAATGACGGACAGTGGGTGGACGTGCCGCCGGTGCCGGGCGCACTTCTCGTCAACGTTGGGGACGTGCTCAAGGTAAAGACCCATAGACAAAATTGCTCTTCGAGCCTTCTCTAACGTGGACATACCTAACTATATTTTCTTCCTTGGAATTACTCTACAGCTTGTTTCCAACAACGAGTACCATAGCGTGGGCCACAGGGTGATGATCAAGTCTAGCCAAGATGCCAGGGCCTCCCTTGCGGTGTTCTTCAATCCTGCCATGAGCGGCGGCGACTCAAACTTGCTTGGTCCTCTCCAGGAGCTTATCACAACAGAAAAGCCAGCAATGTACCGGAGTTTCACCATGACAGAGTTCATGGATTCCAGAAGGAAGTTTGGTCATGGTAAGCTGTCGACAGACCAATTCAGAGTCGCACTTGAATGAATCCTCCTGCCCATATACGTTAGGAGCTGGGACTTGACTTGATGTTTGGGGCGGGTGTTCTACTGTCCAGAGTGGCATTTTAAAAGAATTTTTAATGTACAGGGTGATTGTATATGTGCAGGAAGAAATAGCATTGCCTCTTTGTTTCATGTTTTGTGTATAAGTGTTTTCCTCTTAGGATTGAAGATGATGTGTTGATTTTTTCTCCTACTAACAACAATTACTATTGCTAGGAGAGCCCGGATTGTAACAACACTATCCAGAAACAAATTAGGTGGGCTGCAACAACTCTTACGGCATAAATTCCAGTGCCGAGACAATATTATGTTAGTAAAAGTTTTGCTTAATGCATCGTAATATTAGATCTTGTGTCGTATCCAGGAAAAACTGGAGCAGGAAACATGGGAGTCATTTACGATTCTATTAAACTCATGGGTCGCAGCCCTTCTTGACCTCCCTCCTCATCTCCTGAGCGCATCCATGGCGCATGGCACACCACTGACCCCTGGCAACTAGGGTGCCATGAACCAACGGTTGCTGGGTCCATAATGGTTGCTCGGAAGCAATCACTCGAGGAGGCTACTCCCGAGCGAGGCTCCACGAGGCGTAAAACCCTCATGGGGACACACAGCTGGAGCAGAAGACATGCTCGGGGAGGAACTCTCTCGCGGAGGTCCCCGAGCCACCAGCCTCTCCGAGACAGAGAGCCCCTTTGGAGACGATAAGATAAACTAAGGGAGCATCGGATGCCACCTTCGTGGGCCCCACCAGCAAGGACGAGGGGAGCGGGCTCCAAAAGCTACAAGACAAGCCGGATAGGTGTCGCATACGTCATGGCTGGGCTCAAAAGCTCCATCCCGAGGAGGCGAGATGCCTTTGCCACTTTGGTGCTAAAGCGGGCTCGACGAGGACTGGAGCGCCAAGACCCTGTTCTTGCCACTCTGGTGCTAGGTCGGGTGGACGGCACAAGCAGCCACGGGAGGCGTCATCAACGACCTCATCACCTGTCGTGGACCAACTCTTTAATCGAGCATGGACTAGGTCCATCCTGTAAAGGGCGAGGGTATTTCCCGCCCTCAGTTTGGATATGTGGAAACCCTTCCCCCTCAAGATATTTCGGGGGAAGAGGACCAACTCCCCTATATAAGGACTGGCCTTGCTAGCGTAGAAGGGGACGATCCAGAGCGATCTCAAACCCTAGATACTTGTATAGTCATCTTCTCCATCGAGACCTGCAACACATCCACCAAAGTAGGACGCAGGGGTTTTACCTCTCCGAGGGCCCTGAACCTGGATAACTGATGTGTCACTATCTGCAGTGTTACCGTCGGGAAGGCGACGACAAGCTCTTGAGTCCCTTGTGTTCGAACCTCTCGGGTTCGGTGACACTCGTGTTCCTTCGAGGACACGAATCTCCGGCAACCGCCTCCGACCTCCCGCCCAACAAGCAGGCTGGCGTCCTCACTTCCCAGCTGGTAAAAAAATACTTTAAAATTGGTGGTGATTTGTTGTTCTAAAGATGTAAAATCATAAAACCATTTGATAAATTTGGATTGAAAATTGGCGGTTGTATACCAATAACTCTCATTATGACCCTTTTCAGATGTTCTTCTCTACTAGTAGCATTCCCACTTCAATGCGAAGAGCATTGTCCACCTGTTGGTTCCAAGATGGATGGTCTGGATAATTCAGGGACGTCGAGATGGTTGTGGAAAATGGTGTTGAGCCAATTTGGCATCATGTTAGCAAAGAAAGTTAGATGCCTTTTACATGTGGCGACAAGTGTCTACAAAATTTGTTTTGCATCGCGGTGCAGCGACATAGAAACATAATAAAGTAAAAGAAAACACCATGAACACATCCTCGTCAATGCAAATCAGATAAATCCATGAGAAATTATAAAAGAGACACGTTAAACTCATCCCCATCAATCCATCCAACTCCATGAACATGAATTTGTGCCTTCAAATCCAAGAGTCATGGTTGTGTAGAGTGTGGATTTCGAGATCGT
Source organism: Lolium perenne (assembly GCF_019359855.2). Classification (NCBI taxonomy): domain Eukaryota; kingdom Viridiplantae; phylum Streptophyta; class Magnoliopsida; order Poales; family Poaceae; genus Lolium; species Lolium perenne. The sequence continues at coordinate 52,789,737 of NC_067244.2, forward strand.
GGGGTAGAGCATAGGAGAGAGCATGGGGTAGTGGATGGGGATTGAGATGGGTTCAGGTGAGGAGCCTTTTTTTTGAATTAAGGGTTTCCCGTGAATCAGTGACAATAATATTCCACCTTACACAACAACAACCATAGAGTAGCAGCAACCGAAATAACAACTCTGAGCATAGAACTAGGAAAAGCTAGGCGACATGAGACCTAAACCCACGACAGTAAAAGGAGTTAACACAACTACTGCCCTAGGGGGGCACACTTTTCCCAGACCTAAACTTAGAACAACCCAAAATGGGGGGGGGGGGGGGGGTAGTAGAGCGTCCTTTGCATTCCATATAAAACAACCATCCGCAACAACTACTCCAAGTTTTGTCCCTCCTCTTTCTTCCTCCTTTTTTAATTCCTCAATCTTCTAAATCCACGGCGCCCATCTTCGTCTGTCTTTGAAAACCTGGCCACAACCTGTTCCAGCAACTTTGCGCCCTGTCATAACTCCACATTTACGCTTTCCTTCACCTGCAGATTACTCCAAAAGTCAATCGAGTAACAAGCTCAAAAAAGGATCACTCATGGGTCACTAGGCCAAGATTTTTGGAAACGGACCAGGTTTCTGGCTTTCCAAATACTCCACATGACAGCAACGACACCAACCAACATAACTTTTTTTTGTCCCCAAAGAACTGTTTTAACCAAACCAACAAGCACTCGTTGAGGTTTTTAAACTAACAGCTTACTCCTAGCGCACAACTAACCACATTCCACATGTACCGTGCCAACGGACAACATGTGATCAATAGATTCAAGATTCAAGATTGCCATAGAAAAGACAATGAAAGTCACATCCCCCCCCCCCCCCCCCCCCGCTATGAGTTAACACAACTTCTGGTTAACACTTTTTAGCAGCAACCAGATGAAGTTTTGTTTTCCATAAGAATTTGTGTGGGATAGCACCAAAGTTATGTAGACCAATATAGAAAGATTTTGTTGCAAACTGCCCAGATTCCGTTAGCAACCCGTTAGCAGCAAGGACAAGGTATCCTAATCCTCCAAAAAGGTGATTGTTTTCACAAAGTTTTTTCAAATCTGTCGACATACTTTTTTTGGCACCAACTATAACCCGCCTAAATCTAAAATTTCCAATGTCATCATCAAAGGCTTTCCTCACAGTAATTTTTTGGTCAAAACTGATTGTAAAGAGCCTGAGAAAACTTGTTCAGAGAGCAAAATCTCCTAGCCAGTTATCTTCCCAGAAGCTAACACTTCATCCATCACCAATTAAAAACTTACAGCAGCTAAGGAAAGCAGGTTTGACTTCAAGTAGGCCTTGCCAGAAATGTGAGTCACGACTTCTGAGCGTAACATGCCCAAAGGTCGAATTCCCCAGATATTTCATTTTGAGAATATCTTGCCACATTCCAGAACTATTAAACAATTTCCAAAGCCATTTGGACAACAAGGCTATATTCATTAAATTTAAAATTCCAAGCCGCCTTGATCCTTTGGTAAACAAACCTTAGACCAACCGACTAGATGATACCTCTTTTTTTGTAGGATCGTCTCTCCACAGAAAGCCAGAACTAAGGTTAAAATTGTCGTCCGAGCTATCGACATGTGTTTCCCGATCCAGCTACCTAGCTTTTTTTCCACCTTTCCAATAGGGCCATTCCAATCACTCTTTTTAATTCTTTTTCTTATCAACAGGGGTCCCCAAATATTTCATAGGTAGGACGTTGCTTGGGCAAGTAAGGATGTTCTCAAAGTGTTCCCGTTTTTCAATTGCCTAACCCAAACAGTAAATTTCACTTTTGTGAAAGTTTATTTTCAGACCAGACAATTGCTCAAAAAGACATACAATAAACTTGAGATTCCTCGCCTGTTCGCAATTATTTTGCATGAGCAAAATTGTGCCATTGCAGAACAGACACGCTCCCCTCAACAAATTTCTCTCCCAAACCACAAATTAAACCCCCTGCTACTGCTTTTTCAATCATAATTGCAAGTGCATCCGCAACATAGTCAAAAAGCAACAGAGACATTGGATATCCCTGCCTAAGACCCTTGGAAAGTAAGGTCCATTTTCATCATTAATTTTAATATCCACACTTGAGACGGATCTCATTATCCAGTCATTGAACTCACTTGGGAACCCCTTCATTTCCAAAATTTACAGCAAGAAAGGCCACTTAATATTTTCGAAGGCTTTCTCAAAGTCAATTTTGAAGAGCACACCATCACTCTTAGTTCTATGAATTTCGTTTAGGATGTAGACAGACTACACCATCTAAGATGTAGCGACCTTTGATGAAAGCCATTTGAGACCCCTTGACAAATTTCCCGGATATAATGATAAGTCTATTACAAATGATTTTTGTAACAATCTTTAGAATTACATTCGGGAGGCAAATAGGCTGATATCTCTGAATTCTATCTGCATCATTGCCTTTCGGAACTAGGGAAATGATACCATAGTTTATTCTATCCAATTTTAGGTTTTGATTTTAGAGGTCCTCTAAAATATTAAAGAGGTCTCCCTTAATATCATCCCAAAATCTTGGAAGAACTCCGCATTAAAGCCATCCGGGCCAGCATATTTGTTTGGTTCCATACCGAACATCGCTTATTTTATTTCTTCCACAGAGAAAGTCTTAGTTAGGGAAGTTTTGTCCTCCGCAGATATCGAATCTACACCAGCAGTGTCTAAACGAATCAAGGTAGGAGCTGGTTTCCCAAAAAAGCCTCTTATAGAAGTTTTTAGTATAGAGCTTTAGGTTTTCTTGTCCCTCAATCAATCCTTCCTCTTGATTTAGATTAATGATTCTACTTTTCCTCCTTCTACCGTTAGCTTTCATGTGATAATATTTAGAATTACTGTCTCCCTCCAGCAAGTCCCTTTCTTCAGATCTTTGAAGCCATTTAGTTTCTTATTCCCTTGTAATGATGTTCAAGTGTCGTTATAAAGAAGATATGATACGGGGTGGCCTTTGGACACCTCCTCCTCAAGACCGTCAAGCCCTTCTCGTGGCCCAATGACACGAGCTCGGGCCAAGGCCATACACCAAGAGGTGAACTCGCTCCTATCCACACTTACCTTCAACTCTTCATTGGATGGAATGCTACCTCATGCTGATATGCTTTGTGTCATTAGGTACGAGGTGCGTCAAGGCCCCGGAGAGGAGGACACACCATTGTCAAGAGGAAGAGAGGAGCAGTTGGACGTGAAGATGAGCATGGAGCTGGACCCGACGTCATCCGAAGCACGCGAAGGGAGGAAAGGAAGCCAGCCGGTCCAGGACCCGGCCGACCGGATCCCTAACCGGACCACCCGGTCCCAGGTCCGGCCGACCGGGTACCTGACCGGCCTGCCAGTCCAAACCGGACCCCAGACTGACGACGACCGGGCGCAGTACTGTAACGCCGGAACCTCTTCCCGGTCACCATCCGGCCCAGGACCCGGTCTGGACCGGACGCTCCGGCCCCAGGTCCGGTTGGACCGGCTCCGTGACCGGATTTCACGACTTGTCTCTACCAAAACTGCCTGATTCGGTTACTTTTGTACCTCTTCGACATGTGGGCCCTGTAGACCTATATAAGTACCCAGGACGCTCCTTTTACTCTTTAGACATAATCTTGGCTTAAAACTACTTTTTGAGCTTTGTCTCCCTAGGGTTAGATCCCCTTTGTATCAATGCTACTCTTGTTGAGGATTTGGCTACTTGTGAGTGAGATTCAAGTGTGCTCCACTCTCTCTCTCCCTCACCGGTCTCTGTCTCCAACCCCGATCTCTCAATCCGGAATTCTACCTCGCGTCTCTTCCGGTTGATTCTATTGGCGTGGTCCATCGAGCCACGAGAGTAAGATTCGATTGTATCGGGTTGGTGTGTGTGTGTGTGTTTGTTCTTCGTGTTCTTCGCGTTCTTCATCCTCTCCCTCCTTTCCCCTTTGGATTTCGGGTCAATCGCGAGATCAGGCCGCACCCTAGGTCTTAGACCTCATCATATGGTATCAGCAGCTTTTGGTTACCGTGATTTTGACCCCCCACCCACCCAATTTCGTCTCTAAAAACTTTTCCAAAAAATCCCCAAAAAATAGCCCTAAATTGCCTTTGGATGGATCTGCGATTTTGTTGAGTTTTGAGTGGTTTTGATCCGTGGATTTGGTGTTTTTAGTGTTGATCTATTATTTCCCCCACCTTTTAGCCTCCAATTCCTTCGTTTCCCTTCGATTTGATCTTTTGGTTTTGGTTTGGGGAAGAACAGGAGAGAGAAACTTGACCAGCCGGTTGAGAAACCGGTTGACCGGCCCCCAGACCAGACCGACCGGCCCAGAAACCGGTCCGACTGGTCTCCTGACCGGGCGCCAATCCATTATCGGCCCGAGTTCGCATTTCGATTCACACCACCACCACCACCATCGCAGATATAACTTGCATTACCCTTGTAGCCCCTCTTCCTTTTGCGACCTCCCCTATCGAGCATAGCTTATCAAGTGTTGCGAGACATTGCACGTGGCCCCGATTGTGAGGGGTGTGTAGTGTGGAGTAAAGCTTCTAAGCAAGTACTCGTGTGTGGGCAAATAGCAAAAGTGAAGCTAACATAGATACAAAAGAAAGAAAAAAGCACAAAAAGAGTGCATGTGCCATCATAGAGACAAAAGAGTGCAAGTGCCACCATAGATACAAAAGAGTGCAAGTGCCACCAAATACAAAAAGAGAAAAAGCTTTTAAGCAAAAGAGTGAAAAGAGAAGAGAGGCCGCGTGTGAATCTTCTCGTCTCTCCGTTTGCAACCAAAGCTTTGCCTCTCCTTGCGTTAGTGTGACACCGAGCATCTTGCTTACGGGTATTTATATTTTTCCGCTCACTCTTTGGTTGCACTAACCCCGTTTATCCTGTGTGTGCGTTCCACAACGTTTCCGTGTTTATAGTGATCTTCACTTTGACACTTGATTTTTGGACCTTACCCACTTTTAACAACATACTCAATTTTGGATTTCATCTTTTGGTTTTCCACCATTCTCACCTACCACTAAATTTGCTAGCCTTTCCGTGTGGCTTTACGTGTGTACCCGATACATTTGGTTTTGCTCTCGGTTCGGTTGATCGCCTCAATACTATCACACCAAGGTAAAAGTGCGAGGTAGTCTTCTTCCACTAACATACACAACATAGTTCTTGTCTTTCTATCATGGCACGGAGATGAAGCAAGGGAGGATGAAGTCCTACGCAACACCGAGAGGTTGACTACCCAACACAACCTATGGACGCAACGCCAAGAGTTCAAGGAGCAACTCACCTTATTCGAGACACGCATCGACGAGCAATATGAGGAGGTGACTTACAACTTCAACATCGTCAACCAAGATATGACCCTACTTCGCGAAGCTACGGACAACTTGCATGGCCAAGTGGCGGCCAATGATGCGAACATAGAGCGGCGCATGGATAGTCTCGAGCGCGCCATCAACAACTTGGGTCGTCATCGTCGACACCACTCTACTTCATCATCATCAAGCTCATCACAAGATTACTACTCTCATGATCGCCATACGTCCTCAAGCTCCAACTCAAGGCATGGATACCATCATCGACCTCGTCGCCCGCATGCTCGTCATGAAGACTCTCGCTCCAACTCTAGGCGAGGAGAATTCCATCGCCATGCTCGCCCCCATGAACGTCCTCCACAAGAACAAGTCCTACACCAAGATCGTCATCAAGTGGATCGCCATGCCCACCATTGGCGTGACGACCAATCCCATGACAACGTCATCCACAACATGGAGCCGGTACCTCATCGTGAGCCACATGTTGATGCCCAAGACCAAGGTCATTGATACGCGTAAAGCACACGTCCGTTAGGAACCCCAAGAGGAAGGCGTGATGCGTACAGCAGCAAGTTTTCCCTCAGTAAGAAACCAAGGTTATCGAACCAGTAGGAGTCAAGGAGCACGTGAAGGTTGTTGGTGACGGAGTGTAGTGCGGCGCAACACCAGGGATTCCGGCGCCAACGTGGAACCTGCACAACACAATCAAAGTACTTTGCCCCAACGTAACAGTGAGGTTGTCAATCTCACCGGCTTGCTGTAACAAAGGATTAAATGTATGGTGTGGAAAATGATGTTTTTTGCGAAGAACAGTAAAGAACAATGTTTGCAGTAGATTGTATTCGATGTAAAAGAATGGACCGGGGTCCACAGTTCACTAGTGGTGTCTCTCCAATAAGAAATAGCATGTTGGGTGAGCAAATTACAGTTGGGCAATTGATAAATAAAGAGGGCATAACAATGCACATACATATCATGATGAGTAGTGTGAAATTCAATTGGGCATTACGATAAAGTACATAGACCGCTATCCAGCATGCATCTATGTCTAAAAAGTCCACCTTCAGGTTAGCATCCGCACCCCTTCCAGTATTAAGTTGCAAACAACAGACAATTGCATTAAGTATGGTGCGTAATGTAATCAACACAAATATCCTTAGACAAAGCATTGATGTTTTATCCCTAGTGGCAACAACACATCCACAACCTTAGAACTTTCTGTCACTGTCCCAGATTAAATGGAGGCATGAACCCACTATCGAGCATAAATACTCCCTCTTGGAGTTACAAGTATCAACTTGGCCAGAGCCTCTACTAGCAACGGAGAGCATGCAAGATCATAAACAACACATATATGATAGATTGATAATCAACATAACATAATATTCCATATTCATCGGATCCCAACAAACACAACATGTAGCATTACCAATAGATGATCTTGATCATGATAGGCAGCTCACAAGATCGAACAATGATAGCACATGAGGAGAAGACAACCATCTAGCTACTGCTATGGACCCATAGTCCAGGGGTGAACTACTCACACATCAATCCGGAGGCGATCATGGTGATGAAGAGTCCTCCGGGAGATGATTCCCCTCTCCGGCAGGGTGCCGGAGGCGATCTCCTGAATCCCCCGAGATGGGATTGGCGGCGGCGTCTCTGGAAGGTTTTCCGTATCGTGGCTCTCGGTACTGGGGTTTTCGCGACGAAGGCTTTAAGTAGGCGGAAGGGTAGGGTTGGAGGCGGCGCGAGGGGCCCACATACTAGGGCGGCGCGGGCCCCCCTCTGGCCGCGCGGCCCTAGCGTGGCGGTGCCTCGTCGCCCCACTTCGTAATCCTTTCGGTCTTCTGGAAGCTTCGTGGAAAAATAAGACCCTGGGCGTTGATTTCGTCCAATTCCAAGAATATTTCCTTTGTAGGATTTCTGAAACCAAAAACAGCAGAAAACAGCAATTGGCTCTTCGGCATCTTGTCAATAGGTTAGTGCCGGAAAATGCATAAATATGACATAAAGTGTGTATAAAACATGTGAGTATCATCATAAAAGTAGCATGGAACATAAGAAATTATAGATACGTTTGAGACGTATCAAGCATCCCCAAGCTTAGTTCCTACTCGCCCTCGAGTAGGTAAACAATAACAAAGATAATTCTGAAGTGACATGCTATCATAATCTTGATCAATACTATTGTAAAGCATATGTAATGAATGAAGTGATTCAAAGCAATGGTAAAGATAATGATTAAACAACTGAATCATATAGCAAAGAATTTTCATGAATAGTACTTTCAAGACAAGCATCAATAAGACTTGCATAGGAGTTAACTCATAAAGCAATTGATTCTTAGTAGAAAGTTTTGAAGCAACACAAAGGAAGATATAATTTTCAGCAGTTGCTTTCAACTTCAACATGTTATCTCATGGATAATTGTCAACACAAAGTAATATGATGAATGCAAATAAGCAAGTATGTAAGAATCAATGCACACAGTTGACGCAAGTGTTTGCTTCTAAGATGGAAGGAAGTAGGTAAACTGACTCAACATAAAAGTAAAAGAATGGCCCTTCGCAGAGGGAAGCAGTGATAAAATCATGTGCTAGAGCTTTTCAAGTTTTGAAATCATATAGAGAGCATAAAAGTAAAGTTTTGAGAGGTGTTTGTTGTTGTCAACGAATGGTAGTGAGCACTCTAACTCCCTTGCCAAGCAGACTTTCAAAGAGCGGCTCCCATGAAGGACGTTATCTCTACCAGCAAGGTAGATCATCCCTCTTCTCTTTTGTTTACACATGTACTTTAGTGTAGTTTATTTTTATTTTTGGGTGACACTCCTTCCAACCTTTGCTTTCACAAGCCATGGCTAACCGAATCCTCGGGTTCCTTCCAACAATCACATACCATGAAGGAGTGTCTATTTATTTTAGTTTTATTTAGGTGACACTCCTCCCCACCTTTGATTTCTCAAGCCATGGCTAACTGAATCCTCGGGTGCCTTCCAACATTTCACATACCATGGAGGAGTGTCTATTTGCAAAATTAAGTTGCTTACTGATGAATCAGAGCAAAACATATGAAGAGAATTATTAATTAATGAAGGTTAATTAATTGGGGCTGGGAACCCCGTTGCCGGCTCTTTTTGCAAAATTATTGGATAAGCGGATGAAGCCACTAGTCCATTGGTGAAAGCTGCCCAACAAGATTGAAAGATAAAACACCACATACTTCCTCATGAGCTATAAAACATTGACACAAATAAGAGATAATAAATTTTGAATTGTTTAAAGGTAGCACATGAAGTATTTACTTGGAATGGCAGAAAAATACCATGTAGTAGGTAGGTATGGTGGACACAAATGGCATAGTTTTTGGCTCAAGGATTTTGGATGCACGAGAAGTATTCCCTCTCAATACAAGGCTTAGGCTAGCAAGGTTATTTGAAGCAAACAAGTATGAACCGGTACAGCAAAACTTACATAAGAACATATTGCAAGCATTATAAGACTCTACACTATCTTCCTTGTTGTTCAAACCCTCACCAGAAAATATCTAGACTTTAGAGAGACCAATCATGCAAACCAAATGTCAACAAGCTCTACGGTATTTCTTCATTAATAGGTACAAAGTACATGATGCAAGAGCTTAAACATGATCTATTTGAGCACAACAATTGCCAACTATCAAATTATTCAAGACATTATACCAATTACCACATGTAGCATTTTCTGTTTCCAACCATATAACAATGAACGAAGCAGTTTCAACCTTCGCCATGAACATTAAGAATAAAGCTAAGAACACATGTGTTCATATGCAACAGCGGAGCGTGTCTCTCTCCCACATAAAGAATGCTAGGATCCAATTTTATTCAAACAAAACAAAAACAAGAACATAAAGACGCTCCAAGTAAAGCACATAAGATGTGACGGAATAAAAATATAGTTTCACTAGAGGTGACCTGATAAGTTGTCGATGAGGAAGGGGATGCCTTGGGCATCCCCAAGCTTAGATGCTTGAGTCTTCTTGAAATATGCAGGGATGAACCACGGGGGCATCCCCAAGCTTAGAGTTTTCACTCTCCTTGATCCTATTGTATCATCCTCCCCTCTTGATCCTTGAAAACTTTCTCCACACCAAACTCAAAACAAACTCATTAGAGGGTTAGTGCATAATCAAAAATTCACATATTCAGAGGTGACATAATCATTCTTAACACTTCTGGATATTGCACAAAGCTACTGAAAGTTAATGGAACAAAGAAATCCATCAAACATAGCAAAACAGGCAATGCGAAATAAAAGGTAGAATCTGTCAAAACAGAACAGTCTGTAAAGACGAATTTTTCTGGGGCACTAAACTTGCTCAGATGAAAATGCTCAAATTGAATGAAAGTTGCGTACATATCTGAGGATCACGCACATAAATTGGCAGATTTTTCTGAGTTACCTACAGAGAATACTACTCAAATTCGTGACAGCAAGAAATCTGTTTCTGTGCAGTAATCCAAATCTAGTATCATCTTTACTATCAAAGACTTTACTTGGCACAACAATGCAATAAAATAAAGATAAGGAGAGGTTGCTACAGTAGTAACAACTTCCATGACTCAAATATAAAACAAAAGTGCAGAAGTAAAATAATGGGTTGTCTCCCATAAGCGCTTTTCTTTAACGCCTTTCAACTAGGCGCAGAAAGTGTGAATCAAGTATTATCAAGAGATGAAGCATCAACATTCTTACCAGGGGATTTGGGAGTTTCCTCAACAATACATTGTATCCGGTATATGTAAGTAACTCCTCTTTCATTGCTTTTAGGCTTACTATTCTCATCAAATAAATTTTCAGGAACAAGCCAAGCATAGTTATTTTCTAGAGCTTCATGCATTCCTAGGAGCTTACTAGGTATCGGTACTTTAATCTCTCCCCCATCATTAACATTATTAGTGTACTTTATTCTATCCATGTCCATCTTTTCAAGTGTTTTTGCAAAGTTGGTGAACAACCCAAGCCTCTTATGCTTAATAAAAACTTGTCTAGCTTCTTTAGCTATATCATCAAATTCTCTAAGAAGGACATCTAAAACAAAATTTCTCTTTTCTCCCATTTCCATATAAGAGAGTGTAAGAAACATATGTTGAATTATAGGATTGAGATTAACAAATCTAGTTTCCAACATGTGTACTAAACAGGCAGTAGCACTTTCATAAGTAGGAACAGCTTTTACCAAGGGTGTATCTTCAAAATCTTCATCCATACTAACATGAGTGAAAAATGCTTCTATATTATCTCTTCCAATGATAGACCCTTGCCCTACCGGTATATCTTTCAGAGTAAACTTAGGAGGAAACATGATGAAATAAGCAAAAGGTAAATAAAGTAAATGCAAGTAACTAATTTTTTGTGTTTTTAATATGGAGAACGCAAACAAGACGGTAAATAAAATAAAGAAAGTAACTAATTTTTTTGTATTTTGATATAAGAAAGCAAACAAAGCAGTAAATAAAATAAAGTAAAGCAAGACAAAAACAAAGTAAAGAGATTGGAAGTGGAAGACTCCCTTTGCAGCGTGTCTTGATCTCCCCGACAACGGCGCCAGAAAAAGAACTTGATACGCGTAAAGCACACGTCCGTTGGGAACCCCAAGAGGAAGGTGTGATGCGTATAGCAGCAAGTTTTCCCTTAGTAAGAAACCAAGGTTATCGAACCAGTAGGAGTCAAGGAGCACGTGAAGGTTGTTGGTGACGGAGTGTAGTGCGGCGCAACACCAGGGATTTCGGCGCCAACGTGGAACCTACACAACACAATCAAAGTACTTTGCCCCAACGTAACAGTGAGGTTGTCAATCTCACCGGCTTGCTGTAACAAAGGATTAAATGTATGGTGTGGAAAATGATGTTTGTATGCGAAAAACAGTAAAGAACAATGTTTGCAGTAGATTGTATTCGATGTAAAAGAATGGACCGGGGTCCACAGTTCACTAGTGGTGTCTCTCCAATAAGAAATAGCATGTTGGGTGAACAAATTACAGTTGGGCAATTGACAAATAAAGAGGGCATAACAATGCACATACATATCATGATGAGTAGTGTGAAATTCAATTGGGCATTACGACAAAGTACATAGACCGCCATCCAGCATGCATCTATGCCTAAAAAGTCCACCTTCAGGTTAGCATCCGCACCCCGGCCTTCCAGTATTAAGTTGCAAACAACAGACAATTGCATTAAGTATGGTGTGTAATGTAATCAACACAAATATCCTTAGACAAAGCATTGAAGTTTTATCCCTAGTGGCAACAACACATCCACAACCTTAGAACTTCCTGTCACTGTCCCAGATTAAATGGAGGCATGAACCCACTATCGAGCATAAATACTCCCTCTTGGAGTTACAAGTATCAACTTGGCCAGAGCCTCTACTAGCAACGGAGAGCATGCAAGATCATAAACAACACATATATGATAGATTGATAATCAACATAACATAGTATTCCATATTCATCGGATCCCAACAAACACAACATGTAGCATTACAAATAGATGATCTTGATCGTGATAGGCAGCTCACAAGATCGAACAATGATAGCACATGAGGAGAAGACAACCATCTAGCTACTGCTATGGACCCATAGTCCAGGGGTGAACTACTCACACATCAATCCGGAGGCGATCATGGTGATGAAGAGTCCTCCGGGAGATGATTCCCCTCTCCGGCAGGGTGCCGGAGGCAATCTCCTAAATCCCCCGAGATGGGATTGGCGGCGGCGGCGTCTCTGGAAGGTTTTCCGTATCGTGGCTCTCGGTACTGGGGTTTTCACGATGAAGGCTTTAAGTAGGCGGAAGGGTAGGGTTGGAGGCGGCGCGAGGGGCCCACACACTAGGGCGGCGCGGGCCCCCCTCTGGCCGCGCGGCCCTAGCGTGGCGGCGCCTCGTCGCCCCACTTCGTAATCCTTTTGGTCTTCTGGAAGCTTCGTGGAAAAATAAGACCCTGGGCGTTGATTTTGTCCAATTCCGAGAATATTTCCTTTGTAGGATTTCTGAAACCAAAAACAGCAGAAAACAGCAACTGGCTCTTCGGCATCTTGTCAATAGGTTAGTGCCAGAAAATGCATAAATATGACATAAATTGTGTATAAAACATGTGAGTATCATCATAAAAGTAGCATGGAACATAAGAAATTATAGATACGTTTGAGACGTATCAGTCATCAAGATCAACCTCGGCGTGATTTCCGAAATCATCCTTGCCATAACCAACATGGATGAGGAGACCCGCAACATGCTCAAGATGAGTTGGCCCTCAATGGACATCGTCAACAACCTCAACAACCTCTTCAAGATCTTCAACAACATCATCATCGTGAACCAAGTGAAGCTAGTGTTCAATTTCAACGCCAACCCAATGCTATGGTTGGCCGTGGAAGACCTCCTCTACCACCTCAAGCCGCAAGAGATGAAGGCATCCGTCCTCGCCGAAGGAATTTGGAAGATGAAGAGAACATGTTTGGAAAGCTCAAGTTCAACATGCCCAAGTTCAAAAGTGAAGATGATGCCGAGGCCTACCTCTCATGGGCACTCAAGGTTGACAAGATTTTCCGCATCCACAACTACTCCGGTGCCAAGAAAGTGGCCATGGCGTCTCTTGAGTTTGAGGATTATGCCAACACTTGGTGGGAGCAAGTACTCACTCTAAGGGAAGAAAAGGGTGAACCCCCAATTGACACTTGGGAAGAGATGAAGGAAGAGATGCAAGCTCGCTTTGTACCAACACACTACATGACCGATCTCTTCAACAAACTACAAAAATTGAAGCAAGGCACCAAGACCGTTGAGGAGTTCTTCAAGGAGATGGAGTTAACTATGATGCGAGCCAACATCCAAGAATCCGAGAGCCAAACCATAGCTCGATTCTTCAATGGCCTCAACTACCCCATCAAGAGAATTGTGGAGTTCCAACAATATTCCAACATGGTTGAGTTGGTTCACCAAGCTTCCAAGGCTGAGCGCCAAGTGAATGAGGACATCAAGTACTCCAAGTCCAAGTCATACTTCGCCTCCAAGCTCGCTACAACAACTCCTACAACAAGTGTCAAGCCCGCCGTGTCCACTACACCATCCAAGCAACCGACTATCCAAAGTCGCATGAAGCAAACGGTGTCCTCCACCGCCTCCTCAAAGGCCTCTATGGGACTCTCTAATGTCACTTGCTTCAAGTGTGGCACCCAAGGCCACAAGTCCTTTGAGTGCAAGAATACCAAGGTCATGATCACTATGGAGAATGGTGACATAGAGATGCTAAGTGAAGATGAATATGAATCTCTTGTACAAGCCGCCATCGCCAATGAAGAAGCTTATGATGAAGAAAGTGGAGAAAACCCTCTCTTATGTTTGCAAGACCCAAGCCCTTCACTTGTGGTCACAAGGGTGCTAACAACTCAACCACAAGCTATGGAAGACCAAAGGTGCAACATCTTCCAAACCCGTGCCGGTATTGGTGGCAAGTCAATAAAAGTCATCATCGATGGAGGAAGTTACCACAACCTCGCAAGCACGGAGTTGTGTGAGAAGCTCAACCTCACCCTTCGCAAGCACCCTCATCCTTACCATGTCCAATGGTTGAGCGACAAGGGAAACATCAAGATACAACATACCGTCACCGTCAACTTCAAGATTGGACCTTATGAAGACACTATTGAGTGTGACGTGGTGCCCATGACGGTGTGCCACATGTTGCTTGGCCGCCCTTGGAAATTTGACAAGAAGGCTATACATGATGGACACTCCAATGCATACACCTTCAAGGTCAAGGATAAGAAGTTTGAGCTACGCCCAATGACTCCTAGCCAAATCATCGCGGACAATGCGAAGGCTTTAGCGAGGGCACAACATCACAACCACCATAGTGAGTTGAGAGGAGAGGGAGCGACACACCAAAAAGAAAGTGAGCGCCACAAGCCATACATGAGTGAGATAAAGAGTGTCCTCCTAGCCACCAAAAGTGAGTGGAGAGAAGTGCAAGAGAACCCATCCACCACATTGCACTATATGCTCATTTGCAAGGGACCATCGTCGGCGACTAACGACTTAACCAACATTCCTTCGTCTTTGTTGTCTCTTTTGAAGGAGTTTCAAGATGTCTTCCCCGACGAGCTATCTCATGGGCTTCCACCGCTTCGGGGCATAGAGCACCGCATCGACCTCATACCCGGCGCTCCGCTCCCAAACCGCGCCGCCTACCGCACCAACCCCCGAAGACACAAAGGAGATTCAACGTCAAATACAAGATCTCCTCGCTAAAGGGTACGTTCGTGAAAGCCTTAGTCCTTGTGCGGTTCCCGTGATTCTTGTGCCTAAACCGGATGAAACGCAACGAATGTGTATGGATTGTCGCCCCATCAATGCCATTACCGTTCGATACCGCCATCCCATTCCGCGTTTAGATGACATGCTTGATGAGTTAAGTGGTGCCACGATTTTCTCTAAAGTCGATTTGCGTAGTGGCTACCACCAAATCCGCATGGCAATTGGCGATGAATGGAAGGCGGCATTCAAGACCAAGCTTGGTCTCTATGAATGGCTTGTCATGCCTTTTGGTCTCTCTAATGCTCCATCAACTTTCATGCGTCTTATGAACCACATCTTGAGACCTCTCATTGGCAAGAGTGTGGTTGTCTATTTCGATGATATTCTCATTTATAGCAAAAATCTCGAGGACCATGTGCAACATGTGAGAGAAGTCTTATGCATCTTGCGTCATGAGAAGCTTTATGCAAATCTTCCCAAATGCACATTTGCCAATTGGTTTTCCTTGGATTTGTGATTTCCGCCAATGGCATTGAAGTCGATTCTTCGAAGGTTGACGCCATACATAATTGGCCCACACCTACCACTGTTGGTCAAGTTCGAAGTTTCCATGGACTTGCCGGTTTCTACCACCGCTTTGTGAAAGATTTTAGCACCATTGCTTGCCCTTTGAATGAGTTTACCAAAAAGAATGTTCTTTTTGTGTGGGGCAAGGCTCAACAAAATGCTTTTGATGAGTTGAAGAAACGCCTTACCGAAGCTCCCCTTCTCGTCCTTCCAAACTTTGCAAAAACTTTTGAAATTGAGTGTGATGCGAGTGGACTTGGTATTGGTGGCGTTCTTATGCAAGATGGAAAACCCGTGGCATACTATAGTGAGAAGTTGGATGGCGCACGCCTCAACTATCCTATTTATGACAAGGAACTTTATGCTTTGGTTCGTTTTCTTGAAATTTGGCAACACTATCTTTGGCCAAAAGAGTTTATCATTCATTCCGACCATGAGTCTTTGAAGTATTTGAAAAGCCAACACAATTTGAACAAACGACATGCAAAATGGGTTGAGTTCACCGAGTCCTTTCCGTATGTAATCAAATACAAGAAGGGCAAGGACAATGTAGTGGCGGATGCTCTTTCCTGCAAAAACACCCTTTTGCTTACTCGTTTGGATTTTCATGTCTTGGGACTTGAGGAGATCAAAGAACTCTATCCTTTCGATTCTTTCTTTGCACCAATATTTGAGAAGTGTTCCGTTGACCGAGGATTTAATGACTTCTACTTGCACGATGGCTACTTGTTTAAAGCTAACAAAATTTGCATACCCGAGTCTTCTCTTTGAAAGTTACTTTTGCAAGAGTCACATGGAGGTGGCCTCATGGGACATTTTGGATGAGAGAAGACATATGAAATGCTTTCAACCCACTACTATTGGCCAAGAATGTACCGCGAGGTGGAACGCCTTTGCCGACGGTGCACAACTTGCTTACAAGCTAAGTCCACCTCCAACCCCTATGGCCTTTATACACCGTTGCCTATTCCTTATGCCCCTTGGTCAGATATAAGTATGGATTTCTTACTAGGATTGCCTCGCACCAAACATGGTCATGATTCAATCTTTGTGGTAGTGGATAGATTCTCTGAAATGGCTCATTTCATACCATGCCATAAGACCGATGATGCTTCACACATTGCTTCGTTGTTTCTTAGGGAAATTGTTCGACTACACGGAATACCGGCAAGCATTGTGTCGGATCGAGACGTCAAGTTTATGAGCTATCTATGGAAGTCACGAATGGCAAAGTTTGGAGTGAAGCTCTTGTTCTCATCATCCACGCACCCGGAAACGGACGGACAAACGGAAGTGGTCAATCGAAGCCTCTCCACTCTTCTACGCACACTCGTGAAGAAAAACTTGAAGTCATGGGAAGAGTGCCTTCCGCACGCGGAGTTCGCCTACAATCGAGCCACGGACTCTACAACATCACGGAGTCCCTTCATGATCGTCTACGGCTTCGACCCTCCCACGGCACTCGACATCCTCCCACTCCCCCTTCATGAGAGGACAAACATGGACTTCGACAAGCGCACCACCGCCATGAAGAAACTACATGAAGAAACAAGAGCAACCATCCAAGAACATGTGCTTCGTCAAGCTACCCGCCTCAACGCCAAGAAGAAGGAAATGATATTTGAAGAAGGAGACCTCGTTTGGATTCACCTTCGCAAAGAGCGGTTCCCTCTTGAACGCAACTCCAAGCTAAAGCCCCGAGGAGATGGACCTTTCAAAGTCCTCAAACGCATCAACAACAACGCCTACATCATCGACATACCAACCTCCAAGTACTTGGTGAGCAACACGTTCAACATCTCGGATCTCTCACCATATCATGGAGATGAGGAGGAACAAGAGTCGAGGACGACTCTCTCCCAAGGGGGGGAGATGATACGGGGTGGCCTTTGGACACCTCCTCCTCAAGACCGTCAAGCCCTCCTCGTGGCCCAATGACACGAGCTCGGGCCAAGGCCATACACCAAGAGGTGAACTCTCTCCTATCCACACTTACCTTGAACTATTGATTGGATGGAATGCTACCTCATGCGGATATGCTTTGTGTCATTAGGTACGAGGTGCGTCAAGGCCCCGGAGAGGAGGACACACCATGATCAAGAGGAAGAGAGGAGCAGCTGGACGTGAAGATGAGCATGGAGCTGGACCCAACGTCATCCGAAACGCGCGAAGGGAGGAAAGGAAGCCAACCGGTCCAGGACCCGGCCGACCGGATCCCTGACCGGACCACCCGGTCCCAGGTCCGGCCGACCGGGTACCTGACCGGCCCGCCGGTCCAAACCGGACCCCAGACCGACGACGACCGGGCGCAGTACTGTAACGCCGGAACCTCTTCCCGGTCACCATCCGGCCCAGGACCCGGTCTGGACCGGACGCTCCGGCCCCAGGTCCGGTTGGACCGGCTCCGTGACCGGATTTCACGACTTGTCTCTACCAAAACTACCTGAGTCGGTTACTTTTGTACCTCTTCGACATGTGGGCCCTGTAGACCTATATAAGTACCCAGGACGCCCCCTTTTACTCTTTAGACATAATCTTGGCTTAAAACTACTTTTTGAGCTTTGTCTCCCTAGGGTTAGATCCCCTTTGTATCAAGGCTACTCTTGTTGAGGATTTGGCTACTTGTGAGTGAGATTCAAGTGTGCTCCACTCTCTCTCCCTCACCGGTCTCCGTCTCCAACCCCGATCTCTCAATCCGGAATTCTACCTCGCGTCTCTTCCGGCTGATTCTATTGGCGTGGTCCATCGAGCCACGAGAGTAAGATTCGATTGTATCGGGTTGGTGTGTGTGTGTTTGTTCTTCGTGTTCTTCGCGTTCTTCATCCTCTCCCTCCTTTCCCCTTTGGATTTCGGGTCAATCACGAGATCGGGCCACACCCTAGGTCTTAGACCTCATCAAGATATCTGTCATCACCATTAAGAGAACTAGATTCAACAATTTTATCTAGGTTCTCTATGGTATCAACAAAGATTTTCCTAGTTTTTTTGTACATCCCCTCAACATTATTATTCCAGCCTTTTAGTTTTTGTCTCAATGCCACTGACATTTATGCCATTTGTCTAGACTAGATCCACCTCTTCTGTTTTCATTCAAGGTTTTAATTACTAAATCATTAAAATCTGGGCGGTGGAACCAACAATTTTCAACCTTAGCTTTTTCCCCTATTGATAACAACAACGGGGTGTGATCAGAAAGATCTCTTGATAAGGCGCAGACAGTAAGATGGCATAATATGTTTTCTATAAGAGGAGTGAGGAGCATAGAGCACGGTACGATTGTTTTCTATTTCAGACCCATTACAGGCCATAAGTGAAAACATATTTCACCAATTTCCAAGATGGATGGGCAAGATAGGTCGGAGAAGTCTAGCTGGTGTTGTGGAAAAACCATGTATACCTTATTCGGCATCATGTTGGCGAAAGAAGTTAGATGCCTTGTACATGTGGCGACAAGTTCTCCCCAAAATTTGGTTTGCATCGCGATGCAATGACATTGACATGTAGTGCTCTGGCCTAATAGAGGAGTTAGACGTTACTAAGTTCATATAATATACCAGCAATAATGTAGCAGCTGACACTAGGTGAGCGGAGTGTAGCTCACAGTAGTTGCAAGATGCTAGGCAAGAAAAAACATGACACGGCAAGGCTTATAAATCGCCATCAAATTTTGTTGTTCTTCCTGGCACGTAGCATAAGAGAGCTGTTAACTTAGTATAGTAGTGCAACAATGTAGCTGACACAAGTTGAGCGGAATGTTGTGGAGGAATATCCTCGTGTTCTGATAAATAGCCATCAAATATGACATGGCAAGGCATATAAATCGCCATCAAATTAACATGCATGCCATGGCAAGGCCTATAAATCACCATCAAATCTTGTTCTTATTACCATGCAAAGCTGAAACATGGAGGTAAGCGCAGCCATAGTCGTCCTCTTCCTCTCTCTGATTTCGTTGGTGATCCTTGTGTACTTACTCCACCGCAAACCTTCACATGATTCCAAGAAGAATCGGCCTCCCGGTCCACGGTGTCTCCCGTTTATCGGGAACCTCCTCCACCTCGTTACCTCGCAGCCGCAGGTCGCTCTTTGGGACCTGGCCAGGAAGCACGGCCCGGTGATGTACCTGCGGCTGGGCCACGTCGACACGGTGGTGATCTCCTCACCGGCGGTGGCGCAGGAGGTGCTCCGGGACAAGGACCTGATCTTCGCGTCGCGGCCGAAGATGCTCGCCACGGATATCATCCTCGACGGAATGGACCTCGCCTACGCGCCACACAGCGTGTACTGGCGGAAGCTGCGCAAGCTGTGCATGACCGTCCTCCTTGGCGCGCACAAGGTGCGGCAGCTGGCACCTCTCCGGGACAGAGAGACGCTTGCCCTGATCAGGAACGTTGGCACGGCCGGAGAGGGAGGTGAGCCGGTGAACCTCGGAAGGCTGCTTGTGCCGTGCTCGATCGCCATCACCTGGAAGGCGACGCTTGGGCAGCTGTGCGGCGGTGAGCTCCAGGAACAGTTCATGTCGGTCGTCAACGTGGCGGTGACGGAGGGGTCTGGTTTCTGCGCCGCAGACCTCTTCCCGTCGCTGTGGTTTGTGGACGTCGTCACTGGACTGAGAGGCCGGCTGAGGAGAGCGCGCCGGCAGCTCGACGGCGTGTTTGAAAAGATCATCAGTGAGCACGAGGCACGGCAAGAGGAGGGCAAGAAGACAGGAGATGAAGACCTTCTGAGTGCCATGCTTAGGATGAAGGACGAGGCGGACCTTGAGATCCCCATCACCGCTGCAACAATCCAAGCAGTCACATTTGTAAGTGTTGAAATGCACACAGATTGCAACATGTATTTCTTCTTTAACTCTCACATATTCAACGTTAACCTGTAGGACATGCTCATCGGAGGGACAGAGACGACGTCATCATCTGCAGGGTGGGTCATGTCAGAGCTCATGAAGAACCCTGAGGCGATGGCCAAGGCGCAGGCAGAGGTGCGACGAACACTTGACGGCAAGAGCCCACAAGACCATGAAGGCCACATCAACGAGCTAAGCTACACAAGGTTGGTGATCAAGGAGAGCATGAGGCTGCACCCCGCGCTGCCGCTCTTGATTCCCCGTCTCTGCCAGGAGACCTGCAACATCGGCGGATTCAAGGTCGCAAGGGGCACCAAGGTCATTGTCAATGCGTGGGCTGTGGCACGGAGCCCCGGGCATTGGCGTGACGCGGACCAGTTCAGGCCGGAGAGGTTCGAGGATAGCGTGGCAGACTACAAGGGTTTGCAGTTTGAGTACATCCCATTCGGGAGCGGACGGAGGATGTGTCCTGGTGATACCTTCGGGCTCGCCGTGCTGGAGCTCATGGTCGTTCGACTTCTCTACTACTTTGACTGGAGTCTCCCCCACGGAATGAAGCCGAATGAGCTCGACATGGACATGGTCGTCGGTGCAACGGCCAGGAGAAGGAACCACCTGCAACTGGTGGTGTCGCCGTACAAGGAGCTTCCCTCGGAAATCTGAAGGAGCTGTTCAGCTGGTCGATGTAGAATCTCCATAAGCTTTGTGATTGTGCTAATGCTGGCCAGTATATAAACTACTTGAAAGTGGTGCTGTTCAATAACTGAAAAGTTCTCCATCGTTTTATATGTGTGTATATATTAGCTATGTACTTTTTATCGTCAAGTAGAGGGTGCATATATTGCGGACAACGTGTATATAAATGTTACTTCCCCTTTTCCAAGGGGTTATGGGGTCAAACTGCGAATCTGGGTTCAAAGTGTCAGTTCGGAATTCGGAAATGGAAGGTAGAAACATTATTGCGCCGAAACTTGGACTGGCCCTTGTAACTCGGTTCACGATCAGGAGCGGGGTGGAGCCAAGCGAGTTTATGAATTGGTCAAAACTATGAAAGATGGATGAGATGAACTTATTTTGATGAGGGTAGATAGGGTGTTGTGATGATGGTGAGATCACCAATTCTACATGTAATTTTGAGCAATGGAACAAGATAAATCACTCCGTCTAAATCATATTGTACGTACCAAATAGCACTTTCAAGCAATACATGAAGTTAGCTTCCACAATACTAGCAGAAAGTAACAATCAGGAATATAGTTTTGGTTCTCTAAAACGGATGCATAACATGCTGACCACAGCAATTATAGTATTAGGATATGATCCAGAATCCAGAATAGTACCGTTGAAAACTAACACTAGCCTGCAAGTTTCATCCAAAAGCTACACCACATCTACTTCTTTACTTCAGGAGCAGTGATACATTCTACCGAGCTTACAGCAAAAATCCTAGGTAGCCTCTATCTAAATATCTGATGATCACTACAAGGAAGTCATGGATAGAGTTCACCTCCACATTCTTCATGGCTTTGCTTCGCCTGCAGCTGATGCCAGTGCTTCCTCTCCCTTGATTCCTACTGCCTTGGCATCTTCATCATCTGCAACTTAAGAAACATGAAGTTAGATCAGCTCATGTCAATATATCCATTTTCTGTTTGACATCAGAGTCGAATATTCAAGAGTTATGTTCAAAATTTCGAAAGTAGAAGACACCAAGAGTCTTTGTTTTGTTTACCATACTCACACAATCACACATGTTGGATAGAATAACTGACTGGGTCATACATCTGGCAATAATTCACAAACGAGAAAGGGGGATCCGTAGGAAGATATATGATTAGGAAGAGCCCAAGGACAGGTCTAATAAGTGTAATCGTATTAGAAAAGGTAAAGTGCCTAAGCATCTGTTATATCCCTACAATACCTTAAAAGAAACTGCTGGATGGACTAAAGAGCTGGATATCCAGGACTCGGCCAGGATATCCCCTGAACCAAACGAATCCTTAACCACACATTTCTCAGACCTTTTAGTTATCACTAATGAACCACATCTTTCTTTAAGTGGGGCATGGGGTAGGAACAATCTGAAACTTAACTTGATACATTACTTTGATGAAAGAATTATGCAATTGTGGTTCAATCTTTTGCATATTGTTAAATCTATCAATCTGTTTCTGAATTTGATCATTTGAAATAGGATCTGAATAGTAAAGGTAACTTCTGAATTGTAAGACCGTTTTTTGAGTGTGCGGTGGCTGTCATGGTTGAGATCAATCCGGTATATTTGTATTAAAAGTACTACTCCCTCCGTCCCAAAATAGGCTGTTCAACTTTTTAATATATACGGATGTATCTACACACTAAAAATATGTCTATATACAACGGTATCTAGACAAACTTGAGTAGCTTATTTTGAGACGGAGGGAGTACCACAATTTTGATTAGGTGGCTAAATGATGGTTGCTGGATAAGAAAAACAGATAGACATCTAAATATTGTTATGTCTGCCACTCTTTGGATCCTATAGAAGTTCAGGAATTCCATTATTTTCCAGCAAGCGGTGTGGGTGGACCTAGACTGCCCGAACTTGCTTGGGACAAAAGGCCTTTTTCTTGTTGTTATTGAGCGACATGGATGGTACCTAAGGATTCTATGGAGACAGATGAGACTCCTCATTGATGACAAGGTATGTACATGTTCAGAAGCTGCAGCTGGAGCTTGATTGCTTCCTTACCCGCCTGGATACCAAGGTGCCGAAGTTCTTATGCATTGCGTCAAAAAGTGAGGTTATATTTTCATATTGCCTCATGTACTAAGAGTTTTCATTGCAAAAAAATTAATATGAACAAGGCACGGTAATACGATCTATAATATGCGAAAGGAGGTATATGTATTACCTGAGTGAAAAACTTCAAGACGATCTGACAACTCTACTCTTAAAATAATGTCAACCTTTTTGCATTTGCGCACATGAAATACACCAATCTGTGGAGACAAAAGGAGGAATCTTTTTTGGTGAGATCAATGAGGGTAACTTCAAACGAAAATGCACAAATAGTTTGGGAACTTTCTGGATGTGGATAGGAACAGACCTCAACATCAACTTTAGAGCTGAGATCATTGCTCTTCTCAAGATGTTCCGCACCAACACCCAACAGCACATCTTCCAGCTGAAATAAACATGCAGAACCTAGTAAAACAAAATGTCACGGATGTATACTTATAAGGACTACAATTTTTACCTGAACAATACTTGAAACACGTTTTTTCTGACATGAAAAAATAACATCCCCTGCCCTAATGCCAAGCTTCTCAGCATCACATTTTGCTGAAATCTGGTAACAATTTGCAGGAGTTACGTCTTGGTTACAACATAATTTACGCATAGATAAATGGCTTGATCAGTTAGGTGTACCTCTCCTACAATGAGACCAGAGGAAATATTGAAATTACGTGACATGAAGTCAACACGGGGAATGCCTAGAAATCCCAATGTCCCTAGCTTCATGCCAAGCTGGGGTCACAATATACATGATTTCAGCAAAACTAGATACTCACACTAAAAATAATTACTTAGTTACACACTGATATACTGCAGGATATTTGATTAAGATATTTAATGCGCAGATAAATAAGGGAGCATAAAAGGGACTGGAAAGGCACCAAATGTTCAATGACTTCAACACCAAATAAAGATTAATAAAATAACGCTTACCCAAAACGTTGCCACATTATTGAACACTTCAAGATAAGAGAGCTTGGAATGAAAACAAGTGGCAGTTTGTAGAATAGCATCCCAACAACTTTTCCACTAAGGTCCAGCAATGCTCCTCCGGTTCCACACTACATGCAGAATGTCACTTGAGACTTTGTAATTAGAAATCAAATAAAATTTAGCCAAAGAAGAAAAGATGATTAACCTCAGGGATTGGACCGTGGACGAATTGGTAGTTGTGGACAGAGGTGAGGGCCTAACCTGAGGTAGAAGGAGGCTGCAGGGAGGAACTCTCTCAGCTTAGGGTTACAGAGATAGAAGCATCTTATATAGGTCACGACTGGGCTGGGCCAGATGGGCCACAACAGAGAACAAGAAGATAGCCCAACAGATACTCCAACACTCCCCCTCAAGATGGGTGATAAATGTCAATCATCCCCATCTTGTCACAGGCACGATTACACTCCCCTTTGATCCTAGTCCTTTTGTTAAACAGTCTGCCACTTGTTGTCTTGATCTCAAATAAGCCAATGAGATAATCCCTGCATCAATCTTTTCTTTAATGAAAAATCTGTCTATCTCCACATGTTTGGTGCGCTCATGCTGGACAGGGTTGTTTGCTATGTTTATGGCAGACATATTATCACACCACACTTTCAAGCTTCCTTGCCTTAAAATTTTCAGCTCTCTTAGAAGGTTTCGTACCCACAACATTTCACCCAGGCCCTGTGACATAGCTCTGTACTCTGCTTCGGCTGTTGATTTCGAGACAACAGATTGTTTCTTACTTCTCCATGACACCAAATTTCCTCCAACAAAAACACAATACCCTGAGGTGGATCTTCGGTCATCTAGGCAGCTAGCCCAATCTGCATCACAATATCCATCTACATTTAGGTGTCCATTACTTTTAAACCACAATCCTTTTCCCGGAGTGCCTTTCAAGTATCTCAAGATTCTTTGAGCTGCTTCCAAGTGTCCATCCCTCGGATCATGCATATAGCGACTCACTACACTCACTGCAAATGATATATCTGGTCTTGTGTGGCACAAGTATATTAGTCTTCCAACAAGTCTTTGATATTTCTCCTTGTCTATGGGTTCTCCAGACTCTGCTGTGATTTTATTATTTTGGTCAATAGGGGTTGAAGCCACTCGGCACCCCAGCATGCCCATATCATCTAAGAGATCCAATGTATACTTTCTTTGAGATAGTGCTATCCCTTTTGACGATCTTGCAACTTCTATTCCAAGGAAGTATTTAAGTTTTCCCAAAGCTTTCACCTCAAAGGCTTGACTCAAGCATCCTTTCAGTTTTGCGATTTCAACATCATCATCTCCCGTGATAATAATATCATCAACATACACAGCAAGGATAGTGATTTTCTGCTCAGAATGTCTGTAAAATAAGGTATGGTCTCCATTGCATTGACCATATCCCATGCCACACACCACTTGTCTAAACCTATCAAACCAGGCCCGTGGAGATTGTTTGAGACCATATAGAGATTTCTTCAGTCTACATACCTTCCCTTTAGTTTCAGGTCTGACAAATCCTGGTGGCATCTCCATATACACCTCCTCTTGAAGATCACCATGCAGAAATGCATTTTTGACATCAAGTTGATGCAAGGGCCATCCGAAATTTGCTGCACAAGAGATCAATATTCTGACAGTGCTCATTTTTGCCACTGGTGCAAACGTCTCATCATAGTCAATGCCATAAGTCTGACTATATCCTCTTGCCACAAGTCTTGCCTTATATCTCTCCACTTTTCCTTCTGCATTTTGTTTTACAGAATAGATCCACTTACAACCTACTGTATTCTTTCCTTTAGGGAGATCCGTCAACTCCCATGTTTTATTTTTCTTCAAGGCCTCCAATTCTTCCATCATAGCATTGCACCATCTCGGGTCCAACCTGGCTGCCTTCCAATCCTTAGGAACAGATACAGTTTGAAGTGAAGCAACAAAAGCCCGAAAAGAGGGTGACAATGCCTCGTAAGAAATATAATTTCCTACGTCATAGTCATCATAACTTAGTCGCTTTGGGAGCCCAACTTTCCTTACCCCTTTTCTTATTGCAATTGGCAAGTCTAGGCTATTATTGGACTCAGTCTGAGATTGATTCTCCTCAGCAGAATCTACACTTGTGCTTTCTTGATTTTCAGGTCCAATAGATTGCTCCCCCTGCCCCTGGTCTTGTTGCTCTTCCACAGCATCTACTTGCTCCCTTTGTACTTGTCTTCTAGAGTACACAAGTGGATTCTGCAGCCATCTTTGTGGTGGTACGGGTCTAGGTGGTGTAGGTGTACCAGGAATTGCAGGAATCTCCGCTACAAGAGGAATTTGTTGATGTTGCTGTTGGTCACCATCTTGCTGCTCTTGATCACCACCTGGCTGTTGATGTTGCTGTTGGTCACCATCTTGCTGCTCTTGATCACCACCTGGCTGTTGCTCCCCCTCTTGAGCATCACCAAGATGGTCAAGCCCCTGGAACAAGCCACTAAGATCACTCTCACCATCATAAAATGGTTCTGACTCGCGAAACGTAACATCCATGCTTACAAATGTCCTCCTGTCAGTGGGACTCCAACACTTGTAACCCTTACATGCGGAGGAATAGCCAATAAAGATACATTTGATAGCCCGATGATCTAGCTTGCCAACAGACGGTCTGTGATCCCTTACAAAACATGTACAGCCAAAGAGTTTGGGTGGTACAACAAAATCATTGTTATTTAGAAGGAGTTGGCAAGGAGACTGCATACCTAGAATCTTTGAAGGCATTCTGTTGATCAAATACGTAGCAGTCATAACTGCCTCACTCCATAAGAATTTGGGAACATTCATGGTAAACATAAGAGATCGAGCCACTTCAAGAATGTGCCTATTCTTCCGCTCAACAACTCCATTCTGGGGAGGAGTGTCAGGACAAGAAGTCTGGTGCAGTATACCTTGCGAAGATAAGAAATCAGCAAAAGGTTTGTTGATATATTCAGTACCATTATCAGTTCTGATCACTTGCACGTGAACATTGAATTGGTTCTTCACATAGGCACAAAAACTCTGAAAACAAGTGAACACTTCATCTTTGTGACGCATAAGATAAATCCAAGTCATTCTGGAATAGCAGTCAATAAAAGTCACAAAGTACTTCATGCCACTTACTGACACAACAGGACACGTCCATACATCAGAGTGCACTAACACAAATGGGGATACACTTCTGATCCCTCTACTAACATAAGAGGTTCTCGTATGCTCAGCATATTCGCAGGCATCACAACATAATTTGGTTTTGTCCACTCCATTCATTACATCAGGAAAAACTCGAAACATTTTATCAAATGCCATGTGGCCCATTCGACAATGATGAACTAGGGCCATACTCTCCTTTCCTCCAACAATCGCAGCAAACACAGAACTAGCATCATGCCCCATCTTGTCACGATCTATGTGCCAAAGACCTCTATGCCTGGTTGCAGTCCCAATCTTCCTGCTGCTCTCCCTTTCCTGAATTAAACACATATATCTGTCAACTATTATACGGTAGTCCTGCTGATCAATCAGGGCACTTAGGGATAGCAGATTTACTGGAAAAGCAGGAACATGTAGTACTGATGACAATTTTATGTTGGGTGTACATTGCACCGACCCCTCCCCTTTTATAGATTGTGTTGTGCCATCTGCTGTTTGGATAGTGCCTCTATGTGTGGGAGGATACTTAGTATAAGAGTCAAACTCACTAATATTCCCAGTAACATGTTTGGATGCTCCAGAATCAAGAATCCAATCTGAATTAGCATTATGAGTGGCTATAGAAACTCGATCAATATTACCTTCATCTTTGTAGACATAGTGAGCAAAGTTCCCAAAGGTTGCTTCATTCTGTCCTTCTTCCTTTGATTGTCCCTGAGAGGTACTGGTAGCTGGCTCTGAAGCTGCTGCCATATGTGCCTTGGGTGATATAGCGTGCTGCTGTCCACCACCCCTGCCATATTGTTGTCCATATGGTTGTCCACCACCTCTCCCATACTGATGTCCATATGGCTGTCCACCACCTCTGCCATACTGCTGTCCACCACCTCTTCCATACTGCTGTCCATATGGCTGTCCACCACCTCTGCCATCACCTCTTCCTCTGTAGCTTCCTCTGCCATGTGTGTATCCTCCTCTCCCCCTACTGGGTGTAGCAAAGGAGGTACATTGATGCTTCAAGTGTCCCTTTTGTCCACAAGTATAGTAGTCTCTCATCTCTTGTCTCTCGGTAGTGTAGAAGGTCAGATGCGAGACAAAATCGCTTCCCTTTGTCATATTCAGACGCACTTCCTCTCTGGACATAGCTGCAATGGCTTCTTTGAGAGAAGGGGTAGTGGTTTGATGCAGTAAAGCAGCCCTTCTCCCCTCAAAATCTTGATTGAGACCTTTCAAGAACTTCATGACTCGCCGACGTTCAATCCAGCTTGCAGCAGCACTCACACATTCCCCATGGGCAAGTTCCAGAGGATCAACATGATCTAAATCTCCCCAAAGATGCTGCAACTCAGCCACATATGCCATCACAGTTTTGTTTCCTTGTTGCAAGTCATGCACTTTATCCTCAATCTCAGCAATCAACATAATGTTCCCCTTTCCAGAATACAGATTTGATAAGGTGTCCCATATCTCTGAAGCTTTTGTGAGTGCCTCTACAGAAGCAGCAATGTTAGGAACCAAAGAGTTAAGCAACCATGCCACAATCAGAGAATTTGTGGCATTCCACTGTTTCCATTCTGGACTGGCCTTGTCCGCTGGTTCTGCAGCTTCACCACTCACACGTTCATCCAGCCCTTTCGAGTTCAAAATCAACAGCGCCCTCCTTGACCACCGGAGATAGTTGGCCACTCCTTCCAACTTGATCTCATTCGCCGGCAGCTCAAGTTTCTGACCGATGTTGGTATGGGGAACGATTGCTCCCCCTCCAGCAGATCCTCCTCCTCCATCTCCTTTGGTAGTGATAAGTTCTGCCAGCTTCTCCAGAGCCTTGGCCAAATCCCTGTTGTCCCCCATGCTTGACACCAAACTAACCTCTCAGAAACACCAAAGGGCTTACCCGCAGGATGCCCTCTTCGTCTTCTTTCTCGTCACTGCCTTCCCCTCCTTGCCGCCACAGCAGCCTGCTCCCTTCCTCTTCCTCCTAGCCGCCGCAGCAGACTAGGCTTCCAGATCGGCAATCCTTCCCGTCGTAGCCCTCACTACCCCTTGCTCTGATACCATGTGGACAGAGGTGAGGGCCTAACCTGAGGTAGAAGGAGGCTGCAGGGAGGAACTCTCTCAGCTTAGGGTTACAGAGATAGAAGCATCTTATATAGGTCACGACTGGGCTGGGCCAGATGGGCCACAACAGAGAACAAGAAGATAGCCCAACAGATACTCCAACAGTAGTGATTGTGTTGGTGTTCACACGGATCTACAAGTTGCACCTTATCTCGCTTATAGATCAGATTCAAATCAGTATCTCTAGCCAATAGAAATACATCCTGATCAAACTCCACATTAGATTCCAATGACAATGTCTGCAACTGACTAGCTTGAGGAATCTCAAAGTACGCTATCTCATAGTGCTTGCTGAAGTACATCAGCCGACACTCCATGACTCGGCCATCCAACATATGGACATTGACCTGAAAAGAAGGTAACTAAAAAAGTTATATCCAAG
The DNA here is from genome assembly GCF_019359855.2 of Lolium perenne. NCBI lineage: Eukaryota > Viridiplantae > Streptophyta > Magnoliopsida > Poales > Poaceae > Lolium > Lolium perenne. The sequence continues at coordinate 52,819,177 of NC_067244.2, forward strand.
AGTTGCGTTAAGAATTTACAAGTTAATACAGCCTTGGGGCTGATTGTAACTTGGTGTGATTTGTGGGCTGCAAGTTACGCACTCTTTTCCTTACCAGGGTACCTAAGGGGGCTGGAAGGTTTTTAATGAGGCGGCTTGCTAGCTTTTAATATATATTATCTTTCAAAAAAAAGTTAATAACTCTAAGAGTGATATTCAGAAGACTCCAAGTGTCCTTTTTTTTGTTTATCTTACTCAAACATTTTGGGATACAAATATTTAGCAATAAATCTCATAAGTGATTTTCAGACTTTTTTGTTTGTTTGTTTGAAACTGATGGCCATAGTCTTTAGTTTCAAATGGCAAGTTTTCATAATTTCTAGGAGCTGTACTTGTCTCGGAATCTTGATGTTCACGAATCACATGCATGATGGAAGCTTGTGCATTCTGAGATCATCCTTAAGCTATAGTTAATGATATGATTGGAATAAGATATTAGTTATCTTGATAAAGTAAAGTGAACCCATTAGTTCTTTTGTCTAAGATGGCTGTCTGAGAGAAGAGATGAAGAGAACATGAACACCTTCAAAGGATTGTCTCTCATTGTTATGCAGTACCACAAGCATTGTATGGTACCATACAGATATTCAGAAATGCTTTTGTTTGACCCTATTTGCCGTTTTTGCCTCAGGCTTTATAATGAAGGGGCTCATCTGTTCTTCAGGTGCAACTTGCAAGGAAGATAGAGATTTCTGGAAGGAGCTTCTCCTAGAATATATTAGAGTAGAGCTGATTGCTTGTGCATCTCCGTTATTAGTTCTGGAACACATATGGAGCCCTAAAGCTAAAGTGGGCCTAAGACACGTGTGTTTGTGAGCAAGAATCCGGAAAGGCTCTGAAGTGTGTGGTAGCATGCTCTGTTTATTCACAGATATGTAGTATCATCTGTATAAAGCCAACTAAGCAACCTGTGTGGATATTACAGTTGTGTGGGTCACATACTCAAACTGAATATCGACCACTACTTCTTACATTCTGGTGGCAGTGGAGGCAGGGGTGCAGTCGTATGGGATGAATCCGGCGAACTGTTTAAGCAACAGGACATCATTCAGCTATATACCTTTTATGAGGGGAGGCTTCGGCTTTGAGCAAAGGGGCTCAAAATCGTTTCTGATATCAGTGTTTCTCGACTTGCTCTAGATATGAACACAACAAATCTTCTTGATTCTAATGAAGATGATGTGGTGTATGCTGGATAAATGATGCCATGTCTGTTGGTCTTTGATCTTATCGTGCATAGATTTTTTCATGTTTAAACCGGTTCAGATGTGAAAATGAAACTACATATGAATCATTTATTCTACTGAGTATATTGTTCTACTGTCTCACCTATACAGTTTTGCTGCTCCTTTTTTTTCAGGAGAAAACTTCACTACTCAAAGCAAGAAAAATTAGCAACAAAATAGCCCATACAAAAAGCCTATCTCACGAACCTGATACCAACGGGCGCTGCAAAGCGCAACTACCACACTAGTAACTTCTTATGAATAGATAAAACTCAATAATCTTGAAATCACTTATATTAGAGTGGGAGGAAGGGAAAATAAACAAGGTGCAAGGTTTGTTTAAAGACTTTGCCTTTGCCTCAGGATCATATTCCTTGTTTTTCCAGTCATCTAGAGGTTTCTTGCTGCAGATGATCCATGCAGAGGTGAGAATGACAGCAGAGTTCTTAACTGCATCTACCTCAACAACGATTCCTGTGCAATGGTTCATCACCTTGCCATCTGCGCATGTTATGGATCATGCTTAGCAATAGCAACAAGAAAATCAAGTAGGTAACAGGCTAAGAAGGGTACCCTGGTAGGACGAAAGGGTAAGAACTGATTTGGCATAAGTTATAACAGCCTCCGTGTCCTTCAGAGTGTAGCGCTCGGTGATACTGGACCGCCCGCTTGTTAACAACCGCTCATGACGAGCTAGAAAAAATGAAGCCAGCATTATCCACCATGAGAACCATATAGGAAGTAGATCAAGTTTGATAGCGAAAATCCTAATTTAACTGACCAAAGGCCATAGCACGTCATTAAATAGCAAGCTTGTCAATATCGTCAATATCCAGATACGTATCGTAGTACCTTATGATTTTAGGATCCTACGTACCGCGATACATATCGTGGTATCTATCTCTAGTTTCCTGATACAAATTCGACACCATATGATCACACGTTTCAGCTAAACAAACGTAAGCCACATCGGCACACAGCAGCCTGACAAGAATAAGAGCAATGCTGGGGTGAACTTGGTATATCATAGCACGTCCTCCCATTAGTTTCAGTGAGATGAGACTAAGAAAGGAATTTTGTACGTGAACGAAAACAGCCAACAAGTCATTCGTCTATGTGGGCTTTAAAGTATCTTTTGTCTTATAGGTTAGCAATTGGTTAAGTTTATGTTATGCATTGGAGATTGGACATCCGTAAATATTCAATATAAATGCAGAATTAAATTGTCGACTTTTACAAAGGATACAGAATGAGCTCAAAATTTAAAATTTAAATGCATTTTAATGTATAAAGACAATAAAAATGTCACCCGATGAAGAGAATTACCTATTTTTGCATCGTATTTCTCCACATCATTGTAGTATTTGTGCACGGCAGCCTTGTCACTGGTGAAGAAGTAGGACACGGAACCATCTTCTTCTATAAGGGGCACCACGGGAGCCTTGGGCTCGCGAAGTGGAGAGCTGTAGGCAGAGGAGTCAGAACCAGAGCTCGCCGAATCCCTAGAATCGGTGACCCTCTTCCTCTTCCTCCGCCTTGCCGACCCAGAGTCCGATTCAGATGTTTCCTCCTTGCTCCGACGCGCTGGCGAAGCAAGGGGCCGTGGAGGAGATTTGGCCGGATCATCTTCGCTGACAGCTCCCCGACGGATTGGATTGGACTCCGGTCCCCTCGATTCCGCCTCCATCCCGCCGGCCGGTTTTGAACAATTCCACCGCAACTCTCGCGGGCAAACACAGGCGTTATGCAACCAGCTGGTGTTGTTAGGCTGGCACGATTTGGTTCCAGATTTTGTAAAGGCGCGCGCTGGCCGTCGGTAGGCCGATCCGCGCGCGGGGCATCGGTCGTACCAGCGCCGTTCGATCGTAATCCGGCGTCCAGAATTAGCAGCATTTCGATTTTTGCATTTTGCCCTCTGGTTTTTGGAAAATCAACCCGCGGTCCTAAGCCTATCAGTTTAAACCGAACACGTGTTTCCCTTTGCCCTCAAACTTTCAGATATTTACAATAAAATCCGCTGTTTAGTATAGCAACAAAAACCCACCGCTTTGTGTACAAAAAATAAAAAGTATTACAACAAAAATTTCACAGTAAATCTTCACATATATGTACAACAAATTATCAATATATTTACAATAATAATTAACAACAAAAACAATATTTTTTATTTGGGTGTTTACAATAATAGTCAGTTTCCATGCAATAATATCTTTACAACAAATCGGAAACATACTTACAACATTAATTAATAACAAAAACCAACATTATTTTATTTGAATGTTTACAATAAAAGTCTGCTTTCATTCCAGAAATATCTTTAGAACAAACCAGTAAAATATTTACAACAATAATTAGCAACACAGGCCACAAATAATTTGGGTGTTTACAACAAAAAGTCTATATATTTACAAACACTGCAACGTGGTGAAGTAGTAATTAATTTGCTACATATTGAATTACAACAAAATTCACCAACTATTTGTACAAAAGTCAGAAACAATTAAAAACAAAAAAAAAATATATGCAAAACATTGCAAAGTGGTCAAGCAAAATTTAGTTTGGTACATATTGAATTACAACAAAAAAACATCAACTATGTTTACAAAATGTCACACACGGATACAACAAAAATCGGGTGCGTAAAAAGAATGAAACAGCACCAGCAATTGGTTCCTATGTGTCTTGAGTGCTGGGCCAAAACGTGTGGGCGAACAAGTAATGGGCCATGGGCCAGCCGAAACAGCGGGTCGCGGCCCAGCAGCGAGCGCGGACCGAGCGACCGATCCTTTTCGCTCGATCGGTCACCGGATCGCAAGCGTTTTCCTTTTGTAAAGGCCCCTTTATTCATAGGATTTGTATAGAAATAGTGTAGAATTTAAATTTTATGAGATTTTTTCTACACTAGTTTGATTTATAAGAATATATATTCTACAGAAATAATCCTACAGAAATTTTGTAGTGCAAAATCTATAGGAAAAAATGGCATGAGATTATACCTTATGGAAAATTTCTTTGACACAATTAAAGAGAACTCATCTTCCTATAGAATTCAACTAGGCATGAATGTGTGTCTCCAAAACCCAATTCGTAGGTTCAAATCCTACAGAGACATTTTAATCCTATGTTTTTATTCTTATGATTTTTCTATCATATGAATTAAAGGAGCCCTAATTTAGCCAACAATTCTGTTGCGGCAGCTAGGTAATAAAATCTATGATTTCCTAGTACTAGTAAAATTAGAGAATGATTCAGCGGTCATTCGAGTGCATAACTATGATTAAAATCAATTATCGCTGCTCATCCATGGATTGGTGCCAAAACATATGAATTACTACCTCGGATCATGTTTAATTATGTTTAATTGACGCGGATTGTATGTGCAGTGTTTGGCATTGATTAAACATGATCGAAGGGAGTAGCACACAATTACGAATAAAATTACACTAATGAAAATAACGGATGGGGCCAAATTATATCTACTATTTCTAATCATCCATTTGGAATTTTTTAAAGAACAGTTTGTGTCTGATCTAATACGTTGTTGCTAAAATAAGGGCAAAATTATCACGGCAAATTATCTCCCTAGTTGTAGCATTACTATGATGTGCCTAGTCTGGTTGGGAGGTAGGTTGGTACTTCTTTTTAGAGTTATCCCAATGATAGGGGAAAGTCGTCTACCTCTGCAACTATCATTGTAGAACTAGAAATCTTGTCGGTCCGATCCATACAACATACATCATACCCCGTCCGCACAGCAAAATGTTGTACTATTGTAGAGTGGTTGCAGCATTGCATCCATTGGTTGGTTCAAAACTATCAAAAAAAAGCATCGCAGCATTTCAAAACACCTATGCAGCAAAAAAAAGAATATGTGTCATATCCCTACCGGTTGCTGGAAACCCCCACATGTCACACAAATTTCTGAGATAAAAATCAGCACATGTACGTAGCATGGAGGACAATGTTTGCAGCGGTTCAAGGAAAACATTTGCAGCAGGAGTACAAAAATCATTGCATCATCCCATTTGTGTGTTTGCAACAAAACACACACATTCGCAACATGTGAAAAACACCATGCGGCATATTTGCGAAAAACTAACCTATATTGGAGCTTCAACTTAGTCGGGTAGGGCTTGATGACGATGAATCCGACTCGCCATGGCATTCCCCTCAACCTACCATCTCCCATGAGCTTTCTCTAATACAAATCTACACCTTAGGTCAACCATGACGCATTCCCCATGCCTCAATTTGGACAGGAGGAGAAGGACTAGCAACATAAGAGGAGAGGAACTAGCAAAGGAAGAGGTTCTTGTTAGGCGAGGAGCTAACTAGGAACGTTGGCACACCATCGAGACTACAACACGACGCGTGAGTCACACCCAGATGACTGATCGCCCAGTTGAACCATAGTCTTGCCTAATTCATTATTAGTTAGGAATGCACCTTTTTGCATGACCCTAGGGCCAATGGGATCAACAACAAATTTATCGCCCCTCCATCTTTTCCCTCTCCAAGAATAAGAATTGTCGTGTCCACAACGTAACTATGGATGATGCTTGGGCCTTTAGTCCTTCACCTACCAACTACAACTCAACTAATCCACTACCGACTCTATTGTGTGAAGCTTACTTCCTTCGGGTCCTACTCCTCGGCCTCGGCCTCGGCCTCGGCCTATAAGGCCCACTTCGCTGGCACCATTTGATCACAAATGAACATCTCTGTTTGGAAGAATTGGGCCCCTCCCAAATGCAAGCTATTCTTGTGGCTTATCATTCAAAATCGAGTTTGGACTACCGAACGTCTACAACGCCGGGAGGCTGGCCAAATTGTGGGAATTGTCCTCTTTGCAATCATTCTATTGAATTGGCACCCACCTTCTTTTCCGTTGTTTCTACTCTATTAGGATTTCGAACATTATCATTGAATAGAAAATTTTCCTACAATGATACTATTCATCATTTTGTTCAAACGAATTGAGCAAAAGAAAAACGCAGGAAAAATTCCTTTGATTTCAGTTTTATAGAAAAAAAAACTCAAAGTTTTACAATCCATTTGGACCCGTTCTTCAAATTCCTACGCATGAAGAACAATATTAATGTATCCAGTGGCATTATAACATCATAGTTATACTTTCTCATGTGTCTGACTTTGATTTGACCATGTTTATTAAAGATCCTATATTTTTTTCTTATTCATGTTGGCAGAATTCTAGTGTTTTTCAATCCTTTGTTTTGTTTTGCATGTACATTCCAATCATATGTTTATGTTTTTAGGATCGTACGAACCAAACAGATCATGTACAAGATAATGTGCTTTTATAACCCTGCGACCCAAACAAATCCCAAGTGTTCACATCTGCCTTCATTTGCTTTGGCAGCATACGTTAAACCATGCAGGTATTGGTAGAGAGGCCTGGCCGTAGAAACCAAAGTTCGTGTTTTTTTTCCGAGGGAAACCAGCAATCGTCTTGGTCTTCACCTGACATGCGGGTGTGCCTTCTGGGATCCAGATTGCTGTTGGGATACAAATCAAAAGCATCTCTTCAATTTGTCTTTCTGCTACGGAAGTTGGAGAAATGATTTGGAATCCGTAACCTCAAGCTTTTCAGCCTGAACAACACAGCACCATCGCAATTGCTAACATCAAGACACATCTCAATGTTGAGTCACGACAGTCAAGTATACATCAAAATTGTCACTGCTATCATCCCCCATCCGACAAACGCATTGCATGTAAAATGAAGGAACATATCAATCTACTCGCACTCAAGTATGAAACAGAAAGGAAGCGGTACATGATCAAGCAGGAGAAATTAGCCCGCACTTCAGATTTCGTCAAAATCAGCGTAGACGTCTTAGCCTGAACAAAAACAACAGTCACCATGCATCATGATCATAGTAATATTTAGCGCAGGTTTCTAGCACAGTAAGAGTTATCGGGGACAGATAAAAGTCAATCAGATCGGCCAGGGAAGCTGGAAAGAATATGTTCTCCTGGCACCTGCAATGTAGCATGCCCCTGTAGTCAAGTCTACTGCTGCAAGAAAGATCACAGCTATGAGTATATGACACAACTTAGAATGAACAGCAGTAAAACAAACAAACAAACAAAATAAAACTTGGAAAGGTAGAAAAGGACATCACAAGACCACAGAAATTAAGGAATTTTATTGTTGTGATCTGGGGATGTTATGGGAATATGGAGCAAATAACTGTGACTCTACATCAATGGAGAGGGATGTACAATACAAAAATGACATGGTCTAACCCGCAGGTGTGCCCTTTCATCGAGACAATATATATACCAAATTGTAAAAACATTTAGAGATATCGTTAAGAAAATTAACATTGTTGGAAATACACATATCTTCACAAGCAGAAATACTGCAAGTAACCTACGTATGTTTTGATTGGGAAAATAATTGCCTAACAGGTAACCAGTGAGCAAAGGAAACACAGGTACCACTCAACTTTTTTTTTCGCGAAAATGCAAAAGCTTGCGTTTCGATTCATTGATAGAAAAAGAAGTTTAAATTACAAGCCTAAGACAAGGCTGGGACACCCACACACACACCCAACACTCAAAACATGACTACGACAAAAAGCCGAAATCTGTCGAGTGCTCCTCTAAGACGCTACAGAGTGAGCTCCTCCGCCAAACAGAACCCATGCCGATGAAAGTCGCAGTGCATCATCGAAATTACCAAGAACCTACCGGCCGCAGCCAAGACGCGTACCACCCGGATCCCGCGAGCCCACCCGGCTCAGCTGGGAGCATTGCTGCTCCGGCCTTAGCCCAAATCCAGGGATGCCGTCGGCGCAGCGGCTACCTCCTAGCAACCTCAACAGACGTGCAAGCGTGCAGTCTTCAGCAGCCCGCCATCAAGCACAGAGGCCAGCCCACCACTGCTCATCCAGAGGCCCGCTCGCGCTGTCCGAGGAAGATCCTCGTCGCGCAAGCCACCGCGATACCCCTCAAGAGGCCGGCGCGCCATCTGCATCGCAAGACACCTCCCATGCGGCCAACACAGAGAACCCCGAGGAAGAACCACTGCCCGAACTCAAGTTCCCAAGACGACGCCTCCAAGAAGGGTACGACGTCAAAGACGCCGTCGTCGCCCGATTTGGCATGCCAAATCTGAGGTTTTCACCCGGAACCTGAGACCCCGGACGAGGGAGGTGCCAGAACTCCTCAATGACGCCACACAGGAAACGGCGCCCTCAGGCGTCGCCGTCACCGGCCTTAAAAGGCAGGGCTTTCGCCCGGAGCATGGTACCTCACCACCGCAAGCAGCGTCCGCCCTTTACCTAGAGCTCACGCGCTGAACTTTCCACTCAAAGCACTAGCCTTGCTAGGACAACCCGCCGGCAGCACGTCAAGCGCGCCAGATCAGGGGCAGCCATGCCCACAAAGGGAGGGCAAGCCGCCTAAGAGGGGCACCACCAAGCTGCAAGCGGCATAGGTGCTGCCAAGGGAGGGTTCGCCGGCAGGGCTGCGCGCATCCACCTCAGAGAAGCATCGCCGGCCACCCAGCACTGCACACCTCGCCGCCAGCATCGCACGGACGCCCCGAGCCACCACGCCAAGATGGCGTTGGGCTCAGCTCAACCTGGTCAGAGCAGCAGCATCCCTGCGCTTGGAGCCAAGGAGAACGGGCGAGGAGGAGGTGGGTGGCCGCACCCTGGCGCCGGTGGACGGGCGGCCGGGGCCCGTCTGCCCGCGGATCGAGCCCAAGGGCCCAGATCTGGGCCGGCAGACCCAGCGCCGCCACGGCGCCGACTCCGGCCGCCCAGCACCGTCGCCGCCATCCCAGCGCCGCCGCCGTCTTCCCCGGCGCCGTCGCCATCTTCCCCAGCGCCGTCACCGTCGCCGGACAGCCGAGGGGCTCCCGCCGTCGTCACCAGGTCCGCCCGCGCTTCCCGGTGGACGGTCAGGAGGTGGAGATGCCCGCCGGCGGCGGCACTGCGCGGGCTTTGCCCAGCAGCTCCGGCCGCCGCCGGCGGGGGAGGGGGTCGGGCTGAAGGGGGAGGGAGAAGGGAGTCGCCCCTGACTCGCCCGCGGGGACGAGCAGGGGACGAAGCGTTTCTCTCGGTACCACTCAACTAGATCGGGACTTATGTATCAGAGGAGGGTTTATTCTTTCTCAAACAAGCGCCCAAATGTGTTGTCTGCATTAGAAGGAAAACGCCAAGATGACGTAGATGTGTTACAAAATACCAGCAATAAAAAAAGAAAAAAACTTAAGCTAGTCAATCCTAAAACAATGAAAGGACAGGAGCAGGGAAAGCAAAGCCCTATGTCTACAGCTAGATTTTCTTCTGGCCTGGGAATTATAAACATGAAAGATTTCAACCTTTGCTTGTTGGCATCTTGGGTTCATTGATACAACGAATCAGGTAATAAATCTGGAAACAGGATGTGGATTATAAATATGATACTCATAGCCCTAATAACTGTTACGACCCACATCTAACTTGGCCCTTTTCACAAAGGGGTTATGGGGCCTGTCAAGCTGCAAAGTTGGTTTATAAGTGGAAATGGAAGGAAGAAACAATTGTTGTGTTGTTACTTGGACTGGGCTCTTAGGATGTGCTTGGATTGAGATCAACAAAGGGGTGGGGTGGAGCCGAGCCAGTTTATGGGTTGGTCAAAAGTTTGACACACGGATGGGGTGAACTCATTTTGATGAGAGTGGATAGGCTGTTGTGCGAGATCACCAATTCAATATTTCGGCAACAGAAAAAGATAAATCACTACATCCAAACCAAATTGTAACAAACAAAATCTTCAGTAATAGTGCAAGTTAGCATCCACAACACTAAAATGAAGTACTCCCTCTATTCACTAATGTAAGAGCGTTTAGATATTTTGAAGTCGACTAGATACATACCAAAATGAGTGGATTTACACACTAAAAGTAGACTAGATACGGATCAAAATGGGTGAAATACAAAAAGCTAAAAGGTTTACATTAGTGAACGGAGAGAGAAACAATTAGCAATATAGCAAGTATTACAAGTTTTGTTTTCAAAACCAGATGCATACATGCTGACCAATTAACAGAATCCAGAACAGCTTGCAATTGTAGTACTAGGGCATGATCCAGAATCCAGAACAGTACCATAAAAAACTAACACTATCAAGCAAGTTCCATCCAAAATATACCAACACTACATCTACTTCCTTACTCCAGGGGCAGTGATCCATTCTTCAGGGTATACAGCAAAAATCCTAGGTAGCGTCTAGCTAAATATCTGATGACCATTACAAAGAAGTCATGGATAGAGATCACATCCACATTCTCATGGCTTTGCTTCACATGCAGCTGCTGCGGGCCCTTCCTCTCCAGTGTTTCCTTCTGCCTTAGCATCTTCATCGTCTGCATTTTAAGAAGCATGAAGTTAGTTCAGCACATTCCTGTCAATATATCCATTTTTCGTTTGACATCAGTCAAATATCCAAGAGTAGTGTTGAAAATTTCAAAAGACTGGAATGGTATGTCAGGCTGTAGTTGTTACAGACACTAGTAAGATAAAAAAAAAACGTTGACCAACGGGGGAATGATCCCTCCCTTGGCTATACGTTATTAGGTAGAAATGAGACTCTCCCCGCGGATGGACGCTAGGATGATAACCCGATTAAAGTTCGCCCCTCCCGCGAAATTACCGCGTGATGGGGATTCGAACACGGGTGGGCTGGCCAGACACTAGTAAGATGGATGCAGTGATGGCGACTGGCAAGAAGACCACGAAGTCATAATGCTGGAGATGGTCACGTGTTTGGCAAGGACTTGCAGCAGAAAGGAGGATCCGTAGAACAATATAGGATTATAGATATCCCGTTAAGTTCCCAACAGAGACAAACCACAAAACATACATAGATTGACTCAGACTTTGAACAGCACTAGAACCTTGCCATCACATACACAACACTGGAACCCAATGACCAGTGTTTAGATATTTTGAAGTCGACTAGATTAGCATAGACAAGAAAACATGAGATCTACAACCATAGCATAGGAGACAAAGCTCTACCGAATAGTCCTGGTGTATTAGGGTATATATCTCGCAATTTTGGAGGGCAAAATCAGATAAATCGTAGGGGGAAGGGACGGCCCCTGGCTCCACCCTTTGCTACCAATGGCTTGGTTTTCCTCGTCCGAGCTAAGGTCAGCCGCCATCTTCCATAACCGAGCTGACCAGTGTCAGGTCTATCCCTACAATCCCCTAAAAGAAGCTGATGGATGGACCAATTGAGCCAACCTGGGACAGAGCTGCCCCTGGGACTGTTCTTGTTGCATAATTCTTCAAACTGGGTCAGGCCCATCCATACAATCCCTTTACATATGAACAAATATATCAATCTGTTTCTGGAATCTGATCGTTTGAAATGGGATCTGAATAGTAAAGCTAAGTTGTCTGAAAAATCCTCATATAAACTACAACCTCTGTTTGACTATAAAAAGGAAGGGTGGGAGTAGTTAACTTTGGGGGTGTTACGCCCCTATGTACCCCTGCAGTTTGACATTTAGCCTTCCCTCCTCGCATAAAAACTTTAGCCTTCCCTCCTTGCATAAAACTTTGGCACCTTGGTATCCAGGCGGGTAATGAAGAAATAAAGCGCCAGCTCTTCATGTACATCCTTTATGCGCATTGCATCCTTTATGCTCCAGCTCTTCATGTACATCCTTTATGCAGCTTGACATTTAGCCTTCCCTCCTCACATAAATGTATTTCTTCAGCAAAAAACTTTGGCACCTTGGTATCGAGGCTGGAGCTTTATTGCTTCATTACCTGCCTGGATACCAAGGTGCCAAAGTTTTTTGCGCATTGCATCAAGATCATGGATCCTAGACTGATCCATGAGCTCGTCAATCATGAAGTGGGGCTATTTTTGCATATTGCCCCATGTACTAAGAATTTTTATCGCAAATAAGTAAATTTAAACAAGGCATGGTAATACGATATATAATAAGATAAAGGAGGTATGTATTACCTGAGTAAAATACTTCAAGATGATCGGACAAATCTACTCTTAATGTGATGAATCTCTGTATGCGTTTGCGCACATGAAATACACCGATCTACGAAGCCAAAAAGAGCAATATTTTTATTCGATATCTATAAGTGATGATAACTTGTAAGAGACCAAAAGAATATTTATACTCCATATGAGATCAACAAAAGGTTAGTTTCAAATGAAAATGCACAAGTGGTTTGGGCATTTTCTGGATGTGGATAGAAACAGACCTCAACCTCAACTTTAGAGCTGAGATCATTGCTCTTCTCAAGATGTTTTTCACCAACACCCAACAACACATGTTCCAGCTGAAATGAACAGGTCAAACCAAGTAAAACAAAATGTGACAGATGTATACATATAAGGACTAGAATTTTACCTGAACAATACTTGAAACACGCTCTTTTTGGCATGAAAAGATAATATCCCCTGCCCTAATGCCAAGCTTCTCAGCATCACATTTCGCTGAAATCTGGTAACAATATGCAAGAGTTACATCTTCATTACAGCATAACATATGCTTAGATAAAGGGCTAAATCAGATAGGTGTACCTCTCCAACAATGAGACCAGAGGAAATACTGAATTTACGTGACATCAACTCAATACGGGGAATATCTAGAAATGCTAATGTCCTTAGCTTCAAGCCAAGCTGGGGTCGAGCAAGTTGCCTACATACAATAGTCATTAAATTGTTGAGTTCAGTTGAAGAATGTGATTACAACATATGAATTTACTATTTATCCCCAGTGCAAAATGGAGCACAAAAAAGTGTGATGACACAACATTTATTTTCTTTACCTTTCTATGTCAGCCCAACATACATTATTTCATCTAAACAAGATACTCACATTATGACTAATTACTTACTTACACTACAATATTTGCTATATTAAGATATTTAATGCGCACATAAATAGAGCATTACAAAAGATTGCAAAAGCATCAAATTTCCAATCACTTCAATACTAAATCAAGCTTAGTAAAATAACGCTTACCTAAAATGTTGCCACATGGTTGAACATTTAAGAATAAGAGAGCTTGGAATGAAGGCAACAAGAGGCAATTTATAGAATAGCATCCCTACAATTTTTCCACCAGCATCCAGCACTCCACCTCCAGTTCCACACTGCATGCAGAATGACACTTGAGATTTGGTAATTGAAATTTAAATAAAATTAAGCCGAAGAGAAAAGATGACTATAACCTGAGGAATTGGACCGTTGAGGAATTGATAGTGATTTTGCTGATGTTCACAAGGATCTACAAGTTGCACCTTGTCTCGCTTATAAATCAGATTCAAATTTGTATCTCTAGCCAATAGAAATACATCCTGGCCTAACTCCACATTACGTTCCAATGACAAAGCCTTCAATGAAATATCCCCACTAATCTCAAAGAAGGCTATTTCATAGTGCTCGCTGAAGAACATCAAACGACACTCTAAAGTTGAGTCATCCAACATATGAACATTAACCTGAAAAAAATTAACTAAAAGAGTTGAATATCCAAGAGTCGTGTGCAGAATTTATATGTAGGAACTCCAAAAGTGGTGTTCAAAAGACTCCAAGAGTCAAATAGACCAGGTCAAACATTTGCCAATAATAGACAAAAGAGGTGGTCAGAAATATTTTCTTTTTTTAGTTTGAAACTAATGTTCTTAGTTTCAAATGGTCTTTTCTACACAATTCATAAAACATAGGCCGATTGACTCAGACTTTGATTAGCTCAAAGCAAAAACTATTAAGACAATGGCATTTCCCAGCTAACATTTAGCACACCGCACTAGAACCCATCATCATGTCATAAGAAAATACAACTTGAGTGGCATATAGACGTCAAAAGGTGTTGATTTTCCATTAGATCATATCCCACAACTCACTGACATAAGTGCATTGCTACTGTGGTTTATATGTAATCTGAACAACGATGCTATGACTTAATTGCACGATTTGTTTTAAGATTTTACCTTTGCCTCAGTAGCGTACTCCTTTTTTGTCCAATCATCCAAAGGTTTCTTGGTGCAGAAAAGCCATGCTGAGGTGAGAATGATAGCGGAGTTCTTAAATGCATCTACCTCAACGACAATCCCTGTGCACTTGTTTATCATCTTGCCATCTGCTCATGTTACAGAGCATGCTTAGAAATAGCAACAATAAAACCAGGTTAGGCTAAAGACTAAGAAGAGTACCCAGGTAGGCTGAAAGGCTTAGAACCGATTCAGCACACTTTAGAACAGACTCTGTCTCCTTGACGGTGCGGCGCTCGGTGACACTGGATGGTGCAAGTGTTAACATCCGCTTATGACGATCTAGAAAAGAAAAAAAATCCATTTCCATGAGAGCAATACAGGAACTTGGTCAAATATAGTGTCACTCAATATACATCTGACCTGTGTGACAGCTTAGTTTTCTCAAAATCAAAGTATTCCAAACCACATTATTTCAATGTTTGGGAAATGAATACTAAAGTTTTCATAAATCTCAGTTTTGTACTGTTTCAGCGAAAATGATAAGGCGTTTGGCAGCGTTGTATTTATTTGTTGCATTGGACATTCACCATCGTAGGTTCAACCAACATATGAATCCAGTTGCTTGTCAATTCTGCTGGTCAGTTAGGCATCTAGCTTCTAGTTCTAAAACACACTCTCATGCGCTTATGGGAGGAAGAACGAATGCAATGAAAGGGAAATCAGCCGGACAAACGAAAGGTAATCATCTGTGAGTTGCTGCAGGCCAGCAGATCGACACAAGCCAGTAATGTCTAGAATCATCAACACACATAAATCTGTTATTCCAGTTGTACAGCACGACGGCACCATTATTTTTGCCTCTCAGTTTCAGTAAAAAGCAAAAATACAGCAGTTTTGGCAATACCACGATTTATAAGACCGCAATATTAGTTGGAGCCAAAAACCTCAAAGTTTTCAAAACCATAGTGTAATTGTGGTATCCTCTAGCTAATCCCAAAAAAAAATACTGAGCAGAGAAACACACTCTTACCCCTTTTCTTGATGTATTTCTGCATATCATCATGGTATTTGTCCATGACGTCTTGGTCGTCAGTGAAGCCGTAGAGCACGGTGCCATCTTCCTTTGTGCAGATGGGCATCAGGGGGGCCTTGGGCCTGCGGAATGGAGAGCCAGAGGAGTCGGAACCAGAACCCGCCGAACCCCCATCCCTTGGCTCGGTGACCCTCTTCCTCTTCGTCCCCCTTGCCGACCTTTCCGGCGCCAACCCAGAGTCCGATTCAGACGTTTCCTCCATGCTCCGACGCGGTGGCGACCCTGAGTCGGACGGCAGCCGTGGAGGTGATCTGGTAGGGCTCTCCGGAGCAACTTCGCCGAAGAGTAAATTGGACCCTTGCCCCCTCGATTCCGTCATCATCCCGGCGACGGGGCTAGGGATTTCTGCGCCGTCTCTTGGGAGCGCTCGATCTGGTGCGACGACGGAGCAAACCCTTGCCCTAGGGCGGGGACAGGCGAGGTAACGGCGAACGAAGTGGAAGGGTGCGAAGAGGCCCGCGATCGCTAGAGACTAGAGAAGGAAGCTGCCTTTTTCTTAATCCAGAGTGTACATGTGCATTTCTCGGGCCGGGCCGGGCCGACCAAAGCCCGATGGGAAAAACCTTGGCTCAGGCCCAGCCCGGACGGTCAACCGTCGGGCTGAAAAAATGGCCCAAGCCCGGCCCATCGCAGTGAAAGCCCGTCAAGCCTCAGGCCGTGCCGCTTCAGTAAATGGCATAAAATCACAGCCCAGGTCCGACCCAAGCATCGGGCCAAAAAAATCAGGCCCAGACCCGGCCTGGAGACATGGTCGGGTCAAGCTTGGCCCGGGAATTTCGGACCGGGCCAGGCCGGGCTGCCCATGGCCAGGTATAACAGAGAGGCATGGAAAACTCCTGCTCACTGCCTAGTTTTCTTTTTTTCAAGTAAAATAAAATGCGGCTTAGGGCATCTCCAGTTGGCCGACCTAAATCGGCAACCAAATAGATCATTCGGAGCAGCTGTTTCACAGCCATGTCGATCCGGACAATGCGTCCAATGGCACCACCCATTCGGTCCGCCAGAAAATTTGAAGATCTGGTCATCCATTTAAAATTGAAACACAAAAGCACAATATGTGGCAAACATATGTCATTGCCCTTCAGGCCCCTCGCATGAGGATTTTTAAAAAAAAATCCCTCCATCTAAAAGTAGGTGTCTTAACTTTATCTAGATATAGATGTACCTCTAATTAAAATACATCTAGATACATTGATATCTAGACAAAAGTGAGACACCTATTTTTAGACGGAGGGAGTACTATGTTTATTTGTTTGTATTGGTTCGTATGTATGGAGTCGCGAATACAAAAATTGGTTGAATGGGTATGTGTGTTTGTGGTAACCAAGAAGTCCGACGCAAAGAAAATTGAGCACCGTCAACCAGTGTTAATGACGATTAGTGTCCTAGAGTCGGCGGTTATCAATTCCCGCGCAAGGTCGCCGATTCGCGCGCTCTGTTTCTAATTCGTCTTCGTACAAGAAGTTCAGCAAGAAGCCGGCCTCGAGTTTGTGGGCGCGGCGGAACTTCTCCCAGCCAGTGTGGAGGAACATCTGGCCTTACCCGTCGAACAGGACCTCGACCAGGCACCGACAAAAACTGCAGCTGGCTTCCCGCAGGTGCACTACGGCCGGCGAGAAATTGCGCAAACTTCTTTGGGGGCCTTTTTAGGCCAAAAGGGTCCTTGTTGATGAGGACGACAAACTCGAAGAACTTGTCATGGAAGTAGTCAGTATCCTCCTCCTCACGCAACGATGAGCGTTAAGGCGGTGGGGATCTCACTACAAGAAAAGTTGCCATGGCCGACGAATTAAAAGTCGTGATGTGGTTCCTGATGCACCATCCCCGACGATTTTTGCTCTCTTCGTGGTGCATGTAAAAAAAAAATTCTCGTTTTTTAGGCCATCTAGCCTGACGTAAACGTGGAAAACGTCGCGTATGATGGCCTGGGACGTGGTGCATGATGAATTCTCGGGTGGTGTGGCCAAGAAGTTGGGCCGCGCCACCTGGGCTCGTTCGAGCCTCGTGGCTCCCCTCTCGTGATCCAAATTATCAGGTGCCTCCTTTTGGTGAAAAACTTCCATGGTATTTTTCCCCGATTTTATTTCCTGCAAAAAATTGACAAAAGGAGAGTTTCCTAAAAAAACAAAATCAGATTCAGCAGTTTTTATCCAAATATGGTGAGATTCCAGAGTAATTCATTGAGCAAAGTGCTTGAAAAAGTAGATATCAGTATGGCCTTGCTAGTTTTTCCTCTTACCGGTCTCAAGGTGGTTGCTGGGAGACCGGATTATAGGATAGATAGACGCACTATCAAGAGGAACTTTCACTTGGGTAACTTGATCGCATCGTATTAGGAAGCTCAATATTTTGCATAGTTGCATACCTATATTCTTGTTGCTTCTTGGTGTTTCTCTGTGTGAGGTTCCTGAGCTTATTTCTAGCTTTTCAACAAGCCCAAGTTCATCGAGAATGGAATCTGTATGCATCTTCTATTGCGTTTTCGTGTTTGGACGTCATCATTTTTGTTGGATTTCTATTCGTTGTTATCTTTCCAACAAAATTGCTTTCATCTAAATCGGAGTTCAAAAACTTTGCCAAAGTTTAGTTTTTTCAAGAAAACTGTTGTTTGAGGGGGTTTGGCATTTTTGGCGTAGAAACCACGCCGATTTCTCCACTGGAATTTCTCGGCAAACCGGACGTGTCTCGGTTTGTGCCGAAAGGCTTAATAGAACACTGTTCTAGCGAAATTAGAAATATTCTGGCGGGTCGTTTTGAAACCGGCGAGGAAACCAGTGTGCTGGTTTGAAACTGGCCCAGCCTTATGCGCTGTCAGATTTCGGCACAGATTCCGGTCTGTCGGTTTGTGCACCGATCCGGTCCAGCGAGAGAACCGGCGTCGCCGGTTTTACCACCAATTTGGGTCACAGGAATTCCCCAAACGGCTAGATTTCTCCCTTGGACTATAAATAGCCCTTCTTCTTCCTTGAGAAGGTAAGGTCAACCATTCTATTTGCTCTCTCTATCTCTCTCTTACTCCATTGTTAAACCTCAAAAACTTGCTTGTTACTTCCTCTCCATCCCTCTCATAATTCTTGCATATTCTTGAGGGGTTTGAAAGAGGAGATCTAGATCTACAACTCTCCACCAATCAATTCCTCTAAGTGAGAGGAACTCTTGGGATCTAGATCTTGGAATCATTTGTTGATTTCCTCCATTGTTATTTCTCTCTAGTTTCCCTATAGCCTTTGTTACTTTGGTGGGATTTGAGTGTGAAGAATTTGATCAGCACCCTTGGTGTTCTTGTTTTTTTCATCCATGCATAAGTGTTGAGTTCTCCATTACGATTAGTTCGAGTGAGAGACCGCGAGATTTTTTACTCTTGGAGGGGTTTTCTCTTAGTTGGCTTGGCGGTTGGTGCTCCGGTGACCTCTTCGTGGAAGATTGTGAAGAGACCCGGGCTTCTCCTTCGTAGAGCTTGTGAAGTGGTTGTGGTGCTTCCTATATCCGGAGTGGAGGAAAAGTTAACCATAAGGGAAAGACCATTTTCCTTCGTGGTATCGTCTTGGAGAAGAAGGTGAGCCTTCGTGGCGTTCGGGAGACCTTCGTGGTAGCCCGCATCTCTCCGGCGTGACGTATCTCACCTTGTGTGGGGGAACACGGGAATACATTTTTGTCTCCGTCTGCCTCGGTTATCTCTATACCCGAGTTTATGTTCCTTGTGATAGCCATCATGCTTGATGTACTTATATCTTTTTATCGCTTAGGTTACATATATCTTGTGCCTATCTTGTTTAGCTTGAGTTTGTGTTGCACTTAGTTGAGCCTATCATATTTAGGTTTTGTGCTTGTAAAATAAATGTTAGTTTAATTTCACATTCTTGCAAGCTAAATATGTAATAGTTTTTTAAACGCCTATTCACCACTCCCCACTCTAGGCGACATCCCGTCCTTTCAGGCAGGCCGACTGATGCGCGTGTTTGACGTATTGTCTTTCCGTTCGACACGCGTCCGTTGGGAACCCCAAGAGGAAGGTGTGATGCGCACAGCGGCAAGTTTCCCTCAGTAAGAAACCAAGGTTTATCGAACCAGTAGGAGTCAAGAAGCACGTGAAGGTTGATGGCGGCGAGATGTAGTGCGGCGCAACACAAGGAATTCCGGCGCCAACGTGGAACCTGCACAACACAAACCAAGTACTTTGCCCCAACGAAACAACGAGGTTGTCAATCTCACCGGCTTGCTGTAACAAAGGATTAGATGTATAGTGTGGAAGATGATTGTTTGCAGAAAACAGTAGAACAGTATTGCAGTAGATTGTATTTCAGTATAGAGAATTGGACCGGGGTCCACAGTTCACTAGAGGTGTCTCTCCCATAAGATAAACAGCATGTTGGGTGAACAAATTACAGTTGGGCAATTGATAAATAGAGAGGGCATGACCATGCACATATATATTATGATGAGTATAGTGAGATTTAATTGGGCATTACGACAAAGTACATAGACCGCTATCCAGCATGCATCTATGCCTAAAAAGTCCACCTTCAGGTTATCATCCGAACCCCTTCCAGTATTAAGTTGCTAACAACAGACAATTGCATTAAGTATTGCGCGTAATGTAATCAATAACTACATCCTCGGACATAGCATCAATGTTTTATCCCTAGTGGCAACAGCACATCCATAACCTTAGGGGTTTCTGTCACTCCCCCAGATTCATGGAGACATGAACCCACTATCGAGCATAAATACTCCCTCTTGGAGTTACTAGCATCAACTTGGCCAGAGCCTCTACTAATAACGGAGAGCATGCAAGATCATAAACAACACATAGGTATAAATTGATAATCAACATAACATAGTATTCTCTATCCATCGGATCCCAACAAACACAACATATAGCATTACAGATAGATGATCTTGATCATGATCGGCAGCTCACAAGACCCGACAATTAAGCACAATGAGGAGAAGACAACCATCTAGCTACTGCTATGGACCCATAGTCCAGGGGTAGACTACTCACACATCACTCCGGAGGCGACCATGGCGGTGTAGAGTCCTCCGGGAGATGATTCCCCTCTCCGGCAGGGTGCCGGAGGCGATCTCCTGAATCCCCCGAGCTGGGATTGGCGGCGGCGGCGTCTCTGGAAGGTTTTCCGTATCGTGGCTCTCGGTACTGGGGGTTTCGCGACGAAGACTATTTGTAGGCGGAAGGGTAGGTCAGGGGGCATCGCGAGGGGCCCAGGAGACAGGTCGGCGCGGCCAGGGCTTGGGCCGCGCCGCCCTATCACCTGGCCACCTCGTGGCCCCACTTCGTTGACTCTCCGGTCTTCTGGAAGCTTCGTGTGAAAATAGGCCCCTGGCGTTGATTTCGTCCAATTCCGAGAATATTTCCTTACTAGGATTTCTGAAACCAAAAACAGCAGAAAACAGCAACTGGCTCTTCGGCATCTTGTTAATAGGTTAGTTCCAGAAAATGCATAAATATGACATAAAGTATGCATAAAACATGTAGATATCATCAATAATGTGGCATGGAACATAAGAAATTATCGATACGTCGGAGACGTATCAGCATCCCCAAGCTTAGTTTCTGCTCGTCCCGAGCAGGTAAACGATAAACAAAGATAATTTCTGGAGTGACATGCCATCATAACCTTGATCATACTTTTGTAAGCATATGTAATGAATGCAGCGATCAAAACAATGTATATGACATGAGTAAACAAGTGAATCATATAGCAAAGACTTTTCATGAATAGTACTTCAAGACAAGCATCAATAAGTCTTGCATAAGAGTTAACTCATAAAGCAATAATTCAAAGTAAAGATATTGAAGCAACACAAAGGAAGATTAAGTTTCAGCGGTTGCTTTCGACTTATAACATGTATATCTAATAGATATTGTCAATGTAAAGTAGTATAACAAGTGCAATATGCAAGTATGTAGGAATCAATGCACAGTTCACACAAGTGTTTGCTTCTTGAGTTGGAGAGAGATAGGTGAACTGACTCAACAATAAAAGTAAAAGAATGGTCCTTCAAAGAGGAAAGCATCGATTGCTATATTTGTGCTAGAGCTTTGGTTTTGAAAACAAGAAACAATTTTGTCAACGGTAGTAATAAAGCATATGTGTTATGTAAATTATATCTTACAAGTTGCAAGCCTCATGCATAGTATACTAATAGTGCCCGCACCTTGTCCTAATTAGCTTGGATTACCGGGATTATCGCAATGCACATGTTTTAACCAAGTGTCACAAAGGGGTACCTCTATGCCGCCTGTACAAAGGTCTAAGGAGAAAGCTCGCATTGGATTTCTCGCTATTGATTATTCTCAACTTAGACATCCATACCGGGACAACATAGACAACAGATAATGGACTCCTCTTTATGCATAAACATGTAGCAACAATTAATTTTCTCATATGAGATTGAGGATATATGTCTAAAACTGAAACTTCCACCATGGATCATGGCTTTAGTTAGCGGCCCAATGTTCTTCTCTAACAACATGCATGCTCTAACCATTAGGTGGTAAATCTCCCTTACTTCAGACAAGACGAACATGCATAGCAACTCACATGATATTCAACAAGGAGTAGTTGATGGCGTCCCCAGGAACATGGTTATCGCACAACAAGCAACTTAATAAGAGATAAAGTGCATAAGTACATATTCAATACCACAATAGTTTTTAAGCTATTTGTCCCATGAGCTATATATTGTAAAGGTAAAGGATAGAAATTTAAAGGTAGCAGTCAAGCAATTTACTTTGGAATGGCGGAGAAATACCATGTAGTAGGTAGGTATGGTGGACACAAATGGCATAGTGGTTGGCTCAAGTATTTTGGATGCATGAGAAGTATTCCCTCTCGATACAAGGTTTAGGCTAGCAAGGCTATTTGAAACAAACACAAGGATGAACCGGTGCAGCAAAACTCACATAAAAGACATATTGTAAACATTATAAGACTCTACACCGTCTTCCTTGTTGTTCAAACTCAATACTAGAAATTATCTAGACCTTAGAGAGACCAAATATGCAAACCAAATTTTAGCATGCTCTATGTATTTCTTCATTAATAAGTGCAAAGTATATGATGCAAGAGCTTAAACATGAGCACAACAATTGCCAAGTATCACATTATCCAAGACATTATAGCAAATTACTACATGTATCATTTTCCAATTCCAACCATATAACAGTTTAACGAAGAAGAAACTTCGCCATGAATACTATGAGTAAAGCCTAAGGACATACTTGTCCATATGCAACAGCGGAGCGTGTCTCTCTTCCACACAAAGAATGCTAGGATCCATTTTATTCAAACAAAACAAAAAACAAAAACAAACCGACGCTCCAAGCAAAGCACATAAGATGTGATGGAATAAAAATATAGTTTCAGGGGAGGAACCTGATAATGTTGTCGATGAAGAAGGGGATGCCTTGGGCATCCCAAGATTAGACGCTTGAGTCTTCTTGATATATGCAGGGGTGAACCACCGGGGCATCCCCAAGCTTAGAGCTTTCACTCTCCTTGATCATGTTGTATCATCTCCCTCTCTTGATCCTTGAAAACTTCCTCCACACCAAACTCAAAACAACTCATTAGAGGGTTAGTGCACAATCAAAATATACATGTTCAGAGGTGATATAATCATTCTTAACACTTCTGGACATTGCACAAAGCTACTGAAAGTCAATGGAATCGAAAAATCCATCGAACATATCAAAACAGGCAATGCGAAATAAAAGGCAGAATGTGTCAAAACAGAACAGTTCGTAATGACGAATTTTATTGAGGCACCAGACTTTCTCAAATGAAAATTCTCAAATTGAATGAAAGTTGCGTACATATCTGAGGATCACTCACGTAAATTGGCATAATTTTCTGAGTTACCTACAGAGAATTTTGCCCAGATTCGTGACAGCAAAGAAATCTGTTTCTGCGCAGTAATCCAAATCTAGTATGAACCTTACTATCAATGACTTTACTTGGCATAATAAAACACAAAACTAAGATAAGGAGAGGTTGCTACAGTAGTAAAAAACTTCCAAGACACAAAATAAAAATAAAGTACTGTAGTAAAAACATGGGTTGTCTCCCATAAGCGCTTTTCTTTAACGCCTTTCAGCTAGGCGCAGAAAGTGTGTATCAAGTATTATCAAGAGATGGAGTGTCAACATCATAATTTGTTCTAATAATAGAATCAAAAGGTAACTTCATTCTCTTTCTAGGGAAGTGTTCCATACCTTTCTTGAGAGGAAATTGATATTTAATATTACCTTCGTTCATATCAATGATAGCACCAACAGTTCGAAGAAAAGGTCTTCCCAATATGATGGGACAAGATGCATTGCATTCAATATCCAAGACAACAAAATCAACGGGGACAAGGTTATTGTTAACGGTAATGTGAACATTATCAACTTTCCCCAAAGGTTTCTTTGTAGAATGATCAGCAAGATTAACATCCAAATAACAATTTTTCAATGGTGGCAAGTCAAGCATATTATAGATTTTCTTAGGCATAACGGAAATACTTGCACCAAGATCACATAAAGCATTACAATCAAAGTCATTGACCTTCATCTTAATGATGGGCTCCCAACCATCCTCTAGCTTCCTAGGAATAGAAGCTTCGCGTTCTAGTTTCTCTTCTCTAGCTTTTATGAGAGCATTTGTAATATGTTTTGTGAAAGCCAAGTTTATAGCACTAGCATTAGGACTCTTAGCAAGTTTTTGTAAGAACTTTATAACTTCAGAGATGCGGAAATCATCAAAATCCAAACCATTATAATCTAAAGCAATGGGATCATCATCCCCAATGTTGGAAAAAATTTCAGCAGTTTTATCACGACGATTTCAGCAGTTTTAGCAGTTTCAGGCAGTTTTTCGCGCTTTGCATTTGAAGTGGAAACATTGCTAACACCAATTCTTTTATTATTAATAGTAGGAGGTGCAGCAACATATGTAGCATTAGCATTACTAGTGGTGGTAATAGTCCAAACTTTAGCTATATTATCTTCTTTTTCATGTTATTCTCTTTCCCACCTAGCACGCAATTCCGCCATCAATCTTATATTCTCATTAATTCTAATTTGGATGGCATTTGCTGTAGTAACAATTTTGTTATTATGATTTTCATGAGGCATAACTTTCGA
This sequence comes from Lolium perenne, assembly GCF_019359855.2. Classification (NCBI taxonomy): domain Eukaryota; kingdom Viridiplantae; phylum Streptophyta; class Magnoliopsida; order Poales; family Poaceae; genus Lolium; species Lolium perenne. The sequence goes on from NC_067244.2 coordinate 52,843,679, forward strand.
TTTCAAAAGATCAACATCAGCAGCAAGACTATCGACTTTAGAAGCAAGTATATCAATTTTTCCAAGCTTTTCTTCAACAGATTTGTTGAAAGCAGTTTGTGTACTAATAAATTCTTTAAGCATGGCTTCAAGTCCAGGGGATGTGTTCCTATTATTATTGTAAGAATTCCCATAAGAATTACCATAGCCGTTGCCATTATTATAAGGATATGGTCTATAGTTGTTACTAGAATTGTTCCGGTAAGCATTGTTGTTGAAATTATTACTTTTAATGAAGTTTACATCAACATGTTCTTCTTGTGCAACCAATGAAGCTAACGGAACATTATTAGGATCAACATTTGTCCTATCATTCATAAGCATAGACATAATAGCATCAATATTATCACTCAAGGAAGAGGTTTCTTCGACATAATTTACCTTCTTACCTTGTGGAGCTCTTTCCGTGTGCCATTCAGAGTAATTGATCATCATATTATCAAGAAACTTTGTTGCCTCACCAAGAGTGATGGACATAAAGGTACCTCCAGCAGCTGAATCCAATAGGTTCCACGAAGAAAAATTCAGTACTGCATAAAAGGTTTGGATGATCATCCAAGTAGTCAGTCCATGGGTTGGGCAATTTTTAACCAAAGATTTCATTCTTTCCCATGCTTGTGCAACATGCTCAGTATCCAATTGTTTAAAATTAATTATGCTACTCCTCAAAGATATAATTTTAGCAGGGGGATAATATCTACCAATAAAAGCATCCTTGCATTTAGTCCATGAATCAATACTATTCTTAGGCAGAGATAGCAACCAATCTTTAGCTCTTCCTCTTAATGAGAAAGGGAACAATTTTAATTTTATAATTTCACCATCTATATCTTTATACTTTTGCATTTCACATAGTTCAACAAAATTATTGAGATGGGCAGCAGCATCATCAGAACTAACACCAGAAAATTGCTCTCGCATAACAAGATTCAGTAAAGCAGGTTTAATTTCAAAAAATTCTGCTGTAGTAGCAGGTGGAGCAATAGGTGTGCATAAGAAATCATTATTATTTGTGGTTGTGAAGTCACACAACTTAGTATTTTCAGGAGTACCCATTTTAGCAGTAGTAAATAAAGCAAACTAGATAAAGTAAATGCAAGTAACTATTTTTTTGTGTTTTTGATATAGAGTGCAAGACAGTAAATAAAGTAAAACTAGCAACTAATTTTTTTGTATTTTGATTTAGTGCAGCAAACAAAGTAGTAAATAAAGTAAAGCAAGATAAAAACAAAGTAAAGAGATTGGGATGTGGAGACTCCCCTTGCAGCGTGTCCTGATCTCCCCGGCAACGGCGCCAGAAATTTTTGCTTGATGCGCGTGGTTGATGTATTGTCTTTCCGTTCGACACACGTCCGTTGGGAACCCCAAGAGGAAGGTGTGATGCGCACAGCGGCAAGTTTCGCTCAGTAAGAAACCAAGGTTTATCGAACCAGTAGGAGTCAAGAAGCACGTGAAGGTTGATGGCGGCGAGATGTAGTGCGGCGCAACACCAGGGATTCCGGCGCCAACGTGGAACCTGCACAACACAAACCAAGTACTTTGCCCCAACGAAACAGCGAGGTTGTCAATCTCACCGGCTTGCTGTAACAAAGGATTAGATGTATAGTGTGGAAGATGATTGTTTGCAGAAAACAGTAGAACAGTATTGCAGTAGATTGTATTTCAGTATAGAGAATTGGAACGGGATCCACAGTTCACTAGAGGTGTCTCTCCCATAAGATAAACAGCATGTTGGGTGAACAAATTACAGTTGGGCAATTGATAAATAGAGAGGGCATGACCATGCACATACATATTATGATGAGTATAGTGAGATTTAATTGGGAATTACGACAAAGTACATAGACCGCTATCCAGCATGCATCTATTCCTAAAAAGTCCACCTTCAGGTTATCATTCGAACCCTTTCCAGTATTAAGTTGCTAACAACTGACAATTGCATTAACTATTGTGCGTAATGTAATCAATAACTACATCCTCGGACATAGCATCAATGTTTTATCCCTAGTGGCAACAGCACATCCATAACCTTAGGGGTTTCTGTCACTCCCCCAGATTCACGGAGACATGAACCCACTATCGAGCATAAATACTCCCTCTTGGAGTTAGTAGCATCAACTTGGCCAGAGCCTCTACTAATAACGGAGAGCATGCAAGATCATAAACAACACATAGGTATAAATTGATAATCAACATAACATAGTATTCTCTATCCATCGGATCCCAACAAACACAACATATAGCATTACAGATAGATGATCTTGATCATGATCGGCAGCTCACAAGACCCGACAATTAAGCACAATGAGGAGAAGACAACCATCTAGCTACTGCTATGGACCCATAGTCCAGGGGTAGACTACTCACACATCACTCCGGAGGCGACCATGGCGGTGTAGAGTCCTCCGGGAGATGATTCCCCTCTCCGGCAGGGTGCCGGAGGCGATCTCCTGAATCCCCCGAGATGGGATTGGCGGCGGCGGCGTCTCTGGAAGGTTTTCCGTATCGTGGCTCTCGGTACTGGGGGTTTCGCGATGAAGACTGTTTGTAGGCGGAAGGGTAGGTCAGGGGGCGTCGCGATGGGCCCAGGAGACAGGTCGGCGCGGCCAGGGCTTGGGCCGCGCCGCCCTATCACCTGGCCACCTCGTGGCCCCACTTCGTTGACTCTCCGGTCTTCTGGAAGCTTCGTGTGAAAATAGGCCCCTGGGCGTTGATTTCGTCCAATTCCGAGAATATTTCCTTACTAGGATTTCTGAAACCAAAAACAGCAGAAAACAGCAACTGGCTCTTCGGCATCTTGTTAATAGGTTAGTTCCAGAAAATGCATAAATATGACATAAAGTATGCATAAAACATCTAGATATCATCAATAATGTGGCATGGAACATAAGAAATTATCGATACGTCGAAGACTTATCACCGACACGCATAATTTTTTTTGAAATGGGTTGCCCCAACTTCTGCATCGTAATGATGCATACAGCCGCTTTTATTGAACAAAAAAAAACTCAGTCTTACAAACGAGCGTGTGAACGCATTATTACAAATAACGGATCACAAAGGGTCTCAAAAAAGATGAGCCGTCAAAAAAAAAAACATGAAGCACCTTTGCATCAACATGTAAAACGCCGGTAAGCACGCCATCCGCATCGGCTGTATAAATCCTATGCAATCATCTCCAGTCGGTTGCACCCAATATCCAATGTCGGACGCTCGTCCTCCAATTGTAGATAAGACCACATACGGATCGAGTGGGTAACCAAGGGGATAACCTGCAAAAATGATGGAAAGTTTTTTGTGTTAAAGATGTAGTCGTTAAGAACTCTCCATATGGGCCATAGAACAGCAGAAACCCCAACTCTAATGTTCCCTTTATCTTTTTTTTGGGGACCCCATTCAACCACTTCCCAAACATATTTGTAATATTTAGGGGGGGGTATATTTTGCGTGATCGGAGGTAGACAGAGTTAGGTGGGCGGTGGCGCCATTAATCTCCGGCGCCCTCGGAAGTGGAGCCACCGCAGGACGTCGTGGCGTGTTTGACCCGCCTGGCCAACAATCATTCAGCGGCTGCCAAGCAAGCTCGAGGGATTCCATCCGAAGTGTCGCAAGGCGTCGGCACCCCGCGCGCGAAGGGGCCACCATGGGGTTCCCGGTGTTTATATTGGGGTCCGAATGGTGCCGACGCATTATTGGGCGCACCGGTGTGGTCCAAAAGCAACGTCAGACTCCCCAAGCGGCTATTGCGGTAGCTATTGAGATTACTGGTGGAGATGTTCTACGCCTCTACTGTGCTTTGGACGATATCTGAATGGAAATAAGGATAAGGTACTTCCTTCATCTACGAATGGATGTCGGATATTTATTTAAATTTGGATGTATCTATATTTAAAGAGTATCTAGATACATCTAAATTTAGACAAACTTGCAAAAACATTTTGTGCATAGAGTTAGTAATCTTTACTATTAAATGGGAGTTGGTCGTTTGACACTCAACGCACTTTGATGGTCGTCATTGGGAACATCTGAACCATCTAATATTAACTTAACGACCGTCACCGTCCGATCAATTTACATGTATCCCGCGCTCCAGAAAACAAATTTGGCATGCAATCCTCGTCTTCCTATTATGCCGGATCTGCATTAAATTGGGACGCGATTCCCGAATATTGTTTTCCCTTAGAAAAACTACTCCCCTCACCGTAGCCGCGCCGCAGTTGCTGTGCCCGGGCTCCAAATTATGAGTGCGAAAAATTGGGACACAATCTCGTCTTTCCTAATTAGAACGTGATCCTCTCCTTATCTTACCTCTAATAATTATAATATGATTTTCTGAGTCAAAAAAAGGAATGTCATCTCCGAAAACATTGGAACCTGATCCCCGTTGAATTGGTGTGATAGTCTTGGTTCACGTCTCTTCTACAGTTCATCACCTCGTGAGGGTCCGGAAGATCTCATGGCGGCCGCCCCGGCCGAGGGAGTTGTACCCCGTATCACAAGAAATCAGGGGCGACGGGGGGCAGGGAGGGCACGTAGACGGAGGCATGGAGTGGGGAGGGCAGAAGACGGAGGTGTGGAGCCAGTGGCGGATCGAACGCTGGCTCCCTCATCCCAATCGCTCGGTAGTCAGCCATATGCCTCTGGAAAGAACATCGCCACCACCTCAACGCCTCCGACCCGCTGCAAATCCTGGCGCAACGACTCCATGACTCCATCGCAGCCGCTATGCCTTCCTCGCGCATGGCCCATGTGTTCCACATCAGCGGAGGCCGCTGGACTTCCCCTCCTTTGATGGTCATTGGATCCTTACCCACCTTGTGCTACCCATTCCCCATTCAAGATGGGGTCGACGTACTTTGCTCTGTGTCTGACGCAAAGCGGTGTCGACCTTGCCTCGTAGACGACGGGCGTCCATTGAGCGTGCTTGGATCCGTTGCGCCCCTGTACTCCTGTGTGGTCAACTCTGGACCTCCCCGTGCCCGACCCGGCGCGAGAGCTGCCATGCTCGAGGTCTCCGGTCAACGCCTGTCAAGCCAGTGTGATCGTTGACCCAGGCCATGAGGCCGTCCATGACGCCTCCAGTATTCGGCCCTTCATACTGGCGTTGGAAGCACAACCGTAGTGAGGAGTCCCATATGAACTGCATGTTTCTGAACTTCAGCGTTATTGATGTTGTTCCGTATTGTTCTGATTGTGAACTTAAGCATTGCTAATACGATATGTTGTGTTCAGATGGATGCTTCTCTGCATAAACAATAAGCATAGTGGAAGAGGTGTCAAGATGAGAGGACTTATGCTAGCTGAATTTTCATCAGCGAAGTGTTTCTTTGTTTCATCTTTGCCCCCTCTCTCTGAATTTGTTCACACTAGCCCTCCAACTTATAAACTATGCATAGGTGATGCTCAAGATATTACTTCTTCAGGTCAACAGGTGTATACATCTCTTACATGTTTGATGCAACACCCAACTAGAGAGGTTAATTGGGATAATCATACGAAATTGCATACAACGGCATCAAAAAGGCCACTGGGCACTCGACAGAACCAAACTGACAATAAATTCAAGGTCTGGCATTTTTATTTTTGAGGTATTCGCTACCTTTTGTTTGCATCATTTCTTTACAGCAATGTTATATTGGTACAACAAAGGCCAAGAGGAAAGTAAAGGGAGTAAGGTAAATGTGTTGTTCTGTTTGAAGCACAAAAGTGCCACTCTGTAGCTGATTTATGATTCATGGTGGACTATACTTATAAGGTCACACCATAGTCCTAATTAAATTAAAAAAATTATGACCTAAAATATGTGATGTGACTGTACTACTACCCTTAATTTGGCATTTCTATTGGCTTATGAATGGCATGGTGATGGGCAAGCTTTCCCCAAAAATATTCAGTGGCATCATGGTTTGTCACTGGCATTAGCTTACGGCCGTTTAAGAGTTTCATTTAGCTGTGTTTAACTCTCTCTTTATGGGCTCCATACGTTGCCTATGTTTTATTTCCTTTTCAACTGAGAAGAGGCATGTATTGTGATTGTGGTATGGGTCTGCACATCTATCAGTTCTGGTGTTTTTAGCATGTGTGCGCTACGTGTCTGATCAAATGCGTGTTCCTGGTAGATGTCTTCACAAAGCAAGTCTTTGCTGCGGTGGTAATTAAAAAATGGAGCCAAATCACACCGTAAGAAATGATTTTTATCTCGTTCAATTGCATCGATTTACTGCTATTTTCTGATTGATGCATGCATAAATAAGCCAACGATATCCCTTATAGCGTTATTGCAATGCATGGTTGTTTTGTGATTATGAAAGGGACTTTCATGGTGAAATTTATTGATGGTTGTTAAGTTGCCAGTATAAGATCATTCTTCGAAGTTAAACATAAAGGCATTGAACTCATATGGATTAGTCTGGGAAACAGAGGCTGCCATGCCACATCTTTGTATCCTAATTTTTCTGGAGTACGTTGTGCCGGCATGCTCTTTTCTTCTTTGTACGATGTTATTTTTAAAAGATAAGTATTTCAGAGCATAGATACATCATAACTTACAGGTTGGTTTTCCTCAGAAAAATAAGTTTTTCTATTCTTCTTTAATAGCTAGAGAAGATACTTTCATTGCTTAGGACGTGACAGGAGATCAGAATTATCCCACAGCCACTCATTTGGCTCAATCCAGTTTCCATGAACTGCGAAAAAAAATTGATTGTCTGACAGTATCACAATTATCTATTTCCAAAAGACCATAGAGGTGGAAGACATTGCCAGGGTGAACGGTGTCGTCCCTGCCAGTATAGACATCATGTATGGCATGCCGGACATTGGTAAGTTATTCATATTTCTAGGTGGCACCATCACATAGTTTAGTGTAGATCTGAAATGTATTATCTTCTGACACGGTTCACACGAAAATAGGGCTTACCAGTGAATAGCAGAAATATTAGCAATAAGTGGAAGCCAGTTTCAAAAGACAACTCTAAGGGATATTCTACACATTGTGAGTAATTTGCATGATAGAAATTTTCATTCCTAACTCAGGTTCTATGTTTGAAGTGATCAATTGATCATTTGTTTACCTATTGTATCCAGGTATCTGGGGCATGTACGTCTGAAGATGGTGCCTGGTCGAGTGTCTTTTACACATCCGATCTATACTCATATGGTTGTAACTTTTATATAAGCCTAATATTGCAAGCTAGATAGAACCGTTCTAGAAAAGCTATTTGGCATGGTGCTTTGCGTTTTAGTTGTTCACTCTGCATTCTTACATTATGATCAAGTAGCATACTCTGAATTCTGGGACGTGGATGTATTAAAGCCTTACTACTTAACATATATCTAACCAATTTAGTAAACTTAACAATATATTTCTGATCTATTAATGCCTTAATTTCTTACAATAGCTATCTAGCAATAATGCCCTTAAATTTGATTTGATTCTTTATTTTTGCAGATTGCCATTAGTGATGTGTTTGAAAATACATTATTCACTTCTAACCACAGGTAGTGAAGTAGTATGTATCCAACAGCAACGGCGCAGTCTGGGCGGATTGAAGCATCCCCCTCAGATATATGATCGCGGTGGTGCCCAGGTCAAAGCACCAATGAAAGTCCGGACACTCCATCTCACATCAGGTTGGATCTTCCACCTTAATCCAATGCATTGGTAAGAACAATTCTTGGTGGTTAATAGATGTATTTATCGAATGCATAGAATCTTTGGATAAATACATTGGCTGGCTGGAATGTGGATGTGCTTAGATTGATCATCTATTTGGTATGAAGTGGACATGTTGAACATATTATAATATAGTTATTAATCTAGCTGAAAAATTGAGATATCAAAGTTGAAGTTTGGGTGAATTAAAGCACTCCTCAAGCAACAGTTGCTTTCTTCAAGTAACTTGTGATACAAATAGGGTAATGATAACGTGTACCGCTGAAAATGTAATATGAGCATGCCCTGTTTGGCATTTACCTATTTGATGCTCCCTCAAGTGCTGCATCCTATTTTAATTAAATTCTTATGTATTCAGGTTAATATTTTGCAGCGGGTCACAATGGCAAGTACACTATCATGCACAGCACTATCATAAAAAATGTCAAAATATATCAAAGAAAACGTTTGATCTGCTGGTATGGTATTTTATGCTTCTCGGTTATTATGTTTCTGGAAAGGAAACGTAGCTAACAATTTGTATAAATGTACGGGCATGGATATGAATAGAGGTAAAACTCAACAATCAAAAATTACAAGGAAAATCTATTGTTTAGTTACCAACTTAGCATCTTATTGTATTGTCGATTTTTTTCGTTTAGTATACTAACAAGTCTACTTTTTTTTTCATACCTTATCAGTTCATGGAGGTAACCGTTGTGGCAGGTATAATTCTTGGAAGTATAACTGCTATTGCGCAGGTGATCCATGAATTTTAAAGATACGTATGTATAGTTTAGTTGACCAATTTTGGCACGGAGCCAATGTATATGGGATCTTTATTCTTTGCATTCTGCATCTATGATGTAATGTGGTTTGTTTGATTTGTATCCAGGTCTGCGCACTTTTTCTGAACAGAACTCCAATTTTTGCTGTGTCAAAGAGGATCAGTCTTTGCTTTTGAGATGTAAAACTGATCTTACATGGGGAAATCAATCTGCTTACCTTCACCAATGTCACAACTTGGCGGGGGCCCTAACCAAGTATTACCTGCAGTCACATTTTTTTCTTGTCACTTATTGTTTGTGCTACTTTGATTGAGAAAATAAAATAACAAAGTGCATTCAGATTTTTTACTCCAATGTGTGTAGGTATTTCAATTATAACTTTTGGAAGGGCGTATGGCCGAACTTCATTAAGGTAGAATGAGGGTTATAAAAAGTTTGGCTCAAGCACGACTCAGATAGCCAAAAGACAAGGCGTCTAACCCACTGCCACAAACTAAAACCCCAAGCAGGCGCCATCTAACCTCTAAAAAGCAACAATACATCCAGCAGCCTTGCCTATGGCTGAATTGTAATTTTTATCAATTGGGTAGCTTCTTGCTAGGAACTTTCGCAATTTTGTTGTCTTCATCATCCTAAACAGTCCGTAGCACTTGGTTTGGGGGCTTTGTACGAGACTGGGTTTTCGGAACCTGGGTGCATGTGAACCCACTTTTTCAAAAGTGCGTTTGTGATGTAAAAACATTTTTTAAAAATCGAAACATAAAATGAATGCAAAGGTGATCTCAAACATGTGCACTGGACATGAGTTTCATGACGAAAAAACCTTTTATTTTGCCTCGGCAAAAAAGTGAAATTTTGCAGAGCTACATAGCTATTTTGTCTTTTTAGATTCTAAAATAAAAAAGTGGTTTCTTCGCGAAAACGTTCTACGCACACATGGAACATGCATACGTACTCCATTATTTTTATTTCAGAATTTTTTAACATTTAGAAAATGCATTTTCCACCTGGGTTCACGTGCACCCAGGTTCAACTGGGACTTTGACAGAGTGCTTCCAGCTGGTACCCCACTTTTGAGAAATTATTGTATTATATCTTATAGAATGATCTAAACTAAAATAGGTCAATTGGGGCGGTGTCTGATGTCTATTACCTTCACCTTTGTTTATAGATCCCTAGGTTTTCAATTTGACCAACATAAATCAAAAAAAAAATATACAAAAAATATATATATCATTAGAAAGTTCGGATGTTTACAATTTTATTATGATAGAAGTTATATTACATTGATCAAATAACTTTGAAATACACGTTGGCCTTATAAACTGGGTTAGATGAAGAATGTGTGTTCAATACATCTTAATTATTGGCCAAACGGGAAAGGAAAATGCCTCCAAATTTTTATCCAGCGGATATAACTCGTAACAAGATGCATCAATTGACTAAATTTTTAGTAATGAGGATCACAATTTCATTATAGACATGTTTGCATAGTAAGACACAACTTATCCGTAGCAACGCACGGGCACTCAACTAGTTACTCTATATAATGCAATTATTATGTACACAGATGTAGATAGCTGAAGGGCATCTATCGCAGTTTCCGTAGGCAGAAAAGCAACACATGTAAATTGGCGAGTTGGAGCCTTGGAGGTTGTACAACATCACACAGGAATACAAGATCAACCCAAGGCGAGGAACATCCGTACATGCTGGTGGAAAACTGCAAGGTCATTCGCCTTTGACATGCCCGTGTCAGCGTCAGCCACCATACACACCCAAGTCCCAACAATGCCCCCACATAGTGAAACCTCCTGTGGCGGCGGCTGACGCTGGTCTTCAGCGCATATGCTTTCACCCAGGTAACTATTTACTTCCTCCTTGCCACCAATTGTGTCTTAACTTTGTTAAAATTTAGACGTATCTAGATACATCCAAATTTGAACAGAGTTAAGACACTTTTAGCGGGACACAGGAAGTAGCCACCCAGCTCGTTTCTTCTCTGCCTTAATTTGGCTGCTTAATTCATGGATTGGATTTCGTAGTACTCTACTACCAGCTGAATAAAGTGGGTAGACTGTAGACTGTCAGTTATATTACACCCGAGAGAGAAAATTAACACATCACAAGAAGTGCAGATTAGATTTTTTTTTACCCGCAAAAAAGAAAATCTAATCTGCACTTCTGCATACCCACATACAATACTGAAGAGTGCCCTAGAAAATAAGCATGACATCATGCAAACACAAACAAACATATTTGTTGGACAACTGTTGGTGTGTCTGTTGGGTTGTCTTCTTGTTCTCTGTTCTGGCCCATTTGGCCCAGCCCAGTCCTGACCTATATAAGGTGCTTCTATCTCTGTAACCCTAAGATGAGAGAGTTCCTCCCTGCAGCCTCCTTCTACCTCAGGTTAGGCCCTCACCTCTGTCCACATGGTATCAGAGCAAGGGGCGGTGAGGGAAGCGACGGGAAGGACTGCCGATCTGGAAGCCTAGTCTGCTGTGGCAACTAGGAGGAAGAGGAAGAGGAAGGGAGCAGGCTGCTGCGGCGGCAAGGAGGAGAAGGCAGTGACAAGTAAGGAGACGAAGAGGCATCCTGCGGGTAAGTCCTTTGGTGGTTCTGAGAGGTTAGTTTGGTGTCAAGCATGGGGGACAACAGGGATTTGGCCAAGGCTCTGGAGAAGCTGGCAGAACTTATCACTACCAAAGGAGATGGAGGAGGATCTGCTGGAGCGGGAGCAATCGTTCCCCATACCAACATCGGTCAGAAACTTGAGCTGCCGGCGAACGAAATCAAGTTGGAAGGAGTGGCCAACTATCTCCGGTGGTCAAGGAGGGCGCTGCTGATTTTGAACTCGAAAGGGCTGGATGAACGTGTGAGTGGTGAAGCTGCAGAACCAGCAGACAAGACCAGTCCGGAATGGAAACAGTGGAATGCCATAAATTCTCTGATTGTGGCATGGTTGCTTAACTCTTTGGTTCCTAACATTGCTGCTTCTGTAGAGGCACTCACAAAAGCTTCAGAGGTATGGGACACCCTATCAAATCTTTATTCTGGAAAGGGGAACATTATGTTGATTGCTGAGATTGAGGATAAAGTGCATGACTTGCAACAAGGAAACAAAACTGTGATGGCATATGTGGCTGAGTTGCAGCATCTTTGGGGAGATTTAGATCATGTTGATCCTCTGGAACTTGCCCATGGGGAATGTGTGAGTGCTGCTGCAAGCTGGATTGAACGTCGGCGAGTCATGAAGTTCTTGAAGGGTCTTAATCAAGATTTTGAGGGGAGAAGGGCTGCTTTACTGCATCAAACCACTACCCCTTCTCTCAAAGAAGCCATTGCAGCTATGTCCAGAGAGGAAGTGCGTCTGAATATGACAAAGGGAAGCGATTATGTCCCTCATCCGACCTTCTACACTACCGAGAGACAAGAGATGAGAGACTGCTATACTTGCGGGCAGAAGGGACACTTGAAGCATCAGTGTACCTCCTTTGCTACATCCAGTAGGGGGAGAGGAGGGTACACACATGGCAGAGGAAGCTACAGAGGAAGAGGTGATGGCAGAGGCAGTGGACAGCCATATGGACATCACTATGGAAGAGGTGGTGGACAACACTATGGCAGAGGTAGTGGACAGCCATATGGATATCAGTATGGCAGGGGTGGAGGACAGCAGCACGCTATATCACCCAAGGCACATATGGCAGCAGCTTCAGAGTCAACTACCAGTACCCCTCAGGGACAATCAAAGGAAGAAGGACAAAATGAAGCAACCTTTGGGAACTTTGCTCACTATGTCTACAAAGATGAAGGTAATATTGATAGAGTTTCTATAGCCACTCATAATGCTAATTCAGATTGGATTCTTGATTCCGGAGCATCCAAACATGTTACTGGAAATATTAGTGAGTTTGACTTTTATACTCAGTATCCTCCCACACATAGAGGCACTATCCAAACAACAGATGGCACATCACAATCTATAAAAGGGGAGGGGTCGGTTCAATGTACACCCAACATAAAATTGTCATCAGTTCTACATGTTCCTGCTTTTCCAGTAAATCTGCTATCTCTAAGTGCCCTGATTGATCAGCAGGACTACCGTATAATAGTTGATAGATATATGTGTTTAATTCAGGAAAGGGAGAGCAGCAAGAAGATTGGGACTGCAACCAGGCATAGAGGTCTTTGGCACATAGATCGTGACAAGATGGGGCATGATGCTAGTTCGGTGCTTGCTGCGATTGTTGGAGGAAAGGAGAGTATGTGTAATATCCCAGGTTTAGAGGCAATAAAATGAGAGAACACCAAAGTGTGCATTGCATTCATGCATAGAAAATCCGGGGAATTTTCGCGCTTCAAATAAAACTTACCACAGTAACTGAAGTTTCACTTGACTTGCTGGAATTGAAGTAGATCATCAAGTCAAGCGCTATAAACTTCACTGTGATCTTTGTTAAAACCTTGTTTTGGGTAGAGATGATTTGATCTATGGATTAGATCAAATAGAATTATATTTACAACAACACATTCTTTAAGAATCAAACCCTAACTTATTAACACTTAAAAGTTAGCAACTACCTTTGTGTGTAAATTAATTCACTTATAAACTTATTACCAAATAAGGTAAACCACAGGGTCTAAAGTGCATAAAAGCCACACATTCTTATTTAAATCATAACTTATTAAGTATATGGAATATCATAAAACTAAATCCATTTACATTACGAGTTATAGTTCAAACTATTTGAATCAAACTAACTATGAGTATTTTGGAACTCATATGATCATGCCTTGGTGAAATCAAGCACCAACTATCCAAATTTGAGGAATGACCTTCAACCTTGATCTTTTGACCAATATTATAATATAATCCAATCAAATATGATATAGTGACCCATCAACAATAATAAAACCATCCACAAGATATTTAGTAACAAATGCCACTTGGCTATCTAAAAATAAATCATATGAGAGGATAATCTCTATGCCACATGGGATGAAAATATCTACATGACTTGCTTTCCAAGTCTTGCCACCTCATGCTCAAAGGATTGCTATGGATGAGGGCATGACAACCAAGCACCTTACTCATCAAACCAACACAAGAGTCACCATCTATGTGTCATGATACTAGAGCTTGCCCAAGCCTATAAATAGAGCCACACCCTTCATCCATTTGCTCATCAAGTACCATGTTACATGGGAACAAACACATAGAACCACTCCATGTGAATTAGCTAGGATCAAGATGAAGAAGCTAGGAGGTGGAGGCATACCACAAGATGTAGGTTTATCAGATTTCTGAAGAACAAGCTACGAGAATATTGCAAGGTAGAATCCCTAGGCAAACCATATATTTTGAGGATCGTATCATCATATCTTGAGTAGGACCTTAGGCTATTACAAGACATTTAGAAGTGAGAAAGATTATAGATGCTAACCATAGCCATGTCTATCCTAGAGAATTTTAGAGTAGTATTACATCTTACTTGTTTAAACCAACCTTTAATCTTGTAGATGAGAGCCATGTTCCATTAGTGAAACATAACCAAAGCTTATGCTCATATTCTAATCCTAGTTGTGTATCACATTGGTGATCACTACTTAAACCCTAAACTACATTTGAATTCCAACCCATGGTTTAACTTGGATTATAATTAGAACCCTGCCATACCTCATGCCTAGTAACACTTCAATTTAGTGAAGCTTATGCAAAACCCTAAACCTTTCAAGTAGAATTCACACCACATAGAATATTAGGTCCTAACTTGTGTATCATGGATCACAAGTATAAACCAATCCATATACACTTATAACCTAAATGCCATTTGGTGAGTAGAGTGAAACAAACATTCAATTCTATTTGGCTTTCCAAGTACTTGCTTTGGGAACCAAATGAAATAGTATTTTATAAAATAGAATCACCACAAGAGCAATTGAATTAACTATGAGGATTATAGGATTCATCCTAAATAATTTAAGCCAAAGCTTGATTGATGATTATAGAGGTTATATAACCATCTTCTTAAACCCTAAGAAATAATCCTTCACATAAAATCATAAACCCAATTCCATTTTCCTTCCCATTTGTTAAACCCTAGTTATACCCAAATTCTATATGAATAATCACTAGGCTAAGCACTTGTAAAATAGAATATGTTCACCATTCACATATTCTTAATTTCAGATCTTTTGAAACAGAATTGATTCCTAAATTTAAAGTAATTGAATTGAACCCTAAAATCATATCTATTTGAAAACTTGAATTGTGTCTCATAAGAACCCCAAATTAATTAATTATAAAGTGTTTTTTTATAAACAAAACAATACAGTAGGTAGCATTATCAAATTGTTTTGATATTCAAATAATTTAAGACCTGCAAAATAAGACAGAGTTCAAATTTGAATTCAAATATCAAATATCAAAACAGAAAAAAAACAAACAACAAATAAAAATTTGAAATAAAAAGAGAGGGAAAGCTCACCTGGCTTACCTGGCCGTGCAACCCAGCAACAGCCCACGTCGTTGGCCCAGCAGGAGACCAGAAGCAGGCCAACACAGCCCAGACGCGGCCCAGCCCAAAGCCACTTACCGTTTCGCCTGCTTTAAAAATCGTGCGAGAGAAGAAAAGAAGCACCGTCGTCTTCCCCGGCGTCGACAGCGCGGCGAAGCCAGTAGGCCACGATCCTCGTCGACGATAAGGACGCCCCGGACGCGTGGAAGCTTCCAGAACTCCTCCCTATGTCCCTCGCGTCCGAGCCTATCCGGAAGTAAAAGATCGGCGCCCAGACAAACTCTCCAGACGCCGCCACCTCTTCACCATTGCCGTCGTCGTGTCGCAGCCTCCGTGCTCCCCTCGGCCTATAAATAGGGGTGAAAGCACCGCCGAGCACTTCTTGATCTCATCCACTCCTCCAGATCTTCTCTATCCCTCTCTAGCTCTCAATTCCATCCTCGCCAGTACGCCAGAACCGAGGAAGAACACGGCGGTACAGGCCACCCCAGCCTCAGGCGCGTGGTCGAGGAGACGCCCCTGGCGCTGTAGATCATCTGGGAGGAAGGAATCGTCCTGGATCTTCCTCAAGCCGACGAATTTCGCCGATCCCTTTTGCAGTACCTCGCCGGTAATGGCGAAATCGAGTTCAACTCCGGCGGTCATCGACATCGCCGACCACACCATCAACTTCACGGTGAGCTTGCGCGTCTGTAGAGCATAGTTTCGCTTCCTAGATCCGTCTGTAGCTCGCAATCGATAGTTGGCCGGAGCCCGCCGCCGCAGACGTGTTCACCGGCGATGCTCCGGTGACCATTGGGTGGTGGCGTTCATGCTCGTTTGCTCAGCATCGAGTACTGGTTCGAACGCACCTAGTTAGGATGTCCCTGGGGGTCTCTAGCAGCCGTTCCGTCGCTCGCCGGAGCTTCACCCGCCTTCACACCGGCGACACCAACCTGTCACCGCCACCTCAGCTCTGTTGACTGGTCGTTGCCCGCGTGGCAATTGACTCAGTCAACAGGCCCACATGTCTGTGTCTAGGGGTAGAAATGAACCGGTATCTTTAGTATTTTCGCTTATTTCAAATTCCAGTAAATAGTTAAAACTTTGCAAAATTGTACAAAATTAATTTCAACTCAGAAAATTATGAATAATATATCAAAATGCTCACAAAAATAAACTCTATTCAAATAAAATATAAAACAAAAATGTGTGCCAAAATAAAAATTCACTTATTTTTAACCTTATTAATTATGCCTTTTCAATTATTTAAAATACAATTTGAATTCAATAATTAGTAAAGTTTCAAAATTAAATTTTAACTATTCAGTAACTAAGTAAAATGTTAAGATTAATTTTATTTACTATAATTGCATTAACTTAATTATTAGTGGTAATTCATAAACCCTAATTTACAAATTACCATTTACCATTTTCTTTAAATAAGTAATAACTCAAGAAAATATTATAAGCCAATATTATTTTGGTAAATACAAAACTTATTTACTTAAACATCTTTAGTTAACAAGTTAAATATTTTAAACCCTAATAACAATTATTAAACCCTGATTCTTAATCAAACCAAAATAGGAATTACTTTAATTATTAAATCTTGTGTAGATTAATAAAATGCCAAACCATTACTAATTATGCTTCAAAGTAATTAGTTACCACCCTTATATTTCCAATCATCATTTTAGGAGATGTACCATAATTTAGAAACCCTAGTTTCAATTTGAATAAGAACCTTGAACTCATTATTCCATGTGTTCATCCATAGTAGTTGCAAACCTAAAAACCTAGGGGTTTGGCCCATGTGATCATAGCCACCTCAACTCTACATGTAGAACCTTGATAGGTAACCAATGAATGCATGTTTATGATCCACCCACATAAAACCAATTCACATGAGATTATCATTTCATGTTCCTATTCTTAGTTAAAACCTATATGATTCACTAGTATCACCTAGGTATAAGCCCTAGCTTGTTACCACATATTAGCACCATTGATCATCAATCCTATATACCACACCATTAGAATCAACCTCAACCATCAAACCCTAGTAGAATCATAATAATAAACCCTAGTACCAACCTTGTGTAGTAATTCACATCACCTGCTCCTATTCCACTCAACCCTACTTAGGAAATGATAAGCCACTTAGCTTAGAAACCATTAGAGACTATTTAATAAAGCAATTGTGAAACCATAGTAAACCCTAATAGCTTATTTATAGAACCATCTTAAATAACCATCCTTTGATATGATGTATATGGGAAACCATAGTAATAACCTTACCAATACTTGCTATATAGAAACCCATTCCACATTAAGAACCAACTAGTTCCTATTAGTGAAGCTAAATGAACCCCAATAGTAAACCCTAGAGTTACATAGCTCCTATGTATAGTAGTACATATTCTTATTTAACCTATTCTTCAAAAGTTATTCTTTTGAAGTACAAATGTCAATCAAACCATAGAAGCCATAGTTCTTATTTGAACTACTTGCTAGTTCTTAATTAACATGTTCTTCAAAAGTTATTCTTTTGAAGTATAGTATGAGTAACCATCAACCATGTTCTATAGAACTTAAAATTGACAACTGTTCTTTATATGTTATTTCACCACTATTCTTTATGTGTATGATTGTTATGATGTCTTATATCACTTGATTATGATGATAATATACTCAAAACCTAATAAGAACCTTGTTTGAGAACCATTCTAAAAGTGCAACAAACCCTAAAGAAATCTTTACAACTCATACATCCTAAATCATCGAGGTTAGGTTACGCTTGGGACGATTGCATCTCATACTATGCATTATAGCATCTTTGCCAGTTCTTTAAACATTGTCCTTACCGGACGATGATGGTATTTCAGCATTTGGAGTTCTCACGTATCGAAGCTTTTGCCTGCATAATCTTGCAGTCAAGAAAGGCAAGTTCATCGCTTGCTCATGTCATTTGATTATTTGTATCAAACTATATGCAAAGTACTATACTTATCACTCATGCATTGAAAAGCAAAGTATTATTTTACAATTATGAATATGACTATGTGGTGGGCAATGGAACCATGGTATGTGTTGATATGGTGGAGGTTCCATTGCATGGGTACTACTCATCTAGGACTAAGTACCAATGCCGTCCAGTGATTCTAGCGCCGTACATATCGCGTTGACCATAAGATCTATAATGGCTCTGGGGAAGTCAGTTGTATCTTTTCCCTTCTGCACGCCAACGGATCGGAGAGCCGGTGGGGTGCTGGAGGCACTGCCGCAATAGGTTGGGATAGCCTTTTAAATCCCCATCCATTAGTGATGATAAGCTCTACGATCTATGATGGATTGTCCGGAGTACACCGTGAGTAAAGCCGTATTATCGGGAGAAGTCTACTGGGGGTGTAGGGTCGGACAAAAGGGTGGGTTTGCAGTCGCGGAGAAGGCGGTGTGGACTTGGATCTTACACCTGGCCTCACACCAAAGGAAGTGTGGACGGGAAAGAATTCGCCTGGTTGGCAACAAGGATAAGGTCTCTTATGGGAAAAGTAACGCACCTCTGCAGAGGATACTGAATTGTGACTGTCACTCCCTGTTCGGAAGGCTATGACGAACGCGGCAGGAAAGGAACTCCACGAAGTTCTGGTCAACCTGTGAAGACTGACGGGCATAGTTTTCAGAATAAAATAAACCTTTTGAAGAAATGTTTATGAAAACTTGCATTCGCCTATGACTTTCTGGTCTATGGCTGTAGCTAGTGCATGATACACCTATTTCCTAATATGAACTTGTTGAGTACGCTCGTACTCATCCCACTCTTAAATCCCCTGCTTAGCTATGGAGGCACCGAAGGAGAAACTACCGTGGAACTCGAAGACAAAGGAGTCAACTGCAACAAGATGAAGAAGCAATCAAAGAAGCCAATGGAGTCAACTACTGCATCAGCTAGAGTGGAACTTAGACTAGTAATAGAAGGGAATCTTTCCCTAATCCTAGCACCTAAGTAGCTAGATTTCTATAGCAAGCCAAGTAGCTCATAATCTTGAGTTAGCAATAAGTTAGATTACGAGTCGTTCTTCTGGAGCTTTATTTGAACCTTTACCTCACTGTAAAGTAGGAGGCTGTGTTGATCTTCTGTAAGCAGTTTGTGTATCCTTCTATAGACATACCTTGGACTCGCATATGTTTCTGTTGTACCACTCTGAGAGATGTAATATGAGTGAAACGGTGTTTCACTTGTGTTATGTCAACGACTTGTGTACTACACCATGCAGTGGTACTTATTTGGGTCATCACAGCTGGTATCAGAGCAAATGCTTTGACCCTAGGATTAAAACCCTTTAAAGGAGACCTATAGGTTTGGTAGTGTCTATAGGAAGTTGTCTTAGACAAACCAACTATTCTTCTGATTTGAGATGGGTATTCACTTGAGAATAATCCTGACACACTTGAGTCAATCTTTCTTATCTATTTTTCTTAAGTAAAATTAGTTAGTAATCTTGCTTCATTCCAAATAACTAGAACACCAACCATTGGAGCCTAAGATAATGGGTGGTAATCGACCACAATTGGTATACAACACATGGTAGTCCAAAGAGAGGATACAACCATAAGGAAGATATCCTATTGGAAGAAGTATATCAATACAAGTATGGTTAAGTAAGAGTCATTTAAAATGTCAAATGACTGATATTAAATAAGGGAGATAAGTTATATAAGGTAGTATATGTCTATGATGAGTCAATCATAGGAGGTAAGGAAGAGTGATAGGAGTTATACAAGTTTACTTTTCATAGTAAAGTTGTAATCATATATGATTCACTTGAGAATCATGATGTGAGGGAGTAGAACATCATAAGTAAGTTAACAAAAGTATGATGAGGAGTAGGATTTAAGGAATAGTTCGAAAGCTTAGGCCTTAAAATCCTAATAACTGTACCAAGTATGTTAGAACCATAGTTCTTAATTTAAAGAAGGTTTATTTAGAGCATATCACATAGAGAAATCCTAGAGTTATATGTGGTATATTCTAAACAATCATGTGTTTAGAATATACATGTTAGAACTAATTGTATTATAGGAAGTAGTCCTCAATAGCACATATATATGGTATACTATTTTGTTAGTACTTCCAAAGAAAACTAGGTTAATTTCAATTATCCCAGGCCATTTTTCTCGAGTTTATTTGATTGCAATTGTGCAATTAAGATAAATGTTGAGACAAATAGTAGAAATTCACGTATTGTGCTAAGTATCACAACCTAAACCTATCTTATGTGGTGTTATATACTACACATCTGATCCTGATGTTTAGGGATGTCTTACCCAACTTTTATATTCAGGCATATAAGGATGTGTATTATAAGCACAAAGCTGGATTTTCTTGGATTTTCTTGAATCTTCATTGTTTGACTAGACCCATACAGGAAGTTTGACTTTGATATGCAAATGCATGTTGCAATATCAAGCTCTTACTTGATGTTATAGGTCTAGAGGGTAAAGGTATTCGTGTAAGGAAGTGACGAATTCTGAAGATTTTGAAGACAAGATGAAGGTTCACTGGAAGAATGAAGTTAAAATTTTGGGAAGCAACCACAACAATCTGATGGAAGGACCAATCAAAACTCACTCTTATCCTTAATCAAGGAGCACTTCAACATGGAAGTATCATGGAAGTGAGAAAAATAGAGAATATGGAGCAGTAGAAGTAGAGCTGTATTCATTATGGAAGAAGGGAATGCAAGTGAAGTCACTTAAAATACTATTTTCATAGTATCAACAAGTGGTTTTCTTGCCAAAACAAACCCTAGAAGAAGGAAAAATATACAAGTGAAGTCGTAGCTGGTATAATAAGACCGCATAGCGATATAGGATAATCATGAAGATAAAGTATGTGAGGTAAGGTATATCTTAACTAAAACTATGTAAGTAGCCACAGCTGGTAGGTAGATATTGCCTAAAACCATAACATAGCCACAGCTGGTATCTCGTGGTTGGTACATATTTAGTCGGAGGATTCATAATGGATACCCATAACAGTGTGGATACACCGCAAATAATTCTTCGTGAGACTTTAGAAAGGTACAAAATACAAACCAGACTTAAACCAACCACCTAACCTTGGAGTTTAATGATTAGAAGAAAGGAAGTTGGAAGATCATTAGTAAACTCCAAGGGGGAGAGGAAGGCTGAAGGAGAAGTATTAAGACATAATATTTGGAGTATGATGGACCAAGAAGAAGGTCTGAACTGAGAGGAAGTCCGATCCTATTTTCATAAGATTGGTGGAAGTATCCATATAATAGTACTCTCAGGAGGTTGTTAGACCAGAAGCCGAGGTTCATATCTCGAGGAAGTAAAGGTTAGACCTTAACTTGAGTGGGTAATTGTAATTACTCGAAACCAAGAGAACTCAAGTAAGTCTAAGATAATGAAGTTGGATGAAGAAGATGTCGAAGGACATGCAAAGCTTAAGAAGGCTTAAGACCGAAGGAGTTTGAACATACCAAAACATAGGCCTATTAGAAAGATTCCTTTCATGGAACCTAGAGAAACCAAAAGGAAGATAACTAGCATAAACTAGAGGCCATGATTGGATGGACTAAATGAGTCTAATCCATTCGTAGGACTAAACAACCACGACCATGTCTATTGTAAATACCTTACCAAGTACCATTACTTTCGTTATGGTAGTAAGGGAAAACAATACTTTACTTTAAATAAATCTTATAGAATTAACGTTTGGACATCACAGCTGGTACACCATAGTGCCATATTACATCGCAGCTGGATTATCGCAGCTGGTATAACCAAGTTTTGAGTACCTAAATAGGGAGATGTCACCACAACTATTAATAAAGTCCATCAACACAATAAAATGTCTTAATCCAAGAATCTTTAGAGAGTAAGCCTATAAGCTTAGGGTGTTGGAAGAAATCATAGAGTTTAAGAAAGTATCCATGCCAGACATCAGAAGACTCCAGGAAGGATCTGGACAAGGGATATATTTCACTATATCTAGTGTGATCACCATGGAGTTGAAGGATGGTGATCTGTTCAAGACATTTCAACAATTTCGAAACATGAGAGCGTTCGAACTTCGGGACGAAGTTCAGTTTAAGGGGGAGAGGCTGTAATATCCCAGGTTTAGAGGCAATAAAATGAGAGAACACCAAAGTGTGCATTGCATTCATGCATAGAAAATCCGGGGAATTTTCGCGCTTCAAATAAAACTTACCACGATGGCGAAGTTTCACTTGACTTGCTGGAATTGAAGTAGATCATCAAGTCAAGCGCTATAAACTTCACTGTGATCTTTGTTAAAACCTTGTTTTGGGTAGAGATGATTTGATCTATGGATTAGATCAAATAGAATTATATTTACAACAACACATTCTTTAAGAATCAAACCCTAACTTATTAACACTTAAAAGTTAGCAACTACCTTTGTGTGTAAATTAATTCACTTATAAACTTATTACCAAATAAGGTAAACCACAGGGTCTAAAGTGCATAAAAGCCACACATTCTTATTTAAATCATAACTTATTAAGTATATGGAATATCATAAAACTAAATCCATTTACATTACAAGTTATAGTTCAAACTATTTGAATCAAACTAACTATGAGTATTTTGGAACTCATATGATCATGCCTTGGTGAAATCAAGCACCAACTATCCAAATTTGAGGAATGACCTTCAACCTTGATCTTTTGACCAATATTATAATATAATCCAATCAAATATGATATAGTGACCCATCAACAATAATAAAACCATCCACAAGATATTTAGTAACAAATGCCACTTGGCTATCTAAAAATAAATCATATGAGAGGATAATCTCTATGCCACATGGGATGAAAATATCTACATGACTTGCTTTCCAAGTCTTGCCACCTCATGCTCAAAGGATTGCTATGGATGAGGGCATGACAACCAAGCACCTTACTCATCAAACCAACACAAGAGTCACCATCTATGTGTCATGATACTAGAGCTTGCCCAAGCCTATAAATAGAGCCACACCCTTCATCCATTTGCTCATCAAGTACCATGTTACATGGGAACAAACACATAGAACCACTCCATGTGAATTAGCTAGGATCAAGATGAAGAAGCTAGGAGGTGGAGGCATACCACAAGATGTAGGTTTATCAGATTTCTGAAGAACAAGCTACGAGAATATTGCAAGGTAGAATCCCTAGGCAAACCATATATTTTGAGGATCATATCATCATATCTTGAGTAGGACCTTAGGCTATTACAAGACATTTAGAAGTGAGAAAGATTATAGATGCTAACCATAGCCATGTCTATCCTAGAGAATTTTAGAGTAGTATTACATCTTACTTGTTTAAACCAACCTTTAATCTTGTAGATGAGAGCCATGTTCCATTAGTGAAACATAACCAAAGCTTATGCTCATATTCTAATCCTAGTTGTGTATCACATTGGTGATCACTACTTAAACCCTAAACTACATTTGAATTCCAACCCATGGTTTAACTTGGATTATAATTAGAACCCTGCCATACCTCATGCCTAGTAACACTTCAATTTAGTGAAGCTTATGCAAAACCCTAAACCTTTCAAGTAGAATTCACACCACATAGAATATTAGGTCCTAACTTGTGTATCATGGATCACAAGTATAAACCAATCCATATACACTTATAACCTAAATGCCATTTGGTGAGTAGAGTGAAACAAACATTCAATTCTATTTGGCTTTCCAAGTACTTGCTTTGGGAACCAAATGAAATAGTATTTTATAAAATAGAATCACCACAAGAGCAATTGAATTAACTATGAGGATTATAGGATTCATCCTAAATAATTTAAGCCAAAGCTTGATTGATGATTATAGAGGTTATATAACCATCTTCTTAAACCCTAAGAAATAATCCTTCACATAAAATCATAAACCCAATTCCATTTTCCTTCCCATTTGTTAAACCCTAGTTATACCCAAATTCTATATGAATAATCACTAGGCTAAGCACTTGTAAAATAGAATATGTTCACCATTCACATATTCTTAATTTCAGATCTTTTGAAACAGAATTGATTCCTAAATTTAAAGTAATTGAATTGAACCCTAAAATCATATCTATTTGAAAACTTGAATTGTGTCTCATAAGAACCCCAAATTAATTAATTATAAAGTGTTTTTTTTATAAACAAAACAATACAGTAGGTAGCATTATCAAATTGTTTTGATATTCAAATAATTTAAGACCTGCAAAATAAGACAGAGTTCAAATTTGAATTCAAATATCAAATATCAAAACAGAAAAAAAAACAAACAACAAATAAAAATTTGAAATAAAAAGAGAGGGAAAGCTCACCTGGCTTACCTGGCCGTGCAACCCAGCAACAGCCCACGTCGTTGGCCCAGCAGGAGACCAGAAGCAGGCCAACACAGCCCAGACGTGGCCCAGCCCAAAGCCACTTACCGTTTCGCCTGCTTTAAAAATCGTGCGAGAGAAGAAAAGAAGCACCGTCGTCTTCCTCGACGTCGACAGCGCGGCGAAGCCAGTAGGCCACGATCCTCGTCGATGATAAGGACGCCCCGGACGCGTGGAAGCTTCCAGAACTCCTCCCTATGTCCCTCGCGTCCGAGCCTATCCGGAAGTAAAAGATCGGCGCCCAGACAAACTCTCCAGACGCCGCCACCTCTTCACCATTGCCGTCGCCGTGTCGCAGCCTCCGTGCTCCCCTCGGCCTATAAATAGGGGTGAAAGCACCGCCGAGCACTTCTTGATCTCATCCACTCCTCCAGATCTTCTCTATCCCTCTCTAGCTCTCAATTCCATCCTCGCCAGTACGCCGGAACCGAGGAAGAACACGGCGGTACAGGCCACCCCAGCCTCAGGCGCGTGGTCGAGGAGACGCGCCTGGCGCTGTAGATCATCTGGGAGGAAGGAATCGTCCTGGATCTTCCTCAAGCCGACGAATTTCACCGATCCCTTTTGCAGTACATCGCCGGTAATGGCGAAATCGAGTTCAACTCCGGCGGTCATCGACATCGCCGACCACACCATCAACTTCACGGTGAGCTTGCGCGTCTGTAGAGCATAGTTTCGCTTCCTAGATACGTCTGTAGCTCGCAATCGATAGTTGGCCGGAGCCCGCCGCCGCAGACGTGTTCACCGGCGATGCTCCGGTGACCATTGGGTGGTGGCGTTCATGCTCGTTTGCTCAGCATCGAGTACTGGTTCGAACGCACCTAGTTAGGATGTCCCTGGGGGTCTCTAGCAGCCGTTCCGTCGCTCGCCGGAGCTTCACCGGCGTTCTCTCCGGCGAGAGCAACGTGTCACCGCCACCTCAGCTCTGTTGACTGGTCGTTGCCCGCGTGGCAATTGACTCAGTCAACAGGCCCACATGTCTGTGTCTAGGGGTAGAAATGAACCGGTATCTTTAGTATTTTCGCTTATTTCAAATTCCAGTAAATAGTTAAAACTTTGCAAAATTGTACAAAATTAATTTCAACTCAGAAAATTATGAATAATATATCAAAATGCTCACAAAAATAAACTCTATTCAAATAAAATATAAAACAAAAATGTGTGCCAAAATAAAAATTCACTTATTTTTAACCTTATTAATTATGCCTTTTCAATTATTTAAAATACAATTTGAATTCAATAATTAGTAAAGTTTCAAAATTAAATTTTAACTATTCAGTAACTAAGTAAAATGTTAAGATTAATTTTATTTACTATAATTGCATTAACTTAATTATTAGTGGTAATTCATAAACCCTAATTTACAAATTACCATTTACCATTTTCTTTAAATAAGTAATAACTCAAGAAAATATTATAAGCCAATATTATTTTGGTAAATACAAAACTTATTTACTTAAACATCTTTAGTTAACAAGTTAAATATTTTAAACCCTAATAACAATTATTAAACCCTGATTCTTAATCAAACCAAAATAGGAATTACTTTAATTATTAAATCTTGTGTAGATTAATAAAATGCCAAACCATTACTAATTATGCTTCAAAGTAATTAGTTACCACCCTTATATTTCCAATCATCATTTTAGGAGATGTACCATAATTTAGAAACCCTAGTTTCAATTTGAATAAGAACCTTGAACTCATTATTCCATGTGTTCATCCATAGTAGTTGCAAACCTAAAAACCTAGGGGTTTAGCCCATGTGATCATAGCCACCTCAACTCTACATGTAGAACCTTGATAGGTAACCAATGAATGCATGTTTATGATCCACCCATGATGCGTGTGGTTGGCACGTCCGTTGGGAACCCCAAGAGGAAGGTGGGATGCGCACAGCGGCAAGTTTCCCTCAGTAAGAAACCAAGGTTTAATCGGACCAGTAGGAGTCAAGAAGCACGTTGAAGGTTGATGGCGGCGAGATGTAGTGCGGCGCAACACCAGTGATTCCGGCGCCAATGTGGAACCTGCACAACACAACCAAAGTACTTTGCCCCAACGAAACAGTGAGGTTGTCAATCTCACCGGCTTGCTGTAACAAAGAGTTAACCGTATTGTGTGGAAGATGATTGTTTGCAGAAAACAGTAGAACAAGTATTGCAGTAGATTGTATTTCAGTAAAGAGAATTGGACCGGGGTCCACAGTTCACTAGAGGTGTCTCTCCCATAAGACGAACAGCATGTTGGGTGAACAAATTACAGTTGGGCAATTGACAAATAAAGAGAGCATGACCATGCACATACATATCATGATGAGTATAGTGAGATTTAATTGGGCATTACGACAAAGTACATAGACCGTCATCCAACTGCATCTATGCCTAAAAAGTCCACCTTCAGGTTATCATCCGAACCCCCTCCAGTATTAAGTTGCTAACAACAGACAATTGCATTAAGTATGGTGCGTAATGTAACTAGTGACTACATCCTTGAACATAGCACTAATGTTTTATC
Source organism: Lolium perenne (assembly GCF_019359855.2). Taxonomy (NCBI): domain Eukaryota; kingdom Viridiplantae; phylum Streptophyta; class Magnoliopsida; order Poales; family Poaceae; genus Lolium; species Lolium perenne. The sequence continues at coordinate 52,870,596 of NC_067244.2, forward strand.
CCTAGTGGCAACAGCACAACACAACCTTAGAACTTTACATCCTTGTCCCGAGTGTCAATGCGAGCATGAACCCACTATCGAGCATAAGTACTCCCTCTTGGAGTTACAAGCAAAAACTTGGCCAGAGTATCTACTAGTAACGGAGAGCATGCAAGATCATAAACAACACATAGCATAACTTTGATAATCAACATAACAAGTATTCTCTATTCATCGGATCCCAACAAACGCAACATATAGAATTACAGATAGATGATCTTGATCATGTTAGGCAGCTCACAAGATCCGACAATGATAGCACAATGGGGAGAAGACAACCATCTAGCTACTGCTATGGACCCATAGTCCAGGGTAGACTACTCACACATCACACCGGAGGCGACCATGGCGGCGTAGAGTCCTCCGGAGATGATTCCCCTCTCCGGCAGGGTGCGGAGGCGATCTCTGGATCCCCCGAGATGGGATCGGCGTTGGCGGCGTCTCTGGAAGGTTTTCCGTATCGTGGCTCTCGGTCCTGGGGGTTTCGTCACGGAGACTTTTTATAGGCGGAAGGGCAGGTCAAGAGGCGGCACGGGGGCCCCACACCACAGGGCCGCGCGACCAAGGGGGGGCCGCGCCGCCCTAGGGTGTGGCCCCTCCGTGGCCCCTCTTCGTCTCTCCTTCGGACTTCTGGAAGCTTCGTGAGAAAATAGGCCCCTGGGCTTTGATTTCGTCCAATTCCGAGAATATTTCCTTACTAGGATTTCTGAAACCAAAAACAGCAGAAACGACAAGCGGCACTTCGGCATCTTGTTAATAGGTTAGTTCCAGAAAATGCACGAATATGACATAAAGTGTGCATAAAACATGTAGATAACATCAATAATGTGGCATGGAACATAAGAAATTATCGATACGTCGGAGACGTATCAGCATCCCCAAGCTTAGTTCTGCTCGTCCCGAGCAGGTAAAACGATAACACAGATAATTTCTGGAGTGACATGCCATCATAATCTTGATCATACTATTTGTAAAGCATATGTAGTGAATGCAGCGATCAAAACAATGTATATGACATGAGTAAACAAGTGAATCATATAGCAAAGACTTTTCATGAATAGTACTTCAAGACAAGCATCAATAAGTCTTGCATAAGAGTTAACTCATAAAGCAATAATTCAAAGTAGAGATATTGAAGCAACACAAAAGAAGATTAAGTTTCAGCGGTTGCTTTCAACTTGTAACATGTATATCTCATGGATATTGTCAACATAGAGTAATATAATAAGTGCAATAAGCAAGTATGTAGGAATCAATGCACAGTTCACACAAGTGTTTGCTTCTTGAGGTGGAGAGAAATAGGTGAACTGACTCAACATTGAAAGTAAAAGAATGGTCCTCCATAGAGGAAAAGCATCGATTGCTATATTTGTGCTAGAGCTTTGATTTTGAAAACATGAAACAATTTTGTCAACGGTAGTAATAAAGCATATGCATCATGTAAATTATATCTTATAAGTTGCAAGCCTCATGCATAGTGTACTAATAGTGCCCGCACCTTGTCCTAATTAGCTTGGACTACCGGATCATCACAATGCATTGTTTTTACCAAGTGTCACAAAGGGGCACCTCTATGCACTTTGTACAAAGGTCTAAGGAGAAAGCTCGCATTGGATTTCTCGCTATTGATTATTCTTCAACTTAGACATCCATACCGGGACAACATAGACAACAGATAATGGACTCCTCTTTTATGCATAAGCATATACCAATAATTAATAATTTTCTCATTTGAGATTTGAGGATTGTTGTCCAAAACTAAAACTTCCACCATGGAGCATGGCTTTAGTTAGCGGCCCAATGTTCTTCTCTAACATATGCATGCTTAACCATATGGTGGTAGATCTCTCTTACTTCAGACAAGACGGACATGCATAGCAACTCACATGAAATTCAACAATGAATAGTTGATGGCGTCCCCAGTGAACATGGTTATCGCACAACAAGCAACTTAATAAGGGATAAAGTGCATAATTACATATTCAATACCACAATAGTTTTTAAGCTATTTGTCCCATGAGCTATATATTGCAAAGGTGAATGATGGAATTTTAAAGGTAGCACTCAAGCAATTTACTTTGGAATGGCAGAAAATACCATGTAGTATAGGTAGGTATGGTGGACACAAATGGCATAGTGGTTGGCTCAAGTATTTGGATGCATGAGAAGTATTCCCTCTCGATACAAGGTTTAGGCTAGCAAGGCTTATTTGAAACAAACACAAGGATGAACCGGTGCAGCAAAACTCACATAAAAGACATATTGAAAACATTATAAGACTCTACACCGTCTTCCTTGTTGTTCAAACTCAATACTAGAAATTATCTAGACCTTAGAGAAACCAAATATGCAAACCAAATTTTAGCATGCTCTATGTATTTCTTCATTAATGGGTGCAAAGCATATGATGCAAGAGCTTAATCATGAGCACAACAATTGCCAAGTATCACATTACCCAAGACATTTATAGCAATTACTACATGTATCATTTTCCAATTCCAACCATATAACAATTTAACGAAGGAGAAACTTCGCCATGAATACTATGAGTAGAAACCAAGGACATACTTGTCCATATGCTACAGCGGAGCGTGTCTCTCTCCCATAAAGTGAATGCTAGGATCCATTTTATTCAAACAAAACAAAAAACAAAAACAAACCGACGCTCCAAGAAAAAGCACATAAGATGTGATGGAATAAAAATATAGTTTCAGGGAGGAACCTGATAATGTTGTCGATGAAGAAGGGGATGCCTTGGGCATCCCCAAGCTTAGACGCTTGAGTCTTCTTGATATATGCAGGGGTGAACCACCGGGTGCATCCCCAAGCTTAGAGCTTTCACTCTCCTTGATCATGTTGCATCATACTCCTCTCTTGATCCTTGAAAACTTCCTCCACACCAAACTCGAAACAACTCATTAGAGGGTTAGTGCACAATATAAATTGACATATTCAGAGGTGACACAATCATTCTTAACACTTCTGGACATTGCATAATGCTACTGGACATTAATGGATCAAAGAAATTCATCCAACATAGCGAAAGAGGCAATGCGAAATAAAAGGCAGAATCTGTCAAAACAGAACAGTTCGTATTGACGAATTTTAAAATGGCACCAGACTTGCTCAAATGAAAATGCTCAAATTGAATGAAAGTTGCGTACATATCTGAGGATCATGCACGTAAATTGGCTTAATTTTCTGAGCTACCTACAGGGAGGTGGACTCAGATTCGTGACAGCAAAGAAATCTGGAACTGTGCAGTAATCCAAATCTAGTACTTACTTTTCTATCAACGGCTTAACTTGGCACAACAAAACACAAAACTAAGATAAGGAGAGGTTGCTACAATAGTAAACAACTTCCAAGACACAAAATAAAAACAAAGTACTGTAGGTAAAAACATGGGTTGTCTCCCATAAGCGCTTTTCTTTAACGCCTTTCAGCTAGGCGCAGAAAGTGTGTATCAAGTATTATCAAGAGATGGTGCATTGTTATCATGAGCTCCCCATCCATAGTGGTACTAAGGGCTTTGTCAATTTTAGGCCTATAATAATACTTCTTTGGTCTAGGCACTTTAGAGACATACATAAACTTTTGCTCCTTACCCACATAAGCTTTCTCCTTATATTTAAGAGAAGAAAATGTTGAACCCAAGGTTCCCATAGCTTTTTCAAGTTCGTCAATCCTATTGATTTGATCATCATGGACAGCATTAGTTCCTAGGACACTAATTCTTTCATCAATTCCTCCTAAGGATTTATCTAGTTCATCAGTTTTATCAAGTAATATTTTCAATTTAGCTTCAATACTTGGAAAATTTTTCTCTATGGTTTCCAATTTTTTCATAATATCTTCAAGAGAGATTTCAGTTTTAACTTTATCAACAGGGGGTATTCCAAATAAGCTCTCAATAATGCAACTAGCTTCTAATGCAGGAGTACTTAGGAAGTCACCTTTTGCGAGACTATCAAGAACATATCTATTCCAGCTAGAGATACCAACATAAAAATTCTGAGTAAAATAATGGTGGAGTGCTTCTTAGTGCATCTATTATGAGCATCGCTAATTCTATACCAAGCATCTCTCAAACATTCTCCCCCTCATTGCTTAAACGTGCGAACTTCAACTTCAGGATTACTCATTTTAGTAGTAGTAAATAAAGCAAACTAGATAAAGTAAATGCAAGTAAACTAATTTTTTTGTGTTTTAGATATAGCAAACAAGATAGCAAATAAAGTAAAACTAGCAACTAATTTTTGTATTTTGATTTAGTGCAGCAAACAAAGTAGTAAATAAAACTAAGCAAGACAAAAACAAAGTAAAGAGATTGAGAAGTGGAGACTCCCCTTGCAGCGTGTCTTGATCTCCCGACAACGGCGCCAGAAATTTGCTTGATGCGTGTGGTTGGCACGTCCGTTGGGAACCCCAAGAGGAAGGTGTGATGCGCACAGCGGCAAGTTTCCCTCAGTAAGAAACCAAGGTTTAATCGGACCAGTAGGAGTCAAGAAGCACGTTGAAGGTTGATGGCGGCGAGATGTAGTGCGGCGCAACACCAGTGATTCCGGCGCCAACGTGGAACCTGCACAACACAACCAAAGTACTTTGCCCCAACGAAACAGTGAGGTTGTCAATCTCACCGGCTTGCTGTAACAAAGAGTTAACCGTATTGTGTGGAAGATGATTGTTTGCAGAAAACAGTAGAACAAGTATTGCAGTAGATTGTATTTCAAGAAAGAGAATTGGACCGGGGTCCACGGTTCACTAGAGGTGTCTCTCCCATAAGACGAACAGCATGTTGGGTGAACAAATTACAGTTGGGCAATTGACAAATAAAGAGAGCATGACCATGCACATACATATCATGATGAGTATAGTGAGATTTAATTGGGCATTACGACAAAGTACATAGACCGTCATCCAACTGCATCTATGCCTAAAAAGTCCACCTTCGGGTTATCATCCGAACCCCCTCCAGTATTAAGTTGCTAACAACAGACAATTGCATTAAGTATGGTGCGTAATGTAACTAGTGACTACATCCTTGAACATAGCACTAATGTTTTATCCCTAGTGGCAACAGACAACACAACCTTAGAACTTTACATCCTTGTCCCGGTGTCAATGCAGGCATGAACCCACTATCGAGCATAAGTACTCCCTCTTGGAGTTACAAGCAAAAACTTGGCCAGAGTATCTACTAGTAACGGAGAGCATGCAAGATCATAAACAACACATAGCATAACTTTGATAATCAACATAACAAGTATTCTCTATTCATCGGATCCCAACAAACGCAACATATAGAATTACAGATAGATGATCTTGATCATGTTAGGCAGCTCACAAGATCCGACAATGATAGCACAATGGGGAGAAGACAACCATCTAGCTACTGCTATGGACCCATAGTCCAGGGGTAGACTACTCACACATCACACCGGAGGCGACCATGGCGGCGTAGAGTCCTCCGGGAGATGATTCCCCTCTCCGGCAGGGTGCCGGAGGCGATCTCCTGGATCCCCCGAGATGGGATCGGCGTTGGCGGCGTCTCTGGAAGGTTTTCCGTATCGTGGCTCTCGGTCCTGGGGGTTTCGTCACGGAGACTTTTTATAGGCGGAAGGGCAGGTCAAGAGGCGGCACGGGGGCCCCACACCACAGGGCCGCGCGACCAAGGGGGGGCCGCGCCGCCCTAGGGTGTGGCCCCTCCGTGACCCCTCTTCGTCTCTCCTTCGGACTTCTGGAAGCTTTGTGAGAAAATAGGCCCCTGGGCTTTGATTTCGTCCAATTCCGAGAATATTTCCTTACTAGGATTTCTGAAACCAAAAACAGCAGAAAACAAAGAATCGGCACTTCGGCATCTTGTTAATAGGTTAGTTCCAGAAAATGCACGAATATGACATAAAGTGTGCATAAAACATGTAGATAACATCAATAATGTGGCATGGAACATAAGAAATTATCGATACGTCGGAGACGTATCAACCCACATGAAACCAATTCACATGAGATTATCATTTCATGTTCCTATTCTTAGTTAAAACCTATATGATTCACTAGTATCACCTAGGTATAAGCCCTAGCTTGTTACCACATATTAGCACCATTGATCATCAATCCTATATACCACACCATTAGAATCAACCTCAACCATCAAACCCTAGTAGAATCATAATAATAAACCCTAGTACCAACCTTGTGTAGTAATTCACATCACCTGCTCCTATTCCACTCAACCCTACTTAGGAAATGATAAGCCACTTAGCTTAGAAACCATTAGAGACTATTTAATAAAGCAATTGTGAAACCATAGTAAACCCTAATAGCTTATTTATAGAACCATCTTAAATAACCATCCTTTGATATGATGTATATGGGAAACCATAGTAATAACCTTACCAATACTTGCTATATAGAAACCCATTCCACATTAAGAACCAACTAGTTCCTATTAGTGAAGCTAAATGAACCCCAATAGTAAACCCTAGAGTTACATAGCTCCTATGTATAGTAGTACATATTCTTATTTAACCTATTCTTCAAAAGTTATTCTTTTGAAGTACAAATGTCAATCAAACCATAGAAGCCATAGTTCTTATTTGAACTACTTGCTAGTTCTTAATTAACATGTTCTTCAAAAGTTATTCTTTTGAAGTATAGTATGAGTAACCATCAACCATGTTCTATAGAACTTAAAATTGACAACTGTTCTTTATATGTTATTTCACCACTATTCTTTATGTGTATGATTATTATGATGTCTTATATCACTTGATTATGATGATAATATACTCAAAACCTAATAAGAACCTTGTTTGAGAACCATTCTAAAAGTGCAACAAACCCTAAAGAAATCTTTACAACTCATACATCCTAAATCATCGAGGTTAGGTTACGCTTGGGACGATTGCATCTCATACTATGCATTATAGCATCTTTGCCAGTTCTTTAAACATTGTCCTTACCGAACGATGATGGTATTTCAGCATTTGGAGTTCTCACGTATCGAAGCTTTTGCCTGCATAATCTTGCAGTCAAGAAAGGCAAGTTCATCGCTTGCTCATGTCATTTGATTATTTGTATCAAACTATATGCAAAGTACTATACTTATCACTCATGCATTGAAAAGCAAAGTATTATTTTACAATTATGAATATGACTATGTGGTGGGCAATGGAACCATGGTATGTGTTGATATGGTGGAGGTTCCATTGCATGGGTACTACTCATCTAGGACTAAGTACCAATGCCGTCCAGTGATTCTAGCGCCGTACATATCGCGTTGACCATAAGATCTATAATGGCTCTGGGGAAGTCAGCTGTATCTTTTCCCTTCTGCACGCCAACGGATCGGAGAGCCGGTGGGGTGCTGGAGGCACTGCCGCAATAGGTTGGGATAGCCTTTTAAATCCCCATCCATTAGTGATGATAAGCTCTACGATCTATGATGGATTGTCCGGAGTACACCGTGAGTAAAGCCGTATTATCGGGAGAAGTCTACTGGGGGTGTAGGGTCGGACAAAAGGGTGGGTTTGCAGTCGCGGAGAAGGCGGTGTGGACTTGGATCTTACACCTGGCCTCACACCAAAGGAAGTGTGGACGGGAAAGAATTCGCCTGGTTGGCAACAAGGATAAGGTCTCTTATGGGAAAAGTAACGCACCTCTGAGAGGATATCTTGAATTGTATTTGTCACTCCTGTTAGGAAGGGAGCTACGACAGCAGAAAGGAACTCCACGAAGTTCTGGTCAACCTGTGAAGACTGACGGGCATAGTTTTCAGAATAAAATAAACCTTTTGAATAAATGTTTATGAAAACTTGCATTCGCCTATGACTTTCTGGTCTATGGCTGTAGCTAGTGCATGATACACCTATTTCCTAATATGAACTTGTTGAGTACGCTCGTACTCATCCCACTCTTAAATCCCCTGCTTAGCTATGGAGGCACCGAAGGAGAAACTACCGTGGAACTCGAAGACAAAGGAGTCAACTGCAACAAGATGAAGAAGCAATCAAAGAAGCCAATGGAGTCAACTACTGCATCAGCTAGAGTGGAACTTAGACTAGTAATAGAAGGGAATCTTTCCCTAATCCTAGCACCTAAGTAGCTAGATTTCTATAGCAAGCCAAGTAGCTCATAATCTTGAGTTAGCAATAAGTTAGATTACGAGTCGTTCTTCTGGAGCTTTATTTGAACCTTTACCTCACTGTAAAGTAGGAGGCTGTGTTGATCTTCTGTAAGCAGTTTGTGTATCCTTCTATAGACATACCTTGGACTCGCATATGTTTCTGTTGTACCACTCTGAGAGATGTAATATGAGTGAAACGGTGTTTCACTTGTGTTATGTCAACGACTTGTGTACTACACCATGCAGTGGTACGCTGGGTCATCACAGCTGGTATCAGAGCAAATGCTTTGACCCTAGGATTAAAACCCTTTAAAGGAGACCTATAGGTTTGGTAGTGTCTATAGGAAGTTGTCTTAGACAAACCAACTATTCTTCTGATTTGAGATGGGTATTCACTTGAGAATAATCCTGACACACTTGAGTCAATCTTTCTTGTCTATTTTTCTTAAGTAAAATTAGTTAGTAATCTTGCTTCATTCCAAATAACTAGAACACCAACCATTGGAGCCTAAGATAATGGGTGGTAATCGACCACAATTGGTATACAACACATGGTAGTCCAAAGAGAGGATACAACCATAAGGAAGATATCCTATTGGAAGAAGTATATCAATACAAGTATGGTTAAGTAAGAGTCATTTAAAATGTCAAATGACTGATATTAAATAAGGGAGATAAGTTATATAAGGTAGTATATGTCTATGATGAGTCAATCATAGGAGGTAAGGAAGAGTGATAGGAGTTACACAAGTTTACTTTTCATAGTAAAGTTGTAATCATATATGATTCACTTGAGAATCATGATGTGAGGGAGTAGAACATCATAAGTAAGTTAACAAAAGTATGATGAGGAGTAGGATTTAAGGAATAGTTCGAAAGCTTAGGCCTTAAAATCCTAATAACTGTACCAAGTATGTTAGAACCATAGTTCTTAATTTAAAGAAGGTTTATTTAGAGCATATCACATAGAGAAATCGTAGAGTTATATGTGGTATATTCTAAACAATCATGTGTTTAGAATAGACATGTTAGAACTAATTGTATTATAGGAAGTAGTCCTCAATAGCACATATATATGGTATACTATTTTGTTAGTACTTCCAAAGAAAACTAGGTTAATTTCAATTATCCCAGGCCATTTTTCTCGAGTTTATTTGATTGCAATTGTGCAATTAAGATAAATGTTGAGACAAATAGTAGAAATTCACGTATTGTGCTAAGTATCACAACCTAAACCTATCTTATGTGGTGTTATATACTACACATCTGATCCTGATGTTTAGGGATGTCTTACCCAACTTTTATATTCAGGCATATAAGGATGTGTATTATAAGCACAAAGCTGGATTTTCTTGGATTTTCTTGAATCTTCATTGTTTGACTAGACCCATACAGGAAGTTTGACTTTGATATGCAAATGCATGTTGCAATATCAAGCTCTTACTTGATGTTATAGGTCTAGAGGGTAAAGGTATTCGTGTAAGGAAGTGACGAATTCTGAAGATTTTGAAGACAAGATGAAGGTTCACTGGAAGAATGAAGTTAAAATTTTGGGAAGCAACCACAACAATCTGATGGAAGGACCAATCAAAACTCACTCTTATCCTTAATCAAGGAGCACTTCAACATGGAAGTATCATGGAAGTGAGAAAAATAGAGAATATGGAGCAGTAGAAGTAGAGCTGTATTCATTATGGAAGAAGGGAATGCAAGTGAAGTCACTTAAAATACTATTTTCATAGTATCAACAAGTGGTTTTCTTGCCAAAACAAACCCTAGAAGAAGGAAAAATATACAAGTGAAGTCGTAGCTGGTATAATAAGACCGCAACTGATATAGGATAATCATGAAGATAAAGTATGTGAGGTAAGGTATATCTTAACTAAAACTATGTAAGTAGCCACAGCTGGTAGGTAGATATTGCCTAAAACCATAACATAGCCACAGCTGGTATCTCGTGGTTGGTACATATTTAGTCGGAGGATTCATAATGGATACCCATAACAGTGTGGATACACCGCAAATAATTCTTCGTGAGACTTTAGAAAGGTACAAAATACAAACCAGACTTAAACCAACCACCTAACCTTGGAGTTTAATGATTAGAAGAAAGGAAGTTGGAAGATCATTAGTAAACTCCAAGGGGGAGAGGAAGGCTGAAGGAGAAGTATTAAGACATAATATTTGGAGTATGATGGACCAAGAAGAAGGTCTGAACTGAGAGGAAGTCCGATCCTATTTTCATAAGATTGGTGGAAGTATCCATATAATAGTACTCTCAGGAGGTTGTCAGACCAGAAGCCGAGGTTCATATCTCGAGGAAGTAAAGGTTAGACCTTAACTTGAGTGGGTAATTGTAATTACTCGAAACCAAGAGAACTCAAGTAAGTCTAAGATAATGAAGTTGGATGAAGAAGATGTCGAAGGACATGCAAAGCTTAAGAAGGCTTAAGACCGAAGGAGTTTGAACATACCAAAACATAGGCCTATTAGAAAGATTCCTTTCATGGAACCTAGAGAAACCAAAAGGAAGATAACTAGCATAAACTAGAGGCCATGATTGGATGGACTAAATGAGTCTAATCCATTCGTAGGACTAAACAACCACGACCATGTCTATTGTAAATACCTTACCAAGTACCATTACTTTCGTTATGGTAGTAAGGGAAAACAATACTTTACTTTAAATAAATCTTATAGAATTAACGTTTGGACATCACAGCTGGTACACCATAGTGCCATATTACATCGCAGCTGGATTATCGCAGCTGGTATAACCAAGTTTTGAGTACCTAAATAGGGAGATGTCACCACAACTATTAATAAAGTCCATCAACACAATAAAATGTCTTAATCCAAGAATCTTTAGAGAGTAAGCCTATAAGCTTAGGGTGTTGGAAGAAATCATAGAGTTTAAGAAAGTATCCATGCCAGACATCAGAAGACTCCAGGAAGGATCTGGACAAGGGATATATTTCACTATATCTAGTGTGATCACCATGGAGTTGAAGGATGGTGATCTGTTCAAGACATTTCAACAATTCCGAAACATGAGAGCGTTCGAACTTCGGGACGAAGTTCAGTTTAAGGGGGAGAGGCTGTAATATCCCAGGTTTAGAGGCAATAAAATGAGAGAACACCAAAGTGTGCATTGCATTCATGCATAGAAAATCCGGGGAATTTTCGCGCTTCAAATAAAACTTACCACGATGGCTGAAGTTTCACTTGACTTGCTGGAATTGAAGTAGATCATCAAGTCAAGCGCTATAAACTTCACTGTGATCTTTGTTAAAACCTTGTTTTGGGTAGAGATGATTTGATCTATGGATTAGATCAAATAGAATTATATTTACAACAACACATTCTTTAAGAATCAAACCCTAACTTATTAACACTTAAAAGTTAGCAACTACCTTTGTGTGTAAATTAATTCACTTATAAACTTATTACCAAATAAGGTAAACCACAGGGTCTAAAGTGCATAAAAGCCACACATTCTTATTTAAATCATAACTTATTAAGTATATGGAATATCATAAAACTAAATCCATTTACATTACGAGTTATAGTTCAAACTATTTGAATCAAACTAACTATGAGTATTTTGGAACTCATATGATCATGCCTTGGTGAAATCAAGCACCAACTATCCAAATTTGAGGAATGACCTTCAACCTTGATCTTTTGACCAATATTATAATATAATCCAATCAAATATGATATAGTGACCCATCAACAATAATAAAACCATCCACAAGATATTTAGTAACAAATGCCACTTGGCTATCTAAAAATAAATCATATGAGAGGATAATCTCTATGCCACATGGGATGAAAATATCTACATGACTTGCTTTCCAAGTCTTGCCACCTCATGCTCAAAGGATTGCTATGGATGAGGGCATGACAACCAAGCACCTTACTCATCAAACCAACACAAGAGTCACCATCTATGTGTCATGATACTAGAGCTTGCCCAAGCCTATAAATAGAGCCACACCCTTCATCCATTTGCTCATCAAGTACCATGTTACATGGGAACAAACACATAGAACCACTCCATGTGAATTAGCTAGGATCAAGATGAAGAAGCTAGGAGGTGGAGGCATACCACAAGATGTAGGTTTATCAGATTTCCTGAAGAACAAGCTACAGAATATTGCAAGGTAGAATCCCTAGGCAAACCATATATTTTGAGGATCGTATCATCATATCTTGAGTAGGACCTTAGGCTATTACAAGACATTTAGAAGTGAGAAAGATTATAGATGCTAACCATAGCCATGTCTATCCTAGAGAATTTTAGAGTAGTATTACATCTTACTTGTTTAAACCAACCTTTAATCTTGTAGATGAGAGCCATGTTCCATTAGTGAAACATAACCAAAGCTTATGCTCATATTCTAATCCTAGTTGTGTATCACATTGGTGATCACTACTTAAACCCTAAACTACATTTGAATTCCAACCCATGGTTTAACTTGGATTATAATTAGAACCCTGCCATACCTCATGCCTAGTAACACTTCAATTTAGTGAAGCTTATGCAAAACCCTAAACCTTTCAAGTAGAATTCACACCACATAGAATATTAGGTCCTAACTTGTGTATCATGGATCACAAGTATAAACCAATCCATATACACTTATAACCTAAATGCCATTTGGTGAGTAGAGTGAAACAAACATTCAATTCTATTTGGCTTTCCAAGTACTTGCTTTGGGAACCAAATGAAATAGTATTTTATAAAATAGAATCACCACAAGAGCAATTGAATTAACTATGAGGATTATAGGATTCATCCTAAATAATTTAAGCCAAAGCTTGATTGATGATTATAGAGGTTATATAACCATCTTCTTAAACCCTAAGAAATAATCCTTCACATAAAATCATAAACCCAATTCCATTTTCCTTCCCATTTGTTAAACCCTAGTTATACCCAAATTCTATATGAATAATCACTAGGCTAAGCACTTGTAAAATAGAATATGTTCACCATTCACATATTCTTAATTTCAGATCTTTTGAAACAGAATTGATTCCTAAATTTAAAGTAATTGAATTGAACCCTAAAATCATATCTATTTGAAAACTTGAATTGTGTCTCATAAGAACCCCAAATTAATTAATTATAAAGTGTTTTTTTATAAACAAAACAATACAGTAGGTAGCATTATCAAATTGTTTTGATATTCAAATAATTTAAGACCTGCAAAATAAGACAGAGTTCAAATTTGAATTCAAATATCAAATATCAAAACAGAAAAAAAAACAAACAACAAATAAAAATTTGAAATAAAAAGAGAGGGAAAGCTCACCTGGCTTACCTGGCCGTGCAACCCAGCAACAGCCCACGTCGTTGGCCCAGCAGGAGACCAGAAGCAGGCCAACACAGCCCAGACGCGGCCCAGCCCAAAGCCACTTACCATTTCGCCTGCTTTAAAAATCGTGCGAGAGAAGAAAAGAAGCATCGTTGTCTTCCCCGACGTCGACAGCGCGGCGAAGCTAGTAGGCCACGATCCTCGTCGACGATAAGGACGCCCCGGATGCGTGGAAGCTTCCAGAACTCCTCCCTATGTCCCTCGCGTCCGAGCCTATCCGGAAGTAAAAGATCGGCGCCCAGACAAACTCTCCATACGCCGCCACCTCTTCACCATTGCCGTCGTCGTGTCGCAGCCTCCGTGCTCCCCTCGGCCTATAAATAGGGGTGAAAGCACCGCCGAGCACTTCTTGATCTCATCCACTCCTCCAGATCTTCTCTATCCCTCTCTAGCTCTCAATTCCATCCTCGCCAGTACGCCGGAACCGAGGAAGAACATGGCGGTACAGGCCACCCCAGCCTCAGGCGCGTGGTCGAGGAGACGCGCCTGGCGCTGTAGATCATCTGGGAGGAAGGAATCGTCCTGGATCTTCCTCAAGTCGACGAATTTCGCCGATCCCTTTTGCAGTACCTCGCCGGTAATGGCGAAATCGAGTTCAACTCCGGCGGTCATCGACATCGCCGACCACACCATCAACTTCACGGTGAGCTTGCGCGTCTGTAGAGCATAGTTTCGCTTCCTAGATCCGTCTGTAGCTCGCAATCGATAGTTGGCCGGAGCCCACCGCCGCAGACGTGTTCACCGGCGATGCTCCGGTGACCATTGGGTGGTGGCGTTCATGCTCGTTTGCTCAGCATCGAGTACTGGTTCGAACGCACCTAGTTAGGATGTCCCTGGGGGTCTCTAGCAGCCGTTCCGTCGCTCGCCGGAGCTTCACCGGCGTTCTCTCCGGCGAGAGCAACGTGTCACCGCCACCTCAGCTCTGTTGACTGGTCGTTGCCCGCGTGGCAATTGACTCAGTCAACAGGCCCACATGTCTGTGTCTAGGGGTAGAAATGAACCGGTATCTTTAGTATTTTCGCTTATTTCAAATTCCAGTAAATAGTTAAAACTTTGCAAAATTGTACAAAATTAATTTCAACTCCGAAAATTATGAATAATATATCAAAATGCTCACAAAAATAAACTCTATTCAAATAAAATATAAAACAAAAATATGTGCCAAAATAAAAATTCACTTATTTTTAACCTTATTAATTATGCCTTTTCAATTATTTAAAATACAATTTGAATTCAATATTTAGTAAAGTTTCAAAATTAAATTTTAACTATTCAGTAACTAAGTAAAATGTTAAGATTAATTTTATTTACTATAATTGCATTAACTTAATTATTAGTGGTAATTCATAAACCCTAATTTACAAATTACCATTTACCATTTTCTTTAAATAAGTAATAACTCAAGAAAATATTATAAGCCAATATTATTTTGGTAAATACAAAACTTATTTACTTAAACATCTTTAGTTAACAAGTTAAATATTTTAAACCCTAATAACAATTATTAAACCCTGATTCTTAATCAAACCAAAATAGGAATTACTTTAATTATTAAATCTTGTGTAGATTAATAAAATGCCAAACCATTACTAATTATGCTTCAAAGTAATTAGTTACCACCCTTATATTTCCAATCATCATTTTAGGAGATGTACCATAATTTAGAAACCCTAGTTTCAATTTGAATAAGAACCTTGAACTCATTATTCCATGTGTTCATCCATAGTAGTTGCAAACCTAAAAACCTAGGGGTTTAGCCCATGTGATCATAGCCACCTCAACTCTACATGTAGAACCTTGATAGGTAACCAATGAATGCATGTTTATGATCCACCCACATAAAACCAATTCACATGAGATTATCATTTCATGTTCCTATTCTTAGTTAAAACCTATATGATTCACTAGTATCACCTAGGTATAAGCCCTAGCTTGTTACCACATATTAGCACCATTGATCATCAATCCTATATACCACACCATTAGAATCAACCTCAACCATCAAACCCTAGTAGAATCATAATAATAAACCCTAGTACCAACCTTGTGTAGTAATTCACATCACCTGCTCCTATTCCACTCAACCCTACTTAGGAAATGATAAGCCACTTAGCTTAGAAACCATTAGAGACTATTTAATAAAGCAATTGTGAAACCATAGTAAACCCTAATAGCTTATTTATAGAACCATCTTAAATAACCATCCTTTGATATGATGTATATGGGAAACCATAGTAATAACCTTACCAATACTTGCTATATAGAAACCCATTCCACATTAAGAACCAACTAGTTCCTATTAGTGAAGCTAAATGAACCCCAATAGTAAACCCTAGAGTTACATAGCTCCTATGTATAGTAGTACATATTCTTATTTAACCTATTCTTCAAAAGTTATTCTTTTGAAGTACAAATGTCAATCAAACCATAGAAGCCATAGTTCTTATTTGAACTACTTGCTAGTTCTTAATTAACATGTTCTTCAAAAGTTATTCTTTTGAAGTATAGTATGAGTAACCATCAACCATGTTCTATAGAACTTAAAATTGACAACTGTTCTTTATATGTTATTTCACCACTATTCTTTATGTGTATGATTGTTATGATGTCTTATATCACTTGATTATGATGATAATATACTCAAAACCTAATAAGAACCTTGTTTGAGAACCATTCTAAAAGTGCAACAAACCCTAAAGAAATCTTTACAACTCATACATCCTAAATCATCGAGGTTAGGTTACGCTTGGGACGATTGCATCTCATACTATGCATTATAGCATCTTTGCCAGTTCTTTAAACATTGTCCTTACCGGACGATGATGGTATTTCAGCATTTGGAGTTCTCACGTATCGAAGCTTTTGCCTGCATAATCTTGCAGTCAAGAAAGGCAAGTTCATCGCTTGCTCATGTCATTTGATTATTTGTATCAAACTATATGCAAAGTACTATACTTATCACTCATGCATTGAAAAGCAAAGTATTATTTTACAATTATGAATATGACTATGTGGTGGGCAATGGAACCATGGTATGTGTTGATATGGTGGAGGTTCCATTGCATGGGTACTACTCATCTAGGACTAAGTACCAATGCCGTCCAGTGATTCTAGCGCCGTACATATCGCGTTGACCATAAGATCTATAATGGCTCTGGGGAAGTCAGCTGTATCTTTTCCCTTCTGCACGCCAACGGATCGGAGAGCCGGTGGGGTGCTGGAGGCACTGCCGCAATAGGTTGGGATAGCCTTTTAAATCCCCATCCATTAGTGATGATAAGCTCTACGATCTATGATGGATTGTCCGGAGTACACCGTGAGTAAAGCCGTATTATCGGGAGAAGTCTACTGGGGGTGTAGGGTCGGACAAAAGGGTGGGTTTGCAGTCGCGGAGAAGGCGGTGTGGACTTGGATCTTACACCTGGCCTCACACCAAAGGAAGTGTGGACGGGAAAGAATTCGCCTGGTTGGCAACAAGGATAAGGTCTCTTATGGGAAAAGTAACGCACCTCTGCAGAGGATACTGAATTGTGACTGTCACTCCCTGTTCCGGGAAGGGAACTGCGAACGCGGCAGGAAAGGAACTCCACGAAGTTCTGGTCAACCTGTGAAGACTGACGGGCATAGTTTTCAGAATAAAATAAACCTTTTGAAGAAATGTTTATGAAAACTTGCATTCGCCTATGACTTTCTGGTCTATGGCTGTAGCTAGTGCATGATACACCTATTTCCTAATATGAACTTGTTGAGTACGCTCGTACTCATCCCACTCTTAAATCCACGCAGCTATGGAGGCACCGAAGGAGAAACTACCGTGGAACTCGAAGACAAAGGAGTCAACTGCAACAAGATGAAGAAGCAATCAAAGAAGCCAATGGAGTCAACTACTGCATCAGCTAGAGTGGAACTTAGACTAGTAATAGAAGGGAATCTTTCCCTAATCCTAGCACCTAAGTAGCTAGATTTCTATAGCAAGCCAAGTAGCTCATAATCTTAAGTTAGCAATAAGTTAGATTACGAGTCGTTCTTCTGGAGCTTTATTTGAACCTTTACCTCACTGTAAAGTAGGAGGCTGTGTTGATCTTCTGTAAGCAGTTTGTGTATCCTTCTATAGACATACCTTGGACTCGCATATGTTTCTGTTGTACCACTCTGAGAGATGTAATATGAGTGAAACGGTGTTTCACTTGTGTTATGTCAACGACTTGTGTACTACACCATGCAGTGGTACGCTGGGTCATCACAGTATGGCACTAGTTCATCATTGTCGAATGGGCCACATGGCGTTTGATAAAATGTTTCGAGTTTTGCCTGATGTAATGAATGGAGTGGACAAAACCAAATTATGTTGTGATGCCTGCGAATATGCTAAGCATACGAGAACCTCTTATGTTAGTAGAGGGATCAGAAGTGTATCCCCATTTGTGTTAGTGCACTCTGATGTATGGACGTGTCCTGTTGTGTCAGTAAGTGGCATGAAGTACTTTGTGACTTTTATTGACTGCTATTCCAGAATGACTTGGATTTATCTTATGCGTCACAAAGATGAAGTGTTCACTTGTTTCCAGAGTTTTTGTGCCTATGTGAAAAACCAATTCAATGTTCAGGTGCAAGTGATCAGAACTGATAATGGTACTGAATATATCAACAAACCTTTTGCTGCTTTCTTATCTTCGCAAGGTATACTGCACCAGACTTCATGTCCTGACACTCCTCCCCAGAATGGAGTTGCTGAGCGGAAGAATAGGCACATCCTTGAAGTGGCTCGATCTCTTATGTTTACCATGAATGTTCCAAAATTCTTATGGAGTGAGGCAGTTATGACTGCTACATATTTGATCAACAGAATGCCTTCAAAGATTCTAGGTATGCAGTCTCCTTGCCAACTCCTTCTCAATAACAATGACTTTGTTGTACCACCCAAACTCTTTGGCTGTACATGTTTTGTAAGGGATCACAGGCCATCTGTTGGCAAGCTAGATCATCGGGCTATCAAATGTATCTTTATTGGCTATTCCTCCAGACAGAAGGGTTACAAGTGTTGGAGTCCCACTGATAGGAGGACATTTGTAAGCATGGATGTTACGTTTCGCGAGTCAGAACCATTTTATGACGGTGAGTGTGATCTTAGTGGCTTGTTCCAGGGGCTTGACCATCTTGGTGATGCTCAAGAGGGGGAGCAACAGCAAGGTGGTGATCAAGAGCAGCAAGATGGTGACCAACAACAACATCAACAATTTCCTATTGTTGCGGAGATTCCTGCAATTCCTGGTACACCTACACCACCTAGACCTGTACCACCACAAAGATGGCTGCAGAATCCACTTGTGTACTCTAGAAGACAAGTACAAAGGGAACAAGTAGATGCACTGGAGGAGCAACAAGACCAGGGGCAGGGGGAGCAACCCATTGGACCAGAAAATCAAGAAAGCACAAGTGTAGATTCTGCAGAGGAGAATCAATCTCAGACTGAGTCCAATAATAGCCTAGACTTGCCAATTGCAATAAGGAAAGGGATAAGGAAAGTTGGGCCCCCAAAGCGACTGAGTTATGATGACTATGACATAGGAAATTATATTTCTTACGAGGCATTATCATCCACTTTTCGGGCTTTTGTTGCTTCACTGCAAACTGTATCTGTTCCTAAGGATTGGAAGGCAGCCAGGTTGGACCCGAGATGGTGCAATGCTATGATGGAAGAGTTAGAGGCCTTGAAGAAAAATAAAACATGGGAGTTGACAGATCTCCCTAAAGGAAAGAATACAGTAGGCTGTAAGTGGATCTATTCTGTAAAACAAAATGCAGAAGGAAAAGTGGAGAGATATAAGGCAAGACTTGTGGCAAGAGGATATAGTCAGACTTATGGCATTGACTATGATGAGACATTTGCACCAGTGGCAAAAATGAGCACTGTCAGAATTTTGATCTCTTGTGCAGCAAATTTCGGATGGCCCTTGCATCAACTTGATGTCAAAAATGCATTTCTGCATGGTGATCTTCAAGAGGAGGTGTATATGGAGATGCCACCAGGGTTTGTCAGACCTGAAACTAAAGGGAAGGTATGTAGACTGAAGAAATCTCTATATGGTCTCAAACAATCTCCACGGGCCTGGTTTGACAGGTTCAGACAAGTGGTGTGTGGCATGGGTTATGGTCAATGCAATGGAGACCATACCTTATTTTACAGACATTCGGAGCAGAAAATCACTATCCTTGCTGTGTATGTTGATGATATTATCATCACGGGAGATGATGTTGTGGAAATCGCAAAACTGAAAGGATGCTTGAGTCAGGCCTTTGAGGTGAAAGATTTGGGAAAACTTAGATACTTCCTTGGAATAGAAGTTGCAAGATCGTCAAAAGGGATATCACTATCTCAAAGAAAGTATACATTGGATCTCTTAGATGATATGGGCATGCTGGGGTGCCGAGTGGCTTCAACACCTATTGACCAGAACACTAAAATCACAGCAGAGTCTGGGGAACCCATAAACAAGGAGAAATATCAAAGACTTGTTGGAAGACTAATATACTTATGCTACACGAGACCAGATATATCATTTGCAGTGAGTGTAGTGAGTCGCTATATGCATGATCCGAGGGATGGACACTTGGAAGCAGCTCAAAGAATCTTGAGATACTTGAAGGGCACTCCGGGAAAAGGAGTGTTGTTTAAAAGTAATGGACACCTAAATGTAGATGGATATTGTGATGCGGATTGGGCTAGCTGCTTAGATGATCGAAGATCCACCTCAGGGTATTGTGTTTTTGTTGGAGGAAATTTGGTGTCATGGAGAAGTAAGAAACAATCTGTTGTCTCGAAATCAACAGCCGAAGCTGAGTACAGAGCTATGTCACAGGGCCTGGGTGAAATGTTGTGGGTACGAAACCTTCTAAGAGAGCTGAAAATTTTAAGGCAAGGAAGCTTGAAAGTGTGGTGTGATAATATGTCTGCCATAAACATAGCAAATAACCATGTCCAGCATGAGCGAACTAAACATGTGGAGATAGACAGATTCTTTATTAAAGAAAAGATTGATGCAGGGATTATCTCATTGGCTTATGTGAGATCAGGACAACAGGTGGCAGACTGCTTAACAAAGGGACTGGGCTCAAAGGAGTGTAATCTAGCCTGTGCCAAGATGGGGATGATTGACATTTATCACCCATCTTGAGGGGGAGTGTTGGACAACTGTTGGTGTGTCTGTTGGGTTGTCTTCTTGTTCTCTGTTCTGGCCCATTTGGCCCAGCCCAATCCTGACCTATATAAGGTGCTTCTATCTCTGTAACCCTAAGATGAGAGAGTTCCTCCCTGCAGCCTCCTTCTACCTCAGGTTAGGCCCTCACCTCTGTCCACAATATTAAATTCCTGGAAGAGCGCAATGGTAGACCAAAAGAACAACCCACATTCTGCAGAATTTTCACTTATGAGACGAAAAGAATTCTAAAGTTCATCTGTCAGGTTCTGTGTTCCCTCTCTATATACCACTCCCCTTTCTCTCTTTGGTATCGAGGGTATAACAGCAACAACAAAATTGCAGCAAACTCATGGACATGGTTTACTCCAAAACGTGTCTACTCAGTGATGGCAAAAGCTGCTTACAATGTTCGTCACCAGTAACAAAAGTAAGAATCATGTACTTATAAGATCACCCAGAGATCTGTAACCAGTCTTCAATCCATTCTGAACTCTATGACAAAGAATGGCTTGGTAAGTCACCAAAATACTTGCCGAAGTTCCCTAATCTTCTTCCACTGCAACAAAACTGTTGATTCTCCTTCTACATGAACAAAACCGTCAATTTCTCCTACAACCTTACTTGAACTGTCAATTCTCCTTCCACTTCAACATAACTGTTGGTCCACTCATCAAATCCTTTCAACTATTCTACTTCCTGAACCTGTCAAAGTAAACGATGCTTTGTTAACTAAATTAACA
Source organism: Lolium perenne (assembly GCF_019359855.2). Taxonomy (NCBI): domain Eukaryota; kingdom Viridiplantae; phylum Streptophyta; class Magnoliopsida; order Poales; family Poaceae; genus Lolium; species Lolium perenne. The sequence goes on from NC_067244.2 coordinate 52,892,086, forward strand.
TAATAGCAAAGAGAAAATGCAATATGTGTTAAGAAAATGAGAACAGAAGTGAACATCCCCTAAAAAAATAACAGAAGTGAACATGGAATATTTTTTGACTTCCACATTACACCATAACAAATTTAATGCAGCACATTACAAAGATAAACATAATAAATATTGAGCAGTACACACAAGACAACTGTGAGGATGATCCAGTTGTGCTTGTAGATCTCAGTGAGCTTAAATACTGGTGCAGCCCAAGTCCCTCACAGCTGCAAATTTGAATAAACACCAATATATTATTCTATTGTCTGAAGTTCATCTGTTGAATAATTTTATCACGTGATGGATTACTTCATGTATACCATGCCCTGTGTACAAGTAGAAGTACATCTGTTGAACTAGCATATGATCATGCACAAATGTTAATTGCACATCATACTTGGGTTTCTTTCCGTCAATAGGGTCATTCTAGTGGCTTGAAACTTGAAAGTGCGAAAAAACAATCATCCTTGTGCACTAGCTCTCTTAGCCTTTAAAATGTGGAATGAACTACTAAAACTGGCAAATTTTAAAGCATCTGATGTAGAAGGATAGTATCAAATATCAAATGTGCGGTATCACTTGTTTTTCGCACAAATTAAATAATTTCGGATACTTGAAATGTTATTGCATCATCATCAAAAGGAGATATTTATCCATGGAATCAGATTTTGTTTGATCATCTTACCTTATGATTCATGGACCTGGAAAATTGCATGTCAATCATGTGAGGCCACACATTTGTCGAAAATGTGGCCCTAAGAAGTCGTGTACATCCCTGAAGCTAACTGCATAGCCTTTGTCATGCAGACGACCATGGTACACAGCAACAACTTCTCCTTCATGGTTCAATATCGGTGAGCCAGAGCAACCATCTCTACCGATCATGTTTAGCTCAAGCAAGCGCATATTATACCCTTTGTTGGTCTCACTGCTTAGTTGATTGTAACAGCGAGATGCATTGGTAAGTTCACCGGTGACGACCGTGTCGGGTTGAAGTGGTGGCCAAGATATCATGACAACATCATTTAGCTGAGGAGGCACACTTTTAGCAAGCTTTAATGGCTCATGAGATCTTAGACATCTGTTCCCAGTTCTGCGGTACAACTGATTCATGCTGATCTCCAGGAGCATCAAGTCCTTATTTCCATCCACTTCCACAGCAGTTGCCGCGGTGTAAATCCTTGGATAATTAGGATTATCATATAGTGAAGAGCTTGAGCTTGCCAAATGCTCTTCTTGATGAGTACACATGACGTGGATATCAAACCATTGAACCATTTCCTGTGTTAGTTGCTGTTCTGCAGAGTAGAACGCCTTCAAAGAGTGGCAACATGTCAGCACGTGAGCTCCCCTCCCACGATGTCCAATGATGAAGCCCGTACAACAGTCCAAGCTATTGGCATTAACAATGGCGATAGCTTCTTCTAATGACTTGCCAAGTTTAGTTTGAAGATGGGTACGCGCTTGAGCTCTACAGTCCGTCTTCATAACATACGTAACAAACATGATAGATGCCCTTTTGTTCTTGTGCACCCATTGGTGGGCCACTTTTGAGAAAACAGATGGAGGGACCAAATCTGCCATTTTTTCTGAGCAAGCACAATCAAATTTAAAGAAAATATGTCAATAGACAATGATCTGAGTATTAAAGTGCAGATTATTAGTTGGTGCCATGTAAAACAGATATGATATCAACTGCATATTATCAGTTCTAACTTATAGGCAACATGCAGTTCTTTTCAAGGAAAAGAGGGAGTATTGTATTACAACTTATATTAAATAATACAGAAAAAAGTTGCAAGATATGACATGATAAGCAACCCATTGTGTTAGCATCAGGCAGTTTCTTCTTTCCAGATGAATTATTTGATCTGAATAAATGAATACATACATTCAGAGTTTCAGATTGCATGGAAACAAAATATCATGGTTTTTTTTAACTACAGTTAGAAGTAAATTGCATAAAGATTAGATGTGATGATGCAAACAGTGAATCATAGCCAGACTTGAAATGTGTGGAAGCATTGACTTTCTGGTATTAATGGAAATAGGTTAAGCACCCTTAGCAAGATTTTTTAACCAAACCTCCCTTGTGTTCATCAATTTAAATTGACCAAGCCGATCTCAAAAAAAAAAAGACCAAGCGAAATACATATCTGGTGTCTAAGGATACATTATACTTGCTTTTATGTACTGAACTATCTGCTATTTAGCCTGAAAAGTGAGAAATCAAACCATGACTTTTTCAGAACTATAGGAGCATATCAGAAGAGGCAGGACATTATAACATATATAAATCACGGCTAAGACAGGAGCACTAATGGTAAGAGCACCAAATCAATCTAAATGGCCTCACAAAGACAACTACGCAAAAAACAACTGCTTATCTCAGAAAGATAGAGCATCATACATTGTAAGAAGTTGCAAATACTGACTAACCTTATAGTAGATAATGCCGCTCACCAGTTGCACCAACTTTATGATAAGAGTTCAGATAACCAGATGCATATACAAGGTTGTTGTGCTTCAAATGCTTCAGGCATACATTTGCCAGATCGCCCTTCAACTGTAATGTAACATTGTTCAGTTGTTTACACCGTAAGTATGGCGATAGGAACTTCAGTTTCATCTAATACAAACTACAACGATCATGAGTTGAAACAATCCTACAAAATTGCGTATATCTAATTCTGTTTTGCATTCAGGATATATGAACATATGATCCTGGTGATATGGTGTTCGAAATTATTAATATACAACAGGTTCTTTTTTGTTTAGTTGATATAGCTACAAATATGATTCAGATGTGTGGGAGCTGGTTCAAAGAGTTGCACAAACTTTAAAGCACATGAAGCATGGAAGTCGTCTGAAGCTCCAAAAGTTGGGATGCATGCAATTTACAAAAAGTAATTATGTGCTCTTTTCTGGATAAACAGATATAATTAACTATTCTGTCAGAAACATTTTCCCATGAAGTCATGATCAACTACAACCCAGAACACTGGAGCACATACCAAATATATTTTTATTCCGAAAGATCAAAATCTTCTGCACTAAACCAGCGAGCGCAAACAAAAATTCAAATTACTCTTAATAAGCACCAAAACTATACTGTGCAGGAATATTGCACTGGCAATGATGGTTCATGTTTTTCAGTTATATCGGACAACATGCATTGGACATTACCAAAAAAAGGCAGTTCTGGACCAAAAGGGAAACTAAATTGTGTGAGGCACAGATCAGCTTGCTTGCTAACCTGCTGGATCTTGTAGAGGAGGCAACTTGCTGCTGCTCCAGTTCGAACACGGACCTTGGGATTCCTCCTGCACGGAACCTTGTGTCTTGTACCGTTGTATAAATTGCGGAGATGGGGGAACCTGAGTGAGACAACTAGTGGCATGTAACAATTTAAGATCAGGGAATGCAGTCACTCTGAAAGAAGGGCACTAGTGTTCAAAAACTGAAAACATAACATGACCAGTTTATCACCACAATTGGCAACACGGCATCTGTACGTACATGCAAGTATTACACTCACAATCATCTTAATCTTATAGCAGCACATGTGACTTCTCAATTATTCATTGATTCCCTAATATAATGATACTCAAGTATATTTCTGGAAAAACATGGAGCCAAGCCCACACAACAATCACACTAGCCATTCAACCGGTGGAATTATAGACTTGTTATGACAAAATGGCCATGAAACACTACATTAAAAGTAGGCACAGTTTATTAACTCCAGAACCTGCTATGCTCCATCATTTCTGCTCATAGGATTCCAAGTGAAAAACTACACGTAAAGAAAACATACAGCTAAATTCTATCACCACAGTCCCCCACAACGCGATAACAGACATAGAAGAATCATGTAATGCAGTTACTCAGAAACAAAGGCGCAGGTGTTCAGAAACTGAAAACATAAAATCAACAGTTTATCATTGGCAACATGGCATCTGTACATGCAACCAGTAACTACTTCACAATCAGCAGTTACCCTTAGTACAACATGTGTCTTTTCAATTATTCATTGCTTTCCTAATACCCCTCAAGTCTGTAGTTTGACCGGTTGAATAGGTGGTGCGATTTCTAGATATAGACTTGAGGGGTATTAGGAAAGCAGAGCACAGTTTATTAACTCCAGAACCTACTAATGCTACATCATTTCTGCCCGTCGGGTAACAAGTGAAACACTTCACATAAAAAACGAACCTACTTTCAGCAAAATTCCATCATCACAATCCCCAACAATGCGATAACAGACATGGAAGAATCAATGGTATTTAAGGAGGCTCAGTTAGTTAAACATGCACTACACACGCAATTGTAACAATGGTAACTGCCAATCCTCATGAATTAAAACAGGCATAATTATCACCAATCCACTGCTTGCTAAAGCACAGGCTATCGATCTGAAACAATTCAGAAGTAAGATCTTGATGCCCGTGTTTCTTGTATTCCTAGAAACCCCATGGAACGAACAGAAGCAGTCAAGCACAGCAGCACTGCACGGCAACCATTCAGCTAGAAATTGATTACGGAAATGTCAAGTCGCCTAGTCCTAACAATCCCAGCAGATAATGCCGCGCGAACTGCAAAAGGAGCCCCTCGATCAAAACAGCGCCTCCACAAATTTCACCCCCAACAGGTAAGCAAAGCAAAGCAAAGCAAACCAAACCCCGCAGTAAGCAATATGAACTTCAGTTTCATCTAATACAAACTTCAACGATCATGAGTTGAAAAAATCATACAAAATTGCGTATATCTTATTCTGTTTTGCATTCAGGATATATGAAAATATGATCCTGTTGATATAGTGTTCGACGTTATTAATGTACAACAGGTTCTTTTTTGTTTAGTTGATATAGCTACAATTATGATTCAGACATGGGAGCTGGTTCAAAGAGTTGCACAAACTTTAAAGCACATGAAGCATGGAAGTCATCTGAAGCTCCAAAAGTTGGGATGCATGCAAGTTACAAAATGTAATTATGTGCTCTTTTCTGGATAAACAAAAAGAATTAACTATTCTGTCAGAAACATTTTCCCATGAAGTCATGATCTACCACAACCCAGAACATTGGAGCACATAAAAATATATTTTTACTCCGAAAGATCAAAATCTTCTGCACTAAACCAGCGACCGCAAAAAGAAAATTTAAATTACTCTTAATAAGCACGAAAACTATACTGTGCATGAATATTGCACTGGCAATGATGGTTCATGTTTTTCAGTTATATCGGACAACATGCATTGGACATTACCAAAAAAAGGCAGTTCTGGACCAGAAGGGAAACTAAATTGTGTGAGGCACATATCAGCTAGCTTGCTAACCTGCTTGGTCTTGTAGCTACGCCAAGAGGTAGAGGAGGCAACTTGCTGCTGCTCTAGTTCGAACATGGTGTTTGATGCTGGTGGGATTCCTCCTGTACGGAACCTTGTGTCCTGCACCCTTGTATAAATTGCAAAGATGGGGGAACCTGAGTGAGACAACCAGTGGCATGTAACAATTTAAGATCAGGGAATGCAGTCACTCTGAAAGTTAGGGCACTAGTGTTCAGAAACCGAAAACATAATATGACCAGTTTATCACCACAATTGGCAACACGGCATCTGTACATACATGCAACCGACAGTATTACACTCACAATCATCTTATAGTAGCACATGTGACTTGTCAATTATTCATTGATTCCCTAATGATACTCAAGTATATATCTGGAAAAACATGGAGCCAATCCCACACAACAATCACACTAGCCATTCAACCGGTCGAATTATAGACTTGTTATGACAAAATGACCATGAAACACTAATTATAATACGCCCATTAAAAGTAGGCACAGTTTATTAACTCCAGAACCTGCTATGCTCCATCATTTCTGCTCATAGGATTCCAAGTGAAAAACTACACATAAAGAAAACATACAGCTAATTTCTATCACCACAGTCCCCCACAAAGTTATAACAGACATAGAAGAATCAATGTTATCAACTTAAGATTGATGTAATGCAGTTACTCAGAAACAAAGGAGCAGGTGTTCAGAAACTGAAAACATATATAATATCAACAGTTTATCATTGGCAACATGGCATCTGTACATGCAACCAACAGTAACTACTTCACAGCCAGCAGTTACTCTCAGTACCACATGTGCTCTTTCAGTTATTTATTGATTTCCTAATACCCTTCAAGTCTATATCTAGAAAAATTTAAGGAAACGTATCACAAACAAACGGGTTGCCTATTTGACATGGCGGAAGGTTGTTCTACCTTTCCTGTGCCAACAAAGCAGGCATAGTTTATTGAATTGATTCTTTGGGAGCCAAGCCCACACAAGAAATCGCACCACCTATTCAACCGGTCAAACTACAGACTTGTTATGACAAATTGAGCGTGAAACAGTAGTTCTATACATCCACTAGAAGTAGATCAGAGCACAGTTTATTAACTCCAGAAATTACTAATGCTACATAATTTCTATACATCGGGTAACAAGTGAAACACTTCACATAAATACGAACCTACATTCAGCAAAGTTCCATCATCACAATCCCCAATTAATGAGATAACAGACATAGAAGAATCAATGGTATTTAAGGAGGCTCAGTTAGTTAAACATGCAACTACACACGCAATTGTAACAATGGTAACTGCCAATCCTCATGAATTAAAACAGGCATAATTATCACCAATCCACTGCTTGCTAGCTAAAGCACAGGCTATCGATCTGAAACAATTCAGAAGTAAGATCTTGATGCCCGTGTTTCTTGTATTCCTAGAAACCCCATGGGACGAACAGAAGCAGTCAAGCACAGCAGCACTGCACGGCAGCCATTCAGCTAGGAATTAATTACGGAAATCCCAAGTCGCCTAGCCGTAACAATCCCAACAGATAGCGCCGCGCGCAAACTGCAAAAGGATAGGAGCCCCTCGATCAAAACAGCGCCTCCACAAATTTCACCCCCAACAGATAAGCAAAAACAAACCAAACCACACGCAGTAAGCAGGAAACCCTAGATCGTTCGACACTGGTCCGCAACAAATCCCGAATTCCGGCCGTATCGCCGCAAATCCGAATCACACTGCGCGCTCGAGGCGGAAACGCAAAGCCCAGCACCCCCGCCGGAAGGAAGTGGTACTAGACCGTACGGGTAAATATCGCAGGAGGAGGGTTCGGGTCGGGCTAGAGAGCGAGCTCGCCGGCAGAAAACCCCACATCACGCATGATCGGAGCACGCCACGGCGGACCAAAATCCTCCGTACACCGTACCCCCTCCCCCCAAAGCGAAAACGCCCAACCCCAGCAAACGAGCTGCGCGGGTTCGCTGAGAGGGCTCACCTGAGTGAAGCCGCGTACGATCGCTCTCCTCCCTGGTGCCCGCCGGTGGCCGGAGTTGGAAACCCTAGAGGGGCGAGGCGGAGGCGGGGGCGGCGAGGAGGAGGAGGAGGAGGAGCGGGAAAAGAAGCGTGGAAGGGGAAGAGGCCTGGCTGACATGTGGGTCTTTCACATTGGTTTTGGCTTGCCAGGGAAGGAAGGGAAATGTGCGGAATGCGATTTTTCTAGCGGTTTTTCCAAATTTTCCGTAAAGAAACCATATGTTTTATGTTTGCTATACAACAAATAGGAAAAAAGAAAAAGAAAAACAGCCCATAGGCCAGAAAAAGGAAAAGCTTAAGAAGTTATTACAAGCCTCCAACCAATCCTATAGGAAGAAACACAATAGGAGGAAAATAGCAAATTTCTCCTATCGAACCACCAGGGATTATGTGCTTTTTTCCCCGAAACCTTCTATGTCATCTTGTCAACCTACAAACCACCGGTCTCCATCCCTTCAATGCTTGGAACACCTCACTGACAAATCGCGGGAACAACTTGGCTCCCTAGCTGAGTGCATCACGGCTTGGTTCCTTTACCTGCAAGGTTGCCCACCATAACATCATTTAGATAAATCATGTTAATCATTGCAATTGGATTAGCAACGTCTAATGGACCTAAAACAAGCATTGTTACGAGTTTTCCAAATCAACCGTAATATGGCAGCACCACCAACGCAAATTTGTTTTAAGAAATACGTGAGCTTTTATTAATTAGGCATAAATAGTCTTTTGTGAGCAGATCTTTCTTAATGGACAACGAGTTAGGATCTCGGACTAATATTGCATGCAAGAATGAAACACCTAGATCCGACACACAGGCTGGAGCATAATCACAAAGAATATCAAGTATTTGGTCTATTCTTTTTAGGGAAACTGTTAATCTATGGCCCAAATAAATGTTGAACTGATCACGCTTTATTCTTAAATCCAAAGGCACAAGAAGCTATATTTCAAATATAGCGCGCCAACGTACATGAGAGAAACAATTGAGGTAGACTTTCATCACAACCACAAAAGTGATACATCCAATCCCCTTCCCAACCCCTTCTATGCAACACATCTTTGGCGAGAATACTTTTTCGAATAGCCAACCACATTTTTTTTGTACCTTGGCTGGTATCTTAATATTTCAGAGTTTTTTGAATCGGAAACCCAATATGTTCCACTATAGAGTCATGTTTAAGGATCCAACCAAAAAAAATTGGGATCCAAATTATAGACAAAAGTGTCTTTATTCCCCGGGGAAAGGTTCAGTACATGACACAAATCTCTCATTTGTATCCTCGAGGTAGGGTTGGCCACCTATATATGCATTGTGATCATGTTGTGTTCAGCGCATTTTGCATTTCCATTTAGGTTTTTCAAAAAGTCAGATTCATAGTAGTTTAGATGTACATTGTATCTATGAAATAAATACCATTAGGTATTAGGTAGTAACCGTTTTCTTCACCCATTTTACCCACATAGATTCTCACTCTATGATAGTACATGGTTAATATTGTTGTCCATCTATCCATCCATACATCCATCTTTTTTAGTTTGATTCTTAACTTTGTACAGTTTTTTTATCTTTTGAACATAAAATTCTCCTTTTATCTTCCATATTTGAGTCTTTTATGGTGAAATATTCAAAACAAGATCAAACTTTAACACATTTTGCAATTACAAATTTAAAACTATATTGAAGCTATAATAAAATCTCAGTGAAATTAATTTATCACGTTTGACTAGTTTCATATTGATACAACATATGTTTAGTATAATGGAGGTTCCATGCATATTTGATGATTGGAGAGAACACCGTTGGGAAACCCCAAGAGAACGGTATGATGAGCACAGTACCAAGTTTTCCCTCAGTAAGAAACCGAGGTGTAATCGACCAGTAGGAGAAAGTAATCACTTCTAAAGGTGTTGCTAGCTGACTTTTGGCAGGGCGCGCACTACCGGCGTGAGCAACAACGTGGAACCTGCACACACAAAAACCAAAATATTTCCCCCCAACTTACAGTGAGGTTGTCAATCTCACCGGTTTTGCTGAAAACAAAAGATTAACCGTACAGTGTGAAAATAGATATTTGTTGGCAGTGAAATAAAGAGAACAGTGCTTGCGGTAAGTAAATAGAACAATATTTGCACTAGATGAATATATCAGTGTAAAAGACCAGGGTCCATAGTTCACTAGAGGTGTCTCTCCATAAGATAAATAACATGCCGCATTAATAAATTACAACTGGGCAATTGATAGAATAAAGATCATACATGACAAGATGATTACTATGAAATTCATTTGGGCATTACAACATGATACATAAACCGTAATCCAACTACGTCTATAACTAATAATCCACCTTCCGGTTAGCGTCTGCACCCCTTTCAGTACTAAGTTGCAAGCAACCGACTATTGCATTAAGTAAGTATGTAAAGTAAACAATAGAATTATCCTTAGATAAAGCATTCTTGTTTTCTAGCGGAATGCGAGTTTTCTAGCGGTTTTTCCAAATTTTATACGGAGTATATGTTTTATGTTTGCTACAACAAAGGGGAAAAAGAAAAACAAAAACAGCCCATAGGCCATAAAAAGGAAAAGCTTAAGAAGTTATTACAAGCCTCCAACCAAATTCCAGCAGCCAAACTCGAATGAGCGGAATCTTATAGGAGCAAACACATTAGGCCATCTCCAGCCGGCGCGACGCATTTTAATGTCCAGCACCGTCCGTTTGCGTCGCGCTTCCGACCCTAAAATGACCGTTTTTGTCCGCGCGTCCATTTGCGTCTGGGGTCTGCTCCAACGGGGCGACACATAATTTTTTTTCTTTTTTTCCCTCTTCTCCATTAATTAAACATAGTTTTAAATATTACATTTTGAAACATGATTTTACACAAACTAATACATAGCTTGGAACATGGTTTACACAAACTAACACATAGTTTAAACCATGGTCGACACAAATATAAAAAAAATTTAAAAAAAGAAGCCAGTTGTGTTGATTTTCGTATGTTCGCTGCCAAGAAAGAACATTCGAGGGCACACCCAATCGCCCAAACTGGAAAATCCATCGGGAGGAGATGGTACCCTTGTTGGTTCTACCGATGGGGCAAACATCTAGAAACCTCCACTAGCGGCTTCCATTGGCCCGTAGCCAGATTCGCTGCAAAGAAAGAACACTCGACGTTCTAACTATCGGTGTCGGAGCCGGAGTCGTCGGTGTGGTAGTGCATGCTTCGTCGAACACCTTGACGATCATCTCGCCGTCCCCCTCGTAGAGGAAAGGTGAGCTGGCAGCCGGGCTCGAGATCGAGGTCACGGGCGAACTTGTCCCACCCCGTGTGCAGGTAGATCTTGCCCTGCCCGTCGAACAGGACCTCCACGGTCCAGCGGCAGAAGTTGCAGCTGGCCTCCCGTAGCTGCAACTGCGCCGACTCGAAGCCGTCGACGAACTCGGCGAACTTGTCCGGTAGCCGCTTGATGGCGAGTGGGTCGTCGTCGATGCGGAGGAGGAACTCGAAGCAGCGCTCCTCCTGCGAGGACGAGGAGGGCGCAGGCGACGGCGAGCGTGGGGCCGTAGCTGCTCCACCACGGCGGCCCCTGCCCCGGCCACGGGGGCGCCCAGAGCCGCGGCCTCGACCGCCTCGCCCGCCACCAGGACCGGCCATGGACTTTGATGACCCACAAGTATAGGGTGTGTATCGTAGTTTTTCGATAAGTAAGAGTGTCGAACCCAACGAGGAGCAGAAGGTGTTGACAAGCAGTTTCGATGAAGGATTCACTGTAAATGCTCACAGACAAGTATTCAGGGGGTTTTGATGTAGCAGTTGAATAAAGTACGAGTAAGTAAAGTGCGAGAGTAACAATTGCAGCGAGTGGCCCAATCCTTTTAGCACAAAGGACAAGCCGGTTTGTTTACTTATAATGACCAAACGTTCTTGAGGACACACGGGAATTTAGTCTAGTGCTTTCGCTTCATACAGCCGATTTATCTTCATTGTTTTGATATGTGTTGTGTGGGTGAACCTATGCTAATACACCGCCCTTCCTAGGACTAATACATACTTGTGATTATACCCCTTGCAAGCATCCGCAACTACAAGAAAGTAATTAAGATAAATCTAACCACAGCCTTAAACTCTGAGATCCTGCCATCCCTCCTGCATCGATATACCAACGGGGGCTTAGGTTTCTGTCACTCCAGCAACCCCGCAATTGGCAAACGAATACAAGATGTATTCCCCTAGGCCCATAAAGGTGAAGTATCATGTAGTCGACGTTCACATGACACCACTAGAAGAATAACACCACAACTTAAATATCATGACATTGAATATTACTCAACCATAATTCACTACTAACATTTAGACTTCACCCATGTCCTCAAGAACTAAACGAACTACTCACGAGACATCATATGGAACATGATCAGAGGTGATATGATGATGAATAACAATCTGAACATAAACCTTGGTTCAATGGTTTCACTCAATAGCATCAATAACAAGTAGAAATCAATACCGGGAGAGTTTCCCCTATCAAACAATCAAGATCCAACCCAAATTGTTACAGCGGTGATGATGTGCAGCGATGGAGACGACGGTGATGATGATGAAGATGATGATGATGGTGATGGAGATGATGTCCAGCTCGACGTCGGTGACGATGGCGTCGATTTCCCCCTCCGGGAGGGAATTTCCCCGGCAGATTTCAGCCTGCCGGAGAGCTCTTTTCTCTCTGGTGTTTTCCGCGCCGCAGAGGCGGCTGTGACTCTTCGCGACTATCCTCCCGAGCTTAGGTTTTCGGGACGAAGATGTACGCGAAGGAGAGGAGGCCAGAGGGGGTTGTGGGCCCCCACCTCACAGGGCCGCGCGGCCAGGCCTTGGCCCGCGCCGGCCTATGAGGTGGGCCCATGGCGGCCCTCCTCGGCTCCCCCTTCTGGCTCCCTTCGTCTTCTGGAAAAATAGGATTTTCCGTATAATTTATGTCAATTGTTGATCTTCCAAAATATTGCCTTCTGACGATGCTTTTTCCAGCAGAATCCTGACTCCGGTGCGCGATCCTCCAATAATCATGAAACATGCAAAATAGATGAAATAACATAAGTATCATCTCCAAATATGAAATATATCAATGAATAACAGCAAATTATGATATAAAATAGTGATGCAAAATGGACGTATCAACTCCCCCCAAGCTTAGACTTCGCTTGTCCCCAAGCGAAACTGAACTCGGTAAACAGGACCTCATGTTTATGGAGTGAAGAGTCGATAAATAAAATACGGACAAGAAGCATCATATCAATTCACACAAGACATTCTAGTAAACAACCTCCTCATATAATTCAACTTGAAACAAGTAGAAGGTAATCACAAATAAAGGTGCATAAAAAATCATAATTGGTGATGGCAAACTTCGTTCTTGGTCAGAGAACAATTAACATATTATGTTAAAGCTAATATGGCACAACTTGCATACTCAATCATAATAATCTCCTCATAATCATTGATAACCTTCAAAGCTATATTCATTCAGATAAAACTTGTACTAAACAAGGAAGAATAAAGGACATGATGAAGTAAATCACAATATAGATGGTTTGATCACAACAAATCAAATGCTTGCTTAAGATGGAGGGAAATAGGTTTCCTGACTCAACATAAAGTAAAAGACAGGCCCTTCGCAGAGGGAAGCAGGGATTAAATCATGTGCTAGAGCTTTTTCAGTTTTGAAATCATATAAAGAGAATAAAAGTAACAATTTGAGAGGTGTTTGTTGTTGTCAACGAACGGTAGCGGGTTCTCTAACCCCCTTGCCAGACAAACTCTCGAAGAGCGGCTCCCATAAAGATTTTTAGTTGACACTCCTTCCAACCTTTACTTTCACAAACCATGGCTAACCGAATCCTCGGGTGCCTGCCATCAATCTCATACCATGAAGGAGTGCCTTTTTATTTTAGTTTTATTTAGATGACACTCCTCCCCACCTTTGCTTTCTAAAGCCATGGCTAACCGAATCCTCGGGTGCCATCCAACAATCACATACCATGGAGGAGTGTCTATTTGTAAAATTATGAAAGTTAATTAATTTGGGACTGGGAACCCCATTGCCAGCTCTTTTTGCAAAGTTATTGGATAAGTGGATGAAGCCACTAGTCCATTGGTGAAAGTTGCCCAACAAGATTGAAAGATAAAACACCACATACTTCCTCATGAGCTATAAAACATTGACACAAATAAGAGATAGTAAATTTTGAATTGTTTAAAGGTAGCACACGAAGTATTTACTTGGAATGGCAGGAAATATGATGTAGTAGGTAGTTATGTTGGACACAAATGGCATAGGTTTAGGTTCAAGTTTGGATGTACGAGAAGCATTCCCTCTCAGTACAGGTCTTTAGCTAGCAAGGTTAATTAGCAAGCATAAGAGTTGAGGGAAACAAACAGATATACATGTGATAGAAACAATCATGCATCTTCCTTGTAAGCACAAACAATTTTAACTTTAGAATAATAAGCTATGAGCTAACAAGAAGGGAAGACAATGAAACAACTACATGTATTTCTTTTTCTACTTAAACCTCAAAGTGTTGTTGCTATTGACCAATGCTAAGTTTGCCAAAACCAAATAGATTTACTCAATGCTCCCTAAGTGATACCAATACTAATAACAAGATCAATCATATAATAGAGATTGCAAACTAAAATAAGATGTGCAATATGTAAATGATAAGACTTCTCATTAATATTCCATAACGATAACTCACACCAAGGGATACATAGACAACCAACTAAAGGAGAGATACTTCCACACTGCAACCCATCTTATATGATAACTTTCCTACTCATGATATGACACTACTTGATAGTAAAAAGTAAAAGATAGTGATGATGTGATACCGTGGCACTCCCCCAAGCTTGGAACAAACCAAGGGGATGCCAATACCGATGATGAATTACTCCTTCGGCGGTGGTGGTGATGAATTCTTGACAAACTTCTCAACAAGCTCCTGAAGCTCATCAATCTTGTACATGAGGTTGCGGATCATCTCCGAATTGTGCTCGACGCGGTTAAGAAGTATGTCCGACGGCGAGTCCCAACTCTTGGAGTTATTTCCCCATTATTCAGCTTCAGGCTTCATCCTTCCTGCAGTGTTAGAACGATCTATATCCCAATTGCTAGGCAATGCTGCCTTGGGAATCCTTTCAATTTGACTATTGTAAATTAGATTGCAGAAGGGGTTGTAGGTGCCCGAAGAAGATGTCTTTGGAGCTAGGTAATGATGTGGAACCTTCCCTCCGGTGCGAATTCTTGCGCTCCTCTTGGCACTTAGAGGGTTCTCCACCACCTCGATGCTTGCTATGGTAGCACGCGAGTACGAACGCGAGTCTTCCTCCACTTCTTCTTCATCTTCTTCCTTGACGCTCTCGTCCACCTCTTTCCACTCGGGATCTTGAATATCTTCATCCGAAAGCCCCTTACGCTTGTTGTTGGAGACCATGGTGCTTCTAGATCAAAGACAAATCCTGACAGAAACAGCTTGAAACAAAACACGTCGAGAAAACGATATACGGACCTCCAGGGGTCCGGGGGATTATATAGCAGGAATTTTTACGACAAAAGGAAGGTACCAGGTCGAACCAGAGTCGGAGAGGGGCAACGAGGGGCTCACCTCATAGGGCAGCGCGGCCAAGCTGGGGCCCGCGCCGGCCTATGGGGGCACACCCTCGTGCATCTCCTCCACTCCGTTTCGATCTCGTAATTTTTCATATTTTCCAAAACAGCAAAAACATTGTTGGGAAAGTAAAACGCGAACTTTTTATTACCAGTACTGTTACCTATTCAAAGTCGAACTCTGCCGGACTGTCAATTTGACCTTTGATAAAAGCTTCTGGAGTTTCCACTCGAATAAAATCAACATCTTCATTATAAGAATCACCTGAGATATAATGCTTGAGTCTTTGTCCATTCACCACTTGTGTGGCATTGCCTTGGAGAGAGATAATTTTAATTGCTCCTGAACGATACACCTCCTCAATGACATATGGTCCTTCCCATTTCGGGAGTAATTTCCCTGCAAAGAATCTGAGACGAGACCGATACAACAGGACTTTATCCCCAATATTAAATTCTCTTTTGATAATTCTTCTATCATGCCATTTTTTAACTTTCTCCTTAAAGAGTTTAGCATTTTCATAAGCTTCACTTCTCCATTCATCTAGGGAACTCAATTGTAGCAATCTCTTCTTACCGTCTAGTTTAGGATCTTTATTTAGTTCTCTTATAGCCCAATAAGCTTTGTGCTCTAGTTCTAAAGGTAAATGACAAGCTTTCCCATAAACCATTTTATACGGTGACATACCCACGAGATTTTTATAAGCAGTTCTATAAGCCCACAATGCTTCCTTCAATTTACTAGCCCAATTCTTTCTAGATTTATTAACAGTCTTTTGCAAGATAGATTTAATCTCTCTATTTGATAGTTCTACTTGCCCACTAGTTTGAGGATGATAAGCGGAAGCAATTCTATGATTAATACCATATTTAGCAAGAGTTTTTCTAAAACCACCATGAATAAAATGAGAACCTCCATCAGTCATAAGATATCTAAGAACTCCAAATCTAGGAAAAATAATATCTAAAAGCATTCTTAAAGAGGTCTCACCATCAGCACTTTTTGTAGGTATGGCTTCCACCCATTTAGTAACATAATCAACAGCAACAAGTATATGAGTGTTACCTTCTGAAGAGGGGTGATACGTGTACAACACGCGACCGTTGGGAACCCCAAGAGGAAGGTGTGATGCGTACAGCGGCAAGTTTTCCCTCAGTAAGAAACCAAGGTTTATCGAACCAATAGGAGCCAAGAAGCACGTTGAAGGTTGATGGCGGCGGAGTGTAGTGCGGCGCAACACCAGGGATTCCGGCGCCAACGTGGAACCTGCACAACACAACCAAAGTACTTTGTCCCAACGTAACAGTGAGGTTGTCAATCTCACCGGCTTGTTGTAACAAAGGATTAGATGTATAGTGTGGATGATGATGTTTGCAGAAAACAGTAGAGCTAGTATTGCAGTAGATTGTATTCGATTAAAAGAATGGACCGGGGTCCACAGTTCACTAGTGGTGTCTCTCCCATAAGAATAAGTATGTTGGGTGAACAAATTACAGTTGGGCAATTGACAAATAAAGAGGGCATGACCATGCACATACATGTTATGATGAGTATAGCGAGATTTAATTGGGCATTACGACAAAGTACATAGACCGCTATCCAGCATGCATCTATGCCTAAAAAGTCCACCTTCAGGTTATCATCCGAACCCCTTCCAGTATTAAGTTGCAAACAACAGACAATTGCATTAAGTATGGCGCGTAATGTAATCAACAACTACATCCTTAGACATAGCATCGATGTTTTATCCCTAGTGGCAACAGCACATCCACAACCTTAGAACTTTCTATCACTGTCCCAGGTGTCAATGCAGGCATGAACCCACTATCGAGCATAAATACTCCCTCTTGGAGTTACAAGCATCTACTTGGCCAGAGCATCTACTAGTAACGGAGAGCATGCAAGATCATAAACAACACATAGATATAAATTGATAATCAACATAACAAGTATTCTCTATTCATCGGATCCCAACAAACGCAACATATATAATTACAGATAGATGATCTTGATCATGTTAGGCAGCTCACAAGATCCGACAATGAAGCACAATGGGGAGAAGACAACCATCTAGCTACTGCTATGGACCCATAGTCCAGGGGTAGACTACTCACACATCACTCCGGAGGCGACCATGGCGGCGTAGAGTCCTCCGGGAGATGAATCCCCTCTCCGGCAGGGTGCCGGAGGCGATCTCCTGGATCCCCCGAGATGGGATCGGCGGCGGCGGCGTCCCAGTAAGGTTTTCCGTATCGTGGCTCTCGGTACTGGGGGTTTCGCGACGGAGGCTTTAAGTAGGCGGAAGGGCAAGTCAGGAGGGGGCACGAGGGCCCCACACCACAGGGCCGTGCGGCCAAGGGGGGGCCGCGCCGCCCTAGGGTTTGGGCACCTCGTGGCCCCACTTCGTTGACTCTTCGGTCTTCTGGAAGCTTCGTGGCAAAATAGGACCCTGGGCGTTGATTTCGTCCAATTCCGAGAATATTTCGTTACTAGGATTTCTGAAACCAAAAACAGCAGAAAACAAGAATCGGCACTTCGTCATATTGTTAATAGGTTAGTTCCAGAAAATGCACGAATATGACATAAAGTGTGCATAAAACATGTAGATAACATCAATAATGTGGCATGGAACATAAGAAATTATCGATACGTCGGAGACGTATCAGCATCCCCAAGCTTAGTTCTGCTCGTCCCGAGCAGGTAAAACGATAACACAGATAATTTCTGGAGTGACATGCCATCATAATCTTGATCATACTATTTGTAAAGCATATGTAGTGAATGCAGCGATCAAAACAATGTATATGACATGAGTAAACAAGTGAATCATATAGCAAAGACTTTTCATGAATAGCACTTCAAGACAAGCATCAATAAGTCTTGCATAAGAGTTAACTCATAAAGCAATAATTCAAAGTAAAGGTGTTGAAGCAACACAAAAGAAGATTAAGTTTCAGTGGTTGCTTTCAACTTGTAACATGTATATCTCATGGATATTGTCAACATAGAGTAATATAATAAGTGCAATAAGCAAGTATGTAGGAATCAATGCACAGTTCACACAAGTGTTTGCTTCTTGAGGTGGAGAGAAATAGGTGAACTGACTCAACATTGAAAGTAAAAGAATGTCCTCCATAGAGGAAAAGCATCGATTGCTATATTTGTGCTAGAGCTTTGATTTTGAAAACATGAAACAATTTTGTCAACGGTAGTAATAAAGCATATGTATCATGTAAATTATATCTTACAAGTTGCAAGCCTCATGCATAGTATACTAATAGTGCCCGCACCTTGTCCTAATTAGCTTGGACTACCGGATCATCACAATGCACATGTTTTAACCAAGTGTCACAAAGGGGTACCTCTATGCCGCATGTACAAAGGTCTAAGGAGAAAGCTTGCATTGGATTTCTCGCTATTGATTATTCTCAACTTAGACATCCATACCGGGACAACATAGACAACAGATAATGGACTCCTCTTTTATGCATAAGCATGTAACAACAATTAATAATTTTCTCATTTGAGATTGAGGATATATGTCCAAAACTGAAACTTCCACCATGGATCATGGCTTTAGTTAGCGGCCCAATGTTCTTCTCTAACAATATGCATGCTTAACCATAAGGTGGTAGATCGCTCTTACTTCAGACAAGACGAACATGCATAGCAACTCACATGAAATTCAACAAAGAGTAGTTGATGGCGTCCCCAGTGAACATGGTTATCGCACAACAAGCAACTTAATAAGAGATAAAGTGCATAATTACATATTCAGTACCACAATAGTTTTTAAGCTATTTGTCCCATGAGCTATATATTGTAAGGCGAATGATGGAATTTTAAAGGTAGCACTCAAGCAATTTACTTTGGAATGGCGGAAAATACCATGTAGTAGGTAGGTATGGTGGACACAAATGGCATAGTGGTTGGCTCAAGTATTTGGATGCATGAGAAGTATTCCCTCTCGATACAAGGTTTAGGCTAGCAAGGCTTATTTGAAACAAACACAAGGATGAACCGGTGCAGCAAAACTCACATAAAAGACATATTGTAAACATTATAAGAATCTACACCGTCTTCCTTGTTGTTCAAAACTCAATACTAGAAATTATCTAGACCTTAGAGAGACCAAATATGCAAACCAAATTTTAGCATGCTCTATGTATTTCTTCATTAATGGGTGCAAAGTATATGATGCAAGAGCTTAAACATGAGCACAAAAATTGCCAAGTATCACATTACCCAAGACATTTATAGCAATTACTACATGTATCATTTTCAAATTCCAACCATATAACAATTTAACGAAGAAGAAACTTCGCCATGAATACTATGAGTAGAAGCTAAGGACATACTTGTCCATATGCTACAGCGGAGCGTGTCTCTCTCCCATAAAGTGAATGCTAGGATCCATTTTATTCAAACAAAACAAAAAACAAAAACAAATCGACGCTCCAAGCAAAGCACATAAGATGTGATGGAATAAAAATATAGTTTCAGGGGAGGAACCTGATAATGTTGTCGATGAAGAAGGGGATGCCTTGGGCATCCCCAAGCTTAGACGCTTGAGTCTTCTTAGAATATGCAGGGGTGAACCACCGGGGCATCCCCAAGCTTAGAGCTTTCACTCTCCTTGATCATGTTGCATCATACTCCTCTCTTGATCCTTGAAAACTTCCTCCACACCAAACTCGAAACAACTCATTAGAGGGTTAGTGCACAATAAAAATTAACATGTTCAGAGGTGACATAATCATTCTTAACACTTCTGGACATTGCATAAAGCTACTGGACATTAATGGATCAAAGAAATTCATCCAACATAGCAAAAGAGGCAATGCGAAATAAAAGGCAGAATCTGTCAAAAACAGAACAGTTCGTATTGACGAATTTTATTGAGGCACCAGACTTGCTCAAATAAAAATGCCCAAATTGAATGAAAGTTGCGTAAATATCTGAGGATCACGCATGTAAATTGGCATATTTTTCTGAGCTACCTACAGAGAGGCAGGTCGGAATTCGTGACAGCAAAGAAATCTGAAACTGCGCAGTAATCCAAATCTAGTATGAACTTTTCTATCAAAGACTTTACTTGGCACAACAAAACACAAAACTAAGATAAGGAGAGGTTGCTGCAGTAGTAAACAACTTCCAAGATACAAAATAAAAACAAAGTACTGTAGGTAAAAACATGGGTTGTCTCCCATAAGCGCTTTTCTTTAACGCCTTTCAGCTAGGCGCAGAAAGTGTGTATCAAGTATTATCGAAGGATGGTGCATCCTCAGCGGGGTGCGGAGTTTTCTCAACCAGGCATAGTATATTAGATACATAAGTTTTAGCATCTCCCTTTTCATTAGTCTTAGGCGTGCTACTCTCATCAAACAAATTTTCAGGAACAAGCCAGGCATAGTTATTTTCTAGTGCATCATTCATAGCTAGGAGTTTACATGGTATTGGTGCTTTGATCTCCCCACCATCATCAATATTATTAGTGTATCTTATTCTATCCATGTCCATCTTTTCAAGGAGACTAACAAAATTAGTATGAGAACCAAGCATATTAAATTTAGCAAAGACCTTTCTAGCTTCTCTTGCTAGACCACCAAATTCTCTAAGAAGGGTTTCTAAAACAAAATCTTTCTTTTCCCCTTCTTCCATATCACCAAGTGTAAGGAACATGTGTTGGATTATAGGATTGAGATTAACAAATTTAGTTTCCAACAGGCGAACTAAATGCGCAGCAGCAATTTCATAAGTAGGCGCAAGGTCTACCAAGTGTCTATCCTCAAAATCTTCAATGGTACTAACATGATTGAAGAATTCTTCTATATTATTTCTCCCAACTATAGACCCACGTCCTACCGGTATGTCTTTTGTGGTAAAATTAAAAGGAAACATGATGAATCAAGTAAAGTAAATGCAAGTAACTAATTTTTTTGTGTTTTAGATATAGCAAACAAGATAGCAAATAAAGTAAAACTAGCAACTAATTTTTTTGTATTTTGATTTAGTGCAGCAAACAAAGTAGTAAATAAAATAAAGCATGACCAAAACAAAGTAAAGAGATTGAGAAGTGGAGACTCCCCTTGCAGCGTGTCTTGATCTCCCCGGCAACGGCGCCAGAAAAAGAGCTTGATGGCGTGTAACTCACACGTTCGTTGGGAACCCCAAGAGGAAGGTATGATGCGCACAGCAACAAGTTTTCCCTCAGAAAGAAAACAAGGTTTATCGAACCAGGAGGAGCCAAGAAGCACGTTGAAGGTTGATGGCGGCGGGATGTAGTGCGGCGCAACACCAGAGATTCCGGCGCCAACGTGGAACCTGCACAACACAACCAAAGTACTTTGCCCCAACGAAACAGTGAGGTTGTCAATCTCACCGGCTTGCTGTAACAAAGGATTAACCGTATTGTGTGGAAGATGATTGTTTGCAGAAAACAGTAGAACAAGTATTGCAGTAGATTGTATTTCAGTATAGAGAATTGGACCGGGGTCCACAGTTCACTAGAGGTGTCTCTCCCATAAGATAAACAGCATGTTGGGTGAACAAATTACAGTTGGGCAATTGACAAATAAAGAGGGCATGACCATGCACATACATATTATGATGAGTATAGTGAGATTTAATTGGGCATTACGACAAAGTACATAGACCGCCATCCAACTGCATCTATGCCTAAAAAGTCCACCTTCAGGTTATCATCCGAACCCCCTCCAGTATTAAGTTGCAAAGCAACAGACAATTGCATTAAGTATGGTGCGTAATGTAATCAACAACTACATCCTTAGACATAGCATCAATGTTTTATCCCTAGTGGCAACAGCACAACACAACCTTAGAACTTTCTGACACTGTCCCAGGTGTCAATGCAGGCATGAACCCACTATCGAGCATAAATACTCCCTCTTGGAGTTACAAGCATCTACTTGGCCAGAGCATCTACTAGTAACGGAGAGCATGCAAGATCATAAACAACACATAGATATAAATTGATAATCAACATAACAAGTATTCTCTATTCATCGGATCCCAACAAACGCAACATATAGAATTACAGATAGATGATCTTGATCATGTTAGGCAGCTCACAAGATCCGACAATGAAGCACAATGGGGAGAAGACAACCATCTAGCTACTGCTATGGACCCATAGTCCAGGGGTAGACTACTCACACATCACTCCGGAGGCGACCATGGCGGCGTAGAGTCCTCCGGGAGATGAATCCCCTCTCCGGCAGGGTGCCGGAGGCGATCTCCTGGATCCCCCGAGATGGGATCGGCGGCGGCGGCGTCCCAGTAAGGTTTTCCGTATCGTGGCTCTCGGTACTGGGAGTTTCGCGATGGAGGCTTTAAGTAGGCAGAAGGGCAAGTCAGGAGGGGGCACGAGGGCCCCACACCACAGGGCCGCGCGGCCAAGGGGGGGCCGCGCCGCCCT
The DNA here is from genome assembly GCF_019359855.2 of Lolium perenne. Lineage (NCBI taxonomy): Eukaryota > Viridiplantae > Streptophyta > Magnoliopsida > Poales > Poaceae > Lolium > Lolium perenne. Next base: position 52,914,597 of record NC_067244.2, read on the forward strand.
AGGGTTTGGGCACCTCGTGGCCCCACTTCGTTGACTCTTCGGTCTTCTGGAAGCTTCGTGGCAAAATAGGACCCTGGGCGTTGATTTCGTCCAATTCCGAGAATATTTCGTTACTAGGATTTCTGAAACCAAAAACAGCAGAAAACAGCAACTGGCACTTCGGCATCTTGTTAATAGGTTAGTTCCAGAAAATGCACGAATATGACATAAAGTGTGCATAAAACATGTAGATAACATCAATAATGTGGCATGGAACATAAGAAATTATCGATACGTCGGAGACGTATCATGGCTCTCGGTACTGGAATTATTATCGACGAAGGCTTAAGTAGGCGGAGGAGATAGGTTTAGGGGCGACGCGAGGGGCCCACACACTAGGCCGGCGCGGCCAGGGCTTGGGCCGCGCCGCCCTAGCGTCTGGCCGCCTCGTCGCCCCACTTCGTTTCCTCCCCGGTCTTCTGGAAGCTTCGTGGAAAAATAAGATCCTGGGCGTTGATTTCGTCCAATTCCGAGAATATTTCCTTACTAGGATTTCTGAAACCAAAAACAGCAGAAAACAGCAACTGGCTCTTCGGCATCTCGTTAATAGGTTAGTGCCGGAAAATGCATAAATATAACATAAAGTATGCATAAAACATGTAGGTATCATCAATAAAGTGGCATGGAACATAAGAAATTATCGATACGTTGGAGACGTATCAGCATCCCCAAGTTTAGTTCCTACTCGTCCCGAGTAGGTAAACGATAACAAAGATAATTTCTGGAGTGACATGCCATCATAATCTTGATCATACTATTGTAAGCACATGTAATGAATGCAGCGATTCGAAACAATGGTAATGTAATGAGTAAACAAATGAATCATATAGCAAAGACTTTTCATGAATAGTATGATACGTCTCCGACGTATCAATAATTTCTTATGTTCCATGCCACATTATTGATGTTATCTACATGTTTTGTGCACACTTTATGTCATATTCGTGCATTTTCTGGAACTAACCTATTAACAAGATGCCGAAGTGCCAGTTGCTGTTTTCTGCTGTTTTTGGTTTCAGAAATCCTAGTAACGAAATATTCTCGGAATTGGACGAAATCAACGCCCAGGGTCCTATTTTGCCACGAAGCTTCCAGAAGACCGAAGAGGAGACGAAGTGGGGCCACGAGGTGGCCAAACCCTAGGGCGGCGCGGCCTGGCCCCTGGCCGCGCCGACCTGTGGTGTGGGGCCCTCGTGTGGCCCCTGACCTGCCCTTCCGCCTACTTAAAGCCTCCGTCGTGAAACCCCCAGTACCGAGAGCCACGATACGGAAAACCTTACTGAGACACCGCCGCCGCCAATCCCATCTCGGGGGATTCAGGAGATCGCCTCCGGCACCCTGCCGGAGAGGGGATTCATCTCCCGGAGGACTCTACGCCGCCATGGTCGCCTCCGGAGTGATGTGTGAGTAGTCTACCCCTGGACTATGGGTCCATAGCAGTAGCTAGATGGTTGTCTTCTCCCCATTGTGCTTCATTGTCGGATCTTGTGAGCTGCATAACATGATCAAGATCATCTATCTGTAATTCTATATGTTGCGTTTGTTGGGATCCGATGAATAGAGAATACTTGTTATGTTGATTATCAAAGTTATGTCTATGTGTTGTTTATGATCTTGCATGCTCTCCGTTATTAGTAGATGCTCTGGCCAAGTTGATGCTAGTAACTCCAAGAGGGAGTATTTATGCTCGATAGTGGGTTCATGTCTCCGTGAATCTGGAGGGGTGACAAGAACCTCTAAGGTTATGGATGTGCTGTTGCCACTAGGGATAAAACATTGGTGCTATGTTCAAGGATGTAGTCACTGATTACATTATGCGCAATACTTAATGCAATTGTCTGTTGTTAGCAACTTAATACTGGAAGGGGTTCGGATGATAACCTGAAGGTGGACTTTTTAGGCATAGATGCATGCTGGATAGCGGTCTATGTACTTTGTCGTAATGCCCAATTAAATCTCACAATACTCATCATAATATGTATGTGCATGGTCATGCCCTCTCTATTTGTCAATTGCCCAACTGTAATTTGTTCACCCAACATGCTGTTTATCTTATGGGAGAGACACCTCTAGTGAACTGTGGACCCCGGTCCAATTCTCTATACTGAAATACAATCTACTGTTTTTCTGCAAACAATCATCATCCACACTATACATCTAATCCTTTGTTACAGCAAGCCGGTGAGATTGACAACCTCACTGTTTCGTTGGGGCAAAGTACTTTGGTTGTGTTGTGCAGGTTCCACGTTGGCGCCGGAATCTCTGGTGTTGCGCCGCACTACATCCCGCCGCCATCAACCTTCAACGTGCTTCTTGGCTCCTACTGGTTCGATAAACCTTGGTTTCATACTGAGGGAAAACTTGCTTTTGTACGCATCACACCTTCCTCTTGGGGTTCCCAACGGACGCGTGTTGTACGCGTATCAAGCTCTTTTTCTGGCGCCGTTGCCGGGGAGATCAAGACACGCTGCAAGGGGAGTCTCCACTTCCCAATCTCTTTACTTTGTTTTTGTCTTGCTTAGTTTTAGTTACTACTTTGTTTGCTGCACTATATCAAAATACAAAAAAATTAGTTGCTAGTTTTACTTTATTTACTGTCTTGCACTCTATATCAAAAACACAAAAAATTAGTTACTTGTTTTACTTTATAATATCATGCATGTTTTTATTTCACTAGTTAAGCATAATGGAAAACAACAAAAATATGAGAGATCTTTATGAACTTTATCTTGAATTAGGACATGATGTGTTTGAAGAGAGAATTAAAAAACCCATGAAACTTTATATGCATGCTAATGGGAATGTTATTACTATGGATGCTTTGAACACCATTGTTGCTAATGCTATGGAAAATTCTAAGCTTGGGGAAGCTGGCTCTGATGAGCATGATCTTTTTAGTCCCCCAAGCATTGAGGAGAAAATTTTCTTTCATGATTACAATATGCCTCCTATATATGATGATAGCCACTTCGTTGAATTTGCTCCCACTACAACTAATAAAATTGATTATGCTTACGTGGAGAGTAATAATTTTATGCATGAGACTCATGATAAGAATGCTTTATGTGATAGTTACATTGTTGAGTTTGCTCATGATGCTACTGAAAATTATTATGAGAGAGGAAAATATGGTTGTAGAAATTTTCATGTTACTAAAACACCTCTCTATGTGCTGAAATTTTTGAAGCTACACTTGTTTTATCTTCCTATGCTTGTTACTTTGCTCTTCATGAACTTGTTTATTTACAAGATTCCTATGCATAGGAAGCATTTTAGACTTAAATGTGTTTTGAATTTGCCTCTTGATGCTCTCTTTTGCTTCAAATACTATTTCTTGCGAGTGCATCATTAAAACTGCTGAGCCCATCTTAATGGCTATAAAGAAAGAACTTCTTGGGAGATAACCCAAGTGTTATTTTGCTACAGTACTTTGTTTTATTTTGTGTCTTGGAAGTTGTTTACTACTGTAGCAACCTCTCCCTATCTTAGTTTTGTGTTTTGTTGTGCCAAGTAAAGTCTTTGATAGTAAAGTTCATACTAGATTTGGATTACTGCGCAGTTTCAGATTTCTTTGCTGTCACGAATCTGGGCCTAATTCTCTGTAGGTAACTCATAAAATTAAGCCAATTTACGTGCGTGATCCTCAGATATGTACGCAACTTTCATTCAATTTGGGCATTTTCATTTGAGCAAGTCTGGTGCCTCAATAAAATTCGTCAATACGAACTGTTCTGTTTTTGACAGATTCTGCCTTTTATTTCGCATTGCCTCTTTTGCTATGTTGGATGAATTTCTTTGATCCATTAATGTCCAGTAGCTTTATGCAATGTCCAGAAGTGTTAAGAATGATTATGTCACCTCTGAACATGGTAATCTTTATTGTGCACTAACCCTCTAATGAGTTGTTCTAAGTTTGGTGTGGAGGAAGTTTTCAAGGATCAAGAGAGGAGTATGATGCAACATGATCAAGGAGAGTGAAAGCTCTAAGCTTGGGGATGCCCCGGTGGTTCACCCCTGCATATTCTAAGAAGACTCAAGCGTCTAAGCTTGGGGATGCCCAAGGCATCCCCTTCTTCATCGACAACATTATCAGGTTCCTCCCCTGAAACTATATTTTTATTCCATCACATCTTATGTGCTTTTCTTGGAGCGTCGGTTTGTTTTTGTTTTTTTGTTTTGTTTGAATAAAATGGATCCTAGCATTCACTTTATGGGAGAAAGACACGCTCCGCTGTAGCATATGGACAAGTATGTCCTTAGTTTCTACTCGTAGTATTCATGGCGAAGTTTCTTCTTCGTTAAATTGTTATATGGTTGGAATTGGAAAATGATACATGTAGTAATTGCTATAAATGTCTTGGGTAATGTGATACTTGGCAATTGCTGTGCTCATGTTTAAGCTCTTGCATCATATGCTTTGCACCCATTAATGAAGAAATACATAGAGCATGCTAAAATTTGGTTTGCATATTTGGTCTCTCTAAGGTCTAGATAATTTCTAGTACTGAGTTTGAACAACAAGGAAGACGGTGTAGATTCTTATAATGTTTACAATATGTCTTTTATGTGAGTTTTGCTGTGCCGTTCATCCTTGTGTTTGTTTCAAATAGCCTTGCTAGCCTAAACCTTGTATCGAGAGGGATTACTTCTCATGCATCCAAAATACTTGAGCCAACCACTATGCCATTTGTGTCCACCATACCTACCTACTACATGGTATTTCTCCGCCATTCCAAAGTAAATTGCTTGAGTGCTACCTTTAAATTCCATCATTCACCTTTGCAATATATAGCTCATGGGACAAATAGCTTAAAAACTATTGTGGTATTGAATATGTACTTATGCACTTTATCTCTTATTAAGTTGCTTGTTGTGCGATAACCATGTTTCTGGGGACGCCATCAACTATTCTTTGTTGAATATCATGTGAGTTGCTATGCATGTTCGTCTTGTCTGAAGTAAGAGAGATCTACCACCTTATGGTTAAGCATGCATATTGTTAGAGAAGAACATTGGGCCGCTAACTAAAGCCATGATCCATGGTGGAAGTTTCAGTTTTGGACATATATCCTCAATCTCATATGAGAAAATTATTAATTGTTGTTACATGCTTATGCATAAAAGAGGAGTCCATTATCTGTTGTCTATGTTGTCCCGGTATGGATGTCTAAGTTGAGAATAATCAATAGCGAGAAATCCAATGCGAGCTTTCTCCTTAGACCTTTGTACAGGCGGCATAGAGGTACCCCTTTGTGACACTTGGTTAAAACATGTGCATTGCGATGATCCGGTAGTCCAAGCTAATTAGGACAAGGTGCGGGCACTATTAGTATACTATGCATGAGGCTTGCAACTTGTAAGATATAATTTACATGATACATATGCTTTATTACTACCGTTGACAAAATTGTTTCATGTTTTCAAAATCAAAGCTCTAGCACAAATATAGCAATCGATGCTTTTCCTCTATGGAGGACCATTCTTTTACTTCCATTGTTGAGTCAGTTCACCTATTTCTCTCCACCTCAAGAAGCAAACACTTGTGTGAACTGTGCATTGATTCCTACATATTTGCATATTGCACTTATTATATTACTCTATGTTGATAATATCCATGAGATATACATGTTACAAGTTGAAAGCAACCGCTGAAACTTAATCTTCCTTTATGTTGCTTCAATGCTTCTACTATGAATTATTGCTTTATGAGTTAACTCTTATGCAAGACTTATTGATGCTTGTCTTGAAGTACTATTCATGAAAAGTCTTTGCTATATGATTCACTTGTTTACTCATGTAATATACATTGTTTTGATCGCTGCATTCGCTACATATGCTTTACAAATAGTATGATCAAGGTTATGATGGCATGTCACTCCAGAAATTATCTTTGTTATCGTTTTACCTGCTCGGGACGAGCAGAACTAAGCTTGGGGATGCTGATACGTCTCCGACGTATCGATAATTTCTTATGTTCCATGCCACATTATTGATGTTATCTACATGTTTTGTGCACACTTTATGTCATATTCGCGCATTTTCTGGAACTAACCTATTAACAAGATGCCGAAGTGCTAGTTGCTGTTTTCTGCTGTTTTTATTTTCAGAAATCCTAGTAACGAAATATTCTCAGAATTGGACGAAATCAATGCCCAGGGTCGTATTTTGCCACGAAGCTTCCAGAAGACCGAAGAGGAGACGAAGTGGGGCCACGAGGTGGCCAAACCCTAGGGCGGCGCGGCCTGGCCCCTGGCCGCGCCGACCTGTGGTGTGGGGCCCTCGTGTGGCCCCCTGACCTGCCCTTCCGCCTACTTAAAGCCTCCGTCGCGAAACCCCCAGTACCGAGAGCCACGATACGGAAAACCTTACTGAGATGCCGTCGCCGCCAATCCCATCTCGGGGGATTCAGGAGATCGCCTCCGGCACCCTGCCGGAGAGGGGATTCATCTCCCGGAGGACTCTACGCCGCCATGGTCGCCTCCGGAGTGATGTGTGAGTAGTCTACCCCTGGACTATGGGTCCATAGCAGTAGCTAGATGGTTGTCTTCTCCCCATTGTGCTTCATTGTCGGATCTTGTGAGCTGCATAACATGATCAAGATCATCTATCTGTAATTCTATATATTGCGTTTGTTGGGATCCGATGAATAGAGAATATTTGTTATGTTGATTATCAAAGTTATGTCTATGTGTTGTTTATGATCTGCATGCTCTCCGTTATTAGTAGATGCTCTGGCCAAGTTGATGCTAGTAACTCCAAGAGGGAGTATTTATGCTCGATAGTGGGTTCATGTCTCCGTGAATCTGGAGGGGTGACAAGAACCTCTAAGGTTATGGATGTGTTGTTGCCACTAGGGATAAAACATTGGTGCTATGTTCAAGGATGTAGTCACTGATTACATTACGCGCAATACTTAATGCAATTGTCTGTTGTTAGCAACTTAATACTGGAGGGGGTTCGGATGATAACCTGAAGGTGGACTTTTTAGGCATAGATGCATGCTGGATAGCGGTCTATGTACTTTGTCGTAATGCCCAATTAAATCTCACAATACTCATCATAATATGTATGTGCATGGTCATGCCCTCTCTATTTGTCATTTGCCCAACTGTAATTTGTTCACCCAACATGCTGTTTATCTTATGGGAGAGACACCTCTAGTGAACTGTGGACCCCGGTCCAATTCTCTATACTGAAATACAATCTACTGCAATACTGTTCTACTGTTTTTCTGCAAACAATCATCATCCACACTATACATCTAATCCTTTGTTACAGCAAGCCGGTGAGATTGACAACCTCACTATTTCGTTGGGGCAAAGTACTTTGGTTGTGTTGTGCAGGTTCCACGTTGGCGCCGGAATCTCTGGTGTTGCGCCGCACTACATCCCGCCGCCATCAACCTTCAACGTGCTTCTTGGCTCCTACTGGTTCGATAAACCTTGGTTTCATACTGAGGGAAAACTTGCCGCTGTACGCATCACACCTTCCTCTTGGGGTTCCCAACGGACACGTGCTGTACGCGTATCATAGTACTTTCAAGACAAGCATCAATAAGTCTTGCATAAGAGTTAACTCATAAAGCAATAAATTCAAAGTAAAGGCATTGAAGCAACACAAAGGAAGATTAAGTTTCAGCGGTTGCTTTCAACTTGTAACATGTATATCTCATGGATATTGTCAATGTAAAGTAATATAACAAGTGCAATATGCAAGTATGTAGGAATCAATGCACAGTTCACACAAGTGTTTGCTTCTTGAGGTGGAGAGAGATAGGTGAACTGACTCAACATAAAAGTAAAAGAAAGGCCCTTCGCAGAGGGAATCATTGATTGCTATGTTTGTGCTAGAGCTTTGGTTTTGAAAACAAGAAACAATTTGGTCAATGGTACTAATAAAGCATATGCATTATGTAAATTATATCCTACAAGTTGCAAGTCTCATGCATAGTATACTAATAGTGCCCGCACCTTGTCCTAATTAGCTCGGATTACCTGGATTATCATTGCAATACATATGTTTTAACCAAGTGTCACAAAGGTGTACCTCTATGCCGCCTATACAAAGGTCTAAGGAGAAAGCTCGCATTGGATTTCTCGCTTTTGATTATTCTCAACTTAGACATCCATACCGGGACAACATAGACAACAGATAATGGACTCCTCTTTAATGCATAAGCATTTAGCAACAATTAATTTTCTCATATGAGATTGAGGATATTTGTCCAAAACTGAAACTTCCACCATGAATCATGGCTCTAGTGAGCGGCCCAATGTTTTTCTCTAACAGTATGCATGCTCTACCCATTCAACTAGTGGTAAATCTCCCTTACTTCAGAGAAGACGGACATGCATAGCAACTCACATGATATTCAACAAAGAGTAGTTGATGGCGTCCCCAGAAACATGGTTATCGCACAACAAGCAACTTAATAAGAGATAAAATGCATAAGTACATATTCAATACCACAATAGTTTTTAGGCTATTTGTCCCATGAGCTATATATTGCAAAGGTAGAGGATAGAAATTTAAAGGTAGCACTCAAGCAATTTACTTTGGAATGGCGGAGAAATACCATGTAGTAGGTAGGTATGGTGGACACAAATGGCATAGTGGTTGGCTCAAGGATTTTGGATGCATGAGAAGTATTCCCTCTCGATACAAGGTTTACGCTAGCAAGGTTATTTGAAACAAACACAAGTATGAAGTGGTACTGCAAAACTCACATAAAAGACATATTGTAAACATTATAAGACTCTACACCGTCTTCCTTGTTGTTCGACCCTTACTAGAAATTATCTAGACCTTAGAGAGACCAATTATGCAAACCAAATTTTAGCAAGCTCTATGTATTTCTTCATTAATAGGTGCAAAGTATATGATGCAAGAGCTTAAACATGAGCACAACAATTGCCAAGTATCACATTATCCAAGACATTATTCAAATTACTACATGTAGCATTTCCCGTTTCCAACCATATAACAATTTAACGAAGCAGATTCAACCTTCGCCATGAATATTATGAGTAAAGCCTAAGGACATATTTGTCCATATGCAACAGCGGAGCGTGTCTCTCTCCCATACAATGAATGCTAGGATCCATTTTATTCAAACAAAACAAAAACAAAAACAAACCGACGCTCCAAGCAAAGCACATAAGATGGAATAAAAATATAGTTTCACTAGAGGAACCTGATAATGTTGTCGATGAAGAAGGGGATGCCTTGGGCATCCCCAATCTTAGACGCTCGAGTCTTCTTGAAATATGCAGGGGTGAACCACCGGGGCATCCCCAAGCTTAGAGCTTTCACTCTCCTTGATCATATTGTATCATCTCCCTCTCTTGATCCTTGAAAACTTCCTCCACACCAAACTCAAAACAACTCATTAGAGGGTTAGTGCATAATCAACATTCACATGTTCAGAGGTGACATAATCATTCTTAACACTTCTGGACATTGCACAAAGCTACTCAAAGTTAATGGAATAGAAAAATCCATCAAGCATAGCAAAACAGGCAATGCGAAATAAAAGGCAGAATCTGTCAAAACAGAACAGTTCGTAAAGATGAATTTCTAAGAGGCACCAGGATTGCTCAAATGAAAATGCTCAAATTGAATTAAAGTTGCGTACATATCTGAGGATCACTCACGTAAATTGGAATAATTTTCTAAGTTACCTACAGAGAATTAGGCCCAAATTCGTGACAGCAAAGAAATCTGTTTCTGCGCAGTAATCCAAATCTAGTATGAACCTTACTATCAACGACTTTACTTGGCACAACAATGCAACAAAACTAAGATAAGGAGAGGTTGCTACAGTAGTAACAACTTCCAAGACTCAAATATAAAATAAAAGTGCAGTAGTAAAATCATGGGTTGTCTCCCATAAGCGCTTTTCTTTAACGCCTTTCAGCTAGGCGCAAAAAGTGTATATCAAGTGTTATCAAGAGACGAAGCATAAACATCATAATTTGTTCTAATGATATAATCAAAAGGTAACTTCATTCTATTTCTAGGGAAGTGTTCCATGCCTTTCTTGAGAGGAAATTGATATTTAATATTACCTTCCTTCATATCAATGATAGCACCAACAGTTCGAAGAAAAGGTCTTCCCAATATAATGGGACAAGATGCATTGCATTCAATATCCAAGACAACAAAATCAACGGGGACAAGGTTATTGTTAACGGTAATGCGAACATTATCAACTCTCCCCAAAGGTTTCTTTGTAGAATTATCAGCGAGATTAACATCCAAATAACAATTTTTCAATGGTGGCAAGTCAAGCATATTATAGATTTTTCTAGGCATAACGGAAATACTTGCACCAAGATCACATAAAGCATTACAATCAAAGTCATTGACCTTCATCTTAATGATGGGCTCCCAACCATCCTCTAGCTTCCTAGGAATAGAAGCTTCGCGTTCTAGTTTCTCTTCTCTAGCTTTTATGAGAGCATTTGTAATATGTTTTGTAAAGGCCAAATTTATAGCACTAGCATTAGGACTCTTAGCAAGTTTTTGTAAGAACTTTATAACTTCAGAGATGTGGCAATCATCAAAATCCAAACCATTATGATCTAAAGCAATGGGATCATTATCCCCAATGTTGGAAAAAAATTCAACAGTTTTATCACAAGCAGTTTCAGATATTTTAGCAGTTTCAAGCAGTTTTTCACGCTTTGCATTAGAAGTGGAAACATTGCCAACACCAATTATTTTACCATTAATAGTTGGAGGTGCAGCAACATGTGAAGCATTAGCATTACTAGTGGTGGTAATAGTCCAAACTTTAGCTATATTATCTTCTTTAGCATTTTCTTCTTTTTTCCCACCTAGCACGCAATTCGGCCATCAATCTTATATTCTCATTAATTCTAACTTAGATGGCATTTTCTGTAGTAACAATCTTATTATTATGATTTTCATTAGGCATAACTTTCGATTTCAAAAGATCAACATCAGCAGCAAGACTACCGACTTTAGAAGCAAGTATATCGATTTTCCCAAGCTTTTCTTCAACAGATTTGTTAAAAGCAGTTTGTGTACTAATAAATTCTTTAAGCATAGCTTCAAGTCCAGGGGGTGTGTTCCTATTATTGTTGTAAGAATTCCCATAAGAATTACCATAACCGTTACCATTATTATAAGGATATGTCCTATAGTTGTTACCAGAATTGTTCTGATAAGCATTGTTGTTGAAATTATTATTTTTAATGAAGTTCACATCAACATGTTCTTCTTGAGCAACCAATGAAGCTAACGGAATATTATTAGGATCAATATTAGTCCTATCATTCACAAGCATAGACATAATAGCATCAATCTTATCACTCAAGGAAGAGGTTTCTTCGACAGAATTTACCTTCTTACCTTGTGGAGCTCTTTCCGTGTGCCATTCAGAGTAATTAATCATCATATTATCAAGAAGCTTTGTTGTGTCGCCTAAGGTACCTCCAGCAGCTGAATCCAATAAGTTCCGCGAAGAAAAATCCAGTCCTGCATAAAAGGTTTGGATGATCATCCAAGTAGTCAGTCCATGGGTTGGGCAGTTTTTAACCAAAGATTTCATTCTTTCCCAAGCTGCAACATGCTCATTATCCAATTGTTTAAAATTCATTATGCTACTTCTCAAAGATATAATTTTAGCAGGAGGATAATATCTACCAATAAAAGCATCCTTGCATTTAGTCCATGAATCAATACTATTCTTAGGCAGAGATAGCAACCAATCTTTAGCTCTTCCTCTTAGTGAGAAAGGAAACAATTTTAATTTTATAATGTCACCATCTACATCCTTATACTTTTGCATTTCACATAGTTCAACAAAATTAGTAAGATGGGCAGCAGCATCATCAGAACTAACACCAGAAAATTGCTCTCTCATAACAAGATTCAGTAAAGCAGGTTTAATTTCAAAAATTCTGCTGCAGTAGCAGGTGGAGCAATAGGTGTGCATAAGAAATCATTATTATTTGTGGTTGTGAAGTCACACAACTTAGTATTTTCAGGAGTACCCATTTTAGCAACAGTAAATAAAGCAAACTAGATAAAGTAAATGCAAGTAACTAATTTTTTTGTGTTTTTGATATGGAGATTGCAAACAAGACAGTAAATAAAGTAAAACTAGCAACTAATTTTTTTGTGTTTTGATATAATGCAGCAAACAAAGTAGTAAATAAAATAAAGCAAGACAAAAACAAAGTAAAGAGATTGGATGTGGAGACTCCCCTTGCAGCGTGTCCTGATCTCCCCGGCAACGGCGCCAGAAAACAGTCTTGATACGCGTACAGCACACGACCGTTGGAAACCCCAAGAGGAAGGTGTGATGCGTACAGCGGCAAGTTTTCCCTCAGTAAGAAACCAAGGTTTATCGAACCAGTAGGAGCCAAGAAGCACGTTGAAGGTTGATGGCGGTGGAGTGTAGTGCGGCGCAACACCAGGGATTCCGGCGCCAACGTGGAACCTGCACAACACAACCAAAGTACTTTGTCCCAACGTAACAGTGAGGTTGTCAATCTCACCGGCTTGCTGTAACAAAGGATTAGATGTATAGTGTGGATGATGATGTTTGCAGAAAACAGTATAGCTAGTATTGCAGTAGATTGTATTCGATTAAAAGAATGGACCGGGGTCCACAGTTCACTAGAGGTGTCTCTCCCATAAGATAAATAGCATGTTGGGTGAACAAATTACAGTTGGGCAATTGACAAATAGAGAGGGCATGACCATGCACATACATGTTATGATGAGTACAGTGAGATTTAATTGGGCATTACGACAAAGTACATAGACCGCTATCCAGCATGCATCTATGCCTAAAAAGTCCACCTTCAGGTTATCATCCGAACCCCTTCCAATATTAAGTTGCAAACAACAGACAATTGCATTAAGTATGGTGCGTAATGTAATCAACAACTACATCCTTAGACATAGCATCGATGTTTTATCCCTAGTGGCAACAACACATCCACAACCTTAGAACTTTCTCACATCGTCCTGCATTTAATGGAGGCATGAACCCACTATCGAGCATAAATACTCCCTCTTGGAGTTACTAGCAAAAACTTGGACATAGCCTCTACTAATAACGGAGAGCATGCAAGATCATAAACAACACATAGATAATAGATTGATAATCAACATAGCTCACAAGATCCAACAATGAAGCACAATTAGGAGAAGACGACCATCTAGCTACTGCTATGGACCCATAGTCCAGGGGTGAACTACTCACTCATCACTCCGGAGGTGACCATGGCGGTGAAGAGTCCTCCGGGAGATGATTCCCCTCTCCGGCAGGGTGCCGGAGGCGATCTCCTGAATCCCCCGAGATGGGATTGGCGGCGGCGGCGTCTCTGGAAGGTTTTCCGTATCGTGGCTCTCGGTACTGGAGTTATTATCGACGGAGGCTTAAGTAGGCGGAGGAGATAGGTTTAGGGGCGACACGAGGGGCCCACACACTAGGCCGGCGCGGCCAGGGCTTGGGCCGCGCCGCCCTAGCGTCTGGCCGCCTCGTCGCCCCACTTCGTTTCCTCCCCGGTCTTCTGGAAGCTTCGTGGAAAAATAAGATCCTGGGCGTTGATTTTGTCCAATTCCGAGAATATTTCCTTACTAGGATTTCTGAAACAAAAAATAGCAGAAAATAGCAACTGGCTCTTCGGCATCTCGTTAATAGGTTAGTGCTGGAAAATGCATAAATATAACATAAAGTATGCATAAAACATGTAGGTATCATCAATAAAGTGGCATGGAACATAAGAAATTATCGATACGTTGGAGACGTATCAAGGGGAAAGGTCCCATGAAGTCAAATCCCCAACAATCGAATGGTTCAATAACAAGAGTATAATTCATAGGAATTTCATTGCGTTTGGAGATATTACCAACCCTTTGGCATTCATCACAAGATAAAATAAACTTTCTTGCATCTTTGAAGAGAGTTGGCCAATAAAAACCCGATTGTAGAACCTTTTGCGCGGTTCTATCTCCGGCGTGATGTCCTCCATAAGCACTACCATGACATTTACTCAATATCTCTTGTTGTTCATATTCGAGAACACATCTTCGCAGAATACCATCCACTCCTTCTTTATATAAGTGTGGGTCATCCCAGAAATAATGCCTCAAGTCATAAAAGAATTTCCTCCTTTGCTGGGCTGAAAAGGTTGGAGGCAAGTACTTGGAAACAATAAAGTTAGCATAATCAGCATACCAAGGGCTATCTCGCGAGCTCACCTTTATTACAGCCAATTGTTCATTTGGAAAACTATCATTAACAGGAACAAGATCATAAGAAATATTTTCCAATCTAGATAAATTATCAGCAACAGGATTATCAGCACCTTTCCTATCTATAATATGCAAATCAAATTCTTGCAACAGAAGCACCCATCTAATAAGCCTTGGCTTAGCGTATTTCTTTTGCATTAGGTATCTAATTGCAGCATGATCAGTATGAATTGTAACTTTTGAATCAACAATATAGGATCTAAACTTATCACAAGCAAAGACTACAGCTAACAATTCTTTCTCAGTAGTAGCATAATTTCTTTGAGCAGCATCAAGGGTTTTACTAGCATAGTGAATAACATTCAATTTTTATCTACTCGCTGTCCAAGAACAGCGCCTACAACAAAATCACTAGCATCACACATAATTTCAAAAGGTAAGTTCCAATCAGGAGGTTTGACTATAGGAGCAGTTGTTAAGGCTTTCTTTAGAGTTTCAAAAGCTTCCTTACAATCATCATCAAAAACAAAAGGTACATCTTTTTGAAGAAGATTAGTAAGAGGTTTTGAAATCTTGGAGAAGTCTTTAATAAATCTCCTATAAAACCCAGCATGACCAAGAACACTACGAATACCTTTAACATCCCTGGGATAGGGCATCTTCTCAATTGCTTCAACTTTAGCTCTATCAACTTCAATACCTCTCTCAGAAATTTTATGTCCCAATACAATTCCTTCATTGACCATAAAGTGGATTTCTCCCAATTAAGAACAAGGTTAGTTTCTTCACATCTCTGCAAAAGTTTATCAAGGTTCCGCAAGCAATTATCAAAAGAATCATCCATGAATACCTCTACAATATTCTCGCAAAAGCCATGAAAGATAGCAGACATGCATCTTTGAAAAGTAGCAGGAGCGTTACATAAACCAAAAGGCATACGTCTATAAGCATAAGTTCCATAGGGACAAGTGAAAGTGGTTTTCTCTTGATCCTTAGTTTTAATAGCAATTTGTGAAAACCCAAAATAACCATCAAGAAAGCAAAAATGAGTATTATTAGACAACCTTTCTAACATTTGATCAATAAAAGGTAAAGGGTAATGATCTTTCTTAGTAACTTTATTAACTTTTCGATAATCAATGCACACTCTATACCCTACAACTACTCTTTGAGGTATGAGCTCATCGTTATCATTAGGTACAACAGTCATTCCTCCTTTCTTAGGAACACAATGCACATGACTAACCCATCTACTATCAGCAATAGGATATATAATACCAGCTTCAAGAAGTTTTAATACCTCATTCCTTACCACATCCTTCATCTTAGGAATTAGACGACGCTGATGTTCAACAACAGGCTTTGCATCATCTTCCATATTAATGGCATGTTGGCAAATAGAGGGAGAAATCCCCTTCAAGTCATCAAGAGTGTAGCCAATAGCTCCTCGGTGTTTCTTCAATATTTCCAATAACCTTTCTTCCTCAATCTCTAAAAGCTTAGAACTAATAATAACAGGAAATTTTTTCTTATCATCAATATGAGCATATTTAAGATTATCAGGCAATGGTTTTAAATCAAAAACATGATCTTCATTTGGTGGCAATGTTGTACCTAGATCTTCTACCAGTAAATCATGTTTAAGAATAGGTTGACGAAGGAAAATTTCATCAAGCTCATTTCTTTCTTCCCTAAAAACTTCACTCTCACTATTCTCCAAATGTTGTTGCAAAGGATTATTAGGAGCAAGAGCAATAGATGCACATTGTTCAACTCTAAAATCATTATTAGGCGAATCAGCTTTATAAGGAGTTTTGGCAAATTTAGAGAAATTAAACTCATAAGATTCACCAGCAAATTTAGTCAAAATTTTCTCTTTCTTGCAATCTATAACAGCTCCACAAGTATTTAGAAAAGGTCTACCAAAAATGATAGGACAATACTTACTAGCAGCAGAACCAAGTACCAAAAAGTCAGCATGATATTTAATCTTACCACATAGAACTTCCACGTCTCGAACAATACCAATTGGAGAGATAGTCTCTCTATTAGCTAGCCGAATAACCACATCAATATCTTCAAGTTCACAAGAACCAATTTCGTGCATAATCTCCGTGTAAAGCTCATAAGGAATATCACTAATACTTGCACCAATATCACATAAACCATAATAACAATGATCACCAATTCTAACGGATAGCATAGGAACACTAGCTTTCCTAGACTTATTAGGATGTGAAACAATATTAGAAGCATCTTCACAGAAAATAATATGGCCATCTTCCACATTTTCAGTCACAAGATCATTAACAATTGCAATAGCAGGTTCAACTTTTATTTGCTCTTCAGGTTCTATAAGTTTCTTTTCACTTTTATTAACCGCACTATTTATAACAGAGTACTCCTTCATTTTAGCAGGGAAAGGAGTTTTTCAATATAGACTTCAGGAATAACATGATCAACAGTTTCAACTACAACACATTTATTTATAGATGAATCAATTTTATCTTTATACGGTTCATGATACTTATCAAAATTCTTCTTAGGCAATTCATAATGAGAGGCAAAAGCTTTATAAAGATTTGCAGCAACTTGAGAATCAAGACCATAAGTAGCACTCGTATTACGAAATTTATCAGTATCCATAAAAGCTTCAATGCATCTATAATCATAATTTATACCTGATTCTCTATCCTTGTCGTTCTCCCATCCTTCAGTATTCTGCTGGATCCGATTAAGAAGGTCCCTTTTAAACTCTTCTTTGTTGCGTGTAAATGATCCAGAACAAGAAGTATCCAGCAAGGTCTTGTCTTGAAAAGAAAGTCTTGCATAGAAATTATCAATAATAACATTACCAGGAAGCTCATGAATGGGGCATTTGAGCATTAAAGACTTCAATCTCCCCCACGCTTGGGCAATACTCTCTCCATCATGAGACCAAAAGTTATATATGCGGTTCCGGTCTTTGTGAATTTCACTTGGAGGATAGAACTTAGAATAAAATCGGGGCACAATATCATTCCATTCAAGAGAATCCCCATCATCCAGTAATTTATACCAATGCGCCGCTTTACCAGACAGCGATATAGAGAATAGTTTCTTCCTCACTTCATCCATAGCAATACCTGCACACTTGAATAAACCGCATAATTCATGTAAGAACAGTAAATGATCTCCACGATGGACAGTTCCATCCCCTGTATAACGGTTATCCACAACACGTTCAATAATTTTCATAGGTATTTTGTATGGAACCTCTTACTCGCCTGGCGCCTCATCCACTACCTTTGCAGTAGTAGTAGATTTTACAAATAAAAATTCAAGAGAAGATCTCTCCATAATGAATTATAGCAGCAGGTAGGAATAAAATCAGCACTAACAGTAAAAGTTTCCCTTACCAATTCCACTTACCAATAGCGCTTCACTCCCCGGCAACGGCGCCGGAAAATAGTCTTGATGACCCACAAGTATAGGGGGTGTATCGTAGTATTTTCGATAAGTAAGAGTGTCGAACCCAACGAGGAGCAGAAGGTGTTGACAAGCAGTTTCGATGAAGGATTCACTGTAAATGCTCACAGACAAGTATTGAGGGGGTTTTGATGTAGCAGTTGAATAAAGTACGAGTAAGTAAAGTGCGAGAGTAACAATTGCAGCGAGTGGCCCAATCCTTTTTAGCACAAAGGACAAGCCGGTTTGTTTACTTATAATGACCAAATGTTCTTGAGGACACACGGGAATTTAGTCTAGTGCTTTCGCTTCATACAGCCGATTAATCTTCATTGTTTTGATAAGTGTTGTGTGGGTGAACCTATGCTAATGCACCGCCCTTCCTAGGACTAATACATACTTGTGATTATACCCCTTGCAAGCATCCGCAACTACAAAAAAGTAATTAAGATAAATCTAACCACAACCTTAAACTCTGAGATCCTGCTATCCCTCCTGCATCGATATACCAACGGGGGCTTAGGTTTCTGTCACTCCGGCAACCCCGCAATTGGCAAACGAATACAAGATGTATTCCCCTAGGCCCATAAAGGTGAAGTATCATGTAGTCGACGTTCACATGACACCACTAGAAGAATAACACCACAACTTAAATATCATAACATTGAATATTACTCAACCATAATTCACTACTAACATTTAGACTTCACCCATGTCCTCAAGAACTAAACGAACTACTCACGAGACATCATATGGAACATGATCAGAGGTGATATGATGATGAATAACAATCTGAACATAAACCTTGGTTCAATGGTTTCACTCAATAGCATCAATAACAAGTAGAAATCAATACCGGGAGAGTTTCCCCTATCAAACAATCAAGATCCAACCCAAATTGTTACAGCGGTGACGATGTTCAGCGGTGGAGACGGTGGTGATGATGATGAAGATGATGAAGATGGTGATGGAGATGATGTCCAGCTCGATGTCGGTGACGATGGCGTCGATTTCCCCCTCCGGGAGGGAATTTCCCAGGCAGATTTCAGCCTGCCTGAGAGCTCTTTTCTCTCTGGTGTTTTCCGCCCCGCAGAGGCGGCTGTGACTCTTCGCGACTATCCTCCCGAGCTTAGGTTTTCGGGACGAAGATATATGCGAAGGAGAGGAGGCCAGAGGGGGCTGTGGGCCCCCTCCTCACAGGCCGGCGCGGCCAGGCCTTGGCCCACGGCGGCCTATGAGGTGGGCCCATGGCGGCCCTCCTCAGCTCCCCCTTCTGGCTCCCTTCGTCTTCTGGAAAAATAGGATTTTCCGTATAATTTCTGTCAATTGTTGATCTTCCGAAATATTGCCTTCTGACGACGCTTTTTCCAGCAGAATCCTGACTTCGGTGCGCGATCCTCCAATAATCATGAAACATGCAAAATAGATGAAATAACATAAGTATCATCTCCAAATATGAAATATATCAATGAATAACAGCAAATTATGATATAAAATAGTGATGCAAAATGGACGTATCAGACTTCCTCGCGGGCTTGGCTGCGTCGCAGGAACACATAGGCGGCGCTACGGTCGAGCTTTGTGGCGGCTAGGGTTTCTTTGGAGGAGTGGATGAGGAAGAAGAACGCGCGCCCCTTTATATAGGCCGGCGGCATGCGGTGGCCGCGGGACGCGTGGCGTCGCCATTAACGTGGTTGGCGGAGGTGGGCGGCCGCTCGGCAACCGAGGCATCGTCACCATTAACGTGGCGCAGAGTGCCAAAGCGACGCAGCGGTGCAGTCGCTGACGCGTTCGAGAAGACGCATCGACGCAGGGTCACTGCCAGGCGGGCCCGACGAAACGTCCACCAGACGTGAGCGGACGTTTCGGGATGTCCGTAGAGACGCATCCGAGGCGCATATTTGGGCCAGGTTTGCGTCTCCACGGACGGCCCGGTCACTTTGCGTCGCCCCACTGGAAGTGGTGGCAGACGCATTTCCGGTCACGGCGGACGAAAACGGTCGCTGAGCGTCCATTTGCGTCGCGCCGCTGGAGATGCCCTTAGGACAAAATAGCGAATTTCTCCTATGGAACCACCGAGGCTTATGTGCTTCTTCTTTTTTTCTTTCAACATTCTATGTCATCATGTTAACCTACGAACCACCGGTCTCCATCCCTTCGATGCTTGGAACACCTCACTTGACAATCGCATGAACAACTTGGCTCCCCAACTGAGTGCATCACGGCTTGGTTCCTTTACCTGCAAGGTTGCCCGCCAGAACATCATTTGATAAATCATGTTAATCACTGAAATTGGATCAACAACGTCTAATGGACCTAAAACAAGCATTGTTACGAGTTTTCCAAATCAACCGTAATATGGCAGCAGCATCAACGCAATTTTTTTCAAGAAATACGTGAGCTTTATCAATTAGGAATAAATATTCTTACAATCGTTTGTGATCAGATCCAACACACAGTGTGCACTACAAGAAAAATTTCCATGGCCGACGAAGTTGAAGTCGCGCCGTGGTTGCTGGTGCACCATGACCGACGATTTTTGGTCTCTCCGTGGTGCATGTCAAAACTTTTTTCTCGTTTTTGAGGCAACCTAGCCCGACGAAAACGGCCAAAACGTCTCCTATGGTGGCCCGGGACGTGGTGCATCACGAATTCTCGGGTTCGTCAGCCGAGTCAACACAAATCCGCACCGCCCAGGGCTGTAGGGCCCAGATGGCAGCCTCTCTAGCATTGTTTTTTTTCTCGATCGCGTCATCTCGTTCAACGCTCTCCGATCGAGCCGTTTACGATGCAGGATCATGGGCCCCGCATGTCATCCTCTATGAACCAAAATTCTTTCTATTTTTGGATTTTTTTACCCCCTGATTTCTGGCTACTTCCTTTTTATTTTGATCCCGTGCCGCCTTGGAAACGTTGAGACCGTTGCTGCTAAATGAGACCCGCATGTCATCCTCTATGAGCAATCAACTTTCTTTTCTTGGAGTTTTTTTTGGCACCACATATTTGGTCACTTGCCTTTTTCTTTCGATCCCCTGCCGCCTCTCAAACGGTGAGACCACTGCTGCTAAATGGGACCCGCATCTCATCCTCTATGAGCAATCAAGTTTCTTTTCTTGGCGAGGTTGGTGACACCGTCGTATAGATCGGCGAAGACCTTCCTAACAGAGATAGACTTGTCGATGAAGTCGAAGCTGTCGATGCTGTCCGAGTCGCTGCTTATACTGGAGTCCGCAGATGACTCAAAGGATATATTTCCGAAAAGTTTGACGAGTTGTTCGCTTGTCGCAGTCTTGACGAAGCGTGGCGACGAGATCTCCTCGGCACCTGACTCAAACGATGACGACGAGTCCGAAAGATCGGAATCAACCGTCGGCGATCCCGACGAAACCGGAACCTCGAGACGATATGATCCCTCTTTTCCAACGCGGAAGTAGAACCTCCCGAACGCCATCTCCATAGGCTCCTCCAGATACGCATATGTATCCAAACGGGAGGGCGGGTGAGGTACAAAATTGACTAGACCAGTTTTGATCTGTTTACCGCTATCCATTGCGTTGCTTGCTACTGAAGATGTCGACGATGTTGAGCGTGCCATCGAGATCAGCTCCTTGACGCCTCTAATCCCCACGATCGGCGCCAATTGACAAGGTATCTTCTGATCAATGCCTACAGATTGTAGACTAGGGTTTTCGTAAGGAGTAGAGGGCAAGTAGATCTCGAAGGTTCAGCCGGAAAAGTACTCGACTGCTAAAAACTAGGGTTGTATTGACAATGAAATCGATCATCTCTTTCTCCCCCGACTCCCCTTTATATAGGAGGTGGAGCCGAGGGTTTCGTGATGTACAAGTTACAAAGTCCGGGAGACTCTTTGAGTTCGTCCCGTAAAAGTTACAAGTCGATATTCCTAATACAACTCTATCTTTCCAAACTATCTCTTAGTTGGGCTTCCGGGCTTCATAAACTTCGGGTCATGGGCCTTTAGTAAAACCCTGGGTACCATCTTCGGCAGGCCCATTGGGGATGCCTATGTCAGGTAGGTTTGTACTTTTTAGCGTTATCCCGATGATAGGGGAAAGTCGTCTACCTCTGCAACTGTCTTTGTAAAACTAGAAATATCGTCGGTCTTATCCATACAACATACATCATACCCCGTCCGCGCAGCAAAATGTTGTACTGTTGTAGAGTGGTTGCAACATTTCATCCATTGGTTCGTTCAAAACTATCCAAATAAAAGCATCACAACATTTCAAAACACCTATGCAGCAAAAAAAAAGAATATGTATCATATCCCTACCGGTTGCTGGAAATCCCCACATGTCACACAAATTTATGTGATAAAAATCAGCACATGTACGTAGCATGGAGGACAATGTTTGCAGCGGTTCAAGGAAACATTTGTAGCAGGAGTACAAAAATCATTGCAGTTGCGTGTTTGCAGCAAAACACACACACATTTGCAACATGTGAAAAACACCATGCGGCATATTTGCGAAAAACTAACCTTGTGTTGGAGCTTCAACACAATCCTAGTTTTTTAGTCGAGTATTTTTTCGGATGAACCCTCAAGATCTACTTGCTCTCTACTTCCTACGAGAACCCTAGTCTACAATCTATAGGCATTGACAAATCGATACCTTGTCAATTGGCACCGTTTGTGGAAATTAGATGCGTCAAGAAGCTGATCTCGATGCACGCTCAACATTGTCGACATCTTCGGTGGCAAGCAACACGATGAACAGAGGTAAACATATCGAAACGGGTCTTGTCGATTTTGTTCCTCACCCGCCCTTCCGTTTGGATGCATATGCGTATCCGGAAGAGCTCATTCGGAAGGTTCCACTTTCGCGTCGAAAAAGAGAGGTCACATCGTCTACTAGCACTCAAGTATGCAACAGAAAGGGAGCAGTACATGATCAAACAGGAGAAATTGGCCCGCACTTCAGATTTCGTTAAAATCAGCGTAGACGTCTTGAACAAAAACAACAGTCACCATGCATCAAGACTAATGAGTGGGTCAGTACGTTTTTAGCATGCCATAGTTTTGTGCCAGCATGATCATAGTAATATTTAGCGCAGCAGGTTTCTAGCACGGTAAGAGTTATCGGGGACAGATAAAAATCAATCAGATAGGCCAGGGAAGCTGGAAAGAATCTGTTCTCCTGGCACCTGCAATGTGGCATGCCCCTGTAGTCAAGTCTACTGCTGCAAAAAAAGGTCACAGCTATGAGTATATGACACAACTTAGAATGAACAGCAGTAAAACAAACAAACAAACAAACAAACAAAATAAAACTTGGAAAGGTAGAAAAGGACATCACAAGACCTAAACTATATTGGTGCTATTAATACTTAGTTGGCTAGTTATTTTCTGGCAGAATGAGTAAGGAAAACATAGGAGGAAGAATTTAGGTGGCTTGCAAATTACGGAAATGAAATATCTTAACTTTGCTTGTTCTGGGTTCATAGATAGAATGAAGACGGTAATAAAGTCTGTAAGTAAATCTTGGATCGGAAATATGATACTCATAGCCCTAATATTTTTCACTGCTCAGATTGTCAAGCTACAAAACTGGGTTATGAGTGGCTGGAAAGAGATGGAAGAAAAAAATATCGTGTGCTGATACTTGGACTGGGCCATGCAACTTGCCTCCACATTTCTGGGGCCTGATTTTACTTAGGTATGGCATGGCAACAATCAGAAACTTGCCTTCAGGCGTTTCTCTGATGGAAGACTTTTGCAGCTGTGGCATAATATTTTTTGATATGGCTGAATCTGATTGTCTGAAATGGGTATTGAATAGTACAGGTGTGTTCTCTGTTAATTACCTTAATAAATGGGTTAGGTGGTACTATGCCTATATATACACTGCAATTTGGCATTCACCCATCCCTCCTTATATTCATGCCTTTCTTAAGCGACAACAAAGTTATCACTACAGACAACCTAAGCAAGCACGAGCTGTCTGAATGACAAGACTTGTGTTTTCTGTTCAGGTAAAGAGTCCATCTACCGCTCATATTTCAGAATTTAAAGTGAGGTGGCCTGGCATGATTGTGATCAAGTAGCCCCTTTTTTTCTATATAACAGTAGCAATAATTTTGATTCGGTGGCTACATGGTGGTTGCAGGATAAGCAAAATAGACTCCTCAAAGATTGGTAATTCTACTCCTTGCGATCCACAGAAATTAAGGAATTTTATTGTTGTGATCTGGGGATGTTATGGGAATATGGAGCAAATAACTGTGACTCTACATCGATGGAGAGGGATGTACAAGACAAAGATGGCATGGTCTAAACCGCAGTTGTGCCCTTTCATCGAGACAATATATATCAAATTGTAAAAACATTTAGAGATATCGTTAAGAAAATTAACATTGTTGGAAATACACATATCTTCACAAGCAGAAATATTGTGAGTAACCTACGTACGTTTTGATTGGGAAACACAGGTAGCACTCAACTAGATCGGGACTTATGTATCAGAGGAGGGTTTTTTTTCTCAAACAAGCGCCCAAATGTGTTGTCTGCATTAGAAGGAAGACGCCAAGATGACTCAGAAGTGTTACAAAAGACCAGCAATAAAAAAACAAAAACTTAAGCTAGTCAATCCTAAAAACAATGAAAGGACAGGAGCAGGGAAAGAAAAGCCCTATGGCTACAGCTAGATTTTCTTCTGGCCTGGGAATTACAAACATGAAAGATTTCAACCTTTGCTTGTTGGCATCTTGGGTTCATTGATACAACGAATCAGGTAATAAATTTGGAAGCAGGATGTGGATTATAAATATGATACTCATAGCCCTGATAACTGTTACGACCCACATCTAACTTGACCCTTTTCAGAAAGGGGTTATGGGGCCTGTCAAGCTGCAAAGTTGGGTTTATAAGTGGCAGTTTGGAAATGGGAAGAAACAATTGTTGTATTGTTACTTGGACTGAGCTCTTAGGATGTGCTTGGCTTGAGATCAACAAAGGGATGGGGTGGAGCCGAGCCAGTTTATGGGTTGGTCAAAAGTTTGACACACGGATGGGGTGAACTCATTTTGATGAGAGTGGATAGGGTGTTGTGCGAGATCACCAATTCTATGTAATATTCCGGCAATAGAAAAAGATAAATCACTCCATCCAAACCAAATTGTAACAAACAAAATCTTCAGTAATAGTGCGAGTTAGCATCCACAATACTAAAATGAAGTACTCCCTATGTTCACTAATGTAAGAGCGTTTAGATATTTTAAAGCGGACTAGATACATACCAAAATGAGTGGATTTACACACTAAAAGTAGACTAGATACGGATCAAAATGGGTGAATATACAAAAAGCTAAAAGGTCTTACATTAGTGAACAGAGAGAGTAACAATTAGCAATATAGCAAGTATTACAAGTTCTGTTTTCAAAACCAGATGCATACATGCTGACCACAATAACAGAATCCAGAACAGCTTGCAATTGTAGTACTAGGGCATGATCCAGAATCCAGAACAGTACCATAAAAACTAACACTATATAGCAAGTTCCATCCAAAAGATACCAGCACTACATCTACTTCCTTACTTCAGGGGCAGTGATCCATTCTTCAGAGTATACAGCAAAATCCTAGGTAGCGTCTAGCTAAATATCTGATGACCATTACAAAGAAGTCATGGATAGAGATCACCTCCACATTCTTCATGGCTTTGCCTCACATGGAGCTGCTGCGGGCCCTTCCTCTCCCGTGTTTCCTTCTGCCTTAGCATCTTCATCGTCTGCATTTTAAGAAACATGAAGTTAGTTCAGCACATTCCTGTCAATATATCCATTTTTCGTTTGACATCACAGTCGAATATCCAAGAGTTGTGTTAAAAAAAATTAAAAGTTTGGAATGGTATGCCAGGCTGTAGTTGTTACGGACACTAGTAAGATTGATGCAGTGATGGCGCCTGGTAAGAAGACCACGAAGTCAGCTGGAGATGGTCACGTGTTTGGCAAGGACTTACAGCAGAAAGGAGGATCCGTAGAACAATATAGGATTATAGATATCCCGTTAAGTTCCCAACAGAGACAAATCACAAAACATACATAGATTGACTCAGACTTTGAACAGCACTAGAACCTTGCCATCACATACACAACACTGGAACGCAATAACCATGTCATAAGCAGATTAGAAAACATGAGATCTACAACCATAGCATAGGAGACAAAGCTCTACCGAATAGTCCTGGTGTATTAGGGTATATATCTCGCAATTTTGGAGGGCAAAATCAGATAAATCGTAGGGGGAAGGGATGGCCCCTGGCTCCACCCTTTGCTACCAATGGCTTGGTTTTCCTCGTCCAAGCTAAGGTCAGCCGCCATCTTCCATAACCGAGCTGACCAGGGTCAGGTCTATCCCTGCAATCCCCTAAAAGAAGCTGATGGATGAACCAATTGAGCCAACCAGGGACAGAGCTGCCCCCTGGGACTGTTCTTGTTGCATAATTCTTCAAACTGGGTCAGGTCCATCCATACAATCCCTTTACATTATGAACAAATATATCAATCTGTTTCTGGAATCTGATCGTTTGAAATGGGATCTGAATAGTAAAGCTAAGTTGTCTGAAAAATCCTTATATAAACTACAACCTCTGTTTGACTTATAGAAAGGAAGGGAGGGAGTAGTTAACTTTGGGGGAATTACGCCCCTATGTACCCCTGCAGTTTGACATTTAGCCTTCCCTCCTCGCATAAATGTATTTCTTCAGCTTTTCAGCAACAAAACTGTTCTGACTAGGGTTGACCTAGGGAAACACCAAACTGTTTTTTTAAGTGAGGTGGCCGACATAACTGGGATCAAGTCTAATATTTTTATATTGAATACTAGCCACATTTTTTATTAGGTGGCTAAATGATGCTTGCTGGATGAGCAAAACAGACAGACATCTGAATATGGCTACGACTGACTTTTTGGAGCGATGGAAGTTAAGGAATTATATTATTTTTCAGCAAGTGACATGGATGGATCTAGCCTACCCCAACTTGCTTGGGACAAAGTGTTTTGGTTTTGTTGTTGTTGTTGATGATGAAGAGTTACATGGATGAATCAAAGGATGCTATGAAGACAGCTGGGACTTCCCATTGACTGACTTTTTGGATGTACGTGAAGAGCTGGAGCTTTATTGCTTCATTACCCGCCTCGCATCAATATCATGGATCCTAGACTGATCCATGAGCTCATCCATCATGAAGTGGGGCTATTTTTGCATATTGCCTCGTGTACTAAGAATTTTATTGCAAATAAATAAATTCAAACAGGGCATGGTAATACGATCTATAATAAGATAAAGGAGGTATGTATTACCTGAGTGAAATACTTCAAGATGATCTGACAACTCTACTCTTAATGTGATGAATCTCTGTATACGTTTGCGCACATGAAATACACCGATCTACGAAGCCAAAAGGAGTAATATTTTTATTCGATATCTATAAGTGATGATAACTTGTAAGAGACCAAAAGAATATTTATACTCCATATAAGATCAACAAAAGGTTAGTTTCAAATGAAAATGCACAAGTGGTTTGGGCATTTTCTGGATGTGGATAGAAACAGACCTCAACCTCAACTTTAGAGCTGAGATCATTGCTTTTCTCAAGATGCTCCTCAGCAACACCCAACAACACATGTTCCAGCTGAAATGAACAGGTAAAATCAAGTAAAACAAAATGTCACAGATCTATACATATAAGGACTAGAATTTTACCTGAACAATACTTGAAACACGCTCTTTTTGGCATGAAAAGATAATATCCCCTGCCCTAATGCCAAGCTTCTCAGCATCACATTTCGCTGAAATCTGGTAACAATATGCAAGAGTTATATCTTGGTTACAGCATAATATATGCTTAGATAAAGGGCTAAATCAGATAGGTGTACCTCTCCAACAATGAGACCAGAGGAAATACTGAATTTACGTGACATCAACTCAATACGGGGAATATCTAGAAATGCTAATGTCCTTAGCTTCAAGCCAAGCTGGGGTCGAGCAAGTTGCCTACATACAATAGTCATTAAATTGTTGAGTTCAGTTGAAAAATGTGATTACAACATATGAATTTACTATTTATCCCCAGTGCAAAATGGAGCACAAAAACTGTGATGTCACAACATTTATTTCTTTACCTTTCTATGTCAGCCCAACATACATTATTTCATCTAAACAAGATACTAACATTATGACTAATTACTTAGTTACACTACAATACTTGCTATATTAAGATATTTAATGCGCACATAAATAGAGCATTACAAAAGATTGCAAAAGCACCAAATTTCCAATCACTTCAATACTAAATCAAGCTTAGTAAAATAACGCTTACCTAAAATGTTGCCACATGGTTGAACATTTAAGAATAAGAGAGCTTGGAATGAAGGCAACAAGAGGCAATTTGTAGAATAGCATCCCTACAATTTTTCCACCAGCATCCAGCACACCACCTCCAGTCCCACACTGCATGCAGAATGACACTTGAGATTTGGTAATTGAAATTTAAATAAAATTAAGCCGAAGAGAAAAGATGACTATAACCTGAGGAATTGGACCGTTGAGGAATTGATAGTGATTTTGCTGATGTTCACAAGGATCTACAAGTTGCACCTTGTCTCGCTTATAAATCAGATTCAAATTTGTATCTCTAGCCAATAGAAATACATCCTGGCCTAACTCCACATTACGTTCCAATGACATAGTCTTCAATGAAATATCCCCACTAATCTCAAAGAAGGCTATTTCATAGTGCTTGCTGAAGAACATCAAACGACACTCTAAAGTTGATTCATCCAACATATGAACATTAACCTGAAAAAAATTAACTAAAAGAGTTGAATATCGAAGAGTCGTGTTCAGAATTTATATGTAGGAACTCCAAAAGTGGTGTTCAAAAGACTCCAAGAGTCAAATATACCAGGTCAAACATTTGCCAATAATAGACAAAAGAGGTGGTGAGAAATATTTTCCTTTTTTAGTTTGAAACTAATAGTCAGACGTTCTTAGTTTCAAATGGTCTTTTTTACACAATTCATAAAACATAGGCAGATTGACACAGACTTTGATTAGCTCAAAGCAAATACTATTAAGACAATAGCATTCCCCAGCTAACAATTAGCACACTGCACTAGAACCCATCATCATGTCATAAGAAAATACAACTTGAGTGGCATATAGACGTCAAAAGGTGTTGATTTTCCATTAGATCATATCCCACAACTCATTGACATAAGTGCATTGCTATTGTGGGTTTATATGTAATCTGAACAACGATGACTTAATTGCACGATTTGTTTTAAGATTTTACCTTTGCCTCAGTAGCGTACTCCTTTTTTGTCCAATCATCCAAAGGTTTCTTGGTGCAGAAAAGCCATGCTGAGGTGAGAATGATAGCGGAGTTCCTAAATGCATCTACCTCAACGACAATCCCTGTGCACTGGTTTATCATCTTGCCATCTGCTCATGTTACAGAGCATGCTTAGAAATAGCAACAACAATAAAACCAGGTTAGTCTAAAGACTAAGAAGAGTACCCAGGTAGGCTGAAAGGCTTAGAATCGATTCAGCACACTTTAGAACAGACTCTGTCTCCTTGACAGTGCGGCGCTCGGTGACACTGGACGGTGCAAGTGTTAACATCCGCTTATGACGATCTAGATAAAAAAAAATCCATAACCATGAGAGCAATACAAGAACTTGGTCAGAAAGAGTGTACTCAATATACATATGCCCAGTTTCACAGCTTAGTTTTCTCAAAATCAAAGTATTCCAAACCACATTATTTCACTGTTTGGGAAATGAATACTAAAGTTTTCATAAATCTCAGTTTTGTACTGTTTCAGCGAAAATGATAAGGCGTTTGGCAGCATTGTATTTATTTGTTGCATTGGACATTCAACATCCTAGGTTCAACCAACATATGAATCCAGTTGCTTGTCAATTCTGCTGGTCAGTTAGGCATCTAGCTTCTAGTTCTAAAACACACTCTCATGCGCTTATGGGAGGAAGAACGAATGCAATGAAAGGGAAATCAGCCAGAGAAACGAAAGGTGATCATCTGTGAGTTGCTGCAGTCCAGCGGATCGACACAAGCCAGTAATGTCTAGAATCATCAACACACATAAATTTGTTATTTCAGTTGTACAGCACCATTATTTTTGCTTTTAGAAAAATGCAGACATACAGCAGTTTTGGCAATATCACAATTTATAAGACCGCAATATTCTCTAGCTAATCCCAAAAAAAATACTGAGCAGAGAAACACACTCTTACCCCTTTTCTTGATGTATTTCTGCATATCATCATGGTATTTGTCCATGACGTCTTGGTCGTCAGTGAAGCCGTAGAGCACGGTGCCATCCTCCTCCGTGCAGATGGGCATCAGGGGAGCCTTGGGCCTGCGGAACGGAGAGCCAGAGGAGTCGGAACCAGAGCCCGCCGAATCCCCATCCCTAGGCTCGGTGACCCTCTTCCTCTTCGTCCCCCTTGCCGACCCAGAGTCCGATTCAGACATTTCCTCCATGCTCCGACGCGGTGACGAAGCCGCTGGCGACCCTGGGTCGGACGGCAGCCGCGGAGGTGACCTGGTAGTGCTCTCCGGAGCAACTTCGCCGACAGCTCCTCCCAAGAGTAGATTGGACCCTTGCCCCCTCGATTCCGTCATCGTCCCGGCCGGTTTTGAACGATTTCTCCGCCGTCTCTTTGGAGCGGTGCGACGACGGAGCAAACCCTTGCCCTAGGGTCAGGTAACGGCGAACGAAGTGGAAGGGTGCGATGGCGAGAGAAAGAAGCTGCCTTTTTCTTAAGAGCTAGTCTAGGTCTCAGGCGACATAATATGTCATGTGACAAATTTCAGTTTTAATATAGTTGTAACTTATAAAAATAGTACTAATTATCAGTTTCAACCTAGTTGAAACTCATTAAATTCTTAGTTTCAATCTAGTGGAAACTCACTATGTTCTCACACTGCACAAATCGCGAGGCAAAATCTAAAGGCTAAAAGCATCGACTGATACATACTAAAAATCAGGCGCCTGATTTCTAGCCATTCCGTTTTCTTAAATCCAGAGAGGCATGGGGAAACCGCTCCTCGCTGCCTCCTGCCTAGTTTTCTTTTTTCAAGTAAAATGTTCATTAAAAAATACTTTCTCCGGTCTCTCTCTTTTAATTGACTCGAAACTTTAAATTCGAGTAAATTAGAAAAAATTGGAGGGAGTATGTTTGTTTTGGTTCGTCTGTATGGAGCCCCGAATACAAAAATTGGTTGAACGGGTATGTGTGTTCGTGGCAGCCAACCGGTCCGATGCAAAGAAAATTGAGCACCATTTAGGCCACATGCAAAAGCCGCAGCTGGCTTCCCGCAGGTGCACTCCGGGCGGGGGGAAATTGTGTGAACTTCTTCGGGAGCCTCTTTGGGCCGAAAGGGTCCTTGTTGATGAGGACGATGAACACGAAGAACTTGTTGTGGAAGTAGTCAGTATCCTTCTCCTCGGACGACGATGAGTGTTAAGGCGGTGGGGATGCTGCACTGCGGCCCCTGCCCTTACTGTGGCGGTCGTGTCTACGACCCCTAGAATCTACCATGGATCGCGTGGGGGAGAAGGTGGAGGATGGTGCTAGGGTTTGTGTGAGGAGGATCTGGAGCCTGAGCATCCCGTTTTATACCCGGAAGTAGTGTAAGGGTACATTGCCCCTAAGTGTGTTTTGGTAATTAATGAAAATCATTATAGACTAATGTTTTTATTGAGTTTATATGTAGGAATACTTCCTAGATATTTTCTATAGTCCATGTGTTGGATTCAAGTGTGGATGCCATGAAGATAGAGATATACCTTGGGTATTGGTATCATGATCTTGAGTGTTTGGTTTAAAGAGAAGAATTCAAGATATGACTCTAAGCCGGTGTCATGATAGTCTCATGATTTAAGTTATGGATGACTATGGTTTAGAGCATGCAATCAAATGAAGAGTTCCCTATATACCTCAAGATGTGATGATAGAAAATGAGGAGATACAAGGTTGACCAAGACTAAGAGCAAAGATTAAATTCAAATTGGTCAATGCATGAAGCATAAAGATTGTACCACTTTGGATCATGTGATCTTGTTGATGGTAAGCCTTGTCAACTATGCTTCATGAGCTAACCCACTATATATATACATGTGTGTTTGTGTTGTCGATATGGGTTATAT
This sequence comes from Lolium perenne, assembly GCF_019359855.2. Taxonomy (NCBI): domain Eukaryota; kingdom Viridiplantae; phylum Streptophyta; class Magnoliopsida; order Poales; family Poaceae; genus Lolium; species Lolium perenne. Next base: position 52,946,517 of record NC_067244.2, read on the forward strand.
ATGTATCTCGAGAACTTATGCTTGAAGCTTGTCACCCATTCGGTGATAATGGGCGTGTGAAGATGTGTGCTTCAAGAAATCTTTACCATAGTGGTGATGGGAGAGCAATCACGAGTCTTCATGGAGCAACAATGATCGAGTGAGGCATTCCGGCTTGAATGAAACTTGAAGTGTTGTCATCGAGATCAAGCGGGATGCGTAAGGCAAAGGTATGGCCTTGCTAGGTTTTCCTTTTACCGGTCTCAAGGTGGTTGTTGGGAGACCGGGTTATAGGATAGATGGCCACGCTATCAAGAGGGGCTTTCGTTTGGGTAAATTGATCGCATCATCTTATGGAGCTCAATCCTTTGCATACCTATATTCTTGTTGCTTCTTGGTGTTTGTCTTAGGGAGCTCAATCATTTGCATACCTATATTCTTGTTGCTTCTTGGTGTTTGTCTGTGTGAGATTCTTGAGCTTGTTGCTAGTTTTTCAACAAGACCAAGTTCATCGAAAACAGAATCTGTATGTATCTTCTATTGCGTTTTCGAGTTTGAACATCTTTATTGTTTCTTGACGTTTTCGAGTTTGTTGGGGTTCTATTCGTTGTTATATTTCCAACAAAATTAGTTTCAGCTCAATCGGAGTTCGAAAACTTTGTCAAAGTTTAGTTCTTTCAACAAAACTGTAGTTTGAGGGGTTTTGGCGTTTTTGGTGCAAAATCGGAGGTGCTAGTTTCCCCTGCCGGAATTTCTCGGTAAGCCAAACGTGTCCCGGTTTGTGCCGAAAGGCTAAACAAAACACTATTCCGGAGAAACCGGAAATATTCCGGCGGGCTGATTTGAAATCTGCGAGCAAACCGGCATGCCAGTTTGAAAACTTGTCCAGTCTTATGCGCTATCAGATTCCAGCACAAATTTCGGTCTGCCGGTTTGTGCGTTGATCCTGCCCGGCGAGAGAACCGACGCCACCGGTTTTACCGCCGGTCTGGGTCGCAGGAATTCCCCAAACGGCTAGTTTTCTCCCTTGGGGAGGTAAGGCCAACCATTATATTTTCTCTCTCTCTCTCTCTCTCCTACTCAATTGTTGAACTTTAAAAGCTTGTTTCCTCTCCATCCTTCCCATGATTCTTGCATATTCTTTAGGGATTTGAAAAAAGAGATCTAGATCTACAACTCCACCAATCAATTCCTCCTCTAAGTAAGGGGAACTCTTGGAATCGAGGTCTTGGAGTCATTTGTTGACTTCCACCATTGTTTTTCTCTCTAGTTTCTCCACAATATTTGTTGCTTTGGTGGAATTTGAGTGTGAAGAATTTGAGCACCCCTGGTGTTCTTGCTTTTGCATCTTTGCATAAGTGTTGAGCTCTCCATTACGATTAGTTCAAGTGAGAGATCGTGAGCTTGTTACTCTTGTAGGGATTTCCTCCTAGTTGGCTTGCCGGTTGGTGCTCCAGTGACCTCTTCATGAAAGATTGTGAAGAGGCCTGGACTTCTCCTTCGTAGAGCTTGTGAAGTAGTTGTGGTGCTTGCCATCTCCGAAGTTGAGAAAAAACTAACCATAAAGGAAAGTCCCTTGTCCTTCGTGGTATTGGCTTGGAGGCGTTTGGGAGACCTTCATGGTAGCCCGCATCTCTCCAACGTGACGTACCTCATCTTGTGTGGGGGGACAATGGAATACATTTTCGTCTCCACATGCCTTGGTTATCTCTATACCCGAGTTTATTTTCCTTGTGATAGCCATCGTGCTTGAAGTACATATATATTCCTATCACTTGTGTTACTTACCTTGTGCCTATCTTGCTTCGCTTGAATTGTTATTGTTGCACTGAGCCTAGCATATTTAGCTTTTGTGCTTGTATAATAAAACATTAGTTTAATTTCGCATTCTTACAAGCCAACTCCGTAATACTTCTTCAAACGTCTATTCACTCCACCCTCTAGGTGACATCACATCCTTTCAGGCAGGCCGACACGCATGGCTAGGCCATTTATTTTGCGTGATCGGAGGTGGGTGGTGGCGCCGTTAATCTCCGACACTCTCGGAAGTGGAGCCACCGCAGGGCGTCGTGGCGGGTTTGACCCGCCTGGCCGACTATCATTAAGCGGCTGCCAAGCAAGCTCGAGGGATTCCATCTGAAGTGCCGCAAGGCGTCGGCGCCCCGCGCGAAGGGGACGGCATGGGGTTGCCGCCATTTTTATTAGGGTCCGAATGGTGTCGATGCATTATTGGACGTGCCGGTGTGGCCCAAAAGCAGCGTCGGACCCCCAAGCGGTTATTGGGGGTTATTGGGGTCGTTATTGAGGCTGCATGTGGAGATGGTCTACTCCCCTACTGAGCTTTGGACGAAATCTGAATGGAAACAAGGATAAAGTACTTCCTTCATCCATGAAAGGATGTCAGATATTTGAAATTTAGATGTATCTATATTCTAAAGAGTATCTAGAGACATCCAAATTTAGACAAACTTTCAACATCCTTTTATGAACAGAGTTAGTACTTACTCCGTATAATGCAACTATTATGTACACAGACGTAAATATCTGAAGGCCATCTATCGGCAGTTTCGATAGGAACACATGTAAATTGGCGAGTTGGAGGTTGTACAACATCGCAGAGGATCAATCCAAGGCGGGGTACATGCTGGTGGAAAACTGCAAGGTCATTCGCCTTTGACATGCCCGTGTCAGCGTCAGCCACCGTACACCCCAAGTCCTTTTTTTCGCGAAAACGTAAAAGACTTGCGTTTCGATGCATTGATAGAAAAGAAGGTCATATGTACAAGCCCGAAGCCGGACGAACACCACGCCGTACAACTCGACCCAAGAAAAGGAAAAATAAACCTAGTCTAGGGGAGCAGAAGGCGCACACCCCGGGCTCCCGCGTCCGCCCATAGGCGCGCCTCCGCCACGATGTCGTTGAATAGGGACGTCACCGAAGGCCGCGCGTTGTCGAAGACCACCGCGTTTCGATGCTTCCATATCCACCATGCCGTAAGCATGATAACCGACGACGTGCCTTTGCGAAGCTGGCGAGGGGCGGTCCGCACTGCCAGGGACCACCACTCCGCGAAGTCGCCCTCAGCCAAGGGAGGGCTTGAAGTGGATCGGATCCACAACAACACCTCAAACCAAACCATCCTGGAGAACGAGCAGCCTGTGAGAAGATGGCGCATGGTCTCCGTGGACTGGTCGCAGAGCGGGCAGTTGGGGGTATGCGGTAACCCCCGTCTAGCCAGCCTCTCCCCCGTCCAACATCTGTCAAGGCAGGCCAACCACAAGAAGAATTTCACCCTTGGCGGCGCCCAGGATTTCCAGTTCAGCTTCCAGAAGCCTGCAGTTATCGCCCCTTGGAAGAGGGCGTCATAGCAAGAACTGGAGGAGTACTGGCCATCCGGCGTCCATCGCCAAACCATCCTATCCGGATCCGCCGAGAGCTGGGTGTCCCTGAGTCGGCACCACAGCTGCACATACTGCCATAGTGCCAGGGCGCTTGGTGCCCCTACTATGTCACCGATCCAGGTGCGGTCCATCAGGGCTTGGCGGACCGTACGCGCCTTTCTCCGGCGCTTTGGTACCAGCGCATATACCTCAGGCGCCAACTCCTTCATGGCTTTGTCGTCCAACCATCTGTCCTCCCAGAAGAGGGCGGATTCCCCGTTCCCGGTCACCATGGTGGTGGAGACCGCGAAGGCATCCAACTCCGCCTTCGAGAAGTTCATGTCCAGCCCGCGCCAGGGTCGCAGGGGATCAGTATGCATCCTCCAAATCCACCTTACCCTAAGGCTGGTAGCAGTGCGAGCCAGGTCCGGAATCCCGAGGCCCCCAAGCCTCAGAGGTCGAAAGACCCGTGCCCAATTGACATGGCAATGCCCGCCATTGGCATCAGCTCTGCCGGCCCAGAGGAAGCCCCTCAAGATTTTGTTGACCTGCTTCAGGGCGGTTTTGTTGACCCCCAGCACCATCAGCTGGTGCAGCGGGATCGCTGCGAGGACTGAACGAATAAGCGTCAGGCGCCCCGCCCTCGGCATCATAGCCGCCCTCCAAGTGGGGAGTTTGTCAGCAATCCGGTCTACCAGAGGCTGGAAAGAGGCAGCCGTCAACCTCCTGATAGACAATGGTATGCCGAGGTACTTCACCGGAAACGGCGCTAGTTGGCAACCCATGCGCTCAGCAGCGCCAGCAGCCTCCTCATCCGAGCACCCGATCGGGGATACCGAACATTTGGCGAAGTTGGTATGCAACCCAGAGGCCGTCCCAAAGAGCTCTAGGATACCACGAAAAGCTCATAGCTCTGTCTTATCTAGGTGGTAGAAGATCACCACATCGTCCGCGTAGAAGGAAACCGAAGTCATCAAGTCTCGTCTTGCCAGACGCCTTAGGACCCCCAGCTCAATAGCCTTCGCCAAAAGCCTGTTGAGCGAGTTCATCACCAGAACAAACAACGATGGCGACAGGGGATCTCCCTGTCTCAGGCCCCTCCGATGCCAGATAGGGGGGCCTGGCTCGCCATTGAGCAACACCCTAGTACTCGCCGTGGAGAGCAGGATGGACACGATCTCGCGAAACCTAGGGCCGAACCCGAGTTTGCGCAGGATCTCCAAAAGGAAACCCCACGAGACAAAGTCGAAGGCGCGAGCTATATCCAGCTTGAGCATCACTCTCGGTTGCTTTTCCCGATGGAGGAATCTAGCGGTCTGCTGCACCAACATAAAGTTGTCATGTATGCAACGTCTGCGAATGAACGCGCACTGGTTGCGATCCATAAGAGATTCCATCCGGGGGGTAAGGCGGGTAGCCAACGTTTTCGCCACCAACTTGGCGAAGATGTGGATAAGGCTGATCGGCCGGTAATCACCCAAAGCTGCCGCATCAGGGCGCTTAGGCAGCAGGGTTAGGAGGGCTTGGTTAAGACCCTGGAACCCGCGCCCACACATCGTGTACAACTTATCGAAGGCAGCCATGAAATCCCCCTTGACTACGCTCCAGCATTTCTGCAGGAACTCAGCCGTGAAGCCGTCCGGTCCTGGCGCCTTGCCAACTGGCAGTCGCCGAACCACCTCCCAGACCTCGTCCTCGGTGAATGCTCTCTCTAGCTCGGATAGATCCTCCGGGTGAGTGCCCAGGAAATCCAAGTCCAGCGAGTGCAGCCTATCGACCGATGTGCCCAGTAGGCTCTCAAAGTGGGAGAAAGCCGCTCCAGCCATGGCCGCATGGTCAGAGATGACCGCGCCTTCAACCTGTAGGCTATGGATCACATTTTTCTGACGCCTGTACGCCGCGTGCTGGTGGAAGAAGGCCGTGTTGGCGTCCCCCTCCTTGAGCCAGGCAATCTTGGCTCGTTGCCGAGCCATAGTGCGCTCGAGGGAGGCCAGACCCAGGTAAGTGTGTTTGAGGTGGGCCCTGAGTCGACGTTCATCCGGAGACAAGCGTCGGATTCCATGGCAACATCCAGCCTTAACACCACCTCCCGCGCTATCATGAGCTGCAGTTTGACACACCCTACCTTCCTGTCGCTCCAGCTCAGCAGGCTGCGTGCCGTGCGCTTGAGCTTGGCGGTGAGGCGCCGAAAGGGATCTGGATCACCTTCGATAACCTTCCAGGCGTCCCGCACAGCCTCGTCGAACCCATCGAGCTTCAACCAAAAGCGCTCAAACTGGAAGCGCTTACGCCCTGTGCACTTGGTGGTGCAGTCTAGGAGGAGTGGGCAGTGGTCAGCCACCACCGTTGCCAGACAGCGCAACAAGCAGCTAGAATGGAGCTCCTCCCAGTCAACCGAGACGAACACCCGATCAAGCCGGACGAGAGTAGGCGTTTCCCTCTCGTTGGACCAAGTGTAACGTCGCCCATGCAGGTAGATCTCTTTGTGCTCGCAGTCATTCAGGAAGCGCCGGAATCGGCCCATCATCCTGCGGTTGAGGTTCCTGTTATTTTTATCCTCATCCCGATAAATCAAGTTGAAGTCTCCGCAGAGGGCCCAAGGTTCGGGATGGCCCCCACGGACATCTCGCAACTCAGCCAGAAAGGCGACCTTGTCAGCCTCAGCCTGTGGACCGTATACACAGGTAAGCCACCACCCAGTACCACCACCCACCGGGGAGACCCTGGCCGTGACACTGTTACTGCCATAATGGGCGCTGTCGAGATGCACCACCCGGCTATCCCATGCCACAAGGATCCCCCCTGGTGTCCGATGATACGCGTACAGCACGCGACCGTTGGGAACCCCAAGAGGAAGGTGTGATGCGTACAGCGGCAAGTTTTCCCTCAGTATGAAACCAAGGTTTAATCGAACCAGTAGGAGCCAAGAAGCACGTTGAAGGTTGATGGCGGCGAGATGTAGTGCGGCGCAACACCAGGGATTCCGGCGCCAACGTGGAACCTGCACAACACAAACCAAGTACTTTGCCCCAACGAAACAGTGAGGTTGTCAATCTCACCGGCTTGCTGTAACAAAGGATTAGATGTATAGTGTGGATGATGATTGTTTGCAGAGAACAGTAGAACAATTGCAGTAGATTGTATTTCAGATGTAAAGAATAGGACCGGGGTCCACAGTTCACTAGAGGTGTCTCTCCCATAAGATAAATAGCATGTTGGGTGAACAAATTACAGTTGGGCAATTGACAAATAGAGAGGGCATGACCATGCACATACATATTATGATGAGTATAGTGAGATTTAATTGGGCATTACGACAAAGTACATAGACCGCTATCCAGCATGCATCTATGCCTAAAAAGTCCACCTTCAGGTTATCATCCGAACCCCTTCCAGTATTAAGTTGCTAACAACAGACAATTGCATTAAGTATTGCGCGTAATGTAATCAATAACTACATCCTCGGACATAGCATCAATGTTTTATCCCTAGTGGCAACAACACATCCATAACCTTAGAGGTTTCTGTCACTCCCCCAGATTCACGGAGACATGAACCCACTATCGAGCATAAATACTCCCTCTTGGAGTTACTAGCAAAAACTTGGCCAGAGCCTCTACTAATAACGGAGAGCATGCAAGATCATAAACAACACATAGATATAAATTGATAATCAACATAACATAGTATACTCTATTCATCGGATCCCAACAAACACAACATATAGCATTATAGATAGATGATCTTGATCATGTTCGGCAGCTCACAAGATCCGACAATGAAGCATAATGAGAAGACAACCATCTAGCTACTTCTATGGACCCATAGTCCAGGGGTGAACTACTCACTCATCACTCCGGAGGCGACCATGGCGGCGTAGAGTCCTCCGGGAGATGAATCCCCTCTCCGGCAGGGTGCCGGAGGCGATCTCCTGAATCCCCCGAGATGGGATTGGCGGCGGCGGCGTCTCTGGAAGGTTTTCCGTATCGTGGCTCTCGGTACTGGGGGTTTCGCGACGAAGGCTATTTGTAGGCGGAAGGGCAGGTCAAGGGGCGTCGCGAGGGGCCCAGGAGACAGGCCGGCGCGGCCAGGGCTTGGGCCGCGCCGCCCTACCTCCTGGCCACCTCGTGGCCCCACTTCGTTGACTCTTCGGTCTTCTGGAAGCTTCGTGTGAAAATAGGCCCCTGGGCATTGATTTCGTCCAATTCCGAGAATATTTCCTTACTAGGATTTCTGAAACCAAAAACAATGACTTGACAAGCGGCTCTTCGGCATCTTGTTAATAGGTTAGTTCCAGAAAATGCATAAATATGATGTAAAGTATGCATAAAACATGTAGATATCATCAATAATGTGGCATGGAACATAAGAAATTATCGATACGTCGAAGACGTATCAGCATCCCCAAGCTTAGTTTCTGCTCGTCCAGGTGTAAACGATAAAAAAGATAATTTCTGGAGTGACATGCCATCATAACCTTGATCATACTATTGTAAGCATATGTAATGAATGCAGCGATCCAAACAATGTAAATGACATGAGTAAACAGATGAATCATATAGCAAAGACTTTTCATGAATATTACTTCAAGACAAGCATCAATAAGTCTTGCATAAGAGTTAACTCATAAAGCAATAATTCAAAGTAAAGGTATTGAAGCAACACAAAGGAAGATGAAGTTTCAGCGGTTGCTTTCAACTTATAACATGTATATCTCATGGATATTGTCAACATAGAGTAATATAACAAGTGCAATATGCAAGTATGTAAGAATCAATGCACAGTTTACACAAGTGTTTGCTTCTTGAGATGGAGAGAAATAGGTGAACTGACTCAACATAAAAGTAAAAGAATGGTCCTTCAAAGAGGAAAGCATCGATTGCTATATTTGTGCTAGAGCTTTGGTTTTGAAAACATCAAGAGAGTATAAAAGTAAAGTTTTGAGAGGTGTTTGTTGTTGTCAACGAATGGTAGTGGGCACTCTAACCCCCTTACCAGACAAACCTTCAAAGAGCGGCTCCCATTTTATTTTTATTTTTGTGTGGCACTCCTTCCAACCTTTGCTTTCACAAACCATGGCTAACCGAATCCTTCGGGTGCCTGCCAACAATCTCATACCATGAAGGAGTGCCTTTTTATTTTAGTTTTATTATGGTGACACTCCTCCCCACCTTTGCTTTCTCAAACCATGGCTAACCGAATCCTTCGGGTGCCGTCCAACAATCACATACCATGGAGGAGTGTCTATTTTTATTAATTAATTTGGGACTGGGAATCCCATTGCCAGCTCTTTTTGCAAAATTATTGGATAAGCGGATGAAGCCACTAGTCCATTTGTGAAAGTTGCCCAACAAGATTGAAAGATAAACACCACATACTTCCTCATGAGCTATAAAACATTGACACAAATCAGAGGTAATAAATTTTGAATTGTTTAAAGGTAGCACTGTTATCACCAGAATTTGACCGGATCAGACGTGGGCCGTGATTAAGATGGGCTTGGAGAATATACACGGAAAATATACATGAATCGGCCTTGTACAAGGAGTTTGGGCTAGATTGCCCGTGTATCTGTAAATATAGTAGGATACGTGTCGGTTAGGTAGAATTTGGCTCGTACACGGTTGGGATTATTCCCACGTTAGAAAGTCTACGGACTATAAATATGTATCTAGGGTTATTGAGAAGGAGGATGATGTCTACGCCCCCCTCCTTTTCCTGTAGACAGTGTTGGGCCTCCAAGAGCAGAGGTTTGTAGGACAGCAGCAAGTTTTCCCTTAAGTGGATCACCCAAGGTTTATCGAACTCAGGGAGGAAGAGGTCAAAGATATCCCTCTCATGCAACCCTGCAACCACAAAGCAAGAAGTCTCTTGTGTCCCCAACACACCTAATAGGTGCACTAGTTCGGCAAAGAGATAGTGAAATACAGGTGGTATGAATAAGTATGAGCAGTAGCAACGGTGCCAGAAAATAGCTTGCTGGCGTGTAGTTGATGGTGGTAGTATTGCAGCAGTAGTAACGCAGTAAAACAATAAACAAGCAGCGATAGCAGTATTTAGGAACAAGGCCTAGGGATTACACTTTCACTAGTGGACACTCTCAACATTGATCACATAACAGAATAGATAAATGCATACTCTACACTCTTGTTGGATGATGAACACATTGCGTAGGATTACACGAACCCTCAATGCCGGAGTTAACAAGCTCCACAATTCAATGTTCATATTTAAATAACCTTAGAGTGCATGAAAGATCAATTCGACTAAACCAAGTACTAGCATAGCATGCACACTGTCACCTTCATGCTATGTAGGAGGAATAATACACATCAATACTATCATAGCAATAGTTAACTTCATAATCTACAAGAGATCATAATCATAGCATAAACCAAGTACTAACACGGATGCACACACTGTCACCATTACACCGTGCAGGAGGAATAAAACTACTTTAATAACATCACTAGAGTAGCACATAGATAAATTGTGATACAAAATACATTGCAATCATAAAGAGATATAAATAAGCACTTCACTATGCCATTCATAACAGTGAATAAGTATTCTGTGAAATATAGCCTAAGAGACCCACACGGTGCACACACTGTCACCTTTACACACGTGGGACAAGGAGTCTCCGGAGATCACATGAGTAAAATTCACTTGACTAGCATAATGACATCTAGATTACAAGCATCATCATATGAATCTCAATCATGTAAGGCAGCTCATGAGATTATTGTATTGAAGCACATAGGAGAGAGATTAACCACATAGCTACCGGTACAGTCCCGAGCCTCGATGGAGAACTACTCCCTCCTCATGGGAGCAGCAGCGGTGATGAAGATGGCGGTGAAGATGGCAGCGGTGTCGATGGAGAAGCCTTCCGGGGGCACTTCCCCGTTCCGGCGGCGTGCCGGAACAGAGACTCCTGTCCCCCAGATCTTGGCTTCGCAATGGCGGCGGCTCTGGAAGGTTTCTGTGGGTTTCGTCGAACGTATCAAGGTTTTCGCGACGGAGGCTTTAAATAGGCGAAGAGGCGGCGCAGGAGGGCTGACAGGGTGGCCACACTATAGGGGGGCGCGGGCCCCCCCTTGGCCGCGCCGGCCTAGGGTTTGGTGGCCCCGTGCCCCCTCTCTGGCGGTTCTCGTGTGTTCTGGATGCTTCCGGGCAAAATAGGAACCTGGGCGTTGATTTCGTCCGATTCAGAGAATATTTCGTTACTAGGATTTCTGAAACCAAAAACAGCAGAAAACAGGAACTGGCACTTCGGCATCTTGTTAATAGGTTAGTTCCAGAAAATGCACGAATATGACATAAAGTGTGCATAAAACATATAGAAATCATCAATAATGTGGCATGGAACATAAGAAATTATCGATACGTTGGAGACGTATCAGCATCCCCAAGCTTAGTTCTGCTCGTCCCGAGCAGGTAAAACGATAACAAAGATAATTTCTGGAGTGACATGCCATCATAACCTTGATCATACTATTTGTAAAGCATATGTAGTGAATGCAGCGATCAAAACAATGTATATGACATGAGTAAACAAGTGAATCATAAAGCAAAGACTTTTCATGAATAGTACTTCAAGACAAGCATCAATAAGTCTTGCATAAGAGTTAACTCATAAAGCAATAATTAAAAGTAGAAGCATTGAAGCAACACAAAGGAAGATTAAGTTTCAGCGGTTGCTTTCAACTTGTAACATGTATATCTCATGGATATTGTCAATGCAAAGCAATATAACAAGTGCAATATGCAAATATGTAGGAATCAATGCACAGTTCACACAAGTGTTTGCTTCTTGAGGTGGAGAGAAATAGGTGAACTGACTCAACAATGAAAGTAAAAGAATGGTCCTCCATAGAGGAAAAGCATCGATTGCTATATTTGTGCTAGAGCTTTTATTTTGAAAACATGAAACAATTTTGTCAACGGTAGTAATAAAGCATATGTATCATGTAAATTATATCTTACAAGTTGCAAGCCTCATGCATAGTATACTAATAGTGCCCGCACCTTGTCCTAATTAGCTTGGACTACCGGATCATCGCAATGCACATGTTTTAACCAAGTGTCACAAAGGGGTACCTCTATGCCGCCTGTACAAAGGTCTAAGGAGAAAGCTCGCATTGGATTTCTCGCTATTGATTATTCTCAACTTAGACATCCATACCGGGACAACATAGACAACAGATAATGGACTCCTCTTTTATGCATAAGCATGTAACAACAATTAATAATTTTCTCATATGAGATTGAGGATATATGTCCAAAACTGAAACTTCCACCATGAATCATGGCTTTAGTTAGCGGCCCAATGTTCTTCTCTAACAATATGCATGCTTAACCATAAGGTGGTAGATCTCTCTTACTTCAGACAAGACGAACATGCATAGCAACTCACATGATATTCAACAAAGAATAGTTGATGGCATCCCCAGAAAACATGGTTATCGCACAACGAGCAACTTAATAAGAGATAAAGTGCATAAGTACATATTCAATACCACAATAGTTTTTAAGCTATTTGTCCCATGAGCTATATATTGTAACGGCGAATGATGGAATTTTAAAGGTAGCACTCAAGCAATTTACTTTGGAATGGCGGAGAAATACCATGTAGTAGGTAGGTATGGTGGACACAAATGACATAGTGGTTGGCTCAAGTATTTTGGATGCATGAGAAGTATTCCCTCTCGATACAAGGTTTAGGCTAGCAAGGTTATTTGAAACAAACACAAGGATGAACCGGTGCAGCAAAACTCACATAAAAGACATATTGTAAACATTATAAGAATCTACACCGTCTTCCTTGTTGTTCAATTTCAATACTAGAAATTATCTAGACTTTAGAGAGACCAAATATGCAAACCAAATTTTAGCATGATCTATGTATTTCTTCATTAATGGGTGCAAAGCATATGATGCAAGAGCTTAAACATGAGCACAACAATTGCCAAGTATCACATTACCCAAGACATTTATAGCAATTACTACATGTATCATTTTCCAATTCCAACCATATAACAATTTAACGAAGAAGAAACTTCGCCATGAATACTATGAGTAGAAACTAAGGACATACTTGTCCATATGCTACAGCGGAGTGTGTCTCTCTCCCACACAAAGAATGCTAGGATCCATTTTATTCAAACAAAACAAAAACAAAAACAAACCGACGCTCCAAGCAAAGCACATAAGATGTGATGGAATAAAAATATAGTTTCAGGGGAGGAACCTGATAATGTTGTCGATGAAGAAGGGGATGCCTTGGGCATCCCCAAGCTTAGACGCTTGATTCTTCTTAGAATATGCAGGGGTGAACCACCGGGGCATCCCCAAGCTTAGACTTTTCACTCTTCTTGATCATAGTATATCATCCTCCTCTCTTGACCCTTGAAAACTTCCTCCACACCAAACTCGAAACAAACTCATTAGAGGGTTAGTGCATAATCAAAAATCCACATGTTCAGAGGTGACACAATCATTCTTAACACTTCTGTACATTGCCCAAAGCTACTGGAAGGTAATGGAACAAAGAAATCCATCCAACACAGCAAAAGAGGCAATGCGAAATAAAAGGCAGAATCTGTCAAAACAGAACAGTCCGTAAAGACGAATTTTAAAATGGCACCAGACTTGCTCAGATGAAAATGCTCAAATTGAATGAAAGTTGCGTACATATCTGAGGATCACTCACGTAAATTGGCATAATTTTCTGAGTTACCTACAGAGAATTAGGCCCAGATTCGTGACAGCAAAGAAATCTATTTCTGCGCAGTAATTCAAATCTAGTATTCACTTTTCTATCAAAGACTTTACTTGGCACAACAAAACACTAAACTAAGATAAGGAGAGGTTGCTACAGTAGTAAACAACTTCCAAGACACAAAATAAAAACAAAATACTGTAGCAAAATAACACATGGGTTATCTCCCAAGAAGTTCTTTCTTTATAGCCATTAAGATGGGCTCAGCAGTTTTAATGATGCACTCGCAAGAAATAGTATTTGAAGCAAAAGAGAGCATCAAGAAGCAAATCCAAAACACATTTAAGTCTAACATGCTTCCTATGAAAAGGAACCTTGTACACAAATAAATTCATGAAGAGCAAAATGACAAGATCAGGAAGATAAAACAAGTGTAGCTTCAAAAATTTCAGCACATAGAGAGGCATTTTAGTAACATGAAAATTTCTACAACCATATTTTCCTCTCTCATAATAATTTTCAGAGGCATCATGAACAAACTCAACAATATAAGTATCACATAAAGCATTCTTATTCACATGCATAAAAGTATCATTAATCTCCACATAAGCATAATCAATTTTATTAGTTGTAGTGGGAGCAAATTCAACAAAGTAGCTATCATTATTATTCTCATTATCAAATATAGGAGGCATATTGTAATCATAATCAAATTTATCCTCTATAACAGGCGGTACTAAAAGACCAATATCATTATCATAAATAGGAGGCAAAGTATCATCAAAGTAAATTTTCTCCTCAATGCTTGGGGGAATAAAAAGATCATGAAAACCAGCTTCCCCAAGCTTAGAACTTTCTATATTATTATAAACAATGGTGTTCAAAGCGTTCATACTAATATTACTACCAGCATGCAAATAAGATTCCATAGGTTTTTTAATTTTCGCATCAAACAATCCATGTTTTAAATCAGGAAATAGAATAAGAAGATCATTCTTGTCCATTATGCCAAACTAGTGTAAACAAGAAACAAAAAGTTGCAATTGCAGGATCTAAAGGAAATAGCTTCGAGTACTTACAACGGCGAAAATAGCTTAGTAGCCGAGATCCGGAGTGTGAGTACCTTTTACCTTTCCTCCCCGGCAACGGCGCCAGAAAATAGCTTGATGTCTACGCCCCCCTCCTTTTCCTGTAGACAGTGTTGGGCCTCCAAGAGCAGAGGTTTCTAGGACAGCAGCAAGTTTTCCCTTAAGTGGATCACCCAAGGTTTATCGAACTCAGGGAGGAAGAGGTCAAAGATATCCCTCTCATGCAACCCTGCAACCACAAAGCAAGAAGTCTCTTGTGTCCCCAACACACCTAATAGGTGCACTAGTTCGGCGAAGAGATAGTGAAATACAGGTGGTATGAATAAGTATGAGCAGTAGCAACGGTGCCAGAAAATAGCTTGCTGGCGTGTAGTTGATGGTGGTAGTATTGCAGCAGTAGTAACGCAGTAAAACAGTAAACAAGCAGCGATAGCAGTATTTAGGAACAAGGCCTAGGGATTACACTTTCACTAGTGGACACTCTCAACATTGATCACATAACAGAATAGATAAATGCATACTCTACACTCTTGTTGGATGATGAACACATTGCGTAGGATTACACGAACCCTCAATGCCGGAGTTAACAAGCTCCACAATTCAATGTTTATATTTAAATAACCTTAGAGTGCATGAAAGATCAATTCGACTAAACCAAGTACTAGCATAGCATGCACACTGTCACCTTCATGCTATGTAGGAGGAATAATACACATCAATACTATCATAGCAATAGTTAACTTCATAATCTACAAGAGATCATAATCATAGCATAAACCAAGTACTAACACGGATGCACACACTGTCACCATTACACCGTGTAGGAGGAATAAAACTACTTTAATAACATCACTAGAGTAGCACATAGATAAATTGTGATACAAAATACATTGCAATCATAAAGAGATATAAATAAGCACTTCACTATGCCATTCATAACAGTGAATAAGTATTCTGTGAAATATAGCCTAAGAGACCCACACGGTGCACACACTGTCACCTTTACACACGTGGGACAAGGAGTCTCCGGAGATCACATGAGTAAAATTCACTTGACTAGCATAATGACATCTAGATTACAAGCATCATCATATGAATCTCAATCATGTAAGGCAGTGATACGTCTCCGACGTATCGATAATTTCTTATGTTCTATGCCACATTATTGATGTTATCTACATGTTTTATGCACACTTTATGTCATATTCGTGCATTTTCTGGAACTAACCTATTAACAAGATGCCGAAGTGCCAGTTGCTGTTTTCTGCTGTTTTTGGTTTCAGAAATCCTAGTAACGAAATATTCTCGGAATTGGACGAAATCAACGCCCAGGGTCCTATTTTGCCACGAAGCTTCCAGAAGACCGAAGAGTCAACGAAGTGGGGCCACAGTGTGGCCAAACCCTAGGGTGGCGCGGCCCCCCCATGGCCGCGCTGACCTATGGTGTGGGGCCCCTGTGCCCCCTCCTGACTTGCCCTTCCGCCTACTTAAAGCCTCCGTGACGAAACCCCCAGTACCGAGAGCCACGATACGGAAAACCTTACTGAGACGCCGCCGCCGCCGATCCCATCTCGGGGGATCCAGGAGATCGCCTCCGGCACCCTGCCGGAGAGGGGAATCATCTGCCGGAGGACTCTACACCGCCATGGTCGCCTCCGGTGTGATGTGTGAGTAGTCTACCCCTGGACTATGGGTCCATAGCTGTAGCTAGATGGTTGTCTTCTCCCCATTGTGCTATCATTGTCGGATCTTGTGAGCTGCCTAACATGATCAAGATCATCTATCTGTAATTCTATATGTTGCGTTTGTTGGGATCCGATGAATAGAGAATACTTGTTATGTTGATTATCAAAGTTATATCTATGTGTTGTTTATGATCTTGCATGCTTTCCGTTACTAGTAGATGCTCTGGCCAAGTAGATGCTTGTAACTCCAAGAGGGAGTATTTATGCTCGATAGTGGGTTCATGCCTGCATTGACACCTGGGACAGTGACAGAAAGTTCTAAGGTTGTGTTGTGCTGTTGCCACTAGGGATAAAACATTGATGCTATGTCTAACGATGTAGATGTTGAGTACATTCCGCACCATACTTAATGCAATTGTCTGTTGCTTTGCAACTTAATACCGGAAGGGGTTCGGATGATAACTTTGAAGGTGGACTTTTTAGGCATAGATGCAGTTGGATGGCGGTCTATGTACTTTGTCGTAATGCCCAATTAAATCTCACTATACTCATCATGATATGTATGTGCATGGTCATGCTCTCTTTATTTGTCAATTGCCCAACTGTAATTTGTTCACCCAACATGCTGCTTGTCTTATGGGAGAGACACCTCTAGTGAACTGTGGACCCCGGTCCAATTCTCTTTACTGAAATACAATCTACTGCAATCTTGTTTTCTTGTTTTCTGCAAACAATCATCTTCCACACAATACGGTTAATCCTTTGTTACAGCAAGCCGGTGAGATTGACAACCTCACTGTTTCGTTGGGGCAAAGTACTTTGGTTGTGTTGTGCAGGTTCCACGTTGGCGCCGGAATCCCTGGTGTTGCGCCGCACTACATCCCGCCGACATCAACCTTCAACGTGCTTCTTGGCTCCTCCTGGTTCGATAAACCTTGGTTTCTTTCTGAGGGAAAACTTGCTGCTGTGCGCATCATACCTTCCTCTTGGGGTTCCCAACGAACGTGTGAGTTACACGCCATCAAGCTCTTTTTCTGGCGCCGTTGCCGGGGAGATCAAGACACGCTGCAAGGGGAGTCTCCACTTCTCAATCTCTTTACTTTGTTTTTGTCTTGCTTAGTTTTATTTACTACTTTGTTTGCTGCACTAAATCAAAATACAAAAAAAATTAGTTGCTAGTTTTACTTTATTTACTATCTTGTTTGCTATATTAAAAACACAAAAAAATTAGTTACTTGCATTTACTTTATCTAGTTTGCTTTATTTACTGTTGCTAAAATGGCTACCGCTGAAAATACTAAGTTGTGTGACTTCACAACCACAAATAATAATGATTTCTTATGCACACCTATTGCTCCACCTGCTACTACAGCAGAATTCTTTGAAATTAAACCTGCTTTCTTTGAATCTTGTTATGCGAGAGCAATTTTCTGGTGTTAGTTCTGATGATGCTGCTGCCCATCTTAATAATTTTGTTGAACTATGTGAAATGCAAAAATATAAAGATGTAGATGGTGACATTATAAAATTAAAATTGTTCCCTTTCTCATTAAGAGGAAGAGCTAAAGATTGGTTGCTATCTCTGCCTAAGAATAGTATTGATTCATGGACTAAATGCAAGGATGCTTTTATTGGTAGATATTATCCCCCTGCTAAAATTATATCTTTGAGGAGTAGCATAATGAATTTTAAACAATTAGATACTGAACATGTTGCTCAAGCTTGGGAAAGAATGAAATCTCTGGTTAAAAATTGCCCAACCCATGGACTGACTACTTGGATGATCATCCAAACCTTCTATGCAGGACTAAATTTCTTCACGGAATTTTTTGGATTCAGCTGCTGGAGGTACCTTTATGTCCATCACTCTTGGTGAAGCAACAAAGCTTCTTGATAATATGATGATCAACTACTCTGAATGGCACACGGAAAGAGCTCCACAAGGTAAGAAGGTAAATTAATCGAAGAAACCTCTTCCTTGAGTGATAAGATTGATGCTATTATGTCTATGCTTGTGAATGATAGGACTAATATTGATCCTAATAATGTTCCATTAGCTTCATTGGTTGCACAAGAAGAACATGTTGATGTAAACTTCATTAAAAATAATAGTTTCAACAACAATGCTTACCGGAACAATTCTAGTAACAACTATAGGCCATATCCTTATAATAATGGCAACGGCTATGGTAATTCTTATGGGAATTCTTACAACAATAATAGGAGTTCACCCCCTGGACTTGAAGCCATGCTTAAAGAATTTATTAGTACACAAACTGCTTTTAACAAATCTGTTGAAGAAAAGCTTGGGAAAATTGATATACTTGCTTCTAAAGTCGATAGTCTTGCTGTTGATGTTGATCTTTTGAAATCAAAAGTTATGCCTAATGAGAATCATCATAATAAAATTTTTACTACAGCAAATGCCATTCAAGTTAGAATTAATGAGAATATAAGATTAATGGCTGAACTGCGTGCTAGGTGGGATAGAGAAGAAAATAAAAAACTAGCTAAAGAGAAGAATGTAGCTAAAGTTTGGACTATTACCACCACTAGTAATGCTAATGCTACACATGTTGCTGCACCTCCTACTAATACTAATAAAAGAATTGGTGTTAGCAATGTTTCCACTTCTAATGCAAAGCGAGAAACTGCAGAAAGCGCTAAAACATTTGAAATCGCTTGTGATAAAGCTGCTGAAATTTTTTCCAACATTGGGGATGATGATCCCATTGCTTTAGATTATAATGGTTTGAATTTTGATGATTGCCACATCTCTGAAGTTATAAAGTTCTTACAAAAACTTGCTAAAAGTCCTAATGCTAGTGCTATAAATTTGGCTTTTACACATCATATCACAAATGCTCTCATAAAAGCTAGAGAAGAGAAACTAGAGCGCGAAGCCTCTATTCCTAAAAAGCTAGAGGATGGTTGGGAGCCCATCATTAAGATGAAGGTTAAAGATTTTGATTGTAATGCTTTATGTGATCTTGGTGCAAGTATTTCTGTTATGCCTAAGAAAATTTATAATATGCTTGACTTGCCACCGCTGAAAAATTGTTATTTGGATGTTAATCTTGCTGATCATTCTACAAAGAAACCTTTGGGGGAAGTTGATAATGTTCGCATTACCGTTAACAATAACCTTGTCCCCGTTGATTTTGTTGTCTTGGATATTGAATGCAATGCATCTTGTCCCATTATATTGGGAAGACCTTTTCTTCGAACTGTTGGTGCTGTCATTGATATGAAGGAAGGTAATATAAAATATCAATTTCCTCTTAAGAAGGGTATGGAACACTTCCCTAGAAAGAGAATGAAGGTACCTTTTGATTCTATTATGAGAACTAATTATGATGTTGACACTTCGTCTCTTGATAATACTTGATACACACTTTCTGCGCCTAGCTGAAAGGCGTTAAAGAAAAGCGCTTATGGGAGACAACCCATGTGTTTACCTACAGTACTTTGTTGTTATTTTGTGTCTTGGAAGTTGTTTACTACTGTAGCAACCTCTCCTTATCTTAGTTTAGTGTTTTATTGTGCCAAGTAAAGTCTTTGATAGAAAAGTAAGTACTAGATTTGGATTACTGCGCAGTTCCAGATTTCTTTGCTGTCACGAATCTGGGTCCACCTCCCTGTAGGTAACTCAGAAAATTAAGCCAATTTACGTGCATGATCCTCAGATATGTACGCAACTTTCATTCAATTTGAGCATTTTCATTTGAGCAAGTCTGGTGCCATTTTAAAATTCGTCAATACGAGCTGTTCTGTTTTGACAGATTCTGCCTTTTATTTCGCATTGCCTCTTTTGCTATGTTGGATGAATTTCTTTGATCCACTAATGTCCAGTAGCATTATGCAATGTCCAGAAGTGTTAAGAATGATTGTGTCACCTCTGAATATGTTAATTTTTATTGTGCACTAACCCTCTAATAAGTTGTTTCGAGTTTGGTGTTGAGGAAGTTTTCAAGGATCAAGAGAGGAGTATGATGCAACATGATCAAGGAGAGTGAAAGCTCTAAGCTTGGGGATGCCCCGGTGGTTCACCCCTGCATATTCTAAGAAGACTCAAGCGTCTAAGCTTGGGGATGCCCAAGGCATCCCCTTCTTCATCGACAACATTATCAGGTTCCTCCCCTGAAACTATATTTTTATTCCATCACATCTTATGTGCTTTGCTTGGAGCGTCGGTTTGTTTTTGTTTTTGTTTTTGTTTTGTTTGAATGAAATGGATCCTAGCATTCACTTTATGGGAGAGAGACACGCTCCGCTGTAGCATATGGACAAGTATGTCCTTGGTTTCTACTCATAGTATTCATGGCGAAGTTTCTCCTTCGTTAAATTGTTATATGGTTGGAATTGAAAAATGATACATGTAGTAATTGCTATAAATGTCTTGGGTAATGTGATACTTGGCAATTGTTGTGCTCATGTTTAAGCTCTTGCATCATATACTTTGCACCCATTAATGAAGAAATATATAGAGCATGCTAAAATTTGGTTTGCATATTTGGTTTCTCTAAGGTCTAGATAATTTCTAGTTTTGAGTTTGAACAACAAGGAAGACGGTGTAGAGTCTTATAATGTTTTCAATATGTCTTTTATGTGAGTTTTGCTGCACCGGTTCATCCTTGTGTTTGTTTCAAATAAACCTTGCTAGCCTAAACCTTGTATCGAGAGGGAATACTTCTCATGCATCCAAAATACTTGAGCCAACCACTATGCCATTTGTGTCCACCATACCTACCTACTACATGGTATTTTCCGCCATTCCAAAGTAAATTGCTTGAGTGCTACCTTTAAATTTCCATTCTTCACCTTTGCAATATATAGCTCATGGGACAAATAGCTTAAAAACTATTGTGGTATTGAATATGTAATTATGCACTTTATCTCTTATTAAGTTGCTTGTTGTGCGATAACCATGCTTCTGGGGACGCCATCAACTACTCTTTGTTGAATTTCATGTGAGTTGCTATGCATGTCCGTCTTGTCTGAAGTAAGAGAGATCTACCACCTTATGGTTAAGCATGCATATTGTTAGAGAAGAACATTGGGCCGCTAACTAAAGCCATGATCCATGGTGGAAGTTTCAGTTTTGGACAAATATCCTCAATCTCAAATGAGAAAATTATTAATTGTTGTTACATGCTTATGCATAAAAGAGGAGTCCATTATCTGTTGTCTATGTTGTCCTGGTATGGATGTCTAAGTTGAAGATTAATCAATAGCGAGAAATCCAAAATGCGAGCTTTCTCCTTAGACCTTTGTACAGGCGGCATAGAGGTACCCCTTTGTGACACTTGGTCAAAACATGTGCATTGTGATGATCCGGTAGTCCAAGCTAATTAGGACAAGGTGCGGGCACTATTAGTACACTATGCATGAGGCTTGCAACTTATAAGATATAATTTACATGATACATATGCTTTATTACTACCGTTGACAAAATTGTTTCATGTTTTCAAAATCAAAGCTCTAGCACAAATATAGCAATCGATGCTTTTCCTCTATGGAGGACCATTCTTTTACTTTCAATGTTGAGTCAGTTCACCTATTTCTCTCCACCTCAAGAAGCAAACACTTGTGTGAACTGTGCATTGATTCCTACATATTTGCTTATTGCACTTATTATATTACTCTATGTTGACAATATCCATGAGATATACATGTTACAAGTTGAAAGCAACCACTGAAACTTAATCTTCTTTTGTGTTGCTTCAATACCTTTACTTTGAATTATTGCTTTATGAGTTAACTCTTATGCAAGACTTAATTGATGCTTGTCTTGAAGTGCTATTCATGAAAAGTCTTTGCTATATGATTCACTTGTTTGCTCATGTCATATATATTGTTTTGATCGCTGCATTCACTACATATGCTTTACAAATAGTATGATCAAGGTTATGATGGCATGTCACTCCAGAAATTATCTGTGTTATCGTTTTACCTGCTCGGGACGAGCAGAACTAAGCTTGGGGATGCTGATACGTCTCCGACGTATCGATAATTTCTTATGTTCTATGCCACATTATTGATGTTATCTACATGTTTTATGCACACTTTATGTCATATTCGTGCATTTTCTGGAACTAACCTATTAACAAGATGCCGAAGTGCCGATTCTTTGTTTTCTGCTGTTTTTGGTTTCAGAAATCCTAGTAACGAAATATTCTCGGAATTGGACGAAATCAACGCCCAGGGTCCTATTTTGCCACGAAGCTTCCAGAAGACCGAAGAGTCAACGAAGTGGGGCCACAGTGTGGCCAAACCCTAGGGCGGCGCGGCCCCCCCTGGCCGCGCCGACCTATGGTGTGGGGCCCCTGTGCCCCCTCCTGACTTGCCCTTCCGCCTACTTAAAGCCTCCGTGACGAAACCCCCAGTACCGAGAGCCACGATACGGAAAACCTTACTGAGACGCCGCCGCCGCCGATCCCATCTCGGGGGATCCAGGAGATCGCCTCCGGCACCCTGCCGGAGAGGGGAATCATCTGCCGGAGGACTCTACACTGCCATGGTCGCCTCCGGTGTGATGTGTGAGTAGTCTACCCCTGGACTATGGGTCCATAGCTGTAGCTAGATGGTTGTCTTCTCCCCATTGTGCTATCATTGTCGGATCTTGTGAGCTGCCTAACATGATCAAGATCATCTATCTGTAATTCTATATGTTGCGTTTGGTGGGATCCGATGAATAGAGAATACTTGTTATGTTGATTATCAAAGTTATATCTATGTGTTGTTTATGATCTTGCATGCTTTCCGTTACTAGTAGATGCTCTGGCCAAGTAGATGCTTGTAACTCCAAGAGGGAGTATTTATGCTCGATAGTGGGTTCATGCCTGCATTGACACAGGACGATGTGATGAAAGTTCTCAGGTTGTGTTGTGCTGTTGCCACTAGGGATAAAACATTGATGCTATGTCTAAGGATGTAGTTGTTGATTACATTACGCACCATACTTAATGCAATTGTCTGTTGCTTTGCAACTTAATACTGGAAGGGGTTCGGATGATAACCTGAAGGTGGACTTTTTAGGCATAGATGCAGTTGGATGGCGGTCTATGTACTTTGTCGTAATGCCCAATTAAATCTCACTATACTCATCATGATATGTATGTGCATGGTCATGCTCTCTTTATTTGTCAATTGCCCAACTGTAATTTGTTCACCCAACATGCTGCTTGTCTTATGGGAGAGACACCTCTAGTGAACTATGGACCCCGGTCCAATTCTCTTTACTGAAATACAATCATCTTGCAATACTTTGTTTCTTGTTTTCTGCAAACAATCATCTTCCACACAATACGGTTAATCCTTTGTTACAGCAAGCCGGTGAGATTGACAACCTCACTGTTTCGTTGGGGCAAAGTACTTTGGTTGTGTTGTGCAGGTTCCACGTTGGCGCCGGAATCCCTGGTGTTGCGCCGCACTACATCCCGCCGCCATCAACCTTCAACGTGCTTCTTGGCTCCTCCTGGTTCGATAAACCTTGGTTTCTTTCTGAGGGAAAACTTGCTGCTGTGCGCATCATACCTTCCTCTTGGGGTTCCCAACGAACGTGTGAGTTACACGCCATCAGGCAGCTCATGAGATTATTGTATTGAAGCACATAGGAGAGAGATTAACCACATAGCTACCGGTACAACCCCGAGCCTCGATGGAGAACTACTCCCTCCTCATGGGAGCAGCAACGGTGATGAAGATGGCGGTGAAGATGGCAGCGGTGTCGATGGAGAAGCCTTCCGGGGGCACTTCCCCGTTCCGGCGGCGTGCCGGAACAGAGACTCCTGTCTCCCAGATCTTGGCTTCGCGATGGCGGCGGCTCTGGAAGGTTTCTGTGGGTTTCGTCGAACGTATCAGGGTTTTCGCGACGGAGGCTTTAAATAGGCGAAGAGGCGGCGCAGGAGGGCTGACAGGGTGGCCACACTATAGGGGGGCGCGGGCCCCCCCTTGGCCGCGCCGGCCTAGGGTTTGGTGGCCCCGTGCCCCCTCTCTGGCGGTTCTCGTGTGTTCTGGATGCTACCGGGCAAAATAGGAACCTGGGCGTTGATTTCGTCCGATTCCGAGAATATTTCGTTACTAGGATTTCTGAAACCAAAAACAGCAGAAAACAGGAACTGGCACTTCGGCATCTTGTTAATAGGTTAGTTCCAGAAAATGCACGAATATGACATAAAGTGTGCATAAAACATATAGAAATCATCAATAATGTGGCATGAAACATAAGAAATTATCGATACGTTGGAGACGTATCAGAGGACAATCACGTTCACAACAAACCAATCTAGGCGCATCGCCAACCCCTTGTTTCGAGGGTTTCTTCCGGGTAAGCATCATGCTGCCTAGATCGCATCTTGCGATCTAGGCAGTATATGTTTATTCGTTGTTCATGCGTTGCTCGTGCTGAAGCCTTGTTGATGGCGAGCAACGTAGTTATCATAGATGTGTTAGGGTTAGCATGGTTCTACCGTGATATATACTTTTATCCATGCTACCTTTAGACATCTAGCTGCCCTTACGCCTATCTTAGGTGTAAGGGCAGCACCTTGCTTAGTCATTATTTAGTAGATCCGATCCGTTACGATTGCTCCTTGTTATTCAAGGATTAGTTTAATATCTACATAGTTAGGCCTTGCAAACGGGTTGAAGGATCCAGTAGCACGTAGGGTGTAGTTTGCTAGCCCTAGATAAGATGTTCCGGGAATCAACTTCATTGTTGGTTTTTAGGCCTTATCTAGGGCTGGTTTATTATCATCTTGTGTGGCTGCCAGGCTCAATTACGTGTAGGACGTTCTGATTATGTGGTGAAAACCCTAAATCGTCGTATGTCGTTTTAGCTTTATATTGATCAAGCAGGACCACCATGTTTTCGTAGACCTCATACGAATCATGGGTGGATCGGCTCCTTGAGCCGATTCACAGGATAACCTGAGAGCCGATCGAGGCTCGTATTTAATGTTTACGTGTATGCCATGCTACTAAGCGAAGCAATCCATCACCTTCCTGACCAGGTATAGGTCAGGTGGCACGCCCTTGCACCAGCATCGGACGTGCGTGCCGGAGCTTTGCGGGCCGTCGCACGAGGGACCAGGGCCAACCGCAGTTCTGGGAGCCTCCCGGCTCTACGTGTTGCCCGTGGCTACTCGCCGGTGGGTTTCGGACGCCAACACATTCTGGCACGCCCGGTGGGACAATCTTCGACATCAACTGCATCGCCATCTGCATCTGAGATGGCGGAAGATCCAGTCACGTACGAAGATCTGACTGAAGAGCTCAAGAAGAAGTATGACGATGTCAAAGCTATCTTCGAAGCCGACCTCATCGGCTCTTTCCAGAGGACCCGCTCACACGGCATCAGGTGGAAAGGGTTCTCACCTGAAGGCACGCTCGATGGAGTGGATCTGTCTACCCCTTCAGAAGAACGCACCAGGTCTCTGCGTCAGGAGGTTAATCACATGGTAGCTCATTCGCTACACCGCCATTCTGAGAGCCTGATAAACGCCTTGGAGCGTGTCGCGCTTCGCGTGGTCCAGGAAATCATGAAGCATCAGTACTCTCCATCAGGACCTGCTCTAGGGACTCACCAAGGAGAGATACCACTCCAGACCCGACCACCGCTGCCGTTCGCGTTGGCAGCACCAGAAGTGCCGAGTTCACCGGCATTCATCGTCTACAAGATCGGTGGCGATCCTAGTGATTACCAGTTCTTGTATGAGGCGCCTAAGGAGATCCCGCACGGATACACGTGCACATATGTGCCAGACTGTAGTAACTGGGCACTCACGAACCAGACTGCAACAGCAGGGATTTCTGGAACAGCAGGAGGGGCTTCTGGATCAGATCTTGAGAAGCAGGCGTGGCTAGCCAAGTATGCCACTCCAACAAACCTTCAAAGCTCAACTCCTGCAGCTAGCTCAGATCTTGAGAAGCAAGCGTGGCTAGCTAAGTATGCCACTCCAGCGAATCTTCAAAGCTTGACTCCTGTAGCTAGCACCGCGGATCAGATCAGTGCAATCTTGAGAGACCAGTTCGGGATGGTGCCGAAAAGGAGGGCAATCGGCTATTTCAAGCCGTACCCCAACGAGTACGATTTGATCCCACTACCACCCAAGTATCGGCTCCCTGAATTCTCCAAGTTTAGTGGGTCAGACGGCTCCAGTTCAATCGAGCATGTGAGCCGATATTTGGCGCAGTTGGGCATGATCTCAGCATCAGACCCATTACGTGTGAGGTTCTTCGCACACTCCCTCACAGGATCGGCTTTCGGGTGGTATACCTCGCTGCCACCAGATTCAATCCGGACTTGGAAGCAGCTGGAAGAGCAGTTCCACATGCAGTATCACTCAGAGGCTTCTGAGGCTGGCATTGCCGATCTAGCCCAAGTACGACAGAAGCGCGGAGAAACAGTGTCAGAATACATCCAGCGCTTCAGGACCATCAGGAACCGATGCTATTCGGCTCGTTTGACTGAAAAAGAAGCAGTCGAGCTGGCGGTGGTGGGTCTTGCATCGCCGATCAAGGATATGGCTTCCCAAGCAGAGTACGCTTCACTGGCGCATATGGTTCAGAAACTATCATTATATGAACAGCGCCACCCAGAGTTGTACCAGGACAAGTTCAAGCGCGCAGTAGTCCTGGTTGAGACAGAGGAAGGTGAAGGCTCTGCTGGAGATCAAGAGGTAGCAGTGGCTGAATGGGCTCGGGGGGCAAGCCCCGTGTCCTGCAAGTGGGTTAAGCCACAAGGTCCTCCAAGAGGGTTTGACTTCGACGTAAGCAAAGCTGAGCAGATTTTTGACCTCTTACTCAAGGAGAAGCAGCTAAAGTTACCCGAAGGCCATAAAATCCCTACGGCGCAAGAGCTGAATGGAAAGCCATATTGCAAGTGGCATAACACGTTCACCCATACTACCAACGACTGCAGGATGTGGCGTCAGCAGATCCAAATGGCGATAGAACAAGGGCGTCTAATTTTCAGCCAGTACGCCATGAAAGTTGACACGCACCCCTTCCCCGCCGTTAACATGGTGGAGTATGCCTACCCCGGGAAGTGCCAGCCAGGTTTCTCATTCAGCATTAACATGGTAGGGCCTGTGCACCACCCTGGTAGGGACAGAGACGAGGGCAGCCGCTCTCGTGGCAAGGACAAGGAGGAAGCCATTCCACGCGATCGGCTCCGAAACGATGGCAAGTGCTACATCACAGAGGGAGAAGTGAAGAATGTGCGATATCAGCGACCTCTCTCTGATCATCTCCTCAACAAATATGAGCGTCAGTACGACCAACGCCGGCGATACAACGACGACGACGAAAGAGATCGTCGGGCTAGCAGGGACAACAGGAGATATCGTCGGCATGATCGAGATGACGAAAGATATGAGCGCCATGCTAAGGAAAAGTCAAGAGAGCAGGACGACGTGGACAGGCACTGGGACTATCCCTTATTCAAACACTGCTGGGATTCAGGAATGAGCCGATTGCCCACAATCGGCAACTGCCCAGAATGTAGACATAAGAAGAAGGGCACAGGAGACGTGTCAGTGTTCAAGCGTCTAGGACCTCTCCCATCTCGGAACAAGCAAGCTGAGTCCTCTCGGGTGGAAGATCTCGAGGAGTTAGAAGACGAAGAAGAAGAAGAAGATAAATACCACCGTCCAAGGTGGTGCCCTGATGGACTCAGCCACTCCCAAAAACGTAGGGTTCAGCGACTACGTTGCTTGGAGGAAGCCGAAAGGTTATACCTGCATACGTTGAGGAAAGCGCGGCCTGATCTGGCCGCGAAAATTCAACGAACTCTGGACGAAGAGGGTCGACCACAGAAGAAAGAGTGGCGCCCCAAACAAAAGAAAGCCGATGATGAGACATCGGCTGGCACCAACATGGTGTTCATTCTTCCGGCGGAGTTTTGTGCTCCTGGAACCGAAGAGGCACCTGTGGCACAACTTGACTGCGGCCCAAGGCCGGTTATCTTTGAGAAGCCACGAGAAAGAAGTTACAGACACCTGAAGGCCCTGTACTTACGAGGTTATATCAATGGGCAGTCGGTCAACAAGATGCTGGTCGACACCGGAGCGGCAGTCAACATCATGCCATACTCCATGCTACGTCGTCTGGGACGCTCTAGCTCGGATCTGATCAAGACCAATGTCACATTGAGCGATTTCAACGGCCAAGCATCAGAGGCACAAGGTGTTCTGAACGTGGATCTGACCGTAGGAAGGAAGACCATCCCTACGACATTCTTCATTGTCGATAGCAAGAGCACCTACGCTGTCCTGCTAGGGAGAGATTGGATTCACGCCAACTGCTGCATTCCATCCACGATGCATCAATGCTTAATACAGTGGGATGGAGATGAAGTAGAGGTCGTCCACGCAGATGACTCAGCCGAGATCTCAACGGCTGGCATGAATGTTTGGGAGACGGCAGGCCAAGAGCCACTCTCCAGCATCACTTTGGACGACTGTGAGCGCATCGACGTGACAAAAAACGGGGTGAGGCTGGTCTTATCCACCGGCCTGACCGTGTAACAAGAGCAAAGGCTATGGACGTACGTGGCAAGGCCGATCCCTGCGATCGGCCCCAAAAAATAAAACGTGATGATCTTGTCTCAAGCATGTCACGTAATCGTAGTAAAGCACGAACAAGATGTAAACCTTCATTGAGCAATGCAATCAAAATGGGGGCCGATTCCAGCAATCGGCCCATATTATCCTCGCCATACGTTTTCCCTGTGTTGAGCATCGATCTAGCGGGGGACGGAAAGCTAGGGTATGGGTTTACATCGGCTGATGAGCTAGAAGAGGTTGACATTGGTCCTGGGGATAAGCCACGACCAACTTTTATCAGCAAAAAGTTAGATCCACATCTCAGGAGCCAGATGATAGCTCTGTTAAAAGAATACCCAGATTGCTTTGCATGGGATTACACAGAGATGCCTGGGTTAGACAGGAGCATCATTGAGCATCGGCTCCCTCTCAAAAAGGGATTTCGGCCATTCCAACAACGAGCACGTCAGATGAAGGCCAAAATTCTCGAAGAAATCAAGAAGGAGATCAAGAAAATGTTGGCCGCTGACTGCCTACAACTGGCGCGTGGTTGACGAGGGAGGAAATCCCTGTATTGTAGCTTTTCGTTCCCCGGCAACGGCGCCAGAAAATAGCTTGATGTCTACGCCCCCTCCTTTTCCTGTAGACAGTGTTGGGCCTCCAAGAGCAGAGGTTTGTAGAACAGCAGCAAGTTTTCCCTTAAGTGGATCACCCAAGGTTTATCGAACTCAGGGAGGAAGAGGTCAAAGATATCCCTCTCATGCAACCCTGCAACCACAAAGCAAGAAGTCTCTTGTGTCCCCAACACACCTAATAGGCGCACTAGTTCGGCGAAGAGATAGTGAAATACAGGTGGTATGAATAAGTAGTAGCAACGGCACCAGAAAAGTGCTTTACCCAGGACAGTAAACAAGCAGTAGTAACGCAGCAGTAGTAACGCAGCAGAACAGTAAACAAGCAGCGATAGCAGTATTTAGGAACAAGGCCTAGGGATCATACTTTCACTAGTGGACACTCTCAACTTTGATCACATAACAAAATAGATAAATGCATACTCTACACTCTCTTGTTGGATGATGAACACCACTAATTGTGTAGGATTACACGAACCCTCAATGCCGGAGTTAACAAGCTCCACAATATTCAATGTTCATATTTAAATAACCTTAGAGTGCATGAAAGATCAACACGACTAAACCAAGTACTAACATAGCATGCGCACTGTCACCTTCACACTATGTAGGAGGAATAGATCACATCAATACCATCATAGCAATAGTTAACTTCATAATCTACAAGAGATCATGATCATAGCCTACGCCAAGTACTAACACGGATGCACACACTATCACCATTACACCGTGCAGGAGGAATAAAACTACTTTAATAACATCACTAGAGTAGCACATAGATAAATTGTGATACAAAACACATTGCAATCATAAAGAGATATAAATAAGCACTTCACTATGCCATTCATAACAGTGAATAAGTATTCTGTGAAATATAGCCTAAGAGACCCACACGGTGCACACACTGTCACCTTTACACACGTGGGACAAGGAGTCTCCGGAGATCACATAAGTAAAATTCACTTGACTAGCATAACGACATCTAGGTTGCAAGCATCATCATATGAATCTCAATCATGTAAGGCAGCTCATGAGATTATTGTATTGAAGTACATAGGAGAGAGATGAACCACATAGCTACCGGTACAGCCCCGAGCCTCGATGGAGAACTACTCCCTCCTCATGGGAGACAGCAGCGTTGATGAAGATTGGCGGTGGTGTCGATGGAGGAGCCTTCCGGGGGCACTTCCCCGTCCCGGCGGCGTGCCGGAACAGAGACTCCTGTCCCCCAGATCTTGGCTTCGCGATGGCGGCGGCTCTAGAAGGTTTCTTGTACCGTGGCTTTTCCGTATCGAGGTTTTAGGTCCAGGGGCTTTATATAGGCGAAGAGGCGGCGTCAGAAGGTCGAAGGGGCGCCGACACTATAGGGGGGCGCGGGCCCCCCCTTGGCCGCGCCGGCCTAGGGTTTGGTGGGCATGTGCCCCCTCTCTGGCGGTTCTCGTGTGTTTTGGATGCTTCCGGGCAAAATAGGAACCTGGGCATTGATTTCGTCCAATTCCGAGAATATTTCGTTACTAGGATTTCTGAAACCAAAAACAGCAGAAAACAGGAACTGGCACTTCGGCATCTTGTTAATAGGTTAGTTCCAGAAAATGCACGAATATGACATAAAGTGTGCATAAAACATGTAGATATCATCTATAATGTGGCATGGAACATAAGAAATTATCGATACGTCGGAGACGTATCAGCCGCCGGGTTCATCAGGCCATGCAGGTATGCTGAATGGATCTCCAGTATCGTACCTGTAGAGAAAAAGGACGGCCGGTGGCGTGTGGCCATAGATTTCCGAGATCTCAACAGAGCCACTCCAAAGGATGAATATCCAATGCCTGTGGCAGAAACATTGATCAATGCAGCTGCTGGCCACAAGGTGTTAAGTTTCATGGATGGCAATGCCGGCTACAACCAAATCTTCATGGCTCCAGAAGATATACACAAGACCGCATTCAGAGTACCAGGATCAGTGGGCTTGTTTGAATATGTGGTCATGACATTTGGGTTGAAGAATGCCGGTGCAACATACCAAAGAGCCATGAATTACATTTTTCATGATCTGATCGGCAAGTTGGTAGAAATTTACATCGATGACGTGGTGGTCAAGTCTGTCTCCATGGAAGGACACTTGGATGATTTGCGACGCATCCTAGACCGAACTCGGAAATTCGGGCTGAGAATGAATCCAAAGAAGTGTGCCTTTGGTGTGACGGCCGGTCAGTTCCTAGGTTTTCTGGTTCATGAACGAGGAATCGAGATCGGCCTGAAAAGTCAGGAGGCAGTACGTACCATGCAGCCACCTACCACGAAGAAGGAACTCCAACGTCTTATCGGCAAGATCAACTTCGTCCGACGGTTCATCTCTAATCTGTCAGGACGAATTGAGCCGTTCATGGCGTTGGTGAAGATTAAAACTGATGACGAGTTTCACTGGGGGGCAGAACAACAACGAGTGTTTGACGAGATTAAGCGGTATCTAACAACGCCGCCTGTGCTAGTTCCACCTCAGCAAGACATGCCGTTCTATATCTACTTATCAGTAGCTGACTGATACGTCTCCAACGTATCTATAATTTCTGATGTTCCATGCTTGTTTTATGACAATACCGACATGTTTTGTTCACACTTTATGTCATTATTATGCATTTTCCGGAACTAACCTATTGACGAGATGCCGAAAGGCCGATTCTTTGTTCATTGCTTTTGGTTCTAGAAAGGCTGTTCGGGCAATATTCTCGGAATTTGACGCAATCAACGCCAAACCTCCTATTTTCCCGGAAGGGTCCAGAACACCGAAGAAGAGTCGGAGAGGAGCCAGGGGGCCACCACACCATAAGGCGGTGCGGGCCAGACCCTGGCCGTGCCGGCCTAGGGTGAGGCCACCCTGCCAGCCCTCCTGCGCCGCCTCTTCGCCTATATAACCCCTTTCGACCTAAAAACGCAGTACCAATTGACGAAACTCCAGAAAGACTCCAGGGGCGCCGCCACCGTCGCGAAACTCCAATTCGGGGGACAGAACTCTGTTTCGGCACCCTGCCGGGACGGGGAATTGCCCCCGGAGCCATCTCCACCGCCGTCTTCACCGCCATCGCTGCCTCCATGATGAGGAGGGAGTAATCCACCCCCGAGGCTGAGGGCTCCGCTGTAGCTATGTGGTTCATCTCTCTCCCATGTACCTCAATACAATAATCTCATGAGCTGCTTTACATGATTGAGATTCATATGAGTTTTGTATCACTACTATTCTATGTGCTACTCTAGTGATGTTATTAAAGTAGTTCTATTCCTCCTGCACTGTGTAATGGTGACAGTGTGTGCATCCGTGTTAGTACTTGGCGTAGGCTATGATTATGATCTCTTGTAGATTATGAAGTTAACTATTGCTATGATGGTATTGATGTGATCTATGCCTCCTTTCTTAGCATGAAGGTGACAGTGTGCATGCTATGTTAGTACTTGGTTTAGTCGTATTGATCTTTCATGCACTCTAAGGTTATTTAAATATGAACATTCAATTGTGGAGCTTGTTAACTCCGACATTGAGGGTTCGTGTAATCCTACGCAATGGTGTTCATCATCCAACAAGAGTGTAGAGTATGCATTTATCTATTCTGTTATGTGATCAATGTTGAGAGTGTCCACTAGTGAAAGTCTTATCCCTAGGCCTTGTTCCTAAATACTGCTATCGCTGCTTGTTTACTGTTTTACTGTGTTACTACTGCTGCGTTACTACTGCTTGTTTACTGTCCTGGGCAAAGCACTTTTCGGGTGCCGTTGCTACTGCTTATTTATACCACCTGTATTTCACTATCTCTTCGCCGAACTAGTGCGCCTATTAGGTGTGTTGGGGACACAAGAGACTTCTTGCTTTGTGGTTGCAGGGTTGCATGAGAGGGATATCTTTGACCTCTTCCTCCCTGAGTTCGATAAACCTTGGGTGATCCACTTAAGGGAAAACTTGCTGCTGTTCTACAAACCTCTGCTCTTGGAGGCCCAACACTGTCTACAAGAATAGAAGCACCCGTAGACATCAAGCTATTTTCTGGCGCCGTTGCCGGGGAGGTAAGGTAAAAGGTATTCACATCCTCCGACTACTAAGCTATTTCCTAGCACTGTTGCCGGTGTGTGAGTGCTCGAAGCTATCTCCTTTAGATTCTGCAATTGCATCTTTTTGTTTCTTGTTTTTATTTTCACTAGTTAGGCATAATGGAAAACAACAAAAAAATTGGTGAGCTTTTTAATCTTTTTCCTGATTTAGAATTGTTTGGTGCGAAAATTAAAAAACCTATGGAACCTTATTTGCATGCTAGTAGCGATGTTATTAGTATGAATGCAATTACTGCTAATGCTATGGAGAAGTCTAAGCTTGGGGAAGCTAGTTTTTGTGATCTTTTTAGCTTCCCATCTTTAGGGGAGAAATTTTGCTCTGATAATACTTTATCTCCCATATGCAATAACTCTAATGATGCTTGTGATATTTTAAATGCACCTACTGAAAGTATTCCGTATAAAATACCTATGAAAATTATTGAACGTGTTATGGATAACCACTATAAAGGGGATGGAACTGTCCACCCTAGAGATCATTTACTGTTTTTGCATGAATTATGCGGGTTATTCAAGTGTGCAGGTATCTCTATGGATGAAGTGAGGAAGAAGCTATTCTCTCGTTTTCATTGTCTGGTAAAGCGGCGCATTGGTATAAATTGTTGGAGAATAGTCATTCTCTTGGTTGGGAGGAAATTGCATATCTCTTTTATTCTAAATTTTATCCTCCTCATGAAGTGCATATTGATAGGAATTATATTTATAACTTTTATCCTCGTGATGGAGAGAGTATTTCTCAAGCGTGGGGGAGATTGAAATCACTAATGCTCAAATGTCCCATTCATGAGCTCCCCCGTAATGTTATTGTTAACAATTTTTATGCGAGGCTTTCAGGACAACATAAGGACTATCTGGACGCATGTTCGGAGGGATCTTTCACAAGCAAGGAGGTTGAAGCTAGGTGGGATCTTCTTGATCGGATTGAGGACAACGCTGAAGGATGGGAGAACGACAAAGGTAAAGAGTCAGGTATAAATTATGATTATGAATGCATTGAAGCTTTTATGGATACTGATAAATTTCGAAATATGAGTGCTACTTATGGTCTTGACTCTCAAGTTGCTGCAAATCTTTATAAAGCCTTTGCTTCTCATTTTGAATTACCTAAAAAGAATTTTGATAAATATCATGAACCTTTTAAAGAGGCTTGTATGAAGGATGAAATTGTTGTTAATGATTGCAATAAACATGCTCAAACTCTTAAGAATGCTATTTCCTATAAGCATGTTAATTTTTGTGGAATGCATAGACCTTGTGGAATTAATCAAATCGAAGATGAATATTGTATCCATCATACTAATGAAAAAACTAGAAAGTGGTCTAGGGCGCTAGATGATCTTGGTAAAAAAGTTTGTGTCCTCTATCCTTTTATTTGTGAACTTTGCCATAGAGTGGGTCATTTTAATTTTCAATGCTCCTCCAATGATAATTTGAATCCCATGAGTGCTGCAAATTTGTATTGTGATGATGAAATTACTCCTAATCAGCATGATGAACTTACTTTATTTTTGTGGTGTGAAGAGTTATCAAGAAAAATTTCTTTGTTAGATATTAACGATCTTGATGTTGATGATGTCCTGCATGGGTGTTTTTCTTATTGCATTGATAATTGCCATACAAATACTTACATACAAAATATTTTAGAAGATGACACCTTGCCAAAATATGATAGGACCGCTGTGTGTTTCAAACTTATTAATGAAAAGGAGGAATCCTCCCAAGTTTCTTCTATTGTTTCTGGAAATAAAGCAGGTTATGTGGAGAAGCCTCTCATCAAGCCTCTCCCTCCTGAAGAAGGGAACGAGGAAAAGGAGAAGGAGAAGAAGAAGAAGGGAACGAAGAAGAAGAAGAAGAATAAGGGGAATAAAAAGAAAGAGGTAACAGCATATCCCCGCGTATATGAGATAACGATAGGTAACCATAAGTATGTTGCTCCTAACGATTATTGTGATAATGAATCTGAATACGATGATCTTCCTATGCCCTTTACATACATTAGCAATCATGATTTGAATGAGCACACTACTTTTGATATTGCAAATCTCTGGGAAACTAATTCTGAAAATGATGATGTTAATAATTGCCATAGTATCAGTGCTATCCATGCTTCCTCCCATAATGATATAGAAAGCTCTAAGCTTGGGGAAGAGGTGTTTGAAAATCCTTTAGCTACTGGTCATTATGTTCTTGATACATCTCCTTCTAATAACAATGATGGTGTGGACACAGATAAACCGACTGTGAAAGATAACTATTCTATTGCCTATGATGACACTGTGCCTCCGATCTCTGATGATTATTACAAAGAATGCTATGATATAGGTTCTAACTATCCTTATGAAACTTGTCATAGTCATGATTGGGTTACCAAAAACAATTCCCTTAATATGCAACTTGTTTACCATGT
This sequence comes from Lolium perenne, assembly GCF_019359855.2. Classification (NCBI taxonomy): domain Eukaryota; kingdom Viridiplantae; phylum Streptophyta; class Magnoliopsida; order Poales; family Poaceae; genus Lolium; species Lolium perenne. The sequence continues at coordinate 52,982,065 of NC_067244.2, forward strand.
TCAAATTCTTGATAATAATCCTGCTCCAATTACTATTAATGAAAAGAACTCTCCTTATGCCAAAATTAATGATACTTCTATGCATATGAACCATGATAAGAATGTTTTAAGTGATGGGTATATTGTGGATTTCATCAATGATGCTACTGAAAGTTATTATGAGAGAGGGAAATATGGTTATATGCATCTTAATAATATTAAGTTTCCCCTCTTTATGTTGAGAATCTTGAAGTTACTCGTGTTTTATCCTCTTATGCTTGTCACTTTGTTCTTCATGAATTCATTTATGTACAAGATTCCTCTGCATAGGAAGCATTTTAGGCTTAAATGTGTTTTGAATTTGCCTCGTGAAGCTCTCTTTTGCTTCAAATACTATTTCTTGCGGGTGCATCACCAAAACTGCTGAGCCCATCTTAATGGCTATAAAGAAAGAACTTCTTGGGAGATAACCCATGTATTATTTTGCTACAGTACTTTGTTTTATATTTGTGTCTTGGAAGTTGTTTACTACTGTAGCAACCTCTCCTTATCTTAGTTTTTTGTTTTGTTGTGCCAAGTAAAGTCGTTGATAGAAAAGTTCATACTAGATTTGGATTACTGCGCAGAAACAGATTTCTTTGCTGTCACGAATCTGGGCTAAATTCTCTGTAGGTAATTCAGAAAATTAAGCCAGTTTACGTGAGTGATCCTCAGATATGTACGCAACTTTCATTCAATTTGAGCATTTTCATTTGAGCAAGTCTGGTGCCCCAATAAAATTCGTCAATACGAACTGTTCTGTTTTTGACAGATTCTGCCTTTTATTTCGCATTGCCAGTTTTGTTATGTTCGATGGATATTTCGATTCCATTGACTTTCAGTAGCTTTGTGCAATGTCCAGAAGTGTTAAGAATGATTATGTCACCTCTGAACATGTATATTTTGATTGTTCACTAACCCTCTAATGAGTTTGTTTCGAGTTTGGTGTGAAGGAAGTTTTCAAGGGTCAAGAGAGGAGGATGATATACTACGATCAAGAAGACTGAAAAGTCTAAGCTTGGGGATGCCCCCGTGGTTCATCCCTGCATATTTCAAGAAGACTCAAGCATCTAAGCTTGGGGATGCCCAAGGCATCCCCTTCTTCATCGACAACTTATCAGGTTCCTTCTCTTGAAACTATATTTTTATTCGGTCACATCTTATGTACTTTGCTTGGAGCGTCTGTTTGTTTTTGTTTATGTTTGAATAAGTTCATCCTTGTGTGGGAGAGAGACACGCTCCTCTGGTTCATATGAACACATGTGTTCGTAGCTTTTAATGTTCATGGCGAAGGTTGAAACTGCTTCGTTAATTGTTATATGGTTGGAATTGGAAAATGATACATGTAGTAATTGCTATAATGTCTTGGATAATGTGATACTTGGCAATTGTTGTGCTCATGTTTAAGCTCTTGCATCATATGCTTTGCACCCATTAATGAAGAAATACATAGAGCATGCTAAAATTTGGTTTGCATATTTGGTCTCTCTAAAGTCTAGATAATTTCTAGTATTGAGTTTGAACAACAAGGAAGACGGTGTAGAGTCTTATAATGTTTTCAATATGTCTTTTATGTGAGTTTTGCTGCACCGGTTCATCCTTGTGTTTGTTTCAAATAGCCTTGCTAGCCTAAACCTTGTATCGAGAGGGAATACTTCTCATGCATCCAAATACTTGAGCCAACTACTATGCCATTTGTGTCCACCATACCTACCTACTACATGGTATTTCTCCGCCATTCCAAAGTAAATTGCTTGAGTGCTACCTTTAAATTTCCATTCTTCACCTTTACAATATATAGCTCATGGGACAAATAGCTTAAAAACTATTGTGGTATTGAATATGTACTTATGCACTTTATCTCTTATTAAGTTGCTTGTTGTGCGATAACCATGTTCCTGGGGACGCCATCAACTACTCTTTGTTGAATTTCATGTGAGTTGCTATGCATGTTCGTCTTGTCTGAAGTAAGAGCGATCTACCACCTTATGGTTGGATCATGCATATTGTTAGAGAAGAACATTGGGCCGCTAACTAAAGCCATGATCCAAGGTGGAAGTTTCAGTTTTGGACATATATCCTCAATCTCATATGAGAAAAATAATTGTTGCCACATGCTTATGCATAAAAGAGGAGTCCATTATCTGTTGTCTATGTTGTCCCGGTATGGATGTCTAAGTTGAGAATAATCAATAGCGAGAAATCCAATGCGAGCTTTCTCCTTAGACCTTTGTACAGGCGGCATAGAGGTACCCCTTTGTGACACTTGGTTAAAACATGTGCATTGCGATGATCCCGGTAGTCCAAGCTAATTAGGACAAGGTGCGGGCACTATTAGTATACTATGCATGAGGCTTGCAACTTGTAAGATATAATTTACATGATACATATGCTTTATTACTACCGTTGACAAAATTGTTTCTTGTTTTCAAAATCAAAGCTCTAGCACAAATATAGCAATCGATGCTTTCCTCTTTGAAGGACCTTTCTTTTACTTTTATTGTTGAGTCAGTTCACCTATCTCTCTCCACCTCAAGAAGCAAACACTTGTGTGAACTGTGCATTGATTCCTACATACTTGCTTATTGCACTTGTTATATTGCTTTGCATTGACAACTATCCATGAGATATGCATGTTATAAGTTGAAAGCAACCGCTTAAACTTAATCTTCCATTGTGTTGCTTCAATACCTTTACTAAGAATTTATTGCTTTATGAGTAACTCTTATGCAAGACTTATTGATGCTTGTCTTGAAAGTACTATTCATGAAAAGTCTTTGCTATATGATTCAATTGTTTACTCATTGCATTTACATTGTTTTGAATCGCTGCATTCATCTCATATACTTTACAATAGTATGATTAAGATTATGTTGGTAGCATGTCACCTCAGAAATTATCTTTTATCGTTTACCTACTCGAGGACGAGTAGGAACTAAGCTTGGGGATGCTGATACGTCTCCAACGTATCTATAATTTCTGATGTTCCATGCTTGTTTTATGACAATACCGACATGTTTTGTTCACACTTTATGTCATTATTATGCGTTTTCCGGAACTAACCTATTGACGAGATGCCGAAAGGCCAGTTGCTGTTTTCTGCTGTTTTTGGTTCTAGAAAGGCTGTTCGGGCAATATTCTCGGAATTGGACGCAATCAACGCCAAACCTCCTATTTTTCCCGGAAGGCTTCAGAACACCGAAGAAGAGTCGGAGAGGAGCCAGGGGGCCACCACACCATAAGGCGGCGCGGGCCAGACCCTGGCCGCGCCGGCCTAGGGTGAGGCCACCCTGCCAGCCCTCCTGCGCCGCCTCTTCGCCTATATAACCCCTTTCGACCTAAAAATGCAGTACCAATTGACGAAACTCCAGAAAGACTCCAGGGGCGCCGCCACCGTCGCGAAACTCCAATTCGGGGACAGAACTCTGTTCCGGCACCCTGCCGGGATGGGGAATTGCCCCCGGAGCCATCTCCACCGCCGTCTTCACCGCCATCGCTGCCTCCATGATGAGGAGGGAGTATCCACCCCCGAGGCTGAGGGCTCCACTGTAGCTATGTGGTTCATCTCTCTCCCATGTACCTCAATACAATAATCTCATGAACTGCTTTACATGATTGAGATTCATATGAGTTTTGTATCACTACTATTCTATGTGCTACTCTAGTGATGTTATTAAAGTAGCTCTATTCCTCCTGCACGGTGTAATGGTGACAGTGTGTGCATCCGTGTTAGTACTTGGCGTAGGCTATGATTATGATCTCTTGTAGATTATGAAGTTAACTATTGCTATGATGGTATTGATGTGATCTATGCCTCCTTTCTTAGCATGAAGGTGACAGTGTGCATGCTATGTTAGTACTTGGTTTAGTCGTATTGATCTTTCATGCACTCTAAGGTTATTTAAATATGAACATTGAATTGTGGAGCTTGTTAACTCCGGCATTGAGGGTTCGTGTAATCCTACGCAATGGTGTTCATCATCCAACAAGAGTGTAGAGTATGCATTTATCTATTCTGTTATGTGATCAATGTTGAGAGTGTCCACTAGTGAAAGTCTGATCCCTAGGCCTTGTTCCTAAATACTGTTATCGCTGCTTGTTTACTGTTTTACTGTGTTACTACTGCTGCGTTACTACTGCTTGTTTACTGTCCTGGGCAAAGCACTTTTCTGGTGCCGTTGCTACTGCTTATTTATACCACCTGTATTTCACTATCTCTTCGCCGAACTAGTGCGCCTATTAGGTGTGTTGGGGACACAAGAGACTTCTTGCTTTGTGGTTGCTGGGTTGCATGAGAGGGATATCTTTGACCTCTTCCTCCCTGAGTTCGATAAACCTTGGGTGATCCACTTAAGGGAAAACTTGCTGCTGTTCTACAAACCTCTGCTCTTGGAGGCCCAACACTGTCTACAAGAATAGAAGCACCCGTAGACATCACTGACACGTCCATCGCTTCTTTGGTGGTGCAACTCTATGAGGGTGTTGAAAAGGTCGTTTTCTACCTCAGCAGAAGGATGTTGGATGCAGAGACAAGGTATCCTGAGGTCGAGAAGTTATGCCTCTGCCTATTCTTCACCTGCACCAAGCTTCATCATATCCTTTTGACGGCAGAAATTATCATCATATGCAAGTCAGACGTTGTCAAGCACATGCTGTCGGCCCCTGTTTTGAAAGGCCGACTTGGTAAGTGGATGTTTGCGTTATCGGAGTTTGATCTCCGGTATCAGCCTGTGAAAGCAGTCAAGGGACAAGCGTTGGCCGATCTTATAGCTGAACGGATCAATACTAATATAGCAGCACTATCTGTACGTGCATGGGCTATGTTCTTCGATGGATCGGCTTGTGACGATGGTTGTGGCATCGGCATTTTGCTCGTGTCACCTCGGGGGGCAACATATTCCTTCTCCATCAGGCTATCTACCCCTTGCACCAACAATGTCGCTGAATATGAGGCAATACGCAAGGGAATGGAGTTGCTTTTGGAAGCCGGGGCAGAAGCGGTGGAACTTTTTGGAGACTCGAAGTTGGTGATCTCCCAGCTCACGGACGAATACAAGTGCGAGAGTGAGTCACTCTTCCCATATTGGATGGAATGCCGCGAGCTGATGGCACAATTTCGGTACATCAACTTCAATTGGGTCCCAAGATCTCAAAATACTGAGGCCAACGATCTCGCACAGATGGCGTCAGGCTACAAGGACATACCAGACGGGTCAGAAGTTCAGGTGCAGTTCCTGGAACAGGATGACTGGAGAGCCGATATCTTCAATTACTTGAAGGATTCGGCTCGGGGGGCACCTAAACGGATAAGGTACAAGGCCATGAAATATGTCCTTATAGGAGATGACATGTTCTACAGGACGTTGGAAGGGTTACTACTCAAATGCCTGGGACCAACTGAGTCTAATCGGCTCTTACATGAGGTGCATGAAGGCGCCTGTGGAACTCACCAATCGGCTCATAAGATGAAGTGGCTGATCAGGCGATCAGGGTTTTATTGGCCCACCATGCTTGAGGACTGCTTCAAGTACTACAAGGGATGCCAAGCGTGTCAGATGTTCGGGAAGATTCAGATGGTACCCGCATCAGCAATGAACCCCATCATCAAGCCTTGGCCATTTCGAGGTTGGGGCATGGATATGATCGGCAAAATTCATCCTGCGTCGAGCAAAGGCCACGAGTGGATTCTGGCCATTACAGATTACTTCACTAAATGGGTGGAGGCCGTCCCTATGAAGAAGGTAAAATCAGAAGATGTTATCAAATTTGTGAAAGAACACGTCATTCATAGATTCGGGATTCCCCAAACCATCACGACCGATGGAGGTTCGGTCTTTATTTCTAAAGAATTCAGAAAGTTCTGCGATGACATGGGAATTAAGCTGATCCGATCATCTCCATACTATGCTCAAGCCAACGGGCAAGCTGAAGCGTCCAATCAGAGCCTAATCAAGCTGATTAAGAGGAAGATTGACGAGAACCCTAGGGTTTGGCATGAAACATTGTCAGAAGCTTTGTGGGCCTATCGCATGTCATGCCATGGAGCTATAAAGACTTCACCATATCAGCCGGTCTATGGGCAGGAAGCCGTATTGCCTTGGGAAATTACGGCTGTATCGAGACGTGTCACATTTCAGAATGATCTAACAGCTGAAGAATATGCAGCCCTGATGAGTGATACTATTGAGGATGCAACGGAACTCAGACTTTGATCGTTGGAAAAGATTAAAGAGAACAAAGCCAAGGTAGCTCGCGCATACAATAAGAAGGTGAGACCAAAGGAGTTTCAGGTTGGTGATCTGGTATGGGAAGCTGTGTTGCCATTAGGAACTAAGGATAAAGCATATGACAAATGGTCTCCTAATTGGCACGGTCCGTACAAAGTCGATCAGGTATTGAAGGGCAATGCATACATGCTCGAGCAGCTGGACGGTGTTAAATTCCCAGTAGCCGTCAATGGTCAACACCTCAAGAAGTATTTCCCAAGCATGTGGGACGATGGACAGTGAAACATGGGGGCCGATGTATAAAATCGGCCAGTAAAAAAAAATTTATGCAAATCACAGCCGATGCACAGACATCGACTTTAGAAACATGGATACCAGTACAGCCGATGCTCGGACATCGACTTTAGAATAATAAAAAGCCGATGCATAGTCATCAACTCTAGAGGAATAAGCTCAGTTGAGCAGGTTAACAAATCAGTTTCAGGCCAGAGACCATGGCATTTGAGATGATTCTCCCATTGGATTTGCCGAGGAGTTGAATCTGCGCGTTTGAAATTGGAGGATGGCGTGGACACGGATCGGATCTGTTTGACCGTGTGAATAGGCAACTGGTTTGGCCTTAAATCGTGTTTATGGTACAAGCCGATGCCCTGCCATCGACTCTTTGTGCATTGACTTCGTTTGGTAATCGGCAAAATTGACGAGAAAGCAAAATCAATAGAGGAATATTTTCTTCATTAATAAAGGGGATTTCTTACAAAGAAAGAGCCGATTGCTCGAGGGAGGAAGAACAAAAGAAAGGTCTATTGACCAATCTGCTACTACTACTAGACCTATACTAGTAGATGCTACCCTACGGGTCGTCGCTGCCCTCGTCGTCGCCATCGGAGCTCTCGTCGGCGCTGCTGCCGGCGGGCTCCTCGTCGCTGCTCCCATAGCCCTCTATGGGAGCCTCCTCCTCCTCGTCGTCGTCGTCGTCGTCGTCATCCGATCCGGCGCGGAAGCGCTTCGCCGGTGGATAGTCCTCGAGGGAGTCGTCGTCGTCTCCTTCTTCCTCCTTGTCGGAGGAAGTGTAGCCGTCCCAGGAGAACGAGTCGTCCTCGCTCGTCGCCTCCAGTTCCCCATCGGCAAGGAACTGGAGGTCATCGTCGCCGCTGGTCAAGGACTTGTCGTCCTCGGACCAGACGAAGGGCTCGTGGTCCTCCTTGTCCCACTCTGGTGGGGCGAGGATGTCGTGCGCCGCCAGCGAGCCCCACTCCAGCGTCGGCTCACGAGATGAAGAGGATTGGGAAGAGAGATCCGACGAGGCGGAGGAGGAGGAAGAGGACGATATTGCTACAGGAGAGGGGGGATTTCTGGTGCCGATGGCTAGAACAGAGCAAGGGGGTGAAGAGGCGAACTGTTCGGCGTGGTTAAATAAAAGGGGATATAGTGGATTTAATGCCACAGCAGTTTCCGAGGAAGTGGTGCAAAAAAAAAACTGTCAAATCACGCGGAGAAGTTGAGAAGGCAAGGCATCATGATGAAGGATACTGCGGCGGTTTTTCCCTGCCACGACGCGACCCGACGAAGAAAAAGCAGAGTGGTTTTGGAATTATCATTGCCAAAACCAGGGGGGCATGTGTTATCACCAGAATTTGACCGGATCAGAGGTGGGCCGTGATTAAGATGGGCCTGGAGAATATACACGGAAAATATACATGAATCGGCCTTGTACAAGGAGTTTGGGCTAGATTGCCCGTGTATCTGTAAATATAGTAGGATACGTGTCGGTTAGGTAGAATTTGGCTCGTACACGGTTGGGATTATTCCCACGTTAGAAAGTCTACGGACTATAAATATGTATCTAGGGTTATTGAGAAGGAGGACAATCACGTTCACAACAAACCAATCTAGGCGCATCGCCAACCCCTTGTTTCGAGGGTTTCTTCCGGGTAAGCATCATGCTGCCTAGATCGCATCTTGCGATCTAGGCAGTATACGTTTATTCGTTGTTCATGCGTTACTCGTGCTGAAGCCTTGTTGATGGCGAGCAACGTAGTTATCGTAGATGTATTAGGGTTAGCATGGTTCTACCGTGATATATGCTTTTATCCATGCTACCTTTAGACATCTAGCTGCCCTTACGCCTATCTTAGGTGTAAGGGCAGCACCTTGCGTAGTCATTATTTAGTAGATCCGATCCGTTACGATTGCTCCTTGTTATTCAAGGATTAGTTTAATATCTACATAGTTAGGCCTTGCAAACGGGTTGAAGGATCCAGTAGCACGTAGGGTGTAGTTTGCTAGCCCTAGATAAGATGTTCCGGGAATCAACTTCATTGTTGGTTTTTAGGCCTTATCTAGGGCTGGTTTATTATCATCTTGCGTGGCTGCCAGGCTCAATTACGTGTAGGACGTTCCGATTATGTGGTGAAAACCCTAAATCACCGTAGGTCGTTTTAGCTTTATATTGATCAAGCAGGACCACCATTTTTTCGTAGACCTCATACAAATCATGGGTGGATCGGCTCCTTGAGCCGATTCACAGGATAACCTGAGAGCCGATCGAGGCTCGTATTTAATGTTTACGTGTATGCCATGCAGGAAACTAAGCGAAGCAATCCATCACCTTCCTGACCAGGTATAGGTCAGGTGGCACGCCCTTGCACCAGCATCGGACGTGCGTGCCGGAGCTTTGCGGGCCGTCGCACGAGGGACCAGGGCCAACCGCAGTTCTGGGAGCCTCCCGGCTCTACGTGTTGCCCGTCGCTACTCGCCGGTGGGTTCGGACGCCAACAAGCACTCAAGCAATTTACTTTGGAATGGCGGAGAAATACCATGTAGTAGGTAGGTATGGTGGACACAAATGGCATAGTGGTTGGCTCAAGTATTTGGATGCATGAGAAGTATTCCCTCTCGATACAAGGTTTAGGCTAGCAAGGCTATTTGAAACAAACACAAGGATGAACCGGTGCTGCAAAACTCACATAAAAGACATATTGTAAGCATTATAAGACTCTACACCGTCTTCCTTGTTGTTCAAACTCAATACTAGAAATTATCTAGACTTTAGAGAGACCAATTATGCAAACCAAATTTTAGCATGCTCTATGTATTTCTTCATTAATGGGTGCAAAGTATATGATGCAAGAGCTTAAACATGAGCACAACAATTGCCAAGAATCACATTATCCAAGACATTTTAGCAAATTACTACATGTATCATTTTCCAATTCCAACCATATAACAATTTAACGAAGAAGAAACTTCGCCATGAATATTATGAGTAAAGCCTAAGGACATACTTGTCCATATGCAACAGCGGAGCGTGTCTCTCTCCCACACAATGAATGCTAGGATCCATTTTATTCAAACAAAACAAAAAACAAATACAAACCGACGCTCCAAGCAAAGCACATAAGATGTGATGGAATAAAAATATAGTTTCAGGGGAGGAACCTGATAATGTTGTCGTTGAAGAAGGGGATGCCTTGGGCATCCCCAAGCTTAGACGCTTGAGTCTTCTTGATATATGCAGGGGTGAACCACCGGGGCATCCCCAAGCTTAGAGCTTTCACTCTCCTTGATCATGTTGTATCATCTCCCTCTCTTGATTCTTGAAAACTTCCTCCACACCAAACTCAAAACAACTCATTAGAGAGTTAGTGCACAATCAAAATATATATGTTCAGAGGTGACATGATCATTCTTAACACTTCTGGACATTGCACAAAGCTACTGAAAGTCAACGGAATTGAAAAATCCATCGAACATATCAAAACATGCAATGCGAAATAAAAGGCAAAATCTGTCAAAACAGAACAGTTCGTAAAGACGAATTTTATTGAGGCACCAGACTTGCTCAAATGAAAATTCTCAAATTTAATGAAAGTTGCGTACATATCTGAGGATCACTCACGTAAATTGGCATAATTTTCTGAGTTACCTACAGAGAATTTTGCCCAGATTCGTGACAGCAAAGAAATCTGTTTCTGCGCAGTAATCCAAATCTAGTATGAACCTTACTATCAACGACTTTACTTGGCACAACTATGCACAAAACTAAGATAAGGAGAGGTTGCTACAGTAGTAAACAACTTCCAAGACACAAAATAGAAACAAAGGTACTGTAGTAAAAACATGGGTTGTCTCCCATAAGCGCTTTTCTTTAACGCCTTTCAGCTAGGCGCAGAAAGTGCATATCAAGTATTATCAAGAGACGAAGTGTCAACATCATAATTTGTTCTAATAATTGAATCAAAAGGTAACTTCATTCTCTTTCTAGGGAAGTGTTCCATACCTTTCTTGAGAGGAAATTGATATTTAATATTATCTTCCTTCATATCAATGATAGCACCAACAGTTCGAAGAAAAGGTCTTCCCAATATAATGGGACAAGATGCATTGCATTCAATATCCAAGACAACAAAATCAACGGGGACAAGGTTATTGTTAACGGTAATGTGAACATTATCAACTCTCCCCAAAGGTTTCTTTGTAGAATGATCAGCAAGATTAACATCCAAATAACAATTTTTCAATGGTGACAAGTTAAGCATATTATAGATTTTCTTAGGCATAACAGAAATACTTGCACCAAGATCACATAAAGCATTACAATCAAAGTCGTTGACCTTCATCTTATTGATGGGCTCCCAACCATATTCGAGCTTCCTAGGAATAGAAGCTCCGCGTTCTAGTTTCTCTTCTCTAGCTTTTATGAGAGCATTTGTAATATGTTTTGTGAAAGCCAAATTTATAGCACTAGCATTAGGACTCTTAGCAAGTTTTTGTAAGAACTTTATAACTTCAGAGATGTGGCAATCATCAAAATTTAAACCATTATAATCTAAAGCAATGGGATCATCATCCCCAATGTTGGAAAAAATTTCAGCAGTTTTATCACGGGCGATTTCAGCAGCTTTTAGCGATTTGTGCAGTTTCGCGCTTTGCATTTGAAGTGGAAACATTGCCAACACCAATTATTTTACCATTAATAGTAGGAGGTGCAGCAACATATGTAGCATTAGCATTACTAGTGGTGGTAATAGTCCAAACTTTAGCTATATTATCTTCTTTTTCATTTTCTTCTCTTTCCCACCTAGCACGCAATTCGGCCATCAATCTTATATTCTCATTAATTCTAACTTGGATGGTATTTGCTGTAGTAACAATTTTATTATCAATATCCTCAGGTTTAGCAGCCATTTTATTAATTAAAGAAGATTGTGACACAGACATGTATGAGATTCGATTTTCAGCATTTGCAAGTTTAGTTTGCAACCCAGAGATCTCCATATTCAGATTTTCAAGTTGATTTCCTATATTCTTCAACAAGGTAGATTGTTCATTCATAGTTTTAGTAAACAATTTATTTTGCTCATATTGAGATTGCATAAAGCTCTTGGTGGATCTTTCAATTTCTAGCATCTTTTCCTCATTAGGTGAAGCATATCTACCATAAGAGTTACCATTAGCAGGATATGGCCTAGAATCATTGTAATTGTTATTTTTAATGAAATTCACATCAACATATTCTTTTTTAGCAACCAATGACGCTAACGGAACATTATTAGGATCGACATTAGTCCTACCATTCACAAGCATAGACATAATAGCATAAATCTTATCACTCAAGGAAGAGGTTTCTTCGACAGAATTTACCTTCTTACCTTGTGGAGCTCTTTCCGTGTGCCATTCAGAGTAATTAATCATCATATTATCAAGAAGCTTTGTTGCTTCACCAAGAGTTATGGACATAAAGGTACCTCCAGCAGCTGAATCCAATAGGTTCCGCGAAGAAAAATTTAGTCCTGCATAAAAGGTTTGGATGATCATCCAAGTAGTCAGTCCATGGGTTGGGCAATTTTTAACCAAAGATTTCATTCTTTCCCATGCTTGTGCAACATGCTCAGTATCCAATTGTTTAAAATTCATTATGCTACTCCTCAAAGATATAATTTTAGCAGGGGGATAATATCTACCAATAAAAGCATCCTTGCATTTAGTCCATGAATCAATACTATTCTTAGGCAGAGATAGCAACCAATCTTTAGCTCTTCCTCTTAATGAGAAAGGGAACAATTTTAATTTTATAATGTCACCATCTACATCTTTATACTTTTGCATTTCACAAAGTTCAACAAAATTATTGAGATGGGCAGCAGCATCATCAGAACTAACACCAGAAAATTGCTCTCGCATAACAAGATTTAGTAAAGCAGGTTTAATTTCAAAGAATTCTGTTGTAGTAGCAGGTGGAGCAATAGGTGTGCACAAGAAATCATTATTATTTGTGGTTGTGAAGTCACACAACTTAGTATTTTCAGGAGTACCCATTTTAGCAGTAGTAAATAAAGCAAACTAGATAAAATAAATGCAAGTAACTAATTTTTTTGTGTTTTTGATATAGAGTGCAAGACAGTAAATAAAGTAAAACTAGCAACTAATTTTTTTGTATTTTGATTTAGTGCAGCAAACAAAGTAGTAAATAAAGTAAAGCAAGACAAAAACAAAGTAAAGAGATTGCGATGTGGAGACTCCCCTTGCAGCGTGTCTTGATCTCCCCGGCAACGGCGCCAGAAAATAGTCTTGATACGCGTACAGCACGCGACCGTTGGGAACCCCAAGAGGAAGGTGTGATGCGTACAGCGGCAAGTTTTCCCTCAGTATGAAACCAAGGTTTAATCGATCCAGTAGGAGCCAAGAAGCACGTTGAAGGTTGATGGCGGCGAGATGTAGTGCGGCGCAACACCAGGGATTCCGGCGCCAACATGGAACCTGCACAACACAAACCAAGTACTTTGCCCCAACGAAACAGTGAGGTTGTCAATCTCACCGGCTTGCTGTAATAAAGGATTAGATGTATAGTGTGGATGATGATTTTTTGCAGAGAACAGTAGAACAATTGCAGTAGATTGTATTTCAGATGTAAAGAATAGGACCGGGGTCCGCAGTTCACTAGAGGTGTCTCTCCCATAAGATAAATAGCATGTTGGGTGAACAAATTACAGTTGGGCAATTGACAAATAGAGAGGGCATGACCATGCACATACATATTATGATGAGTATAGTGAGATTTAATTGGGCATTACGACAAAGTACATAGACCGCTATCCAGCATGCATCTATGCCTAAAAAGTCCACCTTCAGGTTATCATCCGAACCCCTTCCAGTATTAAGTTGCTAACAACAGACAATTGCATTAAGTATTGCGCGTAATGTAATCAATAACTACATCCTCGGACATAGCATCAATGTTTTATCCCTAGTGGCAACAACACATCCATAACCTTAGAGGTTTCTGTCACTCCCCCAGATTCACGGAGACATGAACCCACTATCGAGCATAAATACTCCCTCTTGGAGTTACTAGCAAAAACTTGGCCAGAGCCTCTACTAATAACGGAGAGCATGCAAGATCATAAACAACACATAGATATAAATTGATAATCAACATAATATAGTATTCTCTATTCATCGGATCCCAACAAACACAACATATAGCATTACAGATAGATGATCTTGATCATGTTCGGCAGCTCACAAGATCCGACAATGAAGCATAATGAGGAGAAGACAACCATCTAGCTACTGCTATGGACCCATAGTCCAGGGGTGAACTACTCACTCATCATTCCGGAGGCGACCATGGCAGCGTAGAGTCCTCCGGGAGATGAATCCCCTCTCCGGCAGGGTGCCGGAGGCGATCTCCTGAATCCCCCGAGATGGGATTGGCGGCGGCGGCGTATCTGGAAGGTTTTCCGTATCGTGGCTCTCGGTACTGGGGGTTTCACGACGAAGGCTATTTGTAGGCGGAAGGGCAGGTCAAGGGGCGTCGCGAGGGGCCCAGGAGACAGGCCGGCGCGGCCAGGGCTTGGGCCGCGCCGCCCTACCTCCTGGCCACCTCGTGGCCCCACTTCGTTGACTCTTCGGTCTTCTGGAAGCTTCGTGTGAAAATAGGCCCCTGGGCATTGATTTCGTCCAATTCCGAGAATATTTCGTTACTAGGATTTCTGAAACCAAACAGTAGAAAACAGCAACTGGCTCTTCGGCATCTTGTTAATAGGTTAGTTCCAGAAAATGCATAAATATGATGTAAAGTATGCATAAAACATGTAGATATCATCAATAATGTGGCATGGAACATAAGAAATTATCGATACGTCGGAGACGTATCATCCGACGCCGGCAAGCAGAAGTAATCGTCAAAATCCGCGCCCAGCGCTTCCATTACAATAGCATGAGTTACAATGGATAGCTTTGTCTCCTGGAGACACACGATGGACGCACCCGCAGAACACACTACACTCCTAACAGCGGAACGCCTTGCGCGATCATTCAGGCCTCGCACATTGGCCACCAACACCTTAGGTTCGTACAACATTGTGACACAATGAACACCCGTGGAGCACCCGAAGGGGTCAAGCCTCGATGAGGCGACCACCCGACATCCCCAGCCTCAGTGGGGAGCAGCCTCTGATCGTCGCGAGCGACCACCCGTAGAACTCTGCGATAGCCTCGATCATGTCGTCCGTCAAGGGTAGCTCATACATCTTGTGGTACGCCTCATGGGCAGCCTCTGATGGCGCCTCATTCCCTTGGAGAAGACCGAGCTTGCGCATCAGGTTCTGAACCGCCTTCATCTCCGCATTCAGCCCACCAGGCTGCCCTGCGATCCTCGAGCTGCGACGAGGTTGGAAGTTGAGCTCCACCAGCCTACGTCGGACAGCTGGGGTCTGCAGCAGAGCATCCGAGCGCGACTTCGCGGCAGTGAGAAACTCCCCAAGAGTCCCAGGCCTCGCTAAGCCAGCCTGCTGACGAGGGATCGGCGGCTGTCGTGCTCTACTGAACACCACAGGGGGTGAAGCAAAGCGACACACCGTCGGGGTCGGAGCAGGTGACGGAGCCCGCCTTGCAGCAAGGGTGGCATGACCTGGGGGTGTCTCCATCTCAATCTCCTCATCCACTTGTTCACCCTGGGCCTCATCCCAAACAGCGTCATGCGCCTCCGTAGGGGCAGCATCGGGCGAGGCCAATTGGATCACCGGGGGTAGGTCGACGACCTCGGACCCAACCTCTGCAACCACAATCTGCGCCCCAAGGGGGGCAGCATCCGACGTGGCACACGCCAAGAGCGACGGCGGGAAAGCCTCATTTGAAAGGGCAGGAGCTGCCTCCAGGGCACCCTCACAGATCTGGGCCCCATCCTCGGTCCTGGGCTGGCCCGAAGAGCTCCCGGCCCGGCCAGACAGGAGCCCCATGGAGCAGGAAGTAGCTGGGCCAGGCCCACCGACGCAGCCCAGCACGGGGCTCTGCGGGCCCAAGGCGCTGGACGTGGACGTGGACTTCTCCACTGTCACAGGCTCGACCAGCCCCATGCCGTCGTCCTCATCCGCAAGAGCATGGCAAAGTTGCGGGTTGATCTGGCGCGCTCCAACGGCAGCCGACGCCGTCGCTGGCAGGACCAACACGGAACCCACGAGAATCCCTGCTCCCATGTGCTGCGCATCACACTGCGCTTGCAACGGCTCGTCGCCGCGCTCAGCCACCACCAGGGCGCCGCCGCTTTTGACCGCCCCATGGTCGTCGCCGCGCCCAGCAACCACCAGGGCGCCGCCGCTTTTGACCGCCCCATGGTCCACCAACGGCACAGAGCCAGCCGTGCTCGAAGGGGCGGCCGCGTCAGCAGCGTCGCCAGGGACAGCTGTGCCGGCGCTTTGGGCAGCTGCCATGGCTTTGGCGCGCAGCGCCCGAATCTTGCGGCCCCCACGGCGCCTTCTTTTTGCTCCGCGTCGCGTTGTGTGGTCAAGGTCAGCAACGACGGCGCCGGACGTCAGCGTGCGCATGGACCCGCCGCCACTGCCTCCAGCCTGGCCAGACGACGGAGCGGCGCCGCCGCCGCCACCAGAGCCGGGCAGCACGTCCAGCATGCCGCGAGTGTACTGGTATTGCCGGCGTGTTGGCCAAGCATCAGTCCTGCCGCCGTCGCCACCACCAGCCGCGGCGCCGCCAGGAGTAGCCCGCCGGAAGTCTACCGTGGATGTGACATGGACGAGCACGGGGTAAACCAGTGTGTTGACGTGGGGCGGGACGATGGCCTGCGACGGCGCCGCCATGTCAGCCAGCGAGGGAGGATCGTCGGGTTCCACGACGTGGAGGTCGACCTCCCTGGGGATGGCCGCAGGGTCCAAGCACCACGCCGAGATGCGCATGATACCCATGTCGGCGCGGCTCCGCGTCAGAGGGTGGAGCCGTTCAACCCACGCCGCCGGCGCGAGGATGGCCTCCGCCGTGGCCAAGCTCCAAGCGTTGGCAGGGACGCCTTCGACCTCGAGCTCGGTGTGGACGCAGAGCCCGCCGGATGAGGCGTGAGTACGGCACGACCACGGGCGGAGCAGGAGCCGGAAGAGCGGCGAGGCGAGGACACCGTCTGCGAGCACCCTGTCCCGAACCTCCCGCGTGGCGAAGTAGACGAGGAAGTCCTCTCGCCGGTGGCAGTGGACGGAGAAGCTACCCGGAGGCAGACCGTGCACGTCCTCCAAGGCCATGGCGACCTCCTCCGTCGACACCGTCCGGCGCACGCCCACGATGATGGCAAGCAGCGCCTTAGACAGAGCCTCCTCCGCCTCGTCCATCTCCGGTGTGCGGGGCAGGATACAGACCGCGCGCGCCGGGCGCCGCGCGAGCTCAACGCCCACCGCCGGAGCTCGCAGCCCGAGCGGGACCACTTGCTCCTCCGCACTCCTTCGCGGCCGACCATCCACAGCGGCGCGGCGAGCCGCAGGCAACACAGGGACTATGGCGCGGTCTGCTGCCCCAGGCACAGCGCGGGCAGCGTGCACCGGAACCGGCGCCACCGTGCGGACGGCACCAGCGCTCAGCCCGTCCCAGCGCCCGTAGGCAGCCTCAAGGTCCCTCCGTGGTGGCGCGCCGTCCTGGCGAGGCGCCGCATCACGGCGAGGCCCAGCGTCGGACCGGCCCGTGGCCTCCACGCGGCGCACCACCCTCCTCTCGCCTCCATCATCACGCGGCACAGGCGCCACCATCTCACGGTGTCGCCCGCCGGCGGCCTGTCCACTCTCTGGCGCACGCGCACGGACAGCGACGGCGCCCTCACCCATCCGGCGACCTCTCCCGTCGCCGTTGATGCGCTTCCGCGCAGGTTCGTCACCCTCGGGCGGCGAAGCTGGCCGCGGCGGGCGCGGGAGCGAGCACTCCCTCGCCATATGGCCAACCTCGCCGCAGCGGAGGCACACCGGCCCCGTAGTGCAATCGACGGCGCGATGCCCTGGTTGGGTGCAGAGCCCTTCGTAGTCGGCGTAGGCGCCGGCGTCGCGCACCGGGCGCGCCGCACGCGCCGCCACCTTCTTGCCGCCGCGACACCCCCAAGTCCCAACAATGCCCCCACATACTGAAACCTCCTGTGGCGGCTGACGCTGATCTTCAGCGCTTCCAGCCACGTAATTATCTACTTATCTAGCCACCCAGCTCGTTTCTTCTCTGCCTTAATTTGGCTGCTTACTTCATGGATTGGATTGGATTTCGTAGTACTCTGCTACCAGCAGAATAAAGTGGGTAGACTGTAGACTGTCAGATTACACCCGAGAGAGAAAATTAACACATCACAAGAAGTGCAGATTAGATTATTTTTTTACCCGCAAAAAGAGGAAATCTAATCTGCACTTCTGCATACCCACATACAATACTGAAGAGTGCCCTAGAAAATAAGCATGACATCATGCAAACTCAAACAAACATGTTAAATTCCTGGAAAAGCACAATGGTAGATCAACATAACAACCCACATTCTGCAGAATTTTCACTTGCAGACAGGATGAGACCAAAAGAATTCTCTAAAGGACATATCTGGTCAGGTTCTGTGTTCCCTCTCTGTGTACCACTCCCCTTCTCTCTTTGGTATCCAGGGCATAGCAGCAATAACAAAAATTGAAGCAAACTCATGGACATATGTTTACTCCGAACGTGTCTACTCGGTGACGGCGAAACATGCTTACAATGTTCATCGCCAGAAACAAAAGTAAGAATCATGTACTTATAAGATCGCCCAGAGATCTCTAACCAGTCTTCAATCCATTCTGAACTCTATGGCAAAGAATGGCTTGGTAAGTCACCAAAATACTTGCTGAAGTTCCCTAATCTTCTTCTACTGCAACAAAACTGTTGATTCTCCTTCTACAGGAACAAAACTGTCAATTCTCCTATGACCTTGAACTGTCAATTCTCCTTCCACTTCAACATAACTGTTGGCCCACTCATCAAATCCTTTCGACTATTCTACTTCCTGCACCTGTCAAAGGAAACAATGCTTTGTTAACTAAATTAACATAACAGCAAATAGCAAATGCAATATGTGTTAAGCAAATGAGAACAGAAGTGAACATCCCCTAAAAAATAACATAAGTGAACATGGAATATTTTTTGACTTCCACATTACACCACAACAAATTTAATGCAGCACATTACACAGATAAACATAATAAATATCGAGCAGCATACACAAGACAACTGTGAGGATGACCCAGTTGTGCTTGTAGATCTCAGTGAGCTTAAATACTGGTGCAGCCCAAGACCCTCACAGCTGCAAATTTGAATAAACGCAAATATATTATTCTACTGTCTGAAGTTCATCTGTTGAATAATTCAGGTCATGGATTACTAGATGAGTTATACCACGCCCTGTGTACAAGTAGAAGCACATCTGTTGAACTAGCATATGATCATGCACAACAATAAATTGCACGTCAAACTTGGGTTTCTTTCCGTTAATAGGGTCATTCTAGTGGCTCCAAACTTTTTTTCCGAAATGGAGGCTATGCCCCAGCCTCAGCATCAATCGATGCATACGGCCATTAGTGGCTTGAAACTTGAAAGTGCGAAAAACCAATCATCCTTTGCACTAGCTCTCTTAGCCTTTAAAATGTGGAATGAACTACTAAACTGGCAAATTTTAAAGCATCTTATGTAGAATAATATCAAATGTGCGGAATCACTTGTTTTTCGCACGGACCAAATGATTTTGAATACTTAAAATGTTATTGCATCATCATCCAAAAGGGATATTTATCCATGGAATCAAATTCTGTTTGGTCATCTTACCTTATAATTCATGGACGGAAAATTGCATGTCAATATGTGAGCCCACACATTTGTCGAAAACGTGGCCCTAAGAAGTCCAGTACATCCCTGAAGCTGACTGCATAGCCTTTGTCATGCAGCCGACCATGGTATACAGCAACAACTTCTCCTTCATGGTTCAGTATCGGTGAGCCAGAGCAACCATCTCTACCGATCATGTTCAGCTCAATCAAGCGCATATTATACCCTTTGTTGGTCTCACTGCTTAGTTGATTGTAACAGCGAGATGTGTTGGTAAGTTCGCCGGTGACGACCGTGTCAGGTAGAAGTGGTGGCCAGGATATCATTACAACATCGTTTAGCTGAGGAGGCACACTTTTCGCAAGCTTCAATGGCACATGAGATCTTTGACATCTGTTCCAACCTCTGCGGTACAACTGATCCATGTTGATCTCCAGGAGCATTAAGTCCTTATTTCCATCCACTTTCACAGCAGTTGCCATGGTGTAAATCCTTGGATAATCAGCATTATCATATAGCGAAGAGTTTGAGCTTGCCAGATGTTCTTCTTGATGAGTACACATGACATGGATATCAAACCACTGAACCATTTCCCGTGTTAGTTGCTGTTCTGCAGAGTAGAACTCCTTCAAAGAGTGGCAACATGTCAGCACGTGAGCTCCAGTCCCACGATGTCCAATGATGAAGCCGGTACACCAGTCAGTTCTATTGGCATCAACAATGGCTATAGCTTCTTCTACTGATTTGCCAAATTTATTTTGAAGATGGGCACGCGCTTGAGCTACACAGTCCGTCTTCAGAACATACATAACAAACATGATAGATTCCCTTTTGTTCTTGTGCACCCATTGGTGGGCCACTTTTGAGAAAACAGATGGAGGGACCAAATCTGCCATTTTTCTGAGCAAGCACAATCAAATTCAAAGAAAATATGTCAAAAACAATGATGTGAGTATTAAAGTGTAGATTATTAGTTGGTGCCATTTAAAACAGACATGATTAGCAACAGCAGATTATCAGTTCTAACTTATAGGCAATATGCAGTTGTTTTCAAGGAAAAGAGGGGGAAAGGTTTCACAATTTATATCAAATAACACAGAAAAAAGTTGCAAGCTATGACATAATAAGCAACCCGTTGTGTTAGCATCAGGCAGTTTCTTCTTTCCAGATGAATTATTTGATCTGAATAAGTGAATACATGCATTCAGAGTTTCAGATTGCATGGAAACAAAGTAGCGTGGTTTCTACTTTTTTTTAAACTACTGTTAGAAGTAAATTGCATACAGATTAGATGTGATGATGCAAACTGTGAATCATAGCCAGACTTGAAATGTGTGGAAGCATTGACTTGCTGGTATTTGCAGAAATATGTTAAGCACCGCTAAAAAGAATTTTTTATCCAAACCTCCCTTGTCTTCGCCAATTTAAATTGACCAAGCCAAATACATGTCTGGTGTCTAAGGATACATTATACTTGCTTTTATCTACTGAACTATCTGCTATTTAGCCTGAATAGTGAGAATTCAAACCATGGCTTTTCTTTTAGAAGTATAGGTGCATACCAGAAGAGGCAGGACATGGTAACATATACAAATCACAGCTAAGACAGGACCACTAATGGTAAGAGCACCAAATCAATCTAAATGGTCTCATAAAGATAACTATGCAAAAAAACAACTGCTTATCTCAGAAAGATAGAGCATCATACTTTGTATGAAGTTGCAAATACTAACTAACCTTATAGTAGATAAGAGTTCAGATAACCAGATGCATATACAAGGTTGTTGTGCTTCAAATGCTCCAGGCATACATTTGCCAGATCGCCCTTCAACTGTAATGTAACATTGTTCAGTTGTTTACACGGTAAATATAGCAATATGAACTTCAGTTTCATCTAATACAAACTTCAACGATCATGAGTTGAAAAAATCATACATAATTGCGTATATCTTATTCTGTTTTGCATTCAGGATATATGAAAATATGATCCTGTTGATATAGTGTTCGACGTTATTAATGTACAACAGGTTCTTTTTTGTTTAGTTGATATAGCTACAATTATGATTCAGACATGGGAGCTGGTTCAAAGAGTTGCACAAACTTTAAAGCACATGAAGCATGGAAGTCATCTGAAGCTCCAGAAGTTGGGATGCATGCAAGTTACAAAATGTAATTATGTGCTCTTTTCTGGATAAACAAAAAGAATTAACTATTCTGTCAGAAACATTTTCCCATGAAGTCATGATCAACAGCAACCCAGAACATTGGAGCACATAAAAATATATTTTTACTCCGAAAGATCAAAATCTTCTGCACTAAACCAGCGACCGCAAAAAGAAAATTTAAATTACTCTTAATAAGCACGAAAACTATACTGTGCATGAATATTGCACTGGCAATGATGGTTCATGTTTTTCAGTTATATCGGACAACATGCATTGGACATTACCAAAAAAAGGCAGTTCTGGACCAGAAGGGAAACTAAATTGTGTGAGGCACATATCAGCTAGCTTGCTAACCTGCTTGGTCTTGTAGATACGCCAAGAGGTAGAGGAGGCAACTTGCTGCTGCTCTAGTTCGAACACGGTGTTTGATGCTGGTGGGATTCCTCCTGTACGGAACCTTGTGTCCTGTACCCTTGTATAAATTGCGGAGATGGGGGAACCTGAGTGAGACAACCAGTGGCATGTAACAATTTAAGATCAGGGAATGCAGTCACTCTGAAAGAAGGGCACTAGTGTTCAGAAACCGAAAACATAACATGACCAGTTTATCACCACAATTGGCAACACGGCATCTGTACGTACATGCAACCGACAGTATTACACTCACAATCATCTTATAGTAGCACATGTGACTTGTCAATTATTCATTGATTCCCTAATGATACTCAAGTATATATCTGGAAAAACATGGAGCCAATCCCACACAACAATCACACTAGCCATTCAACCTGTCGAATTATAGACTTGTTATGACAAAATGACCATGAAACACTAATTATAATACGCCCATTAAAAGTAGGCACAGTTTATTAACTCCAGAACCTGCTATGCTCCATCATTTCTGCTCATAGGATTCCAAGTGAAAAACTACACATAAAGAAAACATACAGCTAATTTCTATCACCACAGTCCCCCACAAAGCGATAACAGACATAGAAGAATCAATGTTATCAACTTAAGATTGATGTAATGCAGTTACTCAGAAACAAAGGAGCAGGTGTTCAGAAACTGAAAACATATATAATATCAACAGTTTATCATTGGCAACATGGCATCTGTACATGCAACCAACAGTAACTACTTCACAACCAGCAGTTACTCTTAGTACCACATGTGCCCTTTCAGTTATTCATTGATTTCCTAATACCCTTCATATCTAGAAAAATATAAGGAAACGTATCACAAACAAACGGGTTGCCTATTTGACATGGCGGAAGGTCGTTCTACCTTTCCCTGTGCCAACAAAGCAGGCATACTTGATTGAATTGACTCTTTGGGAGCCAATCCCACACAAGAAATCGCACCACCTATTCAACCGGTCAAACTATATACAGACTTGCAAAGAAAAATTGACCGTGAAACAGTAATTCTAATACATCCATTAAAAGTATAGCAGAGCACAGTTTATTAACTCCAGAAATTATTAATGCTACGTACATCATTTCTGCCCATCGGGTAACAGGTGAAACACTTCACATAAAATCGAACCTACATTCAGCAAAATTACATCATCACAATCCCCAATTAATGAGATAACAGACATGGAAGAATCAATGGTATTTAAGGAGGCTCAGCTAGTTAAACATGCAACTACACACGCAATTATAACAATGGTAACTGCCAATCCTCATGAATTAAAACAGGCATAATTATCACCAATCCACTGCTTGCTAAAGCACAGGCCATCGATCTGAAACAATTCAGAAGTAAGATCTTGATGCCCGTGTTTCTAGAAACCCCATGGAACGAGCAGAAGCAGTCAATCAGCAGTGCACGCCAACCATTCGGCTAGGAATTAATTACGGAAATGTCAAGTCGCATAGCTAGTCCTAACAATCCCAGCACATAACGCCGCGCGAACTGCAAAAGGATAGGAGCCCCTCGATCAAAACAGCGCCTCCACAAATTTCACCCCCAACAGGTAAGCAAAACAAACCAAACGACGCAGTAGGCACGAAAACCCTAGATCGTTCGACACTGGTCCGCCACAAATCTCGAATTCCGCTGCACAAGATCCGGCCGTAGCCCCGCGAAGCCGAATCCACACTGCGCCGCTCGAGGCGGAAACGCAAAGCCCAGCACCCCCGCCACAAGGGTACGGGTAAATGTCGTAGGAGGAGGGTTCGGGTCGGGCTAGAGAGCGAGCTCGCCCGCAGAAAACCAAGCATCGCGCATGATCGGAGCACGCCACTGCGGACCAAAATCCTCCGTACACCGTACCCCCAGCCCCCAAAGCGGAAACGCCCAACCCCAGCAAACGAGCTGCGCGCGCGCTTGATGGGTTCGCTGAGAGGGCTCACCTGAGTGAAGCGGCGTACGATCGCTCTCCTCGCTGGTGCCCGCCGGTGGCCGAGACCGGAGACGGAAACCCTAGAGGGGCGAGGCGGGGGCGGCGAGGAGGAGGAGGAGAGGAGCGGGAGCAGGGAGCGGGAAAAGAAGAGTGGAAGGGGAAGACGCCTGGCTGACATGTGGGTCTTTCACATTGGTTTTGGGCTTGCCACGGAAGGAAGGGAGTGTGCGGAATGCGATTTTTCTAGCGGTTTTTCGACGATTTACACAAAAATAACCATTTTCTAGATCCTCGGGCTAAACTATTTCCTCCATCTAACCCTTTTGTGTGGCGCCCCTCACATCGGCGCCACACCTCACTGTGTGGCGCCCGTGCCGGCGACGCCTCTTGCCCATTCGACGTGGCGCGGTCGACGTTGATGTGTGCTCCAGTCTGACGTGATAGGTTGTGTGGCGCCGCTTCCATCGGCGCCACACATCCACTTATAATACCCAAAACATACTGTAAGACAATTCTCGTGGGACTTAGTTTTGGCGACCATGTTTGACATCCACTTATAATTGCCCAAAACATACTGTAAGACAATTCTCGTGCCGTCGATGCCACGGGCGCCACACTTCACAGTGTGGCGCCGATGCCACCGGCGCCACACAAACAGGGTCGTCAAAACAGCTAAAGACTAAGCGTCCAGAGCCCCTGGATGTTGGCGACATATAAATTAACATGTGTGACTCCCATGGCAAGGGCGCCACACGTTGACTTGTGTAGAAAAATCAGAGAATTCACTTCTAAGATGGTTGCCACACAGTTTCATACCAGTAACACACATTATAGCACATATTCATATCAATAGCACACATCATAGCACATAGATTCATACATTTTAAAATAGAATTCAAACAACATGTAGAAATGACGACATGGTCCCAAATGACATAGCTATAGTTCATATAAGATAGAGTTCACACAACACGGCCTCGACGTCCCCTCCTCAAGGGCTGCTTCCGGACGGCCATCCTTTTCGTCCGCTGCAGTTGCTCTTGTTGCTGCTGCACCTCCTGCTCCTCCTCCTCCTCTGAAGATGATGGCTCATCGTTCCTTCTCCTCCTCTGAAGATGATGGCTCATCGTTCCTCATCCTCCTCAAAGCTGATCTCTGCGCCGACTCCTCATCCTCCTCAATCACAACCTTCTTTCCTCGGTTGACATAATCATCCGGAGTGTAACGGTTTGAAGCCTTGCCCCTTGGCTTCAACTGGTAAGCAGACCGTGTGGCTTGCTTCTTGCCTTGACTCAGAATGGTGTCGTCAGGAATCTTCACAAACATGAACACATGAGATTACAAAAGTTGAAATTAGTAAGCACATATTTGACAGCAACAAAATAGTCCATACCTCTGCCTCTTCAGAAGAGGATGTACCCGCAATTTCGCCTTCGCGGCAACCTAGCTAGTTGGCTAACCGCCGTATCTTCCGTGCAGTGTTCTGCGTCATGAAAGTCATGGTTACAAAGCCACCCGAACATAATAGCTTACATTCAAAGTTGGTGATCATACCTTAATGAAATACCGCAACGGTCTGATAGGCTTTTCATCTCTATGGCTCTGATCCCAAATAACCTCGCACTCCTCAGCTATTTTTTGGATCTCGAACCGCTATGACAATCATATTATACACAATTTGAGCGAGCACATGCCAATATAGATGATGTACTAGCTAATGAGAGAATACATTACCACGAAGTTCATTGATGAAGCAATAGAAGTCGATCTCCCTTGTCGAGCAGTCATGTCATACTGGCTTTGCGCAACCTCATCGAATGTGATGGGGTCGTCCAAGATGTCGTCATCATACGTGTGGTTCACTAACTCGATACACGTACTTTCATGAAACCATTGGAGATAGTTATTGAAAGCGGCCAAGTCGTGAGGGACAATCTCTACATGTCCGGCATTCCGTGTTGCTTTCAAACAGTGTTGGAACGCTGTCACGTGAATCCTATGTTGGACAAGCCAATTCGTGATCTTCATATGCCGCTGCCTATCAAGCCTGCAAGATATTGAACACAATGGATAAACTTAGGTTCTATCGCTACCTATGATCAACAAGTTTCCATCGCATGATTCAAGAAGTTTACCTATGGAGCGCGTGGTCCGTGTCTTGCCACTGAGGTGGGGTCTCCTGAAACAACCCAAACTGTCGCATCACTCTGTGCGGCTGGTGGTATTCAACAAGCCACATGCATATGAGTGGGTACCGCATACGCCAGAAATGCGCCTCCTCTAAGCACTTGGGGTTGAGGTCAGTCATCGCCGCGCCAATACGGTAAAAGGTACCATATGGCTCCCAATCCACCTGCAGCATACAAATATTTTAAAATTTACAACAAGGCAATGAAACTTATGAAGTAGGATAACAAAAGAGTGATGGCTTAAAATCGGTTACCTGCTCAGAGGTAAGAGTGTCCAACTCCTCAGTGTAGTGCTTGTACATGACCATTGGATCGCTCGTCATCTCCGAGACATTGTCCCAAAGGTATGCCCAAGTGGGCTCCCGATCAGGGTTGTTCCGGTAATGAGGTCATGGCCTCTCGTTGAGTATCCTGGGCCACCCAGATAGGCGGTCCCAGCTCCATACAGAAAGTAGGAGCAAGCATCCACCAATACCGCCCTTCCCAGTCCTGCGACAAGCTTCGTCCAACTGCGAAAATAAGACATTTGGTTAGTACTTTGTTTAGCAGACTACTATAGAAGAATAGTACATATAGAAAATCATCACCTGGCGGTAGAGGTAGGCAAGTGCCTCTGTTCCCCAACTCCACGGGTGCTCCAACACCGTAAGCGCCTTGAGCCAACACCAATGGACCAACTTCCCACCACTGTCAGCAAAGAGAGTCCTCGAAAGCGTATACCACAAGTACACATGGGTGTACGTCCTGATAATGTCCTCGTTGGCCCCTTCCGCGCATTGTCCAATAGTCCTGATCCAAGCGAAAGGTGCGCCGGCGGGAGTTCTCTCTTTTGGATCTTCTAGCGCCGGAGGAGCCATGCCAATAAGGTCCTCCATCTGTCTGCGCCACCCATCAGAAGCTGTGTTCATACACAGTGGCTCGCCCTGAATAGGAAGTCCAAGTATCATGGAAACATCCTGAAGAGTAGGGGTCATCTCGCCGGCCCTCAAGTGGAAGGTGTGCGTCTCCGGCCTCCACCGGCCGACAAGGGCGGTGAGTGCCGCGGCGTTCATGTTCGCCCCCCCGGCTTACAAGCATGATGAATGGGAGAAGACCGGTAGGCTGGATGAACTCCGTGTACCTCTCGTCATACGCCATATCTACTGTGCCATGGTAGCGAATCTTCAATGGGTGAAGAACCCTTCTCTTCTCCGTCATATGAAAAGCCCGGTGATCCTTCTCATACTCATCATCTATGAGATACACCATCCTACATGTTTACATAAAACACCATATTATGAGCCATTCCTAACAAATATGAGTTATTCCTACGCAAATACTAGGCATATGTAACACATTTGAATGCATTTGCTAAGCAAATATTAGACATTTCAACACATACATACATAGGGTTTCAACACATACATGTAAAATTTCATATCTAGGGTTCCAACAAATCTATGGTTCAAACACATGCATACATGAGGCTATGAATTTCAACACATACACTACAATATAGAGTCCAGCTACAAAAATTTCCATGTCTAGGGTTCATGTCCAAGTCTAGCAAGATCTATGAAATTAGTGGATGAATGGAAAGGATTCGAAGGGGATTACCTTGAGGAATGGATGGGGAAGAGATTGGTCGGGCAGATCTGATGATTTGGTGGTGGATTTGGTGGGGGAGAGTCCCCCAAACCGTCCCCCAAACCGCGCCAGATTGAGCGTTTGGGGGACGGTTTGGGGGACTCTCCCCCACCAAATCCACCACCAAATCATCAGATCTGCCCGACCAATCTCTTCCCCATCCATTCCTCAAGGTAATCCCCTTCGAATCCTTTCCATTCATTTCGTTCGTGCCGCGTTTGGGGGACGTCGCTCCCCAGTCGCGTCCCCCAAACAAAATTTCGCAAATTTTAAACTTAACTAGATTCGATTAGATTCGTCCAAACTTACATAGATTCGAACGAAATTTGACTAACTTTAAAACTAAACCTAATCTAGAACCACTTGCGGCGGCCGGAGGCGTCGTAGTACTGCTGGAAGTTGTACATCTCGTCGGTGACGACCTCCTGCTTGACGCGCTCGTCGACGGGCTCGTCCACGGGCTCGTCCTTCACCAAGCCGCTTGGTCCTGCCTCGCCGTCGTCGGTGAGGTCCACCAGCGGCTTGCCGGAGTCGCGGATGGACATGGCGATCGCCGCGTCCAGGTCGCCCCTCCAGGCGTCCTTGTCGTCCATGGACGCCAAGAACGCCGCCCGCAGCCCTGGGCAGTCCTCGGGGTCGTCGCTGCTGGCGATGAGCCGCTGCTGCCGCTCGTACTCCGCCAGCAGCGCCGCCTGCGACGCTTCCTCCGGCTCCTCCTTCACCTCCGGCTTCGGGATGAGGAGGGCGCCGCCGCGCCTCCCTTGCTGCCGCCCGCTGCCGCTACTGCCACGCCTCGTGTTGACGGGCGTCGCCGGCTCCTCCTTGACCTCCCGTTTGGGGATGGTGTAGGGCGCCGACCGGTACGACGAGGACGGCGTCGATCGCGCCGGTCCCGAGGAAGAAGAGTGCGAGGAGGACGAGTACGTCGTCCTCCTCGGCTGCCATTGAGTAGACGGCGGCGGCGACGACGGCATCTCCAGCCTTGGAGCGCCGTTGCGGAGGCCGCGGATGACGTTCTCGAGGGTGCGCCCCGGAACGCCCCAGAACAGGGCGCGGCCTTCCCTGTTCCAGCTGTTGGGGCCGCCGACGAGGTTGTCGGTGCTGTGCATCTCGATGTCGTACTTCGCCTGGAAGTACGTCGTTCACCAGGCGTCGTTGTCGTTGACCGCCCACGTCGGATCCAACCGCTCCGCGGCGGTGAGTTGAGCCCGACGGGCCTTGATGGCGTCCCTCCATTGGTCCGTCTTCGGCTTCGGCGGCGGCGGAACGCCAATGCCGTTCACGGCCATCTTCCAGCCGCCACTGCTTGGCAGCCGCATGTCCGGCGGGACTGGATACCGGGCGTGGTACAGCGCCCACGCCTCCGCCACGGTGAGGCTGCCGCGTCCGAAGCCGTTCGCCGCGGCGATCTTGCGGGAGGACGAGCTCGACATTTTTTGAGCGGCGAGGAGAGGATCTGGGAGGGGGGAGGCGGCGGCGACGAGAAGGATTATGGTGAGCGGCAATAACTGCAGGGCGTCTTAAAACAGCGGCGGCAGCGGGTGGTTGCACGCAATAACTCCGGCGTGGACGGCCACGCGGCCATGCACGACGAGACGCGTCCCTGCGTCGCCTGGGAAAACAGGGACGCCATTAACGTCGCTTGACCAAAGGTAGGCGACGGGGTTTTAGCCTTCCGTGCCGCTGACGGGTCGGGCCCGCGTCGGTTGGCCTCGCTTTTCGTTGTGTCCGGCGTCCCCGGAGCGTCCCCTGTGGGACGGGGACGGGCTCGGGGCGCCGGACACCGTATCGGGCCGCGCCGGACAAAAATGGGCTTTGGGGGACGCGGCTGGAACTCTTTTTTTGTCCGACGCGCCCCAAATCCCTTTGGGGGACGGTTTGGGGGACGCGACTGGAGATGCTCTTATGTGCTTCTTTTTTACCCCTGAAACGTTCTATGTTATCCTGTCAACTTACGAACCACCGGTCTCCATCCCTTCGATGCTTGGAACACCTCACTTGGCAATCACATGAACAACTTGGTTCCCCAGCTGAGTGCATCGCGGCTTGGTTCCTTTACCTGCAAGGTTGCCCACCAGAACATCATTTGGATAAATCATGTTAATCATCGCAATTGGATCAGCAACGTCTAATGGACCTAAAACAAGCATTGTTATGAGTTTTCCAAATCTTTACTATTAAATGGGAGTTGGTCGTTTGACACTCAACGCACTTTGGTGGTCGTCATTAAAATAATCCAGACCCTCTAATCTATTCTCCCTATCTCAGCTTCGTCCGATCAAGTCACATCCCAAATATCTTCCACGCAGAAGTTAATTATGGTATAATATCATCAATCACGATATCTCAGGCAATCATGACCTGAACGTTCTATCTCAGGCAATATCATCAATCACAATACGCTCAGGGATATTTCCTGGGATATTTCCTATTACCTACCTAATTGCAAGATACCTTTCCAAGAAGAACGCTAGCACCCAACCAAAAAATACAACAACTAACACCATCCAAACTCCACCACATTCCACCGTGTACCTTACTCCTGGTGCTTTTGGTATGTTTTAATGACACCGTATTTTAGCGATATGTTCCATTTCCCTGTTTACTTCGATCGGCTCATCCCGCCTGTAGCCTTTCTCTCATGGATAGTTGCCGCCCGTAGCATACATCTCCATATCTCTAGATTCCGAACACGCAGTCAACTCCCGCTCCACGTGAAGCTTGGGCCGCCGTGTGAAGGCGTTTGTCTACGGCAGCGCACGCCAGGCCATCTGAGAGGTAGCAAGACTGTGACCCGCTCATGGGTCATGTCCACAATAGAGAGAAGAGTAGAAGACGAGGTGTCGTAAGCCGATCTACCTTCTTCCACTTGGAGGACAAGCCAGTGCACGCGGATGACCAGTTGCGCCCACAACCCATCCAGAGGCCCTCCTCTTCGCTTTGTCCGCTGCTCCAGTGGTAACCACCACCACCGCAACTAATGGCGCATCTCTCTTGTTCTCTTCAGTTCTGCCTATCCCCTCATCCATACTCATGCAGTTCTGGTCACGGCAGCTGAAGGTTAGTCACCTAGGGCCAGTCGGGAGCCCAAGAATGTGACATGGTGCACATCACATTGTGGAAAAAGAACATGACGCACGATCTGAGGCTGCAGTTCAGCCTATTCAGCAAGAAACCAAAGGATGTAGTAGTCATTCTTAATGGCCAGTGATGTGGTGTCTGTTGGGCAGCAAGTCGAGAGATTAGGGGCTCAAGGAATTGAGGCCAATGCAGCGCTCATGTAGCTTCTCCTTTCTCTTTTTTTCTATGGGCAAGGAATGAATCACTCTCAACCTATTCTGTCTATTGTAATGAAATGTACAAATCTGGAGCAGAACAAGTCGACATGTAAGGAGTTACGCTGCCCTGCACCATATGGTTTTACCTTACTATTCACTCTGTAATAAAAGATGACACTAGCATTTTGCCCTCTTGATCTTCAGAGGCTTGAGGGGCAATTCACTCACCAGAACATTGTCACCTGATATTTGCCAGCTGACTGGCATGTGGTACTTGTAAGTTCTATGCTTACTTGGAGACGTTGATTCATATCTTCCAAACTAATCTTATCTACACTGATAACTTTGCCTCCAAATCTGCAGTGATGTAGGGGTACTTTTCATATAAATAAAGATCCACAAAAATATCTCACAACATATCCTTTTTTCAAGTAGCCACACCGTAAGCCTTCCTGACTTCACACAAATCTTATATACATTACCTCATTTGTGCTCTTGCAATATACTCCCTCCATTTCTTGATATAGGGTGTATAGTTTTTGGTGAAAATTTTAAAATATAAGGTGTATAGCAAATTTTTTTGAGAGGAGGTGTATAGCAATTTGACGATCAGTCTAGAGAAATTTACCCCTAGGAGTCTGACGCAAAATCCCTGGAATTGAGGAGCCGAGCCATTGTTTAGGAATCAGGCCAGTTAACAGAAAAATAAGATGAGAAAAGGGCACATACTGCACATATGTAGCATAGAATTAGGAGAATTTTTCTTTCCAAACACATAGATCACAATTAGGAATACTACTTTTTCACGATACCTCAGATTAGGGATTTTTTGTTTCTGGTGTGTATCACGGTCCGGTCGGTTGATCACGATTATAAACAACAAATATCAGGATCTCTCCAACGCCCATATTTGGTACGTACTCATAGGGAGATTAATTCGTAGAGAGATTTTATTTCGCAAAAAAAGGTCATAGAGACATTTCTGGGATTTGTTACGTACACTTATTTGGTAGGTATACTCATATATATCAAGGAATTAAAGTTCAAGATTTCTGTGGAGGATGCCAAGATTTCCCTACCAGTATTACATCGATCACCTAGGGGTACAAATGTCCGAAGGAGACAAAATTTGCCCTCTTAGCCTGTTCGTTAATATTCGTACAAGAAAACTATACACCTTATATCAAGAAATGGAGAGAGTATTGTTTTATTCACATTCAGACTCATGCTTAATGTTTACATTGGTCTTTAGTAGGTCATTAGACGAATGGGTGTTTGTCGCTTGGAAGCTATTAAAAATGTTGGTGGTGGGATGATCAACAGAGAATTAGACGAATTTGTGCTTATTCTGCATGAAACACTTAAATCCGCATAGTAGTTTGCCACCATCTTACTTCAGATTTCTAGCCATTTGCTCATATAACAAATATTAAGGCATAGAGAACATTAGATGAGTGGGGAGCTTGCAATCTGTGAAATTGTGTTTTTTTTAACCATTGGAAGGGATATTATATTATTTTACTAGCTGTCTATGAACTATGTGTTTGTATGTATATTTGGATGGCCACGTATTTATTTGGTTCATAAAAAATAGTATGTTCTATTATAAGATAGTGATGAGAAAGAGTAAAGCGTTGAGTGTGTCAGATATGTACGGGCATTATGGTCTCCCATGTGTTCTTTTCATTTATCTACTTTCAGAAATCCTGCAATTATTGGTTTGGCGAATCTCTGGATTCAGTTTTTGATATCAGCTAATTTTTTCCTGTCCAGCAGGCGCATGTGCATGGTTACAAGGGTTGGGACAACACTTAAGGCGGTATTGGGTGAGCTAACAAGCATGTATTCTATCATTGCCTCCATTCACATTTTTCGTACTCGTGCTTTCGTTATCACTCTTGAGCATCATCTTGGTTCTTCGTAGGTGGTGGTGTGAAAGAAGATGCGCCAGGAGAAAGATAGATGGTGAGGTGCCATACTGCCATGGGAGGAACTGGGATAAAGATGTTG
Source organism: Lolium perenne (assembly GCF_019359855.2). Classification (NCBI taxonomy): domain Eukaryota; kingdom Viridiplantae; phylum Streptophyta; class Magnoliopsida; order Poales; family Poaceae; genus Lolium; species Lolium perenne. The sequence goes on from NC_067244.2 coordinate 53,015,029, forward strand.
TTCGTTGTCATTGTGTTACGAGCTTGTTCTGATTTGAATGTTCTACAGATAAAGGAGATGTCAAATTAAGTTGTAGGCCATTACGTTACTTATAAAAGGTTTTCTTTTTCTATTATGTTATCTTTATGCAAAGGTGAACATATGGCACTCTGAACTATCTAATGCGACAATCTGCTTGCTAAATCTTTATCTATTCCACAATACTAATGTCACTATTTTCCATCATTATTTCTTTTATTGCATGACTTATTCAAGTGATTGTGTATCCATGTTTTGGATGAACTAAGATTTACTGCCACAGATTCAATTCCCCAAATAGGATGGGATTAGTTAAGTTTCCTTCATGACCACATTTATGTAATTAAATTGTGATACACCAAGACAGGTTTAGGTTGGTGATTGCCTATAAATTTTCCTTGTATTCCACATATTTAGCTAGAATCCTAAACTATAAAGTTGCAAGTCAAATGGCAGTATATTGCAGCTTGCTAGGAAATCATAAAGGGTGCTACAGTAATCATGCATGTTATTTCATGATTACACCTTTTTTGGGTTCAAAATCAAATGATCATGATCTTTCTAGGAGTTAAACACTAAGACATGTGAAGATTATATTATCAAAAAAGAAAATGAGCTGCAAAATGACAGAATGGAGATGGATAAATTGAGCTTCCAGCTGGTGCCTGGGTCTGTTGTTTGTTTGTAAGTTATTGGTATTGCATAATCAGATTTAAAAAAATTAGTTACTAGGGATATTAAGATTTAGGAGAAAACACTTTTCCATGTTTCCTCATTTATTATGCATCTGCTAAATTGTATTCCACTAGGAGCTTTAGACAAGTATAATAAAACAAATAAATGGTAAACATGTCTGAGACAAAAATAGGAGGTAATTATGAGTTTGATGCTCACTTTCATGAAATAGTTAATTATAAATCAGGATTAACATTCGCTCACAAAATAAAATACGCCAATATGCCGTAGCAACGCACGGGCATTCAACTAGTCAACTGTAATATGGCAGCAACACCAACGCAATTTTTTTTAAAGAAATATGCGAGCTTTATTAAATAGGCATAAATAGTATTACAGTCGTTTGTGATCAGATCCAACACACAGGCTGGAGCATAATCACAAAGAATATCAAGTATTTGATCTATTCTTTTTAGGGAAACTGTTAATCTATGGCCCAAACAAATGTTGAACTGATCTCGTTTTTTTCTTATATCCAAAGGTACAAGAAGCTATATTCTAAATATAGCGCGTCAACGTACATCAGAGAAACAATTGAGATATACTTTCATCACAGCCACAAAAGTTACATCTCTAATCCCCTTCCCAGCCCCTTCTATGCAACACATCTTTGGTGAGAATACTTTTACGAATAGCCAGCCACATTACTTTTTTTTTACCTTGGCCGGTATCTTAATTTTTCAGCGAAAATGCTAGAAAAAGCGTGCGCTTCGCGGGAGCGCGTCGCGTTTCTTCCGACGCCAGCCCGTGTCGGCGCGTGGTGGATCCAGCATATCCCGCGCGCTGTGTCTGGTCGACACGTGGTGCGCGCGAAGCGTTGCGGGATTCGTCGTGCAACCCGTGTGATTGGCGCGCGGATGTCGCTGTCGCGTGTTGCGATTGGTCTGCGGAAAGAGGATTCGAATTTATCGTGCCGTGAGCCGAGTTTATCGTATCGGAACCCGTTTTATCGTGTCACTCTTCCCCTAGGAGGTTGTAGTTTTCCTTTGTTTGTTTTTTCCTTTGTTCATTCTCTTTTTTTTCAATATTTCTCTTTCCGGGGAATGGAGATTTTATGGGGTATAATGGGAGGCACTACGGGAAAAACGGACGCTGCCGTGCAACCACCATTGTCGTGTGCTCGCGCAAGGCAGAGAATTCTTTGCCACCAACGAAAAGAACACGCACGGCAAACAAACGCAGCACGACAAAGAACGAGAAAAGCGCACGGCAATGCTGAGTGCACGGCAAAGAGGACATACGGCGCACGGCACAAAAAGCGCACGACACAAAAAGCGCACGGCAAAGCCGAAGAAAAGCGCACGGCAAAGAAATAAAGAAATTCCCATGACAAACCCTTTGTCGTGCGCAAAGTAAGGTCGCATGGCAAAGCTGCCTTTGCCGTGCATTTTTGTCTTTGCCGTGCGCCTTGTGGCATTTTCTCTTTTTTTCTTTCTATTCTACTTATTTTAATACTTATATTTATTCTTTACATATGACAAGTACAACATCTTAATTAATACAAGGTGTATACCCATACTTTTGCAATACGACAAGTACTCTAAGTCCTCACTCCCCCTCTAACATATCAGGGTTTCGGAGCAAACCGCGTTCGGGAAATGTTCCAAGTGTTATCGCCCGAAAGAGAGGAAGGTCACACGGGGGAGCTATGACTTGCACCATTTGGTGAATCACACCTTCCAAGACACTTTCACACATATCCTAGGTCCACATGAAAGTTTTGGTGGCATTCCGGTGCTCCCCCCCCGGAAAATGACGGTATGCGTGCCCCGGGGGGTATACCCTCCTAGATTTCACCGCACGAGGTTCCACCAACACACTTTTTCATAGGTTTAGTTTTTTTTAAGCCATATACACATGGAAAACCAGGTTTGGCACACTTTGTCACATTATAGCCTCCAGTATACCCGCAGCGGGACACTTCAGGCTACAAGTCCAGGAATCTGCCAAGTGTTATCGCCGAAAGAGAGGAAGGTAACAGAGGGGAGATATGCCTTCCACCATTTGGTGAATCACACCTTCCACCACACTTCCACACATATCATAGGTCCACATGCAAGTTTTGGTGGCATTCCGGTGCTCCGGCGGTCATTCCCCCCGAAAAAGGCGGTATGCGTGCCCCGGGGGGGTCTACCCCCTAGATTTCACCGTGCGAGGTTCCACCAACATACTTTTTCATAGGTTTTGTTTTGTTTAGGCCATATACACACGGAAAACCAGGTTTTGCACCCTTTGGCATATTATAGCCTCCGGTATACCCGTAGCGGACACTTCAGCATACAAGTCCAGTAATCTTCCATGTGTTATCGCCTGAAAGAGAGGAAGGGCACACAGGCGAGCTATGCCTTGCACCATTTGGTGAATCACACCTTGCACCACACTTCCACACATATCCTAGGTCCACATGCAAGTTTTGGTGGCATTCCGGTGCTCCGGCGGTCATTCCCCCCTGAAAACGACGGTATGCGTGCCCCGGGGGGGTCTACCCTCCTAGATTTCACCGTGCGAGGTTCCACCAACATACTTTTTCATAGGTTTATTTTTTAGGCCATATACACATGTAAGGCAAGGTTTGGCACCCTTTGGCAAATTATAGCCTCCGGTATACCCGCAGCGGGACACTTCAGCCTACAAGTCCAGGAGTCTTCCAAGTGTTATCGCCCGAAAGAGAGGAAGGTCACACAGGGAGCTATGCCTTGCACCATTTGGTGAATCACACCTTCCACCACACTTCCACACACATCCTAGGTCCACATGCAAGTTTTGGTAGCATTTTGGTGCTCCGGCGGTCATCCCCCCGAAAACGGCGGTATGCGTGCCCCGGGGGGTCTACCCTCCTAGATTTCACCGCGCGAGGTTCCACTGATACGTCTCAAACGTATCTATAATTTATTATGTTCCATGCTAGTTATATGACAATACTCACATGTTTTATATACACTTTACATCGTTTTGATGCATTTTCCGGCACTAACCTATTAACAAGATGCCGAAGCGCCGCCTCTGTTTCTGCTGTTTTTGGTTTCAGAAATCCTACACAGGAAATATTCTCGGAATTGGACGAAACAAAAGCCCACGGTCTTATTTTGCACGGAGCCTTCCAGAAGTCTGAAGAGGAGACGAAGAGGGGCGACGAGGCGGCCACACCCTAGGGGGGCGTGGCCCCACCCCTGGGCGCGCCGCCCTATGGGGTGGGCCCCTCGAGCGTCCCCCGACTCTGCCCCTTCGCCTATATATTCTCTCCGTCGCGAAGACCCTAGTACCGAGAGCCACGATACGAGAAAAGTTACTGTGACGCCGCCGCCGCCAATCCCATCTCGGGGGATTCAGGAGATCGCCTCCGGCACCCTGCCGGAGAGGGAAATCATCACCGGAGGACTCTACATCATCATCCCCGCCTCCGGATTGATGCGTGAGTAGTTCATCCTTGGACTATGGGTCCATAGCAGTAGCTAGATGGTTGTCTTCTCCTCTTGTGCTATCATGTTTAGATCTTGTGAGCTGCCTATCATGATCAAGATCATCTATTTGTAATGCTACATGTTGTGACTATGTCAAGTTGATTAATTGATCTATCATATATGTGTTGTTTATGTTCTTGCATGCTCTCCTTTGCTAGTAGAAGCTCTGGCCAAGTTGATACTTGTAACTCCAAGAGGGAGTATTTATGCTCGATAGTGGGTTCATGCCTCCATTAAATCTGGGACAGTGACAGAAAGTTCTAAGGTTATGGATGTGCTGTTGCCACTAGGGATAAAACATCGATGCTTTGTCTAAGGATATTTGTGTTGATTACATTACGCACAGTACTTAATGCAATTGTTTGTTGTTTGCAACTTAATAATGGAAGGGGTGCGGATGCTAACCCGAATGTGGACTTTTTAGGCATAGATGCATCCTGGATAGCGGTCTATGTTCTTTGTCGTAATGCCCTAAGTAAATCTCATAGTAGTCATCATGATATGTATGTGCATTGTTATGCCCTCTCTTTTTGTCAATTGCCCAACTGTAATTTGTTCACCCAACATGCTATTTATCTTATTGGAGAGACACCACTAGTGAACTGTGGACCCCGGTCCATTCTTTTACATCTGAAATACAATCTACTGCAATCTCTGTTCTCTGTTGTTCTTCGCAAACAAACATCATTCTCTACACCATACGTTTAATCCTTTGTTTACAGCAAGCCAGTGAGATTGACAACCTCACTGTTAAGTTGGGGCAAAGTATTGTGATTGTGTTGTGCAGGTTCCACGTTGGCGCCGGAATCCCTGGTGTTGCGCCTCACTACACTCCTCCACCAACAACCTTCACGTGGCCTTCATCTCCTACTGGTTCGATAACCTTGGTTTCTGTCGTTGCCTAATCGACGGTACCTCGGAGGAGGGATCCTCACGAGGGGGAGAAGAAGTAGGGGCCATAGGGCGGAGAGCACTCGGGACGGTGGTGCGCGATTTACCCAGCTTCGGAACACCTGCTCGATGACAGGGCCTACTGCTGCTTGTCTGGAATTATCTGGGCGCTTTCGCGATGTTACAATGAGTTGTTGTCTTGCTTCTAGCTCGAGATCCCTCCTCAGGGCTCCCGGGATCCGGCTTATATAGGCGCACGGATCTAGGGTTTACATGGAGAGTCCTACCCGGAATACAAGTTGCCTAACTACGGTACAATGTCTTGCCGTGTACGTCAAGGATCCACCTATTCCTAACTTGTCGTCATGGATCCGGCTTCCTTCATGGGCCTTCAGGGACCTGACTCCTAGCATAGACCTCTTCGGATCCGGGTACCTCTGTAAGTCGGTTCGGATCCGGGTACCTCTGTAAGGCGGTTCAGATCCGGCTACCTTCCTAGGGCGGTTAGGATCCGGGTACCTCTGTAGGGCGGTTCGGATCCGGCTACCTTCGTAGGGCGGTTCAGATCCGGCTCCTTGTTCCTGGGTTGGACATCTTCCATCTTGATCAACAACAACTGGGCTGCCCGGTGGGCCATATGCTATCACCACCATCTGTGGGCCACCCGGGCTTGCCGGAATCGGACCATGTCGATGGTATACCTATGAAGTATATCCACAACAGTAGCCCCCGGAGTTCTCCAAGATTAACCGTTCTTCCATCCAGCTCAGCTTGCGCATGTATCTTCATCCTTTGGCTGGAACAAATAATAGAGAATCTTGAAGGACTCCAAACTTCATATCTCCAACTAAGTATTGGTCGGAAACTTCATGATCCAATGGTCAGATTCTTCAAAGACACCATCCAACGTAATCTTCGGTATGGATCCGACTAGCCAAATGTAGGTTCGGATCTGACTAGCCAAAATATAGGTGTGGATCCGACTACCCAAAATATAGGTGCGGATCCGACTACCCAAAAATATAGGTGCGGATCCGACTAACAAAAAATTAGGTGCGGGCCCGGCTACCGAAAATTGAGGTGCGGATCCGACTACCAAAAATTAGGTGCGGATCCGGCTACCAAAAAACTAGGTGCGGATCCGGCTACCAAAAAATTAAGGTGCGGATCCGACTACCAAAAATTAGGTGCGGATCCGGCTACCAAAAAATTAGGTGCGGATCCGACTAGTTAGCCAGATTTTCGCCATCTTTGAAATATTTCTTGACATAACCATATGTATGTAGCCCCCCGAGCGTTGAGTCGGCTTTCTCCAAGGAGACTCGATGCTCAGAAACTTAGCCCCCAAGCGTCAAGGTGGAAATTTTTCGGTTAGTTGCTCCAAGGAGAACTTCATCGATGTAGCCCCCGAGCGCCAAGGTGAATTTACTTGAAAATCCGGCTTGGAGCTCTTAGAGTAGCTTTATCTTTATATGTGACCAAGGAATAGTGTAAATCCCAAGCATCTAGGCGGAAATTTCCAGCACTAATACTCGAAAGGAAACACACTTTTCACTTAAGATCAAAATCGCAGCCCCCGAGGGTTGGTTCTGGCTAAGCATAGAGGAATCAAGACTCAAGTTGCTTTTCCAGCTGTGCATGCTACGGATCCGCCTAACCTTATCTCATATGAATCCGGCTAGCTTCCTCTGGGCTTCTCGCGATTGCTAGGTCTGCTTGAAAACACCTTAGTTCGAGGACTGTTGAAGGTCCAAGCATCATGTACCTGATATATAAACACAAAAACACATTTGTATTAAATTGTTTCCTTGACCATGTTCAACAAACAAATGTAAGGTGGAACAAAAACGACCTTTGAACAAATGTTTTGAAGCTGAAACTATGCAGCAGTTGAACAACATAAAACTGTCAAGGCGGAAAAAACTCGACTATCTTGAACAGTTAATGTAATTTATATGTTTTAAGCAAGTGCTGGTTTATCCGTTCTTCTGGTTTATATGCTTGACTTTTCGCGAGACGGCAAACTTTAAACACAGAACATCTGCTGAGGCGATAGCGCTTAATAGCGAAACAATCAAGAACCTCTGAAACAGAGGCCGGCTTTAAGTACCGAGATGTCACTACTAAGGAATCCACACATAAAACAACAGAAAATGTGTAGGCCAGAAAACTTAAGCTAACGCTCGAAAGCGGAATTTTTGCAGCGTACTGGAGCCTTAAGCGGCAAAAACAGTACAAAGTTTTTCACGAGCGCGAGGCAAATCGTGGGAAAGATATGACCAACAGCGAAAGCGGTAAAAGACTCAGGATATGAGTGAACCAATCTTAATCTCATGATCATAAAATTTTAAAATATTAAATATAAATAGGGACTTAGCTGTTTGGAGCGGATTCAGTGTCGTTCATGACGGAGGTGAATCTGGTCATCATGAAGCCACGGTGGCGAAGTAGTGCGCACTGGTGGCGAAGTCGGAGTGGTCCGCTGTGGCGGCAAAGTCAGCCATGGCGGAGCCGAAACAATCCTTTGCGGAGGTGAAGCCAACCTTGATGGAGCCAAAACAATCATGCTATGGCGACAAAGCCTGATGTGGCAGAGTTCCGATAGTCCGCGAAGGCCGCAAATTCAGCATCTGCAGAATTTAGTTAATCTACAGCGACGACGAAACCAGTCATGACGGAGACAAAACAATCTGCGTTGGTGGCAAAGCCGGCCATTGCAAAGTTAAGTCAATCCGCGTCAACAACAGAGCAAGACATGGCGAGGTCGAAATAATTCCGCCTAGGCGGCAAAAAGCCAGCCGTTGTAAAAAATCTATCATGACAGCGAAGCCGGTCACCACGAAGACGAATCAATCCGTGGCGTAGTTGGAGTAGAGCTGACATTGATTGTAGCAGAACCGGAGACGAATCCGTCCAGGGCAATGCCATCTGCAGTGTTGGTCAGGACCATGCCAAGACGCACACAAATCGCTCAGACATGCACACACAAGGACCTTTGCTTTACCGATTGGAAAGTCATCTTCACGTGGAGTTGCACCAATTGATCTTTCTAGTGCTTGGCCTTTGTACGTGAATTTGTAGCACTTGGATTGTCAGCCTCGGAACTTGTTCCATTGAAGAAGTGTCGGTTTGATCTACTTTGACATGCAAATTTTCCGACTTGAACGCTAGCACCAAAAAGATTTTCCGACTTGAACGCTTTCAGACTGTGACCGGATCCGGCCATTGATCGTTCCGGTTCAGATTAGTTTTCCGCAAATCGTGCCGAGCTCAAAGTGGTCCGTGCGAAATTTGGTAGATCCAAGATAGAAAAAACTCTTAAGAGGATTCCGATCCGGATCCATGTTCTCCGAACGTCTCCAGCTCAACGGCGGTCCGTGCGGATTTTGGTAGATCCAATGGTAGAAAACTCCTGAGAGAATTCCTACCCGGATCCACCTTCCGCGAACGTGTTCAGCTCAACGGCGGTTCGTGCGGATTTTCTTCGGTCTTCCATCGAGCCGGTCCGAGATTGATTATCGCGGTGCTCCTGTAGGTGCGGATCCGGTCGCCAAAAAATTAGGTGCGGATCCGGCTACCAAAATATAGGTGCGGATCCGGCTACAAAAGTTTAGGGGCGGATCCAGCTAGCAAAAATATAGGTGCGGATCCGACTACCAAAATTATAGGTGCGGATCCGGCTACCAAAATATAGGTGCGGATCCGGCTACCAAAATTATAGGTGCGGATCCGGCTACCAAAATTATAGGTGCGGATCCGGCTACCAAAATTATAGGTGCGGATCCGGCTACCAAAATTAGGATTTCAAATTTCTAGATCTAAGGCGGATTCTTCCTTGGGAAGCTCCAGCGACTCGGATCGGATCGGATCTTTGCAGCTGCGTCCTGCTCGGCGGCGGTCGTAGCTACAGTGCTTACCAGTGCGTTTCCGTCGGAATTGACGGTCTACATCGATGAAGATGTGTATCCCGCTGATCGGAATGATGGAGAGCTTGAGGGGGTCTGTCCTAGCCGGAATCCAGCACTCATCCTGAGGGATGATCGGAAAGTTGCCGGCGTACAAGACACGCCCCACGGCGATGGTGTCGCCGATGCCTCCGAAGGTGGAACCCTCCCGGTTCCGGCCTCCAGACGCCGCTGGCCCCACGGTGGGCGCCAACTGTCGTTGCCTAATCGATGGTACCTCGGAGGAGGGATCCTCACGAGGGGGAGAAGAAGTAGGGGCCATAGGGCGGAGAGCACTCGGGACGGTGGTGCGCGATTTACCCAGCTTCGGAACACCTGCTCGATGACAGGGCCTACTGCTGCTTGTTTGGAATTATCTGGGCGCTTTCGCGATGTTACAATGAGTTGTTGTCTTGCTTCTAGCTCGAGATCCCTCCTCAGGGCTCCCGGGATCCGGCTTATATAGGCGCACGGATCTAGGGTTTACATGGAGAGTCCTACCCGGAATACAAGTTGCCTAACTACGGTACAATGTCTTGCCGTGTACGTCAAGGATCCACCTATTCCTAACTTGTCGTCATGGATCCGGCTTCCTTCATGGGCCTTCAGGGACCTGACTCCTGGCATAGACCTCTTCGGATCCGGGTACCTCTGTAGGTCGGTTCGGATCCGGGTACCTCTGTAAGGCGGTTCGGATCCGGCTACCTCCTAGGGCGGTTAGGATCCGGGTACCTCTATAGGGCGGTTCGGATCCGGCTACCTTCGTAGGGCGGTTCAGATCCAGCTCCTTGCTCCTGGGTTGGACATCTTCCATCTTGATCAACAACAACTGGGCTGCCCGGTGGGCCATATGCTATCACCACCATCTGTGGGCCACCCGGGCTTGCCGAAATCGGACCATGTCGATGGTATACCTATGAAGTATAGCCACAACAGTTTCTTTCTGAGGGAAAACTTACTGCTGTGCGCATCACACCTTCCTCTTGGGGTTCCCAACGGACGTGTGCATCACGCGCCATCAAGACTGTTTTCTGGCGCCGTTGCCGGGGAGATCAAGACACGCTGCAAGGGGAGTCTCTCACATCCAATCTCTTTACTTTGTTTATTGTCTTGCTTTACTTTATTTTATTTTAGTTTCTGTTTTGTTTGCTTTCTTTATATAAAAAACACACAAAAATTAGTTACTTGTTTTACTTTACTTAATTTAGTTTGCTTTACTTGTTTTTATTACTGTTAAAATGAATACTCCTGAGAACACTAAGTTGTGTGATTTCACTAGCACAAATAATAATGATTTTATATGCACTCCTATTGCGCAACCTGCTGCTACAGCAGAATTTTATGAAATAAAACCTGCTTTACTAAATCTTGTTATGAGAGAGCAATTTTCTGGTGTTAGTACTGATGATGCTGCTGCCCATCTTAATAATTTTGTTGAACTTTGTGAAATGCAAAAGTATAAGGATGTAGATGGAGACATTATAAAACTGAAATTGTTTCTTTTCTCCTTAAGAGGAAGAGCTAAAGATTGGTTGCTATCTTAGCCTAAGAATAGTATTGATTCATGGACTAAATGTAAAGATGCTTTCATTGGTAGATATTATCCTCCTGCTAAAATTATATCTTTGAGAAGTAGCATTATGAATTTTAAGCAATTGGATAATGAACATGTTGCCCAAGCATGGTAAAGAATTAAATCTTTGGTGAAGAATTGCCCTACCCATGGACTAACTACTTGGATGATCATCCAAACCTTCTATGCAGGATTAAATTTTTCTTCGAGGAACCTATTGGATTCAGCTGCCGGAGGTACTTTTATGTCCATCACTTTGGGTGCTGCAACAAAACTTCTTGATGATATGATGATCAACTACTCTGAATGGCACACCGAAAGGACTCCTCAAGGTAAGAAGGTAAATTCTGTTGAAGAAACCTCCTCCTTGAGTGATAATATTGATATTATTATGTCTATGCTTGTTAATGGTAGATCTAATGTTGATCCTAATAATGTTCCTTTAGCTTCATTGGTTGCTCAAGAAGAGCATGTTGATGTGAACTTCATTAAAAGTAATAATTTCAACAACAATGCTTATAGGAATAATTTTGGTAACAACAACTTGTAGGATAACGTAGCATAGAAAACAAAAAAATTTCTACCGCGAACACGAAATCCAAGCCAAGATGCAATCTAGAAGACGGTAGCAACGAGGGGATTGTCGAGTCTCACCCTTGAAGAGATTCCAAAGCCTACAAGATGAGGCTCTTGTTGCTGCGGTAGACGTTCACTTGCCGCTTGCAAAAGCGCGTAGAAGATCTTGATCACGGCGCCACGAACGGGCAGCACCTCCGTACTCGATCACACGTTCGGTTGTTGATGAAGACGACGTCCACCTCCCCGTTCCAGCGGGCAGCGGAAGTAGTAGCTCCTCTTGAATCCGACAGCATGACGGCGTGGTGTCGGTGGCGATGGAGAACCCCGGCGGAGCTTCGCTAAGCGTGCGGGGAAGAAGGAGGAGTGGGGCGGCTAGGGTTTGGGGAGAGGGGGTGGCCGGCCTCTATGGGGTGCGGCCAGCTTGTGGCTTTGTGGTGGCCGGCCCCTCCCCTTGGCCCTCATTATATAGGTGGAACACCCAAGAGTTGGTCTACAAGTCTTCGAATAAGACCCCAAACCAAAACCTTCCATATCACATGAAACCTACCCAAGCTAGGACTCCCACTAGAGGTGGGATTCCCACCTTCCCTTGGGAGGGGGTGGCCGGCCACCTTAGGTGGAGTCCACCTGGGACTCCACCCCCTAGGGTTGGCCGGCCATGGTGGTGGGTCCCTTCGGGACTCCGCCTTCCAAAGTGACTTTCTTCCGGATTTTTCTAGAACCTTCTAGAACCTTCCATAAATGCACCGGATCATTTTCAAACACATAAAATGACATCCTATATATGAATCTTATTCTCCGGACCATTCCGGAACTCCTCGTGATGTCCGGGATCTCATCCGGGACTTCGAACAAATATTCGAACTCCATTCCATATTCAAGTTCTACCATTTCAACATCCAACTTTAAGTGTGTCACCCTACGGTTCGTGAACTATGCGGACATGGTTGAGTACTCACTCCGACCAATAACCAATAGTGGGATCTGGAGATCCATAATGGCTCCCATATATTCAACGATGACTTAGTGATCGAATGAACCATTCACATACGATACCAATTCCCTTTGTCACGCGATATTTTACTTGTCCGAGGTTTGATCATCGGTATCACTCTATACCTTGTTCAACCTCGTCTCCTGACAAGTACTCTTTACTCGTACCGTGGTATGTGGTCTCTTATGAACTTATTCATATGCTTGCAAGACATTAGACGACATTCCACCGAGAGGGCCTAGAGTATATCTATCCGTCATCGGGATGGACAAATCCCACTATTGATCCATATGCCTCAACTCATACTTTCCGGATACTTAATCCCACCTTTATAACCACCCATTTACGCAGTGGCGTTTGATGTAATCAAAGTACCTTTCCGGCATAAGTGATTTACATGATCTCATGGTCATAAGGACTAGGTAACAATGTATCGAAAGCTTATAGCAAATAACTTTATGACGTGATCTTATGCTACGCTTAATTGGGTGTGTCCATTACATCATTCATATAATGATATAACCTTGTCATTAATAACATCCAATGTTCATGATTATGAAACTAATCATCTATTAATCAACAAGCTAGTTAAGAGGCTTACTAGGGACTCATTTGTTTGTTTACATAACACACATGTATCAATGTTTCGGTTAATACAATTATAGCATGGTATATAAACATTTATGATAAACATATAGATATATAATAACCACTTTTATTATTGCCTCTTGGGCATATCTCCAACAGTCTCCCACTTGCACTAGAGTCAATAATCTAGATTACATTGTAAGGTACCTAACACCCATGGCATTCTGGTGTTGGTCATGCTTTGCCCTAGGGAGAGCTTTAGTCAACGGATCTGCTACATTCAGATCAGTGTGTACTTTGCAAATCTTTACTTCTCCATCTTCGATGTACTCGCGAATCGAATGATAACGCAGCTTGATATGCTTCAGCCTCTTGTGTGACCTTGGTTCTTGTGCATTGGCGATGGCACCCATGTTGTCACAGTAGATGACTAGTGGGTCCAATGCACTAGGAACCACACCGAGCTCTATAATGAACCTCTTCATCCATACCGCTTCTGATGAAGCCTCTGAAGCCGCTATGTACTCCGATTCTGTTGAGGATTTCACCACCGTGCACTGCTTCGAGCTTGCCCACCATCGCAGCACCATTCAATATAAACACGTACCCAGACTGTGACTTAGAGTCATCAGGATCAGTGTTCCAACTTGCATCGGTGTAACTTGTTACAACGAGCTTTTGGTCACCTCCATAACAAAGAAACATATCCTTAGTTCTTTTCAAGTACTTCAGGATATTCTTGACCGCTGTCCAGTGTTCCATTCCTGGATCACTTTGATATCTGCTAGTCAAACTAACAGCATGTGCTATATCCGGTATTGTACATAGCATGGCATACATGATAGAGCCTACTGCCGAGGCATAGGGGATCTGACTCATCCTTTCTCTTTCTTCTGCCGTAGCCGGACCTTGAGTCTTACTCAAGACCTTGCCTGGTAACATAGGTAAGAATCCTTTCTTACTTTCGTCCATTCTAAACTTCTTTAGAATCTTGTCCAGATATGTACTCTGTGATAGCCCTATTAGACCTCTTGATCTATCTCTATAAATCTTGATGCCTAATATATATGATGCTTCACCAAGGTCTTTCATTGAAAAATTATTATTCAAATAACCCTTTACACTGCTTAATAGTTCTATATCATTCCCAATCAATAATATGTCATCTACATATAATATCAGGAATGCTACAGAGCTCCCACTCACTTTCTTGTAAATACAGGCCTCTCCATGGCACTGTATAAACCCGAAGTCTTTGATCACCTTATCAAAGCGTCGGTTCCAACTTCTCGATGCTTGCTTCAGTCCATAAATTGAACGCTGAAGTTTGCATACTTTGTTAGTATTTTTAGGATCGACAAAACCTTTGGGTTGTACCATATACAACTCTTCCTGAATGTCTTCATTAAGGAACGCCGTTTTGAAATCCATCTGCCAAATCTCATAATCGAAAAATGCAGCTATTGCTAACAAAATCCTCACAAATTTTAGCTTCGCTACAGGTGAGAAAGTCTCATCGTAGTCAACACCTTGAATTTGTCGGAAACCCTTTGCGACAAGTCGAGCTTTATAGACAGTAATATTACCATCAGCATCTGTTTTTCTTTTGAAGATCCATTTATTTTCGACAGCCTTGCGGCTATCAGGTAAGTCTACCAAAGTCCATACTTTGTTATCATACATGGATCCCATTTCGGATTTCATGGCTTCTTGCCATTTGTTGGAATCTGGGCTCATCATCGCTTCTTCATACGTCGCAGGATCCTCATCATTGTTATCCACAATCATGACATTTAGACAAGGATCATACCAATCAGGAGTGGCACGTTCCCTTGTCGATCTGCGAGGTTCAGTAGTTTCCTCATTCGAAGTTTCATGATCATTATCATTAGCTTCCTCTGTTGCTGGTGACGTGGGCATTACCCTTCGGGTAACCAGTATTGCCCTATCTGGTATTTACAAATTGGAGGCCCATGAAGATACCTGAAGGCGAGATGGGCCACTAGGTCGGCGCATCAGAAGATTCCTTGACGGGCAAGACAAGGAAGCGAACAAACAAGGAAAGATTGGATCTAAACTACTGTAAACCTAGTCGTCCTCGGTTAGGACCCTTGGGACCTGGCCTCCTATATAAAGGCCAGGAGAGGGGCTGCCGAGGGACACGAACAATCTTAGCAACCTTAGCCAGGAAAAGCTTAGAGCTAGGTAACCCTAGCAACAGCAATCTCGACTAGATCTCAGCCGAACTATTCGGCACCCCATTGTAACCCATTGTCTTCATAATCAAAGAACAGACAGGCAGGACGTAAGGGTTTTACCTCATCGAGGGCCCCGAACCTGGGTAAATCGCTCTCCCCGCTTGTCTGTGAACCGATGTCTCATGTCAGCCTGCAGGATTCCATCAACCCTAAGCCCCTATCGGATGGCATTGGCGAGGAGTACCCTCGACAGCCGGTGTAGGCGGTACAGGTACAACTTCCGGTACTGCGCTACTCTGATCAACGAGTATAGATTCATCAATCTCATCGAGTTCTACTTTTCTTCCAGTCACTTCTTTAGTGAGAAATTCTTTCTCAAGAAAGGTTCCGTTCTAGTGGACACCGGCTGTGGGGAACCTGTTGGCACAAGGCAAGGCACCGGCAGATCCGATCATGGCATCGGCAGCTTCACCGGCAAATCCACCGGCAACGTTGCCAGCAACTTCATCAGCAACTTCATCAGCAACTTCGTCAGCACCATCGTCGCCCATCCTGGGAAGCCCGATTCGATTCGGCTCCTACGAGTTTACTCCACACAGCGATTCCTCCCGTTCGAACTTTTCAGATCTACAAGGGAACATGGAGATGACCTTCGGCAGCGTCCACTACAACGTCAATGCAGAAGGAATCCTACGATTGCTGGAATCCCCCGCCTCTGAATCGACGAGTTCTAGCGCACCATCATCACCCGATCTGTCGGCTGGACTGACAGGATCGACGTGCTCACCCGCGCCTTCGACTCCCCGCTCGGTGTCCTCCATGTCGGTAGGATCTGACGACCCCACGTCTTCAGAACTAACCTCGTACTACTGCCTGAATTGCGACACCAGGCACGGGCTGGGATCGAGCGACACGCCGTTCATCTGCAACGCCCAGTATTCATCGGGAGAGGACAGTATCGACAGCACCGTCCAGGGAATCACCCGAAGACCGGCACACCATCAGGTTTATGTCGCCAATAACACGGGAAACACAAGGCGTAGAGGCGACGAGGATCATACCCCCCGTTCCAGTAGAAGGGCGAGTTTTGAGAACAGCGCCAGCAACCGCAACAGCGATTACACCATCGCGGATGAGGAGTGGGCAGCAGCAAGGGCAGCAGTACTCAACAACACTCCGCTCCCTGCGGGGACTTCAGTTGGAACCCTCAATGCTTACCGCTCCATACTAGAGAAGAATCGGGAGCACCTGTCAAAAGAGCAAGCCTCCCTCGAGAGACGCTTATCTGCAGCGGATCGATCCAGCGAACGACGAAGGGGCTCACAAGGGAGTGCCTCCCGAAACACTCAGGGAGCAGGCAAGCACCGGTCAAGGATATCGAGGCTTTCGGAAGATGACGCCAGAGAGATAACATCGAATCTGACTAAATCCTTTGTGACTACGGATACTGCGGGCATGCCACGGCCGAAAACCGTTGCAGGAGCTACGGCCAACCTCGCCGCTTACCTCATCAACCAGCGCCCCGAAGGATCTATGGCTCAAGCTCACCGAGGTGCCCTCGAAAGTCTCGCGATATTAGGGAACAACCTAGTCCCGCAAAAGGAAAGGACTATGGTCCAAGGTAGTGGGTCAAAACATCACGCGAGAGACGCTCGGGACGAGATCACCCAGAGCAGGATCAACAAAGCAAGACGACGACGCGCCACCAGGAAAGACGACGACAGCGATTCTTCGGATGAAGACCAGGAGTACGACGACGAACTCAGGGGAGCCGATTGTTTAAGTTACAAGATACGCGAAGCAATGCCGCCCAAAAAGTTTAAGCCTACCCCTACCGACGCTGCCAAGTACGATGGGCAGCAAGAGCCAAGATCCTGGATAGATGACTACCTACAAACAGTGATCCTGCACAAAGGAAACCAGATAGCGGCAATGCAATGCTTACAGCTTTACCTGAAGGACTCAGCACGAGCCTGGTTACGGGGGCTGCCGAAAGGTTCTATCAAATCATGGGACGACCTAGTAGACGCCTTCGTTGCCAACTTCCAAGCAACATATAAGAGGCCCGTCGGGATCGAAGAGCTACGAAATTGCCGGCAGAAGCAGAAGGAATCGATGCATTCATACATCGGGAGATTCACAAAGCTCCTGAACGCTGCCGAAGACGTATCAGTCGACAGAGCAATCGACGCTTTCAGCGACGGCGTTCAGCGGGAAAGTTACATAGAAGAACTCGGGCGCAAAAAGCCAAAAACCATAACCAAGCTAATGGAAATCGCCAACAGCTGGGCTGACGGTGGGGCAGCGTAGTGATGACGAAGACGATGACCAGCCGAAGCACGATTCGGGTGGCCGAAGGGATCGTCACAAGAGAAGGAAAAACCGCAACTATGATGACAACAATCTGGTAGCCGCAGGGTATTCCGATCGGCAGGATGAGCGAGACGATAGGCACGATGGTAACCGGAATAACTTTGGAAACCGTGGTAATTATAAACCACGACAGCAGAGGACTCCCAAACTACCCTACGCTGAACAGGTCAACGCCCCCTGTTACCTACATTCGTATATCGATTCCAAGGACGGCAAAATGAAGTCAAGTCACCTGCTCAGAGACTGTCGGCAATTCCTTGACATGCACAAACTCATCTAGCAGTCAGGCCAGCAACAGCTACCACCACCACCCCCACCTCCACCGCAGCATCAAGTCCAGCAAGCTCAACCCCATCAACCCAACGAGGCGTTTCCACCACCACGTGGGCAGATGAGCATGATCCACAGGACATGTGTTTCAAAAAGGGAGATGAAGAAGCTCACCCGAGAGATCAACTTGGCAGAAAGCATCATGGCAAATATCCCTGAATACGTCGACTGGTCTTCTCAGAACATTACGTTTAGTCGAGCAGATCACCCGATGACCATACCAAAACCAGGACACGCCGCCCTGGTAGTCGAAGCAGATTGGGGGATTCAAGATGAGCAAAGTCTTCATGGATGGCGGAAGCGGGCTAAACCTGATTTTTGTCGACACAATTAGAAGTATGGGGATCACCATGAACATGTTGGAAGAAACAGACACCTGCTTCCACGGGATCCTTCCAACCGCACCGGGCCACTCTCTTGGCAAAGTCTACCTGAATGTCATCTTCGGCAGGGCCGACAATTTCAGGAAGGAGAAGATCGAGTTTGAAGTGGTGAACTGGGAGTCACAGTATCACGCTATACTCGGGAGACCAGCGTATGCCAAGTTCATGGCCGTACCGCACTATGCATACCTCAAACTAAAGATGCCAGGAAACAACGGGACAAACATCACAGTCTACGGAAGCTTCTCACGCTCAGACAATTGTGATCATGATTTCCAAAGGATTGCTGCAAAGTTTGGGCTACGACAAGGGACTGTCGACCCCCCGCCCAAATTGACAATACAAGAAATCAAGGAGGAAAAACTCGACAGGGAGATAAAGAAGAAGCCAACTCCTGAAGCACCAGCAGCAAAAGCATCAGCGGCAGTGGCCAAAACAGAAGAGATAGGAGACGGCAAGATGCTAACAATCGCCGACCAAGCATCTGGCGAAATCAACAACACTCTCGCAACCACCAGCATGACGAAGAAATCGGAAGATGCCTATGAAGAGGAGAAGAACCCCTTCCTTGATAAAACACTCTCTTAGTTTTTAAATTTTTTTCCTTTACTTTACACAGGGCTTCTTGTTTTCGCCCTCCAGTTTCACATTTACCCTATCAATAAGTACTTAAGTTTCGATTCTTGTTAAAGTATTGCAGTCATATAAAGCATCTACAACCGTGCTGCCGCCAACGGCATAACTTAACGCGCGGCAGAAGATAGCGCCCAGGGCAAAAGCCTCTACGAGCACTGCAAAGAAGAATAAGGACATTAATTTTCCCCTCTGCTTCAGATGCCTCTACGAGTGCCGTACAAAGCAAGAGTTTGGAAAAACTTACACACAACCCACGCTCGATATTTCACTTATGGAAATATCAGAGAGTAACGGGCTCATCGGCAGAATCATTACACCCGAAAAATTCGGGAATGCCTGTCGAAATTTACAAACGGTTGAAAGCAAAGTTGCGCATACAACAGGTTTCGCAAAACCTGCAACACGAGCTGATCACTCATAATGATTTGCTAACCAACTAGTACTCATACATCCAACGGGCAATTAAGCTTCGCCCCTTTAAATATTTGCCAACGGCATGGTAAAAGTACACATTCATGTACCAACCAGATAAGAAGTTTTTGGCCCAAAAAACCCGAACACTCGGATGAATTAGCCAATACAATTTACAAAGGTAACTTTACACCTTTATATCACCCTTGCGGAGTTTCCTTTTCCTCAGGTACCTTTGACATCTCCTCAAGCTTGTCGACAATTACATGAGCAGGAGCTAAAACCTTCGGGTACAGCTCCTCGAAATCACCAGTTGCGTTGGCAATAGACAGCAAGCAAACTGAAGGATAACAAGCAAGCACAAGGGCAAGCGTGCATTTGGCCCCTGCAAAGACTTGAGATCTTACTAGCTCCCGAACCTTCTTGGCACTTCCAAATTCAGACATCAAAGTCAAAAGGGTAGGGGGAACTGCATTCAGAGGAAACATTGTTTTCCAAACTACCCTCATGGCCTTGTAGCACTGTTATCACCAGATTTTGGACAAATCCAGAGGTGGGCCATAAGAGAGATGGGCTTAGAGGACTACACATGGAAGATCTCTGAAGCGGCCTTGCACGGAGAATTTGGGCTAGTTTGCCCGTGTATCTTTAATTATAGTAGGTCATATCTTAGATCAAGGTTTAGAATTTGTATCGCGCACGGTGGGATATTCCCACGTTAGAAAGTCCGCTGGACTATAAATATGTATCTAGGGTTTATGGAATAAACAACAACACAACGTTCACCCCAAAACAAACCAATCTCGGCGCATCGCCAACTCCTTCGTCTCGAGGGTTTCAATCAGGTAAGCGACATGCTGCCTAGATCGCATCTTGCGATCTAGGCAGCACAAGCCCCACGTTGTTCATGCGTTGCCCGTACTGAAGCGTCTTTGATGGCGGGCAACGTAGTTATCATAGATGTGTTAGGGTTAGCATAGCTCTTCGTATAAACATGTTTACGTAGTGCAACCCTCGCATGTCTAGCCGCCCTCACGCCTATCTCAGGCGTGGGGGCGGCACCCTGCTTGTTCATCATCTAGTAGATCTGATCCGTTACGATTGCTCCTTGCTCTACAAGGATTAGTTTAATATCTGCAATAGTTAGGCCTTACGAAGGGGGGGAGGATCCAGCGGCACGTAGGGTGGCGTTCGCAAGTCCTAAACAGGATGTTCCGATGATCAACGTCACGTTGGTTGTGTGGCCTTGTTTAGGATCGGCTTACGAGCACCGTGCGTGGCCGCGAGGCCCAACCTGGAGTAGGATGATCCGATTATGCGGTGAAAACCCTAAATCGTCGTAGATCTCATTAGCTTTATCTTGATCAAGCAGGATCACCAAGTATTCGTGCACCCCGTACGGATCATGGGTGGATCGGCTCTTTGAGCCGATTCACAGGATAGCCTGAGAGCCGATCGAGGCTCTGATTTAATGTTTACGTGTATGCCATGCAGGAACTAAGCGAGGCATCCCCATCACCTTCCTGACCAGGTATAGGTCAGGTGGCACGCCCTTGCACTTCGCATCGCCGCGTGTGACCAGAAGAGCATTGCGGGCCGTCGCTCGGAGGGGTCTCAGCCAGCCGCAGCTCTAGGCTCTTCCCGGCTCTACCGTGTTGACAGGCCGCTGCCCGCCGGTGGGTTTTGGCGATCAACACATTACGCACGCCCGGTGGGACAATCATCTACATCAACCACATCGCCATCTACATCTGAGATGGCGGCGGACGACACGCCAGTCACCTACGAGGAGCTGCCTGCTGAGCTCAAGAAGAAACATGACGAGATCAAGGCCACCCTCGGAGCCGACCTCATCGGCTCTTTTCAGAGAACCCGTACCCATGGCATCAGATGGAAGGGGTTCTCACCACAAGGTGCACTCGATGGGATAGATCTCTCTGCCCCGTCGGAGGAACGCACCAGGGCCCTTCGGCAGGAGATCAACTACTTGGTGGCTCACTCGCTACACCGCCACTCTGAAAACTTGGTCAACGTGTTGGAGCGTCTCGCTGCGCGTGATCCGAGAGATCATGAGCCACCAGTACTCGCCGTCAGGACCAGCTCTCGGGACGCACCAAGGAGAGTTGCCACTCCAGTCCCGTCCACCGCTGCCATACGCGTTGGCAGCACCGGCTGAAGTGCCGGCTACACCGGCATTCGTCGTTTACAAGATCGGTGGTGACCCTAGTGACTACCAGTTCTTGGCTGAGGCGCCCAAGGAGATCCCTCAAGGATACGCGTGCACGTATGTGCCAGATTGTGGCAACTGGCCACTCTCAAACCAGGCCACAACGTCAGGGACTCCGGCGCAAACAGGGGGAACGTCAGCAACAGAGCTTGAGAAGCAGACGTGGCTAACTAAGTACGCCACCCCGACGAAACTCCCGAGCCCAGCTCCTGCAGTTGGCTCAGAGCTGGAAAAGCAAACATGGCTGGCTAAGTACGCCACCCCGGCGAATCTTCAGAATACATCTCCTGCAGCCAGCACGGTGGATCAGATCAGTACCATGCGAGAGACCAGTTCGTCACTATGGCGAAAAGCAGGGCAAACGCCTATTCCAAGCCGTACCCCGACGAGTACGAGATGATCCCGCTGCCACCTAAATATCGGCTCCCTGATTTCTCCAAATTCAGTGGATCGGATGGCTCCAGCTCCATCGAGCACATCGGCCGATATTTGGCGCAACTAGGACCGGCTTCAGTGTCGGATCAGCTACGCGTGAGGCTCTTTTCACAGTCCCTCACAGGATCGGCTTTTGGATGGTATACCTCTTTGCCAGCAAATTCCATCCAGTCTTGGAAGCAATTGGAAGAACAGTTCCATACGCAATACCATTCAGAAGCTTCCGAGTCTAGCATTGCCGATCTAGCACAACTACGTCAGAAGCGCGGAGAAACGGTGACAGAGTACATCCAGCGCTTCAGGAATCTTAGGAACCGATGTTATTCGGTTCGTATAACTGAAAAGGAAGCAGTCGAACTGGCAGTAGCTGGCCTTGCAACACAGCTCAAGGACATGGCCTCCCAAGCAGATTATCCCTCATTGGCGCACATGGTTCAGAAACTATCGGCATATGAACAGCGCCACCTGCAGACTGTACCAAGACAAGTTCAAGCGTGCGATGGTCATGGTCGATACAGAGGAAGGTGAAGTGCCTGCGGGAGACCAAGAAATAGCAGTGGCTGAGTGGACTCGGGGAGGAACCCCCGTATCCTGCAAATGGGTAAAGCCACCAGGGCCGCCCAGGGGATTTGATTTTGACGTGACCAAGACTGAACAAATCTTCGACCTCCTGCTTAAGGAGAAACAGTTGACGATTCCTGAAGGTCTCAAGTTCCCTACGGCGCAAGAGCTAAACGGAAAGCCGTACTGCAAATTCCACAACTCGCTTTCCCATGCCACCAACGACTGCAGGGTGTGGCGTCAGCACATCCAAGCGGCGATAGAGAAGGGGCGTTTAATTTTCAACCAATACGCCATGAAGGTAGACACCCAGCCCTTCCCCGCCGTTAACATGGTAGAAGTCATCTACCCCGAGGGCTGCCAGCCAGGTCCCACGTTCAGCATCAACATGGTGGGGCCTGGGAACCACTCTGGCAAAGATGGAGATGAGGGCAGCTGCTCTCATAGCAAGGACACAGAAGAGGCCGCTCCACGCGATCGGCTCCATCATGATGGCAAGCGCTACGTCACAGAGGGAGAAGTGAAGAACATAAGATATCAGCGACCTCTCTCTGATCACCTCCTCAACAAATATGTGAGTCAGTATGACCAACGCCGACGGTCCAACTATGATGATGAAGGAGATCGTCTGGCTAGAGAAGCCAGAAGACATCGTCGGCAGGATCGCGATGAGGAGGAGCACGAGCGCCGTGCCGCGGACAGGCCAAGGGAGCAAGATGACAACGCCAGACACTGGGATTGCCCTTTCTTCAGACACTGCTGGGATTCAGGAATGAGCCGATTGCCCACAATCGGCAATTGCCCAGAATGCAACAAGAAGAAGAAGGAGGCAGCCAACGTGTCTGTGTTTGAGCGCTTAGGGCCTCTCCCACCACCAAGCAAACGCGCTGAGTCACCTCGTTGGGCAGATCTTGAGGATTCAGAAGACGAGGGACTAGAAGAAGAAGAAGACAGGTACCACCGTCCAAGGTGGTGCCCTGACGGACTCAGCCGTTCACAGAAACGCAGGGTTCAGCGGTTGCGCGGCCTGGAGGAAGCCGAAAGGTTATACTTGCATACGCTAAGGAAGGCACGGCCTGATCTGGCTGCAAAGGTTCAGCGAGCCCTGAATGAAGAGGGTCGCCCACGGAGGATGGAGTGGCGTCCCAAGCAAAAGAAAGCCGATGATGAAACATCGGCTGGCACAAACATGGTGCTCGTCTTGCCGACAGAGCTTAGTGCTCCACGATTATACGATGCACTCAAGGTGGATGACGACGGGCGCATCAAGTCAGAGGTTGGGTTGGTTTTATCCAGCCTAACCGAGTAGCAAGATTAAACCAATGAGCAAACCGTGCGAGGCTGATCCTTGTGATCGGCCCCAAAAATTTTATGGAGGAACATTACAAAACCTTCATCGAGCAAGCAATGTGGAGGCCGATTCCCGCAATCGGCCAAAATTATCTTCTGCACATATTCTGTTTATGGTCAGCAACGATCTACTGGGCAGCGGCCACGTCGGCAGATGGAAGTCAGCATGAATCTTTGCGAAGACGACGTGCAAGTGCAGTGCCCTGGCTTACCAAGAAAGCCGATATCTGCAATCATTTGGCAGATTCGGCTCGGGGGGCATGTAGTCAGATGAACGTGTGCAGATAAACATGTGCAGACTTGTGTGCAGTGGAACATTGGGGGCCGATTAAGAAAATTCGGCCAAACAAAAAAAAAAAAAACAACACAAAAGTTTAGCCGATGCAGATACGTGGCCATCGACTCAAGAGGTACAGCTACAGCTGTTATGAGCAGAAAGGGTCAACGGAGCAGGAAGTGAGTCACGAAAAGAGACTCTAATGGAAGAGCTCCTCAATTGAGTGACTTGATAACTTCGATTTTCTCTTCAAGAACCTCTGGTTTCCTCTTTGCGAGCAATGTGCAGATCAGGTTAAGGATGGGTTGCATCAGATCCACCACAGGGGAGGAGCCGATCTGACTTGCAAAGCGCGAAAGTGGACTGAAGAAGCTCGGGGGGCAGCTCACCCTGAAGGTTCTCTGCTCTGGAGAGCCGATTTTGCTGAAATCAGCTGGTTCCGCGTCATGACTTGGAAACCGATGGCGACACATTTGGTTAGTCCACTGATATGCTCGCCTTGATAAAGGCTCGAGGGGCAACTGATGGCGCAGAATTTGCCGTTCTTAAGAAGCCGATTGAGATTTCATCAGGCTGAAAACACAATGGTATCGACTTCAGGATCAAGTCGTTTTCGGCAGTAATTTTGGTTCTCTCGTGAGAACATCGATTTGCCTAGTTGTCCGCCAGAACTCAAAGGGATGGGGCATTAAGTTACCGGTGCGTTGTCATCGGCTTGTTGGCCATTGGCTAAGTGACGATCGGTGGGGTCAGCAGAAGAGAGAATCGGCTCAATCAAACTCAGAAGAAATCGGCAGAATTAAGATTGGGGAAGAGTTCTTCAACGATAAACCAGATTTCTTACATAGAAGAGCTGATTGCTCTCAAAAGGGAGTACTAAGGGGATACATTGCCCCGTCTACTGTTGCTGATCCTATTCTAGAGGTCCTATTCTACGGGCCGTCACTGCCCTCGTCGTCACCGTCGTCAGCGGCATCGCCGCTGCTCCCGGCGAGCTCGTCGTCGCTGCTGTAGCGGCCGCCGGCAGGACCTTCGTTGTCCTCGTCCTCCACGTCGTCGTCATCGTCGTCGCTATCATAATCACTGAGATTCCCTGGCCAGGGGCAATGGCGCTTGGCTGGCGGCGCGTCGGAGAGGCTGTCGTCGTCGTCCTCCTCTTCCTCTCCCTCCTCCTTCACCTCGGGGGAGGTAAAGTCATCCGGGAGAAGCGATCGTCATCGCTCTCCTCTTCCGATTCCCCGTTGGCGAGGAAGCGGAGGTCGCTCTCCCCGTCCGTCGAGGATTGGTCGTCCTCGGACCAGATGGAGAAGTCATGGTCTGACTCCTCCCCGGCCTCAATGGCGCGACGGATGTTGGCCGCATAAACTTCTTGTGGGCTCGGTGCTGGCATCGGCTCGGGAGAAGAGGACTCGAAAGAAAGTCCCGACGAGGCAGAGGAAGAAGAGGACATGGTGCGCAGAAGGGTTGTTTTTGGAGTGCCGATGGCTGGAACAGAGGAAGAGGATAAAGATGACTATTTAGTCGGCACGGTTAAATAATGAGAAACCTGGTGGGAATTACTGCCATCACAGTTTCCGAAGGGGTAATGTCAGAGCTGTCAAATTTTGCAGAGAAGCTGAAAGGACAGGGCATAATGATGACGGAAGCTGCAAATGGCTCTGTCCTGCCACGACATGACCTTTCGAAAGGAAAATATAATGATTTTGGAAAAATTATTTCCAAAACCAGGGGGGCATGTGTTATCACCAGATTTTGGACAAATCCAGAGGTGGGCCATAAGAGAGATGGGCTTAGAGGACTACACATGGAAGATCTCTGAAGCGGCCTTGCACGGAGAATTTGGGCTAGTTTGCCCGTGTATCTTTAATTATAGTAGGTCATATCTTAGATCAAGGTTTAGAATTTGTATCGCGCACGGTGGGATATTCCCACGTTAGAAAGTCCGCTGGACTATAAATATGTATCTAGGGTTTATGGAATAAACAACAACACAACGTTCACCCCAAAACAAACCAATCTCGGCGCATCGCCAACTCCTTCGTCTCGAGGGTTTCAATCAGGTAAGCGACATGCTGCCTAGATCGCATCTTGCGATCTAGGCAGCACAAGCCCCACGTTGTTCATGCGTTGCCCGTACTGAAGCGTCTTTGATGGCGGGCAACGTAGTTATCATAGATGTGTTAGGGTTAGCATAGCTCTTCGTATAAACATGTTTACGTAGTGCAACCCTCGCATGTCTAGCCGCCCTCACGCCTATCTCAGGCGTGGGGGCGGCACCCTGCTTGTTCATCATCTAGTAGATCTGATCCGTTACGATTGCTCCTTGCTCTACAAGGATTAGTTTAATATCTGCAATAGTTAGGCCTTACGAAGGGGGGGAGGATCCAGCGGCACGTAGGGTGGCGTTCGCAAGTCCTAAACAGGATGTTCCGATGATCAACGTCACGTTGGTTGTGTGGCCTTGTTTAGGATCGGCTTACGAGCACCGTGCGTGGCCGCGAGGCCCAACCTGGAGTAGGATGATCCGATTATGCGGTGAAAACCCTAAATCGTCGTAGATCTCATTAGCTTTATCTTGATCAAGCAGGATCACCAAGTATTCGTGCACCCCGTACGGATCATGGGTGGATCGGCTCTTTGAGCCGATTCACAGGATAGCCTGAGAGCCGATCGAGGCTCTGATTTAATGTTTACGTGTATGCCATGCAGGAACTAAGCGAGGCATCCCCATCACCTTCCTGACCAGGTATAGGTCAGGTGGCACGCCCTTGCACTTCGCATCGCCGCGTGTGACCAGAAGAGCATTGCGGGCCGTCGCTCGGAGGGGTCTCAGCCAGCCGCAGCTCTAGGCTCTTCCCGGCTCTACCGTGTTGACAGGCCGCTGCCCGCCGGTGGGTTTTGGCGATCAACAAGCACTTGTCGAAGAACTGGTGGACCTGTTGCACTCGATCCTGAAATTTGACGACAGCCGAGGCCTTCGAGTGTTCCCGCCAGAAAATTTCTTCGGATGAGGAAAGCTGAGTCAAAGCATGCACCCGCTCGTGTATCCGCTTGTTCTCTTCCGCAGGGTTCAACGCTAAGACTGCCAAAAGAATTAGTAAAAGACTCAGACAAGAAGTTGCTAGCAAGCAGGCAAAGGGATCAAGAAACTTACAGTTTAAACTTTCGGTAGCCTTATGCAGCTCGCCAAGAATGTACCGCTCCACGTCGGCTGCAATCTCGCTCTTTTTATTGACGATGGCAACTAAGGCATAAGTGCTGCGTACATCCTTCTCCATCTGTGTCATCCGGTCTTTCATGCGCTGGATCCGATCGCTTTTAGGAAGCGCACCTGACAAGTCGTCTGCAAACGAGGGTACTGGGAAGACCTACAAAAAGTACTGGTTATAAAGAAGTGATGGATATGGTACAGCCCAACGTCCAAAATAACTCCCATCGGGAGAAGTGCAAGAAAGTGATATCATAGCAAAAGTGTGCCTACAACAATGCTAGCACGAAGTTTATTACAAAGCATGAATTTGGCGGCAGAGCAATGTTTTGCATCAGCTCAAGGCACAAGTTTGTTACAAGAATCAAGGAAGCTGAGTTTGAGTCGATGAACTAGGGCCAGTCGACGATTTCCTTGATGAAACCAGTTCAAGAAGCTGACGGGCACAAGTAAGAGCAGACGCCTTAAAGGTGCTCAAATCAACAGGCTGCCCGTCTTGCCCTTTTGGAAGCCCCTTAGTCATTTCCTCGATGTCACCCTTAAAGCCGTAACCCATCATAAGCTGGAAGGCAAGGACAGCACCAAAAGTGCGCGATGTACGCTTGAATACCTCGATGACCTCCTTGGTGTCAACCGCGAAGGTATCAATCAGCTGTCCCAGGGTCTTCTCTTGCTTGATCTTGGGGAAGATCATCGAGTGCATCCGCGCCAGAGCACCCTTCCCCTTCACGAGAAGCTCTTGTGTAAGCTGGTGAGAAGCAAGAATCGTTGACACAACGTTTGCTGGGGAGTTATTTGGAACTCTTTCCAGGGCATCAACAGGAATGTTTGCTGCCTCTGCAATAGAAAGGAAGGAAAAAATTCAGTCATTGACAAAAAGTTTAAATCCATAAGAACGTCACCCGACAAAAGTATGTTAGAGATTACCAAGCAAGGCCAAAGAAGATTGACGAAGGACTTCATCCTTTTCGGCTGCTCGAGCCTCAGCCGCCAGCCTGGATGCTTCTTCCTCCTTCAGCTTCGCTTTCAGTCTGGCCAGCTCCTCCTTCAGAGAATCAATCTCTTGGCGAGCCGCGGCAGCTATCTTGACTGCGCCATCCAGTTTTGAGGAGGAAGATTCGACTTCTTCTTGCAGCCGAACTTTGTCAGCCTCTAGAGAAGTGAATCGGGAGGCGAAAACCTCCAGAGAAGAGATAACGCCACGCAGGTCCTTAAGAGAGAAAGAAAAACAATTAAACAAGGCACGCTCCAAGAAATTTGTATTAAGATCAGAAGAGGACTTACAGAAAAAGGAGCCACAGTAGCAGCAGTTGGAGAAATATCCTTCCCTTTGGAAAGGGAAGACGCAGTCGATGCTTGAGCCATGGGGGCAGCCTTAGGAGCCGAAGCTTCGGAAGCCACCACGACCGGTGAAACGGCATCAGACTTGGCCTTTTTAGGAGGAGGCTCGATAAAGCCCTCGTCGCTGCAAACGTAAACAGTCGACTGTGGTTATAACAGGAGTATGAAAGGTAAAAAAAAGGCACAGTATAACTTTCAGAAAGGAACTACTTACATGTCGAAGAGATCATCTTCATCGGCAAAGCCGCCGGTTGATCTCTTCGCAGGAGAAGCTCTGACCCCATCCGCAGCTGCATCAACAAAAGTATCACGATCAGTGTCGACGTTACGCACTGATCCATCTGCGATACAAGTGTTATCGACTGAGGAGGGAAGATCAGTGTGGGCAACTTCAAGATTCATCGGACCATTATATTCACCCTCTAAACTTGTTTGATCGGTGGTGTGAAAATCTACGGGGATTGAGGAGCCTCTCCCCTCAGAAGTATCATCCGGTGAATCACGTGTATTTTCAGAAGCCATAGGGATCTGGCAAAGAAAAATGACAAGTAAGAACAAAGGTAATCATGTCGGCTAAGCAAGGAGCTATAATAGAGATTTGAAGAAAGGAAAATACCCCTGATGGTGGATGATCAACGTCAAGGGGAGCATAAGAAGAGATCAGCGGAATCGAATCTTCCTGGTTGAAGGAAGTAAGGCGACGAACTTCATCAAGCAACTCTTTTTCTGATAGATCGGCAGCATTAATCCTGGTCTCATCCTTTGGACCCGAGTACAACCACATCGGGTGAACTCTGGCCATGACTGGCTGGATTCGGCGCTTCAGGAAAACTGCTGCCACCTCCGTACCAATCATAGTTTGGCCGTCAGCCTCTTTGATTCGAAGGAATTTGGCAAACAATTCTTCGGTTGAGGCCCTTTCGTCGGCTGAGAGGATGTTCTTCCAAGAGTCCTTGGGCTTGGCTTCAGTAACGTCGGCATAGCAGGGGAGTCGACATTCAGATGACGAGGAATCTTTAACGTAAAACCATTTCAACCTCCATCCTTGCACGGACTCCCTCATTGGGAAATTAAAGTAATTAACTTCTGAGCGAGCAACAAAACCTACTCCTCCGGTGACAAAGTACCCATTACTACTGCTGTATCTTTTCACATAGAAGATCTTCTTCCACAGCCCGAAATGAGGTTCAATACCCAAAAATGCCTCGCAAAGGGTGATGAACGCAGCAACATGGAGGATTGAGTTGGGAGTAAGTTGCCATAGTTGGATTTCATACGTCCGCAAGAGATGGAGGAGGAATCCATGAGTGGGGAGCGAAAGGCCTCGGTGAAGAAAAGATAAGAACATCACAGAAAATCCAACAGGAGGATCAGGCCGAGAGATCGCACCTGGAAGGATCACATCTCCCGCGTCGGAGGATATCAATCCTAAGCTTCGGGACCTCTTTTCGTCACGCTTGGTGACGGTTGAAGCTACCCAGTCCCCAGGTTTGACCATCGAGCCCGACGGCGCTGGCGGCGCCGGAGCTGGGGGAGGGGCGCTCGGAGCGCTCCCCTTCGGAAGGGAAGAGGAGGACTTGGCAGCGGCACCTTCGCTGGTGGAGCTAGCAGCGGCGGCGGTATTCTTCTTCTTCACCATCGCGAGATCTGAGGAAGATTGAAACTGTGGCGGCGGCGCAACAATGGCGAAAGAAGGAAGAAGAGGGAGAATGAGGAGATGCTGCGGGAACCGTGGAGAAAATTGAGAACTTTTTGTCCCTTGGAGATTTTAAGGAGAAGTTAAAGTAAGCACGTGGCGCTTGAGGAAGGGAAGGAACTGACGGCCAACTACGCCCATGATTGCGCGAAAATCAAGGAGCCACCTCGGTCGTTACGCGTATAGTGGTCAAGCCCTAAAATACTGATTGAGCAGGGCTAGGGCTAGCTCGTCATGATGGACCCGTCAAATCAGCCTGCAGCAGTTACACGTCAGCAATGACGTCATAATTTGGAAGCATTAGAAGGAAACATAAAAAGTCATCGGATGAAGGATTTGAGTCCACGCACGGATTTTGAAGCATCCGTACCTAGACTCGGGGGCTACTCCCATCGGGAGCGCTGACGCGCACCCGATAAAATGAAGACTCGACAGAATGAGCAGTCGAAGGAAGAAGGTTTGAGTCAGCACTCGGTTGCAAAGCGCTCGCACCCAGACACTCAGGGGCTATTACTCCCATCGGGAGCTCGTGATGCATACCTGATAGAAGTTTTTTTACACTCCAGGATCATGCCCGGGGACTTGATTCTGTGTAGGGTAACGGTGTTTTGCCATCGGCAGTTAACCAAACAACAGTTGGGCACGTTACTCATTATCCTTTGCATAAAGAATATATATTGGATGATTTATGAAGATCTCGGGAGAGGAAAGTATTCGAGTAGTACAACTTGAGTCTATGCACGGATTGCAGGCATCCGTACCTAGACTCGGGGGCTACTCCCATCGGGAGCGCTGACGCGCACCCGATACAAAGAAGATGAAGCATAATCAAGATGAACAAAAGCAATGAAGGAGAAGAATGTCAGGAGAAAACATGCATTAGTCTCTACCCGAATTATCTTCGGCTAGACACCCGGGGGCTACTGACATGGGCATTACCCTTCGGGTAACCAGTATTGCCCTATCTGGTATTTACAAATTGGAGGCCCATGAAGATACCTGAAGGCGAGATGGGCCACTAGGTCGGCGCATCAGAAGATTCCTTGACGGGCAAGACAAGGAAGCGAACAAACAAGGAAAGATTGGATCTAAACTACTGTAAACCTAGTCGTCCTCGGTTAGGACCCTTGGGACCTGGCCTCCTATATAAAGGCCAGGAGAGGGGCTGCCGAGGGACACGAACAATCTTAGCAACCTTAGCCAGGAAAAGCTTAGAGCTAGGTAACCCTAGCAACAGCAATCTCGACTAGATCTCAGCCGAACTATTCGGCACCCCATTGTAACCCATTGTCTTCATAATCAAAGAACAGACAGGCAGGACGTAAGGGTTTTACCTCATCGAGGGCCCCGAACCTGGGTAAATCGCTCTCCCCGCTTGTCTGTGAACCGATGTCTCATGTCAGCCTGCAGGATTCCATCAACCCTAAGCCCCTATCGGAGGGCATTGGCGAGGAGTACCCTCGACAGCCGGTGTAGGCGGTACAGGTACAACTTCCGGTACTGCGCTACTCTGATCAACGAGTATAGATTCATCAATCTCATCGAGTTCTACTTTTCTTCCAGTCACTTCTTTAGTGAGAAATTCTTTCTCAAGAAAGGTTCCGTTCTTAGCAACAAATATCTTGCCTTCGGATCTGTGATAGAAAGTGTACCCTATAGTTTCCTTAGGGTATCCTATGAAGACGCATTTCTCCGCTTTGGGTTCTAGCTTGTCCAGTTGTAACTTTTTTACATAGGCTTCGCAACCCCAAACTTTAAGGAACGACAGCTTAGGTTTCTTATTAAACCATAATTCATACGGTGTCGTTTCTACGGATTTTGATGGTGCTCTATTTAAAGTGAATGCGGCTGTCTCTAATGCATAACTCCAAAATGATAAAGGCAAATCAGTAAGAGACATCATAGAACGAACCATATCTAAGAGAGTTCGATTACGACGTTCGGACACACCGTTTCGTTGTGGTGTTCCCGGCGGTGTCAATTGTGAAAGTATTCCATATTTCTTTAAATGCATGCCAAACTCATAACTCAGATATTCACCTCCACGATCAGATCGTAGAAATTTAATCTTCTTGTTACGTTGATTTTCTACTTCACTTTGGAATTCCTTGAACTTCTCGAAAGTTTCGGATTTATGTTTTATGAAATAGATATACCCATATCTACTCAGATCATCTGTGAAGGTGTTATCACCAGAATTTGACCGAGTCGGAGGTGGGCCGCGATCAAGATGGGCTTGAAGAATATACGTTGAAGAATATACGTGAATCTGCCTTGAATAACGAGTTTGGGCTAATTTGCCCGTGTATCTGTAAATATAGTAGGATACGTGTCGTTTAGATAGAACTTGACTCGTGCACGGTTGGGATTATTCCCACGTTAGAAAGTCTACGAACTATAAATATGTATCTAGGGTTTATGAAATAAACAACAATCACGTTCACCACAAACCAATCTAGGCGCATCGCCAACTCCCTTGTCTCGAGGGTTTCTTCCGGGTAAGCATCTTGCGATCTAGGCAGTACACGTTTATTCGCTGTTCATGCGTTGCTCGTACTGAAGCCTTTTTGATGGCGAGCAACGTAGTTATCTTAGACGTGTTAGGGTTAGCATTGTTCATCGTATCATATGCTGTCGTCGTGCAACCCTTAGACGTCTAGCCGCCCTTACACCTATCTTAGGTGTAAGGGCGGCACCCCGCTTGATCGTTATTTAGTAGATCCGATCCGTTATGATTGCTCCTTGTTCTTCAAGGATTAGTTTAATATCTGCATAGTTAGGCCTTACAAACGGGTTGAAGGATCCAGTGGCGCGTAGGGTGTAGTTTGCTAGCCCTAGACAGGATGTTCCGGGGATCAACTTCGTGTTGGTTTTTAGGTCTTGTCTAGGGTCGGTTTACGATCACCGTGCGTGGCCGCCAGGCTCAATCACGAGTAGGATGTTCCGATTATGTGGTGAAAACCCTAAATCGTAGTAGGTCGTTTTAGCTTTATTTTGATAAAGCAGGACCACCATATATTCGTACACCTCGTACGGATCATGGGTGGATCGGCTCTTTGAGCCGATTCACAGGATAACCTGAGAGCCGATCGAGGCTCGTATTTAATGTTTACGTGTATGCCCTGCAGGAAACTAAGCGAGGCACATCCATCACCTTCCTGACCAGGTATAGGTCAGGTGGCACGCCCTTGCACCAGCATCGGACGTGCGTGCCGAGTCTTTGCGGGCCGTCGGTCGGAGGGACCAGGGCCAGCCGCAGCCCTGGGAGCCTCCCGGCTCTACCGTGTTGCCCGTCGTTGCTCGCCGGTGGGTTTTTGACCGCAACACATTCTGGCACGCCCGGTGGGACAGTCTTCGACATCAACCGCATCGCCATCTACATCTGAGATGGCGGAAGGCACTCCAGTCACGTACGAGGATCTGACCGAGGAGCTCAAGAAGAAGTATGACGTGGTCAAAGCAATCCTCGAAGCCGACCTCATCGGCTCTTTTCGCAGAACCCGCTCACATGGCATCAGGTGGAAAGGGTTCTCACCTGAAGGCGCGCTCGATGGAGTGGACATGTCCGCCCCGTCAGAAGAACGCACCAGGTCCCTGCGTCAGGAGATTAACTTCATGGTAGCTCACTCGCTGCACCGCCATTCTGAGAGCCTGGTGAACACTTTGGAGCGTGTCGCTCTTCGGGTGATCCAGGAAATCATGAGGCATCAGTACTCTCCGTCGGGACCTGCTCTAGGAACTCATCAAGGGGAGCTACCACTCCAGAGCCGACCACCGCTGCCGTTCGCGCTGGCAGCACCAGAGGTGCCGAATACACCGGCATTCGTTGTCTACAAGATCGGGGGCGATCCTAGTGATTACCAGTTCTTGTACGAGGCACCCAAGGAGATCCCTCATGGATACACGTGCACATACGTGCCAGACTGCAGTAACTGGGCACTCACAAACCAGACTGCAACAGCAGGGACTTCTGGAACAGCAGGAGGAACTGCGGGAACAGATCTTGAGAAGCAGACGTGGCTAGCTAAGTACGCCACTCCGACAAACCTCCAGAGCTCAGCTCCTGCAGTTGGCTCAGAGCTGGAAAAGCAAGCATGGCTGGCTAAGTATGCCACTCCGGCGAATCTTCAGAGTTCGACTCCTGCAGCCAGCACCGCGGATCAGATCAGTACAATCCTGAGAGACCAGTTCGGCATGGTGCCGAAAAGGAGGACAATCGGCTATTCCAAGCCGTACCCCAACGAGTACGAGTTGATCCCGCTACCACCCAAATATCGGCTCCCTGATTTCTCCAAGTTCAATGGATCAGATGGTTCCAGCTCCATCGAGCATGTGAGCCGATATTTGGCACAGCTGGGCACGATCTCAGCGTCAGACGAGCTGCGTGTGAGGTTCTTCGCACAGTCCCTCACAGGATCGGCTTTCGGGTGGTACACATCGCTGCCACCAGACTCAATCCGGACTTGGAAGCAGTTGGAAGAGCAGTTCCACATGCAGTATCACTCAGAGGCTTCCGAGGCTGGCATTGCCGATCTAGGGCAAGTACGACAGAAGCGCGGAGAAACAGTGTCAGAATACGTCCAGCGCTTCAGGACCGTTAGGAACCGATGCTATTCGGCTCGTGTGACTGAAAAAGAAGCAGTCGAGTTGGCGGTGGTGGGTCTCGCATCACCGATCAAGGACGTGGCCTCCCAAGCAGACTACCCTTCACTGGCGCACATGGTGCAGAAGCTGTCAGTATATGAACAGCACCACCCAGACTTGTACCAGGACAAATTCAAGCGTGCGGTAGTCTTGGTTGAAGCAGATGAAGATGAAGGGTCCGCGGGAGATCAAGAGGTAGCAGTAGCTGAATGGACTCGGGGGGCAACCCCCGTGTCCTGCAAATGGGTGAAGCCACAAGGTCCTCCCAGAGGGTTTGACTTCGACGTGACCAAAGCTGAGCAAATTTTTGATCTCTTACTCAAGGAGAAGCAGCTGAAGTTACCCGACGGTCTCAAACTCCCCACAGCACAGGAGCTGAATGGAAAGCCATATTGCAAATGGCATAACACGTTCAGCCATAACACCAACGACTGCAGGGTGTGGCGTCAGCAGATCCAAATGGCGATAGAGCAAGGGCGTCTAATCTTCAACCAGTACACCATGAAAGTCGACACACACCCCTTTCCCGCCGTTAACACGGTGGAGTACGCTTACCCCGAGGGGTGCCAGCCAGGTTTTTCGTTAAGCATCAACATGGTCGAGCCTGGACACCGCTCTGGTAAGGACGGAGACGAGGGCAGCTGCTCTCATAGCAAGGACACAGAGGAAGCCGATCCACGCGATTGGCTCCGTCACGATGGCAAGCACTACATCACAGAGGGAGAAGTGAGGAATGTGAGATATCAGCGGCCTCTCTCTGATCACCTCCTCAACAAGTATGTGAGTCAATATGACCAACGCCGACAACCCAACGATGATGATGAAACAGATCGTCTGGCTAGGGACGCCAGGAGACATCGTCGGCATGATCGCGACAAGGAGAGATATGAGCGCCACGCCAAGGAAAAGTCAAGAGGGCAAGACGATGAG
Source organism: Lolium perenne (assembly GCF_019359855.2). Lineage (NCBI taxonomy): Eukaryota > Viridiplantae > Streptophyta > Magnoliopsida > Poales > Poaceae > Lolium > Lolium perenne. Next base: position 53,050,812 of record NC_067244.2, read on the forward strand.
GATAGGCACTGGGACTGTCCCTTCTTCAGACACTCCTGGGATTCAGGAATGAGCCGATTGCCTACAATCGGCAACTGCCCAGAATGTAGACAGAAGAAGAAGGATGCAGCTAACGTGTCCGTGTTCAGACGTCTAGGGCCTCTCCCGCCTCGGAACAAGCACGTTGAGTCCCCTCGGGTGGAAGATCTCGAGGAATTGGAAAACGATGATGGAGAAGAAGATAAGTACCACCGGCCAAGGTGGTGCCCTGATGGACTCAGCCGTTCCCAAAAGCGTAGGGTTCAGCGACTACGTGGTTTGGAGGAAGCCGAAAGGTTATACCTGCACACGTTGAGGAAGGCGCGGCCTGATCTGGCCGCTAAAATTCAGCGAACCCTGGACGAAGAAGGTCGGCCACAAAGGAAAGAGTGGCGCCCCAGACAAAAGAAAGCCGATGATGAAACATCGGCTGGCACAAACATGGTGTTCATCCTTCCGACGGAGTTTAGTGCTCCAGGATTAGACGAAGCACCTGTGGCACAACTTGACTGCGGCCCACGACCAGTTATCTTTGAGAAGCCACGAGAAAGAAGCTACAGACATCTGAAGGCCCTGTACTTGCGAGGTTATATCAATGGGCAGCCTGTCAACAAGATGCTGGTGGACACCGGAGCGGCAGTCAACATTATGCCATACTCCATGCTACGTCGGTTGGGACGCTCTAGCTCGGATCTGATCAAGACCAATGTAACATTGAGCGATTTCAACGGCCAAGCGTCTGACGCACAACGTGTTCTAAACGTGGATCTGACCGTAGGAAGGAAAACCATCCCTACGACGTTCTTTATTGTCGATAGCAAGAGCACCTATGCTGTCCTGCTAGGAAGAGATTGGATCCACGCCAACTGTTGCATTCCATCCATGATGCACCAATGCTTAATACAGTGGGATGGAGATGAAGTAGAGGTCGTCCAGGCAGATGACTCAGCCGAGATTTCAACGGCTGGCATGAACGTTTGGGAGACAACAGGCCAAGAGCCACTCTCAGGCATCAATTTGGACGACTGCGAGCGCATCGACGTGACGAAAGACGGGGTTAGGCTGGTCTTATCCACCGGCCTGACCGTATAGCAAGAACAAACCTATGGACAAACATGGCGAGGCCGATCCTTGGGATCGGCCCCAAAGATCTATGGAGGAACATTGCAAAACCTTCATTGAGCGATTCAATCAACATGGAGGCCGATTCCAGCAATCGGCCAAAATTATCCTCACCACACGTTCTGCCTGTGTTCAACGTCGATCCAATGGGCAGCGGTTTCACGTCGGCTGATGAGAGTCAACATTAGTCCTAACGGAGCCGACGTTCAAATACAGTGCCATGACTAACTACAGAGCCGATATCCGCAGTTACCTGACAGATTCGGCTCGGGGGGCACCTAATCAGATGAACATGTGCAATACATGTGCAGTGAAATATTGGGGGGGCCGATAGAAAAATCGGCCAGTAAAAAAAATCCTCATGATATACAGCCGATGCACAGCCATCGACTCTAGTACAATTACACAGGATCTACCCGCTGTGTTTTCGAAACGCGGATTTTCACCAAGTCGATCTTCAGTTCAGCTTCGAGGCCTTCTGCTTCCTTGAGGGAGTGAACAATGAGAGCTTCCTCAGCTACTGTCAGAAGCGTCAGTTTTGGCATGCAAGGCAGCCTTTTGCTCATTAAGCCGTTGGTGTTTCGTCTGCAAGATCGGCTTTCAACGGAAGAAGAGGCGATCGATGGGGGCAAGTTTGGCTGGCTCTGCATGGTAGCTGTCTCAGAATGACCTGAGTTCAAAGCCCTTGGTCTGATCTGTGCATCCTCACCGCTACTCTCGCCTTGACTGAGGCTCGGGGGGCAGCTGTTCTGGTAGATGCTCTGTTTTTAGAAGCCGATTGGGGTGTCATCGGCTGGTCCTTCGTCGCAACCTTCTTCAAAAATGGTGAGTTCTTGCAGAAGAGGATCACTGGAGCTGGTGGGAGGAATTTAAGGGCTCTCTTGAAGGCAAGGGTCTTCCACATTATCCACCAGGTCTCAAAGTCATCAGTCGAAGGGTTGAAGGATAGATTGTGAAGAACCGAGGCATTGCCATCGGCTCATTGAGCATTGGCTAAGTGAACAGTCGGCAAAGTCAGTATGAGGGGAAATCGGCTAAATTAGCTTAAAGGAAATCGGCAAAATCAAACTGGGGAAAATTCTTCATTGATAAAGAGGATTTCTTACATAAAGAGCTGATTGCTCTCAAAAGGAAGTACTAGGGGATACATTGCCCCATCTACTACTACTGATCCTATGCTAAGGGTCCTATCTACGGGCCGTCGCTGCCCTCGTCGTCACCGTCGTCGCCGCTGTCGGCGCTACTCCCGGCGGGCTCGTCGTCGCTGCTGCAGTGGCCGCCGGCAGGGCCCTCGTTGTCCTCGTCCTCCTCGTCAGCGTCGTCGTCATCGCTGTTGAAGTCACTGAGGTTCCCCGGCCAGGGGCAAAAGCGCTTGGCCGGCGGTTCGTCGGAGGAGGTGTCATCCTCCTCCTCCTTCTCCTCCTCCTCCTCCTCCTCGGGGGAGGTGAAGTCACAGGAGAAGCGATCGTCATCGCTCTCCTCCTCCGTTTCCCCGTCGGCAAGGAAGCGGAGGTCACTTTCCCCGTCAGTCGAGGACTTGTCGTCCTCAGACCAGACGGAGAAGTCGTGACTGGACTCCTCCCCAGCTTCGATGGCGCGGCGGATGTTGGCCGCGTGGGCCTCCTCCGGGTCCCACTCCGGCGTCGGCTCGCGGGAGGAGGAGGATTGGGTGAAAAGACCCGATGAGGCAGAGGAGGAAGAAGACATGGTGGCGCAGGAGGGCTTTTGGAGTGCTAATGTGAAGGGGATGAAGAAGCAAACTGTTTGGAGCGGTTAAATAAAAGGGGATATAGTGGAGATTCAATGCCACAGCAGTTTCCGAGGAAGTGGTGCCCAACAAAGAAAAAAACTGCCAAGTCACGCGGAGAAGGTGAGAAGGCAAGGCATCATGATGAAGGATACTGCGATGGTTCTGCTCTGCTACGACATGACCCGACGAAGAAAAGACAGAGTGATTTTGGAATTATCAATTCCAAAACCAGGGGGGCATGTGTTATCACCAGAATTTGACCGAGTCGAAGGTGGGCCGCGATCAAGATGGGCTTGAAGAATATACGTTGAAGAATATACGTGAATCGGCCTTGAATAACGAGTTTGGGCTAATTTGCCCGTGTATCTGTAAATATAGTAGGATACCTGTCGTTTAGATAGAACTTGATTCGTGCACGGTTGGGATTATTCCCACGTTAGAAAGTCTACGGACTATAAATATGTATCTAGGGTTTATGAAATAAACAACAATCACGTTCACCACAAACCAATCTAGGCGCATCGCCAACTCCCTTGTCTCGAGGGTTTCTTCCGGGTAAGCATCATGCTGCCTAGATCGCATCTTGCGATCTAGGCAGTACACGTTTATTCGCTGTTCATGCGTTGCTCGTACTGAAGCCTTTTTGATGGCGAGCAACGTAGTTATCTTAGACGTGTTAGGGTTAGCATTGTTCATCGTATCATATGCTGTCGTCGTGCAACCCTTAGACGTCTAGCCGCCCTTACACCTATCTTAGGTGTAAGGGCGGCACCCCGCTTGATCGTTATTTAGTAGATCCGATCCGTTATGATTGCTCCTTGTTCTTCAAGGATTAGTTTAATATCTGCATAGTTAGGCCTTACAAACGGGTTGAAGGATCCAGTGGCGCGTAGGGTGTAGTTTGCTAGCCCTAGATAGGATGTTCCGGGGATCAACTTCGTGTTGGTTTTTAGGCCTTGTCTAGGGCCGGTTTACGATCACCGTGCGTGGCCGCCAGGCTCAATCACGGGTAGGATGTTCCGATTATGTGGTGAAAACCCTAAATCGTAGTAGGTCGTTTTAGCTTTATTTTGATCAAGCAGGACCACCATATATTCGTACACCTCGTACGGATCATGGGTGGATCGGCTCTTTGAGCCGATTCACAGGATAACCTGAGAGCCGATCGAGGCTCGTATTTAATGTTTACGTGTATGCCCTGCAGGAAACTAAGCGAGGCACATCCATCACCTTCCTGACCAGGTATAGGTCAGGTGGCACGCCCTTGCACCAGCATCGGACGTGCGTGCCGAGTCTTTGCGGGCCGTCGCTCGGAGGGACCAGGGCCAGCCGCAGCCCTGGGAGCCTCCCGGCTCTACCGTGTTGCCCGTCGTTGCTCGCCGGTGGGTTTTTGACCGCAACAGAAGGTTAGAACATAACGATAACCACCACGCGATGCTACACTCATTGGTCCGCACACATCAGTATGTATGATTTCCAATAAGTCAGTAGCTCGCTCCATCATACCAGAAAATGGAGTCTTAGTCATTTTTCCCATTAGACATGCTTCGCATCTATCAAGTGATTCAAAATCAAGTGATTCAAGTAATCCATCGGTATGGAGTTTCTTCATGCGTTTCACTCCAATATGACCAAGACGACAGTGCCACATATAAGTAGAATTATCATTCAATTTAATTCGCTTAGCATCAATGTTATGTATATGCGTATCACTACTATCGAGATCTAATAGAAATAAGCCATTCTTTTCAGGTGCTCGACCATAAAAGATATTATTCATAAAAATAGAACAACCATTATTCTCAGACTTGAATGAATAACCGTCTTGCATTAAACAAGATCCAGATATAATGTTCATGCTCAACGCGGGTACAAAATAACAATTATTTAGGCTTAAAACTAATCCCGAAGGTAGATGTAGAGGAAGTGTGCCGACAGCGATCACATCGACTTTGGATCCGTTTCCAACGCGCATCATCACTTCATCTTTCAGTAGTCTTCATTTATTCTTTAGTTCCTGTTTCGAGTTACAAATTCTGAGCAACCGAACCAGTATCAAATACCCAGGTACTAGAACGAGAACCAGTGAGATAAACATCTATAACATTGATACGTCTCCGACGTATCGATAATTTCTTATGTTCCATGCCACATTATTGATGATATCTACATGTTTTGTACACATTATATGTCATATTTATGCATTTTCCGGAACTAACCTATTGACGAGATGCCGAAGTGCCAGTTGCTGTTTTCTGCTGTTTTTGGTTCCAGAAATCCTAGTAAGGAAATATTCTCGGAATCGGACGAAATCAAGGCCCAGCACCTATTTTTCCACGAAGCTCCCAGAACACCCGAGAGTCGCCAGAGGGGGGCCCTGTGGGCCCCAGATGATAGGGCGGCACGGCCTGGGCCCTGGCCGCGCCCCCCTAGTGTGTCACCGCCTCGTCGACCCTCCGACTCCGCCTCTTCGCCTATAAAAAGGTCCCTGACCTAAAACCTCAATACGGAAAAGCGACGGTACGAGAAACCTTCCAGAGCCGCCGCCATCGCGAAGCCAAGATCTGGGGGACAGGAGTCTCTGTTCCGGCACGCCGCCGGGACGGGGAAGTGCCCCCGGAAGGCTCCTCCATCGACACCACCGCCATCTCCATCAACGCTGCTGTCTCCCATGAGGAGGGAGTAGTTCTCCATCGAGGCTCGGGGCTGTACCGGTAGCTATGTGGTTCATCTCTCTCCTTATGTACTTCAATACAATAATCTCATGAGCTGCCTTACATGATTGAGATTCATATGATGATGCTTGTAATCTAGATGTCGTTATGCTAGTCAAGTGAATTTTACTTATGTGATCTCCGGAGACTCCTTGTCCCACGTGTGTAAAGGTGACAGTGTGTGCACCGTGTGGGTCTCTTAGGCTATATTTCACAGAATACTTATTCACTGTTATGAATGGCATAGTGAAGTGCTTATTTATATCTCTTTATGATTGCAATGTGTTTTGTATCACAATTTATCTATGTGCTACTCTAGTGATGTTATTAAAGTAGTTTTATTCCTCCTGCACGGTGTAATGGTGACAGTGTGTGCATCCGTGTTAGTACTTGGCGTAGGCTATGATTATGATCTCTTGTAGATTATGAAGTTAACTATTGCTATGATGGTATTGATGTGATCTATTCCTCCTACATAGTGTGAAGGTGACGGTGTGCATGCTATGTTAGTACTTGGTTTAGTCGTATTGATCTTTCATGCACTCTAAGGTTATTTAAATATGAACATTGAATTGTGGAGCTTGTTAACTCCGGCATTGAGGGTTCGTGTAATCCTACGCAATGGTGTTCATCATCCAACAAGAGTGTAGAGTATGCATTTATCTATTCTGTTATGTGATCAATGTTGAGAGTGTCCACTAGTGAAAGTCTGATCCCTAGGCCTTGTTCCTAAATACTGCTATCGCTGCTTGTTTACTGTTTTACTGCGTTACTACTGCTGCGTTACTACTGCTGCGTTACTACTGCTTGTTTACTGTCCTGGGCAAAGCACTTTTCTGGTGCCGTTGCCACTGCTCATATATATTCATACCACCTGTATTTCACTATCTCTTCGCCGAACTAGTGCACCTATTAGGTGTGTTGGGGACACAAGAGACTTCTTGCTTTGTGGTTGCAGGGTTGCATGAGAGGGATATCTTTGACCTCTTCCTCCCTGAGTTCGATAAACCTTGGGTGATCCACTTAAGGGAAACTTGCTGCTGTTCTACAAACCTCTGCTCTTGGAGGCCCAACACTGTCTACAGGAAAAGGAGGGGGCGTAGACATCAAACATGTATATTAGATATACCTTCTTTCTTCTTCTTGACAAGGCCGCTCTTCAGATCCGCCAAATACTTGGAGCAATTACGCTTCCAGTGTCCCTTCTCCTTGCAGTAATAGCACTCAGCATCAGGCTTAGGGCTGTTCTTAGGTTTCATAGGAGGCGTGGCAGCTTTCTTGCCACCCTTCTTGAATTTTCCCTTAGACTTGCCCTGTTTCTTGAAACTGGTGGTCTTGTTGACCATCAACACTTGGTGCTCTTTCTTGATCTCAATCTCAGCAGCTTTTAGCATGCCAAAGAGTTCAGGTAACTCCTTGTTCATGTTCTGCATATTGTAGTTCATCACAAAGTTCTTGTAACTTGGTGGCAGTGATTGAAGGACACGATTAATCCCCAGTCTGTTAGGAATCACTATTCCCAAGTCACTGAGTTTCTTCGCATGCCCGGTCATGGCGAGCATGTGCTCACTAACGGAGCTGCCTTCTTCCATCATACAGCTGAAGAAATGTTTCGATGCTTCATAGCATTCCACGGCCGCATGAGTCTCAAATATAGCTTTCAGCTCATTCATCAACTCATGAGGATCGTGGTGCTCAAAACGTTTTTGAAGATCGGATTCCAGACTGCACAGGATGGCACACTGAACTTGAGAGTACCGAGTTTTCCGAGTCTCGTAAACAGCTTTTACTTCATCGGTTTTAGTTTCTGCAGGAGGGTCACCTAGCGGTGCATCAAGCACAAATTGCAGATTTCCGCCAGAGAGGAAGATCCTCACATGACGGAACCAGTCGGTGAAGTTGCTACCGTTGCTCTTAAGTTTTTCTTTCTCTAGGAACTGGTTAAAATTGATTGGGGACGCCATCTCTACAACATATATTTGCAAAAGTTTAGACTAAGTTTATGACAAATTGAGTTCAAATTTTAATTCAACATAATTAAAAATCTAGGTGAACTCCCACTCAAAACAATATCCCTCGCATTGTCTTAGTGATAACACGAACCAAATCCACCGCACCTAAGTCCGATCATCACGAGACAAGGTGTGATTTCAATGGCGAACACTCAAAGTGTTCATCATATCAACCATATGATTCATGCTCTACCTTTCGGTATCACGTGTTCCGAGACCATGTCTGTACATGCTAGGCTCGTCAAGGCCACCTTAGTATCCGCATGTGCAAAACTGTCTTGCACCCGTTGTATGCACTTGTTGATTCTATCACACCCGATCATCACGAGATGCTTCGAAACGACAAGTCTTGGCAACGGTGCTACTAAGGATGAACACTTTATTATCTTGAGATTTTAGTGAGGGATCATCTTATAATGCTACCGTCGCGATCTAAGCAAAATAAGATGCATAAAAGGATTAACATCACATACAGTTCATATGTGATATGATATGGCCCTTTTGTCTTTGCGCCTTTGATCTTCATCTCCAAAGCACGGACATGATCTCCATCATTGACGGGCATGATCTCCATCATCGTCGGCGAAGCACCAAGGTCAATGGCGCCATCTTCATGATTGTCCTCCATGTAGCAACTATTACAACTACTTTGAAATACTACTCAACATGAAATTTAAAGACAACCATAAGGCTCCTGCCGGTTGCCACAATACAATAATGATCATCTCATACATATTCATCATCACATTATGGCCATATCACATCACCAAACCCTGCAAAAACAAGTTAGACGTCTCTAATTTGGTTTGCATATTTTACGTGGTTTAGGGTTTTCGAGAGAGATCTAATCTACCTACGAACATGAACCACAACGTTGATACTAATGTTGTCAATAGAAGAGTAAATTGAATCTTTACTATAGTAGGAGAGACAGACACCCGCAAAGCCTCTTATGCAATACAAGTTGCATGTCGAACGAGGAACAAGTCTCATGAACGCGGTCATGTAAAGTTAGTCCGAGCCGCTTCATCCCACTATGCCATAAAGATGCAAAGTACTCAACTAAAGATAACAAGAGCATCAACGCCCACTAGACCATTGTGTTCTACTCGTGCAACCATCTATGCATAGACACGGCTCTGATACCACTGTAGGATAACGTAGCATAGAAAACAAAAATTTTCCTACCGCGAACACGAAATCCAAGCCAAGATGCAATCTAGAAGATGGTAGCAACGAGGGGATTGTCGAGTCTCACCCTTGAAGAGATTCCAAAGCCTACAAGATGAGGCTCTTGTTGCTGCGGTAGACGTTCACTTGCCGCTTGCAAAAGCGCGTAGAAGATCTTGATCACGGCGCCACGAACGGGCAGCAACTCCGTACTCGGTCACACGTTCGGTTGTTGATGAAGACGACGTCCACCTCCCCGTTCCAGCGGGCAGCGGAAGTAGTAGCTCCTCTTGAATCCAACAGCACGACGGCGTGGTGTCGGTGGCGGTGGAGAACCCCGGCGGAGCTTCGCTAAGCGTGCGGGGAAGAAGGAGGAGTGGGGCGGCTAGGGTTTGGGGAGAGGGGGTGGCCGGCCTCTATGGGGTGCGGCCAGCTTGTGGCTTTGTGGTGGCCGGCCCCCTCCCCTTGGCCCTCATTATATAGGAGGAACACCCAAGAGTTGGTCTACAAGTCTTCGAATAAGACCCCAAACCAAAACCTTCCATATCACATGAAACCTACCCAAGCTAGGACTCCCACTAGAGGTGGGATTCCCACCTTCCCTTGGGAGGGGGTGGCCGGCCACCTTAGGTGGAGTCCACCTGGGACTCCACCCCCTAGGGTTGGCCGGCCATGGTGGTGGAGTCCCTTCGGGACTCCGCCTTCCAAAGTGACTTTCTTCCGGATTTTTCTAGAACCTTCTAGAACCTTCCATAAATGCACCGGATCATTTTCAAACACATAAAATGACATCCTATATATGAATCTTATTCTCCGGACCATTCCGGAACTCCTCGTGATGTCCGGGATCTCATCCGGGACTTCGAACAAATATTCGAACTCCATTCCATATTCAAGTTCTACCATTTCAACATCCAACTTTAAGTGTGTCACCCTACGGTTCGTGAACTATGCGGACATGGTTGAGTACTCACTCCGACCAATAACCAATAGCGGGATCTGGAGATCCATAATGGCTCTCACATATTCAAAGATGACTTAGTGATCGAATGAACCATTCACATACGATACCAATTCCCTTTGTCACGCGATATTTTACTTGTTCGAGGTTTGATCATCGGTATCACTCTATACCTTGTTCAACCTCGTCTCCTGACAAGTACTCTTTACTCGTACCGTGGTATGTGGTCTCTTATGAACTTATTCATATGCTTGCAAGACATTAGACGACATTCCACCGAGAGGGCCCAGAGTATATCTATCCGTCATCGGGATGGACAAATCCCACTATTGATCCATATGCCTCAACTCATACTTTCCGGATACTTAATCCCACCTTTATAACCACCCATTTACGCAGTGGCGTTTCATGTAATCAAAGTACCTTTCCGGCATAAGTGATTTACATGATCTCATGGTCATAAGGACTACGTAACAATGTATCGAAAGCTTATAGCAAATAACTTAATGACGTGATCTTATGCTACGCTTAATTGGGTGTGTCCATTACATCATTCATATAATGATATAACCTTGTCATTAATAACATCCAATGTTCATGATTATGAAACTAATCATCTATTAATCAACAAGCTAGTTAAGAGGCTTACCAGGGACTCATTTGTTTGTTTACATAACACACATGTATCAATGTTTCGGTTAATACAATTATAGCATGGTATATAAACATTTATCATAAACATATAGATATATAATAACCACTTTTATTATTGCCTCTTGGGCATATCTCCAACACAACTATAGGCCATATCCTTCTAATAATGGTAATGATTATGGTAATTCTTACAACAATAGTAGGAGTGCACCCTCTGGTCTTGAAGTCATGCTTAAAGAATTTATTAGTACACAAACTGCTTTTAACAAATCTGTTGAAGAAAAGCTTGGTAAAATTGATGTTCTTGCTTCTAAGGTTGATAGTCTTGCTGCTGATGTTGATCTTCTAAAATTGAAAGTTATGCCTAATGAAGATAAAGATATTGAGTCATTTTCTACAGCAAACGCTATACAAGTTCGAATTAATGACAATATTAGATTGATGGCTGAATTGCATGCTAGGTGGGAAAGAGAAGAAAAACTTGCTAAAGAGAATAATGTAGCTAAAGTTTGGACTATTACCACCACTAGTAATGTTAATGCTTCACATGTTGCTAAACCTCCTACTATCAATGGTAAAATAATTGGTGTTGGGAATGTTTCTACTCCTAGTACAAAGCGTGCAAAATTGCCTGAAACTGCTGAAACTGTTTGCGATAAAAGTGCTGAAATTTTTCAGAGTATTGGGGACAATGATCCCATTGCTTTAGATCATAATGCTTTAGATTTTGATAATTGTCATATCTTTGAAGTTATTAAGTTTTTACAAAAACTTGCTAGAAGTCCTAATGCTAGTGCTATAAATTTAGCCTTTACAAAACATATTACAAATGCTCTCATTAAAGCTAGAGAAGAGAAATTAAAACTTGAAGCTTCTATTCCTAGGAAATTGGAAGATGGTTGGGAGCCCATCATGAAGATGAAATTCAATGATTTTTATTGTAATGCTTTATGTGATCTTGGTGCAAGTATTTCTGTTATGCCTAAGAAACTCTATGATATGCTTGACTTGCCACCATTGAAAAATTGTTATTTGGATGTTAATCTTGCTGATAATTCTATAAAGAAACCTTTGGGGAGGATTGATAATGTTCACATTACGGTTAACAATAACCTTGTCCCCGTGGATTTTGTTGTCTTGGATATTGAATGCAATGTATCTTTTCCTATTATTTTGGGAAGACCCTTTCTTCGAACTGTTGGTGCTATTATTGATATGAAGGAAGGAAATATTAAGTATAAATTCCCTCTTGATACGTCTCCAACGTATCGATAATTTCTTATGTTCCATGCCACATTATTGATGTTATCTACATGTTTTATGCACACTTTATGTCATATTCGTGCATTTTCTGGAACTAACCTATTAACAAGATGCCGAAGTGCCGATTCTTTGTTTCTGCTGTTTTTGGTTTCAGAAATCCTAGTAAGGAAATATTCTCGGAATTGGACGAAATCAAAGCCCAGGGGCCTATTTTCTCACGAAGCTTCCAGAAGTCCGAAGGAGAGACGAAGAGGGGCCACGGAGGGGCCACACCCTAGGGCGGCGCGGCCCCCCCCTTGGCCGCGCGGCCCTGTGGTGTGGGGCCCCCGTGCCGCCTCTTGACCTGCCCTTCCGCCTATAAAAAGTCTCCGTGACGAAACCCCCAGTACCGAGAGCCACGATACGGAAAACCTTCCAGAGACGCCGCCGCCGCCGATCCCATCTCGGGGGATCCAGGAGATCGCCTCCGGCACCCTGCCGGAGAGGGGAATCATCTCCCGGAGGACTCTACGCCGCCATGGTCGCCTCCGGTGTGATGTGTGAGTAGTCTACCCCTGGACTATGGGTCCATAGCAGTAGCTAGATGGTTGTCTTCTCCCCATTGTGCTATCATTGTCGGATCTTGTGAGCTGCCTAACATGATCAAGATCATCTATCTGTAATTCTATATGTTGCGTTTGTTGGGATCCGATGAATAGAGAATACTTGTTATGTTGATTATCAAAGTTATGCTATGTGTTGTTTATGATCTTGCATGCTCTCCGTTACTAGTAGATACTCTGGCCAAGTTTTTGCTATTAACTCCAAGAGGGAGTACTTATGCTCGATAGTGGGTTCATGCCTGCATTGACACCTGGGACAGTGACAGAAAGTTCTAAGGTTGTGTTGTGCTGTTGCCACTAGGGATAAAACATTAGTGCTATGTTCAAGGATGTAGTCACTAGTTACATTACGCACCATACTTAATGCAATTGTCTGTTGTTAGCAACTTAATACTGGAGGGGGTTCGGATGATAACCTGAAGGTGGACTTTTTAGGCATAGATGCAGTTGGATGACGGTCTATGTACTTTGTCGTAATGCCCAATTAAATCTCACTATACTCATCATGATATGTATGTGCATGGTCATGCTCTCTTTATTTGTCAATTGCCCAACTGTAATTTGTTCACCCAACATGCTGTTCGTCTTATGGGAGAGACACCTCTAGTGAACTGTGGACCCCGATCCAATTCTCTTTACTGAAATACAATCTACTGCAATACTTGTTCTACTGTTTTCTGCAAACAATTATCTTCCACACAATACGGTTAACTCTCTGTTACAGCAAGCCGGTGAGATTGACAACCTCGCTGTTTCGTTGGGGCAAAGTACTTTGGTTGTGTTGTGCAGGTTCCACGTTGGCGCCGGAATCACTGGTGTTGCGCCGCACTACATCTCGCCGCCATCAACCTTCAACGTGCTTCTTGACTCCTACTGGTCCGATTAAACCTTGGTTTCTTCCTGAGCGAAACGTGCAGCTGTGCGCATCACACCTTCCTCTTGGGGTTCCCAACGGACGTGCCAACCACACGCATCAAGCAAATTTCTGGCGCCGTTGCCGGGGAAATCAAGACACGCTGCAAGGGGAGTCTCCACTTCTCAATCTCTTTACTTTGTTTTTGTCTTGCTTAGTTTTATTTACTACTTTGTTTGCTGCACTAAATCAAAATACAAAAAAATTAGTTGCTAGTTTTACTTTATTTGCTATCTTGTTTGCTATATCTAAAACACAAAAAAATTAGTTTACTTGCATTTACTTTATCTAGTTTGCTTTATTTACTGTTGCTAAAATGGCCAACGCTGAAAACACTAAGTTGTGTGACTTCACAACCACAAATAATAATGATTTCTTATGCACACCTATTGCTCCACCTGCTACTACAGCAGAATTCTTTGAAATTAAACCTGCTTTACTTAATCTTGTTATGCGAGAGCAATTTTCTGGTGTTAGTTCTGATGATGCTGCTGCCCATCTTAATAATTTTGTTGAATTATGTGAAATGCAAAAATATAAAGATGTAGATGGTGATATTATTAAACTAAAATTGTTCCCTTTCTCATTAAGAGGAAGAGCTAAAGATTGGTTGCTATCTATGCCTAAGAATAGTATTGATTCATGGACTAAATGCAAGGATGCTTTTATTGGTAGATATTATCCCCCTGCTAAAATTATATCTTTGAGGAGTAGCATAATGAATTTTAAACAATTAGATACTGAACATGTTGCTCAAGCTTGGGAAAGAATGAAATCTCTGGTTAAAAATTGCCCAACCCATGGACTGACTACTTGGATGATCATCCAAACCTTCTATGCAGGACTAAATTTTTCTTCGCGGAATTTATTGGATTCAGCTGCTGGAGGTACCTTTATGTCCATCACTCTTGGTGAAGCAACAAAGCTTCTTGATAATATGATGATCAACTACTCTGAATGGCACACGGAAAGAGCTCCACAAGGTAAGAAGGTAAATTCTGTCGAAGAAACCTCTTCCTTGAGTGATAAGATTGATGCTATTATGTCTATGCTTGTGAATGATAGGACTAATATTGATCCTAATAATGTTCCGTTAGCTTCATTGGTTGCACAAGAAGAACATGTTGATGTAAACTTCATTAAAAATAATAATTTCAACAACAACGCTTACCGGAACAATTCTAGTAACAACTATAGACCATATCCTTATAATAATGGCAACGGCTATGGTAATTCTTATGGGAATTCTTACAACAATAATAGGAGTTCACCCCCTGGACTTGAAGCCATGCTTAAAGAATTTATTAGTACACAAACTGCTTTTAACAAATCTTTTGAAGAAAAGCTTGGGAAAATTGATATACTTGCTTCTAAAGTCGATAGTCTTGCTGCTGATGTTGATCTTTTGAAATCAAAAGTTTTGCCTAATGAGAATCATCATAATAAAATTACTACTACAGCAAATGCCATTCAAGTTAGAATTAATGAGAATATAAGATTAATGGCTGAACTGCGTGCTAGGTGGGATAGAGAAGAAAATGAAAAACTAGCTAAAGAAAAGAATATAGCTAAAGTTTGGACTATTACCACCACTAGTAATGCTAATGCTACACATGTTGCTGCACCTCCTACTCATACTAATAAAAGAATTGGTGTTAGCAATGTTTCCACTTCTAATGCAAAGCGAAAAACTGCACTGAAAGCTGCTAAAGCTACTTGAAACTGCCTTTGATAAAGCTGCTGAAATTTTTTCCAACATTGGGGATGATGATCCCATTGCTTTAGATTATAATGGTTTGAATTTTGATGATTGCCACATCTCTGAAGTTATAAAGTTCTTGCAAAAACTTGCTAAAAGTCCTAATGCTAGTGCTATAAATTTGGCTTTTACACATCATATTACAAATGCTCTTATAAAAGCTAGAGAAGAGAAACTAGAGCGTGAAGCCTCTATTCCTAAAAAGCTAGAGGATGGTTGGGAGCCCATCATTAAGATGAAGGTTAAAGATTTTGATTGTAATGCTTTATGTGATCTTGGTGCAAGTATTTCTGTTATGCCTAAGAAAATTTATAATATGCTTGACTTGCCACCGCTGAAAAATTGTTATTTGGATGTTAATCTTGCTGATCATTCTACAAAGAAACCTTTGGGTAAAGTTGATAATGTTCGCATTACTGTTAACAATAACCTTGTTCCCGTTGATTTTGTTGTCTTGGATATTGAATGCAATGCATCTTGTCCCATTATATTGGGAAGACCTTTTCTTCGAACTGTTGGTGCTGTTATTGATATGAAGGAAGGTAATATAAAATATCAATTTTCTCTCAAGAAAGGTATGGAACACTTCCCTAGAAAGAGAATGAAGGTACCTTTTGATTCCATTATGAGAACAAATTATGATGTTGACACTTCGTCTCTTGATAATACTTGATACACACTTTCTGCGCCTAGCTGAAAGGCGTTAAAGAAAAGCGCTTATGGGAGACAACCCATGTTTTTACCTACAGTACTTTGTTTTTATTTTGTGTCTTGGAAGTTGTTTACTACTGTAGCAACCTCTCCTTATCTTAGTTTTGTGTTTTGTTGTGCCAAGTTAAGCCGTTGATAGAAAAGTAAGTACTAGATTTGGATTACTGCACAGTTCCAGATTTCTTTGCTGTCACGAATCTGGGTCCACCTCCCTGTAGGTAGCTCAGAATATTAAGCCAATTTACGTGCATGATCGTCAGATATGTACGCAACTTTCATTCAATTTGAGCATTTTCATTTGAGTAAGTCTGGTGCCATTTTAAAATTCGTCAATACGAACTGTTCTGTTTTGACAGATTCTGCCTTTTATTTCGCATTGCCTCTTTCGCTATGTTGGATGAATTTCTTTGATCCATTAATGTCCAGTAGCATTATGCAATGTCCAGAAGTGTTAAGAATGATTGTGTCACCTCTGAATATGTCAATTTATATTGTGCACTAACCCTCTAATGAGTTGTTTCGAGTTTGGTGTGGAGGAAGTTTTCAAGGATCAAGAGAGGAGTATGATGCAACATGATCAAGGAGAGTGAAAGCTCTAAGCTTGGGGATGCACCCGGTGGTTCACCCCTGCATATATCAAGAAGACTCAAGCGTCTAAGCTTGGGGATGCCCAAGGCATCCCCTTCTTCATCGACAACATTATCAGGTTCCTCCCCTGAAACTATATTTTTATTCCATCACATCTTATGTGCTTTTTCTTGGAGCGTCGGTTTGTTTTTGTTTTTGTTTTGTTTGAATAAAATGGATCCTAGCATTCACATTGTACGGGAGAGAGACACGCTCCGCTGTAGCATATGGACAAGTATGTCCTTGGTTTCTACTCATAGTATTCATGGCGAAGTTTCTCCTTCGTTAAATTGTTATATGGTTGGAATTGGAAAATGATACATGTAGTAATTGCTATAAATGTCTTGGGTAATGTGATACTTGGCAATTGTTGTGCTCATGATTAAGCTCTTGCATCATATGCTTTGCACCCATTAATGAAGAAATACATAGAGCATGCTTAAATTTGGTTTGCATATTTGGTTTCTCTAAGGTCTAGATAATTTCTAGTTTTGAGTTTGAACAACAAGGAAGACGGTGTAGAGTCTTATAATGTTTTTAATATGTCTTTTATGTGAGTTTTGCTGCACCGGTTCATCCTTGTGTTTGTTTCAAATAAGCCTTGCTAGCCTAAACCTTGTATCGAGAGGGAATACTTCTCATGCATCCAAATACTTGAGCCAACCACTATGCCATTTGTGTCCACCATACCTACCTACTACATGGTATTTTCCGCCATTCCAAAGTAAATTGCTTGAGTGCTACCTTTAAAATTCCATCATTCACCTTTGCAATATATAGCTCATGGGACAAATAGCTTAAAAACTATTGTGGTATTGAATATGTAATTATGCACTTTATCTCTTATTAAGTTGCTTGTTGTGCGATAACCATGTTCACTGGGGACGCCATCAACTTTTCATTGTTGAATTTCATGTGAGTTGCTATGCATGTCCGTCTTGTCTGAAGTAAGAGAGACCTACCACCATATGGTTAAGCATGCATATGTTAGAGAAGAACATTGGGCCGCTAACTAAAGCCATGCTCCATGGTGGAAGTTTCAGTTTTGGACAACAATCCTCAAACTCAAATGAGAAAATTATTAATTGTTGGTATATGCTTATGCATAAAAGAGGAGTCCATTATCTGTTGTCTATGTTGTCCCGGTATGGATGTCTAAGTTGAAGAATAATCAATAGCGAGAAATCCAATGCGAGCTTTCTCCTTAGACCTTTGTACAGGCGGCATAGAGGTACCCCTTTGTGACACTTGGTAAAAACAATGCATTGTGATGATCCGGTAGTCCAAGCTAATTAGGACAAGGTGCGGGCACTATTAGTACACTATGCATGAGGCTTGCAACTTATAAGATATAATTTACATGATGCATATGCTTTATTACTACCGTTGACAAAATTGTTTCATGTTTTCAAAATCAAAGCTCTAGCACAAATATAGCAATCGATGCTTTTCCTCTATGGAGGACCATTCTTTTACTTTCAATGTTGAGTCAGTTCACCTATCTCTCTCCACCTCAAGAAGCAAACACTTGTGTGAACTGTGCATTGATTCCTACATACTTGCTTATTGCACTTATTATATTACTCTATGTTGACAATATCCATGAGATATACATGTTACAAGTTGAAAGCAACCGCTGAAACTTAATCTTCTTTTGTGTTGCTTCAATATCTTTACTTTGAATTATTGCTTTATGAGTTAACTCTTATGCAAGACTTATTGATGCTTGTCTTGAAGTGCTATTCATGAAAAGTCTTTGCTATATGATTCACTTGTTTACTCATGTCATATACATTGTTTCGATCGCTGCATTCACTACATATGCTTTACAAATAGTATGATCAAGATTATGATGGCATGTCACTCCAGAAATTATATGTGTTATCGTTTTACCTGCTCGGGACGAGCAGAACTAAGCTTGGGGATGCTGATACGTCTCCGACGTATCGATAATTTCTTATGTTCCATGCCACATTATTGATGTTATCTACATGTTTTATGCACACTTTATGTCATATTCGTGCATTTTCTGGAACTAACCTATTAACAAGATGCGAAGTGCCGATTCTTTGTTCTGCTGTTTTTGGTTTCAGAAATCCTAGTAAGGAAATATTCTCGGAATTGGACGAAATCAAAGCCCAGGGGCCTATTTTCTCACGAAGCTTCCAGAAGTCCGAAGGAGAGACGAAGAGGGGCCACGGAGGGGCCACACCCTAGGCGGCGCGGCCCCCTTGGCCGCACGGCCTGTGGTGTGGGGCCCCGTGCCGCCTCTTGACCTGCCCTTCCGCCTATAAAAAGTCTCCGTGACGAAACCCCGATGCCGAGAGCCACGATACGGAAAACCTTCCCGGAGACGCGCCGCCGCCGCCGATCCCATCTCGGGGATCCAGGAGATCGCCTCCGGCACCCTGCCGGAGAGGGGAATCATCTCCGGAGGACTCTACGCCGCCATGGTCGCCTCCGGTGTGATGTGTGAGTAGTCTACCCCTGGACTATGGGTCCATAGCAGTAGCTAGATGGTTGTCTTCTCCCCATTGTGCTATCATTGTCGGATCTTGTGAGCTGCCTAACATGATCAAGATCATCTATCTGTAATTCTATATGTTGCGTTTGTTGGGATCCGATGAATAGAGAATACTTGTTATGTTGATTATCAAAGTTATGCTATGTGTTGTTTATGATCTTGCATGCTCTCCGTTACTAGTAGATACTCTGGCCAAGTTTTTGCTATTAACTCCAAGAGGGAGTACTTATGCTCGATAGTGGGTTCATGCCTGCATTGACACAGGGACGATGTGAGAAAGTTCTAAGGTTGTGTTGTCTTGTTGCCACTAGGGATAAAACATTAGTGCTATGTTCAAGGATGTAGTCACTAGTTACATTACGCACCATACTTAATGCAATTGTCTGTTGTTAGCAACTTAATACCGGAGGGTTCGGATGATAACACGAAGGTGGACTTTTTAGGCATAGATGCAGTTGGATGACGGTCTATGTACTTTGTCGTAATGCCCAATTAAATCTCACTATACTCATCATGATATGTATGTGCATGGTCATGCTCTCTTTATTTGTCAATTGCCCAACTGTAATTTGTTCACCCAACATGCTGTTCGTCTTATGGGAGAGACACCTCTAGTGAACTGTGGACCCCGGTCCAATTCTGTTTACTGAAATACAATCTACTGCAATACTTGTTCTACTGTTTTCTGCAAACAATCATCTTCCACACAATACGGTTAACTCTCTGTTACAGCAAGCCGGTGAGATTGACAACCTCGCTGTTTCATTGGGGCAAAGTACTTTGGTTGTGTTGTGCAGGTTCCACGTTGGCGCCGGAATCACTGGTGTTGCGCCGCACTACATCTCGC
Source organism: Lolium perenne (assembly GCF_019359855.2). Classification (NCBI taxonomy): domain Eukaryota; kingdom Viridiplantae; phylum Streptophyta; class Magnoliopsida; order Poales; family Poaceae; genus Lolium; species Lolium perenne. Next base: position 53,070,459 of record NC_067244.2, read on the forward strand.
CGCCATCAACCTTCAACGTGCTTCTTGACTCCTACTGGTCCGATTAAACCTTGGTTTCTTACTGAGGGAAACTTGCCGCTGTGCGCATCACACCTTCCTCTTGGGGTTCCCAACGGACGTGCCAACCACACGCATCACCTCTCAAGAAAGGTATGGAACACTTCCCTAGAAAGAGAATGAAGTTGCCTTTTGATTCTATTATTAGAACAAATTATGATGTTGATGCTTCTTCTCTTGATAATACTTGATTTGCACTTTCTGCGCCTAGCTGAAAGACGTTAAAGAAAAGCACTTCTTGGGAGATAACCCATGATGTTTTTATTTTACTACTGTTTTGTTGTGTCTTGGAAGTTGTTATTACTGTAGCAACCTCTCCCTATCATGTTTTTGTGCCAAGTAAAGTCTTTGATAGTAAAGTTGATACTAGATTTGGATTCCTGCGCAGAAACACATTTTTACCTGTCACGAATTTGAGTAGATCTCTCTGTAGGAAACTCGTAAAATGCTGAAAAAATTCATGCGTGATCCTCAGATATGTACGGAACTTTCATTCAATTTGAGCTTTTCATCTAAGCCTGTTAAGTGGCTCGAAAAAATTCGTCTTTACGGACTGTTCTGTTTTGACAGATTCTGCTTTTTATTTCGCATTGCCTCTTTTACTGTGTTGAGTGGATTTCTTTGTTCCATTAACTTTCAGTAGCTTTGGGTAATGTCCAGAAGTGTTAAGAATGATTGTGTCCTCTCTGAACATGTGAATTTTTGATTATGCACTAACCCTCTAATGAGTTCGTTTTGAGTTTGGTGTGGAGGAAGTTTTCAAGGGTCAAGAGAGGAGGATGATATAATATGATCAAGAAGAGTGAAAAGTCTAAGCTTGGGGATGCCCCCGTGGTTCATCCCTGCATATTTCAAGAAGACTCAAGCATCTAAGCTTGGGGATGCCCGGCATCCCCTTCTTCATCGACAACTTATCAGGTCACCTCTAGTGAAACTATATTTTTATTCCGTCACATCTTATGTTCTTTACTTGGAGCATCTGTTTGTTTTTGTTTTTGTTTGAATAAAATCGGATCCTAGCATTCCTTGTGTTGGAGAAAGACACGCTCCGCTCTTTCATATGAACACTGGTGTTCTTAGCTTAACTTTAATGTTCATGGCGAAGTTGAAAGCCGCTTCGTTGATTGCGCTATTTGGTTGGAAACAGAAAATGCTTCATGTGGTAAATGGTATATTGTCTTGAATAATTTGATACTTGGCAATTGTTTTGAGCTCTCATAGATCATGTTTAAGCTTTTGCATCATGTAGTTTAAATCTATTAGTGCAGAACTACCGTAGAGCTTGTTCAAATTTGGATTGCATGATTGATCTCTCTACAGTCTAGATATTTTCTGGTAAAAGTGTTTGAGCAACAAGGAGACAGTGTAGAGTCTTATAATGCTTGCAATATGTTCTTATGTAAGTTTTCCTGTACCGGTTCATACTTGTGTTTGCTTCAAACAACCTTGCTAGCCAAAGCCTTGTACTGAGAGGAAATGCTTCTCGTGCATCCAAAACCTTGAGCCAAAACTCATGCCATTTGTGTCCACCATAACTACCTATATGTGGTATTTCTCTGCCATTCCAAGTAAATTGCTTGCGTGCTACCTTTAAAATTTCATTCCTTGTCTTTGCAATACATAGCTCATGGGAAAATAGCTTAAAAACTATTGTGGTATTGAATATGTCGCTTATGTATCTTATTTCTTATAAGTTGCTTGTTGAGCGGTAACCATGTTTCTGGGGACGCCACCAACTGTTACACCTTTGTTGAATATCATGTGAGTTGCTATGCATGTTCGTCTTGTCTGAAGTAAGGGTGATTTATCATGATTAAATGGTTTGAGTACGCATATTGTTAGAGAAGAACATTGGGCCGCCAACCAAAGCCATGTATCATGGTGGAAGTTTCAGCTTGGACATTAATCCTCAATCTCTTATGAGAATATTATCTGTTGTTGAATGCTTAAGCATTAAAAAGAGGAGTCCATTATCTGTTTTCTATGTTGTCTCGGTATGGATGTCCTCAAGTTGAGATCTATCAAAACTGAGAAATCAAATGCGATCTATCTCCTTGGACCTTTGTACATGTGGCATAGAGGTACCCCTTTGTGACACTTGGTTGAAACATATGTAATGCAATGATAATCCATGGTAATCCGAGCTAATTAGGACAAGGTGCGGGCACTATTGGTATTCGATGCATGAGGCTTGCAACTTATAGGAGGTTTTATGCATAACACATATAAATTATTACTACCGTTGACAAAATTGTTTCCATGTTTTCAAAATAAAAAGCTCTAGCACATGAGTAATCCATGCTTCCCTCTGCGAAGGGCCTTTCTTTTACTTTATGTTGAGTCAGTTTACCTACTTCTTTCTATCTTAGAAGCAAACACTTGTGTCAACTGTGTGCATTGATTCTTACATGTTTACCTATTGCACTTATTATATTACTTTGTGTTGACAATTATCCATGAGATATACATGTTGAAGTTGAAAGCAACTGTTGAAACTTATATCTTCCTTTGTGTTGCTTCAAAACCTTCTATTAAGAATCCATTGCTTTATGAGTTAACTCTTATGCAAGACTTATTGATGCTTGTCTTGAAAGTACTATTCATGAAAAGTCTTTGCTATATGATTCAGTTGTTTAGTCATTATCTTTACCATTGCTTTGAATCACTTCATTCATCTCATATGCTTTACAATAGTATTGATCAAGATTATGATAATAGCATGTCACTTCAGAAATTATCCTTGTTATCGTTTACCTACTCGAGGGCGAGTAGGAACTAAGCTTGGGGATGCTTGATACGTCTCAAACGTATCTATAATTTCTTATGTTCCATGCTAGTTATATGACAATACTCACATGTTTTATATACACTTTACATCGTTTTGATGCATTTTCTGGCACTAACCTATTAACAAGATGACGAAGCGCCAGTTCCTGTTTTCTGCTGTTTTTGGTTTCAGAAATCCTACACAGGAAATATTCTCGGAATTGGACGAAACAAAAGCCCACGGTCTTATTTTGCACGGAGCCTTCCAGAAGTCCGAAGAGGAGACGAAGAGGGGCGACGAGGCGGCCACACCCTAGGGGGGCGCGGCCCCACCCCTGGGCGCGCCGCCCTATGGGGTGGGCCCCTCGAGCGTCCCCCGACTCTGCCCCTTCGCCTATATATTCTCTCCGTCGCGAAAACCCTAGTACCGAGAGCCACGATACGAGAAAAGTTACTGTGACGCCGCCGCCGCCAATCCCACCTCGGGGGATTCAGGAGATCGCCTTCGGCACCCTGCCGGAGAGGGGAATCATCACCGGAGGACTCTACATCATCATGCCCGCCTCCGGATTGATGCGTGAGTAGTTCATCCTTGGACTATGGGTCCATAGCAGTAGCTAGATGGTTGTCTTCTCCTCTTGTGCTATCATGTTTAGATCTTGTGAGCTGTCTATCATGATCATGATCATCTATTTGTAATGCTACATGTTGTGTTTGTTGGGGTCCGATGAATATGGAATACTATGTCAAGTTGATTAATTGATCTATCATATATGTGTTGTTTATGTTCTTGCATGCTCTCCGTTGCTAGTAGAGGCTCTGGCCAAGTTGATACTTGTAACTCCAAGAGGGAGTATTTATGCTCGATAGTGGGTTCATGCCTCCAATTAATCTGGGACAGTGACAGAAAGTTCTAAGGTTATGGATGTGTTGTTGCCACTAGGGATAAAACATCGATGCTTTGTCTAAGGATATTTGTGTTGACGTGGGCATTACCCTTCGGCTAACCAATGTTGCCCTATCCTGTATTTCCTAGTTGGAGGCCCATGAAGGCACTCAATGGCAAGATGGGCCACTAGGACGGTGCGGGGGAAGGTTCCTTGAAGTACAAGACGCGGAAGGAGCTGAACAAGGAAAGTCTAGAGATAGATCTACTGTAAACCTAGTCGTACTCGATTAGGCCTCTTGAGACCTGGCCTCCTATATAAAGGCCAGGAGAGGGGCTGTCGAGGGACACAACCAATCTTAGCGATCTTAGCCAACAGAAGCTTAGAGCTAGGTTACCCTAGTACTTAGCCATCTCGACGAGATCACAGCCGAACTATTCGGCACCCCATTGTAACCCATTATCATCATAATCAAGAACAGACATGCAGGACGTAAGGGTTTTACCTCATCGAGGGCCCCGAACCTGGGTAAATCGCTCTCCCCGCTTGTCTGTGAACCGATGTCTCATGTCAGCTTGCAGGATTCCATCAACCCTAAGCCCCTATCGGAGGGCATTGCCGAGGAGCACCCTCGACAATTGGCGCTGTCTGTGGGAAACCTGTCGGCACAGGGCAGGTCATCGGCAATACCAGTCACATCTGCGGCATTCGTACTCGAGTCACCAACACCACCAGATCCAAAAGACCCGATCCGCTGCGGATCCTTTGAGTTCATACCACATCTCGAGCCGCCGCACTCGGCCTCTGCAGAGACGCGCAACGGCATGACCACGACTTTCGGAGGCGTTCACTTCATCATCGACTCCGGAGGCTTTCTTCGCCTCCCTAGGGCAAGTACATCTGGCTCGAGAACCTCAGTCTTGGCAGGTGACGTTCCGGCGGCAACCTTGGAAATCCCACCCAGAAACGCACAGGGAGGCAGCCGAGGAAGTTTCGACCTCGCAACGGGACGAATAAAAAGACGAAGGGATTCGCACCATGGAGAGGAAGAACGTACAACGACTGACCCTCGCCAGTCCGAACGAAGGCAGCAGGACATGCAACCGATCCACGGCCGCACCCGCTCGCCGTGTTTATCGGCTACTGAGCAACTCGAGGCACCATGTTACCTCCACTCCTACATTGATCTGAAGGATGGTCGAGAGAAATCCAGTCACCTACTAAGGAACTGCCGACACTTCCTGGAGATTCGACAGTTCTGTGATGATCTTAGAGCCGAAGCCATATCAAGAGTTCACATGATGGAGAAGAGGGCAAGATCTTACGGCCATCCGCCAGAACCGTATGTACCAGAGCCGTACGAACCAATGGAAAGAGACGAGTATGTACCAGCTGAAGCATTCCCAGAGCCACGCGGACAGGTCAACATGATCCATAAAACCAACTTTTCAAAAAGGGAAATCAAGAAATTCTCACGAGAAGTGAAGTATGCAGAAGTGGCTATGGTTGATACAACCGAATTCATCGACTGGTCGGAGCAAAGCATCTCCTCCGACAGGACAGATCACCTGAAAGCCGTCCCTAGACCAGGTCACGCAACCCTTGTCCTTGAGGCGCAGATTGGAGGTTACAATATGAGCAAAGTATTCATGGATGGAGGAAGTGGCTTGAACCTACTATTCGCCAACACAATGAGAGCAATGGGTTTAACAGTCGACATGCTAAGAGAACCTGACACAGGGTTCCATGGCATCATACCGACTCGACCCGCTTATTCTCTTGGTAAAACATCATTGGATGTAGTCTTTGGTACGCCCAACAATTTCAGGAAGGAGAAGATCGAGTTCGAAGTAGTCGACTGGGAGTCTCAATATCACGCCATCCTCGGCAGGCCCGCGTTTGCCAAATTCATGGCCATACCTCATTATGCGTACCTAAAACTGAAGATGCCAGGCAACAACGGGACCCCAATAAACGTTCATGGGAGCTTTGCTCGATCAGACACTTGCGATAGGGAGTTCCAGAAGATCGCCTCGAAGTTCGGTGCCAAGGAAGAACTCAATGCAATCGACGCTGCCACAGATCATACGCAACCACCAGCCGACAATCGAAACGTAAGATCCGATGAATTCGATGCTACAAAGGAAGCCATGAAGCTGCAGGTGCATCCCACTGACCCGAAGAAAACGGTCAATAAGTCGGCTGACCTTACGGTCGCATAGGAAGGCGCGCTCATCGAGTTCCTCCGTGAGCGCTGGGAGATATTTGCATGGGAACCATCCGACATGCCAGGTATCCCCAGGGAACTCGCTGAGCATGCCCTTAATGTTGACCCAACAGCCAAACCAGTGCAACAGTCAATGCGCTGATTTTCCGAACCTAAGAGGAGAGCAATTGGCGAGGAAGTCAATCGACTCCGTAAAGCAGGATTCATCCGAGAGCTCAAGGAATCCGAGTGGGTGGCCAACCCTGTCATGGTGCCCAAAAAGGGCACCACCGCTCTGCGTATGTGTATCGATTACACCAGCCTCAACAAACACTGTCCGAAGGACCACTTCCCGCTGCCTCGTATTGATCAGATAGTCGACTCCACAGCCGGATGTGATCGCCTCTCCTTCCTTGATGCATACTCCGGATACAATCAGATCAAGCTGAAGAAAGAAGACCAGGAGCTAACCGCGTTCATCACCCCACACGACATTTTCTGTTACAATGTCATGACCTTCGGGTTGAAAAACGCAGGAGCAACTTATCAACGTTGCATGCAGGCTTTCCTTGGAGAGCAGATCGGGAGGAACATCGAAGTCTACATCGACGATATCGTGGTGAAGAAAAAGCACACTGCCACTCTCGTCGATGATTTGCGGGAAACTTTCGACAACTTAGACAAGTATAAAATCAAGTTGAATCCCAAAAAATGTTTCTTTGGAGTGCCAGGGGGACAAGTACTCGGGTACTTCATCTCAGCCAGGGGGATTGAAGCCAACCCTTTGAAGATCAAAGCTATTCTCGATATGGAGCCGCCAAAGAATCTGCACCAAGTGCAGCAATTGGCAGGACGATTGGCCGCGCTCAGCAGGTTCATCGCCAAGCTAGGGGAAAAAGCTTTGCCCTTCTACAATTTGATGAAAAAGTCAGAAAAGTTCGAGTGGACAAAGGAGGCGCAGGAATCCTTCGACAATCTGAAGAAAATCTTGTCGACATCTCCTGTCCTCGTAACCCCCGGTGAGAAGGAAACGCTGCTCATGTATATAGCTGCAACAGCCCAAGTCTTTAGCAGCGTCTTGGTTGTCGAGCGAGAAGAAGCAGGGAGAGTTCATGGTGTGCAGAGGCCCGTTTACTATCTCAGTGAAGTGCTCACACCCGCAAGACAGAGGTACCCCCATCATCAGAAACTGGCATACGCAGTATGGAGGTCGGCTCGCAAGCTACGGCATTACTTCACGGAGCATCCGATTAACGTCGTGAGCGAAGCGCCACTGAAGAGGATAATGACTAATCCGAAGGCCACAGGTCGAGTGTCCCAATGGGCCATCGAGATAGCACCACATGACATAACCTACGTCAACTGAACAGCGATAAAATCCCAAATCCTCCCAGATTGGATCCAGTCACAGACACCAGCAGCACCCGACATGTCGGGGTCATGGGTAATGTACTTCGACGGATCGAAACGGAGTACTGGTGCAGGAGCAGGAGTGGTGCTGATATCACCGCAGAGAGATAAGATGAAGTATATACTACATATGAACTTCTCTCTGCCGACGAACAACGAAGCAGAATACGAAGCGCTGCTGCACGGAATGAAGATGGCAAAGGCATGCGGAGCAACTCGTCTAGAAATCTATGGAGACTCAAACTTGGTGGTGCAGCAGTCGATGAACTTGTGCGACGCAGTCAGCGACAACATGATCGCCTATCGACAGCTGTATCAAAATATGGAAGCTAAATTCGAAGGATGTGAGCTCAAACACATCGGCAGAGCCAGCAATGAGGAAGCCGACACTTTGGCAAATATCGGGTCCATGTGCTCCCCTATTCCAGACGGAGTGTTTTACGAAGTGATCACTCAGCAATCAATAAAAGAAAAGGCGTCGGCACCTCCAAAACCATCGGCTGATGAATTGGAGGTGAGCTCGCAGCAAGCTGCCGAAGAATCCCTAACTACTCCTGCCGAACAAGTCCTCCTCCTCGAGCCACTATGGACCAAGCCGTTCTTAGCGTATCTAACGAAGCAGGAGTTACCAGAGGATCCGGTAGAAGCGAGACGAGTCGTTAGGCGATCGAAAGCCTTCACCATAGTAAACGGTGAACTTTACAAACGCAGCATTTCCGGTATTTTCCAAAGATGCATTGCCATTGACGATGGAAGAGCACTATTGCGCGAGATACACGAAGGAACTTGCGGACATCACGCAGGAAGCAGGGCCCTCGTGGCGAAGGCCTTTAGAGCGGGATTTTACTGGCCAACAGCGGCATCGGATGCTCGAGATCTGGTCATGAAGTGCGACCCCTGTCAGCGATTTTCACCAAAACCACACGCCCCTGCCACAGACCTGATGACGATACCTCTGGCATGGCCGTTCGCTCAATGGGGACTCGACCAAGTTGGACCACTGCCAAGATCATCGCCTGGAGGACACACGTATCTATTGGTCGCAGTCGACAAATTCACAAAGTGGATCGAGGCAGTACCGGTGCGAAACTAGAAAGCAAAAACAGCAGTCCAATTCTTCAGGGGAATAACATGTCGATTTGGTATGCCTCACAGTATCGTCACAGACAACGGAACCAACTTTGACTCCAAAGGGTTTCGAAAATTTTGCGATGACGGAGGAATCAAACTAAAGTTTGCATCAGTGGCCCACCCACAGACCAATGGCCAGGTGGAAAGGATGAACGGTCTCATAGGGGATGGCCTCAAGAAACGCCTTACAGGTGCAGCTGGAGCCTGGGTCGAAGAGTTACCATCTGTACTTTGGAGTTTGCGTACTACACCTAACAGGTCGACTCAGTACACCCCGTTCTTCTTGGTGCATGGGGCCAAGGCAGTTCTGCCAGCCGACGTTCGATTTGAAGCACCTCGGGTGACAGCATACATGGAATCCTCTTCCAACATCGCGCTACAGGACGCTGTGGACCTCCTCCACGAGGCACGAGATATTGCCTTGGCAAGAACGACGGTATACCAGCAGGCGCTGAGAAATTATCACAGCTGACGAATACGCAGTCGAAGCTTTAATGTCGGGGATATGGTACTTCGGCTGAAGCAGGAGAGACCCTTGAAACTTGAATCCCCATGGGAAGGACCGTATATCGTCACTGAAGTGATACCAGGAGGAGCCTATCGGCTCAAAAACCCAGCTTCAGGAAAAGACGTTGAGAATCCATGGAACATCGTGATGCGTGCAATTAACACACGTCCGTTGGGAACCCCAAGAGGAAGGTGTGATGCACACAATAGCAAGTTTTCCCTCAGAAAGAAACCAAGGTTTATCGAACCAGGAGGAGCCAAGAAGCACGTTGAAGGTTGATGGCGGCGAAGTGTAGTGCGGCGCAACACCAGGGATTCCGGCGCCAACGTGGAACCTGCACAACACAACCAAAGTACTTTGCCCCAACGTAACAGTGAGGTTGTCAATCTCACCGGCTTGCTGTGAACAAAGGATTAACCGTATTGTGTGGAAGATGATTGTTTGCAAAGAACAGTAAAGAACAAGTATTGCAGTAGATTGTATTTCAGATGTAAAGAATAGACCGGGGTCCACAGTTCACTAGCGGTGTCTCTCCCATAAGATAAATAGCATGTTGGGTGAACAAATTACAGTTGGGAAATTGACAAATAAAGAAGGCATAACAATGCACATACATATATCATGATGAGTACTATGAGATTTAATCAGGGCATTACGACAAAGTACATAGACCGCCATCCAGCATGCATCTATGCCTAAAAAGTCCACTTTCAGGTTATCATCCGAACCCCTTCCGGTATTAAGTTGCAAGCAACAGACAATTGCATTAAGTATGGTGCGTAATGTAATAAACACAAATATCCTTAGACAAAGCATCGATGTTTTATCCCTAGTGGCAACAGCACATCCACAACCTTAGAACTTTCTGTCACTGTCCCAGATTTAATGGAGGCATGAACCCGCTATCGAGCATAAATACTCCCTCTTGGAGTCACAAGTATCAACTTGGCCAGAGCCTCTACTAGCAACGGAGAGCATGCAAGAACATAAACAACATATACGATAGATTGATAATCAACTTGACATAGTATTCAATATCCATCGGATCCCAACAAACACAACATGTAGGATTACAAAGAAACAATCTTGATCATGATAGGCAGCTCACAAGATCGAGCATGATAGCATAATTAGGAGAAGACGACCATCTAGCTACTGCTATGGACCCATGGTCCAGGGGTGAACTACTCACACATCAATCCGGAGGCGATCATGGCGATGAAGAGACCTCCGGGAGATGATTCCCCTCTCCGGCAGGGTGCCGGAGGCGATCACCTGAATCCCCCGAGATGGGATTGGCGGCGGCTGCGTCTCTGGAAGGTTTTCCGTATCGTGGCTCTCGGTACTGGGGGTTTCACGACGAAGGCTTTAAGTAGGCAGAAGGGCAGGTCAGGGGGCGTCACGAGGTGGCCACACAATAGGGCCGCGCGGCCAGGAGTTGGGCCGCGCCGCCCTAGCATGTCGTCGCCTCGTGGCCCCACTTTGTTTCCTCTTCGGACTTCTGGAAGCTTCGTGGAAAAATAGGCCCCTGGGCGTTGATTTCGTCCAATTACGAGAATATTTCCTTACTAGGATTTCCGAAACCAAAAACAGCAACTGGCTCTACGGCATCTCGTCAATAGGTTAGTGCCGGAAAATGCATAATAATGACATATAATGTGTATAAAACATGTGAGTATCATCAATAAAGTAGCATGGAACATAAAAAATTATAGATACGTTTGGGACGTATCAAGCATCCCCAAGCTTAGTTCCTACTCGCCCTCGAGTAGGTAAACGATAACAAAGATAATTTCTGAAGTGACATGCTATCATAATCTTGATCAATACTATTGTAAAGCACATGAGATGAATGCAGCGATTCGAAGCAATGATGAAGATAATGAGTAAACAAATGAATCATATAACAAAGACTTTTCATGAATAATACTTTCAAGACAAGCATCAATAAGACTTGCATAAGAGTTAACTCATAAGCAATAAATTCTTAGTAGAAAGCTTTGAAACAACACAAAGGAAGATATAAGTTTCAGTGGTTGCTTTCAACTTCAACATGTATATCTCATGGATAATTGTCAACACAAAGTAATATAACAAGTGCAATAGGTAAACATGTAAGAATCAATGCACACAGTTTACACAAGTGTTTGCTTCTAAGATAGAAAGAATAGGTAGACTGACTCAACAATAAAGTAAAAGACAGGCCCTTCGCAGAGGGAAGCATGGATTACTATTTTTGTGCTAGAGCTTTTCATTTTGAAAACAAGAAACAATTTTGTCAACGGTAGTAATAAATCATATGAGTTATGTATAAGATATCTTATAAGTTGCAAGCCTCATGCATAGTATACTAATAGTGCTCGCACCTTGTCCTAATTAGCTTGGGTTAACACGGATTATCATTGCATAACATATGTTTCAACCAAGTGTCACAAAGGGGTACCTCTATGCCGCCTGTACAAAGGTCTGAGGAGAAAGCTCGCATTGGATTTCTCGCTTTTGATTATTCTCAACTTAGACATCCATACCGGGACAACATAGACAACAGATAATGGACTCCTCTTTTAATGCTTAAGCATTCAACGACAGTTAATATTCTCATAAGAGATTAAGGTTTTATGTCCAAACTGAAACTTCCACCATGTATCATGGCTTTAGTTAGCGGCCCAATGTTCTTCTCTAACAGTATGCATACTCAACCCATTTGATTGTGAAAACCGCCCTTACTTCAGACAAGACGAGTATGCATAGCAACTCACATGATATTCAACAAAGGTAAAAGTTGATGGCGTCCCCAGAAAACATGGTTACCGCTCAACAAGCAACTTATTAAGAAATAAGACACATAAGTACATATTCTTCACCACAATAGTTTTTAAGGCTATTTGTCCCATGAGCTATGTATTGTAAAGGCAAAGAATGGAAGTTTTAAAGGTAGCACTCAAGTAATGTACTTTGGAATGGTGGAGAAATACCATGTGGTAGGTAGGTATGGTGGACACAAATGGCATGGATTTGGCTCAAGGATTTGGATGCACGAGAAGAATCCCTCTCAATACAAGGCTAGGCTAGCAAGGTTGTTTGAAGCAAACTCAAGTATAAAAGGTGCAGCAAAGCTCACATATGAACATATTGTAGCTATTATAAGACTTTACATCGTCTCCTTGTTGTTCAAACACCTCAACCAGAAAATATCTAGACTTAGAGAGACCAATCATGCAAACCAAATTTTAACATGCTCTATGTAGTTATTCATTAATGGGTACAAGGTACATGATGCAAGAGCTTAAACAAGATCTATATGAGCACAACAATTGCCAAGTATCACATAATTCAAGACATTATACCATTTACCACATGCGGCATTTTCCGTTTCCAACCATATATCAATGAATGACGTAGTTCAACATTCGCAATGAACATTAAAGATAAAGCTAAGAACACATGTGTTCATACGAAACAGCAGAGCGTAATATCTCCAATATAAAGAATGCTAGGATCCGACTTTATTCAAACAAAACAAAAACTAAAGCAAACAGACGCTCCAAGCAAAGCACATAAGATGTGACTGAATAAAAATATAGTTTCATTAGAGGAACCTGATAATGTTGTCGATGAAGAAGGGGATGCCTTGGGCATCCCCAAGCTTAGATGCTTGAGTCTTCTTGAAATATGCAGGGATGAACCACGGGGGCATCCCCAAGCTTAGACTTTTCACTCTTCTTGATCATATTGTATCATCCTCCTCTCTTGACCCTTGAAAACTTCCTCCACACCAAACTCGAAACAAACTTATTAGAGGGTCAGTGCATAATTCATATATTCAGAGGTGACATAATCATTATTAATACTTATGGACATTGCACAAAGCTACTGAAAGTTAATGGAACAAAGAAATCCATCAAACATAGCAAAACAGGCAATGCGAAATATAAGGCAGAATCTGTCAAAACAGAACAGTCCGTAAAGACGAATTTTAAAGTGACACCAGACTTGCTCAGATGAAAATGCCCAAATTGAATGAAAGTTGCGTACATATCTGAGGATCACGCACGTAAATTGGAAGATTTTTTTAATTTTTCTACAGAGACTACTTCTCAAATTCGTGACAGCAAGAAATCTGTTCCTGCGCAGTAATCCAAATCTAGTATTGGCTTTACTATCAAAGACTTTACTTGGCACAACAATGTAATAAAATAAAGATAAGGAGAGGTTGCTACAGTAGTAAACAACTTCCAAGACTCAAATATAAAATAAAGTGCAGAAGTAAAATAATGGGTTGTCTCCCATAAGCGCTTTTCTTTAACGCCTTTCAGCTAGGCGCAGAAAGTGTGTATCAAGTAACATCAAGAGACGAAGCATCAACAGCATAACTTGTTCTAATAATAGAATCATAAGGTAACTTCATTCTCTTTCTAGGGAAGTGTTCCATACCTTTCTTGAGAGGAAATTGATATTTAATATTACCTTCCTTCATATCAATGGTGGCACCAACGGTTCGAAGAAAAGGTCTTCCCAATATAATGGGACAAGATGCATTGAATTCAATATCCAAGACAACAAAATCAACGGGGACAAGGTTATTGTTAACCATAATACAAACATTATCAATCCTCCCCATAGGTTTCTTTGTAGCATTATCAACAAGATTAACATCCAAATAACAATTTTTCAATGGTGGCAAGTCAAGCATATCATAAATTTTCTTAGGCATAACAGAAATACTTGCACCAAGATCACATAAAGCATTACAATCAAAATCATTGACCCTCATCTTAATGATAGGCTCCCAACCATCTTCTAACTTTCTAGGAATAGAGGTTTCAAGTTTTAGTTTCTCTTCTCTAGCTTTTATGAGAGCATTTGTAATATGTTTTGTAAAGGCCAAGTTTATAGCACTAGCAATGGGACTTCTAGCAAGTTTTTGTAAGAACTTTATAACTTCAGATATGTTACAATCATCAAAATCTAAATCATTATGAGCTACAGCAATGGGATCATTGTCCCCAATGTTGGAAAAAATTTCAGCAGTTTTATCACAAGCAGTTTCAGCAGTTTTAGGAATTTCAGGTAATTTTGCACGCTTTGCACTAGGAGTAGAAACATTGCTAACACCAATTATTTTACCATTGATAGTAGGAGGTGTAGCAACATGTGAATTATTATCATTACTAGTGGTGGTAATAGTCCAAACTTTAGCTACATTATTCTCTTTAGCTAGTTTTTCATTTTCTTCTCTATCCCACCTAGCACGCAATTCAGCCATTAATCTTATATTCTCATTAATTCTAACTTGGATGGCATTTGCTGTAGTAACAATCTTATTATCAATGTCCTTATTAGGCATAACTTTCAATTTTAAAAGGTCAACATCAGAGGCAAGTCTATCAACCTTAGAAGCAAGAATATCAATTTTATCAAGCTTTTCCTCAACAGATTTGTTAAACGCAGTTTGTGTACTAATAAATTCTTTAAGCATGGCTTCAAGACCAGGGGGTACACTCCTATTATTGTTGTAAGAATTCCCATAAGAATTACCATAACCATTACCATTAGCAGAAGGATATGGCCTATAGTTGTTACCAGAATTGTTCCTATAAGCATTGTTGTTGAAATTATTATTTTTAATGAAATTCACATCAACATTTTCTTCTTGAGCAACAGATGAAGCTAAAGGAACATTATTTGGATCAACATTAGATCTACCATTCACAAGCATAGACATAATCACATCAATCTTATCACTCAAGGAGGAGGTTTCTTCGACAGAATTTACCTTCTTACCTTGTGGAGCTCTTTCCGTGTGCCATTCAGAGTAATTTATCATCATATCATCAAGAAGCTTTGTAGCCGCCCCCAAAGTGATGGACATAAAGGTACCTCCAGCAGCTGAATCCAATAGGTTCCGCGAAGAAAAATTCAGTCCTGCATAGAAAGTTTGGATGATCATCCAAGTAGTCAGTCCATGGGTTGGGCAATTCTTTACCAAAGATTTCATTCTCTCCCATGCTTGAGGAACATGTTCATTATATAATTGCTTAAAATTCATTATGCTACTTCTCAAAGATATAATTTTAGCGGGAGGATAATATCTACCAATAAAAGCATCCTTACATTTAATCCATGAATCAATACTATTCTTAGGCAAAGATAGCAACCAATCTTTAGCCCTTCCTCTTAATGAGAAAGGAAACAATTTCAATTTTATAATATCACCATCTACATCCTTATACTTTTGCATTTCACATAGTTCAACAAAATTATTAAGATGGGCAGCAGCATCATCAGAACTAACACCAGAAAATTGCTCTCTCATGACAAGATTCAGTAAAGCAGGTTTAATTTCAAAGAATTCTGCTGTAGTAGCAGGTGGAGCAATAGGTGTGCATAGGAAATCATTATTATTAGTGTTTGTGAAGTCACACAACTTATTATTTTCAGGGGTATTCATTTTAGCAGTAGTAAATAAAGCAAACTAGATAAAGTAAATGCAAGTAACTATTTTTTTGTGTTTTTGATATAGAGAACAAGACAGTAAATAAAGTAAAGCTAGCAACTAATTTTTTGTGTGTTTTGTTTTAATGCAGCAAACAAAGTAGTAAATAAAATAAAGCAAGACAAAAACAAAGTAAAGAGATTGGAAGTGGAGACTCCCCTTGCAGCGTGTCTTGATCTCCCCGGCAACGGCGCCAGAAAAAGAGCTGCTGGCGTGTAGTTGACGTGGGAGTTAGAAATCTTTGTGGTGTAACTTTTCTTCGTTCCCCGGCAACGGCGCCAGAAAAAGAGCTTGATGCGTGCAATTAACACACGTCCATTGGGAACCCCAAGAGGAAGGTGTGATGCAGACAGTAGCAAGTTTTCCCTCAGAAAGAAACCAAGGTTTATCGAACCAGGAGGAGCCAAGAAGCACGTTGAAGGTTGATGGCGGCGAAGTGTAGTGCGGCGCAACACCAGGGATTCCGGCGCCAACGTGGAACCTGCACAACACAACCAAAGTACTTTGCCCCAACGTAACAGTGAGGTTGTCAATCTCACTGGCTTGCTGTGAACAAAGGATTAACCGTATTGTGTGGAAGATGATTGTTTGCAAAGAACAGTAAAGAACAAGTATTGCAGTAGATTGTATTTCAGATGTAAAGAATAGACCGGGGTCCACAGTTCACTAGCGGTGTCTCTCCCATAAGATAAATAGCATGTTGGGTGAACAAATTACAGTTGGGCAATTGACAAATAAAGAAGGCATAACAATGCACATACATATATCATGATGAGTACTATGAGATTTAATCAGGGCATTACGACAAAGTACATAGACCGCCATCCAGCATGCATCTATGCCTAAAAAGTCCACTTTCAGGTTATCATCCGAACCCCTTCCGGTATTAAGTTGCAAGCAACATACAATTGCATTAAGTATGGTGCGTAATGTAATCAACACAAATATCCTTAGACAAAGCATCGATGTTTTATCCCTAGTGGCAACAGCACATCCACAACCTTAGAAATTTCTGTCACTGTCCCAGATTTAATGGAGGCATGAACCCACTATCGAGCATAAATACTCCTTCTTGGAGTCACAAGTATCAACTTGGCCAGAGCGTCTACTAGCAACGGAGAGCATGCAAGAACATAAACAACATATATGATAGATTGATAATCAACTTGACATAGTATTCAATATCCATCGGATCCCAACAAACACAACATGTAGGATTACAAAGAAACGATCTTGATCATGATAGGCAGCTCACAAGATCGAGCATGATAGCACAATTAGGAGAAGACGACCATCTAGCTACTGCTATGGACCCATGGTCCAGGGGTGAACTACTCACACATCAATCCGGAGGCGATCATGGCGATGAAGAGACCTCCGGGAGATGATTCCCCTCTCCGGCAGGGTGCCGGAGGCGATCTCCTGAATCCCCCGAGATGGGATTGGCGGCGGCTGCGTCTCTGGAAGGTTTTCCGTATCGTGGCTCTCGGTACTGGGGGTTTCGCGACGAAGGCTTTAAGTAGGCGGAAGGGCAGGTCAGGGGGCGTCACGAGGTGGCCACACAATAGGGCCGCGCGGCCAGGAGTTGGGCCACCTCGTGACGCCCCCTGGCCTGCCCTTCCGCCTACTTAAAGCCTTCGTCGCGAAACCCCCAGTACCGAGAGCCACGATACGGAAAACCTTCCAGAGACGCAGCCGCCGCCAATCCCATCTCGGGATTCAGAGATCGCCTCGCACCCTGCCGGGAGAGGGGAATCATCTCCTGAGGTCTCTTCATCGCCATGATCGCCTCCGGATTGATGTGTGAGTAGTTCACCCCTGACCATGGGTCCATAGCAGTAGCTAGATGGTCGTCTTCTCCTAATTGTGCTATCATGCTCGATCTTGTGAGCTGCCTATCATGATCAAGATCGTTTCTTTGTAATCCTACATGTTGTGTTTGTTGGGATCCGATGGATATTGAATACTATGTCAAGTTGATTATCAATCTATCATATATGTTGTTTATGTTCTTGCATGCTCTCCGTTGCTAGTAGACGCTCTGGCCAAGTTGATACTTGTGACTCCAAGAAGGAGTATTTATGCTCGATAGTGGGTTCATGCCTCCATTAAATCTGGGGCGATGAAAATTTCTAAGGTTGTGGATGTGCTGTTGCCACTAGGGATAAAACATCGATGCTTTGTCTAAGGATATTTGTGTTGATTACATTACGCACCATACTTAATGCAATTGTATGTTGCTTGCAACTTAATACCGGAAGGGGTTCGGATGATAACCTGAAAGTGGACTTTTTAGGCATAGATGCATGCTGGATGGCGGTCTATGTACTTTGTCGTAATGCCCTGATTAAATCTCATAGTACTCATCATGATATATGTATGTGCATTGTTATGCCTTCTTTATTTGTCAATTGCCCAACTGTAATTTGTTCACCCAACATGCTATTTATCTTATGGGAGAGACACCGCTAGTGAACTGTGGACCCCGGTCTATTCTTTACATCTGAAATACAATCTACTGCAATACTTGTTCTTTACTATTCTTTGCAAACAATCATCTTCCACACAATACGGTTAATCCTTTGTTCACAGCAAGCCAGTGAGATTGACAACCTCACTGTTACGTTGGGGCAAAGTACTTTGGTTGTGTTGTGCAGGTTCCACGTTGGCGCCGAATCCCCCGGTGTTGCGCCGCACTACACTTCGCCGCCATCAACCTTCAACGTGCTTCTTGGCTCCTCCTGGTTCGATAAACCTTGGTTTCTTTCTGAGGGAAAACTTGCTACTGTCTGCATCACACCTTCCTCTTGGGGTTCCCAATGGACGTGTGTTAATTCCACGCATCAAGCTCTTTTTCTGGCGCCGTTGCGACGGTTCTATACATAGGATACGATTGTTTTTTATACATTTGCGACGGTTCTATACATAGGATACGATTGTTTTTTATTTCCTCGACAACCCTTAAGGTTGCTTTTGCACTATGAATAAAAGTTCTAATCAGGTTTTCTACCTTTTTTATTGCTACAGGCCTTATCACCCGAACATACTGTATGGGGCCCTGCCATTGGCTCTTACTCCCATCGGGAGCGCTGGCCTAAAAAATACGCTCACACAGTGTCATTAATTAAATACTCTCAACGGGAGCTAAGATTAATGATGCACAAAAACAACCAATCCAAGCCTCGAGAAAACACACGAGTGCTGCAGTCGATGGTTACATTATCACAAAATAAGGCTCAAACCGGTGCACCGCGTGACGAAGCCAAGCGTCTAATTCCCTCGACTAAGTCGATGGGTCTCGCTCTTACAAAACATACGTAGAGGCTTCGCAATAACATTGCATAAATCAACGAAGTCGTCGAGAGAGCAGGTTGAACTGGTCACTCAGCCGCCCTCGACAATAAAAAATCAATCAAACTAACATAGCGTGCAACGTATGCAGTAAAATTGTACAAAACAATCCTATGCAGGTATAAGGTTATTACATTCATGATCGGGTTCCCCGGTCCCAGTGGGCCTTCAGATCCTTCTCAAAGCATGACTCCATCCGAGAAACAATGGTGTAAGCAGGACCTCTAGCAATGTCATAATATTGGCCTAAATCCCTCTCAGTATTTGCTACGGCTCCCAAGTCTAAAGACGGATGGCACGCCAATATCGAAGCAAAGGCAAGCTCAGCACCAGCCAGGAGTTCTTTCCGCACCAACTGTCGAATCCTTTCGGGAGACTTGAATCGGGTGAACAGGGCAGATAAAGTTCCGGGTGCTTGGTCCAGAGGGAACAAGGTGTTCCAAACCATCGTGAGATGAGCGTTGAACTTATCAAAGTAATAATGCGCCTTCCCCACCCGGTACTTAAACTTCGCCATGACAACAGCCTTCGGACGATACATCCATAAATCGTGCTTCGGGTGCGCAACGTCAGTCATCGCCTCGACCTCTTCATGGATCTTCTTGTTCTCCTCAGTTGCATCTGAAGCTACGACTGGAAAAGGAACGAATGTCAGTTAAAGGAACATTCAAGCTATGTCAGAAATCCGAAGATGGGCTAATACTTACAGCCCAAACTTTCGGTAGCAACATGAAGACCATCGAGAGCGTACTGTTCGATAGCAGTCGCTATCTCTCCCTTTTTCTTCACCAAGGCTGCCACCGTGCGAAGAGAAGTGATGTCTTTATTTAGACAAGACACCTGGTCACGCAAGCGGCGAACAAGGCCTGATTCATCATCACTCGAAGGGTTCGGAAAAAGCTCGGCACGGGAAGAAGATGAAGGAATCTGCAGTACAGTCCCCAGTTCAGACCAGCATTAACATAAAAACTCCCATCGGGAGCGCTTGGCATATATGATACATTCAAAAGGATGTTCGAATTGGCAACAGAGCCGAAATAAAACTAGACTACGTCAAGTTACGGTTGATCTTATTTACAACAAGTCAAACAAAAGTTCAAGGGTTCGCCGATGATGAACCAGGGGCAGATTCAGGAATAGGCTTGGCTTGTGCTTCATCTACCAGCTTCAGAAGTTGATTGGCACAAGTTACTGCCGATCTTTTGAAGGGCTCAAGGTCAACTAAATGGTTGTCATCGTCGACAAGCAATGCCTTAGATAACTTCTCCAATTCTGACCCCATCCCATGGCCCATAAGCAACTGGAAAGTAAGAACCGCCCCAAATAAGCGGTTACGGCGTTTCAATACCTCCACAGGCTCGGAAGGATCAACAAGGAAAGCATCCGCCATCTCGTCGAGAGTCTTGTCCTACTTCATCTTCGGGAAGATCATCGAGTATAGCCTCGACAACGCTCCTTTGGTCTTTTGCAGAAGTCCAAGGACTTGGACATTAGACTCAGTGGCAAGCGACAAGGCATCGGCTGTAGAGTCCTCCCGAAGCTGATGACGTCGAGTGACAGTTATGTCGGCAGCCTCTGAAAGAAAGACAGATCAATAATCAATAAAGAAACACCAAGAAAGAAACGGTGTACCATGGATCTTACCTAATAAATTCTTGATGGATTCGCGGAGGACGCCTTCCTTCTTGTCGACTGCAGCCGCCGCCGCACGCCTGGCATCTTGTTCATCCTTCATCTGCTGCTTCAGCTTCTTCACCTCCTCCTTCAGCAAGGCGTTCTCATTCTTGGCGTCGGTAGCAAGCCTGTTGGCTTCAAGCACCTGGTCAGCCGAAGATCTGATAGTCTTTCGAAGTTGGGAGTTTTCAGCCTCAAGTCGGGTGAATTGTTCGACGAAATCCGCTACAGCATCGACTGTGACGTAAGTCGGCTGCAGCAAGAAAAATCAAGAAGACTCAGTCGACAGAAACTCGACAAAGCAGGGCAGATTAAATACTTACATGATCACGACCAGCCGACGGAGTGGGAGCATCGCCAGGAGGAATAACTTTTGACACTGGAATCTTTTCTACACCCGTTCGCAAGGGAGGTGTCGACTTGGCAGGAGAGGGATTCGATTCCTTAGCCGATGCCGCTCTCCCAGAGGTTAATTTGGCCCTCTTCGCGAGAGGGATTTCATCATCATCATCAGAGCTACTTCAGAAAGGAGAATGATTAGCATACAAAAAGACAAAGGTTAAGTTGCAATGAAGTGAATATGCTTACAGTTCCAAGTCATCCTCGGCAGCGAAAAAGCCTGATGGCCTCTTGTCGGCAGGAGAAGGCGCAGAAGCTCCAACGACATCATTATCTCGGTCGCTGGGACTAGATTCAGCCGTCGTGATAAAATCTTCGTCTATCTGCAAGCGACGCTTGCTCCTGGTAAAAGCAACCTCTTCGACAGTGTCGTCCTCATGGACATCGCTGTCCTCGAGGGCTTGCTGGGCATCTTCGGTCCCCTCGGAATCGTCATCGTCATCCTCTGGTTCCACACCGCTTTCCGGTGTGGGAGGATAGCATTGGGCGACGGAGGAGGCCTACCAAGAAGAGAGATTGAAGTTTGTAAAATATAATGAAGAAACAAGAGATGAAAGCAAGCAAAGAGCGGCAGAGATTACCTCAGTCGGGAGATGGTTGAAATCGTAAGGAGGACGAGCCGATGTCAAGACAATGTTATCCTTCATGCTAAGGCACGTCAAGCGACGAACCTCGTCCCGAAGCTCATCTGCCGACAGATCGGCAGAGCTGATCCTCGACTTGTCGGTCTTGCCGGTGTAAAGCCATAACTGGTGGGGTCGAGACATTAACGGCTGCACTCGACGTTGTAAGAACAATGAAACTACTTCAGTGCCGCACATCGTCAAGCCTCCCGTGTTCTTCAAGATGACGACCCGCTCAAACAGTCTGTCGGCTGTCGCCCTCTCTTCGGGAGAAAGGGCGTTTCGCCAGGACTTTTTCTTGTGAGCCACCAAGACATCATCAAAGTGAGGGAGATTCGAGCGCCGCCCGGGCACTATGGGATCACGCAGGTAAAACCACTTGTTGCGCCAGCCCTGGACGGACTCCTTCATTGGATAGTCGAAGTAGTCGACCTCCTTCCTAACAACAAAGCCAATGCCACCGACGACGGGGGGCCATTGCTGTCATTGTGGCGCTTCACATAGAAGATCTTCCTCCAAAGACCCCAGTGAGGGTCAATGCCGAGGAAGGCCTCGCAAACAGCGATGAAGATAGAAAGATGGAGGATGGAGTTTGGGGTCAGCTGCCAGAGCTGGATCCCGTAAAAGAAAAGAAGAGAGCGAAGGAACTCGTGGGCCGGAAGAGAAAGACCACGGAACAAAAAGGCAACGAACATGACAGTGAAACCCTTCGGGGGCTTTGGGCGAGAAACCGCACCTGGAAGACGAATATCATCTTCAGATGCGGAGATGAAGCCGAGGGCGCGCAGCTTGTTGATGTCGCGGTTGGAAATGGCGGAGGCACTCCAATCGCGACTAACTTTGGCCGCGTCCGAAATGCTGGCACCCTTCTTCTTGCCCATGGTGTCTGAAGCTTTTGAGGGAAGGACAAAGGAAGCAGGAAAGGACGGGCGAAGAAGATGAGCAGTGGGAGGCGTAAAAAAGTAAAAACGAGGAAGCCCTCTATTTATGCCATAAGAATTTGCGTAAGATCGTGGCCATAACTCCACAGACGTCGTGGGAGGTGGAGCGGATCTGGCTGTACACGTGGCGCTCGAAAAGGGAATGGAACCGGCGGCCCATTATTCCCACGTCGCGCGAAAATCGAGGAAACGCCTCGGTCGCTGTGCGTGCACTGGTCAAATCCTAAAAACTGCCCGCGCAGAACTAGGGTGGGCCCGTTAGGTCAAGTCTTGTCAATCGAGCCACGGCAGCGGCGCGGCATCAATGACATCATGGGCGCTGTCAAAGACAGTCGAAGGAATGAAAAAAAGTATCGGATGGTGAATTTGAGTCTATGCACAGATTGCAAAGCATCTGCACTTAGACTCGGGGGCTACTCCCATCGGGAGCGCTGAACGCGCACCCGACAAAATGAGGACTCGAAGAAATTGAAAAGAAGGCCTTGCAAGAAGAGATAATTGTTCGACTCGAGTCTGCACCCGGTTGTGAGCACCCGTGCCCAGATTCGGGGGCTACTCCCATCGGGAGCGCTGGACGCGCACCCGACAAAACTTTTTTTTTGCACTCCAGAATCATGCCCGGGGACTTGATTCTGTGTAGGGTAACGTTGTTTTGCCGTCGGCAGTTAACCAGCAAAAGTTGGGCACGTTACTCATTATCCCTTGCATGAGGCAAATACATCGGATGACCTATGAAGACTTGCAGAAAAAACTTCGACAGAGAAAAATGTTCGAGTGGTACAACTTGAGTCTACGCACGGATTGCAAGCATCCGTACCTAGACTCGGGGGCTACTCCCATCGGGAGCGCTGACGCGCACCCGATAGAAGAAGATGATGCAGACAGAAGGAAAACAAGAACGATCAAGGAGAAGAACATTGGGTGGAGGCATGCTTTAGTCTCTACCCGAACTACTTTCGGCTAGACACTCGAGGGCTACTAACGTGGGCATTACCCTTCGGCTAACCAATGTTTCCCTATCCTGTATTTCCTAGTTGGAGGCCCATGAAGGCACTCAATGGCAAGATGGGCCACTAGGACGGTGCGGGGGAAGGTTCCTTGAAGTACAAGACGCGGAAGGAGCCGAACAAGGAAAGTCTAGAGATAGATCTACTGTAAACCTAGTCGTACTCGATTAGGCCTCTTGAGACCTGACCTCCTATATAAAGGACAGGAGAGGGGCTGTCGAGGGACACAACCAATCTTAGCGATCTTAGCCAACAGAAGCTTGGAGCTAGGTTACCCTAGTACTTAGCCATCTCGACGAGATCACAGCCGAACTATTCGGCACCCCATTGTAACCCATTATCATCATAATCAAGAACATACATGCAGGACGTAAGGGTTTTACCTCATCGAGGGCCCCGAACCTGGGTAAATCGCTCTCCCCGCTTGTCTGTGAACCGATGTCTCGTGTCAGCTTGCAGGATTCCATCAACCCTAAGCCCCTATCGGAGGGCATTGCCGAGGAGCACCCTCGACATGTGTTGATTACATTACGCACAATACTTAATGCAATTGTCTGTTGTTTGCAACTTAATACTGGAAGGGGTGCGGATGCTAACCCGAAGGTGGACTTTTTAGGCATAGATGCATGCTGGATAGCGGTCTATGTTCTTTGTCGTAATGCCCTAAGTAAATCTCATAGTAGTCATCATGATATGTATGTGCATTGTTATGCCCTCTCTATTTGTCAATTGCCCAAATGTAATTTGTTCACCCAACACGCTATTTATCTTATTGGAGATACACCACTAGTGAACTGTGGACCCCGGTCCATTCTTTTACATCTAAAATACAATCTACTGCAATCTCTGTTCTCTGTTGTTCTTCGCAAACAAACATCATTCTCCACACCATACGTTTAATCCTTTGTTTACAGCAAGCCGGTGAGATTGACAACCTCACTGTTAAGTTGGGGCAAAGTATTGTGATTGTGTTGTGCAGGTTCCACGTTGGCGCCGGAATCCCTGGTGTTGCGCCGCACTACACTTCTCCACCAACAACCTTCACGTGGCCTTCATCTCCTACTGGTTCGATAACCTTGGTTTCTTTCTGAGGGAAAACTTACTGCTGTGCGCATCACACCTTCCTCTTGGGGTTCCCAACGGACGTGTGCATCACGCGCCATCATCCACCAACATACTTTTTCATATGTTTAGTTTTGTTTAGGCCATATACACATGGAAAGCCAGGTTTGGCACCCTTTAGCACATTATAGCCTCCGGTATACCTGCAGCGGGACACTTCAGCCTACAAGTCCAAGAATCTTCCAAGTGTTATCGCTCGAAAGAGAGGAAGGTCACACAGGTGAGCTATGCCTTACACCATTTGGTGAATCACACCTTCCACCACACTTCCACACACATCCTAGGTCCATATGCAAGTTTTGGTGGCATTCCGGTGCTCCGGCGGTCATTCCTCCCCCCCGAAAACAACGGTATGCGTGCCCCGGGGGGGCTACTCTCCTAGATTTCACCGCGCGAGGTTCCACCAACATAATTTTTCGTAGTTTTAGTTTTTTAGGCCACGTACACATGGAATGCCAGGTTTGACACCCTTTGACACATTATAGCCTCTGGTATACTCGCAGCGGGACACTTCAGCCTACAAGTCCAGAAATCTTCCAAGTGTTATCGCCCGAAAGAGAGGATGGTCACACAGGGGAGCTATGCCTTGCACCATTTTGTGAATCACACCTTCCACCACACTTCCACACATATCGTAGGTCCACATGCAAGTTTTGGTGGCATTCCGGTGCTCCGGCGGTCATCCCCCTCCCGAAAACGGCGGTATGCGTGCCCCGGGGGGGTCTACCCTCCTAGATTTCACCGCGTGAGGTTCCAACAACATACTTTTTCATAGTTTTAGTTTTGTTTAGGCCATATACACATGTAAAGCCAGGTTTGGCACCCTTTGGCACATTATAGCCTCTGATATACCCGCAGTGGGATACTTCAGCCTACAAGTCCAGGAATCTTCCAAGTGTTATCGCCCGAAAGAGAGAAAGGTCACACAGGGGAGCTATGCCTTGCACCATTTTTTGAATCAGACCTTCCACCACACTTCCACACATATCCTAGGTCCACATGCAAGTTTTGGTGGCATTCCGGTGCTCCGGCGGTCATCCCCCCCCCCCCCCCCCGAAAATGGTGGTATGCGTGCCCCGGGGGGTCTACCCTCCTATATTTCACCGCGCGAGGTTCCACCAACATACTTTTTCATAGGTTTAGTGTTGTTTAGGCCATATACACATGGAAAGCCAGGTTTGGCACCCTTTGGCACATTATAGACTCCGGTATACCCGCAGTGGGACACTTCAGCCTACAAGTTCAGGAATCTTCCAAGTGTTATCGCCTGAAAGAGAGGAAGGTCACACAGGGGAGCTATGCCTTGCACCATTTGGTGAATCACACCTTCCAAGACACTTCCACACATATCTTAGGTCCACATGCAAGTTTTGGTGGCATTCCGGTGCTTCGGCGGTCATTCCCCCCCAAACGGCGGTATGCGTGACCCGACAGGTCTCTACCCCCTAGATTTCTTCGATCAAGGCTCCATCCCTGTAGTTTTAAAATATCATGATAACTAGCTGGGTTGCCCGCGCATTTGCGCGGCTAGAATGTTATGTTAGATTTTTTTGAACTATAGAATATAACATGTAGGGAAATTCTATCAGGTGAAAACATAAATTTCTTTTTTTCCAGTCAATTATTTTTCTAACATGAATAAGAATTCAATTTAATTTTAACTTCAGTATAGCCCCATTGAGCTTGTATGTTATTGTTAAACTCAAGAAACAATATCCTAAATAACTTTGGTATGAATCTGTGAGATCATTTTGACACACTTTATGCGTTAGTACACACATTTTAATCTATCTATTTTTTTCCTAGATAATGTTATTGAACAAAATATCAACGTAAAACAAATGAAGATTTCTATACCTCAAACCTTAAATCTTGAGTATCCTTGCTCCGCACCCTTCATAGTTGTGAGTATTAACAAAAAAAATTGCAATGCCATGAGTCCAACTTCTTTGAAGAATGTCTTACTATCCTTCAAACAAAGACTTCCTATCTAACCTTGACTTTACATCTCATGGTCATTGGCCCGCATGTCATGAAAGACCGTAGACCATGGTCAAAACTATATCCAATTAAACACGGCTACATCGGCTTCTAGCCTTTATGTGTTCCGCTAATGATGGCAAAATCATCCATAATTCAACTATTGTTTAGAATCCTCATGCATAGAAAAGTAATGAAATAACTATGTTTAGATTTTACTTCATGCTTCAGTTGCTAAGTCGATTTTGTAAGTACTAATTGTCACTTAAAATTTCTTAAATCTATGATATTTTTGGAATTCATATAAACATGATTCTGCCGGTAAATTGTTCTTTTCCTATTGTCGTACCTGTTCATGAATTTTTCATCGTCTTTGTTGTAGACCATGCATCTGGACATGATGTCCTATGGGTACGTAGATCATGGTGATATGACAATATATGCTTGCTCTAGAGCTCCATCTGTCATTGTAATTTGTATTTTACATGAAGAATTTCTAATTAAATATGTGCATTTCATGCTTACGATTTTGCCATTTTATCTCACTCCTTCGGCATGTCCTCCTATTCAGGCGTGTCTTTGTCACATGGAGACACGCCTGAATAGGAGGACATGCCGAAGGAGTGAGATAAAATGGCAAAATCGTAAGCATGAAATGCACATATTTAATTAGAAATTCTTCATGTAAAATACAAATTACAATGACAGATGGGAGCAGCTACGCCGAGCAAGTAAGCCGCATGTCCTCCTCCATCGGTGCTCCCCCACTATGTACTGCCTCGATCCATGTGTGGGTTTTAGTACCGAAAGAAAAATCACAAATACCGGTTCTTCTGTAGTATCGTAAATGCCAAATACTGAAACTGATTGGCGAAAATATTCTCTGGTTCGTTCGCCGCGGCCATGGTCGTTTGTGGTCTCCTGGTCGGCATCGGCCATATGCTTCCGGTCAATTCTGCGGCAGACCTCGGCGGCTAACTCCACGCAGTACAGCTAGGCCGTTGGCGTGCCGTCGGCTGGCACCGCTGCGGTCAGCGTTGCGGACGATGTCGTCCTTCCCTACGCCGCGTAGTGCAGCTCCACCGTTGGCGTGCCATTTGGCATTGCTGCCTTCATCGCCACCGACAACAACGCCTTTCCTGAATCCGCACGGAGCAGCTGGGCCCTGGCCGACTGGCTGTTGGTGCTCGGTTGCCAGCACCGATGCCGTTTTCGATGACGAAGTCCTTCGCGACTCAGGGCATGAGCAATGGTGGCATACACAACTAAATGCTCCATGTAAAAAAGTTGTCAGAAACAACATGATGAATTTTATCTCTCCAATGAAAGCTACAACTTTAGTCAGAGAAAAGAGAAGGGACCCCATAAATATGACACTATGTATCTCTTTCTTATGGAGCCGGTTTGGGTACACGTCAGTGGAGTTCCGGATTCTGTTCGCCATTTCCTCGGTCTCTGGGCAGTGGGTTCTCTTATTGGCACCACTCTTGATGTTGATTTGTTCTCTCTTCGGAGTCAGGGGATTATTCGTGTACTAGTGGCTATGCGTGACCCTTCAGTTCCGGAGAAGAATAATGGTTGCCTGGAGGTGGTTGCTCTTTTAAAGCTTAATGGTTATCTTTTTCGTTTCAGTCGTGAGGCGGTGGGGTTCCAGCCAGACCCTCGGTTTTGTCCTTTTTTCTGGAAAGAAGGAGGGGATGATGATGGTTCTCATGGTTCTGACGAGGACAGGCATGATGTAGCTCCTACTGATGCGGCGCCGGAGGCTGCTGGTATGGATGTTGATGGTCACCCTCCCTCGCATACAGGCACACCGGCGGTGCAGACTGCGCAAGTGGCGTTGACTCCGTTCAACCACTCGCCGATGACAGATAGAGGGCGGCAGATTGTGGCTCGAGCTAGAGTCGAGTCGCCGCACTTGGTAGCCTCTTCTCCTGTGGCTCCACGGGAGCCCTCACCTTCCAGAGTTCGGAGTTTTATGCAGGGTCGCACTCGTCCGGTCTCAGTTCTACCGCGGGTGCAGCAGCCACTGACTCCGGCTTCTACTTCGCCTCAGTCGGGTTCAGTGGTGCAGCCGCTGTCGGTGGAGACGCTGTCCGCTGTGTCGGCGCAGCATGCACAGCCGACCTCGCCGCCCCACCAGGCCGTGACACCCGCGTCGGGGCAGCAGGCCGCGGCGGCTTTGGCCTCGACCCCCGCGTCGGGATCCTCGCCACAGCCGGCCACGGCGTCCCCGCTTCAGACCGTTGGGGCGGCCTCGCCGTCGGTGCAGCAGGGAGTCGTGGTATCTTCTTCGCCGAGGCAGCCATCCTCGGAGGGCGACACGCAGGAGGGCCGGATGGTCACGCAGGCCGTGCCTTCTCCGTCTCTACCAGTTCCGAGAGGCGCAGCGGTGGAGGAGCTGCAGACTCCGGGGACCGAGCCGCCTATGGCGGCTAAGTCTTCCGAGACAGCGGCTCCGACGGCTTCCGCGCCTACGACGGTCATGGCGGGGATGATACAGGGGGCTTCTTCACCCACTACCCCTGTGTCATCGCCATCTTCTTCACCGGCTGGTTCGCCGCCTCGCTCGCCCACTTCTTCGCCAGCCTCCTTGCGGCAGCCTTCACCCACGGTTCCTCCTCCGGTCGTTCAGCCGACGGTGAGGAGGAGTGGGAGGTTTGCTCTTTCGGAGGATGGGGCGGGGGCGACGGATGAGGACGTCATGCAGCGAGCCATGCGACGCAAGGCGGAGATGAACCTCGACACGGCAGGTACTAAACAACCGTCTAAGTCTTTTGTTTCTTTTTCAGATACTCGTATTTCTTCTAATTTGAGTAGCCTAGGGATTTCTTTGGGTAGTCGTAATGACGAGATTTCTGTTTCGGCTAATGTGTTGAGACAAACGGAGCTTGACCGTTTAACGGTTGCCCCGAATGACTCCACTGGGCCTGAAACGGCGATTATAGACGATGATGAAGATGATGACATCCTAGATGGTCAAATTCTCTCGGCTATAATTGGCAACATTTCAGAAGTTGATCTAGAACATGCGGAGCTTAGTTCTGATTTGCAAGCATCCGAACGTGGTTCTCGATCATCGGCTGGAAAGAAATCTCGTAGGTATGGCAAGAACTTTAAATCTAAAATAGTTTCTCGATGAATGGCATGTTCCGGAATAGCAGAGGTCTTCGCGACTTGGCTAAGCATTCCCACATTGCTGATGGTTGTAGAGATTATGATTTAGATTTTCTTGCTATATCGGAGACGGGTAGGCGAAATTTCTCTCAAAGTTTTCTCGACCGTTTGTCGGGCGGGATTAACTTTCAGTGGTTCTCTCGCCAGCCACGAGGTAGGTCCGGAGGCATTTTACTTGGCGTCCGCATAGACACCATGACAGTCTTGGCTAGTTCTGATGGAGAGTATCATATTAAACTCGACATTCAGAATAAAGCCGACGGTTTCGTGTGGAGTCTGGTTGCTGTGTATGGTGCCGCTCAAGAAGAGTTTAAGGCTGACTTTTTACGTGAGTTGGTAAACCTTACAAAGGTTAATCCCTACCCGATTTTAATCGGAGGTGATTTTAATTTGTTGAGGTTTCCTCATGAGAAAAGTAAAGGCCGTTTTGATGGTCATTGGCCTTTCTTGTTCAACGCTGTCATTGATAGCCTTGACTTAAGAGAGGTGTTTATGACTGGTCGACAGTTTACTTGGGCGAACAGCTTGCCGGAGCCCACATACGAGAAACTAGATCGCGTGTTGATGGATACCGAATGGGAAAATAAATACCCTCTGGTGTCAGTCCGCGCACTAGAACGTATTGAAAAACTGTCTGACCACGCTCCCATCCTTTTAACCACCGGGAATCCCACACCCGTTCGTAAACGGCCGTTCAAATTTGAACTTGGCTGGTTATATCGAGAGGGATTTCATGATATGGTTAAAAGGGTTTGGGACAGACCGGTCGGGGGGAGTACGCCCATTTTGAGATGGAATAATAAAATGCGTTCTATGCGCAAACATCTATCTGGTTGGGCTGCCCATACGGCTGGTATTCTTAAAAAAGAGAAGTCTCGCTTAT
Source organism: Lolium perenne (assembly GCF_019359855.2). Classification (NCBI taxonomy): domain Eukaryota; kingdom Viridiplantae; phylum Streptophyta; class Magnoliopsida; order Poales; family Poaceae; genus Lolium; species Lolium perenne. Next base: position 53,101,077 of record NC_067244.2, read on the forward strand.
CAACTGTGATTGATGAGCTTGAGGCTGTTGCGGAGACTAGACCCCTGTCTACACATGAGATTGAGCTTAAAAATCAATCCAATGAACAGATGGCGGGTCTTCTTCGCGAAGAGGAGCTCAAATGGTATCAACGATCCAAAGCTCAATTCATCTTGGAAGGAGACTCGAATACGCGGTATTTCCATGGCTTAGCTAATGGGAGATATCGGAAAAAACGTATTCACTCTCTTATTCAAGATGAAGGGTTGATTGAAGGCCATGAGCAACTCAAGTCTTACATTACTAATTATTATAAGGGTCTGTTTGGTCCTCCGGAGGAAAGTACTTTCTCTCTTAACGAGGACTTAACGGATGATATACCCCAAGTTTCTTTGGAAGAAAATGGCTTGCTAACCGCACCTTATACTGAGGAAGAGGTTAAGAAGGCAGTTTTCCAAATGGAATGTAACAAAGCACCGGGTCCAGATGGGTTTCCAGCAGAGTTTTATCAAACTTTCTGGGATACTATTAAATCGGACCTTCTAGATTTGTTCAGTGATTTACACATTGGACAACTAGAATTATTTCGTCTAAATTTTGGTGAAGTTATCTTGTTACCGAAAATTAATGAGGCAGAAAGGATCCAACAATATAGACCCATTTGCCTATTAAATGTAAGTTTCAAGATTTTCACGAAAGTGGCCACCATTAGACTTAATACGGTTGCAGATCATGTTGTTTTACCATCGCAGACAGCCTTTATGCAAGGACGTAATATCCTTGATGGAGTGGCGGTTTTGCATGAGACGGTACATGAGATGCATTCTAAGAAATTAAATGGGGTTATTTTAAAGCTTGATTTTGAGAAGGCGTATGATAAAGTTAAATGGTCTTTCCTTCAACAGTCACTCAGGATGAAAGGTTTTTCGCCTGAGTGGCGAGCTCTAATTCATGACTTCGTGTATGGAGGTAGTGTTGCAATCCGGGTTAATGATGACACCGGACACTACTTCCAAACACGAAAAGGGTTACGCCAGGGAGATCCGCTATCTCCGATGTTATTTAACATCGTAGCGGATATGTTGGCGGTACTCATAGAGAGAGCCAAGTCTGATGGTCAGATTGAAGGTGTGATTCCACATCTGGTTGATGGTGGCTTATCTATCCTTCAATACGCTGATGATACAATTCTGTTTATGGATCATGATCTTGAAAAAGCTCGAAATCTGAAATTAATTTTAGCAGTTTTTGAGCAATTATCAGGACTGAAAATTAACTTCCATAAAAGTGAATTGTTCTGCTTCGGTGATGCCCAAGACGATGTAGCTCTGTATACAGAGTTATTTGGTTGTGGGCAAGGCCAATTTCCGATTCGCTATTTGGGTATTCCGATTCACTATCGGAGACTGACAATTGCGGAATGGAAATTAGTGGAAGAAAGATTACAAAAACGCCTCAGTAGTTGGAAAGGTAAATTGTTGTCCCTGGGTGGAAGATTGGTACTCATTAATTCAGTACTAACTAATATGGTACTGTATATGTTATCATTCTTCATCCTACCAAAAGGAATTCTGCATAAACTCGATTATTATCGATCCAGATTCTTTTGGCAAGGGGACAACGAGAAAAAGAAATATCGGCTGGTTAAATGGAGTATAGTTTGTAGTCCCAAAGATCAAGGAGGGCTTGGAGTTCATGACCTGAAAGTCAAGAATTCAGCTCTTCTGGGTAAATGGCTTTTTAAGCTACTTACTGAGGATGGGATTTGGCAAACTATACTTCGGAGAAAATACATCGGCTCGAAGACATTATCTCAGGTGGTTTGGAAACCTGGGGATTCACACTTCTGGGCTGGTCTTATGGCGACAAAAAATGTTTTTTTTCGACATGGGACTTTCTCCATTAAGAATGGAGCGCAGATACGTTTCTGGGAAGATGCTTGGCTAGACAATGCACCCCTATGTGAACAGTATCCCGCTTTGTATAGAATTGCGCGTCGCCAAGGTGATACCATTGCAACCGTAATGGCTACCTCACCCCCGAATGTGACGTTCAGACGGGTTTTACTAGGACAAAGGCTCGTGGCATGGAACAACCTAATTCAGAGGCTTGGAGATATTCAGTTATCGCCAGAACCAGATGAATTTCGATGGAACCTCCACGTAGATGGTTCTTTTTCCGTAAAATCTTTATACAATGCGATGCTACTTTCTGATTTACCAGTTGATAATAATAAGAAAATTTGGAAGATGAAGATACCATTAAAAATTAAAATTTTTGGATGGTATCTTCGTCGAGGGGTTATTCTCACCAAAGACAATCTTGTTAAGCGGAATTGGCACGGAAGTACACGATGTGTTTTTTGTCATCATGATGAAACTATCAATCATTTATTCTTCCAATGCCAATTTGCGAGATCTATATGGTCAGTCATCCAAGTAGCGTCTACCTTGTATCCTCCGACTAGTGTCGCTAATGTCTTTGGCAATTGGCTTCATGGTATCAACTCAAGGTTTAAAATGCTTCTTAGGATGGGGGCGCTAGCAGTTATCTGGGCGCTCTGGCTATGTAGAAATGACAAGATCTTTAACGATAAAAATTGCTCTTTGTTGCAGGTTATCTACAGATGCACAGGTATTCTCCGTTCGTGGTTACCTCTTCAGCGTGTGGAGAACCGAGACCTGTTTACGGAGGTCTGTACACGGTTGGAGGATACGGCGAGGGATACTTTTTCCCTACATGGATGGCAGCATAGTCTACGGATAGTTGCTCCACCTAGCTCTTAGGCGTTATATGATTCATCGTTCCGATATGTATTTCGCCTATTTTTGTTTTTCTACAACTTTGGTCACTTGAGACAACAAACGGCTGTGTGCATCCTGGTTATGCAGAGGCTGGATGTAATTGCTTTTTGAAGTAATAAAGCATCCTTTATCGAAAAAAAAATGTATCTCTTTCTCTCTCCAAAAATCATGCTTTTAAGGCTTAAGATCCCACTTCTTGAAGAGGAGGCTGCCTCCTCATCCGAACCTACTTTGGACCACCCGAACCTAACTAAAGGTGTGAAGCACTACCTTTAGGGAATTGCATTGGGCATGCCCTCAGTGAAATGATCAGGTCCTTTCCAACTACACGCTGCTGTCATCGTCTCGCCGGCGCATACATCTTTTCCGAATCCGGTCACAGCAGCTGGGCCAATGGCGCTGTTTTCTATCGTCACCATACTTGCGGAATCGGCGTTGTGTAAGAGCATGTCTAACAGATCCCTTACTTTTCTACCCTGTATTTCGCGATTATTTCACCCCGCATAAAAAAAAGTGCTCGTCGATACACCATTCCGTCTAGCAGACCCCGTATTTCACCCCGTAAATTCGTAAATTTAAAACCCAGGGAAACTTGTTCATATTCATAGCGTCGATCATACATACGGATCAACGTATATACATACAAAATGCGCGATCCTAAATGGATCGCGACTTCTAGTCGGAGAGGTCAACGATATACGCGTTCGCCTCCGCCTCCACCTCCCGCAACTGCGCCTCCTTCACGACGGCAATGGCCGCCGCCAAATCTTCCTCCTCCGCCCTCTTCTTCTCGGCGTCGTCCTTGAGGGACTCTTCTATTGCCTTCAAGAAGAGGGGGTCCTCCTCCTCCTCCTCGCCGGCGAGCGGAGCTCCTCCGCCGCTGGTGCTCCCGATGCTCGCGTTCCAAGTCGCCTTCGCCCGGCGGTGGCGCTCCCACTCGGCGCGACTTGTCGAAGTTGGGGCCACTCATTGGCTTGAGCGGCGGATCCTCCTTGTACCAGCGCCCGCCTGGCGCGAACTCAACGAGCTTCGGCGGGACGTACGTGGCGCCGGCGTACCTGCAGGCAGCACGGCGGCTCTCGGCGGCGGATCGCTTGCATTGGAGACGCCACGCATCCTCGACGTTGTCCGGCGAGCGGGATCGCTTCGATCCGCTTGCCGGCGAGGCGGTACTGCGGCGGCGTGCGTCCATGCTAGAGCTGGGGTGAAATGCGGAGCTAGGGAGTGAGGGATTTCTCACCAGAGCTAACTGGGGAGGCGGCGGCGCACGGCGGAGCTAGGGTTGTGAGTGAGGGGTTAACCCCTCACTCGCACCTTCGCCCGGTATAAGTAGGGGGTGGCGGGACGGATTTCCTGGGCCCCGTATTCCGCCGAAACGGGCCGGACCGAATACGGGGCCTGCTAGACGGCCCAAACCGCGCCTATCCCGTATCCCGCCAGAATTTTACGGGATGGGCGGGTTATAAGGGGCATGTTAGACATGCTCTAACCAGGCAATTACCTCGAAGTCTGCCGGCGCTGCTGCCATCATCGTTGCCGAAGCTGCGATCACCTCGTTTTCCCGTCTATCCGTAAGGCCTGCTCCAGCTCCTTTGTTGGCTCGTTGTTGCTCTTCATCCACTCCAGGTTTGACGTACGTCGTCTGAAAGTGAACGGCGGAAATTTAGTTGGAATACTGCACCGAACTTTTTAGATCGGAAGCTGCGCCAAAACTATTTAATCGGTGGTTCACCAAATATTGTTGGGCGCCTTACCTTTGTTTTGCTTCTTCTTGTCGCCATCCATCCACAGTTCCAGACCTGCCTCGTGGCCTTCCACAGGTGTAGCCTTACAGATGGTTCATCCAACACAATGTTGTTGGTGTTGTGGATATGCCAACTCAGCATTACCACACACTAAGCATGTTGCAGATGGTACGGTAGATACCGTTCGCCAACGCCCTCCACGATGGCCAACGCGTTCCCGGTATCAAAGGTATGAATTATTCCGGATCACATGCACCACTATTTCGCATCTTGAACAATGTTCGTCAAATATTTTTCCTTTTTTCCATGGGTTCTACCCTGCATGAGATAATAAGCACCGACAGATCTAACAATGTATTCTTCACAAAATGAGTTTCGTTCTTGTACTCTCATTTATGAGTTACGGATCCAACAATATATGCAGAATTACAGGCCTTACCACCTGATAAATCATCTTGCATGTTCTAAAATTTCCGTAGGAAAAATATTTCAGTCACACTGTATAAGAAGGCGAACAAAGAGGAAGACGATGGAATCCAGCCGAGCTAACGCCGGCACATACTCATGCTAGGCTGCCAGGAGGGATATGCATTACAGTGCATAGCCCTTAGGCAACACTAATTCAGTCACACTCTTCAAGAAGACGCAAGCAGAGGAGGACATGAAGACAATTGCATTCCAGCACCTCTACGCGAAAGAACACCAGCACACACACAAGATAGGATGCTGAAATGGCTATGCATTACGATGCAAAGATCAAGGGCATCCATCACAACTCCAACGCTTGCATATGGTAAGACACTACAACGGAATCTCATCTATGTTTCACCACCAGATCTTATACTCAACATCTTTATCGGTTTGTATTGTACAGATCATATACAATGAAATCGAGGTGATGAAACACATTGGATGCCAGATCTTAGACCGTTGCTGATGTGATGTTTTGTCTCACTGCATAAGACACTTTTTTTGTTTTTAAGATTGTCTTATACAGTGTGACCGAAATATCGCATATTAGGTGACCTACAACTCACGGGGAGTGCAGAAGAAAGGATTGTACCACACCAACACACCTACAACATGCATTTATTTCACATAGATTGATGGATGCACTGCCTTACAGATCACAGTGCAAATATGTATATGCGACATTATATGTGGATTCACTGCCATATTAACCCACATGTGTATGACGGTGCATCAATTTTTCTTTAACGCACTACCCCCGATTGTTATGCCCTATGATGGGGTGCAGTTCACTCCGAATCTCTTGAAAGGGCACCCGATATGAAACGTACTGCCTCAACATTGCTAAGTGCACTTCCCCAGCGAACACGGTGCAAAACCGTATTCGTCACCGTAGCTGTAATGTTCTGCCTTGGTAATCTATGTTGCACCGTAACCTTTCATGCCGGTGCATTCTTTTTTATGCAGCGTATTGTAAACCCAACGTAATGCCATGGGATATAATTTTACACTTTCTCCGCGGATGGGGTTCAGTTCACCCCGAACCAAATGAAAGAGGAATCGAACTCAAGTGTCCTGGCTCAACACTGCGAAGGGAACTGCCTCCGCGAACACGGTGCATATCCGTATTCGTCGCAGTATCTGTGATGCCCTTCCTTGGTATACTACGTTGCACCGTAACCTTGCACGGCGGTGCATTTTGTTATATGCAGCGTATAGTATCCCCAATGAACTTCCATGTGATGTAATTTTACACCTTCTCCATGGATGGGGTGCGGTCCACCCCGAACCACTTGAAAGAGAAACCAAACTCAAAAGTACTGCCTCAACACTGCGAAGTGCACTGCATCTGTGAACACGGTACCAAAACGTATTCGTCGTAGTAGCTGTGATGTTCTGCATTAGTATCCTATGCTGCACCGTAACCTTGCACGGCGGTGCATTTAGTTATATGCAGTGTATAGGACACACAATATGTTGCCATGGGACATAATTTTTACACCTTCTCCGCGGATGGGGCGCAGTCCACCCCGAACCACTTGAAAGAGCAACCGAACTAAAAAGTACCGCATCAATATTGTGAATGGCACTTTGATAGCGCGTGATGCACACGTCCGTTGGGAACCCCAAGAGAAAGGTGCATGTGATGCGCACAGCAGTAAGTTTTCCCTCAGAAAGAAACCAAGGTTATCGAACCAGTAGGAGATGAAGGCCACGTGAAGGTTGTTGGTGGAGGAGTGTAGTGCGGCTCAACACCAGGTATTCCGGCGCCAACGTGGAACCTGCACAACACAATCATAATACTTTGCCCCAACTTAACAGTGAGGTTGTCAATCTCACCGGCTTGCTGTAAACAAAGGATTAAACGTATGGTGTGGAAAATGATGTTTGTTTGCGAAGAACAACAGAGAACAGAGATTGCGGTAGATTGTATTTCAGATGTAAAAGAATGGACCGGGGTCCACAGTTCACTAGTGGTGTCTCTCCAATAAGAAATAGCATGTTGGGTGAACAAATTACAGTTGGGCAATTGACAAATAGAGAGGGCATAACAATGCACATACATATCATGATGACTACTATGAGATTTACTTAGGGAATTACGACAAAGAACATAGACCGCTATCCAGTATGCATCTATGCCTAAAAAGTCCACCTTCGGGTTAGCATCCGCACCCCTTCCAATATTAAGTTGCAAACAACAGAAAATTGTATTAAGTACTGTGCGTAATGTAATCAACACAAATATCCTTAGACAAAGCATCGATGTTTTATCCCTAGTGGCAACAGCACATCCATAACCTTAAAACTTTCTGTCACTGTCCCAGATTCAATGGAGGCATGAACCCACTATCGAGCATAAATACTCCCTCTTGTAGTTACAAGTATCAACTTGGTAAGAGCCTCTACTAGCAACGGAGAGCATGCAAGAACATGAACAACACATATATGATAGATCAATTAATCAACTTGACATAGTATTCCATATTCATCGGATCCCAACAAACACAACATGTAGCATTACAAATAGATGATCTTGATCATGATAGGCAGCTCACAAGATCTAAACATGATAGCACAAGAGGAGAAGACAACCATCTAGCTACTGCTATGTACCCATAGTCCAAGGATGAACTACTCACGCATCAATCCGGAGGCGGGCATGATGATGGATAGTCCTCCGGTGATGATTCCCCTCTCCGGCAGGGTGCCAGAGGCGATCTCCTGAATCCCCCGAGATGGGATTGGCGGCGGCGGCGTCACAGTAACTTTTCTCGTATCGTGGCTCTCGGTGATAGGGTTTTCGTGACGGAGAGAATATATAGGCGAAGGGGCAGAGTCGGGGGACGCTCGAGGGGCCCACCCCATAGGGCGGCGCGCCCAGGGGTGGGGCCGCGCCCCCCTAGGGTGTGGCCGCCTCGTCGCCCCTCTTTGTCTCCTCTTCGGACTTCTGGAAGGCTCCGTGTAAAATAAGACCGTGGGCTTTTGTTTCGTCCAATTCCGAGAATATTTCATGTGTAGGATTTCTGAAACCAAAAACAGCAGAAAACAGGAACTGGCGCTTCGGCATCTTGTTAATAGGTTAATGCCGGAAAATGCATCAAAACGATGTAAAGTGTATATAAAACATGTGAGTATTGCCATATAACTAGCATGGAACATAAGAAATTATAGATACGTTTGAGACGTATCACACTTCTCTGCGAACACGGTGCAAAACATATTCGTCGCAGTAGCTGTGATGTTCTGCCGTGGTATACTACGATGCACCGTAACCTTGCAGGGTGGTGCCTTTAGTTATATGCAGCGTGTAGTATCCCCATTGTGCTGCCACGGGAAATATTTTTACACCTTCTCCGCGGATGGGGTGCAGTCCACCCCGAACCACTTGAAAGAGCAACCGAACTAAAAAGTATTGCCTCAACATTGGGAATGTCACTGTCTCTGCGAACATGGTGCAAAACCGTATTCGTCGCAATAGTTGTGATGTTCTGCCTTGGTATACTACGATGCACTGTAACCTTGCACGGCGGTGCCTTTAGTTATATGTAGCGTGTAGTATCCCCATTGTGCTGCCACGGGAAATAATTTTACACCTTCTCCGCGGATGGGGTGCATTCCACCCCGAACCACTTTAAAGAGAAAACGAACTAAAAAGTACTGCCTCAACATTGTGAATGGCACTACCTCTGCGAACACGGTGCAAAACCGTATTCATCGCAGTAGCTATGATGTTCTGCCTTGGTATACTACGTTGCACCGTAACTTTGCATGGCGGTGCATTTACTTATATGCAGCATATAGTATCCCCAATGTGCTGCCATGGGAAATAATTTTACTCTTTCTCCATGGATGGGGTGCAGTCCACCCCGAACCAAAGGAAGGATAAATTGTACGGGCGCGCGACACGCGCCCGAAAGGAAAGAATGGGACGCGCGCCCGTGTGCACGTTGATGCACCATTTAACGTCCAATGACTAGAGCGGTAGCATAGGTGTTAGGGTACCGAGGATTCGTCGCTCGTCAACGCGGCCTTCGAGGCTTCGACGCTCGTATGACGCGTAAGTGGCGACGGGCATCGAAGCCGAGCCGCTACGCCACGGGCCCCTTGCTCTCACACATCCACCGACTTAAGGTTATGGGTGGTGCGGGGTGCATCAGACCCCATTATTATCTCTCGTCGTGCAAGAGAAACTTAACATATCGTGTAGAGGGACGCTATGCATAGGGGCACGCTTGCTTGTGCACCATACGGCGTCGTGTCTGGGTGCAGCCCGCGGCGCGCGCCGCGCACCCGAAAGGAAAGAATGGGACGCATGCCCGGGTGCACCTCGACGAACCGTTTATCGTCCGACGACTGGAGCGGTAGCATAGGTGTTAGAGTACTGAGGATTCGTCGCTCGTCAACGCTAGACGCCCGTACGACGCGTAAGCGGCGACGGGCGTCGAAGCCTAGCCACTACGCCACGGGCCCCTTGCTCTCACACGTCCACCAACTTAAGGTTATGGGTGGTGCGGGGTGCATTAGACCCCATTTCTATCTCTCGTCGTGCAAGAGAAACTTGCTTGCGCACCATACATCGCCGTGTCTGGGCGCAGCCAGCGGCGCGCGCCACGCGCTCGAAAGGAAAGGGACGCACGCGCGTTGGGCGCGCGACGCATGCTTGAAAGGAAAAAATGGGATGCACGCACGTTGGGCGCGCGACGCGCGCCCGAAAGGAAAGAATGGGACGCGCGCCCGTGTGCATGTCGACGCGCGCTCGAAAGGAAAGAATGGGACGCGCGCGCGTGTGCACGTCGACGCACCGTTTACCGTCCGACGACTGGAGCGGTAGCATAGGTGTTAGGGTACCGAAGATTCGTCGCTCGTCAACGCTGGTAGCGTTGACAAGCGACGAATGCTCAGTGCTCTAACACCCTTCGAGGATTTAACGCCCGTACGACGCGTAAGCGGCAACGGGCGTCGAAGCCGAGCCGCTACGCCACGCGCCCCTTCTCTCACACGTCCACCGACTTAGGGTTTTGGGTGGTGCGGGGTGCATCAGACCCCATTTCTATCTCTCGTCATGCAAGAGAAACTTAGCAGATCGTGTAGAGGGACGCTATGTATAGGGGGCACACGTGCTTGCGCACCCTACGACGACGTGTGTGGGCGCAGCCCGCGGCGCGCGACGCGCGCCCGAAAGGAAAGGGATGCACGCGTGTTAGGCGTGCGATGCTCACCCGAAAGGAAAGATGGGACGCACGTGCGTTGGGCGGGAAACGCGCGCCCGAAAGGAAAAAATGGGACGCACGCGCGTTGGGCGCGCGACGCGCGCCCAAAAGGAAAAAATGGGACGAACGCGTGTTGGGCGCGCGACGCGTGCGCTGTGCATGCCGACGCACCGTTTACCGTCCGACGACTAGAGCGGTAGCATATGTGTTAGGGTACCGATGATTCGTCGCTCGTCAACGCGGGTAGCATTGAGGAGCGCCAAATCCTCGGTACCCTAACACCCTTCGAGGCTTCGACGCCCGTACAATGTGTAAGCGGCGACGGACATTGAAGCTGAGCCGCTACACCACGGCCCCCCTGCTCTCACACGTCCACCGACTTAGGGTTTTGGGTGGTGCGGGGTACATCAGACCCCATTTCTATCTCTCATCGTCCAAGAGAAACTTAACAGATCGTGCAGAGGGACGCTATGCGTAGGGGGCACGCGTGCTTGCGCACCCTACGGCGCCGTGTCTGGGCGCAGCCCGTGGCGTGTGCCGCGCGCCCGAAAGGATAGGGTCGCATGCGCGTTGGGCGCACGACGCGCGCTCGAAAGGAAAAAATGGGACGCACGCGCGTTGGGTCCACGACGCGCGCCCGAAAGGAAAGAATGGGACGCGCGCCTGTGTGCACGCCGATGCACCGTTTACCGTCCGACGACTAGAGCGGTAGCATAGGTGTTAGGGTACCGAGGATTCGTCGCTCGTCAACATGGGTAGCGTTGACGAGCGCCGAATCCTCGGTACCCTAACACCCTTTGAGGCTTCGACGCCCGTACGACGCGTAAGTGGCAATGGGCGTCGAAGCTGAGCCGCTATGCCACGGCCCCCCTGCTCTCACACGTCCATCGACTTAGGGTTTTGGGTGGTGCGGGGTGCATGAGACCCCATTTCTATCTCTTGTCGTGCAAGAGAAACTTAACACATCGGACAGAGGGACGTTATGCGTAGGGGGCACACGTGCTTGCGCACCCTACGACGCCGTGTCTGGGCGCAGCCCACGGTGCGTGTCGTGCGCCCGAAAGGAAAGGGATGCACGCTCATTGGGCGCGCGACGCGCGCCAAACCCCGCCCACCCACCCCGAAATAAAAAAGCATTGGGGTAAGCGGTGAAACCTACTAGTGCGTTTGGCGTGCGTTGAGCGCCGAAAAAACCTAACCGGAATGACCAAAAGACTAACTGTCACGAGTCTACCAAGTCCTAATGTACTGCCCCGATCATGTCGATGAACCTCCTCGGATCGCACGGTGCAAACCAGTCATCAACGAAGACATATGGTTAGGCACCGCCCCAACCACAGTGTATGCACCATATGGTACCAACCGCCGTGCATGTTACACTAGTAGAAAAAGAGGCTTCCATCCACCCCCATTAGTCCCCAAAATATTCGAACCGCGACTAAAGGGGTCTTTAGTCGCGGTTCGGGAGGCGACCCGCGATCAAAGGTCTGGGCCCAGCGGGCTCGGTCGACAGCTGGGGGACGGGAGGGGCTTTAATCCCGGTTGGCCTGGCCAACCGCGACTAAAGGTGCCCGAAGGCCTTTAGTCGCGTTTGGCCAGGCCAACCGGGACTAAAGGCCCACCCCTATATATACCGTTCAGCACACTCACTTAGCCATTTGGTGCCACTTCTCTTCACAATCTTCACAAGTGAGTGGTGGGTTTGCTTTTGGTTCCTCCTATGCACACAAGGTGTTCGATGAAATGCCCGAGAGAATGAAAGAAACATGATATGAAGTGTCCGAGCCACCCTTGAGCTTTCTCATTTATTTTTCCTTCTCGATCGCGGTTAGCAACTTGAACCTTTAATGTGTCATTGATAAAATATGCATGTGTGTAGTTCATTGTTTAATTTCTATTATTTCTAGCTAGCTTGTTAGTTTAACAAATGCATGATGGTTAATTATATACTTTATATAATAATAATGCAGATGAATCAGCAATGGATGTACAGTAACCGACTCTCCGGCGAGTTCATTACGGGTTTGAAAGATTTCCTCGTAGTGGCTAATGCAAACAAGCATGGGGGTTTTGTTATCTGTCCATGTGTTGCCTGTAAGAATCATAAGGGCTACTCTTCCTCAAGAGAAGTTCACTTGCACCTGCTTCGGCACGGTTTCATGCCAAGCTATAATTGTTGGACCAAGCATGGAGAAAGAGGGGTTAGAATGGAAGAAGATGAAGAAGGGGATGATATCATCGATGACAACTATCCTGATCATTTCGGTGATACTTTCATGGAGGATGATGAAGGTGGGGAAGGTGAAGGGGAAGGTGAAGGGGAAGGTGAAGAAGAGGAACGTGATGAGCCGCTGATGATCTTGGTCGGACCATTGCTGATGCACGGAGAGGCTGCGAAAATGAAAAGGAGAGGAAGAATTTGGATCGCATGTTAGAGGATCACAAAAAGGCGTTGTACCCAGGATGCGATAATGGTCTCAAAAAGCTGGGCCGCACACTGGATTTGCTGAAATGGAAGGCACTGGAAGGTCTATCTGACTCGGGATTTGAAAATTTGCTGAAAATGATGAATAAAATGTTTCCAAAGAATAACGAGTTGCCCGCGAGTAAGTACGAAGCAAAGAAGGTTGTCTGCCCTCTAGGTTTAGAGGTTCTGAAGATACATGCATGCATTAATGACTGCATCCTCTACCGCGGTGAATACGAGAATTTGAATGAATGCCCGGTATGCACTGCATTGCGTTATAAGATCAGAGGCGATGACCCTGGTGACGATGTTGAGGGCGAGAAACCCAGGAAGAGGGTTCCCGCCAAGGTGATGTGGTATGCTCCTATAATACCACGGTTGAAATGTCTGTTCAGGAACAAAGAGCATGCCAAGTTGTTGCGATGGCACAAAGAGGACCGTAAGTCGGACGGGGAGTTGAGACACCCCGCTGATGGAACGCAATGGAGAAAGATCGACAGAGAGTTCAAAGATTTTGCAGCTGACGCAAGGAACATAAGATTTGTTCTAAGTACAGATGGCATGAATCCTTTTGGCAAGCAGAGCTCCAGCCATAGCACCTGGCCCGTGACTCTATGCATCTACAACCTTCCTCCTTGGTTGTGCATGAAGCGGAAGTTCATTATGATGCCAGTGCTCATCCAAGGTCCGAAGCAACCCGGCAACGACATCGATGTGTACCTAAGGCCATTAGTTGATGAACTTTTACAGTTGTGGGGCAGACCTGGTGTACATGTGTGGGATGAGCACAAAGAAGAGGAATTTGACCTACGAGCGTTGTGATACGTCTCCAACGTATCAATAATTTCCGATGTTCCATGCTTGTTTTATGACAATACCAACATGTTTTGTTCACACTTTATATCATTTTCATGCATTTTCCGGAACTAACCTATTAACAAGATGCCACAGTGCCAGTTCCTGTTTTCTGCTGTTTTTGGTTCCAGAAAGGCTGTTCGGGCAATATTCTCGGAATTGGACGAAATCAATGCCAAACCTCCTATTTTTCCCGGAAGCGTCCAGAACACCGAAGAAGAGTCGGAGAGGGGCCAGGGGGCCACCACACCACATGGCGGCGCGGGCCAGGCCTAGGCCGCGCCGGCCTAGGGTGTGGCGCCCCCAGGTGCCCCCCTGCGCCGCCTCTTCGCCTATAAAAGCCCTTTCGACCTAAAAACGCAGTACCAATTGACGAAACTCCAGAAAGACTCCAGGGGCGCCGCCGCCATCGCGAAACTCCAATTCGGGGGACATAACTCTCTGTTCCGGCACCCTGCCGGATGGGGAATTGCCCCCGGAGCCATCTCCACCGCCGTCTTCACCGCCATCTTCACCGCCATCGCTGCTTCCATGATGAGGAGGGAGTAATCCACCTCCGAGGCTGAGGGCTCCGCTGTAGCTATGTGGTTCATCTCTCTCCCATGTACCTCAATACAATAATCTCATGAGCTGCTTTACATGATTGAGATTCATATGAGTTTGTATCACAATTTATCTATGTGCTACTCTAGCAAAGTTATTAAAGTAGTTCTATTCCTCCTGCACGTGTGTAAAGGTGACAGTGTGTGCACCGTGTTAGTACTTGGTTTATGCTATGATCATGATCTCTTGTAGATTGCGAAGTTAACTATTGCTATGATAATATTGATGTGATCTATTCCTCCTACATATGCATGAAGGTGACAGTGTGCATGCTATGTTAGTACTTGGTTTAGTAGCATTGGTCTATCTTACACTATAAGGTTACTTAAATATGAACAAATTGTGGAGCTTGTTAACTCCGGCATTGAGGGTTCGTGTAATCCTACGCAATGTGTTCATCATCCAACAAGAGTGTAGAGTATGCATTTATCTATTCTGTTATGTGATCAATGTTGAGAGTGTCCACTAGTGAAAGTGTAATCCCTAGGCCTTGTTCCTAAATACTGCTGCGTTACTACTGCTTGTTTCTTTGTTTCTTGTGTTACTACTGCTGCAATACTACCACCATCAACTACACGCCAGCAAGCTATTTTCTGGCACCGTTGCTACTGCTCATATATATTCATACCACCTGTATTTCACTATCTCTTCGCCGAACTAGTGCACCTATTTGGTGTGTTGGGGACACAAGAGACTTCTTGCTTTGTGGTTGCAGGGTTGCATGAGAGGGATATCTTTGACCTCTTCCTCCCTGAGTTCGATAAACCTTGGGTGATCCACTTAAGGGAAAACTTGCTGCTGTTCTACAAACCTCTGCTCTTGGAGGCCCAACACTGTCTACAGGAAAGGAGGGGGAACGTAGACATCAAGCACTTTTCTGGCGCCGTTGCCGGGGAGGAAAGGTAAAAGGCACTCATACTTCGGTTCCAGGTAAAGTACTTTTCTGGCGCCATTGTGTTTGTGCTCGAAGCTATTTCCTTTAGATCCTGCAATTGCATCTTTTTGTTTCTTGTTTACACTAGTTAGGCATAATGGAAAACAACAAAAAAATTGGTGAGCTTTTTAATCTTTTTCCTGATTTAGAATTGTTTGATGCGAAAATTAAAAAACCTATGGAACCTTATTTGCATGCTAGTAGCGATGTTATTAGTATGAATGCAATTACTGCTAATACTATGGATAAGTCTAAGCTTGGGGAAGCTAGTTTATATAAGAATAATCTTTTTTGCTCCTCAGCTTTGGAAGAAATATTTTGCTCTGATAATGCTTTATCTCCCATATGCGATAACTCTAATGATGTTTATGATATTTTAAATCCACCTGCTGAAAGTATTCCGTATAAAATACCTATGAAAATTATCGAATGTGTTATGGACAACCACTATAAAGGGGATGGAACTGTCCATCCTAGAGATCATTTACTGTTTTTGCACAAATTATGCGGGTTATTCAAGTGTGCAGGTATCTCTATGGATGAAGTGAGGAAGAAGATATTCTCTGTTTATTTATGCAGTAAAGCGGCGCATTGGTATAAATTGTTGGAGAATAGACATTCTCTTGGTTGGGAGGAAATTGCATCTCTCTTTTATTCTAAATTTTATCCTCCTCATGAAGTGCATATTGATAGGAATTATATTTATAACTTTTATCCTCGTGATGGAGAGAGTATTTCTCAAGCGTGGGGGAGACTGAAGTCAGTAATGCTCAAATGTCCCATTCATGAGCTCCCCTGTATTGTTATTGTTAACAATTTTTATGCGAGGCTTTCAGGACAACACAAGGACTATCTGGACGCGTGTTCGGAGGGATCTTTCACAAGCAAGGAGGTTGAAGCTAGGTGGGATCTTCTTGATCGGATTGAGGACAACGCTGAAGGATGGGAGAACGACAAAGGTAAAGAGTCAGGTATAAATTATGATTATGAATGCATTGAAGCTTTTATGGATACCGATAAATTTCGAAATATGAGTGCTACTTATGGTCTTGACTCTCAAGTTGCTGCAAATCTTTATAAAGCCTTTGCTTCTCATTTTGAATTGCCTAAAAATAATTTTGATAAGTATCATGAACCTTTTAAAGAGGCTTGCATGAAGAATGAAATTGTTGTTAATTATTGCAATAAGCATGCTCAAACTCCTAAGAATGCCATTTCCTATAAGCATGTTAATTTTTGTGGAATACATAGACCTTGTGGAATTAATCAAATCAAAGATGAATATTGTATCCATCATGCTAATGAAAAAACTAGAAAGTGGTTTAGGGCTCTAGATGATCTTGGTAAAAAAGTTTGCGCCCTCTATCCTTTTATTTGTGAAGTTTGCCATGAAGTGGGTCATTTTAATTTTCAATGCTCCTCCAATGATAATTTGAACCCAATGAGTGCTGCAAATTTGTACTGTGATGATGAAATTACTCCTAATCAGCATGATGAACTTACTTTATTTTTGGGGTGTGAAGAACTGTCGAGAAAAATCACTTTGTTACATATGAGTGATCTTGATATTGATGATGTGCTGCATGGGTGTTTTTCTTATTGCATTGATAATAGCCATACAAATACTTACATACAAAATATTTTAGAAGATGACACCTTGCCAAAATATGATAGGACCGTTGTGTGTTTTCAACTAATTAATGAAAAGGAGGGATCCTCCCAAGTTTCTTCTATTGTTTCTGAAAGTAAATCAGGTTATGCGGACGAGCCACCCTTCAAGCCTCTTCCTCCTAAAGAAGGGAACGAGGAGAAGGAAGAGAAGAAGAAGAAGAAGGGAACGAAGAAGAAGAAGAAGAAGGAGAATAAAAAGAAAGAGGTAACGGCGTATCCCCGCGTGAATGAGATAACGCTAGGTAACCGTAAGTATGTTGCTCCTAATGATTATTGTGATAATGAATCTGAATACGATGATCTTCCTATGCCCTTTACATACATTAGCAATCATGATTTTAATGAACACACTACTTTTGATATTGCAAATCTCTGGGAAACTAATTCTGAAAATGATGATAATAATTGCCATAGTGTCAGTGCTATCCATGCTTCCTCCCATAATAATATAGAAAGCTGTAAGCTTGGGGAAGAGGTGTTTGAAAATCCTTTTGCTACTGATCATTATGTGTTTGATACATCTCCTTCTAATAACAATGATGGTATGGTTATAGATAAACCAACTGTGAAAGATAACTATTCTATTTCTTATGATGACAACGTGCCTCCGATCTTTGATGATTATTATAAAGAATGCTATGATATAGGTTATAATTATCCTTATGAAACTTGTCATAGTCATGATTGGATTACCAAAAACAATTCTTTTAATATGCAACTTGTTTACCATGTTCAAATTCTTGATAATAATCTTGCTCCAATTACTAATAATGAGAATAACTCTTCTTATGCCAAAATTAATGATACTTCTATGCATATGAACCATGATAAGAATGTTTTAAGTGATGGGTATATTGTGGATTTCATCAATGATGCTACTGAAAGTTATTATGAGAGAGGGAAATATGGTTATATGCATCTTAATAATATTAAGTTTCCCCTCTTTATGTTGAGAATCTTGAAGTTACTCGTGTTTTATCCTCTTATGCTTGTCACTTTGTTCTTCATGAATTCATTTGTGTACAAGATTCCTCTTCATAGGAAGCATGTTAGACTTAAATTTGTTTTGAATTTGCCTCTTGAAGCTCTCTTTTGCTTCAAATACTATTTCCGCGAATGGATTATTAAAACTACTGAGCCCATCTTAATGGCTATAAAGAAAGAACTTCTTGGGAGATAACCCATGTGTTATTTTGCTACAGTACTTTGTTTTATATTTGTGTCTTGGAAGTTGTTTACTACTGTAGCAACCTCTCCTTATCTTAGTTTTGTGTTTTGTTGTGCCAAGTAAAGCCGTTGATAGAAAAGTAAGTACTAGATTTGGATTACTGCGCAGTTCCAGATTTCTTTGCTGTCACGAATCTGGGTCCACCTCCCTGTAGGTAGCTCACAAAATTAAGCCAATTTACGTGCATGATCCTCAGATATGTACGCAACTTTCATTCAATTTGAGCATTTTCATTTGAGCAAGTCTGGTGCCATTTTAAAATTCGTCAATACGAACTGTTCTGTTTTGACAGATTCTGCCTTTTATTTCGCATTGCCTCTTTTGCTATGTTGGATGAATTTCTTTGATCCACTAATGTCCAGTAGCATTATGCAATGCCCAGAAGTGTTAAGAATGATTGTGTCACCTCTGAATATGTTAATTTTTATTGTGCACTAACCCTCTAATGAGTTGTTTCGAGTTTGGTGTGGAGGAAGTTTTCAAGGGTCAAGAAAGGAGGATGATATACTATGATCAAGAAGAGTGAAAGCTCTAAGCTTGGGGATGCCCCGGTGGTTCATCCCTGCATATTTCAAGAAGACTCAAGCATCTAAGCTTGGGGATGCCCAAGGCATCCCCTTCTTCATCGACAAATTATCAGGTTCCTTCTCTTGAAACTATATTTTTATTCGGTCACATCTTATGTGCTTTACTTGGAGCGTCTGTATGCTTTTGTTTTTGTTTGTGTTTGAATAAATGCTTGTGTGGGAGAGAGACACGCTCCGCTGGTTCGTATGAACACATGTGTTCTTAGCTCATAATATTCATGGCGAAGGTTGAAACTGCTTCGTTAAATTATTATATGGTTGGAATTGGAAAATGCTACATGTAGAAATTGGTGTGATGTCTTGAATAATGTGATACTTGGCAATTGTTGTGCTCTTGTTTAAGCTCTTGCATCATATACCTTGCACCCATTAGTGAGGAAATACATAGAGCTTGTTAAAATTTGGGTTTGCATGAGTGGTTTCTCTAGAGTCTAGATATTTTCTAGTAAGATGTTTGAACAACAAGGAAGACGATGTATAGTTTTATAATGCTTGTAATATGTCTTTTATGTGAGTTTTGCTGTACTAGTTCGTGCTTGTGTTTGCTTCAAACAACCTTGCTAGCCTAAACCTTGTATCGAGAGGGAATACTTCTCATGCATCCAAATCCTTGAGCCAAACAACACTATGCCATTTGTGTCCACCATACCTACCTACTACATGGTATTTTCCGCCATTCCAAAGTAAATTGCTTGAGTGCTACCTTTAAAATTCCATCATTCACCTTTGCAATATATAGCTCATGGGACAAATAGCTTAAAAACTATTGTGGTATTGAATATGTAATTATGCACTTTATCTCTTATTAAGTTGCTTGTTGTGCGATAACCATGTTCACTGGGGACGCCATCAACTATTCATTGTTGAATTTCATGTGAGTTGCTATGCATGTCCGTCTTGTCTGAAGTAAGAGAGATCTGCCACCCTATGGTTAAGCATGCATATTGTTAGAGAAGAACATTGGGCCGCTAACTAAAGCCATGATCCATGGTGGAAGTTTCAGTTTTGGACATATATCCTCAATCTCATATGAGAAAATTATTAATTGTTGTTACATGCTTATGCATAAAAGAGGAGTCCATTATCTGTTGTCTATGTTGTCCCGGTATGGATGTCTAAGTTGAGAATAATCAATAGCGAGAAATCCAATGCGAGCTTTCTCCTTAGACCTTTGTACAGGCGGCATAGAGGTACCCCTTTGTGACACTTGGTTAAAACATGTGCATTGTGATGATCCGGTAGTCCAAGCTAATTAGGACAAGGTGCGGGCACTATTAGTATACTAAGCATGAGGCTTGCAACTTGTAAGATATAATTTACATGATACATATGCTTTATTACTACCGTTGACAAAATTGTTTCATGTTTTCAAAATAAAAGCTCTAGCACAAATATAGCAATCGATGCTTTCCTCTTTGAAGGACCATTCTTTTACTTTTATTGTTGAGTCAGTTCACCTATCTTTCTCCACCTCAAGAAGCAAACATTTGTGTGAACTGTGCATTGATTCTTATATACTTGCTTATTGCATTTGTTATATTGCTTTGCATTGACAACTATCCATGAGATATACATGTTACAAGTTGAAAGCAACCGCTGAAACTTAATCTTCCATTGTGTTGCTTCAATGTCTCTACTATGAATTTATTGCTTTATGAGTAACTCTTATGCAAGACTTATTGATGCTTGTCTCGAAAGTACTATTCATGAAAAGTCTTTGCTATATGATTCACTTGTTTACTCATTGCATTTACATTGTTTCGAATCGCTGCATTCATCTCATATGCTTTACAATGGTATGATTAAGATTATGTTGGTAGCATGTCACCTCAGAAATTATCTTTTATCGTTTACCTACTCGAGGACGAGTAGGAACTAAGCTTGGGGATGCTGATACGTCTCCAACGTATCTATAATTTCCGATGTTCCATGCTTGTTTTATGACAATACCAACATGTTTTGTTCACACTTTATATCATTTTCATGCATTTTCCGGAACTAACCTATTGACAAGATGCCACAGTGCCAGTTCCTGTTTTCTGCTGTTTTTGGTTCCAGAAAGGCTGTTCGGGCAATATTCTCGGAATTGGACGAAATCAACGCCAAACCTCCTATTTTTCCCGGAAGCGTCCAGAACACCGAAGAAGAGTCGGAGAGGGGCCAGGGGGCCACCACACCACATGGCGGCGCGGGCCAGGCCTAGGCCGCGCCGGCCTAGGGTGTGGCGCCCCTAGGTGCCCCCCTGCGCCGCCTCTTCGCCTATAAAAGCCCTTTCGACCTAAAAACGTAGTACCAATTGACGAAACTCCAGAAAGACTCCAGGGGCGCCGCCGCCATCGCGAAACTCCAATTCGGGGGACAGAACTCTCTGTTCCGGCACCCTGCCGGACGGGGAATTGCCCCCGGAGCCATCTCCACCGCCGTCTTCACCGCCATCTTCACCGCCATCGCTGCTTCCATGATGAGGAGGGAGTAATCCACCTCCGAGGCTGAGGGCTCCGCTGTAGCTATGTGGTTCATCTCTCTCCCATGTACCTCAATACAATAATCTCATGAGCTGCTTTACATGATTGAGATTCATATGAGTTTGTATCACAATTTATCTATGTGCTACTCTAGCAAAGTTATTAAAGTAGTTCTATTCCTCCTGCACGTGTGTAAAGGTGACAGTGTGTGCACCGTGTTAGTACTTGGTTTATGCTATGATCATGATCTCTTGTAGATTGCGAAGTTAACTATTGCTATGATAATATTGATGTGATCTATTCCTCCTACATATGCATGAAGGTGACAGTGTGCATGCTATGTTAGTACTTGGTTTAGTAGCGTTGGTCTATCTTACACTATAAGGTTACTTAAATATGAACAAATTGTGGAGCTTGTTAACTCCGGCATTGAGGGTTCGTGTAATCCTACGCAATGTGTTCATCATCCAACAAGAGTGTAGAGTATGCATTTATCTATTCTGTTATGTGATCAATGTTGAGAGTGTCCACTAGTGAAAGTGTAATCCCTAGGCCTTGTTCCTAAATACTGCTGCGTTACTACTGCTTGTTTCTTTGTTTCTTGTGTTACTACTGCTGCAATACTACCACCATCAACTACACGCCAGCAAGCTATTTTCTGGCACCGTTGCTACTGCTCATATATATTCATACCACCTGTATTTCACTATCTCTTCGCCGAACTAGTGCACCTATTTGGTGTGTTGGGGACACAAGAGACTTCTTGCTTTGTGGTTGCAGGGTTGCATGAGAGGGATATCTTTGACCTCTTCCTCCCTGAGTTCGATAAACCTTGGGTGATCCACTTAAGGGAAAACTTGCTGCTGTTCTACAAACCTCTGCTCTTGGAGGCCCAACACTGTCTACAGGAAAGGAGGGGGAACGTAGACATCACGTTGCTTTTTGTAACCATCAATGATAGGCCTGCTCTTAGTAACCTTTCGGGATAGACAAATAAGGGATACAATGCATGCACGCACTTGTTACATGAGACTGAAAGTATATATTTGGGTAATTGTAAGAAGAACGTGTACCTGGGGCATCGTCGATTTCTTCCCCGAAATCATAACTTAAGAAAGAAAGGCAAGCATTACAACGGCAAGACAGATCACCGGCCGAAGCCTGCGGAACGTACTGGTGCTGAGGTATTTGATATGGTCAAGGATTTGAAAGTCATCTTTGGAAAGGGTCCTGGCGGACAATCAGTTCCGCGGGGAGTTGACGGGCACGCACCCATGTGGAAGAAGAAATCTATATTTTGGGAGCTAGAATATTGGGAAGTCCTAGATGTCCGCTCTGCAATCGACGTGATGCATGTTACGAAGAATATTTGCGTGAACCTGCTAAGCTTCTTGGGCGTGTATGGGAAGACAAATGATACAAAGGAAGCACGGCAAGACCAGCAACATTTGAAAGACCCTGATGACCGGCATCCGGAATGGTTTCAAGGTTGTGCCATCTACGCTCTTACCAAAGAAGAGAAGGTCATCTTTTTTGAATGCCTGAGTAGTATTGATGACCCACAAGTATAGGGGATCGCAATAGTCTTCGCGGGAAGTAAAACCCAATTTATTGATTCGACACAAGGGGAGACAAAGAATACTTGAAAGCCTTAACAGCGGAGTTGTCAATTCAGCTGCACCTGGAAACAGACTTGCTTGCAAGAGTTTATCAGTAGTAACAGTTTTATAACAGTAGCAGTAGTGAAATAACAACAGCAGAGTAACAAAGACAGCAGTAGTGATTATAGTAAACAGCAGGATTAAAATACTATAGGCACAGGGATGGATGACGGGCGTTGCATGGATGAGAGAAACTCATGTAACAATCAAAGCAGGGCATTTGCAGATAATAATAAAACGGTATCCAAGTACTAATCAATCAATAGGCATGTGTTCCATATATAGTCATACGTGCTCGCAATGAGAAACTTGCACAACATCTTTTGTCCTACCAGCCGGTGGCAGCCGGGCCTCTAGGGAATCTACTGGAAATTAAGGTACTCCTTTTAATAGAGCACCAGAGCAAAGCATTAACACTCCGTGAACATATGTGATCCTCATATCACCGCCTTCCCCTTCGGTTGTCCCAATTTCTATCACTTTGGGGCCTCGGGTTCCAGACAACAATACGTGTATACAACTTGCAGGTAAGATCATAAAACAATGCATATCATCATGAAACAATAACATGTTCAGATCTGAGATCATGGCACTCGGGCCCTAGTGACAAGCATTAAGCATAACAAGTTGCAACAATATCATAAAAGTACCAATTACGGATACTAGGCACTATGCCCTAACAATCTTATGCTATTACATGACCAATCTCATCCAATCCCTACCATCCCCTTCAGCCTACAGCGGGGGAATTACTCACACATGGATGGGGGAAACATGGCTGGCCGATGGAGAGGCGTCGGTGGTGATGATGGCGATGATCTCCTCCAATTCCCCGTCCCGGCGAGGTGCCAGAACGGAGTTTCTGGTCCCGAGACGGAGTTTCGCGACGGTGGTGGCGTACTGGATGGTTTCTGGTGACTTCGACTTCTCGTCTCGCGTTTTTAGATCGAAACCCTTAAGTAGTCCAGAGGGGGGCGTCAGAGGCTGGCCGAAGTTCATGGAAGGAATGGAAATAGAGATTATCAAAGATAAAAGCATCAAAGTTATACCACAATTAATCACATTTTGGGACAAGCATATTATACTAAGAATGACAGTTGTGCTCTCAAGAAAGTGCTCAAAGAAAGGATGGTGACTCAATGTAAAAGTAAAAGATTGACCCTTCGCAGAGGGAAGCAGGGATTAACATGTGCTAGAGCTTTTCATTTTTCTAAAGACAGAAGTAAAATGGTTTTGAGAGGTGTTTGTTGTTGTCAACGAATGATAGTGGGTACTCCAACTACCTCATCAACTAGACTTCCAAGAGCGGCTCCCATGAAGGACGTTGTCTCTACCAGCAAGGTAGATCATCCCTCTTCTCTTTTGTTTACACATGTATTTTAGTTTCATTATGGATGACACTCCCCCCAACCTTTGCTTACACAAGCCATGGCTAACCGAATCCTCGGGTGCCTTCCAACATTCTCATACCATGGAGGAGTGTTTATTTGCAATTTAAGTTGCTTACTGATAAATCAAGGCAAAGCATGTGAAGAGAATTATTAATGAAAGTTAATTAATTGGGGCTGGGAACCCCGTTGCTAGCTCTTTTTGCAAAATTATTGGATAAGCAGATGTGCCACTAGTCCATTATGAAAGTCTGTCAAGAGTAAATGACAAGATTGAAAGATAAACACCACATACTTCCTCATGAGCTATAAAACATAAACACAAATTGAGAAGCATTTTGAAGGTTTTAAAGGTAGCACATGAGAATTTACTTGGAATGGTTTGAAATGCCATGCATAGGTATTTATGGTGGACACTCTGGAATAACTTGGTTTTCAGGGGTTTGGAAGCACGAGCAGCGTTCCCGCTCAGTACACGTGAAGGCTAGCAATAGACTGGGAAGCGACAATCAAGAGAGCAGTAACTGTCATAATCATGCTTGCGACAAGATAAATTAACGGAGGCATAAAAGTGATACAAGAACTCTGAGGTAAAGTAAATCATCGAGGCTTAATTGACTTTTCTTCAGTCATATGCATGCGTGAGCATGTGCCAAGTTGATTCAAGTAAATTATTCAGAGGAGGATACCACAATGTCATATCTATCTATGAATAAAGCAATGCAAGCAAATATTTATGACATGCTACTCATATTAATAAATTGGAGCTAATCATGAGAGATCATGAACTACTAGACTCTCTTAAATGACATATACCTCACATGAACCAACTAAGCATGCTCACATGGATGAGTATATGTACAAAAATGAAAACAAATAGAGTTCATACCAGCCTCTCACCACAGTCGGATTGTCATAGATCGTCATTATTGCCTTTTCACTTGTATAGCTTGAATAATATGGAGTGAAAACCAAGCTCCAACCACCGAAGACCATTGAACTCCATAATGAACTTTACAAAACCAAAGAAGAACAGCAAATATTTTTGGTGTTTTCGAATTGGAAACAAGAACAAAAGGAAACAAGCAAACAAAGCAAAATCTTTTTGGATTTTCTTATAGCAAACCAACGATAGCAAATAAAGCAAAATGAAAGCAAGAAACCAAAATAAGCAAATGATAAAGAGAAACAACAGAAATATTTTTGGTCTTTTTGTGTTTTAGGAAAGAAATAGAGCAAGAACAAGAGAATGAAAACTAGAAGAGTCACATAAACACAAAGTAGCGGAAATATGCCAAACTTGAGAGCAGTACAGTAATCGATTTTTAAGAAATTCTTCCACTGCCCAGCTCGAAAAGTGTTCAACTAATGAAAGTTAGATAACAACCTGGGGAACATGCACAAAAATTGGCTTCGCAAAATAACGTTCTGGCTGTTTTTGAGAATTTTTTTGGTATCAGTCCA
The DNA here is from genome assembly GCF_019359855.2 of Lolium perenne. Classification (NCBI taxonomy): domain Eukaryota; kingdom Viridiplantae; phylum Streptophyta; class Magnoliopsida; order Poales; family Poaceae; genus Lolium; species Lolium perenne. Next base: position 53,126,612 of record NC_067244.2, read on the forward strand.
GAATCTGTTTTCAATCAGCACTTCCCCAAATATCATCTCCCTCTTATTAGAAAACCACTCTAAGAAGCTAAACAAATATGTACAAGTATCCAGCAATTATAATATGCAATGAATGAGTGATGCCGGTATACCTCCCCCAAAGCTTAGGCTTTTGGCCTAAGTGGAGATCAACCCCAGCGAGGGTCAGGATTCCACGCCGGTGGATCATACATGGCGTAGTCATAATAAGGTCCCGGTGCAGAAGAAAAGGGTGAAGGCTCCTCATGCCCAACATGTTGATGCGAAGAACTTGCTGCATCGGATGATAAGTCGAGGTGTTCCTCGGCCTCCTCTGTGCCGTCCCCTGCATGATGGCCATCTCCCTCTATGTATGCATTCAGTTCACCTTCCGTGACTGACCACTCCTTCCTGGAATCAAGGTTAAACAGAACAGGTGCAGGAAAAGATTTTCAAACCTCTAAACAACTAAAGCATCTTGCAAAATAAGTAGTGCTACAGCAAGTAAAACAAGTGGAGGAAGAAAGAAATGTTGTTTAGCTCTTCTATGCATATAAAATGTACTTGTTAACAAGGTTGATCAAGTCTTGCCACCAAATAAATTTTACATAACATAAGAAGAATTAAACCTCAAATCAATCATGTTACCTTTTATTGTATTGATATGGATCCAATCACAAGAGTTTAATATTCTTCTTTAGGCTCATATATTGGACAATCAATATCTCCCACTTTGATAGTTCTCACATTGGAAATTGTATTAACTCCACATACTTTATCAATCCTCTTGGGAAAATAAACGGTATGCTCCTTATCATCGACATTGAAAGTGACTTTTCCTTTATTGCAATCAATAACAGCCCCTGCGGTGTTAAGAAAAGGTCTCCCAAGAATAATAGACATATTATCATCTTCAGGCATTTCCAACACAACAAAATCAGTTAATATTAAGCAATTTTGAGTAACTTGAACAGGAACATCCTCACATATACCAACAGGAATAGCAGTAGATTTATCAGCCATTTGCAAAGATATATCAGTCGGTATCAACTTATCTAAATAAAGTCTCTTATAAAGAGAAAAAGGCATAACACTAACACCCGCTCCCAAATCACATAGAGCAGTTCTAACATAATTATTCTTGATAGAACAAGGAATAGTAGGTATACCTGGGTCGCCCAGCTTCTTTGGAACTTTGCCATTGAAAGAGTAATTAGCAAGCATAGTGGAAATCTCCTCATTAGGAATTTTCCTTTTGTTAGTGACAATATCTTTCATATACTTTGAATAAGGAGGCAATTTAATAGCATCAGTCAAAGGGATTTGCAGGAATAAAGGTTTCATCCTATCACAAAATTTATTATAGTGTTCTTCTTCCTTTGATTTTAGTTTCTTAGCAGGAAAAGGCATTTGCTTTTGAACCCAAGGTTCCCTTTCATTACCATGTTTCTTAGCAATAAAATCTTCTTTGGTGTACTTTTTATTTTTAGCATGCTTTTCAGGTTCTTCTTCAACCTCTTCTTTATCAGAAGCATCATTCTTATCATTATCTTTATCATGTTCATTACCACTTTCAGTTTCAGCATCAGAAATAGAAATACTATTAGGATCATTAACAGGCTCAGAGGATTCTACAACAGTTTTATGTTTCTTTTTCTTTTTCTTAGATGGAGCACTAGTTTCAGTTCGTTGAGAATCTTGTTCAACTCTTTTGGGATGCCCTTCAGGATAGAGAGGATCCTGGGTAGAAACACCACCTCTAGTTGTTACTTCATAAGCATGTTTTTCTTTAGAATTATTTTTTAACAAGTCATTTTGCACTTTAGTGAGTTGATCAATTTGAGTTTGAATCATATGAAAATGTTTAACAAGCATCTTAACATCATTGGAGGTTCTCTCCACAATACCATGCAATTCACTAATAGCTCGAGAATTTTCCATTAAATGATTCTCTACTCTCATATTAAAATTTTCTTGCTTAACAATATAATTATCAAACTCATCTAAGCATTGAGCAGGAGGTTTCGAATACGGAATATCTTCCCTAGTAAAGCGTTGAAGAGAGTGTACCTCAATCATGGATGAAGGGGGAGTTATCTTACATAAATCTTCTATGGGAGGTAAATTCTTCACATCTTCGGATTTAATACCTTTCTCCTTAAGAGACTTCTTGGCTTCCCTCATATCTTCAGCATTTAATTTAATTAAACCCCTCTTCTTCAATATTGGTGTCGGGGTTGGTTCAGGTGTAGACCAATCATCATGATTCCGGCCTATTCTAGCCAATAATTCTTCAGCATCGTCTGGAGTTCTTTTCCTGAAAACACAACCAGCACAACTATCCAGGTATGCCCTAGACTCAATGGTTAGTCCACTATAAAATATATCAAGTAAATCATGCTTTTCCAAATCATGTCCAGGCCAAGCTCTGATAAGAGAGCAAAATCTCGCCCAAGCTTCAGGCAATTTCTCTCCATCTTCCTGGTCAAAATTATAAATTCTCTGCAAAGCAATATGTTGAGCACTAGCAGGGAAGTATTTCCGAAAGAAAACATCAAGCAAATCTTTTGGACTATCAATAGAATCAGGAGGCAAACTATTATACCAAGTTTTAGCATCATCCTTTAATGAGAAAGGAAAATTTTTAGCAACAAAATAAGTACACAACTTGACATCATCAGAAAACAAGCTACTCAAAGTAGAACAAAAGAAGCTCGGTGACCGGGTGTATACGTGAGCACGTCCTTGCATATCGACACGTGTCTAACATCGTTAGTTCAGCTGTGAGGCGCATGTGCGTGTGTGGCCCCGAGCGGCGGACGTTGTGGTTAGAAAACGTGCATCGCTGCTCATTGCATCTTATCCCCTCCGTGTCTTTATCCTCTCAACAAGTACGGAGTACTAGTACTCTTCACCACGCAGATCACCATGGAAATAGCATCGCTGCTGGAAAATGAAGTGGGGAAGAGCCTGCCGCCGGTTCGCAGCAGCGGGAGAGGGGGCCGCCGGCAGCCTGCAGCGAGGGAGGAGGCCGCGTCGAGCAGCGGGGTGAGGCCCGTCGCTGAGGACGCATGAGCGGGAGAGGCCGCTGCCGCGAGCGGACGAGGAATGGCGTTCCAGGGATTCGCGCATGTCCTTCGCGGCCAGGATGGTGCTCACCGTGGTCTGCGTTGGATGTTCTCTTTTCGTTCTTTCTTCTGATTTCGTCTTTCCAGCCCCGCCTTGCGCCGACCCAGGCCGCACCACCCTGCCCTCCGCGCGCCGACCCAGACCGCAGCCACCATCTGCCCCTTCCGCCATCGCACCACGCGCGTCCGGCCACACCAAATCATCGAGCGCCGCCAGCTGTGCTGCTGCCCGCCCTCTGGATCGCGCCCATCTCCGACCGTGGCCCCGCGCTGTCCGGCTGCGGCCGTGCCGCCCCTCCTCTCCCCCGCCGGAGGCCTGCTCGCCCGACCACGTCCTGCTCCGGCCGCCGCGCTCCTGGGCGCGCCCGCTCGGCCCGGTCCGCTCCAAGCCGCAGTCAAGGCCTGAGCCCGCGCGCGCACCACATGCGCCAGCGCCAGCTACCACCAGCGCCCTGCATCATCTCGCGCTGCCGGCGTCCGGCGAGAAGAAGATCGATGGTTGGCGGTGGCGCTCCGAGCGGGACGAAACTGCTCCAGATCCTGAACGCGCGTGTCGTGGGCAGCAGCGAGCGCGTGGTGGTGCTGTCCCACGGAAACAAAACAGAGATGATAAGCGATGGGGTTGGGATGGGACAGAGAAAAAAATATTAAGCTGCAGCTAATTATTTCAGTTTTTTAATCCGTCTTTCATTTCTACACGCCATCAAATGGGTGGTGTCCCGGAATCATCATTGTATACGCCAAGGAGCTGCAATAATAATCCACTACTTCACGCTGACACAAGCGCAAGTGGGCAGAAAAACATTAGAACCGTGAAGTGGTCGTGTAGTCGCCGTGAGTGGATAGAGAGAATCCAACGGTGCTAGATAAAATCCAACGGTAACGAATGCATGCTCACATATAGAACTAGTCACCAAATCCTCTCTCCAAAGTAGAAAGCTCATTCATGTGTTCTACAGCACTTTCTTTTTCAGTACCACAAAAAGGTGTTTTCTCAACAATAGCTATATGAGATAGATCAAGAGAAAAATCATAATCATAATCCTTATCCTTAATATTTATAGGAGATGTGGCAAATTTAGGATCAGGAGACAGTTTATATCTAACAGTATGTTGTGCAAGAAGCTTTTTAATTTTACTTGCATCAGTAGTAGCATTGCACTTATCAATGAAATCATCATCAAGTTCCACATAATCTTCATCAAGATCATCACTAGAGTATTCAACAGACTCAGGTGAATTAACAGGTGTAGCAGCATTTTCATTAGGAGTTTTAGCATTTTCAATTTGTCTAGACCTAGCAATTGTAGCATCTAGAAAAGATCCTAATGAACCATCATTATCAAGCACATCAGAAGCATCATCAAAATTATAAGAGGAACTTTCAGATCTAGCAGAAGTACCAGCATGTGAAGCTTATGGTGGTGAAACAAGTTTATCTATCACAGATGGTGAATCAAGAGCAGCAGAGGTACTCAGAGTTGTACCTTTTCTTGTAGTGGATGGTAATATGGCGACTTTAGTATCGCGAGGTTTACCGATGATGGAGAATTTGCAGCGAACAATATCAATCCAAGTGAACTTGCAAATAAAGCTATGCTCCCCGGCAACGGCGCCAGAAAATAGTCTTGATGACCCACAAGTATAGGGGATCGCAACAGTCTTCGCGGGAAGTAAAACCCAATTTATTGATTCGACACAAGGGGAGACAAAGATTACTTGAAAGCCTTAATAGCGGAGTTGTCAATTCAGCTGCACCTGGAAACAGACTTGCTCGCAAGAGTTTATCAGTAGTAACAGTTTTATAGCAGTAGCAGTAGTGAAATAACAGCAGCAGAGTAACAAAGACAGCAATAGTGATTATAGTAAACAACAGGATTAAAATACTGTAGGCACAGGGATGGATGAACGGGCGTTGCATGGATGAGAGAAACTCATGTAACAATCAAAGTAGGGCATTTGCAGATAATAATAAAACGGTATCCAAGTACTAATCAATCAATAGGCATGTGTTCCATATATAGTCGTACGTGCTCGCAATGAGAAACTTGCACAACATCTTTTGTCCTACCAGCCGGTGGCAGCCGGGCCTCTAGGGAATCTACTGGAAATTAAGGTACTCCTTTTAATAGAGCACCGGAGCAAAGCATTAACACTCCGTGAACACATGTGATCCTCATATCACCGCCTTCCCCTTCGGTTGTACCAATTTCTGTCACTTTGGGTCCTCGGGTTCCGGACAACAATACGTGTATACAACTTGCAGGTAAGATCATAAAACAATGCATATCATCATGAAACAATAACATGTTCAGATCTGAGATCATGGCACTCGGGCCCTAGTGACAAGCATTAAGCATAACAAGTTGCAACAATATCATAAAAGTACCAATTACGGATACTAGGCACTATGCCCTAACAATCTTATGCTATTACATGACCAATCTCATCCAATCCCTACCATCCCCTTCAGCCTACAGCGGGGGAATTACTCACACATGGATGGGGGAAACATGGCTGGTCGATGGAGAGACGTCGGTGGTGATGATGGCGATGATCTCCTCCAATTCCCCGTCCCGGCGAGGTGCCAGAACGGATTTTCTGATCCCGAGACGGAGTTTCGCGACGGTGGCGGCGTACTGGATGGTTTCTGGTGACTTCGACTTCTCATCGCATTTTTAGATCGAAACCCTTAAGTAGTCCAGAGGGGGGCGTCAGAGGCTGGCCGAGGGGGCCACACGCTAGGGCGACGCGCCCCTCCTACAGGCCGCGCCGGCCTAGTGTCTGGGGGGCCTGGGCCTCCCCCAGGCCTGCCCGTCTGTTCTTCTGGAAAAATAAGCCCTTCGACATAAATTCCGAGGATTTTCCTGAAAGTTGAATTTCTGCACAAAAATGAGACACCAGAGCAATATTGCTGAAAACAGCGTTAGTCCGTGTTAGTTGTATCCAAAATACACAAATTAGAGGCAAAACAATAGCAAAAGTGTTCGGGAAAGTAGATACGTTTTGGACGTATCAAGTATGAAGGTCCCATCTGGCTTCTCGTTGAATATAAAGGGAATAATAAACATGGCGGACAAAAAGTTCCAAAACCTGAAGTCTCACGACTGCCACGTGATTATGACGCAATTCTTCCGATTGCTTTGAGGGGGCTCCTACCGGAAAATGTTCGAGTGGCCATTGTGAAGCTATGTGCATTCCTCAATGCAATCTCTCAGAAGGTAATCAATCCAGAAGATTTACCACGGTTACATAATGATGTGGTCCAATGTCTTGTCAGTTTCGAGTTGGTGTTCCCACCATCCTTCTTCAATATTATGACGCACCTCCTGGTTCACCTAGTCGAAGAGATTTCCATTCTCGGTCATGTATTTCTATACAATATGTTCCCCTTTGAGCGGTTCATGGGAGTATTAAAGAAATATGTTCGTAACCGTGCTAGGCCAGAAGGAAGCATCGCCAAGGTCTATGGAAATGAGGAGGTAATTGAGTTTTGTGTTGACTATGTTTCTGACCTTAAGCCAATTGGTCTTCCTCAATCGCGGCACGAGGGGAGACTAAGTGGAAAAGGCACGATCGGAAGGAAATCAACGATATGTATGGACGGCCATTCTATGACTGAAGAACACCACACAGTTCTGACCAATTCCAGCTTGGTGGCTCCGTACTTCGACAAACATAAGAATATTTTACGCTTGGACAACCCGGGGAAGCCTGAATCCTGGATTAGAAAGGCCCACATGGAGACTTTCAGCAGTTGGTTGAGAAAACATTTAATGAATGACAATGATGTTGGAGATCAGTTGTACATGTTGGCCAAGACACCATCTTCGACTATAACGACTTTCCAAGGGTACGAGATAAATGGGAATACATTTTACACGATCGCCCAAGATAAAAAGAGCACCAACAAAAACAGTGGTGTCCGCTTTGATGCAGCAACCGAGAATGGGCAAAAGGTCACATATTATGGTTACATAGAGGAGATATGGGAACTTGACTATGGACCCTCCTTTAAGGTCCCTTTGTTCCGGTGCAAATGGTTCAAGCTAAAAGGAGGTGGGGTAAAGGTGGACGAGCAATACAGAATGACAATGGTGGATTTCAACAATCTTGGTTACCTTGACGAACCATTCATCCTAGCTAAAGATGTCGCTCAGGTTTTCTATGTGAAGGACATGAGTAGCAAACCGAGGAAACGGAAAGATAAGAAAACGATCAGTACATCATGCGATGATCCAAAGCGCCACATTGTTCTTTCAGGGAAAAGAAACATCGTGGGAGTGGAGTGATGGCGCGTGAAGCACACGTCCGTTGGGAACCCCAAGAGGAAGGTGTGATGCGTACAGCAGCAAGTTTCCCTCAGTAAGAAACCAAGGTTATCGAACCAGTAGGAGATGAAGGCCACGTGAAGGTTGTTGGTGAAGGAGTGTAGTGCGGCGCAACACCAGGGATTCCGGCGCCAATGTGGAACCTGCACAACACAATCACAATACTTTGCCCCAAATTAACAGTGAGGTTGTCAATCTCACCGGCTTGCTGAAAACAAAGAATTAAACGTATGGTGTGGAGAATGATGTTTGTTTGCGATGAACAACAGAGAACAGAGATTGCAGTAGATTGTGTTTCAGATGTAAAAGAATGGACCGGGGTCCACAGTTCACTAGTGGTGTCTCTCCAATAAGATAAATAGCATGTTGGGTGAACAAATTACAGTTGGGCAATTGACAAATAGAGATGCACATACATATATCATGATGACTACTATGAGATTTAATTAGGGCATTACGACAAATAACATAGACCGCTATCCAGCATGCATCTATGCCTAAAAAGTCCACCTTCGGGTTAGCATCCGCACCCCTTCCAGTATTAAGTTGTAAACAACAGACAATTGCATTAAGTACTGCGCGTAATGTAATCAACACAAATATCCTTAGACAAAGCATCGATGTTTTATCCCTAGTGGCAACAGCACATCCACAACCTTAGAACTTTCTGTCATTGTCCCAGATTCAATGGAGGCATGAACCCACTATCGAGCATAAATACTCCCTCTTGGAGTTACAAGTATCAACTTGGCCAGAGCCTCTACTAGCAACGGAGAGCATGCAAGAACATAAACAACACATACATGATAGATTGATAATCAACTTGACATAGTATTCAATATTCATCGGATCCCAACAAACACAACATGTAGCATTACAAAGAGATGATCTTGATCATGATAGGCAGCTCACAAGATCTAAACATGATAGCACAAGAGGAGAAGACAACCATCTAGCTACTGCTATGGACCCATAGTCCAAGGATGAACTACTCACGCATCGGTCCGGAGGCGGGCATGGTGATGTAGAGCCCTCCGGTGATGATTCCCCTCTCCGGCAGGGTGCCGGAGGCGATCTCCTGAATCCCCCGAGATGGGATTAGCGGCGGCGGCGTCTCTGAAACTTTTCTCGTATCGTGGCTCTCGGTGATAGGGTTTTCGCGACATAGAGAATATATAGGCGAAGGGGCAGAGTCGGGAGGCGCCCGAGGGGCCCATCCCATAGGGCGGCGCGCCCAAGGGTGGGGCCGCGCCCCCCTAGGGTGTGGCTGCCTTGTCGCCCCTCTTCGTCTCCTCTTCGGACTTCTGGAAGGCTCCGTGCAAAATAAGACCATGGGCTTTTGTTTCATCCAATTCCGAGAATATTTCCTGTGTAGGATTTCTGAAACCAAAAACAGCAGAAAACAGGAACTGGCGCTTCGGCATCTTGTTAATAGGTTAGTGCCGGAAAATGCATAAAAATGATATAAAGTGTATATAAAACTTGTGAGTATTGTCATAAAACTAGCATGGAACATAAGAAATTATAGATACGTTTGAGACGTATCAAGCATCCCCAAGCTTAGTTCCTACTCGCCCTCGAGTAGGTAAACGATAACAAGGATAATTTCTGAAGTGACATGCTACTATCATAATCTTATCAATACTATTGTAAAGCATATGAAGTGAATGAAGTGATTCGAAGCAATGGTAGAGATAATGACTAAACAACTGAATCATATAGCAAAGACTTTTCATGAATAGTACTTTCAAGACAAGTATCAATAAGTCTTGCATAAGAGTTAACTCATCAAGCAATAGATTCTTAATAGAGGGTTTTGAAGCAACACAAAGGATGATTAAGTTTCAGCAATTGCTTTCAACTTGTAACATGTATATCTCATGGATAGTTGTCAACATAAAGCAATATAACAAGTGCAATAAGTAAACATGTGAGAATCAATGCACACAGTTGACACAAGTGTTTGCTTCTAAGATAGAAAGAAGTTGGTAAACTGACTCAACATAAAGTAAAAGAAAGGCCCTTCGCAGAGGGAAACATGGATTACTCATGTGCTAGAGCTTTTTATTTTGAAAACATGCAAACAATTTTGTCAACAGTAGTAATAATTCATATATGTTATGCATAAAACCTCTTATAAGTTGCAAGCCTCATGCATCGAATACCAATAGTGCCCGCACCTTGTCCTAATTAGCTCAGATTTCCATGGATTATCATTGCATTACATATGTTTCAACCAAGTGTCACAAAGGGGTACCTCTATGCCGCCTGTACAAAGGTCCAAGGAGATAGATCGCATTTGATTTCTCAGTTTTGATAGATCTCAACTTGAGGACATCCATACCGGGACAACATAGAAAACAGATAATGCACTCCTCTTTTTAATGCTTAAGCATTCAACAACAGATAATATTCTCATAAGAGATTGAGGATTAATGTCCAAGCTGAAACTTCCACCATGATACATGGCTTTGGTTGGCGGCCCAATGTTCTTCTCTAACAATATGCATACTCAAACCATTTAATCATGATAAATCACCCTTACTTCAGACAAGACGAACATGCATAGCAACTCACATGATATTTAACAAAGGTGTAAAGTTGATGGCGTCCCCAGAAACATGGTTACCGCTCAACAAGCAACTTATAAGAAATAAGATACATAAGCAACATATTCAATACCACAATAGTTTTTAAGCTATTTTCCCATGAGCTATGTATTGCAAAGACAAGGAATGAAATTTTAAAGGTAGCACACAAGCAATTTACTTTGGAATGGCAGAGAAATACCACATAGTAGGTAGTTATGGTGGACACAAATGGCATGAGTTTTGGCTCAAGGTTTTTGGATGCACGAGAAGCATTTCCTCTCAGTACAAGGCTTTGGCTAGCAAGGTTGTTTGAAGCAAACACAAGTATGAACCGGTACAACAAAACTTACATAAGAACATATTGCAAGAATTATAAGACTCTACACTGTCTCCTTTTTGCTCAAACACTTTTACCAGAAAATATCTAGACCATAGAGAGATCAATCATGCAATCCAAATTTCAACAAGCTCTACAGTAGTTCTCCACTAATAGGTTTAAACTACATGATGCAAGAGCTTAAACATGATCTATGAGAGCTCAAAACAATTGCCAAGTATCAAATTATTCAAGACCATATACCATTTACCACATGAAGCATTTTCTGTTTCCAACCAAATAGCAATCAACGAAGCGGTTTTCAACTCCGCCATGAACATTAAAAGTAGAACTAAGAACACCAGTGTTCATATGAAAAAGCAGAGCGTGTCTTTCTCCAATACAAGGAATGCTAGGATCCGATTTTATTCAAACAAAAAAAAAACAGACGCTCCAAGTAAAGCACATAAGATGTGATGGAATAAAAATATAGTTTCACTAGAGGTGACCTGATAAGTTGTCGATGAAGAAGGGGATGCCTTGGGCATCCCCAAGCTTAGATGCTTGAGTCTTCTTGAAATATGCAGGGATGAACCACGGGGGCATCCCCAAGCTTAGACTTTTCACTCTTCTTGATCATCGTATATCATCCTCCTCTCTTGACCCTTGAAAACTTCCTCCACACCAAACTCAAAACAAACTCATTAGAGGGTCAGTGCATAATCAAAAATTCACATGTTCAGAGGGGACACAATCATTCTTAACACTTCTGAACATTACCTAAAGCTACTGAAAGTTAATGGAACAAAGAAATGCACTCAACACAGTAAAAGAGGCAATGTGAAATAAAAGGCAGAATCTGTCAAAACAGAACAGTCCGTAAAGACGAATTTTTTAGAGGCACTTAACAGGCTCAGATGAAAAAGCTCAAAACTAATGAAAGTTGCGTACATATCTGAGGATCACGCATGAATTTTCGCAGATTTTTTGATTCTTCTACAGAGAGATCATCTCAAATTCGTGACAGGTAAAAATCTGTTTCTGTGCAGGAATCCAAATCTAGTATCAACTTTACTATCAGAGACTTTAGTTGGCACAACAACGAAATAAACATGGTAAGGAGAGGTTGCTATAGTAGTAACAACTTCCAAGACAAAACAAAACAGTAGCAAAATGAAAATATGGGTTATCTCCCAAGAAGTGCTTTCTTTATAGCCATTAAGATGGGCTCAGTAATTTTAATGATGCTCTCGCAAGAAATAAGAGTTGAAGCAAAAGAGAGCATCAAAAGCAAATAAGAAACACTTTTAAGTCTAACCCACTTCCTATGAAAAGGAATCTTGTAAATAAACAAGTCATGTAAGCATAATGCAATAAGCATAAGAAAATAAGACAAGCGCAACTTCAAGATTTTCAGCAAAAAGAGAGGTGTTTTAGTAACATGAAAATCCCTACAACCATATTGTCCTCTCTCATATAAATTTTCAGTAGCATCATGAACAAACTCAACAATATAACTATCACATGAAACATTCTTATCATGAGCTACATGCATAAAATTATTACTCTCCACATAAGCATACTCATTACTATTAATTGTAGTGGGAGCAAATTCAATAAAATAGCTATCATTATTATTCTCATCACCATAATCATCATATATAGGAGGCATATTGTAATCATAATTAATTTTCTCCTCCATGCTTGGGGGACTAAAAATATCACAACCAGCTTCCCCAAGCTTAGACTTTTCCATAGCATTAAAAATAATAGTGTTCAAAGAATTCATGCTAAAAACATTGCTACAACTATTTTGCAAACAACGTTCCATGGGTTTTTTTAATTCTCTCTTAAAACACATCATGTCCTAGTTCAATATAAAGTTCATAAAGATATCTAATTTTTTTGTTGTTTTCCATTAAGCCTAACTAGTGAAGTCACACAACTTAGTGTTCTCAGGAGTATTCATTTTAACAGTAATAAAGCAAACCGAATTAAATAAAGTAAAAGAAGTAACTAATTTTTTTGTGTTTTTGATATAAAGAAAGCAAACAAGACAGAAAATAAAGTAAAGTAAAGCAAGACAATAAAAAAGTAAAGAGATTGGATGTCAGAGACTCCCCTTGCAGCGTGTCTTGATCTCCCCGGCAACGGCGCCAGAAAAATGCTTGATGGCGCGTGAAGCACACGTCCGTTGGGAACCCCAAGAGGAAGGTGTGATGCGTACAGCAGCAAGTTTCCCTTAGTAAGAAACCAAGGTTATCGAACCAGTAGGAGATGAAGGCCACGTGAAGGTTGTTGGTGAAGAGTGTAGTGCGATGCAACACCAGGGATTCCAGCGCCAACGTGGAACCTGCACAACACAATCACAATACTTTGCCCCAACTTAACAGTGAGGTTGTCAATCTCACCGGCTTGCTGAAAACAAAGGATTAAACGTATGGTGTGGAGAATGATGTTTGTTTGCGATGAACAACAGAGAACAGAGATTGCAGTAGATTGTATTTCAGATGTAAAAGAATGGACCGGGGTCCACAGTTCACTAGTGGTGTGTCTCCAATAAGATAAATAGCATGTTGGGTGAACAAATTACAGTTGGGCAATTGACAAATAGAGATGCACATACATATATCATGATGACTACTATGAGATTTAATTAGGGCATTACGACAAATAACATAGACTGCTATCCAGCATGCATCTATGCCTAAAAAGTCCACCTTCGGGTTAGCATCCGCACCCCTTCCAGTATTAAGTTGCAAACAACAGACAATTGCATTAAGTACTGCGCGTAATGTAATCAACACAAATATCCTTAGACAAAGCATCGATGTTTTATCCCTAGTGGCAACAGCACATCCACAACCTTAGAACTTTTTGTCACTGTCCCAAATTCAATGGAGGCATGAACCCACTATCGAGCATAAATACTCCCTCTTGGAGTTACAAGTATCAACTTGGCCAGAGCCTCTACTAGCAACGGAGAGCATGCAAGAACATAAACAACACATATATGATAGATTGATAATCAACTTGACATAGTATTCAATATTCATCGGATCCCAACAAACACAACATGTAGCATTACAAAGAGATGATCTTGATCATGATAGGCAGCTCACAAGATCTAAACATGATAGCACAAGAGGAGAAGACAACCATCTAGCTACTGCTATGGACCCATAGTCCAAGGATGAACTACTCACGCATCAGTCCGGAGGCGGGCATGGTGATGTAGAGCCCTGCGGTGATGATTCCCCTCTCCGGCAGGGTGCCGGAGGCGATCTCCTGAATCCCCCGAGATGGGATTGGCGGCGGCGGCTGATGTCTACACGTGCTTCTATTCTTGTAGACAGTGTTGGGCCTCCAAGAGCAGAGGTTTGTAAAACAGCAGCAAGTTTCCCTTAAGTGGATCACCCAAGGTTTATCGAACTCAGGGAGGAAGAGGTCAAATATATCCCTCTCAAGCAACCCTGCAATCACGATACAAGAAGTCTCTTGTGTCCCCAACACACCTAATACACTTGTCAGATGTATAGGTGCACTAGTTCGGCGAAGAGATAGTGAAATACAACTAGTATGGATGTATATGAGCAGTAGTAACGGCGCCAGAAAAGTGCTTGCTGGCGTGCAGTTGATGGTAGTAATATTGCAGGAAGTAAAGATGCAGTAAAACAATAAACAAGCGATGATTGCAGTATTTGGAAAAAAAGCCTAGGGATCATACTTTCACTAGTGGACACTCTCAACATTGATCACATAATAAATAAGTCCTCTTCCTTTGTGCTACATATACTCTTGTTTGATAATGAACACCATTCATTGTGTAGGGCTACAAGAGCTCCCTCAAGCCGGAGTTAACAAGCTCCACAACATTCGGCATTCATCTTTAAGTAACCTTTAGAGCATAATAGATCTTTGCAATTTAAACCGAGTACTAACATAGCATACACACTGTCACCTTTACACTATGAAGGGGGAATGAATCACATCAATACTATCATAGTAATAATTAACTCCATAACCTACAAGAGATTATGATCATAGCCTACGCCAAGTACTACACGATGCACACACTGTCACCATTACACCGTGAAGGAGGAATATACTACTTTAATAACATCACAAGAGTAGCACATAGACTAATAGTGATACAAAACTCATATGAATCTCAATCATGTAAGGCAGCTCATGAGATCATTGTATTGAAGTACATAGGAGAGAGATTAACCACATAGCTACCGGTACAGCCCTTAGCCTCGATGGAGAACTACTCCCTCCTCATGGGAGACATCAGCGTTGGTGAAGATGGCGGTGATGTCGTTGGAGAAGCCTTCCGGGGGCACTTCCCCGTCCCGGCGGCATGCCGGAACAGAGACTCCTGTCCCCCAGATCTTGGCTTCGCGATGGCGGCGGCTCTGGAAGGTTTCTCGTACCGTGGCTTTTCCGTCTCGAAGATTTAGGTCAGGGACCTTTATATAGGCGAAGAGGCAGAGTCGGAGGGGGTACGGAGCCGCCACACAATAGGGGGCGCGGGCCCTAGCCTGGCCGCGCCAGCCCCATGTGTGGGCCCCCTGTGGCTCTCCTCTGGTGGCTCTCGGGTGTTCTGGAAGCTTCGTGGAATTCTAATATGCTGGGCGTTGATTTCGTCCAATTTCGAGAATATTTCCTTACTAGGATTTCTGAAACCAAAAACAGCAGAAAATAGGAACTGGCACTTCGGCATCTCGTCAATAGGTTAGTTCCGGAAAACGCATCAAAACGATATAAAGTGTGAACAAAACATGTAGGTATTGTCATAAAACTAGCATGGAACATAAGAAATTATAGATACGTTTGAGACGTATCAAGCATCCCCAAGCTTAGTTCCTACTCGCCCTCGAGTAGGTAAACGATAACAATGATAATTTCTTAAGTGACATGCTACCAACATAATCTTGATCAACATTATTGTAAAGCATATGAAGTGAATGAAGTGATAGTAAAGATAATGACTAAACAACTGAATCATATAGCAAAGACTTTTCATGAATAGTACTTTCAAGAGAAGCATCAATAAGTCTTGCATAAGAGTTAACTCATAAAGCAATAGATTCTAAGTAGAAGGCATTGAAGCAACACAAAGGATGATTAAGTTTCAGCAATTGCTTTCAACTTGCAACATGTATATCTCATGGATAGTTGTCAACATAAAGCAATATAACAAGTGCAATAGGTAAACATGTAAGAATCAATGCACACAGTTGACACAAGTTTTTGCTTCTAAGATAGAAAGAAGTAGGTAAACTGGCTCAACATAAAGTAGAAGATAGGCCCTTCGCAGAGGGAAGCAGGGATTAAATCATGTGCTAGAGCTTTTTAAGTTTTAAAATCATATAGAGAGCATAAAAGTAAAGTTTTGAGAGGTGTTTGTTGTTGTCAACGAATGGTAATGGGTACTCTAACTACCTTATCAACCAGACTTTCAAGAGCGGCTCCCATGAAGGACGTTATCTCTACCAGCAAGGTAGATCATCCCTCTTCTCTTTTGTTTACACATGTACTTTAGTTTAGTTTTTATTATTTTTATTTTTTTAGATGACACTCCTCCCAACCTTTGCTTTCTCAAGCCATGGCTAACCGAATCCTCGGGTGCCTTCCAACAATCACATACCATGAAGGAGTGTCTATTTGCAAAATTAAGTTGCTTACTGATAGATCAGGGCAAAACATGTGAAGAGAATTATTAATGCAAGTTGTAACTAATTGGGGCTGGGAACCCCATTGCCAGCTCTTTTTGCAAAATTATTGGATAAGCGGATGAAGCCACTAGTCCATTGTGAAAGTCTATCAAAAGTAAATGACAAGATCGAAAGATAAACACCACATACTTCCTCATGAGCTATAAAACATTGACACAAATAAGGGATAATAGCTTTTGAATTGTTTAAAGGTAGCACATGAAGTATTTGCTTGGAATGGCAGAGAAATACCATGTAGTAGGTAGGTATGGTGGACACAAATGGCATAGTTTTTGGCTCAAGGATTTGGATGCACGAGAAGAATTCCTCTCAATACAAGGCTAGGCTAGCAAGGTTGTTTGAAGCAAACTCAAGTATAAAATGGTGCAGCAAGAATCACATATGAACATATTGTAAGCATTATAAGACTTTACATCGTCTTCCTTGTTGTTCAAAAACCTTAACCAGAAAATATCTAGACTCTAGAGACCAATCATGCAAACCAAATTTTAACAAGCTCTATGTAGTTCTTCATTAGTGGGTACAAAGTACATGATGCAAGAGCTTAACCATGATCTATATGAGCACAACAATTGCCAAGTATCAAATTATTCAAGACATTATACCAATTACCACATGCAGCATTTTCTGTTTCCAACCATATAACAATGAACGAAGCAGTTTCAACCTTCGCCATGAACATTAAGAGTAAAGCTAAGAACACATGTGTTCATACGCAACAGCGGAGCGTGTCTCTCTCCCACACAAGCATGAATTTATTCAAACAAAACAAAAACAAACAGACGCTCCAAGTAAAGTACATAAGATGTGACCGAATAAAAATATAGTTTCAATAGAAGAAACCTAATAAGTTGATGAAGAAGGGGATGCCTTGGGCATCCCCAAGCTTAGACGCTTGAGTCTTCTTGAAATATGCAGGGATGAACCACGGGGGCATCCCCAAGCTTAGACTTTTCACTCTTCTTAATCATATATCATCCTCCTCTCTTGACCCTTGAAAACTTCCTCCACACCAAACTCGAAACAACTCATTAGAGGGTTAGTGCATAATCAAAATTTCACATGTTCAGAGGTGACACAATCATTCTTAACACTTCTGGACATTGCCCAAAGCTACTGGAAGTCAATGGAACAAAGAAATCCATCCAACACAGCAAAAGAGGCAATGCGAAATAAAAGGCAGAATCTGTCAAAACAGAACAATCCGTAAAGACGAATTTTTTAGAGGCACTGGACTTGCTCAGATGAAAATGCTCAAATTGAACGAAAGTTGCGTACATATCTGAGGATCACGCACGTAAATTGGCAGATTTTTCTGAGTTACCTACAGAAAACCCTGCCCAAATTCGTGACAGCAAGAAATCTGTTTCTGCGCAGTAATCCAAATCTAGTATTGACTTTACTATCAAAGACTTTACTTGGCACAACAATGCAATAAAATAAAGATAAGGAGAGGTTGCTACAGTAGTAACAACTTCCAAGACGCAAATATAAAATAAAAGTGCTGTAGCAAAATAAAACATGGGTTATCTCCCAAGAAGTGCTTTCTTTATAGCCATTAAGATGGGCTCAGCAGTTTTAATGATGCACTCATAAGAAATAAGAATTGAAGCAAAAGAGAGCATCAAGAAGCAAATTCAAAACACATTTAAGTCTAACCCACTTCCTATGAAAAGGAATCTTGTACACAAATAAATTCATGAAGCATAATGCAACAAGCATAGGAAGATAAAACAAGTGTAACTTCAAAAATTTCAGCATATAGAGAGGTGTTTTAGTAACATGAAAATTTCTACAACCATATTTTCCTCTCTCATAATAACTTTCAGTGGCATCATGAACAAACTCAACAATATAAGTATCACATAAAGCATTCTTATCATGAGCTATATGCATAAAATTATTACTACTCCCAACATAATCATAATCAATTTTATTAGTTGTAGTGGGAGCAAATTCAACAAAGTAGCTATCATTATTATTCTCATCATCAAATATAGGAGGTACATCATCAAATATAGGAGGTATAGTATCATCATAATAAACTTTATCCTCCATAGTAGGCGGCACCAGAAGACCACTATCATTATAATCATCATATATGGGAGGCATATCATAATCAACATAAACTTTCTCCTCAATACCCGGAGGGCTAAAGAGATCATTTTCATCAAAACCGACCTCCCCAAGCTTAGAATTTTCTATATTATTATTATCAACAATGGTGTTCAAAGCGTTCATACTAATATTACTACTAGCATGCAAATAAGGTTCCATAGGTTTTTTAATTTTCGCATTAAACCATTCATGTCTTGACTCAGGAAATAGTATAAAAAGCTCACAGATGTTTTCCATTATGCCTTACTAGTGTTTAACAAGAAACAAAAAGATGCAATTGCAGGATCTAAAGGAAATAGCTTCGAGCACACACACAATGGCAACAGAAAAGTACTTAGTTACCTGGGACCGGAGTATGAGTGCTTTTTACCATTCCTCCCCGGAAACGGCGCCAGAAAAGTGCTTGATGTCTACGGGTGCTTCTATTCTTGTAGACAGTGTTGGGCCTCCAAGAGCAGAGGTTTGTAGAACAGCAGCAAGTTTCCCTTAAGTGGATCACCCAAGGTTTATCGAACTCAGGGAGGAAGAGGTCAAAGATATCCCTCTCAAGCAACCCTGCAATCACGATACAAGAAGTCTCTTGTGTCCCCAACACACCTAATACACTTGTCAGATGTATAGGTGCACTAGTTCGGCGAAGAGATAGTGAAATACAAGTAGTATGGATGTATATGAGCAGTAGTAACGGGGCCAGAAAAGTGCTTGCTGGCGTGCAGTTGATGGTAGTAATATTGCAGGAAGTAAAGATGCAGTAAAACAGTAAACAAGCGATGATTGCAGTATTTGGAAACAAAGCCTAGGGATCATACTTTCACTAGTGGACACTCTCAACATTGATCACATAAATAAATAAGTCCTCTTCCTTTGTGCTACATATACTCTTGTTTGATAATGAACACCATTCGTTGTGTAGGGCTACAAGAGCTCCCTCAAGCCAGAGTTAACAAGCTCCACAACATTCGGCATTCATATTTAAGTAACCTTTAGAGCATAATAGATCTTTGCAATTTAAACCGAGTACTAACATAGCATACACACTGTCACCTTTACACTATGAAGGGGGAATGAATCACATCAATACTATCATAGTAATAATTAACTCCATAACCTACAAGAGATTATGATCATAGCCTACGCCAAGTACTACACGATGCTGTTATCACCAGAATTTGACCGAGTCAGAGGTGGGCCGCGATCAAGATGAAGTTGAAGAATATACATGAAGAAATACGTGAATCGGCCTTTATATGCAAAGTTTGGGCTAGTTGGCCCGTGTATCTGTAACATAGTAGGATACGTGTCGGTTAGTTAGAGTTTGCCTCGTGCACGGTTGGGATTATTCCCACGTTAGAAAGTCTACGGACTATAAATATGTATCTAGGGTTTATGAAATAAACAACAACCAACGTTCAACCACAAATCAATCTCGGCGCATCGCCAACTCCTTCGTCTCGAGGGTTTCTACCGGTAAGCATCATGCTGCCTAGATCGCATCTTGCGATCTAGGCAGCACAAGCTTTATGTTGTTCACGCGTTGCTCGTACTGAAGCCTTTTTGATGGCGAGCAACTTAGTTATCTTAGGTATGTTAGGGTTAGCATTGTTCTTCGTATCATATGCTATCGTAGTGCAACCCTTGCATATCTAGCCGCCCCCACACCTATCTTAGGTGTGGGGGTGGCACCCTGCTTGATCTTTATTTAGTAGATCCGATCCGTTACGGTTGCTCCTTGTTCTTCAAGGATTAGTTTAATATCTGCAATAGTTAGGCCTTACAAAGGGTTGGAGGATCCAGCGGCACGTAGGGTGTCGTTTGCTAGTCCTAGACAGGATGTTCTGGGGATCAACCTCGTGTTGGTTTTTAGGCCTTGTCTAGGACCGGCTTACGATCACCGTGCATGGCCGCGAGGCCCAATCGTGAGTAGGATGATCCGATTATGCGGTGAAAACCCTAAATCGTCGTAGATCGTTTTAGCTTTATCTTGATCAAGCAGGACCACCATATATTCGTGCACCTCGTACGAATCATGGGTGGATCGGCTCCTTGAGCCGATTCACAGGATAACCTGAGAGCCGATCGAGGCTCGTATTTAATGTTTACGTGTATGCCATGCAGGAAACTAAGCGAGGCATCTCCATCACCTTCCTGACCAGGTATAGGTCAGGTGGCACGCCCTTGCATCAGCATCGGACGTGTGTACCAGAGGCTTTGCGGGCTGTCGCTCGGAGGGACCAGGGCCAGCCGCAGCCCTAAGTTGTTCCCGGCTCTACTGTGTTGCCCGTCGCTGCCCGCCGGTGGGTTTTGACCGCAACACATTCTAGCACGCCCGGTGGGACAATCTTCGGCATCAACCACATCGCCATCTACATCTAAGATGGCGGACGGCACTCCAGTCACGTACGAGGATCTGACCGAGGAGCTCAAGAAGAAGTATGACGAGGTCAAAACGATCCTCGAGGCCGACCTCATCGGCTCGTTTCACAGAACCCGTTCACATGGCATCAGGTGGAAAGGGTTCTCCCCTCAAGGTGCGCTCGATGGAATAGACCTGTCTGCCCCATCAGAAGAACGCACCAGGTCCCTTCGTCAGGAGATTAACTACATGGTGGCTCACTCGCTACACCGCCACTCTGAGAACCTGGTGAACACTTTGGAGCGCGTTGCTCTTCGAGTGATCCAGGAAATCATGAGTCGTCAATACTCTCCGTCAGGACCAGCTCTCGGGACATACCAGGGAGAGATGCCACTCCAGTCCCGTCCGCCGCTGCCATATGCGTTGGTAGCACCAGAGGTGCCGAATTCACCGGCATTCATCGTCTACAAGATCGGTGGTGACCCTAGTGACTGCCAGTTCTTGCATGAGGCGCCTAAGGAGATCCCTCACGGGTACATGTGCACATACGTGCCATACTGCGGTAACTGGGCGCTCACAAACCAGGCCGCAACATTAGGGACTTCTGGGAAAGCAGGAGGAACGTCAGCGGCAGATCTTGAGAAGCAGACGTGGCTAGCTACGTATGCCACCCCGACAAACCTCCAGAGCTTAGCTCCTACAGTTGGCTCAGATCTGGAAAAGCAAGCATGGCTGGCTAAGTATGCCACCCCGGCGAACCTTCAGAGTTCGACGCCTGCAGCCATCACCGCGGATCAGATTTGTATAATTCTGAAAGACCAGTGCGGCATGATGCCGAAAAGGAGGACAATCGGCTATTCCAAGCCGTACCCCAACGAGTACGAATTGATCCCGCTACCACCCAAGTATCGGCTCCCTGATTTTACAAAGTTCAGTGGATCAGATGGTTCCAGCTCCATCGAGCATGTGAGCCGATATTTGGCACAGCTGGGCACGATCTCAGCATCAGACGAGCTGCCTGTGAGGTTTTTCGCACAGTCCCTCACAGGATCGGCTTTCGGGTGGTACACATCGCTACCACCAAACTCAATCCGGACTTGGAAGCAGTTGGAAGAACAGTTCCACGAGCAGTATCACTCAGAGGCTTCCGAGGCTGGCATTGCCGATCTAGCACAAGTACGACAGAAGCGCGGGGAAACAGTGGCAGAATACGTCCAGCGCTTCAGGACCGTTAGGAACCGATGCTATTCGGTTCACGTAAGTGAAAAAGAAGCAGTCGAGTTGGCGGTGGTGGGTCTCTCATCATCGATCAAGGACGTGGCCTCCCAAGCAGACTACCCTTCACTAGCGCACATGGTGCAGAAGCTGTCAGCATATGAACAGCGCCACCCGGATGTTTACCAGGATAAATTCAAGCGTGCGGTGGTCCTGGTTGAGGCAGATGAAGATGAAGGTGCTGCGGGAGATCAAGAGGTAGCAGTGGCTGAATGGACTCGGGGGGCAAGCCCCGTGTCCTGTAAGTGGGTTAAGCCACAAGGTCCTCCAAAAGGGTTTGACTTCGACGTGACCAAAGCTGAGCAGATTTTCGACCTCTTACTCAAGGAGAAGCAGCTAAAGTTACCCGAAGGCCACAAGATCCCCACAGTGCAAGAGCTGAACGGGAAGCCATACTGCAAATGGCATAACACGTTCACCCACGCCACCAACGACTGCAGGGTGTGGCGTCAACAGGTCCAAATGGCGATAGAACAAGGGCGGCTAATTTTCAGCCAGTACGCCATGAAGGTCGACACACATCCCTTCCCCGCCGTTAACATGGTGGAGTATACTTACCATGGAGGGTGCCAGCCAGATTTCTCGTGCAATATCAACATGGTAGGACCTGGGCACCACTCTGGTAAGGACGAAGATGAGGGCAGCTGCTCTCATAGCAAGGACACAGAGGAAGCCGCTCCACGCGATCGGCTCCGCCACGATGGCAAGCGCTACATCACAGAGGGAGAAGTGAGGAACGTAAGATATCAGCGACCTCTCTCTGATCACCTCCTCAACAAGTATGTGGGTCAAAACGACCAATGCCGGCGATACAACGACGATGATGAAAAGGATCGCCTGGCTAGGGACGACAGGAGACGTCGTCGGCATGATCGCGACGAGGAGCGATATGAGCGCCACGCCAAGGAAAAGTCGAGGGAGCAAGACGACATGGATAGGCACTGGGACTGCCCCTTCTTCAGACACTGCTGGGATTCAGGAATGAGCCGATTGCCTACAATCGGCAACTGCCCAGAATGTAAACAAAAGAAGAAGGATGCAGCTAACGTGTCCGTGTTCAAGCGTCTAGGGCCTCTCCCGCCTCGGAACAAGCATGCTGAGTCCGCTCGGGTGGAAGATCTCGAGGAACTAGAGGACGATGATGAAGAAGAAGATAAGTATCATCGGCCAAGATGGTGCCCTGATGGGCTCAGCCGTTCCCAAAAACGAAGGGTTCAACGTCTACGTGGGTTGGAGGAAGCTGAAAGATTATACCTGCACACGTTAAGGAAGGCGCGGCCTGATCTGGCCGCTAAAATTCAGCGAACCTTGGACGAAGAAGGTCGGCCACAAAGAAAAGAGTGGCGCCCCAGGCAAAAGAAAGCCGATGATGAGACATCGGCTGGCACAAACATGGTCTTCATCCTTCCAACGGAGTTTAGTGCTCCAGGATTAAACGAAGCACCTGTGGCACAACTTGACTGCGGCCCACGGCCGGTCGTCTTTGAGAAGCCACGAGAGAGAAGCTACAGACATCTGAAGGCCCTGTACTTGCGAGGTTACATCGACGGGAGGCCTGTCAATAAGATGCTGGTGGACACCGGAGCGGCAGTCAACATTATGCCATACTCTATGCTACGTCGGTTGGGACGCTCTAGCTCGGATCTGATCAGGACCAACGTAACATTGAGTGATTTCAATGGCCAAGCATCTGACGCACAAGGTGTCCTGAACGTGGATCTGACCGTAGGAAGGAAAACTATCCCTACGACGTTCTTCATCGTCGATAGCAAGAGCACCTATCTTTGTTACGCTAGGAAGAGATTGGATCCACGCCAACTGTTGCATTCCCTCCACGATGCACCAATGCATAATACAGTGGAATGGAGATGAGGTAGAGGTCGTCCAGGCCGATGACTCAGCCGAAATTTCAACGGCTGGCATGAACGCGTGGGAAGCAGCAGGCCAAGAACCACTCTCAGGTATCAATTTGGACGACTGCGAGCGCATCGACGTGACAAAGGGCAGGGTTAGGCTGGTTTTATCCACTGGCCTGACCATGTAACTGGAGCAGGCCAATGAGCAAACGTGGCGAGGCTGGTCCTTGTGATCGGCCCCAAAAAATCTATGAAGGAAAATTACAAGACCTTCATTGAGCGTTTCGATCAATATGGAGGCCGATTTTCAGCAATCGGCCAAAATTATCCTCACCACATGTTCTGCTTGTGTTCAGCATCAATCTACTTGGCAGCGGTTTTTTACGTCGGCTAGTAAGTTAAAGAAGAATCAACATTGGTCCTACCAGAGCCGACGTGCAAATACAATGCCTTGGCTGAACTACAGAGCCGATATCTGCAGTTACCTGACAGATTCGACTCGGGGGGCACCCGAACCAGACGAACATGTGAACATCTGCAAGTGAACATGTGTGCAGTGAAATATTGCAGTGAAATAGTGGGGGCCGACAGAAAAATTGGCCAGTAAAAAAAAAACTAAGAAACGAAGCCGATGTGCAGCCATCGACTCTAGTATACAAGGTCTACCGGTTGTTCACCAAGTTTCTCCGCCAAGTCCAGTGATCGGTTTGGGTACATCTTCACTGACATTCTCGCCTCGAGTAAGGCTCGGGGGGCAGCAGGCCTGGTAGATGCTCTGTTTAGGAGCCGATTGGGGTACCATCGGCTGATCTTTCGTCGCAACCTTCTTCACAAAATGATGAGTGTTTGAAGAAGATCATTAGGTCTGGTTGGAAGAATTCAAAGGCTTTCCTGAAGGCTCTACATTATCCACCAGATTTTAAAATCATCAGTTGAAGAATTGAAGGGCGAATTTTAAAAGACCGATGCGTTGCTATCGGCTCATTACGCATTGGCTAAGGGGACAAATCGGCAAGATCAGTATGAGAGGAAATCGGCTAAATTAAGCTCAAAGGGAATCGGCAAAATCAAATTGGGAGAAGTTCTTCGTTGATAAGCAGGATTTCTTACATAAGGAGCTGATTGCTCTCAAAAGGAAATACTAGGGGATACATTGCCCCATCTACTACTACTGGTCCTATGCTATAAGTCCTATCTACGGGCCGTCACTGCCCTCGTCATCGCCATCGTCGCCACTGTCGGCGCTACTCCCGGCGGGCTCGTCGTCGCTGCTCCAGTGGCCGCCGACCGGGCCTTCGTTGTCCTCATCCTCCTCGTCAGCGTCGTCGTCGTCGCTGTCGAAGTCGCTGAGGTTCCCCGGCCAGGGGCAGAACCGCTTGGCCGGCGGCTCGTCGGAGGGGGTGTCGTCCTCCTCCTCCTCCTCCTCCGTCTCCTCCTCCTCCTCCTCAGGAGAGGTGAAGTCGTCGCAGGAGAAGCGATCATCGTCGCTCTCGTCCTCCGTTTCCCCGTTAGCGAGGAAGCGGAGGTCGCTCTCCCCGTCGGTCAGGGACTTGTCGTCCTCTGACCAGATGGAGAAGTCATGGCTAGACTCCTCCCCGGCCTCAATGGTGCGGCGGGTGTTGGCCGCGTGGACTTCCGCCGGGTTCGGATCCGGCGTCGCTCGCGGGAGGAAGAGGACTGGGTGGAAAGATCCGATGAAGCAGAGGAGGAAGAAGACATGGTGGCGCAGGAGGGCTTTTGGGAGTGCTAATGCGGAGGTAAACTGTGCGGAGCAGTTAAATAAAAGGGGATATAGTGGGAATTCAATGCCACAACAGTTTCCGAGGAAGTGGTGCCTAAAAGAAAAGAAAAAAACTGCCAGGTCACGCGGAGAAGTTGAGAAGGCAAGGCATCATGATGAAGGATACTGCGACGGTTCTGCCACGACATGACCCGACGAAGAAAAAGCAGAGTGATTTTGGAATTACCAATTCCAAAACCAGGGGGGCATGTGTTATCACCAGAATTTGACCGAGTCAGAGGTGGGCCGCGATCAAGATGAAGTTGAAGAATATACATGAAGAAATACGTGAATCGGCCTTTATATGCAAAGTTTGGGCTAGTTGGCCCGTGTATCTGTAACATAGTAGGATACGTGTCGGTTAGTTAGAGTTTGCCTCGTGCACGGTTGGGATTATTCCCACGTTAGAAAGTCTACGGACTATAAATATGTATCTAGGGTTTATGAAATAAACAACAACCAACGTTCAACCACAAATCAATCTCGGCGCATCGCCAACTCCTTCGTCTCGAGGGTTTCTACCGGTAAGCATCATGCTGCCTAGATCGCATCTTGCGATCTAGGCAGCACAAGCTTTATGTTGTTCACGCGTTGCTCGTACTGAAGCCTTTTTGATGGCGAGCAACGTAGTTATCTTAGGTATGTTAGGGTTAGCATTGTTCTTCGTATCATATGCTATCGTAGTGCAACCCTTGCATATCTAGCCGCCCCCACACCTATCTTAGGTGTGGGGGCGGCACCCCGCTTGATCTTTATTTAGTAGATCCGATCCGTTACGGTTGCTCCTTGTTCTTCAAGGATTAGTTTAATATCTGCAATAGTTAGGCCTTACAAAGGGTTGGAGGATCCAGCGGCACGTAGGGTGTCGTTTGCTAGTCCTAGACAGGATGTTCCGGGGATCAACCTCGTGTTGGTTTTTAGGCCTTGTCTAGGATCGGCTTACGATCACCGTGCGTGGCCGCGAGGCCTAATCGTGAGTAGGATGATCCGATTATGCGGTGAAAACCCTAAATCGTCGTAGATCGTTTTAGCTTTATCTTGATCAAGCAGGACCACCATATATTCGTGCACCTCGTACGAATCATGGGTGGATCGGCTCCTTGAGCCGATTCACAGGATAACCTGAGAGCCGATCGAGGCTCGTATTTAATGTTTACGTGTATGCCATGCATGAAACTAAGCGAGGCATCTCCATCACCTTCCTGACCAGGTATAGGTCAGGTGGCACGCCCTTGCATCAGCATCGGACGTGTGTACCAGAGGCTTTGCGGGCCGTCGCTCGGAGGGACCAGGGCCAGCCGCAGCCCTAAGTTGTTCCCGGCTCTACTGTGTTGCCCGTCGCTGCCCGCCGGTGGGTTTTGACCGCAACAGATGCACACACTGTCACCATTACACCGTGAAGGAGGAATAGACTACTTTAATAACATCACAAGAGTAGCACATAGACTAATAGTGATACAAAACTCATATGAATCTCAATCATGTAAGGCAGCTCATGAGATCATTGTATTGAAGTACATAGGAGAGAGATTAACCACATAGCTACCGGTACAGCCCTTAGCCTCGATGGAGAACTACTCCCTCCTCATGGGAGACAGCAGCGTTGATGAAGATGGCGGTGATGTCGATGGAGAATCCTTCCGGGGGCACTTCCCCGTCCCGGCGGTGTGCCGGAACAGAGACTCATGTCCCCCAGATCTTGGCTTCGCGATGGCGGCGGCTCTGGAAGGTTTCTCGTACCGTGGCTTTTCCGTCTCGGAGATTTAGGTCAGGGACCTTTATATAGGCGAAGAGGCGGAGTCGGAGGGGGTACGGAGCCGCCACACAATAGGGGGGCGCGGGCCCTAGCCTGGCCGCGCCAGCCCATGTGTGGGCCCCCTGTGGCTTGATACGTCTCCGACGTATCGATAATTTCTTATGTTCCATGCCACATTATTGATGATATCTACATGTTTTATGCATACTTTATGTCATTATTATGCGTTTTCCGGAACTAACCTATTGACGAGATGCCGAAGGGCCAGTTGCTGTTTCCTGCTGTTTTTGGTTTCAGAAATCCTAGTAAGGAAATATTCTCGGAATTGGACAAAATCAACGCCCAGGGTCCTATTTTCACACGAAGCTTCCAGAAGACCGGAGGAGATACGAAGTGGGGCCACGAGGTGGCGCCACACTAAGGCGGCGCGGCCAGGCTAGGGCCCGCGCCGCCCTGTTGTGTGGGTCCCTCGTGACTCCACTGACCTTGCCCTTCCGCCTACTTAAAGCCTCCGTCGCGAAAACCCTATTACGTTCGACGAAACCAGAGAAAACCTTCCAGAGCCGCCGCCATCGCGAAGCCAAGATCTGGGGGACAGGAGTCTCTATTCCGGCACGCCGCCGGGACGGGGAAGTGCCCCCGGAAGGCTTCTCCATCGACACCATCGCCATCTTCATCAACGCTGCTGTCTCCCATGAGGAGGGAGTAGTTCTCCATCGAGGCTCGGGGCTGTACCGGTAGCTATGTGGTTAATCTCTCTCCTATGTACTTCAATACAATAATCTCATGAGCTGCCTTACATGATTGAGATTCATATGATGATGCTTGTAATCCAAATGTCATTATGCTAGTCAAGTGGATTTTACTTATGTGATCTCCGGAGACTCCTTGTCCCACGTGTGTAAAGGTGACAGTGTGTGCACCGTGTGGGTCTCTTAGGCTATATTTCACAGAATACTTATTCACTGAGTTATGATTTGAGTTGGATGTCTCTATGAAATTGTGGTGTGTTAGTACCTCCTGTGAATGCTCAAAGTGACAGCGTGGGGTGTTCATTAGTACTTGGGAATGCATCTTTAAGGTTTGCCTACATGATGAATTAGTGTTCGTTATCTTGCCAGAGAGTAATTCAGAGTAGCATAGTGAAGTGCTTATCTATATCTCTTTATGATTGCAATGTGTTTTGTATCACAATTTATCTGTGTGCTACTCTAGTGATGTTATTAAAGTAGTTTATTCCTCCTGCACGGTGTAATGGTGACAGTGTGTGCATCGTGTAGTACTTGGCGTAGGCTATGATTGTGATCTCTTGTAGATTATGAAGTTAACTATTGCTATGATAGTATTGATGTGATCTATTCCTCCTTTCGTAGTGTGAAGGTGACAGTGTGCATGCTATGTTAGTACTTGGTTTGGTTATGTTGATCTGTTATGCACTCTAAGGTTATTTAAATATGAACATTGAATATTGTGGAGCTTGTTAACTCCGGCATTGAGGGTTCGTGTAATCCTACACAGTTAGTGGTGTTCATCATCCAACAAGAGGGTGTAGAGTCTAGCATCTATCTATTTATTCTGTTATGTGATCAATGTTGAGAGTGTCCACTAGTGAAAGTATGATCCCTAGGCCTTGTTCCTAAATACTGCTATCGCTGCTTGTTTACTGTTTTACTGCTTGTTTACTTCCTGCAATATTACTACCATCAACTGCACACCAGCAAGCACTTTTCTGGCGCCGTTACTACTGCTCATATTCATTCATACCACTTGTATTTCACTATCTCTTCGCCGAACTAGTGCACCTATAAGGTGTGTTGGGGACACAAGAGACTTCTTGCTTTGTGGTTGCAGGGTTGCATGAGAGGGATATCTTTGACCTCTTCCTCCCTGAGTTCGATAAACCTTGGGTGATCCACTTAAGGGAAACTTGCTGCTGTTCTACAAACCTCTGCTCTTGGAGGCCCAACACTGTCTACAAGAATAGAAGCACCCGTAGACATCATGGCTCTCCTCTGGTGGCTCTCGGGTGTTCTGGAAGCTTCGTGGAATTCTAAGATGCTGGGCGTTGATTTCGTCCAATTCCGAGAATATTTCCTTACTAGGATTTCTGAAACCAAAAACAGCAGAAAACAGGAACTGACACTTCGGCATCTCGTCAATAGGTTAGTTCCGGAAAACGCATCAAAACGATATAAAGTGTGAACAAAACACGTAGGTATTGTCATAAAACTAGCATGGAACATAAGAAATTATAGATACGTTTGAGACGTATCAGCGGCGTCTCTGGAACTTTTCTCGTATCGTGGCTCTCGGTGATAGGGTTTTTGCGACGGAGAGAATATATAGGCGAAGGGGCAGAGTCGGGAGGCGCCCGAGGGGCCCACCCCATAGGGCGGTACGCCCAAGGGTAGGGCCGCGCCCCCCTAGGGTGTGGCCGCCTCGTCGCCCCTCTTCGTCTCCTCTTCGGACTTCTGGAAGGCTCCGTGCAAAATAAGACCGTGGGCTTTTGTTTCGTCCAATTCCGAGAATATTTCCTGTGTAGGATTTGTGAAACCAAAAACAGCAGAAAACAGGAGCTGGCGCTTCGGCATCTTGTTAATAGGTTAGTGCCGGAAAATGCATAAAAATGATATAAAGTGTATATAAAACATATGAGTATTGTCATAAAACCAGCATGGAACATAAGAAATTATAGATACGTTTGAGACGTATCATGGAGGACAAGGCAGACATGTCAGAAGATTATAATATGTTTGGTGAAATTCCGCCCTTCAAAGTGAACACTGACCCAAGCATTAAGTTAAATGATGAGGATGCTCCATGGATACGGCACAATCGTAAGCAAGTAGGGGCACAAGGGAAGAAATGATGTGTAATAATTTATTGTACCAAACTTTATTGAATGGATCATGTGAATTATATTATCTGTGATGTGTTTGGTATCCATTTTTGAATGATTCAATTGATTCGAGATACCACTGATGATACATGAAATTTGGGGTGATTTAGTCATACTCCTGCCTAGGCGTATAATATGCATACTTGTAGTCTTCATAGTCGCCGTCGTTGTACTGGTAGTCGCCTCCTTCTAAGTTGCCACCGTCGTCGTCGCTGGCGTCGTCGCTGTCATCGGGCGGCGCTCGTGGCTCGAACTGAGGGTAGCGTAGGCGGGGGATATCGCCGGCCGTGATGTAGTCCATGACGCTCTATAGAGTCCGACCGTACCACCATAGCCGACGGCCGGCCTCGTGGAAGTTCCCAGGAGGCAGACCGTCCTCCTCATACCTGGCGAGCGCCCTCTCACGCCGATTGATGAACAAGGCGTCCCAAGTATGCTGGTTATCAGGATGCCAGCGGGGATTCATCAGCTGCTCCGGCGTGAGGTCGAGGTAGTAGTGGTTCGTGATGGCCGCCCAGCGCGCAATACCCTGAGGGACGGGAGGGACCGGCACGCCTCCGGCGCTTAGGCTCCAGCCGACGGGGACGCGGTACCCCGGTGGGCAAGGGTAGTTCGAGGCGCAAAGCTCCTCCACCTGCTGGTAGGTTAGAGTGGGTACGATGGAAGCCATGAGAGAGTGATGAGAGATTGTAGAGATGTGATAATGCTGGCCAAGTTGGGCTACATATATGTAGTGAGAAATGGCGGGAAAAATGGGAGCGGGAAGACAGGAGGCGGGAAGAAAGTGGCGGGAAGAAAGAGGCGGGAAGAAAGAGGCGGGAAGACAGGGAAGAAATGGCGGGAAGAAGAGGAATCCAGAGCTGGTCATCTAACCTTTAGTCCCGGCTGGTGGGTGCAACCGGGACAAAAGGTGGTTTTGTATCATCTAACAAAACTGTTGGTGGGATAAGGACGTCTGGGTAAGCTTTAGTCCCGGTTGGTGGGTGCAACCGGGACTAAAGGTGGTTTTTGTATCATCTAAGAAAACTATCGGTGGGATAAGGACGTTTGGGTAAGCTTTAGTCCCGGCTGGAGGGTGCAACCGTGACTAAAGCTGTCGGCAGGATAAGGACGCGTGGGTGGACGCACTGATCGATGAGATAAAGCATGTAGCGCACGACGCCCTGTCGGAGGAACAAGACAAAGCAGAAGCGGCGCCGTGCCTATAAAAGGAGCATCGATACGCCTTGGCAAGCAGACCAACAAGCCAACCTAGAAGGTAGGGAGAGTTTCATCCCCATGGATGGAGTAAAGGGTTGGAAAATCTCCCGTGGCGCAGCTTCTCGAAGATGTCGTCGGTGCATATGCCCTACGGCATCTTCGGAAGTTGCTCCTCCGGAAAATTTTCCTGCAAGCCCGTGAAAGACTCCATCTGCTCTAACAGTGTTGGGTAAAGGGTTGGAAAATCTGTCGTGGCGCAACTTCTCGAAGATGTCGTTGGTGCACACGCCCTACGGCATCTTCGGAAGTTGCGCCTTGGAATTTTTTCCTGCATGCCCGTGAAAGACAGAGGCAGGAAGAAATGGCGGGAATACAGAGGCGGGAAGAACTGGCGGGAAAAGAGGCGCGGGAAGACAGAGGCGGCCGGGAAGAACTTGTGGGAAGCGGGGGGCGGGAAGACAGATGAGGGAAGAAATTGGATTTTTCTGAATTTTTTGATAAATTATTTCTATTTTTAAGATTTTGAAATGAATTAGTTTTATTTTTCTGAATTTTTTGATATATTATTTGTATTTCTAACATTTTGAAATGAAATAGTTTTATTTTTCTGAATTTTTTGATATATTATTTGTATTTTTAAGATTTTGAAATGGATTATTTTTATTTTTCTGGATTTTTTGATATAATATTTGTATTTTTAACATTTTGAAATGAATTAGTTTTATTTTTCTGAATTTTTTGATATATTATTTGTACTAGTGGAAAGCCCGTGCTTCGCCACGACGGCCTACCTTTTATCGAGTGTCACATATGTTACGCCGTAAACAATGCAAATAAATATTTAAGTACAACAAAAAATAATACATAATAAAAATATAGTTAACTGCCGGCGTGTTGACACGGCCGCCTGAGATTTCTCTCAGTGCATATGTAAACATGAAATACATTAAATTTTGTGTATAGCCCCTAGGTTGCAACCAGGTCTATAAATTAATAATATTTGGTCTTTAGTTTCCGTAGGAATTAGATTTTTCATTATCCAGAGGTATTGTTGTGCCAGTCTTCAGTTTTCTTATAAATCGGTGGCATGTCGCAACCTCCCACGGGCCTGTTTTTTATCTCGTCCGGACAAATCCGCCCCTCGATGGACGATCTGGTATTTTCCTATTTCTTATTTGACATGGTGGCATCGTATTTAGGCGATTTTTTTAATCCCAATTGGTCTGATTATAAGCGTTTTTAAATTATTTTCACCATTGTATTTTGCACAAGCTCTATTACATGCAAGCATGGAAAAATTGATTACACAATATTTATGGAACCATGATTTTCAGATAATTAAATACCAACCCATGTCTTAGTGTCCTAATACATGTACCTTCAATGCATTAATTTTCTGAAGATATTTTATTTGCATGCATATATATGGATTGATCGATGGCCGTGATTATGTATGGGTTTTGGTACGTGCATAGCTTAACCCAATCTAGAGCCAGAGAGTGGAGACCATCGGAATGTGAGTTCTCTTTGCAGTATTATCCCTTGCAAGCTGCATCATTTATAAGGCTTCGGTGGGTAGGATCTGTTCGTTTCAATCCTCGCATAACAATGCGGCTAGGGTTGAGGAGAGAGACGCTAGGGTTTGTGTGTGAGAGGGATGATGAGAGAGCAGTTTTATAGGCCGGAGGGAGGCGGAGAGCGGTGGCGCTCATTAACGCTGGCACACAGAGCTAGGCGCGACGAGACGCTTCACTGCGCCTCTGTGAGAACTGCATCGTCGCTGCGCGCCAATAACTTTCGTCACAAGGTAGGCGACGGTTAGGTTAAACTTCAATATCTCGCTGACGCGTCGATCCCGCCACTCCCCGCCTCGCTTTTCGTTGTGTCCGGCGTCTTCGGAGCGTCCCCTGTGTAGCGGGGACGGGCTTGGGGCGCCGGACACTATATCAGGCCGCACCGGATAAAAAGAGGCTTTGGAGCACGCGGCTGGAAACATTTTTTTGTCCAGCGCACCCCAAATTCCTTTGAAGGACGGTTTGGGGGACGCGGCTGAAGATGCTCTAAGGTAGACATGTCATTGAGCAGGATTGCATATGTCCTAGCCAGGTTTTCTATGTACATTAAGTGTTCTCTTTTAGAGTTTTATTTTTTATAGATTTACATACTTTAGTTTATATTTAGTCTACTTTTAGCATTTTACTCTATATGTAGTTCACTTTTAAATATCTAAAATGTCATATTAAGAAAATAGAGATTTTGCAACAAAAATTAAGAAAACAGATGGAGTATATAGATAGCTAGATAGTGAGTTCGTGTACGTTTCAAAAGGAAAAAAAAATCGAGCTGATTGATTTCTAGCATGTGTATTGTACGGTTGAAGAGGTAAAAAAACAAAACAAAAAAACAATCAGGTCGCTTCTTAATTGGAGTTGGTTACGTTTCCGGGCGTGTCTAGGAAATAAAATCTGATTGAGCGTGTCCTATGATCCTGACCTTGTGTATTTTCTCTTGACCTCCTATGTTACTACAGATATAGCGCTTGGATGAATCGGGTGTTGGGCCGCCACGTTTTATATTTGAGCCCGCGTAGGCCGTTTTGACTTTTTAAGCTGAGAAACCCAGCTGTGACAGCGCTCGAGTGCCAGGGAGAAAATGAGCGCTCAATTTCCAACTAATTAATTTTTTTCCATTTTTGGCAAATTTTGACTGTAGTGGAGACTATTGAGGGAAAGTTTTGCATGCACGTAGAAACAGACGAATTTGATGACGTAAGCGAGAATCTTTCCGAATTTGAAAATTTAAAACGTTTTATCTCACAAACGACAACTCCGATTTAAGATCCGTTTTCACCTATGAGTCGGTCTCGTCGAGATCTTCAAAACTAGCACCCATGTTAATATGTTTCGACGATTTTTTTTTCGAGCTAAAAGTTATCAATCCTCTCTATTCGAATAATCAACCCTCCGTACTTGAGTGATCAACGGTAATTGTATAAAATTATCAACCTGGTGCAGGGTATTGAGGGAAAGTTCTGCATGCATGCACAAATAGACGAATCTGCTGATGTCAGTGGAATCTTTTCCAAATTTCAAAATTCAAAACGTTTTAACTTTCAAACGACAACTCCAAATTAAGATCCGCTTTCACCAATAAATCCGTCTCGACGAGATCTTCGAAACTAGCACCCATGTTGATATGTTTCGAGAAACTTTTTTCTCGCTAAAAGTTATCAAGCCTCTCTGTTTGAATAATCAACCCCTTCGTACTTGAGTGATCAACGGTAAATGTATAAAATTATCAACCTCGTGCAGTGTATTGAGGGAAAGTTCTGCATGCATGCACAAATAGACGAATCTGCTGAGGTCAGCGGAATCTTTTCCAAATTTCAAAATTTAAAATATTTTAACTTTCAAACGACAACTCCAAATTAAGATCCGCTTTCACCAATAAATTCGTCTCGACGAGATCTTCAAAACTAGCACCCATGTTGATATGTTTCGAGAAACTTTTTTTCTGGCTAAAAGTTATCAAGCCTCTCTGTTTGAATAATCAACCCCTCCGTACTTGAGTGATCAACGGTAAATGTATAAAATTATCAACCCGAAAGTTAATTTTATTTTAAACATTTTACCGAATATTTTTTAGTTTAGAAGCTATCAACCCGGTGTCCTGTTATTTATCAACGGTAAATATAAATGACTACCAACCCTAAAAATCTAACTTCATTTCGAATATTTTGGCGACTCTTTTTAGTTTACAAGTTATCAACCCGGTGCTCCGTTATTTATCAATGGCAATTATAAAAAAACTACCAACCCTAAAAAGTATTTCATTTAGAATATTTTAGCGAACATTTTTTATTTTACAAGCTATCAACCTGGTGCCTCGTTATTTATCAACTGTAAATATAAATAAATAATAACCCTA
Organism: Lolium perenne; assembly: GCF_019359855.2. Classification (NCBI taxonomy): domain Eukaryota; kingdom Viridiplantae; phylum Streptophyta; class Magnoliopsida; order Poales; family Poaceae; genus Lolium; species Lolium perenne. The sequence goes on from NC_067244.2 coordinate 53,161,880, forward strand.
AAAAGTATTTCATTTAGAATATTTTAGCGACTCTCTTTTAGTTTACAAGCTATCAACCCGGTGACCCATTATTTATCAATGGGAAATATAAATAAATATCAACCCTCAAAATTTAATTTAATTTAAAAAATGTAGCGACTCTTTTTTTGTTTACAAGTTATCAACCCGGTGCCCCGTTATTTATCAACGGTAAATATAAATACCTAACAACCCTAAAAAGTAAATTTCATTTAGAATATTTTAGGAACTTTTGTTAGCTTACAACTTAAAAACAGTAATTAATTTGAGTAGCAAGTGGTAGTTCATTTGAGTTGCAAGTGGATCTTCCCACCCGTTATTTTCCCCCTTAAAAACCACTGGCCCGAAAAAGAGAATTGCAAAAGGACACCCTTAAACATGAATTACCGTATGAAAAATAAAACCCAAAAAGGGAATTGCAAAAAGGGAATTGCAAAAGGGAATTGCAGAGTAATAACAACAAAAAGATAAAGGGAATTGATAAAAGGGAATTGCAAAAAGATTTCATCACGCTGTCCCAGTTTTCTCTATTTTATTTTTACCACTACCAACAAAGGAAAGTGCAAAAAAAAGGCAGATCAACAGGACTAACACTAGGTAACAGCAAGAAAACAAAAAATAGTAAAGAAAGAAGAAAAGAGATGCGTCCTGGGACATACCCGGTCGCATGCAGACTTTTAATGCCAAATCAAGTGGGCACATGGAGAACGGAATTAACGTGGGCCAGGGTAAGTGTGAACGGAATTAGCTCTTGATCAGCTGGCCAGATCGCGACAAAAAACGCGGAATCGCCAGCGCTTCCGCGCCAAGGAATCGAACGCTCGCGCGGGCGAACACGACAAAGGGAATTCGGCTGTGACACCAGTCACCTATTGCAATTTAATAGTAAAGATTTTTAACATTTAGAAATGAATTAGTTTTTTCTAAATTTTTTGATATATTATTTGTATTTTTAACATTTAGAAATGAATTAGTTTTATGTTTCTGAATTTTTTGATATACTATTTGTATTTTTAACATTTAGAAATGAATTAGTTTTATTTTTCTGATTTTTTTTATATATTATTTGTATTTTTAACTTTTAGAAATGAATTAGTTTTATTTTTCTGAATTTTTTGATATATTATTTGTATTTTTAACATTTAGAAAAGAATTTTGAAAAAGACCTTTAGTCGCGGTTGGCCGACTAAAGGGTCTTTACGCGGGAACCGCTGGAATTCGGGCGAAAACACCTTTAGTCGCGGTTGGTGTTACCAACCGCGACTAAAGGTCGAGAGGTATAAATACCTCGCGAGCCACCAGGGCGGTTCACTTCTCGCGAATCGATCGACCTCCTCGACGCCGGCAGGCTGCCCCGCTCGACGACGCCCTCGACGACCGACGCCGCCGCCGCCCATGACGCCCTCGACGAACGCTGCCGCCGCCGCCTGATTCGTCCCAAACGTATCTATAATTTCTTATGTTCCATGCTACTTTTATGATGATACTCACATGTTTTATACACATTATATGTCATTATTATGCATTTTCCGGCACTAACCTATTGACGAGATGCCGAAGAGCGATTCTTTGTTTTCTGCTGTTTTTGGTTTCAGAAATCCCAGTAAGGAAATATTCTCGGAATTGGACGAAATCAACGCCCAGGGTCCTATTTTCACACGAAGCTTCCAGAAGACCGAAGAGGATAAGAAGTGGGGCCACAAGGTGGCCACACAACAGGGCGGCGCGGCCCAGGTGCTGGCCGCGCGGCCCTAGCGTGTGGGCCCCTCGTGACGCCCCCTGACCTACCCTTCCGCCTACTTAAAGCCTTCGTCGCGAAACCCCCAGTACCGAGAGCCACGATACGGAAAACCTTCCAGAGACGCAGCCGCCGCCAATCCCATCTCGGGGGATTCAGGAGATCGCCTCCGGCACCCCGCCGGAGAGGGGAATCATCTCCCGGAGGTCTCTTCATCGCCATGATCGCCTCCGGATTGATGTGTGAGTAGTTCACCACTGGACCATGGGTCCATAGCAGTAGCTAGATGGTCGTCTTCTCCTAATTGTGCTATCATGCTCGATCTTGTGAGCTGCCTATCATGATCAAGATCGTTTCTTTGTAATCCTACATGTTGTGTTTCTTGGGATCCGATGGATATTGAATACTATGTCAAGTTGATTATCAATCTATCATATGTGTTGTTTATGTTCTTGCATGCTCTCCATTGCTAGTAGAGGCTCTGGCCAAGTTGATACTTGTGACTCCAAGAGGGAGTATTTATGCTCGATAGTGGGTTCATGCCTCCATTAAATGCAGGACAGTGATGAGAAAGTTCTAAGGTTGTGGATGTGCTGTTGCCACTAGGGATAAAACATCGATGCTTTGTCTAAGGATATTTGTGTTGATTACATTACGCACCATACTTAATGCAATTGTCTGTTGCTTGCAACTTAATACCGGAAGGGGTTCGGATGATAACCTGAAAGTGGACTTTTTAGGCATAGATGCATGCTGGATGGCGGTCTATGTACTTTGTCGTAATGCCCTGATTAAATCTCATAGTACTCATCATGATATATGTATGTGCATTGTTATGCCTTCTTTATTTGTCAATTGCCCAACTGTAATTTGTTCACCCAACATGCTATTTATCTTATGGGAGAGACACCGCTAGTGAACTGTGGACCCCGGTCTATTCTTTACATCTGAAATACAATCTACTGCAATACTTGTTCTTTAATGTTCTTCACAAACAATCATCTTCCACACAATACGGTTAATCCTTTGTTCACAGCAAGCCGGTGAGATTGACAACCTCACTGTTACGTTGGGGCAAAGTACTTTGGTTGTGTTGTGCAGGTTCCACGTTGGCGCCGAAATCCCTGGTGTTGCGCCGCACTACACTTCGCCGCCATCAACCTTCAACGTGCTTCTTGGCTCCTCCTGGTTCGATAAACCTTGGTTCTTTCTGAGGGAAAACTTGCTACTGTCTGCATCACACCTTCCTCTTGGGGTTCCCAACGGACGTGTGTTAATTGCACGCATCAAGCTCTTTTTCTGGCGCCGTTTCCGGGGAGATCAAGACACGCTGCAAGGGGAGTCTCCACTTCCAATCTCTTTACTTTGTTTTTGTCTTGCTTTATTTTATTTGCTATTTTGTTTGCTGCACTTAAACAGAACACAAAAAATTAGTTGCTAGCTTTACTTTATTTACTGTTTTGTTCTCCATATTAAAAATACCAAAAAATTAGTTACTTGCATTTACTTTATCTAGTTTGCTTTATTTACTACTGCTAAAATGAGTAATCCTGAAGTTGAAGTTCGTTCGTTTAAACAACAAGGTGGAGAAAGTTTTAAAGATGCTTGGTATAGAATTAGTGATGCTCATCATAGGTGCACTAAGAAACACTCCACTATTATCCTACTTAGGAACTTTTATGTTGGTATATCTAGTTGGAATAGGTATGTTCTTGATACTCTTTCGGGGAGTAATTTCCTAGGTACTCCTGCTTTAGAAGCTAGTTGCATCATTGAGAGTCTAGTTGGAATACCACCTGTTAATGAAACTAAAATTGAAATCTCTCTTGAGGATGTTATGAAAAAATTGGAAACCATAGAGAAAAAATTTCTAAGTGTTGAAACTAAATTGGAAATGTTACTTGATAAAACTGATGAACTTGATAAATCCTTAGGAGGAATTGATGAAAGAATTAGTGTCCTAGGAACTTGTGTTGTCCGTGATAATCAAATCATTAGGATTGGCGAACTTGAAAAAGCTATGGGAACCTTGGGTTCAACTTTTTCTTCTCTTAAATATAAGTAGAAAGCTTATGTGGGTAAAGAGCAAAAATTCATGTATGTCTCTAAGGTGCCTAAACCAAAGAATTATTATAGGCCTAAAATTGATAAAACTCCCAACACCCCTGGTAATAATGTTGATGCTTCATCTCTTGATAACACTTGATTCACACTTTCTGCGCCTAGCTGAAAGGCGTTAAAGAAAAGCGCTTATGGGAGACAACCCATGTTTTTACTACAGTACTTTGTTTTATATTTGAGTCTTGGAAGTTGTTACTACTGTAGCAACCTCTCCTTATCTTTATTTTATTGCATTGTTGTGCCAAGTAAAGTCTTTGATAGTAAAGCCAATACTAGATTTGGATTACTGCGCAGGAACAGATTTCTTGCTGTCACGAATCTGGGCAGAATTCTCTGTAGGTAACTCAGACAAATCTTCCAATTTACGTGCGTGATCCTCAGATATGTACACAACTTTCATTCAATTTGAGCATTTTCATCTGAGCAAGTTAAGTGTCCCTGTAAAATTCGTCTTTACGGACTGTTCTGTTTTGACAGATTCTGCCTTTTATTTCGCATTGCCTGTTTTGCTATGATTGATGGATTTCTTTGTTCCATTAACTTTCAGTAGCTTTGTGCAATATCCAGAAGTATTAAGAATGATTATGTCACCTCTGAATGCATGAATTTTCAAATATGCACTAACCCTCTAATAAGTTTGTTTCGAGTTTGGTGTGGAGGAAGTTTTCAAGGGTCAAGAGAGGAGGATGATACAATATGATCAAGAAGAGTGAAAAGTCAAAGCTTGGGGATGCCCCCGTGGTTCATCCCTGCATATTTTAAGAAGACCCAAGCGTCTAAGCTTTGGGATGCCCAAGGCATCCCCTTCTTCATCGACAACTTATCAGGTCACCTCTAGTGAAACTATATTTTTATTCAGTCACATCTTATGTGCTTTGCTTGGAGCGTCTGTTTGCTTTAATTTTTGTTTTGTTCGAATAAAGTCGGATCCCACAATTCTTTATATTGGAGATATTACGCTCCGCTGTTTCGTATGAACACATGTGTTCTTAGCTTTATCTTTAATGTTCATTGCGAAAGTTGAACTACCTCATTCATTGATATATGGTTGGAAACGGAAAATGCCGCATGTGGTAATGGGTTAATGTCTTGAATAATGTGATACTTGGCAATTGTTGTGCTCATATAGATCATGTTTAAGCTCTTGCATCATGTACCTTGCACTTATTAATGAATAACTACATAGAGCTTGTTAAAATTTGGTTTGCATGATTGGTCTCTCTAAGTCTAGATATTTTCTGGTTGAGGTGTTTGAACAACAAGGAGACGATGTAAAGTTTTATAATGCTTAAAATATGTTTATATGTGAGTCTTGCTGCACCATTTTATACTTGAGTTTGCTTCAAACAACCTTGCTAGCCTAGCCTTGTATTGAGAGGGATTCTTCTCGTGCATCCAAATCCTTGAGCCAAAATCCATGCCATTTGTGTCCACCATACCTACCTACCACATGGTATTTCTCCGCCATTCCAAAGTACATTACTTGAGTGCTACCTTTAAAATTTCTATTCTTTACCTTTGCAATATATAGCTCATGGGACAAAATAGCCTTAAAAACTATTGTGGTGAAGAATATGTACTTATGTGTCTTATTTCTTAGTAAGTTGCTTGTTGAGCGCTAACCATGTTTTCTGGGGACGCCATCAACTTTTTACCTTTGTTGAATATCATGTGAGTTGCTATGCATGTTTGTCTTGTCTGAAGTAAGGGCGGTTTTCACAATCAAATGGTTTGAGTATGCATACTGTTAGAGAAGAACATTGGACCGCTAATTAACTAAAGCCATGAATCATGGTGGAAGTTTCAGTTTGGACATAAAACCTCAATCTCTTATGAGAATATTAACTGTTGTTGAATGCTTAAGCATTAAAAGAGGAGTCCATTATCTGTTGTCTATGTTGTCCCGGTATGGGTGTCTAAGTTGAGAATGATCAAAAGCGGGAAATCCAATGCGAACCTTCTCCTTAGACCCTTGTACAGGCGGCATAGAGGTACCCCTTTGTGACACTTGGTTGAAACATATGTTATGCAATGATAATCCGTGTTAACCCAAGCTAATTAGGACAAGGTGCGAGCACTATTAGTATACTATGCATGAGGCTTGCAACTTATAAGATATCTTATACATAACTCATATGCTTTATTACTACCGTTGACAAAATTGTTTCTTGTTTTCAAAATAAAAGCTCTAGCACAAAAATAGTAATCCATGCTTCCCTCTGCGAAGGGCCTATCTTTTACTTTATTTTTGAGTCAGTCTACCTATTCTTTCTATCTTAGAAGCAAACACTTGTGTAAACTGTGTGCATTGATTCTTACATGTTTACCTATTGCACTTGTTATATTACTTTGTGTTGACAATTATCCATGAGATATACATGTTGAAGTTGAAAGCAACCGCTGAAACTTATATCTTCCTTTGTGTTGTTTCAAAGTTTTCTACTAAGAACTTATTGCTTATGAGTTAACTGTTATGCAAGACTTATTGATGCTTGTCTTGAAAGTACTATTCATGAAAAGTCTTTGCTATATGATTCATTTGTTTACTCATTATCTTCATCATTGCTTCGAATCGCTGCATTCATCTCATGTGCTTTACAATAGTATTGATCAAGATTATGATAGCATGTCACTTCAGAAATTATCTTTGTTATCGTTTACCTACTCCAGGGCGAGTAGGAACTAAGCTTGGGGATGCTTGATACGTCCCAAACGTATCTATAATTTCTTATGTTCCATGCTACTTTTATGATGATACTCACATGTTTTATACACATTATATGTAATTATTATGCATTTTCCGGCACTAACCTATTGATGAGATGCCGAAGAGCCAGTTGCTGTTTTCTGCTGTTTTTGGTTTCAGAAATCCTAGTAAGGAAATATTCTCGGAATTGGACGAAATCAACGCCCAGGGTCCTATTTTCACACGAAGCTTCCAGAAGACCGAAGAGGATAAGAAGTGGGGCCACGAGGTGGCCACACAACAGGGCGGCGCGGCCCAGGTGCTGGCCGCGCGGCCCTAGCGTGTGTGCCCCTCGTGACGCCCCTGACCTACCCTTCCGCCTACTTAAAGCCTTCGTCGCGAAACCCCCAGTACGGAGAGCCACGATACGGAAAACCTTCCAGAGACGCAGCCGCCGCCAATCCCATCTCGGGGGATTCAGGAGATCGCCTCCGGCACCCTGCCGGAGAGGGGAATCATCTCCCGGAGGTCTCTTCATCGCCATGATCGCCTCCGGATTGATGTGTGAGTAGTTCACCCCTGGACCATGGGTCCATAGCAGTAGCTAGATGGTCGTCTTCTCCTAATTGTGCTATCATGCTCGATCTTGTGAGCTGCCTATCATGATCAAGATTGTTTCTTTGTAATCCTACATGTTGTGTTTGTTGGGATCCGATGGATATTGAATACTATGTCAAGTTGATTATCAATCTATCATATGTGTTGTTTATGTTCTTGCATGCTCTCCGTTGCTAGTAGAGGCTCTGGCCAAGTTGATACTTGTGACTCCAAGAGGGAGTATTTATGCTCGATAGTGGGTTCATGCCTCCATTAAATGCAGGGACGATGTGAGAAAGTTCTAAGGTTGTGGATGTCTTTGTTGCCACTAGGGATAAAACATCGATGCTTTGTCTAAGGATATTTGTGTTGATTACATTACGCACCATACTTAATGCAATTGTCTGTTGCTTGCAACTTAATACCGGAAGGGGTTCGGATGATAACCTGAAAGTGGACTTTTTAGGCATAGATGCATGCTGGATGGCGGTCTATGTACTTTGTCGTAATGCCATGATTAAATCTCATAGTACTCATCATGATATATGTATGTGCATTGTTATGCCTTCTTTATTTGTCAATTGCCCAACTGTAATTTGTTCACCCAACATGCTATTTATCTTATGGGAGAGACACCGCTAGTGAACTGTGGACCCCGGTCTATTCTTTACATCTGAAATACAATCTACTGCAATACTTGTTCTTTACTGTTCTTCGCAAACAATCATCTTCCACACAATACGGTTAATCCTTTGTTCACAACAAGCCAGTGAGATTGACAACCTCACTGTTACGTTGGGGCAAAGTACTTTGGTTGTGTTGTGCAGGTTCCACGTTGGCGCCGGAATCCCTGGTGTTGAGTGATACGTCTCCGGCGTATCGATAATTTCTTATGTTCCATGCCACATTATTGATGTTATCTACATGTTTTATGCACACTTTATGTCATATTCGTGCATTTTCTGGAACTAACCTATTAACAAGATGCCGAAGTGCCAGTTCCTGTTTTCTGCTGTTTTTGGTTTCAGAAATCCTAGTAACGAAATATTCTCGGAATCGGACGAAATCAACGCCCATGTTCCTATTTTGCCCGGAAGCATCCAGAACACCCGAGAGCCGCCAGAGAGGGGGCACTGGGCCCCCAGACCATAGGCCGGCGCGGCCAGGGGGGGCCCGCGCCACCCTATGGTGTGGGCACCCCTTCGACCCTCTGGCGCCGCCTCTTCGCCTATTTAAAGCCTCCGTCGCGAAAACCCTGATGCGTTCGACGAAACCCACAGAAACCTTCTAGAGCCGCCGCCATCGCGAAGCCAAGATCTGGGGGACAGGAGTCTCTGTTCCGGCACGCCGCTGGAACGGGGAAGTGCCCCCGGAAGGCTTCTCCATCGACACCGCTGCCATCTTCACCGCCATCTTCATCACCGCTGCTGCTCCCATGAGGAGGGAGTAGTTCTCCATCGAGGCTCGGGGCTGTACCGGTAGCTATGTGGTTCATCTCTCTCCTATGTACTTCAATACAATAATCTCATGAGCTGCCTTACATGATTGAGATTCATATGATGATGCTTGTAATCTAGATGTCGTTATGCTAGTCAAGTGAATTTTACTTATGTGATCTCCGGAGACTCCTTGTCCCACGTGTGTAAAGGTGACAGTGTGTGCACCGTGTGGGTCTCTTAGGCTATATTTCACAGAATACTTATTCACTGATGAATGGCATAGTGAGGTGCTTATTTATATCTCTTTATGATTGCAATGTATTTTGTATCACAATTTATCTATGTCCTACTCTAGCAATGTTATTAAAGTAGTTTTATTCCTCCTGCACGATGTAATGGTGACAGTGTGTGCATCCGTGTTAGTACTTGGTTTATGCTATGATCATGATCTCTTGTAGATTGCGAAATTAACTATTGCTATGACAGTATTGATGTGATCTATTCCTCCTACATATGCATGAAGGTGACAGTGTGCATGCTATGTTAGTACTTGGTTTAGTCGAATTGATCTTTCATGCACTCTAAGGTTACTTAAATATGAACATTGAATTGTGGAGCTTGTTAACTCCGGCATTGAGGGTTCGTGTAATCCTACGCAATGTGTTCATCATCCAACAAGAGTGTAGAGTATGCATTTATCTATTCTGTTATGTGATCAATGTTGAGAGTGTCCACTAGTGAAAGTCTAATCCCTAGGCCTTGTTCCTAAATACTGCTATCGCTGCTTGTTTACTGTTTTACTGCGTTACTACTGTTGCAATACTACCACCATCAACTACACGCCAGCAAGCTATTTTCTGGCACCGTTGCTACTGCTCATATATATTCATACCACCTGTATTTCACTATCTCTTCGCCGAACTAGTGCACCTATTTGGTGTGTTGGGGACACAAGAGACTTCTTGTTTTGTGGTTGCAGGGTTGCATGAGAGGGATATCTTTGACCTCTTCCTCCCTGAGTTCGATAAACCTTGGGTGATCCACTTAAGGGAAAACTTGCTGCTGTTCTACAAACCTCTGCTCTTGGAGGCCCAACACTGTCTACAGGAAAAGGAGGGGGCGTAGACATCAAGCTATTTTCTGGCGCCGTTGCCGGGGAGGAAAGGTAAAAGGTACTGACACTCCGGATCTCGGCTACTAAGCTATTTTCGCTGTTGTAAGTACGCGAAGCTATTTCCTTTAGACCCTGCAATTGCATCTTTTTGTTTCTTGTTTACACTAGTTTGGCATAATGGACAAGAATGAGCTTCTTATTCTATTTCCTGATTTAAAACATGGATTGTTTGATGCGAAATTAAAAAACCTATGGAATCTTATTTGCATGCTGGTAGTAATATTAGTATGAACGCTTTGAACACCATTGTTGATAATGATATAGAAAGTTCTAAGCTTGGGGAAGCTGGTTTTGATGAGCATGATCTTTTTAGTCCCCCAAGCATTGAGGAGGAAATTTACTTTGATGATACTTTGCCTCCTATTTATGATGATTATAATGATAGTAGTCTTTTGTTACCGCCTGTTATGGAGGATGAATTTGATTATGATTACAATATGCCTCCTATATTTGATGATGAGAATAATAATGATATCTACTTTGTTGAATTTTCTCCCACTACAACTAATAAAATTGATTATGCTTATGTGGAGAGTAATAATTTTATGCATGAGACTCATGATAAGAATGCTTTATGTGATAGTTATATTGTTGAGTTTGCTCATGTTGCTACTGAAAGTTATTATGAGAGAGGAAAATATGGTTGTAGAAATTTTCATGTTACTAAAACACCTCTCTATGTGCTGAAATTTTTGAAGCTATACTTGTTTTATCTTCCTATGCTTGTCACTTTGCTCTTCATGAACTTGTTTATTTACAAGATTCCTTTTCATAGGAAGCATGTTAGACTTAAATGTGTTTCGAATTTGTCTCTTGATGCTCTCTTTTGCTTCCAATATTATTTATTGCGAGTGCATCATTAAAACTGCTGAGCCCATCTTAATGGGTATAAAGAAAGAACTTCTTGGGAGATAACCCATGTGTTATTTTGCTACAGTACTTTGTTTTATATTTGTGTCTTGGAAGTTGTTTACTACTGTAGCAACCTCTCCTTATCTTAGTTTTGTGTTTTGTTGTGCCAAGTAAAGTCGTTGATAGGAAGGTTCATACTAGATTTGGATTACTGCGCAGTTTCAGAATTCTTTGCTGTCACGAATCTGGGCAACATTCTCTGTATTTAACTCAGAAAATTATGCCAATTTACGTGAGTGATTCTCAGATATGTACGCAACTTTAATTCAATTTGAGAATTTTCATCTGAGCAAGTATGGTGCCATTTTAAAATTCGTCTTTACGGACTGTTCTGTTTTGACAGATTCTGCCTTTTATTTCGCATTGCTTCTTTCACTGTGTTGGGTGGATTTCTTTGTTCCATTACCTTCCAGTAGCTTTGAGCAATGTCCAGAAGTGTTAAGAATGATTGTGTCACCTCTGAACATGTGAGTTTTTGATTATGCACTAACCCTCTAATGAGTTTATTTCGAGTTTGGTGTGGAGGAAGTTTTCAAGGGTCAAGAGAGGAGGATGATATACTATGATCAAGAAGAGTGAAAGCTCTAAGCTTGGGGATGCCCCGGTGGTTCACGCCTGCATATATCAAGAAGACTCAAGCGTCTAAGCTTGGGGTGCCCAAGGCATCCCCATCTTCATCGGCAACATTATCAGGTTCCTCCCCTGAAACTATATTTTTATTCCATCACATCTTATGTGCTTTGCTTGGAGCGTCGGTTTGTTTTTGTTTTTTGTTTTGTTTGAATAAAATGGATCCTAGCATTCACTTTATGGGAGAGAGACACGCTCCGCTGTAGCATATGGACAAGTATGTCCTTAGTTTCTACTCATAGTATTCATGGCGAAGTTTCTTCTTCGTTAAATTGTTATATGGTTGGAATTGGAAAATGATACATGTAGTAAATTGCTAAAATGTCTTGGATAATGTGATACTTGGCAATTGTTGTGCTCATGTTTAAGCTCTTGCATCATATACTTTGCACCCATTAATGAAGAAATACATAGAGCATGCTAAAATTTGGTTTGCATATTTGGTCTCTCTAAGGTCTAGATAATTTCTAGTATTGAGTTTGAACAACAAGGAAGACGGTGTAGAGTCTTATAATGTTTATAATATGTCTTTTATGTGAGTTTTGCTGCACCGGTTCATCCTTGTGTTTGTTTCAAATAACCTTGCTAGCCTAAACCTTGTATCGAGAGGGAATACTTCTCATGCATCCAAATACTTGAGCCAACCATTATGCCATTTGTGTCCACCATACCTACCTACTACATGGTATTTCTCCGCCATTCCAAAGTAAATTGCTTGAGTGCTACCTTTAAATTTCCATTCTTCATCTTTACAATATATAGCTCATGGGACAAATAGCTTAAAAACTATTGTGGTATTGAATATGTACTTATGCACTTTATCTCTTATTAAGTTGCTCGTTGTGCGATAACCATGTTCCTGGGGACGCCATCAACTATTCTTTGTTGAATTTCATGTGAGTTGCTATGCATGTTCGTCTTGTCTGAAGTAAGAGAGATCTACCACCTTATGGTTAAGCATGCATATTGTTAGAGAAGAACATTGGGCCGCTAACTAAAGCCATGATTCATGGTGGAAGTTTAAGTTTTGGACATATATCCTCAATCTCATATGAGAAAATTATTAATTGTTGTTACATGCTTATGCATAAAAGAGGAGTCCATTATCTGTTGTCTATGTTGTCCCGGTATGGATGTCTAAGTTGAGAATAATCAATAGCGAGAAATCCAATGCGAGCTTTCTCCTTAGACCTTTGTACAGGCGGCATAGAGGTACCCCATTGTGACACTTGGTTAAAACATGTGTATTGCGATGATCCGGTAGTCCAAGCTAATTAGACAAGGTGCGGGCACTATTAGTATACTATGCATGAGGCTTGCAACTTGTAAGATATAATTTGCATGATACATATGCTTTATTACTACCGTTGACAAAATTGTTTCATGTTTTCAAAATCAAAGCTCTAGCACAAATATAGCAATCGATGCTTTTCCTCTATGGAGGACCATTCTTTTACTTTCATTGTTGAGTCAGTTCACCTATTTCCCTCCACCTCAAGAAGCAAACACTTGTGTGAACTGTGCATTGATTCCTACATACTTGCATATTGCACTTATTATATTACTCTATGTTGACAATATCCATGAGATATACATGTTACAAGTTGAAAGCAACCGCTGAAACTTAATCTTCCATTGTGTTGCTTCAATGCTTTACTATGAATTATTGCTTTATGAGTTAACTCTTATGCAGGACTTATTGATGCTTGTCGTGAAGTACTATTCATGAAAAGTCTTTGCTATATGACTCACTTGTTTACTCATGTCATATACATTGTTTTGATCGCTGCATTCACTACATATGCTTTACAAATAGTATGATCAAGGTTATGATGGCATGTCAGTCCAGAAATTATCTGTGTTATCGTTTTACCTGCTCGGGACGAGCAGAACTAAGCTTGGGGATGCCGATACGTCTCCGGCGTATCGATAATTTCTTATGTTCCATGCCACATTATTGATGTTATCTACATGTTTTATGCACACTTTATGTCATATTCGTGCATTTTCTGGAACTAACCTATTAACAAGATGCCGAAGTGCCAGTTCCTGTTTTCTGCTGTTTTTGGTTTCAGAAATCCTAGTAACGAAATATCACTACAAGAGATGGGGGATTTGTTGACGAAAACCCTGGTGACAAAAATGCATACCGTCATGGATGTGTCCTTATAGGTGACGAATTCATCTTTCGTCAAGCATTTAAGGTAATGCTTGACGGTATGATTTCTCGTCAAGAAAAAATCGTCACCCATTACCCAAGCGGGAAGGGCTTCCATCGTGTAATGCATTAATAGGTGACGAAATCAAAGATCGAGGTGACGAAATAATACTAAGTTACTTTATTAAATGTTATTAGTTTTATATATCATGCGTGACCCACTTGTCAGGAACATATTTAATTAAGTAAAAATTGTGGTTTGGAAGAATCGAACAAGGGCTTCGGCGTGACCGACGCGGAGTCTTACCGCTAAGGTAGATATGGAATTTTGATCTGGATCCGTAAGTAGTCTATTCTACATATTTATTTCAATGGTGTGATCTAGATGTTACGACATAATAATTCCCTTATTAATATTTATGTCGGCCGAGGGTGCCTCGTTTAAGTCGTGCCGCTAGCAGACACGGCCTATATAGGTGCTCTTGCTAACAGTCGAATCGACTAGGGTTCTCGTCGAGGTAAGAAGAATTCCTTGAAGGCTCCATTGTGGTGGCGGCGAGACGCATCATCGGTGAGTTCTCCTGATTGTTCGTTAGGTCTAGATTTTTTAATCAGTTGTCAAGATCTGTTCTGAAGAACGTTGGCATGTTCTTAACTGAATTGTAGGCAATGGATCGAAGTTGGATAACTGATGGCACCAAGAAGTTCACAACAAAGTACATGGCAGGTGTTAGGGATTTCATCAAGTTTGCGCGAGAACACTTGGACAATACGAGATGAACCAATCTTGTGCCCTTGCAAGGACTGCCTAAATCTGATACGTCGGGATATAAAAACGATCGAGGATCACTGCAATTGTTCAGGTATGTCCATGACGTATACAAGATGGACTAGACATGGGGAAGATTTTAGTGATGACGAAGGGCGGGATAGAAACGATGATGGTGCGTATGATAGTGACAACGATGAAGAGGAAGACAATGGTGATTGTTATGTTGATGATTCGTCTAGTATGATCGATGAACTGCAGAAGTCTGGAAATAAAGGTCCTGACCTGCCAAATTTGTATGCTAATCTAATTGAGTCAGCGAAAAAAGAACTTTATGAGGGATGCACCTCTTTCACTAGGTTGTCGTTCATCATTAAGCTCCTTCATGTCAAATCATAGGCGGATAACAAACGAGAGGATTTGATCTCTTACTTCAGCTTTTACGTACGGCTTTGCAGGATGTGGACTTTCCCAAATCATATGCTGATGCTAAGAGTGTTCTTTACGATGTTGGGCTTGGTTATGAGACAATTCATGCATGCAAGTTTGATTGTTCTTTATTTTGGGGAGATCACAAGGACGATACGAACTGCCATGTTTGTGGATTATCAAGATATAGAGACCCTCTTTGGAAAAAGAAAATCCCTCACAAGGTGTTAAGGTACTTTCCTATAATTAAAAGGTTGCGAGAGACTATTTGTTAAAAAGGAAATGTCGACACATACTAGATGGCACAAAGAGAAGAGGGTTGTTGAGCCCAATGTCTTGAGGCACCCTGCTGATGGTGAGGCATGGAAGCACTTTGATGGCAAGTTTGATTGGTTTGCTAAAGATCCTCGTAACATAAGACTAGGTTTTGCCACAGACGGCTTCGGTCCTTTTGGAAGTATGAGTAATCCTTACGATTATGTGGCCTGTTTTTGTGATTCCTTACAACTTCCCACCATGGATGTGCATGGATCAATCGAATTACATGATGGCATTGCTAATCCCGGAAAGTATTCCCCGGGGAAAGATTTTCATGTATTTATGCAGCCAACGATAAAAGATATGATGCGGCTATGGAGTGGTGTGGAGACATTTGATGCATGCACAGAGGAATATTTCCCATTGCATGCTGCATTTCTTTGGTCTATTCATGATTATCCTGGATATGCCACTATGTCAGGCCGAAGCACAAGAGGATTTCATGCGTGTGTGCATTGCGATGAGAATCCTTGCGCTGAACCTTTGAAAAACAAAATTGGATATATTGGGCATCGGCGATTTCTTGATAAAAATCACCCATACGGAAAAGCAGACTTTTCAATGGTACAAGCGAGACTAGAGATCCACCAAGGAAGTACACACCCAAAGAGGTAGGCTGCGAAGGTAGAAATGGTTAAGGATTTTGAACATGGGAAAAATCCAATAAGTAGAAAGCGGAAGCGTGCAAGCATACCCGGTGAACCAACATGGCACACGAAAGTCAGCTTACATCATCTACCGTCTTGGCGAACTTAAGATAGCTCACAACTTAGATGTGATGCATATTGAGAAGAACATATGTGACAATATTGTTGGTACACTACTTGAACTTGAGGGCAGGAATAAGGACAACGTTAGTGCTAGAATTGATTTGAAGAAATTCAAAATGTGGAAGAAGTATTGGTTGAAGAAAATTGTGAAGGATGATGATGATGCAGCAGTAACTTATGCGAAGCCCCTGCACCGTGGACGCTTTCGAAGGAACAGAAGAGACATTTGTGTAGGTATTTGGCAAACACTAGGTTCCCAGAGATGGTTATTGCGCAAACTGGGGAAGATGTGTGAATATTGATGGTTGTAAGGTTACCGGTATGAAGACGCATGATTGCCACATACTTCTGCAGCGAGTGTTGCCGGCTGGGCTCAAGGGAATTGCATCTAAGGAAATGTATGTGGCTATTGCAGAGCTAGGAAGATTTTTAGGGAGCTGTGTGCCAAAACCACGAAAGTTGATGTGCTGAATCGATTGAAGGTTGAAATTGTTGTGATCCTATGCAAACTTGAGAAGCTCTTCCCCCCAGCTTTTTTGATGTAATGGTGCACTTAGCTATTCATCTTCTGAGGAGGCTCTTTCGAGGGGTCCTGTTCATTATGGTTGGATGTATCCAGTTGAGAGAAGATTAGGTTATCTAAAGTCTACGGTCCGTAACAAAGCAAGGCGAGAAGGTTCTATCGTAGAGAGCTACATTGTTGATGAGTGTTTGATTTTTGCTCTAGATTTTTCAAGGATGGCACGAAACAAGATTTAACAAAGATGATAGGAACCAAGACATTCGGAGAAAACCTGATCTGACGAGATGGAAGTATTTTCAGTTGGAGCTAAAGGTCTTGGGAAATCCATTTTGAAACATTTTGACAAGGAATTTGACAAAATGGTTTGGTATGTGCTGAACAAGCGTGACGATGTAGAACGTTATATCAAGTAAGTAGTTAGCTTCACTTTAATAACTACTTCTCAATGTTGCAGACATAATTGTCCTGTATTTCATATGTGTTTTTTCTATGTTTCAGTGAATTCCGACAAGAATTGGGAGGTAGGGGTGTGCGTGACATCGAGGAGACGGTTCGAGAGAGTTTGCAGGTTGGTTTGCAAACCATGTGAGACGATTGGACAATGCATCGAGAAGATTTGAAGTCTCTGGCTCTTTGGGCCAGACCGGCGTGTAGTAGTATACGCTGGTTGCAACGTAAAGGGTGCGAGGTTTCGCACGCTTACTCGGGATAAAGACACGAAGACTCAAAATTCGGGCGTAGCGACTAAGGGATCTTTTGGTGATGCGAGATGAGACCGACTACTATGGTGTTCTGCAAGATGTTCCTGATCTGCAGTTCGGGACTAACAAACACGGTGACAGGTCCGTGTACTTGTTTCGTTGCGACTGGTTCGACCTTGCGAGCAAGGGTTCCAAGATTAAAGATGATGGTTTTTTTAAAAGCGTTAACACTTCTATCCTATGGTTCAAGAATTCACCATTCATATTGGCCAGTCAAGCTGAAACATGCTTCTATTTGGAGGATACAAAGGTTGGTGCTCCGTGGAAAGTGGTGCAGTAGTTCAGCCCGAGAGATGTGTACGACGTTCGAGAATTAGAAGATGGTAACGATGATGCATTTGTACGGAATGAAGACGCATACCAGGAGGATGAAGGTTCGATCGACCATACATTTCATGATGTTGTCGACCTAGACGAGGAAGCGAGAGGTGGAAGCGAGAGGAGGATGATCATCGTCTGCTGAAGTTGTACGTATTCATGATGCTCGTACAATCCGTGAACTAGAGAATGGGGAAGATAGTCCCAATGTTGACATGGATATGAGCGAAGATGAACTAGAGAATCGGGAAGATAGTGTCATTTTGGAAGAGAACATACATGATGACGAGGAAAAAATTCAGAAGAAGATAGTGATTTAGATTGATAGAAACATGTAATGCATACAACTATATGTTTTGTTCCAAACATTTGAAATGTTCTTATTTAGATGTTTACGATCTCGAACTTGTCATTGAATTATCCAGAAGGGTTTAAGAGCAAATTAATATAAGCAAAAATATGGACAAATATAAGAAAGCCAACATGTCGGTAACATAACTTTGACAATGGTTTTAATTAATCGACACTTGACACGATTACAACCAGCAGCAGGATATGACTAACTATTGTTTTAACACAAGCAAAATCGACAATCGCATAAAGAGTGTTACAACTTAATTTAAACCTAAAGGGGCTGCATAGTTGGACACACGGGCACCATGAATCACGGACTAGCTACTCCAGATCGATTTCAGGCACATGGGTAGCAAACAAGTAAACCCCTGCATTTCCCAGGTAAAGCAAGAACAGCATCTTGTCACCATCTGAAGGTGCTTTTCCTTGTCCATGAACTCCTTCCACCCACTGACGCAGAGACGACCATCGTACGAAGAAATTGCGTAGGACGCATGCACCAAGAAATCTTGGGATGGCACACAATACTGATTGCACCATATTGTTCCATATCTTTAGGAACCAAACGGCTAGGGATTTTCTGTTCCAACAGTAGGGACATAGTTTAGTTAACACTTGTACGTAATGTAGGTCGCAAACTTAATGAAATGATATGATGTACTGCTTACCACGTGTTTGTTGTAATTTTCGCTGTTTGTCCAATTCAGAGTATGCAGCATTGGGACAACTAGTGCTCCTTGATCATAATCTCCAGCATTGTGGTACTCAACAAGGTAGTCCAAGTTGTCCACGAAGAATGACGGTATGCATCATCCTCCAATTTATCATTGTTCCATCGGTACCTCTGAGCGAGTCAACAATGTCACGCTTCGTACGGGACAACTGGTAGTAAGCTGCATAATTAAAATAAGCGACATAAGATGGAATAACTAATATGATCAATCATTGTGTCCAAAGGTGGAAAATTACCTGGATGGATTAGTGGTTCAGTTCCGGTTATTACAAGAGTATCTGACGAGATGAGTTAACTACGAAAATTAACTCCATGCCAACCTTAAAATTGTACACTCTAGCAAATTCGTTCCAAAATCTTCCGTTGATATAGGTTACGCCAGCTCTGTTGGTAACATTAACAACAAATGCATGGCCATCTTTGGTTTTGAGTGCGGCTTCAAAAGTTGTCTGTGGGAGGTGCGGACACCATACTTCTTAAGGAAATACGGTCTATAGTAGCAAGGGATGACCTAAATTCAGTAGAGTTAATATAAAAGTAAGTTAAATATGCGTCTACTCGGATAATCACCGAGTCTCAGATCTTGGACTTCTATCAGCACATATCTGAACTTCTATCAGCACATATCTGAACTTCTATCAGCACATATCTGAACTTCTATCGGTATAGGACTGAACTACCGATACCTCTATCTCTAACGACTACAACTATCGTAAAACTGGTATGAACGTAAAAGTTATCACAACTATCGTAAAACTCAACCATAAATAAGCGGTTAATACATATGGTGACCAACAATTATTACACACATCTAAATAATAGTACTAAACTAGCAATAACTACTAGGATCACGTGTTAAACTTTGATGTGGCGGCGAATTAATAAAACATCTGAATGAATTTTAAACTTATAAGTGCATGTACCGTCTTCTCCTCAAAACCCTCTTGTAGTGTTTGCACGAAAAAACCTAACGCGACTCCCCCTCCGCCGCACATCCCCTTCTTGTCAAAGCAAACTGGACACTGCAAAAAATATGAAGAAAGATTACAAATCGGAAACAACGATCGATCGTGAGACGTACATGTTATTTACGTACTCCACTAGTAGGCGCCATCCTTGGTCTCGACGCGGAGCGAGAGTCTTACAAGTCTCGCCGGCGAGAGACGTGGCGAGCTGTGGCGGCGAGAGACGTGGCGAGATCTGGCGGCGAGAGACGTGGCGAGATGCGCGGCGGCTGAAGGAGGTCGTGATATGATGGCAAGTTATATCGTGGAGTAAATTTCGGTAGGTCAATAGGAGTGCAAATGGGCGGTGCTGGGTTTAGACGTGACAACACGGTCGAATGCGCGTCAGTTGGACTAGACCCGCGTCAGTTTTCTCTTCGTCTGCCGTGTCAATATTCGGACGGAGTAATTAATGGGGATGATATTTATCCCCTTCCCCCTCCCCTACCGTCTCAATATTCGCACCGCATCCTGGTTTCCACTTTCCACACTTCTCGTCGTCTCCTCTCCCTCATTATCTTCGTCTCCCGCCGCTGCGTCGCCATGGACATGGATGAGCAGCAAATGTACAACTGGACTAGCACGCGCGCAGTCCACATCCACGACGAGGAGGACCTGGAGGTGGTCTACACCAACGACCCCTGGGAAGTGCGCCGCGTCCTCGACATGTACACGGAGTGGCTCATGGAGGACGAGCACAAGTTCGTCGGCCTCGACTTCGAGTACACCAACCATCGAGCCGAGGACGAGAAGAAGATCGCTGTGGTTCAACTCTGCATGCGTCGACATGTGCTGGTGTTCCACTACGCAGCGTAAGAACTAATCCCCTTTTTTAATCTTTCGATTGGGGTTTTTTACTTGCCGCCGTTCTGTCTCTCTTTGATTTTCGTTACACATTGTTCCCGAAAATCAGTACATTCCCGATCTAAATCTGCTACACATTGTTCCAGAAAAGCAGTACATTCCCGATCTAAATCTGCTACACATTGTTCCCGATTTATTAATTTGTTTCATCTTCGTCTCCTCTGTAGGTTCTTGCATATTTGTAACTGATCTGTGACTAGTACATTACTTTGTTTACTGCAGTGCTAACTGGTGGGAGTCTCCGGCAATCTGCGATTTCTTTCGAGAAGGCGCTACGTTTGCGAGTGTTGACATCCGTGGTGACAAGAGAGTTCTGTGGAGGACATGGCACATGGAGATTCCTTATGAGTACTACGTCGATCTCCAGGACGAGTACTTCAAGTACCTTTGGTCATGCGAGGGCTGGCATGGCTACCATGGCAGCAAGACTCATTGATTCATGGTTCGGTGATATGAAGAAGAAGTTCCACCACCATCGGCTGGCGTGGGGGGACTTCCCACTTCCAAATATGAACATCGAGTATGCAGCCATTGATGCTTGGGTCTCGTACGAGCTCTACCGCAAGATCGTGGTCGACAAAGTCCTGGCGATGGTGGATTGATCATCTCTTCTGTTGCATGACCCCACGATCTTTTGGTTTGGTCTCCCTCCTGCGTGAGGTGCTTTTGGCTAGTAGTCCGTTCTTTTGAAACTGTAAATATTTTGCCATGATATGTTAACAATTGTCTTGGGAGGTTTCAATTTTATGTTGTGTACATCCTAGTACTTCAAAGTGCTAGTAAACTAAATGTTCAGAGCAGTAGAGTTCTTCAAAATCAAAACATACCAGACGTAAAAATCACCAAAAATTGTGATTCAAATTTTCTTTATGACTTTTACTCATTTATCTGAAATTTTTCATCGAAAAAATCTCAAAGTGGTGAACAATAACATAATATGGTGTCCCCATGGTGGACATGTGTCGAACGAGGGGTTTCGGACGAAAAGAGGGGAAATCGCCAAAAACTGACCCCACCACCATGGATTTGGGGCATGATTTGGCACCCTTGTGCACATTGTGATATGACACCTTGGTTGCTATGGGTTTTGATTTTTGGAGTTGGTGGCATGGTGTCCCCATGGTGGACATGTGTCGAACGGGGGTTTCGGACGAAAAGAGGGGGAAATCGCCAAAAACTCACCAAACCACCATGGATTTGGGGCATGATTTGGCACCCTTGTGCACATTGTGATATGACACCTTGGTTGCTATGGGTTTTGATTTTTTGGAGTTGGTGGCATGGTGTCCCCATGGTGGACATGTGTCGAACGAGGGGTTTTCGGACGAAAAGAGGGGGAAATCGCCAAAAACTAACCAAACCACCATGGATTTGGGGCATGATTTGGCACCCTTGTGCACATTGTGATATGACACCTTGGTTGCTATGGGTTTTGATTTTTTGGAGTTGGTGGCATGGTGTCCCCATGGTGGACATGTGTCGAACGAGGGGTTTTCGGACGAAAAGAGGGGGAAATCGCCAAAAACTCACCAAACCACCATGGATTTGGGGCATGATTTGGCACACTTGTGCACATTGTGATATGACACCTTGGTTGCTATGGGTTTTGATTTTTGGGAGTTGGTGGCATGGTGTCCCCATGGTGGACATGTGTCGAACGTGGGGTTTTCGGACGAAAAGAGGGGGAAATAGACAAAAACTCACCAGACCACCATGGATTTGGGGCATGATTTGGCACCCTTGTGCACATTGTGATATGACACCTGGGAGGCTCGGGGTGTAGATTTGGTGGAGTTGGTGGCATGGTGTCCCCAGGGTGGCCCTGTGTCGACCGGGGGGTGTTCGGACGAAAAGAGGGGGAAATCGCCAAAAACTCACCAAACCACCATGGATTTGGGGCATGATTTGGCACCCTTGTGCACATTGTGATATGACACCTTGGTTGCTATGGGTTTTGATTTTTTGGAGTTGGTGGCATGGTGTCCCCCTGGTGGACATGTGTCGAACGAGGGGTTTTCTTACGAAAAGAGGGAGAAATCGCCAAAAACTCACCAAACCACCATGGATTTGGGGCATGATTTGGCACCCTTGTGCACATTGTGATATGACACCTGGGTTGCTATGGGTTTTGATTTTTTGGAGTTGGTGGCATGGTGTCCCCATGGTGGACATGTGTCGAACGAGGGGTTTTCGGACGAAAAGAGGGGGAAATCGCCAAAAACTCACCAAACCACCATGGATTTGGGGCATGATTTGGCACCCTTGTGCACATTGTGATATGACACCTTGGTTGCTATGGGTTTTGATTTTTTGGAGTTGGTGGCATGGTGTCCCCATGGTGGACATGTGTCGAACGAGGGGTTTCGGACGAAAAGAGGGGGAAATCGCCAAAAACTCACCAAACCACCATGGATTTGGGGCATGATTTGGCACCCTTGTGCACATTGTGATATGACACCTTGGTTGCTATGGGTTTTGATTTTTTGGAGTTGGTGGCATGGTGTCCCCATGGTGGACATGTGTCGAACGAGGGGTTTTTGGACGAAAAGAGGGGGAAATCGCCAAAAACTCACCAAACCACCATGGATTTGGGGCATGATTTGGCACACTTGTGCACATTGTGATATGACACCTTGCTTGCTATGGGTTTTGATTTTTGGGAGTTGGTGGCATGGTGTCCCCATGGTGGACATGTGTCGAACGAGGGGTTTTCGGACGAAAAGAGGGGGAAATCGCCAAAAACTCACCAAACCACCATGGATTTGGGGCATGATTTGGCACCCTTGTGCACATTGTGATATGACACCTTGGTTGCTATGGGTTTTGATTTTTTGGAGTTGGTGGCATGGTGTCCCCATGGTGGACATGTGTCGAACGAGGGGTTTTCGGACGAAAAGAGGGGGAAATCGCCAAAAACTCACCAAACCACCATGGATTTGGGGCATGATTTGGCACACTTGTGCACATTGTGATATGACACCTTGCTTGCTATGGGTTTTGATTTTTGGGAGTTGGTGGCATGGTGTCCCCATGGTGGACATGTGTCGAACGAGGGGTTTTCGGACGAAAAGAGGGGGAAATCGCCAAAAACTCACCAAACCACCATGGATCTGGGGCATGATTTGGCACACTTGTGCACATTGTGATATGACACCTTGCTTGCTATGGGTTTTGATTTTTGGGAGTTGGTGGCTTGGTGTCCCCATGGTGGACATGTGTCGAACGAGGGGTTTTCGGACGAAAAGAGGGGGAAATCGCCAAAAACTCACCAAACCACCTTGGATTTGGGGCATGATTTGGCACACTTGTGCACATTGTGATATGACACCTTGCTTGCTATGGGTTTTGATTTTTTGGAGTTGGTGGCTTGGTGTCCCCATGGTGGACATGTGTCGAACGAGGGGGTTTCGGACGAAAAGAGGGGGAAATCGGCAAAAACTCACCAAACCACCATGGATTTGGGGCATGATTTGGCACCCTTGTGCACATTGTGATATGACACCTTGCTTGCTATGGGTTTTGATTTTTTGGAGTTGGTGGCTTGGTGTCCCCATGGTGGACATGTGTCGAACGAGGGGTTTTCGGACGAAAAGAGGGGGAAATCGCCAAAAACTCACCAAACCACCATGGATTTGGGGCATGATTTGGCACACTTGTGCACATTGTGATATGACACCAAGCCACCTAGGTTTCACCAAACACTCAAACTTTCATATAAAATTGAAAATTTGTTGAAATCTTTCCAAACCTTGTGTATTGGCCAATGTGTGGCTAACACTTTCCATGGAAAATAACAAACTAGAAAAACATTTGGCATAAGGGTGCATCAACATGTGGGTAATGACGCTAGCATGCTATCTTGGCAGTTTGGTTTGAAAATTTTCAAAAATTCATCCCCTAAACTCAAGAAGAGGCTATGTGTGATCACTAATTCGTATTTCAAATAATTTAGAGTTTTTAATACCCATACTGAAAATTCTGTGCCAGCCCATCCGTCATGCGTGGGACCCATGTCAAAGTAATGGGAAAGTGGACTGACTACATGCAGCAATCCACGTTTTCACACCCACGCGTCGACGAGAGGAACCCAAACGGCAGCACCTCTTTGTATATCCATCGGCCCCATCGTCTCTCCCACCCGCAACTTCTATTCCCCAATCTCTGGCGAAAAACCCTGCTTGCACCTCCACCAGCGCAACACCGACCTCCCCTTCCACCGAAGATCCCGAAGATGAAGCGTGTTCGCGGAGACGAGCCGGAGGCGAGTGCGGTCGTCAACGTCGACAGAGGCGACGGCGAGGGTCCGGTAGTAGTCGACGTCGCGGAGGCGGGATCTTCTTCCGGACCTGGAGCCGCTCTTCGCCGCGCCGTGACTGTGGAGGGCTCCGCCCAACCGGCCGTGGTCGCCGTCGCTGATGAGGCCAAGGGAGACGTCCTCGCTCCCGCGGCACAAGCAGATGACCAGGGCTTCGATCCGAATGACCCGTTCTACCGCCACTCAGGCAGTACCGCGAGCTATATGGCCCCAGAGAGTGCGACGAGTTCGAAGAGGAGGCCTCCGACAACTGCAGCGAGGTAGTCTACTAGTCCGATCGATCCCCTGTTTTTCTTGATCTTACTGTTCACCATAGGGTTTGCTCATAGGGTAGATTGATTTGCCCTGTCTGCGACTTCTTGTACAAATTGATGATTCTGGGGTTCTTGCTCATCTGATTTATGGTTTGTAGTTACTAGATCTGTAATATTTGATGCACATTTTGATTCAACTGTAATGATTCCTTTTGTGTGATGAATGATACCTGCTTAGTGTAACGCTCAATGCATTTCAAACTTAAATTCATCCGAATATGAATCATACCAGAGTGATTATGATTACAAGAATTATATTATAGGTACTATTAATTGATCTGATACATGGATTTTATAATCACCATTTGTCTTAAACTGGTGCTTATTTATACGATGAAACCATAGTGTGTACATCATTTTAATTTGGGGAACAAGTGAATTATCAGTTGCATGTAATTTATGACCATAATTTTTGTTCAATTCCTGCTTATTGACGTCATGAATCCATATTGTTTTATGAATCAGTACATCTTCAGGGAACAAATGATTGATCCCTGATCCATGAAATTTATAATCACCATTTTCTCTTAAATTGGTGCTTACTTATAAATACTGAAATAATGATTGGACTACCCATGAACAAGTTGTGACAACAGTTTAAATTGGTGGTTATTTATATTAGTGAAGTAATTATGTATGGTTGGATCTGGATCATAAATGTTGATTCTACATGATTAATTCTTAATAATGTTCATACAAAAATATTTAATGCTTCAATTGTATTTCAGTTAATTTCCTTCTCTCACTTCTTCTTTACTTTCAAAATCGCAGGAAGACTCTGAGGACGTTGACAGCGACAAGGAGGACCGGGACCGGAAGAGCCGCTTCGTTACGAAGAAGGCGAAGGCGCGAGATCCCTTTCCGTCGTAACGGAAAGCCACATTGCCCATTCTGCGGCAGGGTTTTCCCGAACGATCTCGTGTGTCTGATCCAGCACGCGACGGGAGTTGGAAAAGGTAGCAAGCAGAAGCACAATCCTGCTAGCAAGGCGAAGCACGCTGCCTTTGGCAAGTTCCTCGGGGACTACGTCAGGACTGGCCTCATCCCGCTCGTCGGTCCAGCTGTTGGCCCTCATGTTCTCCACTAAATTTAGTTTCGTTTAGTTGTTCCCCTGAGGTTCATGGTTAAACTATGTCATGTTTCAAAGACTATGTTCTACTTTTGTTATTTGGAACCTGGGCAATCATACCCAGTTGTTTAACTACCAGCCTAGTGGGCTTGTTCTGTTTTTCCCAAGGCCCAGGGAAGTACATATTAATTTGCAAAAAATGAACAATTAAAATCAGTGAAAATTGAACTGGCAGTAGAAAAAATGCAGGACCAAATAGTCAATCGTAAAGTGTACCCCCTACATAATCCCACTATACAATCCCTTCACACAAGAGCGGCCAGGGTAGCGATATGACATAAACACACAATGGGCACACACAAATTGTAGACTAAAACAATTATATCATATGATAAAGATTATATCATAGGATATCAAGCTGAAACTTCAATACCACCACGGCCGCCCTGGTTGAAAAGAATGAGAACAACATTCCCGATTCAAAGTTATACTCCTTAGTAAACTCCGACCAGCGGGAATCGAACTTCATCCTTCCATCGGTAGTAGTGTAGTATGCACCACGAGGGTGGTAGCCATAGTCATCAACAAAAAAACATGCCTCCCGCTTTCGAGAGATATTCAAGGACCTAACAACTTCCTTCGGTATACGCTGAATAATAAAAATTAAATTATATATGGGAAGGAAATAAAGGATAACTAAGATTACATAAAGAAAAGGAGAATTATACCAGTCCATTGCCCTTCAAATCAGTATTCGTCAAGGTGTGCACAAAAACAACACCAAGACCAAGACCACGCTCACGGAGAAGTTGTTCCTTCTTCAATGTTTGAGCAGTAGTAAGCATAACACCTTTAGTGTGGACAACTGCAGTTGGAATTTCTGCATACAAATTTAAAATTAATAAAAGAATAAAAAAAGAGGAGATATAACATCAGTTATATTAAAAAAAATGGGCAACACATGGTAAAAGATAAAACAGAATTACCATCGACACGATGCTTTTCGGTGCCATCGGGACCCTCTTGCAAAAATCCCACACAGTTCAGGAGCACTATCAAACCCAACCAGGATACCGTCACCACCGGTCAGGGCGTAGTCCAGAAGAAATTTTTGGTATCCAGTACCAAAAACACGTGTCTTCGAACTGCCTTTCTTAACATGAAATTTGTACTTCACTTCATCCGATGTAACGACAAAAAAGATATTACCAACAAGGTTGTTGAACTGCCTCCTCACAAAACAAGGCACGATCTGAAAAAACGGTAGAACAAAAATGCGAGAAAATAAGGATATAGTCTAGAATCTGTCAACAAAAAAGATACATTCTAAAAAAGGATATATACCATAAAGTCATCAAATCTGCTTCCAAGATAACAACGAAATGAGCGAGAGTCTCCCGCCTCTGCCGACAATGATTTCCCATCGAACCACAAACAACACGGTTCATCCCGTGTATATTTAGCAATTACCAAAGCTAGTACAAAATACAGGTAGGTAGGGCATATTCATAGAAATCTATCCATAGATCTGAAACCATACACACATATATCCATAGATCTGAACAAACAAGATTATTCGAGAGGACAAAAAGGATTTTCAACAAACGAGAGAAAAAGGAGGTGAGGTGAAGTAGTGACATGTAAAAACATATTTTCCTACCTCTCAAAACAAACGAAAATCTTCAGAGAGAAAAGAGTTTTTCAGCACAAAAGAGAGAGAAAGAAGATGAAGGAGACTTGCTTCACCGCATGAACAAGGGAGGACAGAAGGCAAAACCAACCAGGGGCATTATAAATACAATAAGTAGTAGTAGCGCCTACAACCGCTATTTAATGAGGCTGTGGGGTAGATGGTGGTTGCTGTCCTGTAAGTTCAAAAGTCAAACACAAAGTATCTCATGCAAAAATGGAGCCCACTGCTATTATGTAAACTCTGTCAATAAGTTCACAATGGCAAAACATCGACACCTTTGAAAAATACATTGAATCATAAAGTTGCACTTCAAAATTATTTAAAACCATATGATTTACAACTTCAAATGTACAACAAAATGTTGACTACATGCCTTTGTTCGGACTATAGGTTAGGTCAGAACAATTATGGCATGTTAGTCATTTTCAACATACATAAAAAACAAATGCTCATTTGTGGACGAAGTGCACAATTATACCAAAGTAGGCATCACTTCAACACATCAAACTACACCAAACCTCATGAAAAATTTAAATTTGAATTTTCCACATGAATGTCACAACATTTACTCAGTCCCACTAGTTACTGATGATTTTACATTGAATTTAGCATTTATTTTGAGTTTTACTCGTTTTCTGTCATTTTTTAATAAAAAAATCAACAAACACCTAAAATTGTCAGAAAAATCTGAAACTCCTTAGGCACACATACCTACCCTTCATGACCACTCACAAAAATTTGCAGCTCAATCTGAGTATTTGAAGTGCAGCTTGCTTGAAAAAGAGCCCTTCACCGACATGATCGATGTGGGTCCACACATGGATCGACCCAACCAACATGAGGTTCCACAAGTGTTTTCAGACAAAATCTCACATGTGTGAACAATAACATGTATATGTGGGATGTGTTCTCACATATACCTCACATGCAAAAGGTTTTACAACTTCCGGGGTCGACGATTCGACCGTTATGCCGAAAATGCCCTCACTTGTGTAAATTCACATCAAACTACACCAAACCTCATGAAAAATTTAAATTTGAATTTTGCACATGAATGTCACAACATTTACTCAGTCCCACTAGTTACTGATGATTTTACATTGAATTTAGCATTTATTGTGAGTTTTACTCGTTTTCTGTCATTTTTTAATTAAAATATACATGTACAGTTCCATTTTCAGAGTAATATTTTTTCTTTCGCGGCAAAAACTTGTTCCCTCCAAATTGTAGTACGCCGGCTGCCAAAACGCTCAAATTTTTTGTTCCCTCCACTCCTCCCGCGCACCCCACCTATCAAATATTTCGCCCTCCCTTATATACGTCGTGCCTCTACCCCATGATTTACGAGCATCTTAACTACCCACCCCCCCGACCTCATCCTCTCGTGCTCACCCCGATCCGGTGTCTTCGCCGGACGTTCATCCATCTCGCATCTATCTCCCCGGCCGGTGGTCGCCATGGCCGGCAGTCGTCGAAACGTCGGGGGAAGGAAAATCGCACACACACGCCGAAGAAGGCGCCCGGCTCGAAGAAACGCCAAGGTAAATCTGTCGGTGATCGGCTTGTTGTCGTGTTTTTCGGATGGTTAGATCGAGAGATCGGTTTTACATGTCTACCACGCCCGTTTGACCTATATCTAGATCTTGCATATTTGATAGATCCAATCCCGACATCATACGTATAGGGTTTATCGTTTTTATTGCAGAGACAATCATGCCGTGCTATACAATCTTTGCCATCCCGCTGTTGTACAATCTTTTGCATAGACAATTGTTTGCCGAAACACTTAACTGAACTAATTCCAGCCGTTGCCGAAAACAGCCCGACGAGCTACGGTGAACAATGACATTGCTTCAGACTTTTATTCCTCGATTTCGAGGGAATCAGAGTTTGATCTAGAACAATTGATTGATGTTTTCTATGGAACTAGTTAGTTTGCACCTGCAATGCACGTCTTAACAATGTAATGAAGTTTTTTTAATCATGTACTTTGTTTCATCAGTCTATTTATTTCCACAATTTTTGTTTATCTATGTCTTTCAAAAGTCAAAAATCAAATTTCAGCACATATCTGAACTTCTATCAGCACAAATCTGAACTTCTATCAGCACATATCTGAACTTCTATCAGCACATATCTGAACTTCTATCGGTATAGGACTGAACTACCGATACCTCATTACGTGCATACCAAGCCCGCGAAGCAACCAGAAGGGTAGTATCCACCATGTGAGGTGGTAGTTGTCCAATAACAGATGAAACCAGCTATCCATGAGACATGCATAATTCGGTGTGCGAGGGGAGTCTCATGTGTCAATTATTTGTTACGAGTAGATATCTAAAAGCACATGATGTCCCTTAGCCTGGCATATGCCCCCTCTTATGTTTTGTTCGCCGAGCATCATACGTAGACTCTTATGTTTTACCTCATTTGCTTATGTACAATATTTTGCAAAGACAATTATTTGCTGTTTTCTATGGAATTGGCCCCCTCTTATGTTTTGTTCACGCTCCGCTCTTCCGATTATTTCAGCGGAGACACAAAACCCCGTCAAGCCGGCATATGAGCTTGCCAAGGAGAAACAAATGCAAGAAAATGTAGTACGCATGGAAAAATTTTATTTGAAAGATATGGACCTGCCCACAAATTTCAGAAAGATTTCTCTGGTTTTGCACGTACATTAGTGTATGGTGGGGTACAAATAGGAACTAGTAACAATCTAAAGGACACAGACTGCGAAGAGATGGAGGTCGAAGAGGACCCTTCGTATGAACCGAATCCAGAAGAGATAGCTACTGGCGATGATGATCTTCATTCAGATGAGGATCGGCGCCTTTGTCGGCAAAACTTCAGCTCAGGTGCGTGGAACTATGTACTGAACTATGATAGGAAATACGTACATGCTAAATGTTTCCTACTAATGTAGCCTCTACTTTGCTTGCAGATAGTTGCTTCTTCTGCAATAGTTGCACAGAAGAAGCGATCCATACCTGAAGTTGCACCATCCAACATTGCAACAAGATCAATGGCAACAACTGAACCTGAAGCTGGGTCATCTGATGAGCCGACGGCCACTGCTGGTCTGAACACTGAAGGAGCACCCTCACCTAACCAGATCATGACATACGGAGGTAGCACCTCATCTCACGAGGACAATCAAATTGTAAACTTTGAGCGGCAAGGTATGAAAATTTGTAAAAACTAAACAACGTACCGCATATTTTCATATAAAAGAGAATCATTTCATATATCTTCTTTCGAGACATTGACAACATCGCGGTAGTAAGAGAAAGAGAGGTGGACGCAGACGTACCATGGGACATGGACTACATGAGTACACAAGAAGACATGGTGGCAATAAGATGCCAATTGAATTCACTGCTGGTGTCAGGAGACCCAAGGATTATGTCCAGTCAGCAAAGCTGAGCAATGAGGTTGGTATTCACATCCGTGAAAAAATGCCGCTTGCAACACACTGGACACAGTACAAGAAAGATGACACTCTCAAACATGTCATTCCTCATGCTATAAGTACAGTAGCGGTGAGTCCTGTACAATCTTGGTTTAACCTAATTAGTATGCTACATGATCAACTATCTAAGATTCTACTGATTAATGCATCACTATTTTGAAGGGAAAGTTTAATATGGACAAAAATGATGAGGTGGCTCAAGATGTGTGCACTGATATGCTGCAAGTTAGTATTCGGCAGTTCCGATATAGGCTTAAAAAGGAGTATTGGCCAAAAATTAAAAATCTCACACTGGAGCAAGCATATCTCAAGAAGCCAGATCATGTAGAAGAGAAAAGCTGGAAAGAACTGGTGAAAAGATGGTTTGATGAGAAGTACCAGGTACATAAACGTTATTCCTTTCAATAACAGCTACTGAATTCTTACATTTCTACGATCTGGATAAATAAAATGCATGTCTTGAACATAGGGACTGTGTGTAATAAATGGAAAGAACAGAGAAGGCGTGAAACAGTTCCATACCACTTTGGATCTCGAAGCTATGTTGCTCATGGGAACATCTAGTAAGTGTTCTGAATTTCCCAATACAGTTCATACTTCACATACACAGTGTACAATGGTAATGTGCATTCTACATTTTTCAAGCAGAAGGCTAAGCTGCAGGAAGAAGAAATCTCTCCAATTGAATTTTTTAGAATCACACACACTAACAAGGATAACATTATGAGTGCTGAAGCAAAAAGTGCATATGTAAGAAATATTTCTTATTAGCACAATATAATATAATCCAGTTTTGTATGTTGTCCATGCAATGATTGTAATCTTTATGCAGGATCAAATGGTGGCAAAAAAAGTGGCGCCACGCAATGAAGATGAACCTGATTTGACTGATTTGCAAATTGTTCAGCTAGTTCTGAGCGAGAAAAGCCCATCCACCACCTGCAACAGCACATTCCTACCAAGATTGGGCATCGCAACAAGTTCCAGGAAGTCTTCTGTCTCAGCTACACACATCCGAGAGCTACAACAAAGACTAGCAGATCAAGAGCAGAACTCCATACAGGCAGCTGAAACGTACCACAGTGAGATGCAGGCAAGACTACAAGGACAAGATGAAAAATTTGAAGAGATCAGGAAGAAGCAGGAGGAAGAACTTGAAGCTGTGAAGAAAGCCCAAGAAGAAAAGACTCTGGCTTATGAAAAGAGGCTGACAGAAATGGATGCCGTGCTTAATTTGCTCTTGAGGACATCCCAGCCACCATCCATGTCTCAATCCCAGGGCAACTAATCTATTGCACCACCGTCCTACAACATTATTAATCATAGGTCTTTTAATTTCTTTGTGTTCCAATTGTAATTTTCTTATGAATCTTTCGGTCTGTGAGAGACATATATACTTCTTGTGCCACCATTTAAGTATGATATTTATTGTCTACTTTTTGATATTTCGCCAGTTTTTTTGTTTCCCAAATTTCGCAAATAATTCAAATGCTCTCAAATTTTGTCAAATTCAAAAGGTGACGGAAAATGTCACAACGTCACTATTAAATGAAACCACGTGGCACCAATTTCTGGTCCCACTTGTCAGAATTTGTGGGTCCCACCAGTCAGCATTATTGGGACCCATATGTCGGCAACAACCTGGTCCCACTTGTCTGAATTTTGTGGATCCCACCGGTCAGAATATTGTGGGTCCAGCTTGTCATAATATTTTGTGGGTCCCACCAGATATCCATGTCAGCGCCGTCGGACCCATGTTGTCAGAAGCCAAATGGACCCACATGTAAGGCCACGTATGCTTTGTTTGGACCAATCAGAAGCTTCCCAAGATTTAGATATTGACGAAAGTTGCAATTTTTCGTGACAAACCTGTCTGTCAACAATGAACCTTTGATGTTGACGAATTTGCAGGTCGTCACCATCAAACATTTGACGTTGACGAAAAAATGCATACCGTCACCCCCGATATTTTATGACGGAGCTTCCTTGACGAACCCCATGACGATCAAATTTTGTCACCGCGAAGTAATCCTTGACGAAAATTGGCCTTAACATGACGAAAGTGATTTGTCAAAAAAAAAAGTTTTCCTTTGTAGTGTATTCTCGGAATCGGACGACATCAACGCCCATGTTCCTATTTTGCCCGGAAGCATCCAGAACACCCGAGAGCCGCCAGAGAGGGGGCACTGGGCCCCCAGACCATAGGCCGGCGCGGCCAGGGGGGGCCCACGCCACCCTATGGTGTGGGCACCCCTTCGACCCTCTGGCGCCGCCTCTTCGCCTATTTAAAGCCTCCGTCGCGAAAACCCTGATGCGTTCGACGAAACCCACAGAAACCTTCCAGAGCCGCCGCCATCGCGAAGCCAAGATCTGGGGGACAGGAGTCTCTGTTCCGGCACGCCGCCGGAACGGGGAAGTGCCCCCGGAAGGCTTCTCCATCGACACCGCTGCCATCTTCACCGCCATCTTCATCACCGCTGCTGCTCCCATGAGGAGGGAGTAGTTCTCCATCGAGGCTCGGGGCTGTACCGGTAGCTATGTGGTTCATCTCTCTCCTATGTACTTCAATACAATAATCTCATGAGCTGCCTTACATGATTGAGATTCATATGATGATGCTTGTAATCTAGATGTCGTTATGCTAGTCAAGTGAATTTTACTTATGTGATCTCCGGAGACTCCTTGTCCCACGTGTGTAAAGGTGACAGTGTGTGCACCGTGTGGGTCTCTTAGGCTATATTTCACAGAATACTTATTCACTGATGAATGGCATAGTGAGGTGCTTATTTATATCTCTTTATGATTGCAATGTATTTTGTATCACAATTTATCTATGTGCTACTTGATACGTCTCCGACGTATCGATAATTTCTTATGTTCCATGCCACATTATTGATGTTATCTACATGTTTTATGCACACTTTATGTCATATTCGTGCATTTTCTGGAACTAACCTATTAACAAGATGCCGAAGTGCTAGTTCCTGTTTTCTGCTGTTTTTGGTTTCAGAAATCCTAGTAACGAAATATTCTCGGAATCGGACGAAATCAACGCCCAAGTTCCTATTTTCACCGGAAGCATCCAGAACACCCGGGAAGGACCAGAGGGGGGGCACTGGGCCCCCAGACCCTAGGCCGGCGCGCCCCAGGCCCTGGCCGCGCCGCCCTATGGTGTCGTCGCCCCTTCGACCCTCCTGCGCCGCCTCTTCGCCTATATAAAGCCCCTGGATCGAAAACCCTGATGCGTTTGACGAAACCCACAGAAACCTTCCAGAGCCGCCGCCATCGCGAAGCCAAGATCTGGGGGACAGGAGTCTCTGTTCCGGCACGCCGCCGGGACGGGGAAGTGCCCCCGGAAGGCTTCTCCATCGACACCGCTGCCATCTCCACCGCCATCTTCATCACCGCTGCTGCTCCCATGAGGAGGGAGTAGTTCTCCATCGAGGCTCGGGGCTGTACCGGTAGCTATGTGGCTAATCTCTCTCCTATGTACTTCAATACAATGATCTCATGAGCTGCTTTACATGATTGAGATTCATATGAGTTTTGTATCACAATTCATCTATGTGCTACTCTAGTGATGTTATTAAAGTATTCTATTCCTCCTGCATGGTGTAAAGTGGACAGGGTGTGCATCATGTAGTTCTTGGCTTAGTTTATGATCGTGATCTCTTATGGATTGTGAAGTTAACTATTACTATGATGGTATTGATGTGATCTATTTGGTTGTGTTGAT
This sequence comes from Lolium perenne, assembly GCF_019359855.2. Classification (NCBI taxonomy): domain Eukaryota; kingdom Viridiplantae; phylum Streptophyta; class Magnoliopsida; order Poales; family Poaceae; genus Lolium; species Lolium perenne. The sequence goes on from NC_067244.2 coordinate 53,196,795, forward strand.
CTATCTTACACTATAAGGTTACTTAAATATGAACAAATTGTGGAGCTTGTTAACTCCGGCATTGAGGGTTCGTGTAATCCTACGCAATGCGTTCATCATCCAACAAAAGTGTAGAGTATGCATTTATCTATTCTGTTATGTGATCAATGTTGAGAGTGTCCACTAGTGAAAGTCTAATCCCTAGGCCTTGTTCCTAAATACTGCTATCGCTGCTTGTTTCTTGTTTCTTTGCGTTACTACTGCTGCAATACCACCACCATCAACTACACGCCAGCAAGCTATTTTCTGGCACCGTTGCTACTGCTCATATATATATTCATACCACCTGTATTTCACTATCTCTTCGCCGAACTAGTGCACCTATTTGGTGTGTTGGGGACACAAGAGACTTCTTGCTTTGTGGTTGCAGGGTTGCATGAGAGGGATATCTTTGACCTCTTCCTCCCTGAGTTCGATAAACCTTGGGTGATCCACTTAAGGGAAAACTTGCTGCTGTTCTACAAACCTCTGCTCTTGGAGGCCCAACACTGTCTACAGGAAAGGAGGGGAACGTAGACATCAAGCTACTTTTCTGGCGCCGTTGCCGGGGACCAGAAAGCTACACAACGGGATTTCCTCCCTCGTCAACCACGCGCCAGTCCTGGACAGCATCAAGTATTTTCTGGCGCCGTTGCCGGGGAGGAAAGGTAAAAGGTACTCACACTCCGTATCTCGGCTACTAAGCTATTTTCTGGCGTTGTAAGTACTCGAAGCTATTTCCTTTAGATCCTGCAATTGCAACTTTTTGTTTCTTGTTTACACTAGTAAGGCATAATGGACAACATCTGTGAGCTTTTTATTCTATTTCCTGAGTCAAGACATGAATGGTTTAATGCGAAAATTAAAAAACCTATGGAATCTTATTTGCATGCTAGTAGCAATGATATTAGTATGAATGCTTTGAACACCATTGTTGCTAATGATATGGAAAATTCTAAGCTTGGGGAAGCTGGCTTTGATGAGCATGATCTTTTTAGTCCCCCAAGCATTGAGGAGAAAATTTTCTTTGATGATACTTTGCCTCCTATTTATGATGATTATAATGATATTGGTCTTTTAGTGCCGCCTACTATGGAGAGTAATTTTTATGATGATAATACTATGCCTCCTTCACTTGATGAGAATAATAATGATAGCTACTTTGTTGAATTTGCTCCTACTACAATTAATAAGAATAACTATGCTTATGTTGGGAGTAGTAATAATTTTATGCATGAGACTCATGATAAGAATGCTTTATGTGATAGTTATATTGTTGAGTTTTCTCATGACACTACTGAAAGTTATTATGAGAGAGGAAAATATGGTTGTAGAAATTTTCATGTTACTAAAACACCTCTCTATGTGCTGAAATTTTTGAAGCTACACTTGTTTTATCTTCCTATGCTTGTTACTTTGCTTTTCATGAACTTGTTTATTTACAAGATTCCTATGCATAGGAAGCATGTTAGACTTAAATGTGTTTTGAATTTGCCTCTGGATGCTCTCTTTCACTTCAACTACTATTTCTTATGAGTGCATCATTAAAACTGCTGAGCCCATCTTAATGGCTATAAAGAAAGAACTTCTTGGGAGATAACCCATGTGTTATTTTGCTACAATACTTTGTTTTATATTTGTGTCTTGGAAGTTGTTTACTACTGTAGCAACCTCTCCTTATCTTAGTTTTGTGTTTTGTTGTGCCAAGTAAAGTCTTTGATAGTAAAGTCAATACTAGATTTGGATTACTGCGCAGAAACTGTTTTCTTTGCTGTAACGAATCTGGGCCTAATTCTCTGTAGGTAACTCAGAAAATTATGCCAATTTACGTGAGTGATCCTCAGATATGTACGCAACTTTCATTCAATTTGAGCATTTTCATCTGAGCAAGTCTGGTGCCATTTTAAAATTCGTCTTTACGGACTGTTCTGTTTTGACAGATTCTGCCTTTTATTTCGCATTGCTTCTTTCGCTGTGTTGGGTGGATTTCTTTGTTCCATTACCTTCCAGTAGCTTTGGGTAATGTCCAGAAGTGTTAAGAATGATTGTGTCACCTCTGAACATGTGAATTTTTGATTATGCACTAACCCTCTAATGAGTTTGTTTCGAGTTTGGTGTGGAGGAAGTTTTCAAGGGTCAAGAGAGGAGGATGATACAATATGATCAAGGAGAGTGAAAGCTCTAAGCTTGGGGATGCCCCGGTGGTTCATCCCTGCATATTTCAAGAAGACTCAAGCATCTAAGCTTGGGGATGCCCAAGGCATCCCCTTCTTCATCGACAACATTATCAGGTTCCTCCCCTGAAACTATATTTTTATTCCATCACATCTTATATGCTTTGCTTGGAGCGTTGGTTTGTTTTTGTTTTTGTTTTTGTTTGAATAAAATGGATCCTAGCATTCATTGTATGGGAGAGAGACACGCTCCGCTGTTGCATATGGACAAGTATGTCCTTAGGCTCTACTCATAGTATTCATGGCGAAGTTTCTTCTTCGTTAAATTGTTATATGGTTAGAATTGGAAAATGATACGTGTAGTAATTGCTATAAATGTCTTGGGTAATGTGATACTTGGCAATTGTTGTGCTCATGTTTAAGCTCTTGCATCATATGCTTTGCACCCATTAATGAAGAAATACATAGAGCATGCTAAAATTTGGTTTGCATAATTGGTCTCTCTAAGGTCTAGATAATTTCTAGTATTGAGTTTGAACAACAAGGAAGACGGTGTAGAGTCTTATAATGTTTTCAATATGTCTTTTATGTGAGTTTTGCTGTACTAGTTCATCCTTGTGTTTGTTTCAAACAACCTTGCTAGCCTAAACCTTGTATCGAGAGGGAATACTTCTCATGCATCCAAAATCCTTGAGCCAACCACTATGCCATTTGTGTCCACCATACCTACCTACTACATGGTATTTTCTGCCATTCCAAGTAAATACTTCATGTGCTACCTTTAAACCTTCAAAATGCTTCTCAATTTGTGTTAATGTTTTATAGCTCATGAGGAAGTATGTGGTGTTTTATCTTTCGATCTTGTCATTTACTTTTGACAGACTTTCACAATGGACTAGTGGCTTCATCCGCTTATCCAATAATTTTGCAAAAAGAGCTGGCAATGGGGTTCCCAGCCCCAATTAATTACAACTTGCATTAATAATTCTCTTCACATGTTTTGCTCTGATTCATCAGCAAGCAACTTAATTTTGCAAATAGACACTCCTCCATGGTATGAGATTGATGGTAGGCACCCGAGGATTCGGTTAGCCATGGCTTGTGTAAGCAAAGGTTGGGAGGAGTGTCATCAATAATAAAAACTAAAGTACATGTGTAAACAAAAGGGAAGAGGGATGATCTACCTTGCTGGTAGAGATAACGTCCTTCATGGGAGCCGCTCTTGAAAGTCTGGTTGATAAGGTAGTTAGAGTACCCATTACCATTCGTTGACAACAACAAACACCTCTCAAAATTTTACTTTTATGCTCTCTATATGATTTCAAAACTTAAAAAGCTCTAGCACATGATTTAATCCCTGCTTCCCTCTGCGAAGGGCCTTTCTTTTACTTTTATGTTGAGTCAGTTCACCTATTTCTCTCCACCTCAAGAAGCAAACACTTGTGTGAACTGTGCATTGATTCCTACATATTTGCATATTGCACTTATTATATTACTCTATGTTGACAATATCCATGAGGTATACATGTTATAAGTTGAAAGCAACCGCTGAAACTTAATCTTCCTTTGTGTTGCTTCAATGCCTTTACTTTGAATTATTGCTTTATGAGTTAACTCTTATGCAAGACTTATTGATGCTTGTCTTGAAGTGCTATTCATGAAAAGTCTTTGCTATATGATTCACTTGTTTACTCATGTCATATACATTGTTTTGATCGCTGCATTCACTACATATGTTTACAATATGATCAAGTTTATGATGGCATGTCACTCCAGAAATTATCCGTGTTATCGTTTTACCTGCTCGGGACGAGCAGAACTAAGCTTTTCTTATGTTCCATGCCACATTATTGATGTTATCTACATGTTTTATGCACACTTTATGTCATATTCGTGCATTTTCTGGAACTAACCTATTAACAAGATGCCGAAGTGCCAGTTCCTGTTTTCTGCTGTTTTTGGTTTCAGAAATCCTAGTAACGAAATATTCTCAGAATCGGACGAAATCAACGCCCAAGTTCCTATTTTCACCGGAAGCATCCAGAAAACCCGGGAAGGACCAGAGGGGGGGGCACTGGGCCCCCAGACCCTAGGCCGGCGCGGCCCAGGCCCTGGCCGTGCCGCCCTATGGTGTCGTCGCCCCTTCGACCCTCCTGCGCCGCCTCTTCGCCTATATAAAGCCCCTGGATCGAAAACCCTGATGCGTTCGACGAAACCCACAGAAACCTTCCAGAGCCGCCGCCATCGCGAAGCCAAGATCTGGGGGACAGGAGTCTCTGTTCCGGCACGCCGCCGGGACGGGGAAGTGCCCCCGGAAGGCTTCTCCATCGACACCGCTGCCATCTCCACCGCCATCTTCATCACCGCTGCTGCTCCCATGAGGAGGGAGTAGTTCTCCATCGAGGCTCGGGGCTGTACCGGTAGCTATGTGGCTAATCTCTCTCCTATGTACTTCAATACAATGATCTCATGAGCTGCTTTACATGATTGAGATTCATATGAGTTTTGTATCACAATTCATCTATGTGCTACTCTAGTGATGTTATTAAAGTATTCTATTCCTCCTGCATGGTGTAAAGTGGACAGGGTGTGCATCATGTAGTTCTTGGCTTAGTTTATGATCGTGATCTCTTATGGATTGTGAAGTTAACTATTACTATGATGGTATTGATGTGATCTATTTGGTTGTGTTGATCTATCTTACACTATAAGGTTACTTAAATATGAACAAATTGTGGAGCTTGTTAACTCCGGCATTGAGGGTTCGTGTAATCCTACGCAATGCGTTCATCATCCAACAAAAGTGTAGAGTATGCATTTATCTATTCTGTTATGTGATCAATGTTGAGAGTGTCCACTAGTGAAAGTCTAATCCCTAGGCCTTGTTCCTAAATACTGCTATCGCTGCTTGTTTACTGTTTTACTGCGTTACTACTGCTGCAATACCACCACCATCAACTACACGCCAGCAAGCTATTTTCTGGCACCGTTGCTACTGCTCATATATATATTCATACCACCTGTATTTCACTATCTCTTCGCCGGACTAGTGCACCTATTTGGTGTGTTGGGGACACAAGAGACTTCTTGCTTTGTGGTTGCAGGGTTGCATGAGAGGGATATCTTTGACCTCTTCCTCCCTGAGTTCGATAAACCTTGGGTGATCCACTTAAGGGAAAACTTGCTGCTGTTCTACAAACCTTTGCTCTTGGAGGCCCAACACTGTCTACAGGAAAGGAGGGGAAACGTAGACATCACTACTCTAGCAATGTTATTAAAGTAGTTTTATTCCTCCTGCACGATGTAATGGTGACAGTGTGTGCATCCGTGTTAGTACTTGGTTTATGCTATGATCATGATCTCTTGTAGATTGCGAAGTTAACTATTGCTATGACAGTATTGATGTGATCTATTCCTCCTACATATGCATGAAGGTGACAGTGTGCATGCTTTGTTAGTACTTGGTTTAGTCGAATTGATCTTTCATGCACTCTAAGGTTACTTAAATATGAACATTGAATTGTGGAGCTTGTTAACTCCGGCATTGAGGGTTCGTGTAATCCTACGCAATGTGTTCATCATCCAACAAGAGTGTAGAGTATGCATTTATCTATTCTGTTATGTGATCAATGTTGAGAGTGTCCACTAGTGAAAGTCTAATCCCTAGGCCTTGTTCCTAAATACTGCTATCGCTGCTTGTTTACTGTTTTACTGCGTTACTACTGTTGCAATACTACCACCATCAACTACACGCCAGCAAGCTATTTTCTGGCACCGTTGCTACTGCTCATATATATTCATACCACCTGTATTTCACTATCTCTTCGCCGAACTAGTGCACCTATTTGGTGTGTTGGGGACACAAGAGACTTCTTGTTTTGTGGTTGCAGGGTTGCATGAGAGGGATATCTTTGACCTCTTCCTCCCTGAGTTCGATAAACCTTGGGTGATCCACTTAAGGGAAAACTTGCTGCTGTTCTACAAACCTCTGCTCTTGGAGGCCCAACACTGTCTACAGGAAAAGGAGGGGGGCGTAGACATCATTGCGCCGCACTACACTTCGCCGCCATCAACCTTCAACGTGCTTCTTGGCTCCTCCTGGTTCGATAAACCTTGGTTTCTTTCTGAGGGAAAACTTGCTACTGTCTGCATCACACCTTCCTCTTGGGGTTCCCAACGGACGTGTGTTAATTGCACGCATCATCGCCCTCGAAGACCGCCGCCGTCGAACTCTTCTCTCTCGCGCCCTGGCCGCCCCCGTACATCTCTGCGCGCCGGCCGGCCTCTCGAGAGAGCCCGCGCCGCCGAACGCCTCCGCCTCTCCGCGCCGCCGCGCTACACCACACGCCGCCGCACACCACGCGCGCCGGCCACCGCCGCCGCCGTCCACCGCCGCGGGAGAGGGGCGCCACAGTACACGGCGCCCCTCTCTCGATCACAATTTTTTTTTGTTTTTTTAACTTAACAAAAAAATAACTTTACAAAATTTATAATATGTGCAATAAAATTAATTCCATGTGAAAATACTCAAATCATCATATTTGAATCTGAATAATTTCAACTAGTTCAAATAATCAGGGCGATGATGTATATTGTATTGAATTAGTTCAAATAATTTCAACTAGTTCAAATAATTACAAAGTTTGGAATTTTAAAGTTTGGCATGTTAAGTAAAAAAATAACTTAATTAACAAAAACGGTAAAATGAATTAGTTTAATTTGAAATGAATTAGTTATTTTACTTAACAATTTTTTTAAACTTAATCGGTACCCCGCGCGTATATGGAGGGGGTGGCGAGGGCCACCGCCCTTTCGCCACCGCCACCGCCCTTTCACCACCGCCACCGCCCCCCCTTTCGCCACCGCCACCGCCCCCCTTCTTCACTTAATTAATTAGTTTTTACTACATGTTTTCATGAGTGACATATGGCGGACGATAGAGCCGACCCGATTAGGGGAAACTATGATGCAGATGCTGAAGAACATATAATGGGCATCATAAACGGCGAAATTCCTTATGTGTCGACCAAAGAAGATGAAGAAGAGGATGTCTCTTCTTATCTGAGCCTTGACGGTGAAGGTGAAGGTCGTCAACAAGGTGATGACGAAGGAACGAACATTGTCGATGGAGGTCAACCGTCGACAAACGACGATCTCGAATTGCAAGTAGCAACCACCTCCGGCGAGGTATATATATACATTGAGCCTCTGGTGATACAAACTTACTGATTTGAATAAATATGTGTATTAACGCGACTCTCTTTCTTATTTTAGCCCTCGGCTCGATCGTCAAAAAAATCGAGTACGACGTCAAAGCGTGGCGCAACCAAGACGATGAAACCAGGAGAAACATATAACATCGATGTTGTCAGTGCAACCGGCAGGCCGCTGCACCCGAAAAGCATTATACAAAGTTCATCAACCAATGCGGAGTCGTTGTTAGAGACAACGTCCCGATCACCGTCCAGGAATGGAATGAGCCAAAGAAGGCACGTGTTGGTTTCAGTTTTGTCCACAAGAGAATGAAGAAGGATTGCTGGAGAAAGCTTATGGAGCATTTCATTCTACCTCCGGAATTCAACAAATACGATGAATTCGGTAATGAGATTCTGGATGGACGTAAGAGGAGGAGGCTAGTCAAAGAGTTCGCTCTTCAGAAGATGGGCGAAGCATTCCGGACCTACAAGAAAAATTTACGCCGTGACTTTATCTCCCAGAAAAAGACTCCGGATTTCAATGGACAATATGAGAAACTGAAAAATGATTGGCCCAAATTTGTCAAGCAAAATCAATCGGAGCATTTCAAGGCCATATCGTAAAAAATAAGGAAAATGCGGCTAAGAAAGTGTACAATCATATTATGGGGCCAGGAGGATACCGCCTTTCAGAGCCTAAGTGGCAGAAGATGGAGGACGACCTGAGGGAGCGAGGAATCCCTCTAGGTACAGAGGGATGGGACCCAAGGGCCAAAAGCTGGTGGTACGGGCATGGGGGAACGCTAGACCCGGTGACAGGGGAGTGTGTTCACTGGAATAAAGCGTTTAAACCCACCCAAGCCCTTATTGACGCAATGACTGATGCTCAAAAGGGGAAGATCAAGTTCAACAGAGAGAATGACGCGCTGACAAAAGCCCTCGGGAATCGTGAACACCCAGGACGTGTACGAGGCAAAGGCGCCATTCCGTGGTCCGTCGGGTTTTCCCAGGACGATGACCCGTACGGTTACAGAAGCCGTAAGAGAAAGACGGATTGGGATGCAGATTTTATGGGAAAGTTGGCATCGGAACTCGATGAGGTGAAGCAAATGGTGCATGTACTAGTACAAGAAAGATCGGCAGCTGGGACGCATGAAGATCAGGCAGCGGATCTCGAAAGCAAGCAGCGGAGAAGCAGCGTGGCTTCCACGGAGGCCCCGGCTGGTGCTAATGCACCCTTCACCTCGGCTGGTGCTAATGCACCGACGATCGAGATTTGTGCACCGGAGCCTCACTACCCCGTGGATGATGTACATGCGATGAAAGAATGTGATCTGCATTATCCAGTGGGGAACATTTCCACGAAGGTAGCTATCGGCAGTGCTTTACCCTGTACACCTGGAGCACTCCACCAAAACAACCCCATTCATGATGGCTATGCTCGTGTCACGGTGGAGGACATAGTCCAAGGGTTTGAGGATCTGGAGATTGACTATGCTACACCCGAAGGGGAGACAAGACTTGGAGATGTCAAGCGCCAGTTCATTCTACGGAAAAAGAAGTACATAGTGTTTCCAGGCAAGGCGCCAAGGCCAACAAGTCCACCCCCCTCCGGTGGTGGTGGTGGTGGTGGTGGTTCACCTACACCTCCTTCACGTCAGCCGATGACGCCCCCCAATCCACCTCCGGCGGGTAAGCAGCCGCCGCCCCCCAGTCCGCCTCCAGCGAGTACGCCGCCCCCCAATCCACCTCCGGCGAAGAAGCAGAAGCAGTCCTGGACTATTAACCCGGACCCTTATGTACCTAAGACCACAAAGGTACCGGAGCCATCACTGAAGTCTCTCCTCCCAAGGCCTTGGGAACAAAGTGAAGAACAAACCAACTTGGCCGTGGCTGCTCAGTATGAGAAGAAGGCGGATATGAAGGCGAAAAAGAGCATGAGCCCAAGCCAGTATTTACTGAGAATGAAAAGAAGTGGGCTAAGTCATTTTTGAGCACACCGTCCCAAGCCGAGAAGAATATGCCTGACGACTATGGAGGTGAACTTTGTAGGCAAGAAGAAATATTGGCGAAGAAGAAAGCCTTGGCGAAGAAGGAGAAGAAAGCCTTGGAGGAGAAGAAAGAAGAAAGTAAAAAAAGTGTGAAACAAGTTACCCAGCTCGGGAAACAGAATAAACAATCGATCCCCCCGCTCATAGTGAAAGCCGCCATCCCGGATGCTATGACATTGTCCTTCAGAGCCGATATGGATAAGGACTTTGAACTAATGGACCCCACTATCATAGCAGCTGCGGCAGAATAGGGAATGACTATAACAGGTGCCAACGAAAAAGCGGCCGAGTTCGGTATGAATCTTCGTGCAGTGTTAGGCCTTGAGGATGCGCCAATGAGTGAGGTAGCATTTACATATTTTCCGAATGTGCCTCTCGTCGAGTGATACGTCCCAAACGTATCTATAATTTCTTATGTTCCATGCTACTTTTATGATGATACTCACATGTTTTATACACATTATATGTCATTATTATGCATTTTCTGGCACTAACCTATTGACGAGATGCCGAAGAGCCAGTTGTTGTTTTCTGCTGTTTTTGGTTTCAGAAATCCTAGTAAGGAAATATTCTCGGAATTGGACGAAATCAACGCCCACGGGCCTATTTTTCCACGAAGCTTCCAGAAGACCGGAGGGGAGACGAAGTGGGGCCACGAGGTGACAACACGCCAGGGCGGCGCGGCCTGGGCCTTGGCCGCGCGGCCTTGTTGTGTGGGTCCCTCGTGACGCCCCCTGACCTGCCCTTCCGCCTACATATAGTCTTCGTCGCGAAACCCCCAGTACCGATAGCCACGATATGGAAAACCTTCCAGAGACGCCACTGCCGCCAATCCCATCTCGGGGGATTCAGGAGATCGCCTCCGGCACCCTGCCGGAGAGGGAAATCATCTCCCGGAGGTCTCTTCATCGCGATGATCGCCTCCGGATCGATGTGTGAGTAGTTCACCCCTGGACTATGGGTCCATAGCAGTAGCTAGATGGTCATCTTCTCCTCATTGTGCTATCATGTTCGATCTTGTGAGCTGCCTATCATGATCAAGATTGTTTATTTGTAATCCTACATGTTGTGTTTGTTGGGATCCGATGAATATTGAATACTATGTCAAGTTGATTATCAATCTATCATATATGTTATTTATGTTCTTGCATGCTCTCCGTTGCTAGTAGAGGCTCTGGCCAAGTTGATACTTGTGACTCCAAGAGGGAGTATTTATGCTCGATAGTGGCTTCATGCCTCCATTAAATCTGGGACAGTGACAGAAAGTTCTAAGGTTGTGGATGTGCTGTTGCCACTAGGGATAAAACATCGATGCTTTGTCTAAGGATATTTGTGTTGATTACATTACGCACCATACTTAATGCAATTGTCTGTTGTTTACAACTTAATACTGGAGGGGGTTCGGATGATAACCTGAAGGTGGACTTTTTAGGCATAGATGCATGCTGGATGGCGGTCTATGTACTTTGTCGTAATGCCCTGATTAAATCTCATAGTACTCATCATGATATATGTATGTGCATTGTTATGCCTTGTTTATTTGTCAATTTCCCAACTGTAATTTGTTCACCCAACATCTGCTATCTTATGGGAGAGACACCACTAGTGAACTATGGACCCCGATCCTATTCTTTACATCTGAAATACAATCTACTGCAATACTTGTTCTTTACTGTTGTTCGCAAACAATCATCTTCCACACAATACGGTTAATCCTTTGTTCACAGCAAGCCGGTGAGATTGACAACCTCACTGTTACGTTGGGGCAAAGTACTTTGGTTGTGTTGTGCAGGTTCCACGTTGGCGCCGGAATCCCTGGTGTTGCGCCGCACTACACTTCGCCGCCATCAACCTTCAACGTGCTTCTTGGCTCTTCCTGGTTCGATAAACCTTGGTTTCTTTCTGAGGGAAAACTTGCTACTGTCTGCATCACACCTTCCTCTTGGGGTTCCCAACGGACGTGTGTTAACTGCACGCATCAAGCTCTTTTTCTGGCGCCGTTGCCGGGGAGATCAAGACACGCTGCAAGGGGAGTCTCCACTTCCAATCTCTTTACTTTGTTTTTGTCTTGCTTTGTTTTACTTTATTTACTACTTTGTTTGCTGCACTAAAACAAAACACAAAAAAATTAGTTGCTAGTTTTACTTTATTTACTGTCTTGTTCTCCATATTAAAAACACAAAAAAAATTAGTTACTTGCATTTACTTTATTTAGTTTGCTTTATTTACTACTGCTAAAATGAATACTCCTGAGAACACTAAGTTGAGTGATTTCACTAGTTAGGCTTAATGGAAAACAACAAAAATATTAGAGATCTTTATAGTATTTATCTTGAGTTAGGACATGAGGTGTTTGAAGAGAGAATTAAAAAACCTATGGAACTTTATATGCATGCTAATGGCAATGTTAATAGTATGAATACTTTGAACACCATTGTTGCTAATGCTATAGAAAATTCTAAGCTTGGGGAAGCTGGTTTTGAGGAGCATGATATTTTTAGTCCCCCAAGCATGGAGGAGAAAATTTTCTTTGACTATACTATGCCTCCTATATTTGATGATGAGAATAATAATGCTAGCTACTTTGTTGAATTTCCTCCCACTACAACTAATAAAATTGATTATGCTTATGTAGAGAGTAATGATACTTTTATGCATGTAAATAAGAATGCTTTACGTGATACTTATATTGTTGAGTTTGTTCATGATGCCACTGAAAGTTATTATGAGAGAGGAAAATATGGTTGTAGAAATTTTCATGTTACTAAAACACCTCTCTATATGCTGAAATTTTTGAAGTTACACTTGTTTTATCTTTCTATGCTTGTTGCATTATGCTTCATGAATTTGTTTATTTACAAGATTCCTTTCCATAGGAAGTAGGTTAGGCTCAAATTTGTTTTGAATTTGCTTCTTGATGCTCTCTTTTGCTTCAACTCTTATTTCTTGCGAGTGCATCATTAAAATTACTGAGCCCATCTTAATGGCTATAAAGAAAGCACTTCTTGGGAGATAACCCATGTGTTTATTTTACTACAGCAATTTTGTTTTATATTTGAGTCTTGGAAGTTGTTACTACTGTAGCAACCTCTCCTTATCTTTATTTTATTGCATTGTTGTGCCAAGTAAAGTCTTTGATAGTAAAGTCAATACTAGATTTGGATTACTGCGCAGAAATAGATTTCTTGCTGTCACGAATTTGGGCAGGGTTCTCTGTAGGTAACTCAGAAAAATCTGCCAATTTACGTGCGTGATCCTCAGATATGTACGCAACTTTCATTCAATTTGGGCATTTTCATCTGAGCAAGTCTAGTGCCATTTTAAAATTCGTCTTTACGAACTGTTCTGTTTTGACAGATTCTGCCTTTTATTTCTCATTGCCTGTTTTGCTATGTTTGATGGATTTCTTTGTTCCATTAACTTTAAGTAGCTTTGTGCAATGTCCAGAAGTATTAAGAATGATTATGTCACCTCTGAATATATGAATTATTCACTGACTCTCTAATGAGTTTGATTCGAGTTTGGTGTGGAGGAAGTTTTCAAGGGTCAAGAGAGGAGGATGATACAATATGATCAAGAAGAGTGAAAAGTCAAAGCTTGGGGATGCCCCCGTGGTTCATCACTGCATATTTTAAGAAGACCCAAGCGTCTAAGCTTGGGGATGCCCAAGGCATCCCCTTCTTCATCGACAACATTATCAGGTTCCTCTAGTGAAACTATATTTTTATTCCATCACATCTTATGTGCTTTACTTGGAGCGTCTGTTTGTTTTTGTTTTTGTTTTGTTTGAATAAAATTGGATCCCACATTCCTTTATATTGGAGATATTACGCTCCGCTGTTTCGTATGAACACATGTGTTCTAAGCTTTATTCTTAAATGTTCATTGCGAAAGTTGAACTACCTCATTCATTGATATATGGTTGGAAACGGAAAATGCCGCATGTGGTAAATGGTATAATGTCTTGAATAATGTGATACTTGGCAATTGTTGTGCTCATATAGATCTTGTTTAAGCTCTTGCATCATGTACCTTGTACCCATTAATGAATAACCACATAGAGCATGTTAAAATTTGGTTTGCATGATTGTTCTCTCTAAGTCTAGATATTTTCTGGTTGAGGTGTTTGAACAACAAGGAGACGATGTAAAGTCTTATAATGCTTACAATATGTTTATATGTGAGTCTTGCTGCACCATTTCATACTTGAGTTTGCTTCAAACAACCTTGCTAGCCTAGCCTTGTATTGAGAGGGATTCTTCTTGTGCATCCAAATCCTTGAGCCAAAAACTATGCCATTTGTGTGCACCATACCTACCTACCACATGGTATTTCTCCGCCATTCCAAAGTACATTACTTGAGTGCTACCTTTAAAATTTCTATTCTTTACCTTTACAATATATAGCTCATGGGACAAAATAGCTTAAAAACTATCGTGGTGAAGAATATGTTCTTATGTGTCTTATTTCTTAGTAAGTTGCTTGTTGAGCGGTAACCATGTTTTCTGGGGACGCCATCAACTCTTTTACCTTTGTTGAATATCATGTGAGTTGCTATGCATGTTCGTCTTGTCTGAAGTAAGGGCGGTTTTTACAATCAAATGGTTTGAGTATGCATACTGTTAGAAAAGAACATTGGGCCGCTAACTAAAGCCATGATTCATGGTGGAAGTTTCAGTTTGGACATAAAACCTCAATCTCTTATGAGAATATTAACTGTTGTTGAATGCTTAAGCATTAAAAGAGGAGTCCATTATCTGTTGTCTATGTTGTCCCGGTATGGGTGTCTAAGTTGAGAATGATCAAAAGCGAGAAATCCAATGCGAACCTTCTCCTTAGACCCTTGTACAAAGTGCATAGAGGTACCCCTTTGTGACACTTGGTTGAAACATATGTTATGCAATGATAATCCGTGTTAACCCAAGCTAATTAGGACAAGGTGCGAGCACTATTAGTATACTATGCATGAGGCTTGCAACTTATAAGATGTCTTATACATAACTCATATGCTTTATTACTACCGTTGACAAAATTGTTTCTTGTTTTCAAAATGAAAGCTCTAGCACAAATATAGTAATCAATGCTTCCCTCTGCGAAGGGCCTATCTTTTACTTTATTGTTGAGTCAGTTTACCTATTCTTTCTATCTTAGAAGCAAACACTTGTATCAACTGTGTGCATTGATTCTTACATGTTTACCTATTGCACTTGTTATATTACTTTGTGTTGACAATTATCCATGACACATACATGTTAAAGTTGAAAGCAACCGCTGAAACTTATATGTTCCTTTGTGTTGCTTCAACTCCTTTACTAAGAATTTATTGCTTTATGAGTTAACTGTTATGCAAGTCTTATTGATGCTTGTCTTGAAAGTATTATTCATGAAAAGTCTTTGCTATATGATTCATTTGTTTACTCATTATCTTCACCATTGCTTCGAATCGCTGCATTCATCTCATGTGCTTTACAATAGTATTGATCAAGATTATGATAGCATGTCACTTCAGAAATTATCTTTGTTATCGTTTACCTACTCGAGGGCGAGTAGGAACTAAGCTTGGGGATGCTTGATACGTCCCAAACGTATCTATAATTTCTTATGTTCCATGCTACTTTTATTATGATACTCACATGTTTTATACACATTATATGTCATTATTATGCATTTTCCGGCACTAACCTATTGACGAGATGCCAAAGAGCCAGTTGCTATTTTCTGCTGTTTTTGGTTTCAGAAATCCTAGTAAGGAAATATTCTCGGAATTGGACGAAATCAACGCCCAGGGGCCTATTTTTCCACGAAGCTTCCAGAAGAACGGAGGGGGGACGAAGTGGGGCCACGAGGCGACGACACGCCAGGGCGGCGCGGCCTGGGCCTTGGCCGCGCGGCCCTGTTGTGTGGGTCCCTCGTGACGCCCCTGACCTGCCCTTCCGCCTACATATAGTCTTCGTCGCGAAACCCCCAGTACCGAGAGCCACGATACGGAAAACCTTCCAGAGACGCCGCCGCCGCCAATCCCATCTCGGGGGATTCAGGAGATCGCCTCCGGCACCCTGCCGGAGAGGGGAATCATCTCCCGGAGGTCTCTTCATCGCCATGATCGCCTCCGGATCGATGTATGAGTAGTTCACCCCTGGACTATGGGTCCATAGCAGTAGCTAGATGGTCGTCTTCTCCTCATTGTGCTATCATGTTCGATCTTGTGAGCTGCCTATCATGATCAAGATCGTTTATTTGTAATCCTACATGTTGTGTTTGTTGGGATCCGATGAATATTGAATACTATGTCAAGTTGATTATCGATCTATCATATATGTTATTTATGTTCTTGCATGCTCTCCGTTGCTAGTAGAGGCTCTGGCCAAGTTGATACTTGTGACTCCAAGAGGGAGTATTTATGCTCGATAGTGGGTTCATGCCTCCATTAAATCTGGGATAGTGACAGAAAGTTCTAAGGTTGTGGATGTGCTGTTGCCACTAGGGATAAAACATCGATGCTTTGTCTAAGGATATTTGTGTTGATTACATTACGCACCATACTTAATGCAATTGTCTGTTGTTTACAACTTAATACTGGAGGGAGTTCGGATGATAACCTGAAGGTGGACTTTTTAGGCATAGATGCATGCTGGATGGCGGTCTATGTACTTTGTCGTAATGCCCTGATTAAATCTCATAGTACTCATCATGATATATGTATGTGCATTGTTATGCCTTCTTTATTTGTCAATTGCCCAACTGTAATTTGTTCACCCAACATCTGCTATCTTATGGGAGAGACACCACTAGTGAACTGTGGACCCCGGTCCTATTCTTTACATCTGAAATACAATCTACTGCAATACTTGTTCTTTACTGTTGTTCGCAAAGAATCATCTTCCACACAATACGGTTAATCCTTTGTTCACAGCAAGCCGGTGAGATTGACAACCTCACTGTTACGTTGGGGCAAAGTACTTTGGTTGTGTTGTGCAGGTTCCACGTTGGCGCCGGAATCCCTGGTGTTGCGTCGCACTACACTTCACCGCCATCAACCTTCAACGTGCTTTTTGGCTCCTCCTGGTTCGATAAACCTTGGTTTCTTTCTGAGGGAAAACTTGCTACTGTCTGCATCACACCTTCCTCTTGGGGTTCCCAACGGACGTGTCTTAACTGCACGCATCATCGAGCCTGCGCAGGAAGAGGATCTACCAGCACAAATGCGAAAGCTGCTACGTTGGTACAAGGGTTTCATAAAAAATAAGGCCGGCAAAGAATATATTTATGCGGAAGTTAGACATCAGCATCACTTCAAACATTACTATGTAACAGTTCATATGAGTGAATTGTTCCAGCTTTTCAATCTGCGCGAGCTCGACAAATATATCATCAGTTGCTACGTTCTGTAAGTGATTTATTTCTACCTCATCTCATTCATTGTCCGCACCATATATATATTGTCCTAACTATATTGTTGTGTACGCTATTATGCAGAATGAAGATTGGGGAATGCCAAAAAGGAACATCCATGATGTTGGGTTCTTTGACCCACATATCGTTAATGGATATGTGTTAGAAAAACACCCCCGCGACGTGGAGCAGGACCTGTGGGATTTTCTTACAAAATAGCAACTCAAAAGTCAAATTCTATTTCTTACCATTTTGGGTGAGTGTTTCTGTCTCGAGCACATTCTCTTTTGTTTACTCCATGCATGGTATGTCTAATCGATGAGTTATGCATGACTGTGCATGTATCGTGTCCGCAGGTTCCACTGGATTCTGCTAATAATTGAATTTGACACCTTCAGAGTTCTCATCATGGACTCTCTGAATATGGATTCAAAGCTTTGGGTCAACATGAGAAATATGCTGCAAAAGTAATTATTTTCAATCATTTGCACTCGGCCTCTTTCGTTCATTTCCTAATATCAAGTAACTAATAACTCCATTGTTCATTTAATTTTCTTTGTCCTGTAGGGTTTGGAGACGGTTCTCAGATCAAATGGTCGGTGAATTCAAAAAAGAGTTAGAATTTAGAAGGTTAGTTAATATGGATATTCAGCCACCGGGGACCAATCTATGTGGATACTATGTTTGTGAGTTCATCCGGAGATGCACCTCTGAGCGGAAGCCGTCAGATAACAATGTGCGGAGGAATAACTTGCGGAAGACGCTTAGTCCAGAAGCTCGCTTCCGACCAATTCAAGAGGAACTAGCAGAATTTTTGGTGAGGGAAGTCCTCCATCGTAAAGGAGAACACTATTACGAGGACGAAGAACTTCTGATCCCGCAACTTGTGTATGGAAACTTGTTCGAAATTGTATATGGTCATCCGAGATTGAATATATATATATATATATATATTGTATATTCCTCTTGAATTCTTCTTGTTTCTAATTTCAAACTTGTTTGAAATTGTACGTTCATATGCATGTATATATTAGCGTATAATATGTGTACTGAAACTTCTTCAAAATTAAAATAAAACACAAAATAAAATATAAAAGAAATAAAACAATACAAATTAAAAAGAAACCAGATTTAGGGGGGGGGGGGGGCTAAAACCCTAAACCTGCGGAGGCCTTTAGTCGCGGTTGACCAGGCGAACCGCGACTAAAGGTCCTCCACCCTGATGGACGGCTGGCGCCCACGTGGACGGGCCTTTAATCGCGGTTCGTAAGCAACCGCGACTAAAGGGGGGCCTTTAGTCCCGCATATTTAATCCCGGTTGCGCAACCGGGATTAATGGCAGTTGCGAACCGAGATTAAAGGCCCTTTTTCTACTAGTGTTATCACACCCTCACGTACTGCCCCAGTTGGACTATATGCACTGTATTAGATAGCACGGTGCATCTTATCATGCCCTCTCGGACTGCCCCAGTAGGACTCTATGCACTGTATTAGATCGCACAGTGCAAAGTCGGAACAGTAAATATGGACGAACAGGCAGTGCGTACAAACATACGAACTCCCTTGTACAAAGTACACCTACTATAGTGTTCAAAGGAGACCCCTCCCATTATACCCCATAAAATCTCCATTGTCCGGAAAGAGAAATATTAAAACAAAAGAGAAGGAACAAAGGAAAAAAAAGCGTCAAACAACGAAACCCAGGGCCGCGTCGGCGGCGGCGGATGAATGCTCATGCAACAGCTGGCAAATTATCGCGATACGAAAGCCAATGACAAAAACACGGAAAGAGAAAAATGCATAAAGTGAGGCTGTCCGCGGCTGACGCGTGGCGCGTGCAGAAGGATCCCGCTTTGCACGCCAGCGCGCGGGCTGGCGCGAAGCGTAGCGCGCGCGCGCCCTAGTCACCCTCATTTTTCAGAGTTTTTTTGAATCAGAAACCCAATATGTTCCACTTTAGAGTCATGTTTAAGGATCCAACCAAAAAAACTTTGGGATCCAAATTATAGACAAAAGTTTCTTTATTCCTCGGGGAAAGGTTCACAACATGACACAAATCTCTCATTTGTATCCTCGAGGTAGGGTTGGCCACCTATATTTGCTTTGTGATCATGTTGTGTTCAGCGCATTTTGCATTTCCATTTAGGTTTTTGAAAAAGTCAGATTCATAGTAGTTTAGATGTACATTGTATCTATGAAATAAACCATTAGGTAGTAACTTTTTTCTTCACCCATTTTACCCACCTAGATTCTCACTCTATGATAGTACATGGTACAGCACGGTTTTTGCCGATTTGTAAGTGAGTGTTGGTATGTTTACATTGAAAAGTGCAATATTGTTGTCCATCAATCCATCCATATATCCATCTTTTTTAGTTTGATTCTTAACTTTGTACAGTTTTTATCTTTTGAACATAAAGTTCGCCTTTTATCTTCCATATTTGAGTCTTTTATGATGAAATCTTCAAAACAAGATCAAACTTTAAAACATTTTGCAATTAGAATTTTTCAAACTATATTGAAGCTATAATAAAATCTCAATGAGTGCAGAGCACACCGTTGGGGAACCCCAAAAGAAAGGTATGATGAGCACAATAGCAAGTTTTTCCTCAGTAAGAAACCAAGGTTTAATCGACCAGTAGGAGAAAGAAATCACTTCTGAAGGTGTTGCTAGCTGACTTTTGGCAGGGCGCACTACCGGCATTAGCAATAACGTGGAAGCTACACACAACACAACCAAAATACTTTGCCCCAACTTACAGTGAGGTTGTCAATCTCACCGGTTTTACTGAAAATAAAATATTAACCGTATAGTGTGGAAATAGATGTTTGTTTGTAGTGAAATAAAGAGAACAATGCTTGCAGTAAGTAAACAAAACAGTGATTGCAGTAGATGAATTTATCAGTGTAAAGAAAGGACTGGGGTCCACAGTTAGGTGTCTCTTCATAAAGATAAGTAACATGCTCGGTGAACAAATTACAGCTAGGCAATTTACAGAATAAAGACCATACATGACAATATGATTACTGTGATATTCATTTGGGCATTACAACATGATACATAGACCATAATCCAACTGCGTCTATGACTAATAATCCACCTTCCGGTTAGCGTCCGCACCCCTTTCAATTTTAAGTTGCAAGCAACAGATTATTGCATTAAGCAAAGTATGTAAAGTAAACAATAGAATTATCCTTATAAGTATTCTTTGTCTCCCCTAGTGCCGAATCAATAATTTTGGGTTTTACTTTCCTCGAAGACTGTTGCTATCCCCTATACTTGTGGGTCGTCAAGACTATTTTCGGGCGCCATTGCCGGGGAGCATAGCTCTACTCATAAGTTCTCCTGGGGAGCACACTTTACCTGTCTCTCTGTTTTTATTTTATTTTGTCTTGTCTAGTTTATTTGTGCTTAGTTTATTTCTGTTTAGTTATGTTTTGTTTAGTTTACTTTTGTCTATTTTATTTTGTCTTGTTTTATTTTTCTTATATACCAGAAAATTCATAAAAATTTGGAAAAATGAAAATCTAAAAAAATGTTGTTATGGAAGAACATGCTAGAACCTCTATGGAACAATTTATAAAGTATAAAGAATCATATAAGGGTAAAGTCATGAGAGGCGTGTTAAAACAGTTGAATCGAATTGCTGAAATTTTGCTTAAACGCCATGATATAAATTGTTGCTCTGAACAGGATACTAAAAATCTTAAATTCCAATGTGGCTTTAGTAAAGAAGTTTTAATTGTGAACTATCATTGGAATAACTATATTCATCTTGGATTTGAAGAAGTAGAACAATTTGTTTTATTCATGGGAGCTTCTGAAATAGAATCCTTCATGTCTAAAATTATGAAACCTGTGTTGCTTGTAATAACCTTAAAGATATGTTCTCTTCTATCCTTGATTATTGCATAGAAAATTTCAGCAATAATTGTTATATCATTGATTATAAAGAGAGACTCAGTCATGCACAAGAATGTATCGACAATTTGCAGGAACCTGTGGAAGAAGAAATTGTTGAACCTGAAAGCTCATTAGATGAAAAAGAGGAGGAGAGTGATGAACAAAAGGAGGAAGAATGGATTAGCTACCCGTGCCTACCTTATAATGAGAATAACTCTTTATCCATTACACTATTTGGTTGTCTCCCATGCTTACCAAAGGAGGATGAAGGTTATGTTCCTGTGGATTCTCTCGAAATATTTACTATCAGTAAAACTTGTGATAATAATTATGCACCTTTTATCTATGATAATTCATGCTATTTTGATAAATCTTATGATAATCCTTTATTTGTGCCTAACTTCGAAATGCATGGTACTAAAGAGTTTTGTAGAAAATGTTTATGATAAAGCTCTAGATGATGGTCCTATATTGGTTGATAATATTAATTATACTACTATTGAAAATGAGATTGGAGGGGTCTTGACTTTATCTTGGAGCCCCATACCACTTGAGAATGATCGACCATCTTGTTATAAAATTGTTAAAAATGGATTTGAATGTTTTAATCCCACTATTTTTGAGCTTGCTAAAAATTATGTGTTTGTAGATCATGAAAAGCATGCTTTATGTGATAGTTATATTATTGAGTTTATTCATGATGCTACTGAAAATTATTATGAGAGAGGAAAATATGGTTGCAGAAGTTTTCATGGTACTAAAACACCTCTCTATATGCAGAAAGTTTTGAAGTTACTCTTGTTTTATCTTCCTATGGTTGTCAATTTGTTCTTTGTGAATTTATTGTATACAAGATTCCTATGAATATCAAGTGGGTTATACTTAAATGTGTTTTGAATTTGCTTCTTGATGCTCCTTTTGCTTCATTTTATATTTTCATGAGAACATCATTAAAACTATCAAGCCTAGCTAAAATGCATTTTAAAAAGCGCTTATGGGAGACAGCCCATGTTTTATTTCTCTAATTTTTCTTTTATTGAGTCTTGGAACTTGTTACCTCTGTAATAACCTCTCCTTATCCTTTTTATTTCGTTTTTGTGCCAAGGATAGCCTCTAATAGGAAGAAGGTAAAATTTGAGGAAGTTGCTGTCCTGAAATAGACTTTGTGTTGTCACCAAACAAATTCGTATTTTCTAGCCAGAACGTCGGAGTGATCTGAATTTTTTTTAGCATATGCCCCAGGTTATTATATAACTTTTGTTAGTTTTGTATTTTTTGATTTGAGCAACATAGGATTTTCGAAAAAATCGATCTTTACCTGTTGTTCTGTTTTGATAGATTTTTGCAACCATTTGCATTTGCCTCTTAATATTTTTTTAGTTCTTTTGAGAGAAAGAGCTTTTTGAAGAAGTTGCTACAGTAGCTAATGCTTTAATGGATGTTTGACTTATGTTAGAACTAAACCAAAGTGGATTTGTTATTTTGATTGCACTAATGCTGCTAATGAAAATTGTGTGAAGTTTCGTATGAAGGAAGTTTTCAAGTGTAGGGAGAGAAGAATGATATGATGAGATGAAGGATGGACAAAAGCTCAAGCTTGGGGATGCCCATGTCACCCCAAGAAATATCCAAGAGGTACAAGCGTCAAATAAGTGATACGTCTCAAACGTATCTATAATTTATGATGCTCCATGCTTGTTTCACACCAATTTCTATATGATTTGCTCATGTTTCGTTGTACTTTTATACATTTTCTGGCACTAACCTATTAACAAGATGCCACAGTGCCAGTTCCAAGTTTTCTGTTGTTTTGTATTTCAGAGAAGTTGTACAGGAAATCTTCTCGGAATTGGACAAAATAAAAGCCGAAGTCAATATTTTCCGTAACGAAGACAGAGTCCAGAGGGGGGTCGAAGAAAGGCAGCAGGGCCCGTGCCTAGGGGTGGTGTGGGCCCCTAGCCTCCACCGACCTCGCCCTTCCGCCTATTTATTCACGATCTCGGGAAAAAACCTAAACACCCAAACCTCCATCCACGAAAAGTTCCGTCGCGGCCGCCATCGTAGACCCTTGCTCGGGAGGGTTCTCGAGCTCTTCCCGGCACCCTGCCGGAGGGAGAAATCATCGCCGGAGGCATCTACATCGCCATGCCCCCCTCTGACATGATGAGTGAGTAGTTCATCCCTGGACTATGGGTCCATAGCAGTAGCTAGATGGTTGTCTTCTCCAATTTGTACCTCATGTTTAGATCTTGTGAGCTGCCCTACATGATCAAGATCATCCTTATGTAATGCTACATGTTGTGTTTGTTGGGATCCGATGAATATTGAATACTATGTTGAGATCAATTATATATTCTTGTCATATGTTATTTGTGATCTTGCATGCTCTCCGTTGCTAGTAGATACTTTGGCCAAGTAGATGCTTGTGACTCCAAGAGGGGGTATTTATACTCGATAGTAGGTTCATGCCTCTAGTTTTCTGGAAGAGTGACAATAACATTTAAGATTGTAGATGTGTTGTTGTTACTAGGGAGAAAACAACAATGTTTTATCCAAGGGTAATTCTATTGTTTACTTTACACACATTGCTTAATGCGATAATATGTTGCTTGCAACTTAATAATGGAAGGGGTTCGGACGATAACCGAAAGGTGGACTATTAGTCATAGACGCAGTTGGATTACGGTCTATGTATTATGTTGTAACGCCCAAACGAATCTCATAGCTAGTAATCATCTTGTCATGTATGGTCGGTATTCTGTCAATTGCCGAGCTGTAATTTGTTCACTCGACATGTTATTTCACTTTATGGAGGGACACTTCTAGTAAAGTGTGGACCCCGGTCCTTTCCTTTACACTGATAAATTCATCCACTGCAATCCTGCTCTGTTTGCTTACTGCAAGCTTTGTTCTCTTTAATTACTGCAAACATCTCCTTCCACTCGATACGTTTAATCCTTTGTGTTCAGTGAAACCGATGAGATTGACAACCTCACTGTAAGTTAGGGCAAAGTATTTTGGATGTGTTGTGTGCCGGTAGTACGCCCTGCCAATAGTCAACTAGCAACACCTTCAGAAGTCACGCCTTTCTCCTACTGGTCGATTAAACCTTGGTTTCTTACTGAGGGAAAACTTGCTGCTTTGCTCATCATACCTTCCTCTTTGGGTTTCCCAACGGTGTGTGATACGTCCATTTTGCATCACTATTTTATATCATAATTTACTTTTATTCATAGATATATTTCATATTTAGAGAGGATACTTATGTTATTTCACCTATTTTGCATGTTTCATGATTATTGGAGAACTACTCACCGAAGTCAGGATTCTGCTGGAAAAAGCATCGTCAGGATACAATATTTCTGAAGATCAACAATTGACGGAAAATATAACGAAGCTCCTATTTTTCCAAACGACGGAGCCATCCAAAAGGGGAGGCCGAGGAGGGCCGCCATGGGCCCTCCCCATAGGCTGGCGCGGCCACCGAGGCCGGCGCGCCGCCACGTGGGGAGGGGGCCCATGACCCCCTCGGCCATCGCCCTTCCGCGTACTTCATCTCCCATAAACCCTAAGGTGCGGGGAGACATCGAGGATAGACACCGCCGCCTCCTCGAGGCGGAGAACACCTGAGAGAAAAGAGCTCTCCGGCAGGAAGAAATCTGCCGGGGAAATTCCCTCCCGGAGGGGGGAAATCGTCGCCATCATCACCGTCATCAAGTTGGACTTCATTGGGATCACCATCATCATCTCCACCACCGACACCGTCATCTCCACCGCTGCACTTCGTCTCCGCTGTAACATCTGGGGTTAAATCTTGAGTATTTCATAGGGCAAACTCTCCCGGTGTTAATTACTCCTTGTTATTGATGCTATTGAGTGAAACCGTTGAATCAAAGTTTATGTTCAGATTGTTATCCATCATCATATCACCTATGATCATGTTCCGTATGATGTCTTGTGAGTAGTTCGTTTAGTTCTTGAGGACATGTGTGAAGTCTAAATGTTAGTAGTGAGCTATGTTGAGTAATATTTAATGGTTTGATATTTAAGTTGTGGTGTTATTCTTCTAGTGGTGTCATGTGAACGTCGACTACATGATACTTCACCTTTATGGGCCTAGGGGAATGCATCTTGTATTCGTTTGCTAATTGTGGGGTTGCCGGAGTGACAACAACCTAAACCCCCGTTGGTATATCGATGCATGAGGGATAGCAGGATCTCAGAGTTTAAGGCTGTGGTTAGATTTATCTTAATTACTTTCTTGTATTTGCGGATGCTTGAAAGGGGTTTAATCACAAGTATGTATTAGTCCTAGGAAGGGCGGTGCATTAGCATAGGTTCACCCACACAACACTTATCAAAACAATGAAGATTAATCAACTATATGAAGCGAAAGCACTAGACTAAATTCCCGTGTGTCCTCAAGAACGTTTGGTCATCATAAGTAAACAAACCGGCTTGTCCTTTGTGCTAAAAAGGATTGGGCCACTCGCTGCAATTATTACTCTCGCATTTTACTTACTTGTATTTTATTTATCTCCTATATCAAAACCTCATGAAAACTTGTCTGTGAGCATTTACGGTGAATCCTTCATCGAAACTGCTTGTCAACACCTTCTGCTCCTCGTTGGGTTCGACACTCTTATTTATCGAAAGTACTATGATACACCCCCTATACTTGTGGGTCATCAAGACTATTTTCTGGCGCCGTTGCCGGGGAGTGAAGCGCTATTGGTAAGTGGAATTGGTAAGGAAAACTTTTACTTTACATGCTGTTTTTATTTCTGCCTGCTGCTATAATTCCTATTTGGAATATCTACTACTACTACAACGGTAGTGTATGAGGCGCCAGGTGAGAAAGTGATTCCATATAAAACACCTATGAAATTATTGAACGTGTTGTGGATAACCGCTATGAAGGGGATGTAACTGTCCATCCTGGAGATCATTTATTGTTTTTACATGAATTATGCGGGTTATTCAAGTGTGCAGGTATTTCTATGGATGAAGTTAGGAATAAACTATTCTCTATGTCGCTGTCTGGTAAAGCAGCGCATTGGTATAAACTGCTGAAGAATGGGCATTCTCTTGATTGGAAGGATATTATACCTCTATTTTATTCTAAATTCTATCCTCCAAGTGAAATTCACAAAGACCGAAACCACATATATAATTTCTGGCCCCATGATGGAGAGATTATTGCCCAAGCATGGGGGAGATTGAAGTCTTTAATGCTCAAATGCCCCATTCATGAGCTTCCTGGTAATATCATTATTGATAATTTCTATGCAAGACTTTCTTTTCAAGATAAAACCTTGTTGGATACTACTTGTTCTGGATCATTCACGCGCAACAAAGAAGAGTTTAAATGGGACCTTCTTGATCGGATCCAAGAGAATACTGAAGGATGGGAGAACGACAAAGGTAGAGAGTCAGGTATAAATTATGATTATGAATGCATTGAAACTTTTATGGATAGTGATAAATTTTGAAATATGAGTGCTACTTATGGTCTTGACTCTCAAGTTGTTGCATATTTATAAAGCTTTTGCCTCTCATTTTGAATTTCCTAGGAAGAATTTTACTCCCTCCGTCCCGAAAAAAGCTGCGCGGGGGAGAAATGTTTTGAACTGTTGACCATTTTACAGAAAAACCCTTTACACTTTGAAATCAGCCCAACAAACTCCCCACAATCAGCGCACGGAAACAACTCACGCAATCAGCGCCGCGCGCGTGATCCGGCCACGATCTGGCCGCGATCCGCGCTGCACGAGCTCGCCGACACCCCTGCACGAGCTCGCCAGCGCCCTGCAAGAGCTTGCCGGAGCCCTCCACTAGCTCGCCGGCGCCCTCCACGAGCTCGTCGGCGCCCTCCACCAGCCGCCGCGAGCAGCTCCACCTCCGGCGGCCGTCCGCCGCTCTTCTCGCCGTCGGAGGGGCTGCCGCGACCATGTGCAGGGGCCGCTGTGAGCAGCTCCATCTCCGGCCGCCGTCCGCCGCGACCACGCGCAGGGGCGGCTGTGAGCAGCTCCATCCCCAGCCGCCGCTCCGCCCACCGTCTGAGGGGCCGCCGCGACCACGCGCAGGTGCCGCCGTGAGCAGCTCCACCTCCGACCGCCGTCCGCTGGTCTGGTCGCCGTCGCAGGGGCCACCGTCGTAGGGTCCTCCGTGCGCTCGCTGTCGCTTCAACGAACATGGAGGACATAGTTCTCCACCTCCTCGCCATCCGCCGCTCTTAGCCGAGGGCGTTCGCTCCTCCACCACTATCCACGTCTGGCGAGTGCGTCGCCCAAAGGGGAAGACAGCAGCTGCTGCAACTCCAGTCAATTTGTCGGTGAAGGAAAGGTACCTACAATTCCCACCAAACTTGGAATTAGCTGGGTGATTAATTTCCTTATTTCATAGAGCAAATATTGGCAAGCAAATTTGAGTAATATCATGCAAATTTGGGTGATTACTTTCCTTATTTCATAGAGCAAATATTGGCAAGCAAATTTGAGTAATATCATGCAAATTTGGGTGATTACTTTCCTTATTTCATATAGCAAATATTGGCAAGAAAATTTGAGTAATATCATGCAAATTTGGGTGATTACTTTCCTTATGTACAAACTCAGTAATGGGTGATTACTTTCCTTATGTACAGACTCAGTAATGGGTGATTACTTTCCTTATGTACAGACTCAGTAATGGGTGATTAGTTTCCTTTTTTCCTCATGGTGTTTCACAGAAATATAAATGGTGGCAAGAAATCCCAGTGATATCATGCAAATTTGAGTGATATCATGCAAATCCCAGTCATCAGTTTTGGTCTTGTGCTGGTCCACATGGCCACCTTCCCTGGCAACCTGGACAGCATTTCAATTTAAGCTAAAAGCAACTGTAACATTTCACATGTCTCAATTATGTAGAGTTGCTGATAATGCACAGTGCATTTGCATATCCATAACAAGAACATAAGAAAATGATAAGCATAGTTGTAACTTCTCAGCTGCCTCCTCACCAATTTAAACTTACCTGTTTGCAGATAATAACACATCAAGAAGGCCGTATCTGCCTGAACTCATCACTTCTCAGCTGCTCCTCGCCGGTCTGCCTTTCAGCTGCTCCTCGCCGGTCTACCTTTCAGCTACTCCTCGCCGGTCTACCTTTCAGCTGCTCCTCGCCGGTCTGATCAACAAGTTCACTATGGTGCTCCCAGACCTCAATAACGCCCCACTTGACCTCAACTACACTCCACTTGACGAAGATGATGTCTACATACATGCAGTAGAAGAGGAGATGTTGGTAGATCAAGATGAAGAAACCAATATGGAAGGAGCAACTAGAAACAACAGACACGCAAACCTAACAAATGAGCAAAGATGGGGGCTTTACTTTGCTTTAGATGTAATCAAACAAAGAGATGGAAAAGTTGACAAGACAGACAAGCAGCTTGTTGCATGCCTATTGAAGACAAGCCTACGAACTGTCGAAACGATATGGAAACAAGCAAATGACCAGATTAAGGAAGGTCTAGAAGTTGATGTGTCGATCAGAAAGTAGGGCAATGTTGGTCGTAAGAGAAAGGACCTTGACCTCGAGAGGATTTTGACGGTCCCTCTTAACAAGAGAAAAACAATTCGATCACTACCCAGGGCCCTTGGTGTTTGTCCCTCCACATTACGCAGAAGGTTCCAGTGGGGTCAGGTGAAGCGTGTCACTAACACTTTAAAGCCGTTGCTAACGGCAGCAAACATTATTCAGAGATTGAAATTTTGCGTCAGTATGCTGGATGAGAATGACAACGAGTTCACAACTTCTATGCCGTCATTCAAAGAAATGGATGACATAGTTCACATAGACGAAAAGTGGTTCCACATGACAAAAAAGAAAAACAGCTACTACCTGCTCCCCGGAGAGCCTCCACCCTTGCGTGCCGTCCAGAACAAGAACTGTATCGGTAATGTGATGTTTCTCACTGCAGTAGCCAAGCCAAGATATGAAGGGGGAGTTGTCACTTTTGATGGCAAAATCGGCACGTGGGCTTTTGTGACGGAAACCCCAGCGGTGAAAAAGAGCAAAAACAGACCAAAAGGGACAATGATAGTGCAACCATTGAAAGTCACTCGAGAGGTTATGAGGAACTATATGTGCAACCTAGTGATACCTGCTATACAAGACAAGTGGCCAGACGAGGATGTAGGAAGAACAATTTACATACAGCAAGACAACGCGAAACCTCACATCCTACCTCATGATGAGGTTTTCCGACAGGCCGTAGCACAGACAAATCTGGACATTAGGTTGTTGCAGCAACCTCCTAATAGTCCAGACATGAATGTGCTCGACTTATGTTTCTTTCCATCTTTGCAGTCCCTCACTGATACTAGAGCACCTACAAGTATTAGGGAACTGATAGAGGATGTGCAACAAGAGTACGGGAACTACAAGGTCAACATGTTGTATCGAAGCTTCTTGACACTCCAGGCATGTATGAGAGAGGTCATGAAAGCAGGAGGGGGAATAAAATACGAGCCCCCACACTTGCATAAGGACCTGAAGGAGAGAGAAGGAAGCCTACCAATCGCTCTATCAATCACATCCGAGCTACTTGTAAAAACTAAAGAGCTTATAGAAAAAGGAGAGGCAAATTAGAAAGAGTAGGAGTGGAATAGGAGTGTTATTGTGTTCATATGGATATTGTAGAGAAAGAAAGAGTAATGCTACTGTAGAGAAATGAGTATTGTTTTTATGTTGTAATTATGTCTAGTTATAAAGAGAAACTTCGGCTTTGTTGCTTCAAGTACCGATGAATTATAATTATATCTAGTTATAAGCTCATTTCATAATCAGAAGCAATATGTGTACTCTCTCCAACTCAACTCAGCGGTTCAGAAGAACACAGAATATGCTAGCAACAGAATTAATTTCAACATACTTGCACGATCAAGAGGTAATGGAACTAGAATGGTTTACCTTTTGAACATCAGATACTCATAAGAGCTAGCCCTTAGCCGACATATAGAGTTCAGCCCCAGGCAGAGAGCTGCACATCAAAATTATGCGCTTCTGCAAGAGCTGCCGTGGCTCCAGGCAGAGAAATGGCCTCAAGAGGGCATGCACAGTTCAGCCCCAAAAGCAACCTGGCTTGCCTCCTGTCAGCAAGTAGAGAATATGAGTCAAGGAAAACTTCACTATGAGCAAACTGAACCTAAATGCATTCCTATTACTCCCAAATTCACATCAGTATATCCCAAAAAGCATAAGACTACAAATACAGGTACCTGAATACTAACTAAACCACACACAAATTCACATAACCGCGCAATTTGGAGTGTCCAGTGAGATGAACAGAGGCGGGACATGCATGTAAGTTGTGATCAATCACTATCAAAATCATTACAGTGGCTACATATAGGATTTCTCTCACACTGAATTATTCAACAAGAGTTCTGTGGCTATCCAACAGATAACTTTGCCGATGCATTTCTCTTTCAGAAGCTCTTTCTCTAATTTGGTTCGCCTCACAATCCCGGTACACCATGTGCAATTACGTCCAGGAAGCTGACGGAATTCCCCAACTGGCGTACTGGTACGACTGCAGCAACCATAGCATATGAAAGCATTCAGAGTATGGGATTTACCGAGCAGTGCTTGATGGTGAGCGTGTCCATCGTGGTTCCACGGCCGTGCAGCAGGAAGACGCCGGCGGCCTCTCCGGCGACATAAGCACCGCACCCGCCCGTTGGACAGATGGTTCGAGATCGCAGAGTGGTGGCGTCCGGCAGGCAGCAACAGCTCGTTGTCGCTCCCGGAGAGGCGCTCCTGTCCTCCAACACTGGATCCAGAAACCCCACCACCGGATCCGCCAATACCGCCATCAGATTAGGTTTCTTCTCAACGTCTAGGTAAAAAGTTGAATCTTTGTGAGTTGAGGCCGGGTGCGGCGAGGCTAGGGGAAGGAAGCAGTGATGCTAGGGAAAGGAGGCGGCGAGGCGGCAGCGAGGTGAGGGGCGGTGGAGGCAGCGAGGAGGGCGGCCGCAGCGAGTAGGGCGGCGGCGGCGAGGAGGGCGGCGGCGGCGAGGCGAGGGACGGCAGCGGCGTAGGCGCTCCGTCGCGGGAGGAGAACCTAGGTCGCGAGACGGACGAGGAGGGGAAGTTGTGGCAGGGACTGCGGACCTCAGGTGAAAAAACTTGGGGATGTTTTTGCAAAAATGCCGCCGCGCAGCTTTTTTCGGGACGGAGGGAGTAATAAGTATCATGAACCTTACAAAGATAAAAATGATTCACCTATAGGTAAATGTATTGAGGTTAAAACTGTTGATCACATTCTTCCTGAAGCTTATATCAAAAAATTCCTTTTCCTGCTAAAATGAAAGAGTATTCTGTTATAACTAGTTTGGTTAACAAAAGTGCAAAGAAACCTATAGAACCTGATGAGCAAATAAATGTTGAACCTGCTGTTGCAATAGTTAAAGACCTTGTGACTGAAAATGTAGAAGATGGTCACATCATTTTCTGTGAAGATGCTTCTAATATTGTTTCACATCCTAATAAGTCTAGGAAAGTCAGCGTTCCTATGCTCTCTGTTAAAATTGGTGATCATTGTTATTATGGTTTATGTGATATTGGTGCAAGTTCTAGTGCTATTCCTTATGAGCTTTACGTGGAAATCATGCATGAAATTGGTTCTTGTGAACTTGAAGATATTGATGTGGTTATTCAGCTAGCTAATAGAGAAACTATCTCTCCTATTGGTATTGTTCGAGATGTGGAAGTTCTATGTGGTAAGATTAAATATCCTGCTGACTTTTTGGTACTTGGTTCTGCTGCTAGTAAGACTTGTCCTATCATTTTTGGTAGACCTTTTCTAAATACTTGTGGAGCTATTATAGATTGCAAGAAAGAGAAAATTATGACTAAATTTGCTGGTGAATTTTATGAGTTTAATTTCTCTAAATTTGCTAAAGTTCCTTATGAAGCTGAATTGCCTAATGATGACTTTAGAGTTGAATAGCTTGCATCTATTGCTCTTGCTCCTACTAATCCTTTGCAGCAACATTTGGAGGATCACGAGAGTGAAGTCTTTAGGGAATAAAGGAATGAGCTTGATGAAATTTTCCTTCGTCAACCCATTCTTAAACATGACTTACCGGTCGAAGATCTAGGTACAACACCACCACCAAAGGAAGATCTTGTTTTTGATTTGAAACCGTTACCTGATAATCTTAAGTATGCTTATATTGATGATAAGAAAACATATCCTGTTATTATTAGTGCTAAGCTTTCAGATTTTGAGGAAGAAAGATTATTGGAAATATTGAAGAAACACCGAGGAGCTATTGGCTACACTCTTGATGACTTGAAAGGGATTTCTCCCTCTATTTGCCAACATGCCATCAACATGGAAGATGATGCAAAGCCTGTTGTTCAACATCAGCGGCGTCTAATTCCTAAGATGAAGGATGTGGTAAGGAATGAGGTATTGAAACTTCTTGAAGCTGGTATTATATATCATATTGCTGATAGTAGATGGGTTAGTCCTGTGCATTGTGTTCCTAAGAAAGGAGGAATAACTGTTGTACCTAATGATAATGATGAGCTCATCCCTCAAAGAGTAGTTGTAGGGTATAGAATGTGCATTTATTTTCGTAAGGTTAATAAAGTTAGTAAGAAAGATCATTACCCTTTACCCTTTATTGATCAAATGTTAGAAAGGGTATCTAAAAATACTCATTTCTGCTTTCTTGATGGTTATTCTGGGTTTTCACAAATTGCTGTTAGAGCTAAAGATCAAGAGAAAACCACTTTCACTTGTCCCTATGGAACTTATGCTTATAGGCGTATGCCTTTTGGTTTATGTAATGCTCCTGCTACTTTTCAAAGATGCATGTCTGCTATTTTTCATGGCTTTTGTGAAAAGATTGTAGAGGTATTCATGGATGATTTTTCCATCTATGTGAATTCTTTTGATAATTGTTTGCGAAACCTTGATAAAGTTTTGCAGAGATGTGAAGAAACTAACCTTGTTCTTAATTGGGAGGAATGCCACTTTATGGTTAATGAAGGAATTGTATTGGGACATAAAATTCCTGAGAGAGGTATTGAAGTAGATAGAGCTAAAGTTGAAGCAATTGAGAAGATGCCCTATCCTAGGGATGTTAAAGGTATTCGTAGTATTCTTGGTCATTCTGGTTTTTATAGGAGATTTATTAAAGATTCCTCTAAAATTTCAAAGCCTCTTACTAATCTTCTTCAAAAAGATGTACCTTTTGTTTTTGACGATGATTGTAAGGAAGCTTTTGAAAGTCTAAAGAAAGCCTTAACAACTGCTCCTGTAGTTGAACCTCCTGATTGGAATTTACCTTTTGAAATTATGTGTGATGCTAGTGATTTTGCTGTAGGTGTTGTTCTTGGACAGCGAGTAGATAAAAAATTGAATGTTATTCATTATGCTACTAAGACTCTTGATTCATTATGTCCACATCCTTCTCACCATCACATGAGCCAAGTTGCCCCTTTACGGGCATGGGTGTCTTCATTGGGCTTGCATTGGTCATGTTGAATTTCTTGAGCATGTCCTTCACATACTTTTCTTGAGAGATGAAGGTGCCTTTTGCAAGTTGCCTCACTTGGAAGCCTAGGAAGAACTTCAACTCTCCCATCATGGACATCTCAAATTTCCTAGTCATCAATAGCTCAAAAGCTTTGTTATGATTGGGGTTAGTTCCACCAAAGATAATATCATCAACATATATTTGACATATAAATAGGCCACCCCCTTTAACCCGTTTGGTGAAAAGGGTGGAATCGACCGTACCCATGCAAAACCCATCATGTAGTAAGAAATCCCTAAGGAACTCATACCAAGCACGTGGAGCTTGCTTGAGACCGTAGAGTGCCTTATGGAGTAAATACACGTAATTGGGTCGGCATGGGTCTTCGAAACCCGGGGGTTGAGCCACATATGCGGTTTCTTTTAGAGGACCGTTCAAAAATGCACTTTTCACATCCATTTGATATAGTTTGAAATTGTGGAAAGATGCAAATGCAAGCAAAAGACGAATAGCTTCAAGACGGGCTACCGGCGCAAAGGTATCCTCAAAATCCATACCTTCTATTTGGGCAAACCCTTGCGCCACTAACCTTTCTTTGTTTCGTATGACAATGCCATTCTCATCTTGCTTGTTCTTGAATACCCATTTGGTCCCAATAACATTGATGCGATGATCTTTGGGTCTCTCAACTAGAGACCACACTTCATTACGAGTGAAACACTCCAATTCTTCTTGCATGGCAATTACCCAATCCGGATCAACCAAGGCTTCATGTACCTTGAGTGGTTCAAAACTAGACACAAAAGCATGGTGTTGACAATAAGTGATAAGTAATGCATGGTGTCTACGAGTTACCACTCCTCTAGAGATGCTACCAAGGACATGATCTACTTTCATGTCACTTGCCCTTGTAGCGGCCTTGATCTTCCGAATGGTTCCTTCATGATCAATGAATTCATCTCTTGCTAGTGCTTGATCATGAGGGACCACTTGAGCTTGAACATGAGTTGAGGATGTTTCTTGATCATCATCATGGTCTTGCTCCGTGGAATGAGGACTTTCTTCTTGTTCTTCGGAATGTGACTCATCTTGAGTGGAGGATGGTTCTTGAGTTGCACTTGATGGTTCGGCTTGAGTTGAGCTAGGCTCCACTTGAGCCGTGCTTGATATTTCTATTCCATCATCTTGATCATCACTAGGGCCGAATGTGTCCAATGCCCATATGCTTGATGGCACTAGATGGATCATCATCATTTCCTGCAACACATGGATCAAATTGCTCCACTTGGGAGCCATTATCCTCCAAGAACTCCACGTCACAAGATACTTCAATAGTCCCGGTGGACCGGTTGTAGTACCTATAGGCGTGAGAGTTCTCCGCATAACCAACAAATATGCCCTCTATGGTTCTAGTTTCAAATTTACCGAGCTTTCCTTTGTTGTTCTTAACAAGGCATTTGCATCCAAAGACACGAATGTACATGACATTAGGCTTGTTACCGGTAAGAAGCTCGTATGGAGTTTTGTTGTGGAGGGGACGGAGGAAGAGCCGGTTGGAGTAGTGGACGGCCGTAGAGATGGCTTCTCCCCAAAAGTTGTGAGGTGAGTTGAATTCACTCAACATGGTTCTTGCCATCTCAATGATAGTCCGGTTCTTCCTTTCAACAACACCATTTTGTTGAGGGGTGTATGGCGCCGAAAACTCATGCTTGATGCCCTCATCATCGACAAACTCTCGCATGGTGTAGTTCTTGAACTCGGTGCCATTGTCGGTTCTTATCGCCTTGATCTCGGATTCATACATACGTTGAGCTTTCTTGGCGAAGACAATGAATTCCCTATGGGTCTCATCCTTAGACTTAAGGAGAAAGACCCAAGAGTATCTTGAGTAATCATCAACAATGACGAGTCCATACTTGCTCCCACCAAGAGTATCATAATGTGATGGCCCAAAGAGATCCAAATGAAGGAGCTCCAAAGGCCTAGATGTGGTGACGATACTCTTGATAGGATGTCTCTTCTTGAGTTGCTTTCCGGCTACACATACACTGCAAACACGATCTTTCTCAAAAGAAATGCCGGTTAGTCCCACAATGTGTTCACCCTTTAGGAGTTGTTTGAGATTCCTCGTATTGACATGACCAAGGCGGCGATGCCACAACCAACCTTCGTCATGCTTGGTCGCCATTAGACATGTGGAGTGAGAGGAGCTCTCTTTCTAGAGGTCAACCACGTAAAGGTTGTTCTCCACATATCCAACGAGGACCAATTTGAGATTGTCACTTCTAAAGACTTTCACACAATAATTAGTAAAATATGAATTGTAACCGGCATCGGCAAGATGATATATAGAAAGTAAGTTATAGCCAAGGGATTCAACAAGCATAACCGTCTCAAGGCACAAGTCCTTAGAGATTGCTACCTTGCCATACCCAAGTACCTTTCCCTTTGAGTTATCACCAAAGGTAATGCTTGACTTCTTGTTGATGTCTTCAATGAATTGATCAAGCACACCTCTTCCTCCGGTCATATGATTGGTGCATCCACTATCAAACACCCATTTTGGACCACCGGAGGAATACCCCTACAAAATCAAGTAGAGGATTTAGGAACCCATCGATTAATGGGTTCCTTTGCAATGGCAACAATATCTTTTGGTACCCAAATTGAGTACCCTCTATAAGCATAGCCATTAGGAGGGCCAACATAGTTAGCATAGACATCACCATAATAATCAACAAATAATGCATAGTGATCGTTTGGCCCCGTGCGGTCACCACTTGTGGCTTTGCCCTTTGAGGCTTTGCCATTATTAGTGACCTTCTTGTTCTTATCTTGAGCGGGTTTCTCCTTGTTGTAGTTCTTCTTCTTGTGAGACTTGGGAACATATCCAAGTCCAAACTTTTGATTGTTTGACCTTTGCTTACTCAAGAGGTCATCCAATCCCATCTTGTTCTTGGCGGTGGTGAACTTTGCAAGTTCCTTTGTTAACCTAACATTTTCCTCAAGAATAGATGCTTGCTCACAAGAGGATTCATTAGGATGATAGTTGAGACCATATTTAGTCACCAAGGATTCAAGATATGCATTGGTCTCAACATGCAAAGAGAGTTCCTCTTGTAAACGAACATGTTCCTCAACAAGCTTAGCATGCTCACTAGTAAAAGAGGTAGGGGAACTAGCATGCTTTTCAACAACAATGGGATCCTTCATTGATTCAAGTGCTTTTGTGTAGGTTTCTTGGAGTAGGTCATGGTTCTCTCCAAGTTTCTTGAGCTCATCCTTAACAAGCTTGTTAGCTCTTTCAAGGTGGTCAAGATCCCTAGTGAGAGAAGCATGAGCAACTTCAAGTTCCTCCTTTGAGGTATGGAGCACTTGAGTCAAAGATTGAGCCCTATCAATAGTTTCTAGGTCCTTAACTTTATCAAGTTCATAAGTTTCAATTTGTTGCTTAAGACCTTGAGATATGCACCTTTAGGTTTTTAGCTCTTGTCTTAGGAGATTGAATCTCCGTTCCTTCTCATTTAAATGATATTCTAATTCCTCGATGGACTCATCCTTTTCCTTGAGTGAGTCCATCAAGAAATCAAACTTGACAAGAGCTTCACCACGAAGGGTGCATCTAACATCATAGAGTTCCTTAAGCACAATTAATTCTTCTTGTTTTTCGCTTTCATCATCAAGAACACTAGATAGGGAAGGTGGAGGTTCCATTACCTTGGTTTCC
This sequence comes from Lolium perenne, assembly GCF_019359855.2. Classification (NCBI taxonomy): domain Eukaryota; kingdom Viridiplantae; phylum Streptophyta; class Magnoliopsida; order Poales; family Poaceae; genus Lolium; species Lolium perenne. The sequence continues at coordinate 53,233,795 of NC_067244.2, forward strand.
CTTGCCATAAGACAAGAGCCAACGATTGTAGAGGAGGGAGAGTCATCGGAGTCATCATCTTGAGTTGTTCTTGCCATGAAGGAAGAACCAACATCATTCTCCGTGGAGTAGTCCTTGGAGTAGTCATATGTGAAGAGTGACCCGGGCTTAGAGAAAGCCAAGCCGGCCACCCCGGCCTCTTTCTCCTCATCTTCCTCTTCATCATCGGACTGTTGCGGTCAAAACCCACCGGCGAGCAGCGACGGGCAACACAGTAGAGCCGGGAACAACTTAGGGCTGCGGCTGGCCCTGGTCCCTCCGAGCGACGGCCCGCAAAGCCTCTGGTACACACGTCCGATGCTGATGCAAGGGCGTGCCACCTGACCTATACCTGGTCAGGAAGGTGATGGAGATGCCTCGCTTAGTTTCCTGCATGGCATACACGTAAACATTAAATACGAGCCTCGATCGGCTCTCAGGTTATCTTGTGGATCGGCTCAAGGAGCCGATCCACCCATGATTTGTACGAGGTGCATGAATATATGGTGGTCCTGCTTGATCAAGATAAAGCTAATACGATCTACGATGATTTAGGGTTTTCACCGCATAATCGGATCATCCTACTCACGATTGGGCCTCGCGGCCACGCACGGTGATCGTAAGCCGATCCTAGACAAGGCCTAAAAACCAACACGAGGTTGATCCCCGGAACATCCTGCCTAGGACTAGCAAACGACACCCTACGTGCCGCTGGATCCTCCAACCCTTTGTAAGGCCTAACTATTGCAGATATTAAACTAATCCTTGAAGAACAAGGAGCAACCGTAACGGATCGGATCTACTAAATAAAGATCAAGCGGGGTACCGCCCCCACACCTAAGATAGGTGTGAGGGCGGCTAGATATGCAAGGGTTGCACTACGATAGCATATGATACGAAGAACAATGCTAACCCTAACATATCTAAGATAACTACGTTGCTCGCCATCAAAAAGGCTTCAGTACGAGCAACGCATGAACAACATAAAGCTTGTGCTGCCTAGATCGCAAGATGCGATCTAGGCAGCATGATGCTTACCGGTAGAAACCCTCGAGACGAAGGAGTTGGCGATGCGCCGAGATTGATTTGTGGTTGAACGTTGGTTTTTGTTTATTTCATAAACCCTAGATACATATTTATAGTCCAGGGGACTTTCTAACGTGGGAATAATCCCCACCGTGTACGAGACAAACTCTAACTTTAAATCTAAGATACGATCTACTATATTACAGATACACGGGCACGCTAGCCCAAATGTTGTGCATAAGGCCGATTCACGTATATTCTTCCATGTATAATCTTTAAGCCCATCTTGATCGCGGCTCACCCCTGACTCGGTCAAATTCCGGTGATAACACATGCCCCCCTGGTTTTGGAATTGATAATTCCAAAATCACTCTGCTTCCCTTCGTCGGGTCATGTCGTGGCAGAACCGTCGCAGTATCCTTCATCATGATGCCTTGCCTTCTCAACTTCTCCGCGTGACCTGGCAGTTTTTTTCTTTTTCTTTTAGGCACCACTTCCTCGGAAACTGCTGTGGCATTGAATTCCCACTATATCCCCTTTTATTTAACCGCTCCGCACAGTTTACCTCCACATTAGCACTCCCAAAAGCCCTCCTGCGCCACCATGTCTTCTTCCTCCTCTGCTTCATCGGATCTTTCCACCCAGTCCTCTTCCTCTCGCGAGCCGACGCCGGATCCGAACCCGGCGCAAGTCCACGCGGCCAACACCCGCCGCGCCATTGAGGCCGGGGAGGAGTCTAGCCATGACTTCTCCATCTGGTCAGAGGACGACAAGTCCCTGACCGACGGGGAGAGCGACCTCCGCTTCCTCGCCGACGGGGAAACGGAGGAGGAGAGCGACGATGATCGCTTCCCCTGCGACGACTTCACCTCTCCTGAGGAGGAGGAGGAGGAGACGGAGGAGGAGGAGGAGGAGGACAACACCCCCTCCGACGAGCCGCCGGCCAAGCGGTTCTGCCCCTGGCCGGGGAACCTCAGCGACTTCGACAGCGACGACGACGACGCTGACGAGGAGGATGAGGACAACGAAGGCCCGGTCGGTGGCCACTGGAGCAGCGACGACGAGCCCGCCGGGAGTAGCGCCGACAGCGGCGACGATGGCGATGACGAGGGCAGTGACGGCCCGTAGATAGGACTTCTAGCATAGGACCAGTAGTAATAGATGGGGCAATGTATCCCCTAGTATTTCCTTTTGAGAGCAATCAGCTCTTTATGTAAGAAATCCTGCTTATCAACGAAGAACTTCTCCCAATTTGATTTTGCCGATTTCCTTTGAGCTTAATTTAGCCGATTTCCTCTCATACTGATCTTGCCGATTTGTCCCCTTAGCCAATGCGTAATGAGCTGATAGCAACGCATCGGTCCTTTAAAATTCACCCTTCAATTCTTCAACTTATGATTTTAAAATCTGGTGGATAATGTAGAGCCTTCAGGAAAGCCTTTGAATTCTTCCAACCAGACCTAATGATCTTCTTCAAACACTCATCATTTTGTGAAGAAGGTTGCGACGAAAGATCAGCCGATGGTACCCCAATCGGCTCCTAAACAGAGCATCTACCAGGCCTGCTGCCCCCCGAGCCTTACTCGAGGCGAGAATGTCAGTGAAGATGTACCCAAACCGACCACTGGACTTGGCGGAGAAACTTCGTGAAGAACCGATAGACCTTGTACACTAGAGTCGATGGCTGCGCATCGGCTTCGTTTCTTAGTTTTTTTTTACTGGCCGATTTTTCTATCGGTCCCCACTATTTCACTGCAATATTTCACTGCACACATGTTCACTTGCAGATGTTCACATGTTCGTCTGGTTCGGGTGCCCCCCGAGTCGAATCTGTCAGGTAACTGCAGATATCGGCTCTGTAGTTCAGCCAAGGCATTGTATTTGCACGTCGGCTCTGGTAGGACCAATGTTGATTCTTCTTTAACTTACTAGCCGACGTAAAAAACCGCTGCCAAGTAGATTGATGCTGAACACAAGCAGAACATGTGGTGAGGATAATTTTGGCCGATTGCTGGAATCGGCCTCCATATTGATTGAAGCGCTTCAATGAAGGCTTTGTAATGTTCCTTCATAGACCTTTGGGGCCGATCCAAAGGATCGGCCTCGCCATGTTCGTCCATAAGTTGGTTCTTGCTACTCGGTCAGGCCAGTGGATAAAACCAGCCTAACCCTTCCCTTTGTCACGTCGATGCGCTCGCAGTCGTCCAAATTGATACCTGAGAGGGGTTCTTGGCCTGCTGCTTCCCACGCGTTCATGCCAGCCGTTGAAATTTCGGCTGAGTCATCAGCCTGGACGACCTCTACCTCATCTCCATCCCACTGTATTATGCATTGGTGCATCGTGGAGGGAATGCAACAGTTGGCGTGGATCCAATCCCTTCCTAGCAGAACAGCATAGGTGCTCTTGCTGTCAACGATGAAGAACGTCGTAGGGATGGTTTTCCTTCCTACGGTCAGATCCACATTCAGAACACCCTGTGCGTCAGACGCTTGGCCGTTGAAATCGCTCAATGTCACGTTGGTCTTGATTAGATCCGAGCTAGAGCGTCCCAACCGACGTAGCAAAGAGTATGGCATAATGTTGACTGCCGCTCCGGTGTCCACCAGCATCTTATTGACACGCCTCCCATCGATATAACCTCGTAAGTACAGGGCCTTCAGATGTCTGTAGCTCCTTTCTCGTGGCTTCTCAAAGATAACCGGCCGTGGGCCGCAGTCAAGTTGTGCCACAGGTGCCTCGTCTAATCCTGGAGCACTGAACTCCGAAGGAAGGATGAACACCATGTTTGTGCCAGCCGATGTTTCATCATCGGCTTTCCTTTGCTTGGGGCGCCACTCCATTTTCCGTGGTTGACCCTCTTCATCCAGGGTCCGCTGGACCTTGGCGGCCAGATCAGGCCGCGCTTTCCTTAGCGTGTGCAGGTATAGCCTTTCGGCTTCCTCCAAGCCACGCAGTCGCTGAACCCTGCGCTTTTGAGAACGGCTGAGTCCATCAGGGCACCACCTTGGACGGTGGTACCTATCTTCTTCTTCTTCTTCTCCCTCGTCTTCCGAATCCTCAAGATCTTCCATCCGAGGGGACTCAGCGCGTTTGCTTTGTGGTGAGAGAGGCCCTAGACGTTTGAACACGGACACGTTGGCTGCCTCCTTCTTCTCCTGGTTGCATTCTGGGCAATTGCCGATTGTAGGCAATCGGCTCATTCCTGAGTCCCAGCAGTGTCTGAAGAAGGGGCAGTCCCAGTGTCTACCCTCGTCGTCTCGCTCCCTCGACTTCTCCCTGGCACGGCGCTCGTACTTCTCCTCATCGCGATCATGCCGACGATGTCTTCTGGCTTCTCTAGCCAGACGCTCCCTTTCATCATCATCGCTGGATCGTCGGCGTTGGTCATACTGACTCACGTACTTGTTGAGGAGGTGATCAGAGAGGGGTCGCTGATATCTCATGTTCTTCACTTCTCCCTCTGTGATGTAGCGCTTGCCGTCGTGTCGGAGCCGATCGCGTGGAGCGGCTTCCTCTGTGTCCTTGCTATGAGAGCAACTGCCCTCGTCTCCGTCCTTGCCAGCGTGGTGTCCAGGTTCTACCACGTTGATGCTGAACGAGGATCCTGGCTGGCAACCTTCGGGGTAAGTGCATCCCACCATGTTAACGGCGGGGAAGGGTTGGGTGTCGACCTTCATGGCGTACTGGTTAAAAATCAGACGTCCTTGTTCTATCGCCATTTGGATCTGCTGATGCCACACCCTGCAGTCGTTGGTGGCATGGGAGACCGAGTTATGCCATTTGCAGTATGGCTTTCCGTTCAGCTCCTGTACCGTGGGGATTTTGAGGCCTTCGGGTATCTTCAACTGCTTCTCCTTGAGTAGGAGGTCGAAGATTTGCTCAGTTTTGGTCACGTCAAAATCAAACCCCCTGGGCGGACCTGGTGGCTTAACCCATTTGCAGGACACGGGGGTTGCCCCCCGAGTCCATTCAGCCACTGCTACCTCTTGATCTGCCGCAGAAACTTCGTCTTCATCTGCCTCAACCAGGACTACTGCACGCTTGAATTTATCCTGGTACAAGTCCGGGTGGCGCTGTTCATATGCTGACAGTTTCTGAACCATGTGCGCCAGTGAAGGGTAGTCTGCCTGAGAGGCCACGTCCTTGATTTGTGATGCAAGGCCCACCACTGCCAACTCGACTGCTTCTTTTTCAGTCACCCGAACCGAATAACATCGGTTCCTAAGATTCCTGAAGCGCTGGATGTATTCTGCCACAGTTTCTCCACGCTTCTGACGTATTTGTGCTAGATCGGCAAGGCCAGACTCGGAAGCGTCTGAGTGATACTGCATGTGGAACTGTTCTTCCAACTGCTTCCAGGTCCGGATTGAGTCTGGTGGCAACGAAGTGTACCACCCGAAAGCCGATCCTGTGAGGGACTGTGCGAAGAACCTCACACGTAGTGGATCCGACGCTGAGGCTGTTCCTAGTTGTGCCAAATATCGGCTCACATGCTCAATGGAGCTGGAACCATCTGATCCACTGAATTTGGAGAAATCAGGGAGCCGATATTTGGGTGGTAGCGGGACCAATTCGTATTCGTTGGGGTACGGCTTGGAATAGCCGATTGTCCTTCTTTTCGGCACCATGCCGAACTGGTCTCTCAGGATCGTGCTGATTTGATCCGCGGTGCTGGCTGTAGGAGTCGAACTCTGAAGATTCGCCGGGGTGGCGTACTTAGCCAGCCATGTTTGCTTTTCGAGCTCTGAGCCAACTGCAGGAGCTGCGCTCTGGAGGTTTGTTGGAGTGGCATACGTAGCTAGCCACGTCTGCTTCTCAAGATCTGTCGCTGACGTTCCTCCTGCTTTCCCAGAAGTCCCTGATGTTGCGGCCTGGTTTGTGAGTGCCCAGTTACCACAGTCTGGCACGTATGTGCACATGTACCCGTGAGGGATCTCCTTAGGCGCCTCATGCAAGAACTGGCAGTCACTAGGGTCACCACCGATCTTGTAGACGACAAATGCCGGTGAATTCGACACTTCTGGTGCTGCCAACACAAATGGCAACGGTGGACGGGACTGGAGTGGCATCTCTCCTTGGTGTGTCCCGAGAGCTGGTCCTGACGGAGAGTACTGGTGCCTCATGATCTCCTGGATCACCCGGAGAGCGACACGCTCCAGAGTGTTCACCAGGTTCTCAGAGTGGCGGTGCAGCGAGTGAGCCACCAAGTAGTTGATCTCCTGACGTAGGGACCTGGTGCGTTCTTCTGACGGGGCAGAGAGGTCTATCCCATCGAGTGCACCATTAGGCGAGAACCCCTTCCACCTGATGCCATGTGAACGGGTCCTGTGAAAAGAGCCGATGAGGTCGGCTTCGAGGATTGCTTTGACCTCGTCATACTTCTTCTTGAGCTCGTCGGTCAGATCCTCGTACGTGACTGGAGTGCCGTCCGCCATCTCAGATGTAGATGGCGATGTGGTTGATGTAGAAGATAGTCCCACCGGGCGTGCCAGAATGTGTTGCGGTCAAAACCCACCGGCGAGCAGCGACGGGCAACACAGTAGAGCCGGGAACAACTTAGGGCTGCGGCTGGCCCTGGTCCCTCCGAGCGACGGCCCGCAAAGCCTCTGGTACACACGTCCGATGCTGATGCAAGGGCGTGCCACCTGACCTATACCTGGTCAGGAAGGTGATGGAGATGCCTCGCTTAGTTTCCTGCATGGCATACACGTAAACATTAAATACGAGCCTCGATCGGCTCTCAGGTTATCTTGTGGATCGGCTCAAGGAGCCGATCCACCCATGATTTGTACGAGGTGCACGAATATATGGTGGTCCTGCTTGATCAAGATAAAGCTAATACGATCTACGACGATTTAGGGTTTTCACCGCATAATCGGATCATCCTACTCACGATTGGGCCTCGCGGCCACGCACGGTGATCGTAAGCCGATCCTAGACAAGGCCTAAAAACCAACACGAGGTTGATCCCCGGAACATCCTGCCTAGGACTAGCAAACGACACCCTACGTGCCGCTGGATCCTCCAACCCTTTGTAAGGCCTAACTATTGCAGATATTAAACTAATCCTTGAAGAACAAGGAGCAACCGTAACGGATCGGATCTACTAAATAAAGATCAAGCGGGGTGCCGCCCCCACACCTAAGATAGGTGTGAGGGCGGCTAGATATGCAAGGGTTGCACTATGATAGCATATGATACGAAGAACAATGCTAACCCTAACATATCTAAGATAACTACGTTGCTCGCCATCAAAAAGGCTTCAGTACGAGCAACGCATGAACAACATAAAGCTTGTGCTGCCTAGATCGCAAGATGCGATCTAGGCAGCATGATGCTTACCGGTAGAAACCCTCGAGACGAAGGAGTTGGCGATGCGCCGAGATTGATTTGTGGTTGAACGTTGGTTTTTGTTTATTTCATAAACCCTAGATACATATTTATAGTCCAGGGGACTTTCTAACGTGGGAATAATCCCCACCGTGTACGAGACAAACTCTCACTTTAAATCTAAGATACGATCTACTATATTACAGATACACGGGCACGCTAGCCCAAATGTTGTGCATAAGGCCGATTCACGTATATTCTTCCATGTATAATCTTTAAGCCCATCTTGATCGCGGCCCACCCCTGACTCGGTCAAATTCTGGTGATAACACGGACAAGTACTCGGCCCCAACAAAGGCTCTTCCCTTGTTCTTCTTGTATCGATCGTTGATTGGGTTTGGCTTCAATCTTGGCTTGACCCCTTTGATGAATCTTGGCTTGTCTACCCTTTTCTCATAAGGGCACTCATTTGCAAAGTGGCTATCTTCATCACAATTGTAGCAAGTTCTCTTCTTCTTCTTGTCATTGAGGAGCATTGGGAACTTTGCCTTGTATTTCTTGGCCAAGAAAGCAAAGTCGGTAGCCATGTCACTAGTTGAAGTCATCTCTTCTTCTTCTTCAATTTCATAGTCTTCTTTGCTCCCATGATCGGCCCTAGCTTTGAGAGCAAGGTTGTGTGACCCTTCATGGTTGTGCGAGGCTTCATCAACACGGTTCATTGCCATGAGCCTCTTTCCCGCTTTGGCCATGTTTTCATTGGCGGCCACATAGGAGACGAGATCATCGAAGTTGAGATCGGCACTCTTGGTCATGATTTGCAAGTTGAGTGCAAGGTTGGTGTCTTCTTGCTTGACGGCAATCATAGCAATGACCTTGGACTTTATGAATGCTTCATTCATCTCGAAGCCATCATTGTACTTCTCAACACCAAGTCCCTTGACCCTTACTCTAAGAGCACCAAGCCTAGCATAGGCATCGGATACGGATTCTCCATCTCGAATCATGAACTGGTGGGCCTCTTGCTTTGCGGTCTCATAAAGAGCTGATTGGATCAAATCGGTTCCCTCTTGGAGTACTATGATCCGATCCCACAACTCTTTAGCGGAGACAATGTCATCGACTTGATCAAGGAGCTTGCGGTTGATGCCACTTCTAATCTTGTCACGTGCGGAGGCATTGAGTTGACGGTTGTAGAACTCGGTGGAGGTCAACCGAGTAGGATCTTGTGGCTCCCGATGTCCATGAACAATGAGCTCCCATAGCTCCACACTGCAGCTGCGAATATGAGATTCCATAGCAGATTTCCAATGTGGAAAGTGAGTTCCATCAAAATGGGGAACGGTCCCACAATGGTTTATATGAGGCATGGGTGAAGTTTTTTTGGGATAGTCATGGTTAACTTCATGGTAGGTTTCCTTAGAGGCCGAAGCCCCACTAGGAGCTCCACCAGCAGTTAGGTTCTTAAGCATGGCAGTCATTTCTGCCATTTGGCTTTGTAGTTCATCCTCCTTTTTCTTCTTCTCGGCATCATATGCCAAGAGTCTAGATTTCATTTCTTTAACCGAAAGGTTAGAGTCGTCATCTAGACCCTCGAATAGTTTTTCCATCTCACTCTTAAGGCGGTGAAGCCCTTAATAAGAGTCCAGGCTCTGATACCAATTGAAAGTATAGAGATGGTAGACCTAGAGGGGGGGTGAATAGGTTTCTACAGATTTTAATTCTTTCTTTGCAATATTAGGCTTTGCGGAATATAAAGGTGAGCCTAATGCAAACTAGGTGATGCAACCTATATGAGGATACAACTAACTTGAGCACGAAGGCTCTCACAGGCAGTTAAATCACAAGTAAGGAGTTCGGTTAGAGATAACCGATAGCACGCGGAGACGAGGATGTATTCCCGTGTTCCCTTGCTTTGCAACAAGGTACGTCACGTTTGGAGGAGTGGAGGTCCCACGAAAGATTCCCCGCGCCACGAAGGCTCACCCTATTCTCCGGAGCTTATCCCACGAAGGAATAGCTCACTCACTTGTGGTAGACTTTGAGGTAGCCTCCAAACCTTCACAATCTTGCCCGGAGCAAATCCACAGCCCGGATGCTTCCGGACTCCTCTTGCCCACCTAGGGTTTCCAAGGAACCCTAGGAAGCAAGCTTCTCGATGAATACAAGGGGAATGAGATTTGGCTTGGTAGAACGGTAGATCGGGTCCTCCTCTAACGATTCCCCGGAGGGATTTGAGTTTGGGTGGAGGAGGAGGGAGATCTGAGGCTTTTGGTGTTTCTAGCAATGGAGTAAGAGAGAGAGAGCTCAAGAACAGCTTCTTTAGCCTTCTTGTTCCTTTGATACACCATTTATGCCTCATTGCCCAATACCTGAGATTATCCTTATAAACATATTAGGCCAAATACTCTAGCACGGTGTCATTGTTACCAAAATAATGGATAAGGGTAAAATACCCTTACAATGAGAAGATTGTTATGATTGAGCATGTAAGTTCTGTCATATAAGCTCTAATATAAAGACTCTGCTCGAAAGATAAGTACAATCTGTTAATTGTTCTTTGACCAAGAACAAAGTTTGCCATCACCAATTATGATTTCCTATGCACCTTTATTTGTGATTTCCCTTTACTTATTTCAAGTTGAGTTATATGAGGAAGTTGTTTACTAGAATGTCTTGTGTGAATTAATAAATGTGATGCTTCTTGTCCGTATTTTATTTATCGACTCTTCACTCCATAAACATGTGGTCTTGTTTACTGAGTTCAGTTTCGCTTGGGGACAAGCGAGGTCTAAGCTTGGGGGGAGTTGATACGTCCATTTTGCATCACTATTTTATATCATAATTTACTTTTATTCATAGATATATTTCATATTTAGAGAGGATACTTATGTTATTTCACCTATTTTGCATGTTTCATGATTATTGGAGAACTACTCACCGAAGTCAGGATTCTGCTGGAAAAAGCGTCGTCAGGATACAATATTTCTGAAGATCAACAATTGACGGAAAATATAACGAAGCTCCTATTTTTCCAAACGATGGAGCCAGCCAAAAGGGGAGGCCGAGGAGGGCCGCCATGGGCCCTACCCCTAGGCTGGCGCGGCCACCGAGGCCGGCGCGCCGCCACGTGGGGAGGGGGCCCATGACCCCCTCGGCCATCGCCCTTCCGCGTACTTCATCTCCCAGAAACCCTAAGGTGCGGGGAGACATCGAGGATAGACACCGCCGCCTCCTCGAGGCGGAGAACACCAGAGAGAAAAGAGCTCTCCGGCAGGAAGAAATCTGCCGGGGAAATTCCCTTCCGGAGGGGAGAAATCATCGCCATCATCACCATCATCAAGCTGGACTTCATTGGGATCATCATCATCTCCACCACCGACACCGTCATCTCCACCACTGCACCCCGTCTCCGCTGTAACATCTGGGTTAAATCTTGAGTATTTCATAGGGGAAACTCTCCCGGTGTTAATTACTCCTTGTTATTGATGCTATTGAGTGAAACCGTTGAATCAAAGTTTATGTTCAGATTGTTATCCATCATCATATCACCTCTGATCATGTTCCATATGATGTCTTGTGAGTAGTTCATTTAGTTCTTGAGGACATGGGTGAAGTCTAAATGTTAGTAGTGATCTATGTTGAGTAATATTTAATGGTTTGATATTTAAGTTGTGGTGTTATTCTTCTAGTGGTGTCATGTGAACGTCGACTACATGATAATTCACCTTTATGGGGCTAGGGGAATGCATCTTGTATTCATTTGCTAATTGTGGGGTTGCCGGAGTGACAGCAACCTAAACCCCCGTTGGTATATCGATGCATGAGGGATAGCAGGATCTCAGAGTTTAAGGCTTTGGTTAGATTTATCTTAATTACTTTCTTGTATTTGCGGATGCTTTCAAGGGGTTTAATCACAAGTATGTATTAGTCCTAGGAAGGGCGGTGCATTAGCATAGGTTCACCCACACAACACTTGTCAAAACAATGAAGATTAATCAACTATATGAAGCGAAAGCACTAGACTAAATACCCGTGTGTCCTCAAAAACGTTTGGTCATCATAAGTAAACAAACCGGCTTGTCCTTTGTGCTCAAAAGGATTGTGCCACTCGCTGCAATTATTACTCTCGCATTTTACTTACTTGTATTTTATTTATCTGCTATCAAAACTTCCTGAAAACTTGTCTGTGAGCATTTACAGTGAATCCTTCATCGAAACTGCTTGTCAGCACCTTCTGCTCCTCGTTGGGTTCGACACTCTTATTTATCGAAAGTACTACGATACACCCCCTATACTTGTGGGTCATCAGTGTGCAATCTGTGCTCATCACAAAGCTTGGGGATGCCCAAGGCATCCCCTTCTTCATCAACAAAGTATCAGGTCACCTTTCAAGACGCTATATTTTTATTACTTCATATGCTATGTGTTGTTCTTGGAGCGTCTTTATTTTTGTTTTTAGTTTCATTTTTTTGTTGGCTGTAGAATATGGTTGGATCCCATCATATTTGTTTTGGAGAATTACACACTCCATTTTAATTGCATAGAACACTCTAGTTTTCACTCATATTGTTCCGTGAGGGTTCTCTTTTGCTAGTACTGCGTTTAGCTCTTGTTTTCCACTCGTATTTTGTTTCGAGCTTGTTAATTTCTTTAGTAAGGTATGATTAGCTCTCTGGTCTTTATTGATTATTATCTATGAGAGTTGTTTTAAATAAATTGATTGGTGTTGGAGACGAGTAAATTGATCGGTGCAAGCATTTCTGTTATGCCTAGAAAAATCTATGATATGCTTGATTTGCCACCGTTGGAAAAATGTTATTTGGATGTTCATCTTGTTGATATTGCTAAAAAAAACTTTGGAGAGAGTTAATAATGTTCTTATTATGGTTAATAATAACTTTGTCCCCGTTGATTTTGTTGTTTTGGATATTGAATGCAATGCTTCTTATCCAATTATTTTGAGAAGACCGTTTCTTAGAACTATTGGTGCTTCTATTGATATGAGAGATGATATTATTAAATATAAATTCCCACTCAAGAAAGGTATGAAACACTTCCGTATGAAAATAAAGAAGTCACCTTATGATTCTATTATTAGAACAAATTATGATGTTGATGCTTCTTCACTTGATAATAGTTGATGCTAGCTCTTTTTCTGCGCCTAGCTGAAAGGCGTTAAATAAAAAGAACTCTTGGGAGATAACCCCTGTTTTAATTTCTGTATTTTTTTTGTTGAGTCTTGGAAGTTATTACCTCTGTAATAACATCTCCTTATCATTTTTATTTTGTTTTTCTGCCAAGAATAGCCTATAATAGGACGGAAGTAAGATTTGGGGAAGTTGTTGTCCTGAAAACAGATACTGTGTTGTCACCATAAAAATTCGTATAAATTGTCAGAGCGGATTTTGAGCTTCCAATGTTTGTTCATATGCTCCAGGTTATTATCTAACATTCGTTATTTTAACACTTTCCAAGCTGATCAACATAAGATTTTTTTTAAAAAAATCGATCTTTACCTGCTGTTCTGTTTTGACAGATTTCTACCACTATTTGCATTTGCCTCTTAATCTCTTTCTTTTTGAGTTATTTGAGCAAAGAGCTTTTTTGAAGAGTTGCTACAGTAGCTAATATTTTAATATATGTTTGATATATGTTAGAATGGAAACCAAGTGGATTTGTTATTTTCATTGTACCAATGCTGCTAATAAAGAATTATGTGAAGTTTTGTATGGAGGAATTTTTCAAGTGTAAGGAGAGAAGAATGATCTGATGAGATGAAGAATGGACAAAAGCTCAAGATTGTGGATGCCCATGTCACCCCAAGAAATATCCAAGAGGTACAAGCGTCAAAGATTGGGGATGCCCAAGGCATATCCTCTTCATCAACAAAGCATCAGGTCATCTTTCTATGCGCTATATTTTTATTGCTTCATACGCTATGTGTTGTTCTTAGAGCGTCTTTATTTTTGTTTTTAGTTTAGTTTAGTTTTTTTTGCTGTAGCATATGGTTGGGTCTCGACATATTTGTTTTGGAGAGAGATACGCTCCATTTTAATTGCATAGAACGCTCTAGTTTTCGCTCTTATTATTCTGCGAGTGTTCTAGTTTTCTAGTACTGCGTTTAGCTCTTGGTTTTATATTCTTATTTTGTTCAGAGCTTTTGAGTTTTCTTTATTCATGTCTTATTAGCTCTCTGGCCCTTATTGATTTTCATCTATGAGAGTCATTTCAAATAAGTTGATTGGTGTTGGAGACGAGTAAAATATTTCATGCCTATAGTGATGCAAAATAAAGCTTGACTAGACTGTGGCATAGACTTTGGCATTTCATGTTGGATGTTATTCTTGTCATATGCTTAGTATTTATTGTTGTAGCATGACTTGTCTCAAATATCTAAGAGTGCATAATGCGTCATTCAAAGAATCATGTGTTATTTCCATCATAAAAGCATAATATTGTGGTATTTTCCTTTGATGCTTTATTGGGTTGACTTGGCACATGATTATACCATGTTATGACTACTACCAGTCAACTAAAGCCTCTATGATCATTTAGTTTTTGACTTGTAATATCACTTTATGCTTTGATTGATAATGTTTTGTCGCTATGCATGATTATGGCCATTATTGCTCTCTTAGTTGGTCGCTCCCAGTCTTTTGCCAGCCTTCACCTGTACTGAGTATGAACTCTACTCGTGAATCCAACCACCAATAACCAAAGTTTACCAAAAGTTTCCACCATATCTACCTAATAGCATTATTGCTATTCCAAGTATATTCATCATATTTTTATTTATCGTCCAAATTAAATTTTGGCATGAGAAAATTAGTTAGTAAAGCTCTCACGAACTTGATGGCACATTTACTTTTTTACAATTAATAAACTTGATCATTGTGACTATCTTATGAAGTTTATATTTTTGCAAATTGCAAGTTGGGAGTTAGCACAACCATGCTTTCATGGGGAACACTTTCAACATTGCACTTATTCATATTTAGTTCATGTCATGTTCTTTTATTTTTGGATGCTTAGCGGTGCGAAATAAAATGGAAACTTGTAAGTCCATGGAGTTTGTATATGTGTTAGAGAAACGCTTGGGCCGCTAATCTAAGCCATGCATCATTCATGGTGGAAATTTACAGCGAACCATAGTGAGCATTATATGAAGCATTTTCAATAAAAAGTTATACCCATAGTAAATAAAAGATTGCTGAGATGCTCATTGTATGTTTGTCTTGTCATTTTGGCATGGGATTGCTCCTACAAGAGTACATCCATATCATGGGGCAAGGGATACCCCGTTGGCGGTTCTCAATGATACATGTATACTTACAATGACAAGAACTTAGTTGGGACCTAATTAAGTTGAGTAGCATGAGGTTTAGGTACTCGTATTCAAGGGGCATGAGATTTTCAATTTGTGATTTGTCAAGCATATAGCTCATATTTGCCATCACATTAACCTTAACCATTCAAGATTCTTATGATAGGGGCAATGAGAGCTCAAAGCTAATGAGTACCATAATTTTTGGAAGGTTTAAAAAACTTGTTAATCTTGCTTGCTCTGCAAAGAGTCTTTCTTTTACTTTTATGTTGAGTCTTCATCTTCTTCTTTATGCACCAATTAAGAGAGCATAGTTGTCATTCTTAGTGCAATGTGCATAGTCCTAAAATTATTATTGATTGATTCATGATTATGCGTTATTGCTTGTTATTAAATTACTTGTATCTAGTCACCCTTTGAACTTTAAAGGTGTCCTACCATTTATGTTTTGCTACTTCATAAAGGACATGTTGTGTACCACTTTGCTATGTTTTCTCTGTGCTCATAAACAAACACTCTCTTTCAATGCACTATTATTCATGATCCTTTGTTTGAGTTACTCTTCCTGTTATAACATAGTTGCTAAGTTCTATTGTTAGAATTATATATATCATGCCTATGTTTAGAGTACTTTGATCCCAGCTTACAATGCTTTACAATGCTTGATCAAGATTGTGTTGGCTTCATGTCACCTCAAAAATTATTTTGTTATCACTTACCTACTCGAGGAGGAGAAGGAGTTAAGCTTGGAGATGCTGATACGTCTCAAACGTACGTATCTATAATTTTTGATGCTTGATGCTTGTTTTACACCAATTTCTATATAATTTGCTCATGCTTTGTTGCACTTTCATACATTTTCCGGCACTATTAACAAGATGCCACAGTGTCAGTTCCTTGTTTTCTGCTGCTTTGTATTTGAGAAAAGTTGTACACGAAATATTCTCGGAATTGGACGAAACAAAAACCGAAGTCAATTTTTTTCCGTAACGAAGACAGAGTCCAGATGGGGGGGGGTCGAAGAAAGGCAGCAGGGCGACCAGACCACACCTAGGCGTGGCCTGGCCTTGGCCCGCGCCTAAGGGTGGTGTGGGCCCCCTGGCCTCCACCGACCTCACCCTTCCGCCTATTTATTCACGATCTTGGGAAAAACCTAAACACCCGAGCCTCCATCCACGAAAAGTTCCGTCGCGGCCGCCATCGCAGACCCTAGCTTGGGAGGGTTTTGAAGCTCTTCCAGGTACCCTGCTGGAGGGGGAAATCATCGCCAGAGGCATCTACATCGCCATGCCTGCCTCCGAAGTGATGCGTGAGAAGTTCATCCCTGGACTATGGGTCCATAGCAGTATCTAGATGGTTGTCTTCTCCATTTTGTGCA
This sequence comes from Lolium perenne, assembly GCF_019359855.2. Lineage (NCBI taxonomy): Eukaryota > Viridiplantae > Streptophyta > Magnoliopsida > Poales > Poaceae > Lolium > Lolium perenne. The sequence goes on from NC_067244.2 coordinate 53,249,872, forward strand.
TCACGTTTAGATCTTGTGAGCTACCCTACATGATCAAGATCATCCTTATGTAATTATACATGTTGTGTTTTATGAGATCCGATGAATATTGAATACTATGTTGAGATCTATTATATATTCTTGTCATATGTTATTTGTGATCTTGCATGCTCTCCGTTGCTAGTAGATACTCTAGACAAGTAGATGCTTGTGACACCAAGAGGGGGTATTTATGCTCGATAGTAGGTTCATGCCTCTAGTTTTCTGGAAGAGTGATAATAACTTCTAAGATTATAGATGTGTTGTTGCTACTAGGGAGAAAACAACAATGTTTTATCTAAGGGTAATTCTATTATTTACTTTACAAACATTTCTTAATGCGATAATCTGTTGCTTGCAACTTAATACTGGAAGGGGTTCAGACGATAACCGGAAGGTGGATTATTAGTCATAGACGCAGTTGGATTACGATCTATGTATTATATTGTAATGCCCAAACGAATCTCATAGTAATCATCTTGTCATGCATGATCTGTATTTTGTCAATTGCCCAGCTGTAATTTGTTCACCCAGCATTTTATTTATCTTTATGGAGAGACACCTCTAGTGAACTATGGACCCCGGTCCTTTCCTTTACACTGATAAATTCATCCACTGGAATCCTGCTCTATTTACTTACTGCAAGCTCTGTTCTCTTTAATTACTGCAAACATCTCCTTCCACTCGATACGTTTAATCCTTTGTGTTCAGCGAAATCGGAGAGATTGACAACCTCACTGTAAGTTGGGGCAAATTATTTTGGTTGTGTTGTGTGCAGGTTCCAAGTTGTTGCTGACGCCGGTAGTGCGCCCTGCCAATAGTCAGCTAGCAACACCTTCAGAAGTCACGCCTTTCTCCTACTGGTCGATTAAACCTTGGTTTCTTACTGAGGAAAAAACTTGTTGTTGTGCTCATCATACCTTCCTCTTGGGGTTCCCCAACGGTGTGCAATCTGCGCTCATCAAAAACCTTGGGGATGCCTTGGCCATCCCCTTCTTCATCAACAAAGTATCAGGTCATCTTTCAAGAAGCTATATTTTTATTGCTTCATATGCTATGTGCTGTTTTGGAGCATCTTTATTTTTGTTTTTAATTTTCTTTTGTTTTGTTTGCTGTAGAATATGGTTGGATCCCATCATATTTATTTTGGAGAATGACACACTCTATTTTAATTGCATAGAACACTCTAGTTTTCACTCCTATTGTTCTTTGAGTGCTCTCTTTTGCTAGTACTGCGTTTAGCTCTTGTTTTCCACTCATATTTTTTCAGAGCTTGTTAGTTTCTTTAGTAAGGTATGATTAGCTCTCTGGTATTTATTGATTATTATCTATGCGAGTTGTTTTAAATAAACTGATTGGTGTTGGAGACGAGTAAAATATTTCATGCTTATAGTGGTGCAAAAGGAAGCTTGTTTAGATTGTAGCTTAGACTTTAGCATGTCATGTTAGATGTTATTTTAATAATATGCTTAGTATTTATTGTTGTAGCATGACTTCTCTTAAATAGCTGAGAGTGCTTAATGTTCCATTGAAAGAATCATGTGTTGTTTCCATTATACAAAAGCATAATATTGTGGTATTCTCCTTTCATGCTTTAATAAGGTTGACTTGGCACATGCTTACACTATGTTATTACTACAAACTAATCACCTTAAGCCTCTATGATCATTTAGTTTTTGACTTGTAATATCACTTTATGCTTTGATTAATAATGTTTTGTCGCTATGCATGATTATGGCCATTATTGCTCTCTTAGTTGGTCGCTCCTAGACTTTTGCTAGCCTTCGCCTGTACTGAGTATGAGCTCTACTCATGCATCCAACTCCCAAAAACCAAAGTTTTCCAATTGTGTCCACCATACCTACCTATATGTGGTATTTCACCGCCACTCCAAAGTGAATTGCTTGTGTGCTACCTTTAAACCTTCAAAAATTATTACTTGTTTTGTGTTTTGTTATAGCTCATGAGAGGAAGTGTTGAATGCTTTAACATCTCTTTCATGTTTATTATGGCTTCACACCTTGACTAGCATGCATAATGTGATATTCCTTAATATTGCAAAAAGAGGCGCGGGTGCCCAGCCCACTTAAATTAATCACATAATCAAAATCTCCTAACACTATGTACTTGAGAAATCATGAACTTAGCTTGTTCAAACAAATTAGGAGAAGAGGAACTTTATAGTTCTCTCTATGGGAGCCGCTCTTTAGGCCATTAAACATGAAGGGGTGATAGATCATTTGATGCCAGCCATTGACATAGACATACATACCTCTCAAAATACATTTTCAATACCTCTATTCAAAAAAAAAACTCTATCACATGAGTAATCTTGCTTCCCTCTGTGCAGGGCCTTTCTTTTACTTTTATGCTGAGTCTCCATCTTCTAACTTTGCACCAATTAAGAGAGCACAGTTGTCATTCTGAGTATAATGTGCATAGTCCCAAAATGTATTATTTATTGATTCATAATTATGTTATTGCTTGTTCCCAAACTATTTGTATCTAGTCAGCCTTTGAACTTTAAAGGCGTCATGGCATTTATGTTTTGCTATTCCATAAAGGACAAGCTGAATACCGCTTTTCTATGTTTTCTCTATGCTAAAAAACAAACAGTTGCTTTCAGTGCACTATTATTCATGATCCTTTGTTTGAGTTACTTCTCATGTTGTAACATGGTTGCTAAGTTCTATTGTTAGAATTATATCTATCATGTCTATGTTTAGAGCACTTTGATCCCATCTCACAATGCTTTTAAAATAACTTGATCAAGATTGTATTGGCTTCATATCGCCTCAAATATTATTTTTATTATCACTTACCTACTCGAGGATGAGCAAGAGTTAAGCTTGGGGATGCTGGTACGTTGCAAATGTATCTATAATTTTTGATGCTCCATGCTTATTTTGCACCAATTTCTATATGTTTTGTTTACACTTTGTTGCACTTTTATGCATTTTCTAGAACTAACCTATTGAAAAGATGCCACAGTGCAAGTTCTTGTTTTCTGCTATTTTTGTATTTCAGAAAAGTTATACAAGAAATATTCTCAGAATTGGACGAAACAAAAGACAACCCTCCTATTTTTTCCGACACGAAGACGGAGTTCAGAGGTCAGACGAAGAACTGCCAGGAGGTGGCCATGCCATGCCTAGGTGCGGGCCACCCCTGGCCGCGCCTAGGGGTGGTGTGGGCCCCTCGAGCGCCCACCGACCTCGCCCTTCAGCCTATATACACTACAAGAAAAGTTGCCATGGCCGACGAAGTTGAAGTCGCGCCGTGGTTGCTGGTGCACCATGGCCGACGATTTTTGGTCCCTCCGTGGTGCATGTCAAAACTTTTTTTTTCTCGTTTTTGGGGCCACCTAGCCCAACGAAAGCGGCCAAAACGTCGCGTATGGTGGCCCGGGACGTGGTGCATCGCGAATTCTCGGGTTCGCCGGCCGAGTCAACGCAAATCCGCACCGCCCAGGGATGTAGGGCCCAGATGGCAGCCTCTTGATACGTCTCCGACGTATCGATAATTTCTTATGTTCCATGCCACATTATTGATGTTATCTACATGTTTTATGCACACTTTAGGTCATATTCGTGCATTTTCTGGAACTAACCTATTAACAAGATGCCGAAGTGCCAGTTCCTGTTTTCTGCTGTTTTTGGTTTCAGAAATCCTAGTAACGAAATATTCTCGGAATCGGACGAAATCAACGCCCAAGTTCCTATTTTCACCGGAAGCATCCAGAACACCCGGGAAGGACCAGAGGGGGGGCACTGGGCCCCCATACCCTAGGCCAGCGCGACCTAGGCCCTGGCCGCGCCGCCCTATGGTGTCGTCGCCCCTTCGACCCTCCTGCGCCGCCTCTTCGCCTATATAAAGCCCCTGGATCGAAAACCCTGATGCGTTCGACGAAACCCACAGAAACCTTCCAGAGCCGCCGCCATCGCGAAGCCAATATCTGGGGGACAGGAGTCTCTGTTCCGGCACGCCGCCGGGACGGGGAAGTGCCCCCGGAAGGCTTCTCCATCGACACCGCTGCCATCTCCACCGCCATCTTCATCACCGCTGCTGCTCCCATGAGGAGGGAGTAGTTCTCCCCCGAGGCTGAGGGCTTCGCTGTAGCTATGTGGTTCATCTCTCTCCCATGTACCTCAATACAATAATCTCATGAGCTGCTTTACATGATTGAGATTCATATGAGTTTTGTATCACAATTCATCTATGTGCTACTCTAGTGATGTTATTAAAGTATTCTATTCCTCCTGCATGGTGTAAAGGTGACTAGTGTGTGCACCATGTGGTTCTTGTCGTAGGCTATGATCATGATCTCTTGTAGATTGTGGAGTTAATTATCATTATGATGGTATTGATGTGATCTATTTGGTTATGTTGATCTATCTTACACTATAAGGTTACTAAAATATGAACATTAATTGTGGAGCTTGTTAACTCCGGCATTGAGGGTTCGTGTAATCCTACGCAATGTGTTCATCATCCAACAAGAGTGTAGAGTATGCATTTATCTATTCTGTTATGTGATCAATGTTGAGAGTGTCCACTAGTGAAAGTGAAATCCCTAGGCCTTGTTCCTAAATACTCTCGCTGCTTGTTTACTGTTTTACTGCATTACTACTGCTGCAATACTACCACCATCAACTACACGCCAGCAAGCTATTTTCTGGCACCGTTGCTACTGCTCATATATATTCATACCACCTGTATTTCACTATCTCTTCGCCGAACTAGTGCACCTATTTGGTGTGTTGGGGACACAAGAGACTTCTTGCTTTGTGGTTGCAGGGTTGCATGAGAGGGATATCTTTGACCTCTTCCTCCCTGAGTTCGATAAACCTTGGGTGATCCACTTAAGGGAAAACTTGCTGCTGTTCTACAAACCTCTGCTCTTGGAGGCCCAACACTGTCTACAGGAAAGGAGGGGGAACGTAGACATCAAGCTATTTTCTGGCGCCGTTGCCGGGGAGGAAAGGTAAAAGGTACTCACACTCCGGATCTCGGCTACTAAGCTATTTTCCGGCGCCGTAAGTACTCGAAGCTATTTCCTTTAGATCCTGCAATTGCAACTTTTTGTTTCTTGTTTACACTAGTTAGGCATAATGGAAAACAACAAAAATATGAGAGATCTTTATGAACTTTATCTTGAATTAGGACATGATGTGTTTGAAGAGAGAATTAAAAAACCCATGGAACTTTATATGCATGCTAATGGGAATGTTATTAATATGAATGCTTTGAACACTATTGTTGCTAATGCTATGGAAAATTCTAAGCTTGGGGAAGCTGGCTTTGATGAGCATGATCTTTTTAGTCCCGCAAGCATTGAGGAGAAAATTTTCTTTGATGATACTTTGCCTCCCATATATGATGATTATAATGATAGTGGTCTTTTGGTACCACCTACTATGGAGAGTAAATTTTGTTGTGACTATACTATGCCTCCAACACTTGATGAGAATAATAATGATAGCTACTTTGTTGAATTTGCTCCCACTACAACTACTAATAAAATTGATTATGCCTATGTGGAGAGTAATAATTTTATGCATGAGACTCATGATAAGAATGCTTTGTGTGATAGTTATATTGTTGATTTTGCTCATGTTGCTACTGAAAGTTATTATGAGAGAGGAAAATATGGTTGTAGAAATTTTCATGTTACTAAAACACCTCTCTATGTGCTGAAATTTTTGAAACTACACTTGTTTTATCTTCCTATGCTTGTTACTTTGCTCTTCATGAACTTGTTTATTTACAAGATTCCTATGCATAGGAAGCATGTTAGACTTAAATGTGTTTTGAATTTGCCTCTTGATGCTCTCTTTTGCTTCAACTACTATTTCTTATGAGTGCATCATTAAAACTGCTGAGCCCATCTTAATGGCTATAAAGAAAGAACTTCTTGGGAGATAACCCATGTGTTATTTTGCTACAGTACTTTGTTTTATATTTGTGTCTTGGAAGTTGTTTACTACTGTAGCAACCTCTCCTTATCTTAGTTTTGTGTTTTGTTGTGCCAAGTAAAGTCGTTGATAGTAAGGTTCATACTAGATTTGGATTACTGCGCAGTTTCAGATTTCTTTGCTGTCACGAATCTGGGCAAAATTCTCTGTAGATAACTCAGAAAATTATGCCAATTTACGTGAGTGATCCTCAGATACGTGCGCAACTTTCATTCAATTTGGGCATTTTCATCTGAGCAAGTCTGGTGCCATTTTAAAATTCGTCTTTGCGGACTGTTCTGTTTTGACAGATTCTGCCTTTTATTTCGCATTGCTTCTTTCGCTGTGTTGGGTGGATTTCTTTGTTCCATTACCTTCCAGTAGCTTTGAGCAATGTCCAGAAGTGTTAAGAATGATTGTGTCACCTCTGAACATGTGAGTTTTTGATTATGCACTAACCCTCTAATGAGTTTGTTTCGAGTTTGGTGTGGAGGAAGTTTTCAAGGGTCAAGAGAGGAGGATGATATACTATGATCAAGAAGAGTGAAAGGTCTAAGCTTGGGGATGCCCCGGTAGTTCACCCCTGCATATATCAAGAAGACTCAAGCGTCTAAGCTTGGGGATGCCCAAGGCATCCCCTTCTTCATCGACAACATTATCAGGTTCCTCCCCTGAAACTATATTTTTATTCCATCACATCTTATGTGCTTTGCTTGGAGCGTCGGTTTGTTTTTGTTTTTGTTTGTGTTTGAATAAATTGGATTACATCATGCTTGTGTGGGAGAGAGACACGCTCCGCTGGTTCGTATGAACACATGTGTTCTTATCTCATAATATTCATGGCGAAGTTTCTTCTTCGTTAAATTGTTGTATGGTTGGAATTGGAAAATGATACATGTAGTAATTGCTATAAATGTCTTGGGTAATGTGATACTTGGCAATTGTTGTGCTCATGTTTAAGCTCTTGCATCATATGCTTTGCACCCATTAATGAAGAAATACATAGAGCATGCTAAAATTTGGTTTGCATATTTGGTTTCTCTAAGGTCTAGATAATTTCTAGTATTGAGTTTGAACAACAAGGAAGACGCTGTAGAGTCTTATAATGTTTTCAATATGTCTTTTATGTAAGTTTTGCTGCACCGGTTCATCCTTGTGTTTGTTTCAAATAAGCCTTGCTAGCCTAAACCTTGTATCGAGAGGGAATACTTCTCATGCATCCAAAATCCTTGAGCCAACCACTATGCCATTTGTGTCCACCATACCTACCTACTACATGGTATTTTCTGCCATTCCAAGTAAATACTTCATGTGCTACATTTAAACAATTCAAAATGCTTCTTAATTTGTGTCAATGTTTTATAGCTCATGAGGAAGTATGTGGTGTTTTATCTTTCGATCTTGTCATTTACTTTTGACAGACTTTCACAATGGACTAGTGGCTTCATCCGCTTATCCAATAATTTTGCAAAAAGAGCTGGCAATGGGGTTCCCAGCCCCAATTAATTACAACTTGCATTAATAATTCTCTTCACATGTTTTGCTCTGATTCATCAGCAAGCAACTTAATTTTGCAAATAGACACTCCTCCATGGTATGAGATTGATGGTAGGCACCCGAGGATTCGGTTAGCCATGGCTTGTGTAAGCAAAGGTTGGGAGGAGTGTCACCCATAAATAAATAAAAACTAAAGTACATGTGTAAACAAAAGAGAAGAGGGATGATCTACCTTGCTGGTAGAGATAGCGTCCTTCATGGGAGCCGCTCTTGAAAGTCTGGTTGGCGAGGTAGTTAGAGTACCCATTACCATTCGTTGACAACAACAAACACCTCTCAAAACTTTACTTTTATGCTCTCTATATGATTTTAAAACTTGAAAAGCTCTAGCACATGATTTATCCCTGCTTCCCTCTGCGAAGGGCCTTTCTTTTACTTTTATGTTGAGTCAGTTCACCTATTTCTCTCCACCTCAAGAAGCAAACACTTGTGTGAACTGTGCATTGATTCCTACATATTTGCATATTGCACTTATTATATTACTCTATGTTGACAATATCCATGAGGTATACATGTTATAAGTTGAAAGCAACCGCTGAAACGTAATCTTCCTTTGTGTTGCTTCAATGCCTTTACTTTGAATTATTGCTTTATGAGTTAACTCTTATGCAAGACTTATTGATGCTTGTCTTGAAGTGCTATTCATGAAAAGTCTTTGCTATATGATTCACTTGTTTACTCATGTCATATACATTGTTTTGATCGCTGCATTCACTACATATGTTTACAATATGATCAAGTTTATGATGGCATGTCACTCCAGAAATTATCTGTGTTATCGTTTTACCTGCTCGGGACGAGCAGAACTAAGCTTGGGGATGCTGATACGTCTCCGACGTATCGATAATTTCTTATGTTCCATGCCACATTATTGATGTTATCTACATGTTTTATGCACACTTTATGTCATATTCGTGCATTTTCTGGAACTAACCTATTAACAAGATGCCGAAGTGCCGTTCTGTTTCTCGCTGTTTTTGGTTTCAGAAATCCTAGTAACGAAATATTCTCGGAATCGGACGAAATCAACGCCCAAGTTCCTATTTTCACCGGAAGCATCCAGAACACCCGGGAAGGACCAAGGAGGGGGCCTTTGGGCCCCCAGACCCTAGGCCGGCGCGGCCCAGGCCCTGGCCGCGCCGCCCTATGGTGTCGTCGCCCCTTCGACCCTCCTGCGCCGCCTCTTCGCCTATATAAAGCCCCTGGATCGAAAACCCTGATGCGTTCGACGAAACCCACAGAAACCTTCCAGAGCCGCCGCCATCGCGAAGCCAAGATCTGGGGGACAGGAGTCTCTGTTCCGGCACGCCGCCGGGACGGGGAAGTGCCCCCGGAAGGCTTCTCCATCGACACCGCTGCCATCTCCACCGCCATCTTCATCACCGCTGCTGCTCCCATGAGGAGGGAGTAGTTCTCCCCCGAGGCTGAGGGCTTCGCTGTAGCTATGTGGTTCATCTCTCTCCCATGTACCTCAATACAATAATCTCATGAGCTGCTTTACATGATTGAGATTCATATGAGTTTTGTATCACAATTCATCTATGTGCTACTCTAGTGATGTTATTAAAGTATTCTATTCCTCCTGCATGGTGTAAAGGTGACTAGTGTGTGCACCATGTGGTTCTAGTCGTAGGCTATGATCATGATCTCTTGTAGATTGTGGAGTTAATTATCATTATGATGGTATTGATGTGATCTATTTGGTTATGTTGATCTATCTTACACTATAAGGTTACTAAAATATGAACATTAATTGTGGAGCTTGTTAACTCCGGCATTGAGGGTTCGTGTAATCCTACGCAATGTGTTCATCATCCAACAAGAGTGTAGAGTATGCATTTATCTATTCTGTTATGTGATCAATGTTGAGAGTGTCCACTAGTGAAAGTGAAATCCCTAGGCCTTGTTCCTAAATACTGCTATCGCTGCTTGTTTACTGTTTTACTGCGTTACTACTGCTGCAATACTACCACCATCAACTACACGCCAGCAAGCTATTTTCTGGCACCGTTGCTACTGCTCATATATATTCATACCACCTGTATTTCACTATCTCTTCGTCGAACTAGTGCACCTATTTGGTGTGTTGGGGACACAAGAGACTTCTTGCTTTGTGGTTGCAGGGTTGCATGAGAGGGATATCTTTGACCTCTTCCTCCCTGAGTTCGATAAACCTTGGGTGATCCACTTAAGGGAAAACTTGCTGCTGTTCTACAAACCTCTGCTCTTGGAGGCCCAACACTGTCTACAGGAAAGGAGGGGGAACGTAGACATCACCTCTCTAGCATTGTTTTTTTCTCGATCGCGCCATCTCGTTCAACGCTCTCCGATCGAGCCGTTTACGATGCAGGATCATGGGTCCCACTTGTCATCCTCTATGAACCAAATTTCTTTCTTTTCTTGGATTTTTTTTGACCCCCTGATTTCTGGCTACTTCCTTTTTCTTTTGATCCCTTGCCGCCTTGGAAACATTGAGACCGCTACAGCTAAATGGGACCCGCATGTCATCCTCTATGAGCAATCAACTTTCTTTTCTTGGAGTTTTTTTTGGCACCTCATATTTGGTCACTTGCCTTTTTTTTTCGATCCCCTGCCGCCTCTCAAACGGTGATACCGCTGCTGCTAAATGGGACCCGCATGTCATCCTCTATGTACTATAAAACTTTCTTTTCTTGGATTTTTTTGGCACCTCATATTTGGTCACTTGCCTTTTTCTTTCGATCCCCTGCCGCCTCTCAAACGGTGATACCGCTGCTGCTAAATGGGACCCGCATGTCATCCTCTATGTACAATAAAACTTTCATTTCTTGAATAAGTTTAGGCTCCTGATCTTTCGTCACTTGCCTTTTCTTTCGATCCCCTACCGCCTCTCAAACGGTGAGACCGCTGACTAAATGGGACCCACATGTCATCCTCTATGAGCAATCAACTTTCTTTTCTTGGAGTTTTTTTTGGCACCTCATATTTGGTCACTTGCCTTTTTCTTTCGATCTCATGCCACGTTTGAAACGTTGAGGAACCTGCTGGCTCATGGGACCCGCATGTCATCCTCTATGTGCTATAAAAGTTTCCTTTGTTGGATTTTTTTTCACCCTCTGATTTTTGGCTTGCCTTTTTCTTTTGATCCCCTGCCCCCTTTGAAACGTTGAGTAAGCTGCTGGCTCAAGGGACCCGCATGTCATCCTCTATGTCCATCAACTTTCTTTTCTTGGATTTTTTTGACCCCCTAATTACTAGCTACTTTCTTTTTCTTTTGATCTCAAGCCGCATTTCAAACATTGAGACCGCTGCTGCAAAATGGGACCCACGTGTCATCCTCTATGTACAATAAATCTTGGATTATTTTTGGCTCCTGATATTTGGTCACTTGCCTTTTTTTCTTTCGATGTCATGCCATGTTTGAAACGTTGAGGAACCTGCTGCTAAATGGGACCCGCATGTCATCCTCTATGTACTATAAAACTTTCTTTTCTTGGATTATTTTTGGCACCTCATATTTGGTACTTGACTTTTTCTTTCGATCCCCTGCTGCCTCTCAAACAGTGATACCGCTGCTGCTAAATGGGACCCGCATGTCATCCTCTACGTACTATAAAACTTTCTTTTCTTGGATTATTTTTGGCACCTCATATTTGGTCACTCGACTTTTTCTTTCGATCCCCTGCTGCCTCTCAAACGGTGATACCTCTGCTGCTAAATGGGACCCGCATGTCATCCTCTATGTACTATAAAACTTTCTTTTCTTGGATTATTTTTGGCTCCTGATATTTGGTCACTTGCATTTTTTTCTTTCGATCTCATGCCACGTTTGAAACTTTGAGGAACCTGCTGGCTCATGGGACCCGCATGTCATCCTCTATGTGCTATAAAAGTTTATTTTCTATGGTTTTTTTTCACTCTCTAATTTTTTTCTATTTCCTTTTTCTTTTGATGCCCTGCCGCCTTGGAAACGTTGAGTAAGCTGCTTACACATGGGACCCGCATGTCATCCTCTATGTACAATCAAGTTTCTTTTCCTGAATTATTTTTGGCTCCTGATATTTCGTCACTTGCCTTTTTCTTTCGATCTCATGCCACGTTTGAAACGTTGAGGAACCTGCTGGCTCATGGGACCCGCATGTCATCCTCTATGTGCTATAAAAGTTTGTTTTCTTGGATTTTTGTTCACCCTCTGATTTTTGGCTATTTGCCTTTTACTTTTGATCCCCTGGCCCCTTTGAAACGTTGAGTAAGCTGCTGGCACATGGGACCCGCATGTCAACCTCTATGTCCATCAACTTTCTTTTCTTGGATTTTTTTGACCCCCTAATTTCTAGCTACTTTCTTTTTCTTTTGATCTCAAGCCGCATTTCAAACATTGAGACCGCTGCTGCAAAATGGGACCCGCATGTCATCCTCTATGTACAATAAATCTTGGATTATTTTTGGCACCTCATATTTGGTCACTTGCGTTTTTTTCTTTCGATCTCATGCCGCCTTTGAAACGTTGAGTAAGCTGCTGGCTCATGGGTCCCCCATGTCATCCTCTACGAACAATAAAAGTTTCCTTTCTTGGAGTTATTTTTGACCCCTAATTTCTGGCTATTTGCCTTTTTATTTTGATCCCCTGCCCCCTTTGAAACGATTAGGACGTTGGCAGGTCGGTCCCACATGTCATCCTCTATGAACAATAAAAGTTTCCTTTGGTGGATTTATTTTTGACCCCTAATTAATTTACGGCTATTTCCTTTTTTTTTCTTTTGATCCCCTGCCGCCTTGGAAACGTTAGGATGCTGCTGCCTCATGGGTCCCGCATGTCATCCTCTCAGAACGATAAATGTTTTCTTTTCTTGGATTTTTTTACCAACTGATTTTTAGTTTTTTATTTTATTTTCGATCCCCTGCCGCCTTTGAAACGTTGACGACGCTGCTGGCTCATGGGTCCCCGATGTCAGCCTCCCCGTACAAGAAACATGTGATATCTTGATTATTTTGCAAACAATAAACAGTGTATTTCGCTCTGAGCTATTGCAAACGGATAAATTAAATCTTCATTTTTACATAAACAAACTTATATGTTGAGTGTCCTTGTTTTTTGTTTTTGCGAAGCATAGGACTTTCCTCTTTTTTTTGAGAAAAAAACGAACTTTCCTGTTTTGGAGTGGGCTGAAATTGTACGAGTCAAAAGGCCCAGCAGGATAGTTCGAAGGCCCAGATGTTCAGATGCAGCCCAATTGATATCTTTCTTTTCTTGGATTTTTTTCACCCCCTGATTTCTGGCTACTTCATTTTTCTTTTGGTCCTGTGCAAAATGGGTCCCACATGTCATCCTCTATGTACAGTAAATTTCTTTTCTTGGATTATTTTCGGGTCCTGATATTTGGTCACCTGCCTTTTTCTTTCGATCTCATGCCGCCTTTGAAACGTTGAGGAAGCTGCTGGCGCTTGGGTCCCGCATGTCATCCTCTATGAACAATAAAAGTTTCCTTTCTTGGAGTTATTTTTGACCCCTAATTTCTGGCTACTTCCTTTTTCTTTTGATCCCCTGCCGCCTTTGAAACGTTGAAAACTTTCTTTTCTTTGATTATTTTTGGCACCTCATATTTGGTCACTTGCCTTTTTCTTTCGATCCCCTGCCGCCTCTCAAACGGTGATACAGCTGCTGCAAAATGGGACCCGCATGTCATCCTCTATGTACTATAAAACTTTCTTTTCTTGGATTTTTTTGGCTCCTGATATTTGGTCACTTGCCTTTTTTCTTTCGACCTCCTGCCGCATCTCAAACGGTGATACCGCTGCAGCTAAATGGGACCCGCATGTCATCCTCTATGTACAATAAAGTTTCTTTTCTTGGATTATTTTTGGCTCCTGATATTTGGTCACTTGCCTTTTTCTTTCGATCCCGTGCCGCCTTTGAAACGTTGAGGAAGCTGCTGGCTCATGGGTCCCGCATGTCATCCTCTATGAACAATAAAAGTTTCCATTGTTGGAGTTATTTTTTACCCCTAATTTCTGGCTACTTCCTTTTTCTTTTGATCCCCTGCCGCCTTTGAACGTTGAAGAATCTGCTGGCTAATGGGTCCCACATGTCAGCCTCTATGGACGATAAACCTTTCTTTTCTTGGAGTTATTTTGACCCCTAATTTCTGGCTATTTTGCCTTTTTTTGGATCCCGTGCTGCCTTGGAAACGTTGAGGATACTGCTGCCACATGGGTCCCGCATGTCATCCTCTCAGAACGATAAATGTTTCTTTTCTTCGATTTTTTTACCAACTGATTTTTGATTTATTTTTTCTTTCGATCCCCTGCCGCCTTTAAAACTTTGACAACGCTGCTGGCTCATGGGTCCCGATGTCAGCCTCCCCGTACAAGAAACATGTGATATCTTGATTATTTTGCAGACAATAAAAAGTGTATTTCGCTCTGAGCTATTGCAAACGGATAAATTAAATCTTTATTTTTACATAAACGAACTAATATGAATCTCCTTGTTTTTGTTTTGTTTTTGCGAAGCATAGGACTTTCTTGTTTTGGAGTGGGCTGAAATTGTACGAGTCAAAAGACGTCCAGCAGGTTAGAAGGCCCAGATGGCCAGGCAGCCCCAATTTATATCTTCCTTATCTTGGATTATTTTTTGATCAAAAGGCCCAGCAGGGATACATCCTTTTTCTTTTGGTCCTGTGTGCCGCCTTGGAAACGTTGAGGACGTTGCTGCCTCATGGGACCTGCATGTCATCCTCTATGAACTATGAACTCTAAAAGTTTCTTTTTCTTGGATTTTTTTTTCACCCTCTGATTTTTGGCTATTTCCTTTTTCTTTTGTTCCCCTGCCGCCTTGGGACCCGTATGTCATCCTCTATGTACAATAAACTTTCTTTTCTTGGAGTTTTATTTCCCCTAATTTCGGGCTACTTTCGTTTTCTTTTGATCTCAAGCCGCATTTGAAACGTTGAGACCGCTGCTGCAAAATGGGACCCACATGTCATCCTCTATGTAAAATAAAAGTTTCTTTTCTTCGATTTTTCACCCTCTCGCTTTTTGGCTATTTCCTTTTCTTTTGATCCCTGCCGCCTTGGAAACGTTGAGGATGCGGCGTCATGGGACCCGCATGTCATACTCTATGTACAATAAAAGTTTCTTTTCTAGGTTTTTGGCTCCTGATATTTGGTCACTTGCCTTTTTCTTTCAATCTCATGCCGACTCTCAAAGGTACAATAAAAGTTTCTTTTCTTGGATTGTTTTTGGCTCCTGATATTTGGTCACTTGCCTTTTTCTTTCGATCTCATGCCGTCTTTGAAACGTTCAGACCGCTGCTACAACATGGGACCCTATGTCATCCTCTATGTACAATGAAAGTTTCTTTTCATGGATTATTTTTTGCTCCTGATATTTGGTCACTTTCCTTTTTCTTTCGATCTCATGCCGCCTCGGCCCTCTCGAAACTTGTCGAGTAAGTTGTTGGCTCATGGGACCCGTATGTCATCCTCTATGTACAATAAAGTTTTTTTCTTGGATTTTTACCCCCTGATTTTTGGTCACTTGCCTTTTTCTTTCGATCTGTACCGCCTTTGAAATTGTGGACGCCGCTTTGGCTCATGGGTCCCACATGCCGGCCTCTATGAACAATAATATTTCTTTTCTTGGATTTTTTACCCCTGATTTCTCGGCTATTTGCCTTTTTCTTTGGATCCCCGGCCGCCTTTGAAACGATGAGGACGCTGCTGGCGCATAGCTCCCACATGTCAGCCTCTAAGAACAATAAACATTTCTTTTCTTGGATTTATTGTTGACCCCTAATTAATGGCTACTTCGCTTATTTTTTTTCGATCCCCAGCCGCCTTAGAAACGTTGAGGACGCTGCTGGCTCATGGGTCCCATATGACAGCCTCTATGAAAAGTAAAACATTTACTTTCTTGGATTTATTTTTGACACCTAATTAATGACTATTTGGTTCTTTTCTTTTGATCCCGTGACGCCTTTGAAACGTTGAGGGCCCTGCTGGCTCATGGGTCCAACATGTCAGCCTCTATGAACAATAAGAGTTTCTATTGTTGCATTTATTTTTGACCCCTAATTTCTGGCTATTTGCCTTTTTTCCATTGCCTGCCACCTTAGAAACGTTGAGGACGCTGCTGGCTGGGTCCCACATGTCAGCCTCTTTGTACGATAAAAGTTTCCTTTGCTGGATTTATTTTTGACCCCTAATTTCTGGCTATTTGCCTTTTTCTTTTGAACTCCACCGCCTTTGAAACGTTGATGACGCCGCCGCAACCGGGTACAATATGTCAGCCTCTTTGTGCGATAAACCTTTCCTTTCTTGGATTTTTTGGACACCTGATTTCGAGCTACTTGCCTTTTTCTTTCGATCTCCTGCCCCTTTGAGAAACGTCGAGAACGATGCTGGTTCGTGGGTCCCACATGTCATCCTCTCTGAATGATAAATGTTGAGGCCGCGGCTGCAAGATACGTCCCACATGTCAGCCTGACTGTTGAATAAACGTTTCCTTTCTCGAATTTATATTTGACCCCTGATTTCTAGCTACTTTGCCGTTTCTTTCGATCCCCTGCATGTCTGCTACTCCACCGAAAAATAGACTGGCATGTATTCATCACAATACTGGTAGCTAATTTAGGAAAAATGTGTTCATCACGGGATTCAAACAAAGATCTTCATCTCTGCTAAATTTTGATTTCACCAAAAACCGAACAGCGTGTGTTCATGACTTTAAGTTCACAAACACTATGGTTTCTCTATAAAATAAGGTCACCATCCGTTCCTTTATTGAAGGCATTTGCGAAAAGTGTCTTTGGCTAATGGGCACCAGTGCTCCTGCTGTTTAAAAAAATCAAATATCATACATATTTGTTTCAAAAAAATCTGAAAATAAATGTAGACATAATAAATAAAGTAACCTACAAGCGTGTAAAATTTTAATATGACATTCTTTATATTGTAGACTACACAAAAAAGACAAAGTCTGTTGAAATTTGGAGATTTGAAATATGCATACCCAGATCCACACGTTTGTTACTTTTGTGTAGCCCAGAATTTTTTGTATTTGAAACTGAAATTTTGCACGTTTATGGGACAATTCATTAGCTACTCCATGATTTTTTTTCTAATTTTTTGAACAAATAAATATATTTTTTATTTTTTCTAAAATAGCAGGAGCACTGGTGCCCAAGAGCACGGAATCTCTTAATAGGCATTTGCGCCTAATAGCGTGAGCTTAGCTAATATTTGAAGAAAAAAAAAGTCCATTGTGGTATTCAGGACAAAGATCTTCATGTCTGCTACTGCACCAAACAACAAACCAGCATGTATTCATCACAATACGGGTAGCTAATTTGTGAAAAATATGTTCAGCACGGGATTCAAACAAAGATCTTCATCTCTGCAAAATTTTGATTTCAGCAAAAACCGAACAGCGAATGTTCATGAGGTTAAGTTCACGAACACTATGTTTTCTCTATAAAATAAGGTCACCATCTGTCTCTTATTTCTCAAGGAAAAACAGGTGGAAGTGTTGGGACGAACCACATGGGTGATTCGGCTCTATGTTCAATCTTCTCTTTTTTGTACTGCAATCTTGAGCCTATGGCAGGACCTCCATTGACGTGCATTCTGCACCAATTTGTCCTTGGACGTATCCATGTATCACGGGCGCGATTGTGGGTAGCAAAGACACAGTCAGGTTTGAACAATTGGAAATCTGGTTCTGCAGCCTCTGCGTCGATTGGCGGGGGTAGCATGAAAATTGGGTGATTGAGTCCAAGAAATAAAGAACGCCCCTTCAAATTGTTCAATCTTTCCCACCTTGCCTCTTCTACAGGGTCCAAGGTATGGGCAGATCTCAAGAAAACGTAGCACCGTACCAAAAGATAAGACCTTAGCTTGTTACCCATATGTAATATTGGAGGACCGAGGATGGGCCGATAACCTTTAACCTGAATCCACGCGAGATCAGATTCACCAGTAATGGACTCTGCTCTCATTGGTGCCAGGAACCAAGTGCGCTGGTCAGAAAATCCAAGAAATACATCTTCATCTTCATAATTATGATTATCACCATCATCATCTAATTCTTCATCATCTAATTCTTCATCATCGAATTAGTCTTCTTCTAATTCTTCTTCTTCTAATTCTTCTTCATCAGCATCATTATCTTCGTCGGCACCTCCATCGCCTTGAGACACATTTGCTTCATCATCTTCCATGACAGCATCTCCCTCGATTTGAGCGAAAATTGCAGCCACTTCTGCTTCTTCATCTTCAATGGCAGGGGCGTCAATGAGACGCGGGGCTGCATGTGTCCCTGCAATGCACAAAGATCAACCACAATGCAGCAAGTAGGAACTACACTGAAAATTATCTCTTCTCTTCTATCTTCTATTTTCTACTACTATAAGGCACTAGTTTTTAACAAGACATGTAGCAGCAATTCCAACTGTTGGTGTCCAAAATCTAACGGTTGGGATTAGAGGTATTCGCGTGAAAAAAATACCACACCAGTGTCCACGTGTTTCTAGAACTGTCATGTTTCCATTATGAAGAAAAATCAGAGCAGTCTCACACCGATATCACACGTCCCACTTGATAGTGATTAAGAAAGGTTCCAAATTTTTGTTCATATTTATAAACTGTATGCTCACACTTATTTTGATGGTATAACCAAATTATTAGTTGTATTGAAAGTTTGAACAACATTTAGAACGCAACTTTTATACATTAGTATTGCGAATCGTAATTGGCCAACATGTGCAGCATGCCATTTACTAGTTAAGACATAAAACAAAGACTCACCACAGGTATATGGTTCCCAAACCAGAACATCTCCATACGGATATGTAACTGCGTATACACGATGTAGGTGTGAACTTGTACCATATCCAGGAATGCCCATGGCATCGACATAGCTGTTTCTATCAAAGAATTCAGGGTTTCTTAGGATATTCCACTCCTTTTCTAGGGGCGCTTGTAGGATAGCGATCAATTCGTCAAATACAACGATTACCTCATAATACCATGGCCCTGCTAGATCATCTTTGTACGGCCTCTTGATGATCCGTACTTTGAGCAGTTCCAAACTTTTATCTATTTTGTATTTGAACAGGAATGTTGGGCTGCCATGCCACCATTCACTAGTAGGGCCCAAAGAAATTCCTGCATCTTGCAGAGATGGAAGAGGTATAATAGTATCTGATATGTATATGTTGCGGATCGTCAAGTGCCCGTCCTGCTGGACAAATGCCACCCAGTCGCTGTTACAACCCACCAAGTGCATGGGTCCATGTCCATCCAGTTCCTCCTTGGTATGGATAAATGCTGGAACTGTCGGCTTGTCTAATGGCATCAGCAACGCGTGAATGCCCTGCAAATAGGATTTGTTTCAGAATTGTCTATGCATGAAAGGTATTCGACAGAATGAAGAGCGGATTGTGCTGAACTGAAGCACAAATGTAATGGATAAATAAAGCAATTCCGAAGAGTGCATGTGCATAGTGAAGGCAGCAAACCTTACAGTACTCCCAAATCAGGTGATGATGTTGAGTCTAAATTCATGCATGATGTTTGGCAATAAGAAAAGTTGATTGAAAAAACACAAGCTGAAACGAGATGAGTAAATAAATAAATACTCTTACAGTATTGTCGCGGTCGTCTGGCCATGTCTCGGGGTCGCAGTGGAGCAGGCTCGGTAAACCGAACGGAACCTTATGCGCTCCACGGATGGCATGCAGCATGCCGATCATGCCTCGAGCGAGGTGACCAGTGCTGAGGATATCCGCCCGCTCGGCTATGTTCTCCACCAGTGGGTAGTGGAGGTTGCCCCACCCCATGGACTGGTGGTAGCAATCAGGAATCTCCTCAACCTTACGCTTCTGCTTCATTGGAGTCGGTAATCTAATGCAAGGGAGAGAGGGGTGAACGGGAGAAAGAGACAGAAGAGGTTTTTTTTGGAGAAGATGCAGTAGTAGTACTACGATACTAGGAGGTGGAGATGCGGGGCATGTTTCCGGGGGAGAGGAACCACTATTTCCCTTCAAAAAAATAACAGCACTTGCGCATTAGAACTTGGGGCGGGGATATAGCGGTAAGAGGTATTGACCAACTTTCCCTCACCTTGACCCCATGTGGTTGTGAACCCGAGATAATTTTCTTTTTGATGAACCCGATGTACTTATTATAGTACTAAAATAGTACAAGTATATACCTTGTATATACCAACATTATTATTTTAAGGACTTTTGTTCCATGAGCAACAACTTCCCCCACTCCGCTCATCCGAAATCCTAGCCCCTCCAACTTCAAGGACCAATCAACATAGCTATGGCCTTCTAATTTGGCTCAAGTCGCCGTACACATAGTCCTCCCGCCGACAAGGAATAGGAGCATCAGCCCTTTCGTCGCTTGTTGTTATACATAATCATATACAGTACCATATATATTTCAAATTTCCATATCAAAAAATAGTTCAAATCTGAATTTTAACATCTCAAGCTAAACCCTCGCTTGCTCTTAAACATAAGCATACCATAGTTCTACTTTTGTCTTCACCGAACAACAGAACACAATGTGTTCATCACAACATAGCCAACCGGAGTACCTAGTAATGTAACTAGAGAAGTGAACCTATAGTTGATCAAGCCTTCAACTTTAACACAATAATACCCCCACATTATCTGTTGAGGAGCCACACCCATATATTTAAGAGTACCATCATGTAGACCACAAATGCATCAATGAAGAGAGGGGTATACTTATAGACCACCTCTTTACAAAACAGTTGTAATTAGTAGACCACAATTGCCTCGTTCATTAGCTATGAAATTACATACCATCAGTAGCTACAATGGCTGCAAGCCCTGTTTCAGAATTAAACATCACACTTGTTCCAATCCGGGGCGTTGGCGAAGTTTGGGATGAACCAAAGCGGTGTCTTTACCAGGTACCTATCTTTTTTTGTTTTGCATGTTTTCTCCAAGGCGTTGGTTTGGAAACCAACGGCGCAATCTTCATGATTCGGACTGAATCGGCATATTTCAGGCAGCTGCGAATTGCGAAGCCATGCTTCATTCGGCAAGGTGTACACACAATTTCTTCTTGTCAGACATCCTGGGACAACATCTGCACCGCCTAATGGCAGCATAATCGGATAGTTCACTCCATGGAAAAGAGAATATTCTCCAAGGTCATCAATCTTTTCCCATGGAATACCTTCATTTAACTTACTAGTGTCCTTCGTGAACACCAGGCAACCAAACCCAGAAGCATAGTTGCCAACAGTGCGACCATGATGAACATGACGATTGATGTCTACGCCCCCCTCCTTTTCCTGTAGACAGTGTTGGGCCTCCAAGAGTAGAGGTTTGTAGGACAGCAGCAAGTTTTCCCTTAAGTGGATCATCCAAGGTTTATCGAACTCAGGGAGGAAGCGGTCAAAGATATCCCTCTCATGCAACCCTGCAACCACAAAGCAAGAAGTCTCTTGTGTCCCCAACACACCTAATAGGTGCACTAGTTCGGCGAAGAGATAGTGAAATACATGTGGTATGAATATATATGAGCAGTAGCAACGGCACCAGAAAAGTGCTTTGCCCAGGACAGTAAACAAGCAGTAGTAACGCAGCAGTAGTAACGTAAAGAAAACAGTAAACAAGCAGCGATAGCAGTATTTAGGAACAAGGCCTAGGGATCATACTTTCACTAGTGGACACTCTCAACTTTGATCACATAACAGAATAGATAAATGCATACTCTACACTCTTGTTGGATGATGAACACCATTGCGTAGGATTACACGAACCCTCAATGCCGGAGTTAACAAGCTCCACAATTAAATGTTCATATTTAAATAACCTTAGAGTGTAAGATAGATCAACACAACTAAACCAAGTACTAACGTAGCATGCACACTGTCACCTTCATGCTAAGAAAGGAGGCATAGATCACATCAATACTATCATAGCAATAGTTAACTTCATAATCTACAAGAGATCATAATCATAGCCTACGCCAAGTACTAACACAGATGCACATACTGTCACCATTACACCGTGCAGGAGGAATAAAACTACTTTAATAACATCACTAGAGTAGCACATAGATAAATTGTGATACAAAACATATTGCAAT
The DNA here is from genome assembly GCF_019359855.2 of Lolium perenne. Lineage (NCBI taxonomy): Eukaryota > Viridiplantae > Streptophyta > Magnoliopsida > Poales > Poaceae > Lolium > Lolium perenne. The sequence continues at coordinate 53,271,515 of NC_067244.2, forward strand.
CATAAAGAGATATAAATAAGCACTTCACTATGCCATTCATAACAGTGAATAAGTATTCTGTGAAATATAGCCTAAGAGACCCACACGGTGTACACACTGTCACCTTTACACACGTGGGACAAGGAGTCTCCGGAGATCACATAAGTAAAATTCACTTGACTAGCATAATGACATCTAGATTACAAGCATCATCATATGAATCTCAATCATGTAAGGCAGCTCATGAGATTATTGTATTGAAGTACATAGGAGAGAGATGAACCACATAGCTACCGGTACAGCCCCGAGCCTCGATGGAGAACTACTCCCTCCTCATGGGAGACAGCAGCGTTGATGAACATGGCGGTGGTGTTGATGGAGAAGCCTTCCGGGGGCACTTCCCCGTCCCGGCGGCGTGCCGGAACAGAGACTCCTGTCCCCCAGATCTTGGCTTCGCGATGGCGGCGGCTCTGGAAGGTTTCTTGTACCGTGGCTTTTCCGTCTCGAGGTTTTAGGTCGAGGGGCTTTATATAGGCGAAGAGGCGGCGTCAGAAGGTCAACGGGGCGACGACACTATAGGGGGGCGCAGGCCACCCCCAGGCCGCGCCGGCCTATGGTCTGGTGGGCCTGTGCCCCCTCTCTGGCGGTTCTCGTGTGTTCTGGATGCTTCCGGGCAAAATAGGAACCTGGGCGTTGATTTCGTCCAATTCCGAGAATATTTCTTTACTAGGATTTCTGAAACCAAAAACAGCAGAACAAAGAACTGGCACTTCGGCATCTTGTTAATAGGTTAGTTCCAGAAAAATGCACGAATATGACATAAAGTGTGCATAAAACATGTAGATATCATCAATAATGTGGCATGGAACATAAGAAATTATCGATACGTCGGAGACGTATCAGCATCCCCAAGCTTAGTTTCTGCTCGTCCCGAGCAGGTAAACGATAACAAAGATAATTTCTGGAGTGACATGCCATCATAAACTTGATCATATTGTAAACATATGTAATGAATGCAGCGATCAAAACAATGTATATGACATGAGTAAACAAGTGAATCATACAGCAAAGACTTTTCATGAATAGTACTTAAAGACAAGCATCAATAAGTCTTGCATAAGAGTTAACTCATAAAGCAATAATTCATAGTAAAGCATTGAAGCAACACAATGGAAGATTAAGTTTCAGCGGTTGCTTTCAACTTGTAACAAGTATATCTCATGGATAGTTGTCAACATAGAGTAATATAACAAATGCAATATGCAAGTATGTAGGAATCAATGCACAGTTCACACAAGTGTTTGCTTCTTGAGATGGAGAGAAATAGGTGAACTGACTCAACATAAAAGTAAAAGAATTGTCCTTCAAAGAGGAAAGCATCGATTGCTATATTTGTGCTAGAGCTTTGATTTTGAAAACAAGAAACAATTTTGTCAACGGTAGTAATAAAGCATATGTATCATGTAAATTATATCTTACAAGTTGCAAGCCTCATGCATAGTATACTAATAGTGCCCGCACCTTGTCCTAATTAGCTTGGACTACCGGATCATCGCAATACACATGTTTTAACCAAGTGTCACAATGGGGTACCTCCATGCCGCCTGTACAAAGGTCTAAGGAGAAAGCTCGCATTTTGGATTTCTCGCTTTTGATTATTCTCAACTTAGACATCCATACCGGGACAACATGGACAACAGATAATGGACCCCTCTTTAATGCATAAGCATGTAGCAACAATTAGTGTTCTCATATGAGATTGAGGATATATGTCCAAAACTGAAATTTCCACCATGATTCATGGCTTTAGTTAGCGGCCCAATGTTCTTCTCTAACAATATGCATGCTCTAACCATTAAAGTGGTAGATCTCTCTTACTTCAGAGAAGACGGACATGCATAGCAACTCACATGATATTCAACAAAGAGTTGATGGCGTCCCCAGAAGCATGGTTATCGCACAACAAGCAACTTAATAAGAGATAAAGTGCATAAGTACATATTCAATACCACAATAGTTTTTAAGCTATTTGTCCCATGAGCTATATATTGCAAAGGCGAATGATGGAATTTTAAAGGTAGCACTCAAGCAATTTACTTTGGAATGGCGGAAAAATACCATGTAGTAGGTAGGTATGGTGGACACAAATGGCATAGTGGTTGGCTCAAGGATTTTGGATGCATGAGAAGTATTCCCTCTCGATACAAGGTTTAGGCTAGCAAGGTTATTTGAAACAAACACAAGGATGAACGGTGCAGTGAAACTCACGTAAAAGACATATTGTAAACATTATAAGAATCTGCACCGTCTTCCTTGTTGTTCAAAACTCAATACTAGAAATTATCTAGACTTTAGAGAGACCAAATATGCAAACCAAATTTTAGCAAGCTCTATGTATTTCTTCATTAATGGGTGCAAAGCATATGATGCAAGAGCTTAAACATGAGCACAACAATTGCCAAGTATCACATTACCCAATACATTTATAGCAATTACTACATGTATCATTTTCCAATTCCAACCATATAACAATTTAACGAAGAAGAAACTTCGCCATGAATACTATGAGTAGAAACTAAGGACATACTTGTCCATATGCAACAGCGGAGCGTGTCTCTCTCCCACACAAGCATTTATTAAAACAAAAAAAAAACAAAAACAAACCGACGCTCCAAGTAAAGTACATAAGATGTGACCGAATAAAAATATAGTTTTAGGGGAGGAACCTGATAATGTTGTCGATGAAGAAGGGGATGCCTTGGGCATCCCCAAGCTTAGACGCTTGAGTCTTCTTGATATATGCAGGGGTGAACCACCGGGGCATCCCCAAGCTTAGAGCTTTCACTCTTCTTGATCATAGTATATCATCCTCCTCTCTTGACCCTTGAAAACTTCCTCCACACCAAACTCGAAACAAACTCATTAGAGGGTTAGTGCATAATCAAAAACTCACATGTTCAGAGGTGACACAATCATTCTTAACACTTCTGGACATTGCTCAAAGCTACTGGACATTAATGGATCAAAGAAATTCATCCAACATAGCAAAAGAGGCAATGCGAAATAAAAGGCAGAATCTGTCAAAACAGAACAGTCCGTAAAGACGAATTTTAAAAGGGCACCAGACTTACTCAAATGAAAATGCTCAAATTGAATGAAAGTTGCGTACATATCTGAGGATCACTCACGTAAATTGGCATAATTTTCTGAATTACCTACAGAGAATTTTGCCCAGATTCGTGACAGCAAAGAAATCTGTTTCTGCGCAGTAATCCAAATCTAGTATGAACCTTACTATCAACGACTTTACTTGGCACAACAAAACATAAAACTAAGATAAGGAGAGGTTGCTACAGTAGTAAACAACTTCCAAGACACAAATATAAAACAAAGTACTGTAGAAAAATAACACATGGGTTATCTCCCAAGAAGTTCTTTCTTTATAGCCATTAAGATGGGCTCAGCAGTTTTAATGATGCACTCGCAAGAAATAGTATTTGAAGCAAAAGAGAGCATCAAGAGGCAAATTCAAAACACATTTAAGTCTAACATGCTTCCTATGCATAGGAATCTTGTAAATAAACAAGTTCATGAAGAGCAAAGTAACAAGCATAGGAAGATTAAACAAGTGTAACTTCAAAAATTTCAGCACATAGAGAGGTGTTTTAGTAACATGAAAATTTCTACAACCATATTTTCCTCTCTCATAATAATTTTCAGAGGCATCATGAACAAACTCAACAATATAAGTATCACATAAAGCATTCTTATTCATATGCATAAAAGTATCATTACTCTCCACATAAGCATAATCAGTTTTATTAGTTGTAGTGGGAGCAAATTCAACAAAGTAGCTATCATTATTATTCTCATTATCAAATATAGGAGGCATATTGTAATCATAATTAAACTTATCCTCCATAGTAGGCAGCACCAGAAAACCAATATCATTATAATCATCATAAATAGGAGGCAAAGTATCATCAAAGTAAATTTTCTCCTCAATGCTTGGGGGACTAAAAATATCATGCTCATCAAAGCCAGCTTCCCCAAGCTTAGAATTTTCCATAGCATTAGCAACAATAGTGTTCAAAGCATTCATAGTAATAACATTCCCATTAGCATGCATATAAAGTTCCATGGGTTTTTTAATTCTCTCTTCAAACACATCATGTCCTAATTCAAGATAAAGTTCATAAAGATCTCTCATATTTTTGTTGTTTTCCATTATGCCTAACTAGTGTAAACAAGAAACAAAAAGTTGCAATTGCAGGATCTAAAGGAAATAGCTTCGAGCACTCACACACCGGCAACAAGACTAGGAAATAGCTTAGTAGTCGGAGGATGTGAATACCTTTTACCTTACCTCCCCGGCAACGGCGCCAGAAAATAGCTTGATGTCTACGCCCCCCTCCTTTTCCTGTAGACAGTGTTGGGCCTCCAAGAGCAGAGGTTTGTAGGACAGCAGCAAGTTTTCCCTTAAGTGGATCACCCAAGGTTTATCGAACTCAGGGAGGAAGAGGTCAAAGATATCCCTCTCATGCAACCCTGCAACCACAAAGCAAGAAGTCTCTTGTGTCCCCAACACACCTAATAGGTGCACTAGTTCGGCGAAGAGATAGTGAAATACAGGTGGTATGAATATATATGAGCAGTAGCAACGGCACCAGAAAAGTGCTTTGCCCAGGACAGTAAACAAGCAGTAGTAACGCAGTAAAACAGTAAACAAGCGGCGATAGCAGTATTTAGGAACAAGGCCTAGGGATCATACTTTCACTAGTGGACACTCTCAAGTTTGATCACATAACAGAATAGATAAATGCATACTCTACACTCTTGTTGGATGATGAACACCATTGCGTAGGATTACACGAACCCTCAATGCCGGAGTTAACAAGCTCCATAATTAAATGTTCATATTTAAATAACCTTAGAGTGTAAGATAGATCAACACAACTAAACCAAGTACTAACGTAGCATGCACACTGTCACATTCATGCTAAGAAAGGAGGCATAGATCACATCAATACTATCATAGCAATAGTTAACTTCATAATCTACAAGAGATCATAATCATAGCCTACGCCAAGTACTAACACGGATGCACATACTGTCACCATTACACCGTGCAGGAGGAATAAAACTACTTTAATAACATCACTAGAGTAGCACATAGATAAATTGTGATACAAAACATATTGCAATCATAAAGAGATATAAATAAGCACTTCACTATGCCATTCATAACAGTGAATAAGTATTCTGTGAAATATAGCCTAAGAGACCCACACGGTGCACACACTGTCACCTTTACACACGTGGGACAAGGAGTCTCCGGAGATCACATAAGTAAAATTCACTTGACTAGCATAATGACATCTAGATTACAAGCATCATCATATGAATCTCAATCATGTAAGGCAGCTCATGAGATTATTGTATTGAAGTACATAGGAGAGAGATGAACCACATAGCTACCGGTACAGCCCCGAGCCTCGATGGAGAACTACTCCCTCCTCATGGGAGACAGCAGCGTTGATGAAGATGGCGGTGGTGTTGATGGAGAAGCCTTCCGGGGGCACTTCCCCGTCCCGGCGGCGTGCCGGAACAGAGACTCCTGTCCCCCAGATCTTGGCTTCGCGATCGCGGCGGCTCTGGAAGGTTTCTTGTACCGTGGATTTTCCGTCTCGAGGTTTTAGGTCGAGGGGCTTTATATAGGCGAAGAGGCGGCGGCAGAAGGTCAACGGGGCGACGACACTATAGGGGGGCGCGGGCCACCCCCAGGCCGCGCCGGCCTATGGTCTGGTGGGCCTGTGCCCCCTCTCTGGCGGTTCTCGTGTGTTCTGGATGCTTCCGGGCAAAATAGGAACCTGGGCGTTGATTTCGTCCAATTCCGAGAATATTTCTTTACTAGGATTTCTGAAACCAAAAACAGCAGAAAACAAAGAATCGGCACTTCGGCATCTTGTTAATAGGTTAGTTCCAGAAAATGCACGAATATGACATAAAGTGTGCATAAAACATGTAGATATCATCAATAATGTGGCATGGAACATAAGAAATTATCGATACGTCGGAGACGTATCAACGACCAGAAGCAGTATGGCAAACTTTACAGGAATATTCTCTTTCATCAGCAATGCCCAGTGTATGGATCAGAAGAAGTCTAGAACCATCTATAGATCTTGCTAACCACAACACGCCATAATCGACCTCGTGATCATGGCCAAGAGCATCATCAAGTGCACACCGCCATTCAAACACAATGGGCGGTGGCTCTACGATCAGCGGAGGACCTGCTTGAAAACGAAATTACTGTTAAGAAGGGTATGTTTGGTTTGCACAAATCTGAAAACGTAAGAATTGGGAAAACGCATTAGGATTCAGATAGGATGATATAATGGCATTTCCATTCAATAATACAGCATATTGGTGTATTTGAGTACATCACATGGGAAACCAAAGGATTCATTTCAAGAAGTTCAAGTAGAGGTCAAAATCCAACATAATTCAATCTGAGAATAAAACTCCTAATTATACAATCCTCAAATTTTTCTATGGTAATCATCTCGAATAAAAAGTCTAAATACCAATGAAATTTCATCCGAAGCAAATATGCCCCAAGCCTCCAAGTCAGATCAGTCAGGTTCGAAAATTAATAAGTTTGTGCATTAAAATTATCTTTACAACCATGAATAATGAAGCTCATCATACACTACGTCCGGAGGAAAATTACCAGCTTGCTGAGGATTCCATGCGTGAACAGTGCCAGTATGAGTTGTGGCAAACACAAGCCCATTGTGGAGAATTGCATCGCTATAATTGTAAAAGATGTGGGACTTGGGCTCTGTAAGAACTGTCCATCCAGAATCAGCGCCGCAAAGGAGGGCAACTCTGATGTCAAAAACAGCAACAAGAGAGAAATTTTTGTACCCCCAAAGAGCTGTGGGAACTTGGCAAATATATATCTTGTGAAATATAATAGCACGAAGGTTGTGGTGGTATATATTTGGAATGTGGGTGGTTTCAATCGGCACAGGGAGAGGAATTTCACGGCGAGTGTAGACGTTGACAAGTTTCCATTTGCAAGAAGGAAAGCCAGTGTCAACCATGGCAACCCAATCTCCATTGGCACCTACCCACTGCTTACCCGTACCGTCTGGCATCACAGCGTCGGAGGAGAACCTGTCCAGCGGCGTCAGCTTGCAATCCCGTGCTACCTTCGTCGGGTGAGAATGAAGAACACATGGGAGGCCAAACGGGAGAGAAAAAGATAGAGTTGCACTATCATTTGCAGAGTCGAAAAATAGTTTGGACGAACCGACGAGGCTCGCGGCGGTGATGACGTCGCATCTTGTTACGAGTTCTTCAAGGGGACCTTCGGAAAAGACCTTACGAAACAGTTCGTAGTCATCATTTTCCTTGTTCGATGCCGCCATCGCAGGGCAGGGGGTGGGTCTATGAGGTTTGGGTTCAACTGATTGGAGTTTAATTTGGGTTCGATGGCGGCAGGTGGCGGGGAAGATGAAGAACGGAGGCTCTCAAACTGGGCGGTGGAATTGATTCTAAAGCTGCATGGCGGCGGCACTGGCGCGTGCTATGGAAGGTGGTCGATTGGTGCGGGCGGGGGCGGAGGTAGACGATGGAGGTGAACCGAAATAGGGCAGGTGGGGGCGGGGCGCTTGACTTCGCTCCTCTACACTCTACGGCATCTCCTCCTATTTCTTGGAAAGTGTATAGACCCATAATAAAAAGTCACTGTTCCCTCTGAAAAGGTGAAGAACAAGTCACTGGTCTAACGTGCAAATTTGGACATCCCAAGCTATGTGTTGTCATGTCAATTCAATGTCCATGGCAGTATTTTGAATTTTGCGTGACCAAAAGAAGTACGCCTTGGCCTTTCACAATCGGGGTTTCTTTAGAGCAAGAACAATAGAAGAGCCAACAGCTGGCAAAAGTACCACGTAGGCGGGCTATAAGCGCCCACTATTGTCCTACTTCCTCTTGGCGTGATACTCCCTCCGTCCACAAATAAGTGGACGTGCGGGATTTTCAAGGTAAATTAGTAAAAGGAAAGAAAAAATGCATTGGAGCACTCGTATCTTAAGAAACACATGTACTCAACCACGGTTGTAGATTTTCTCGGCGCAAGACTTTTCCCCAGCAGTTGTGGCTTTCAGTTATTCGTGGGTGTGGGGAGGAGCTCCGCCGCATCGGTAGAAAGCAAAGAGGAACGGCGGCTCTCGATCGTGCGGTGTACTCGTAAATCACATGCGACCCATGCCCTAATAATTCACAATGCATTGATGAGGGCTATCACTTCATCATCCAATAAAATGTACTTAGTAACTATGGTAATAATATTGTCTTCTCGCAAAAAAAATGGTAAAAATATTGTCTCTTAAGCCATGTACTAGTACAGTGCAAGATGCTTTAGAGAAATAAACCTATATTTCATTGCTACTCCGTAATACACATGGTTATTTATTCTAGGCAAATGCCTACCGAAAGATGTAGGAATATGGAAATGTAGGATTGCAATGTCATGTCCACTCCAATCCTATAGGAATTCATAGAAACCAAACTTTGTTTGATTCCACCATAGGAAAAGTAAAGCATTCTTAAAAAGAGGCATGAGTAGATGTTTAATTTTCTATGGAATCTGTGCAAAGAAATCCTTAGGAAAAATTCCTATCGGAAACAATCCTACAAATCAAACTGCCAAGGATTCAATTGTACCAATTTCCTATGCAAATCCTTGGTGTTCACCCAATCCTCTCGAATACTCATCCAAAAAATGCACTAATACTTTGATGGGGAGTTTTTGTATTCTAGGCAAGAATAGAGGGTTTGCGGGGATCACTTGAGAAGTGTATTAACCAAAGAAGGCATAAGTAATACACCAACACACACTAACATGCCCTTAATGGATGTATCTCCATAAACTCCCTCTGTTCTTTATTACTACTACTAGTTTATGTACTTCTTAACTAATATGGGATAATCATGAAATATATTTTCTAACATTCAGCCAAAATATAGTGTTTCGACTTTTTAAAATACTGAAAAAACTAGTAATTAAAAATATTTGAGCTATCAAATCTAGGAAGTTTGAAAATATTTTGTATTCCGTCTGAAAGTTGTGTTACTTGGTGTAAGATTCACACAGAAATGATGAAAATATCAAACCTTCAAAAAAATTGTAGTAATTCAAATGTTATGTGCGTTTCATAATTTTGCAAAATCGATTCTATTTGCAATTAAAACTATAGTAGTTGGTGATCCCCGATCATCTGATTTGCTCTTAAACAGCTCAATCCTAAATTTGAACCTCCCTGCAACAGAACACGATAGTTGGTGGTTTGTGCGGAAAAAAATTACAGTTTAAAAAAGTGTTTTACGCAACGAAGGCAGCAATAAGCGGTAGTTTGTGCAATTTCCTCGTGTAAACAACATGTAGCGTCGAAGTAATAGTACTAGGAGTACAGAAATCTTGTGTAATTTCTAGTTCTACATATTACTAGTGTCCACTGTTTGAGAGTTGATGGTGAATGGGTCTAATTTTCAATCGAATGAGAATTAGCAAATTGATTTTTATGACAAAAGCATACAAAGGGAGTAAAACCAACATACCCGCATTCGCCGCTGCTACCAGCATGCGATGCCTCCACGAGTGCATTGACGGCTGCTGCAAATCCTCGGAAGGCATCTAGGTTTTGCAGATCATCGATTGCCGCTGTCCGGCTAAGCTTAACCAGCATAGCTGCCGCCAAGATATCAAGCCCTCGGCTCCGATGATGGAAGTTTGGAACTCGGCCTGGCCAGAACCTCCCAAATCTGTGTGTGGCAGTGGATGCCCATCGGCATCCCCAATGCTGTCGACGCCGTGATGTGGTCGGTCGCACTTTGGTCCCCACTAAAGGCTGGGGCTGCAGCACGTCGCCGCCGCCCCCGACGTCCCCACGATGGCAACGCCATGGACCGAGGCGCTGAGTTTGTTGGCGAACCCGAAGCCCTGGATGGCAAGTGCTTCTTCACAATGGAAGCATCCTCACCCGGCGAGGTTCGCCCCCTGATACGTCCAATTTGCATCACTATTTTATATCATAATTTGCTGTTATTCATTGATATATTTCATATTGGGACACAATACTTATGTTATTTCATCTATTTTGCATGTTTCATCATTATTGGAGGATCGAACACCGGAGCCAGGATTCTGCTGGAAAAAGCACCGTCAGAACGCAATATTTCGGAAGATCAACTCTGGAAGGAAATTATACCAAAAATCCTATTTTTCAAGATGACGAAGGGAGCCAGAAGGAGGAGCCAGGAGCAGCCAGGGTGGGCCCACACCCTAGGGCGGCGCGGCCCAGGCCCTGGCCGCGCCGGCCTATGGTCTGGGGGGCCCACGACCCTTTTCGCCTCCTTTTCTTCGCCAAACCCTTCATCCCGAAGACCTAAGCCACAGAGGGTACCTCGCGAAGAGTTACAGCCGCCTCTGCGGGGCGGAGAACACCAGAGAGAAAAGAGCTCTCCGGCGGGCAGGAATCCGCCGGGGAAATTCCCTCCGGGAGGGGGAAATCGACGCCATCGTCACCGTCATCGAGCTGGACATCATCGCCATCACCATCATCCTCATCTCCACCATCATCACCGCCGTCATCACCGCTGGACACCGCCACCGCCGTAGCAATTTGGGTTTGATCTTGATTGTTTGATAGGGGAAACTCTCCCGGTATCGATTTCTACTTGTTGTTGATGCTATTGAGTGAAACCATTGAACCAAGTTTATGTTCAGATTGTTATTCATCATCATATCACCTCTGATCATGTTCCGTATGATGTCTTGTGAGTAGTTCGTTTAGTTCTTGAGGACATGGGTGAAGTCTAAATGTTAGTAGTGAACTATGGTTGAGTAATATTCAATGGTGTGATATTTAAGTTGTGGTGTTATTCTTCTAGTGGTGTCATGTGAACGTCGACTACATGACACTTCACCATTTATGGGCCTAGGGGAATGCATCTTGTACTCGTTTGCCAATTGCGGGGTTGCCGGAGTGACAGAAACCTAAACCCCGTTGGTATATCGATGCAGGGAGGGATCGCAGGATCTCGAGTTTAAGGCTGTGGTTAGATTTAATTCTTAATTACTTTCTTGTAGTTGCGGATGCTTGCAAGGGGTATAATCACAAGTATGTATTAGTCCTAGGAAGGGCGGTACATTAGCATAGGTTCACCCACACAACACTTATCACAACAATGAAGATTATTTAGCCGTATGTAGCGAAAGCACTAGACTAAAATCCCGTGTGTCCTCGAGAACGTTTGGTCATTATAAGTAAACAAACCGGCTTGTCCTTTGTGCTAAAAAGGATTGGGCCACTCGCTGCAATTATTACTCTCGCACTTTACATACTCGTACTTTATTCAACCTGTTACATCAAACCCCCCGAATACTTGTCTCGTGAGCATTTACATTGAATCCTTCATCGAAACCGCTTGTCAACACCTTCTCGCTCCTCGTTGGGATCGACATTCTTACTTATCGAAGATACTACGATACACCCCCTATACTGGTGGGTCATCCAGACTATTTTCTGGCGCCGTTGCCGGGGCGTGAAGCGCTAGTGGTAAGTGGAATTGGTAAGGAAAACCTTTAGTGTGGTGCTGATTTTATTTCTGCCGCTGCTATAAGTCATTATGGAGAGATCTTCTCTTCAATTTCTATTTGGGAAATCTACTACTACTGCAACGGTAGTGGATGAGGCGCCAGCTGAGGAAGTGATACCATATAAAATACCTATGAAAATTATTGAACGTGTTATGGATAACCGCTATGAAGGGGATGGAACTGTCCATCCTGGTGATCATTTACTGTTTTTGCATGAATTATGCGGGTTATTCAAATGTGCAGGTATTGCTATGGATGAAGTGAGGAAGAAACTATTCTCTTTGTCGCTGTCCGGTAAGGCGGCGCATTGGTATAAATTACTGGATAATGGGGATTCTCTTGAATGGAATGATATTGTGCCCCAGTTTTATTCTAAGTTCTATCCTCCAAGTGAAATTCATAAGGATCGGAATCGCATATATAATTTTTGGCCTCATGATGGAGAGAGCATCGCCCAAGCTTGGGGGAGATTGAAGTCTTTAATGCTCAAATGCCCCATTCATGAGCTTCCTGGTAATGTTATTATTGATAATTTCTATGCAAGACTTTCTTTTCAAGACAAGACCTTGCTGGATACTTCTTGTTCTGGATCATTTACACGCAACAAAGAAGAGTTTAAAAGGGACCTTCTTGATCGGATCCAAGAAAATACTGAAGGATGGGAGAACGACAAGGATAGAGAATCAGGTATAATTTATGATTATAAATGCATTGAAGCTTTTATGGATACTGATAAATTTCGTAATATGAGTGCTATATATGGTCTTGATTCTCAAGTTGCTGTAAATCTTTATAAAGCTTTTGCCTCTCATTATGAATTGCCAAAGAAGAGTTTTAATAAGTATCATGAACCGTATAAAGATAAAATTGATTCATCTATTAATAAATGCGTTGTAGTTGAAACTGCTGATCATGTTATTCCTGAAGTTTATATTGAAAAAACTCCTTTCCCTGCTAAAATGAAGGAGTACTCTGTTATAAATAGTGCGGTTCATAAAAGTGAAAAGAAACCTGTAGAACCTGAAGAACAAATAAAAGTTGAACCTTTCTGTTGCAATAGTTAAAGATCTTGTGACTGAAAATGTGGAGGATGGTCATATTATTTTCTGTGAAGATGCTTCTAATATTGTTTCACATCCTAATAAACCCAAACAAGCTAGTGTTCCTATGATATCTGTTAAAATTGGTGATCATTGTTATTATGGATTATGTGATATTGGTGCAAGTGTTAGTGCTATTCCGTATGAGCTTTACACGGAGATTATGCACGAAATTGATTCTTGTGAACTTGAAGATATTGATGTGGTTATTCAGCTGGCTAATAGAGAAACTATTTCTCCAATTGGTATTGTTCGAGATGTGGAAGTTTTATGCGGTAAGATTAAATATCCTGCTGACTTTTTGGTACTTGGTTCTCATTGCTAGTGATTATTGTCCTATTATTTTTGGTAGACCTTTTCTAAATACTTGTGGAGCTATTATAGATTGCAAGAAAGAGAAAATTTTGACTAAATTCGCTGGTGAATCTTATGAGTTTAACTTCTCTAAATTTACTAAAACTCCTTATAAAGCTGATTTGCCTAGTAATGATTTTAAAATGGAGCAATGTGCATCTATTGTTCTTGTTCCTAATAATCCTTTGCAGCAACATTTGGAGGATAGCGAGAGCGAAATTTTTAGGAAAGAAAGAGATGAGCTTGAGGAAATTTTTCTTTGCCAACCTATTCTCAAGCATGATTTACCGGTGGAAGATTTGGGTACAACACCGCCACCAAAGGAAGATCCTGTTTTTGATTTAAAGCCTTTACCTGATAATCTTAAATATGCTCATATTGATGATAAGAAAATATATCATGTTATTATTAGTTCTAAGCTTTCAGAGATTGAGGAAGAAAGGTTATTGGAAATATTGAAGAAGCATCGAGGCGCTATTGGCTACACTCTTGATGATTTGAAGGGGATTTCTCCGTCTATATGCCAACATGCTATTAATATGGAAGATGATGCAAAGCACGTGGTTGAACCTCCGCGTCATCTAATTCCGAAGATGTAGGAAGTGGTAAGGAATGAGGTATTACGACTTCTTGAAGCTGGTATTATATATCCTATTGCTGATAGTAGATGGGTTAGTCCTGTGCATTGCGTTCCCAAGAAAGGAGGTATGACTGTTGTGCCTAATGATAATGATGAGCTCATTCCTCAAAGAGTAGTTGTAGGGTATAGAATGTGCATTGCTTTTCGAAAAGTTAATAAAGTTACTAAGAAAGATCATTACCCTTTACCATTTATTGATCAAATGCTAGAAAGATTGTCTAAAAATACTCATTTTTGCTTTCTTGATGGTTATTCTGGGTTTCACAAATTCTTTGTTAAAGCTAAAGATCAAGAGAAAACCACTTTTACCTGTCCCTATGGAACTTATGCTTATAGACGCATGCCTTTTGGTTTATGTAATGCTCCTGCTACTTTTCAAAGATGCATGTCTGCTATTTTTCATGGTTTTTGTGAAAGTATTGTAGAGGTATTCATGGATGATTTTTCCGTCTATGGGAATTCTTTTGATAGTTGCTTGCGAAACCTTGATAAAGTTTTGCAGAGATGTGAAGAAACTAACCTTGTTCTTAATTGGGAGAAATGCCACTTTATGGTTAATGAAGGAATTGTATTGGGACATAAAATTTCTGAGAGAGGTATTGAAGTTGATAGAGCTAAAGTTGAAGCAATTGAGAAGATGCCCTATCCGAGGGATGTTAAAGGTATTCGTAGTGTTCTTGGTCATGCTGGGTTTTATAGGAGATTTATTAAAGATTTCTCCAAGATTTCAAAGCCTCTTACTAATCTTCTTCAAAAAGATGTACCATTTGTTTTTGATGATGATTGTAAGGAAGCTTTTGAAACTCTTAAGAAAGCCTTAACAACTTGCTCCTATAGTTGAACCTCCCGATTGGAACTTACCATTTGAAATTATGTGTGATGCTAGTGATTTTATTGTAGGCGCTGTTCTTGGACAGCGAGTAGATAAAAAACTGAATGTTATTCATTATGCTAGTAAAACTCTTGATGCTGCTCAAAGAAATTATGCTACAACTGAAAAGGAATTATTAGCTGTAGTCTTTGCTTGTGATAAATTTAGATCTTATATTGTTGATTCAAAAGTTACTATTCATACTGATCATGCTGCAAGTAGATACCTAATGACAAAGAAAGATGCTAAGCCGAGGCTTATTAGATGGGTACTTCTTTTGCAAGAATTTGATCTACATATTGTAGATAGGAAAGGTGCTGATAATCCTGTTGCTGATAATTTGTCTAGATTGGAAAATATTGCTTATGATCCTGTTCCTGTTAATGATAGTTTTCCAAATGAACAATTGGCTGTAATAAAGGTGAGCTCGCGAGACAGTCCTTGGTATGCTGATTATGCTAACTTTATTGTTTCCAAGTACTTGCCTCCAACCTTTTCAGCTCAGCAAAGGAGGAAATTCTTTTATGACTTGAGGCATTATTTCTGGGATGACCCACACTTATATAAAGAAGGAGTGGATGGTATTATGCGAAGATGTGTTCCTGAGTATGAACAACAAGAAATATTGAGTAAATGTCATGGTAGTGCTTATGGAGGACATCACGCTGGAGAAAGAACCGCGCAAAAGGTTTTACAATCAGGTTTTTATTGGCCAACTCTCTTCAAAGATGCGAGAAAGTTTATTTTATCTTTTGATGAATGCCAAAGGGTTGGTAATATCTCCAGACACAATGAAATGCCTATGAATTATACTCTTGTTATTGAACCGTTTGATTGTTGGGGATTTGACTTCATGGGACCTTTTCCGTCTTCGGAAGGTAACACTCATATACTTGTTGCTGTTGATTATGTTACTAAATGGGTGGAAGCTATACCTACAAAAAGTGCTGATGGTGAGACCTCTTTAAGAATGCTCTTAGATATTATTTTTCCTAGATTTGGAGTACCTAGATATATTATGACTGATGGAGGTTCTCATTTTATTCATGGAGGTTTTAGAAAAACTCTTGCTAAGTATGGTATTAATCATAGAATTGCTTCTGCTTATCATCCTCAAACTAGTGGTCAAGTAGAATTATCAAATAGAGAGATTAAATCTATTTTGGGAAAGACCGTTAATAAAACTAGAAAGAATTGGGCTAGTAAATTGAAGGATGCACTTTGGGCTTATAGAACTGCGTATAAAAATCCCATGGGAATGTCACCTTATAAAATGGTTTATGGGAAAGCTTGTCATTTACCTTTAGAACTAGAGCACAAAGCTTATTGGGCTGTTAGAGAATTAAATAAAGATCCTAAACTTGCCGGTGATAAGAGGTTGTTGCAATTGAGTTCTCTAGATGAATGGAGAAGTGAAGCATATGAAAATGCTAAACTCTTTAAAGAGAAAGTTAAAAAATGGCATGATAGGAGGATTATCAAAAGAGAATTTAATATTGGGGATAAAGTCCTATTGTATCGGTCTCGTCTCAGATTCTTTGCAGGGAAATTACTCTCGAAATGGGAAGGACCATATGTTGTCGAGGAGGTGTATCGTTCAGGAGCAATCAAAATTAGCTCTCTCCAAGGCAATGCTACGCAAGTGGTGAATGGACAAAGACTCAAGCATTATATCTCGGGTGATTCTTATAATGTTGATGTTGATATTATTCAAGTGGAAACACCGGAGGCCTACATCAAAGGGCTAATTGACAGTCCGCCAGAACTCGACTTCGAATAGGTAACAGTACTGGTAATGAAAAGTACGCAATTTACTTTCCGAACTATATTTTTGCTGTTTTTGGAAAATATGAGAAATTACGAGTTCGAAACGGAGTGGAAAGGACGCACGAGGGGGTGCCACCATAGGGCGGCGCGGCCTGACCTGGGCCCGCGCCGGCCTATGGTTTGGCCGCCTCGTTGCCCCTTTCCGACTCTGGTTCGATCTGGTGCTTTCCTTTTGACGAGAAAAATTTTGCTATAGTAATCCCCGGACCCCTGGAGGTCCGTATATCGTTTTCTCGACGTGTTTTGTTTCAAGCTGTTTCTGCCAGGATCTGTTTTCGGTTTAGAAGCACCATGGCCTCCAACAACAAGGGCAAGGGGCTTTTGGAGGAAGAGAAGGAGGTGCCATCAAGACAAGAGCAGCAAGCCGGAGGAAGCAAGCAAATCTTGGTGGGATCTGTTGACACTCGACGTTCTTTTTCTCATAACCTGCAGGGACCTTTACCACCCGCTCTTAGCCTCGACTCTTTCCCCATGATGGAAGAAGTCATACGGATTACCGATGAGTTTTGTGATCAATATTGGGCTCTACGAAGAGAAGTGGAGATACTCCAGGAGGAGAATTGCCGTCTCCGAAGAATGATTGAATACCACTCGATTCGCGTCACAAGGTCGTCATCGCCAACTTCGGATAACAATGAATCTCTTCGAATCTTAGTGCAGAATTGTCAAGCTGAGAAACTGAAGACGAAGGAGCTTATTAAGAAGCTCGGGAGGAGTTCATCACCACCATCACCGCAGGAGTAATTCATCATCGGTATTGGCATCCCCTTGGTTTGTTCCAAGCTTGGGGGAGTGCCGCGGTATCACATTATCACTACCTTTTACTTTTATTGTCAAGTAGTATCATATCATGAGTAGGGAAGTTATCATATAAGATGGGTTGCGTTTGGAAGTATCTCTCCTTTAGTTGGTTATCTATGTATCCCTTGGTGTGAGTTATCGTTATGGAATATTAATGAGAAGTCTTATCATTTACATATTGCACATCTTATTTTAGTTTGCAATCTCTACTATATGATTCACCTTGTTGTTAGTATTGGTATCACTTTGGGAGCATTGAATAAATCTATTTGGTTTTGGCAAACTTAGCATTGGTCAATAGCAACAACACTTTGAGGTTTAAATAGAAAAGAGAAATACATGTAGATGTTTCATTGTCTTTCTTGTTAGCTCATAGCTTATTATTCTGAAGTTAAAATTGTTTGTACTTACAAGGAAGATGCATGATTGTTTCTATCACATGTATATTTGTTTGTTTCCCTCGACTCTTATGCTTGCTAATTAACCTTGCTAGCCAAAGACCAGATCGAGAGGGAATACTTCTCGTGCATCCAAACCTTAACCCAAACCTATGCCATTTTTTGTCCACCATACCTACCTACTACATGGTATTTTCTGCCATTCCAAGTAAATACTTCATGTGCTACCTTTAAACAATTCAAAACTTAGTATCTCTTATTTGTGTCAATGTTTCATAGCTCATGAGGAAGTATGTGGTGTTTTATCTTTCAATCTTGTTGGGCAACTTCCACCAATGGACTAGTGGCTTCACCCGCTTATCCAATAATTTTGCAAAAATAGATGGCAATGGGATTCCCAGTCCCAAATTGATTAAACTAAATAGACACTCCTCCATGGTATGTGATTGATGGACGGCACCCGAAGGATTCGGTTAGCCATGGCTTGTGTAAGCAAAGGTTGGGGGGAGTGTCATCATCATAATAAAGCTAAAATAAAAAGGCACTCCTTCATGGTATGAGATTGTTGGCAGGCACCCGAGGATTCGGTTAGCCATGGTTTGTGAAAGAAAGGTTGGAAGGAGTGCCACACAAAATGAAAATAATATGGGAGCCGCTCTTAGGAGGTTGTCTGGCAAGGGGGTTGGAGTACCCGCTACCAGTCGTTGACAACAACAAACACCTCTCAAAATGTTACTTTTATTCTCTTTATATGATTGCAAAAATTGAAAAAGCTCTAGCACATGATTTAATCCCTGCTTCCCTCTGCGAAGGGCCTGTCTTTTACTTTATGTTGAGTCAGTAAACCTATTTCCCTCCATCTCAAGCAAGCATTTGAGTAGTTGTGATCAAACCATTATATTGTGATTTGCTACATCATGTCTTTTATTCTTCTTTGTTTAGTACAAGTTTTATTTGAATGAATATAGCTTTGCAAGTTATCAATGATTATGAGTAGACCATTACGATTGAGTATGCAAGTTGTGCCTTATAAACTCTAACATGAGAGCGCTGCTCAATGAGATAAATATAATCTGTTAATTGTTCTCTGACCAAGAACGAAGTTTGCCATCACCAATCATGATTTCTCATGCACCTTTACTTGTGATTACCTTATAATTGTTTCAATATGAGTTATAAGAGGTTGTTTACTATAATGTCCTGTGTGAATGAATATGATGCTTCTTGTCCGTATTTTATTTATCGACTCTTCACTCCATAAACATGTGGTCATGTCTATCGAGCTCGGCCGCTTGGGGACAAGCGAAGTCTAAGCTTGGGGGAGTTGATACGTCCAATTTGCATCACTATTTTATATCATAATTTGCTGTTATTCATTGATATATTTCATATTGGGACACAATACTTATGTTATTTCATCTATTTTGCATGTTTCATCATTATTGGAGGATCGAACACCGGAGCCGTGGATTCTGCTGGAAAAAGCACCGTCGTAACGCAATATTTCGGAAGATCAACTCGGAAGGAAATTATACCAAAAATCCTATTTTTCAAGATGACGAAGGAAGCCGAAGGAGGAGCCGGGAGCAGCCAGGGTGGGCCCACACCCTAGGGCGGCACGGCCCGAGCCACTGGCCGCGCCGGCCTATGGTCCGGGGGCCCACGACCCTTTTCGCCTCCTTTTCTTCGCCAAACCCTTCGTCCGAAGACCTAAGCCACGAGAGGGTACCTCGCGAAGAGTTACAGCCGCCTCTGCGCGGCGGAGAACACCAGAGAGAAAAGAGCTCTCCGGCGGCAGGAATCCGCCGGGAAATTCCCTCCGGGAGGGGGAAATCGACGCCATCGTCACCGTCATCGAGCTGGACATCATCGCCATCACCATCATCCTCATCTCCACCATCATCACACCCGTCGTCACCGCTGTAAACCTAAACAGCCGTAGCAATTTGGGTTTGATCTTGATTGTTTGATAGGGGAAACTCTCCCGGTATCGATTTCTACTTGTTGTTGATGCTATTGAGTGAAACCATTGAACCAAGTTTATGTTCAGATTGTTATTCATCATCATATCACCTCTGATCATGTTCCGTATGATGTCTTGTGAGTAGTTCGTTTAGTTCTTGAGGACATGGGTGAAGTCTAAATGTTAGTAGTGAACTATGGTTGAGTAATATTCAATGGTGTGATATTTAAGTTGTGGTGTTATTCTTCTAGTGGTGTCATGTGAATGTCGACTACATGACACTTCACCATTTATGGGCCTAGGGGAATGCATCTTGTACTCGTTTGCCAATTGCGGGGTTGCCGGAGTGACAGAAACCTAAACCCCCGTTGGTATATCGATGCAGGAGGGATCGCAGGATCTCAGAGTTTAAGGCTGTGGTTAGATTTAATTCTTAATTACTTTCTTGTAGTTGCGGATGCTTGCAAGGGGTATAATCACAAGTATGTATTAGTCCTAGGAAGGGCGGTACATTAGCATAGGTTCACCCACACAACACTTATCACAACAATGAAGATTATTTAGCCGTATGTAGCGAAAGCACTAGACTAAAATCCCGTGTGTCCTCGAGAACGTTTGGTCATTATAAGTAAACAAACCGGCTTGTCCTTTGTGCTAAAAAGGATTGGGCCACTCGCTGCAATTATTACTCTCGCACTTTACATACTCGTACTTTATTCAACTGTTACATCAAACCCCCCTGAATACTTGTCTGTGAGCATTTACAGTGAATCCTTCATCGAAACTGCTTGTCAACACCTTCTGCTCCTCGTTGGGATCGACATTCTTACTTATCGAAGATACTACGATACACCCCCTATACTTGTGGGTCATCACCCCCGGCACATGCCTATGCTCCGACCAGCCCACTTTGCCGCTGCTGCCTGGGCTGCCGCCGATACCTGGGCCACCGCCGCTTCATGGGACCCCCCCTCCCTCCTCTCCCTCTCCTAGATCAAAGGGCGCCAGGAGTCTAGCCACAGCAAGACACAGAGCCGCCTGCTTCATCGCACACCAATGGCACACAGACATTTGCGAGCTTTTACCGCACACCCCTCCGAGGCTGAGTCGTGGAGCCTGGGTGCACGGGGCTAAGGCTGGAGGAGTCGCCATGGGACGAGGGGTGTCGAGTGCTCGGGCAAGTACGGGAAAGGCGAAGTTTTGCGTAACCTTATATGATCACATCAATGCTTCTCAAGGAGCCAAATACTGTATGAGAAACCGGAAAAGTTTGAACGTTTGAAAACTTTGCCGGCATAATGCATCCTTCCAATGCACGCCTACTAAGGTAGAAAGCCAACTCAATTGCTACTTTGTTGGCAAAATGTACCATAGCTCAATCTTAGGTCACACACCCATGAAGCCAAGTTAACTCATCTATCAATTGGTATATTTTGGTCATATTCAAAATTTTACTTGAAACTTGTTGGTCATGCCATTCTACTACTCTCCTAACACTTTTTCTACGCGGGAAGGAGGGGGGTATGATGCTACCCTGAATTTGTGGGACCGAGAAAAACTCACAAATACGAGCGATGCAACAAAAAGAAACACATCCGTCCCCCTCCCCGAGTGATTTGTCCTAGATATGAAATCAAACTACAAGTGGTTCGAAAAAGGCAATCGAAAAACATGGATTGTTCATCAGTTTGTACATAGCTAGGGAAAATACCAGAATGTCATATCAGTGTTTTAGAGAAGAGCCCTTCAAATAGTTTGGCACCATGTTGGACATCGTCCAGCTTAATTCCACCCAAACATGATTTTTTTCGTTTGAATATGTCTAGACTTTGTTTATCATCTTCAATGCTTATTCTATGACATAAGAAGACTATGTGCTTTGGTTTTAATTTTTTGAATTTTTAATGCCCAATTGAATCTTGGTCAAACCCTAGGTTTGACCAAGATTTAAACAAGTTCATAACATGAAAATGAAAAAGTAAGCCTGGATCCTTCTTAGTAACTCCAAAATGAATCTTTTGGAAGGTTTTCTTTAATTTCCATGTTTGAAACCCAAAACCACTTCTCTTCATGCTTGACTTCATAAGACAGAGTTTAGGGTTAGGGTACGTATAGATACATGATTTTTCTGGTTTGAATATGTCTAGACCTTGTTTAATTTATCAACTTGAATGCTTATATGACAGAAGAAGACTATGTGCTTTGATTTTTCATTTTCTTGATTTTTTCGGTTTTTTATGCCCATTTGAATCTTTGGTCATGAAATCCGAGATTTGACAAAGATTTAAACAAGTTTAAAACATGAAAATGAAAAAGTAAGCATGGGTCCTTTTTATTCACTCCAAAATGAAGCTTTTGGGAGGTTTTTGAAATTTCCATGTTTGAAACCCAAAACCACTTCTCTTCATCAATCCTTGACTTCCTAAGACAGAGTTTAGGGTTAATTAGGGGGCAGATACATGCTTTTCTGGTATGAATATATATGTGTGGACCTTGTTAATCAACTTGAATGCTTACTATATGACATAAGAAGACTATGTGCTTTGATTTTTCATTATTTTAATTTTTTGAACTTTTATGCCCATTTGTATCCTGGTCAAATCCTTGGTTTGACCAAGATTTAAAACATGAAAATGAAAAATTAAGCCTGGATCCACTACAAGAAAAGTTGCCAAACTTTTCTTGTAGTGATCCTTCTTAATTAGTAACTTCAAAATGAAGCTTTTGGAAGGTTTTTGAAATTTCCATGTCTGAAACCCAAAACACCTCTTCATGATTGACTTCATAAGACAAATAGAGTTTAGGGTTAGGGGTAGATACATGATTTTTCTAGTTTGAATATGTCTAGACCTGGCTTATCAACTTGAATGCTTAGTATATGACATAAGAAGACGTACTATGTGCATTGGTTTTTCATTTATTCGATTTGTTCTGAATTTTTATGCCGAATCAAATTTTGGTCAAATCATAGGTTTAACCAAGATTTAAACAAGTTTAAAACATTAAAATGAAAAATTAAGCATGGATCCTTCTTAGTCACTCCAAAATGAAGCTTTTGGGAGGCTTTTGAAATGTCTATGTTTGAAACCCAAAACCACTTCTCTTCATGCTTGACTTCATAAGACATATGAGTTTAGGGTTAGGGGTAGATACATGCATGATTTTTCTGGTTTGAATAGGTCTAGACCTTGTTATCAAGTTGAATGGCTTACTATGTGACATAAGAAGACTATGTGCTTTGGTTTTTCATTTTTGATTTTTTCGATTGTTTTTATGCCCATTTGAATCTTGGTCAAATCCTAGGTTTGAACAAGAATTTAAACAAGTTTAAAACATGAAAATGAAAAGGTAAGCATGGATCCTTCTTAGTCAGTCCGAAATGAAGCTTTTGGGCGGTTTTCGAAATTTCCATGTTTGAAAACCCAAACCACTTCTCTTCATGCTTGACTTCATAACACAAATTTAGGGTTAGGGGTATAGATACATGATTTTTCTTGTTTGATATGTCTAGATATTGTTTATCAACTTGAATGCTTACAATATATGTGACGCAAGAAGACTATGTGTTATGGTTTTTAATTTTTGGGGGTTTTCGAATTTTTTATGCACACTTGAATCTTGGTCAAATCCTAGCTAGCTAGGTTTGACCAAGCTTTAAACAAGTTTAAAACATGAAAATGAAAAAGTAAGCATGGATCCTTCTTAGTCACTCCAAAATTAAGCTTTTCGGAGGTTTTTGAAATTTCCATCTTGTAAACCCAAAACCACGTATCTTCATGTTTGACTTCAAAAGACAGAGTTTAGGGTTAGGGGGTAGATACATGATTCTTCTTTGAATATGTTTAGATCTTGTTTTATCAACTTGAATGTTGACTGTATGACATAAGAAGACTATGTTTTTGAATTTTTTATGAATCTTGGTCAAATCCTAGCCATCTTCAGTGAGCACAAGTCACGTGCAGTAGGTACGCAAACTCCCAGCCATCTTCTTTGTCAAGAGAAGACGCGCACCCGGATGCGTAGTGGAAGTCGTCTCTGGATCCTTCTGTTGTCCCTCTCACAGAAAAGAAAAAGAAAAAAACATCTCTCTCATTCTCGGCCTCGCTCGACTCGCTCGCTCGCAGCCTCGCACCTCCTGCGCACTGACAAACGCTGCACAACAGTCAACATCACTAGAAAAAAGATATACACCATAAATAATAAGAGGGGGCCCGTGACTGCTATCCCTTCTTCTCCTTCCGTGTGATCCCTCTTCCTCCGAGTTTCACTAGACGGGCAAACACACATGTGCTGCATAGTAATAATAAAAAAATAAAAATCGACCTATGAATCTATGATTAAATAGGTAAAATCCTGGGTTTTATCAAGGTTTAAACAAGTTTAAAACATGAAAATGAATAGGTAAGCATGGATCCTTCTTAGTCACTCTAAAATGAAGCTTTCGCGAGGTTTTTGAAATTTCCATGTTTGAAACCCAAAACCACTTCTCTTCATGCTTGACTTAAGTAAGACGAGTTTAGGGTTAGGGGTAGATACATGCTTTTTCTGGTTTGAATATGTCTAGACCTTGTTTATCAACTTGAATGCTTACTATATGACATAAGAAGGCTATGTTCTTTGGTTTTTCATTTTTTCTGTTTTTTTCTGATTTTTTATGCCCATTTAAATCTTGGTCAAATCCTAGGTTTGACCAAGATTTAAACAAGTTTAAAACATGAAAATGAAAAGGTAAGCCTGGATCCTTCTTAGTCACTGTAAAATGAAGCTTTTGGGAGGTTTGTGAAATTTCCATGTTTGAAACCCAAAAGCACTTCTCTTCATGCTTGACTTCATAAGACAGAGTTTAGGGTTAGGGGGTGTAGATACATGATTTGTCTGGTTTGAATATGTCCAAATCTTATTTCTCAACTTTTGAATGCATGCTACTCTCTCAAAGAAAAACTTTTGAATGCTTACTATATGACATAAGAAGACTATATGCTTTTAAAATTCAAACATATGGTAAGCATTCTTATGTCATATAGTAAGCATTCAAGTTGATAAACAAGCAAGGTTTGGACATATTCAAACCAGAAAATCATGTATCTACCCCTAACCCCTAATTAAATTGTCTTATGAAGTCTAGCATGAAGAGAAGTGGTTTTGGGTTTCAAACATGGAAATTTCAAAAACCTCCCAAAAACTTTATTTTAGAGTGACTAAGAAGGATATACAAGCTTCCCTTTTCATTTTCATGTTTTAAACTTGTTTAAATCTTGGTCAAACCTCTAGGATTTGACCAAAAGATTCAAATGGGCATGGAAATTCATAAAAAATCAAAAGAATGAAAAACCAAAGGACATAACATTCTTATGTCATATATATATATAGTAAGCATTCAAGTTGATAAACAAGGTCTAGACATATTCAAACCAGAAAATCATGTATATATCTACCCCTAACCCTAAACTCTGTCTTATGAAGTCAAGCATGCATGAAGAGAAGTGGTTTTGGTTTCAAACATGGAAATTTCGAAAAACCCTCCCAAGAGCTACATTTTGGAGTGAGTAAGAAGGATATATAGATGCTTAATTTTTCATATTCATGATTTAAACTTGTTTAAACCATGTTCAAACCTAGGATTTGACCAAGATTCAAATGGGCATAAAATTTTAAAAAAATAAAAAAATAAAAAACAAGGCACATAGTATTCTTATGTCATATAGTAAGCATTCAATTAAGTTGATAAACAAGGTCTAGACATATTCAAACCAGGAAAATCATGCATCTACCCCCTAACCCTAGCTAAACTCTGTCTTATGAAGTCAAGCATGCATGAAGAGAAGTGGTTTTTGGTTTCAAACGTTTAAGCCAAAAGCCCCTTTTCAAATATTTCAAACTTATTCAAATTTGGTTCAAATTTGAAAGCATACAAGTTATAGCACACATAGTGCATACATTTTCACACATACTGCACTAGATGCTAACCCTATAGTTTGAGGCCATTTGGGTGACCTAGGTCGAAAAAATTCTTGGATTAGAATCGTGTTGTTCGAACCCCGTAGTTGGATTTTTTTGAACCCTTGATCTGTAGAACTGGGCAAAATCCTAGTTTAACCTATTTAATTATAGATTCGTATATCGATTTTTCTACGAGTACTACCTTTTTATTATTACTATGCAGCACATGGGTGTTTGCCCGTCGAGTGAAACTCGGAGGAAGAGGGATCACTCGGAAGGAGAGAAGAAGGGAGAGCATTATGGTGTCTCCCCTTTTTCGGGTGATGATGTTGACTTTTGTGCAGGGTTTGTCAGTGAGCAGGAGGTGCGAGCGAGCGAGCGAGTCGAGCGAGGCCGAGAATGAGAGAGATTTGTTTTTTTTGTGAGAGGGACAACCGAAGGATCCAGAAGGACCCACAGACTTCCAATACGCATCCTGATGCGTCTTCTCTTGACAAAGAAGATGGCTGGGAGTTTGCGTACCTATTGCACGTGACTTGTGCTCACTAAAGTGTGGGACCTCAAGCGTGGGCACCACACGTAAGTGACAGACCTGTTGGTGTAAAAACTCGATTGATTATAATAGTGCATTAGAACAAAGTTTCCTATGGATTCAAGGGTAGGAAATCCAAGTTAACTCATTTACATGACATTATTTTTTCCATGAAGCAAAGTTAACACATCTATAAATTGGTACATTTTGGAGTGACTAAGAAGGATCCAGGCTTACTTATTCGTTTTCACGTGTTAAACCTGTCTAAATCTTGGTCAAACCTAGGATTTGACCAAGATTCAAATGGGCAGAAAATAAAAAAACAGAAAAATGAAAAACCAAATCACATAGTTTTCTTATGTCATATAGTAAGCATTAAAGTTGATAAACAAGGTGTAGACATATTCAAACCAGACAAATCATGTAGCTATACCCCCTAATTAACCCCTAAACTCTGTCTTATGAAGTCAAGCATGTGAAGAGAAGTGGTTTTGGGTTTCAAACATGGAAATTTCAAAAACCTCCCAAAAGCTTCATTTTAGAGTGACTAAGAAGGATCCATGCTTCCCTTTTCATTTTCATGTTTTAAACTTGTTTAAATTATCTTGGTCAAACCTAGGATTTGACAAGATTCAAATGGGCATCAAAATTGAAAAAAAAATCTGAAAAAGGAACCAAAGCAAATAGTTTTCTTATGTCATATAGTAAGCATTAAAGTTGTTGATAAACAAGGTCCATACATATTCAAACCACACAAATCATGTATCTATACCCCCTAACCCCTAAATTAATTAACTCTGTCTTATGAAGTCAAGCATGTGAAGAGAAGTGGTTTTGGGTTTCAAACATGGAAATTTCAAAAACCTCCCAAAAGCTTCAATTAGAGTGACTAAGAAGGATACATGCTTCCCTTTACATTTTCATGTTTTAAACTTGTTTAAATTATCTTGGTCAAACCTAGGATTTGACGAAGATACAAATGGGTGGGCACAAAATTCAAAAAAATCAGAAAAATGAAAAACCAAATCACATATATAGTCTTCTTATGTCATATCGTAAGCAATCAAGTTGATAAACAAGGTCTAGATATATCCAAACCAGACAAATCATGTATCTACCCCCTGTCGATCTTATGAAGTCTAGCATGAAGAGAAGTCGTTTTGGGTTTTAAACATTGAAATTTCAAGAACATCCCAAAAGCTTCATTTTAGAGTGACTAAGAAGGATACAGACTTCCCTTTTCATTTTCATGTTTTAAACTTGTTTAAATCTTGGTCAAACCAAGGATTTGACCAAGATTCAAATGGCCCTAAAAATTTAGAAAAAAATCAAAAGAATGAAAAACCAAAGCACATAGCATTCTTATGTCATATGTATAGTAAGCATTCAAGTTGATAAACAAGGTCTAGACATATATATTCAAACCAGAAAAATCATGTATATATCTACCCCTAAAACTCTAATTAAACTATGTCTTATGAAGTCAATCATGAAGAGAAGTGGTTTTGGGTTTCAAACATGGAAATTTCAAGAACCTCCCAAAAGCTTCATTTTAGAGTGACTAAGAAGGATCCAGAAGGACCCACAGACTTCCAATACGCATCCTGATGCGTCTTCTCTTGACAAAGAAGATGGCTGGGAGTTTGCGTACCTATTGCACGTGACTTGTGCTCACTGAAGTGTGGGACCTCACGTGTGGGCACCACACGTAAGTGACAGACCTGTTGGTGTAAAAACTCGATTGATTATTATAGTGCATTAGAACAAAGTTTCCTATGGATTCAAGGGTAGGAAATCCAAGTTAACTCATTTACATGACATTATTATTTCCATGAAGCAAAGTTAACACATCTATCGATTGGTACATTTTTGAGTGAATAAGAAGGATCCAGGCTTACTTATTCGTTTTCACGTGTTAAACTTGTCTATATCTTGGTCAAACCTAGGATTTGACCAAGATTCAAATGGGCAGAAAAATAAAATAAAAAACAGAAAAATGAAAAACCAAATCACATAGTCATCTTATGTCATATAGTAAGCATTAAAGTTGATAAACAAGGTCTAGAAATATCAAACCATACAAATCATGTATCTACCCCCTAACCCCTAAACTATGTCTTATAAATTAAGTCAAGCATGAAGAGATGTGGTTTTGGGTTTCAAACATGGAAATTTCAAAAACCTCCCAGAAACTTCATTTTAGTGTGACTAAGAAGCATACACGCTTCCCTTTTCATTTTCATGTTCTAAGCTTGTTTAAATTATCTTGGTCAAACCTAGGATTTGACAAGATTCAAATGGGCATCAAAATTGAAAAAAATCAGTAAAAAAGAAAAACCAAAGGAAATAGTTTTCTTATGTCATATAGTAAGCATTAAAGTTGATAAACAAGGTCTAGACATATTCAAACTAGACAAATCATGTATCTATACCCCCTAACCCCTAAACTCTGTCTTATGAAGTCAAGCATGTGAAGAGAAGTGGTTTTGGGTTGCAAACATGGAAATTTCAAAAACCTCCGAAAAACTTCATTTTAGAGTTTCTAAGAAGGATCCATGCTTACCTTTGCATTTTCATATTTTAAACTTGTTTAAATCATTATCAAGCCTAGCATTTGACCAAGATACAAATGGGTGGGCACAAAATTCAAAAAAATCAGAAAAATGAAAAACAAAAGCACATCGTCTTCATATGTCATATCGTATGCATTCAAGTTGATAAACGAGGTCTAGGTATATCCAAACCAGACAAATCATGTATCTACCCCCTGTCGATCTTATGAAGTCTAGCATGAAGAGAGAAGTCGTTTTGGGTTTCAAACAAGGAAATTTCAAGAACATCCCAAAAGCTTCATTTTAGAGTGACTAAGATGGATACAGGCTTCCCTTTTCATTTTTATATTTAAACTTGTTTAAATCTAGGTCAAATCTAGGATTTGACCAAGATTCAAATATATGGGCACAAAATTCAAAAAAATCAGAAAAATGAAAAACAAAAGCACATCGTCTTCATATGTCATATCGTATGCATTCAAGTTGATAAACGAGGTCTAGGTATATTCGAACCAGGAAAATCATGTATCTACCCCCTAACCCTAGATAAACTCTGTCTTATGAAGTCAAGCATGCATGAAGAGAGGTGGTTTTTGGTTTCAAACGTTTAAGCCAAAATCCCCTTTTCAAATATTTCAAACTTATTCAAATTTGGTTCAAATTTGAAAGACATACAAGTTATAGCACACATAGTGCATACATTTTCACACATACTGCACTAGATGCTAATCCTATAGTTTGAGGCCATTTGGATGACCTAGGTCGAAAAAATTCTTGGATTAGAATCGTGTTGTTCGAACCCCGTAGTTGGATTTTTTTGAACCCTTGATCTGTAGAATTGGGCAAAACCCTAGTTTAACCTATTTAATTATAG
This sequence comes from Lolium perenne, assembly GCF_019359855.2. NCBI lineage: Eukaryota > Viridiplantae > Streptophyta > Magnoliopsida > Poales > Poaceae > Lolium > Lolium perenne. The sequence goes on from NC_067244.2 coordinate 53,301,020, forward strand.
ATTCGTATATCGATTTTTCTACGAGTACTACCTTTTTATTATTACTATGCAGCACATGGGTGTTTGCCCGTCGAGTGAAACTCGGAGGAAGAGGGATCACTCGGAAGGAGAGAAGAAGGGAGAGCATTATGGTGTCTCCCCTTTTTCGGGTGATGATGTTGACTTTTGTGCAGGGTTTGTCAGTGAGCAGGAGGTGCGAGCGAGCGAGCGAGTCGAGCGAGGCCGAGAATGAGAGAGATTTGTTTTTTTTGTGAGAGGGACAACCGAAGGATCCAGAAGGACCCACAGACTTCCAATACGCATCCTGATGCGTCTTGTCTTGACAAAGAAGATGGCTGGGAGTTTGCGTACCTATTGCACGTGACTTGTGCTCACTGAAGTGTGGGACCTCAAGTGTGGGCACCACACGTAAGTGACAGACCTGTTGGTGTAAAAACTCGATTGATTATTATAGTGCATTAGAACAAAGTTTCCTATGGATTCAAGGGTAGGAAATCCAAGTTAACTCATTTACGTGTTAAACTTGTCTAAATCTTGGTCAAACCTAGGATTTGACCAAGATTCAAATGGGCAGAAAAATAAAAAAACAGAAAAATGAAAAACCAAATCACATAGTCTTCTTATGTCATATAGTAAGCATTAAAGTTGATAAACAAGGTCTAGACATATTAAACCAGACAAATCATGTATCTATACCCCTAACCCCTAAACTCTGTCTTATGAAGTCAAGCATGTGAAGAGAAGTGGTTTTGGGTTTCAAACATGGAAATTTCAAAAACCTCCCAAAAACTACATTTTAGAGTAACTAAGAAGGATACATGCTTCCCTTTTCATATTCATGTTTTAAGCTTGTTTAAATTATCTTGGTCAAACCTAGGATTTGACAAGATTCAAATGGGCATCAAAATTGAAAAAAAAACAGAAAAAAGAAAAACCAAAGCAAATAGTTTTCTTATGTCATATAGTAAGCATTAAAGTTGATAAACAAGGTCTAGACATATATATTCAAACTAGACAAATCATGTATCTATACCCCCTAACCCCTGAACTCTCTGTCTTATGAAGTCAAGCATACGAAGAGAAGTGGTTTTGGGTTTCAAACATGGAAATTTCAAAAACCTCCCAAAAACTTCATTTTAGAGTGACAAAGAAGGATACATGCTTCCCTTTTCATATTCATGTTTTAAGCTTGTTTAAATTATCTTGGTCAAACCTGGGATTTGACAAGATTCAAATGGGCATCAAAATTGAAAAAAAAAATCAGAAAAAAGAAAAACCAAACCAAATAGTTTTCTTATGTCATATAGTAACTAGACAAATCATGTATCTATACCCCGGCCCTAAACCCTAAACTCCGTCTTATGAAGTCAAGCATATGAAGAGAAGTGGTTTTGGGTTTCAAACATGGAAATTTCAAAAATCCTCCCAAAAGCTTCATTTTAGAGTGACTAATTAAGAAGGATCCATGCTTACCTTTGCATTTTCATATTTTAAACTTGTTTAAATCATTATCAAGCCTAGGATTTGACGAAGATACAAATGGGTGGGTGATGTCTACGCCCCCCTCCTTTTCCTGTAGACAGTGTTGGGCCTCCAAGAGCAGAGGTTTGTAGAACAGCAGCAAGTTTTCCCTTAAGTGGATCACCCAAGGTTTATCGAACTCAGGGAGGAAGAGGTCAAAGATATCCCTCTCATGCAACCCTGCAACCACAAAGCAAGAAGTCTCTTGTGTCCCCAACACACCTAATAGGTGCACTAGTTCGGCGAAGAGATAGTGAAATACAGGTGGTATGAATATATATGAGCAATGGCAACGGCACCAGAAAAGTGCTTTGCCCAGACAAGAACAAGCGATGTAGTAACGCAGCAGTAGTAACACAGTAAAACAGTAAACAAGCAGCGATAGCAGTATTTAGGAACAAGGCCTAGGGATTACACTTTCACTAGTGGACACTCTCAACATTGATCGCATAATAAATAATTCTTTCTCATATGTGCTACATACACTCTTTTGTTGGATGATGAACACATTGCGTAGGATTACACGAACCCTCAATGCCGGAGTTAACAAGCTCCACAATTCAATGTTCATATTTAAATAACCTTAGAGCATAATAGATCATTGCAAAATAAACCAAGAACTAACATAGTGCACACACTGTCCACATTACACTATGAAGGAGGAATAGATCACATCAATACTATCATAATGATAATTAACTCCACAATCTACAAGAGATCATGATCATAGCCTACGACAAGAACCACATGGTGCACACACTAGTCACCTTTACACCATGCAGGAGGAATAGACTACTTTAATAACATCACATGAGTAGCACACAACTAGTAGCGATACAAAGCTCATATGAATCTCAATCATGTAAAGCAGCTCATGAGATCATTGTATTGAAGTACATAGGAGAGAGATTAACCACATAGCTACCGGTACAGCCCCGAGCCTCGATGGAGAACTACTCCCTCCTCATGGGAGCGGCAGCGGTGATGAAGATGGTGGTGGAGATGGCAGCGGTGTCGATGGAGAAGCCTTCCGGGGGCACTTCCCCGTCCCGGCGGCGTGCCGGAACAGAGACTCCTGTCCCCCAGATCTTGGCTTCGCGATGGCGGCGGCTCTGGAAGGTTTCTGTGGGTTTCGTCGATCGTATCAGGGTTTTCGCGACGGAGGCTTTAAATAGGCGGAAGGGCAAGGTCGGTGGACTTCTGGGGGGCCCACACTATAGGGGGGCGCGGCCCACCCTTGGCCGCGCCGGCCTAGGGTCTGGTGGCCCTGTACCCCCTCTCTGGCGGTTCTCGTGTGTTCTGGATGCTTCCGGGCAAAATAGGAACCTGGGCGTTGATTTCGTCCGATTCCGAGAATATTTCGTTACTAAGATTTCTGAAACCAAAAACAGCAGAAAACAGGAACTGGCACTTCGGCATCTTGTTAATAGGTTAGTTCCATAAAATGCATGAATATGACATAAAATGTGCATAAAACATGTAGATATCATCAATAATGTGGCATGGAACATAAGAAATTATCGATACGTCGGAGACGTATCAGCATCCCCAAGCTTAGTTCTGCTCGTCCCGAGCAGGTAAAACGATAACAAAGATAATTTCTGGAGTAACATGCCATCATAAACTTGATCATATTGTAAACATATGTAATGAATGCAGCGATCAAAACAATGTATATGACATGAGTAAACAAGTGAATCATACAGCAAAGACTTTTCATGAATAGTACTTAAAGACAAGCATCAATAAGTCTTGCATAAGAGTTAATTCATAAAGCAATAATTCATAGTAAAGCATTGAAGCAACACAATGGAAGATTAAGTTTCAGCGGTTGCTTTCAACTTGTAACAAGTATATCTCATGGATAGTTGTCAACATAGAGTAATATAACAAATGCAATATGCAAGTATGTAGGAATCAATGCACAGTTCACACAAGTGTTTGCTTCTTGAGATGGAGAGAAATAGGTGAACTGACTCAACATAAAAGTAAAAGAAAGGTCCTTCAAAGAGGAAAGCATCGATTGCTATATTTGTGCTAGAGCTTTTATTTTGAAAACATGAAACAATTTTGTCAACGGTAGTAATAAAGCATATGAGTTATGTAAATTATATCTTACAAGTTGCAAGCCTCATGCATAGTATACTAATAGTGCCCGCACCTTGTCCTAATTAGCTTGGACTACCGGATCATCGCAATACACATGTTTTAACCAAGTGTCACAATGGGGTACCTCCATGCCGCCTGTACAAAGGTCTAAGGAGAAAGCTCGCATTTTGGATTTCTCGCTTTTGATTATTCTCAACTTAGACATCCATACCGGGACAACATGGACAACAGATAATGGACTCCTCTTTAATGCATAAGCATGTGGCAACAATTAGTGTTCTCATATGAGATTGAGGATATATGTCCAAAACTGAAACTTCCACCATGATTCATGGCTTTAGTTAGCGGCCCAATGTTCTTCTCTAACAATATGCATGCTCCAACCATTAAGGTGGTAGATCTCTCTTACTTCAGACAAGACGGACATGCATAGCAACTCACATGATATTCAACAAAGAGTAGTTGATGGCGTCCCCAGGAATCATGGTTATCGCACAACAAGCAACTTAATAAGAGATAAAGTGCATAAGTACATATTCAATACCACAATAGTTTTTAAGCTATTTGTCCCATGAGCTATATATTGTAAAGGTGAAGAATGGAAATTTAAAGGTAGCAATCAAGCAATTTACTTTGGAATGGCGGAGAAATACCATGTAGTAGGTAGGTATGGTGGACACAAATGGCATAGTGGTTGGCTCAAGTATTTTGGATGCATGAGAAGTATTCCCTCTCGATACAAGGTTAGGCTAGCAAGGTTATTTGAAACAAACACAAGGATGAACGGTGCAGCAAAACTCACATAAAAGACATATTGAAAACATTATAAGACTCTACACCGTCTTCCTTGTTGTTCAAACTCAATACTAGAAATTATCTAGACCTTAGAGAGACCAAATATGCAAACTAAATTTTAGCATGCTCTATGTATTTCTTCATTAATGGGTGCAAAGTATATGATGCAAGAGCTTAAATATGAGCACAACAATTGCCAAGTATCACATTATCCAAGATATTATAGCAATTACTACATGTAGCATTTTCCAATTCCAACCATATAACAATTTAACGAAGAGGAAACTTCGCCATGAATATTATGAGCTAAGAACACATGTGTTCATACGAACCAGCGGAGCGTTTCTCTCTCCCACACAAGCATGATGTAATCCAATTTATTCAAACACAAACAAAAACAAAAACAAACAGACGCTCCAAGTAAAGTACATAAGATGTGACTGAATAAAAATATAGTTTCAGGGGAGGAACCTGATAATGTTGTCGATGAATAAGGGGATGCCTTGGGCATCCCCAAGCTTAGACGCTTGAGTCTTCTTGATATATGCAGGGGTGAACCACCGGGGCATCCCCAAGCTTAGACTCTTCACTCTTCTTGATCATAGTATATCATCCTCCTCTCTTGACCCTTGAAAACTTCCTCCACACCAAACACGAAACAAACTCATTAGAGGGTTAGTGCATAATCAAAAACTCACATGTTCAGAGGTGACATAATCATTCTTAACACTTTTGGACATTGCCCAAAGCTACTGGAAGGTAATGGAACAAAGAAATCCACCCAACACAGCGAAAGAAGCAATGCGAAATAAAAGGCAGAATCTGTCAAAACAGAACAGTCCGTAAAGACGAATTTTAAAATGGCACCAGACTTGCTCAGATGAAAATGCCCAAATTGAATGAAAGTTGCGTACATATCTGGGGATCAAGCACGTAAATTGGCAGATTTTTCTGAGTTACCTACAGAGAGGCAGGTCGAAATTCGTGACAGCAAGAAATCTGCTTCTGCGCAGTAATCCAAATCTAGTATCAACCTTGCTATCAACGACTTTACTTGGCACAACAAAACACAAAACTAAGATAAGGAGAGGTTACTACAGTAGTAAACAACTTCCAAGACACAAATATAAAACAAAGTACTGTAGCAAAATAACACATGGGTTGTCTCCCAAGAAGTTCTTTCTTTATAGCCATTAAGATGGGCTCAGCAGTTTTAATGATGCACTTGCAAGAAATAGTATTTGAAGCAAAAGAGAGCATCAAGAAGCAAATCCAAAACATATTTAAGTCTAACATGCTTCCTATGCATAGGAATCTTGTAAATAAACAAGTCCATGAGGAGCAAAGTAACAAGCATAGGAAGATAGAACAAGTGTAGCTTCAAAAATTTCAGAACATAGAGAGGCATTTTAGTAACATGAAAATTTCTACAACCATATTTTCCTCTCTCATAATAACTTTCAGTAGCATCATGAGAAAACTCAACAATATAACTATCACATAAAGCATTCTTATCATGAGTCTCATGCATAAAATTATTACTACCCACATAAGCATAATCAATTTTATTAGTAATAGCGGGAGCAAATTCAACAAAGTAGCTATCATTATTATTCTCATCATCAAATATAGGAGGCAAAGTATCATCAAAGAAAATTTTCTCCTCAATGCTTGGGGGACTAAAAAGATCATGAAAACCAGCTTCCCCAAGCTTAGAACTTTCTATATTATTATCAACAATGGTGTTCAAAGCGTTCATACTAATATTACTACCAGCATGCAAATAAGATTCCATAGGTTTTTTAATTTTCGCATCAAACAATCCATGTTTTAAATCAGGAAATAGAATAAGAAGCTCATTCTTGTCCATTATGCCAAACTAGTGTAAACAAGAAACAAAAAGATGCAATTGCAGGATCTAAAGGAAATAGCTTCGAGTACTTACAACGGCGAAAATAGCTTAGTAGCCGAGATCCGGAGTGTGAGTACCTTTTACCTTTCCTCCCCAGCAACGGCGCCAGAAAATAGCTTGATGTCTATGCCCCCCTCCTTTTCCTGTAGACAGTGTTGGGCCTCCAAGAGCAGAGGTTTGTAGAACAGCAGCAAGTTTTCCCTTAAGTGGATCACCCAAGGTTTATCGAACTCAGGGAGGAAGAGGTCAAAGATATCCCTCTCATGCAACCCTGCAACCACAAAGCAAGAAGTCTCTTGTGTCCCCAACACACCTAATAGGTGCACTAGTTCGGCGAAGAGATAGTGAAATACAGGTGGTATGAATATATATGAGCAATGGCAACGGCACCGTAAAAGTGCTTTGCCCAGGACAAGAAACAAGCGTAGTAACGCAGCCAGTAGTAACGCAAGAAACAAGAAACAAGCAGCGATAGCAGTATTTAGGAACAAGGCCTAGGGATTACACTTTCACTAGTGGACACTCTCAACATTGATCGCATAATAAATAACTCTTTCTCATATGTGCTACATACACTCTTTTGTTGGATGATGAACACATTGCGTAGGATTACACGAACCCTCAATGCCGGAGTTAACAAGCTCCACAATTCAATGTTCATATTTAAATAACCTTAGAGCATAATAGATCATTGCAAAATAAACCAAGAACTAACATAGTGCACACACTGTCCACATTACACTATGAAGGAGGAATAGATCACATCAATACTATCATAATGATAATTAACTCCACAATCTACAAGAGATCATGATCATAGCCTACGACAAGAACCACATGGTGCACACACTAGTCACCTTTACACCATGCAGGAGGAATAGACTACTTTAATAACATCACATGAGTAGCACACAACTAGTAGCGATACAAAGCTCATATGAATCTCAATCATGTAAAGCAGCTCATGAGATCATTGTATTGAAGTACATAGGAGAGAGATTAACCACATAGCTACCGGTACAGCCCCGAGCCTCGATGGAGAACTACTCCCTCCTCATGGGAGCAGCAGCGGTGATGAAGATGGCGGTGGAGATGGCAGCGGTGTCGATGGAGAAGCCTTCCGGGGGCACTTCCCCGTCCCGGCGGCGTGCCGGAACAGAGACTCCTGTCCCCCAGATCTTGGCTTCGCGATGGCGGCGGCTCTGGAAGGTTTCTGTGGGTTTCGTCGATCGTATCAGGGTTTTCGCGACGGAGGGTTTAAATAGGCAGAAGGGCAAGGTCGGTGGACTTCTGGGGGGCCCACACTATAGGGGGGCGCGGCCCCCCCTTGGCCGCGCCGGCCTAGGGTCTGGTGGCCCTGTGCCCCCTCTCTGGCGGTTCTCGTGTGTTCTGGATGCTTCCGGGCAAAATAGGAACCTGGGCGTTGATTTCGTCCGATTCCGAGAATATTTCGTTACTAGGATTTCTGAAACCAAAAACTGCAGAAAACAGGGACTGGCACTTCGGCATCTTGTTAATAGGTTAGTTCCAGAAAATGCATGAATATGACATAAAATGTACATAAAACATGTAGATATCATCAATAATGTGGCATGGAACATAAGAAATTATCGATACGTCGGAGACGTATCAGTGGGCACAAAATTCAAAAAAATCAGAAAAATGAAAAACAAAAGCACATAGTACGTCTTCTTATGCCATATCGTATGCACTCAAGTTAAACGAGGTCTAGGTATATCCAAACCAGACAAATCATGTATCTACACCATGTCGATCTTATGAAGTCTAGCATGAAGAGAAGTCGTTTTGGGTTTCAAACATGCATGGAAATTTCAAGAACATCCCAAAAGCTTCATTTTAGAGTGACTAAGAAGGATATATACATGCTTCCCTTTTCATTTTCATGTTTTAAACTTGTTTAAATCTTGGTCAAACCTAGGATTTGACCAAGATTCAAATATATGGGCATAAAATTCAAAAAAAACAGAAAAAATAAAAACCAAGGCACATAGTCTTCTTATGTCATATAGTAAACAATCAATTAAGTTGATAAACCAGGTCTAGACATACTCAAACCAGGAAAATCATGTATCTACCCCCTAACCCTAGCTAAACTCTGTCTTATGAAGTCAACAGCATGCATGAAGAGAAGTGGTTTTTGGTTTCAAACGTTTAAGCCAAAAGGTAAGCATGGATCCTCCTTAATTAGTCACTGTAAAATGAAGCTTTTGGGAGGTTTGTGAAATTTCCATGTTTGAAACCCAAAACCACTTAAGACAGAGTTTATGGTTAGGTGTGTAGATACATGATTTTTCTTGTTTGAATATGTCTAGACCTTGTTTATCAACTTGAATGCTTACTATATGACATAAGAAGGCTATATATATGTGTGCTTTGGTTTTTCATTTTTTGACTTTTTCTGAACTTTTACGCCCATTTGAATCTTGGTCAAATACTAGGTTTGACCAAGGTTAAAACAAGTTTAAAACATGGCAATGAAAAGGTAAGCATGGATCATTCTTAGTCTCTCTAAAATGAAGCTTTTGGGAGGTTTTTGAAATTTCAATGTTTGAAACCCAAAATCACTTCTCTTCATATGCTTGGCTTCATAAGACAAAGATTAGGGTTTAGGGGTAGATATATACATGTTTTGGGAGGTTTTTGAAATTTCCATGTTTGAAACCCAAATCCACTTCTCTTCATCCTTGACGTCTTCATAAGACAAAAGTATAGGGTTATATATGCATGGGTAGATACATGCTTTTTTCTGGTTTGAATATGTATAGACCTTGTTTAAAATTATCAACTTAATTGAATGCTTACTATATATATATGACATAAGAAGGCTATATATGTGCTTTGTTTTTTCATTTTTTGATTTTTTCCTGATTTTTTACGCCCATTTGAATCTTGGTCAAATCCTAGGTTTGATCAAGATTTAAACAAGTTTAAAAAATGAAAATGAAAAGGTAAGCCTGGATCCTTCTTAGTCACTGTAAAATGAAGCTTTTGGTAGGTTTGTGAAATTTCCATGTTTGAAACCCAAAAGCACTTCTCTTCATGCTTGACTTCATAAGACAGATTTTAGGGTTAGGGGGTGTAGATACATGATTTGTCTGGTTTGAATATGTCCAAATCTTATTTATCAACTTTTGAATGCATGCTACTCTCTCAAAGAAAAACTTTTGAATGCTTACTATATGACATAAGAAGACTATATGCTTTTAAAATGCAAACATATGGTAAGCATTCTTATGTCATATAGTAAGCATTCAAGTTGATAAACAAGCAAGGTTTGGACATATTCAAACCAGACAAATCATGTATCTACCCCCTAACCCCTAATTAAATTGTCTTATGAAGTCTAGCATGAAGAGAAGTGGTTTTGGGTTTCAAACATGGAAATTTCAAAAACCTCCCAAAAACTTCATTTTAGAGTGACTAAGAAGGATATACAAGCTTCCCTTTTCATTTTCATGTTTTAAACTTGTTTAAATCTTGGTCAAACCTCTAGGATTTGACCAAAAGATTCAAATGGGCATGGAAATTCATAAAAAATCAAAAGAATGAAAAACCAAAGGACATAACATTCTTATGTCATATATATATATAGTAAGCATTCAAGTTGATAAACAAGGTCTAGACATATTCAAACCAGAAAATCATGTATATATCTACCCGCTAACCCTAAACTCTGTCTTATGAAGTCAAGCATGCATGAAGAGAAGTGGTTTTGGTTTCAAACATGGAAATTTCGAAAAACCCTCCCAAGAGCTACATTTTGGAGTGACTAAGAAGGATATATAGATGCTTAATTTTTCATATTCATGATTTAAACTTGTTTAAACCATGTTCAAACCTAGGATTTGACCAAGATTCAAATGGGCATAAAATTTTAAAAAAATCAAAAAATAAAAAAACAAGGCACATAGTATTCTTATGTCATATAGTAAGCATTCAATTAAGTTGATAAACAAGGTCTAGACATATTCAAACCAGGAAAATAATGCATCTACCCCCTAAACCTAGCTAAACTCTGTCTTATGAAGTCAAGCATGCATGAAGAGAAGTGGTTTTTGGTTTCAAACGTTTAAGCCAAAAGCCCCTTTTCAAATATTTCAAACTTATTCAAATTTGGTTCAAATTTGAAAGACATACAAGTTATAGCACACATAGTGCATACATTTTCACACATACTGCACTAGATGCTAGCCCTATAGTTTGAGGCCATTTGGGTGACCTAGGTCGAAAAAATTCTTGGATTAGAATCGTGTTGTTCGAACCCCGTAGTTGAATTTTTCTGAACCCTTGATCTGTAGAACTGGGCAAAACCCTAGTTTAACCTATTTAATTATAGATTCGTATATCGATTTTTCTACGAGGACTACCTTTTTATTATTATTACTATGCAGCACATGGGTGTTTGCCCGTCGAGTGAAACTCGGAGGAAGAGGGATCACTCGGAAGGAGAGAAGAAGGGAGAGCATTATGGTGTCTCCCCTTTTTCGGGTGATGATGTTGACTTTTGTGCAGGGTTTGTCAGTGAGCAGGAGGTGTGAGCGAGCGAGCGAGTCGAGCGAGGCCAAGAATGAGAGAGATTTGTTTTTTTGTGAGAGGGACAACTGAAGGATCCAGAAGGACCCACAGACTTCCAATACGCATCCTGATGCGTCTTCTCTTGACAAAGAAGATGGCTGGGAGTTTGCGTACCTATTGCACGTGACTTGTGCTCACTGAAGTGTGGGACCACACGCGTGGGCACCACACGTAAGTGATAGACCTGTTGGTGTAAAAACTCGGTTGATTATTATAGTGCATTAGAACAAAGTTTCCTATGGATTCAAGGGTAGGAAATCTAAGTTAACTCATTTACATGACATTATTTTTTCCATGAAGCAAAGTTAACACTATCAATTGGTACATTTTGGAGTGACTAAGAAGGATCAAGGCTTACTTATTCGTTTAATTTCACGTGTTAAACTTGTCTAAATCTTGTTCAAACCTAGGATTTGACCAAGATTCAAATGGGCAGAAAAATAAATAAAAAACAGAAAAATGAAAAACCATATCACATAGTCTTCTTATGTCATATAGTAAGCACTAAAGTTGATAAACAAGGTCTAGAAATATCAAACCATACAAATCATGTATCTACCCCCTAACCCCTAAACTATGTCTTATGAAGTCAAGCATGAAGAGAAGTGGTTTTGGGTTTCAAACATGGAAATTTCAAAAACCTCCCAAAAACTACAATTTAGAGTGACTAAGAAGGATACATGCTTCCCTTTTCATATTCATGTTTTAAGCTTGTTTAAATTATCTTGGTCAAACCTGGGATTTGACAAGATTCAAATGGGCATCAAAATTGAAAAAAAATCAGAAAAAAGAAAAACCAAAGCAAATAGTTTTCTTATGTCATATAGTAACTAGACAAATCATGTATCTATACCCCGGCCCTAACCCCTAAACTCCGTCTTATGAAGTCAAGCATATGAAGAGAAGTGGTTTTGGGTTTCAAACATGGAAACTTCAAAAACCCTCCCAAAAGCTTCATTTTAGAGTGACTAAGAAGGATCCATGCTTACCTTTGCATTTTCATATTTTAAACTTGTTTAAATCATTATCAAGCCTAGGATTTGACCAAGATACAAATGGGTGGGCACAAAATTCAAAAAAATCAGAAAAATGAAAAACAAAAGCACATAGTCTTCTTATGCCATATAGTGTAGGCACTCAAGTTAAACAAGGTCTAGGTATATCCAAACTAGACAAATCATGTATCTACACCCTGTCGATCTTATGAAGTCTAGCATGAAGAGAAGTCGTTTTGGGTTTCAAACATGCATGGAAATTTAAAGAACATCCCAAAAGCTTCATTTTAGAGTGACTAAGAAGGATATATACATCCTTCCCTTTTCATTTTCATGTTTTAAACTTGTTTAAATCTTGGTCAAACCTAGGATTTGACCAAGATTCAAATATATGGTTATAAAATTCAAAAAAAAAACAGAAAAATTAAAAACCAAGGCACATAGTCTTCTTATGTCATATAGTAAACAATCAATTAAGTTGATAAACCAGGTCTAGACATATTCAAACCAGGAAAATCATGTATCTACCCCCTAACGCCCTAGCTAAACTCTGTCTTATGAAGTCAAGCATGCATGAAGAGAAGTGGTTTTTGGTTTCAAACGTTTAAGCCAAAAGGTAAGCATATATGGATCCTCCTTAATTAGTCACTGTAAAATGAAGCTTTTGGGAGGTTTGTGAAATTTCCATGTTTGAAACCCAAAACCACTTAAGACAGAGTTTATGGTTTGGTGTGTAGATACATGATTTTTCTTGTTTGAATATGTCTAGACCTTGTTTATCAACTTGAATGCTTACTATATGACATAAGAAGGCTATATATATGTGTGCTTTGGTTTTTCATTTTTGACTTTTTCTGAACTTTTACGCCCATTTGAATCTTGGTCAAATACTAGGTTTGACCAAGGTTAAAACAAGTTTAAAACATGGCAATGAAAAGGTAAGCATGGATCATTCTTAGTCTCTCTAAAATGAAGCTTTTGGGAGGTTTTTGAAGTTTCCATGTTTGAAACCCAAAATCACTTCTCTTCATATGCTTGGCTTCATAAGACAAAGATTAGGGTTAGGGGTAGATATATACATGTTTTGGGAGGTTTTTGAAATTTCCATGTTTGAAACCCAAATCCACTTCTCTTCATCCTTGACGTCTTCATAAGACAAAAGTATAGGGTTATGCATGGGTAGATACATGCTTTTTTTCTGGTATGAATATGTATAGACCTTGTTTAATTATCAACTTAATTGAATGCTTACTATATATATGACATAAGAAGGGCTATATATGTGCTTTGTTTTTTTCATTTTTTGATTTTTTTCCTGATTTTTATGCCCATTTGAATCTTGGTCAAATCCTAGGTTTGATCAAGATTTAAACAAGTTTAAAAAATGAAAATGAAAAGGTAAGCCTGGATCCTTCTTAGTCACTGTAAAATGAAGCTTTTGGGAGGTTTGTGAAATTTCCATGTTTGAAACCCAAAAGCACTTCTCTTCATGCTTGACTTCATAAGACAGAGTTTAGGGTTAGGGGGTGTAGATACATGATTTGTCTGGTTTGAATATGTCCAAATCTTATTTATCAACTTTTGAATGCATGCTACTCTCTCAAAGAAAAACTTTTGAATGCTTACTATATGACATAAGAAGACTATATGCTTTTAAAATTCAAACATATGGTAAGCATTCTTATGTCATATAGTAAGCATTCAAGTTGATAAACAAGCAAGGTTTGGACATATTCAAACCAGACAAATCGTGTATCTACCCCCTAACCCCTAATTAAATTGTCTTATGAAGTCTAGCATGAAGAGAAGTGGTTTTGGGTTTCAAACATGGAAATTTCAAAAGCCTCCCAAAAACTTCATTTTAGAGTGACTAAGAAGGATATACAAGCTTCCCTTTTCATTTTCATGTTTTAAACTTGTTTAAATCTTGGTCAAACCTCTAGGATTTGACCAAAAGATTCAAATGGGCATAGAAATTCATAAAAAATCAAAAGAATGAAAAACAAAAGGACATAACATTCTTATGTCATATATATATAGTAAGCATTCAAGTTGATAAACAAGGTCTAGACATATTCAAACCAGAAAATAATGTATATATCTACCCCTAACCCTAAACTCTGTCTTATGAAGTCAAGCATGCATCAAGAGAAGTGGGTTTTGGTTTCAAACATGGAAATTTCGAAAACCCTCCCAAGAGCTACATTTTGGAGTGACTAAGAAGGATATATAGATGCTTAATTTTTCATATTCATGATTTAAACTTGTTTAAACCATGGTCAAACCTAGGATTTGACCAAGATTCAAATGGGCATCAAAATTGAAAAAAAATCAGCAAAAAGAAAAACCAAAGCAAATAGTTTTCTTATGTTATATAGTAAGCATTAAAGTTGATAAACAAGGTCTAGACATATTCAAACCATACAAATCATGTATCTATACCCCTAACCCCTAAACTCCGTCTTATGAAGTCAAGCATGAAGAGAAGTGGTTTTGGGTTTCAAACATGGAAATTTCAAAAACCTCCCAAAAGCCCCTTTTCAAATATTTCAAACTTATTCAAATTTGGTTCAATTTTGAAAGACATACAAGTTATAGCACACATATTGCATACATTTTCACACAAACTGCACTAGATGCTAACCCTATAATTTGAGGCCATTTGGATGAGGTCGAAAAAATTCTTGGATTAGAATCGTGTTGTTCGAACCCCGTAGTTGGATTTTTTTTGAACCCTTGATCTGTAGAACTGGGCAAAACCCGAGTTTAACCTATTTAATTATAGATTCGTATATCGATTTTTCTACTACCTTTTTATTATTCTATGTAGCACATGGGTGTTTGCCCGTCGAGTGAAACTCGGAGGAAGAGGGATCACTCGGAAGGAGAGAAGAAGGGAGAGCATTATGGTGTCTCCCCTTTTTCGGGTGATGATGTTGACTTTTGTGCAGGGTTTGTCAGTGAGCAGGAGGTGCGAGCGAGCGAGCGAGTCGAGCGAGGCCGAGAATGAGAGAGATTTTTTTTTGTGAGAGGGACAACCGAAGGATCCAGAAGGACCCACAGACTTCCAATACGCATCCTGATGCGTCTTCTCTTGACAAAGAAGATGGCTGGGAGTTTGCGTACCTATTGCACGTGACTTGTGCTCACTGAAGTGTGGGACCTCAAGCGTGGGCACCACACGTAAGTGACAGACCTGTTGGTGTAAAAACTCGATTGATTATTATAGTGCATTAGAACAAAGTTTCCTATGGATTCAAGGGTATGAAATCCAAGTTAACTCATTTACGTGTTAAACTTGTCTAAATCTTGGTCAAACCTAGGATTTGACCAAGATTCAAATGGGCAGAAAAATAAAAAAACAGAAAAATGAAAAACCAAATCACATAGTCTTCTTATGTCATATAGTAAGCATTAAAGTTGATAAACAAGGTCTAGACATATTAAACCAGACAAATCATGTATCTATACCCCTAACCCCTAAACTCTGTCTTATGAAGTCAAGCATGTGAAGAGAAGTGGTTTTGGGTTTCAAACATGGAAATTTCAAAAACCTCCCAAAAACTACATTTTAGAGTGACTAAGAAGGATACATGCTTCCCTTTTCATATTCATGTTTTAAGCTTGTTTAAATTATCTTGGTCAAACCTAGGATTTGACAAGATTCAAATGGGCATCAAAATTGAAAAAAAAGTCAGAAAAAAGAAAACCAAAGCAAATAGTTTTCTTATGTCATATAGTAAGCATTAAAGTTGATAAACAAGGTCTAGACATATTCAAACTAGACAAATCATGTATCTATACCCCTAACCCTTGAACTCTGTCTTATGAAGTCAAGCATATGAAGAGAAGTGGTTTTAGGTTTCAAACATGGAAATTTGAAAAACCTCCCAAAAACTTCATTTTAGAGTGACAAAGAAGGATACATGCTTCCCTTTTCATATTCATGTTTTAAGCTTGTTTAAATTATCTCGGTCAAACCTAGGATTTGACAAGATTCAAATGGGCATCAAAATTGAAAAAAATCAGGAAAAAGAAAAACCAAAGCAAATAGTTTTCTTATGTCATATAGTAAGCCAATTAAGTTGATAAACAAGGTCTAGACATATTCAAACTAGACAAATCATGTATCTATACTCCCTAACCCCTAAACTCCGTCTTATGAAGTCAAGCATATGAAGAGAAGTGGTTTTGCTCCCAAAAGTTTCATTTTAGAGTGACTAAGAAGGATCCATGCTTACCTTTGCATTTTCATATTTTAATCTTGTTTAAATCATTATCAAGCCTAGGATTTGACCAAGATACAAATGGGTGGGCACAAAATTAAAAAAAAACAGAATAATGAAAAACAAAAGCACGTAGTCTTGTTATGTCATATCGTATGCATTCAAGTTAAACGAGGTCTAGGTATATCCAAACCAGACAAATCATGAATCTACCCCCTGTTGATCTTATGAAGTCTAGCATGAAGAGAAGTCGTTTTGGGTTTCAAACATGGAAATTTCAAGAACATCCCAAAAGCTTCATTTTAGAGTGACTAAGAAGGATACATGCTTCCCTTTTTCATTTTCATGTTTTAAACTTGTTTAAATCTTGGTCAAACCTAGGATTTGACCAAGATTCAAATATATGAGCATAAAATTCAAAAAAAACAAAAAAATGAAAACCAAGGCACGTAGTCTTCTTATGTCATATAGTAAGCAATCAATTAAGTTGATAAACAAGGTCTAGACATATTCAAACCAGGAAAATCATGTATCTACCCCCTAACCCTAGCTAAACTCTGTCTTATGAAGTCAAGCATGCATGAAGAGAAGTGGTTTTTGGTTTCAAACGTTTAAGCCAAAAGGTAAGCATGGATCCTCCTTAGTCACTGCAAAATGAAGCTTTTGGGAGGTTTGTGAAATTTCCATGTTTGAAACCCAAAACCACTGAAGACAGAGTTTATGGTTAGGTGTAGATACATGATTTTTCTTGTTTGAATATGTCTAGACCTTGTTTATCAACTTGAATTTTTTACTATATGATATAAGAAGGCTATATATGTGCTTTGGTTTTTCATTTTTTGATTTCTTTCGAATTTTTTATGCCTATTTAAATCTTGGTCAAATCCTAGGTTTAAACAAGTTTAAAACATGAAAATGAAACGGTAAGCATAAATCCTTCCTTACTCACTCTAAAATGAAGGTACTTGAAAATTTTATGTTTGAAACCCAAAACCCCAGTTCTCTTCATATGTTTGACTTCATAAGACAGAGTTTAGGGTTAGGGGTAGATATGATACATGATATTTCTGCTTTGAATATGTCTAGACCTTGTTTATCAACTTGAATGCTTACTATATGACATAAGAAGGCTATATATGTGCTTTGGTTTTTCATTTTTTTTCAATTTTTCTAAATTTTTACTCCCATTTGAATCTTGGTCAAATCCTAGGTTTGACCAAGGTTAAAACAAGTTTAAAACATGGCAATGAAAAGGTAAGCATGGATCCTTCTTAGTCACTCTAAAATGAAGCTTTTGGGAGGTTTTTGAAATTTCCATGTTTGAAACCCAAAATCACTTCTCTTCATGCTTGACTTCATAAGGCAGAGTTTAGGGTTAGGGGGTAGATACATGATTTGTTTGGTTTGAATATGTCTAGACCTTGTTTATCAACTTGAATGCTTACTATATGACATTAGCAGACTATGTTATTTGGTTTTTTTCCGTTTTTTTTCAATTGTTATACCCATTTGAATCTTCGTCAAATCCTAGGTTTGACCAAGATTTAAACAAGTTAAAAAATTGAAAATGAAAATGGTAAGCCTGGATCCTTCTTAGTCACTGTAGAATGAAGCTTTTGGGAGGTTTGTGAAATTTCCATGTTTGAAACCCAAAACCAGTTCTCTTCATATGTTTGACTTCATAAGACAGAGTTTTTATCAACTCCAGTGCTTACTATATGACATAAGAAGGCTATATATGTGCTTTGGTTTTTCATTTTTTGATTTTTTCTGAATTTTTATGCCCATTTAAATCTTGGTCAAATCCTAGGTTTGACCAAGGTTTAAACAAGTTTAAAACTTGAAAAGAAAAGGTAAGAATGGATCCTTCTTAGTCATTCTAAAATGAATGAAGCTTTTGGGATGTTCTCACAAATCGATCTAGTCTACATGACTTTGATAAATTTTAATTAAGAAGCAGCAACTTAACAATAATTACCCAAAATCTAACAGCTGGTTCGACAACAACCTGGACGTTACGCTAAAATGAACTGCGAAAACAACGAACAACACTTTTGTAGTACTGTACTCGGTACTCCGTACAGTCTCAAGATAATCCCCATTGCTTCACTACTACAGTAGTACTACCCTGGCTCACATTCATTGTATCCCCTGACTATTCAGAGCTTTGGACGTCCATCAGAGTAGTAGTAGTCAGTAGTACAGTACTGCTAGCTCGATTAATGGCGTGCTATAAAATTCTATACTAGCCGACAGATGTCCATTCCTCGGGTTACGCGCCAGAGCCTTCAAAGAGAAGGTAGCCGCTATGTCCCGTTCATTTACGGTGGACGGACAGGATACTCCGGACCGCTCTCGATTCATTTGCGTCTGCTCCCGCGTCCTGACCCTTCGCGGACTGAGATCCAGTGACTTCACTAAGAGAAGTCACCATGCGACTTTACACACGTGAGCCATTCGATCAAGATCCAACGCTCGCGGTTGATCCAAATTTCGAACTTAAACTAAACTAATATTTTAAATGGACTGGAACTTTCCGAGAATACGTCTTAATGTAAAGTTTTTCTGTTTTTTCTGAGCTACATAAATTTTCATTTCAAATTTTAGATCGACCATGTGCGTTGGATCTTAACCTGATGGCTCGTATAGGTAAAGTTCATGGTAACTTCTGTTGGGTAAAGTCACTGGATCTCAGTTCGCAAGGGAGCCCCCTCTCGGCCGTTGATTTAGGATGGGCGGACCAGGGTTCTCGAAGCGAGGGCAGGTGACGGCTGTCTAGTTTTAATAGGGGGGAGTACTTCTTCCATCCCCTTCTTGCTTCACTTCCAGTCTCCTTCCACTTCCAGCGATGCCTCCTAAGTCAAGGCCACCATCTCGCTTGAAGAAGCACCATCTAGTGTTGACCAAGGACACGGAGAGTTCCCGCCGACGGTCTATCCAGATGCTGGCCGCGAGAAAGGGCCCGCCAGAAAACGAAGGCCCTGCTTCACGCTCGTCTCGGAACGGCGTCAGTCGTGCGGTCGAAGATTCCTGGTTGGTTTCCATCGCCATGTTTCTTGATTCTTCTCCCGGAGGTCCCAATTCTTTATTCCGTATTAATCCATTTTATACATATCTCAGTGCCCCACGACGCACCCTGACATCTTCTCATGACGACTTCAACCCCTGTCTCCTGCGCTTAGAGGTTACCACTGATTGGACATTTTCGTCTTCCTCTCGTCACTTTGTTTTGGTACTGATGATATTGCCATGCAGGAAGCATCGGCGTGTTTCAGAGATGAGCTTAAAACTCTCGTGGAACTCGCCTCCAACTTTCGCGATGATGTCGATACTTTGAAGGACGAGGTCACCAGCCGAGGCAAGCTGCATGATGTGAGCGTTCCATCAAGTGAGGAAACGAACTCTGTCATCAAGAAGCTCAAGGGCGAGAATTTGATGCTTAAGATCGAGTGCGGCTTTCTTCGCGAAGAAAACATCGAGCTATCAAACAGGTGCGTTCAAGCTCTCAACGGGAGCCTCAACACCCAACATGATGCGGTGAAGAATATGATGGATGACAGCATCTTGAAGAAAAACAATATGGTGGAGGACACGCGCGGGATGGTCGATCCAATCCAGGCACCGCAGAAGGAAGTCGATGCGCTCCGAGTCCAGCCACCTTTGCGTAGGTCGCCGAGGCGCCCTCGCGCAGGTCACTGAGGGGCGCACGTCGCCGAGTAGGCTGGGGGATAAGGAATTCCAACGAGAGAAGCGGAATCACCACCTGTCCTGATGGAGGGCCACTCCGCCAAGTAGGCTGGGGGAGAGAAACACTGCCTCTCATTGTTCTTTAGCTAGTCCTCCGATCCATATTACTTGATGTTAAAATGGATGTATCTACAACTGAAATATGTCTAGATACATATATTTTAGTATCACAAAGTAAGTATCAACGTTTATATTGCCCAAGTCTTATTATCCATCCCTAAGGTGGGTCGCTTTTGTAATTACTAATTGCAGATTCGACTCTTCTACAGACCAAAAGATTTTTAGAGTGACTAAGAATGATTCATGCTTAGCTTTCCATTTTCATGTTTTAAACTTGTTTAAATCTTGCTCAAACCTAGGATTTGACCAAGATTCAAATGGGTTTAACAATTTAAAAAATCAGAAAAATGAAAAACCAAAGCACATAGTATTCTTATGTCATATAGTAAGCATTCAAGTTGATAAACAAGGTCTACACATATTCAAACCACACAAAACATGTATCTACCCCCTAACCCTAAACTCTGTCTCATGAAGTTAAGTATGAGGAGAAGTGATTTTGGGTTTCAAACATGGAAATTTCACAAACCTCCCAAAAGCTTCATTTTAGAGTGACTAAGAAGGATCCATGCTTACCTTTTCATTGCCATGTTTTAAACTTGTTTTAACCTTGGTCAAACCTAGGATTTGACCAAGATTCAAACGGGCGTAAAAATTCAAAAACAATTAAAAAATGAAAAACCAAAGCACATATATAGCCTTCTTATGTCATATAGTAAGCATTCAAGTTGATAAACAAGGTCTAGACATATTCAAACCAGAAATATCATGTAACATATCTACCCCTAACCCTAAACTCTGTCTTATGAAGTCAAAGATATGAAGAGAACTGGGGTTTTGTGTTTCAAACATAAAAATTTCAAGTACCTTCATTTTAGAGTGACTAAGAAAGGATTCATGCTTACCTTTTCATTGTCATGTTTTAAACTTGATTAAACCTTGGTCAAACCTAGGATTTGACCAATATTTAAATGGGCATAAAAAATTCGAAAAAAATGAAAAAATGGAAAACCAAAGCACATATATAGCCTTCTTATGTCATAAGCATTCAAGTTGATAAACAAGGTCTAGACATATTCAAACAAGAAAATACATGTATCTACACCTAACCATAAACTCTGTCTTAAGTGGTTTTGGGTTTCAAACATGGAAATTTCAAGAACATCCCAAAAGCTTCATTTTAGAGTGACTAAGAAGGATACACACTTACCATTTCATTTTCATGTTTTAAACTTGTTTAAATCTTGGTCAAACCTAGGATTTGACCAAGATTCAAATAAGTAAAAACATGAAAATGAAAAGGTAAGCATCGATCCTTCTTAGTCGCTCTAAAATGAAGCTTTTGGGAGGTTTTTGAAATTTTCATGTTTGAAACCCAAAACCACTTCTCTTCATGCATGCTTGACTTCATAAGACATAGTTTAGGGTTAGGGGCAGATACATGATTTTTCTGGTTTGAACATGTCTAGACCTTGTTTATCAATTTGAATGCTTACTATATGACATAAGAAGGCTATGTGCTTTGGTTTTTCATTCTTACAATTTTTTCTGAATTTTTATGCCCATTCGAATCTATGTCAAATCCCAGGTTTGACCAAGATTTAAACAAGTTTAAAACATGACAATGAAAAGGTAATCAATCCTGGATCCTTCATAATTAATAAGTTAGTCTAATTAAAATGAAGCTTTTGGGAGGTTTTTGAAATTTTCGTGTTTGAAACCAAAAACCACTTCTCTTCATGCTTGACTTCATAAGATAGAGTTTAGGGTTAGGGGTAGATACATGATTTGTCTAGACCTTGTTTATCATCTTTTAAATGCTTACTATATATATGACATAAGAAGACTATGTGCTTTAGTTTTTCATTTTTCTGATTTTTTTAATTTTATGCCCATTTGAATCTTGGTCAAATCCTAGGTTTGACAATGATTTAAACAAGTTTAAAATATGAAAATGAAAAGATAAGCATGGATCCTTCTTAGTCACTCTAAAATAAAGCTTTTGGGTGGTTTTTGAAATTTCCATGTTTGAAACCCAAAAGCACTTCTCTTCATGCTTGACTACATAAGACAGAGTTTAGGGTTAGGGGGTAGACACATGATTTTTCTTGTTTGAATATGTCTAGACCTTGTTTATCAACTTTAATGCTTACTATATGACATAAGAAAACTATGTGCTTTGTTTTTTCATTTTTCTGATTTTTTTGGAATTTTGATGCACATTTGAATCTTGGTAAAATCCTAGGTTTGACCAAGATTTAAACAAGTATATAACATGAAAATGAAAAGGGAAGCACGTATCCTTCTTAGTCACTCTAAAATGAATTTTTTGGGAGTTTTTTGAAATTTCCATGTTTGAAACCCAAAACCATGCACTTCCCTTCATGCTTGACTTCATAAGATAGAGTTTAGGGGTTTGCGGATAGATACATGATTTGTCTAGTTTGAATAAGTCTAGACCTTGTTTATCAACTTTAATGCTTACTATATGACATAAGAAGACTATGTGCTTTGGTTTTTCATTTTTCCATTTTTTTATTTTATGCCCATTTGAATCTTGGTCAAATCCTAGATTTAACCAGGATTTAAACAAGTTTAAAACATGAAAATGAAAAGGTAAGCCTTGATCCTTCTTAGTCACACTAAAATGAAGCTTTTGGGATGTTCTTGAAATTTCCATGTTTGAAACCCAAAACGACTTCTCTTCATGCTAGACTTCATAAGACAGAGTTTAGGGGTTAGCGGATAGATACATGATTTGTCTAGTTTGAATTAGACTAGACCTTGTTTATCAACTTTAATGCTTACTATATGACATAAGAAGACTATGTACTTTGGTTTTTCATTTTTCTATATTTTTATTTTATGCCCATTTGAATCTTGGTCAAACCTATATTTGACCAGGATTTAAACAAGTTTAAAACATGAAAATTAAAAGGTAAGCCTTGATCCTTCTTAGTCACACTAAAATGAAGCTTTTGGGATGTTCTTGAAATTTCCATGTTTGAAACCCAAAATGACTTCTCTTCATGCTAGACTTCATAAGACAGAGTTTAAGGTTTAGGGGTATAGATACATGATTTGTCTGGTTTAAATATGTATAGACCTTGTTTATCAACTTGAATTCTTACTATATGGCATAAGAAAACTATGTGCTTTGGTTTTTCATTTTTCTGGTTTTTTTAAATTTTGATGCCCATTTGAATCTTGGTCAAATCCTAGGTTTGACCAAGATTTAAACAAGTTTAAAACATGAAAATGAAAAGGGAAGCATGTATCCTTCTTAGTCACTCTAAAATGAAGTTTTTGGGAGGTTTTTGAAATTTCCATGTTTGAAACCCAAAACCAGTTCTCTTCATGCTTGACTTCATAAGACAGAGTTTAGGGGTTAGGGGGTAGATACATGATTTGTATGGTTTGAATATGTCTAGACCTTTCTTTATCAACTTTAATGCTTACTATATGACATAAGAACACTATGTGCTTTGGTTTTTCATTTTTCTGATTTTTTAAATTTTAATGCCCATTTGAATCTTGGTCAAATCCTAGGTTTGACCAAGATTTAAACAAGTTTAAAACATGAAAATGAAAAGGGAAGCATGTATCCTTCTTAGTCACTCTAAAATGAAGTTTTTGGGAGGTTTTTGAAATTTCCATGTTTGAAACCCAAAACCACTTCTCTTCATGCTTGACTTCATAAGACAGAGTTTAGGGGTTAGGGGGTAGATACATGATTTGTATGGTTTGAATATGTCTAGACCTTGTTTATCACCTTTAATGCTTACTATATGACATAAGAAGACTATGTGCTTTGGTTTTTCATTTTTCTGTTTTTTTTTAATTTTCTGCCCATTTGAATCTTGGTCAAATCCTAGGTTTGACCAATATTTAGACAAGTTTAACACGTGAAAACGAACTGATAATCCCATTTGTTGACTCATTTAACTAGTTAATCCCATTTGTTGACTCTCTGTTGACCAGGCACTTGAGGTAAAATCGAGTATATTGCACTAGCCAGTATTAGTACTCAAGGGGAAAACTGAGCACACAAAAAATGCTAGTATAAGACTCGAGAGTATATCTAAATTTCCAGGGTTAGACTCGAGTACGCGTGTTGCGGTGCAGAAGTGGAAGACGTGCAATTGTTGACGGGTACTGATGCGAGTCGCGGTGCAGAAGTCGAAGAAGTGCAATCGTGGACGCGTGTCGCGTTGCAGAAGCCCAAGACGTGCAGACGTTAAATGGTGGACGCGTAGGACGCGGGTCGCTTAACCACCCCTCGCCTTTATAGACGCCTCCTCGCACTATCTTTGTCACTCTCACTCGCTCATGCAACGCCGCCCTCTCACGTCCCATCATCTTCTCCAAAGCAAAAAACCCTCTCCCTCTCTGCAGGCGAGATGGACATGGAGAATGCGAATCCCATCGTCCATGACGCCGTCGGCTCCAAGCGCGACGCCTCCCTCTTCGACATCGTCCCCTCAAAGGCCGTCGCCGCCGCCGGTGGCGGTCGTATCCCGCCGGGATGGGACCCCTATGAGCCGGTGCCGTACATCTCGCCTCCGAACCCCTACGACGCCTGCATGGACGACCCATGGAACGAGGTAACTATGGTTTGCTCCCTTTTTTGTTCCCCATTCCTTTTTGAACCCTATTTTTGCTGGTTCCCTAGTAACTATTAGTGCCGATCTGTAGATGGATGAGTATTGGGTTAATATTTGCGCTCATTTTATTCCATTTTGCTTTGATCCCTTCTTGATTTCGTTTATGATTTGGAGTTCGGCCGTTCGGTTTATTTATGCAAGTAAAATGGGATCTCAATCAGTTAATTTATGCAAGTAATCATGAGATCTCAATCAGTTACTTTATGCACGAATCAAAAGATATCAACCGTTTAATTTGCAAATAATCTGGAATCTGTTCAAATTCAGATCTGGAATCTGTTTCTTTGCCTATGATGAATCGTTGGGCACAAATTTTTACAGGGTGGGTTCAGTGAACCATTGCTGTGTACAAATCTGTTGTGCATGAGCTTTGGTTCACTTACTCCATCCCTGTAGACATATAATCGTGTCCACTCTAACAGAGGCTGGCTCTGTTTTTCCTTACTTTGTTATCATGCACGTTTGTCATCGTTGCAACTCATTCACTCATAGTTCCCGTTTAATATGGATCAGCTGTCTGGCAGCGACGTTGGCAGCGACGAAGAGGACCAGCACGTCAAGACTCGCCAGGTGCTGCGGAGGCTACAGGTCGGCCAGTACGTCTCCTACTTCGCCAAGGGTGTCTACAGGTGCCCCTTCTGCACTAGGAGACTCTACGGCACTGACTTCAACTGCCTCCTCACGCATGCCGAGAACATCGGCAACACCTTCCCCAAGGTCGGCTCGACGGTGAACCCCTACTCCTTCCGCTCCAAGCACAGGGCGCTCGGCATGCACCTCCGCAGCATCCAGCGGGTGGAGATCTCCGCCGGGCGCATGCCTCCGCTCAAGCCCAAGGCTCCCAAGGGGAGCAACAAGTGGAGGCAGAGGAAGATGGGGTAGGCGGAGTCCTGGACGTGTGCTGCTGCTGCAAAGCAGCTTCTATTTTGTTGTTAGCTAGGGATCCCTTGTTGTTATGTTGTTAGTATGATGGTGTTGCGAAGAACCTCGAACCTGTTACTATGTTGGCTGCTGTGTATGCAGCTTATTATCTAGGGAGGGATCCCTATTAATCTATCCCTATTCTACTATATTTTGTTGGCCCTACTTTTGTTTCTCGATTTACTATGACTGTGAATTTGTCGTACATTACCCTAGAGATTTGCTTCTAGATTATGGACCAGAGGGAGTACTAGATTTGCTGCCATATTGGGCAAACAACGAGGGCCAAAAAAGGCACAAATAATTGAAGAAGACAGAAATGCAAGCTTCTCTAGATTTGATAGTACTGATTTGGTGAAAAAAGACAAAGAGAAAGAGGGGGAAAAGGTGCTCTTAAAAATGCCAATTTGCGCCGAGAGAGACAGAAACCAGCTCCTGCTCACGTACAACCAAACGCGGTCTCGTCCTGTCCCACGTGGTCCATTTCTACTAGCCCCACGCGACGCGACCCCACACGACGCAGCCCCACACGTCAGCACGGAACGGTCAACTAAACGGGAATCCTCCCGTCTGAGCTCCTTCTGCGGGTTTCAAATAAGGGCTTGGGGAAAACTGAGGAAAAACATAAGGCTATCTACTTAGTATGTACCTTTTTGTAAAATAATTTCTTACATGTATTAGAAACTACCCCTCACTCATTCGCAAAAATAAAAAACTACCCCTCTCCTTTCTGGATGCACCCGGGACATTGTCATCCGGCCCTCTTCTGGACAAACCCCCTCGGGAAGGACAGTATATTTTGCACATTTCGCTACTAGTACTTATAATTCCACCGCTTATTTTTCTAATCCGTTAAATCGTTAATTAGATGACCAACTGATGGAAGCTGCGATAGATTATTAGACCAACAAGTGGTGAATTGTGCAAAAGATAAGTTCGTGTTTTATGCAAAAGAGTGATATGGAGATCTGGTGGAATCTTGAATCCTCTTCAGTGGTAGGCATGCTTCACTTATTATAGCTGGAGTACATTGCGTACCTGGTGCATTTCGTCAGTACCGATCAGCTATTTTTGCTTATCCCGGAAGAGAAGGTAGTAGCCTTTTCAGTGCTACGGAGTTGTCTCTGCTCACCGCTTGCTTTGTCTCGCTTCAAACGTCTCTCTTCTTGTCGGGCCTCGCAGGTGAGACTCCCCTCCCCCCTCCTCCGCGCATCTGTCAAATATTCTGCCTCCTATTTAAAAGGACATTGCCACCGCTCGTGGGCCCCGCGCCTCCAGTGGGAATTGATGCTTCTCCATCGGAGTGTAGGACGAATGACAGAACAAGATTCGGGAGATAAGTACGTAATGTACTCCGTAGCAATACTGATATTCTATGGTCCAACATGCGAAGATGCCATTTACGGGATTGAACTTCGGTGACTTTGCCAGGCTGACTTTGCCATGACTTTGGGTGACTGACATGTGGACCACACTTGTTAGTGACTCAAAGACACTGAATTTGGGGACTCCTGAATGCTTCGTATATTTCTGACGGTTTCTGAATTATGTACAACTTTTGTAATATTGGTTAAACTAGTTTTGACCAGGGTTTGTGTAGGGTGGTTGAATTTTTTTGGTTGGTCTAAATGATGTAATCTTATTCCCTTTGGAAGTTCAGCATTAAACTCTACTAGTACAACCGTGGTGGTCTTGTGATGTAGTACTCTTTTGATGCATTTGTGATGTTGTAGTACTTTTTTTTGAACTGGTATAGTACTATCTAAGAAAAGTACTCCCTCCGATTCACATTCATTTTACACCAAGAAATATGGATCAGAGCGAGGGAGTAAATTAAACATGGCATCTCGTGCATGAAGCTTGACAGATCGATCAGGTTGGCTATAATAGCAATACAATGCTGCTCATTAGGCAAATGCATGCCATGTACGATAGTATACATCCAGTAAAGAAGTCTATACTAACATTAAAAAAAGACTACATTGGGGATGAGAGTCAATTGGGGCATCTACAATACAGAAAATCTTGCTCGTAGCTGATTTTGGCTAAGAGGGTTTTACTCAGATTACACGTGCCACTTTCCTTGTCTGCAAAACAAGTTCCAATAAAGGAAGAGGAAAGAAGAGGACATTGTGGGCGAGATTGAACACCTTTTTTATGTGTTAAGCTGAGGCCTCGTTTAGCTGAGGATTTCGACTTAGGCCTAACAGCTCAACACACCCACAAATAAATCTAATTGCGCGCACCACCGACAGCAAAAATAAAAAAATTAGCACGCAAGATTAAGAACAAAGTGAATTTAAGTAACTTGGTTAGCTTTTCAAGCAATATATTCAGAGAAAGAGCACACATGTTCGGCTCGAAATAATCGTAAGAGAAGAACAATAAATCTAAGGCACCCCACTTCATCGGCAGAAGGGGCGCGACAACACATGGATTCATACCTTGAGTCGACGCTGGCTCGTAGAAGGGCAACCGCGCCTTGAGGATGCCGACGACGTCTCCACCTCGGTCTCACATGTGACTGCTTCTCGGCGGGCGGTGCGCCGCGCCATGTAGAATATCTATCAAGAGAGGAGAGCCCGATGACGCTACCGACGCCTCAACCTTGATAGCACCGACCTGTTGCTCCGCACCGAGATGCGCCACGTGCAGGATTTAGCGGATGCGACAATTTTAGAGATATGTCATGATCATTGTAACAAATTTCAACGTGATCATGATTTGATCCTGCACTCGTCCTTGAACATAAGTACTAGTACAGTCTCACAATTTTTTTATCATTATACTTTGCGAGATTTAGCGGAAGCGCCAAATTCAAAGATAGATCATGATCATGGTAACACAATTTTCAATGTAATGATGATTTGATGTTGCACTCGACCTTGAACATAAGTACTAGTACGGTGTCACAAATTTGTATCATTATACTTTGCAAGTTTTAACGGATGCGCCCATTTTCAGAGGTAGATCATGATCTTGGTAACAAATTTTCAACGTGATGATGATTTGATGTTGCACTCGACCTTGAACAGAAGTACTACTACTGTCTCACAATTTCTTTATCATTATACTTTGCAAGATTTAGCAGATGCGCCAAATTTAGAGATAGATCATGATCATGGTAACAAATTTTCAACGTGATGATGATTTGATGTTGCACTCGGGCTTGAACATAAGTACTAGTATGGTCTCTCAATTTTTATCATTATACTTTGCAAGATTTGGCGGATGAGCCAATTTTAGAGATAGATCATTATCATGGTAACAAATTTCAACGTGATGATGATTTGATGTTGCACTCGAACTTGAACAGAAGTACTAGTATGGTCTCACAATTTTTATTATCATTATACTTTGAAAGATATAGCGGATGCGCCAATTTCAGAGATAGATCATGATCATGGTAACAAATTTTCAACGTGATGATGATTTGATGTTACACTCTGCCTAGAAGAGAAGTACTAGTACGGTCTCACAATTTTTTTTATCATTATACTTTGCAAGATCTAGCGGATACGCTAATTGCAGAGATAGATCATGATCATGGTAGTGACCGATATTCAAGGTGATGATGATTTGATTTTGCACTCGGCCTTGAACAGAGGTACTAGTACGGTCTCACAATTTTTTACAATTATACTTGGACCTTAGCCAAATTCAAAATCTCATAGTGGCAAAACTTCCCGCCCACAAAATACAAAAAAAATCACACGCTTTCAAATTCCCATTCTACCATTGTGGAGATGACAGCAAAGTCGGTTGGTGGGGGGGTCTGGCCGTCATTTTTTGGATCACCACCTCCCTAGCCCCGGAAACCCTCCCAAAAAAAATTCATTTCCCGCCTCCTCTCGAGACCACCCACCGGAACTTCTCAAGTCCCTCTCTCTACCACCTCCACGACCACCGCACCGGAACATCCCCGCCGGACTTCCCTGGCCTACCCGAGGCCTCGCGATCCTCGTCATCCGGCTGCCTGCCGGAGCCGCTTCATCGACGCCGTCATCAACCGGACAGGATCATCCCCGCCGAACCTCGAAACCATATGCTCATCCAGCAGTCTACCGCAGTCGCTTCAGCTGCGGTATCGTCCACCGCATCGGATCTTGCTCACCGACACCGATGTGCATGAACCGAATCTGCTTCACCGGCGCCGTGCATGATCTAAACTCTTCATCGTCCGTTTTCTATTGCTTGCCCGCAAGTTCTTGTTTAATCTTGGGAACCTTGTTTGTGCTAACGACGCGCCGTTACGTCTTTGCAGATGATATGAGTAACCATGAAGTTTAATGGCCGTCTCTCCAACCCCAAGGAGCACATGTAGTGTACTTCATCACCGGATCTATCAACCCCAGGAAGATCTGCTGTGATTCCCACGGAGTGCTTATCCTAATGTAAGTCCCTTGTTTTAGTGCCATGTTCTGGGTTCAGATGCTTGTTTGTCTGAAGCTCTTTTAGTTCATTCCTAGTTATGACCGTAACACCTTGCTATTTTCTAGTTCATTGCTAACTTTAAGCGATTGAACATTTTGGTTTGCATTCCCTGCTCTGTAGATGTAGCCATCATAACTTCTATCTTGCTCAGTCGTTGTTCATGCATGCTATCGCTCTGCCATCCCGCAAAGACAAATTTATTTGAACTCGTCATGAGCCTACTTCCATCATAAGTTTGTCTGCCATCTGATTCTTCAAAGCTGCAATATTAACTTGTTTCTCTTAATTGGCATGGCGCTCACATATAGAATTGTGAACATATTGGTGTGCATTCCCTTTTCTACAAGTTCAGATCCCACTATATTCCGTTTCTGGTCCATCCTAAGCCGTAGCATTAACTATCCTCTATGTGTTGCTCATTACAACTTTATATCCCGAAACAAATTGATTTGTTTCCCTTATCTACAAGTTTATCAGTGATGCCATTATAACTCCTATCTGTTTTATTCCTAGCTATTATAGTAACATCCTGCTATTATTTAGTTCATGGCCAATTTTAAGTAATTGCACATGTTGGTTTGCATTCCTCGCTCTATAGCTTTTGGCATCGTAACTTCTATATTTGGTTTACATTCCTGCTTCGTAGATCTAGCCATCATAACTTTATCTTGCTCAGTTGTTGTTACAAAAATTATGGCCTGCTACTATGTTGTTTGTGCCAATTTTTTACTCCATGAACATGTTGGTTTGCATTCCCTGTACTACAGGTGATGCCATTGTTTTGTATCTAGATCATTGTAAGCTAAGAAAGTAAGGACTTAGTTTGGCATGCTATCACTCTGCTATCTAAGCCTGTAGTACAAATAAACTTGTCATATTACTAGATAATAATTTTGTGTGCCATCTTGTTCTTCAAAAGCTGCATTATTGACTTGTTTCTCTGACTTGGCATGACGCTCACATATGGAATGCTGAACATATTGGTTTGCATTCCCTCTTATACAAGTTCACAGGTGATCCCACTATATTCTGTATCTTGCTCAGTCGTTGTTACAAAATTTATAGCCTGCTACTATGTTGTTCATGCCAATTTTGTACTCCCTGAACATGTTGGTTTGCATGGGACTCGACTTAGTAAGTCTCATTGTTTCATTCTAACGTGCTCTGTTATATTGGCTGTTGGTATGCGGCATGCACTCTTTGTTTGCTTATTGTGCGCATTACAATGATCTTCTTATAACGACGAAATGATGAGTTCCAAATTCTTTGGCAAACAATATTGTAGTGTCTTTGCCTTTCACTTGTTGCTGTCTTAACTTGTAAGGTCTTTGTTTCAGATATAGGTGGTGCATGGACAACTTAAAAGATTGCCGAATGGCTTCATTGTATTGCTAGGTTCAATTACCATTCAATTTCTCTGGGTTCTGTAATATTTTTTAAAAGCCTTGCAGCTGATGTAATATTTAGTTAGTTTTTATAGTTCTTTCGCGCATTTTTTCTATGGTGCTTGTGGTAAGTGAGGCTATCCGACAGAAATCATGTGCTGCGTAAATATTCTCAGTATCAAAATCACAAATTCCCATCCCTTAAACGGCCCAATTAAGCGAAATCACATAAGTGCCGGCCCGCAAAATCCTAAAGCGCCTATTATGCCGGCAACTAAACGAGTGGGCCAGCCAACTTGATTTATGGTGGACCCCACCGTCTAATTGGGCCGGTCCACTTGCTTTAATGTGGACCCCACCCACATCTGGGCCGGCCCTGTAACTGAAAAGCGGGCCCCACAAGCTTTTTGGGCCGGCCCACTAACTTGTTGGGCCAGCCCAACCGCTTTATGGTGGGCCCCACATTTATTATTGGGCCGGCCCACTATCATGTTGGGCCAGCCCACTTGCTATATGATGGACCCCACATACTAAATGGGCCGGCCCATTAACAGGAATGTGGGACCCACCTGTGTTTTTGGCCTGGCCCACTATCTTGGTGGGCCAGCCCACTTGCTATATGGTGGACCCCACATACAAAATGGGCCGGCCCTTTAACAGGAAAGTGGGACCCACCTGTGTTTTTGGCCCGGCCCACTATCTTGTTGGGCCGGCCCTTTAACAGGAAAGTAGGTCCCCATGCTAATTGGGCCGGCCCACTATCTTGTTGGGCCGGCCCACTTGCTATATGGTGGACCCCACACACTAAATGGGCCGGCACTTTAACAGGAAAGTGGGACCCAACTGTGTTTTTGGCCCGGCCCACTATCTTGTTGGGCCGGCCCACTTGCTATATGGTGGACCCCTCATACTAAATGGGCCGGCCCTTTAACAGGAATGTGGGTCCAGATGCTAATTGGGCCGGCCCACTAACTTCTTGGGCCAGCCCAGTTGCTTTAAGGTGGACCCCACTTGTTAAATGGGCCGGCCCGATAACAGGAAAGTGGGCCCCACATGTCTTGTGGGCCGGCCCTTTTGCCTGTTGACCGGTCAAACGAATGCATTCGGCCCGGCCCGCATGCTTAGTGGGCCGGCCCATTTAAATTTTGACCAGTCAACCTTAGAGGTTAGGCCCGACCCACGTAACTAATGGACCAGCCCAGCTATATAGTTGACCGGTCAAATTAAGTCAGCTGGCCCGGCCCGCAAACTTAATGGGCTGGCCCGCTTAAGACGTGGCAGGCCTCGTGTGGGCCTACCATCTACCACGGGGTTTCAGCCGGTTAACGCCGTTAATCGCTAGCTTAACGGCGTCGCCACGTGTCGCTTGCATGACGTCGCGGTCAACGGGCTCCCGAAACACTTGCGCAACGGTCCGATTTTCCGTGGCGGAAGGGCGCCCAAACGCGACGGACCGAAAAACGTCGTAGGACTTTGCTCGACGCAGCTTTCGACAAATGTAACCCATATCGTCGGGTTAGGCCCATAGGCGACGAAAAATACCCCTTAGTGGACGATTTTGGGACGTTGTCTATCAGAACTTTTCTTGTAGTGATATTGCCTTCAACACGACACTACTAGGAAAAAGGCAATCAGTGGCGCACCACATATAGCCTTCAGTGGCACACTAGTGGTGCGCCACTGCTATCACGCCACTGCTAACTCCTAGTAGTGGCGCACTAGGGGTGCGCCACTACTAGCTCGGATACTGCGGCGCACCGCGTGGTGCGCCATTGACATGTCCAGCAGTTGCGCCACTATTACTCCAAAGTAGTGCGCCACCGTTGGTCAATGGCGATGCGCCACCACTGCCTAGACGAGGTGCGCCATCGCTACCGTTTTGCGTGCGCCATCGTTTCAGCCGAGGCGGTGCGCCATCGCTGCGTGTGGACGTGCGCCATCGCTGTCTCTGTGACGTGCGCCACCGCCGAGGTTCCTGGTGCGCCACCGTTAGTCTCGGAGGGGATCACAGTGGCAGTGCGCCATCGGATCCAGTGGCAGTGCGCCATCGCTAGTTAGTGGACGTGCGCCACCGATGGGCCACTAGTGCGCCACCGCTATGTATTTCGAATTTTTTTGTATCCTGGCAGGTATTTATACAAAGTTGTATATCACAGACAATAGCACAATACAGGATACATAACACATATAAACAACAGCACAACTTATCCATACATAATTCTTCACATTAGCCCCACATGATTCACAAGATTTCACATTAGAGAAGTTACGAGGTTACAATGCAAGTTACGGGGTTACAAAGTCGCAAATGAGCTAGTGGTTACACAAGATCGATCATCTAAAGTACAATCACATAGAAGAGAGCTAGAGTCACTACTAGCACCATCCCGATAATAGTGGTCTTCATCCGGTTCCTCCTCCGCTCCGTCCTCTCTCCCGCCAGATAGCGTGCGTATCTGTCTTCGGCCTCCGCTCTAGTGGTGTACCCTTTGTAGCTGTTACCGCTAAAACGGTGAACCTGTCTTCGACACTCCTCCCAGTCGTTGTAGACTCCGGGAACCTTGCCCTTGTACACGACATACCACGTCATATCTGCACATATATGAACAAGCCAAAGAAACTAAGAAGTGCAAACTCAAATAAGAGACAAGTAGCTAGTATGAACTAAATGGAATGCCTCATACATTGTTGGTCCAAACAAATATTAACATTTAGGGAAGGCGTTAGTGAGGCCAGGTAGGATGCACAAGAGATTGATACTTGTGTCATCGCACCAGGCTCACTAGCGCCTCCCCCAAGTGTAGTGACCACGAAATTTAATCATCGGCCAATGCAATTAAGAAGTGCAAACTAAAATAAGAGACAAGTAGCTAGTATGAATTAAATGGAATGCCTCATATTTTGTTGGTCGGAACAAATATGAACATTTAGAGAAGGCGTCAGTGAAACCAAGTAGGATGCACAAGAGATTGATATTTGTGTCATCGCACCAGGTTCACTGGCCCCTCCTCCAAGTGTATAGGTGACCAAACATTCTAATCATCGGCATTCTGAAAAACCAAAGCAAATGGAATGACAAGGGCCTCATACATTGTTGGTCAAAACAAATTTTAACATTCAGGGATGGCGTAAGTGAGACCAAGTCCGATGCACAAGAGATTGATATTTGTGCTATCTTACCAAAGCTCACTTACGCCACCCCCAAGTGTACGGTGACCAAACATTTTAATCATCGGCATTTTGAAAATACCAAAGCAAATGGAATGACAAAATGGAATAAGTGCCTCATACATTATTGGTCAACACAAATACTATGGTCAGAAACCATAGTTGCAGTTTACACCGCAGTATACTTTGCGAAAGGCGCCCTTTTCGACGCCGTTCCATGAACGGGTCCTTGACGACACAACAACGCCGATCTGCCTCTCCGGCGCAAAACCACGGCAGTCCCAGCCGCCTCCCTTGCAGCCACAAGGGAGGCGGCTTGGATCGGCGTGGTTCTCGCACCGAGAGGCATGTCGGCGTTGTTGTCTCGTCAAGGACTCGTTCACGGAACGGCGGCCGGGGAAAGGGGGGCCCGTCTACAAAGTATATTGCGGCGTATAGGTGACCAAACATTCTAATCATCGGCACTAAAATGGAAGAAAGAGCCAAGTGGTATCTCAACTAGATATCATATGCCTCATACTTTGTTGGTCGAAAGAAATATTAACATTCCGGGATGGGGTCAGTGAGGCCAGGTAGGATGCACAAGAGATTGATATTTGTGCCATCGCACCAGGCTCACTGGCCCCACGCCAGAGTGTACAAGTGACCAAACAATTTAATCATCGGCACTACAATGGAAGAAAGGCCAATGCAATTAAGAAGTAGCTAGTATGAACTAAATGGAATGCCTCATACATTGTTGGTCGAAACAAATATGAACATCCCGGGATGGCGTCAGTGAGGCCAGGTAGGATGCACAAGAGATTGATATTTGTGCCATCACACCAGGCTCGCTTGCTCCACCCCCGAGTGTACAAGTGACCAACCATTCTAATCATCGGCATTTTGAGATACCAAAGCAAATGGAATGGCAAGGTAGGATGCACAAGAGATTGATATTTGGACATAACATCATCATACCTAACATCGTAGCTTCATACAATTTAATATAGAATTCAAACAACACGAAGCAACGAAGATAGAGTTGATAAAAGTTCTAACTATCGGTGTCCGAGCCGGATTCGCCGGTGTGGGGGTAGTGCACACGGCAGGCGGTGTCGTCGAACACCTTGACGATCATCTCGCCGTCCCCCTCGTACAGGAAGGTGAGCTGGCAGCCGGGCTCGAGGTGGAGGTCACGGGCGAACTTGTCCCACCCCGTGTGCAGGTACATCTTGCCCTGCCCGTCGAACAGGACCTCCACGGACCAGCGGCAGAAGTTGCAGCCTGCCTCCCGTAGCTGCAAGTGCGCCGGCTCGACGCCGTCGACGAACTCGGCGAACTTGTCCGGTAGCCTCTTGATGCCGAGTGGGTCGTCGTCGATGCGGAGGAGGAACTCGAAGCAGCGTTCCTCATCCGAAGACGAGGAGGGTGCAGGTGACGGTGACCGTGGGGCCCTTGCTGCTCCACCGCGGCGGCCCCTTCCCCGGCCCCGGGGCGCCAGACCGCGGCCTCGACCGCCTCGCCGGCCACCGGGACCGGCCATCCTACATTTACATTTTTGAACCATATTACGATCCATTCCACTAACAAAATTGGGCATGACCTATGCTAATTTATGTACATATGAGTGCCCCATTTTCGCCGAAACGGAAATGAATCAACATTTCGGCGATAATGGGCAACTCTGTCGATCCTCGCACAAGAATATGTCACCATATACACCAGCTCAGCACCATGGCACATGCACAATTGTTCCTCATATACACCAGCTGAGCACCATGGCACATGCACAAGAATATGACACCATATACACCAGCAAGATCAACAAAGAAGTAGCAAAGAAGCAGCAGCAACAACAGCCTAGTAGCAGCTAGTAGCAACAGCAGCTAGCAGCAATATGCATCAACAAAGAAGCAAGAAAGAAGCTAGCAGCAGCTAGTAGCAGCAGCAGCTAGCAGCATGCATCAACAGCTAGCGGCAGCAACTAGCTAGCAAAGATGCATCAACAACAAGCTACCTGTCTGCAAGTGCGGCGGCGGTCCTCTGCGGCGGCGTCAGCGGTCGAGGGCGGCGCGGCGTGCTTCTCCAGCTGCTGCTCCAAGGTGCGCGTGGAGGTCAGGGCGGCGCGGCGTGCAACAACTAGTGCTGTAAACATCAAAATGAACATTGTGAGCATCAATATAGTGCCATGCTTCTTCTTCATTACTAATTCTTTTGCAGTTAAATCAGCAGTAGTATGTTGTAAGGGAAAACCATAGACTTCCCAAAATAGCAGCAGCAACAAGCAAGCACATAGGAGCAGCAACAAGCAAGCACATAGCACAGTGGATGAACCTAAGCTACTGAGGAGCAACTAGGTAGCAGCAGCAGTGGATGAACCTAAGCTACTGCCACCTAAACCTAAATTTCCTAAACCTAAATTTGCTACTGCCACCTAAACCTAAATTTGCTACTGCCACCTAAACTAAATGAAACTGCTAACAAGTTAGTTTAGATTTGGCCTATTTCACTCTAAAAGGGTAGCTCTTTATTTTTTTTATGAAGGAAATGCTCACTGGTCGGTGCACATAGCCATTTATCTATATGTTTTTCCTTCAAATTAAGCCAATGCACCTAGCAGCACCTCACCTAGCAGCACCTCACCATGCTAACAAGGAACATATTTTTTCGTAGACAGATCAACTAACAGCCTAATATGAATTTCAGTTCAGCACCTAACAACACCTAACAGCCTAACAGCAGCAGCACCTAACAGCAGCATCAAGCAGCAGCACCACCAAGCAGCACCACCAAGCAGC
Source organism: Lolium perenne (assembly GCF_019359855.2). Lineage (NCBI taxonomy): Eukaryota > Viridiplantae > Streptophyta > Magnoliopsida > Poales > Poaceae > Lolium > Lolium perenne. The sequence goes on from NC_067244.2 coordinate 53,338,333, forward strand.
AAGCAGCAGCAGGAGTAGCACCGGCTCGAGGGGGAGCACCGAGCAGCAGCAGAGGAGGGGGAGGGGAGGAGCACGGCGGCTACTTGGGAAGGATGCGCAACAGCGAGCGGAGAGAGGCCCCGACGGAGAGAGGCGTCGGTGAATTGGGGCGAAGAGGAAGCTAACAGTATTGGTACCTAGCAACTAACAACCTAGCAACTAGCAAGTAGCAAGCACATAGCAACTAGCAGTAGCAAGCTAGCAAACACATATGCAGCAAGAACATCAAGCTTTCATCCAGTAAGCTAAAAAAACTAACTGCTTACGGCAGAAAGAGAGATCCAAGGGAAACAAACAAAATGTTCATGGTACTGTGGAGTTCAAACAGAGAAGCTTTCTTTTTTTTCACCTTTAGGGAAACAGAGATATGAAAAATAATAGCACATGTAAGTTGTTTAACTTAAATAGCAGATGAGAATCGAGGGGGGAGGCGACCGCCGGCGGGGAGGTGAATCGAGGGGGACGTACCTGCGCGGTGGGATCTGGTGCAGGGCGCAGGGCGTCGCCGGTGGAGAGGAAGAAGGGGAGGGGTGGTAGCGCAAGGCGTCGCCGGCGGAGAGGAAGAAGAGGGACGGCGGCATCGCTCAGGGGAAGAAGAGGGACGGTGGCGTTGCTCCGGGTCGAGGAAGATCAGGTCAGGTGCTCAAGTTCCAGGAAGTAGCAGCAACATACACACCTAGCAGCATTAAAATCAGCATTAAAAAGGAATCAAATAAATGGAAACTTTACATAGGAAAATGACACTACGTACTATGGCCAGAATCAGATAGCATCAAGCAATGTTCAGTATGCCAATTTTCCCTTTTTTCACACAATGTTCAGTATGCCAATGTTCAGCAAGCAATGTTCAGCAAGCACTTAAAATAGTTTTCACGAGTTATTAGTTTGTAAGATGCAATTACAACAGTGAAACAAAAGAATAAATTATGATTTCAGGACATGTTCAGTTAGAAAGAATGACAGCCAGTGGAATAACAATGATGAGGCAGATGATTGTAAAAATTATTGTCATTTGCAATCCACGCTAGCTGTAAATTGGTGATTCAGATTTACAGGTTGTGACAAAGTAACTTCATATTCCAGACAACAATCCACAAAGTAATAATGTATCTGAAGGATGAAAACAAGCAAAGTTGAGGAACAAATATTTCTACACAAGCACAGTTGACACGGAATCAATTATCCAGCAACACCAAATTCATTCATTCATCCATCCATCGATCCATATGCAACAATTTCCGCTACAGACTACATTCACGCATCCAAATCGAAAGCCTAGCAGCTCTAGGCGCAGGCCAACCCAGCTAAAGAGAACTCCTGAGCTCAGCCTCCGAAGCCGTAGTGGCACGACGTCCATGGCGGTGACGGTCTTGCGGCGGGCAGAATTTTTGCGACGTCCATGGGAGAGGGCACCGGGCTCCCCTAGTCCCGTCGTTCGCCCACCTTCCGCCGCTGTTGAACCACCTCCCGCCGCCATTAAACCATCTCCCGACCCGCAGTTCTAGGGTTAGGGTTGGGTCATGGCAGGGAGGGGCGGCCAGGGGGAAGGGGTGAAGGAGGGAAGGGGAGGCCCCGAAAAAGAAGACGGCGGGCGGAGGGAGGCATAGGGAGGAGGGAGGAGGTACCTGTCGCCGCCGGGAGGGGAGCCTCTCCGTCGCCCGATGACTGCGGTCGGGAGGGGCGGGGGCAGGTAGCCGGCGGGCGTCGCTCTGCGCGTGGCGGGCGTCGCCGGGGTCCGAGGTGAAACCGCCGGTGGTCGCCGGTGGGAGGTGGCGTCGGAGAGGGCGTCGCCGGTGGGAGGTGAATCGAGAGCGAGTGGGGAGAATGGGGAGAACCAAGGGACGGCGCGCCGGGGATTTTTGTCTAAGTCACAGACCCCTTAGCAATGGCGCACTTCAAGGGGTGCGCCACTATGAGTCTTAGCAATGGCGCACTTCTAGGGTGCGCCACTACCAGTATAGGTTTGGGTCAAAACGCAAACAGACCAGGGTTTGACAGAATCGATTAGTACCGCACCGGCTCTGTCCCTTGGTTGGTTTGCCAAACCTGGCCGGCCAGGTTCGAACCCCGGCGGCCCCATTTTTTTCACTTTTTCATTAAATTGATTTAACACTATAGTACATAGCATAATACACCAAAATAAAAGGCATAAATAATTATTATTATGTAGAATATTTAAAATACTATAGAATCTAGAAAATATCCAAAAATATAAATTATATGTCTATTTTGATCGGTACAATGTGTAGATTAACAATATGACATCCATTATTCATACAAGAAAATGATACATAATTGATCTCAAAAAAAAATGATACATAATTATCTTTTCACAATCTTCTTGCCCTTCTTTCTCGCGGTTGAATAATTTAGCCCCGGAACTCCTAGACTTCTTCTCTTGAATGGACGGCCTTTAGGTAGGGTGGTCCTGCTTCTTCTTGTTGTGTATGGTTCTTCATCATCGTCATCGTCATCTTCCATCTTCGGATCGCCAGATCGGTCAAAGTCTAGCTCGTTGGCGGCTCCATCCATTCCGATGATGCTCCTTTTGCCTCTCCTCACGACAACACGGCTGGGCTTTTGCGGGTCGGTAATGAAGAAGCATTGGTCCACTTGGGAAGCTAGTACCCATGGCTCATATTTCGCGGTGACCTTTGCGCCCGCTGTCTTGGATTTGGCTTCGGGTATAACCATGGTGGTGAAATGCCGATCTTCTTTTATGACGTTCTTGGCCCACCTGACACGGAACATCGGCACATTCTCTCCGGCGTAGCTCAGCTCCCAGATCTCCTCGATCTTTCCGTAGTATCTCTGCTTGATGTCACCGGTGTAGGACTCCATCGTTACCCCGGAGTTCTGATAATCGCTCTTCATGTCCTTTTCCTCGGTGTAGAATGTGTAGCCGTTGATATCGTACGCCCGAAATGTCATCGTTGTGTTCGGCGCCCGTGACAAGGCGAATATGAGTTTTTCTTCCGCAGAAGAATCCTCGTCTATAGGGTACGCCAGCATCTTGTCCTTGAACCACCGCGTGAAGGTTGAGTTGTGCTCTTTGATTATATCTCCGTCTGTCCTCTCGTTGGCCCCGATCACTGTACGTCTTTGCGATGAAGGTTTTGTGCTCTACCACCCAAGGATCGACCACGTCTATGTGTTGTAGCGCGACTAGGTTTGCTCTTTCAAAGTCGGCGATTCGACCCTTGAAGTCGACATGCATTTCGCGGCTACCATCGCGGTGACCCCATCCAGCGAGCTTCCCGAGATGCCTGTTTACGGGCAGGCCAACGGGGTTCTCGATTTCTAGATAACTCGTGCGTAAGGAGATGCACTCTTCGGTCGAAAGCCCTTGGCTATGCTTCCGTCCGGACGTGACCTGTTGCGAACGTACCCTTTGATGACACCATTCATCCTTTCGAACGGCATCATGCCGTGCAGGAACATCGGCCCTGGCTTGGATGATATCCTCCACGATATGTACCAGCAGATGCACCATAACGTCGAAGAAAGCGGGCGGGAAGTACATCTCAAGCTCGCACGCATCACCACGATCTCTTCCTCGTAGCCTTCTAAGTTGCCTCACGCCAACGAGACTTCCGAGAGATGACGTCGAAAAAGTTGCATAGGCCAAAGCGTTTCACGGACGTGCGCGTCCATGATCCCACGGATTGCAACCGGAAGTATTCGCGTCATCAGCACGTGACGCCGTGAGACTTCATCCCGCTGAACCTCTCGCTTCGCTTTGTCTAGGTACCTGCTTATCGTCCCCGCGTAACCGTAGGGAAGTTTTACTCCTAGGAGACAGTCGAAAAACTGCTCGATCTCCTTCTGACTTAGAGTGAAGCACGCGGGGGGGCAGTAATATTCAATCTTTTTGGCATTTTTGCCCTTGCGACGACTTTGCGTGTCCTCCGCCTCATCATCGTCATCGTCATCATCATCATCATTAGGGCATCCCGCGTGAAGCTCCTCCCTGATCCCAATTGATTGCAAGTCGTACCTTGCTTTCGGCCCATCTTTGGTCTTCTCGGCATGTTGAGGAGGGTACCAAGCAGACTCTCGCACACGTTCTTCGTGATGTGCATGACATCAAGGCTGTGAGGCACACGGAGGATCTTCCAAAGACGGCAAGTCCCGAAAACAGACCTCGTCTTCCATACCTTAAGCAGCGGCTCGGCGCCTTTCGCTTCTTTCCCGGCGGTGGGCACTCTTTCCAATTTTTCAATAGCTCGTCTATTTGCTCGCCGCTTCGTACGTGGCCGTCTTCGGGGTTCGTCTTGACCATCGAACAGATCCTTGCGTTTCCTCCATGCGTCGTCCTCGCGAAGCCACCTTCGATGTCCCATGAACACCGTTGAGGACCCGGGATCTCTATCTAGCTGGCGGTATGTTGTGTCGTCCATGCACCTGACGCATGCATTGAATCCGTGGACCACCTGCCCCGCGACATATCCGTAACCGAGAAAGTCGTGCACCGTCGTGAGCAGTGCGGCTCTCATAGGGAAATATTCTTCCGCGGCGGCGTCCCACGTATTGGCAGGCGTGTCCCATAGCGTGGCTAGCTCCTCTTCGTAAGCCCCATATACTGATTGATGTTGTTCCCTGGTTGTTTCGGCCCTTCAATTAGCATACTCATTTGAATGTACTTCCTCTTCATGCACAACCAGGGGGAGGTTGTACATCCACACAAACACGGGCCAGGTGCTATGCGTGCTGCTCGGCTGCCAAACGGATTGACTCCATCGGTGCTCGCGCCCAGCCTTATGTTCCTAGGATCGTCCCCAAATTCTGGGTACTCGAGGTTCAACGCATTCCACCGGCTAGCATCCGAAGGGTGTCTCAACATCCTGTCCTTTTCCTTTTGTCCGGATCATCTCGCGTCATCTTCTACCTTCCTCATCTCCGCGTGCCGCCGCATTAGCTTTGCTTGCTTAGGATCCGCGAAATACCGCTGCAGACGAGGAGTGATCGGAAAGTACCACACCACCTTCCGAGGAGCTTTCTTCCCCTTCTTGTACCGACTGACGCCGCACACCGGACATATGGTACACGCCGCGTGCTCGTTCCGATAAATGATGCAATCGTTCAAGCACACATGATATTTCACATGCGGTAAATCCAGAGGACACACGATTTTCTTGGCCTCCTCGATACTAGTCGGACACGTGTTACCTTTGGGAAGACGGTCCTGCCGTAATGACATGTTGTCGTTGAAGGATTTGTCGGTCATTTTGTGCTTTACCTTCATCTCCAGTGCCATGAGCGTTACTTTCAGGCGGGTATCCTCCGGCCTGCATCCTTCATACAATGGAGTAACCGCGTCTACCTCCGCTTGATCCATCTTGGCTTTCTCTCGGGCGGCAGCTCTTGCGTTACTCGTCCAGCTTGAGAAGCAGCTCTTGAAGATAAGGGTCCTGCACCAGTCCATCGACGATGGTCCATCGTCTTCATCTTCATGATCGTCATGATGACCTCCATCTTGATCTTCCTCATCATCAGGTCCAGGATCTCCCACATTGTGATCATGATCATCTCCTGGGATCTTCTACATCCCGATCATGCCCGAGATCTTCTACATCCCGATCACCTCCTTCCTTATTTCTTGTTGAAATCCCATGGACAAATTCATAATCATCTTCGCCGCCTTCCCACCGATAGCCATCCATGAAACCACGCATGAGAAGGTGGTCCCGCACCATATCGGCTTTAGGGTCCATAAGGCTCGTCACCTTGCATCTTCGACACGGACATCTTATCTCCTTTTGGTTATTTCTAATCATCTCGGCTGTCGCGGCTTTCAAAAACCTAGCCACAACGCCTTCGCTCATCATGCGGACCATGGTCGCCATGCGGGTATAGAGAAAATGGATATCTTAGCATACCAAAAGAAAATTTTGGCATGACCTTCCCTAAAAATAGGACATATGTATATGCGAGTATGCCCACTATTCGCCGAAACGGAAATGAATCAACGTTTCGGCAAAATATTGGCAACTCCATCGCATTTCAAATCCCTGCAAACAAACACATGCAACACATGTGTGGATCGGAGGCTTTGCATATACAACACATGTGGAGGCGGCTTCGCATACAACAACACACATGCACGTGATCGCGACAAGCTTTTCGCGCATGCGCACAACACATGAGCTTCGCATAACATATGTGCACACACACGTGTGTGTGCAAGACGATCGGAACCGGTCACACACAAAGCATAAAACCAACAAAGTTACCGATACGGCGAGACCTAGAGTGTTGGATGAGGTAAAAAGTTGAGATTGAGTAGGTATTGAGCTAAGAAAGCTTCACCATTACTTACCTATGAAGAAAATTAAGTTTACCAACTTAATTTTGGTGAATGAAGAGGTGAAAATGAGGTGGGAAGGAGGGGCAACACGACCAGATCCAGATTTGGTGGGAGGTGGTGGTGCAAGAGTGTTTGGGGAAAGTGGGTGGCACATGTGAGTGGAGGGTGAAAAGGTGAAATGGTCCCAGGTTAGCAGTGGCGCACCACATAGCCGTGCGCCACTGCTAGGGTAACATAGCAATGGCGCACTGCTAGGTGGTGCGCCACTGCTACGCCTCTCATCTCTAAAGGGGCTCTGGCCAGCCCCTAGCAGTGGCGCACCTAATGACATGCGCCATAGGTAACCTATGTAGCAGTGGCGCACCACAGCAGTGCGCCATTGCTAAGCCTATCATCTCTAAACGGTCTCTGGACACCTCCTAGCAGTGGCGCACCTCTACAACGTGCGCCATAGGTAAGGTGAATGCAGGTTGGCGCACCCCATAGACGTGCGCCACTACTAGGTTGGGGAGGATCTGGCCTCCTGTCACCACTTACTTATGGCGCACCAGAATCAAGGTGCGCCACTACTACTTTTGTAACAGTGGCCCACCGTTTTGTGGTGCGCCACCGCTAAGTAGTAGTGGCGCACGGCAGGCATGGTGCGCCACTGATGGCAGTCTTACGGCTAGGCCTTTTCCTAGTAGTGCGAAAACCCTAAAGACTAGAGTCATATTCCCCGAAAAGTTCCGCAGCTTCGCCGCCATCGAAGACAAGTTTCGGAGGTCAGAAGTTCCTATTCTGGCACCCTGCCGGGACGGGGATTGGCCCCCGGAGCCATCTCCATCACTCCACCGCCTCCACTTCGACTCCATGATGGTTCGTGAGTAGTTTCCCCATGGACTTCGGGTTCTTGGTTGTAGCTAGTTGGTACTCTCTCCCATGTACTTCAATACAATGATCTCATGAGTTGCTTTACATGATTGAGATCCATATGATGTAATTGGTGTTGTGTTTGTTGGGATCTGATAAATTGTGGAATTGTGATCAGATTGTTCATCATGTTATCATACTATTGTTTATTTAAGAACTTGCATGCTCTCCGGTACTTCTGGTTACCCTGATCAAGTAGTTGCCTGTATCTCCAAGAGGGAGTATTTATGCTCGATAGTGGGTTCATACCTCTAGTAATCTGGGAGAGTGACAATAACTCCTAAGGTTGTAGATGTGTTGTTGCTACTAGGGAGAAAACAACAATGCTTTATCCAACGATAATTCTATTGTTTGCTTTACACACTTTAATTAATGCGATAATCTGTTGTTTGCAACTTAATACTGAAAGGGGAGCGGACGCTAACCTGAAGGTGGATTATTAGTCATAGACGCAGTTGGAATACAGTCTATGTATCATGTTGTAATGCCCAATTAAATACTATAGTAAACTTTATCTTATCATAGCATGCATTGTCATGCCCTCACAATTATCAATTGCCCAACTGTTATTTGTTCACCAACACATGTTATTTGTTTGGAGATTTACCACTAGTGTAGATAGCTGGGAAGCCCGGTCCTTCTGTCATCATCATTGCTCTACAATCAACTACGCACTGGAATATTTTCTGGTGCCATTGCCTCTGTGTTACTGCTACTGCTGTTGTGGTATTATTTTCATTGCTCTCATATTACTGCTACTTTCACATAACCCATGTTAATAGTCTTTTTCCAGGTGCAGCTGAATTGACAACTTCGCTGTTAAGGATTATTAGTAATTTTTGTCTCCCCTTGTGTCGAATCAATAAATTTGGGTTTTACTTCCCTCGAGGACTGTTGCGATCTCCTATACTTGTGGGTCATCAAGTCACAAGCACATACTTGGCCAGAGCATCTACTAGCAACGGAGAGCATGCAAGATCACAAATAACATCTGACAAGTATATAATCGATCTCAACCATAGTATTAAATATTCATCGGATCGCAGCAAACACAACATGTAGCGTTACATAAAGATGATCTTGATCATGATAGGAAGCTCATAAGATCTAAACATGAAGCATAAATTGTAGAAGACAGCCATCTAGCTAGCTACTGCTATGGACCCGTAGTCCAGAGATGAACTACTCACGCATCACTTCGGAGGCGGGCATGGCAATGTAGAGGCATCCGGTGATGATCCCCCTCTCCGGCAGGGTGCCGGGAAGAGCTTAAGAACCCTCCTGAGCTAGGGTCGGCGATGGAGGCTGCGATGGAACTTATCATGGATGGAGGCTCGAGAATTTAGGTTTTTCCCGATTAGATGAATAAATAGGCGGAAGGGCGAGGTCGGTGGGTGCCCGATGACATAGGCATCCCCAATGGGCCTGCCGAAGATGGTACCCGGGGTTTATTAAAGGCCCACGACCCGAAGAATAAGAAGATTCGGAAGCCCAAGATGTTATTAAGGAAAATTAGAGTTGTATTAGGAAACGATACTTGTAATCTTGCGGGACGGGTTAGAAACCCTCCCGGACTCTGTAAACTTGGGTATTACGAAACCCTCAGCTCCACCTCCTATATAAGGGGGAGTCGAGGGACAAAGAAAGGATCGAATATACTGTCAATACAACCCTAGCTTTATATTCGTCGAGTACTTTTCGGCTGAAACCTTCGAGATCTACTTGCCCTCTACATCCAACTAAACCGTAGTCTACAATCCGTAGGCATTGATAAGTTAATACCTTGTGAATTGGCGCCATCCGTGGGGTTTAGAGGCGACAAGGAGCTGATCTCGATGGCACGTTCAAGATCGTTGACTTCGTCGATAGCAAGCAGCATCATGGACAGAGGTAAACAGATCAAAACTGGTCTCGTTGATTTTGTTCCTCACCCGCCCTCCCGTTTGGATGCATATGCGTATCTGGAGGAGCCCATGGAGATGACGTTTGGAGTGTTCCACTTCTGCGTCGAGAAGGAAGGATCATATCGTCTCGAAATTCCGATCTCGTCGGGATTATCGGCGGTCGATCCCGATATTTCGGACTCGGCATCGTCAACAGAGTTAAGCGATGGAGAAATTTCGTCGCCACGCTTCATCAGCACTCGGGCAAGTGAAAAACTCGCCAAGATCTTCAGCAACATATCCTTCGGGTCATCTGCGGACTCCGATATAAGCAATGACTCGAGCGATATCGACAGTTACAACTTCATCGACAGATCCACATCTGTGCGCAAGGTCTTCACTAATCTATATGATGGTGTCACCAAACCCAACAAAGTTCAGAATCCAAAATATCATCAGATCTACGCAATTGGAGAACCAAGCCGGTCAGAACCAGCGACGTCAGAGGCTTTCGACGATGCGGGAAATCCGTATGTCGATGCCGCAGATCTCACACGAGGTTTGGGAACAAAATATATCGGACCAGGAACACGAGAGATGGTACGATTTCCGCAGGAAGTGTGGGATCGAGTCGCCAGAGCTATAGATGGTACAGAACCAATGACCATTACGGCGACACCTGAGGAGTTACAAGCATATCAATATAAGCTCGCACGCACCAGAAGAGAGCTCGAGAAGCAGAAAATTGAGTTGGACAGGAGGCAGGAAGCAGCTTCCGCATCAAGCAGGCGAAGAGCTGAACTAAGCCAACATTCAAGAACTTCGGGAGATAGCCACGGAGAAGCTCGAAGGAGAGCAAGATCTCGGCTGCAAAATATACCCGAAGTAGAAAGAGAGACTTTGATCCAAAACCTCGATATGTCTTTCATGTCAATCGACACGAGGGGGAATATGTCAACACCCGGATTTTTAAGTCCAGATGCCTATTATGTCGTACATCGCAATCCCAGGAATAATGTTTTTGCGAGACATAATAGTAAGTAGCATAGAGTCATCATTTATTACAACACATATTGTCTTACAACCATAGATCACATGATCCAATATTACACGAATATATTGTTCAACATCCCAAATAGTAGCGGAAGCGAAGTAGTAGTGGACGATCTATTCCACAGGCAACGCTTGACGTTAGAAGACGATCCTAGCTATCGTAGACGTCCTGTTGTCCGTCATCCTGATACTGGTGCTCTCCTTCATAGTCTGGCATTTGAATAGCCAGGGCAAGGCCATGAGTACTTTTAAAGTACTCGCAAACTAACTCTAAGATAAAAACTCATTAAGTGAAAGAGGGTGCTAAGCTCTAGGTTTGTTTGCATAAAGCCAAGTTTTAGTTTCATAAATCTTTGGTAAAGCCTTATCATGTGCTAGACTAACTCAAGTGGGAACATTAGTGTCATTCCCACAACTCATTATGGATCACCATAATGTCACCTTTCAAACCACCATTCATTTCTAGAATCAAAACATTTTAATGATAACGGAGATAGTATGGCCTTTCCAATCGTCCGTAACCGTGGACACGGCTATTCGAATAGGTTTAACACTCTGCAGAGGTTGTACTCTTGTGCCACAACTTTTGATTACATCCGTCGAGGGTAACCTCGAATCATCGTAACACAGTACGCGGATCATCAATCGAAACCTTTCACTTATATATGCTAGTATGAGCACCTCTCCCCATGAGCTTGGCCTCCCGGTGGAAACCGCAGCTTAACCCGGAACCGCACAGTGGCTTGGGCCGTACATTCACCTCATTTCAACATCAATCCACAAGTAACGGAGGCAGCCGCAGCGTAACCCCTATGATGTTTGTTCAGAGGGAACCCATACTAAAATACACAAGCTTCTAGTTAAGCCCTACCCATAATCAGGTATTGTGGGGGTACTTGTATAATTGGAAGGGTATCGCATTCAAACTCAATCATCTATTTTATCAAAAATCACCATCTCCTCAAGGTCACATTCACCTTCAAAATCTTTCACTTTAGTTCATTTCACAAATGTTCCCATCTAGAGTAGTCAATTTTAGTTCTTAGCGATAGCAACTAGTCATGAGGGGGAGCTATCTAGCTTTATTTGCTTAGGCTAACTTTGATACTCTTGTTCTATTCCAGACAAGTAAATCATAAATCAAAAAGTACTTTGAAATAAATAAGCAAAAGCAAATGTAAGTAAAAACATGGGATAGGTAATATATAAAAGTAAAGGGTAAAGATGCCTTTGCTCTTGTAGAGCTAAGCACTTGTTTTCAGCAAGGGTTAGCTTGCCTTGAGCTGGGTAGTTATCGAAGTTCTCTTCTTCTTCCTGAGAGTAGCCCTCCTCCTCTTGGTACTCCTCGTTACTAGCGTCTATATACGAATACGAGGTGTAAATACTAAACCAAGCTCACATACTAAACTAGAGGCACTCAAAATAGTTCACACACTAGTCCTATCATCAATCAAACATGGCATGGTGGATTATTGGGTTTGTCTTTATTTGAAAGAAAAATAATTTCCTCTCATCATTCCTCAAAGTTAAATTGGGTAGGTAGGTCTTTAAAAGAAATCATTTCTTTTCACTACCTCTTATTAAGATTTAATCTCTTCATATAATAATAAGGTATGAAATATAGGTTGACCCAAAGTCAACATTTCATATCTATTATATGTGAGTTCAATTTAATTGAAGTGCTATACTTCACATAGTTTTAAAACTTAACATTTAAATGAATTAAAATCTCTAAGTAGTAATTCTCAAGGGTTCATTAGCCTAAGTCATTCCCCCTGGTTATTAGTACTTAGGATCAAAATTTAAATGAGAGGTAATTCTCATATTAGGGTTGAGTTTGAATTCCACTTTAAAAAGCTCTAGAAATGACTACATAGCCATTTTATTTGATCTAGTCCATGATCATACAAACAACAGGGCTATGTTATTGCATAATAAATTAGAGGACATCATTTGTGATTTATTAGAATTGGAAATACTTAAAAATCTATTATGGTTGAATTTTAAATAAAGTTTGAATGTGCAAAAGTCCCTGTCTTGTCTTTTTTGTCAAATTAAATCTACAAGGAAAATGGAGATGGGGCCAGTGGCATTGGATAGATAAATTCATGGGCTTTCCAACGGTATAAAGTTTGTTAGATTTGGTTTGGTAGAATTCAAATTATTCAAATTTTACTAAACATTCAGCAGAGCAATTTGAATAAAGAATAAACTGGATTTGAATTTGTGGGCTTAGGCGGGAAGAGTTATTGGGCCGAAACGAAATTCAACAGCACTTCGCAGCCCAACATGCGTCTGGCGCGCTCGGGCCGCGCTGACAGGGTGGGGGCCACCTGTCGGCGCCTCTTTAAACGCCGAAGCGGTATTTTCTATCTCGACCGTAGGATTAGAAAGAGGATCGACGGCGGGTGAGCGTCGTCGTCACCGACGGGATTCCGACGAGGTCACGGCGGCAGTAGGGGGTCGGAGAGCCTACCAGGCCGATGCAGGTCTCAGGCAGTATGCGCGGTGAAGGTGTAGTAGATGGGGAAGAGCTTGGGAGCAGCGGCGGCGCTCGGGGTGGCGCCAATCGTCGACGGTGAGCTGCGTCCCCCGGCGGCTCCGATCTTGAAATTGCTTCTCCTCCGGCGGCAATCGAACGAGCTATGGTGGTGAGGAAGATCAGTGGTGAGAGGGGAGTCGATTGGTGTGAGGAGAGCTTGCTGGGAGGGCCTCTATTTATAGTGTCGATGGGTGCCGCGGGGTGCTGCAAGGGCGCGGCCATGGCGTGGCGTTTCCAGCGAGCGAAAGGGCAAGCGAAGGACTACTACGGCTAGCCGGTGTACTGGAGATGCTCAACCTGTATCGAGACAGAGAAAAGGGTGATGGGAGAGCTCGAGCGCTGGCAATGTCTATCACGGGGCGCGTGGCATCATTGGGTCTAGGGCGACGGCGACGGTGCAGGGCAGGCACGGGCGTTCGTCTAGCGTGTAGAGGGTGCAGAGGCGATGCTCGACGCGGTGATAGGGATGCAGGGCGAGGACGGTAGCGGTCGAGTGCGTGGCGTCCTGGCGCGTCCAGGGCGTGATCACCACGCCGGCTGGCACGTCCTGGCACGTTTTGGACGCGCTGCTGCTGGCCAATGCCAAGCCTTGGCGAGCTGGGGCTGCGTACCGTTGGCGTCCTTGTGCTGCAGGGATGCTCGAGGACATGGAGAAACGACGAGGGAGAGGCCAGGGAGAGGAGTGCCAAAGGTGGCCGGCATGGCATTGTTTGGCATGTTTTAGGGTTTCTCCTCGACTTTAATCGACCATGCAAGTACTGGGCTAGAGGCAGGGGGTGTAGGGGAGGCTGATGATCACAATGCAAAAGTGGTTTAGGCTCAAATCTGCTGGACAATAGCATGTAACACAAATTCCAGATGCTGCCTGCCACCTGTTCGACAAAATGCCCGCATGAAACTTTCTTTTGAATTTTGAAAATCTCTTTGGTGAATCTCATTTATATAATTATTGTGATGTATTGGTGGTGGTGGCACTCAATTTGGAAGTGATTTGCAACATTTCAAATTTGAGGTGATCTTCTTCTCTCTCTCGGGTTCCCTCTTTGCCCTCTTATTCTGGTCAACCTAGTCAACTTTAGGGAGGGTGGTCAACATCAAAGTTACTCACCTTGACCTGTTCTTGGATGACCTGGCTTTAGTTGACCTTGCTTAGTTTAAGATTTGAGAAATACAGAGGGGTAAAGTAGTGAAGAAAATAATTTTGGGTTAAGTGACCATTATCACATGTATGATGAAATCTTGATTTCTTTTGATTTGATTCTTGATCCAAGGATGCAAAAGTGTTAGTTTATCACATTGAAGCATTTTAGAAGCAATGGGGCAAGCAATCTTGGCCTTGGTTGAGGATTTGCTAAAAAGCATATTGTGTATGTGAGTGAGAAATGAGTTTTTCTTATTTTCTCCATTTCCCCTCAAATTAGGGTTTAGTGATCTTGCTTAGGGTTCACATAACAATATTTAATCATACTAACACTCATCATGGCAATTGCACAAAAGAATATCACTCAAATGCATATATCTATATGTGGCACTATATGCATGGAAAAAGTTTTTGTTAATTGCAAAATTTGGGTTTGGGGAATTTCTCTTTCTTGTTTATTATGGTTGAAACTTGGGATGTTACAAACCCTTCCCCCTTACAAAAGATCTCGTCCCGAGATCTGAGAAAACTAGGTACTAAAGAGATCTGGGTACTCAGTCCTCATAAAGTCTTCTCTCTCCCAAGTGGCTTCTTCTTCGGTGTGATTACTCCATTGGATCTTCAGAAACTTGATACTTCGAGTACGGGTGGTTCTGAAGGCTTCTTCCAGGATGCGAATAGGTACTTCGCGGTAGGTCAGATCTGAGTTGATATCCACAGCTCGATGGTCGATGTTCTTGAAAACCTCGGTCTTCTCAGGTACTTCTAAACACTTCCGGAGTAGCGAGATGTGAAACACATTGTGCACCGCTGACATTTCTTCCGGTAACTCCAGCTGATAAGATACTTCTCCTCGGCGACTCAGGACCTTGAAAGGTCCGACATATCGGGGTGCGAGCTTTCCTCTAAGCTGGAATCTCTGCATTCCCTTAAGAGGGGACACTTTGAGATATACGAAATCTCCGATTTCGAAGGTCATCTCTCGGCGTCTCTTGTCGGCGTAGCTCTTCTGTCTTGATTGGGCTGTCTTGAGGTACTCACGAATCTTGTGAACCTTCTCTTCGGCTTCTCGAAGAATATCTGGTCCAAAGATTTGACTCTCTCCTACTTCCGACCAATTCAGAGGGGTACGGCACTTCCTTCCATACAGTGCTTCGAAGGGGGCCATCTGCAAGCTGGCTTGGTAGCTGTTGTTGTACAAGAATTCTGCGTACGGCAAGCAGTCTTCCCACTTAGATCCATACTCTAGCACACATGCTCTCAACATATCTTCTAATATTTGGTTGACTCTTTCTGTCTGTCCATCTGTCTGCGGGTGATAGGCTGTGCTGAATTTCAGGCGAGTTCCGAGTCCTTCATGGACTTTCTGCCAGAATCGGGAGGTGAATTGGGATCCTCTGTCGGATACTATCGACTTCGGGGTTCCGTGCAGGCTGACTATCCTTGAGATATATAGCTCTGCGAGTCTCGGTCCTTGATAGGTGGTCTTGACGGGGATGAAGTGGGCGACTTTGGTCAGTCTGTCGACCACTACCCAGATGGAATCATTTCCTTTACTAGACTTGGGCAGTCCGGTGATGAAGTCCATTCCTACGGAATCCCACTTCCATTCGGGAATCTGTAGGGGTTGCAACAGTCCTGCGGGGCGTTGGTGTTCTGCTTTGACTCTTTGACAGATGTCACACTTGGCGATGTAGCTTCCAATTTCTCTCTTCATTCCATGCCACCAGAATTGTTCCTTCAAATCCTGGTACATCTTGGTTCCTCCGGGGTGAATGGAGTATAGGGTGTCGTGAGCTTCTTTCAGGATAACTTGCTTCAATTCTGAGTCTGACGGTACGCAAAGGCGCTTCTTATACCATAGCACTCCTTCTTCATCTATGGTGAATCCTGGAGCTTTTCCGGCGGCTATTTGGTTCTTGATTCCGTCAATGCTAGCATTTCCTTTCTGAGCTTCTTTGATCTAACTAATCAGGGTGGGTTGGAGTTCAATGCTGGCGAGGTATCCTTCGCTAACCAGTTCAAGTCTAAACTGTTCAAACTCTTCAAACAGGCTAGGTTGCTCAATTGCTAACAGGGAGTTCAACTGACACGGCAGTCTACTCAGAGCATCCGCTACCACATTGGCCTTGCCGGGGTGATAGTGGATTTCCATGTCGTAATCCTTGATTAACTCTATCCATCTGCGCTGTCTCATATTCAGCTCCTTCTGGGTGAAGATATACTTCAGGCTCTTGTGATCCGAGTAAACCTCGCATCGATTACCCATGAGGTAATGACGCCATACTTTCAGCGCTAACACCACCGCTGCTAGCTCTAAATCATGGGTTGGGTAGTTCTGTTCATGCGGCTTCAGCTGTCTTGATAGGTAAGATATCACTTTGCCTTCTTGCATCAGCACACATCCAAGACCAATCTTGGAGGCGTCACAGTACACATCGAAGGGCTTGGTAATATCCAGCATCACCAATATTGGGGCTGTTGTCAATCTTAACTTGAGCTGTTGAAAGCTCTATTCACACTTGTCGGTCCATTCGAACTTCCGGTCCTTCTTCAACAATTGGGTCATCGGTCTTGCTATACTCGAGAACCCTTCAACGAATCGGCGGTAATATCCCGCCAATCCAAGAAAAGCACGGACTTCGGTCTGAGTGGTTGGGGCTTTCCATTCTTCAACAGTCTTGATTTTTGCGGGGTCAACGGCAATTCCTCCGGCTGACAAGATGTGACCCAAGAATCCTACTTCTTTCAACCAGAATTCACACTTGCTGAACTTGGCATACAACTGATGTTCCCGAAGGGTATCTAGGACCACTTCCAAATGTTGCTCATGTTCTTCCTCGGACTTGGAGTATATGAGGATGTCGTCGATGAAAACAACGACAAACTTGTCCAGGAAGTTCATAAAGATCTTATTCATGAGATTCATGAAGTAAGCGGGGGCATTGGTCAATCCAAATGACATGACATTGTACTCATACAATCCATATCTGGTGGTAAAGGCAGTTTTGGGGATATCGGTGGCACGAATCTTCAACTGATGGTATCCTGTCCGCAGATCAATCTTTGAGAATACTCGGGCTCCGGTCAGCTGGTCAAACAGATCTTCTATCTTGGGTAACGGATACTTGTTCTTAATGGTGACATCGTTAAGCTTACGATAGTCCGTAACCAAACGAGTGGCACCGTCCTTTTTATCCACAAACAAAACTGGCGATCTCCAGGGTGACGCACTTGGTTGAATCAGACCTTTGAATAGCATATCATCCAGCTGCTTCTTCAGTTCCACTAACTCTGCCGGGTTCATGCTGTAGGCTCTCTGGGCTATAGGTCCGGTTCCGGGGATTAACTCGATGATAAACTCGATATCCCGATCTGGGGGCATACCGGGTAGATCATCCGGGAACACATCAGGATATCGACAAACGACCCTGATCTGATCCAAGGTGGGTTTGGCTAGGCTTTGGTTACAGGTAAATTTTCGGGGCATCTTTTCAGATATGTGTTTGACTATTATTCCGGTGCTACTAGTCATGGTGATGGCCTTCTTGGCACAATCAATCAGTCCATGATGTTTCGCCATCCAGTCCATTCCCAGGACTACTTCCAAACCTTTGGCTCCTAGAACAATCAAATTTGCATAGAATTCTATTTCATGTATTCTGATTGGCACATCTTTGCAAATTTTTCTAGCTTTAGTTGTTGATCCAGGTATTTGAACTATCATGACATGCTTCAAACTGATGGGTTGAATCTTACTAGTGCATGCAAAATCTTCGGTAATGAATGAATGCGATGCTCCAGAATCAAACAGCACTCTTGCGGGTATTGAGTTAACAGAGAACATACCCAGCACAACGTCTGGGGCTTCCTGAGCTTCTTCTGCATTCATGTGGTAGAGGCGGCCGTTGCGGTTGTTCGGGTTGTTGGGGGCGAACTTCTTGTTGGTGGTGACACGACGCTGCTGCTGCGCAGGGCCCGAGGTGTTGGCGGTAGTCTTGGCGAGCTTCTTGGGGCACTCATAGGAGAAGTGTCCAGCCACTCCGCACTCGTAGCAGTTGTAGGTTGACTTGTCCTTGGGGGTGATGGGAACAGCGTTGCTCCCAGTCCTTGGAGCTTGATGTTGGAGTTATTGTTGGGGGCGCGAGGTGGGGCGCGGTTGAAGTTGCTTGTTGTTGTTGTTGTAGTTGTTGTGTCCTCCTGACACAGGGTTTCGTCCACTCCGGTTCGATAACTCGGACGTGGATTACGCATCGGGGGCTTGTTGTTTCTTGGGGCGAACCCTCCACCCGAGTTGGGGCGATACTTGTGGTTGTTGTCGGGCCCACTCGGTTCATCATACGGCGCTATGCGGTTCTCATTGGCTTGGTGTATCGTCCCCTCCATCAGAATGGCGGAGTCAACGAGTGCGGCTAACTCAGCAAAGGGGATGTTGATCGGTCTGACACCGCATCTCATCATGCAGTCCATTCAGAAACCTCTCCTTCCTCTTCTCGACGGTGTCCGTCTCATCCGGGGCGTACCTTGACAGAGTGAGGAACTTGTCGCGGTATTCTACCACGGTCATTCTGCCTTGCTTCAATTCCCTGAACTCATCCCTCATCTTCTTAATCAAACCCGGGGGCACATGATACTTGCTAAACTTGAGTTTGAAGTCTTCCCAAGTCATCAGGTTCCCCGCATGTAAGGCGCGGGTACTTGTCCACCAGGCACGTGCAGGTCCAGCCAGATAGTGGGTGGCGAACAACACCTTCTCGTTGTCCTCCACTCCGGCAACCTCGAGATTGTTCTCCATAGTCTGGAGCCAATCATCAGCATCGAGGGGTTCCTCTGTCTTGTTGAACACAGGCGGGTTAGTGTTCTGGAAGTTTTTCAGCTTTGACCCTGGGTGGTCGTGGTTTCCGTGGCCTTGATTGCCCTGAGCAAGTTGTTGAAGTGCAGCTAGGTTGGCTTGCCGTTCAGCTCTCTCAACTTCTCTATCCGCCAACATCTGTTGCAACATCTGCAGCATTTGCCTCCTGAGTCATGTTGCGAGTTGGGGGTGCCATCTGAACAGTGATAGGGATCATGAGATAAGAGGGAAATGTCTATGGCTCATTTTGGGATAAAATACAACTTAAACTTGATTCATAATAATAATATTACACACACACAAACATAGTCATGGAGGTAGCACATATTACAAGCCAAATGTTCAGGAGGGTTTTAAGAACCCTTTCAGCA
Organism: Lolium perenne; assembly: GCF_019359855.2. Taxonomy (NCBI): domain Eukaryota; kingdom Viridiplantae; phylum Streptophyta; class Magnoliopsida; order Poales; family Poaceae; genus Lolium; species Lolium perenne. The sequence continues at coordinate 53,357,433 of NC_067244.2, forward strand.
AACTACGATACATGGGGCGGGTACAAAGGACCAATACATAACACGGGGCGCAAGTGCTCGGACGGGACTACTCGCCATCGACGTTGATAGGGTAGACATTGTCTACCCCGACATCGAGGTGCTCGTGGCCATCCTCGTAAGGGTGGAACTCCAGGTCGTCATCTTCCTCCTCCTCGTAGTCGTCGTCGTTGCTGACGTAGGAGTAGCCGTCCCCCTGGATGTTCTCCCCTTCACCTTCGCCTTCCAGCTCCTGGATCTGCTCAGCTTGTGCAGCGATGGTCGCCTTCAGAGTGGCGATCCTGGCCTTCAGGCGGTTGATGGCGTGATCCTTCTTCTGGTTGGCACGGCGGAGTGCCCTGCGTTCTCCGGCGATGACCTTGATGGTCTCCGCCTGCTGTGCCAACTGGATGTGAGTGTGGTTGGCGTATTCGCGGGAGTTGTCGAGGTCGATGCGGGTCTCACTCAGCATGAAGTCAAGATGATCAACATGGTGGCGAAGCTGCGGGTGTGACGGCAGGTTCATTGGCACTCCGAGTGAGTTGTGCCTTGCATAGTGCACAAAGCGACTGTCGGTGAAGTCCATGAAGTTTTGCCCGCACAGACGTGCGAGTCCTTCCTGAAGTCCCCTTGCGAGACCATCCGCCCAGTTGTTCTCCCTGAAGGAGAACTGGATCCTTGCGCTCAGTGGGAGCGTGAACCTTCCACGAAGGTCCACCATGATCACCCACTGAAGTTGACCACCGGGTTGGTCATTCAGCATTCCGCCAAAGACTTCCGGTGGTGGGCGCCCGAGGAACTCTGAGAGGGAGAAGAGGTCCCTCTCGAAGATGATCTCTCCACCGTTCCCCAACTGATAGAACTCGGGCCCGGAGAAAGGGCTGCGCGTCCACGACGTGATCCATCTGTAGAGAGATGAGATGATTAAGTTAGATAAGTGCAAGTGTTCCAAATTTTTAATTCTCTTAGAAGAAGGGCATGAATTTAAAGTTTGTAAAAGACTCTTCAAGGTAAGGAGGTGAATAAGATTTTCATAACTAGTCAACTCATGAAATTTGAAACTAAGTTTTTGAGCGTCCATTCTAACTAGGGTCTCCTAAGGTCAAACAATGGCTCTGATACCAACTTGTCAACACCCGGATTTTTAAGTCCAGATGCCTATTATGCCGTACATCGCAATCCCAGGAATAATGTTTTTGCGAGACATAATAGTAAGTAGCATAGAGTCATCATTTATTACAACACATATTGTCTTACAACCATAGATCACATGATCCAATATTACACGAATATATTGTTCAACATCCCAAATAGTAGCGGAAGCGAAGTAGTAGTGGACGATCTATTCCACAGGCAACGCTTGACGTTAGAAGACGATCCTAGCCATCGTAGACGTCCTGTTGTCCGTCATCCTGATACTGGTGCTCTCCTTCATAGTCTGGCATTTGAATAGCCAGGGCAAGGCCATGAGTACTTTTAAAGTACTCGCAAACTAACTCTAAGATAAAAATTCATTAAGTGAAAGAGGGTGCTAAGCTCTAGGTTTGTTTGCATAAAGCCAAGTTTTAGTTTCATAAATCTTTGGTAAAGCCTTATCATGTGCTAGACTAACTCAAGTGGGAACATTAGTGTCATTCCCACAACTCATTATGGATCACCATAATGTCACCTTTCAAACCACCATTCATTTCTAGAATCAAAACATTTTAATGATAACGGAGATAGTATGGCCTTTCCAATCGTCCTTAACCGTGGACACGGCTATTCGAATAGGTTTAACACTCTGCAGAGGTTGTACTCTTGTGCCACAACTTTTGATTACATCCGTCGAGGGTAACCTCGAATCATCGTAACACAGTACGCGGATCATCAATCGAAACCTTTCACTTATATATGCTAGTATGAGCACCTCTCCCCATGAGCTTGGCCTCCCGGTGGAAACCGCAGTTAACCCGGGAACTGCACAGGGCTTGGGCCGTACATTCACCTCATTTCAACATCAATCCACAAGTAACGGAGGCAGCCGCAGCGTAACCCCTATGATGTTTGTTCAGAGGGAACCCATACTAAAATACACAAGCTTCTAGTTAAGCCCTACCCATAATCAGGTATTGTGGGGGTACTTGTATAATTGGAAGGGTATCGCATTCAAACTCAATCATCTATTTTATCAAAAATCACCATCTCCTCAAGGTCACATTCACCTTCAAAATCTTTCACTTTAGTTCATTTCACAAATGTTCCCATCTAGAGTAGTCAATTTTAGTTCTTAGCGATAGCAACTAGTCATGAGGGGGAGCTATCTAGCTTTATTTGCTTAGGCTAACTTTGATACTCTTGTTCTATTCCAGACAAGTAAATCATAAATCAAAAAGTACTTTGAAATAAATAAGCAAAAGCAAATGTAAGTAAAAACATGGGATAGGTAATATATAAAAGTAAAGGGTAAAGATGCCTTTGCTCTTGTAGAGCTAAGCACTTGTTTTCAGCAAGGGTTAGCTTGCCTTGAGCTGGGTAGTTATCGAAGTTCTCTTCTTCTTCCTGAGAGTAGCCCTCCTCCTCTTGGTACTCCTCATTACTAGCGTCTATATACGAATACGAGGTGTAAATACTAAACCAAGCTCACATACTAAACTAGAGGCACTCAAAATAGTTCACACACTAGTCCTATCATCAATCAAACATGGCATGGTGGATTATTGGGTTTGTCTTTATTTGAAAGAAAAATAATTTCCTCTCATCATTCCTCAAAGTTAAATTGGGTAGGTAGGTCTTTAAAAGAAATCATTTCTTTTCACTACCTCTTATTAAGATTTAATCTCTTCATATAATAATAAGGTATGAAATATAGGTTGACCCAAAGTCAACATTTCATATCTATTATATGTGAGTTCAATTTAATTGAAGTGCTATACTTCACATAGTTTTAAAACTTAACATTTAAATGAATTAAAATCTCTAAGTAGTAATTCTCAAGGGTTCATTAGCCTAAGTCATTCCCCCTGGTTATTAGTACTTAGGATCAAAATTTAAATGAGAGGTAATTCTCATATTAGGGTTGAGTTTGAATTCCACTTTAAAAAAGCTCTAGAAATGACTACATAGCCATTTTATTTGATCTAGTCCATGATCATACAAACAACAGGGCTATGTTATTGCATAATCAATTAGAGGACATCATTTGTGATTTATTAGAATTGGAAATACTTAAAAATCTATTCTGGTTGAATTTTAAATAAAGTTTGAATGTGCAAAAGTCCCTGTCTTGTCTTTTTTTTCAAATTAAATCTACAAGGAAAATGGAGATGGGGCCAGTGGCATTGGATAGATAAATTCATGGGCTTTCCAACGGTATAAAGTTTGTTAGATTTGGTTTGGTAGAATTCAAATTATTCAAATTTTACTAAACATTCAGCAGAGCAATTTGAATAAAGAATAAACTGGATTTGAATTTGTGGGCTTAGGCGGGAAGAGTTATTGGGCCGAAACGAAATTCAACAGCACTTCGCAGCCCAACACGCGTCTGGCGCGCTCGGGCCGCACTGACAGGGTGGGGGCCACCTGTCGGCGCATCTTTAAACGCCGAAGCGGTATTTTCTATCTCGACCGTAGGATTAGAAAGAGGATCGACGGCGGGTGAGCGTCGTCGTCACCGACGGGATTCCGACGAGGTCACGGCGGCAGTAGGGGGTCGGAGAGCCTACCAGGCCGATGCAGGTCTCAGGCAGTATGCGCGGTGAAGGTGTAGTAGATGGGGAAGAGCTTGGGAGCAGCGGCGGCGCTCGGGGTGGCGCCAATCGTCGACGGTGAGCTGCGTCCCCCGGCGGCTCCGATCTTGAAATTGCTTCTCCTCCGGCGGCAATCGAACGAGCTATGGTGGTGAGGAAGATCAGTGGTGAGAGGGGAGTCGATTGGTGTGAGGAGAGCTTGCTGGGAGGGCCTCTATTTATAGTGTCGATGGGTGCCGCGGGGTGCTGCAAGGGCGCGGCCATGGCGTGGCGTTTCCAGCGAGCGAAAGGGCAAGCGAAGGACTGCTACGGCTAGCCGGTGTACTGGAGATGCTCAACCTGTATCGAGACAGAGAAAAGGGTGATGGGAGAGCTCGAGCGCTGGCAATGTCTATCACGGGGCGCGCGGCATCATTGGGTCTAGGGCGACGGCGACGGTGCAGGGCAGGCACGGGCGTTCGTCTAGCGTGTAGAGGGTGCAGAGGCGATGCTCGACGCGGTGATAGGGATGCAGGGCGAGGACGGTAGCGGTCGAGTGCGTGGCGTCCTGGCGCGTCCAGGGCGTGATCACCACGCCGGCTGGCACGTCCTGGCACGTTTTGGACGCGCTGCTGCTGGCCAATGCCAAGCCTTGGCGAGCTGGGGCTGCGTACCGTTGGCGTCCTTGTGCTGCAGGGATGCTCGAGGACATGGAGAAACGATGAGGGAGAGGCCAGGGAGAGGAGTGCCAAAGGTGGCCGGCATGGCATTGTTTGGCATGTTTTAGGGTTTCTCCTCGACTTTAATCGACCATGCAAGTACTGGGCTAGAGGCAGGGGGTGTAGGGGAGGCTGATGATCACAATGCAAAAGTGGTTTAGGCTCAAATCTGCTGGACAATAGCATGTAACACAAATTCAGGATGCTTTGCCACACTGTTCGACAAAATGCCCGCATGAAACTTTCTTTTGAATTTTGAAAATCTCTTTGGTGAATCTCATTTATATAATTATTGTGATGTATTGGTGGTGGTGGCACTCAATTTGGAAGTGATTTGCAACATTTCAAATTTGAGGTGATCTTCTTCTCTCTCTCGGGTTCCCTCTTTGCCCTCTTATTCTGGTCAACCTAGTCAACTTTAGGGAGGGTGGTCAACATCAAAGTTACTCACCTTGACCTGTTCTTGGATGACCTGGCTTTAGTTGACCTTGCTTAGTTTAAGATTTGAGAAATACAGAGGGGTAAAGTAGTGAAGAAAATAATTTTGGGTTAAGTGACCATTATCACATGTATGATGAAATCTTGATTTCTTTTGATTTGATTCTTGATCCAAGGATGCAAAAGTGTTAGTTTATCACATTGAAGCATTTTAGAAGCAATGGGGCAAGCAATCTTGGCCTTGGTTGAGGATTTGCTAAAAAGCATATTGTGTATGTGAGTGAGAAATGAGTTTTTCTTATTTTCTCCATTTCCCCTCAAATTAGGGTTTAGTGATCTTGCTTAGGGTTCACATAACAATATTTAATCATACTAACACTCATCATGGCAATTGCACAAAAGAATATCACTCAAATGCATATATCTATATGTGGCACTATATGCATGGAAAAAGTTTTTGTTAATTGCAAAATTTGGGTTTGGGGAATTTCTCTTTCTTGTTTATTATGGTTGAAACTTGGGATGTTACAGAATATTATTCCAAAAACACCAGAAGCAGGATACATGGCAACGCAAGCTTTCATCCTAGCGTCAAGGCCACCTCCCGGAGATCCAAGAGAAGCGTTGTATAACATGGCCATGGCAGGATGTGGGGCCATGGGAGCAGCGTTCGCAGCTACACCTCCCGAAGGAACTGCAAGGCAAAATAGTCCGAGACCTACTGCAGCAGTGCAAGATCCACCGAGAGCGAGTGGAGTTAGAGACACAACGACTCAGGCCAGAGTAGATAGAGCGCGACAAGAAAGAAGGGACCGTCGGCACTCAACAGAAGTTGCTGAGGAAGATATGTGTGGACTCCCGTGTTTTACGAGACGAGTTCGAAAAACTCGAGTTCCGTCAGGATTCAAGTTACCCAATAGTTTAAAGAAATTCGATGGCCTGCAAGATCCTAAGGATTGGCTAGTCGACTATCTAGAGACGGTGAAATTGATAGGTGGCACCAGGGCAACAACAATGCAGAGTATTCAGATACACCTGAGTGGAGCCGCAAGATCCTGGATAAAGAAACTTCCTCCGGGATCCATCGATAGCTGGGACAGTTTTGAGGATGTGTTCGTCAAGAACTTCCGATCAGCTTGCGAAAAACCAGCATCACTTGAAGAGCTGAGGTCGTGTCGACAAAAACATGATGAATCAATGAGAAAATACATCCAAAGGTGGAACATCATCAAAAACTCGGCAGAGAACATATCTGACGAGAGAGCAATAGATGCATTTGTGGCAGGAATTCGGTGACGAGATTTCATCGAGGACTTGGGCAGAACTAACCCAAGGACAGTATCAGCATTGATGGAGATAGCAAATAGATGGGCAGACGGAGAAGATGCTGTTCACAATAAGCGACACAGGTCACCAGAGGAGGACCGTAGCCGAAACTTTCAAAATAGAAGGCGATTCTCTCGACAGTTCTCGAGTTACGATGCTCCTGGCCGAATATCGGCTGGTTTCCGGGGAAACAATGGAGGAAGCAATAGAGACGAATATCAAAGAAGTAATGAGCAGCGAGGCGACAACAGAGATCATTCTCGAAATAACAGGCAAAATAGCGGGTCAAGGTTTCAAAGACCTTTCGTAACTCCCGAAGATATGATGAACGGGCCATGCCAGATGCATTTTTATCTCGACAACCATGGCAGAAGACAGTCAGGACATCTGCAGTAGGACTGCCGTAATTTTCAAGCAATGCTGCGGGTAGCAGAGATAGCCAGTGCTCAAGCAGCAAATAGAAACCTTCAAGGGCCTAGGAGTGAGATCCACCTACCACCTCCTCCCGCGATCACGGACGAAAATCGACATCAGCTCAGAATAGCGGCAGCACCACAACCACCTCCATATGTCGATCCTAACAATAATGGCGCGGTCTCGATGATTCAGAAAGCTAGGCCATCTAACAGGGCTCAAAAGGTAATCTCGCGGCAAGTGTTTATGGCAGAGAAGATGCCTCCTCCAACAGTTGAGTACCTAAATTGGTCTGGGCAAGACATTGGCTTCACAATAGCGGATCACCCGCAGCAAGTTCCTCGACCAGGGCAGTCATCACTTATCCTACCGGCAGTAATCGCAGGATTCGATGTATCTCGAGTGTTTATAGATGGCGGCAGTAGCTTAAACCTTATGTACGCAGATACGCTAAGGAAGATGAATATCTCCCTAGCAAATTTGAAACCAACCGACACACGTTTTCATGGCATCACACCAGAAAAGCCAAGCTACCCATTGGGGAGGATCAATCTCGACGTTCAGTTTGGGACCCGAGAAAACTACAGGATAGAAAGGTTGGAATTCGAAGTTGTGGATTTCCCATCGCAGTATCACGCTTTGTTGGGACGACCAGCATATGCTAGGTTTATGGCGGTACCACATTACACATACCTGCTTTGGAGGTTGCCTGGGCCCAAGGGACCAATCACAGTCAAAGGAAGCTTCGCGCTAGCCGATAAATGTGACAAAGATTTTCATCGACTATCAGAAACTTTTGGGATGCAAGCAGAGTACGCAGCGTCAAGGCTCATGACTGATTATGATGTGCTGCCAGATGTAGGGAGGCCCAACAAGGAATCAACTTTCAACACCGCAAAAGATTCTAAGGAAGTGCAGATCCACCCGACAGATCCAAAGAAAACGACGTCCATCGCGACAAACATGGACCTCGCATAGGAAAGCGCGCTCGTCGAGTTCCTCCGTGAGCACTGGAAAATCTTCGCATGGTGTCCAGCTGACATGCCAGGAGTACCCAGGGAACTTGCCGAGCACCACCTAAACTTGGATCCAATAGCGAGACCAGTCAAACAACCTTTGCGGCGTTTTTCGGAACCAAACCGCAAAGCCATGCTGTTAGAAATTGATCGACTCAGAGAAGCTAGTTTCATTAAAGAGATATCTACAGAGGCCACTTGGGTAGCTAACCCAGTGATGGTGCCGAAGAAAAACACGAAAGTCCTTCGCATGTGTGTCGACTTTACGTGCCTCAATAAACATTGTCCAAAGGATCACTTTCCCCTCCCAAGGATCGATCAAATTATCGACTCCACGGCAGGATGCGAACGTCTTTCCTTCTTGGACGCATATTCTGGTTACAACCAGATCAGATTAAAAGAAGATGACGAAGCCAAGACAGCGTTCATCACACCGTATGGCGTGTTTTGTTACAGAACAATGCCTTTCGGTCTGAAAAATGCGGGAGCAACATATCAGCGGATGATGCAGAAGTGCTTAGCAACACAGATTGGGAAGAATGTACAAGTATACATTGACGATGTCGTCATAACATCAAAAAAGGGGGCAACGTTAATCGAGGATCTGAAGGAAACCTTCGACAACCTTGACAAATTTTGTCTCAAACTAAATCCGACAAAGTGTTCTTTCGGCGTTCCTGCGGGAGGACTTCTTGGGTTCCTAGTCTCAGCAAGAGGGATTGAAGCAAATCCCGAAAAAATCCAAGCCATCGTAACAATGAGGAAACCAACAAAGTTGAAGGAAATACAACAATTAACTGGGCGAGTCGCAGCTCTAAGCAGATTCGTCGCCAGGCTGGGAGAAAAGGCGCTACTGTTCTACGCCTTAATCAAACAAGGAGAGAAGTTCCAGTGGAACGAAGAGGCCGATAGAGCCTTCGAGGATCTCAAACGGACAATTTCGACACCACCAATCTTGGTGGCGCCAAAAGAGAAGGAACCACTCCTGTTATACATTGCGGCTACACCCCAGGTGGTCAGCACGGCGCTAGTTGTCGAAAGAGAACAAGAAGGAAAACTCCATGGGGTACAGAGACCGGTATACTTCATCAGTGAAGTTTTATCGCCTTCAAAACAGCGGTACCCGCAGTACCAGAAGCTAGCATACGGAGTGTTTACAACCGCAGGAAAATTGCGGCACTATTTTTCGGCGCATCCGATAATAGTGGTCAACGAGGCGCCTCTATCCAATATACTAAACAAAAGCTACAGGTCGTGTCTCCCTTTGGGGAATAGAACTTTCTCCAAGGGACATCACGTACGAAAAAAGAAAAGCAATAAAGTCACAAATTCTGCCAGATTTCATCGCAGAGTGGATGGAGTTGCAAAATACAGGACCCCCGGATCTATCGAGAACCTGGACTATGAACTTCGACGGGTCCACGAGGTTAGAGGTATCTGGAGCAGGCGTGATACTCATATCACCGGAAGGCGACAAATTAAAATATGTCCTACGGATGACGTTCCCAAACGTGTCTAATAATGAGGCAGAATACGAAGCTCTTATACATGGGATGAAGATGGTGAAGGCTTGTGGTGCAACTCGACTAAAAATCTTTGGCGACTCACAATTGGTGGCCCAACAAGTCATGAATCAATGTGATGCAGTCAATGACAGCATGGTGGCATACAAGGAAATGTATAATGAGCTGGAGAAACTGTTTGATGGCTGCGAGGTAAACCACATCAGCAGGTTAAGCAATGACGAAGCCGATGTTCTTGCAAACATCGGGTCGCAGTGTCTCGCGATTCCGCCAGGTGTCTTCTGGGAAGAGATAACAGAGAGATCCACAAAGCCGAAGAAATCAAAAAAGAAAGAGAAGGATGAAAAATCCTCGGGGGCTGCGCAAGAAACATTGGAAGAAGAAGAGGAACAGGATCTAGTACTGATGGTACAAATCCCATGGATGCATGCGTACATATCATACATCCTAAGGAAAACAATACCCGACGATCCAGTTGAAGCAAGGCGAGTTATTAGGTGTTCCAAAGCTTTCACTGTGATCAAAGGAGAGTTATACAAACGAAGTATCTCGGGTGTGTTACAAAGATGCATTCCACCCGAAGAAGGAAGGGTAATTCTGAAGGAAGTACACGAAGGAGTATGCGGTCATCACGCAAGTAGCCGAGCCATCGCGGCCAAAGTTTTTCGAGCTGGATTTTACTGGTTGACAGCAATTGAGGACGCAAAGGAGATAGTGCGAACATGTGACGCGTGCCAGAGATTTGCCGCAAAACCTCACTCTCCGGCGGCGGAACTAATGCCAATACCCTTATCTTGGCCCTTTGCTCAGTGGGGTCTCGACATGGTGGGAAAGTTACACAAAGCCTCGCCAGGAGGATACGAGTATATGCTCGTCGCTGTCGACAAATTCACCAAGTGGATAGAAGCGAAGCCGATAAATTCACCAGATGCAGCGTCAGCCATAAAATTCGTGAAGAGCATTGTTTTTCGGTTTGGAGTACCTCATAGCATCGTCACGGACAATGGCAGTAACTTCACATCCAAGGAATTCAAGGCGTATTGTGCAGAAGTAGGTATCAAATTGCACTTCGCGTCAGTCGCGCATCCTCAAACCAATGGCCAAGTCGAGAAAGCCAATGGTATCATCTGCAATGGCATCAAGAAGCGTGTGTTAGGACCATTGGAAAAAGCTCGACATACTTGGCCAGAGGAGCTGCCGAGTGTGCTGTGGAGCATCCGAACAACACCAAATACAGCGACACAGGAGACTCCGTTTTTCCTGGTCCATGGAGCAGAGGCAGTACTGCCGATAGAAATAGAGCACGACTCTCCGAGAGTCACGGAATACAATGAAGAAACTTCCAGGAGAGCATTGGAAGATGACGTCGACGCACTCGACGAAGCTCGAGATGAAGTATTGTCAAGGGTCACTAAATATCAGCAAGACCTGAAAAACTACCACAGTCGACGTTTGCGACCAAGATCCTTTCAGGTTGGAGACTTAGTTCTGCGACTCAATCAAGATCGTATTGAAAAACTCGAGTTGCCATGGCTTGGCCCTTACGTCGTCACAGAAGTAATCGAAGGAGGAGCATACATGATCATAGATAAGAAGACAGGGACTCCCGAGAAAAACCCCTGGAACGTAGCACAGCTAAGGCGTTTCTACGCTTAGTGCCGAAATATAGCCCTCCTCTGTAAAGCTACAATGTACTGAAATGCCCGCGAGTTTTCAGACGCACTCTTTTCCTTTTTTGGGGCACCGAGTGGGGTCGGAGAAGGTTTTTAATGAGGCGGGCTCGCGGTGCTGCAATATAATAAAGATAGTGGAGATATATATCTTTTCCTTCGAAACACTCGGGGGCTTACACCTTGAAGTTACAATATATATACAATATAGATGAATCTAACTGACAAAGATATTTCACCATGGTACCAAATACCTCGCCAGATAAAAAGAAGATACAAAATAGCAATCAAAACAGAACAAAACAAAACACTCGGGGGCTAGTACCTTTAAATATAGTATATTCAATAAGAATTTGGTTGCCTTGGTCTAAAAACCTCGCATACACAAGAAAGAGATCCGCCATCGAAACACTCGGGGGCTTGATGAAGAAAAATAAATACATTTGTTGGCTTTACAATATAGAATATGTCTACAACATACAAGATACAATTCTGGAGAAGGTTAGACAAGCTACAAGAAAAATATATCAATTCCTGCCTAATATACTATCTATGGATAGTCCTTTGTTATTTGCAGCAGTTGTCGTATGTTCAGCATAGCTACCTTTGATAAAAAATTGAGAGTCCATCCGAAGAAGTTCATCCATCATTTCTTCGGCTACAGGAGTCACAATATCATTGATTTTGTCGATGTTCCTTTTTCGTTTCGACTGCTTGGCAAGGCACTTGGAGACAATCGTCGTCAGGTCTAATTTTCGGTAGCAGATCTGTATCATAATCGTGGCGAATCTTGCTCCCGCGGACAATTGAGCTCGCACAAAGTTATGGATACGAGGAGCATCCTGAAATTTTTCCATCAAACCAAGAAGAGTGTCGGGTGCCTCGTTCCGAGGAAACATTGTCTTGTAAACCAAGGACAAGGTCCTGGTGCAGAAATCAAGGAAGTCACGAACCTGACAGGCGCGGGCTTGAAACCTGACAATCTGTCGGGTACGTTCTGGAGTGGCCCAGAAAAGAGAACCATGGTCAAGAGAAAGGTTAACAAGGAGATTTTTCCTGGTGTTTAACCTTTCATTTTCAGCAGCAGCGTCGAGAAAGGAACCTATTTGGCGACAGCACAAGAGTTTCAAAAAAATAAATAGCGGGGAAACAGAAGGAGTCCTGGTTTGCAAAAGCATACCTGACATATCTGCACTGGCTTCATTCATCAAATCAAGCATAAAATTTTCTCGAGCGGTCGCTTTTTCAGCTTCAGAAATAGCGGTTTCCTTGGCAGCTATGGCATCTTGAGCCTGTTGAAGTGCAATTTTCTCTCTTTCGGATGATTTGCGAGACTGCTCCATTATCATAAGTGATTGTTTCTTCAGAGACTTGAGCTGTTGGCGATGTTCTTCCAAGTCTTGTGCCGAATTTTTATTCGATAAATCTTCAATACGTTCGACAGCAACAGGTGCCTTCTTCAAACGGGACGACGCAGGTAACACATCAGAAGGACAAGGAGTCGCAGAATAGTTGTCAAAAATCAAATGAAAGAAAAGGCTCGACATCAATTATCAAGCAAAGATAGATCTTCATTGATTCTCAAAGTATGTACATTGCTATTACAAAAGAAGGGCCCCTAACGGACTATTGAAGCAGTTGTCGCTAAAACTAACTAGGGCGACATCGTCAAAAGACAGAAAAAACTAAAAGAGAGGACAGGGTGGTCTACTTGACCTCCGGCTTGGATGAGCTTGGAGCAGGAGTTGGCTTAACACCAAGGAAGGAAAGAATTGGTTTTGAGGGAGGCTTGGCAGCTCTAATTAGAGATTGCCATTTCTTTGTTTCCATCTCCCCTATGTCGCCAACCTTGGTCTAGTCGACATTTTGCTGGCTGTTAACAACCAGCGCGATGGTGCCTTCAACGCCAATCTTCAGGCCCTCTTGGCGAAGTTTGAGCCCAAGATCTTCCGGCACGTTGAAGGCTTTGGCAAGAGCAACGAAAGTATTGGGCTCCTCTTTCTTCGGGAAGAAGTAGGGGAAAAGCTTCGACAGACCTGCCTCAGCGTCAGCAAGGCCTTCGTGTGCTTCATCCCCATGAATTTCAAGAAGAGTCAGCGCGTCAAGCAGCTCGTCGCCTTCAGGACCATCCACTTCATAGTCTTGATGTGTTCTCCCTGAAGATAAACAAAGGGCAGCTCGTAAATAATGTGCGCAAAAGATATGAAGTAACCCGAGAAAAATAGCAGGGATCAAAACACTTACTAACAAAACGTCGACTCTGCGACTCCAGGCGAGTGAGGATTTCTGTCTCTCGAGCAGATTGTCGTTCTATATTCTCGCTCAAAGAGTTTTCCGCGTCATGAAGTCTTTTTCGAAGATCTTCGATAGCGGCAGCATCAGCTTCAGCTTTCTTACGGGCCTTTTCGCTCTGGTCCAACATGGTAGCAAGAGCGTTAGCACGCTTATTGGCTTCCGCAACACTACAAGGATTTCGGTGTATTGTAACAAAAATTATTGCAACGGCCTTATTTTGTTGCAATAAAATGCAATATTACCACAAATTCCCTATTTGAGGTAATAGGCTCCACATATTGCCATAATTTAGTTTTGTCGCGCTAAGTATCCTTTTTGTTGTAATAGATGAAGTGTATTGCAACAAAACGTGTTGGCATTGTAATATAGTGGTGATATTTCAACAATAATGCTTCGTCGCATTAACTATTCATCTTGTTGCAATAGAGACTAGGTAATGCAACAAAACCCAAAATTCGTGGAAATATTTGGAAACATAATGCAACATTTTTCCCATGTTACGTTACTTATTCATATCATTGCAAAAAATGATCTCGTATTGCAACAAAATATGTATTTGTCGTAATAGCACACGTTTCCTCAACCCTATTTTGTTCCAATAACTATTGCATATTGTACCAAATTAACTGTCTATAGTAGTATGTAGAACATATTTGTAATAATCCTGATTTTTCATTGATGCTATCACTACTAGAAACCTAAATTTATTTATGTGTGCCCAGTGACAAGCCTACAGCTAAATACATTACCACTAAAAAAATCGGTCCCGCGATGAGCCTATAGCGAAATACATTAACTCTACAAATTTCGATGAGGCCTGCGATTGTGCCGGGAAACCAACTTTACACTTTTGTTTTAGGTCGCCCGCGCGCGGTCAAAGCAAATTGTGGTTTTATTTTAAGTCGCCCGCGCGGTGAAGCGAAATTTCTGGGTTTATATTAAGCCCATGCCAAAACACTACACGCATATCCAACCACCCCATCTCTTCTTCTCTCGAGACTCTCGTCAGGCTCCTCTAGATCCGATCGAGGCCATTTGCCAAGTCTCGCTCCCATAGACTCGCCCAGCCCCATCTTAACCCCGTCGCGAGGAGGAGCTGTGCTTCCGGCCGCCATGCTCACCATGCGCCCCAGACCGGAAAGGCATCCATCGTCTTTCCCCATCACCATCACGCACCATGCTCCCATCTCCCTCTCTCTCTCTCTGCACATCCGCGAAGCTGAGTAATTTATCGTCTCTGGTTTTCAGGACGCGGGTGGTGCAGTGGCCGCAAGTTCAGGCTTCACAACCGTCTCGACGCGGCACGGCGGTCGACCTCGCGTGGCGTGACGGACGACAAGTCTCCTTCCGTTCCTAGTGTTGCTACACCGTCTGATGCCGCGTTCCACCTCGACTCCGGCGATGCGTTCGACGCCCGCCGACGTCCTGACACGGCACGGTCGTCCTCCACCTGTGTTCCGAGCCCCTGGCAACGGTGGGTTCCTCCCCACTTCCTTCCCAATAGAACCTCGGTAATTTCATCCCTTTCTTTATTCAGCGCAGACTCCACTTCACGGCTGAACAGGACCTGAGCTAGAGTATTTTTTCACAGAGTTGTCCTGTTTCCTGAAATACGTAGCCTCTGCATGGTTGATCAGACTAGCACTTCGTGATGAATTAGAATTGTTTTAGGGAAAGTAAGTCTGGAATAACCAGGTTTCATGGTACAATTGAACTAACGAATGTTCAGACTCGATATATCGACTAAATGTTTACTCTGTGATTCTATACATGTCAGTCCATAGATTCCTCTAGTTAATTCTGCTTGGCCTCTTGAGAATAGTGTGCTGCACCCCGTTCTATTGAATCACTTTAATTTGGCTAGATTGTTTATGGATGCCCTCATATGATACATATTTGGACCCTCATATTGCAGTACACACACACTATCTCTGTTTTTAAGTCATTATATCATTTTATTGCTCTTTCTGATCACACAGGATGAACTGATACTGGTTGCTGGTAGTCATGTAAACCAGATCTAAGCTTTCAGTCAGGGTACTTATCACTCACCCTTCACGGTTTGAACTGTCTTCTTTTGCCTGCATTGTGCAAGTCTGCTATTGTGGCAAGTAGATTATTCATCTTTGCAGTCACAGCTCTTCATTTAGTTATTCCAAAGAGTCGAGACCGGTGGATCCGTTCTAGTTCTTTTAACTGAATGAATGATAACATGATACATGACCTAATGTAGTATGGGTTCAGACTCCGGATTTCCTTTTCCTTTTCCATATTCATATGTTTGGTAACCATTATGATTTGTATGTCTGACAAGCTATTTAAAATGCATAGGATGGCAAAAATATCTTGGGTGCTGACATAGCTTTGGCGTGGCATTTACAAAAAACAAGTACATAGTAGAATTCACTCTAGCACTGGTTTAGACACTTTGAAATTGATAACGATTTTTTGCAGGTCCCATAGAACAGCAAGACTTGCTATATTGGACATCAGCTCTCGACATGTTAGGCAAAATATTGCAAGGAATGCATATAGGAATAGGTAGAATATTATATTTTGACGCAAGAATGTAAATTATCTATTGTTCAAACAATTTACATGTATCAGATGGTATTCCAGTAATAAATATTGAATTATTTGTCACTACGTTCATATTGTATTCCATCATATGTGTGTATTGTGCCATGATTCTCTTCGCAGAAAAAAATTGAATTATCTTGCCACCAGCATGGTTGTTCGTGGTAAAATGAATAGTGCCACAAAAGCAAGGATTGTTGCCATAGTTTCTTGCCACGATTGACTATTGCCACGGAATATAATGGGCCACGAAATAAATCTTGTTGGCATGGGTTATTGCAACAAATGTTTAACGCCACGAGCTACTAGTCGCCACGATTTGTTACATGTTGCATTAAACTATTTCCACAACCCAAATTGTGGCATTAAGCAAGTGCCGCCATGGGTAAAAATGTGGCGACTTCCCACATGTTTGTTGCAATAGAACACTTTATTGCCACGATTGCATTTTTGTGGCAATAACCTATTACCATGTGTTCAGTTGCAACGACTGCCAACAAATGTTATTTTGTGGCAATAGATTCATATTGCCACAATTTGGTATGTATTGCGACGAATGATTTTGTTGCAATAGACCCAGATTTTTGTAGTGCAAGTTCTCCTGGCAGAATAAGCGACAATCAAATATTATGACAAAAATAGTGGAATACATGCAACGAAGGAGGCGGATGAAGATGGTACCTTCTAGCTTCTTGGTATGATCACGATACCCGACGAATTGGGTACCGAGACGGATAAATTCCTTCATTAAAGGCTGAAGAGAGGACCAAAAGAAAAAGAAGTCAATATAGCTAGTCCAGATTCGACAACTTATCGCAAGAAACAAAGGAAAGATGAAAGTACTGAAAGGCTCGGAACATGAACAAAAAAGAGAAGACCGAAACACTTACGTCATCTAATGAAGGTGTCGAAGAGTTACCAGGGAACAGGATGGGTTCCTTGGATGGCTCGACCCTTGCCCTCTTTGGCGAAGAGGCACGGGGGCTTGCAGGTGGAGTCGACTGCTCGACGTTTTGTTGAGGAGGCGAAGTTTCCTCCCCATCACGCTGAGTTTCGGACACAACTAAAGTACGCAACGTACTCGTTCGAGCAGCCGCGTCAATAGGTTGTTCTTCTTCCTCGTCATCACTACAATAAAAGTGGCGACAGTATAAGAAGCAAAAAAGATGAAAAATATCAAAGAACAAAAAAGTAAGGAGTAAGGAATAACTTACAAACTGACGAGGGCATCGGTGTATGGATTGAAAGCTGCCTTCCCATCTGAAGGATCAGCTTCTTCGGCTTTGGAGGTGCCGAAATCTTTGCCTTCACTCCTTTTCCTCTTGTTCTTCGGGGAAGCAGGAGGAGGGGAGTGTGTTGAAGCAGTGGCTTCAGACTCAACATCTTTTTCAGAAGAAGCCGCAGATCTGTGAGAACCCGCGACTTCACTATCAGGGCGCGAGGTGCCTTGGTTGTCATCATCGACAACGGTATGGTCTTCAACTTCTCCACCCTCAGGAAGAGGAGGAAGAGAAGTGAGAGAAGGATGGTTCTAAGAAAAAGGAAGTTATGCAAAAAAGCCAGCAAGATAGTAGTCGACAAATAATAAAATGCGAGGAGACAATAAAGCAATCAAAAGGAAAAAGTACCTCGGGAAGGGGATTGGCGCCGCTATATGGTGCAACGCGGCAAGAAGTAGGAATGCTGTCCTTCTTGCTGAGTTTCGACATCCTTCGGATTAATTTCTCCAAGTCCTTCACAGGAAGGTCCTTGGAAATTCTCTCGACATCTTCATCACCAGCATACATCCAAAGGGGATTTTTGCGAGCTTGCAGAGGCTGCACTCTAATCCTAAGGAAGTATGCTGTGATCTGGATACCCGACAATTCCTTGCCGCGGGTGTTCTGGAGCTCATGGATGCGAGTCATCAGCGCCTCTGTCGCCAATTTCTCTTCTTCGGTAGCTTCAGCATCCCAGGATCGGCGGTGAAGAATCTTGGTTTTTCCGTCAAAGGGAGCAATGTTGTACTCCACTGAATCAGAGCTTTCTTCATGAATATAAAGCCATCTCTTGCGCCACCCTTGGACAGAATCAGGGAATTTGACGTCGAAGTATTCGACGCCAGGACGAACACAGATAACGACGCCGTCGATGTTATAGGCGACGCCGTGGGCGCCATTACGGCGGATGCAGAAAATGCGCTTCCACAGAGCCCAATTAGGATGGACTCCGAGGAAGCACTCACACAGTGTGATAAAAATCGACACGTGGAGAATGGAATTGGGCGTCAGCTGATGTAGCTGAAGCCCATAAACAAAAAGAAGACCACGGAGAAACTCGTGGATTGGGGAAGAAAGACCGCAGATCAGATGGTCAACAAAACTGACCCGATACTCCATTGGAGGTGATGGGTAGCTTTCTTCGGAAGGGAAGCGCAGCGTGTTCTCCTTCTGAACCCCAGCTTCTTCAGCAGGTTCATGTCTTGATTGGAGATCTTGGATCTCTCCCACTCCAGATCTTCGGCGGCCATCTTTGACTCCGGAGTGCTGTGCCTAGTCAAACGGAGGCGAGGCGGCATCAATGAGCTTGGTGGTGAAGGGTGTGAGTGTGGATGAGAGCTTGCAGCAAGGAGAGCAATGGAGGATCTTGCAGCGGAGAGACAGAGGTGCGGCGTGAGCAAAAGGATTAGAGGAGGAAGACGATACCCTTATATAGAGGTGCGGTGAACCGTCGCGCTGTTGGATTGAAAGATTGTGGGACAGATGGTGTACACGTGGACAAGGGGTAAAACGTAATTTCATATAGACGAGAAAACACAACAGCTACAGTACGTGCGCCAGGAAAAGCGGAGGACGTGTGTCCCCCACTTGCGCGATGTGTCAAACTGGTAAGAAATTTGGGCCCACAAGACAGAGAGAGAGAAGTTATCGCGTTTTCCCGATACAGTAATCGTGGCTATCGTCAGCAATGATGTCACCTTGGCAAGGAAAAATCTCGGATACGACAGTTTGGAAGAATGGCGGCAACAGACGATTGTTTCGAGAGCCTTTGAACAAATACAAGTTTTTGCCCAAATGCTCGGGGGCTACTTTGGAAAAAAAAGAAGAATTCGAGTATGACAAAATAGAAATATCGAGAGCCTATGATCAAATGCAAGCATTTGTTCATAGCCTCGGGGGCTACTCCCATCGGGAGCGCTGGTCGCGCACCCGATAAATATAAAAAGTTCGAGACCGAATGAAAATACATTGATATGAGGCCATAAAGTGTTGAGCCTACAACTAAGCACAAATTCTTGGCTGTAGCCTCGGGGGCTACTCCCATCGGGAACGCTGTTCGCGTGCCCGATGAAATTATAAAGAAAAAGAGAGAAAGAAAGAAAGAAGAAAAAAGAAGAAGTGAGCATATTTCGAGTTATACAAATAACTCTACATATACTCCCATCGGGAAGGCAAAATAAGTCATACATTGACTCAATAAAATGTGCTATTCCAGCAGCCGAAAAAGCACTCGACAATATATTCTCAGAGCGCCAAAGTAGCGAATAATCTCTGAATGCCGCAAAATATTGCGAAGGTAAGACCCCAGATCCGTTCTGTGCGACGTGGCACCGTCTCTGACGTCGGTTTGCTATTTTTTTCCGTATCAACAGATACGAAGAAAAATCCTAACGGACGCGTTAGGTACCCGATAAAATATGACTGGGACTCGACAGAATGGTAAGACCTTAAGCGGCGCCTGTCGAAGTTTACACCAGTATCCCGAGATCATGTCCAGGGACATGATCTTGAAGTAGGTTTTTGCGGATTGCCACTAGAGCAGTTAACTAGTACCTGATCCGTCAGATGAACTAGCCCCAATTACCATTATCCCTGTACAATATAGAATTGCGTATCTAAAGATATGTGATGGAATCAGCAGATAAGTTGAATGATTAAAGTTGGAGATTTTCCATGACTCTGCGATTCAAGTAAAATCTCGGGGGCTACTGACATAGGCATCCCCAATGGGCCTGCCGAAGATGGTACCCGGGATTTATTAAAGGCCCACGACCCGAAGAATAAGAAGATTCGGAAGCCCAAGATGTTATTAAGAAAAACTAGAGTTGTATTAGGAAACGATACTTGTAATCTTGCGGGACGGGTTAGAAACCCTCCCGGACTCTGTAAACTTGGGTATTACGAAACCCTCGGCTCCACCTCCTATATAAGGGGGAGTCGAGGGACAAAGAAAGGATCGAATTTACTGTCAATACAACCCTAGCTTTATATTCGTCGAGTACTTTTCGGCTGAAACCTTCGAGATCTACTTGCCCTCTACATCCAACTAAACCCTAGTCTACAATCCGTAGGCATTGATAACTTAATACCTTGTCACCCGAGGAGCCCACACCACCCCTAGGTGTGGCCAGCGGGTGGCCCGTGCCTAGGCATGGCGTGGCCGCCTCCTGGCACCTATTAGTCTCTCCTCTGGACTCCGTCTTCGTTACAGTAAAATAGGAACTTTGGCTTTTGTTTCGTCCAATTTCGGGAATATTTCCTGTACAACTTTTCTGAAATACAAAACAGCAGAAAACCGGAACTGGCACTATGGCATCTTGTCAATAGGTTAGTTCCATAAAATGCATAAAAGTGCAACGAAGTGTAAACAAAACATATAGAAATTGGTGTAAAACAAGCATGGAGCATCAAAAATTATAGATACATTTGCGACGTACCAGATCTTAACTCCTGCTCGTCCTCGAGTAGGTAAGTGATAATAAAAATAATTTTTGAGGTGATATGAAGCCAACACAATCTTGATCAAGTTATTGTAAAAGCATTGTGAGCTGGGATCAAAGTACGCTAAACATAGACATGATAGATATAATTTTAACAATAGAACTTAGCAACTATGTTAGAACATGAGAAGTAACTCAAACAAAGGATCATGAATAATAGTGCACTGAAAACAACTGTTTGTTTTTTAGCATAGAGAAAACATAGCAAAGTTGTATTCAGCTTGTCCTTTATGGAATAGCAAAACATAAATGCCAGTACACCTTTAAAGTTCAAAGGGTGACTAGATACAAATAGTTTGGGAACAAGCAATAACATAACTATGAATCAATAAATAATAAATTTTGGAACTATGCACATTATACTCAAAATGACAACAATGCTCTCTTAATTGGTGCATAAAGTTAGAAGATGAAGACTCAGCATAAAAGTAAAAGAAAGGCCCCGCGCAGAGGGAAGCAAGATTACTCATGTGCTAGAGCTTTTTATTTTGAATAAAGCAGAGGTATTGAAAATGTATTTTGAGAGGTATGTATATCTATGTCAATGGCTGGCATCAAATGATCTATCATCCCTTCATGTTTAATGGCCTAAAGAGTGGCTCCTATAGAGAGAATAATAAAGTTCCACGATCAATTCTTATCTAATCGGGTCGTGGATTCAGCGTTTGCGATGGAACATACTATTGGGCCAATAAAGAAACCAACGCCGCTGGGGCCCCCTGGATTTCTCCGCGAGGTGGTTTTGGGCCGCCCATTAACCTGTTGGGAGGTTGTAGGCCACGGTTTTCCAGTTTTCGTCGGGTTTTTGTGGTTTTCTTGGGTTTTGGTTTTCTTTTGGTTTTTCTTTGTTTTTTTTCTGTTTTTTCTTTTTTAACAAATTTTAAAGTGGGGCAGAATTTAAAGATAAGCAAATTTCAAATTCGAACAAATTTTCGAAGTAAGCAAATTTTAAATCTTAGCAAATTTCGAATCTGGGCAATTTTTAAATCTAAGCAAATTTGAATATAAGCAAATTTGAATCTAAGCAAATTTTAGAATCTAGATTTTTTTGAAATAACCGACTAATGGGCCAGACCCATTAATGGGTTCCCCTTAGCGATTGTTTACCCCCAGGACCGGGCTTCCCGTCCTTCACCAAAGGAACCAGAGGTAGCGGGTGCGATTTCTAAGGGGGTGCTTTACACCGATCTGGTCGGTGGCGAGGAGCCGCACATCCCCCGGCCGTTGTTGGGCCCGGCCCATGATCCTGTTCGGCTGTCAGTTCCGCTGGTCCAACGTGGCTTGATGGGCCCGGCCCAACAGCAGCAGGTAAACTTTTTTTCCGTTTCTTTTCGTTCTGTTATTTTTTTACAATTTGAATATTTTTGAAAATTGGAAATTATCAAAATTTGAATACTTTTAAATTTTAAATCAAGCATTTCTGATTTGACAATTTTATTAAGTTTTTTGTTTTTTTTAATTTGAATAATTTTCAAATTTAAACAAATTTTAAAATTTGAAAAAAATTAAGTTTGAACAATTTTAAGTTTGAACAGTTTTATAATCTGAACGAATTTTAAGTTTAAACAATTTTCAAATTTGAACATTTTTCAAATTTGAACAAATTTTAAATTTGAATATTTTCCAAATATGAACAAATTATAAATTTGAACATTTTATTTTAAAAATAATAATTTATTTTTCTGTTTTAAAAAAGAAGAATTTTTTTAATCCATTTTTTAAATCTAGAAGCTTAATTTTTTTGTCTTTTTGAAATATTTTTTCAAGTGTTTTTTAGAATATTGTTTTTCAATATTTTAATGTTTTTTAGATTGAACATTTTTTTAAATTTGAAGATTTTTTTAAAATGAACATATTTTAAATTTGAACATTTTTCGAGTATGAACATTTTTGGATATGAATAATTTTTAGCTTTGAACATTTTTCGTTTTGAACACTTTTTAAATTTGAACATTTTTCGAATTTTAACTATTTTCAATAAACTTTTCAAATTTAACCTTTTTCGATTTTGAACAAAAATAAAAATAAACAGAAAAGAAAAGGAAAGAAAAAAACACAAACAGAAAACGAGCACGAGAAAAAGAAAAAAAGGTTAAAATGGGCCAGACCCAATACCCGACCAGGGTGTGCAGTGTCTGGTAGGCTCCGACCTGGTCGGGGTATAGGATTTGCCATTTCTAATTGTTTTCTCATGGTCCTCCCG
Organism: Lolium perenne; assembly: GCF_019359855.2. Classification (NCBI taxonomy): domain Eukaryota; kingdom Viridiplantae; phylum Streptophyta; class Magnoliopsida; order Poales; family Poaceae; genus Lolium; species Lolium perenne. The sequence continues at coordinate 53,380,077 of NC_067244.2, forward strand.
AGCACCTGCACTTGGCTGGTAAATCTAATTAAGCAACGCACATCAAAAGAATGGATCTTTACGACCCTCTTAACCGGTCCCTGGTTTTGGCAATTCTTCTATCCACGATTAACTAGACAAGTAAACGGATGCTAGTCTGTCTATCAGTTATTATACGTTCATGGCTCGTCCTCGTGGATTGCTGAATGGTTCAGATGCACGGGTCATCGTCGCCCAGCCCCTTCACCCTCTAGATGGCTTGCTAGGACTTCTTCGGGCCTCTTAGGTGAGCCAGCCCCCGAATACGGTCGATCAATGCTTGCTTTAACTTCAAATACGTCCTTTCTTGCGGCTTCCTCTGTATCAAGTTAAATGAATGTACAATAATCAGTTCTACTCCATAAGTTATACGAGTTAGTTTTGTAGAAAATATTGAAATATATATAGAGAGAAAACGACCTTGATCTTGGAGTTGGATGGGACCCCATAAGCTCTCAAGAGGTTTCGCCACTTGTCCTGAAGCATCATGGAACAACATGTTATATGAATTAATAGTTCCAATCAACTTCAGTATTCTCCATCGACAAGATAGAACAACTTGAATATTCACAAACAGCCACTAAATTGTTCGGAGCGAGCTATTATACATACCTTGAGGTTTGTCGGGTCGCGAACTGGTAATGACTTTTCACCTTTTTGGCCTGGGAAGTAATGTTCCTTCACCTTTGTCCATGCTAAACCATATCTTTCGATGCCCCTAACAAGTTTATGCACTTCTTTACCATCCCAATGGTCATTATTTGTTCTAGGTTGTGATTTCCCGCCTCGGCTTCCTGATGGCACATGGCCTAAGGACGGTGGGTTCTGCAAAACATCACAAGTTATGCATCCCTTTTCCATTAATGGGTGATGGATTAAAATTTGCATAGAAAGAATGTACAAAACAAGCGCTAAACCCATGTGGTTTTGCGTCCTTGAAACTAATAAACGCTGAAGTTTTAAACATGAAAATGAAAATGATGCTTACTCTAAAATGCATTGTTACACAGCATACAACTTTATTTGGATATTTGGTAGTTTATAATGGAAAAAAGAGCATACCTCTAAAGAACTAATGGCGCGTTTTCGGCTTGCCCGCCCTACGAGCTGTGCAGCTTTGGAGGTGCACCCTTCGCCTCCTTTCTTTGGAGCTGCCATGCGCCCTCCAAGGTCAAGTTCATGAGATGACATTTTGCGTATGATCGCGTCCAGACTGAAAGTTCGCTGCAGAGGAATAAATACTCAGCTTTAAAATGAAAATAAAAATGATTAGCACCAAAAAATTGCATGGTTACAGAGGAGACTACTTTCATTGATTATTTTTGGTACTACTTTATAACGACCGTAGAGTAAATCAGTATAGAACTAAATTTGTTCCTACCAATGGAGATAGACTCCTCTTGCGAGAAGCTCTTGGGCCACGCTTCCAGTTTTCCTTCAGAATAAGGTCTTGAAAACAAAACATTCGTACGTTAGCTTTGGAATATACAAAATTGAATTTTCCCACATGTGTAATAGAGTTTTAAATTACATAACCCAGGTAATTAACATGTTACCTCCATAGTATTGGTCTCGCCATGTCATATCTTGGGGCTGCTCGAATGCGTCGGTTCCAAGGACGTGTTCTCGGCTTCCTGGCACTACAAGCTGTGATACTTGGGAGGCACCGTGGCACGCTTGGCCTCCTTTATCTAAAGCTTCCATGCGTCCTCCAAGGTTAAGTTCTTCGGATGGCTCTTGGCGCAAGATTGCACCCAAACTCGAAACTCGCTGCTGGAGAAAGGGATCCCATCCCACCCCGAAGCAGCATGCCCCATCTGCGGGCACCTCTTCTTTGAGTGCAGTTTCGCACGTCGCTTCTGGGATGTGGCTGATGACCAGCAGTTCTTCACCTTCCCAATGCCGAGCTGCGTTCACTCTGTCTCTGCGGCTACCTTCTATTTGCTGTGCCTCTAGCACCTGTAAGAACATAGGAACGGAATTGTGTTCCAGGACATGAGACTCAGCCTCCCCATCTTTCTCAAGCTGTGCCGGGATGACGATCTCCTGTGGCAGGCTAGACTGCCCCCAGAGCGCTGACTGGAGCTGGACTGCTTCCCCCTCCACTCCCATCCCCATGTACATCTGAATAATTGTGGATGCAAAATGTTAGACTCACGCATAGATTAGTGGAAATTCAGGTGAAGGGCGATTGGCTTAGTTAGCGCCCTACTCTAATGTGCGCTACTAGCATAGATCGACAACAAGGCCTCATATGTGAATGCACGGTGTCTATTTGTTAGCACGGAGATAGCTGATGAACGAAGGTAAAATCGGGGGAGTATACATAAAAATAGCTTATTACCTGGCTTGGAAGAGGGATAGTATCAGAAGATGGAGGCCAATCCAAAGGATCAGCCAATATGGGTCCCCAAATCTTTTTCTGGTCCTCGTCCATCCTATGCGTAGCTCAGCGAGCAGCTACCGCCTCTTCAGTGTAGGAATTGAACGTATCGCTGAAATCAGTGTTGTGCATCCATTCAATAATAATACACACATAGTACGTGCTAAAGTTACATATATAGAGTATATAAATGCGTATGTATAGTATTAGCACTATGATAAGTATGCGTGGTAAAGTTACATAGTACGTGAAACCTTTGGATACTTGATTCAATCGGCTGATGGCGATTGTACGGGCTATCTTCAGCCAGGTGGTTGGCTTAATACTAGATATCTACATGATGCATAGATGAGTTTTGCTACTTTTATTTCGTTGGCTGATTTTTGTATCAACCTTATGTGATCCGTGATTTGTTAACCTTGATATTTGATACTCTCGTTTGGCAATAAAAGAAAGTCGTGTGCATCGTTTCGATGCAGAGCTCCGGTGATTGCTCCTATTTCGAAAAAAGATAGATTCTCCATACAATATTTTGTCTAATATGCAACACGACAGAAATAGTATATTTAGACTTTATTTGGCACTAGAGTTTTGTTGAGGATTAGTGGAAATAATTGATGTGAGCATTACCCTTCAGGTACCCGATATTGCCCTAGCTCTTCTGGTCCAATAACGGGTCCATCTGAAGCACCGCAGCTTAAGATGGACCAATACGTCGGTTGCACGGTGGAAAGATGGAGACGATTTTTTGAAGAACAAGGAGACGTTCGAATAAGAAAAGGATAGATAGAATCTCTTTCTATTGTAGTCGAAGCCGTGCAGGACTCTTAGGATTTGGCCTCCTATATAAAGGTCAGGAGAGAGCCTGCTGGATCCTATCTCATAACCGTGTATGTCAAACTCTAGAAACCTTGCCTCTCGGCGAGAACACCACCACGCAGTCCTTCGGCTGCCCCATTGTAATCGATTTCACCTATAATCAAGATCATACATCTCATCGAGGGCCCCGAATCTGGGTAAATCTCGCTCCCCGCTTGTCTGGTATCCGATGTCTCGTGCTAACCTGCAGAATTCCGCTAACCCTGAGCCCATCATGGTGGGCATTGCCGAGGAGCCACATCATCAATAATCCTCATGAAACCCTAAATCCCCACTTATTTCTAAAATCGTGTTTTAATATTTCAGATTTGTTAAAATTTAGATGTATCTAGATGTTCTTTATTGTCTAGATACATTCAAATTTTAACAAATCTCAGACAACCTTAATGGAACAGAGAGTATCATAGTATTGAGAGAGTTTAATCCCCACTTCTCCTTACTTTTCCAAAATCTTAGTGTACTTTTTTCAGTATCTAATACTCTATCATTACCTAGTGAGGTCTTCTTTGGTATTACAATCTTGTGGGGATTAGTGGGGATAATACTCTAGAGTATTGGGTGAAGCCTCTCACATCACCCAATTTCCATAAAACCCTATCCTCAATCTACTTGGTAGGGGTAGAGTATTGAAGATTGAGAAAAATACACTAAAATTTACAAAAACATGGGGATAAGCGGAGATTAAACTCGCTCATACTCTAGCACCAAACATGCATGTAGAATAAGTGAGGATTTGAATTTTGATGGTGATTATCCCACTAATTCGAACTAAAACTCTAGTATAAAATAAGGCTAAATTAGGGATGAGATTTTGTGAAAATTAGATGAAGGTGAAGATTTCACCGAAGTATTTTCTCCACTAACCTCCAAAAAAACTCTGATGGCAAACAAAACGGAAGTGTCGAGATCAGAGGAGATCGGATAAAAACGAGGGATTTACCCAACCCGGAAGTACGAAGAAATAAAACCAGCGGATCTGCAGAAACCAGACAGTATGCATGCATCAGCTAGGTCGCTAGAGCGGGTGCATGCTGCGTCTCGGCTGATCCGTAGCCTCTCTCTCACACTCGATAGTGACCAAGGACGACGATGCGAACGATGTCCATCAGCGAGCACTCCGCTGCCCCGGCTGGTGGCCTGAGCCGCGCCTGAACTATGCTGAAGCGGCCGGCGCCCGCCGGGAACCGTTGCTCTCGAGATTCCCTAGAAGCTTGATCCCCGCGCTGCCGTTTCTACGCTCAGCGCCGCCGCTTTGGTATCTCAGCTTGACAGCGATGAGGGTTACTGTGGCGTGACATGCATTGATCCGGCCCAAATTGCAGCCTGGGTGCTGGGGAGTTGCGACTATGTCTCTTACCTGGCCTGTGGCCGCCGGCGATGGTCGAGTCGACGACTGCAGCGGTGGAAAAGTGGCAGGGGAACGCGGACGGCAAAGAAAGCAAGGGAGAGCTGGAGAAGAGAACAGTGGTGGAATAGTGTCCTCTGTGATGTAGACGTCGAAAGGGCATCTGTCCATCTCAAATGTCACGCAGCCAGTCAAGGGGCCCACTTCAGTCTTTTTTTGCTCTTCCATTTTTTTTTCTTTCGGAAGATAGTCAAAGCAGTCCTGCAGTTTTGCACCAATGCATGCTAGCTGTAGCAGAAAGAACGCATGATGGGAAGCCGGGATAAAAGGAAGACATGCAACAGCAAAAATGAAGTTACGCCGCCGGCAGCTTAATTTGACGTGATGTGTGTACAACTCTATATATTTAAGAAAGAAAAGGAAATTATTAGATGATTGAGAAAGATTGAACTAGCTAAATTATTAGGTGATAAAGATTAACTATTGTGATATTGACAAACAAAGAAAGATAAAGATTAACTATTGTAATATTGACTATATTCAGTTCAAGATTAACCACTTTGCACATGAATTAATGCCAATATGTCCAACGACATATCAAGTCTAATGCACATTAACTTGTAGTAGCTACTGGTGGGCAAAAACTGTTTCATGTTTTTACCAATTTCAGCTTACTTTAAAATTTTATACTAAACTGAAAATGAAATTTAGGTTTGTGAACAGAAATGAACTTGCTCTCGCCAGCCGGTTTGAACCATTTACTTGTGGTGTTATTTTTGCACACTTATACTTGTAGCCTACTAAGTTGTGCCATCATTATGTAGTCAACCTAATCAAATTATATGACTAAGTAGAATGTGTTATATGTACCTAGTAAATTGTATTATATGTATCTAGTAAATTGTGTCACATCAACTACCACATCAATTACTAGATTCTCCAATAAAAAGAGGACTTAATCCAACATCCAAGCTCCTTCAAATTCTCTCTACATCTTTAACGGCGTGCGGCAGCTGGCATAGAGACCACCGGCAGCAGCTGTATATACCTACGTCCACGCCGTAGAACTAGCAGCCGACCAAGTAGATGGGAGCCACCAGCCTCGTCACGCGAGGGGTCGCACCGTTCAGTTCAATAATGCGCCTCTATCAAAGATGATTAGATTATCTGCAGAGACACAAACGCAATGTATATTTGCGTTTTGGGTGGCGCTCGCTTTTTCACGTTTCCACCTAGCAGCGATCTAGAGGCATGTTTCGACCGCATCGCATATGCGGTCGTTGCTTCGGCGGTCTTCGCTTTCGCGTCTACGCCACAGCTTTCGCCATCAGTGCCGCCGCTTACTCTTCTGCACGCGCACCGGTGGGCGGTGGGTAGACTTGTTTGAAACCATAAATGACATTTTATCATGCGCGCCCGGCCTTTAAAAGGTGACTGGCGACGTCTCTGCCATCACTCACACCACCGACACCTCTGCTCTCACCCTCACCACCGCGCGCCGCTGCATCACCATGGGGAAGAAAAAGCGCGACTCCGAGGCGTCCGGAAGCGGCAATAAGAAGGACACGCGGCCGAACATGGCGCCGCTCCCCTTCTATATGGTGCGGGTGTTGCATGCAAACTAGGCGACGTTCCACAGGTGGGATGTGCACCTGCCTGGCGGCAGTTGGCGGCTCAACTACCGCCGGGTGCCTATCCCGCCGGTGCCTCTTTGCGAGCCGAAGAGGAGCGCGGAGATTCGGCGCAGGCGGCGGTACTTGCCACCGGACCTCCGTGACGATCCCACCTTCTTCGTGCACTCCAATCAATGGCACACCTAGCACGAGACCAAGGAGGATCCGAGGAGGAAGATGGGCTTCCTTGGTGACTTCCCGTTTGAGCGGCCACCGTCGCCTCCTTATGCGCCTCTACAGGACAACGACGATGCGTTGGCCTACCACAACGAGGAAGCCAAGGATGACTCATACGACTTTGCCGCCAGCGTCTTCCACGAGTGGCGGTTGCACTGGTACGCCACCGACATCATGTCGTCTGGCCTCGCGGAGGAAGAGGCCCTATGACAGGCGCTGCAGAACTCGGTTCCGCACCTGCCGCCGCCTCCACCTCCGTCGTTCAACCCGTGGGCTCCTCCACCTCCACCTACACCAACGGTGGCACCGGCTTATGTTCCACCGGTTGCCAACTAGTCGTGACCGATACAAGAATTCGTCATGCTCGACGACGAGGAGGAGGAGTATGCTAGGGTACCAGGAGATACATGCGCATTTTACTATTTATATTTTTTTTATTTTCCTTTATTCACTATGTAAATTATGTTTATGTTGAAAGAATGCAAAACCAAAAAAATTGTGTCATGCCACTGGGGGCACCCGGTGCAAACGGGCGAGCGCTCGATTTCGATCATTTCCGCCGATGCAAATGGACACGCGCAACCACTTTGAACGTCCGATATGCATCGGCCCGTTAAAGATGCCCTTATGGTTGAAAGGAAAACATTTAACAAGAAATGTTTATGTGAAGTTACGTGTGGCGTAACTAGATATAAGGGCTTCTCCGGCGACATCCTGCAGACGAGGAGTACGCAAAGTGATCATTTGTTTTCACGTGGATAAAAAAGGGTCTGCCTCCGGCCCAGGGGCCCGACGTATAGTGGCCAGGCTGTCCATGGGACGCACTCGCGGTTCTGTGCAGGCGCTGCATGGACGAAGCGTGTGATTGCTCCCCTTTGCTTCCGGTCCGCCTGGCAGCGACCACAATGCGTGAATCGTTGCTCTCCCTGCGAGGCCTGAATCAATGCCTCCCTGTGAGGCCGCATCGTTACCCCTCCATGTGTGGCCGCATGGCTGACCAAACATGTGCCTACTCGTCGCGGCGTCTACAATGGCACTCTTCGGCTTCAGCGGCACTGCCAGTACTGGCGGATGGCAGTGGGAATTTCGCATCGCCATCAATGGCACGTGCGTGGAAAGCTACGCAAGCATTCATAGAGGCCACCCCTCCCTTTATAAGGCAGTCGGCTTTTGCCCCCACGCCATTGCCACCAGCTAGCTAGCCCCCCCCCCCCCCCCCCCCCATAGAACAGGCAACGCGACGTCAGCCATGGACAAGAGATGGCCATGGCGGAAGCAAAAGCATGACCACGAGGCCGAGTCATCGGCGGTGAAAAAGAAGAAGGCGAAGAAGCCGCGCATCCGCGTGTTTGTCACCGTCGAAGTGGCCGGCGCCCTGAGCACATGCCATGGTCAACGTTCACCTCCCATCTGGTTGGTGCTAGAGCAATCGAAGGGTTCCCATGCTGCCGGTGCCACGGGAGGGACGAGAGAAACATCGGGAGATCACTCGACGCATGGACTTTTGCCTCTAGACCTCCCCGCCAACCTGACATTCAGCTTTGAGTCGCCGATATGGGACTTGTTCGAGCACCTCGAATGGGACCCGAGGTGTCGAGCGGGGTTCCTCGACGATGACGAGTTCAACTACGCCACTCCGCTCGCGTCGGTGAAGGAGGACAAAGAGGAGGAAGAGGAGGAAGACGAAGAGGAGGAGGAGGACGATGACGAAGAGGAGGAGCGGGACGACACCGAGGACAACATTGGCTACCTCGCGGAGAAGGTGAAGGAGGAGGGCAAGGTGGACGAGCTCCACCTCATGTAGGAAGGCGTGGATGAGGAGGAGGCGATGAGGTTGGACATGAAGGCCTCGTAGGAGCAACCCCCACCGCCAACGCCACAAGCACCTCCGTGTTATGCCTCGGCGGTCATGCCTCCCGAACTGCCAGAGGAGGAGGCCATGAGGTTGGCCATGGTGGCCTCGACCGTAATTTGAGGTGATATTTGTACAATCATGTACATTTAAGAAAGAAGAAAATTGTAGGACGTTGAGCAAAATTGAAATAGCTAAATGTAACAATGTCGATGAGATTACCTAGTTCTCCAACCGACCATTGTTGTTTGTTATAAGCAAAGAGAGATAAAATTGAGATAGTCATGGCGAATTTTTTCATATCCATAAGAAATGTTTTAACAAAATGAGGGAAAATCTGATGTCAAATATTGTGATATTGACTATATTGAACTTAAGATAATTGGCACATAAATTGATGTCAATATATCCCACTAGTGGAGAAGAGGCCTTTGGTCCCAAGCTTTCGTCCCAGTGCTGAACCAAACCGGGACCAATGGGGGGCATTGGTCCCGGTTCGTTTGGCCCAGGACGACCCCACCCGCTGGAGCCTGTCCGGTAGTGGCCTTTGGTCCCGGTTTGTATTACAAACCGGGACTAAAGGGTCCACCGCAGGGTGCGCCAGGCCGTGGCAGTCGTGCGGAACCCTTTAGTCCCGGTTTGTAATACAAACCGGGTCCAAAGGCCCCGTCTCTGGTTACATAACCTTGCCCTGCCCAAGTGTGAGCCACACTTGGGCCATTTTTTCACTTTCTTCACAAGAGGGGTGTATTGCTCTCCTCTTTTCTTCACATGCACAAGAGGTGTTCGACGAAATGCTTAAGAGGATTTGCCACTTGAGTTTACACAAATCAAGCCACACTTAACTTGCTTTTTTCTTCTTCATCGAGGTTAACAACTTTATCCTTTTCATCTGCAATTGATAAAATGCATGTGTATATATACATCGTGATGTTCTGTAATGGTTTTGATCAGCTTAATTATATCATGCAGATGAATCGGCAATGGATGTACATTGACCGACGGTTTGACGAGTTCACTGCGGGCCTGGATAATTTTATGGCCGTGGCGGAGGCAAACAAACATGGTGGCTTCATGTATTGTCCATGTGTGGACTGCAAGAATACCGTAAATTACGCTCACTCGAGTCTCATTCACGGCCACCTTCTGCGATCCGGTTTCATGCCCAGTTACTATTGTTGGACCAAGCACGGAGAAAGAGGGGTTATGATGGAAGACAATGAAGAAGAGGAAGAGGATGATGACGGTTATCCCAATTTCCCTGAATACGATGATACTGCAGAAGGCAATGAAGACAATGAAGTAGAAGATCAAGAGGCACCAAATGAGCCTGCTGATGATGATCTTGGCCGGGCCATTGCTGATGCAAGGAGAGAACGTGAAACTGAAAAGGAAAGGTTGGCCTTCGACAAGATGATAGAAGATCACAACAAATTGTTATACCCAACTTGCGAAGATGGCCATAAAAAGCTAGGCAAAGACACCGGAATTGTTGCAATGGAAGGCAGAGAACGGTGTCACTGACTCAGGATTTGGAAAGTTGCTGACAATAATTAAGAGGATGCTTCCAAGGGGTAACGAATTGCCCGCCAGTACGTACGAAGCGAAGAAGATTGTCTGTCCTCTAGGATTAGATGTGCAAAAGATACATGCATGCATTAATGACTGCATCCTCTACCGCGATGAGTACGAGAATTTGGATGCATGTCCGGTGTGCACTGCATTGCGGTATAAGATCAGACGAGATGACCCTAGTGATGTTGAGGGCGAGCGCCCCAGGAAGAGGGTTCCTGCCAAGGTTATGTGGTATGCTCCTATAATACCACGGCTGAAACGCTTGTTCAGAAATAAAGAGCATGCTAGGTTGTTGCGATGGCACAAAGAAGACCGTAAGAAAGACGTGATGTTGAGGCACCCTGCTGATGGCTCCCAATGGAGAAAAATCGATAGAGAGTTCCCAAACTTTGCACAGGATGCAAGGAACTTACGGTTTGGTCTAAGTACAGATGGCATGAATCCTTTTGGAGAGCAGAGCTGCAGCCATAGCACCTGGCCTGTGACTCTTTGTATATATAACCTTCCTCCTTGGTTGTGCATGAAGCGGAAGTTCATTATGATGCCAGTGCTCATACAAGGCCCGAAGCAACCCGGGAACGACATTGATGTGTACCTGAAGCCATTAGTTGAAGAACTTCTACAGCTGTGGTCTCTAGCAGGTGTACGTGTGTGGGACGAGCACAAGCAGGAGGAATTTGACCTAAGAGCGCTGCTTTTCGTAACCATCAATGACTGGCCTGCTCTTGGTAACATTTCAGGACAGTCAAACAAGGGATACAATGCATGCACGCACTGTTTACATGAGCTCGAAGGTGATTATTTGGAAAAATGTAAGAAGGTCGTGTACCTGGGGCATCGTCGATTTCTTAGGCTTACCCATCCCGTAAGAAAGAAAGGCAAACATTACAACGGTGAGGCTGATCACCGGAGGAAGCCTCTCCATCGTGATGGTGTTGATATATTTGGTATGGTCAAGGATCTAGATGTAATATTTGGAAAGGGTCCTGGCGGACGGTCTGTTCCGAATGACGATGCCGGACACGCGCCCATGTGGAACAAGAAATCTATATTTTGGGATCTACCCTATTGGGAAGTCTTAGAGGTCCGCTCTTCAATCGATGTGATGCACGTGACGAAGAATCTTTGCGTGAACCTGCTAGGCTTTCTGGGCGTGTACGGGAAGACAAAAGATACACCAGAAGCACAGGAGGACCAGCAACGTAGGAAAGACCCCAAAAAACTGCATGAGAGAGTTAAAGGACGTCATTACTCCAGCTACGCTCTTACAAAAGCAGAGAAGGAAATATTTTTTGAATGTCTGAGCAGTATCAAGGTCCCGTCTGGCTTCTCCTCCAATATAAAGGGAATAATAAATATGGAGAAGAAAACATTCCAGAACCTGAAGTCTCATGACTGTCACGTGATAATGACACAGTTGCTTCCGATTGCATTGAGAGGGCTTCTACCGGAAAATGTTCGACTGCCCATTGTGAAGCTATGTGCATTCCTCAATGCAATTTCTCAGAAGGTAATAAATCCAGAAATTCTACCGAGGTTGCAGAATGATGTGGTCCAATGTCTCGTTAGTTTTGAGCTGGTGTTCCCACCATCCTTCTTCAATATTATGACACATCTCCTCGTTCACCTGGTCGATGAGATTTGCATTCTCGGTCCTGTGTTTCTACACAATATGTTCCCCTTCGAGAGGTTCATGGGAGTCTTAAAGAAATATGTTCATAACCGTGCTAGGCCAGAAGGAAGCATCTCCAAGGGCTATGGAACAGAGGAGGTCATTGAATTCTGTGTTGACTTTATTCCTGACCTTAAGCCGATTGGTGTTCCTGAATCGCGGCATGAAGGGAGACTAAGTGGAAAAGGCACGCTAGGAAGGAAATCAATGATATGTAGGGACGGGATTTCTTTGACTCAAGCACACTACACAGTTCTACAAAGTTCCACCTTGGTGGCTCCGTATATCGGTGACCACAAGAACTTTCTACGCTCCCAGAACCCGGGGCAGTCGAACGATTGGATTAGACATGAACACATGTCGACTTTCGGCGGTTGGTTGCAAAAACATCTCCTGAATAACAAAGATATTGAAGATCAGTTGTACTTGCTGGCCCAGACACCATCTTCGACTGTAGTGACTTTCCAAGGGTACGAGATAAATGGGAATACATTTTACACGATCGCCCAAGATAAAAAGAGCACCAACCAAAACAGTGGTGTCCGGTTTGATGCAATAATGAATGAAGGCCCAAATGACACATATTATGGTTACATAGAGGATATATGGGAACTTGACTATGGACCTTCTTTTAAGGTCCCTTTGTTTAGGTGCAAATGGGTCAACAAAACAGGAGGCGGGGTTCAGGTAGACAAGTTGTATGGAATGACAACAGTGGATCTCAACAATCTTGGGTATAGAGACGAACCATTCGTCCTAGCCAAGGATGTGGCCCAGGTTTTCTATGTGAAGGATATGTCTACCAAACCAAGAAAAAGGAAACATAAGGAAACAAATACATCAAACAATGAGCCAAAGCGCCACATAGTTCTTTCTGGAAAAAGAAACATCGTGGGAGTGGACGACAAGACAGACATGTCAGAAGATTATAATCAGTTTGATGAAATTCCACCCTTCAGAGTGAACATTGATCCAAGCATCAAGTTAAATGATGAAGATGCTCCATGGTTACGGCCGAGAAGATTAATTAAATGATGAAGATGCTCCATCATCAAGTTAATTGAAGAATGTTCATGGCACAAATGAGTATCTCAACATGGCAATCAATTTCCCATTTATTTTTGTGTAATCATATAACTGTATGTAAGATACTAAAAGTGGAGATGCGCCACGGGAGATTCCCCAACACTGTTAGATGAGATGTAGTCGTTCAGGGGCTTGTAGGAAAAAATTCCAAGGCGCAGTTTCTGAAGATGCCGTAGGGCGTGTGCACCAACGACATCTTCGAGAAACTGCGCCACGGGAGATTTCCCAACCCTTTCCCCAACACTGTTAGATGAGATGTAGTCGTTTAGGGGCTTGCAGGGAAAAATTTCAAGGAGCAGCTTCCGAAGATGTCGTAGGGCGTGTGCACCAACGACATCTTCGAGAAGCTGCGCCACGGGAGATTTCCCAACCCTTTCCCCAACACTGTTAGATGAGATGTAGTCGTTTAGGGGCTTGCAGGGAAAAATTCCGAGGAGCAGCTTCCGAAGATGTCGTAGGGCGTGTGCACCAATGACATCTTCGAGAAGCTGCACCACGGGAGATTTCCCAACCCTTCCCTTCATCCATGGGAATGAAACTCTGCTTGGCTTGTTGATCTGCTTGGCAAGGCGTATCGATGCTCCTTTTATAGGCACGGCACCTCTTCTACTTTGTCTTGTTCCTTCGACAGGGCGTCGTGCGCTACATGCTTTATCTCATCGAGCAGTGCGTCCACCCATGCGTTCTTATCCTGCCGACATCTTTAGTCCCGGTTGTACCCACCAGCCAGGACTAAAGGTTACCTACACGTCCTTATCCCACCGACAGTTTTGTTAGATGACACAAAAAAGGATCTTTAGTCCCGGTTGTACCCACCAGCCGGGACTAAAGGTTACCCACACGTCCGGATCCCACCGACAGTTTTGGGCGCCACTGCGTTCCCGCCTATTTTTCTTCCCGCGCTTTCCACTGCTTCCCGCCTCCGTCCTCCCGCCATTTTTTCTTCCTGCGCTTTCCACTGCTTCCCGCCTCCGTCCTCCCGCCATTTTTTCACTATATATATGTTGGCTTGGCCTCCATTTACATATGACATCTAGACTCATATCTGCAAACCTCATCACCAGGTCACATGGCTTCCATCGTATCTCTAACCCTCCGGGAGGCGGAGGCGCTTTGCGCGTCGAACTACCCCTGCCCGCCGGGCTACCGCATCCCTACCGGCTGGTTGCTGAGCATCGGAGGTGTACCGGTCCCTCCTGTCCCTCTAGGTGTGGCGCGCGAGATGGCCATCACGAACCACTACTACTTCGAGCTCACGCCAGAGCAGCGGAGGAATCCCCAGTGGCATCCCGACTACAGCCCGACTTGGGAAAGCTTCTTCATCAATCGGCATGAGAGGGCGCTCGCCAGGCACGAGGAGGGCGGCCCGCCTCCTTCGAACTTCAACGAGGCCGGCCGTCGGCTGTGGTGGCGCGACCGGACTCTCCAGGGCGTCATGGCCTACCGTGGCCCCCGCCTGCGCTACCCTCAGTCCCAGCCCACGCGTGCTCTCCCGCCGAGGTTTGACTACCGCGACCCCGATGCCAGCGACGATGATGACGGCGACTACGACGACTACAGTGGCGAGTACTATAGGGCTAGGCACGAGTATGACTGAATGACTCGAACAGTCGAATCTGGCCATGTATCTTAATTAATTTTCAGTTGAGCTAGGCACGAGTATTATAGGGCTAGGCACGAGTACTATCTGGCCATGTATCTTAATTAATTTTCAGTTGAGCTAGGCACGAGTACTATAGGGCTAGGCACGAGTACTATCTGGCCATGTATCTTAATTAATTTTCAGTTGAGCTAGGCACGAATACTATAGGGCTAGGCACGAGTACGCTCTGTACTTTAATTCCACATGTAATCTGGCGGGAAACTTTTCTCATCATCAGCGTCTGCCACAACGACTTTAGTGAAAATACAATTAAAATAGATAAACAACTAGTCTAGTCGATCTACTCGTCATCGGAGGTTGTCTCGGTCCAAATGTCGTCCCACCGAGGGTCGTTGTCGGCCCAAGTTGTATTTGGGTTGTCGAGCTCGAACACGGCGACGGCCCGACGGTGGCGCCTGTTGGACCTGCGTTGTGCCCGGAGGTCAGCGAAGAACGCGGCGGTGTTGTCGACGTCGTTGGGGAACTGCGCCCTCCACTGGCGCATCAACTCCTCGTCGTGCTCGGCGATTGTGATCCGGCGCTGCACCTGGCGGTGGCGGCGACGGTCCTCGTCGTCGACGATGCACGGCGTCGGCGCGAGGAACTCCGCCTCCTCTAGCGATTCGACGTCTGGGAAGTTCATGTCGCACCGTGGCCGCCAAAATCGCCATGCGGCCGCGTCGTAAGCGCGCGCCGCCAGCTCCGGGGTGTTGTACGTGCCGAGGGTGAGCCGGAAGCCACCGGCGCGCATCTCGGCGTAGAACCTACCGTTCGGACGCGTTCGGACGCGCTCGGACGCCACGGAAGCCGGACGAGCCGCGACGGCGCGGCGGCATCCCGACGACGAATGAACGGAGGCGACGGCGATGTGTGGTTCCGCGCGCACGCGGCGCTTTATAGCACAGCGACACGGCAAGTTTGGCGACAGGTGGCGCGGGGAAGCGGCGGGGCGTGGCACGTGGAAGCGGCGGCGACAGGTGGCGCGGGGAAGCGGCGGGGCGTGGCACGTGGAAGCGGCGGCGACAGGTGGCGCGGGGAAGCGGCGGGGCGTGGCACGTACGTGGAAGCGGGATCTACATGTCGCACGGCGGTGGCGGCGGGGCGAGGCACGTGGAAGCGGCGGCGACACGTGGCACGGGGAAGGGACACGTGTGGCGGTGGCGGTGGTGGCCAGTACATGGCGGTGGCGGTGGTGGGCAGTACACGGCGGTGGCGACGGTGGCCAGTACACGGCGGTGGCGACGGTGGCCAGTACACGGCGGTGGCGACGGTGGCTAGTACACGGCGGTGGCGACGGTGCCTGTACATGGCGGTGACGGTGGTGGCCAGTACACGGCGGTGGCGACGGTGGCCAGTACACGGCGGTGGCGACGGTGGCCAGTACACGGCGGTGGCGACGGTGGCCAGTACACGGCGGTGGCGACGGTGGCCTGTACATGGCGGTGACGGTGGTGGGCAGTACACGGCGGTGGCCCGTACATGGCGGTGACGGTGGTGGCCAGGCGGTGGCGGTGGCGACGGTGGCCAGTACACGGCGGTGGCGACGGTGGCCTGTACATGCATGGCGGTGGCGGCGGTGGACACGTGTGGCAGTGCGGTGGCTTTTTTTTCATTTGAAATAAGGCGGGAATGAAATTTTTAAAAAAAAGTGGCCTTTGGACCCGGTTTGTAATACAAACCGGGACTAAAAGTTTTTTTTGCGCGCGCAGCGAAAACTGCAGCAAAAATGGCCGTTAGTCCCGGTTTCTATTACCAACCGGGACCAAAGGGGGGCCTTTGGTCCCGGTTTGTAATACGAACCGGGACCAAAGGGTGGGGGAGTATAAAAGAAAGGACTTCGTCTCCGCGGCGATCAATCCCGCGGAGACGAAGCGCTGAGCGCCGCCAGGCTGCCCAACCGCCACGCGAAATCGCCGCCGCCGCCGTCGCCACCGCGTGCCCGCGCCCGCCGTCTCCGCCGTTGCCGTGCGCCGCCGCCTCTGCCTCCTCCCCACGCGCCCGCGCGCCGTCTCTCTACGCGCCGCGCGCGCGCCTCTTCCTCCACCGCCGCGCGCACGCTGCGTGTCCCGCCGCCGCAAGACGTCGCCTCCGCCGCCGCTTGCGCCACCGGATGCGCCCCCGCCACCGCGCCTCCTCTGCCGCGCCCCCGCCACGCGCCATCTCCGCCGGTAAGAGCCGCGCGCCGCCCCACCCCTTCTCCTTTTTTTTCTTTTTTAGTCATTTTTTTAGATTAGTTAGTTAGGTTAATTAGTTAGAAACAATATAGTTAGAAAAATTAGTTAGTAAAATTAGAAACAATAGTTAAGTTAGAAAAATTAGTTAAAACAATAGTTAGAAAATTAGTTAGTAAATTAGTTAGTAAAATAGTTAATTAGTTTAGTTACAAAATAGATGATTTGTAAATTAGTACATAATTTGATTTAAATTAGTTACAAAAATAGTTAGTAAATTAGTTACAAAAATAGTTAGTAAATTAGTTACAAAAATAGTTAGTTCAAAATAGATTCATTTATGTCGGCGCCGCCCCCCGCGCGCGCCGACGACTTAGACCGTGGCGGTGCCGAGTCCGTAGCGGTGCCGCCGCGACATAGACTTAGGGTCGCGAAATAGAGAAAGAGCGAGCGAGGAGGAGCGTCGAGTCCGTGGCGGTGCCGGTACTGCCGGCGCCCCTGCCGACGCCCCCAAAACAGGGTCATTCAATTCCCGCTACCGCTCCCGCTGTCGTTCCCGACCCCCGATCCGGATCGATCGATCCGGGGTCGTGGAACGCGGCGTTAGTACAAAAGTAGTGAAGTTTTTTATTTAGCACAAGATCATGTTTTTTATTTATATTAGTACATATATGATTTGTTTTCGTAGCTACGATGCCGCGACAGCGACAGCCGGCGGGCCGTGGTCTGACTCTCACCGAGGAGATGGAGCAGATGGGGGAGGTCCGGGACTGGGCTCCGCCGGGGTGGCACTGGGAGGTCTTAGCTTCCGGGTCGCGCACCTTGGTGCGGAATCCGGGTCCCGTTGTCGACCCGGATATTCTTTGGTGGAGGTCTTATGGGCCACGGTCGTTTCAGAGGGAGTCGGCCCCGCCGGAGGAGGTAGCTCAGCGAATTGAAGCGGAGGACCAGCACGTTCGCCGTTACATGTACGCGTTAGACAACATGTATAGGACCGGATGGAGCGTTATGCGGGGATTTCATGTTAGCTATGCTCCCGTTGTTGTTCCGTGGCTTTGGGGGTACACCCAGCGCGGCTCAGGACCCGGTCGGCGCCCTCTAGGACCCGGTCTGCGCGGTTGAGTGGTTGTAGTAGTGATTGATATGTATTAGGGTTAAATAAACATGAACCCGATCTATGTATGCATGTAACTGCACTATCTGCTTTCAGCACTATATTATCGATCCTTAGTTAAGAACTACATATGTAACTCCATTTTCAGTTTTCTGCATTATCCTTAATTTGATCATATGATGGTTCCTATGTATAGCTTGCAAGTCGTTGTAGAAAGCATGGACAGAGATGAAATTCAAGAAAATTTCATGGAGAACCTCATAGCAAACGGTACTCTGGATGATCGCGACGACGACGTTATTCCAGAAGATGGCGGTGACGATGTCACCGCAACTTATTTGAATGACTCCGGTGAGGGAGCGGAGAATATTGAGGAAGAAGATCCTAGTGGCGCCGGTGAGGAACAAGATCATCATAATGGCTCCCGAACTGTAGTTATCACCGAGGTATATAAATTAATTAAGCCGCTGTTGATCGACTAGATGCATTAACTAATTAAATTGTACTGACTATGAATTATTTCTTTTTTAGCCCTCCGGATCGAGCACTTCTTCTGTAAAGTCGAGGAAGCGAGGCCCGGCCAAAAAGTTGGATGACGGTGTTAGGCACGACATCACCCACATCGAAAAGGATGGTAAACCGATTGCTCCAGAGAAAGGTGCAAAGGCATTTATAGCTCAATGCGGAGTGCTTGTTAGGGACCACGTCCCGATCACCGTTCGAGAATGGCACAAGCCGAGGGGACTAGTGCTGTCTGCAGAGGAAGAAGCTCAAGGTCTTTATATCGATGATGTAGCCAAAAACAGCATTCTGAACAAGCTCATGTCACATTTCAACATAGTACCCGAAGAGGGGGATGATGCTGAAAAGGCCAAGATGGAGCAGGCCCTCCGCGAGTTTCCCAAGAAGAAGATGGCCGAACTATTCAAGAACCACAAGAAAAGATTGCGCGTCCTTATCAAGATAAAGAAGACTCCGGACAGTGAGAAGGTAAAAAATCACTGGGACGAATTCGTGAAGTACAACACGGAGTCAGAAGAATTTAAGAAAAGGTCGGAAACAAATAAGGCAAATGCTGCGTTGAAGCTATATCACCAAATTCTGGGTCCAGGTGGATACAGGGCTAACCGTCCTAAGTGGCAGGCAGCTGAGGCGGAACTGACCAGGAAAGGGATCAGATTAGGGACACACGGTTGGATCGAACGCTGCAAGGAGTGGTTCTACGGGATTGGGGGAACGTTGCATCCAGAAACAGGGAAGTGCATCTATAAGAAAGCTCATCTGAAGTTTCCCATTGAAGCCCTGGAACAAGCACATAGGGACGTGGAGGCGGGGTTGTTCCAGCCCGAAAGAGAGAACGATGAGCTGACACGCGCCCTTGGGAACAAAGAACACACCGGACGAACACGAGGAACAGAAGGCTCCGTTCCGTGGAAGTATGGCTTTCCTGCGGAAAGGAAGAGATTTCCTGATAAATGCCATGAGAGGAGAAAGGCAAGGGAAACAGACCGCCTAGCTAACTTAGAGGAGGGTATGAGCACCATGAAAGCCCAATTAACCATGGTAACCCAAGTACTTACATCTCAGATGGCTCAGGGGCAGGCTGTAGATCCTGCATTGCTCAATGCCCTCGCCCCGCTGCAATCTCAACCACACCGGAAAAGCAGCGTGGCTTCCTCTCAGCAGGTGGATAATGATGATGATGATGACCAGGTGGTCGAGCCTCCTCGCTACCCCCCCGTGGATGATCTCACTGAGAGCCGTCCTTGTGAGCTGCATGTTAAAGTTTTCAACCTATCTTTCAAGGCGGCGGTCGGCATCCTCTTACCTACAAGGTCTTACCATTGCCGTCCGGTCCAAGACGACTTTGCTGTTGTGATGGTGGATGAAGTGTTGAGAGATTATGAGGGGTTGGTGCTTGAGCGCCCTGCAGGTGAAGATGGGGAAATCAAAGAACTGGGAGAAGCCCGTAGAACCACCGTGCAATGGCGGAAGGAGAACATTGTGTTTCCAGGTGAGAAGCCAACAAGCAGGCCACCTCGTCCGCCTCCTCCGCCACCTGTGCAGTCTCCTCTGCGTGATGATTCTCCTCTGCGCGATGATGATTTCCCTATGCATGACCAGTCTCCTCCGCGTGAAAATACTCCGCCGCCTCCTCCTCCTCGTCAGGAGACTCCGCCGCCTCCACCTAAGCAAAAGAGGAAGCGGTCCGCGGCACCTCCTACAGATCCGATGAGATCATCAACTCCGATGAGGGCACAGACTCCAGAGTTGTTACCACATGAGCAGACTGAAGAGCAAAAGGCGTTTCTTGCGCCGAAGAAGATGTTTATTCCACCGCAGACAGTGAAGCACTTTGCCGAGACGAGAATGAAGAGACCTGAGCTGAGAGCTGATTATGACCGCTCTCTTGGACAATCCTCTAGAGCGAGCAAAGCAGCAAAAAAAGTCGCCCAGCTTGGACAGCAGGACATTCAGGCCGTACCCCACTTCATCGTGGAGCGCTATCATGATCCAGAGACAGCATCGATGATCGAACGGGCGGCTAGAGCTCAGGGAGCATCAGTTGAGTACGAAGATTACTATCCAACGGCTCAAGTGGTAAACAAGTATAGATACGGATCTGATCTCGTCAAACCTGGCGAGCTCGCGCGTCTAGGGACTCAGATGCGAAGGTTGCATGAATGGTACCTGAAATCCTGTCGAAGAGGTGATTGCCTACCTCACGGTGTATCTTAGAGATGAGCATTACTTCCGAGGGAAAGACGAGATAAACCTTGAGTTAGAAGAACTGTTTCAGTTATTCAATCAAGACGCCCTCGACAAAGCTGTCATCAGTTGCTACTGCCTGTAAGTGATTTATTTGTGTAATTAAGTTTGTAGCTCATTCATTTGCACTAACAATTATCCTCATTATATTCTTTGTGTACGCTATACATTTAATTATGCAGAATGAAGAAGCTGGAATACAAAAGAGGCAAGCTCCTACCACTGGGGTTCATAGACCCAAACACAGTTCATGAAGTTACGGTTCGAGACTTCGCCAAGGACACAGAGGACAACATCGTAATATTTTTAGAGAAGCAAGCAGACAAAGAGGATATATTCTTTCCCTACAACTTCAAGTGAGTGTTATATATAACATACATTATGCTTGTGCACCTTCCACTTTATTCTCGTAATCATTGAGCTATGCTTGTGCAGATTCCACTTTATTCTCCTAATCATTGATCTTCACCTTGGAGTCGTAAAAGTCATGGACTCGAAACGTAAAGAATATGCGGAATGGGCGGACAAGGCTGCCATCCTCCAGAGGTAGTTTCAATCAATTTCGTATTGGCATCTTCACTAATTCGAAGATATCATCAACTAATCAATTACTCATTTACTCATTATTTTTTTGCCGGGCAGGGCTTGGAAACGGTTCATCAATACTATTCCGGGTAAATGGAAACCGGAGCTTACATTTGAAGATTACCCTGTAAGTAGTACTATATATATAGCTATGTCCGTGAAACTTTATATATGATATTTACTTTCAATACGATGCTTGATTATTAGTTTGATCGAACTATTTTTTCGTAAAGTGTATGAGGCAGGAAAAAGGGAATAACTTATGTGGATACTACGTCTGCACCTTCATGCGTGACATGGCCTGTCCCAAGGGTGGGGATGCCCGTATACACCACACTCGTGTACGATAACAAAATTTCACAATTAATCTTAATTAGTACCATCTATTGTATTGAGTTCCATTCATATATCGATCTCCTTTTTTAAATATAGATGACACGCCTGCGGGACACTCTCATAACAGCGGATCAAATAAAAGCAATTCAAGAGGAAATCGCGGGATTCTTTATTACCGAGGCCCTTACCCCAGGTGGAGAGCACTATCCACGGCAGATCGTGACGATCGAGGATCTTCGTAGAGGAGATGTTGTATTGTAAATATGCATGCATTACGTGTACTGTGTTGACGATGTCGTGTACTGTTTACGATGTCTATATATATTCATGACGATTTTTTGTGGTTTCTTGAATGATATATATGCATTGCTGAAACTCTGCCGCGGCATAGAAACGCCCTGTTTCTCTGCCACGGCAGAGAAACGCTGGTACAGCCTAAATCTGTGCCGCGGCAGAGAAATAGCAATTCTCTGCCGCGGCAGAGAAACCTAGGCCCGGTTCGTACCACGAACCGGGACCAAAGGCCTTCCACCGCGAGCTCCCTGGCCGCACCACGTGTCAAGGCCTTTAGGCCCGGTTAAACTTTGAACCGGGACTAAAGGGTACCCCCCTTTAGTCCCGCCTAATTGGTCCCGGTTGGAAAACCAGGACTAAAGGCCCAAATGAACCGGGCCTATAGCCCCGTTTTCCACTAGTGTCCTATGACATATCATTTTTTGCTAAATACGGTACTTACAAATATGTACATATACTCACTTCTATTAACACACGCACACATCCTATAACTATGAGCACTTCCACAAAAAAATCAAACACTGATCCGGTTGATCTTAAGATTGACGAAGTCATTATAATCATCACAGTATCGACGGAATATTATCTTCCACTAAAACAATATTCCAGTCTTTATGAAACGACGAAGTGTAACCTAGTAAATTGTGTCATCATAAGTCTTAAAATTTAAATTATGTGACTTAGTAAATTATGCTCATATGTCTAGTAAATTGTGTCACATATACCTAGTAAATTGTGTAAAAACATCTAATAGAGTCTTACAAGTGGAACACTTCACCCGATGCCAACCTTTTATTGCTATTCACTATCCAACTCCTTCAATTTTCCGTCCATCTTCCTTGCCCTTTTTACGCGCGCGTGGGGCACTATACCACCGGCAGCAGAAGTAAGTACGTACATCCACGCTCATCAATCGTAGAACTGGGATAGAACTGGCCACCCGAGCAACCGACCAAGTAGATGGGACGGAGCCACCAGTCTCGTCAAGCGAGGCGTTGCAGGAACACGATCGTAGCCTTGTGAGGGGAGAAATAGTGGCAGATGAGCAACCTATATAAGAGCATCTCCAGTCGCGTCCCCAAACCGTCCCCCAAAGGGATTTGGGACGCGCCGGACCAAAAATGCTATCCAGCCGCGTCCCCCAAAGCCTTTTTTTATCCGGCGCGCCCCTATACGGTGTCCGGCGCCCCGAGCCCGTCCCCGTCCCAGAGGGGACGCACCGGGGACGCCGGACACAACGAAAAGCGAGGCGGGGAGTGGCGGGGCCGACCCGTCAGCGGCACAATTAATTTAAACCTAACCGTCGCCTACCTCGCGACGGAAGTTATTGGCGCGCAACGACGGTGCAGTTCCCGCAGAGGGCGCAGGGACATGAGCGTCAAGGTCTTCGACGAGAGGCGCTGCCTCCGGGACTACCATGCCGACAGGGACTCCCACGACGACAGCACTGACGAGGAGGACGACTGAGTGTTGTTTCTTCGCAGCGAATACGTGCACGGAGGTTTCTGCCTGTTCGCCTCATCGGTAGAACCAACAAGGGCACCATCCTCCCGCTGGATTTTTCAGTTTAGGTGACTGGGTGTGCCCTCGAGTGTTCTTTCTTAGCAGCGAACACAGGAAACCTTCGATGCACGGCCTAGTTAGGTTTAGTTTTTTTGCAATATTTTATATTTGTGTCCACCATGGTTCAAACTATGTATTAGTTTGTGGAAAACCATGTTCCAAACTATGTCTTCGTGTAAACCACGTTCCCAATTATGTATTAGTTTGTGGAAATTGAAATAAAAATGCCAAGAAAAATTATTTTAAATGTTTGGGGGCGGCGTTTGGGGGACGCGGCTGGGGAGCGACGTCCCCCAAACGCAGCACGAACAAAACACGTCCCCCAAACGCTCGATCCGGCGCGGTTTGGGGGACGGTTTGGGGGACGCGACTGGAGATGCTCTAAGTATCTGCTTTCTTGAACAAGCATAAGTCCCAAGAAAATGCTACGAGTAGATGGCTAAAAGGAAAATTTCACAACGCATGTTTATTTGAAGTTACACGCACCCAGCTATTCGGCACAATAGAGGCACTGGGGATAACAATAATATAAACCCTTCGTAAATTTTGACTACAGAGTAGGGGCACATACACTACAAAAACTCTCCTTATCCGGCATTTTGAACGTAACATGCAAAAAGTACCTGTAAACTTTTCGCGAGACAATCTAATTTCTCAAGGGTGGCGGATAGATGTGTGTGCTAAAGGCATCTCCAACCGAGCGACCCAAACGGACGCGCTGAGCTGTCCGTTTTGGGCCGTTTGCGTGGTCGCCCGGACACGTGGACAGCGCCCCATGTCCGTTTGGGTCGCACGCGACGCCCAACGCGGCGATCCAAAGAGACGCCACGTGGTTCGTCTTCGTTGCGCGGCGCTGCGCCATGGCAGGCCTCGACGGGACAGCCATGGTGGGCGGTGGAACACGCGGGAAAGATCCCGCGCGCACCAAAGTTCCCGCGCGCGCGAAAACGCCATTGGCGCGCGCTCGCGCCCAAGTTTCCCGCCAGACCGCCGGCTATAAAAGACGGCGGCGGTCTCACACAGACCGCATCACCGTTCTCTCCCCCTCCACCTTCTCCGGCGCCATGCCGCGCACCCTGCAGGCCACGTGGGCCAAGCTCTCCCTCGCCGCCCGGGCCAGGTTCCCGCGGACGGAGGAGGAGGAGCGCGCGGACTCGCGGTGGGTCGACGACGACGAGGCGCTCCGCGTCGCTGCGGAGGCGGCGGCGAAGAAGGAAGGGGACGCGGAGATGGTGGAGGCGGCCACGTACGGCTCGCACGAGACCGCGGACGGCTGGTTCGAGGCCGCGGAGGAGGGGGCGGCCGCCGCGGAGGAACCCGTCGACGAGGAGGACCTCGCGCTGGCGAGCATCAACGCCGCCATCGAGGAGCGTCTCGCCGACCTCACGCGCGAGACGAAGGAGCACGAGGCCACCGGCCGGGCCAGCCGCCGCCGATTAGGCGACCTCCTCGGGTAGAAGAACGAGCTGCTCGCTATGCGAGCAGCCCGTCACCTCATCCAGATGCCCTCGCCCGAGCGGCGCGCCCAGGAGGCTGCTGCGTCGGCGGAGCACGGCCGGCAAGAGCGCATGCGCCGGCGGCAGGGGAACCACGAGGCCCAGGCCATCGGCCGCGTCCGCCTGGAGGCGCGCACCGCTGTGGAACGCTCGGCCCTGCAAGAGCTGGAGCTATGCGGGAAGCGGATGGTGCCGCAGCAGGAGGCGGAGCGCGAGCGCGCCCGAGGTGCGCGGACGGAAATGAGGAGGATGAAGGCCTCCGCCGCCGCCGCCGCCGCGCCACCCAGCTCGTAAGTTGGAGTGGAATCCTCACGCGTACAGGCCGCCCGCGTCGAGTGAAATCCACGGCCCCGACGGCGAGCCGGCGACTCGCCGGCGAGGCCGCCGGCCCCATACGTATTAGGATAGAAGTAGTAGCTAAAAAAATTGTAATGGGTACTTTTTAATGAAAAAAAATGTTTATGCCTATGACACGCGGGCCAGGGGCGGACAAGGGGCGGACGCGAGCGACCACCCTTTCGCGTCCGCGGCCACGCAAACCCGGCCCAGATTTGGGCCGGGTTTGCATCGTTCCGGACGCCGCGGCCATCCGTTTTAGGGATGGGTCCGCCCGCTGGGCCAGGTTTTTGTCCGGCTGGACCCATCCGGACGCGCGGGCGCGGGATGGGTCGCCGCGTTGGAGATGCCCTAAGAGCATCTCCAGTAGCATCCCCAAACCGTCCCCAAATGGCGCCGGATCAAACGTTTGGGGGACGTGTTTTGTTCGTGCCGCGTTTGGGGAACGTCGCTCCCCAGCCACGTCTCACAAACGCCATCCCCAATCAGAAATTCAAATAGTTTGCATTCAAAAGAGATCGTTCCCGCCGAAGTCGTCGCGATCAGAGTAGCGGCGATCAAAGTACTGGACGCACGATCATATAGACCGGTGGTGCATGCTAAATTAGAAGAAGGGGTTGGGCGACGCTGACGCATCCTGAGTCGACGTAGACCGTCGATCACGATGAACTCGTCGTGATCTGCTCGGTGTGCATGATCCGTCTGCTCCGTCGCCGACGCCGAGGCAGAGGCCGACGCAGGTGTAGTAGCATATGTTGTCGTAGACGCGTCTGCCGGCTCTTGCTCCGGGGTTGGGGTTGCTGCCGCTGCCTGGGCCGCCGCCTCGGACGCCGCCATTTTGGCTTCGATGTCGTCGAGGATCTGGCCTTTGAAAAAGTTGTGCTCCGCCCGCGTCCGGGAAGACATTCCTTTTGTCGACGCTCTCAGCAGGGACATGTCGTCGCTGCGTTTCTTGAGCTCCACCTTTCGTCGGCCTTTTTGTCGCGGGAGAGCAAGGTCGAGGAGACCTCGACGAGGCATTTCGTGACCGACGCCTGCGTCTTCTCGGATGACGCAACGTTGGCCAAGGCGGCCTTGGCAGCCTTGTTGCCGACAGGGCGCCCTGCCGACGTTGCCAGCGGCGCATCCAGATCAATGGCGTCTTTCCCCTTCGACAACGACTGGCGCGTCAACCGCCATTTCTCGTTCATTTTGAGCTTGCTATAGCAATGCGTCAGCGTGAAAGACTTATGCCGTTCCGAGTTCTTCCGGTACAAATCCATGGCCTTGTCAAACTAACCAAAGGAAACACAATCATTTCATCGAACAAAATGTAGGCGCTACAGATTATGTAAGAAAGAGTCGCACCATTTGGCTGATGTCGACGCTGCTCTCGCCTCTAGTCTCCATCTCGTGATGGAACCCATGGAACAAGTTCATCGACGCCTGGATGATGGCCCATCGTGTCGACATTGCCTTTTGGCTCCTCTTCATTGTGTTATCACCAGAATTTGACCGAATCAGAGGTGGGCCGCGATCAAGATGGGCTTGAAGAATATACATGGAAGAATATACGTGAATCGGCCTTATATGCAAAGTTTGGGCTAGTTTGCCCGTGTATCTGTAATATAGTAGGATACGTGTCGATTAGTTAGAGTTTGACTCATCCACGGTTGGGATTATTCCCACGTTAGAAAGTCTACGGACTATAAATATGTATCTAGGGTTTATGAAATAAACAACAATCACGTTCACCACAAATCAATCTAGGCGCATCGCCAACTTCCTTGTCTCGAGGGTTTCTTCTGGGTAAGCATCATGCTGCCTAGATCGCATCTTGCGATCTAGGCAGTACAAGCTTATTCGTTGTTCATGCGTTGCTCGTACTGAAGCCTTTTTGATGGCGAGCAACGTAGTTATCTTAGATGTGTCAGGGTTAGCATTGTTCTTCGTATCATATGCTGTCGTCGTGCAACCCTTAGACATCTAGCCGCCCTTACACCTATCTTAGGTGTAGGGGCGGCACCCCGCTTATTCATTATTTAGTAGATCCGATCCGTTATGGTTGGTCCTTGTTCTGCAAGGATTAGTTTAATATCTGCATAGTTAGGCCTTACAAAGGGTTGAAGGATCCAGCGGCACGTAGGGTGTAGTTTGCTAGCCCTAGACAGGATGTTCTGGGGATCAACCTCGTGTTGGTTTTTAGGCCTTGTCTAGGATCAGCTTACGATCACCGTGCGTAGCCGCGAGGCTCAATCACGAGTAGGATGTTCCGATTATGAGGTGAAAACCCTAAATCATCGTAGATCGTTTTAGCTTTATTCTGATCAAGCAGGACCACCATATATTCGTACACCTCGTGCGAATCATGGGTGGATCGGCTCTTTGAGCCGATTCACAGGATAACCTGAGAGCCGATTGAGGCTCGTATGTAATGTTTACGTGTATGCCATGCAGGAAACTAAGCGAGGCACATCCATCACCTTCCTGACCAGGTATAGGTCAGGTGGCACGCCCTTGCACCAGCATCGGACGTGCGTGCCGAATCTTTGCGGGCCGTCGCTCGGAGGGACCAGGGCCAGCCGCAGCCCTAAGTTGTTCCCGGCTCTACTGTGTTGCCCGTCGCTGCTCGCCGGTGGGTTTCTGACCGCAACACATTCTGGCACGCCCGGTGGGACAATCTTCGAGATCAACCACCTCGCCATCTACATCTGAGATGGCGGACGGCACTCCAGTCACGTACGAGGATTTGACCGAGGAGCTCAAGAAGAAGTATGACGAGGTCAAAGCGATCCTCGAAGCCGACCTCATCGGCTCTTTTCACAGAACCCGCTCACATGGCGTCCGGTGGAAAGGGTTCTCACCTGAAGGCGCGCTCGATGGAGTGGACGTGTCCGCCCCGTCAGAAGTACGCACCAGGTCTCTGCGTCAGGAGATTAACTACATGGTAGCTCACTCGCTGCACCGCCATTCTGAGAGCCTGGTGAACACTTTGGAGCGTGTCGCTCTTCGGGTGATCCAGGAGATCATGAGGCATCAGTACTCTCTGTCAGGACCAGATCTCGGGACTTACCAAGGAGAGATGCCACTCCAGTCCCGTCCACCGCTGCCATTCGCGTTGGCAGCACCAGAAGTGCCGAGTTCACCGGCATACGTCGTCTACAAGATCGGTGGTGACCCTAGCGACTACCAGTTCTTGCATGAGGCGCCTAAGGAGATCCCTCACGGATACACGTGCACATACGTGCTGCATCGCAAGAATCGGGCACTCACAAACCAGACTGCAACAGCAGGGACTTCTGGAACAACAGGAGGAGCTTCGGGAACAGATCTTGAGAAGCAGACGTGGCTAGCTAAGTATGCCACTCCGACAAACCTCCAGAGCTCAGCTCCTGCAGTTGGCTCAGAGCTGGAAAAGCAAGCATGGCTGGCCAAGTATGCCACTCTGGCGAATCTTCAGAGTTCGACTCCTGCAGCCAGCACCGCGGATCAGATCAGTGCAATCCTGAGAGACCAGTTCGGCATGGTGCCGAAAAGGAGGACAATCGGCTATTCCAAGCCGTACCCCAACGAGTACGAGTTGATCCCGCTGCCACCCAAATATCGGCTCCCTGATTTCTCCAAGTTTAATGGATCAGATGGTTCCAGCTCCATTGAGCATGTGAGCCGATATTTGGCACAGCATCAGATCCGCTACGCGTGAGGTTCTTCGCACAGTCCCTCACAGGATCGGCTTTCGGGTGGTACACTTCGTTGCCGCCAGACTCGATCCGGACTTGGAAGCAGTTGGAGGAACAGTTCCACATGCAGTATCACTCAGAGGCTTCCGAGTCTGGCATTGCCGATCTAGCACAAGTACGTCAGAAGCGCGGAGAAACAGTGTCAGAATACATCCAGCGCTTCAGGACCATGAGGAACCAATGTTATTCGGCCCGTTTGACCGAAAAGGAAGCAGTCGAGTTGGCGGTGGTGGGTCTCGCATCACCGATCAAGGATATGGCTTCCCAAGCAGACTACCCTTCACTGGCGCACATGGTTCAGAAACTGTCATTATATGAACGGCGCCACCCAGACTTGTACCAGGACAAATTCAAGCGTGAGGAAGATGAAGGGTCTGCGGGAGATCAAGAGGTAGCAGTGGCTGAATGGACTCGGGGGGGCAACCCCCATATCCTGCAAATGGGTTAAGCCACCAGGTCCGCCCAGAGGGTTTGATTTCGACGTAACTAAAACTGAGCAAATTTTTGACCTCTTACTGAAGGAAAAGCAGTTGAAGTTACCCGAAGGCCTCAAAATCCCCACGGTACAGGAGCTGAACGGAAAGCCATACTGCAAATGGCATAACTCGTACTCCCATACCACCAACGACTGCAGGGTGTGGCGTCAGCAGATCCAAATGGCGATAGAACAAGGCCGTCTAATTTTCAACCAGTACGCCATGAAAGTCGACACTCACCCCTTCCCCGCCGTTAACATGGTGGAGTGCACTTACCCTGGAGGGTGCCAGCCAGGATTCTCGTTCAACATCAACATCGTAGGACCTGGACACCACTCTGGTAAGGATGGAGACGAGGGCAGCTGCTCTCATAGCAAGGACACAGAGGAAGCCGCTCCACGCGATCGGCTCCGTCACGATGGCAAGCGCTACATCACAGAGGGAGAAGTAAGGAACGTAAGATATCAGCGAGCTCTCTCTGATCACCTCCTCAACAAGTATGTGAGTCAGTATGACCAACGCCGACGACCCAACGATGATGATGAAAGAGATCGTCTGGCTAGGGACGCCAGGAGACATCGTCGGCATGATCGCGATGAGGAGGAGTACGAGCGCCGTGCCAAGGAAAAGTCAAGGGAGCAAGACGACGAGGATAGGCACTGGGACTGTCCCTTTTTCAGACACTGCTGGGATTCAGGAATGAGCCGATTGCCTACAATCGGCAATTGCCCAGAATGTAAACAGAAGAAGAAGGAGGCAGCTAACGTGTCCGTGTTCCAACGCTTAGGGCCTCTCCCGCCTCGGAACAAGCACGCTGAGTCCCCTCGAGTGGAAGATCTCGAGGATTTGAAAGACGATGAAGAAGAAGAAGACAGGTACCACCATCCAAGGTGGTGCCCTGATGGACTCAGCCGTTCCCAAAAGCGTAGGGTTCAGCGACTGCGTGGCTTGGAGGAAGCCGAAAGGCTATACCTGCACACGCTAAGGAAGGCGCGGCCTGATCTGGCCGCGAAAATTCAACGAACCCTAGATGAAGAGGGTCGACCACAAAAAATGGAGTGGCACCCCAAGCAAAGGAAAGCCGATGATGAAACATCGGCTGGCACAAATATGGTGTTCATCCTTCCGACGGAGTTTAGTGCTCCAGGATTTGACGAAGCACCTGTGGCACAACTCGACTGCGGCCCACGGCCAGTTATCTTTGAGAAGCCACGAGAAAGAAGCTACAGACATCTGAAGGCCCTGTACTTGCGAGGTTATATCGATGGGAGGCCTGTCAACAAGATGCTGGTGGACACCGGAGCGGCAGTCAACATTATGCCATACTCCATGCTACGTCGGTTGGGACGCTCTAGCTCGGATCTGATCAAGACCAACGTGACATTGAGCGATTTCAACGGCCAAGCGTCTGACGCACAAGGTGTTCTGAATGTGGATCTGACCGTAGGAAGGAAAACCATCCCTACGACGTTCTTTGTTGTCGATAGCAAGAGCACTTATGCTGTCCTGCTGGGAAGAGATTGGATCCACGCCAACTGTTGCATTCCCTCCACTATGCACCAATGCGTAATACAGTGGGATGGAGATGAGGTAGAGGTTGTCCAGGCAGATGACTCAGCCGAGATTTCAACAGCTGGCATGAACGCTTGGGAAACAGCAGGCCAGGAGCCACTCTCAGGCATCAATTTGGACGACTGCGAGCGCATCGACGTGACAAAGGATGGGGTTAGGCTGGTCTTATCCACCGGCCTGACCGTGTAGCAAGAACAAACCTATGGACAAACGTGGCAAGGCCGATCCTTGGGATCGGCTCCAAAGATCTATGGAGGGACATTGCGAAACCTTCATTGAGCGATTCGATCAACATGGAGGCCGATTCCAGCAATCGGCCAATATTATCCTCACCATACGTTCTGCCTGTGTTCAACGTCGAGTTGATGGGCAGCGGTTTTGCGTCGGCTGATGAGAGTCAACATTAGTCCTAACGGAGCCGACGTGCAAATACAGTGCTTTGGCTAACTACAGAGCCGATATCTGCAGTTACCTGACAGATTCGGCTCGGGGGGCACCTAATCAGATGAACATGTGCGATACATGTGCAGTGAAATGCTGGGGGCCGATAGAAAATCGGCCAGTAAAAAAAAAAATTTCATACAGCCGATGCACGGACATCGACTTTGGAGCTAAGAAACAAAGCCGATGCACAGTCATCGACTCTAGTACAAGTTGCACAAGATCTACCAGCTGCATGTTCAAGACGCGGATTTTCGCCAAGACGGTCTTCAGTTCAGCTTCAAGGCCTTCTGCTTCCATGAGGGGGTGAACAATGAGAGCTTCCTCAGCCGCAAGGAGCCGATTTTGGTGCCCGAACCTTCTCTTCGAGGACTTCCAACCCTTTGCCCCAGTTCAGCAGTACTGTCAGAAGTCAGTTTTGGCGTGCAAGGCACCTTTTGCTCATTAAGCCGTTAGTGTTTTGTCTACAACATCGGCTTGCAGCGGAAGAAAAGGCGATCGATGGAGGCAAGTTTGGCTGACTCAGAATTACCTGAGTTCAAAGCTCTTTGTCTGATCTGTGCATCCTCACCATTATTCTCGCCTTGACTAAGGCTCGGGGGGCAGCTGGCCTGGTAGATGCTCTGTTTTGAAAGCCGATTGGGGTGTCATCGGCTGATCCTTCGTCGCAGCCTTCTTCAAAAAATGGTGAATTCTGGCAGAAGAATATCACTGGACCTGGTGGGAGGAATTTAGGGGCTTTCTTGAAGACTCCACATTATCCACCAGATCTCAAAGTCATCAGTTGAGGAATTGAAGGATGGTTTGTGAAGGACCGATGCGTTGCTATCGGCTCATTAAGCATTGGCTAAGGGGACAAATCGGCAAAATCAGTATGAGGGGAGATCGGCTAAATTAGCTCGAAGGAAATCGACAAAATCAAATTGGGGGAAATTCTTCATTGATAAGCAGGATTTCTTACATGAAGAGCTGATTACTCTCAAAAGGAAGTACTAGGGGATACATTGCCCCATCTACTAGTACTGATCCTATGCTAAAAGGTCCTATCTACGGGCCGTCGCTGCCCTCGTCGTCGCCGTCGTCGTCGCTGTCGGCGCTACTCCCGGCGGGCTCGTCGTCGCTGCTCCAGCGGCCGCCGGCCGGGCCCTCGTTGTCCTCATCCTCCTCGTCAGCGTCGTCGTCGTCGCTGTCGAAGTCGCTGAGGTTCCCCGGCCAGGGACAGAAGCGCTTGGCCGGTGGCTCGTCGGAGGAGGTGTCGTCCTCCTCCTCCTCCTTCTCCTCCTCCTCCTCCTCGGGGGAGGTGAAGTCGTCACAGGAGAAGCAATCGTCATCGCTCTCCTCCTCCGTTTCCCCGTCGGCGAGGAAGCGGAGGTCGCTTTCCCCATCGGTCGAGGACTTGTCATCCTCAGACCAGACGGAGAAATCGTGACTGGGTTCCTCCCCGGCTTCGATGGCGCGGCGGATGTTGGCCGCATGGGCCTCCTCCGGGTTCCACTCCGGCGTCGGCTCGCGGGAGGAGGAGGATTGGGTGGAAAGATCCGATGAGGCAGAGGAGGAAGAAGACATGGTGGCGCAGGAGGGCTTTTGGGAGTGCTAATGCGAAGGGGATGAAGAAGCAAACTGTTTGGAGCGGTTAAATAAAAGGGGATATAGTGGAAATTCAATGCCATAGCAGTTTCCGAGGAAGTGGTGCCCAACAAAAAAAAATTGCCAGGACACGCGGAAGTGGAAGAGGCAAAGCATCATGATGAAGGATACTGCGACGGTTCTGCCACGACATGACCCGACGAAGAAAAACAGAGTGATTTTGGAATTATAAATTCCAAAACCAGGGGGGCATGTGTTATCACCAGAATTTGACCGAATCAGAGGTGGGCCGCGATCAAGATGGGCTTGAAGAATATACATGGAAGAATATACGTGAATCGGCCTTATATGCAAAGTTTGGGCTAGTTTGCCCGTGTATCTGTAATATAGTAGGATACGTGTCGATTAGTTAGAGTTTGACTCGTGCACGGTTGGGATTATTCCCATGTTAGAAAGTCTACGGACTATAAATATGTATCTAGGGTTTATGAAATAAACAACAATCACGTTCACCACAAACCAATCTAGGCGCATCGCCAACTCCCTTGTCTCGAGGGTTTCTTCTGGGTAAGCATCATGCTGCCTAGATCGCATCTTGCGATCTAGGCAGTACAAGCTTATTCGATGTTCATGCGTTGCTCGTACTGAAGCCTTTTTGATGGCGAGCAACGTAGTTATCTTAGATGTGTCAGGGTTAGCATTGTTCTTCGTATCATATGCTGTCGTCATGCAACCCTTAGACATCTAGCCGCCCTTACACCTATCTTAGGTGTAGGGGCGGCACCCCGCTTGTTCATTATTTAGTAGATCCGATCCGTTATGGTTGCTCCTTGTTCTGCAAGGATTAGTTTAATATCTGCATAGTTAGGCCTTACAAAGGGTTGAAGGATCCAGCGGCACGTAGGGTGTAGTTTGCTAGCCCTAGACAGGATGTTCCGGGGATCAACCTCGTGTTGGTTTTTAGGCCTTGTCTAGGATCGGCTTACGATCACCGTGCGTGGCCGCGAGGCTCAATCACGAGTAGGATGTTCCGATTATGCGGTGAAAACCCTAAATCGTCGTAGATCGTTTTAGCTTTATTCTGATCAAGCAGGACCACCATATATTCGTACACCTCGTGCGAATCATGGGTGGATCGGCTCTTTGAGCCGATTCACAGGATAACCTGAGAGCCGATCGAGGCTCGTATTTAATGTTTACGTGTATGCCATGCAGGAAACTAAGCGAGGCACATCCATCACCTTCCTGACCAGGTATAGTTGAGGTGGCACGCCCTTGCACCAGCATCGGACGTGCGTGCCGAATCTTTGCGGGCCGTCGCTCGGAGGGACCAGGGCCAACCGCAGCCCTAAGTTGTTCCTGTAGGATAACGTTGCATAGAAAACAAAAATTTTCCTACCGCGAACACGCAATCCAAGCCAAGATGCAATCTAGAAGATGGGAGCAACGAGGGGATGATCAAGACTAACCCTTGAAGAGATTCCAAAGCCTATAAGAGTAGGCTCTTATTGCTGCGGTAGACGATCACTTGCCGCTTGCAAAAGCGCGTAGAAGATCTTGATCACGGTGCCACAATCGGGCAGCACCTCCGTACTCGGTCACACCTTCGGTGTTGATGAAGATGACGTCCTTCTCCCCGTTCCAGCGGGCAGCGGAAGTAGTAGATCCTCCTTGAATCCGGCAGCACGACGGCGTGGTGGCGGTGGCGGTGGAGATCTCCAGCGGAGCTTCGCTAAGCATATGCGGGAGAAGTGGAGGAGGAGAAGAAGCTAGGGTTTGGGGAGAGAGGGGGGTTGGGCGCCGGCCCTCTAAGGGGGTGCGGCCAAGGCTGAGCCAAAGAGTGGCTGCCCCCTCCCTCTCCTCCTCATTATATAGGTGGAAGCCCCAAGAGTTCTAGTCCAAGTCTTCGAATAAGACCCCAACACTAAAACCTCCCATATGTGGGAAACCTACTCAAGGAGGGAGTCCTACCCAAGGTGGGACTCCCACCTTTCCTTGAGGTGGGTTGGCCGGCCACCCTAGGGGAGTCCACCTTGGACTCCTCCCCTTTAGGGTTGGCTGGCCATGCAAGGTGGAGTCCCTCCGGGACTCTACTTTCCATGGTGATTTCTTCCGGACTTTTCTAGAACCTTCTAGAACCTGCCATAAATGCACCGGATCATTTCCAAACTTGGAATATGACTTCCTATATATGAATCTTATTCTCCGGACCATTCCGGAACTCCTCGTGATGTCCGGGATCTCATCCGGGACTCCGAACAAATATTCGAACTCCATTCCATATTCAAGTTCTACCATTTCAACATCAAACCTTAAGTGTGTCACCCTACGGTTCGCGAACTATGCGGACATGGTTGAGTACTCACTGCGACCAATAACCAATAGCGGGATCTGGAGATCCATAATGGCTCCCACATATTCAACGATGACTTTAGTGATCGAATGAACCATTCACATACAATACCAATTCCCTTTGTCACGCGATATTTTACTTGTCCGAGGTTTGATCTTCGGTATCACTCTATATCTTGTTCAACCTCGTCTCCTGACAAGTACTCTTTACTCGTACCGTGGTATGTGGTCTCTTATGAACTTATTCATATGCTTGCAAGACATTAGACGACATTCCACCGAGAGGGCCCAGAGTATATCTATCCGTCATCGGGATGGACAAATCCCACTGTTGATCCATATGCCTCAACTCATACTTTCCGGATACTTAATCCCACCTTTATAACCACCCATTTACGCAGTGGCGTTTGATGTAATCAAAGTACCTTTCCGGTATAAGTGATTTACATGATCTCATGGTCATAAGGACTAGGTAACTATGTATCGAAAGCTTTATAGCAAATAACTTAATGACGAGATCTTATGCTATGCTTAATTGGGTGTGTCCATTACATCATTCATATAATGATATAACCTTGTTATTAATAACATCCAATGTTCATGATTATGAAACTAATCATCTATTAATCAACAAGCTAGTTAAGAGGCATACTAGGGACTTCTTTGTTGTCTACATATCACACATGTACTAATGTTTCGGTTAATACAATTATAGCATGATATATAAACATTTATCATAAACATAAAGATATAAATAATAACCACTTTATATTGCCTCTAGGGCATATCTCCTTCAGTCTCCCACTTGCACTAGAGTCAATAATCTAGATTACATTGTAATGTACCTAACACCCATGGCATTCTGGTGTTGGTCATACTTTGCCCTAGGGAGAGCTTTAGTCAACGGTTCTGACACACTCAGAAACGTATGTATTTTGCAATTCATTTGCGTCTTCACGCATCACTCATTTTCCAAATGAGTCGGCATTAAATATGTTTGGTCTTCTGGTGGAACCTTAATTCCGCGGTCTGAAATATGTCACTAATATTGTCATACACAATATAGCTTCAAAGTTCTGACACTATCGGAACTACACCAAGTTCTCAAAGAACCTCTTGACTTTAACATCCTCAGTCATTGTCAAAACAATGACATATTCTGCCTTCGTTTGTAGAATCCGTCACAATATTTAGAACTCTTCTAAATCTAGCATTGTGCTACCTTTTAATCAACACTTAGCCTAATTTTGAGATTGAAATTATATTTTATATGTGACAAAACCAATATCGGTGTAACACCTTACAGCGATTTGTTTGTTATTTCTTTATACAAAAATATATATATATATCCTTAGTTCTTCTAAAGTACTCAAGGATATTCTTACTGTCGTCCAATGATCATCATATGAATCATTCTGGTATATGCTCATAACACTTTATAGCACATGATATCTGATTGTGTACATATTATTCGTGATCTATAATCACTCATGTGTTTTTACTCATTGAGTGTCAGATACACTCAAGTCTTGTTAAAACTTTAACATGACAAGAACATTTTCTTAATATTTCTATATTGAACTATTTCAATATCCATTCTATGTACTTTGACTTAAACTTATTTTGTGTTTCAATCTATCTTCATAGATCTTGACACTAGATATGTTTCAGTCCATATCCTTTCATTGAAGTTAATTTCTCAATGAAACCTTTTTAATCAAGTATATAATTACATTATTTATAACCAACTATATGTCACCTACATAAAGTATTATAAATATGTCTTAGCGCTCCCACTTAATTTCTTGCAAATGCAAGCCTCTTCATCGTCTCTGATGAAATCAAAAACTCTTTGACTATTTCATCTGGTGAAGATTCAAACTCCGCGATACTCACTTCATCAATTTGAATTTTGTGTACCTATCTAATATTCCACGGACCAGCAAAACTCTTGGTTGTATCTTGTATACACCTTTAATACATACTTCTGATAAGTAATGTATTTTGCCATCCTACTAGAATAATCCATATAGACTATAAGCATTTCTACGGAAGATCTAATCTTATCGTAGTCAACTCTTTGAACTTTGTCGTAAACAATTTTTCGACAAGTCGAGATTTTTTCAAGGATATTTCATCCAAGTCTATAGATCCATTTACTTTCAAAAAGTATTCATCTATTATGGATTTCATGGCGCATGGCCATTTTAACGGAGTCAGGGCCCATCATAACTTCTTTGTTTGTAGTTGGTTTATCATTGTTCAAAATCAATCCTTTGTCCACAAATCATTTATTTGATCACAAAGTAAACCATACCTACAAGGTTCAATATGTACTTCGATCTCCATGACTAAAACACTTTGTAGTCATGGGAGCCATGATCGTTGTGGCCGCTTCTGAAACCAATTCCGATGCTGCGCTACTCTGATCATTATGCTCAGGTTCATAAACCTTATCAAATTATATTGTCCTCCCACTCAAATACTTCACTAGAAACAATTTCTCGGAAATAAGAAACATTGAAAAACACTTTTGTCTTTGTCTCGTGGGAAGAATTCCCAATCAAATCTCTGGGATAACCAACAAAGACATTCATCCGATTTTGGTTGTAAACTTATTTACTTATGCTATGCATACCAAAATTTAAGAAAAGACTATCAGGTTTCTTACCTATGCCATAACTCGTATGGTGTCATTTCAACGGATCATGATGATGCTCAATTTAGTGTAAAAAGCGGTAGTCACTAAAGTATAATCCACAAAAATATAATGGTGTCATAATATTTTATCTCATCATTGATCCAACAAGGTTTGGATACATCTCTTGGATACTTCATCATCACTATGATACTCCAATAAATGTGAGTTGTAGAACAATTTCATAACTCTCTTAGATGTTCGCTAAAACTCGTAATTCAAATATTTCCACCATGATCCAATCATAGATATTTGACTTTTCTATTACGATGATTTCCACTTCATGCTGAAACTTATTTGAATCCATTCAAATGTTTCAAACTTCTTCCTTATTGAATATATCCACATATATATACTCAATTCATTGTTGAAAGTTTTCATGAAGTAGAAGAATCTCCCGCACATAACTATGCCCAGTGAACCACATACATCATCATGTATTTTTCCACTAAGTTAGTTGCCCGTTCAACTTTTGGCCTATGAACGGCATTTTAATCATTCTCTTTAGAAAATATTTGCAAGCGCCAAATGATTCAAAAATCAAATGACTCCAAAAATCCATTTGCATAGAGTTCCTTCATGCGTTCCTTTCTAACATGACCTAAATGGCGGTTCCACAAATAAGTGGAATTCAAATCATTTGCCTTATGGCATTTTTAGCATCAGTGTTATGTATGTGTGTTTCACCATTAAAATTTATAATAACTTATCCATCGTTCATGGAGTAATATCATAATTTGAACAACTCATTGTTTTTATTTGACAAGAGCAAAATAACAATTATTAAGTTCTTTATTATCAATTCTAAGGGCTAGATAGAATGCCAACGATGAACATAATAACACTTTATTTTTTGTTCCAGACGTGCATTCCTATCATATTCCTTGTCAGTCACTTAGGCCATTGTATTCTTGTATTGCGTTGTTTTGTATGACACTTCATACCAACCAATATGGTACAAATACCCAAGAATTTCATTGTGTGACCTAACTAGGAATACAACCATAACATGTATATCATTTATATACACCTGAGCTAGACTTTCTAGTCTTTTCTTTCTTTTTGCCAAAATATCTTTTGCAGTTTCTCTTTTAGCTTTCCTCATTATTCAGAAAAACACTTTAACATTATTAACTTCTAGGTTTGTTGGTCAAATACCAATAACCTTGAGGTTCTTACTTTAAGTTGATCATCATATGACAAGTGTTTCAGATTTCACTATTAGTAACTTTGTAATATGATGAACAATTTCACTCATAATTTTATCCATCATATCATGACGACTTTTCCGAGACCATGTCTGTACATGCTAGGCTCGTAAAGTTTAACCTTAGTATTCGCATGTGCAAATCTGGCTTGCACCCGTTGTATGCACACGTAGAATCTATCACACCCGATCATCACGTGATGCTTCGAAACGACGAGTCTTAGCAACGGTGCATACTAAGGATGATCACTTCATGGATATGCGAATATCGTTAGTGCCCCAATAGTTGGAGGATTGGGACGCCTTGCGTCTTCAACCTTCCTACATTCCCATAAAACTTATGAGTTTATGTAGTCTCACCAAATTATATTCTATTATCTTGCAATAAGGTCTTAGATATCACATATATCTCATACCTTGATTATTTCTGAAAACAAAATTTTCAGCTCCTTACTTTTCAAACAGATTTGAACTTCAAGTTTTACGGAGACAAGATAACTTTAGTTACTAATTGAAACCATAGCTCTTTGAATCAAAAATGTGAGGTTTACTAAAAGTTTGCAATAGGACTTAATCAATTCTTGATTCTTTAACAATACGGTACCAATCCGTAAAGTTTCTTGTCAGATTTTAACAGTATTTCTATCTCAATAACAAGACTAGCGCATAGTAGAAAAACGGATGCCAATACTACAAAATTAATTCAAAATACTACTCAGACTATGTTTATGATAATTAGTTCATGTTTTAATCTAATTACTAATGAACTCCCACTTAATACAACATCCCTCATAGTTGTTAAGTGGTACACGATCCAAATCCACTACACCAAAACCGATCATCATGTGAGATGATGTAGCTTCAATGGTGAACATCAACATGTTGATCATATCATCCATATGACTCGTGTTCAACCTTTCAGTTTCCGTTGTCCCGAGGCCATGTCTGTACATGCTAGGCTCGTCAAGCAAACCCAAGTATTCCGCGTGTGCAACATGGCTTACACCCGTTGTATATGAACGTTGAATCTATCACATCCGATCATCACGAGATGCTTTGAAACGACGAACTTTGGCAACGGTGCATACGAGGGGAGAACACTTTATTATCTTGATATTAATGTGAGGGATCATCTTATATGCTACCGTCGCGATCTAAGCAAAATAAGATGCATAAAGGATTAACATCACATGCAATTCATATGTGATATGATATGGCCCTTTAGTCTTTGCGCCTTCGATCTTCATCATCAAAGCACGGACATGATCTCCATCATCAACGGGCATGATCTCCATCATCGTCGGCGTAGCGTCAAGGTTCATGGCGCCGTCTTCATGGTTGTTCACCTCATGTAGCAACTATTACAACTACTTTGAAATACTACTCAACATGAAATTTAAAGACAACCATAAGGCTCCTGCCGGTTGCCACAATACAATAATGATCATCTCATACATATTCATCATCACATTATGGCCATATCACATCACCAAACCCTGCAAAAACAAGTTAGACGTCTCTAATTTGGTTTGCATATTTTACGTGGTTTAGGGTTTTCGAGAGAGATCTAATCTACCTACGAACATGAACCACAACGGTGATACTAGTGTTGTCAATAGAAGAGTAAATTGAATCTTCACTATAGTAGGAGAGACAGACACTCGCAAAGCCTCTTATGCAATACAAGTTGCATGTCGAACGAGGAACAAGTCTCATGAACGCGGTCATGTAAAGTTAGTCCGAGCCGCTTCATCCCACTATGCCACAAAGATGCAAAGTACTCAAACTAAAGACAACATAAGCATCAACGCCCACAAACCATTGTGTTCTACTCGTGCAACCATCTATGCATAGACATGGCTCTGATACCACTGTAGGATAACGTTGC
The DNA here is from genome assembly GCF_019359855.2 of Lolium perenne. NCBI lineage: Eukaryota > Viridiplantae > Streptophyta > Magnoliopsida > Poales > Poaceae > Lolium > Lolium perenne. The sequence continues at coordinate 53,420,983 of NC_067244.2, forward strand.
ATAGAAAACAAAAATTTTCCTACCGCGAACACGCAATCCAAGCCAAGATGCAATCTAGAAGATGGGAGCAACGAGGGGATGATCAAGACTAACCCTTGAAGAGATTCCAAAGCCTATAAGAGTAGGCTCTTATTGCTGCGGTAGACGATCACTTGCCGCTTGCAAAAGCGCGTAGAAGATCTTGATCACGGTGCCACAATCGGGCAGCACCTCCGTACTCGGTCACACGTTCGGTGTTGATGAAGACGACGTCCTTCTCCCCGTTCCAGCGGGCAGCGGAAGTAGTAGCTCCTCCTTGAATCCGGCAGCACGACGGCGTGGTGGCGGTGGCGGTGGAGATCTCCGGCGGAGCTTCGCTAAGCATATGCGGGAGAAGTGGAGGAGGAGAAGAAGCTAGGGTTTGGGGAGAGAGGGGGGTTGGGCGCCGGCCCTCTAAGGGGGTGCGGCCAAGGCTGAGCCAAAGAGTGGCTGCCCCCCTCCCTCTCCTCCTCATTATATAGGTGGAAGCCCCAAGAGTTCTAGTCCAAGTCTTCGAATAAGACCCCAACACTAAAACCTCCCATATGTGGGAAACCTACTCAAGGAGGGAGTCCTACCCAAGGTGGGACTCCCACCTTTCCTTGAGGTGGGTTGGCCGGCCACCCTAGGGGAGTCCACCTTGGACTCCTCCCCTTTAGGGTTGGCTGGCCATGCAAGGTGGAGTCCCTCCGGGACTCTACTTTCCATGGTGATTTCTTCCGGACTTTTCTAGAACCTTCTAGAACCTGCCATAAATGCACCGGATCATTTCCAAACTTGGAATATGACTTCCTATATATGAATCTTATTCTCCGGACCATTCCGGAACTCCTCGTGATGTCCGGGATCTCATCCGGGACTCCGAACAAATATTCGAACTCCATTCCATATTCAAGTTCTACCATTTCAACATCAAACCTTAAGTGTGTCACCCTACGGTTCGCGAACTATGCGGACATGGTTGAGTACTCACTCCGACCAATAACCAATAGCGGGATCTGGAGATCCATAATGGCTCCCACATATTCAACGATGACTTTAGTGATCGAATGAACCATTCACGTACAATACCAATTCCCTTTGTCACGCGATATTTTACTTGTCCGAGGTTTGATCTTCGGTATCACTCTATACCTTGTTCAACCTCGTCTCCTAACAAGTACTCTTTACTCGTACCGTGGTATGTGGTCTCTTATGAACTTATTCATATGCTTGCAAGACATTAGACGACATTCCACCGAGAGGGCCCAGAGTATATCTATCCGTCATCGGGATGGACAAATCCCACTGTTGATCCATATGCCTCAACTCATACTTTCCGGATACTTAATCCCACCTTTATAACCACCCATTTACGCACTGGCGTTTGATGTAATCAAAGTACCTTTCCGGTATAAGTGATTTACATGATCTCATGGTCATAAGGACTAGGTAACTATGTATCGAAAGCTTTATAGCAAATAACTTAATGACGAGATCTTATGCTATGCTTAATTGGGTGTGTCCATTACATCATTCATATAATGATATAACCTTGTTACTAATAACATCCAATGTTCATGATTATGAAACTAATCATCTATTAATCAACAAGCTAGTTAAGAGGCATACTAGGGACTTCTTTGTTGTCTACATATCACACATGTACTAATGTTTCGGTTAATACAATTATAGCATGATATATAAACATTTATCATAAACATAAAGATATAAATAATAACCACTTTATTATTGCCTCTAGGGCATATCTCCTTCAGTTCCCGGCTCTACTGTGTTGCCCGTCGCTGCTCGCCGGTGGGTTTCTGACCGCAACACATTGTCACTTTGTTGTAGTCGATGTTGATGAGCTTGCGCTCATCGAACTCGGCCTTGATCCTCGCCCAATACTTCCCGTACTTTTGGTTGGCGCCGATGATGGAGTCATGGCTCACTGTCGCCTACGACTCGCACAGACATTGATCATCTAGAGGCGTCCACTTGGGGCCTCGTGTGTCCGACGCCTTCTTCTTCTTCCTCACGCCGTATGTGTCAACCTCCACGAGATCATCGGCATCCTCACCGGCACCATCCTCGTCCTCTTCCTCGCCACCCTCTTTGTCCTCGTCATCGTCGTCCTCCACCCCTTCCCTCCTCCTCCTCGTCCTCGTCCTCTTCCCCCTCATCCTCCTCCTCAGCACCAGCGCCATCGAATTCGAGCGACCCCTTGCGGCCAATGAACGGGGGGCCGTCCGGACTGGGTACTGGCTCGCGTTGGGGCGCTTGCTCATACACCGGGGAGTAGAAGAGGGAGTTGGGGTTCAAGCTGCCATGCGGCAGCGCATCCTGGTAGTGGGGCGACAAGTTTGGCGTCACACACCCGAGAGTGGCGGAGGTGTCGTCGTTGTAAAACCCGGATGTCGACGGAGAGAGCACTCCTGGAACGTACACCGACGCTGACGTACTCCATGGGCTCGCGTTGGTGGCAACGATACACCTGACCAGCATGTGCTGGTGCGCGCGCGTCGCTAGCGCCTTTTTCTCGAATGGGCTGCTGCACCGCCCTCCGTCCTTTCCGCTCCGTCGTCGACAACTTCCGGCGCAGATAATCTTGATGGCACTGATCATCGGTCCAGCCTTCCGGCTTCTTCTTCGAAGCCGGCGCCTTCCACGGCTTCGCGAAGGGCGCCTTCGCCCCTTTCATCTCATTGCCCGGCGACATCTTAGCCGCTTTCTTGGCCATTTTTTTGGGGTCTGTCGGTGGCGCCATGGATGGGGAGAGGGTAGCGGTGGCGGGAGAAACAGAGCAGCGATGGCATGAGGGAGAAATTAATCGGCGGGATAGAAGGACAAATGTGTTCGGACAGCAGAAATGCGCGGCGGGAGAGGCGCGATGTGGCGGGAGGGAGCGCGATTTGGCGTGGGTGGGGGACGAATTTTTCCTGTGCCGCTGACGCGTCGGTCCCGCCACTCCCCGCCTCGCATTTTGTTGTGTCCGGCGTGCCCGGAGCGTCCCCTATAGGGTGGGGACGGGCTCGGGGCACCGGACACCGTATCGGACCGCGCCGGACAAAAAACGGCTTTGGAAGACGCGGCTGGGAACGTTTTTTTGTCCAGCGCGCTCCAAATCTCTTTAAGGGACGGTTTGGGGGGACACGACTGGAGATGGTCTAATACACTCCTTACTGGCAGATAGGAACGTTGTGGTAGGTTGCATGAAAGTCCGACACTCATGTAGATGGTCCAAACCTGGAGAAGAATCCACCACGTCCGGTGTATCTACACGTGTCGCAACTATTCAACATAATTGGGGCACCTAGGGTATAAAAATATAATTTTAACTCTTTGTATTTTTTTTGTCGGAGAGTAGAGTCTCCTACATTAAAAATATATTTTGGACGGCACACTTAGAAGGTATTGATACGTTGCAAATGTATCTGTAATTTTTTGCTCCATGCTTATTTTACACCAATTATTATATGTTTTGTTTACACTTCGTGTCATTTTTATACATTTTTTGTAACTAACCTATTAACAAGATGTCATAGTGTCAGTTCCTATTTTCTGCTGTTTTTATATTTCAGAAAAGTTGTTCTGGAAATAATCTCGGAATTGGACGAACAAAATCCGAAGTTCCTATTTTTTCTGTCATGAAGACGGAGTCCAAAGGGGAGACAGAGAAGAGCCGGGAGGCAGCCACACCACCCCTAGGCGAGGGCCCGCCGGCCTCGCCTAGGCATGGTGTGGGCCCCTGATACGTCTCCAACGTATCTATAATTTCGTATGTTCCATGCTAGTTTTATGACAATACCTACATGTTTTATTCATACTTTATATCATTTTGATGCATTTTCCGGTACTAACCTATTAACAAGATGCCGAAGCGCCAGTTCCTTTTTTCTGCTGTTTTTGGTTTCAGAAATCCTACACAGGAAATATTCTCGGAATTGGATGAAACAAAATCCCACGGCCCTATTTTCCACGGAGGATTCGAGAAACTCGAAGAAGAGTCGGAGGTGGCCAGCAGGGGGCCCACCCCATAGGGCGGCGCGGCCTGGCCCCCTGCCGCGCCCAGATGTGGGGAGGGAGCCTCCTGGCTGTGATGACCCAACGTACCACTGCATGGTGTACTACATAAGTCATTGACATAACACAAGTGAAACACCGTTCCACTCATATTACATCCCTCAGAGTGGTACAACAGAAACATATGCGAGTCCAAGGTATGTCTATAGAAGGATACACAAACTGTTTACAGAAGATCAACACAGCCTCCTACTTTAAAGTGAGGTAAAACTTCAAATAAAGTTCCAGAAGAACGACTCGTAGTCTAACTTATTGCTAACTCAAACTAAAGAGCTACTTGGCTTGCTATAGACATCTAGCTACTTAGGTGCTAGGATTTGGGAAATGTTCCCTTCTATTACTAGTCTAAGTTTCCACTCTAGCTGATGTAGAAGTTGACTCCATTGACTTCTTTGATTGCTTCTTCATCTTGTTGCAGTTGACTCCTTTGTCTTCGAGTTCCACGGTAGTTTCTCCTTCGGTGCCTCCATAGCTAAGCAGGGGATTTAAGAGTGGGATGAGTAGGGGATTTAAGAGTGGGATGAGTACGAGCGTACTCAACAAGTTCATATTAGGAAATAGGTGTATCATGCACTAGCTAGAGCCATAGACCAGAAAGTCATAGGCGAATGCAAGTTTTCATAAACATTTCTTCAAAAGGTTTATTTTATTCTGAAAACTATGCCCGTCAGTCTTCATAGGTTGACCAGAACTTCGTGGAGTTCCTTTCCTGCCGCGTTCGCAGTTCCCTTCCCGGAACAAGGAGTGACAGCCACAATTTAATACACTCTGCAGAGGTGCGTTACTTTTCCCATAAGAGATCCCATCCTTTTTGCCATCCGCAGGGACTTGCCCCCGTTCACACTTCCTTTGGTGTGAGGCTAGGTATGAAAATCGAAGCCCACACCGCCTTCTCCGCGACCCTGCAAACCGACCTTTTTGTCCACCCGTACACCCCCGGTAGACGTCTCCCGATCATACGGATTTACCCACGGTGTACTTTGGACAATCCATCATAGACGGTAGAGCCAGTCATCCACACGGATGGGGATTTAAAAGGCCATCCCAACCTACGGCAGTGCCTCCAGCACCCCGCAGCTCTAACCAGTCCGTTGGCGTGCAGGAGGGAAAAGATACAGGTGGCTTCCCCAGAGCCATTATAGATCTTATGGTCAACGCGATATGTACGGCGCTAGAATCACTGGACGGCATTGGTATTTAGTCCCACCACATAGTCATATTCATAATTGTAAAATAATATTTTGCTTTTCAATGCATGATACGTCTCCAACGTACCTATAATTTCTGATGTTCCATGCTTGTTTTATGACAATACTTACATGTTTTGCTTGCACTTTATAATGTTTTTATGCATTTTCCGGAACTAACCTATTAACGAGATGCCGAAGGGCCAGTTGTTGTTTTCAGTTGTTTTTGGTTCCAGAAAGGCTGTTCGGGCAATATTCTCGGAATTCGACGAAATCAACGCCCAGAACCTTATTTTTCCCGGAACCTTCCAGAAAGTCAGAGGGGGACCAGAGCGGAGCCCTGGGGGCCCCACACAACAGGGCCGCGCGGGCTCCACCCTGGCCGCGCCGGCCTAGTGTGAGGAGGCCCCGTGGCCCCTCTGACTCCGACTCTTCGCCTATTTAAGCCGTCCTGACCTAAAACATCGATACCAATTGACGAAACTCCAGAAAGACTCCAGGGGCGCCGCCACCATCGCGAAACTCCAATTCGGGGGACAGAAGTCTCTGTTCCGGCACACTGCCGGGACGGGGAAGTGCCCCCGGAAGCCATCTCCATCGACGCCACCGCCTCCATCATGCTCCGTGAGTAGTTCCCCCATGGACTACGGGTTCTAGCTGTAGCTAGTTGGTATTCTCTCCCCCATGTACTTCAATACAATGATCTCATGAGCTTCCTTACATGATTGAGATTCATCTGATGTAATCGGTGTTGTGTTTGTTGGGATCCGATGGATTGTTACATTATAATTAGTCTATCTATATAAGTTTGTGAAGTTATTGCTGCTGCAATCTTGTTGTGTTTAATGCTTGTCACTAGGGCCCGAGTGGCATGATCTTAGATTTAAGCTCTATACTTATTGCTTAGATTATATCTACAAGTTGTATGCACATGTCTATGTCCGGAACCAAAGGCCCCAAAGTGACAGAAATTGGGACAACTGGAGGGGAAGGCTTAGGTCTGAGGATCACATGTTTTCACGGAGTGTTAATGCTTTGCTCCGGTGCTCTATTAAAAGGAGTACCTTAATTTCCTGTAGATTCCCTAGAGGCCCGGCTGCCACCGGCTGGTAGGACAAAAGATGTTATGCAAGTTTCTCATTGCGAGCACGTATGACTATATATGGAAAACATGCCTACATGATTAATAATCTTGATGTTCTGTCTTAATGCTATTTCAATCCTATCAATTGCCCAACTATAATTTGTTCACCCAACACTTGTTATTGGAGAGTTACCACTAGTGTAGATAGCTGGGAACCCCGGTCCATCTCTCATCATCATATACTCGTTTCTACATGTCATTGGAAGTAGTATCAACTATTTTCTGGTGCCATTGCCTCTGTGTTACTATTACTGCTGCTGTGTTACTGTTACTATTGCTCTCATATTACTGCTGCTTTCACATCACCCCTGTTACTAGTGCTTTTCCAGGTGCAGCTGAATTGACAACTCAGTTGTTAAGGCTTATAAGTATTCTTTACCTCCCCTTGTTTCGAATCAATAAATTTGGGTTTTACTTCCCTCGAAGACTGTTGCGATCCCCTATACTTGTGGGTTATCAAGACTATTTTCTGGCGCCGTTGCCGGGGAGGCATAGCTCTAGTCATAAGTTCACCTGGGGAGTACACTCCACCTCTCTCTCTATTTTATTTTATTTTGTTTATCTTAGTTTACTTCTGTCTAGTTTATTTGTGCTTAGTTTATTTCTGTCTAGTATTACTTTGCTTAGTTTACTTTTCTCTAGTTTGTTTTTGTTTTGTTTTACTTTTCTCATATACCCAAAAATCCATAAAAATTTGAAAACCGAAAAATTAAAAACTGCTATTATGGGAGAACCCACAACCTATTTGGAGCTTATAGAATTATATAATAATTATAGAGAATCAAGAACGGGAAAAGTTATGAGTGCTGTGATAGAAAAATTGAATACAATTGCTAAAATCTTGCTTAAACGCCATGATATAAACTGTTGCTCTAAACAGGATACTAAACATCTTAAATTTCAATGTGGCTTTAGTGAGGAAGTTTTAATTAAGAACTATAATTGGAATAGCTATATTCATTTTGGGTTCGAAGAAGTAGAACAATTTGTTTTGTTTATGGGAGCTTCTGAGATCGAATCCTTCATTGCTAAAAATTATGAAACTTGTGTTGTTTGTAAGGACCTTAAAGATTATGTCTCTTCTATCCTTAATTTTTGCATAGAAAGTTACAGTGATAATCCTTATATCATTGATTATAAAGAGAGACTCATTAATGCACAAGAATGCACTCACAATTTGCAGGAACCAGTGGAAGAAGAAACTGATGAACCTGAAAGCTCATTGGATGAAAAAGAGGAGGAAAGTGATGAACCTGAAAGCTGATTGGATGAAAAAGAAGAGGAGAGTGATGAACAAAAGGAGGAAGAATGGATTAGCTACCCATGCCAACCTTCTAATGAGAGTAACTCTTTATCTCTTACACTATTTGATTGTCCTCCATGCTTACCGAAAGAGGATGAATGTTATGTTCCTGTGGATTCTCTTGAAATATTCCCTATGAGTAAAACTTGTGAGAATAATTATGCTACTGTTATTTATGATAATCCATGCTATTTTGATAAATCTTATGATAACGCTTTGTTTGTGCCTGATGTTGAGATGCATGGTACTAAAGAGTTTTGCTTGGCAAATGTTTATGATAAATCTCTAGATGATGGTCCTATGTTACTTGATAATATTAATTGTACTACTAATGAAAATGGGATTGGAGAAGTTTTGACTTTATCTATGCGTCCCATATCTCTTGAGATTGATCGATCATCTTGTTATATTATTGATAAAAGTGGGTTTGAAAGTTTTAATCCCGCTATTTTTGAGCTTGATAAAAATTATATGTTTATGGATCATGAGAAACATGCTTTATGTGATAGTCATATTGTTGAGTTTGTTCATGAAGCTACTGAAAATTATTATGAGAGAGGAAAATCACTACAAGAAAAGTTGCCATGGCCGACGAAGTTGAAGTCGCGCCGTGGTTGCTGGTGTACCATGGCCGACGATTTTGGGTCCCTCTGTGGTGCATGTCAAAACTTTTTTTTCTCGTTTTTGAGGCCACCTAGCCCGACGAAAGCGGCCAAAATGTCGCGTATGGTGGCCCGGGACGTGGTGCATCTCGAAATCTCGGGTTCGCCGGCCGAGTCAACGCAAATCCGCACCGCCGAGGGATGTAGGGCCCAGATGGCAGCCTCTCTGGCATTGTTTTTTTTCTCGATCGCGCCATCTCGTTCAACGTTCTCCGATCGAGCCGTTTACGATGCAGGATCATGGGTCCCGCATGTCATCCTCTATGAACCAAAATTCTTTCTATTCTTGGATTTTTTTTGACCCCCTGATTTCTGGCTACTTCCTTTTTCTTTTGATCCCTTGCCGCCTTGGAAACGTTGAGACCGCTGCTGCTAAATGGGACCCGCATGTCATCCTCTATGTGCAATCAACTTTCTTTTCTTGGAGTTTTTTTTGGCACCTCATATTTGGTCACTTGCCTTTTTTTTTCGATCCCCTGCCGCCTCTCAAACGGTGATACCACTGCTGCTAAATGGGACCCGCATGTCATCCTCTATGTACTATAAAACTTTCTTTTCTTGGATTTTTTTTGGCACCACATATTTGGTCACTTGCCTTTTTTTTCGATCCCCTGCCGCCTCTCAAACGGTGATACCGCTGCTGCTAAATGGGACCCGCATGTCATCCTCTATGTACTATAAAACTTTCTTTTCTTGGATTTTTTTTGGCACCTCATATTTGAGCACTTGCCTTTTTCTTTCGATCCCTGCCGCCTCTCAAACGGTGATACCGCTGCTGCTAAATGGGACCCGCATGTCATCCTCTATGTACTATAAAACTTTCTTTTCTTGGATTATTTTTGGCACCTCATATTCGTTCACTTGCCTTTTTCTTTCGATCCCCTGCCGCCTCTCAAACAGTGAGACCGCTGCAGCTAAATGGGACCCGTATGTCATCCTCTATGAGCAATCAACTTTCTTTTCTTGGAGTTTTTTTTGGCACCTCATATTTGGGCACTTGCCTTTTTCTTTCGATCTCATGCCACGTTTGAAACGTTGAGGAACCTGCAGGCTCATGGGACCCGCATGTCATCCTCTATGTGCTATAAAAGTTAATTTTCTTGGTTTTTTTCACCCTCTGATTTTTGGCAATTTCTTTTTTCTTTTGAACCCACGACGCCTCTCAAACGGTGATACCGCTGCTGCTAAATGGGACCCGCATGTCATCCTCTATGTACTATAAAACTTTCTTTTCTTGAATTATTTTTGGCTCCTCATATTTGGTCACTTGCCTTTTTCTTTCGATCTCATGCCACGTTTGAAACGTTGAGGAACCTGCTGGCTCATGGGACCCGCATGTCATCCTCTATGTGCTATAAAAGTTTATTTTCTTTATTTTTTTTCACCCACTGATTTTTGGCTATTTCCTTTTTCTTTTGATCCCCTGCCGCCTTGGAAACGTTGGGTAAGCTGCTGACTCATGGGACCCGCATGTCATCCTCTATGTACAATCAACTTTCTTTTTCTTTTGATCTCAAGCCGCATTTGAAACGTTGAGACCGCTGCTGCTAAATGGGACCCGCATGTCATCCTCTACGTACAATAAAGTTTCTTTTCTTGGATTATCTTTGGCTCCTTATATTTTGTCACTTGCCTTTTTCTTTCGATCTCATGCCGCCTTTGAAACGTTGAGTAAGCTGCTGGCTCATGGGTCCCGCATGTCATCCTCTACGAACAATAAAAGTTTCCTTTCTTGGAGTTATTTTTTACCCCTAATTTCTGGCTATTTGCCTTTTTTCTTTTGATCTCCTGCCCTCTACGAAACGATGAGGACGTCATTGGCAGGTCGGTCCCACATGTCATCCTCTATGAACAATAAAAGTTTCCTTTGATGGATTTATTTTGAACCCCTAATTAATTTCTGGATATTTCCCCTGCCGCCTTGGAATCGTTGAGGATGCTGCTGCCTCATGGGTCCCGCATGTCATTCTCTCAGAACGGTAAATGTTTATTTTCTTGGATTTTGTTGACCAAACGATTTTTGGCTTATTTTTTCTTTCGATCACGTGCAGCCTTTAAAACGTTGAGGACGCTCGCTGGCTCCACGGGTCCCACATGTCAACCTCTATGAACAATAAACGCCGAGGATGTCGCTGCCTCATGGGTCCCGCATGTCATCCTCTCAGAACGAAAATGTTTCTTTTCTTGGATCTTTTACCAACATATTTATGGTTTATTTTTTCTTTCCATCCCCTGCCGCCTTTAAAACGTTGACGACGCTGTTGGCTCATGGGTCCCCGATGTCAGCCTCCCCGTACAAGAAACATATGATATCTTGATTATTTTGCAGACAATAAACAATGTATTGCGCTCTGAGCTATTTCAAACGGATAATTAAATCTTTATTTTTACATAAACAAACTTATATGTTGAATCTCCTTGTTTTTTTGTCTTTGCGAAGCATAGGACTTTCCTGTTTTTTTAGAAAATTCGGAACTTTCCTGTTTTGGAGTGGGCTGAAATTGTACGAGCCAAAAGGCCAAGCAGGATAGTTCGAAGGCCCAGATGTCCAGATGCAGCCCAATTGAAATCTTTCTTCTTGGATTTTTTTCACCCCCTGATTTCTGGCTACTTCATTTTTCTTTTGGTTCTGTGCCGCCTTGGAAACGTTGAGACCGCTGCTGCAAAATGGGACCCGCATGTCATCCTCTACGTACAATAAAATTTCTTTTCTTGGATTATTTTTGGCTCCTGATATTTGGTCACTTGCCTTTTTCTTTCGATCCCGTGCAGCCTCTCAAACGGTGATACCGCTGCTGCTAATTGGGACCCGCATGTCATCCTCTATGTACAATCAATATTCTTTTCTTGAATTATTTTTGGCTCCTGATATTTGGTCACTTACCTTTTTCTTTCGATCTCATGCCACGTTTGAAACGTTGAGGAACCTGCTGGCTCATGGGACCCGCATGTCATCCTCTATGTACTATAAAAGTCCATTTTCTTTGTTTTTTTTCACCCTCTGATTTTTGGCTATTTCCTTTTTCTTTTGATCTCCTGCCGCCTTGGAAACGTTGAGTAAGCTGCTAGCTCATGGGACCCGCATGTCATCCTCTATGTCCATCAACTTTATTTTCTTGGATTTTTTTTGACCCCCTAATTTCTGGCTACTTTCTTTTTCTTTTGATCTCAAGCCGCATTTGAAACGTTGGGACCGCTGCTGCAAAATGGGACCCGCATGTCATCCTCTATGTAAATAAAGTTTCTTTTTTCTTGGATTATCTGGGCTCCTGATATTTTGTCACTTGCCTTTTTCTTTCGATCTCATGCCGCCTTTGAAACGTTAAGTAAGCTGCTGGCTCATGGGTCCCGCATGTCATCCTCTACGAACAATAAAAGTTTCCTTTCTTGGAGTTATTTTTTACCCCTAATTTCTGGCTATTTGCCTTTTTCTTTTGATCTCCTGCCCCCTTTGAAACGATGAGGACGCTGTTGGCAGGTCGGTCCCACATGTCATCCTCTATGAACAATAAAACTTTCCTTTGATGGATTTATTTTGAACCCTTAATTAATTTCTGGCTATTTCCTTTTTTTTTCTTTGATCCCCTGCCGCCTTGGAAACGTTGAGGATGCTGCTGCCTCATCGGTCCCGTATGTCATCCTCTCAGAACGATAAATGTTTTATTTTATTGGATTTTTTTACCAACTGATATTTGGTTTATTTTTATTTTCGATCCCCTGCCGCCTTTGAAACGTTGACGACGCTGCTGGCTCATGGGTTCCTGATGTCAGCCTCCCCGTACAAGAAACATGTGATATCTTGATTATTTTGCAGACAATAAACAGTGTATTTCGCTCTGAGCTATTGCAAACGGATAAATTAAATCTTTATTTTTACAACTTATATCTTGAATCTCCTTGTTTTTTGTTTTGGCGAAGCATAGGACTTTCCTGTTTTTTTTTTGAGAAAAATCCGAACTTTCATGTTCTGGAGTGGGCTGAAATTGTACGAGTCAAAAGGCCCAGAAGGATAATTCGAAGGCCTAGATGTCCAGATGTAGCCCAATTGAAATCTTTCTTTTCTTGGATTTTTTTCACCCCCTGATTTCTGGCAACTTCATTTTTCTTTTGGTCCTGTGCCGCCTTGGAAACGTTGAGACCGCTGCTGCAAAATGGGACCCGCATGTCATCCTCTATGTACAATAAAGTTTCTTTTCTTGGATTATTTTTGGCTCCTGATATTTGGTCACTTGCCTTTTTCTTTCGATCTCATGCCACGTTTGAAACGTTGAGGAATCTGCTGACTCATGGGACCCGCATGTCATCCTCTATGTACAATCAATTTTCTTTTCTTGGAGTTTTTTTTACCCCCTAATTTCTGGCTACTTTCTTTTTCTTTTGATCTCAAGCCGCATTTGAAACGTTGGGACAGCATGTCATCCTCTATGTACAATAAAAGTTTCTTTTCTTGGATTATTTTTCACCCTCTGATTTTTGGTCACTTGCCTTTTTCTTTCGATCTCATGCCGCCCTTGAAAACGTTGAGGAACCTGCTGGCCCATGGGACCCGCATGTCATCCTCTATGTACTACAAAAGTTTCTTTTCTTGGATTTTTTTCACCCTCTGATCTTTGGCTATTTCCTTTTTCTTTTCATCCCCTGCCGCCTTGGAAACGTTAGTAAGCTGCTGACTGGTGGGACCCGCATGTCATCCTCTATGTACAATCAAGTCTCTTTTCTTGGATTTTTTTTACCCCCTTATTTTTGTCACTTGCCTTTTTCTTTCGATCTCATGCAGCCTCTGAAACGTTGAGGAAGCTGCTGGCTCATGGGACCCACATGTCATCCTCGATACTATAAAAGTTTCTTTTCTTGGATTTTTTTTCACCCTCTTATTTTTGGCTGTTTCCTTTTTCTTTTGATCCCCTGCCGCCTTGGAAACGTTGATTAAGCTGCTGACACAAGGGGCCCGCATGTCATCCTCTATGTACAATCAACTTGCAAGATCTTGGGGCGGAAGAGCTTGTATAAGTGGGACCCATATGTCATCCTCTATGTACAATAAAAGTTTATTTTTCTTGGATTATTTTTTGCTCCTGGTATTTGGTCTCTTTCCTTTTTCTTTCGATCTCATGCCGCCTCTGAAACGTTGAGTAAGGTGCTGGGTCATGGGACCCGCATGCCATCCTCTATGTACAATCAACTTTCTTTTCTGGGAGTTTTTTTTTACCCCTAATTTCTGGCTACTCTTTTTCTTTTGATCTCAAGCCGCATTTGAAACGTTGACACCGCTGCTGCAAAATGGGACCCGCATGTCATCTTTTATGTACAATAAAGTTTCTTTTCTTGGATTATTTTTGGCTCCTGATATTTGGTCACTTGTCTTTTTCTTTCGATCTCATGCCCCCTTTGAAACGTTGAGGAAGCTGCTAGCGCATGGGTCCCGCATGTCATCCTCGATACAATAAAAGTTTCTTTTCTTGGATTATTTTTTGCTCCTGATATTTGGTCACTTTCCTTTTTCTTTCTATCTCATGCCGCCACTGAAACGTTGAGTAAGGTCTTTGGCTCATGGGACTGTACAATAAAGTTTGATTTCTTATATTTTTTTACCCACTGATTTTTGCTAACTTGCCTTTTTCTTTTCGATCATATGCCGCCTTTGAAATTGAGGTTGCCGCTGGCTCATGGGTCCCACATGTCAGCCTCTATGAACAATAAACCTTTCCTTTGTTGGATTTATTTTTTACCCCTAATTTCTCGGCTATTTGCCTTTTTCTTTCGATCTCATGCAGCCTCTGAAACGTTGAGGAAGCTGCTGGCAGGTCGGTCCCACATGTCATCCTCTATTAAGAATAAAAGTTTCATTTTAGGATTTATTTTTGACACATAATTTCTGGCTATTTGCCTTTTTCTTGATCCCCGCCGACTTCGAAATGATGAGGATGCAAATGGCAGATCGGTCCCACATGTCAGCCTCTATGAACTATAAATGTTTCCTTTGTAGGATTTATTTTTTACCCCTATTTTCGGGCTACTTGCCTTTTTCTTTGAAACGTTGAGGACGCTACTGTCTCATGGGTCCCACATGGCATCCTCTCTGAACGATAAACCTTCATTTCTTGTTAACGACAGGTTTATCAGTATTATTTTCGCAGACTAATACAAGCTCTTTGGCTCCAAGATCTTGCAAGTTGATAGATTAAATCAAGGAATTATTAGGATATGTTTTAAATTTCAAATCCACTTTATGAATTTTTAAAAATACCGTTATCCATGTGGGTATGGAGCGATCAAGGATTTTCATATTGGGCATGAGCAGTTTCAAAAATTGGAACCCTATAATTCAAAATAAATAAAAACAACTTTTATGTAGAATCTCCGTGTATTTTTATTTGCCAATCATAGGATCTGTGTTTCATTAGAAAAGGGCCGAAATTGCATGAGCAGAAAGGCCCATTTGTAGTTATTGGGCTTCGACAAATGGATCAAGTAGACCGATAACAATTACCATGTAGATGTTCCTTGGCAACCCAAAAGTGAAATATTGGGCCCAACAGGGGAAGGTTGAACAGTACTTTTTTCTATTGGGAAGGTGGTACATGGGGTTATCCTGACAAAAAAAAATGGAACATGGGTTACTGAATGTTGCCCATTTGTGCCTAAAATATTTGTCAGCAGGAGCTTTACCTTCCGCCGCCGCCGCTCCGCTTCCGCCGCCGCCATGCCTCGTCGCGGGTCGAGCTACCGGTACGGCGGCGTCTCGAGCTCGGGGTACCGCAGCGTCCGCGCGCGCCCCAAATTAAGGTACTTCCTCCTCGGGATGGCACCTACGATAGGCTCGGCTGGCCTTGGGGCATTTACCCCTAGCCTCTTCCATGCTCAAGTTTTTGAAATGTTTCTGGCTCTGTTCAACACTGGATCAAATTTGTCAACATGACCATTCTTATGGAGTAGCAACGAGTTGAATCTCTCAAAACTCTTTAAGTTCTGCAATATAACGACTAATTGGTACTACCTTATACAAAATGATTACATATCCTTATTTTGGAAGCAAGCAATCACACACTTATAGTTTGCTAGTCAGCTGCACGTAACGTTAAAAATCGGCAATTATAATGAATAAACCTGTAATTTTCACTTAAAATGCATTAAGGAGCATCAAATTTGACAAATCAAACCATGTCGTACTGAAAATTGACATGTCTTTCTCATGCAGAAATGTAAAATTATCCATGCATGTGCGTTTATACAGGTTAAGTTTTGCACGTATTATTTTTTGTAACTTTTCTGACTACCTTCAAAGCTCCAATCCTTCTTCATCATCTTTGTTGTACCGCACTGATGCAAGTGAATGCGAGCTGCTCGCCAGACGCGACTTCGTGTCCGATATGTGTACTATGCCTTCTCCATCTAGTGCTAGTTACGCCTCTGTGCTAATTAATTCAGCACAAACCTTTGTCATTGCAGCTGTGACTCACCTCGACCATTGGAGCCCAATCACAAGAGCGAGCTCAGTCTCAACCAGAGAGGCATGTGTCTCATGGTTAGCTATCTACAACTTGCTGTCTTACTAAAACCGTGCCTATCATAGAGATCACCTCGCTGGTGTAGCAATGGCTGCAAGTAGCTGCTAGCATGAGCGAAGGGGATAAGGAAGAAAAGATTAAAAAAATGGGTTGGGGCCAACAAGCAGGAAAGCTATCTACTAGCTTTATGGATGTTTCTGGAATTGGGTAGAAAATAGTAGATGACACTGTAGCAGCGAATCCCAGAGACCAAGGCCGTTGGATGATGTCTAATGAACGGCAGAACAAAATCGGCGAAATTAGCTTGAATTTTGATAATAAATCTTGTGCATTTTCCCTCGAACATGATTTATCAACTTTGGGTAGTCTCTGGACTAGTCTCCCTCGTCCACCAATTATTATCATACTAATGCGGAAAGTTGAGGGCAATCCCTAGTCCCGAGCACCTCACCGTCGACTAGCCGCCAGTCTACAGCCCTCCGAAGAATCCCCAATGGCGGCGACGCCCCTACTAGAGCGCTCCTCACGCGAGCGCATCATCGAGTCTGGCCCACATGTCTTCCGTGCCTGTCGTGTGTCGGCAAGCACGACCGACTTCTCCGTCGGCGAGCCGCCGGCCGTGGGCGAGGGCGAGGGCGAGGCGTCCCCGTACACTATGACAGTGCACATCTTCTTCTCGAGGACGTACGAGCTCAGGAGGATGGCCGGCCCCCTCCCTACCCCACTGGATGAGGACGATATCACCACTACACCCTGCGAAGAGGTGGTGCTGGATCTTGGCTTGCCTCCGAGGGAGCTGCGTAGTGGGGGAATGTCGTGCGAACTATGCGCGAGATTCTTGCCCGTGTATGGCTGCTCAAGAACCTGAACCTCACGGAGGAGGAGTGGGACATCATCATGCCTTACGATGTTATGCACCTGATGTGGCAGCAGGCGTGTCATCGGCTCGGTGGCCTCCACTTCGACCTCACCCTTAGGGTGGACCACCGGCTCATCGTCAACTTGCCGGCGCTGCAGGACAGTTGGGTCCTAGTTGCGCCGGAGGACTGCCACTGCAGCATATGCATGCTGGGGCTGTCGCAGCGCACAACGGTGCGTCTCCGGGGATGCAAACACCCGTTCCATAGGAAGTGCGTCTTCTCCTGGTTTGTAACGAACGCCAGCTGCCCTATCTGCCGCGATAAAGTGCTGACCCATCTTATTTTCGATTTGTAGCATAGTATGAATAAAACCCCTGTATGATAGGGATGCCATGCCAACTTGAATCCTATGTCAAGAGAACTTCTATTTGATTGTGGTTATAAGATATTCTGCATTAGTTTGATCAAGTATTATCATTCTATTTTCCTATGGGATATGACCCTATGAATCAAACAACATGGGATTACTTCCACACAATTAAGTTTGACCAACTTTTAGTAGGACAACAAACATAAATAATTAGTCATCATGGGATTACAATCCAACAGATAATTGTCTTCAGGACTCATACATTTTCCAAATAGAAAAATCAAAACAAATCATGGTTCTTCATCTCACAGCATGATACAGAGACAAGAGTCTAATCATCATCATCATCATCATCATCATCACCTCCGTCTTCATTCTGATATTCGTGCATGGTCTCATCCTACTCGTCGTGTCCATTCTCCTCCTGAGATTCACCAGGTAGCTTCAGTTTATCCATCTCTTTGTCGACTAAGCTAACCTCAACAGTGAAATCTACTTCTCCATCATGTGCAGGGATACCTGTATCCAACGAGGTTTCATCAATGTCAGCAACTTTAGTTTGCATACAACCAGCGAAATCATCTTGCTGGGCACCAATTATTGGATCCGCATTCTCATCCAAATCATATATGTTCCTTGCCACAAACTTTTGCACATACTGCCATCCTTTTCTAGATCTGTCTTCCAAGAAAAGTACCTTGGCCGCTTGAGGTACCAAAATATAAGGATCATCCTTGTACCACCGAGCGTAGTATTAACTGATATGAAATACCCATCATTTCTGGCACCTTTGCCCTTGTTTGGATCTTGGTTGTACCAATAACACTTAAATAGAACCACAGATCGGACAGTAACCTTATCACTATAGAACAACTGAATAACCTCTTCTATGTGACCATAATGGTCAAATGACTCTAATCTCTTCTTTCTGGTTGTCAAGAGATCTCCACTGGATGTGATGCCACTATTTCGTGTCTTCAAATGTTGTTCAAGCTCATAGTAGCTGTAAAGGACACCATTGGCATTGCAAGCTGCAGCTACCAACACCCTCTTATCCGGACCACGTGATAGGACAAGGAGATCAGCACTAACAGCGCTGGATTCTCCGCATGGAGTTTCGAGATCTACGATTACAAAATAGACAAGAGGTCATCTCATGTGAAAACACATAGACAAGTCAGAGTGCAATTGAACATCTTACATATTTCTCAAACCAGTCCTGAAACCCACTCCCACGTGCCGATAGCTTTCCATTCGTTTCCATGTACAACCTGCAAAACATAGCCAAGTCAGCTGAATATATTTCATTTTGATACAAGTTCATAGTATATGCGAGGAACTGAGTATTTCGTGTGCATAGTACTCACTTAACATATTCATCAGCCTCTGTAGCATTATTCAGCACATACCAAGACAGTTGTTCAAATTCAGACTGCTCTAATGTTTTTTCGGTCCTCTTTCCTATTAGCTCAACACCATGATTAAAAACAGATCCTCCAACTTCCAAAATTCTGCGACCCCGGTTGAATCTGGTCTCAATATCAGGAATATATCTTGAGGCAAATGTATATGCTTCAGCAGCAATATACACCACTGCAATGCAAGCCTCCGGTCTAGCTTTGTTCCTAACTGTATTCTTGAAAGTGCACAGTCGACGTTCTATAGGGTACATCCATCCATACTGTACCGGACCTCTTAAAAGTGCCTCATCAGGTAGATGAACAGCCAAATGCACCATCACATCAAAGAAGGCTGGAGGATATATCAGCTCCAGCTTGCACAGGATTACTGCTATGTCCACCTTAAGACGTTCTACAACAGCTCTGCTTAGAGTTTTACTACATATTTCCCTAAAGAACCTTCCCAACTCTGCAATCACGTTGTACATATTTGGCTTCACTAAATCTTTAATGCCAATAGCTAAAAGCCTTTGCAGCAGGATATGACAATCGTGAGTTTTCAACCCTTGGAGCTTGTTTCCTTCAGCATTGAGACAATTTGCAATGTTGGAAGCAAATCCGAACGGGAACATCACACCTCGGAGGTACTCACAAAATAATCTCCTTTTAGGCATCGGCAATGTGAATTCCGCGCCTCGAAATTTATAATGTTTTTCCTTGCCTTTGTTCACTTTGTCATTACGATCCAGTTGCAAGTGCCTGTTAGCATTCAATGTTGCACAATCAATCCTAGCATTTGAGCTATCTTTTGTCTTGGATGGAATGTTGAGTAATGTGCCGACAATGCTGTCACATATATTCTTCTCCATGTGCATGATATCAATATTATGCCGAAGCTTCTTACCAGCCCAATACGGCAAGTCCCAAAGAGTGGTCCTTGGCTTATAAAATATTCTCGGTCTATCATTTTCCATTTCCTTCCTCTTGGTACATGCTGCTATTTCACCTCCCATCTTCCTTTTGGTAGCTGCTAGACTCAGTTCATCTCCTCTCTTCTTCCTTTTTCTATCTGCTACTACTCGTCGCATCTTCTGTATCCTTCTCTGCTGTACCTGCTGTGGCGGCTGGTGGTTTTCCTGGTTTAACATTTCTGACCGCTTCTAGGTGCGCCTCCAACTCGTGACTCTTAAAGTGCTGCGGTTTAGTCTTTTTACAGGCCTGATCACCAATAAATTGCAATTTTTTTCTATTTTTTCGGAAACTGTGATCTAATGGAAGGAAACGGCGATGGCCCATATAGCATATCTTGTTTATTATCCTCACTGCCAGCTGATCAGTATCACAGTGAACACATGCATTATAACCTGATGTTACTCTGCCTGACATAGTGCCCAAAGCTGGATAATCATGGGTGCAATACAGTACAGCAGCACGTAATAGAAAATTTTGTTCTTTAGGTTGACACACATCCCGTGTAGGGACACCCTCCCATAATGTTTGCAAGTCTCTAATAAGAGGCTGCATGAACACATCAAAATCCTTCCCAGGAGATTTGGGACCTGGATGAGTAAGGCCATCATACGATTCGATCGATCGGTGCATGTCCAGGGAGCCTGGTTGTAAGGTGTAACTAGTACTGGCCACATGCTATACGAGTTGCTCATGTTGCCAAATGGGTTGAATCCATCTGTAGCAAGGCCAAGTCTCAGGTTCCTTGGATCTGCAGCAAAATCTGGATGATCCAGGTCGAATTGCTTCCATTCATCGCCATCAGCAGGATGCCTCAGTAAATCAGGGTCGGGCGTGAGAATCTCTTTGTGCCATCTTGTTTCCCGAGATGTTTGTTCTGAAGCAAACAACCTCTGCAATCTTTGTACAAGTGGAAAGTATCTCAGAACCTTCCAAGGAATCTTTTTCTTACCACCAGCTCCATCATGTTTCCATCTGGACATTCATCGAGGTCATTATACTCCATCCAAAACAGTGCACAGTTATTTTTGCAAAAATCAATCTTCTCATATCCAAGTCCCAGTACCTTGATGTACTGCTTCACCTCATAAAAGGATTTTGGCGAGTCCAGCCCCAGGGGAGTGCATCGTTGTATGTCTTCGCAATCGCATTGAACGCTTTATTGGTAATCCCCTGGTATGGCTTGTCATGAAGTAATTTCACAATTAATTCGAATCTTGACACAACAGAACCAGGGGCCACTAAGCGCTTAGCATCTTCTATCAGGTCATGGAAAAGAGGCTTTTTGTGATAACCATGGGGCTGTTGGCTTGCATATGGATACAGATCCCGTAACAAATTAGCAGTAGCCTCATCCTGGACGAGATCTTTAGGCTGATAACCATCAGAATAAAGAGGATCAATAATGTCAGGCTGATCATAGTGTTCACCATGGTTAATCCACCTGATATATGTCTGGTCCATCCCATAAACGAATAAATGATCTGAGACTACATGTTGAGGCTTGGACCCAATATTCAAACATACGCGGCATGGACAAATCACTTCCTTTGTCTTGTCGCCGTCAGTAAAATCACTAACGTGCTTCATGAAGTCTTCAATACCACTCAAATATGTTGGTGTGTTTAATGAGTGAAATAATATCCAAGTTCTGTCCATCTGTTGAGGAGATAGATGGTCAGAGAAGCGATAAGCTATTTCAACAAACAGGTCACCTACGAATGTAAGCAAACATACCTGAGCAAACATGTCGAATATAAAACTATAAATGCTACATTATTTGAGCCGATTTCAGCAAACGAACTGAGTGCAAAACTACGGCTACCTAGCGAACAGATTTTTTTTAGGCTGACCACTGGGTTTCCCCACTTTGTATTTTTTTTTAATAAAAAGAGGGAAATATGTACAAAAATTTGCTGGAGAGCAGCAACTAAAAGGATCATAGATCCCAAACAGCAAAATATATATAAAATGTTCTACCCATGATATGATTTCCTCTTTGCCTTATGAACAAGGAGAGCAATTTCATCCTTGAATCTCTTGTGCCATCTGTAAATGCTTGGGGGAGGGGCGAACATATCTATCGAAAGCAATACAATACCAACACATTCTTTCTTCTTTTTGCCGTAATTCCGCCGATCTATTAGCGAGTGCAAAGAAGCCAAAAGTAATAAGATTACATACAGGTTCATAGACCACCAGGGCCGTACCTGAGAATACGGAGGGCCTGAGCAAAACAAGAAATAGAGGCCCTCAACATGATCATTGGCAACTAAAATGATTTTATATATACTACTCACTCCATTTCAATAAACAATGCACCCTTGTTTTTCGTATTTTATCTTCGAAAAAATATTAATCTATATCTCTCTATTTAAAAATGATGTTTCAATTTGATGTAGATATACATGTATTTAGATGAGTTTAGTTTGCAGATACATGCAAGTTTTGATGAAGTTGAAACATATTTTTCAGGATGAAGTATATAAAAAAAATTGATATAAAACTGGTATCATTAGAAAGTATTTTCCAACACGATTCTAACAATGCTGCTTATGTATTATATGATCGCGATATTGTTGTCCTATTTATTTGGTCAAGGTTCACATTCAAATGTGGTAAAATAAATTAAAAGAAGTGCATCGTGTGAAAAAGCAATCTAAGAATTCAAAAGTGCTAATTGTTAGTCGAAACATGACATCATTGAGACAAAATATTAATATTCATTGGAAGACTAACTGAATTAGCTGCACTCGCGATGAAAGAGAAAGAGAAGATATGGGTAAGAGCAAGTACAATAAGGTACAGTCTTATTTTGTTTGTTTGGGTTGCTCATCAAGCTTATCGCTCGATACAATAAGGTACAGTCAGCGGGAGTGGTGTTTGGAACATGGGTGCATAGTGGGTGGTATCATAGAGTACTATCATAGATATGCTATATTTATTATAGTGGAGTATTGAAAATGGCATATATAGAAGGGGATATTGAGAATTGAGAGTGGCATAAACACAACTTCAGTTTTTGTAATGGCATAAACACAACTTCAGTTTTTGTAATGGCATAAACACAACTTGTGAATTGAGGAGTGGCATAGAACCAATTAACACTTGTTTCAATAACAGCCATCAAAAGCCAATCGAACGCATGAGAATGGATCCAAAATTTACCATTTTAAGTTTCACGAGAAAATTTTAAACTTAAAATTCGTACTGCCTAGAAGTTCTTGAAACAAAAATCCAGTAAATCTTATATGTCGGGTTATGCATTCTGGGGGAGTTTCATCAGATTCAGCCATATTGTTTATCAATAAACCTCATTTTATGTTTTACAACCAACTTTAAACTTAAAATTCAAACTGTCCAGTAAAAAAGAACAACATTCCAGTAAATCTTATATATTTCTTCTGCATTCCGGGAAAGATTGGTCGGATTCAAAAAAAATAGTTTGGGAATAAACATTGTTTTAGTCTGGAAACGACTTATTGTAGAGTGATTTTTGGTTGGATACATTCATGTGTGTTCGATTGGCTTTGGATGGCTGATATTGAACCAAAGTCAACGCTAGGATTTTGACCTGAACGTCACTGGAGCTGCGTCAAAAGTCCAGCCATGACTTTGTCTCAATAACAGCCATCAAAAGCCGATCGAACGCACATGAATGGATCCAACCAAAAATCACTCAACCGCTGGAATTTTGACCTGAAAGTCACTGAAGCTGTGTCCATACTTGCCCAACAGGTTGCGTATGAATGTAAACCAACATATCTGAGCAAACAGGTCGAATATAAAACTATATAACTAAATGCCACGTTATTTGAGCCGATTTCAGCAAACCAACTGAGGTCTATTTTTTTTAGGCTGGACAGTGGTTTCCTCGCTGTGTATTTTTCACTGTAATAAAAAAGAGGGAAAATGTTACTGGAGAGCAGCAACTAAAAGGATCATAGATCCCAAACAGCAAAATCTAGCTAAAAAGGTTATACCCATGATGATAAGCCATGATATGATTTCCTCTTTGCCTTACAAACAAACAAGGTGTATGCATTTAACGAATTCGAGCAAATAGGTAAAGCGGAAAACAATGTCAAACAAACACATCGAGAGGAAAACAATATCAACCGATCGATTCGAACGAACTAACGAACTTATAAGGGCTGGGCGACGGCGACTGACTTCGATTGAGCTATAATGAATCGTACTTGCCCAGGCCTGAAGATAGCATGCATACCGTGAGGATCTACCAGCTGACCGCGCCTGCCGGTGCGGCTGGAGAAGAACGGTGCCACCCGCAGTCGCCGGCTGACGCGGCTGATAGAAAGCGTGGGGAAGTTTTGGTGCGCGGCTTGGTTCACTGAGGGTGTGTCTAGAGAAGAACAGGGCGCCGAAGGAGGTGTCTAGAGAAGAAAAAGGTGGGCTGGGTGCTGAGTTAAAGGCGAGCGTTCGAAATATTGGGCGCGCGTTCGAAAGTTTAGGTGCGCGAGGGAGGTGTCTGCTGAGTTAAAGGCGAGCGTTCGAAATTTCCCGTCCTCTTCTTTTTGGGCTAATCTATCTATACCTCTATTCTATCTACATGTTTTTTATTTTTTTCTATTCTATACATGAGTTTTTGAATTTGAATTTTTTCACTCTCACAGCCTTCCGCCAATGCTCATTTGAAGTAATTGAAGCTGTTGATTTGCAGCTTAGAGGTGCTATCTACCGCTCATCATACAAGGACTCTTCAGATCTAACGGCTGTGAATGCACGGATTCGTCACCCATCCTTCCCTTGGGTGGCGATGCTGAAAGCTTTGAAACACTGAAACCCTCTAGATACTTCGGGATACCTCACTGCCCCACATTATTAAACAGGCCTTTTCCGACACGGGAAGTCAAAAGTTGGGGGCTCCATGCAGTACATATGAATACTCGCTAGCTGCATGGTCTAGAAGCAGACTAGAGTAAATCATCAATTCGTCATATCAATTGGTGTATAATTTTTTTTAGGAGCTAAGACGCCGGCATGAACCATTTTATCAACTTGAATGCTTACTACATGACATAAGAAGACTATGAACTTTGGTTTTTCATTTTTCTGATTTTTTAAATTTTGTGCCCATTTGAATCTTGGTCAAATCCTAGGTTTGACCAAGATTAAACAAGTTTAAAACATGAAAATGAAAAGGTAATCATGGATCCTTCTTAGTCACTCTAAAATGAAGCTTTTGGGATGTTCTTAAAATTTCCATGTTTGAAACCCAAAACGACTTCTCTTCATGCTTGACTTCATAAGACAGAGTTTAGGGGTTAGGGGGTAGATACATGATTTGTCTAGTTTGCTTATGTCTAGACCTTGTTTATCAACTTTAATGCTTACTATATGACATAAGAAGACTATGTGCTTTGGTTTTTCATTTTTCTATTTTTTTGAATTTTATGCCCATATATTTGAATCTTTGTCAAATCCTAGGTTTGACCAGGATTTAAACAAGTTTAAAACATGAAAATGAAAAGGTAAGCCTGTATCCTTCTTAGTCACTCTAAAATGAAGCTTTTGGGAGGTTCTTGAAATTTCCATGTTTGAAACCCAAAACCACTTCTCTTCATGATTGACTTCATAAGACAGAGTTTAGGGTTAGGGGTAGATATATACATGATTTCTGGTTTGAATATGTCTAGACCTTGTTTATCAACTTGAATGCTTACTATATGACATAAGAAAACTATGTGCTTTCGTTTTCATTTTTCTGATTTTTTTATGCCCGTTTGAATATTTTGGTCAAATCTTAGGTTTGACCAAGAATTAAACAAGTTTAAGACATGAAAATGAAAAGGGGAGCATGCATCCTTCTTAATTAGTCACTCTAAAATGAATTTTGTAAGAGGTTTTTGAAATTTCCATGTTTGAAACCCAAAACCACTTCTCTTCATCTTTGGACTTCATAAGACAGAGTTTAGGGGTTAGGGGGTAGATACATGATTTGTCTAGGTTGAATATGTCTAGACCTTGTTTATCAACTTTAATGCTTGCTATATGACATAAGAAGACTATGTGCTTTGGTTTTTCATTTTTCTATTTTTTTGAATTTTATACCCATATATTTGAATCTTTGTGAAATCCTAGTTTTGACCAGGATTTAAACAAGTTTAGAACATGAAAATGAAAAGGTAAGCCTGAATCATCCTTCTTAGTCACACTCTAAAATGAAGCTTTTGGGAGGTTCTTGGAATTCCAATGTTTGAAACCCAAAACCACTTCTCTTCATGATTAACTTCATAAGACAGAGTTTAGGGTTAGGGGTAGATATATACATGATTTTTCTGGTTTGAATATGTCTAGACCTTGTTTATCAACTTGAATGCTTACTATGTGACATAAGTAGACTATGTGCTTTGGTTTTCATTTTTCTATTTTTTATATTTTATACACATATATTTGAATCTTTGTGAAATCCTGGGTTTGACCAGGATTTAAACAAGTTTAGTACATGAAAATGAAAAAGGTAAGCCTGGATCCTTCTTAGTCACACTCTAAAATGAAGCTTTTGGGAGGTTCTTGAAATATCCATGTTTGAAACCCAAAACCACTTCTCATCATGATTGACTTCATAAGACAGAGTTTAGGGTTATGGGTAGATATATACATGATTTTCTGGTTTGAATATGTCTAGACCTTGTTTATCAACTTGAATGCTTACTATATGACACAAGAAGACTATATGCTTTTGTTTTTCATTTTTCATTTTTCTGATTTTTTTTTTGAAATTTATGCCCGTTTGAATCTTCTGGTCAAATCTTAGGTTTGACCAAGATTTAAACAAGTTTAAGACATGAAAATGAAAAGGGAAGCTTGCATCCTTCTTAGTCACTCTAAAATGAATTTTTAAGAGGTTTTTGAAATTTCCATGTTGGAAACCCAAAATCACTTCTCTTCATGCTTGACTTCATAATACAGAGTTTAGGGGTTAAGGGGGAGATACATGATTTGTCTAGTTTGAATATGTCTAGACCTTGTTTATCAACTTTAATGCTTACTATATGACATAAGAAGACTATGTGCTTTCGTTTTTCATTTTTCTATTTTTTTGTATTTTATACCCATATATTTGAATCTTTGTGAAATCCTAGGTTTGACCAGGATTTAAACAAGTTTAGAACATGAAAGTGAAAAGGTAAGCCTGGATCCTTCTTAGTCACACTCTAAAATGAAGCTTTTGGGAGGTTCTTGAAATTTCCATGTTTGAAACCCAAAACCACTTCTCTTCATAAGACAGAGTTTAGGGTTAGGGGTAGATATATACATGATTTTTCTGGTTTGAATATGTCTAGACCTTGTTTATCAACTTGAATGCTTACTATATGACATAAGAAGACTATATGCTTTTGTTTTTCATTTTTCTGATTTTTTTTGAATTTTATGCCCGTTTGAATCTTTTGGTCAAATCTTAGGTTTGACCAAGATTTAAACAAGTTTATGTTATCACCAGAATTTGACCGAGTCAGAGGTGGGCCGCGATCAAGATGGACTTGAAGAAATATACATGGAAGAATTACGTGAATCGGCCTGTTATGCTGAGTTTGGGCTAGTTTGCCCTTGTATCTGTATTATATTAGGTTACGTGTCGATTAGTTAGAGTTTTGCCCGTGCACGGTTAGGTGCACGTCTAAAGTTAGAAAGTCCCTTGGACTATAAATATGTATCTAGGGTTTATGGAATAAACAACAACACACGTTCAACCCAAACAAACCAATCTCGGCGCATCGCCAACTCCTTCGTCTCGAGGGTTTCTATCCGGTAAGCGACATGCTGCCTAGATCGCATCTTGCGATCTAGGCAGCACAAGCTCCACGTTGTTCATGCGTTGCTCGTACTGAAGCCTTGTTGATGGCGAGCAACGTAGTTATCATAGATTTGTTAGGGTTAGCATAGTTCTTCGCGTAACATGCTAGCGTAGTGCAACCCTTGCATATCTAGCCGCCCTCACACCTATCTCAGGTGTGGGGGCGGCACCCCGCTTGATCATCATTGAGTAGATCTGATCCGTTACGATTGCTCCTTGTTCTGCAAGGATTAGTTTAATATCTGCAATAGTTAGGCCTTACAAAGGGGTGGAGGATCCAGCGGCACGTAGGGTGTCGTTCGTTGGCCCTAAACAGGATGTTCCGGGGATCAACCTTGTGTTGGTTTTTAGGCCTTGTTTAGGATCGGCTTACGATCACCGTGCGTGGCCGCGAGGCCCAACCTGGAGTAGGATGATCCGATTATGCGGTGAAAACCCTAAATCGTCGTAGATCTCATTAGCTTTATCTTGATCAAGCAGGACCACCATATATTCGTGCACCCTGTACGAATCATGGGTGGATCGGCTCTTTGAGCCGATTCACAGGATAACCTGAGAGCCGATCGAGGCTCGTATTTAATGTTTACGTGTATGCCATGCAGGAAACTAAGCGAGGCATCTCCATCACCTTCCTGACCAGGTATAGGTCAGGTGGCACGCCCTTGCACTCAGCATCGGACGTGTGACCAGAAGTGCTTTGCGGGCCGTCGCTCGGAGGGACCTCAGCCAGCCGCAGCTCTAGGTTGTTCCCGGCTCTACAGTGTTGACAGCCGCTGCCCGCCGGTGGGTTTTGGCAGTCAACACATTCTGGCACGCCCGGTGGGACCAGCTTCTACATCAACCACATCGCCATCTACATCTGAGATGGCGGACGGCACGCCAGTCACCTACGAGGAGCTGCCCGACGAGCTCAAGAAGAGGTATGACGAGATCAAAGTCACCCTCGAAGCCGACCTCATCGGCTCTTTTCAGAGAACCCGTTCCCATGGCATCAGATGGAAGGGGTTCTCACCGCAAGGTGCACTCGATGGGATAGACCTCTCTGCCCCGTCGGAGGAACGCACCAGGTCCCCGCGCGGCAGAGATCAACTACTTGGTGGCTCACTCGCTACACCGTCACTCGAGAACCTAGTCAACACGTTGGAGCGTGTCGCTCTTCGCGTGATCCCGGAGAGCATGAGGCACCAGTACTCGCCGTCAGGACCAGCCCTCGGGACGCATCAAGGAGAGTTGCCACTCCAGTCCTGTCCACCGCTGCCATATGCGTTGGCAGCACCAGAAGTGCCGGCTTCACCGGCATTCGTCGTCTACAAGATCGGTGGTGACCCTGGTGACTACCAGTTCTTGCCTGGGGCGCCTAAGGAGATCCCTCACGGATACACGTGCATGTATGTGCCAGATTGTGGTAACTGGGCACTCACAAACCAGGCCACAACATCAGGGACTTCTGGGAAAACAGGAGGAACGTCAGCGACAGAGCTTGAGAAGCAGACGTGGCTAACTAAGTACGCCACCCCGACGAACCTCCAGAGCCCAGCTCCCGCAGTTGGCTCAGAGCTGGAAAAGCAAGCATGGCTGGCTAAGTACGCCACCCCGGCGAATCTTCAGAGTTCAACTCCTGCAGCCAGCACAGCGGATCAGATCAGTACCATACTGAGAGACCAGTTCGGCATGGTGCCGAAAAGGAGGGCAATCGGCTATTCCAAGCCGTACCCCGACGAATACGAGATGATCCCGCTACCACCCAAATATCGGCTCCCTGATTTCTCCAAATTCAGTGGATCAGATGGCTCCAGCTCCATCGAGCACGTCGGCCGATATTTGGCGCAACTAGGACCGGCTTCAGTGTCGGATCAGCTACGCGTGAGGCTCTTCTCACAGTCCCTCACAGGATCGGCTTTCGGGTGGTACACCTCTTTGCCACCAGACTCCATCCGGACTTGGAAGCAGTTGGAAGAGCAGTTCCATATGCAGTACCATTCAGAGGCTTCCGAGTCTGGCATTGCCGATCTAGCACAATTACGTCAGAAGCGCGGAGAAACTGTGACAGTACATCCAGCGCTTCAGGAATCTTAGGAACCGATGTTATTCGGTTCGTATAACTGAAAAAGAAGCAGTCGAGTTGGCAGTGGCAGGCCTTGCAACACTGCTCAAGGACATGGCCTCCCAGGCAGATTATCCCTCACTAGCGCACATGGTTCAGAAACTGTCAGCATATGAACAGCGCCACCCGGACCTGTACCAAGACAAGTTCAAGCGTGCAGTAGTCCTGGTCGATGCAGAGGAAGACGAAGTTCCTGCGGGAGACCAAGAGGTAGCAGTGGCTGAATGGACTCGGGGAGGAACCCCCGTGCCCTGCAAATGGGTAAAGCCACCAGGCCCACCCAGGGGATTTGATTTTGACGTGACCAAGACTGAGCAAATCTTCGACCTCCTGCTCAAGGAGAAACAGTTGACGATTCCTGAAGGTCTCAAATTCCCCACAGTGCAAGAGCTGAACGGAAAGCCATACTGCAAATGGCACAACTCGCTCTCCCATGCCACCAACGACTGCAGGGTATGGCGTCAGCACATCCAAGCGGCGATAGAAAAGGGGCGTCTAATTTTCAACCAGTACGCCATGAAGGTCGACACCCAGCCCTTTCCCGCCGTTAACATGGTGGAGTGCACTTACCCTGAAGGTTGCCAGCCAGGATCCTCGTTCAGCATCAACATGGTAGGACCTGGGAACCACTCTGGCAAAGATGGATACGAGGGCAGCTGCTCTCGTAGCAAGGACACAGAGGAGGCCGCTCCACGCGATCGGCTCCGTCATGATGGCAAGCGCTACGTCACAGAGGGAGAGGTGAAGAACATAAGATATCAGCGACCCCTCTCTGATCACCTCCTCAACAAATATGTGAGTCAGTATGACCAACGCCGACGGTCCAGCTATGATGATGAAGGAGATCGTCTGGCTAGAGAAGCCAGAAGCCATCGTCGGCACGATCGCGATGAGGAGGAGCACGAGCGCCGTGCCACGGAAAGATCAAGGGAGCAAGATGACAACGCCAGGCACTGGGACTGCCCCTTCTTCAGACACTGCTGGGATTCAGGAATGAGCCGATTGCCCACAATCGGCAATTGCCCAGAATGCAACCAGAAGAAGAAGGAGGCAGCCAACGTGTCTGTGTTCAAGCGCCTAGGGCCTCTCCCGCCACAGAGCAAACGTGCTGAGTCCCCTCGGTGGGCAGATCTCGAGGATTCCGAAGACGAGGGACAAGAAGAAGAAGAAGAAGACAGGTACCACCGTCCAAGGTGGTGCCCTGACGGACTCAGCCGTTCACAAAAGCGCAGGGTTCAGCGATTGCGCGGCCTGGAGGAAGCCGAAAGGTTATACCTGCATACGTTAAGGAAGGCACGGCCTGATCTGGCTGCGAAAGTTCAGCGAACCCTGGATGAAGAGGGTCGTCCACGGAAAATGGAGTGGCGCCCCAAGCAAAGGAAAGCCGATGATGAAAGATCGGCTGGTACAAACATGGTGTTCATCCTCCCTTCGGAGTTCAGTGCTCCAGGATTAGACGAGGTACCCGTGGCACAACTTGACTGCGGCCCACGGCCGGTTATCTTTGAGAAGCCACGAGAAAAGAGCTACAGACATCTGAAGGCCCTGTACTTGCAAGGATATATCGATGGGAGGCCTGTAAATAAGATGCTGGTGGACACCGGAGCGGCAGTCAACATCATGCCGTACTCTATGCTACGTCGGCTGGGACGCTCTAGCTCAGATCTAATCAAGACCAACGTGACATTGAGCGATTTCAACGGCCAAGCGTCTGAGGCACAAGGTGTTCTGAATGTGGATCTGACCGTAGGAAGGAAAACTATCCCTACAACGTTCTTCATCGTCGATAGCACGAGCACTTATGCTGTTCTGCTAGGAAGAGATTGGATCCACGCCAACTGCTGCATTCCCTCCACGATGCACCAATGCATAATACAGTGGGATGGAGATGAGGTAGAGGTCGTACAGGCCGATGACTCAGCCGAAATTTCAACGGCTGGCATGAACGCATGGGAAGCAGCAGGCCAAGAACCCCTCTCAGGTATCAATTTGGACGACTGCGAGCGCATCGACGTGACGAAGGGAAGGGTTAAGCTGGTTTTATCCACTGGCCTGACCATGTAGCCGAAGCGAAGCGATGATCAAACATGGCGAGGCTGATCCCTGTGATCGGCCCCAAAAATCTTTGAGGGGACATTACAGAACCTTCAGTCAATGCTTCAATCATCATGGAGGCCGACCCCAGCAATCGGCCAAAATTATCCTCACCACATGTTCTGCTTGTGTTCGTCATTGTTCCTACCGGAGCCGACGTATGAATTACAGAGCCGATATCTGCCATGCCCTGACAGATTCGGCTCGGGGGGCACCTAAACACGATGAACTTGGGAACGGATGCAGGAGGACATGTGTGCAATGAAATATTGGGGGCCGATAGGAGAAAATCGGCCAATAAAAAAAAAATTTGGATAGCCGATGCAAGGGCATCGACTTTAGAATTGAGAAGCGGCCGATGCGCAGCCGTCGACTCTAGTGGAATTATGCGAGGTTTACTGAATCTCCACCATATCCAGGCCAACTGTGGCGCCTTCTGCTTCTTCGCAGGAGTAAAACAATGGAAGTTTCTTCAGCTGCTTCGAGCCGATCCGGGTTTCTGAACCTTCTTGTCGAGGATTTCCAACCTTTGATACTAGTTCAGTCGTGTTGACAGAAGGGGTATATCGGCTGTCTAGGAAAGAAAGGGGATCGGCTTTGGCGCATTCTCTCTGACATTCTCGCCTCGAGTAAGGCTCGGGGGGCAGCAGGCCTGGTGGATACTCTGTCTTGTTCTGGTCAAGGAGCCGATTGGGATACCATCGGCTGATCTTTCATTACAACCTTCTTCACGAATGATGAGTATTGAAGAGGACCATTGGGTTTGGTTGGAAGGATTCAAAGGTTTTCCTGAAGAATTCTACATTATCCACCAGATTTAGAAAATCATCAGTTGAAGAAGGGAAGGGTGAATTTCAAAGGACCGATGCGTTGCTATCGGCTCATTACGCATTGGCAAAGGGGGCGAATCGGCAAGATCAGTATGAGAAGGAATCGGCTAAATTAAACTTAGAAGAAATCGGCAAAATCAAATTGGGGAAAAGTTCTTCAGTGATAGGCGAGATTTCTTACATGAAGAGCTGATTGCTCTCAAAAGGAAATACTAGGGGATACATTGCCCCATCTACTACTACTGGCCCTATTCTAGAGGTCCTATCTACGGGCCGTCACTGCCCTCGTCGTCGCCATCGTCGCCGCTGTCGGCGCTGCTTCCGGCGGGCTCGTCGTCGCTCCAGTGGCCGCCGACCGGGCCTTCATTGTCCTCATCTTCTTCGTCAGCGTCATCGTCGCTGTCGAAATCGCTGAGGTTGCCCGGCCAGGGGCAGAACCGCTTGGCCGGCGGCTCGTCGGAGGAGGTGTCCTCCTCCTCCTCTTCCTGCTCCTCCTCCTCCTCGGAAGAGGTGAAGTCGCAGGAGAAGTTGTCATCGTCGCTCTCCTCCGCCGTTTCCCCAACGGCGAGGAAGCGGAGGTCGCTCTCCCCGTCGGTCAGGGACCTGTCGTCCTCTGACCAGATGGAGAAGTCGTGGCTAGACTCCTCCCCGGCTGCAATGGCGCGGCGGGTGTTGGCCGCGTGGACCTCCGCCGGGTTGTACTCCGGCGTCGGCTCACGGGACGTGGAGGACTGGCTGGCAAGATCCGATGGGGCAGAGGAGGAAGAAGACATGGTGGCGCAGGAGGGCTTTTGGAGTGCTAATGCGAAGGAGGTGCAGAGGAGAACTGTTCGTAGCGGTTAAATAAAAGGGGATATAGTGGAAATTCAATGCCACAGCAGTTTCCGAGGAAGTGGTGCCTAAAGAAAAAAAAAACTGCCAAGTCACGCGGGGAAGTTGAGAAGGCAAGGTATCATGATGAAGGATACTGCAACGGTTCTGCCACGACATGACCCGACGAAAGAAAGCAGAGTGATTTTGGAATTACCAATTCCAAAACCAGGGGGGCATGTGTTATCACCAGAATTTGACCGAGTCAGAGGTGGGCCGCGATCAAGATGGACTTGAAGAAATATACATGGAAGAATTACGTGAATCGGCCTGTTATGCTGAGTTTGGGCTAGTTTGCCCTTGTATCTGTATTATATTAGGTTACGTGTCGATTAGTTAGAGTTTTGCCCGTGCACGGTTAGGTGCACGTCTAAAGTTAGAAAGTCCCTTGGACTATAAATATGTATCTAGGGTTTATGGAATAAACAACAACACACGTTCAACCCAAACAAACCAATCTCGGCACATCGCCAACTCCTTCGTCTCGAGGGTTTCTATCCGGTAAGCGACATGCTGCCTAGATGGCATCTTGCGATCTAGGCAGCACAAGCTCCACGTTGTTCATGCGTTGCTCGTACTGAAGCCTTGTTGATGGCGAGCAACGTAGTTATCATAGATTTGTTAGGGTTAGCATAGTTCTTCGCGTAACATGCTAGCGTAGTGCAACCCTTGCATATCTAGCCGCCCTCACACCTATCTCAGGTGTGGGGGCGGCACCCCGCTTGATCATCATTGAGTAGATCTGATCCGTTACGATTGCTCCTTGTTCTGCAAGGATTAGTTTAATATCTGCAATAGTTAGGCCTTACAAAGGGGTGGAGGATCCAGCGGCACGTAGGGTGTCGTTCGTTGGCCCTAAACAGGATGTTCCGGGGATCAACCTTGTGTTGGTTTTTAGGCCTTGTTTAGGATCGGCTTACGATCACCGTGCGTGGCCGCGAGGCCCAACCTGGAGTAGGATGATCCGATTATGCGGTGAAAACCCTAAATCGTCGTAGATCTCATTAGCTTTATCTTGATCAAGCAGGACAACCATATATTCATGCACCCTGTACGAATCATGGGTGGATCGGCTCTTTGAGCCGATTCACAGGATAACCTGAGAGCCGATCGAGGCTCGTATTTAATGTTTACATGTATGCCATGCAGGAAACTAAGCGAGGCATCTCCATCACCTTCCTGACCAGGTATAGGTCAGGTGGCACGCCCTTGCACTCAGCATCGGACGTGTGACCAGAAGTGCTTTGCGGGCCGTCGCTCGGAGGGACCTCAGCCAGCCGCAGCTCTAGGTTGTTCCCGGCTCTACAGTGTTGACAGCCGCTGCCCGCCGGTGGGTTTTGGCAGTCAACAGTTTAAGACAAGAAAAGGAAAAGGGAAGCCTGCATCATATCCTTCTTAGTCACTCTAAAATGAATTTTTAAGAGGTTTTTGAAATTTCCATGTTTGAAACCCAAAACCACTTCTCTTCATGGTTGACTTCATAAGACAGAGTTTAGGTTAGGGGGTAGATACATGATTTGTATGGTTTGAATATGTCTAGACCTTGTTTATCAACTTGAATGCTTACTATATGACATAAGAAGACTATGTACTTTGGTTTTTCATTTTTATGATTTTTTTAATTTTCTGCCCATTTGAATCTTGGTCAAATCCTAGGTTTGACCAAGATTTAAACAAGTTTAAAACATGAAAATGAAAAGGTAAGCCTGGATCCTTCTTACTCACTCTAAAATGAAGCTTTTTGGGATGTTCTTGAAATTTCCATGTTTGAAACCCAAAATGACTTCTCTGTACTACAGTTTGTACATACTCTCAGATAATCTGGACCGTACTTTGCACCTATGTTTAATGGATCATATGTGCCCAGAAATGGCTCATATTAGAATAGTAGACTCATATTAGTGTTCTTGACATTCTGTAAAATTATCAGATTTTTCGAAGTTTGTTTTTTTGGACAAAATTTTACCAATTTCTAGACAGAACAAAAAATGTCAGTCTTTTTATGCAAATCTGCACATAAGTGGCTCAAATTAAAACAGTATACTCGTTTCAGTGTTTTTGATTTCCTATAAAAAATAGATTTTCCTGAGAAGTTCTAATTTTTGCCAGAATTTGAAAATTTTGGATTTCTTGTGTGCCCGAAACACCCAAAAGTCGCTCCAAATCTGAACACAGGATTATTTTGGTCAATACGAAAGTATAAACTGAAATACGACTATTTATTGAACCGTTTTCATGTTGTATTGTTGAAAATGGCATAGAAGGGGGTATTGAGAATGGAGAGTGGCATAAACACAACTTCAGTTTTTGGAATGGCATAAACACAACTTGTGAACTGAGGAGTGGCATAGAACCAATTAATCCTAGAACCAATTAACCCCACCAAAAATGGGTGATGCATGTCTCCTTCACCAAAACAGCAATACCTGTCTGAAACAAGTACATGAACACAAGTACACCACCATAATAATAATACTAGGTGACTCAACGACTAAACATTGACTCGACTCAGACACAACTACTACATTGACACAAGTACTAATATAATAAAGTAAGAGTACTAGTTTGTTTACATTTCCACTGGCCAATTTTACGAACAAAATTTCAAAAATTAACCTTCAGAAACTCGGAAGCCATGTGACACAGCAGTCATCAAGGATTGCAGCTAGTGGTACACAGTGACCTGGTCAAGATCTACCTTGAGCCTGCTTGACGCTTCAGCTCGGAGTTGAGAGCCTTAACCTGTGACAGCTCGGCCTCTAGTTTGTCCGTCCTAACCGTGAGGTTCAGGATCAGTCCGGCGAGTTTGTCCATGGTCTCCGCCTGGCCGAGGCTCCGCCGCTGGATCTCATTACTCGCAGTGAACGATTTCATGGCGATATCGTCGAGAATGCGAATCCGGATCTTCTCAGTGGCGAGCTCAGAATAAAGTCTCATGCACTCATCGGCGAGGGCGCTTCTGTCCGTCGTCTCGACGCATAAATCACCCATAACCATTTCTAAAATGGGCCCGATCTCGTAGCGGGGCTTCTATCAGATGGGGATGGAGCACAAAATCAGAAGTGTACCCAGAGAAGTACCAAGAAAGAGAAAATGGGAATCCCAATTTGCACGAATGTCTATACCTCGCTGCTTTGAGAACTTGGCTCCGTGGAAGATGTTTCCGCAGGCAGGAGGGCTGCGGGAAAACTAAGGCCGCCCGACCTGAATATACGATTGAGAGAAGGTAAGAAAAGGAGGAGATGATAAGTTGTGAAAGACATAGAAAGATGTGCAAGAACGGAGGATCGCCTGAAGGTGGCAGTCGCGGGCTGCGACGCCCTTGAAGACTCTTGCGCAGAAGGCACCTCGACAAAGACACGGGGACGGCATTGCTGGGATTCCCTCAGCTTCGCCGCAGCCGCACGAGCCCTTCTGTGGCGAGACTTGCTCCCGGTCATGGTGGCGAAGTAGTATTCCAAGAGGTAAACAAAGTGGTGAACTGAGGAAGACGGCAAGAGCAAAGGTTAGTCCTTAAATTTGGCCTCCCCGTCTCCTCGGCACATCGCGAGTAGTAATACTTATCTGGTCAAAGAGCAAACTTCGAGGCAGAGACTTGGTGGGCCATTCATCTCCAACTATACTTCCTCCGATCCGAATGATACCAAAATTTTGAATGACAAATCACCCAAAACAGTATTCCAAGAGTATATGTAAGCTTTCATTTTGGAGTGACTAAGAAGGATGCATGCTTACCTTTTCATTTTCATGTTATAAACTTGTTTAAATATTGGTTAAGCCTATGATTTGACCAAGATCAAATGGGCATAAAAATTCAGAAAAAAATCAAAAAAATGAAAATCAAAGCACATAGTATTATTATGTCATATAGTAAGCATTCAAGTTGATAAACAAGGTCTAAACAACAAACCAGACAAATCATGTATCTACCCCCAACCCTAAACTCTGTCTTATGAAGTCAAGCATGAAGAGAAGTGGTTTTGGGTTTCAAACATGGAAATTTCAAAAAACTCCCAAAAGCTTCTCATTTTAGAGTGACTAAGAAGGATTCATGCGCACCTTTTCATTTTCATGTTTTAAACTTGTTCAAATCTTGGTCAAACTTAGGATTTGACCAAGATTCAAATGGGCATAAAAATTGGGAGGAAGGGTATGAATTACAATTCAAAAAAAACAAGGTAACTTAAATACTTGGATGACTCATATTAGTGTTCTTGACATTCTGTAAAATTATCAGATTTTTCGAAGAAGTTTGATTTTTTGGACAAAATTTTACCAATTTCTAGACAGAACAGAAAATGTTAGCCTTTTTATGCAAATCTGCACATAAATGGCTCAAATTAAAATAGTATACTCGTTTCAGTGTTTTTGATTTCCTATAAAAAAATTAGATTTTTCTGAGAAGTTCTAATTTTCGCCAGAATTTGAAAATTTTGGATTTCTTGTGTGCCCGAAACACCCAAAAGTCGCTCCAAATCTGAACACAGGTTTATTTTGGTCAATACGAAAGTATAAACTGAAATACGACTATTTATTGAACCATTTTCATGTTGTATTGTTGAAAATGGCATAGAAGGGGGTATTGAGAATTGAGAGTGGCATAAACACAACTTCAGTTTTTGGAATGGCATAAACACAACTTGTGAATTGAGGAGTGGCATAGAACCAATTAACCCTAGAACCAATTAACCCCACCAAAAATGGATGATGCGTGTCTCCTTCACCAAAACAACAATACCTGTCTGAAACAAGTACATGAACACAAGTACACCACCATAATAATAATACTAGGTGACTCAAAGACTCAACATTGACTCGACTTAGACACAACTTGATATAGTAAGCACTCAAGTTGATAAACAAAGTCTAGACATATTCAAACCAGAAAAATCATGTATCTCTACCCCTAACCCTAAACTTTGTCTTAATTATGAAGTCAAGCACGAAGAGAAGTCGTTTTGGGTTTCAAACATGGACATTTCAAAAACCCTCCCAAAAGCTTCATTGTGGTGTGACGTACTAAGAAGGATACATGCTTACATTTTCAACAACCCCCCTAAAAGCTTCATTATAGAGTGACTAAGAAGGATCCAGTCTGGCGGGCTTACCTTTTATTTTCTTGTTTTAAACTTGTTCAAATCTCGTTCAAACCTAGGATTTGACCAAGATTCAAAATGTGCATCAAAATTCAAAAAAAATTATAAAAATTAAAAACCAAATTAAAGCACATAGTGTTCTTATGTCATATAGTAATCATTAAAGTTGATAAACAAGGTCTAGACACATATTCAAACAAGATAAATCATGTATCTATACCCCTAACCCCACCCTAAACTCTATCTTATGAACTCAACAACATGAAGAGAAGTGGTTTTGGGTTTCAAACATGGAAATTTCAAAAACCTCCCAAAAGCTTCATTTTAGAGTGACTAATATATATCAGAAGGATCCATGCCTGCTTACCACCTTTTCATTTTCATATTTTAAACTTGTTTAAATCCGTGTCAAATTAAACCAAGGATTTGACCAAAAGATTCAAATGGGCATAAAATTTAAAAAAAACCAAAAAAATGAAAAACAAAAGCATATAGTCTTCTTATGTCATATACTAAGCATTCAAGTTGATAATCAAGGTTTGGACATGCATATTCAAACCTAGGCAAATCATGTATCTATCCCCTAGCCCCTAAACTATATCTTATGAAGTCAAGCATGAATAGAAGTGGTTTTGGGTTTCAAACATGAAAATTTCAAGAACATCCCAAAAACTTCATTTTAGAGTGACTAAGAAGGATATAGGCTTCCCCTTTTCATTTTCATGTTTTATACTTGTTTAAATCTTGGTCAAACCTAGGATTTGACAAAGATTCAAATGTGCATCAAAATAAAAAATCAGAAAAATTAAAAACCAAAGCACATAGTTTTCTTATGTCATATAGTTAGCATTAAAGTTGATACAAGGTCTAGATATATTCAAACAAGAAAAATCATGTATCTACCCCTAACCATAAACTCTGTCTTATGTAGTCAAGCATGAAGAGAAGTGGTTTTGGGTTTCAAACTTGGAAATTTCAAGAACCCCCCAAAAGCTTCATTTTAGAGTGACTAAAGGATCCAGGTCGGGCTTACCTTTTATTTTCATGTTTTAAAATTGTTCAAATCTTGGTCAAACCGTACCTAGGATTTGATCAAGATTCAAAAATGGGCATACAATTTCAAAAAAAAATGAAAAACCAAAGCATATAGCCTTCTTATGTCATATAGTACGTAAGCACTCAAGTTCATAAACAAGGTCTAGACATATTCAAACCAGAAAAATCATGTTTCTACCCCTAGCCCTAAACTTTGTCTTATGAAGTCAAGCACGAAGAGAAGTCGTTTTGGATTTCAAACATGGAAATTTCAAAAACCTTCCCAAAAGCTTCATTTTGGAGTGACTAATTAAGAAGGATACATGCTTACCTTTTCATTTTCATGTTTTAAACTTGTTTAAATATTGGTTAAGCCTAGGATTTGACCAAGATCAAATGGGCATAAAAATTCAGAAAAAATCAAAAAAAATGAAAACCAAAGCACATAGTATTATTATGTCATATAGTAAGCATTCAAGTTGATAAACAAGGTCTAAACAACAAACTAGACAAATCATGTATCTACCCCCTAACCCTAAATTAACCCTGTCTTATGAAGTCAAGCATGAAGAGAAGTGGTTTTGGGTTTCAAACATGGAAATTTCAAAAAACTCCCAAAAGCTTCTCATTTTAGAGTGACTAAGAAGGATTCAGGCTTACCTTTTCATTTTCATGTTTTAAACTTGTTCAAATCTTGGTCAAACTTAGGATTTGACCAAGATTCAAATGGGCATAAAAATTGGGAGGAAGGGTATGAATTACAATTCAAAAAAACAAGGTAACTTAAATACTTGGATGCCCCAAAGATGTGTGGAAGCCCAAAACAATGGCAAAACATGTGCGCACGCTGCATCCAATTCAAGTAGAACACATAGTAGGCATCAATAGTTTGACCTAAATTTGAAATCAAAGAGAAGGTGGTTAGAAAAAATGAAATTGGCAAAGCAAAGCATGAAATCATAAATTTGTGATGCACTATAGCTATGAAAAGTATCAAACAATGCATACCAAAATGATTTTTTAGAGGAATACTAGTTCAACTTATTTTAGTTTTATATTAGTAGCCCAAAATCGAAGTAGTAGTTGGATATTTTTGAACTTGATCTGTAGTAGTGGGCAAAACCCTAGTTTAACATATTTAATCATAGATTCGTAGGTCGATTTTTCTACTTTTTTATTATTACTATGCAGCACATGTGTGTTTGCCCGTCGAGTGAAACTCGGAGGAAGAGGGATCACTCGGAAGGAGAGAAGAAGGGAGAGAATTATGGTGTCTCCCCTTTTTCGTGTGATGATGTTGACTTTTGTGCAGGGTTTGTCAGTGAGCAGGAGCGAGCGAGCGAGCGAGTCGAGCGAGGCCGAGAATGAGAGAGATTTGTTTTTTTTTGTGAGAGGGACAACCGAAGGATCCAGAAGGACCCACATACTTCCGATACGCATCCTGATGCGTCTTCTCTTGACAAAGAAAATGGCTGGGAGTTTGCGTACCTATTGCACGTGACTTGTGCTCACTGAAGTGTGGGACCTCACGCATGGGCACCACACGTAAGTGACAGACCTGTTGATGTAGAAACTCGGTTGATTATTATACTACTACATTTATACAAAGTTTCCTATGGATTCAAGGGTACGAAAGCCAAGTTAAATCATTTACATGACATTATTTTTTCCATGAAGCCAAGTTAACTCATTTATCAATTGGTACATTTTGGAGTGACTAAGAAGGATCCAGGCTTACTTTTTCATTTTCATGTTTTAAACATGTTTAAATCTTGGTCAAACCTATGACTTGACCAAGATTCAAATGGGCATAAAAATTCAAAAAAAAATCAAAAAAAAAACAAAAAACAAAAGCACGCCGTCTTCCTATGTCATATAGTAAGCATTCAAGGTGATAAACAAGGTCTGGCATATTCAAACCACAAAAATCATGTATCTACCCCCTAACCCTAAACAAGGATCCAGGCTTACCCTTTCATTTTCATGTTTTAAACTTGTTCAAATCTTGGTCAAACTTAGGATTTGACGATGATTCAAATGAGCGTAAAAATACTTAGAAAAATCATGTACGTATCTACCCCAAACCCTAAACTCTATCTTACGAAGCCAAGCATGAAGAGAAGTGGTTTTGGGTTTCAAACATGGAAATTTCAAAAACCTCCCAAAAGCTTCATTTTAGAGTGACTAAGAAGGATCCATGCTTACCTTTTATTTTCATGTTTTAAACATGTTCAAATCTTGGTCAAACCGTACGTACCTAGGATTTGACCAAGATTCAAATGGGCACAAAAATTCAAAAAAAAAATGAAAAACCAAAGCACATAGCCTAGCTTCTTATATATGCCATATAGTAAGCACTCAAGTTGATAAACAAAGTCTAGACATATTCAAACCAGGAAAATCATGTATCTACCCCTAACCCTAAACTTTGTCTTAATTATGAAGTCAAGCACGAAGAGAAGTCATTTTGGGTTTCAAACATGGACATTTCAAAAACCCTCCCAAAAGCTTCATTGTGGTGTGACGTACTAAGAAGGATACATGCTTACATTTTCAACAACCCCTAAAAGCTTCATTATAGAGTGACTAAGAAGGATCCAGTCTGGCGGGCTTACCTTTTATTTTCTTGTTTTAAACTTGTTCAAATCTCGGTCAAACCTAGGATTTGACCAAGATTCAAAATGTGCATCAAAATTCAAAAAAAATTATAAAAATTAAAAACCAAATTAAAGCACATAGTGTTCTTATGTCATATAGTAAGCATTAAAGTTGATAAACAAGGTCTAGACACATATTCAAACAAGACAAATCATGTATCTATACCCCTAACCCTAAACTCTATCTTATGAAGTCAACAACATGAAGAGAAGTGGTTTTGGGTTTCAAACATGGAAATTTCAAAAACCTCCCAAAAGCTTCATTTTAGAGTGACTAATATATATAAGAAGGATCCATGCCTGCTTACCACCTTTTCATTTTCATATTTTAAACTTGTTTAAATCCGTGTCAAATTAAACTAAGGATTTGACCAAAAGATTCAAATGGGCATAAAATTTAAAAAAAAATCAGAAAAATGAAAAACAAAAGCATATAGTC
The DNA here is from genome assembly GCF_019359855.2 of Lolium perenne. NCBI lineage: Eukaryota > Viridiplantae > Streptophyta > Magnoliopsida > Poales > Poaceae > Lolium > Lolium perenne. The sequence continues at coordinate 53,463,410 of NC_067244.2, forward strand.
TTCTTATGTCATATACTAAGCATTCAAGTTGATAATTAAACAAGGTTTGGACATGCATATTCAAACCTAGGCAAATCATGTATCTATCCCCTAGCCCCTAAACTATATCTTATGAAGTCAAGCATGAAGAGAAGTGGTTTTGGGTTTCAAACATGAAAATTTCAAGAACATCCCAAAAACTTCATTTTAGAGTGACTAAGAAGGATACAGGCTTCCCCTTTTCATTTTCATGTTTTATACTTGTTTAAATCTTGGTCAAACCTAGGATTTGACAAAGATTCAAATGTGCATCAAAATAAAAAATCAGAAAAATTAAAAACCAAAGCACATAGTTTTCTTATGTCATATAGTTAGCATTAAAGTTGATATAAACAAGGTCTAGATATATTCAAACAAGAAAAATCATGTATCTACCCCTAACCCTAAACTCTGTCTTATGTAGTCAAGCATGAAGAGAAGTGGTTTTGGGTTTCAAACTTGGAAATTTCAAGAACCCCCCAAAAGCTTCATTCTAGAGTGACTAAAGGATCCAGGTCGGGCTTACCTTTTATTTTCATGTTTTAAAATTGTTCAAATCTTGGTCAAACCGTACCTAGGATTTGATCAAGATTCAAAAATGGGCATACAATTTCAAAAAAAATGAAAAACCAAAGCATATAGCCTTCTTATGTCATATAGTACGTAAGCACTCAAGTTCATAAACAAGGTCTAGACATATTCAAACCAGAAAAATCATGTTTCTACCCCTAGCCCCAAACTTTGTCTTATGAAGTCAAGCACGAAGAGAAGTCGTTTTGGATTTCAAACATGGAAATTTCAAAAACCTTCCCAAAAGCTTCATTTTGGAGTGACTAATTAAGAAGGATACATGCTTAGCTTTTCATTTTCATGTTTTAAACTTGTTTAAATATTGGTTAAGCCTAGAATTTGACCAAGATCAAATGGGCATAAAAATTCAGAAAAAATCAAAAAAAATGAAAACCAAAGCACATAGTATTATTATGTCATATAGTAAGCATTTAAGTGGATAAACAAGGTCTAAACAACAAACTAGACAAATCATGTATCTACCCCCTAACCCTAAGTTAACCCTGTCTTATGAAGTCAAGCATGAAGAGAAGTGGTTTTGGGTTTCAAACATGGAAATTTCAAAAAACTCCCAAAAGCTTCTCATTTTAGAGTGACTAAGAAGGATTCAGGCTTACCTTTTCATTTCCATGTTTTAAACTTGTTCAAATCTTGGTCAAACTTAGGATTTGACCAAGATTCAAATGGGCATAAAAATTGGGAGGAAGGGTATGAATTACAATTCAAAAAAACAAGGTAACTTAAATACTTGGATGCCCCAAAGATGTGTGGAAGCCCAAAACAATGGCAAAACATGTGCGCACGCTGCATCCAATTCAAGTAGAACACATAGTAGGCATCGATAGTTTGACCTAAATTTGAAATCAAAGAGAAGGTGGTTAGAAAAAATCGAAATTGGCAAAGCAAAGCATGAAATCATAAATTTGTGATGCACTATAGCTATGAAAAGTATCAAACAATGCATACCAAAATGATTTTTTAGAGGAATACTAGTTCAACTTATTTTAGTTTTATATTAGTAGCCCAAAATCGAAGTAGTAGTTGGATATTTTTGAACTTGATCTGTAGTAGTGGGCAAAACCCTAGTTTAACATATTTAATCATAGATTCGTAGGTCGATTTTTCTACTTTTTTATTATTACTATGCAGCACATGTGTGTTTGCCCGTCGAGTGAAACTCGGAGGAAGAGGGATCACTCGGAAGGAGAGAAGAAGGGAGAGAATTATGGTGTCTCCCCTTTTTCGTGTGATGATGTTGACTTTTGTGCAGGGTTTGTCAGTGAGCAGGAGCGAGCGAGCGGGCGAGCGAGCGAGTCGAGCGAGGCCAAGAATGAGAGAGATTTGTTTTTTTTATGTGAGAGGGACAACCGAAGGATCCAGAAGGACCCACATACTTCCGATACGCATCCTGATGCGTCTTCTCTTGACAAAGAAAATGGCTGGGAGTTTGCGTACCTATTGCACGTGACTTGTGCTCACTGAAGTGTGGGACCTCACGCATGGGCACCACATGTAAGTGACAGACCTGTTGATGTAAAAACTCGGTTGATTATTATACTACTACATTTATACAAAGTTTCCTATGGATACAAGGGTACGAAAGCCAAGTTAAATCATTTACATGACATTATTTTTTCCATGAAGCCAAGTTAACTCATTTATCAATTGGTACATTTTGGAGTGACTAAGAAGGATCCAGGGTTACTTTTTCATTTTCATGTTTTAAACATGTTTAAATCTTGGTCAAACCTATGACTTGACCAAGATTCAAATGGGCATAAAAATTCAAAAAAAACAAAAAAAAACAAAAAACAAAAGCACGCCGTCTTCCTATGTCATATAGTATCCATTCAAGGTGATAAACAAGGTCTGGCATATTCAAACCACAAAAATCATGTATCTACCCCCTAACCCTAAACAAGGATCCAGGCTTACCCTTTTCATTTTCATGTTTTAAACTTGTTCAAATCTTGGTCAAACTTAGGATTTGACGACGATTCAAATGGGCGTAAAAATACTTAGAAAAATCATGTACGTATCTACCCCAAACCCTAAACTCTATCTTACGAAGCCAAGCATGAAGAGAAGTGGTTTTGGGTTTCAAACATGGAAATTTCAAAAACCTCCCAAAAGCTTCATTTTAGAGTGACTAAGAAGGATCCATGCTTACCTTTTATTTTCATGTTTTAAACATGTTCAAATCTTGGTCAAACCGTACGTACCTAGGATTTGACCAAGATTCAAATGGGCATAAAAATTCAAAAAAAAAATGAAAAACCAAAGCACATAGCCTAGCTTCTTATATATGCCATATAGTAAGCACTCAAGTTGATAAACAAAGTCTAGACATATTCAAACCAGGAAAATCATGTATCTACCCCTAACCCTAAACTTTGTCTTAATTATGAAGTCAAGCACGAAGAGAAGTCGTTTTGGGTTTCAAACATGGACATTTCAAAAACCCTCCCAAAAGCTTCATTGTGGTGTGACGTACTAAGAAGGATACATGCTTACATTTTCAACAACCCCCTAAAAGCTTCATTATAGAGTGACTAAGAAGGATCCAGTCATGGCGGGCTTACCTTGTATTTTCTTGTTTTAAACTTGTTCAAATCTCGGTCAAACCTAGGATTTGACCAAGATTCAAAATGTGCATCAAAATTCAAAAAAATTATAAAAATTAAAAACCAAATTAAAGCACATAGTGTTCTTATGTCATATAGTAAGCATTAAAGTTGATAAACAAGGTCTAGACACATATTCAAACAAGACAAATCATGTATCTATACCCCTAACCCCTAAACTCTATCTTATGAAGTCAACAACATGAAGAGAAGTGGTTTTGGGTTTCAAACATGGAAATTTCAAAAACCTCCCAAAAGCTTCATTTTAGAGTGACTAATATATATAAGAAGGATCCATGCCTGCTTACCACCTTTTCATTTTCATATTTTAAACTTGTTTAAATCCGTGTCAAATTAAACCAAGGATTTGACCAAAAGATTCAAATGGGCATAAAATTTAAAAAAAAATCAGAAAAATGAAAAACAAAAGCATATAGTCTTCTTATGTCATATACTAAGCATTCAAGTTGATAATTAAACAAGGTTTGGACATGCATATTCAAACCTAGGCAAATCATGTATCTATCCCCTAGCCCCTAAACTATATCTTATGAAGTCAAGCATGAAGAGAAGTGGTTTTGGGTTTCAAACATGAAAATTTCAAGAACATCCCAAAAACTTCATTTTAGAGTGACTAAGAAGGATACAGGCTTCCCCTTTTCATTTTCATGTTTTATACTTGTTTAAATCTTGGTCAAACCTAGGATTTGACAAAGATTCAAATGTGCATCAAAATAAAAAATCAGAAAAATTAAAAACCAAAGCACATAGTTTTCTTATGTCATATAGTTAGCATTAAAGTTGATATAAACAAGGTCTAGATTTATTCAAACAAGAAAAATCATGTATCTACCCCTAACCCTAAACTCTGTCTTATGTAGTCAAGCATGAAGAGAAGTGGTTTTGGGTTTCAAACTTGGAATTTCAAGAACCCCCCAAAAGCTTCATTTTAGAGTGACTAAAGGATCCAGGTCGGGCTTACCTTTTATTTTCATGTTTTAAAATTGTTCAAATCTTGGTCAAACCGTACCTAGGATTTGATCAAGATTCAAAAATGGGCATACAATTTCAAAAAAAATGAAAAACCAAAGCATATAGCCTTCTTATGTCATATAGTACGTAAGCACTCAAGTTCATAAACATGGTCTAGACATATTCAAACCAGAAAAATCATGTTTCTACCCCTAGCCCCAAACTTTGTCTTATGAAGTCAAGCACGAAGAGAAGTCGTTTTGGATTTCAAACATGGAAGTTTCAAAAACCTTCCCAAATGCTTCATTTTGGAGTGACTAATTAAGAAGGATACATGCTTACCTTTTCGTTTTCATGTTTTAAACTTGTTTAAATATTGGTTAAGCCTAGGATTTGACCAAGATCAAATGGGCATAAAAATTCAGAAAAAATCAAAAACAATATGAAAACCAAAGCACATAGTATTATTATGTCATATAGTAAGCATTCAAGTTGATAAACAAGGTCTAAACAACAAACTAGACAAATCATGTATCTACCCCCTAACCCTAAATTAACCCTGTCTTATGAAGTCAAGCATGAAGAGAAGTGGTTTTGGGTTTCAAACATGGAAATTTCAAAAAACTCCCAAAAGCTTCTCATTTTAGAGTGACTAAGAAGGATTCAGGCTTACCTTTTCATTTTCATGTTTTAAAATTGTTCAAATCTTGGTCAAACTTAGGATTTGACCAAGATTCAAATGGGCATAAAAATTGGGAGGAAGGGTATGAATTACAATTCAAAAAAACAAGGTAACTTAAATACTTGGATGCCCCAAAGATGTGTGGAAGCCCAAAACAATGGCAAAACATGTGCGCACGCTGCATCCAATTCAAGTAGAACACATAGTAGGCATCGATAGTTTGACCTAAATTTGAAATCAAAGAGAAGGTGGTTAGAAAAAATCGAAATTGGCAAAGCAAAGCATGAAATCATAAATTTGTGATGCACTATAGCTATGAAAAGTATCAAACATTGCATACCAAAATGATTTTTTAGAGGAATACTAGTTCAACTTATTTTAGTTTTATATTAGTAGCCCAAAATCGAAGTAGTAGTTGGATATTTTTGAACTTGATCTGTAGTAGTGGGCAAAACCCTAGTTTAACATATTTAATCATAGATTCGTAGGTCGATTTTTCTACTTTTTTATTATTACTATGCAGCACATGTGTGTTTGCCCGTCGAGTGAAACTCGGAGGAAGAGGGATCACTCGGAAGGAGAGAAGAAGGGAGAGAATTATGGTGTCTCCCCTTTTTCGTGTGATGATGTTGACTTTTGTGCAGGGTTTGTCAGTGAGCAGGAGCGAGCGAGCGAGCGAGCGAGCGAGTCGAGCGAGGCCGAGAATGAGAGAGATTTGTTTTTTTTGTGAGAGGGACAACCGAAGGATCCAGAAGGACCCATATACCTTCGATACGCATCCTGATGCGTCTTCTCTTGACAAAGAAAATGGCTGGGAGTTTGCGTACCTATTGCACGTGACTTGTGCTCACTGACGTGTGGGACCTCACGCATGGGCACCACACGTAAGTGACAGACCTGTTGATGTAAAAACTCGGTTGATTATTATACTACTACATTTATACAAAGTTTCCTATGGATTCAAGGGTACGAAAGCCAAGTTAAATCATTTACATGACATTATTTTTTCCATGAAGCCAAGTTAACTCATTTATCAATTGGTACATTTTGGAGTGACTAAGAAGGATCCAGGGTTACTTTTTCATTTTCATGTTTTAAACATGTTTAAATCTTGGTCAAACCTATGATTTGACCAAGATTCAAATGGGCATAAAAATTCAAAAAAAAAACAAAAAAAAACAAAAAACAAAAGCACGCCGTCTTCCTATGTCATATAGTAAGCATTCAAGGTGATAAACAAGGTCTGGCATATTCAAACCACAAAAATCATGTATCTACCCCCTAACCCTAAACAAGGATCAAGGTTTACCCTTTTCATTTTCATGTTTTAAACTTGTTCAAATCTTGGTCAAACTTAGGATTTGACGAAGATTCAAATGGGCGTAAAAATACTTAGAAAAATCATGTACGTATCTACCCCAAACCCTAAACTCTATCTTACGAAGCCAAGCATGAAGAGAAGTGGTTTTGGGTTTCAAACATGGAAATTTCAAAAACCTCCCAAAAGCTTCATTTTAGAGTGACTAAGAAGGATCCATGCTTACCTTTTATTTTCATGTTTTAAACATGTTCAAATCTTGGTCAAACCGTACGTACCTAGGATTTGACCAAGATTCAAATGGGCATAAAAATTCAAAAAAAATAATGAAAAACCAAAGCACATAGCCTAGCTTCTTATATATGCCATATAGTAAGCACTCAAGTTGATAAACAAAGTCTAGACATATTCAAACCTGAAAAATCATGTATCTACCCCTAACCCTAAACTTTGTCTTAATTATGAAGTCAAGCACGAAGAGAAGTCGTTTTGGGTTTCAAACATGGACATTTCAAAAACCCTCCCAAAAGCTTCATTGTGGTGTGACGTACTAAGAAGGATACATGCTTACATTTTCAACAAACCCCCTAAAAGCTTCATTATAGAGTTACTAAGAAGGATCCAGTCTGGCGGGCTTACCTTTTATTTTCTTGTTTTAAACTTGTTCAAATCTCGGTCAAACCTAGGATTTGACCAAGATTCAAAATGTGCATCAAAATTCAAAAAAAATTAAAAAAATTAAAAACCAAATTAAGGCACATAGTGTTCTTATGTCATATAGTAAGCATTAAAGTTGATAAACAAGGTCTAGACACATATTCAAACAAGACAAATCATGTATCTATACCCCTAACCCCTAAACTCTATCTTATGAAGTCAACAACATGAAGAGAAGTGGTTTTGGGTTTCAAACATGGAAATTTCAAAAACCTCCCAAGCTTCATTTTAGAGTGACTAATATATATAAGAAGGATCCATGCCTGCTTACCACCTTTTCATTTTCATATTTTAAACTTGTTTAAATCCGTGTCAAATTAAACCAAGGATTTGACCAAAAGATTCAAATGGGCATAAAATTTAAAAAATCAGAAAAATGAAAAACAAAAGCATATAGTCTTCTTATGTCATATACTAAGCATTCAAGTTGATAATTAAACAAGGTTTGGACATGCATATTCAAACCTAGGCAAATCATGTATCTATCCCCTAGCCCCTAAACTATATCTTATGAAGTCAAGCATGAATAGAAGTGGTTTTGGGTTTCAAACATGAAAATTTCAAGAACATCCCAAAAACTTCATTTTAGAGTGACTAAGAAGGATACAGGCTTCCCCTTTTCATTTTCATGTTTTATACTTGTTTAAATCTTGGTCAAACCTAGGATTTGACAAAGATTCAAATGTGCATCAAAATAAAAAATCAGAAAAATTAAAAACCAAAGCACATAGTTTTCTTATGTCATATAGTTAGCATTAAAGTTGATATAAACAAGGTCTAGATATATTCAAACAAGAAAAATCATGTATCTACCCCTAACCCTAAACTCTGTCTTAAGTAGTCAAGCATGAAGAGAAGTGGTTTTGGGTTTCAAACTTGGAAATTTCAAGAACCCCCCAAAAGCTTCATTTTAGAGTGACTAAAGGATCCAGGTCGGGCTTACCTTTTATTTTCATGTTTTAAAATTGTTCAAATCTTGGTCAAACCGTACCTAGGATTTGATCAAGATTCAAAAATGGGCATACAATTTCAAAAAAATGAAAAACCAAAGCATATAGCCTTCTTATGTCATATAGTACGTAAGCACTCAAGTTCATAAACAAGGTCTAGACATATTCAAACCAGAAAAATCATGTTTCTACCCCTAGCCCCAAACTTTGTCTTATGAAGTCAAGCACGAAGAGAAGTCGTTTTGGATTTCAAACATGGAAATTTCAAAAACCTTCCCAAAAGCTTCATTTTGGAGTGACTAATTAAGAAGGATACATGCTTACCTTTTCATTTTCATGTTTTAAACTTGTTTAAATATTGGTTAAGCCTAGGATTTGACCAAGATCAAATGGGCATAAAAATTCAGAAAAAATCAAAAAAAAATGAAAACCAAAGCACATAGTATTATTATGTCATATAGTAAGCATTTAAGTTGATAAACAAGGTCTAAACAACAAACTAGACAAATCATGTATCTACTCCCTAACCCTAAATTAACCCTGTCTTATGAAGTCAAGCATGAAGAGAAGTGGTTTTGGGTTTCAAACATGGAAATTTCAAAAAACTCCCAAAAGCTTCTCATTTTAGAGTGACTAAGAAGGATTCAGGCTTACCTTTTCATTTTCATGTTTTAAACTTGTTCAAATCTTGGTCAAACTTAGGATTTGACCAAGATTCAAATGGGCATAAAAATTGGGAGGAAGGGTATGAATTACAATTCAAAAAAACAAGGTAACTTAAATACTTGGATGCCCCAAAGATGTGTGGAAGCCCAAAACAATGGCAAAACATGTGCGCACGCTGCATCCAATTCAAGTAGAACACATAGTAGGCATCGATAGTTTGACCTAAATTTGAAATCAAAGAGAAGGTGGTTAGAAAAAATCGAAATTGGCAAAGCAAAGCATGAAATCATAAATTTGTGATGCACTATAGCTATGAAAAGTATCAAACAATGCATACCAAAATGATTTTTTAGAGGAATACTAGTTCAACTTATTTTAGTTTTATATTAGTAGCCCAAAATCGAAGTAGTAGTTGGATATTTTTGAACTTGATCTGTAGTAGTGGGCAAAACCCTAGTTTAACATATTTAATCATAGATTCGTAGGTCGATTTTTCTACTTTTTTTATTACTATGCAGCACATGTGTGTTTGCCCGTCGAGTGAAACTCGGAGGAAGAGGGATCACTCGGAAGGAGAGAAGAAGGGAGAGAATTATGGTGTCTCCCCTTTTCGTGTGATGATGTTGACTTTTGTGCGAGGGTTTGTCGGTGAGCGAGCGAGCGAGCGAGCGAGCGAGTCGAGCGAGGCCGAGAATGAGAGAGATTTGTTTTTTTTTGTGAGAGGGACAACCGAAGGATCCAGAAGGACCCACATACTTCCGATACGCATCCTGATGCGTCTTCTCTTGACAAAGAAAATGGCTGGGAGTTTGCGTACCTATTACACGTGACTTGTGCTCACTGAAGTGTGGGACCTCACGCATGGGCACCACACGTAAGTGACAGACCTGTTGATGTAAAAACTCGGTTGATTATTATACTACTACATTTATACAAAGTTTCCTATGGATTCAAGGGTACGAAAGCCAAGTTAAATCACTTACATGACATTATTTTTTCCATGAAGCCAAGTTAACTCATTTATCAATTGGTACATTTTGGAGTGACTAAGAAGGATCCAGGCTTACTTTTTCATTTTCATGTTTTAAACATGTTTAAATCTTGGTCAAACCTATGACTTGACCAAGATTCAAATGGGCATAAAAATTCAAAAAAAATCAAAACAAAAAACAAAAAACAAAAGCACGCCGTCTTCCTATGTCATATAGTAAGCATTCAAGGTGATAAACAAGGTCTGGTATATTCAAACCACAAAAATCATGTATCTACCCCCTAACCCTAAACAAGGATCCAGGCTTACCCTTTTCATTTTCATGTTTTAAACTTGTTCAAATCTTGGTCAAACTTAGGATTTGACGACGATTCAAATGGGCGTAAAAATACTTAGAAAAATCATGTACGTATCTACCCCAAACCCTAAACTCTATCTTACGAAGCCAAGCATGAAGAGAAGTGGTTTTGGGTTTCAAACATGGAAATTTCAAAAACCTCCCAAAAGCTTCATTTTAGAGTGACTAAGAAGGATCCATGCTTACCTTTTATTTTCATGTTTTAAACATGTTCAAATCTTGGTCAAACCGTACGTACCTAGGATTTGACCAAGATTCAAATGGGCATAAAAATTCAAAAAAAAAATGAAAAACCAAAGCACATAGCCTAGCTTCTTATATATGCCATATAGTAAGCACTCAAGTTGATAAACAAAGTCTAGACATATTCAAACCAGGAAAATCATGTATCTACCCCTAACCCTAAACTTTGTCTTAATTATGAAGTCAAGCACGAAGAGAAGTCGTTTTGGGTTTCAAACATGGACATTTCAAAAACCCTCCCAAAAGCTTCATTGTGGTGTGACGTACTAAGAAGGATACATGCTTACATTTTCAACAACCCCCCTAAAAGCTTCATTATAGAGTGACTAAGAAGGATCGATCATGGCGGGCTTACCTTTTATTTTCTTGTTTTAAACTTGTTCAAATCTCGGTCAAACCTAGGATTTGACCAAGATTCAAAATGTGCATCAAAATTCAAAAAAAATTATAAAAATTAAAAACCAAATTAAAGCACATAGTGTTCTTATGTCATATAGTAAGCATTAAAGTTGATAAACAAGGTCTAGACACATATTCAAACAAGACAAATCATGTATCTATACCCCTAACCCCTAAACTCTATCTTATGAAGTCAACAACATGAAGAGAAGTGGTTTTGGGTTTCAAACATGGAAATTTCAAAAACCTCCCAAAAGCTTCATTTTAGAGTGACTAATATATATAAGAAGGATCCATGCCTGCTTACCACCTTTTCATTTTCATATTTTAAACTTGTTTAAATCCGTGTCAAATTAAACCAGGGATTTGACCAAAAGATTCAAATGGGCATAAAATTTAAAAAAAAATTAGAAAAATGAAAAACAAAAGCATGTAGTCTTCTTATGTCATATACTAAGCATTCAAGTTGATAATTAAACAAGGTTTGGACATGCATATTCAAACCTAGGCAAATCATGTATCTATCCCCTAGCCCCTAAACTATATCTTGTGAAGTCAAGCATGAAGAGAAGTGGTTTTGGGTTTCAAACATGAAAATTTCAAGAACATCCCAAAAACTTCATTTTAGAGTGACTAAGAAGGATACAGGCTTCCCCTTTTCATTTTCATGTTTTATACTTGTTTAAATCTTGGTCAAACCTAGGATTTGACAAAGATTCAAATGTGCATCAAAATAAAAAATCAGAAAAATTAAAAACCAAAGCACATAGTTTTCTTATGTCATATAGTTAGCATTAAAGTTGATATAAACAAGGTCTAGATGTATTCAAACAAGAAAAATCATGTATCTACCCCTAACCCTAAACTCTGTCTTATGTAGTCAAGCATGAAGAGAAGTGGTTTTGGGTTTCAAACTTGGAAATTTCAAGAACCCCCCAAAAGCTTCATTTTAGAGTGACTAAAGGATCCAGGTCGGGCTTACCTTTTATTTTCATGTTTTAAAATTGTTCAAATCTTGGTCAAACCGTACCTAGGATTTGATCAAGATTCAAAAATGGGCATACAATTTCAAAAAAAATGAAAAACCAAAGCATATAGCCTTCTTATGTCATATAGTACGTAAGCACTCAAGTTCATAAACAAGGTCTAGACATATTCAAACCAGAAAAATCATGTTTCTACCCCTAGCCCCAAACTTTGTCTTATGAAGTCAAGCACGAAGAGAAGTCGTTTTGGATTTCAAACATGGAAATTTCAAAAACCTTCCCAAAAGCTTCATTTTGGAGTGACTAATTAAGAAGGATACATGCTTACCTTTTCATTTTCATGTTTTAAACTTGTTTAAATATTGGTTAAGCCTAGGATTTGACCAAGATCAAATGGGCATAAAAATTCAGAAAAAATCAAAAAAAAATGAAAACCAAAGCACATAGTATTATTATGTCATATAGTAAGCATTCAAGTTGATAAAGAAGGTCTAAACAACAAACTAGACAAATCATGTATCTACCCCCTAACCCTAAATTAACCCTGTCTTATGAAGTCAAGCATTAAGAGAAGTGGTTTTGGGTTTCAAACATGGAAATTTCAAAAAACTCCCAAAAGCTTCTCATTTTAGAGTGACTAAGAAGGATTCAGGCTTACCTTTTCATTTTCATGTTTTAAACTTGTTCAAATCTTGGTCAAACTTAGGATTTGACCAAGATTCAAATGGGCATAAAAATTGGGAGGAAGGGTATGAATTACAATTCAAAAAAACAAGGTAACTTAAATACTTGGATGCCCCAAAGATGTGTGGAAGCCCAAAACAATGGCAAAACATGTGCGCACGCTGCATCCAATTCAAGTAGAACACATAGTAGGCATCGATAGTTTGACCTAAATTTGAAATCAAAGAGAAGGTGGTTAGAAAAAATCGAAATTGGCAAAGCAAAGCATGAAATCATAAATTTGTGATGCACTATAGCTATGAAAAGTATCAAACAATGCATACCAAAATGATTTTTTAGAGGAATACTAGTTCAACTTATTTTAGTTTTATATTAGTAGCCCAAAATCGAAGTAGTAGTTGGATATTTTTGAACTTGATCTGTAGTAGTGGGCAAAACCCTAGTTTAACATATTTAATCATAGATTCGTAGGTCGATTTTTCTACTTTTTTATTATTACTATGCAGCACATGTGTGTTTGCCCGTCGAGTGAAACTCGGAGGAAGAGGGATCACTCGGAAGGAGAGAAGAAGGGAGAGAATTATGGTGTCTCCCCTTTTTCGTGTGATGATGTTGACTTTTGTGCAGGGTTTGTCAGTGAGCAGGAGCGAGCGAGCGAGCGAGCGAGCGAGTCGAGCGAGGCCGAGAATGAGAGATATTTGTTTTTTTTTGTGAGAGGGACAACCGAAGGATCCAGAAGGACCCACATACTTCCGATACGCATCCTGATGAGTCTTCTCTTGACAAAGAAAATGGCTGGGAGTTTGCGTACCTATTGCACGTGACTTGTGCTCACTGAAGTGTGGGACCTCACGCATGGGCACCACACGTAAGTGACAGACTTGTTGATGTAAAAACTCGGTTGATTATTATACTACTACATTTATACAAAGTTTCCTATGGATTCAAGGGTACGAAAGCCAAGTTAAATCATTTACATGACATTATTTTTTCCATGAAGCCAAGTTAACTCATTTATCAATTGGTACATTTTGGAGTGACTAAGAAGGATCCAGGCTTACTTTTTCATTTTCATGTTTTAAACATGTTTAAATCTTGGTCAAACCTATGACTTGACCAAGATTCAAATGGGCATAAAAATTCAAAAAAAATCAAAAAAAAAAACAAAAAACAAAAGCACGCCGTCTTCCTATGTCATATAGTAAGCATTCAAGGTGATAAACAAGGTCTGGCATATTCGAACCACAAAAATCATGTATCTACCCCCTAACCCTAAACAAGGATCCAGGCTTACCCTTTTCATTTTCATGTTTTAAACTTGTTCAAATCTTGGTCAAACTTAGGACTTGACGAAGATTCAAATGGGCGTAAAAATACTTAGAAAAATCATGTACGTATCTACCCCAAACCCTAAACTCTATCTTACGAAGCCAAGCATGAAGAGAAGTGGTTTTGGGTTTCAAACATGGAAATTTCAAAAACCTCCCAAAAGCTTCATTTTAGAGTGACTAAGAAGGATCCATGCTTACCTTTTATTTTCATGTTTTAAACATGTTCAAATCTTGGTCAAACCGTACGTACCTAGGATTTGACCAAGATTCAAATGGGCATAAAAATTCAAAAAAAATGAAAAACCAAAGCACATAGCCTAGCTTCTTATATATGCCATATAGTAAGCACTCAAGTTGATAAACAAAGTCTAGACATATTCAAACCAGGAAAATCATGTATCTACCCCTAACCCTAAACTTTGTCTTAATTATGAAGTCAAGCACGAAGAGAAGTCGTTTTGGGTTTCAAACATGGACATTTCAAAAACCCTCCCAAAAGCTTCATTGTGGTGTGACGTACTAAGAAGGATACATGCTTACATTTTCAACAACCCCCCAAAAAGCTTCATTATAGAGTGACTAAGAAGGATCCAGATCATGGCGGGCTTACCTTTTATTTTCTTGTTTTAAACTTGTTCAAATCTCGGTCAAACCTAGGATTTGACCAAGATTCAAAATGTGCATCAAAATTCAAAAAAAATTAAAAAAATTAAAAACCAAATTAAAGCACATAGTGTTCTTATGTCATATAGTAAGCATTAAAGTTGATAAACAAGGTCTAGACACATATTCAAACAAGACAAATCATGTATCTATACCCCTAACCCCTAAACTCTATCTTATGAAGTCAACAACATGAAGAGAAGTGGTTTTGGGTTTCAAACATGGAAATTTCAAAAACCTCCCAAAAGCTTCATTTTAGAGTGATTAATATATATAAGAAGGATCCATGCCTGCTTACCACCTTTTCATTTTCATATTTTAAACTTGTTTAAATCCGTGTCAAATTAAACCAAGGATTTGACCAAAAGATTCAAATGGGCATAAAATTTAAAAAAAAATCAGAAAAATGAAAAACAAAAGCATATAGTCTTCTTATGTCATATACTAAGCATTCAAGTTGATAATTAAACAAGGTTTGGACATGCATATTCAAACCTAGGCAAATCATGTATCTATCCCCTAGCCCCTAAACTATATCTTATGAAGTCAAGCATGAAGAGAAGTGGTTTTGGGTTTCAAACATGAAAATTTCAAGAACATCCCAAAAACTTCATTTTAGAGTGACTAAGAAGGATACAGGCTTCCCCTTTTCATTTTCATGTTTTATACTTGTTTAAATCTTGGTCAAACCTAGGATTTGACAAAGATTCAAATGTGCATCAAAATAAAAAATCAGAAAAATTAAAAACCAAAGCACATAGTTTTCTTATGTCATATAGTTAGCATTAAAGTTGATATAAACAAGGTCTAGATATATTCAAACAAGAAAAATCATGTATCTACCCCTAACCCTAAACTCTGTCTTATGTAGTCAAGCATGAAGAGAAGTGGTTTTGGGTTTCAAACTTGGAAATTTCAAGAACCCCCCAAAAGCTTCATTTTAGAGTGACTAAAGGATCCAGGTCGGGCTTACCTTTTATTTTCATGTTTTAAAATTGTTCAAATCTTGGTCAAACCGTACCTAGGATTTGATCAAGATTCAAAAATGGGCATACAATTTCAAAAAAAATGAAAAACCAAAGCATATAGCCTTCTTATGTCATATAGTACGTAAGCACTCAAGTTCATAAACAAGGTCTAGACATATTCAAACCAGAAAAATCATGTTTCTACCCCTAGCCCCAAACTTTGTCTTATGAAGTCAAGCACGAAGAGAAGTCGTTTTGGATTTCAAACATGGAAATTTCAAAAACCTTCCCAAAAGCTTCATTTTGGAGTGACTAATTAAGAAGGATACATGCTTACCTTTTCATTTTCATGTTTTAAACTTGTTTAAATATTGGTTAAGCCTAGGATTTGACCAAGATCAAATGGGCATAAAAATTCAGAAAAAATCAAAAACAAAATGAAAACCAAAGCACATAGTATTATTATGTCATATAGTAAGCATTCAAGTTGATAAACAAGGTCTAAACAACAAACTAAACAAATCATGTATCTACCCCCTAACCCTAAATTAACCCTGTCTTATGAAGTCAAGCATGAAGAGAAGTGGTTTTGGGTTTCAAACATGGAAATTTCAAAAAACTCCCAAAAGCTTCTCATTTTAGAGTGACTAAGAAGGATTCAGGCTTACCTTTTCATTTTCATGTTTTAAACTTGTTCAAATCTTGGTCAAACTTAGGATTTGACCAAGATTCAAATGGGCATAAAAATTGGGAGGAAGGGTATGAATTACAACTCAAAAAAACAAGGTAACTTAAATACTTGGATGCCCCAAAGATGTGTGGAAGCCCAAAACAATGGCAAAACATGTGCGCACGCTGCATCCAATTCAAGTAGAACACATAGTAGGCATCGATAGTTTGACCTAAATTTGAAATCAAAGAGAAGGTGGTTAGAAAAAATCGAAATTGGCAAAGCAAAGCATGAAATCATAAATTTGTGATGCACTATAGCTATGAAAAGTATCAGACAATGCATACCAAAATGATTTTTTAGAGGAATACTAGTTCAACTTATTTTAGTTTTATATTAGTAGCTCAAAATCGAAGTAGTAGTTGGATATTTTTGAACTTGATCTGTAGTAGTGGGCAAAACCCTAGTTTAACATATTTAATCATAGATTCGTAGGTCGATTTTTCTACTTTTTTATTATTACTATGCAGCACATGTGTGTTTGCCCGTCGAGTGAAACTCGGAGGAAGAGGGATCACTCGGAAGGAGAGAAGAAGGGAGAGAATTATGGTGTCTCCCCTTTTTCGTGTGATGATGTTGACTTTTGTGCAGGGTTTGTCAGCGAGCGAGCGAGCGAGCGAGTCGAGCGAGGCCGAGAATGAGAGAGATTTGTTTTTTTTTGTGAGAGGGACAACCGAAGGATCCAGAAGGACCCACATACTTTCGATACGCATCCTGATGCGTCTTCTCTTGACAAAGAAAATGGCTGGGAGTTTGCGTACCTATTGCACGTGACTTGTGCTCACTGAAGTGTGGGACCTCACGCATGGGCACCACACGTAAGTGACAGACCTGTTGATGTAAAAACTCGGTTGATTATTATACTACTACATTTATACAAAGTTTCCTATGGATTCAAGGGTACGAAAGCCAAGTTAAATCATTTACATGACATTATTTTTTCCATGAAGCCAAGTTAACTCATTTATCAATTGGTACATTTTGGAGTGACTAAGAAGGATCCAGGGTTACTTTTTCATTTTCATGTTTTAAACATGTTTAAATCTTGGTCAAACCTATGACTTGACCAAGATTCAAA
Organism: Lolium perenne; assembly: GCF_019359855.2. Lineage (NCBI taxonomy): Eukaryota > Viridiplantae > Streptophyta > Magnoliopsida > Poales > Poaceae > Lolium > Lolium perenne. The sequence goes on from NC_067244.2 coordinate 53,480,358, forward strand.
TGGGCATAAAAATTCAAAAAAAATCAAAAAAAAACAAAAAACAAAAGCACGCCGTCTTCCTATGTCATATAGTAAGCATTCAAGGTGATAAACAAGGTCTGGCATATTCAAACCACAAAAATCATGTATCTACCCCTAACCCTAAACAAGGATCCAGGCTTACCCTTTTCATTTTCATGTTTTAAACTTGTTCAAATCTTGGTCAAACTTAGGATTTGACGAAGATTCAAATGGGCGTAAAAATACTTAGAAAAATCATGTACGTATCTACCCCAAACCCTAAACTCTATCTTACGAAGCCAAGCATGAAGAGAAGTGGTTTTGGGTTTCAAACATGGAAATTTCAAAAACCTCCCAAAAGCTTCATTTTAGAGTGACTAAGAAGGATCCATGCTTACCTTTTATTTTCATGTTTTAAACATGTTCAAATCTTGGTCAAACCGTACGTACCTAGGATTTGACCAAGATTCAAATGGGCATAAAAATTCAAAAAAAAATGAAAAACCAAAGCACATAGCCTAGCTTCTTATATATGCCATATAGTATGCACTCAAGTTGATAAACAAAGTCTAGACATATTCAAACCAGAAAAATCATGTATCTACCCCTAACCCTAAACTTTGTCTTAATTATGAAGTCAAGCACGAAGAGAAGTCGTTTTGGGTTTCAAACATGGACATTTCAAAAACCCTCCCAAAAGCTTCATTGTGGTGTGACGTACTAAGAAGGATACATGCTTACATTTTCAACAACCCCCCTAAAAGCTTCATTATAGAGTGACTAAGAAGGATCCAGTCTGGCGGGCTTACCTTTTATTTTCTTGTTTTAAACTTGTTCAAATCTCGGTCAAACCTAGGATTTGACCAAGATTCAAAATGTGCATCAAAATTCAAAAAAAATTAAAAAAATTAAAAACCAAATTAAAGCACATAGTGTTCTTATGTCATATAGTAAGCATTAAAGTTGATAAACAAGGTCTAGACAGATATTCAAACAAGACAAATCATGTATCTATACCCCTAACCCCTAAACTCTATCTTATGAAGTCAACAACATGAAGAGAAATGGTTTTGGGTTTCAAACATGGAAATTTCAAAAACCTCCCAAAAGCTTCATTTTAGAGTGACTAATATATATAAGAAGGATCCATGCCTGCTTACCACCTTTTCATTTTCATATTTTAAACTTGTTTAAATCTGTGTCAAATTAAACCAAGGATTTGACCAAAAGATTCAAATGGGCATAAAATTTAAAAATAACCAGAAAATGAAAAACAAAAGCATATAGTCTTCTTATGTCATATACTAAGCATTCAAGTTGATAAACAAGGTTTGGACATGCATATTCAAACCTAGGCAAATCATGTATCTATCCCCTAGCCCCTAAACTATATCTTATGAAGTCAAGCATGAAAAGAAGTGGTTTTGGGTTTCAAACATGAAAATTTCAAGAACATCCCAAAAACTTCATTTTAGAGTGACTAAGAAGGATACAGGCTTCCCCTTTTCATTTTCATGTTTTATACTTGTTTAAATCTTGGTCAAACCTAGGATTTGACAAAGATTCAAATGTGCATCAAAATAAAAAAATCAGAAAAATTAAAAACCAAAGCACATAGTTTTCTTATGTCATATAGTTAGCATTAAAGTTGACAAACAAGGTCTAGATATATTCAAACAAGAAAAATCATGTATCTACCCCTAACCCTAAACTCTGTCTTATGTAGTCAAGCATGAAGAGAAGTGGTTTTGGGTTTCAAACTTGGAAATTTCAAGAACCCCCCAAAAGCTTCATTTTAGAGTGACTAAGAAGGATCCATGCTTACCTTTTCATTTTCATGTTTTAAACTTGTTTACATCTTGGTCATAGCTAGTGTATTTGACCAAGATTCAAATGGGCATAAAATTAAAAAAACAAAAAAATGAAAAACCAAAGTACATAGTCTTCTTATGTCATATAGTAAGCATTCAAGCTGATAAACAAGGTCTAGACATATTCAAACCAAACAAATCATGTATCTACCCCCTAACCCCTAAACTTTATCTTATGAAGCCAAGCATGAAGAGAAGTGGTTCTTGGTTTCAAACATGGAAATATCAAAAACCTCCCAAAAGCTTCATTTTAGAGTGACTAAGAAGTATCCATGCTTACCTTTTCATTTTCATATTTTAAACTTGTTTAAATCATTGTCAAACCTAGGATTTGACCAAGATAAGTATGGGCACAAAACCCTCTTAGCCAAAATCAACTACGAGCAAGATTTTCTGTATTGTAGATGCCCCAATTGACTCTCATCCCCAATGTAGTCTTTTTTTATGTCAGTATAGACTTCTTTACTAGATGTATACTATCGTACATGGCATGCATTTGCCTAATGAGCAGCATTGTTTAGCCGTTCTAGCCAACCCGATCAATCTGTCAAGCTTCATGCACGAGATGCCAATTTACTCCCTCGCTCCGATCCATATTTCTTGGTGCTAAAAAGAATGTGAATCGGAGGGAGTACTTTTCTTAGATAGTACTATATCAGTTCAAAAAAAAGTATAGTACTACTACATCACAAATGCTACAAAAGAGTACTAGTACTGTACATCACAAGACCACGACAGTTGTATAGTAGAGTTTAATGCTGAACTTTAAACAGGACCAGGAGCATCAGGGCCAGCAGCAGGGGCGTTGACCGGCAACAAACCAGTCAAAAGACGTAAGGAAGAGGCCATATGCTGCGTGCTTGGCCTTGATTGCAGGGTGGTGATTCTTCGCCGCTCGCCATGTATTCACGCCGTACCAGTTCCGCATCGCCCGCGAGCGTATCGAAGCGATCCCGCGCGCCGGACACGCTCGAGGAGGCGTGGAGGCTCCAGTGCAAGCAGTCCGCCGCCGGGAGTCGGCGCGCGGCGTGCAGGTACAGAGGCTCCCTGTACATGCCGTCATCGCTCCGCGAGTTCGCCCCGGGCGGGCTCTGGTACAAGGCGGATCCGCCGCTCAAACGAGCGGCCCCGTCTTCAACAAATGGTGCGCCGACCGGGAGAGGAACCGCCGGTCGAAGGCGGCGTGGGAGGCGAGCACCAGCGGCGGATTCGTGCCGCCAGCCGGCGAGGAGGCGGAGGAGGCAGAGGAAGGGGAAGACCCCCTCTTCTTGAAGGCGCTGGCCGCGTCCCTCAAGGACGATGCCGACAAGAAGAGGGCGGAGGAAGAAGACAAGGTGGCGGCCATCGCCGCCGTGAAGGAGAAGGAGGCGCGGGATGCGGAGGAGAACGCGACCATCATCTTCCTCGATGACTAGATAGGTTAGAAGTCGCGATAAGGATCGCGCAATTCTGTATGTATGATCCGTATGTATGATCAACTATGAATTATGAACAATGAACTATCAAACCAAACCACATAGTTTTTTTTATGTCATATAGTAAGAATTCAAGTTGATAAAACAAGGTCTAGACATATTCAAACTAGACAAATCACGTATATTACCCCTAACCCTAAACTCTGTCTTGTGAAGTAAAGCATGAAAAGAAGCGGTTTTGGATTTCAAACATGGAAATTTCAAAAACCTTCGAAAAGCTTCATTTTGGAGTGACTAAGAAGGATGCAGGCTTACCTTTTCATTTTCATGTCTTAAACTTGTTTAAATCTTGGTTAAACCTAGGATTTGACCAAGATCAAATGGGCAAAAAAAATCAGAAAAAATCAAAAAAATGAAAACTAAAGCACATAGTATTCTTATGTCATATAGTAAGCATTCAATTTGATAAACAAGGTCTAAACATATTCAAACCAGACAAATCATGTATCTACCCACTAACCCTAAATTCTGTCTTATGAAGTCGATCAAGCACGAAGAGAAGTGGTTTTGGGTTTCAAACATGGAAATTTCAAAAACCTCCCAAAAGCTTCATTTTAGAGTTACTAAGAAGGATCCATGCTTACCTTTTATTTTCATGTTTTAAACATGTTCAAATCTTGGTCAAACCGTACCTAGGATTTGACCAAGATTCAAATGGGTATAAAAATTCAAAAAAACTAAAAAACCAAAGCACATAGCCTTCTTATGTCATATATAGTAAGCACTCAAGTTGGTAAACAAGGTCTAGAGATATTCAAACCAGAAAAATCTTGTATCTACCCATAACCTAAACTTTGTCTTATGAAGTCAAGCACGAAGAGAAGTCGTTTTGGGATTCAAACATGGAAATTACAAAAACCTTCCCAAAAGCCTCATTTTGGAGTGACTAAGAAGGATGCAGGCTTACCTTTTCATTTTCATGTTTTAAACTTGTTTAAACCTTGGTTAAACCTAGGATTTGACCAAGATCAAATGGGCATAAAAATTCAGAAAAAATCAAAAAATGAAAACCAAAGCACATAGTATTCTTATGTCATATATTAAGCATTCAAGTTGATAAACAAGGTCAAGACATATTCAAACCAGACAAATCATGTATCTACCCTAAACCTAAACTCTGTCTTATGAAGTCAAGCATGAAGAGACGTGGTTTTGGGTTTCAAACATGGAAATTTCAAGAACCCCCAAAAGCTTCATTTTAGAGTGACTAAGAAGGATCCAGGTCGAGCTTACCTTTTATTTTTATGTTTTAAACTTGTTCAAATCTTGGTCAAACCTAGGATTTGACCAAGATTCAAATGGGTATAAAAAATGAAAAACCAAAGAACATAGCCTTTTTATGTCATATAATAAGCACTCAAGTTGATAAACAAGGTCTAGACATATTCAAACCAGAAAAATCATGTATCTACCCCTAACCCTAAACTTTGTCTTATGAAGTCAAGCACGAAGAGAAGTCGTTTTTGGGTTTCAAACATGGAAATTTTAAAAACCTTCCCAAAAACTTCATTTTGGAGTGACTAAGAAGGATGCAGGCTTACCTTTTCATTTTCATATTTTAAACATGTTTAAATCTTGGTCAAACCTATGATTTGACCAAGATTCAAATGGGCATAAAAATAGTTAGAAAAATCATGTACGTATCTACCCCTAACCCTAAACTCTATCTTACGAAGTCAAGCATGAAGAGAAGTGGTTTTGGGTTTCAAACATGGAAATTTCAAAAACCTCCCAAAAGCTTCATTTCAGAGTTACTAAGAAGGATCCAGACCGGGCTTACATTTTATTTTCATATTTTAAACTTGTTCAAATCTTGGTCAAACCGTACCTAGGATTTGACCAAGATTCAAATGGGCATAAAATTTCAAAAAAAAAAGAAAAACCAAAGCACATAGCCTTCTTATGTCATATAGTAAGCACTCAAGTTGATAAACAAGGTCTAGTCATATTCAAACCAGAAAAATCATGTATCTACCCCTAAGCCTGAACTTTGTCTTATGAAGTCAATCACGAAGAGAAGTCGTTTTGGGTTTCAAACATGGAAATTTCAAATACCTTCCGAAAAGCTTCATTTTGGAGTGACTAAGAAGGATGCAGGCTTACCTTTTCATTTTCATGTTTTAAACATGTTTAAATAAGGATGCGTGGTTCTGAAACCTCATACACATTGTTGCAAAAGTAATTGCAAAAGTAAACAATACTACCAGTTCATAATTCTAAACTTATGTACAATCTTGGAAACATATAACGCTAGCCTAGTTCACCAATTATCATCATCCCTCTTGATGCGCTTGCCGGTGCCGCTTGTACCTGCCTCCCATGGGTTGGCAGTCCAAGTTCTGCACTCGTTCGCACTTCGTGTGTCGGGAATCCTTGTTGGAGCTTCCCAACCAGATACAGGCCCTGCCCTTGCTAGCTCACCACATCCAGCCGTTGCCCTAGCTTGCTCACCATGTGAACCGCCATCCCACGGAGACCCCGAGGTAGGCTCGCACGGGTCCTTTATCCATGGTGGCATATTCTTCGAATCAAATGGTATGTTGTGCCTAAAGCAATAAGATACAAATTCCCAGTAGGTTGTCCCGACACACTGCTTCTTCTCGTCGCGCCAGGCAGGGGGAAGAGCGGCCAACCTAGCCGCTTCCTTGCAATCCGGGCAAACCACTTCCCTTGGAATTGGTTGTGCTTGACGCTGCCCATCATTGATTTTTTTGAGTCGCCTGTACAACTCAAAACTGACATACCCATCAATCGCAGCATACCTCAAGTTTACTTCAGGCAATGGCATGCACTCCCATTGATAGTGGCTGCTAGTAGGGAACTTGGTCTTCATGTCTTTGTAAGATGGGTCAATGATGGCGGCTGCCAAATCACCCATGCCAGTCCTATTGCCAGGACCATTGAAATTGATCATATCCTGAATGTCAATCCAATTATGTTTAGGAATTTTAATGCCATCTCTAGCAAACCTGCTAGAGTCACCCCTGATGTCAACAGTTGTGAAACAAATTCCTTTATGTTGAAGGAATTCTTGCAGTGCCAGATTATCAGGACTCCTGCATGTTAACACAAATCAATCTTGTAAGATCGTATATGCTGAAATAGTACACATATTTTTCTTCCAGTAAACTGTATACTTGTTGCAGTGAAACAATGATTTTGCATCAGTGATACACATCAAAATAACATGAATTATTGTTGCGACTATATAATCTAATTATTTAAGTGTCAAGTTAAGATTCAGTTACTATATGTTAATATCTTGACATCCATGCCGATTATCGGTGAGTATGAGTACATGAAATTTGTGCAAATTTTGAGTACCAAAATCATGAAACTAGATATCGTGGTCAATCCAAAAAAATTATACAAGTATGTTGGATATTACGTTCCAGACCACATTTTTCATACAAGTTAGTTTGTTCGTGTTTTCATACAAGTTAGAACCTAGTCTATTTCGAAATAAAAAGCAGATCCAAGATAAAGGAAGAGTTTCTATATTAAAAAACAAAAGGATAAAGGAAGGCATGTGAAGAACATACCTGCGAAATGGTACACCAGGACGTGGTCGTCCATGGCCAATCGAACGACGGCGGTACTTACTTGGTTCGCGATGTATTCTAGGTCGAGGCCGACGAACCTGGGCCTGTCCTCTAGTAGCTTTTGTTCGTACATCTTGAGGGTGTGCTCGAGAACGGAAGGGTCATTCGTGTAGACCACTTTCACCTTGGTCGTCCCATGGGGAACAACGCTCCTCTTCAGCGTAAACAGGCCGCCGTCGGCCATGGCAGCGGCCGAAGCACGTCGAACCGATCGGAGGGATTGAGGGGAGGGAGGGAGAGCAACCGCAATCAACGGGGTTTTTGGAACTTGCCGAAATGCGGGGAGAACGAACCGCCAGGGGGGTTGTTTAGTGGGGACGAGATGGGAATAATCTGCGATGAGGTTGAGGAATTAACTCCATCCGCCATTTAAATCTAGTACTCCCTATAGTCAGGTGATAGGAAATGGACGGGCAAGATTGATTATAGGGAGGCGAATCCCAGTATTTTCCCAATTTATTTGAGTTGTAATATAACCATCGTTAATACTTGAATTGAAAAATATTTACAAAATAAATTTATTATATACTACATGATGAGATAATCCAACAAACCATGGAAATGCATGGCCATCCAACCATGTCACCCGCTTGTGAAAATTGTATAGGTGGTAGTGTGCGCAATACACGCGGTAGCCACTTCACAAATACATCCTTTTAATTTTGCCCCCCTTAATTCGGCCAATAAAAATGAAAAGACTTTATGTGGAAAACCAAAAAAACTGTATTTGGCAAAGTATAGTCGAAAATAAGAAGTTTTTCATTGATCTCTTAAAAAAGGGGTCATGATTCGAAAGTTCGCCATGCATGGTTCTTGCGGTAACCAAGCTAGCTCACCCATGTGGCAAGAAGAGAATCAATGTCCAACATGCATGGTTCCAAAAAATATATTTGCTGAGAATGATTCTGCTTCTCAAGAATATTTGCATGCCATCATGTTTGTTATTTTTCCTAGATAAAAGTAGTAATTGGTGACTTCGTGATTGCCTTGCTTGCTGATTTCAATAAGTTTGAACCTCATTTTTGGCTTTTTTTCAAATTTAGGCAAAAACTTCTTGGCAATCGACTTTGTGAGTTACTATACTTGGATGCAACCCACATTTTCGTTGGCTAATTAATGTTTTACGATTCCACAACAATAGGGCACATCCCTATATCATCCCAAATTTTGAATTCTTATTAGTTTGGTTGATGACCACCATTCATATCCGAACTTAATTAATTGGAGTACAAATGATGGTTTCATGGTAAGCTAGTTTGACAAATTAGCCTTCGAAATGGCGATTCGCCTACCATGCATGCATGTTTGGCCTACCCGTGAAATTTTGATTTGTGGTATTGTGCACACACTGCACATGATAGCGAATAAACAAAACACATATTTGGACCCCTTTGGCCAGCAAGGGCATGTTTGGTTCCTAGCCACAATTTGTCAAGAAGCCAAAATTTGGCAGCCATGCATATAGTTTATTTGGCATGTGTTTGGTTTTTGCCACAATTTGGCTTATCACACTTCATTGCATGTATATATGGTCCATTTGTCATAGACTCAACTTTTTTTACAAAGTTTTGACAAAGTTTGGCTTTAATATTTTAAGTCACAATTTGGTGGCTAGCCATACTAGCTTTTTTTGTTGCTAACCACACTTTGGCTTTGGAAAAATGTGGCTACCAAACATGGGTCCTAATAAAAGAAAACAACACACTAATGTGTGGTAAACCAAAATCCCTACTTTGCAAAGTTGCATATGTGCAAAAGGGGAGCAATGCATGCATTATTCAGAAGTTGACTGTGGTTTTCGTAGTGTAACCAATTAATTAAGCTTACATATGGGAAGAGGCTAGCGAGGCGAACTCAAGCAGCTATGGTTCCAATGTTGTCAAGTTTGAAGTGGACACTGCATGAAGCTTGCTCAAATTAATGGGTAGAAAGCCAAAAGTAGTCCATATTTATTCTATATGTGTGTGAATAATAACTCTTCACCCCAAACCTCTATGTATGATAGGGTTTTATATTTTTTACTTGTTAGTAGTAAGTACATGTCATGTGATGGCTCCATGCACATGTTTCACAACAATTTTTTTGATTTGTTTCTACCTCATTTGGTTGGTTTCAAATTTGCTCAAACTTCCTATATATGCGCGCAATGTTGTACTATTGGGACCCATGTTTGGGCTTTGTTTGTGGTACCACACTTGCAGGGTACCTCCAAGTATTTTATTCCCAAAAATTATGAATCTAATTAAATGGTGAACTATAAACTGATCATCTAAAGTTGGAAAATAAAATCCATATATAGCTACACATCGAGATATGTGTATAAGGTAGACAAACTGCATTGCCACACATGCCTTATATAAGTTTGTTTTTTCTAGCGGAGTGGATTCCCTAATCACCCCACGGTTGTGACATTGTCAATGTTGTCATGATAAATAACATTGCGAGACTTTCCATCTTATTCTTTTTTGTAGAAATGATTGTCCCATTATGGCAAACGTCCCCATTCGTTTTTCAAATTAAGTAAACGTTATAGGATGAAAATTCATTGAAGTGACAAATTTTCTAGATTTCTAACTATTTTAGCTCATTCAAACAAGTTTGCAATAGGCCGACCTGTTGTCCGGTGACAATTTTAGAGTACAATTTGATCAACATCACAAAAAGTGCTTTTAAGGCTCGTAAGTAGTATCATACATGCCATGTTGGCAAAAATCTAATATGTCACATCAATTATCAGGTGAGAGATGAGAGTAGTATTATAACACATAAACCTAGAAAACTTAGAAAACTTCATGACAAATACATCATGTACACACATTTGCATTGAGATTCTACAAAACTTTAAATATGACATAAGTATGAACCATATTATGATACTATGCATTGTGGAGGTAGTATCACAAACTAGTAGTGTATGATACTACGTACTACGTACTTCCCATTGTGACTAGTCTTAATCACTCGACCTCGCCGTCTCGCCGTCTTACTATAGTACATACTACACCCCCACTCCGTCTCTCATACATCGCCCCACTCGTTTCCCACTCCGTCTCTCATACAGCGGCTGCGCCTGTAGATATCTTCGAGGATCTGGGCGATTTTGACCCGCTTTTCGGCGCTCGCCGTTTCAAGGTGAAGACCCCAATCTTAGCATGCATGTTGGACCAATTAGGAGTACAAAATTATGTTCTAAATGTTGCTCAAACTTTCCATACAACTAATATATAACTTATACTACGTAGGTTACACCATCGAAAAAGGTATGACCGGTTGAGAAATGGGAACAATAACTTGGAACCTTTCTTACTATCGAGTGGGACGTGTGATATTGGTGTGACCCTGCTTTTTCTTCTTCTACATAATGGCTACATGATGGTTCTAGAAAGAAGTGTATGCTGTTGTGGTATCTCTTGACGCGAATCCCTCTAATCACAAGCGTTAGATTTTGGAAACCAACGGTTAGTACTGCTTTGTTACATGTCTAGTTCAAAACTGGTGCATTTTGTATGTTGTTGTAGTAGTCTAGTAGGTAGATTCAGATGCATGGTCAGAGTGCAAACATTTTGCAACTAGTTGATCCTCATCTTATTTTCGGATGTCACATTTCGAGTTTGTAAAAAAATGTAAATTCAAATCATAGTCACGGGTTATGTTGTATCTTGCGCACATCTAAACATTTGTTTCAAAAAGTGACCATATGTGAGCTGTGGAAAAAAGAAGAGACCAAAGTGAATAATATTCCTTAACTATTCACATATCATTTGTCTTTTTTGTGCAAGCTAGATTTTTTTACATGCTCATCTCGTGACTGTGGAGCAATACACAACATAATATGTGTCCCAGTTTTGTTTTTCTTCATATTTTTTAAAAGTGCGAAGTGTGATATCCGATAATAGGATGCGAGTGCAACTAGTTGCAAATGAGATGCTAATGCATGCTGATATGATACTACCTCTGTCCATAATTAGATGTATGTCTTTTGTCGTGGCCCCATCCTACTTCGCATTTTCTTTACGGCCATTTTTGAGTAGTTGGGACCTGGACGTGATCGGACTAGTCGATACTCGATAGTAGTCGTAGTACCGTACAACTTACGCATGTGGCGTCAGCCTCTAGAGTAGTAGTACTAGCTAACGGATAGATTATATCTGGAGAAACCGACATGTCCATTGATATGACAAGACTATACCGGATTCGGACGCATTGTAGTGACTCCATCAATGTTCCGCTATGATGGTGTATTTCTTTGCTACACCAGATTGTCGACGCAGAGGATTCCTTGGCTTCCGCGCAAGACCCTTCCCAAAGAAGGCATCCGCTCCGGCCCGTTGATTCTATGTGGACGGTTCCGTATTGCTTTATGTGTTTTTGTACAAAGATCGATACTAGGTTTTCCTTCCCTCCATATTAGGGGTTGTTTGGTTTAGGAGATAGGTTTATGGGGTGAGAGTATCCCCAACCACCTGGCTAGGGATAGCCAATTTTTGTTGTTTGGTTGTGTAGGAGTTGAGTGTAGGACGAGAGGTGGGTAGTGGTATAGATTTTTTTTTTGCTCGAAATGTTAGGGGTGGCTATAAGATGGTGAGATTATCTCTACACACATCAAATATACCACACCTCCTATTTTTATAGCCCAAAAAAATACATAACCGGTGGTATGTGAATTGATTTGGGTAGAAATATTACACAACCGTACAAATATTCAAATCCTATAGTCAAATCCTACATAACTCCTATAGTCAAATCCTACATACAGTAACTCCTATACAAATTGTACGAATCAAAGGATATGATTTCCCCCCTATATAGCTTGTTTGATTTGAAGAATTGAATCCTCCAAAATTTCTATGTATTGTTTTCTTATACTAGTACAACCCTATGGGATTTCTAATAAGAGGTTAGACCTCTTGCAAAAATTCATATGCATCTGTGACAAATATGCTATGCACTCTCAATCTATATAGAAATTTCCTTTGTCTTTCCTATGATACCATCACGCACCTAGCTCTACCAATTCCCGTAGATTTCTTTCCCGTAGGATTCAAGGAGGCATATGTCATAGCGATTCTCCATTATTCTATCATATGAATCTAACATGCACTCTCAGTTTGAGTGATGCAAAGTGGCCACTATAAGATTTATTTAGTCAGATTAATTGGTCATGCATACACTAGTTGTTTTCTATCTTTCCTACACATGTCAATTAGCGAAATTTATAAGTAAAATCCTAAAATTCAAATAAATTGCTGAAAATTGGAAATAATATTACAGTTGTAGCAAATTACTAAATCGATCCAGAAAATATGTACATGGCTTCAAGAATCTTTTTGCCGAACTGAGTAGTCCGTAAATGATGTCCTTGGAGTAGTTTGTGAGTTAAAGAACGTCCATTTCGTCAAACTGACAAGGCCTTTGATTTGACAAGAGAACACTAATATTTTGGACCTGAATCAGAGTGGTAAAGGCGTACAGCTCGATCAATGCAATGGTATGATGGCTATGCAGCTATACCTATATAGGAGTAGACTACTAGTAGACTTTGGGACACAGAGATTTGACTTCCGCGGCCGACCCCGAACAAGATTCTTTTACTCACTTTGTGGCAGGACCAGCCTGTCAATGGCCCAAAGTCTTATGTGCTCCCACTCTTTGATTTTGGATGGAAGGACAAGATTGCCCAGTCCCATCCCTGTCCTGTTCGTTCCAGTTTTCATCCTCCTCCCCGGGGAACCCTCCCGGAGAGCTCTACACCGACCCCTTCTATCCCCACCTGCTTGTCCATTCCTTCTTCCTCCAGCGATTCATCCCTCGTTCAACAAGTTGTCTAAGAAGAACATGAAGAAGAGTAAGAAGAGGAAGGAGGCGTTGTTGTACGAGACTAAATCCGCGGTGAAATCCATCCCGCTGAAAGTCCCGCAAACTCCGACTTTGAAAGTGTACCAGCGGCGCCGGCGGACAGCATGTCTGCGCTTCCATCGCAAGCTCGCCGCGCTTCCATCGCAAGCTCGCCTGCGCTTCCATCGCAAGCTCACCGCTTCGGGCTTGTTGGGTCGGGCGAGTAATCCAGCAAGAGTCCCGGTAGGTTTTTATCGCCATGTGCTTTCTTTGCCCCCATGAACGCAGATTACAGCAAGGCAAACAGATCCAACTATTTTTTTACCCGGGAGAACCAGCTATTTGACCGTCTTTCTTCCAGGGCCGCCGTTCAAGTGTCGCCCTTCCTACCTATGCCGAGAAATCGACCGTGTTTCGCCAAGATGGTGGGTATGTAGCTCCCCGGTATGTTTCCATGCCGAAGTTTCTCTGCCTTCTGGCTGGCTAGCGGATCAAACAATTTAACCGTCTTTCTTCCATGGCAGCTGGTTTCAGCGCCATTCCTACCCAAGTTGAGAAATCGCTCGTTTCTCGCCAACCTGGTGGGTACGAAGCTCCTGGGTATGTTTCCATCGCCATGCCGGATTTTCGTTGAGTCCTTGCTGGCAGGCAGTGCCAACTAAACCGGCTATCATCTTCCAGGGCCGACGGTTCCCAGGCTCGTGCTTTCTACCGCAGGATCCACTTCGTACTTAGCTATCGAGGACCCGTTGTTTGATGAGCACTTGTTAGCTCTCAAGAGCATTAATAATGTATGCACTATAATATACGAAGTATATCCATTGCTTTTTTTTCTTCCTCTTCATCTCCGTACTGCATGAGGGCTTCTTTAATTCGTAGGACTTCTATAAGAATTGTGTAGCATTTAGATCCTATGGGTTCTTCCCTACATTAGTTGTTTGATTTATAGAAATATATCCTATGTTTGTTCCTTTTTTCGAAATGGGGGACATATCACAGCCTCTGCATCAAAATGATGTATATGGCTGCTTTATTGCTTTCTTCAGTTCATACACAAATTATGACAACTTCTCACGGATCAGCTAGAGTCGACACAAAGATCCACCAACGAAACATAGAAAACAGCAGGTGCCAAAAAGGCAAAAACACATCGATAAGTAATTCTATGAGGAAAGCGCCCGACCACCCTGGCTGTAAAAATCCCGTGCGGCTGTCTCTAGTCGGTTGCACCCGGACTCCTCGATATCCTGATGATCCTCGGGCTGGAGATAAGAAACATACGGATCTAGTGAATAATCATAGGGATAACCTGCAAGAAGGGATGAGATTTGGGTTTATTAAACACGACTTCATTTTGTACATTCCAAAATAGCCCATAAAATAGCGCATACACCCTCTCTAATGTATACAAAATCCTATGCTTTTCCTAATCTTATGATTTTCATATCGTGAATGAAAAAGGATCCCTGATTCGTTATCGCGAATTTTTCCATGCAGAAGGGATTATGAGATTAAAGGGCCACAACACCACCCTTGAGCAGAAACCTCAAACTCTTGCATAGGTTTGGTATCCCGAATGCGAGAATCGTAGACGAATGCTCGCCTCCGGGAGAGGAGCAGCCGGTGCACGTGTGTGCATCTGCGGCCGTGTATGTTTCCATTGCCGTGCCGCAGTTTCATCGCCTCCTTGCTGGCTGCCAGATCCAACTACTTAACTATCTTTCTTCCAGGGATGGCGGTTCCATAGTTGAAGAGGTTCCTATGGACAAGGACTTTGCAGCTCTCAGGCATATTGAAGAGGTTGGCACTCCATTTGTTTATTTCTCCCCCCTCATCTGCACTCTGCATACTTCATTGCTGTTGAATTTGCAATGCAGGATGTGATAACACGATTCTCCGCGAAACTGGACCAGATCAAGGGCCACAACACCATCCTTCATAAGAAAATCCGCCACCTCGTGGGCAGGGGCATTTTAAATCGTGCCATATCGGCGGAGAATGCCCGTTCCGAGCAATCTTCTTTTGATAAACGGTACTCAGATGTTCTCGCGGAGTGTAAGAAGTTGAAGAAGGAAGTCGAGGAAGTACGCGCCCAGCCACCGATGAGTGTGGTCACTGACAAGGCTGGTCAGTGTGATTGCAACTGTGACTGTGAAAGTTTTCAACAGGAAGTGGAGTTGCATGCTGAACATGCGCAATATTTCGAGACGAAGTACTTGAAAGTACGCACAGAGTGCGATAAGTTGAAGAAGGAAGTCGAGTGTCTCCGCTCCCAGCAGCCAACTATTGCGACATCAGGAGACCAGGGTGTGCTAATTGCAGCCAGAATTTTGGAATCGATGAAAAGTTGAATTTGGCTTTGTTGTGCAATATAGCAAGACCTGTTCCTCCTCTGACTTCGTCTTTTGGCATAATTGCTTTGTCTTCAGTATTGACTCCTGAATGATTCGTATATTTCTGACGGTTTCTGAATTATGTACAACTTTTGTAATATTGGTCAAACTAGTTTTGACCAGGGTTTGTGTAGGGTGGTTGAATTTTTTTGGTTGGTCCAAATTGTGTTGTGTGGTCCAAATGTGATGTATCATCACACCACCATGTGCCCCGCCACCCCCAGGTTTTGGTAATGCCATTCTGATACATGCTTCATAGAAGGAACATACATTTTTTCCGTTAGGGCATGACAATTTTGAAAAATTCAAACAAAAATGGGAAGAGAGAATGGTAACATCATTTTCCATGTGATGCCCCTGTGCCAAATTTTGGTTCATTTTAAGAATGTAAGGTGACAAATTACTCGAGGAAGCTAGTTGGAGTAGACGGGCATGACCGGATTGGCATAGGGGATTTATTTTTTGAAGGATGTTATTTTTCATGGACAATATCTGACACAAACAATAAAATGTTAAGGTCTCATATTATTCTGAATGATTGTGAATTACTTATGACGTTTGGAAGTATTGGTATACGTGAGAATCGAGTACATGCCCGACTTCACGCGTCCACAACTAATCGGCCTCATCGTCTGTCGCGTCCACAACTAATGCCATTCTGATACAGAGAGTCAGAGGCTATAAAATAATCAGCCTCATCGTCTCTCGCGAGCTCGTCCTCTCCCCTCCCATCAACTCACCGCACCTCTGAGGCATCGACTTCCTCGTTTCCAACCGCAGCAGCATGAAGACAGGTCTTGCGTACGAGGCGGAGCAATCGGCGGCCGCTCGCGCAGAGGATGCCTCTGCGGTAGTGGCCGTCGCGGCGGGTGAGGCTTCACCGGGCACCCAGGCCGCTCGTCTCCTCTGCTTGTCTGATTCTTCGACCTCGGTCGAAACGGGCGTCCTGGCCGTCGAGGAGAAGGTGGATAGCAACGCCGTTGCTCCCGCCGAAGATCCGCAAGGCGTTGCAGGCCACCACGGCGAGGTCTTCCTAGACCCGGTGCTAGACGCGGACCTTGACCCCTTCGACGATTTCGGCCCAAACGTTCAGTTCCAGGAGGATGTCGAGGGTGACGACGAGGAGGTACTGCTCTTTTACCGAAACTGTCCCGATCCTTTTTGTGTCATATTACTGTTCGCGTGGTTTGCACGAACCTGGTTCTTGATTGATTTGATCCCCTACCTTGTCTTGTAGATTTACTTGATTCTACGGTTCGTACGGTCAGATTCTAGTTTAATTTTGACTAATCTGCCATGTAGTTGGCTTGATTTGTCATATAATTAATTTATGTGTTCATACTTAGTGGACTTGCAATTGTTGTGGCTTATGTTCATTGCTCTTCATAGGGTTTTCTCGTGATTTAGTATGATTTCTTCTGCCATTTACTTGTTCTACACATTTAATTTTAGGGTTTCTAAGGTTTGCTTATGATAGTGCAGTATTTATTCGATCTTTCATTAAGCACCTGATTATTATGTACTTTATAATTCACAGGAATATTCTGATGACATGGACGACAACAAGGAGCGCAGGGATGGTAAGAGCCGCTACGTTCAAGCGGTCGAAGGGTGGTGAAATTCGTTTCCGCATGCGCGGGGAGCTATTTTGCCCATTCTGTGGCAAAATCCTCCAGAAGAACATCCGCAGCCTGATCCAGCATGCGACGGGTGTAGGCCTAAGTACATCGGGGAAGCACCGCCCTGCAACCAAGGCCAAGCACGCAGCATATGGCCTCTTCCTCCAGAATTACGTCTTGCCTGGCTTGTTCCCAGTCAACGCCCCTGCTGCTGGCCCTCATGCTCCTGGTCCTGTTTAAAGTTCATATGTGTAATCTTATTCCCTTTGGAAGTTCAGTATTAAACTCTACTAGTACAACCGTGGTGGTCTTGTGATGGTAGTACTCTTTTGATGCATTTGTGATGTAGTAGTACGAAGTACTACTATTTTTTTTGAAATGGTATAGTACTATCTAAGAAAAGTACTCCCTTCGATTCACATTCATTTTACACCAAGAAATATGGATCGGAGTGAGGGAGTAAATTAAACATGGCATCTCGTGCATGAAGCTTGACATATCGACCAGGTTGGCTAGAATGGCAATACAATGCTGCTCATTAGGCAAATACATGCCATGTAAAGAAGTTTATACTGACATAAAAAAGACTACATTGGGGATTAGAGTCAATTGGGGCATCTACAATAGAGAAAATCTTGCTTGTAGCTGATTTTGGCTAAGAGGGTTTTACTCACATTACACGTGCCACTTTCCTTGTCTGCAAAACAAGTTCCAATAAAGGAAGAGGAAAGAAAAGGACATTGTGGGCGAGATTGAACACCTTTTTTATGTGTTAAGCTGAGGCCTCGTTTAGCTGAGGATTTCGACTTAGGCCTAACAGCTCAAGCACACCCACAAATAAATCTCCTTGCGCGCACCATCACAAGAAAAATAACAAAATTAGCACGCAAGATTAAGAACGAAGTGAATTTAATTAACTTGGTTAGCTTTTCAAGCAATATATGCAGAGAAAGAGCACACATGATCGGCTCGAAATAATCGTAAGAGAAGAACAATAAATCTAAGGCACCCCACTTCATCGGAAGAAGGGGCGCGACAACGCATGGATTCATACCTTGAGTCGACACTGGCTCGTAGAAGGGCGGCCGCGCCTCGTGGATGCCGGCGACGTCTCCACCTCGGTATCACATGTGACTGCTTCTCGACGGGCGGTGCGCCGCGCCATGTAGAAGATCTATCAAAAGAGGAGAGCCCGATGACGCTACTGACGCCTCAACCTTGATAGCACCGACCTGTTGCTCCGCACTGAGATGCGCCACATGCAAGATTTAGCGGATGCGCCAATTTCAGAGATATGTCATGATCGTTGTAACAAATTTCACCGTGATGATGATTTGATCCTGCACTCGGCCTTGAACACAAGTACTAGTACAGTCTCACAAATTTTTTTATCATTATACTTTGCGAGATTTAGCGGATGCGCCAATTTTAGAGATATGTCATGATCGTTGTAACGAATTACAACATGATGATGATTTGATCCTGCACTCGGCCTTGAACATAAGTACTAGTACATTCTCACAATTTTTTTATCATTATACTTTGCGAGATTTAGCGGATGCGCCAAATTCAGAGATAGATCATGATCATGGTAACACACTTTTCAATGTAATGATGATTTGATGTTGCACTCGACCTTGAACATAAGTCCTAGTACGGTCTCACAATTTTTTTATCATTATACTTTGCAAGTTTTAGCGGATGCGCCCATTTTCAGAGGTAGATCATGATCATGGTAACAAATTTTAAACGTGATGATGATTTGATGTTGCACTCGACCTTGAACAGAAGTACTACTACTATCTCACAATTTCTTTATCATTATACTTTGCCAGATTTAGCGGATTCGCCAAATTTAGAGATAGATCATGATCATGGTAACAAATTTTCAAAGTGATGATGATTTGATGTTGCACTCGGGCTTGAACATAAGTACTAGTACGGTCACTCAAAATTTTAGCATTATACTTTGCAACGGATGCACCAATTTCAGGTGCATGTCACCAGATCTGTGTCCGATGATGATCATGGTAGTAACCGATGTTCAACTTGATGATGATTTCATTTTACAGTCGGCCTTGAACAGAGGTACTAGTACGGTCTCACAATTTTTTATCATTATACTTGGACCTTAGCGAAATTCAAAATCTCATAGCGGCAAAACTTCCCGCCCACAAAATACAAAAATTTCACACGCTTCCAAATTCGATTCTACCCTGTGGAGATGACAAGCAAAGTCGGTTGGTGGGGGTCCGCCGTCATTTTTGGATCACCACCTCCCTAGCCCCGGATACCCTCCCAAAAAAATTCATTTCCCTCGCCTCTCATCTGAGACCACCCACCGGAACTTCTCAAGTCCCTCTCTCTACCACCTCCACGACCACCGCACCGGAACATCCCCGCCGGACTTCCCTGGCCTACCCGAGCCCTCGCGATCCTCGTCATCCGGCTGCCTGCCGGAGCCGCTTCATCGACGCCGTCATCAACCGGACTGGATCATCCTCGCCGAACCTCGAAACCATATGCTCATCCAGCAGTCTACCGCAGTCGCTTCAGCTGCGGTATCGTCCACCCCACCGGAGCCGCTTCGCCGGATCCGTCGTCCACCGCATCGGATCTTGCTCACCGACACCGCTGTGCATGAACCGGATCTGCTTCACCCGCGCCGTGCATGATCTAAACTCTTCTACTGTCGCTTTTCTATTGCTTGCCTGCAAGTTCTTGTTTAATCTTGGGGGAACTCGTTTGTGCTAACGACGCGCCGTTACGTTTTTGCAGATGAGATAGGTAATCATGAAGTGTAATGGCCGTCTCTCCAACCCCAAGTAGCACATGTAGCGTACTTCATCACCGGATCTATCAACCCCAGGAAGATCTGCTGTGACTCCCACAGAGTGCTTCTCCTAATGTAAGTCCCATGTTTTAGCGCCATGTTCTGGGTTCAGATGCTTGTTTGTCTGAAGCTCTTTTAGTTCATTCCTAGCTATGACCTTAACACGTTGCTATTTTCTACTTCATTGCTAACTTTAAGCGATTGAACATTTTGGTTTGCATTCCCTGCTCTGTAGATGTAGCCATCATAACTTCTATCTTGCTCAGTCGTTGTTACAAAAATTATAGGTATTATAGTAACATCCTGCTATTATTTAGTTCACGGCCAATTTTAAGTAATTGCACATGTTGGTTCGCATTCCCTGCTCTATAGCTTTTGGCATCGTAACTTCTATATTTGGTTTACATTCCCTGCTCTGTAGATCTAGCCATCTTAACTTTATCTTACTCAGTCGTTGTTACAAAAATTATGGCCTGCTACTATGTTGTTTGTGCCAATTTTTTACTCCATGAACATGTTGGCTTGCATTCCCTGTACTACAGGTGATGCCATTGTTTTGTATCTAGTTCATTGTAAGCTAACAAAGTAAGGACTTAGTTTGGCATGCTATCACTCTGCTATCTAGCCTGTAGTACAAATAAACTTGTCATACTACTAGATAATAATTTTGTGTGCCATCTTGTTCTTCAAAAGCTGCATTATTGACTTGTTTCTCTGACTTGGCATGACGCTCACATATGGAAAGCTGAACATATTGGTTTGCATTCCCTCTTATACAAGTTCACAGGTGATCCCACTATATTCTGTATCTGGTCCATCCTAAGCTCCAGCATTAACTATCCTCTATGTGTTGCTCATTACAAGTTTATATCCCGAAACATCTTGATTTGCATCCCCTTCACTATAAGTTCAGGAGTATTATTTTGTTCACGGCCAAAATGAAGTAATTGCACTTGGCACATGTTGGTTCACATTCCCTCCTCTTTAGCTTTTGCCATCATAACTTCTATTTTTGGTTTACATTCCCTGCTCTGTAGATGTAGCCATCATAACTTCATCTTGCTCAGTCGTTGTTACAAAATTTATAGCTTTGCTACTATGTTGTTCATGCCAATTTTGTACTCCCTGAACATGTTGGTTTGCATGGGACTCGGCGATTAGTAAGTCTCATTGTTTCATTCTAACATGCTGTTATATTGGCTGTTGGTATGCGGCATGCACTCTTTGTTTGCTTATTGTGCGCATTACAATGATCTTGTTATAACGACGAAATGATGAGTTCCAAATTCTTTGGCAAACAATATTGCAGTGTCTTTGCGTTTCCATTGTTGCTGTCTTAACTTGTAATGTCTTTGTTTCAGATATAGGTGCTGCATGGACAACTTAAAAGATTCTTTGGATCGCTTCATTGTATTATAGGTTTAATTACCATTCAATTTCTCTCGGGTTACGTAATATTTTTCAAAGCCTTGCAGCTGATGTAATATTTAGTTAGTTTTTATAGTTCTTTCGCGCATTTTTTCTTTGGTGCTTGTGGTAAGTGAGGCTATCCGTGAAATCAATGCTGCGTAAATATTCTCAGTATCTAAATCATGAATTCCCATCCCTTAAACGTCCCAATTAAGCGAAATCACATATGTGCCGGCTCGCAAAATCCTAAAGCGCCTATTACGCCGGCATATAAACAGCAACTAAACGGGCTGGCCCACTTACTTATTGGGCCAGCCCACTTGATTCTTGTGGACCCCACACTCTAAGTGGGCCGGCCCACTTGCTATAAGGTGGACCCCACCCATCGCCGGGCCGGCCCACTAACTAGTTGGGCCAGCCCAGTTGCTTTTGTGGTGGTCCCCACATACTAAACAGGCCGGCCCTTTAAGACGAAAGTGGGACCCACCTGTGTTTTTGGCCCGGCCCACTAGCGTGTTGGGCCGGCCCACTTGCTATATGGTGGACCCCACATACTAAATGGGCCGGCCCTTTAATAGGAAAGTGGGACCCACTGTGTTTTTGGCCGGCCCACTAGCGTGTTGGGCCGGCCCACTTGCTATACGGTGGACCCGACATATTAAATGGGCCGGCCCTTTAACAGGAAAGTGGGACCCGCCAGTGTTTTGGCCCGGCCCACTATCTTGTTGGGCCGGCCCACTTGCTATATGGTGGACCCCACATACTAAATGGGCCAGCCCTTTAAGTGGAAAGTGGGACCCACCTGTGTTTTTGGCCCAGCCCACTATCTTGTTGGGCCGGCCCACTTGCTATATGGTGGACCCCACATACTAAATGGGCTGGCCCTTTAACAGGAAAGTGGGACCCACCGGTGCTTTTGGCCCGGCCCACTGGCTTGTTGGGCCAGCCCATTTGATCAAATGTGGACCCCACGTACTAAATGGGCCGGCCCGATAGCAGGAAAGTGGGACCCACATGCTAATTGGGCCGGCCCAATAACTTCTTGGGCCGGTCCAGTTGCCTTAATGTGGACCCCACTTTGTAAATGGGCCGGCCCGATACCAGGAAAGTGGGTCCCACATGTCTTGTGGGCCGGCCCTTTTGCCTGTTGACCGGTCAAACGAGTGCATTCGGCCCGGCCCACATGCTTAGTGGGCCGGCCCATTAAAGTTTTGACCAGTCAACTTTAGAGGTTAGGCTCGGCCCACGTAACTAATGGACCAGCCCAGCTATATAGTTGACCGGTCAAACTAAGTCAGCTGGCCCGGCCCGTAAACTTAATGGGCCGGCCCGCTTAAGACGTGGCAGGCCTCGTGTGGGCCTACCATCTACCACGGGGTTTCAGCCGGTTAACGCCGTTAACTGCCAGTTAACGGCGTCTGCCACGTGTCAGTTTGCATGACGTCAGCAGTCAACGGGCTCCCGGAAACACTTGGGCAACGGTCCGATTTTCCGTGGCGGAAGGGCGCCCAAGCGCGACGGACCGAAAAAATCGTCGTAGGACTTTGCCTGACGCAGTTTCCACAACAGAACCCATATCGTCGGGTTAGGCCCATAGGCGACGAAAAATACCCCTTAGCGGACGATTTTGAGACGTTGTCTATCAGAACTTTTCTTGTAGTGAATATGGTTGTAGAAATTTGCATGGTACTAAAACACCTCTCTATATGCTGAAAATTTTGAAGTTACTCTTGTTTTATCTTCTTATGCTTGTCACTTTGTTCTTCATGAATTTATTTGTGTACAAGATTCCTATGCATAGGAAGTGGGTTAGACTTAAATGTGTTTTGAATTTGCTTCTTGATGCTCTCTTTTGCTTCAACTCTTATTTCTTGCGAGTGCATCATTAAAATTGCTGAGTCCATCTTAATGGCTATAAAGAAAGCACTTCTTGGGAGATAACCCATGTCTTTATTTTGCTACTGTTTTGTTTTGTTTTGTCTTGGAAGTTGTTCCTACTGTAGCAAACTCTCCTTATCTCTATTTTATTGCAATGTTGTGCCAAGTGAAGTCTCTAATAGAAGGTTGATACTAGATTTGGATTTCTGCGCAGAAACAGATTTCTTGCTGTCACGAATCTGGGTATGATTCTCTGTAGGTAACTCAGAAAATTCTGCCAATTTACGTGAGTGATCCTCAGATATGTACGCAACTTTTATTAGTTTTGAGTTTTCTGATTTGAGCAACGGAAGTACCTCTTAAAAATTCGTGTTTACTGGCTCTTCTGTTTTGACAGATTTTGTATCTGTTTTTTTTTTTTCATTGTCTCTTGTGGACTTTAAGCAAGGCTTTCTAGACGTGGAGAGCTGTAGCTAATGTTTTATTGAGTTCTTGCAATGTGTCACTACAGGACCAAAGTGGATTAAAGTTTTTTTTAGTACTAACCCCTCTAATGAAGTTTATGAGAAGTTTGGTGTGAAGGAAGTTTTCAAGGGTCAAGAGAGGAGGATGATATATGATCAAGAAGAGTGAAAAGTCTAATCTTGGGGATGCCCCCGTGGTTCATCCCTGCATATTTCAGGAAGACTCAAGCGTCTAAGCTTGGGGATGCCCAAGGCATCCCCTTCTTCATCAACTTATCAGGTTTCTTCTATTGAAACTATATTTTTATTCGGTCACATCATATGTTCTTTACTTGGAGCGTCTGTGTGTTTTTATTTTTGTTTATGTTTGAATAAATTCGGATCCTAGCAATCCTTGTTTGGGAGAGAGACACGCTCCGCTTTTTCATATGAACACCCGTGTTTTTCGCTCTTACTTTTAATGTTCAATGACAAAAGTTGGAAGCTATTGCACTCATTGATTATTTGGTTGGAAACAGAAAATGCCTCATATTGTCTTGGATAATTTGATACTTGGCAATTGTTTTGAGCTCTCAAGTAGATCATGATTAAGCTCTTGCATCATGTAGTTTAAACCTATTAGTGGAGAAATATCGTAGAGCTTGTTGAAACTGGGTTGCATGATTGGTCTCTCTAAGGTCTAGATATTTTCTGGTAGAAGTGTTTGAGCAACAAGGAAGACAGTGTAGAGTTTTATAATGCTTGCAATATGTTCTTATGTAAGTTTTGTTGTACCGGTTCATACTTGTGTTTGCTTCAAACAACCTTGCTAGCCCAACGCCATGTACTGAGAGGAAATGCTTCTCGTGCATCCAAAACCTTGAGCCAAAACCTATGCCATTTGTGTCCACCATATCTACCTACTATGTGGTATTTCTTGCCATTCCAAGTAAATACTTCATGTGCTACCTTTAAACCTTCAAAATGCTTCTCAATTTGTGTTGATGTTTTATAGCTCATGAGGAAGTATATGGTGTTTATCTTTCAATCTTTTCATTTACTCCTGACAGACTTTCATAATGGACTAGTGGCACATCCGCTTATCCAATAATTTTGCAAAAAAGAGCTGGCGCGGGGTTCCCAGCCCCCAATTAATCAACTTTCATTAATAATTCTCTTCACATGTTTTGCTCTGATTCATCAGTAAGCAACTTAATTTTGCAAATAGACACTCCTTCATGGTATGTGAATGTTGGAAGGCACCCGAGGATTCGGTTAGCCATGGCTTGTGAAAGCAAAAGGTTGGGAGGAGTGTCAACCATAAATAAAACTAAAACACATGTGTAAACAAAAGAGAAGAGGGATGATTGATAGGTCTCAAACGTATCTATAATTTCTTATGTTCCATGCTACTTTTATGATGATACTCACATGTTTTATACACATTATATGTCATTATTATGCATTTTCCGGCACTAACCTATTGACGAGATGCCGAAGAGCCAGTTACTGTTTTCTGCTGTTTTTGGTTTCAGAAATCCTAGTAAGGAAATATTCTCGGAATTGGATGAAATCAACGCCCAGGGGCCTATTTTTACACGAAGCTTCCAGAAGACCGGAGGACTTACGAAGTGGGGCCACGAGGCGCCGCCACAACAGGGCGGCGCGGCCCAGGTTTAAGCTCTTGCATCTTGTACCTTATACCCATTAATGAATAACTACATAGAGCATGTTAAAATTTGGTTTGCATGATTGTTCTCTCTAAGTCTAGATATTTTCTGGTTGAGGTGTTTGAACAACAAGGAGACGATGTAAAGTCTTATAATACCTACAATATGTTCATATGTGAGCTTTGCTGCACCTTTTATACTTGAGTTTCTTCAAACAACCTTGCTAGCCTAGCCTTGTATTGAGAGGAATTCTTCTCGTGCATCCAAATCCTTGAGCCAAATACTATGCCATTTGTGTCCACCATACCTACCTACCACATGGTATTTCTCCTCCATTCCAAAGTACATTACTTGAGTGCTACCTTTAAAATTTCTAATCTTTACCTTTACAATATATAGCTCATGGGACAAAATAGCTTAAAAACTATCGTGGTGAAGAATATGTAGTTATGTGTCTTATTTCTTAGTAAGTTGCTTGTTGAGCGGTAACCATGTTTTCTGGGGACGCCATCAACTCTTTTACCTTTGTTGAATATCATGTGAGTTGCTATGCATGTTCGTCTTGTCTGAAGTAAGGGCGGTTTTCACAATCAAATGGTTTGAGTATGCATACTGTTAGAGAAGAACATTGGGCCGCTAACTAAAGCCATGATTCATGGTGGAAGTTTCAGTTTGGACATAAAACCTCAATCTCTTATGAGAATATTAACTGTTGTTGAATGCTTAAGCATTAAAAGAGGAGTCCATTATCTGTTGTCTATGTTGTCCCGGTATGGGTGTCTAAGTTGAGAATGATCAAAAGCGAGAAATCCAATGCGAACCTTCTCCTTAGACTCTTGTACAGGCGGCATAGAGGTACCCCTTTGTGACACTTGGTTGAAACATATGTTATGCAATGATAATCCGTATTAACCCAAGCTAATTAGGACAAGGTGCGAGCACTATTGGTATACTATGCATGAGGCTTGCAACTTATAAGATGTCTTATACATAACTCATATGCTTTATTACTACCGTTGACAAAATTGTTTCTTGTTTTCAAAATGAAAAGCTCTAGCACAAATATAGTAATCAATGCTTCCCTCTGCGAAGGGCCTATCTTTTACTTTATTGTTGAGTCAGTTTACCTATTCTTTCTATCCTAGAAGCAAACACTTGTATCAACTGTGTGCATTGATTCTTACATGTTTACCTATTGCACCTGTTATATTACTTTATGTTGACAATTATCCATGAGATATATATGTTGAAGTTGAAAGCAACCGCTGAAACTTATATCTTCCTTTGCGTTGCTTCAACGCCTTTACTAAGAACTTATTGCTTATGAGTTAACTGTTATGCAAGTCTTATTGATGCTTGTCTTGAAAGTACTATTCATGAAAAGTCTTTGTTATATGATTCATTTGTTTACTCATTATCTTCATCATTGCTTCGAATCGCTGCATTCATCTCATATGCTTTACAATAGTATGATCAAGATTA
Source organism: Lolium perenne (assembly GCF_019359855.2). Lineage (NCBI taxonomy): Eukaryota > Viridiplantae > Streptophyta > Magnoliopsida > Poales > Poaceae > Lolium > Lolium perenne. The sequence goes on from NC_067244.2 coordinate 53,506,869, forward strand.
TGATATCATGTCACTTCAGAAATTATCTTTGTTATCGTTTACCTACTCGAGGGCGAGTAGGAACTAAGCTTGGGGATGCTTGATACGTCTCAAACATATCTATAATTTCTTATGTCCATGCTACTTTTATGATGATACTCACATGTTTTATGCACATTATATGTCATTATTATGCATTTTCCGGCACTAACCTATTGACGAGATGCCGAAGAGCCAGTTGTTGTTTTCTGCTGTTTTTGGTTTCAGAAATCCTAGTAAGGAAATATTCTCGGAATTGGATGAAATCAACGCCCAAGGGCCTATTTTTACACGAAGCTTCTAGAAGACCGGAGGACTTACGAAGTGGGGCCACGAGGCGCCGCCACAACAGGGCGGCGTGGCCCAGGTGCTGGCCGCGCGGCCCTGGCGTGTGGGGCCCTCGTGTGGCCCCCTGACCTGCCCTTGCGCCTACTTAAAGTCTTCGTCGCGAAACCCCCAGTACCGAGAGCCACGATACGGAAAACCTTCCAGAGACGCCGCCGCCGCCAATCCCATCTCGGGGGATTCAGGAGATCGCCTCCGGCACCCTGCCGGAGAGGGGAATCATCTCCCGGAGGTTTCTTCATCGCCATGATCGCCTCCGGATCGATGTGTGAGTAGTTCACCCCTGGACTATGGGTCTATAGCAGTAGCTAGATGGTCGTCTTCTCCTCATTGTTCTATCATGTTCGATCTTGTGAGCTGCCTATCATGATCAAGATCGTCTATTTGTAATCCTACATGTTGTGTTTGTTGGGATCCGATGGATATTGAATACTATGTCAAGTTGATTATCAATCTATCATATATGTTATTTATGTTCTTGCATGCTCTCCGTTGCTAGTAGAGGCTCTGGCCAAGTTGATACTTGTGACTCCAAGAGGGAGTATTTATGCTCGATAGTGGGTTCATGCCTCCATTAAATCTGGGACAGTGACAGAAAGTTCTAAGGTTGTGGATGTGCTGTTGCCACTAGGGATAAAACATCGATGCTTTGTCTAAGGATATTTGTGTTGATTACATTACGCACCATACTTAATGCAATTGTCTGTTGTTTACAACTTAATACGGAGGGTTCGGATGATAACCTGAAGGTGGACTTTTTAGGCATAGATGCATGCTGGATGGCGGTCTATGTACTTTGTCGTAATGCCCTGATTAAATCTCATAGTACTCATCATGATATATGTATGTGCATTGTTATGCCTTCTTTATTTGTCAATTGCCCAACTGTAATTTGTTCACCCAACATCTGCTATCTTATGGGAGAGACACCACTAGTGAACTGTGGACCCCGGTCCTATTCTTTACATCTGAAATACAATCTACTGCAATTGTTCTTTACTGTTCTTCGCAAACAAACATCATCATCCACACTATACATCTAATCCTTTGTTTACAGCAAGCCAGTGAGATTGACAACCTCGCTGTTACGTTGGGGCAAAGTTCTGTGATTGTGTTGTGCAGGTTCCACGTTGGTGCCGGAATCCCTGGTGTTGCACCGCACTACACTCCTCCACCATCAACCTTCAACGTGCTTCTTGACTCCTACTGGTTCGATTAAACCTTGGTTTCTTACTGAGGGAAACTTGCTACTGTGCGCATCACACCTTCCTCTTGGGGTTCCCAACGGACGTGTCAACTACACGCATCAAGCAAATTTCTGGCGCCGTTGCCGGGGACCTGAAGAAAAGTTACACCACAAAGATTTCTATCTCCCACGTCAACTGCACGCTAGCAGCAAATTTCTGGCGCCGTTGCCAGGGAGATCAAGACACGCTGCAAGGGGATTCTCCACTTCCAATCTCTTTACTTTGTTTTTGTCTTGCTTTACTTTATTTACTACTTTGTTTGCTGCACTAAAACAAAACACAAAAAAATTAGTTGCTAGTTTTACTTTATTTACTATCTTGTTTGCGTTCTTTATATCAAAAATACAAAAAATTAGTTACTTGCATTTACTTTATTTACCTCTTGTTTATTTCATCATGTTTCCTCCTAAGTACACTCTAAAAGACATACCGGTAGGCCAAGGGTCTATCATTGGAAGAGATAATATAGAAGAATTTTTCACCCATGTTAGTATGGATGAAGATTTTGAAGATATACCATTATTAAAATTTGCTCCTACTTATGAAAGTGCTTCTGCCTGTTTAGTACACATGTTGGAAACTAGATTTGTTAATCTCAATCCCATAATACAACATATGTTTCTTACACTTTCTGATATGGAGAGGGGAGAAAAGAGAAATTTTGTTTTAAAAGTCCTTGTTAGAGAATTTCAAGATATAGTTAAAGAAGCTAGAAAAGTTTTTATCAAGAATAAGAGGCTTGGTTTGTTCCCTTATTTTAAAAGAACACTTGAAAAGATGGATATGGATAGAATAAGGTACACTAGTAATGTTAATGATGGTAAGGAAATTAAAGCACCGATACCTAGCAAGCTCCTAGGAATGCATGAAGCTCTAGAAAATAATTATGCTTGGCTTGTTCCTGAAAATTTGTTTGATGAGAATAGTAAGCCTAAAAGCGTACAAAGAGGAGTTACTTATATAGACCAGATAACATGCATTGTTGAGGAAACTCCCAACACCCCTGGTAATGATGTTGATGCTTCATCTCTTGATAATACTTGATTCACACTTTCTGCGCCTAGCTGAAAGGCGCTAAAGAAAAGCGCTTATGGGAGACAACCCATGTTTTTACTTCTGCACTTTGTTTTATATTTGAGTCTTGCAAGTTGTTTACTACTGTAGCAACCTCTCCTTATCTTTATTTTATTGCATTGTTGTGCCACGTAAAGTCTTTGATAGTAAAGCCAATACTAGATTTGGATTACTGCGCAGGAACAGATTTCTTGCTGTCACGAATCTGGGCAGAATTCTCTGTAGGTAACTCAGAAAAATCTGCAAATTTACGTGCGTGATCCTCAGATATGTACGCAACTTTCATTAAATTTGGGCATTTTCATCTGAGCAAGTATGGTGCCACTTTAAAATTCGTCTTTACGGACTGTTCTGTTTTGACAGATTCTGCCTTTTATTTCGCATTGCCTGTTTTGATATGTTTGATGGATTTCTTTGTTCCATTAACTTTCAGTAGCTTTGTGCAATGTCCAGAAGTATTAAGAATGATTATGTCACCTCTGAATATATGAATTATGCACTGACCCTCTAATGAGTTTGTTTCGAGTTTGGTGTGGAGGAAGTTTTCAAGGGTCAAGAGAGGAGGATGATACAATATGATCAAGAAGAGTGAAAAATCAAAGCTTGGGGATGTCCCCGTGGTTCATCCCTGCATATTTTAAGAAGACCCAAGCGTCTAAGCTTGGGGATGCCCAAAGCATCCCTTCTTCATCGACAACTTATCAGGTTCCTCTAGTGAAACTATATTTTTATTCCGTCACATCTTATGTGCTTTACTTGGAGCGTCTGTTCGTTTTTGTTTTCGTTTTGTTTGAATAAATCGGATCCTAGCATTCTTTGTGTGGGAGAGGGACAGGCTCCATTGTTTCGTATGAACACATATGTTCTTAGTTTTATCTTTAATGTTCATTGCGAAATTTGAACTATTTCATTCATTGATATATGGTTGGAAACGGAAAATGCCGCATGTGGTAAATGGTATAATGTCTTGAATAATGTGATACTTGGCAATTGTTGTGCTCATATAGATCTTGTTTAAGCTCTTGCATCATGTACCTTGTACCCATTAATGAATAACTACATAGAGCATGTTAAAATTTGGTTTGCATGATTGTTCTCTCTAAGTCAGATATTTTCTGGTTGAGGTGTTTGAACAACAAGGAGACGATGTAAAGTCTTATAATACCTACAATATGTTCATATGTGAGCTTTGCTGCACCTTTTATACTTGAGTTTGCTTCAAACAACCTTGCTAGCCTAGCCTTGTATTGAGAGGAATTCTTCTCGTGCATCCAAATCCTTGAGCCAAATACTATGCCATTTGTGTCCACCATACCTACCTACCACATGGTATTTCTCCGCCATTCCAAAGTACATTACTTGATTGCTACCTTTAAAATTTCTATTCTTTACCTTCACAATATATAGCTCATGGGACAAAATAGCTTAAAAACTATCGTGGTGAAGAATATGTACTTATGTGTCTTATTTCTTAGTAAGTTGCTTGTTGAGCGGTAACCATGTTTTCTGGGGACGCCATCAACTCTTTTACCTTTGTTGAATATCATGTGAGTTGCTATGCATGTTCGTCTTGTCTGAAGTAAGGGCGGTTTTCACAATCAAATGGTTTGAGTATGCATCTTTTGTTAGAGAAGAACATTGGGCCGCTAACTAAAGCCATGATTCATGGTGGAAGTTTCAGTTTGGACATAAAACCTCAATCTCTTATGAGAATATTAACTGTTGTTGAATGCTTAAGCATTAAAAGAGGAGTCCATTATCTGTTGTCTATGTTGTCCCGGTATGGGTGTCTAAGTTGAGAATGATCAAAAGCGAGAAATCCAATGCGAACCTTCTCCTTAGACTCTTGTACAGGCGGCATAGAGGTACCCCTTTGTGACACTTGGTTGAAACATATGTTATGCAATGATAATCCGTGTTAACCCAAGCTAATTAGGACAAGGTGCGAGCACTATTGGTATACTATGCATGAGGCTTGCAACTTATAAGATGTCTTATACATAACTCATATGCTTTATTACTACCGTTGACAAAATTGTTTCTTGTTTTCAAAATGAAAAGCTCTAGCACAAATATAGTAATCAATGCTTCCCTCTGCGAAGGGCCTATCTTTTACTTTATTGTTGAGTCAGTTTACCTATTCTTTCTATCCTAGAAGCAAACACTTGTATCAACTGTGTGCATTGATTCTTACATGTTTACCTATTGCACCTGTTATATTACTTTATGTTGACAATTATCCATGAGATATATATGTTGAAGTTGAAAGCAACCGCTGAAACTTATATCTTCCTTTGCGTTGCTTCAACGCCTTTACTAAGAACTTATTGCTTATGAGTTAACTGTTATGCAAGTCTTATTGATGCTTGTCTTGAAAGTACTATTCATGAAAAGTCTTTGTTATATGATTCATTTGTTTACTCATTATCTTCATCATTGCTTCGAATCGCTGCATTCATCTCATATGCTTTACAATAGTATGATCAAGATTATGATATCATGTCACTTCAGAAATTATCTTTGTTATCGTTTACCTACTCGAGGGCGAGTAGGAACTAAGCTTGGGGATGCTTGATACGTCTCAAACGTATCTATAATTTCTTATGTTCCATGCTACTTTTATGATGATACTCACATGTTTTATACACATTATATGTCATTATTATGCATTTTCCGGCACTAACCTATTGACGAGATGCCGAAGAGCCAGTTGTTGTTTTCTGCTGTTTTTGGTTTCAGAAATCCTAGTAAGGAAATATTCTCGGAATTGGATGAAATCAACGCCCAGGGGCATGTTTTTACACGAAGCTTCTAGAAGACCGGAGGACTTACGAAGTGGGGCCACGAGGCGCCGCCACAACAGGGCGGCGCGGCCCTGGCGTGTGGGGCCCTCGTGTGGCCTCCTGACCTGCCCTTCCGCCTACTTAAAGTCTTCGTCGCGAAACCCCCAGTACCGAGAGCCACGATACGGAAAACCTTCCAGAGACGCCGCCGCCGCCAATCCCATCTCGGGGGATTCAGGAGATTGCCTCCGGCACCCTGTCGGAGAGGGGAATCATCTCCCGGAGGTCTCTTCATCGCCATGATCGCCTCCGGATCGATGTGTGAGTAGTTCACCCCTGGACTATGGGTCTATAGCAGTAGCTAGATGGTCGTCTTCTCCTCATTGTGCTATCATGTTCGATCTTGTGAGCTGCCTATCATGATCAAGATCGTCTATTTGTAATCCTACATGTTGTGTTTGTTGGGATCCGATGGATATTGAATACTATGTCAAGTTTTTTATCAATCTATCATATATGTTATTTATGTTCTTGCATGCTCTCCGTTGCTAGTAGAGGTTCTGGCCAAGTTGATACTTGTGACTCCAAGAGGGAGTATTTATGCTCGATAGTGGGTTCATGCCTCCATTAAATCTGGGACAGTGACAGAAAGTTCTAAGGTTGTGGATGTGTTGTTGCCACTAGGGATAAAACATCGATGCTTTGTCTAAGGATATTTGTGTTGATTACATTACGCACCATACTTAATGCAATTGTCTGTTGTTTACAACTGAATACTGGAGGGGGTTCGGATGATAACCTGAAGGTGGACTTTTTAGGCATAGATGCATGCTGGATGGCGGTCTATGTACTTTGTCGTAATGCCCTGATTAAATCTCATAGTACTCATCATGATATATGTATGTGCATTGTTATGCCTTCTTTATTTGTCAATTACCCAACTGTAATTTGTTCACCCAACATCTGCTATCTTATGGGAGAGACACCACTAGTGAACTGTGGAACCCGGTCCTATTCTTTACATCTAAAATACAATCTACTGCAATTGTTCTTTACTGTTCTTCGCAAACAAACATCATCATCCACACTATACATCTAATCCTTTGTTTCCAGCAAGCCGGTGAGATTGACAACCTCGCTGTTACGTTGGGGCAAAGTTCTGTGATTGTGTTGTGCAGGTTCCACGTTGGCGCCGGAATCCCTGGTGTTGCGCCGCACTACACTCCTTCGCCATCAACCTTCAACGTGCTTCTTGACTCCTACTGGTTCGATTAAACCTTGGTTTCTTACTGAGGGAAACTTGCTACTGTGCGCATCACACCTTCCTCTTGGGGTTCCCAACGGACGTGTCAACTACACGCATCAATGATCTACCTTGCTGGTAGAGATAACGTCCTTCATGGGAGCCGCTCTTGAGAGTCTGGTTGATGAGGTAGTTAGAGTGCCCACGTACTACCATTCGTTGACAACAACAAACACCTCTCAAAACTTTACTTTTATGCTCTCTATATGATTTCAAAACTTAAAAAGCTCTAGCACATGATTTAATCCCTGCTTCCCTCTGCGAAGGGCCTTTCTTTTACTTTTATGTTGAGTCAGTTTACCTACTTCCTTCCATCTTAGAAGCAAACACTTGTGTTAACTGTGCATTGATTCTTACATACTTGCTTATTTGCATTCATCATATTACTTTGTGTTGACAATTATCCATGAGATATGCATGTTGAAAGTTGAAAGCAATTGATGAAACTTAAATCTTCCTCTGTGTTGCTTCAATGCCTTTACTTTGAATTTATTGCTTTATGAGTTAACTCTTATGCGAGACTTTTGATGCTTGTCTTGAAAGTACTATTCATGAAAAGTTTGGCTATATGTTATCTATTTGTTAGCAACTATAGATCATTGCCTTGAGTCACTGCATTCATCTCATATGCTTTATAATAGTATGATCAAGATTATGTAAGTAGCATGTCACTACAAAAATTACTCTTTTTATCGTTTACCTACTCGAGGGCGAGCAGGAACTAAGCTTGGGGATGTTGATACGTCTCCAACGTACCTATAATTTCTGATGTTCCATGCTTGTTTTATGACAATACTTACATGTTTTGCTTGCACTTTATAATGTTTTTATGAATTTTCCGGAACTAACCTATTAACGAGATGCCGAAGGGCCAGTTGCTGTTTTCTGTTGTTTTTGGTTCCAGAAAGGCTGTTCGGGCAATATTCTCGGAATTCGACGAAATCAACGCCCAGCACCTTATTTTTCCCGGAACCTTCCAGAAAGTCAGAGGGGGACCAGAGGGGAGCCCTGGGGGGCCCACACAACAGGGCCACGCGGTTTCCATCCTGGCCGCGCCGGCCTAGTGTGAGGAGGCCCCGTGGCCCCCTTGACTCCGACTCTTCGCCTATTTAAGCCGTCCTGACCTAAAACATCGATACCAATTGACGAAACTCCAGAAAGACTCCAGGGACGTCGCCACCATCGCGAAACTCCAATTCGGGGGACAGAAGTCTCTGTTCCGGCACCCTGCCGGGACGGGGAAGTGCCCCCGGAAGCCATCTCCATCGACGCCACCGCCTCCATCATGCTCCGTGAGTAGTTCCCCCATGGACTACGGGTTCTAGCTGTAGCTAGTTGGTATTCTCTCCCCCATGTACTTCAATACAATGATCTCATGAGCTGCCTTACATGATTGAGATTCATCTGATGTAATCGGTGTTGTGTTTGTTGGGATCCGATGGATTGTTACATTATGATTAGTCTATCTATATAAGTTTGTGAAGTTATAGTTGCTGCAATCTTGTTGTGTTTAATGCTTGTCACTAGGGCCCGAGTGGCATGATCTTAGATTTAATCTCTATACTTATTGCTTAGATTGTATCTACAAGTTGTATGCACATGTCTATGTCCGGAACCAAAGGCCCCAAAGTGACAGAAATTGGGACAACTGGAGGGGAAGGCTTAGGTATGAGGATCACATGTTTTCACGGAGTGTTAATGCTTTGCTCCGGTGCTCTATTAAATGGAGTACCTTAATTTCCAGTAGATTCCCTAGAGGCCCGGCTGCCACCGGCTGGTAGGACAAAAGATGTTATGCAAGTTTCTCATTGCGAGCACGTATGACTATATATGGAAAACATGCCTACATGATTAATAATCTTGATGTTCTGTCTTAATGCTATTTCAATCCTATCAATTGCCCAACTGTAATTTGTTCACCCAACACTTGTTATTGGAGAGTTACCACTAGTGTAGATAGCTGGGAACCCCGGTCCATCTCTCATCATCATATACTCGTTTCTACATGTCATTGGACGTAGTATCAACTATTTTCTGGTGCCATTGCCTCTGTGTTACTGTTACTGCTGCTGTGTTACTGTTACTATTGCTCTCATATTAATGCTGCTTTCACATCACCCCTGTTACTAGTGCTTTTCCAGGTGCAGCTGAATTGACAACTCAGTTGTTAAGGCTTATAAGTATTCTTTACCTCCCCTTGTGTCGAATCAATAAATTTGGGTTTTACTTCCCTCGAAGACTGTTGCGATCCCCTATACTTGTGGGTTATCAATGCATGAGTGATAAGTATAGTACTTTGCATATACTTTGATAAAAATAATCAAATGACATGAGCAAGTGATGAACTTGCCTTTCTTGACTGCAAGATTATGCAGGCAAAAGCTTCGATACGTGAGAACTCCAAATGCTGAAATACCATCATCGTCCGGTAAGGACAATGTTTAAAGAACTAGCAAAGATGCTATAATGCATAGTATGAGATGCAATCGTCCCGAGCTTAACCTAACCTCGATGATTTAGGATGTATGAGTTATAAAGATTTCTTTAGGATTTGTTGTACTTTTAGAATGGTTCTCAAACAAGGTTCCTAATAGGGTTTGGTTATATTAGCATCATAACTAAGTGATATAAGACATCATAACAAGCACACACATAAAGGATTTGTAGTTGAACAATATGTAAAGAGCAGTTGTCATTTTTAAGTTCTACAGGAGATGGTTGATGATTACTTATACTATATTTCAAAAGAATAACTTTTGAAGAACATGTTAATTAAGAAGTAATAAGTATTTCAACTAAGACTAAGGCTTCTAGGGTTTGATTGACATTTGTTCTTCAAAATAATAACTTTTGAAGAATAGGTTAATAAGAATGAGAACTATTATAAATAGAAGCTATGGCTTCTAGGGTTTACTATTGGATTCATTTAGTTCTCTAATAGAGACTAGTTGGTTTCTTAAGTTGGATTAGTTCTATATACAACAAGTATTGGCAGGTTTATTACTATGGTTGATTATGGTATCATATCAAAGGATGATGGTCAAGTGATGACGCGTAAAGCACACGCTCGTTGGGAACCCCAAGTGGAAGGTGTGATGCGTACAGCAGCAAGTTTCCCTCAGTAAGAAACCAAGGTTTATCGAACCAGTAGGAGTCAAGAAGCACGTCGAAGGTTGATGGCGGTGGGATGTAGTGCGGCGCAACACCAGGGATTCCGGCGCCAACGTGGAACCTGCACAACACAACCAAAGTACTTTGCCCCAACGAAACAGTGAGGTTGCCAATCTCACCGACTTGCTGTAACAAAGGATTAGATGTATAGTGGATTGTTTGCAGAAAACAGTAGAACAAGTATTGCAGTAGATTGTATTTAATGTAAAAGAATGGACCGGGGTCCACAGTTCACTAGAGGTGTCTCTCCCATAAGATAAATAGCATGTTGGGTGAACAAATTACAGTCGGGCAATTGAAAAATAGAGAGGGCATGACAATGCACATACATGATATGATAAGTATTCTGAGATTTAATTGGGCATTACGACAAAGTACATAGACCGCTATCCAGCATGCATCTATGCCTAAAAAGTCCACCTTCAGGTTATCATCCGAACCCCTTCCGGTATTAAGTTGCAAACAACAGACAATTGCATTAAGTATGGTGCGTAATGTAATCAATAACTACATCCTCAGACATAGCATCAATGTTTTATCCCTAGCGGCAACAGCACATCCACAACCTTAGAACTTTCTGTCACTGTCCCAGATTTAATGGAGGCATGAACCCACTATCGAGCATAAATACTCCCTCTTGGAGTTAAGAGCAAAAACTTGGCCAGAGCCTCTACTAATAACGGAGAGCATGCAAGATCATAAACAACACATAGGTAATAGATTGATAATCAACATAACATAGTATTCTCTATCCATCGGATCCCGACAAACACAACATATAGCATTACAGATAGATGATCTTGATCATGTTAGGCAGCTCACAAGATCCGACAATGAAGCACATAAGGAGAAGACGACCATCTAGCTACTGCTATGGACCCATAGTCCAGGGGTGAACTACTCACTCATCACTCCGGAGGCGATCATGGCGGTGAAGAGTCCTCCGGGAGATGATTCCCCTCTCCGGCAGGGTGCCGGAGGCGATCTCCAGAATCCCCCGAGATGGGATTGGCGGCGGCGGCGTCTCAGTAAGGTTTTCCGTATCGTGGCTCTCGGTACTGGGGGTTTCGCGATGGAGGCTTTAAGTAGGCGGAAGGGCAACGCGGGGGGCCACACGAGGACCCCAGACACCAGGGCCGCGCCGCCCTGTTGTGGTGGCGCCTCGTGGCCCCACTTCCTTTCCCCCTCGGTCTTCTGGAAGCTTCGTGCAAAAATAGGACCCTGGGCGTTGATTTCGTCCAATTCCGAGAATATTTCTTTACTAGGATTTCTGAAACCAAAAACAGCAGAAAACAACAACTGGCTCTTCGGCATCTCGTTAATAGGTTAGTGCCGGAAAATGCATAAATATGACATAAAGTATGCATAAAACATGTAGATATCATCAATAATGTCGCATGGAACATAAGAAATTATCGATACGTCGGAGACGTATCAGCATCCCCAAGCTTAGTTCCTGCTCGTCCCGAGCAGGTAAACGATAACAAAGATAATTTCTGGAGTGACATGCCATCATAACCTTGATCATACTATTGTAAGCATATGTAATGAATGCAGCGATCAAAACAATGGTAATGACATGAGTAAACAAATGAATCATAAAGCAAAGACTTTTCATGAATAGTACTTCAAGACAAGCATCAATAAGTCTTGCATAAGAGTTAACTCATAAAGCAATAAATCAAAGTAAAGGTATTGAAACAACACAAAGGAAGATTAAGTTTCAGCGATTGCTTTCAACTTATAACATGTATATCTCATGGATAGTGTCAATGCAAAGTAGTATAACAAGTGCAATATGCAAGTATGTAGGAATCAATGCACAGTTCACAAGTGTTTGCTTCTTGAGATGGAGAGAAATAGGTGAACTGACTCAACATAAAAATAAAAGAAAGGCCCTTCGCAGAGGGAAGCATTGATTGCTATATTTGTGCTAGAGCTTTGGTTTTGAAAACATGAAACAATTTTTGTCAACGGTAGTAATAAAGCATATGTATCATGTAAATTATATCTTACAAGTTGCAAGCCTCATGCATAGTGTACTAATAGTGCCCGCACCTTGTCCTAATTAGCTTGGGTTAACACTGATCATCATTGCATAACATATGTTTCAACCAAGTGTCACAAAGGGGTACCTCTATGCACTTTGTACAAGGGTCTAAGGAGAAAGTTCGCATTGGATTTCTCGCTTTTGATCATTCTTCAACTTAGACACCCATACCGGGACAACATAGACAACAGATAATGGACTCCTCTTTTAATGCTTAAGCATTCAACAGTTAATATTCTCATAAGAGATTGAGGTTTTATGTCCAAACTGAAACTTCCACCATGATTCATGGCTTTAGTTAGTGGCCCAATGTTCTTCTCTAACAGTATGCATACTCAAACCATTTGATTGTGAAAACCGCCCTTACTTCAGACAAGACGAACATGCATAGCAACTCACATGATATTCAACAAAGTGTTGATGGCGTCCCCAGGAGCATGGTTATCGCACAACAAGCAACTTAATAAGCGATAAAGTGCATAAGTACATATTCAATACCACAATAGTTTTTAAGGCTATTTTGTCCCATGAGCTATATATTGCAAAGGCGAATGATGGAAATTTAAAGGTAGCACTCAAGCAATTTACTTTGGAATGGCGGAGAAATACCATGTAGTAGGTAGGTATGGTGGACACAAATGGCATAGTGGTTGGCTCAAGGATTTTGGATGCATGAGAAGTATTCCCTCTCGATACAAGGTTTAGGCTAGCAAGGTTATTTGAAACAAACACAAGGATGAACCGGTGCAGCAAAACTCACATAAAAGACATATTGTAAACATTATAAGACTCTACACCGTCTTCCTTGTTGTTCAAAACTCAATACTAGAAATTATCTAGACTTTAGAGAGACCAAATATGCAAACCAAATTTTAGCAAGCTCTATGTATTTCTTCATTAATGGGTGCGAAGTATATGATGCAAGAGCTTAAACATGAGCACAACAATTGCCAAGTATCAAATTATTCAAGACATTTTAGAATTACTACATGTAGAATTCCCGATTCCAACCATATAACAATTTAACGAAGAAGATTCAACCTTCGCCATGAATACTATGAGTAAAGCCTAAGGACATATTTGTCCATATGCAACAGCGGAGCGTGTCTCTCTCCCACACAATGAATGCTAGGATCCATTTTATTCAAACGAAAACAAAAACAAAAACAAACAGACGCTCCAAGCAAAGCACATAAGATGTGACTGAATAAAAATATAGTTTCAGGGGAGGAACCTGATGATGTTGTCAATGAAGAAGGGGATGCCTTGGGCATCTGATACGTCTCCGATGTATCGATAATTTCGTATGTTCCATGCCACATTATTGATGATATCTACATGTTTTATACACATTATATGTCATATTTATGCGTTTTCCGGAACTAACCTATTGACGAGATGCCGAAGTGCCAGTTCCTGTTTTCTGCTGTTTTTGGTTTCAGAAATCCTAGTAAGGAAATATTCTCGGAATTGGACGAAATCAACGCCCAGCATCTTAGAATCCCCGGGAGCTTCCAGAACACCCGAGAGCCGCCAGAGAGGGGCCACAGGGGGCCCACACATCGTGGCGGCGTGGCCCAGGAGGGGGGCGCGCCGCCCTAGTGTCTGGTGGCCCCAGACCCCTTCTGGCGCCGCCCTTCCGCCTACTTAAAGCCTCCGTCGCGAAAACCCTACCACGTTCGACGAAACCAGAGAAAACCTTCCAGAGCCGCCGCCATCGCGAAGCCAAGATCTGGGGGACAGGAGTCTCTGTTCCGGCACGCCGCCGGGACGGGGAAGTGCCCCCGGAAGGCTTCTCCATCGACACCACCGCCATCTTCATCAACGCTGCTGTCTCCCATGAGGAGGAAGTAGTTCTCCATCGAGGCTCGGGGCTGTACCGGTAGCTATGTGGTTCATCTCTCTCCTATGTACTTCAATACAATAATCTCATGAGCTGCCTTACATGATTGAGATTCATATGATGATGCTTGTAATCTAGATGTCATTATGCTAGTCAAGTGGATTTTACTTATGTGATCTCCGGAGACTCCTTGTCCCACGTGTGTAAAGGTGACAGTATGTGCACCGTGTGGGTCTCTTAGGCTATATTTCACAGAATACTTATTCACTGAGTTATGATTTGAGTTGGATGTCTCTATGAAATTGTGGTGTGTTAGTACCTCCTGTGAATGCTCAAAGTGACAGCGTGGGGTGTTCATTAGTACTTGGGAATGCATCTTTAAGGTTTGCCTACATGATGAATTAGTGTTCGTTATCTTGCCAGAGAGTAATTCAGAGTAGCATAGTGAAGTGCTTACTTATATCTCTTTATGATTGCAATGTGTTTTGTATCACTATTTATCTGTGTGCTACTCTAGTGATGTAATTAAAGTAGTTTATTCCTCCTGCACGGTGTAATGGTGACAGTGTGTGCATCGTGTAGTACTTGGCGTAGGCTATGATTGTGATCTCTTGTAGATTATGAAGTTAACTATTGCTATGATAGTATTGATGTGATCTATTCCTCCTTTCGTAGTGTGAAGGTGACAGTGTGCATGCTATGTTAGTACTTGGTTTGGTTATGTTGATCTGTTATGCACTCTAAGGTTATTTAAATATGAACATTGAATATTGTGGAGCTTGTTAACTCCGGCATTGAGGGTTCGTGTAATCCTACACAGTTAGTGGTGTTCATCATCCAACAAGAGGGTGTAGAGTCTAGCATCTATTTATTTATTCTGTTATGTGATCAATGTTGAGAGTGTCCACTAGTGAAAGTATGATCCCTAGGCCTTGTTCCTAAATATCGCTATCATTTGCTTGTTTCTTGTTTTTCTGCATCTTTACTTCTGCAATATTACTACCATCAATCTGCACGCTTGACAAGCACTTTTAAAGCGCCGTTGCTACTGCTCGCATTTATTCATACCACATGTATTTCACTATCTCTTCGCCGAACTAGTGCACCTATTAGGTGTGTTGGGGACACAAGAGACTTCTTGCTTTGTGGTTACAGGGTTGCATGAGAGGGATATCTTTGACCTCTTCCTCCCTGAGTTCGATAAACCTTGGGTGATCCACTTAAGGGAAACTTGCTGCTGTTCTACAAACCTCTGATCTTGGAGGCCCAACACTGTCTACAAGAATAGAAGCACCCGTAGACATCAAGCTATTTTCTGGCGCCGTTGCCGGGGAGGAAAGGTAAAAGGCACTCATACTCCGGTCCCAGGTAACTAAGTACTTTTCTGTTGCCGTTGTGCGTGTGCTCGAAGCTATTTACTTTAGATCCTGCAATTGCATCTTTTTGTTTCTTGTTTACACTAGTTAGGCATAATGGACAACAATGAGCTTCTTATTCTATTTCCTGATTTAAGACATGGATGGTTTGATGCGAAAATTAAAAAACCTATGGAACATATTAGTATGAACGCTTTGAACACCATTGTTGATAATGATATGGAAAATTCTAAGCTTGGGGAAGCTGGCTTTGACGAGCATGATATTTTTAGTCCCCCAAGCATTGAGGAGAAAATTTACTTTGATGATACTTTGCCTCCTATTTATGATGATTATAATGATATTGGTCTTTTAGTACCGCCTGTTATGGAGGATAAATTTGATCATGATTACAATATGCCTCCTATATTTGATGATGAGAATAATAATGATAGCTACTTTGTTGAACTTGCTCCCACTACAACTAATAAAATTGATTATGCTTATGTGGAGAGTAATAATTTTATGCAT
This sequence comes from Lolium perenne, assembly GCF_019359855.2. NCBI lineage: Eukaryota > Viridiplantae > Streptophyta > Magnoliopsida > Poales > Poaceae > Lolium > Lolium perenne. Next base: position 53,522,589 of record NC_067244.2, read on the forward strand.
GAGACTCATGATAAGAATGCTTTATGTGATAGTTATATTGTTGATTTTGCTCATGTTGCTACTGAAAGTTATTATGAGAGAGGAAAATATGGTTGTAAATTTTTTCATGTTACTAAAACACCTCTCTATGTGCTGAAATTTTTGAAGTTACACTTGTTTTATCTTCCTATGCTTGTTACTTTGCTCCTCATGAACTTGTTTATTTACAAGATTCCTATGCATAGGATGCATGTTAGACTTAAATATGTTTTGAATTTGCTTCTTGATGCTCTCTTTTGCTTCATACTCTATTTTTCATGTGAGCATCATTAAAACTGCTGAGCCCATCTTAATGGCTATAAAGAAAGCACTTCTTGGGAGATAACCCATGTTTTTATTTTACTACAGTATTTTTGTTTTATATTTGAGTCTTGGAAGTTGTTACTACTGTAGCAACATCTCCTTATCTTATTTTATTGCATTGTTGTGCCAAGTAAAGTCTTTGATAGCAAGGTTGATACTAGATTTGGATTACTGCGCAGAAACAGATTTCTGTCTGTCACGAATCTGGGCAGAATTCTCTGTAGGTAACTCAGAAAAATCTGCCAATTTACATGCGTGATCCTCAGATATGTACGCAACTTTCATTCAATTTGAGCATTTTCATCTGAGCAAGTCTGGTGCCACTTTAAAATTCGTCTTTACGGACTTTTCTGTTTTGACAGATTCTGCCTTTTATTTCGCATTGCTTCTTTCGCTGTGTTGGGTGGATTTCTTTGTTCCATTACCTTCCAGTAGCTTTGGGCAATGTCCAGAAGTGTTAAGAATGATTTTGTCACCTCTGAACATGTGAATTTTGGATTATGCACTAACCCTCTAATGAGTTTGTTTCGAGTTTGGTGTGGAGGAAGTTTTCAAGGGTCAAGAGAGGAGGATGATATACTATGATCAAGAAGAGTGAAAAGTCTAAGCTTGGGGATGCCCCGGTGGTTCATCCCTGCATATTTTAAGAAGACTCAAGCATCTAAGCTTGGGGATGCCCAAGGCATCCCCTTCTTCATCGACAACTTATCAGGTTTCTTCTCTTGAAACTATATTTTTATTCCGTCACATCTTATGTACTTTACTTGGAGCGTCTGTGTGCTTTTATTTTCGTTTTGTTATTTTCATTCTCTGAATAAATACATGCTTGTGTGGGAGAGAGACACGCTCCGCTGTTGCATATGAACACATGTGTTCTTAGCTTTACTTTTAATGTTCATGGCGAAGGTTGAAACTGCTTCGTTCATTGTTATATGGTTGGAAACGGAAAATGCTACATGTAGTAATTGGTAAAATGTCTTGGATAATGTGATACTTGGCAATTGTTGTGCTCATGTTTAAGCTCTTGCATCATATACTTTGCACCTATTAATGAAGAAATACATAGAGCTTGCTAAAATTTGGTTTGCATAATTGGTCTCTCTAAGGTCTAGATAATTTCTAGTAAATAGTTTGAACAACAAGGAGGACGGTGTAGAGTCTTATAATGTTTACAATATGTCTTTTATGTGAGTTTTGCTGCACCGGTTCATCCTTGTGTTTGTTTCAAATAACCTTGCTAGCCTAAGCCTTGTATCGAGAGGGAATACTTCTCATGCATCCAAAATCCTTGAGCCAACCACTATGCCATTTGTGTCCACCATACCTACCTACTACATGGTATTTCTCCGCCATTCCAAAGTAAATTGCTTGAGTGCTACCTTTAAATTTCCATCATTCGCCTTTGCAATATATAGCTCATGGGACAAAATAGCCTTAAAAACTATTGTGGTATTGAATATGTACTTATGCACTTTATCTCTTATTAAGTTGCTTGTTGTGCGATAACCATGTTCCTGGGGACGCCATCAACTTTTTACCTTTGTTGAATATCATGTGAGTTGCTATGCATGTTCGTCTTGTCTGAAGTAAGGGCGGTTTTCACAATCAAATGGTTTGAGTATGCATACTGTTAGAGAAGAACATTGGGCCGCTAACTAAAGCCATGAATCATGGTGGAAGTTTCAGTTTGGACATAAAACCTCAATCTCTTATGAGAATATTATTTGTTGTTGAATGCTTAAGCATTAAAAGAGGAGTCCATTATCTGTTGTCTATGTTGTCCCGGTATGGGTGTCTAAGTTGAACAATGATCAAAAGCGAGAAATCCAATGCGAACTTTCTCCTTAGACCCTTGTACAGGCGGCATAGAGGTACCCCTTTGTGACACTTGGTTGAAACATATGTTATGCAATGATGATCAGTGTTAACCCAAGCTAATTAGGACAAGGTGCTGGCACTATTAGTACACTATGCATGAGGCTTGCAACTTGTAAGATATAATTTACATGATACATATGCTTTATTACTACCGTTGACAAAATTGTTCCATGTTTTCAAAATAAAAGCTCTAGCACAAATATAGCAATCGATGCTTTCCTCTTTGAAGGACCTTTCTTTTACTTTTATGTTGAGTCAGTTCACCTATTTCTCTCCACCTCAAGAAGCAAACACTTGTGTGAACTGTGCATTGATTCCTACATACTTGCATATTGCACTTGTTATATTACTTTACATTGACACTATCCATGAGATATACATGTTATAAGTTGAAAGCAACCGCTGAAACTTAATCTTCCTTTGTCTTGCTTCAATACCTTTACTTTGATTTATTGCCTTATGAGTTAACTCTTATGCAAGACTTATTGATGCTTGTCTTGAAGTACTATTCATGAAAAGTCTTTGCTTTATGATTCATTTGTTTACTCATGTCATTACCATTGTTTTGATCGCTGCATTCATTACATATGCTTACAATAGTATGATCAAGGTTATGATGGCATGTCACTCCAGAAATTATCTTTGTTATCGTTTACCTGCTCGGGACGAGCAGGAACTAAGCTTGGGGATGCTGATACGTCTCCGACGTATCGATAATTTCTTATGTTCCATGCCACATTATTGATGATATCTACATCAATAATGGACCGGGGTCCACAGTTCACTAGAGGTGTATTTAATGTAGAAGAACAAGTATTGCAGTAGATTGTATTTAATGTAAAAGAATGGACCGGGGTCCACAGTTCACTAGAGGTGTCTCTCCCATAAGATAAATAGCATGTTGGGTGAACAAATTACAGTCGGGCAATTGAAAAATAGAGAGGGCATGACAATGCACATACATGATATGATAAGTATTGTGAGATTTAATTGGGCATTACGACAAAGTACATAGACCGCTATCTAGCATGCATCTATGCCTAAAAAGTCCACCTTCAGGTTATCATCCGAACCCCTTCCGATATTAAGTTGCAAACAACAGACAATTGCATTAAGTATGGTGCGTAATGTAATCAATAACTACATCCTCGGACATAGCATCAATGTTTTATCCCTAGTGGCAACAGCACATCCACAACCTTAGAACTTTCTGTCACTGTCCTAGATTTAATGGAGGCATGAACCCACTATCGAGCATAAATACTCCCTCTTGGAGTTAAGAGCAAAAACTTGGCCAGAGCCTCTACTAATAACGGAGAGCATGCAAGATCATAAACAACACATAGGTAATAGATTGATAATCAACATAACATAGTATTCTCTATCCATCGGATCCTGACAAACACAACATATAGCATTACAGATAGATGATCTTGATCATGTTAGGCAGCTCACAAGATCCGACAATGAAGCACATAAGGAGAAGACGACCATGTAGCTACTGCTATGGACCCATAGTCCAGGGGTGAACTACTCACTCATCACTCCGGAGGCGATCATGGCGGTGAAGAGTCCTCCGGGAAATGATTCCCCTCTCCGGCAGGGTGCCGGAGGCGATCTCCAGAATCCCCCGAGATGGGATTGGCGGCGGCGGCGTCTCAGTAAGGTTTTCCGTATCGTGGCTCTCGGTACTGGGGGTTTCGCGACGGAGGCTTTAAGTAGGCGGAAGGGCAACGCGGGGGGCCACACGAGGGCCCCACACACCAGGGACGTGCGGCCAAGACCTGGGCCGCGCCGCCCTGTTGTGGCGGCGCCTCGTGGCCCCACTTCCTTTCCCCCTCGGTCTTCTGGAAGCTTCGTGCAAAAATAGGACCCTGGGCGTTGATTTCGTCCAATTCCGAGAATATTTCTTTACTAGGATTTCTGAAACCAAAAACAGCAGAAAACAGCAACTTGCTCTTCGGCATCTCGTTAATAGGTTAGTGCCGGAAAATGCATAAATATGACATAAAGTATGCATAAAACATGTAGATATCATCAATAATGTGGCATGGAACATAAGAAATTATCGATACGTCGGAGACGTATCATCAAGGTGGTGCTATGAGTTAGGGTTTACTATTGCTTCCTATTTGCTTTATTAAGTAATTACTAATAGTTTCTAAGCTAAGTGGTGTATTACTCTCTAAGTAGGGTTTAGTGGGATAGGAGCATGTGATGTGCATTACCTCACAAAATTGGTGTTAGGGTTCATCACTAGGATTCTACTAGAGTTTGATGGTTGAGGTTGGTCCTAATGGTATGGTATATAGAAGCGGTGATCAATGGTACTAATCCAATTAACAAGTTAGGGTTTATACCTAGGTGCCACTAATTGGATCATATAGGTGTTAAGCAAAAAATAAAGACATGAAATGCTAATCTTATATGAATTGGTTTTATTTTAGTGGATCATGAGCATGCATACATTTGTCTCTTACTAGGGTTTTATAGGTATAGGTGAAGCTTATATAATTATATGGGCTAAACCCCTAGGGTTTTAGGATTTCAACTAACTTAGGCTGAGTACATAAAATAATGGAATCAAGGTCTTGCTTAAATTAAATCTAGGGTTTCTAAATTATGGTACAACTCTTAAATTGATATTTGACAATATAGATGTGGTTATTAATTACTTTGAAACAAAATTAATAATGGTTTGACATTTTATTAATTTTCACAGGAAGTAATAATTAGGGTAACTCTTAATTAGGTTTAATTAACAACTAGGGTTTAACAATTGCTATCAAGTTTTAAAATACTTAACTTGTCAACTAAAGATGTTTAAGTAATCAAATTTTGATTTATCAAAATAATATTAGTCTTTACTATTTTCTTGATTTATTATCATATAAAGAAAATAGAAAATAGGGATTTGCAAATTAGGGTTTATGAATTACTACTAATATTTTAAGTTAATGAAGATATGATAAAGAAAACTAATCTTAAGATTTAATTTAGTTACTGATTAGCTAATATTTAATTTTGAAACTTCACTAATTATTGAATTCAAATTGGATTCTAAACAATTGAAATGGCATAATTAATAAATATAAAAATAAATGAATTTTTATTTTGACACACATTTTTATTTTATATTTTATTTGAATAGAGTTTTATTTTATGAGCATTTTGATATATTACTCATATTTTTCTGAGTGGAAATGAATTTTATATAATTTTGCAAAGTTTCAGCTATTTACTGGTTTTTAAAGTAAATAGAAATATGAAGTGTACCGATTCGCTACCTAGCCACTTTCACGGACAGGTGGGTCCTTTGACCAGTCAACTGCCACGTGGGCAGAAGACCAAGTCAAAAATGTTGACGTGCCGGTGGACACGTCCCTCTCACCGTCGGCTCAACGCTGGCGACCAGGCAAGGACGGCGTCGCCGAGTTAGTGACTCCCAGTACGGGCTAGTGATGGTTTCCGAATCTCCTCGACTCACTGAGACTAGTGGTGGTGGTGGTTTCAAGAGGGAATCACCGGAGCTAGCTCCGGCGAGAGGTGTTGCGGTGGTGCTCTCCGGCCAACATGCAAGCTAGGGCTACAGGACACGCCAGGAAGCGAGAGTATGCTCTAAAGATGCGTATGCTCACCCTGGTGATGATGGTGTGGTCAACTCCGGCGATTGTTGATGGAGACGGTGAGGAATTCGCCATTACCGATGGGGTGCTGCGGAAGGGATCGACGAAATTCGCCGGCTTGAGGAAGATCCAGCACGATTCCTTCCTCCCACATGCTCAACGGCGACAGGCGCTCCTCCCAGACCTCACGGCAAGCTCCGGGGTGGCCTCAATCGTCAGCGCCATGCTCAACACCGGCGAACAGGTGAGGAAGAAATTGAGATATATAGAAGATCTGAGGGGAAATGGAGAGGTGGATGAGATCAAGGGGTGCTCGGCGGTGCTTTCCCTCCTATTTATAGACCGAGGGGAGCTCTGAGGCCTCGACACGACGACGACGACGGTCAGGAGGTGGCGGTCTCTGGAAAGTTTAGTCTGGCGAAGATCTTTTCTCCCGTGGATAGACTCGGACGCCAAACAATTAGGGAAAGGTTATGGAACCTTCTGCCGCATCCGGGCATCCCTATCGTCGACGAGGATGGTGTCTACTGGCGCTGCCGCGGTGTCGAGCTCGGAGAAGAAGACGACGACGGCGACCTTCTTTTTAATCGCGAAACGGTACGTGGACCGTTTCCAGTTGGGCTGGGCTACGTCGTGGCCTTCTGCTGGGTAGGCTTCGTGGGCTGCGACGGTCTGCTGAGGTCCACCAGGTAAGACTCTCCCTTTTCTCCTTTTTTTTTATTTTCTGTTTTTATTTTCTGTTTTTGAATTTCTTATTTGAATTCAAATTTGAATTCTATTTTGTTTTGCAGGTTCTAAAACATTTGAATATCAATATAACTTGATAACAATGCTCACTGTATAATCTTGTTGTTTAAACAAATATTTAGTTTAGGATTTAATTGATATCTTGTGAGGCTTGTGTAAAATATAAATGGTTTAGTTATTTATTTCAATTCCCTTTTTAATTTAGGAACCAGATCTATTTAAATGGTTTTAAATTTAGAACATGTGCATAGTGAAAATATTATTAGGTTTAACTAGGGTGCTTAACAATATTGATTGTTCATATCTATTTTAATTATGGCTAGATTTTAGATTAAGTGGGAATGGGAATGGATTGGTTCATGATTTTATGTGAAGAAATGTTTCCAATGGTTTAAGAAAATGGTTTGGATCAACTCTATAATTACTAATCTTGCTTAGCAACTTCTAGCTCAAATTATCTGAGATAGATCCTATGCTCATCATGGTTAACTCAACTACTTATATGATGATTATATTTTATAAAATACTATTTCATTTGGTTCACTAAGCAATTTCTTTGGGAGCCAAAATAGAATTGGATATTGGTTCACTCTACTCACCAAATGGTATTTAGTTCTTAAGTATATATGGCTTGGCTTTTACTTGTGATACATGATACACAAGTTAGGACATAATATTTTATGTGGGGTGAATTCTACTTGAAAGGTTTAGAGCTTTGGTGATACTTCACTAATTCAAGTATAAAATAGACATGAGGCATGGCAGGGTTCTACTTATAATCCAAAGTGACACTTGGATTTGAATCCAGATATGGCCTAGGGTTTTAGTAGTGATCACCCAAGTGATATACAACTAGGATTAAGTATGAGCATAAGCTTGCTTATGTTTAATTGGCTAGGGTTACTCCACCTCACTTAGGTAGAATTCTTGTATCAAGGCAATGCTAGGGTTGTCTCAAGTATTTGGATAAGCAAGGTTTAGGTGCAATACCATTACTCCCTTACACAAGGCATGAGTATTGGTTTGGTCAACCACTAGTGAATTACTTATTATCTCATGAGAACAATGAGATCTATTGGTCACATATATAGGTTTAACTTATCATCCCAATTTATAGGATAAGATCATGCATTAGACATGATCAACTATTCCTCCCTAATCTCTCTTTATTATTCCTCTCATCACACTCACCTAGATTCTTAGGGTTTATGATCATCACCAAGTTGCAATGATCACAACAATTGCCTCTCTTGAATTTCTAGTCAAATAGGTACTTACTTACCATTAAGTGTTAGCTAGATCAAGTAAGGTTTAGTACTTGACTTGTACCCCTTATAGCATTAATTAATATCAATGGCTTACCTCACTTAAACAGGGTTTGAATATTAACATGTGGCTCTACTCAATGAATGGTATAAACATAATAAAATGATCCTCTCCTTTCTCTGAGGTTTAATAGGAATGAGTTGAGAAACAATGTTGGAATGATCAAAAGTTAATGAAGAATGAGTATGAGTGTTCTTGACTTGGTTCAAGTATTGTAGTTGAAAAGATATACCATGTGACTCATGGTAGGAACATTTATTTAGTAGAAGACATGGATAAGATAAGTATAGAATAGTGTCTTAATTAATTGTGTTCTTTGATTTAGGATTGAATAATTATTCATGTGTTGTTGTAAGGAATGGCATGTTGAGATCTTTTATAAGATCTTGTAGTTGATCCTTACTTAAGGTGTTGTTTGTTGTAAATCTACTTCTATTTGATCTAGCTCATAGATCAAATCATTTCTACCCAAAACAAGGTTTTAGAAAAGATCACTGGTGCGTGCAATTAACACACGTCCGTTGGGAACCCCAAGAGGAAGGTGTGATGCAGACAGTAGCAAGTTTTCCCTCAGAAAGAAACCAAGGTTTATCGAACCAGGAGGAGCCAAGAAGCACGTTGAAGGTTGATGGCGGCGAGATGTAGTGTGGCACAACACCAGGGATTCCCGCGCCAACGTGGAACCTGCACAACACAACCAAAGTACTTTGCACCAACGTAACAGTGAGGTTTTCAATCTCACCGGCTTGCTGTGAACAAAGGATTAACCGTATTGTGTGGAAGATGATTGTTTGCGAAGAACAGTAAATAACAAGTATTGCAGTAGATTGTATTTCAGATGTAAAGAATAGACCGGAGTCCACAGTTCACTAGCGGTGTCTCTCCATAAGATAAATAGCATGTTGGGTGAACAAATTACAGTTGGGCAATTGACAAATAAAGAAGGCATAACAATGCACATACATATATCATGATGAGTACTATGAGATTTAATCAGGGCATTACGACAAAGTACATAGACCGCCATCCAGCATGCATCTATGCCTAAAAAGTCCACTTTCAGGTTATCACCCAAACCCCTTCCGGTATTAAGTTGCAAGCAACAGACAATTGCATTAAGTATGGTGCGTAATGTAATCAACACAAATATCCTTAGACAAAGCATCGATGTTTTATCCCTAGTGGCAACAGCACATCCACAACCTTAGAACTTTACATCCTTGTCCCATTTAATGGAGGCATGAACCCACTATCGAGCATAAATACTCCCTCTTGGAGTCACAAGTATCAACTTGGCCAGAGCCTCTACTAGCAATGGAGAGCATGCAAGAACACAAATAACATATATGATAGATTGATAATTAACTTGACATAGTATTCAATATCCATCGGATCCCAACAAACACAACATGTAGGATTACAAAGAAACGATCTTGATCATGATAGGCAGCTCACAAGATCGAGCATGATAGCACAATTAGGACAAGACGACCATCTAGCTACTGCTTTGGACCCATGGTCCAGGGGTGAACTACTCACACATCAATCCGGAGGCGATCATGGCGATGAAGAGTCCTCCGGGAGATGATTCCCCTCTCCGGCAGGGTGCCGGAGGCGATCTCCTGAATCCCCCGAGATGGGATTGGCGGCGGCTGCGTCTCTGGAAGGTTTTCCGTATCGTGGCTCTCGGTACAGGGGGTTTCGCGACGGAGGCTTTAAGTAGGCGGAAGGGTAGGTCAGGGGCGTCACGAGGGGCCCACACGCTAGGGCCGCGCGGCCAGGGGCTGGGCCGCGCCGCCCTGTTGTGTGGCCACCTCGTGGCCCCACTTCTTATCTCCTCCGGTCTTCTGGAAGCTTCGTGCAAAAATAGGACCCTGAGCGTTGATTTCGTCCAATTCCGAGAATATTTCCTTACTAGGATTTCTGAAACCAAAAACAGCAGAAAACAGCAACTGGCTCTTCGGCATCTCGTCAATAGGTTAGTGCCGGAAAATGCATAATAACGACATATAATGTGTATAAAACATGTGAGAATCATCATAAAAGTAGCATGGAACATAAGAAATTATAGATACGTTTGGGACGTATCAAGCATCCCCAAGCTTAGTTCCTACTCGCCCTCGAGTAGGTAAACGATAACAAAGATAATTTCTGAAGTGACATGCTATCATAATCTTGATCATACTATTGTAAAGCACATGAGATGAATGCAGCGATTTGAAGCAATGATGAAGATAATGAGTAAACAAATGAATCATATAGCAAAGATTTTTCATGAATAATACTTTCAAGACAAGCATCAATAAGACTTGCATAAGAGTTAACTCATAAGCAATAAATTCTTAGTAGAAATCTTTGAAACAACACAAAGGAAGATATAAGTTTCAGCGGTTGCTTTCAACTTCAACATGTATATCTCATGGATAATTGTCAACACAAAGTAATATAACAAGTAAAATAGGTAAACATGTAAGAATCAATGCACACAGTTTACACAAGTGTTTGCTTCTAAGATAGAAAGAATAGGTAAACTGACTCAACAATAAAGTAGAAGAAAGGCCCTTCGCAGAGGGAAGCATGGATTATTATTTTTGTGCTACAGCTTTTCATTTTAAAAACAAGAAACAATTTTGTCAACGGTAGTAATAAAGCATATGAGTTATGTATAAGACATCTTATAAGTTGCAAGCCTCATGCATAGTATACTAATAGTGCTCGCACCTTGTCCTAATTAGCTTGGGTTAACACGGATTATCATTGCATAACATATGTTTCAACCAAGTGTCACAAAGGGGTACCTCTATGCCGCATGTACAAAGGTCTAAGGAGAAAGCTCGCATTGGATTTCTCACTTTTGATTATTCTCAACTTAGACATCCATACAGGGACAACATAAACAACAGATAATGGACTCCTCTTTTAATGCTTAAGAATTCAACAACAGGTAATATTCTCATAAGAGATTGAGGTTTTATGTCCAAACTGAAACTTCCACCATGAATCATGGCTTTAGTTAGCGGCCCAATGTTCTTCTCTAACAGTATGCATACTCAAACCATTTGATCGTGAAAATCGCCCTTACTTCAGACAAGACGAACATGCATAGCAACTCAAATGATATTCAACAAAGGTAAAAGTTGATGGCGTCCCCAGAAAACATGGTTACCGCTCAACAAGCAACTTACTAAGAAATAAGACACATAAGTACATATTCTTCACCACGATAGTTTTTAAGCTATTTTGTCCCATGAGCTATATATTGTAAAGGTAAAGAATAGAAATTTTAAAGGTAGCACTCAAGTAATGTACTTTGGAATGGCGGAGAAATACCATGTGGTAGGTAGGTATGGTGGACACAAATGGCATGGTTATTGGCTCAAGGATTTGGATGCACGAGAAGAATTCCTCTCAATACAAGGCTAGGCTAGCAAGGTTGTTTGAAGCAAACTCAAGTATAAAACGGTGCAGCAAGACTCACATATAAACATATTGTAAGCATTATAAGACTTTACATCGTCTCCTTGTTGTTCAAACACCTTAACCAGAAAATATCTAGACTTAGAGAGAACAATCATGCAAACCAAATTTTAACCTCACTACAAGAAAAGTTCTGATAGACAACGTCTCAAAATCGTCCGCTAAGGGGTATTTTTCGTCGCCTATGGGCCTAACCCAACGATATGGGTTCTGTTGTCGAAACTGCGTCAGGCAAAGTCCTACGACGATTTTTTCGGTCCGTCGCGCTTGGGCGCCCTTCCGCCACGGAAAATCAGACCGTTGCCCAAGTGTTTCCGGGAGCCCGTTGACTGCTGACGTCATGCAAACTGACACGTGGCAGACGCCGTTAACTGGCAGTTAACGGCGTTAACCAGCTGAAACCCCGTGGTAGATGGTAGGCCCACACGAGGCCTGCCATGTCTTAAGCGGGCCGGCCCATTAAGTTTGCGGGCCGGGCCAGCTGACTTAATTTGACCGGTCAACTATATAGCTGGGCTGGTCCATTAGTTACGTGGGCCGGGCCTAACCTCTAAGGTTGACTGGTCTAAATTTAAAAGGGCCGGCCCACTAAGCATGCGGGCCGGGCCGAATGCACTCGTTTGACCGGTCAACAGGCAAAAGGGCCGGCCCACAAGACATGTGGGGCCCACTTTCCTGTTATCTGGCTGGCCCATTTAACAAGTGGGGTCCACCTTAAAGCAACTGGGCCGGCCCAAGAAGTTAGTGGGCCGGCCTAATTAGCACGTGGGACCCACTTTCCTGTTAAAGGGCCGCCCATTAAGTGTGTGGGGTCCACCATATAGCAAGTGGGCCGGCCCAACAAGTTAGTGGGCCGGGCCAAAAAACAGGTGGGTCCCACTTTCCTGTTAAAGGGCCGGCCCATTTAGTATGTGGGGTCCACCATATAGCAAGTGGGCTGGCCCAACAAGATAGTGGGCCGGGCCAAAACACATGTGGGTCCCACATTCCTGTTAATGGGCCGGCCCAGTTAGTATGTGGGGTCCACCATATAGCATGTGGGCTGGCCCAACAAGATAGTGGGCCGGGCCAAAACACAGGTGGGTCCCACATTCCTGTTAATGGGCCGGCCCATTTAGTATGTGGGGTCCACCATATAGCAAGTGGGCTGGCCCAGCAAGATAGTGGGCCAGCCCAATAATAAATGTGGGGTCCCCTATCGTGTAACCGGGCCGGCCCACTTAGCAAGTGGGGTCCACCATAAAAGCAGTTGGGCTGGCCCAACAAGTTAGTGGGCCGGCCCAATAATCTTGTGGGGCCCGCTTTTCTGTTACAGGGCGGGCCCAGATGTGTGTGGGGTCCACATTAAAGAAAGTGGTCCGGCCCAATTAGACGGTAGGGTCCACCAGAAATCAAGTGGGCTGGCCCACTCGTTTAGTTGCTGTTTATATGCCGGCAGAATAGGCGCTTTAGGATTTTGCGGGCCGGCACTTATGTGATTTCGCTTAATTGGGCCGTTTAAGGGATGGGAATTTGTGATTTAGATACTAAGAATATTTACGCAGCACATGATTTCTGTCGGATAGCCTCACTTACCACAAGCACCATAGAAAAAATGCGCGAAGAACTATAAAAACTAACTAAATATTACATCAGCTGCAAGGCTTTGAAAAAATATTACAGAACCCAGAGAAATTGAATGGTAATTAAACCTAGCAATACAATGAAGCCATTCGGCAATCTTTTAAGTTGTCCATGCACCACCTATATCTGAAACAAAGACTTTACAAGTGAAGACAGCAACAATGGAAAGGCAAAGACACTACAATATTGTTTGTCAAAGAATTTGGAACTCATCATTTCGTCGTTATAAGAAGATCATTGTAATGCGCACAATAAGCAAACAAAGAGTGCATGCCGCATACCAACAGCCAATATAACAGAGCACGTTAAAATGAAACAACAGACTTACTACTGTCAAGTCCCATGCAAACCAACATGTTCAGGGAATAACATTTGGCTATAAATTTTGTAACAACGACTGAGCAATTGATAATTGTGAGGGCATGACAATGCATGCTATGATAAGATAAAGTTTACTATAGTATTTAATTGGGCATTACAACATGATACATAGACTGTATTCCAACTGCGTCTATGACTAATAATCCACCTTCAGGTTAGCGTCCGCTCCCCTTTCAGTATTAAGTTGCAAACAACAGATTATCGCATTAAGTAAAGTGTGTAAAGCAAACAATAGAATTATCGTTGGATAAAGCATTGTTGTTTTCTCCCTAGTAGCAACAACACATCTACAACCTTAGGAGTTATTGTCACTCTCCCAGATTACTAGAGGTATGAACCCACTATCGAGCATAAATACTCCCTCTTGGAGATACAGGCAACTACTTGATCAGGGTAACCAGAAGTACCGGAGAGCATGCAAGATCTTAAATAAACAATAGTATGATAACATGATGAACAATCTGATCACAATTCCACAATTTATCAGATCCCAACAAACACAACACCAATTACATCATATGGATCTCAATCATGTAAAGCAACTCATGAGATCATTGTATTGAAGTACATGGGAGAGAGTACCAACTAGCTACAACCAAGAACCCGAAGTCCATGGGGAAACTAATCACGAACCATCATGGAGTCGAAGTGGAGGCGGTGGAGTGATGGAGATGGCTCCGGGGGCCAATCCCCGTCCCGGCAGGGTGCCAGAATAGGAACTTCTGACCCCCGAAACTTGTCTTCGATGGCGGCGAAGCTGCGGAACTTTTCGGGGAATATGACTCTAGTCTTTAGGGTTTTCGTGTTGAAGGCAATATCACTACAAGAAAAGTTCTGATAGACAACGTCCCAAAATCGTCCACTAAGGGGTATTTTTCGTCGCCTATGGGCCTAACCCGACGATATGGGTTCTGTTGTCGAAACTGCGTCAGGCAAAGTCCTACGACGTTTTTTCGGTCCGTCGCGTTTGGGCGCCCTTCCGCCACGGAAAATCGGACCGTTGCGCAAGTGTTTTCGGGAGCCCGTTGACTGCTGACGTCATGCAAACTGACACGTGGCAGACGCCGTTAACTGGCAGTTAACGGCGTTAACCGGCTGAAACCCCATGGTAGATGGTAGGCCCACACGAGGCCTGCCACGTCTTAAGCGGGCCAGCCCATTAAGTTTGCGGGCCGGGCCAGCTGACTTAATTTGACCGGTCAACTATATAGCTGGGCTGGTCCATTAGTTACGTGGGCCGGGCCTAACCTCTAAGGTTGACTGGTCAAAATTTAAATGGGCCGGCCCACTAAGCATGCGGGCCGGGCCGAATGCATTCGTTTGACCTGTCAACAGGCAAAAGGGTCGGCCCACAAGACATGTGGGGCCCACTTTCCTGTTATCGGGCCGGCCCATTTAACAAGTGGGGTCCACCTTAAAGCAACTGGGCTGGCCCAAGAAGTTAGTGGGCCGGCCCATTTAGTATGAGGGGTCCACCATATAGCAAGTGGGCCGGCCCAACAAGATAGTGGGCCGTGAAGGAGATATGCCCTAGAGGCAATAATAAAGTGGTTATTATTTATATCTTTATGTTTATGATAAATGTTTATATATCATGCTAGAATTGTATTAACCGAAACATTAGTACATGTGTGATATGTAGACAAACAAGAAGTCCCTAGTATGCCTCTTAAACTAGCTTGTTGATTAATGGATGATTAGTTTCATAATCATGAACATTGGATGTTATTAATAACAAGGTTATGTCATTGTGTGAATGATGTAATGGACACACCCAATTAAGCGTAGCATAAGATCTCGTGATTAAGTTATTTGCTATAAGCTTTCGATACATAGTTACCTAGTCCTTATGACCATGAGATCATGTAAATCACTTATACCGGAAAGGTACTTTGATTACACCAAACACCACTGCGTAAATGGGTGGCTATAAAGGTGGGATTAAGTATCCGGAAAGTATGAGTTGAGGCATATGGATCAACAGTGGGATTTGTCCATCCCGATGACGGATAGATATACTCTGGGCCCTCTCGGTGGAATGTCGTCTAATGTCTTGCAAGCATATGAATGAGTTCATAAGAGACCACATACCACGCACGAGTAAAGAGTACTTGTCGGGGAGACGAGGTTGAACAAGGTATAGAGTGATACCGAAGATCAAACCTCGGACAAGTAAAATATCGCGAGACAAAGGGAATTGGTAATTTATGTGAATGGTTCATTCGATCACTAAAGTCATCGTTGAATATGTGGGAGCCATTATGGATCTCCAGATCCCGCTATTGGTTATTGGTCGGAGTGAGTACTCAACCATGTCCACATAGTTCTCGAACCGTAGGGTGACACACTTAAAGTTGGATGTTGAAATGGTAGCACTTGAATTATGGAATGGAGTTCGAATATTTGTTCGGAGTCCCGGATGAGATCCCGGACATCACGAGGAGTTCCGAATGGTCCGGAGAAAAAGATTCATATATAGGATGTCATTTTATGTGAAATAAAATGTCGCGGAAGGTTCTATGGAAGGTTCTAGAAGGTTCTAGAAAAGTCCGGAAGAAACCACCAAGGAAGGTGGAGTCCACAAGGGACTCCACCTCCATGGCCGGCCAGCCCTAGTGGGGGTGGAGTCCCAAGTGGACTCCACCATAGGGGGCCGGCCACCCCCCACATGGGAGGTGGGAATCCCACCTTTGGGTGGGAGTCCTAGTTGGGCTAGGTTTCCCCCCTCCTATGGAAGGTTTTGGTTTCGGGTCTTATTCGAAGACTTGGACACCAACACTTGGGATCCACCTATATAATGAGGGGCCAAGGGAGGGGGCCGGCCACCCCAAGACCATAGCTTGGCCGCCCCCCTTGAGTGGCCGGCCACCCCCTCCCAAACCCTAGCTTTGCTCCTCCACTTCATATTGCCCGCGTAGCTTAGCGAAGCTCCGCCGGACTTCTACACCGCCACCGACACCACGCCGTCGTCTTTGTCGGATTCAAGAGGAGCTACTACTTCCGCTGCCCGCCGGAAAGGGGAGGTGGACGTCGTCTTCATCAACAACCGAACGTGTGACCGAGCACGGAGGTGCTTTGCCCGTTCGTGGCGCCGGAACCGATCGTGATCAAGATCTTCTACGCGCTTTTGCAAGCGGCAAGTGATCGTCTACCGCAGCAACAAGAGCCTCATCTTGTAGGCTTTGGAATCTCTTCAAGGGTGAGACTCGATACCCCCTCGTTGCTACCGTCTTCTAGATTGCATCTTGGCTTGGATTGCGTGTTCGCGGTAGGAAAATTTTTTTTGTTTTCTATGCAACGTTATCCTACAGTGGTATCAGAGCCGTGTCTATGCATAGATGGTTGCACGAGTAGAACACAATGGTTTGTGGGCATTGATGCTCTTGTTATCTTTAGTTTGAGTACTTTGCATCTTTATGGCATAGTGGGATGAAGCGGCTCGGACTAACTTTACATGACCGCGTTCATGAGACTTGTTCCTCGTTCGACATGCAACTTGTATTGCATAAGAGGCTTTGCGGGTGTCTGTCTCTCCTACTATAGTAAAGATTCAATTTACTCTTCTATTGACAACATTAGTATCAACGTTGTGGTTCATGTTCGTAGGTAGATTAGATCTATATCGAAAACCCTAAACCACGTAAAATATGCAAACCAAATTAGAGAGCGTCTAACTTGTTTTTGCAGGGTTTGGTGATGTGATATGGCCATAATGTGATGATGAATATGTATGAGATGATCATTATTGTATTGTGGCAACCGCGGGAGCCTAATGGTTGTCTTTAAATTTCATGTTGAGTAGTATTTCAAAGTAGTTGTAATAGTTGCTACATGGAGGACAATCATGAAGACGGTGCCATTGACCTTGGTGCTTCGCCGACGATGATGGAGATCATGCCCGAAGATGATGGAGATCATGTCCGTGCTTTGGAGATGAAGATCAAAGGCGCAAAGACAAAAGGGCCATATCATATCACATATGAACTGCATGTGATGTTAATCCTTTTATGCATCTTATTTTGCTTAGATCGCGACGGTAGCATTATAAGATGATCCCTCACTAAAATCTCAAGATAATAAAGTGTTCATCCTTAGTAGCACCGTTATCAAGTCTTATCGTTTCGAAACATCTCGTGATGATCGGATGTGATAGATTCGATAAGTACATACAACGGGTGCAAGACAGTTTTGCACATGCGGATACTAAGGTGGCCTTGACGAGCCTAGCATGTCTGAGACATGGTCTCGGAACACGTGATACCGAAAGGTAGAGCATGAATCATATGGTTGATATGATGAACACTTTGAGTGTTCGCCATTGAAATCACACCTTTTCTCGTGATGATCGGGTTTAGGTGCGGTGGATTTGGTTCGTGTGATCACTAAGACAATGCGAGGGATATTGTTTTGAGTGGGAGTTCACTTAGGTTTTTAATTATGTTGAATTAAAATTTGAACTCAATTTGTCATAAACTTAGTCTAAACTATTGCAAATATATGTTGTAGAGATGGCGTCCCCAATCAATTTTAATCAGTTCCTAGAGAAAGAGAAACTTAAGAGCAACGGTAGCAACTTCACCGATCGGTTCCGTCATGTGAGGATCTTCCTCTACGGCGGAAATCGCAATTTGTGCTTGATGCACCGCTAGGTGACCCTCCCGCAGAAGATGAATCCGATGAAGTAAAAGCTGTTTACGCGACTCGGAAAACTCGGTACTCTCAAGTTCGGTGTGCCATCCCGTGCGATCTGGAATCCGATCTTCAAAAACGTTTTGAGCACCATGATCCTCATGAGTTGATGAATGAGCTGAAAGCTATATTCGAGACTCATGCGGCGATGGAATGCTATGAAGCATCGAAACATTTCTTCACTGTATGATGGAAGAAGGCAGCTCCGTTAGTGAGCACATGCTCGCCATGACCGGGCATGCGAAGAAACTCATGACTTGGGAATAGTGATTCCTAACAGATCGGGGATTAATCGTGTCCTTCAATCACCGCCACCAAGTTACAAGAACTTTGTGATGAACTACAATATGCAGAACATGAACAAGGAGTTACCTGAACTCTTTGGCATGCTAAAAGCTGCTGAGATTGAGATCAAGAAAGAGCACCAAGTGTTGATGGTCAACAAGACCACCGGTTTCAAGAAACAGGGCAAGTCTAAGGGAAAATTCAAGAAGGGTGGCAAGAAAGCTGCCACGCCTCCTATGAAACCTAAGAACGGCCCTAAGCACGATGCTGAGTGCTATTACTGCAAGGAGAAGGGACAACTGGAAGCGTAATTGCTCCAAGTATCCGGCTGATACGAAGAGCGGCCTTGTCAAGAAGAAGAAAGAAGGTATATCTCGATATACATGTTATAGATGTTTATCTCACTAGTTCTCGTTCTAGTACCTGGGTATTTGATACTGGTTCGGTTGCTCATATTTGTAACTCGAAACAGGAACTAAAGAATAAACGACAACTGCTGAAAGATGAAGTGACGATGCGCGTTGGAAATGGATCCAAGGTCAATGTGATCGCAATGGGCACACTTCCTCTACATCTACCTTCGGGATTAGTTTTAAGCCTAAATAATTGCTATTATGTACCTGCGTTGAGCATGAACATTATATCTGGATCTTGTTTAATGCAAGACGGTTATTCATTCAAGTCTGAGAATAATGGTTGTTCTATTTTTATGAATAATATCTTTTATGGTCGAGCACCACAAAAGAATGGCTTATTTCTGTTAGATCTCGATAGTAGTGATACGCATATACATAACATTGATGCTAAGCGAATTAAACTTAATGATAATTCTACTTATATGTGGCACTATCGTCTTGGTCATATTGGAGTGAAACGCATGAAGAAACTCCATACTGATGGATTACTTGAATCACTTGACTTTGAGTCACTTGATAGATGCGAAGCATGTCTAATGGGAAAAATGACAAAGACTCCATTTTCTGGTCTGATGGAGCGAGCTGCGACTTATTGGAAATCATACATACCGATGTATGTGGACCAATGAGCGTAGCATCGCGCGGTGGTTATCGTTATGTTCTAACCTTCACAGATGATCTGAGTAGATATGGGTATATCTATTTCATGAAACATAAATCCGAAACTTTCGAGAAGTTTAAGGAATTTCAAAGTGAAGTAGAAAATCAACGTAACAAGAAGATCAAATTTCTACGATCTGATCGTGGAGGTGAATATCTGAGTTATGAGTTTGGCATGCATTTAAAGAAATGCGGAATACTTTCACAATTGACACCGCCTGGAACACCACAACGAAACGGTGTGTCCGAACGTCGTAATCGAACTCTCTTAGATATGGTTCGTAGTATGATGTCTCTTACTGATTTGCCGTTATCATTTTGGAGTTATGCATTAGAGACAGCCGCATTCACTTTAAATAGAGCACCATCAAAATCCGTAGAAACGACACCGTATGAATTATGGTTTAATAAGAAACCTAAGTCGTCGTTCTGAAAGTTTGGGGTTGCGAAGCCTATGTAAAGAAGTTACAACCGGACAAGCTAGAACCCAAAGCGGAGAAATGCGTCTTCATAGGTTACCCTAAGGAAACTATAGGGTACACTTTCTATCACAGATCCGAAGGCAAAATCTTTGTTGCTAAGAACGGAACCTTTCTTGAGAAAGAATTTCTCACTAAAGAAGTGACTGGAAGAAAAGTAGAACTCGATGAGATTGATGAATCTATACTCGTTGATCAGAGTAGCGCAGTACCGGAAGTTGTACCTGTACCGCCTACACCGGCAACAGAGGAAGCTAATGATAATGATCATGAAACTTCGAACGAGGAAACCACTGAACCTCGCAGATCGACAAGGGAACGTGCCACTCCCGATTGGTATGATCCTTGTCTAAATGTCATGATTGTAGATAACAATGATGAGGACCTGCGACATATGAAGAAGCGATGATGAGCCCAGATTCCATCACAGGGCCAGAAGCCCTGAAATCCGCAATGGGATCCATGTATGATAACAAAGTATGGACTTTGGTAGACTTACACGATAGCCTAAAGGCTGTCGAGAATAAATGGATCTTCAAGAGAAAAACAGATGCTGATGGTAATATTACTGTCTATAAAGCTCGACTTGTCGCAAAGGGTTTCCGACAAATTCAAGGAGTTGACTACGATGAGACTTTCTCACCTGTAGCGAAGCTAAAATCTGTGAGGATTTTGTTAGCAATAGCTGCATTTTTCGATTATGAGATTTGGCAGATGGATGTCAAAACGGCATTCCTTAATGGAGACATTGAGGAAGAGTTGTATATGGTACAACCCAAAGGTTTTGTCGATCCTAAAAATGCTGACAAAGTATGCAAACTTCAGCGTTCAATCTATGGACTGAAGCAAGCATCAAGAAGTTGGAACCGACGCTTTGATAAGGTGATCAAAGACTTCAGGTTTATACAGTGTCATGGAGAGGCCTGTATTTACAAGAAAGTGAGTGGGAGCTATGTAGCATTCCTGATATTATATGTAGATGACATATTATTGATCGGGAATGATATAGAACTATTAAGCAGTGTTAAGGGTTATTTGAATAATAGTTTTTCAATGAAAGACCTTGGTGAAGCATCGTATATATTAGGCATCAAGATTTATAGAGATAGATCAAGACGCCTAATAGGGCTATCACAGAGTACATATCTGGACAAGATTCTAAAGAAGTTTAGAATGGACGAAAGTAAGAAAGGGTTCTTACCTATGTTACTGTGCAAGGTATTGAGTAAAACTCAAGGACCGGCTACGGCAGAAGAAAGAGAAAGGATGAGTAACATCCCCTATGCCTCGGCAAGAGGATCTATCATGTATGCCATGCTATGTACAAGACCGGATATAGCACATGCCGTTAGTTTGACTAGCAGATATCAAAGTGATCCAGGAATGGAACATCGGACAGCGGTCAAGAATATCCTGAAGTACTTGAAAAGAACTAAGGATATGTTTCTTTGTTATGGAGGTGACCAAGAGCTCGTTGTAACAAGTTACACCGATGCAAGTTGGAACACTGATCCTGATGACTCTAAGTCACAATCTGGGTACGTGTTTATATTGAATGGTGCTGCAGTAAGCTGGGCAAGCTCGAAGCAGTGCACGGTGGCGAAGTCTTCAACAGAATCAGAGTACATAGCGGTTTCAGAGGCTTCATCAGAAGCGGTATGGATGAAGAGGTTCATTGTAGAGCTCGGTGTGGTTCCTAGTGCATTGGACCCATTAATCATTTACTGTGATAACATGGGTGCCATCGCCAATGCACAAGAGCCAAGGTCACACAAGAGGCTGAAGCATATCAAGCTGCGTTACCACTCGATTCGCGAGTACATCGAAGATGGAGAAGTAAAGATTTGCAAAGTACACACTGATCTGAATGTAGCAGATCCGTTGACTAAAGCTCTCCCTAGGGCAAAGCATGACCAACACCAAAATGCCATGGGTGTTAGGTATATTACAATGTAATCTAGATTATTGACTCTAGTGCAAGTGGGAGACTGAAGGAGATATGCCCTAGAGGCAATAATAAAGTGGTTATTATTTATATCTTTATGTTTATGATAAATGTTTATATATCATGCTAGAATTGTATTAACCGAAACATTAGTACATGTGTGATATGTAGACAAACAAGAAGTCCCTAGTATGCCTCTTAAACTAGCTTGTTGATTAATGGATGATTAGTTTCATAATCATGAACATTGGATGTTATTAATAACAAGGTTATGTCATTGTGTGAATGATGTAATGGACACACCCAATTAAGCGTAGCATAAGATCTCGTCATTAAGTTATTTGCTATAAGCTTTCGATACATAGTTACCTAGTCCTTATGACCATGAGATCATGTAAATCACTTATACCG
Source organism: Lolium perenne (assembly GCF_019359855.2). Lineage (NCBI taxonomy): Eukaryota > Viridiplantae > Streptophyta > Magnoliopsida > Poales > Poaceae > Lolium > Lolium perenne. Next base: position 53,544,874 of record NC_067244.2, read on the forward strand.
GAAAGGTACTTTGATTACACCAAACACCACTGCGTAAATGGGTGGCTATAAAGGTGGGATTAAGTATCCGGAAAGTATGAGTTGAGGCATATGGATCAACAGTGGGATTTGTCCATCCCGATGACGGATAGATATACTCTGGGCCCTCTCGGTGGAATGTCGTCTAATGTCTTGCAAGCATATGAATGAGTTCATAAGAGACCACATACCACGGTACGAGTAAAGAGTACTTGTCAGGAGACGAGGTTGAACAAGGTATAGAGTGATACCGAAGATCAAACCTCGGACAAGTAAAATATCGCGAGACAAAGGGAATTGGTAATTTATGTGAATGGTTCATTCGATCACTAAAGTCATCGTTGAATATGTGGGAGCCATTATGGATCTCCAGATCCCGCTATTGGTTATTGGTCGGAGTGAGTACTCAACCATGTCCACATAGTTCTCGAACCGTAGGGTGACACACTTAAAGTTGGATGTTGAAATGGTAGCACTTGAATTATGGAATGGAGTTCGAATATTTGTTCGGAGTCCCGGATGAGATCCCGGACATCACGAGGAGTTCCGGAATGGTCCGGAGAATAAGATTCATATATAGGATGTCATTTTATGTGAAATAAAATGTCGCGGAAGGTTCTATGGAAGGTTCTAGAAGGTTCTAGAAAAGTCCAGAAGAAACCACCAAGGAAGGTGGAGTCCACAAGGGACTCCACCTCCATGGCCGGCCAGCCCTAGTGGGGGTGGAGTCCCAAGTGGACTCCACCATAGGGGGCCGGCCCCCCCCCACATGGGAGGTGGGAATCCCACCTTTGGGTGGGAGTCCTAGTTGGGCTAGGTTTCCCCCTCCTATGGAAGGTTTTGGTTTCGGGTCTTATTCGAAGACTTGGACACCAACACTTGGGATCCACCTATATAATGAGGGGCCAAGGGAGGGGGCCGGCCACCCCAAGACCATAGCTTGGCCGCCCCCCTTGAGTGGCCGGCCACCCCCTCCCAAACCCTAGCTTTGCTCCTCCACTTCATATTGCCCGCGTAGCTTAGCGAAGCTCCGCCGGACTTCTACACCGCCACCGACACCACGCCGTCGTGCTGTCGGATTCAAGAGGAGCTACTACTTCCGCTGCCCGCTGGAAAGGGGAGGTGGACGTCGTCTTCATCAACAACCGAACGTGTGACCGAGTACGGAGGTGCTGCCCGTTCGTGGCGCCGGAACCGATCGTGATCAAGATCTTCTACGCGCTTTTGCAAGCGGCAAGTGATCGTCTACCGCAGCAACAAGAGCCTCATCTTGTAGGCTTTGGAATCTCTTCAAGGGTGAGACTCGATACCCCCTCGTTGCTACCGTCTTCTAGATTGCATCTTGGCTTGGATTGCGTGTTCGCGGTAGGAAAATTTTTTTTGTTTTCTATGCAACGTTATCCTACAGGCCGGGCCAAAAACACAGGTGGGTCCCACTTTCCTGTTAAAGGGCCGGCCCATTTAGTGTGTGGGGTCCACCATATAGCAAGTGGGCCGGCCCAACAAGATATTGGGCCGGCCCAATTAGCATGGGGACCTACTTTCCTGTTAAAGGGCCGGCCCAACAAGATAGTGGGCCGGGCCAAAAACACAGGTGGGCCCCACTTTCCTGTTAAAGGGCCGGCCCATTTTGTATGTGGGGTCCACCATATAGCAAGTGGGCTGGCCCACCAAGATAGTGGGCCGGGCCAAAAACACAGGTGGGTCCCACATTCCTGTTAATGGGCCGGCCTATTTAGTATGTGGGGTCCATCATATAGCAAGTGGGCTGGCCCAACATGATAGTGGGCCGGCCCAATAATAAATGTGGGGCCCACCATAAAGCGGTTGGGCTGGCCCAACAAGTTAGTGGGCCGGCCCAAAAAGCTTGTGGGGCCCGCTTTTCAGTTACAGGGCCAGCCCAGATGTGGGTGGGGTCCACATTAAAGCAAGTGGACCGGCCCAATTAGACGGTGGGGTCCACCATAAATCAAGTTGGCTGGCCCACTCGTTTAGTTGCCGGCATAATAGGCGCTTTAGGATTTTGCGGGCCGGCACTTATGTGATTTCGCTTAATTGGGCCGTTTAAGGGATGGGAATTTGTGATTTTGATACTGAGAATATTTACGCAGCACATGATTTCTGTCGGATAGCCTCACTTACCACAAGCACCATAGAAAAAATGCGCGAAAGAACTATAAAAACTAACTAAATATTACATCAGCTGCAAGGCTTTTAAAAAATATTACAGAACCCAGAGAAATTGAATGGTAATTGAACCTAGCAATACAATGAAGCCATTCGGCAATCTTTTAAGTTGTCCATGCACCACCTATATCTGAAACAAAGACCTTACAAGTTAAGACAGCAACAAGTGAAAGGCAAAGACACTACAATATTGTTTGCCAAAGAATTTGGAACTCATCATTTCGTCGTTATAAGAAGATCATTGTAATGCGCACAATAAGCAAACAAAGAGTGCATGCCGCATACCAACAGCCAATATAACAGAGCACGTTAGAATGAAACAGTAGACTTACTACTGTCGAGTCCCATGCAAACCAACATGTTCAGGGAGTACAAAATTGGCATGAACAACATAGTAGCGTGCGATAAATTTTGTAACAACGACTGAGCAAGATACAGAATATAGTGGGATCACCTGTGAACTTGTATAAGAGGGAATGCAAACCAATATGTTCAGCATTCCATATGTGAGCGTCATGCCAAGTCAGAGAAACAAGTCAATAATGCAGCTTTTGAAGAACAAGATGGCACACAAAATTATTATCTAGTAATATGACAAGTTTATTTGTACTACAGGCTTAGATAGCAGAGTGATAGCATGCCAAACTAAGTCCTTACTTTGTTAGCTTACAATGAACTAGATACAAAATAATGGCATCACCTGTAGTACAGGGAATGCAAGCCAACATGTTCATGGAGTAAAAAATTGGCACAAACAACATAGTAGCAGGCCATAATTTTTGTAACAACAACTGAGCAAGATAAAGTTATGATGGCTAGATCTACAGAGCAGGGAATGTAAACCAAATATAGAAGTTACGATGCCAAAAGCTATAGAGCAGGGAATGCGAACCAACATGTGCAATTACTTAAAATTGGCCATGAACTAAATAATAGCAGGATGTTACTATAATAGCTAGGAATAAAACAGATAGGAGTTATAATGGCATCACTGATAAACTTGTAGATAAGGGAAACAAATCAATTTGTTTCGGGATATAAAGTTGTAATGAGCAACACATAGAGGATAGTTAATGCTACGGCTTAGGATGGACCAGAAACGGAATATAGTGGGATCTGAACTTGTAGAAAAGGGAATGCACACCAATATGTTCACAATTCTATATGTGAGCGCCATGCCAATTAAGAGAAACAAGTTAATATTGCAGCTTTTGAAGAATCAGATGGCAGACAAACTTATGATGGAAGTAGCTGCTGTGACGAGTTCAAATAAATTTGTGCTGCAGGATGGCAGAGCGATAGCATGCATGAACAACGACTGAGCAAGATAGAAGTTATGATGGCTACATCTACAGAGCAGGGAATGCAAACCAAAATGTTCAATCGCTTAAAGTTAGCAATGAACTAGAAAATATCAAGGTGTTATGGTCATAACTAGGAATGAACTAAAAGAGCTTCAGACAAACAAGCATCTGAACCCAGAACATGGCGCTAAAACAAGGGACTTACATTAGGAGAAGCACTCCGTGGGAATCACAGCAGATCTTCCTGGGGTTGATAGATCCGGTGATGAAGTACACTACATGTGCTCCTTGGGGTTGGAGAGACGGCCATTAAACTTCATGGTTACTCATATCATCTGCAAAGACGTAACGGCGCGTCGTTAGCACAAACAGGTTCCCCCAAGATTAAACAAGAACTTGCAGGCAAGCAATAGAAAAGCGACAGTAGAAGAGTTTAGATCATGCACGGCGCCGGTGAAGCAGATTCGGTTCATGCACATCGGTGTCGGTGAGCAAGATCCGATGCGGTGGACGATACCGCAGCTGAAGCGACTGCGGTAGACTGCTGGATGAGCATATGGTTTCGAGGTTCGGCGGGGATGATCCGGTCCGGTTGATGACGGCGTCGATGAATCGGCTCCGGCAGGCAGCCGGATGACGAGGATCGCGAGGCCTCGGGTAGGCCAGGGAAGTCCGGCGGGGATGTTCCGGTGCGGTGGTCGTGGAGGTGGTAGAGAGAGGGACTTGAGAAGTTCCGGTGGGTGGTCTCAGAGGAGAGACTGAGGGAAATGAATTTTTTTTGGGAGGGTTTCCGGGGCTAGGGAGGTGGTGATCCAAAAAATGACGGCCAGACCCCCCCACCAACCGACTTTGCTGTCATCTCCACAGGGGTAGAATGGGAATTTGAAAGCGTGTGATTTTTTTGTATTTTGTGGGCGGGAAGTTTTGCCGCTATGAGATTTTGAATTTGTCTAAGGTCCAAGTATAATGATAAAAAATTGTGAGACCGTACTAGTACCTCTGTTCAAGGCCGAGTGCAAAATCAAATCATCATCACCTTGAATATCGGTCACTACCATGATCATGATCTATCTCTGCAATTAGCGTATCCGCTAGATCTTGCAAAGTATAATGATAAAAAAAATTGTGAGACCGTACTAGTACTTCTCTTCTAGGCGAAGTGTAACATCAAATCATCATCACGTTGAAAATTTGTTACCATGATCATGATCTATCTCTGAAATTGGCGCATCCGCTATATCTTTCAAAGTATAATGATAATAAAAATTGTGAGACCATACTAGTACTTCTGTTCAAGTTCGAGTGCAACATCAAATCATCATCACGTTGAAATTTGTTACCATGATCATGATCTATCTCTAAAATTGGCTCATCCGCCAAATCTTGCAAAGTATAATGATAAAAATTGAGAGACCGTACTAGTACTTCTGTTCAAGCCCGAGTGCAACATCAAATCATCATCACGTTAAAAATTTGTTACCATGATCATGATCTATCTCTAAATTTGGCGCATCCGCTAAATCTTGCAAAGTATAATGATAAAGAAATTGTGAGACAGTAGTAGTACTTCTGTTCAAGGTCGAGTGCAACATCAAATCATCATCACGTTGAAAATTTGTTACCATGATCCTCTGAAAATGGGCGCATCCGCTAAAACTTGCAAAGTATAATGATACAAAATTGTGAGACCGTACTAGTACTTATGTTCAAGGTCTAGTGCAACATCAAATCATCATTACATTGAAAATTGTGTTACCATGATCATGATCTATCTCTGAATTTGGCGCATCCGCTAAATCTCGCAAAGTATAATGATAAAAAAAATTGTGAGACTGTACTAGTACTTATGTTCAAGGCCGAGTGCAGGATCAAATCATCATCATGTTGAAATTTGTTACAACGATCATGACATATCTCTAAAATTGGCGCATCCGCTAAATCTTGCACGTGGCGCATCTCGGTGCGGAGTAACAAGCCGGTGCTATCAAGGTTGAGGCGTCGGTAGCGTCATCGGGCTCTCCTCTTTTGATAGATCTTCTACATGGCGTGGCGCACCGCCCACCGAGAAGCAGTCGCATGTGAGATCGAGGTGGAGACGTCACCGGCATCCTCGAGGCGCGACCGCCCTTCTACGAGCCAGAGTCGACTCAAGGTATGAATCCATGCGCTGTCGCGTCCCTTCTGCATATGAAGTGGGATGCCTTAGATTTATTGTTCTTCTCTTACGATTATTTCTAGCCGGACATGTGTGCTCTTTCTCTGAATATATTGCTTGAAAAGCTAACCAAGTTACTTAAATTCACTTCGTTCTTAATCTTGCGTGCTAATTTTGTTATTTTTGCTGACAGTGGTGCGCGCAAGGAAATTTATTTCTGGGTGTGCTGAGCTGTTAGGCCTAAGTCGAAATCCTCAGCTAAACAAGGCCTCAGCTTAACACATAAAAAGGTGTTCAATCTCGCCCACAATGTCCTCTTCTTTCCTCTTCCTTTATTGGAACTTGTTTTGCAGACAAGGAAAGTGGCACGTGTAATGTGAGTAAAACCCTCTTAGCCAAAATCAGCTACGAGCAAGATTTTATGTATTGTAGATTCCCCAATTGACTCTCATCCCCAATGTAGTCTTTTTTATGTCAGTATAGACTTCTTTACTGGATGTATACTATCGTACATGGCATGCATTTGCCTAATGAGGAGCATTGTATTGCCATTCTAGCCAACCTGATCGATCTGTCAAGCTTCATGCACGAGATGCCATGTTTAATTTACTCCCTCGCTCCGATCCATATTTCTTGGTGTAAAATGAATGTGAATCGGAGGGAGTACTCTTCTTAGATAGTACTATACCAGTTCAAAAAAAAGTACTGTACTACTACATCACAAATGCATCAAAAGAGTACTACATCACAAGACCATCACGGTTGTACTAGTCTTATATATATTTACTAATTGGAGGCACCATAGGAGATACCACATTAATCCACATCATTAGAATAATTATGACAATTAGATCTAGAATTAAGGGCTACGATTAGTTAAAAAGGTTGTTATTTATAATGTCGCAAAACTGTAACGTAGACACGTTTACTTTTATTATTATAGTATATAATAAAAGTCAAACCAATGGCACTAGGCTTGACATGAGGGAAACCCAGGGATGGCACGCCTTGATTTAATCGGTGCAAGTTGAAAATAATTGACGTCTCTAGAGTCCAACTTAAAAAACCTACGAGTCTTCCACACGAAAAGAAAGACCTACGAGACAACAACAGGGTTCTAAAGAGAATATATCTCTGCAGCCTCCTTCGTTGCGCCGCCTAACAGAATATATCTCTAGCACATCTTTGATCACGGCGACTCCAGATCCTCCTCATCAGCTTAGCATCCACAATGGAATCAATCTAGCTAGCAAAAGGTATGAAATTCTCCCCAGGCCTGCGTATTCCCCTTGATCTCCAACATTGATGTGAGTCTCCTCAGCTTCCATGTCTAAACCATGCTCAAATCCAGCATATATCTATGTCCTGTAGGAGAAACTAATGCAGCAGGAGAGGGGGTACACTGATGGGCGTTCATGCAGAAAGGATGATTGTAAAAAATACAAAGGAGGGAAAAAGATCTGCGTGGCCAGTACGCACTCCCCAATATGCAGCAGGACTTGAAGCCCACCATCAATTGAGTCGGCGAGTCGGCCTCTACTGCCATCCGTACGTGTGGTATTCATACATGCCCATTATATTTCCCAATTCAAATCATTAGGTAATCACTCTGCCTCACCTTATCTCCTGATGTACTATGAGATGATGGAAACTTGGTGCATAATATATCTCCAAATCGCTGGATTTTATTCTTCTGTGGTGGCGGCGAGCACAACCGGGCTGCCATCGTTGCTGCCAACTCCTCAGATTGATTAGACGGGATCAAAAAGAAGAAGCCTGTGACCTACCACTGTTGGTGTTCGCCTATCCCGTATATTTGATGATTTGATCCAGAAAAAAGCATGCCGTCGATAGATTTAATGACCGGCGTTTACCCTCAGCAACAGACGATGAATTACAGCACAAGACCATGTTGTGATTTATATTTTTCTGCACTGCCCTTCTAAGGTTCTGATCTGAGGTAAAAGCGATGCATTGCCTTTCCTACTATCTGTCACTGCTCAAAATTGTTTAGTCTGTCCGGTGTATGCAAAGCTCTACTAATTACATCAGTTTTTCTTCCTGCAAGTTGATGCACGCCTAAAAAATTGATGGACAAATGTCATTACTTTTGTGTATTGAATTATCTAATCTTGAGGCTACACGTTTGGATCTTGCGGTGCACAACAGTGCTAACGCCTTGGATCTATCCCACTAGGTCGGCGTACATGCTACTCCAAAGGAGTTCTGCTGTTGGTTTAGTGTCATCAGGGTGGGATGCATATTACGAAAAAGGAACTCTCTGGCCCTATACGCACTCCTGTTAGCAGGTGAATGATATGAAAATTGAAAGCAAACTTTGTGGCATCAGTTGCCACATTTAAATTACAACAGTTGCTTCTGTTTAAAAGAAACGATATTTTTTAGACCAAGTACATAAATGGATGTGCAAGTTCTGCTAATTTTCTTAAAAGAAGGATAAACTTAATATAGTTTACCAATAAACGGTAAACTGGTAGAAAACAATTTATTTCGCGGTGATATAGTAAATAAAGAGTTCGGTCGCATATTTGGTTGTTAGTTTTAACTTTTCCCTAGAACTATGTAGGACAATGAAGATGTTGGATTCCCTATTATTTGACGAAGGTAACACCTCTGACAACGAATATGTTGAATGCAAGTGGTACTGATCATATTTCCAAACATAATCCTGGATGTGTTTCGTAGATATTTTTCAGTGCCCGACACTGCAATATCCAAACTGTCAGATGATCCAAGAAATTATATGATATCCAGAGAAGTAACTGGAGGCTTGAATATTCCCATGTCAGCTATTTTTACATGGATGCATGGCTCTCTGTTATGAAATATTTAGTAGAATGCCACTATTCGTATTTTTCCTTTATCTTTGATTACGACACATCTCACATGCCACTGCTGTTTGGTACTTCAACATTTCAGCTGTAAACATGCAGACCAATAATGTAACTATTTCTCAACTCTTGCTGAAATTGTTATTTTAATCTGATTAGAAACTTCATTTGAAGGTGAATAAAAGTGTTTATGTTGTGCTGATGGTGATGGAAAGCGGGTCATCAAGAATGCTGGAGGGATAATTACAAGTTTACAACAGAGATGGGGCAATATTTCATTCCGTTCTTGACTGATTGTTCCCACGCACAGCTTAAAAGCTCCTACTATTGTGAAATTTTTAATGAATTACTTTTCGTGCGGCCTTTTGTCGCGAACTTACATTTATCCATGAACATTAACACCAGTGGTGATTCTTCTTAATTAAAGCAGCCATATGTTCCGTGGACTGATTATCATTGCTTATAGGGCAGTGACCATCTAATATCTAACTTTATATTAATTCTTGAGAAAGGATCTGACTTTATTAATTAATTAACTAAAATATATCAGATCGAATAATGTAAAATACATGTGAACGATAAAGTACATCTTAAGATTTTATCTAGAATCAGGTGAACATGCCGCAGAAAACCAAACCTGCACGGGTTGTCCTAAGTCCAGGATGTTGAAAAGCTGATGAAGTCGCCTGATCATACCAGATGTTTACCTTTTATAGCTCCACTTTGTAGATGTAATATTATGAAGGACTTCGAGTAAAAACAGATAACCAGTTATTTTCATAGAACATGTTTGACTTTATTTTATGGCAGAATTAAATAAATAGCTAATATGATATGCAATTATTAATCTAGGAAAACCCTGTCCATTTGTAGGAACTTTTTTTTCCAGGAGCATATGTAGGAACTTAATTTCACAAAAAAACAAATAGTTAACTACAGTTTTATACCAAAATTCAGTTTTTACAATACTATATTACTATTTTCTTACCAAATATCTGTGAATGATAGCCCGTGCTGGAGCACGGGTTGAGGACTAGTAGAGTTTAATGCTTAACTTCCAAAGGGAATAAGATTACACATATGAACTTTAAACAGGCGCTGTCCGATGTCTGCTTGTTTGGGAGCACAACATAAATAATACTACCCCCGTCCATACATAAGTGACTAAACTTTGTCTGAAGATGGTTTCATCTATATATGTTTTTAGTGTGTAGATACATCCGTATCTTGAAGGAAAAAGGTGAGCCGCTAACTTTTTGAATAGAGTGAGTAATACAATTCGGATAAACAATGGTGTAGTAAAACAAATACTCCTGCCCATCATAAAACAAAACACAGACTGACTCAAATATATGTACAGATCACAAAAAAGGTTTCATCAGAACCCGAACATATACATGCAGAGATGACCGTTTGATCACATAAAACAAAGGTTTCGTGGCATATTTATGCCCCCAAAACAAGCAGACGTAGGACAGCGCCAACGTACTAGCAGCTAGCACTATGGAGCTGCAGTACAAACAAATGGTGCAGCGACATTTCCACCAGAACGAAAACTAAAAGACATCAGACCAAACAAAAGCTGGGCTATCACTTCTTGCCCAAACAAGCCTTGCTCCTTCATATGCGACTTCCTTTTCTCTTATGGATGTTGAACTTTGAATTAGATGGGTTCCTGACAGCGCGTTCTTTTTCGTGTCCTTGATGTTGCACTCTGGATCAGGTCGGTTACTGTCAGGAAATGAACAAATTGATCAGCAAAAGTCATATGTAAATGAATGCAAAGGTTACATATGAATGACTAACCCGGTCTAACTGAGTAGGGATGTAAAGTGCACCAACGTCTAGCAGAATTGTACTTTCTCCACTGCCAGTTGCTCATATCTAATTGGAATACTCCCTCCTTTGCCCGTACAACCAGCTCATTTTTGTCCTCAAATACGCAGAGTAACCTTACTGCATGTTTCCAATTGTATGGAAATGATGTGTCAAGGCCAAAAAAAGTATCCAATTCAAAATTTATATGACATGTCCATGACTCGTGATCGCCTGTTGATGATCTTGTACTGGCCCATGTTTGTAGGGTGAAGTCTCTTATAACAGCAAGGGCAACATCTCCATTATGTCCCTTGAAGATGTGAATGTTAAGCATGAATATATCATGCGTCTCATGAGGGCACTGAATATATTTCAGAGCCTTCTTTGCATGGTCAAGCTCAATGATATATCTAGACTTCGTTGGCCAGTACAAAATACCCCCTATGAGAGTTGCCGGTCTACGGTCAATCTCTAACAGCATCGGAGTTGATCGAGCTAGAAACTCCCATTCTTTTGAATCTGGTGAGTAGATATGAGCCTGTGCATCGTAACGTTTAGTTGTTATCCAAACAACCGAGAACTTGCCACAATGTGTAAACGGTTCAGAGTTGTTTCTCGAACAGAGAATTGAGCCGCTGCTTTCAATTGTGTGATTGCGCCACAATGGTGGTTCTGGTATCGCTGTGAGAACTTGCCTAATTGGATCCCAGACTGATATATACCCACTGGATACATTAGAATGGAGTAGCACCATACCATCGCGGCATCCCAGGACATAGATTTTGGGACCGTTCACTTGAGACGGGATTGCCAGCATCTTCAAGATGGCCGGGTGAAGATCATGCTCTGTGATGAATCGATTGTCCTCGGAGTTGTTGGTGAAAAACCCTAGCAACGGGTTTCCTCCGTTGTGTGACACAGTTAGCTTTCTGAAATAATTGCTTCCCATACATTGCCTCCATGCTTTCTTGGTGCCTGATGCAGCTAGCAGGTTGGATGGGGAGGAAGCCTGACAAGAATCTGAGAGACTACATCTCCAGGCAGATCGTTGATTGTTGTGGGTGTCCTTCGACTGAAGCTGGTAGGATTATGCAAATCGCATGATGCATCGTCAAAATTATGTAAACAGCACACTGCATCATCTATTTTTTTAAACAAAATGCAACATCTAATTTGACTAAGCAGCAAAATGCATCATCTAATTCATCATCAAAGTTTCCAAAACTGCACGGTGCATCGGCAAAATCAAAATAGTGTAAACAGCACAATGCATCAGCAAAATCAAAATAATATAAACAGGACAATGCATCAGCAAAATCAAAATAATGTGAACAGCACAATGCATCAGCAAAATCAAAATAATGTATACATGACAATGCAATTGTAATCCTGTTGCATAATCAATGAAGCCCTTAATTTGCAAAAAAAAAACACCACAAAAATAGGATGCACCAACGGAAGGCAATCTCGCATATACAGTAATAATTGCTAACGTGTCAACACGATTGGAGGAAAAAGAGACCTCTACAGGACCCAAAACATTGTGGTAACATCAGATGGGTGTTAGCTTTGATATAGGTAATAAAATGTAAACAACACAATACATCATCTAAGTTGACAGCAAAATTCTTCATCGAAATTTCCCACACTGCTCAAGGAATCAGAAAAATTACCTAAAAGGCTAAAAGAGCAAAATGCATCATCAGAGTTAAATATATGTAAACAATACAATGCATCACCCAACTTTTGGCTAAACAGCAGAGAGCATTACCTAGGTTGACAGAAAAAAACAAAAACAAAAAAAACCATGAAAAATTCCTGAAGAGGTGAGTGCATCAGAAAAATTACTACCTAAAAAGCATAATGAATCACCCAAATTACAAAAGAAGCAGAATGCATCATCAAAAATACAAAAACATCTCAATGCATCATCACGTCTGGTGTGGGCAAAAAACCCAATCCACCAGATCTAACCTCATTGCAGTTGGGGAAGGTAGAACTTACAAAGGGGTTGACGAGTCACGATCATATGCAACAAGCGCCGCCTTAGATGAAGTCACCATCCAAGCTCTCGACGCGTTCAAAGCAGCCAGCTTCGAAGCCTCCGACGGTTCTCCCGGCTGCGCCGCCAAAACTCTTGAAGCACACGCCAAGACTTTCCAACAAAATGCAGCTTCGATACGAGCATTTGCCAGCGCCACAGCGCTCGGGCCCGTCCTAGCCACCGCCTTCGCCTTTGCCTCCGCATCCGCATCCGCATCCGCTTTACATGTCTCCGCCGATGCATGCAGAGCATCCGTCTCCGCTTTCCATGTATCCGCCGACGCAGTGTAGGCATCGAGCGATGCCGTTTTCATTTCCTAGAAAACCCAGTAAGTTACTCACATTGCAATCCCCAAATTAAGGTTATATCGAACACAATGACCGATGAACCTCTGTACTCGCCGGAGGTTGGAGATGTACATACCTGCGAAGATCGGTCCGGTGGTGCTTGACGGTGGTGCGTCGGGGACGGGGGAGAACTCGGCGGGGAGAATGGTGGCGCGGCCCAAGACGGCGGCGCGGAGAGGGGCGACGGTGCGGTCATCGAACCTCGGCAGACAGTATTTTGTATATATATATGAGAAGAAGAATAAAGTCTGGTCGAATGAGGCAGCGCGACCGGCAGAGTACAACCGAAGGCTACTAGTGCTACCTTGGAGTATTGTAGTAATATAACATAATAAAAATAATGGCCTTGTTTAAACCACTCTTGTCAATGTGGCATCGCGTCCAAATTTAATGCATTCTGTGGAAATCGGAATAATGCTGTAAAAACTCTCATACTAGTGTGGTATATAGAATGCACCGACACTTTTTAACAAAATGTCGTCTCCATTTCATAGGAGACTGGTTGCACACTGGGATACGATGCTGACATGACGAAGGGCTCAGAAGTATTTTGGAGTATTTCATTCGAGCAGATCGGGGCGACGGTGCGTCTTTGGAGGGAATACCGTGTGGTGTGTCTTTGGAGGGAATACCGTACGTACTTAGGAGTATTTCATTCGAGGCATCGCTTGCACACTGGGATACGATGCTGACATGACGAAGGGCGCAGAAGTTTGCGAAAATGGTTGTACTACCATCCGACCATTAGTATAATCATTGCGCGATAGCTTACACGAGAAGGAAAAGAGCCGAACAGCTGTGGATAATAAAAGCATTTGGCTCTTCGAGGATCCTTCTTCTACTGCCTTCTCAAAGGAGTACTACTATTGTAATCTTTTTTGTTTTTCTGGGACCTTCGGGTCCCTTCCCCGTTGAAAAGTGAAGTGTTTCGAATACATTCATATGCCTATGTTTCTATTTTTACAAGCAAATAAATAACAAAGGACGACTCAATGCACAAGTTGATCTCATTTTGAAATTTTTTTAAACTTCTTCTATTGTATTTAAATTTGATTAGAAGGAGTCGATCGATTGTACATGCCAATCATATAGCTTGGTGGGTGGATTGGCATTTGAAGTTTGGTCATTGTGTTCTTGTTTGTTACCACCCTCGCAAGGCACGTCCAAGTATTTCCTATCAGAATTTATGGCATGTATGTAGTTAAATAACCTACATTATTTCAATTATGAGTTTAATTACTAGGCAAAAGCTTAAAAATCCATATATAGTTGCAGATTAAGATGAACAAATCCTTGAACCTATATCTACAAAATTGATGGCACTAACACATCCTACCAAGCGGAAAGCATGTCTACCCTACTGCTTCCAAAAGGTGGAATTATGACAATAATGTGCAACTGTTAAATTTTGGTAGCCCTCCTTCACAAATAACACACATCTAGCCATTTTTGTACAGTAATAAAAAAGGGAAATCATTCTTTCATGCATGCATATAATTGTTAGAATCTCTTGTTTGTGAAGTTGCTTAAAATACGATCTCTTCCAAACTTGAGGTCATATGATAACTAAAAAGTTTTGTATGGCGGGATTTTGCATCAAAGTACATGCGCACAATACTCACTTGTGGGCAGAAAGCCAAACAAACTCATATTACTAGGTTTGTATTAATTTGTTCTAGAAATTTCACCATCACACATGATTTTGTGCTTGCGTTAATTTTACTTAAAAAACTTCTTCCAAATTCAAATTTTCTTCAAACATGCCAACGGTACATGTCTACTAATTAATAATTAAGGGTACACCACACGTACTGCCTCGTAGGGTACATAAAAAATTACTATATTTTATGGCATGTACTAATTTCACATAATCTACAACTCAATGTTGAGTTTAATGATCAGCCCAGAACTAGAAAACAAATATACATATAGTTGCAAATTAACCTAGAAAAGCTCTAGTATCCTTTAAAACCCTAGAAAATGGCCATGCATGCATGCATCCTACCCATAATAATTAATTAAGGCCTCGATCTCTATACTGCTCACGAAGTTTGGAATTCTGGCAAATATGCAACTTGTTTCATTAATTTACCATGGCGAGATAGATGCATGCACATCGATCTCTTAAAAAATATAAGGGCTCCTTTGATTCATAGGATTGATATAGGAATTATGTAGGAATTGGATCCTATAGGAAAATTTCTATACAAGTCATTTGATTCATAGGAACATATCCTATAGGAATTATTCCTATAGGAATCTTGTAGTACAAATCCTATAGGAAAAAAGCATTAGCTCATACCTCATGGAAAAATTCCTTTGCTACAATCAAAGACACACCATATTCCTATAGGATTCAACTTGGCATGACATTCCAATCCTACACCTTTCATATTCCTACACTCTTCATATTCCTATGAATCAAAGGAGCCCTAAGTTTGTAAAGGATTTGGCATCCATATATGCTCACCGGATATATAGGTAAGGCCAAGCAAACACATCGAATATTTGTGAAGAAATGTTTTTGCTAGAACCTTCAAATTTTTAGATTTACATCACACACAAAGAACACACCTTTAATTTCACCAGGTTTGTGCACTAATAAAGTACTCCTACAGTACTAGAAATTGGATTGTTCTACTCCGGAGTGATATGCTCACCAGAGTATTTTTGGATCTTAGCTGGAGCGGCGTTTGGCGGTTGCACGAAGCCGTGCTGGATGTTAAGCCTGTCGAGGCACGCCTGGTGGAAAGCGTGTGCCACCTTAGCCTCATCGGCGCGCCGCTGCAATGCTGTGTCCCTGGGATTTGCAACCGCCGCATTCTTAGCCTGCACGAAAGCTTGCAGAGCATCCCGGCATCTATAGAGTGCCGGGAACATCACGTTATATACGAGCTCCTTGGCGGTGTTGCTCCTGCAAAGGGCGTCGCCGTGATGCGCTTCGAAAGAACGGCCTGGCTCCACGGCCGGCACCGCCTGAAGTGTGGTCGGATTAGGCGGCTGGCCACGGGAGCTCCCTGCCTCTGCATCATTCGCGCCGGCCGGGAAGGGGATCTCACCTGCTGGCAAACAAAACCATGCAGCATGCGCGGGCGGAAAAGCCGGCCAGGGCCGAGCGGGCGGCGCATGCGGGGTTGCGTGGGAGATCCCTGCCTCTGCATCCATCGGCCCGCACGGGAAGCGGCTGGCGAAGGGCTCCACGGCCAGCGCCGCCGCCGCGGGCTGAACAACCGGCCAGTGTAGAGCGGGCGGGTTATGCCTTGGTGCGCGATGGACGAAGCGAAGGCGGCGCTGATGCTCCGCTTCCTCGTCGGTGGTAGGACTACGCGCGCGGCGACCAGAGCCAAGTCGGAAGGCCATAGCTATGTCGATTGGTCACTTAAGCTGGAGAGGTTCTCTTACCATTTCGGAGAAGCGGAGTAAGAGGAAGTTGTTGCTTATACGGGTTCACTGCCACGTTGGGTTAAGAGGGGCAAAGTTGGTCAATGCCTAGGAAGTTGGAATCGTTTTGGCCCCAATTTTTTAATTACCTTGCGGTTCATCTCTCGGTCTCTCCCACCTCTTCACTATCCCTCCCCTTGCCTCCTTTCATGCTTCATCGTAGTGCATCTTGTTTTTCTAGCACCTTCACAAAAATCATACACATTTGGCCGATTCTGTCATTGTGTGCACTAATAAAGTAAAAAAAATCCATTATATGTGAATAAATGTTTAATACACTAGCTCGCAAAGATGTTTCTCAAGGAGATATGCACAATGCCTGCCAAAAATGGGTCATGATAACTAAATTTCGTGTTAATTTTTGCATGACATGTACTCACTTGTGTATGAAGCCAAGCAAACTCATAATCTATACCAAAAAAATGTGAAAGAGTTCTTTTTAGTATCCTTCATACATGGGGTTCCTATTTTTACTTTCTATTTTTACTAGTTACAAGTACTCATGCATGAAAACTTTTGAAAATATGTGCATTTTGGGCTGTGTGGAGACATGGTACAATAATATATTCAAGTTGATATACAAAGTCTAGACATATTCAAACTAGACAAATCATGTATCTAACCCCCTAACCCTAAACTCTATCTTATGAAGTCAAGCATGCATGAAGAGAATTGGTTTTGGGTTTCAAACATGGAAATTTCAAAAACATCCCAAAAGCTTAATTTTAGAGCGACTAAAAAGGATACAGGCTTACCTTTCCATTTTCATGTTTTAAACTTGTTTAAATCTTGGTCAAATCTAGGATTTGACCAAGATTCAAATGGGCATAAAATAAAAAAATAGAAAAATGAAAAACCAAAGCGCACATAGTCTTCTTATATGTCATATAGTAAGCATTAAAGTTGGTAAACAAGGTCTAGACATATTCAAACTAGACAAATCATGTATCTACCCCCTAACCCCTAAACTCTGTCTTATGACGAAGTCAAGCATGAAGATTAAGTGGTTTTGGGTTTCAAACATGGAAATTTCAAAAACCTCCCAAAAACTTCATTTTAGGGTGACTAAGATGGATACAGGCTTCCCTTTTCATTTTCATGTTCTATACTTGTTTAAATCTTGGTCAAACCTAGGATTTGACCAAGATTCAAATGTGCATCAAAATTCCAAAAAAATCAGAAAAATAAAAAACCAAAGCACATAGTTTTCTTATGTCATATAGTAAGCATTAAAGTTGATAAACAAGGGTCTAGACATATTCAAACAAGAAAAATCATGTATCTACCCCCTAAGCCTAAACTTTGTCTTATGTAGTCAAGCATGAAGAGAAGTGGTTTTGGGTTTCAAATATGGAAATTTCAAAAACCTATCAAAAGCTTCATTTTAGAGTGACTAAGAAGGATCCATGCATACCTTTTCATTTTCATATTTGAAACTTGTTTAAATCATTGTCAAACCTAGGATTTGACCAAGATTTAAATGGGCATAAAATTAAAAAAATCGAAAAAATGAAAAACAAAAGCACATAGTCTTCTTATGTCACATATATATATAGTAAGCATTCAAAAGTTGATAAACAAGGTCTAGCTAGACATATTCAATAAGACAAATCATGTATCTACCCCTCTAACCCTAAACTCTGTCTTATGAAGTCAAGCATGAAGAGAAGTGGTTTTAGGTTTCAAACATGGAAATTTCAAAAACCTCCCAAAAACTTTATTTTAGAGTGTCTAAGAAGGATACATGTTTCCCTTTTCATTTTCATGTTTTAAACTTGTTTAAATCTTGGTCAAACCTAGGATTTGACCAAGATACAAATGGGCACAAAAAAATGAAAAACAAAAAGCACATAGTGTTCTTATGTCATATCGTAAGCATTCAAGTTGATAAACAAGGTCTAGATATATCATACCAGACAAATCATGTATGTACCCCGTGTCGATCTTATGAAGTCTAGCATGAAGAAAAGTCGTTTTGGCCGGGTTTCAAACATGGAAATTTCAAGAACATCCCAAAAGCTTCATTTTAGAGCGACTAAGAAGGATCCAGGCTTACCTTTCCATTTTAATGATTTAAACTTGTTTAAATCTTGGTCAAATCTTGCTCAAGCATGAAGATAAGTGGTTTTGGGTTTCAAACATGGAAATTTCAAAAACCTCCCAAAAACTTCATTTTAGGGTGACTAAGAAGGATACAGGCTTCCCTTTTCATTTTCATGTTCTATATATACTTGTTTAAATTTTGGTCAAACCTAGGATTTGACCAAGATTCAAATGTGCATCAAAATTCCAAAAAAAATCAGAAAAATGAAAAACCAAAGCACATAGTCTTCTTATGTCATATAGTAAGCATTAAAGTTGATAAACATGGTCTAGACATATTCAAACCATACAAATCATGTATCTACCCCCTAACCCCTAAACTATGTCTTATGAAGTCAAGCATGAAGAGAAGTGGTTTTGGGTTTCAAACATGGAAATTTCAAAAACCGCCCAAAAACTTCATTTTAGAGTGACTAAGAAGGATACATGCTTCCCTTTTCATTTTCATGTTTTAAACTTGTTTAAATCTTGGTCAAACCTAGGATTTGATAAACATGGTCTAGACATATTCAAACCAGACAAATCATGTATCTACCTCCTATCGACCCTAAACTTCGTCTTATGAAATCAAGCATGAAGAGAAGTGGTTTTGGGTTTCAAACATGGAAATTTCAAAAACCTCCCAAAATTAAAGCTTCATTTTAGAGTGACTAGTTAAGAAGGATCCAGGCTTACCTTTTCATTTTCATGTTTTAAACTTGTTTAAATCTTGGTCAAACCTAGGATTTGACCAATATTCAAATGGGCATAAAATAAAATAAAAAAAAACCAAAGCACATAGTCTTCTTATGTCATATAGTAAGCATTCAAGTTCATAAACAAGGTCTAGACATATTCAAACCAGACAAATCATGTACCCCCTAACCCTAAACTTTGTCTTAATTATATATGAAGTCAAGCATGAAGCAGAGAAGTGTGGTTTTGGGTTTCAAACATGGAAATTTCAAAAACCTCCCAAAAAGCTTCATTTTAATTAGACTGACTGGTTAATTAAGAAGGATCCGTGATTAATTACCTTTTCATTTTCATGTTTTAAACTTGTTTAAATCTTGGTCGCACCTAGGATTTGACCAAGATTCAAATGGGCATAAAAATTTAGAAAAAAATCGAAAGAATGAAAAACCAAAGCACATAGCCTTCTTATGTCATATAGTAAGCATTCAAATTGATAAACATGGTCTAGACATATTCAAACCAGAAAAATCATGTATCTACCCCTAACCCTAAACTCTGTCTTATGAAGTCAAGCATGAACAGAAGTACGGTGGTTTTGGGTTTCAAACATGGTAAATTCAAGAACCTCCCAAAAGCTTCATTTTAGAGTTACTAAGAGAAAGATCCAGACTTAATTATGTTATCATTTTCACATGTTAAACTTGTTTAAATCTTGCTCAAACCTAGGATTTTACCAAGATTCTCAAATGGGCATAAAAATCAAAAAATGAAATACCAATGCACATAGTCCTCTTATGTCATATAGTAAGCATTCAAGTTGATAAACAAGGTCTAGACATATTCAAACAAGACAAATCATGTATCTACCCCCTATCGACCCTAAACTTCGTCTTATGAAGTCAAGCATGAAGAGAAGTGGTTTTGGGTTTCAAACATGGAAATTTCAAAAACCTCCCAAAATTCAGCTTCATTTTAGAGCGACTAAGAAGGATCGATGCTTACCTTTTCATTTCCATGTTTTAAACTAATTTAAATCTTGGTCAAACCTAGGATTTGACCAAGATTCAAATGGGCATAAAAATTCAGACAAAAAATCTAAAGAATGAAAAACCAAAGCACATAGCCTTCTTAATTATGTCATATAGTAAACACTCAAGTTGATAAACAAGGTCTAGACATATTCAAACCAGAAAAATCATGTGTATATCTACCCCTAACCCTAAACTCTGTCTTATGAAGTCAATCATGAAGAGAATTGGTTTTGGGTTTCAAACATGGAAATTTCAAGTACGTCCCAAAAGCTTCATATATTTTAGAGTGACTAATTAAGAAGGATCTTGGCTTACGTTTTCATTTTCATGCTTGAAACTTGTTTAAATCTTGGTTGAACCTAGGATTTGACCAAAATCAAATGTGCATAAAATTCGTTAAAAAATAGAAAAATGAAAAACAAAAGCACATGGCCGGTCTTCTTATGTCATATAGTAAGCATTCAAGTTGATAAACAAGGTTTAGACATATTCAAACCAGACAAATCATGTATCTACCCCCTAACCCTAAACTCGGTCTTATGAAGTCTAGCATGAGGAGAAGTCGTTTTGGGTTTCAAACGTTTAAGCCAAAAGCCCCATTTCAAATATTTCAAACTTATTCAAATTTGGTTCAAATTTGAAAGACACACAAGTTATAGCACACATAGTGCATACATTCTCACACATACTGCACTAGATGCTAACCCGGCCTATAGTTTGAGGCCATTGGATGAGGTCGAAAAAATTCTTGGATTAGAAATGGGGTTGTTCGAACCCCGTAGTTGGATTTTTTGAACCTTGATCTGTAGTACTGGGCAAAACCCTAGTTTAACCTATTTAATTATAGATTCATAGGTCGATTTTTCTACCTTTTTATTATTACTATGCAGCACATGTGTGTTTGCCCGTCGAGTGAAACTCGGAGGAAGAGGGATCACTCGGAAGGAGAGAAGAAGGGAGAGAATTCTGGTGTCTCCCCTTTTTCGGGTGATGATGTTGACTTTTGTGCAGGGTTTGTCAGTGAGTAGGAGGTGCGAGCGAGCGAGCGAGTCGAGCGAGGCCGAGAATGAGAGAGATTTGTTTTTTTTTGTGAGAGGGACAACCGAAGGATCCAGAAGGACCCACAGACTTCCAATATCCTGATGCGTCTTCTCTTGACAAAGAAAATGGCTAGGAGTTTGCGTACCTATTGCACGTGACTTGTGCTCACTGAAGTGTGGGACCTCACGCATGGGCACCACACGTAAGTGACAGACCTGCTGGTGTAAAAGCTCGGTTGATTATTATAGTGCATTAGAACAAAGTTTCCTATGGATTCAAGGGTAGGAAATCCAAGTTAACTCATTTACATGACATTATTTTTTCCATGAAGCAAAGTTAACGCACCTATCAATTGGTACATTTTGGAGTGACTAAGAAGGATCCAGGCTTACTTATTCATTTTCACGTGTAAAACTTGTCTAAATCTTGGTCAAACAAAATTGGCAGAAAATTCAAAAAAAAAACAAAAAAATGAAAAACCAAAGCACATAGTCTTCTTATGTCATATAGTAAGCATTAAAGTTGATAAACAAGGTCTAGACATATTCAAACCATACAAATCATGTATCTACCCGCTAACCCCTAAACTATGTCTTAAGAAGTCAAGCATGAAGAGAAGTGGTTTTGGGTTTCAAACATGGAAATTTCAAAAACCTCCCAAAAACTTCATTTTAGAGTGACTAAGAAGGATACATGCTTCCCTTTTCATTTTCATGTTTTAAACTTGTTTAAATCTTGGTCAAACCTAGGATTTGACCAAGATACAAATGGGCACAAAAAAATAAAAAAAATAAAAAACAAAAGCACATAGTGTTCTTATGTCATATCGTAAGCATTCAAGTTGATAAACAAGGTCTAGATATATCCAAACCAGACAAATCATGTATCTACTCCCTGTCGATCTTATGAAGTCTAGCATGAAGAAAAGTCGTTTTGGGTTTCAAACATGGAAATTTCAAGAACATCCCAAAAGCTTCATTTTAGAGCGACTAAGAAGGATCCAGGCTTACCTTTCCATTTTCATGTTTTAAACTTGTTTAAATCTTGGTCAAATCTAGGATTTGACCAAGATTCAAATGGGCATAAAATAAAAAAACAGAAAAATGAAAAACCAAAGCGCACATAGTCTTCTTATATGTCATATAGTAAGCATTAAAGTTGATAAACAAGGTCTGGACATATTCAAACTAGCTAGACAAATCATGTATCTAGCCCCTAACCCCTAAACTCTGTCTTATGACGAAGTCAAGCATGAAGATAAGTGGTTTTGGGTTTCAAACATGGAAATTTCAAAAACCTCCCAAAAACTTCATTTTAGGGTGACTAAGAAGGATACAGGCTTCCCTTTTCATTTTCATGTTCTATACTTGTTTAAATCTTGGTCAAACCTAGGATTTGACCAACATTCAAATGTGCATCAAAATTCCAAAATAAATCAGAAAAATGAAAAACCAAAGCACATAGTTTTCTTATGTCATATAGTAAGCATTAAAGTTGATAAACAAGGGTCTAGACATATTCAAACAAGAAAAATCATGTATCTACCCCCTAACGCTAAACTTTGTCTTATGTAGTCAAGCATGAAGAGAAGTGGTTTTGGGTTTCAAATATGGAAATTTCAAAAACATATCAAAAGCTTCATTTTAGAGTGACTAAGAAGGATCCATGCTTACCTTTTCATTTTCATATTTTAAACTTGTTTAAATCTTGGTCAAACCTAGGATTTGACCAAGATTTAAATGGGCATAAAATTTAAAAAAATCGGAAAAATGAAAAACAAAAGCACATAGTCTTCTTATGTCACATACATATATATAGTAAGCATTCAAAAGTTGATAAACAAGGTCTAGCTAGACATATTCAAATAAGACAAATCATGTATCTACCCATCTAAAACCATAAACTCTGTCTTATGAAGTCAAGCATGAAGAGAAGTGGTTTTTGGTTTCAAACATGGAAATTTCAAAAACCTCCCAAAATTAAAGCTTCATTTTAGAGTGACTAGTTAAGAAGGATCCAGGCTTACCTTTTCATTTTCATGTTTTAAACTTGTTTAAATCTTGGTCAAACCTAGGATTTGACCAATATTCAAATGGGCATAAAATAAAATAAAAAAAAACCAAAGCACATAGTCTTCTTATGTCATATAGTAAGCATTCAAGTTCATAAACAAGGTCTAGACATATTCAAACCAGACAAATCATGTACCCCCTAACCCTAAACTTTGTCTTAATTATATATGAAGTCAAGCATGAAGCAGAGAAGTGTGTGGTTTTGGGTTTCAAACATGGAAATTTCAAAAACCTCCCAAAAAGCTTCATTTTAATTAGACTGACTGGTTAATTAAGAAGGATCCATGATTAATTACCTTTTCATTGTCATGTTTTAAACTTGTTTAAATCTTGGTCGAACCTAGGATTTGACCAAGATTCAAATGGGCATAGAAATTCAGAAAAAAATCGAAAGAATGAAAAACCGAAGCACATAGCCTTCTTATGTCATATAGTAAGCATTCAAATTGATAAACATGGTCTAGACATATTCAAACCAGAAAAATCATGTATCTACCCCTAACCCTAAACTTTGTCTTATGAAGTCAAGCATGAACAGAAGTACGGTGGTTTTGGGTTTCAAACATGGTAAATTCAAGAACCTCCCAAAAGCTTCATTTTAGAGTTACTAAGAGAAAGATCCAGACTTAATTACCTTATCATTTACACATGTTAACCTTGTTTAAATCTTGCTCAAACCTAGGATTTTACCAAGATTCTCAAATGGGCATAAAAATCAAAAAATGAAATACCAATGCACATAGTCCTCTTATGTCATATAGTAAGCATTCAAGTTGATAAACAAGGTCTAGACATATTCAAACAAGACAAATCATGTATCTACCCCCTATCGACCCTAAACTTCGTCTTATGAAGTCAAGCATGAAGAGAAGTGGTTTTGGGTTTCAAACATGGAAATTTCAAAAACCTCCCAAAAATCAGCTTCATTTTAGAGCGACTAAGAAGGATCGATGCTTACCTTTTCATTTCCATGTTTTAAACTTATTTAAATCTTGGTCAAACCTAGGATTTGACCAAGATTCAAATGGGCATAAAAATTCAGACAAAAAATCTAAAGAATGAAAACCAAAGCACATAGCCTTCTTAATTATGTCATATAGTAAACACTCAAGTTGATAAATAAGGTCTAGACATATTCAAACCAGAAAAATCATTTGTATATCTACCCCTAACCCTAAACTTTGTCTTATGAAGTCAATCATGAAGAGAATTGGTTTTGGGTTTCAAACATGGAAACTTCAAGTACGTCCCAAAAGCTTCATATATTTTAGAGTGACTAATTAAGAAGGATCTTGGCTTACGTTTTCATTTTCATGCTTGAAACTTGTTTAAATCTTGGTTGAACCTAGGATTTGACCAGAATCAAATGTGGATAAAACTCTTAAAAAAATAGAAAAATGAAAAACAAAAGCACATGGCCGGTCTTCTTATGTCATATAGTAAGCATTCAAGTTGATAAACAAGGTTTAGACATATTCAAACCAGACAAATCATGTATCTACCCCCTAACCCTAAACTTGGTCTTATGAAGTCTAGCATGAGGAGAAGTCGTTTTGGTTTTCAAACGTTTAAGCCAAAAGCCCCATTTCAAATATTTCAAACTTATTCAAATTTGGTTCAAATTTGAAAGACACACAAGTTATAGCACACATAGTGCATACATTCTCACACATACTGCACTAGATGCTAACCCAGCCTATAATTTGAGGCCATTGGATGAGGTCGAAAAAATTCTTGGATCAGAAATGGGGTTGTTCGAACCCCGTAGTTGGATTTTTTGAACCTTGATCTGTAGTACTGGGCAAAACCCTAGTTTAACCTATTTAATTAAGATTCGTAGGTCGATTTTTCTACCTTTTTATTATTACTATGCAGCACATGTGTGTTTGCCCGTCGAGTGAAACTCGGAGGAAGAGGGATCACTCGGAAGGAGAGAAGAAGGGAGAGAATTATGGTGTCTCCCCTTTTTCGGGTGATGATGTTGACTTTTGTGCAGGGTTTGTCAGTGAGCAGGAGGTGCGAGCGAGCGAGCGAGCGAGTCGAGCGAGGCCGAGAATGAGAGAGATTTGTTTTTTTTGTGAGAGGGACAACCGAAGGATCCAGAAGGACCCACAGACTTCCAATATCCTGATGCGTCTTCTCTTGACAAAGAAAATGGCTGGGAGTTTGCGTACCTATTGCACGTGACTTGTGCTCACTGAAGTGTGGGACCTCACGCATGGGCACCACACGTAAGTGACAGACCTGCTGGTGTAAAAGCTCGGTTGATTATTATAGTGCATTAGAACAAAGTTTCCTATGGATTCAAGGGTAGGAAATCCAAGTTAACTCATTTACATGACATTATTTTTTCCATGAAGCAAAGTTAACGCACCTATCAATTGGTACATTTTGGAGTGACTAAGAAGGATCCAGGCTTACTTATTCGTTTTCACGTGTAAAACTTGTCTAAATCTTGGTCAAACAAAATTGGCGTAAAATTCAAAAAAACAGAAAAATGAAAAACCAAAGCACATAGTCTTCTTATGTCATATAGTAAGCATTAAAGTTGATAAACAAGGTCTAGACATATTCAAACCATACAAATCATGTATCTACCCGCTAACCCCTAAACTATGTCTTAAGAAGTCAAGCATGAAGAGAAGTGGTTTTGGGTTTCAAACATGGAAATTTCAAAAACCTCCCAAAAACTTCATTTTAGAGTGACTAAGAAGGATACATGCTTCCCTTTTCATTTTCATGTTTTAAACTTGTTTAAATCTTGGTCAAACCTAGGATTTGACCAAGATACAAATGGGCACAAAAAAATAAAAATAAATGAAAAACAAAAGCACATAGTGTTCTTATGTCATATCGTAAGCATTCAAGTTGATAAACAAGGTCTAGATATATCCAAACCAGACAAATCATGTATCTACTCCCTGTCGATCTTATGAAGTCTAGCATGAAGAAAAGTCGTTTTGGGTTTCAAACATGGAAATTTCAAGAACATCCCAAAAGCTTCATTATAGAGCGACTAAGAAGGATCCAGGCTTACCTTTCGATTTTCATGTTTTAAACTTGTTTAAATCTTGGTCAAATCTAGGATTTGACCAAGATTCAAATGGGCATAAAATAAAAAAACAGAAAAATGAAAAACCAAAGCGCACATAGTCTTCTTATATGTCATATAGTAAGCATTAAAGTTGATAAACAAGGTCTGGACATATTCAAACTAGCTAGACAAATCATGTATCTACCGCCTAACCCCTAAACTCTGTCTTATGACGAAGTCAAGCATGAAGATAAGTGGTTTTGGGTTTCAAACATGGAAATTTCAAAAACCTCCCAAAAACTTCATTTTAGGGTGACTAAGAAGGATACATGCTTCCCTTTTCATTTTCATGTTCTATACTTGTTTAAATCTTGGTCAAACCTAGGATTTGACCAAGATTCAAATGTGCATCAAAATTCCAAAATAAATCAGAAAAATGAAAAACCAAAGCACATAGTTTTCTTATGTCATATAGTAAGCATTAAAGTTGATAAACAAGGGTCTAGACATATTCAAACAAGAAAAATCATGTATCTACCCCCTAACCCTAAACTTTGTCTTTTGTAGTCAAGCATGAAGAGAAGTGGTTTTGGGTTTCAAATATGGAAATTTCAAAAACCTATCAAAAGCTTCATTTTAGAGTGACTAAGAAGGATCCATGCTTACCTTTTCATTTTGATATTTTAAACTTGTTTAAATCTTGGTCAAACCTAGGATTTGACCAAGATTTAAATGGGCATAAAATTTAAAAAATCGGAAAAATGAAAAACAAAAGCACATAGTCTTCTTATGTCACATACATATATATAGTAAGCATTCAAAAGTTGATAAACAAGGTCTAGCTAGACATATTCAAATAAGACAAATCATGTATCTACCCATCTAAAACCATAAACTCTGTCTTATGAAGTCAAGCATGAAGAGAAGTGGTTTTTGGTTTCAAACATGGAAATTTCAAAAACCTCCCAAAATTAAAGCTTCATTTTAGAGTGACTAGTTAAGAAGGATCCAGGCTTACCTTTTCATTTTCATGTTTTAAACTTGTTTAAATCTTGGTCAAACCTAGGATTTGACCAATATTCAAATGGCCATAAAATAAAAAAATAAATAAAATAAAAAACCAAAGCACATAGTCTTCTTATGTCATATAGTAAGCATTCAAGTTCATAAACAAGGTCTAGACATATTCAAACCAGACAAATCATCTACCCCCTAACCCTAAACTTTGTCTTAATTATATATGAAGTCAAGCATGAAGCAGAGAAGTGTGTGGTTTTGGGTTTCAAACATGGAAATTTCAAAAACGTCCCAAAAAGCTTCATTTTAATTAGACTGACTGGTTAATTAAGAAGGATCCATGATTAATTACCTTTTCATTGTCATGTTTTAAACTTGTTTAAATCTTGGTCGAAACTAGGATTTGACCAAGATTCAAATGGGGATAAAAATTCAGAAAAAATCGAAAGAATGAAAAACCAAAGCACATAGCCTTCTTATGTCATATAGTAAGCATTCAAATTGATAAACATGGTCTAGACATATTCAAACCAGAAAAATCATGTATCTACCCCTAACCCTAAACTTTGTCTTATGAAGTCAAGCATGAACAGAAGTACGGTGGTTTTGGGTTTCAAACATGGTAAATTCAAGAACCTCCCAAAAGCTTCATTTTAGAGTTACTAAGAGAAAGATCCAGACTTAATTACCTTATCATTTTAACATGTTAAACTTGTTTAAATCTTGCTCAACAAACCTAGGATTTTACCAAAGATTCTCAAATGGGCATAAAAATCAAAAAATGAAATACCAATGCACATAGTCCTCTTATGTCATATAGTAAGCATTCAAGTTGATAAACAAGGTCTAGATATATTCAAACAAGACAAATCATGTATCTACCCCCTATCGACCCTAAACTTCGTCTTATGAAGTCAAGCATGAAGAGAAGTGATTTTTGGTTTCAAACATGGAAATTTCAAAAACCTCCCAAAATTAAAGCTTCATTTTAGAGTGACTAGTTAAGAAGGATCCAGGCTTACCTTTTCATTTTCATGTTTTAAACTTGTTTAAATCTTGGTCAAACCTAGGATTTGACCAATATTCAAATGGGCATAAAATAAAAAAATAAATAAAATAAAAAACCAAAGCACATAGTCTTCTTATGTCATATAGTAAGCATTCAAGTTCATAAACAAGGTCTAGACATATTCAAACCAGACAAATCATCTACCCCCTAACCCTAAACTTTGTCTTAATTATATATGAAGTCAAGCATGAAGCAGAGAAGTGTGTGGTTTTGGGTTTCAAACATGGAAATTTCAAAAACGTCCCAAAAAGCTTCATTTTAATTAGACTGACTGGTTAATTAAGAAGGATCCATGATTAATTACCTTTTCATTGTCATGTTTTAAACTTGTTTAAATCTTGGTCGAAACTAGGATTTGACCAAGATTCAAATGGGGATAAAAATTCAGAAAAAATCGAAAGAATGAAAAACCAAAGCACATAGCCTTCTTATGTCATATAGTAAGCATTCAAATTGATAAACATGGTCTAGACATATTCAAACCAGAAAAATCATGTATCTACCCCTAACCCTAAACTTTGTCTTATGAAGTCAAGCATGAACAGAAGTACGGTGGTTTTGGGTTTCAAACATGGTAAATTCAAGAACCTCCCAAAAGCTTCATTTTAGAGTTACTAAGAGAAAGATCCAGACTTAATTACCTTATCATTTTAACATGTTAAACTTGTTTAAATCTTGCTCAACAAACCTAGGATTTTACCAAAGATTCTCAAATGGGCATAAAAATCAAAAAATGAAATACCAATGCACATAGTCCTCTTATGTCATATAGTAAGCATTCAAGTTGATAAACAAGGTCTAGACATATTCAAACAAGACAAATCATGTATCTACCCCCTATCGACCCTAAACTTCGTCTTATGAAGTCAAGCATGAAGAGAAGTGGTTTTGGGTTTCAAACATGGAAATTTCAAAAACCTCCCAAAATTCAGCTTCATTTTAGAGCGACTAAGAAGGATCGATGCTTACCTTTTCATTTCCATGTTTTAAACTTATTTAAATCTTGGTCAAACCTAGGATTTGACCAAGATTCAAATGGGCATAAAAATTCAGACAAAAAATCTAAAGAATGAAAAACCAAAGCACGTACATAGCCTTCTTAATTATGTCATATAGTAAACACTCAAGTTGATAAACAAGGTCTAGACATATTCAAACCAGAAAAATCATGTGTATATCTACCCCTAACCCTAAACTCTGTCTTATGAAGTCAATCATGAAGAGAATTGGTTTTGGGTTTCAAACATGGAAATTTCAAGTACGTCCCAAAAGCTTCATATATTTTAGAGTGACTAATTAAGAAGGATCTTGCCTTACGTTTTCATTTTCATGCTTGAAACTTGTTTAAATCTTGGTTGAACCTAGGATTTGACCAGAATCAAATGTGCATAAAATTCTTAAAAAAAAATAGAAAAATGAAAAACAAAAGCACATGGTCTTCTTATGTCATATAGTAAGCATTCAAGTTGATAAAAAAGGTTTAGACATATTCAAACCAGACAAATCATGTATCTACCCCCTAACCCTAAACTCGGTCTTATGAAGTCTAGCATGAGGAGAAGTCGTTTTGGGTTTCAAACGTTTAAGCCAAAAGCCCCATTTCAAATATTTCAAACTTATTCAAATTTGGTTCAAATTTGAAAGACACACAAGTTATAGTACACATAGTGCATACATTCTCACACATACTGCACTAGATGCTAACCCGGCCTATAGTTTGAGGCCATTGGATGAGGTCGAAAAAATTCTTGGATTAGAAATGGGGTTGTTCGAACCCCGTAGTTGGATTTTTTGAACCTTGATCTGTAGTACTGGGCAAAACCCTAGTTTAACCTATTTAATTATAGATTTGTAGGTCGATTTTTCTACCTTTTTATTATTACTATGCAGCACATGTGTGTTTGCCCGTCGAGTGAAACTCGGAGGAAGAGGGATCACTCGGAAGGAGAGAAGAAGGGAGAGAATTATGGTGTCTCCCCTTTTTCGGGTGATGATGTTGACTTTTGTGCAGGGTTTGTCAGTGAGCAGGAGGTGCGAGCGAGCGAGCGAGTCGAGCGAGGCCGAGAATGAGAGAGATTTGTTTTTTTTGTGAGAGGGGCAACCGAAGGATCCAGAAGGACCCACAGACTTCCAATATCCTGATGCGTCTTCTCTTGACAAAGAAAATGGATGGGAGTTTGCGTACCTATTGCACGTGACTTGTGCTCACTGAAGTGTGGGACCTCACGCATGGGCACCACACGTAAGTGACAGACCTGCTGGAGTAAAAGCTCGGTTGATTATTATAGTGCATTAGAACAAAGTTTCCTATGGATTCAAGGGTAGGAAATCCAAGTTAACTCATTTACATGACATTATTTTTTCCATGAAGCAAAGTTTACGCACCTATCAATTGGTACATTTTGGAGTGACTAAGAAGTATCCAGGCTTACTTATTCGTTTCCACGTGTAAAACTTGTCTAAATCTTGGTCAAACAAAATTGGCAGAAAATTCAAAAAAAAACAGAAAAATGAAAAACCAAAGCACATAGTCTTCTTATGTCATATAGTAAGCATTAAAGTTGATAAACAAGGTCTAGACATATTCAAACCATACAAATCATGTATCTACCCGCTAACCCCTAAACTATGTCTTAAGAAGTCAAGCATGAAGAGAAGTGGTTTTGGGTTTCAAACATGGAAATTTCAAAAACCTCCCAAAAACTTCATTTTAGAGTGACTAAGAAGGATACATGCTTCCCTTTTCATTTTCATGTTTTAAACTTGTTTAAATCTTGGTCAAACCTAGGATTTGACCAAGATACAAATGGGCACACAAAAATAAAAAAAATGAAAAACAAAAGCACATAGTGTTCTTATGTCATATCGTAAGCATTCAAGTTGATAAACAAGGTCTAGATATATCCAAACCAGACAAATCATGTATCTACTCCCTGTCGATCTTATGAAGTCTACCATGAAGAAAAGTCGTTTTGGGTTTCAAACATGGAAATTTCAAGAACATCCCAAAAGCTTCATTATAGAGCGACTAAGAAGGATCCAGGCTTACCTTTCCATTTTCATGTTTTAAACTTGTTTAAATCTTGGTCAAATCTAGGATTTGACCAAGATTCAAATGGGCATAAAATAAAAAAACAGAAAAATGAAAAACCAAAGCGCACATAGTCTTCTTATATGTCATATAGTAAGCATTAAAGTTGATAAACAAGGTTTGGACATATTCAAACTAGCTAGACAAATCATGTATCTACCGCCTAACCCCTAAACTCTGTCTTATGACGAAGTCAAGCATGAAGATAAGTGGTTTTGGGTTTCAAACATGGAAATTTCAAAAACCTCCCAAAAACTTCATTTTAGGGTGACTAAGAAGGATACATGCTTCCCTTTTCATTTTCATGTTCTATACTTGTTTAAATCTTGGTCAAACCTAGGATTTGACCAAGATTCAAATGTGCATCAAAATTCCAAAATAAATCAGAAAAATGAAAAACCAAAGCACATAGTTTTCTTATGTCATATAGTAAGCATTAAAGTTGATAAACAAGGGTCTAGACATATTCAAACAAGAAAAATCATGTATCTACCCCCTAACCCTAAACTTTGTCTTATGTAGTCAAGCATGAAGAGAAGTGGTTTTGGGTTTCAAATATGGAAATTTCAAAAACCTATCAAAAGCTTCATTTTAGAGTGACTAAGAAGGATCCATGCTTACCTTTTCATTTTCATATTTTAAACTTGTTTAAATCTTGGTCAAACCTAGGATTTGACCAAGATTTAAATGGGCATAAAATTTAAACAAATCGGAAAAATGAAAAACAAAAGCACATAGTCTTCTTATGTCACATACATATATATAGTAAGCATTCAAAAGTTGATAAACAAGGTCTAGCTAGACATATTCAAATAAGACAAATCATGTATCTACCCATCTAAAACCATAAACTCTGTCTTATGAAGTCAAGCATGAAGAGAAGTGGTTTTTGGTTTCAAACATGGAAATTTCAAAAACCTCGCAAAATTAAAGCTTCATTTTAGAGTGACTAGTTAAGAAGGATCCAGGCTTACCTTTTCATTTTCATGTTTTAAACTTGTTTAAATCTTGGTCAAACCTAGGATTTGACCAATATTCAAATGGGCATAAAATAAAAAAATAAATAAAATAAAAAACCAAAGCACATAGTCTTCTTATGTCATATAGTAAGCATTCAAGTTCATAAACAAGGTCTAGACATATTCAAACCAGACAAATCATGTACCCCCTAACCCTAAACTTTGTCTTAATTATATATGAAGTCAAGCATGAAGCAGAGAAGTGTGTGGTTTTGGGTTTCAAACATGGAAATTTCAAAAACGTCCCAAAAAGCTTCATTTTAATTAGACTGACTAGTTAATTAAGAAGGATCCATGATTAATTACCTTTTCATTGTCATGTTTTAAACTTGTTTAAATCTTGGTCGAAACTAGGATTTGACCAAGATTCAAATGGGGATAAAAATTCAGAAAAAATCGAAAGAATGAAAAACCAAAGCACATAGCCTTCTTATGTCATATAGTAAGCATTCAAATTGATAAACATGGTCTAGACATATTCAAACCAGAAAAATCATGTATCTACCCCTAACCCTAAACTTTGTCTTATGAAGTCAAGCATGAACAGAAGTACGGTGGTTTTGGGTTTCAAACATGGTAAATTCAAGAACCTCCCAAAAGCTTCATTTTAGAGTTACTAAGAGAAAGATCCAGACTTAATTACCTTATCATTTTCACATGTTAAACTTGTTTAAATCTTGCTCAACAAGCCTAGGATTTTACCAAAGATTCTCAAATGGGCATAAAAATCAAAAAATGAAATACCAATGCACATAGTCCTCTTATGTCATATAGTAAGCATTCAAGTTGATAAACAAGGTCTAGACATATTCAAACAAGACAAATCATGTATCTACCCCCTATCGACCCTAAACTTCGTCTTATGAAGTCAAGCATGAAGAGAAGTGGTTTTGGGTTTCAAACATGGAAATTTCAAAAACCTCCCAAAATTCAGCTTCATTTTAGAGCGACTAAGAAGGATCGATGCTTACCTTTTCATTTCCATGTTTTAAACTTATTTAAATCTTGGTCAAACCTAGGATTTGACCAAGATTCAAATGGGCATAAAAATTCAGACAAAAAATCTAAAGAATGAAAAACCAAAGCACGTACATAGCCTTCTTAATTATGTCATATAGTAAATAGTCAAGTTGATAAACAAGGTCTAGACATATTCAAACCAGAAAAATCATGTGTATATCTACCCCTAACCCTAAACTCTGTCTTATGAAGTCAATCATGAAGAGAATTGGTTTTGGGTTTCAAACATGGAAATTTCAAGTACGTCCCAAAAGCTTCATATATTTTAGAGTGACTAATTAAGAAGGATCTTGGCTTACGTTTTCATTTTCATGCTTGAAACTTGTTTAAATCTTGGTTGAACCTAGGATTTGACCAGAATCAAATGTGCATAAAATTCTTAAAAAAATAGAAAAATGAAAAACAAAAGCACATGGTCTTCTTATGTCATATAGTAAGCATTCAAGTTGATAAACAAGGTTTAGACATATTCAAACCAGACAAATCATGTATCTACCCCCTAACCCTAAACTCGGTCTTATGAAGTCTAGCGTGAGGAGAAGTCGTTTTGGGTTTCAAACGTTTAAGCCAAAAGCCCCATTTCAAATATTTCAAACTTATTCAAATTTGGTTCAAATTTGAAAGACACACAAGTTATAGCACACATAGTGCATACATTCTCACACATACTGCACTAGATGCTAACCCGGCCTATAGTTTGAGGCCATTGGATGAGGTCGAAAAAATTCTTGGATTAGAAATGGGGTTGTTCGAACCCCGTAGTTGGATTTTTGAACCTTGATCTGTAGTCTTGGGCAAAACCCTAGTTTAACCTATTTAATTATAGATTCGTAGGTCGATTTTTCTACCTTTTTATTATTACTATGCAGCACATGTGTGTTTGCCCGTCGAGTGAAACTCGGAGGAAGAGGGATCACTCGGAAGGAGAGAAGAAGGGAGAGAATTATGGTGTCTCCCCTTTTTCGGGTGATGATGTTGACTTTTGTGCAGGGTTTGTCAGTGAGCAGGAGGTGCGAGCGAGCGAGCGAGCGAGCGAGGCCGAGAATGAGAGAGATTTGTTTTTTTTTTGAGAGGGACAACCGAAGGATCCAGAAGGACCCACAGACTTCCAATATCCTGATGCGTCTTCTCTTGACAAAGAAAATGGCTGGGAGTTTGCGTACCTATTGCACGTGACTTGTGCTCACTGAAGTGTGGGACCTCACGCATGGGCACCACACGTAAGTGACAGACCTGCTGGTGTAAAAGCTCGGTTGATTATTATAGTGCATTAGAACAAAGTTTCCTATGGATTCAAGGGTAGGAAATCCAAGTTAACTCATTTACATGACATTATTTTTTCCATGAAGCAAAGTTAACGCACCTATCAATTGGTACATTTTGGAGTGACTAAGAAGGATCCAGGCTTACTTATTCGTTTTCACGTGTAAAACTTGTCTAAATCTTGGTCAAACAAAATTGGCAGAAAATTCAAAAAAAAACAGAAAAATGAAAAACCAAAGCACATAGTCTTCTTATGTCATATAGTAAGCATTAAAGTTGATAAATAAGGTCTAGACATATACACACCATACAAATCATGTATCTATCCGCTAACCCCTAAACTATGTCTTAAGAAGTCAAGCATGAAGAGAAGTGGTTTTGGGTTTCAAACATGGAAATTTCAAAAACCTCCCAAAAACTTCATTTTAGAGTGACTAAGAAGGATACATGCTTCCCTTTTCATTTTCATGTTTTAAACTTGTTTAAATCTTGGTCAAACCTAGGATTTGACCAAGATACAAATGGGCAAAAAAAAAATAAAAAAATGAAAAACAAAAGCACATAGTGTTCTTATGTCATATCGTAAGCATTCAAGTTGATAAATGATGTCTACGGGTGCTTCTATTCTTGTAGACAGTGTTGGGCCTCCAAGAGCAGAGGTTTGTAGAACAGCAGCAAGTTTCCCTTAAGTGGATCACCCAAGGTTTATCGAACTCAGGGAGGAAGAGGTCAAAGATATCCCTCTCATGCAACCCTGCAACCACAAAGCAAGAAGTCTCTTGTGTCCCCAACACACCTAATAGGTGCACTAGTTCGGCGAAGAGATAGTGAAATACAAGTGGTATGAATGAATATGAGCAGTAGTACGGCGCCAGAAAAGTGCTTGCTGGCGTGCAGTTGATGGTAGTAATATTGCAGGAAGTATAAATGCAGTAAGAAAACGAAGAAACAAGCAGCGATAGCAGTATTTAGGAACAAGGCCTAGGGATCATACTTTCACTAGTGGACACTCTCAACATTGATCACATAACAGAATAAATAGATAGATGCTAGACTCTACACCCTCTTGTTGGATGATGAACACCACTAACTGTGTAGGATTACACGAACCCTCAATGCCGGAGTTAACAAGCTCCACAATATTCAATGTTCATATTTAAATAACCTTAGAGTGCATGACAGATCAACATAACCAAACCAAGTACTAACATAGCATGCACACTGTCACCTTCACACTACGAAAGGAGGAATAGATCACATCAATACTATCATAGCAATAGTTAACTTCATAATCCAAAAGAGATCACAATCATAGCCTACGCCAAGTACTACACGATGCACACACTGTCACCATTACACCGTGCAGGAGGAATAAACTACTTTAATAACATCACTATAGTAGCACGCAGATATATTGTGATACAAAACACATTGCAATCATAAAGGGATATAAATAAGCACTTCACTATGCTACTCTGAATTACTCTCTGGCAAGATAACGAACACTAATTCATCATGTAGGCAAACCTTAAAGATGCATTCCCAAGTACTAATGAACACCCCACGCTGTCACTTTGAGCATTCACAGGAGGTACTAACACACCACAATTTCATAGAGACATCCAACTCAAATCATAACTCAGTGAATAAGTATTCTGTGAAATATAGCCTAAGAGACCCACACGGTGCACACACTGTCACCTTTACACACGTGGGACAAGGAGTCTCCGGAGATCACATAAGTAAAACCCACTTGACATAATGACATCTAGATTACAAGCATCATCATATGAATCTCAATCATGTAAGGCAGCTCATGAGATTATTGTATTGAAGCACATAGGAGAGAGATTAACCACATAGCTACCGGTACAGCCCCGAGCCTCGATGGAGAACTACTCCCTCCTCATGGGAGACAGCAGCGTTGATGAAGATGGCGGTGATGTCGATGGAGAAGCCTTCCAGGGGCACTTCCCCATCCCGGCGGCGTGCCGGAACAGAGACTCCTGTCCCCCAGATCTTGGCTTCGCGATGGCGGCGGCTCTGGAAGGTTTTCTCTGGTTTCGTCGAACGTATCGTGGTTTTTAGGTCAGGGACCTTTATATAGGCGAGGAGGCGGAGTCGGAATGGCGACGAGGCGGCGACACACTAGGGGGCGCGACAAGGCCTGGGCCACGCCACCCTGTCGTCTGGGGCCCACAGGGCCCTCCTCTGGCGGCTCTCGGGTGTTCTGGAAGCTTCGTCCAAAAATAGGATGCTGGGCATTGATTTCGTCCGATTCCGAGAATATTTCCTTACTAGGATTTCTGGAACCAAAAACAGCAGAAAACAGGAACTGGCCCTTCGGCATCTCGTCAATAGGTTAGTTCCGGAAAACGCATAAATATGACATAAAGTATGCATAAAACATGTAGATATCATCAATAATGTGGCATGGAACATAAGAAATTATCGATACGTCGGAGACGTATGAATAAACAAGGTCTAGATATATCCAAACCAGACAAATCATGTATCTACTCCCTGTCGATCTTATGAAGTCTAGCATGAAGAAAAGTCGTTTTGGGTTTCAAACATGGAAATTTCAAGAACATCCCAAAAGCTTCATTTTAGAGCGACTAAGACGGATCCAGGCTTACCTTTCCATTTTCATGTTTTAAACTTGTTTAAATCTTGGTCAAATCTAGGATTTGACCAAGATTCAAATGGGCATAAAATAAAAAAACAGAAAAATGAAAAACCAAAGCGCACATAGTCTTCTTATATGTCATATAGTAAGCATTAAAGTTGATAAACAAGGTCTGGACATATTCAAACTAGCTAGACAAATCAAGTATCTACCCCCTAACCCCTAAACTCTGTCTTATGACGAAGTCAAGCATGAAGATAAGTGGTTTTGGGTTTCAAACATGGAAATTTCAAAAACCTCCCAAAAACTTCATTTTAGGGTGACTAAGAAGGATACAGGCTTCCCTTTTCATTTTCATGTTCTATACTTGTTTAAATCTTGGTCAAACCTAGGATTTGACCAAGATTCAAATGTGCATCAAAATTCCAAAATAAATCAGAAAAATGAAAAACCAAAGCACATAGTTTTCTTATGTCATATAGTAAGCATTAAAGTTGATAAACAAGGGTCTAGACATATTCAAACAAGAAAAATCATGTATCTACCCCCTAACGCTAAACTTTGTCTTATGTAGTCAAGCATGAAGAGAAGTAGTTTTGGGTTTCAAATATGGAAATTTCAAAAACCTATCAAAAGCTTCATTTTAGAGTGACTAAGAAGGATCCATGCTTACCTTTTCATTTTCATATTTTAAACTTGTTTAAATCTTGGTCAAACCTAGGATTTGACCAAGATTTAAATGGGCATAAAATTTAAAAAAATCGGAAAAATGAAAAACAAAAGCACATAGTCTTCTTATGTCACATACATATATATAGTAAGCATTCAAAAGTTGATAAACAAGGTCTAGCTAGACATATTCAAATAAGACAAATCATGTATCTACCCATCTAAAACCATAAACTCTGTCTTATGAAGTCAAGCATGAAGAGAAGTGGTTTTTGGTTTCAAACATGGAAATTTCAAAAACCTCCCAAAATTAAAGCTTCATTTTAGAGTGACTAGTTAAGAAGGATCCAGGCTTACCTTTTCATTTTCATGTTTTAAACTTGTTTAAATCTTGGTCAAACCTAGGATTTGACCAATATTCAAATGGGCATAAAATAAAAAATAAATAAAATAAAAAACCAAAGCACATAGTCTTCTTATGTCATATAGTAAGCATTCAAGTTCATAAACAAGGTCTAGACATATTCAAACCAGACAAATCATGTACCCCCTAACCCTAAACTTTGTCTTAATTATATATGAAGTCAAGCATGAAGCAGAGAAGTGTGGTTTGGGGTTTCAAACATGGAAATTTCAAAAACCTCCCAAAAAGCTTCATTTTAATTAGACTGACTGGTTAATTAAGAAGGATCCATGATTAATTACCTTTTCATTTTCATGTTTTAAACTTGTTTAAATCTTGGTCGAACCTAGGATTTGACCAAGATTCAAATGGGCATAAAAATTCAGAAAAAAATTGAAAGAATGAAAAACCAAAGCGCATAGCCTTCTTATGTCATATAGTAAGCATTCAAATTGATAAACATGGTCTAGACATATTCAAACCAGAAAAATCATGTATCTACCCCTAACCCTAAACTCTGTCTTATGAAGTCAAGCATGAACAGAAGTACGGTGGTTTTGGGTTTCAAACATGGTAAATTCAAGAACCTCCCAAAAGCTTCATTTTAGAGTTACTAAGAGAAAGATCCAGACTTAATTACCTTATCATTTTCACATGTTAAACTTGTTTAAATCTTGCTCAAACCTAGGATTTTACCAAGATTCTCAAATGGGCATAAAAATCAAAAAATGAAATACCAA
The DNA here is from genome assembly GCF_019359855.2 of Lolium perenne. Classification (NCBI taxonomy): domain Eukaryota; kingdom Viridiplantae; phylum Streptophyta; class Magnoliopsida; order Poales; family Poaceae; genus Lolium; species Lolium perenne. The sequence continues at coordinate 53,583,916 of NC_067244.2, forward strand.
TGCACATAGTCCTCTTATGTCATATAGTAAGCATTCAAGTTGATAAACAAGGTCTAGACATATTCAAACAAGAAAAATCATGTATCTACCCCCTATCGACCCTAAACTTCGTCTTATGAAGTCAAGCATGAAGAGAAGTGGTTTTGGGTTTCAAACATGGAAATTTCAAAAACCTCCCAAAATTCAGCTTCATTTTAGAGCGACTAAGAAGGATTGATGCTTACCTTTTCATTTTCATGTTTTAAAATTATTTAAATCTTGGTCAAACCTAGGATTTGACCAAGATTCAAATGGGCATAAAAATTCAGACAAAAAATCTAAAGAATGAAAAACCAAAGCACATAGCCTTCTTAATTATGTCATATAGTAAACACTCAAGTTGATAAACAAGGTCTAGACATATTCAAACCAGAAAAATCATGTGTATATCTACCCCTAACCCTAAACTCTGTCTTATGAAGTCAATCATGAAGAGAATTGGTTTTGGGTTTCAAACATGGAAATTTCAAGTACGTCCCAAAAGCTTCATATATTTTAGAGTGACTAATTAAGAAGGATCTTGGCTTACATTTTCATTTTCATGCTTGAAACTTGTTTAAATCTTGGTTGAACCTAGGATTTGACCAGAATCAAATGTGCATAAAATTCTTTAAAAAAATAGAAAAATGAAAAACAAAAGCACATGGCCGGTCTTCTTATGTCATATAGTAAGCATTCAAGTTGATAAACAAGGTTTAGACATATTCAAACCAGACAAATCATGTATCTACCCCCTAACCCTAAACTCGGTCTTATGAAGTCTAGCATGAAGAGAAGTCGTTTTGGGTTTCAAACGTTTAAGCCAAAAGCCCCATTTCAGATATTTCAAACTTATTCAAATTTGGTTCAAATTTGAAAGACACACAAGTTATAGCACACATAGTGCATACATTCTCACACATACTGCACTAGATGCTAACCCGGCCTATAGTTTGAGGCCATTGGATGAGGTCGAAAAAATTCTTGGATTAGAAATGGGGTTGTTCGAACCCCGTAGTTGGATTTTTTGAACCTTGATCTGTAGTACTGGGCAAAATCCTAGTTTAACCTATTTAATTATAGATTCGTAGGTCGATTTTTCTACCTTTTTATTATTACTATGCAGCACATGTGTGTTTGCCCGTCGAGTGAAACTCGGAGGAAGAGGGATCACTCGGAAGGAGAGAAGAAGGGAGAGAATTATGGTGTCTCCCCTTTTTCGGGTGATGATGTTGACTTTTGTGCAGGGTTTGTCAGTGAGCAGGAGGTGCGAGCGAGCGAGTCGAGCGAGGCCGAGAATGAGAGAGATTTGTTTTTTTTGTGAGAGGGACAACCGAAGGATCCAGAAGGACCCACAGACTTCCAATATCCTGATGCGTCTTCTCTTGACAAAGAAAATGGCTGGGAGTTTGCGTACCTATTGCACGTGACTTGTGCTCACTGAAGTGTGGGACCTCACGCATGGGCACCACACGTAAGTGACAGACCTGCTGGTGTAAAAGCTCGGTTGATTATTATAGTGCATTAGAACAAAGTTTCCTATGGATTCAAGGGTAGGAAATCCAAGTTAACTCATTTACATGACATTATTTTTTCCATGAAGCAAAGTTAACGCACCTATCAATTGGTACATTTTGGAGTGACTAAGAAGGATCCAGGCTTACTTATTCGTTTTCACGTGTAAAACTTGTCTAAATCTTGGTCAAACAAAATTGGCTGAAAATTCAAAAAAAAAATAGAAAAATGAAAAACCAAAGCACATAGTCTTCTTATGTCATATAGTAAGCATTAAAGTTGATAAACAAGGTCTAGACATATTCAAACCATACAAATAATGTATCTACCCGCTAACCCCTAAACTATGTCTTAAGAAGTCAAGCATGAAGAGAAGTGGTTTTGGGTTTCAAACATGGAAATTTCAAAAACCTCCCAAAAACTTCATTTTAGAGTGACTAAGAAGGATACATGCTTCCATTTTCATTTTCATGTTTTAAACCTGTTTAAATCTTGGTCAAACCTAGGATTTGACCAAGATACAAATGGGCACAAAAAAATAAAAAAATGAAAAACAAAAGCACATAGTGTTATTATGTCATATCGTAAGCATTCAAGCTGATAAACAAGGTCTAGATATATCCAAACCAGACAAATCATGTATCTACTCCCTGTCGATCTTATGAAGTCTAGCATGAAGAAAAGTCGTTTTGGGTTTCAAACATGGAAATTTCAAGAACATACCAAAAGCTTCATTTTAGAGCGACTAAGAAGGATCCAGGCTTACCTTTCCATTTTCATGTTTTAAACTTGTTTAAATCTTGGTCAAATCTAGGATTTGACCAAGATTCAAATGGGCATAAAATAAAATAAACAGAAAAATGAAAAACGTCTTCTTATATGTCATATAGTAAGCATTAAAGTTGATAAACAAGGTCTGGACATATTCAAACTAGCTAGACAAATCATGTATCTACCCCCTAACCCCTAAACTCTGTCTTATGACGAAGTCAAGCATGAAGATAAGTGGTTTTAGGTTTCAAACATGGAAATTTCAAAAACCTCCCAAAAACTTCATTTTAGGGTGACTAATTAAGAAGGATACATGCTTCCCTTTTCATTTTCATGTTCTATACTTGTTTAAATCTTGGTCAAACCTAGGATTTGACAAAGATTCAAATGTGCATCAAAATTCCAAAAAATATCACAAAAATGAAAAACCATAGCACATAGTTTTCTTATGTCATATAGTAAGCATTAAAGTTGATAAACAAGGTCTAGACATATTCAAACAAGAAAAATCATGTATCTACCCCCTAACCCTAAACTTTGTCTTATGTAGTCAAGCATGAAGAGAAGTGGTTTTGGGTTTCAAATATGGAAATTTCAAAAACCTACCAAAAGCTTCATTTTAGAGTGACTAAGAAGGATCAATGCTTACCTTTTCATTTTCATATTTTAAACTTGTTTAAATCATTGTTAAACCAGGATTTGACCAAGATTTAAATGGGCATAAAATTTAAAAAAATCAGAAAAATGAAAAACAAAAGCACATAGTCTTCTTATGTCACATATATATATAGTAAGCATTCAAAAGTTGATAAACAAGGTCTATGCATATTCAAATAAGACAAATCATGTATCTACCCTAACCCTAAACTCTGTCTTATGAAGTCAAGCATGAAGAGAAGTGGTTTTTGGTTTCAAACATGGAAATTTCAAAAACCTCCCAAAAGCTTCATTTTAGAGTGACTAAGAAGGATCCAGGCTTACCTTTTCATTTTCATGTTTTAAACTTGTTTAAATCTTGGTCAAACCTAGGATTTGACCAATATTAAAATGGGCATAAAATAAAATAAAAAAACCAAAGCACATAGTCTTCTTATGTCATATAGTAAGCATTCAAGTTCATAAACAAGGTCTAGACATATTCAAACCAGACAAATCATGTATCTACCCCCTATCGACCCTAAACTTCGTCTTATGAAGTCAAGCATGAAGAGAAGTGGTTTTGGGTTTCAAACATGGAAATTTCAAAAACCTACCAAAAGCTTCATTTTAGAGCGAGTAAGAAGGATCGATGCTTATCTTTTCATTTTCATGTTTTAAACTTATTTAAATCTTGGTCAAACCTAGGATTTGACCAAGATTCAAATGGGCATAAAAATTCAGACAAAAATCTAAAGAATAAAAAACCAAAGCACATAGCCTAGCTTCTTAATTATGTCATATAGTAAACATTCAAGTTGATAAACAAGGTCTAGACATATTCAAACCAGAAAAATCGTGTATCTACCCCTAACCCTAAACTCTGTCTTATGAAGTCAAGCATGAAGAAAAGTGGTTTTGAGTTTCAAGCATGCATGGAAATTTCGAGAACCTCCCAAAAGCTTCATTTTAGAGTGACTACGAAGGATCCATGCTTACACCTTTTCATTTTCATGTTTTAAACTTGTTTAAAACCTGGTCAAACCTGGGATTTGACCAAGATTCAAATGGGCATAAAATTCAAAAAAATTAGATAAATGAAAAACCATAGCACATAGTCTTCTTATGTCATATAGTAAGCATTCAAGTGGATAAACAAGCTCTAGACATACTGAAACCAGACAAATCATGTATCTACCCCTATCCCTAAACTATGTCTTATGAAGTCTAGCATGAAAAGAAGTGGTTTCGGGTTTCAAACATGGAAATTTCAAAAACCTCCCAAAAGCTTCATTTTGGATTGACTAAGGAGGATCCAGGCTTACTTTTTCATTTTCATGTTTTAAACTTGTTTAAATCTAGGTCAAACCTAGGATTTGACCAAGATTCAAATGGACATAAAAAATCAACAGTTTACAACAGCACACAAAATAAACATGAAATTACATCTAAATCCCTAACTTTTACATGGAGGACCCTAGGCTGAAAGCAAGAAATGCGATCGGGTCTTGAATCTTGATGCGTCTTCTCTTGACAAAGAAGATCGCTGGGAGTTTGCGTACGTACAGCACGTCACTTGTGCTCACTGAAGTGTGGAACATGACGCATGCATGGGCAACACACGTAAGTGACATGGATTCAAGGGTAGGGAAGCCAAGAGAAAAAAACGAGAATTTGGACAAAAATAACCCAATCTTGCTAGTATGTCGAAAGTTTGTTTTTCTCAATCTTTTCGACTTTGGGTTATTTCTGTCTATTTTGCCGAAAAAACGAGGACAGAGACTGGAAACGGTGATGCATCTAGCTTCAGAGTAGGTCAGATTAAGACTTCCTGAGCAAAACTAGTCTGACGTAAGTACAGTGTATACAGACAAGACAGGGACTAGACATTGCTACCCACGTCCCTCTGCGCCCCTTCAAAGAAATCATACTCCGTACTAGAATCTCGAAACGTAGGAATTAGTCTGACATGATTTCTGATTGTTTAATTCATAGGATTGCAATTTTCAGAATTCATTGACAATACATTTTTATACAAAAACAAAAATCCTTCATTGTGTAACCGTATGTTACTACTAGTATTTCTTTTGGTTTTCACACGCAATCAAATGTTATTGGATCCAAATACCGTTGTTTCTCAATCCTATATATTTGGAGATGATCATCACTCTCTAATCATACAATTTTCATATTCCCGCACTTTGAAAATCTTGCGAATAATCAAAGCAGCCAAAATGTATGGTGTGTATTGTATATGTTTATGCCATGCTTAGTTTCATCGAATATTGTTTGGTTGCATCGCGGGGAAACCGCGTGAATTTAGATTAATTGTTGCATGTTTGTTTGTGGTGTGACCAACTGCTTTTGCAACGAAACAACCCCCCCCCCCACCATGTACGCATTGTTTGGGTCGCGTGCATGATGTGTACAAAATGTTAAAATAGAAATAATGTAGGAATTGAATATGATTGCATGTTGAATTAATCCTATATGAAAGAAATGACACAAATTTGAATTGCATGTTCTTTGGTTGTAGTGCTACACAAAAAACACGTGAATTAGTATGAATTATCATGTATTCAAGAATCAAAGGAGCCACTGAGATTTGAATCCCACAAAATTTCTATGAATTTTCTTCGAACCAAACAAGCCCAACAAGATTCCAAAGGAATATAATACAACGAATCAAACAGCATCCGTTGTTGGAATATTTCCTTAGGACATCAATCCAATAGAAACTATATGATCCAGTTTCAGCGACAATCTGGTCGGTGTAGGATCGAGGAGGCCAATTGTATATATATGTTTGGACCCGGTTGGTTGAGTGATCATGCTCGTGACATCCAGCCTGAAAGGTAAAATTCGGGCAAGGCCAGCGTGACGCCACAATACTTTTGAAATATTCAAAAGCGCGTAATATTTGTGAAATTTTAATAATAGCTACTACTTATGTGAATTTTTTTCGTTCATACGCTTATTGGGGGGTAGGCTAACCCTAATGGCCTCCTTAAGATCCCTACCTCTACCAAGGTTTCCCGAGTTCATCCACCTCGACGGGTTCCTTGCCACTTTCGACCATGTTGTGGGCATCATTTCGGGTTCCCGTACCACGGCTAGTCCTTTTCAGGAGTCCCGAACCCGATACCATAATATTTGTTTGAAAAAAATTCAAGACCGCACAATATTTGTTGAAATAAATGAATAAGCATTTTTAAATAGCTAAATAAAAGAAGTATGAATTTTGAAAAATTTATTTTTTCTAAAACATTAATTGGAGCATTGACATGTTGAACCCACTTGTCGATTTTGCTATCAACATGACTAACTAGCTGATTAGATAACCAAGTGGTGAAATTTGCAACATATTAGACCACCACATGGTGGAAACTGCAAAAAAAATGTCCAAGTGGTGGTTTGTGCAACATATAGAGCAGTACAGTATATGGTAGTACAAGATGAATGTGCACTGCCGTGGGCCCGTGGTAATATATCATGATGATGGCAAAGGATCTTTTCTCTGCTGAAACTGTCCAGAGCTGATTTGATGAGACAAAATACAGCTCCACGGCGTGCAAGGACAGTATACAGTACATTAGCTTCTTCTCGGGTCACACGCCTTCACGACAGGTGCAGTAGTGCAGCAGAGACCAGAGAGAGAAGGCACGCCCGTAGTACTCGTATTATTGATTTCAATTCAAATTGTTTTTTTGCCTGCTTCTCCGTCTTCTTCATCTCCATCTTCTCTGGCGACCCCGCCTACACCAGCAGCCCCTGCACCCCCGCCGCCATGCCTTTTTCGGATCATCTCGAGCCACCTGTTTGATGGTACTAGTAGGAGTTGTGGACTTTTATCCATATCGCTCTACCAGCTGCCGCTCGCACTGTCCTCCAATACCTCATACCCAAACGCCAGCGTCCCACTCCCACACCCCCACACCCACTTGACCGCATCCTTCCAATGGCGAGATCGATCAATGAGAGTGGCAGTTCTTGGGTGTTTCCTGATGGCCCCCTTGAAGAAATCGCATCCCGATGCGATGTCATCACCGCCGTGAGCCTCGTCGGTTCATGCAAGTTTTATCATGATTCAGCAACACAAAGTGTAGCTCTGCCTGCATCTCAGCCGTTTGGCATGCCCTGTGTTCTTCATACTCACCAAACTGAGGTACCGCCCGCGCACAATCCCTTCTCCCGCGTCCACAAGTTCAAGCAGCAGAGTGCGCAGAAGGACAAGCAGCATGATGCAAAAGATCGCAAGGGTACCTTGTGCCAACTGACGCCGCTGGACAGGATCTCTTCCGATGCCGTGATTCCAGATGGTGGTACGGGCATGTGGGCAGGCGCGAATGGAGATTGGATCGCCCTTCTTGGCTTCCCCTGGAATTGGGAGCTTGTCAATGTGTACACTGGTCGCCGGATTCCTCTACCACCAATAAGTGAGTTTAAATCCACCCCGGATAAACTTGTGTTCGAGTCTAATGATCAACATCTTCAACTGCTGAAGATAGCTATTTGCCGAGTTCCAACAGCTGCTTCAAATTATACTAGTTTCTCTGTTCTTGCCATCTTCAACGCGGCAATTGCAGTCCTTCACTGTGCTTCTAGCAGATGGACAGTTCTTGACAACTAGTTCTTAGCGTACGGCTACTCCGATGCAATCATCCACAAGGGTATTGTATTTGCTGTAACTCAAACATGCGAAGTTTATGCATGGAATCAACTTTCTTGGGGTAATTTTTCTCATCTCATATGATGTGTTTTCGCTATTACCTGCTAGTTTCAGATTTAGCTTTAGCCTTTTTCTTTTTGTTGTGCAGTTTTCGTGTCATGCCTGTACCTTTCCCCCTCTATATTCAATCAAAATCAGCAGTGATATGCCTTTGAGTCAAAATAAAGTACTCCCTCCGATCCAAATCAAATTGACTCAGCTTTGTCTAACCAGTGCATCTAGCTAGACAAACTTGAGTCAATTAATTTGTGCATATCTAGCTAGACACATCCAGTTGAGTCAATTAATTTGGATCGGAGGCAGTATTTTAGCTACATCATTATTCATGTATGTAATGAACTAATCAAGTTTTGCTGAACTGACTTCAAGCTGTGCTTTCCTTTGCAAGGTCCTTTCTTGATCAGCACGGCACCTATTCCGCCAGAACTTGATGAACAAGGTCGGTACAATCTTGGCTCCTGGTGGTTAGCACGATCTCATGATGGTTCTAGACTTTTTCTGGTCCATACCTGGGGCGTTACTGACGGGCGGGATTATACTGGACTGGTTCGGATTTTACCTGCTGCTGCTACCTCTGAGGGTCGTCATGGTCGCACTATTCGCGGGTATGGTAAGGGTTTACTTGGCTGCGAGGTGTACAGCATGGACACCAGTCAGTTGATGCCACCGAGGCCATGGAGGAGGATTATTTCCCTTGGATCATATTCTCTCTTCCTTGGAGTGAACTATCTGATTATCATTCCAGTAGAAGACGGGGCAGAACATGACCGTCCAAATATGGCGAGAAGCAACTCTGTTTACACATCGCACCATGCAGTAGGCCTTGCATATCCTCCTTCTCCAGAAATTTGCCGCTTCAGTTTGAATTCTGAAGACTGTACTGTTGGTTTCCAAACCAACATTAGATTGACATGGCGGTAGGTTCCGTTGTGGCTCATCCCAAGCTTCGCCAACGCCCGGCAATGGAACCTGCCTTCGCGTCACAGGTCCAGAAAGAAGGGCTGATGTACTTTATGTAATACTCGTGTTGTAATGCAAGATTTGTATCTGTTGAACTATTTCATTTGCATGTTTATCTCTACCTAGGCTACTCCCTTTCCGTAGTTGTGTTGTACTATCTGTTGAACCATTTCCTTTGCCTGTTATCTCTACCTAGGCTACTCCTCCGTAGTTGTTAAATTGATGTAATGCTCCTACAATGCAGGCTACATTGGGCGTGTGGCCTGTAATGTTATCAAACACCTTTTGTACTCGTTCTAGTAAGCATTTCACACTATAGCTCACATAATTAAAGTACTCCTACAACGTATTAGTTGAAAGATATCTCTCATAAGTAAGTACCCCTCTTTGAGCTTATGCGAAACATAAATGACTATTTTAGAAATATATACTCTCGACACAATATTATATTAAAAACAATGGTACATAGTTCTATTAGAAAAAGAAAGTGTGAATAGTAGAATGATGGAGAAGTGTTTTTTGAGGTCTGTGCATAGCTAGTGTTCATGGTGCAAAAGCACTTAGACTAGTCACAATGGGAAGTATCATAGACTGATACTAGTCTATGATACAACACCTTCAATGCATAGTATCATGAATTAGTATCATGCAATGTTGCGAAAAACCAATTATTCATTTCTTTCCAAATAGACTAGCTTTGCGAGGATGACAAAACATTTCTTTATTGCCCTCTCGTATGAATCACCTCCATACATCACCTCTCATACCGATTGAAAGACATTCCAAATCGTTGGTTCAAGACCATGAATACCAAGCCAATTTTGTTAGCTAGTTGGACCACCCTCGGATTGAGAACAAACGGTTGAAAGAAAGGTGGGCGCCAACTCATATTTTTTTCTCGAGAGTCCGACACTTGATGTTGATTGCAAAGTTCACAAAGGCAAAAAATTTGACATCCTCTTTGTGCAAGTCTTGCCACCATCCAAACTCGGTTTTGAAGTACCAACCAAGAAAAAAAAAGCTTGCACTTTGGAAGACCCCATGGACCATGAAAAATTTGAAAAACATCCAGTAAATCATGCATATTTCGATTTATATTTTGGTGAAGTTTCATTCGATTTGAATCATAGGTTTGTGAGCAAATATATATTTAGTTTAAACTAGTGCTCGAGGACGTAAGAATCTATTTAATCACAAGCTATTCATCCGAATGGGATGAAATATTCATAGATTTTAAAACAAGGAATCTACATATTACTGGATTTTTTTTCAAAATTTTCTGAATAGTTTTTCTTTTTTAGCTTTGAAATAAGAGATAGTTTGGAACGTTGGATCTCAAATGGATGGTAGATGGTGGGACACAGTCACAATGTATCTTGGAAGCATCAAGTCACTGAAGCTCTGTCCGGTTTCCAAACCAAGCTAGGAAAGGCATTGAAAATGAAGTTCTGCTCTAAAACATTTCTCATTCCATTTTGGTGCTCGCGCGGTTGCATGCTGCCCACGTGTTAAGGTATGTGTCTCTGGCATGTAGAGAACTACGATTATTGGCGAAAAATATATCGAAATGGAAACTGTAAAAAACTAGTACAAATGCCAGTGCGTTGCCACGGGAAACAATATAGAATTTTTTAGCGCATATGCAAAGAAAACACACCGCAAATTCACACGATGAAAAGAGATGGCTAGATAATATTGCAAGAAAAATACTTTGCCTAAAAGATAGATCAATATGAAATGTAATTCTACATCATATGCATGAAGGCAACAACCAATAATTATCTCTGCATGCCAAGATTTCACTTCATTCCTATCTTGCAGCAGACTGATACGTCTCCGACGTATCGATAATTTCTTATGTTCCATGCCACATTATTGATGTTATCTACATGTTTTATGCACACTTTATGTCATATTCGCGCATTTTCTGGAACTAACCTATTAACAAGATGCCGAAGTGCCGATTCTTTGTTTTCGTTGTTTTTGGTTTCAGAAATCCTAGTAAGGAAATATTCTCGAAATTGGACGAAATCAAAGCCCAGGGGCCTATTTTCTCACGAAGCTTCCAGAAGTCCGAAGGAGAGACGAAGAGGGGCCACGGAGGGGCCACACCATAGGGCGGCGCGGCCCCCCCCCTTGGCCGCGCCGGCCTGTAGTGTGGGGCCCCCGTGCCGCCTCTTGACCTGCCCTTCCGCCTATAAAAAGTCTCCGTGACGAAACCCCCAGTACCGAGAACCACGATACGGAAAACCTTCCAGAGACGCCGCCGCCGCCGATCCCATCTCGGGGGATCCAGGAGATCGCCTCCGGCACCCTGCCGGAGAGGGGAATCATCTCCTGGAGGACTCTACGCCGCCATGGTCGCCTCCGGTGTGATGTGTGAGTAGTCTACCCCTGGACTATGGGTCCATAGCAGTAGCTAGATGGTTGTCTTCTCCCCATTGTGCTATCATTGTCGGATCTTGTGAGCTGCCTAACATGATCAAGATCATCTATCTGTAATTCTATATGTTGCGTTTGTTGGGATCCGATGAATAGAGAATACTTGTTATGTTGATTATCAAAGTTATGCTATGTGTTGTTTATGATCTTTCATGCTCTCCGTTACTAGTAGATGCTCTGGCCAAGTAGATGCTTGTAACTCCAAGAGGGAGTACTTATGCTCGATAGTGGGTTCATGCCTGCATTGACACCTTGGACAATGATGAGAAAGTTCTAAGGTTGTGTTGTGCTGTTGCCACTAGGGATAAAACATTAGTGCTATGTTCAAGGATGTAGTCACTAGTTACATTACGCACCATACTTAATGCAATTGTCTGTTGTTAGCAACTTAATACTGGAAGGGGTTCGGATGATAACCTGAAGGTGGACTTTTTAGGCATAGATGCAGTTGGATGACGGTCTATGTACTTTGTCGTAATGCCCAATTAAATCTCACTATACTCATCATGATATGTATGTGCATGGTCATGCTCTCTTTATTTGTCAATTGCCCAACTGTAATTTGTTCACCCAACATGCTGTTCGTCTTATGGGAGAGACACCTCTAGTGAACTGTGGACCCCGGTCCAATTCTCTTTACTGAAATACAATCTATTGCAATACTTGTTCTACTGTTTTCTGCAAACAATCATCTTCCACACAATACGGTTAACTCTTTGTTACAGCAAGCCGGTGAGATTGACAACCTCACTGTTTCGTTGGGGCAAAGTACTTTGGTTGTGTTGTGCAGGTTCCACGTTGGCGTCGGAATCCCTGGTGTTGCGCCGCACTACATCCCGCCGCCATCAACCTTCAACGTGCTTCTTGGCTCCTCCTGGTTCGATAAACCTTGGTTTCTTTCTGAGGGAAAACTTGCTGCTGTGCGCATCATACCTTCCTCTTGGGGTTGCCCAACGAACGTGTGAAATACACGCCATCAAGCACATTTTCTCGCGCCGTTGTCGGGAGATCAAGACACGCTGCAAGGGGAGTCTCCACTTCTCAATCTCTTTACTTTGTTTTTGTCTTGCTTAGTTTTATTTACTACTTTGTTTGCTGCACTAAATCAAAATACAAAAAAATTAGTTGCTAGTTTTACTTTACTTGTTATCTTGTTTGCTATATCAAAAACACAAAAAAATTAGTTTACTTGCATTTACTTTATCTAGTTTGCTTTATTTACTGTTGCTAAAATGGCCAACGCTGAAAACACTAAGTTGTGTGACTTCACAACCACAAATAATAATGATTTCTTATGCACACCTATTGCTCCACCTGCTACTACAGCAGAATTCTTTGAAATTAAACCTCGCTTTATCGAATCTTGTTATGCGAGAGCAATTTTCTGGTGTTAGTTCTGATGATGCTGCTGCCCATCTTAATAATTTTGTTGAACTATGTGAAATGCAAAAATATAAGGATGTAGATGGTGACATTATAAAACTAAAATTGTTCCCTTTCTCATTAAGAGGAAGAGCTAAAGATTGGTTGCTATCTCTGCCTAAGAATAGTATTGATTCATGGACTAAATGCAAGGATGCTTTTATTGGTAGATATTATCCCCCTGCTAAAATTATATCTTTGAGGAGTAGCATAATGAATTTTAAACAATTAGATACCGAACATGTTGCTCAAGCTTGGGAAAGAATGAAATCTCTGGTTAAAAATTGCCCAACCCATGGACTGACTACTTGGATGATCATCCAAACCTTCTATGCAGGACTAAATTTTTCTTCGCGGAATTTATTGGATTCAGCTGCTGGAGGTACCTTTATGTCCATCACTCTTGGTGAAGCAACAAAGCTTCTTGATAATATGATGATCAATTACTCTGAATGGCACACGGAAAGAGCTCCACAAGGTAAGAAGGTAAATTCTGTCGAAGAAACCTCTTCCTTGAGTGATAAGATTGATGCTATTATGTCTATGCTTGTGAATGATAGGACTAATATTGATCCTAATAATGTTCCGTTAGCTTCATTGGTTGCACAAGAAGAACATGTTGATGTAAACTTCATTAAAAATAATAATTTCAACAACAATGCTTACCGGAACAATTCTAGTAACAACTATAGGCCATATCCTTATAATAATGGCAACGGCTATGGTAATTCTTATGGGAATTCTTACAACAATAATAGGAGTTCACCCCCTGGACTTGAAGCCATGCTTAAAGAATTTATTAGTACACAAACTGCTTTTAACAAATCTGTTGAAGAAAAGCTTGGGAAAATTGATATACTTGCTTCTAAAGTCGATAGCCTTGCTGCTGATGTTGATCTTTTGAAATCGAAAGTTATGCCTAATGAGAATCATCATAATAAAATTGTTACTACAGCAAATGCCATTCAAGTTAGAATTAATGAGAATATAAGATTAATTGCTGAACTGCGTGCTAGGTGGGATAGAGAAGAAAATGAAAAACTAGCTAAAGAAAAGAATGTAGCTAAAGTTTGGACTATTACCACCACTAGTAATGCTAATGCTACACATGTTGCTGCACCTCCTACTAATACTAATAAAAGAATTGGTGTTAGCAATGTTTCCACTTCTAATGCAAAGCGCGAGAAACTGCCTGAAACTGCTTGTGATAAAGCTGCTGAAATTTTTTCCAACATTGGGGATGATGATCCCATTGCTTTAGATTATAATGGTTTGAATTTTGATGATTGCCACATCTCTGAAGTTATAAAGTTCTTACAAAAACTTGCTAAAAGTCCTAATGCTAGTGCTATAAATTTGGCTTTTACACATCATATCACAAATGCTCTCATAAAAGCTAGAGAAGAGAAACTAGAGCGCGAAGCCTCTATTCCTAAAAAGCTAGAGGATGGTTGGGAGCCCATCATTAAGATGAAGGTTAAAGATTTTGATTTTAATGCTTTATGTGATCTTGGTGCAAGTATTTCTGTTATGCCTAAGAAAATTTATAATATGCTTGACTTGCCACCGCTGAAAAATTGTTATTTGGATGTTAATCTTGCTGATCATTCTACAAAGAAACCTTTGGGTAAAGTTGATAATGTTCGCATTACCATTAACAATAACCTTGTCCCCGTTGATTTTGTTGTCTTGGATATTGAATGCAATGCATCTTGTCCCATTATATTGGGAAGACCTTTTCTTCGAACTGTTGGTGCTATTATTGATATGAAGGAAGGTAATATAAAATATCAATTTCCTCTTAAGAAGGGTATGGAACACTTCCCTAGAAAGAGAATGAAGGTACCTTTTGATTCTATTATGAGAACAAATTATGATGTTGACACTTCGTCTCTTGATAATACTTGATACACACTTTCTGCGCCTAGCTGAAAGGCGTTAAAGAAAAGCACTTATGGGAGACAACCCATGTTTTTACCTACAGTATTTTGTTTTTATTTTGTGTCTTGGAAGTTGTTTACTACTGTAGCAACCTCTCCTTATCTTAGTTTTGTGTTTTGTTGTGCCAAGTTAAGCCGTTGATAGAAAAGTAAGTACTAGATTTGGATTACTGCACAGTTCCAGATTTCTTTGCTGTCACGAATCTGGGTCCACCTCCCTGTAGGTAGCTCAGAAAATTAAGCCAATTTACGTGCATGATCCTCAGATATGTACGCAACTTTCATTCAATTTGAGCATTTTCATTTGAGCAAGTCTGGTGCCATTTTAAAATTCGTCAATACGAACTGTTCTGTTTTGACAGATTCTGCCTTTTATTTCGCATTGCCTCTTTCGCTATGTTGGATGAATTTCTTTGATCCATTAATGTCCAGTAGCATTATGCAATGTCCAGAAGTGTTAAGAATGATTGTGTCACCTCTGAATATGTCAAATTTATATTGTGCACTAACCCTCTAATGAGTTGTTTCGAGTTTGGTGTGGAGGAAGTTTTCAAGGATCAAGAGAGGAGTATGATGCAACATGATCAAGGAGAGTGAAAGCTCTAAGCTTGGGGATGCACCCGGTGGTTCACCCCTGCATATATCAAGAAGACTCAAGCGTCTAAGCTTGGGGATGCCCAAGGCATCCCCTTCTTCATCGACAACATTATCAGGTTCCTCCCCTGAAACTATATTTTTATTCCATCACATCTTATGTGCTTTTTCTTGGAGCGTCGGTTTGTTTTTGTTTTTTGTTTTGTTTGAATAAAATGGATCCTAGCATTCACTTTATGGGAGAGAGACACGCTCCGCTGTAGCATATGGACAAGTATGTCCTTGGTTTCTACTCATAGTATTCATGGCGAAGTTTCTCCTTCGTTAAATTGTTATATGGTTGGAATTGGAAAACGATACATGTAGTAATTGCTATAAATGTCTTGGGTAATGTGATACTTGGCAATTGTTGTGCTCATGTTTAAGCTCTTGCATCATATGCTTTGCACCCATTAATGAAGAAATACATAGAGCATGCTAAAATTTGGTTTGCATATTTGGTTTCTCCAAGGTCTAGATAATTTCTAGTTTTGAGTTTGAACAACAAGGAAGACGGTGTAGAGTCTTATAATGTTTTCAATATGTCTTTTATGTGAGTTTTGCTGCACCGGTTCATCCTTGTGTTTGTTTCAAATAAGCCTTGCTAGCCTAAACCTTGTATCGAGAGGGAATACTTCTCATGCATCCAAAATACTTGAGCCAACCACTATGCCATTTGTGTCCACCATACCTACCTATACTACATGGTATTTTCCACCATTCCAAAGTAAATTGCTTGAGTGCTACCTTTAAAATTCCATCATTCACCTTTGCAATATATAGCTCATGGGACAAATAGCTTAAAAACTATTGTGGTATTGAATATGTAATTATGCACTTTATCTCTTATTAAGTTGCTTGTTGTGCGATAACCATGTTCACTGGGGACGCCATCAACTTTTCATTGTTGAATTTCATGTGAGTTGCTATGCATGTCTGTCTTGTCTGAAGCAAGAGAGATCTACCACCATATGGTTAAGCATGCATATGTTAGAGAAGAACATCGGGCCGCTAACTAAAGCCATGCTCCATGGTGGAAGTTTCAGTTTTGGACAACAATCCTCAAATCTCAAATGAGAAAATTATTAATTGTTGGTATATGCTTATGCATAAAAGAGGAGTCCATTATCTGTTGTCTATGTTGTCCCGGTATGGATGTCTAAGTTGAAGAATAATCAATAGCGAGAAATCCAATGCGAGCTTTCTCCTTAGACCTTTGTACAGGCGGCATAGAGGTACCCCTTTGTGACACTTGGTAAAAACAATGCATTGTGATGATCCGGTAGTCCAAGCTAATTAGGACAAGGTGCGGGCACTATTAGTACGCTATGCATGAGGCTTGCAACTTATAAGATATAATTTACATGATGCATATGCTTTATTACTACCGTTGACAAAATTGTTTCATGTTTTCAAAATCAAAGCTCTAGCACAAATATAGCAATCGATGCTTTTCCTCTATGGAGGACCATTCTTTTACTTTCAATGTTGAGTCAGTTCACCTATTTCTCTCCACCTCAAGAAGCAAACACTTGTGTGAACTGTGCATTGATTCCTACATATTTGCTTATTGCACTTATTATATTACTCTATGTTGACAATATCCATGAGATATACATGTTACAAGTTGAAAGCAACCGCTGAAACTTAGTCTTCTTTTGTGTTGCTTCAATATCTCTACTTTGAATTATTGCTTTATGAGTTAACTCTTATGCAAGACTTATTGATGCTTGTCTTGAAGTGCTATTCATGAAAAGTCTTTGCTATATGATTCACTTGTTTACTCATGTCATATACATTGTTTTGATCGCTGCATTCACTACATATGCTTTACAAATAGTATGATCAAGATTATGATGGCATGTCACTCCAGAAATTATCTGTGTTATCGTTTTACCTGCTCGGGACGAGCAGAACTAAGCTTGGGGATGCTGATACGTCTCCGACGTATCGATAATTTCTTATGTTCCATGCCACATTATTGATGTTATCTACATGTTTTATGCACACTTTATGTCATATTCGTGCATTTTCTCGGAACTAACCTATTAACAAGATGCCGAAGTGCCGATTCTTTGTTTTCTGCTGTTTTTGGTTTCAGAAATCCTAGTAAGGAAATATTCTCGGAATTGGACGAAATCAAAGCCCAGGGGCCTATTTTCTCACGAAGCTTCCAGAAGTCCGAAGGAGAGACGAAGAGGGGCCACGGAGGGGCCACACCATAGGGCGGCGCGGCCCCCCCTTGGCCGCGCCGGCCTGTAGTGTGGGGCCCCCGTGCCGCCTCTTGACCTGCCCTTCCGCCTATAAAAAGTCTCCGTGACGAAAACCCCAGTACCGAGAACCACGATACGGAAAACCTTCCAGAGACGCCGCCGCCGCCGATCCCATCTCGGGGGATCCAGGAGATCGCCTCCGGCACCCTGCCGGAGAGGGGAATCATCTCTCGGAGGACTCTACGCCGCCATGGTCGCCTCCGGTGTGATGTGTGAGTAGTCTACCCCTGGACTATGGGTCCATAGCAGTAGCTAGATGGTTGTCTTCTCCCCATTGTGCTATCATTGTCGGATCTTGTGAGCTGCCTAACATGATCAAGATCATCTATCTGTAATTCTATATGTTGCGTTTGTTGGGATCCGATGAATAGAGAATACTTGTTATGTTGATTATCAAAGTTATGCTATGTGTTGTTTATGATCTTGCATGCTCTCCGTTACTAGTAGATGCTCTGGCCAAGTAGATGCTTGTAACTCCAAGAGGGAGTACTTATGCTCGATAGTGGGTTCATGCCTGCATTGACACCTGGGACAGTGACAGAAAGTTCTAAGGTTGTGTTGTGCTGTTGCCACTAGGGATAAAACATTAGTGCTATGTTCAAGGATGTAGTCACTAGTTACATTACGCACCATACTTAATGCAATTGTCTGTTGTTAGCAACTTAATACTGGAAGGGGTTCGGATGATAACCTGAAGGTGGACTTTTTAGGCATAGATGCAGTTGGATGACGGTCTATGTACTTTGTCGTAATGCCCAATTAAATCTCACTATACTCATCATGATATGTATGTGCATGGTCATGCTCTCTTTATTTGTCAATTGCCCAACTGTAATTTGTTCACCCAACATGCTGTTCGTCTTATGGGAGAGACACCTCTAGTGAACTGTGGACCCCGGTCCAATTCTCTTTACTGAAATACAATCTACTGCAATACTTGTTCTACTGTTTTCTGCAAACAATCATCTTCCACACAATACGGTTAACTCTTTGTTACAGCAAGCCGGTGAGATTGACAACCTCACTGTTTCGTTGGGGCAAAGTACTTTGGTTGTGTTGTGCAGGTTCCACGTTGACGCCGGAATCCCTGGTGTTGCGCCGCACTACATCCCGCCGCCATCAACCTTCAACGTGCTTCTTGGCTCCTCCTGGTTTGATAAACCTTGGTTTCTTTCTGAGGGAAAACTTGCTGCTGTGCGCATCATACCTTCCTCTTGGGGTTGCCCAACGAACGTGTGAAATACACGCCATCACAGACGACTTCAAAAAACAACTTTCAGCCGTCTTCCTTTGACTAATTTCATTTTTAATCCATATACATCTTGACGGTTACATGTTTAGAAAAGACCCTGAAACAAATAAAAATAATATCATGTTTCATACATGACGTAAAGCTTAAAGTGAAAGATTGTTTCTGAGTAGCCTAAGGTTGTCTTCAAGACACATGCAAAGTTGCAAATGCAAAAGAGAATGTATCTAAGATAATGTATGCTTTTTTATTTACGTAGACAGAGTAATAGGAACATCCATATTCTTATTCTTGAGATTTCGATTAGGGGCGCAAATATCTCGCTTTTTCTACCTACCATTTAATTATCCTAATTTATCCATCTGGCCTTACTGAAATGCTTTCAATCAAGATGAAAAACATTATTGTTTACCACAATAGCTTAATAGAATCAACACTGCAGTTCAACACATCAAAACCTGGCCACTACTGGAACCTGCAAAACAGAACTAAATCAGGATGCTAATTCGAGGAAGATTATATTTTTCTGGTTCTTAGAGGAGAAAAGGCCCACATCGACCATCACATCTACATGCACACATCCTCATAGCCTTTGTACTTTGACCGCGGCCCTAGCATATAGATGTACAAATGCAAGCAGAAAGAGGGTCAGAATAAAGCAGAATTAAAAAAAAGGACTTTAGTGGAGCTATAATGTTTTTTTCCTTTAATGCTCCAAATTTTTGCAGATAACTCGGTAATGTTTATCAGTACAAAACGACCTAATATCTATATCTATCATTCGGTTATAGAAGCTAACTACATAATGTTGTCTGAACTTGATCTCACATTCTTTTCATGATAGAAATAGAAATAAAGATAACTTTAAACATTTTTTGATATAAAACCAAGAAAAAAATCCCAAAGATAATTCATTCATAAATAAAAAGGTGTTGGCTAGTATAGCAGTATTAAGCCTTATTACCTAAACTCCCCATAGATGTCTAGCATACACTGGTACCTACTCATGATAATCTGGTTGATACCCATGGCTAGTTACATGAAAAAAAACGAAATGATGTGATTAACCTACAGTTGTACCTCATGTGATGATTTAGAAAGAAACACCATATTTGACTCACCCCGTTGTTGATCTGCTAGTGCTAGCCCTATCCTCCCTCCACGCGAGCACGTGTCATCAGCTCCTACGACCAATTCGCCCTCCTCGGGTCCTGGGACGGCAACATTCGGTGATGTCGTGGCCCGTGGCCATCAGTGGGGTCAGGGCCATGACATCGTATCCCTGGACGCCTCAATGGCGCATCGACTGAACTCCTCCTCGCCGAATTCCTCAAGGAAGCCAGAGGAGGAACTGGCGCCGGAGGAGGAAGTGACACAGGATCGCGAGCTAAAGAGCACCACAACCGATACTTCTGAATTCCATAATATAGATCATAAAGACAACTCAAGTAACAATCATGATTACCAGAAGATCACCATTTCAGGATTTGAGTTCCTCAGAGAGGATTGCCCATCTGGCTATCGTAAAAATTGAGATGTTACAAAAGTATCAGTGTCCAATAAATTAATTGGAAGCCTATGTCTCTCATGGTTACGAGCCCAGTTAGATTCTGAAACATTACAATGCACAGCCCCAAAGTTCTTCCGTTCACGTGAATCAAAAGCAGTATTGGACCATGTCCTTAGCAATTATAAAAGCCTCAATACTCAAAGCTGCACAATGGTCACACAGAACAACAAATACACCACAGAGGCATTAAATCAAATACTTGAAGAGCAATCGAATTCACCTTATTAGAATGCCGTGGATACGATCTGGAGCGGGATGTGGATGTATCCCGTGTCGGCGGCCTACCTGAGCACGATACAACCCACGCATGGATGCTCCCTTACAAGTATCTAGAGCTTGAATTCAATCTTCGTTCTAGGATCCACAAATATGCAGATCGAGAAGAATTCGAGGGCCACGAGTACTATGTATAGAACTTGAAGGGGACGACAATGACGAGGCAGAGCGTGAGTTTGAAGTTAAATCGGCCTGACGAAGTTAGAAATTGGCGAGCGATTCCTCGCTCCCAACGCTCTGTGCATGGCCTGGCAGAGGGGAGGAGGACGGGGATGGAGGCGGAAATGCATCTGAGGAGCATGGAGGTACCAACCTGTGAGAACGAATGTGTTGTCATCGGAGACATCTCTGGAGAGCTTGTCAATGTAGCGAAAACATTTACCATCAGCCGCCGTGGTCTCTGATCAGGTCGGCATGTTGCGGTACATAGAGGCGGCTAGGCTCGCGTGGCGGCCTCGTGTGCTGGCTCGTGGAGACCGACGGCGTTGACGGTCGATGCGGCGGCGCCGTTGGGACTCGCGCGACATCGGCAGGTAGGCTCGAATGGAGGTATCGCTTACTGGCTCGTGGCGGACGACGGCATGCTGGATCGAGGCGGCGGTGTCGCGGAGACTCGCGCGGCGGCGGTGAGGAGGGTCGTGTGTTTGGCGGCCGACGGCGCGCGCAGGATCGAGGCGGCGGTGCCGGAGAGATTCGCCCACGGCGAGCGACAGGCTCGTGTAGCGCCGCCACAATGTGGCAGGGATGTTTCGGAGTCTGGGAGATCAAAGCAATGGTGATTTTTGGGGAACAAAAGGAGAGATAATTGTCTCCGGGCGTCCCATTTTATTTTCCAAATATGTGGATGTGATGTATTAATGAGATTTATGTAGGCTGAAATCATGGAATCATCCTAGACGTCCTATTTTATTTTCCAAATATGTAGGCTGAAATTATGGAGTCTTCCCATTCTATTTTTCAAATATGTGGATTCCAGCGGTGTGTTAATGGGACTTTGATTATATAAATCTAACATATAACGACAATAAAAATACACCTTTTTTTACCGAGTTGTTCTTATCGACAACGAAACCGATAGAATTTTGAACCACGTGGTGACAAACTCCGGGTTTATTCTCTCTTCCATGTTAACCACTTGGTTTGGGGTTTTGTTAATGTTTTTGTCCACGTTTCCAACTTTTTATGGTGGCACATGAAACACCTCCACTTTGCATTTCTCCATCATTACGTTGCGTCTAACATACATGATATGGTAATCCTTGCCCCTCTCGTTTTCTTTAGCATTTATACTTTTCCCTTGCCCCTAGCTTCCCACACGAACAATCTTTGTGCCCCCTCCCTACCTACATACAACATAAAGTAGATATTGTTTAGATTAAAATGGACTCCTAATCCTAGAATTTTTCTTGCACTTCATCTCAAACCTGGAAGAATGAATACCAAGCATTCTCCGGGGCACAATGGACCAATCATACATATCTATACTTTGAAAAATTAAGATATGAAAAAGGCATTATACAATGGTAGATAATTTTGCTTATAAAAAATTCATGATCACATTAAATATTCTGGACTATATATTGCTCCAACTATTACGTTACATAAAAAACCATGACCTAGAAACATGACCGGGGGCACCGTGTTTAATGGCCATAGATGCGCCGAACTTGTCTGCCCGTTCGTGAGTAGAGGGATCGGTAGGAGGGGTGCAGCTTTGCATGCCCTCTACAACTCCTTTCCTTGTCAAATAAAACCGAATATAACTTACTTCTTGTCCAGCGGTGAATTCAACAGTTGTATCATGTTTCTCAATATTTGTTCTGATGTTTTTGCGTGCTCTTCTCATATCCCTCTTTTGATGTGACTTGTACATAAATAACATGGCATGTAAAACCTACTTCAAGTGACTTGAAACTATGGAAAACACTTACATCCAGAGACATTATTCAGATAGTTGTTCACTTTGCAATAATATGCACAACTACTGCAAGTACAAGGCTACTTTGATACTGAAAGGGTAAGTGTAGTATGAGATGGTTAACTAAGTAGACGTAATGATCGACAAATCAATGGTCCTCACATGACAATGTACGGTGTGAAATAATAAGCTGACAATAACTCTCTCCGGCTAATATGCTAAGGAAGCTGTACAAGAAATTCAAAGGTTAGCGAATTCTAAATAGCAGTAGAACCATTGGCGGTGGTCTAGGCACCATTCTTCTATCTACTATGTTTGTTGTGCTCATCTGGCTTCAGAAAATGAGAAATGCAGCAGACATCTTTCTCTCCGGTAGCCATCATGCACCCATCTAGCTGTCTTGACAGGGGCCTTCTCTACCCCACTCAGTAATATGAAAATTCCATCTTCATTCCTCCTCCATCTGTCCAATCTTCGGAACATAACTCTGCAACTTGATTTACACCTATAAAATAAATTGGTTAGGCTGACTAAACAAAAAAACATAGCTGAAATATTACAGTCAAACTCCCAGCTTCTCTACACAATACAAACATGTCAACATGTTTATTTATAATTCTTAACATTTGTTGACATTATGTAGCGATGCTTGTAGTTTAACATGAATATTGCAAATTGAACAAATTAAATAAATACACACTGAAAGATAAAATATACAACTATGTACATCTCACAAGTCAATTCATTACAGCAACACTGCCTTATTGGTAATAACAAGAAAGGACCAATCTGAACATTTAGAGCTGTTTGTATACTTATAAACACACCATGCCAAATTAATATCCTCACCTCACAATTCGTTGTAGTCCTCACTGAATACTACCATGCATGATGATGAGATTAATGCACAGGACCAAAACCCGCAGCGGGTTATTAGCCAAACTC
Source organism: Lolium perenne (assembly GCF_019359855.2). Classification (NCBI taxonomy): domain Eukaryota; kingdom Viridiplantae; phylum Streptophyta; class Magnoliopsida; order Poales; family Poaceae; genus Lolium; species Lolium perenne. Next base: position 53,607,213 of record NC_067244.2, read on the forward strand.
CAGGATACCTGCAGCTGAAAGAGTGCGGCAAATTAGCATGAATGGAAGTATACAAACAGGAAACATAACCTTCTATAATGCATGATAATCTCGCATGTGCGTGCAGTATTTAACAACAAATGTTCATGAAAAAAGAAAGAAATAAACTTTTTTGCATCTACAATTAGGAAGCCCTCTACTGTCCACTTTGGATAGCTCAACATCTTCCGGAATGTAGGGGTAGTACTTTGAGTGGATAACAAGGTCAAAACCAGAACACTGCGAAAAAACATCATGGTTAGTCTCACTACATGTAACCAGTCATCAGAAAAGGTTGCACAATATGATTAATCAGCATACATGGTGCATACCAGCTGCGCTGAGCTAGGATTGAAACAGATGATAAACGTGTATCCTATCCCAGTCACGCATCATATAAGTGTGAGGAGTATGGTGTAGTTGTCACCAATTGACGATCTCAGACTTTTGAAGAAGTAAAACATGGAGAGGTAAATGATCGGCTTCAAGACTGTGCTAAAATGACCGACTATGGTATGTCAAGGAAGTAGACCAGTGTGCTCATGCCAGATTCTCTCCCTGAAGTATTGCAGCCGTTCAAGTGAAAATGACCTCAACGCTGAAATCTTGCACAGAAGAGCTGCACCAAGCATAGATAGTAAAGTCAGTGAACTCCCCTATCAAGAATGGCCAACATGATAGTATCTAAATAACTGAATGCAAACGACAATGATATAGTCAGGCATCCCGAATGTTGGGTCGCTGAGTTTCGCAGTTGTACTAAACCAGAATACCAGATCGCAGCTAGGCCTAGGATCAGGAATTCAATACCAAGCAGTCTACCATCACGCAACAGCTGTTTCTTATCTTTGTAGCAACATATATGAAGTAAAAAACGACCAGAAAGCCATTCAAAAAATTCAAAAGAGGCATGTAACTGAATACTGATGTACCTTCTCATGTAGAACTTGTATTGTTTTAAAATTCCAGGCGTTCCTTTACTGCACAGATCATTAGGTTTTGGCAAGCAATTCTCAAGACGGTTGCTTTCTTCTAAAAAAAAAGTATTCCTTGCGACAGGGGATAATGAGGGGTTGATCCAGACAACAAATAATCCAGACTGATTTGCTGGCTTTCTTCACCCATTACCTTACATCATTTCTCCATGTCACTTGGCACTTTGAGTCCCTTATAGAGCATCCAGTGAACTGGTAGATGCATATAATTAATCATGCATGCTAATTTATAGGGCACACTAAAATAAAGGAGATGGGTGCCTTGAGGTTGTGGTATTGCAGAATGTGAAGTTCGAGCCTAACATCTTGACCCCTTCAAAAGTCACAAGCCTAACATGGCACCGTGAACAAGTAACAGTAGCCATGTTAGTTCCCATGTTAAACAATTTTCTGGAAAAAAAAACATAAATAGCATGCATACGAATTCAAAAACAAAAACCTCTAGAGCTAGTTGTGCCTGAGTAACTTGCATAGATGGCAGGTTACACACAGGTATTAAATAATTCCAAACGCCATGGTAAATAAGTTCATGTACGATCCATTATATTTTCTCATCATAGGTATACAGGTATTGCTCTCCGAGCACATTAAACATTTTTTCTTCAACGCCTGCAAATGCATATGGCCATCCAACCTGGTGGGGCTAATCCTATTTTTTGACAACCATTTTCTGAAAATACCATGCAAATGAAATATTAGACTGTTTACCTTGAAGATTATTGCTCAATAATCCACCATTCTACGAGACATCTAGCAAGGCCTGCCAAGGTTTGTGCATTGTGACAATACTGTAGATAGTGGGCTTTCTTCACACCTGCAAGAGAAGTGAATCCAAGTTCAGGATAGTGTTCCATATGAGGTTTTTAACATTCTGAACCTTTGTACTAATAATATTATCGACAGGAAAACCGTACAAAATTTCTGTTACTAAGAAAGCACAAGAAAGAGCATAAATCAATAATGATTGATCAACAAAAAAAATTTAGATACCCTGTTCTTCAACACTTGCAAGTGCATATGCTCATCACACCTGGTGGAACTAATCCTATTCCTCAACACCCGACATCAGCATGTAAATCAAGTTACAGTTCACATAATACTGAGCTAGATCTGCAAATCTACCTCCCATCTCTAATTGTGGTGACCTTTGCCATCACCTGAAGGGCTGGTTGCACCTTTATTTTCAGTAAGAATAACAGAGAAGGGTATTTAGCCCCAACGCTACCGTCTTTATTACAAAAAAAATCGAATTTTTTTTATTTCATTAGATATTGAAATAGTCGAGGAAACATGATGACAGAATGGATGAAGTGTGATTTCAGCTACCCACAAAAGAAATTATTGGTGACATTTAAAGGCACGATTTAAGCTAGTGTGTAGTATATTTAAAAACACACAACTGGATTGAAAATAGTGCCATATTGTTCAAAAAAATCTTCAAAAGGGACTAAATTATCATAAGTGTGCCTTCATCTTCGTATTTGGTTTCATAGTTTGCAACAACATCTCCACCTCAGGTGCTAGATCAAGCTTTGATTTCAGCGGAACAAATGTTCCCAGGGCACAAACTGCAAGCCCCATAATGAACTGGGTAAGATCTCTGTCCATGTTAGTAATAATTAATCAAAGCTCAACACACAACAGTAGCGACAAAAGTAAGTACATGCGAACAGGGCGCACACCTCCTAGTTTGGAAAGTGAACATCCCAAAATCCCACATGTTCTTGTGCATAGACACGAGCACTAACTATGCTGATCTAATAAAAGTTCTAGATAAGAAGTTAATATACTAAGAGAGCGCGGAAGGTAGTACTGAATAAATTCCAGAAGCTTACTCTATGTATGATACAAATCTTTTGATGGAAATCACAGGGTTTGAAGAGAAGTGGAATTAGTAATTCCAGTAATAATAACTGCTGCATACATGGTACCCATGGCATTAGATATATTATGCTGGATCTCCTGGCAATATAAAACGACATCATGGACAGCTCACCACGAATACCGCTATTAACACGTTCACCAGGAAATTAGAGGCGGAACCAGGACATACCTTCTAGAGCCAAAATTTCTAGCAAATCATCCCAAACATCTAGGAAATAATGACAATCCATCAGAACCGAACTGCAATATACTGACAATTCCTCTAGTATCATCAATTTTGCTTCCACAGGTAAGAAAGAAACCGAGCACAGAATGACTAAGCATATACTTCCTAAAGTAAGCTATTTGGATTCATTGTTGGGTTTGCTCAGGGTCTCGACGATTTATTTGGTCTGCCTGAAATGCAACACAGACATGTATGAGTAGCAGAAATGTGAACATGAAACAGGTGTGGGATTAAAAGGATTAAAAGCCCGTAATGAATGGTCAGTGGCATCTCTCCCTTGCACCATCGGTACACAACCATGCTGAACTATGCATATCCTGAAGCCAAACTACACCATGGTGCTTCTTCATTTCTGAGTACATTCAGTACAGTGATATCAGGAATCAATCAATAGATGAAAGTGATATTCAATGCATAAATCATAAATTAAACCTCAACTATTATTTGTGTCTGCGAGTAAACAAATTGATTTACAATTTAGAAACAACAATAAGTTCAGACCAACCAGATCAGGAATATCTAGCCTTTATTTTACATTCATGTAAAAACTACAGAAATCATTTTGCATTCAGGCATTAACACAAAAACTCCAAGTGCAGAACTACAACAGACGTACATTACATGTGCATACTCATTAACTTAAGAAGTGGAGATGATGAAACCGTCAGGTCTGAAGTCTGAACTTCAAGCCTGAGCAGATGTATCAGGTCAATGTATGTCATCTCTGACCTCCATTGACCCGGAAAAGAAATTACGTAGTCATTGTCCAGAATTCACCAGCGTACAAATACATCACATTATGTGCATGCATCTTTTAAAGATAGAAAAAGAAGGAAAAAACAACCTAGCAATAGTGGGCGTTGGTGCAGAACCGCATGGCAACCTAGATGGCGCCGGACTTGAAGGTTGGATGGCGCACTCCCCCGGCGGCGGTCTGGTACGAGGTGAAGGGATGGTGTCGGCCTGGCCGTGCTCCGCTGTAGAAGCTCCTGATGGCCGAAGGAAAAGGGCTCGGACCTCGGGAGTGGCCGTAGGAAGAGGGGTGGCGGCGACCTACACAGCTCCTGCGGGTGACGGAGAGCTCATGGGTGACCGGGAGACGGGAAATCATGGGAGAGAGGGCGGCGAAGGATTCGGCCAGAGCGGGGAACCCTAGCCGCCATGCTTGGTTCTAGCGAGGAAAGAGGACGGGGGAGAGAAAGAGGTATCGCTCGGGCTGGGCTTGGGTTGGGCCCGATTGGACAGACAACTCACGCGGGATTTGGTGGGAGGGCAAAAATGTCCAGAAAAATATGCTTGACGAAACCTTTGACCGGAGGAAACAGAACAAGTTCGTTCTTTTTAAGTAGTAGAGATATTTAAAAACACACAACTGGATTGAAAATAGTGCCATATTGTTCAAAAAAATCTTCAAAAGGGACTAAATTATCATAAGTGTGCCTTCATCTTCGTATTTGGTTTCATAGTTTGCAACAACATCTCCACCTCAGGTGCTAGATCAAGCTTTGATTTCAGCGGAACAAATGTTCCCAGGGCACAAACTGCAAGCCCCATAATGAACTGGGTAAGATCTCTGTCCATGTTAGTAATAATTAATCAAAGCTCAACACACAACAGTAGCGACAAAAGTAAGTACATGCGAACAGGGCGCACACCTCCTAGTTTGGAAAGTGAACATCCCAAAATCCCACATGTTCTTGTGCATAGACACGAGCACTAACTATGCTGATCTAATAAAAGTTCTAGATAAGAAGTTAATATACTAAGAGAGCGCGGAAGGTAGTACTGAATAAATTCCAGAAGCTTACTCTATGTATGATACAAATCTTTTGATGGAAATCACAGGGTTTGAAGAGAAGTGGAATTAGTAATTCCAGTAATAATAACTGCTGCATACATGGTACCCATGGCATTAGATATATTATGCTGGATCTCCTGGCAATATAAAACGACATCATGGACAGCTCACCACGAATACCGCTATTAACACGTTCACCAGGAAATTAGAGGCGGAACCAGGACATACCTTCTAGAGCCAAAATTTCCAGCAAATCATCCCAAACATCTAGGAAATAATGACAATCCATCAGAACCGAACTGCAATATACTGACAATTCCTCTAGTATCATCAATTTTGCTTCCACAGGTAAGAAAGAAACCGAGCACAGAATGACTAAGCATATACTTCCTAAAGTAAGCTATTTAGATTCATTGTTGGGTTTGCTCAGGGTCTCCACGATTTATTTGGTCTGCTGAAATGCAACACAGACATGTATGAGTAGCAGAAATGTGAACATGAAACAGGTGTGGGATTAAAAGCCCGTAATGAATGGTCAGTGGCATCTCTCCCTTGCACCATCGGTACACAACCATGCTGAACTATGCATATCCTGAAGCCAAAGTACACCATGGTGCTTCTTCATTTCTGAGTACATTCAGTACAGTGATATCAGGAATCAATCAATAGATGAAAGTGATATTCAGTGCATAAATCATAAATTAAACCTCAACTATTATTTGTGTCTGCGAGTAAACAAATTGATTTACAATTTAGAAACAACAATAAGTTCAGACCAACCAGATCAGGAATATCTAGCCTTTATTTTACATTCATGTAAAAACTACAGAAATCATTTTGCATTCAGGCATTAACACAAAAACTCCAAGTGCAGAACTACAACAGACGTACATTACATGTGCATACTCATTAACTTAAGAAGAGGAGATGATGAAACCGTCAGGTCTGAAGTCTGAACTTCAAGCCTGAGCAGATGTATCAGGTCAATGTATGTCATCTCTGACCTCCATTGACCCGGAAAAGAAATTACGTAGTCATTGTCAACAATTCACCAGCATACAAATACATCACATTATGTGCATGCATCTTTTAAAGATAGAAAAAGAAGGAAAAAACACCCTAGCAATAGTGGGCGTTGGTGCAGAACCGCATGGCAACCTGGATGGCGCCGGACTTGAAGGTTGGATGGCGCACTCCCCCGGCGGCGGTCTGGTACGAGGCGAAGGGATGGTGTCGGCCTGGCCGTGCTCCGCTGTAGAAGCTCCTGATGGCCGAAGGAAAAGGGCTCGGACCTCGGGAGTGGCCGTAGGAAGAGGGGTGGCGGCGACCTACACAGCTCCTGCGGGTGACGGAGAGCTCATGGGTGACCGGGAGACGGGAAATCATGGGAGAGAGGGCGGCGAAGGATTCGGCCAGAGCGGGGAACCCTAGCCGCCATGCTTGGTTCTAGCGAGGAAAGAGGACGGGGGAGAGAAAGAGGTATCGCTCGGGCTGGGCTTGGGTTGGGCCCGATTGGACAGACAACTCACGCGGGATTTGGTGGGAGGGCAAAAATGTCCAGAAAAATATGCTTGACGAAACCTTTGACCGGAGGAAACAGAACAAGTTCGTTCTTTTTAAGTAGTAGAGATATTTAAAAACACACAACTGGATTGAAAATAGTGCCATATTGTTCAAAAAAATCTTCAAAAGGGACTAAATTATCATAAGTGTGCCTTCATCTTCGTATTTGGTTTCATAGTTTGCAACAACATCTCCACCTCAGGTGCTAGATCAAGCTTTGATTTCAGCGGAACAAATGTTCCCAGGGCACAAACTGCAAGCCCCATAATGAACTGGGTAAGATCTATGTCCATGTTAGTAATAATTAATCAAAGCTCAACACACAACAGTAGCGACAAAAGTAAGTACATGCGAACAGGGCGCACACCTCCTAGTTTGGAAAGTGAACATCCCAAAATCCCACATGTTCTTGTGCATAGACACGAGCACTAACTATGCTGATCTAATAAAAGTTCTAGATAAGAAGTTAATATACTAAGAGAGCGCGGAAGGTAGTACTGAATAAATTCCAGAAGCTTAAGCCAAAGTACACCATGGTGCTTCTTCATTTCTGAGTACATTCAGTGCAGTGATATCAGGAATCAATCAATAGATGAAAGTGATATTCAATGCATAAATCATAAATTAAACCTCAACTATTATTTGTGTCTGTGAGTAAACAAATTGATTTACAATTTAGAAACAACAATAAGTTCAGACCAAACAGATCAGGAATATCTAGCATTTATTTTACATTCATGTAAAAACTACAGAAATCATTTTGCATTTAGGCATTAACACAAAAACTCCAAGTGCAGAACTACAACAGACGTACATTACATGTGCATACTCATTAACTTAAGAAGAGGAGATGATGAAACCGTCAGGTCTGAAGTCTGAACTTCAAGCCTGAGCAGATGTATCAGGTCAATGTATGTCATCTCTGACCTCCATTGACCCGGAAAAGAAATTACGTAGTCATTGTCCACAATTCACCAGCGTACAATACATCACATTATGTGCATGCATCTTTTAAAGATAGAAAAAGAAGGAAAAAACAACCTAGCTATAGTGGGCGTTGGTGCAGAACCGCATGGCAACCTGGATGGCGCCGGACTTGAAGGTTGGATGGCGCACTCCCCCGGCGGCGGTCTGGTACGAGGCGAAGGGATGGTGTCGGCCTGGCCGTGCTCCGCTGTAGAAGCTCCTGATGGCCGAAGGAAAAGGGCTCGGACCTCGGGAGTGGCCGTAGGAAGAGGGGTGGCGGCGACCTACACAGCTCCTGCGGGTGACGGAGAGCTCATGGGTGACCGGGAGACGGGAAATCATGGGAGAGAGGGCGGCGAAGGATTCGGCCAGAGCGGGGAACCCTAGCCGCCATGCTTGGTTCTAGCGAGGAAAGAGGACGGGGGAGAGAAAGAGGTATCGCTCGGGCTGGGCTTGGGTTGGGCCCGATTGGACAGACAACTCACGCGGGATTTGGTGGGAGGGCAAAAATGTCCAGAAAAATATGCTTGACGAAACCTTTGACCGGAGGAAACAGAACAAGTTCGTTCTTTTTAAGTAGTAGAGAAAAGCCCTCTCTGGTCAACCTGATGTGACGAGACATCACTGCACCAAACGTCGTCGCAAATTTATAGATGGGTGGCGTGCTAGTCTACCAACAGTCAAATCGGCGCCCAGTCGTAGCAGCAGCCTAGAGTACTACCTAGTTTTTGCCCCTTGCATGTCTATCATCTTCTTCTTCACCCCGTTTCAAAAAAAAAAACTTCTTCTTCACCCTCCCAGAATCACGCGCACGCGCAGGATCTCGATCCCCACCACGCCGCATCACTAGTACTACTCCGTATACCTTTCTCTCCTTACCCCGGCCGGCCGCGCGCCGCATCGTTCCTTCCATAGCACTCGCCCTCTCCTCCGAAAACCCCAAGCGCAGTTGCATCCGTGATACGTCTCCGACGTATCGATAATTTCTTATGTTCCATGCCACATTATTGATGTTATCTACATGTTTTATGCACACTTTATGTCATATTCGTGCATTTTCTGGAACTAACCTATTAACAAGATGCCGAAGTGCCAGTTGCTATTTTCTGCTGTTTTTGGTTTCAGAAATCCTAGTAAGGAAATATTCTCGGAATTGGACGAAATCAAAGCCCAGGGGCCTATTTTCTCATGAAGCTTCCAGAAGTCCGAAGGAGAGACGAAGAGGGGCCACGGAGGGGCCACACCCTAGGGCGGCGCGGCCCCCCCCCCTTGGCCGCGCGGCCCTGTGGTGTGGGGCCCCCGTGCCGCCTCTTGACCTGCCCTTCCGCCTATAAAAAGTCTCCGTGACGAAACCCCCAGTACCGAGAACCACGATACGGAAAACCTTCCAGAGACGCCGCCAACGCCGATCCCATCTCGGGGGATCCAGGAGATCGCCTCCGGCACCCTGCCGGAGAGGGGAATCATCTCCCGGAGGACTCTACGCCGCCATGGTCGCCTCCGGTGTGATGTGTGAGTAGTCTACCCCTGGACTATGGGTCCATAGCAGTAGCTAGATGGTTGTCTTCTCCCCATTGTGCTATCATTATCGGATCTTGTGAGCTGCCTAACATGATCAAGATCATCTATCTGTAATTCTATATGTTGCGTTTGTTGGGATCCGATGAATAGAGAATACTTGTTATGTTGATTATCAAAGTTATGCTATGTGTTGTTTATGATCTTGCATGCTCTCCGTTACTAGTAGATACTCTGGCCAAGTTTTTGCTTGTAACTCCAAGAGGGAGTACTTATGCTCGATAGTGGGTTCATGCCTGCATTGACACCTGGGACAGTGACAGAAAGTTCTAAGGTTGTTGTGCTGTTGCCACTAGGGATAAAACATTAGTGCTATGTTCAAGGATGTAGTCACTAGTTACATTACGCACCATACTTAATGCAATTGTCTGTTGTTTGCAACTTAATACTGGAGGGGGTTCGGATGATAACCTGAAGGTGGACTTTTTAGGCATAGATGCAGTTGGATGACGGTCTATGTACTTTGTCGTAATGCCCAATTAAATCTCACTATACTCATCATGATATGTATGTGCATGGTCATGCTCTCTTTATTTGTCAATTGCCCAACTGTAATTTGTTCACCCAACATGCTGTTCGTCTTATGGGAGAGACACCTCTAGTGAACTGTGGACCCCGGTCCAATTCTCTTTACTGAAATACAATCTACTGCAATACTTGTTCTACTGTTTTCTGCAAACAATCATCTTCCACACAATACGGTTAACTCTTTGTTACAGCAAGCCGGTGAGATTGACAACCTCGCTGTTTCGTTGGGGCAAAGTACTTTGGTTGTGTTGTGCAGGTTCCACGTTGGCGCCGGAATCACTGGTGTTGCGCCGCACTACATCTCGCCGCCATCAACCTTCAACGTGCTTCTTGACTCCTACTGGTCCGATTAAACCTTGGTTTCTTACTGAGGGAAACTTGCCGCTGTGCGCATCACACCTTCCTCTTGGGGTTCCCAACGGACGTGCCAACCACACGCATCAAGCAAATTTCTGGCGCCGTTGCCGGGGAGATCAAGACACGCTGCAAGGGGAGTCTCCACTTCTCAATCTCTTTACTTTGTTTTTGTCTTGCTTAGTTTTATTTACTACTTTGTTTGCTGCACTAAATCAAAATACAAAAAAATTAGTTGCTAGTTTTACTTTATTTGCTATCTTGTTTGCTATATCTAAAACACAAAAAAATTAGTTTACTTGCATTTACTTTATCTAGTTTGCTTTATTTACTGTTGCTAAAATGGCCAACGCCGAAAACACTAAGTTGTGTGACTTCACAACCACAAATAATAATGATTTCTTATGCACACCTATTGCTCCACCTGCTACTACAGCAGAATTCTTTGAAATTAAACCTGCTTTACTTAATCTTGTTATGCGAGAGCAATTTTCTGGTGTTAGTTCTGATGATGCTGCTGCCCATCTTAATAATTTTGTTGAATTATGTGAAATGCAAAAATATAAAGATGTAGATGGTGATATTATTAAACTAAAATTGTTCCCTTTCTCATTAAGAGGAAGAGCTAAAGATTGGTTGCTATCTCTGCCTAAGAATAGTATTGATTCATGAACTAAATGCAAGGATGCTTTTATTGGTAGATATTATCCCCCTGCTAAAATTATATCTTTGAGGAGTAGCATAATGAATTTTAAACAATTAGATACTGAACATGTTGCTCAAGCTTGGGAAAGAATGAAATCTTTGGTTAAAAATTGCCCAACCCATGGACTGACTACTTGGATGATCATCCAAACCTTCTATGCAGGACTAAATTTTTCTTCGCGGAATTTATTGGATTCAGCTGCTGGAGGTACCTTTATGTCCATCACTCTTGGTGAAGCAACAAAGCTTCTTGATAATATGATGACCAACTACTCTGAATGGCACACGGAAAGAGCTCCACAAGGTAAGAAGGTAAATTCTGTCGAAGAAACCTCTTCCTTGAGTGATAAGATTGATGCTATTATGTCTATGCTTGTGAATGGTAGGCCTAATGTTAATTCTAATAATGTTCCGCTAGCGTCATTAGTTGCTCAAAAAGAATATGTTGATGTGAATTTCATTAAAAATAGCAATCACAATGATTCTAGGCCATACCCTGCTAATGGTAATTTTTATGGTAGATATGCTTCATCTAATGAAGAAAAGATGCTAGAAATTGAAAGATCCACCAAGAGCTTTATGCAATCACAATATGAGCAAAATAAATTGTTTACTAAAACTATGAATGAGCAATCTACCTTGTTGAAGAATATAGGGAATCAACTTGAAAATCTGAATAGGGAGATCTCGGGGTTGCAAACTAAACTTGCTAGTGCTGAAACCCGAATCTCATATATGTCTGCATCACAATCTTCTTTAATTAATAAAATGGCTGCTAAACCTGAGGATTTAGATGATAAAATTACTACTACAGCAAATGCCATTCAAGTTAGAATTAATGAGAATATAAGATTAATGGCTGAACTGCGTGCTAGGTGGGATAGAGAAGAAAATGAAAAACTAGCTAAAGAAAAGAATATAGCTAAAGTTTGGACTATTACCACCACTAGTAATGCTAATGCTACACATGTTGCTGCACCTCCTACTCATATTAATAAAAGAATTGGTGTTAGCAATGTTTTCACTTCTAATGCAAAGCGCGAAAAACTGCCTGAAACTGCTAAAACTGCCTTTGATAAAGCTGCTGAAATTTTTTCCAACGTTGGGGATGATGATCCCATTGCTTTAGATTATAATGGTTTGAATTTTGATGATTGCCACATCTCTGAAGTTATAAAGTTCTTGCAAAAACTTGCTAAAAGTCCTAATGCTAGTGCTATAAATTTGGCTTTTACACATCATATTACAAATGCTCTTATAAAAGCTAGAGAAGAGAAACTAGAGCGTGAAGCCTCTATTCCTAAAAAGCTAGAGGATGGTTGGGAGCCCATCATTAAGATGAAGGTTAAAGATTTTGATTGTAATGCTTTATGTGATCTTGGTGCAAGTATTTCTGTTATGCCTAAGAAAATTTATAATATGCTTGACTTGCCACCGCTGAAAAATTGTTATTTGGATGTTAATCTTGCTGATCATTCTACAAAGAAACCTTTGGGTAAAGTTGATAATGTTCGCATTACCGTTAACAATAACCTTGTTCCCGTTGATTTTGTTGTCTTGGATATTGAATGCAATGCATCTTGTCCCATTATATTGGGAAGACCTTTTCTTCGAACTGTTGGTGCTGTTATTGATATGAAGGAAGGTAATATAAAATATCAATTTCCTCTCAAGAAAGGTATGGAACACTTCCCTAGAAAGAGAATGAAGGTACCTTTTGATTCCATTATGAGAACAAATTATGATGTTGACACTTCGTCTCTTGATAATACTTGATACACACTTTCTGCGCCTAGCTGAAAGGCGTTAAAGAAAAGCGCTTATGGGAGACAACCCATGTTTTTACCTACAGTACTTTGTTTTTATTTTGTGTCTTGGAAGTTGTTTACTACTGTAGCAACCTCTCCTTATCTTAGTTTTGTGTTTTGTTGTGCCAAGTTAAGCCGTTGATAGAAAAGTAAGTACTAGATTTGGATTACTGCGCAGTTCCAGATTTCTTTGCTGTCACGAATCTGAGTCCACCTCCCTGTAGGTAGCTCAGAAAATTAAGCCAATTTACGTGCATGATCCTCAGATATGTACGCAACTTTCATTCAATTTGAGCATTTTCATTTGAGCAAGTCTGGTGCCATTTTAAAATTCGTCAATACGAACTGTTCTGTTTTGACAGATTCTGCCTTTTATTTCGCATTGCCTCTTTCGCTATGTTGGATGAATTTCTTTGATCCATTAATGTCCAGTAGCATTATGCAATGTCCAGAAGTGTTAAGAATGATTGTGTCACCTCTGAATATGTCAATTTATATTGTGCACTAACCCTCTAATGAGTTGTTTCGAGTTTGGTGTGGAGGAAGTTTTCAAGGATCAAGAGAGGAGTATGATGCAACATGATCAAGGAGAGTGAAAGCTCTAAGCTTGGGGATGCACCCGGTGGTTCACCCCTGCATATATCAAGAAGACTCAAGCGTCTAAGCTTGGGGATGCCCAAGGCATCCCCTTCTTCATCGACAACATTATCAGGTTCCTCCCCGAAACTATATTTTTATTCCATCACATCTTATGTGCTTTTTCTTGGAGCGTCGGTTTGTTTTTGTTTTTTGTTTTGTTTGAATAAAATGGATCCTAGCATTCACTTTATGGGAGAGAGACACGCTCCGCTGTAGCATATGGACAAGTATGTCCTTGGTTTCTACTCATAGTATTCATGGCGAAGTTTCTCCTTCGTTAAATTGTTATATGGTTGGAATTGGAAAATGATACATGTAGTAATTGCTATTAATGTCTTGGGTAATGTGATACTTGGCAATTGTTGTGCTCATGATTAAGCTCTTGCATCATATGCTTTGCACCCATTAATGAAGAAATACATAGAGCATGTTAAAATTTGGTTTGCATATTTGGTTTCTCTAAGGTCTAGATAATTTCTAGTATTGAGTTTGAACAACAAGGAAGATGGTGTAGAGTCTTATAATGTTTTCAATATGTCTTTTATGTGAGTTTTGCTGCACCGGTTCATCCTTGTGTTTGTTTCAAATAAACCTTGCTAGCCTAAACCTTGTATCGAGAGGGAATACTTCTCATGCATCCAAAATACTTGAGCCAACCACTATGCCATTTGTGTCCACCATACCTACCTACTACATGGTATTTTCCGCCATTCCAAAGTAAATTGCTTGAGTGCTACCTTTAAAATTCCATCATTCACCTTTGCAATATATAGCTCATGGGACAAATAGCTTAAAAACTATTGTGGTATTGAATATGTAATTATGCACTTTATCCCTTATTAAGTTGCTTGTTGTGCGATAACCATGTTCACTGGGGACGCCATCAACTTTTCATTGTTGAATTTCATGTGAGTTGCTATGCATGTCCGTCTTGTCTGAAGTAAGAGAGATCTACCACCATATGGTTAAGCATGCATATGTTAGAGAAGAACATTGGGCCGCTAACTAAAGCCATGCTCCATGGTGGAAGTTTCAGTTTTGGACAACAATCCTCAAATCTCAAATGAGAAAATTATTAATTGTTGGTATATGCTTATGCATAAAAGAGGAGTCCATTATCTGTTGTCTATGTTGTCCCGGTATGGATGTCTAAGTTGAAGAATAATCAATAGCGAGAAATCCAATGCGAGCTTTCTCCTTAGACCTTTGTACAGGCGGCATAGAGGTACCCCTTTGTGACACTTGGTAAAAACAATGCATTGTGATGATCCGGTAGTCCAAGCTAATTAGGACAAGGTGCGGGCACTATTAGTACACTATGCATGAGGCTTGCAACTTATAAGATATAATTTACATGATGCATATGCTTTATTACTACCGTTGACAAAATTGTTTCATGTTTTCAAAATCAAAGCTCTAGCACAAATATAGCAATCGATGCTTTTCCTCTATGGAGGACCATTCTTTTACTTTCAATGTTGAGTCAGTTCACCTATTTCTCTCCACCTCAAGAAGCAAACACTTGTGTGAACTGTGCATTGATTCCTACATACTTGCTTATTGCACTTATTATATTACTCTACGTTGACAATATCCATGAGATATACATGTTACAAGTTGAAAGCAACCGCTGAAACTTAATCTTCTTTTGTGTTGCTTCAATATCTCTACTTTGAATTATTGCTTTATGAGTTAACTCTTATGCAAGACTTATTGATGCTTGTCTTGAAGTGCTATTCATGAAAAGTCTTTGCTATATGATTCACTTGTTTACTCATGTCATATACATTGTTTTGATCGCTGCATTCACTATCTGTGTTATCGTTTTACCTGCTCGGGACGAGCAGAACTAAGCTTGGGGATGCTGATACGTCTCCGACGTATCGATAATTTCTTATGTTCCATGCCACATTATTGATGTTATCTACATGTTTTATGCACACTTTATGTCATATTCGTGCATTTTCTGGAACTAACCTATTAACAAGATGCCGAAGTGCCGATTCTGTTTTTCTGCTGTTTTTGGTTTCAGAAATCCTAGTAAGGAAATATTCTCGGAATTGGACGAAATCAAAGCCCAGGGGCCTATTTTCTCACGAAGCTTCCAGAAGTCCGAAGGAGAGACGAAGAGGGGCCACGGAGGGGCCACACCCTAGGGCGGCGCGGCCCCCCCCTTGGCCGCGCGGCCCTGTGGTGTGGGGCCCCCGTGCCGCCTCTTGACCTGCCCTTCCGCCTATAAAAAGTCTCCGTGACGAAACCCCCAGTACCGAGAACCACGATACGGAAAACCTTCCAGAGACGCCGCCAACGCCGATCCCATCTCGGGGGATCCAGGAGATCTCCTCCGGCACCCTGCCGGAGAGGGGAATCATCTCCCGGAGGACTCTACGCCGCCATGGTCGCCTCCGGTGTGATGTGTGAGTAGTCTACCCCTGGACTATGGGTCCATAGCAGTAGCTAGATGGTTGTCTTCTCCCCATTGTGCTATCATTGTCGGATCTTGTGAGCTGCCTAACATGATCAAGATCATCTATCTGTAATTCTATATGTTGCGTTTGTTGGGATCCGATGAATAGAGAATACTTGTTATGTTGATTATCAAAGTTATGCTATGTGTTGTTTATGATCTTGCATGCTCTCCGTTACTAGTAGATACTCTGGCCAAGTTTTTGCTTGTAACTCCAAGAGGGAGTACTTATGCTCGATAGTGGGTTCATGCCTGCATTGACACCTGGGACAGTGACAGAAAGTTCTAAGGTTGTGTTGTGCTGTTGCCACTAGGGATAAAACATTAGTGCTATGTTCAAGGATGTAGTCACTAGTTACATTACGCACCATACTTAATGCAATTGTCTGTTGTTTGCAACTTAATACTGGAGGGGGTTCGGATGATAACCTGAAGGTGGACTTTTTAGGCATAGATGCAGTTGGATGACGGTCTATGTACTTTGTCGTAATGCCCAATTAAATCTCACTATACTCATCATGATATGTATGTGCATGGTCATGCTCTCTTTATTTGTCAATTGCCCAACTGTAATTTGTTCACCCAACATGTTGTTCGTCTTATGGGAGAGACACCTCTAGTGAACTGTGGACCCCGGTCCAATTCTCTTTACTGAAATACAATCTACTGCAATACTTGTTCTACTGTTTTCTGCAAACAATCATCTTCCACACAATACGGTTAACTCTTTGTTACAGCAAGCCGGTGAGATTGACAACCTCGCTGTTTCGTTGGGGCAAAGTACTTTGGTTGTGTTGTGCAGGTTCCACGTTGGCGCCGGAATCACTGGTGTTGCGCCGCACTACATCTCGCCGCCATCAACCTTCAACGTGCTTCTTGACTCCTACTGGTCCGATTAAACCTTGGTTTCTTACTGAGGGAAACTTGCCGCTGTGCGCATCACACCTTCCTCTTGGGGTTCCCAACGGACGTGCCAACCACACGCATCAATCCGCCATCCACCTAAATCCATCTTCACGTGATGGATTATTCTAGGCTTTGCCGGGGCGGCGGGGACGGCCACTTGGAGGCTCTCACCGGCGACAACATCGACCTCATCGCTGCGCATCTGGACGTTACCTACACCGTCCGACTTGCCGCATGTTCCAGGGAGCTCTACGACATGATCAGCAAGGATGAAGGTAAGATGCACCATTGGGATGAACCCTGCCTGCTGATGCCTCCACCTGCTTATTGGTTCGATAAACACTGGGACCTGGTGACAGCATCTCGTCTGCATGATACCGTGTACGACCTGGTGCCCCTCGACCATCCTCGCCATTCTGTCGCCCTGCCGTTCATGCACGACAGAAAATGGCTTGGCGCGAACGGCGACTGGATCACCGCCGCTGATCATCATGGGTGGTGCCTCGTGAACGTCTACACCGAGCGACATATCCCCCTTCCATCCCTACCTGATTCGAAGATTCGTCATAGTATTGTTTCATATCGACCTGCATACTCTTTTAACTGGGGTCCAGCAATTTATTTGTTGAAGATTTGTTGCGGTCAGAAACCCACCGGCGGGCAGCGACGGGCAACACAGTAGAGCCGGGAGGCTGCCAAGACTGCGGCTGGCCCTGGTCCCTCGAGCGACGGCCCGCAAAGACTCGGCACGCACGTCCGATGCTGGTGCAAGGGCGTGCCACCTGACCTATACCTGGTCAGGAAGGTGATGGATTTGCCTCGCTTAGTTTCCTGCATGGCATACACGTAAACATTAAATACGAGCCTCGATCGGCTCTCAGGTTATCCTGTGAATCAGCTCAAGGAGCCGATTCACCCATGATTCGCACGAGGTGTACGATCACATGGTGGTCCTGCTTGATCGAAATAAAGCTAAAACGACCTACTACGATTTAGGGTTTTCACCACATAACCGGAACATCCTACGCGTGATTGAGCCTGGCGGCCACGCACGGTGATCATAAACCGACCCTAGACAAGGCCTAAAAACCAACATGAAGTTGATCCCCGGAACATCCTGTCTAGGGCTAGCAAACTACACCCTACGTGCCACTGGATCCTTCAATCCGTTTGTAAGGCCTAACTATGCAGATATTAAACTAATCCTTGAAGAACAAGGAGCAATCATAACGGATCGGATCTACTAAATAACGATCAAGCGGGGTGCCGCCCTTACACCTAAGATAGGCGTAAGGGCGGCTAGACGTCTAAGGGTTGCATGGACGAAAGCATGTAACACGACGGAATAATGCTAACCCTAACACATCTATGATAACTACGTTGCTCGCCATCAACAAGGCTTCGGCACGAGCAACGCATGAACAACGAATAAACGTTACTGCCTAGATCGCAAGATGCGATCTAGGCAGCATGATGCTTACCCGGAAGAAACCCTCGAAACAAGGGAGTTGGCGATGCGCCTAGATTGGTTTGTGATGAACGTGATTGTTGTTTATTCCATAAACCCTAGATACATATTTATAGTCCGTGGACTTTCTGACGTGGGAATAATCCCAACCGTGCACGAGCCAAATTCTATCTAACCGACACGTATCCTACTATATTTATAGATACACGGGCAAACTAGCCCAAACTTTGTATACAAGGCCGATTCATGTATTTCTTCCAAGTATATTCTTCAAGCCCATCTTTAATCGCGGCCCACCTCTGATCCGGTCAAAATCTGGTGATAACAAGATTGTAATCTGCCAAGTGCCCACAAAAGGTGGGAGGTACGCAGATTACAAGCTCATCGCCTTGTTCGACAAAACGATTTTCTACCTTGAAGGGGGTGGCGACTGGAGAATGCTGGAGGCCCTTACACCTGCACCTGATTATCCAAATTACTGTGATGCCATTGAACTCCGTGGCCACGTTTTTGCGGTGGACAAAACTGACGGCTCCACGTACTTCTGGGACACCGCAAATGGTATTTTTTCAGTCCTTATGTTGCATTGCATGATACACTGCCTTAACCAATGAAGTTATTCATGAACTACCTTGTTTATATTTTACCTTTCTTATATGACTTAATGATCACACCCCCTTTTGCTGAATATGAATGAACCGTTGCTTGCAATGAATTAGTAGTACTAATTAGTCACCAACAAACATAGTATGCTCAGTATGTGATTGCATTCCTGAATTAGTAACTCTACGCCACTGCAGAATATGGGTGTAATTAACCAGTATCTCAAAAGATAACATGGCACTATGAAGGCACCCTTTTTGATAACCTTTTACACCCATTGTTTCATATATAACTAATTGATTTTGCCTCCAAAAGGAGGACGAGAGACCCCCGCCATCTGCATCAGAGAGATGCATAAGGATTTTCATAAGTATATGACTTAACGATCACATCCTTTATCTGAATATGAATGAACCGTTGCTTGCAATGAATTAGTACTAGTCAGTCATCAGCAAACATAGTATACTACGTATGTGAATGCATTCCTGAATTAGTAAATCTATGCAACTGCAGAATATGGATGTAATTAACAAGTATCTCAAATGTTAACGTATAAACAGAAAAATAGAAGAAAATCGTTTGTAATTACATGCGTAGCTTATATTTTCTAGAGATCGGGGAAAAAGCCTTGATTGGATGTACCTACATGCAGACCAAACAGTTCTTTGTTTATATCGGTGAACAATCTGCAGAATGGTATAATTAATTTTGTTTTTGATACATTTTTTCTCCCATTTTCTTGAATAGATTTCAGTTTCCCACAATTATCTTTCATTAGTGATTGTGACGTCCCCTCATTCAAAATAACTCAGGTTATCTTTTTCCTAATTCAATGATATTTAAGTTTGAGTAAGTTTATGATTAATATCTACAACCTCATATATATATAAGATTTAGCACCTGCAGGCCTAACAAAGTTAGCTGCCTCTAGTCCCCTGTATAGTTCTTTCTTTTTGCTTTCTCAGTTTTTCGTAGCCTTGCTACAACCCTGTATGCTCTAATATATAATGATGCACGACTAGGCATGTGTTCGAGAAAAGAAAATCTAAATATCTTTTGTAATATATGAACCTATATTGATGTTTTCGATGTTGGTAGTATAATTTTTGATAAACTTGAACAGACTTAAATCAGTTTAACTTAGCACAACCATATAGCGTACCTTTTTTAGAACGCGAAAATGAGGTAAACAAATACCATGTGTACCCTTTACTATCAATAGTAGAGAAGATATTATGAACCTGCAACTCTAAAATGCAAATTCTTCTACTGAATGGATAGCTGCATCTGATACCTATTTTGCAAATGTTACCAGACTTGGGGTTAGCTACAAAGAGCATTTCTTTCTTGTCAAGCTTCATGCACTACCAACACAACCAAAAGTCTGAACTGATCGCAAGGGCGGCAATCCACTTATACAATTCAACACCCCCCCTCACGTGTGATGGGAGACAAGTCAACATGTGGAAAGACTCAGAGGTATAGCTCAAGAGGCATATACATGGACTCTGAGGGGGCAACAAGAATTTTAGGATAAATTGCGAAAGCCAGGACTCGAACTCGAGACCCTGGCTCTGACACCATGTCAAGCTTCATGGACTAGCCAACGCAACCAAAAGTCCGAACTGATGGAAAGGTCTAGGCAATCCACTTATACAGTTAAACATTTCTTACCCTTCGGGTGGTCACAGGGAAGCTCTCTAATAGATCACTTAAGACAAAGGGAATTAACTACAACACAGGACTTAAACTTAAGATGATATATATTTGTCAAAATTTGAATGTATCTATATGCTTTCACTGTCTAGATACATCTGAATTTGGACAAATCTCAGACACTTTCGGTGGGACAGAGGTAGTATATAACTGTGTATACACTAACTAGTGTCTAGTTTTGGCGAAGTTTAGACTAGTTTCGTGGGATGGATGCAGTATAACTGATATATTGGACACTCGATTTGAACACATGAATGACCAATGTCCTTAGCTTACATAGTCGTATTTATACTGTGAGCATGAACGATGAACAATGCTGCTGTTTGAATATGGTTGCCAGTAACACCCTATTCGTCTCCATTTCTAATATTGCAGAAAACCTGATGCTCCCGTTTGTAATCCCGCCACCGGTGGTGGATGATCAGCAGTACGCGTGGTTCCTCGCTCCATCTGCTGATGGCAAGTGATTGATGATCATCCTTACAGTAAACAAGATTGGGATTGCCAATGCTGAAGTACCTCCTGACATTCCCTATGCTGCTAATGGGCTTCAGCTACGGCAGTATCCTCCTGTTGCCACCTACGTCTTTGAGCTGGATCCCTTATATACTGCACGTGCAGGGGACTTTCTTTGGAGGCAGGTTAACAGCCTCAGCGACCACTCTCTGTTCCTCGGACTCAATTACCCAATCATTGCCAACCTGAAGAAGCGTGAATCCAAAGCTCCTGATGGCACATTGGTTCCATTCATGAGGAAAAACTGCGTCTACACAGCATACCGGAATATTCGTTATAATCAATACCCTAAAAATTTGCGCTGCAACCTCCAAATGATGAAGGTGAGACTGTGGGAGTTATCAGCCTTCCCAAGGATGGTTGGGATAGTGTCCGACAAGCGGCTATGTGGTTTAAGCCTGCTTTAAACATTGCCCGTTCGGTGTTACCTTTAAAAAAACAGTGACACTTTTTTATTATGCTTGAAGTGTTGAGAAGTAGTACACTGTTTTTAGTATGTACTAGTTTGAATCAGTTTATTTGAACACTGCCCTGCTTTTGTATTTCGTGTTGCCTTCATATTATAACCCATGCATGGCTGTTTTAGGATTGACTTTATTTCAGCACTATAATTACAATGTGTGTACGTCCTTTATAATATAGCCACCTCTTGTTGATCATACTCATGAGAGGACCATTCCTATTTTTTTCGCCGCTAAAGGGTAAAGTATCCACTGGCACGGGGGTGTGTTCGGTTCCACCCCATCCCCAAACCGAACATGCATCAACTACGAGCAAGGAAGTAGATGTGCGACCTAGGTGACTGTGCGGACCCCACATGTGAACCAAAGAAAAAAACATGTCAATACGGAACTGATGTACATACGACAACTCCTATATGATATGCGTATGTACGATTGTGCATCTGGAGGTGTGTTGCCACCTGCTTCCTCACACGAAGGGTTGGATCTTGTGTTTCGTACACGGATCGGACTGAAATTGTCATGTGCATAGCAAGGTTCATGTCAATAAGGCTGAGTTTGGCATCTAAGTCTAGGCAACAAATACTTTTGGGTTCCAACGGCCATCTACAAGGTATTTGCTATAGGCCTACTTGCTCCGGCTGTCGAAGCCCAATAACTACAAATGGGCCTTTCTGCTCATGCAATGTTGGCCCTTTTCTAAAGAACCACAGATCCTATGATTGGCAAAAAAAAAACACGGAGATTCTACATAAAAGTTGTTTGTATTTATTTTGAATTATTGGGTTGCAATTTTTGAAACTGCTCATGGCCAATATGAAAATCCTTGATCGCTCCATACCCACATAGATCACGGTATTTTCAAAAATTCATAAAGTGGATTTGAAATTTAAAACATATCCTAATAATTCCATGATTTATTCTATTAACTTGCAAGATCTTGGAGCGAAAGAGCTTGTATTAGTCTGCGAAAATAATACTGATAAACCTGTCGTTAACAAGAAATGAAGGTTTATCGTTCAGAGAGGATGCCATGTGGGACCCATGAGACAGTAGCGTCCTCAATGTTTCAAAGAAAAAGGCAAGTAGCCCAAAAATAGGGGTAAAAAATAAATCCTACAAAGGAAAAATTTATAGTTCATAGAGGCTGACATGTGGGACCGATCTGCCAGCTGCATCCTCATCATTTCGAAGTCGGCAGGGATCAGAAGAAAAAGGCAAATAGCCAGAAATTAGGGGTCAAAAATAAATCCAAAAAGGAAACTTTTATTCTCCATAGAGGATGACATGTGGGACCGACCTGCCAGCAGCGTCCTCATCGTTTCAAAGGCCGCAGGGGATCAAAAGAAAAAAAGGCAAATAGCCAGAAATTAGGGGTAAAAAATAAATCCAACAAAGGAAAGGTTTGTTGTTCATAGAGGCTGACATGTGGGACCCATGAGCCAGCGGCGACCTCAATTTCAAAGGCGGCATATGATCGAAAAGAAAAAGGCAAGTTAGCAAAAATCATGGGGTAAAAAAAATCTAAGAAAAGAAACTTTATTGTACATAGAGGATGACATGCGGGTCCCATGAGCCAGCACCTTACTCAACGTTTCAGAGGCGGCATGAGATCAAAAGAAAAAGGAAACTGACCAAATATCATGAGCAAAAAATAATCCAAGAAAAGAAACTTTTATTGTACATAGAGGATGACATATGGGTCCCACTTATCCAAGCTCTTTCGCTCCAAGATCTTGCAAGTTGATTGTACATAGAGGATGACATGCGGGCCCCTTGTGTCAGCAGCTTAATCAACGTTTCTAAGGTGGCAGGGGATCAAAAGAAAAAGGAAATAGCCAAAAATAAGAGGGTGAAAAAAAATCCAAGAAAAGAAACATTTATAGTATAGAGGATGACATGTGGGTCCCATGAGCCAGCAGCTTCCTCAACGTTTCAGAGGCTGCATGAGATCGAAAGAAAAAGGCAAGTGACCAAAAATAAGGGGGTAAAAAAAATCCAAGAAAAGAGACTTGATTGTACATAGAGGATGACATGCGGGTCCCATCAGTCAGCAGCTTACTCAACGTTTCCAAGGCGGCAGGGGATCAAAAGAAAATGGAAATAGCTAAAGATCAGAGGGTGAAAAAAATCCAAGAAAAGAAACTTTTATAGTACATAGAGGATGACATGAGGGGTCCCATGAGCCAGCAGGTTCCGCAACATTTTCAAAGGCGGCATGAGATCGAAAGAAAAAGGCAAGTGACCAAAAATCAGAGGGTGAAAAATAATCGAAGAAAAGAAACTTTTATTGTACATAGAGGATGACATGCTGTCCCATTTTGCAGCAGAGGTCCCAACGTTTCAAATGCGGCTTGAGATCAAAAGAAAAAGAAAGTAGCCAGAAATTAGGGGGTAAAAAAAACTCGAAGAAAAGAAAGTTGATTGTACATAGAGGATGACATGCGGGACCCACGAGTTAGCAGCTTACTCAACGTTTCCAAGGCGGCAGGGGATCAAAAGAAAAAGGAAATAGCCAAAAATCAGAGAGTGAAAAAAAACCCTAGAAAATAAACTTTTGTAGTACATAGAGGATGACATGCGGGTCCCATGAGCCAGCAGGTTCCTCAACGTTTCAAACGTGGCATGGGATCGAAAGAAAAAGGCAAGTGACCAAATATCAGGAGCCAAAAATAATCCAAGAAAAGAAACTTGATTGTACATAGAGGATGACATGCGGGTCCCATTTTGCAGCAGCGGTCCCAACGTTTCAAATGCGGCTTGAGATCAAAAGAAAAAGAAAGTAGCCAGAAATTAGGGGGTCAAAAAAAACTCCAAGAAAGGAAAGCTTTATCGTTCATACAGGCTGACATGTGGGACCTATGAGCCAGCAGCTTACTAAACGTTTCAAAGGCGGCAGGGGATCAAAAGAAAAAGGAAATAGCCAAAAATCAGAGGGTGAAAAAAAATCCAAGAAATCAAACTTTTATTGTACATAGAGGATGACATGCGGGTCCCATGAGCCAGCAGATTCCTCAACGTTTCAAACATGGCATGAGATCGAAAGAAAAAGGCAAGTGACCAAATATCAGGAGCCAAAAATAATCCAAGAAAAGAAACTTTATTGTACATAGAGGATGACATGCGGGTCCCATTTTGCAGCAGCGGTCTCAACGTTTCCAAGGCGGCACAGGACCAAAAGAAAAATGAAGTAGCCAGAAATCAGGGGGTGAAAAACATCCAAGAAAAGAAAGATTTCAATTGGGCTGCATCTGGACATCTGGGCCTTCAAACTATCCTTCTGGGCCTTTTTATTCGTACAACTTCAGCCCACTCCAGAACATGAAAGTTCGGATTTTCTCAAAAAAAAAACAGGAATGTCCTATGCTTCGCAAAAACAAAAAACAAGGAGATTCAAGATATAAGTTGTAAAAATAAAGATTTAATTTATCCGTTTGCAATAGCTCAGAGCGAAATACATTGTTTATTGTCTGCAAAATAATCAAGATATCACATGTTTCTTGTACGGGGAGGCTGACATCAGGGACCCATGAGCCAGCAGCGTCGTCAACGTTTCAAAGGCAGGGGGTCGAAAATAAAAAAAAACCAAAAATCAGTTGGTAAAAAAATCCAAGAAAAGAAAACATTTATCGTTCTGAGAGGATGACATGCGGGACCGATGAGGCAGCAGCATCCTCAACGTTTCCAAGGCGGTAGGGGATCAAAAGAAAAAAAAGGAAATAGCCAGAAATTAATTAGGGGTCAAAAATAAATCCACCAAAGGAAAATTTTATTGTTCATAGAGGATGACATGTGGGACCGACCTGCCAACAGCGTCCTCATCGTTTCAAAGGGGGCAGGGGATCAAAATAAAAAGGCAAATAGCCAGAAATTAGGGGTCAAAAATAACTCCAAGAAAGGAAACTTTTATTGTTCGTAGAGGATGACATGCGGGACCCATGAGCCAGCAGCTTACTCAACGTTTCAAAGGCGGCATGAGATCGAAAGAAAAAGACAAGTGACCAAAAATATCAGGAGCCAAAAATAATCCAAGATTTATTGTACATAGAGGATGACATGTGGGTCCCATTTTGCAGCAGCGGTCTCAATGTTTGAAATGCGGCTTGAGATCAAAAGAAAAAGAAAGTAGCTAGTAATTAGGGGGTCAAAAAATCCAAGAAAAGAAAGTTGATGGACATAGAGGATGACATGCAGGTCCCTGATGACCCACAAGTATAGGGGATCGCAACAATCTTCGAGGGAAGTAAAACCCAATTTATTGATTCGACACAAGGGGAGACAAAGAACACTTGGAAGCCTTAACAGCGGAGTTGTCAATTCAGCTGCACCTGGAAACAGACTTGCTCGCAAGGGTTTATCAGTAGTAACAGTTTTATAGCAAGATGAGTAGTGAAATAACAGCAGCAGAGTAACAAAGACAGCAGTAGTGATTTTAGTAAACAACAGGATTAAAATACTGTAGGCACGGGGACGGATGAACGGGCGTTGCATGGATGAGAGAAACTCATGTAACAATCATAGCAGGGCATTTGCAGATAATAATAAAACGGTGTCCAAGTACAAAGCAATCAATAGGCATGTGTTCCATATATAGTCGTGCGTGCTCGCAATGAGAAACTTGCACAACATCTTTTGTCCTACCAGCCGGTGGCAGCCGGGCCTCAAGGGAAACTACTGGATATTAAGGTAATCCTTTTAATAGAGTACCGGAGCAAAGCATTAACACTCCGTGAACACATGTGATCCTCACATCGCTACCATCCCCTCCGGTTGTCCCAATTCTTGTCACTTCGGGGCCATTGGTTCCGGACAGCGACATGTGTATACAACTTATAGGTAAGACCATAAACAATGAATATCTTGATGAAACAATAACATGTTCAGATCTGAGATCATGGCACTCGGGCCCTAGTGACAAGCATTAAGCATAAAAAGTTGCAACAATATCATCAAAGTACCAATTACGGACACTAGGCACTATGCCCTAACAATCTTATGCTATTACATGACCAATCTCATCCAATCCCTACCATCCCCTTCGGCCTACAGCGGGGGAATTACTCACACATGGATGGGGGAAACATGGCTGGTTGATGTAGAGGCGTTGGCGGTGATGGCGGCGATGATCTCCTCCAATTCCCCGTCCCGGCGGAGTGCCAGAACGGAGACTTCTGGCTCCCGCGACGGAGTTTCGCGATGTGGCGGCGTTCTGGAGGGTTTCTGGCGACTTCGACTTCTCTCTGTGCATTTTTAGGTCGAGGCCAATAAGTAGTCCGAAGGAGGGCGTCGGAGGCCGGTCGAGGGGGCCACACCATAGGGCCGCGCGGGCCCCCCCTAGGCCGCGCCGCCTTATGGTGTGGGGCCCTCGGGCCTCCACCTTACTTGCCCTTCTGGCTCCGTCAGTATTCTGGGAAAATAGGGCCTTCTGCATAAATTCCGAGGATTTTCCCGAAAGTTGGATTTCTGCACAAAAACGAGACACCAGAACAGTTCTGCTGAAAACAGCGTTAGTCCGTGTTAGTTGCATCCAAAATACACAAATTAGAGGCAAAACAATAGCAAAAGTGTTCGGGAAAGTAGATACGTTTTGGACGTATCAACTCCCCCCAAGCTTAGCTTATTGCTTGTCCTCAAGCAATTCAGTTAACAACTGAGCGATAAAAGAACTTTCACGAACACATTTGCTCATATGATGTATATATTCTCATACTATGGCTAATACTTGAGCAGTTCAAAATGAGATACATGCAAATAAGATCATCTAACAGCTATGTCAATCATGGAGAGGTACCAACAATTAATAATAGGCATCATGAATCATGTATATAAGCAGGATTGCAATGTTCATAAGAGAGTATGATAAAGTGGTATCTCGCTTGCCTGTATTTGATTGGCAAAACATAAATGCCCGGGCACCTCTGGAGTTCATAGAAAGACTAGAAGTAGTGATTGTCAAAGATAAAAGCATCAAAGTTATACCACAATCAATCATATTTTGAGACAAGCATATTATACTAAGAATGACAGTTGTGCTCTCAAGATAGTGCTCAAAGAAATAATGAGACACAACATAAAAGTAAAAGATTGACCCTTCGCAGAGGGAAGCAGGGATTAACATGCGCTAGAGCTTTTCATTTGTAAAGCAGGAGTAAAATTATTTTGAGAGGTGTTTGTTGTTGTCAACGAATGGTAATGGGTACACCAACTACCTCGCCAACCAGACTTTCAAGAGCGGATCCCATGAATTATTTGCATGTTTATGTGGCACTCCTTCCAACCTTTCTTACACAAACCATGGCTAACCGAATCCTCGGGTGCCTGCCAACAATCTCATACCATGAAGGAGTGCCTTTTTATTTTAGTTTTATTATGGTGATGACACTCCCCCCCAACCTTTGCTTACACAAGCCATGGCTAACCGAATCCTTCGGGTGCCTTCCAACAATCACAAACCATGGAGGAGTGTCTATTTAGGTTAATTAATTTGGGACTGGGAATCCCATTGCCAGCTCTTTTTGCAAAATTATTGGATAAGCGGATGTGCCACTAGTCCATATGAGAGTCCGTCAAAAGTAAATGACAAGGTTGAAAGCTAAACACCACATACTTCCTCATGAGCTATGAAACATAAACACAAATTGAGAAGCCTTTTGAAGGTTTTAAAGGTAGCGCATGAGAATTTACTTGGAATGGTTTGAAATGCCATGCATAGGTATTTATGGTGGACACTTTGGAACAACTTGGTTTTCAGGTGTTTGGAAGCACGAGCAGCTTTCCCGCTCAGTACAAGTGAAGGCTAGCAAAAGACTAGGGAGAGACAAATCAAGAGAGCAGTAACTGTCATAATCATGCTTGCGGCAAAATAAATTAACGGAGGCATAAAAGTGATACAAGAACTCTGAAGCAATATAAATCATCGAGGCTTAATTGACTTTTTGTTCAGTCATATGCATGCGTGAGCATGTGCCAAGTCGATATAAATGAATTATTCAGAGGAGGATACCACAATGCCATACTTACTTATGAATAAAACAATGCAAGCAAACATCCATGACATGCTACTCATATTAATAAATTGGAGCTAAACATGAGAGATCATAAACTACTAGACTTTCTCAAATAACATATACCTCACAAGAACCAACTAAGCATGCTCACATGGATGAGTATATGTACAAAAATGAAAACAAATAGAGTTCATACCAGCCTCTCACCACAATCAGATTGTCGTAGATCGTCATTATTGCCTTTCACTTGTATAGCTTGGATAATATGAAATGAAAACCACGCTCCAGCCACCGAAGACCATTGAACTCAAGATGAACTTTACAAACCAAAGAAGAACAGCAAATATTTTTGGTGTTTTCAAATTTGAGAACAAGAACAAAAGGAAACAAGCAAACAAAGCAAAATCTTTTTGGGTTTTCTTATAGCAAACTGGCAATAGTAAATAAAGAGAAACAAATGCAAGAAACCAAAGTAAACAAATTATGAAGAGAAACAACAGAAATATTTTTGGTCTTTTTGTGTTTTGGAAAGGAAACAAGGCAAAAACAAGAAATAGCAAACTAGAAGAAACACAGAAAAGCGAGATGGCAGAAATCTGCCAAACCTGACAGCAGTACCGAAATCGATTTTTACAAAAATCTTACGTTGCTCAGATCGAAACGTGTTCAACTAATGAAAGTTAGATAACAACCTGGGGAACCTGCACAAAAATTGGCAGCTCAAAATAAGTTTCTGGCTGTGCGCACGAATGTTTCTAGTAACAGTCCAGAATCTGTTTTCAGGCAGCACTTCCCCAAATATCATCTCCCTCTCATTAGAAAACCACTCAAAGAGACTAAACAAATATGTACAAGTATCCAGAAACCATAATATGCAAAGAATGAGTGATGCCGGTATACCTCCCCCCAAGCTTAGGCTTTTGGCCTAAGTGGAGATCAACCCCATCGAGGGTCTGGGTTCCACGTCGGTGGATCATACATGGAGTAGTCATAATAAGGTACCGATGCAGAAGAAAAGCGTGGAGGCTCCATATGCCCAACATGTTGATGCAAGGAACTTGCTGCATCGGATGATGAGTCGAGGTGTTCCTCGACCTCCGTGTCGTCTCTTGCATGATGGCCTCCTCCCTCTATGTGTGCATTCAGCGCACTTTCTGCGACCGACCAATCCTCCCATTATCCTCTGAGAAACTCCTTCCATAGCAAATCATCTTGAAGAGGTTTAAGAGTTCTTGCAGCGATCCCCTTATCTTCTCGCATGATCCCCATTGCGGTACTCTAATTGTTGCACAAAAATCACTGAATGGCAAGTTGACAGCTTTATTATAAATCTTATACTGAACCGTGGGGTTAGATAGCGACCAATTGAACCTAAAGTCCTGCACAACAGACATAGTTAATTTTGCGTATTGGCTTGGTTCTCCCTCAACAAAATTATTCAGCCCTGCACGAGAAATTAGTCTTTGAACATCTTCAAATATTCCCGCGCTTCTCATGAAATCTGCGCATGGGTAGTAGGAGGGGTATACTCCCTCTTCACGGTTCACTCTCATAACTTGTTGGACCTCCAATTCTTGTTGGTTCAATTGATATCTATTCCACTCCATTTTCTGAAATTTTCAACAAACAATATAAAAATTTGATTTGGTGACATATAATTGAGGGAAACTACCATAGGAACTTGCTAGAGTACTAATCATGCATCAAAACTAGTTTCTACCACTTAGAACAAGCATGCAACCTCACTAAACATGTTACCTACAGCAGCAAAATATTCAAGATATACTCAACCAAACAAAATTCTACTTGGATAGGTGGAGGAGTCACATACCGGAGAGC
Source organism: Lolium perenne (assembly GCF_019359855.2). Taxonomy (NCBI): domain Eukaryota; kingdom Viridiplantae; phylum Streptophyta; class Magnoliopsida; order Poales; family Poaceae; genus Lolium; species Lolium perenne. Next base: position 53,637,258 of record NC_067244.2, read on the forward strand.
AAATGTGCCAAATTTCAGACAGAAATCTGGGCTGAGCAAAGAGATCGAAAAATCCTGAGCTCTTGAGCAAAAACGCGAGTGAGAGGAACCTGGTGCGAGTTTTTTCGGGAGAGAGAAGATGCTGGGAGAAAGAGATGAAGTAGTGGGGCAAGGAGGGGCCCACACCACAGGGTGGCGCGCCCCCCTCCTTGGCCACGCCGGCCTGTGGTGTGGCACCCTGTGGTGCCCCACAGGTCATCCTCTGGTGCTCCCAGGTGCCTCGTCAAAAAATAGGACCAACGGTATAATTTTTGTGAATTTTTGAAAACTTTGAAAAATGCACATTTCTGGGTATTAAGTTTATTATTACTGGCCAGGAAAATCTTTTGAAATCTTTAAATAACTAAGGAACTTTGCAAATTAAAAATGCTACAGCAACTAGAGCAAATGGAGGGAGAAAGAGATGTTGTTTACCTCCTCTATGCATATAAAAAGTATTTGTTAACAAGGTTGATCAAGTCTTGCCACCAAATAAAATTTTACATAGCATAAGAAGAAATAAACCTCAAATCAATCATGTTACCTTGAATTGTATTGATATGGATCCAATCACGAGAGTTTGATATTCTTCTTTAGGCTCATATATAGGACAATCAATAGTTCCAACTTTAATAGTTCTCACATTAGTAATAGTGTTAACTCCACATATTTTATCAATCTTCTTGGGGAAATAGACGGTATGCTCCTTATCATCAACATTGAAGGTAACCTTTCCTTTATTGCAATCAATAACAGCCCCTGCGGTGTTAAGAAAAGGTCTCCCAAGAATAATAGACATATTATCATCTTCAGGCATTTCCAACACAACAAAATCAGTTAATATCAAGCAGTTAGTAGTAACTTGAACAGGAACATCCTCACATATACCAACAGGAATAGCAGTAGATTTATCAGCCATTTGCAAAGATATATCAGTAGGTATCAACTTATCTAAGTAAAGTCTCTTATAAAGAGAAAAAGGCATAACACTAACACCGGCTCCCAAGTCACATAGAGCATTTTTAACATAATTATTCTTAATAGAACAAGGAATAGTAGGTATACCTGGGTCGCCCAACTTCTTTGGAACTTTGCCATTGAAAGAGTAATTAGCAAGCATGGTGGAAATTTCCTCATTGGGGATTTTCCTTTTGTTAGTAACAATATCTTTCATATACTTTGAATAAGGTGGCAATTTAATAGCATCAGTCGAAGGGATTTGCAAGAATAAAGGTTTCATCCAATCACAAAATTTATTATAGTGTTCTTCTTCCTTTGATTTTAGTTTCTTAGTGGGAAAAGGCATTTGCTTTTGCACCCAAGGTTCTCTTTCATTACCATGTTTCTCAGCAATAAAATCTTCTTTAGTGTACTTTTTATTTTTAGCATGCTTTTCAGGTTCATCTTCTACCTCTTCTTTATCAGAAGCATCATTCTTATCATTATCTTTATCATGTTCATTACCACTTTCAGTTTCAGCATCAGAAATAGAAATACTATTAGGATCATTAGCAGGTTCAGAGGATTCTATAACATTTTTATGTTTTTTCTTCTTTTTCTTCTTAGAAGGAGCACTAGGTTCAATGCGTTGAGAATCTTGTTCAATTCTTTTGGGATGCCCTTCAGGATATAGAGGATCCTGGGTAGAAACACCACCTCTAGTTGTTACTTCATAAGCATGTTTTTCTTTAGAATTATTTCCTAACAAGTCATTTTGCACTTTAGTGAGTTGATCAATTTGAGTTTGAACCATATGAAAATGTTTAACAAGCATCTTAACATCATTTGAGGTTCTCTCTACAATATCATGCAATTCACTAATAGCTCGAGAATTTTCCATTAAATGATTCTCTACTCTCATATTAAAATTTTCTTGCTTAACAATATAATTATCAAACTCATCTAAGCATTGTGCAGGAGGTTTCGAATACGGAATATCTTCCCTAGTAAAGCGTTGAAGAGAGTTTACCTCAATCATGGATGAAGGGGGAATTATCTCACATATATCTTCTATGGGAGGAAGATTCTTCACATCTTCAGATTTAATACCTTTCTCCTTGAGAGACTTCTTGGCTTCCCTCATATCTTCATCATTTAATTTAATCATACCCCTCTTCTTCAATATTGGCATTGAAGTTGGTTCAGGCGTAGTCCAATCATCATGATTCCGGCCTATTTTAGCCAATAATTCTTCAGCGTCGTCTGGAGTTCTTTTCCTGAAAAGACAACTAGCACAACTATCCAGGTATGCCCTAGACTCAATGGTTAGTCCACTATAAAATATATCAAGTAAATCATGCTTTTCCAAATCATGATCAGGCCGAGCTCTAATAAGAGAGCAAAATCTCGCCCAAGCCTCAGGCAATTTCTCTCCATCTTCCTGGTCAAAATTATAAATTCTCTGCAAAGCAATATGTTGAGCACTAGCAGGAAAGTATTTACGGAAGAAAACATCAAGCAATTCTTTTGGACTTTTAATAGAATTAGGTGGCAAACTTTTATACCAAGTTTTAGCGTTATCCTTTAATGAGAATGGAAAGATTTTAGCAACAAAGTAAGTACGCATCTTGACATCATCAGAAAACAAGCTACTTAGAGTAGATAACTCGATCATGTGTTCAACAGCACTTTCTTTTTCAGTACCACAAAAGGGTGTTTTCTCAACAATAGCTATATGAGATAAATCAAGAGAAAAATCATAATCTTTATCCTTAATGTTTATAGGAGATGTGGCAAACTTAGGATCAGGAGACAGTTTATATCTAACAGCATGTTCATAAGCAACTTTTTAATTTTTCTTGCATCAGTAGTAGCATTGCATTTTTCAATAAAATCATCATTAAGCTCCACATAATCTTCATCAGGATCATCACTAGAATAATCAAGTTCAGGTGAATTAACAGGTGTAGTAGCATTAGGAGTTTCAGTATTTTCAATTTGTCTAGACCTAGCAATCGTAGCATCTAGAAAGGATCCCAATGAACCACTATCATCAAGCACAGCAGAAATATTATCAATATTATGAGAGTTTTCAGATTCAGCAGAAGTACCCGTATGTGAAGCATGTGGCGGTGAAACAAGTTTATCAATCACAGATGGTGAATCAAGAGCAGCAGAGGTACTCAGAGTTGTACCTTTTCTTGTAGTGGATGGTAATATGGCGACCTTAGTATCGCGAGGTTTACCCATGATGGAGAATTTGTAGCGAACAATATCAATCCAAGTGAACTTCCAAATAAAGCAGTAGCAGTAGTGAAATAACAGCAGCAGAGTAACAAAGATAGCAGTAGTGATTTTAGTAAACAGCAGGATTAAAATACTGTAGGCACGGGGACGGATGAACGGGCGTTGCATGGATGAGAGAAACTCATGTAACAATCATAGCAGGGCATTTGCAGATAATAATAAAACGGTGTCGAAGTACAAAGCAATCAATAGGCATGTGTTCTATATATAGTCGTGCGTGCTCGCAATGAGAAACTTGCACAACATCTTTTGTCCTACCAGCCGATGGCAGCCGGGCCTCAAGGGAAACTACTGGATATTAAGGTACTCCTTTTAATAGAGTACCGGAGCAAAGCATTAACACTCCATGAACACATGTGATCCTCACATCGCTACCATCCCCTCCGGTTGTCCCAATTCTTGTCACTTCGGGGCCATTGGTTCCGGATAGCGACATGTGTATACAACTTATAGGTAAGACCATAAACAATGAATATCTTGATGAAACAATAACATGTTCAGATCTGAGATCATGGCACTCGGGCCCTAGTGAGAAGCATTAAGCATAACAAGTTGCAACAATATCATCAAAGTACCAATTACGGACACTAGGCACTATGCCCTAACAATCTTATGCTATTACATGACCAATCTCATCCAATCCCTACCATCCCCTTCGGCCTACAGCGGGGGAATTACTCACACATGGATGGGGGAAACATGGCTGGTTGATGTAGAGGCGTTGGCGGTGATGGTGGCGATGATCTCCTCCAATTCCCCGTCCCGGCGGAGTGCCAGAACGGAGACTTCTGGCTCCCGCGACGGAGTTTTGCGATGTGGCGGCGTTCTGGAGGTTTTCTGGCGACTTCGACTTCTCTCTGTGCGTTTTTAGGTCGAGGCTGATAAGTAGTCCGAAGGAGGGCGTCGGAGGCCGGTCGAGGGGGCCACACCATAGGGCCGCGCGGCCCCCCCTAGGCCGCGCCGCCTTATGGTGTGGGGCCCTCGGGCCTCCACCTTACTTGCCCTTCTGGCTCCGTCAGTATTCTGGGAAAATAGGGCCTTCTGCATAAATTCCGAGGATTTTCCCGAAAGTTGGATTTCTGCACAAAAACGAGACACCAGAACAGTTCTGCTGAAAACAGCGTTAGTCCGTGTTAGTTGCATCCAAAATACACAAATTAGAGGCAAAACAATAGCAAAAGTGTTCGGGAAAGTAGATACATTTTGGACGTATCAGTCCCTTGAGCCAGCAGCTTACTCGACGTTTCAAAGGGGGCAGGGGATCAAAAGAAAAAGGCAAGCCAAAAATCAGCGGGTGAAAAAAAATCCAACAAAGGAAACTTTTATAGCACATAGAGGATGACATGCGGGTCCCATGAGCCAGCAGGTTCCTCAACGTTTCAAACGTGGCATGAGATCGAAAGAAAAAGGCAAGTGACCAAATATCAGGAGCCAAAAATAATTCAAGAAAAGAAACATGATTTACATAGAGGATGACATGCGGGTCCCATTTAGCAGCAGCGGTATCACTGTTTGAGAGGCAGCAGGGGATCGAAAGAAAAAGTCAAGTACCAAATATGAGGTGCCAAAAATAATCCAAGAAAAGAAAGTTTTATAGTACATAGAGGATGACATGCGGGTCCCATTTAGCAGCAGGTTCCTCAACGTTTCAAACGTGGCATGAGATCGAAAGAAAAAAAGGCAAGTGACCAAATATCAGGAGCCAAAAATAATCCAAGAAAAGAAAGTTTTACATCGAGGATGACATGCGGGTCCCATTTAGCAGCAGCGGTATCACCGTTTGAAAGGCGGCAGGGGATCGAAAGAAAAATGCAAGTAACGAAATATCAGGAGCCAAAAATAATCCAAGAAAAGAAAGTTTTATAGTACATAGAGGATGATATACGGGTCCCATTTAGCAGCAGCGGTATCACCGTTTGAGAGGTGGCAGGGGATCGAAAGAAAAAGGCAAGTGACCAAATATGAGGTGCCAAAAAAAATCCAAGAAAAGAAAGTTTTATAGTACATAGAGGATGACATGCGGGTCCCATTTAGCAGCAGCGGTATCACCGTTTGAGAGGCGGCAGGGGATCGAAAGAAAAAGGCAAGTGACCAAATATGAGGTGCCAAAAAAAATCCAAGAAAAGAAAGTTTTATAGTACATAGAGGATGACATGCGGGTCCCATTTAGCAGCAGCGGTATCACCGTTTGAGAGGCGGCAGGGGATCGAAAGAAAAAGGCAAGTGACCAAATATGAGGTGCCAAAAAAACTCCAAGAAAAGAAAGTTGATTGCTCATAGAGGATGACATGCGGGTCCCATTTAGCTGCAGCGGTCTCAACATTTCCAAGGCGGCAAGGGATCAAAAGAAAAAGGAAGTAGCCAGAAATCAGGGGTCAAAAAAAATCCAAGAAAAGAAAGAAATTTGGTTCATAGAGGATGACAAGCGGGACCCATGATCCTGCATCGTAAACGGCTCGATCGGAGAGCGTTGAACGAGATGGCGCGATCGAGAAAAAAACAATGCTAGAGAGGCTGCCATCTGGGCCCTACATCCCTGGGTGGTGCGGATTTGCGTTGACTCGGCCGGCGAACCCGAGAATTCGCGATGCACCACGTCCCGGGCCACCATACGCGACGTTTTGGCCGCTTTCGTCGGGCTAGGTGGCCTCAAAAACGAGAAAAAAAAGTTTTGACATGAACCACGGAGGGACCAAAAATCGTCGGCCATGGTGCACCAGCAACCACGGCGCGACTTCAACTTCGTCGGCCATGGCAACTTTTCTTGTAGTGCCTGCTCTATGTAGTTATTCATTAATGGGTACAAGGTACATGATGCAAGAGCTTAAACAAGATCTATATGAGCACAACAATTGCCAAGTATCACATTATTCAAGACATTATACCATTTACCACATGCGGCATTTTCCGTTTCCAACCATATATCAATGAATGAGGTAGTTCAACTTTCGCAATGAACATTAAAGATAAAGCTAAGAACACATGTGTTCATACGAAACAGCGGAGCGTAATATCTCCAATATAAAGAATGCTAGGATCCGACTTTATTCAAACAAAACAAAACTAAAGCAAACAGACGCTCCAAGCAAAGCACATAAGATGTGACGGAATAAAATATAGTTTCACTAGAGGAACTTGATAAGTTGTCGATGAAGAAGGGGATGCCTTGGGCATCCCAAGCTTAGACGCTTGGGTCTTCTTAAAATATGTAGGGATGAACCACGGGGGGCATCCCCAAGCTTAGACTTTTCACTCTTCTTGATCATATTGTATCATCCTCCTCTCTTGATCCTTGAAAACTTCTTCCACACCAAACTCGAAACAAACTCATGTTGCGGTCAAAACCCACCGGCGGGCAGCGACGGGCAACACAGTAGAGCCGGGAACAACTTAGGGCTGCGGCTGGCCCTGGTCCCTCCGAGCGACGGCCCGCAAAGCCTCTGGTACACACGTCCGATGCTGATGCAAGGGCGTGCCACCTGACCTATACCTGGTCAGGAAGGTGATGGAGATGCCTCGCTTAGTTTCCTGCATGGCATACACGTAAACATTAAATACGAGCCTCGATCGGCTCTTAGGTTATCCTGTGAATCGGCTCAAGGAGCCGATCCACCCATGATTCGTACGAGGTGCACGAATATATGGTGGTTCTGCTTGATCAAGATAAAGCTAAAACGATCTACGACGATCTGGGGTTTTCACCGCATAATCGGATCATCCTACTCACGATTGGGCCTCGCGGCCACGCACGGTGATCGTAAGCCGATCCTAGATAGGGCCTAAAAACCAACACGAGGTTGATCCCTGGAACATCCTGTCTAGGACTAGCAAACGACACCCTACGTGCCGCTGGATCCTCCAACCCTTTGTAAGGCCTAACTATTGCAGATATTAAACTAATCCTTGTAGAACAAGGAGCAATCGTAACGGATCGGATCTACTAAATTATGATCAAGCGGGGTGCCGCCCCTACACCTAAGATAGGTGTAAGGGCGGCTAGATGCGTAAGGGTTGCACAACGACAGCATATGATACGAAGAACAATGCTAACCCTAACACACCTAAGATAACTACGTTGCTCGCCATCAAAAAGGCTTCAGTACGAGCAACGCTTGAACAACATAAGCTTGTGCTGCCTAGATCGCAAGATGCGATCTAGGCAGCATGATGCTTACCGGTAGAAACCCTCGAGACGAAGGAGTTGGCGATGCGCCAGGATTGATTTGTGGTTGAACGTTGGTTGTTGTTTATTCCATAAACCCTAGATACATATTTATAGTCCAGGGGACTTTCTAATTCAGGCGTGCACCTAACCGTGCATGGGTCAAATTCTATCTTTTAATCTAAGATGCGATCTACTATATTACAGATACACGGGCAATCTAGCCCAAACTCTTCGTGCAAGGCCGCTTCAGAGATCTTCCATATGTAATCTCCCAAGCCCATCTCCCTTACGGCCCACTTCCTGATTTGGCCAAAATCTGGTGATAACACATGCCCCCCTGGTTTTGGTAATGATAATTCCAAAACCACTCTGTTTTCCTTTCGAAGGGTCATGTCGTGGCAGAGCAGAACCGTTGCAGTATCCTTCATCATGATGTCCTAACTTCTCAGCTTCTCTGCAAAATTTGATAGCTTTAGCATCACTTCCTTGGAAACTGCAATGGCATTAAATCTCCACTAGGCTCCTTATTATTTAACTGTGCCGATTGGTTAGCCCACTTCATCTTCTTCCTCTGTTCTGGCCATCGGCACCAAAAAACCCTCTCCCCTTGTAGCAATGTCTTCCTCTTCCTCCGTCTCCTCCGGCCTCTCCCTCCAATCCTTCTCCTCGAGCGAGCCGGAGTGGAACTCCGATTATGTGCCAGAGGGCGACCTGCCTCTGACCGATGGGGAAGACGACCTCAAGTTCCTCATCGAAGGGGAGCTGATAGGCGAAAGCGAGGACGACCTCCATCCCTGGGTGAAACCCACCTCCTCCGACGGGAAGGGGGAAGAAGTAGAGGAAGAAGAAGAAAAAGAGGAGGGCGGCCCTTCCTCCCCCGCTAAGCTTCTGCCGGCAAAGCGATTCCGCGCTTGGGCGGACAGCGAAGACGATGATGATGACGAGGAGGAAGAGGAGGAGGATGAATCTTCCTCCTCCATCGGGTACCCGCCGACAAAGCGCTTCCGCTCTTGGGCGGACAGCGAGGATGATGATGATGACGAGGAGGACGAAGCTCCGGCCGAGGGCTGGGGCAGCAGCGACGAGGAACTTCCTGGGAGCAGCGCCGACGACCTCGACGATGGCGATGATGAGGACAGCGACGACTAGTAGGATAGGACTAGTAGTAGCAGTGCACTAGGCACCAGATCCCTCTTTTGAGAGCCATCAGCTCTTTCCTGTAAAGCCGCTCCTTTGAATTAATGAAAATTGTTCTTCCAATTCATCTTTCAATTAATCCAATTTTAATCCTTCCGCTTGCCACACCAAGACCGATAGCAACGTATCGGATTTTTCTTCCTTAGCCGCCCACGAAGCCGGACTCGGATATCGATTAGACCGTCAGTCAAGCACTTCTCAAATTCAGACTGTGATTTGATACCTGACCATGATATTTCGCAATCCTACAGCCGATGACTGTTCATCGGCTATTTTGAGAATCCAGTCTCCTCCCTTTTCTTGCCGCAACAGGACGGTCCAAACTCTGTAAAAGCCGACGGCTTCCCTTCCCGGCTCCTCTCCGTAGTTTTAGCAGTCTTCTTCTTCTGCAAACAGCTCACCGCTTTTCGGAGAAGGTTATGATGCAGGGTCAGCCGATGCAACTCCAATCGGCTCCCAGAGATAGAGCATCTACCAAGTTAGTTGCCCCCCGAGCCTTAATCAAGGCGAGAATATCAGCGGGAATGCATAGATCAAACAAAAAGGCCTTGACCTCAGGTAACCTGGTAATCCGAGACAGCCACCAGGAAAAGTCAGCCACACTTGCCCCCGTTGATCAGCTTTCTTCCACTGAACGCCGATGTCTCGCATGCCAAATTGATGCTACCGCTGAACTGGCGCAAAGGGTCGTCGGCTCATTTCAGCCGAGGCTGCTCTCATTGTACATTCCCTCCAAGGAAACAGAAGCTCTTGAAGCTGAACTGAAAACCATCCTGGCGAAAATTTGAGCCTTGAGCACGTATCCGGTAGGTCTTGTGTAATTGTACTAGAGTCGATGGCTTTGCATCGGCTGTGAAATTTTTTTTTCTACTGGCCGATTTCTTCTATCGGCCCCCAATGTTTCACTGCACACAGGTTCATCTGCACCTGTTCATCTGATTAGATGCCCCCCGAGCCGAATCTGCCAGGTGACTGCAGATATCGGCTTTGTGGTTAGCCAAGGCACTGTATTTGCACATCGGCTCCGCTAGGATTCGTGTTGACTCTCATCCGTCGACGTGACCGCTGCCCAAAAGATTGATGCTGAACACGAGCAGAACATGTGGTGGGGATAATTTTGGCCGATTGCTGGAATCGGCCTCCACGTTGATTGAAGCGCTTCAATGAAGGTTTTGTAATGTTCCTTCATAGATCTTTGGGGCCGATCCAAAGGATCGGCCTCGCCATGTTCGTGCATAAGTTGGTTCTTGCTACTCGATCAGGCCGGTGGCTCTGTTGAGATCTCGAAAATCTATAGCCACACGCCATCGGCCGTCCTTCTTCTCCACTGGTACGATGCTTGAGGGTGCTTCGTCTGATCCTGGAGCACCAAACTCCGCTGGAAGGATGAACACCATGTTTGTGCCAGCCGATGTTTCATCATCGGATTTCCTTTCCTTGGGGCGCCACTCCATTTTCCGTGGTCGACCCTCCTCATCCAGGGTCCGCTGGACCTTGGCGGCCAGATCAGGCCGCGCTTTCCTTAGCGTGTGCAGGTATAGCCTTTCGGCTTCCTCCAAGCCACGCAGTCGCTGAACCCTGCGCTTTTGAGAACGGCTGAGCCCATCAGGGCACCACCTTGGGCGGTGGTACCTGTCTTCTTCTTCTTCTCCCTCGTCTTCTGAATCCTCGAGATCTTCCAAACGAGGGGACTCAGCGCGTTTGCTTTGTGTTGGGAGAGGCCCTAGACGTTTGAATACGGACACGTTGGCTGCCTCCTTCTTCTTCTGGTTGCATTCTGGGCAATTGCCGATTGTAGGCAATCGGCTCATTCCTGAATCCCAGCAGTGTCTGAAGAAGGGGCAGTCCCAGTGCCTATCCTCGTCGTCTCGCTCCCTCGACTTTTCCTTGGCACGACGCTCGTACTCCTCCTCATCGCGATCATGCCGACGATGTCTTCTAGCTTCTCTAGCCAGACGCTCCCTTTCATCATCATCGCTGGATCGTCGGCGTTGGTCATACTGACTCACATACTTGTTGAGGAGGTGATCAGAGAGGGGTCGCTGATATCTCATGTTCTTCACTTCTCCCTTTGTGACGTAGCGCTTGCCATCATGACGGAGCCGATCGCATGGAGCGGCCTCCTCTGTGTCCTTGCTACGAGAGCAGCTGCCCTCGTCTCCATCCTTGCCAGAGTGGTGTCCAAGTCCTACCATGTTGATGCTGAACGAGGATCCTGGCTGGCAACCTTCAGGGTAAGTGCATCCCACCATGTTAATGGCGGGGAAGGGGTGGGTGTCGACCTTCATGGCGTACTGGTTAAAAATCAGACGTCCTTGTTCTATCGCCATTTGGATCTGCTGACGCCACACCCTGCAGTCGTTGGTGGCATGGGAGACCGAGTTATGCCATTTACAGTATGGCTTTCCGTTCAGCTCCTGTACCGTGGGGAATTTGAGACCTTCGGGTATCTTCAACTGCTTCTCCTTGAGCAGGAGGTCGAAGATTTGCTCAGTTTTGGTCACATCAAAATCAAAACCCCTGGGCAGACCTGGTGGCTTAAACCATTTGCAGGACACGGGGGTTGCCCCCCGAGTCCATTCAGCCACTGCTACCTCTTGATCTCCCGCAGAAACTTCGTCTTCCTCTGCCTCGACCAGGACTACTGCACGCTTGAATTTGTCCTGGTACAAGTCCGGGTGGCGTTGTTCATATGCCGACAGTTTCTGAACCATGTGCGCCAGTGAGGGGTAGTCTGCTTGGGAGGCCATGTCCTTGAGCGGCGATGCAAGGCCCGCTACTGCCAACTCGACTGCTTCCTTTTCAGTCACACGAACCGAATAACATCGGTTCCTAAGATTCCTGAAGCGCTGGATGTATTCTGTCACAGTTTCTCCACGCTTCTGACGTATTTGTGCTAGATCGGCAAGGCCAGACTCGGAAGCCTCTGAGTGGTACTGCGTATGGAACTGTTCTTCCAACTGCTTCCAAGTCCGGATCGAGTCTGGTGGCAAAGAGGTGTACCACCCGAAAGCCGATCCCGTGAGGGACTGTGAGAAGAACCTCACGCGTAGTGGATCCGACGCTGAGGCCGTTCCTAATTGTGCCAAATATCGGCTCACATGCTCGATGGAGCTGGAACCATCTGATCCACTGAATTTGGAGAAATCAGGGAGCCGATATTTGGGTGGTAGCGGGACCAATTCGTATTCGTTGGGGTACGGCTTGGAATAGCCGATTGTCCTTCTTTTCGGCACCATGCCGAACTGGTCTCTCAGGATCGTGCTGATCTGATCCGCTGTGCTGGCTGCAGGAGTTGAACTCTGAAGATTCGCCGGGGTGGCGTACTTAGCCAGCCATGCTTGCTTTTCCAGCTCTGAGCCAACTGCAGGAGCTGAGCTCTGGAGGTTCGTCGGGGTGGCATATTTAGTTAGCCACGTCTGCTTCTCAAGATCTGTTGCTGACGTTCCTCCTACTTTCCCAGAAGTCCCTGATGTCGCGGCCTGGTTTGTGAGCGCCCAGTTACCGCAGTCTGGCACGTATGTGCACATGTACCCGTGAGGGATCTCCTTAGGCGCCTCATGCAAGAATTGGCAGTCACTAGGGTCACCACCGATCTTGTAGACGACGAATGCCGGTGAATTCGGCACCTCTGGTGCTGCCAACGCATATGGCAGCAGTGGACGGGACTGGAGTGGCATCTCTCCTTGGTGTGTCCCGAGAGCCGGTCCTGACGGAGAGTACTGGTGTCTCATGATCTCCTGCATCACCCGGAGAGCGACACGCTCCAAAGTGTTCACCAGGTTCTCAGAGTGGCGGTGCAGCGAGTGAGCCACCAAGTAGTTGATCTCCTGACGTAGCGACCTGGTGCGTTCTTCTGACGGGGCAGAGAGGTCTATCCCATCGAGTGCACCATCAGGCGTGAACCCCTTCCACCTGATGCCATGTGAACGGGTTCTGTGAAAAGAGCCGATGAGGTCGGCCTCGAGGATTGCTTTGACCTCGTCATACTTCTTCTTGAGCTCGTCGGTCAGATCCTCGTACGTGACTGGAGTGCCGTCCGCCATCTCAGACGTAGATGGCGATGTGGTTGATGAAGAAGCTTGTCCCACCGGGCGTGCCAGAATGTGTTGCGGTCAAAACCCACCGGTGGGCAGCGACGGGCAACACAGTAGAGACGGGAACAACTTAGGGCTGCGGCTGGCCCTGGTCCCTCCGAGCGACGGCCCGCAAAGCCTCTGGTACACACGTCCGATGCTGATGCAAGGGCGTGCCACCTGACCTATACCTGGTCAGGAAGGTGATGGAGATGCCTCGCTTAGTTTCCTGCATGGCATACACGTAAACATTAAATACGAGCCTCGATCGGCTCTCAGGTTATCCTGTGAATCGGCTCAAGGAGCCGATCCACCCATGATTCGTACGAGGTGCACGAATATATGGTGGTCCTGCTTGATCAAGATAAAGCTAAAACGATCTACGACGATCTGGGGTTTTCACCGCATAATCGGATCATCCTACTCACGATTGGGCCTCGCGGCCACGCACGGTGATCGTAAGCCGATCCTAGATAGGGCCTAAAAACCAACACGAGGTTGATCCCCGGAACATCCTGTCTAGGACTAGCAAACGACACCCTACGTGCCGCTGGATCCTCCAACCCTTTGTAAGGCCTAACTATTGCAGATATTAAACTAATCCTTGTAGAACAAGGAGCAATCGTAACGGATCGGATCTACTAAATTATGATCAAGCGGGGTGCCGCCCCTACACCTAAGATAGGTGTAAGGGCGGCTAGATGCGTAAGGGTTGCACAACGACAGCATATGATACGAAGAACAATGCTAACCCTAACACACCTAAGATAACTACGTTGCTCGCCATCAAAAAGGCTTCAGTACGAGCAACGCTTGAACAACATAAGCTTGTGCTGCCTAGATCGCAAGATGCGATCTAGGCAGCATGATGCTTACCGGTAGAAACCCTCGAGACGAAGGAGTTGGCGATGCGCCAGGATTGATTTGTGGTTGAACGTTGGTTGTTGTTTATTCCATAAACCCTAGATACATATTTATAGTCCAGGGGACTTTCTAATTCAGGCGTGCACCTAACCGTGCACGGGTCAAATTCTATCTTTTAATCTAAGATGCGATCTACTATATTACAGATACACGGGCAATCTAGCCCAAACTCTTCATGCAAGGCCGCTTCAGAGATCTTCCATATGTAATCTTCCAAGCCCATCTCCCTTACGGCCCACATCCTGATTTGGCCAAAATCTGGTGATAACAACTCATTAGAGGGTCAGTGCATAATTCATATATTCAGAGGTGACATAATCATTCTTAATACTTCTGAACATTGCACAAAGCTACTGAAAGTTAATGGAACAAAGAAATCCATCAAACATAGCAAAACAGGCAATGCGAAATAAAAGGCAGAATCTGTCAAAACAGAACAGTCCGTAAAGACGAATTTTAAAATGTCACCAGACTTGCTCAGATGAAAATGCCCAAATTGAATGAAAGTCGCGTACATATCTGAGGATCACGCACGTAAATTGGCAGATTTTTATGAGTTACCTACAGAGAATTCTGCCCAGATTCGTGACAGCAAGAAATCTGTTCCTGCGCAGTAATCCAAATCTAGTATTGACTTTACTATCAAAGACTTTACTTGGCACAACAATGCAATAAAATAAAGATAAGGAGAGGTTGCTACAGTAGTAACAACTTCCAAGACTCAAATATAAAACAAAGTACTGTAGTAAAAACATGGGTTGTCTCCCATAAGCGCTTTTCTTTAACGCCTTTCAGCTAGGCACAGAAAGTGTGTATCAAGTGTTATCAAGAGATGAAGCATTGACATCATTACCAGGGGTGTTGGGAGTTTCCTCAACAATACATTGTATCTGGTCTATATAAGTAACTCCTCTTTGTACGCTTTTAGGCTTACTATTTTCATCAAACAAATTTCCAGGAACAAGCCAAGCATAATTATTTTCTAGAGCTTCATGCATCCCTAGGAGCTTACTAGGTATCGGTACTTTAATCTCCTTATCATCATAAAAGTAGCATGGAACATAAGAAATTATAGATACGTTTGGGACGTATCAATCACAATGAAGTTTATAGCGCTTGACTTGATGCTCTACTTCAGTTACTGTGGTAAGTTTTATTTGAAAGCGCGAAAATTCCCCGGATTTTCTATGCATGAATGCAATGCACACTTTGGTGTTCTCTCATTTTATTGCCTCTAAACTTGGGATATTACACTGGCTCCCCCGACGCTGCCTCTTCGCCTATATATTCTCCCAGTCGCGAAAACCCTAAAATAATCAGTCATATTCCACGAAGAGTTCCGTAGCCGCCGCTGATGTCTACGTTCCCCCTCCTTTCCTGTAGACAGTGTTGGGCCTCCAAGAGCAGAGGTTTGTAGAACAGCAGCAAGTTTTCCCTTAAGTGGATCACCCAAGGTTTATCGAACTCAGGGAGGAAGAGGTCAAAGATATCCCTCTCATGCAACCCTGCAACCACAAAGCAAGAAGTCTCTTGTGTCCCCAACACACCAAATAGGTGCACTAGTTCGGCGAAGAGATAGTGAAATACAGGTGGTATGAATATATATGAGCAGTAGCAACGGTGCCAGAAAATAGCTTGCTGGCGTGTAGTTGATGGTGGTAGTATTGCAGCAGTAGTAACGATAAAAACAAGAAACAAGCGTAGTAACGCAGCAGTATTTAGGAACAAGGCCTAGGGATTAGACTTTCACTAGTGGACACTCTCAACATTGATCACATAACAGAATAGATAAATGCATACTCTACACTTTTGTTGGATGATGAACGCATTGCGTAGGATTACACGAACCCTCAATGCCGGAGTTAACAAGCTCCACAATTTGTTCATATTTTAGTAACCTTATAGTGTAAGATAGATCAACAGACTAAACCAAGTACTAACATAGCATGCACACTGTCACCTTCATGCATATGTAGGAGGAATAGATCACATCAATATTATCATAGCAATAGTTAACTTCGCAATCTACAAGAGATCATGATCATAGCATAAACCAAGTACTAACACGGTGCACACACTGTCACCTTTACACACGTGCAGGAGGAATAGAACTACTTTAATAACTTTGCTAGAGTAGCACATAGATAAATTGTGATACAAACTCATATGAATCTCAATCATGTAAAGCAGCTCATGAGATTATTGTATTGAGGTACATAGGAGAGATGAACCACATAGCTACCGGTACAGCCCCGAGCCTCGATGGAGAACTACTCCCTCCTCATGGGAGCAGCAGCGGTGATGAAGATGGCGGTGGAGATGGCAGCGGTGTCGATGGAGAAGCCTTCCGGGGGCACTTCCCCGCTCCGGCAGCGTGCCGGAACAGAGACTCCTGTCCCCCAGATCTTGGCCTCGCGATGGCGGCGGCTCTGGAAGGTTTCTGTGGTTTTCGTCGAACGTATCAGGGTTTTCGATCCAGGGGCTTTATATAGGCGAAGAGGCGGCGCAGGAAGGCTGAAGGGCTGGCCAAACCATAGGGGGGCATGGGCCCCCCTAGGCCGCGCCAGGGTATGGTGTGGTGGGCCTGTGCCCCCCCTCTGGTCCCTCTCGTGTGTTCTGGATGCTTCCGGGGATTCTAAGATCTTTGGCGTTGATTTCGTCCGATTCCGAGAATATTTCGTTACTAGGATTTCTGAAACCAAAAACAGCAGAAAACAGGAACTAGCACTTCGGCATCTTCTTAATAGGTTAGTTCCAGAAAATGCACGAATATGACATAAAGTGTGCATAAAACATGTAGATAACATCAATAATGTGGCATGGAACATAAGAAATTATCGATACGTCGGAGACGTATCAGCATCCCCAAGCTTAGTTCTGCTCGTCCCGAGCAGGTAAAACGATAACACAGATAATTTCTGGAGTGACATGCCATCATAACCTTGATCAAACTATTTGTAAAGCATATGTAATGAATGCAGCAATCCAAGACAATGGTAATGACATGAGCAAACAAGTGAATCATATAGCAAAGACTTTTCATGAATAGTACTTCAAGACAAGCATCAATAAGTCTTGCATAAGAGTTAACTCATAAAGCAATAATTCAAAGTAAAGGTATTGAAGCAACACAAAGGAAGATTAAGTTTCAGCGGTTACTTTCAACTTGTAACATGTATATCTCATGGATATTGTCAACATAGAGTAATATAATAAGTGCAATATGCAAATATGTAGGAATCAATGCACAGTTCACACAAGTGTTTGCTTCTTAAGGTGGAGAGAGATAGGTGAACTGACTCAACAATAAAAGTAAAAGAATGGTCCTTCAAAGAGGAAAGCATCGATTGCTATATTTGTGCTAGAGCTTTGATTTTGAAAACATGAAACAATTTTGTCAACGGTAGTAATAAAGCATATGTATCATGTAAATTATATCTTATAAGTTGCAAGCCTCATGCATAGTATACTAATAGTGCCCGCACCTTGTCCTAATTAGCTTGGACTACCGGATCATCACAATGCACATGTTTTAACCAAGTGTCACAAAGGGGTACTTCTATGCCGCCTGTACAAAGGTCTAAGGAGAAAGCTCGCATTGGATTTCTCGCTATTGATTATTCTCAACTTAGACATCCATACCGGGACAACATAGACAACAGATAATGGACTCCTCTTTTATGCATAAGCATGTAACAACAATTAATAATTTTCTCATATGAGATTGAGGATATATGTCCAAAACTGAAACTTCCACCATGGATCATGGCTTTAGTTAGCGGCCCAATGTTCTTCTCTAACAATATGCATGCTTAACCATAGGGTGGTAGATCTCTCTTACTTCAGACAAGACGGACATGCATAGCAACTCACATGAAATTCAACAATGAATAGTTGATGGCGTCCCCAGTGAACATGGTTATCGCACAACAAGCAACTTAATAAGAGATAAAGTGCATAATTACATATTCAATACCACAATAGTTTTTAAGCTATTTGTCCCATGAGCTATATATTGCAAAGGTGAATGATGGAATTTTAAAGGTAGCACTCAAGCAATTTACTTTGGAATGGCGGAAAATACCATGTAGTAGGTAGGTATGGTGGACACAAATGGCATAGTGTTGTTTGGCTCAAGGATTTGGATGCATGAGAAGTATTCCCTCTCGATACAAGGTTTAGGCTAGCAAGGTTGTTTGAAGCAAACACAAGCACGAACTAGTACAGCAAAACTCACATAAAAGACATATTACAAGCATTATAAGACTATACATCGTCTTCCTTGTTGTTCAAACACCTTACTAGAAATTATCTAGACCTTAGAGAGACCAATTATGCAAACCAAATTTTAGCATGCTCTATGTATTTCTTCACTAATAGGTGCAAAGTATATGATGCAAGAGCTTAAACATGAGCACAACAATTGCCAAGTATCACATTACCCAAGACATTTATAGCAATTACTACATGTATCATTTTCCAATTCCAACCATTTAACAATTTAACGAAGAAGAAACTTCGCCATGAAAATTAAAAGCTAAGAACACATGTGTTCATATGAACCAGCGGAGCGTGTCTGTCTCCCACACAAGCATGATGTAATCCAATTTATTCAAACACAAACAAAAACAAAAGCATACAGACGCTCCAAGTAAAGCACATAAGATGTGATGGAATAAAAATATAGTTTCAGGGGAGGAACCTGATAATGTTGTCGATGAAGAAGGGGATGCCTTGGGCATCCCCAAGCTTAGACGCTTGAGTCTTCTTGATATATGCAGGGGTGAACCACCGGGGCATCCCCAAGCTTAGAGCTTTCACTCTTCTTGATCATAGTATATCATCCTCCACTCTTGACCCTTGAAAACTTCCTTCACACCAAACTCGAAACAAACTCATTAGAGGGTTAGTGCATAATCAAAAACTCACATGTTCAGAGGTGACACAATCATTCTTAACACTTCTGGACATTGCATAAAGCTACTGGACATTAGTGGATCAAAGAAATTCATCCAACATAGCAAAAGAGGCAATGCGAAATAAAAGGCAGAATCTGTCAAAACAGAACAGTTCGTATTGACGAATTTTAAAATGGCACCAGACTTGCTCAAATGAAAATGCTCAAATTGAATGAAAGTTGCGTACATATCTGAGGATCATGCACGTAAATTGGCTTAATTTTCTGAGCTACCTACAGGGAGGTAGAACCAGATTCGTGACAGCAAAGAAATCTGGAACTGCGCAGTAATCCAAATCTAGTACTTACTTTTCTATCAAAGACTTTACTTGGCACAACAAAACACAAAACTAAGATAAGGAGAGGTTGCTACAGTAGTAAACAACTTCCAAGACACAAATATAAAACAAAGTACTGTAGCAAAATAACACATGGGTTATCTCCCAAGAAGTTCTTTTCTTTATAGCCATTAAGATGGGCTCAGCAGTTTTAATGATGCACTCGCAAGAAATAGTATTTGAAGCAAAAGAGAGCATCAAGAGGCAAATTCAAAACACATTTAAGTCTAACATGCTTCCTATGCATAGGAATCTTGTAAATAAACAAGTTCATGAAGAGCAAAGTAACAAGCATAGGAAGATAAAACAAGTGTAGCTTCAAAAATTTCAGCACATAGAGAGGTGTTTTAGTAACATGAAAATTTTTGCAACCATATTTTCCTCTCTCATAATAGCTTTCAGTAGTGTCATGAGCAAACTCAACAATATAACTATCACATAAAGCATTCTTATCATGAGTCTCATGCATAAAATTATTACTCTCCACATAAGCATAATCAATTTTATTAGTTGTTATGGGAGCAAATTCAACAAAGTAGCTATCATTATTATTCTCATCATCAAATATAGGAGGCATATTGTAATCATAATCAAATTTATCCTCCATAACAGGTGGCAACAAAAGACTACTATCATTATAATCATCATAAATAGGAGGCAAAGTATCATCAAAGAAAATTTTCTCCTCAATGCTTGGTGGACTAAAAAGATCATGCTCATCAAAACTAGCTTCCCCAAGCTTAGAATTTTCCATATTATTAGCAACAATGGTGTTCAAAGCGTTCATACTGATATCATTGCTACTAGCATGCAAATAAGATTCCATAGGTTTTTTAATTTTCGCATTAAACCATTCATGTCTTGACTCAGGAAATAGAATAAAAAGCTCACAGATGTTTTCCATTATGCCTTACTAGTGTAAACAAGAAACAAAAAGTTGCAATTGCAGGATCTAAAGGAAATAGCTTCGAGTACTTACAACACCGGAAAATAGCTTAGTAGCCGAGATCCGAAGTGTGAGTACCTTTTACCTTTCCTCCCCGGCAACGGCGCCAGAAAAGTGCTTGATGTCTACGTTCCCCCTCCTTTCCTGTAGACAGTGTTGGGCCTCCAAGAGCAGAGGTTTGTAGAACAGCAGCAAGTTTTCCCTTAAGTGGATCACCCAAGGTTTATCGAACTCAGGGAGGAAGAGGTCAAAGATATCCCTCTCATGCAACCCTGCAACCACAAAGCAAGAAGTCTCTTGTGTCCCCAACAAACCAAATAGGTGCACTAGTTCGGCGAAGAGATAGTGAAATACAGGTGGTATGAATATATATGAGCAGTAGCAACGGTGCCAGAAAATAGCTTGCTGGCGTGTAGTTGATGGTGGTAGTATTGCAGCAGTAGTAACGCAGTAAAACAGTAAACAAGCAGTAGTAACGCAGCAGTATTTAGGAACAAGGCCTAGGGATTAGACTTTCACTAGTGGACACTCTCAACATTGATCACATAATAGAATAGATAAATGCATACTCTACACTTTTGTTGGATGATGAACGCATTGCGTAGGATTACACGAACCCTCAATGCCGGAGTTAACAAGCTCCACAATTTGTTCATATTTTAGTAACCTTATAGTGTAAGATAGATCAACAGACTAAACCAAGTACTAACATAGCATGCACACTGTCACCTTCATGCATATGTAGGAGGAATAGATCACATCAATATTATCATAGCAATAGTTAACTTCACAATCTACAAGAGATCATGATCATAGCATAAACCAAGTACTAACACGGTGCACACACTGTCACCTTTACACACGTGCAGGAGGAATAGAACTACTTTAATAACTTTGCTAGAGTAGCACATAGATAAATTGTGATACAAACTCATATGAATCTCAATCATGTAAAGCAGCTCATGAGATTATTGTATTGAGGTACATAGGAGAGATGAACCACATAGCTACCGGTACAGCCCCGAGCCTCGATGGAGAACTACTCCCTCCTCATGGGAGCAGCAGCGGTGATGAAGATGGCGGTGGAGATGGCAGCGGTGTCGATGGAGAAGCCTTCCGGGGGCACTTCCCCGCTCCGGCAGCGTGCCGGAACAGAGACTCCTGTCCCCCAGATCTTGGCCTCGCGATGGCGGCGGCTCTGGAAGGTTTCTGTGGTTTTCGTCGAACGTATCAGGGTTTTCGATCCAGGGGCTTTATATAGGCGAAGAGGCGGCGCAGGAAGGCTGAAGGGCTGGCCAAACCATAGGGGGGCGCGGGCCCCCCCTAGGCCGCGCCAGGGTATGGTGTGGTGGGCCTGTGCCCCCCCCTCTGGTCCCTCTCGTGTGTTCTGGATGCTTCCGGGGATTCTAAGATCTTTGGCGTTGATTTCGTCTGATTCCGAGAATATTTCGTTACTAGGATTTCTGAAACC
Source organism: Lolium perenne (assembly GCF_019359855.2). NCBI lineage: Eukaryota > Viridiplantae > Streptophyta > Magnoliopsida > Poales > Poaceae > Lolium > Lolium perenne. Next base: position 53,658,596 of record NC_067244.2, read on the forward strand.
AAAAACAGCAGAAAACAGGAACTGGCACTTCGGCATCTTGTTAATAGGTTAGTTCCAGAAAATGCACGAATATGACATAAAGTGTGCATAAAACATGTAGATAACATCAATAATGTGGCATGGAACATAAAAAATTATCGATACGTCGGAGACGTATCAGCCGCCATCGCGAAGACAAGTTTCGGGGAACAGAATCTCTGTTCCGGTACGCCGCCGGGACGGGGAATTGCCCCCGGAGTCATCTCCATCGACACCACCGCCATCTTCATCGCCGTTGATGTCTCCCATGATGAGGAGGGAGTAGTTCTTCCCCGAGGCTGAGGGATTGATGACCCACAAGTATAATTTTTGTAAATTTTTGAAAACTTTGAAAAATGCACATTTCTGGGTGTCAAAATTATTATTACAGGGCAGAAAAAGATTTTCAAACCTCTAAGCAACTAAGCATCTTGCAAAACAAGTAGTGCTACAGCGAGTAAAACAAGTGGAGGAGGAAAGAAATGTTGTTTAGCTCTTCTATGCATATAAAATATACTTGTTAACAAGGTTGATCAAGTCTTGCTACCAAATAAATCTTACATGTCATAAGAAGAAATAAACCTCAAATCAATCATGTTACCTTATATTGTATTGATATGGATCCAATCACAAGAGTTTGATATTCTTCTTTAGGCTCATATATTGGACAATCAATATCTCCCACTTTGATAGATCTCAAATTAGAAATTGTATTAACTCCACATACTTTATCAATCCTCTTGGGAAAATAAACAGTATGCTCCTTGTCATCGACATTGAAAGTAACTTTTCCTTTATTGCAATCAATAACAGCCCCTGCGGTGTTAAGAAAAGGTCTCCCAAGAATAATAGATATATTATCATCTTTAGGCATTTCCAGTACAACAAAATCAGTTAATATTAAGCAGTTTTGAGTAACTTGAACAGGAACATCCTCACATATACCAATAGGAATAGCAGTAGATTTATCAGCCATTTGTAAAGATATATCAGTTGGTATCAACTTATCTAAATAAATTCTCTTATAAAGAGAAAAAGGCATAACACTAACACCTGCTCCCAAATCACATAGAGCAGTTCTAACATAATTATTCTTGATGGAACAAGGAATAGTCGGTATACCTGGGTCGCCCAGCTTCTTTGGAACCTTGCCATTGAAAGAGTAATTAGCAAGCATAGTGGAAATCTCCTCATTAGGAATTTTCCTTTTGTTAGAGACAATATCTTTCATATACTTTGAATAAGGAGGCAATTTAATAGCATCAGTCAAAGGGATTTGTGAGAACAAAGGTTTCATCCAATCACAAAATTTATTATAGTGTTTTCTTCCTTTGATTTTAGTTTCTTAGCAGGAAAAGGCATTTGCTTTTGAACCCAAGGTTCTCTTTCATTACCATGTTTCCTAGCAATAAAATCTTCTTTAGTATACTTTTTATTCTTAGCATGCTTTTCAAGTTCATCTTCAACTTCTTCTTTATCAGAAGCATCATTCTTATCATTATCTTTATCATGTTCATTACCACTTTCAGTTTCAGCATCAGAAATACTATTAGGATCATTAACAGGTTCAGAGGATTCTACAACAGTTTTATGTTTCTTTTTCTTTTTCTTAGAAGGAGCACTAGTTTCAGTTTGTTGAGAATCTTGTTCAACTATTTTGGGATGCCCCTCAGGATATAGAGGATCCCGAGTAGAAACACCACCTCTAGTTGTTACTTCATAAGCATGTTTTTCTTTAGAACTATTTTTCAACAAGTCATTTTGCACTTTAGTGAGTTGATCAATTTGAGTTTGAACCATATGAAAATGTTTAACAAGCATCTTAACATCATTGGAGGTTCTCTCCACAATACCATGCAATTCATTAATAGCTCGAGAATTTTCCATTAAATGATTCTCTACTCTCATATTAAAATTATCTCGCTTAACAATATAATTATCAAACTCATCTAAGCATTGTGCTTGAGGTTTTGAATACGGAATATCTTCCCTAGTAAAGTGTTGAAGAGAGTGTACCTCAATCATGGATGAAGGGGAAGTTATCTTACATAAATCTTCTATGGGAGGTAAATTCTTCACATCTTCGGATTTAATACCTTTCTCCTTAAGAGACTTCTTGGCTTCCCTCATATCTTCATCATTTAATTTAATCATAACCCTCTTCTTCAATATTGGTGTCGGGGTTGGTTCAGGTGTAGTCCAATCAATTCCGGCCTATTCTAGCCAATAATTCTTCAGCGTCGTCTGGAGTTCTTTTCCTGAAAACACAACCAGCACAACTATCCAGGTATGCCCTAGACTCAATGGTTAGTCCACTATAGAATATATCAAGTAAATCATGCTTTTCCAGATCATGTCCAGGCCGAGCTCTAATAAGAGAGCAAAATCTTGCCCAAGCTTCAGGCAATTTCTCTCCATCTTTCTGGTCAAAATTATAAATTCTCTGCAAAGCAATATGTTGAGCACTAGCAGGAAAGTATTTCCGAAAGAAAACATCAAGCAAATCTTTTGGACTATCAATAGAGCCAGGAGGCAAACTATTATACCAAGTTTTAGCATCATCCTTTAATGAGAAAGGAAAAACTTTAGCAACAAAATAAGTACGCTTCTTGATATCATTAGAAAACAAGCTACTCAAAGTTGAAAGCTCATTCATGTGTTCTACAGCACTTTCTATTTCAGTACCACAAAAAGGTGTTTTCTCAACAATAGATATATGAGAAAAATCAAGAGAAAAATCATAATCCTTATCTTTAATGTTTATAGGAGATGTGGCAAATTTAGGATCGGGAGACAGTTTATATCTAACAGCATGTTGTGCAAGAAGCCTTTTAATATTACTTGTACCAGTAGTAGCATTGCATTTATCAATGAAATCATCATCAAGTTCTACATAATCTTCATCAAGATCATCACTAGAGTGTTCAACAGACTCAGGTGAATTAACAGGTGTAGCAGCATTTTCATTAGGAGTTTCAGTATTTTCAATTTGTCTAGACCTAGCAATCGTAGCATCTAGAAAAGATCCTAATGAACCATCATTATCAAGCACAGTAGAAGCATCATCAAAATTATAAGAGCAATTTTCAGATTCAGCAGAAGTACCAGCATTTGAAGCTTGTGGTGGTGAAACAAGTTTACTTATCACAGGTGGTGAATCAAGAGCAGCAGAGGTACTCAGAGTTGTACCTTTTCTTGTAGTGGATGGTAATATGGTGACTTTAGTATCGCGAGGTTTACCCATGATGGAGAATTTGCAGCGAACAATATCAATCCAAGTGAACTTGCAAATAAAGCTATGCTCCCCGGCAATGGCGCCAGAAAATAGTCTTGATGACCCACAAGTATAGGGGATCGCAACAGTCTTCGAGGGAAGTAAAACCCAATTTATTGATTCGACACAAGGGGAGCCAAAGAATATTTGTAAGCCTTAACAGCGGAGTTGTCAATTCAGCTGCACCTGGAAACAGACTTGCTCGCAAGAGTTTATCAGTAGTAACAGTTTTATAGCGATGAGTAGTGAAATATCAGCAGCAGAGTAACAAAGACAGCAGTAGTGATTATAGTAAACAGCAGGATTAAAATACTGTAGGCACAGGGATGGATGAACGGGCGTTGCATGGATGAGAGAAACTCATGTAGCAATCAAGATAGGGCATTGATGTCTACGGGTGCTTCTATTCTTGTAGACAGTGTTGGGCCTCCAAGAGCAGAGGTTTGTAGAACAGCAGCAAGTTTCCCTTAAGTGGATCACCCAAGGTTTATCGAACTCAGGGAGGAAGAGGTCAAAGATATCCCTCTCATGCAACCCTGCAACCACAAAGCAAGAAGTCTCTTGTGTCCCCAACACACCTAATAGGTGCACTAGTTCGGCGAAGAGATAGTGAAATACAAGTGGTATGAATGAATATGAGCAGTAGTAACGGCGCCAGAAAAGTGCTTGCCGGTGTGCAGTTGATGGTAGTAATATTGCAGGAAGTAAACAAGCAGTAAAACAGTAAACAAGCAGCGATAGCAGTATTTAGGAACAAGGCCTAGGGATCATACTTTCACTAGTGGACACTCTCAACATTGATCACATAACAGAATAAATAGATAGATGCTAGACTCTACACCCTCTTGTTGGATGATGAACACCACTAACTGTGTAGGATTACACGAACCCTCAATGCCGGAGTTAACAAGCTCCACAATATTCAATGTTCATATTTAAATAACCTTAGAGTGCATAACAGATCAACATAACCAAACCAAGTACTAACATAGCATGCACACTGTCACCTTCACACTACGAAAGGAGGAATAGATCACATCAATACTATCATAGCAATAGTTAACTTCATAATCTACAAGAGATCACAATCATAGCCTACGCCAAGTACTACACGATGCACACACTGTCACCATTACACCGTGCAGGAGGAATGAACTACTTTAATAACATCACTAGAGTAGCACACACATATATTGTGATACAAAACACATTGCAATCATAAAGAGATATAAATAAGCACTTCACTATGCCATTCATAACAGTGAATAAGTATTCTGTGAAATATAGCCTAAGAGACCCACAAGGTGCACACACTGTCACCTTTACACACGTGGGACAAGGAGTCTCTGGAGATCACATAAGTAAAATCCACTTGACTAGCATAATGACATCTAGATTACAAGCATCATCATATGAATCTCAATCATGTAAGGCAGCTCATGAGATTATTGTATTGAAGCACATAGGAGAGAGATGAACCACATAGCTACCGGTACAGCCCCGAGCCTCGATGGAGAACTACTCCCTCCTCATGGGAGACAGTAGCGGTGATGAAGATGGCGGTGGTGTCGATGGAGAAGCCTTCCGGGGGCACTTCCCCGTCCCGGCGGCGTGCCGGAACAGAGACTCCTGTCCCCCAGATCTTGGCTTCGCGATGGCGGCGGCTCTGGAAGGTTTTCTCTGGTTTCGTCGAACGTGGTAGGGTATTCGCGACGGAGACTTTAAGTAGGCGGAAGGGCAGGTCAGGGGGCCACACGAGGGCCCCACACAACAGGCCGGCGCGGCCAAGGCCCAGGCCGCGCCGCCCTAGTGTCTGGCCACCTCGTGGCCCCACTTCGTCTCTCCTTCGGACTTCTGGAAGCTTCGTGCAAAAATAGGACCCTGGGCGTTGATTTCGTCCAATTCCGAGAATATTTCCTTTGTAGGATTTCTGAAACCAAAAACTGCAGAAAACAGGAACTGGCACTTCGGCATCTCGTCAATAGGTTAGTTCCGGAAAATGCATAAATATGACATATAATGTGTATAAAACATTTAGATATCATCAATAATGTGGCATGGAACATATGAAATTATCGATACGTCGGAGACGTATCAGCATCCCCAAGCTTAGTTCCTGCTCGTCCCGAGCAGGTAAATGATAACAAAGATAATTTCTGGAGTGACATGCCATCATAACCTTGATCATACTATTGTAAGCATATGTAATGAATGCAGCGATCAAAACAATGGTAATGACTTGAGTAAACAACTGAATCATAAAGCAAAGACTTTTCATGAATAGTACTTCAAGACAAGCATCAATAAGTCTTGCATAAGAGTTAACTCATAAAGCAATAAATCAAAGTAAAGGTGTTGAAGCAACACAAAGGAAGATTAAGTTTCAGCGGTTGCTTTCAACTTATAACATGTATATCTCATGGATAGTTGTCAATGCAAAGTAATATAACAAGTGCAATATGCAAGTATGTAGGAATCAATGCACAGTTCACACAAGTGTTTGCTTCTTGAGATGGAGAGAAATAGGTGAACTGACTCAACATAAAAGTAAAAGAAAGGTCCTTCAAAGAGGAAAGCATCGATTGCTATATTTGTGCTAGAGCTTTGGTTTTGAAAACAAGAAACAATTTTGTCAACGGTAGTAATAAAGCATATGTGTTATGTAAATTATATCTTACAAGTTGCAAGCCTCATGCATAGTGTACTAATAGTGCCCGCACCTTGTCCTCATTAACTTGGGTTAACACGGATTATCATTGCATAACATATGTTTCAACCAAGTGTCACAAAGGGGTACCTCTATGCCGCCTGTACAAGGGTCTAAGGAGAAAATTCGCATTGGATTTCTCGCTTTTGATCATTCTTCGGCTTAGACACCCATACCGGGACAACATAGACAACAGATAATGGACTCCTCTTTTAATGCTTAAGCATTCAACAACAGATAATATTCTCATAAGAGATTGAGGTTTTATGTCCAAACTGAAACTTCCACCATGAATCATGGCTTTAGTTAGCGGCCCAATGTTCTTCTCTAATAGTATGCATACTCAAACCATTTGATTGTGAAAACCGCCCTTACTTCAGACAAGACGAACATGCATAGCAACTCACATGATATTCAACAAAGAGTAGTTGATGGCGTCCCCAGGAACATGGTTATCGCACAACAAACAACTTAATAAGAGATAAAATGCATAAGTACATATTCAATACCACAATAGTTTTTAAGCTATTTGTCCCATGAGCTATATATTGCAAAGGTAAAGAATGGAAATTTTAAAGGTAGCACTCAAGCAATTTACTTTGGAATGGCGGAGAAATACCATGTAGTAGGTAGGTATGGTGGACACAAATGGCATAGTGGTTGGCTCAAGGATTTTGGATGCATGAGAAGTATTCCCTCTCGATACAAGGCTTAGGCTAGCAAGGTTATTTGAAACAAACACAAGGATGAACCGGTGCAGCAAAACTCACATAAAAGACATATTGTAAACATTATAAGACTCTACACCGTCTTCCTTGTTGTTCAAACTCAATACTAGAAATTATCTAGACTTTAGAGAGACCAATTATGCAAACCAAATTTTAGCAAGCTCTATGTATTTCTTCACTAATAGGTGCAAGGTATATGATGCAAGAGTTTAAAAATGAGCACAACAATTGCCAAGTATCACATTATTTAAGATATCATACCAATTACTACATGTAGCATTTCTCGTTTCCAACCATTTAACAATTAACGAAGCAGTTTCAACCTTCGCCATGAAAATTAAAAACTAAGAACATATATGTTCATACGAACCAGTGGAGCGTGTCTCTCTCCCACACAATGAATGCTAGGATCCATTTTATTCAAACAAAAACAAAAACAAACCGACGCTCCAAGCAAAGCACATAAGATGTGATGGAATAAAAATATAGTTTCAGGGGAGGAACCTGATAATGTTGTCGATGAAGAAGGGGATGCCTTGGGCATCCACAAGCTTAGATGCTTGAGTCTTCTTGAAATATGCAGGGATGAACCACCGGGGCATCCCCAAGCTTAGAGCTTTCACTCCTCTTGATCATAGTATATCATACTCCTCTCTTGACCCTTGAAAACTTCCTTCACACCAAACTTCAAGCAAACTCATTAGAGGGTTAGTGCACAATAAAAATCCACATGTTCAGAGGTGACACAATCATTCTTAACACTTCTGGACATTGCACAAAGCTACTGGACATTAATGGAACAAAGACATTCATCCAACATAGCAAAAGAGGCAATGCGAAATAAAAGGCAGAATCTGTCAAAAACAGAATAGTCCGTAAAAACGAACCTGGAAGGGGCACTTAACTTGCTCAAACGGAAAAACTCAAAACTAATGAAAGTTGCGTACATATCTGAGGATCACGCACGTAAATTTGCAGATTTTTTTGATTTTTTTACAGAGACTTCTGCGCGAATTCGTGACAGACAGCAATGCTGTTTCTGTGCAGCAATCCAAATCTAGCATCAACTTTACCATAGAGACTTTACTTGGCACAAAAACATGATAAGGAGAGGTTGCTACAGTAGTAAACAACTTCCAAGACTCAAATATAAAACAAAGTACTGTAGTAAAAACATGGGTTGTCTCCCATAAGCGCTTTTCTTTAACGCCTTTCAGCTAGGCGCAGAAAGTGTAAATCAAGTGTTATCAAGAGATGAAGCATCGGCATTACCTTGGGCTTTACCCTTACCTTTATTGTTATTTTTCTTACTCTTTGATTTAGGGAATATATGTCTACCCCCGGGTGTAGAGGTGAATTTTAGGGTGCCTTCTCCCATATCTATGACTGCTCCCAATAGTTTCAGCAGGGATCTTCCGAGTGTGATTTGTCCTGTTCCTGCACATTCAATAACAAGATAATCAATGGATATTGTTCTCCCAAGAATGGTTGTATGCACACCCGCAGCTATTCCTTTAGGAATTATAACAGAGTTATCAATAAGAGTTATTCCTTCTCCCCCTTCAAAGAATCCCCAAAGTTGCAAAGATTCATGAATACTCCTAGGCATTAAGCAAAATTCAGACATAATATCACAATTAAGGATGGCAATTTTACCCGCGGGTACCGTACCCATATGGGCAGGGTATGGGTACACTTTTATGCTCATGGGTAGTACCCATACCCTACCCACTAAGTCATGGGTAGGGCATGGGTATAGCCTCGTACCCGCGGGTATGCCCATACCCTGCCCGTTTATTATCAATTTCTTATGTGATACGTCTAATTTTGTTGACTTATGAGTTAAAATATGAGAATGTGCTTTTTATATTTTGTTATTTTTTATGTACTTAACTACCTGTTATTGAGTTGAGATAATTCATTTTTTCAATAAAATTTGTTGTCAAGAAACGTAAAATTGCGAGTGACTTGCATACAATTTGACCTACCCACCGGGTACCCAATGGGTATGGGTATGGGTAAAGTTTTATACCCGCTGGTACGGGTATGGGTGGAAGTTTGTACCCATTGACTATACGAGCATGGGTATGGTATTGCTCTACCCTGCCCATACCCTGCCCATTGCCGTCCTTAATCACAATTGGCATGAAGAGTTTGGTCACCGATAACAATTTTAATAGTAGGATCCCATAATGAAGGTTCAGAGTTCACTAAAACTTGATCAAGACGGTTACGAACATATCTATAATTTTCATTCAAGCGAGATGCTCTTGTCTCAAGAGTGTTTAATCTATTATAAATGCTAATAAGGGCTGAATCAAAGTTATTAGCTGAATCATGTGATGCAACCAACTTTTTTATGGCATTAAAAGCTTGATCCCCATTGCAATGAAGGAAATCTCCTCCCACTACAGCATCCAAGGCATATCTATAGCGAATCATAAGACCAAAATAAAAATTACTAAGGAGCAAACTTAGCGTCATTTGAGGTTCAGCTTTACGATAAGAAGTAAAAATTCTCGACCAAGCATCTTTAAAACTCTCCTCATCCCCTTGTTTAAAAGTAAAAAACTAATTCCTCAGGTGAAGAAGTAATAGGTGCAGAGCTAGACATGATAACAAAAGTAAACTAGATGCAAGTAACTAATTTTTTTTTGTGTTTTTGATATAGAGAACAAGACAAGTAAATAAAGTAAAGCTAGCAACTAATTTTTTTGTGTTTTGTTTAAGTGCAGCAAACAAAGTAGTAAATAAAATAAAGCAAGACAAAAACAAAGTAAAGAGATTGGATTGTGGAGACTCCCCTTGCAGCGTGTCTTGATCTCCCCGGCAACGGCGCCAGAAAAAGAGCTGTTGTCGTGGGAGGCAATTCTCTGTGGTGTAGCTTTTCTTCAGTTCCCCGGCAACGGCGCCAGAAAATAGCTTGATGTCTACGGGTGCTTCTATTCTTGTAGACAGTGTTGGGCCTCCAAGAGCAGAGGTTTGTAGAACAGCAGCAAGTTTCCCTTAAGTGGATCACCCAAGGTTTATCGAACTCAGGGAGGAAGAGGTCAAAGATATCCCTCTCATGCAACCCTGCAACCACAAAGCAAGAAGTCTCTTGTGTCCCCAACACACCTAATAGGTGCACTAGTTCGGCGAAGAGATAGTGAAATACAAGTGGTATGAATGAATATGAGCAGTAGTAACGGCGCCAGAAAAGTGCTTGCCGGCGTGCAGTTGATGGTAGTAATATTGCAGGAAGTAAACAAGCAGTAAAACAGTAAACAAGCAGCGATAGCAGTATTTAGGAACAAGGCCTAGGGATCATACTTTCACTAGTGGACACTCTCAACATTGATCACATAACAGAATAAATAGATAGATGATAGACTCTACACCCTCTTGTTGGATGATGAACACCACTAACTGTGTAGGATTACACGAACCCTCAATGCCGGAGTTAACAAGCTCCACAATATTCAATGTTCATATTTAAATAACCTTAGAGTGCATAACAGATCAACATAACCAAACCAAGTACTAACATAGCATGCACACTGTCACCTTCACACTACGAAAGGAGGAATAGATCACATCAATACTATCATAGCAATAGTTAACTTCATAATCTACAAGAGATCACAATCATAGCCTACGCCAAGTACTACACGATGCACACACTGTCACCATTACACCGTGCAGGAGGAATAAACTACTTTAATAACATCACTAGAGTAGCACACACATATATTGTGATACAAAACACATTGCAATCATAAAGAGATATAAATAAGCACTTCACTATGCCATTCATAACAGTGAATAAGTATTCTGTGAAATATAGCCTAAGAGACCCACACGGTGCACACACTGTCACCTTTACACACGTGGGACAAGGAGTCTCCGGAGATCACATAAGTAAAATCCACTTGACTAGCATAATGACATCTAGATTACAAGCATCATCATATGAATCTCAATCATGTAAGGCAGCTCATGAGATTATTGTATTGAAGCACATAGGAGAGAGATGAACCACATAGCTACCGGTACAGCCCCGAGCCTCGATGGAGAACTACTCCCTCCTCATGGGAGACAGCAGCGGTGATGAAGATGGCGGTGGTGTCGATGGAGAAGCCTTCCGGGGGCACTTCCCCGTCCCGGCGGCGTGCCGGAACAGAGACTCCTGTCCCCCAGATCTTGGCTTCGCGATGGCGGCGGCTCTGGAAGGTTTTCTCTGGTTTTGTCGAACGTGGTAGGGTTTTCGCGACGGAGACTTTAAGTAGGCGGAAGGGCAGGTCAGGGGGCCACACGAGGGCCCCACACAACAGGCCGGCGCGGCCAAGGCCCAGGCCGCGCCGCCCTAGTGTCTGGCCACCTCGTGGCCCCACTTCGTCTCTCCTTCGGACTTCTGGAAGCTTCGTGCAAAAATAGGACCCTGGGCGTTGATTTCGTCCAATTCCGAGAATATTTCCTTTGTAGGATTTCTGAAACCAAAAACAGCAGAAAACAGGAACTGGCACTTCGGCATCTCGTCAATAGGTTAGTTCCAGAAAACGCATAAATATGACATATAATGTGTATAAAACATGTAGATATCATCAATAATGTGGCATGGAACATAAGAAATTATCGATACGTCGGAGACTTATCAGGCATTTGCAGATAATAATAAAACGGTATCCAAGTACTGATCAATCAATAGGCATGTGTTCCATATTTAGTCGTACGTGCTCGCAATGAGAAACTTGCACAACATCTTTTGTCCTACCAGCCGGTGGCAGCCGGGCCTCTAGGGAATCTACTGGAAATTAAGGTACTCCTTTTAATAGAGCACCGGAGCAAAGCATTAACACTCTGTGAACACATGTGATCCTCATATCACCGCCTTCCCCTCCGGTTGTCCCAATTTCTGTCACTTTGGGGCCTCGGGTTCCGGACAGCGACATGTGTATACAACTTGCAGGTAAGATCATAAAACAATGAATATCATCATGAAACAATAACATGTTCAGATCTGAGATCATGGCACTCGGGCCCTAGTGACAAGCATTAAGCATAACAAGTTGCAACAATATCATAAAAATACCAATTACAGATACTAGGCACTATGCCCTAACAATCTTATGCTATTACATGACCAATCTCATCCAATCCCTACCATCCCCTTCAGCCTACAGCGGGGGAATTACTCACACATGGATGGGGGAAACATGGTTGGTCGATGGAGAGGCGTCGGTGGTGATGATGGCGATGATCTCCTCCAATTCCCCGTCCCGGCGGAGTGCCAGAACGGAGTTTCTGGTCCCGAGACGGAGTTTCGCGATGGCGGCGGTGTTCTGGATGTCTTCTGGCGATTTCGTCTAACCCCCGTGCGTTTTTAGGTCGAACCCCTTAAGTAGTCCAGAGGGGGGCGTCTGGGGCCGCCCGAGGCGTCGCCACCATAGGGCGGCGCGGCCCAGGGGCCCACCGCGCCACCTTATGGGGTTGGCGCCTCGTGGCCCCCCTCCTTCCGGTCTTCTGCTCCGTGAGTTTTCTAGGAAAATAGGCCCTTCGACATTAATTCCGGGGATTTTCCTGAAAGTTGAGTTTCTGCACAAAAACGAGACACCAGAGCAATTCTGCTGCAAACAGCATTAGTCCGTGTTAGTTGTATCCAAAATACACAAATTAGAGGCAAAACAATAGCAAAAGTGTTCGGGAAAGTAGATACGTTTTGGACGTATCAGGGCTCTACCGATAGCTATGTGGTTCATCTCTCTCTCCCATGGTGTGATCTTTATGTGATCATGAGCTTTGTGATCTAGTTGAATATGTAGATGTTACTCTTGTCTATTATGCACTCCAGAGGTTACTTTAATATGAACTCCGGAGTTACTCTCCTTGGTGTGATGGTGACAGTGTGCGCATCGTGTGTGATTCCTTTATGACGTTGTGGAGCTTGTTTACTCCGGCTTGAGGTGTGCTTTTGTAGCCCTACACAATGAATGGTGTTTGTTATCCAACAAGAGAGTGTTTGAGAGTAGCATTTATTTATTCAATTATGTGATCATTGTTGAGAGTGTCCACTAGTGAAAGTATGATCCCTAGGCCTTGTTTCTAAGCATTGAAACACCGTTTCCAACAAGTTCTGCTACATGTTCGCTTGCTGTCATTTTATTTCAGATTGCAATTACTACTTATAATCATCCATATCACTTGTATTTCACTATCTCTTCGCCGAACTAGTGCACCTATACATCTGACAAGTGTATTAGGTGTGTTGGGGACACAAGAGACTACTTGTATCTTAATTGCAGGGTTGCTTGAGAGGGATATCTCTGACCTCTACCTCCCTGAGTTCGATAAACCTTGGGTGATTCACTTAAGGGAAACTTGCTGCTGTTCTACAAACCTCTGCTCTTGGAGGCCCAACACTGTCTACATGAATAGAAGCGTGCGTAGACATCAAGCTATTTTTTGGCGCCGTTGCCGGGGAGGTAAGTGATACGTCCCAAACGTATCTATAATTTCTTATGTTCCATGATACTTTTATGATGATACTCACATGTTTTATACACATTATATGTCATTATTATGCATTTTCCAGCACTAACCTATTGACGAGATGCCGAAGAGCCAGTTGTTGTTTTCTGCTGTTTTTGGTTTCAGAAATCCTACAAAGGAAATATTCTCGGAATTGGACGAAATCAACGCCCAGGGGCTTATTTTTCCACGAAGCTTCTAGAAGTCCGAAGAGGAAACGAAGTGGGGCCACGAGGTGGCCACACAATAGGGCGGCGCGGCCCAAGCCCTGGCTGCGCCGGCCTACTGTGTGGGCCCCTCGTGACGCCCCTTGACCTGCCCTTCCGCCTACATATAGTCTTCGTCGCGAAACCCCCAGTACCGAGAGCCACGATACGGAAAACCTTACAGAGACGCCGCCGCCGCCAATCCCATCTCGGGGGATTCAGGAGATCACCTCCGGCACCCTGCCGGAGAGGGGAATCATCTCCCGGAGGTCTCTTCATCGCCATGATCGCCTCCGGATCGATGTGTGAGTAGTCCACCCCTGGACTATGGGTCCATAGCAGTAGCTAGATGGTTGTCTTCTCCTCATTGTGCTATCATGTTAGATCTTGTGAGCTTCCTATCATGATCAAGATCATCTATTTGTAATGCTACATGTTGTGTTTGTTGGGATCCGATGAATATTGAATACTATGTCAAGTTGATTATCAATCTATCATATATGTTGTTTATGTTCTTGCATGCTCTCCGTTGCTAGTAGAGGCTCTGGCCAAGTTGATACTTGTGACTCCAGGAGGGAGTATTTATGCTCGATAGTGGGTTCATGCCTCCATTAAATCTGGGACAGTGACAGAAAGTTCTAAGGTTGTGGATGTGCTGTTGCCACTAGGGATAAAACATCGATGCTTTGTCTAAGGATATTTGTGTTGATTACATTACGCACCATACTTAATGCAATTGTCTGTTGCTTGCAACTTAATACCGGAAGGGGTTCGGATGATAACCTGAAAGTGGACTTTTTAGGCATAGATGCATGCTGGATAGCGGTCTATGTACTTTGTCGTAATGCCCTGATTAAATCTCATAGTACTCATCATGATATATGTATGTGCATTGTTATGCCTTCTTTATTTGTCAATTGCCCAACTGTAATTTGTTCACCCAACATCTGTTTATCTTATGGGAGAGACACCACTAGTGAACTGTGGACCCCGGTCCTATTCTTTACATCTGAAATACAATCTACTGCAATTGTTCTTTACTGTTCTTCGCAAACAATCATCATCATCCACACTATACATCTAATCCTTTGTTTACAGCAAGCCGGTGAGATTGACAACCTCACTGTTACGTTGGGGCAAAGTACTGTGATTGTGTTGTGCAGGTTCCACGTTGGCGCCGGAATCCCTGGTGTTGCGCCGCACTACACTCCGCCGCCATCAACCTTCAACGTGCTTCTTGGCTCCTACTGGTTCGATAAACCTTGGTTTCTTTCTGAGGGAAAACTTACTGCTGTGCACATCACACCTTCCTCTTGGGGTTCCCAACGGACGTGTGTCTCACGCGCATCAAGACTGTTTTCTGGCGCCGTTGCCGGGGAGATCAAGACACGCTGCAAGGGGAGTCTCCCACTTCCAATCTCTTTACTTTGTTTTTGTCTTGCTTTATTTTATTTACTACTTTGTTTGCTGCACTAAAACAAAAACACAAAAAATTAGTTGCTAGCTTTACTTTATTTACTGTCTTGTTCTCTATATTAAAAACACAAAAAAATTAGCTACTTGCATTTACTTTATTTACCTTTTGTTTATTTCATCATGTTTCCTCCTAAGTATACTCTAAAAGACATACCGGTGGGACGAGGGTCTATAATTGGAAGAGATAATATAGAAGATTTTTTCACTCATGTTAGTACATCTGAAGATTTTGAAGATAGACACTTGGTAGAACTTGCCCCTACTTATGAAATCGCTGCTGCCTCTTTAGTACACATGCTGGAAACTAAATTTGTTAATCTCAATCCTATAATTCAGCATATGTTTCTTACACTCTCTGATATGGAGGAAGGAGAAAAGAAAGATTTTGTCCTAGAAACCCTTCTTAAAGAATTTGGTGGTGTAGCAAGAGAGGCTAGAAAAGTCTTTATTAAATATAAGATGCTTGGCTCTTATACCAACTTTGCTAGTACCCTCGAAAAGATGGACATGGATAGAATAAGGTACACTAATAATGTTAATGATGGTGGGGAGATTAAGACAACAATACCTTGTAAGCTCCTAGGAATGCATGAAGCTCTAGAAAATAACTATGGTTGGCTTGTTCCTGAAAATTTGTTTGATGAGAATAGCAAGCCTAAGAATAATGAAAAAGGAGCCTCTGAAACTTACATAGATAAGATACAATGCATAGTTGAGAAAACTCCAAACCCCTCTGTTGATGCTTCATCTCTTGATAATACTTGATTCACACTTTCTGCGCCTAGCTGAAAGGCGTTAAAGAAAAGCGCTTATGGGAGACAACCCATTATTTTAGTTCTGCACTTTGTTTTATATTTGAGTCTTGGAAGTTGTTACTACTGTAGCAACCTCTCCTTATCTTTATTTTATTGCATTGTTGTGCCAAGTAAAGTCTTTGATAGTAAAGTCAATACTAGATTTGGATTACTGCGCAGAAACAGATTTCTTGCTGTCATGAATTTGGGTATGGTTCTCTGTAGGTAACTCAGAAAAATCTGCCAATTTACGTGCGTGATCCTCAGATATGTACGCAACTTTCATTCAATTTGGGCATTTTCATCTGAGCAAGTCTGGTGCCTCTAAAAAATTCATCTTTACGGACTGTTCTGTTTTGACAGATTCTGTCTTTTATTCCGCATTGCCTGTTTTGCTATGTTTGATGGATTTCTTTGTTCCATTAACTTTCAGTAGCTTTGTGCAATGTCCAGAAGTGTTAAGAATGATTATGTCACCTCTGAATATATGAATTATGCACTGACCCTCTAATGAGTTTGTTTTGAGTTTGGTGTGGAGAAAGTTTTCAAGGGTCAAGAGAGGAGGATGATACAATATGATTAAGAAGAGTGAAAAGTCAAAGCTCGGGGATGCCCCCGTGGTTCATCCCTGAATATTTTAAGAAGACTCAAGCGTCTAAGCTTGGGGATGCCCAAGGCATCCCTTCTTCATCGACAACTTATCAGGTCACCTTTAGTGAAACTATATTTTTATTTCGTCACATCTTATGCGCTTTACTTGGAGCGTCTGTTTGTTTTTATTTTTGTTTTTGTTTGAATAAAATCGGATCCTAGCATTCTTTGTTTGGGAGAGAGACACGCTCCGCTGTTTCGTATGAACACATGTGTTCTTAGCTTCATCTTTAATGTTCATTGCGAAAGTTGGGCTATTTCATTCATTGTTATATGGTTGGAAACGGAAAATGCCGCATGTGGTAAATGGTATAATGTCTTGAATAATGTGATACTTGGCAATTGTTGTGCTCATATAGATCATGTTTAAGCTCTTGCATCATGTACCTTGTACCCATTAATGAAGAATTACATAGAGCTTGTTAAAATCTGGTTTGCATGATTGATCTCTAGAGTCTAGATATTTTCTGGTTAAGGTGTTTGAACAACAAGGAGACAATGTAAAGTCTTATAATAGTTACAATATGTTCATATGTGAGCTTTGCTGCACCTTTTATACTTGAGTTTGCTTCAAACAACCTTGCTAGCCTAGCCTTGTATTGAGAGGAATTCTTCTCGTGCATCCAAATCCTTGAGCCAAAAACCATGCCATTTGTGTCCACCATACCTACCTACCACATGGTATTTCTCTGCCATTCCAAAGTACATTACTTGAGTGCTACCTTTAAACTTCTATTCTTTGCCTTTACAATACATAGCTCAAGGGAAAATAGCCTTAAAAACTATTGTGGTGAAGAATATGTACTTATGTATCTTATTTATTAGTAAGTTGCTTGTTGAGCGGTAACCATGTTTCTGGGGACGCCATCAACTCTTTTACCTTTGTTGAATATCATGTGAGTTGCTATGCATGTTCGTCTTGTCTGAAGTAAGGGCAATTTTCATGATCAAATGGTTTGAGTATGCATACTGTTAGAGAAGAACATTGGGCCGCCAACTAAAGCCATGATTCATGGTGGAAGCTTCAGTTTGGACAACTAATCCTCAATCTCTTATGAGAAAATTAACTGTTCTTGAATGCTTATGCATTAAAGAGGAGTCCATTATCTATTGTCTATGTTGTCCCGGTATGGATGTCTAAGTTGAGAATAATCAAAAGCGAGAAATCCAATGCGAACTTTCTCCTTAGACCTTTGTACAGGCGGCATAGAGGTACCCCTTTGTGACACTTGGTTGAAACATATGTTATGCAATGATAATCCGTGTTAATCCAAGCTAATTAGGACAAGGTGCGAGCACTATTAGTATACTATGCATGAGGCTTGCAACTTATAAGAAATCTTATACATAACACATATGCTTTATTACTACCGTTGACAAAATTGTTTCTTGTTTTCAAAATGAAAAGCTCTAGCACAAATATAGTAATCCATGCTTCCCTCTACGAAGGGCCTATCTTCTACTTTATTGTTGAGTCAGTTCACCTATTCTTTCTATCCCAGAAGCAAACACTTGTATCAACTGTGTGCATTGATTCTTACATGTTTACCTATTGCACTTGTTATATTACTTTGTGTTGACAATTATCCATGAGATATATATGTTGAAGTTGAAAGCAATTGCTGAAACTTATATCTTCCTTTGTGTTGCTTCAATGCCTTTGCTAAGAATTTATTGCTTTATGAGTAACTCTTATGCAAGTCTTATTGATGCTTGTCTTGAAAGTAGTATTCATGAAAAGTCTTTGCTATATGATTCATTTGTTTACTCATTATCTTCATCATTGCTTCGAATCGCTGCATTCATCTCATATGCTTACAATAGTATGATCAAGATTATGATAGCATGTCACTTCAGAAATTATCTTTGTTATCATTTACCTACTCGAGGGCGAGTAGGAACTAAGCTTGGGGATGCTTGATACGTCCCAAACGTATCTATAATTTCTTATGTTCCATGCTACTTTTATGATGATACTCACATGTTTTATACACATTATATGTCATTATTATGCATTTTCCGGCATTAACCTATTGACGAGATGCCGAAGAGCCAGTTGCTGTTTTCTGCTGTTTTTGGTTTCAGAAATCCTAGTAAGGAAATATTCTCGGAATTGGACGAAATCAACGCCCAGGGTCCTATTTTTCCACGAAGCTTCCAGAAGACCGAGGGAGATATGAAGTGGGGCCACGAGGTGGCGACACACTAGGGCGGCGCGGCCCAAGCCCTGGCCGCGCCGGCCTACTGTGTGGGCCCCTCGTGACGCCCCTTGACCTGCCCTTCCGCCTACTTAAAGCCTTCGTCGCGAAACCCCCAGTACCGAGAGCCACGATACGAAAAACCTTACAGAGACGCCTCCGCCACCAATCCCATCTCGGGGGATTCAGGAGATCGCTTCCGGCACCCTGCCGGAGAGGGGAATCATCTCCCGGAGGTCTCTTCATCGCCATGATCGCCTCCGGATCGATGTGTGAGTAGTCCACCCCTGGACTATGGGTCCATAGCAGTAGCTAGATGGTTGTCTTCTCCTCATTGTGCTATCATGTTAGATCTTGTGAGCTGCCTATCATGATCCATATCATCTATTTGTAATGCTACATGTTGTGTTTGTTGGGATCCGATGAATATTGAATACTATGTCAAGTTGATTATCAATCTATCATATATGTTGTTTATGTTCTTGCATGCTCTCCGTTGCTAGTAGAGGCTCTGGCCAAGTTGATACTTGTGACTCCAAGAGGGAGTATTTATGCTCGATAGTGGGTTCATGCCTCCATTAAATCTGGAACAGTGACAGAAAGTTCTAAGGTTGTGGATGTGTTGTTGCCACTAGGGATAAAACATCGATGCTTTGTCTAAGGATATTTGTGTTGATTATATTACGCACCATACTTAATGCAATTGTCTGTTGCTTGCAACTTAATACCGGAAGGGGTTTGGATGATAACCTGAAAGTGGACTTTTTAGGCATAGATGCATGCTGGATAGCGGTCTATGTACTTTGTCGTAATGCCCTAATTAAATCTCATAGTACTCATCATGATATATGTATGTGCATTGTTATGCCTTCTTTATTTGTCAATTGCCCAACTGTAATTTTTTCACCCAACATCTGTTTATCTTATGGGAGAGACACCACTAGTGAAATGTGGACCCCGGTCCTATTCTTTACATCTGAAATACAATCTACTGCAATTGTTCTTTACTGTTCTTCGCAAACAATCATCATCATCCACACTATACATATAATCCTTTGTTTACAGCAAGCCGGTGAGATTGACAACCTCACTGTTACGTTGGGGCAAAGTACTGTGATTGTGTTGTGCAGGTTCCACGTTGGCGCCGGAATCCCTGGTGTTGCGCCGCACTACACTCCGCCGCCATCAACCTTCAACGTGCTTCTTGGCTCCTACTGGTTCGATAAACCTTGGTTTCTTTCTGAGGGAAAACTTACTGCTGTGCACATCACACCTTCCTCTTGGGGTTCCCAACGGACGTGTGTCTCACGCACATCAGTAAGGTAAAAGGTATTCACATCCTCCGACTACTAAGCTATTTCCTAGCACTGTCGCCGGTGTGTGAGTGCTCGAAGCTATTTCCTTTAGATTCTGCAATTATATTTTTTTGTTTCTTGTTTTTATTTTCACTAGTTAGGCATAATGGAAAACAACAAAAAAATTGTTGAGCTTTTTAATCTTTTTCCTGAGTTAAGACATGGATTGTTTGATGCGAAAATTAAAAAAAACCTATGGAACCTTATTTGCATGCTAGTAGCAATGTTATTAGTATGAACGCAATTACTGCTAATGCTATGGAAAAGTCTAAGCTTGGGGAAGCTAGTTTATATAAAAATAATCTTTTTTGCTCCTCAGCTTTGGAAGAAGTATTTTGCCTTGATAATGCTTTGTCTCCAATATGTGGTAATTCGAATGATGCTTGTGATATTCCAAATCCACCTGTTGAAAGTATTCCTTTTAAAATACCTATGAAAATTGTTGAAAGGGTTATGAATGATCAGTATGTAGGGGATGGATCAGTCCATCCAAGTGTTCACTTGTCTAAATTTACAGAACTTTGTGAGTTATTTGAGATTGCAGGTTTATCAAGAGAAAATGTTATGAGGAAACTATTTCCATTGTCACTTAAGGACAAAGCAAAGGAATGGTATAGGCTGCTGGATGAACAACCATTGAATTGGAAACAGCTTGAATCTCTCTTTTACTGTAAATTTTATCCTAAACTCATGAAGTGCATGTTGATAGGAATTACATTTATAACTTTTATCCTCGTGATGGAGAGAGTATTTCCCAAGCATGGGGGAGATTGAAGTCACTAATGCTCAAATGTCCCATTCATGAGCTCCCCCGTAATGTTATTATTAATAATTTTTATGCAAGGCTTTCAGGACACAACAAGGACTATCTAGATGCCTGTTTGGAGGGATCTTTCACAAACAAGGAGGTTGAAGCTAGATGGGATCTTCTTGAAATAATTCAAAGCAATACTGAAGATTGGGAGAACGACAAAGGTAAAGAATCAGGTATAAACTATGAATATGAATGCATTAAGTCTTTCGTTGAAACTGCTGGTTTTCAAAAGCTTAGTGATAATTATGGTCTTGATTCTCAAATTATTGTTGATTGTTGTAGAACCTTTGCTTCTCATATTAATGTTCCTAAAGAAAATTGGTACATGTATCATGAACCTTTTAAAGACATCAGCATGAAGGATGAAACTGTTATTTATGATTGCAATGAACATGCTCAAACTTCTGAAAATGCTATTTCCTATAAGCATGTTAATTTTTGTGGAGTTCATAGACCTTGTGAAAAGAATAAAATTGAAGAAGAATATTGTATCCATCACAGGAATGAAAAAACTAGAAAGTGGTCTAGGGCTCTAGATGATCTTGGTGAAAAAGTTTGTGCCCTCTATCCTTTTATTTGTGATCTTTGCCATAGAGTGGGTCATTTTAATTTTCAATGCTCCTCCAATGATAATTCGAAACTCATGAGTGCTGCAAATTTGTATTGTGATGATGAAATCACTCCTAATCAGCATGATGAACTTACATTATTTTTGGGGTGTGAAGAGTTATTGAGAAAAACTTCTTTGGTGGATATGAGTGCTCTTGATATTAATAGTGTCCTGCATTGGTGTCTTTCTTATTGCATTGATAATTGCCACACAAATACCTACATACAAAATATTATAGAAGATGACACTTTGCCAAAATATGACAGGACTAATATGTGTTTTGCTCTTATTAATGAAAGAGAGGTATCCTCCCAAGTTTCTTCTATTGTTTCTAATAATAAACCAGGTTATGTGGAGAAGCTTCCTTTCAAGCCTCTCCCTCCTAAAGGGGAAAAGAAGAAGAAGTAGGGAACGAAGAAGAAGAAGAGGGGGGATAAAAAGAAAGAGGTAACGGAATATCCCCGCGTGTACGAGATAACAATAGGTAACCGTAAGTATGTTGCTCCTAATGATTATTATGATAATGAATCTGAGTACAATGATCTTCCTATGCCCTTTACCTACATTAGTGATCATGATTTGGAAGAGCACACTACTTTTGATATTGAAGATCTCTGGGACACTAATTCTGAAAATGATGATGTTAATAATTGCCATAGTATTAGTACTATCCATATTTCTTCCCATAATGATATAGAAAGCTCTAAGCTTGGGGATGAGGTGTTTGAAAATCCTTTTGCTACTGATGATTATATGTTTGATACATCTCCTTCTAGTAACAATGATGGTATGTTTACAGATGAACACACTGTGGAAGATAACTATTCTATTTCTTATGATGACACTATGCCTCCAATCTTTGACAATTATAAAAAAGACTATGACAAAGGTTATAATTACAGTCATCCTCATGAAACTTGTCATAGTTATGGAGGGATTACCCAAAACCATCTCTCTAATATACAGCTTGTCTATCATATTCAAGTTCGTTATGGTGATTGTGATATTTTCAGTCCATCTACTATTGAGGATACAATTAATTATGATTACAATGTGCCTCCTATATATGATGATTATGGTGATGAGAATAATAATGATAGCTATTTTATTGAATTTGCTCCCACTACAATTAATAGTAATGACTATTCTTATATGGACAATGTTACTTTTATGCATATGAACCATGATAAGAATGTTTTAAGTGATGGTTATATTATGCATTTCATCAATGATGCTACTGAAAGTTATTATGAGAGTGGGAAACATGGTTATATGCATCTTAATAATATTAAGTTTCCCCTCTTTATGTTGAGAATCTTGAAGTTGCGTTTGTGTTGCCTTTCTATGCTTATTGCATTATGCTTACATGACTTGTTTATTTACAAGATTCCTTTTCATAGGAAGTGAGTTAGACTTAAAAGTGTTTCTTATTTGCTTTTGATGCTCTCTTTTGCTTCAACTCTTATTTCTTGCGAGAGCGTCATTAAAATTACTGAGCCCATCTTAATGGCTATAAAGAAAGCACTTCTTGGGAGATAACCCATGTTTTTATTTTGCTACTGTTTTGTTGTGTATTGGAAGTTGTTACTACTATAGAAAACTCTCCTTATCATGTTTATTTCGTTGTTGTGCCAAGTAAAGTCTTTGATAGAAAAGTTGATACTAGATTTGGATTTCTGCGCAGAAACAGATTTTTAGCTGTCACGAATTTGAGTTGATCTCTCTGTAGAAAACTCGTAAAATCCTGAAAAAATTCATGCGTGATCCTCAGATATGTACGCAACTTTCATTCAATTTGAGCATTTTCATCTGAGCCTGTTAAGTGCCTCAAAAAAATCCATCTTTACGGACTGTTCTGTTTTGACAGATTCTGCCTTTTATTTCGCATTGCCTCTTTTACTGTGTTGAGTGGATTTTCTTTGTTCATTTAACTTTCAATGGTCTTGGGTAATGTCCAGAAGTGTTGGGAATGATTGTGTCCTTGCTGAACATGTGAATTTTTGATTATGCACTAACCCTCTAATGAGATTGTTTTGAGTCTGGCGTTGACGTGGGCATAACCCTTCGGGTACTCGACATTGCCATACCCGATGCAGACTATGAAGATGGACCAGCACAAGGACTTGACAAGCTGGACCTGCACGCGCCTCAACTTGGACTACAAGGAAAGAAGACTCCAACACGAATCCTACTAGGACTCTTGTAAACCCTAGCTTGGCTGATATATAAAGCCAGGCAGGGGCACCCCTTAGGGACACGCATATTCAGAAGCATAAAACATAGGGCGACACGCCTAGACATCACAACCCACAGATTAGAACTAGACTAGATTCAACAACTCCGCCTATGGCGGCCCCCTGTACCCATATATTCATATAGTGGATTGCTAGCAGGACGTACCGATCCTCCACCGTGGGGACGTGAACCTGGGTACGTTGTGTACCGCCTCGCTCCCGGAACCTCCTGTTGCCTGCCAAAACCCACCGGCGGGCAGCGGCCTGGCAACACGGTAGAGCCGGGAAGAGCCTAGAGCTGCGGCTGGCTGAGACCCCTCCGAGCGACGGCCCGCAATGCTCTTCTGGTCACACGCGGCGATGCGAAGTGCAAGGGCGTGCCACCTGACCTATACCTGGTCAGGAAGGTGATGGGGATGCCTCGCTTAGTTCCTGCATGGCATACACGTAAACATTAAATACGAGCCTCGATCGGCTCTCAGGTTATCCTGTGAATCGGCTCAAAGAGCCGATTCACCCATGATCCGTACGGGGTGCACGAATACTTGGTGATCCTGCTTGATCAAGATATAGCTAATGAGATCTACGACGATTTAGGGTTTTCACCGCATAATCGGATCATCCTACTCCAGGTTGGGCCTCGCGGCCACGCACGGTGCTCATAAGCCGATCCTAAACAAGGCCTAAAAACCAACATGACGTTGATCCTCGGAACATCCTGTTTAGGACTTGCGAACGCCACCCTACGTGCCGCTGGATCCTCCACCCCTTTGTAAGGCCTAACTATTGCAGATATTAAACTAATCCTTGCAGAGCAAGGAGCAATCGTAACGGATCAGATCTACTAGATGATGAACAAGCAGGGTGCCGCCCCCACGCCTGAGATAGGCGTGAGGGCGGCTAGACATGCAAGGGCTGCACTACGTAAGCATGTTATACGAAGAGCTATGCTAACCCTAACACATCTATGATAACTACGTTGCTCGCCATCAAAGACGCTTCAGTACGAGCAACGCATGAACAACGTGGAGCTTGTGCTGCCTAGATCGCAAGATGCGATCTAGGCAGCATGTCGCTTACCTGATTGAAACCCTCGAGATGAAGGAGTTGGCGATGCGCCGAGATTGGTTTGTTTTGGGTTGAACGTGAGTTGTTGTTTATTCCATAAACCCTAGATACATATTTATAGTCCAGGGGACTTTCTAACGTGGGCGTGCACCTAACCGTGCACGGGTAAAACTCTAACTCCAAACTTAACATACGATCTAATATATTACAGATAAATGGGCAATCTAGCCCAACTTCGCATATAAGGCCGATCTTCGTGTTCTCTCCAAATATATCCTTCAGGCTTATCTTGATCTCGGCCCACCTCCAACTTGGTCGAATTCTGGTGATAACACATGCCCCCCTGGTTTTGGAAATGACATTTCCGAAATCATTATGCTTTTACCGTCGGGTCATGTCGTGGCAGAGCAGAACCTATTGCAGTATTTTTCGTCATGATGCCCTGCCTTCTCGACTGCTCCGCGTGATTTGACCGTTGAATTTGGGCACCGCCTCCTCGAAAACTGCCGTGGCATTGAATTTCTTCACCATAGCCCCCTTTTATTTAACCGCTTTTGAGCGGTTCGTCACTTCACCATCCTGCTCTATTCTGGCCATCGGCACCGAAAAAACCCCAATCTCCCACAGCCATGTCTTCCTCTTCTTCCTCTTCGTCGTCGGTCTTCCACGACTCCTCCTCCGAGCTTTCCTACGGGTCCTCCTCCTCCCGTGAAACGCCGCCGGACATCCGTGCCCCAGAAGCATGGGACCTGGAAGACCATGCTTCCTCGGTCTGGTCCGAAAACGACCAGTCCCTGACCAGCGGGGACGAAGATCTTCAGTTCCTTGCCGTCGGGGAACTGGAGTCGGAGAGCGAGGACGATCAATTCCCCTGGGACGGCTGCCCCACCTCTGAAGAAGAGGAAGAGGAAGACGACGATGATGACGACGACTCCCTCGAGGGCTACCCACCAGCGAAGCGCCTCCGCATGTGGTGGGACGACGACAGCAGCGACGATGAAGACGAAGATGAAGCTCCTGTAGAGGGCTATGGGAGCAGTGACGAGGAACCCATCGGCAGCAGTGCCGATGAGAGTCCCGAGGATGACGATGAAGGAAGCGATGGCCCGTAGATTAGGATCTACTAGTGTAGGCCTAGCAGTAGTAGATTGGTCAATAGACCCTTCTTTTGTTCTTCCTTCCTGAGAAATCGACTCTTTCTTTGTAAGAAATCCCCTTACTAATGAAGAAAATCCCTTAATTAATCTCGCTCCCTTGCCGATTGTCGAAGGGAGTTGTCGTACAGGGAGCCGATAGCAGGGCATCGGCTCATATTACTGTCGAAGCCAAGCTATTGTATAAACTTATTTCGCTAAAGTCGATATCAGCGTATCGGCTTTGTTTTCTGAAGTCGATGACCGTGCATCGGCTGTTCTTGCATACTGTCAATCTCCACACATTTTCTCAAATCGATGTCTGTGCATCGGCTGTGATTTTTTTTGTTTTTTTTTTACTGGCCGATTCTGAAATCGGCCCCCATATCTTACTGTCCATCATCCCACATGCTGGGGAAATATTTCTTGAGGTGTTGACCATTTACAGCCACTGGGAACTTTTCGCCGCTCAACTCCTCCAGCATGTATGCGTTACCCTTCAAGGCCTGGACAACTTTGTACGGACCGTGCCAATTAGGAGACCATTTGCCATATGCCTTATCCCTGGTTCCCAATGGCAACACGGCTTCCCACACAAGATCACCAACTTGGAACTCCTTTGGCCTAACCTTTTTATTGTAAGCACGAGCCACCCTGGCTTTGTTCTCCTTAATCTTTTCCAACGACCAAAGCCTGAGTTCTGTTGCGTCCTCAATAGTGTCGCTCATCAAAGCTGCATATTCTTCAGCTGTCAGATCATTCTGAAACATGACACGTCTTGATCCAGCCGTAATTTCCCAAGGCAATACGGCTTCTTGTCCATAGACAAGCTGGTACGGTGAAGTCTTTATGGATCCATGGCACGACATGCGGTAGGCCCATAATGCTTCTGATAACTTCTCATGCCAATCCCGAGGGTTCTCGTCAATTTTTCTCTTGATTAGCTTAATCAGACTCCGATTGGACGCCTCAGCCTGCCCGTTAGCTTGAGCATAGTATGGGGATGATCGGATCAGTTTGATCCCTAAGTCATCACAGAACTTCCTGAATTCTTTAGAAATGAAGACCGAACCTCCATCGGTCGTGATAGTTTGGGGAATCCCAAACCTGTGAATGACGTGTTCTTTCACAAACTTGATCACATCTTCTGACTTCACCTTTTTCATAGGGATGGCTTCCACCCACTTAGTGAAGTAATCTGTGATAACCAAAATCCATTCATGTTTTTTACCTGACGCCGGATGGATTTTGCCGATCATGTCCATGCCCCACCCCCGAAACGGCCAAGGCTTGATGATGGGGTTCATTGCTGATGCTGGCACCATTTGAATCTTTCCAAACATCTGACACGCTTGGCACCCCTTGTAATAATTGAAGCAATCTTCAAGCATAGTGGGCCAATAAAACCCTGATCGCCTGATCAACCACTTCATCTTATGAGCCGACTGATGCGTTCCACAGGCACCTTCATGCACCTCATGTAAGAGCTGATTAGACTCAGTCGGCCCTAGGCACTTGAGTAGCAGCCCTTCCAATGTCCTGTAGAACATGTCGTCTCCTATAAGGACATACTTCATGGCTTTGTATCTTACCCGTTTAGGTGCCCCCCGAGCCGAATCTTTTAAATAATCGAAGATCTCGGCTCTCCAATCATTCTGTTCCAGGAATTGTATCTGAACTTCCGATCCGTCGGCTATATCTATGTAGCCTGACGCCATTTGTGCGAGATTGTTGGCATCGGTATTCTGGGATCTTGGGATCCAATTAAAGTTGATGTACCGAAACTGTGTCATCAACTCACGGCATTCCACCCAATATGGGAAAAGTGATTCACTTTCGCAATTATATTCATCCGTGAGCTGGTTAATCACCAACTTTGAGTCTCCAAAGAGCTCCACAGCTTCCGCTCCAGCTTCTAGTAGCAATTCCATTCCCTTGCGTATTGCCTCGTATTCTGCTACGTTGTTGGTGCAAGGGGTAGATAATCTGATGGAGAAGGAGTACTCCGCCCCCCGAGGCGACACAAGCAGAATGCCGATGCCACAACCCCCGTCACAAACCGATCCATCGAAGAACATAGCCCATGCACGTATAGATAGTGCTGCTATATTGGTACTGATCCGTTCAGCGATGAGATCGGCCAACGCTTGGCCCTTGACTGCCTTCGCCGGCTGGTACCGGAGATCAAATTCTGACAGTGCCAACATCCACTTACCGAGTCGGCCTTTCAAAACAGGGGCCGACAACATGTGCTTGACAACGTCTGATTTACAGATGACGATGATCTCTGCCGTCAGAAGGATGTGATGAAGCTTGGTGCAGGTAAAGAACAGGCAGAGGCAAAGTTTCTCGACCTCAGGATATCTTGTCTCCGCGTCTAGCATCCTTCTGCTGAGGTAGAAAACGACTCTCTCCATGCCCTCGTAGAGTTGTACCACCACCGAAGCAATGGACGTGTCAGTTACTGACAGGTAGATGTAGAATGGCCTGTCTTGCTGGGGCGGAACTAGCACAGGCGGCGTCGTCAGATATCGCTTAATCTCATCAAACGCCTGTTGCTGTTCTGCCCCCCAGTGAAACTCGTCGTCAGATTTAGTCTTCACCAGCGCCATGAACGGCTCGATTCGTCCTGACAAATTAGAGATGAACCGCCGGACGAAATTGATCTTGCCGATGAGGCGTTGGAGCTCCTTTTTCGTGGCCGGCGGCTGCATGGTACGCACCGCCTCCTGACTTTTCAGGCCGATCTCAATTCCCCGTTCATGAACCAGAAAACCTAGGAATTGACCAGCCGTCACGCCAAAGGCACACTTCTTCGGATTCATTCTCAGCCCGAATTTCCGAGTTCGGTCTAGGACGCGCCGTAGATCGCCCAAATGTCCCTCCATGGAGACCGATTTGACCACCACGTCATCGATGTAGATCTCCACCAACTTGCCGATCAAATCATGAAATATATAATTCATGGCTCGTTGGTACGTTGCACCAGCATTCTTCAACCCAAAGGTCATGACCACGTATTCGAACAAGCCCACTGCCCCTGGTACCCTGAATGCGGTCTTGTGTATATCTTCCGGAGCCATGAAAATCTGATTATAACCGGCGTTGCCATCCATGAAGCTCAACACCTTGTGGCCAGCAGCAGCGTTTATCAATGTTTCTGCCACGGGCATTGGATATTCGTCCTTTGGGGTGGCTCTGTTCAGATCTCGGAAATCGATGGCAACGCGCCATCGGCCGTCCTTCTTCTCCACCGGAACGATACTGGAGATCCACTCCGCATACCTGCATGGCCTGATGAAGCCAGCGGCTAACATTTTCTCGATCTCCTTCTTGACTTCTTCCAGGATTTCGGCCCTCATCTGACGTGCTCGCTGTTGGAACGGCCGAAATCCCTTCTTAAGGGGGAGCCGATGCTCAATGATGCTCCTGTCCAAACCAGGCATCTCCGTGTAATCCCAAGCAAAGCAATCTGGGTATTCCTTCAACAGGGCTATCATCTGTCCCCTGAGCTGTGGATCTAACTTCGTGCTGATGAAAGTAGGTCGAGGTTTATCCCCAGGACCGATGTCGACTTCTTCTAGCTCATCAGCTGATGTAAACCCGTACCCTAGCTTCCCGTCACCTGTGAGGTCGACGCCACATACTGGGAGAGCAGGTGCTACGGATACTATGGGCCGATTACTAGCATCGGCTTCTACCTTGATCATCACCAAGATGTTTTGGCGGTGTCGGGGCCGATCACATGGAGCAGCCTCTTCCTCATCTTTGCCACGAGAGCAGTGGCCCTCGCCTTTATCTCCATCTAGGGGGTGTCCCAGTTCTATCATGTTGACGTTGAACGAGCGTCCTGGTTGGTACCTCCCAGGGTAGGTACCGTTGATCCTGTCAACGGTGCGCGACGGTGAATGAGGCACTCCTGGTGCCGCCGATGTGCACGACAACGGCATACGGGGCTGGTGTGGCACCTTTCCTCGGTAGGTCCTGAGAGCTGGCTCTAATAGAGAGTGCCGATTCTTCATGACCTCCTTGACCATCCGAACGGCGACATGCTCTAAAGTATTCACCAGGCTCTCGGAATGGAGATGCAACGAGTGAGCCACCATGCCACCGATCTCCTGGCGCACGGCCCTGGTACGTTCCTCTGACGGGACAGATAGATCCACTTCATCGAGTGCGCCTTCCGGTGAGAACCCCTTCCGCCTGATGCCATACGCACGGGTTCTGTGATATGAGCCGATGAGGTCAGCTTCTAGGCTGGCCTTGATCTCGTCATATTTCTTCTTGAGCTCGGCTGGCAGCTCCTCGTAGGTGACTGGCGTGCCGTCCGCCATCTCAGATGTAGATGGCGATGTGGTTGATGTAGACGATTGTCCCACCGGGCATGCCAGAATGTGTTGCCTGCCAAAACCCACCGGCGGGCAGCGGCCTGGCAACACGGTAGAGCCGGGAAGAGCCTAGAGCTGCGGCTGGCTGAGACCCCTCCGAGCGACGGCCCGCAATGCTCTTCTGGTCACACGCGGCGATGCGAAGTGCAAGGGCGTGCCACCTGACCTATACCTGGTCAGGAAGGTGATGGGGATGCCTCGCTTAGTTCCTGCATGGCATACACGTAAACATTAAATACGAGCCTCGATCGGCTCTCAGGTTATCCTGTGAATCGGCTCAAAGAGCCGATTCACCCATGATCCGTACGGGGTGCACGAATACTTGGTGATCCTGCTTGATCAAGATATAGCTAATGAGATCTACGACGATTTAGGGTTTTCACCGCATAATCGGATCATCCTACTCCAGGTTGGGCCTCGCGGCCACGCACGGTGCTCATAAGCCGATCCTAAACAAGGCCTAAAAACCAACATGACGTTGATCCTCGGAACATCCTGTTTAGGACTTGCGAACGCCACCCTACGTGCCGCTGGATCCTCCACCCCTTTGTAAGGCCTAACTATTGCAGATATTAAACTAATCCTTGCAGAGCAAGGAGCAATCGTAACGGATCAGATCTACTAGATGATGAACAAGCAGGGTGCCGCCCCCACGCCTGAGATAGGCGTGAGGGCGGCTAGACATGCAAGGGCTGCACTACGTAAGCATGTTATACGAAGAGCTATGCTAACCCTAACACATCTATGATAACTACGTTGCTCGCCATCAAAGACGCTTCAGTACGAGCAACGCATGAACAACGTGGAGCTTGTGCTGCCTAGATCGCAAGATGCGATCTAGGCAGCATGTCGCTTACCTGATTGAAACCCTCGAGATGAAGGAGTTGGCGATGCGCCGAGATTGGTTTGTTTTGGGTTGAACGTGAGTTGTTGTTTATTCCATAAACCCTAGATACATATTTATAGTCCAGGGGACTTTCTAACGTGGGCGTGCACCTAACCGTGCACGGGTAAAACTCTAACTCCTAACTTAACATACGATCTAATATATTACAGATAAATGGGCAATCTAGCCCAACTTCGCATATAAGGCCGATCTTCGTGTTCTCTCCAAATATATCCTTCAGGCTTATCTTGATCTCGGCCCACCTCCAACTTGGTCGAATTCTGGTGATAACACCTCCGTCGTCGCCTTTCTCTAAAACCTAAGCCCCTCATGGTGGGCATTGCCGAGGAACCGCCTCGCCAGGTGTGAAGGAAGTTTTCAAGGATCAAGAGAGGAGGATGATATGATATGATCAAGAAGAGTGAAAAGTCTAAGCTTGGGGATGCCCCCGTGGTTCATCCCTGCATATTTCAAGAAGACTCAAGCATCTAAGCTTGGGGATGCCCAAGGCATCCCCTTCTTCATCAACAACTTATCAGGTCACCTCTAGTGAAACTATATTTTTATTCCGTCACATCTTATGTGCTTTACTTGGAGCGTCTGTGTGTTTTTATTTTTTTGTTTATGTTTGAATAAAATCAGATCCTAGCAATCCTTGTGTTGGAGAGAGACACGCTCTGCTTTTTCATTTGAACACTCGTGTTCTTCGTTTTTAATATTCATGGCGAAAGTTGAAAGTCGCTTCATTTATTGCTATTTGGTTGGAAACAGAAAATGCTTCACGTGGTAATTGGTATATTGTCTTGAATAATTTGATACTTGGCAATTGTTTTGAGCTCTCAAGTAGATCATGTTTAAGCTCTTGCATCATGTAGTTTAAACCTATTAGTGGAGAACTACCGTAGAGCTTGTTGAAATTTGGTTTGCATGATTGGTCTCTCTAAAGTCTAGATATTTTCTAGTAAAAATGTTTGAGCAACAAGGAAGACAGTGTAGAGTCTTATAATGCTTGCAATATGTTCTTATGTAAGTTTTGATGTACCGGTTCATACTTGTGTTTGCTTCAAACAACCTTGCTATCCAAAGCCTTGTACTGAGAGGGAATGCTTCTCGTGCATCCAAGACCTTGAGCCAAAACCTATGCCATTTGTGTCCACCATAACTACCTACTATGTGGTATTTTTCTGCCATTCCAAAGTAAATTGCTTGCGTGCTACCTTTAAAAATTTCATTCCTTGTCTTTGCAATACATAGCTCATGGGAAAGTAGCCTAAAAACTATTGTGGTAATGAATATGTCGCTTATGTATCTTAGTTCTTATAAGTTGCTTGTTGAGCGGTAACCATGTTTCTGGGGACGCCATCAACCTGTTACACCTTTGTTGAATATCATGTGAGTTGCTATGCATGTTCGTCTTGTCTGAAGTAAGGGAGATTTCTCATGATTAAATGGTTTGAGTATGCATATTGTTAGAGAAAAACATTGGGCCGGCAACCAAAGCCATGTATCATGGTGGAAGTTTCAGCTTTGACATTAATCCTCAAATCCCTTATGAGAATATTATTTGTTGTTGAATGCTTAAAGCATAAAAGAGGAGTCCATTATCTGTTTTCTATGTTGTCCCGGTATGGATGTCCTTGATACGTCTCAAACGTATCTATAATTTCTTATCTTCCATGCTAGTTTTATGACATTACCTACATGTTTTGTTCACACTTTATATCGTTTTGATGCATTTTCCAGAACTAACCTATTGACGAGATGCCGAAGTGCCAGTTCCTGTTTTCTGCTGTTTTTGGTTTCAGAAATCCTAGTAAGGAAATATTCTCGGAATCGGACGAAATCAATGCCCAGCATCCTATTTTTCCACGAAGCTTCCAGAACACCCGAGAGGAACCAGAGGGGGGCCACAGGGCCACCAGACGCTAGGGCGGCGCGGCCAGGGCCTGGGCCGCGCCCCCCTATTGTGTCACCGCCTCGTCAGCCCTCCGACTCCGCCTCTTCGCCTATTTAAGCCTCCTCGACCTAAAACCTCGATACGAAAAACCACGGTACGAGAAACCTTCCAGAGCCGCCGCCATCGCGAAGCCAAGATCTGGGGGACAGGAGTCTCTGTTCCGGCACGCCGCCGGGACGGGGAAGTGCCCCCGGAAGGCTCCTCCATCGACACCACCGCCATCTTCATCACCGCTGCTGTCTCCCATGAGGAGGGAGTAGTTCTCCATCGAGGCTAAGGGCTGTACCGGTAGCTATGTGGTTAATCTCTCTCTCATGTACCCCAATACAATGATCTCATGAATTGCCTTGCATAATTGAGATCCATATGATGAGCATTGTATCACTATTAGTCTATGTGCTACTCTTGTGATGTTATTAAAGTATTATATTCCTCCTTCACGGTGTAATGGTGACAGTATGTGCATCGTGTAGTACTTGGCGTAGGTTATGATCATAATCTCTTGTAGGTTATGGAGTTAATTATTACTATGATAGTATTGATGTGATTTATTCCCCCTTCATAGTGTAAAGGTGACAGTGTGTATGCTATGTTAGTACTCGGTTTAAGTTGCAAAGATCTATTATGCTCTAAAGGTTACTTAAATATGAATGCCGAATGTTGTGGAGCTTGTTAACTCCGGCATTGAGGTGCTCTTGTAGCCCTACACAACGAATGGTGTTCATTATCAAACAAGAGTATATGTAGCACAAAGGAAGAGAACTTATTTATTATGTGATCAATGTTGAGAGTGTCCACTAGTGAAAGTATGATCCCTAGGCCTTGTTTCCAATACTGCAAACACCGCTTGTTTACTGTTCTACTGCATGTTTACTTCCTGCAATATTACTACCATCAACAGCACGCCAGCAAGCACTTTTATGGCGCCGTTACTACTGCTCATATTCATTCATACCACTTGTATTTCACTATCTCTTCGCCGAACTAGTGCACCTATACATCTGACAAGTGTATTAGGTGTGTTAACGTTCGGGACACAAGAGACTTTTTGTATCGTGATTGCAGGGTTGCTTGAGAGGGATATCTTTGACCTCTTCCTCCCTGAGTTCGATAAACCTTGGGTGATCCACTTAAGGGAAACTTGCTGCTGTTCTACAAACCTCTGCTCTTGGAGGCCCAACACTGTCTACAAGAATAGAAGCGTGCGTAGACATCAGTCCTCAAGTTGAGATCTATCAAAATTAAGAAATCAAATGCGATCTATCTCCTTGGACCTTTGTACAGGTGGCATAGAGGTACCCCTTTGTGACACTTGGTTGAAACATATGTAATGCAATGATAATCCATGGAAGTCATTGCTAATTAGGACAAGGTGCGGGCACTATTGGTATTCGATGCATGAGGCTTGCAACTTATAGGAGGTTTTATGCATAACACATATGAATTATTACTACCGTTGACAAAATTGTTTCCATGTTTTCAAAATAAAAAAGCTCTAGCACATGAGTAATCCCTGCTTCCCTCTGCGAAGGGCCTTTCTTTTACTTTATAATGAGTCAGTTTACCTACTTCTTTCTATCTTAGAAGCAAACACTTGTGTCAACTGTGTGCATTGATTCTTACATTTTTACTTATTGCACTCATCATATTACTTTGTGTTGACAATTATCCATGAGATGTACATGTTGAAAGTTGAAAGCAACTGCTGAAACTTAAATCTTCCTTTGTGTTGCTTCAAAACCTCTTATTAAGAATCTATTGCTTTATGAGTTAACTCTTATGCAAGACTTTTTGATGCTTGTCTTGAAAGCACTATTCATGAAAAGTTTTGCTATATGATTCAGTTGTTTAGTCATTATCTTGAAAGGCACTCATACTCCGGTCCCAGGTAACTAAGTACTTTTCTGTTGCCGTTGTGTGTGTGCTCGAAGCTATTTCCTTTAGATCCTGCAATTGCATCTTTTTGTTTCTTGTTTACACTAGTTAGGCCTAATGGAAAACAACACAATGAGAGATCTTTATGAACTTTATCTTGAATTAGGACATGATGTGTTTGAAGAGAGAATTAAAAAACCCATGGAACTTATGCATGCTAATGGGAATGTTATTAGTATGAATGCTTTGAACACCATTGTTGCTAATGCTATGGAAGAATTTAGGCTTGGGGAGGTCGGTTTTGATGAAAATGATCTCTTTAGTCCTCTGGGTATCGAGGAGAAAGTTTATGTTGATTATGATATGCCTCCCATATATGATGATTATAATGATAGTGGTCTTTTGGTGCCACCTACTATGGAGGATAAGCTTAATTATGATTACAATATGCCTCCTATATTTGATGATGAGAATAATAATGATAGCTACTTTGTTGAATTTGCTCCCACTACAACTAATAAAATTGATTATGCTTATGTGGAGAGTAATGATACTTTTATGCATGTGAATAAGAATGCTTTATGTGATACTTATATTGTTGAGTTTGTTCATGATGCCTCTGAAAGTTATTATGAGAGAGGAAAATATGGTTGTAGAAGTTTTCATGTTACTAAAACACCTCTCTATATGCTGAAAATCTTGAAGTTGCACTTGTCTAGTTTTCCTATGCTTGTTGCATTATGCCTACATGACTTGTTTATTTACAAGATTCCTATGCATAGGAAGCATGTTAGACTTAAATGTGTTTTGAATTTGCTTTTTGATGCTCTCTTTTGCTTCAACTCTTATTTCTTGGGAGTGCATCATTGAAATTACTGAGCCCATCTTAATGGCTATAAAGAAAGAACTTCTTGGGAGATAACCCATGTGTTTATTTTACTACAGCACTTTTGTTTTATATTTGAGTCTTGGAAGTTGTTTACTACTGTAGCAACCTCTCCTTATCTTATTTTATTGCATTGTTGTGCCAAGTAAAGTCTTTGATAGCAAGGTTGATACTAGATTTGGATTACTGCGCAGAAACAGATTTCGTGCTATCACGAATTTGGGCAGGGTTCTCTGTAGGTAACTCAGAAAAATCTGCAAATTTACGTGCGTGATCCTCAGATATGTACGCAACTTTCACTCAATTTGAGAATTTTCATCTGAGCAAGTTAAGTGCCCCTGGAAAATTCGTCTTTACGGACTGTT
Source organism: Lolium perenne (assembly GCF_019359855.2). Taxonomy (NCBI): domain Eukaryota; kingdom Viridiplantae; phylum Streptophyta; class Magnoliopsida; order Poales; family Poaceae; genus Lolium; species Lolium perenne. The sequence continues at coordinate 53,694,726 of NC_067244.2, forward strand.
CTGTTTTGACAGATTCTGCCTTTTATTTCGCATTGCCTCTTTTGCTGTGTTGGATGGATTTCTTTGTTCCATTAACTTCCAGTAGCTTTGGGCAATGTCCAGAAGTGTTAAGAATGATTGTGTCACCTCTGAACATATGAATTTTTGATTATGCACTAACCCTCTAATGAGTTTGTTTTGAATTTGGTGTGGCGGAAGTTTTCAAGGGTCAAGAGAGGAGGATGATATACTACGATCAAGAAGAGTGAAAAGTCTAAGCTTGGGGATGCCCCCGTGGTTCACCCCTGCATATTTCAAGAAGAATCAAGCATCTAAGCTTGGGGATGCCCAAGGCATCCCCTTCTTCATCGACAACTTATCAGGTTTCTTCTCTTGAAACTATATTTTTATTCGGTCACATCTTATGTACTTTACTTGGAGCGTCTGTTTGTTTTTGTTTTGTTTGAATAAATTCATGCTTGTGTGGGAGAGAGACACGCTCCACTTTTGCATATGAACACATGTGTTCTTAGCTTTACTCTTAACTAGCACAGTGGCCCTCGCAAATGCGAGGGCAACATCTAAATGTGTCTAAAAAGGTTGCGAGGGCAACTGATGAATGTGTCTAAAATGTGGTTTAATAGATATGTGATGAGAAAAAACTATGGTATCATTAAAGCGTATTTCTTAGTATGATTATCTATAAGCATACACAGTTACACATCACTGTTTTTTTACTGGCTCGACCACTACTTTTTTTGCGGGTACATAATACTAATTAGTATATATGAACTCAAGTGTGATATGATAAATTTGATGACATGAATTGTGGTGCTTTGTCGAAGCATATATAGCATTGTAAGAACATAACTGAGAACTCTTTATCCTTGAGTCATCATTCCATTATATATGTTAGCGCACATAAACTGACATTCTACAGCATATACTTTCGCTTTAATTCAAAAGCAGATGAACACCAACACATTACCTGTGCTCGTCTCAAAGGTTACATAAAGATCCGTGTACTACTCCATGTTTTAGAAATACAAATCATTTTAGCAGCAAGCATTTTCTTCAACATGCTACTTTGACCATGGATTTTCACACGAATATATTGGCAAATATTTATAAACTTACAATACTATGCGAAAATATGACTAATATAATGTAATAATATCAATTTTACTTCCGAACTTAACATCACACATTTTAGGAGGGTTTTGTCGAAGCATAGCGCTGTAAGAATATAACTGAGAACTCTTTAACCATGAGTCATTATCCCATTATATGTTAGCACACATAAATTGACATTCTACAACATAAACTTTTGCTTTAATTCAAAAGCAAGATGAACACCAATGCATGACCTCTTCTCATCTCAAATGTTACATAAAGATCCATACTTCAGAAATACAAATCATTTTAGCAGCAAGCATTTTCTTCAACATGCAACTTTGACCATAGATTTTCACAGGAATATATTGGCCAATATTTATAAACTTACAATACTATGAGAAAATATGACTATTATAATGTAATAATATCAATTTTATTTCCGAGTTTAACATCACACGTTTTAGGAGAACATGCATTTATGAAAAGATGAATTAGATGTTAACAATCCCGAGATGCCAATGGAGCAGCGGTCTGCTTTATTGAATGGTAGGTAGCTATTACAGGCTCAGTGTATGAGTTAAAGATACATGACATGATTAAGCCACACTCTACTTGCCTTGTATTTGGAAGCCCATGAGAAATCAGTCGGTAAGGGCATGTATATGAAGCCAGGTAGCGGTAATCATGGTCTTTAATACTGAAGGCTATCTCTCATCATGGTGACATGGTCTTTACTGATGAAGGTGAACTCTTGGGTAGTAATCAGTATAACTGTCAGCAATAGCTTGCATGATATCAGTAATGTGTGCAATGACCAGTCAAACACATAAATTTTAGTTCATGCGTTGTAGACAAGAATCAATACCAAGAAGAGAGTTGAACTCAATTATACATGAACTAACATGTCGATGGTAAAGAAGCCCAATAGTTTTATCCTTGAAATTCTCATATTTAGGCAATAATAACATGCCGGTCTATTTTTCTTTGGGCAGAAATAGCCCCAATAATTATTATTTAAGCTTTGAATCAGATACGATCCATTGATCTCCAAATGTTTTGCTTCTAGAATTGATATCATTTTTTATGTTTAATAAGAACTTACTTCTGAGCCAGTCAAGTTCCAAAATAATAAAAAATTGTGAATAAAGTATAAACAATTATGATCACATAGTTAGGCTGCATTTGGCATTAATCTCGCTTGTAAATCTAGCTAACCAATGTTTCGTACATTCAATATCGAAATGCAAAACAATTCAATGCAACAGAACTCAATATCTGCAAATTGAGTCTTAGTTAGGATTAAAATTTCTCGGTTGACTTAACAAAACCCTTAATTAATTTATTTTATTTATGAAAATAGCACGTCTACAATCATATATGTCCTTCGAATTTGGTAATGCACTTGAACCTCGGAAATCACACTGAGGTGTATCTGACATCATTTAGCAGTTCACAAGAATTTCCTAGCAGACAGATACAATATGCGAGAAGATAGATCATATGAACAATGGACTATTCGACTGCTTTGTATTCATTTTTAGATAAGTAGATGGAATTGAAGTTCATACCGAGTGACCATGTATTCATGATGTCAAATCAGAAAGTACTAACTGATTTAAATTTAAAGAAATTTAGGTCTGCATAGAAAACTTTTTTTTATTGCTTCACTTGATATCTTCCACCAATTATTTTTAAAACCGGCGGATTATCTCTTTTCATATTTCTTATATGTGTTAGATTACATCTGCTACATTCATGTACCGTGGCGTGTGTCTGATAGAATGCAATTCTAATTAGTTGTTTCTTTATAATAAGCGATTTAATTAATAGTATTTCCATCTTCACAATGCACATCAATCTAGAAATGAAACATGCTCAGGAGGAAAAAAAATTCTTCTAGCCGATTTGGCTCTTCCTATATGCAGTCGATTAAGATTCAGAAGAAAACATGACGTACAAAATTTGAGTTTCTTAAGATCAAGAAAAAGAAACCTGATATTTACATCTATCTGCTTGAGACTGATAGGTAGTATCAAATTATAACTATAAAAAAGAATAAAGCACCAATGTTTATGAAACAATTCTTCCTGCAAAAAGCACCTGGCTTGTTAGGAGTTAGAGCATCTCTACTGGAGAGCCCAAAATTGTAACCAACGCTGATTTGGGGTCCTAGTGAGAGATCGTCCTATTTTTGGGGTCACCGGTGGAGATGCTCTTATGACCGTAAAAAATGAAGAAGATGCATGGGTAAATGCTCGAAGCATGCATCGAGCTGCTTACCTTTCCGGCTCGATCTTACTGCTATGGTGGTCGTGGTCATGCATGTCCCCGTGGCATCTAGATGCTTGCATGTCCAGCTTGATCTTACCGCGATGGCCGTCGTGGTCATGCACGTTGCTGCGGCGCCTAAACATGGGCAATGTTGTCCGTATGGCCATATGGGTCTGTCTTGTTCTCCTCAGCTATTGCAGTGTCTCAAATATCCGCATATTTATAGTTGAACTGTCAAGTATTCCCTCTGTCTAAGAATAAGTGTCTCAACTTTTGTAGATACAAATGTATCTACCACTAAAATATATTTAGATACATCTATATCTAAATAAAAATAAGGCATTTATTTTTGAACGGAGGTGTGTACGTACCATGTGGCTCGCCTGTCTCACCATGATAATGCCATCAGACACTGCACATTAATTTTAATTGAGATGACCTGCTAGGTGAATGAACACGATGTTGATCAGGAACAGGAACATCTTGCCGTATTCTACATATCCTTCAGACCTTAGACGTCGACCTTGTAAAATTGTGCATTGGGCATGCCTTTCTAATCAATGAGCGCATAGAGTATGGTTTCGGAAACACATCTGCACGAAGATGTTAAACTGAAATTGTACCTTATGTGATAGAATACAAATCCGGCCGTATGGCTTCACATGCACATGCACCTAGCAACGCATCAGCATAATTGCAAACCCTAGCAAGGCTTTACCATAATTTTTGGAGAAAATTACAAAGACACGTTTGGACAATCTATAATTTACCTGCCAGCTTATGATTGTAGGAGCCAAGAGCAGCTTGATCTGCTCACATAGGAGCCTAAACACTGAGCGCTGTGCTGCTCTCCCGGCATGTGCCAGGAGTTTATACGGGGAACACGCTGCTGCTCCCCATACGTGTCAGGCGTTTATTTTTGTTCAGCTCCTTGCTGGGAAGCCTGCGATCGATGCAAATCTGGTGAGCATTGATGATGTCTCCTACATCCTTCAGAACACGTCTATCGGGCAGGTTCTTCTAGCCATTACGCGCGGCGGCGACGGCTGAACCAAGATGCTTGATTGAATTCTACCCTACGTGATAGAATATCCAAAATATTGCAAACCCTAGCTGTGCCGCCATGTCACCGGGAAGAAAGAGAAGGATGAGGAGGCATGTTATTCTAACGTAATGGCAATGGCAGAATCTAATCTAACGATAATAGAAAAAAAAACATTACTGGTGGCATTGGTGGGTAATTTTTTCTTGAAGCTAGATCTAACGGATGTAATATTTTATTCAAATAAAATTAAAGGCCAGATGTTTCTGATTTTTGTGTGAATTTCTAGATAATTCTCTAATTTCTGGTTTGCCCTTAATGTACTTTTAATAGATATTAGATGTTCATGGCGAAGGTTGAAACTGCTTCGTTCATTGTTATATGGTTGGAAACAGAAAATGCTGCATGTGGTAGATGCTATAATGTCTTGAATAATTTGATACTTGGCAATTGTTGTGCTCATATAGATCATGTTTAAGCTCTTGCATCATGTACTTTGCACCTATTAATGAAGAACTACATAGAGCTTGTTAAAATTTGGTTTGCATAATTGGTCTCTCTAAGTCTAGATATTTTCTGGTTGAGGTGTTTGAACAACAAGGAGACGATGTAAAGTCTTATAATGCTTACAATATGTTCATATGTGAGTCTTGCTGCACCGTTTTATACTTGAGTTTGCTTCAAACAACCTTCTAGCCTAGCCTTGTATTGAGAGGAATTCTTCTCGTGCATCTAAATCCTTGAGCCAAAAACTATGCCATTTGTGTCCACCATACCTACCTACCACATGGTATTTCTCTGCCATTCCAAGCAAATACTTCATGTGCAACCTTTAAATAATTCAAAAGCTATTATCTCTTATTTGTGTCAATGTTTTATAGCTCATGAGGAAGTATGTGGTGTTTATCTTTCGATCTTGTCATTTACTTCGGACAGACTTTCACCAATGGACTAGTGGCATATCCGCTTATCCAATAATTTTGCAAAAAGAGCTGGCAATGGGGTGCACAGCCCCAATTAATTAACTTGCATTAATAATTCTCTTCACATGTTTTGCTCTGATTCATCAGTAAGCAACTTAATTTTGCAAATAGACACTCCTTGATGGTATGTGATTGTTGGAAGGCACCCGAGGATTCGGTTAGCCATGGTTTGTGAAAGCAAAAGGTTGGGAGGAGTGTCATTCAAAAAAAAACTAAACTAAAGTACATGTGTAAACAAAAGAGAAGAGGGATGATCTACCTTGCTGGTAGAGATAACGTCCTTCATGGGAGCCGCTCTTGAAAGTCTGGTTGATAAGGTAGTTAGAGTACCCATTACCATTCGTTGACAACAACAAATACCTCTCAAAACTTTACTTTTATACTCTCTATATGATTTCAAAACTTAAAAAGCTCTAGCACATGATTTAATCCCTGCTTCCCTCTGCGAAGGGCCATTCTTTTACTTTATTGTTGAGTCAGTTCACCCACTTCTCTCTATCTTAGAAGCAAACACTTGTGTAAACTGTGTGCATTGATTCTTACATGTTTACATATCGCACTCATTATATTGCTTTATGTTGACAACTATCCATGAGATATACATGTTACAAGTTGAAAGCAATTGCTGAAACTTAATCATCCTTTGTGTTGCTTTAATGCCTTTACTTTGAATTTATTGCTTTATGAGTTAACTCTTATGCAAGTCTTATTGATGCTTGTCTTGAAAGTACTATTCATGAAAAGTCTTTGTTATATGGTTCAGTTGTTTACTCATTGTCTTTACCATTGCTTTGAATCGCTGCATTCATCTCGTATGCTTTACAATAGTATGATCAAGATCATGTTGGTAGCATGTCACTTAAGAAATTATCATTGTTATCGTTTACCTACTCGAGGGCGAGTAGGAACTAAGCTTGAGGATGCTTGATACGTCTCAAACGTATCTATAATTTCTTATGTTCCATGCTAGTTTTATGACATTACCTACATGTTTTGTTCACACTTTATATCGTTTTGATGCATTTTCCGGAACTAACCTATTGACGAGATGCCGAAGTGCCAGTTCCTGTTTTCTGCTGTTTTTGGTTTCAGAAATCCTAGTAAGGAAATATTCTCGGAATCGGACGAAATCAATGCCCAGCATCCTATTTTTCCACGAAGCTTCCAGAACACCCGAGAGGAACCAGAGGGGGGCCACAGGGCCACCAGACGCTAGGGCGGCGCAGCCAGGGCCTGGGCCGCGCCCCCCTATTGTGTCACCGCCTCGTCAGCCCTCCGACTCCGCCTCTTCGCCTATTTAAGCCTCCTCGACCTAAAACCTCGATACGAAAAACCACGGTACGAGAAACCTTCCAGAGCCGCCGCCATCGCGAAGCCAAGATCTGGGGGACAGGAGTCTCTGTTCCGGCACGTCGCCGGGACGGGGAAGTGCCCCCGGAAGGCTCCTCCATCGACACCACCGCCATCTTCATCACCGATGCTGTCTCCCATGAGGAGGGAGTAGTTCTCCATCGAGGCTAAGGGCTGTACCGGTAGCTATGTGGTTAATCTCTCTCTCATGTACCCCAATACAATGATCTCATGAATTGCCTTGCATAATTGAGATCCATATGATGAGCATTGTATCACTATTAGTCTATGTGCTACTCTTGTGATGTTATTAAAGTATTCTATTCCTCCTTCACGGTGTAATGGTGACAGTATGTGCATCGTGTAGTACTTGGCGTAGGTTATGATCATAATCTCTTGTAGGTTATGGAGTTAATTATTACTATGATAGTATTGTTGACGTCCGAAACCCACCGGCGGGCAGCGACGGGCAACACCGTAGAGCCGGGAACAACCTAGGGCTGCGGCTGGCCGAGGTCCCTCCGAGCGACGGCCCGCAAAGCCTTCTGGTCACACGTCCGATGCTGATTGCAAGGGCGTGCCACCTGACCTATACCTGGTCAGGAAGGTGATGGAGATGCCTCGCTTAGTTTCCTGCATGGCATACACGTAGACATTAAATACGAGCCTCGATCGGCTCTCAGGTTATCCTGTGAATTGGCTCAAGGAGCCGATCCACCCATGATTCGTACAAGGTGCACGAATATATGGTGGTCCTGCTTGATCAAGATAAAGCTAATGAGATCTACGACGATTTAGGGTTTTCATCGCATAATCGGATCATCCTACTCAGGATTGGGCCTCGCGGCCACGCACGGTGATCGTAAGCCGATCCTAGACAAGGCCTAAAAACCAACACGAGGTTGATCCCCGGAACATCCTGTCTAGGACTAGCAAACGACACCCTACGTGCCGTTGGATCCTCCAACCCTTTGTAAGGCCTAACTATTGCAGATATTAAACTAATCCTCGATGAACAAGGAGCAATCGTAACGGATCGGATCTACTAAATAATGATCAAGCGGGGTGCCGCCCCTACACCTAAGATAGGTGTAAGGGCGGCTAGATACGTCAGGGTTGCACTACGATAGCATGTTACGCGAAGAACTATGCTAACCCTAATACATCTATGATAACTACGTTGCTCGCCATCAACAAGGCTTCAGTACGAGCAACGCATGAACAACGTGGAGCTTGTGCTGCCTAGATCGCAAGATGCGATCTAGGCAGCATGTTGCTTACCGGTAGAAACCCTCGAGACGAAGGAGTTGGCGATGCGCCGAGATTGATTTGATTGGTTGAACGTTTGTTGTTTATTCCATAAACCCTAGATACATATTTATAGTCCAGCGGACTTTCTAACGTGGGAATAATCCCCACCGTGCACGATATAAACTCTAACTTTTAATCTAAGATACAATCTACTATAATTAAAGATACACGGGCAGTCTAGCCCAAACTCTTCGTGCAAGGCCGCTTCAGAGATCTTCCACATGTGATCTTCCAAGCCCATCTCTCTTACGGCCCACCTCCTGATTTGGCCAAAATCTGGTGATAACACATGCCCCCCTGGTTTTGGAATAAGTAATTCCAAAATCACTCTGTTTTTTCTTCGTCGGGTCATGTCATGGCAGAGCAGAACCGTCGCAGCATCCTTCATCATGATGCCCTGTCTTCTCAACTTTTCCGTGTGATTTGACCGTTGTCTTTGGGCACCACCTCCTCGGAAACTGCTGTGGCATTGAATTTCTACCATAGCCCCTTTATTTAACCGCTCTGAGCAGTTTGCCACTTCATCACCTTGCTCTGTTCTGGCCATCGGCTCCCAAAAAACCCCCAATCTCCCATAGCCATGTCTTCCTCTTCTTCCTCATCGGTCTTCTCTGACTCCTCCTCATCCCGCGAGCCGACACCGGAGTGGGGCTCGTTGGCGGCGCACGACATTCTCGCCCCAACGACGTGGGACAAAGAGGAACATGATTCCTCCATCTGGTCTGAGGATGACAAATCCCTGACCGACGGAGAGGGCGACCTCCAATTCCTCGTCGAGGGGGAAGAGGAGGCGGAGAGCGAGGACGACCGCTTCTCCTGGGATGATTTCACTTCCTCCGAGGAAGAGGCGGAGGAAGAGGACGACGACGACGACCCCCTCGAAGGTTACCCACCAGCGAAGCGCCTCCGCACCTGGTGGGACGACGACAGCGATGACGACGATGAGGAAGAAGAGGCTCCCGTAGAAGGCTACGGAAGCTCTGATGAGGAGCCTTTCAGCAGCTGCGCCGGAGGCAGCGACGACGAGGGCAGCAACGGTCCCTAGATTAGGGGCCAGTAGTAGTAGTTGGCTTTTGCCCTTTTCTTTTCCTGGGCGATCGGCTCTTTCTTTGTAAGAAATCCCCTTATCAATGAAGAGAATATCCTTTAATTAACTTTGCTTCCTTGTCAACCTTGCCGATTGTCGAATGGAGTTGTCGCACAGAGAGCCGATAGCGAAACATCGGCTCGCACGGTGATCTGAGGCCAAACTGTTGCCTAAACGCACAGTCCAACAGGCCTCAGTAGGCCTAGATCTCGTCCAAACCATCAAATTGAACTCCTCAGCAACCATTAGGAGATTCGTCTCACATATCATGATTTCTGGTCTGAACCGATTTCGTTAACTTGCTAATCTGAGCTTATTCCTCTAGAGTCGATATCAGTGTATCGGCTTTGTTATTCTGGAGTCGATGCCCGTGCATCGGCTGCATTTGCATACTGTTATCTCCATACGTTTTCTCAAGTCGATGTCTGCGCATCGGCTGTGTTGATTTTTTTTTACTGGCCGATTTTAAATCGGCCCCCACATCTTACTGCCCATCATCCCACATGCTTGGGAAATATTTCTTGAGGTGTTGACCATTGACAGCTACTGGGAACTTCTCGCCGCTCAACTCCTCCAGCATGTATGCATTACCCTTCAAGGCCTGGACAACTTTGTACGGACCGTGCCAATTAGGAGACCATTTGCCATATGCCTTGTCCCTGGTTCCCAACGGCAACACAGCTTCCCATACTAGATCACCAACCTGGAACTCCTTTGGTCTAACCTTTTTATTGTAGGCACGAGCCACCCTGGCTTTGTTTTCCTTAATCTTCTCCAACGACCAAAGCCTAAGTTCTGTTGCGTCCTCAATAGTGTCGCTCATCAAAGCTGCATATTCTTCAATTGTCGATCATTCTGAAACGTGACACGTCTTGATCCAGCCGTAATTTCCCAAGGCAATACGGCTTCCTGTCCATAGACGAGCTGGTACGGCGAAGTCTTTATAGCTCCATGGCACGACATGCGGTAGGCCCATAATGCTTCTGACAACTTCTCATGCCAATCCCTAGGGTTCTTGTCAATTTTCCTCTTGATCAGTTTGATTAGACTCTGATTGGACGCTTCAGCCTGCCCATTAGCTTGAGCATAGTATGGGGATGATCGGATCAGTTTAATCCCCATGTCATCGCAGAACTTCCTGAATTCTTAAGAAACAAAGACCGAACCTCCATCGGTCGTGATCGTTTGGGGAATCCCGAACCTATGAATGACGTGTTCTTTCACAAATTTGATCACATCTTCTGATTTCACCTTCTTCATAGGGACGGCTTCCACCCACTTGGTGAAGTAATCTGTGATAACCAAAATCCATTCGTGTTTTTTGCTCGACGCCGGATGGATTTTGCCGATCATATCCATGCCCCACCCCCGAAACGGCCAAGGCTTGATGATGGGGTTCATTGCTGATGCTGGTACCATCTGAATCTTCCCGAACATCTGACACGCTTGGCACCCCTTGTAATAATTGAAGCAATCTTCAAGCATGGTGGGCCAATAAAACCCTGATCGTCTGATCAGCCACTTCATCTTATGAGCCGATTGATGCGTTCCACAGGCGCCTTCATGCACCTCATGTAAGAGCCGATTAGACTCAGTCGGTCCCAGGCACTTGAGTAGCAACCCTTCCAACGTCCTGTAGAACATGTCGTCTCCTATAAGGACATACTTCATGGCTTTGTATCTTATCCGTTTAGGTGCCCCCCGAGCCGAATCTTTTAAATAATTGAAGATTTCGGCTCTCCAATCATCCTGTTCCAGGAATTGTATCTGAACTTCTGATCCGTCAGCTGTATCTATGTAGCCTGACGCCATTTGTGCGAGATTGTTGGCCTCGGCATTTTGGGATCTTGGGACCCAATTAAAGTTGATGTACCGAAACTGTGTCATCAACTCACGGCATTCCACCCAATATGGGAAAAGCGATTCACTCTCGCACTTATATTCATCCGTGAGCTGGTTAATCACCAACTTTGAGTCTCCAAAAAGCTCTACTGCTTCAGCTCCGGCTTCCAGTAGCAACTCCATTCCCTTACGTATTGCCTCATATTCTGCTACGTTGTTGGTGCAAGGGGTAGACAATCTGATGGAGAAGGAGTATTCTGCCCCCCGAGGCGACACGAGCAGAATGCCGATGCCACAACCATCGTCACACACCGATCCATCGAAGAACATAGCCCATGCACGTATAGATAGTGCTGCTATATTGGTACCGATCCGTTCAGCGATAAGATCGGCCAACGCTTGTCCCTTGACTGCTTTCGCAGGCTGATACCGGAGATCAAATTCTGACAACGCAAACATCCACTTACCAAGTCGGCCTTTCAAAACAGGGGCCGACAACATGTGCTTGACAACATCTGACTTGCATATGACGATGATCTCTGCCGTCAAAAGGATGTGATGAAGCTTGGTGCAGGTAAAGAACAGGCAGAGGCAAAGTTTCTCGACCTCAGGATATCTTGTCTCCGCGTCCAGCATCCTTCTGCTGAGGTAGAAAACGACCTTCTCAATGCCATCGTAGAGTTGCACCACCACCGAAGCGATGGACGTGTCAGCTACTGATAAGTAGATGTAGAACGGCCTGTCTTGCTGGGGCGGAACTAGCACAGGCGGCGTCGTCAGATACCGCTTAATCTCATCAAACGCCTGTTGCTGTTCTGCCCCCCAGTGAAACTCGTCATCAGATTTAGTCTTCACCAGCGCCATGAACGGCTCGATTCGTCCTGACAGATTAGAGATGAATCGTCGGACAAAATTGATCTTGCCGATGAGGCGTTGGAGCTCCTTTTTCGTGGTTGGCGGCTGCATGGTACGCACCGCCTCCTGACTTTTCAGGCCGATCTCAATTCCCCGTTCATGAACCAGAAAACCTAGGAATTGACCAGCCGTCACGCCAAAAGCGCACTTCTTCGGATTCATTCTCAGTCCGAATTTCCGAGTTCGGTCTAGGACGCGCCGTAGATCGTCCAAGTGTCCCTCCATGGAGACTGATTTGACTACCACGTCGTCGATATAGATCTCCACCGACTTGCCGATCAGATCATGAAATATATAATTCATGGCTCGTTGGTACGTTGCACCAGCATTCTTCAATCCAAAGGTCATGACCACATACTCAAACAAGCCTACTGCCCCTGGTACTCTGAATGCGGTCTTGTGTATATCTTCCGGAGCCATGAAGATCTGGTTATAACCGGCGTTGCCATCCATGAAGCTCAACACCTTGTGGCCGGCAGCGGCATTTATCAACGTCTCTGCCACCGGCATTGGATATTCGTCCTTTGGAGTGGCTCTGTTAAGATCTCGGAAATCGATGGCCACCCGCCATCGGCCGTCCTTCTTCTCCACAGGAACGATACTGGAGATCCACTCAGCATACCTGCATGGCCTGATGAACCCGGCGGCCAACATTTTCTCGATCTCTTTCTTGACTTCTTCCAGAATTTCGGCCCTCATTTGACGTGCTCGTTGTTGGAATGGCCGAAATCCTTTCTTGAGGGGGAGCCGATGTTCGATGATACTCCTGTCCAACCCAGGCATCTCTGTGTAATCCCATGCAAAGCAATCTGGGTATTCCTTTAACAGAGCTATCATCTGTCTCCTGAGCTGTGGATCCAACTTTTTGCTGATAAAAGTCGGTCGCGGCTTATCCCCAGGACCGATGTCGACTTCCTCTAGCTCATCAGCCGATGTAAACCCATACCCTAGCTTTCCGTCCCCTGTGAGGTCGACGCCATATACTGGGAGAGCAGGTGGTACGGATAATACAGGCCGATCGCTAGAATCGGCTTCCATCTTGATCATCACCAGGATCTTTCGGCAGTGTCGGGGCTGATCGCGTGGAGCAGCCTCTTCCTTATCTTTGCTATGAGAGCAGTTGCCCTCGCCTCTATCCTCATCAGGGGGGTGCCCCAGTTCTATCATGTTGATGTTGAACGAGTATCTTGGTTGGCACCTCCCAGGGTAAGTGTCGTTAACCCTGTCAACGGCGCACGACGGTGAATTAGGCACTTCTGATGCCGCCAATGTGAATGACGACGGTGGACGGGACTGAAGTGGCACTTTTCCTTGGTAGGTCCCGAGAGCTGGTTCTAATAGAGAGTGCTGATTCTTCATGACCTCCTTGATCATCCGAACGGCGACATGCTCCAGAGTATTCACTAGGCTCTCAGAATGGCGATGCAACGAGTGAGTCGCCATGCCACTCATCTCCTGGCGCACGGCCCTGGTACGTTCTTCTGACGGGACAGATAGGTCCACCCCATCGAGTGCGCCTTCCGGTGAGAACCCCTTCCACCTGACGCCATGTGAACGGGTTCTGTGATATGAGCCGATGAGGTCGGCTTCGAGGATGACTTTGATCTCGTCATACTTCTTCTTGAGTTCGTCGGTCAGATCCTCGTATGTGACTGGCGTGCCGCCCGCCATCTCAGATGTAGATGGCGAGGTGGTTGATGTAGAAGTCTGTCCCACCGGGCATGCCAGAATGTGTTGACGTCCGAAACCCACCGGCGGGCAGCGACGGGCAACACCGTAGAGCCGGGAACAACCTAGGGCTGCGGCTGGCCGAGGTCCCTCCGAGCGACGGCCCGCAAAGCCTTCTGGTCACACGTCCGATGCTGATTGCAAGGGCGTGCCACCTGACCTATACCTGGTCAGGAAGGTGATGGAGATGCCTCGCTTAGTTTCCTGCATGGCATACACGTAGACATTAAATACGAGCCTCGATCGGCTCTCAGGTTATCCTGTGAATCGGCTCAAGGAGCCGATCCACCCATGATTCGTACAAGGTGCACGAATATATGGTGGTCCTGCTTGATCAAGATAAAGCTAATGAGATCTACGACGATTTAGGGTTTTCACCGCATAATCGGATCATCCTACTCAGGATTGGGCCTCGCGGCCACGCACGGTGATCGTAAGCCGATCCTAGACAAGGCCTAAAAACCAACACGAGGTTGATCCCCGGAACATCCTGTCTAGGACTAGCAAACGACACCCTACGTGCCGCTGGATCCTCCAACCCTTTGTAAGGCCTAACTATTGCAGATATTAAACTAATCCTCGATGAACAAGGAGCAATCGTAACGGATCGGATCTACTAAATAATGATCAAGCGGGGTGCCGCCCCTACACCTAAGATAGGTGTAAGGGCGGCTAGATACGTCAGGGTTGCACTACGATAGCATGTTACGCGAAGAACTATGCTAACCCTAACACATCTATGATAACTACGTTGCTCGCCATCAACAAGGCTTCAGTACGAGCAACGCATGAACAACGTGGAGCTTGTGCTGCCTAGATCGCAAGATGCGATCTAGGCAGCATGTTGCTTACCGGTAGAAACCCTCGAGACGAAGGAGTTGGCGATGCGCCGAGATTGATTTGATTGGTTGAACGTTTGTTGTTTATTCCATAAACCCTAGATACATATTTATAGTCCAGCGGACTTTCTAACGTGCGAATAATCCCCACCGTGCACGATATAAACTCTAACTTTTAATCTAAGATACAATCTACTATAATTAAAGATACACGGGCAGTCTAGCCCAAACTCTTCGTGCAAGGCCGCTTCAGAGATCTTCCACATGTGATCTTCCAAGCCCATCTCTCTTACGGCCCACCTCCTGATTTGGCCAAAATCTGGTGATAACAAGTATTGATGTGATTTATTCCCCCTTCATAGTGTAAAGGTGACAGTGTGTATGATATGTTAGTACTCGGTTTAAGTTGCAAAGATCTATTATGCTCTAAAGGTTACTTAAATATGAATGCCGAATGTTGTGGAGCTTGTTAACTCCGGCATTGAGGTGCTCTTGTAGCCCTACACAACGAATGGTGTTCATTATCAAACAAGAGTATATGTAGCACAAAGGAAGAGAACTTACTTATTATGTGATCAATGTTGAGAGTGTCCACTAGTGAAAGTATGATCCCTAGGCCTTGTTTCCAATACTGCAAACACCGCTTGTTTACTGTTCTACTGCATGTTTACTTCCCGCAATATTACTACCATCAACTGCACGCCAGCAAGCACTTTTATGGCGCTGTTACTACTGCTCATATTCATTCATACCACTTGTATTTCACTATCTCTTCGCCGAACTAGTGCACCTATACATCTGACAAGTGTATTAGGCGTGTTAACGTTCGGGACACAAGAGACTTTTTGTATCGTGATTGCAGGGTTGCTTGAGAGGGATATCTTTGACCTCTTCCTCCCTGAGTTCGATAAACCTTGGGTGATCCACTTAAGGGAAACTTGCTGCTGTTCTACAAACCTCTGCTCTTGGAGGCCCAACACTGTCTACAAGAATAGAAGCGTGCGTAGACATCAGTCCTCAAGTTGAGATCTATCAAAATTAAGAAATCAAATGCGATCTATCTCCTTGGACCTTTGTACAGGTGGCATAGAGGTACCCCTTTGTGACACTTGGTTGAAACATATGTAATGCAATGATAATCCATGGAAGTCATTGCTAATTAGGACAAGGTGCGGGCACTATTGGTATTCGATGCATGAGGCTTGCAACTTATAGGAGGTTTTATGCATAACACATATGAATTATTACTACCGTTGACAAAATTGTTTCCATGTTTTCAAAATAAAAAAGCTCTAGCACATGAGTAATCCCTGCTTCCCTCTGCGAAGGGCCTTTCTTTTACTTTATAATGAGTCAGTTTACCTACTTCTTTCTATCTTAGAAGCAAACACTTGTGTCAACTGTGTGCATTGATTCTTACATTTTTACTTATTGCACTCATCATATTACTTTGTGTTGACAATTATCCATGAGATGTACATGTTGAAAGTTGAAAGCAACTGCTGAAACTTAAATCTTCCTTTGTGTTGCTTCAAAACCTCTTATTAAGAATCTATTGCTTTATGAGTTAACTCTTATGCAAGACTTTTTGATGCTTGTCTTGAAAGCACTATTCATGAAAAGTTTTGCTATATGATTCAGTTGTTTAGTCATTATCTTTTTGTTAGCAAACTATAGACCATTGCTTTGGGTCACTTCATTCATCTCATATGCTTTACAATAGTGTTGATCAAGATTATATTGGTAGCATGTCACTTCAGAAATTATTCTTTTTATCGTTTACCTACTCGAGGGTGAGTAGGAACTAAGCTTGGGGATGCTTGATACGTCTCCAACGTATCTATAATTTCTTATGTTCCATGCTAGTTTTATGACAATACCTACATGTTTTATTCATACTTTATATCATTTTGATGCATTTTCCGGTACTAGCCTATTAACAAGATGCCGAAGCGCCAGTTCCTGTTTTCTGCTGTTTTTGGTTTCAGAAATCCTACACAGGAAATATTTTCGGAATTGCACGAAACAAAAGCCCACGGCCCTATTTTCCACGGAGGATTCGAGAACATCGAAGAAGAGTCGGAGGCGGCCAGCAGGGGGCCCACCCCATAGGGCGGCACGGCCTGGCCCCCTGCCGCGCCCAGATGTGGGGAGGGAGCCTCCTGACTCCCCCGACACTGCCTCTTCGCCTATATATTCTCCCAGTCGCGGAAACCCTAAAATAATCAGTCATATTCCACGAAGAGTTCCGTAGCCGCCGCCATCGCGAAGACAAGTTTTGGGGGACGGAATCTCTGTTCCGGTACGCCGCCGGGATGGGGAATTGCCCCCGGAGTCATCTCCATCGACACCACCGCCATCTTCATCGCCGTTGCTGTCTCCCATGATGAGGAGGGAGTAGTTCCTCCCCGAGGCTGAGGGCTCTACCGGTAGCTATGTGGTTCATCTCTCTCTCCCATGGTGTGATCTTTATGTGATCATGAGCTTTGTGATCTAGTTGAATATGTAGATGTTACTCTTGTCTATTATGCACTCCAGAGGTTACTTTAATATGAACTCCGGAGTTACTCTCCTCGGTGTGATGGTGACAGTGTGCGCATCGTGTGTGATTCCTTTATGACGTTGTGGAGCTTGTTTACTCCGGCTTGAGGTGTGCTTTTGTAGCCCTACACAATGAATGGTGTTTGTTATCCAACAAGAGAGTGTTTGAGAGTATCATTTATTTATTCAATTATGTGATCATTGTTGAGAGTGTCCACTAGTGAAAGTATGATCCCTAGGCCTTGTTTCTAAGCATTGAAACACCGTTTCCAACAAGTTCTGCTACATGTTCGCTTGCTGCCATTTTTATTTCAGATTGCAATTACTACTTATAATCATCCATATCACTTGTATTTCACTATCTCTTCGCCGAACTAGTGCACCTATACATCTGACAAGTGTATTAGGTGTGTTGGGGACACAAGAGACTTCTTGTATCTTAATTGCAGGGTTGCTTGAGAGGGATATCTCTGACCTCTACCTCCCTGAGTTCGATAAACCTTGGGTGATTCACTTAAGGGAAACTTGCTGCTGTTCTACAAACCTCTGCTCTTGGAGGCCCAACACTATCTACAGGAATAGAAGTGTGCGTAGACATCAGCCCCCGGGCACCCACCGACATCGCCCTTTCGCCTATATATTGCTCCCGACGTGAAAACCCTAAATCAATCAGCCTCCATCCACGAAAAGTTCCGTAGCTCCGCTGTCATCGAAGACAAGTTTCGGGGGACAAAAATCTCTGTTCCGGCACCCTGTCGGGACGGAGAATTGTTCCCGGAGCCATCTCCATCAACTCCACCGCCATCTTCATCGTTGTTGCTGACTCCCATGATGAGGAGGGAGTAGTTCTCCCCCGAGGCTGAGGGCTTTACCGGTAGCTATGTGGTTTATCTCTCTCCCGTGTTGTGATCTTTATGTGATTAGGAGCTTTATAATCTAGTTGAATAAGTAGTGGTTTTATTAATGTGATCTCCGGAGACACCTTGTCCCACGGTGTGAAGGTGATAGTGTACGCACCGTGTGTGGCTCTTAGGCTAAAGATTACAGAAATACTTATCATGAGTTATAATTCGTGTTGGATGTCTCTATGAAATTGTGGTGTTTGTTGAGAACCAACCTAAGATTGGGTGGTTAGGAGGGTGGTTGTACCCCCAGCCCACCAGAGTTCAAACCCCAGGTTTGACATCTGTGTGTCTCATAAAGGCGAAATATTCATTCAGTGGGAGGCAACGTTCTCGTCGACAGCGAGGCCCCTGTAGTGACTTCGTCAATTTCAAGATCCAATCCGCCAGCTCAGTCTTTCAGAGGTGCTCATAGGGGTAGGGTGTGCGTGTGTGCGTTCATAGGGGTGAGTGTACGCGCATGTATGTGAGCGCCTACGTTTGTCCTATGTTTCTCAAAAACAGTGGTGTTTGTTAGTACTATCTTTGGATGCTCAAAGTGACAGAGTGGGGTGTCCCTAGGTTTGGAGTGCAAACTTTAAGGTGTGCTTTTGTAGCTTTACGCGGTGAATTGGTGCTCGTTATTGATACGTCCCAAACGTATCTATAATTTCTTATGTTCCATGCTACTTTTATGATGATACTCACATGTTTTATACACATTATATGTCATTATTATGCATTTTCCGGCACTAACCTATTGACGAGATGCCGAAGAGGCAGTTGCTGTTTTCTGCTATTTTTGGTTTCAGAAATCCTAGTAAGGAAATATTCTCGGAATTGGACGAAATCAACGCCCAGGGTCCTATTTTTCCACGAAGCTTCCAGAAGACGGAGGGAGATACGAAGTGGGGCCACGAGGTGGCGACACACTAGGGCGGCGCAGCCCAAGCCCTGGCCGCGCCGGCCTACTGTGTGGGCCCCTCGTGACACCCCTTGACCTGCCCTTCCGCCTACTTAAAGCCTTCGTCGCGAAACCCCCAGTACCGAGAGCCACGATACGGAAAACCTTACAGAGACGCCGCCGCCACCCATCTCGGGGGATTCAGGAGATCACCTCCGGCACCCTGCCGGAGAGGGGAATCATCTCCCGGAGGTCTCTTCATCGCCATGATCGCCTCCGAATCGATGTGTGAGTAGTCCACCCCTGGACTATGGGTCCATAGCAGTAGCTAGATGGTTGTCTTCTCCTCATTGTGCTATCATGTTAGATCTTGTGAGCTGCCTATCATGATCAAGATCATCTATTTGTAATGCTACATGTTGTGTTTGTTGGGATCCGATGAATATTGAATACTATGTCAAGTTTATTATCAATCTATCATATATGTTGTTTATGTTCTTGCATGCTCTCCGTTGCTAGTAGAGGCTCTGGCCAAGTTGATACTTGTGACTCCAAGAGGGAGTATTTATGCTCGATAGTGGGTTCATGCCTCCATTAAATGCAGGACGATGTGAGAAAGTTCTAAGGTTGTGGATGTGCTGTTGCCACTAGGGATAAAACATCGATGCTTTGTCTAAGGATATTTGTGTTGATTACATTATGCACCATACTTAATGCAATTGTTTGTTGCTTGCAACTTAATACCGGAAGGGTTCGGATGATAACCTGAAAGTGGACTTTTTAGGCATAGATGCATGCTAGATAGCGGTCTATGTACTTTGTCGTAATGCCCTGATTAAATCTCATAGTACTCATCATGATATATGTATGTGCATTGTTATGCCTTCTTTATTTGTCAATTGCCCAACTGTAATTTGTTCACCCAACATTTGTTTATCTTATGGGAGAGACACCACTAGTGAACTGTGGACCCCGGTCCTATTCTTTACATCTGAAATACAATCTACTGCAATTGTTCTTTATTGTTCTTCGCAAACAATCATCATCATCCACACTATACATCTAATCCTTTGTTTACAGCAAGCCGGTGAGATTGACAACCTCACTGTTACGTTGGGGCAAATTACTGTGATTGTGTTGTGCAGGTTCCACGTTGGCGCCGGAATCTCTGGTGTTGCGCCGCACTACACTCCGCCACCATCAACCTTCAACGTGCTTCTTGGCTCCTACTGGTTCGATAAACCTTGGTTTCTTTCTGAGGGAAAACTTACTGCTGTGCACATCACACCTTCCTCTTGGGGTTCCCAACGGACGTGTGTCTCACGCGCATCAAGACTGTTTTTTGGCGCCGTTGCCGGGGAGATCAAGACACGCTGCAAGGGGAGTCTCCCACTTCCAATCTCTTTACTTTGTTTTTGTCTTGCTTTATTTTATTTACTACTTTGTTTGCTGCACAAAAACAAAAACACAAAAAAATTAGTTGCTAGCTTTACTTTATTTACTGTCTTGTTCTCTATATTAAAAACACAAAAAAATAGTTACTTGCATTTACTTTATCTAGTTTGCTTTATTTACTATTGTTAAAATGAATACTCCTGAAAACACTAAGTTGTGTGACTTCACAAACACTAATAATAATGATTTCTTATGCACACCTATTGCTCCACCTGCTACTACAGTAGAATTCTTTGAAATTAAACCTGCTTTACTGAATCTTGTTATGAGAGAGCAATTTTCTGGTGTTAGTTCTGATGATGCTGCTGCTCATCTTAATAATTTTGTTGAATTATGTGAAATGCAAAAGTATAAGGATGTAGATGGTGATATTATAAAATTGAAATTGTTTCCTTTCTCCTTAAGAGGAAGAGCTAAATATTGGTTGCTATCTCTGCCTAGGAATAGTATTGATTCATGGACTAAATGTAAAGATGCTTTTATTGGTAGATATTATCCTCCTGCTAAAATTATATCTTTGAGAAGTAGCATAATGAATTTCAAGCAATTAGATAATGAACATGTTGCTCAAGCATGGGAGAGAATGAAATCTTTGGTAAAGAATTGCCCAACCCATGGACTAACTACCTGGATGATCATCCAAACCTTTTATGCAGGACTGAATTTTTCTTCGCGGAACCTATTGGATTCAGCTGCTGGAGGTACCTTTCTGTCTATCACTTTGGGGGCGGCAACACAGCTTCTTGATAATATGATGATCAATTACTCTGAATGGCACACAGAAAGAGCTCCACAAGGTAAGAAGGTAAATTCTGTTGAAGAAACCTCTTCCTTGAGTGATAAGATTGATGTGATTATGTCTATGCTTGTGAATGGTAGATCTAATGTTGATCCTAATAATGTTCCTTTAGCTTCATTGGTTGCTCAAGAAGAGAATGTTGATGTGAACTTCATTAAAAATAATAATTTCAACAACAATGCTTATAGGAATAATTCTGGTAACAACTATAGGCCATATCCTGCTGCTAATAGTAATGGTTATGGTAATTCTTATGGGAATTCTTACAAAAATAATAGGAGTGTACCGCCTGGTCTTGAAGCCATGCTTAAAGAATTTATTAGTACACAAACTGCTTTTAACAAATCTATTGAAGAAAAGCTTGATAAAATTGATATTCTTGCTTCTAAGGTTGATAGACTTGCCTCTGATGTTGATCTTTTAAAATTGAAAGTTATGCCTAATAAGGATAATGAAAATAAGATTGTTACTACAGCAAATGCCATCCAAGTTAGAATTAATGAGAATATAAGATTGATGGCTGAATTGCATGCTAGGTGGGAAAGAGAAGAAAATGAAAAACTAGCTAAAGAGAATAATGTAGCTAAAGTTTGGAATATTACCACCACTAGTAATGATAATGCTTCACATGTTGCTACACCCCTACTACCAATGGTAAAATAATTGGTGTTGGCAATGTTTCTACTCCTAGTGCAAAGCGTGCAAAATTGCCTGAAACTGCTAAAACTGCTGAAACTGATAAAACTGCTGAAATTTTTCAAAATGTTGGGGACAATGATTCCATTGTTGTAGGTCATAATGATTTAGACTTTGATGATTGTCACATCTCTGAAGTTATAAAGTTCTTACAAAAACTTGCTAATAGTCCCAATGCTAGTGCTATAAATTTGGCCTTTACAAAACATATTACAAATGCTCTCATAAAAGCTAGAGAAGATAAACTAAAACTTGAAACTTCTATTCCTAGGAAGTTAGAAGATGGTTGGGAGCCCATCATTAAGATGAGGGTCAATGATTTTGATTGTAATGCTTTATGTGATCTTGGTGCAAGTATTTCTGTTATGCCTAAGAAAATCTATGATATGCTTGACTTGCCACCATTGAAAAATTGTTATTTGGATGTTAATCTTGCTGATAATGCTATAAAGAAACCTTTGGGGAGGATTGATAATGTTCGCATTATGGTTAACAATAACCTTGTCCCCTTTGATTTTGTTGTCTTGGATATTGAATGCAATGCATCTTGTCCCATTATATTGGGAAGACCTTTTCTTCGAACTGTTGGTGCCACCATTGATATGAAGGAAGGTAATATTAAATATCAATTTCCTCTCAAGAAAGGTATGGAACACTTCCCTAGAAAGAGAATGAAGTTACCTTATGATTCTATTATTAGAACAAATTATGATGTTGATGCTTCATCTCTTGATAACACTTGATTCACACTTTCTGCGCCTAGCTGAAAGGCGTTAAAGAAAAGCGCTTATGGGAGACAACCCATTATTTTACTTCTGCACTTTGTTTTATATTTGAGTCTTGGAAGTTGTTATTACTGTAGAAACTTCTCCTTGTCTCTATTTTATTGCATTGTTGTGCCAAGTAAAGTCTTTGATAGTAAAGTCAATACTAGATTTGGATTACTGCGCAGAAACAGATTTCTTGCTGTCATGAATTTGGGTATGGTTCTCTGTAGGTAACTCAGAAAAATCTGCCAATTTACGTGCGTGATCCTCAGATATGTACGCAACTTTCATTCAATTTGGCATTTTCATCTGAGCAAGTCTGGTGCCTCTAAAAATGTCGTCTTTACGGACTGTTCTGTTTTGACAGATTCTGCCTTTTATTTCGCATTGCCTGTTTTGCTATGTTTGATGGATTTCTTTGTTCCATTAACTTTCAGTAGCTTTGTGCAATGTCCAGAAGTGTTAAGAATGATTATGTCACCTCTGAATATATGAATTATGCACTGACCCTCTAATGAGTTTGTTTTGAGTTTGGTGTGGAGGAAATTTTCAAGGGTCAAGAGAGGAGGATGATACAATATGATCAAGAAGAGTGAAAAGTCAAAGCTTGGGGATGCCCCCGTGGTTCATCCCTGCATATTTTAAGAAGACCCAAGCATCTAAGCTTGGGGATGCCCAAGGCATCCCTTCTTCATCGACAACTTATCAGGTCACCTCTAGTGAAACTATATTTTTATTCCGTCACATCTTATGCGCTTTACTTGGAGCGTCTGTTTGTTGTTTTTTTTTTGAATAAAATAGGATCCTAGCATTCTTTGTTTGGGAGAGAGACACGCTCCGCTGTTTCGTATGAACACATATGTTCTTAGCTTCATCTTTAATGTTCATTGCGAAAGTTGGACTATTTCATTCATTGCTATATGGTTGGAAACGGAAAATGCCGCATGTGGTAAATGGTATAATGTCTTGAAAAATGTGATACTTGGCAATTGTTGTGCTCATATAGATCATGTTTAAGATCTTGCATCATGTACTTTGCACCTATTAATGAAGAACTACATAGAGCTTGTTAAAATTTGGTTTGCATGATTAGTTTCTCTAGAGTCTAGATATTTTCTGGTTAAGGTGTTTGAACAACAAGGAGACAATGTAAAGTCTTATAATACCTACAATATGTTCATATGTGAGCTTTGCTGCACCTTTTATACTTGAGTTTGGTTCAAACAACCTTGCTAGCCTAGCCTTGTATTGAGAGGAATTCTTCTCGTGCATCCAAATCCTTGAGCCAAAAACTATGCCATTTGTGTCCACCATACCTACCTACCACATGGTATTTCTCTGCCATTCCAAAGTACATTACTTGAGTGCTACCTTTAAAATTCTATTCTTTGCCTTTACAATATATAGCTCATGGGAAAAGTAGCCTTAAAAACTATTGTGGTGAAGAATATGTACTTATGTGTCTTATTTCTTAATAAGTTGCTTGTTGAGCGGTAACCATGTTTCTGGGGACGCCATCAACTTTTACCTTTGTTGAATATCATGTGAGTTGCTATGCATGTTCATCTTGTCTGAAGTAAGGGCGATTTTCATGATCAAATGGTTTGATTATGCATATTGTTAGAGAAGAACATTGGGCCGCTAACTAAAGCCATGATTCATGGTGGAAGTTTCAGTTTGGACAACTAATCCTCAATCTCTTATGAGAAGATTAACTGTTGTTGAATGCTTATGCATTAAAGAGGAGTCCATTATCTGTTGTCTATGTTGTCCCGGTATGGATGTCTAAGTTGAGAATAATCAAAAGCGAGAAATCCAATGCGAGCTTTCTCCTTAGACTTTTGTACAGGCGGCATAGAGGTACCCCTTTGTGACACTTGGTTGAAACATATGCTATGCAATTGATAATCCGTGTTAATCCAAGCTAATTAGGACAAGGTGCGAGCACTATTAGTATACTATGCATGAGGCTTGCAACTTATAGGATATCTTATACATAACACATATGCTTTATTACTACCGTTGACAAAATTGTTTCTTGTTTTCAAAACGAAAAGCTCTAGCACAAATATAGTAATCCATGCTTCCCTCTGCGAAGGGCCTATCTTCTACTTTTTTGTTGAGTCAGTTCACCTATTCTTTCTATCCCAGAAGCAAACACTTGTATCAACTGTGTGCATTGATTCTTACATGTTTACCTATTGCACTTGTTATATTACTTTGTGTTGACAATTATCCATGAGATATATATGTTGAAGTTGAAAGCAATTGCTGAAACTTATATCTTCCTTTGTGTTGCTTCAATGCCTTTACTAAGAATTTATTGCTTTATGAGTAACTCTTATGCAAGTCTTATTGATGCTTGTCTTGAAAGTATTATTCATGAAAAGTCTTTGCTATATGATTCATTTGTTTACTCATTATCTTCATCATTGCTTCGAATCGCTGCATTCATCTCATATGCTTATAATAGTATGATCAAGATTATGATAGCATGTCACTTCAGAAATTATCTTTGTTATCATTTACCTACTCGAGGGCGAGTAGGAACTAAGCTTGGGGATGCTTGATACGTCCCAAACGTATCTATAATTTCTTATGTTCCATGCTACTTTTATGATGATACTCACATGTTTTATACACATTATATGTCATTATTATGCATTTTCTGGCACTAACCTATTGACGAGATGCCGAAGAGCCAGTTGTTATTTTCTGCTGTTTTTGGTTTCAGAAATCCTAGTAAGGAAATATTCTCGGAATTGGACGAAATCAACGCCCAGGGTCCTATTTTTCCACGAATCTTCTAGAAGACCGAGGGAGATACGAAGTGGGGCCACGAGGTGGATGATACGTCTCCAACGTATCGATAATTTCTTATGTTCCATGCCACATTATTGATGTTATCTACATGTTTTATGCACACTTTATGTCATATTCGTGCATTTTCTAGAACTAACCTATTAACAAGATGCCGAAGTGCCGATTCTTTGTTTTAACTGTTTTTGGTTTCAGAAATCCTAGTAACGAAATATTCTCGGAATTGGACGAAATCAACGCCCAGGGTCCTATTTTGCCACGAAGCTTCCAGAAGACCGAAGAGGAGACGAAGTGGGGCCACGAGGTGGCCAAACCCTAGGGCGGTGCGGCCCCCCCTTGGCCGCGCGGCCCTATGGTGTGGGCCCCTTGTGCCCCTTCCTGACCTGCCCTTCCGCCTACTTAAAGCCTCCGTCGCGAAACCCCCAGTACCGAGAGCCACGATACGGAAAACCTTACTGAGATGTCGCCGCCGCCAATCCCATCTCGGGGGATTCAGGAGATCGCCTCCGGCACCCTGCCGGAGAGGGGATTCATCTCCCGGAGGACTCTACGCCGCCATGGTCGCCTCCGGAGTGATGTGTGAGTAGTCTACCCCTGGACTATGGGTCCATAGCAGTAGCTAGATGGTTGTCTTCTCCTCATTGTGCTTCATTGTCGGATCTTGTGAGCTGCCTAACATGATCAAGATCATCTATCTATAATTCTATATGTTGCGTTTGTTGGGATCCGATGAATAGAGAATACTTGTTATGTTGATTATCAAAGTTATGTCTATGTGTTGTTTATGATCTTGCATGCTCTCCGTTATTAGTAGATGCTCTGGCCAAGTTGATGCTAGTAACTCCAAGAGGGAGTATTTATGCTCGATAGTGGGTTCATGTCTCCGTGAATCTGGAGGAGTGACAAGAACCACTAAGGTTACGGATGTGCTGTTGCCACTAGGGATAAAACATTGGTGCTATGTTCAAGGATGTAGTCACTGATTACATTACGCGCAATACTTAATGCAATTGTCTGTTGTTAGCAACTTAATACTGGAGGGGGTTCGGATGATAACCTGAAGGTGGACTTTTTAGGCATAGATGCATGCTGGATAGCGGTCTATGTACTTTGTCGTAATGCCCAATTAAATCTCACAATACTCATCATAATATGTATGTGCATGGTCATGCCCTCTCTATTTGTCAATTGCCTAACTGTAATTTGTTCACCCAACATGCTGTTTATCTTATGGGAGAGACACCTCTAGTGAACTGTGGACCCCGGTCCAATTCTCTTTACTGAAATACAATCTACTGCAATACTGTTCTACTGTTTTCTGCAAACAATCATCCACACTATACATCTAATCCTTTGTTACAGCAAGCCGGTGAGATTGACAACCTCACTGTTTCGTTGGGGCAAAGTACTTTGGTTGTGTTGTGCAGGTTCCACGTTGGCGCCGGAATCTCTGGTGTTGCGCCGCACTACATCCCGCCGCCATCAACCTTCAACGTGCTTCTTGACTCCTACTGGTTCGATTAAACCTTGGTTTCTTACTGAGGGAAACTTGCCGCTGTGCGCATCACACCTTCCTCTTGGGGTTCCCAATGGACGTGTCAACTACACGCATCAGTGGCGACACACTAGGGCGGCGCGGCCCAAGCCCTGGCCGCGCCGGCCTACTGTGTGGGCCCCTCGTGACGCCCCTTGACCTGCCCTTCCGCCTACTTAAAGCCTTCGTCGCGCCCCCAGTACCGAGAGCCACGATACGGAAAACCTTACAGAGACGTCGCCGCCGCCAATCCCATCTCGAGGGATTCAGGAGATCGCCTCCGGCACCCTGCCGGAGAGGGGAATCATCTCCCGGAGGTCTCTTCATCGCCATGATCGCCTCCGGATCGATGTGTAAGTATTCCACCCCTGGACTATGGGTCCATACAGTAGCTAGATGGTTGTCTTCTCCTCATTGTGCTATCATGTTAGATCTTGTGAGCTGCCTATCATGATCAAGATCATCTATTTGTAATGCTACATGTTGTGTTTGTTGGGATCCGATGAATATTGAATACTATGTCAAGTTGATTATCAATCTATCATATATGTTGTTTATGTTCTTGCATGCTCTCCGTTGCTAGTAGAGGCTCTGGCCAAGTTGATACTTGTGACTCCAAGAGGGAGTATTTATGCTCGATAGTGGGTTCATGCCTCCATTAAATGCAGGACGATGTGAAAGTTCTAAGGTTGTGGATGTGCTGTTGCCACTAGGGATAAAACATCGATGCTTTGTCTAAGGATATTTGTGTTGATTACATTACGCACCATACTTAATGCAATTGTCTGTTGCTTGCAACTTAATACCGGAAGGGGTTCGGATGATAACCTGAAAGTGGACTTTTTAGGCATAGATGCATGCTGGATAGCGGTCTATGTACTTTGTCGTAATGCCCTGATTAAATCTCATAGTACTCATCATGATATATGTATGTGCATTGTTATGCCTTCTTTATTTGTCAATTGCCCAACTATAATTTGTTCACCCAACATCTGTTTATCTTATGGGAGAGACACCCCTAGTGAACTGTGGACCCCGGTCCTATTCTTTACATCTGAAATACAATCTACTGCAATTGTTCTTTACCGTTCTTCGCAAACAATCATCATCATCCACACTATACATCTAATCCTTTGTTTACAGCAAGCCGGTGAGATTGACAACCTCACCGTTACGTTGGGGCAAAGTACTGTGATTGTGTTGTGCAGGTTCCACGTTGGCGCCGGAATCCCTGGTGTTGCGCTGCACTACACTCCGCCACCATCAACCTTCAACGTGCTTCTTGGCTCCTACTGGTTCGATAAACCTTGGTTTCTTTCTGAGGGAAAACTTACTGCTGTGCACATCACACCTTCCTCTTGGGGTTCCCAACGGACGTGTGTCTCACGCGCATCAGTTATCCAACCGGAGAGTCGAGTAGCATAGTGAAGAGAAGATATTTATGTATTCAATTAAGATATCATTGTTGAGAGTGTCCACTAGTGAGAGTAAGATCCCTAGACCTTGTTTCTAAGCATTGAAACACCGTTTACAACCAGTTCTGGTACATGTTTGCTTGCTGCCATTTTTATTTCAGATTGTAATTATCACTTATAATCATCCATATTACTTGTATTTCACTATCACTTCGCCGAACTAGTGCAACTATACACCTGACAAGTGTATTGGGTGTGTTGGGGGCACAAGAAACTTCTTGTGTCTTAATTGCAGGGTTGCTTGAGAGGAATATCTTTGAACTCTACCTCCCTGAGTTTGATAAACCTTGAGTGATTCACTTAAGGGAAACTTGCTGCTGTTCTACAAACCTGTGCACTTGGAGGCCTAATACTGTCTACAAGAATAGAAGCATGCGTAGACATCAATCTCTTTTCTGGCACCGTTGCCGAGGAAGTAAGGTAAAAGGTACTCACATCTTGTGGCTACTAAGCTATCTTCTAGTACTATTGCTGGTGTGTGAGTTCTCGAAGTTATTTCCTTTAGATTCTACAATTATATCTTTTTGTTTCTTGTTTTTATTTTCACTAGTTAGGCTTAATGGAAAACAACAACAAAATTAGAGAGCTTTATAGTATTTATCTTGAGTTAGGACATGAGGTGTTTGAAGAGAAAATTAAAAAACCTATGAAACTTTATTTGCATGCTAATAGCAATGTTATTAGTATGAATTCTTTGAACACCATTATTGCTAATGTTATGGAAAAGTCTAAGCTTGGGAAAGCTAGTTTTTATGAAAATGATCTTTTTAGTTCCCCAGCTTTAGAGGAGAAAATTTGCTCTGATGATATTTTATCTCCCATATGTGATAATTATAATGATGATTTTGATATTTTAAATCAACTTACCGAAAGTATTTCTTTTAAAATACCTATGAAAATTGTTAAAAAGATCATGGATGAACGTTATGCAGGGGATGGAACAGTCCATCCAAGTGATCACTTGTTGAAACTTAAAGAACTTTGTGAGTTGTTTAAGGTTGCAGATTTATCAAGAGAAAATGCCATGAAGAAATTATTTCCATTGTCACTTAAGGACAAAGCAAGGGAGTGGTATCAACTACTAGATGATTCTCAACATTTGGAGTGGAAGGAGCTTGAATCTCTCTTTTACTCTAAATTTTATCCTCCTCATGAAATGCATTTAGATATGAATTATTTTTATAATTTTCATCCTCATGATGGAGAAAGTATTGCCCAAACGTGGGGCAGATTGAAGTCACTAATGCTCAAATGTCCCATCCATGAGCTCCCCAGTAATATTGTTATTAATAATTTTTATGCAAGGCTTTCAGGACAATACAAGGACTATCTAGATGCATGTTTAGAGGGATATTTCTCAAGTAAGGAGGTTGAAGCTAAGTGGGATCTTCTTGGAACAAATCAAAGCAATACCAAAGATTGGGATAACGACAAAGGTAAAGAATCAGGTATAAACTATGAGTATGATTGCATTAAGTCTTTCGCTGAAACTACTGATTTTCAAGAGCTTAGTGCTAAATATGGTCTTGATCCTCAAATTATTGTTGATTGTTGTAGAGCCTTTTCTTCTCCTATTAATGTTCCTAAGGGAAATTGAGACATGTATCATGACCCTTTTAAAGACACTTGCATGAAAAATAAAAATGTTATTAAGGATTGCAATCAACATGCTCAAACTTCTGAATGTATTATTTCTTATAAGCATGTTAATTTTTGTGGAGCACTTAAACCTTTTGAAAAAAATCAAATCGAAGAGGAATATTGTATCCATCATAGGAATGAAAAAACTAGAACGTGTGACAGGGTTCTAAATGATCTTGGTGAAAAATTGTGTGCCCTCTATCCTTTTGTTTGTGAACTTTGCTATAAAATGGGTCATTTCAATTTTCAATGCTCAGGCTATGATAATAGCCTTTTGAATCCAATGAGTACTACAAGTTTGTATTGTGGTAACATGATCACTCCTAAGCAGCATGATGAACTTACATTACTTTTGGGGTATGAAGAGTTATCAAGGAAAACTTCTTTGGTAGATATGAGTGCTTTTGATATGAATAACGCCCTGCATGGATGTCATCTTTATTGTGTTGATAATTGCCACGCAAATACTTACATACAAAATATTGTAAAAGATGAAACTTTGCCAAAATATGATAGGACTAATATGTGTTTTGTTCTTATTAATGAAAAGGAGGAATCCTCCAAAGTTTGTTCTATTGTTTCTGACAATAAACCAGGGTATGTGGAGAAGCTTCCTTTCAAGCCTCTCCCTCTTAAAGAGGGGAATGAGAATAAGAAGAAGAAGAAGAAGAAGAAGAAGAAGGGGAGGAGGAGTAAAAGGAGAGAGGAACGGTATCCTCCCCTAAACATGTTGCTTCTATTATAGTTTTTGTTGATGAGTCTGAACTCGATGATGATCCTATGCCTGTTACCTATAGTAGTGATCATGATTGGGAAAATGACACTACTTTTGATATTCAAAATCTCTTGGGTACCAATTCTGAAAATGATGATGTTAATAATTGTTGTACTATTAGTACTATTCATGTTCCTTCCAATGATGATATGTTTACAAAGTGTTATTGGGCCGGCCCACTAATTTCTTGGGCCAGCCCACTTGCTCTATGGTGGACCCCACTTTCTAAGTGGGCCGGCCCGATAATAGGAAAGTGAGACCCGCACGATAATTGGGCCGGCCCACTAACTTCTTGGGCCAGCCCACTTGCTTTATGATGGACCCCACTTATTAAATGGGTCAGCCCGATAATAGAAAAGTGGGCCCCACATGCTTAGTGGGCCGGCCCGTTTGACTGTTGACCGGTCAAACGAAGGCATTCGGCCCAGGCCACGAGCTTAGTGGGTTGGCCCATTTAAATTTTGACCAGTCAACCTTAGAGGTTAGGCCCGGCCCACGTACCTAATGGACCAGCCCAGCTATATAGTTGACCGGTCAAACTAAGTCAGCTGGCCTGACCCGCAAACTAAATGGACCGGCCCGCTTAAGGTGTGGCAGGCCTCGTGTGGGCCTACCATCTACCACGGGGTTTCAGTCGGTTAACGGCGTTAACTGGCAGTTAACGGCATCTGCCACGTGTCAGTTTACATGACGTCAGCAGTCAACGGGCTCCCGAAAACACTTCTACAACGGTCCGATTTTCCTTGGCGGAAGGGCGCCTGAACGCGACGAACCGAAAAAAACGTGGTAGGACTTTGCCTGACGCAGTTTTGACCACAGAACCCATATCGTCGGGTTAGGCCCATAGGCGACAAAAAATGGGCCTTAGTGGACGATTTTCGGACGTTGTGTATTTGAACTTTTCTTGTAGTGATGGGACGTTAACAAGAAGCCATGCCTAATCATGGGGAAAGTTTCAGCAAAGAGCATCCTCAAATAGAAGAGTGAAAAAAGTGAGAGAGTGGAAAACCAAAAAGAGAGGAAATAAGGAGAAGAGATAGAACATAATGAGTTGGCTGCTTTGAAGACAGAAAGGGATAAAACTAAGAAGTGCCCGCTGTCTTATATTTTTATGCTAAAAAGGGATGCACCGCTTCCACTCATAAGGTGTTTAAGCTAAGAAGCGAACACCTGAACCTTGCCACTCCGCTTTATGGTAAACCAAAAATACTAGCTTCTTACTCATATATGAGTCCTCTATGAGAGTTTGAATGTTAAAGGACTGGAAGGATACGTCATCCTCCCATTATTTGGTTTTGCAATGCAAGTATGATGAAATTAATATTGAACAATTGGAGGAATCAAAAGGTCTCAAAAGCCTTGCTCATGATTCAATAAAATGCGATGCGAGAACTTTACTTTTTGCTACTGTCAATTAATCTTGTCCAAGTGTTGTCATATAGTACCACCTTTACACCATGCATGGATAGAGGAACATGAACATAGTGCATATTTAGTAACATTTTGCCATTCATTTGTGAAGCTATGTATCAGATACTTGCCACGTTAATTTTTATGCATGTAGAGCAAAGTTCTTGTCAAAGTCTTTTATCTCACCATACTTGGATAAAAACTGCTGAATCTGATTTTGTTTTTAGCAAAGTCTCGTTTTTGTCAAGTTTCCGCAGGAAATAAAATCGGGGAAAATACTAGGGGAGTTTTTCACGAAAAGAGAGGACCTGGAGCTTTTTATCACGAGAGGGGAGCCATGAGGCCCAAATGGAGCCAGGTGGCGCGCCCACCCTCTTTGGGCGCGCCAACATGGCCCGTTTGGCCCTCGGTCGCCATCTTGCCTCCCCCCTTCGCGTGGTGCCTTATATACCTAAAAACCTACCCCCTCGAAGGAGACGACGTTTGGCAAAACGGAGCACCGCCGAGACCACGATCTTTGTTACGGGCGGGGTCCCCCAGTACCGATGCCCGCTAAATCCTATGAAGTTCCTCCTCGCATCCTCCTTTGGCCCATGTGCGTGATTAAGTGCTTAGATGACTTTTATCACGTCAAAATACCATAAATATAATAGTTTTTATTGATATTTCATCATGGACTTAATATTTCAAGATCCTGCTAAATAAGCATAAAAGGTGCGCTTGAGAGGGCAGTAAAATACCAAAGTCCTATTGTTGCACAAGGATACCTATGTTAAATTTAGGAGTAAAAACACTCCTAAAACACACTCATCAGCCATGCACAGCGGGAGGCCAGCGGCCATCGATTGATCATCTTCTCCTAGTCGTAAACGGATGCGTCCTCCCCTCACCTGCCTGACGCTCCCCTTCTTGATCTTCCATTATTCCCTCTTTGAAATCTCTATGCTATATGTTTACGTCACCTGGATGAACCAAACAAATCTGTTAATTCTCCATTACGTTACCATTGCCCCGTAAACTAATTCCAATCCTGTTTATGTTGCCAGAGATGAACCAAACACATCCCTATAGTGTGAAGGGATGGAAGATTTACATCACTAGCAGGGCCTTTCGTACACCACTCTCGCTCCCCCACCTTCTCTCTTTGTTTCCTCCATATCCAGGGCTGGTCGGCCCGTCACCTCCCCTCTACGGCGGTGGTTGGCGTCCCATCCATGTAAAGTAGCAGTCTAGGTTTAGATCGAGTCTAGAGCTTGCCTCTATGGCGTTTGGCGCGATGCTAATCTGGTGCTGCATCCTGGTGCTCGTGAGAGGCGCCTCGAGCTCGCCTTTTCCTCCTCCGGCTAGTTGACCATGGTGGGCGAAGGCGGCATGGGATGGACAAGGTGGCAGCTCCCCCCGATGCTAATCTGGTGCTGCATCCTGGTGCTCGTGAGAGGCGCCTCGAGCTCGCCTTTTCCTCCTCCGGCTAGTTGACCATGGTGGGCGAAGGCGGCATGGGATGGACAAGGTGGCAGCTCCCCTCCCCTCAATAAGCTTGTGGGTCTGTCATGCGAGTTTGCACCTGCAATTTTCTTCTCTTCCTTAGGCCGTCGTGGTGACTGAGGAGTAGAAGAGGAGTTGCAGCCATGCGGCTTGATCTAGGGAGGTGTCTCTTCGATCTGGAACCGTCGCCCACGGTTCTGGTGTAGCAGGCTCATCAGGAGCTCATCACCGGCAGCTTCTAGTACGGAAATCTCCATTCAGTTGCGGTATTCTCTGGCGAAGGGCGTCCTTTCAAAGCACATGCGTCTGCTGATCCAAAAAGCTATCGGCGCCAGCTCGTTCCATTCCTCCTGGCCGTTGTGCCAAAAAGGAGGCAGTGTGTTTTCGGTAGGGCTTCCGCCACGACTTCTTCCGGTGAAAGCTGGTGCTCGCGGCGCGACGAGATGGTCGAGCCAAGTGGTGTAGTCCCTGGTATAGGCAATCTTGGTTCCTGCCTCAAGAGGCAAAGAAGAAGAAGGACCACATTGCAGTTTAGCTTTATCTTATGGGTTCTTTCTATAAAAGTCATGGGGTAGGGTGCAATTTTCTTTTATCTTTGGGTCCTACTGCTTGATGTAATATGGACATGTTAAAGAGAAAATTTGCTACATGACACCGTTATATAAGCCGTGATGGATCCTACGAGGCCCTTCTAGTTTCAAAAAAAAAAAAAAAGAGAGAGCGAAGGGATGTCCTATACCCGATGGCCCACCTATCAGCTTCAGATCGGGCGCGCCACACCTGCAAGCAACGTGGCTGGCCGTATTGGTATTTTCCTACTCCGTACTTGTATTCTCTGACTCTCCGTATTCACGACTCTGCCATTCTCTCCCCTCTTCTTTCTTGCGCAGAAGGTTAGAAACCAAACGCACAAAAGAAAGAAAAGAGAGGAGAATTTGGAATTCTCGTACGGAGCATCATTTTCTTCCTTCCTAAAAGGAAATCGAAGCGAGATGGCGATGGCGAGCTTGGCGAGGAGGCGCGCGGCGGAGGCGGTGCTGCTGCGGCGGCCTCACGCGGCGGCGTGGGCGTCCGCGTGCCGGGGGTACGCGGCGTCGGGGGAGGAGAGCGACGTCGTCGTGATCGGCGGCGGGCCCGGCGGGTACGTCGCGGCCATCAAGGCGGCGCAGCTCGGGCTCAAGACCACCTGCATCGAGAAGAGGGGCGCGCTCGGGGGCACCTGCCTCAACGTCGGATGCATCCCGTCCAAGGTATATCTACCGCTTCCCCCCCTTCCCCTCCCTTCTCGATATGCGATCCAGATGGATGCGCTTCGTGCTGATTTAGATTAGCCCGGAGGTCGTAGATCCGTCCGTATCGTACCGCGATTTGGGCGCTAGGGTTTGAGTGCTGCAGGCGCACAGACTGTAATTGCTGATGTGGTCGAAGGATACGGATGTTTGTTCTCCCCCTAACGAGCGATTCGGGCGTGGAGTCGTGGACTTTGCTCGAGTTGATCCTTTCTGTGATTAGGTTGTGCAATTTTTCCAATTTCCATGGTGGGAAATGTAATTATGGGTTTACTTTGGGGCACCCTGAGGCGGTCAACATTGTCATCACACTAATGGTTGGTGAGTTGCAGAACTGTTCGTGGGAGGTTCAGTTTTGAAGACCTCTTCATGTTGCTGCTGTTGCTTGTGTGATTGACTTAGGAGGTACTGTTGTATGGCTTCAAAATCTGATCTCAGTTTGCTTAGCTGTGTCAAACGCTTCAGGATGATGCCTGCTCACGGTTAATGTGTTAGAAGTAGGTGATAGCTTTTGTTGGTGTGCTAAAACTTTCAGCTTATAAGAACAACATGTGTTTTGTTGTTGGGGTTTGTCGACCTCTCATATGCAAATGTGTGGCAAGCATTTGCTAGTTTATGCTGCTGACAATAACGTGGGATGTGAATGTGAATATCAGTTTGGACTCAACCAGATCATCAATTGTCTTGTTTTCATTTTTTTCCCTTTATGTCATGGGCTCAGTTATTTACTTATTTTATAGCTTGTTATACTTTTATCCTGCTAGCCTGCATAAATATACTGTTCCTACCTTCCACATTAGCTAATGACCGATCCATTTGTACATGATTTATGGTTCATGATTACCACTGAGGGTTTGCGGATGAGTGTGTTGGTTTAGGTGTTAGGGTCCGTAACTCCATATTACTTGTTTTCGTTGAAACCAGGTCCTATAGGGTGTGGCTTCAGCTGGCTTGATCCAATAAAATAGCTGTAACATTTCCCTGATGTTCAAAGAAATTTAGAAGGCAGGGAATGAAATAGTTAGTGTCTTTCTGATGTTCAAATAGATTTAGAAACTCAAGGTGGAGTGGTGGACCATGAACGCCAAAAGCTTGCTCGCCGTTATATTCATCCAACACAGTACCACCTATTTTTCTCTATTCATGGGGTAAAAAATGTTTATTCAATTTTTGTAATTTCCTTGGAGAGATGCTAGATGTCAACTTTCTAGATTCAGTTTTTGTTTAACAGAGAAGTTTCTCTCTTCAGTAGTTATTACTTCCTTTCTCTAGAGCCTTCAGATCTTGTCTTTAATCTTTGTAGTGTTCAATTCACTTGAGTATTGTTTAAGCTTATTTGCATTGAAATGCTGTGCTTACTGTTTCTGAAGTTACTTTTTAGTCGTGCAATGTTTCAAGCCTTTTGCTAATTTTAGACATGTTAGCTCTATGTCATCTCATTGGGGGTGGTTTCTAGGGTATTTTTATTACTCCCTCGTCCGGAAATAAGTGACTCAGATTTCTCCAGATTTGCATGTATACGCGTCTAGATACATGCAAATCTGGAGAAATCTGAGTCACTTATTTCTTTCATCTGTGCATGTGAAACGTATACATAAATCTTGGCAAAGCCAGTGTAAATACACAGAGAGGTGGTCCCTCAAACACTACTGCAAAATCTGTTATTTTTCTGGTTTTGTGGCTTGGATCTAGTGTTTGTAGCTACCATATTGAAAATCAGCAAAACTGCAACTGTGTTGTTTGGTTGTACTATTTGGATCTAACTTGTGTTCCTTCTTGCTATTCCAGGCTCTTCTACATTCGTCACATATGTACCATGAGGCGAAGTCTTCTT
Source organism: Lolium perenne (assembly GCF_019359855.2). Classification (NCBI taxonomy): domain Eukaryota; kingdom Viridiplantae; phylum Streptophyta; class Magnoliopsida; order Poales; family Poaceae; genus Lolium; species Lolium perenne. The sequence goes on from NC_067244.2 coordinate 53,731,495, forward strand.
TTGCACACCATGGCGTCAAGTTCTCCAATCTGGAGGTAGATCTGCCTGCGATGATGTCTCAGAAAGACAAGGCTGTTGCTGGGCTTACAAAAGGCATTGAAGGCCTTTTCAAGAAGAACAAGGTTGAATATGTTAAAGGGTTCGGGAAGCTTGTCTCCCCATCAGAGGTATCTGTGGATTTGGTCGATGGTGGTAGCACTATCGTCAAAGGGAAGAACATAATTGTTGCCACTGGCTCAGATGTGAAATCACTCCCTGGAGTTACAATAGATGAGAAAAAGATAGTGTCATCTACTGGGGCTCTTGCACTTACAGAAATACCAAAGAAGTTGGTGGTTATTGGAGCTGGATACATCGGTCTGGAGATGGGTTCTGTCTGGAACAGACTAGGGTCTGAGGTCACTGTCGTTGAATTTGCCCCTGATATTGTCCCATCAATGGATGGAGAGATAAGGAAGCAGTTTCAGCGTATGCTGGAGAAGCAAAAATTTAAGTTCATGCTCAAGACGAAGGTAGTTGGGGTTGATAGTTCTGGAAGTGGTGTCAAGTTAACTGTGGAGCCTGCAGCTGGTGGAGAGCAGAGTGTCATTGAAGCTGACATTGTCCTTGTATCTGCTGGCAGAGTCCCATACACTGCTGGTATTGGGTTGGACACCATTGGTGTTGAGACCGACAAGGGTGGAAGGGTCCTTGTCGACAAGCGCTTCATGACAAATGTCAAGGGCGTGTACGCGATTGGGGATGCGATACCTGGACCAATGCTTGCACATAAAGCTGAAGAGGATGGTGTTGCATGTGTTGAGTTCATTGCTGGGAAGGAGGGCCATGTTGATTATGACACTGTACCCGGCGTGGTGTACACACACCCAGAGGTGGCCTCTGTTGGCAAGACGGAGGAACAGGTCAAGGCATCTGGAGTAGCCTACCAGGTTGGGAAGTTCCCCCTGTTAGCGAACAGTCGGGCGAAGGCAATCGATGATGCTGAAGGGATGGTGAAGGTTATATCTGAGAAGGAAACTGACAGAATCCTCGGTGTACACATTATGTCCCCTGGCGCAGGAGAGATCATCCATGAGGCTGTGCTTGCACTTCAGTATGGAGCTTCCAGCGAGGACATCGCCCGTACATGCCATGCGCACCCGACAGTGAGTGAGGCCCTGAAGGAGGCGTGCATGCAGACCTATGACAAGGCGATCCACATGTGATTCCTGATATGATTTCAGCTGTCAGCTCAAGACACTTCAAACGTTTTGAAATAATTCTGAATCGATGTCTTCTCAAACATCTATCTGTTTTTTGCGAGCTCCTTTTTCTCTGCGGAACTGTGAATTGCCAACTTCGCTGCAGATTGTAGTTACATGATGTTTAATTCTGTTATCTTGCTAGATGCTGCGTCTGCCCCTACTTCCTAAATAATATGGTAAACTGATGTTGATGGTATTATTCCCTAGGTTAGAGCTTCCTTTTTACAATACCTGGGAGAAAAAACATCATGTTATCGTTTGGCTGTATTTGTGCTGCCTTCTTCGATTCGGTTACCTGAATTTTAATGTCTTTGTTTGCATTGCTGTGCTCAAGTGGCATTACATAAGTTGCAACATCGTACGGTCCTATTGCACTGTCCCTGTCCTGATGCAGTTGGCGGTCAGTGCTGCTGCGAGACATGCCTCTCCCAAGTTGCGATATTTTCTAGTAGATGCACACCGCAGTATCAGAGAAGTTCCAAAACAAAATCCTTACTTAGTCAAGGTAACTCTGACGCAATTCTCCGAATTTTGTTAGGAAAGACGTCACTCTGAATTTTTTTTTTTTTTTTTTTTTTTGTTACTACTAGCTGAGTTCGGTGTGATTTTGGTTTGGACTGTTTCCTACAGTGCTCTCCGAATTCTAAATACTACATGGCAAATTTCTGAGAATAATATTCCAAACACACGACTTTCACCATCTGGGAAGGATAATATAACAACTAACCAGAGTGTGGGTTTTTGTTGGACAAGCTACATGCAGACAATGTTGAGTTCTACCGATGTGCAAAATTTAAACTCCAGATATCATATATTTAAGGCTGTGCATAAATAACAAAATCTGACAGATTTTGAAGTTTTGAAAGTTTGCAGTGCTCACTGTTGTAGATGTCTTAATATATTGTGCTTTACTCTCAAAAAAAAATCGCGCTGGTACAAGGCAACAATGTTAACATCTAGGTTTATTTTAAGATTCTTTTGAACTTCAAAATGCTACTCCCTCCGTTCTCTTTTAATTGACTCGGATTTAGTACAACTTTGTACTAAATTCGAGTCAATTAAAAAAGAACGGAGGGAGTAGTATTTTTTATTTTTCTTATAAAAAAGGAGCTACATGTAACTTGGGCTACGGTTATGGTTTCCTCTTTAGAGCATGTTCAGTCGCGTCTCCCGAAGGGATTTTAGGGCACGCTAGTCTACGCGCCTTAAAGCCCTTTCCCGTTCGACGCGGCCTATACGGTGCCCGGCATCCCTGAGCCCATCCCTCGCTACATAGGGGACGTTGCGGGGGCGCCGGATGGAACCAAAACCCACGTCGCGAGTGGCGGGATAGCCTCATCACTGACGTAGAGCAATTTCGTTGCTCCCGCCACTCCCTCCCGCTGCACAACTACTCATTTCTCCCTCCCGCCTCCGATCTCTCCCACCTAGACTGCCGCCATTCGTAGACATGCCGCCGAAAAACCCAAGAACAAGAAAGCGGGCGGTAAGGCGGCATCCAATCCACCAGGCAAGGCGCTCGCTAAGAAGGGGGCAAAGGCGCCCTTTACGAAGTTGCAGAAGACACCACCGTTGAAGACAAAGCCGGAGGGGTGTACCTAGGAAGAGGGGGAGGCGGACTGCCTCCGCCGCAATTTCGCGATGGCGGAGCGACGAGATCTGCGCCTGGTGGCAATGGCGAAGAAGGCGAAAGCTGCCAATGTGAAGCACGTTGTTGCGCTGCCGCTGCCATTTCCGCAAGCCCGTTGAGCGGCTCGGCGAGCGGCCCGCCGTACATTGAAGGAATGTCCTCTCTGTCGACGCTAGATTTCTTCAATGACCTCGGGAGCGTGACACCGTGGTTCTTGCCGCATTACACCGACGTCACGCGGCAGGGCGGGTTCAACCCGAACGCCATCTTCTCCCTGGCGGAGCGTGGGGAAGAGTAGGTGGAAGATGAGGGAGGAGAGGAGGACGAGGGCGATGAAGAGGAGGAGGACGAGGGTGACGAAGGGGAGGAGGAAGACAAGGACGAAAACATGGAGGCATAGGGCGACGTTGATGCAGATGACGGCGTTGATGCGGCCGACAAGAAGAAGAAGAAAAAGAAGGAATCACCAAGCACACGAGGGCTCAAGTGGAAGGATCCTGAAGATCAGTCCTTTGTGACTCGTGGAAGATGGTGAGCATCAACGCGATCACCGGCGCCAATAAAAAATATGGCGCCTACTGGGCGAGGATGAAGGTAGAGTTTGGCGAGCGCAAGACCTCGACAACGAATACGCCACGATGGTGATGAAGAGGAGCCAGGATGCAATGTTGACGCGTTGGGCCATCATACAAGCGTAGGTAAACACCTTCAATGGCTACCAGTCCGAACTTTAGAACATAGCGGCTAGCGGTACAACCCCCGTGGACCACGCATGTGCGCCGCTGCCCCTTCTCTTGTTTTTTTTCTATGTGGCTATACATGATGGTTGTTTCTTAACTTCCTTTGATTAGTTGAACCATGCTCTACCCATATATCGGGCGCATTTGGAAGGCAATAAAGGATTCACCTTGCTGCATTGCTATTGCTAGCTCAAAACTTGAGAAGTGGAGGTTGACGCGTATCTCCTTTGCGAAGGGTAAAGATGACCTCATTGATCCGGGTGTGCTGCTCCCAGCATCGGCAGGTTGCGTTGTCGGCAGCAAGACGACCAAGGCCGCCGCACTTGAAGCAGCGTCGACCGACAAGATCCAATCGTCGATCAACAAAGTGCCTCGCCGATGTCTCGTCGAACCTGCTCATCCGCGACTAGAAGGCCGACGAGAGGTGGGCGATGCTACTCAAGAAGTAAGAAGTGAAGATGTAGATCGAGAAGGAGCGCATCGCCGTGAGGACTCTTGACCGCGTCAACAGTGGGAATGGATCCCGGGTGCTAGCGACGCACAACTTCTAAAAAACATGATCCATGACAAGATGGCCGCTAAAATGGCCACGTAAGCTACAATATCAGAATTGATATCAACTCCAACTCCAGAGGAAGTGATAAAATCAGAAGGCGCGCGTCCGCGACAGCATCAGCCAGTACTCCAACGATAACTGCATCCAACGATGACTCAAGATGCACCATCGATGTCACCAAACTTCAATTTGCACCACAGTCTATAGTATTGATCGTGTTGACTATGGCGGCTACTTTAACTGCAACAACTATGGCGAAAACAATTTGTTAGACTATTAGGCAATTTCCGTGTGAGTTTAATAACCGAAAGCAACATTACAGATGCACAAGCATACTTAACCATACACATCAAACTAAGCACATGCATCAGATCTGAACATGGAACAAGTAGCAGTGCAAGGTAGGAGAGGGAAATCACGTACATCGCGGCCGGGAAGGTCGCACTAGCAGTAGCACCACCACCACCATGGGAGTTGTTGATGTCGCCCATGGTGTAGTCGAAGTCGTCGATGAAGCAGACAAACCGGCGAAGATGAACACGAACAACAACGAGCAGTCGCGCCGAGACGCTCCCCAAAAACCTTATCCCCCGTCTCCCGGTGCAGGATCTCAACGGACGGAGTTTCGGAGGCCTGCTCTCCCGGACGGCTGTGCACGCAGTCGCCGGGATGGGGAAGACTAGAGAGTAGCACAGCAAAAGGAACTTCACGAGAGAGATCTAAGAGCCTTGTTTCCAGATCTGATCGGTCTCCTTGTATAGCCTGGGAGGAAGCCTACCCGCCCGCGTTGACACGCGTAGGAAGCCAGGGACACGCGGCGAGCATGCAAATGCAGGTCGACACGTACCCAACACAGTTGGTGCACAAAGCAAAAATTTAGGCTTCCTTGAGTGTGTCTCGAACTCGAATTCGAGTCACGAAACGCGACGTGCGTGCGTGACGTGTCGTGACGTGCCGTGCCGAGACGGGCGGGCGGAGGAGGAGGAGTGCGCGAGGGCTCCTTCTATTCTCACTCACTTGGAATGACTAGAACATCAACCCTTATATACCACTCCAACTCTCTCCCAACTAGCAATGTGGGACTAAATTTTGTCCCCCAAGGTTGTCCCAAGCTGCCAACGTGATGGGCCTTGAGATTTCAGGAATTGTAGACTACATGGGCTGCCTTATTGGGTTGCAGCCCATCTACATTCAACAATCCCCCACCAGATCTCATATGCACATCAGATGACACATTAGTTCCATTCAGTGTTTAATATACCTGCACTTCAGTGGAGACTGTTAAGTTGAACTTCCACCTAGTCAAGGTGCTACGCTTGACTACAACTGAACAATGGACTATGCCTTGAATTGTCAGTCTTTGTGCAGCAAATTTCGCTCAATGCCGGCACGGTACTATGCTACCATAGCCTTCCCCTCGGGTGGAGCTTATAAGTCATACCCCTCGGCCTTTCATGAGCTTACTAGAGATTCACCCAAATCTCCCACACTATGACCAGTAGTGTCACTCATATAGGTGTGTTCTTCAAAATATCGCCCCGTAGGACGGCGTCTTCGCTCATCAAGAGCCGCTCAGAACACATTAAGACATTGTCAACCTGCCTTACAATAGCTATGAGAGAATTGCATCTGCAGCGGAGTGGGAGTATTAAATTTTCTCTCAACTCAATTACTCTGGTTTGTTTTCCCAGGTCCTACTTCACGGAATTTCCGATCACATAGGTTGGGTTACCCCCTCGGCAACTCAAGTGGGTCTCAAACCCATCTTCCTCGATGCAAGGTCTATCATGTTTCTTGATAGTCCTTTTGTGAAAGGATTTGCTAGATTTTTAGCACTTTGGACATAATCCAATGCTATCACTCCGGAGTTTCTCAGTTTTCTGACAGATTTCAGTCTCCTCTTGATATGTTTGGAACTTTTCATATTATCCTTAGAACTTTTCACTTTGATAATCACAGTTTGATTATCACAGTTCATGAGGATAGCCGGTATTGGTTTTTCAACCATAGGCAAGTTCATCAAGAGCTCACGAAGCCATTCTGCTTCGACAGTAGCTGTATCTAATGCGGTGAGTTCTGCTTCCATAGTTGACCTTGTTAAGATGGTCTGCTTGCAAGACTTCCAGGAAACAGCGCCACCACCAAGAGTGAAAACATATCCACTTGTGGCTTTCATTTTAGCATCAGAAATCCAATTGGAATCACTATACCCTTCAAGTCCTCTTGGATACCCGGTATAATGAATTCCATAACTCATGGTTCCCTTTAGATAGCGCATCACTCTCTCAACAGCATGCCAATGATCATCTCCCGGGTTGGCCACAAACCGGCTAAGTTTGCACACAACAAACGAGATATCAGGCCTCGTAGCGCAAGCTAAATACATGAGTGAACCAATGATTTGAGAGTATCTCAATTGATCTCTAGTTTCCTTTTCATTCTTTCGAAGCAAGACACTAGGATCATAAGGTGTGAGAGAAGACTTGCAATCAGCATAGCCAAATCTGTTCAACACCTTCTCAACATAATGAGATTGCACAAGTGTAATCCCATTATTCTCATCTCTCAGTAGCTTGATGTTTAATATAACATCAGCTTCTCCAAGATCTTTCATCTCAAAACACTAAGATAAGAAGGTTTTTACCTCCTCAATCACTTTGAGACTTGTCCCAAAAATTAGTATGTCATCCACATACAAGCATAGGACAACTCCCTCACCCCCACCATGGCGGTAGTACACACATTTGTCGGCTTCATTAACAACAAAGCCCACGGATGTCAAAGTTCTTTCAAACTTATCATGCCATTGTTTGGGTGCTTTTTTAAGACCATACAAAGATTTCTTTAATTTACACACCTTTCTTTTTTGACCTTGTAGTACGAAACCATCAGGCTGTTCCATGTAAATTTCCTCGTCCAACTCTCCATTTAGGAAAGCCGTCTTAACGTCCATTTGATGAACGAGAAGACCGTGTGAGGCAGCCAATGATAGTAGTACTCGAATGGTGGTCAATCTCGCCACAGGTGAGTAAGTATCGAAGAAATCTTCGCCTTCCTTTTGGGTATAGCCTTTGGCTACAAGCCGAGCTTTGTACTTCTCAATAGTACCATCAGCTCTAAGCTTCTTCTTAAATACCCATTTACATCCTACAGGTTTGGACCCATAAGGACGCTCAGATAACTCCCACGTTCCATTGGCCAAGATGGAATCCATCTCGCTTTGAACCGCTTCCTTCCAGTAGTCTGCATCAGGAGATGCGAGAGCTTCTGAAAAGGTAGTGGGAGTATCATCCACAAGATACACAATGAAATCATTACCAAAAGACTTTGCAGTCCTTTGTCTCTTACTCCTTGTGGGAGCTTCATTGTCATCTTCATCAGAATCTGAACTCTCATCATCAGATTCCTCATCAGACTCCACATGAGTTTCATGTATTGGATCAGATTCCCAACTAGACATGCCATGCATATCTCTCATAGGAAATATATCCTCAAAGAATGTAGCATCTCTTGATTCAAAGATGGTGCCAACATTCATGTCATCCACTCCAGATTTCACCACAAGAAATCTATAAGCAATGCTATGGGCAGCATAGCCAAGAAAGACATAATCCACGGTTTTTGGTCCAAGCTTTCACTTTTTGGTGATTGGCAAATTCACTTTAGCCAAACAACCCCAAGTTCGTAGGTAGGAGAGTGTTGGTCTTTTTTTTTCCCATTCCTCATATGGGGTAATCTCTTTATTCTTGGTTGGAACACGATTTAGGACATGACACGAAGTCAATATAGCCTCCCCCCACCATTCCTTGGATAACCCGAAACATCCAACATGGCGTTAACCAAATCTGTTAGAGTACGGTTTTTTCCTTTCCGCAATCCCATTGAATTGTGGGGAATTGGGAGGCGTCCTCTCATGGATTATACCATGTTCCGCACAGAATAAATTGAACTCATTAGAAAAGTACTCTCCACCACGATCGGACCGAACCCTTTTTATCTTTCTTTCAAGTTGATTCTCAACTTCAGCCTTATAGATTTTAAAGAAATCAAGAGCCTCATCTTTAGTTTTCAGAAGATACACATAACAGTACCTAGTGGAGTCATCAATCAAAGTCATGAAATATTTCTTTCCACCTCTTGTCAACTCACCATTCATCTCACATAGATCTGAATGTATGAGCTCTAGTGGTGCCAAGTTTCTTTCCTTCGCAGGCTTGTGAGGCTTGCGAGGCTGCTTTGCTTGCACACAAGCATGGCACTTAGAGCCTTTGACAAAGGTGAATTTCGGAATTAAACTCATATCAGCAAGCCGCGTCATACAACCGAAATTAACATGACAAAGTCGTGAATGCCAAACATTAGTTTCATTAACACTAGTGCTTACATGGTTCACAACATTATCACAGAAGTCTTCTAGAGAGAAGTGATGCGTGTGGTTGACACGTCCGTTGGGAACCCCAAGAGGAAGGTGTGATGCGCACAGCGGCAAGTTTTCCTCAGTAAGAAACCAAGGTTTAATCGAACCAGTAGGAGTCAAGAAGCACGTTGAAGGTTGATGGCGGCGGGATGTAGTGCGGCGCAACACCAGAGATTCCGGCGCCAACGTGGAACCTGCACAACACAACCAAAGTACTTTGCCCCAACGAAACAGTGAGGTTGTCAATCTCACCGGCTTGCTGTAACAAAGGATTAACCGTATTGTGTGGAAGATGATTGTTTGCAGAAAACAGTAGAACAGTATTACAGTAGATTGTATTTCAGTATAGAGAATTGGACCGGGGTCCACAGTTCACTAGAGGTGTCTCTCCCATAAGATAAACAGCATGTTGGGTGAACAAATTACAGTTGGGCAATTGACAAATAAAGAGGGCATGACCATGCACATACATATTATGATGAGTATAGTGAGATTTAATTGGGCATTACGACAAAGTACATAGACCGCCATCCAGCATGCATCTATGCCTAAAAAGTCCACCTTCAGGTTATCATCCGAACCCCCTCCAGTATTAAGTTGCTAACAACAGACAATTGCATTAAGTATTGCACGTAATGTAATTAGTGACTACATCCTTGAACATAGCACCAATGTTTTATCCCTAGTGGCAACAGCACATCCATAACCTTAGAGGTTCTTGTCACCCCTCCAGATTCACGGAGACATGAACCCACTATCGAGCATAAATACTCCCTCTTGGAGTTACTAGCATCAACTTGGCCAGAGCATCTACTAATAACGGAGAGCATGCAAGATCATAAACAACACATAGACATAACTTTGATAATCAACATAACAAGTATTCTCTATTCATCGGATCCCAACAAACGCAACATATAGAATTACAGATAGATGATCTTGATCATGTTAGGTGATACGTCTCCGACGTATCGATAATTTCTTATGTTCCATGCACATTATTGATGTTATCTACATGTTTTATGCACACTTTATGTCATATTCGTGCATTTTCTGGAACTAACCTATTAACAAGATGCCGAAGTGCCAGTTCCTGTTTTCTGTTGTTTTTGGTTCCAAAAAGGCTGTTCGGGCAATATTCTCGGAATTGGACGAAATCAACGCCAAACCTCCTATTTTTCCCGGAAGGCTCCAGAACACCGAAGAAGAGTCGGAGAGGGGCCAGGGGGCCACCACACCACATGGCGGCGCGGGCCAGACCCTGGCCGCGCCGGCCTAGGGTGTGGCGCCCCAGTGCCCCTGCGCCGCCTCTTCGCCTATAAAATCCCTTTCGACCTAAAAACGCAGTACCAATTGACGAAACTCCAGAAAGACTCCAGGGGCGCCGCCGCCATCGCGAAACTCCAATTCGGGGGACAGAACTCTGTTTCGGCACCCTGCCGGGACGGGGAATTGCCCCCGGAGCCATCTCCACCGCCGTCTTCACCGCCATCTTCACCGCCATCGCTGCCTCCATGATGAGGAGGGAGTAATCCACCCCCGAGGCTGAGGGCTCCGCTGTAGCTATGTGGTTCATCTCTCTCCCATGTACCTCAATATAATAATCTCATGAGCTGCTTTACATGATTGAGATTCATATGAGTTTTGTATCACAATTCATCTATGTGCTACTCTAGTGATGTTATTAAAGTATTCTATTCCTCCTGCATGGTGTAAAGGTGACTAGTGTGTGCACCATGTGGTTCTTGTCGTAGGCTATGATCATGATCTCTTGTGGATTGTGAAGTTAACTATTACTATGATGGTATTGACATGATCTATTTGGTTATGTTGATCTATCTTACACTATAAGGTTACTAAAATATGAACATTAATTGTGGAGCTTGTTAACTCCGGCATTGAGGGTTCGTGTAATCCTACGCAATGTGTTCATCATCCAACAAAAGTGTAGAGTATGCATTTATCTATTATGTTATGTGATCAATGTTGAGAGTGTCCACTAGTGAAAGTGTAATCCCTAGGCCTTGTTCCTAAATACTGCTGCGTTACTACTGCTTGTTTACTGTTTCACTGTGTTACTACTGCTGCAATACTACCACCATCAACTACACGCCAGCAAGCTATTTTTACGCACCGTTGCTACTGCTCATATATATTCATACCACCTGTATTTCACTATCTCTTTGCCGAACTAGTGCACCTATTAGGTGTGTTGGGGACACAAGAGACTTCTTGCTTTGTGGTTGCAGGGTTGCATGAGAGGGATATCTTTGACCTCTTCCTCCCTGAGTTCGATAAACCTTGGGTGATCCACTTAAGGGAAAACTTGCTGCTGTTCTACAAACCTCTGCTCTTGGAGGCCCAACACTGTCTACAGGAAAAGGAGGGGGAAGTAGACATCAAGCTATTTTCTGGCGCCGTTGCCGGGGAGGAAAGGTAAAAGGTACTCACACTCCGGACCTCGGCTACCAAGCTATTTTCCGCTGTTGTAAGTACTCAAAGCTATTTCCTTTAGATCCTGCAATTGCAACTTTTTGTTTCTTGTTTACACTAGTAAGGCATAATGGACAACAATGAGCTTTTTACTCTATTTCCTGATTTAAAACATGGATTGTTTGATGCGAAAATTAAAAAACCTATGGAATCTTATTTGCATGCTGGTAGTAATATTAGTATGAACGCTTTGAACACCATTGTTGATAATGATATAGAAAGTTCTAAGCTTGGGGAAGCTGGCTTTGATGAGCATGATCTTTTTAGTCCCCCAAGCATTGAGGAGAAAATTTTCTTTGATGATACTTTGCCTCCCATATATGATGATTATAATGATATTGGTCTTTTAGTGCCGCCTACTATGGAGAGTAATTTTTATGATGATAATACTATGCCTCCTACACTTGATGAGAATAATAATGATAGCTACTTTGTTGAATTTGCTCCTACTACAATTAATAAGAATAACTATGCTTATGTTGGGAGTAGTAATAATTTTATGCATGAGACTCATGATAAGAATGCTTTATGTGATAGTTATATTGTTGAGTTTGCTCATGATGCTACTGAAAGTTATTATGAGAGAGGAAAATATGGTTGTAGAAATTTTCATGTTACTAAAACACCTCTCTATGTGCTGAAATTTTTGAAGCTATGCTTGTTTTATCTTCCTATGCTTGTTACTTTGCTCTTCATGAACTCGTTTATTTACAAGATTCCTTTTCATAGGAAGCATGTTAGGCTTAAATGTGTTTTGTATTTGCCTCTTGATGCTCTCTTTTGCTTCAAATACAATTTCTTGCGAGTGCATCATTAAAACTGCTGAGCCCATCTTAATGGCTATAAAGAAAGAACTTCTTGGGAGATAACCCATGTGTTTATTTTGCTACAGTACCTCTATTTTATTTTGTGTCTTGGAAGTTGTTTACTACTGTAGCAACCTCTCCTTATCTTAGTTTTGTGTTTTGTTGTGCCAAGTGAAGCCTCTAATCGAAGGTTGATACTAGATTTGGATTTCTGCGCAGAAACAGATTTCTATCTGTAACGAATCTGGGCTGTTTTCTCTGTAGAAAAATCAGAAAAATATGCCAATTTACGTGCGTGTTCCTCAGATATGTACGCAACTTTCATTAGTTTTGAGTTTTCTGATCTGAGCAACGGAAGTATTTATTAAAAATTCGTATTTACGGACTGTTCTGTTTTGACAGATTCTGCCTTTTATTTCGCATTGCTTCTTTCGCTGTGTTGGGTGGATTCCTTTGTTCCATTACCTTCCAGTAGCTTTGAGCAATGTCCAGAAGTGTTAAGAATGATTGTGTCACCTCTGAACATGTGAGTTTTTGATTATGTACTAACCCCTCTAATGAAGTTTATGAGAAGTTTGGTGTGAAGGAAATTTTCAAGGGTCAAGAGAGGAGGATAATATACTATGATCAAGAAGAGTGAAAGCTCTAAGCTTGGGGATGCCCCGGTGGTTCACCCCTGCATATATCAAGAAGACTCAAGCGTCTAAGCTTGGGGATGCCCAAGGCATCCCCTTCTTCATCGACAAATTATCAGGTTCCTTCTCTTGAAACTATATTTTTATTCGGTCACATCTTATGTGCTTTACTTGGAGCGTCTGTATGCTTTTATTTTTGTTTGTGTTTGAATAAATTGGATTACATCATGCTTGTGTGGGAGAGAGACACGCTCCGCTGGTTCATATGAACACATGTGTTCTTAGCTTTTAATTTTCATGGCGAAGTTTCTTCTTCGATAAATTGTTATATGGTTGGAATTGGAAAATGATACATGTAGTAATTGCTATTAATGTCTTGGGTAATGTGATACTTGGCAATTGTTGTGCTCATGTTTAAGCTCTTGCATCATATGCTTTGCACCCATTAATGAAGAAATACATAGAGCATGCTAAAATTTGGTTTGCATATTTGGTTTCTCTAAGGTCTAGATAATTTCTAGTATTGAGTTTGAACAACAAGGAAGACGGTGTAGAGTCTTATAATGTTTACAATATGTCTTTTATGTGAGTTTTGCTGCACCGGTTCATCCTTGTGTTTGTTTCAAATAAGTCTTGCTAGCCTAAACCTTGTATCGAGAGGGAATACCTCTCATGCATCCAAAATACTTGAGCCAACCACTATGCCATTTGTGTCCACCATACCTACCTACTACATGGTATTTTCCGCCATTCCAAAGTAAATTGCTTGAGTGCTACCTTTAAAATTCCATCATTCACCTTTGCAATATATAGCTCATGGGACAAATAGCCTAAAAACTATTGTGGTATTGAATATGTACTTATGCACTTTATCTCTTATTAAGTTGCTTGTTGTGCGATAACCATGTTCACTGGGGACGCCATCAACTACTCTTTGTTGAATTTCATGTGAGTTGCTATGCATGTTCGTCTTGTCTGAAGTAAGAGAGATCTACCACCTTATGGTTAAGCATGCATATTGTTAGAGAAGAACATTGGGCCGCTAACTAAAGCCATGATCCATGGTGGAAGTTTCAGTTTTGGACATATATCCTCAATCTCATATGAGAAAATTATTAATTGTTGTTACATGCTTATGCATAAAAGAGGAGTCCATTATCTGTTGTCTATGTTGTCCCGGTATGGATGTCTAAGTTGAGAATAATCAATAGCGAGAAATCCAATGCGAGCTTTCTCCTTAGACCTTTGTACAGGCGGCATAGAGGTACCCCTTTGTGACACTTGGTAAAAACATGTGCATTGTGATGATCCGGTAGTCCAAGCTAATTAGGACAAGGTGCGGGCACTATTAGTACACTATGCATGAGGCTTGCAACTTATAAGATATAATTTACATGATACATATGCTTTATTACTACCGTTGACAAAATTGTTTCATGTTTTCAAAATCAAAGCTCTAGCACAAATATAGCAATCGATGCTTTTCCTCTATGGAGGACCATTCTTTTACTTTCAATGTTGAGTCAGTTCACCTATTTCTCTCCACCTCAAGAAGCAAACACTTGTGTGAACTGTGCATTGATTCCTACATACTTGCTTATTGCACTTATTATATTACTCTATGTTGACAATATCCATGAGATATACATGTTATAAGTTGAAAGCAACCGCTGAAACTTAATCTTCCTTTGTGTTGCTTCAATACCTCTACTTTGAATTATTGCTTTATGAGTTAACTCTTATGCAAGACTTATTGATGCTTGTCTTGAAGTGCTATTCATGAAAAGTCTTTGCTTTATGATTCACTTGTTTACTCATGTCATATACATTGTTTTGATCGCTGCATTCACTACATATGCTTTACAAATAGTATGATCAAGGTTATGATGGCATGTCACTCCAGAAATTATCTGTGTTATCGTTTTACCTGCTCGGGACGAGCAGAACTAAGCTTGGGGATGCTGATACGTCTCCGACGTATCGATAATTTCTTATGTTCCATGCCACATTATTGATGTTATCTACATGTTTTATGCACACTTTATGTCATATTCGTGCATTTTCTGGAACTAACCTATTAACAAGATGCCGAAGTGCCAGTTCCTGTTTTCTGTTGTTTTTGGTTCCAGAAAGGCTGTTTGGGCAATATTCTCGGAATTGGACGAAATCAACGCCAAACCTCCTATTTTTCCCGGAAGGCTCCAGAACACCGAAGAAGAGTCGGAGAGGGGCCAGGGGGCCACCACACCACATGGCGGCGCGGGCCAGACCCTGGCCGCGCCGGCCTAGGGTGTGGCGCCCCCAGGTGCCCCCCTGCGCCGCCTTGATACGTCTCCAACGTATCTATAATTTCCGATGTTCCATGCTTGTTTTATGACAATACCAACATGTTTTGTTCACACTTTATATCATTTTCATGCATTTTCCGGAACTAACCTATTAACAAGATGCCACAGTGCCAGTTCCTGTTTTCTGCTGTTTTTGGTTCCAGAAAGGCTGTTCGGGCAATATTCTCGGAATTGGACGAAATCAACGCCAAACCTCCTATTTTTCCCGGAAGCGTCCAGAACACCGAAGAAGAGTCGGAGAGGGGCCAGGGGGCCACCACACCACATGGCGGCGTGGGCCAGGCCTAGGCCGCGCCGGCCTAGGGTGTGGCGCCCCCAGGTGCCCCCCTGCGCCGCCTCTTCGCCTATAAAAGCCCTTTCGACCTAAAAACGCAGTACCAATTGATGAAACTCCAGAAAGACTCCAGGGGCGCCACCACCGTCGCGAAACTCCAATTCGGGGGACAGAACTCTCTGTTCCGGCACCCTGCCGGACGGGGAATTGCCCCCGGAGCCATCTCCACCGCCGTCTTCACCGCCATCTTCACCGCCATCGCTGCTTCCATGATGAGGAGGGAGTAATCCACCTCCGAGGCTGAGGGCTCCGCTGTAGCTATGTGGTTCATCTCTCTCCCATGTACCTCAATACAATAATCTCATGAGCTGCTTTACATGATTGAGATTCATATGAGTTTGTATCACAATTTATCTATGTGCTACTCTAGCAAAGTTATTAAAGTAGTTCTATTCCTCCTGCACGTGTGTAAAGGTGACAGTGTGTGCACCGTGTTAGTACTTGGTTTATGCTATGATCATGATCTCTTGTAGATTGCGAAGTTAACTATTGCTATGATAATATTGATGTGATCTATTCCTCCTACATATGCATGAAGGTGACAGTGTGCATGCTATGTTAGTACTTGGTTTAGTCTGTTGATCTATCTTACACTATAAGGTTACTTAAATATGAGCATTATTGTGGAGCTTGTTAACTCCGGCATTGAGGGTTCGTGTAATCCTACGCAATGTGTTCATCATCCAACAAAAGTGTAGAGTATGCATTTATCTATTCTGTTATGTGATCAATGTTGAGAGTGTCCACTAGTGAAAGTGTAATCCCTAGGCCTTGTTCCTAAATACTGCTGCGTTACTACTGCTTGTTTCTTGTTTCTTTGCGTTACTACTGCTGCAATACTACCACCATCAACTACACGCCAGCAAGCTATTTTCTACGGCACCGTTACTCTTGCTCATACTTATTCATACCACCTGTATTTCACTATCTCTTCGCCGAACTAGTGCACCTATTAGGTGTGTTGGGGACACAAGAGACTTCTTGCTTTGTGGTTGCAGGGTTGCATGAGAGGGATATCTTTGACCTCTTCCTCCCTGAGTTCGATAAACCTTGGGTGATCCACTTAAGGGAAAACTTGCTGCTGTTCTACAAACCTCTGCTCTTGGAGGCCCAACACTGTCTACAGGAAAGGAGGGGGAACGTAGACATCAAGCACTTTTCTGGCGCCGTTGCCGGGGAGGAAAGGTAAAAGGTACTCACACTCCGTATCTCGGCTACTAAGCTATTTTCCGGCGTTGTAAGTACTCGAAGCTATTTCCTTTAGATCCTGCAATTGCAACTTTTTGTTTCTTGTTTACACTAGTAAGGCATAATGGAAAACATCTGTGAGCTCTTTGTACTATTTCCTGAGTCAAGACATGAATGGTTTAATGCGAAAATTGAAAAACCCATGGAACATGTTAGCATGAATACTTTGAACACCATTGTTGCTAATGATATGGAAAATTCTAAGCTTGGGGAAGCTGGTTTTGATGAGCATGATCTTTTTAGTCCACCAAGCATTGAGGAGAAAATTTTCTTTGATGATACTTTGCCTCCTATTTATGATGATTATAATGATAGTAGTCTTTTGGTACCACCTACTATGGAGAGTAAATTTTGTTGTGATTATACTATGCCTCCAACACTTGATGAGAATAATAATAATAGCTACTTTGTTGAATTTGCTCCCACTATTACTAATAAAATTGATTATGCTTATGTGGAGAGTAATAATTTTATGCATGAGACTCATGATAAGAATGCTTTATGTGATAGTTATATTGTTGAGTTTGCTCATGTTGCTACTGAAAGTTATTATGAGAGAGGAAAATATGGTTGTAGAAATTTTCATGTTACTAAAACACCTCTCTATGTGCTGAAATTTTTGAAGCTATACTTGTTTTATCTTTCTATGCTTGTTGCATTATGCTTCTTGAACTTGTTTATTTACAAGATTCCTATGCATAGGAAGCATGTTAGGCTTAAATTTGTTTCATACTTGCCTTTTGATGCTCTCTTTTTGCTTCAAATACTATTTCTTGCGAGTGCATCATTAAAACTGCTGAGCCCATCTTAATGGCTATAAAGAAAAGAACTTCTTGGGAGATAACCCATGTGTTATTTTGCTACAGTACTTTGTTTTTATTTTGTGTCTTGGAAGTTGTTTACTACTGTAGCAACCTCTCCTTATCTTAGTTTTGTGTTTTGTTGTGCCAAGTAAAGCCGTTGATAGAAAAGTAAGTACTAGATTTGGATTACTGCGCAGTTCCAGATTTCTTTGCTGTCACGAATCTGGGTCCACCTCCCTGTAGGTAGCTCAGAAAATTAAGCCAATTTACGTGCATGATCCTCAGATATGTACGCAACTTTCATTCAATTTGAGCATTTTCATTTGAGCAAGTCTGGTGCCATTTTAAAATTCGTCAATACGAACTGTTCTGTTTTGACAGATTCTGCCTTTTATTTCGCATTGCCTCTTTTGCTATGTTGGATGAATTTCTTTGATCCACTAATGTCCAGTAGCATTATGCAATGTCCAGAAGTGTTAAGAATGATTGTGTCACCTCTGAATATGTTAATTTTTATTGTGCACTAACCCTCTAATGAGTTGTTTCGAGTTTGGTGTGGAGGAAGTTTTCAAGGGTCAAGAGAGGAGGATGATATACTATGATCAAGAAGAGTGAAGAGTTTAAGCTTGGGGATGCCCCGGTGGTTCATCCCTGCATATTTCAAGAAGACTCAAGCATCTAAGCTTGGGGATGCCCAAGGCATCCCCTTCTTCATCGACAAATTATCAGGTTCCTCCCCTGAAACTATATTTTTATTCCATCACATCTTATGTGCTTTTCTTGGAGCGTCTGTTTGTTTGTTTCTATTTTTGTTTTTGTTTGAATAAATGCTTGTGTGGGAGAGAGACACGCTCCGCTGGTTCGTATGAACACATGTGTTCTTAGCTCATAATATACATGGCGAAGTTTTCTTCTTCGTTAAATTGTTATATGGTTGGATTTGGAAAATGATACATGTAGTAATTGCTATTAATGTCTTGGGTAATGTGATACTTGGCAATTGTTATGCTCATGATTAAGCTCTTGCATCATATGCTTTGCACCCATTAATGAAGAAATACATAGAGCATGCTAAAATTTGGTTTGCATATTTGGTCTCTCTAAGGTCTAGATAATTTCTAGTATTGAGTTTGAACAACAAGGAAGACGGTGTAGAGTCTTATAATGTTTACAATATGTCATTTATGTGAGTTTTGCTGCACCGGTTCATCCTTGTGTTTGTTTCAAATAAGCCTTGCTAGCCTAAACCTTGTATCGAGAGGGAATACTTCTCATGCATCCAAAATACTTGAGCCAACCACTATGCCATTTGTGTCCACCATACCTACCTACTACATGGTATTTCTCCGCCATTCCGAAGTAAATTGCTTGAGTGCTACCTTTAAAATTCCATCATTCACCTTTGCAATATATAGCTCATGGGACAAATAGCTTAAAAAACTATTGTGGTATTGAATATGTAATTATGCACTTTATCTCTTATTAAGTTGCTTGTTGGGCGATAACCATGTTCACTGGGGACGCCATCAACTATTCATTGTTGAATTTCATGTGAGTTGCTATGCATGTCCGTCTTGTCTGAAGTAAGAGAGATCTACCACCCTATGGTTAAGCATGCATATTGTTAGAGAAGAACATTGGGCCGCTAACTAAAGCCATGATCCATGGTGGAAGTTTCAGTTTTGGACATATATCCTCAATCTCAAATGAGAAAATTATTAATTGTTGTTACATGCTTATGCATAAAAGAGGAGTCCATTATCTGTTGTCTATGTTGTCCCGGTATGGATGTCTAAGTTGAGAATAATCAATAGCGAGAAATCCAATGCGAGCTTTCTCCTTAGACCTTTGTACAGGCGGCATAGAGGTACCCCTTTGTGACACTTGGTTAAAACATGTGCATTGTGATGATCCGGTAGTCCAAGCTAATTAGGACAAGGTGCGGGCACTATTAGTATACTATGCATGAGGCTTGCAACTTGTAAGATATAATTTACATGATACATATGCTTTATTACTACCGTTGACAAAATTGTTTCATGTTTTCAAAATAAAAGCTCTAGCACAAATATAGCAATCGATGCTTTCCTCTTTGAAGGACCATTCTTTTACTTTTATTGTTGAGTCAGTTCACCTATCTTTCTCCACCTCAAGAAGCAAACATTTGTGTGAACTGTGCATTGATTCTTATATACTTGCTTATTGCATTTGTTATATTGCTTTGCATTGACAACTATCCATGAGATATACATGTTACAAGTTGAAAGCAACCGCTGAAACTTAATCTTCCATTGTGTTGCTTCAATGTCTCTACTATGAATTTATTGCTTTATGAGTAACTCTTATGCAAGACTTATTGATGCTTGTCTCGAAAGTACTATTCATGAAAAGTCTTTGCTATATGATTCACTTGTTTACTCATTGCATTTACATTGTTTCGAATCGCTGCATTCATCTCATATGCTTTACAATGGTATGATTAAGATTATGTTGGTAGCATGTCACCTCAGAAATTATCTTTTATCGTTTACCTACTCGAGGACGAGTAGGAACTAAGCTTGGGGATGCTGATACGTCTCCAACGTATCTATAATCTCCGATGTTCCATGCTTGTTTTATGACAATACCAACATGTTTTGTTCACACTTTATATCATTTTCATGCATTTTCCGGAACTAACCTATTAACAAGATGCCACAGTGCCAGTTCCTATTTTCTGCTGTTTTTGGTTCCAGAAAGGCTGTTCGGGCAATATTCTCGGAATTGGACGAAATCAACGCCAAACCTCCTATTTTTCCCGGAAGCGTCCAGAACACCGAAGAAGAGTCGGAGAGGGGCCAGGGGGCCACCACACCACATGGCAGCGCGGGCCAGGCCTAGGCCGCGCCGGCCTAGGGTGTGGCGCCCCCAGGTGCCCCCCTGCGCCGCCTCTTCGCCTATAAAAGCCCTTTCGACCTAAAAACGCAGTACCAATTGACGAAACTCCAGAAAGACTCCAGGCGCCGCCACCGTCGCGAAACTCCAATTCGGGGACGAACTCTCTGTTCCGGCACCTGCCGGACGGGGAATTGCCCCGGAGCCATCTCCACCGCCGTCTTCACCGCCATCTTCACCGCCATCATTGCTTCCATGATGAGGAGGGAGTAATCCACCTCAGGGCTGAGGGCTCCGCTGTAGCTATGTGGTTCATCTCTCTCCCATGTACCTCAATACAATAATCTCATGAGCTGCTTTACATGATTGAGATTCATATGAGTTTGTATCACAATTTATCTATGTGCTACTCTAGCAAAGTTATTAAAGTAGTTCTATTCCTCCTGCACGTGTGTAAAGGTGACAGTGTGTGCACCGTGTTAGTACTTGGTTTATGCTATGATCATGATCTCTTGTAGATTGCGAAGTTAACTATTGCTATGATAATATTGATGTGATCTATTCCTCCTACATATGCATGAAGGTGACAGTGTGCATGCTATGTTAGTACTTGGTTTAGTCTGTTGATCTATCTTACACTATAAGGTTACTTAAATATGAGCATTATTGTGGAGCTTGTTAACTCCGGCATTGAGGGTTCGTGTAATCCTACGCAATGTGTTCATCATCCAACAAAAGTGTAGAGTATGCATTTATCTATTCTGTTATGTGATCAATGTTGAGAGTGTCCACTAGTGAAAGTGTAATCCCTAGGCCTTGTTCCTAAATGCTTTGCGTTACTATCGCTTGTTTCTTGTTTCTTTGCGTTACTACGCTGCAATACTACCACCATCAACTACACGCCAAACAAGCTATTTTCTGCACTTGCTGTTACTTGCTCATACTTATTCATACCACCTGTATTTCACTATCTCTTCGCCGAACTAGTGCACCTATTAGGTGTGTTGGGGACACAAGAGACTTCTTGCTTTGTGGTTGCAGGGTTGCATGAGAGGGATATCTTTGACCTCTTCCTCCCTGAGTTCGATAAACCTTGGGTGATCAACTTAAGGGAAAACTTGCTGCTGTTCTACAAACCTCTGCTCTTGGAGGCCCAACACTGTCTACAGGAAAGGAGGGGGAACGTAGACATCACGCCTCTTCGCCTATAAAATCCCTTTCGACCTAAAAACGCAGTACCAATTGACGAAACTCCAGAAAGACTCCAGGGGCGCCGCCGCCATCGCGAAACTCCAATTCGGGGGACAGAACTCTGTTTCGGCACCCTGCCGGGACGGGGAATTGCCCCCGGAGCCATCTCCACCGCCGTCTTCACCGCCATCTTCACCGCCATCGCTGCCTCCATGATGAGGAGGGAGTAATCCACCCCCGAGGCTGAGGGCTCCGCTGTAGCTATGTGGTTCATCTCTCTCCCATGTACCTCAATACAATAATCTCATGAGCTGCTTTACATGATTGAGATTCATATGAGTTTTGTATCACAATTCATCTATGTGCTACTCTAGTGATGTTATTAAAGTATTCTATTCCTCCTGCATGGTGTAAAGGTGACTAGTGTGTGCACCATGTGGTTCTTGTCGTAGGCTATGATCATGATCTCTTGTGGATTGTGAAGTTAACTATTACTATGATGGTATTGATGTGATCTATTTGGTTATGTTGATCTATCTTACACTATAAGGTTACTAAAATATGAACATTAATTGTGGAGCTTGTTAACTCCGGCATTGAGGGTTCGTGTAATCCTACGCAATGTGTTCATCATCCAACAAAAGTGTAGAGTATGCATTTATCTATTCTGTTATGTGATCAATGTTGAGAGTGTCCACTAGTGAAAGTGTAATCCCTAGGCCTTGTTCCTAAATACTGCTGTGTTACTACTGCTTGTTTACTGTTTCACTGTGTTACTACTGCTGCAATACTACCACCATCAACTACACGCCAGCAAGCTATTTTCTGGCACCGTTGCTACTGCTCATATATATTCATACCACCTGTATTTCACTATCTCTTTGCCGAACTAGTGCACCTATTAGGTGTGTTGGGGACACAAGAGACTTCTTGCTTTGTAGTTGCAGGGTCGCATGAGAGGGATATCTTTGACCTCTTCCTCCCTGAGTTCGATAAACCTTGGGTGATCCACTTAAGGGAAAACTTGCTGCTGTTCTACAAACCTCTGCTCTTGGAGGCCCAACACTGTCTACAGGAAAAGGAGGGGGAAGTAGACATCATTAGGCAGCTCACAAGATCCGACAATGAAGCACAATGGGGAGAAGACAACCATCTAGCTACTGCTATGGACCCATAGTCCAGGGGTAGACTACTCACACATCACTCCGGAGGCGACCATGGCGGCGTAGAGTCCTCCGGGAGATGAATCCCCTCTCCGGCAGGGTGCCGGAGGCGATCTCCTGGATCCCCCGAGATGGGATCGGCGGCGGCGGCGTCTCTGGAAGGTTTTCCGTATCGTGGCTCTCGGTACTGGGGGTTTCGCAACGCAGGCTTTAAGTAGGCGGAAGGGCAGGTCAGGAGGTGGCACGAGGGCCCCACACCACAGGGCCGCGCGGCCAAGGGGGGGGCCGCGCCGCCCTAGGGTGTGGCCACCTCGTGGCCCCACTTCGTCTCCTCTTCGGACTTCTGGAAGCTTCGTGGCAAAATAGGACCCTGGGCGTTGATTTCGTCCAATTCCGAGAATATTTCGTTACTAGGATTTCTGAAACCAAAACAGCAGAAAACAAGAACGGCACTTCAGCATCTTGTTAATAGGTTAGTTCCAGAAAATGCACGAATATGACATAAAGTGTGCATAAAACATGTAGATAACATCAATAATGTGGCATGGAACATAAGAAATTATCGATACGTCGGAGACGTATCAGCATCCCCAAGCTTAGTTCTGCTCGTCCCGAGCAGGTAAAACGATAACACAGATAATTTCTGGAGTGACATGCCATCATAACCTTGATCATACTATTTGTAAAGCATATGTAGTGAATGCAGCGATCAAAACAATGTATATGACATGAGTAAACAAGTGAATCATAAAGCAAAGACTTTTCATGAATAGCACTTCAAGACAAGCATCAATAAGTCTTGCATAAGAGTTAACTCATAAAGCAATAATTCAAAGTAAAGGTATTGAAGCAACACAAAGGAAGATTAAGTTTCAGCGGTTGCTTTCAACTTGTAACATGTATATCTCATGGATATTGTCAACATAGAGTAATATAATAAGTGCAATAAGCAAATATGTAGGAATCAATGCACAGTTCACACAAGTGTTTGCTTCTTGAGGTGGAGAGAAATAGGTGAACTGACTCAACATTGAAAGTAAAAGAATTATCCTCCATAGAGGAAAAGCATCGATTGCTATATTTGTGCTAGAGCTTTGATTTTGAAAACATGAAACAATTTTGTCAACGGTAGTAATAAAGCATATGTATCATGTAAATTATATCTTACAAGTTGCAAGCCTCATGCATAGTGTACTAATAGTGCCCGCACCTTGTCCTAATTAGCTTGGACTACCGGATCATCGCAATGCACATGTTTTAACCAAGTGTCACAAAGGGGTACCTCTATGCCTTTGTACAAAGGTCTAAGGAGAAAGCTCGCATTGGATTTCTCGCTATTGATTATTCTCAACTTAGACATCCATACCGGGACAACATAGACAACAGATAATGGACTCCTCTTTTATGCATAAGCATGTACCAACAATTAATAATTTTCTCATATGAGATTGAGGATATTTGTCCAAAACTGAAACTTCCACCATGGATCATGGCTTTAGTTAGCGGCCCAATGTTCTTCTCTAACAATATGCATGCTTAACCATAAGGTGGTAGATCTCTCTTACTTCAGACAAGACGAACATGCATAGCAACTCACATGAAATTCAACAAAGAGTAGTTGATGGCGTCCCCAGTGAACATGGTTATCGCACAACAAGCAACTTAATAAGAGATAAAGTGCATAATTACATATTCAATACCACAATAGTTTTTAAGCTATTTGTCCCATGAGCTATATATTGCAAAGGTGAATGATGGAATTTTAAAGGTAGCACTCAAGCAATTTACTTTGGAATGGCGGGAAATACCATGTAGTAGGTAGGTATGGTGGACACAAATGGCATAGTAGTTGGCTCAAGTATTTGGATGCATGAGAAGTATTCCCTCTCGATACAAGGTTTAGGCTAGCAAGGTTTATTTGAAACAAACACAAGGATGAACCGATGCAGCAAAACTCACATAAAAGACATATTGAAAATATTATAAGACTCTACACCGTCTTCCTTGTTGTTCAAACTCAATACTAGAAATTATCTAGACCTTAGAGAAACCAAATATGCAAACCAAATTTTAGCATGCTCTATGTATTTCTTCATTAATGGGTGCAAAGCATATGATGCAAGATCTTAAACATGAGCACAACAATTGCCAAGTATCACATTACCCAAGACATTTATAGCAATTACTACATGTATCATTTTCCAATTCCAACCATATAACAATTTAACGAAGGAGAAACTTCGCCATGAATACTATGAGTAGAAACTAAGGACATACTTGTCCATATGCTACAGCGGAGCGTGTCTCTCTCCCATAAAGTGAATGCTAGGATCCATTTTATTCAAAAAAAACAAAAAAAAAACAAACCGACGCTCCAAGCAAAGCACATAAGATGTGATGGAATAAAAATATAGTTTCAGGGGAGGAACCTGATAATGTTGTCGATGAAGAAGGGGATGCCTTGGGCATCCCCAAGCTTAGACGCTTGAGTCTTCTTACAATATGCAGGGGTGAACCACTGGGGCATCCCCAAGCTTAGAGCTTTCACTCTCCTTGATCATGTTGCATCATACTCCTCTCTTGATCCTTGAAAACTTCCTCCACACCAAACTTAGAACAACTCATTAGAGGGTTAGTGACAATAAAAATTAACATGTTCAGAGGTGACACAATCATTCTTAACACTTCTGGACATTGCATAAAGCTACTGGACATTAATGGATCAAAGAAACTCATCCAACATAGCAAAAGAGGCAATGCGAAATAAAAGGCAGAATCTGTCAAAACAGAACAGTTCATATTGACGAATTTTATTAGGCCACCAGACTTGCTCAAATGAAAATGCTCAAATTGAATGAAAGTTGCGTACATATCTGAGGATCATGCACGTAAATTGGCTTAATTTTCTGAGCTATCTACAGGGAGGTAGACCCAGATTCGTGACAGCAAAGAAATCTGGAACTGCGCAATAATCCAAATCTAGTATGAACTTTTCTATCAACGACTTTACTTGGCACAATAAAACACTAAACTAAGATAAGGAGAGGTTGCTACAGTAGTAAACAACTTCCAAGACTCAAAATAAAAACAAAGTACTGTAGGTAAAAACATGGGTTGTCTCCCATAAGCGCTTTTCTTTAACGCCTTTCAGCTAGGCGCAGAAAGTGTGTATCAAGTATTATCAAGAGACGAAGTGTCAACATCATAATTTGTTCTCATAATAGAATCAAAAGGTAACTTCATTCTCTTTCTAGGGAAGTGTTCCATACCTTTCTTGAGAGAAAATTGATATTTTATATTACCTTCCTTCATATCAATGATAGCACCAACAGTTCGAAGAAAAGGTCTTCCCAATATAATTGGACAAGATGCATTGCATTCAATATCCAAGACAACAAAATCAACGGGGACAAGGTTATTGTTAACGGTAATGCGAACATTATCAACTTTCCCCAAAGGTTTCTTTGTAGAATGATCAGCAAGATTAACATCCAAATAACAATTTTTCAGCGGTGGCAAGTCAAGCATATTATAAATTTTCTTAGGCATAACGAAAATACTTGCACCAAGATCACATAAAGCATCACAATCAAAATCTTTAACCTTCATTTTAATGATGGGCTCCCAACCATCCTCTAGCTTTCTAGGAATAGAGGCTTCGCGCTCTAGTTTCTCTTCTCTAGCTTTTATGAGAGCATTTGTAATATGTTGTGTGAAAGCCAAATTTATAGCACTAGCATTAGGACTTTTAGCAAGTTTTTGCAAGAACTTTATAACTTCAGAGATGTGGCAATCATCAAAATTCAAACCATTATAATCTAAAGCAATGGGATCATCATCCCCAATGTTGGAAAAAATTTCAGCAGTTTTATCACAGGCAGTTTCAGCAGTTTTAGCAGTTTTAGGCAGTTTCTCGCGCTTTGCGTTAGAAGTGGAAACATTGCTAACACCAATTCTTTTATTATTAATAGTAGGAGGTGCAGCAACATGTGTAGCATTAGCATTACTAGTGGTAGTAATAGTCCAAACTTTAGCTACATTCTTCTCTTTAGCTAGTTTTTCATTTTCTTCTCTATCCCACCTAGCACGCAGTTCAGCCATTAATCTTATATTCTCATTAATTCTAACTTGGATGGCATTTGCTGTAGTAGTAATTTTGTCATCTAAATCCTCAGGTTTAGCAGCCATTTTATTAATTAAAGAAGATTGTGATGCAGACATGTATGAGATTCGGTTTTCAGCATTAGCAAGTTTAGTTTGCAACCCCGAGATCTCCCTATTCAGATTTTCAAGTTGATTCCCTATATTCTTCAACAAGGTAGATTGCTCATTCATAGTTTTAGTAAACAATTTATTTTGCTCATATTGTGATTGCATAAAGCTCTTGGTGGATCTTTCAATTTCTAGCATCTTTTCTTCATTAGGTGAAGCATATCTACCATAAGAGTTATCATTAGCAGGATATGGCCTAGAATCATTGTGATTGTTATTTTTAATGAAATTCACATCAACATATTCTTTTTGAGCAACCAATGACGCTAACGGAACATTATTAGAATTAACATTAGGCCTACCATTCACAAGCATAGACATAATAGCATCAATCTTATCACTCAAGGAAGAGGTTTCTTGACGAATTTACCTTCTTACCTTGTGGAGCTCTTTCCGTGTGCCATTCAGAGTAGTTGATCATCATATTATCAAGAAGCTTTGTTGCTTCACCAAGAGTGATGGACATAAAGGTACCTCCAGCAGCTGAATCCAATAAATTCCGCGAAGAAAAATTTAGTCCTGCATAGAAGGTTTGGATGATCATCCAAGTAGTCAGTCCCTGGGTTGGGCAATTTTTAACCAGAGATTTCATTCTTTCCCAAGCTTGAGCAACATGTTCAGTATCTAATTGTTTAAAATTCATTATGCTACTCCTCAAAGATATAATTTTAGCAGGGGGATAATATCTACCAATAAAAGCATCCTTGCATTTAGTCCATGAATCAATACTATTCTTAGGCAGAGATAGCAACCAATCTTTAGCTCTTCCTCTTAATGAGAAAGGGAACAATTTTAATTTTATAATGTCACCATCTACATCTTTATATTTTTGCATTTCACATAGTTCAACAAAGTTATTAAGATGGGCAGCAGCATCATCGGAACTAACACTGAAAATTGCTCTCGCATAACAAGATTCAGTAAAGCAGGTTTAATTTCAAAGAATTCTGCTGTAGTAGCAGGTGGAGCAATAGGTGTGCATAAGAAATCATTATTATTTGTGGTTGTGAAGTCACACAACTTAGTATTTTCAGGGTTGGCCATTTTAGCAACAGTAAATAAAGCAAACTAGATAAAATAAATGCAAGTAACTAATTTTTTTTGTGTTTTTGATATAGCAAACAAGATAGCAAATAAAGTAAAACTAGCAACTAATTTTTTTGTATTTTGATTTAGTGCAGCAAACAAAGTAGTAAATAAAACTAAGCAAGACAAAAACAAAGTAAAGAGATTGAGAAGTGGAGACTCCCCTTGCAGCGTGTCTTGATCTCCCCGGCAACGGCGCCAGAAATTTGCTTGATGCGTGTGGTTGACACGTCCGTTGGGAACCCCAAGAGGAAGGTGTGATGCGCACAGCGGCAAGTTTCCTCGATAAGAAACCAAGGTTTAATCGAACCAGTAGGAGTCAAGAAGCACGTTGAAGGTTGATGGCGGCGGGATGTAGTGCGGCGCAACACCAGAGATTCCGGCGCCAACGTGAAACCTGCACAACACAACCAAAGTACTTTGCCCCAACGAAACAGTGAGGTTGTCAATCTCACCGGCTTGCTGTAACAAAGGATTAACCGTATTGTGTGGAAGATGATTGTTTGCAGAAAACGAAGTAGAACGATATTGCGATAGATTGTATTTCAGTATAGAGAATTGGACCGGGGTCCACAGTTCACTAGAGGTATCTCTCCCATAAGATAAACAGCATGTTGGGTGAACAAATTACAGTTGGGCAATTGACAAATAAAGAGGGCATGACCATGCACATACATATTATGATGAGTATAGTGAGATTTAATTGGGCATTACGACAAAGTACATAGACCGCCATCCAGCATGCATCTATGCCTAAAAAGTCCACCTTCAGGTTATCATCCGAACCCCCTCCAGTATTAAGTTGCTAACAACAGACAATTGCATTAAGTATTGCGCGTAATGTAATTAGTGACTACATCCTTGAACATAGCACCAATGTTTTATCCCTAGTGGCAACAGCACATCCATAACCTTAGAGGTTCTTGTCACCCCTCCAGATTCACGGAGACATGAACCCACTATCGAGCATAAATACTCCCTCTTGGAGTTACTAGCATCAACTTGGCCAGAGCATCTACTAATAACGGAGAGCATGCAAGATCATAAACAACACATAGACATAACTTTGATAATCAACATAACAAGTATTCTCTATTCATCGGATCCCAACAAACGCAACATATAGAATTACAGATAGATGATCTTGATCATGTTAGGCAGCTCACAAGATCCGACAATGAAGCACAATGGGGAGAAGACAACCATCTAGCTACTGCTATGGACCCATAGTCCAGGGGTAGACTACTCACACATCACTCCGGAGGCGACCATGGCGGCGTAGAGTCCTCCGGGAGATGAATCCCCTCTCCGGCAGGGTGCCGGAGGCGATCTCCTGGATCCCCCGAGATGGGATCGGCGGCGGCGGCGTCTCTGGAAGGTTTTCCGTATCGTGGCTCTCGGTACTGGGGGTTTCGCAACGGAGGCTTTAAGTAGGCGGAAGGGCAGGTCAGGAGGCGGCACGAGGGACCCACACCACAGGGCCGCGCGGCCAAGGGGGGGGCCGCGCCGCCCTAGGGTGTGGCCACCTCGTGGCCCCACTTCATCTCCTCTTCGGACTTCTGGAAGCTTCGTGGCAAAATAGGACCCTGGGCGTTGATTTCGTCCAATTCCGAGAATATTTCGTTACTAGGATTTCTGAAACCAAAAACAGCAGAAACGACAAGCGGCACTTCGGCATCTTGTTAATAGGTTAGTTCCAGAAAATGCACGAATATGACATAAAGTGTGCATAAAACATGTAGATAACATCAATAATGTGGCATGGAACATAAGAAATTATCGATACGTTGGAGACGTATCAAGAAGCAAAACATTCCCTCACATTCATATCCCTTTCCAACAAAAGTTCCATACTTAGACAGTACAACTTTATTGGACTCAAACACCAACTTAAACCCATCTTTCATAAGATGGGAGCCACTAACGAGGTTCTTCTTGATAGAAGGGACATGCGGCACGTTCCTCAGTTGCACGATCTTTCCCGAAGTAAACTTCAGATCTACCGTGCCAACACCACAAACAGTAGCATGTAACCCATTCCCCATCATTACCGAGGAACCTCGGGCCTGGTAAGAGGTAAACATGGAGATGTCAGCACACACATGAACATTGGCACCTGTATCAACCCACCATTCCGTGGGCTGAAACACCGAAAGAACAGTAGGTAATATATTACCATACCCTGTAGTTCCTTCCTCTCTGTTGCCAATGACCATGCTGACAGAATTTGAGTTCTGTCCAGCCTGACATTTCTTTCCTTTGCGTTGTGGACAACGATTAGCCCAATGGCCTGTCTCGCCACACACCCAACAAGGATCTTTCTTCTCCGTTTTCCCCTTTTCTTGAAGTTGGTAGTCTGGGAGACTCCCTTGTTCTTTCCCTTGGACTTGTGGGCATTTTTCTGCACCATATTGGCATCAGAACGTCCATCGATTCCTCCAGTGTGTTTGTCTTTTGCCCTCGTCTTCTCCTCAACATCCAGAAAGCCCATGATATTCTCAACAGAGAACTCATGCATCTGATGTTTCAGAGAAGTGGCAAAGTTCCTCCATGAAGGGGGAAGCTTAGCGACAATGCATCCCGCGACAAACTTGTCCGGTAGCACACACTTGAGGAGCTCGAGTTCCTTTGCCATGATCTGTATCTCATGAGCCTATTCTACTACAGATCGGTTCTCAACCATTCTGTAGTCATTGAACTGCTCCATAGCATAAAGTTCACCTCCGGCATCGGCATCACCAAACTTAGCGTCCAGTGCACCCCACAGTTCCTTCCCATTTCGGATGTGCAGATAAGCATCAACCAACTTGTCTCCAAGCACACTTAGGACGGCACCCACAAAGATTACGGTGGCATCCCCGAACGCTTTATCCTCGTCAGGAGTAAGCGAACCTCTGGGAGTACCTTCCGCAACTCGGTGCACATCTATAGAAGTGAGCCACAAGAGGGTCTTACTCTGCCATCTCTTGAAATGAGAACCCGTAAACGGGCTCGGTTTGAGCGTAGCAGCAAAACCAGACGGTGAAAATTGCCTAAGCATATAAGGTTTTTGGATTGTTGGATTATTAGGCAATTTCCGTGTGAGTTTAATTACCGAAAGCAACATTACAGATGCACAAGCATACTGAACCATACACATCAGACTAAGCACATGCATCAGATCTAAACATGGAACAAGTAGCAGTGCAAGGTAGGAGAGGGAAATCACGTACATCGCGACCGGGAAGGTCGCACCAGCAGTAGCACCACCACCATGGGAGTTGTTGATGTCGCCCATGGTGTAGTCGAAGTCGTCGATGAAGCAGACGAACCGGCGAAGATGAACACGAACAACAGCGAGCAGTCGCGCCGAGACGCTCCCCAAAAACCTTATCCCCCGTCTCCCGGTGCAGGATCTCAACGGACGGAGTTTCGGAGGCCTGCTCTCCCGGACGGCTGTGCACGCAGTCGCCGGGATGGGGAATACTAGAGAGTAACACAGCAAAATGAACTTCACGAGAGAGATCTAAGAGCCCTGTTTCCAGATCTGATTGGTCTCCTTGTATAGCCTGGGAGGAAGCCTACCCGCCCGCGTTGACACGCGTAGGAAGCCAGGGACACGCGGCGAGCATGCACATGCAGGTCGACACGTACCCAACACAGTTGGTGCACCAAGCAAAAATTTAGGCTTCCTTGAGTGTGTCTCGAACTCGAACTCGAGTCACGAAACGCGATGTGCGTGCGTGACGTGTCGTGACGAGCCGAGACTGGCGGACGGAGGAGGAGGAGTGCGCGAGGGCTCCTTCTATTCTCACTCACTTGGAATGACTAGAACAGCAGCCCTTATATACCACTCCAACTCTCTCCCAACTAGCAATGTGGGACTAAACTTTGTCCCCCAAGGCTGTCCCAAGCTGCCAACGTGATGGGCCTTGAGATTTCAGGAATTGTAGACTACATGGGCTGCCTTACTGGGCTGCAGCCCATCTACATTCAACACAATTCCTTTTAATTAGTGATGATCTTTACTTATTTTTACTGCAAAATCACAAAATCTGTTTTGGGATGATGTTTAGAGCATCCCAGGCCGAAATCCTGTGCTATTTAGCGTCGGATGGATGTATTTTTTGCCTGGGGAGACCCATTTTTCCAGCGGCGAGCCCATTATCACCTTCTAACGCTCACCCACCGCGTGCATAGCGACGGTGCAGTCGCCGGGAAGGGCAACCGTCGGAGTGCCCTCAGCGCATTGAACCGCCGTAATGGTCGGCGAAGTGGTCTAGGGAGCCCAAACGCCTCGTCGGGAACGGTCGAATTGGCCTCGACGCGAGAACCGCCGTAATGGAGCACGAACTCCGCGGAATAGCAACCGCCACTCTCTTCGTCGATAGACCTACATATACGGTTTCTGATGGCCGACACCATTCATCTATTCTCTCGTCACCATCCTCTGTCAACCATGAGTGATCTCTCTTGGCCATCGGACACTGACAACGAGGGGAAGCCGCCTGGATGGCGCCATTGGTGGGATCGAGCAGCATCGTCCAACAGCGACGATTCCCCGCCGCCGGCCAGCGAGGACGAATGGGATGACGACGAGGAAGAGGACGAAGAGGCCGAGGAGCAGGTCGAGGAGGAGGAGGGGCCGGAGGAGGAGGAGGGGCCGGAGGAGGAGGATGAAGACGTGATACGTCTCCAACGTATCTATAATTTCCGATGTTCCATGCTTGTTTTATGACAATACCAACATGTTTTGTTCACACTTTATATCATTTTCATGCATTTTCCGGAACTAACCTATTAACAAGATGCCACAGTGCCAGTTCCTGTTTTCTGCTGTTTTTGGTTCCAGAAAGGCTGTTCGGGCAATATTCTCGGAATTGGACGAAATCAACGCCAAACCTCCTATTTTTCCCGGAAGCGTCCAGAACACCGAAGAAGAGTCGGAGAGGGGCCAGGGGGCCACCACACCACATGGCGGCGCGGGCCAGGCCTAGGCCGCGCCGGCCTAGGGTGTGGCGCCCCCAGGTGCCCCCCTGCGCCGCCTCTTCGCCTATAAAAGCCCTTTCGACCTAAAAACGCAGTACCAATTGACGAAACTCCAGAAAGACTCCAGGGGCGCCGCCGCCATCGCGAAACTCCAATTCAGGGGACAGAACTCTCTGTTCCGGCACCCTGCCGGACGGGGAATTGCCCCCGGAGCCATCTCCACTGCCGTCTTCACCGCCATCTTCACCGCCATCGCTGCCTCCATGATGAGGAGGGAGTAATCCACCCCTGAGGCTGAGGGCTTCGCTGTAGCTATGTGGTTCATCTCTCTCCCATGTACCTCAATATAATAATCTCATGAGCTGCTTTACATGATTGAGATTCATATGAGTTTGTATCACAATTTATCTATGTGCTACTCTAGCAAAGTTATTAAAGTAGTTCTATTCCTCCTGCACGTGTGTAAAGGTGACAGTGTGTGCACCGTGTTAGTACTTGGTTTATGCTATGATCATGATCTCTTGTAGATTGCGAAGTTAACTATTGCTATGATAATATTGATGTGATCTATTCCTCCTACATATGCATGAAGGTGACAGTGTGCATGCTATGCTAGTACTTGGTTTAGTCTTTTGATCTATCTTACACTAAAGGTTACTAAAATATGAGCATTATTGTGGAGCTTGTTAACTCCGGCATTGAGGGTTCGTGTAATCCTACGCAATGTGTTCATCATCCAACAAGAGTGTAGAGTATGCATTTATCTATTCTGTTATGTGATCAATGTTGAGAGTGTCCACTAGTGAAAGTGTAATCCCTAGGCCTTGTTCCTAAATACTGCTACGTTACTACTGCTTGTTTACTTGTTTCTTCGTGTTACTATCGCTGCAATACTACCACCATCAACTACACGCCAGCAAGCTATTTTCTGGCACCGTTGCTACTGCTCATATATATTCATACCACCTGTATTTCACTATCTCTTCGCCGAACTAGTGCACCTATTAGGTGTGTTGGGGACACAAGAGACTTCTTGCTTTGTGGTTGCAGGGTTGCATGAGAGGGATATCTTTGACCTCTTCCTCCCTGAGTTCGATAAACCTTGGGTATCCACTTAAGGGAAAACTTGCTGCTGTTCTACAAACCTCTCGCTCTTGGAGGCCCAACACCGTCTCTGAGAAAGGAGGGGGAACGTAGACATCAAGCACTTTTCCTGCGCCGCCGCCGGAGGAAAGGTAAAAGGCACTTATACTTCGGTTCGAGGTAAAGTACTTTTAAAGGCGCCATTGTGTTTGTGCTCGAAGCTATTTCCTTTAGATCCTGCAATTGCATCTTTTTGTTTCTTGTTTACACTAGTTAGGCATAATGGAAAACAACAAAAAAATTGGTGAGCTTTTTAATCTTTTTCCTGATTTAGAATTGTTTGATGCGAAAATTAAAAAACCTATGGAACCTTATTTGCATGCTAGTAGCGATGTTATTAGTATGAATGCAATTACTGCTAATACTATGGATAAGTCTAAGCTTGGGGAAGCTAGTTTATATAAGAATAATCTTTTTTGCTCCTCAGCTTTGGAAGAAATATTTTGCTCTGATAATGCTTTATCTCCCATATGCGATAACTCTAATGATGCTTCTGATATTTTGAATCCACCTGCTGAAAGTATTCCGTATAAAATACCTATGAAAATTATTGAACGTGTTATGGACAATCACTATAAAGGGGATGGAACTGTCCATCCTAGAGATCATTTACTGTTTTTGCACGAATTATGTGGGTTATTCAAGTGTGCAGGTATCTCTATGGATGAAGTGAAGAAGAAGCTATTCTATGTTTATTTATGCAGTAAAGCGGCGCATTGGTATAAATTGTTGGAGAATAGGCATTCTCTTGGTTGGGAGGAAATTGCATCTCTCTTTTATTCTAAATTTTATCCTCCGCATGAAGTGCATATTGATAGGAATTATATTTATAACTTTTATCCTCGTGATGGAGAGAGTATTTCTCAAGCGTGGGGGAGATTGAAATCTCTAATGCTCAAATGTCCCATTCATGAGCTCCCCCGTAATGTTATTGTTAATAATTTTTATGCGAGGCTTTCAGGACAACACAAGGACTATCTGGACGCGTGTTCGGAGGGATCTTTCACAAGCAAGGAGGTTGAAGCTAGGTGGGATCTCCTTGATCGGATTAAGGAGAACGCTGAAGGATGGGAGAACAATGAAGGTAAAGAGTCAGGTATAAATTATGATTATGAATGCATTGAAGCTTTTATGGATACCGATAAATTTCGAAATATGAGTGCTACTTATGGTCTTGACTCTCAAGTTGCTGCAAATCTTTATAAAGCCTTTGTTTCTCATTTTGAATTGCCTAAAAATAATTTTGATAAGTATCATGAACCTTTTAAAGAGGCTTGCATGAAGAATGAAATTGTTGTTAATTATTGCAATAAGCATGCTCAAACTCCTAAAAATGCTATTTCTTATAAGCATGTTAATTTTTGTGGAATGCATAGACCTTGTGGAATTAATCAAGTCAAAGATGAATATTGCATCCATCATATTAATGAAAAAACTAGGAAGTGGCTTAGGGCTCTAGATGATCTTGGTAAAAAAGTTTGTGCCCTCTATCCTTTTATTTGTGAAGTTTGCCATGAAGTGGGTCATTTTAATTTTCAATGCTCCTCCAATGATAATTTGAACCCAATGAGTGCTGCAAATTTGTATTGTGATGATGAAATTACTCCTAATCAGCATGATGAACTTACTTTATTTTTGGGGTGTGAAGAATTGTCGAGAAAAATCTCTTTGTTACATGTGAGTGATCTTGATATTGATGATGTCCTGCATGGGTGTTTTTCTTATTGCATTGATAATAGCCATACAAATACTTACATACAAAATATTTTAGAAGATGACACCTTGCCAAAATATGATAGGACCGCTGTGTGTTTTCAACTAATTAATGAAAAGGAGGGATCCTCCCAAGTTTCTTCTATTGTTTCTGAAAGTAAATCAGGTTATGCGGACAAGCCACCCTTCAAGCCTCTCCCTCCTGAAGAAGGGAACGAGGAGAAGGAAGAGAAGAAGAAGAAGAAGGGAACGAAGAAGAAGAAGAAGAAAAAGAAAGAGGTAACGGCGTATCCCCGCGTGAATGAGATAACGCTAGGTAACCGTAAGTATGTTGCTCCTAATGATTATTGTGATAATGAATCTGAATATGATGATCTTCCTATGCCCTTTACATACATTAGCAATCATGATTTGAATGAGCACACTACTTTTGATATTGCAAATCTCTGGGAAATTAATTCTGAAAATGATGACAATGTGCCTCCGATCTTTGATGATTATTACAAAGAATGCTATGATATAGGTTCTAACTATCCTTATGAAACTTGTCATAGTCATGATTGGGTTACCAAAAACAATTCCCTTAATATGCAACTTGTTTACCATGTTCAAATTCTTGATAATAATCTTGCTCCAATTACTATTAATGAGAATAACTCTTCTTATGCCAAATTTAATGATACTTCTATGCATATGAACCATGATAAGAATGTTTTAAGTGATGGGTATATTGTGGATTTCATCAATGATGCTACTGAAAGTTATTATGAGAGAGGGAAATATGGTCGTATGCATCTTAATAATATTAAGTTTCCCCTCTTTATGTTGAGAATCTTGAAGTTACTCGTGTTTTATCCTCTTATGCTTGTCACTTTGTTCTTCATGAATTCATTTGTGTACAAGATTCCTCTTCATAGGAAGCATGTTAGACTTAAATTTGTTTTGAATTTGCCTCTTGAAGCTCTCTTTTGCTTCAAATACTATTTCCCGCGAATGGATTATTAAAACTACTGAGCCCATCTTAATGGCTATAAAGAAAGAACTTCTTGGGAGATAACCCATGTGTTATTTTGCTACAGTACTTTGTTTTATATTTGTGTCTTGGAAGTTGTTTACTACTGTAGCAACCTCTCCTTATCTTAGTTTTGTGTTTTGTTGTGCCAAGTAAAGCCGTTGATAGAAAAGTAAGTACTAGATTTGGATTACTGCGCAGTTCCAGATTTCTTTGCTGTCACGAATCTGGGTCCACCTCCCTGTAGGTAGCTCAAAAAATTAAGCCAATTTACGTGCATGATCCTCAGATATGTACGCAACTTTCATTCAATTTGAGCATTTTCATTTGAGCAAGTCTGGTGCCATTTTAAAATTCGTCAATACGAACTGTTCTGTTTTGACAGATTCTGCCTTTTATTTCGCATTGCCTCTTTTGCTATGTTGGATGAATTTCTTTGATCCACTAATGTCCAGTAGCATTATGCAATGTCCAGAAGTGTTAAGAATGATTGTGTCACCTCTGAATATGTTAATTTTTATTGTGCACTAACCCTCTAATGAGTTGTTTCGAGTTTGGTGTGGAGGAAGTTTTCAAGGGTCAAGAAAGGAGGATGATATACTATGATCAAGAAGAGTGAAAGCTCTAAGCTTGGGGATGCCCCGGTGGTTCATCCCTGCATATTTCAAGAAGACTCAAGCGTCTAAGCTTGGGGATGCCCAAGGCATCCCCTTCTTCATCGACAAATTATCAGGTTCCTTCTCTTGAAACTATATTTTTATTCGGTCACATCTTATGTGCTTTACTTGGAGCGTCTGTATGCTTTTGTTTTTGTTTGTGTTTGAATAAATGCTTGTGTGGGAGAGAGACACACTCCGCTGGTTCGTATGAACACATGTGTTCTTAGCTCATAATATTCATGGCGAAGGTTGAAACTGCTTCGTTAAATTATTATATGGTTGGAATTGGAAAATGCTACGTGTAGAAATTGGTGTGATGTCTTGAATAATGTGATACTTGGCAATTGTTGTGCTCTTGTTTAAGCTCTTGCATCATATATCTTGCACCCATTAGTGAGGAAATACATAGAGCTTGTTA
Source organism: Lolium perenne (assembly GCF_019359855.2). Lineage (NCBI taxonomy): Eukaryota > Viridiplantae > Streptophyta > Magnoliopsida > Poales > Poaceae > Lolium > Lolium perenne. The sequence continues at coordinate 53,769,248 of NC_067244.2, forward strand.
AAATTTGGGTTTGCATGAGTGGTTTCTCTAGAGTCTAGATATTTTCTAGTAAGATGTTTGAACAACAAGGAAGACGATGTATAGTTTTATAATGCTTGTAATATGTCTTTTATGTGAGTTTTGCTGTACTAGTTCGTGCTTGTTTGCTTCAAACAACCTTGCTAGCCTAAACCTTGTATCGAGAGGGAATACTTCTCATGCATCCAAATCCTTGAGCCAAACAACACTATGCCATTTGTGTCCACCATACCTACCTACTACATGGTATTTTCCGCCATTCCAAAGTAAATTGCTTGAGTGCTACCTTTAAAATTCCATCATTCACCTTTGCAATATATAGCTCATGGGACAAATAGCTTAAAAACTATTGTGGTATTGAATATGTAATTATGCACTTTATCTCTTATTAAGTTGCTTGTTGTGCGATAACCATGTTCACTGGGGACGCCATCAACTATTCATTGTTGAATTTCATGTGAGTTGCTATGCATGTCCGTCTTGTCTGAAGTAAGAGAGATCTACCACCCTATGGTTAAGCATGCATATGTTAGAGAAGAACATTGGGCCGCTAACTAAAGCCATGATCCATGGTGGAAGTTTCAGTTTTGGACAACAATCCTCAAATCTCAAATGAGAAAATTATTAATTGTTGTTATATGCTTATGCATAAAAGAGGAGTCCATTATCTGTTGTCTATGTTGTCCCGGTATGGATGTCTAAGTTGAAGAATAATCAATAGCGAGAAATCCAATGCGAGCTTTCTCCTTAGACCTTTGTACAGGCGGCATAGAGGTACCCCTTTGTGACACTTGGTAAAAACAATGCATTGTGATGATCCGGTAGTCCAAGCTAATTAGGACAAGGTGCGGGCACTATTAGTACACTATGCATGAGGCTTGCAACTTATAAGATATAATTTACATGATACATATGCTTTATTACTACCGTTGACAAAATTGTTTCATGTTTTCAAAATCAAAGCTCTAGCACAAATATAGCAATCGATGCTTTTCCTCTTTGAAGGACCATTCTTTTACTTTTATTGTTGAGTCAGTTCACCTATTTCTCTCCATCTCAAGAAGCAAACACTTGTGTGAACTGTGCATTGATTCCTACATACTTGCATATTACACTTGTTATATTACTCTATGTTGACAATTATCCATGAGATATACATGTTACAAGTTGAAAGCAACCGCTGAAACTTAATCTTCCATTGTGTTGCTTCAATGTCTCTACTATGAATTTATTGCTTTATGAGTAACTCTTATGCAAGACTTATTGATGCTTGTCTCGAAAGTACTATTCATGAAAAGTCTTTGCTATATGATTCAATTGTTTACTCATTGCATTTACATTGTTTCGAATCGCTGCATTCATCTCATATGCTTTACAATGGTATGATTAAGATTATGTTGGTAGCATGTCACCTCAGAAATTATCTTTTATCGTTTACCTACTCGAGGACGAGTAGGAACTAAGCAGGGATGCCGATACGTCTCCAACGTATCTATAATTTCCGATGTTCCATGCTTGTTTTATGACAATACCAACATGTTTTGTTCACACTTTATATCATTTTCATGCATTTTCCGGAACTAACCTATTAACAAGATGCCACAGTGCCGATTCTGTTTTCTTGCTGTTTTTGGTTCCAAAAAGGCTGTTCGGGCAATATTCTCGGAATTGGACGAAATCAACGCCAAACCTCCTATTTTTCCCGAAGCGTCCGAACACCGAAGAAGAGTCGGAGAGGGGCCGGGGGGCCACCACACCACATGGCGGCGCGGGCCAGGCCTAGGCCGCGCCGGCCTAGGGTGTGGCGCCCCCAGTGCCCCCTGCGCCGCCTCTTCGCCTATAAAAGCCCTTTCGACCTAAAAACGCGGTACCAATTGACGAAACTCCGAGAAAGACTCCGGGCGCCGCCGCCATCGCGAAACTCTAATTCGGGGACAGAGAACTCTCTGTTCCGGCACCTGTCGGACGGGGAATTGCCCCGGAGCCATCTCCACCGCCGTCTTCACCGCCATCTTCACCGCCATCGCCGCCTCCATGATGAGGAGGGAGTAATCCACCCCCGAGGCTGAGGGCTTCATTGTAGCTATGTGGTTCATCTCTCTCCCATGTACCTCAATACAATAATCTCATGAGCTGCTTTACATGATTGAGATTCATATGAGTTTGTATCACAATTTATCTATGTGCTACTCTAGCAAAGTTATTAAAGTAGTTCTATTCCTCCTGCACGTGTGTAAAGGTGACAGTGTGTGCACCGTGTTAGTACTTGGTTTATGCTATGATCATGATCTCTTGTAGATTGCGAAGTTAACTATTGCTATGATAATATTGATGTGATCTATTCCTCCTACATATGCATGAAGGTGACAGTGTGCATGCTATGCTAGTACTTGGTTTAGTCTTTTGATCTATCTTACACTAAAGGTTACTAAAATATGAGCATTATTGTGGAGCTTGTTAACTCCGGCATTGAGGGTTCGTGTAATCCTACGCAATGTGTTCATCATCCAACAAGAGTGTAGAGTATGCATTTATCTATTCTGTTATGTGATCAATGTTGAGAGTGTCCACTAGTGAAAGTGTAATCCCTAGGCCTTGTTCCTAAATACTGCTACGTTACTACTGCTTGTTTCTTGTTTCTTTGTGTTACTACTGCCGCAATACTACCACCATCAACTACACGCCACAAGCTATTTTACGGCACCGTTGCTCTCGCTCATATATATTCATACCACCCGTATTTCACTATCTCTTCGCCGAACTAGTGCACCTATTAGGTGTGTTGGGGACACAAGAGACTTCTTGCTTTGTGGTTGCAGGGTTGCATGAGAGGGATATCTTTGACCTCTTCCTCCCTGAGTTCGATAAACCTTGGGTATCCACTTAAGGGAAAACTTGCTGCTGTTCTACAAACCTCTGCTCTTGGAGGCCCAACACTGTCTACAGGAAAGGAGGGGGAACGTAGACATCAAGACGCGGCGGTCCGGGCGAAGGCGATGGCGAAGGCGCAGCCGGCGACCACCTTCGACGAGGAGGAGGAGGAGGAAGAGGATGAAGACGCGGCGGTCCGGGCGAAGGCGATGGCGAAAGCGCAGCCGGCGACCACCTTCGACGACGAGGAGGAGGAGGAAGAGGATGAAGACGCGGCGGTCCGGGCGAAGGCGATAGCGAAGGCGCAACCGGCGACCACCTTCGACGACGAGGAGGACTCAACTTCCTCCGATGAGGAGGTGACGAGCCGAAAGCATCGCTGCCACGACGATGAGGCGGGGCCATCTAGGAAGAAGAAGTAGTTTAAGTTTGTTTTAAGTTTTTATATGTAATTCTTATGTTTATTCGAAGTTTTATATATAATTTGTCTATGCTGCACCACTTGAGTTTGTTCAAATCTTTCGTTCGACGAGGGTATTGCCGTAGAATTACAAATTTCTCCCGAAATGTATATCGGGAAGACGAGGGTATTGCCGTAGAAACCCCAAGCCTTTGTCGCCGACAGGTCGGGGCCACCAGATGGTTCCTGCGCTTTTCACTCGTCCGGAGTCCCCGAGCGCTCCCCGGGAACCCGGGGATGGCCTGGGCTCCCCGGACGGATGAAGGCCTAATCCGGACAAAAACGAGGAGCCGGGGGCGCGACTGGGCCGTTTTCGTCCATCCGGATGAAAAAAAGGCGTCCTGGGGGCCTTCCCGGGGAGACGGCTGGAGATGCTCTTAGAGGTAGCGGTTGGAAGCGGAAGCATCCAAAAAATGGCCGATCCGACGTATTTGCCGAACACGATTTAGGAAATGCGGTTGGAGGCTTTTAGTGCATGTCCAATGCATAGTCCTAGGGATGTTGGCTCGTAGCTTTATCTTGGTTCGGGTTGTTTAAATTAGGTTCGGATAAAGAAGCAACCTCTTCATCAGGAAGCAGCATCTTCAGTCATAAAGTGAAAACTGAGTGAAAATGTGAGAGAGAAAGAGAAAAACCAAATCAATTTTTGAGAGAAAAGCATATTAATCAGATCATAACATGACATGCATATATCAATTTTTTTATCCAAACCTAATTGAACAGCTGCCTTCGTTCCTCGTGTCCTTAATCAACTCCATAATGTGTCACGTACGCTTTCGCAGTCTCTCGCTGTCAAAACATGATCAGACTGTGATAGAGTTTATCTACTCTGCCCGTAAACTCTTTGCTTTATCGTAAGGAAAAAACCGAAAATAAAAAATCTACGGAGGTGACAAAAATTTATTAATTAAGCCCCAAAGCAAGATCAAATCAGTATCGAGACATCATCACAAAACCTCCTCTCATCTTGTCTTCCCCAATTTATTCTGCAGCAATCCACAACCTCCTTCTTTCTTCGGTGCGAGTCCCAACAAAGAGGGAGAAAAAAAAAGATGGACATGGCCATCGACACGCCATCGCCGGCGCCCTCCGCCGCCTCCCCGGCGCCGTCAGCGGCGGCGGGGCGGCAGACGCGCGCGGCGGAGTCGGTGCGGCTGGAGCACCAGCTCGTGCGCGTGCCCCTCGAGGTCCTCCGGGCCACCGCGCGCACCAACCACCGCCTCGCCGAGAAGGAGATCGCCGCGGTCCTTTCCTCCGCCTCCTCGGTCGCCGCCCCCGACGCCGTCGACCACCTCACCTCCCTCGTCTCCCGCCTCCACGGGCTCAAGCGCAAGGCACTGTCTCCCAATCCCACGCACAACCAATCTCTCGCCGAATCATGCTAGTCCTAGAGAAGATCCCAACCTTTCCATCTGATCACTTCATGTCCCTCTGATTTCTACTGAAAAGATCGTGTTCTCTTCTCTTGTTTCGTTGCTGAAAAATTGTTTCCTGACGACCTTCAGATGGAGGAAGGCGCGCGGGCGGAGGAGCTCCAGGTGCAGAGGTGCCGTGCTCGGCTGGACCGGCTGGCCGCCGCCAGCGCCGGCGACGACGGCGAGTGGGAGGACATCCGGCTCAAGCGTATCCTTGTTGACTACATGCTCCGGATGTCCTACTATGACACTGCCACCAAGCTCGCAGAGACCTCTGGCATTCAGGTATAACCGTATAAGGATGGTGTGCCAAGAAGAGGTTCTGGTTGATTACTCCATTCATTTAGTTGTGTGCTTTGTATTTAAGAGAAATATAGCTCCGCAAAGCTTAACTAGATTACAGAACCTGAAGTCTGTCGATGTCTGTTTTATCAAGAAAAATGCTTCAGGATGATTTTGTAAGAAGTAGTAATCAGAATGATATTAGATCTTTGGGAGAATTATCTAATTTAGCACCAGCAAGTAGACCGATACCAGGCCGTGCCTGTCATATTACTTTCAACTCTATTTAGGTTTTAGGAACAGAACAATAGGGATTGCTGTTCTTTGTGATGATAGTAGATGTCAGTTCAAAGTCCGTGCAAAATTTGAGAGCGTCTGGTTCTAGCTGGTAACTTCCTTTCCAAGGGTAATCCTTCAACTGGTGCTGTTATGCTGTATCTGACTCTTAACTAAGCTTATCGCTCGGTTGGTCGGAATGCGCTATCGCTGAACCGCCCACCAAGGTTCGACTTATGTGAAGCAGAATTTATTTGACGGAATGAGCCAGTTACTGGTCCCTCGGATGTTCTATTTAAGCAATTCCACCCAATTCTTGTGCGCTGGTAGGCCGAGTATTCTGCGTTTGACTGGTGTCTTGTCTGCGTGAATAAACCCCAGCTGTGATCACTTATGGATTCCAGTGACCTCTTTTTGCTAAATAAGGAGGTTTATCTGGTTTCTGTTTTCACCGTAGGCTTGAAGTGCCTTTCTTCGGAGACACTGTCTATTTATACTGCTCTACAACATCTTGGTTTCAGCTTTGTCTGCTTTCATTAGTTTGGAAGGTTTTACTCAAACTATGTGTAATGTAGATCGTAGTTTATTTTCTATTGTCTTGCAAAAATCGTAATTATTGAGGTCCCAGCTGTATATGATTATTTGCCAGTATGCTACTTTGTACTTTTGGTGCTATTGTGTGATTATATGCCAGTAGCCCATGTTGGCATGTTGCTTTCTGCTTTTGATGCTATTGCCTAAACAAGAGAGGCTGCAACATCAAAATACAACCTACTTTTCATGTAGTACTAAATGCGTTCTGTGATTATATGCATTATTATCTGCCAAATCATGACGACCAAGAACTCTTAGCGTTAGTGTACCCACTGCCTTTTTCTGCAGGCATAGTTACTCTTCGGAACCTAACCATCCAGCTCTTGGTATGCAGGACCTCGTTGATATTGATGTCTTCCTAGATGCAAAACGAGTAATTGATTCTCTTCAGAATAAGGAAATTGCTCCTGCTTTAGCTTGGTGTGCAGAAAACAAGTCTCGGTTAAAGAAATCAAAGGTTTGTGTTATGTTCGGCCATTTCATTACCGAGTTCCATATGCATTGTAGTGAGATAAATAAGTAAATTAGTCCATTTGTTATAACACTAGTCAATTGGGTGCATTGATCTATGCCACTGACATTAATAGTCTCATAGTTCATCAATCATGTTATTTGCTTGGTAAAACTATTCAAATTTGTAACTTCTTGATCACCTGATGCGGGATAGGTCATTTCTACATTTATGGCAATTGTGGTCTGAATGCTGTAAAAGGTTTGTCTCGGGTGATGGAGGTGATTTGTTTCATGCATCTTTATGCTACTAAACATCTAATTCTAAATAATAGGAGTCTTTTATGGGAGAGTGCATGGTATATTGAATATTGTCATTGTTGAGTAGGATATCAGTGCATGTTTGTTTTCTCTGCATTTTTCCAAGAAATAAAAGAAGCAAGATGTTGCTAGCTTCTGAGTATCATACATTGCCCTCTTTATCTCAATACTTTCTTTTATTCTAGTACATTCTAGTATCTTTTTTTATTTACCCTGCAGAGTAAGCTCGAGTTTTTACTGAGACTTCAAGAATTTGTGGAGCTAGTCAGGGCTAAGAACTTCCTACCGGCTATAGCATATGGCCGGAAATACCTTGCTCCCTGGGGATGTACACACATGAAAGAATTACAGCGTGTTACAGCAAGCCTTGTTTTTAGAAGCAATACAAACTGTGTCCCTTACAAGGTTAGCAGCATTGTCTTTGTTTTATTGGTTTTGTTGTATCGCTGAATCAAAAATATGGTAGCAACTGGAATAAGATATTGTGCTTAACCATGAACCTTGGAGTATATAATACACTACTCATCATCAGAAATTTGGGATGAACTGCTGGTTGAACACTGGTGTTGTAGTGAAGGTACTGGCTGGTACCTGGCTGACGGCGTGTGCTTTACTTGTAGGTCTTGTTTGAGCAAAACCAGTGGGACTCTCTCGTGGACCAGTTCAAGCAAGAATTCTACAAATTATATGGCATGACACTAGAGCCACTGCTGAACATCTACCTGCAAGCAGGCCTGACAGCTCTGAAGACTCCGTATCCTTCTCAAGATCAATACATTCCTTTTTCTTTTGAACTGTTACCATAATCTAAGTCTTAACTATCATGACCGGAATATGTTGTTTATTTCCTCCTTGACCTTGCAAAGATTCTGTTTCGAGGGTAACTGCCCCAAGGAAGATCCATTGTCACTAGTCGGGTTCCGGAAACTCGCGGAGCCCCTGCCCTTCTCCAAGCAGCACCACTCGAAGCTCGTCTGCCACATAACCAAGGAACTCATGGACACCGAGAACCCGCCACTCGTCCTACCCAATGGCTACGTGTATAGCACCAAGGTACGCTGAACCGCCCCGCTTCTGCTCCCTGCCCCAGATCTTATTACACTGAACCTAGAACTTAAGATGTGTTCCTTATGTGTTGGTGGTGCAAATGTCAGGCCCTCGATGAGATGGCTAAGAAGAATGGCGGCAAGATCACGTGCCCCAGGTCGGGCGCCGTCTATAACTACACCGAACTCGTCAAGGCTTACATCTCATGATCATGGTGGTGCCGTCGTATCTCGGTCTCGGCGAGATGATGACCATCTGATTGGTTGGCAGTCTGAATGTGTACATAGAATGACTGGATGAATCAGCACATGATTGTGCATCCTTTCAAGTTTATTTGAATTGTAATGCACAAGGCAAAAGAAAAGCACTGGAAATTTAAAATTACTGATTGTGATTTCCATCATTTACGTTTCCTTCAATTGCTTGCTGTGAAAACTTGAACATTTTATTTATAACAAAAAAAAGGCATAGCTGCCACATGAAAATCAACATCTACGAGAAGAGAAACTTGGAAACTAGTTCAGGATTATATACAGAAATGTACTTCTCCATCTGCTGGAACTCGGTGTGTTGCAGTTCACGTTTGTGCGTTCTCTGTAAGAACACAAATACGATAATGAACTGCTGGACTGAATGTACGCTTTCTGGCTGGACGAAGCGAAATTAGAACTGGGTGTTAGCGTCTACTGACTAAGAAAGCGGGAGATGCACAGCCAAACCACTGATGAGTAGTGGGCCGCACAGGCAGAACCACATAAAAGCCCAGCCCAACATTCGTCAACTCCACAGCATTCCAGCCGTCCGATCCGAAACCCCTAGATCCAACGGCTCACATCCTCCCGCCTCCTTATAAAGGGAAACTCCTCTGCTTCACCCAAACCCTAGCCTCCACTCCACCACCCAGCCCAAACCCTTCCCCGCCGCCACCACCGTCGCCGCCGCAGCGCGCGGAGGCGACCCCCCACCGCCGCCAAGATGCAGATCTTCGTGAAGACCCTGACGGGCAAGACCATCACGCTGGAGGTGGAGTCCTCGGACACCATCGACAACGTCAAGGCCAAGATCCAGGACAAGGAGGGCATCCCTCCGGACCAGCAGCGCCTCATCTTCGCCGGCAAGCAGCTCGAGGACGGCCGCACCCTCGCCGACTACAACATCCAGAAGGAGTCCACCCTCCACCTGGTGCTCCGCCTCCGCGGAGGCGCCAAGAAGCGCAAGAAGAAGACGTACACCAAGCCCAAGAAGCAAAAGCACAAGCACAAGAAGGTGAAGCTCGCCCTCCTCCAGTTCTACAAGGTCGACGACGGCACCGGCAAGGTCACCAGGCTCAGGAAGGAGTGCCCCAACGCCGAGTGCGGCGCCGGGACCTTCATGGCCAACCACTTCGACCGCCACTACTGCGGAAAGTGCGGCCTCACCTACGTCTACAACCAGAAGGCTTAGAGGTGGCTCCGCGTCTGCTATGCTTTTCTTTTTACCCTACCTATCGAGAACTGAATTGAGCTGTTGGTTACAGCTCGTTTAGATATGTGTTCCGTTTGTCGTTAAAACTGATACCTGGAGTAGCATGTTTCCTGGATATTTGATCGCTTTTTACTCAGATGATGCGATGTGAGTTCAGTTTTGGTTTCATATGCTATCATTGTGGATGACGATAATATCTCCAATCATTATTATACCTTGTGCTGATCTAATGGTGATGCAATCACAAGTCATTTGGTCATTTCTGTGCTGGTAAGATTAGAATTGATTGGTGTGCTTAGTTTCTGTTGCTAATCATTGTGCTGCTGTAATTTCTGTGCTGCAGTATATATGTACATGTACATTTTGGTTTGTTATATTTGTGTGTATAATTATGTCGCTTAGTACCTAGTGAGTTCTTTTTACTAGGTTATTTATGTTTTGGGGTTGAAGTTACTGGTGCTTAGTGCTCTAGTGCATCTGCTTCTGGATAACTATCTGCGGGCAATTATTTTGTTTGTTAGTTGTTTTATTGTGTGCTTAAGTTTGCTTTGAATACATTACCACAGCTAGTTTAGAGCAGCTTTAAGCTAATGCATTGCCTTTCTTTAAGTAAGCATTATATTTCCGTCTAAAATAACTTCATTAAAGGGTACCTAGATTGTGTTGCTGGATAAGTTTAGTCTGGAGGAGTTCATCATAACATACCTGGATTGTATGTTAATCTATTCATTTTTGTATAGTTATCTTAGTTGTTTGACAGGTTCAGTACAATGATTGCTAGTGTAGAGCATAGTACTGCCCTGTGGTTTGGCCATGTGGTCTAGAATAAGCTCTTCATACGGTAGTTACCTTGACAGTGGCAGCTGTTCTTTTTTGTTGTAGTTACCTTGACAGTGGCAGTACAATGATTGCTAGTGTAGAGCATAGTGCTGCCCTGTGGTTTGCCCATCTCATCTAAATAGGCTCATCATAGTTTTACCTGGATTGTGGGTACATCTTCAGTTTTGGAAAGGTATCATGTTGACATGGCAATGCAATGACTGCTAGTGTAGAGCATAGTAATGTCATGTGGCCTGGTCATCTGTTTGTTAGATTCCAGCATTCCTTGTTGACCCCTGTGGTCAGGTCATCTGTTCGTCTATTTCCAGAATTCCTGGTTAACAGTAATGTTTCAAATGCCCTTGATTATGGAATGTACTCTTTATTTTACACTCCACTTACATGTGAATAGAACTATGGATGTGCTATCTGTTTCAGTCATTATACCTGAGCATCAGTTTTATTGATATGGACGTGATATGATTGCTTTTTTTTGGTGCGACTATTTTACTTTGTTGCTTATGTTTGTTTGCTAGCATTTGGGTTCGTTCTTGTTCTGGTTCGTGCAAACTGCACAATCCCGTGGAACTCCAGTTCATTCAGTTGTATTGTCCTGCTTATTGGTATCTAGTTGCTTGAATATATAGATTGGTTTCTTGTGTATTGCATTTGATCAGAAATTGCTGCGGTACACTGGCGGATCCTCTTGGGGACCATACTATGCCATGGTCCGGTCTTCCAAAACTTAAAAACAAAATTAGCAAGGCATTGCGACCCATCAGGTTTTTTAAGACACTAAATTTCCAGTAGTAGTTAGCAAAACAGCTTAATTCAGCCTAGTCTGCCCCATCCGGCCCCTCCTTTAGTTGCAACCACGGTCCGCCACTGGCGGTAGACTATCGATCTTATGTACATTTCTAGACATCCTTTAGTGTGAACGTTGAGTGGGCTGTGAATGTTTAATGGGGTGTGAATATTTAATGGGCTGTGAATGTTTAATGCGCTGATTGGTTGTCTCTGGAAAACTACCATCTCTAGTGTTTGTACTTGTGCTTGAATTTACGGAATTGCGGAATTTACAGACTACTTTGTCTGTTAAAGGATGTCAAAGTTTGTCAAAATGTGTATATATCTAGACGGTATAGATATTATCTACCAAAATTTTGACATCCTTTTATGGACGGATTTAGTAGTAGGAATAACATCGGACATGTATGCCCCCTTTCCACTTTCGTTCGCAATACCTTTGGCTATATATGCCCCTCTATCGTTTGCAATACGATCAGCCAATATGCCTCCATTTAATGGTGTTGCTTATCTTGATCTAGTTGCATTCTTATTATCTGTTCTATTATCTCTCCCCATTTCTTTTGACAACAAACGGTACTGCTTCCCTGTGCCGGCTTAACCATCGGCTATATATGCAAACCATTAAAATAGTCAATCAACATCGACGAGAGTATGAACACATATGTCAGGGAATACACCAGAATACACCAATATGTCAGGGATTAACAACCAGCCTTGTTGACGTTGGAGAGCTTGTTGAGGATGGAGTGATAAGAGCATCTCTAGTAGAGCCTATATATCTGCGAACCGAAAGTCTGTAGGTCTTTAAAATTGTGATACGACGATTTAGCCAGATTTGTTAGGAATAAATTAGCTTTAGATTTAGGCTAATCAGGCAGTTAGCAGATTCCTTAGAATATTTCCTATAGCAGTTAGCATATTAGTGATTTGTCCAATCGCTGTGTGAAGCGAATAGTTGTCCTTTGCCAAGAGACATCAACATGTAATAACTGTATATAAACCTGATCAAAGTATCAATAAAGCAATCATTCACATCCATTTGTTCTCTCTCTGTTTCTATCTTTTCACGTCACGTCATCAGCACTTGCTCTACCAAAAGCGAATAGGCCAAGGAAAAGAAAGGATGGACTCCCTGCTTTCCTTAGCTTTCCTTCGCTTGTTTTGTGGCACGAGAGGAGCGCCGCTTCCATACTCGTCGCCATCGGACCTTCGCTGCTCGTCGAAAATTCAGCCTGAACTTCAACCGTCGTCGGAACTTCGGCCGAAACTTCAACCGCCGCCAAAGCTTGAACGGTGGCCTCCACCACCGCAGAGCAGTACTTGGTGTCCCTTGCCGTCGCTACGGCCCTGGTGGTGGCCTCCGTCGCTGCCACAACCACCGCCAGCACTACCACCATGTTCACCGTCGTGTGCAGCACCACCAATTTCCTGGAACACCAGGACCAAGTACCACGACGGTTGCGGTTGTGCCCCAGGAAGAGGCCCCGGTCATGCCACAAGTTGCTGCTGCGGTGCTGGAGGTCGTTGCCATCGAGCCGGAGGTGGCTGCAGAGTTCGAGAATGAGGCCTCCGCCTCCAACGTCACCGCGAACCGACGAACTTCTGCCTCCTCTGCCGGCATTCACTATCCCGCCCATGGACTGGCTGTTGGGCGGGCCGAGCGTCGGGTGGCTCGTGGATGACCCCGAGCGTGACTTCAGCGACGATGAACTCGCGGTGCAGCCGCCTCCGTCGGTGTACTACCACATGCGCCATGGATACAGAGGATACCTTCCATCTCCGACGCCGTCCGACGAGGAGCCGGAGCAGTTCGCTCCGCCAGGCTACGCCTCGGTGACGGAATTCTTCGAGCCGCCAACTGCGGCTGCCGTGGACGCGCTCCCGTCGGCGCTCACCACCAACCTCCAGAAGGAGATGGAAGGGAACGAGGTTGTGGCAACCGCTCGCGCCCGCGCGCTCGTCCCCGGCCTCAACCTCCCAGCAGCAGAAGAATCAGAGGAGAACGAGGACGCGCCGTCGGCGCCGTCCCTTGCCCTCCCCAAGCCCTCGCCGGAGGCCAGGGTGCTGCTCCGTCACTTCGCGTCGGCCATGGCGGCCCGCCCCGCCGGCATCCGCAGAGGGACCTGGTCGCCCGAGGCTCTCGACCTTACCGGCCGCTTCGCGGAGCTCCGCCTCAACGAGGCCACCCACCACTTCTCCTCAGCGGAGGGATCGAGCTCGAGCAGCCGCTGCTGAAGTAGTACTATTCGGTCGCTGGTCAGGAGAAGAAGGATGTAGAGGATAAGGCGAGGAGGACGACGGGATTTTATTTTCCCCAAGTCGCTCCTCGCAGACTCTAGTCCCTATTTTTCTATTGATCCAGCGATGTGCCCAGACAGGCCGTGTACTGAAAAGTCTGAAAAGCTATGTGTCTAGTTTACTACTGTTATGTAGTGTTACGTGTAGTACTACTGTGTGGAATCTCTGTTTGCTTTACTTAGATTATAGTATGATGTAAATGTAACGTTGACTTGTGGCTCTCGGGTGCAACGCACCCCCATAGGCCAAAAAAATTATAATAATTTAAATAAGTCAATTTTTTTTTGGAATCTTCCTGGAAATAAAAAATGATCAAGTTTATACTCGTTAAAAAAATGTTTGGACACGAAATGATTCCCATGAACTCCAGGGCAAAAAAAGACAAAATTATGACAAAAAAAGTGAACAGTACCTGTTCATGGGGCATTTCGAGTTTGTTTTTTACCCAGGATACAATAAAAGTAATTTCCTAGGAAAATATTTTGTTTCAGGTACAATACCTGATCATCTTTGATTTCCAAAAAAATTAAAATTTTTAAAACTTTTTTTAATTTTTTTTTCCAAGTATGGGGGTGCGTTGCACCCGAGCCGATGTAAATACATCTATTCTAGACCTTATGTCTATTAGAAGTCACAAGTATGTAATGTGCCATGTTATTAATATATTTGCCTCTAGCATATTATAACATGTTATTTGGTAGAGCAATTTTATCCCACGCTCTAAATTCATCCGTGTTCAAATTGTTCCTCTAGAACAAATTTGTTGCTTATCAAAATAAATTTTACTATCAAGTAAAATTAATTAAATGCATGATCATACATGCAGGAAAAATGGGTGACATCAGTAAAAAAAAATTCCAAGAACTACAACTTGATGGAAGTAACTATCTATCATGGGCCATGGATATGAAAATAAATTTAAATGGTCGTGGCCTTGGTCCCGTGATTATCACACCCCCCGAAAATGCTCCAGAAATACCCCAAGTGGCAAAGTATGCGGCATAACATTTCATAAGGCACCACCTCCATCCCGATTTTAAAAATGAATATTTGATGGAGGAGGATACACTAGCTTTATGGAGCGCTCTCAAGGAGAGATATGACCAACAAAGAGCGGTTATGTTGCCGGAAGCCGAGAGAGAATGGTCTCTCATAAGGTTCTAGGACTTTAAGTCCGTTGCGGCATATAATTCTGCCGTGCATAAAGTTAACTCCAAACTGAGATTTTGCAACAAGCAAGTTTCAGATGAAGATTTAATCGAGAAAACCTTATGCACTTTCCATCCCTCGATGAGGATACTGCAACAGCAATATCGTCAACACAAATACATGAAGTTTTCTGAGCTTATATACACATTACTTCAGGCCGAGAAGCATGATGAACTTCTCATGAAAAATCACAATGCTCGCCCAACGAGTGCCATGCCGATCCCTGAAGCACATGCTAATGCTCATTTTACTAATAAATTCGGAACCCGTAAGAGGAACTTCCGAAAATTCAAGGGAAAGTGGAAGAATAATGGTCAAAGGACCAATGGTCAATTTAAGGGGAAAGGTCATTTCAAGAAAAATGATCAAAATGACAACTCACAAGTTTGTCAAAGGTGTGGATGTGCGAATCATCGTACAAACAAATGTCGTATTCCCAAGCACCTAGTGGACCTATACATGAAGTATGGAGGAAAAGGGAAGCAAGTTCATGGAAATAAGGCCGAAGCTCACTTCAATGCCATTGAAGACAACCCTCAAGCTAGTCCTTCTCAAAGTGCTATTGAAGAATTCAAGGCAAAGGACAATGATACGTCTCAAACGTATCTATAATTTCTTATGTTCCATGCTACTTTTGTGATGATACTCACATATTTTATACACACTTTATGCATTTTCCGGCACTAACCTATTGACAAGATGCCGAAGAGCCAGTTGCTGTTTTCTGTTGTTTTTGGTTTCAGAAATCCTACAAAGGAAATATTCTCGGAATTTGACGAAATCAACGCCCAGTGTCTTATTTTTCCATGAAGCATCCAGAAGACCGAAAGGATTACGAAGTGGGGCGACGAGGCGCCGCCACACTAGGGCCACGCGGCCCAATGGGGGGCCCGCGCCGCCCTAGCGTGTGGCCCCCTCGTCAGCCCTCCGACTCTGCCCTTCCGCCTACTTAAAGCCTTCGTCGAGAAAACCCCAGTACCGAGAGCCACGATACGGAAAACCTTCCAGAGACGCCGCCGCCGCCAATCCCATCTCGGGGGATTCAGGAGATCGCCTCCGGCACCCTGCCGGAGAGGGGAATCATCTCCCGGAGGACTCTTCATCGCCATAATCGCCTCCGGAGTGATGTGTGAGTAGTTCACCCCTGGACTATGGGTCCATAGCAGTTGCTAGATGGTTTTCTTCTCCTCATTGTGCTATCATTGTTCGATCTTGTGAGCTGCCTAACATGATCAAGATCATCTATTTGTAATGCTACATGTTGCGTTTGTTGGGATCCGATGAATATGGAATACTATGTTATGTTGATTATCAATCTATCATATATGTGTTGTTTAAGATCTTGCATGCTCTCCGTTGCTAGTAGAGGCTCTGGCCAAGTTGATACTTGTGACTCCAAGAGGGAGTATTTATGCTCGATAGTGGGTTCATGCCTCCATTTAATCTGGGACAGTGACAGAAAGTTCTAAGGTTGTGGATGTGATGTTGCCACTAGGGATAAAACATCAATGCTTTGTCTAAGGATATTTGTGTTGATTACATTACGCACCATACTTAATGCAATTGTCTGTTGTTTGCAACTTAATACTGGAAGGGGTGCGGATGCTAACCTGAAGGTGGACATTTTAGGCATAGATGCATGCTGGATAGCGGTCTATGTACTTTGTCGTAATGCCCATTTCACACTACTTATCATAATATGTATGTGCATTGTTATGCCCTCTTTATTTGTCAATTGCCCAACTGTAATTTGTTCACCCAACATGCTATTTCTTATTGGAGAGACACCACTAGTGAACTGTGGACCCCGGTCCATTCTTTACATCGAATACAATCTACTGCAATACTCGTTCTTTACTGTTCTTTGCAAACATCATCTTCCACACTATACATCTAATTCTTTGTTACAGCAAGCCGGTGAGATTGACAACCTCACTGTTACGTTGGGGCAAAGTACTTTGATTGTGTTGTGCAGGTTCCACGTTGGCGCCGGAATCCCTGGTGTTGCGCCGCACTACACTCCGCCACCAACAACCTTGATGTGATTCTTGGCTCCTACTGGTTCGATAACCTTGGTTTCTTACTGAGGGAAACTTGCTGCTGTACGCATCACACCTTCCTCTTGGGGTTCCCAACGGACGTGTACTTCACGCGTATCAAGCACATTTTCTGGCGCCGTTGCCGGGGAGATCAAGAAACGCTGCAAGGGGAGTCTCCACTTCTGTCGTCGTGGTGAACGAGCAGATGCCATAGGATGGCTTAGATTGGGGCCGAATGGACGCTAGAGGATTCGGGGGAGGGTTTGCGATTAGATGGGATGAACTTCCGGATGCTTTCCTCAAGAACACAACCAAAGGCCGGTATACAAGAAGAGAGACAAGAGGAAGAACTCTTCACTAGATCGCTAGCTTCATTGATCTGAACATGGTTACAAGTTCTATCGTCTAATCCCTTCTGTGGTCTCGCGCCTGTAAGAGGCAGTACCCCCTCTCCTTATATAGGGGAGAGGGTGGCTTACAGAACAAGAAACCCTAATGGCATCTTTGACTGGACAAACTACTTTACAAAGCTACTTTAATCATAGATGACGCCGGGGTCCTCTTTAATCGTGGCTGCGATGTCCTCCAGAAGCTTCTTTTAGCGTCATCCCTCTCTTTGGCGCCGTGGCTCGATTAAAGCCACTTTGCTTAGCTCATCCTTGTCTTCTTGCTCGAAGAGAATCTTTGACCAGTCCCGCCGACAGCCCTTGATCCGGTATCTTCTTTACCGGGTTCCGGCATACCCCCTTGGGGATGCCGGCTTAGCTTCACTTAGCCCAAACTCCTACCTTTGTTTCCGGTAAGAACATTAAACCGGTATCTCGATGGCTCTAACCATCCGGTTTGGCATGCCTTTGGCATACCGGGGGTTATCCCCCCAACATTAGTCCCCGAAGCTGGTATAGTCTGGAGGATTCTATCCTACAGACCATGCCAGGTTTTCATCTTTTTAGGATACCGGTTTAATCTCTTTGGCCTGAGCTTGGATCCGGCATCTTTGCCCTTTCTTGTCTTTTTTCTCTTCGCAAGGCATTTTCCGGCATCTTTCTTCTCCGGTATCATTCGCATTTACTCCTTCCTCGGCGAAGTCGAGAATATTTTGGGCCCCGCGCCTGTCAGTGACATGCGCACTGTTAACTGTCGCGCCAGTGTCAGTTGTCACTTCGCTTCGACTCCCGCGCGGTCATTAAATGCACCGCTGCGGATCCCACTAGCCGTTTTGGATCCCGTGTGTGCCTCCGTGTGGCGTCCCATTTTCTCGCGTGTATCTCCTCGCCACGTGGCGGCCCGTGGTGCGAACCGTCGCGGCCCGCGAGGCGAACCGCCGCGGCCCAGCGGTTTTCGGCCCACCTCCTCTCTTCTTTATAAGCACAACTGCCCCTTCTTCTTCCTCTTCTTCGCATTCCCCAACCTTCGCGCATAGTGCTCCTTGCCTCTGCGCCTTCGCCGCTCTCCGTCCGCCGTCGCTTGCTCGAGCTCCGTCGCCCGGCGAACTCATGCCGTGCTTCCGCCGGACCTCGTCATGCGGGAATCTTCAGCAGCACCTTCACCGCGCCCGCTGCATTCTCGCTTCTTCGTGACCTTCTCCGCCTCGCCGTCGACGGTGCTCGTCGGCGACCGTAGGTCCGCTCCACCACCGGCGAACACCTTCCTCAGCGACTGCGCCGCTCAAGGTTGGTACCAATCTTACTTTGCTCGCCATCTGCTTGCTTTTTAGATCTTGGGTCTACGGTGTTCTTATTTCCTCTTTTTCTTTGGTTTTCTTCTTACTCGTAGATCTTCACGCGGGGTTCAAGTGTGGGATTTCTGTTTTTTCGCCTACCCATCCAATGTCTGACGAGGAATCTTCCTCCGCATCTTCTTCTTCCCTTTCCGTTAAGCGTCGTAGACAATCTCCCGGCGAATCCACGGCTTCAGATCCGATGGACACTGATTCCGGCAACCAGCAGGAATCCGGTAGCCGCCAAGAGTCCGGTGGCCATCTAGAATCCGGCAGCTTTAGCCAAGCTTCCGGTAGCCACCAAGAAGCGAGTAGCTCTGGCCAAGCCTCTAGTAGCTCTAGCCAATCATCCGGCGCAGAGCCTTCCCCAATTACTCGCGGAGCCTGGATGGGCTCCAATGTCACTGAATATGAGATCGACTGGTTATACCGGTCCCGCAGGATTCCGGAAGGAGTAGTCTGCCGGATTCCCGGTGACGAAATCGAACCGGACCCCGAGCCCGGTGAACACGTTGTTTTTCTTGCTCATTTTGAGCGTGGCTTCGGCCTTCCTGCCTCTCCTTTTTTCCGGGAGTTTTTAGATTTCTATAAACTCCAACCTCACCACCTTCCTGGCAATGCCATCTTCTACCTTTCTTGCTATGCCACCTTCATGGAGGCCTACATCGGCATTCGTCCCACTCGTGAGACGTTTGCCCGCTTCTTTTGTCTGCGGATCAATTCCGTCCAGGGCAAGGAAATCCCTAAGCCCAAACCGCCTGTGGAGTGCGGATCTTGCATTGTTGGTTCCCGCCAAGGGAGCACTTTCCTTAAGTTTGCCGGCCTCGAGTCCTGCCGCGCCTGGCAAGGAACCTTTTTCTATGTGAAGAACGACGGCCGCGCCAATCTTATCGATCTTCCTCCGTTCCAAGCGGGGCCTCCTAGTAGAACCAACTGGAGCTACAACCCGAAGACGGATCATGCCGAAACCAACCGGGTGGTACGCTTCTTGGCTTCTTTGAAGAAGGAGACCAACATCTGCTCTGACGATATCATCCGCACCTTTATTTCGCGCCGGGTGCTTCCTCTGAAGCGCCGCGTGCACAGGATGAGCGAGATGTACGGCGCTGGCGATCCTACCAAGATCACAGGCCGTCCCCTTAGCAAAAAGGACGTTGTTCGCAAGGCTAAGCAGATTTGCCAAACTGCTATGCCGTTTGAATGGGAATGGGGCCTGCTTCCCCTCAGCACTACTAATCCTCCGACCCAAGAAGTAAGAGATTACGCAGTTGGGGTAGTTCTTGCCGGTAACTTTCTGCCTTTGCTAACCTTCTTTTTTCGTGTTTCAGGCCAAGGACCGCTTCCCCCTCATCGAAGCAGAGCGACGCGGGATCTGCGTGAAACGCGCCCTTGACTCCTTCGACCCAGATCCCTACATCTTTTGGAAGGATCTGAAGATGGGCAAGACTCTGGCTGCGTGCCTTGGCCGGTCTCCACCGAAGCCAACCGGGTCCTCCGATGACCTGACCATGCTTGAGGTATTTTCTTTTCCGGTTTCTTATACTTGCCTCTTATCGCCCTCTTGCGAATTTTTCCTTAGCTGTGTTTAACTTATAGATCCACGAGCACGCGCCGCCCCTGCGCGCTGAGGCCGGTCATGAGTTTGTGGACAAACTCCTGGCCCAGGGCCAGAAGAACAAGCTGCCGGCATCTGATGCCGGTCCCAGCCAGGCCCCTCCCTCCAAGCGCTTCCGGACTGAGCCCTTGGGGGAGAAGCAAGTGGGCGTGCGCCGCTATGGGCGCAAGCAGATGCCGACTGCTTCCGGGTAAGTTTTTCATTTCCTTGCTTGCCTCTTTTTGCCAAGTTCTTTTTCCGGTTGCTTTTTTCCAACTATCTTTCTTTCTTTTTCTCAGCGCCGCGCTCAAGCTTGGCCCAAGGCCATCGGGCTCTGAAGGTTCCGCAAGGACCTCAACCCCTCCTCCTCGATCAAGCCCGGCACCATCTGGTGCCGGCAACACCTCTGCCTCCCTTTCGGGGGGCACAACAAATTCGGGGCGTGCGGCCCCTTCATCGTCAGATCACCGCACGGAGGAGGATCTTTCCTTTCTCCCAGAGAACCAAGACACCGGCGCCAGCAACATCGGCGCCGAAGAAGAAGAAGCTGCCGGGCGGGCGGAACCTTCGGTTCCTCCCGTCCTTGAAAAGACGACAACTTCCGCGCCGGAATCTTCCGCGCCGGAAGGCTCCAACCTGGGTGATGCGCCTAGCGCTCCCCCTTCTCCACGAACCATTCTCATGCCACCTCCTGACGCTCCTCGCGCCAAGCCCTCCAGGGCTACTCCAACTGCGCCGCCGCCCAAGACCTCCAAGCTAATCAAGGGGAAGGCGACGGCCTCCAGCGCCCCTTCCGGCGGCCAGCAGCCCCTGGTGTTGCACGTCGCCAAGGCCGCCAAGGATACCGCCGAGAAGGCCACCGGCCTCCTTGGCCGTATCACTGAGTTCCAGCGCGGGGGCCGGGAGCTGGGGCATCTTCTGCCCTATGCCCAGCAATGGAACGCCGCGGACGTGACCCGGGCGACCCACGGCGTGGGCAAGGACAGGCAGCCGCTGCCAGACCCTGCTGGGGACCGATGCTCCGAGGAGCATTTCATGCGGCTCCGCCGAGCCGTGAAAGAGCTTGACAATGCGTGGTTTGATTCCACGAACAACCTGAGGGTAAGTTTCCAGCACTCTTTTCAACTTTTGCCGGTTCCGTTACTTCCGGATTTTTTCTATCTTTTCTTCATTTTCATGCCGGTTTCTCTCTTGTCTATCTTCCCAGTCCCCGAGTTTTGTGGTGAAAACGCAGCTTTTAGCACAAAACTTTAACTTAAAAACTTAGCGTGAAACCGGCACTGCCAGTCCCCGAGTTTCGGGTTAAAAACTCTGTTTTTAGCGCAAAACTTAACTTAGAAACGCTCGAAACCGGCACTTCCAGTCCCCGAGTTTCGGGTTAAGAACCTTGTTCTTAGCGCAAAACTTAGCTAATCTCTTTTTCTTGAACAGCTCACGGCTGACGCTCGGAAGGTCCTCTTTGAGGAGCTTCTATGGGAGCATCGGGAGCTCGCTGAGGCACATGATAAGTGCCAAGGTAAGTTTCTGTACCACCGGCATCTTCTTACCGGAAACCTTTTTTCCTCCTAACATTTATAATCTTTGCTTAACAGTGATCCCGGAAGCTTCCATCGAGGCTCTCAAGGAGCAGCTCGCTGCCGCCCAACGTACAACTTTCTCTTTTCTCCTGTTAATTTGGTTTCGTTTTCACCTTTACCGGCACAATCTTGTTAACATCTTCTTTTCCGGGTTGCAGGGGAGAAGGACCAGCTCATCCGGCGGCATCAGGAAGAGCTGAGCGCCCAGAAAACCAGCTACCAGGAGCTCAAGTCCCAGCTCATCCAGCTGGGGCTTGACCATGCCAAGGCCCTCAAAGTCGCTGAAGCTGATGCAGCGGCCAAGATGGACGAGGCGCTGGAAGATGCCAGCAATGCCACTGTGGTATTGCGAGCTGAGCTGGAGGAGCTGGCCAAGGCCCAGAAGGGTGCCGAGGAGAAAGCTGCGTGGCTGGAGGAGGAGCATAAGGAGTGCAACCAGTTGATTCTGCTAACTGATACACTTGCCTACCGTAAGTCCTTTCCCTTTGCATTTTTTGACTACTGCATACGAGCCTTTTTTCTTCCGACCTCATTTTCTTTTCGCTATCTTCCCTCCCGGTTGCATCTTTCCTTCCGGTTGCATTTTTCTTCCGGATGCATTTTCTTCCGGATTCCTTTCCTTAGCCTTTTTCTTTCTTTGCACAGGCCTCTTTCCGGACTCTCAGAGGTATGCTGTCAAGAAGGTTGACGAGCGCCGCACTGCCCAAGGCCAAGCGAATCTCGCCGTGCCATGGACGCCCTATGACCATCTGGTCGCGCTGAATGCGCGGGTGTCTCACATGCGCGCAATAGATCGCAATTTATCTGACATCCCTGATGTAGCTACCCAGCTCTTCAGGACTCTGTGGCCTGGCGAGGAGGTGCCGGACACTTTCTCCCTCATCAGCGATCGTCTCATGGGCGCCGGCAAGAGGATCCGCGAGTGGCAGTGCTCTGCTGCCCGCGCTGGAGCAGATTCTGCCCTCCGCGTCGCTTGCTCCTGGTACCCGGAGCTGAACCTGGACGCCCTTACCGGAGTGCGCGAAGGCGCGGAAACCGATCTGGACCCGATTCTCACCGCCAAGCGGCAGGATCGTGCGTACCACATCGCGGAGTACGCCGACATGCGCACCTTCATCCCTCCCCCTCCCGACGTCAAAGATTATCTTGATGAGGAGGAGGATGAAGCCGAGGAGGAGCCTCTGGACGATGCTGGTGCTGGCGACGCTCCTCCGGAAGCCCCTGCTGCCTGATGATCTTCTACTGAATGTTTGCCTGTGAAATGTCTGTTGGTCCTGTTTGTCTCAAATCAATGTTCGTTAAATTCTACCCCGGTATGCCGGGGTTTATGATGTAAAACTCTAAGTTTCCTTTTGGTTGTTGCACAACAGTTTATGCCGGTAAGTTATACCGGTAGTTAATTATCTTATGTTTGCCTTAGCATATTTGCTTCTGGATTTGCTTTTATCCTGCACTGCAAAGATTTCCAAATTGCTTCCGCATCCAATTCGATGCACACTTGGTTCTTTTGCCTTGGCTCTGCCTGCCTTCTCTGGGCGTTCTTTGGCGTATGAGCACAAGGTTCTTTCACCAAATAAGCATTTTATTGAACTTAGAAATAACTTAGAAATTTCGCAAAAATCCGGTTTAACCGGGGTTAGTTAAAATTTCCGGATTGTTCTTTCCTGCTCTCCCTCCTCGCAGTTCATGTGCTTATCTCCTACCGGTTTATCTTGCTTGCCATGAAGCCGGGTTTCGGACAGCAGCAAAGTCGAAGACTCCGGTAGGATTTAGCACACTACTAAACCGGAAAGAAAAAACATTCAATAAGCAACCGGTAAACTGAAAAAATAAACAAGTTACATGCAACTTAAGTTGGGGTAGTTCCCGAGATTCATTCAAGGTTCCGGCATCTTTTATTCATAGCAATTAAGGTACAAAAAAGGAACTTCTTACACCACAACTTCAAGAGTAGAAAGGACGCAACAGAGCTACGTTCCATGGGCGCTTGCTCTCCTCTCCGGACCTGTCCGCCTTTACTTTTTTCCACTCTTGTGCATCAATCAAGTAGTATGCATCATTGTGAAGCACCTTGCTTACAATGAAGGGACCTTCCCATGGTGGTAAGAGCTTATGCCGGCCTTCAGTGCGCTGCACTAGGCGTAGCACCAGATCTCCTTCCCGGAAAACTCTCGGGTTAACCTTCCGGCTATGATAGCGTCTGAGGTTTTGCTGGTAAATGGCTGTTCTTGCCAAAGCTAGCTCTCTTGCTTCTTCTAGTAAGTCGACATCATTTTCTCTGGCCTCTTTGACCTCTTGCTCAGTATAGAGCTGTACCCTTGGTGAATCATGAATGATATCAGTTGGTATGACCGCTTCTGCTCCATAAACCATGAAGAACGGAGTGTATCCGGTAGACCGGTTTGGAGTTGTTCTTATACTCCACAGTACCGACGGTAGCTCATCGAGCCAACATCCCGGTGACTTTTCCACTGCATCAATGAGTCTTGGTTTGATACCAGAAAGTACCAAAGCATTCATTCTTTCCACTTGGCCATTGCCCTGTGGGTGTGCCACTGAGCACAAATCCAGCCGGATGTTGTTGTCTTCACAGAACCTTTTGAACTCACCTTGAGCAAAGTTGGTTCCATTGTCAGTGATGATGCTGTGCGGGTATCCATACCGCAAAATGACATCTTTCAAGAACTTCATCGCTGTGCGCCCATCACATTTTGCGATAGGTTTCACTTCTAACCACTTGGTGAATTTATCCACCATAACCAAGATGTGAGTCATGCTGCTCCTTGCAGTTTTGAATGGGCCAACCATATCGAGGCACCAAACGGCAAACGGCCATGTTAACGGTATTGTTTTTAAACCGGACGCTGGGGTATGATTTTGCTTGGCGTACCTCTGGCACCCGTTGCATTTTCTTACCAAATCCTCAGCGTTTTCCAAAGCAGTTGGCCAATAAAACCCATGCCGCAATACTTTTGCTACCAGCGCCCTTGATGAAGCATGATGCCCACATTCTCCTTGGTGAATTTCCTCAAGCATTTCTTTCCCTTCTTCCGGTTCCACACATCTTTGAAGGACACCGGTAAAGCTTCTCTTGTACACCTCACCATTGATGAATGTATACGCTTTGGACCTTCTTTGTATTCTCCTTGACTCATTTTCGTCATCCGGCAAGGTGCCGTTGATCAGGAATTCCTTAATAGGTTTAACCCACGACGGTGTCTCTCGAACCAAAAACACCGGTGCATCTATCTCCATGCTATCTACCAGCATCATTTCTTCCGGTATGGGTACAGCAGTCCCCGAGCTTGCCGGAGCAGTCCCCGAGTTTACCGGTGCAGTCCCCGGGTTTACCGGTGCAGTCCCCGGGTTTCCTTCATCAATATCCATGGGTACTACATGCGATTCTGGTACAAAAATTGATTCCGATTCCGGGCTTGGTTTGATCGATGGTGCTCTTAGGTGAGCTAGAGCTATTCCGGGAGGAATTTCTTGCCTGGATGAGCCCAGCTTGGACAAAGCATCCGCGGCTTCATTTTCTGCGCGCGGCACATGGTGAAACTCACACCCTTCGAAGAATCCGGCAATCTTTTGCACGTGAAACCTGTACGAGGCCATGTTGGCATCTTTTGCATCCCAATCCCCGGAACACTGCTGTACCACAAGATCTGAATCTCCGTAGCAAATGATCCGGTGCGCACCGATTTCTTTTGCGACCTTAAGCCCATGGATCAAAGCTTCATATTCAGCGACATTATTCGATGCCCTGAAATGTACTTGCAAAACATACCGGAGGTGATCTCCTTTTGGTGAGGTGAGCACCACACCGGCACCCAGACCCTCTTTGAGTTTGGATCCATCAAAGTGCATTTTCCAGTATTCTATCCTCTGATCTGGCGGTTTGTATTGCATCTCCGCCCAATCGACGAGGAAGTCAGCCAAAGCCTGTGATTTTATGGCATCTCTTCTTTCATATACCGGAACGTATGGTGATATCTGGATTGCCCACTTTGCAATTCTTCCACTAGCGTCCTTGTTGCACATGATATCGGAGATCGGTGCTTCACTCACCACTTTCATGGGGTGTTCTTCAAAGTAATGCTTGAGTTTTGTGGCGGCCATGTACACGCCATAAGTCATCTTTTGGAAATGAGGGTAGTTTTGTTTTGAGAGGGAGAGCACCTCGCTCAGGTAGTATACCGGCCTCTGGACGGTTTTTCCTTCCTCTTCTCTTTCAACCACAACCACTACGCTCACAACCCGGTTTGTTGCCGCTATGTATAATAGCATAGGCTCTCTCTCTAGAGGTGAAGCCAGTATAGGTGCTGTGGCCAGCATTGCTTTCAGTTCTTTGAACGCTGCGTCTGCCTGAGGGGTCCAGATGAACTTGTCGGATTTTTTCATCAGAGCATAGAGTGGCAGAGCTTTTTCTCCTAACCTGCTCACGAACCGGCTTAGCGATGCCAAGCTTCCGGTAAACTTCTGCACATCTTTTAGCTCCCGAGGGACAGTCATTCTTTCTATTGCCCGGATTTTTACCGGATTGACTTCTATGCCCCGGCTTGACACCAGGAAACCGAGCAGCTTGCCGGCAGGGACACCGAAGGTACATTTAGCCGGATTAAGTTTCATCTGGAACCGTCTTAGGTTATCGAATGTTTGCCGGATGTCATCGATTAAGGTATTCTTTACCTTAGTTTTTATCACAATGTCGTCAACATAGACTTGCACATTCTTTCCGACTTGATCAAACAAGCATTTTTGCATACAGCGCTGGTACATTGCACCAGCGTTGCGCAAACCAAAAGGCATAGTGACATAGCAATAAGCCCCGTGCGGGGTAATGAACGCGGTTTTTATTTGATCTTCCTTTTTCAAGGGAATTTGGTGGAAACCGGAATACGCATCCAGGAAGGACAACAACTCACACCCAGCAGTTGAATCAATCACTTGATCGATCCGTGGTAAAGGAAAAGGGTCTCTTGGGCAGGCCTTGTTTAGGTTGGTGTAGTCGATGCACATGCGCCACACCTTCGGAGCTTTTGCCTCCAGGTTCTCATCTTTTTTCTTTTCAACCATTACCGGATTGGCCAGCCACTCTGTGTGCGTGACCTCCACAATGAATCCGGCAACAAGCAGTTTGGTTACCTCTTCTCCTATGATTTTCCTTCTATCTTCAGCGAACCGGCGCAAGGGTTGTCGCACCGGCTTGGCATCCTTCCGGACGTTTAAAGAGTGCTCAGCCAGCTCCCTCGGAACACCTACCAAGTCATCAGTTGACCAGGCAAAGATATTCCGATTCTCACGGAGGAAGCTGACGAGCGCGCTTTCCTATGCTTGATCAAGTCCGGCACCGATGCGAACGGTGCGCTCTGGGTAAGCCGGATCCAGCACAATGTCCTTTGTTTCATTCGTCGGCTTGAATGCCGGTGAGCCCAAGTTTCCACTCATTGCCGCTAAGCTCAACTATGAGGACTGAGCCAGCGCAACCGCTGTTTGCATCCTTTTCTTTTCCTCCGCGATCACCAGCGATTCCGCTAGGTTACCGGCAGATGCGGTTTCCAGTGAGACTTTATAGTTCCCCACCACAGTCAAGGGTCCACGAGGTGCCGGCATCTTCATCTTGAGGTAAGCCGTATGAGTGGTAGCCATGAAAGCTGCCAATGCTGGTCTTCCCAACAACGCATGGTAAGGACTGTCTAGGTCCACCACCTCAAACTCAACATTTTCAACCCGGCAATTATCATGTCCTCCAAATGCTACGTCCACCCGAACTTTTCCTATCGGGGCACAGGACAAGCCCGGAACGATTCCGTGGAACGTTGTACGCGTTGGCTGAAGCATGTTTTCTGTTATGCCCAGCGTGTGCATGGTATGCTTGTACATGATGTTTATGCTGCTGCCGTTATCTATCAGCACCTTGCTGAATTTTACCCGAGTTTGCGGCCCCTTCATGATTGGGTCCACAACAAGAGCGTATCCACCCGGATTCGGCATGATCTTAGGGTGATCCTTAAATGACCAGGTAATTTCCTGATTTGACCACAGCATGTACTTGGGGACTGCTGGCATCATGGCATTGACCTCCATGGAGCGGCGGTGTACACTTTGCCTGTCTGTTGGCTCAGTGACAAAGACAACACAGCACATATCCGGACCCTCGTAAACATTCCGGCCTAAAGGTGCCGGTGGAGGTGGTTGATCATCATTTTGCTCCACCCGGTTAACTTGCTGGTACTGCTGCCGGTTTGGCTGCACCGGTAAGGCGTTTGCCCCGGTAAGTGGCGGTGGTGGCGGTAGCTGTTGTTGCCGCGGCATGTCTTGTGGTGGTTGTGCATCTTTTACCGTTCCCTTTTGCATCAAGTACTTGGTCCAGGTACAATCCTTCGTCAGGTGGTTTGACGGGTGTGCCGGATTCGGTGTGTGCCAGCGGCAAGGTT
The DNA here is from genome assembly GCF_019359855.2 of Lolium perenne. Lineage (NCBI taxonomy): Eukaryota > Viridiplantae > Streptophyta > Magnoliopsida > Poales > Poaceae > Lolium > Lolium perenne. The sequence goes on from NC_067244.2 coordinate 53,796,949, forward strand.
GATCCATGGCAGCTTCCATGGTGTATTTTGCGGGTTCTTGCCAGTTTCTTTTCTGGACCCAGGGTTTCTTTTCCACCCATTGTTTCTTAGGACCTGCCCACGGCTGCGATCCGGTTCTTTGCCTCTGACTGCCGCTGGCCTCAGAGTTTTCCTGCACAGCAGCAACTTGCTGCGGACCGTACCTTCGATCCGGAAAATCTTCTCTTCTTTTGTTATTCCGGTTATCCCGGTGTTGCTCTTGGCGCAGCTGTTCCGGCTCAGGTTGCACTGCCGGCTGCGTTGGGTCTCCCAACGCATAGCTATCCGCCACACGTATCATCTCTGCCAACGTTGTCGGCATGTTCCGCTGCAGCTTTTGCCACAACGGTGAACCTCTTCTGCACCCACTGCTAAACCAAGCAATGGCCTGTGCCTCGATTACCCCTTCACAGGAGTTCCTTGTAGTGTTCCACCGGGCCAGATAATCCCGGTCTGTTTCGTTCGCGCGCTGTATGCACAGAGCGAGTTGCTGCGGCCTGTTTGGCCTTTGATAGGTGCTGCTGAAATTGCTCACAAAAGCCTCCTCAAAATCCAGCCAGCCATTTATGCTTCCTGCCGGCAAGTTGTTTAGCCAGATTCTTGCCGGTCCAACCAAAAACGATGGTATGATCCTCACGGCCCAACGCCGATTTCCTCCTCCTGCTACGGTTCCTCCACCGCCTGCGACGTATACCGCGGTCACGTAATCCGCGAGCCAGTCTTCTGGCTTCGTAGTGCCATCGTATGTTTTTGTGTCACGGGGCAACATAATGTTGCGCACTGGTGGTTTTTCTTTCATGATCCTTGGGCCAAAGCACTTTGGGCCTGGGGGACCTTCCTCCTCGATCATTTCTGACAAGTATACTCTATCCAGACGGTGCCTCGCATCCCGTTCCGGTAGGTATCTTTCTCCCAGGCGCTCTCCCAATGGGTTCCGGAAAGCTACCGGTCTTGCAGAATCAGCCTCATCATAACATTCCGGTACCGCAGCCCTTGCCTGCCGGTACCTCGGGGGATCTATTTCCTCCTCATCATACGCTGCCCTTGCAGGTCGATAATTTTGCCCGGTTTCATATCTACCGGCATGATTGTTTCCGGCATAGCCTCCTCTGGCGTATCCTCGTTCTGCCCCTTGGCTTTTTCTACCAGCATCATGTTGCCCGGCTTGTTGCTTTCCGGCAAGAACCGGATCATACACAGTCATCTGCTGTGCGTTCATTTCTTTTTCTCTTCTTCTATCCGGATGGGGGGACGATGCCTGCCCATGGGATTTGCTTCTGGCATTCTTTGTTGAACGCGCGGATTTTGAGGCTGCGGCCTTGTTTAGCTTAGCCAGCTGCTCAGCGTTCTGTTGCTCAATAGTTTCCAGCAGCTCTCTAACACGCTCTTGCTGTTTTGCCAAAGCATCTCCGGAAAGCGACTCGCATAACTCTACTGCAGCTTTAGCAGCTTTTATTGTTTTATCTGGGCTGCTGTACTTAGGTTTTTCCACGATGCTAACAGATGCAGAGGTACTTTTGCCGGCATGAATTTCTTTGCGCAAATCCTGATCTAGATTGCGAGCTTTTAGCCGGTTTTCCGGCATCCTAGCAGCATGCGCGCTAACAGAAGCAAAGCCATGGGCAGCGTTGTACTCACGTAGGGTAAGGTTCAGCTCGCGCTGCGCCCGAATGATGTCCTTGCCGCTCTCGAGCACCTTTTGGCGCTGCGCCTCCAGCTCCGCCTGAGCCGCTGCCGGATCGATGTTCTGCGCGATGGGGGTGGCGAGGACATTCATCGCCGCTTGGAGCGGTGTTTCCGGTGGCGCGGATGATGCTCCCGCTGCGCCTGCATCGCGCTCCAGCGGTGGCTTGGCCGCACGGGTCGAAACCGCACGACCAGCACCTTCACCCACAGCTTCTTTCCCTGCACCAATCACGCCGGTCATCATTACCTCGACGCTGCCGGCGGCGCGGCCTGCACAGAGCCATCTTGGCGGGTCCGGTGCCACCAGCACCGGCGAGAGGCGCTGGCGCACAGGGACGGTGCCGAAGTAGACGCGGTGGCTGCCAAACTCGATGACGCGGCCGTTCTTGGGGAAGACGCCACCGTTGGCGAAGCAGCCCGCGTTGTCGTTGATGAAGTCCATGGCGTAGATGCGCTGCACGAGCGCGGACACCGTACGCTCGCCGGAGATCTCGAGGACGCCCGCCCAAATGTGAACTCCTTCAAGCGCCACTTCAAGCCCCACGGTGGGCGCCAACTGTCGTCGTGGTGAACGAGCAGATGCCATAGGATGGCTTAGATTGGGGCCGAATGGACGCTAGAGGATTCGGGGGAGGGTTTGCGATTAGATGGGATGAACTTCCGGATGCTTTCCTCAAGAACACATCCAAAGGCCGGTATACAAGAAGAGAGACAAGAGGAAGAACTCTTCACTAGATCGCTAGCTTCATTGATCTGAACATGGTTACAAGTTCTATCGTCTAATCCCTTCTGTGGTCTCGCGCCTGTAAGAGGCAGTACCCCCTCTCCTTATATAGGGGAGAGGGTGGCTTACAGAACAAGAAACCCTAATGGCATCTTTGACTGGACAAACTACTTTACAAAGCTACTTTAATCATAGATGACGCCGGGGTCCTCTTTAATCAGGGCTGCTGATGTCCTCCGGCTTCTTTTAGCGTCATCCCTCTCTTTGGCGCCAGGGCTCTGATTAAAGCCACTTTGCTTAGCTCATCCTTGTCTTCTTGCTCTGAAGAGAATCTTTGACCAGTCCTGCCGATAGGCCCTTCAGTCCGGTATCTTCTTTACCGGGTTCCGGCATACCCCCTTGGGGATGCCGGCTTAGCTTCACTTAGCCCAAACTCCTACCTTTGTTTCCGGTAAGAACATTAAACCGGTATCTCGATGGCTCTAACCATCTGGTTTGGCATGCCTTTGGCATACCGGGGGTTATCCCCCCAACAACTTCCAATCTCTTTACTTTGTTTTTGTCTTGCTTTACTTTATTTTATTTACTGCTTTGTTTGCTCATTATATCAAAAATACAAAAAAAATAGTTACTTGTTTTACTTTATTTACTATCTTGTTTGCGTTCTCAATATTGAAAACACAAAAAATTAGTTATTTTCATTTACCTTATTTTTGTTATCATGACTAGTCCCGTAGTTGTTACTCTATCACCTGAGGAATCGATTTAAACAAGGGGGTGAGGAGAGTTTTAAAGAAGCCTGGTCTAGAATTTTTGATTCTTATAGTAAAACTGAACCTAAAATGACGCTAAGTTTGCTTCTTAGTAATTTTTATTTTGGGCTTATTCTTCGCTATAGATATGCCTTAGATGCTGTAGTGGGAGGAGATTTCCTTCACTGTGATGTGTAGGGATTCGTTGCATAGAAAACAAAAAATTTCCTACCGCGAGAACGCAATCCAAGCCAAGATGCAATCTAGAAGACGGAAGCAACAAGGGGATGATCGAGACTCACCCTTGAAGATTTCCAAAGCCTACAAGATGAGGCTCTTGTTTCTGCGGTAGACGATCACTTGCCGCTTGCAAAAGTGCGTAGAAGATCTTGATCACGGTACCACAATCGGGCAGCACCTCCGTACTCGGTCACACGTTCGGTGTTGATGAAGACGATGTCCTTCTCCCCGTTCCAGCGGGCAGCGGAAGTAGTAGCTCCTCCTTGAATCCGGCAGCACGACGGCGTGGTGGCGGTGGCGATGGAGAACTCCGGCGGAGCTTCGCTAAGCTTTGCGGGAGAGGTGGAGGAGAGGGGGCGGCTAGGGTTTGGGAGAGGGGGAGGTGGCCGACCACTAAGGGGGGTGCGGCCACAATGGCTTTGGTGTGGCCGGTCCCCTCCCCTTGCTCCTCATTATATAGGTGGAACCCCCAAGTGTTGGACTACAAGTCTTCGAATAAGACCCCAACCCAAAATTTCCATGTGTAGGGAAACCTACCAAGGTGGGACTCCCACCTCAAGTGGGATTCCCACCCTTCCATGGGGGGGGGGGGGGGGTGGCCGGCCCCCTTGGTGGAGTCCACCTTGGACTCCCCCCTCTAGGGTTGGCCGGCCATGGGGAGGTGGAGTCCCCCCGGGACTCCTCCTTCCTTAGTGATTCCTTCCGGACTTTTCTAGAATCTTCTAGAACCTTCCGCAAAATCACTGGATCATTTTAAAACTTATAAAATGACTTCCTATATATGAATCTTATTCTCCGGACCATTCCGGAACTCCTCGTGATGTCCGGGATCCCATCCGGGACTTCGAAAAAAACTTCGAACTCCATTCCATATTCAAGTTCTACCATTTCAACATCAAACCTTAAGTGTGTCACCCTACGGTTCGCGAACTATGTGGACATGGTTGAGTACTTTCTCTGAGCAATAACCAATAGCGGGATCTGGAGATCCATAATGGCTCCCACATATTCAACGATGACTTCAGTGATCGAATGAACCATTCACATACGATACCAATTCCCTTTGTCACACGATATTTTACTTGTCCGAGGTTTGATCATCGGTATCACTCTATACCTTGTTCAACCTCGTCTCCTGACAAGTACTCTTTACTCGTACCGTGGTATGTGGTCTCTTATGAACTTATTCATATGCTTGCAAGACATTAGACGACATTCCACCGAGAGGGCCCAAAGTATATCTATCCGTCATCGGGATGGACAAATCCCACTATTGATCCATATGCCTCAACTCATACTTTCCGGATACTTAATCCCACCTTTATAACCACCCATTTACGCAGTGGCGTTTGATGTAATCAAAGTACCTTTCCGGTATAAGTGATTTACATGATCTCATGGTCATAAGGACGGGGTAACTATGTATCGAAAGCTTATAGCAAATAACTTAATGACGTGATCTTATGATACGCTTAATTGGGTGTGTCCATTACATCATTCATATAATGATATAACCTTGTTATTAATAACATCCAATGTTCATGATTATGAAACTAATCATCCATTAATCAACAAGCTAGTTAAGAGGCATACTAGGGACTCTTTGTTGTTTACATATCACACATGTATCAATGTTTCGGTTAATACAATTATAGCATGGTATATAAAAATTTATCATAAACATAAAGATATATAATAACCACTTTTATTATTGCCTCTTGGGCATATCTCCAACAGTCTCCCACTTGCACTAGAGTCAATAATCTAGATTACATTGTAATGTACCTAACACCCATGGCATTCTGGTGTTGGTCATGCTTTGCCCTAGGGATAGCTTTAGTCAACGGATCTGCTACATTCAGATCAGTGTGTACTTTGCAAATCTTTACTTCTCCATCTTCGATGTACTCGAGAATCGAGTGGTAACGCAGCTTGATATGCTTCAGCCTCTTGTGTGACCTTGGTTCTTGTGCATTGGCGATGGCACCCATGTTGTCACAGTAGATGACTAGTGGGTCCAAAGCACTAGGAACCACACCGAGCTCTACAATGAACCTCTTCATCCATACCGCTTCTGATGAAGACTCTGAAGCCGCTATGTACTCTGATTCTGTTGAAGACTTCGCCACCGTGCACTGCTTCGAGCTTGCCCACCATCCGCAGCACCATTCAATATAAACACGTACCCAGACTGTGACTTAGAGTCATCAGGATCAGTGTTCCAACTTGCATCGGTGTAACCGCTTACAACGAGCTTTTGGTCACCTCCATAACAAAGAAACATATCCTTAGTTCTTTTCAAGTACTTCAGGATATTCTTGACCGCTGTCCAGTGTTCCATTCCTGGATCACTTTGATATCTGCTAGTCAAACTAACATCATGTGCTATATCCGGTCTAGTACATAGCATGGCATACATAATAGAGCCTACTGCCGAGGCATAGGGGATCTGACTCATCCTTTCTCTTTCTTCTGCCGTAGCCAGTCCTTGAGTCTTACTCAAGACCTTGCCTGGTAACATAGGTAAAAACCCTTTCTTACTTTCGTCCATTCTAAACTTCTTTAGAATCTTGTCCAGGTATGTACTCTGTGATAGCCCTATTAAGCGTCTTGATCTATCTCTATAAATCTTGATGCCTAATATATACGATGCTTCACAAAGGTCTTTCATTGAAAAACTATTATTCAAATAACCTTTTACACTGCTTAATAGTTCTATATCATTCCCAATCAATAATATGTCATCTACATATAATATTAGGAATGCTACAGAGCTCCCACTCACTTTCTTGTAAATACATGCCTCTCCATGACACTATATAAACCCGAAGTCTTTGATCACCTTATCAAAGCGTCGGTTCCAACTTCTTGATGCTTGCTTCAGTCCATAGATTGAATGCTGAAGTTTGCATACTTTGTCAGCATTTTTAGGATCGACAAAACCTTTGGGTTGTACCATATACAACTCTTCCTCAATGTCTCCATTAAGGAACGCCGTTTTGACATCCATCCGCCAAATCTCATAATCGAAAAATGCAGCTATTGCTAACAAAATCCTCACAGATTTTAGCTTCGCTACAGGTGAGAAAGTCTCATCGTAGTCAACTCCTTGAATTTGTCGGAAACCCTTTGCGACAAGTCGAGCTTTATAGACAGTAATATTACCATCAGCATCTGTTTTTCTCTTGAAGATCCATTTATTCTCGACAGCCTTGCGGCTATCAGGTAAGTCTACCAAAGTCCATACTTTGTTATCATACATGGATCCCATTTCGGATTTCATGGCTTCTTGCCATTTGTTGGAATCTGGGCTCATCATCGCTTCTTCATACGTCGCAGGGTCCTCATCATTGTTGTCCACAATCATGACATTTAGACAAGGATCATACCAATCAGGAGTGGCACGTTCCCTTGTCGATCTGCGAGGTTCAGTAGTTTCCTCATTCGAAGTTTCATGATCATTATCATTAGCTTCCTCTGTTACCGGTGTAGGCGGTACAGGAACAGCTTCCGGTACTGCGCTACTCTGATCAACGAGTAAAGATTCATCAATCTCATCGAGTTCTACTTTTTTTCCAGTCACTTCTTTAGTGAGAAATTCTTTCTCAAGAAAGGTTCCGTTCTTAGCAACAAAGATTTTGCCTTCGGATCTGTGATAGAAAGTGTACCCTATAGTTTCCTTAGGGTATCCTATGAAGACGCATTTCTCCGCTTTGGGTTCTAGCTTGTCCGGTTGTAACTTCTTTACATAGGCTTCGCAACCCCAAACTTGAAGGAACGACAGCTTAGGTTTCTTATTAAACCATAATTCATACGGTGTCGTTTCTACGGATTTTGATGGTGCTCTATTTAAAGTGAATGCGGCTGTCTCTAATGCATAACTCCAAAATGATAACGGTAAATCGGTAAGAGACATCATAGAACGAACCATATCTAAAAGAGTTCGATTACGACGTTCGGACACACCGTTTTGTTGTGGTGTTCCTGGCGGTGTCAATTGTGAAAGTATTCCGCATTTCTTTAAATGCATGCCAAACTCATAACTCAGATATTCACCTCCGCGATCAGATCGTAGAAATTTAATCTTCTTGTTACGTTGATTTTCTACTTCACTTTGGAATTCCTTAAACTTCTCGAAAGTTTCGGATTTATGTTTCATGAAATAGATATACCCATATCTACTCAGATCATCCGTGAAGGTTAGAATATAACGATAACCACCGCGCGATGCTACACTCATTGGTCCGCACACATCGGTATGTATGATTTCCAATAAGTCAGTAGCTCGCTCCATCATACCAGAAAATGGAGTCTTAGTCATTTTTCCCATTAGACATGCTTCGCATCTATCAAGTGACTCAAAGTCAAGTGATTCAAGTAATCCATCGGTATGGAGTTTCTTCATGCGTTTCACTCCAATATGACCAAGACGACAGTGCCACATATAAGTAGAATTATCATTCAATTTAATTCGCTTAGCATCAATGTTATGTATATGCGTATCACTACTATCGAGATCTAACAGAAATAAGCCATTCTTTTCAGGTGCTCGACCATAAAAGATATTATTCATAAAGATAGAACAACCATTATTCTCAGACTTGAATGAATAACCGTCTTGCATTAAACAAGATCCAGATATAATGTTCATGCTCAATGCGGGTACAAAATAACAATTATTTAGGCTTAAAACTAATCCCGAAGGTAGATGTAGAGGAAGTGTGCCGACAACGATCACATCGACTTTGGATCCGTTTCCAACACGCATCATCACTTCATCTTTCAGTAGTCTTCGTTTATTCTTTAGTTCCTGTTTCGAGTTACAAATATGAGCAACCGAACCAGTATCAAATACCCAGGTACTAGAACGAGAACCAGTGAGATAAACATCTATAACATGTATAACAGATATACATTCTTTCTTCTTCTTGACAAGGCCGCACTTCAGATCAGCCAGATACTTGGAGCAATTACGCTTCTAGTGTCCCTTCTCCTTGCAGTAATAGCACTCAGCATCAGGCTTAGGGCCGTTCTTAGGTTTCATAGGAGGCGTGGCAGCTTTCTTGCCACTCTTCTTGAATTTCCCCTTAGACTTGCCCTGTTTCTTGAAACTGGTGGTCTTGTTGACCATCAACACTTGGTGCTCTTTCTTGATCTCAATCTCAGCAGCTTTTAGCATGCCAAAGAGTTCAGGTAACTCTTTGTTCATGTTCTGCATATTGTAGTTCATCACAAAGTTCTTGTAACTTGGTGGCAGTGATTGAAGGACACGATTAATCCCCAGTCTATTAGGAATCACTATTCCCAAGTCACTGAGTTTCTTCGCATGCCTGGTCATAACGAGCATGTGCTCACTAACGGAGCTGCCTTCTTCCATCATACAGCTGAAAAAGTGTTTCGATGCTTCATAGCATTCCACGGCCGCATGAGTCTCAAATATAGCTTTCAGCTCATTGACCAACTCATGAGGATCGTGGTGCTCAAAACGTTTTTAAAGATCGGCTTCCAGACTGCACAGGATGGCACACTGAACTTGAGAGTACCGAGCTTTTCGAGTCGCGTAAACATTCTTTACTTCATCGGTTTCAGTTTCTGCAGGAGGGTCACCTAGCGGTGCATCAAGCACATATTGCAGATTTCCGCCAGCGAGGAAGATCCTCACATGATGGAACCAGTCAGTGAAGTTGCTACCGTTGCTCTTAAGCTTTTCTTTCTCTAGGAACTGGTTAAAATTGATTGGGGACGCCATCTCTACAACATATATTTGCAAAAGTTTAGACTAAGTTTATGACAAATTGAGTTCAAATTTTAATTCAACATAATTAAAAATCTAGGTGAACTCCCACTCAAAACAATATCCCTCGCATTGTCTTAGTGATCACAAGAACCAAATCCACCACACCTAAGTCCGATCATCACGAGACAAGGTGTAATTTCAATGGCGAACACTCAAAGTGTTCATCATATCAATCATATGATTCATGCTCTACCTTTCGGTATCACGTGTTCCGAGACAATGTCTATACATGCTAGGCTCGTCAAGGCCACCTTAGTATCCGCATGTGCAAAACTGGCTTGCACCCATTGTATGCACTTGTTGATTCTATCACACCCGATCATCACGAGATGCTTCGAAACGACAAGTCTTGGCAACGGTGCTACTAAGGATGAACACTTTATTATCTTGATATTTTAGTGAGAGGGATCATCTTATAATGCTACCATCGCGATCTAAGCAAAATAAGATGCATAAAAGGATTAACATCACATGCAGTTCATATGTGATATGATATGGCCCTTTTGTCTTTGCGCCTTTGATCTTCATCTCCAAAGCATGGACATGATCTCCATCATCTTCGGGCATGATCTCCATCATCGTCGGCGTAGCGTCAAGGTCAAAGACGCCGTCTTCATGGTTGTTCACCTCATGTAGCAACTATTACAACTACTTTGAAATACTACTCAACATGAAATTTAAAGACAACCATAAGGCTCCTGCCGGTTGCCACAATACAATAATGATCATCTCATACATATTCATCATCACATTATGGCCATATCACATCACCAAACCCTGCAAAAACAAGTTAGATGTCTCTAATTTGGTTTGCATATTTTACGTGGTTTAGGGTTTTCGAGAGAGATCTAATCTACCTACGAACATGAACCACAACGGTGATACTAATGTTGTCAATAGAAGACTAAATTGAATCTTCACTATAGTAGGAGAGACAGACACCCGCAAAGCCTCTTATGCAATACAAGTTGCATGTCGAACGAGGAACAAGTCTCATGAACGCGGTCATGTAAAGTTAGTCCGAGCCGCTTCATCCCACTATGCCAAAAAGATGCAAAGTACTCAAACTAAAGACAACAAGAGAATCAACGCCCACAAAACCATTGTGTTCTACTCGTGCAACCATCTAAGCATAAACACGGCTCTGATACCACTGTAGGGATTTGTTGCATAGAAAACAAAAAAATTCCTACCGCGAGAACGCAATCCAAGCCAAGATGCAATCTAGAAGACGGTAGCAACGAGGGGATGATCGAGACTCACCCTTGAAGATTTCCAAAGCCTACAAGATGAGGCTCTTGTTTCTGCGGTAGACGATCACTTACCGCTTGCAAAAGTGCGTAGAAGATCTTGATCACGGTGCCACAATCGGGCAGCACCTCCGTACTCGGTCACACGTTCGGTGTTGATGAAGACGACGTCCTTCTCCCTGTTCCAGCGGGCAGTGGAAGTAGTAGCTCCTCCTTGAATCCGGCAGCACGATGGCGTGGTGGCGGTGGCGATGGAGAACTCCGGCGGAGCTTCTATAAGCTTTGCGGGAGAGGTGGAGGAGAGGGGGCGGCTAGGGTTTGGGAGGGGGGAGGTGGCCGGCCACTAAGGGGGGTGCGGCCACAATGGCTTTGGTGTGGCTGGCCCCCTCCCCTTGCTCCTCATTATATAGGTGGAACCCCCAAGTGTTGGACTACAAGTCTTCGAATAAGACCCCAACCCAAAATTTCCATGTGTAGGGAAACCTACCCAAGGTGGGACTCCCACCTCAAGTGGGATTCCCACCCTTCCATGAGGGGGGGTGGCCGGCCCCCTTGGTGGAGTCCACCTCGGACTCCTCCCTCTAGGGTTGGCCGGCCATGGGGAGGTGGAGTCCCTCCGGGACTCCTCCTTCCTTAGTGATTCCTTCCGGACTTTTCTAGAACCTTCTAGAACCTTCCGCAAAATCACCGGATCATTTTAAAACTTATAAAATGACTTCCTATATATGAATCTTATTCTCCGGACCATTCCGGAACTCCTCGTGATGTCCGGGATCCCATCCGGGACTTCGAACAAAACTTCGAACTCCATTCCATATTCAAGTTCTACCATTTCAACATCAAACCTTAAGTGTGTCACCCTACGATTCGCGAACTATGTGGACATGGTTGAGTACTTTCTCCGACCAATAACCAATAGCGGGATCTGGAGATCCATAATGGCTCCCACATATTTAACGATGACTTCAGTGATCGAATGAACCATTCACATACGATACCAATTCCCTTTGTCACACGATATTTTAATTGTCTGAGGTTTGATCATCGGTATCACTCTATACCTTGTTCAACCTCGTCTCCTGACAAGTACTCTTTACACATACCGTGGTATGTGGTCTCTTATGAACTTATTCATATGCTTGCAAGACATTAGACGTCATTCCACCGAGAGGGCCCAAAGTATATCTATCCGTCATCGGGATGGACAAATCCCACTGTTGATCCATATGCCTCAACTCATACTTTCCGGATACTTAATCCCACCTTTATAACCACCCATTTACGCAGTGGCGTTTGATGTAATCAAAGTACCTTTCCGGTATAAGTGATTTACATGATCTCATGGTCATAAGGACTAGGTAACTATGTATCGAAAGCTTATAGCAAATAACTTAAAGACGTGATCTTATGCTACGCTTAATTGGGTGTGTCCATTACATCATTCATATAATGATATAACCTTGTTATTAATAACATCCAATGTTCATGATTATGAAACTAATCATCCATTAATCAACAAGCTAGTTAAGAGGCATACTAGGGACTCTTTGTTGTTTACATATCACACATGTATCAATGTTTCGGTTAATACAATTATAGCATGGTATATAAACATTTATCATAAACATAAAGATATATAATAACCACTTTTATTATTGCCTCTTGGGCATATCTCCAACATGATGGGGGTCAAGCTTTTAATGCCATAAAAATTGGTTACATCATCTAGCTCCGCTAATAATTTTGATCCATCTCTTGTTAGTATTTATAATAGATTGAACACTCTTGAGACAAGTGTATCTTGTTTAAAAGAAGGGTATGGTCGGATTCGTGAGCATTTTGATTATGTTCCAATAAACTCCGAACCTTCAATGTGGGACCCTACTATTAAAGTTACTATTGATGGTAAATTTTTTAATGCCCGTTGTGATATTATGACCGAATTTTGCCTTATGCCTGAAAGTATTTATGAATCTTTGACACTCTGGGGACTTACTTAAGGTGGAGAAGGAATAACTCTTACTGATAACTCTGTTATAATCCCTAAGGGAATAGCTGAAGGAGTGTTCACAACCCTTCTTGAAAGAACGGTATCCACTGATTATCTCGTTATAGAATGTGTAGGGACAGGACAAATCACACTTGGAAGATCCCTGCTGAAACTCTTGGGAGCAACCATAGATGTGGGGAAAGGCACTCTAAATTCCTCTATACGTGGATGTGGTCATATATTCCCTAAACCAAAGAGTAAGCATAAGAGTAAGAAGGGTAGGCGCAAAGCCCCTGGTAAGAATGCTAACGCTTCATCTCTTGATAATACTTGATTCACACTTTCTGCGCCTAGCTGAAAGGCGTTAAAGAAAAGCGCTTATGGGAGACAACCCATGATTTTACTTATGCACTTTTGTTTTATATTTGAGTCTTGGAAGTTGTTACTACTGTAGCAACCTCTCCTTATCTTTATTTTATTGCATTGTTGTGCCAAGTAAAGTCTTTGATAGTAAGGTTCATGCTAGATTTGGATTACTGCGCAGAAACAGATTTCTTGCTATCACGAATTTGAGTAGTATTCTCTGTAGATAACTCAGAAAAATCTGCCAATTTACGTGAGTGATCCTCAGATATGTACGCAACTTTTATTAAATTTGAGCATTTTCATCTGAGCAAGTTAAGTGCCCCAGAAAAATTTGTCTTTACAGACTGTTCTGTTTTGACAGATTCTGCCTTTTATTTCGCATTGCCTGTTTTGCTATGTTTGATGGATTTCTTTATTCCATTAACTTTCAGTAGCTTTGTGCAATGTCCAGAAGTGTTAAGAATGATTATGTCACCTCTGAACATGTGAATTTTTGATTATGCACTAACCCTCTAATGAGTTTGTTTTGAGTTTGGTGTGGAGGAAGTTTTTAAGGTTCAAGAGAGGAGGATGATACAATATGATCAAGGAGAGTGAAAGCTCTAAACTTGGAGATGCCCCCGTGGTTCATCCCTGCATATTTCAAGAAGACTCAAGCATCTAAGCTTGGGGATGTCCAAGGCATCCCCTTCTTCATCGACAAATTATCAGGTCACCTTTAGTGAAATTATATTTTTATTCTGTCACATCTTATGTGCTTTACTTGGAGCATCCTTATGTTTTTGTTTTTGTTTTGTTTGAATAAAATTGGATCCTAGCATTCATTGTGTGGGAGAGAGACACGCTCCACTGTTGCATATGAACACATATGTTCTTAGCTTTATTCTTAATGTTCATGACGAAGGTTGCTTCGTTAATTGTTATATGGTTGCAAACAGAAAATGCTACATGTGGTAATTGGTATAATGTCTTGAATAATTTGATACTTGGCAATTGTTGTGCTCATATACATCATGTTTAAGCTCTTGCATCATGTACTTTGCACCTATTAGTGAAGAAATACCGTAGAGCTAGTTGACATTTGGTTTGCATGATTGGTCTCTCTAAAGTCTAGATATTTTCTGGTGAGGGTTTGAACAACAAGGAAGACAGTGTAGAGTCTTATAATGCTTGCAATATGTTCTTATGTAAGTTTTGCTATACCGGTTCATACTTGTGTTTGCTTCAAATAACCTTGCTAGCCTAAGCCTTGTACTGAGAGGGAATGCTTCTCGTGCATCCAAAATCCTTGAGCCAAAAACTATGCCATTTGTGTCCACCATACCTACCTACTACATGGTATTTCTCCGCCATTCCAAGTAAATACTTCGTGTGCTACCTTTAAACAATTCAAAAGTTACTATCTCTTATTTGTGTCAATGTTTTATAGCTCATGAGGAAGTATGTGGTGTTTTATCTTTCAATCTTGTTGGGCAGTTTTCACCAATGGACTAGTGGCTTCATCCGCTTATCCAATAAATTTGCAAAAAGAGCTGGCAACGGGGTTCCCAGCCCCAATTAATTAACCTTCATTAATAATTCTCTTCACATGTTTTGCTCTGATTCGTCAGTAAGCAACTTAATTTTGCAAATAGACACTCCTCCATGGTATGTGAAATGTTGGAAGGCACCCGAGGATTCGGTTAGCCATGGCTTGAGAAAGCAAAGGTGGGGAGGAGTGTCATCTAAATAAAACTAAAATAAATAGAAACTCCTTCATGGTATGTGATTGTTGGAAGGCACCCGAGGATTCGGTTAGCCATGGCTTGTGAAAGCAAAGGTTGGAAGGAGTGTCACCCAAAAATAAAATAAACTACACTAAAGTACATGTGTAAACAAAAGAGACGAGGGATGATCTACCTTGGTGGTAGAGATAACGTCCTTCATGGGAGCCGCTCTTTGAAAGTCTGCTTGGCAAGGGAGTTAGAGTGCCCACTACCATTCGTTGACAACAACAAACACCTCTCAAAATTTTACTTTTATGCTCTCTATATGATTTCAAAACTTGAAAAGCTCTAGCACATGATTTTATCCCTGCTTCCCTCTGCGAAGGGCCATTCTTTTACTTTTATGTTGAGTCAGTTTACCTACTTCCTTCTATCTTAGAAGCAAACACTTGTGTTAACTGTGCATTTATTCTTACATACTTGCTTATTTGCATTCATCATATTACTTTGTGTTGACAATTATCCATGAGATAAACATGTTGAAGTTGAAAGCAACCACTGAAACTTATATCTTCCTTTGTGTTGCTTCAAAGCTTTCTACTATGAATTTATTGCTTTATGAGTTAACTCTTATGCAAGTCTTATTGATGCTTGTCTCGAAAGTACTATTCATGAAAAGTCTTTGTTATATGGTTCAGTTGTTTAATCATTGTCTTTACCATTGCTTCGAATCACTTCATTCATTACATATGCTTTATAATAGTATTGATCAAGATTATGATAGCATGTCACTTCAGAAATTATCTTTGTTATCGTTTACCTACTCGAGGACGAGTAGGAACTAAGCTTGGGGATGCTTGATACGTCTCAAACGTATCTATAATTTCTTATGTTCCATGCTACTTTTATGATGATACTCACATGTTTTATACACACTTTATGTCATATTTATGCATTTTCCGGCTGTTGGGGGGATAACCCCCGGTACGCCAAAGGCATGCCAAACCGGATGGTTTGAGCCATCGAGATACCGGTTTAATGTTCTTACCGGAAACAAAGGTAGGAGTTTGGGCTAAGTGAAGCTAAGCCGGTATCCCCAAGGGGGTATGCCGGAACCCGGTAAAGAAGATACCGGAGAGAAGGGCCTGTCGGCAGGACTGGTCAAAGATTCTCTTTAGAGCAAGAAAACAAGGATGAGCTAAGCAAAGTGGCTTTAATCAGAGCCCTGGCGCCAAAGAGAGAGATGGCGCTGAAAGAAGCCGGAGGACGTCAGCGTTCCTGATTAAAGAGGACCCCGGCGTCATCTATGATTAAAGTAGCTTTGTAAAGTAGTTTGTCCAGTCAAAGATGCCATTAGGGTTTCTTGTTCTGTAAGCCACCCTCTCCCCTATATAAGGAGAGGGGGTACTGCCTCATACATGCGCGTGTCGACAGAGGAGATTAGACGATAGAACTTGTATTCAAGCACTTGTAACCATGTTGAGATCAATGAAGCTAGCGATCTAGTAAAGAGTTCTTCCTCTTGTCTCTCTTCTTGCATACCGGCCTTTGGTTGTGTTCTTGAGGAAAGCATCCGGAAGTTCATCCCATCTAGTCGCAAACCCTCCCCCGAATCCTCTAGCGTCCATTCGGCCCCAATCTAAGCCATCCTATGGCATCTGCTCGTTCGCCACGACGATAGTTGGCGCCCACCGTGGGGCCTGAAGTGGCGCTTGAAGGAGTTCACATTCGGGCGGGCATCCTCGAGATCTCCGGCGAGCGTACGGTGTCCGCGCTCGTGCAGCGCATCTACGCCATGGACTTCATCAACGACAACGCGGGCTGCTTCGCCAACGGCGGCATCTTCCCCAAGAACGGCCGCATCATCGAGTTTGGCAGCCACCGCGTCTACTTCGGCACCGTCCCTATGCGCCAGCGCCTCTCGCCGGTGCTGGTGGCACCGGACCCGCCAAGATGGCTCTGTGCTGGCCGCGCCGCCAGCAGCGTCGAGGTAATGATGACTGGCGTGGTTGGTGCAGGAAAAGAAGCTGTGGGTGAAGGTGCTGGTCGTGCGGCTTCGACCCGTGCAGCCAAGCCACCGCTGGAGCGCGACGCAGGCGCAGCGGGAGCATCATCCGCGCCACCGGAAACACCGCTCCAAGTGGCGATGAACGTCCTCGCCACCCCCATCGCGCAGAACATCGACCCGGCAGCGGCTCAGGCGGAGCTGGAGGCGCAGCGCCAGAAGGTGCTCGAGAGCGGCAAGGACATCGTCCGGGCGCAGCGCGAGCTGAACCTAACCCTACGTGAGTATAATGCTGCCCATGGCTTTGCTTCTGTTAGCGCGCATGCTGCTAGGATACCGGAGAACCGGCTAAAAGCTCGCAACCTAGATCAGGATTTGCGCAAAGAAATTCTTGCCGGCAAAAGTACCTCTGCATCTGTTAGCATCGTGGAAAAACCTAAGTACAGCAGCCCAGATAAAACTATAAAAGCTGCTAAAGCTGCAGTAGAGCTGTGTGAATCGCTTTCCGGAGATGCTTTGGCAAAACAGCAAGAGCGTGTTAGAGAGCTGCTAGAAACTATTGAGCAGCAGAATGCTGAGCAACTGGCTAAGCTGAACAAGGCTGCGGCCTCAAAATCCGCGCGTTCAACAAAGAACGCCGGAAGCAAGTCCCATGGGCAGGCATCGTCCCCCCATCCGGACAGGAGAAGAGAAAAAGAGATGAATGCACAGCAGATGACTGTGTACGATCCGGTTCTTGCCAGAAAACAACAAGCCGGGCAACATGATGCCGGTAGAAAAAGCCAAGGGGCAGAACGAGGTTACGCCAGAGGAGGCTAAGCCGGAAACAATCATGCCGGTAGACATGAGACCGGGCAAAATTATCGAGCTGCAAGGGCAGCGTATGAGGAGATGCCACCACCAAGGTACCGGCAGGCAAGAGCCGCGGAACCGGAAAGATACGGAGAGGGAGATTCCGAGGTAGAGCGAACAAGAGTCTACCGGAACCCCTTGGGAGATCGCCTGGGGGAAAGATGTTTGCCAGACCAGGATGCGAGGCACAGGCTGGACAGAGTACATCTTTCCGAAATGATCGAATCTGAGGGTCCTCCCGGCCCAAAATGTTTTGGCCCACGGATCATGGGAGAGGAGCCACCGGTACGCAATTTCCAGCTGCCTCGAGACACAAAAACGTATGATGGCACGACCAAGCCGGAAGATTGGCTGGCGGACTATGTCATAGCTGTTTATGTAGCTGGTGGTGGAGTAAACCGGCGTTGGGCGGTGAGAATCATACCATCCTACCTGGTAGGCCCTGCACGGATTTGGCTTAACAACTTGCCGGCAGGAAGCATCAACGGATGGCTGGACTTTGAGGAAGCCTTCGTGAACAACTTCAGTAGCACTTACAAGAGGCCAAACCGGCCCCAACAGCTCGCTTTATGCCAGCAACGTGCCGGAGAGACAGACAGAGATTATCTTACCCGGTGGAACTCAACAAGAAACACGTGTGAAGGAGTGATTGAGGCACAAGCAATTGCTTGGTTCAGTCAAGGATGCCGGAGAGGATCACCGCTGTGGCAAAAGCTGCAGAGAAGCATGCCAGCAACCTTGGCAGAGATGATACGTGTGGCGGACAGCTATGCATTGGGAGACCCATTGCAACCAGCGGAACAAGCTGAGCTGGAGCAGCGACATGAACAATACCGGGACAACCGAAACCACAAGAGAAGGGAAAATTTCCTGGATCGAAGGTACGCTCCGCAGCACGTTGCTGCCGTGCAAGAAAATTATGATGCCGGCGGCAGCCAAAGGCAAAAAACCGGATCGCAGCCATGGGCGGGTCCAAAAAAGCAGTGGGTCGAAAAGAAACCCTGGGGCCAGAAAAAGAATTGGCAGGAACCCGTAAAATACACCATGGAAGCCGCCATGGATCAACCTTGCCGGTGGCACACGCCGAACCCGGATCACCCGTCAAACCACCTGACGAAGGATTGTTCTTGGACTAAGTACTTGATGCAAAAGGGAGCGGTAAAGGACGCGCAGGCACAAGGGTGCTCAACAGTGTTGCCACCATCGCAAGATATGCTGCGTCGGCAACAACTACCACCACCGCCACCACTCACCGGAGCAAATGCTTTACCGGTACAGCAGCAGCCAAATAGGCAGCAGTACCAGCAAGTTAACCGGGTGGAGCAAAACGATGATCAACCACCTCCACCGGCACCTTTAGGCCGGAATGTTTACGAGGGCCCGCATATGTGCTGTGTTGTCTTTGTCACTGAGCCAACAGACATGCAAAGTGTGCACCGCCGCTCCATGGAGGTCAATGCTGTGATGCCGGCAGTCCCCAAATACATGCTGTGGTCAGATCAGGAAATTACCTGGTCATTTAAGGATCACCCTAAGATCATGCCGAATCCGGGTGGATACGCTCTTGTTGTGGACCCAATCATGAAAGGGCCGCAAACTCGAGTAAAATTCAGCAAGGTGCTAATAGACAACGGCAGCAGCATAAACATCATGTACAAGCACACCCTGCATACGCTGGGCATAACAGAAAACATGCTTCAGCCCACGCGTACGACGTTCCACGGAATCGTTCCGGGCTTGTCCTGTGCCCCGGTAGGAAAAGTTCGGGTGGACGTAGCATTTGGAGGACGTGACAATTGCCGGGTTGAAAATGTTGAATTTGAGGTGGTAGACCTAGACAGTCCTTACCATGCGTTGCTGGGAAGACCAGCGTTGGTAGCTTTCATGGCTACCACTCATACGGCTTACCTCAAGATGAAGATGCCGGCACCTCGTGGACCCTTGACTGTGGTGGGGAACTACAAAGTCTCACTGGAAACTGCATCTGCCGGATCAAACCTAGCGGAATCGCTGGTGATCGCGGAGGAAAAGAAAAGGATGCAAACAGCGGTTGCGCTGGCTCAGTCCTCACAGTTGAGTTTAGCAGCAATGAGTGGAAGCTTGGGCTCACCGGCATTCAAGCCGACAAATGAAACAAAGGACATTGTGCTGGATCCGGCTTACCCAGAGCGCACCGTTCGCATCGGTGCCGGACTTGATCAAGCATAGGAAAGCGCGCTCGTCAGCTTCCTCCGTGAGAATCGGAATATCTTTGCCTGGTCAACTGACGACTTGGTGGGTGTTCCGAGGGAGCTGGCTGAGCACTCCTTGAATGTCCGGAAAGACGCCAAGCCGGTGCGGCAACCCTTGCGCCGGTTCGCTGAAGATAGGAGGAAAATCATAGGAGAAGAAGTAACCAAACTGCTTGTTGCCGGATTCATTGTGGAGGTCACGCACACAGAGTGGCTGGCCAATCCGGTAATGGTCGAAAAGAAAAAAGATGAGAACCTGGAGGCAAAAGCTCCGAAGGTGTGGCGCATGTGCATCGACTACACCAACCTAAACAAGGCTTGCCCAAGAGACCCTTTTCCTTTACCACGGATCGATCAAGTGATTGATTCAACTGCTGGGTGTGAGTTGTTGTCCTTCCTGGATGCGTATTCCGGTTTCCACCAAATTCCCTTGAAAAAGGAAGATCAAATAAAAACTGCGTTCATTACCCCGCACGGGGCTTATTGCTATGTTACTATGCCTTTTGGTTTGCGCAACGCTGGTGCAACGTACCAGCGCTGTATGCAAAAATGCTTGTTTGATCAAATCGGAAAGAATGTGCAGGTCTATGTAGACGACATTGTGATAAAAACTAAGGTAAAGAACACCTTAATCGATGACATCCGGCAAACATTCGATAACCTAAGACGGTTTCGGATGAAGCTTAATCCGACAAAATGCACTTTCGGTGTCCCTGCCGGCAAGTTGCTCGGTTTCCTTGTGTCAAGCCGGGGCATTGAAGTCAATCCGGTAAAAATCCGGGCAATAGAAAGAATGACTATCCCACGAGAGCTAAAAGATGTGCAAAAATTTACCGGAAGCTTGGCATCGCTAAGCCGGTTCGTAAGCAGGTTGGGAGAAAAAGCTCTGCCACTCTATGCTCTGATGAAAAAATCCGACAAGTTCATCTGGACCCCTCAGGCAGACGCAGCGTTTAAAGAACTGAAAACAATGCTGGCCACAGCACCTATACTGGCTTCACCGCTAGAAAGAGAGCCTATTCTATTGTACATAGCAGCAACAAACCGGGTTGTGAGCGTAGTAGTTGTGGTTGAAAGAGAAGAGGAAGGAAAAACCGTCCAGAGGCCGGTATACTACCTGAGCGAGGTGCTCTCCCTCTCAAGAGGAAGGAAAATGAAGCCGCGGATGCTTTGTCCAAGCTGGGCTCATCTAGGCAAGAAATTCCTCCCGGAATAGCTTTGGCTCACTTAAGAGTACCATCGATCAAACCAAGCCCGGAATCGGAATCAATTTTCGTACCGGAATCGCATGTAGTACCCATGGATATCGATGAAGGGAACCCAGGGACTGCACCGGTAAACTCGGGGACTGCTCCGGCAAGCTCGGGGACTGCTGTACCCATACCAGAAGAAACGATGCTGGTAGATAGCATGGAGATAGATGCACCGGTGTTTTTGGTTCGAGAGACACCGTCGTGGGTTAAACCTATTAAGGAATTCCTGATCAACGGCACCTTGCCGGATGACGAAAATGAGTCAAGGAGAATACAAAGAAGGTCCAAAGCATATACATTCATCAATGGTGAGGTGTACAAGAGAAGCGTTACCGGTGTCCTTCAAAGATGTGTGGAACCGGAAGAAGGGAAAGAAATGCTTGAGGAGATTCACCAAGGAGAATGTGGGCATCATGCTTCATCAAGGGCGCTGGTAGCAAAAGTATTCCGGCATGGGTTCTATTGGCCCACTGCTTTGGAAAACGCTGAGGATTTGGTAAGAAAATGCAACGGGTGCCAGAGGTACGCCAAGCAAAATCATACCCCAGCGTCCGGTTTAAAAACAATACCATTAACATGGCCATTTGCCGTTTGGTGCCTCGATATGGTTGGCCCATTCAAAACTGCAAGGAGCAGCATGACTCACATCTTGGTTATGGTGGATAAATTCACCAAATGGCTAGAAGTGAAACCTATCGCAAAATGTGATGGGCGCACAGCGGTGAAGTTCTTGAAAGATGTCATTTTGCGGTATGGATACCCGCACAGCATCATCACTGACAATGGAACCAACTTTGCTCAAGGTGAGTTCAAAAGGTTTTGTGAAGACAACAACATCCGGTTGGATTTGTGCTCAGTGGCACACCCACAAGGCAATGGCCAAGTGGAAAGAATGAACGCTTTGGTACTTGTATCAAACCAAGACTCATTGATGCGGTGGAAAAATCGCCGGGATGTTGGCTTGATGAGCTACCATCAGTGCTGTGGAGTATAAGAACAACTCCAAACCGGTCTACCGGATACACTCCGTTCTTCATGGTTTATGGAGCAGAAGCGGTCATACCAACTGACATCATTCATGATTCACCAAAGGTACAGCTCTATACGGAGCAAGAGGTCAAAGATGCCAGAGAAAATGATGTGGACTTACTAGAAGAAGCAAGAGAGCTGGCTTTGGCAAGAACAGCCATTTACCAGCAAAACCTCAGACGCTATCACAACCGGAAGGTTAACCCGAGAGTTTTCCGGGAAGGAGATCTGGTACTACGCCTAGTGCAGCGCACTGAAGGCCGACATAAGCTCTTACCACCATGGGAAGGTCCCTTCATTGTAAGCAAGGTGCTTCACAATGATGCATACTACTTGATCGATGCACAGGAGTGGAAAAAAGGAAAGGCGGACAGGTCCGGAGAGGAGAGCAAGCGTCCATGGAACGTAGCTCTGTTGCGTCCTTTCTACTCTTGAAGTTGTGGTGTAAGAAGTTCCTTTTTGTACCTTACATGCTATGAATAAAAGATGTCGGAACCTTGAATGAATCTCGGGGACTACCCCAACTTAAGTTGCATGTAACTTGTTTATTTTTTCAGTTTACCGGTTGCTTATTGAACGTTTTTTCTTTCCGGTTTAGTAGTGTGCTAAATCCTACCAGAGTCTTCGACTCTGCTGCTGTCCGCAACCCGGCTTCATGGCAAGCAAGATAAACCGGTAGGAGATAAGCACATGAACTGCGAAGAGGGAGAGCAGGAAAGAACAATCCGAAAAATTTAACTAACCCCGGTTAAACCGGTTTTTTGCAAAATTTCGAAGTTATTTCTAAGTTCAAGAAAATGCTTGTTTGGTGAAAGAACCTTGTGCTCATACGCCAAAGAATGCCCAGAGAAGGCAGGCAGAGCCAAGGCAAAAGAACCAAGTGTGCATCGAATTGGATGCGGAAACAATTTGGAAATCTTTGCGGTGCAGGATAAAAGCAAAACCAAAAGCAAATATGCTAAGACAAACTTAAGATAATTAACTACCGGTATAACTTACCGGCATAAAATGTTGTGCGGCAACCAAAAGCGGACTTAAAGTTTTACATCATAAGCCCCGGCATACCGGGGCAGAATTTAATAGAACATTGTTTCGAGACACGCAGGACCAAACAACATGATACAGGTAAATCTTCAGACAGGTAGATAATCAGGCAGCGGGGGCTTCAGGAGGGGCATCGCCAGCACCAGCGTCGCCCAGAGGCTCCTCCTCGGCTTCATCCTCCTCCTCGTCGAGATAATCTTTGACGTCAGGAGGGGGAGGGATGAAGGTGCGCATATCGGCGTACTCCGCGATGTGGTACGCGCGATCCTGCCGCTTAGCGGTGAGAATCGGGTCCAGATCGGTTTCCGCGTCTTCGCGCACTCCGGTAAGGGCATCCAGGTTCAGCTCCGGGTACCAGGAGCAAGCGACGCGGAGGGCAGAGTCTGCTCCAGCGCGGGCAGCAGAACACTGCCACTCGCGGATCCTCTTGCCGGCGCCCTTGAGACGGTCGCTGATGAGGGAGAAAGTATCCGGCACCTCCTCGCCAGGCCACAGAGTCCTGAAGAGCTGGGTAGCTACATCAGGAATATCAGATAAGTTGCGATCTATGGCGCGCATGTGAGACACCCGCGCGTTCAGCGCGACCAGATGGTCATAGGGGGTCCATGGCACGGCAAGATTCGCTTGGCCCTGGGCAGTGCGGCGCTCGTCAACTTTCTTGACAGCATACTTCTGAGAGTCCGGAAAGAGGCCTGTGCAAAGAAAGAAAAAGGCTAAGGAAGGGAATCCGGAAGAAAATGCAACCGGAAGGAAAGATAGCGAGAAGAAAATGCGATCGGAAGAAAAAAGGCTTGCGGGCAGTAGTCAGAAAGCGCAAAGGAAAAGGACTTACGATAGGCAAGTGTGTCGGTTTGCAACACCAGCCTGTTGCACTCCTTCTGCTCCTCCTCCAGCCGCGCAGCTTTCTCCTCGGCAACCTTCTGGGCTTTGGCCAGCTCCTCCAGCTCAGCTAGCAACACCGAGTTGGCGTTGCCGGCATCTTCAAGAGCTTCATCCATCTTGGCCGCTGCATCAGTTTCGGCAGCTTTGAGGGCCTTGGCATGATCAAGCCCCAGCTGGATGAGCTGGGATGGGACTTGAGCTCCTGGTAGCTGGTTTTCTGGGCGCTCAGCTCCTCCTGATGCCGCCGGATAAGCTGGTCCTTCTCCCCTGCAACCCGGAAAAGAAGGTGTTAACAAGATTGTGCTGGTAAAGATGAAAAGGAAACCAAGTTAACAGGAGAAAGGAAAAAATTGTACGTTGGGCGGCAGCGAGCTGCTCCTTGAGAGCCTCAATGGAAGCTTCCGGGATCACTGTTAAGCAAAAGTTATAAATGTTAGAAGGAAAAAAGGTTTCCGATAAAAAGATGCCGGTGGTACAAAATTACCTTGGCACTTGTCGTGTGCCTCAGCGAGGTCCCGGTGTTCCCATAGGAGCTCCTCAAAGAGGGCCTTCCGAGCGTCAGCCGTGAGCTGTTCAGGAAAAAGAGATTAGTTAAGTTTTGCGCTAAGAACAAAGTTCTTAACCCGAAACTCGGGGACTGGCAGTGCTGGTTTTGCGTGTTTCTAAGATAAGTTTTGCGCTAAGAACAAAGTTCTTAACCCGAAACTCGGGGACTGGCAGTGCCAGTTTCGTGTGTTTCTAAGATAAGTTTTGCGGTAAGAACAAGGTTCTTAACCCGAAACTCGGGGACTGGCAGTGCTAGTTTCGCGCATCTTAAGCTAAGTTTTGCGCTAAGAACAAAGTTCTTAACCCGAAACTCGGGGACTAGCAGTGCCGGTTTTGCGTGTTTCTAAGATAAGTTTTGCGCTAAGAACAAAGTTCTTAACCCGAAACTCGGGGGCTGGCAGTGCCGGTTTCACGCTAAGTTTTTAAGTTAAAGTTTTGTGCTAAAAGCTGCGCTCTCACCACAAAACTCGGGGACTGGGAAGATAGACAAGAGAGAAACCGGCATGAAACTAAAGAAAAGATAGAACAAATCCGGAAGCAAGGAAACCGGTAAAAGTTGAAAAGAGTTAGTAAAGCGTACCATCGAGTTGTTCGTGGCATCGTACCACGCGCTGTCGAGCTCCTTCACGGCGCTGCGAAGCCGCATGAAGTGCTCCTCGGAAGACCGGTCCCCAACAGGGTCAGGTGCCGATAGCCTGTCCTTGCCCAAACCGCGGGTCGCCGGAGTCATGTCTGCGGCGTTCCATTTCTGGGCGTAGGGCAGAAGATGCCCCAGGTCCCGGCCTCTGCGCTGGAACTCAGTGATACGGCCAAGAAGGCCGGTGGCCTTCGTGGCGGTATCTCTGGCGGCCTTGGAGACGTGCAGCACCAGGGGCTGCTGGCCGCCGGAAGGGGCGCTGGAGGCCGTCGCCTTCCCCTTGATGAGCTTGGAGATCTTGGGCGGCGGCGCGGTTGGAGCAGCCCTGGAGGGCTTGGTGCGAGGAGCATCTGGAGGTGGCATTAGAATGGTTCGTGGAGAAGGGGGAGCGCTAGGCGCGTCACCCGGATTGGAACTTTCCGGCGCGGAAGTTTCCGGCGCGGAAGTTGTCTTCTTTTCGAGGACGGGAGGAGCCGAAGGCTCCGCCCGCCCGGCAGCTTTTTCCTCGGCGCCGATGTTGCTGGCGCCGGTATCCTGGTTCTCTGGGAGGAAGGAAAGATCCTCCTCCGTGCGGTGATCTGATGATGAAGGGGCCGCACGCCCCGAACTTGTTGTGCCCCCCGAAAGGGAGGCAGAGGTGTTGCCGGCACCAGATGGTGCCGGGCTTGAGCGAGGAGGAGGGGTTGAGGTCCTTGCGGAACCTTCAGAGCCCGATGGCCTTGAGCCAAGCATGAGCGCAGGGCTGAGAAAAAGAAAGAAAGATAGTTGGAGAAAAGCAACCGGAAAAAGAACTTGGCAAAAAGAGGCAAGCAAGAAAATAAAAAACTTACCCGGAAGCAGTCGGCATCTGCTTGCGCCCGTAGCGGCGCACGCCCACTTCCTTCTCCCCCAAGGGCTCAGTCCGGAAGCGCTTGGAGGGAGGGGTCTGACTGGGACCGGCATCAGATGCCGGCAGCTTGTTCTTTTGGCCCTGGGCCATGAGTTTGTCCACAAACTCATGGCCGGCCTCGGCGTGCAGAGGCGGCGCGTGCTCGTGGATCTATAAATTAAGCATAGCTAAGAAAAAATTCGCAAGAAAGCAATAACGGAAAAGTATAAGAAACCGGAAAAGAAAATACCTCAAGCATGGTCAGGTCATCGGAGGACCCGGTTGGCTTCGGTGGAGACCGGCCAAGGCGCGCAGCCGGAGTCTTGCCCATCTTCAGATCCTTCCAACGAATGTAGGGATCTGGGTCGAAGGAGTCAAGGGCGCGCTTCACGCAGATCCCACGCCGCTCTGCTTGGATGAGGGGGAAGCGGTCCTTGGCCTGAAACACGAAAAAAGAGGGTTAACAAGAGCAAAAAGTTACCGGCAAAATCAACCCTAATTGCATAATCTCTTACTTCTTGGGTCGGAGGGTTAGTAGTGCTGAGAGGAAGGAGGCCCCATTCCCATTCAAACGGCATAGCAGTTTGGCAGATCTGCTTAGCCTTGCGGACGACGTCCTTCTTGCTAAGGGGACGGCCTGTGATCTTGGTGGGATCGCCAGGACCGTACATCTCGCTCATCCTATGCACACGGCGCTTCAGAGGAAGCACCCGACACGAAATAAAGGTGCGGATGATATCATCCGAGCAGATGTTGGTCTCCTTCTTCAAAGAGGCCATGAAGCGTACCACCCGGTTGGTTTCGGCATGATCCGTCTTCGGGTTATAGCTCCAATTGGCTCTACTGGGAGGCCCCACTTGGAACGGAGGAAGATCAATGAGATTGGCGCGGTCGTTGTTCTTCACATAGAAAAAGGTTCCTTGCCAGGCGCGGCAGGACTCGAGGCCGGCGAACTTAAAGAAAGTGCTCCCTTGGCGGGAGCCGACGATGCAAGACCCGCACTCCACGGGCGGCTTGGGTTTAGGAATTTCCTTGCCCTGAACGGAATTAATCCGCAGAGCAAAGAAGCGGGCAAACGTCTCACGAGTGGGACGAATGCCAATGTAGGCCTCCATGAAGGTGGCGAAGCAAGAAAGGTAAAAGATGGCATTGCCAGGAAGGTGGTGAGGTTGGAGTTCATAGAAATTTAAGAACTCCCGGAAAAAAGGAGAGGCAGGAAGGCCGAAGCGACGCTCAAAATGAGCATGAAAAACAACATGTTCACCGGGCTGGGGCTCCGGTTCAATTTCGTCACCGGGAATCCGGCAGGTTACTCCTTCCGGAATCCTGCGGGACCGGTATAACCAATCGATCTCATATTCAGTAACATTGGAGCCCATCCAGGCTCCACGAGTGATGGGGGAGGGCTCTCCACCGGATGATTCGCTAGAGCTACTCGTTTCTGGGTGGCTACCGGATGCTTGGCTAGAGCTACCGGATTCTAGATGGCCACCGGACTCTTGGTGGCTACCGGATCCCTGCTGGTTGCCGGAATCGGTATCCATCGGATCTGAGGCCGTGGATTCACCGGGAGATTGTCTACGACGGTTAACGGAGAGGGAAGAAGAAGAAGCAGAGGAAGATTCCTCGCCAGACATTGGTTTGGTAGGCGAAAAAACAGAAATCCCACACTTGAACCCCGCGCGAAGATCTACGAGTAAGAAGAAAATCAAAGGAAAAGAGGAAATAAGAACACCGTCGACCCAAGATCTAGAAAGCGAGCAGATGGCAAGCAAAGTGAGATTGGCACTAACCTCGAGCGGCGCAGTCGCTGGGGAAGACGTTCACCGGTGAAGGAGCGGACCTACGGTCGCCGACGAGCACCGTCGACGGCGAGGCGAAGAAGGTCACGAAGAAGCAAGAATGCAGCGGGCGCGACGAAGGTGCTGCAGAAGATTCCCGCACGACGAGGTCCGGCGGAAGCGCGGCGTGAGTTCGCCGGGCGACGGAGCTCGAGCAAACGACGGCGGACGGAGAGCGGCGAAGGCGCAGAGGCGAGGAGCACTGTGCGCGAAGGTTGGGGAATGCGAGAAGAGGAAGAAGAAAGGGCAGTTGTCCTTATAAAGAAGAGAGGAGGTGGGCCGCCGGCGGTTCGCCTCGCGGCCCGCGACGGTTCGCACCACGGGCCACCACGTGGCGAGGAAGTACACGCGAGAAAATGGGAAGCCACACGGGGGCACACACAGGATCCCAAGTGGCTAGTGGGATCCGCAGTGGTGCATTTAATGAGCGCGCGGGAGTCGAAGCAAAGTGACAACTGACACTGGCGCGACAGTTAACAGTGCGCATGTCACTGACAGGCGCGGGGCCCGAAATATTCTCGACTTCGCCGAGGAAAGAGTAAATGCGAATGATACCGGAGAAAAGAGATGCCGGAAGATGCCTTGCAAAGAGAGAAAAGACAAAAAAGGGCAAAGATGCCGGATCCAAGCTCAGGCCGGAGAGATTAAACCGGTATCCTAAAAAGATGAAAACCTGGCATGGTCTGTAGGATAGAATCTGCCAGACTATACCAGCTTCGGGGACTAATGTTGGGGGGATAACCCCCGGTATGCCAAAGGCATGCCAAACCGGATGGTTTGAGCCATCGAGATACCGGTTTAATGTTCTTACTGGAAACAAAGGTAGGAGTTTGGGCTAAGTGAAGCTAAGCTGGTATCCCCAAGGGGGTATGCCGGAACCCGGTAAAGAAGATACCGGAGAGAAGGGCCTGTCGGCAGGACTGGTCAAAGATTCTCTTTAGAGCAAGAAAACAAGGATGAGCTAAGCAAAGTGGCTTTAATCAGAGCCCTGGCGCCAAAGAGAGAGATGACGCTGAAAGAAGTCGGAGGACGTCAGCGTTCCTGATTAAAGAGGACCCCGGCGTCATCTATGATTAAAGTAGCTTTGTAAAGTAGTTTGTCCAGTCAAAGATGCCATTAGGGTTTCTTGTTCTGTAAGCCACCCTCTCCCCTATATAAGGAGAGGGGGTACTGCCTCATACAGGCGCGTGTCGACAGAGGAGATTAGACGATAGAACTTGTATTCAAGCACTTGTAACCATGTTGAGATCAATGAAGCTAGCGATCTAGTAAAGAGTTCTTCCTCTTGTCTCTCTTCTTGCATACCGGCCTTTGGTTGTGTTCTTGAGGAAAGCATCCGGAAGTTCATCCCATCTAGTCGCAAACCCTCCCCCGAATCCTCTAGCGTCCATTCGGCCCCAATCTAAGCCATCCTATGGCATCTGCTCGTTCGCCACGATGACACCGGCACTAACCTATTGACAAGATGCCGAAGAGCCAGTTGTTGTTTTCTGCTGTTTTTGGTTTCAGAAATCCTACAAAGGAAATATTCTCAGAATTGGACGAAATCAACGCCCAAGGTCTTATTTTTCCACGAAGCTTCCAGAAGACCGAAAGGATTACGAAGTGGGGCGACGAGGCGCCGCCACACTAGGGCCGCGCGGCCCAAGGGGGGCCCGCGCCGCCCTAGCGTGTGGCCCCCTCGTCAGCCCTCCGACTCTGCCCTTTTGCCTACTCAAAGCCTTCGTCGAGAAAACCCCAGTACCGAGAGCCACGATACGGAAAACCTTCCAGAGACGCCGCCGCCGCCAATCCCATCTCGGGGGATTCAGGAGATCGCCTCCGGCACCCTGCCGGAGAGGGGAATCATCTCCCGGAGGACTCTTCATCGCCATGATCGCCTCCGGAGTGATGTGTGAGTAGTTCACCCCTGGACTATGGGTCCATAGCAGTAGCTAGATGGTTGTCTTCTCCTCATTATGCTATCATTGTTTGATCTTGTGAGCTGCCTAACATGATCAAGAACATCTATTTGTAATGCTACATGTTGCGTTTGTTGGGATCCGATGAATATGGAATACTATGTTATGTTGATTATCAATCTATCATATATGTGTTGTTTAAGATCTTGCATGCTCTCCGTTGCTAGTAGAGGCTCTGGCCAAGTTGATACTTGTAACTCCAAGAGGGAGTATTTATGCTCGATAGTGGGTTCATGCCTCCATTTAATCTGCAGGACAAGGATGTGAGAAAGTTCTAAGGTTGTGGATGTGCTGTTGCCACTAGGGATAAAACATCAATGCTTTGTCTAAGGATATTTGTGTTGATTACATTACGCACCATACTTAATGCAATTGTCTGTTGTTTGCAACTTAATACTGGAAGGGGTGCGGATGCTAACCTGAAGGTGGACTTTTTAGGCATAGATGCATGCTGGATAGCGGTCTATGTACTTTGTCGTAATGCCCAATTGAATTTCACACTACTCATCATAATATGTATGTGCATTGTTATGCCCTCTTTATTTGTCAAGGCCCAACTGTAATTTGTTCACCCAACATGCTATTTCTTATTGGAGAGACACCACTAGTGAACTGTGGACCCCGGTCCATTCTTTACATCGAATACAATCTACTGCAATACTCGTTCTTTACTGTTCTTTGCAAACATCATCTTCCACACTATACATCTAATCTTTTGTTACAGCAAGCCGGTGAGATTGACAACCTCACCGTTACGTTGGGGCAAAGTACTTTGATTGTGTTGTGCAGGTTCCACGTTGGCGCCGAAATTTCTGGTGTTGCGCCGCACTATACTCCGCCACCAACAACCTTCACGTGATTCTTGGCTCCTACTGGTTCGATAACCTTGGTTTCTTACTGAGGGAAACTTGCTGCTGTACGCATCACACCTTCCTCTTGGGGTTCCCAACGGACGTGTACTTCACGCGTATCAGACAACTTCATCCTCGATGAAGACATGCTTGTGGACTACACCCAAGATGTTTTTGGAGACCCCGGTTGATCTCCTAAACAATTGATGTCACTTAGCTATTTAAATACTACAATGTGTTATATATTGTGTAATAATAAGTAGAATAAAGTATTTGAGACTACATGTATTGTATTATGTGAATCAGACATAATATTGTAATGTATTTATATTTCGAATTTGTAATATAAATACTATGTATGTAATTTGATGAATACATGAATAAAATAAATTTATTCTAAAATATTCTCTTTCTATTTTTAGAAATTTTATAAGAAAATCCGATGAAATAAGAATTATGTTTAGTGGATAGTGCTACCACTAACACAATTTTAAGGGAAACAAAATACTTCCAAACTCTTACTAAGAGAAAGGAAGACGTTATGACTATAACCGGGAGTAATAAAGCAATAATTGGTTCAGGAAAAGCCACATTCACACTCCCTATGGGTACTACTATTGTAATTTAGAATGCACTCTTGTATCCTGAATCAACGTGTACCCTTATAAGTTTTAAAGATATCCGATCAAATGATTTTCATCTTAAAACTATTAAGATGGATAAGAAAGAATATTTGCTTTTAACAAAAAGCGATGGATATGAGAAACAAACTCTTGAAAAATTCCCTTCATTTTCATCCGGATTATACTTTACATACATCAAACCCGTACCTTATGTTGCGTACAAAATAATTTTTCAAAATCTTGATAAATTCAAGACTTGGCATGATCGCCTTGGTCATCCTGGAATAGGTATGATGAGAAAATTATAAGCAATTTTGTTGGTCATAATTTACCAATTAAAAGATTTCCCAAGTCATCAGATTTTGTATGCACCGCATGTGCTACCGGGAAATTAATTATTAGGCCATCCTACCTCAAAGTTAAAAATGAGTCACTTAATTTTCTTGAAAGAATTCAAGGAGATATATGTGGTCCAATACAACCTTTATCTGGACCATTTAGGTACTTTATGGTGCTAATTGATGCATCTACTAGATGGTCACATATGTGTTTGTTATCAACACGTAACCATGCCTTTGCCAAATTAATAGCTCAAATTATCAAATTAAGAACAAATCATCCCGAACACAGGATTAAAACAATAAGAATGGACAATGCGACTAAATTCAGTTCACGCGCATTCAATGATTATTGTATGGCCTTAGACATTCATCTAGAACATTCTGTACCTTATGTTCATACTCAAAATGGATTGGCTGAATCTTTAATCAAAAGAGTAAAATTAATTACTAGACCATTATTGCAGAATTGCAATTTACCAACCTCTTGTTGGGGACATGCGGTTTTACACGCCGCAGATCTGATGCAAATCAGACCAACAGCATATCATGAAACTTCCCCATTTCAAATAGTACGAGGCAATCAACCAAGTATTTCCCACCTGCGAAAATTCGGTTGCGTTGTATACGTACCGATATCACCACCGCAGCGTACCTCCATGTGCCCCCATAGAAAAATTGGAATCTATGTGGGATATAAATCTCCGTCAATTATAAAATATTTAGAACCCCTAACAGGGGACCTGTTTACAGCCCGGTACGCTGATTCAATTTTTGATGAGGATCATTTCCCAGCATTAGGGGGAGAAACAAACCACAAAAAATGCCAGGAAATAGATTGGAATGTAAAAGGCATCCAATCCTTAGATCCACGTACTAAAGAATCTGAATCTGAAGTTCAGAGAATAATAGATTTGCAACACTTTGCAAATAACTTGCCAGACACATTTACTGATCACAAAGGTGTCACTAAATCATATATATATATATCCCTGCAGTCAATGCACTAGAACGAGTAGAGGTACCAAATAAAACTACTCAACTCCCAATTGCAAATAAAAGGGGGAGAAATCTGGTCTCAAGGGAAAAGGCTTCTCCAAGGCCACCGCGGAAACAAAGGAAATCTATGACGGTAAATGCAAATCAACCTGAAGTTGATACACACCAAGATGATGTTCAACATCAAGAACCTAGCATAAATGTGCACACAAATTCTAATGCTGGGACATCGAAACAACCAGACGCCGTTGTTATGGGAAATCACACGGTGCCTGAAGAAATCAATGAAATTTCCATAAACTATATCGATTCGGGTGAATCATACAATAGAAAGACTACACTTGTCGACACATATTTCTCCTCTAAAATTGCTAAAACCCTTGAACTGGATCCAGAGCCAAAATCTATGAAAGAGTGCCTGAAGCGCTCGGATTGGCCTAAATGGAAGGAGGCAATTGAGGCAGAACTGCGCTCGCTTAATAAAAGAGAGGTATTCTCTAAAGTAATACCTACTCCTCAAAAAGTCTTCCCTATGGGAGCTAAATGGGTTTTCGTTCGAAAAAGGAACGAAAATAATGAGGTGGTGAGATATAAAGCGAGACTAGTAGCACAAGGGTTTACGCAGAGACCCGGTATCGACTACGACGATACATATTCTCCTGTAATGAGTGGAATTACGTTTCGATACTTAATATTATTGGCAGTACAAATAAATTTATCAATGCAGTTAATGGATGTAGTGACCGCATATCTATATGGGTCACTCGATGCGGATATTTATATGAAAGTCCTTGATGGACTTAAAATCCCTAATCCAAACATAAATCGCAACATGTATTGTGTAAAATTACAAACATCACTCTATGGCTTAAAGCAGTCGGGTAAAATGTGGTATAACTGGCTTAGTGAGTTCCTTCTTCAGAAAGAATACTCAAATAATGATGATTGTCCATGCGTTTTCATAAAGAAATCCTCAAAAGGATTTTGCATCATCTCAATTTATGTTGATGACCTCAACATCATTGGTAACACGACAGATATATCTGTAGCACACAATCATTTAATGACGGAGTTTGAGATGAAGGATTTGTGAAAAACCAAATTCTGCTTAGGTTTACAACTTGAGCATCTTCCCTCAGGAATACTCGTTTATCAGCCCGCATATATTCAGAAAGTTTTGGAAAAATTCAATATGGAGAAATCATATCCATCCAAAACACCCATGATCGTTAGATCCCTTGATATGGAAAAGGATCCTTTCAGACCTAGGGATGATAACGAAGATGAATTGGGACCTGATTTTTCATACCTTAGTGCAATAGGAGCACTAATGTACCTTGCAAATTGTACTAGACACAGATATTGCATTCGCAGTAAATTTACTGGCTAGACATAGTGCAGCTCCAACAAAACGCCATTGGCCTGGAGTGAAGAATATCTTCAGATATTTACAAGGTACCAAAGATCTTGGTTTATTCTATAAGAAGAATCA
This sequence comes from Lolium perenne, assembly GCF_019359855.2. Taxonomy (NCBI): domain Eukaryota; kingdom Viridiplantae; phylum Streptophyta; class Magnoliopsida; order Poales; family Poaceae; genus Lolium; species Lolium perenne. Next base: position 53,830,930 of record NC_067244.2, read on the forward strand.
AGACATGACTTTGACTAGCTATATTGATGCTGGCTATTTTTCTGATCCCCATAATGTTAGATCACAAACTGGATTTGTATTTTTATTCGGTGGAACTGCTATCTCATGGAAGTCAACTAAACAGACTCTAGTAGTAACTTCCACTAACCACTCTCAAATAATTGCATTATATGAAGCTTCACGTGAGTGTGTATGGCTTCGCAGAGTGATTAATCACATCCAGACCTCATGTGGCATAGGTTCATTAGAATCACCAACTATTATCTATGAAGATAATGCCGCATGTGTTGCTCAAATGTATATGGGATATATTAAAAGTAATATCACAAAACATATTGCTCCAAAACTGTTCTTTCCTCATGAATTACAGAAAAATAGAGAAATTAATATTTTGCAAACAAAATCTCGTGACAATCTTGCAGATTTGTTCACTAAGTCTTTACCAGCAGCTGCATTTCGAAAATGCATTCATGGCATTGGTATGAGACGACTTAGAAATTTGCAAAGTTCAGGGGGAGAAATTTGCCAGGACTGAACTTAGTATTGATCATCCGATAACAATACATTGTACTTTTCCTTATGAGTTCTCTAATGGATTTCTCATATAGGTTTTAAATGATACAATTATTATACCAACGGTATATCGGATTCCTATATTTTCTCCTTATAATTTTACAGGTTTTGTTGGAGGATATCAACTCAAGAAGGTCACGAAAAGTCTGTTATTCAAGATTGAAAGTTATCAGGATCTTACTACCATTTTCCATCACTCGGAGATATATGAAGATTATCAAGATAATGAAGATTAGAATACACTGTTGTCCAAGGGGTAGTGTTAGGAATAAATTAGCTTTAGATTTAGGCTAATCAGGCAGTTAGCAGATTCCTTAGAATATTCCCTATAGGAGTTAGCATATTAGTGATTTGTCTAATCGTTATGTAAAGCGAACAGTTGTGTCCTTTGCCAAGAGACACCAACATGTAATAACCGACATTGTAAGCGACCATTTGGGTAGTATATAAACCTGACCAAAGTATCAATAAAGCAATCATTCACATCCATTCGTTCTCTCTCTGTTTCTATCTTTTCAAGATTGAACCCATTTTGCTCCGATCGAGCAACATTCGTCAATAATTACATTAAACTTGGCAAAATATGTAGCAGTTCTAGCTACATTCGATAATTTTAGACCTAAACTACTAGATTAGGTCCTAGATTGTCACCGGGCAGTTTTGCAGCGGCAGAGGGTTTTCCGCGCCGGCGTCTCCTACGCGACGATGAGCGCGGGCACCGTCGCCTCTGCCGAGCTCCCGTAGGCTAGAGGCGGCTCGGTTGCGTTGTCGTCGTCGTTGCCATCGCCGCATGGGAGAAGCACCGACAGCGGCGGGCTGCACGAGCCGGTGGGGGGCGCCTCCTCGGCTTCTCCTTCGCGCGCCTCCTCGGCGCTGCCTGGCGCGCGAAAGCACGCGGCCACTTCCGTGTCGTTCGCTTCCAAGCGCCGTCGGAGCGCACCCGCCTCGCCCCGCCTCGGACTGTACACCCGGTGGACGCGGAGCTGGCTTCCCGCTGCCGATTTGCCCCTCCCCTACCTACGTGTCCTGCGCGGCCCATTGCGGACGGAGGGGTGGTGGCGGCAGCGACGGAGCGGCGTCAACGGCAGCATAATTTATCTCAGGATAGCGGTAGGAGCGGCGGCGATGGAAGGGGTAGCGGTGGAGAGGAGTAGGGTTTAGAAACCGATTAATACAGGGCGGCCGCCGAGTTTCTCGAGCCCCCGAACTCGTTTTACCGGCCAGACCGCGAGTTCGGGCTCCGTTCTGTTAGAGATGCTCTAAGAACTGCGAGCATAATCTTCTTGTGGCAACCATGAGAAAAAAGATCCAAGATCTAAACAACCATGACGTTAGGAAGGAGATCTACTCATCGAATGAAAAGGCGAAGATCACTTATTGTAGACAATATCGTCTCCATTGAGGGAAAATCAACAAGAAAAGACTACTTTAGTTAAAATCTCAACGCATACATTGGGTTCCCCACTTCTCCCGATCTATCAAACCGGCCGAAAAAAAGGAAACCGATCAATGGAGGGAGCTGAAGTGGAGGTGGCTAGGTTTTCTCGGCTGTAGAAACGATCTGATTTGCGGGGTGCTGAGTCTATAAAGGCGTGTGCTTTCTCCTCTGCTCGCCGTGAACACAACACATTAACTTCTAGTCCACTATTCCACTCCGTTGTTCCTCCTCCGGTTGCCGTCCACGTTCCGCCCTTGTCATTTCTCCACCGTCACACTCCTCGACGGGACTACGTGCGCCACTCCTCTCGGAAGCCCAGGTAATGACCCTTAGAGTATCTCTAATAGAGCCCATAAACAAGCCAAAACTATAAACTAACCGTCAGTATACGGGTTTAGTTCGAAAATCGGCGCATATCAGTTACTGTAAACAGGATAAAACCGAATTTTTTTTACGGGCCGAGACTGAAGCCAAACTCTGGCCCCTATTTGTAGGGGTCGAAAGGTCAAACTGAACGCTGAACTGTACTCCAAGTGATGTTTTGGCGGGCTGAAATTTGCACTTCCGCCGGAGGACTACCGGACTATGACCAAATTCGATAAAATCCGGCCGAATGTCAACCAAATTTCGGCGGAGCCATGCGTTGCGAGCTCGGGGAAGGGAGAGCGGACAGCCGGCCGGCCACGAGTTCGCCGGGCACGAGCTGGAGGCTTCCGTGACGAGGCGGGGCGGGGTTGAGCTCGCCATGGTGGTGTTGGGCGGGGCAGGGCGGGCGGAGCAGCACGGGGTCGGGGCAGCGCGGGGCGCACGGGGCTGGGGCCGGGTGGGGCGGCGCGCGCGGGGCAGACGGGCAGGGTCCGGGGCGGCGGGCGCGGGGACGGGGCTTGGGCGGCGCGCACGGGGCCTGTGCGACGGGGCGGCGTGCGGCCCGGGCGTGGCGGCCGACGCGGCCGGGGCGGGGCCTGGGCGGAGCGACCGGATTTTGCACGCAGGGAAGGTTAAGGAAGAAGAAGAAGTGATGAAAAAAAAGGGGTCCAGTGGCATATTTTAGAATATGCTTTTTTACGGTTTTATTTTACGGGTTCTGATCTGCGTCGGCACTTTTTCGATCCGTAAACTTCATTGATTTAAACTCACGTTTTACGATTTACACGTTTACGGACTCTGTTAGAGATGCTCTTACAATACAAGATATACTTGCAAGTTGCAAATTTGCAACTCCCCAGCCCCTAGGCTGCGACTTGGGCTAGATCGAATGCACGAGAGACGCCACGGTGACGCACCTGCACACCCGCGTTGGCCAGCTGAGACGTCAACTGCAATTAGGCGAGACGCATCCTGCACACGCGCTAGCTAGCTAGCCGATCCAGACAAGCGTGTCTTTTTTTTTTTTTGAAACGGGGGCAAAAGCTTTGATCCAATCTATTGATTAAGCGAAGAAGTTTAATATGAAAGTACATGCAAATGAATTACAAGGGATTACTCTCCCGGTATCATTCCGCCCAACCTTTTGGCGCCCGCAATAACCCAAAGCCTAGCCTCTCTCTTAACTCTACCAAAAACTACATCAAACGGAGCACTTTTGTTGGGGAAGACCCTATCATTACGCTCATTCTGCACCTCCCAAGAAACGAGGAGGGTGATGGAAGCCATGGCCTTGCGGTTTTTGGCGCTCCCCCCTTGCCATGAATTGCCACCATTCGGAGATGATGAAGTTTGTTGAATCATGTTGGACGTCTTCGGATATACCCAACCATTGCTTGACGGCGGTCCATAAGCGAGTAGTGAAGCGGCAATGGACGAAGAGGTGGTCAACGGTTTCCACACATTGTTTGCATAGGGGGCAAGGGCCGCAATTTGGCCACCCTCTCTTCGCCAACCGGTCGGCCGTCCAAAGCCTATTTTGATTCGCAAGCCAAGCAAAAAATTTGATCTTAGGCGGTGCCCAAGCCTTCCAAACCATCTTGTTCAAGGGGGTGGAGCCGAAGAATTGCATCTCATAGGCCAATTTGGTGGAGTAGAGGCCATTTGCCGTGAGCTTCCAAGAAATCTCATCGCTCACCCCGGGGTTGAGATGTATGGTAGTAAGCCGCGTCCATAGGTCCACAAATTGCATGAAATGGTCTAAGGAGAAGGTGCGTTGTAGGTCAATCTTGGCAATCCAAGCATCTTGGTGAAGAGCTTGCGCCACCTTCCAATTCTTTCTCTTGGAGCTCTCGTAAATCAATGGTGCCACATCTATGGGTTTTGTTCCGTCTAGCCAAGGTGCATGCCAAAAAGGAGTTTTCTTCCCGTCCCCAAGAGTGATGCAAGTTGCAGCATAAAACAAATCCATATTCTCGTTGGTGCATGGGTTGCCGGAACCAATCCAAATTTTCGTGGGATATTTCCATTCAAGCCAAGGCCACCGTAGTCGAAGCGCCGCCGCAAATTTTTTCCATGTGTAGCACCCCCAAACCTCCATACTTCTTTGGGCCGCATACCAATTCCCAATTAAACTTGCACTTGGCCCCGGTTGTAGTATCCTTGGCGGACCAAAGGAACGCCCTCTCGATCTTGTCGATGAATTTCATGGTGCCCGGAGGCATGGCAAGGGGAGTGAGGTAGTAGGTAGCTTGGGAAGCAATGACCGATTTCACTAGCGCGGTCCTACCCGCCGTGGTGATTAGATTCCCGTTCCATGTTGGGAGCTTTCCAGCACATTTGTCCTCAAGGTGTTGCATATCCCTTCTTTTCAAGCACCGAACCGAAAGCGGAAGCCCAAGATATCTCATCGGAAAGGTGGTGCGAGTGGCCGGCATGTCCTCAAGGATGGCGTCAAGGTCCAAAGCCTCACAACGAATCTGAGCGACGGCGCTCTTTTGGAAGTTGGTGCAAAGGCCGGTTGCATCCCCGAAGTTTCCAAGAATAGTTGCTAAGTTTTGGATATCCTCTTTGAAAGGAGCCACGAAAACGGCAGCATCATCCGCATAGAGGGACGTCCTTAAGATATCCCTCCGCCCCCGTAGTTTGTGGAGTAGCCCGAATGTAGTTGCCCTCTCTAGGATTTGGGCAAGCGGGTCTATGGCGAGCACGAACAAGAGCGGAGATAGTGGGTCGCCTTGTCTCAAGCCCCGTCCGTGCCGGATAGGGAGCCCGGCAACCCCATTAAGGAGGACCCTCGAAGAGGAGGTGGTGAGGAGAGCCACGATCCAATTACGGAACCTACTTGGAAAGCCCCTCTTTTGAAGGAGGTCCACAATGTAGTCCCACCGCACGTTGTCAAAGGCTTTGCGAATGTCGAGTTTAAAAAGAAGCGCCGAAATCTTGCTCTTGTGTAGTTTAGTAGCAAGATTCTTGACATAGAGGAAGTTGTCATGAATACTCCTCTTCTTAATGAAAGCGCTTTGAGCATTAGAGACAAGGCTATCCATGTATGGCCCAAGTCTAATGGAAAGCATCTTGGCAATGATCTTCGCAATGGCATGAATCAAGTTAATAGGCCGGTAGTCAACAATCTCCTCGGCGCCCTCCTTCTTAGGTAACAACACAATGTTGGCGGAGTTGAGCCAATGAAAGTTTTCCGCATGAAGGTCCCCAAAAAGGTGCACCACCTCCATGACGTCAACCTTGATAATATCCCAACATTTCTTGAAGAAGGCTCCGGTGTAGCCGTCCGGACCTGGGGCCTTGTCACTAGGCATAAGGTTAATGGCGTTGCGCACCTCCTCCTCGGAGAAGGGGTCACCAAGGCTTTGCAATCCCGGATCCTCAAAGAGGAGCTCGTCCCAATTAAGATCACAATTTCTACGCCCCCCTCTCCCAATAGCCACATGAAAATGGTTATAAGCAATCTTCTCTTTGGCTGCATGCTCGGTCATCCACCCATTGTTGTGCTTCAACCTATGAATGTGATTCTTTCTTCTTCTTGCATTGACTTTCATGTGGAAAGATCTCGTGTTGGCATCTCCCTCCTTGATGTTGTCAATGCGGGCACATTGTCTCTTGCGGGCTCTCTCAACCACCGCCAACGCGACTACCTTCTTTTTTAGCTTGGCTTGGATGTCCAACTCGCCCACGGAAAGTTGGCGCACTTCTTGGACCATATCGAAGTGTAGAATCACAAGAAGTGCCGCGTGCATCGTGACCTTGGTGTTGGAGAACAACCGACGTCCCCATTTGGCGAGAATTTTTACGGTATGCTTTAGCTTATGGAAAAGCCTTCGGCAGGGCTCGACATGTGGGGACGGAGCATTCCAAGCTGACAAGCGTGTCTAGATTCTGCAGATCCACAAGTTTTGGTCACCTGAACTGCACCCCCTTCCACTGTCGATCAGGGTATCATCTGCCACCTTCAGCACCATGGTTGAATAGAGTATGCATGACTTATTACTGGTAGCCTCGGATCTTTAATTAGTCCCGAAACCTCACTTACTGTCCGTTGCGCTGTAACTTTGGATGAAACGGAAGGTCCTGACGAACCTGAAACATTTTTCAAGCATATATGCAAGGAGACTGGATTCATATGTCCTCATGTTATCTGGGATGATTAATTTTGCATTACCATTCTGTACCCTCAGACGCCATACTTGGCATAGTGCTAATACCATACATACGCATTTTATACATATCTAAGCTTTACCACGTATTATTAAGTGAAACGCAACACTGATTTGAGACATACGTTCAGTTTCCTACATTGAACAGGCGGTAGCTGCTCACTGAGCCATGCACACGATGGAGCCAGAGATTTGGGGACCCATATTGATTGATCCTCTCGAGTGGCCTCCATCTTCTCATACTACTCCGCTTCCCAGCAAGGTAATAAGCTAAACTCTTTTACCGTGATTGGAATGGAACCTAGGTTTCATATGGTTCCATCTAATCTGATTTTTCGTGACCGTTGATTAAAATCAGATGTAACTTGTATGCTGCTTTGACCATAAAATTGTACACGGTAACCTTGTTTCCTGCCTCCCGGGTCGCTCGCCACCGCCGGTAGTGGCGGCGGCGCCCGACGGGAGTGGACATGCACCCCCGGCTACTCGTCCTTGCATGGGGATGGCGGCTTGCGGGTCATGATGGTTGTGTTGCGGCTGAGCACGGCGGTGCGGCCCAGCTGGCTGGGTACGACGCTCGGCAACGGGCGTTCGCGCGGGCGAGGACCCTGGCACAGTGTTGCAGCTGCCCTTGCGGGGGTTGATGCGATGGGGTGAAGTTGGGGCGGTGGCGTAGCTGGTGCTAGGTGAGGACGGCGGCCGGCGGCCGGCGGTGTCGAACGTGGGGGCAAGATGGGTCTCTGGGCCTGACCAGGGCTTCACGGGCCCCTTTGGCGCCTCTTCTCTGGTGCTCGGCAATGGTCTGGGCTGCACTGCCCGATTCCTATGCGGTGCTGCTTGCCCCCACCTAGTGGAAGAAGGCTGGCAACATCCTTGGGCTGGCCGGGGTGAAACTCAAGGTGGTTGGCACCTCCCTCGCTGGTGTCAAGTGCTTCGACCTCTCGTTGGTGATGTCCGACTGCTGGCTCCTATTTGCCTCTTTGGACCTCGGGCTGATGGTAGGGATGGGAGAAATCCATGTGCTGTCGCAGGATGACGACGATGCCTGTGGGCGTCGTCACCTGCCTGAAGGCGTCATCCGGTCCCCTCCATTTTGTATCCTCATGAGCAACGGGGGAAACCCTAGACCCAGTTTCTGGTTCAGATAGCGGCGGCGACACAGCGCCATCCCCTTCTTGGAGGCGCTATCTGAGTTGCTCGTGGAGTCCCATGTTGGCCATTAGAGTCAAGGTCGATCGCCGCCTGGAGCGTGGGTTTTTTTTTTTTTTGAGGGAAAGGCGTGGGTCTCTTGGGCGCAATGTACACTAGCTTCGACAGTTTTCGGATGACACAATCCTCATGTCCAGCCAGGTCATGCTGTACACTCACTGATCTTCTAGGTGCCATGGGTGGGCCATACGTTGACGTGTGCCATCCTAGAGATTGGGTTGCTCCAACTAGTCTTGTTTCAGCTGTGATGCGGCCTAGAGGCCCTGTGCCCCAATCTTGTGCCTTCTTGGCCGATTGTTGGGCAAGGTGTGTGTGCTTGTCGTGTGCTTTTCAGGGGTGTGTACTATCCAGACGACCCATTGCCATTAGTTTCTTGGGATTCAAGGCGTGTGCTCCGGTAAAACCCCCCCCCCCCCCCCCCCCCCCAAACTCTCTCAAACTCAGTTTGGGCTTAAGCGGGCTCAAACAGAAGAACGGCTAAGATCGCTCGATACCCCTTCGTTATTAGTATAAAATACCGATACGTGGCACCATACAAAATTCGTATAGCCCAATTCAATCAGTCAATTATACGAGATACAAGTACGGCACAGTTGTGGGCCCACGGCGAGTTTGGCGGATCATCGTGGGCTGTGCACCATCGTGGTGGGCGCCGGCCAGCCATGGCAGATCGGAGACACCGGACAGTCCGGTCAGGACCTAGCCGGACAGTCCGGTCAAGACCTAGCCGGACAGTCCGGATACGGCGGACATCCAGTTCATAGGGGACGGACTGTCCGGGGCGCGGTTTACGTGATCGACCGGTCAGACTGTCCGGCATATACACCAGACAGACCGGTAATGTTGTTCCGGAGGAACATCAAATTTCCAGAGGCATTTGCCAATTCTATCGGCCTGTCTGGCCAGACGGGCCAGCCTGTCCGGCCAAGGAATTTTTGTACGCAGCTTTTGTCGGCCTGGCCGGCGTAGAGAACCGGCCAGGCCGGAAAATAATTAACGAATATACGAGGGCTTTTGGCACTGCATTCCGGTCTGGCCGGCCACAGCCACCAGCATGTCCGGGGAGAAGACTTACAGGCAGCAGCCTCTGTCGGCCTGACCGTGATCCTTAGCCGGTCTGTCCGGCAATGAATTAACACCACCAAGAAAAATGCAGATGACAAGTACCAAACTTTTATCCATTGCGCCAAATGTTGAAACGCTTTTTGTGAACTCACTTTATGAGGCTAGTGTTATCCCTTTTGTACCAGTTCAGTAATTTGTTGACCTAAGCTATTAATAAGTCCTAATCTTTGGGTATTATTTTTCAGAAAGTCAATACACAATTGGTTTTGGGTAAATTTCTGCACCTGAAGTATTTGGAGATAAAGCTTTTCATACCAAGTTATTATCATCCGCAAAGGTGTTAACGGATTGTTTGCAAAAGTTTGACAACAAATTCTGCGCAATAAAGATTATAGTGATGTCCACGGACAATAGTGAGACTATCGGGCACTTGATGATTGCATACATATTCCACAAAGTATGGTATTCCATATGACGCAAATAGGTATTGTAAAGTATAGTTTCCAAGTCATTACACAGCAAATAGAATATAAAATGAACAAAGTCTTGAACACCGCCGGGAAATCTTCTACGGGACGAAAACCCGACCATATCCACTAGACCTTGGACCTAAGCATCATCTTCCTCGCCATTGGGGTTGAGTAGTTTATCTTTGACCCTATCCAGCTCGTTACTAGGTGAAAAAATTATTTCACCGACCATAACTTCTCTGGTAGAGTCAACGAGTGTCTGCAAAAATAAATTAAGAGAACATGTTATGACATGTGCTGCTAGTTCATCATGTAAGTAGAATTTTGTTTTACCTACCTGTGTAATAGTGGTTCTAAATTCATCTCCATCCCATTCTTCCATACATTTTAGGACCCAAAGTCCACATGAGTTTCTGTCATAATACAAGACAAGCAAAAAACAGTAAGTAACATTGCATTGTATATTAATAATATAGATGAAAATTAGTTGCACCATGTACTCACCCATCCTTTTGTCTTGGCATTTTGTATTGTTTTATAGGCCAGTTTGAAGGATCAGGAAAACCATGATCTGCTTTTGCTATGTCATAAGCAAGTTCGGTTCTCTGAAGTAAAACGAGTAGTTAAGATTAAGTAAGTAATGATTAATATTTTAACAAAATACTTATGACAGAGTAAAGTAGTATGAAAACATACCAATGCTTCAATGATATGTATGTAACTGCGAAGAACATAGAGGGAATCTAATACTTGAAATTCCTTCTTGGGTACATGCATCACGACGGTGACCCAATGATTGCCATTAACGTTTACAGCGAGATAGTACTGCAATAAAAATATGTAAGTATGTTTCAATATACACTGAATGAATTGTGTACACCATTGCATTGCATTGCATGTGCTCGTACCTTCGGTTTATGGAAATACTCGTCCATGCATCTGTGAATGGCTCGATTCTTCTCTATTTCGATCTGGTGGTGGCCGGGTGGAAAAACATCTCTACCCCTCGTCCTCCCTTCTATGAGATGCGTCGACCTCCATGTGGTGGACATGACACGATCATCTGGAACACGACTAGACAAGTGTCGCACATAAGCATTGATGACCTGCAAAATTTATTGGTACACACAACTAATTAGCCCTTCAATCAAGAAAGTTATTGTGTAATACAACAGGGATAAAAAAATTGTTTTTACATCACCCATCAACCAGTCATGGGTTATAATAGGTGCAACATGGTGGGCAGTCAGCACGAGTCCTTCAGAACTGTAAACTTTTTTGTTGCGGCGTCGGGAGCACTTTGATAGTTCTTTTACAAGTGACACGGCAACTTCGACGTGATCTTCAGTCAAATCATTTACCTGAAGTAGTGCATCTAGTGAATGGAAGTTACCTGCAACGAACAAGTAACGGGTGAACTGCGGTTAGTGATATGCAAAGGTCGTTAAGAAATTTGCATGTGAGACGAACAAACTTACCCTCAGAATTTTTGTCATCTCGGAATTGACGCTTGTTTGCCATTTTTTCAGACAAGTAAGGGGACCGGACCTTTGCGGATGGCATGCGCTTCTGCTTCTGAGGTTCATTTGGCTTTGCAGATACAAATGCTGAAGACGATAATGAGGATGACGATCGAGCGGGAACATCATTTGTAATTTTGATAGGATCTTTTTTGTCACCCTTGCTGCAATTAAACAGTACAGATGGTTGAGGATCATCGGTCATTAATTTGCGTGCAACAGGTGGTGCAGGTGTGCTGCCATTTGCATTGTCTAGCTCGTCCTCGTCAACATCCTCGTCGTCAGCATCCTCGTCCTTCTGAACTGATGTGAAGTACTTTGATGGATAAACTCCCTTCTGGCTGCTCTCGCTTTCCTTGTCCCCTTCAGACGTGCCTTTGTTCTCACGTCTATAAATGATCCCCTCCTGATTTAACTTTGCAATAACTCTCTGCAATCGAAAAAAAAATGTGTCATGGCAGGTCCAAAATGAATGATGCGTGCATAATTAAACTCGCCACGTTTTTACCTCTGCGCATAAGTCTGCTATAGTTGCAATCTGCTTACGGACAAGAGTAAGCTCCCCAGCCATGCGATTAACCCTTTCCAAAAGTTGCTCCATGTAAGGGGGGTTTTTCGCAGGAGTTTTTGTGGCCTTCCTTGAAACAGATGTTTTTCTCCCAACACTATTTGCTGTGTTTATTTTTGAGAGTCTATGCTCCGCAGTAATATCGTTGTCAATCTGCATGTTACAACATCAAATTATTTATTGTTGTTAAATATGAGCTGCTGAAACAAATATGAACAAGAAAAAATTGTTTACATTTCCCTTCCCACGGCCATATTGCGCGTCGGAGGCGTCTCTCTTCTTCCCTTCTACTTCGGTCCAGTTCTTCATCAATGGGTACATACATACCAATGGGTTAAAGGCTGGTGCACCAGGAGGTTGCACCTTCTCCCAATACATGTACTGCAGAAGAAAAGATGTTAAGAATGAGTAAGAAATAGTTGTGACCAAAAAACTGTAGTTAAATATTACCTGACTAAGAAATATTACGGTTTACCTGTAATGCCGCCATGTTTCCTTTTGGCCACTGCCTCATTACGCGTCCACCTTTACACTGCCTTATGCCCTCCAAGGTGTACTCCAGAGTGAATGAGTTCCAGTTTATCTTCCTAGCTCGATCGAGGTCTTCTACCAATGCATACATCGGCTTCGAAATTACCTTATTAGAGTACGGTGCAATTACTGTGGCGAGAAGCACCATCATGGCCTTGCGTACAAAATCGTCATCCGAGGCACCACGAAGCTCAACATCCAATATTAAATCATCAATTAAGAGATTCTCTGTTGACGGATCGAGCCACTCAGGTGGTATCCGTCCCTGCGCTTCTTTGCCTTCTTGAGCAATTATGGCCACAGCGTTTAAACCTTTGTCTTCTAAACCAAATAATGCGTAGATTTCTTTGCCTCCTAGGGAAATATGGTCCTTTCCCTCATTTAACCCAAATGTACTTGTTTTAAGATCAAAAGCTTGCACTAGAAACTTCAGCACAGACTGCCGCATCCTTATCCTTGGCATTTCGAGCATACAATGTACACCGGATCCAAAAAGTGCACCTCGTTGTTCGTTTGACAACATATCAACAAAGCTGCACCATTTTTCAACCGAGCAAGGAACTTCGTCAACTTCTTCCATCCTGTAGATAACATACATGATTATTTAGCAATTAGAAATTGGCAATTGTTTAAGGTGTCGATTTAACAAAAAAATTTGTACTTTTCGGTGGTGATACTACGGGTGTAACAGGAAAAAAATTATGGGACTAGAACAAGCTGATGCGGGAGCGGTGTATAATTAAATATAAGCATCCCAAGTGATTCATGAATTTTAAGTACTGAAGACATGGAAATATAAGTAATACTGTCTCAATAGAATAATATCTTAAACTAATTAACTAAGGCAGGATTGGTAATACAACGCCATTGCCGGACATGCCGGCCAGAGCTCCGGACAGGCCGAAACAGCAACGGACATGCCGGCTTAAACATCCCGGACTGTCCGGCACACGCGCCGGACTTGCCGGCGAGATTGACGGACTGGCTGGCGTGTAGGGGAACGGACAGCCCTGTCGGGAGCTCAACGGACTGGCCGTCGTGGTGAGCAACGGTCAGGCTGGTCGTGCAAACCCGGACTGTCCGGTAGATCCGTATGACATTGATGAACCCTAGTCTGAACCCTAATACCCTATTTTCGCCATTGTTTACAGATTACTATGATCTACATACGCAAAGGATTGAAGAACTTGTACTATTGCAGAACCCTACCATTAATCTACTTGCCACATTGATGAACCTTAGGGTTGATGTGTAATACCTTGTAGGATGCTTCCAAGTTGTAGATGGTGCAGAACTTGGACGCGACGTGGGTGGTTTCGATGGCACTCGTCGGAGTGGCTCGCCACGGCGGGTCATGCACCTCGCTTCGAAGCAAGGCGGCGACCGGAAGACTTTTTGTCGATGGCGGCGGTGTCGCGGTGACGAGTAGTTGATTTGTTGCGTCGTGGAGGTGGGGCGTATATATATAGGGCGAGCATGTCTCGGATGGAGCGGTTTTGTCCCACGTAAATAGGGGTAGTTGCAACAGATGCTTACGCCGGACAGTCCGGCCAAATAACATACCTTGTCCGGCGATGAAGGCCCTGCCAATTCGCGATTGGGCCGGCCCGGGAGTGCAAAAAAAAAGAGGCCGGACAGTCCGGCTTATAGACAGCCAGACTGTCCGGATAAGTTTAAATTACCAAATTATTTTCATTCATATTTGCAACATATTTTATAATTTTTTTTGTTGAATCATGTGAAATATATCTATTTTAACTCGGAGAAACAAGATTGGACCATTTGAAGAAAGTCAAAAAAATCAACTTCTCAGAAATCGGTCCCATAGGTAGGCCTAATAGAACCATTTCTAAAAAGATGATTTTTTCGACTTTTTTTAAATCAGCCAAAACATAATAAACAAGTCAATATACCATAAAGTTGACAAAATTCAGTGCTGATCGCGTGAAGGATGTGGTCCAAACTAGGGTTTTCATGCAATACCGTTTTAACCCCAAAAACCCTGGTTTCGACTCCTTCGCACCATGGGGTGACCTTGGAAAGCACACAAAAATGGGAAGACCCTACGAAACATGTGTGCGACATGCCACCATGCAAGTGTGCCATATATGGCTCCAATCCAAGTTCGCCGCCCCCTCCGCTCGAAACAAAGGTTTTAGGGTCAACATGGGTCTAACATGCCCTGAAGTAGATGTAACCACCATGGATGGGGCAAATATTTGGCACACTTGTGCATGGTGGGGTGGCCCACCCTTTCTAACCAGGGGTTTCTAGGTTGGTTGTCTGTTTCATGGTGATCCCATGGTGGGGAGACGCGAAACAAGGGTTTTAGGGTCAACATGGGTCCAACATGCCCTGATGTAGATGTAACCACCATGGATGGGGCAAATATTTGGCACACTTGTGCATGGTGTGGTGGCCCACCATTTCTAACCATGGTTTTCTAGGTTGGTTGTCTGTTTCATGGTGATCCCATGGTGGGGAGATGCCGAAACAAGGGTTTTAGGGTCAACATGGGTCCAACATGCCCTGATGTAGATGTAACCACCATGGATGGGGCAAATATTTGGCACACTTGTGCATGGTGGGGTGGCCCACCATTTCTAACCATGGTTTTCTAGGTTGGTTGTCTGTTTCATGGTGATCCCATTGTGGGGAGACGCCGAAACAAGGGTTTTAGGGTCAACATGGGTCCAACATGCCCTGATGTAGATGTAACCACCATGGATGGGGCAAATATTTGGCACACTTGTGCATGGTGGGGTGGCCCACCATTTGTAACCATGGTTTTCTAGGTTGGTTGTCTGTTTCATGGTGATCCCATGGTGGGGAGACGCCGAAACAAGGGTTTTAGGGTCAACATGGGTCCAACATGCCCTGATGTAGATGTAACCACCATGGATGGGGCAAATATTTGGCACACTTGTGCATGGTGGGGTGGCCCACCATTTCTAACCAGGGGTTTCTAGGTTGGTTGTCTGTTTCATGGTGATCCCATGGTGGGGAGACGCGAAACAAGGGTTTTAGGGTCAACATGGGTCTAACATGCCCTGATGTAGATGTAACCACCATGGATGGGGCAAATATTTGGCACACTTGTGCATGGTGGGGTGGCCCACCCTTTCTAACCATGGTTTTCAAGGTTTGTTGTCTGTTTCATGGTGATCCCATGGTGGGGAGACGCGAAACAAGGGTTTTAGGGTCAACATGGGTCTAACATGCCCTGAAGTAGATGTAACCACCATGGATGGGGCAAATATTTGGCACACTTGTGCATGGTGGGGTGGCCCACCCTTTCTAACCAGGGGTTTCTAGGTTGGTTGTCTGTTTCATGGTGATCCCATGGTGGGGAGACGCGAAACAAGGGTTTTAGGGTCAACATGGGTCCAACATGCCCTGATGTAGATGTAACCACCATGGATGGGGCAAATATTTGGCACACTTGTGCATGGTGGGGTGGCCCACCCTTTCTAACCAGGGGTTTCTAGGTTTGTTGTCTGTTTCATGGTGATCCCATGGTGGGGAGACGCGAAACAAGGGTTTTAGGGTCAACATGGGTCCAACATGCCCTGATGTAGATGTAACCACCATGGATGGGGCAAATATTTGGCACACTTGTGCATGGTGGGGTGGCCCACCATTTGTAACCATGGTTTTCTAGGTTGGTTGTCTGTTTCATGGTGATCCCATGGTGGGGAGACGCCGAAACAAGGGTTTTAGGGTCAACATGGGTCCAACATGCCCTGATGTAGATGTAACCACCATGGATGGGGCAAATATTTGGCACACTTGTGCATGGTGGGGTGGCCCACCCTTTCTAACCAGGGGTTTCTAGGTTGGTTGTCTGTTTCATGGTGATCCCATGGTGGGGAGACGCGAAACAAGGGTTTTAGGGTCAACATGGGTCTAACATGCCCTGAAGTAGATGTAACCACCATGGATGGGGCAAATATTTGGCATACTTGTGCATGGTGGGGTGGCCCACCATTTGTAACCATGGTTTTCTAGGTTGGTTGTCTGTTTCATGGTGATCCCATGGTGGGGAGACGCCGAAACAAGGGTTTTAGGGTCAACATGGGTCCAACATGCCCTGATGTAGATGTAACCACCATGGATGGGGCAAATATTTGGCACACTTGTGCATGGTGGGGTGGCCCACCCTTTCTAACCATGGTTTTCTAGGTTGGTTGTCTGTTTCATGGTGATCTCATGGTGGGGAGACGCGAAACAAGGGTTTTAGGGTCAACATGGGTCTAACATGCCCTGATGTAGATGTAACCACCATGGATGGGGCAAATATTTGGCACACTTGTGCATGGTGGGGTGGCCCACCCTTTCTAACCTGGGGTTTCTAGGTTGGTTGTCTGTTTCATGGTGATCCCATGGTGGGGAGACGCGAAACAAGGGTTTTAGGGTCAACATGGGTCTAACATGCCCTGAAGTAGATGTAACCACCATGGATGGGGCAAATATTTGGCACACTTGTGCATGGTGGGGTGGCCCACCATTTGTAACCATGGTTTTCTAGGTTGGTTGTCTGATTCATGGTGATCCCATGGTGGGGAGACGCCGGAACAAGGGTTTTAGGGTCAACATGGGTCCAACATGCCCTGATGTAGATGTAACCACCATGGATGGGGCAAATATTTGGCACACTTGTGCATGGTGGGGTGGCCCACCATTTCTAACCAGGGGTTTCTAGGTTGGTTGTCTGTTTCATGGTGATCCCATGGTGGGGAGACGCGAAACAAGGGTTTTAGGGTCAACATGGGTCTAACATGCCCTGATGTAGATGTTACCACCATGGATGGGGCAAATATTTGGCACACTTGTGCATGGTGGGGTGGCCCACCCTTTCTAACCATGGTTTTCTAGGTTGGTTGTCTGTTTCATGGTGATCCCATGGTGGGGAGACGCAAAACAAGGGTTTTAGGGTCAACATGGGTCTAACATGCCCTGAAGTAGATGTAACCACCATGGATGGGGCAAATATTTGGCACACTTGTGCATGGTGGGGTGGCCCACCATTTGTAACCATGGTTTTCTAGGTTGGTTGTCTGTTTCATGGTGATCCCATGGTGGGGAGACGCCGAAACAAGGGTTTTAGGGTCAACATGGGTCCAACATGCCCTGATGTAGATGTAACCACCATGGATGGGGCAAATATTTGGCACACTTGTGCATGGTGGGGTGGCCCACCATTTCTAACCATGGTTTTCTAGGTTGGTTGTCTGTTTCATGGTGATCCCATGGTGGGGAGACGCCGAAACAAGGGTTTTAGGGTCAACATGGGTCCAACATGCCCTGATGTAGATGTAACCACCATGGATGGGGCAAATATTTGGCACACTTGTGCATGGTGGGGTGGCCCACCCTTTCTAACCAGGGGTTTCTAGGTTGGTTGTCTGTTTCAAATAAAACTTACTTGACCTAGCTCACACTTGATGGTAAGTAAGTACCTATTTGACTAGAGATTCAAGAGAGGCAAATGTTTGGTAATGATCATAAACCCTAGAGAAACTCTATCTATCCAAGAGAGCTCAAGTTATGAGGTGTACCCAAGTGTATGGACTAATACTTGATCTTGGAGAGAGAACCATGATTCACTAATGAATTATTCCAAGGCCAATACTTTGATCATTACAAATTGGGTGATGATCATAAACCCTAAGAATCTAAGTGAGTGTGATGAGAGAAGTATTAAAGAAGAGAGATTAGTGAGGAATAAGTGGATCATGTCTAATGCATGATCTTGCCTTATAAATTGAGATGATAAGTTAATCCTATATATGTGATCCATAGATCTCATTCTTCTCAGGAAATAATAAGTAAATCACTAGTAGCCAACCAAACCAATCCTCATGTCTTGTGTAGAGTAGTACTGCTATGGTATTCAAACCTTGCCTATCCAAAAACTTGAGATAAACCTAGCTTTGCCTTGATACAATAATTCTACCTAAGTGAGGAGGAGGAACCCTAGCCAATTAAATATAGTCCTAACCTAGGACCTAGTGGTGTATCACCTTGGTGATCACTACTAAAACCTAGGCCACATTTGAATTCCAATCTAAGTATTACTTTGGATCATAAGTAGAACCCTGCCATGCCTCGTGCCTATTTTATACTTCAATTAGTGAAGCATCATCAAATTCCTAAACCCTTTCACATAGGATCCAATTCACATAAAATATTGTTTCCTAACTTGTGTATCATTGATCACAAGTATAAACCAAGCCATATATACTTAAGGACTAAATACCATTGGGTGAGTAGAGTGAAACCAATATTCCATTTCTATTTTGTCTCACAAGGAATTTTCTTAGTGACCCAAATAAATAGTATCTTATAAAATAGCAGCACCTCAGCAAGAGAGATAATCATGATGAGTATAGGATTCATTTTTAAATAATTCAAGCAAGAGTTTTTAGATAATTTTTTTGCAAAAACTATCCTATTGAACAATTATGAAAGTTCAAGGTCTAATTTGAACCACATAAAACCTTTAGGACTAAATGTGAACTTTCAGCAAAGTTGGAGGATTAAAAGTGGACTTTCTTCTTTATAATTTGTTACATAAAATAATGCGCCGGACTGTCCGGCTGAGTATGTGCCGGTATGTCCGGGCTGGTAAAACGGGCCGGCCCGCTCGAACTATTGGTTTGCGGCCCAGTCCAGACACCGTCGCGGGGGCCGGACTTGATGTCCCACTGTGCCGGCCTGTCCGGTCCCTGTATGACGGGCCGGCCCACTACATCAACGCCAACTCCATCTTCCCCATCTGTCGTCTCCATATTCCACGAAGAGGCGCCTCCGCCGAACCCTAACAACCGCCGGTCTCCTCCCATCCCCCGACCTCCTACCACCCATTCCATTCACCCCCGGCCGTTTCTCTCCGCCGAAATCGAAGATCCACCCCCGATCTACTCCTCCACCAATCATTTTGCATCCTGCCCGAGTCAAGGCCGGCGGCGCGGGGAGTAGGACATGGCGAGGACGAAGAATGTTGGCCCCAGAGGTATGGTGCCTGTGTTTTTCATCTCCTTACTACTCATTTGCATGTGGTCTCCTCCCATCCTCCAACCTCCTCCCACCCATTCCATTCACCACCGCTGTTTCTAGTTATCGGAACATATTGCAGCATATTTTTGTGATGGAACACCTTGTTGGGTACTTTTTTCGTCCTTGCCATGTCATGCCCACTAAGTAACTTCAAAAATTGATAGTCAATAACTTGAAAAATTAACACTCGGCCTAGCTTAGTTTACTTGGTACCAAAGATCATCATCTATCCCACCGTCAATGTCATTTGCATCAAGGCCTCGTTGTTAGCTTGAAAAATTATTCATCACTTGTTAGGGTACATTTCTAATTTGGCCGACATTATTCATCACTTGTTAGGTTACATAGAGTAGCGCATATAACTTAAAACCATCCGACCGGCCTGGTCGGGCGATTATTATGGCCTGTCCGGCGCCTTGGCCGGACAAACACGCTCAATTGCCGGCCAGTCCGGCGACATGTCCGGCCTGTTCCAGGGGCTTAAATCTACCATGGCCAGCCTGTCCGGCCGGCTCTTGCGGCCTGTCCGGCGCCTTGGCCGGACAAACAAGCTCGATTGCCGGCCAGTCCGGCGACATGTCCGGCCTTTCCAGGGGATTAAATCTACCATGGCCGGCCTGTCCGGGCAGCTCTTGCGGCCTGTCCGGCGCCTTGGCCGGACAAACAAACTTAACTCTTTTACTATGAACTATACTATATGATGTATCATATTTACTGCCTTACATTTAGACTTTTGTTGAAATGTAGATACTCGTCGTGGTGACAGCTCGGATAGTGAAGAAAGAGGTCGACCCTGCAAGCGTCCGGTTATTGGTGATGAAGGACAAAGTGGAAGTGGTACAATTGACGAAGATGTTGAGGTTGAGAGTTCGGAAGAGGATGAGGATGTCAGTAAGGACGTGGATGACGGTGGAAGTGAGGAAGAGGAAGAGGAAGAGGAAGAGCAAGAGGATGAGGATGAGGATGATGATGAGGATCCGGTTCATCTTGAGGCAGTTCAGAAACGTCGGTATTCCAGCCGCAACACAACAACTAAGAAGCCGGCTGGTTCTCGTGCTCGTGCTCCTGTTCAGTCTCGTGCTCCTGCTCCTGCTCGTGGATTGCCCATGCGTACTGGCCTAGTCATGGAGAAAAGAAGGCCAAAACACCCCAAAAACTACAAGTTGCAAGACTACAAGAAAATGCGAGGAAGGATTACATTCTTGCAAGGAAAGCTGATTGTTTTGCGCAAAGAAAGAATGCTACTGATCCAAGGTTTTTGTCTCGTGTGCACCAAGATATCTATGAAAGCATAATTCTGAAGCATGCTATCCTTCCTCAGAAATCAGTCAACATGGAGTTCATTGATAGCAATAGTGCAAGCTTCCCAGGGTGTGTGGAGATAATTGATGCTATGGGGCTGCGTGGCATTTTGACTCTTTCTCGAGACTGGAGTGAAGAAGCTGTAATGCAATTCTATGCCACGTGTCGGTTTGTTCCGGATGATGACAAGTCACTTGTATGGAGTACCGAAGGGACGCAGTTGAGTGTCACCTTCGAAGAGTTTGCCCGCCTACTCAATATTCATACGGGTGAAAATCTCTATAAGATCCATGCCAGATCGGACACATGTAATTCAATGACCGGTGTTGCTCTTGCCCCTCTTCGTCGTGCGAATGCTGATGTTACCGTAGACAATGCACATAGCACATCTCTACTTGTGGCACCGTATCCTTTCATGCACAAGGTCATCAACATGGCGCTAGTTCCTAAGATTGGTGATAGGGAGAAGGTGAGGAACTTTGCCATAGACCTATTGGTTCGGATGCACACTAATGGTACCGAGAGGTTTGATTTGGCGGATTTTCTTTACGAACAAATCCGCCTTGCCTCTTATTTGCAAGATAGGACCTTCCCATATGCACCATACATCCAAGTGCTCATTGATGCGAAGTTTCAGCAGAAGATCTTCAAGGATTGCAAGCACAAAATGTGGACTCCTCAAACAGATGGCACTGGTGAGACCGCCGCCGCCGCTCGACCCTCCAAGAAAAAGCAAGCTGGTCCTTCTCGTGATCGTTGTACCATGCCTTCCAAGTTTGAGAAATTCATGGCAAAGACTCAAAAATTGCTCTTTGGGATTTGCAAATCCAATGCCGACGAGATAGCCAAACTCAAATCAGTTGATCGTGTGAAAATCAACAAGTACAAAGCTCAAGTGCGTGAACTTGGTGGACAGGCTAGTGATGATGAAGTGGTTGCATCATCAAGCACCGCTTCTCCCAGGTATACATTTCCCACCAAACGCTATGCGGAGTACTTTGACAATGATTCAAGCGATGGAGATGGAGATGAGCCCGACGGAAATGAAGGCGAGGCCCGTCATAGTTGAAGCAAGTAGAATGATAGTTTCGGTATGTAATGACAAAGTTGCATGTCTCGCTCAATCTTTGATTATTATTGGCATGTGAAACTTGTTTATCCATTACCTATGTGTAAAGACTATGTTTGATGGATTTCATGTGTAAGACTATGTGTGTTGGATGCCATGTTGCATTCCGTTAGGTACTGTGTTGTAATGGAATGCTTGTGATACTTCCTGTATTTTCATATGTGAATTTCGTTGACAATAAGTTTGCTTGTTTACACTGACTCTTTCATCAGTAAATCTTCAGCCGGACAGGCCGGGCATTATGGCCGGACAGTCCGGTAAGGAAAATAGCTTGTTCCTTACATAAGCTGGACAGGCCGGCCGCAATGGACGGACAGGCCGGCAAATCGCCGAAGCTAGCCTCCTGACCAAGCCGGCCAAACAAGCTCAGTCCGGTGACATGTCCGGCCAGTTACTGTAACTTAAAACCATATCCGCCGGTCTGGCCGGTCGATTCCGGCGGCCTGTCCGGCGCCCTGGACGGACATACATCACAATTTGCCAGACAGGCCGGTGACTTGTCCGGGCAGTTCCTGTAGCCCCTGGAACTTAACAGCACGCTACCCGGCCGTCCGGCGGTTTCACCAGCCTGTCCGCAGACCAGGCCGGACTTGAACGAGGACAGGCCGGTCTGTCCGGGGAATCGCCGGACTTGCCCTCTCCGTTCGCCGGACTGTCCGTTGTGGTATTTTCTTTGACGTTTCTTAGTTGTGGAAACACATCGAAAGTAAAATTTATATAATAAATCAAAATGAATGGAAGTACATGAAAATGAAAAATGGTATAGAATCACAAATGGTTTCGGTCAATTACAATTAAGGCGAAGTAAATACATAATCTTCAAGGTAAAGCTTTAATTTTGTAATTTCGCTAGTGAAGATGCACTTCTACTTGCTTTCTTTTTCCATATACCTGCATTACAAAACGAAATTATTTAGTACTCGTTTAACATAGATTTAATTAATCGGCCTAGCTAAGAAAAATATGTAAGAAGACTTACTCCGGATGTTTTTTGCACAACTTTTTGTTCCGTTTGTTATGACCGATGCCACCACAGGCGGTGCACCCCTGATTCCGGGTCTTACGCTCGTCGAACGCTAGTGGTCTACCATTTTTCGTCACGGGGTGATTTACCTCTTGTGCAGCTTTTGTGTTTTGCTTAGGTGCTCCTCTCGTGGCAACCTTATTGGGATCACCAACCGGAACTGCATTGCCTTGAAAATCATATGCGTCTTCTTCAGCGAAGGCTGTGTGACCATCATGTCCATTCTTTTTCGCATATTTTCTTGCTACTAAGCCCTTCATATATGCCATGAACTCATTATACATTGCTGGATCATCTACTGCCGCATCCATAGCTTCCGTAAATCGTTTCCATGTCGTTGTATCTTTTTCGCTTCCCTGGCCCCGAGTAACCGTACGCGAAAAGATCGCTTCTGCGCCGTGCTGGCAATCCATTTCTTGCCATTTTGGAGAATCGCCGAAGAACACAACAGTCCGGTATTTCGGACAATTTCAGGTGCTTCAATACATATAGGATATGCTTGCATGGAAGCCCCTTACGATTCATTCTTCGGCAGCTGCACTGTATTAACTCTTTCGGCTGATTAGGGCTATACTCCACGATAAACGAGTATCTGCCGCTATTCCTCCATTTGACCATAAACTGTTTAGAGCCCCCTGTTCCCACGTATTCCTCAAAAATCTCGAGGTCACCAAGCTTCTTCACATCCTGCTGCAAGATGTAGAAGTTGGCTGGACTGAAGGCATGGGCAAGAGCAACCTCTATCTCTTTGGATTCAGTAACTGCCACCGGTAAACTCTGGGAACAGATGCAGTCATCTTCGGCCTCGCTCTCACGGATGCGAACAATGGCATTCTCGTAATGCATTATCAAGTCAACTAGGGTCATACCATAATCCAGGTGAAGGTGAAGGCATGAGTTCAAACTCTCACTTCTCTGATTGCTTTTCATACCAAGGAAATATCCACCGGTCAGATACGTGGCAGCCCAAATTCTCTTCTTATTGTACATCCTTTTGAGCCATTCTTGGGTACTATCTGTCTCCCACTTGCGACGAAACGCGCTCCATCTTTCCTCAAAAATGGCTTCTGAAGTGGCGTAGTATAAGAATGGCCGAAATTCCTTTAGCGATTTATGACCAAGGTGTCTCTTCATGTTTTTCTCTATGTGCCAAGTACATAGACGGTGCCACACGTCTGGAAGGACATTCTGAATAGCTAATATCATTGCGGCGTCCCCATCAGTAATAAGACCTTTGGGCTTCTTCTGACACATTGCAGTCAAGAATGTCCGAAGCAGCCAAGCATATGTATCTTCTGTCTCGTCTGACACGAGAGCGCATGCAAACACCGTAGTCTTACGATGATTGTTCAGGCCTACAAAAGGAATAAATGGCATAGCATACCGGTTCATCTTGTACGTGCTATCAAACACCACCACGTCGCCAAAATCCTGATAGTCCTGCCGTGACTGAGAATCACACCAGAACATGCTTTTCAACCGTCCTTCATCATCTACTTGGTAATCAAAAAAAAAATCAGGATCACTCTTCTTCCTCGCGGCCATAATACCAAGTGCTGTGGCAGCATCACCCTTCGCAATAAGCTTCCTCTTCTCCCTGCAACATAGGTTGTACAGATCTCGCCTTACGAAGCCTACACCACCGTAGCCATGTCTTCTGAGAAAGTGTTTCATAATCATGTACTTTCTCATCCCACTTGCTCCCAAAGATAGTATCTCAGCTCTCTGGTACGGCTTAATCTTTCTGTGCGATCGAAGAAATGGTACTTCGTCCGGTCTAGCTGGTTTATGTCTGTGATTGCCGTAAAAACTTTTGACAACCCATACTCCTCTCGATAGGTCACGCTTCACGGTGAGATTGGCATTGCAGTTACAACGAGTCTCGGGTCGTAGCCTACGACTGCGGCCTTCCTGCGTTAAAAGCTTTTCCTGACGTTTCCCGCCCGGAATGAGACATACCGCCTTAACCGTATTTCTCCCTTACCACGTTTCCCTCGCTTTGCCCTCTTCAAAATGTCCTTCCGGATGCTGAAGCCATGCTCTCTCGCATAGCTGTTGTACCACACAAAAGCCGCCGGTTCGGAAGAAAATGTCATGTCCAAAGATTTTACAAGGTGCTCTTCCATAGAGTGCATCTTATATTCATTACTCACAATATCTGGGTCTGCTTGACTGTGATGTTCACGCCCATTGTCAGCACCAGATATCACCTACACATGAAGGGAAAATAAGTCATAAAAGTTGTCGTTCCAACGGTAACATTGACGGTTTGCCATACTAAAACTATATACTTACTTCGCTCTTATTTTCAGAGCTTGATTCCTTGTGATGCAGTCCTACCTCCACGCTATATTCATCAAACCCAACCTCCATGTCTGAATACTCATCCTCCTCGTGACCACCGTATAGCACCTACACAGCCAAAAACAAAGAATGTAACATGTCACTTCATTGCTTCCATTCATTGGTAGCCATTAAAAAATAATCAACATACTTCACTCATGTTTTCTGAGGAGGCCGATGATGGAAGGTTCTCCCCAAAAGGAGGTATATTTTCATAGATCCTGGATTTGGAACTATTCTCCGAAGTAGAATCATCATCGTCCGTATATCCGTCATCCCCGTCACTCCAAGTTGAGCTATAGTCCCCCATTTCTCCAAAAACTACACAAAACCCGCACGCAATAAAGAATTAATGCAAAATTCTAAACAATAACGCAATGCAAATCACTATTTCATATTTAGTACACGGACACGGACAGCGGACAGTCTGGAAGAGAGACCCCGGCCTGTCCGCCGAAGGCCGGACTGTCTGGTTCGTGTGTGCCGAACTGTCTTCCGTGCGCCGGACACGCTAAATGAGCCGCCGGACATGTCCGGCGGTAGAGATTCAAACTTACCCAGCGGAAGATCGGCTCGCCGGAGAGACGGAGCTCGACGCGACGGCGTGCAGCAGAGGCGTCTCGTCGAGCAGGCCCTGAGGATCGTGGAGATGGGAGTGCCGAGATCGTCGGGAAGATATGCCCTGGTGGAGGAGGTCTATGGTGACGGAGTGCGGCGCCGACGGCGGCTCGTCGAGCTCCGGGGAGATGCCGGTGAAGAGGAGATCGTGGAGAAGCGACGGAGGAGCCCTGTGGCGGAGGAGTGCGGCGGTGAGGAGGTGATCGTGGCGTCCGAGATCGTGCGACGGGACGGCGGCAGCCGGCTCGTCGAGTTCGAACGTGGGAGAACGATCGATCACGATCGTGGGAGGAAGGAGGAAGACGCATACGGTATAGAGACGGTCATATACGAGTTCACATACGGGCGTCATACGGGCTTGGATATGGGTTTGGTGGGCTTTTGAGCCAAAACTAATTTTGGAGGGGGGGTTGTACCGGAGCACACGCCGGGATTCAATCAGGAGCATTCAAACTTAAATACAAAAACCACCATGTGGGTGGACCAATATTTATATAAGAATGCCACGCTTCTCTCTATTCGAAAAACCACGATTGTCACTCAGGCTGGTGCCAACGCGGGCGCCAGTGAGGGCGATACCGCCCGGGGCGGGGCGGGAGAGGGGCGGGAGGCGGGCGGGACGAGAGGGAGGGCGCCGGCGGGCGCCCGGCGCTAGCGCCCGCTCCCGCCCGGCTGGCGCCCGCGTTGGCGGCGAGAGGAGGCGGGAGAGGGGCGGAGGCGGGGCGGCGCGTTGGCGGGGTGGGGCGAGAGGCAGGCGGGCGGTAGGGCGGGCGAGAGCGGGCGTTAGTGGGGCGGGAGGCGGGCGGGATGCGGGCGAGAGGCGGGCGAGAGTGGGCGGGAGTGGGGCGGGAGTGCCCAACGGCTAGCTGACGTGGCGCGACGCGATTGGTCCACGTCAGCTAGCCGTTGCTGGTTCAAAATTTCAGCTCCACCCCTATAAATACCCCCATATGTTTCACTCACACTCCACACCCATCTCATCTCCATTCATCACCTTCCCTCTCTCAACTTCTCCACCATGTCCGGTTGGACTCCACCAGATTTCACCACGTTCACGGATCTGATGCAAGACGGGTCACCAATAGACCTCGAAGGTGTCTCTCCGACACATCGTCGCACCAATGTAGCTTCTTCACCGATTCCCCGAGTTTTATGGTCCCCCGGCGCACCACCTCCGGGGCCATATGGCCCATACGCTCCACCTCCGGCGCCTCCGGGGCCATATGGTTCATTTCATCCGCCTCCGTATCCATACCCCCAAGCACCTCCAAATGCTCCACCTGTAGGTAGCGGGAGTGGCACTGTACCCCCGTACCCACCACCTTCGTACGGGTCATACCCTCCACCTCCGTATCCATACGCGCCATATGGTCCGTACCCCCCACCACCTTCCGAAGCTCCAAGCTCCGAGTCCAATGCCGCGGAAACAATCGTACCACCGCGTGCAAAGAGGCTTGACTGGACTGTCCAGGAAGAGGAGAAACTGGTACTTTACAAACCCATCACATATTTATTGCATTATTGGTTCTTGCTATGATTTGTCACTAACAATATCTATTTCGGGGTAGGTTAATGCTTGGCTTTTTAACTCCAAGGACTCTGTTGCCGGTAATTGCAAGACCGGCACTAGTTTTTGGGGTGGGATAGCTGCAACCTTCAACTCTACCTCGGATCCTTCCCGTCATCGGACCTCGAAGCAGCTGAAGGATCATTGGAACGCCTACAACAAGGAGCTGTCCCTGTTCAATGCATACCACATCCAAGAAACAAATATGCGTCAGAGTGGAGCAGACGATGATATGGTCATGAAGGCGGCAATGGAGAGGTACGCGAATGACAAAAGAGTGACTCAGCCGTTCAGAAAGCACCACTGGTGGAATGCTGTAAAAAATGAAGCGAAGTGGAAAGGACAACATGGTCCTGGTAGTGGAACCGACTCCAGTTCCAAGAGAATCTGTTTAGGACCTTCTGGTGAGTTCAGCTCTAGCGACGCGACAGGCGACACGGAGGAAGAGCGTCCAACGGGCCGCGATAGGGCCAAGGCCGCGGTACGTAAGGGCAGGAGGAAGGGGAAGGAAACCTCATCAAGCAGTGAGGTAGGAAGTAAATCCTTCGCGATGAGTAACATGATGAAGAGTTTAGTGAAGGCTAAGCTATTCAAGCAATGGAACAAAATGAAAGACCGATCAACCGTCGACATGAACGAAGCAGAAAAGCGCAAACATGCGAAGGCCATGAAGATGGTGGAAAAAGAGCTTGGTCTGGAAGATGATGACGACGAGGAGGAGGAGCAGGAACAAGAGGAAGAAGAGTAGAATTTTTATTTATTATGTAATTTTTAATATTTATTATGCAATTTTTATTAATTATTATGTAATCGGTAACATTTTAAGTTGAATAAAATAATTTCTTGCATTATTTTGAATGTCTAAACAAAATCGAGTGAAATAATTTAATGTGGAAAAGAAATGGTGATGTGGAGGAGAGAGAAGTGAGAGTGGGGACTATAGCCCATGCATTGGCAAGGTGGGGTGAGAGTGGGGTGAGAATGAGAGAAAAGCTGGCGTGGCGGGGCGGGAGCGGGGCGGTGCATTGGCACCAGCCTCAAGCAACTTAATTGCCCACAGGCATCGTCGTCACCCTGCGACAGCACATGGCATCTGCTGTATGTTAAGGTCCGCACACGACAAATGACATATTCAGGCTCAATCTTCCCATCATTAAGATAGTGGAAGTGTTGGCCTTGTGGTTATCAGAAGTTTCACCCTACAAACGTAGTCCAGTGCGAGATCATCAGGCGATTATGATTGGACGCCTCATAGTAATATTAATTTAGCTACTATCTTTACCTTTGACATATCATTTCCATGTCACGTGAAACATGTAGTAAGGTGACTCTGCGCAGAGATATGGTGATTGTGTGGGTTAAGGAGAGAATATTCCAACTAAATCTTAGCAACATGCGGTGGAAAAAGTTCTATCATGTTAAATCTGGTTGTACATTATTTTCCTACCCAGTACCACCAGGTTAGTGTGGTCATTATGTATTTATCTTTACCTACTAATAAAGGAAGTAAGATTTCTTCCCAATTTTTCGTCCGTTTTTATATTGCTCCTGATTTTTCCTAGAAATTACGACCACTGCCACCGCACAACTGAAGTAACAATTCGCTTGGTTGGCTTGGTTCATCAACCCTGGTCCAAGTCCAGCACGTCTGACCTCCACTCGATCCCCTCGGCCTCGCTCCTTTAGCCTCCGAGCAGCGGCGATGGACGGCAACCAAACCAACGGGAGACACAGCGATCCACGCCCAACGCGGCAGGATCCGGAATAAAGGGCCTCACACGGAGGAGTATCAGCCCCGGGCCGCACTGGATCAAGCGATTGGACTTCATCTTCTTCACCTACAGCGGTCGAGCGCCGCCACCATCGTCCCCGTGCCTTCCAGTCGAAGTTGCGCATCATCGTCTTTCTGCTTCCCCTCATTTTTCTTCCCCTCGCGGCTGCCTCTGTGTCCTGGCCGGCGGCGGCCGTGGACTAGGGCCGGCTGCAGGAGTGAGCGGCGAGCGGAGCAGGAGGCGGGTGGGAAGCAGCGGAGGATTCCCTTCTCGCTCTCTTTCTTGCTGGTTGGTCATTGCTGATTTCCCCTTCCTTTCTGATTTGTTTTTCTCTCTGAACTGCAGTATGTGTACAGGCCAAGACACATCTTGAAGCTGCAGTACGAGTGATTGCCCGTCGCGCTTTGTTAAAACGTTCCTTACCGAGTCTCAGTAACCAGGGGTGTAGCAGCAGCGGCAGATTGGTTCAATGTGGGGTGCAGTAACGGGGTGAAGAGACAGCAGTAGATCATGGATGCATCGCATGATGATTCTGCAGCAGGGGAGGAGTACTGATGGTAATTAGTTTGAGTAAATCAGTAAGCAGCAATTGTCGAGGCTGCCGATCCAATGAAATACAACGACTGTGCCAGTAAATCAGTAAGCAGCCGCAGTTGTCGAGGCTGCCAATCTAATGAAATACAACGGTTGTGCCGCGCTGTTCACCCAATCTGACATTGTTCGTGTTCTTTGCCTAAAGCTCCTGACCATTGGGAAGCAGGTTGTTTTTTTACTCATACAATTCAACTTTATCTCTAACCCTGTCCATGTAATTTTAGAAACCAGGCATTGCATGAGAATGTACATTGGGCAGGAGACTACTGATATAGCTGGTGTCTTGGTGTCTTGCTTCATAATCGTATGTTTCCTATTTTTGTACTTTACATACTCATCTTAAGTTGGTAGAGAAAATGAATTTTATCTTGATTAGTCACATTATGAGATACCAGCAGTGAAGTTATTATGCTTTCATAGGCCGTGGACATGAACAAACAGAAACATGCCATATGGTGTAATGTATCTTGAAGATTACTTGCTCATATTATCAGAAAAAGAAAAGATGAAAGAAACATCCATATACTTATGGGTCTTCGTATCTCTCAAAAATAATCTCAATGTCATCTACACTTGTGACGGCAAAGGATGTGGAACACGGTGAACATATCCATGTTTTCCTTCAATTGGTCCATAGAGGCCACTCCAATGATGATTCTACCTGTGAATGGGCGATCCTGAACGAATCCCATAGCAAGCTGGACCCAAGGTTAGCTGAGCTTATTCGCAACCTTGATGTATTTATTTGCTGCATCCTGTATAACAAGAGTGAAGCAAAATTAATTTTAACAGATAGTCTTAGTTGTAGTTTTCCAGCTTATACTTGAGTCAAACTTGAGTTGTAGCCATGTATGCAGGGAACAAATTTAGCGTGAAACTATTGAAATTGTAAGAGCTTGCGTAAAAATAGTTTTCAGTGAGATCTCGGTGTGTACCTCTTAATCCCTGAACAAGGGGTAGAGTTGTGAATGAGATGAATAGATCGATGGTAGCCATCTGTTTCAGCTTCGAAGCTGAATCTCACAAAGAGAGGCATAGCCAATCTGGTTGCTCACAACCTTTGAGATCCTTGAAGCTTTGCGGCCGGTACAAAATGTGTTGCTCTGCATCAGGTTTCCTGATATTGACATTCTACACGTTGGGTTGCTTACGATAGAGTTTACTATTCTGCTAATAGTAGAAAATAAAAAATTAACCCGTAGCAACGCACGGGCAAATTTTGCTAGTACATACTAACATGTGTTCTTGGTAACCGCAGCAAAAAAAGTGCCAAAGCGTACCCTAAAGATGGACGGAGTTGCCACTGCACACTGGACACCGGAAAATAGATCTTCACTTCACCACAGGTAAACTACGGCGATACATCGGGTCGAACTCACAAATCCCGTATTGAAGACATAGCATACGGTCAAGGCATCACTCCGGATACCACGAACGTTGTCGATCTGATGTACTTTGAGATATAGTCATGCGCGCATGCTGCATTGGCGAGCGGGCTCGACCGCACATGATAGCGGGATCATGGGCACTGGATTCATAGAATCCCTTGTTTATCGGACTATTAGACGTGCCGTTATGACCCGGCATCAAAACCATGGTCGTTGCCATGGCGTATGAAATGTTCGCTAAAGTTTTCAAATCCGCTTTAGGGCTTGTTTGATCAAAGGATTTGCATTGAAAATTTGTAAGATTGAATCCCATGGGAGAATTTTCTATAATGGTTGTTTGATTTGTAGGATTGATTTTCATATGACTTTTTTCCTAAAAATATCCTTTACACTAGATTTTGTACGAAATCTAACATCCACTCATACCTCTTTTTTCAAAATCTTTTTTTTTCTATGGTGGAATCAAACAATTTTTTGGTTCATATAAATTTATGCAGGATTGAAGTTGGGCTATGAATCGAATAAACTCTCATTGCAATCTACATTTTTCTTACTCTACATTTTTTTCTATGCTATGAATCAAATAGACTCTCACTGGTCCTAGACAATTATTTTAGAGCATCTCCACCCGTGCCCCTTCCCCCATACGACGTCTGACGCAACCCTTTTTTTGGCCCGTATGGGGGGCCGCCGGTGCGGACGCACAAATGGGGGGGGGGGGGGGGTGTTGGCTCCCAGCCATGCCCCCATAACAAACAAATAATTTATAAATTCTGAAATTTAAACAACATTACATGTGTGATTTAAATAAAGTAGTCGTACTCCCGCCTAGGCATGTAGTACTCGTACCTGGCGAGCTGCCTCTCCCACTGATTGGCGAAGTCGTTCCAAGTCACTTGTTTTCGGGATCCCAGTGGGATCCATCCGTTGCTCCGACACGTGAGCTCGGCATAGTAGTGGTTGGTGATGGTCGCCTGGCAAGCAACACCTTGGGGGGAGGGAGGGGGAGAGACCGACATGCCTTCAGCGTTCAGCCTCCAGCCAGGGGACACCGATAGCCCGACGAGCAGGTGTAGATCGAGTTGCATCATTTTTCCATCCGTCACATGCCCCCGCTAGACCCCTTCCCCCGAGTTGGGTTCGGCTTGGGGGCGCTAGACAACTATATGGGCCACGCCGGGGCCAAAACGAAATTGTGGGCATGATTTTTGGCGCCGTGCGGTGACCCAGCATACCACTGCATGTTGTAGTATACAAGTCGTTGATATGATCTTTGTGAAGGGGCTTCCTCACAAATTGCCATATCCCTCAGAGTGGTACAACAGAAACATTGCAGGTCATAACACTCCATACTTTATTACAAACATTGTCTTAACAAGTTGGTATTCTCACAGGTCCTATGAGAACACCCTAAGATACTACTTAAGTACGATTACAACTCATAACAAATATAAAGAGCTCAACAACTTATTTAGGTAAGTTCTACGTTGCTCGGCTCTATGATACTAAGGGTATGTCACTACTCCTCCACCTCCGTGTCATCTGGTCCGTAGACTATCCCATAGTCTACGCCTTCCACTCCGCCGGTAAGATCAGGTTCATCGTAGACCAACTCGTAGCCTCCTTCTGGTGCTCCATCGTTGATAGCCTCCACTTCAGGATCACAGTCTAGCAAGGGTGTCGAAAGAAAGTGAGTACAGGGGTACTCAGCAAGTTCTAAAAGAATAAAAGGTGTTTGATGCACTAGCTACGACCATTGATCAGGAAATCGCAGGTCAATGCATGTTTTGAAAACATTTCTTCAAAAGGTTGCTTTTATTATGAAAACTATGCCCGTCAGTCTTCACAGGTTGACTAGAACTTCGTGGAGTTCCTTTCCTGCCGCGTTCGTAGTTCCCTTCCCGGAACAAGGAGTGACAGCCACAATTTGATACACTCTGCAGAGATGCGTTACTTTTCCCACAAGAGATCTCACCCTTTTTGCCATCCGCAGGGACTTGCCCCCGTTCACACTTCCTTTGGTGTGAGGCCAGGTATAAAGATCCAAGCCCACACCGCCTTCTCCGCGACTGCAAACCCACCCTTTTGTCCACCCGCACACCTCCAGTAGACTTTCCCCCGATAATACGGCTTTACTCATGGTGTACTTTGGACAATCCTTCATAGATCGGAAGAGATTAACATCACCAATGGATGGGGATTTAAAAGGATTTCCCAACCTATTGTGGCAGTGCCTCCAGCACCCCACCGTCTCTCCGATCCGTTGGCGTGCAGAAGGGAAAAGATACAGCTGGCTTTTCCAGAGCCATTATAGATCTCATGGTCAACGCGGTTTGTACGGCGCTAGAATCACTGGACGGCATTGGTAATTAATCCTAGGGTGATATAACCCATTGCAATGGAACCTCCACCATATCAACACATACCATGGTTCCATTGCCAGCCACATAGTCATATTCATAGTTGGAAAGTAATATTTTATTTGCGATGCAGGAATGATAAGTATATAGCTTTGCATTTAAAGTACTAGAAAATAATCAAGTTGACATGAGCAAGGGTGAACTTGCCTGTAGACTGCGAGATAGTGCAGTTCAATGCAGTTGATGGAACCTGGACCTCGGGTTCTGTAAGAAGCATCATTGTCCGGTAAGGACAATGTTATAAAAATCCAAATAATGCAATCATGGATGTATTATTTTATGTTGAATCCCTTTACCCCATTGAGTTATTACAAGTTAGGGTTGTATTTAAGATTTATGTCTTTGACGGTAATTTACAATTGATTTAAAAGTATTAATCATGGTAATTCACACAAAGTACAACAATCTTCAAAGTAAAATGATTTTACATGATAATTACCTTAGTCATTCCAAAATAATTTGAAATTATAGAGTTACCTCTATAGTTTTGGGAAAAAAAGAAATATAGTAGTTTTCTGGGAAAAATTCCCTTGTTCAAATGAAATGACTTGGAATAATAGAATCCCATTTTGAAATGTTGGAAAATAAGTATTTGAACTTATTTGAGATTTTTCCTTGAATTTTAAATACAAGGAAATAATAATTTAAAATTCCAAGTTATTTTTTAAATTCTAAAAATTCATAATTTTGAATTTGTTCCATAATTTCATTTCATATTTTATTCTGGTTAAGACTTATTTTTCATTTATAAATCCAATTTTTATTGGATTTTTAGAGTTGTTTATGATTTATAAAAATTTGGTAAAGTTTTGGTCTTTTATTAAATGTAAAATGACCAAAATACCCCCTGGACCCCTATTGGGCCCAGCCCAATTAAACTAACCCAGGGACGGCCCAAATAGGCTGGCCCCCTCTTGGATTCGGTGGCGCCGAAGCGGCCCACCTCACTCACTCTCACTCGGCCCTCTCCTCACTCGTCTAACCCTAGCCTCTGGCGATCCCGTGGCGATGGCGTCGCCGCCATGGCCGCCGCTCTGCTCCGGCCATCACCGGCCTCCTCCGCCGTAGCCACCTACCGATCTAGAACCGCCTCGAGCAGATCTATCGATCTGTCCGAGCAGTTTTCCTCTCTTCGTCTTCTCCTGGCGGATCGCCTCGATCTGGATCCACTGGAGAATCGCCTCGGGCGATTGTGAAGCTCCGACGAGCTCTCGCCCACGCCGTCGATGTGTGCGCCTCCGAGACCGACCTGGCGCGGGTGCTGCTCGCAGCGCCTGTGCCGTCGTCTCCGTCTTTGTCTTTGCTATGGTGGTGTTCGTCGGCGTAACGCTGGCGACTACCCTGGCTTTGCAGCTGCTATGGCCGCGCGGGCACTGCCTCGCCATGCCATAGCTTCTGCCTCCAGGCGCGGGTAAGGTTCTCTGTTCCTCCTCCTACTCCTCTGTGCGCCTCCCCATGTTACTGTGCTTCTTCCTCCTCATGCTATGCTACTCTCTGGTGATCTTGTGATCATCTAGAGTCATGCTACTGCTGCGCAATCTTGCTGTGCTTCGGTTTACTGCAAGCTTATGGTCAGATTACCAGTTATTGGTACTGGCACATGTCGATTTGCTTCTTTGTTCATGTTATGCTTGCTTCTCTGCTACTCCTAGCTTGCTCTATACTTGCCATGCTATGCTGTGCTTGCTTATGGCTTGATATACCCTGCTGTTCATGCTTATAGGCTTGCTATGCTTACTGGTTTATTCATACTTGCTTGTCTAGGTGCACTTGTGATGCATCTGTGACACTTGTGTGTGTGCCAGAGGTGCCTGTGATATAATTCAGTACTAATTCCGCAAGCCAATGATCCATTGGATCATTTCTTGCTTGTTGGCAAATCTCTCTGTGTAGCTTGGCTTGCTATGATTGATCAATTTGATCAATAGCTTGTCAGTGATTGCTTACTGGCTAATTCTGTGGCTATATGAATCAATTATTTAGTGATGCTGATGCTCAAGCATCACTGTGTGGTTGCTTACTTGTGCTGTTGCTTATTTCTAGCTATCTAGAGTTGCTCTAGTGGCTATGAATTAAGTTGTCTTGCTTAACAGTATGCTGCTATCATGTTTAGCATGGATCTGTAATAAATTCATGCTTGGATTACTTAATCATGATGAACTGCTTATGCAGTGATGATTTAAATGTCTTGCTTGTATATGAGTTTGCTGTTCATGATTTTTTTACAAGCAGTTAAAATCTGAATCCATTTCTGGATAGTGATGTGATCTATTTGGCTTTCTTTAATTGGTGCTAAGTGTGATGTGACCTCAGTAGCTTGCTACTGATTGGTTGCTCACATGATTGATTTGATCTTGTTGGCTACTCACTTTGCTTGCATATTTGGGGATCATATTAAGTATGAATGCCAATATGCTTGCCTGTGAAGAAATCTAGGGTTTCTGATGGTTGCTTGCTTAGGATCTTCTGTGTAGTCTTAGCTGCTAATCTATGCTATCTACTGGTGCTATCTGTGCATGTGATCTTGCTAGTGTGCATCTGTTCATGCTTTCTAGCCTCTGTGCACATGATCTGTATCTGGATAGTGTCTATCTTAGTAGCCTTTGGTGGCGGTAATCCTTGGTGAAAACCAAGTGATGATCTACCCATATGAGCATCTGCTCATCCCATGCTTATGCATATGATGGATTAGATCCATTGGATCTCTGCCAGGAACTAGGTATACCTTTTCCAGCTCCTAGAAAGTAATGCTTTGTTGATGCGGTCTTGTGGTTTGTGCAAAGCCCTTCACCTCCAGGATCTTGGATGATCTTCTCGGGTCACCATGATTTCGATGGCTGAGGTTTTGTGTGTTTGTGTTGTTCTTAAGCAAGAACAGGATGAACTATGTGTTGCTCAAACTTCACCCTTACCTGGTGATTCTTATCTCTGGTCGATCGTGCTTGGTTCTAGGGTTTGTGATCCTTTTATACCATCTCTTCTTTTACTCTGACCATGACACACAAGGCCTGGTCACTTTGTGACTCACCCCTTGCATTGCCTTGCTGTTGCTGCCCAGCACACTTGAGCTGTGTGCTCTCGTATGCTGAAACTTGAGCCCTCTGCATTTGCTCGGTTTTGGTCTGCTGATCCTATCTTGTCTTGTCCTTGGCTTTGGACAAGCACAAGTGTGCTGTGACTTGGTTCTGTCCAAACTGAATATTGTGTCATTTGCTAACTCTAACATTTTGGCTAGTTTGATTCTTTGTTTTGCAGGTTTATGAAGTTGGACATGGCCAGAAGATATTCTCCAAGTCATATAGTCTAGGTTTTAGATTAGGAATAAACTTGTAATCTTCATTTTCATTTCTATTTCTTATTTATCAATTCTTGTATCAAGAATATTGTAAAGACTTTGTAATCTGTGTTGTTATCAATAAAGCCCAAGTTTTTGTTTATGAGCTTTTGATGATGTGATATTTATATTCTAGAATAAATATTGTATTTGTGATTCACTTTGAAATTCAAAGTTGTTTGAATTCATAAGTTGTTTGAATTATGAATTCCATTTATATTGTTCAATGTTTATTGTTTAATGTATTGACACTTGTCAAATGAAATCAATTCCCCAAATCAAGCAAGATACAAAAGAGATCATGTCGAAATTTCCCTAACTCACAATGCCTAATCCTAAGTGCAAAATGAGAGAGAACCTTGATCCCTCTTAGGTTTAGTTGCAATAAGGCGCGAAAATTTTCCCTGTTTTGCGATGAAATGCATATCCCATTTCTAAATCTACCCTTCGTTGTTCCTATGTTCTGGGTTATTACAGCCTCTCCCCCTTAACAGAAACTTCGTCCCGAAGTTAAGATTGGTACCTGAACATCTCGGGGTAAGACTTCCTGAGTTCTTCTTCCGTCTCCCAAGTGGCTTCTCGCTCAGGGTGATGTTGCCATTGCACTTTACAATATTTGATTGCCCTGTTTCTTAACTTCTTCCATTGTACTTCTAAGATCTTCTCAGGCCTTTCCACATAGGTTAGATCAGATTGCAATTCAATTTCTTCATATGTGATAGGATCATCCGGTGCCTTCAAACACTTTCTGAGTTGTGATACATGAAATACATTATGAATTTGACTTAGTTGTGCCAGTAATTCCAACTCAAAAGCTGTTCCTCGATTCTGACTGAGTATCTTAAATGGTCCGATATATCGAGGGCTTAACTTTCCTTTCACTCCGAACCTCTTAAGTCCTTTCATTGGGCTAACCTTTAAATATACCATGTCTCCCACTTTTGGTTCCCAATCTCTTCTCTTTAAGTCGGCGTAACTCTTCTGACGACTCTGAGCTATCTTGAGTCTATCCCGGATCACCTCGATGACGTCTTGTCTCTCCTTGATGTAGTCTGGTGTAAACTCCTTGTTTTCTCCGGTTTCAAACCAACAAATTGGTGATCTACACTTCCTTCCGTACGCTGCTTAAATGCGGTGCCATCTGAATGCTACTACGATAACTATTGTTATATGAGAACTCTGCTAAAGGTAAATGATCTTCCCATGAGCCTCCAAAGTTCAGAGCACAAGCTCTAAGCATGTCCTCAAGTGTCTGATTGGTTCTTTCGGTTTGTCCTCCGGTTTGTGGATGATATCTTGTCTTTGAAATCCAACTTGGATCCCAAAGATTCTTGTAGTTGTTTTCAGAATGCTGATGTGAAAATCGAACCTCTATACGAGACTATCTTCTTTGGTACTCCATGCTTACTCACAATTTCCTTCACATATATATCCACAAGCTTTTCGCATTATCTTTTGTGTTTACGGCTATGAAATGAGCACTCTTGGTGAGTCTATCCACTATTACCCATATCATATCCTTCTTCTTATTAGTCATTGGTAAACCAAGTAACAAAATCCATTCCTATTTCATCCCATTTCCATTCCGGTATCTCTAGTGGTTTGAGTAATCCCGCAGGACTCTGATGCTCTGCCTTCACTCGTTGACATGTATGACATTCCGAGACATATTGTGCTATTTCTCTCTTCATGTTGTTCCACCAGAACATCTCCTTCAAATCCATATACATCTTCGTACTTCCCGGGTGTATGGAATAAGGGGTTTCATGTGCTTCTTTTAATATGATTGACTTCACTTCTTGATCATCAGGTACACAGATCCTTTTTTGGAAGTATAATGAATCAAAATCCCCTAGATGGAATTCCGATGGTCTTCCTTCGCCAATCCTTTTTATCTCCTCTTGGATGAACAAATCATCCGCTTGCTTTCGGATAATCTCATATTTCAAGTCTGAGTACATCTCATCCATTATCCTCATGGTTGCTAAACTTCCTTTGACATCACCTTGAATAAACAAGATCTGAGCATCTTCTAACTCTTTCCAAAGTTCCTTTGGAATTTCCCATTCCGTAGGTTGATTCTCCGTACTCTTCCTACTTAAAGCATCTGCTACTACATTAGCTTTGCCTGGGGTATAGTTGATCTTAAGGTCGTAATCCTTAATCAACTCCAACCATCTCTTCTGTCTCATGTTTAATTCTTTCTGAGTGAAGAAATATTTCAAACTCTTGTGATCGGTGTATAACTCACACTTGGATCCATATAGAAATTGTCTCCAACTTTTCAAAGCATACACAACTGCCGCTAACTCGAGATCATGTACTGGGTAGTTGTGTTCATGTGGTTTCAACTGTCTTGATCCATAGGCTATTACCTTCCGATCTTGCATAAGAACACATCCAAGTCCATTCTTGGAAGCATCACAATACACCGTATAATCCTTTCCAGTTCAGAACCGCCAATACGGTCTTGTGGTTAACTTATCTTTGAGTGTTTGGAAGCTGGCTTCACACTCATCGATCCACACAAATGGAGCATTTTTCTTGAGTAACTTGGTCATTGGTCCTGCAATCTTCGAAAATCCCTCTATGAATCTTCTATAGTAGCCTGCCATACCAAGAAATCCTCGTATCTCCTTAGCATTTTTAGGTGATTTCCATTCCAATACGGACTGAACCTTATTTGGATTCACCGCTATGCCTTCTTTGGTTATCACATGTCCAAGAAATTCAACACTATCTAACCAAAACTTGCACTTGCTGAACTTCGCATATAGCTGATGTTCCCTCAAATTTTGAAGAACTATCTTCAAATGTTTGGCATGTTCTTCTTTATCTTTGGAATAGATTAGAATATCATCTATGAACACTATCACAAACTTGTCCAAGTACTTCATGAATATCTTGTTCATCAAATTCATGAAAATTGCTGGTGCATTTGTTAGTCCAAATGGTACAACCAAGTATTCATGGTGTCCATACCTTGATACGAATGCTGTTTTTGGTACATCTTCCTTCTTGATCTTGATTTGATGGTATCCTGACCTTAAATCTATCTTTGAGAAGACTCCTGCTCCTT
This sequence comes from Lolium perenne, assembly GCF_019359855.2. Lineage (NCBI taxonomy): Eukaryota > Viridiplantae > Streptophyta > Magnoliopsida > Poales > Poaceae > Lolium > Lolium perenne. Next base: position 53,870,471 of record NC_067244.2, read on the forward strand.
GAACTTGATCGAAAAGATCTTGAATTCTAGGTAAAGGATACTTGTTCTTGATAGTTACATTGTTCAAATTTCTGTAATCTCCACACATTCTCTTTCCTCCATCTCTTTTATCCACAAAAATAACTGGTGTACCCCATGGTGACACACTTTCTTGAATAAATCCCTTCTGTTCCAGTTCATCTATCTGAGCTTTTAGTTCCACTAACTCCTTTGGCCCCATCTTATATGGCGGTTGTGCTATTAGTCTTGTGCCTGGAATCAGATCGATTGTGAATTCTATCTCTCTATCGGGTGGCATCCCCGGTAGTTCCTTAGGAAATACATCCTTAAACTCATTTACTACAGGAATATCTTCAATTCTCACTTCCTTCAGGCTGTTGAGTTCCAATCCAATCTCCAACTCACTGTACCTATCGCCTTGGAACACTATTCTACCTCCGATGGAGTTGCGAAGTGACACTGTTTTATCTCCACAGTTAATCACCGCTCCATTTTCTGTCAACCAATCCATCCCTAAGATGACTGATATGTCCTTCATGGGTATGATGAATAGGTCCGCGAAATACACACAGTCACATATGGTTAGGACTTGTGCTTCTTTCACGTGGGTTACTAAGATCGTTCCCCCCGCGGATAGGACAGTTATAGGGGTTTCTAACTTAGAACATCTAAGCCCGAATTTTTCCACAAACTCCAATGCAAGAAATGATGTGGTTGCTCCAGTATCAAATAATACTTTGCCAGGATGAGTAAGAATGCTTAGCGTACCTAAGACTGTTTGATCCGACTCTTCCGCTTGTTCCAAAGATGTGCAATTCAGCTTTCCATAAGGCTTTCCCTTCTTGTTGTTGTAGTTGTAGTTGCGGTTGTTGTTGTTGTTGTTGCGGTTGTTGTTGTTGTTGTTGTTGTTGTTTCCACCTCGTCCTCCAGAGCTCTGTCCGCTCCAAGATGACTTGTTCGGACACTCCGGCTTGATGTGTCCTTCCTTCCCACAACCATAGCAGATGATTCTGGGTTTCTGACAGTCCTTCTGCAAATGCCCTCTCAGACCACAACTGTTGCAGATGATCTGGTTACTTGGGTTCGACTCGACCTCCCGGTTATATTGATTACCGTAGTAGGTCGATATCTGGGTTTGAAACTCCGATCAGGTATTGGTTTACTGATTGGGTACTTCCTTGGCTCTATACGAGCTCTCTTCCTCCTGTCCTCCTGGACTTGCCTGTAGTCATCCTCGAAAGTGATTGCCGAGTCAATCAGTTCCTGGAATTCGGCAGTCCGTGCCAACCTCAGTTGCATCTTCATGTATGGATTCATGCCTTTCATGAACCGCTTCTTCCGCTTCTCCTCGGTATCTACATCCTCAGGTGCATACCTGGATAACCTATTGAAATCCCGAACATACTGCATAATTGGTGCGAAGATTCATCTCGATTCTTCAAACTCCCTCTTCTTCAACTCCACCACGCTGTCCGGAACATGAGCATCTCGAAACTTCTTCTTGAACTCCTCCCAGGTGAATACCTTATCCGGAGGGTGTACTGCTACAAGGTTCTCCCACCATGATGCTGCTGGTCCTGACAACAGATACGTGGTGTATCTAATCTTCTCCTCATCGTTGCATCCAACAGTCTTCAACTTCCGTTCCGTATCCATGAGCCAATCTTCAGCGTCCATTGGTTCTGGAGCTGATGTAAATGGTAATGGTCTTGCATTTTGGAAGTCCGATAGTGTTACTCCCTTGCCTTCATTACCCCTATCATTAATGACATGGGTAAAGAAATCCTGCATATTCTTGCTCTGGCTTTCCTGGTAACGCCTCCTATCTTCCTCCATTGACCTCATATATTGTTGGAAGTCTGGGTGCAACATTGGGTGTGGTGGTGGTGGTGCGTTTTCTGCTCTAGCTGCTGCATCTACTTCCTCTTTCTCTCTGGCTTCCCGCTCTCTGCGAGCCTCTTCAGTTTCTACTAACGCCATTTCCCCCTAGTCCTGTAACAAAGAGCGATTACTCATAATTACACCATGCAAATGCTTTCTGAGCTCAACTCAATGCCCAGAACTAGTCACACAATGAAATCAAGAAGCAAATCCAAAACAAACATTTATTATGTATATACACCGTATAATACATAACACACTCACAAACTTATATTACATGTGGTACATATAAACCACTTATTTGGCTCAAAGCCCAAGCCAACGGAAATTTAAAATACGTTCTATTACAATACCACCTAGATTACTTTATTCTTCATTGGAACTCTACTCCTCATCGTCTTCATTCGCCTCCGCGTACATCCCTGGGGTCCATCCGGTACAGCGGTCTGTCCTCCGAAGACCGTCCGGAATGAAAGTTCTTCCCGTAGGTATGTAGTCTGAATCGGACGAAGTGCCGAGACAGAGATCTGTCATGCCAAAGTAACTAGATAAAGACTCGTACATATCCCCAGTGGAATACATCTCCTCTTCCCCAGTCATCCATGAAGGATTCCTATTAACTTGACCCCTCATCTTCTTCTTCTTCTTTTTCTTGGTTCCAGAACTCTCACCTACTTCGTACTGTGATGGTTTAGATATTCCCATCTCCAAATCTAAAGAAATGGAATCAGTACCTTTCTCTTCCTGCTCAAAGCTTTGGTTAACATTCGGGTTAACCGCATCACTCTCATCTCCGGTATCACATGGAATTGGCTCCTCCTCATCACCGAAAGGTTCCCCGAAACGCCAACCCGTCGAGTTTTCAATCGGTGACTCCGAGCAATTTATGTTCCATGAGTGGTCTTCCCCATATCCAGTATCATATGATGCTGACACGTGTGGATAGTGCGGGACAAAGTTAGGTGTAAGTGGATCTCTTGTAGGTAGATTTCTCTTGAACCACTGGTCACTCAAATCTACATCACTATCTGGGTTAAAGAAGGGTGTAGTATGTTGTGGTTGTGCCCTCAAATCACGCATCCGAGTTTGGACTTTATCAGGGTCCGTGAACTCAGCTAGCATGTGGTCAATCTCACCTCTCATCTTCATGTGTAAAAGGTACATCGTGGTCAATAAAGACTTACAACTATCCATGTGCTGTGCTGCAGCTTCAGGACTTCTGTGTGCTAACACCAAATGATTCAGAGTGGGATCCTCATCTTCCTCGGCATGAGGTATATGAGAAAACTCTCGAACATAGCGATTCTCTTGACTTGTGCTGCCTTATCTCAAGGATTGCCTTGAATAGACCCATATGGTAGGCTATGGTGATAGTTTTGGCTTCTCCGTATGGCATTATACGACTCATCAGCAGTTTTTCCGGTAGTTGGACCGATACTCTGCACTTGGCTAGGATTTCCCCATCATAGTAAGTATACTTGATAACAGGTATCCGTGGATCGCAATGAAGTTCCTTCAGCATCCCACACAGGAGAGCTGTTATTGGTCCATCATAATCACCGAGCCAACCCTCAACTTTCCTCAAAGTCCTCTTAGGAAAAGTGTTCGCCATTATGGCTGTATACAAAAGCAGAATATTAGTGATGATAATGCATCATAATAGCTATAATAAAGAATTATCGCACTAAAATATATGGTTTTGCTATTCTCAAGTGAATAATCACCATATTTCTAGAGAATCCTTTACTATTTCTACTAGACTCCTACAGGTTCCTTCCCTATACTAGGTTTTTCCAACCTAAGGTCGCAACATTTGCTCTGATACCAGCTGCGGTGACCCAGCATACCACTGCATGTTGTAGTATACAAGTCGTTGATATGATCTTTGTGAAGGGGCTTCCTCACAAATTGCCATATCCCTCAGAGTGGTACAACAGAAACATTGCAGGTCATAACACTCCATACTTTATTACAAACATTGTCTTAACAAGTTGGTATTCTCACAGGTCCTATGAGAACACCCTAAGATACTACTTAAGTACGATTACAACTCATAACAAATATAAAGAGCTCAACAACTTATTTAGGTAAGTTCTACGTTGCTCGGCTCTATGATACTAAGGGTATGTCACTACTCCTCCACCTCCGTGTCATCTGGTCCGTAGACTATCCCATAGTCTACGCCTTCCACTCCGCCGGTAAGATCAGGTTCATCGTAGACCAACTCGTAGCCTCCTTCTGGTGCTCCATCGTTGATAGCCTCCACTTCAGGATCACAGTCTAGCAAGGGTGTCGAAAGAAAGTGAGTACAGAGGTACTCAGCAAGTTCTAAAAGAATAAAAGGTGTTTGATGCACTAGCTACGACCATTGATCAGGAAATCGCAGGTCAATGCATGTTTTGAAAACATTTCTTCAAAAGGTTGCTTTTATTATGAAAACTATGCCCGTCAGTCTTCACAGGTTGACTAGAACTTCGTGGAGTTCCTTTCCTGCCGCGTTCGCAGTTCCCTTCCCGGAACAAGGAGTGACAGCCACAATTTGATACACTCTGCAGAGATGCGTTACTTTTCCCACAAGAGATCTCACCCTTTTTGCCATCCGCAGGGACTTGCCCCCGTTCACACTTCCTTTGGTGTGAGGCCAGGTATAAAGATCCAAGCCCACACCGCCTTCTCCGCGACTGCAAACCCACCCTTTTGTCCACCCGCACACCTCCAGTAGACTTTCCCCCGATAATACGGCTTTACTCATGGTGTACTTTGGACAATCCTTCATAGATCGGAAGAGATTAACATCACCAATGGATGGGGATTTAAAAGGATTTCCCAACCTATTGTGGCAGTGCCTCCAGCACCCCACCGTCTCTCCGATCCGTTGGCGTGCAGAAGGGAAAAGATACAGCTGGCTTTTCCAGAGCCATTATAGATCTCATGGTCAACGCGGTTTGTACGGCGCTAGAATCACTGGACGGCATTGGTAATTAATCCTAGGGTGATATAACCCATTGCAATGGAACCTCCACCATATCAACACATACCATGGTTCCATTGCCAGCCACATAGTCATATTCATAGTTGGAAAGTAATATTTTATTTGCGATGCAGGAATGATAAGTATATAGCTTTGCATTTAAAGTACTAGAAAATAATCAAGTTGACATGAGCAAGGGTGAACTTGCCTGTAGACTGCGAGATAGTGCAGTTCAATGCGATTGATGGAACCTGGACCTCGGGTTCTGTAGAAGCATCATTGTCCGGTAAGGACAATGTTATAAAAATCCAAATAATGCAATCATGGATGTATTATTTTATGTTGAATCCCTTTACCCCATTGAGTTATTACAAGTTAGGGTTGTATTTAAGATTTATGTCTTTGACGGTAATTTACAATTGATTTAAAAGTATTAATCATGGTAATTCACACAAAGTACAACAATCTTCAAAGTAAAATGATTTTACTTGATAATTACCTTAGTCATTCCAAAATAATTTGAAATTATAGAGTTACCTCTATAGTTTTGGGAAAAAAAGAAATATAGTAGTTTTCTGGGAAAAATTCCCTTGTTCAAATGAAATGACTTGGAATAATAGAATCCCATTTTGAAATGTTGGAAAATAAGTATTTGAACTTATTTGAGATTTTTCCTTGAATTTTAAATACAAGGAAATAATAATTTAAAATTCCAAGTTATTTTTTAAATTCTAAAAATTCATAATTTTGAATTTGTTCCATAATTTCATTTCATATTTTATTCTGGTTAAGATTTATTTTTCATTTATAAATCCAATTTTTATTGGATTTTTAGAGTTGTTTATGATTTATAAAAATTTGGTAAAGTTTTGGTCTTTTATTAATTGTAAAATGACCAAAATACCCCTGGACCCCTATTGGGCCCAGCCCAATTAAACTAACCCAGGGACGGCCCAAATAGGCTGGCCCCCTCTTGGATTCGGTGGCGCCGAAGCGGCCCACCTCACTCACTCTCACTCGGCCCTCTCCTCACTCGTCTAACCCTAGCCTCTGGCGATCCCGTGGCGATGGCGTCGCCGCCATGGCCGCCGCTCTGCTCCGGCCATCACCGGCCTCCTCCGCCGTAGCCACCTACCGATCTAGAACCGCCTCGAGCAGATCTATCGATCTGTCCGAGCAGTTTTCCTCTCTTCGTCTTCTCCTGGCGGATCGCCTCGATCTGGATCCACTGGAGAATCGCCTCGGGCGATTGTGAAGCTCCGACGAGCTCTCGCCCACGCCGTCGATGTGTGCGCCTCCGAGACCGACCTGGCGCGGGTGCTGCTCGCAGCGCCTATGCCGTCGTCTCCGTGCTGTGCTGCTATGGTGGTGTTCGTCGGCGTAACGCTGGCGACTACCCTGGCTTTGCAGCTGCTATGGCCGCGCGGGCACTGCCTCGCCATGCCATAGCTTCTGCCTCCAGGCGCGGGTAAGGTTCTCTGTTCCTCCTCCTACTCCTCTGTGCGCCTCCCCATGTTACTGTGCTTCTTCCTCCTCATGCTATGCTACTCTCTGGTGATCTTGTGATCATCTAGAGTCATGCTACTGCTGCGCAATCTTGCCGTGCTTCGGTTTACTGCAAGCTTATGGTCAGATTACCAGTTATTGGTACTGGCACATGTCGATTTGCTTGCTGTTCATGTTATGCTTGCTTCTCTGCTACTCCTAGCTTGCTCTATACTTGCCATGCTATGCTGTGCTTGCTTATGGCTTGATATACCCTGCTGTTCATGCTTATAGGCTTGCTATGCTTACTGGTTTATTCATACTTGCTTGTCTAGGTGCACTTGTGATGCATCTGTGACACTTGTGTGTGTGCCAGAGGTGCCTGTGATATAATTCAGTACTAATTCTGCAAGCCAATGATCCATTGGATCATTTCTTGCTTGTTGGCAAATCTCTCTGTGTAGCTTGGCTTGCTATGATTGATCAATTTGATCAATAGCTTGTCAGTGATTGCTTACTGGCTAATTCTGTGGCTATATGAATCAATTATTTAGTGATGCTGATGCTCAAGCATCACTGTGTGGTTGCTTACTTGTGCTGTTGCTTATTTCTAGCTATCTAGAGTTGCTCTAGTGGCTATGAATTAAGTTGTCTTGCTTAACAGTATGCTGCTGTCATGTTTAGCATGGATCTGTAATAAATTCATGCTTGGATTACTTAATCATGATGAACTGCTTATGCAGTGATGATTTAAATGTCTTGCTTGTATATGAGTTTGCTGTTCATGATTCTTTTACAAGCAGTTAAAATCTGAATCCATTTCTGGATAGTGATGTGATCTATTTGGCTTTCTTTAATTGGTGCTAAGTGTGATGTGACCTCAGTAGCTTGCTACTGATTGGTTGCTCACATGATTGATTTGATCTTGTTGGCTACTCACTTTGCTTGCATATTTGGGGATCATATTAAGTATGAATGCCAATATGCTTGCCTGTGAAGAAATCTAGGGTTTCTGATGGTTGCTTGCTTAGGATCTTCTGTGTAGTCTTAGCTGCTAATCTATGCTATCTCTTGGTGCTATCTGTGCATGTGATCTTGCTAGTGTGCATCTGTTCATGCTTTCTAGCCTCTGTGCACATGATCTCGTATCTGGATAGTGTCTATCTTAGTAGCCTTTGATCGGCAGGTAATCCTTGGTGAAAACCAAGTGATGATCTACCCATATGAGCATCTGCTCATCCCATGCTTATGCATATGATGGATTAGATCCATTGGATCTCTTCCAGGAACTAGGTATACCTTGTTCCAGCTCCTAGAAAGTAATGCTTTGTTGATGCAGTCTTGTGGTTTGTGCAAAGCCCTTCACCTCCAGATCTTGGATGATCTTCTCAGGTCACCATGATTTCTGATGGCTGAGGTTTTGTGTGTTTGTGCTGTTCTTAAGCAAGAACAGGATGAACTATGTGTTGCTCAAACTTCACACTTACCTGGTGATTCTTATCTCGGTCGATTGTGCCTTTGGTTCTAGGGTTTGTGATCCTTTTATACCATCTCTTCTTTTACTCGACCATGACACACAAGGCCTGGTCACTTTGTGACTCACCCCTTGCATTGCCTTCTTGTTGCTGCCCAAAGACACTTGAGCTGTGTGCTCTCATATGCTGAAACTTGAGCCTACTGCAGCTGCTCAGTTTTGGTCTGCCTGATCCTATCTTGTGCTGTCCTTGGCTTTGGACAAGCACAAGTGTGCTGTGACTTGGTTCTGTCCAAACTGAATATTGTGTCATTTGCTAACTCTAACATTTTGGCTAGTTTGATTCTTTGTTTTGCAGGTTTATGAAGTTGGACATGGCCAGAAGATATTCTCCAAGTCATATAGTCTAGGTTTTAGATTAGGAATAAACTTGTAATCTTCATTTTCATTTCTGTTTCTTATTTATCAATTCTTGTATCAAGAATATTGTAAAGACTTTGTAATCTGTGTTGTTATCAATAAAGCCCAAGTTTTTGTTTATGAGCTTTTGATGATGTGATATTTATATTCTAGAATAAATATTGTATTTGTGATTCACTTTGAAATTCAAAGTTGTTTGAATTCATAAGTTGTTTGAATTATGAATTCCATTTATATTGTTCAATGTTTATTGTTTAATGTATTGACACTTGTCAAATGAAATCAATTCCCCAAATCAAGCAAGATACAAAAGAGATCATGTCGAAATTTCCCTAACTCACAATGCCTAATCCTAAGTGCAAAATGAGAGAGAACCTCGATCCCTCTTAGGTTTAGTTGCAATAAGGCGCGAAAATTTTCCCTGTTTTGCGATGAAATGCACATCCCATTTCTAAATCTACCCTTCGTTGTTCCTATGTTCTGGGTTATTACACGCCGCCACCCCAATAGCCCTAGGGGGGTTATGGTGACCCTGCATACCACTGCATGTTGTAGTATGCCAGTCGTTGATATAACATTCACGAAGTACCAATCCGCAAATATTACATCCCTCAGAGTAGTACACCAGAACATAGCAGGTCCATAACTCATTCATTATTATTACAAGCAACATGTACATATCATCTCGGAGCTCCTCTTGGGTCCCAAGAGGGATACTCCTGGGTTCGAGGCGAACCCAACTTAACTTACAATATAAGAGTCTTACTAAGTTGTACATTTTATTCTCCTCGAGCAGTTAAGTACTTAGAGTTCGTACTGCTCGGATACTACTACTACTTGATCGGTCTAAGCTTGCTCTCCTCCGGAAACCTCCCCGGTTCCGTAGACTATGAGGTAGTCTACACCTTCAACACCTCCAGAGATGTCTGGTTCTTCATAGCCGATGACTTCGGCTCCTTCAGGGTTGTCGTTGTCCTCCTCGAGATGATTCAGACAATCTAAGCATGGGATTTAAGAGTGGTATGAGTACGAGCGTACTCAACAAGTTCATTATAGAAAAGAGGTGTTTAATGAACTAGGTACGATATTAGACCAGAAAGTCTAATACCAATGCAGGTTTTGGTAAACATTTCTGAAAGGACACGGATGTCGCCTAGAGGGGGGGGGGGTGAATAGGCGATTTAAAACTTTTACGAGATGGGCTTAACAAATGCGGAATAAAACTAGCGTTTACTTTGTCAAGCCCAAAGCCTATATACTATTGTTCACCTATGTGCACCAACAACTTATTCTAAGCAATGGTTCACCTATGTGCACCAACAACTTATGCTAAGCAATACAAGCAAGTATGTGATAGCAAGATATATATAACTTCAAGCACGATGGCTATCACAAGGTAAAGTGCATAAGTAAAGAGCTCGGGTATAGAGATAACCGAGGCACGCGGGAGACGATGATTTATCCCGGAGTTCACACTCTTGCGAGTGCTAATCTCCGGTGGAGAGGTGCGGTTGCTTAGTGCTCCCGAACGCCACAAGAGGCTCACCTTGAGGTGTGGTTGCTCGATGCACACCAACGCCACAAAGGCCTCACCCCAAGATGTGGTACTCACACCACACACCGAACGCCACGAAGGCGCCTCACCTAAATCTCCGGTGACCCTCGCCACAAAGGCCTAGGTCACGGTTCCACTAAGGGATTTCCTTCGAGGCGGAAACCGGGCCTTACACAAAGATTGGGGCACACATCCACAACTTAATTGGAGGCTCCCAACAAACCGCCACAAAGGCCTAGAATCCATCTAGGGTTCCAAGAACCCAAGAGTAACAATCTTCTTGCTTTCACCACCACGAATCACCGTGGAGAACTCAAACCGATGCACCAAATGCAATGGCAAGAACACCACAAAGATGCTCAAGTCCTTCTCTCTCAAATTCCAACAAAGCTACAAAAGCTATTGGGGGAATAGGAGAGGAAGAACAAAGAGGAGAACACAAAATTCTCCAAGATCTAGATCCCAAAGATTCACTCACAAAGAGATGATTTGGTTTGGTCAAAGTGTGGATCTAGATCTCCTCTCTCTTTTCCCTCAAAATGGGGCAAGAATCATGGAGGGATAGAGAGAAAGGGCAAGTTTCTCAAGAACAACAATGGAGGAGAGAGAGAGTAGAAGAAGCAACAGCCCAAGGAGGAAGAAGGGGGGTATTTATACCCCCCAAGAAAATCGAGCCGTTGGGCAAAACCAGGGCCGGATAATCCGGCCTAAGTAAGGGCCGGATAATCCGCCCCCCGGATAATCCGGCCTCTGGGACAAAACCTGGTCAAAATCCGGGCAAATGTCCGGCCCCTATACTGAGCAGCAATTCCTGAGGTCCTTAGCCGATTTCGAGGGGGCCGGATATTTCCGAAATATCCGGCCCGGATATTTCCGAAATATCCGGCCTAAGCAAACTGCAGAAACACCAAAACTAAAACGGGCATAACTTTTGCATCCGGACTCCGATTTCGATGATCTTGGGCTCGTTGAAATCACAACAACGAGCTCTACAACAATATGCATAGAAACATCATAGTCCAGCAAAGGAGGATAGAAACAAATGATGAAAGGTTTGACCTATCTCAAAAAGACATACCGGTAAAACCTCCAATCTTGAAAATGCAACAAGTTGCCCATGGAAAAACCATTCTCAATGAACTAGAGCTTGTCATGAGAATAAGCACAAGCTCTAAAACATCACATGGATAATATCCAAATAAAACCAAGTAAGATGATGAACCAAACTCGAAAACGCAACAAGTGATCTATGCGAAATCCGTTTTCGATGAACTAGAGCTTGTCATGAGAATAAGCACAAGCTCTAAAACATCACATGGATAAGGTCCAAATAACAACCAAGAAAGATGATGCAAGGATGCAAAGGTTTGAGCTCTCTCCGAACGATACGATCGAGATACTCACTCGAGAGCCCTCTTGATAGTACGGCAACTAAACTATAAACCGGTCTCCAACTACACTATGAGACCGGTGAGAAAGAAACCCTATCAAGAGCAAACCTTATACTTGCGCATTCCACTTGAGCTCGATGACGACGATCTTGACCTCAACAAGATGGAACGCCTTTCTTGCTTGTGCTTGCTTGACGAAGTCTTGTGGATTGCTCCCCCATAATCCACCATGGGAGAGCTTCTTCTTCGGCGCATCTTCACATAACCATGACCACCATGTGGATGGCAAGACTCAAGCAAAGGATCTCTTCGAGATGGCTCATCTTGAACTTGCACTTCATTCTTCATTCTTCATCATATTGATGTCTTGAAGTAACTTGAGGGCTCACTTCATCTTCATCTTCAAGACATACTTGACACTTGATCTCCTTCATCAATTTCTTCTTATTGCAACCTTGAAGCCAACAAATGGTTCAAGAATTGCCTATGGACAACTCCTACAAATATAACTCAATGCAAACATTAGTCCATAGGGATTGTCATTAATTACCAAAACCACACATGGGGGCTCCATGCACTTTCAATCTCCCCCATTTTGGTAATTGATGACAATCTCTTTGAGAGGGTTTATATAAGGAATTTAAGTAACAAATAAGTTGAATATATAGAGCAAACTCCCCCATAATATATGCATGTGTGAATGATCTTGACTTTCATTGCATATATTGGCATTCAAAGCCTAGTGGAGTTTCCTCTAAATATTCAACTATGCAAAGCAACAAGATGCAATGCAATAAAGGCACATGCTTAAGCACAAAGCAAAGACATAACCAAATTCCCTGAAACCCTCCAAACTTCTCCCCCATTGGCACCAATTGCCGAAATGGGTGAAAAATTTAGAAGGCCAATATAGTGAGAGTTCCTCCATAGCGTGTGCATTTCTCATAATTTGAGTGGAATCAAATGCACATATCCAATGACGAATATTTGGAAGGAATCACACTATAGATAGGATCAAAGATTGCAAAAAGATAACAAAGTCAAGAAGCTTCAACAAATGAAGCAAGCAACCAAATGAACCACAAGGAAGATAGATATTATGATAAGATCAAGAAGATTGCTCTAAATAATATGAGGAAGCTCCCCAAGGTACATGCATAAAATAAAATGTTGCATTTGAATACAATATGCATAACATGGAATCCTCACCCTCATTACCATTTAAAACACAAACATTTGCAATAGATCATAGATAGAAAATTAAGCTTACCACTTGCAACAAACAAATGGTTGAGCAACAAGTAAGAGGCACCATAATAAAAGGCTCAACCAAGAGGATATGTGAAAGGCATGATAAAGCATATTATAAGACTATTACAAGGATGAGCAAAAAGCATCATCATAGTCTTCAATGAATTATATTGCTTAGCATGACCAATCAACACGCAACAAATAAATAAGATATCGAATGGAGATGTATCATCTCTTATGTGTATAAGTTTCTCTAAGTGAGCAATATCACAAAGATATTTATCCACAAAGAAACATGCACACACAAAATAGATACACAAGAAATATAGCATGATATCCAAGACAAAGTCATGCAATATACCAATAAGAATTTTTGCTTAATAGCATGGCCAAAGGCTCAATTTTATCTTATTGTACATTCATGAACTTCAACCACAAACAACTAAAATACATCACAAATATCAACAAGGGATAGAAGATAGTTGGGATGCATTTGAGAAAGGCAACAAGTATCACAAACGGGGATACTAAAAGAAATAACTCAATTTGCACTTTCATCGATATTGCACATGTGAGAGGCTTGAGGAATTGATATGCAATAAAATTGCTAGATAGGCATAGATGGGATGGGTGAATCATGATCATGATTTTATATACTTCCCAACATATGTGCTCATCTCAAACTACTCACATTCACAATAAAGAGGTTTCGTTAAGATTTAGCAAGAAGCACAACATTTGCAAATCAAGAGATTCATGCCAAGATGCAACCACATGGTTGGATGCTAGAAAAATATGCATGAGAAGATACTTGTTACCGAGATAGCATTGGTGAGGATGTAGTAGATATGTGTTCGTTGACCATCCTAGCTTGCCTCAAGTTACCATTGAGTCACCACTTCTCCCCAAGAGTGAGACAAGCATCCAATGCATATCCATTGTACCTAACACAAAGGTAAGTACAAAAAGGTCCCCAAACTAATTGGGTTCAAAGTAGTTAGACACACTACAACATATAGGACAAACTCCACAATTCTATGTGCATATAGATATGAAATTGAATTTCATGCACATCTTAGCCAAATTAGGATTTGATGGAGTTTACCCTATATATTGGATCAAAGAAAGTGACACATGCCATAAGATATACATATATTAAATATGCATGCACAATACTTTCAAGAACCAAAGGAAGATACAATTTGGACAAAAACACCAAATAAACCAAGAGACAATGGTTGTCCAAATTATGTCAAAGAATCAAATCAACACAAGATTGACTTCAAGGACTTATCTCATTATAAGAAGCTAATTAAACCTAAACACAAAGGAATGAGATAACCAACTCCCAAGAGAGCAAGGTTCCAACAAATAAACCAAACCCTCAAAACTTTTTATGATGGCACAAAGTACCAAAAATAAAATTTTATGTCTCCCAAAACCAAATTTTTTATAAAGATCAAGAGATGTTAAGCATTCTAATAATATAGAAGAGCTCCCCCAAGTTTGGTGCATTATCTAGGATTTTTTATATGAATACAAAATGCACAAAACTAGGATCATCACGCTACCTATATCTTCTAAGATTGCTAAGAAAGTTTGAATAGACAACTTAGATCCATAAGATGCAAGGAAGACACATGGGAGTCAAAGCACAACAAATTCATGGCAATAAATAAGGCAATATAAATACAAGAGCCAATGTAGATATGATCAATAAATATCTACCTCATAATTGATTACCAATTGTCCTAGGACAAGAGGTATTAGGAAATATTTCCCGGTGGTAGTTTGTAAGTATACATAAGATCATATTTACAACGAACAAAGCATATGGTAAAAGATAAGAGTTAACCATCATGCAAAGATAGTTTCTTGATAGCTTCATTTAGTCATACCAACATGCAAGGCAATTAATAGCATTCATACCAACATGCAAAGCAATTAATAGTATTCATACCAACATGCAAAGCAATTAATAGTATGACTTGAAGCACATGGTTTTCCAAAAATGTATTGAGGGACACGTTGTGAAAAACCATGCCAAGACAAACTTTCACAAATAAGATCCACAAAGATATTAGCAATGAAGCCATTTAAGCAAATTGGAGCTTGTTTGAGCAAACATGCCCCATAGGAGAGAGATAATTTACGGTATCAATTCTATGTGACACAACCTCAAATGTTCACATTTTCTAGGCTTGTAATATGCACAAAGCTTATTACTCCCCCATAATGTGATAAGGAATTTATTTTCACAAGAGGCAAATAAGATCCAAGTAGAGATATTAATGGACATTAGAATTTGAATTTCTCATGAAGATGACATACCACATAACGACTAGATAATCTCGCAATATCAATTCTAAGTGATATTCCTCATGTACACACATTGTTTAGGATCATGATATTCTCAAAGGAATATCACTCCCCCAAAATGGGATTGTCCATTAATCGCTCATAAGAGCCATATAAGATACAACAAGATGCAAAGAGGCTCCAACACAAACACAAATACATGGTGTGCAACCCAACATGCATAGACTTGATTTCTCAAGCAAAACTATTAGGAAGCACAACATATACAAACACATGTTAGGAACAAAACTAACACATGCAAAGGGGCGAGTAACTTTCAATATAAATGAGTTGAGTACATGTTACCGCAAGGAGGAACATTGGATATATGATAGTAGCAAGATAATCAAAAGACTTGGCTTGATATAATATAAATGATGATGTATCCAAGTCTCCAATGCCCTCCAACAAGCACCTATTGATCAAGTTTTGGATTGTTGGTCCCCAACTAAGTTGGGTCCTAAGAGGTTAGTCACAATAGGCTTGGCAACCAAATGGTTCTTTTCTTGACACCACTTTGAGCACCAACATATTTGGCAAACACATTGCCACCCTCATCCTTACGAAGAGAATAAACATCATTAATGGTGATAGAGTTGGATGAGGTACCAATAGTGCACAAGGAGGAGATGTGGCCCTTCTCACGACATATGTAGCAAGTTCTTTTCTTCTCCTTCTTCTCACTAGATTTCTCCACAATGGGAGCATTGACTTGTTTCTTCTTGGGAAGTGGCATTTCTTCAACTTGAGGTTGAATGTGAGTTTGAGCTTGAGGCCGCTTCCCTTTTTGCTTCTTCTTCAAAGGGCAAGATCTAACATGATGCCCTTCAATTTTGCACTTGAAGCAAACAATCTTGGCCGGGTTTTTGACTTGTACTTGGCCCTTCTTCTTATTGTTGTTCTTGGACTTGTTCTTGTTGTTGGAGTTGAATCCAAGTCCACTTTTGTCATTGGGGGATTGTTGCACACTCAACATCTTGTCAAGTTTGCATTTCCCTTCATGACCCTTTACCAAGTCGTTCTTCAAGGAAGTGACTTGGGCCTTGAGCTCTTTGATTTCCTCTACATGGTTAGTAACAACACAAGTACTAGAGGAAGTAGAACCTTTATTGTTAGAGCAACAAGGCAAGGAAGATAATTCATCACAAGATTTAGCGATACTATGAGTGGATGAATTACAAGGACTAGCACATTGCAATATAGCATTTTGAGTAGTAGTGCTAGTATCCACATGAGGCTCACAAGGTGTTTCCTTTGATATGATAGCCTCATGAGCTAACTTTAGCCTATCATGAGAGGCTAGAAGATCCTCATGGGAGCTAGAAAGCTTTCCATGATTTTCTTCCAATTTCCCATAATTGCTAGTTAGCAATTCAAGTTGAGCCCTTAGCTCAACATTCTCCTTCAAGATAGATGCTTCACAAGAAGTGGAGTTAGTAGCACAAGCATCATCACAAGACATATTAAGAAGAGATGGTAACATAGCATGCTCTTTTAAATAGGAAGCTTGAAGTTGCTCATGGGACTTGGTGAGGATAGAGTGTTCGCTCTCCAAGACCTTGTGGGCCTTGTCTAGATCATCTAGATCCTTAACAAGTTTATCATGACCAACACCAACTTTGGAATTTTCCTTTTTAAGCATTTTTACTTGAGCTTTAGCATGGTCTCTTTCCTTAATGAGTTTAGAAACTATTTCATTTTGAGACAGTTCAAGGGTTTCAAGTTGCTCTTCAAGAGAGGCTACGGTCTCTTGTTCTTCTTCAAGATCATTCTTTAGTGATGCTACATCATCGGCATACTCTCGTTCAAGAGCACCCTTTTTATCAATGGTGTTCTCATGCATCCAAATAAGTTTTTGGCTCTCAATAGCGGTAGTCAAGATTTCAAAGAAGTGAGTGCTAGCAATTTTATCTTTGCAAATAACCTTGAATACGCTCTCACCCTTATCGCGTAGAGAGACAACCCAATCCTCTTCTTCATATTCATCCTCATCCTTATCACCACGAGACATATTAGGTTCCATGGTAGGAGGTACCGTGGAACCCTTGGCCATAAGGCATATATGAGGACCGTGAGATAAAGATGAGGAGTTACTTGAGGCTCCTTTCAAGATCTTGTCTTGACCAATAGAATCTTTAGTTTCCTCTACATTGTTAGACACACAACAACTAGAGGAAATAGAATCATTTTTATCATGGTCACAAGACAAATCAAGCATATCATTATGAGATTTATTCAAGCAACTTACACATGATATGCAAGGACTATCAACATAAGCATGTAAATCATTTCTAGTGCTAGATGTGTTTAAGTCCAAAGATGAAGCATTCCAATGAGATAGAGATGAAGAATCATCAATAGTAAGCTCAATATCAACATTGCAATTTTCATCACCACTCACCATATCATTACCTTGTGTCTTACCACACTTTGGTGAAGTGGATGAAGATGAGAACTCATCACGGCCGGAAGTGGAAGCAATACAATCATCCTCAATAATATTGGACACATCATATTTGTCTTTAAGCTTCGTCCATAATTCATGAGCGCTCCCAAAAGGCATGATTGAAGAAGTAACTACATTGCTCACAACAATGGAAAACACATGAGAAGCAAGAGCATCGAGGCAAGAGTTTTTCTCCTCCTCAAGAGATAAATTTTGAGGATCCTTAGGAGAAGAAAAACCCATGCCAAGAAATCGCTCCATGTCCGGGGACATACCCCGTAAGATTTTAAGCACATAAATTTTCCATAGATCATAATTTGTGCCATCAAATATAAACAAGTTATTGTGCGCTAATCCCCTAACCGACATCTTTACTCTCAAGGCGGTGAAGCCTAAGAATGAGATACCTTGCTCTGATACCAATTGAAAGGACACGGATGTCGCCTAGAGGGGGGGGGGTGAATAGGCGATTTAAAACTTTTACGAGATGGGCTTAACAAATGCGGAATAAAACTAGCGTTTACTTTGTCAAGCCCAAAGCCTATATACTATTGTTCACCTATGTGCACCAACAACTTATTCTAAGCAATGGTTCACCTATGTGCACCAACAACTTATGCTAAGCAATACAAGCAAGTATGTGATAGCAAGATATATATAACTTCAAGCACGATGGCTATCACAAGGTAAAGTGCATAAGTAAAGAGCTCGGGTATAGAGATAACCGAGGCACGCGGGAGACGATGATTTATCCCGGAGTTCACACTCTTGCGAGTGCTAATCTCCGGTGGAGAGGTGCAGTTGCTTAGTGCTCCCGAACGCCACAAGAGGCTCACCTTGAGGTGTGGTTGCTCGATGCACACCAACGCCACAAAGGCCTCACCCCAAGATGTGGTACTCACACCACACACCGAACGCCACGAAGGCGCCTCACCTAAATCTCCGGTGACCCTCGCCACAAAGGCCTAGGTCACGGTTCCACTAAGGGATTTCCTTCGAGGCGGAAACCGGGCCTTACACAAAGATTGGGGCACACATCCACAACTTAATTGGAGGCTCCCAACAAACCGCCACAAAGGCCTAGAATCCGTCTAGGGTTCCAAGAACCCAAGAGTAACAACCTTCTTGCTTTCACCACCACGAATCACCGTGGAGAACTCAAACCGATGCACCAAATGCAATGGCAAGAACACCACAAAGATGCTCAAGTCCTTCTCTCTCAAATTCCAACAAAGCTACAAAAGCTATTGGGGGAATAGGAGAGGAAGAACAAAGAGGAGAACACAAAATTCTCCAAGATCTAGATCCCAAAGATTCACTCACAAAGAGATGATTTGGTTTGGTCAAAGTGTGGATCTAGATCTCCTCTCTCTTTTCCCTCAAAATGGGGCAAGAATCATGGAGGGATAGAGAGAAAGGGCAAGCTTCTCAAGAACAACAATGGAGGAGAGAGAGAGTAGAAGAAGCAACAGCCCAAGGAGGAAGAAGGGGGGTATTTATACCCCCCAAGAAAATCGAGCCGTTGGGCAAAACCAGGGCCGGATAATCCGGCCTAAGTAAGGGCCGGATAATCCGCCCCCCCCGGATAATCCGGCCTCTGGGACAAAACCTGGTCAAAATCCGGGCAAATTTCCGGCCCCTATACTGAGCAGCAATTCCTGAGGTCCTTAGCCAATTTCGAGGGGGCCAGATATTTCCGAAAGATCCGGCCCGGATAATCCGGCCCGGATATTTCCGAAATATCCGGCCTAAGCAAACTGCAGAAACACCAAAACTAAAACGGGCATAACTTTTGCATCCGGACTCCGATTTCGATGATCTTGGGCTCGTTGAAATCACAACAACGAGCTCTACAACAATATGCATAGAAACATCATAGTCCAGCAAAGGAGGATAGAAAAAAATGATGAAAGGTTTGACCTATCTCAAAAAGACATACTGGTAAAACCTCCAATCTTGAAAATGCAACAAGTTGCCCATGGAAAAACCATTCTCAATGAACTAGATCTTGTCATGAGAATAAGCACAAGCTCTAAAACATCACATGGATAATATCCAAATAAAACCAAGTAAGATGATGAACCAAACTCGAAAATGCAACAAGTGATCTATGCGAAATCCGTTTTCGATGAACTAGAGCTTGTCATGAGAATAAGCACAAGCTCTAAAACATCACATGGATAAGGTCCAAATAACAACCAAGAAAGATGATGCAAGGATGCAAAGGTTTGAGCTCTCTCCGAACGATACGATCGAGATACTCACTCGAGAGCCCTCTTGATAGTACGGCAACTAAACTATAAACCAGTCTCCAACTACACTATGAGACCGGTGAGAAAGAAACCCTATCAAGAGCAAACCTTATACTTGCGCATTCCACTTGAGCTCGATGACGACGATCTTGACCTCAACAAGATGGAACGCCTTTCTTGCTTGTGCTTGCTTGACGAAGTCTTGTGGATTGCTCCCGCATAATCCACCATGGGAGAGCTTCTTCTTCGGCGCATCTTCACATAACCATGACCACCATGTGGATGGCAAGACTCAAGCAAAGGATCTCTTCGAGATGGCTCATCTTGAACTTGCACTTCATTCTTCATTCTTCATCATATTGATGTCTTGAAGTAACTTGAGGGCTCACTTCATCTTCATCTTCAAGACATACTTGACACTTGATCTCCTTCATCAATTTCTTCTTATTGCAACCTTGAAGCCAACAAATGGTTCAAGAATTGCCTATGGACAACTCCTACAAATATAACTCAATGCAAACATTAGTCCATAGGGATTGTCATTAATTACCAAAACCACACATGGGGGCTCCATGCACTTTCAATTTCTTCAAGAGGTTGCTTTTATTCCAAAGAACTATGTCCGTCAGCCTTCACCGGTTTACTAGAACTTCATGGAGTTCCTTTCCGGCAGCGTTCGCAGTTCCAAATCCCGGAACAGGGAGTGACAGGTCACGATTCATTACGCTCTCCAGAGGTGTGTTGCTTTACCCATAAGAGATCTTAACCTTGGTGCCAACCGGGCAGCTTTCCCGTCCACACTTCCTTCGGTGTGAGGCCCGGTATAAGGTCATAGCCAATCATATTCCTCCGCTACCTCGCACACCCACCCTTTGTTGCATACCCCGACCCTGGGTCCTCGCCGGTCCTCTTACACCAATTAAGGATGGACCCCAACCACGACAACAGTTCTGGGCACTTACCATAAACTCGTTCGCCGGTAGCTGCAACCCATCATAGACCGCAATAACCGTGGGGAACTTTTGGCTTCCCCAGCCTACCGCTTGCTCCTCGGGCGACAAGTGTTCTACGGACAAAGCCGTGGGGAACTTTTGGCTTCCCCAGCCTACCACTTGCCCCCGACAGATTACAAGTGTCTATGGTAAAGCGCATCCGTTGATTTACAAGAGGTGGAAATACGATTGACTATTCCGTCCCACTCCAGATCTTATGGTTAACACGGGTATTACGGCACAAGAATCACTGTACGACATTTGTTGTTTAATCCTAGATGGATATAAACCCTTGCAATGGAACCTCCACCATATCAACACAATCCATGGTTCTGTTGCCCACCACTTAGTCATATTCATAGTTATGAAAATAGTGGTTTTGCTTTTTATGCAATAGTGGTAAACATAGTACTTTGCAAGTAATTTGGTAAAAATACTCGAATGACATGAGCAAGTGATGAACTTGCCTGAACACTGCAAAGTGTTGCAGTTGGATGGTGTGGACTGACCCTTGTCCTCTGTTGCTGAAAAATAGCATCATTGTCTGATAAGGGCAATGGTTAAAGAAGCAATTATGCATGATTCAGCTTTTAGGGTTGTTTCCCCCCTTCCGGTGTTTTCATCATTTCATGTGAGAGGTTAATACTAAGAATGATTTAGGGATACTCTGTTTAGGGTAAAATACTACCTTGAAATGTTGTCAAGGTGTTTTTAAAGTCCAAAAGAATTTATGGACTCATTTTCATTATTGAAAATATAAGGTGTGATTTAAATGATTATTTTAATCATCAAATTTGGACTTAATCTTGTTTGTCTTCAAAAATTCCATTTCATATTTTATTATGATAGAGAATTTTATTCTGAGTGGTTTTCATATTTTTAATTATTTTTTTAGATCTATTTAACATTTTCTGTTCATTTTCAAAGTTTCTGTTTTAATTGGAATTATGAAATACCAAAAATGCCCCTGGGCCCACCTGTCAGGGTGGCCCAGTGGGTTAACCCTAACCCGAGCCGCACGTTGGTCTCGGTCGGATGCACCCGTCCCCTTCCCTTCTCTTCCTCGCGAACCCTAGCCCCTCGCTCTCGCGACTCCCGCGTCGCCGCCGCCTTCGCCGATTTATTCCGGCCAACTCCGGTCGTCGCCGCCGGCGAGATGTGGCGCATATGAACCGCCGTTCGACGGCGCTTCAGATCCACCGCGTCGATCTATGTTTCGCCACCTCCTCGACTCGTCCCCATCGCCTCTGCTCGCCTGCCGTGGTGTGCCACGGCGATTTCGTCGCCGCCGACGCTCCTGGCGCCGTGGTGTCGCCGTGCCCTGCCGTGGTGGTGCTAGGTGCTGCGGCGCTGCTGTGGCCTGGCTTGGCCTGGCGCCGCCATGCCCCCGGCATGTGCCGCCGTGGCCGCCATGGCCGCGCTCATCGGATCGTGTCACCTGTAAGTGCTCCGTCGCCTCCTTCTCTCCCTCTCTGCTCTACTCTCTTCTCTCCTCCTCCTCTTCGTCTAGCTCGGCCACTGGGCTGCTTCTCCATGTGGAGATGCTTGCTGTGTCGATGTGCTGCTGCTACGCTTCTGTGGCCTTGCGCTATGCCAGCCATGGTGATGTGCTCGCTGCTGCACCGTGCTGGGCTAGGCAAGCTGCTGCGCTACTGCTGCTATGCTTGTGCTGCCATGTGTATACTGTTGCTGTTCTGCTGGCTATGGCTGCTGCTGCTCTGGGCTTGCCATGATGTGCTATCCACAGCTACTACTCTACTGCTCTATTCTTTGCCCTGCTATTACTTGTTATCCACCCTGGCTTGCAGTCTCTGTGCATCCATGATGTTGTGCATGCTACTGATCCCCTAGTTGCTTACCTGACCAGCTCTAGCCATTGCTCTGGCCATTGTTGTTGCTTGATTACTGGTGTTATGCTCTTGCTAGTACTGATGCTATGACTTTGTGTAATTATTGCTTGAGCAAGGTCAGTGATGGGTGCTATTTATGTCTAGCTTGATCCAGTGGTACATTATGTATTTGATGTGCTTCTAGATACAATTATAATTCATTGATTTGATTATCTGTGGAGCAATTATTGATTATATGTGGCTATTTCATTGACTGGTTCCTGCTTTGCTGCTCAGTGATGCCCTAGCATGCACTGGCATGCTCTAGCAAGCTTCTGATGATCATATGATCACCAGTTCCTTGTAAAAGCTGCTATGTTGTTCCTGTGCCTCACTGCTACTCAACCTGTGATGTGTGTGTGTCACACAGGCTTGTCCTGGGGTGTGCTGGTGCTTGCTCAAGCATCAGTTGATGCTTGCAATGATCCATTGGATCATCTGCAAGGTGCTGGTGCTTTGATTACTTGTGTAGTTCATTTATCTGTATTAGCTTGCTTTATTAAATGGATAAATGTTGTGAACTTCTTGCAGTAATGATCATTTCAATGAATTTGGTAAGGCTAGATGGATGCCAACCACTGGTTGGGTACCCTAGCCCACTACTGAACCCTATTGGGTGATGATGTGGTGGCTTAAGGTGTTGGTTGTGGGTTGAGGTGGCCCTAACAGCCCTTTGGTGCTGTCCAAGGGTAGCCCCCCCCTCTCTATGGCTTGCTGTGGTTGGTGAATGCTTGCTGTAAGTGGAAAATTGCTCACTGGTTGATCCAAGACTGGACTTCCAGTGGCTTTTGATGCTGAGAAATTATATAGACAAAGATTTGTCTATTTGTCTGATGGTATAGCTAGCTATAGGTGCTAAGTGTTCATGGTTGACTAGATAGGATCAACCCTTGCTGGTTTTCCTTGGTGGTGTCAGTGTTTTGATCCAACCAATGTTCCCTTGGTTGATTTACCTATTGGCTTCTTCCATATTTGCTTGCACCAAATGGTTTGGTAACCAGATGATGACACAAACAGGGTTCTACCCTTCCGTGCTCCTGTAATGCATAGTATGCTTATTTATGAGCAAAACATGATTTTGCTCAGGATGATCTTTGTATACCTCACTCCAGCTCCTAGATTATGTGTTGATGTAGTGGTTTTTCTTCTGGTTGATGACTTAAGCTTGCCCTGCTCCTCCTGGCTAGCTTGAGCTTGCTCTACTCCATCTGGTGCTTGCTCACAGTTGACAGTTCTTGGTGGAACTGTCCCTGGATGGTTTCTGGTGGTTTGCTGTTCTTCCTGTTCTAAGTGTTCTTGTGTTCTTGGTGTACTTACCCAGAAGCTTGTGTCGATGGAATGGTTAGGGTTTACTGTGGAAAGCTTTTATCTGCCTAGCCCCTTGCTTCTCTGGTCGACAGCAGTGCCTAGCACTGGTTGGTGACTCTCCCTGTGTGTGTGGTGCTGTTGTGCATGCACACTAGCTGTGTAAGCAGCCTGTGTGTGTGTGTGCTTGGGACTTGGGCTGGTGAGAGGATCAGCTCGGCTGGTGCTTGGTCATATCCTCACAATTTCTTATTGCCACTTGGCATAACATTTGTTGTGCTTTGTTTGTGTGTAGGGAACAACAAGATGATCAAGATGAAGTGCAAGATCATCTTGGTCCAGGATTTCATGAAGATCAACCTGTAGTTTAGGAAATTTCATTAAGTTGTAATCTTTCTTTTTCTTTTTCCTTTTATTCAATTCATGTAATGTGTTGTAACATATCTTATTTCAATTCTGAATATTGTAATGACAATGTATCATGTGTGATTATCAATAAAGCTCCAATTTTCTCTAACGAGCTTTACTTAATATTTGTATTGTTCATATTCTTTATTATTTATAATTTGTTTAAAGAATCACCTCAATATTGAATTATGAGATATTCATATGGTGTTTGAATTTGAAATGCAAATGCAACTTGTGTTTGAATTCAATCATGCAACTTAAGTGGTAATGCACTATCTCTCCTCTCTTCTCAAAACCCGAAATTAGTTAAGCGAGAAGCAAGTTTGTCGCACTCTCAAAACCCTAACCCTGTAAGGTGTCGAGAGAGAAACTTGTCCCCCTTCGATGCAGTTTTGTTTTAAAAGCGCGAAATTTCCCCAGAATTTATGATGATATGCACATTCCTCTCTAAAATCTACCCCTCGATCGTCTCTAAACCTGGGACATTACAACCTTTCCCCCTTAAAGAAAACTTCGTCCTGAAGTTGTGGTTGTAATACCTGAAGAGATCAGGGTATGTTTTCCTCAGGTTTTCTTCCTTTTCCCAGGTAGCTTCCCTCTCGGGGTGATGCTTCCATTGAATCTTGCAGTACTTAATGGCTCGACTCCGGAGTTGTTTCCATTTTTCCTCGAGAATCTTAGCTGGCTTCTCGATGTAGGTCAAATCTGGTTGTAACTCGAGCTCATCATGTGATATTGGCTCGTCTGGGGTCTTTAAGCACTTCCTGAGTTGAGACACATGGAATACATTGTGAACTTGAGCTAACCTTCCCGGTAGATCCAATTCAAAGGCTAACCCTCGGTTTTGACTCAGTATCTTGAAAGGTTCGATGTATCTAGAGCTCAGCTTTCCCTTTACTCCGAATCTCTGAAGACCTTTCATCGGGCTTACCTTAAGGTACACCATGTCTCCAACTTGTGGCTCCCATGTCCTTCTCTTTTGGTCAGCATAACTCTTTTGTCGACTTTGAGCTATCTTCAGCCTATCTCTTATGATGTCGATGATCTGTTGCTTTTCCTTGACATAATCTGGATTGAACTCCTTGCTTGATCCTGCCTCATACCAACATATCGGTGATCTACACTTCCTTCCATACAGAGCTTCAAATGGTGCCATCTTGATGCTGCTTTGATAGCTATTATTGTATGAAAATTCTGCTAGTGGTAAGTGCTCCTCCCATGATCCTCCGAAATCTAGGGCACAAGCCCTAAGCATATCTTCCAATATCTGGTTTGTTCTCTCGGTTTGTCCACCTGTCTGAGGATGATAGGCGGTGCTATAGTCTAACTTGGATCCTAAAGCTTCATGTAGTTGCTTCCAAAATGCTGATGTGAACACGGATCCTCGATCTGACACTATCTTCTTGGGCACTCCATGTTTACTCACGGTCTCTTTGATGTAAAGATCGATGAGTTTCTCTCCTTTATCCTGCTGGTTTACTGCTAAGAAGTGTGCACTCTTCGTCAACCGGTCCACGATTACCCATATCATGTCCTTCTTTTTATTAGTCATGGGTAGTCCGGTGATGAAATCCATTCCTATCTCCTCCCATTTCCATTCTGGGATTGGTAAAGGTTGTAACTTTCCTGCCGGACTTTGATGTTCAGCTTTCACTCTTTAGCAGGTATGGCATTCCGCCACGTATTGTGCTATCTCTCTCTTCATGTTATTCCACCAGAATAATTCCTTGAGATCCATGTACATCTTTGTACTTCCCGGATGTATAGAGTATGGTGTTTGATGTGCTTCCCGGAGTATAACTTCCTTGAACTCATCAATATCCGGAACGCAAATCCTTTTCTGGAACCATAATGATCCAGACTCTCCTCGGTGAAATTATGTTGGTCTACCCTCATCTATCCTTCTCATCTCCTCCATGATGAATGGATCGTCCAATTGACCCATGATTATCTCATTCTTTAAGTTAACACTTAGTTCATCGGCTACTTGTAACGCCGATAGTCCTTCATGAGCTTCTTTCTCCCAAAGTTGTATCTGGGCTTGGCTTATTTCCTTCCTCAACTCCGGTGATAATTCTTGTTCCACTCCTCCAGTGCTCTTCCTACTCAAAGCATCTGCTACAACATTAGCCTTTCCTGGAGTATAATTGATTGTCAAGTCATAGTCCTTGATCAGTTCAAGCCATCTTTTCTGTCTCATATTGAGTTCCTTCTGAGTGAAGAAGTACTTGAGACTCTTATGATCCGTATAGATCTCACACTTGGCTCCATAGAGAAAATGTCTCCAATTTTTAAGTGCAAATACTACGGCTGCTAACTCTAAATCATGTGTTGGATAGTTCACTTCATGAGTTCTGAGTTGCCTCGATCCATAAGATATTACTTTCCGATCTTGCATGAGTACGCAACCCAATCCATGTTTGGATGCGTCACAGTACACGGTATAATCCTTGCCAACTTCCGGAACTGCTAACACCGGTGTTGTGGTGAGTTTCTCTTTCAGAGTTTGAAAACTCTTTTCACACTCATCAGACCACAAGAATGGTGTGTCCTTCCTTAACAACTTAGTCATCGGTCCTGCTATCTTGGAGAATCCTTCAATGAATGTCCGATAGTATCCTGCCATTCCTAAGAATCCTCGGATTTCCTTGACAGTCTTGGGTGCTTCCCAGTCTAAAACTACTGCTACCTTGCTTGGGTTAACAACTATCCCATCCTTGCTAATAACATGACCAAGAAATTCTACTTGATCTAGCCAAAACTCACACTTGCTGAATTTGGCATAGAGTTGATGTTCTCTTAGTGTTTGCAACACTATCCTCACATGTTCAGCATGTTCAGCTTTATCTTTGGAATATATCAAGATATCATCGATGAATACGATGACAAACTTGTCTAGGCATGGCATGAAGATCTTATTCATAAGATTCATGAATATTGTTGGGGCATTGGTTAATCCAAAAGGTACTACTAGGTATTCATGATGTCCATACCTTGAGACAAAGGTTGTTTTCGGAACGTCTTCCTTCTTGATCTTTATCTGATGATAACCGGATCTTAGATCAATCTTGGAAAAGACTCCCGCGCCTCTAACTTGATCAAATAGATCTTGTATTCTAGGAAGTGGGTACTTGTTCTTGATAGTAACATTATTCCGGTTCCTATATTCTCCGCACATCCTTCGGCCTCCATCTCTTTTATCCACGAAGATCACAGGTGATCCCCATGGTGAGATACTCTCGTGTATGAATCCTTTTTGTTCCAAGTCATCCAATTGTTCCTTGAGTTCTTTCAACTCCTTAGGACCCATCTTGTATGGTGCCTTAGCAATCGGAGATGTTCCTGGAATTAGGTCGATAGTAAACTCTATCTCCCTATCTGGTGGCATTCCAGGTAATTCCATCCTGGAATTCATTTACTACAGGTATATCCTCCAACTTCACTTCCTTCATGCTATTCAACTGTAGCTCTACTTCAATCTGTGTATGCTTATCTCCTTGGTAGATCATTCTACTTCCATCGGGGCTTTTCAAAGACACAGTCTTGTTCACATAATCAATCAATGCTCCATTAGCCTCTAACCAGTTCATACCAAGAATGACATCAATGTCCTTCATCGGTAAAATGAACAGGTTTGCGTCAAACGCACATTTATTGATCATAATGACTTGTCCTTGTTAGGTATGGGTTACTACTATCGTTCCCCCCGCAGAAAGTATGGTTATGGGTGTATCTAACTTAGTGCAACTAATCCCATGTTTGATGATGAATTGTTGAAAAATGAATGATGTAGTTGCACCAATATCAAAAAGTACTTTGCCAGGATGAGTAAGTATCTGAAGCGTACCTATCACAGCCTGATCGGCGTTCACCACCTCCTCCAAGCTGGTGCAGTTCAACTTGCCGAAGGGTTTCTTGTTCTTCCAGTTCCCTCCGGTGTTCCCGCCTCGGTTTCCTCCTCCTCCTGACTGTCCGCCTCCATTCTTCTTCTTAGGGCAATCCCTAAGCATGTGTCCTTCCTCGCGACAACCAAAGCAGATTATCCTTGGCCTCTTGCAATCCTTGGAAATGTGTCCTGGTTTCCCACAGCTTCTGCAAAATATCTGGTTTGCCGGCTGATATCCTTGGTTCCTCCTCTGGTTGTTGTTGTTGTTGTTGTTGTTGTTGTTGTTGTTGTTGTTGTTGTTGTTGTTGTTGTTGTTGTTGTTGTTGTTGTTGTTGTTGTTGTTGTTGTTGTTGTTGTTGTTGTTGTTGTTGTTGTTGTTGTTGTTGTTGTTGTTGTTGTTGTTGTTGTTGTTGTTGTTGTTGTTGTTGTTGTTGTTGTTGTTGTTGTTGTTGTTGTTGTTGTTGTTGTTGTTGTTGTTGTTGTTGTACCTTGTTTGAAACTCAAGCCAGTGTTCGGCTTGTTGCTGACATATCTCTTAGGCTCAAACTTGGCCTTCTTTCTCTTCTCCTCCTGCAGCTGTTTGAAATCATCTTCAAGAGTGATGGCTGCATCCACCAACTCCTGGAAGTCGGTCGCTCTCATCATTCTGAGCTGTACCTTGAACTGTGGATTTAATCCCCGCATGAACCTCTTCTTCTTCTTGTCCTCGGTGTTGACCTCCTCAACAGCATACCGAGACAGTTTGGAAAACTCCCTGACATAAGTCAGGATGACCTTATCTTTCTGCTCGAGACTTTCAAATTCTCGACGCTTCAACTCCACTATACTCTCAGGGACATTGGATTCCCTGAACTTCCTCTTGAACTCCTCCCAGGTGAATACTTTCTCAGACGGATAAACGGCTACTATGTTATCCCACCATGATGCGGTGGGTCCACACAACAAGTGTGTTGCATACCTGACCTTCTCCAGGTCGTTGCATCCAACAGTATTGAGCTTTCGCTCACTGTCCATCAACCAATCCTCTACGTCCATCGGTTCGGGCGCGTATGCGAAGGATATTGGCTTAGTATTCTGGAAGTCCGACAGAGTGACTCCCTGATTGTCTGGCCTCTCCACCCTGTTCTGCTGAAGCAGCTCCTGGAAGAACTTGTTTTGCTGCTCCATCGTCATATGTTGCCTTTCCTCCAACATTTGCATGTATTGGAGGAAATTCTGCTGCGTCATGGGTGGTGGTGGTGGAAACTGGTTTCTGGCTGCTTCATCAGCCTCCTCCTTCTGCTTGGCCTCGCGCTCGATGCGCTGTGCTTCACTCTCCTCACCCGTTACTCCCGACATATCCCCCTAGTTCTGCAACACAAAGTGGTACTCATAGTTACTCCATGCGCAAGTTTTCTGAGCTCAACTTTGTGCACAGAACTAGTCACGCAATGGAAATCAAGAAGCAAATCCAAATCATACCAAACATATACCATGTATATACATACTTAAGTGGTTTTATTACAATACTCAGTGACGATGTGAGTATGCAAACTCACTTATTGAAGTATATGTACAAATTTCTACAAATATTACACACTACAATACATGTGGTACTATTGTATTGTAGTCTTGCCTCCCTTGGTGGTCTCTAGTCGTGCTTTACTCCCGGTACATCCCAGGCTTCCATTCGGTCGAACATGTAGTCCTCCTGACAGAATCTGGAACATAGGGTCTTCCCGTCGGCTGGTAGTCGGAATCAGAGGATGATCCCAGGGAGAAATCTGTGTTCATGAACTGATTATTCAAAACATCATAATCCACCCATCGGGTGTACTCCCCTGTGACTCCGCCATAGGTATTTCCACCATCAGTATCTGACTCAATCAGTATAGGGTACTCCTCATAGTCTCCCCTATTATACTGATAGTTCTGGAACTGGGTTGTGGCGTCCTCATTCATCT
Source organism: Lolium perenne (assembly GCF_019359855.2). Classification (NCBI taxonomy): domain Eukaryota; kingdom Viridiplantae; phylum Streptophyta; class Magnoliopsida; order Poales; family Poaceae; genus Lolium; species Lolium perenne. The sequence continues at coordinate 53,900,378 of NC_067244.2, forward strand.
CAGAATTACCTCTGACTAGATCGCCAGAGTTTCCCATGTTTGACCCCCAACGCCAACCTATTGAGTTCTCTATAGGAGTCTCGGAACGCTGATGGTTTCCAGATTCCTCTCCACCCTCATATCCTCCACGGGAACTACTAGGATAGTACCTAGGTGTAATGGGTGTGGTTTGTTATTCGGGATGGTCAATACTAATGTAATCACCAGCTGAATAAACTGGTGTGTGAACCTCATTCTCCATTGGTTCCTTCCCCTTAGTCTCCTCCTTCGGCTCAGTGAATTCTTCTAACATTGTATCAATCGCACCCGACAGATGTCGGTTCAACTGAAAGAACAATGACAATAAGTTGCGGCTATTGTCCATGTACTTAGCGGCTTCTGCTGGTTTGCGTTTTGCAAGTTTGGAGTGGTTAAGCATAGGATCATCTTCCTCCTCCATATGTGTAATGTGTGCGAATTCAGAACCAATAAGCTCTTTCGTCTTATGTTCCCGAATATGAGTGATGGCTCTCATTATGGCTATGTGGTAGGCTGTACGGATAGTTCTAGCCTCACCTGCTGGCATCACTATACTCATTCCTAGGGATTCTGGAAGTCTTAGTCCTACCCTACACTTGGCCAATACTGTACCGTCGTAGTACATGTATTTCATTACTTGGATCTGGGGATCGCACCCAAATACAAGTAACATGGCACGAAGAATGTCCGCGAGTCCTCCGTCATAGTCACTCAATGTTGACTCCATCACTTTCACGTTACGTCCCGAACGTGAACTTGCCATAGTTGGCTGTAGAATAGAAAGAATCTAATATTAGTAATGATGCATCATAATAGAGATAATAAAGAATTATCGCACTAAAAGATATGATTGTTTTATTCTCAAGTGAATATACACCATATTTTTAGAGAATTCTTTACTAATCCTATTTGACTCATAACATTCTGTCCCATTTACTAGGTTCCAACCTAAGGTCAAAGCTTTTGCTCTGATACCAACTGTGGTGACCCTGCATACCACTGCATGTTGTAGTATGCCAGTCGTTGATATAACATTCACGAAGTACCAATCCGCAAATATTACATCCCTCAGAGTAGTACAACAGAACATAGCAGGTCCATAACTCATTCATTTATTATTACAAGCAACATGTACATATCATCTCGGAGCTCCTCTTGGGTCCCAAGAGGGATACTCCTGGGTTCGAGGCAAACCCAACTTAACTTACAATATAAGAGTCTTACTAAGTTGTACATTTTATTCTCCTCGAGCAGTTAAGTACTTAGAGTTCGTACTGCTCGGATACTACTACTACTTGATCGGTCTAAGCTTGCTCTCCTCCGGAACCCTCCCCGGTTCCGTAGACTATGAGGTAGTCTACACCTTCAACACCTCTAGAGAGGTCTGGTTCTTCATAGCCGATGACTTCGGCTCCTTCAGGGTTGTCGTTGTCCTCCTCCAGATGATTCAGACAATCTAAGCATGGGATTTAAGAGTGGTATGAGTACGAGTGTACTCAACAAGTTCATTATAGAAAAGAGGTGTTTAATGCACTAGCTACGATATTAGACCAGAAAGTCTAATACCAATGCAGGTTTTGGTAAATATTTCTTCAAGAGGTTGCTTTTATTCCAAAAAACTATGTCCGTCAGCCTTCACCGGTTTACTAGAACTTCATGGAGTTCCTTTCCGGCAGCGTTCGCAGTTCCAAATCCCGGAACAGGGAGTGACAGGTCACGATTCATTACGCTCTGCAGAGGTGTGTTGCTTTACCCATAAGAGATCTTAACCTTGGTGCCAACCGGGCAGCTTTCCCGTCCACACTTCCTTCAGTGTGAGGCCCGGTATAAGGTCATAGCCAATCATATTCCTCCGCTACCTCGCACACCCACCCTTTGTTACATACCCCGACCCTGGATCCTCGCCGGTCCTCTTACACCAATTAAGGATGGACCCCGACCACGATAACAGTTCTGGGCTCTTACCATAAACTCCTTCGCCGGTAGCTGCAACCCATCATAGACCTCAATAACCGTGGGGAACTTTTGGCTTCCCCAGCCTACCGCTTGCTCCCCGGGCGACAAGTGTTCTACGGACAAAGCCGTGGGGAACTTTTGGCTTCCCCAGCCTACCGCTTGCCCCCGACAGATTACAAGTATCTACGGTAAAGCGCGTCCGTTGATGTACAAGAGGTGGAAATACGATTGACTATTCCGTCCCACTCCATATCTTATGGTTAACACGGGTATTACGGCACAAGAATCACTGGACGACATTTGTTGTTTAATCCTAGATGGATATAAACCCTTGCAATGGAACCTCCACCATATCAACACAATCCATGGTTCCATTGCCCACCACTTAGTCATATTCATAGTTATGAAAATAGTGGTTTTGCTTTTTATGCAATAGTGGTAAACATAGTACTTTGCAAGTAATTTGGTAAAAATACTCGAATGACATGAGCAAGTGATGAACTTGCCTGAACACTGCAAAGTGTTGCAGTTGGATGGTGTGGACTGACCCTTGTCCTCTGTTGCTGAAAAATAGCATCATTGTCCGATAAGGGCAATGGTTAAAGAAGCAATTATGCATGATTCAGCTTTTAGGGTTGTTTCCCCCCTTCCGGTGTTTTCATCATTTCATGTGAGAGGTTAATACTAAGAATGATTTAGGGATACTCTGTTTAGGGTAAAATACTACCTTGAAATGTTGTCAAGGTGTTTTTAAAGTCCGAAAGAATTTATGGACTCATTTTCATTATTGAAAATATAAGGTGTGATTTAAATGATTATTTTAATCATCAAATTTGGACTTAATCTTGTTTGTCTTCAAAAATTCCATTTCATATTTTATTATGATAGATAATTTTATTCTGAGTGGTTTTCATATTTTTAATTATTTTTTAGAGCTATTTAACATTTTCTATGCATTTTCAAAGTTTCTGTTTTAATTGGAATTATGAAATACCAAAAATGCCCCTGGGCCCACCTGTCAGGGTGGCCCAGTGGGTTAACCCTAACCCGAGCCGCACGTTGGGCTCGGTCGGACGCACCCATCCCCTTCCCTTCTCTTCCTCGCGAACCCTAGCCCCTCGCTCTCGCGACTCCCGCGTCGCCGCCACCTTCGCCGATTTATTCCGGCCAACTCCGGTCGTCGCCGCCGGCAAGATGTGGCGCATCTGAACCGCCGTTCTACGGCGCTTCAGATCCACCGTGTCGATCTACGTTTCGCCGCCTCCTCAACTCATCCCCATTTTCTCTGCTCGCCTGCCGTGGTGTGCCGCGGCGATTTCGTCGCCGCCGACGCTCCTGGCGCCGTGGCGTCGCCGTGCCCTACCGTGGTGGTGCTGGGTGCTGTGGCGCTACCGTGGCCTGGCTTGGCCTGGCGCTGCCGTGGCCTGGCTTGGCCTGGTGCCGCCGTGCCCCCGGCGTGTGCCGCCGTGGCCGCCATGGCTGCGCTCATCGGCTCGTGTCACCTGTAAGTGCTCTGTCGCCTCCTTCTCTCCCTCTCTGCTCTACTCTCTTCTCTCCTCCTCCTCCTCTTCGTCTAGCTCGGCCACTGGCCTGCTTCTCCATGTAAAGATGCTTGCCGTGTCGATGTGCTGCTGCTGCTACGCTTCTGTGGCCTTGCGCTATGCCAGCCATGGTGCTGGGCTCGCTGCTGCGCCGTGCTGGGCTACTGCTGCTGTGCTTGTGCTGCCATGTGTATACTGTTGCTGTGCTGCTGGCTATGGCTGCTGCTGCTCTGGGCTTGCCATGATATGCTATCCACGGCTACTACTCTACTGCTCTATTCTTTGCCCTGCTATTACTTGCTATCCACCCTGGCTTGCAGTCTCTGTGCATCCATGCTGTTGTGCATGCTACTGATCCCCTAGCTGCTTACCTGACCAGCTCTAGCCATTGCTCTGGCCATTGTTGTTGCTTGATCACTAGTGTTATGCTCTTGCTAGTACTGATGCTATGACTTTGTGTAATTATTGCTTGAGCAAAGTCAGTGATGGGTGCTATTTATGTGTAGCTTGATCCAGTGGTACATTATGTATTTGATGTGCTTCTGGATACAATTATAATTCATTGATTTGATTATCTGTGGAGCAATTATTGATTATATGTGGCTATTTCATTGACTGGTTCCTGCTTTGCTGCTCAGTGATGCCCAAGCATGCACTGGCATGCTCTAGCAAGCTTCTGATGATCATATGATCATCAGTTGCTTTTAAAAGCTGCTATGTTGTTCCCGTGCCTCACTGCTACTCAACCTGTGATGTGTGTGTGTGTCACACAGGCTTGTCCTGGGGTGTGCTGGTGCTTGCTCCAGCATCAGTTGATGCTTGCAATGATCCATTGGATCATCTGCAAGGTGCTGGTGCTTTGATTACTTGTGTAGTTCATTTATCTGTATTAGCTTGCTTTATTAAATGGATAAATGTTGTGAACTGCTTGCAGTAATGATCATTTCAATGAATTTGGTAAGGCTAGATGGATGCCAACCACTGGTTGGGTACCCTAGCCCACTACTGAACCCTATTGGGTGATGATGTGGTGGCTTAAGGTGTTGGCTGTGGGTTGAGGTGCCCCTGACAGCCCTTTGGTGCTGTCCAAGGGTAGCTCCCCCTCTCTGTGGCTTGCTGTGGTTGGTGAATGCTTGCTGTAAGTGGATAATTGCTCACTGGTTGATCCAAGACTGGACTTCCAGTGGCTTTTGATGCTGAGAAATTATATAGACAAAGATTTGTCTATTTGTCTGATGGTATAGCTAGCTATAGGTGCTAAGTGTTCATGGTTGACTAGATAGGATCAACCCTTGCTGGATTTCCTTGGTGGTGTCAGTGTTTTGATCCAACCAATGTTCCCTTGGTTGATTTACCTATTGGCTTCTTCCATATTTGCTTGCACCAAATGGTTTGGTAACCAGATGATGACACAAACAGGGTTCTACCCTTCCGTGCTCCTGTAATGCATAGTATGCTTATTTATGAGCAAAACATGATTTTGCTCAGGATGATCTTTGTATACCTCACTCCAGCTCCTAGATTATGTGTTGATGTAGTAGTTTTTCTTCTGGTTGATGACTTAAGCTTGCCCTGCTCCTCCTGGCTAGCTTGAGCTTGCTCTACTCCATCTGGTGCTTGCTCACAGTTGACAGTTCTTGCTGGAACTGTCCTTGGATGGTTTCTGGTGGTTTGCTGTTCTTTCTGTTCTAAGTGTTCTTGTGTTCTTGGTGTACTTACCCAGAAGCTTGTGTCGATGGAATGGTTAGGGTTTGTTGTGGAAAGCTTTTATTTGCCTGGCCCCTTGCTTCTCTGGTCGACAGCAGTGCCTGACACTGGTTGGTGACTCTCTGATGAGGTCTAAGACCCCGTGTGTGGCCCGATCTTGCGGTTGACCCGAAATCCAAAGGAGGGAGAGAGGGAGAGCGCGAAGAACACGATGAACACGAAGAACACGATGAACTCACGCACGCACACCAACCCGATACAATCGATACTTACCCCGTGGCTCGATGGACCACGCCAATAGAATCCACCCGGAAGAGACGCGCGGTAGAATTCCGAGAGGAGAGATTGGTGAGGGAGATGAATCTAGGAGTGGGAGAGAGAGTGGGTAGCACTAGAATCTCACACACCAAATCCAATCATCCAACAAGGGTAGCCTTGATACAAAGGGGATGAAACCCTAGGGAGACAAAGCTCAACTTCATGTCTAAGCCTAAATCTTGTCTAAGGAGCTAAGGGGGTGACCTAGGTGCTTATATAGGCATACAAGGCAGCTTGGGTCGAACAGGTAAGTGGTGGACCGACTCGGGCCGTCCCGGTCGAGTCGAACTCGTGCAATCCGGTTTGGGATCCGGTCATACCGGGCCTGTGACCGGGAGGTCCGGTCCTGGGTCCGGTCGACCGGGCGCCAACCGGGAACTTGCGAAGTTTCCGGTCGCCTTCCGGTACGAGGCAGGGAATCCGGTTGGGCGCCCGGTTGACCGGGCCTGGGACCGGATGACCCGGTTGTGGGTCCGGTCTGACCGGGTCCTAGGCCGGCCAGGCTGGGCCTGCTCCTCCCGCCTCTTCTTCCTCTTCCTTCTTCTCTTCTCTCTTCCTTGCACCATGGGAGTTCCTTCTCTCTTGGTCCTTGTCGATGTGGGCACCTATAGACACAATGATGATAGGCATGAGGTATCATACCATTCAAGTTGGTGTTGAGGTTGACCATAGAGAGGAAAGAGTTCACCTTGACATATATGGCGGGGTTTTGTGTTGTTGGTCCACTTGGGGGACTCCTTGGCCATGGTGTAGTGTCGACGATAGGCGGGGCTGCACTTGACGGTCTTGAGGTGGAGGTGTCCGAAAGCCACCCCACATCATCTCCCCCCCCTTGGGGAAGAGTCGCCCTCGACTCTTGTTCCTCCTCAACGATGATGTAGGCCATGACGTTTCTCCCATGTAGTAGTCAATGGACAAAGTCGCGGTCGAAGAAGAACTTGGGAAAAAACAACTTGCGAATGGAAAGCTTGTGGATGCCAATTTGGTGATCGGCGAACAAGAGGCTCTCAATCAAATACGAAGCATCAAGTCGTTTCTCCAAGAGGCATTTGGCAAAAATGGGAACCAAAAGAGTGTCGATGTATCCAAAATTTGGTAGAGCAAAAATTTGTGCATGTAAAAGTTTGGTTTGTAAAGTGTCAAAAATGTGATGTGTAGCATTGTCCCACACAAATGGAACAATCAAAAGGCAAGTATCGTTGGCAAAATTTTGGGCAAAATTGTTATGTGCAATGGCAAAGAGATGGAAACTTCTTGCTTGGGAAAGTATGGTTGGCGTGAGCCAAGTATGGGTATCCTCAAGTGTCAAAGAATCCATTTCAATTGCCAAAGATGAAATGAGAAATCCAAAGAAGAGCAACTTTTTGTGTGACAAGTGGCACAAGATGCATAAGTTGTCTCTCACATGTATGACATGGTCCTTGAGATTCTCGAAGTGTATGATGAATGCATCAAGACATACAACAACCATTGTGCCAACAAGATGTGTCAAGATATGTTGCATAAGAGGCAAAAGAGGTGACGAGGCATTGGTCCAAACCGGAAGCTCGACAAGACAAGTCGGAAACACACAAGGGCGAAGGCGTTTGGGAACATACCCTTTGGCGTGAATCCCATGGGTTGGATCATGTATCTTGTCCGTGTTGGGGTAGCTCTCAATTGCGCGTTTCGTGAGCTCATGCTCCGTAGCGGTGGAAGTTGTCATTCGGGTACCTATACACACAAAAGAGAAAACAAAAAGCGTGTGTGCATGGTAGAGGAACACATCATCCATCATGATGTTCCATGTCTTGTGCATATCACCATTAGTGTCAATCAAGATGGTATGAAATGCATGGCGATGGTGCATATGGCAAGAAGGTGCATTCATGGCATGTGGTAACTCATGATCATCAAAAAGTGAGAAGGCTATGGGGGCCATCTCGTGGACAATGAAATAAGCATTCTTGCATATCAAGCATAAGAAAGAGCAATTGTTCACAATCTTGGATGCAAGGATCATGGAATGGTGCAAACATTTTGGGCAAAGCATGTTCAACATGTTATCATTGTTGTCGACAACCCTATGTAAAGAGCAAGTGTTCATCAAGGGTGGCACAACACAAGTATTATCATTATCATTATCATTGCAAGCAAGTGGGGAAAACGTGAAACTCTCGTAGCATGGCATGTTCATGGTATCACAAGCAAGCAATTTCACATGATCAACAATGTTATCAAGCAAAGCATCACATGGGAAAGTGAAAGTAGCATGTGATGTAGCAAATGTATCATCAAGATCATGCATGCATTCATAAGTCATCATGTCCACTAGTGGGATCATGGCATCATCAACACCTATGTTGTTACCTTTGTAGGCCGACTCATTTGAGGTAGGTGTTGTGGAAGTAGGAGGATCCATGTGGTCGACATGTCCATCTTGGAGCAAGCATGGTGAGATATCATCATCTTCATGCACCATGTACATCGTCTCCATGAGCGGGAACTCGTCCTCCGTGGAACCTAGTGCAACATAAGAAGACACAAACAAGGGAGAGGTTAATGTGTTAGCCAAAACGATGTCCTCCATGGACCTATCATCTACCTCTCTCAACTCACTTTGTGTATCACTCATGTCCTCCAAACGGAAGCACTCAAACTCACATATGGGGTGGAAGTCACTCAACTCACTATCACTCTCACTCAAGTGGGCTAAGTGGCTCTCATGCTCACATGGGATTGGTACCAACTCATTGATCAAGCATATAGGAGTAGGCTCGACTTTCTCATCTCCATGCGCCTCCTTGGTTGAAGGGAAATTCCCATGCTCAACCATCTCAACTCCATGCGCCTCCATAGGTGAAGGGAGAACCCCATGGTCACCATGCTCAACTCCATCGCCTCCCAAGTCATCCTCAAGCGGTGGCGCCATGGTGTTGATGAGAGCTAGGCTCGGCTCAACTTCACCCTTGAGTTCACCTTGGCGATCTTCATCTTGAAGTGTTGGCGCAATAGGCATCTTGGGGACTTGTGCTTGTAGCTTGTCGAAGTAGAGCGTCTTGGCGCTTGGCGTTGTGCATTGCCATGCCACGTGACCCTTGGCCTTGCACACCTCACATAGGAGATTGGGACATTCCCGTGGAGGGTGGCCTTGTTGCTTGCACTTGTAGCATCGGAGTCCATAGGCACGTGACGAGGTAGAGGCTATTGTGGAGGTGGCACAAGAGGGAGAAGTCGCCTTATGAGGAAGGTCCTCTTGATGTGCTCTCTCCATCCTTGGAGTGGTAGACACCCTATAATGGTGTTTGTCGCCTTCATGTCGAGGCTCTCGTCTTCGTGCATCATCACCATGGCTTGAGTGGTGTCGTCGAAGACTCGTGGAAGATGTTGGTCGATGGCGATCATGAAGTGGCTTGTGGCGGCGAAGCTCATGTGGTGACGTATGACGATGACGGTCCTTGCCATGCCTAGATGATGGCTCATGCGACTTGGCATGTTGCTTGCGGCGCCTTGTGGAGCTTGGATAAGAGTGTCGATGACGCTCATGATGGGGACGCTCTTGATGCTCCATATGGTGTACTTGAAGTCGACGATCTTGTGCATAAGCACTCTCATGGTGGCGCCTTGTGGAGCGCGGAGAAGTATGTCGATGACGCTCATGATGGGGATGCTCATGATGATCCATATGATGGTGCCCTCGTGGAGGTCCTCCATCTCCATATGTAGCTCCATTGGCCAAGTAGGGGTATGTAGGAGCACCGACGTTGCTCATGGTGGAGTCGAGGTGAGGCTTCGTCACGGTGTCGATGTCGTAGACGTGGCTTTGCTCCACCATGTCGTCCATGAGTGGTGAGCCATTGTCGATGTAGAGCTCGTCGATGTCGTCCTCAAGGTGGTGCTCCACCATGTCGTCCATGCTTGAGGAGCCATTGTCGATGTAGAGCTCCTCGATGTCGATCATGTCGGTGATGCTCGCGGAGCCATAGTCGGTGTCGAGCTCCACATGTTCCTCCACATCCGCGGTGCTTGAAGAGGAATCCTCCTCGAAGTGCTCCGTGTACTCCTCTATATCTTCTTCGTCGCTATACATGTTAGCACGACAATATCTATATGGTGTATGTTAGTGGAAGAACACTACCCCGCAACCTTACCGTGGTATGACAAGATTGGGGTGATCCAACAAAACCGAGAGTTAGAACAATTGTATCGGGTACTCACACAAAAGCACACGCAAAAGCTAGCAAATATGGTGTTAGGTGAGTATAGTGGAAAGCCAAAAGACGAAATCCGAAATCAAGTGTATTGTCAAGAGTGGGTGAAATCCAAAAATTCAAATGTCAAAGCGATGATCACTATAAACACGGAAAGATATGGAACGCACACACGAGATGAACGGGGTTAGTGCGACCAAGGAATGAGCGGAAAAGTGTATGAAGCCCTTGAGCAAGGGTGCTCGGTGTCACACTAACACAAGAAGAGATCAAAGCTTTGGTTGCAAACGAAGAGACAACAAGATTCACACGCGGCCTCTCTTCTCTTATCTCTCTTTTGCTTAAAAGCTTTTTCTCTTTTGTATATGGTGGCACTTGCACTCTTTTGTATCTATGGTGGCACTTTGTACACTTTTGTATGTATGATGGCACTTGCACTCTTTTTGTGCTTTTCTTTCTTTTTCACGCTCTATGTTAGCGTTAGCTCACTTTTGTTATCTTGCCACACGAGTTTTGCTTAGAAGATTGACTCCACACTACACACACACCTCACAATCGGGGCCACGTGCAATGTCTCGCAACACTCAATAAGCAATGCTCGATAGGATAGATCGCAAAAGAAGAGGGGTTACAAGGGGAATGCAAGTTATACCTAAGATGTTAGGCGGTGATGAACACACAACTTGCGATAAAGGTGGTGGTGTCAAGAGTACGGTTGCAATCCCGGGGTGCCGAGGATGTCGTCGCTTGCTTCGTAGCTGCGGATTAGTTGTACAAACAAGGCACTCAAACCGGAACAAGCAAACACAAGTTAGCGGAAGAAAAGGGTCAAAGTAGCTTGGCGGTGGTGGCGGTGGTAAGCCGGTGGTGGTGGTGTCGGTGCTCTTGCGGTTGCGGCGGAGGTTATGGGGCCGCGGTGATGTTTCCCGGTGGTTTGGGGAGGGTGGCGGTGCTTGCCGGCGGCGGAGAGGGTGGCGGTGGTTGGCGGAGGTGGTGGTGGAGGTGGCGCCCGGTTGGCGCCCGGTTGACCAGGCCCTGGACCGGCCTGCCCGGTCTACAGCCCGGTTGACCGGGTTCTGGCCCGGTTGGCGCCCGGTTGGCGCCCGGTCTGGCGCCCGGTTGACCGGCCCTGGCGCCAGGCTGTCCGGTCACTTGCCCGGTTGGCGCCCGGTCGACCGGATTTCGCGGGGCACAGATTTTCTCTCTCCTGTTCTTGAGCGAAATCAAGCCAAATCGACCAAAACGAAGGGAAATGATGGAATTGGGGGCTAAAAGTTGGGGAGATAGTAGATCAAGCACTCCAACACCAAATCCATGGACCAAAACCACTCAAAACGCAACCAAATCACAGATCGGTCAAGAGGCAATTTGGGGCTATTTTTTGGGGATTTTTGGGGAAAAATTTTCAGAGATGAAATTGGGTGGGTGGAGGGTCAAATCCGCGGAAACCAAAGGCTGATGATACCATATGATGAGGTCTAAGACCCCGTGTGTGGCCCGATCTTGCGGTTGACCCGAAATCCAAAGGAGGGAGAGAGGGAGAGCACGAAGAACACGATGAACACGAAGAACACGATGAACTCACACACGCACACCAACCCGATACAATCGATACTTACCCCGTGGCTCGATGGACCACGCCAATAGAATCCACCCAGAAGAGACGCGCGATAGAATTCCGAGAGGAGAGATTGGTGAGGGAGATGAATCTAGGAGTGGGAGAGAGAGTGGGTAGCACTAGAATCTCACACACCAAATCCAATCATCCAACAAGGGTAGCCTTGATACAAAGGGGATGAAACCCTAGGGAGACAAAGCTCAACTTCATGTCTAAGCCTAAATCTTGTCTAAGGAGCTAAGGGGGTGACCTAGGTGCTTATATAGGCATACAAGGCAGCTTGGGTCGAACAGGTAAGTGGTGGACCGACTCGGGCCGTCCCGGTCGAGTCGAACTCGTGCAATCCGGTTTGGGATCCGGTCAGACCGGGCCTGTGACCGGGTGGTCCGGTCCTGGGTCCGGTCGACCGGGCGCCAACCGGGAACTTGCGAAGTTTCCGGTCGCCTTCCGGTATGAGGCAGGGAATCCGGTTGGGCGCCCGGTTGACCGGGCCTGGGACCGGATGACCCGGTTGTGGGTCCGGTCTGACCGGGTCCTAGGCCGGCCAGGCTGGGCCTCCTCCTCCCGCCTCTTCTTCCTCTTCCTTCTTCTCTTCTCTCTTCCTTGCACCATGGGAGTTCCTTCTCTCTTGGTCCTTGTCGATGTGGGCACCTATAGACACAATGATGATAGGCATGAGGTAGCATACCATTCAAGTTGGTGTTGAGGTCGACCATAGAGAGGAAAGAGTTCACCTTGACATATATGGCGGGGTTTTGTGTTGTTGGTCCACTTGGGGGACTCCTTGGCCATGGTGTAGTGTCGACGATAGGCGGGGCTGCACTTGACGGTCTTGAGGTGGAGGTGTCCGAAAGCCACCCCACATCACTCTCCCTGTGTGTGTGGTGCTGTTGTGCATGCACACTAGCTGTGTAAGCAGCCTGTGTGTGTGTGCTTGGGACTTGGGCTGGTGAGAGGATCAGCTCGGCTGGTGCTTGGTCATATCCTCACAATTTCTTATTTTTCTTGCTAATCTGCCAAGTGGCTTTGCCACTTGGCATAACATTTGTTGTGCTTTGTTTGTGTGCAGGGAACAACAAGATGATCAAGATGAAGTGCAAGATCATCTTGGTCCAGGATTTCATGAAGATCAACCTGTAGTTTAGGAAATTTCATTAAGTTGTAATCTTTCTTTTTCTTTTTCCTTTTATTCAATTCATGTAATGTGTTGTAACATATCTTATTTCAATTCTGAATATTGTAATGACAATGTATCATGTGTGATTATCAATAAAGCTCCAATTTTCTCTAATGAGCTTTACTTAATATTTGTATTGTTCATATTCTTTATTATTTATAATTTGTTTAAAGAATTACCTCAATATTGAATTATGAGATATTCATATGGTGTTTGAATTTGAAATTCAAATGCAACTTGTGTTTGAATTCAATCATGCAACTTAAGTTGTAATGCACTATCTCTCCTCTCTTCTCAAAACCCTAAATTAGTTAAGTGAGAAGCAAGTTTGTCGCACTCTCAAAACCCTAACCCTGTAAGGTGTCGAGAGAGAAACTTATCCCCCTTCGTTGCAGTTTTGTTTTCAAAGCGCGAAATTTCCCTAGAATTTACGATGCAATGCACATCCCTCTCTAAAATCTACCACTCGATCGTCTCTAAACCTGGGACATTACAGGGGTCCCCCTAGTGGAGATGCTCTCAGAATGCTTTGTTAGGTTCGGTCCAACTGAGACAGGGATCCGATGAGGGTACAAAATTCTCAGTCGATTCTATGTACAAGGTTTTAGTCCAACCCAATGTACCAATTGATAATAATAAGAAATTTTGGAAGATGAAACCCTGCTTAAAACGAAGGTGTTTGCGTGGTATCTTAGTCGAGAGGTAATTCCTACCGAAGATAAACTTGCAAAACGTAACTGGCAGACGTGTCTTTTCTCATCGAGATGAGACTATAAAGCACTTATTCATCCAGCATAAATTTCTAAGCCATATGGTCATTCATCAAGATAGGCTCTACGGTTATACCCACCACAAAGTGTTGCGAATATATTCGGAAATTGACTAAATGGCATGAATCCTATGTTTAAGCTACTTATTAGGGTGGGAGCGATTGCCGTTATTTGGCCGCTTTGACCACGTAGAAATGACAATGTTTGTAAAGATAAAAATGATTCTCTTGTGCAGATCATCTACAGTGCACAACTATGATCCGTTTATGATAGTCTCTACAGCGTGTGGAGCACCGCGACCTATTCATGAAGATATCTACACAGTTGAAGGATATGGCAAGAGATACCTTTTACCCAACATAGATGGTACCATAATCTACAGATTGGTCCTCCACATCCATAGGTGCTATCTTAGTTTGGCTGTGGCTACTTATCGAGAACCTTAAGTATTTTTTATTGTATCTTTTGGACTGAAATGGCAATGCGCATCCCATTTATTCAGATACAAGTTTTACAATGGTTGACATTTTTAGTAACCGTTCATCCACCCTGATCTTCTTCTTCGAATTAGGCTTTCGCCCCGCTTTATAAATAAAGCCACACACGGCCAAACCGATACAAGGTAGAGGGGGAGACCTCTTTACAAAGCAGATCAAAGATAAAAAACAGAGAATAGAAAGGAGATGTCACACCCTCCAAGGTACAACCGACACTCCTAACTAAAGATGCACCCCGCCTCCTTGTGAAACCACCGGACAACGTCATCTCGTACCCACCAAGTTATTTGCCGGGAAGGGCCGCCTGCCCTCCCGCTCCGGGCCGTGGAGCGCCGATCCTGCCCGCAGACAACAAGTACCAGGAACCAAGACCCCAATGTCACGTGTAAAAGATAGGAAGCCGCCAAGTCCACCCTTCGCCGGGATCGAAGCACCGAGAGAGGATCTAAGCATGCCCGCCGATGACAACGAGAACCGCCCACGGGAATCCAAGCTCCACGACGACGCCCCCAAGAGGGTGACGACACAAGGTGCCGCCGTCGCCGAGACCAAGAACGGTCAAAGGTTTTCACCCGGAGCTCAAGCACAGGGGAGCAACCACAACGGTGCCCCCAAGAGGGACACGACACCCGCGGGCGCCGTCACCGTTGGCGCCAAAGCGCTGGGCTTTCGCCCGAAATCGACTCCCGCCGCACAACGGACCGATGTGCAGCCCGCCGTCATCAAACAGAGCCTCCGAGACCAGATCTGGGAGCCGCCACTGCCGAAGCACCACCGACGCCAGGAGTCCCCGCTGCCCACTCCACGCCATCCCCATGTCCCAGGAGATAAGCCACCACCACTGCAACGTCGCTCGCCGTAGAGCCAAACGTGCAGCTTCCAGGCCGCGCCCGGCATCCACGCCCAACCCATCACCGGCAGCCACCACCATACGGACCAGCGGCAGGGGCAAGGGGCGTGAGAGGTCGAGCTGAAGAATGAGCGGACACCGATCTAGCACGCGGTGGCTGCCAACCGAAGGCCCGCCTGGCCCCGGGACTGGTCGCGGCCACGTACGCAGAGAGGCCCGCCAGGCCCAGATCGGGCCCAGATCGGGCCCGCCGGCCCAGATCGGGCCAGATCTCGCCGGCGCCGCCACCTGCCGCGCCGCGCCGCCCACCGTGCCGCCAATGGTTGCCGCCGTCGCCCCCGACCGGACCCTCGCGCCGCCGCCGTTGTACCGCAGCCCCGCGCCGGAGATGGAGTCGAGCCCGCGCCGCCGAGACCAGCCCGCCGCTCGCCGCAGCGGCACCAGAAGACGCCGCCCCGAGCACGCCGACACCACCACGAGGTCACCACGCCGCCGGAGGACCGACCGCGCCGCCGCACCTCGCCAAGTACGTGCCCTCGACGGCCGCCACGGCCCGCGCCGTTTCTCCGTGCGAGGGGGAAGGAGGGCCCCGCCGCCGCCAGCGCCCAGGCTTTGCCCGGCGACGCCGTCCGGCGGCGGCGAGGAGGGGGAGGAGGAGAGGTAGGGGCGGGAAGGAGGCGGCTAGGGTTCCCTCCCCGTCGCCCACGGGAGCGACGAGAGAGGGCACGGGTCCGTCATCCACCCTGATCTGACGGTTGTAAATAGACGGAACCAAACTGACGGAACCAAGAATATGGGACCGGAACCAAAATATGTGGGACCGAAACCTCTAATATATTTTACGAAAATTATAAAAAGTGAGCGTCCTTTTAAATGGCCAAAACATCTGATAAACTGCACGAATCTTGAAGCAACACATAGAATATTTTTCATCCAATCCGTATACAGACAACAAAATCAAGCCGCACGCACATCAATCGTCTAACCATCTCATAGTGGGGATGCACTGTCGTATGCACATCAGTAGCGATCGTATGCACATCAAACCCATTATCCTGTCTCTCTCGTCAATCGTTCGTCGGCTCTCATCCTCTCACTCTCTCAACCATGTCCATTTCTCCCTCAGCGATCCCCTCGACGGAGCCCCAGCTCGCTGTAGCTTCTCCAGCTACAGGTCCTCTCCCTCAATCCTTCAACCGTCCCCTCGGTCCGCCTCCGCCGTGCGTCGTCCTCGCTCGTCGTCTCCGCCTCAGCTTTCCTGCCGCCGTCGCTCGACACTGTGACCTGCTACTGCGACGGCGTCTTACTAGAGTCGGAGCACCTCCACCGGCAGGACTACAACGACGTCTTTGTGCACTTCGGCATGGTCCGGGCGGCGATGGGAGGAGCGGTGGCGGCGTTCTGACATGGCCGGCGAGGGGAGAAGAGACGGCGGCGTTCAGATGTGGCCGGCGATAAGAGGAGCGGCGGCGGCGTTCGGACGTGATAAATTTTTACATTGCCTGAGAGTCTTAGTCCGAAATCATGCTTCGGGATGGCTTCCAGTTCCAGAGATGAGAAAAGATACGTCCATGCTATTCATAGCTGCTAAGAAAGCAAACGTCCAGAGTACTTGAAACGTTGCCAATTAGCAAGTTAGCAGCCTTCGAGTCTGTATGGATGTTTCTATTCCGGTGCAAATAATTCATCCCTTTCTGCAATAGCAATCCTGAGAATCACAGATAGCTCCAAGATATATTCTTTTGCTTGTGAAGGAAGTCATATAGATTACCTCCTGGCATGTATTCTAAAGCAAACAAACATAATTACAATTGTACAATATTAGTTGATAGGAGATTACATCTTGCCTGGTGATACAGACTATACATGCTTATTTTTAAGCAAGAGAAAAAAGAGGCCTCCAGTTTCCACTGTCACAAACGAGTAGTAGAAGTTTATACAAACAAACAGAAGATACAGATAAAACATACAAAGGAGAACACAGCTGCGATCCGACTCAGCAGTGATCTTACACACACATCACAAAAACATAGAATGAATATGAAGAAAAGCTCCTTGTTTGATTCGTAGGGGTGGTTCTCGTGGAACTCATCCATCAGGGACTCAATCGGCATCGCTCGCAGCGACTCGTGGATTGTGATGTTAAGTGATGACAAAGCTTCAATATAGCAGCTGCATATTATATACAGAGTAGTATGTGTTAATGATAAAAGGCAGATTGGGACAGAATATAGTCACGGTGTACTTACAGTATAGCCATCTGAGGTTCACTCCATGATATCCCATTTGATAGCGATGTTCCCATTTGGATCAAGAGGGTCATAAGCTCTTCTGCACAGAGATGAGATGGGAAAATTTCAGAAGGAGATATCCTAGCGCCTCAAATTAACTAATGTACGATTTGGTTACATGCGTTTCAGCTTTCAAGGCATCTCCTCGTTCACATCAAATTCTTGTTTAAATGAAAAGAGCATAAAACCCAATAAAGATTAAGATTTGCTTGCTACTCACATCCAATCTTAGAATCATGTTCATCACAGGATTTTTTTCTCATATGAATCGAAAAATGTGCAGAATTGCTACTCCAGTTTCAGTGCAAGCAAAATGTATTAAGAGTCCTACTAGATCAGAGTAAGCTATCAGAACGAAATGTTGAAGAGCAAAACAGACATAAGACCTAACTAAAGGTCTAATATTAAGCTATCAGAACGAAATACAGATAAGGTATCGGTGAATAGGACCATCGGGGCTGCGGGGCGGCGGCTGCGTGGCGGCAGCTGCAGGGCGGGGGCAGCGGGGCGGCGGCTGCGTGGCAGCGGCGTCGGCGGGGCGTCGGCTGCGGGGCAGCGGGGCGGCGGCTGTGTGGCGGCGGCTGCGGGGCAGCGGCGTCGGCGGGGCGGCGGCTGCGTGGCGGCGACGGACGCTCGTGCTTTTCTTTCGAGATGTATCACACCTGTATGGAGATGTATCAAATCCTACGATCTGGTTCTGATTTTTTTTTGCGACACTGATTAAAATGTCCGTTCCAGAGCTCTTTTATGGTGTCATATTATTATAGAACTTACAGAAGATTTATCACAGATTTAATCAACGGTCACGAAAAATTACATTAGACGGAACCAAAATTCGATTAGACGGAACCAAAGTTCCATGCCAATCACCGTAAAAGAGCTCTTATTCGGATGCCTGGTGTATTGCATAAAACAGCTTTTATCAACAAAAAAAATCAAATAGAGCCCCAATCGTTTGGAAAAATCATCTTTATGCAGCATCAGTTTATTGTCACGTGATACGATGATCATTTAATTTCATTGCTCCAATATTTGTTTACGGTCAATCTGTGACATCACCGTGCATTTTATAAGAACTCTTGATCAAAGCCCAGAACCAATGATGTGAATAAATCAAAGTCATTTTACAATGTCTCTACTGTACCAATTTCTTTTTGATCCCATGTCTACTGTGCCGATAATGTACAGAAGTACTCCAAAATCATTTTTCACAAGTACTGTATTAACTAGTACTACTCCGTAGGCACCATTGGCTTAGGGAGGCGGTGAACGTTGGCACACCAATAAACGGAAACTAAAAGCATCTGCATATAAACCTAGGCACCATTGGCTTAGGGAGGCGGTGCCGCACTCTGCCAGCCAATGTGACTCAGGAGTGCAGTAATTCTGCTACTCCCCACTTACCTAGAAGCTGAAATAGAAGCCGGAGAGGAGGCAGAGATAATCTCAAAGCCGTAGAGTTGTTCCCCACGCTACCGTCGTGTAGGTGGCCGAGGACCATGGGCAAACATGGCGAGCGCAGCGTGACCACGCAGCTGAAGATGGTGCTGCCTGGTTCCTCAGAGAAGCTGGTAAGAAGAAGTCGACGCCACAGCTCTAGAGCTCTGTCCATCCATCCCAGACTCTGACCACTGACTGTGCAGCGCATCTCCGACGAGCTCGCGAAGTGCTTTGATTCCCGAGAAGGCGGCGCCGGGATGACGGCTTTCCTCGTCAGCCCGTTCGGATCGGCGATCTGGCAGGTTGAAGTCGGCCGGGATGGCGACAGCGCGTTCCTGGGTCGACGGTGGCCAGAGTTCGTTGAGGCCCACGGCATCAGCGTCGGCTGGTTCTTGGTGTTCCGTCACGTAGGCCGCGGCGTGCTCACCGTGAAGGCCTTCGACCCCACCTTCGGCCAAACTCTCACCGGTGAATACTCTCTCTCTCTCTCTCTCTCTCTCTCTCTCTCTCTCTCTCTCTCTCTCCCTCCCTCCCTCCCTCCCTCTGTATCAATTTAGTAAGTAGTAGCAGGGTAACAAAACTTAATGATCTACTGTGGTCAGTATGAGTTGATAATCTTCTTAGAGAAATAATGTGTTATCAATTACCCTTTTGCTAATTTCAGGTTGACCAGGAATTAAGTTAGTTCCAGATCAACTCGACAACCGTTAGATTTACATCGGGATTCGTGCATACGAAAATTACATATGGATTTGTAGTTGCACATGCATGTACAATTGCATATCCTTTGCTCTAGTTGCATGTGAATTACACATGACCGGGTGACCGAGAATTAAGCCAATTCCAGGTTGACCGGGAATTAGCCGCGTCCTATCAATTAAACAAAGTAGGTAGGTTTTGGTCCAGAGCGCATTGGTGAAAAAAAGTCAGAGAAGAGCCTGTGTCCAATCTTAAGCTCTGACAGCTCATAGCTCATACATCTGACTGTTGTCCATTTTCAGTTCCGGGCTTCCCTGCAGTCCAGATTGAAACCGGCCATGCTCGTAAGCCGCAGTTCCTCATGCCGCTTTTTCCTCATTGCATGGACAAGATGGTTTGCATACTCTTCTCATTGATATGTTCAGAATCAAGTCCTTAGGTGTACCATATGCTGATGACTATGTTCACTACATTGTGTTGTTTCAACTGTCTTTGCAGGCTATCCCCGCCGAGTTTCTGAAACGGAGATACATTTCTGATGAGGAACTCAACAGACGGAAGGCCACTTTCGTGAACCCCTCCAGCGATTTTTGGCATATCGATCTCGAGAAGGATGGGTCGAATGTGTTCTTTGCAGGTGGCTGGTCGAAGTTTCTAAAGTTCCAAGGCATCGCAGTAGGTCAAGCTATACTGATCAGGTATCAAGGCAACATGATCTTTACATTCGAAGTGTTCGAGTTAACCGGATGCCGGAGAAAGCTGGTAAAACAGGGCTCCAGATTTCAGCTAACTGAGAACAGTGAGGAAACATATTCGTCCCAGGACACTGAGCAGACTGAAGAGGCAAATCCGTCCCAGAAAAATGCCCACTGTGAGTAAACAAACTATTTAGTGCCCCTATGAATATCATTGTTGTGAAACCTCTATGACTATCTTCATAGTGAATTAACTTATATGCTAAATGCATTACTATTATTGTCGTCTTAGCATCTAAGGAAGCGCAGAGCCAAAAGGAAGCACATATTCCCAGAAGGAAATGGAAACGAAGTGAAGAGAAAAGAATGCCAAGAAGCTCCACAAATCCTTTTGGCAAAAGAACAGATTGTGAATATGAGACAGGGTCACAGCCTTGGATAAGGAAGAAGCTCAAGAGTAGCGCGCTTTCACAACCTGTAAGCACAATTATATATACTTTTTTTGCAAGATCGTTTATATACTCTATGAGCAAGTGAGGAATTTACTTTTACTAAAAGTAAGGAACATAATACATCTAGTGAACATATAGACATTCGCAAAAAAACATATATAATGGAACAAACCAATATATCAAATAACCTAACTTGAAGTATTATCAACTTGTTCATAATCTTTTACATCATACCCTCATGAGCTGTGACACAAACAACCTATCTGATTGCAATTGATTGCAGTGTTTTCCTGGGGAGTTCTGTAAGAAGGTTGGATTCCTGAAAAAATGCACCATCACGCTCAAGTCCTCAGAGAAGAAGGGGCCGTGGGAAGTCCAGGGTCTCGTTTACGAAGCAGGCCAATTTAAATTTTCTAAAGGCTGGAGTTCCTTCCGCTGGGATAACAGGCTCAAGGAAGGTGACGTGTGCACCTTCAGTGTCATCAATAGGGGGCTGTGGCATGTTGACATAGAACGTTGCTAAGATGGGACTTCAACCAGGCGCAGCAGTTGCAGTCTCAACCAGGTTCAGCGTGTGTCTGCCGTGCCAAATAGAATACACATTGGCAGCGAAAGCTTCTCTAGCACTTGTTGAAGATTGTCTTGTTATGTCGAACCTTTGTTCCTATGTGTTTACTGCACTTTTGTATCTTTAAACTGGTGCCGAATATTACTTACTCCACCTGATATCATGGACGTTGGTTGGTTTTGTTAGGATGTGTGCTGAAAACATTTTCTCCAGGAGATGCTAGAATACCGACATGACGTATGTGTACATGGTGATTCGTGTGGGATAAAACTCGGAAAATTAGATGATGTATGCAGAGCATTGTGGCACAGCAGTGTACCAGGTCTCAATAGCTATACTGGAGTACTGCACAGCTCCGTTGACCAGACTAATGTCTCATGTTGACCTAGAGGTTTATTATCGGACCATAGCACGCATTCTTCATTCAGACATGGTAAAAGAACAGAGACTCAAAGCCTGAATTGGAGCAACTGCCTTCTGAGCGTTGTAGTTTTTCCAAATGGATGAAAATCCAAGGTCAGTCGGTAGTTCCCCCAATGCTTGCCAGATCTATAATATCTATAAAGTTCAACCACACTAAGATGCATTAAATGTTTGCAAGCTGAAATATTGTGTGGCCACATCACCCCAATTATTTGTATCCATCTGATTTCACATATACGGTCATTAGTTACCCATCACAAATTCATTCCATAGTCCACAGTTACCGTTCCTCTCCCCGGGTGAAAAAAAGTACTCTACTCACTATTCATTCGGCCGTTTCATATTTTCTGCCCACCATTGTCGCCTCACCTCCCACACCGTTTGTTGTTTCATATACTTCACAGCAGCAGATGTATTTGTGAGGAAGATGGCGGCATGTCCGGGACTCCCACCATGCCACCACGGCTTTCCTGGGAGCACTTGCTCCAAGACGGGACAGATAGGATGGATGAATGGATCATGGTTCATGGATTCATGGATGAGTATCTACCATGGGCATGGACGTAGATTCCCCATGGCGGCGGAGGCGGACGAGCAAGGCATATACTTTTGTCGTACTACCTGATCTGAATCCTTTCTTGGCGTGGCGGCAGACCTCCACTCACGTATCTTCTCTCCACCTGCCTCGTGCCTTTCCCGCACACATGTTCTACCTTATTTGAATTATTCCCCCTCTTCAATGGTTGCTATTTCATTGGTCTCTATGTCATTAGGTCTCCAGCCAATCGGCACTCCCTGTTGTTACCTTTTATTTTTGCCAAACAGAGAATAGAAATCCCCATAACATAATGTAATTGAGCAAATTCGGATGATTTCTGCAGATAACTTGAATTTATTTGGCTAATTATGCCGGTTTAAGTTTCTTTATACTGTATCGAATTCTGCAGTTTACTATGGAACTGCTACATTGTACTCATTTCTGCAGCGTACGATGGCCTTTTGTTCCATGGAGTACATCGATTGTCCTTTTTGGGATCACTATCTTCTCTGTGGGATTCACATGGTTACATGATAATTGCAGCTAATCTGACATTTGAAGACAAATTCTACTGGGACAGTAATGAAACTTTTACATCTCTAACAGAAGAAGCTGAAGTATCCAATTCAGATATCTACATATATTTTTCTTATTTCTTTATGATCATATATCCTGCCATCAGAACTTTTGAAGTCCTTTAAGGCATGAGTTCCATCAATTAATCTTACATGTCTATTGATCTCCTTGCCTCCATGGATAGACATACGCGATGCTTTGATGTCTGTTGTTTCTATCGTTGGTGATGGTGACTAGATCAGGATTATTAATGAGTTTTAATTAGTCGTGGTATGAAATAATTGGTATGCCTTTTCTAGATTCTTCTATATGCGTGTCTTAATTAACTCGGCTATGCTGCACATACACTTTAGGTATGAATTATATGACCATGTTCGCAAAATATACGTGTATTTAATATCTTCATTTTCCTTATTGTTTCACAATGGAATAGGGGTTGTTCATTGTGAAGCTAAATACACAGGACATATATATTGTGACCCGCTGGAATACTGGATTGTGGATATATAGGTAAACCCATAATGGTCTTCATTTTTTTTCTTTTTAATAATGTCGTTTTGCTATGCCTATTTTTGGTGCTCACTTTACATCCTACAATAATATGCTATATATCCATATCAAAACTAGATCTAACGATTTTAGCACCATCATGATTATATAGTTTATACAGGAAAAACATTTATTTGTCTAATTTTTCAGATTCGTCCTGCATCCCAAGTGGTTTAACAATAGTTTTCTATGGGAAGTCTTTCTTCTACATGATTCAGTAATTTTGTTGAAAGATTTATGACAATCCTATTTGCAGGTCATGGCCAACGAGCACATGGAGGTGTCGAATCAAAACAAAGATCAAAGAATTTGCCACAATTATTTATGCAATTTTTTTTTGTTATTGGGAGTTTCGTGAAAAAGTTTCTTCCTACGTACAGGCAAGTGAAGTGTAATGTAGTTGATTAACGTACTTATAAATCTGCCAAGAAATATGTACAAATATTTTTGCATAATCTAAAGAGTTTGTCAACGCTTCTTATGAATGGAAGCAGTTTAGTTCTTACATTTTTTTGTCCCTGTAGGTAGTCATGCTTTTAGCTTGAGTACTCCTATTTCTATATATATACTTATATTTATATTTTTTTCTCTTTTAAATACTATGTGTCCCGCCGCAACGCGCGAGGTATCAACTAGTTCTAATCATTTCTAGGTACACACAAGATCCTTGCGTATTGATCTATTTAAGACTTTCTAGTGTGTTAGACCATCTCCAACACGGATACAGATCAGGTGACATGCACCTTTTTCATGTCACCGTATGACATGCGGCCTAAATCCAAATTTAAACATTGCGAAAAAATCTGAAAAAAATCATACATGTTCACAACACATATTAAGATAACCCGTAAAAATTTCAGATCAAAATTCGAAACATACATCGAGAAACAAAAAAGAAAAACTCAGATGTGAATAGTCTAGAGAGAAACTCAGATTTGAATTTTATTTCTCGATGTTTCGAATTTTGATCTGAAATTTTTAGAGGTTATCTTAATATGTGCTGTGAACATGCATGATTTTTTTCAGATTTTTTCGCAATATTTAAATTTAAATTTAGATCGCATATCACACGGTGACATGCAAAAGGTGCATGTCACCTGATCTGTATCCAAGAGATCCAAACCCATCCCAAATGTCCGCGTGTGTTCGGTTGGATAAAAACAACACCTAAGATACGGATCCAAACTAAAACCGAATGGCCTCGGTATGACTCAAAGCCAGCCCAAATCTAGGAGTCTTTTGGG
Organism: Lolium perenne; assembly: GCF_019359855.2. NCBI lineage: Eukaryota > Viridiplantae > Streptophyta > Magnoliopsida > Poales > Poaceae > Lolium > Lolium perenne. Next base: position 53,924,495 of record NC_067244.2, read on the forward strand.
ACGAGGCCAACGAGCTTGTACATCTCTTCCTATCCGCTCCTGGCTCATTTGGCAGTGACAGAAAATGGAACCACAAGGCCCCACATCTTCTCTCTACTCTGCCGCCGGACTTGATGCCGTCGAGCCCGCCATGGCCGAGCCACGCCCGCGCCGGCCTCGCCAGCGACGGCCGATCCACGACCTCGCCCGCGCCACCCTCGCCGCGCCACCCTCGCCGCGCCACCCGCGACGGCCGCGCCGCCCTCACCCGCGACGGCCGAGCCAAGCCCGCTCTGCAACGTCACTCATCTGCTCTCTGTCTCTCTCTCGTTAGCTCTCAGTCTAGCACCATTTTTTCTCGTTGCTGAGCGATTTATCCAGCCATTTGTTGTAGTTTCACCACCAAATGCTTTAGAATTAGCTGATCTATAGATGGGTTAGTTTTTGAGGCGTTTTGGTGGAGGTGGTGTTGGTGGTGGTGGAGCTGCTGGAGGTGGTGCTGCTTCGTGGTGCTCCTGCTGCTGCTGCGTGGTGGTGCAGCTGCTGCGTGGTGGAGGAACTGAGCTGCTGACGGAGGTGTTTGTGTAGGATAACGTTGCATAGAAAACAAAAATTTTCCTACCGCGAACACGCAATCCAAGCCAAGATGCAATCTAGAAGACGGTAGCAACGAGGGGGTATCGAGTCTCACCCTTGAAGAGATTCCAAAGCCTACAAGATGAGGCTCTTGTTGCTGCGGTAGACGATCACTTGCCGCTTGCAAAAGCGCGTAGAAGATCTTGATCACGATCGGTTCCGGTGCCACGAACGGGCAGCACCTCCGTACTCGGTCACACGTTCGGTTGTTGATGAAGACGACGTCCACCTCCCCGTTCCAGCGGGCAGCGGAAGTAGTAGCTCCTCTTGAATCCGACAGCACGACGGCGTGGTGTCGGTGGCGGTGTAGAAGTCCGGCGGAGCTTCGCTAAGCTACGCGGGAAATATGAAGTGGAGGAGCAAAGCTAGGGTTTGGGAGGGGGTGGCCGGCCACTCAAGGGGGGCGGCCAAGCTATGGTCTTGGGGTGGCTGGCCCCCTCCCTTGGCCCCTCATTATATAGGTGGATCCCAAGTGTTGGTGTCCAAGTCTTCGAATAAGACCCGAAACCAAAACCTTCCATAGGAGGGGGAAACCTAGCCCAACTAGGACTCCCACCCAAAGGTGGGATTCCCACCTCCCATGTGGGGGGTGGCCGGCCCCCTATGGTGGAGTCCACTTGGGACTCCACCCCCACTAGGGCTGGCCGGCCATGGAGGTGGAGTCCCATGTGGACTCCACCTTCCTTGGTGGTTTCTTCCGGACTTTTCTAGAACCTTCTAGAACCTTCCATAGAACCTTCCTGACATTTTATTTCACATAAAATGACATCCTATATATGAATCTTATTCTCCAGGACCATTCCGGAACTCCTCGTGATGTCCGGGATCTCATCCGGGACTCCGAACAAATATTCGAACTCCATTCCATAATTCAAGTGCTACCATTTCAACATCCAACTTTAAGTGTGTCACCCTACGGTTCGAGAACTATGCGGACATGGTTGAGTACTCACTCCGACCAATAACCAATAGCGGGATCTGGAGATCCATAATGGCTCCCACATATTCAACGATGACTTTAGTGATCGAATGAACCATTCACATATATTACCAATTCCCTTTGTCTCGCGATATTTTACTTGTCCGAGGTTTGATCTTCGGTATCACTCTATACCTTGTTCAACCTCGTCTCCTGACAAGTACTCTTTACTCGTACCGTGGTATGTGGTCTCTTATGACCTCCTGCATATGCTTGCAAGACATTAGACGACATTCCACCGAGAGGGCCCAGAGTATATCTATCCGTCATCGGGATGGACAAATCCCACTGTTGATCCATATGCCTCAACTCATACTTTCCGGATACTTAATCCCACCTTTATAGCCACCCATTTACGCAGTGGTGTTTGGTGTAATCAAAGTACCTTTCCGGTATAAGTGATTTACATGATCTCATGGTCATAAGGACTAGATAACTATGTATCAAAAGCTTATAGCAAATAACTTAATGACGAGATCTTATGCTACGCTTAATTGGGTGTGTCCATTATATCATTCACACAATGACATAACCTTGTTATTAATAACATCCAATGTTCATGATTATGAAACTAATCATCTATTAATCAACAAGCTAGTTTAAGAGGCATACTAGGGACTTCTTGTTTGTCTACATATCACACATGTACTAATGTTTCGGTTAATACAATTCTAGCATGATATATAAACATTTATCATAAACATAAAGATATATAATAACCACTTTATTATTGCCTCTAGGGCATATCTCCTTCAGTCTCCCACTTGCACTAGAGTCAATAATCTAGTTTACATTTGTAAAGATATAACACCTTGGCCTTCTGGTGCTTTATCATGTTTTGCTCACGGGAGAGTTTTTAGTCAACGGATCTGACATGCTCAGAAACGTATGTATTTTGTAATTCATTTGCGTCTCAACGCATCACTCATTTCCAAATGAGTTGGCATTAAATATGTTTGATCTTCTGATGGAACCTTAATTCCATGATGCGAAATATGTCACTAATATTGTCACACACAATATAGCTTCAAAGTTCTGACTCTTGTCGGAACTACACCAAGTTCTCAAAGAACCTCTTGACTTAACATCTTTTGTCATTGTCAAAACAATGACATAATCTGCCTTCTTTTGTAGAATCCGTCACAATATTTAGAACTCTTCTAAATCTAGCATAGACAACTTCTAGCTCATTGTGCTATTTAAACAATACTTAGTCAAATTTGAGATTGAAATTATATTTTATATGTGACAAAACCAATATCGGTGTAACACCTTACAGCGATTTGTTTGTCATTTCTTCATACAAAAATATATATATATATATATCCTTAGTTCTTCTAAAGTACTCAAGGATATTCTTACTGTCGTCCAATGATCATCATATGAATCATCCTGGTATATGCTCATAACACTTTATAGCACATGATATCTGATTGTGTACATATTATTCGTGATTTATAATCACTCATGTGTTTTTACTCATTGAGTGTCAGATACACTCAAGTCTTGTTAAACCTTCACATGACAAGAACATTTTCTTAATATTTCTATATTGAACTTCTTCAATATCCATCATATGTACTTTGACTTAAACTTATTTATGTGTTTCAATCTATCTTCATAGATCTTGACACTAAATTTGTTTCAGTCTATATCCTTTCATTGAAGTTAATTCTCAATGAAACCTTTTTAATCAAGTATATAATTACATCAGTTATAACCAACTATATGTCACCTACATAAAGTATTATAAATGTGTCTTAGCGCTCCCACTTAATTTCTTGCAAATGCAAGCTTCTTCATCATCTCTGATGAAATCAAAAACTCTTTGACTATTTCATCTGGTGAAGATTCCAACTCCGTGATACTTACTTCATCCAATTGAAGCTTGTATACCTATCTAGTATTCCACGGACCAGCAAAACTCTTGGTTGTATCTTGTATACATACTTCTGTTAAGTAGTGTATTTTGCCATCCTACTAGCATATCTCATAAAAGAAATATGTAGTGATTACTAGAATAATCCACATAGACTATAAGCATTGCTACGGAAGATCTAATCTTATCGTATTCAACTCTTTGAACTTTGTCGTAAACAATTTTTCGACAAGTCAAGCTTTCTTCAAGGATATTTCATCCAAGTCTATCAATTTCATAGATCCATTTACTTTCATAAAGTATTCATCTATCTTGGATTTCATGGCGTATAGCCATTTTAACGGAGTCAGGGCCCATCATAACTTCTTTGTTTGTAGTTGGTTTATCATTGTTCAAAATCAATCCTTTGTTCACAAATCATTTATTTGATCACAAAGTAAACCATACCTACAAGGTTCAATATGTACTTCGATCTCCATGGCTAAAACACTTTGTAGTCATGGGAGCCATGATCGTCGTGGCCGCTTCCGAAACAAATTCCGATGCTGCGCTACTCTGATCATTATGCTCAGGTTCATAAACCTTATCAAATTATATTGTCCTCCCACTCAAAAACTTCACTAGAAACAATTTCTTGGAAATAAGAAACGTTGACAAACACTTTTGTCTTTGTCTCCATAGTGGGAAGAATTCCCAATCAATTCTCTGGGATAACCAACAAAGACATTCATCCGATTTTGGTTGACTCTTAGGGTTTATACCCATGCCATAACTTGTATGGTGTCATTTCAACGGATCATGATGATGCTCTATTCAGTGTAAAAGCGGTAGTCACTAAAGCATAATCCACAAAAATATAATGGCGTCATAATATTTTATCTCATCATTAATCCAACAAGGTTTGGATACATCTCTCGGATACTTTATCATCACTATGATATTCCAAGAAACGTGAGTTGTAGAACAATTTCATAACTCTCTTAGATGTTCGCTAAAACTTGTAATTCAAATATTTCCACCATGATCCAATCATAGATATTTGACTTTTCTATTACGATGATTTCCACTTCATGCTGAAATTTATTTGAATCTATTCAAAATGTTTCAAACTTTTCCTTATTGAATATATCCACATATATACTCAATTCATTGTTTGAAAGTTTTCATGAAGTAGAAGAATCTCCCGCACACAACTATGCCCAGTGAACCACATACATCATCATGTATTTTTCACTAAGTTAGTTGTCTGCTCAACTTTTTGGCCTATGAACGGTATTTTAATCATTCTCTTTATAAAAGATTTGCAAGCGCCAAATGATTCAAAAATCAAATGACTCCAAAAATCCATTTGCATGGAGTTCCTTCATGCGTTCCTTTCTAACATGACCTAAATGGCGGTTCCACAAATAAGTGGAATTCAAATCATTTGCCTTATGGCATTTTAGCGTCAGTGTTATGTATGTGTGTTTCACCATTAAGATTTATAATAACTTATCCATCATACATGGAGTAATGTCATAATTTAAACAACTCATTGTTTTATTTGACCAGAGCAAAATAACAATTTATTAAGCTCTTTATTATAAATTCTAAGGGCTAGATAGAATGCCAACGACGAACATAATAACACTTTATTTTTGTTTCTGACGTGCATTCCTATCATATTCCTTGTCAGTCACTTAGGCCATTGTATTCTTGTATTGCGTTGTTTTTGTATGACACTTCATACCAACCAATATAGTACTAATACCCAAGAATTTCATAGTGTGACTTAACTAGAAATACAACCATAACATGTATATCATTTATATACACCTGAGCTAGACTTTCTAGTCTTTTCTTTTTCTTTTTGCCAAAATATCTTTTGCAGTTTCTCTTTTAGCTTTCCTCATTATTCAGAGAAACATATCAACTTCAATAACTTCTCGGTTTGTTGGTCGTATACCAATAACCTTGAGGTTCTTACTTTGAAGTTGATCATCATATGACAAGTGTTCCAGATTTCACTATTAGTAACTTTGTAATATGATGAACAATTTCACTCATAATTTTATCCATCATATCATGACGACTTTCCGAGACCATGTCTGTACATGCTAGGCTCGTAAAGTTTTAACCTTGGTATTTGCATGTGCAAATCTAGCTTGCACCCGTTGTATGCACTCGTAGAATCTATCACACCCGATCATCACGTGATGCTTTGAAACGACGAGTCTTAATAACGGTGCATATTAAGGATGGTCACTTCATGGATATGCGAATATTGTTAGTGCCCCAATAGTTGGAGGATTGTGACGCCTGGCGTCTTCAACCTTCATACATTCCCATAAAACTTATGAGTTTATGTAGTCTCACCAAATTATATTCTATTATCTTGTAATAAGGTCTTAGATATCACATATATCTCATACCTTGATTATTTCTGAAAACTAAATTTTCAGCTCCTTACTTTTCAAACATATTTGAACTTTCAAGTTTCATGGAGACAAGATAACTTTAGGTACTAATTGAAACCATAGCTCTTTGAATCAACAATGTGAGGTTTACTAAAAGTTTGCAATAGGACTTAATCAATTCTTGATTCTTTAACAATACGGTACCAATCCGTAAAGTTTCTTGTCAGATTTTAACAAAGATTTCTATCTCAATAACAAGACTAGCGCATAGTAGTAAACGGATGCCAATACTACAAAATTAATTCAAAATACTACTCAGACTATGTTTATGATAATTAGTTCATGTTTTAATCTAATTACTAATGAACTCCCACTTAATACAACATCCCTCATAGTTGTTAAGTGGTACACGATCCAAATCCACTACACCAAAACCGATCATCACGTGAGATGATGTAGCTTCAATGGTGAACATCAACATGTTGATCATATCATCCATATGACTCGTGTTCAACCTTTCGGTTTCCGTTGTCCCGAGGCCATGTCTATACATGCTAGGCTCGTCAAGCAAACCCAAGTATTCTGCGTGTGCAACATGGCTTACACCCGTTGTATGTCAAGTTTATCACACCCGATCATCACGAGATGCTTCAAAACGTCGAACAATGCAACGGTGCATACGAGGGAAGAACACTTTATTATCTTGATATTAATGTGAGGGATCATCTTATAATGCTACCGTCGCGATCTAAGCAAAATAAGATGCATAAAGGATTAACATCACATGCAGTTCATATGTGATATGATATGGCCCTTTTGTCTTTGCGCCTTTGATCTTCATCTCCAAAGCACGGACATGATCTCCATCATCAACGGGCATGATCTCCATCATTGTCAGCGTAGCGTCAAGGTTCATGGCGCCGTCTTCATGGTTGTTCACCTCATGTAGCAACTATTACAACTACTTTGAAATACTACTCAACATGAAAATTAAAGACAACCATAAGGCTCCTGCCGGTTGCCACAATACAATAATGATCATCTCATACATATTCATCATCATATCATGGCCATATCACATCACCAAACCCTGCAAAAACAAGTTAGACGTCTCTAATTTGGTTTGCATATTTTACGTGGTTTAGGGTTTTCGAGAGAGATCTAATCTACCTACGAACATGAACCACAACATTGATACTAATGTTTTCAATAGAAGAGTAAATTGAATCTTTACTATAGTAGGAGAGACAGACACCCGCAAAGCCTCTTATGCAATACAAGTTGCATGTCGAACGAGGAACAAGTCTCATGAACGCGGTCATGTAAAGTTAGTCCGAGCCGCTTCATCCCACTATGCCATAAAGATGCAAAGTACTCAAACTAAAGATAACAAGAGCATCAACGCCCACAAACCATTGTGTTCTACTCGTGCAACCATCTATGCATAAACCTGGCTCTGATACCACTGTAGGATAACGTTGCATAGAAAACAAAAATTTTCCTACCGCGAACACGCAATCCAAGCCAAGATGCAATCTAGAAGACGGTAGCAACGAGGGGGTATCGAGTCTCACCCTTGAAGAGATTCCAAAGCCTACAAGATGAGGCTCTTGTTGCTGCGGTAGACGATCACTTGCCGCTTGCAAAAGCGCGTAGAAGATCTTGATCACGATCGGTTCCGGTGCCACGAACGGGCAGCACCTCCGTACTCGGTCACACGTTCGGTTGTTGATGAAGACGACGTCCACCTCCCCGTTCCAGCGGGCAGCGGAAGTAGTAGCTCCTCTTGAATCCGACAGCACGACGGCGTGGTGTCGGTGGCGGTGTAGAAGTCCGGCGGAGCTTCGCTAAGCTACGCGGGAAATATGAAGTGGAGGAGCAAAGCTAGGGTTTGGGAGGGGGTGGCCGGCCACTCAAGGGGGGCGGCCAAGCTATGGTCTTGGGGTGGCTGGCCCCCTCCCTTGGCCCCTCATTATATAGGTGGATCCCAAGTGTTGGTGTCCAAGTCTTCGAATAAGACCCGAAACCAAAACCTTCCATAGGAGGGGGAAACCTAGCCCAACTAGGACTCCCACCCAAAGGTGGGATTCCCACCTCCCATGTGGGGGGTGGCCGGCCCCCTATGGTGGAGTCCACTTGGGACTCCACCCCCACTAGGGCTGGCCGGCCATGGAGGTGGAGTCCCATGTGGACTCCACCTTCCTTGGTGGTTTCTTCCGGACTTTTCTAGAACCTTCTAGAACCTTCCATAGAACCTTCCGCGACATTTTATTTCACATAAAATGACATCCTATATATGAATCTTATTCTCGGACCATTAGGAACTCCTCGTGATGTCCGGGATCTCATCCGGGACTCCGAACAAATATTCGAACTCCATTCCATAATTCAAGTGCTACCATTTCAACATCCAACTTTAAGTGTGTCACCCTACGGTTCGAGAACTATGCGGACATGGTTGAGTACTCACTCCGACCAATAACCAATAGCGGGATCTGGAGATCCATAATGGCTCCCACATATTCAACGATGACTTTAGTGATCGAATGAACCATTCACATATATTACCAATTCCCTTTGTCTCGCGATATTTTACTTGTCCGAGGTTTGATCTTCGGTATCACTCTATACCTTGTTCAACCTCGTCTCCTGACAAGTACTCTTTACTCGTACCGTGGTATGTGGTCTCTTATGAACTCATTCATATGCTTGCAAGACATTAGACGACATTCCACCGAGAGGGCCCAGAGTATATCTATCCGTCATCGGGATGGACAAATCCCACTGTTGATCCATATGCCTCAACTCATACTTTCCGGTATAAGTGATTTACATGATCTCATGGTCATAAGGACTAGATAACTATGTATCAAAAGCTTATAGCAAATAACTTAATGACGAGATCTTATGCTACGCTTAATTGGGTGTGTCCATTATATCATTCACACAATGACATAACCTTGTTATTAATAACATCCAATGTTCATGATTATGAAACTAATCATCTATTAATCAACAAGCTAGTTTAAGAGGCATACTAGGGACTTCTTGTTTGTCTACATATCACACATGTACTAATGTTTCGGTTAATACAATTCTAGCATGATATATAAACATTTATCATAAACATAAAGATATATAATAACCACTTTATTATTGCCTCTAGGGCATATCTCCTTCAGTTTGGCACGCTTCAAGGGTAAACCCTAATTCCTGGTATTAGATGGTGTACTCATAATGCATGTTGCGTTCGTTAACTTCGCACATTAGTTACTGAAATATGTACCGGTAGATAGTATTTATTTAGGACTGTAGGTGCTAGATTTTTATTTATTTTAGAGTGTAGGTGCTAGATTTTTTTGACGAGTCTGTAATTTGTATAGGTGAGCAGATATGCCAGATAGATTAAAATTCGTTGTTTACTTCGGTCATGGCACGGTCCAAACAACTCCGATGGGAGCTGATCAGAGCGAGTTTCAGTACGAGGAGTTGCATCTGATAAACCCAAAAACATGGCGAGTTAGTCAGTTGAAGGAGTGGTTGACCGTGAATTTCGGGCTTAATCCCGAAGCATACACTGTTGGTGTGCATGCTTTGTGGAGCAGCTCCAGTACCCAGATTTTCTGGCGGTTGAAGCCGATTGAGCGGACCTCTCAGTGGGTGCACTGGTTGGAAGCGTGCGAGCGCAGGGGAACTCACCCCATTGCCTTAATGCTTCCCGAGGCGAAGGTGGTGAATTCTCAAGAAGGCGAGGGTGCGTTCCATCCAGGCCAGAGCAGTCAAAGTTCTGATGCTGGCGGCAACAGTTTCCAATCCGGGCAGAGTAGCCATGAGCAGGTGGTCATGACGGTACTGTTGAGCTTGAAAGCGAGGACGAAGAAGAAGGCCAGATGCAGAACATGATGGACGAGGAAGACGAGGATGGAGTGGACTATGAGGTTGACTCAGATGAATCCGGTGGATCCGATACTTCAGATGATAACGAAGAGGCGGATCCGATCCCCTCTTCTTGGAACCATGATTTGTCGGAGGCAATGATAGTCTATGATCGGCATGATTCTGCCTGGGAGTACAGCATGAACACCATCTCAGTTGGTGCTAGATATGCTGACAGGAGACATCTGCAGGAAGCAATCACTCAGTGGGCAATGAACACGCAAAGGGTATTCAGAACCACCGTTTCAAGTCAGAAATTCTTGACAGTGGTCTGCAGCGATGCTAGATGTCCATCAAGGGTGCATGGGTACTGTCCGAAGTATGACACAACATGGGTGGTGAGCGACTTTGGGCCGCACACATGTGTCCTTAAGAGTATGTTGAAGGATCACCGAAACCTTACATCCACTCTTATTGCTCGCCTGTTCTACAAGGAGATTGTAGAGAATACAACAATGGGGGTTAAAGCCATCCAGAAAAGAGTTCACCTTCAATATAAGTATGTAATTGAATATGGCAAGGCATGGAGGGCTAAACAGACGGCACTGGAGAACAGATTCGGGACCTTCTATGATGCTTATGACGGTGTCGTCCGTCTCCTGCAGACATTGAAGGACCGGAATCCGGGCACCCATGTGGACATACAAGACTTTGTGATACCAGAGTTCCCTAATGTTAGGGTTCTGCACAGGGTGTTTTTCGCATTCAGCATATGCATCGAGGCTTTCATGCACTGTCGTCCGGTGATGTGTGTAGATGGAACTTTTCTGACTGGGAGGTACAAGGAACAAATTCTGACAGCAATTGGAGTGGATGGCAACAATCGAGTTGTGCCTCTCGCATTTGCATTTGTTGAGAGCGAGAACACTGCTAGCTGGTTATGGTTCTTCAGGCAGTTAAAAAAATCGATAGTGAAAGATCGCGAAAATGTGTGCGTGCTCCATGACAGGCATGCAGGTATACTTGCGGCTATCAAGACGCTGGTAGAAGCCGGACCTGATGAAGAGACGCCATGGCAAGATATGCATAGTAGGTGGTGCATGCGCCACCTGGGGGCCAATTTCTTCTCGCAGTTTAGGAGTAAGGGTCTTATGAATCTGTTCAAGAAGTTGTGCAAGCAGAATCAAGAATGCAAGTACACTTTTCTCCGCGGCAAGCTGGATTAGTTCACTAAGGACCATGTGCGGCACAGGTTAGCCGCCCGAGTTGCATTAGCAGCAGCTCATGCAGCAGCTGTGGCACAGGGTACACAGGTTCCAAAGAGTCTCCTGAGCCGCATCCTATTGGGCTATGTGACCTGCCTGGATTTGACCCACCCAATACTAGAAGGAGGCCTGGACGACGGATTAAAAAATTTGCAGAGTGGATAGAGCACGAGCCATTAGAAAGGTGGTATTTGCTGCATGACACACATGGAGCTAGGTATGGTGTGATGACTACCAACCTAACTGATGAGTCATACAACTTCGTGGTTAGGGGAAATAGGGCATTGCCGCTGACAGCCCTTGCGGAGGGTATTTTATATGGCACTATGAATTATTTCAAAGAGAGATGTCAGTTGGCTTTGAGCCATATGCTTGAAAATCCAAACACTCCTTACTATAAGGCCATTATGGAATATATGGATGTCAAGATGAAGAAGGGTATGTCACACACTGTTCTGGCCATCGGTAATCAGGAAAGGAGGTTTGAGGTGCGCTTACCAACCGACAAGTTTGGTTGTGTGAATGCGGTGAGAACACATGAGGTCAGAATTGGAAATGAAGAATGGCCATCGTGTGAGTGCACATGCAACAAACCGAGGTTGCTTCACCTTCCATGCTCCCATGTGCTGGCAGCTACCAGACAACTAGGGCTGGACTCAATCTCTTTCGTCTCTCCATATTACGCGAAAGAGGCTGTGCTGCACACCTGGACCGGCGAGATGGTCGGATACAGAGTTGTGGGAAATTTTATTACGGTGATACCAAATGAAAGACGGTACATCCCTAACCCAAGATCATTGCGGACGAACAGATGTCGACAGGAGACAAGGCGCATTAGAAATGATATGGATGAAGCAGAAGCGGGTGGTCCAACTAGGCAATGTTTTCTGTGCAACCAATTTGGAGACAGGGACCCCCTATGTCCCACTTTCTACCCAGCAGCTGCAGCGGCGGCGGCTAACCGTGGGCGAGGCAACCGAGGAAGGCGTGGGAGGGGAAGAAATAGAGGGAGATAGTAATATTTGACTGAACAATGTTACAATATGTAATATTTATGAACTATGTTTTAATTTGTAATATTTATGAACTATGCTACAATTTGTAATACTTATGAACTATGCTTTAATTTGTAATATTTATGAACTATGCTACAATTTGTAATATTTATGAACTATGCTTTAATTTGTAATATTTGTGAACTATGCTATAATTTGTAATATTTATGAACTATGCACCAATTTGTGATATCTTTATGCAGATATGGCGGCTCGATCGTTGCTCGATCCACTTATTGATCAGAAACATCATGCATCGCACTTGGAGGCTGACCCGCAGAGCATCGAGCCACTGCAGACCCGTACTCCAAAGAAGAACTGGATGATACACCCTCAATGGGAAGACATGTACTTGTTCAATTGTTTTGTCTCAAATTTATAAGAACTACATTGGACCTGCTTTAGCTTGTGCATTATTTGTTTTGCAGGTTGAAGTGGGCAGGACTACTACCTTTCGCTCGATTAGTGGAGGCCCGAGATCACATTTCGCGCCTGAACTACGATGATGCTTTGATCACCTGCTTAGTGGATCGATGGAGGCCCAAGACCCACACGTTCCACTTTCGCTGGGGTGAGATGGCGCCTACTCTACAGGACGTGTCTATGTTGCTGGGCCTTCCGTTGGCAGGTGAGCCCATAGGCCCATTGGAGGAAACCGTGGGCTGGATGCACAGCATGGATGCACGTTTCCAGGGTGTTCGTGCAGACGTTGGGCCTATGACTTTTGAGGCTCACGGGGCCTCGCCAGGCATGGCTACACGAGTTCCAGGTCCGTAACAGTTTCGTCTTTTTTATCACAACTTATTTACCTCATAATATGTAAGTTCTAACATTGAAATATACGTTGACAGATCAAGCAGTTCGGATTCCCAGATGTACCTATGACTGCGGTCCAGATCACTGCAGCTTGGAGGCGTACCTCATGTGGCTACTCGGGAAGACGATGTTCACGGACAATCACGGGAACACGATCAGTGCGCGGTACACCCCTATAGCTCAGGAGATAGCAGGGGCCACCGAAGCAGAGCACATCACACAGAGGAGCTGGGGTTCTGCGGTCTTAGCCGCTACGTACCGAGGTATGTGTAAGGGTTGCCAGCTAACCTCGCATGGTTCTGGCATCGTTGGTTGTCCACTCCTGTTGCAACTCTGGTCATGGGCGAGGTTTCCCATCGGCCGTCCTGAGATTAGTGGTGGATCTTGGCCGCCAGACGAGTTGTACGACGCAGAGCGCATCGACATGCCGACGTTTGGTTCTCTATGGACATCGCGGAAGGTATTCGTAATATTTACTCCTTCTTTATATTTTTATGTAAGATGTAACACTAACATAGTTGTGTTATGTTATGCAGAGACATTTTGGGCATAATCAGCTCAGAAATTGCTACCCAGCATTCACAGAGCAGTTTGACCTACTACTAGAGAGCGATGTCACCTGGGAGCCATACAGTGAGGAACACCGCGACGAGGCATACCCAGGCGGTATATCGAACATGTGTACCAGAGATTGGGCCTACTGGATGACGAAGGCGAAGATCATCTTCGATATCTTCATGGAGGAGATGTCGCAGCAGAGGGTCATGAGACAGTTTGGACAGCGTCAGTTGATCGAGCCACCACCTCTCACAGTTCCTCTACCACCACGTGTCCACGCGTGAGTACAATTTAAATTTATCCAAAGTTATTACATCATGTTGGACAATCATAATTTTATCCTAAGACATGTTCGTGTTCATTTTTCAGGTACAACAGAAAAGGAGCGAACAAGACTGCTGCTGGATGGTTACAACTCCTGGCTCCATACATCACCGGTTGGGCCAATGCACCGGCAGTTTCATGGGCCACTATGGAGGCATTTGATCTTCAGGAATTTGAGCACTACTTGCGGGCATACATGCCTAGGACACGACTTCGGCTGAGCCAGGCGTGTGACCCAGTTCAGAGGGATCCCTCGACACAGTGGGACACCTACCCTCTTCACTCCACTTCAGGCACTCGGCATCACGCAGTAAGTCAAATATATTTTTTCTACATTTGGCCAGCACATAACTAATTTGAGCTCACAATTGTAGGCCGTGTTGACGGCGGAGCTGCAAGATGACGCCGCCCAGTATGCACGCTCGCTCTCCTCCGGCCCACTTCTTGGACGGTATGAGCACCACGCCTCCTTCGCACAACGTCTTCAGGACAAACTACATCGTATCTACGCGACTATCACATGCACGCGATCTTCGGATGTTGCCGAGTACCGAGCAGCACAGGGGCCACCTCGTCCCTCTTTGCAGGTGCATCAGCCGCGGCACGCCCTGCGCCCACGTATGGAGGTACCGCCGAGCCCGAGGCCACCATCTCCTAACCAGGCAGGAGGTTCTGGTTGGCAAAACCAGCAGCAGCAGGAGCCTACGTACGAGTATTGGCAGCGTGGCGGTTTCGGCATGGAGCAGCAATTTCCCATGCCTAACTTCGAGTGGCGTCCCCGTATGGATGAGCCAGAGGGTAAGCAATTCATCAGTATCCATATTAATTATGCACCATGTGTGAATTTCCTCATGATCGACTAATGGTTTTATTTAATCTAATCAAAGGTGAGGGACATATGTCGACGGGGTCCGGATCACGATCCTTCTGGTCCAGTGCTCAGGATCAGGACGAAACACAGCAGAGCTATCAAGACTGGATTTCAAGTCAACATCAAACTCCACCTCCAGATCCCACGCAGTACAGTCAGCACGAGCAAGGGTACATGCTTCCTCCCCGACATCGGCAGCCACCTGTCCGTATGTACTCGCCGTCACCTTTTCAGGCTGGACCGCCACCGAGGCGTGGTCGAGGGAGGGGCCGTGGTCAGTGAGATGATACTCAGTGGGTCATCTGTATGGATAAGCCTTATTCCTACTATTGTTTTCTTCATCTAGTGTATGAATACTATTTGTATGCACCATGTATGACTACTATTTGTATGCACCATGTATGACTACTATTTGTATGCACCATGTATGCCTAATGTTACTATTATTTCTATTTAACAAACATTTCATATTGAACTTCAATCGATAATTAAGATACAACTTACTACTACAACATAACTCTCTGCTAACATATTAAATGGTACACCATCGCTACAACATACTAGAAGATCCATGATTACTGATAACTAAAACACTAAGAACGCAGCACACCCTTTCCCTTGCCCTTCGACGATGCAGCTTTCATGGCCTTGGTGCTAGGCTCGAAGTCGTCGTCCGAGTCGACCACTGGCGGTGCAGCACTCTTGCCCTTCGACGATGCAGCTTTCCTTCCCTTGGTGCTAGGCTCAAAGATATCATCGTCGACTTCACTCTCAGCCGCCCATCGTTCTGGATATTTCAAATCCCTTTCCCTATCTTCTTCGTTCTTCCATGTTAGTGACTTCCACTTCTCATTCAACCTGATAAGCTCACACCTTATTTCCCGTGGGCTACGAGCAGGCATCTTCTTCACTGGATATCCATAAGACCAAGTCTCAAATTTCCTACCGACCTTACGGAGCAAGGCGTCGCTACTGATGAACTCCTCGAAGGTCTCTATCTTACTCTCCCTCATCACATAGCGAGCACTGTCTAGAAGATATTCGGCCATGAATTCATTGAAAATATGGGGGGATTCTTATAAGGGGGATCCATCTTGTTGAGAGGCTACACTGAAAGACAAGAAAACGGTGGGGGTATTTATAGGCTACAAGGGATGACTTTCGGCGGGAAGATGTGAGCGGGAAAAATTGGGCGCGAAAGATTGGCGGCAGATTTGGGCGGGAATAAATGGCGGGAACATTGAGAGGGACAAATTGGGCGGGAAAAAGTGGCGGCAAACTGTAACATCCCAAGTTTCAACAAATTTAAATAAGAAAGAAAAATTCCCAAACTCAAAATTTGCAATTAACAAAAACTTTTTCTATGCATATAGTGCCACATATAGTTTCATGCATTTGAGTGAATTCTCTTTTGTGCAATTGCCATGATGAGTGTTAGTGTGATGATCAATTGCTATTAAACCCTATTACTAAGATCACCTAACCCTAAAATAAGAAGAATAAAAGAAAATGAGAAAAACCCATATCTCACTCACATACACATTAGGCCAATTTGCAAATCTTCATCTAAGGCCATAATTGCTTGCTCTCTTGCTTGTAGAATACTAAGATATGATAAACAAACACAATTGTATCAAAGAATCAAGAATCAAAACCAAGGAAATCTCAAATTCTTCACACATATGATAATGGTCATATGTCACCAAAATAATTTCTTCACCACTTTACCCCTCTAGTTTTCTCTATTCTTAAACTAAACTTGGTCAACCAAAGCCATGTCCTCCAAGACCATGTCAAGGTGAGTAACTTTCATGTTGACCACCATTGCTAGAGTTGACTAGGTTGACCAGTATGAATGTGACAAGTAGTGATGCTGAAACAAAGAGAAGATCATCTCACTTTTGCCATTTTGCAAAACAACTCCAAATTGAACAAAACCACCCCCATTCCAACACATTAATTATATAAATGAGATTCACCAAAAAGAAAACCAAAATTCAACCAAAATGTTCATGCGGCCATTTGACCGAACACTTGGCAGGCATGGTTTCAACTTTGTGTTACACTCTATTGTCCACTGGTTTTTAGCCTAAACCCACTTTAACCTGTGATCATTTGCTCCCGCTGCCTCCCCTGCATCGAGCTTGGTACTTGCTGTAGGGATTCGTTGCATAGAAAACAAAAAATTTCCTACCGCGAGAACGGAATCCAAGCCAAGATGCAATCTAGAAGACGGGAGCAACGAGGGGATGATCAAGACTAACCCTTGAAGATTTCCAAAGCCTATAAGAGTAGGCTCTTATTGCTGCGGTAGACGATCACTTGCCGCTTGCAAAAGCGCGTACAAGATCTTGATCACAGTGCCACGATCGGGCAGCACCTCTGTACTCGGTCACACGTTCGGTGTTGATGAAGACGACGTCCTTCTCCCCGTTCCAGCGGGCAGCGGAAGTAGTAGCTCCTCCTTGGATCCGGCAGCACGACGGCGTGGTGGCGGTGGCGGTGGAGATCTCCGGCGGAGCTTCGCTAAGCGTGCGGGAGAAGAGGAGGAGAGAGAGGGCGGCTAGGGTTTGGGAGAGGGGGTGGCCGGCCACCTAGGGGTGCGGCCAAGCTATGGGCTTGTGGTCATCAGCCCCCTCTCCTATGCTCCTCATTACATAGGTGGAAGCCCCAAGTGTTAGACTACAAGTCTTCGAATAAGACCCGAACCAAAAACCTTCCATGTGTAGGGAAACCTACCCAAAGTGGGAATCCCACTTGGGGTGGGATTCCCCCCTTCCATGAGGGGGGTTGGCCGGCCACCCTTGGAGAGTCCACCTTGGACTCCTCCCCTTTAGGGTTGGCTGGCCATGCAAGGTGGAGTCCCTCCGGGACTCTACTTTCCATGGTGATTTCTTCCGAACTTTTCTATAACCTTCTAGAACCTGCCATAAATGCACCGGATCATTTCCAAACTTGGAATATGACTTCCTATATATGAATCTTATTCTCCGGACCATTCCGGAACTCCTCGTGATGTCCAGGATCTCATCCGGGACTCCGAACAAATATTCGAACTCCATTCCATATTCAAGTTCTACCATTTCAACATCAAACCTTAAGTGTGTCACCCTACGGTTCGCGAACTATGCGGACATGGTTGAGTACTCACTCCGACCAATAACCAATAGCGGGATCTGGAGATCCATAATGGCTCCCACATATTCAACGATGACTTCAGTGATCGAATGAACCATTCACATACGATACCAATTCCCTTTGTCATGCGATATTTTACTTGTCCGAGGTTTGATCATCGGTATCACTCTATACCTTGTTCAACCTCGTCTCCTGACAAGTACTCTTTACTCGTACCGTGGTATGTGGTCTCTTATGAACTTATTCATATGCTTGCAAGACATTAGACGACATTTCACCGAGAGGGCCCAGAGTATATCTATCCGTCATCGGGATGGACAAATCCCACTGTTGATCCATATGCCTCAACTCATACTTTCCGGATACTTAATCCCACCTTTATAACCACCCATTTACGCAGTGGAGTTTGGTGCAATCAAAGTACCTTTCCGGTATAAGTGATTTACATGATCTCATGGTCATAAGGACTAGGTAACTATGTATCGAAAGCTTATAGCAAATAACTCAATGACGTGATCTTTATGCTATGCTTAATTGGGTGTGTCCATTACATCATTCATATAATGATATAACCTTGTTATTAATAACATCCAATGTTCATGATTATGAAACTAATCATCCATTAATTAACAAGCTAGTTAAGAGGCATACTAGGGACTCTTTGTTGTCTACATATCACACATATACTAATGTTTCGGTTAATACAATTATAGCATGATATATAAACATTTATCATAAACATAAAGATATATAATAACCACTTTTATTATTGCCTCTTGGGCATATCTCCTTCAGTCTCCCACTTGCACTAGAGTCAATAATCTAGTTTACATTTGTAAAGATATAACACCTTGGCCTTCTGGTGTTTTATCATGTTTTGCTCACGGGAGAGGTTTTAGTCAACGGATCTGACATGCTCAGAAACGTATGTATTTTGTAATTCATTTGCGTCTCAACGCATCACTCATTTCCAAATGAGTCGGCATTAAATATGTTTGGTCTTATGGTGGAACCTTAATTCCGCGGTCTGAAATATGTTACTAATATTGTCACATAAAATATAGCTTCAAAGTTCTGATTCTGTCGGAACTACACCAAGTTCTCAAAGAACCTCTTGACTTTAACATCCTTTGTCATTGTCAAAACAATGACATATTCTGCCTTCTTTTGTAGAATCCGTCATAATATTTAGAACTCTTCTAAATCTAGCATAGACAACTTCTAGCTCATCGTGCTACCTTTTAAACAACACTTAGTCTAATTTGAGATTGAAATTTTATTTTCATATGTGACAAAACAAATATCGGTGCAACATCTTACAGCGATTTGTTTGTCATTTCCCATACAAAACTATATATATATATATCCTTAGTTCTTCTAAAGTACTCAAGAATATTCTTACTTTCGTCCAATGATCATCATATGAATCATTCTGGTATATGCTCATAACACTTTATAGCACATGACATCTGATTGTGTACATATTATTCGTGATATATAATCACTCATGTGTTTTTACTCATTGAGTGTCATATATACTCAAGTCTTGTTAAAACTTAACATGACAAGAATATTTTCTTTATATTTTTATATTGAACTATTTCAATATCCATTATATGTACTTTGACTTGAACATATTATGTGTTTCAATCTATCTTCATAGATCTTGACACAAAATTTGTTTCAGTCCATATCACTTTCATTGAAGTTAATTTTTCAATGAAACCTTTTAATCAAGTATGTAATTACATTATTTATAACCAACTATATGTCTTCTACATAAGTATTATAAATATGTCTCAGTGCTCCCACTTAATTTCTTGCAAATGCAAGCCTCTTCATCGTCTCTGATGAAATCAAAAACTCTTTGACTATTTCATCCAGTGAAGATTCAAACTCCGCTATACTTACTTCATCAAATTGAAGTTTGTATACCTATCTAGTATTCCACAGACCAGCAAAACTCTTGGTTGTATCTTATATACACCTTTTAATACATACTTCTGATAAGTAATGTATTTTGCCATCCTACTAGCATATCTCATAAAAGAAATATGTAGTGATTACTAGAATAATCCACATAGACTATAAGCATTGCTACGGAAGATCTAATCTTATCGTAGTCAACTCTTTGAACTTTGTCGTAAACAATTTTTCGACAAGTCGAGCTTCTTTAAGGATATTCCATCCAAGTCCATCAATTTTATAGATCCATTTACTTTCAAAAAGTATTTATCTATCTTGGATTTCATGGCGTATAGCCATTTTAACGGAGTCAGGGCCCATCATAACTTCTTTGTTTGTAGTTGGTTTATCATTGTTCAAAATCAATCCTTTGTTCACAAATCATTTATTTGATCACAAAGTAAACCATACCTACAAGGTTCAATATGTTCTTCGATCTCCATGGCTAAAACACTTTGTAGTCATGGGAGCCATGATCGTCGTGGCCGCTTCCGGAACCAATTCCGATGCTGCGCTACTCTGATCATTATGCTCAGGTTCATAAACTTTATCAAGTTCTATTGTCCTCCCACTCAAAAATTTCGCTAGAAACAATTTCTTGGAAATAAGAAACATTGACAAACACTTTTGTCTTTGTCTCCATAGTGGGAAGAATTCCCAATCAATTCTCTGGGATAACCAACAAAGACATTCATCTGATTTTGGTTGTAAACTTATTTACTTATGCTATTCATACCAGAATTTAAGAAAGGACTATTAGGGTTCATACCCATGCCATAACTCGTATGGTGTCATTTCTACGGATCATGATGATGCTCTATTCAGTGTAAAAGCGGTAGTCACTAAAGCATAATCCACAAAAATATAATGGCGTCATAATATTTTATCTCATCATTAATCCAACAAGGCTTGGATACATCTCTCGGATACTATATCATCATTATGATGCTCCAAGAAATGTGAGTTGTAGAACAATTTCATGACTCTCTTAGATGTTCGCTAAAACTCGTAATTCAAATATTTTCACCATGATCCAATCATAGATATTTGACTTTTCTATTACGATGATTTCTAC
Organism: Lolium perenne; assembly: GCF_019359855.2. Lineage (NCBI taxonomy): Eukaryota > Viridiplantae > Streptophyta > Magnoliopsida > Poales > Poaceae > Lolium > Lolium perenne. Next base: position 53,945,307 of record NC_067244.2, read on the forward strand.
TTCATGCTGAAATTTATTTGAATCCATTCAAATGTTTCAAACTTCTTCCTTATTGAATATATCCACATATATATACTCAATTCATTGTTGAAAGTTTTCATAAAGTAGAAGAATCTCCCGCACACAACTATGCCCAGTGAACCACATACATCATCATGTATTTTTCACTAAGTTAGTTGCCCGTTCAACTCTTGGCCTATGAACGGTATTTTAATCATTCTCTTTAGAAAAGATTTGCAAGCGCCAAATGATTCAAAAATCAAATGACTCCAAAATCCATTTGCATGGAGTTCCTTCATGCGTTCCTTTCTAACATGACCTAAATGGCGGTTCCACAAATACGTGGAATTCAAATCATTTGCCTTATGGCATTTTAGCGTCAGTGTTATGTATGTGTGTTTCACCATTAAGATTTATAATAACTTATCCATCGTACATGGAGTAATGTCATAATTTGAACAACTCATTGTTTTCATTTGACCAGAGCAAAATAACAATTATTAAGTTCTTTATTATAAATTCTAAGGGCTAGATAGAATGCCAACGACGTAACATAATAACACTTTATTTTGTTCCAGATTTGTATTCCTATCATATTCCTTGTCACTACTTAGGCCATTGTATTCTTGTATTGTGTTGTTTTGTATGACACTTCATACCAACCAATATAGTACTAATACCCAAGAATTTCATAGTGTGACCTAACTAGGAATACAACCATAACATGTATATCATTTATATACACCTGAGCTAGACTTTCTAGTCTTTTCTTTCTTTCTCGCCAAAATATCTTTTGCGCTTTCTCTTTTAGCTTTCCTCATTATTCAGAAAAACACTTCAACATCAATAACTTCTAGGTCTGTTGGTCAAATACCAATAACCTTGAGGTTCTTACTTTGAAGTTGATCATCATATGACAAGTGTTCCGGATTTCTCTATTAATAACCTTTTAATATGATGAACAATTTCACTCATAATTTTATCCATCATATCATGACGAATTTTTCGAGACCATGTCTGTACATGCTAGGCTCGTAAAGTTTAACCTTAGTATTCGCATGTGCAAATCTGGCTTGTACCCGTTGTAAGCACACGTAGAATCTATAACACCCGATCATCACGTGATGCTTCTAAACGATTTAGTCTTAGCAACGGTGCATACTAAGGACAATCACTTCATGGATATGCGAATATCGTTAGTGCCCCAATAGTTGGAGGATTGGGATGCCTTGCGTCTTCAACCTTCGTACATTCCCATAAAACTTATGAGTTTATGTAGTCTCACCAAAATATATTCTATCATCTTGCAATAAGGTCTTAGATATCACATATATCTCATACCTTGATTATTTCTGAAAACTAAATTTTCAGCTCCTTATTTTTCAAACAGATTTGAACTTCAAGTTTTACGGAGACAAGATAACTTTAGATACTAATTGAAACCACAACTCTTTGAATCAACAATGTGAGGTTTACTAAAAGTTTGTAATAGGACTTAATCATTTCTTGATTCTTTAACAATACGGTACCAGTCCATAAAGTTTCTTATCAGACTTAACAGTATTTCTATCTCAATTACAAGACTAGCGCATGGTAGAAAACGGATGCCAATACTACAAAATTAATTCAAAATACTACTCAGACTATGTTTATGATAATTAGTTCATGTTTTAATCTAATTACTAATGAACTCCCACTTAATACAACATACCTCATAGTTGTTAAGTGGTACACGATCCAAATCCACTACACCAAAACCGATCATCACGTGAGATGATGTAGCTTCAATGGTGAACATCAACATGTTGATCATATCATCCATATGACTCATGTTCAACCTTTCGGTTTCCGTTGTCCCGAGGCCATGTCTGTACATGCTAGGCTCGTCAAGAAAACCCAAGTATTCCGCGTGTGCAACATGGCTTACACCCGTTGTATGTGAATCGTTGAATCTATCACATCCGATCATCACGAGATGCTTCGAAACGTCTGTTATCACCAGATTTTGGCCAAATCAGGAGATGGGCCGTAAGGGAGATGGGCTTGGAAGATTACACGTGGAAGATCTCTGAAGCGGCCTTGCACGAAGAGTTGGGGCTAGATTGCCCGTGTATCTGTAATATAGTAGATCGCATCTTAGATTAAAAGGATAGAGTTTTACCCGTGCACGGTTAGGTGCACGCCTAAATTAGAAAGTCCCCTGGACTATAAATATGTATCTAGGGTTTATGAAATAAACAACAATCATCGTTCACCACAAATCAATCTAGGCACATCGCCAACTCCTTCGTCTCGAGGGTTTCTTCCGGGTAAGCATCATGCTGCCTAGATCGCATCTTGCGATCTAGGCAGTACAAGTTTATTCGTTGCCATGCGTTGCTCGTACTGAAGCCTTTTTGATGGCGAGCAACGTAGTTATCTTAGATGTGTTAGGGTTAGCATTGTTCTTCGTATCATATGCTGTCGTAGTGCAACCCTTAGACATCTAGCCGCCCTTATACCTATCTTAGGTGTAGGGGCGGCACCCCGCTTGATCATTATTTAGTAGATCCGATCCGTTACGGTTGCTCCTTGTTCTTCAAGGATTAGTTTAATATCTGCAATAGTTAGGCCTTACAAAGGGTTGGAGGATCCAGCGACGCGTAGGGTGTAGTTTGCTAGCCCTAGACAGGATGTTCCGGGGATCAACCTCGTGTTGGTTTTTAGGCCTTGTCTAGGATCGGCTTACGATCACCATACGTGACCGCGAGGCCCAATCGTGAGTAGGATGATCCGATTATGCGGTGAAAACCCTAAATCGTCATAGATCATTTTAGCTTTATCTTGATCAAGCAGGACCACCATATATTCGTACACCTCGTACGAATCATGGGTGGATCGGCTCTTTGAGCCGATTCACAGGATAACCTGAGAGCCGATCGAGGCTCGTATTTAATGTTTACGTGTATGCCATGCAGGAAACTAAGCGAGGCATCTTCATCACCTTCATGACCAGGTATAGGTCAGGTGGCACGCCCTTGCACCAGCATCGGACGTGCGTGCCGGAGTCTTTGCGGGCCGTCGCTCGGAGGGACCAGGGCCAGCCGCAGCCCTAAGTTGTTCCCGGCTCTCCTGTGTTGCCCGTCGCTGCTCGCCGGTGGGTTTCTGACCGCAACAACGTCAAACAATGCAACGGTGCATACGAGGGGAGAACACTTTATTATCTTGATATTAATGTGAGGGATCATCTTATAATGCTACCGTCGCGTTCTAAGCAAAATAAGATGCATAAAGGATTAACATCACATGCAATTCATATGTGATATGATATGGCCCTTTAGTCTTTGCGCCTTCGATCTTCATCTCCAAAGCACGGACATGATCTCCATCATCAACGGGCATGATCTCCATCATCGTCGGCGTAAGGGCCAAGGTTCATGGCGCCGTCTTCATGGTTGTTCACCTCATGTAGCAACTATTACAACTACTTTGAAATACTACTCAACATGAAATTTAAAGACAACCATAAGGCTCCTGCCGGTTGCCACAATACAATAATGATCATCTCATACATATTCATCATCACATTATGGCCATATCACATCACCAAACCCTGCCAAAACAAGTTAGACGTCTCTAATTTGGTTTGCATATTTTACGTGGTTTAGGGTTTTCGAGAGAGATCTAATCTACCTACGAACATGAACCACAACGGTGATACTAATGTTGTCAATAGAAGAGTAAATTGAATCTTCACTATAGTAGGAGAGACAGACACCCGCAAAGCCTCTTATGCAATACAAGTTGCATGTCGAACGAAGAACAAGTCTCATGAACGCGGTCATGTAAAGTTAGTCCGAGCCGCTTCATCCCACTATGCCACAAAGATGCAAAGTACTCAAACTAAAGATAACAAGAGCATCAACGCCCACAAAACCATTGTGTTCTACTCGTGCAACCATCTATGCATAGACACGGCTCTGATACCACTGTAGGGATTGCATAGAAAACAAAAAATTTCCTACCGCGAGAACGCAATCCAAGCCAAGATGCAATCTAGAAGACGGGAGCAACGAGGGGATGATCAAGACTAACCCTTGAAGATTTCCAAAGCCTATAAGAGTAGGCTCTTATTGCTGCGGTAGACGATCACTTGCCGCTTGCAAAAGCGCGTAGAAGATCTTGATCACGGTGCCACGATCGGGCAGCACCTCCGTACTCGGTCACACGTTCGGTGTTGATGAAGACGACGTCCTTCTCCCCGTTCCAGCAGGCAGCGGAAGTAGTAGCTCCTCCTTGGATCCGGCAGCACGACGGCGTGGTGGCGGTGGCGGTGGAGATCTCCGGCGGAGCTTCGCTAAGCGTGCGGGAGAAGAGGAGGAGAGAGAGGGCGGCTAGGGTTTGGGAGAGGGGGTGGCTGGCCACCTAGGGGTGCGGCCAAGCTATGGGCTTGTGGTCATCAGCCCCCTCTCCTATGCTCCTCATTATATAGGTGGAAGCCCCAAGTGTTGGACTACAAGTCTTCGAATAAGACCCGAACCAAAAACCTTCCATGTGTAGGGAAACCTACCCAAGGTGGGAATCCCACTTGGGGTGGGATTCCCCCTTCCATGAGGGGGGTTGGCCGGCCACCCTTGGGGAGTCCACCTTGGACTCCTCCCCTTTAGGGTTGGCTGGCCATGCAAGGTGGAGTCCCTCCGGGACTCTACTTTCCATGGTGATTTCTTCCGGACTTTTCTAGAACCTTCTAGAACCTGCCATAAATGCACCGGATCATTTCCAAACTTGGAATATGACTTCCTATATATGAATCTTATTCTCCGGACCATTCCGGAACTCCTCGTGATGTCTGGGATCTCATCCGGGACTCCGAACAAATAATTGAACTCCATTCCATATTCAAGTTCTACCATTTCAACATGAAACCTTAAGTGTGTCACCCTACGGTTCGCGAACTATGCGGACATGGTTGAGTACTCACTCCGACCAATAACCAATAGCAGGATCTGGAGATCCATAATGGCTCCCACATATTCAACGATGACTTCAGTGATCGAATGAACCATTCACATACGATACCAATTCCCTTTGTCACGCGATATTTTACTTGTCCGAGGTTTGATCATCGGTATCACTCTATACCTTGTTCAACCTCGTCTCCTGACAAGTACTCTTTACTCGTACCGTGGTATGTGGTCTCTTATGAACTTATTCATATGCTTGCAAGACATTAGACGACATTCCACCGAGAGGGCCCAGAGTATATCTATCCATCATCGGGATGGACAAATCCCACTGTTGATCCATATGCCTCAACTCATACTTTCCGGATACTTAATCCCACCTTTATAACCACCCATTTACGCAGTGGCGTTTGGTGTAATCAAAGTACCTTTCCGGTATAAGTGATTTACATGATCTCATGGTCATAAGGACTAGGTAACTATGTATCGAAAGCTTATAGCAAATAACTCAATGACGTGATCTTTATGCTATGCTTAATTGGGTGTGTCCATTACATCATTCATATAATGATATAACCTTGTTATTAATAACATCCAATGTTCATGATTATGACACTAATCATCCATTAATCAACAAGCTAGTTAAGAGGCATACTAGGGACTCTTTGTTGTCTACATATCACACATGTACTAATGTTTCGGTTAATACAATTATAGCATGATATATAAACATTTATCATAAACATAAAGATATATAATAACCACTTTTATTATTGCCTCTTGGGCATATCTCCTTCACTTGCTAGGGTTGGGTAGAGTGGAAAAGTGAGGGGAAAGCCTCCATGCCAAGCACACCCGGCCACCTTTGGCATCTCTCCCTCTGGCCACCATCTCAACGTTTCTCCTTGTCCTGGAGCATCTATGCCACTCAAGGACGCCGACGGTACACGCCCCAGCAACGCCAACGCTTGGCATTGGCCAGACGAGCCGCGTCCAAAGCGTGCCAGGACGTGCCAGCCCACGCGGTGACCGCGCTCTGGCCGCGCCAGGACGCCAAGCGCTCGAGCACCTCCGTCCTTCCCCTGCATCCCTATCACTGCGTCGAGCATCTACTCCCCGCCCTCTACATGCTAGACAAACGCCCAGGCCTGCCCCTGCTCCGTCGCCGTCGTCCTCATCCACTTTCGGCCGCGCGCCCCGTCACAGACATTGGATGCGCTCGAGCCATCCTTTCACGCTTTGGCCGCGCCAGCTACAAGTTGAGCATCGCCAGGACGAGAGCTAGCCCTAGCCGTCCTTCACTTGCCCTTTGGATTGCCAGAAGCGCCGCGTCATGGACGCTCCTCCACAGCACACTCGGCCACCTCCCTCCCGCTATAAATAGAGCACCTCAGCCCTCCATCTCTTCACACACCTTGATCCCCTCTCCTCACTGATCAGTCTCCCCCAGTCAATTTCACCTCCCACCGCCGGAGTTGCTCGAATTGCGAGCTCGAGTCCGCCGGAGCCCGCGGAAGCCCTGCATCGCCTGGAGCCTCGGCGAGCTCCGCCGCTGCACCAGGCGCTTCCTCATCGATGTCCACTTCCCCGAGCAGCTTGCCCACCACCTGCAACGGCCTGGTACTCCCTCCCACCCCCTAGGCTCGCCGCTAGGGAGCTCGTCGCTCGTCGGAGACGACGACGCTCACACGCCGTCGATTTCTGTTCTAATCCTACGGCTTAGATTCCGCGTACCGTTTCGCTGTTTTAAAGCCCACTGACAGGTGGCCCCCACCTCGTTAGGGCTGCCCAGTAGCACCCGTTGCTTGTTGGGCTGTGCTGTGCGAATTAAATCAGTTTTGGCCCAGTAGTGTTTCCCGCCTAAGCCCACGAATTCAAAAATGGATTTAATCATATTTCAAATGTGCTGCAGATACTTTAGTAAATTTTGAATAGTTTGAAATGTACCAAACCAAATTTAACAAACTTTATACCGTTGGAAAGCCCATGAAATTATCTAACAAAAGCCACTGGTCCCACCTCCAAATTCAAAGTAGAATTAATCTGATAAAAATAACAAGACAGGGACTTTTGTACATTCAAACTTTATTTAAAATTCAACCATAATAGATTTTGGATTGATTCCAACTCTAATAAATCACAAATGATGTACTCTAATTGATTATGTAATAATATGGACAGGTTGTTTGTATGATCATGGACTAGATCAAATTAATGGCTATGTAGTCAATTCTAGTGCAATTAATCTTGAAATTCAAACTTAACAAATAGTATGAGAGCTACTCTCTCATTTAAATCTTGATCCTAAGTAATATAGCCAGGGGGAATGACTTAGGCTAATGAACCTCTGATAATTATTACTTAGAGATTTTAATTCATTTAAATGTTAGTATTAAACTATGTGAAGTGTAGCACTTCAATTAAATTATACTCACATATAATAGATATGGAATGTTGACTTTGGTCAACCTATATTTCATACCTGATTATTATATGAAGAGATTAAATCTTAATAAGATGTAATGAGAAGAAATTAATTTCTCTAAGGATCTAAATACCAAATTAAAAAAATAAGAATAATGAGAGGAAATTATTTAGCTCTTAAATAAGAATCAATCAAGTAATCCACCATGCCATGTTTGATTGATGATAGGATTAGTGTGTGAACTCCTTTGAGTGTTTTTAGTTTAGTATGTGATATTGGTTTAGTATTTATACCTCGTATTCGTATATAGACGCTAGTAACGAGGAATATCAAGAGGAGGAAGCCTACTCCCAGGAAGAAGAGGAGAACTTTGACAACTACTCAGCTCAAGGCAAGCTAACCCTTGCTAAACACAAGTGTTTAGCTCTACAAGAGCAAAGGCACCATCACACTTTATATTATGTCTTACCTATCCCATGTTTTTACTTTACATTTACTTTTGCTTATTTATTTCAAAGTACTTTTGATTTATGATTCTTTTGGTCTAGAGTAGAACAATATTTAAAGTTAGCTTAGCACAAATCAAAGCTAGGTAGCACCCCTCATGAATTAGTTGCTAGTGCTAATCAAATAAAATTGACTACTCTAGATGGGAACATGGTGAAGTGAAATAACTTGGAAAGAATGTAAAGTCGAGGTGGATATGAACAAGAGAAGATGGTGATTTTTGATAAAATTGATGATTGGGTTTGAATGCGATACCCTTCCAATTATACAAGTACCCCCACAATACCTGATTATGGGTAGGGCTTAACTAGAAACTTGTGTATTTTAGTATGGGTTCCCTCTAAACAAGCATCATAGGGGTTACACCGAGGCTGCCTCCGTTAAGTGGGAACGATGTTAATATGAGGTGAATGTACGGCCCAAGCCCTGTGCAGTTACCGGGTTAACTGCGGTTTTCACCAGGAGGCCAAGCTCATGGGGAGAGGTGCTCATACTAGCATATATAAGTGAAAGGTTATGGTTGATGATCCGCGTACTGTGTTACGATGATTCGGGGTTATCCTCGATGGATGTAATCAAAAGTTGTGGCACAAGAGTACAACCTCTGCAGAGTGTTAAACCTATTCGAATAGCCGTGTCCGCGGTTACGGACGATTGGAAAGGCCATACTATCTCCGTTATCATAAATTTGATCTTAAAAAGGAATGATGAATTGAAAGGTGATATTGAGAGGAATCATAATGAGTTGTGGAATGACACTAATGTTCCCACTTGAGTTAGTCTAGCACATGATAAGGCTTTACTAAATGTTTATCAAACTAAAACTTGGCTTTATGCAAATAAACCTAGAGCTTAGCACCCCCTTACTACACTTACTAAGTAATTACTCTAGTGTTAGTTTGCGAGTACTTTAAAGTACTCATGGCTTTGCCCTGGCTATTCAAATGCCAGACTTTGAAGGAGAGCAACAGTATCAGGATGACGGACAGCAGGACGTCTACGATAACTAGGATCGTCTTCTAACGTCAAGCGTTGCCTGTGGAATAGATAGTCCACTACTACTTCGCTTCCGCTACTATTTGTGTTGTTGAACAATATATTCGTGTAATATTGGATCATGTGATCTATGGTTGTAAGACAATATGTGTTGTAATAAATGATGACTTTGTGCTACTTACTATTATGTCTCGCAAAAACATTATTCCTGGGATTGTGATGTACGGCATAATAGGCATCTGGACTTAAAAATCCGGGTGTTGACAAGTTGGTATCAGAGCCATTGTTTGACCTTAGGAGACCCTAGTTAGAATGGACGTTCAAAAACTTAGTTTCAAATTCCATGAATTGACTAGTTACGAAAACTTTATTCACCCTCTTATCTTGAAGAGTCTTTGGCAAACTTTAAATTCATGCTCTTTCTTATGAGTGAATTAAAAATTTGGAACACTTGCACTTCTCTAACTTAATCATCTAATCCCTCTACAGATGGATCACGTCGTCCCAGCACAGCCTTTCCTCCAGACTGAGTTCTATCAGTTGGGGAATGGTGGAGAGATCATTTTCGAGAGGGATCTCTTCTCCCTCTCGGAATTCCTCGGACGCCCACCACCGGAGATCTTTGGTGGGATGATAAATGACCAGCCCGGTGGTCAACTCCAATGGGTGATCATGGTGGACATCTGTGGAAGGTTCACGCTCCCAATGAGCGAGAGGATCCAGTTCTCCTTCCGGGAGAACAACTGGGCGGATGGTCTCGCCCGTGGACTTCAGGAGGGGCTCGCACGTCTATGCGGGCAAAACTTCATGGACCTCGAGGGTAGTCGCTTTGTGCACTATGCAAGGCACAACTCTCTTGGGGTGCCAATGAACCAGCCGTCGCACCCGCAACTGCGCCACCATGTGGATCATCTCGACTTTATGTTGAATGAGACCCACATCGACTTGGACAACTCCCGCGAGTATGCCAACCATACCCACCTTCAGTTGGCGCAGCAGGCGGAGACCATCAAGGTCATCGCCGGGGAGCGCAGGGCTCTCCGCCGCCTCAACCAGAAGAAGGACTACGCCATCAACCGCCTCAAGGCCAGGATCGCCACTCTGAAGGCGACCATCGCCACCCAAGCTGAGCAGATCCAGGAGCTGGAGGGCGAAGGTGAAGGGGAGAACATCCAGGGGGACGGCTACTCCTACGTCAGCAACGACGATGACTACGAGGAGGAGGAAGACGACGACCTGGAGTTCCACCCTTACGAGGATGGCCACGAGCACCTTGCTGCCGGGGTAGACAACGTCTACCCGATCAATGTCGATGGCGAGTAGTCCCGTCTGAGCACTTGCGTCCCGTGTTATGTCTCGGTCCTTTGTATCCGCCCCATGTATCGTAGATGGTTAAAGGGTTCTTCAAACCCTCCGGATTTGTTGGCTTGTAATATTTGCTACCTCCATGACTATGTTTGTGTGTGTGTAATATTATTATTATTATTTATGAATCAAGTTTTAAATTGTGTGAATTTTCATCCAAAATGAGCCATAGAAATTTCCCTCTCATCTCATGATCCCTATCCCTGTTCAGATGGCACCCCCAACCCGCAACATGACTCAGGAGGCAATGCTGCAGATGCTGCAACAGATGTTGGCTGATAGAGAAGCTGAGAGAGCTGAACGGCAAGCCAACCTAGCTGCACTTCAACAGATTGCTCAGGGCAATCCAGGCCACGGAAACCACGACCACCCAGGGTCGAAGCTGAAGAACTTCCAAAACACTAACCCACCGGTGTTCAGCAAGACGGAGGAACCCCTCGATGCTGATGATTGGCTCCAAACCATGGAGAACAATCTCGAGGTTGCCGGAGTGGAGGACAACGAGAAGGTGTTGTTCGCCACCCACTATCTGGCTGGACCTGCACGTGCCTGGTGGACAAGTGCTCGCGCATTGAATGCGGGGCAAATGATGACTTGGGAAGATTTCAAACTCAAGTTTAGCAAGTACCATGTGCCTCCGGGCCTGATCAAGAAGATGAGGGATGAGTTCAGGGAACTGAAACAAGGCAGAATAACCGTGGTAGAATACCGCGACAAATTCCTCACTTTGTCAAGGTACGCCCCGGATGAGACGGATACCGTTGAGAAGAGGAAGGAGAGGTTTCTGAATGGACTGCATGATGAGATGCAGACTGTGCTGATCAACATCCCCTTTGCTGACTTAGAAGCCCTCGTTGACTCCGCCATTCAGATGGAGGGGAAGATACACCAAGCCAATGAGAACCGCAAGCGCCGCATGATGAATCAGAGTGGGCCCAGCAATAACCACAAGTATCGCCCCAGCTCAAGTGGAGGGTTCGCCCCAAGAAACAACAAGCCCCCGATGCAGAATCCACGTCCGAGTTATCAGAACCGGAGTGGAGGAAACCCCAGGCCAGGAGGTCACTACAACAACAACAACAACAACTTCAACCGCGCTCCACCCCGCGCCCCCAACAACAACTCCAACACCGCTCCAAGGACTAGGAGCAATGCTGTCCCCATCACCCCCAAGGACAAATCCACCTACAACTGCTACGAGTGCGGAGTGGCGGGGCACTTCTCCTACGAGTGCCCCAAGAAGCTCGCCAAGACTGCCGCCAACACCTCAGGCCCTGCTCAGCAGCAACGCCGTGTCACCAACAACAAGAAGTTCGCCCCCAACAACCCGAACAACCGCAATGGCCGCCTCTACCACATGAATGCAGAAGAAGCTCAGGAAGCCCCAGATGTTGTGCTGGGTATGTTCTCTGTTAAGTCAATACCTGCAAGAGTGCTGTTTGATTCTGGAGCATCGCATTCATTTGTTACCGAAGATTTTGCATGCACTAGTAAGATTCAACCCATCAGTTTGAAGCATGTCATGATAGTTCAAATACCTGGATCAACAACTAAAGCTAGAAAAATTTGCAAAGATGTGCCTATCAGAATTCATGAAATAGAATTTTATGCAAATTTGATTGTTCTGGGAGCCAAAGGTTTGGAAGTTGATAGGGCAAAGGTGTCCGATCTTTCGATGAGATGGGGATAATTCGATTTGTTGGTGGAGTTCGTGCTTGACGATCCGACTACACGTGCAAAGCTCGTGCGCCAATGCAATCGCTAGGACAATCTCCGGGAGTTACTGATCTTGCGGGAGCACGATCAGCCTGACCAGCGAGGGTCTTAATTCCTACCTGAAATCGAGAACAAGTAAGAACTAATAATGCAATCAGAATATTGCGGATATAGATGAAAGCTTTATTGAAGAGGTGGGATTCCGAGTAGTCGGTCTTGTTCTGGGCGTTGGCCTCAAAAGAAGTACACGAGAGTTGCAGCGATGGCTAACTTTTAGTCTAATCAAAATCCAAGTTCTAATGACGGCTACAGAGGGATATATATGGGGGAAGACAAGGGATTTTCGTCCAACCAGCTAGGGTTGGCCAAAAACACCCCTAAATGGGCCTTCCTCCACTTATATGGCCTCTTAAAATACCCTAAAATACCTAATCCGAAAATACATGGGCCTGGCCCATTAAATAAGGTGACGCAGCACCATAAATAACTCTTTGGACGAATTTTATGATGGAGTAACTTGTATAATTCATCCAAGCATCGTTGCTTCACTATGGTGGCTTCAATGTTCTGAAATCCTCGCTTGCAACGCCATCCTGAATCCTTGCAGGTCTGCTGCCATCTCTGTGCACGTTCCTAATCCAATGCTTGGCGTCCATGCTAGATCCATTCCTAAATAATATAAATACATTTGATTTAGGTAGCATCATATTCTCATATATATCAGGAAGGATTCCTAGTAACGAATGTACCTGAGATGTGGTTGTAGGAGTATTGGTTGTATCTATCATAGAGATGTCCTCATCATCCTCCCCTACTTGAATTGAAGTTGTCCTCGACGTAGTCTCATCTTTTTCACCAAGATATGCCTTCAAATCAGAGGTAATCATGTCCTCATCATCCTCCCTTTCTTGAAAGAAAAGCCGTCCTCGGCGATGTTTATTCTGTAAACATGCTAACAAAAGAGACAAGGTATATGCATGGTATATGTATATGTCATCCGTTTTAACAGCTCTTTCATGTTTCCCATTTAATTTTGTACATATACCAGTATTGTAGTAGCGTAGAAGCTCATTAGTTCCCATTAAATATTTATCACAACTCAGTTTGCAGATATAAGTGAAGCACATATTAACTCCTTTCAAATTATAATGCTCATCATTAAACCATCCCAAAGTTGGTAAACCAAAATGTAAGGTCTCAAATTTACTAGCCACGTCATGTTGAATTAAAAAAATTTGCAGCAAGTTATTTGGCATAGAATGAATACCAACATTGGAGGTCATATCAAAATGGGAAAGCATATATAGAAATTCAGGTTTATTGGAACTATAAGAATCATCACACATGATGCAAATCCTATGTACCATAAAATCAGTGTTGCTGACATACTCCCCAATCAAATTGAAAGTAACATCAGGGGCGTAGACACTCTTTAAACAAGGAAGTTCATCAATTTTATTTTTAGCATGTGACAAAGATATAGGTGGATCCATCACAACAGAAAACAAAGAATTAGCATGAGAAATCTTAGCCAACACTTCATTGTTCCTAACCAGTTTTACATGATCCATACTATAGTCATCTTTCAAATCACAAGGTGCATTATCAGGAGCAAGAATTTTAGTTTGTACACTCATAGATATGGAAGAATTAACTTGTACAATAGGTGTACTAAACATAGTTGGTATATCAGTTCCACAATTTCCTAACACATGGTCATCCTTGGAAACAAAAGTCTCCGTTGGTACACTCATATCAATGCATGAATTAGAATCAACAATGGGTGCACTTAAACCATCATCTATCTGAGTTGTTTGATCACATAACATCAAATTAGCAGCACAATCCTCTAATATAGGTGGTGTGACCAAATTATTTTCTACCCCATCACATGGTATATTTAAGATAACCTTGCATTCACCAATCTCATGTGGAGGGACAACATCAGTACCTTCATTTTTACCTTGTGACTCCAACGTAGAAGATGTTCGCAGCGACGTGACACAAGTCTGTGGCTGGGCAACTCGCACAACAATATTCATGTGTGGAACGTTGGATGAAACAACCGGTGCTAGTGTGCATGACTTGAATGAGTTGGAATGGTCCAACGTTTTCTCCTGTATGTGTTTCTCAAAAGCACAAGCTCGAACATATATACCAATAGTAGAATGAGGAATATACTTAAACAAAACCTTAATATCAGGGTTCAAGCCGTTGAAAAACATGTTTCTAGTACTTTCCTCAAATTCCTTTATATCACAACGGTACATGTAAAATTTAAATTCCTGATAGTAAACATGCACAGTATGACTACCTTGTTCTAACCGTTTAAGTTTGCGGAGCAGTTCACGTTGATGAGAAAGAGGCACAAATTTACGTCTCAAAACAGATTTTAAAGCTACCCAAGTAGTAGGTGTATTATCAATATTTTCTTTATAATTCCAGTCCCACCAAACGGAAGCAAGATCAATAAAAGTTTGGGCGGCAATTCTTACTTTCTCATGTTCATTAAAATCATGGCATCCAAAAATATTGTCAACCTCAAACTCCCAATCAAAATAAGCATCTGTATTATATCTACCCTCATAAACTGGTAAGGATATAACCTGATCATGATCTCCTGTAAATGGTTGCACATGCATCTCCGTAGTCGTCATGGTACTCGGGTCGATGGCTTGGTCCTCAATTCCTGTCATGGTTAGTACCCAAAAAGCACAAATGCATATGCCTACAAACTACGGAATATGGTGGTTCACGCGCAATTCGTCAAGCAAAATACAAAGCTCTTACAAGTTCTTACCAAACAGGAGGAAGGTGATATGACAACCAACAAGGATCAGCTTCTCCAAAGATTGCCAAAGCGATTACCAGGTGTCGACACAGTGCACGTGGAGACAATATGTAGAGCTCTGGAAAGGCAAAGTATAGTGATATGGTGGCACAATAATCAAATCAGCGATGCAAATTGAGTAAACGCTCAACGAAGGTACTGTGCTGGTCCTAGGCTAGATCGTATTAGAGACGTGAGCCTAAATCACCAACGAGATCACGACGCGGCACAAGATACAAGAGGCAGTGAAACTGGCACTGGAGGATAGAGGCACCTATGGTAAGGCGCCCAGACTTTTTTTTTGACTCAATCTTGGCGCTTGACCCTAGAGGTCTCTATGGTAGGGCGCCCAGATTTTTTTTTTTCGGAATTTTTTTTTTTTTTTTTTTTGCGGAATCGACCCCTTGGCGCTAGACCATAGAGGTCTCTATGGTTGGGCGCCCAAAAATTTTTTTTTTTGATTTTTTTTTTTTTTTTTTTTTTTGCAGAATCTACCTTTGGCGCTACACCATAGAGGTCTCTATGGTTGGGCGCCCAGAAAAAAAAAAATTTCGAATTTTTTTTTTTTTTTTTTTTTTGCAGCTAGACTGCTATTAGAATTCCGACGGAAAACGCGAAATTGACCAAGAAAACGGATCTAGAACCCGGAAAAACGCAGAAACAAAGATCAAGGAAGACCCTACGATGATGGGAATCAAAGGGAAACAACAAAGAGTTTATGGCAGATGTGGCGGAAGTATATGGTGGCGGTGATATGGCGAGGACTGCAAGCGGAGATGGTGCGGCGGCGACGCGACTACTATGACCAGAACTCGAAACTCTAATGACTCTAGACGCTAAGACCAGCACGCGACACAACAATTGCAGACAAAGACTCAAAAAGCAAAAACTGAAAAGATCATGCAATGGCTTGGCAGGGGCTATAGGACGGATGATCTAAACCTAATATATTTTTGTGGGGCTTTTTCTGGTTTATAGGTAAAACAAATCTACACTAGGAAAACTGTAAATCTCACCGAGCAACCTGAAATCTGATACCACTTGATAGGGCAAAGGTGTCCGATCTTTCGATGAGATGGGGATAATTCGATTTGTTGGTGGAGTTCATGCTTGACGATCCGACTACACGTGCAAAGCTCGTGCGCCAATGCAATCGCTAGGACAATCTCCGGGAGTTACTGATCTTGCGGGAGCACGATCAGCCTGACCAGCGAGGGTCTTAATTCCTACCTGAAATCGAGAACAAGTAAGAACTAATAATGCAATCAGAATATTGCGGATATAGATGAAAGCTTTATTGAAGAGGTGGGATTCCGAGTAGTCGGTCTTGTTCTGGGCGTTGGCCTCAAAAGAAGTACACGAGAGTTGCAGCGATGGCTAACTTTTAGTCTAATCAAAATCCAAGTTCTAATGACGGCTACAGAGGGATATATATGGGGGAAGACAAGGGATTTTCGTCCAACCAGCTAGGGTTGGCCAAAAACACCCCTAAATGGGCCTTCCTCCACTTATATGGCCTCTTAAAATACCCTAAAATACCTAATCCGAAAATACATGGGCCTGGCCCATTAAATAAGGTGACGCAGCACCATAAATAACTCTTTGGACGAATTTTATGATGGAGTAACTTGTATAATTCATCCAAGCATCGTTGCTTCACTATGGTGGCTTCAATGTTCTGAAATCCTCGCTTGCAACGCCATCCTGAATCCTTGCAGGTCTGCTGCCATCTCCGTGCACGTTCCTAATCCAATGCTTGGCGTCCATGCTAGATCCATTCCTAAATAATATAAATACATTTGATTTAGGTAGCATCATATTCTCATATATATCAGGAAGGATTCCTAGTAACGAATGTACCTGAGATGTGGTTGTAGGAGTATTGGTTGTATCTATCATAGAGATGTCCTCATCATCCTCCCCTACTTGAATTGCGACTTCAATTCAAGTAGGGGAGGATGATGAGGACATCTCTATGATAGATACAACCAATACTCTACAACCACATCTCAGTACATTCGTTACTAGAATCCTTCCTCGATATATGAGAATATGATGCTACCTAAATCAAATGTATTTATATTATTTAGGAATGGATCTAGCATGGACGCCCAAGCATTGATTAGGAACGCGCACGAGATGGCAGCAGACCTGCAAGGATCTCAGATGGCGCAGTTTGTGATTTCAGAACATTGAGCCACCATAGTGAAGCAACGATGCTTGATGAATTATACAAGTTACTCCATCATAAAATTCGTCCCAAAGAGTTATTTATGGTGCTGCGCCACCTATTTAATGGGCCAGCCCATGTATTTCGGATTAGGTATTTTAAGAGGCCATATAAGTGGAGGAAGGCCCATTTAGGGTGTTTTGGGCAACTCTAGCTGGTTGGACGAAAATCCCTTGTCTTCCCCATATATATCCCTCAGCCATCATTAGAACTTGGATTTTGATTAGACTAAAAAGTTAGCCATGCAACTCTCGTGTACTTTCTTGAGGCCAACGCAAGATCGACTACTGAATCCCACCTCTTCAATAAAGCTTTCATCTATATCCGCAATATTCTGATTGCATTATTAGTTCTTACTTGTTCTCGATTTCAGGTAGGAATTAAGACTCGCTGTCAGTTGATCGTAGCTCCCGCAAGATCAACTCCCGAGATTGTCCTAGCGATTGTGACGAAGCCGCACGCAGTAGTCGATCGTCAAGCACGAACTCCACCAACAAATCGAATTATCCCCATCTCATCGAAAGATCGGACACCTTTACTCTGATACCACTTGATAGGGCAAAGGTGTCCGATCTTTCGATGAGATGGGGATAATTCGATTTGTTGGTGGAGTTCGTGCTTGACGATCCAACTACACGTGCAAAGCTCGTGCGCCAATGCAATCGCTAGGACAATCTCCGGGAGTTACTGATCTTGCGGGAGCACGATCAGCCTGACCAGCGAGGGTCTTAATTCCTACCTGAAATCGAGAACAAGTAAGAAGTAATAATGCAATCAGAATATTGCGGATATAGATGAAAGCTTTATTGAAGAGGTGGGATTCCGAGTAGTCGGTCTTGTTCTGGGCGTTGGCCTCAAAAGAAGTACACGAGAGTTGCAGCGATGGCTAACTTTTAGTCTAATCAAAATCCAAGTTCTAATGACGGCTACAGAGGGATATATATGGGGGAAGACAAGGGATTTTCGTCCAACCAGCTAGGGTTGGCCAAAAACACCCCTAAATGGGCCTTCCTCCACTTATATGGCCTCTTAAAATACCCTAAAATACCTAATCCGAAAATACATGGGCCTGGCCCATTAAATAAGGTGACGCAGCACCATAAATAACTCTTTGGACGAATTTTATGATGGAGTAACTTGTATAATTCATCCAAGCATCGTTGCTTCACTATGGTGGCTTCAATGTTCTGAAATCCTCGCTTGCAACGCCATCCTGAATCCTTGCAGGTCTGCTGCCATCTCCGTGCACGTTCCTAATCCAATGCTTGGCGTCCATGCTAGATCCATTCCTAAATAATATAAATACATTTGATTTAGGTAGCATCATATTCTCATATATATCAGGAAGGATTCCTAGTAACGAATGTACCTGAGATGTGGTTGTAGGAGTATTGGTTGTATCTATCATAGAGATGTCCTCATCAGAAGTAGTCCTGGGAATGGATTGGATGGCGAAACATCATGGACTGATTGATTGTGCCAAGAAGGTCATCACCATAACTAGTAGCACCGGAATAATAATCGAGCACATATCTAAAAAGATCCCCAGAAAGTTTACCTGCAACCAAAGTCTAGCCAAACCCACCTTGGATCAGATCAGGGTCGTTTGTCGATACCCTGATGTGTTTCCAGATGATCTACCCGGTATGCCCCCAGATCGGGATATCGAGTTTATCATCGAGTTAATCCCTGGAACCGGACCTATAGCCCAGAGAGCCTATAGCATGAACCCGGCAGAGTTAGTGGAACTGAAGAAGCAACTGGATGATATGCTATTCAAAGGTCTGATTCGACCAAGTGCGTCGCCTTGGAGATCACCAGTTTTGTTTGTGGATAAGAAGGACGGTGCCACTCGTTTGGTTACGGACTATCGTAAGCTTAACGATGTCACCATCAAGAACAAGTATCCGTTGCCCAAGATAGAAGATCTGTTTGACCAACTGACCGGTGCCAAAGTGTTCTCGAAGATTGATCTGCGGACAGGATACCATCAGCTGAAGATTCGTGCCACCGATATCCCCAAAACTGTCTTTACCACCAGATATGGATTGTACGAGTACAATGTCATGTCATTTGGATTGACCAATGCCCCCGCTTATTTCATGAATATCATGAATAAGATCTTTATGAACTTCCTAGACAAATTTGTCGTTGTCTTCATCGACGACATCCTCATCTACTCCAAGTCCGAAGAAGAACATGAGCAACATTTGGAAGTGGTCCTAGATACCCTTCGGGAGCATCAGTTGTATGCCAAGTTCAGCAAATGTGAGTTCTGGTTGAAAGAAGTAGGATTCTTGGGTCATATCTTGTCTGCCGGAGGAATTGCCGTTGACCTCGCAAAAATCAAGACCGTTAAAGAATGGAAAGCCCCAACCACTCAGACCGAAGTCCGTGCATTTCTCGGATTGGCGGGATATTACCGCCAATTCGTTGAAGGATTCTCGAGCATAGCAAGACCGATGACTCAATTGTTGAAAAAGGACAAGAAGTTCGAATGGACCGACAAGTGTGAAGAGAGCTTTCAACAGCTCAAGAGCAGATTGACATCAGCCCCAATACTGGTTATGCCGGACATTACCAAGCCATTCGATGTGTACTGTGACGCCTCCAAGATTGGTCTTGGATGTGTGCTGATGCAAGAAGGAAAAGTGATATCTTACCTGTCAAGACAGCTGAAGCAGCATGAACAGAACTATCCAACCCATGACTTAGAGCTAGCAGTCGTGGTTTTAGCACTAAAAGTATGGCGTCATTACCTCATGGGTAATCGATGCGAGATTTACTCGGATCACAAAAACCTGAAGTATATCTTCACGCAGAAGGAGCTGAATATGAGGCAGCGCAGATGGATAGAGTTAATCAAGGATTACGACATGGAAATCCACTATCACCCCGGCAAGGCCAATGTGGTAGCGGATGCTCTGAGTAGACTGCCGTGTCAGTTGAACTCCATGTTAGCAATCGAGCAACCCAGCCTGTTTGAAGAGTTTGAACAGTTTAGACTTGAACTGGTTAGCGAAGGATATCTCTCCAGCATTGAACTCCAACCCACCCTGATTAGCCAGATCAAGGAAGCTCAGAAAGGAAATGCTAGCATTGACGGGATCAAGAGCCAAATAGCTGCGGGAAAAGCACCGGGATTCACCGCTGATGAAGGAGTGCTATGGTATAACGGACGCCTTTGCGTGCCATCAGACTCAGAGTTGAAGCAAGTTATTCTGAAAGAAGCTCACGACACCCTTTACTCCATTCACCCCGGAGGAACCAAGATGTACCAGGATTTGAAGGAACAATTCTGGTGGCATGGAATGAAGAGAGAAATTGGAAGCTACATCGCCAAATGTGACATCTATCAAAGAGTCAAAGCAGAACATCAATGCCCCGCAGGACTGTTGCAACCCCTACAGATTCCCGAATGGAAGTGGGATTCCGTAGGAATGGACTTCATCACCGGACTGCCCAAATCTAGTAAAGGAAATGATTCCATCTGGGTAGTGGTCGACAGACTGACCAAAGTCGCCCACTTCATCCCCGTCAAGACCACCTATCTAGGACCGAGACTCGAAGAGTTATATATCTCAAGGATAGTCAGCTTGCACGGAACCCCGAAGTCAATAGTATCCGATAGAGGATCCCAATTCACCTCCAGATTCTGGCAGAAGGTACATGAAGGACTCGGAACTCGTCTGAATTTCAGCACAGCCTATCACCCGCAGACAGATGGACAGACTGAACGAGTCAACCAGATACTAGAAGATATGTTGAGAGCATGTGTGCTAGAGTATGGATCTAAGTGGGAAGACTGCCTGCCATACACAGAATTCTCGTACAACAACAGCTACCAAGCCAGCTTGCAGATGGCCCCCTTCGAAGCACTGTACGGAAGGAAGTGCCGTACCCCTCTGAATTGGTCGGAAGTAGGAGAGAGTCAAGTCTTTGGACCAGATATTCTCCGAGAAGCTGAAGAGAAGGTTCACAAGATCCGCGAGTACCTCAAGATAGCCCAATCAAGATAGAAGAGCTACGCCGACAAGAGACGCCGAGAGATGACATTCGAGATAGGAGATTTCGTATATCTCAAAGTGTCCCCCCTTAAAGGAATGCAGAGATTCCAGCTTAGAGGAAAGCTTGCACCCCGATATGTCGGACCTTTCAAAGTCCTAAGTCTCCGAGGAGAAGTGTCTTATCAACTGGAGTTACCGGAAGAAATGTCAGCGGTGCACAATGTGTTTCACATCTCGTTACTCCGGAAGTTCTTAGAGGTACCTGAGAAGACCGAGGTTTTCAAGAACATCGATCATCGAGCTGTGGATATCAACTCAGACCTGACCTACCGCGAAGTACCTATTCGCATCTTGGAAGAAGCTTTCAGAACCACCCGTACCCGAAGTATCAAGTTTCTGAAGATCCAATGGAGTAATCACACCAAAGAAGAAGCCACTTGGGAGAGAGAAGACTTCATGAGGACTGAGTACCCAGATCTCTTTAGTACCTAGTTTTCTCTCAGATCTCGGGACGAGATCTTTTGTAAGGGGGAAGGGTTTGTAACATCCCAAGTTTCAACAACTTTAAATAAGAAAGAAAAATTCCCAAACTCAAAATTTGCAATTAACAAAAACTTTTTCTATGCATATAGTGCCACATATAGTTTCATGCATTTCAGTGAATTCTCTTTTGTGCAATTGCCATGATGAGTGTTAGTGTGATGATCAATTGCTATTAAACCCTATTACTAAGATCACCTAACCCTAAAATAAGAAGAATAAAAGAAAATGAGAAAAACCCATATCTCACTCACATACACATTAGGCCAATTTGCAAATCTTCATCTAAGGCCATAATTGCTTGCTCTCTTGCTTGTAGAATACTAAGATATGATAAACAAACACAATTGTATCAAAGAATCAAGAATCAAAACCAAGGAAATCTCAAATTCTTCACACATATGATAATGGTCATATGTCACCAAAATAATTTCTTCACCACTTTACCCCTCTGGTTTTCTCTATTCTTAAACTAAACTTGGTCAACCAAAGCCATGTCATCCAAGACCATTTCAAGGTGAGTAACTTTCATGTTGACCACCGTTGCTAGAGTTGACTAGGTTGACCAGTATGAATGTGACAAGTAGTGATGCTGAAACAAAGAGAAGATCATCTCACTTTTGCCATTTTGCAAAACAACTCCAAATTGAACAAAACCACCACCATTCCAACACATTAATTATATAAATGAGATTCACCAAAAAGAAAACCAAAATTCAACCAAAATGTTCATGCGGCCATTTGACCGAACACTTGGCAGGCATGGTTTCAACTTTGTGTTACACTCTATTGTCCACTGGTTTTTAGCCTAAACCCACTTTAACCTGTGATCATTTGCTCCCTCTGCCTCCCCTGCATCGAGCTTGGTACTTGCTAGGGTTGGGTAGAGTGGAAAAGTGAGGGGAAAGCCTCCATGCCAAGCACACCCGTCCACCTTTGGCATCTCTCCCTTTGGCCACCATCTCAACGTTTCTCCTTGTCCTGGAGCATCTATGCCACTCAAGGACGCCGACGGTACACGCCCCAGCAACGCCAACGCTTGGCATTGGCCAGACGAGCCGCGTCCAAAGCGTGCCAGGACGTGCCAGCCCACGCGGTGACCGCGCTCTGGCCGCGCCAAGAAGCCAAGCGCTCGAGCACCTCCGTCCTTCCCCTGCATCCCTATCACTGCGTCGAGCATCTACTCCCCGCCCTCTACACGCTAGACAAACGCCCAGGCCTGCCCCTGCTCCGTCGCCGTCATCCTCATCCACTTTCGGCCGCGCGCCCCGTCACAGACATTGGATGCGCTCGAGCCATCCTTTCACGCTTTGGCCGCGCTAGCTACAAGTTGAGCATCGCCAGGACGAGAGCTAGCCCTAGCCGTCCTTCACTTGCCCTTTGGATCGCCAGAAGCGCCGCGCCATGGACGCTCCTCCACAGCACACTCGGCCACCTCCCTCCCGCTATAAATAGAGCACCTCAGCCCTCCATCTCTTCACACACCTTGCTCCCCTCTCCTCACTGATCAGTCTCCCCCAGTCAATTTCACCTCCAACCGCCAGAGTTGCTCGAATCGCGAGCTCGAGTCCGCCGGAGCCCGCGGAAGCCCTGCATCGCCTGGAGCCTCGCCGAGCTCCGCCGCTGCACCAGGCGCTTCCTCATCGACATCCACTTCCCCGAGCAGCTTGCCCACCACCTGCAACGGCCTGGTACTCCCTCCCACCCCCTAGGCTCGCCGCCAGGGAGCTCGTCGCTCGTCGGAGATGACGATGCTCACACGCCGTCGATTTCTGTTCTAATCCTACGGCTTAGATTCCACGTACCGTTTCACTGTTTTAAAGCCCACTGACAGGTGGCCCCCACCTCGTCAGGGCAGCCCAGTAGCACCCAATGCTTGTTGGGATGTGCTGTGCGAATTAAATCAGTTTTGGCCCAGTAGTGTTTCCCGCCTAACCCCACGAATTCAAAAATGGATTTAATCATATTTCAAATGTGCTGCACATACTTTAGTAAATTTTGTATAGTTTGAAATCTACCAAACCAAATTTAACAAACTTTATACCGTTGGAAAGCCCATGAAATTATCTAACAAAAGCCACTGGTCCCACCTCCAAATTCAAAGTAGAATTAATCTGATAAAAATAACAAGACAGGGACTTTTGTACATTCAAACTTTATTTAAAATTCAACCATAATAGATTTTGGATTGATTCCAACTCTAATAAATCTCAAATGATGTACTCTAATTGATTATGTAATAATATGGACAGGTTTTTTGTATGATCATGGACTAGATCAAATTAATGGCTATGTAGTCAATTCTAGTGCAATTAATCTTGAAATTCAAACTTAACAAATAGTATGAGAGCTACTCTCTCATTTAAATCTTGATCCTAAGTAATATAACCAGGGGGAATGACTTAGGCTAATGAACCTCTGATAATTATTACTTAGAGATTTTAATTCATTTAAATGTTAGTATTAAACTATGTGAAGTGTAGCACTTCAATTAAATTATACTCACATATAATAGATATGGAATGTTGACTTTGGTCAACCTATATTTCATACCTGATTATTATATGAAGAGATTAAATCTTAATAAGATGTAATGAGAAGAAATTAATTTCTCTAAGGATCTAAATACCAAATTAAAGAAATAAGAATAATGAGAGGAAATTATTTAGCTCTTAAATAAGAATCAATCAAGTAATCCACCATGCCATGTTTGATTGATGATAGGATTAGTGTGTGAACTCCTTTGAGTGTTTTTAGTTTAGTATGTGAGCTTGGTTTAGTATTTATACCTCGTATTCGTATATAGACGCTAGTAACGAGGAATATCAAGAGGAGGAAGCCTACTCCCAGGAAGAAGAGGAGAACTTTGACAACTACTCAGCTCAAGGCAAGCTAACCCTTGCTAAACACAAGTGCTTAGCTCTACAAGAGCAAAGGAACCATCACACTTTATATTATGTCTTACCTATCCCATATTTTTACTTTACATTTACTTTTGCTTATTTATTTCAAAGTACTTTTGATTTATGATTCTTTTGGTCTAGAGTAGAACAATATTTAAAGTTAGCTTAGCACAAATCAAAGCTAGGTAGCACCCCCCATGAATTAGTTGCTAGTGCTAATCAAATAAAATTGACTACTCTAGATGGGAACATGGTGAAGTGAAATAACTTGGAAAGAATATAAAGTGGAGGTGGATATGAACAAGAGAAGATGGTGATTTTTGATAAAATTGATGATTGGGTTTGAATGCGATACCCTTTCAATTATACAAGTACCCCCACAATACCTGATTATGGTTAGGGCTTAACTAGAAACTTGTGTATTTTAGTATGGGTTCCCTCTAAACAAGCATCATAGGGGTTACGCCGAGGCTGCCTCCGTTAAGTGGGAACGATGTTAATATGAGGTGAATGTATGGCCCAAACCCTGTGCAGTTCCCGGGTTAACTGCGGTTTTCACCGGGAGGCCAAGCTCATGGGGAGAGGTGCTCATACTAGCATATATAGGTGAAAGGTTATGGTTGATGATCCGCGTACTGTGTTACGATGATTCGGGGTTATCATCGACGGATGTAATCAAAAGTTGTGGCACAAGATTACAACCTCTGCAGAGTGTTAAACCTATTCGAATAGCCGTGTCAGCGGTTACGGACGATTGGAAAGGCCATACTATCTCCGTTATCATAAATTTGATCTTAAAAAGGAATGATGAATTGAAAGGTGATATTGAGAGGAATCATAATGAGTTGTGGGAATGACACTAATGTTCCCACTTGAGTTAGTCTAGCACATGATAAGGCTTTACTAAATGTTTATCAAACTAAAACTTGGCTTTATGTAAATAAACCTAGAGCTTAGCACCCCCTTACTACACTTACTAAGTAATTACTCTAGTGTTAGTTTGCGAGTACTTTAAAGTACTCATGGCTTTGCCCTGGCTATTCAAATGCCAGATTTTGAAGGAGAGCAACAGTATCAGGATGACGGACAGCAGGACGTCTACGATAACTAGGATCGTCTTCTAACGTCAAGCGTTGCCTGTGGAATAGATAGTCCACTACTACTTCGCTTCCGCTACTATTTGTGTTGTTGAACAATATATTCGTGTAATATTGGATCATGTGATCTATGGTTGTAAGACAATATGTGTTGTAATAAATGATGACTCTGTGCTACTTACTATTATGTCTCGCAAAAACATTATTCCTGGGATTGCGATGTACGGCATAATAGGCATCTGGACTTAAAAATCCGGGTGTTGACACAAACAATTGAGTCCAAATTTCTGACACAACATTTTCGGGGCAAATTCATTTCACATTAATACTACAACTGAAATTAAGATACATTGCAGCTGAAATTAAAATACGGCTTAGCACTACAATTGAATTGAAGATACAACGACAAACTAAAACTGAAATTAAGATACATTGCCAGTACGACACATAACTCTACTTTCCCTGCGTCCACCGTGGCCATTTTCCAGACTTGTCGCCGCGTTCTTCTGCCGCTTGCGCCTCAGCAGCTCTTTCCCTTAGTCTCTTTCTCTCCGCTTCACGAGCCTCCCTGCGCACCTCTTCCTCTGCAAACCTACGTGCAGCCTCATCATCCATCCTCTTCTGATTCACCTCGCGATTACGAGCTTGTTCCGCCCTAAGTTTCTGTATCTGCCTCTCTCGCTCTGCTTTTTTATTAGCACGAACCTTTTCCCAACGCTCCTCCTCAAAGAACGTTGTCCACGCACGCCGGTGTTTCTCCTCAACCTCCTGACGCGCCCAATCCGTCTGCTCCGTGTCTATCCAGTGAAACCATTTGCATAGGGGCGGGGGAGACTGCAACACAAACAATAACATTAAATCACATTCATAAATAAATTAATGTCAACATAAAATTATGTCCAAACATACCGGCGGCCTGGTGGACGACGAAGCTGAACTACGGGGTGGATCATGCTCATAGCTCGCACACATGAAAAATTTCATGCCGAACCAGTCAGAGAAATCCTCCACCGGCATAACCTTTGCAAGACGGCCGCACCAACACCGCTCCGCAGTCACACCCGGGGGCAAACTTGCAGCCTTCGCCTTCACCGGCCTAAAGTCCTGGTCAGAGCAAGGCACACTCATGATGGCTAAGTGTGAGCAAACGGGATAAAAAAGAGATACAAGAACTTGTGCAATCGAGAGTAGCGATGCCTGCTTTTATAGGCAAAAAATCGACAGTGTGGCGGGAAAATATAGCGGGAGATAGTGGCGGGAGATGATGGCGGGAAGGAGTGGCGGGAAGAAGTGGCGGGAAGGGTGGCGGCAAAGGCGGGAGGGAAACACGGCGGTGCGAACGCGAAAAGGCGGGAAAAATTCTTGCTGCCAAAAAACGGAAATACTTTTGTACACCCACGCATGGGTGTGGGTGTTTCTATCACCGTTCATTTATTCCTCGAGATTCGTGCCCACCATTGTAGATAGGAAGATTCCTTTCTCTCTCCTCCTTTTATCCGAATCTTAAAGCACAATGAACGGTGACGGAAACACCCACACCCACGTGTGGGTGTACAAAATCCACTCTCAAAAAATCGGGTTCAACAAACCCAATTTATTAAAGTCGGGTTCAACTTGCCCGATTTTTAGAAATCGGGTTCACCCACCCCGATTACTTGTTTGTTGTTTTTCTTTTTTCTTCACGGCGCAGAAGAATATTGTTATCGGGTTTCCCATCCCCGATATTGCAACTTCGGGCTCCTCAAACCCGATTTTGTAAATTCGGGTTCCACCACCCCGACGGTGTATTATTTCTGAAATTTGCTGAAAACGGCTATTATTCCTGGAATTAATATTAAAAAGTGTATTATTTAAAAAAAATCGCACGGCCGTCCACGCCTATCCACATGTCCAGACCCAAACGCCAAAATCGGACACGAAAAGTATCCGATTTGGATCACCCGGTTAGAGATACCCTTATGGCATCTCCAAC
Organism: Lolium perenne; assembly: GCF_019359855.2. NCBI lineage: Eukaryota > Viridiplantae > Streptophyta > Magnoliopsida > Poales > Poaceae > Lolium > Lolium perenne. Next base: position 53,972,838 of record NC_067244.2, read on the forward strand.
GCGGATATACAAAACGTCCGCGTGCGTCCTTTTGGGTAAGAACGCGTCCCAACACGCAGACCCAAATACAAAACGGACGGCCCGTGAGGTCCGGCACGACGCAAAGCCAGCTTAAATTTGCGTGAGATTTGGGGCGAGCCAGACGACCGCGGGCGTTCTTTTCATCCGCACATGTCCGTTCGTGGCCCATTTGGCAGTGACAAAAAAAAGATCCCATATCTTCTCTCTCCTCTATCTCTTCTCTTTTCGCTTTTGCCATGGATATCTCCATCACTCCTCGCCGGATTGAAACTTGCCTGGCCAAGCTTTGTCGCCGCCCTCGCCCGGAGACCCTCGTCGTCGCCGACGCCTCTTTTTTCATGCCTGCTGGAAGCCTGGAAGTCGCCGGAGCCAAAATGGCCGTGGTGATGTCGGACTCGACGCCGACGAGCCCGCCATGGCCGAGACACGACCTCGCCGCGTTCCTGGCCGGGCCTGGCAGCGGCTCCGGCCACGGACGCGCCCGCCCAGGCCGTGCCGCGCCGGTCGCGTTCCTGGCCGCTCCTCCTAGGCCGAGCCCTGCGCCCACGCGCCGCGCCACCGTGCCGCACCTCCACGGCCGTGCCCCGCGCGCGTCGCACACGCCGGCCACGGAACGCCTCGCCACGCCGCCGTCACCACGAGAACCGGCCGGGCACGGGCCTCGCCGTTGCCACCGCGAGAACCGGCCGGGCACGGGCCTCGCCGCCGCCACCGCGGGCACGGGCGCCGGCCGCGGCCGCGCAAGCGCTGTTGAGCTCCACACGCTCGGCTCCTCCGCCCGCCCGGTGGAGCGTCCTCCAACTCGGCCAAGTCCGGCGGCGCACGCGAGGAGGCCGCGCGCAGGCTGCCGAGCTTCACCACGAGGCTGGCGCGCGAGGCGGCCGCGCAGGTGCCGGCGAACTTCACCGCGAGGCGGCAAGGGCGGCGGCGAACAGGGGCCGCGCCGGGCCGTGCCCGCGGCAAGGGAAGGGCCGCACGCCCAGGGAGGCGGACGGGGCCGTGCACGTGGCGAGCAGCACGGAGGTCGTCATGCCATGCAGCACGCAGCGAGCAGCACGAAGGTCATCATGCCGTGCAGCTGCGAGCAGCATGCGGCGAGCAGCACGGGGCCGTGCACGCGGCGGCGTGCGAGGTTGAGGTCGGCCACGGCCAGCGCCACTGCTCGCCTCCATTGGCACGGGCGTTTCTGTTTCGCGTTCGTGTTTCTGAAGTAGTACTACTACTAGGGAAGAAGGAGGAACAGTTGTTTACGCAGGAGCGTTGACGTTCCGGTCTATCCGCGTGGGAGACTGATCCAAACAACTAAAATCGGACACCCGAATACGTCCGTTTAGGTCGCATGGTTGGAGATGCCCTTAGGCCATCTTCAATGCGGCGACCCAAACGGATGTGCTGGGTCGTCCGTTTTGGGCCGTTTGGGTGGCCGAGCGGACACCCGAACAGCGGCCCGCGTCCGCGTGTTTGTTTGGGTCGCACGTTGCGCCCAACGCGCGGACGCAGCGCATATTCTAACAAATATAAAATATAAATTTAAAATGCAAATTTAAACAAAATTTGATTAAGCATATGCCCTATTTTGGGCAAATTTGTACATAGCCCTATTCTGGGCAAATAACTAACAAAAGCCCTCTATATGGGCTTTAAATTTAAACTAAAAACTCTATGTTAGGGTTTGGTCGACGACGCGGTGGCCGCCGGTGCGGCGCCTAGTCTGTGTGGGCGTCGTCGGCGTCGGCATCGACGACGTCCCCGGGCGGCGAGGCACTGTTGTGGCCCGACCACGCCGGGGACTCCGACCACGGAGACCACAGGGCCTCCTCCCAGGGGGAGTGGGGGTCCGGAGCCCGCCGCTGCTCCGCCGCAGCAGCACGGAGCTGCGCCTCCCTCTCCTGCCAGGCGAGGTGCCTGGCCCGCTGGAGCCTCCCCTGCTCCGCGCGGCGCCTCCCCTCCTCCGCGCGGCGCCTGGCGTCCTGCCGCTGCTGCTCCTCGCGGCGGAGCCGGGCCTCCTCACGACGCCGCGTTTCTTCCTCCTCTCGGCGGGCCTGGGCAAAGAGCTTCTAGGCCTCGACGTCCTCGACCGCCTGCAGGGCCTCCTCCTCCATCGCAGAGGTGCGAATGGCCGCTTGGAGCTACGGCCACTGAGCTTCCTCCTCCGCCGCCGATATAAGCAGCGTGGCGCGAAGTTCGGGGTCCTCCTCGGAGGACTCCGGCTTGGGCTGCAGCAGCAGCGCGCCGGTGGCGGCAATGTCGCGCCTCCGTGGGCGGCCTCTCCAATGTGGAGGCCCCGCGGTTCCCTCCGGCCCGCAGCGCCGGTGGCGGACGCCGGCTGCTGCTGGCCTCGTCATTGGCTCCGGGAGCGAACCGTCGCTTCGGGGGCCATGGCGGTGGTTGCGCTCGGGGAGTGGAGTGGGGACTGGACTGGAGGGACAGATCCCCTCAAGTCCACATTTAATAGCCTCCCCGGTCACCGACAGGTGGGCCCAAGGGAGACGAGCAGCCAAGCGCCCGGACGCGACCGGACGCCGCGTGCCATCCGCGGCCACGCAAACCTAGCCCAGATTTGGGCTGGGTTTGCGTCGTTCCGGACGCCGCGGCCATCCGCATTTGCAGTGCGTCGCCGCGTTGGGCCGGGTTTTTGTCCGGCTGGACCCATCCGGACGCGCGGGCGCGGGATGGGTCGCCGCGTTGGAGATGCCCTTATCTACCCATCAGGTGACAAGCGGACAGCACATCGGAACAGTCAATATGGGACACCGCCGTGCATTCTTTTAAGAGCATCTCCACCGGTAGCCCCCAAATAGGCGCCGGCAGGGGCGCCAACACCTCAGTTTGGGGGATGCCAGCACTGCATCCTCTATTTGGGGGGCTGTTCTCACACCGGCGTCCCCAAACAGACGGCCCCGATAGAAGTTTTTTGACACAAACTACATATTATGCTCAAAGTTTCATTTTAATGTCACTCAGGATCGAGGAATGAATAATATTTTTGGGCAAATCCGAGTAAAACATTATTCACTCCTCAACCCTGTATGACATATGAAACATGCTTCACCTCTAGCCTACTACCTACTGGCCACTTGGCTCTATGGAGGTGGACGATCGGCCGCTGCTCTTTCCGGAGGTCTCTCCGCTGCTCCTCCATCGATGATTCCCTGCTCTCTCCGCCACGAACGTCAAGTAGGTGGCTCTATCAGCGGCCACCGCCTCCTGACGCAGGTGCCGCTCCAGGTCCTCCCACCGCTGACGGTAATCCAACTCCCGCCTCTGTAGGCGGAGCTGTAGCTCCGCCAAACGCCGCCGCTCGCAGACTTCCTCCTGAATCTGCGTCTCCTCCCATTGCAACCGCCGCAGCGCAAGCTCCTCCCACCCCCTCTGATGGCGCACCTCCCACCGGCGTTGGGTCAGCTCCTCCCGCCGCCGCCGCGCCTCCAGGAACTCCAGCCGCTCCGCCTCCTCGAGCGCCACCCGGTTCTCCTCCTCATGGCGCCGCCACTCCGCCTCTTGGCGCTGCCGCTGCGCCCGCCGCCGCGCCTCCCCGCGCTCCCTCCGCTCCGCCTCCAAGTGCTGCCGCTCGCCCGCGTCGTAGGCATCTACGGTCGCCGCCTCCTCCAACGCCTCGTACTCTGCGGGCTGCAGGTCCGCCTCCACGACTTCTACGGCTACGTCTAGCGCCGCATCGTCCCACGTATCGAACATTGTGCTATTTTCCTAGGGTTTTTTTGCACTATGAGGTAGGGGAGGAGGGATAATATAGACCGCCGGCGAGGCGGGAAAACCTCCCGTGCGGCGTCGTGGTGGGAGCGTCGTGGCGGTAAAATATCCCGCGCGACGCCCTGGCGTCACTGACAGGCGGATTCCACGCCCAAAATTTTCAGCATCGCGAGGCGCCGGCGCGCCCGATTCGCGCCCTTGGCGAAGGGGCCGACACGGGGTTGCCGGCGCTTCTATTGGGCTCGGAAAATCGCGGGCGCCATATGGGGGTGTGAACCCATTTTCGCTCTCGGTCCCGAAATCGCTATCGGGACCGCTATCGGGGGTGCCGGTGGAGATGCTCTGGTGGAGATGCTCTAAGCACCCTTGGTCAGTGCCTAGAACGACGTGAATAGATCAAAGAGTTTTTTTACAATGTGTCTCCGCGGGGTTAATCTTGTGTTGATTGGTTGCTATATTAATATAGGTGGATGAAAGGCTATTTTGAGAGAGACAATGCGTCTATTGTGCCAATTAATCAGTACTCCTCCGTCCTATTTGAAATGACAACAAATGTGTTAATTCGTTGGGACTCGCCAACTGCATACTGATGCAGCAAGAGAAATGTTTCCCACAAAGGGAACTCGGATTTATCTCAAACTCTCGGAGAATCAAGACGAAAACTTATTTTAACCTCGTCTAGCAACCTGCAAAGCAAAGTCTTTATCTTGTGTTCCCAACGCCACGGTGTGTGTCAAGCAAGGCTTCGGTATTAGTACAGTATAATAACAATAAATAAAATACTAGAAAAAATAAAACTAGAAAGTAAACTAAAACAAATAAATAAAGTTGTTTTTTGCGATTTTTATTGTAGTTGCAAGAAGTAAAGATATTTTTTATATTTTTAAAATTAATTAATGCTAGAAATGTAGAGGCAAGTAAAAGAACTAAACGTTGTCTCTTATGATAAAAAGTGAACCGAGATTTATGGGTTCACTTGTCTACTCTCGTATAAAGATCTGGTGGTATTCAGAACACGATAAATAACTTAATATTGATGAGATTTTGTTACGTGTCTTGATTAGCATTCATATGAGCATCTTACTTATACTTCACTAGAAAGGGATACACTCCAATCAATCTAGATTTAAGAATTAACAAAGCATAGCTTTAGATACTTTGACATGATGTTTGCACAAACAAATATTCTACCTTGAATTAAACATACCACAATAGATCAAGCATATGATCCATAGATTAAACAAGACTTCTTAGTTATCACTAAGAATTATATAGCACATGCATTCAATTTATCCCTAGTGAAGTAACAAAAAATTTGATAAAGACCATAGTAGATATGAGGCTTGTTGTCACAACTCATTACTACCACCATGTTACTCCATCTAATACACATCATCCCCCACACATGATTTTGCATACAAGTTTGATCATAACGAGTAATAAAGAACGGGGTAACAATATGCATCTATTAATACATCAAGAACACAATAAAGATTCAGATATCATAGATCATCCAATAAAACAAAAGATTCACACGAATTACAAATACGGCCATAATCATGGTAGGCAGCTCATATGACATCTAAACAACATAGCACAAGACATAGATAGATGAAGCTACTGCCACATACCCATAGTCCAGAGGTGGAATACTTCCTCTTCATCATGGTGGCGTTGTTGATATTGTTGGAGAGGGTGGAGATGCAACCATGGATAGCTCCGGCAGCGTTTTCCCTCCTATCTTTCCAGGTTCTGCCTCAGTTTCGTGGTTTTCGTGTTTCCGCGCCGCCTCCTCTGAGAATGCCTTGGGGGTATATATATAGTGGTTTTTAGGTCAAATCTGTCAGGTGAGATCAAAACGGCCGGCTGCAGATACTCGAGGAGGGAATGAGACATGGTTGCACGGCCTAGGTTGGTCTCCACGCCACCTGTGCTCGTTTCCTGTTCTGCAAAATTATAAACCAATGAAAGGTGATCAATGGAAATCCCAATAAATCAATGCAAAACATGAATATAACATCTTATAACATGCAAATATATTGGAATATATGACAATAAACTACAAAGTTCATGTATGCATTTTACATGCATTGCCAACACCTTTGTTCTCATTTGAGAAAATTACTTCCTAACATGGAGATTTGTTGAACCAAAAGATAGCATCAAATATATAATCGTTTATAGGTGCTTTGTAGTATCTCACACTCACCATGGTAGATATCTCCTATGCAGTTAACAAAGTGTGTCAGTATTTGCATGCTCCCAATATGGTATATTGGACTGCTGCTGAACATATTCTAATGTATGTTAAGCATACCATTACAATTGGACTCACATTCACGAAGTCCTCTTCTACACTGGTTAGTGCCTTCTCAGATCCGGATTGGGCAGCGTGTGTAAATGATCGCCGGTCCATGAGGGGATTTGCTATGTTTTTTTGGATCAAATTCAATTTATGGAGTGCTAAGAAGCAGGCTACAATCTCCAGGTCTAGAAGTGAAGAAAAATATACATTCATAGCGAATGCAACAACTATAGTGATATGGGTGCAGTCCTTACTTGTCGAACTAGGAGTTCGGTTGACACAAACACCTTACCTATGGTGTGATAATCTGGGAGCAACTTATCTTTTGCCAATGCAGTCCTTCATGTAAGAGCCAGACACATTGAAATTGACTTTCGTTTTTTCAGAGAACGAGCCGGAGATTCAGTTTATTCCATCGAAAGATCAAGCTGCTGGATTCACAAAGCCACTTTCATACCGAGACTTTGAAGAATTCAAGCACAACCTTAGCTTGTACAAGTGTTAGAGTTAGCGTTGTATCACCTGTTACATTGTAACCAAATAGAAACCTTACACGAGGTTTCCGAGTTGTATACACTGCGGTGCCGCATTGTGCCCACCCTTCTATATATATGAGAACCAAGGGCCTCGGTAGATTATCCAAGTAGTCCCCCCCTACTTGATCAATATCTAGTTTTGACAGGGGGAAACGATGATGATGCCACCAAGGTAAAAACTTGGGTTTTCACCCAAAGAGCCTGAGGCTCCACGACGAGGGATGTGAATTGGCTCCTCAATGATGTCCCCATGGAGTGGAGGTGCGTCCAAGAACTCCATCATTGCCGGCATCCACCAAAGTCGGTGTAAGGATTTCACCCGGAGCTGACAAAACACAAAGTGATCGCAGACTACCCACCTAACTCGTCGAAGAGATGCATACCTTGCAACACGCCGCCGCCACCCACCACCACCTCGGTTGCAACCGCACCACAACCACCTTGCAGTTCTCCACATCGCAACCACCACCAAAAAGCACATCCCATCCACCGCAGGCGATGAGGTGAAAATGCGCACACCCGGGGATGCCGCCCCAACATCCTCTTCTTTGGCAGAACGCATAAAGGTCTACCACTGGAGATACAGACCGGCTGCATATTGTCGGGGACACCGTCCCGACCTCACCAATGCAATCACGGCGTCCCAGGGCTGCCGCCCCTGGCATCCTTGTCTCTAGAAGAATGGAGAAACACCCTCACTGAGATGCAAACCACCTCCGCAGCAAGCTGTCTGGGAACATCGTCTCGACATCCCCGCACCCTGTAGGCCGAGGCACCTAACACGTTCCAACCAAAGCACCTCCATGCTATGTCTTGTCAGACCTCCGTACAAACTCTAGCATTCCAGCAGAAGCGCCCCACACGCCCTTAACGGCCATGCACCACGCCCATGATGCACCACCACGAGATGTCGAATCCCCGCTACCCGCAATCAGGAACGTCGACGAGTGGCTGACCCGCAAGATATGGGTGCGGGATCCAGATCTACCGCCAACCAACCACGAAGATGCCCGCCACCACTAAGCAGAACGACGCCCAGCCTCCATCTCCACGTCCTGGGGGCGCTAGTGCAACTTCCCCTTGATGGCGAGGCGATCGAGCTCGCCGCAGCTGAACCAGACGACCATCTAATGCCGACTGAGAAAAGTACCCCCACGGCCCCGCTGCCTTTGGAAGCAGGGCCTGCCGCCACCGCTGCGGAGAGTCCGGCGGTAACTGTAACGAGGCGGGAGGAAGGTTGAGGTGTGGCAGCATTAGTTTTTTTTTCTCGATAAAGGGCGCTTCATTATTCAAAATATTGAAGCATTACACCCAGCCTCTGCATAACTAAGATGCACACAGCCGTTTGAGTATCAAGTCTGAACAAATAAAATATAAAGGCAGACAAAAAGAGCCAACTAGACTAAGCTTCGTTGGCTTCAATCCTCCTAATATGCAGCTACCCATATTGGGAAGTAAACTCCTTAGTTGTGTTCTCTAACCATGTAGACACCTCCATAAAGAGATATTGGTCCTCCAAGCATTGAAGTGGCGACCATGAACGGAGCAAAGCCGTACATCGATAAATAACCTGCATGAGAGAAGAACTCTTGTCATTGAAACCTTGTCGTTCCTACACAGCCAAAGCGTCCATATGACTAAAATCATGCCCACTCTGATAAGCGTTTTATACCTAGTATCTACCCAATTTAGCCAATTGCCAAATATATTTGCAATGCTACGGGGCGGGTATAAGGTAGAACCCATCTGAATGATTAACCATATAGATCTAGCAAACCGACAGTTGAAGAAAAGGTGTTTTATTGTCTCATCTTCATGACAGAAAACACATTTCTTACAATCGCGCCAGTTGCATTTAAAAAGGTTGTCTTTGGTTAAAATCGCACCGCAACGAATGTACCACGTAAAGAATTTTGTTTTTAGTGGTATCTTCATCTTCCAAATGTATTTATTATTGAAATTCGGTTGACTGGGAATGGTAAGCGCCTTATACATTGAATTGACCGAGAAAACACCGTTCTTGGTTAGGTTCCATCGGAATTCATCAGTCTCCTGAGCTAGTTGTATTGAACCTAATCTCTCTAGCAATTCATTCCAACTAGTCAGACGGTGGCCAATTAGATCACGCCTGAAGGTCATGGTGGGAGAAGAAGTTTCCATAACCTTCTGCAAGGTGTCTCCCTTATAACGAACAATATTGTACAAGGCTCGATATTATTCTTGAAGAGTAGTTGTTCCCAACCATCTATCTTTCCAGAACCTAATCTCCGCCCCATTCCTTATGTAGAATGAACCATACGGGAAAAAGTGCTTCTTAGTTGCCATAATGTCAGCCCAAAAGTGAGAATCTCCGGGTTTCCAATAGACCTGGGATATCGCTTTTGAACCCACATATATACTTTTTCCTTAATAGTTGTTGCCATATAACATCCTCGGTTAATAATCTGGCCAGCCATTTTCCTAGCAATGCCCTATTCTTAACTTCAAGATCATGAACACCAAGTCCACCTTGATCTTTTGGACGATAGACAACACTCCATTTTGTTAACCCGTATTTTTTCTTCTCACTATCCCCTTGCCAAAAGAATCGTGAACGTAGATAGTCTAATCTATGTAAGATTCCTTTGGGCAGATGGAAGAAGGATATCATATACAGTACCATATTCGTAAGTACTGCATTTATGAGAACCAATCTCCCCCCAACGGACAATAATTTGCCTTTCCAACTACTTAAATGATTCTGAAGTCTTTCCTCGACGAGTTTCCACTTCGCCAACGCCAGTCTCCGATAATGAATCAGAATACCTAGATAGCTGATTAGAAAGGAGCCAAGACCCCATCCGAACAACTCGGCATATAGGTTGGTGTCGTTGCCTATTCGACGGTACCTCGGAGGAGGGATCCTCACGAGGGGGAGAAGAAGTAGGGGCCATAGGGCGGAGTGCACACGGGACGGTGGTACGCGAGTTACCCAGCTTCGGAACACCTGCACGATGACAGGGCCTACTGCTGCTTGTCTGGAATTATCTGGGCGCTTTCGCGTTGTTACAATGAGTTGTGGTTGTGCCTCTAGGGCTCCCGGGATCCGGCTTATATAGACGCTCGGATCTAGGGTTTACACGGAGAGTCCTAGCCGGAATACAAGTTGCCTAACTACGGTACAATGTCTTGCCGTGTACGTCAAGGATCCGCCTTCCTTCTAGGCCGTGCTGGATCCGGATACTTCATGGGCCTCCACGGATCCAGCCTCCTTCGTAGGTCGGTTAGGATCCGGCTCCTCGTTCCTGGGCTGGACTTCATCCTTCATGATCTACAAAGAATCGGGCCGCCCGATGGGCCACATGCCTCACCACCAACTATGGGCCACCCGGGCTTGCCGGATCTAAGCCATGCCGTTGATATACCCATAAAGTATACCCACAACAGTAGCCCCCGAAGTTCTCCGAGATTCATCATTCCTCCGACTTCATACAGCTCGGAAACGAAGAGAATCCTGAAGAGCTTCAAAACTTCTTACTTGGTTCCGGGTTTATTCACTCGGAAATCCTTCATCTTCAGATCACGCATAACAATGGAAGCTCCGCTTTTCCCGCGCACAACCTCCTCATTTCCCGTGCTAAATTTTCGCAGATGCAAATCTTTAGCCGGAATTTTCGGGAGTGCATGGTTAAGTTACCTCCACGTCGTTTTACCACAGTTGACCTAAAACACGTGTCATCCATCCAACGGTGTGACCGTTCCGTTTCCACCGTTGGATCCGAATCCCGAATCTCCGCGTGCGGCCTATAAATACCCCGCGGCTCGGTAATTTTTCATTCTTTCACCTCTCCTCACCACTTCGTCTTCCTCCTCGCGCCGCGCCGCCCGACAAATCTCGACTCCGGCGAACTTCGCCACGGTGAACTCCGCGCGCCGCCAGACCAAGCCTCCCCTCGCGCCAAGATCCCTTCGGTTGAACGGGAATTTCTCCCCGCCGCCGATTCGTGGTCACGCGGGGCGGTTTCCTTCAAGTCCGGCGACCTCGTCTTCATCGGAGCTCCGTCGAGCCACCGCGCCATTAGCGGTAAGTGCGCCGGCCTTGTAGAAGATAGACTTAGTGTAGATCCGGGTACTCAAACAATTTGTATGGGCGCAGCCGGAAGCATGCCACTCGATTCATCGCACTGTACTGGTAGCTCTCCGAGTAGCCCGGATCCCAATCCATTAGAGCCAATATGTCCGGATCCCATATCATTCCTGCCACCATATGTTTCCGACATTAGACTAGCTCAACCGTTTTCCGCATCTTCCAGCACCGCTCCAGGCCGGATCCCCTCCCTACAAGAGCTTCAAGAAGAACTCGAGGGACAAGCTAGGATGGCAGCCAAGGTTCAGGAGGTGGAAAACAAGAGGGCGTCCAAGGCCCGGATCCGTGAAGGAGAGCGGGGTCAGTGGTGGCCCTGCGCAACTACTGATGTAGAGCTTAGAGAGCTCCAGAACGAGGGTATGATCTCCACTCACTGGAGCTTCACACGTGATTCCGACGTCCCCAAGCCCGAAGCCGGAGAAATCGTTATGACCAAGGCTTGGGTGGAACGCGGACTTTCACTTCCCTGCTCGGAGTTTTTTCTCTCTGTCCTCAACACATACGGGCTCCAGCCCCACAACATCTGCCCAAACTCATATCTCATCCTCTCCAACTTCGTAACTCTCTGCGAAGGGCACCTTGGGATCCAGCCAGATGTCAAGTTATGGCAGTTCTTTTTCCGGGTGAAGAAGGAAACCAAGGACAAAGCAATGGTGAACTGTGGGAGCATGACGTTCATGCTCCGCCCTAGCCGCATGTATCCTCCCCACGACTCGCACGAATCCGTCCGGTACTGGAACGCCGGATGGTTCTATGAGAAGAACGCTTCAGTTCCGGACATTCATGAAGGCTTGCCCAAGTTCATCAACGAACCTCCGGAAGAGCTCGCAAGATGGAGCTTCGTTCCTTCGCTCGCCCAAACCCCTATCTTGGAGAAGGCAGCGCGGAGAATCTCCTGGTTAGTTCACGACGGACTGACCGGAGCCCAGCTCACTCTTAGCTGGTTTTCCCGGAGAATCCAGCCTCTACGCTACAACGCACGCCTGATGTGCGCTTATACCGGGGCGGACGATCTCCTCCGGGTTACCCGCCATGATCTTCCGGCCGACTCCCTGAAGAGAAGGTTCAAGACGTTGGTGAAGATTCCTAGGGGCCAACAGGTCCCGGAATTGATCAAGGACATCTATACAAACGACCAGTGTCCTCCGGTAAGCTCTGTTCCTTTCGTTACTTCAGGCTTCACAAGTTTTTAGATGTTAACTCTAATTTTTATTCATATTCCTTCCAGCTCAACACTTTGGCGGAGGAAAACTTCCGCACAATTCTTCGTGTCCCTGTCAGCGGCGATGCGGCGGAGGAGGTTCCGGAAGACGATGAGGAGGAAGAGGAACAGGCACCCCGCAAGGCGGCCCCTCGACCTTCGAAGCGTCCCCGCGCCAAGGCTTCCGGCTCTGAAGCCGGAGCTAGCGGCGAGGCCTCCGCCAAGAAGCCCAAGACCACAAAGCCACCTCCGCTAGACTCGAGGAAAGCGGAGCGTGCGCGCCTGAGGATGCTTTCAACAACTGGCCAGCGCACGCGCCCCATCATCCCCGGCGCCCCGTAAGTTTCCGAATATGGTGCAATTTTATCTTGACGAAATTATTTCTTATTCGATCCCTTTCACTTGTTTGCAGGAATCCGAGTACCGCCGCCACGCGGACCATCGGCCAAGAGCCTATCACCAAATATATGAAAAAGTCTCCGGCAGTTGGTCCTTCTACTCCAGTTCCGCCAAGTACCTCCCACCCTACTCCTCGACCGTCTCCCCCTCAGGCTGATCCATCTCCCCCTCCTACCGCAAACACTCCACCGGAAATAATTCCGGTTAGCAGCGAGAATGTGGGCGGAGAAGATCCTAAGGCCAAAGGCCCTGCCCAAGAAGACGCGAAAGAACAAGGCCAAGGAGAGGCTGAAGTCACTTCTTCTGAGAAGGCCGGAGACGACGCTGGCGACATCGTCGTTTTTCCGAAGAACTTTGGAGATCCGGCTGACACCACTTCCACCCCCAAGGCATATGCTACCAAGTTTTTCAACAAGTTATCCGAGGCGGAGAAATGGGAGCTTGAGCAAGACTTGCTCAACGCCATGCTGAACAACGCCTGGGGGAAGCCTGACTCCGCGACATCGGAAATCCAGGACTTCAAGAAGAATGTCGGCCAGTTCTTCGACAAGCTCATCTGCAAGCAAAAGGTACTCCCCAGTAGCCCCCAAGCATGTAAGCGGAAACTCAAAAAATAGTTAGCGCTTAGATGCTTAGAGAAAGATTACTTCCGGGAAGGTTTTTAAATTGGATCAGTAGCCCCCAAGCATTTATGGCGGAAAAGTTTCGGCAATAATGCTTTGGAGGAAACCACTGTTACAGGCGGAATTTTTACTCCTGCTCTGTCTATGTCTTATAGGAACAGCAGGCGCTGCACTATGAGCTGCATAAGAACATCGCCCTTCAGCGCCGCATTACTCTGAATCAGGCGGAAAATATCCGGACTCTGAAGGATGAGAATGCGGAGCTGACCAAACAACTGGCGGACGCCCAAGGTTGGTTTCCGTCTTCTTCGTTATTAGTCATATTCCGACTTTGAACTTGCTTTTAACTTATGTTATTATAGGCGCATCCTCTTCCCTTGCTACAGCCTCGTCGGAACTTGAGAACCTGCGCTCCTCGTACCAAGATTTGGTAACGAAGCTAAAGGAGGCGGAACTAAAGAGGGAGCAGGCCGAGAAGCAGCTGGCGGAGAAAAACTCCGAGCACATCAGGGAAAAGGGCGAATTGATATTGAAGAAAAATGCTGACAGCGAGACCATCAAGAGGCAGCAAAAAGAGCTCAATGGACTCCGGAAATATATGGAGACCGCGGAGCATCACTGGGACTTGCTCAACGAGAACATCTTGGGTACTATGCTGAAACCTTTGTCTAGATGTTTACTCCGACATTTGTTTTTTCTTTGTGCTCAAATTGCATGCTTATATCCTGATTATCTTATGCAGAGCCGCTTGGGTATCCGGAACAACGTCGGAATTTGTTCCCGCGGGATGACCTTCTTCAACTTGCAGGCGATGATTGCAAAGATCTCATCTCCGCCTCCCGCAAGATATGCTATAACTTATCCATCAAGAGGAGTCGCACCTGCAACGTTCGCAAGCTTGTTGGAAAGATGGACGTTCTTCCGGAGCTGGTGATGGATCTACAAGCATCATCAGCCCGAGGCGCAGCTGCAATGGCCTTGACTATGTGCTTAGCACATAATCCGGATCTTGATCAGGTAACCACGGGCGTTCCTCCGGATGCGGATGTTAACGCGCTCCTAGATGCAGTGAGTGGCTACGACACCCGTATCGCGCGCAGGATCCGGCATGAGGAATTCTACGACAAGGTCGTTCTTCCTGCAGACGAGCCCTTGGAAGCGGAACTTCAAAAGGAGCTCGACGCGAAGGCGCGACCTGCGGAATCCGGAACCCAATATACCTGGACCAGCTCCAAGGACGCTCCCCAAGAAGAACCCAAGACCAGCACTGCAGCTTCTGAAGAAGAAAAAGAAAGTGATGAAGACGTGTCATCTCCGGCCGAAGACGCCGAGAAAAAAGATTCAGAGGGCAAGACTTCTCCGGCCAGGGGGGAGTGAAAACTTTTATTCCTGCGGGAGAAACAATGCATCATTTTGGCCCCAGCGAGGGTTTGTAATATAACTTTAAATTCTTAAGTATCTAGGGACGAAACAATTATGCATGGGCGGAAAACTTATCCTGCTATCCTTTTGAATTATTTGCATGTTTCGTTTGTAAAAAGCAAGTGCTGGTTTGTTAATTTTCCGGCTTACTCATTTGACCTTCCACGAGCCGGAAAACCTTTGGCCGGAAACGCTCGCCTGCGGCGACGAAGCCCAATGGCGTCCGTCCATAACCGCGGAAACAAGCCCCCAGCCTAGGTGCCGGAAGTCGCTACCAGGAATCCACGAGTTCGCAACGAAAAAAAATTTCCACCAGAAAACTTAAACTTACGTCCTAAAGGACGATTTTGAAAATCACAACTTTCATACACGCCTAGGCGGAAACATCCAGCTCTGCGGTTTTAGTCGGAAAAAACATACACGATCTAAAATGAACAAGTAAAGGAGGTAAAAGACTCAAAGAGTGAACCATAAGCTTTATTTCATTGATCATGTATAACTATTACAGAGTTTGTAACTCGGAAAAAATATGCTAAGTGTAGAAAGGACGTAGCTGTGCGATGTTCCAAGGGCGATCTGCTTCATCGTAGATGTCATCCGGATCCTCACGCTTGCGTTTCCGGTGCCAATTAGCAGGTCTATCCCTCAGCTCGCGGAAATCAACAAGGTAGTACGACCCGTTATGAAGCACTTTGCTAACGACGAAGGGTCCTTCCCATGGAGATTGC
This sequence comes from Lolium perenne, assembly GCF_019359855.2. Taxonomy (NCBI): domain Eukaryota; kingdom Viridiplantae; phylum Streptophyta; class Magnoliopsida; order Poales; family Poaceae; genus Lolium; species Lolium perenne. Next base: position 53,987,910 of record NC_067244.2, read on the forward strand.
AGCTTATGGTCTTTCACCTGTCGAAGGCGGAGGACCAGGTCTCCTGCCATGAAGGAGCGATTCCGAACTCGACGACTGTGATAGCGTCGGAGCTTCTGCTGGTAGATGGCGGAGCGCTGGTCAGCTAGGTTCCGAGCTTCCTCGATCAGGTCCACAGATAGCTGTCTGGCCTCGTCAGCTGTTTCTTCATTGTAGGCGGAAACTCGCGGTGAATCGTGGATGATGTCGGAGGGAAGCACGGCTTCGGATCCGTATACCAGGAAAAATGGGGTAAACCCTGTTGATCTGTTAGGGGTAGTTCGTAAACTCCACAAAACAGCTTCCAACTCATCAGCCCAAGCTCCGGCTGCTCGTCGCAGCGGTTCTTCAAGGCGCGGTTTAATTCCTGATAATATTAGGCCGTTAGCCCTTTCGACTTGACCGTTGGATTGTGGGTGAGCCACAGATGCAAGGTCCAGCCGTATCCCTACTGTTTCACAATAATCCCTCAATTCTCCTTGAGCGAAGTTTGTGCCATTATCCGTGATTATGCTGTGTGGGATGCCGAATCTCATCACGAGGCTGCAGACGAATTTTAGTGCCGTAGCACCATCGGCTTTTCTCACTGGCTTAGCCTCGATCCATTTGCTGAACTTGTCAACAGCGACCAGGAGGTATTCAAAACCGCCAGGAGATGATCTTTTTAACTTACCAACCATATCGAGCCCCCAGACCGCAAATGGCCAGGTGATAGGTATGGTCTTCAGCTCTTGGGCTAGAGCGTTTGGTTGAGTAGCGTAGTACTGACAACCTCGGCAGGTCTTGACTATTTTGTCAGCATCTTCTTTAGCTGTGAGCCAGTAGAACCCTAACCGAAAAGCTTTTGCAACGAGTGACCTGGGAGCGGCATGATGCCCGCAATCCCCTGCGTGGATCTCTCTGAGGATCTCAATGCCATCTTGATTGGAGACGCATTTGAGAAATACCCCTACTGCACTTCATTTGTAGAGCTGTCCATCAACAATTGTGTAGGATCTCGCTCGTCTGACGATCTGTCGCGCAAGGACCTCATCCTCTGGCAACTTCTGATCAATGAGGTAGTCCAGGAAAGGCTGTGTCCAAGCCGGAATGATAGCCATCACCTCCCTAGCCGGAGACACTGCCACCTCTGGGTTTTCCGGGTTAGCGCCCTTAACTGAGGGTATCCGGAGATGCTCCAGGAAAATGCCAGGCGGAATTTGCTTCCTGCCGGATCCGAGCTTGGATAGCATGTCTGCCGCTGTGTTATCGTCTCTTCTGACGTACTTGACTTCGTATCCGAGGAAGCACTTGGCGATCTCATCAACTTCGTCTCTGTAGGCCGCCATGATGGAGTTTCTGGCGTTCCAGGTTCCGGCTACTTGTTGTGCCACCAGGTCGGAATCTCCACAGCATATGATGTGCTTGATCCCAATTTCCTTAGCGATGCGCAGACCGTGTAGTAGAGCCTCGTATTCCGCCATGTTGTTTGTAGCTTCGAAGTGGATCTGCAGAACATACTGCAGTTCTTCTCCGGTAGGGGACTTCAGGGTGACTCCGGCTCCTGAGCATTGATGCTGCTTGGATCCATCGAAGTGCATGACCCATGTTTCTGGTTCCGGCTCCAGACTTGCATCCGGAGCTTCTGTCCAATCTGCGACGAAGTCTGCCAAGACTTGGGATTTAACCGCAGTCCTGGGCTTGTAAGTGATGTCGAAGGCGGATAGTTCGATGCCCCATTTAGCCGTACATCCTGTTGCGTCAGCGTTGTTGAGAATTGTTGACAGCGGAGCCTTGCTCACAACTGTTACTGGGTGCTCTTGGAAGTAATGTCTCAGCTTCCGGCTGCCTAGGAACACTCCATAGGCTAGCTTCTGAAAGTGAGGGTATCTTTGCTTTGACTCCGTTAGCACCTCGCTAATGTAACAGACAGGCCTTTGGACGTCATATTCATGACCTTCTTCCTTTCGCTCCACCACGATGACGAGGCTGATGACTTTGTTGGTAGCTGCCAGATAAAGGAGCATTGGCTCTGACTCTGCTGGGGCTGCCAAGATAGGTGGGGAGGTGAGTATTTCCTTCAACCCCCGAAGAGCTGCGTCGGCTGCGTCGTCCCAGGCGAATTTGTCTGTTTTCTTCAGCAGTTTGTACAAAGGTAGCGCCTTCTCGCCAAGACGGCTAACAAACCTACTGATTGCTGCGACGCAACCAGTTAGTCGTTGCACATCTTTGAGACAAGTTGGCCGTTTGATACACAGGATTGCCTTGATCTTTTCCGGGTTAACCTCAATGCCTCTGTGAGAGACTATGAAGCCAAGGAGTTTTCCGGCTGGCACGCCAAAGACGCACTTCAGCGGATTCAACATCATCTTGTACCTGCGGAGGTTGTCAAAGGTTTCTGTGAGGTCGCTGATCAAGTCGGATCCTTTCCGGGTCATGACCGCGATGTCGTCGACGTAAGCGTGCACGTTCCGGCCAATTTGGTCCTTCAGGCACCGCTGCATCGTACGTTGGTAGGTGGCACCTGCATTTTTCAAACCAAAAGGCATAGTAACATAGCAGTAAGTACCAAACGGGGTAATGAATGAAGTTGCCTTTTGGTCGGATTCCTTCATCCGGATCTGATGATACCCGGAATACGCATCAAGAAAACACAGAAGTTCCGCCCCCGCCGTCGAATCAATGACTTGGTCAATGCGCGGCAAGGGGAACGGATCCTTCGGGCAATGCTTGTTCAAGCCGGAGTAATCGATGCACATTCTTAGTATTTCAGTGTTCTTTTTGGGTACAAGGACGGGATTCGCGACCCAATCGGTGTGGATAACTTCTATTACAAAACCTGCCTCTAGTAACTTTGCTAGTTCCATTCCTATGGCACGGCGCTTCTTATCTCCAAAGCGTCGCATAGCTTGCTTCACCGGTTTAGCCCCCGGATTTATGTTGAGGTAGTGCTCGGCGAGTTCCCTAGGTACTCCGGACATGTCAGAAGGTTGCCATGCGAAGATATCCATGTTAGCGCGGAGGAACTCGACGAGCGCGTCTTCCTATTTGGGGTCCATGTTGGCTCCGACTGAAACCTGCTTGGAAGAGTCGCCTTTGATGAGGTCGTGCTTCTTGGTTTCTATCGCGGCCTTGAAGGAGGTTTTCTGCTCGGAGATCTGCTTCTTGGTGGTCTGCATCTCAGTCGGATCCACCGCGGCTCTGTAGCCTTTCAGCTCTTCTCCAGATATCACAGACTCTGCGAAGGCGGCTTCGCCTAACTCGCACTCATGAGCCTTTTTGTAGTCTCCGGATACGGTAATCATACCTTTAGGACCCGGAATCTTTAGCTTGTTGTAGATGTAGCACGCTCTTGCGTGGAACTTGTGGTAGGTGGGCCTGCCGAAGATGACGTGGTAGGAGCTCTTGAAGGGCACAACTTCAAACGTGATCTTCTCTTCGCGGAAATTATGAACATCACCAAAAGCCACAGGAAGTGTGATGCTGCCGAGGGAATTCGCCTTCTTACCCGGAACCACTCCATGGAACTCAGTGTTACTGTGTTTAAGCTGTTCCTTGGTGAGGTTCATCCGCTCTAGAGTCTCCAGGTACATGATGTTCAGGCTGGCTCCGCCATCCATGAGGCACTTGGAGAAGTCATACCCATCTATGCGGGGACTTACAACCAAGGCGTAGCATTCTTTTGGCACAATTGCAGGGTGATCCTTCCTATCAAATGTGCACGGGATTTCCGACCACCTGACGTACTGCGGCACAGCCGGAACTATGGCGTTCAGGATCCGGGTGGCTGACTTGGAGGCGCGTACTGTTGGTGTCCCGAGGAAAGTGTGGTAAGCCCCCACGCTCTTTTTATCGAATGGGTTGGATTTACCTGCGGATCCTGCCTTGGGATCCGGCGAGTTATCATCCTCATCCATCGCCTCGGAACTATCTTCCTCTTTGTCTTTGTTCTTGCCCTTGCCACCTTTGCCGCGTGGGCGGTGCTTCCGGCCGCGCTTGTATCCTGCCTCCGGATCGTTCTTTAGATCATTGACCCACTTGCAGTTGCGGTTGGTATGAGTGGACTTCCCCGTAACCGGATCCAGGTGGGCCAGGCAGGGCATGTCTCTGTACTCCTCGTAGGTTTGCGGAGCGCGGGATCCGCTAGCCGTGACCTCAGAGGTATGCTGCTGACCCCTGCCGGCTCCGCCTCCACGTCCGCGTCCTCTTCCGCCTCCTGAACCTCCGCGTTGAAACGCCATGGCGACCATCTCGGATCCGCCACTCTTCTGGTCATCAGGGTTCTTGCGCTTGTGGCTGCTGCTGCTACCGTTATCACGGTTCTTCTTTTGTTGGTGCAGGGGGATTGATGTAGCTGCGAGATCACCGCCTGCGTCATCATCGGCGGCAGTATGATCACTGGCAATGGAGATCATCTCATCCAAAGTCAGCTTGCTTGAGTTAGCCAAACGAGTGAGCGTATGCCTCAGCAATCCTCCCCTCTGCAGTCCACCAATGAAAGCGTACATGGCGGTGGTGGGGTCAACGTTTTCGCACTCGTTCCTGCATGCCAACCATCGTGTGAGGTAGTTTCTTGAGGTTTCTCCCTTCTTCTAGATGCAGGCTTGTAGGTCGCTTGCCGTGGCAGGTCTTTTGTAGGTGCCTCTGAAGTGTTTCTCGAAAGCGGTCTTCAGGTCGAACCAGCAAAAGATGGAGTTCTTCTCGAGGTCACTGAGCCAGATCCGAGCTGGACCTACAAGGTACAACTGGAGCATGCGGCAGGCGATGTTAGGGGTTCCTCCGGCAAAGGTTACTGCATTATAGTAGTCCTCAATCCAGGTATCCGGCCTTTCGGTGCCATCATAATGCTTCAGGTTTCCGGGTAGCTTGAGGTTCATCCTTGGCTTTGGTTCCTCTCGAATCATCCTGCCAAAGCACTTCGGACCAATGTAGTCGGTTCTCAGATTCGCAGGCGATCCCGCGCGTCGCGCGGGCCGTGGCGAGGAGATTGTGAGCGAGAACGAGATCTCCGGCCGTCGCCTCCGCCTCCACCTCCGCCGCCACCGCTAGGTGGTGGTGAGGGAGACCTGCGAGGTGGGCGGTCCGATTTCTTGCTTCCGCCATCTGATTCTCCTCGGCCTTCCTGGTGCTGGCTCCGGCTCCTGTGGCTGCCTTCGCCCTGGCGCTGGCTGCCCTGGTCGTTCCGGCGAGGCTCCGGGTCACGGCTCCGGCGAGGCTCTGGGTCACGGCTCCGACGAGGCTCTGGGTCGCGGTTCCGGCGAGGCTCTGGGCCGCGCTCCTCATTCCGACCCCTCCTGGGCTCGGGCTCACGAACATTGTTCTGGTTCCGGCGTGGTTCCGGCGAGCGCTCCTTGTTTCTGTTTCTTGGCAGCACGTTGTCGCGGATAACAATCCCACCATGCCCTGGGGGCCTGGTGTTTCCAGCTGGACTACGGCGGCGAGGGGGTCGCGGGTAACCGTTGGGCAGAGGAGAGGGGTTGCGATATTTGTCTCGTCCAGGGTACATTGCATCCTTTCCCTTTCTTGGATCTGACGAAGGCGTCTTTGACGGAACGGGGATCGGATTTGGGTATTCCCTGGTTCTTCTTCTGCGCTCCGAGGATCCGGTGTGTGATTCATCATCGGGATGCCGATCGGCGCGGGCGTCCTTCTGCGCGGTAGATACACAGTTATCCGGATTGGATTCCAACCTGCGCGAAGTATCCGCCTTGCTTTGCTGCTGCATTGCTGAAGCGACAAGTGTGCGGAGGTAGTTGATATCAACCTCTTCGTCCTTCTTCTTCAACAGCTCCGCAGCTTTTTGCATGTTGTCCTTTGGGGTTTCCAGCGGCCGGTGCTCTGCGGGCGTGGCGAAGTTGATCCTGCGAGGCGGAATTGCTTCTCTAACAATTCGATCGGCCTCCGCCTGCACATAGGTCATCTTTACTTCCCACTCTTTCGCCATGCTCTTGACCTGCTCGAGTGTGGCAGTAATTTTGCGATCCTGTCTGTCGAATTGGTCCGCCAAACCTGCAGCTTGTTCCCTTTCTTCCCTTAATGCGGCTTCGGTATCGGCGAGCTTCTTGGCAGTGGCCAGCATTTCCTGTCTAGTGGCCTCTAGAGCCTCCAGATCTGCGGTGTCGCCCGGGGTTATAGGTTTGTTAAGAACTGCTCGCGCAACCATCTCTTCAGCCGACAGGAGTTCCTCCGAGGAAGAATCTCTGCGGGGTCGCTCCCGTGACATTGGAGATCCTTGGCGGGATAGCTGAGGGTCGGATTGGCTGGTTGGCTCTTCAGATCCAGTTTGTCCCAGCGCTGCTACCGTTGCGAGAACCTGCTTAGGCTGGGCGGAGTCGACTTCAGGCTGATCACCGAAACCGTACTCCCCTAGTTTGCGGTTAAACTCGTCAGTATCCATGGAGGGGGTATCTCCGGAAATTGGGCTCAGATTGCCCAAGATCGACTCTTCAACCGGAGTTTCTCTTTCTCCGACAGGCTTAGCCTGATCCGGATCTGCGTCGTTTTCCGGTGCCTCTACCTGCTCGGGACCAGCTCCATCTTCTTGAGGGGCGGTTCCGGCGGTATGGGCCAAGAAGTGTACGAAGTGGCACCTCTGCTTTTCTAACACCTGGGAGACCCAGGCGGATCTGCATTGGTCTTCCACCGTTGTTTCCTGCTCAGGGGCGGGTTGGGTGGGCTTTGAAAATTCCAGATCCGAGGCGGAATCTTCCTTGGGAAGCTCCTGCATCTCAGATCGGATCTTCGCGACAGCGTCCAGCTCTGCGGCGGTCGCGTCTGCATTACTTACCAATGGGTTTCCGTCGGAATCGACGGTTTCCCCGATGAAGATGTGTATGCCGCCTATTGGGACGATGGAGAGCTTGACGGGGTTTGTCCTAGCCGGAATCCAACACTCATCCGGAGGGACGATCGGCAGATTTCCGGCGTAGAGGACGCGCCCCACAGCGATGGTGTCGTCGTAGCTTCCCATGGCGGAACCCTCCCGGTTCCGGCCTCCAGACGCCACAGGCCCCATGGTGGGCGCCAACTGTCGTTGCCTATTCGACGGTACCTCGGAGGAGGGATCCTCATGAGGGGGAGAAGAAGTAGGGGCCATAGGGCGGAGTGCACACGGGACGGTGGTACGCGAGTTACCCAGCTTCGGAACACCTGCACGATGACAGGGCCTACTGCTGCTTGTCTGGAATTATCTGGGCGCTTTCGCGTTGTTACAATGAGTTGTGGTTGTGCCTCTAGGGCTCCCGGGATCCGGCTTATATAGACGCTCGGATCTAGGGTTTACACGGAGAGTCCTAGCCGGAATACAAGTTGCCTAACTACGGTACAATGTCTTGCCGTGTACGTCAAGGATCCGCCTTCCTTCTAGGCCGTGCTGGATCCGGATACTTCATGGGCCTCCACGGATCCGGCCTCCTTCGTAGGTCGGTTAGGATCCGGCTCCTCGTTCCTGGGCTGGACTTCATCCTTCATGATCTACAGCAACTGGGCCGCCCGATGGGCCACATGCCTCACCACCAACTATGGGCCACCCGGGCTTGCCGGATCTAAGCCATGCCATTGATATACCCATAAAGTATACCCACAACAGTTGGCATCATCATTGGCCTCACCGAAAAAGAACAATTCACTTTTATGGAAATTAATTTTGAGACCTGACAATTGCTCGAATGCTGTAAGAGTTAACTTTAGATTTCGGGCTTTTTCCATGTCGTGATCCATAAAAAGATTGTATCATCGGCATACTGAAGAATAGATAACCCCCCATCCACAAGATGAGGCACTACCCCTTCAATCTAACCATCAACCTTCACGTGCTCAATTATAATAGCAAGCATATCGCCACAATGTTAAATAACAATGGAAATAGGAGATCCCCTTGCCTCAAACCTTTTTTCGTCTGGAAGTATCGACCAATTTCGTCATTAACCTTAATGGAAACACTTCCACCGAAAACAAAATTATTTATAAGAGCGCACCACTCATCCGAAAAAACCTTTCATCCTGAGTGTTTGTTGAAGAAAAGACCATTTAACTTTATCATAAGTTTTTTCAAAGTCGATCTTGAGAATAACCCCATTCAGCTTTTTCCAATGCACCTCATGTACTGTTTCATGCAAAGTGACAACACCATCTTGTTGATCGCCAAAACCCACCGGCGGGCAGCGGCCTGTCAACACGGTAGAGCCGGGAAGAGCCTAGAGCTGCGGCTGGCTGAGACCCCTCCGAGCGACGGCCCGCAATGCTCTTCTGGTCACACGCGGCGATGCGAAGTGCAAGGGCGTGCCACCTGACCTATACCTGGTCAGGAAGGTGATGGGGATGCCTCGCTTAGTTCCTGCATGGCATACACGTAAACATTAAATCAGAGCCTCGATCGGCTCTCAGGTTATCCTGTGAATCGGCTCGAAGAGCCGATCCACCCATGATCCGTACGGGGTGCACGAATACTTGGTGATCCTGCTTGATCAAGATAAAGCTAATGAGATCTACGACGATTTAGGGTTTTCACCGCATAATCGGATCATCCTACTCCAGGTTGGGCCTCGCGGCCACGCACGGTGCTCGTAAGCCGATCCTAAACAAGGCCACACAACCAACGTGACGTTGATCATCGGAACATCCTGTTTAGGACTTGCGAACGCCACCCTACGTGCCGCTGGATCCTCCCCCCCTTCGTAAGGCCTAACTATTGCAGATATTAAACTAATCCTTGCGGAGCAAGGAGCAATCGTAACGGATCAGATCTACTAGATGATGAACAAGCAGGGTGCCGCCCCCACGCCTGAGATAGGCGTGAGGGCGGCTAGACATGCGAGGGTTGCACTACGTAAGCATGTTTATACGAAGAGCTATGCTAACCCTAACACATCTATGATAACTACGTTGCCCGCCATCAAAGACGCTTCAAGACGGGCACCGCATGAACAACGTGGGGCTTGTGCTGCCTAGATCGCAAGATGCGATCTAGGCAGCATGTCGCTTACCTGATTGAAACCCTCGAGACGAAGGAGTTGGCGATGCGCCGAGATTGGTTTGTTTTGGGGTGAACGTTGTGTTGTTGTTTATTCCATAAACCCTAGATACATATTTATAGTCCAGCGGACTTTCTAACGTGGGAATATCCCACCGTGCGCGATACAAATTCTAAACCTTGATCTAAGATATGACCTACTATAATTAAAGATACACGGGCAAACTAGCCCAAATTCTCCGTGCAAGGCCGCTTCAGAGATCTTCCACGTGTAGTCCTCTAAGCCCATCTCTCTTATGGCCCACCTCTGGATTTGTCCAAAATCTGGTGATAACACATGCCCCCCTGGTTTTGGAAATAATTTTTCCAAAATCATTATATTTTTCCTCTCGAAGGGTCATGTCGTGGCAGGACAGAGCCATTTGCAGCTTCCGTCATCATTATGCCCTGTCCTCTCAGCTTCTTCCGCAAAATTCGATAGCTGGCGTCATCTCCTTGGAAACCGTAATGACAGAAATTTCCACCAGGCTCCTCATTATTTAACGTGCCGATCGATTAGCTTTCTTCATCTCCTTCCTCTCGTTCCAGCCATCGGCACCCAAAAACCCTCTTCTCCCTCAGCAATGTCTTCCTCTTCCTCCTCCTTTTCAAACCTTTTCCCCCATTCTCGCCGAAGAAGAATGAGGACAAACCTTCTTCCGAAGTGAACCCCTCCCTCCGATGATGAGAAGAAAGAAGGAGAAGCAGCGAAGGCCAAGGCCTTCCCCTCCATCAAGCTCCCGCCGAAGAAGCGCTCCCGCATGTGGGCGGACAGCGAGGATGACGACGAAGAAGAAGAAGAGGAGGAAGAAGATGAATCTTCCTCTTCCGCCGGGTACCCGCCAACCAAGCGCTTCCGCTCCTGGGCGGACAGCGAGGACGATGATGATGACGAGGAGGAAGAGGCTCCGGCCACAGGCTGGGGTAGCAGCGACGAAGAGTTCCCCGGGAGCAGCGCCGACGACATCGACGGCGGTGACGACGAGGACAGCGACGATTAGTAGAAATAGGACTAGCAGTAGCAGTGCGCTAGGCACTAGATCCCTCTTTTGAGAGCTATCGGCTCTTTCTTGTAAAGCCGCTCCTCTGACTTAATGAAATTGTTCTTTTGATTCATCTTTCAACTGCCCCAATTTCATTCCTTCCTCCTGCCATGTCAAGACCGATAGCAACGTATCGATTTTTTCCTTCCTTTTGGCCGCCCATGAAGCTGGATTCTTATGTCGATTAGCTCGAAGGCCAAGAACTTCTCAATTTCAGGCTGCGATTTGGTATCTGACCATATTTTTTCGCAATCCCAATCCCTTAGCCGATGACTATTCATCGGCTATTTTGAGAATCCAATCCCTCGTGCAGCTGACAGACAGTCCAAAACCTGTACAAGCCGACGGCCTCCCTTCCTGATTCCTCTCCATAGCTTCAGCAATCTTCTTTCGGCGAACAGAACTGCTTCCAGAGAGGATCACAACGCAGGATCAATCGATGCAATCTCGATGTAGTCCGTTGCCCCCCGAGTCTTCATCAAGGCGAGGACAGTCGTGAGCTAACCACATGTGTTACCATCAGCCTCCGAATCGTAATGCCAGCCGATTCCATCAAAATCGGCTCTCTAAAGAACCTCTAGGGCGAGCTGCCCCCCGAGCCTTCATCAAGGCAAGAATACCGGCGAGGATGCATAAGTCGTTGATCAGCTTTCTTCTACTGAACATCGACGTCACTGTAAACCCTTGAACACATAGCCAGTAGGTCTTGGTCCCGTGCAACTGTACTAGAGTCGATGGCCGCGCATCGGTTTTGCTTCGTGCGAAATTTTTTTTTTTATTTTGGCCGATTTTTCTCCTTAATCGGCCCCCAATGTTCCACTGCACACAAGTCTGCACATGTTTATCTGCACACGTTCATCCGACTACATGCTTTCGAGCCGAATCTGCCAAATGATTGCAGATATCGGCTTTCTTGGTAAGTCAGGGCACTGCACTTGCACGTCGACTTCGCAAAGATTCATGCTGACTTCCATCTGCCGACGTGGCCGCTGCCCAGTAGATCGTTGCTGACCATAAACAGAATATGTGCAGAAGATAATTTTGGCCGGTTGCTGGAATCGGCCTCCACATTGCTTGCTCGATGAAGGTTTTGTAATGTTCCTCCATAAAATTTTTGGGGCCGATCACAAGGATCAGCCTCGCACGGTTTGCTCATTGGTTTAATCTTGCTACTCGGTTAGGCTGGATAAAACCAACCCAACCTACGACTTGATGCGCCCTTTGTCATCCACCTTGAGTGCATCGTATAATCGTGGAGCACTAAGCTCTGTCGGCAAGACGAGCACCATGTTTGTGCCAGCCGATGTTTCATCATCGGCTTTCTTTTGCTTGGGACGCCACTCCATTCTCCGTGGACGACCCTCTTCATCCAGGGCTCGCTGAACCTTCGCAGCCAGATCAGGCCGTGCCTTCCTTAGCGTATGTAAGTATAACCTTTCGGCTTCCTCCAGGCCGCGCAACCGCTGAACCCTGCGTTTCTGTGAACGGCTGAGTCCGTCAGGGCACCACCTTGGACGGTGGTACCTGTCTTCTTCTTCTAGTCCCTCGTCTTCTGAATCCTCAAGATCTGCCCAACGAGGTGACTCAGCGCGTTTGCTTGGTGGTGGGAGAGGCCCTAAGCGCTCAAACACAGACACGTTGGCTGCCTCCTTCTTCTTCTTGTTGCATTCTGGGCAATTGCCGATTGTGGGCAATCGGCTCATTCCTGAATCCTGCCAGTTGTCCGAAGAAAGGGCAATCCCGTTGTCCGGCGTTGTCCTCTTGCTCCCTTGGCCTGTCCGCGGCACGGCGCTCGTGCTCCTCCTCATCGCGATCCCGCCGACGATGTCTTCCGGCTTCTCTAGCCGCACGATCTCCTTCATCATCATAGTTGGACCGTCGGCGTTGGTCATACCGACTCACATATTTGTTGAGGAGGTGATCGCAGAGAGGTCGCCGATATCTTATGTTCTTCACTTCTCCCTCTCGTGACGTAGCGCTTGCCATCATGATGGAGCCGATCGCGTGGAGCGGCCTCTTCTGTGTCCTTGCTATGAGAGCAGCTGCCCTCATCTCCATCTTTGCCAGAGTGGTTCCCAGGCCCCACCATGTTGATGCTGAACGTGGGACCTGGCTGGCAGCCCTCGGGGTAGATGACTTCTACCATGTTAACGGCGGGGAAGGGCTGGGTGTCTACCTTCATGGCGTATTGGTTGAAAATTAAACGCCCCTTCTCTATCGCCGCTTGGATGTGCTGACGCCACACCCTGCAGTCGTTGGTGGCATGGGAAAGCGAGTTGTGGAATTTGGCAAGACGGCTTTCCGTTTAGCTCTTGCGCCGTAGGGAACTTAAGACCTTCAGGAATCGTCAACTGTTTCTCCTTAAGCAGGAGGTCGAAGATTTGTTCAGTCTTGGTCACGTCAAAATCAAATCCCCTGGGCGGCCCTGGTGGCTTTACCCATTTGCAGGATACAGGGGTTCCTCCCCGAGTCCACTCAGCCATCGCTATTTCTTGGTCTCCCGCAGCACTTCACCTTCCTCTGTATCGACCATGACTATCGCACGCTTGAACTTGTCTTGGTACAGTCCGGGTGGCGCTGTTCATATGCTGATAGTTTCGAACCATGTGCGCCCGAGGGATAATCTGCTTGGGAGGCCATGTCCTTGAGCTGTGTTGCAAGGCCAGCTACCGCCAATTCGATCGCTTCCTTTTCAGTTATACGAACCGAATAACATCGGTTCCTAAGATTCTGAAGCGCTGGATGTACTCTGTCACCGTTTCTCCGCGCTTCTGACGTAGTTGTGCTAGATCGGCAATGCTAGACTCGGAAGCTTCTGAATGGTATTGCGTATGGAACTGTTCTTCCAATTGCTTCCAAGACTGGATGGAGTTTGCTGGCAAAGAGGTATACCATCCAAAAGCCGATCCTGTGAGGGACTGTGAAAAGAGCCTCACGCGTAGCTGATCCGACACTGAAGCCGGTCCTAGTTGCGCCAAATATCGGCCGATGTGCTCGATGGAGCTGGAGCCATCCGATCCACTGAATTTGGAGAAGTCGGGGAGCCGATATTTAGGTGGCAGCGGGATCATCTCGTACTGCTGGGTACGGCTTGGAATAGCCGATTGCCCTCCTTTTCGGCATAATGCCGAACTGGTCTCTCGCATGGTACTGATCTGATCCACCGTGCTGGCTGCAGGAGATGTATTCTGAAGATTCGCCGGGGTGGCGACTTAGCCAGCCATGTTTGCTTTTCCAGCTCGAGCCAACCGCAGGAGCTGGGCTCGGGAGTTTCGGCCGGGGTGGCGTACTTAGTTAGCCACGTCTGCTTCTCAAGCTCTGTTGCTGACGTTCCTCCCGTTTGCGCCGGAGTCCCTGACGTTGTGGCCTGGTTTGAGAGTGGCCAGTTGCCACAATCTGGCACATACGTGCACGCGTATCCTTGAGGGATCTCCTTGGGCGCCTCAGCCAAGAACTGGTAGTCACTAGGGTCACCACCGATCTTGTAGACGACGAATGCCGGTGTAGCCGGCACTTCAGCTGGTGCTGCCAACGCGTATGGCAGCGGTGGACGGGACTGGAGTGGCAACTCTCCTTGGTGCGTCCCGAGAGCTGGTCCTGACGGCGAGTACTGGTGGCTCATGATCTCCTGGATCACGCGCAGAGCGAGACGCTCCAACACGTTGACCAAGTTTTCAGAGTGGCGGTGTAGCGAGTGAGCCACCAAGTAGTTGATCTCCTGCCGAAGGGCCCTGGTGCGTTCCTCCGACGGGGCAGAGATCTATCCCATCGAGTGCACCTTGTGGTGAGAACCCCTTCCATCTGATGCCATGGGTACGGGTTCTCTGAAAAGAGCCGATGAGGTCGGCTTCGAGGGTGGCCTTGATCTCGTCATGTTTCTTCTTGAGCTCAGCAGGCAGCTCCTCGTAGGTGACTGGCGTGCCGTCCGCCGCCATCTCAGATGTAGATGGCGATGTGGTTGATGTAGAAGATGGGTCCCACCGGGCGTGCCAGAATGTGTTGATCGCCAAAACCCACCGGCGGGCAGCGGCCTGTCAACACGGTAGAGCCGGGAAGAGCCTAGAGCTGCGGCTGGCTGAGACCCCTCCGAGCGACGGCCCGCAATGCTCTTCTGGTCACACGCGGCGATGCGAAGTGCAAGGGCGTGCCACCTGACCTATACCTGGTCAGGAAGGTGATGGGGATGCCTCGCTTAGTTCCTGCATGGCATACACGTAAACATTAAATCAGAGCCTCGATCGGCTCTCAGGTTATCCTGTGAATCGGCTCGAAGAGCCGATCCACCCATGATCCGTACGGGGTGCACGAATACTTGGTGATCCTGCTTGATCAAGATAAAGCTAATGAGATCTACGACGATTTAGGGTTTTCACCGCATAATCGGATCATCCTACTCCAGGTTGGGCCTCGCGGCCACGCACGGTGCTCGTAAGCCGATCCTAAACAAGGCCACACAACCAACGTGACGTTGATCATCGGAACATCCTGTTTAGGACTTGCGAACGCCACCCTACGTGCCGCTGGATCCTCCCCCCCTTCGTAAGGCCTAACTATTGCAGATATTAAACTAATCCTTGCGGAGCAAGGAGCAATCGTAACGGATCAGATCTACTAGATGATGAACAAGCAGGGTGCCGCCCCCACGCCTGAGATAGGCGTGAGGGCGGCTAGACATGCGAGGGTTGCACTACGTAAGCATGTTTATACGAAGAGCTATGCTAACCCTAACACATCTATGATAACTACGTTGCCCGCCATCAAAGACGCTTCAGTACGGGCAACGCATGAACAACGTGGGGCTTGTGCTGCCTAGATCGCAAGATGCGATCTAGGCAGCATGTCGCTTACCTGATTGAAACCCTCGAGACGAAGGAGTTGGCGATGCGCCGAGATTGGTTTGTTTTGGGGTGAACGTTGTGTTGTTGTTTATTCCATAAACCCTAGATACATATTTATAGTCCAAATGGACTTTCTAACGTGGGAATATCCCACCGTGCGCGATACAAATTCTAAACCTTGATCTAAGATATGACCTACTATAATTAAAGATACACGGGCAAACTAGCCCAAATTCTCCGTGCAAGGCCGCTTCAGAGATCTTCCACGTGTAGTCCTCTAAGCCCATCTCTCTTATGGCCCACCTCTGGATTTGTCCAAAATCTGGTGATAACACATCTAGGATGTGTCTACCTTGCATAAACGCAGTCTGGGACGGGTGGACCACATGTTCTGCCACTGAATTAAGTCTAATCTTAGTGACTTCGGTAAAAAAATTTAAAACCATTAAGCAAGCAAATAGGTCTGTACTATTGAATGCGTTCTGTGTCAGTTATTTTTGGTAGAAGAATAATTTCACCAAAACTTATGTGGAACAAATCTAGTTGACCCGCATGGAGCTCCCCGAAGAGGTCCAATAAATCATGCTTGATAATATCCCAGAAAGACTGATAAAATTCTGCGGGAAAACCATCAGGACATGGCGCCTTATTGTGCTTCATTTGAAAGATCGCTTTTCTTATCTCCTCCTCAGAATAAGGAGCCGCCAGAAGCACATTTTACTCTGGAGACACTTGGGGGATATCCGTAAACCTGCATTCATCCATGGATATATCAGATTCCTCTTGTGCGCCAAATGATACGTCCAATTTGCATCACTATTTTATATCATAATTTGCTGTTATTCATTGATATATTTCATGTTTGGACACAATACTTATGTTATTTCATCTATTTTGCATGTTTCATGATTATTGGAGGACCGAGCACCGGAGCCAGGATTCTGCTGGAAAAAGCACCGTCAGAACGCAATATTTCGGAAGATCAACTGTTGAAGGAAATTATACCAAAAATCCTATTTTTCCAGATGATGAAGGAAGCCAGAAGAGGGAGCCGAGGGGACCCGAGGTGGGCCCACACCATGGGCCGGCGCCCAGTGAGGAGGGGGGCCCACAGCCCCTCTCGCCTCCTTTTCTTCGCGAAATCCTTCGTCCCGAAGACCTATGCCACAGAGGGTACCTCGCGAAGAGTTACAGCCGCCTCTGCGGGGCAGAGAACACCAGAGAGAAAAGAGCTCTCCGGCGGGCTGAGATCCGCCGGGGAAATTCCCTCCGGGAGGGGGAAATCGACGCCATCGCCACCGTCATCGAGCTGGACATCATCTCCATCACCATCATCATCATCTCCACCATCGTCACCACCGTAGCAATTTGGGTTTGATCTTGATTGTTTGATAGGGGAAACTCTTCCGGTATCGATTTCTACTTGTTGTTGATGCTATTGAGTGAAACCGTTGGACCAAGGTTTATGTTCAGATTGTTATTTGTCATCATATCACCTCTGATCATGTTCCATATGATGTCTCGTGAGTAGTTCGTTTAGTTCTTGAGGACATGGGTGAAGTCTAAATGTTAGTAGTGAATTATGGTTGAGTAATATTCAATGTTATGATATTTAAGTTGTGGTGTTATTCTTCTAGTGGTGTCATGTGAACGTCGACTACATGACACTTCACCTTTATGGGCCTAGGGGAATGCATCTTGTACTCGTTTGCCAATTGCGGGGTTGCCGGAGTGACAAACCTGAACCCCGTTGGTATATCGATGCAGGAGGGATAGCAGGATCTCAGAGTTTAAGGCTGTGGTTAGATTTATTCTTAATTACTTTCTTGTAGTTGCGGATGCTTGCAAGGGGTATAATCACAAGTATGTATTAGTCCTAGGAAGGGCGGTACATTAGCACAGGTGCACCCACACAACACTTATCAAAACAATGAAGATTAATTAGCCGTATGTAGCGAAAGCACTAGACTAAAATCCCGTGTGTCCTCGAGAACGTTTGGTCAGTATAAGTAAACAAACCGGCTTGTCCTTTGTGCTAAAAAGGATTGGGCCACTCGCTGCAATTGTTACTCTCGCACTTTACTTACTCGTACTTTATTCATCTGTTACATCAAAACCCCCTGAATACTTGTCTGTGAGCATTTACAGTGAATCCTTCATCGAAACTGCTTGTCAACACCTTCTGCTCCTCGTTGGGTTCGACACTCTTTCTTATCGAAGATACTACGATACACCCCCTATACTTGTGGGTCATCAAGACTATTTTCTGGCACCGTTGCCGGGGAGTGAAGCGCTATTGGTAAGTGGAATTGGTAAGGGAAATTTCTACTGTTTGTGCTGATTTTATTTCTGCCTGCTGCCATAATTCATTATGGAGAGATCTCCTTTTGAATGTTTATTTGGGAAATCTGCTACTACTGCAAAGGTAGTGGATGAGGCGCCAGGTAAGGAAGAGATACCACACAAAATACCTATGAAAATTATTGAACACATAGTGGGTATCGTTACACAGGGGATGGAACTGTCCACCCTGGAGATCATTTACTGTTCTTACATGAATTATGCGGTTTATTCAAGTGTGCAGGTATTGCTATGGATGAAGTGAGGAAAAAGACTATTCTCTATATCGCTGTCTGGTAAAGCGGCGCATTGGTATAAATTACTGGATAATGGGGATTCTCTTGAATGGAATGATATTTTGCCCCGGTTTTATTCTAAGTTCTATCCTCCAAGTGAGATTCACAAGGATCGGAATCGCATATATAATTTTTGGCCTCATGATGGAGAGAGTATTGCCCAAGCTTGGGGGAGATTGAAGTCTTTAATGCTCAAATGCCCCATTCATGAGCTTCCTGGTAATGTTATTATTGATAATTTCTATGCAAGACTTTCTTTTGAAGACAAGACCTTGCTGGATACTTCTTGTTCTGGATCATTCACGCGCAATAAGGAAGAGTTTAAAAGGGACCTTCTTAATCGGATCCAGGAAAATACTGAAGGATGGGAGATCGACAAAGATAGAGAATCAGGTATAAATTATGATTATAAATGCATTGAAGCTTTTATGGATACTGATAAATTTCGTAATATGAGTGCTACTTACGGTCTTGATTCTCAAGTTGCTGCAAATCTTTATAAAGCTTTTGCCTCTCATTATGAATTGCCTAAGAAGAATTTTGATAAGTATCATGAACCGTATAAAGATAAAATTGATTCATCTATTAATAAATGCGTTGTAGTTGAAACTGTTGATCATGTTATTCCTGAAGCTTATATTGAAAAAACTCCTTTCCCTGCTAAAATGAAGGAGTACTCTGTTATAAATAGTGCGGTTCATAAAAGTGAAAAGAAACCTATAGAACCTGAAGAACAAATAAAAGTTGAACCTGCTGTTGCAATAGTTAAAGATCTTGTGACTGAAAATGTGCAGGATGGTCATATTATTTTCTGTGAAGATGCTTCTAATATTGTTTCACATCCTAATAAACCCAAGCAAGCTAGTGTTCCTATGCTATCTGTTAGAATTGGTGATCATTGCTATTATGGTTTATGTGATATTGGTGCAAGTATTAGTGCTATTCCTTATGAGCTTTACACGGAGATTATGCATGAAATTGGTTCTTGTGAACTTGAAGATATTGATGTGGTTATTCAGCTGGCTAATAGAGAAACTATTTCTCCAATTGGTATTTTTCGAGATGTGGAAGTTCTATGTGGTAAGACTAAATATCCCGCTGACTTTTTGGTACTTGGTTCTGCTGCTAGTGAATATTGTCCTATCATTTTTGGTAGACCTTTTCTAAATACTTGTGGAGCTATTATAGATTGCAAGAAAGAGAAAATTTTGACTAAATTTGCTGGTGAATTTTATGAGTTTAACTTCTCTAAATTTACCAAAACTCCTTATAAAGATGATTTGCCTAATAATGATTTTAAAATGGAACAGTGTGCATCTATTGTTCTTGTTCCTAATAATCCTTTGCAGCAACATTTGGAGAATAGCGAGAGTGAAGTTTTTAGGAAAGAAAGAGATGAGCTTGAGGAAATTTTTCTTCGCCAACCTATTCTTAAGCATGATTTACCGGTGGAAGATCTGGGTACAACACCGCCACCAAAGGAAGATCCTGTCTTTGATTTAAAACCTTTGCCTGATAATCTTAAATATGCTCATATTGATGATAAGAAAATATATCCTGTTATTATTAGTTCTAAGCTTACAGAGTTTGAAGAAGAAAGGTTATTGGAAATATTGAAGAAGCACCGAGGTGCTATTGGCTACACACTTGATGACTTGAAGGGGATTTCTCCCTCTATTTGCCAACACGCCATTAATATGGAAGATGATGCGAAGCCTATTGTTGAACCTCAGTCATTGCCTAATTCCTAAGATGAAGGATGTGGTAAGAAATGAGGTATTAAGACTTCTTGAAGCTGGTATTATATATCCTATTGCTGATAGTAGATGGGTTAGTCCTGTGCATTGTGTTCCTAAGAAAGGAGGAATGACTGTTGTGCCTAATGATAATGATGAGCTCATACCTCAAAGAGTAGTTGTAGGGTATAGAATGTGCATTGATTATCGGAAAGTTAATAAGGTAACTAAAAAAGATCATTACCCTTTGCCTTTTATTGATCAAATGTTAGAAAGGTTATCTAAAAACACTCATTTTTGCTTTCTTGATGGTTATTCTGGGTTTTCGCAAATTGCGGTTAAAACTAAGGATCAAGAGAAAACCTCTTTCACTTGTCCCTATGGAACTTATGCTTATAGACATATGCCTTTTGGTTTATGTAATGCTCCTGCTACTTTTCAAAGATGCATGTCTGCTATTTTTCATGGCTTTTGCGAGAGTATTGTAGAGGTATTCATGGATGATTTTTCTGTCTATGGGAATTCTTTTGATAATTGCTTATAAACCTTGATAAAGTTTTGCAGAGATGTGAAGAAACTAACCTTGTTCTTAATTGGGAGAAATGCCACTTTATGGTTAATGAAGGAATTGTATTGGGACATAAAATTTCCGAGAGAGGTATTGAAGTTGATAGAGCTAAAGTTGAAGCAATTGAGAAGATGCCCTATCCTAGGGATGTTAAAGGTATTCGTAGTGTTCTTGGTCATGCTGGGTTTTATAGGAGGTTTATTAAAGATTTCTCCAAGATTTCAAAGCCTCTTACTAATCTTCTTCAAAAAGATGTACCTTTTGTTTTTGATGATGATTGTAAGGAAGCTTTTGAAACTCTAAAGAAAGCCTTAACAACTGCTCCTATAGTTGAACCTCCTGATTGGAATTTACCATTTGAAATTATGTGTGATCCTAGTGATTTTGCTGTAGGCGCTGTTCTTGGACAGCGGGTAAATAAAAAATTGAATGTTATTCATTATGCTAGTAAAACTCTTGATGCTGCTCAAAGAAATTATGCTACTACTAAAAAAGAATTGTTAGCTGTAGTCTTTGCTTGTGATAAGTTTAGATCTTATATTGTTGATTCAAAAGTTACTATACATATTGATCATGCTGCAATTAGATACCTTATGCAAAAGAAAGATGCTAAGCCAAGGCTTATTAGATGGGTACTTCTGTTGCAAGAATTTGATTTACATATTGTAGATAGGAAAGGTGCTGATAATCCTGTTGCTGATAATTTGTCTAGATTGGAAAATATTGTTTATGATCCTGTTCCTGTTAATGATAGTTTTCCAAATGAACAATTGGCTGCAATAAAGGTGAGTTCGCGAGACAGTCCTTGGTATGCTGATTATGCTAACTTTATTGTTTCCAAGTATTTGCCTCCAACCTTTTCAAATTTCAAAGAAAGGAGGAAATTCTTTTATGATTTGAGGCATTATTTCTGGGATGACCCACACTTATATAAAGAAGGAGTGGATGGTATTCTGCAAAGATGTGTTCCCGAATATGAACAACAAGAGATATTGAGTAAATATCATGGTAGTGCCTATGGAGGACATCACGCCGGAGAAAGAACTGCGCAAAAGGTTCTGCAATCAGGTTTTTATTGGCCAACTCTCTTCAAAGATGCAAGAAAGTTTATTTTATCTTGTGATGAATGCCAAAGGGTTGGTAATATCTCCAGACGCAATGAAATGCCTATGAATTATACTCTTGTTATTGAACCGTTCGATTGTTGGGGATTTGATTTCATGGGACCTTTTCCCTCTTCAGAAGGTAACACTCATATACTTGTTGCTGTTGATTATGTTACTAAATGGGTGGAAGCCATACCTACAAAAAGTGCTGATGGTGAGACCTCTTTAAGAATGCTTTTAGATATTATTTTTCCTAGATTTGGAGTTCCTAGATATATTATGACTGATGGAGGTTCTCATTTTATTCATGGTGGTTTTAGAAAAACTCTTGCTAAATATGGTATTAATCATAGAATTTCTTCCGCTTATCTCCCTCTAACTAGTGGGCAAGTAGAATTATCAAATAGAGAGATTAAATCTATCTTGCAAAAGACTGTTAATAAAACTAGAAAGAATTGGGCTAGTAAATTGAAGGATGCACTATGGGCTTATAGAACTGCTTATAAAAATCCCATGGGAATGTCACTTGTAACATCCATGTTTTGCTAAACATAATTAGGAGTTGTTTTGTGCATCATGAGCATCATGTAATGTGCATTAAGAAAAATTTGCAAATAAATTAAAGTGGAAACCCTAATGTATGCAAACCTTTCTTTTTTTTAAATTCTCCCAAATGGTTTCAAATCTTGAAAACCAAAATTTGTGGAACCTCAAATACATTACGAAGGCCGTTAAATATTTTTCCCTAAAGTTTTGAGTTAATTTGGATCTCCAAAAGGTTGCAAAATGCCAAAATCTAATTGATTTAAACCCTATTTTAAATCTTCCAGAGATTCCCCAAAATGCTAGGGGGTTTTGGGCAAAATGGCCCTGTCTTCTTCGACAGGCAGACACAGAGCTGCCTGGCTCTCGTCCGGCCGCTCGATCGACGGCCTTGCCGTCAAGATCCTCGTCGCCGCCCTTGGGCTGGGATAAGACCTCCACGCCGAACCCCTCCCCCTCATCCCTATCCTCTCCCTCTCGCTGTCTCCCCTCTCCTCCTCTCTGCGCCGCGCCGAGGAAACCCTAGCTCCGGCCGTCGCGGCTCCTCACCGTTCCAGGCCACCCCGTCCTCCTCCGAGCACGCCATCGGCTCCGCCTCGCCTCCCTGAGACTCCCCGTCTAAGGAATCGACGGGGGAGGGCCGGAATCGACGCCATCGCCTCATTCTTCTCCGCGGTCGGCCGAGCTCGCCGTGGCCGCGGCGGCGCGTGCAGGCCTCCTCCGGCCTCGTTGAGCCCTCCCTCGCGCTCGTGGTGAGCCTCCGGTGCTCAGGTGCCCCTCCGTTCGCTCCCCCTCTCTCTGTAGCATGCCCGCGACGCGCGGCTCCATCCGCCGCCGTTCGGCCTCGTCGCCGGCCTTGCTCCGGCGGCCAATAAAGGGCGGCGCCACCACCAGGTGGTCGCCCGCGTCCGCGCGGTTCCAACGCGCGTGCCTGCGCTAGCCCTGTCGCCCTGCAACATCGAGGCCGAGCCCGACCTGGCCGTCCATGGCCACTCCATGGCGTTCACAGTGAGCAGGCAATTCCCCCAAGCATCTCTGTTCTCTCTTGCGTTCAGGTACAGCCGGTGGTGACCATGTTCAGAACCATTTTCATACGGAGGTTTTCTGTTGTTTGACTGCAGTTGTACAATCTTGATCCTTTTCTTCAGAACAAATAGCTCGCTGGTTTGCTGCGTGTGTGTATGCGTAGAAGCAAACATATGAATGTTTGTAAGCACCTAACATGCTCCAGTTTGTATTTTGGTCAGAGGTAGAAAAATGTCCAGTCTTGCCTGATCCTGTTTTGCCAATACGTATCAGGTTCATGCTGGCCACCACTTCTTTTTTCCTGTGAGCTGACTATGGCAAATACTAGCTGAGAGCTCCATATATTTGAGTAATGTTTAAAACAAGTTTCAAAACTGAATATAAATCTCTAAACTAATGCAGTAATATATACTCTGTATTTTAGATCTAGTATAGCCTGCTCAGGGTTGTTGTTTAGTTTCAGTTACGTGTCCTGGAAGTGTATGTTGTTGCTAAGTTCAGCACAACCTGGACATGTGTAGTCAGTCCGGACTAAACCATATCACTCACAGATTTCGGAGATGTGAAGAGTACCTAGTTACCGCACTTCTTTGTAAATCGTTTTCCCTGTCCCAGAAATTTCAGGAAATGTGCAACTTTATAAAATTCGTAACTAATTCATACTTTATCCGAAAATTACAAACCAAATATCAAAACGTTCAGAAAAACAAGATCAATATGTTTACATCAGTTTCATGCATTCTTAAGAAACTTGAACCCTGTCCTTAATAGAAGAACCAATGAACCATTTTCTTTAATTATGGGGTTTATGGAAATGCAATGCATTATGCATTCCAACCTCATTTAAATTGATGATCATTTCATAGGAATAATTTCAATACGTTTAAACATGTCATATCATCATTCTTGTTTGCGCATTGCATCGATGCCATGTATTGATTATTATTTTACCTTTTCGGTGTTTGCTTCTTCGTGATCGATAGAGCACGAGTCCGAGACGATGAAGATCGACATCACCGAAGGTCAATATTTGTCCACCGACCAACAAGTCAAGTACAAGTTCATCGAAGATCCACACATTGGTTTGTCAGGGACAAAGGCAAGCCCTAGCCTGGTTCATATAAGTTTTACAAATGCTTTCACTCCGGTTCCTACATATTGCATACGATTCAACTGTCTTTTATCGATAGGTAGAGTTACCCTATCTATTGCATGTTCCATCGTTGTAGCCTCAAATACCCTGATCCACTGCTCCTAGCATAACTAGGTTTGGCATGTGTGCTTCGCTAGAGCCTTTATATCTTTATGCTTAGCCATGCTTAGTTTGTTACGCTGCAACTCCGGTCTTCGGACTGGAGCCATACAATGAAATGAAAATAGCATGACAGGTTGACGTGGTAAGTATAGAGATGTTGATAAACATGATTAAAGGCTCAGACGAGAGGCCACATTGGGATGTGGTGGGTTGTTTCGTTTCTGCCGACCCTAGGAACCGAGTTCTCGCCTCTTGAACCAAGACCGAGCGTACAACCACACGAGGCCCTATTATGGTACCCTCTCGACTCACTAACTTGCCTAGTAGATTCCATGAGTCACATAGTTTGCGCGTTACCTGGTCATATGCATTGCATTCTGCTTTGGGGGTAAAGGTACATAACAGGCAGGTAAGCGTGGTCGTGGTGGCTGGGGGTTGCGGCCTCTGGGGAAACCCACCTCGGTACACATCGTTAAGGACCGACTTCGGGACTTGACCCATTACGGCGGAACAATCCTTAGCGCGTGACTCATGGTCTCGGCGACAGCAAGGTAAAGGTCGTGGTCAACCACTCTCTGCCGGCTCTCCAAGGAAGAGAGCTAATGTTCTGGCACTAAGAATCGGTTGGCACGTGTGGGTAAAGTTGTGCACCCCTGCAGGGTTAAATATTTTCGAAAAGCCGTGTCCACGGTTACGGACGACTTGGGAATGGATTCTGTGATCATAGACAACTTTAACCTGATCGTAAAACTTGGCAACCAATGTGTGTTTACGGATAACTTCTCCGGGTGTTGAGGGGGTGATCCGAGGATAGTGGTCTGAGTTGATGAAGATTGGTGGATACAATATGATGATCAATAGAGATAGAAATATCGATCTCTTATCCCCTTTTAAAGGTTTCTGAGTAGTCGAGCTTCTCCTCTCTCTTGTCATACAAAGGAAAACTGGCTTTACGCAAAAGAAGCTCTACAGAAAGCCCGCATACCCGCTTTGCTAAAAGGTTGTACTAAGTCTTGCTGAGTCCCTGTACTCAGCTTTGCATGCTTTTGTTTCAGAAGAAGTCACTCCAACAGATGGTGGTTTCTAGTCGACATCGACAAGTAGCTTGGGGTTCCCAGGTGGCAGCCTGGAATCTATGGGCTGGGACGTCGCCGTTATGCTCCTGGCCTCTTAGGCCTTTTGCTATCTTGCTATGTCTAATAGCATAACTTTGCTTCCGTTGATTGATGTATGCCAGGTCAGTGACCTCTGCTTGTAATGCTTTGGTTCTTCACTCAGTTATGAGTTTGTATTACTTCTTGGAGTCGTAGAGTCACTGTTGTGTTACCGATTCTCTCACTGTAGTCTCTTGAGTTCTAGGTTAGGCTTATGTCAGACGAAGATCTAGTATTTGTCTAACCCTGATCCCGGGGGTGCCACATCACCTTATAAAATGGTTTATGGGAAAGCTTGTCATTTACCTTTAGAACTAGAGCACAAAGCTTATTGGGCAGTTAGAGAATTAAATAAAGATCCTAAACTTGCCGGCAATAAGAGGTTATTGCAATTGAGTTCTCTAGATGAATGGAGAAGTGAAGCTTATGAAAATACTAAACTCTTTAAAGAGAAAGTTAAGAAATGGCATGATAGAAGGATTATCAAAAGAGAATTTAATATTGGGGATAAAGTCCTATTGTATCGCTCTCGTCTCAGATTCTTTGCAGGGAAATTACTCTCGAAATGGGAAGGACCATATGTTGTTGAGGAGGTGTATCGTTCAGGAGCAATTAAAATTAGCTCTCTCCAAGGCAATGCCACACAAGTGGTGAATGGACAAAGACTCAAGCATTATATCTCAGGTGATTCTTATAATGTAGATGTTGATATTATTCGAGTGGAAACACCGGAGGCTTTCATCAAAGGGCAAATCGACAGTCCGCCAGAACTCGACTTTGAATAGGTAACAGTACTGGTAATGAAAATTTCGCAATTTACTTTCCGAACAATATTTTTGCTGTTTTTGGAAAATATGAAAAATTACGAGATCGAAACGGAGTGGAGGAGACGCACGAGGGCGTGCCGCCATAGGCCGGCGCGGGCCCCAGCCAGGTCGCGCCGCCCTATGTGCTGGCCGCCTCGTCGCCCCTTTCCGACTCTGGTTCGACCTGGTACTTTCCTTTTGTCGTGAAAATTTTTGCTATATAATCCCCCGGACCCCTGGAGGTCCGTATATCGTTTTCTCGACGTGTTTTGTTTCGAGCTGTTTCTGCCAGGATTTGTTTTCGGTCTAGAAGCACCATGGTCTCCAAGAACAAGGGCAAGGAGCTTCCGGATGAAGATAATCAAGATCTTGAGTGGAAAGAGGAGAACAAGAGCGTCAAGGAAGAAGATGAAGAAGAGGTGGAGGAAGACTCGCGTGCACACCAGCGTGCTACCATCGCAAGCGTCGAGGTGGTGGACAACCCTTTCAGTGCAAACAAGAGCGCGAGAATTCGCACCGGAGGAGGGGTTCCACGTCATTACCTAGCTCCGAAGACATCTTTCTCAGGCACTCACCATCCCTTCCGCAATCTAATTTTCAATAATCAAATTGAAAGGATTCCCAGGGCAGCATTGCCTAGCAATTGGGATATAGATCGTTCTAACACTGCAGGAAGGATGAAGCCTGAGGGTGAAGAGTGGGGAAATAACTCCAAGAGTTGGGACTCGCCATCGGACATACTTCTTAACCGCGTCGAGCACAATTCGAAGATGATTCGCAACCTCACGGAAAAGATTGATGAGCTTCAGGAGCTTGTTGAGAAGCTTGTCAGGAATTCATCACCACCATCGCCGAAGGAGTAATTCATCATCGGTATTGGCATCCCCTTGGTTTGTTCCAAGCTTGGGGGAGTGCCGCGGTATCACATCATCACTATCTTTTACTTTTCACTGTCAAGTAGTGTCATATCATGAGTAGGGAAGTTATCATATAAGATGGGTTGCAGTTTGGAAGTATCTCTCCTTTAGTTGGTTGTCTATGTATCCCTTGGTGTGAGTTATCGTTATGGAATATTAATGAGAAGTCTTATCATTTACATACTGCACATCTTATTTTAGTTTGCAATCTCTATTATATGATTTATCTTGTCATTAGTATTGGTATCACTTAGGGAGCATTGAATAAATCTATTTGGTTTTGGCAAACTTAGCATTGGTCAATAGCAACAACACTTTGAGGTTTAAGTAGAAAAGAGAATACATGTAGTTGTTTCATTGTCTTTCTTTCTTGTTAGCTAATAGCTTATTATTCTAAAGTTAAAACTGTTTGTGCTTACAAGGAAGATGCATGATTGTTTCTATCACATGTATATTTGTTTGTTTCCCTCGACTCTTATGCTTGCTAATTAGCCTTGCTAGCCCAAGACCTGTACTGAGAGGGAATACTTCTCGTGCATCCAAACCTAAACCCAAATTTATGCCATTTGTGTCCACCATATCTACCTACTACATGGTATTTCCTGCCATTCCAAGTAAATACTTCGTGTGCTACCTTTAAATAATTCAAAATTTACTATCTCTTATTTGTGTCAATGTTTTATAGCTCATGAGGAAGTATGTGGTGTTTTATCTTTCAATCTTGTTGGGCAACTTTCACCAATGGACTAGTGGCTTCATCCGCTTATCCAATAATTTTGCAAAAAGAGCTGGCAATGGGATTCCCAGTCCCAAATTAATTAAACTAAATAGACACTCCTCCATGGTATGTGATTGATGGACGGCACCCGAAGGATTCGGTTAGCCATGGCTTGTGTAAGCAAAGGTTGGGGGGAGTGTCATCATAATAAAACTAAAATAAAAAGGCACTCCTTCATGATATGAGATTGTTGGCAGGCACCCGAGGATTCGGTTAGCCATGGTTTGTGAAAGAAAGGTTGGAAGGAGTGCCATACAAAATAAAAATAAAATGGGAGCCGCTCTTTGAAGGTTGTCTGGCAAGGGGGTTAGAGTACCCGCTACCAGTCGTTGACAACAACAAACACCTCTCAAAATATTACTTTTATTCTCTTTATATGATTTCAAAACTGAAAAAGCTCTAGCACATGATTTAATCCCTGCTTCCCTCTGCGAAGGGCCTGTCTTTTACTTTATGTTGAGTCAGTAAACCTATTTCCCTCCATCTCAAGCAAGCATTTGAGTAGTTGTGATCAAACCATTATACTGTGATTTGCTACATCATGTCTTTTATTATTCCCTGTTTATGTACAAGTTTTATCTGAATGAATATAGCTTTCCAAGTTATCAATGATCATGAGGAGACCATTATGATTGAGTATGCAAGTTGTGCCATATAAACTTTAACATGAGAGCGCTGCTCAATAAGATAAGTATAATTGTTAATTGTTCTCTGACCAAGAACGAAGTTTGCCATCACCAACTATGATTTCTTATGCACCTTTTATCTGTGATTACCTTATACTTGTTTCAAGTTGAATTATATGAGGAAGTTTTTTACTAGAATGTCTTGTGGAAATGAATATGATGCTTCTTGTCCGTATTTTATTGATCGACTCTTCACTCCATAAACATGTGGTCCTGTTTACCGAGTTCAGTTTCGCTTGGGGACAAGCGAAGTCTAAGCTTGGGGGGAGTTGATACGTCCAATTTGCATCACTATTTTATATCATAATTTGCTGTTATTCATTGATATATTTCATGTTTGGACACAATACTTATGTTATTTCATCTATTTTGCATGTTTCATGATTATTGGAGGACCGAGCACCGGAGCCAGGATTCTGCTGGAATAAGCACCGTCAGAACGCAATATTTCGGAAGATCAACTGTTGAAGGAAATTATACCAAAAATCCTATTTTTCCAGATGACGAAGGAAGCCAGAAGAGGGAGCCGAGGGGACCCGAGGTGGGCCCACACCATGGGCCGGCGCGGCCCAAGGCCTGGCCGCACCGCCCAGTGAGGAGGGGGGCCCACAGCCCCTCTCGCCTCCTTTTCTTCGCGAAATCCTTCGTCCCGAAGACCTAAGCCACAGAGGGTACCTCGCGAAGAGTTACAGCCGCCTCTGCGGGGCGGAGAACACCAGAGAGAAAAGAGCTCTCCGGCGGGCTGAGATCCGCCGGGGAAATTCCCTCCGGGAGGGGGAAATCGACGCCATCGCCACCGTCATCGAGCTGGACATCATCTCCATCACCATCATCATCATCTCCACCATCGTCACCGCCGTAGCAATTTGGGTTTGATCTTGATTGTTTGATAGGGGAAACTCTTCCGGTATCGATTTCTACTTGTTGTTGATGCTATTGAGTGAAACCGTTGGACCAAGGGTTATGTTCAGATTGTTATTTGTCATCATATCACCTCTGATCATGTTCCATATGATGTCTCGTGAGTAGTTCGTTTAGTTCTTGAGGACATGGGTGAAGTCTAAATGTTAGTAGTGAATTATGGTTGAGTAATATTCAATGTTATGATATTTAAGTTGTGGTGTTATTCTTCTAGTGGTGTCATGTGAACGTCGACTACATGACACTTCACCTTTATGGGCCTAGGGGAATGCATCTTGTACTCGTTTGCCAATTGCGGGGTTGCCGGAGTACAGAAACCTGAACCTCCGTTGGTATATCGATGCAGGAGGGATAGCAGGATCTCAGAGTTTAAGGCTGTGGTTAGATTTATTCTTAATTACTTTCTTGTAGTTGCGGATGCTTGCAAGGGGTATAATCACAAGTATGTATTAGTCCTAGGAAGGGCGGTACATTAGCACAGGTTCACCCACACAACACTTATCAAAACAATGAAGATGAATTAGCCGTATGTAGCGAAAGCACTAGACTAAAATCCCGTGTGTCCTCGAGAACGTTTGGTCATTATAAGTAAACAAACCGGCTTGTCCTTTGTGCTAAAAAGGATTGGGCCACTCGCTGCAATTGTTACTCTCGCACTTTACTTACTCGTACTTTATTCATCTGTTACATCAAAACCCCCTGAATACTTGTCTATGAGCATTTACAGTGAATCCTTCATCGAAACTGCTTGTCAACACCTTCTGCTCCTCGTTGGGTTCGACACTCTTTCTTATCGAAGATACTACGATACACCCCTATACTTGTGGGTCATCACCACACAGACTTTATAATGCGATGTAATATAGGACTTCAGCTGCTCATGACCTTCGATCATACCCTCATCTTGTACTAGAGAATGAATGAGTTTCTTTCTGTGTCTATCATTAGCGACACTATGAAAGTATCTCGTGTTCGAATCTCCTTCCAACAGGAATTGGGCCTTAGATATCTGATACCATTTGAGTTCCTCCTCGTGAAGTAGGCCGGCTGACTTAGCATTGTATTGACTTTTAAGTTCAATCTCATGCATTGTCAATGTCCTTACCTCAACAATAGCCTCCAGATCATCAATATTAGATGATAGGCTGAGCTTTTTTTTTGAGCAGCCTAGTCATATGCCTAGACCACCCCCAAGGTATCTACGCACAGTGCATAATTTGTTATTCCACCTTAGAATAGGGGTGTTCCCAGCGACTGGCTTGTCCCATATAAATTTAATCATATCCGAGAATCCTTATCTACATAGCCATCCCAACTCAAATTTGAATGGGCGTCTACGCGGCGGAGTTGGGTTCCCAGTGGTTAATAAAATAGGAGCATGATCTGACAAAGCATCTATCCGTGGAAGAGCCCGTACCAAGACTAGAGGAAATTTCGATTCCCAGTCAGAGTCCATGAGTACATGGTCTAACTTCTCATATGTAGGCTCTGGGAGACTATTTGCCCAGGTAAATTGTCTCCCAACCATTGAAATCTCTCTCAAGTACAAACTGTCAATGACAACATTGAATAAGAAAGGCCAATGGTTGTTAAACCTGCCCTTGCTCTTCTCCTTAGGGTATCTAAGAAAATTGAAATCCCCTCCTATAAAAATAGGATACGGGTTATCTTTTTGCTAGATTAACCAACTCACGGAGAAAAGCAGGCTTGACAGCATCCTGAGCAGCCCAATAGACGGACACCAAGCTCCAAATGAAATTATCAGATTTATTCTGGATGTGAAGTTTTATATGAAAATTACCCCCCCAGAATCATCTAATATCTCCATAGTTGAAGCTCGAACTCCAACTAATAGGCCACTAGAATGGCCCCGAGGTGGGCGTGATAACCAAACGAAGTCTTCCCAGCCTGAAAGGCGATTTAGAAAATTTTGTTTAGTAATTCCTCTTGCCCGTCTCTGAAATAGCGACAAAATCTAAGACATGCTCCTTAATTATTTATGCAATATATAAGTGTTTAGACAAGACTTTTAGACCTCTGCAAATTTTAAACATGCCATTCATTTAGAAATTAGGGATTTCTATTTTCGTGCCCTCGGGTCCTTAGTTGTGCTCAGTTTTCCCCAACCGCTTAGTTTTTCCTCAGTTTTGCCCAAGCCCTTTTCTGAATCACAAGGAGCTCGGACGGGAGGAATTCTGTTAAGTTGACCGTTGGTTGGTGCTGGCAAGTGGGGCCGCTATTGGTGCCCCGTAGTGGACACGTCTCCACTTATCCAGATCATCGTGGGACCCCGAACTTGTCCATGTTAGCGCGCCGGACCCACAACTTACCCAGGTGACCATTGCAAAATAGGAGCCCGAGCCATCCCCGCGCCCCGTGCCCGTGCCATTGCTTCCCTTTTCTTTCCCCGCGCCCCATTGTTCTTCTTCTCCGCCAGCGGCAGCCCTTCTCCGGCAGGCGGGTGATACGTCTCCGACGTATCGATAATTTCTTATGTTCCATGCCACATTATTGATGTTATCTACATGTTTTATGCACACTTTATGTCATATTCGTGCATTTTCTGGAACTAACCTATTAACAAGATGCCGAAGTGCCGATTCTTTGTTTTCTGCTGTTTTTGGTTTCAGAAATCCTAGTAAGGAAATATTCTCGGAATTGGACGAAATCAACGCCCAGGGTCCTATTTTGCCACGAAGCTTCCAGAAGACCGAAGAGGAGACGAAGTGGGGCCACGAGGTGGCCACACCCTAGGGCGGCGCGGCCCCCCCTTGGTCGCGCGGCCCTGTGGTGTGGGCCCCTTGTGCCGCCTCCTGACCTGCCCTTCCGCCTACTTAAAGCCTCCGTCGCGAAACCCCCAGTACCGAGAGCCACGATACGGAAAACCTTCCAGAGACGCCGCCGCCGCCGATCCCATCTCGGGGGATCCAGGAGATCGCCTCCGGCACCCTGCCGGAGAGGGGATTCATCTCCCGGAGGACTCTACGCCGCCATGGTCGCCTCCGGAGTGATGTGTGAGTAGTGTACCCCTGGACTATGGGTCCATAGCAGTAGCTAGATGGTTGTCTTCTCCCCATTGTGCTTAATTGTTGGATCTTGTGAGCTGCCTAACATGATCAAGATCATCTATATGTAATTCTATATGTTGCGTTTGTTGGGATCCGATGAATAGAGAATACTTGTTATGTTGATTATCAAAGTTATGTCTATGTGTTGTTTATGATCTTGCATGCTCTCCGTTACTAGTAGATGCTCTGGCCAAGTAGATGCTTGTAACTCCAAGAGGGAGTATTTATGCTCGATAGTGGGTTCATGCCTCCATTGATATCTGGACGATGACAGAGAAAGTTCTAAGGTTGTGGATGTGCTTTGTTGCCACGAGGGAGAAAACATTGGTGCTATGTTCAAGGATGTAGTTACTGATTACATTACGCGCAATACTTAATGCAATTGTCTGTTGTTAGCAACTTAATACTGGAGGGGGTTCGGATGATAACCTGAAGGTGGACTTTTTAGGCATAGATGCATGCTGGATGGCGGTCTATGTACTTTGTCGTAATGCCCAATTAAATCTCACTATACTCATCATAATATGTATGTGCATGGTCATGCCCTCTTTATTTGTCAATTGCCCAACTGTAATTTGTTCACCCAACATGCTGTTTATCTTATGGGAGAGACACCTCTAGTGAACTGTGGACCCCGGTCCAATTCTCTATACTGAAATACAATCTACTGCAATACTGTTCTACTGTTTTCTGCAAACAATCATCTTCCACACAATACGGTTAATCCTTTGTTACAGCAAGCCGGTGAGATTGACAACCTCATTGTTTTGTTAGGGCAAAGTACTTTGGTTGTGTTGTGCAGGTTCCACGTTGGCGCCGGAATCCCTGGTGTTGCGCCGCACTACATCCCGCCACCATCAACCTTCAACGTGCTTCTTGGCTCCTCCTGATTCGATAAACCTTGGTTTCTTTCTGAGGGAAAACTTGCTGCTGTGCGCATCATACCTTCCTCTTGGGGTTCCCAACGAACGTGTGAGTTACACGCCATCAAGCTCTTTTTCTGGCGCCGTTGCCGGGGAGATCAAGACACGCTGCAAGGGGAGTCTCCACTTCCCAATCTCTTTACTTTGTTTTTGTCTTGCTTAGTTTTATTTACAACTTTGTTTGCTGCACTAAATCAAAATACAAAAAAATTAGTTGCTAGTTTTACTTTATTTGTTATCTTGTTTGCTATATCAAAAACCCAAAAAAATTAGTTACTTGCATTTACTTTATCTAATTTGCTTTATTTACTGTCTTGCACTCTATATTAAAAATACAAAAAAATTAGTTACTTTTGTTACCATGTCTAGCTCTGAACCTGTTACTTCTTCGCCTGAAGAATTAGTCTTCACTTTTAGACAAGGGGATGAGGAGAGTTTTAAGGATGCTTGGTCTAGAATTTTTACTTCTTATCGTAAAACTGAACCTCAAATGACTCTAAGTTTGCTCCTTAGTAATTTTTATTTTGGTCTTATGATTCGCTATAGGTATGCTTTGGATGCTTTAGTGGGAGGAGATTTCCTTCATTGCAATGGGGATCAAGCTTTTAATGCCATAAAGAAGTTGGTTGCATCACATGATTCAGCTAATAACTTTGATTCAGCCCTCACTAGCATTTATAATAGATTAAACAATCTCGAGATAAGTACATCTCGCTTGGATGACAACTATTGCCATGTTTGTAATCGTCTTGAACAAGTTTTAATGAACTCTAAACTTTCATTATGGGATCCTACTGTTAAAATTGTTATCGGTGATCGAACTCTTCGTGCCAACTGTGATATTATGTCTGAATTTTGCCTTATACCTGAGAGCATTTATAAATCTTTGAAACTTTGGGGAGTCGATGAAGGAGGAGAAGAAATAACTCTCATTGATAACTCTGTTATAATTCCTAAGGGAATAGCCGCAGGTGTGCATCCAACCATTCTTTGAAGAACAATATCCATTGATTATCTTGTTATTGAATGTGTAGGGACAGGAAAAATCACACTCGGAAGATCCCTGCTGAAACTATTGGGAGCAGTCATTGATGTGGGAGAAGGCACCCTGGAATTCACCTCTACACCGGGGGAAAATCATATATTTCCTAAATCAAAGGGAAAGAAAAACAATAAGAAAGGTAAGGAAAAAGCCCAAGGTAAGGTTGACACACCTTCTCTTGATAATACTTGATACACACTTTCTGCGCCTAGCTGAAAGGCGTTAAAGAAAAGCGCTTATGGGAGACAACCCATGGTTTTTACCTACAGTACTTTGTTTTTATTTTGTGTCTTGGAAGTTGTTTACTACTGTAGCAACCTCTCCTTATCTTAGTTTAGTGTTTTGTTGTGCCAAGTAAAGTCGTTGATAGTAAAGTTCATACTAGATTTGGATTACTGCGCAGAAACAGATTTCTTTGCTGTCACGAATCTGGGCTGTTTTCTCTGTAGGTAACTCAGAAAATTATGCCAATTTACGTGAGTGATCCTCAGATATGTACGCAACTTTCATTCAATTTTAGCATTTTCATTTGAGCAAGTCTGGTGCCTCGATAAAATTCGTCAATACAAACTGTTCTGTTTTGACAGATTCTGCCTTTTATTTCGCATTGCCTCTTTTGCTATGTTGGATGAATTTCTTTGATCCATTAATGTCCAGTAGCTTTATGCAATGTCCAGAAGTGTTAAGAATGATTGTGTCACCTCTGAACATGTTAATTTTTATTGTCGCTAACTCTCTAATGAGTTGTTCTAAGTTTGGTGTGGAGGTAGTTTTCAAGGATCAAGAGAGGAGTATGATGCAACATGATCAAGGAGAGTGAAAGCTCTAAGCTTGGGGATGCCCCGGTGGTTCACCCCTGCATATTCTAAGAAGACTCAAGCGTCTAAGCTTGGGGATGCCCAAGGCATCCCCTTCTTCATCGACAACATTATCAGGTTCCTCCCCTGAAACTATATTTTTATTCCATCACATCTTATGTGCTTTGCTTGGAGCGTCGGTTTGTTTTTGTTTTTTGTTTTGTTTGAATAAAATGGATCCTAGCATTCACTTTATGGGAGAGAGACACGCTCCGTTGTAGCATATGGACAAGTATGTCCTTAGTTTCTACTCATAGTATTCAAGGCGAAGTTTCTTCTTCGTTAAATTGTTATATGGTTGGAATTGGAAAATGATACATGTAGTAATTGCTATAAATGTCTTGGGTAATGTGATACTTGGCAATTGTTGTGTTCATGTTTAAGCTCTTGCATCATATGCTTTGCACCCATTAATGAAGAAATACATAGAGCATGCTAAAATTTGGTTTGCATATTTGGTTTCTCTAAGGTCTAGATAATTTCTAGTATTGAGTTTGAACAACAAGGAAGACGGTGTAGAGTCTTATAATGTTTACAATATGTCTTTTATGTGAGTTTTGCTGCACCGGTTCATCCTTGTGTTTGTTTCAAATAAGCCTTGCTAGCCTAAACCTTGTATCGAGAGGAATTACTTCTCATGCATCCAAAATACTTGAGCCAACCACTATGTCATTTGTGTCCACCCATACCTACCTACTACATGGTATATTCCGCCATTCCAAAGTAAATTGCTTGAGTGCTACCTTTAAAATTCCATCATTCACCTTTGCAATATATAGCTCATGGGACAAATAGCTTAAAAACTATTGTGGTATTGAATATGTAATTATGCACTTTATCTCTTATTAAGTTGCTTGTTGTGCGATAACCATGTTCACTGGGGACGCCATCAACTACTCTTTGTTGAATTTCATGTGAGTTGCTATGCATGTTCGTCTTGTCTGAAGTAAGAGCGATCTACCACCTTATGGTTAAGCATGCATATTGTTAGAGAAGAACATTGGGCCGCTAACTAAAGCCATGATCCATGGTGGAAGTTTCAGTTTTGGACATATATCCTCAATCTCATATGAGAAAATTATTAATTGTTGTTACATGCTTATGCATAAAAGAGGAGTCCATTATCTGTTGTCTATGTTGTCCCGGTATGGATGTCTAAGTTGAGAATAATCAATAGCGAGAAATCCAATGCGAGCTTTCTCCTTAGACCTTTGTACAAAGGCATAGAGGTACCCCTTTGTGACACTTGGTTAAAACATGTGCATTGTGATGATCCGGTAGTCCAAGCTAATTAGGACAAGGTGCGGGCACTATTAGTATACTATGCATGAGGCTTGCAACTTGTAAGATATAATTTACATGATACATATGCTTTATTACTACCGTTGACAAAATTGTTTCATGTTTTCAAAATCAAAGCTCTAGCACAAATATAGCAATCGATGCTTTTCCTCTATGGAGGACCATTCTTTTACTTTCATTGTTGAGTCAGTTCACCTATTTCTCTCCACCTCAAGAAGCAAACACTTGTGTGAACTGTGCATTGATTCCTACATACTTGCATATTGCACTTATTATATTACTCTATGTTGACAATATCCATGAGATATACATGTTATAAGTTGAAAGCAACCGCTGAAACTTAATCTTCCTTTGTGTTGCTTCAATACCTTTACTTTGAATTATTGCTTTATGAGTTAACTCTTATGCAAGACTTATTGATGCTTGTCTTGAAGTGCTATTCATGAAAAGTCTTTGCTTTATGATTCACTTGTTTACTCATGTCATATACATTGTTTTGATCGCTGCATTCACTACATATGCTTTACAAATAGTATGATCAAGGTTATGATGGCATGTCACTCCAGAAATTATCTGTGTTATCGTTTTACCTGCTCGGGACGAGCAGAACTAAGCTTGGGATGCTGATACGTCTCCGACGTATCGATAATTTCTTATGTTCCATGCCACATTATTGATGTTATCTACATGTTTTATGCACACTTTATGTCATATTCGTGCATTTTCTGGAACTAACCTATTAACAAGATGCCGAAGTGCCAGTTGTTGTTTTCTGCTGTTTTTGGTTTCAGAAATCCTAGTAAGGAAATATTCTCGGAATTGGACGAAATCAACGCCCAGGGTCCTATTTTGCCACGAAGCTTCCAGAAGACCGAAGAGGAGACGAAGTGGGGCCACGAGGTGGCCACACCCTAGGGCGGCGCGGCCCCCCCCTTGGCCACGCGGCCCTGTGGTGTGGGCCCCTCGTGCCGCCTCCTGACCTGCCCTTCCGCCTACTTAAAGCCTCCGTCGCGAAACCACCCGTACCGCGAGCCGCGTGACGGCAAACCTTCCAGAGACGCCGCCGCCGCCGATCCCATCTCGGGGGATCCAGGAGATCGCCTCCGGCACCCTGCCGGAGAGGGGATTCATCTCCCGGAGGACTCTACGCCGCCATGGTCGCCTCCGGAGTGATGTGTGAGTAGTCTACCCTGATACGTCTCCGACGTATCGATAATTTCTTATGTTCCATGCCACATTATTGATGTTATCTACATGTTTTATGCACACTTTATGTCATATTCGTGCATTTTCTGGAACTAACCTATTAACAAGATGCCGAAGTGCCAGTTGCTGTTTTCTGCTGTTTTTGGTTTCAGAAATCCTAGTAACGAAATATTCTCGGAATTGGACGAAATCAACGCCCAGGGTCCTATTTTGCCACGAAGCTTCCAGAAGTCCGAGGAGGAGACGAAGTGGGGCCACGAGGTGGCCACACCCTAGGGCGGCGCGGCCCCCCCTTGGCCGCACGGCCCTGTGGTGTGGGGCCGTCGTGCCGCCTCCTGACCTGCCCTTCCGCCTACTTAAAGCCTCCGTTGCGAAACCCCCGGTACCGAGAGCCACGATACGGAAAACCTTCCAGAGACGCCGCCGCCGCCGATCCCATCTCGGGGGATCCAGGAGATCGCCTCCGGCACCCTGCCGGAGAGGGGAATCATCTCCCGGAGGACTCTACGCCGCCATGGTCGCCTCCGGAGTGATGTGTGAGTAGTCTACCCCTGGACTATGGGTCCATAGCAGTAGCTAGATGGTTGTCTTCTCCCCATTGTGCTTCATTGTCGGATCTTGTGAGCTGCCTAACATGATCAAGATCATCTATCTGTAATTCTATATGTTGCGTTTGTTGGGATCCGATGAATAGAGAATACTTGTTATGTTGATTATCAAAGTTATGTCTATGTGTTGTTTATGATCTTGCATGCTCTCCGTTACTAGTAGATGCTCTGGCCAAGTAGATGCTTGTAACTCCAAGAGGGAGTATTTATGCTCGATAGTGGGTTCATGCCTCCATTGATATCTGGGACAAGGATGAGAAAGTTCTAAGGTTGTGGATGTGCTGTTGCCACTAGGGATAAAACATTAGTGCTATGTTCAAGGATGTAGTTACTAGTTACATTACGCGCAATACTTAATGCAATTGTCTATTGTTAGCAACTTAATACTGGAGGGGGTTTGGATGATAACCTGAAGGTGGACTTTTTAGGCATAGATGCATGCTGGATGGCGGTCTATGTACTTTGTCGTAATGCCCAATTAAATCTCACTATACTCATCATAATATGTATGTGCATGGTCATGCCCTCTTTATTTGTCAATTGCCCAACTGTAATTTGTTCACCCAACATGCTGTTTATCTTATGGGAGAGACACCTCTAGTGAACTGTGGACCCCGGTCCAATTCTCTATACTGAAATACAATCTACTGCAATACTTGTTCTACTGTTTTCTGCAAACAATCATCTTCCACACAATACGGTTAATCCTTTGTTACAGCAAGCCGGTGAGATTGACAACCTCACTGTTTCGTTGGGGCAAAGTACTTTGGTTGTGTTGTGCAGGTTCCACGTTGGCGCCGGAATCTCTGGTGTTGCGCCGCACTACATCCCGCCGCCATCAACCTTCAACGTGCTTCTTGACTCCTACTGGTTCGATTAAACCTTGGTTTCTTACTGAGGGAAACTTGCCGCTGTGCGCATCACACCTTCCTCTTGGGGTTCCCAACGGACGTGTCAACCA
This sequence comes from Lolium perenne, assembly GCF_019359855.2. Classification (NCBI taxonomy): domain Eukaryota; kingdom Viridiplantae; phylum Streptophyta; class Magnoliopsida; order Poales; family Poaceae; genus Lolium; species Lolium perenne. The sequence goes on from NC_067244.2 coordinate 54,026,897, forward strand.
CACGCATCATACCCCTGGACTATGGGTCCATAGCAGTAGCTAGATGGTTGTCTTCTCCCCATTGTGCTTAATTGTTGGATCTTGTGAGCTGCCTAACATGATCAAGATCATCTATATGTAATTCTATATGTTGCGTTTGTTGGGATCCGATGAATAGAGAATACTTGTTATGTTGATTATCAAAGTTATGTCTATGTGTTGTTTATGATCTTGCATGCTCTCCGTTACTAGTAGATGCTCTGGCCAAGTAGATGCTTGTAACTCCAAGAGGGAGTATTTATGCTCGATAGTGGGTTCATGCCTCCATTGATATCTGGGACAGTGACAGAAAGTTCTAAGGTTGTGGATGTGCTGTTGCCACTAGGGATAAAACATTGGTGCTATGTTCAAGGATGTAGTTACTGATTACATTACGCGCAATACTTAATGCAATTGTCTGTTGTTAGCAACTTAATACTGGAGGGGGTTCGGATGATAACCTGAAGGTGGACTTTTTAGGCATAGATGCATGCTGGATGGCGGTCTATGTACTTTGTCGTAATGCCCAATTAAATCTCACTATACTCATCATAATATGTATGTGCATGGTCATGCCCTCTTTATTTGTCAATTGCCCAACTGTAATTTGTTCACCCAACATGCTGTTTATCTTATGGGAGAGACACCTCTAGTGAACTGTGGACCCCGGTCCAATTCTCTATACTGAAATACAATCTACTGCAATACTGTTCTACTGTTTTCTGCAAACAATCATCTTCCACACAATACGGTTAATCCTTTGTTACAGCAAGCCGGTGAGATTGACAACCTCACTGTTTCGTTGGGGCAAAGTACTTTGGTTGTGTTGTGCAGGTTCCACGTTGGCGCCGGAATCCCTGGTGTTGCGCCGCACTACATCCCGCCGCCATCAACCTTCAACGTGCTTCTTGGCTCCTCCTGGTTCGATAAACCTTGGTTTCTTTCTGAGGGAAAACTTGCTGCTGTGCGCATCATACCTTCCTCTTGGGGTTCCCAACGAACGTGTGAGTTACACGCCATCAGCGGGTGATGTCTAGTTTGTTTTCGACCTCCCGTTCTTCATGGCCGCAGTATGGACCCGTGCCTTTGACAAGATGCCCTGACTGCCCACGCCAGGACCCTCTGAAGCGGTCGATCTGTAAGAGGGACAACAACGGCAATAGTGGACGTGAGTTCCTTGCATGCGAGAGCTTGCCATATAGAGAGGGGGTAAGGTTATATCTCTCTCCAATTGCTCTGTTTTCTCTCGATTTTCTTATTATCCCCTCGAATTTGGGATTTAGGGTTCACGTTGTTGTTTTTAGATCCTGAAAAAATGCAGGCATTTCGAGTGGATCGATGTGTACGGTCAGAGGCTTCAATTGCAGGAATAAATTGGCGCTGTTGGGGAGCGCAATTTGGGAGGGGGGACTTGCTGTAGAGAATGCGGCAGAGAGAGGAGCTGTTCCGATTATTCCTAATGCTCCCAATGCAGAACTGGTGGAAGAAGGGAGAACTGGAGAAAATGAACAAGCAGTTAAGGCAATTGATTGAGTTGAAGAAGCAAACTAATCTGATGGCTGGTTGTTTTTTTGTTGTATAATTGCTATCAGATTCTTATCATTGCTCATCAGGCACTAGAAGTTGTTACAAGGGATCCCTTGTTACAAATCCATTATTGAGTTACATGTACTTGTAGTTGTTTTCAAAGTTATTGTGTGCATTCGACGAAATTACCAAAAAAAATAAGTGTTAGGGAATATATGAAGGCTAAAGATAGTTGATAATTGTTAGAGGGGTGAAAAATAATGCATTCTCCGGAATCCCACAAATATGTATGTCTCATGTTTATACCAAAATGATACCACTTTTGGGACGTTTCAAATAACCAAAACTATATCTCAAACTATATTCCCTAAAAGAAAAGGAATGCTAAAGAAAGTTGATAATTGTTAGAGGGGTGACAAATAATCCATTCACTGAAATCCCTCAAATATGTATGCCTCATGTTTATACCAAAATTATACCACTTTTGGGCTGTTTCAAATTACCAAAACAATATCCCAAACTATATTTCCTAAAAGAAAATGAATGCTAAAAATAGTTGATAATTGTTAGAGGGGTGATAAATAATCCATTCACCGAAATCCCTCAAATATAAATGCCTCATGTTTATACCAAAACTATACCACTTTTGGGACGTTTCAAATAACCAAAACTATATCCCAAACTATATTCCCTAAAAGAAAAGGAATGCTAAAGAAAGTTGATAATTGTTAGAGGGGTGATAAATAATCCATTCACTGAAATCCCCCAAATATGCCAAATATGTATGTCTCATGTTTCTACCAAAATTATACCAATTTTGGGACGCTTCAAATTACCAAAACTATATCCCAAACTATATTCCCTAAAGGAAAAGGAATGCTAAAGAGAGTTGATAATTGTTAGAGGGGTGACAAATAATGCATTCGCCGAAATCTAGCTTTTGCGTGAAAAGTAATGGCTACAATAAATCGGTGATGGTTTATCATTTTTTTTCGTGAAAAGTAATGCCTAAAAGAGTTTATAATTTTTAGCGCGTGAAAAATAATACAGGAAACCAAACTTGCTGAATCCGATGGCAAACTAGGTATCGGATGAACGCTAGTGTTCACAGGTAGGTGAGCACGCGCTTGCTATGCGACACGTGTCTAACACCGTTTATTCTGCCGTTAGCCTGTAAATCTGTGACGAGGTGTGAATGGGAGCGTATGACCTTAATTAAGTGATTCACTTCTTATCCCCTTTCCTACCCACATAGCTACTACTATCTTTTATTCCACAGAATCTTGCAAAAATAGTGCTGCCACTTGACACAGCGGAGGAAATCAATAATGCTACACCTGTGAACTAAGGGCATGCCCAATGCACTGCCCTAGAGGTACTGCCTCATAACTTTTGTTAGGTTCGGGTGGTCTAAAGTAGGTTCGGATGAGAAGGTAGCCTCTTCATCAGGAGGTAGCCTCTTCAGCCATAAAGTGAAAACTGAGTGAAAATGTGAGAGAGAAAGAGAAAAATCAAATCAGCTTTTGAGAGAAAGATGTATTAATGGGACCATAACATGGCATGCATATGTCAAAAGTTTTATCCAATCCTAGTTGGACAGCTGCCTCCATTGCTCATGCCCTAAACAGCCTACGGACTCCTTACGCGCTGACGTGCGATGGACGTGGAGCCCGCGTGGTTTATTTGATCAGAACCATGAAAGAGAAATAGAAAAAGGAAAATTAATCTCTCCCATGAGATAGAACCACCCGTACATCCGCGCTGCTCCTCGATTCCCATCTCCAACTCGCCGGTGGAGGCGCCGCGACGCTGGCGACGGAAGCTGCGCGACCTCTTCGGAAGGAGAGCGGCGAGCTCCCCTCTTATGAAGTGGCCCCGGTGACCTCCCCTTCATCTAACGGCGGCGCATCGACCTCCACCTCATCGGAAGCGAATCGGCGAACTCTGGGTTGTCATTGGCGGCGTGGAGAGCTCGCCTCTACACAAGCAGCACGGCGACGATCTCCTCCGCGATCGGAAGCGGAGCGGAGAGCTCGCCCTCTTCGGCAGCTGGGGGGCGACCTCCTCGTCCTCGGCGGCTCAACGCTATTGGTCGCCCGCGGCTGTGGCCGCACGGGGCCATCTCATCCGTCCCGGGCCCGTGACGAAGATCTCCGCGCATAGTGCAGGGGAAAGAGCAGGATGATTGTGAGAGGGGCATCGGAGGTGATGGAGGGAGCCGCTATCGGAGCGGAGCGGAGGGAGCATCGTGACTACGCGGAGGAGCTCGTCGGAGTGGCGGCAGAGGAACTGGCCGGCGCCTTTTCTCCATCTCCTCTAGCGGAGGAGCTGTTCGGAGTGGTCACAGAGTGGTCATGATTAGAGGACCACGAGGACGGGCCGGCTTTTTAGGCAGGAAAGCTATTCACGCCGTGTAGCCTCCGTGAGACAAAAAATGAATCTCAAAGCTGATCCAACGATGCTTGGACCGTGCTCACGTACCCCTCTGAACACCAAATTCACTCTCAACTAGGTATTTAGCATACATAGAGGGTGGAAGCTAGCCGCCGACAGAGAGAGAGAGGGTGGTAGCCCCGATCAGAGACAGGGGTTATCCTTCCCGTTAGATCATACATTCAACGGTCGGCGGGCATGATCCGCGTGACAAGGGCTAGACCAATCAGGGCAAGGTTAGGCGTCTATGAGAATTTGTGAAGGGAGAGGGCAAAACTGAGTAGTATCAAGAAACCAAGGGCACGTGAGTAGTAAACAGACTAAGGGATTCAAATATGAGTTTTAAAAAACGGAAAATGTGTGTTCTGTACAATGAAACCCATCTTGGCCTACCTCAAACTATTTGCAATACAAATATACATGAGTGTGAAAATTGTGGCCTCATTCAGACAAAGTATGTTTTGGAGAAAGCTGTATTGGAAGGGCTTATTGTGGAAAGTCATGCACTTTTATAGCTACTAGGTGATTTGAGAAGTGGCAATTTATGGTAAAACTTGATTTATCTATGATTGTTATGGTTCCCAACGTGGCAGGTCGCGTAAGAAGACTCCATGAGTAAGTGTCACTATGGTTTTATCTTTTTTGGTATTTTTTGCACATTAAATGACTCATTTAACTAGCTTAATCCCATTTGTTGACTCTCTGTTGACCAGCCACTTGAGGGTAAAACTAAGTATATTGCACTAGCCAGTATTAACACTTAAGGGGAAAACTGAGCACAGAAAAAATGCTAGTATAAGACTCGAGAGTATACCTGAGCATATCTAAATTTCTAGGGTTAGACTCGAGGACGCGTGTTGCGGTGCAGAAGTTGAAGACGTGCAATCGTGGACGCGTGTCGCGGTGTAGAAGTCGAAGACGTGCAGACGTGCAATAGTGGACGCGTAGAACGCGGTTCGCATTTAGGACCCCTCGCCTTTATAGATGCCTCTCCCTGTTCGCCTCCTCGCATTATCACTATCACTCTCACTCCCTCGCGCAACACCGCCTCTCCTGTCCCATCATATTCTCCACAACCGAAGAAAAAACCCCGAAGAAAACCGCCGACGATGGAGAAGAATGAGATGCCCATTGTCGGCGCTTCCGACGTAGCCGCCGGCGCATCGGCCGCCACCTCCGTCCAGGCCCCCATCGCTGCTTCCAACGTAGCTGTCGGCGCATCAGCCGCCGGCGCATCGGCCGCCGCCCCCATCCAAGCCCCATTCGCTGCTTTCAACGTAGCCGCCGGTGCATGACCCGCCGGTGCATCTGCCGCTGCCCCTGTCTAGGCCCCCGTCGCTGCTTCCAACGTAGCCGCCGGCGCATCAGCCACCGGAGCATCGGCCGCCGCCCCCGTCTAGGCCCCCGTCGCTTGGGACCCGTACGATCCAGTGTCGTACGTCATGCCGGAGAACCCCTATGACACCAGCATCGTCGACGACGAGACGGAGGTAACCCTTTGTTTCCTTGTTCTTATCCCATTTCAATCATTTTGTGTTAGATCTAGTGTTATTAGGGTTCATCTGTTCCTAGTTCAATCCTTTTGTGTTAGATCTTGCGTTATTAGGTTAATTTGTGCCGATGATGATGAATATTTGGGCACAAATTGATTCAGCGTTTGGTCAGTGAACAATTGGTGTGTACAAATTTGTTGTGCATGATCTTTGGTTCAGTGACTTAAATCCTGGATATAAGTGTGTCCAATGTAACTGATGCTACCTATTTTTTTCGTGCCCATATTATCATGCATGATCTTTTGTTCACTCTCTGTTCCATCATCGTTACAATTGACTCCGTGTTTTTTGCACGATCTTTGGTGCTACGTGACAGGTGCAGAGCAGCGACGTCGACATCGACGACGAGTCCTTCCACACCAAGACTCGTCACGTCCTCAGGAGGCTGCAGTCCGGCCATTACGATGGCCACTTTGCTCGAGGAATTTACAAGTGCCCCTTCTGCAACAGGAAGCCCCGCGCCACCGACTTCAACTGCCTGGTGAACCATGCTGAATCCATTGGCAGATGCGGCACTAGAGTTGGAACGACCGTGAACGTGCATGCGTTCATGGCCAAACACAAAGCACTTGGGATTCACCTGCGCAGCCTCCAAGCGAGTCACAAGCGCTACCTGGAGGCGTTGAACGTGCCTACTGCACTCTCTGTATGTGACTGCTCTTTCTGTAGAGCAGCTTAAATTCATGTAAAATGTAGCATATGTTGGATCTATCGGTAGTATTGTTGGATCTGTCATGAATATATCTATGCTATATTGGCTGCTGTATGCAGCTTATCCTATGTTTTCTCTGGATTTTTCCCCTAGATTTCCTACCTGATTGGGTAAAAATGAACTCATAAAGAAATGAATGGCGTTAAAAAACACAAGGAGAAGTTGCTCTAGATTTGCTACCAATTTGGGCAATCAAGAATGAATGAGATCGAGCGAGAGAGAGAGGAAAAAGGTGCATTGAAAACTGCTAATTTGGGCGAAAGAGACAGAAACCACTCGTGCCCACATCCCGGACCCACAAGGCTCCGCTCGTATGACCAATCACGGTCTCGTCCTGTCCCACGCGGTCCCTTTCTACCAGCCCCACGCAACGCGGCCCCACATGTCAGCACGGAACGGTCAACAAATGGGAATCCTCCCGTCAGAGATCCTTCTGCGGGTTTTAGACAAGGGCTTGGGGAAAACTGAGGAAAAACTAAGGAGCTAGGGAAAACTGAGTACAACCAAGGACCCGAGGGCACGAAAATAGAAATCCCTATAAATTATAGGAGATTTATTCACTTTAGCCTTTTTATTTTGCCAAGCCTTACGCTTAATGGAGGAAGTTCTGGAGTTACGTTCCGTTGCTTGCAGTTCAAAACATGGACCCAACACATCGTCATCAAAACCAACCTCCGATACCTCTCAAACTAGATGCGAGAGAAGCTGACCGTCTGAGACGGCGTACACATCCTCATCATCATTGTCAGATAAATAAATATCCAGCTTGAGACGCATGAGTGACTTTTAATCTGTCTAACTCCATCTATCTCAGAGCTGAAGCCGAATAGAAATAGTACTAACTGAATTCCCCAACGAAAGACCCACATTATTTAAATTAGCAGGAATAAGTGGTGTTGGGAATGCTAAAAAAGACTTAGAACTTTGGGACGTACCAGCAAAGTCGAGGTTCGCTGTCGCCTTGCGCCTCATAGCCTTCGCCAATGAGTCTTCGTCCGTGGATGCTCCACCACCGGGGCCGACACCATGGCGGGTGCTCCCCGAGATGGCATAGGCGGATTTCCGGCCCCTCCCTACGGCTCGCATGCCCCTAGCGGGTGACCTGCACCGGCACCTCCTGGCGTGCACCCTACTCGCGGACGACTGTGGGGGTGGGAAAAGTTGACGAAGACCCTCCCCCCCACCGTTCGAAGGTGACGTCTCCTTGGCACCACCCGCAGCAGCGGAGGTGGGCGCCGCACCACATGGCGAGGGAGCGCTTCCCCTCCCGATCAACTCCACCGCCCCCGGGTGCCAGAATGGGCCGGCTGCGTGGCAACCTCGTCCAGTAGGCCGGACCGGCCATCAGCAGTGGACGGGTGGTGCACCGGCGGCGAGGTGTACCTCCCGTCCCATGAAGACGCAGCGACGGCCATGCCCTGGCTTGCCGCACTCCTAGGGGAGGACGGTGTCGAGGTAGACCCTCCCCATGGATCCGACGGTGTGGCCGGCGGTGCCGAGGAAGAACGCTCCCACCTTCACTACCCGATAACTCTCGCGGGGACATGGGTGACGAAGAGTCCCCTCAATGAGCCACCTGTGAAGGCGAGATAGCTGGAGACGATGCGGATGATGCCCGCCTAGCAGCCGTCGGAGTAACGTGACAGAGAGTGATCACTCTGCCCCTCGCCGGTCTGTCCGAACATGGACGGTCTAGCGGCGGTGAAGCCGAACTCGCCTCCGCCAAAGCCAAGCGCAGATCCTCCATAGAGACACTCGGACCAGCACCCGACTGAACTGTCGCTTCCAGCGACGGACTGGTAATTCCAAGCTTTGCCAGAATCTCAATGGCACGTGGCCTCTGCAGGTTCGGTTTTAAAGGGGTCACCGCGAAGTGAGTAACCACCTTATTCGCAACACCTGAAGCGGGCGTCCCATTCCCTCCTGACTGAGTAGCACAAGCATCGCCAACAGGAGGGGCAACAGCAGAAGGGGCAGCAGCTGTGGACTCAGAAGTATCCATAGCATCATCGCCTCCTTCTCCAGAGCCATCGCTCGCATCATCAGAATCATCCTTTTTAACCCAAATCTGCGTGACAAAATCCGGCTCCGGTACAAAGTCGGCGGGCTCCCCGCGGAAACGAAACGCATACGACTTGAACTTAACAACCGCATCAGCAACATCACTTGGAAGAGCATCATCCGTAGGATTTCCCAACACCTTTGGATTGACCATTGCCACCTGAATACGAATAAGAGCCATGCGCCTAAGGCTTATGAGATCAACATCAACTGTCTTGCCAAGAAGAGAGCCAACACCCACAAACCAAGAAAGTGGCGACGAGAATGAGGAACCCCCTCAACGTGTAACCAGACCTTCTCTAACTCATGTGTATGTGGCACCTCCGCCGTCTGCAAAGCTGACACTGTCATGGATGCACCATATAAGAAGGCACACCGAACTGAATCCTGTCCAATCTGTCCAAGCCCTCAAAAGAAGGTACAAAAACCAAAAACTGCATATCCGCATGAGGCATTGCTTCCCAATTCCAATTGGGACTAGCCGAGCAATGCCGGGCCACCTGATTGGCTATCACCTCCGCCGGTACCTCATCACCCGAGACCACCACGAGAGCAATATGAGTCTGACTCGACGTGAGGTCATCATGTACCACATAATCAGGAAAAGTAGTGAAATAAGTCTCCAGAAGACCAGTACCACAAACAAACACAGACGGTCTAGGCATCTTCAACACAAGGCATCGAATCGTCAGGTGAGCATGCTTGTCACAATTATAACAATAATGCTTGACCTTAGAGTCCTTGGCCGCATGAGAAGTAACATAACACTTCCAACACCAGATACCTTTCTTGGGTTTCCCTCCAGCCTTTAAAACCTCCACACTGTCAACTACAGTCGTCGTCTGGCCCTGAGACTGCACTGGCGTAGCCACCCCGGTCATTTGCACAAGAGTATCGGTCTGTGGCGGCAACCCCGGCTGAGCCGGCATCTGCTGAAACTGAGAGTGAGCAGACATTTGCTGAAACTGAGACCGAGACTGGAACTGAGGCTGCTAAGGGTAGGTCGACTGATATATTTGAGGCTGACTCTGCATCTGCAAGAACTGCCCCTGTGGCACCATCCCCTGTTGCTGGCTAGACTGAGCATACACCTGAAAAACCTGACCCTGCGATGGCCCTCCCTGAGTATCGGGGCCGGTGCAGTCTTCTTCTTCTTCGGCCTAGGAGGGGTCAGCCGATTTTGGCGTCTCCCCACCCTATATGCACACAGTTTGAGTCCTATAGCTAGTCCTCCCCTCCGAGACCTATTTACGGAGGTCTGTACACGGTTAGAGGATACGGCGAGGGATACTTTTTCCCCACATGGGTGGCAGCATAGTCTACGGATAGTAGCTCCACCTACATCTTAGGCGTCATATGATTCATCGTTCCGATATGTATTTCGCCTATTTTTGTTTTATGTAACTTTGGTCACTTGAGACAACAAACGGCTGTGTGCATCCTGATTATGCAGAGGCTGGATGTAATTGCTTCTTGAAGTAATAAAACATCAAAAAAATGCACACAGTTTGAGGCGGATGGAGTATATTACATGAAGAACAACTAAAATCATTTTTTTTTTTCAGAAGTACCCCAGTACACCAAAACAGAGCTACGCATCATTGGCGTGGGGAGGCGGTGAACGACGGAAAAAGCATATATGCACCATTGGCTTAGGGAGGCGGTGCGGCACTCTGCTAGTAGTAAATGCGAATAAGGATTGCAGTAATTCTGCTAGTACTCCCCACTTCCCTAGAAGTTGAAATAGAGGCCGGAGAGTAGGGACAGACAAGCTCAAAGCCGTCGAGTTGTTCCCCACGCCACTGTCGTGCCCGAGGACCATGGGTAAACATGGCGAGCGCAGCGTGACCACGCAGCTGAAGATGGTGCTGCCTGGTTCCTCGGGGAAGCTGGTAAGAAGTCGACGCCACTGCTCTAGTGCTCTGTCCATGCATCCCAGACTCTACCCACGCCGAGACGTAATATATTGGTGGCTGTGCAGCGCATCTCCGACGAGCTCGCGGAGTGCTTTGATTCCGGAGACGGCGGCGCCGGGATGACGGCCTTCCTCGTCAGCCCGTTTGGCACGGCGGTCTGGCGCGTCGAGGTCGGCCGGGACAGCGACGGCGCGTTCCTGGGTCGACGGTGGCCGGAGTTCGTGGAGGCCCACGGCATCAGCGTCGGCTGGTTCTTGGTGCTCCGTCATGAAGGCCGTGGCGTGCTCACAATCAAGGCCTTCGACACCACCTACTTCATCAAAGAGTTCGGCCAAACCCTAACCGGTGTGCTTACTCTCTGTCTCTCTACGATTCTGTCTAGATGTAGCATTTAGGAGGTATCAGGGTAAGACAAATTAAAGATGTACAGTGGTTAGGATGAGTTGAAAATCTTCTAAGAGAACTAATTCGTAGATCAATTAATCAAATTAGGTAGGCTTTGATCCTGGGCTACAAACTCCGTTTGTTTGGTGACAAAAATCAGAGCAAGTTTGAGTTAGAGCTTGTGTCCAGTCTTAAGCTCAGACAGCTCATAGCTCATACATCTGACAATTGTTGATTTTCAGTTCCGGGCCTTGGGGAAGCCCAGATCAAAACTGGCCGTGCTCGTAAGCCGCAGTTCATCGGGCCGCTTTGGCATAATTGGATGCAAAAGATGGTTTGCATACTCTTCTTGCTGCCAGAATCAAGTCGTCAAATGCATCATATGCTGATTACTATGTTCACTGCATCATGTTGTTTCATCTGTGTTTGCAGCCTATCCCCGCCGAATTTCTGAAACACGGATTCATTTCTGATGAGGAGCTCAAGAGGCGGATGGTCACTTTTGTGACCCCCTTCCGCGAGTTTTGGCATATCGATCTGGAGAAGGATGGGTCGAATGTGTTCTTTGCAGGTGTCTGGTTAAAGTTTCTGGAGTCCCAAGGCGTCACAGAAGGTGAAGTTCTGTTGATCAGGTATCAAGGCAATATGATCTTTACAATCGAAGTGTTCGGGTTTACCGGATGCCGGAGAAATTTGAAGAAACAGGACATCAGATTTGAGCAAACTGGGAACAGTGAGGAGACAAATTCGTCCCAGCAAACTGAGCAGAGTGAAGAGACAAATTCGTCCCAGAAAACTGGGCAGACTGAAGAAGCAAATTCGTCCCAGAAAACTGGGCGGACTGAAGAAATGATTACTCTTTCGTCCCAGAACACTGAACAGAATGAAGAGGCAAATCCGTCCCAGAAAAATGCGCACTGTGAGTAAACAAATTATTTAGTGCCCTATGAATATCATTTTTGTGAAACCTGTATGAATATCTTCATAGTGAATTAACTTATATGCTAAATGAATTACTATTATTGTTGTCTTAGCATCTAAAGAAGCGCAGAGCCAAAAGGAAGCACATATTTCCAGAAGGAAAAGGAAACGAAGTGAAGAAACAAGAATTCCAAGAAGCTGCAGAAATCCTCTTAACAAAAGAACAGATTGTGAATATGAGACTGGGTCACAGCCTTGGATAAGGAAGCAGCTCAACGCTAAGCTTCGAAACAATATTGTAAGCACGATCATATATGTATTATTTCCAAGAAAATTCATATACTCTAGGAGATCAAACCCTGATCGACGATCTGATCTAAAAAAGGCCCCGAAACCCTACCTCCTCTCCCGCCCCCCTCCCGGGCGGCGGCGGAGGATCTCCCCTCTCCCGCGTAGCCGCCCCTCAGGCCGTCGCCCCACAGACCACCGCTGCTGCTGGCCCCTGTGGCGGTGGCGGCGCCCCTTCCGTCGAACGGCGAGGGGGAGGAGAGGGTTTCCACGGCGGCGCTCCATGGGAGGTGATGTGGCACCAGTGGAGGAAGCCGGGCGGCACGACTGCTTGGCCGGGGCCTGATGCCCTTCGCCGGTAGCCATGGAGGAGTGGATGGAGCGGTGGTGGCCTTCGCCCCCGGCGGCGGTGCAGTGGTGGTACGCATGATCCGCGCCGCCGTCTTTTTCCCTGGTGATCTGGCAGGAGGGACTGGTGACGTGGGGGCTGCTGGTCTTTCTTTGTTTTGGTGGTGGTCCTCGGACCTCGGGTTTCTCGCAAGCGAAGATGATGATCTTCCGGAGGTCAGTTTGCCTTGATCTGGGCTGGAGAGATGGGTTCCGGAAAGCTCCACCGGCGAATGGAACAATGCATCTTTTTCCTGGAGTTTGCTGGATCGGGTGGTATTCGATCGCGCGCACCCATATTTTTATTTCGACCGTTTGGTTACGGTGGGTGCGGCGTGAAGCTCTATTCTGTGTTGACATAAGGTGATTTTTGGGTCCATGGTGAAGTCAGAAGAAGGAATATCATGAATGCCGAATTGGTGGACTGGCTAATGGAGATTCGAGTCTCCATGATGCCGAGGGACTTGCTTCGCGTTCCGGACTCCGCAGCAGTGGTATGCAAGTGGGGGCGGCAACACAGGTGAAGTTTAGAGTTTTAACTTTAAGGGTGAAAACCCAAGGTCTGGCCTAAACTGGTTGTGCCTGGCAATGGCCTTGTTGGAGGTATTGTTTTGAGAGTGGGACTATCTTTAAGGTGAAAACATAAGACCTTTGGTCGGGCGATAAAGGCGCTGGTGCACCGTTTCCTTCTTGTAGGCGTCGCTTTTGGAAAGTCTGTATTTCAGGTGTTGTCACGGACTCACGTTAGTGGTTGTAGTGGTGTTGCTAGATCTGGAATGCTGTAGCGAGACTTTATTCTTAGTTTTCTTTGCTCTTTTTTGGCTGTGTGCATCCGTACTGCCACTATGGTGTTGCGTTGTTGCAGAGGCTGGGTGTAATTGATATCTTTTGATATTAATATATTCCCTTTATTGAAAAATATACTCCAGTAGCAAGTTAGGGTTTTGAACATATATAACGGAACAAACCAACATATATCAAATAACCTAACTTGACAGAGTTTTATCAGATTGTTCAGAAGTTTGCCATCATACCTCTTGAACTGTGACACAAATAACCTATTTGATTGCAACGGTTTGCAGACTTTGCCAGGGAGCTTCTGTAAGAAGGTCGGATTCACGGAAACATGCAAGATCACGCTCAAGTCCTCAGAGAAGAAGGGGTCATGGGAAGTCCATGGTTTAGTTTACGAAAAAATATGCCAATGGAAACTTTCAGGTGGCTGGAAGATGTTCTGCCGAGATAACGGGCTCAAGGAAGGTGACGTGTGCACCTTCAAAGTCCTCAAAAGCAAGCTCTGGCATGTTGACATAGATCGTTGCTAAGATGGGACTTCAACCAGGTGCAGTAGTAAACCAGGTTCAGTATGTGTCTACTGTGCCCAGTAGAATTCATATTGGCACCAAAAGCTTCTCCGGCACTGGTTGTAGATACTCTTGCTGTGTCGATCTATATTTTGTATGTGTTGGCTGCACTTTTATGCGTTTAAACAGTTGCCTGTCGTAGTTACCAAGACTATCATGGTTCATTTTGTTGTTCCAAGTTGTGTACTTTTCATCTCAGATTTTTTGTTAGCGTGCCAAGTGCTCGGGGTAGTTCCCTTGGGTGATGGCCACTAATTAAACAGGTGACGGTGGTCATGCTTTGTGCCCTTCTACCTCGCTGATAGCACTCCTTTGCGCATGTCTTGGGTTTCTTCTTGTTGCGATGGTCGTGGAGTATGCTGCCTCAGTGATCTGTGTGGTTGGTGTATACTGTTGCATTTTCTTTCCTTAGGTTTTGTACTTAACCTTGCAGTGTTTGTCGTGCAACTCCTGTAGAATGAACATTGGCTCTCTAGTTGGGAGATTTTTTTTTTTTTAGGTAAGGAGGATTATGCTCACATGGTAATGTTTCAAGGCGTTTGCTCCGGTACAGCCCCCTCCCCTAAACTCAAAGCAAACTTAAATACAAGGACGGCTGAGATCGCTTGATACCCATTCGTTTAATACTAAACGGGTATACGTAGCCCTATACAAAACCTGTATGATCCAACTAAATTGTATGCCGAACGTATGTATATAATTATGTATGTACGTGGATTATTGGTGGCGATTCGTCAGTGCGGTGGCGGTCGTGGCCGCCGGGCGGGAGGAGCAACAAGGTGGTGATAGGCAGCCACGAGGCACTGTGAGGCGAAGCTGGACGACACGAGTCTCGGCAATGTCTCTTAGGTCCGTACCGGTATGGTTGGGGCGGCGTGCAGTCTAGATGGTGGCGTGACGGTGCGACGAACTGCCGGATAGTCCGTCACGGACAGTCTGGTGCAATTCGGCCGGACTGTCCGTCGCGTTGGGAACGAGACTAACCGGATTGTCTTGCGGTGCTTGCGTTTGGACTGTCTTGCGGCGCCGGACTGTCTTGTGGTGTTCGCGCCGGACCGTCTTGCGGTGCCCGCCGGACTGTCTTGCGACGACTGTATGCCTATACGTGGGAATACTGAGTTTTGGATTTGGGCTTGGATATGGGCTTAAATAATACCGGTTCGGTTTTGTTGAGTTTGGGGAGGGGGTTGTACTGGAGCAAGCCTCATGTTTCAATATGCGGGAACAAATACTAATGGCATGATCAATGAGAGCTTATATCTTATCACCGTGTACGGGTGCGGCCCACTGTCACAAAGAAGGATAACAATAGGCACCACCGCACCAGTCACAACATATTAGTACTTGCCTACGGTAGGAAACACTAATTTTCTTGTCTCTCCTACATGCATGCACTTCAGTACAATAATATATGCAGGCATGACATCATTAAGATCCCTTTGATTTTGAACGCCCAACCCTAGCGCCGCCAGGTCCCGTCCCCTTCTATCCTCCCCTTCGCTGCCGTCTGCGCAGGCCACCGGGCAAAGTCTCGTGCGGTGCCGGCGGTGGAGGACACGCTCTTACCCGCGCGCAAGGCGGGCGACGCGGGTCCCCCGGTTCTTGCGGTGGTGCATCTCGGTGGGCAAGAGTTTCGGCGGCGACTGCGCTCCCCCCGGGTGGCGGTGGAGCCGGGTGACGTGGTGGCGACGGCGCAGCCTCTTGGCGGCGGGGCGGCAGGGAGGTCAGCGGCGGCGCGGCCCTGACCCAGATCCGGGCCTGTCTAGGCCCCATCTGGGCTTGGGCGGGCCAGGTCTGGCATCCTGAGGTCTGCTTCCGGCAGCTGGTGGAGCTTCTCTTGCTGAGGGTGGCTAGGATGACGGCGCGTGGACTACAACGCGGCCACGGGAGCTTCACGAGCCCGGCGGGCTCGGCCGGGCCAGATGGGCCTGGTTTGCTCCTGTAGCTACGTCTGGTCTATCACCGCAGCTGGCGGTGGAGGTTGCGCCCTCCCGCGTGGCTGCTGTCCAGGCTCTCCTCGGCTCGGGGTGCTTCCTATCGGTTTCGTCGGTCATTGTCAGTGGGCCACGGTGAGACGAAGGTGGTGGTTGCGTGACCGTGGTGGCACGAGTTGGTGGGCGGCGAGGTTGGCGGAGCATGACGGAGTGTCCGGGGCCGTGGGACTTTGGGGGACGGGAGAAATCCTTGTCGATGGCCGACACCGATGCGGTGAAGTTCGCGGGCGCCACAATTCCTTCTTGAGGGGCGTCGGGGTTCCCCTTCCCACTTCCCTTCCGCATACCGGGGGAAACCCTAGGCTTGTCCGGGCAGCAACGTCATCATCGTCGCATCCCTTATTGAAGGTGCTGCCTTGGTATGCGGCGCTTCGGAGGGCTAAGCTCGTGGTGGGAATCTTTCGAAGGGCGCAGAGGTTGCGGATCATCAGCATTTTCGTCGATCCGACTTTGTCATCCTTTGTTTCTTTTTTCTTCTTCTTTTGTTTTCTTTTGGGCTTTGTTGTGTTGTTTGCCCCAGTGGTGGTCTGTACCTTGTATCAGTTCGTTGCTATATTAATATAGCGAGGCGAAAGCCTATTTCGAGGAACTTAAAATGTTTTGGGAGTTGATTAATTTCCTTAAATGATTTAGCATTTAATTCTCGACCCCATAGAACTTAAAGCGAAAGACTTGATTGCACATTCGAGAAATAATTGTTTGCTCGAACTAAAATTTAGCGGTAAATGAGATCCACGTCAAAAACCGTCCTGTTCTAACCAGTGTGAGATAGTGTTTTACGCGTGTCTTGCAACATTGGCGCATACGATGGGGGTATTTACAACTTTTTTAGCCTCTATATGACCTACCAGAGAGAAATCCTAGATTTTGGCTATGAGTTGGTTAAACGTTTGTAACGGCAATGTTATGATGAGTAATATTTTGTACCTCCTATGGTTTGCGTTCAAAACAAAGTTGGGGCACTCCGTTGAGTTCTATGAGAACTCATGAGACCATAAAAGATATTTAAACCTTGGTATGGTTACGTGTGTTCCTTGTAAGTCTATTCGGTACCGTTATGAAACATATTACACCTTTGGTATCATTACTAAAGAGTCCAGATTTTGGAAAAACAACAAAAATAAAGTGAGTTCGAATTCCCAGAATTAATTGTGTGGGAGTGAATTGAGTTTTCTAATACTTTATCTTGTTCGACATGCTATCACAACTTTTGTTTCAAATTTTTATTAGCTGAATTGTTTTTACTTGATTCTGAAAAAATGAAGAGAGGCTGAAGATTTGATTTCGCATACCTAGGTAAAATCCTAAGATTTCTTTTGGAAATAAAGTTTAATTGGTGATAAGTTATATGTGGCTAGTGACATAGACATCCCCAATGGGCCTGCCGAAGATGGTACCCGGGGTTTACTGAAGGCCCACGACCCGAAGAATAAGAAGAATTCGGAAGCCCAGCTTGCTAGTTAAGAAAAGCTAGAGTTGTATTAGGAGAGAACACTTGTAATATTGCGGGAGTTAGAAACCTTCCAGGACTCTGTAACCTGTACATCACGAATCCCTCGGCTCCACCTCCTATATAAGGGGGAGTCGAGGGACAAAGGAAGCATCGATTCATTGTCTCACAAACCCTAGTTTTCATATCGTCGAGTACTTTTCGGCTGAAACCTTCGAGATCTACTTGCCCTCTACTTCTAACTAAACCCTAGTCTACAACCTGTAGGCATTGATAAGTTAATACCTTGTCAGCTAGAAAGAAAGCTTAGGTGCAACCGTTCAAATACTTCTATGGTCTTTTTAAAGGTTGCGGGATTTGTGAAGGTGGACATTTTATATCATCACGACATGGTTGATCTTGTAAGTATGTTGACTCTCTCGCTATCATTCTTTATTTCTATCTCACTCGAGGGTGATTAACATTTAACTTGGGGGAGTTTATAGATCCGTTTTATACAGTGTTTTTTTAGGTGTTTTCATTTGGATTTTACTTGGTTTCAATGGTTTTTGTCTTCTAACTAACGGTTTAATATCAAAAACGAAGGAACCTAGTATTTTGATGTGAATTTCAGGTACTAATCATTAATGAATCAAACCATCAAGTGGTGGTTTGGAGGAAATCAAGCAACTTCCTAATTCGAAGATTCTTCATCTATCCATCAAGAGACTTTATGTTGCGGTCAGAAACCCACCGGCGAGCAACGACGGGCAACACAGGAGAGCCGGGAGCAACTTAGGGCTGCGGCTGGCCCTGGTCCCTCCGAGCGACGGCCCGCAAAGACTCCGGCACGCACGTCCGATGCTGGTGCAAGGGCGTGCCACCTGACCTATACCTGGTCAGGAAGGTGATGGAGATGCCTCGCTTAGTTTCCTGCATGGCATACACGTAAACATTAAATACGAGCCTCGATCGGCTCTCAGGTTGTCCTGTGAATCGGCTCAAAGAGCCGATCCACCCATGATTCGCACGAGGTGTACGAATATATGGTGGTCCTGCTTGATCAAGATAAAGCTAAAACGATCTACGACGATTTAGGGTTTTCACCGCATAATCGGAACGTCCTACTCGTGATTGAGCCTCGCGGCCGCGCACGGTGATCGTAAGCCGATCCTAGACAGGGCCTAAAAACCAACACGAGGTTGATCCCCGGAACATCCTGTCTAGGGCTAGCAAACTACACCCTACGCGCCGCTGGATCCTTCAACCCTTTGTAAGGCCTAACTATGCAGATATTAAACTAATCCTTGAAGAACAAGGAGCAACCATAACGGATCAGATCTACTAAATAATGATCAAGCGGGGTGCCGCCCCTACGCCTAAGATAGGCGTAAGGGCGGCTAGATGTCTAAGGGTTGCACGACGATAGCATATGATACGAAGAACAATGCTAACCCTAACACATCTAAGATAACTACGTTGCTCGCCATCAAAAAGGCTTCAGTACGAGCAACGCATGAACAACGAATAAACTTGTGCTGCCTAGATCGCAAGATGCGATCTAGGCAGCATGATGCTTACCCGGAAGAAACCCTCGAGACAAGGGAGTTGGCGATGCGCCTAGATTGGTTTGTGGTGAACGTGATTGTTGTTTATTTCATAAACCCTAGATACATATTTATAGTCCGTAGACTTTCTAACGTGGGAATAATTCCAACCGTGCACGAGCCAAACTCTAACTAACCGACACGTAATCTACTATATTACAGATACACAGGCAAATTAGCCCAAACTTTGCATATAAGGCCGATTCACGTATATTCTTCCATGTATATTCTTCAAGCCCATCTTGATCGCGGCCCACCTCTGACTCGGTCAAATTCTGGTGATAACACATGCCCCCCTGGTTTTGGAATTGATAATTCCAAAATCACTCTGCTTTTCTTCGTCGGGTCATGTCGTGGCAGAACCGTCGCAGTATCCCTCATCATGATGCCTTGCCTTCTCAACTTCTCCGCGTGACCTGGCAGTTTTTTTTTAGGCACCACTTCCTCGGAAACTGCTGTGGCATTGAATTTCCACTATATCCCCTTTTATTTAACCGCTCCAAACAGTTCGCTTCCACATCCCCTTCGTATTAGCACTCCCAAAAGCCCTCCTGTGCCACCATGTCCTCTTCCTCCTCTGTCTCATCGGATCTTTCCACCCAGTCCTCCTCTTCCCGCGAGCCGACGCCGGAGTGGAACCTGGAGGAGGCCCACGCGGCCAACATCCGCCGCGCCATCGAAGCCGGGGAGGAGTCCAGTCACGACTTCTCCATCTGGTCCGAGGACGACAAGTCCTTGACCGACGGGGAAAGTGACCTCCGCTTCCTCGCCGACAGGGAAACGGAGGAGGAGAGCGATGACGATCGCTTCTCCTGCGACGACTTCACCTCCCCCGAGGAGGAGGAGGAAGAGAAGGAGGAGGAGGAGGATGACACCTCCTCCGACGAACCGCCGGCCAAGCGCTTTTGCCCCTGGCCGGGGAACCTCAGCGACCGACGACGACGACGGCCCGCTGACGAGGAGGACGAGGACAACGAAGGCCCGGTCGGCGGCCGCTGGAGCAGCGACGACGAGCCCGCCGGGAGTAGCGCCGACAGCGGCGACGACGGCGACGACGAGGGCAGCGACGGCCCATAGATAGGACCATTAGCATAGGATCCGCAGTAGTAGACGGGGCAATGTATCCCCTAGCACTTCCTTTTGAGAGCAATCAGCTCTTTATGTAAGAAATATTGCTTATCAATGAAGAATTTCCCCAATTTGATTTTGCCGATTTCCCTTGAGCTAATTTAGCCGATTTCCCCTCACACTGATTTTGCCGATTTGTCCACTTAGCCAATGCTTAATGAGCCGATAGCAACGCATCGGTCCTTCACAATTCATCCTTCAATCCTTCAACTGATGACTTTGAGATCTGGTGGATAATGTGGAGTCTTCAAGAAAGCCCTTAAATTCCTCCCACCAGGTCCAGTGATCCTCTTCTGCAAGAATTCACCATTTTTGAAGAAGGTTGTGACGAAGGATCAGCCGATGACACCCCAATCGGCTTCTAAAACAGAGCATCTACCAGGCCAGCTGCCCCCCGAGCCTCAATCAAGGCGAGAACATCGGTGAGGATGCACAGATCGGACAAAGGGCCTTGAACTCAGGCAATTGAGACAGCCATCATGCAGAGGTCCTAGTCATTCCTACGAGCGTAGCTGAGAAAGTGGCCAACTCAGCCAAGCCGATGGTAGATGCACCAGAGCCGATCACCTTTCTTCCTTTGAAAGCCGATATTGTAGATGAAGTACCAACGGCTTAAAGAGCAAAGGGCCGCCTTGTATGCCAAAACTGATGCTTCTGACAGTAGGTAGATCCTGTGTAATTGTACTAGAGTCGATGGCTGTGCATCGGCTTTGTTTCTTAGTTCTAAAGTCGATGTCCGTGCATCGGCTATATATCGTGATGCTGATTTTTTTTTACTGGCCGATTTTTCTATCGGCCCCCAACATTTCACTGCACACATGTTCATCTGCACATGTTCATCTGATTAGGTGCCCCCCCGAGCCGAATCTGTCAGGTAACTGCAGATATCGGCTCTGTAGTTAGCCAAGGCACTGTATTTGCACGTCGGCTCCGGTAGGACCAATGTTGATTTTTCCTAACTCATCAGCCGACGTAAAACCGCTGCCCAGTAGATCGATGTTGAACACAAGCAGAACATGTGGTGAGGATAATTTTGGCCGATTGCTGGAATCGGCCTCCATATTGATCGAAGCGCTCAATGAAGGTTTTGCAATGTCCCTCCATATATCTTTGGGGCCGATCCCAAGGATCGGCCTCGCCACGTTTCTCCATAGGTTGGTTCTTGCTACACGGTCAGGCTGGTGGATAGAACCAGCCTAACCCCGTTCTTCGTCACGTCGATGCGCTCGCAGGCGTCCAAATTGATACCTGAGAGTGGCTCTTGGCCTGCTGTTTCCCAAGCGTTCATGCCAGCCGTTGAAATCTCGGCTGAGTCATCGGCCTGGACGACCTCTACCTCATCTCCATCCCACTGTATTACGCATTGGTGCATCGTGGAGGGAATGCAACAGTTGGCGTGGATCCAATCTCTTCCTAGCAGAACAACATAGGTGCTCTTGCTATCGACGATGAAGAACGTCGTAGGGATGGTTTTCCTTCCTACGGTCAGATCCACGTTCAGAACACCTTGTGCGTCAGACGCTTGGCCGTTGAAATCGCTCAATGTCACGTTGGTCTTGATCAGATCCGAGCTAGAGCGTCCCAACCGACGTAGCATAGAGTATGGCATAATGTTGACTGCCGCTCCGGTGTCCACCAGCATCTTGTTGACAGGCCTCCCATCGATATAACCTCGCAAGTACAGGGCCTTCAGATGTCTGTAGCTTCTTTCTCGTGGCTTCTCAAAGATAACCGGTCGTGGGCCGCAGTCAAGTTGTGCTACAGGTGCCTCGTCTAATCCTGGAGCGCTAAACTCCGTCGGAAGGATAAACACCATGTTTGTGCCAGCCGATGTCTCATCATCGGCTTTCTTTTGCTTGGGGCGCCACTCCATTTTTTGTGGTCGACCCTCTTCATCCAGGGTTCGTTGAATTTTCACGGCCAGGTCGGGCCGCGCCTTCCTTAGCGTGTGCAGGTACAACCTTTCGGCTTCCTCCAAGCCACGCAGTCGCTGAACCCTACGCTTTTGGGAACGGCTGAGTCCATCAGGGCACCACCTTGGCCGGTGGTACCTGTCTCCTTCTTCTTCATCATCGTCTTCCAAATCCTCGAGATCTTCCACCCGAGGGGACTCAGCGTGCTTGTTCCGAGGTGGGAGAGACCCTAGACGTTTGAACACGGACACGTTAGCTGCATCCTTCCTCTTCTGTCTACATTCTGGGCAGTTGCCGATTGTAGGCAATCGGCTCATTCCTGAATCCCAGCAGTGTCTGAAGAAGGGGCAGTCCCAGTGCCTATTCTCGTCGTCTTGCTCCCTCGATTTTTCCTTGGCACGGCGCTCGTACTCCTCCTCTTCGCGATCATGCCGACGATGTCTCCTGGCGTCCCTAGCCAGACGGTCTCTATCATCATCGTCGCTGGATCGTCGGCGTTGGCTATATTGACTCACATACTTGTTGAGGAGGTGATCAGAGAGAGGTCGCTGATATCTTATGTTCCTTACTTCTCCCTCTGTGATGTAGCGCTTGCCATCGTGCCGGAGCCGATCGCGTGGAACGGCTTCCTCTGTGTCCTTGCTACGAGAGCAGCTGCCCTCGTCTCCGTCCTTACCAGAGTGGTGTCCAAGTCCTACCATGTTGATGTTGAACGAGAAACTTGGCTGGCACCCTCCAGCGTAAGTGCACTCCACCATGTTTACGGCGGGGAAGGGGTGGGTGTCGACCTTCATGGCGTACTGGTTAAAAATCAGACGTCCTTGTTCTATCGCCATTTGGATCTGCTGACGCCACACCCTGCAGTCGTTGGTGGCATGGGAGAACGAGTTATGCCATTTGCAGTATGGCTTTCCGTTCAGCTCCTGTACCGTGGGGATTTTGAGGCCTTCGGGTAACTTCAACTGCTTCTCCTTGAGTAGGAGGTCGAAGATTTGCTCAGTTTTAGTCACGTCAAAATCGAACCCTCTGGGCGGACCTGGTGGCTTAACCCATTTGCAGGACACGGGGGTTGCCCCCCGAGTCCATTCAGCCACTGCTACTTCTTGATCTCCCGCAGAGCCTTCGTCTTCATCTGCCTCAACCAGGACTACCGCACGCTTGAATTTGTCCTGGTACAAGTCCGGGTGGCGCTGTTCATATAACGATAGTTTCTGAACCATGTGCGCCAGTGAAGGGTAGTCTGCTTGGGAGGCCATATCCTTGATTGGTGATGCAAGGCCCACCACTGCCAACTCGACTGCTTCCTTTTCAGTCACACGAGCCGAATAACATCGGTTCCTAAGATTTCTGAAGCGCTGGACGTATTCTGCCACAGTTTCTCCACGCTTCCGACGTATTTGTGCTAGATCGGCAAGGCCAGACTCAGAAGCCTCTGAGTGATACTGCATGTGGAACTGTTCTTCCAACTGCTTCCAAGTCCGGATCGAGTCCGGTGGCAACGAAGTGTACCACCCGAAAGCCGATCCCGTGAGGGACTGTGCGAAGAACCTCACGCGTAGTGGATCCAATGCTGAGACCGTTCCTAGCTGTGCCAAATATCGGCTCACATGCTCGATGGAGCTGGAACCATCTGATCCATTAAATTTGGAGAAATCAGGGAGCCGATATTTGGGTGGTAGCGGGATCAACTCGTACTCGTTGGGGTACGGCTTGGAATAGCCGATTTTCCTCCTTTTCGGCACCATGCCGAACTGGTCTCTCAGTATAGTACTGATTTGATCCGCGGTGCTGGCTGCAGGAGTCGAACTCTGAAGATTCGCCGGGGTGGCATACTTAGCCAGCCATGCTTGCTTTTCCAGCTCTGAGCCAACTGCAGAAGCTGAGCTCTGGAGGTTTGTCGGAGTGGCATACTTAGCTAGCCACGTCTGCTTCTCAAGATCCGTTCCCGAAGTTCCTCCTGTTGTTCCAGAAGTCCCTGCTGTTGCGGCCTGGTTCGTGAGCGCCCAGTTACCGCAGTCTGGCACGTATGTGCACGTGTACCCATGAGGGATCTCCTTAGGCGCCTCGTGCAAGAACTGGTAGTCACTAGGGTCACCACCGATCTTGTAGACGACGAATGCCGGTGAATTCGGCACTTCTGGTGGTGCCAACGCGAATGGCAGCGGTGGACGGGACTGGAGTGGCATCTCTCCTTGGTATGTCCCGAGAGCTGGTCCTGACGGAGAGTACTGGTGCCTCATGATTTCCTGGATCACCCGAAGAGCAACACGCTCCAAAGTGTTCACCAGGTTCTCAGAGTGGCGGTGTAGCGAATGAGCTACCATGAAGTTAATCTCCTGACGCAGGGACCTGGTGCGTTCTTCGGACGGGGCGGACAGGTCCACTCCATCGAGCGCGCCTTCAGGTGAGAACACTTTCCACCTGATGCCATGTGAGCGGGTTCTGTGAAAGGAGCCGATGAGGTCGGCTTCGAGGATCGCTTTGACCTCGTCATACTTTTTCTTGAGCTCCTCGGTCAGATCCTCGTACGTGACTGGGGTGCCGTCCGCCATCTCAGATGTAGATGGCGATGCGGTTGATGTCGAAGATTGTCCCACCGGGCGTGCCAGAATGTGTTGCGGTCAGAAACCCACCGGCGAGCAACGACGGGCAACACAGGAGAGCCGGGAGCAACTTAGGGCTGCGGCTGGCCCTGGTCCCTCCGAGCGACGGCCCGCAAAGACTCCGGCACGCACGTCCGATGCTGGTGCAAGGGCGTGCCACCTGACCTATACCTGGTCAGGAAGGTGATGGAGATGCCTCGCTTAGTTTCCTGCATGGCATACACGTAAACATTAAATACGAGCCTCGATCGGCTCTCAGGTTGTCCTGTGAATCGGCTCAAAGAGCCGATCCACCCATGATTCGCACGAGGTGTATGAATATATGGTGGTCCTGCTTGATCAAGATAAAGCTAAAACGATCTACGACGATTTAGGGTTTTCACTGCATAATCGGAACGTCCTACTCGTGATTGAGCCTCGCGGCCGCGCACGGTGATCGTAAGCCGATCCTAGACAGGGCCTAAAAACCAACACGAGGTTGATCCCCGGAACATCCTGCCTAGGGCTAGCAAACTACACCCTACGCGCCGCTGGATCCTTCAACCCTTTGTAAGGCCTAACTATGCAGATATTAAACTAATCCTTGAAGAACAAGGAGCAACCATAACGGATCGGATCTACTAAATAATGATCAAGCGGGGTGCCGCCCCTATGCCTAAGATAGGCGTAAGGGCGGCTAGATGTCTAAGGGTTGCACGACGATAGCATATGATACGAAGAACAATGCTAACCCTAACACATCTAAGATAACTACGTTGCTCGCCATCAAAAAGGCTTCAGTACGAGCAACGCATGAACAACGAATAAACTTGTACTGCCTAGATCACAAGATACGATCTAGGCAGCATGATGCTTACCCGGAAGAAACCCTCGAGACAAGGGAGTTGGCGATGCGCCTAGATTGGTTTGTGGTGAACGTGATTGTTGTTTATTTCATAAACCCTAGATACATATTTATAGTCCGTAGACTTTCTAACGTGGGAATAATCCCAACCGTGCACGAGCCAAACTCTAACTAACCGACATGTAATCTACTATATTACAGATACACGGGCAAATTAGCCCAAACTTTGCATATAAGGCCGATTCACGTATATTCTTCCATGTATATTCTTCAAGCCCATCTTGATCGCGGCCCACCTCTGACTCGGTCAAATTCTGGTGATAACACTTTAACGATCCATGGTACGGTCATGGTGATCGTATGTGTGAAGGGATTTGTGTATGTTAAACAAAAAAATTACATGTCATGATCACCTAATATCCATCTATACAATAACATAAACCGTGAGGAGGATCAAATTATACTCAATGAGAGGATTGCGTAAGACTCAATGAAAAAATGATCAAGAACTCGAACAAGGCTTCAGAGCCCGTTCGATGAACTCGAGCAGGGCTCTGCCTGACCGAGAGTGTTGCGAAAGAGTCGGCGGGTAGATATTCACACACTTGATGAAGATCCAAAGGAATCCGCGGATAGTGATCCGCCTTCTTGTTCATTTAGGGTAGAACACATGACCCCTCTGTAGCGTTGCAAGTATCCATGCCTCCGTTCTAGATGGACTTCGTCGTCATGGACGAAATCGTACCGAAGTACTATCTTAGATTCAAGTGTATGCGAAGAACCTCCACATAAGAGAATCTCCAGGATGGGAGAGACTCCAAGCGGGAGAGGGAAAGAGGAGAGAGCCAACCAAAGGGCTGAATTGTGTTGTACATTGAGCGAGAGGAGGGCGTCATTTTTATATAGGGGCCAAGAGTGTCACCAATTGGAGAGGGCGATAGCTGTTGCCTCCATCGACCTAGGGATCCCCTAGGGCCTGCGGCCAAGGGTGGGGGCGGCGGATGTCACCCTCACCAAGTTGGTCCCTTCATTTCATAGATTGGTTCCCCATGTTGGGTTGCCTTGGGAAGCCTCCGGGAGGCCCCTCGGTTCGCATTCCTAAAATGATTAGGTTACACTACTAGGAAAAAGCCTATAGTTGGAGGCAATAGGTGCCGGCGCACCACCAAGGACGTGCGCCGGTGGCAAGTGTTGCCGGCGCACCTCTTTTCAGCCGCGCCGGGGATGCGGGCCTTCTGCCGACGCACCAGAGGAGCAGACTCGCTGGCGCTATTTCCTGGCATGGCCTCGGCCGATTCGGGCCAGGCCCAAGAATCATTGCCGGCGCACCGGCCCAGTGGTGCGCCGGTGGAAAATTTGCTATTGCCGGCGCACCCCTGGGCCGGTGCACCGGTAATGATTCTTGGGCCTGGCCCGGGGGTGATATAGCCGAAAGGGCTATGTGCTGCCGGTGCACCCATGCCCTGGTGCGCCGGCAGTAACCTGGGCAGTTATTTCTGCTCAACAACCACTCCCCCCACTACCACTCCACTCCTCCACACAAACCCGAGCCTTCTCCCAACCCAGCTCATTTTTGCCCATTTCTATCCCCAATTTCACCAATTTGACCAAACAAAATCATATTTTTTGAGCAAATCTTCTCTTCCTACATGCATCTCCCACATCCCCCTATGTAGATCTAGGTCTACTATCCCGCATTGACCGCTCAATCTAGATCTAGATCTAGAAAGTCGGCTTCCATACGCCGTGGTAGCGGCGCGACGTCTCGATCTCGTTGACGAGTATATCAAACAAATAGGTGATTAATGAACAAATTGAGGAATGAAATCGACGTATATTGGACATTTGAAGCAAAGCTCGTGTGTGGCATATATATATATGTTGTGTTTGTGCTTGTGCTTGTGTGTGTTGGCGTTGAAAATGAGTTGCCAACGTTGCGCCGAAATGTTGATTCTTTAAGTTTCCGTTTCGGCACATTTCTGGTGCTCCTATGTCCTACCGTGTAGGAAGGTCATGCCGAAATTTTCCGTGAAAACTACCGACGGATGCATGGTTCTAATCAATTATGTAATCTTACCATGCAGGCGATAATGGTTATCGAGATGAGTGAAAGCATCGTGATGAGATATCTGAAACGCGCGATCATCGACATGTATGAAAATAACCGCACGGAGGTATTGTGTCCGTGCCGGAGATGCAAACGAGGGAAATGGTTTGACCCGTATTCAGGCAAATTGCAGGGGCACCTGCTCACTAATGGTTTCATGCATGGACACACTCAATGGATGAGTGATGATGGCGCGGAGGTCAATGGGGCGATGACAGCAGGTGGTAATAATGGCCGGCAAGAAGGAGGGCATCATGATATTGATGACGATGAAGGGTTTGTCGCATAGGACGATAACCTTGACGACGACAATAACCTTGACGACGACAATAACCTTGACGACGACGAAGAGGTGCCGCTAGCTTCAGTCGTGCGGGAACCTCATCTTCAAGATCTGCTTCTCGAAAAGACGAAAGGCGCCAAGAGGAAATCAAAGCTAAGAGCGTCATAAAAGAAGACCGGTATTTCACCACCATGTTTCTACCCGAAGCCAACAAATCAAAGTCCACGAACGCCACCGCGCAGAATGAGCCATGGGTACTGGCAGAACACGTGCACCAATGCTTCTTCATAACTGACCCATCCAGGCATAGCCGTGTTATCGTGAGGAGAGGCAAGAGGACCATCGTCGGAATGGATGGAGTCGCCAACGAGGAAGACTTCGAAGGACAAGTCGGAGACCCAATGATGGAAGAATCCGAGGACGAAGACACAACATACACCACAAGAAGAAGCAGGACCATGATACGTCTCCGACGTATCGATAATTTCTTATGTTCCATGCCACATTATTGATGATATCTACATGTTATATGCACACTTTATGTCATTATTATGCATTTTCTGGAACTAACCTATTAACAAGATGCCGAAGTGCCAGTTCCTGTTTTCTGCTGTTTTTGGTTTCAGAAATCCTAGTAACGAAATATTCTCGGAATTGGATGAAATCAACGCCCAGGTTCCTATTTTGCCCGGAAGCATCCAGAACACCCGAGAGCCGCCAGAGGGAAGCCCTGGGGGCCCCACACTACACCCTGGCGCGGCCAGAGGGGGGGCCACGCCGCCCTATGGGGTGGTGGCCCCAGGCCCCCTCCGAGACTGCCCTTCCGCCTATTTAAAGCCTCCATCGCGAAAACCCTATCACGTTCGACGAAACCCACAGAAACCTTCCAGAGCCGCCGCCATCGCGAAGCCAAGATCTGGGGGACAGGAGTCTCTGTTCCGGCACCCTGCCAGAACGGGGAAGTGCCCCCGGAAGGCTTCTCCATCGACACCGCTGCCATCTCCACCGCCATCTTCATCACCGCTGTTGCTCCCATGAGGAGGGAGTAGTTCTCCATCGAGGCTCGGGGCTGTACCGGTAGCTATGTGGTTCATCTCTCTCCCATGTACCTCAATACAATAATCTCATGAGCTGCTTTACATGATTGAGATTCATATGAGTTTTGTATCACTATTCATCTATGTGCTACTCTAGTGATGTTATTAAAGTATTGTATTCCTCCTGCACGGTGTAATGGTGACAGTGTGTGCATCCGTGTTAGTACTTGGCGTAGGCTATGATTATGATCTCTTGTAGATTATGAAGTTAACTATTGCTATGATAGTATTGATGTGATCTATTCCTCCTACACAGCGTGAAGGTGACAGTGTGCATGCTATGTTAGTACTTGGTTTAGTCGTATTGATCTATCTTACACTCTAAGGTTATTTAAATATGAACATTGAATTGTGGAGCTTGTTAACTCCGGCATTGAGGGTTCGTGTAATCCTACGCAATGTGTTCATCATCCAACAAGAGAGTGTAGATTATGCATTTATCTATTCTGTTATGTGATCAATGTTGAGAGTGTCCACTAGTGAAAGTCTGATCCCTAGGCCTTGTCCCTAAATACTGATATTGCTGCTTGTTTACTGTTTTACTGCGTTACTACTGCTGCGTTACTACTGCTTGTTTACTGTCCTGGGCAAAGCACTTTTCTGGTGCCGTTGCCATTGCTCATATATATTCATACCACCTGTATTTCACTATCTCTTCGCCGAACTAGTGCACCTATTGGGTGTGTTGGGGACACAAGAGACTTCTTGCTTTGTGGTTGCAGGGTTGCATGAGAGGGATATCTTTGACCTCTTCCTCCCTGAGTTCGATAAACCTTGGGTGATCCACTTAAGGGAAAACTTGCTGCTGTTCTACAAACCTCTGCTCTTGGAGGCCCAACACTGTCTACAGGAAAAGGAGGGGGGCGTAGACATCAAGCTATTTTCTGGCGCCGTTGCCGGGGAGGAAAGGTAAAAGGTACTCACACTCCGGATCTTGGCTACTAAGCTATTTTCCGGCGCCGTAAGTACTCGAAGCTATTTCCTTTAGATCCTGCAATTGCAACTTTTTGTTTCTTGTTTACACTAGTTTGGCATAATGGACAAGAATGAGCTTCTTATGCTATTTCCTGATTTAAAACATGGATTGTTTGATGCGAAAATTAAAAAACCTATGGAATCTTATTTGCATGCTGGTAGTAATATTAGTATGAACGCTTTGAACACCATTGTTGATAATAATATAGAAAGTTCTAAGCTTGGGGAAGCTGGTTTTCATGATCTTTTTAGTCCCCCAAGCATTGAGGAGAAAATTTTCTTTGATGATACTTCGCCTCCTATTTATGATGATTATAATGATAGTGGTCTTGTGCCACCTACTATGGAGAGTAAATTTTGTTGTGATTATACTATGCCTCCTACACTTGATGAGAATAATAATGATAGCTACTTTGTTGAATTTGCTCCCACTACAACTACTAATAAAATTGATTATGCTTATGTGGAGAGTAATAATTTTATGCATGAGACTCATGATAAGAATGCTTTATGTGATAGTTATATTGTTGAGTTTGCTCATGATGCTACTGAAAGTTATTATGAGAGAGGAAAATATGGTTGTAGAAATTTTCATGTTACTAAAATACCTCTCTATGTGCTGAAATTTTTCAAGCTACACTTGTTTTATCTTCCTATGCTTGTTACTTTGCTCTTCATGAATTTGTTTATTTACAAGATTCCTTTGCATAGGAAGCATGTTAGACTTAAATGTGTTTTGTATTTGCTTCTTGATGCTCTCTTTTGCCTCAAACACTATTTCTTGCGCGAGCATCATTAAAACTGCTGAGCCCATCTTAATGGCTATAAAGAAAGAACTTCTTGGGAGATAACCCATGTGTTATTTTGCTACAGTATTTTGTTCTATATTTGTGCCTTGGAAGTTGTTTACTACTGTAGCAACCTCTCCTTATCTTAGCTTTGTGTTTCGTTGTGCCAAGTGAAGCCTCTAATCGAAGGTTGATACTAGATTTGGATTTCTGCGCAGAAACAGATTTCTATCTGTCATGAATCTGGGCTGTTTTCTCTGTAGAAAAATCAGAAAAATATGCCAATTTACGTGCGTGTTTCTCAGATATGTACGCAACTTTCATTAGTTTTGAGTTTTCTGATCTGAGCAACGGAAGTATTTATTAAAAATTCGTCTTTACGGACTGTTCTGTTTTGACAGATTCTGCCTTTTATTTCGCATTGCTTCTTTTGCTGTGTTGGGTGGATTTCTTTGTTCCATTACCTTCCAGTAGCTTTGAGCAATGTCCAGAAGTGTTAAGAATGATTGTGTCACCTCTGAACATGTGAGTTTTTGATTATGTACTAACCCCTCTAATGAAGTTTATGAGAAATTTGGTGTGAAGGAAGTTTTCAAGGGTCAAGAGAGGAGGATGATATACTATGATCAAGAAGAGTGAAAGCTCTAAGCTTGGGGATGCCCCGGTGGTTCACCCCTGCATATATCAAGAAGACTCAAGCGTCTAAGCTTGGGGATGCCCAAGGCATCCCCTTCTTCATCGACAAATTATCAGGTTCCTTCTCTTGAAACTATATTTTTATTCGGTCACATCTTATGTGCTTTACTTGGAGCGTCTGTATGATTTTATTTTTGTTTATGTTTGAATAAATTGGATTACATCATGCTTGTGTGGGAGAGAGACACGCTCCGCTGTTGCATATGAACACATGTGTTCTTAGCTTTTAGTATTCATGCGAAGTTTCTTCTTCGTTAAATTGTTATATGGTTGGAATTGGAAAATGATACATGTAGTAATTGCTAAAATGTCTTGGATAATGTGATACTTGGCAATTGTTGTGCTCATGTTTAAGCTCTTGCATCATATACTTTGCACCCATTAATGAAGAAATACATAGAGCATGCTAAAATTTGGTTTGCATATTTGGTCTCTCTAAAGTCTAGATAATTTCTAGTATTGAGTTTGAACAACAAGGAAGACGGTGTAGAGTCTTATAATATTTACAATATGTCTTTTATGTGAGTTTTGCTGCACCGGTTCATCCTTGTGTTTGTTTCAAATAAGCCTTACTAGCCTAAACCTTGTATCGAGAGGGAATACCTCTCATGCATCCAAAATACTTGAGCCAACCACTATGCCATTTGTGTCCACCATACCTACCTACTACATGGTATTTCTCCGCCATTCCAAAGTAAATTGCTTGAGTGCTACCTTTAAAATTCCATCATTCACCTTTGCAATATATAGCTCATGGGACAAATAGCTTAAAAACTATTGTGGTATTGAATATGTACTTATGCACTTTATCTCTTATTAAGTTGCTTGTTGTGCGATAACCATGTTCACTGGGGACGCCATCAACTACTCTTTGTTGAATTTCATGTGAGTTGCTATGCATGTTCGTCTTGTCTGAAGTAAGAGAGATCTACCACCTTATGGTTAAGCATGCATATTGTTAGAGAAGAACATTGGGCCGCTAACTAAAGCCATGATCCATGGTGGAAGTTTCAGTTTTGGACATATATCCTCAATCTCATATGAGAAAATTATTAATTGTTGTTACATGCTTATGCATAAAAGAGGAGTCCATTATCTGTTGTCTATGTTGTCCCGGTATGGATGTCTAAGTTGAGAATAATCAATAGCGAGAAATCCAATGCGAGCTTTCTCCTTAGACCTTTGTACAGGCGGCATAGAGGTACCCCTTTGTGACACTTGGTTAAAACATGTGCATTGTGATGATCCGGTAGTCCAAGCTAATTAGGACAAGGTGCGGGCACTATTAGTATACTATGCATGAGGCTTGCAACTTGTAAGATATAATTTACATGATACATATGCTTTATTACTACCGTTGACAAAATTGTTTCATGTTTTCAAAATCAAAGCTCTAGCACAAATATAGCAATCGATGCTTTTCCTCTATGGAGGACCATTCTTTTACTTTCATTGTTGAGTCAGTTCACCTATTTCTCTCCATCTCAAGAAGCAAACACTTGTGTGAACTGTGCATTGATTCCTACATATTTGCATATTGCACTTATTATATTACTCTATGTTGACAATATCCATGAGATATACATGTTACAAGTTGAAAGCAACCGCTGAAACTTAATCTTCCTTTGTGTTGCTTCAATACTTTTACTATGAATTATTGCTTTATGAGTTAAATCTTATGCAAGACTTATTGATGCTTGTCTTGAAGTACTATTCATGAAAAGTCTTTGCTTTATGATTCACTTGTTTACTCATGTCATATACATTGTTTTGATCGCTGCATTCACTACATATGCTTTACAAATAGTATGATCAAGGTTATGATGGCATGTCACTCCAGAAATTATCTTTGTTATCGTTTTACCTGCTCGGGACGAGCAGAACTAAGCTTGGGGATGCTGATACGTCTCCGACGTATCGATAATTTCTTATGTTCCATGCCACATTATTGATGATATCTACATGTTATATGCACACTTTATGTCATTATTATGCATTTTCTGGAACTAACCTATTAACAAGATGCCGAAGTGCCAGTTCCTGTTTTCTGCTGTTTTTGGTTTCAGAAATCCTAGTAACGAAATATTCTCGGAATTGGACGAAATCAACGCCCAGGTTCCTATTTTGCCCGGAAGCATCCAGAACACCCGAGAGCCGCCAGAGGGAAGCCCTGGGGGCCCCACACTACACCCTGGCGCGGCCAGAGGGGGGGCCGCGCCGCCCTATGGTGTGGTGGCCCCAGGCCCCCTCCGAGACTGCCCTTCCGCCTATTTAAAGCCTCCGTCGCGAAAACCCTATCACGTTCGACAAAACCCACAGAACCCTTCCAGAGCCGCCGCCATCGCGAAGCCAAGATCTGGGGGACAGGAGTCTCTGTTCCGGCACCCTGCCGGAACGGGGAAGTGCCCCCGGAAGGCTTCTCCATCGACACCGCTGCCATCTCCACCGCCATCTTCATCACCGCTGCTGCTCCCATGAGGAGGGAGTAGTTCTCCATCGAGGCTCGGGGCTGTACCGGTAGCTATGTGGTTCATCTCTCTCCCATGTACCTCAATACAATAATCTCATGAGCTGCTTTACATGATTGAGATTCATATGAGTTTTGTATCACTATTCATCTATGTGCTACTCTAGTGATGTTATTAAAGTATTCTATTCCTCCTGCACGGTGTAATGGTGACAGTGTGTGCATCCGTGTTAGTACTTGGCGTAGGCTATGATTATGATCTCTTGTAGATTATGAAGTTAACTATTGCTATGATAGTATTGATGTGATCTATTCCTCCTACACAGCGTGAAGGTGACAGTGTGCATGCTATGTTAGTACCTGGTTTAGTCGTATTGATCTATCTTACACTCTAAGGTTATTTAAATATGAACATTGAATTGTGGAGCTTGTTAACTCCGGCATTGAGGGTTCGTGTAATCCTACGCAATGTGTTCATCATCCAACAAGAGAGTGTAGAGTATGCATTTATCTATTCTGTTATGTGATCAATGTTGAGAGTGTCCACTAGTGAAAGTCTGATCCCTAGGCCTTGTCCCTAAATACTGATATTGCTGCTTGTTTACTGTTTTACTGCGTTACTATTGCTGCGTTACTACTGCTTGTTTACTGTCCTGGGCAAAGCACTTTTCTGGTGCCGTTGCCATTGCTCATATATATTCATACCACCTGTATTTCACTATCTCTTCGCCGAACTAGTGCACCTATTGGGTGTGTTGGGGACACAAGAGACTTCTTGCTTTGTGGTTGCAGGGTTGCATGAGAGGGATATCTTTGACCTCTTCCTTCCTGAGTTCGATAAACCTTGGGTGATCCACTTAAGGGAAAACTTGCTGCTGTTCTACAAACCTCTGCTCTTGGAGGCCCAACACTGTCTACAGGAAAAGGAGGGGGGCGTAGACATCAGACCACGCTACCGAGGTCAGGTCGACCCTTCAAAAGAAGAAGTCACGACACGGGGCTAAATTATTCAATGACGAGCAAGAAAAGCAAGAAGAAAGCAAAACACTCTTCTCAATCGATGATGTAAAACTTTATTTGCAATCTATAACTCATATTTTGTGTAATTCATAACTACTCATGTGGTCATGGCCAATATTTTATGTATGACTAATTAATATTGTGTTGGTCAATATTTTGTGTATGTATAACTCATATTTTTTTGTTTTTGCATACTCATGCATATATATATTGCTTTGTTATTATCTTGAAAAGATAAGAAAAATAAAATAGTATAGAATTTGGGGTAAAATAAAAGAAACATAAAATAAAGAGAAAAGAAATAAAGAAAAAGAATGGAAAAAAGAAAAGGAAATGGGTAGGCTAGCTAGGTGAATTGACATGTCCCAGGTTACAGCTGTGCCAGGCTTATTGCCGGCGCACCAGGCTTATTAATTCGCCGGGGGTATACTTGTCCCCGGCGAACCAGGTACGGGGTGCGCCGGCAATAAGCCTGGCACGGCTATACTATGGACTTAACCGTTTTCTCCTCATCTTCTCCAGTACACAGTCGACGTCGATCCCATCCCTTTCTCCTCATCCGCCGCCGTTCACTGCCAAATCCCCCCTCCACCATCCGCCTCCATTCTGCCCCACCACCATCCTCCACCAGCGCGCCGTTGGAGAAGAAGGAGCCGCGCGCCAGCCGTTGGAGGAGGGGACGTCGGCGCCGCCATTGGAGAAGAAGGAGCCGCGCGCCAGCCACTGTGAGCTTCCCTCCCCCCTTCCCTCTTCCCTTTCCTCTCCCCTTCCCTCCCCCTTCCCTATCCCCTCCTCCGTAGGGTTAGGATTTACCTACTACTAGTTAGGGTTAGGGTTCCTGCTAGATGCTCTCTGGTTGCATAGACAGATTGCATCATATTTTTCATGTTGAAAATGAAATTGAATCATATTCATACATTCAAATGAACGACTTCCAATTGAAAAATTGTTGAATAAGAAAATGGAACAATTTGAAATTCTACTGCATTTATTCTCTGGTTGCATTGTTTGAAAATGGTCCATGCTATTGTAAAACCAAGAGAAAATGCTGTTGAAAAAAGAACAAGTGATGTTGAAAAAAGAACAACTGCTACTGAATTGGGGTTATTCATAAAAAGAACAAGTGTTGTTATTCATAAAAAGAACAAGTGCTGTTGAAAAAAGAAATTGAGTTGGGGTTTTTTATTATAGTGGAAATGAAGTGGAAATGCTACTGGTTCATTTAAAATTGTTCTCTGGTTTAGTTCACTATTGCTACTTCACTATTTAAAATGGAAATGGAAATGAAATGAATGCTCATGTTGATGCTCACTGGTTGCAAATAAAGATTTTGAAATGGTTGAATGCTCATGTTGATGCTCACTGGTTGCAAATAAAGATTTTGAAATGAAATGGAAATGAAATGAATGCTCATGTTGAATGCTCATGTTGATGCTCACTGCTCATGCTCATGCTCACTGCCAAAAAAGAAAATGAAAATAAAAATGCTTGCAGTACCTAGGTAGCTAGGCAGTAGGGTTTTTTGGTTATGCTACTGCCAATTCATATAAATTACAGTAACAATTAAGCTCTCTGGTTTGAAACTAAACCAATTTTAAACTAAACCAATTAGGCACTTAGGCTGTAGCTCTCCATCTCTGACCACCTGGTTCATTCTCCACCAGTAGGCACTTAGGCTGTAGCTCTTTGATACTCGAGCTCTATGCATGAGCTACCACTTTGGCCTTGCTAGACAGACAGTCTTGCGCACTCTCTAATGATGCAAGATATTAGAAATGAGGTAGACAATTTGGTGAATTTAGAAAATGATTTTAGTTGCAGGTTGCTACTACTATTGTCAATGATGCTTAGGTTGTCACTGATTTAGTTCAATGATGCTTAGGTTGTTCCTAAATAAATGGCTAACATATTATGCAGTAGTTTATATGAAATTGGCAGAGACTAAAGTGGTTAATTGCTGCTGGTTTAGTTAATAGTGGATAAATTGGCAGAGACTAAAGTGGTTCTCATTTAGTTGGTTTAGTTGAAAAATGCTAGCAGTAGCAGATGTTGATGATGTGCTACCAGTAGCTAGCTAGTGGTTAAATGCTGTAAGTGCTATTTCTGGGATCATTTTCTTGTGGTTGTAGCTCTGGGATCATAAAATGCTAGCAGTAATGTTGTAGCTCTGTGCTATGTGCTGTTGTAATTTGGTTTAGCTCCAGTTGGTATATATTGCATATTTTGTGCTGACGCAGATTTTGCATTTGGTATATATGTTGGTGTTTGCTTGATAAGAATGGTGATGTTTGGTTGATGCACTGGTTCATTTAAATGCCTAATGAAATGCTACTCATTTAAATGCTACTGGTTCATTTAATCTAATGTGTATTTCTAATGCACCTAGTTATTGTTATGTATTATGATGGTTATGGTGAAATGAAAATGAAAATCAAGCTGCTCCCCTACTGTAATGGTCAAGTTATATTGTCTCTCGTTTATGGTGATGGTTATGGTGTTCATGGCTATATATATGTGAATTGCATTTCTGTTACACAGGGATTGAGTTGCTATTGAGTGCCGGAATATCGATTCATTTCCGTTCCGGCAATTCTAGCACTCGGCATGACCAATTTTTAGCAAAGGTCATGCCGAATTTTCTCTTTTTCATCTTCTATTAGTGCAAGCCACCATGTCGTCTCAAGAAGAGTTAGAGGAGCACTACAATAGGCACTTCTTTAGGACGGAGGAGGATGCCGAGGCCGCTGGTGTTAGCGGCGACGAGGACCATGAGATGGAGGATGCCGCTAGGGGTAGTGCCGACGAGCCAAGCGGCAACGAGGAAAGCGGCGCCGCCGGGGGTAGTACCTACGAGCCTAGCGGTGATGAGGCAACCGGCTCCGCCGGGGGTGGCGGCGAGACAAGCGGCGACGATCCTAGCGGCGCCGCCGGGAGTACTGCCACCGGGACAAGATGCAGGAGTACATAAAGTACGCAGATGACATGTTGCTGCCAGAGAATCTCAGAAACAGGTTTGCAAACATGGCGGATGTCCCTGATAGAGAGATTAGAAAGAACTGGGGTCGCATCCAGCAGTTCATTTGCACGATAATCTTGCAGGATGTCAACAATAGGTCTGGCGAGTTCTTCTACGGCTACGGTCTACCACCTAATGACGAGATAGAACTCCGCTTGGAGATGTCACGTGATGAGAGGCCGTTCAACTCGCCTGAGGGCTGCCGTCCATTCCCCCCTAGGCGTACAACCTGATCCTACGACGGGAACACTTGCTAAAGCTTGAACGATATGTCCTTCAATTTCCGTATTGTAATAATTGCTATATATTCCCATAGAATCGACTAGTTGCTTTTATTTAGTTGTATGAATGTGCATGTGAACATGTGTCTATAGTTTCATTTACTTTGCTATATATTTCAAGATTATGGCGTACATAGCTTAATAATTATTTGCATTTACTCGACCACTACTTGCCTCATATTTGGAGTTCGCCGATGATTAGAATGTTCGGTCACTCGTACACTCGGGGGTGGAGCCAGTGAGCCTTGGTGCGACGGCCACAAGTATCAATCTATTGTGCATCCTACCTAGCCTCATTGACTCCATCCCTAGATGTTAATATTTGTTTCGACCGACAAAGTATGAGGCACGCTATTTAATTCGTACTACTTGTCTTCTATTTGAGTTCGCACTTCTTAATTGCATTGGCCGATGATTAAAATGTTCGGTCACTTGTACACTCCGGGGTGGGACCAGTGAGGCTTGGTGTGATGGCCACAAATATCAATCTATTGTGCATCCTACCTAGCCTCACTGACCCCATCCCTGTATGTTATTATTTATTTCGACCAACAAAGTATGAGACACTATTTAGTTCATACTACTTGTCTCTTATTTGAGTTGGCACTTGTTCATTGCATTGGTACTAATAACGTTTTACTTGTCTTGTGAATGGAGATGCCGACGACATATGTCGTGTACAAGGGGAGGGTTCCTGGAGTCTACGACGACTGGGAGGACTGTCGGAGACAGGTGCACCGTTTCAGCGGCAACAGCTACAAGGGATACCCCACTAGGGTGGAGGCGAAAGGAAGATACGCCCGTTATCTAGCGGGAGAGATGAGGGACATGAGGAGGAACCGGATGAAGACCATGGCCTTCGTGATGATGGTCATCGTGACCATGTTGGTCATGTTCTATGTGATTGTAGTTTAGGTTAGGACCTACATTGTGAGGTGTATGACGATACTTGTGACGACTATGTACCGAGACTTCTAACTTTGTGAAACTTCGTCGTTCGGTGTTGCATATGCACATGTGTTGTATGAATCAACACATTTCGAAACGAGACTTGCGTATTTGTGTATTGATACCGAAATGAAACTTGGCTCTCTATGTGCTTCTCATATTGCATGTACTGCTGTCTAAATATGAACTGTTATATACTGCTATATCTTCTTTACTATTAAATTCCAATAGGTGGCTGCCTGGTGTCACAAACGGGCCAAAAAAAAATTCCCTAGGGCGGATGTCTCCTGGAAATCCAAGGCCCAATATCTAATCCGTGTATAGTATAGAACGGTTTAAAAAAGGTAGCTTAATACAAAAAATTAAATTGGGATAGGTCTGGTACGTCGTACATACTCCCTCCCTTCCCCCACCCGAGACAGGTACTCCTTCCTGGTACGACAAGAAAAATCGACATCTCCTCATCCGACGCCCCGCTTCCGCTTCTCTCCCAGGCGGGCGCCCGCCGGTTACAACGCCGCCCGCCTGCCCCAACCTCCCACCGCCCACCTCAGGAAGTTCCAGCACCCGCCGCCCGCGTGCACTGCACGAATTCCCCCCGCCATGAAGTAAAGGTCGACTGAGTTCTTGGCGGTTCTGCCCGGTCTGCTCAGGTTTGACTCCGATGGTGGTTGCAGGACTCTTTTGACTATCTGCGGTTCTCATTACTTCCGAAATCATGGAATTTGAGATATCATTAGACAATTCGACAAGGTCGTGGGCGAGGAGAGTGCTCCGATAGAGAGCGCTTCGAGATCACCACGCGGCGGATGTCCGCTACTCCTCCCCGGCAGGAATCAAAGCTTCGATTCTGCTCGAAAATTTGGTGATTTTCCATACAGATTCCGGCCCTCCCGACAACGAGCTCCCCCACCCATGTCCGTCCCGTCCAGGTGAGTTCGAGCCGTTGTGCTTGACCCCCGTTCCCTGTCAGATCCGCTGGCGCTGGTGTTGTGCATCCCACGACGTCCAGGTCGTAGCCGGACATGATCTATGTATTCTCTGCTTGTTGTTTCTCCTCTATCATCTGCGTTGAAAATCATGTCCTCCCTGTTCGCTGTTCTGGTCTCTGGTGCCTCAACTCGACAGTGAGAGGCCGTACCGACTGGATACGCAACGAAGGCAGCGCTGATTCACGAGCGTCCGGCCATCATGTTGGTCTTCGCAGCAAGTCCACAGGGCCAGCCATAGCGGCTTGGAGGACAGCATATCAATAAACGGATGCTCAAGGAGTCGGGAGGCAGCCGCTGATAGTATGCTCTTTTCCCAGGTGTGCCAACACCAGCAAGATAGAAACGAGGATTACTGCTGAAGCTTCAGTGATCATTTTGTGTCGTACTATATGTATCTGAATCTTTCCCATATGGCCCGCACTCTGTAAAGTTGATTAGATCAGAGCTAGCTAGATGCAAAGCTTTCTCGTTTGATCGGGGTAGGAGTACTATGAATAAACAACTACATCATTTGCTTATTTGATGTTGAAATTGTTGAGGGGAATCATGCTACCATGGATTACGTAAGAGTATTGACAGGGATCCACTTATCCATCCTAGCTGCAGAGTCACCGGACAAAAGATAATGAGCATGGCATGACTCGGCTAAGGTAAGCTTCGGCTCCGCGGCGTGGACGAGGAGAATCAGTACCGGAGCTGCGTCAGAGCATGACCAAGCAGGGAATTCATGTATGACTTTCTAATGCATTATTTTCATGTTAAATCATATTATTATCAACATGTACCCCATGTGAAATCATGCAAGTTCCACGAGTTCAGTCCGGTGAAATAGGATGGCAGCCTCATCTAGAATTTGAATCCTGCCACATAATTTAGATATAACAATAAAATATAATATATAATGATTTATTTTTTAATCTTATCTTTAGTATCGAGACATCCTAAATATGTGGTTAATTAGAGAGATTGGGCTAAGAGATGATCTCTTAGCTAAAAGATCCCGAATATAGTGCATTATTCA
Organism: Lolium perenne; assembly: GCF_019359855.2. Classification (NCBI taxonomy): domain Eukaryota; kingdom Viridiplantae; phylum Streptophyta; class Magnoliopsida; order Poales; family Poaceae; genus Lolium; species Lolium perenne. The sequence goes on from NC_067244.2 coordinate 54,067,670, forward strand.
GTAATCCAGCTTATTCGAGCTTTCCGTGCAGGTATGTGGGCAACGGAGGAGGGCCCCTCCTCGCACGCGCATGTTTGATATCTATCTATGCATGGATAGATAACAAATAATGCACGCACGCATGCATGCATATATAAGATAATATGTATATAAATCTCTCGCTACAATCAACACACTTAACACACTTAACTGATACTTATTCGCGTGCGGTATAGAACACATGTACACATGTGTGCGGAATAGAACACATGCGTACACGTGCGGGGATAATCTTTTCATTTTTCTCTTTCCTTCATCTTAGCATTTATCATACGTGTTACATCTAAGATATCATCATTATATTTACCCTTATTATCCACTTATTTACTCTACATTTGTTAGGCCGTAGCAACGCACAGGTAATTGTGCTAGTAAATATGCAAATATGAATTGTAATATGCTGGAAAAAGCGCCAAAATTGAATTTTCGAATATTACTGCCGGCGCACCTCAATGCCCTTCTGCCGGCGCACGTCGCACGCGCCAGTGCTGGCAGCCCTACTGCCGGTGCAGTGGCACGTGCGCCGGTGGAACAAGCCCTTTGCCGGTGAAGCAAAGCTGGTGCGCCGGCAGTAGATGAACTTCCGCCGGCGCACAGGGTGGTGCGCCGGCAGTAGCCACTTATCACCGGCCCGTTCACACCGGCAGGCTTTGGTGCGCCGGCAGTAGACCAAATAGGTGCGCCGGCAATAGGCCTTTTCCTTATAGTGTTAGGACTCTAAGTTAATATAGAATCGATCCCCAACTAGGTAGTCTAGTATGTGAAGTAACACTATCATTATTATCTTGTGTATTTCCTTGAACTATTTATCACAAGCAAACATACCTAAAATATGAAACCATGCGTAAGGAAGCTATCTTTTGGACAAGCTATACATTTCCTTCGAGATTGTCCTACCAAGCACATTGAAAAAAGGTGAAAAAGACTTTTTGAGCAAACATTGATTTTAATTTGCATTCATCATAAAGGATAAGGACTCAACTCACTCACACAAGATGAGCTCGAAATGATGAGATCACGTTTCAATTCTTGGTTAGCACACCTAAAAGTTTATGAAGATTAATCCCCTACTAGGTAGTCTAGTTTGTGAAGTAACACTACCATTCTTATCTTGTGTTTTGCCTTGAACTACTTATGACAAGAAAATTGACCCAAAACATGGACCCGTGCGGAAGTAAGCTATGTTTTTAAGGGATATACAAAGGTAAATGGTTTACTTGTGATAATTGATAAATAGTTCAAGGCAAAACACAAGATAAGAATGGTAGTGGTACTTCAAAAACTATACTACCTAGCATAGGATCAATCTTTATTAACTTAGAATGTTAACCTCGTGCTTTTAGGTATGCGAACCGAGGATTGAAACGCGATGTCATCACTTCGAGCTCATCTTGTGTCAGTGAGTTGACTCCTCATTCAAAATGATGAATGCAAATCAAAACCAATGTATGCTAAAAAAAAAACTCGTTCACCAATTTTTAGATCTGTTTGGTAGGACAATCTTGAAGGAAATGAATAGCTTGTCCAAAACATAGCTTCCTTACACATGGTTCCATGTTTTGGGTATATTTGTTTGTGATAAATAGTTCAAGGCAATACACAAGATAAGAATGATAGTGTTCCTTCATAAACAAGACTACCTAGCTGGGGTCCATTATGTATGATTAATACATTGTTGGTTTGTTAACATGTTTGGCAAGGGATCACTGGATCCTAATAATTCTCGCGCCCATACAAAGGGCAAACTATTACTTGGATTCCATGGGAATTATAGGATCCTACGAGAGCGCCCATATCTTGTTTCTTTTTCCTCAGTCTCTAGTCATGTTTTTAAAGTTTGGCAAATGTATCAACGAGGACAAGAGAACTGAAATGGAAATTCGAATTATCCTGTGCCAGTTGCGTTCGGGAGAAGACGGATGTCTACTGGCTACTGGATTTTGTGGCATATGAACAAATTTGTACATTTCTAGGAGATATTTTTCATGACTGCATACACCAAAAGATATTTGTCACACACAGAGAAGACTCAGTTTGATAACTATGAACAATTTGAATAGATGCAGCACACTTTCGCGGGCATCATCAAGAATCTAGTCATGGTGAAAGGTGGGGTTTTCTACTATGGTGACGGCACATTGCAAAGCCCTTCCTCATAGGGACTTTTCCACCCAAGGGAGGTAGGATTTATTCACTAGCACACCTGATGTATCCTTGTTCCTTTGTGTGTTTTTATATAATTAAGTTGGTCACGAATTATTATAATTTGACAATGTTTGCTTTGTTCAAAGCATACAAAAGACATCACTCTCATGATCTCTCTGCTCAGTTTGCTTAATACTAATGCCTTGATTTTGAATTTCAAAAATTTGCAATGTATGTTTCGTAGGTCAAGTGCACACTACCGTTGCAACAAAAAATAATGCTCTTTCTATCTACATATCTATATCTCATGTCATACTTTTTTTTTGGTTCAGTTATTTCTTATTTGGATCTTAAATATTACCATACAAAATATCGCCAATCCATGTTCTGCACAGTGATCTAATGTCATACAATTTTTTAGGTACCCCCCAACACTGTTGGTCTATTTCATAGGTACCTATTTTATCATGTCTTTGGTTACTACTCTTACCATTTTTTTAGTTCTTGTGAAGCATTTTTCTTCCGTATTCTGCCTTGGTATTCTAACATATCATATTGAATATTGTATATTTCGATCTTGCGGAGGTTTTGATACTTCTACATCACATGGTTGCACTAGTGGAAAATAGGGCTTCCGTGGGAGCCATTTGTCGCGGGCGCGCCTGCACCCGCGACAAATGGGGTGGCCACGTCGCTCCGAATCCGGCAGAGGCTTTTGTCGCGGCCTTTTGTCGCGGGCCGTATTACGACCCGCGACAAAAGGGGTCGGCACCCCTTTTGTCGCGGGTCGTAATACGGCCCGCGACAAAATGGCCATGCCTATATATGTAGACAAGCAGCCAGCCACCCCCCACCTCATTTTTTCCTTGGTGGTGAAGGTGGAGGTGTATGCTAGCTCATTTTTTCTACATGTGCACAAGAGGTGTTTGATGGAATGCTTGTGAGAGGGATGCCACTTGGTTTTATTTGATAAGATTTCTCCTCTTTTTGATCCTAAAAGGTTAGCAACTATTTTCTCGACTATATATATATATGCATAGTCCGTACAATACTAATTTTAGCAAGGTGATTGCATCTGATACATATATAATTGTACTTATGATGCAGATGAGTCATCCATGGATGTACGGTAACCGATGTGCTCCCGCTTTCAGAGAGGGCGTGAATTCTTTCCTGCTTGTGGCCGAGGCCAACAAGTCGAAGCAAGGTTTTATGTGCTGTCCATGTCTAAAATGTAAGAACGAGAAGGATTACTCTTGCTCAAGAGACATTAAGAGCCACCTGCTGCGGTTTGGATTCATGTCCAGCTATAATGTTTGGACCAAGCACGGAGAAGAAGGGGTTATGATGGAAGACGGTGATGAAGAAGAAGATAATGATGAGCAGTACCGATCTATGTTCTCTGAATGCGATGATACCGCAATGGACGACAATGAAGAAGAAGGAGGTGAAGAACAGGCATTAGATGATCCTATTGATGATGATCTTCGTCGGGCCATTTCTGATGCAAGAAGAGACTGTGGCACGGATAAGGAGAGGTTGCAGTTCGACAAGATGTTAGAGGACCACCACAAATTGTTGTACCCAGGTTGTGAAGATGGGCATAGAAAGCTGGGTAGCATATTGGAATTACTGAAATGGAAGGCAGAGGTCGGTGTGACTGACTCGGGATTTGAGAAATTGATGATAATATTAAAGAAGCTGTTTCCAAGAAATAATGAATTGCCCGTCAGTACATATGAAGCAAAGAAGCTTGTCTGCCCTCTAGGATTAGATGTGCAGAAGATACATGCATGCATTAATGACTGTATCCTCTACCGCGGTGAGAAGTACGAGAATTTGAATAAATGTCCGATATGTGGTGCATTGCGGTATAAGATCAGAAAAGATGACCCCGGTGATGTTGAGAGCGAGCCACCCAGGAAGAGGGTTCCTGTGAAGGTGATGTGGTATGCTCCAATAATACCACGGTTGAAACGTTTGTTCAGAAACAAAGAGCATGCCAAGTTGTTGCGATGGCACATGGAAGAACGTAAGAAAGACGCGATGTTGAGGCACCCCGCTGATGGTCGGCAGTGGAGAAACATCGGGAGAGAGTTCCCGGATTTTGCAGGTGAGGCAAGGAACTTATACTTTGGTCTATGTACAGATGGCATGAATCCTTTTGGGGAGCAGAGCTGCAGTCACAGCACCTGGCCCGTGACTCTATGTATCTACAACCTTCCTCCTTGGTTGTGCATGAAGCGGAAATTCATTATGATGCCAGTGCTTATCCAAGGCCCAAAGCAACCGGGCAACGACATTGATGTGTACCTAAGACCATTAGTCGATGAACTTTTGGAGTTGTGGGCCAAACCAGGTGTACGTGTGTGGGATGAGCACACGGAGCAAGAATTTGACCTACGAGCGTTGCTATTCGTAACCATCAATGATTGGCCTGCTCTCAGTAACATTTCAGGACAGACGAACAAAGGATACAATGCATGCACACACTGTTTAGATGAGACTGAAAGTAAATATTTGGGAATAAGCAGAAAAGTTGTGTACCCGTTCAATCGTCGTTTCCTTCCGCGCAAGCATCCCTTAAGGAAAAAAGGCAAGCATTTCGATGGCGAGGCAGACCGCCGTCCGAAGCCTGTCCCCCGTAGTGGTGCTGATATATTTGACATGGTTAAGGATTTAAATGTTATCTTTGGAAAGGGTCCAGGCAGTCGACCTGTTCCGAAAGACGATGACGGACACGCGCCCATGTGGAAGAAGAAATCTATTTTTTGGGAGCTAGAATATTGGAAAGTTCTGGAAGTCCGCTCTGCAATCGACGTGATGCACCTGACCAAGAATCTTTGTGTGAATATTCTAGGTTTTACGGCGTGTATGGAAAGACAAACGATACACCGAGAAGCACGGGAGGACCAGGGAACTTCATAAAGGACAAAACGGCAATCATCCGGGCAGTTTGTAGGGCACGCCACTACGCTCTTACCAAACAAGAGAAGGAGATCTTTTTTGAAGCCCTATTCAGTATCACGGTTCCGTCTGGTTTATCGTCGAATATAAAGGGGATAGTAAATATGAAGGAGAAAAAATTCCAGAACCTGAAGTCCCATGACTGTCACGTGCTTATGACACAATTGCTTCCGGTTGCATTGAGGGGACTTCTACCAGAAAATGTTCGACTAGCCATTGTGAAGATATGTGCATTCCTCAACGCAATTTCTCAGAAGGTAATGGATCCAGAAACTTTGTCAGGATTACAGGAAGATGTGGTCGAATGTCTTGTCAACTTCGAGTTGTTGTTCCCACCATCCTTCTTCAATATTATGACGCACCTCCTCGTTCACCTAGTTGAAGAGATTAGAATTCTCGGTCCTGTATTTCTACACAATATGTTCCCCTTCGAGAGGTTCATGGGAGTCTTAAAGAAATATGTTCATAACCGAGCTAGGCCGGAAGGAAGTATCTCAAAGGGCTACGGAACTGAGGAGGTCATTGAGTTTTGTGTTGACTTTCTTCCTGACCTTAAGCCGATTGGTGTTCCTGAATCTCGGTATGAGGGGAGGCTGACTGGAAAAGGCACACTAGGAAGGAAAACAACGGTGTGCAGGGACAAGATTTCTTTCAATCAAGCACACTACACAGTTCTATACAATTCCAGCTTGGTGGCTCCGTACATCGAGAAACATAAGAATGTTTTACGAGAAATAAACACGGGCCAGCCCGAGTCCTTGATTACACGTCAACACATGAATACCTTCGGCAGTTGGTTGCAAAGACATCTCATTAATGACCCATCTGTTGTGGAGCAGCTGTACTTGTTGGCCAGGTTACCATCTTCAAACATATGTACATTCCAAGGGTACGAGATAAATGGGAATACATTTTACACGATCGACCAAGATAAAAAGAGCACCAACCAAAACAGCGGTGTCCGCTTCGATGCAAAAGACGAGAATGGGCAGACCACCACATATTATGGATACATAGAGGAGATAAGGGAACTTGACTATGGTCCAACTTTTAAGGTCCCTTTGTTTCGGTGCAAATGGGTGAAGCTCAGCGCTATACATATTGACGATAAGTACGGTATGATAACAGTGGATCCCAACAATCTTGCGTACCTGGACGAGCCTTTTGTCTTAGCCAGCGAGGTGGCTCAAGTTTTCTACGTGAAGGACATGTCTAGCAAATCAAGAAAAATAAATCAACAAAAGAATACATCAACCGAGGAGCCAAAGCGCCACATAGTTCTTTCGGGGAAAAGAAACATCGTGGGAGTGGATGACAAGACAGACATGTCAGAAGATTATAATAAGTTTAAAGAAATTCCACCCTTCACGGTGAAAATTGACCCAAGCATCTTGCTAAATGATGAAGATTCTCCATGGCTACGGCGTAGAAGATCACAACACTAGATGACGATGTAATAATGTATTCTTCATATATAGTTCCCAAGACAATCTCTACATTTATGTAATAATGAGAACCCTTTCCTTCATCCATGGGAATGAAACTGTGCTTGGCTTGTTGATTTTCTTGTCAAGGCGTATCGATGCTCCTTTATAGGCACGACACCGCTTCTACTTTGTCTTATTCCTTCGACAGGGCGTCGTGCGCTACATGCTTTATCTCATCGAGCAGTGCGTCCACCCACGCGTCCTTATCCTGCCGACAGCTTTAGTCGCGGTTGCAGCCACCAACCGTGACAAAAGGTTACCGACACATCCTTATTCTGCCGACAGCTTTAGTCGCGGTTGCAGCCACCAACCGTGACAAAAGGCCCTCCTAGATAAGCCTCCCCCAGTCTTTTGTCCCGGTTTGAGCCTCCACCCGGGATGAAAGTTTCGCGCGCCACTTCGTTAATTCCCACCTATTTTCTTCCCGCATTCCCGCCATTTTTCCACTATATATATGTAGGCTTGGACTCATATCTGCAAACCTCATCACTCTCTCCCATGGCTTCCATCGTATGTCTAACACCCCGGGAGGCGGAGGCACTTTGCGCCTCGAACTACCCCTGCCCGCCCGGCTACTGCGTCCCAACCGGCTGGTTGCTGAGCGTCGGAGGCGTACCGGTCCCTCCTATCCCTCTTGGTGTGCCACGCGAGATGGCCATCACGAACCACTACTATTTCGTGCTCACGCCTGAGCAGCGGAGGAATCCCCAGTGGCATCCCGACTACAGCCCGACTTGGGACAACTTCTTCATCAATCGGCGTGAGAGGGCGGTTGCCAGGTACGAGGAGGACGGCCCGCCTCCTTCGAACTTCAACGAGGCCGGCCGTCGGATGTGGTGGCGTGGCCGGACTCTCCAGAGCGTCATGGCCTATCGTGGCTCCCGCCTGCGCTACCCTCAATCCCAGCCCACGCGTGCTCACCTGCCGAGGTTGGACAACCGCGACCCCGATGCTAGTGACGATGACGTCGGCGACTATGATGACTACAGTGGCGACTATTATAGGGCTAGGCACGACTATGATTGAATGGCTCCAACATTCGAATCTGGCCATGTATCTTAATTTTCAGTTGAGCTCTGTACTTTAATTTCAGTTCAGTCGTAATAAATTTCGTGTCAACCACTTTATTCAACAAAAACAACCGTCAACGACTTTATAAACTAAATTTAAACTAATAGAACCGACAACGACTTTATTGAAATTACAATAAAATAGATAAATTACTAGTCTAGTCTCTACTCGTCATCGGAGGTTGTCTCCGTCCAAATGTCATCCCACCGAGGGTCGTTTTCGGTCCAAGTTGTATTCGGGTTCTCGAGCTCGAAGGTGGCGACGGCCCGACGGTGGCGCCTGTTGGACCTGCGTTGTGCCCTAAGGATAGCGAAGAACACGTCGGTGTTGTCGACGTCGTTGGGGAACTGCGCCCTCCACTGGTGCATCAACTGCTCGTCGTGCTCGGCGATGGCGATCCTGCGCTGCACCTGGCGGTGCCGGCGACGGTCCTCGTCGTCGACGAGGCACGGCGGTGGCACGAGAAACTCTGCCTCCTCTAGCGATTCAACATCCGGGAAGTTCATGCCGCGCCGTGGCCGCCGAAAACGCCACGCCGCCGCATCGTAAGCGCGCGCCGCCAGCTCCGGCGTGTTGTACGTGCCGAGGGTGAGGCGGAAGCCACTGGCGCGTATCTCGGCGTAGAACCTACCGCTCGGACGCACTCGAACGCCACGGAAACCGGACGCCCCTCGACGACGTGGAGGCATCCCGGAGATGAATGAGCAGAGGCGGTGGAGACGTGTGGTTGCGCCCGCACTCGTCGCTCTATATAGCGCAAGCGGGCAGCGACGGGGCGAGGCACGTGGAAGCGGCGGCGACACGTGGCGAGGCACGTGTAAGCTACGGCTACACACGTCGCACGCGGGCAGCGACGGGGCGAGGCACGTGGAAGCGGCGGCGACACGTGGCGAGGCACGTGTAAGCCACAGCTACACACGTCGCACGCCGGCAGCGACGGGGCGAGGCGCGTGGAAGAGGCGGCGACACATGGCGAGGCACGTGTAAGCCACGGCTACAAACGTCGCACGCCGGCAGCGACGGGGCGAGGCACGTGGAAGCGGCGACGACACGTGGCGAGGTGAAACCTTACTCGGTGTCACTCCGCATATCATTAGGGGTGAAACATACACGACTATGTTCATTGTGAAATGCAAATAGTTATATGGATATCATATTCATGTTCATTGTATTTTTCTGACAAATTTTCATATATAACACTTTTCTATTTGATTTACCATTTAAAAGTTATTGAAATAAGAAAAAACAAAAAAGAAAAAAAAACAGAGGCTGAGCCGTTTCCAACGGCTCCAGGCCGTTGGATTCAAACGGCCGGAGCCGTTGGATGCGCAGTGCCACGGATCAGCCAAAAGGGCCTTTTGTCGCGGGTGGTGGCTCAACCCGCAACAAAAGACCCCCCCCTTTTGTCGCGGGTCGTGCCACGGGTCGCGATTAAAGGGGGGCCTTTTGTCGCTGGTTGAGCCACCACCCACGACAAAAGGGGTGTCCGTATATAAACACGCGCGTCGCGGGCGGGCCGCCCACCCGCAACACCAGAGGCCAAACCCTAACGCGCAGCCAGGCTGCCGAAATTTCGCGCCGCGCGCCGCCACCTTCTTCCTCGCCTCCGGCCGCCGCCCTCTGCGCCGCTTCGCCTCTGCGCCTCGCCTCCGGCCGCCACCGCCGTCTTCCGCCTCTGCGCCGCGGCTGTTCTGTCTCTCGGGCCGCGCCTCCTCGCGCCGCCGTCTTCCGCCTCTGCGCCGCGCCTCGCCCTCGGCCGCCGCCGCCGCCGCGCCTCGGGCCGCCGCCTCGCCCGCTGCAGGGTCGAGGTAGCGCCCTGGCTACCGCCGCCGATGTGGAGCCCTTTTTTTTTCTTTTTTTAATTACTGTAATTGTTTTAGTTTTTAAATTTCTGTAATTGTTTTAGTTTTTAAGTTTCTGTAATTGTTTTAGTTTTTAGGTTTAGTTAGTTAATTAGTTAATGTATTTAGTAGTTAGTTTTTAGGTTTAGTTAGTTAATTAGTTAATGTTTTAGTTGTTTTAGTTTTTATGTAATTAGTAGTTAGTTTAATAGTTAATTTGTTAGTTACTTTTTTAGTTTTTTAGTATATGTATTTAGTTAGTTATTTAGTGTATTTAGTTATAATACATAGCCCTAGTGGACGACTCCCTCTCGCAAACACCCCCGACGCCGACACTGGCCCTCTCCTCTCCCTCTCGCGAAATCGCCCTCGTCCCGTGCTCCCTCTCCTCTCGCGATCACTCGACGCCGCAACTTCCCTCTCTCTCTCCCTCTCCTCTACCTCTCGCGAACACCCCCGACACCGACACCGACACCGGCCCTCTCCTCTCCCTCTCGCGCAATCGCCCTCGTCCCGTGCTCCCTCTCCCTCTCGCGATCACTCGACGCCGCAACTCCCCTCTCTCTCCCTCTCCTCTACCTCTCGCGAACACCTGAGCCTCTCGCAAACACGCGTCGCCGACACCCTCTCCCTCTCGCAAACAAGCGTCGCCGACACCCTCTCCCTCTCGCAAACACGCGTCGCCGATGGAGAAGCCCGCGACTCCGGTGATGGATTAGGGTTAGGGTTTGGTTAGTGTTTGGGTTTGGTTAGTGTTTGATTAGGGTTAGGGTTTGGTTACTGTTTGATTAGGGTTATGGTTAGAACATGTACTTATCGATTTAATTCTTTTGCAGAAACAATGGATCCATTCGAACGGGACTTGGAACAGGAAGACATTTTCGCGGACATAATCCGCGATGGTACAGAAGCCGAGCGAGAAGACCGCGACTCCGGTGATGGAGAAGCCCGCGGCTCCGGTCATGGAGAAGCCGACAGTTCCGGTGATGGAGAAGCCGACGGCTCCGGTGACGGAGAAGCCGACGGCTCCGGTCATGACGAGGTATTAATGGAATTCTATATGTACATATGTATAGAGGCATTAGTATAGAGGCATTAGTATAGAGGCATTAATGGAATTCTATATGTATTCTCTTAGGCCTCCGAAGATAAGTTTGAGAAACGAGGCCCGGCAAAGAAGTTGGGCAAAAAAGACCACTTCACAATTGAAGCTATATCACCGGAAGGCCAACCGGTGGTACCCGCGAGTGTCGGAGTGACATTTAAAAATCAGTGCGGAGTTGTGGTTAGAGATCGTCTCCCGATCACTATCAGAGAATGGAACAAGACCAAGAATGTGTCCGAAAATCAGGTTGCCGATAGGTACAAAGACACACTTTTCGGCGACCTCATGGCACATTTCACTTTGCCAGATTTGGGATCGGAGTCTGAGAATGCTAAGCAGAGGGCGCTAGTGAAGAAATGGGCTCTTAAGAAGATGGGGGAACTTTTCCGGGCGTATAAGAACCGGTTATGGAAAAATTATAAGAAAGAGAAGAAGCCTCCATTATTCGAGAACTATCTAGCGAAGTAGGAGCGTCATTGGGAAGAATTTGTGAAGTACAAAGAATCAGAGGAGGCTGTGAACCTGTCCAAGAAAAACAAGAAGAATGCAAGCGAAAAGAAATATCACCATCATACGGGGCGAGGGGGCTACGGAGTAGCCATGCCTAAGTGGGATGCACAAGAGGCTGAGATGGAGCTGAATGGGATCACTCCAGAACCCACGCGAGAAGGATGGGACATTAGGGCTCGAAATTGGTTCCTCGCGCATGGTTGTGAGTATGACATGAAGACAGGGAACATTGTTGAAAGTGACAGCAGGGTTAGGGTACCCAGGAAAAAATGGATTGAAGTGACGACAGATATAAAGGCGGGAAAACTAAAGTTTGCTCCCGATAGAGAGAAAGACTTGCTGACGCTTGTCCTCGGTAATCCTGAGAAGGGAGGACGAACAAGAGGCTTCGGCCCTAGTGTTCCGTGGTCGCTTGGGTTTTCGGCCGACGCGGAGACTTATAGAAGCCGAGCGAGAGCTAAACAACGCCAGCTGGAGGTGCAGAATGACCGGATGGCCGAGTTCCAACGCCGACTTGACCAGCAGCAGCGGGAGCTTCAGCAGCAGCAGCGGGAGATAAATGAACTAAATGGACAGCGCCCGCCAGATAATACCGCTGGCATATCTCAGCGACGAGACAGCAGCGTGGCCGACTCGGAGGCCCCTCCTACACGGATGATGATAGATGCCGGTCCTGGCGACCCCTTGGATGGAATCAAGGAGCAAACACCTTGTGATCTCCATGAGGTGTTCAGGAAGGTGTCTGTTAAGGTGGCGGTCGGCTATGTCTTACCGGCATTTGGACCTGAAGGTGAGCCGGCAACATGGCATGGCAATCCGATTCCAGCTGGGTATGCTCGTGTCGGGGTGGATTCAGTTGTCCCGTCGTGGGAGACATTGGATCTCGAAATCCCTGGAGGTGATGGGGGGCTTACACTCAGAGAGGTGCTGGGAGAAATCATTCTCTGGGAAAAGAAGAACATCAGGCTGCCAGGCTGGGTAGCCCCTAGTACCGGTCGTCCCAGCAGGTCACCATCACCTCCTCCAGGTGATCGCAGGCCACCATCACCTCCTCCTACTGATCACATGTCGCCACCTTTACCCCGTGGGTACAACGTCGACCACGACATCGGTAGTCCATCTCCATCTCCAGCGCCGCCGCCTCCGCCCACTAAGACTCGGAATGCACCCAGCCGGAAGCGTTTCAAGAGTCCTGTCCGCAAGATGTCGCCCCTCCCAAAAGTACCAAAGGTTCCTCCCCCCCGTCCTTACGATCGTACTGAGGAGGAAAATGATGCCATTGTGAAGAAATACAATTATGATTTTTTCATAAGCCAAAACCTGCAGCGCCAGAGCCATACACAGAGAAGCAAATAGAATATGCTACTAGTTTTCTGAACACACCATCGCAGTATGACTTACACGAGAAGAAGGATGACTATACACGCACTCTTGCGAAGGTAATTGACAAGAAGAAGGATGAAAAGGCTAAGGAGAAGGACATTGCTGGCACGAGCAAATCATCAGCTAGAAGTGCAGCCGAGAAAAAGTCCAGTTCAACAAGTGCACCCCTCAAGGCCAAGCAAACGACAAAAGGCAAAAAGAGAAAGGAAGTTCCCCTCCTCGGAGATCAGCCCAAACAATCGATCCCAACACTCAAAGTGTTTAATGTTCCCAAGGTGTACCAGGAACATGGTGGTCTCGATATGGAAGAAGCTGCAAGGCTAGCGGCTTCCTGTTCAGTTACCGTGGAGGAATTGCTGTCTGCAGCAGATGCTGCACTACCCACTGCTGATATAGCTCCTAAATTTGTCTACGGGGCCGACTTGGTCAGCAGAGAGCAGCTGCATAAACTGCCAACACATATGCGGAATTTGCATCAGTGGTACCTTGATGCATGCAAGGAGAACATAATGTACATCGTGGCGAGTATACCATGGGAATATTACTACCGAAAGGAGGAGATCCATATTGAGATGAATGAACTCTGGCAGTTATTCAATCTAGATGCCCTCGACAAATCTCTCATGAGTTGCTATTGCTTGTAAGTTGTTAACTACATATAAGTTCATTTTCATTCAGTTCATGTTCGTTTTCATTGCATATACTCATTATATCTTATGTGTTCTCTTATGCAGACTGAAGATCAGTGAATGCAAAAGTAATAATATTATCAATGTTGGGTTTATTGACCCAGATAAAATACATGCTGAAACGGTAAAGCATAAACGCGAAGAAACGGGGGGAAACCTACTAAGATTTTTGGGGGAGCAATATTTCTGTGATTCAATATTGTTTCCTTACAACTACGAGTGAGAGTCTTAATGATCTTTTATGCACATTCAATTTTTCTTACTCGATGTTAAGTGTAATTCCTGACGTATATGCATAACATGTGCAGATTCCACTGGATTCTACTAGACATTCAACCTGATAAGGGAATAGTTGAAGTAAGAGACCCACTGAGTAGAGGCGTGGACGGGTTCCACGAATTGCAGAAGTTGCTCCAAGTGTAATTTCCTTCATCACCGCGCTTTATCTTTCGTGAGATATCAATTAATTATCCACTCATTCAATCTTTCTTTTGCCTGGCAGGGCTTGGCAAGCTTTGAAGAATCATCATAAGGAGATTACCTGGGCAAAGAAGCTAACATTTACTCCTGTACCGTGCCCCCAACAGCCACAAGGGACGAATCTATGTGGATACTACGTTTGCGAGTCCATTCGCATGTTAACCACTGAGAAGCAGAACAAAAATAAATTCGACGTAAGCAATAACATTCACAACTTTATTTATTATCATCAATATTTCGTTATCAAGACTGATATAGTCATACTCATCTCATTTTCGTATATAGGTCGACTTCATGCGGGACAGACTCCAACCAAAGGAACACCTACTAGGAATCGCGGAGGAACTGGCGGGACTTTTGGTTAGAGAAGTAATAAACAACAAAGGCTTGTTTAGTCCAAATAGATGCTCTACCTCCAAATAGACGGTCATTAGTACCGCTTGTCGATCGTGAGCTCCATGTATATATATAAGGAATCTACGAATATGTGTAAGGGGAATCGACTTTTGCTTCGAATATTTGTTTGATCGATCTATATATATATATATAATGAATGAACGTGTACCACTTATAGTAGCGTACAAATATATGCAACTTTTATTTTCGAATGAAAAAAATGAAATAAAAGGGGGTCGGTGGCGGGGGGGGGGGGGGGGGGGTGCTGCACCTCTCAAACCCTAAAGCAGCAGCGTTGTGCGCGCGCCACGTAGAGGGCCTTTTGTCGCGGGTGGTAATACCGCCCGCGACAAAAGGGCCCGTGCCCTGCGCGCCCCGCGGCTGCCACGTGGTGGACCTTATGTCGCGCCTCCCTTGTCGCGGCTGGCCGCCCGCGACAAAAGGGTCATACGACCCGCGACATTAGGCCTGTTTTCCACTAGTGTTGTTTCCTAACACTCGTACACCCCGTTGTTGCTTAATTATCTCTATCATGATCTTGTTCATTTTGCTTGCAACAGTGTCATGTCTGTGAAGATAGGGCATAAGAGGATATGTACCACATGAAGATATGAATTAGGCTATCATCCATGTGAACATACAATATGAAGTTATCATCCATGTGAAGACGAGGATCTTTTTCTATGCATTATTGTTCACTGACCCCCAAACTTGTTGAGGTGCAAACTTCAAAAGAGGTGATACTAGTACATCACAAAATATGCTGCAGAAGATATAGTTACTGTATTTAGAATATGTATGCGCGCTAGAAACCAATTGCGAGAAATTGAGTGTATCCATACTTTAGGCCAGCCTGAATCCTATTAGTACGACAATAAAATATTGTATTCATGTAAATCAACCAATGAACAATGCTGGATTTTATTATACAGCAATATATTATTTTATGTATGTATATAAACCAGTTAGCCAACCAAATTCTGATCTTTTTAATTCCGATAAATAAAGCACCGACGATATAATAATCAAGTACGTTCACTGCTATCACAACAGGAGTTACCAATATCACCTAATATAAAGGTCACAACCGACAATACACGCTACTAGTGAGAACCTGATAATTCCAATCGTCAATGAAGATTTCAAATATCCCCACCAATGACGGAACAGTTGTATGATTGCATGTCATAGGTACACTACTAATGGCGGATGATTATTTCACTAGTGTGTCACTAATGCCTTCACATTTGGTGGTTGTCGATACAGCGAGTGTGCCACCAAATATCTAGAATTGACGGGATTAGTCTTCCAATCCAACCAGATATGTCTTTTGCTAACTATCATTTTGTTATGTAGCTTTCACTGGTACTTTAGTGTGAATCCCCGCCTCGTCAATCGGATGCCTACCGATGGCGCTTGTTTCTGAAATTGGTAGTCACGAATACGTGTTTCTAGCGACCTATATGGTGCCCATCAGTGGTGCACATTACTAGTGGATGTATACTGGTGGCGTTGGCCTCACCATCAGCAGTGCAAAAAACACGGCGGTCAGTGCTAACCCTTTTTCAGGTAGTGTGAGGAGCCTTTAACCATAATGCATTGGTATGGTCTCACGACCATAATTATTGTGTTGAGAATAATATCTTTCAATCCCGACATGGAGGAGGAATATTATTCAAGGGTTGCTTGCCTACTTGTATCCTAACATGAAGAGTTACAATCACATATTATTTCATTCGTATATCATCCATTTGACACACTTCATCATGAACTAATTCTCTCCATGCCTAATCTCTCGTCTGCAAGAAACTCCTAATACATTATATTGCTCTCTTTGTGCTATTTACTTTTCAACTATGCTCAAAATAATTCCAATAATTCATTTCTACTCACCAAATTCACCTTCAACACTTCCATTCAATTCACTCAAGACTAGTGACACCTTGGTTGTAACAGAAATACCCATCATAAATACTTGCCAAAGTTCTTCCTTAGCATCAATATAACAATTGGGAGAATACTTCCAGAATTTATGCTATGATGAACATGTGTTCTTGCATGCCATCAACGCACGAGAAGGCATATAATTCCTGGGTCCATGGACAACATGTGAAAGTAGTATGTCCAAAGAATAAAAATATTGAAGCTGTCAAATATATGAAATTATAAATCAAAGGCCTAAATTAGTTTGAAAAGCCTAGGAAAAACATTGGAGAGAGAGTCGCTAATCTCCGTCGCAGATAGGAAATTGCCAGTGACTAAGTAGGACGGTTTAGTGCAGGTGGTTGGCCATAGGGTGGAGCGCTAGCAATGACGCTTCATGTCCTCTGCTGCGTGGTTAAAACTTACTAATTCCTCTCTATCTCGATTTTTGATGGGTCTTTTCTTGCTAGAAAATAGAGCTCATGCAGGTATTACCAAGAACCTAGCCAGATTCTAGAAGGAGGGGGTCGGGGATAAACATAAGTACCATATGGTACAGTGGCCAAACATGTGCTGGACGAAGGATCTAGGAGGCTTGGGTATCCTTAACTCTTAAGTCTTCAACATTGCACTTATGTTAAGTGGATTCGGAGACTCTTCTCGGAAGAGCCAAAACCCCCTCTTTAGTGTCACATGCTTTGGGACAAATACGCGAGTGCAATTGATATCTTTGCCTCGGCTGTTGGTGGATCTCAATTTTGGCACAACCTCAACAAGATCAAACACCTATTTAAATGAGGAACCAAATTCATCTTGGGAAATGCTGAGAGAATCCAGTGACGGTTTGGCTGGTGGATAGGGGAGAGCCCTCCGTGAACAAGGTTTCAACTCTTGTTTGACACTTGTTCTGAGTTGGATGCTTCCATTGTTCAATCCTTCCGTACAGGGGCGTGGGATATCAGGTTTTGTAGAACCTTTGTGGACGATGGAAGGGCCCAATGGGACCTTCTCCTAGAAGAGATCCAGGTGCTCACACCCAATGACAACAAAGATAGGATTTATTGCGCCCTAGAACCATTTGGGCAAAACTCGGGTGCACCACAATACAAAGCTATGTGTCAGGGCAGCCCATTCCCCCTCGCCAAGACTATTTGGTCAACCAAGCTTCCACTTAAGATTAGAATCTTTACTTGCCAATTTGCTATCGATAGGCTCCCTTCAAGTGAAACATATCAACAAGAGGCATGTGCCGACTAATGGATAGTGTGTCATGTGTGGTCAAATTGAAAACGCGGACCATATTTTCTTTAACTGTGTGTTAGCCAAATTTATGTGGAGTGATATTAGGGAGATGTTTAGGGTTCAGTGGAACCCTGCCTCCTTCTCCCAATTCACTCAAATTCTCCATAACCTTCATGTCAAAGTAAGGAAGCTCATTTGGTTTCTTTTCGCAACTCAGAGCTCGAAGCTCTCAACTACAATAAATAATCTCTCTATTGAAGCCACTTTCCCTTGCCAACCTGCTGAGGGCTCCTTTGATTTAAAGGATAGGAAAAACATAGGAATATGAAAGGTATAGGATTGGAATGGCATGTCTACTTGAAACCTATAGGAAGATGAAGTTTGTTTGATTGTAGCAAAGGAATTTTTCCATGAGGTATGAGCTAAGGGCTCCTTTGATTCATAGGAATTGCATAGGAATAGTATAGGATTTTAATCCTATAGGAAAATTTACTACACATGTTGTTTGATTCATAGGAACATATCCTATAGGAATTAAGGGCTCCTTTGATTCATAGAAATATGAAGAGTGTAGGAATAGGAAAGTTGTAGGATTGAAATGTTATGCTAAGTTGAATCCTATAGGAATATGGTATGTCTTTGATTGTAGCAAAGGAATTTTTCCATGAGGTATGAGCTAATGTTTTTTTCCTATAGGATTTGTACTACAAGATTCCTATAGGAATAATTCCTATATGATATGTTCCTATGAATCAAATGACTTGTATAGGAAAATTTCCTATAGGATTCAATTCCTACATAATTCCTATATCAATCCTATGAATCAAAGGAGCCCTAATCCTATAGGAATCTTGTAGTGTAAATCCTATAGGAAAAAAAACATGAGGTATGACCTCATGGAAAATTTCCTTTGCTACAATCAAACACACTTCATCTTTCCATAGGATTCAAGTAGCCATGTCATTCCAATCCTACACTTTTCCTATTCCTATGATTTTCCTATCCTATGAATCAAAGGAGCCCTAATGCTTTTTTCCTATACGAATTACACTACAAGATTCCTATAGGAATTTTTCCTACAGGATATGTTCCTATGAATCAAATAACATGTATAGGAATTTTTCCCATAGAAACCAAATCCTACACAATTCCTATGCAAATCCTTTGAATCAAAGAAGCCCTGATTGTTTTTGTAAAG
Organism: Lolium perenne; assembly: GCF_019359855.2. NCBI lineage: Eukaryota > Viridiplantae > Streptophyta > Magnoliopsida > Poales > Poaceae > Lolium > Lolium perenne. Next base: position 54,086,146 of record NC_067244.2, read on the forward strand.
ATAATTTATTTATGGAGCAGTGGCGACCTCTTCTCAAGCAAACTGAGGACGTGTAACTTGTTGTGAAGTGTATATGTGGATTGCCTAGCCCTTTCCATCAATTTGGACTTTTGGTTCAAGTGGCTAGTGCATGAAGCTTAACATGGTATCAGAGCCCCAGGTCTCAAGTTCAAATCCTGACTTTCACATGGTTTTCGCAATTAAGCCTAAAAATTGCTGTTGCCCCTCTGTTTAGCCACCGCTGTTTCGGTGTGCTCTTCTTCTTTCACGTGTTGACTTTCTCTTCTCCCGTCACACGCGAGTGGGGGTGTTGTGAAGTGTATATGTGGATTGCCTAGCCCTTTCCATCAGTTCGGACTTTTGGTTCAAGTGGCTAGTGCATGAAGCTTAACATAACTGATATGATTATCTCTGCACTTCATCTTCTCCAGATAGTCGCATCACGGGCTCCTTCAGCTTGGGCCACGTAATCATGTCGTGTTGAAGTGTGTTGGCTTTGTTGTGAAGTGTATATGTGGATTGCCTAGCCCTTTTCATCAGTTCGGACTTTTGGTTCAAGTGGCTAGTGCATGAAGCTTAACATGGTATCAGAGCCCCCGGTCTTGAGTTCAAATCCTGGCTTTCACATGGTTTTCGTAATTAAGCCTAAAAATTGCTGTTGCCCCCCTCTTTAGCCACCGCTGTTTCGGTGTGCTCTTCTTCTTTCACGTGTTGACTTTCTCCTCTCCCGTCACACGCGAGTGGGGGTGTTGTGAAGTGTATATGTGGATTGCCTAGCCCTTTTCATCAGTTCGGACTTTTGGTTCAAGTGGCTAGTGCATGAAGCTTAACAGGCTTCCCTATCATGTTGTGGCTTATAAGGAATCTAAGGGGGTTTTTAATTTAAAGCTGGACATTTTATATGCCTGTTACTAAAAGAAACATTGACCATATTTGTCTTAGCCAGGAGAACCATTTTGTACGGTTTAAACAGTATACAGTTTATGTACACTTACGCAAAAGCGTACCATCATGTACGAGGCATCAGCAGACCTGGCCGGCACGCCCATGCCTCTATCGATAGGTTGACATCAGGTCGCGCGGCGCTGACGGCGGACGGACGAACTGTCGTTCAGCGATCGCATGGTGGCCAGATCGGAGCAGGCGTAACGGCGCCGGAAAATCCGTTGACCACAAAGCACCACCCGGACCGCCCGGCGTCGTCGGTGCTGTAGCATAAACCCCTCGTCTTTTGAAATACGCGGACGGAGCAGCATCTTCTTGGCGACGTCCAAGACGGTACCGTCCGGGAGGCAGACAGCAGACTGCGCGGAGTTCAAGTCACCCAGGCGATCCAGCGGCAAAGCCGGCCATAGGAACCGGCGTCATAGAGGTTTCGCCGTTCTCCATCACGGGACCTCTTTGATATCTCGAAATCTCGACACCTCGTTTTCACAGACACCCTTCTTTAACATCTGGAAATCTATGGCTCGATCTGATTGGATTGGAGGAGGCTTTAGAACCATGGAGCGTCGGTGTTGTACACGGACTCTAGCATGGACACCGTGTACACGGAGATCGGGCATCAACACGTTAGTTGTGCCCAACTCAGAGTTGGAGCGACGGGTACGTTTAAGGAAACTGACGGGGACAGGTGATTATTATGTTGGGCCTAGAAATAACACGTTTTGGCCCGTTTGTGACACCAGGCAGCCACCTATTACAATTTAATAATAGTAAAGATACTAGCACTATGCCCGCGCGTTGCGGCGGAAGAAAAATAACTTAATTTTCTTTAAAAAAACGATTTGGTGCTGAGAGGCCTGCGGGACAGGCAGCAGCAGGTCGGAGACGAGGCATACATTCTACAAAAAAGGTCGTGGAGGACGCCGGAAGCAGCAGCTCTAGCAGGAGACCATCAGATGGAGAATTCCTAGATGGCATCGCTGCTCAGGTTCGGGCGGCTACCGCGCGATGAGCGGGGCCCTCGCTCGAGCCTCTCCTGAGCATCCCTCTAACGAGGAGATGTCTCCACGCGAGGCCCTTGAATTGGCTCATGACGCCCTTGCCTACCGCTGCCACCGCCGCTCATGTATGGTTCGCTGCACAAGGTCATCGATTTCACCGGCCATCACATAAAATAAATTCTTTTTGGTACCACTCAGCGTAGAAATACACGTTATGACAAGGGTAGAAATTTTGTGTGCTCCAAATAACACACGCTTGAAGAATATAAAGGAAAAATGATGTTCACCATTCATCTCACACTCAAGAACACAAGGTTTACCCTGTCTAGCCAGGAACTAAAATACATGGTCTTAACTGCAGTCTTAAAAGGACATGCTTTTACCTTCTCTCATATGCGGCGCCGACTATAAGGGTATGTTTGATTCTTAGCTAATGCTGGTCCTACCAAAATTTTGGTACGTGCTTATCGCTAGGCTGTTGTTTGGTCGACTCCCAAATTATTGGCTAGCCCAACTCACCCAAAGCGTTGTAGTTCATTTTCTTGCCAACCATGGGCAAACTCTGGGCGCATGATTCCTTCGCCAAAATTTCGGTCATGCCCAAAATTTGATGGGGCAGGCGTGGGCTTAAACCAAACGTACCCTAAATTTATTCCCCAAATCACTTTTGTGGCTTTGTAGTGAGTAGTGAGGCCACACGTACTGTGGCCGACCCCAGGTCATTGCTGCCATTGCCTTGGGAAGTAGCAAGCGCCATGCGCCGGTCCGCGGGCACTGCAGCCCCCAACTTCGTGTGGAGCAGGTCGGGTCGTGGGCTGACCATAGGCTCCCTAGTTTCCTGATTATTTACTCCTAGTTTCACTTCAATTAACGCATTATTTACTCGTAGTTTCCTGATTAATTAGGGCCAATCACCAGGTTCAATTGTTAATACTATAATTTCCATGCTAATTAGGTACTGAACGGAAGGAAATTTTAAGCCGAATTGCAAGTTTAATTAGTCTAATTGCTAGGTTCTAGACTTCAAAATTATGTACCTGCATTGCAAGGAATCCATCATCCACTGGTTCACACGCAGAAATCAAGTTGTTATATCAGCAAAAAATCAAGAGGATGATAGGTACACCGTATACAACTCCTAGAGGCAATGGCTCGATGTGCTAGGAGGCGGCCTCCACCGCAGCTCGTGGTCGGCTGCGGCGACGGCCTCCCCGCTGTTGCATGCTAGTCGGCAGCCGCCTCCCGCAGCTCCACAGCAGCGGCGCCGTGCAACGATGGCGGACTCGGCGCGGACTCGTGCTAGGCGGCGGCCATGCTCGTCGGGGACTCCGTCGCGAGCTGCGTGCTCGGCGGCGGTCGTGTGGCGACGACCGGCTCCCGCGCTTCCTCGTGCTCAGCGACGGCCGTGCGGCAACGGCAAGATCCTGCGCGGCTCCGTGCTCGGCGGCCTCCTCCTCCTCTTTTCCTCCCAGCGATGCTTGCTTCCGATCGTAGTTTCAGGCAGAGACCATGTGTGGTCAAGGGATACGGGATAAAGTGGAGGTGTACGTGAGGATAAGATTTGGTAGCCCGTTAGGGGAGGATGCGTTTTTTTGCTAATAGTAGCCCGACTCAAAGCATCTCGTCTACAATTACAAACCACGTGAGTGGGTCGCGTGTTGGGTCGCTTTTTTTGGCCCAGATAAATCTGGCCCAGCTGTGACACCAGGCAGCCACCTATTGCAATTTAATAGTAAAGATTATGGACACGTTTTGATATCTGGCGCACTCGCAGTTTTTTTTTTCCATCATTTTTCAAATACGGTACTACAAAATATGAACTGCACTTGGGGTATAAACTGAAAAACAAAAAATCCCCGTCTGTTCCCGCGCGGAGAAGAAATCCGACGTGGCAACTCGCGAGCCAGTGGCCTGCAATCCATCCACGGCCGAGAGGACCGGGCCCCACTCCATGGCGACCGCCGCGACCGCTGCCGCGGCGGCCGTCCCCGCCGGCCGCCACCAGCACCGGCACCGCTTGGGCCTCGGCCTGCGGCCACGCCCCAACTCGCACCGCCTGCGCCTCCTTGCCTCCGTTGCTTTCTCTTCCTCGTCCGCCCCGTCCACCTCCTCGTCGTCGTCGCTGTCGACCCCGGCGGAGGGAGGAGGGCGGCTGGTGGCGGAGCTTGTGGGCGTGTTCAACGAGCTCACGGGTAGGATGGGGGAGGGCCTGGCGACCACCTCCTCGTCGCGCCTGCTCTTCCGCGCGCTCAAGCTGGCCCTCCCCGCCCTCCGCGACGGCGACGGCGGCCGGGCCCTCACGCGAGCCCTTGCGGTGGCCGCGACCCTCGCCGACCTCCAGGTGCGGATTGAATTTCGTGTTCATGTGTGTGAACTAGCAGGGTTTAGTAATTTGTAGCCTCTTAATTGTGGCATTCTTGGCTGTTGTTCATTTCCTTTATGAGAGTGTCGTGTTTGCTACTCGAAACAACAACTGTGCCTACCTACTAAACCATGGATAGTTTGATTCCCCGAATTTGGTTATATGCATAAGTTCATTCCATCACTTAGATGGTTAAGTTCCCTCCATTTTAATGTCAGCGACTCCCGAAGTAACTGAACTCCTTCTGAAATATATTCCCGTGCACTTCAGTGTTTTGATGCTGAATGCAACCAAAGAAGTCACCGGATAATATTGTTTACAGCAATTAGAAGGCAGGCCAAAGGAAAATCAATTTTCCAGCCACGGCAGTAATTGCCATCATTTTTCCACACTCCAGTAACACGACCTTCTAAACTGAGGGCAAAAATATGCTTGTTTAGTTTTATGTCATTGACCGCTGTTGTTTGGTTTCCGTTTTATTGCTCATGAGTTGAAGACACTATCCTCTGACAGTACTTTTGGTCAGAACCTTTGTTGGACAAGTTATCCTTTGGTTTACCATTCAGCTCTTTTACCAATTTCTAATCTCTCCTCCATTGGCGATTCATAAGATATATTTGCACTGCTTTGTGCCATAATGCAGTTAAGCATGAAAAGGTTTATCTATCTGCTCTTAAGCTGTCATGTTTAGTTCTGATTGTATGCATGTGGGCAGATGGATGCTGAAGTTATGTCAGCCGGCATACTGAGGAAAGCACTTGATGCAGGAACTATAAGCATGCAGGATGTAGAGGCTCAAATTGGGATCGGCATAGCGGATTTACTGCACGAGAGCTTAAGGCTTAAGGTTGCTCCTTCTAAGGTTGATGTATTGGATGATGAGAGTGCGAGCACGCTGAGAAAGTTTTTTCTTTCGTACTATGACATACGGGCGGTAATTTTGGAGCTTTCTCTGAAGCTCGATACAATGAGACATCTTCAGTACCTCCCCAAGCATCTTCAGCGGATTAAATCTCTTGAAGTAATGAAGATATATGCTCCACTTGCTCATGCTGTCGGTGCTGGTAATCTGTCGCTAGAGTTAGAGGATCTTTCATTTAGGTACTTGTTTCCTCAGTCATATGACCATGTCGATCAATGGTTGAGGAATCGAGAAGCCGAGTGCAAGCTCTTGATAAAGGCATACAAGGCACAATTGCTTCAGGCACTGAAATCCGATGATGAGCTAAACAGAATTGTGCAGGATATCTCAGTCGAAGGGAGATACAAAAGCCGTTTCAGTACTATGAAGAAGTTGGTAAAAGATGGCCGGAAACCAGAAGAAGTAAATGACATACTTGGTCTACGGATAATCTTGGACCCTCGATGCGATGGTGGTTTATCTGATTGGGGGCCCAGGGCCTGTCACAGGACACATGAAATCATTCGGGCTCTGTTGAAGGAAGTGCCAGGAAGGACAAAGGATTATGTCACACAGCCAAAAAGAAATGGCTACCAGAGCCTGCATGTGGCAGTCGATGTAAGTGAACCAGGGAAGACGAGGCCGCTTATGGAGATACAAATACGCACCAATGAGATGCACAGGATTGCTATTGGTGGAGAAGCGTCCCACTCTCTCTACAAGGGTGGTCTTACTGATCCTGGAGAGGTAACCCATCTGCCTAATTCTCAATCTGTTACTTCATTTAGAGTACACCCAAATGGACCTAGCAAGACACTGAATAATAGGTAAGCTGTTTTATCGAACCAAGTTTCCAAAGTATCTAAACACATAGGCTTGATGGGTTATGTATAATGTTGCTTTCTCCAAGATATGCCTACAATAGATCTTGGATACTAGCCTTCTTACTGAAGTTGTCCCTGGGTCTTAAAATGACATATCTAGGATCTGCTGAAGTTGTCCCTGGATTAGTTCAGAGCTGACAACTTAGATGGTATATGTTCCCAACTGATACACTGACTACTAGTTTGATCATGAAATAAGGTTTTATCTTGAAGTTTTGGAACATCATTCTTATACCTTTTCTTGCGAATAAAATAAAAGATTATTTCTGGCATGATTAAGAATATGCATCACTTCCATTTTTTGCAGGGTAAAAGACTTAAGGCTATTATGTTGGCCGCGGCAGAGTTAGCAGCTCTGCGCCTTCGTGACCTCCCAGCCAGTGATCACCAGGGAGGCGAGTGCAAAAACCAGGCTTTCTGCCTTCTAGACAAAAATGGGGACGGAAGGATCAGTATCGAGGAGCTCACAGAGGTGATGGAAGATCTCGGTGCGGAGGGTGAGGATGCGATGGCGCTGATGCATCTCCTTGATGCAAACAGTGACGGTTCCCTCAGCTTTGATGAATTCGAGTCATTCCAGAGACAGGTGTGTGCAAGTTTTACAGCTGTGGCGAATTATCCTTCCACCGTTGTATTTTCGAAATTTTCCTTCAGGGCACACAGATTTCTGATATATGAATTGTTTCTGGCTTATTAGGTTGAATTGATGAGAAGCTTGGAGGACAGGGATGACCACTACACAAAGATACTGAAGGATAAGCTGCGGACGATTGACAGCGCAGGTCTCATCCACTTCTACCGCAAGGAGCTGGGCGACAAACTGCTTGTGAGCTGAAATATACGGACCTTACATTGAAGGAACTGAACGGAACTAAAACGGATCGCCACCATGTTGTAGTTTTGAGGTTGGTGTATACTGCATTGTGATGTGATTACACCATTAATTGAATGTACATACTTGCTGATTGTATGCAGATGTGTAGAGCACAAATATGAGAAAGTTAAGGTTGTTGTCCATACTGGGCCAGAAACTAGCTGTGCTGTATATTTCTAACTTTGTACAGGTGGTATTGCCGCTGTTTGTGTTGCTTACTTCCTCAGTACATCTGTACATCTCTGACGGATAGTAACCATGGAGAACACTAAAGTTTGATATTATATTTCGCTGTGTGCACTACCGACCATGACTAGAACATAATTATTGCTGATATGGGTTTTGTTTGTTACCCCTTCTGTAGGAAGTCAATGAACTTAAAAGAAACTAGTCCTTCAAAATAATTAATGGATGTAGATACATCCATTTTTGGGCAATTATTTTGAACCAGAGAGATTAGTTTTTCTTCAAGCTCTAGTGCATACATTCTAAAATTAGGCCAATATGTACAACTTATCTGACTTCTTCACGGAATAATACTCCTTCACCGCCATTTTCCATAGACATGTCATTGTAGAATATTAGCAGTTACATAGTTTATTGTTACACACTTAGCAATTGCATAATTAAAATACCTTCAAAAATAAATTCTTTCAAAGCGCAACAAGCTTGCCGATGAGATCATTGAGAACAGAGGGGCAGCAGACAGTTAGATGGTCCAAACCGTCGATGGCAATAACTTTCTTCAGGTTGGCCGGACACTCGAGGAACTCCAAGCACGCCTCCTTCCACCTGCAGCAGTGGTGCTGCTCAGCCAGCGCCAGGATGGTCGTCGCCGTGCTCAGGTCGATATACTCGCACAGCCTCTCTTCGCACATCAGCCTCAGCCGCCCGAGATCATACCTGTCTGCGGCGACCAGCAAGTGCTGCCACGTCGCCACATCTCGAACGTGCCCGTCCTTCTCCTCCAAGTCCGGCAGCAGCGAGTCGGTGTTCGAGTCGGTGTAGATGAACTTAGGGCATCTCCAGCGGCGCGACACATTTCGGACGCTGAAATTGTCCGCTCGCATCCGTTCGCGTCGCCTGGCGGACGCTAAAATGACCGGGAGGGGCGAAATGTTCGTTTGCGTCGGGGGCTACCTCCAGCGGTCCGACGCATTTTGGACATGCAACTGTTTTTTTTTTGTGCTACTTCTTTTCAATTTTGTTGAATGATCAAGTTTTAAACGCGAAAAAGTTGTACTCATGGTGTCATGTTGGTCCAATCGAATAGATTATAGCCTAAACAATTAACCGGATACTTCAATCGAAAGAAGAAGAAATTTAAAAACATATAAACTAAAACTATTTTTTGGCCTTCTTGTTAGAAGGCCCTGCCTCGTCGTCGTTGTGGAAACTCCTGCGCCTCTTGATTGTCATCTCCTCGTCGGAACTGGAGGACAACGCGTCCGTCGAGGAGTTGAAACTGGAAGAAATGACGTCTTCGTCGTCGTCGTCGGTGAACGGACGACGACGCGCCGCCCGCGCCAGCGCCCTGGACTTCTTCCTTGCCACCGCCTTGTCGTCTGCCGCCTCCTGCACCTCCAACCGGGCGAACTTGCTGTCGGAGTCCTCCTCCTCCTCCTGGCCCTCCTCCTCGTCGTCGGTGTCGCTAGCAGCGCCGCCTCCGTCCTCCTCCTGGCCTTCGCTGCCATTGCCGCCTCCGTCCTCCTCGTCCTCACTCGGTGTGGAGGCAGGGTAGCTGGGCGTGGAGCCCGGATCGCTTGGCATCGCCGGGGATTCCCACCAATGCAGGAATCCGGACGACTTGCCCTCGCTCTCCGAGTCAGACGGCAGCGTGTAGTCGCTCATGGCGTGCCGGTGTTGGAGAAGAAGAAGAAGAGGAAGAAGAAGGAGGCGGTTGAACTTAAATTACCGTAGACGTGGGGGTTATAATGTGCGCGGATTAACGGCGGCGTGTATAACGAAGAGGCCGGCGGTTGCTCTTCCGCGGTGGTTCGGCGCTTCATTGCGGCGGTTGGTCGCCGCGGTTGCCACACTGGCGTGCGTTGTGAATTCGAGGCCGATCGATCCTAGGCCGCTGCCATGAGGGCCCGTGGGGACGCGAGCGGACGAGCGTCCGTGGAGACGCATACCTGACGCATATTTAGGCCAGGTTTACGTCTCCGCGGATGGTCTGATCACTTTGCGTCGCCCCGCTGGAGGTGGTGCCAGACGCATTTCCGGTCTAAGCGGACGCAAACGGTCGCTCAACGTCTCAACGTCCGTTTGCGTCGCGCCGCTGGAGATGCCTTGAGTAATGTCTCGAACACCGGCGCCTCCATGTCATCTACCTTAATGACGCCGGACGTCGCCGTACCTTCCTTCATGACCGGGCGGCGAGCACGCACCGGTGCGCGGCGAACGTCTCGCCGCCGGCCTCGAACGCCACGTCGGCGCCCTCCTTGGTTAGGAGGAGGTCGGCGAACAGCTGCAGGATATCCGACGGCGGCACCACCACGGGAGAAGGCCGGCGGCCCAGCACTGCGTCCGCGTCCAGGACTAGGACTCGCCGGTGCCGAAGGTGGTGCCCTATATACTTGGGGTCTTGGAACTGGCGACGGAGGCGGCCGCTGTCCGCGCCGGCGAAGGCCAGGATGGAGGAGCGCGACGACTTGCAGACTTGGCGAACGACGCGAGAAGGCCCGCCTGCGGCCGACGGCATGATGGATTGGATCGGATCAAAGCGGCCAACAAGGCAACAACGAGTGCTCAGTAAAACTGCACGCGTTTGTGGCGAGAGAAACGCGTCGGTTCCCCGGCCTCGACAAGACCTGAAACTGAAACCGCTTCGGCTCGCGGCAGAGAAATGTGTATGATTGAGATTTTTGCCTGTTATATTTGTTTAACTTAGGATCATGCCATGAACTCAGGTCTAAAACTTTATGCACTACATTCAAAAGGTGCAGTAGATTGTGTCATCCGCTGATCAAACCAACCGAAAGACCACCCTGTCCCCTGGAATTTGATACATCTCAGCTTCCCCTCTGTCGGCACTAGACGAGCAAGAAAGCTCGCCCAGAACCTCCTTCCCCGAAGATGCACCATCTGTCATGTGAACAATCACCATCGGAGGGGCACCTTCTTGGGGGGCTCCTCGGTGCTCATGATGACGCAGGTCACCCGGCACATTACAAACAAACCGAAATAGATATGGTACAATCCATACGTGTTCTCATCTGCTAATTTTGCGTATCCATTCATTCATCATGGCACTACACCAAAAAGACATGACCAGCAACCTGAGAAACATACACATTTCTGAATGTTCCTTTGGGTCTTTGCAGTTTTATAGACTTGTAACGACACGAGAAGATACGGAGGCAGAATAGCAATTCAAGCTAAGTGCATAAGCACACATTAACACAAGCATCCGCGTAGGCTACGAGTAATCTAGCTACTTCGTCTTGGAGGAACCAATAACCGCAACCTCAACTTCGATGCAGCACTTTGTTTTCACCAGATAACCATTTGCCGGGTCCTTGAAATCTTCTAGAGATATGAACTTTTCCCATCCCCAACAGGTACATTTGTTCGAGTACTCGATCCGGCCTGAAGATAAAACTAGGTGTTAGTTAGGAAATGTGATGATAACAGTCTAATTACCATCTTAACTCGTGGGCATTGCTTGAAAGAGCCAACCTTTTTTTGCCAGGCCCTTGCCAGTTTCCTGGGTTTTGATGGATATGGTTTGCTCTATCAGGTATGCCAAGTTCTCGTCCAGTGTATCCGGCCCGTTCCTGACCACGTACAAGGAGAGGTAGTTCCCATTCGTATCATCATCTCCAGATGGATAGATTCTGATGCACCTGAAAATTCAGTAAGTTTTGTATAAAACCAATAACTAATAGTTAAAATTATGGGTCATCTTAAGCACTAAATTCAAGACAGTGAGTATCACCATTTGTGTCCACAGAGCTCAAACTCAGGAGAGCAGCTCGGATTCTTCAACACAAAGAAGTCCTCAATGTGCCAGGTGTAGACTTGGGGTTCACTGCAGACGTTGTTCGTCTTCTGAACAAACAGCGCCTCTAACGTATCGTTAGCTTTAGCAACGACAACTGTGATGAACTCAACCGCGAAAACACAGCTATTGTTGACCAGGAATCCGGAGGACCTTTCCTTGAGTGCCGCGAGAGGAATCATGCATGAGGTTCCAGAGCATGTGCTTCCTGTCTCGAAATTGTGGCTAACTGCAAACAAAATATTCAAAACGTAAGGCAGAAACAAATAACTGATATGCTCTTGTGAGGAGAACTGTTGTTTTTTGTTTTCTGAAGCAGTTAGTTTACACTTTCAGTCTAGCGGCTGACTAGATTGTTTTCAATGAAGGGAATCGCATACAAGCATTAAGATGATACATACACCAAATACTAGGTTGAAGAACCTGTACTATTTTTGAAGAATAATTTCCTAAGGTACCTTGCTGTTCATGGTGTTTTCCAAATAACTGGTCATATATCAAAAACTTCAAAGTTGTCTCCACGATCGTGTCCGGACTCACATTTGCCAACTCAAGCTGAAGAGAAACATACTCATTCTGGTCGCCACTCTTTGTGTCCCTTAGGTTCACTACCAAGTGCCTGCGAATCAAATAAAGAGAAAGGTCACCTCAGAATAAAAAAAATCAAGAGAAAGGAATAGAAAAGAAGCAAGTGAGAGAATTTCTTTCTTTTACTGAACTGCCGGATATTAATTACTAATTAATCAGATAAAAACAAGTGCATAACATTGTATGCATCAAGCTCTCTGTTATAATAGCTGATGAAAAGAAACATCATGGTAATAGACTAATAGTTGTACCAGTTGAGCCCCTTCTGTTAGGATGATCTCCACGTCACCGATTCCAACGGATCGGTAACAAGTCCTTGACCTCGTTCGCGCCCTGATCGGGGGCGTCCAACCCTCATATGGTTGGTGGGCCCCTGTGACCTGCGCTATATAAAGAGGTGGGGGCCGGGGCACACGGTACGAGGTTGACCGCGCCGCCAGTCACCCCACCTACATTCCCTACCGATCTAGGGCTAGCGCAGTGCTCACGGGAAGCTCTGCCACCGCCGCCACCGCACGCTCACGCCACTCGCGCCGTCCCCATGGACAACGGCTCGAGCTCCTCCTCGAAGGGAGAAGGTTTGTCTCCCATACCTCTCTCGATCTCTCTCCGATCTTGCAGTATACATATAGATATAGTGTCTACCCGCACGGATGCTACTCTAGTTGATCTAGTAAAGTAAACATTGGTATCAGAGCAGCTTCTAGATGTAGATCTCGTGTTTATTTTTCGGGTAGAAAAGAAAGAAGAGAAATCCTAGATCCTCCCTGATGCAAAGAAAAGTACACCGGCCGAGGCCCTCGGGCTCGCCGGCACAGTTAGCGCCGCCGCAAGGCCGCGCCGCTCCTCTCGATCCCGATGCGCATCGGCATGCCGAGGCATCGGGAAGAAGAGCCACTCCACTTGCGCAAGCAAGGCGGGGCAAAGAAAAGAAGAGCCTTACCCGGCTTACCGTAGTACGCAACGTCGGCGGAAAAGGAGCCACCTCTGCGCCCTTTGACGGTGGTGCGCCCACTTTCGGGTGCACGCGCCGCCGGCAAAGGGGACAGGGGGGCTCGCCGCTAGCGTGTGCTGTTGCCTCCGTTCCTTGGCCGCCGCGCCGGGATCTGGTGGAGGAAAGAAAGAAAAGGGCGGGCGGCGCCGTCGGCCAGGCTGCTGGGCGGCGCGACTGCGAGCCGCCGGAGAGCGCCGGGCGGTGCGCGCCAGAAAAGGGGCGGTGGGGCTGCCGAGCGAGCGCGAGGAGCCGCCGGGCGGCGCCGTCGCAGCCGCCGGCGTGCTGCCAGGGGCGGCGCTCGGTCGCTCAGCCGCCGGAGGAAAGTACAGAGAGGGGGTCGGGGGGGGGAAAATGGCCTTTGGGTTAGGGTTTGGGCCGTTGGCCACCCTTTTATCCCGGCCGAAACAGAAGGGGGACCGTCGGATCGAATCCGACGGCCGAGAGGGCCGCCGCGTGGGCACCGTGTGCGGGCCGCGTGGGGCGCCGCTGGCAGGCAGCGGGCAGGCCGCGTTAGCGGGCCGCGTTGGCAGGCCGCGTAGGCGCAGCGTGCCTGTGCACCGCTCGGCCGCGTGGGCGCAGCGTCTGCTGCATGCCGCTCCGTGCGAGCAGGCCGCTTGGGCCGCGGGCCGCGTGCGCAGTAACAGTAACAGGCTGTTTTTACAGTTTTGCACAGTTTTTTGTTTAATTACAGAGGCTTTTTTTAGGCAGTTTTGGGTCATTTTTGGCCAAAATTTTGTCTAATTTTTTTCTGAATAAATAGGACCAACGAAATATTTGTTCAGAAATTAAAAAGTAAAGGAAATGCCTCTGAAAAGTTCAAAGTTTAAAGTTTAAAGTTCACAGTTTCCGCTGCAAATAGCAATGATATGTGCATTTATCTCTATTTCTGCCCAACGGTGATATAGTTTTATTTGCATTAACAGTTGCATGTTTTAATTCGGACCAACGTTGGATTATAATTTGCAATTGTACTGTTCTCACTTCTTTGTGGTTTTCAGGAGGGTTCTACTTGATGAGCTGCATCAAGGATGTTCCCACCCTTAGAGGGGATAACTACACAGAATGGAGGAAGAAGGTGGATTTCGCCTTAAATGCGTCTTTGAGGTGGACCGGGTGGTTGACACACCGCAGCCCATCAAGCCTGCTGACCCCGTCGAGCCGACGGGGATACCGATGATGCATGGGCTAAAAAGAAAAGGGACCATGCTCCTGTGGAGATGTCCTACACCCTAGAGAACAGACAGTGGCAGACTGCCAACAAAAAGTGCATGGCTTTCATAAAGAATACAATTGAGAACGCTATAGTGGGCTCAATTACAGAGTGTACTTCCGCTGGGGAGTACCTAGAAAAGATAAAGAGCCAGTTCACTGGTTCTTCAAAGACATATGCAACCCAGCTGTTGAAGCAGCTGGTGACAGAAAAGTATACTGGAGGTGCACATGGCATCAGGGAGCACATCCTCAGGATGAGCAACATGGCTGCAAAGCTGAAGCCCATGGATGCTGACCTGGAGCTGAAGCCTGCACTTCTGGTTCACTTGGTGATGGCTTCATTGCCACAACAGTTTGAAAATTTTGTCATCAATTACAACATGAGTCCTGAGAAATGGGACATTGAAAAGACCATTGCCATGTGTGTGCAAGAGGAGGATAGACTCAAGGCACAGAATGGAGGTACCATCAATTATGTGAAGGACAACAAGAAAAGGCCCTTCACACCAAGCAACAATGGTTCTCCTTCAAAGCAATATGGTAAAGCCCCAATGCAGCATCAGCAGAAGTTCCAGCCTGTGCCATTGCCGATGAACAAAGATCGGTGTCTCCACCGTCGAAGATCGGGCACTACAAGAAAGACTGCGCCTGCTTTTCGAAAGAACTAATGGCAAAGAAAGGTAACAATTTAGTTTCCTTTGTAAATGAATCCCTGTATACACAGTTTCGAAATCTACTTGGTGGATTGATTCAGGTGCAACTGTTCATGTTGCAAATTCTTTCTGAGGATTCCATTCGACGAGGACTACGAAAAGAGGCGAAGGATGCGTTGAAGTCGCGAATGGAATTCAAGCAGAAGTTGAAGCTGTTGGCGACGTCCTGTTGGAGCTAGCTGATGGCTTGACTATTCTGCTTAGAGATGTCTTATTTGTTCCTTCCATACATAGAAATTTAATAAGTGTATCGCGCTTAGATAAAGACAGTTATCAATGTTATTTTGGACATGGCAAATGTGCCATATGGTGTAATAATTCTTATGTTGGGGTTGCTATACTCCATGATGAGCTTTATTTATTGTCCTTGCGTGAAAAAGTAATGTCTGTGTGTAAAGTGAATGAACAAATATCCTCGTCGGAAACAGAAGGAAAGAAAAGAAAAAGAACTGATGAATCATCGAAATTATGGCACTGTCGCCTAGGCCATATTTCGAGGGGGAGAATAGAAAGACTCGTTAAAAATGATATTCTTCCTCCATTAGAATTCTCAGACATAGAACAGTGCATCGATTGCATTAAAGGAAAATTTGTAAAGCAAATTAAAAAGGGTGCAAATCGAAGCACATCAACACTAGAAATAATTCACACCGATATATGTGGACCATTTCCGGTGAAAAGTGTGGATGGCTATGATTCGTTCATAACATTCACGGATGATTACTCCCGATATGGTTATATTTATCCAATAAAAGAAAGAACAGAAGCGTTGGATAAATTCAAAATATTCAAAGCTGAAGTTGAAAATCAGCATGATAAAAGAATAAAGATAGTCAGGTCTGATCGTGGAGGGGAGTACTACGGTCGACATACTCCATATGGCCAAGTCCCTGGACCTTTTGCAAGGTTCCTACAGGAGACTGGAATAGTCGCCCAGTACTCGATGCCGGGCGAACCTCAGCAGAATGGGGTAGCTGAAAGGCGCAACCGTACCCTTATGGATATGGTGCGCAGTATGATGAGCTATTCCACCCTACCATTGGGATTGTGGATTGAGGCGTTAAAAACCGCTATTCACATTCTAAACAGAGTACCAAGCAAATCGGTGCCCAAAACGCCGTATGAGCTATGGACAGGGAGAGTGCCTTCTCTAAACCACCTGAAAGTGTGGGGGAGCCCTGCTGAGGCCAAAGTATTCAATCCAAATATCGCAAAGTTAGATACCAAAACAGTCAGTTGCCATTTTATTGGCTATCCTGAAAAGTCAAAAGGTTATCGTTTCTACTGTCCAGACAAATATACAAAGTTTGTGGAAACGAGACATGCTGTCTTCTTAGAGGACGAAATGATGAGGGGGAGCATGGTAGCTCGGAAAATTGATCTTGAGGAGAAGAGGGTGCATGCACCCAATCCGATGACTCAGGAGCCATTTTTTGCGCTACCATGTGCACCTGTACCGACGATCCCTGCGATTGTGGTGCAAGCGCCTGTTGTGACTCCACCCATGACAACGATGAGTGAAAATTCGGAACCTGTCCGTCAGGAGACGAATGAACCATTTGTTGAGCATGAAAGGGAGCAACAACAGCCACCTCCAGAAGCTGAGCCACAAGTTGAGGAACAGAATGCTCAAGAGAATGTGGCCCCTAGAAGGTCTACAAGAGCTAGAAAATCAGCCATTTCGACTGATTACAAAGTTTACAACACAGAAAGAGTTCATATGGAAGGTGATCCCACTTCATATGAAGAAGCCATGAGAAGCCCAGATTCATCAAAGTGGGTGGAGGCCATGGAAGACGAAATGAGATCGATGAGTACCAACAATGTTTGGGACTTAGAGAATATTCCTAAAGGAGCCAAAACAAGGGCTGCAAATGGGTCTACAAAATAAAATATGACTCCAATGGGAATGTCGAAAAGTATAAAGCACGACTTGTGGCAAAAGGATTTACACAAAGAGAAGGGATAGATTACAATGAGACATTTTCTCCGGTCTCATGTAAGGATTCCTTCAGGATCATCATGGCACTAGTTGCACATTTTGATTTAGAGTTGCATCAAATGGATGTAAAGACGGCATTTCTAAACGGGGATTTAGAAGAAAATGTCTACATGAAACAACCCAAGGGTTTTATCATGGAAGGCAAGGAAGAAATGGGATGCCACCTAAAGAAATCCATTTATGGATTAAAGCAAGCCTCCAGACAGTGGTATCTAAAGTTTAATGAAACAATTAAGAGATTTGGATTTAAAGAAAATATTGAGGACAATTGCGTTTATGCAAAGTTTAAAAGTGGGAAATATATTTTCCTAATCTTGTATGTGGATGATATTCTGCTTGCCAGCAGTGATGTTAGTCTACTGCAAGAGACAAAGAAGTTCTTGTCCTCAAATTTTGATATGAAAGATCTTGGTGAAGCGTCATATGTTTTGGGCATAGAAATTCACCGAGATAGAAACAATGGAGTATTAGGACTATCGCAAAAGGCTTATTTAGAAAAGATTCTAAGTAAGTATAATATGCACAAGTGCAGTGCCACACCTGCCCCTATAGTCAAGGGCGACAGTTTTGGGAACCATCAAAGTCCCCAAAATCAATACGAGCTCGATCAAATGAAAGCGGTTCCATATGCTTCGGCTATTGGAAGCCTACAGTATGCACAAGTGTGCACTCGCCCTGACTTAGCATTTATCACCGGAGTACTCGGTAGATATCAAGAAAATCCAGGTTTCGAACACTGGAAAATGGTAAAGAAGGCATTGCGTTATGTGAAAGGCACAAAGAGTTACATGCTAACATACAGAAGATCTGATTCCCTAGAAATAAGAGGGTATTCAGATGCAGATTTTGCGGGGGATAAAGATGATAGAAAATCCACATCTGGATATGTATTCACCCTCGCAGGGGGAGCTATTTCGTGGAGAAGCTCCAAACAGACCATAGTTGCATCATCCACGATGTATGCAGAATTTATAGCATGTTATGAAGCCACGGGGCAGGCATTATGGTTAAAGAAATTCATACCCGACTTGAAAGTGGTAGATTGTATTGACAAACCACTAAAGATGTACTGCGACAATGAGCCTGCAGTATTTTATGCTCACAACAACAAGTCGAGTAATGCTACGAAACCGATTGAGGTTAAGTATTATGTTGTGAAACACAAGGTCCAGGATCAAACAATAAGTCTCGAGCATATAAGGACAAAAGATATGCTTGCGGATCCGCTAACGAAAGGCTTACCACCCAGCGTGTTCAAGGAGCACGTAGCCGGCATGGGTTTAAGGGAAAGTCTTACCTATCCTGGATCATAAGAGGCCCAAAAGTAAAAGAATTTGTTTCAAAACAGAGAAGTGCATTGTGGCTGTCTGATTCTATCG
Organism: Lolium perenne; assembly: GCF_019359855.2. Lineage (NCBI taxonomy): Eukaryota > Viridiplantae > Streptophyta > Magnoliopsida > Poales > Poaceae > Lolium > Lolium perenne. The sequence goes on from NC_067244.2 coordinate 54,104,004, forward strand.
GCAATAGAGCTGTGACGATGAAACATGCCCTATGAACTAATCCAATATGAAACGAATAAAGTGAAAGTATAAAGTTAAAAGAAAAGTTGAGATCAAGGGGGAGAATGTTAGGATGATCTCCACGTCACCGATTCCAACGGATCGGTAACAAGTCCTTGACCTCGTTCGCGCCCTGATCGGGGGCGTCCAACCCTCATATGGTTGGTGGGCCCCTGTGACCTGCGCTATATAAAGAGGTGGGGGCCGGGGCACACGGTACGAGGTTGACCGCGCCGCCAGTCACCCCACCTACATTCCCTACCGATCTAGGGCTAGCGCAGTGCTCACGGGAAGCTCTGCCACCGCCGCCACCGCACGCTCACGCCACTCGCGCCGTCCCCATGGACAACGGCTCGAGCTCCTCCTCGAAGGGAGAAGGTTTGTCTCCCATACCTCTCTCGATCTCTCTCCGATCTTGCAGTATACATATAGATATAGTGTCTACCCGCACGGATGCTACTCTAGTTGATCTAGTAAAGTAAACACCTTCTTCATCTGAAACACATTGGAGTAGGTCGGTCCTTTTCCCTTCTCAACAAGCGAGGAGAAACCATCGATCCTCCACTTGTAGGTATTCTGCACCGCGGTTGAAGGTGCCTCGTCGGATACCTGGTTTGCTCCGTCTCCCTCGGGAGGAGGTGGCACGTCGGATCCCTGGTTTAATCCTCCTTTCGCCGAAGAAGGTGCCAGGTCGGATCCCTTCTTTGCTCCTCCTGCAACAACATTTTTCTTCCATTGAGTCAAAATATCACAACATATAGCGGCTCGGATTATTATTGCCTAATAATAAAAAATCCTTACTGCAGGCGCCAGTAGCACATGAGTTTCCCATAGCTAGCTCTTGCACTTCCTCTCCACAGGAATATCTCTGCAATCGAAATCAATCACCATGCCTTTTAACAAATAATTTATAGTTAAAACATACAGAGCCGTGCACATTAGAAACAAAAATAACACTTCATAAGCCGGTGCACAGAACTGCAGATCTCAAACAGATAATAATTACTGCCAAGAAAGAAGGAAGATTAAGAGCTCCACAAACAAAGCAGATTAATAATTGACAAACGTGTCGCTCTTGATGAACCCATCATATGCACAAAGCCAAGAAATTGCATTACGAAACCTTAAACTCAACTCATGAAGTAGCTAATCAGAATCGAGCGTAGTATGTCTTGCTAGCAGAGCTGGGGTAGGGAGTGGGGGTGGTGGCGGAGCATACCTCAGCCGGCGCGGTGTCTTGCTATCCGAGGTCGTTGGTGTGGTGCTTGAACCCTGAGCCGCCACAAAGAGGGTTTTATGGAGGGGAAGGGGAGATGTGATATGGCAAGTTTCGACCCTTGCGCGGTTCAGTTGGTTGCGCAAGGCGAGTCCAATTCCCTGTTTCCATAAAAAAAGGCCACCTTTGCCGAAAACTCTAAACCTGTGGTAATACCTTTTCTCTATCTACCGATAATGAAACAGCCCATCCTATTTCTCCACCCCCGCCCTCTCTCATCTTCCTTACCCTCCGGCGTTGCCCTCCAGTCCCCTGCATCGAGCCTACCCGACCACCCTCCAATCCCCGGCCTGCCTTGAGGCCTCCGGGCTCTGGTGCTGGCCTCCAATGCCCTGCATCCCCAACCACGTTCTTATTGGAGTAGCTGCAGTGGCGCGGATGGGGGAAGCACTGTGGTGGAGGTGAGCGAGGGGAGGAAAGAGCACAAAATGAGGAAGGAGAGGTAGGGCGCCGTTGTGGGGAAGCAACTGGCTCGTCCCATTCCAACAGAGAAGAACATATCCCACCCTCCACCCTCCCAGCGTCGCCGCCACCTATCCCTCCCTCCACCACCACCCCTCCCATCCCCTCTCCTCCCTTCCCACCTTCACCCCGGGTCGTCTCACGCGAGGCGGCTCTGGGCGACAACCCAATCCCAAGAAGAGACGGCCCATCTTCCTCCTCCTGGCCGCTGCTGCGGTCGGGGTCGGTGGTGGCGGTCGCGTCCGGCTGCCAAAGGCAGGGGCGGTGGTGGCACGTCCATGGACTCCCCTTCGCGCGGAGGCGGGGTCTTCCAGGGGCAGCGAAGGTGGACGGCGGGTCTATTGGCGGTGACAAGGGATTATCTTATCAATGCCTACGGGTTGTAGACTAGGGTTTAGTTAGAAGTAGAGAGCAAGTAGATCTCGAAGGTTTCAGCCGAAAAGTACTCGACGATATGAAAACTAGGGTTTAAGAGACAATGATTCGATGCTTTCTTTGTCCCTCGACTCCCCCTTCTATAGGAGGTGGAGCCGAGGGATTCATAATGTACAAGTTACAGAGTCCGGGAGGGTTTCCAACTCATCCCGCAAGATTACAAATAATATCTCCTAATACAACTCTAGCTTTCCTTAATAGCAATTTGGGCTTCCGATTCTTCTTATTCTTCGAGTCGTGGGCCTTCAGTAAACCCCGGGTACCATCTTCGGCAGGCCTATTGGGGATGCCTATGTCAGTAGCCCCCGAGATTTTGCTTGAATCGTAGAATCAGGAAAAATCTCCACTGTTATATTTACTCGATAACTTTGAACTTCATCATATTTCTTTGTGTATGAATTTCTATATTGTACAGGGATAATGGTAGTTGGGGCTAGTTCATCTGACGGATCAGGTACTAGTTAACTGCTCTAGTGGCAATCCGCAAAAACCTACTTCAAGATCACGTCCCCGGACATGATCTCGGGATACTGGTGTAAACTTTGACAGGTGCCGCTTAAGGTCTTACCATTCTGTCGAGTCCCAGTCATATTTATCGGGTACCTAACGCGTCCGTTAGGATTTTTCTTCGTATCTGTTGATACGGAAAAAAGTAGCAAACCGACGTCAGAGACGGCGCCACGCCACACAGAACGGATCTGGGGTCTTACCTTCGCAAAGTTTTGCGGCATTCAGTAATTGTTCGCAACTTTGGCGTTCTGAGAATATATTGTCGAGTGCTTATTGGGCTGTTAGAATAGCACATTTTATTGAGTCAACGGATGACTTATATTGCTCTCCCGATGGGAGTATATGTAGAGTTATTTATAACTCGAAATATACTCTCTTGTTCTTCTTTCTTTCTTCTTTCCCCTTTTGATAATTTCATCGGGTACGCGAGCAGCATTCCCGATGGGAGTAGCCCCCGAGGCTACAACCAAGGACTTGTGCTTGGGTGTAGGCTCCACGCCTTATGTCACTATATTTTTTTATTTCTCAAAATTTTCAAATCTCTCGGGTGCACGAACAGCGCTCCCGATGGGAGTAGCCCCCGAGGCTATGAGCAAATATTTGTATTTGATCATAGGCTCACGCCATTTCTATTTTGTCTTTCTCGAATTTTTCATTTTTCCAAAGTAGCCCCCGAGTATTTGATCAAAAACTTGTATTTGATCAAAGGCTCTCAAAATGATCCATAATCTTCTACTGTCGCCTTTTTATGAAGCTGTTGAGTCGAAATTTCCTCTTGTTAAAGTGACATCACTGCTGATGATAACCACGACCACTGGTCCTGGAAAACGCGAGAAGTTCTCTCTCGCTGCCTTGCGGGCCCAACTTACACACCGTATTGACACGTCGTGCAAGTGGGGGACACACGTCCTCCGCTTTTCCTGGCGCACGCACTGTAACGCTTTCATGCCGAAATTACTTTTTTACCCCTGCTCCACGTGTACACCATCTGCCTCACACTTTTTCCATCCAACGGTGCGCCGATTCGCCGCACCTCTATTTAAGGTCTTCATCTTCTTCCTTCCGCACTTTCGCTCGCGCCGCTCCTCTACTCTCCTTTGGAAAAATCTCCTCTTGCGCCCCATAGTTCCTTGAGCTCAACCACTCTCACGCTGTACTCCTGCGCCATTGTTGATGCCACCGCGCAGATTGACCAGGCATAGCAATCCTGAGTCGAAGATGGCTTCCGCAGATCTGGGGAGCGCTGAGTGGGAGAGATCCAAAATCTCTGCCCAAGACATTAACCTGCTGAAGAAACTGGGGATCAGCAAGAAGCCAGACGCGCTACGCTTCCCCAGCGAAGAGAGCTACCCAACCCCTCCGATGGAGTATCGGGTTAGTTTTGTTGACCATCTCATCCGTGGCCTCTCTGCCCTCATTCACAATTTTGTTCGGGGGTTGCTTTATGTTTACGGATTGCAACTTCATCATCTCACTCCCAACTCTATCCTCCATATTTCCATCTTCATCACTCTTTGCGAATCCTTCCTCGGCGTCCAGCCTAACTGGGCGTTATGGAAACGCATCTTTTTATGTCGCCGTAATGGCTCTGCCAATGTCGCCTATAACATAGGCGGCGTTGTTATCTGCGTTCGCCCTGATGTCGAGTACTTCGATGTCAAATTCCCTGACTCAGTTCAAGGGTGGCGCAAAAAGTGGATGTATATCCACGAGGAGAATCAAGGGTCTGCTGAAGACAACATTCCTCCTTTTGATGGTGCCGAGAAAATCTATCGCCGTCGGTCCTGGGATGCAGAGGCTACCGACGAAGAAAAAACGGCGACGGAGGCACTGATGACTCGCATCCACGAGCTTCAAAGTACCCGCGGTCAAGAACTCTCGGATATCCAAATCACGGCATATTTCCTTAGGATTAGAGTGCAGCCTCTGCAAGCTCGCAAAAATCCCCTCTGGAAGTATGCTGGCGACAAGGATGGGGATCGCCTGTCGGTGGATTTGCCGGTCAAGGACTTAGAAAAACTTGTCCGAAAAATCTCCTCCCTCAACAAGAAAGATTCTATCCCCTCTTCTTGTCGCGTGAAGCCATATAGCGCCATCAATGCGCTCCCCAAGGTAACCTTTGTCTAGACTATTTTTCGACTTGCTCATTTTTGTTGGACATCCTTTGCATAACTCTTTTGTCGACATCCCCCTTTTTTTATAGAACCATCCAAATCTTGTTTCTCTTCCTCCCCTTCCTGAAGGTGGAGAAGTCGAAGAACGAGCCGTTGTCACCGACGACAACCAGGGTTCTTCTCGCCCTGAGAGTGAAGTCGCGGGTTCTCGAAAATCTGCGGTATCTTCTGAAAAGGAGATTGGATCCGAGGCTACCGGATCAGCACACTCTCCTCCTCCCGCTGTTTCCCCAACGAACAAGAGGAAAAGGGATGAGGTTGTCGACTCTGGCCCCTCCAAGACCAGCACTCCTCCTGCCGAAGAAGTTGTTCCTACTGAAAAGAGGACAACTTTCGACCCTTACGCCGATGCTCTCATCAGCTCGTAAGTTCCTACCGCTGTTTTATTGCTCACCATTGATTATTTTTACTATATTGATTAATGTCCTGCCGCCTTTTTTGTAGTGATGACGAGGATGAAATTCAACTTGTTGACACGACTGCTTGAACGAGTATGTCTCGTACTTTAGTTATTTCTGAAGCTCATCCTGGTGGGGATGAATCTTCGCCTCCTCCTCAAGATGCAAAGCATCCAACACCAGTCGCAAGCCCCCGAGGCCCTTTACCGAATAGGGCTAGGACAGAACCATCCACGGACCCTGTCCTGGTGGCCAATACGTCCGCGACTCCTTCAGTGGATGGCGTAAGTTTTTCTCTTCTTTCTTTTTGTCTCGATGTTTTTCAATGTTTGCCTCTTCCCTTTGTTTTATTTTAATTGCTATCGAACTTTCACCTTCTATATTGACTTCTTTTTTCCTTTGGTTTGCTCTTCAGCCCGTGATGCAATCATTTATTCACCTCGGTACCCAATTCATCGGGTACCGTGATCATGCGAATAAATTGGAAGGTACTGTTTTTCCCTTGCCCTCTTTGCTGCATACTTCGTCAGTGTGTTTGTCGTGATGTTTTACCGTTGTTTGTTTTCTCCAGAAAATCTTGCCGAAGCCAACAAACGTGCTGACGCTCTTGTAATTAAATTAGAGCAAAGCGAATCAGCTCGTAAGAAGGCTGAAACAGATGCTGCCGTTGTCGAAGATCTCCGAAAAAGGCTTCATGACGCGGAAACTTCTTTGAGCGAGCATATAACCGAACAATCTGCTCGTGAAGAAGCAATTATCAAGCGCTTGGAGTCGCAAAGCCGTCGCTTTGTCAGTAAGTGCCCGAGCTATTTTGCATTCCTTGGACTTGCTTTTCTTTACCCATTTGTTGATCAATAAATTTTTGCCTCAGCAGGGAAAACGGGTCAAGAATATGAACTTGAAGATCCCGACAATGATCCCCTTCTTGACGCACTTTCTCTCCTTGAGATTCACGGAGATGAAGCACGCGAAGGCCTTGCTGAAGCTGGGGAAGGACTATCGCGGCTCTACCCTTACTTCTTCCCGAAGAAAGAGGAACCCGCACCTTTTCTTGCTCTTGCCAAGTGCTTCAATCCCCCAGAAGATCTTGGACTCAAACTTCGCCAAGAAAATTTGAAGGTTGGCCTTGAAGGCACTATTTCCCTGGTTGCTGACAGCCAGCAAAACGTCGACTGGACCAATGTTGGCGACACACAGGAGATGGAGACCACGAAGTGGCAATCGCTGATCAAGGCTGCAAAGCCTAACTCAAAGAAGATCCTCGCCTATCTTGGATGCAAGCCAACTCCTGCTCCCAGCTCGTCGAAGCCGGAGGTCTAGTAGAATGCCCTATCTTTTTTTTTATTGTCTCTTTTGATGTTGTCGTCACAATAGCTTTGGCGACAACTGTCGTAGTAGTTCTTTTGAAGACTCCTTTTGTAGTAGCTGTGTAAATTTTCCGAAAATCAATGGAATTTTGTTTTGCGTGATCATTGATACTGAAATTTTCTTTTCCAGTTGATATTTGATAACTACTCCGCAAATCCTCATCTTGCCGATACTTTTCCTGCTTCCTCCTTCTCGAAGAAACCACGTGTCGATGATAACCTTATCGAAGGTTCTTCGAGTAAACACTCCTCGCAAGATTTGCAAGAACTTCGCCAACAACTTCAATCCATGAAAAAGCAAATGCTTGTACTAATGGAACAGTCTCGAAGATCTTCGGAGAGGGAAAAAGTTGCTCTTCAACAGGCTCAGAATACTATGGCTGTGAAGGATGCCGCGGTTGCTTAGGCTACCGAAGCTTCTTCTCGAGAAAATTACATGCTTCAACTGATGAATGATGCCAGCCTGGATATGACAGGTATGCTTCATGCATTTGACCATGCTTGATGTCGTTCCTACTATTTTTCCTTCCTTAATAATTTCTCCGCTGAAACAGGCTCATTTTTGGATACTGCTGCCGAAGATCAACGTGTTGAAGCTTGAACCAATGTGCTTCTCAGACTTGCTGCAGAACATGGTTCTAACTTTTGGGTTACGCCTGAGCGTACCCGCAAAATTGTCAATTTCAAGATCGCGCGGGTCAGGTCCTTGATTTCCTTGACTTCTGTACAAGGACATTGTTTTTAGTTTATGGGACCATGTTCCCGCGCAACAAGATGCCAGAAACCCTTCCTGCTATGATGGAGAAGTTTTGAGATGCCCCTCGAATCCATGGCTTTGTGCGGGCCCAATTATCTGCTGGCGCAAGATTTGCTATGATGATGATACAAATTTGCTATCCAAAATTGCCCATGAATCAAGTTGTTGCCAAGTGCCTAGCCAAGATGTCAAAAAGGAAAAGAAACATGGGCAAACTTGATGAGATATGATGGATGAACTTCTTCGGATGGACGCTGAGTTCTTCGTGAAGGGTAGCTATGCTGAACATAGTACTCGTGCTACAAATGAGCGAATAACCATAGATCATGTGCTAGGCATCCACTGAGGGTTTTTCTTTTATCTTGCTGAATTTTCTCCATAGTTGCGTCTTGCATGTTGTGAACATAATCTATATTTTAAAGTCGCCAGATATGTATATATATGTATATTTTTTTATTTTTGATCGTCAAGCCCTCGAGCGTTTTGGTGGCGACTTTCTATATTGTATTTGCGTGGTTTTAAACCAAGGCGAAATATTTTTTGCAAGTTGAATTCATCTATATTGTGTATATTTTGTAACCTCGAACACTAGTAGAAAACCTCTCATCCATCTAAGCCTTTAGTACCGGTTCCCTTACGAACCGGTACTAAAGGGGGCATTAATACCGGTTCCGTGCGTGGGACATCAATACCGGTTCGTTATGGACCTTTAATACCGGTTCGTAACAGGAACCGGTATTAAAGGGTTTGGGCCCGATTTCCAGGCGGTGGTGGGGCCAGGGTTGCACCTTTAGTACCGGTTCGTGTAAGGAACCGGTACTAAAGGGTCCGTGCCTATATGATCGCGCGGCAGCGCCCAGCTCCCTGCATATATCTCATTCTCACTTCTCCTCTCACATTTCCAAATATTCTCCACCTCTCACACTCCAATAATCTTTATTTTTCTCCACCATTTTAACAAGATTAACGGCATACATCTATCCAAGGGTTAGCAATATCATCCTTCCTTCCGGCGTTCCTAATTTAGCTCAGTTCTTTGGTAGTTTTAACTCGTACTATTTTTGTAGTGCAAGCAAGGTGTTCGATTAAATGCCTAAGTTAGTGATTTTATTTTTTTATATGCAATTTGAGCTGAAATTATGGTATGTTTTGTAGGTTTTAATTAGTATCATCCCCGTCCTTACCGCTGTCGATCGCCAGCGTCGTCCCCTAGCCGGCACGGTACCACCTCGGTGAGCCCCTCTTCTTTTATAAAAAACAATTAGTTTTATGTGATGAACTTGAATATTAATTAAGTTGGTCACTCATATATCCATGATGTTGTGATTTTAATGATTTTTGATATACATATAAAATGCAGATGAGTCGACAATGGATGTACGGTGACCGGTGCCATCCCGAGTTCATTACTGGCATGCATTATTTTCTCAACGTGGCTGAGGCAAACAGGCGGTCGAATGGTTTCATGTATTGTCCATGTAGTTCCTGTAAGAATATGAAGGATTACTCTACCTCGAAGACCCTTCACGTCCACCTGCTGGAGAATGGTTTCATGCCCAGCTATAATTGTTGGACCAAGCACGGAGAAAGAGGGGTTATATTAGAAGACAACGAAGAAGAAGAGGATAGTGACAACTATCCCTTATTCACTGAAGACGGTGGTAGAATGGGGGAAGACAAAGCTGAAGAAGAGCTCATTTTCGATGAGCCGATTTTTGATGACCCGGATGACGATTTGGGTCGGGCCATTCTTGATGCGAAGATGAACTGCGGAAATGAAAAGGAGAGGTTGAAGTTGGAGAAAATGTTAGAGGATCACAACAAACTGTTGTACCCAAATTGCGAAAATGGTCAGAAAAAGCTGGGTACCACGCTGGAATTGCTGCAGTGGAAGGCAGAGAATGGTACTTCTGACAAGGGATTTGAAAAGTTGCTGAAAATAATAAAGAAGATGCTTCCAGGGGAGAACGTGTTGCCCTCTAGCACGTACGAAGCAAAGAAGGTTGTCTGCCCTCTAGGATTAGAGGTGCAGAAGATACATGCATGCATCAATGACTGCATCCTCTACCGCGGGGAGTACGAGAATTTGAATGCATGCCCGGTATGTAGTGCATTGAGGTATAAGATCAGGCGAGATGACCCTGGTGACAAGGTATCAACTTGTCAATGCCTATGGATTGTAGGCTAGGGTTTAGTTGGAAGTAGAGGGTAAGTAGATCTCGAAGGTTTCAGCCGAAAAGTACTCGACGAATATGAAAACTAGGGTTTGCAGACAATGATTCGATTGATTCTTCGTCCCTCGACTCCCCCTTTATATAGGAGGTGGAGCCGAGGGATTCGTGCTATACAAGTTTACAGTCCGGGACAGTTTTTAACTCATCCCGCCAGATTACAAACAACACTTCCTATTACAACTCTATCTTTCCTTAGTAAATCTTGGGCTCCCGAATCTTCTTATTCTTCGGGTATTGGGCTTCCAGTAAACCCCGGGTACCATCTTCGGCAGGCCCATTTGGGATGCCTATGTCAGTAGCCCCCGAGATTTTGCTTGAATCGTAGAGTCAGGGAAAATCTCCACTGCTTATTTTTATTCGGAAGCTTTAACTTTTTTTATACTTCTTCACATAAAATTCTATATTGTACAGGGATAATGGTAGTTGGGGCTAGTTCATCTGACGGATCAGGTACTAGTTAACTGCTCTAGTGGCAATCCGCAAAAACCTACTTCAAAATCACGTCCCTGGACATGATCTCGGGATACTGGTGTAAACTTCGACAGGTGCCGCTTAAGGTCTTACCATTCTGTCGAGTCCCAGTCGAATTTATCGGGTACCTAACGCGTCCGTTAGGATTTTTCTTCGTATCTGTTGATACGGATAAAAGTAGCAGAGCGCAGTCTTTGGCGATGCCACGCCCAGCAGAACGGATCTGGGGTCTTACCTTCGCAAATTTGCGGCATTCAGAAATTGATCGCAACTTCGGCGTTCCGAGAATATATTGTCGAGTGCTTTTCCGGCTGTTGGAATGGCACATTTTATCGAGTCAAATATGACTTATATTGCTCTCCCGATGGGAGTATATGTAGAGTTAATTATAACTCGAAATATACTCTCTTGCTTTTCTATTTTTCCTTTGTTAATTTCATCGGGCACGCGAACAGCGTTCCCGATGGGAGTAGCCCCCGAGGCTACAACCAAGAACTTGTGCTTGGTTGTAGGCTCAACATTTTAGTCCACCTTGTCGCTGTATTTTCATTACTTCCCAATATGATCTCTTTCTTCTTCTCTTTTTTTTATCTCTCGGGTGCGCGAACAGCGCTCCCGATGGGAGTAGCCCCCGAGGCTACAGCCAAGGACTTGTGCTTGGTTGTAGGCTCCCGCAATTTCTATATTTGTCATACTCGAAAATTTACTTTTTTCTGAAGTAGCCCCCGAGCATTTGGGCAAAAACTTGTATTTGATCAAAGGCTCTCCGAAGTATTGAATAATTCTTTCTGTCGCCACTCTTCTTTTATTTTTCTTGTCGACATACTTCCCTTAATCAAATTTACTTCATCCTTCTCGAATAGTCGTGATTTTTCTGCCCTGTGGGTCCATTGCTTCTACCACGTTGACACGTCGTGCAAGTGGGGGACACACGTCCTCCGCTTTTCCTGGCGCACGTATGGTAACGCCTCTCTCAGTAAAAATACTGTTTTGCCCTTGTATCTAGAAGATCCATTCTCACCACACGATTTCTTCATCCAACAGCCCACTGCCTCACCTGATTCTTATATAAACCTTTCTTCAACCTCCGTTCATCCCCTTGCTTCCGCCGCTCACCTGTTCCTCTTCGCAAAACTTCCCCTGCGCCCAACTCTCTCCGATCTTCCGCACGCACATACATTGCTCTGCCCATTGCTGTTGATGCCACCACGCGCGCGTCTGACTCGCCACAGCACTCCGGAATCCAAGATGGCCGCCGAGGATCTTGAGTGGGAGAGATCCAAAATCTCCAACCAAGACACCAACATGCTGAAGAGGCTTGGCCTCATGAAGAAGGAGGACGCCATCCGCTTTCCTAGCGAAGAAAGCTACCCCAAGCCTCCAATGGAGTATCGGGTTAGTTTTGTTGATCATCTCATCCGCGGCCTCTCGACCCCAATCCACGATTTCCTCCGCGGTCTTCTTTTTGTCTATGGGATTCAACTGCACCAGTTGACCCCCAACTCAATCCTTCATATTTCTATTTTCATCACGCTTTGCGAATGTTTCCTCGGAATCCCTCCCAATTGGGCTCTGTGGAAACGCATTTTCTGCCTCCGTCGCAATGGCTCTCACAACGCCACTTATAACATAGGTGGCGTTGTTATCTGTGTTCGTACTGATGTCGACTATTTCGACGTCAAGTTTCCCGATTCTGTCCAAGGATGGCGCAAAAAGTGGCTCTACATTCACGAAGAAAGCGCCAACTCTGTTGAACACAACATAGTTCCTTTCGACGGAAGTGCCAAAATTCAGCGCCGCCGCTCCTGGGATGCCGAAGCTTCCGAGGAAGAGAAAAAGGCGACAGAGGCGCTCATGTCTCGTATTCGTCAGCTTCAAAACACTCGAGGCAAAGAGCTGTCTGGTGTTCAAATCACTGCCTACTTCCTTAGGATTAGAGTGCAGCCTCTTCAGGCTCGCAAAAATCCCCTTTGGACGTATTCTGGTAAAAATGACGCCAACAGAATCTCCGGTGATCTTTCCACCAAGGACTTGGAGAAGTTGATTCGAAGACTTTCTCGCCTGGGTAAAGACCCAATTCCTTCCTCTTGTCGCGTGGAACCGTACAGCGCCGCCAATCCACTCCCCGAGGTATTTTGTCTTGCCGAGTTTTTACCTTGTTTTGCACTTTCTCTGCATCTCATTATATTGTCATCTCTTTTAATTTTCCTTCTGGTCACTATTTTTTACAGAACCATCCTACTATGACTTCCCTTCCTCCTCTTCCGGAGGGTGGAGAAGTCGAAGAACAGGCCATCGTTGCCGAAGATACTCAAGGTTCTTCTATTCGTGAAAGTGAAGTCGCGGGTTCTCACAAATCTGCGGCTTCTCATGAAAAAGAAGTTGAGTCTGAAGCCAGTGAATCGACGCAATCCCTTCCTCCTGCTGTTTCTCCAAAGAACAAAAGGAAAAGGACTGATGTTGAAGATTCTGGCACCTCTAAGGCTGAAGAAGTTGTTCCTTCTCATCCGAAGGCAGCTTACGATCCTTATGTTGAATCCCTCGTCAGCTCGTAAGTCGTCTTTATTTCTCTATTTTTGTACTCGAAATATTTATCTTGTCTTGCTTTTTATGCTGCCGATTTTTTGATTAATAGTGATGACGAGGAAGAAGTTCCAACTACTGACGTAGCTCCTCGGACAAGCACGTCCCGTACTGTACTTGCCTCAGACACGCTAGTTGAAGGAGAAGAAACCTCGCCTCCTCAACAAAACGTCGTCACCACTACTCCGCCATCAAGCCCCCTTGTTCCTTCACCAAAAAGGGCAAGGGTTGAAAAGATTATTGAACCTGCCCCTCAGTTGGGCAGTTCGTCGACTCTACTCCTAGATGATGTAAGCTTGTCGACATCTATATTTTCCTTATTTTGTTTTTTCACACCTTTTCTCTTTTTCATGCCGATGTTTTTCTTTCTGTGTTCACGTTGAACAGCCTATGATCAAGGATCTTCTCCGCATCGGTTCCCAATTTATTGGGTACCGTGAATATGCTAATAGAGCCGAAGGTAACGACTTTTGTACTTGCTGTGTTTCCTTGATTTTTTACTCCTGTTGCTTGTCGCGATTTTTGATCTTCTCTCTTTTTTTTTTTTTATATCTCGACAGAGAAACTTGCAGAGGCTAACGAACGCGCCGACGCACTTTCTCGAAAACTTGAGCAAAGTGAGGCGGCTCGCAAAAAAGCGGACCTCGCTGCTAGCAAAGCCAAGGCCGAAGCTGATGAAGCCAAGGCGAAAGCTGCTGGTGTCGAGGAACTGCAGAAAAAGCTTAAGGATGCTACAGCTGCTTTAGATGAGCACAAAGCTGCGTAAGCTTCTCGTGAAGAAGGAATCCTCAAGCGCCTGAAGACTCAGAGTCGCCACACTTTTGGTAATTTTACTGCTCCCTTCTATTTTTATGAGAATCTTTGTTTCTTGTCTTTTCACTAATACTTTGTTTCCTTGACAGTCCAAACAAACCAGGATTTTGATCTGACCAATCCTGTCGATGATCCGGTCCTTGACGCACTTTCCTATCTGGAACTTCATGGGTCCGAGATTCGTGAAGGTGTATCGAACGCTAACGCAGTATTGTCGGCATTGTTCCCCTACTTCTTCCCGAAGAAGGAGGAGCCTGCGACTTTCCTCAACCTTGCCAAGATGTTCAATACACCGGAAGACCTTGGACTGAAGATGCGCCAAGAGAATATGAAGGTTGCCGTTGAAAATACTGTCGCCTTGGTTCTTGTGACAGTCGACAGACTATCGACTGGATGAAAGTTGGCGACACCGAGCAAATAGAACAATCAAGGTGGAAGTCGCTGATCAAGGCAGCCAAGCCCAACACGAAGAAGATCTTGGCCTATCTCGGGATTAAGCCAGCGTCAACTCCTAGCTCGTCAAGGCCGGAGGTCTAGTTGCATGCCTCTGTTTTTCTTTGTTTCTTTTGCTTTTGTCGCCAAAGTAGTCGTTTTGGCGACACGTATTTCCTTAGCTCCACTGTAATGCCCTTGTAATTATTCCAAGAGATTAATGAAAAACTCTATCTTTGCTTGTCGTTTGATTTTATCCTGTTTATATTTCAGTTGATATTTGATAACTATACTCCAACTTCCGCTCCTTCCAATGTGTCGCCTTCTTCTTCTCGCGCGAGGAAAGCTTTTGCTGATCTTGCACTGTCGACGATACCTTGTCGCAAGAACTGGACGAACTTCGACAGCAGCTTCAGTATGCGAAGAAGCAAACACTTGTGATGATGGAACAATCTCGCAAGTCATCTGAAGCCGAAAAAGTTGCTCTCCAGCAAGCTCATGAGGCCGTGGCTGCTAAGGAAATTGCTGCTTCCGAAGCTGAAAAGGTGACTACTCGAGAAAATTTCATGCTCGAATTAATGAATGAAGCCAGTGCAGATATGTCGGGTATGCCTATTTCATCCTCTGATATCTTTCATCTTCATGCTATTATCTCTTAAAGGTTTCCCCTTCTTTGTTTTGATAGGTGCCTTTACTGATGCTGCTGCCGAGGAAGAGAGGGTAAGTGCTAGGACAAACCTCCTTGTTAATCTTTCCCTGGACCATGGTTCTTTGTTTTGGGCTACCCCAGAGAGGACCCGCCAAATTGTCAGATTTCAAGATCGCGCCTCTCAAACTCGCGATTTCCTTGACTTCTGTACCAAGACCTTGTCCATGGTTTACAACTCCATGTTTCCTCGGAACGTCCAACCAAAAACTCTTCCTGAATTGATGGAAAGGTTCAGGGATGCTCGCAGTATCCATGATTTTGTCAAAGCTCAACTAGTAGCTGGCGCCAGATTTGCTCTTATCATGCTCCAGATCTGCCACTCGAAGCTTGACCTTACCCAGGTTGTCGAGAAGGTTCACCAAAAGGTAAAACGTCGGAGAGTTGGTGTTGACAGGATTAACACGAAGGTTACGCCCATAGCCGAAGAAATGATTGAGGACCTGCTTCGGATGGATGCCGACTTTTTTGCCGATGGCCATTATGCCGATTTTCTTGGTGCTGCTCCTGAGGAAAACAGAGTTACTCTTGATGACATACTGAATCAAGACTAATTGTTTTCTTCTTGTAGATATTTCTTCTTTGTAATTCATGACTATATTGTAAAGCAATCATTATATTTCTCTGTTTGTCTAGCCCCCGAGTGTTTCGGTGACTCTTTACTATATTTGTATATTTGCGAGGTTTTGAACCAAGGCATTTATATATTTAAGGCTAATATGAGCCCCCGAGCTTTTTATTGAGTACTATTTTGTATTTTTATTGACTCACGAGGTATTTGAATACCAAGGCAAGGTTTTTCTTTTGTCGATGAACTATATTGAAATTCGTCGGAGCAAAGACTTTGGTCATGTCGATAAAGAAGAAAAGTTATATTGTCACTATCTTTATTATATTGCAGCACCGCGAGCCCGCCTCATTAAAAACCTTCTCCGGCCCCACTCGGTGCCCCGAAAAAGGAAAAGAGTGCGTCTGAAAACTCGCGGGCGTTTCAGTACATTGAAGTTTTACAAGGACTATATTTCGACTCTAGGCGTAGAACCGCCTAAGTTGCGCCACGTTCCAGGGGTTTGGCTCCTCCACCCCTGTCTTCTTGTCCTTTATCCTGTATGCTCCTCCTCCGATTACTTCCGTGACGATGTAAGGGCCAAGCCACGGTGACTCGAGTTTTTCATGACTTTTTTGCGTGAGCCGAAGAACTAGGTCGCCCACCTGAAAAGATCTTGGCCGCAAACGTCGACTGTGGTAATTCTTCAAGTCCTGTTGATATTTGGTTACCCGAGATAATACTTCATCTCGAGCTTCATCAAGTGCGTCGACGTCGTCCTCTAGCGCTCTTCTCGATGTTTCTTCATCATATTCAGCGACACGTGGAGAGTTGTGCTCTATCTCGATTGGTAGTACTGCTTCTGCTCCATGAACCAGAAAAAAGGGAGTTTCCTGCGTTGCTGTGTTTGGTGTTGTTCGGATGCTCCACAACACGTTTGGTAGTTTTTCTGGCCAGGTATGTCGAGCTTTTTCTAGTGGTCCTAACAAGCGCTTCTTGATGCCATTGCAGATGATACCATTGGCTTTCTCGACTTGCCCATTGGTTTGAGGATGTGCTACTGACGCAAAGTTCAGCTTGATACCCACCTCTTCGCAATAATCTTTGAATTCATGGGATGTGAAGTTACTGCCGTTGTCTGTGACGATGCTGTGGGGCACTCCAAATCTGAAGACGAGGCCTTTTACGAATTTTACTGCGGATGCTCCATCTGGTGAATTTATCGGCTTTGCTTCTATCCACTTTGTAAACTTATCGACAGCTACTAGCATGTACTCCTTTCCTCCTGGCCAGGATTTGTGCAACTTACCCACCATATCAAGTCCCCATTGAGCAAAGGGCCATGACAATGGTATTGGTGCTAGCTCTGCTGCTGGAGAGTGAGGTTTTGCGGCAAACCTTTGACACGCGTCGCAAGTTCTTACTATGTCCTTAGCGTCCTCGATTGCTGTCAACCAGTAGAATCCTGCCCGAAAAACCTTGGCTGCGATAGCTCGACTACTTGCGTGGTGGCCACATATTCCTTCGTGTACATCCTTCAGAATTATTCTTCCTTCTTCGGGTGTGACGCACCTTTGCAAGACGCCTGAAATACTTCGCTTATACAATTCTCCCTTGACCACCGTGAAAGCTTTGGAGCGTCGAATTACTCGCCTTGCCTCGACTGGATCGTCGGGTATTTCTTTCCTGAGGATGTATGATATGTACGGCTGCATCCATGGTACCTGTATCACCATGACCAGGTCCTGATCTTCTTCTTCTTCCTCTTGCTTTTCCTTGGTAGCCCCCGAGGGTTTCTTTTCCTTCTTTTTTGGTTTTGTCGACTTAGTGGATCTTTCTGTTATCTCTTCCCAGAATACCCACAGCGGGACTGCAAGGCATTGAGACCCGATATTTGCGAGAACGTCGGCTTCGTCGTTGCTCAATCTACTAATATGATTTACTTCGCATCCATCGAACAACTTCTCGAGCTCGTTGTACACCTCCTTGTATGCCATCATGCTATCATTGACTGCGTCACATTGGTTCATAACTTGTTGAGCCACCAACTGTGAGTCGCCAAAGATTTTCAGTCGGGTTGCACCACAGGCTTTCGCCATCTTCATCCCGTGTATGAGGGCCTCATATTCTGCTTCATTGTTAGATGCGTTGGAGAACGTCATCCGAAGGATGTACTTCAACTTGTCGCCTTCAGGTGATATGAATACTACTCCTGCGCCAGCTCCTTCTAGTCTTTTGGACCCGTCGAAGTTCATGGTCCAGGTTCTCGACAAATCTGGAGGTCCTGTATTTTGCAATTCCATCCACTCTGCGATGAAGTCCGGCAGTATTTGCGATTTTATTGCTTTTCTTTTTTCATACGTGATGTCCCGAGGGGAAAGTTCTATTCCCCAAAGGGAGACACGACCCGTAGCTTCTGGGTTGTTCAGTATATTTGACAAGGGAGCTTCATTGACCACTATGATCGGATGTGCCGAAAAATAGTGGCGCAATTTTCGTGCTGTCGTGAACACTCCATATGCTATCTTTTGGTACTGCGGATACCTTTGTTTTGATGGCGATAAAACTTCGCTGACGAAGTATACTGGCCTCTGCACGCCGTGGAGTTTTCCTTCTTCTTCCCTTTCGACAACTAGCACCGTGCTCACCACTTGGGGCGTGGCTGCGATATATAGCAGGAGAGGTTCCCTTTCTTTTGGTGCCACCAGAATTGGCGGTGTCAAAATTGTGCGCTTCAAATCCTCGAAAGCTCTGTCGGCTTCTTCGTTCCACTGGAATTTATCTCCTTGTTTTATCAAAGCGTAGAACGGCAGTGCTTTTTCTCCCAGCCTAGCGACGAATCTGCTCAGAGCTGCGACTCGCCCCGTTAGCTGTTGTATCTCTTTCAACTTTGTTGGCTTCCTCATTGTTAGGATAGCCTGTATTTTGTCGGGATTTGCTTCAATCCCTCTTGCTGAGACTAGGAACCCTAGAAGTTCTCCTGCCGGGACGCCGAAAGAACACTTCGTCGGGTTCAGTTTGAGGCAGAACTTATCAAGGTTGTCGAAGGTTTCCTTGAGATCCTCGATCAGCGTTGCCCCCTTTTTTGATGTTATGACGACATCATCAATGTATACTTGCACGTTCTTCCCAATCTGTGTCGCCAAACACTTCTGCATCATCCTCTGATATGTTGCTCCCGCATTTTTTAGACCAAAGGGCATTGTTCTATAGCAAAACACGCCGTAAGGTGTAATAAACGCAGTTTTTACTTCATCTTCTTCTTTCAATCTGATCTGGTTATAACCAGAGTATGCATCCAGGAAGGAAAGACGTTCACATCCAGCCGTGGAGTCGATAATTTGATCGATCCTCGGGAGGGGAAAGTGATCCTTTGGACAATGTTTATTGAGACACGTAAAGTCGACGCACATGCGAAGGACCTTAGTGTTTTTCTTCGGCACCAGCACAGGATTTGCTACCCATGTGGCTTCTGTGAATATCTCTTTGATAAAACCAGCTTCTTGTAGTCGATTGATTTACTCGACAAAGCATGGCTTTGCGGTTTGGTTCCGAAAAACGCCGCAAAGGTTGTTTGATTGGTCTCGCTAGTGGATCCAAGTTTAGGTGGTGCTCGGCAAGTTCCCTGGGTACTCCTGGCATGTCGGCTGGACACCATGCGAAGATTTTCCAGTGCTCACGGAGGAACTCGACGAGCGCGCTTTCCTATGCGATATCCATGTCGTTTGCGATAGATGTCGTCTTTTTTGGATCTGTCGGGTGGATCTGCACCTCTTTTGAATTTTTCTCGGTACTGAAAGTTGATTCTTTGTTTGGCCTTCCAACGTCTGGCAGTACATCGTAATCAGTCATGCTTTTTGACGCCAAGTACTCAGCTTGCATCCCGAAAGTTTCTGACAACCGGTGGAAATCCTTGTCGCACTTATCGGCTAAGGTAAAGCTTCCCTTAACTGTGATTGGTCCCTTTGGTCCAGGCAACCTCCACAACAAGTATGTATAGTGTGGCACTGCCATAAATCTAGCATATGCTGGTCGTCCCAACAGAGCGTGATATTGCGACGGAAAATCCACGACTTCAAACTCGAGCCTCTCGATTCTATAATTTTCTCGGGTCCCAAACTGAACGTCGAGATTAATCTTTCCCAATGGATAACTTGGTTTCTTCGGTGTGATGCCGTGGAACCTTGTGTCTGTTGGTTTCAAGTTTGCTAAGGATATGTTCATCTTCCTCAATGTATCTGCATACATAAGGTTTAAGCTGCTGCCGCCGTCTATGAACACTCGAGAGACATCAAATCCCGCGATAACTGCTGGCAGAATAAGTGCTGACTGCCCTGGTCGAGGAACTTGCTGCGGATGATCTGCTATTGTGAAGCCGATATCTTGTCCTGACCAATTAAGGTACTCAACTGTTGGTGGAGGCATTTTCTCTGCCATAAACACCTGTCGTGAGATTACTTTCTGAGCTCTATTGGACGGCCTTCCCTTCTGAATCATCAACACTGCTCCATTGGAATTAGGATCAACATAAGGTGGTGGTGCAGGTGCTGCCGCTATTCTGAGCTGATGCCGATTGTCGTCTGTAATCGCGGGAGGAGGCGGCAAGTGAATCTCGCTTCTGGGTTCTCGAGGATTTCTCTGTGCTGCCCGCGCATTAGCGTTCTCTGCATACCGCAACATTGCTTGAAAATTTCGACAGTCCTTCTGCAAGTGCCCTGACTGTCTTTTTCCGTTGCTGTCGAGGAAAAAATGCATCTGGCACGGTCCGTTCATCATCTCTTCAGGGGACACGAAAGGTCTTGGGAACCTAGGCCCGCTATTTTGCCTGTTGCGTGAATCATCCCTGTTATCACCTCGCTGTTCGCTGCTTCTCTGGTAATCATCTCTGTTGCTTCCTCCTGTATTTGTCCGAAAACCTGCCGAAATTTGTCCTGGAGCGTCGTAGTTCTGGTACGTCCGAGGAAATCTTCGCCTCGGTTGATAGTTTCGACCGCGGTCCTCCTCTGGCGACCTGTGTCGTTTGTTGTGGACAGCGTCTTCTCCATCTGCCCATTTATTTGCTATCTCCATTAACGCGGATACTGTCTTTGGATTGGTCCTTCCCAAGTCTTCGACGAAATCTCCACGCCTGACTCCTGCGACAAACGCATCTATTGCTCTCTCGTCAGATATATTTTCTGCCGAGTTTTTAATGATATTCCACCTCTGGATGTACTTCCTCATTGGCTCATCTGGCTTTTGTCGACACGCTCTCAACTCCTCTAACGACGCGGGTTTTTTGCACGTGGATCTAAAGTTCTTGACGAACACATCCTCGAAACTTTCCCAGCTGTCGATGGATCCTGGAGCGAGTTTCTTTATCCAAGATCGTGCGGCTCCACTCAAATGCACCTGGATGCTTTGCATGGCTGTTGCCCTAGTTCCTCCTGTGAGCTTCACCGTCTCCAGATAGTCGACTAGCCAATCCTCTGGATCTTGAAGGCCGTCGAACTTCTTGAAATTATCGGGTAACTTGAATCCTGAGGGGACTCGAGTTTTCCGGACTCTCCTCGTAAAGCATGGCAAGCCGCACATATCTTCGTCGGTCAATTCCGGAGATTGCCGATGATCCCTTCTGCTTTGCCGCGCTCTGTCGACTCTTGCTTGTGCTGCTGTGTCTCTTGCTCCACTTGGCCCTTCAGGTGCTGCCGCTGTTGCTGCTGCAGGTCGTGGACTATTTTGCCTTGCCGCTCCTTCGGGAGGCGTTGATACAAACGCTGTCCCCATAGCTCCAACTCCTGCTACCGCCATATTGTACAATGTTTCCCTTGGATCACCTGGAGGTGGTTTAGACGCAAGGATAAAAGCATGTGTCGCCATATACCCAGCCTCTGGTGTCTTAGGGATGATGTTTCCTCTTGTATCTATCGACATGAAGGACATGTCGAGGTTCTGGACCAAGTGCTCTCTTTCTGCTTCGGGTATGTGTTGCAGCCTTGATCTTGCTCTGTTCCGCGCCTCCCGATGGCTATCACCCGTAGTTCTAGATTGTCGACTTAAATCTGCCCTTCTCCTGCTGGATGCAGAAGCTGCCTCCTTTCTCCTGTTCAACTCAGCTGTCTGTTTTTCCAATTCCCTGGCAGCTCTTGCGAGCCTATATTGATATGCTTGCAGTTCTTCTGGTGTGGCCGTGGTAGCCATTGGTTCTGTGCCGTTCATGGCTCTCGCGGCTCTGTCCCACGCTGCTTGTGGAAGTTGAACTCTATCTCGTGGCTCTGGCCCGACGTATTTGTTGCCCAGGCCTTGTCGCAGATTGGAGGGATCGACGTATGGATTTCCCAGACTGTCGAAAGCCTCAGATGTTTCCTCTTGATCTTCAATGGCGTAAATCTGATGATACTTTGTACTCAGATCTACGTTGGGTTTGGTGACATCATCATTGAGATTGATGAAGACCTTGCCCACTGTGAGAGATTTGTCGATGAAGTCGTAACTGTCGACATCGCTTGAGCTATCGCTTAGATATGAGTCCGCGGATGACTCAAACGACATGTCGTTGAAGATCTTGGCGAGTTTCTCTCTTGCTCTGGTGCTGACGTAGCGTGTCGCCGAGATTTCTCCTTCTCCTGACTCGGTTGACGATGCATAGCTTAAAAAATCGGAATCGACCACCGATGATCCCGACGAAATCGGAATCTCGACACGATACGATCCTTCCTTCTCGACACGAAAGTGAAACCTTCCGAACGTCATCTCCATGGGCTCCGCCAGACACGCATATGCATCCAAACGGGAGGGTGGGTGAGGAACAAAATCGACAAGACCAGCAGCGATCTGTTTACCTCGATCCATTGTGTTGCTTGCGGTTGACGATGTCGAAGATCTTGAGCGTGCCATCGAGATCAGCTCCTTACTCCTCTAGTTCCCACAGACGGCGCCAATTGACAAGGTATCAACTTGTCAATGCCTATGGATTGTAGGCTAGGGTTTAGTTGGAAGTAGAGGGTAAGTAGATCTCGAAGTTTTCAGCCGAAAAGTACTCGACGAATATGAAAACTAGGGTTTGCAGACAATGATTCGATTGATTCTTCGTCCCTCGACTCCCCCTTTATATAGGAGGTGGAGCCGAGGGATTCGTGCTATACAAGTTTACAGTCCGGGACGGTTTTTAACTCATCCCGCCAGATTACAAACAACACTTCCTATTACAACTCTATCTTTCCTTAGTAAATCTTGGGCTCCCGAATCTTCTTATTCTTCGGGTATTGGGCTTCCAGTAAACCCCGGGTACCATCTTCGGCAGGCCCATTTGGGATGCCTATGTCACCTGGCGATGTTGAGGGTGAGTCCACCCCCAGGAAGAGGGTTCCTGCGAAGGTGATGTGGTATGCTCCTATAATACCACGGTTGAAACGTTTGTTCCAGAACAAAGAGCATGCCAAGTTGTTGCGATGGCACAAAGAGGACCGTAAGAAAGATGTGATGCTGAGACACCCCGCTGACGGGTCGCAGTGGAGAAAAATCGACAGAGAGTTCAAGTCATTTTCAGATGACGCAAGGAACTTAAGATTTGGTCTAAGTACAGATGGCTTTAATCCTTTCGGGGAGCAGAGCTCCAGTCATAGCACCTGGCCAGTGACTCTATGTATCTATAACCTTCCTCCTTGGTTGTGCATGAAGCGGAAGTTCATTATGATGCCAGTGCTCATCCAGGGCCCGAAGCAACCCGGCAACGACATTGATGTGTACCTGAGGCCATTGGTTGAAGAACTTTTAGAGTTGTGGCGTGACGAAGGTGTACCTGTGTGGGATGAGCACGAACAAAAGGAATTTAACCTACGAGCATTGTTATTTGTAACCATCAATGATTGGCCTGCTCTTGGTAACATTTCAGGGCAGTCAAACAAGGGATACAATGCATGCACACACTGTTTAGGTGAGACTGATAGTAATTATTTGGGAAACAAGAATGTGTACCTGGGGCATCGTCGATTTCTTCCAAAACAACATCACGTAAGAAAGAGAGGAAAGCATTTCGGAGGTGAGGCAGATAACCGAACGAAGCCTACCCGCCCTAATGGGGAAGTTATATATGATATGGTCAAGGATTTAAAAGTGATCTTTGGAAAGGGTCCCGGCGGACAATCTGTTCCGCATGATGTTGACGGACACGTACCCATGTGGAAGAAGAAGTCGATATTTTGGGAGCTACCCTACTGGAAATTCTTAGAGGTTCACTCTGCAATCGACGTGATGCACGTGACGAAAAATCTTTGCGTGAACCTGCTAAACTTCTTGGGCGTGTATGGGAAGACAAAAGATACACCGGATGCACGGCAGGACCAGCAAAGTATCCACGAAGGAAACAACCCGAATCCAGAGAAGTATCAAGGTCCTGCCAGCTATGCTCTTACCAAAGAGGAGAAGGAGATCTTTTTTGAAGTCCTGAGTAGCATCAAGGTCCCGTCTGGCTTCTCATCGAATATAAAGGGAATAATAAACATGTCGGAGAAAAAGTTTCAAAACCTAAAGTCTCATGACTGCCACGTGATTATGACACAATTACTTCCGGTTGCATTGAGGGGGCTTCTGCCGGAAAATGTTCGAGTACCCATTGTGAAGCTATGTGCGTTCCTCAATGCAATTTCTCGAAGGTGATCAATCCACTTACTCTACAAAATTTACGAAGGATGTGGTCCAATGTCTAGTCAGCTTCGAGTTGGTGTTCCCACCATCCTTCTTCAATATTATGACACATCTCCTAGTTCACCTGGTCGAAGAGATTGGCGTTCTCGGTCCTGTATTTCTACACAACATGTTCCCCTTTGAGAGATTCATGGGAGTCTTAAAGAAGTACGTTCATAACCGTGCTAGGCCAGAAGGAAGCATCTCCAAGGGCTATGGAACAGAGGAGGTCATTGAGTTTTGTGTTGACTTTATTCCTGACCTTAAGCCGATCGGTGTTCCTGAATCGCGCTATGAGGGGAGACTGCGTGGAAAAGGCACGCTAGGAAAGAAATCAGCAATGTGTATGGACGGACATTCTTTCACTCAAGCACACTACACAGTTCTACATAATTCCATCTTGGTGGCTCCGTACAAAGAGGAACACAAGGAGATCTTACGCTCTAAATACCCGAGCAACGTGAAGATTGGATTGATGGAGAACACATGAAGACTTTCGGCGGTTGGTTGCAAACACGTCTCATGAATGTCACCGATGACGAGCAGCTGTACTTGTTGGCCAAGCAACCATCTTCTACTATATCGACTTTTCAAGGGTACGAGATTAATGGGAACACATTTTACACTTTCGCCCAAGACAAAAAGAGCACCAACCAAAACAGTGGTGTCCGCTTTGATGCAGAAGATGGCAATGGGAACAAGGTCACATATTATGGGTACATAGAGGAGATATGGGAACTTGACTATGGACCTAATTTCAAGGTCCCTTTGTTCCGGTGTAAATGGTTCAACCCGAAAGACGGGTACAGGTAGACCCGCAGTACGGAATGACTACAGTGGATTTCAAGAATCTTGGGTACGACACCGAACCATTCGTCCTAGCCAGTGAAGTGGCTCAGGTTTTTTATGTGAAGGATATGTCTAGCAAACCGAAAAAAAGAAAAGAAAGGCAAGAGGACACATCATACGATGAGCCAAAGCGGCACATAGTTCTTTCAGAAAAAGAAACATCGTGGGAGTAGAGGACAAGACAGACATGTCAGAAGATTATAATAAGTTTGACGATATTCCACCCTTCAAGGTAAAAATTGACCCAAGCATCATCTTAAACAATGAAGATTGTCCATGGTTGCGTCGCAGTAAGAAGAAAGGGAAACGGGCGAAGAAAACTCAGAAGACTAGAGGAGATGGAGTATAACTTGTGTATCTCAATATGGAAATCACTTTTGTGTAATGATGTTACTGTATGTAAGATATTAACAATGGAGATGGTTGGCTTGTTTTACTAGTTAAGTAACGGGCTTGCAGGGAAATTTTTCCGAGGCGGAACTTCCGAATATGCCATATATAGGGCATGTGCACCAAGGGCATATTCGAGAAGTTCCGCCACGGGAGATTTCCCAACCCTTTCCCCAACATTGTTAGAGGAGATGGAGTCTTCCACGGGCTTGCAGGAAAAAAATTCCGAGGCGGAACTTCCGAAGATGCCATATGGCGTGTGCACCAAGGGCATCTTCGACAAGTTCCGCCACGGAGATTTCCCAACCCTTTCCCCAACATTGTTAGAGGAGATGGAGTCTTCCACGGGCTTGCAGGGAAATTTTTCCGAGGCGGAACTTCCGAAGATGCCATAGGGCGTGTGCACCAAGGGCATCTTCGACAAGTTCCACCACGGGAGATTTCCCAACCCTTTCCTCCATCCATGGTGATCCATCCATGTTGGCTTGTTGAGCTGCTTCCCATGGTGTATCGATGCTCCTTTTATAGGCACAGCGTCCTTATCCTGCCGACAGCTTTAGTACCGGTTGCAGACACGAACCGGTACTAAAGGTTACCCACGCGTCCTTATCCCACCGACAGGGCGTCGTGCGCTACATACTTTATCTCATCGAGCAGGGCGTCCTTATCCTGCCGACAGCTTTAGTACCGGTTGCACCCACCAACCTAAGACTAAAGGTTACCCACGCGTCCTTATCCCACCGACAGGGCGTCGTGCGCTACATACTTTATCTCATCGAGCAGGGCGTCCTTATCCTGCCGACAGCTTTAGTACCGGTTGCACCCACCAACCGGTACTAAAGGTTACCCACGCGTCCTTATCCCACCGACAGGGCGTCGTGCGCTACATACTTTATCTCATCGAGCAGGGCGTCCTTATCCTGCCGACAACTTTAGTACCGGTTGCACCCACCAACCGGTACTAAAGGTTTGCCTCTGTCTTCCCGCCTATTTTCTTCCCACGCTTTCCACCGGTTCCCGCCTTTGTCTTCCCGCCTATTTTCTTCCCACGCTTTCCACCGGTTCCCGCCTTTGTCTTCCCGCCATTTTTTCACTATATATATGTAGGCTTGGCCACCATTTACATATCACATCTAGACTCATATCTGCAAACCTCATCATTCTCTCCCATGGCTTCCATCGCATCTCTAACCCCCCGAGAGGCGGAGGCGCTTTGCGCCTCGAACTACCCCTGCCCGCCGGGCTACCGCGTCCCGACCGGCTGGTTGCTAAGCGTCGGAGGCGTACCGGTCCCTCCAGTCCCTCTAGGTGTGGCGCGCGAGATGGCCATCACGAACCACTACTACTTCGAGCTCACGCCAGAGCAGCGGAGGAATCCCCAGTGGCATCCCGACTACAGCCCGACTTGGGAAAGCTTCTTCATCAATCGGCGTGAGAGGGCGCTTTCCAGGCATGAGGAGGGCGGTCCGCCTCCTTCGAACTTCAACGAGGCCGGCCGTCGGCTGTGGTGGCGCGGCCGGACTCTCCAGGGCGTCATGGCCTACCGTGGCCCCCGCCTGCGCTACCCTCAGTCCCAGCCCACGCGTGCTCACCCGCCGACCGGAGAGTACCGCGACCCCGATGCCAGCGACGATGATGACGGCGACTACGACGACTACAGTGGCGACTACTACAGGGCTAGGCACGAGTATGACTGAATGACTCCAACAGTAGAATTTGGCCATGTATCTTTAATTTTCAGTTAAGCTATGTACTTTTAATTCGAGTTCAATCGTAATAAAAATTTATTCCCGCCCTTTCTTTCTCGCCTTTTTTCTCCCACTCGCGGCGTCGTGGCGGGAAAGTTTCCTGCGCGACGTCGAGGTGGGAAACTTTCCCGCGCGAACGGCGTCGTGGCGGGAGTGTAAAGAAAGAAATAGAAACAATAAATAGAAAAGAAAATAAATAGAAAAGCAATAGAAAAAATAAATAGAAAAGAAATAGAAAATAAAATAAAAAAAGAAAAGAAAAAAAAAAGAAATAGCAAAGAAACAGAAAAAGAAACAGAAAAAGAAAAGAAACAGAAACAGAAAAGAAAAGAAAAGAAACAGAAAAGAAACAGAAAAAGAAACAGAAACAGAAAAGAAAAAGAAAAGAAACAGCAAAGAAAAAAAAACAGAAAAAGAAAAACAAAAAACAAAAAAAAAACCTTTGGTACCGGTTGGTACCACCAACCGGTACGAAAGGCCTTTCGTACCGGTTGGTGGTACCAACCGGTACCAAAGGGGTCTCCTCCTTCACACTTAGCCGCGCGGGGAGAAATTTTCCCAAATCGACTCACACTTGCCGCGCGCCAGAGCTCTCGCCGTCGCAGACCACGCCGCGCTGTCCGCCGTCGCCAGACCACGCCGTCGCCGGACCACTCCCCCTCGCCGTCGCCAGACCACGCCATCGTCACCCGCCGCTCCCCCTCGCCTCGCCTCCCTCCCGCGCCTCCCGCGCCACAACGCCGGCGTCCCCTCCTCCGGCCGGCAGCGCCTCACGCGCCGGCGCCAACCCGAGGTGAGCTCCCGCCGCCCTCCCTCGCCGCCCTCCCTCGCCTAGCCTCCCTCGCCGCCGCGCGCCTCGCCGGGAGGAGCCCGCGCGCGCGTCGACTGCCGGCAGGCGCCACTGGCGCCCTCCTCACGCACGCGGGCAAGCCGTTCGACGAAATGCCTGGCCGCCGCGCGCCCTCCATCCCCTGCCTGGCCGCCGCGCGCCCTCCCCTGCCTGGCCGCCGCGCGCCCTTCCCATGCCTGGCCGCCGCGCGCCCTCCCCTGCCTGGCCGCCGCGCGCCCTTCCCATGCCTGGCCGCCGCGCGCCCTCGATCCCCTGCCTGGCCGCCGCGCGTCCTCGAACCCCTGCCTGGCCGCCGCGCGCTCCTCCCCATGCCTGGCCGCCGCGCGCCCTCCCCTGCCTGGCCGCCGCGCGCCCTCCTTCATCCATGGGCTGCGCCTCGCCGCGTCGCCCCCGCCCGCGCCTTTGGCTGCGCGGCGGGAGGAGCTGGTGGCGGCGGAGGCTGTTAGCTTTAATCTTGATTCATGTAATATGCATTGTTCATTTCGTTTGCAAGTAGTTTAGCTAGCTTGGGAGATGCAGTCAGGTGAAACTTCAGTGGACGCGCATATGGCGAGATGCCAATTAAGCTGAGATTGTAGCAAGGCGTGATGGCTAAGGAAAAACAATGTAGCCATTCTGATCACCAAGGAAGTTTCATGGCAAAGCTGCGTCTTCTTCCTTGTCTGAATGTGTGCGTTGAGTTTCTCAGAGTGTGTGTCCGTGAGAGTGTGTTGAGAGGTAGAAGAAAATACAGACTTTGCCCGTGGCTACATTTTTCTCTGTCTTCACATTTCTGAACACAATACTTATATGGATTTAAATAGGCAGAGCCTGAACGCACTCTGCCCACTACTTCACTAGCTAGCCACGCACTAATGCCACATTGACCCAGCACTTCACTAACTAACTCCAGGTCGGCACCGGTGAGTTTAGAGGTAGCTAGAGGTAGAAGAAAGGGCTGAGAGATTCAGCCACAACAGAGGCGACCTTGCCGGAGTGTAGCGCTGAGTGTTAGGGTTAGGGTTATTGTTTTCTTCATTTGAATTGTTTTCTAATTGTTTTCTTAATTTTGCAGTGACATTGAGGTATGGAGGACGGCACCTTCGTCCGAGATGAGGAGGGGGAAGAAGCGGTGCAGCAATTGATCTATGAGAGTGCCCGTGGTCCGGAACCCGACGATGGAGATGACAACGAATTCCAAGACTTTCTGAATGATTTCGGCGAGGGACTTGAGTCTGAACAAATTAGAAGAGACAACGAAGTGTCCATCACAAACTCTGGCGAGGTGTATATCTATGTATCAATTAGTCTATATGTTCATCCCTAGATGCATTCATTTATTTGTATTGCACTTATTAACGAATAATTTTTTCTTTTAGCCTTCTGGATCATCGAGCAAGTCTGTTAGATCAAAACGAGGCCCGACGCGGGTGCTAAAGGGCGAGGGCAGGTTAGCCCTCACGGCATTCAAGGATAATGGTGAACCAGTGCAGCCCAAGGAGTTTTGCCGCAAATTTACAAGTCAATCCGGAGTTATTGTTAGGGACCATGTACCGATCAGCATTCAAGAGTGGCATAAGCCGAAGAACCCGGAGAGTGGTGCTAGTTATGTCAACGACACGATGAAAAAATTTCTTTGGGACACGCTCATGACAAAGTTCAGCCTACCGGAAGACATGACGGAAGGCCAGAAGAATAAAGTCAAGGAATGGACATGGAAGAAGATGGCCATACAATTCCAGAGCTTCAAGAAAAATTTATGGGACAAATATAAGAATGAAGATCCAGTATTCGATGATAATCTAGTGAAGATAAAAGATCACTGGGCCGCATTTAAGGAGTATAAGAAATCGTCTACTTTTGTGTCCCGGTCGAAGAAAAATACCGAAAATGCTGCAAAGAAGAAACTTCCGCATCATTTGGGGTCAGGTGGCTACAAGAGTGCCATTCCGAAGTGGACAGCGTTTGAGAATAAACTGATGGATCATGGAATCACTCCACAGACATGGGACTGGCCCGAACGGTCCAAGTTCTGGTTGTTCGCTCATGGGGCAGGGTTGGACCCAAAGACAGGGTTGATCGTTGCGAAGGGAAAATGGAAGGAAAAAATTGAGGCAATTGTACCGAAGCTTGTAGATGCAATTGAAAAGGTCAGAAAGGGAGAGTACATTCCCGATCGAGAGAATGACGAGCTGACACTCGCTCTGGGGAACCCTGAACATGTTGGACGGGTACGAGCTCGCCCAGGTCTCACCATGAAGGAAGCGTGGCCGGACAGCGCTGACACTTATAGAAGCCGTTCGCGAAAGAAGAAGAAGGACGCCGACATTGTAACGGAGTTGTTATCTAGGGTGGAGGCTCTTGAGAGAAATCAGAGGGCACC
This sequence comes from Lolium perenne, assembly GCF_019359855.2. Lineage (NCBI taxonomy): Eukaryota > Viridiplantae > Streptophyta > Magnoliopsida > Poales > Poaceae > Lolium > Lolium perenne. The sequence goes on from NC_067244.2 coordinate 54,134,071, forward strand.
TGATCAGCCGCTGTTTCTACAGGATCCACAAGCCGATGCTGCCCCATCTCAGCGAAGAAGCAGTGTCGGTTCCTCGCATCTTGACGGATGTGGAGGAAGCTACCCCGTGGATTATGTCACGGAGAAGACAGATTGCGAGCTACATATGTTAATCAGGACCGCGTCTGTTAAGGTGGCGGTCGGCTATGTGTACCCAAGTGAAGATGGAGCAATGCACCATCATATGCCCATTCCACCTGGTTGTGTTCGTGTCGGGGTGGATGAAGTTGTTTCGGGTTTTGAAAAAGTGGAGCTTGATATTCCTAGAGGTGAAGATGAGAGGACACTGGCCGATGTCAAGCACGGTTTCGCCCTATGGCCGAAGAAGTACGTCGTCCTTTTGCAAAGGCCACCGACTCCTACACATGAGCAGCAAATGCCATCGACTCCTCCTGGTGGCAGTCCTGGTGAGCAGCCAAGTCCACACCTACCTGAGAGGGACCCCAGCGTGAGTCCACCATCTCGAGATCCTCCGCGTAAGATAGCGTCCGTTAAGCGGAACGGTACGCCGCCTAGGAAGAAAGCTAGAAAGGAGAAACAACTGCCGCCTACTGAGAAGTTACCTTGGGAAAAAACTCCAGAGGAAAACGCGGAGGCCGTTCAGGCCGAGGTGAAGAAATTTTTTGCACCGAAAGTGCCAGAGATACCTTTCGAGAAGACACTAGATCGGGAGAAAGTTGTGCGTACCGTTGACAATCTATATGACCCTGTACCATCGCCGCCATCTGACTATGCGCGTTCTATTGAAAGGTCGTATGACAAGATGATCGAGGCGACAAAACCCGTTCAATCGGGTATCAGGGAGATAAAAGGGATACACAGTGTCTACCAGCTCGGACAACAACCCGTTCAATCGGTCGCCCCTCTCAAGGTGTTTGACGGGAAGACCGTTCAAAGTTCTCGACAAGACGCAACTGATTACGCCTTAGCTGAACGAGCATATCAGTTTGTTCAAGGGAAAGATTTGGTCGAGAATCTCAGGAAGGTACCAACATGTATGCGTAACTTGCATTCGTGGTACCTTAAGGCCTCAAAGGAAGGGATCCAGACTATCATGGTGCGAGTTAGGGAAGAGCACTACTTCCAGGAGTACTGTGTGAACGTTGACTTCGCCGAACTCTTTCAGTTATACAATCTCCGGGCCCTCGACAAATCAATCATCAGTTGCTATTGTCTGTAAGTGATTTATTTATTTAATTTGAGAAGTCGTTCATTGTCTGCAGATTATAATCTTTTGTGCGCTATATTATGCAGATCGAAGATGCTCGAATGCAAAAGGGACGATATCACAGACATTGGGTTCATTGACCCGAACACAATGCATGTTAAAACCATAGAGAATCCCCTCTATAACAAGGATACACCGCAGACTTTGCTAAGGTTTTTGAAGCGACAACGTGACAAAAAGCTAATACTTTGGCCTTACAACTTCGAGTGAGTCTTATTGTCTTATAACACATTATATTTTGCTCACCGTATGTCAAAATTTTAACTAATGACTTATATATATGACACTACATATTGAAACGTGCGTAGGTTTCACTTTATTCTTCTCGTCATCAATTTGGAAATTGGAGAAGTTGAAGTCTTGGACTCACTAAGCAAAAAAAAGGATCTATACGTGTCTTGTTTTTTAATGCTCAGAAGGTAATTTTAATTCTTATCGGTTTGTTTCGTTAATTTCCTGCTTTGAACTAATTGATGACTCTTTTATGCATTTTCTTTTGTCGAGCAGCGTATGGCAAACTTTCATCAAGGAAGATACGTCCCGTGAATGGACACCGAAGCTGCGATGGCGTGCGAAAGTAAGTAGTACTACCTAGGTCCACACACCTTTTAATTATCATACTTGACTATTGTTTGATTGAATTATATTCTTGTAAAGAAATGCCCGCAACAACCTCCGGGGACCGATCTCTGTGGATTCTTCGTTTGCGAGTACATCCGCAGAATTGTCAACGAGAGAACGAATAATAAAAGAAATAAAGAGGTACAAAAACAATCTTCACAAATTTGTTTTGTTATCATAAGTTGTGCTGAGTTTCAGTAATAGTTGTTTCATGTATTCATTTGTATCTTATTCTTTTATAGTTGGCAAGAAAGCGGAACAAGCTCTCAATCGATGACCGCTTCATAGCAATAGGCGAGGAATTGGCGGGATTTTTCCTTCGGGACGTCATACCACCATTCGCAGAGCACCACTATGAATGAAGATGTACATGTTACATATATAGTTGACTCGAAGAGTACCACTATGCTACATGTAATAGACATATATAGAGTACGCCTCGGAGAGCACCACTATGCATGAAGATCGATCTTCATGCATAGTGCTACTTAATTTGCGATCTTATGCAATAACATGTGTGTTATATTATATGCACCAACTTGCTATGCATCATCTTGATCTTCATGTACTACCTAAACCCAAACGCGTTTCTGGTGCATCGACGCGATATGAAACAAACCGATATCCCTAAACCTCTCCAAAACCCTAAAAAGCCAATTCTCTGCCGCGGCAGAGATTTGGGCAAATTCCCTGCCGCGGGGGGAACCTTTGGTACCGGTTCGTATTACCAACCGGTACCAAAGATCCTTAGCCCTGAGCTCTCCTGGTGGCCCACGTGGAGGCCCCTTTTATACCGGTTCGTAAGCAACCGGTACGAAAGGGGGGGGGGGGCTTTAGTGCCGGAAGTTTTATACCGGTTGCAAAACCGGTACGAATGACCCTCTGGAACCGGTACGAATGGACGTTTTTCTACTAGTGGAAGGCATTAGCCCCCGAGCGTGTCGAAGAACAAGAAGTATATCTCCACTATCTTTATTATATTGCAGCACCGCGAGTCCGCCTCATTAAAAACCTTTTCCAACCCCACTCGGTGCCCTGAAAAAGGAAAAAAGTGCGTCTGAAAACTCGCGGGCGTTTCAGTACATTGTGTGCTTACAAGGAGGACTATATTTTCGACTTCTAGGCGTAGAAACGCCTCAGCTGCGCCACGTTCCAGGGATTTTTCTCTGGAGCTCCTGTCTTCTTGTCCTTGATTCTGTACGCTCCTCCTTCAATTACTTCTGTGATGATGTAAGGGCCCAGCCATGGCGACTCGAGTTTTTCAGTACTTTGCTGATTGAGCCGTAGGACTAAATCTCCGACCTGAAAAGATCTTGGCCGTGACCCGTGTACGCTCCTCCTTCAATCGTCGACTGTGGTAGTTTTTCAGGTCTTGCTGGTACTTGGTGACCCGTGATAGTACTTCATCTCGAGCTTCATCGAGTGCATCTACATCGTCCTCCAAAGATCTTCTTGAAGTTTCTTCATCATACTCTGTGACTCTTGGGGAGTCATGCTCTATTTCAATCGGTAGTACTGCCTCAGCTCCATGGACTAGGAAGAACGGAGTTTCTTGTGTCGCCGTATTTGGTGTTGTTCGAATGCTCCACAAAACACTTGGCAATTCTTCTGGCCAGGTTTGTCGAGCCTTTTCAAGCGGTCCTAGCAGGCGCTTTTTAATACCATTGCAGATGATACCATTGGCTTTCTCGACTTGAGCATTGGTTTGCGGGTGCCCAACTGATGCAAAGTGCAATTTGATGCCTACTTCTGCGCAGTATGCCTTGAATTCCTTGGATGTGAAGTTGCTGCCATTGTCTGTGACGATGCTATGAGGTACTCCAAATCGAAAAACAATGCTCTTCACGAATTTTATTGCTGACGCTGCATCTGGTGAATTTATTGGCTTTGCTTCTATCCACTTGGTGAATTTATCGACAGCAACTAGCATGTACTCGTATCCTCCTGGCGAGGTCTTGTGTAATTTTCCTACCATATCGAGACCCCATTGGGCAAAGGGACAAGACAATGGTATCGGCATCAGCTCTGCTGCTGGAGAGTGGGGTTTTGCGGCGAATCTCTGGCACGCGTCGCAGGTTTTCACTATTTCCTTCGCATCCACAATTGCTATCAACCAGTAAAACCCAGCCCGAAAAACCTTGGCCGCAATAGCTCGACTGCTCGCGTGATGACCACATATTCCCTCGTGTACATCCTTTAAGATTATCCTTCCTTCTTCGTGTGTGACGCACCTTTGTAACACGCCCGAAATACTACGCTTGTATAATTCCCCTTTGACCACTGTGAAGGCCTTGGATCGTCGAATGACTCGCCTTGCTTCGACTGGATCATCGGGTATTTCTTTCCTTAGGATATATGATATATACGCTTGCATCCATGGGACTTCCACCATCATCACCAACTCCTGGTCCTCTGCTTCTTCTGGTGCTTCCTTGGGAGCTATCGAAGTTTTCTCCTCCTTTTCTTTCTTCTGCACCTTCTTTGGCTTGGTAGATCTCTCGGTTATCTCTTCCCAAAATACTCCTGGCGGGATTGTGAGGCACTGCGACCCGATGTTTGCGATAACATCGGCTTCATCGTTGCTCAGCCTGCTAATGTGATTTACTTCGCATCCATCAAATGACTTCTCAAGCTCGTTGTACACTTCCTTGTATGCCACCATGCTATCATTGACTGCATCACACTGGTTCATGACCTGCTGGGCTACCAAATGTGAGTCGCCAAAGATTTTTAATCGGGTTGCACCACAAGCTTTTGCCATCTTCATCCTGTGTATTAGAGCTTCGTATTCTGCTTCATTGTTAGATGCGTTTGGGAACGTCATCCGTAGGACATACTTCAGTTTGTCGCCTTCAGGTGATATAAGTATCACACCTGCACCAGCTCCTTCTACCCTTTTGGACCCGTCAAAATTCATGGTCCAAGTTCTCGATAAATCTGGAGGTCCTGTGTTTTGCAGCTCCATCCACTCTGCGATGAAATCTGGCAGTATTTGCGACTTTATTGCTTTTCGTTTTTCATACGTGATGTCCCGAGGAGAAAGTTCTATTCCCCAAAGGGAGACACGCCCTATAGCTTCTGGATTGTTCAGTATATTTGATAAAGGTGCTTCATTGACCACTATTATCGGGTGTGCCGAAAAATAGTGGCGCAATTTTCTTGCTGTTGTGAACACTCCATATGCTAACTTCTGGTACTGCGGGTACCGCTGTTTGGAAGGCGATAAAACTTCACTGATGAAATATACCGGCCTTTGTACTCCATGGAGTTTTCCTTCTTCTTCTCTTTCGACGACTAACGCCGTGCTGACCACCTGAGGCATGGCTGCTATGTATAACAGGAGAGGTTCCTTCTCTTTCGGCGCCACCAAGATTGGTGGTGTCGAAATTGTGCGCTTTAGATCCTCGAAGGCTCTATCTGCATCTTCGTTACATTGGAATTTCTCTCCTTGCTTGATTAAAGCGTAGAACGGTAACGCCTTTTCTCCTAGTCTGGCGTCAAATCTGCTTAAAGCTGCGACTCGCCCAGTTAGCTGCTGTATTTCTTTCAAATTTGTTGGCTTCCTCATTGTCACGATAGCTTGGATTTTTTTGTGATTTGCTTCAATCCCTCTCGCTGAAACTAGAAACCCAAGAAGTTCTCCTGCAGGGACACCAAAGGAACACTTCGTTGGGTTCAACTTGAGGCAAAACTTGTCGAGGTTATCGAAAGTTTCCTTTAGATCCTCGATTAACGTTGTCCCCTTTTTTGATGTTATGACGACATCATCAATGTACACTTGTACGTTTTTCCCAATCTGTGTTGCTAAGCACTTCTGCATCATCCTCTGGTACGTTGCTCCCGCGTTTTTCAGACCAAAAGACATTGTTCTATAGCAAAACACGCCATAAGGTGTGATGAACTTTGTTTTGACCTCATCTTCTTCTTTCAATCTAATCTGGTTATAACCAGAATATGCATCCAGGAAGGAAAGACGTTCACATCCTGCCGTGGAGTCAATATTTGATCGATCCTCGGGAGGGGAAAGTGATCCTTTGGACAATGTTTATTGAGACACGTAAAGTCGATGCACATGCGAAGGACTTTAGTTTTTTCTTCGGCACCAACACTGGGTTCGCTACCCATGTGACCTCTGTATGCAGCTCCTTGATAAAACCAGCTTCTCTCAGCCGATCGATTTCTGACAGCATGGCTTTGCGGTTTGGCTCCGAAAAATGCCGCAAAGGTTGTTTTATTGGTCTCGCTAATGGATCCAAATTTAGGTGGTGCTCGGCAAGTTCCCTGGGTACTTCTGGCATGTCAGCTGGACACCATGCGAAGATTTTCCAGTGCTCACGGAGGAACTCGATGAGCGCGCTTTCCTATGCGAGGTCCATGTCTGTTGCGATGGACGTCGTCTTTTTTTGGATCTGTCGGGTGAATCTGCACCTCCTTAGAATTTTTCTCAGTGTTAAAGGTTGATTCTTTGTTGGGCCTTCCTACATCTGGCAGTACATCATAATCAGTCGTGAGCCTTGACGCCATGTACTCTGCTTGCATCCCGAAGGTTTCTGATAGTCGATGAAAATCCTTATCACATTTGTTGGCTAACGCAAAGCTTCCTTTGACTGTGATTGGTCCCTTAGGTCCAGGCATCCTCCACAATAGGTATGTGTAATGTGATACCGCCATAAACCTGGCATATGCTGGTCGTCCCAACAAAGCGTGGTATTGTGATGGGAAATCCACAACTTCAAATTCCAGCCTCTCTATTCTGTAGTTTTCTCGGGTCCCAAACTGAACGTCGAGATTAATCTTCCCCAGCAGATAACTTGGCTTCTCCGGTGTGATGCCATGGAATCGTGTGTCGGTTGGTTTCAGATTTGCTAGAGATATTTTCATCTTCCTTAGTGTATCTGCATACATAAGGTTTAAACTGCTACCTCCATCTATGAACACTCGAGATACATCGAATCCTGCGATTACTGCTGGTAAGATAAGTGCTGACTGCCCTGGTCGAGGAACTTGCTGTGGATGATCCGCTATTGTGAAGCCAATGTCTTGCCCTGACCAGTTAAGGTACTCAACCGTTGGTGGAGGCATCTTCTCTGCCATGAACACCTGTCGCGAGATTACTTTCTGAGCTCTGTTGGATGGCCTGCCTGTCTGGATCATCGAGACCGCTCCATTGGAATTGGGATCAACATAGGGTGGTGGTGCAGGTGCTGCCGCTATTCTGAGCTGGTGTCGATTTTCATCCGTAATTGCGGGAGGAGGTGGCAAGTGGATCTCACTCCTGGGTCCTTGAGGATTTCTGTGTGCTGCCTGGGCATTGGTGTGCCCTGCCCACCTTAGCATTGCTTGGAAATTTCGGCAATCCTTTTGCAAGTGTCCTGACTGCCTCTTTCCATTGTTGTCGAGATAAAAATGCATCTGACACGACCCGTTCATCATCTCCTCGGGGGACACGAAAGGCCTTTGGAACCTTGGCCCAGTATTTTGCCTGTTGTTTCGAGAGTCATCTCTATTGTCGCCTCGCTGCTCGTTGCTCCTCTGATAATCATCTCTATTTTTTCCTCCGGCGCTTGCTCGAAAGCCAGCCGAAATTTGTCCAGGAGCATCATAGCTCGAGTACTGCCGAGGAAATCGTCGCCTATTTTGATAATTTCGACCGCGGTCCTCCTCTGGTGACCTATGCCGTTTGTTGTGAACAACATCTTCTCCATCTGCCCATCTGTTTGCTATCTCCATTAATGCGGATACTGTCTTTGGGTTGGTTCTTCCCAAGTCCTCGACAAAATCTCCTCGCCTGATTCCTGCGACAAACACATCTATCGCTCTCTCGTCAGATATATTCTCTGCCGAGTTTTTAATGATATTCCATCTTTGGATGTACTTCCTCATTGATTCATCTGGCTTTTGTCGACACACCCTCAGTTCCTCTAGTGATGCTGGTTTTTTGCAAGTGGACCGGAAATTCTTGACGAACACGTCCTCGAAGCTATCCTAGTTGTCGATGGATCCTGGAGGAAGCTTTTTTATCCAATAATCGCGCGGCTCCACTTAAATGCACCTGGATGCTTTGCATAGCTGTTGCTCTAGTTCCTCCTGTGAGTTTCACCGTCTCGAGGTAATCAACTAGCCAATCCTCTGGATCTTGCAAACCGTCGAATTTTTTGAAGTTATCAGGCAGTTTAAACCCCGAAGGGACTCGAGTTTTTCAGACCCTCCTTGTGAAGCATGGCAGCCCACACATATCCTCGTCGTTTAGTTCTGGGGAATGCCGATGTTCTCTTCTATTTTGCCGTGCTCTGTCCACCCTTGCTTGCGCTGCTGTGTCTCTTGCTCCACTTGTTCCTTCGGGAACTGTTGCTGCTGCCGCATGTCGTGGACTATTTTGCCTTGCTGTTCCTTCGGGAGGTGTTGATACAAACGCTGTTCCCATGGCCCCGACTCCTGCCATCGCCATGTTGTACAATGCCTCCCTTGGATCTCCTGGAGGTGGCCTGGATGCAAGGATAAAGGCCTGTGTCGCCATATACCTAGCTTCTGGTGTCTTGGGGATATTGTTCCCTCTTGTGTCTATCGACATAAAAGACATGTCGAGGTTTTGAACCAAGTGCTCTCTTTCTCCCTCAGGTATGTTTTGCAGCCTTGATCTCGCTCTGTTCCGAGCTTCCCTGTGGCTATCTCCCGAAGTTCCCGATTGTCGACTTAACTCCGCTCTTCGCCTGCTTGATGCGGAGGCTCCCCCCCCTTCTTCTGTTAAGAGCAGCTGTCTGTTTTTCCAATTTCCTTGCAGCTCGCGCGAGCCTATATTGATATGCTTGCAATTCTTCTGGCGTGGCTGTTGTGGCCATTGGTTCTGAGCCATCCATAGCTCTTGCGGCTCTATCCCATGCTACTTGTGGGAGTTGAACCCTAACACGTGGTGTAGGTCTGACATATTTACTGCCTAAACCTCATCTTAAATCGGAGGGATCGACGTATGGATTTCCCAAATCGTCGAAAGCCTCAGATGTTTCCTCCTGATCGCGACTTGGCTCTTCAATGGCATAGATCTGATGATATTTTGAATTCAGATCTTTGCTGGGTTTGGTGACACCATCATAAAGATTGGTGAAGACCTTGCCCACAGTAGTGGATTTGTCGATGAAGTTGAAGCTGTCGACGCTGCTCGAGTCATCGCTTATATAAGAATCCGCAGATGACTCGAAGGACTTGTCGCTGAAGATCCTTGCGAGCTTTTCGCTTGCCCTGGTGCTGATGAAGCGTGGCGATGAAGTCTCCTCTTCGCCTGACTCGATTGACAATGCTGAGTTCGACAAATCGAAATCGACCGCCAATAATCCCGACGAGATCGGAATTTCGAGACGATACGCTCCCTCCTTCTCGACGCGAAAGTGGAACCTTCCGAACGTCATCTCCGTAGGCTCCTCCAGATATGAATATGCATCCAAACGGGAGGGCGGGTGAGGAACAAAATCGACAGGACCAGTTGCGATCTGTTTACCTCGATCCATTGCGTTGCTTGCTGTTGATGAAGTCGATGATCTTGAACGTGCCATCGAGATCAGATCCTTGACACCTCTAATTCCCACAGACGACACCAATTGACAATGGATTATCTTATCAATGCCTACGGGTTGTAGACTAGGGTTTAGTTAGAAGTAGAGGGCAAGTAGATCTCGAAGGTTTCAGCCGAAAAGTACTCGACGATATGAAAACTAGGGTTTGAGAGACAATGATTCGATGCTTTCTTTGTCCCTCGACTCCCCCTTATATAGGAGGTGGAGCCGAGGGATTCATAATGTACAAGTTACAGAGTCCGGGAGGGTTTCCAACTCATCCCGCAAGATTACAAATAATATCTCCTAATACAACTCTAGCTTTCCTTAATAGCAATTTGGGCTTCCGATTCTTCTTATTCTTCGAGCCGTGGGCCTTCAGTAAACCCCGGGTACCATCTTCGGCAGGCCCATTGGGGATGCCTATGTCAGGCGGTGTCCTTCGACTACTTCACCTAGATCATGGCGGGAGACGCAGTGGTGTGGCGGAACTTGGCGGGGAAAGGGCGGCAGCGGGATCACTGCTGAACTCCACCGGCTGGCTTGGAGGAGGAAGATGGACCGTGGTTCCCAGCCATGGCGGCGGAATGGGGGCCAGCCGTTCCGGCTTTCATGGTGGTGGTCCTAGGGTTCTTCTTTCGCGAAGATGTAGATGTTCCAGATGCCGATCTTTCTTCATCTAGCCGGAGTGATGAGTTCCGGAAGGCTCCGACAGCGATTGGAACACCTAGAGTTCACAGGATCGGGTGGCATTCGGTCGCACGCACCCATGCTTTTATTCCGACCGTTTAGTTCCAGAGGGAGCGGCGCGAAGCTCTATTCTGTGTTGACATCAAGATATTGGAAAATATAGAACCCTAATATTTTGTTATTGTATTGCAATGACCCTCATGGGGTATATATAGAGGTACATGACTTGGAGGCTAAGATATCTAACGACTTGGGATACAAGAAGATACTAGTCTATCTGTAATTATACACGTACTCTAACATTCTCCCTCAATCGTAGCGGGAGTGAAGCGAACGCTTGCGACTAGAGAAGTCCTGCACTCCCGTCGCTTCTCCTCCTTGTCATCACCGGCGTCCCCTTCTCTTCCCTCCCGCAGTCACATCGGGAGTGTTGTGGGCCCAAGTGACGACGCGGAAGCTGTTGACTGGAGTTCTTGAGTTGCCGTAGACGTTTTGTTGATGTCGATGTCGAGGTAGCCGAGCATGATGTAGCCGTGGTCGAGGTATGGTCGATGTCGTAGTCGTCATATGTGGTGCAGCCGTATTCGTCGGAGGCGCAAAAAATTGCGCGTTTTTGGTCATAGTGCTTTAGGTTTTGCGCGGCGGCGGCAGCGGTTCTGCGGCGGCGGCGGGGTTTTTGTCATAGCGCGGCGACGGCAGTGATTCTGCGGCGGCGGCGGGTTTTGTCGTAGTGCGGCAGCGGTTCTGCGGCGGCGGTGGGTTTTTGTCATAGCACGGCGGCGGCAGCGGATCTGCGGCGGTGGCGGGTCTTGGTCGTAGCGCGGCGGCGGCAGCGGTTCTGCGGCGGCAACGGTTCTGCGGCAGCGGCGGGGTTTTGTGTCGTAAGCGGCGACGGCAATGGTTGACGAGGATGTCGATGGAGACCATGTTGACGTAGACTTGGCGATGTAGAACTCGTCGTAGATCTTGGTGAAGTCGTACAGCTTGACGTAGTTGCTCGGGTCGTTGTAGTTTAACTCGGAGCAGTGCAAATCTTAGTTGATGTCGTAGTTGCGAGGCGGCTTGATATGTTGGTGTAGAAGCGTGCTGGCGCGCGGGGTTGATGACGTCGGCTCTGTGAAGATCGCGTCCGAGCGGTGTCGGAGTTGATGAAGATCCCGCGCGTGGCCATCCACGCGTGGATTGCCGCTGATGTACACGGACTCGTGGCCGTAGTAGCAGTAGTCGAAGTAGAACCTCGGGTCATTGCTGCTGCATAAACGGAGGAGGTGCACCAAACCTGCATGTAGATTATTGTGTGCTTTGCACTCCTGAACGATGACCGTGTAGCGCGCGTGGACGTGCCTGCGCGTAGTCCAGATTCTTTTGTCCTCCGTTGGTGCTTTCCTGGAAGCACCGTAAACAGCTGCGACTTCTTGTAGATCGGCAGAGATTGCATGGCGGCCTCGAGGCCGCGCATCTGGACGAGGACCGCCGCTTTGACGGCGGACAACCATGGTCGTGACACAGCGATCTCACCCCAGAAACTAGAGTAAGGCAATCTCACGCCGGATGATGGCGCACAGATTTCTGCACTGAATTTTCACCGGATCTAAGGATCCTGTATGTAGGGATTTTATTTGGCTAAATCAGATCTAATCTATAAAATTTGGAAATTCGAAATTTGGATCTAAACTAAACTAAGAACCGATCAGATCTTTGATCAAAACCGGGTGCCGCGCCCCCGAGGAGAGATCTCCTTGGGGGCGGCGCGATGCGGAACTGGTGGGAGGACCTAGGATCGGCGCCGCGAGGCTAACCGCTCTGATACCATATTGGAAAATATAGAATCCTAATATTTTGTTGTTGTATTGCAATGATCCTCATGAGGTATATATAGAGGTACATAACTTGGAGGATAAGATATCTAACGACTTGGTATACAAGAAGATCCTAGTCTATCTCCAATTATACACGTACTCTAACACAAGAGACTTTTGGTCCATGGTGAAGTCAGAGAATTTCATGAAGGTGGGATTGGGGGATTAGCTAAAGAAGGTTCAAGTCTCCGCGATGTTATGGAACTTGCTTGGTGTTCCGGGATTCGCATAAGTGGTATGAAAGTGGGGGCGACAACACATGTGAAGTTCAGAGTCCTACCTTTCAGGGTGAAAACCCAAAGTCTGGCCTTAACTGGTTGCGCCTGGCAATGACCTTGTTGGAGGTATTGTTTTGAGAGCGGGAACTATCTTCAGAGTGGAAATCTAAGATCTTTGATCGAGCGACGACGATGCACTGTTCACTTCTTAGAGACGTCGCTTTTGGAGAACGTGTATTTCAGGTGTTGTCTAGGGGTGGATATATTACTGATGCTAGGCATGGGATACTATAGAGGAGCTTTTCTTTATTAATTTTCTTTATCTTTTTTAGCTGTGTGCATCTGTACTGTCATTAGGGTGTTGTGTTGTTGCAGAGGCTGAGTGTAATTGGTATCTTTCGATATTAATATATTCTCTTTATCGAAAAAAGTGGCTAGAGTGGAGGGACGAAAATGATGCCATGGTGGAGCTCCGTGAGGTGGAAAATAAAATTAAGAGGAAATAGTGACTACTTTCAAAGATTTTCTTTTTAATAAGATATGGTAGTGGAATTTTATAAAAAAACGCATGATTCATAACCTGAATGCCATGAATTGAATTAGCTTCTGCTTTACTGAAATATCACGTAAAGATAATTCTCACTTTGCCGAATTAGCTTCTGCTCTACTGGAATATAATTTGAATGGACTGAATTATATTTCAGTACAAATATTTTAGATAGCATGTAATCAAAGATAATTTATCAACTAAAAAGACTCAATTTTGAAGATGTACTTTCGGCCAAATAAAGCAAGGGTACCTCTAATGTTCAGTCGACTATTTTTTTTTCAATAAAGAAGCATAGCCCCAGCCTCTGCATCAAAACATGCACACGACTTGCTTTATTAATATCAAAGTATCAATCCATGAATAACCCATCATTACTGATACGTCTCCAACGTATCTATAATTTCTGATGTTCCATGCTAGTTTTATGACAATACCTACATGTTTTGCTCACACTTTATAATGATTTCATGCATTTTCCGGAACTAACCTATTAACAAGATGCCGAAGTGCCAGTTCCTGTTTTCTGCTGTTTTTAGTTCCAGAAAAGTTGTTCAGGCAATATTCTCGGAATTCGACGAAACAAAGACCAAACATCATAATTCACCGAGACGGACCAGAACACCGAATGAGAGTCGGAGGGGAGGCCCAGGGCTCCCAGACCACAGGGCGGCGCGGCCTGGAAGGGGGGCACGCCAGCCTATGGTGTGGGCCCCCCAGGCACCCCCTTGCGCCGCCTCTTCTCCTATAAAATCCCTCGAGACCTAAAACCCCGATACGAATTGACGAAACTCCAGAAAGACTCCAGGGCGCCGCCGCCATCGCGAAACTCCAATTCGGGGGACAGAATCTCTGTTCCGGCACGCCGCCGGGACGGGGAAGTGCCCCCGGAAGCCATCTCCATCGACGCCACCGCCTCCATCATGCTCCGTGAGTAGTTCCCCCATGGACTACGGGTTCTAGCAGTAGCTAGTTGGTACTCTCTATCCCATGTACTTCAATACAATGATCTCATGAGCTGCCTTACATGATTGAGATCCATCTGATGTAATCGGTGTTGTGTTTGTTGGGATCCGATGGATTGTTACATTATGATTAGTCTATCTATAAAGTTTGTGAAGTTATTATTGCTGCAATCTTGTTGTGTTTAATGCTTGTCACTAGTGCACGAGTGGCATGATCTTATATTTAAGATCTATAATTATTGCTTAGATTGTACCTACAAGTTGTTTGCACATATTGCTGTCCGGAACCCGAGGCCCCAAAGTGACAGAAATTGGGACAACCGGAGGGGAAGACTGTGATATGAGGATCACATGTTTTCACCAAGTGTTAATGCTTTTCTCCGGTGCTCTATTAAAAGGAGTACCTTAATTACCAGTAGATTCCCTTGAGGCCCGGCTGCCACCGGCTGGTAGAACAAAAGATGTTATGCAAGTTTCTCATTGCGAGCACGTATGACTATATATGGAAAACATGCCTACACGATTAATAATCTTGATGTTCTATCTTAATGCTATTTCAATCCTATCAATTGCCCAACTGTAATTTGTTCACCCAACACTTGTCACTTGTTATTGGAGAGTTACCACTAGTGTAGATCGCTGGGAACCCCGGTCCATCTCTCATCATCATATACTCGTTTCTATATGACATTGGAAGTAGTATCAACTATTTTCTGGTGCCATTGCCTCTGTGTTACTGCTACTGCTGTTGTGTTACTGTTACTATTGCTCTTATATTACTGCTGCTTTCGCATCACCCCTGTTACTAGTGCTTTTCCAGGTGCAGCTGAATTGACAACTCAGTTGTTAAGGCTTATAAGTATTCTTTACCTCCCCTTGTGTCGAATCAAATAAATTTGGGTTTTACTTCCCTCGAAAACTGTTGCGATCCCCTATACTTGTGGTTATCAAGACTATTTTCTGGCACCGTTGCCGGGGAGGCATAGCTCTACTCATAAGTTCACCTGGGGAGTACACTCTACCTCTCTCTCTGTTTTATTTTATTTTGTTTTGCTTAGTTTACTTTTGTCTAGTTTATTTGTGCTTAGTTTATTTCTGTCTAGCATTATTTTGCTTAGTTTACTTTTGTCTAGTTTGTTTTTGTCTTGTTTTATTTTTCTTATATACCCGAAAATCCATAAAAATTTGAAAAACCTAAAAATTAAAAACTGTTGTTATGGGAGAACCCACAACCTATTTGGATCTTATTGAATTATATAATAATTATAGAGAATCAAGAACGGGTAAAGTCATGAGTGCTGTGATAGAAAAATTGAATACAATTGCTAAAATCTTGCTTAAACGCCATGATATAAACTGTTGCTATCAACAGGATACTAAACATCTTAAATTCCAATGTGGCTTTAGTGAAGAAGTTTTAATTATGAACTATAATTGGAATAACTATATTCATCTTGGGTTCGAAGAAGTAGAACAATTTGTTTTATTTATGGGAGCCTCTGAGATAGAATTCTTCATGTCTAAAAATTATGAAACTTGTGTTGCTTGTAAGGACCTTAAAGATTATGTCTCTTCTATCCATAATTTTTGCATAGAAAGTTACAGTGACAATCCTTATATTATTGATTATAAAGAGAGACTCATTAATGCACAAGAATTCACTCACAATTTGCAGGAACCTGTGAAAGAGGAAATTGATGAACCTAAAAGCTCATTGGATGAAAAAGAGGAAGAAATTGATGAACCTGAAAGCTCATTGGATGAAAAAGAGGAGGAGAGTGATGAACAAAAGAAGGAAGAATGGATTAGCTACCCATGCCAACCTTCTAATGAGAGACTAAAGTGGATTAAAGTTTTTTGAGTACTAACCCCTCTAATGAAGTTTATGAGAAGTTTGGTGTGAAAGAAGTTTTCAAGGGTCAAGAGAGGAGGATGATATATGATCAAGAAGAGTGAAAAGTCTAAGCTTGGGGATGCCCCCCCGGTTCATCCCTGCATATTTCAAGAAGACTCAAGCGTCTAAGCTTGGGGATGCCCAAGGCATCCACTTCTTCATCAACAATTTATCAGATCACCTCTAGTGAAACTATATTTTTATTCGATCACATATTATGTGCTTTACTTGGAGCGTCTGTGTGTTTTTATTTTTGTTATTGTTTGTATAAGATCGGATCCTAGCAATCCTTGTGTGGGAGAGAGACACGCTCCGCTTTTTCATATGAACACTGGTGTTCTTCGTTTTACTTTTAATGTTCATGACAAAAGTTGGAAGCTATTGCACTTATTGTTATTTGGTTGGAAACATAAAATGCTTCATATTGTCTTGAATAATTTGATACTAGCTTGGCAATTGTTTTGAGCTCTCAAGTAGATCATGATTAAGCTCTTGCACCATGTAGTTTGAACCTATTAGTGGAGAACTACCGTAGAGCTTGTTGAAATTGGTTTGCATGATTGGTCTCTCTAAGGTTTAGATATTTTCTGGTAAAACTGTTTGAGCAACAAGGAAGACAGTGTAGAGTTTTATAATGCTTGCAATATGTTCTTATGTAAGTTTTGCTGTACCGGTTCATACTTGTGTTTGCTTCAAACAACCTTGCTAGCCAAAGCCTTGTACTGAGAGGGAATGCTTCTCGTGCATCCAAAACCTTGAGCCAAAACATGTGCCATGTGTGTCCACCATACCTACCTACTATGTGGTATTTTCTGCCATTTCAAGTAAATACTTCATGTGCTACCTTTAACAATTCAAAAGTTATTATCTCTTATTTGTGTCAATGTTTTATAGCTCATGAGGAAGTATGTGGTGTTTTATCTTTCAATCTTGTTGGGCAGACTCTCACCAATGGACTAGTGGCTTCATCCGCTTATCCAATAATTTTGCAAAAAGAGCTGGCAACGGGGTTCCCAACCCCAATTAATTAACTTTCATTAATAATTCTCTTCACATGTTTTGCCCTGATTCATCAGTAAGCAACTTAATTTTGCAAATAGACACTCCTTCATGGTATGTGAATGTTGGAAGGCACCCGAGGATTCGGTTAGCCATGGCTTGTGAAAGCAAAAGGTTGGGAGGAGTGTCATCCATAAATAAAACTAAAGTACATGTGTAAACAAAAGAGAAGAGGGATGATCTACCTTGCTGGTAGAGATAACGTCCTTCATGGGAGCCGCTCTTTGAAAGTCTGTTTGATGAGGGGGTTAGAGTGCCCACTACCATTCGTTGACAACAACAAACACCTCTCAAAACGTTACTTTTATGCTCTCTATATGATTTCGAACCTTAAAAAGCTCTAGCACATGATTTAATCCCTGCTTCCCTCTGCGAAGGGCCTTTCTTTTACTTCATGTTGAGTCAGTTTACCTACTTCTTTCCATCTTAGAAGCAAACACTTGTGTCAACTGTGCATTGATTCTTACATGCTTGCTTATTGCACTTATTATTTTACTTTGTGTTGACAATTATCCATGAGATATGCATGTTGAAAGTTGAAAGCAATTGCTGAAGCTTAATCATCCTTTGTGTTGCTTCAATGCTTTTTTACTTTGAATCTATTGCTTTATGGGTTAACTCTTATGCAAGACATTTTGATGCTTGTCTTGAAAGTACTATTCATGAAAAGTTTTGCTATATGTTATCTATTTGATTAGCAAACTATAGATCGTTGCCTTGATTCACTTCATTCATTTCATATGCTTTACAATAGTATGATCAAGATTATGTAAGTAGCATATCACTACAGAAATTATTCTTTTTATCGTTTACCTACTCGAGGGCGAGTAAGAACTAAGCTTGGGGATGCTTGATACGTCTCCAACGTATCTATAATTTCTGATGTTCCATGCTAGTTTTATGACAATACCTACATGTTTTGCTCACACTTTATAATGATTTCATGCATTTTCCGGAACTAACCTATTAACAAGATGCCGAAGTGTCAGTTCTTGTTTTCTGCTGTTTTTGGTTCCAGAAAAGCTGTTCGGGCAATATTCTCGAAATTCGACGAAACAAAGGCCAAACATCATAATTCACCGAGACGGACCAGAACACCGAAGGAGAGTCGGAGGGGAGGCCCAGCGAAGGGGGGCGCGCCAGCGTATGGTGTGGGCCCCCCAGGCACCCCCTTGCGCTGCCTCTTCGCCTATAAAATCCCTCGAGACCTAAAACCCCGATATGAATTGACGAAACTCCAGAAAGACTCCTGGGGCGCCGCCGCCATCGCGAAACTCCAATTCAGGGGGACAGAATCTCTGTTCCGGCACGCCGCCGGGACGGGGAAGTGCCCCCGGAAGCCATCTCCATCGATGCCACCGCCTCCATCATGCTCCGTGAGTAGTTCCCCCATGGACTACGGGTTCTAGCAGTAGCTAGTTGGTACTCTCTATCCCATGTACTTCAATACAATGATCTCATGAGCTGCCTTACATGATTGAGATCCATCTGATGTAATCGGTGTTGTGTTTGTTGGGATCCGATGGATTGTTACATTATGATTAGTCTATCTATAAAGTTTGTGAAGTTATTATTGCTGCAATCTTGTTGTGTTTAATGCTTGTCACTAGTGCACGAGTGGCATGATCTTAGATTTAACCTCTATAATTATTGCTTAGATTGTATCTACAAGTTGTTTGCACATATTGCTGTCCGGAACCCGAGGCCCCAAAGTGACAGAAATTGGGACAACCGGAGGGGAAGGCTGTGATATGAGGATCACATGTTTTCACCAAGTGTTAATTCTTTGATCCGGTGCTCTATTAAAAGGAGTACCTTAATTGCCAGTAGATTCCCTTGAGGCCCAGCTGCCACCGGCTGGTAGGACAAAAGATGTTATGCAAGTTTCTCATTGCGAGCGCGTATGACTATATATGGAAAACATGCCTACATGATTAATAATCTTGATGTTCTATCTTACTGCTATTTCAATCCTATCAATTGCCCAACTGTAATTTGTTCACCCAACACTTGTCACTTGTTATTGGAGAGTTACCACTAGTGTAGATCGCTGGGAACCCTGGTCCATCTCTCATCATCATATACTCGTTTCTATATGACATTGGAAGTAGTATCAACTATTTTCTGGTGCCATTGCCTCTGTGTTACTGCTACTGCTGTTGTGTTACTGTTACTATTGCTCTCATATTACTACTGCTTTCACATCACCCCTGTTACTAGTGCTTTTTTAGGTGCAGCTGAATTGACAACTCAGTTGTTAAGGCTTATAAGTATTCTTTACCTCCCCTTGTGTCGAATCAATAAATTTGGGTTTTACTTCCCTCGAAGACTGTTGCGATCCCCTATACTTGTGGGTTATCAATTACTTATTACAATCATGGAAAATCTAAGGTCGATACATGAATCAACCAAATGAAAATACGGTAAACAGAAAAGCTATGCATTTGCTATTCTATTAAGATGACACCACCGAGTAGCCTGGAAAAAGAAATCCTGAGCAACCACTAGCATCCGGTTGCATCTAATAGCCATATCCTCCCACTGATCCAACGGAAGAAGGAAAATTCATTGCTAAATTGTATGAGCAGCTCGCCGGATAACCTGCAAAAAATTAGTTTCACTTTATTTGTTAAAGATAATATCATTTCTACTCCTCCAAATAGCCCAACAAATAGCCGAAACTCCAATCCGAATTTTCTATTTATCATCCTTTCTCACACCATTTACCATCTACCAAACATATTAGTAACATTAGCTGGTGGAGGAATATTATATGTAAGGTACATCATGCGCCATATTATCTTCACAAAAAGGCAACCAATAAACAAATAATTAACGGTTTCCATGGAATCACAAAAACAACACTTTTTACACCCCTTCCACATCTGTTTAGCTAAATTATCCTTAGTTAGAAGCACCTTATTGCTAAGGAACCACATAAATTTTTGATTTTCAAGGGATCTTTAGCGTCCATAAATACCTACGAAGGTAAATAGTATGCCCATTCATCCAATCAAGGTACATAGTGACAAGGGATTAACTTATCAATGCCTACGGGTTGTAGACTAGGGTTTAGTTAGAAGTAGAGGGCAAGTAGATCTCGAAGGTTTCAGCCGAAAAGTACTCGACGATATGAAAACTATGGTTTGTGAGACAATGATTCTATACTTTCTTTGTCCCTCGACTCCCCCTTATATAGGAGGCGGAGCCGAGGGATTCGTAATGTACAAGTTACAGAGTCCGGGAGGGTTTCCAACTCATCCCGCAAGATTACAAATATTATCTCTTAATACAACTCTAGCTTTCCTTAATAATAATTTGGGCTTCCGATTCTTCTTATCCTTCGAGTCGTGGGCCTTCAGTAAACCCCGGGTACCATCTTCGGCAGGCCCATTGGGGATGCCTATGTCAGTAGCCCCCGAGATTTGGCTTGAATCGTAGAGTCAGGAAAAATCTCCACTGTTATATTTACTCAATAACTTTGAACTTCACCATATCTCTTTGCGTATGAATTTCTATATTGTACAGGGATAATGGTAGTTGGGGCTAGCTCATCTGACGGATCAGGTACTAGTTAACTGCTCTAGTGGCAATCCGCAAAAACCTACTTCAAGATAACGTCCCTGGACATGATCTCAGGATACTGGTGTAAACTTCGACAGGTTCCGCTTAAGGTCTTACCATTCTGTCAAGTCCCAGTCATATTTATCGGGTACCTAACGCGTCCATTAGGATTTTTCTTCGTATCTATTGATACGGAAAAAAGTAGCAAACCAACGTCAGAGACGGCGCCACGCCACACAGAACGGATCTGGGGTCTTACCTTCACAAAGTTTTGCGGCATTCAGAAATTGTTCGCAACTTTGGCGTTCTGAGAATATATTGTCGAGTGCTTATTCGGCTGTTGGAATAGCACATTTTATTGAGTCAACAGATGACTTATATTGCTCTCCCGATGGGAGTATATGTAGAGTTATTTATAACTCGAAATATACTCTCTTGTTCTTCTTTCTTTCTTCTTTCCCCTTTTTTTATAATTTCATCGGGTACGCGAACAGCGTTCCCGATGGGAGTAGCCCCCGAGGCTACATCCAAGGACTTGTGCTTGGGTGTAGGCTCCACGCCTTATGTCGCTATATTTTCTTTCTCTCTCGAAATTGTCAAATCTCTCGGGGGCGTGAACAGCGCTCCCGATGGGAGTAGCCCCCAAGGCTATGAGCAAATATTTGTATTTGATCATAGGCTCACGCCATTTCTATTTTGTCCTTCTCGAATTTTTTTCATTTTTCCAAAGTAGCCCCCGAGCATTTGATCAAAAACTTGTATTTGATCAAAGGCTCTCAAAATGGTCCATAATCTTCTACCGTCGCCTTTTTATGAAGCTGTTGAGTCAAAATTTCCTCTTGACAAAGTGACATCACTGCTGATGATAGCCACGACCACTGGTCCTGGAAAACGCGAGAAGCTCTCTCTCGCTGCTTTGCGGGCCCAACTTATACACCATATTGACACGTCGTGCAAGTGGGGGACACACGTCCTCCGCTTTTCCTGGCGCATGTACTGTAGCTCCTGTGCTTTCGCGCCTGTATGAAATTACTTTTTACTCCTTGTCCACGTGTACACCATCTGTCCCGTAATTTCTCAGTCCAACGGCGCGTCGATTCACCGCACCCCTATATAAAGGTATCATCTTCCTCCTTCAGCCTTTTCACACGCGCCACACCTCTGCTTCTCCACTGCCAAATCCTCCATTGCTCCCACTGCCTTAAGCTCGCAACCACACTCACACCCTTCGCCGCCAAGTTCATTGATGCCGCCTCGCATCCGTTTGACAAGACACAGCACTCCGGAGTCGAGAATGGCGACGGTGGATCTGGGAAGCGCAGAGTGGGAAAGATCCAAGATCTCCACCCAAGACATCAATCTGCTGAAGAAGATGGGGTTCAACAAGAAGGAAAGCTCGCTCCGCTTCCCCAAGGAGGAAAGCTACCCCAAGCCTCCAATCGAATATCGGGTCAGTTTCGCTGACCACCTCATCCGAGGTCTTTCTCCCCCAATCCACGAGTTTCTTCGTGGTCTTTTGTTTGTCTATGGGCTTCAACTGCATCAGTTGACGCCCAATTCCATCCTCCACATGTCGATCTTTATCACATTGTGTGAGTGTTTCCTCGGGGTCCAACCTAATTGGGCTCTGTGGAAATGTATCTTTTGCCTCCGCCATAATGGCTCCCACAACGTCGCCTACAACATTGGCGGCTTTGTTATCTATGTTCATTCTAACGTCGAGTATTTCGACGTCAAATTCCCCGACTCTGTCCAAGGCTGGCGAAAGAAGTGTCTGTATATCCAAGAAGAAGGCTCCAAACCAGTGGAGGACAACATCGCCCCTTTTGACGGAGAAGCCAAGATCTTTCGCCGCCGTTCTTGGGATGCTGAAGCCACTGAAGCTGAGAAATTGGCGACAGAAGCGCTGATGACTCGCATCCATGAGCTCCAGAATACCCGCGGCAAGGAACTTTTGGGCATTGAGATCACCGCCTATTTCCTTAGGATTAGAGTGCAGCCTCTTCAGGCTCGCAAAAATCCCCTCTGGAAGTATGCTGGCGAAGAAGATGTCGACAGGCTCTCAAAAGACCTTCCTTTGAAGGATTTTGAGAAGCTTATCCGCAAAATCTCATCGCTCAACAAGAAGGATCCAATTCCATCTTCTTGCCGCATCACGCCATATAGTAGAGCCAATCCTCTTCCCGAGGTATTTTTCCTCTTAGTTGCTATATTGTCTCGTCGAGTTTTAATATTTTATCGACTACTATCTTGCTGCCTTTGCATAACTTCTTTTATTTTTTATCGACACACTTTTTAACCAGAACCATCCTGTTCTCATTTCTCTTCCTCCTCTTCCTGAGGGTGGGGAAGTTGAAGACCGTGCTGTTGTCGACGATGACAACCAAGGCACCTCGCGTCTCGAAAGTGAAGTCGCGGGTTCTCATGAATCCGCGGCTTCTTCTGAGAAAGATGTTGATTCTGAGGCCACCGCTTCAACACATTCCCTTCCTCCTGCTGTTTCTCCAAGGAACAAAAGGAAAAGGAATGAAGTCGAAGATTCCGGCACCTCCAAAGCCGAAGAAGTTGATCCTTCAGATAAGAAGACAACTTTTAACCCATACGATGCTGCCCTCATCAGCTCGTGAGTCATCTCTTGCTTTATGCTTTTTTGCTCTTGACATTTTTGTCTATATTGTTTCTTATATTTTCATTATTTTTACTGCAGTGATGACGAGGAAGAGGCACCAGTTATTGACGCGACTGCTCGAACGAGTACGTCGCGTACTTTAGTTGTGTCTGAGGTGCAAGTTGAAGGAGAAGAATCGTCGCCTCCTCAGCAAAACACCGGTCAACAAACTCCTCCTGCAAGCCCCCTTGCCCCTTCGCCAAAGAGGACAAGGGTTGAGTCAATCACGGGGCCTACCTTACAATTGGGTGGCTCCTCAACTCCTCTTTTGGATGATGTAAGTCCTCGAGTACTTTCCAATGCTGTCAACGTATTCCATTGTTTGCCTCTTTTTTTTTCTTTTTTGCTTTGCGCTGTCGAGCTTTTAAATATACTGATGCCTTCCTTCTTTATCTTTCTTCATCAGCCTTTGATTAAGGAATTCATCCGCTTCGGTGCCCAATTAGTCGGGTACCGTGAATATGCTAGCAAAGCTGAATGTAATATTTTTCTGCTTCTTCGAGCTCATGATTTCTCGCTCTTTTCTTGTCGTGTTTTTTGACTGTTGTTGACTATTTTGGCAGAGAAACTGGCGGAAACCAACAAACGTGCCGATACACTTGCTCAAAAACTGGAACAAAGTAAAAAGGCTCGTAAGAAGGCCGAATCTGATGCTAACAAGGCCAAGGCAGATGCTGAAAAGGCCAAGGCAGATGATAACCCACAAGTATAGGGGATCGCAGCAGTCTTCGAGGGTAGTATAACCCAATTTATTGATTCGACACAAGGGGAGACAAAGAACAGTTGGAAGCCTTAACAGCGGAGTTGTCAATTCAGCTGCACCTGGAAACAGACTTGCTCGCAAGAGTTTATCAGTAGTAACAGTTTTATAGCAGTAGCAGTAGTGAAATAACAGCAGCAGAGTAACAAAGACAGCAGTAGTGATTTTAGTAAACAGCAGGATTAAAATACTGTAGGCACGGGGATGGATGACGGGCGTTGCATGGATGAGAGAAACTCATGTAACAATCATAGCAGGGCATTTGCAGATAATAATAAAACGGTGTCCAAGTACAAAGCAATCAATAGGCATGTGTTCCAATTATAGTCGTACGTGCTTGCAATGAGAAACTTGCACAACATCTTTTGTCCTACCAGCCGGTGGCAGCCGGGCCTCAAGGGAAACTACTGGATATTAAGGTACTCCTTTTAATAGAGCACCGGAGCAAAGCATTAACACTCCGTGAAAACATGTGTCCCTCACATCACCGCCATCCCCTCCGGTTGTCCCGATTTCTGTCACTTCGGGGCCTTTGGTTCCGGACAGTGACATGTGTATACAACTTGCAGGTAAGATCAATAAACAATGAATATCATGATGAAACAATAACATGTTCAGATCTGAGATCATGGCACTCGGGCCCTAGTGACAAGCATTAAGCATAACAAGTTGCAACAATATCATCAAAGTACCAATTACGGACACTAGGCACTATGCCCTAACAATCTTATGCTATTACATGACCAATCTCATCCAATCCCTACCATCCCCTTCGGCCTACAGCGGGGGAATTACTCACACATGGATGGGGAAACATGGCTGGTTGATGGAGAGGCGTTGGCGGTGATGATGGCGATGATCTCCTCCAATTCCCCATCCCGGCGGAGTGCCAGAACGGAGACTTCTGGCTCCCGCGACGGAGTTTCGCGATGTGGCGGCGTTCTGGAGGCTTTCTGGCGATTTCGACTTCTCCCCCGTGCGTTTTTAGGTCGAAGACAATTTATAGTCCGAAGGAGGGCGTCGGAGGCCGGCCGAGGGGGCCACACCATAGCGCCGCGCGGGGCCCCCCTAGGCCGCGCCGCCTTATGGTGTGGGGCCCTCGGGCCTCCACCTTATTTGTCCTTCTGGCTCCGTCAGTATTCTGGGAAAATAGGGCCTTCTGCATAAATTCTGAGGATTTTCCCGAAAGTTGGATTTCTGCACAAAAATGAGACACCAGAACAGTTCTGCTGAAAACAGCGTTAGTCCGTGTTAGTTGTATCCAAAATACACAAATTAGAGGCAAAACAATAGCAAAAGTGTTCGGGAAAGTAGATACGTTTTGGACGTATCAACTCCCCCCAAGCTTAGCTTATTGCTTGTCCTCAAGCAATTCAGTTAACAACTAAGCGATAAAAGAACTTTCACGAACACATTTGCTCATATGATGTATATATTCTCATGCTATGGCTAATACTTAAGCAGTTCATAATGAGATACATGCAAATAAGATCATCTAACAGCTATGTCAATCATGGAAAGGTACCAACAATTAATAATAAGCATCATGAATCATGTATGTAAGCAGGATTGCAATGTTCATAATAGAGTATGATAAACTGGTATCTCGCTTGCCTGTATTTGATTGGCAAAACATAAATGCCCGGGCACCTCTGGAGTTCATAGAAAGACTAGAAGTAGTGATTGTCAAAGATAAAAGCATCAAAGTTATACCACAATCAATCATATTTTGGGACAAGCATATTATACTAAGAATGACAGTTGTGCTCTCGAGATAGTGCTCAAAGAAATGATGGAGACACAACATAAAAGTAAAAGATTGACCCTTCGCAGAGGGAAGCAGGGATTAACATGCGCTAGAGCTTTTCATTTTTTTGAAATCAGGAGTAAAATTATTTTGAGAGGTGTTTGTTGTTGTCAACGAATGGTAATGGGTACACCAACTACCTCGCCAACCGGACTCCCAAGAGCGGCTCCCATGAATTATTTGCATATTTATGTGGCACTCCTTCCAACCTTTCTTACACAAACCATGGCTAACCGAATCCTCGGGTGCCTGCCAACAATCACATACCATGAAGGAGTGCCTTTTTATTTTAGTTTTATTATGATGATGACACTCCCCCCAACCTTTGCTTACACAAGCCATGGCTAACCGAATCCTTCGGGTGCCGTCCAACAATCACATACCATGGAGGAGTGTCTATTTTTGTTAATTAATTTGGGACTGGGAATCCCATTGCCAGCTCTTTTTGCAAAATTATTGGATAAACGGATGTGCCACTAGTCCATATGAGAGTCCGTCAAAAGTAAATGACAAGGTTGAAAGCTAAACACCACATACTTCCTCATGAGCTATGAAACATAAACACAAATTGAGAAGCATTTTGAAGGTTTTAAAGGTAGCGCATGAGAATTTACTTGGAATGGTTTGAAATGCCATGCATAGGTATTTATGGTGGACGCTTTGGAACAACTTGGTTTTCAGGTGTTTGGAAGCACGAGCAGCGTTCCCGCTCAGTACAAGTGAAGGCTAGCAATAGACTGGGGAGCGACAAATCAAGAGAGCGATGCTTGTCATAATCATGCTTGCGGCAAAATAAATTAACGGAGGCATAAAAGTGATACAAGAACTCTGAAGCAATATAAATCATCGAGGCTTAATTGACTTTGGTTCAGTCTTATGCATGCGTGAGCATGTGCCAAGTCGATATAAATGAATTATTCAGAGGAGGATACCACAATGCCATACCTACTTATGAATAAAACAATGCAAGTAAACATCCATGACATGCTACTCATATTAATAAATTGGAGCTAAACATGAGAGATCATAAACTACTAGACTTTCTCAAATAACATATACCTCACATGAACCAACTAAGCATGCTCACATGGATGAGTATATGTACAAAAATGAAAACAAATAGAGTTCATACCAGCCTCTCACCACAATCCAATTGTCGTAGATCGTCATTATTGCCTTTCACTTGTGTAGCTTGGATAATATGAAATGAAAACCACGCTCCAGCCATCGAAGACCATTGAACTCAAGATGAACTTTACAAACCAAAGAAGAACAGCAAATATTTTTGGTGTTTTCGAATTAGAAACAAGAACAAAAGGAAACAAGCAAACAAAGCAAAATCTTTTTGGGTTTTCTTATAGCAAACTAGCAATAGCAAATAAAGCGAAACAAATGCAAGAAACCAAAACAAACAAATGTTGAAGAGAAACAACAGAAATATTTTTGGTCTTTTTGTGTTTTGGGAAGGAAACAAAGCAAAAACAAGAAATGGCAAACTAGAAAACTCACATAAACACAAAGCAGCAGAAATTCGTCAAACTTGACAGCAGTACAGTACTCGATTTTTAATAAATTCTTCCACTGCTCAAATCGAAAAGTGTTCAACTAATGAAAGTTAGATAACAACCTGGGGAACATGCACAAAAATTGGCTTCGCAAAATACCGTTCGGGCTATTTTTGAGAATTTTTACGGTAACAGTCCAGAATCTGTTTTCAGGCAGCACTTCCCCAAATATCATCTTTCTCTTATTAGAAAACCACTCAAACAAACAAAACAAGTATATACAAGTATCCAGCAATCATAATATGCAAAGAATGAGTGATGCCGGTATACCTCCCCCCAAGCTTAGGCTTTTGGCCTAAGTGGAGTTCAATCCCATCGAGACCATGAGGTGGTATCTCCGTAGTACGACGAAGATGGATCATATTCCGGGCATGTGCTAGAAGAAGCACCCGGATACGTGACGGTGTAGTCGTAGGAGGGCTCGGCGTCCTCGGAGTCGTGCTGCTGGTGGAAGTCTTGTATCTTCATATGTTCATCCACCTCCTCCTTAGTGCACGACCATGATTGCCTGTCAATACTGAACAAACCTGGTTGGGGAAGAGGGATTTCCTTCTCATCCCCGTCAGCAAACAACATTCTATAGACCATATTATCTAAAGTAGAATCAGCGGTAACAAAATGATGACTCTTCATAGCAGCAATATCGAGTCTCCTAGGGGTCAATGGCACATCATTAGGATCAAGAGGGAGTCTTAAATATGTTAAAACACGCAGTGCAATAGTTCCTCCAAAAATAGGCCCCCTATTAGACAGGCGGCGAGCAATAAGAGAACCAAGGTGATAAGATGTCCGACCAGTAAGTGCAATATTCAAGAAAGCAAGATGGTAACTAGAAATATTGCTAGTGTTCTCCCTACCAAGAATGCTAGTAGCAATGTAATATGCAAAATACTTAATGGCGGGGAGTTGAATGTTCCTTATCTTGCCACGCTGAATGGTGCGACAATCATCATCGGTGATCCCTCGATAGAGCTCCAACAAGTCCCGGGGGTTGTCATCAATCCTCCTTGCTGTACCTACAGGGGCAATATCCAATGCACGACAAAAATCTTCCAATTCCATAGTAACAGGATTACCATAGATTTTGAATGCAATTGTCGGCTCGTATTGCGTGTTGTTGAACCTGAAGCTCTCGACGAAAATTTTGGTGAGCATATAGTATTGCTCCCTTTCGTCTTCCACGTAGGTGGTTAAGCCCGCCCTATTGACAAGGGTGAAGAAATCATCCAATATCCCTGCATTTCTCAGAAAATCATAGCATGGAAAAGACGAAGCATTAGGAGCCCCGTTGTCCTCTTCGGGCGCGAAGCTAGGCGCGATGATATCCTCATTGTACGATCGCCTAAGCCGGGTGGCGGCCCTAGAAGGCCTCCCGATGCTGGTTGTTCCTCTCTTGAACAATTCTCCAAAGTTAAACTTCTTCATTTCCCTTTTCTGAAATTTTTCAACAAGTGATATAAAACTTGATTTGGTGACATATAATCAAGGGGAACTACTATAGGAACTTGCTAGAGTACTAATGATGCATCAAAACTAGTTTATACAACTTAGAACAAGCATGCAAGCTCACTAAACATGTCACCTACAGCAGCAAAATATTCAAGATATACTCAACCAAACAAAATTCTACTTGGATAGGCGGAGGAGTCACATACCGGAGAGCAAATGTGCCAAATTTCAGACAGAAATCTGGGCTGAGCAAAGAGATCGAAAAATCCCGAGCTCTTGAGCAAAAACACGAGTGAGAGAAAGCTGGTTCGAGTTTTTTCGGGAGAGAGAAGATGCTGGGAGAAAGAGATGAAGTAGTGGGGCAAGGAGGGGCCCACACCACAGGGTGGCGCGCCCCCCTCCTTGTCTGCGCCGGCCTGTGGTGTGGCACCCTGGGGTGCCCCATAGGTCATCCTCTGGTGCTCCCAGGTGCCTCTTCGAAAAATAGGACCAACGGTATAATTTTTGTGAATTTTTGAAAACTTTGAAAAATGCACATTCCTGGGTATTAAGTTTATTATTACTGGCCAGGAAATTTTTTAAAAACTCTAATTAACTAAGGAACTTTGCAAATCAAAAGTGCTACAGCAAGTAAGATAAGTGGAGTGAGAAAGAGATGTTGTTTACCGCCTCTATGCATATAAAAAGTATTCGTTAACAAGGTTGATCAAGTCTTGCCACCGAATAATTTTTACATAACATAAGAAGAAATAAACCTCAAATCAATCATGTTACCTTGAATTGTATTGATATGGATCCAATCATAAGATTTTGATAACCTTCTTTAGGTTCATATATAGGACAATCGATAGTTCCAACTTTGATAGTTCTCACATTAGAAATAGTATTGACTCCACATACTTTATCAATCTTCTTGGGGAAATAAACAATATGCTCCTTATCATCAACATTAAAAGTAACCTTCCCTTTATTGCAATCAATAACAGCCCCTGCGGTGTTAAGAAAAGGTCTCCCAAGAATAATAGATATATTATCATCTTCAGGCATTTCCAACACAACAAAATCAGTTAATATCAAGCAGTTAGTAGTAACTTGAACAGGAACATCCTCACATATACCAACAGGAATAGCAGTAGATTTATCAGCCATTTGCAAAGATATATCAGTAGGTATCAACTTATCTAGATAAAGTCTCTTATAAAGAGAAAAAGGCATAACACTAACACCGGCTCCCAAATCACATAGAGCAGTTTTAACATAATTATTCTTAATAGAACAGGGAATAGTAGGTATACCTGGGTCGCCCAACTTCTTCGGAACTTTGCCATTGAAAGAGTAATTAGCAAGCATAGTGGAAATTTCCTCATTGGGGATTTTCCTTTTGTTAGTAACAATATCTTTCATATACTTTGAATAAGGAGGCAATTTAATAGCATCAGTCAAAGGGATTTGCAAGAATAAAGGTTTCATCCAATCACAAAATTTATTATAGTGTTCTTCTTCCTTTGATTTTAGTTTCTTAGCAGGAAAAGGCATTTGCTTTTGCACCCAAGGTTCTCTTTCATTACCATGTTTCTTAGCAATAAAATCTTCTTTAGTATACTTTTTATTTTTATCATGCTTTTCAGGTTCATCTTCTACTTCTTCTTTATCAGAAGCATCATTCTTATCATTATCATTATCATTATCATGTTCATTACCACTTTCAGTTTCAGCATCGGAAATAGAAATACTATTAGGATCATTAACAGGTTCAGAGGATTCTACAACATTTTTATGTTTCTTCTTCTTTTTCTTCTTAGCAGGAGCACTAGGTTCAATGCGTTGAGAATCTTGTTCAATTCTTTTGGGGTGCCCTTCAGGATATAGAGGATCCTGGGTAGAGACACCACCTCTAGTTGTTACTTCATAAGCATGTTTCTCTTTAGAATTATTATTTAGCAAGTCATTTTGCACTTTAGTGAGTTGATCAATTTGAGTTTGAATCATTTGAAAATGTTTAACAAGCACCTTAACATCATTGGAGGTTCTCTCCACAATATCATGCAAATTGCTAATAGCTTGAGAATTTTCCATTAGATGATTTTCTACTCTCATATTAAAATTTTCTTGCTTAACAATATAATTATCAAACTCATCTAAGCATTGCGCAGGAGGTTTTGAATACGGAATATCTTCCCTAGTAAAGCGTTGAAGGGAGTTTACCTCAATCATGGGTGAAGGGCGAATTATCTCACATATATCTTCTATGGGAGGTAGATTCTTCACATCTTCGGATTTAATACCTTTCTCCTTGAGAGACTTCTTAGCTTCCCGCATATCTTCATCATTCAATTCAATTAAACCCCTCTTCTTCAATATTGGCGTTGGAGTTGGTTCAGGTGTTTCCCAATCATCATGATTCCGGCTTATTCTAGCCAATAAATCTTCAGCTTCGTCTGGAGTTCTTTTCCTGAAAACACAACCAGCACAACTATCCAAATATGCTCTAGATTCAATGGTTAGTCCACTATAAAATATATCAAGTAGATCATTCTTTTCCAAATCATGTCCAGGTCGAGCTCTGATAAGAGAACAAAATCTTGCCCATGCCGCAGGCAATTTCTCTTCATCTCCCTGGTCAAATCTGTAAATTCTCTGTAAAGCAGCATGTTGAGCACTAGCAGGAAAGTATTTTCGAAAGAAAACATCACGCAACTCAGTTGGATTTTTAATAGAACCAGGAGGCAAATTATTATACCAAGTTTTAGCGTCATCCTTTAATGAGAAAGGAAAAATTTTAGCGACAAAGTAAGTACGCATCTTGACATCATCAGAAAACAAGCTACTCATAGAAGAAAGTTCAATCATGTGTTCTACAGCACTTTCTTTTTCAGTACCACAAAAGGGTGTTTTCTCTACAATAGCTATATGAGATAGATCAAGAGAAAAATCATAATCTTTATCCTTAATGCATATAGGAGATGTGGCAAATTCAGGATCAGGAGATAGCTTATGTTTAACAGTATATTGTGCGAGAAACTTTTTAATGTTTCTTGCATCAGTAATAGAATTGCATTTATCAATAAAATCATCATTAAGCTCCACATAATCTTCATCAGGATCATCACTAAAATAATCAAGTTCAGGTGAACTAACAGGTGTAGTGGCATTTTCATTAGGAGTTTCAGCATTTTCAATTTGTCTAGACCTAGCAATTGTAGCATCTAGAAAGGAT
Organism: Lolium perenne; assembly: GCF_019359855.2. NCBI lineage: Eukaryota > Viridiplantae > Streptophyta > Magnoliopsida > Poales > Poaceae > Lolium > Lolium perenne. The sequence goes on from NC_067244.2 coordinate 54,165,768, forward strand.
CCCAACGAACCACTATCATCAAGCACAGCAGAAACATTATCAATATTATGAGAGTTTTCAGATTCAGCAGACGTACCAGCTTGTGGCGGTGAAACAAGTTGACTTATCACAGATGGTGAATCAAGTGTAGCGGAGGTACTCAGAATTGTACCTTTTCTTGTAGTGGATGGTAATATGGCGACTTTAGAATCGTGAGGTTTACCCATGATGGAGAATTTGCAGCAAACAATATTAATCCAAGTGAACTTCCAAATAAAGCTATGTTCCCCGGCAACGGCGCCAGAAAACGGTCTTGATAACCCACAAGTATAGGGGATCGCAGCAGTCTTCAAGGGTAGTATAACCCAATTTATTGATTCGACACAAGGGGAGACAAAGAACACTTGGAAGCCTTAACAGCGGAGTTGTCAATTCAGCTGCACCTGGAAACAGACTTGCTCGCAAGAGTTTATCAGTAGTAACAGTTTTATAGCAGTAGCAGTAGTGAAATAACAGCAGCAGAGTAACAAAGACAGCAGTAGTGATTTTAGTAAACAGCAGGATTAAAATACTGTAGGCACGGGGACGGATGACGGGCGTTGCATGGATGAGAGAAACTCATGTAACAATCATAGCAGGGCATTTGCAGATAATAATAAAACGGTGTCCAAGTACAAAGCAATCAATAGGCATGTGTTCCAATTATAGTCGTACGTGCTCGCAATGAGAAACTTGCACAACATCTTTTGTCCTACCAGCCGGTGGCAGCCGGGCCTCAAGGGAAACTACTGGATATTAAGGTACTCCTTTTAATAGAGCACCGGAGCAAAGCATTAACACTCCGTGAAAACATGTGTCCCTCACATCACCGACATCCCCTCCGGTTGTCCCGATTTCTGTCACTTCGGGGCCTTTGGTTCCGGACAGTGACATGTGTATACAACTTGCAGGTAAGATCAATAAACAATGAATATCATGATGAAACAATAACATGTTCAGATCTGAGATCATGGCACTCGGGCCCTAGTGACAAGCATTAAGCATAACAAGTTGCAACAATATCATCAAAGTACCAATTACGGACACTAGGCACTATGCCCTAACAATCTTATGCTATTACATGACCAATCTCATCCAATCCCTACCATCCCCTTCGGCCTACAGCGGGGGAATTACTCACACATGGATGGGGGAAACATGGCTGGTTGATGGAGAGGCGTTGGCGGTGATGATGGCGATGATCTCCTCCAATTCCCCGTCCCGGCGGAGTGCCAGAACGGAGACTTCTGGCTCCCGCGATGGAGTTTCGCGATGTGGCGGCGTTCTGGAGGCTTTCTGGCGATTTCGACTTCTCCCCCGTGCGTTTTTAGGTCGAAGACAATTTATAGTCCGAAGGAGGGCGTCGGAGGCCGGCCGAGGGGGCCACACCATAGGGCCGCGCGGGCCCCCCCTAGGCCGCGCCGCCTTATGGTGTGGGGCCCTCGGGCCTCCACCTTATTTGTCCTTCTGGCTCCGTCAGTATTCTGGGAAAATAGGGCCTTCTGCATAAATTCTGAGGATTTTCCCGAAAGTTGGATTTCTGCACAAAAACGAGACACCAGAACAGTTCTGCTGAAAACAGCGTTAGTCCGTGTTAGTTGTATCCAAAATACACAAATTAGAGGCAAAACAATAGCAAAAGTGTTCGGGAAAGTAGATACGTTTTGGACGTATCAGCAGACGCTACTGGCGTTGAAGATCTTCGGAAGAGGCTTCACGACGCCGAGACTGCTTTGAGCGACAAAATAGCTGAGCAAGCTGCTCGAGAGGGAAAGATCCTCAGTCGCTTGGATACACTAAGTCGACGTTTTGTTAGTAAGTACTCGAATCCTTGTGCATATCCCTGAGTTACTTCTCATTTTCCAAGCATTCCTTATTGACGAACTACGCTCCGTTTATTTTCAGGGAGAACTCATCAAGAGTACGTAGTGGATGGTCCTGAAGGCGATGAGCTTCTCGACGCACTGACCCTGCTTGAAATCCATGGGGATGAAGCACGCGAAGGCCTTGCTGATGCTGAAGCAGGTCTGTCGAAGCTTTTCCCCTACTTCTTCCCGAAGAAAGAGGAGCCCAACACTTTTGTTGCTCTTGCCAAGAACTTCAACGTGCCAGAAGATCTTGGGCTCAAACTTCGCCAAGAAGGCCCGAAGGTTGGCGTAGAAGGCACCATTGCGCTGATTGCCGACAGCAAGCAAAATGTCGACTGGACCAAAGTTGGCGACATAGGGCAGATGGAAACGAAGAAATGGCAATCTCTCATTAGAGCTGCCAAACCTTCCTCAAAGCCGATCCTCGCCTATCTTGGCGTTAAACCAACTCCTGCTCCAAGCGCATCGAAGCCGGAGGTCAAGTAGACCACCCTTTCTTTCTTTTCTTGTTTCTTTTGATGGTGTCGCCAAAGTAGCTTTTGGCGACGCCTACCACATTAGTTTGTTAGGGCTTTCTCCATTGTAATATCTTGTAAACACTCCATAAAAATCAATGGAATTCTATCTTGCTTGATGATTGATGTCGAGCCTTTCTTTCAGTTGACGTTTGATAACTATACTCCAACTCCTGCCCCTTCCGACGTTTTGCCCACTTCTCCTCGCTCGAAGAAAGCACTGGTGACTAATGTCCCTGATGAAGATTCCTCGTGTAAGACATTATCGCAAGACTTGACAGAACTTCGTCAACAACTTCAACATGCGAAGAAGCAAACACTTGTGATGATGGAGCAATCCCGCAAAGCATCCGAAGGAGAGAAAATTTCCCTTCAACAAGCTCGGGAAGCCATAGCTGCCAAGGAAGCTGTTGTTTCTGAAGCTGAAAAGGCAACCACTCGAGAGAATAGTATGCTCGAGCTAATGAATGAAGCCATTGTGGATATGTCAGGTATGCTTTTTCAACAAAAGGCTTCTTCCATCTTTATGCTATATCCTTTTTTGAATTTCTCATGCCGCCGCCAAATAGGTTCCTTTCTCGACGCTGCTGCTGAAGATGAAAGGGTAAACGTGAGGACAAATCTTCTCGTTAACCTTTCTGTTAACCATGGTTCTTTATTCTGGGCCACCCCAGAGCGGACCCAACAGATTGTCAGGTTTCAAGACCGCGCCTGTCAGGTTCGCGAGTTCCTTGATTTCTGCACTAGAACATTGTCCCTTGTTTACAAGACGATGTTTCCTCGAGATGAGGCTCCCGACACTCTTCTCGGGTTGATGGAAAAATTTCAGGATGCTCCTCGTATTCATAACTTTGTATGAGCTCAGTTGTCCGCTGGGGCAAGATTCGCCATGATCATGATACATATCTGTCATCCAAAATTAGATCTGACGACGATTGCCTCCAAATGCCTGGCCAAGCAATCGAAGCGAAAAAGTAACATTGATAAAATCAATGACGTTGTGACTCCTGTAGCCGAAGAAATGATGGATGAACTTCTTCGGATGGATTCCGAATTCTTTGTCAAGGGGAGCTATGCCGAGCATACGACGACTGCTGCAAATAACAAAGGTCTATCCATAGATAGTATATTAGGCATTGACTGAGTTGTACTATATTGTGAAAATTCTTGTCTGTATTTTTTGTCGAAGTCTTTGTATTAATGAAGTTGTCTATACTGTGAAGTATAATCTATATTGCGAAGCCCCCAAGCCTTTGGCCGGAGCTTATACTTGTTTTTTCGTCTCGGTGAATTTACTATTTTTGCGAGAATATATATATTTTGCTGTCGTGGGTTATGAGCCCCCGAGCCTGTCGTCGAAAAAAATGTATATCACCAATATCTTTTACTATATTGCAGCACCGCGAGCCCGCCTGATTAAAAACCTTTCCAGCCCCACTCGGTGCCCTGAAAAGGAAAAGAGTGCGTCTGAAAACTCGCGGGCGTTTCAGTACATTGTATTTTTACAACGGAGGACTATATTTCGACTCTAAGCGTAGAACCGCCTGAGTTGTGCCACGTTCCAGGGAGTTTTCTTTGGAGCTCCTGTCTTCTTGTCCTTGATCCTGTACGCACCTCCTTCAATTACTTCTATGACGATGTAAGGGCCCAGCCATGGCGACTCGCATTTTTCAGCACTTTGCTGATTGAGCCGTAGGACTAAATCTCCGACCTGAAAAGATCTTGGCCGCAATCGTCGACTGTGGTAATTTTTCAGGTCTTGCTGGTACTTGGTGACCCGTGATAGTACTTCGTCTCGAGCTTCATCGAGTGCATCTACATCGTCCTCTAATGCTCTTCTTGAAGTTTCTTCATCATATTATGTGACTCTTGGGGAATCGTGCTCTATTTCAAATGGTAGTACTGCCTCAGCTCCATGGACTAGGAAGAACGGAGTTTCTTGTGTCGCCGTATTTGGTGTTGTTCGAATACTCCACAAAACACTTGGCAATTCTTCTGGCCAGGTATGTCGAGCCTTTTCAAGCGATCCTAGCAAGCGCTTTTTAATACCATTGCAGATGATACCATTGGCTTTCTCGACTTGACCATTGGTTTGCGGGTGCCCAACTGACGCGAAGTGTAATTTGATGCCTACTTCTGCGCAGTATGCCTTGAACTCTTTGGATGTGAAGTTACTGCCATTGTCTGTAACGATGCTATGAGGTACTCCAAACCGAAAAACAATGCTCTTCACGAATTTTATTGCTGGCGCTGCATCTGGTGAATTTATCGGCTTTGCTTCTATCCACTTGGTGAATTTATCGACAGCAACAAGCATATACTCGTATCCTCCTAGCGAGGCCTTGTGTAGTTTTCCCACCATATCGAGAACCCATTGAGCAAAAGGCCAAGACAATGGTATTGGCATCAGCTCTGCTGCTAGGGAGTGGGGTTTTGCGGCGAATCTCTGGCACGCGTCGCAGGTTTTTACTATCTCCTTCGCATCCTCGATTGCTGTCAACCAGTAAAATCCAGCCCAAAAAACCTTGGCCGCAATAGCTCGACTGCTCGCGTGATGACCACATATTCCCTCATGTACATCCTTTAAGATTATCCTTCCTTCTTCGGGTGTGACGCATCTTTGTAATACGCCCGAAATACTACGCTTGTATAATTCCCCTTTGACCACGGTGAAGGCCTTGGATCGTCGAATAACTCGCCTTGCTTCGACTGGATCATCAGGTATTTCTTTCCTTAGGATATATGATATGTACGCTTGCGTCCATGGGACTCCCACCATCATCACCAGCTCCTGGTCCTCTTCTTCTTCTGGTGCTTCCTTAAGAGCTATCGAAGTTTTCTCCTCCTTTTCCTTCTTCTGCACCTTCTTTGGTTTGGTGGATCTCTCGGTTATTTCTTCCCAAAATACTCCTAGCGGGATTGCAAGGCACTGTGACCCGATGTTCGCGAGAACATCGGCTTCATCGTTGCTCAGCCTGCTGCTACGCGTAGTTGATGTATGTCTTTCCGTTCAACACGAGTCCGTTGGGAACCCCAAGAGGAAGGTGTGATGTGTACAGCAGTAAGTTTCCCTCAGTAAGAAACCAAGGTTTATCGAACCAGTAGGAGCCAAGAAGCACGTCGAAGGTTGATGGCGGCGGAGTATAGTGCGGTGCAACACTAGGGATTCTGGCGCCAACGTGGAACCTGCACAACACAACCAAAGTACTTTGCCCCAACGTAACAGTGAGGTTGTCAATCTCACCGGCTTGCTGTAACAAAGGATTAGATGTATAGTGTGGATGATGATTGTTTGCAGAAAACAGTAGAACGAGTATTGCAGTAGATTGTATTCGATTAAAAGAATGGACCGGGGTCCACAGTTCACTAGAGGCGTCTCTCCGATAAGAATAAGCATGTTGGGTGAACAAATTACAGTTGGGCAATTGACAAATAAAGAGGGCATGACCATGCACATACATGATATGATGAGTATAGTGAGATTTAATTGGGCATTACGACAAAGTACATAGACCGCTATCCAGCATGCATCTATGCCTAAAAAGTCCACCTTCAGGTTATCATCCGAACCCCTTCCAGTATTAAGTTGCAAACAACAGACAATTGCATTAAGTATGGTGCGTAATGTAATCAACAACTACATCCTTAGACATAGCATCGATGTTTTTATCCCTAGTGGCAACAACACATCCACAACCTTAGAACTTTCTGTCACTGTCCCAGATTTAATGGAGGCATGAACCCACTATCGAGCATAAATACTCCCTCTTGGAGTTACTAGCAAAAACTTGGCCAGAGCCTCTACTAACAACGGAGAGCATGCAAGATCATAAACAACACATAGGTAATAGATTGATAATCAACATAACATAGTATTCTCTATCCATCGGATCCCAACAAACACAACATGTAGCATTACAGATAGATGATCTCAATCATGTTAGGCAGCTCACAAGACCCGACAATGAAGCACAATTAGGAGAAGATGACCATCTAGCTACTGCTATGGACCCATAGTCAAGGGGTGAACTACTCACTCATCACTCCGGAGGCGACCATGGCGGTGAAGAGTCCCCCGGGAGATGATTCCCCTCTCCGGCAGGGTGCCGGAGGCGATCTCCTGAATCCCCCGAGATGGGATTGGCGGCGGCGGCGTCTCTGGAAGGTTTTCCGTATCGTGGCTCTCGGTACTGGGGGTTTCGTGACGAAGACCTTAAGTAGGCGGAAGGGCGGAGTCGGAGGGCTGACGGGGGCCCCACACGCTAGGGCCGCGCGGGCCCCCCCTGGGCCACGCCGCCCTAGTGTGGCGGCGCCCCGTGGCCCCACTACGTCTCTCCCTCGGACTTCTGGAAGCTTCGTGGCAAAATAGGCCCCTGGGCGTTGATTTCGTCCAATTCCGAGAATATTTCCTTACTAGGATTTCTGAAACCAAAAACAGAAAAACAGCAAAGCGGCTCTTCGGCATCTCGTTAATAGGTTAGTGCCGGAAAATGCATAAATATGACACAAAGTATGCATAAAACATGTAGGTATCATCAATAAAGTGGCATGGAACATAAGAAATTATCGATACGTCGGAGACGTATCAGCATCCCCAAGCTTAGTTCCTGCTCGTCCGGGGTAGGTAAACGATGACAAAGATAATTTCTGGAGTGACATGCCATCATAATCTTGATCATACTATTGTAAGCACATGTAATGAATGCAGTGATCAAAGCAATGGTAAATGACATGAGTAAACAAATGAATCATATAGCAAAGACTTTTCATGAATAGTACTTTCAAGACAAGCATCAATAAGTCTTGCATAAGAGTTAACTCATAAAGCAATAATTCAAAGTAGAGGTATCGAAGCAACACAAAGGAAGATTAAGTTTCAGCGGTTGCTTTCAACTTATAACATATATATCTCATGGATAGTTGTCAATGCAAAGTAATATAACAAGTGCAATATGCAAGTATGTAGGAATCAATGCACAGTTCACACAAGTGTTTGCTTCTTGAGGTGGAGAGAAATAGGTGAACTGACTCAACATAAAAGTAAAAGAAAGGCCCTTCGCAGAGGGAAGCATTGATTGCTATATTTGTGCTAGAGCTTTGGTTTTGAAAACAAGAAACAATTTTGTCAACGGTAGTTATAAAGCATATGTATCATGTAAATTATATCCTACAAGTTGCAAGCCTCATGCATAGTATACTAATAGTGCCCGCACCTTGTCCTAATTAGCTCGAATTACCTGGATTATCATCGCAATACATATGTTTTAACCAAGTGTCACAAAGGGGTACCTCTATGCCGCCTGTACAAAGGTCTAAGGAGAAAGCTCGCATTGGATTTCTCGCTTTTGATTATTCTCAACTTAGACATCCATACCGGGACAACATAGACAACAGATAATGGACTCCTCTTTAATGCATAAGCATTCAACAACAATTAACTTTCTCATATGAGATTGAGGATGTTTGTCCAAAACTAAAACTTCCACCATGAATCATGGCTTTAGTTAGCGGCCCAATGTTCTTCTCTAACATTATGCATGCTCTAACCATTCAATAAGTGGTAAATCTCCCTTACTTCAGACAAGACGGACATGCATAGCAACTCACATGATATTCAACAAAGAGTAGTTGATGGCGTCCCCAGGAACATGGTTATCGCACAACAAGCAACTTAATAAGAGATAAAATGCATAAGTACATATTCATTACCACAATAGTTTTTAGGCTATTTGTCCCATGAGCTATATATTGCAAAGGTAGAGGATAGAAATTTAAAGGTAGCACTCAAGCAATTTACTTTGGAATGGCGGAGAAATACCATGTAGTAGGTAGGTATGGTGGACACAAATGGCATAGTGGTTGGCTCAAGGATTTTGGATGCATGAGAAGTATTCCCTCTCGATACAAGGCTTAGGCTAGCAAGGTTATTTGAAACAAACACAAGTATGAAGCGGTGCAACAAAACTCACATAAAAGACATATTGTAAACATTATAAGACTCTACACCGTCTTCCTTGTTGTTCAACCCTTACTAGAAATTATCTAGACCTTAGAGAGACCAATTATGCAAACCAAATTTTAGCAAGCTCTATGTATTTCTTCATTAATAGGTGTAAAGTATATGATGCAAGAGCTTAAACATGAGCACAACAATTGCCAAGTATCAAATTATTCAAGACATTTTACCAATTACTACATGTAGCATTTCCCGTTTCCAACCATATAACAATTTAACGAAGAAGATTCAACCTTCGCCATGAACATTATGAGTAAAACCTAAGGACATATTTGTCCATATGCAACAGCGGAGCGTGTCTCTCTCCCACACAATGAATGCTAGAATCCATTTTATTCAAACAAAACAAAAACAAAAACAAACCGACGCTCCAAGCAAAGTACATAAGATGTGAAGGAATAAAAATATAGTTTCACTAGAGGAACCTGATAATGTTGTCGATGAAGAAGGGGATGCCTTGGGCATACCCAAGCTTAGACACTTGAGTCTTCTTGAAATATGCAGGGGTGAACCACCGGGGCATCCCCAAGCTTAGAGCTTTCACTCTCCTTGATCATATTGTATCATCCTCCTCTCTTGATCCTTGAAAACTTCCTCCACACCAAACTCAAAACAACTCATTAGAGGGTTAGTGCATAATCAAAATTCACATGTTCAGAGGTGACATAATCCTTCTTAACACTTCTGGACATTGCACAAAGCTACTGAAAGTTAATGGAATAGAAAAATCCATCAAGCATAGCAAAACAGGCAATGCGAAATAAAAGGCAGAATCTGTCAAAACAGAACAGTTCGTAAAGATGAATTTCTAAGAGGCACCAGACTTGCTCAAATGAAAATGCTCAAATTGAATGAAAGATGCGTATGTATCTGAGGATCACTCACGTAAATTGGCATAATTTTCTGAATTACCTACAGAGAATTAGGCCCAAATTCGTGACAGCAAAGAAATCTGTTTCTGCGCAGTAATCCAAATCTAGTATGAACCTTACTATAAACGACTTTACTTGGCACAACAATGCAACAAAATAAGATAAGGAGAGGTTTTTATAGTAGTAACAACTTCCAAGACTCAAATATAAAATAAAAGTGCAATAGTAAAATCATTGGTTGTCTCCCATAAGCGCTTTTCTTTAACGCCTTTCAGCTAGGCGCAGAAAGTGTATATCAAGTATTATCAAGAGACGAAGCATCAACATCATAATTTGTTCTAATAATAGAATCAAAAGGTAACTTCATTCTCTTTCTAGGGAAGTGTTCCATACCTTTCTTGAGAGGAAATTGATATTTAATATTACCTTCCTTCATGTCAATAACAGCACCAACAGTTCGAAGAAAAGGTCTTCCCAATATAATGGGACAAGATGCATTGCATTCAATATCCAAGACAACAAAATCAACGGGGACAAGGTTATTGTTAACGGTAATGTGAACATTATCAACTCTCCCCAAAGGTTTCTTTGTAGAATTATCAGCAAGATTAACATCCAAATAACAATTTTTCAATGGTGGCAAGTCAAGCATATTATAGATTTTCTTAGGCATAACGGAAATACTTGCACCAAGATCACATAAAGCATTACAATCAAAGTCATTGAACTTCATCTTAATGATGGGCTCCCAACCATCATCTAGCTTCCTAGGAATAGAAGCTTCGCGTTCTAATTTCTCTTCTCTAGCTTTTATGAGAGCATTTGTAATATGTTTCGTGAAAGCCAAATTTATAGCACTAGCATTAGGACTCTTAGCAAGTTTTTGTAAGAACTTTATAACTTCAGAGATGTGGCAATCATCAAAATCTAAACCATTATAATCTAAAGCAATGGGATCATTATCCCCAATGTTGGAAAAATTTCAGCAGTTTTATCACATGCAGTTTCAGCAGTTTTAGCAGTTTCAGGCAGTTTTTCACGCTTTGCATTAGAAGTGGAAACATTGCCAACACCAATTCTTTTACCATTAATAGTAGGAGGTGCAGCAACATGTGAAGCATTAGCATTGCTAGTGGTGGCAATAGTCCAAACTTTAGCTATATTATCTTCTTTAGCATTTTCTTCTTTTTCCCACCTAGCACGCAATTCGGCCATCAATCTTATATTCTCATTAATTCTAACTTGTATGGCATTTGCTGTAGTAACAATTTTATTATTATGATTTTCATTAGGCATGACTTTCGATTTCAAAAGATCAACATCAGCAGCAAGACTATCGACTTTAGAAGCAAGTATATCAATTTTCCCAAGCTTTTCTTCAACAGATTTGTTAAAAGCAGTTTGTGTACTAATAAATTCTTTAAGCATGGCTTCAAGTCCATGGGGTGTATTCCTATTATTTTTGTAAGAATTCCCATAAGAATTACCATAACCGTTACCATTATTATAAGGATATGGCCTATAGTTGTTACTAGAATTGTTCCGATAAGCATTGTTGTTGAAATTATTATTTTTAATGAAGTTTACATCAACATGTTCTTCTTGAGCAACCAATGAAGCTAACGGAACATTATTAGGATCAACATTAGTCCTACCATTCACAAGCATAGACATAATAGCATCAATCTTATCACTCAAGGAAGAGGTTTCTTCGACAGAATTTACCTTCTTACCTTGTGGAGCTCTTTCCGTGTGCCATTCAGAGTAATTAATCATCATATTATCAAGAAGCTTTGTTGCTTCGCCTAGAGTGATGGACATAAAGGTACCTCCAGCAGCTGAATCCAATAAGTTTCGCGAAGAAAAATTCAGTCCTGCATAAAAGGTTTGGATGATCATCCAAGTAGTCAGTCCATGGGTTGGACAATTTTTAACCAAAGATTTCATTCTTTCCCAAGCTTGTGCAACATGCTCATTATCCATTTTTTAAAAATTCATTATGCTACTCCTCAAAGATATAATTTTAGCAGGGGGATAATATCTACCAATAAAAGCATCCTTGCATTTAGTCCATGAATCAATACTATTCTTAGGCAGAGATAGCAACCAATCTTTAGCTCTTCCTCCTAGTGAGAAAGGAAACAATTTTAATTTTATAATGTCACCATCTACATCCTTATACTTTTGCATTTCACATAATTCAACAAAATTATTGAGATGGGCAGCAGCATCATCAGAACTAACACCAGAAAATTGCTCTCGCATAACAAGATTCAGTAAAGCAGGTTTAATTTCAAAGAATTCTGCTGTAGTGGCAGGTGGAGCAATAGGTGTGAATAAGAAATCATTATTATTTGTGGTTGTGAAGTCACACAACTTAGTATTTTCAGGAGTACCCATTTTAGCAGTAGTAAATAAAGCAAACTAGATAAAGTAAATGCAAGTAACTAATTTTTTTGTGTTTTTTATATAGAGTGCAAACAAGACAGTAAATAAAGTAAAGCTAGCAACTATTTTTTTGTATTTTGATATAATGCAGCAAACAAAGTAGTAAATAAAGTAAATCAAGACAAAAACTAAGTAAAGAGATTGGAGGTGGAGACTCCCCTTGCAGCGTGTCTTGATCTCCCCGGCAACGGCGCCAGAAATTTACTTGCTGCGCGTAGTTGATGTATGTCTTTCCGTTCAACACGCGTCCGTTGGAAACCCTAAGAGGAAGGTGTGATGCGTACAACGGTAAGTTTCCCTCAGTAAGAAACCAAGGTTTATCGAACCAGTAGGAGCCAAGAAGCACGTCGAAGGTTGATGGCGGCGGAGTGTAGTGCGGCGCAACACCAGGGATTCCGGCGCCAACGTGGAACCTGCACAACACAACCAAAGTACTTTGCCCCAACGTAACAGTGAGGTTGTCAATCTCACCGGCTTGCTGTAACAAAGGATTAGATGTATAGTGTGGATGATGATTGTTTGCAGAAAACAGTAGAACGAGTATTGCAGTAGATTGTATTCGATTAAAAGAATGGACCGGGGTCCACAGTTCACTAGAGGCGTCTCTCCGATAAGAATAAGCATGTTGGGTGAACAAATTACAGTTGGGCAACTGACAAATAAAGAGGGCATGACCATGCACATACATGATATGATGAGTATAGTGAGATTTAATTGGGCATTACGACAAAGTACATAGACCGCTATCCAGCATGCATCTATGCCTAAAAAGTCTACCTTCAGCTTATCATCCGAACCCCTTCCAGTATTAAGTTGCAAACAACAGACAATTGCATTAAGTATGGTGCGTAATGTAATCAACAACTACATCCTTAGACATAGCATCGATGTTTTATCCCTAGTGGCAACAGCACATCCACAACCTTAGAACTTTCTGTCACTGTCTCAGATTTAATGGAGGCATGAACCCACTATCGAGCATAAATACTCCCTCTTGGAGTTACTAGCAAAAACTTGGCCAGAGCCTCTACTAACAATGGAGAGCATGCAAGATCATAAAAAATACATAGGTAATAGATTGATAATCAACATAACATAGTATTCTCTATCCATCGGATCCCAACAAACACATCATGTAGCATTACAGATAGATGATCACGATCATGTTAGGCAGCTCACAAGACCCGACAATGAAGCACAATTAGGAGAAGATGACCATCTAGCTACTGCTATGGACCCATAGTCCAGGGGTGAACTACTCACTCATCACTCCGGAGGTGACCATGGCGGTGAAGAGTCCTCCGGGAGATGATTCCCCTCTCCGGCAGGGTGCCGGAGGCGATCTCCTGAATCCCCCGAGATGGGATTGGCGGCGGCGGCGTCTCTGGAAGTTTTTCCGTATCGTGGCTCTCGGTACTAGGGGTTTCGCGACGAAGACCTTAAGTAGGCGGAAGGACGGAGTCGGAGGGCTGACGGGGGCCCCACACGCTAGGGCCGCGCGGCCCCCCCTGGGCCACGCCGCCCTAGTGTTGCGGCGCCCCATGGCCCCACTTCGTCTCTCCCTCGGACTTCTGGAAGCTTCGTGGCAAAATAGGCCCCTGGGCGTTGATTTCGTCCAATTCCGAGAATATTTCCTTACTAGGATTTCTGAAACCAAAAACAGCAGAAAACAGCAACTGGCTCTTCGGCATCTCGTTAATAGGTTAGTGCCGAAAAATGCATAAATATGACATAAAGTATGCATAAAATATGTAGGTATCATCAATAAAGTGGCATGGAACATAAGAAATTATCGATACGTCGGAGACGTATCACCTGCTAATGTGATTTACTTCGCATCCATCAAATAACTTCTCAAGCTCGTTGTACACTTCCTTGTATGCCACCATGCTGTCATTAACTGCATCACACTGGTTCATGACCTGCTGGGCTACCAACTGTGAGTCGCCAAAGATTTTTAATCGGGTTGCTCCACAAGCTTTCGCCATCTTCATCCTGTGTATGAGAGCTTCGTATTCTGCTTCATTGTTAGATGTTTTTGGGAACATCATCCGTAGGATATACTTCAATTTGTCGCCTTCAGGTGATATAAGTATCACACCTGCACCAGCTCCTTCTACCCTTTTGGACCCGTCAAAATTCATTGTCCAAGTTCTCGATAAATCTGGAGGTCCTGTGTTTTGCAGCTCCATCCACTCTGCGATGAAATCTGGCAGAATTTGTGACTTTATTGCTTTTCTTTTTTCATACGTGATGTCCCGAGGAGAAAGTTCTATTCCCCAAAGGGAGACACGCCCTGTAGCTTCTGGATTGTTCAGTATATTTGATAGAGGTGCTTCATTGACCACTATTATCGGGTGTGCCGAAAAATAATGGCGCAATTTTCTTGCTGTTGTGAACACTCCATATGCTAACTTCTGGTACTGCGGGTACCGCTGTTTGGAAGGCGATAAAACTTCACTGATGAAATATACCGGCCTTTGTACTCCATGGAGTTTTCCTTCTTCTTCTCTTTCGACGACTAGCGCCGTGCTGACCACCTGAGGCGTGGCTGCAATGTATAACAGGAGAGGTTCCTTCTCTTTCGGCGCCACCAAGATTGGTGGTGTTGAAATTGTGCGCTTTAGATCCTCGAAGGCTCTATTTTCTTCTTCGTTCCACTGGAATTTCTCTCCTTGCTTGATTAAAGCGTAGAACGGTAACGCCTTTTCTCCTAGCCTGGCGACAAATCTGCTTAAAGCTGCGACTCGCCCAGTTAGCTGCTGTATTTCTGTCAGCTTTGTTGGCTTTCTCATTGTCACGATAGCTTGGATTTTTTCGGGGTTTGCTTCAATCCATCTCGCTGAAACTAGGAACCCAAGAAGTTCCCCTGCAGGGACACCAAAGGAACACTTCGTCGGGTTCAATTTGAGGCAAAACTTGTCGAGGTTATCGAAAGTTTCCTTCAGATCCTCGATTAGCGTTGTCCCCTTTTTTGATGTTATGACAACATCATCAATGTACACTTGTATGTTTTTCCCAATCTGTGTTGCTAGGCACTTCTGCATCATCCTCTGGTACGTTGCTCCCGCGTTTTTCAGACCAAAAGGCATTGCTCTATAGCAAAATACGTCATAAGGTGTGATGAAGGCTGTTTTGACCTCATCTTCTTCTTTCAATCTGATCTGGTTATAACCAGAATATGCATCCAGGAAGGAAAGACGTTCACATCCTGCCGTGGAATCGATAATTTGATCGATCCTCCGGAGGGGAAAGTGATCCTTTGGACAATGTTTATTGAGACACGTAAAGTCGACACACATGCGAAGGACTTTAGTGTTTTTCTTCGGCACCAACACTGGGTTCGCTACCCATGTGGCCTCTGTACGCAGCTCCTTGATGAAACCAGCTTCTCTCAGTCGATCGATTTCTGACAGCATAGCTTTGCGGTTTGGCTCCGAAAAACGCCGCAAAGGTTGTTTTATTGGTCTCGCTAATGGATCCAAGTTTAGGTGGTGCTCGGCAAGTTCCCTGGGTACTCCTGGCATGTCAGCTGAGCACCATGCGAAGATTTTCCAGTGCTCATGGAGGAACTCGACGAGCGCGCTTTCCTATGCAAGGTCCATGTCTGTCGCGATAGACGTCGTCTTTTTTGGATCTGTCGGGTGAATCTGCACCTCCTTAGAATTTTTCTCAGTGTTAAAGGTTGATTTTTTGTTGGGCCTTCCTACATCTGACAGCACATCATAATCAGTCGTGAGCCTTGACGCCATGTATTCTGCTTGCATCCCGAAGGTTTCTGATAGTCGATGAAAATCCTTATCACACTTGTCGGTTAACGCAAAGCTTCCTTTGACTGTGATTGGTCCTTTAGGTCCAGGCATCCTCCACAATAGGTACGTGTAATGTGGTACCGCCATAAACCTGGCATATGCTGCTCGTCCCAACAAAGCGTGGTATTGTGATGGGAAATCCACAACTTCAAATTCCAGCCTCTCTATTCTGTAGTTTTCTCGGGTCCCAAACTGAACGTCGAGATTGATCTTTCCCAACGGATAACTTGGCTTCTCCGGTGTGATGCCATGGAAACGTGTGTCAGTTGGTTTCAGATTTGCTAGAGATATGTTCATCTTCCTTAGTGTATCTGCATACATAAGGTTTAAACTGCCTCCATCTATGAATACTCGAGATACGTCGAATCCTGCGATTACTGCTGGTAAGATAAGTGCTGACTGCCCTGGTCGAGGAACTTGCTGTGGATGATACGCTATTGTGAAGCCAATGTCTTGCCCTGACCAGTTAAGGTACTCAACCGTTGGTGGAGGCATTTTCTCTGCCATGAACACCTGTCGCGAGATTACTTTCTGAGCTCTATTGGATGGCCTACCTTTCTGAATCATCGAAACCGCTCCGTTGGAATTGGGATCAACATAAGGTGGTGGTGCAGGTGCTGCCGCTATTCTGAGCTGGTGTCGGTTTTCGTCCGTAATTGCGGGAGGAGGTGGCAAGTGGATCTCACTCCTGGGTCCTTGAGGATTTTTGTGTGCTGCCTGGGCATTAGCGTGCCCTGCCCACCTTAACATTGCTTGGAAATTTTGGCAATCCTTTTGCAAGTGTCTTGACTGCCTCTTTCCGTTGTTGTCGAGATAAAAATGCATCTGACACGGCCCGTTCATCATATCCTCGGGGGACACGAAAGGTCTCTGGAACCTTGGCCCAGTATTTTTCCTGTTGTTTCGAGAGTCATCTCTATTGTCGCTTCGCTGCTCGTTGCTCCTCTGATAATCATCTCTATTGTTTCCTCCGGTGCTTGCTCGAAAGCCAGCCGAAATTTGTCCAGGAGCATCATAGCTCGAGTACTGCCGAGGAAATCGTCACCTATTTTGATAATTTCGACCGCAGTCCTCCTCTGGTGACCTATGCCGTTTGTTGTGAACAGCATCTTCTCCATCTGCCCATCTGTTTGCTATCTCCATTAATGCGGATACTGTCTTTGGGTTGGTTCTCCCCAAGTCCTCGACAAAATCTCCTCGCCTGATTCCTACGACAAACGCATCTATCGCTCTTTCGTCAGATATATTCTCTGCCGAGTTTTTAATGATATTCCACCTTTGGATGTATTTCCTCATTGATTCTTCTGGCTTTTGTCGACACGCCCTCAGTTCCTCTAGTGATGCAGGTTTTTTGCAAGTGGACCGGAAATTCTCACGAACACATCCTCGAAGCTATCCCAGCTGTCGATAGATCCTGGAGGAAGCTTCTTTATCCAAGATCGCGCAGCTCCACTTAGATGTACTTGGATGCTCTGCATAGCTGTCGCTTTGGTTCCTCCTGTCAGCTTCACCGTCTCGAGGTAATCAACTAGCCAATCTTCTGGATCTTGCAATCTGTCGAATTTTTTAAAGTTATCAGGCAATTTGAACCCTAAAGGAACTCGAGTTTTTCGGACCCTCCTTGTGAAGCACGGCAACCCACACATATCCTCGTCATCTAACTCTAGGGAGTGCCGATTTTCTCTTCTATTTTGTCGTGCTCTGTCCACCCTCGCTTGCGCTGCTGTGTCTCTTGCTCCACTCGTTCTCTCAGGAACTGTTGCTGCTGCCGCAGGTCGTGGACTATTTTGCCTTGCTGTTCCTTCGGGAGGTGTTGATGCAAACGCCGTTCCCATGGCCCCGACTCCTGCCATCGCCATGTTGTACAATGCCTCCCTTGGATCTCCTGTGGGTGGCCTGGATGCAAGGATAAAGGCCTGTGTCGCCATATACCCAGCTTCTGGAGTCTTGGGGATAATGTTCCCTCTTGTGTCTATCGACATAAAAGACATGTCGAGGTTTTGAACCAAGTGCTCTCTTTCTCCCTCAGGTATGTTTTGCAGCCTTGATCTCGCTCTATTCCGAGCTTCCCTGTGGCTATCTCCCGAAGTTCCTGATTGTCGACTTAACTCCGCCCTTCGTCTGCTTGATGCGGAGGCTGCCTCCCTTCTCCTGTTCAGAGCAGCTGTCTGTTTTTCCAATTCCCTTGCAGCTCGCGTGAGCCTATATTGATATGCTTGCAACTCTTCTGGCGTGGCTGTTGTGGCCATTGGTTCCGAACCATCCATAGCTCTGGCGGCTCTATCCCATGCTGCTTGTGGAAGTTGAACCCTAACACGTGGTGTAGGTCCGACATATTTATTGCCTAAACCTCGTCTTAGATCGGAGGGATCGACGTATGGATTTCCCAAATCGTCGAAAGCCTCGGATGTTTCCTCCTGATCGCGGCTTGGCTCTTCGATGGCATAGATCTGATGATATTTTGAATTCAGATCTTTGCTGGGTTTGGTGACACCATCATAAAGATTGGTGAAGATCTTGCCCACAGTAGTGGATTTGTCAATGAAGTTGAAGCTGTCGACGCTGCTCGAGTCATCGCTTATATAGGAGTCCGCGGATGACTCGAAGGACATGTCGCTGAAGATCTTGGCGAGCTTTTCGCTTGCCCTGGTGCTGATGAAGCGTGGCGATGAAGTCTCCTCTTCGCCTGACTCGATTGACGATGTTGAATTCGAAAAATCGGAATCGACCGCCGATATCCCGACGAGATCGGAATTTCGAGACGATAAGCTCCTTCCTTCTCGACGCGAAAGTGGAACCTTCCGAACGTCATCTCCATAGGCTCCTCCAGATACGCATAAGCATCCAAACGGGAGGGCGGGTGAGGGACAAAATCGACAAGACCAGTTGCGATCTGTTTACCTCGATCCATCGCGTTGCTTGTTGTTGATGAAGTCGACGATCTTGAACGTGCCATCGAGATCAGATCCTTGACACCTCTAATTCCCACAGACGGCGCCAATTGACAAGGGATTAACTTATCAATGCCTGCGGGTTGTAGACTAGGGTTTAGTTAGAAGTAGAGGGCAAGTAGATCTCGAAGGTTTCAGCCGAAAAGTACTCGACGATATGAAAACTAGGGTTTGTGAGACAATGATTCGATACTTTCTTTGTCCCTCGACTCCCCCTTATATAGGAGGTGGAGCCGAGGGATTCATAATGTACAAGTTACAGAGTCCGGGAGGGTTTCCAACTCATCCCGCAAGATTACAAATATTATCTCTTAATACAACTCTAGCTTTCCTTAATAATAATTTGGGCTTCCGATTCTTCTTATCCTTCGAGTCGTGGGCCTTCAGTAAACCCCGGGTACCATCTTCGGCAGGCCCATTGGGGATGCCTATGTCACATAGACTTGACTGAAAAAATACCCGAATCAGTAAGCTTCCAAACAAACTTATCTGGTTCAGACGTTAAATTTATTGTAATTAAGCGTTGGCATAGATGTAACCATTGTACCATTTATTATCATTCAAACTTTTTCTAAAAAGAAATGTTGATAGGTTCAGTAGCAAGCATTATCGATACTAACACATTCTTATGTTGAACAATATTATAAAATGCCGGATATTGATGAGATAAAAGGCATATCTCCCATCCACACATCCTCCCAGAACCTAACCGTTGTTATAGCCCCAACTCTGAAATAGCCTCTCTTGAAGAAGTCTTCTTTAACATGCATAAGACCTTTTCAGAAATGTGAATGAGTCGGTTTAACTTCTACTTGTGCTAGCATTTTATTTTTGACGTATTTGTTACAAAGAAGTTGTTTCCACATACCCTCCTCCGAGAGGAGTTTAAACAGACATTTTCTAAGCAAACATTTGTTCTTTAGTTCCAACACCTCAATATCCAACCCATCTTGATCGTTCGGTCTACACAAAATATTCCACTTAGATAATCTATATTTCTTCTTGTGCTCATCAGATTGCCAGAAAAAATTAGATCTATAATAGTCTAACCTCTTCCTCACCCCAATTGGGATTTCCAAGAAAGAGAGCATAAACATAGGAAGACTTGTAAGAACCGAGTTAATCAGAACCAACCTATCTCCATAAGACAACATTTTACTCCGCTAGCATCCCAATTTAGATGCAAACCGATTCTCAATAGGGTTCCACTCCGCATTCCGAAGTGCCCTATAATGTACAGGAATACCCAAGTACTTTAAAGGTAAGGTTCCAGATTTACACCCAAAAATGTGTCTATATTGGTCCTCCATATCCTTTGCCCTACCAAAGCTAAAATTTTCACTCTTGTGATTAATTTTTTAAACCCGAAAGTTGTTCAAAAATGCATATGATTAGTTTCATATTAACGGCCTTAGTAATATCATGTTCCAAAAATAATATTGTATCCTCCGCATATTGTAATATGGAGATTCCCCCGTCAATCAAATGTGGTAACAAACTCCCCACTTTACCCTCATCTTTAGCCCGAGCAATCAGAATCACTAACATATCAGCGACAATGTTAAAGAGAATCGGATATAATAGGTCCCCTCTCGTATCCTTTCCTAGTTTGAAAAGTATGCCCAATAACATCATTAACCCTTATTCTCACACTCCTACCTGGCACAAATTGTTTTATTCTATCACACCAAATAGGATCAAATCCCTTCATACGTAGGACTTGTTGCAGAAATGGCCATTTGACCTTATTATACATCTTTTCAAAGTCTATTTTAAATATCACCCCATCAATTTTTTTCCTATGCATCTCATGTATTGTCTCATGAAGAACCACCACTCCTTCTAGAATATGTCTGCTAGGGATAAAAGCCGTCTGTGTAAGTCTAGTCACTTTATGAGCTATCTCAGAAATATGGTTTGTCGCAACTTTAGTAAATATTTTAAAACTCACATTGAGCAAACATATTGGCCTATATTGTTGAATTTGAGTTGCATTTTCCTTTTTAGGCAGTAAAATAATCACCCCAAATTCAGTTTATACAAAGGCAAGTCACCTCTTTGAAAGCACTCAAATAATGCCATCAAATCATTGTTAATGATCCCCCAAAAATATTGATAAAACTCCGCATACAAGCTATCTTTCCCCGGGGATTTATTATGTTCCATCTGAAAAACAGCCTCATGCACCTCCTCCATTGAGAAGTTCGCAGTTAAAAATCCATTCTCGTCCGCGGACAATTGCGGAATATCATCAGTTCTATCTTCATCCAACGAAATAGAACTAGGTTATGAATTACCAAATAATTTTTTATAATACTCCAAAATATACACCCTTAGATTATCATCCCCGACAATGGTACCCTCATCTTGTTCAAGTTGATAAATTTTCTTTTTTCTATATTTACCATTGGCTATGAGGTGGAAATATTTAGTATTGTCGCCCCCTTCCAGAATATACTTTAGTTTAGCCCTTTGCGTGCACTTAATATCTTCTTCTCTTTGAATCTTGTTTAATTTTTCATAAGCTAATTTTAATTCATTGCGCTCTACAAGCGATAACGGAATGGTTTCAGCCTTAATATCCAACGAGTCAATGATGTTCAGTAGTATTTCCTTCTCCCTCTTGTACTTCCCGCTTATTTTTTTAGCCCAACCACGTAAGAATCGTCGCAAATGCCTAATTTTATCTTGCCAAGTTTGAATCAGAGATTTTCCAACGGGACCGGCCGCCCATTCAGCTGCAATTAGCTCATAAAACCCGTCATGTTCTAGCCAAGCCAACTCAAAAGAGAAGCGCGCCTTATTACCTACATGTGCCTGAATCCCCGCATCAATCAAAAGCGGACTGTGGTCAGATCCAGGATGAGTCAAATCCCGGACTGAAACCAAAGGGAATTTTTGTTCCCACTCAACATTAGCAAGCACCCTATCCAATTTTTCATATGTAGTAGTCTCTCTTCTACTTGCCCAAGTAAATTGTCGCCCGGACATAGCGATTTCTCGTAAATTTAGATTCTCAAATATCGCATTATTGTCATTTCTTTTATCCTCAGGCTTTCTCAAAATATTGAAATCCCCCGCCAATAACATGGGTATCGTTTCAGACCCACAAGTCCTAACCAATTCCGCGAGAAACTCATATTTATTTTTTTATCCTATGCCGCACCATACACCGGCACAAGCAGCCACTCGAAACCATCTATTTTTGACACAGTAATCTCCACTATCCACTCTATTGACCAACAAAGTACTAGTGTTAATTCCTACAAGAATTCATGCTGACCTCCCATGCGGCGGCAAACAGAACCATACAAACTCCTTACCCGTTGCTAAATCACATAGGAAAGGTACCACAAAATTGGATCGTCCTGTCTCAAGTAATGTTATGAAGTCTAGGTCATACTCCCTAATTGATTCCTTCACAAACAGATGTTTTACCGGATCCTTAAACCCCTCACTGTTCTATGTGACACCTCTAAGATTAGTCATTGGAGTTTGGTATTTTTTATTCTAACACGGTTACTCCTCCGCACATTTTTGTTATCATATGATTTTTTCTTACGATCTTTTTTATCCTTAGTAATAACCAAAGGTACATGAACATCATCATCTAAGTGTTCATCCCCTTCCAAATCATCACATAGGTCCGATGCACGTGTAACCGCCAAACAAGAAGCAGTATCATGAATCCTCCAAATAGTCAGAGTTAACATCTTTAATTAATCTAACTGACTTAATGCACTCAGAATGAGAATTACCCAACGAAACCCCCAACGATATAGCACTCTCGATTATATGATCATCAGCAAAAGAAGTAATTGAGGTTGGTTTAAGTGGAGACTTACCTATCATAGGCATCTCCGCACGTTTCTTGGCAATCATCATCGCTCTCTCCATTTGTATGCCATCTGAGTTAGGCTGAGCGCGTAATCTTCCACTCGACCGCACTCCACGCATAGCCTCCTCCTGAATCCCCCAAAAGCTACAACTTATTCTGGAGTGTACCGAGGCATCCTGGGTATTTCCTTACTCGCGGCAACTGGAGCAGACCCAACCTTAACCCCACCCTGTATATCAAAATATGATTGCTGAAATGATGTTTTAAAATTCATTTTCAAAGCACAAAAATTCAGGGATTTTAGAACCTCTTGATGTTTGATCGACGTTAGGTTTTTGGACGTGGCCATCATGCATTCTGGGCTACCATGCATAGCAGGCCTAGCAGCGCATGGGCCGGTGGGCTTGTTCGGGAGGCTCGCCGGGCTAGCAGGCCGCGTCCCTGCAGAAGCCTCCTCCCGGCCAGGCTCGATCAATGTCGCCTTACACACGCCTCCATCTTCTCTGCCCTTCCTCACTGGAGAGTCAGCAGATGGCATCGGAGAGGGAGCATCTAGGACAGAGATCGGCATACACTCGCCAACCTTGTCCGCGACAGAACTGGAATAAGTAAACATTTTTTAAGGACTTAGACATAATTCATTTGAATTAGCATATACAGTATCATATCTTGCTGTATTTTAACCATTCCCACTGCATTAACACTAGAATTTGATGGCGATGTTGAACCACCCTTATCCCCTTTATCCCCCTCATGTTCTCCTATGTTTTTAGTCCTCTTTGCATTACGATTGGGCTTAGCTACTTTATCTCGACCATGAGCCTGAGGATCATCATCTCCCCCATCCCCAGGAGCCTCCGACATAGTAACATCAGTAGATGATTGGTGCAGCATACCCTCCACCTCAAATCTCAGTCTAAAATATCCATGCTTAGGGCTCCTTTGATTCATAGGATTGATATAGGAATTATGTAGGAATTGAATCCTATAGGAAAATTTCCTATACAAGTCATTTGATTCATAGGAACATATCCTATAGGAATTATTCATATAGGAATCTTGTAGTACAAATCCTATAGGAAAAAAAAGCATTAGCTCATACCTCATGGAAAAATTCCTTTGCTACAATCAAAGACATACCATATTCCTATAGGATTCAACTTAGCATGACATTCCAATCCTACACCTTTCCTATTCCTACACTCTTCATATTCCTATGAATCAAAGGAGCCCTTAATATTGAGATCCCATGTATCTGGAATTATAGCAGTGTCTAGGCAAGTAATAAGCATACGGAGTACATTATTCTCTCGAGTAAAAACAATATCAATCTCTTTAGTCTTGCCAAACACATCTCCCAGAGCCTAAAGAGCAAGATAATCATCAAGAGCAACGGGTGACAAGCCATATACCTGCACCCAAACATCTACAGGAGCCTAAACTGGATGAACCTCTTTCTTCAATAAATCAAAGAACAAGGTAATGGTGGAATCAGAAACATGAAAGCGCCCAAAGTGTTGCACTCTCACTAATTCATTTTTAAGTTAACCTTGAACACATCTTCCTCCACCTGTTGAACATCCCACTGATAACTTGTATCTGGTACTCCATTGCAAATGAGTAATCACCTGGGCCGAAGGCAGAGTACCACCAGACACCTCCACTCGACCCAAACGAGTATTTTCCACTCGTGGACGAACAGAGTTAGATAGGGGGAGTTCCCAGAACGCCAAATCAGGTGGACCAAGGCCATACATAGCTAATAGAGGTCTTGGTGCCTTGTGCAAGGGACAGTCCTTTGTAGCATGATACGGTCTCTAACAACAGTCATATAGAATCGCCTCACAATCATTAAGGAAGTGCCCATTTTTTCTACACCTAAAACAGCTCGGCCCCTTCCTCTTGTTTGCCGCCACAAACTCAGCCTCACACATCCCCTCATGATCTGCAACTTGGTCCTTAGACCCTGCCCCCACCACGGCAGAAGCACAGCCTCCGCCCACTGTGGCTGTGCCATCACTTGCGGCCGTACCGGCTCCACACGAGCAAAACCAGGTTGGCGAACAAGAGGGGCAGCAGGCTGATCGGCAGCACCTCTAATAACAGATTGACTGTCCAAACTCCGAATTTCCGGTCGGCCAGCAAGTTGCCTAGAAAATGTTGGCTCCTCCGAAACCAACTTCTGTTGCACCTCTGAAAGTCCAGGAACACTAGCAGCATAACCGCTATTGACATTCCTAGAATTGACATTGTTGTTTGTAGCAAATCTACGAGAGTTGTAGTTACCATTATAGCCGAAATTCCAATGACCATCATTGTCATTATTGAAGCCTTGTTGGTAACGACGATCCCCACCATAATTATGTCGCCCCAGACCAGCACGAAAGACCCCATCACCAAAAACATTGCCTTGGTTGCTAGCACCATCACCGGCCTCACCTCCATTACCAGCAGCACCGCTCGGTCCTCCTTCGAAGAATTTCCCACCACGATCTCCTCCAAAACCGTCCTGCTAGCCAGAACCCCCGCGGCCTCCCGGTGGCCATCCCCGTTTGGGGTTTCCACCACCACAGTTGGACATGATCGCAGAACCAGAGACGCGTGTGATGGGGAGACCTGGCGGCTGCGGAACCAGAGACGCGTGCGAGCGATGATTGGGATTGAACCCTAAACGAAATCGTACCCCACGAGCAAATTGGGGGATACAATCTATCGATAGTTTCCCTCGTGACAGATCCTGGCCCATACGACCATTAGGATTAGTATTGGCATTAAACCGGAGGCTAAACAAGCCCAAATGGCCCAAATTCGGAAATTTTGAATCATCATCGCATGCAGACGTCCGTTGCGTGGATGCTCGATGGGATCTCGCTGGCGGCCATACACTACGCCGGTACCAAAACTGCTTTTTTCCTTCGCCTCCTCTGCACCACCACCCACTCGGCCGCATCAAACGACTCCAGCAAAAAAGTGGTCTGAGAGAGGACTGGTGATCCGATCTGAACCTTCAGCACTAGAGGAAGAAGAGAACTTCGAACCAGATGAAAACGAACTTCCTGGACTGGACTGCGTACCTGGCCGAAGTTGGATCGCCGCCTCGCGCTGCCGAATGTTCTTCTGCTCCCGCCGATGAACCCCATACGAGGTCGTAGATGAGAGAGTACAGGCCGCTTCCACCGGTGTCTTGCAATATGCCGTCAGAGAGTCGATGGAGCTCACCACCGGCACACCTTCGTCGCCTCCCTCATCGGAATCATGGTCGGAATCCTCGTCGGAGTCGACATCGGGGGCGATCGACCAAAAACGCCCTCTAGTCGCCCCCAACGGGTCTCCGGAAAAAACGCTCGGCGTTCGCCATCATTCCATTTAAATCTCAGTGGACTGTGTTGTAGGGTTGATTTTGTTAGTAGTAGCCCCTAATCTAGCGCTGCTTGGTCCATGTAATTGTTTTTCTGCCCATAAAAGTTAAAACAAGTGTCTCCTACTAAGCATTGCTAGGTTCTTCCACATCAAATCCACATCATCCTAATTTATATAACATTCTATTAGATACAATTTCTAAGTAATCGTGCCAATTGCATTTATTTTTCCCTCAATCATATCTTTCTGGGAGAGACAATTTAGCACACCATTTCATACCTTTTCCCTACTCACTTTGACATGAAAATAGTCGCTAAGACGAAGGAAAAATACCAAAGGAAATTCTCCGTCAATAGTTCACTTTAATTTTGCTAGTGGTTTCAGTGACAAAATAAACTTAATGTTGATGATTTATGTACGAAAATATGTCGATAAATTTGGTCATGTTTTCCATATTTATTAAATCTAACTATAGTCAAAGGAAATCTGTTGCTTCGGATACCCGGTCTGATCACGGCTATTCTTTTTGCGGGTAAAGGGGTTGTATTAATCAAATAACAATGCCATTACAATCTCGCAGGATAAGACTCAAAAAATTCTTCTCAGCCTAATCTAAGTGTCAAAGTAGATGCATCCATGTAATTCTTTTGTGTTATTTTTTCATGGCCCTCATGGGGTATATAAAGAGGTACACCAGAGGAATAGACTTGGGGTGTAAGATGATCTAGAGTCCTAGCTAAATTCGTGTACGCCCTTACGTATTATACTTCTAACACCCCGTGCCCCCTCCCTCAGTCGCAATATGAGTGAAGCGGACGATTGCGGCTAGATTTGAAGTCTTGAGTTTCCGTCGTTTTTTCCGCCTAGTTATGATCAACGTCTCTTTCTGGTGAATTATCTTCCCTCCCACGGTCACAACAAAAGTGTCATCATGGGCACAAGTAATGACGTAGACGCAAGTTGACTGGAATTCCTGCCGATGTCTTGTTGTACACATTGTTCTTGATGTCGATGTCCAGGTACACTTTCATGATGTGCCATGGTGAAGGTAGTTGTAGACAATCTAGTAGTCCATGGAGTCGTAATTGTCGGGGCGCAAATACACAATTTTTTGGACGGAGCTACAGTTGTGGAAGAGGAACATTGCGAATGTCTGAGGGTGCTTTCCGGGGCCGACGTTTGCACCTTGAGAGGCATCGCGGATGTCTTGCAGATGCCAGAGGACGTGGTAGTTGTATGTCCATCATGTGAACAGAATAGTAGTCAGGGGTGGTGTGTTGAGGACGATGGTGATGAAGACCATGTGAAACTAGACCTTTGCGACTGAGTGTCTGCAATGAGGCATCATGCGTGATGTAGTGCGTCGCTTGAAGGTGTACCTTGATGAAGACGTGCATTGATGCCTTCATTACAAAAGAAAAGCCTCCCCTCCTTACCTATGGATTTTCTAGACAACACAAGCCGTAGTTGCTTGCAATTTTTTTTTGCTTGGGGATGGGATTTCCCAATGGCGGACAAGGAAGACACACAGATTTTCTCCGTGTCTGATCGCATGCCGATGGATAAAACGTTGTGGTTGGCTGCAGGATGGACCAGCGTATTTTACTGCCGTGGTAGGTGAACTCGGACATATATATACTATGGCGCCATGGACTGGACTTGTTTATCGGGGAGACACTAGACAATCTCCTCTAGCTAACAGGTATGGCCTACGGCCGCCGACAACGACAGTGCATACATAATCCGTAAACAAAATGTGTGAATTGCACGGACATATGTCTTCATCTCTCAGCCGTGATGACGTCGCACATGCGTAGGAAGCTCCGCGCAGATATATATGAGAACTATGGTTTTCAATTCCAGTTTTTAGCGCCCAATACTAATTGGCTAAAGAATCAGAGAGAGTGAAATACTATCTACCAATACGGTGGCATATTTTTTGAGAATAATATGCTCGCTTTATTAATCAAAGGCCGAAAGAGCTACCGGGCCTTTCCTGAGGACATGTTGACTAGTCAACCAAATGTCTCACTGAATAGGGAGACCCACCAACTGCGTTGTTGATGATAGTGCCATGACGGGGTGATCATAGCGATGGTTTACCGGAGGTGGTGAGCGGTCTGGTGCTCAGGACGGTGTAAGACGGTGTTTACTCAGTTTCACATCCCCGTCATGGTGGAGACCGCTACATCCTACTAGAAATTCACTATATTGCACAGAAATAAAAGTTACAATGAGGTATCTCATTGTCGTACCTAAGGCAGTCCTAGGCCGGCTTATACAGGCGCAAGACCTAGGGTTCGATGAAGGTGGAAACCTAACCGATAACGGAAACCTATACTAAGTCGGCAAGTATGCCATGTCTTGGGTTAAGTCTTTCATCTTCGTGAACCTTTTTGAATCCGTCTTGGGCCTCTCTTAGTCAGCTGGATTCCTTCTTCTAGCAATTGCCCCGCTAGGCAATCTTGATAGGTATGTCACCCTAATGGGCCACCATGACTTGCTAGTTTAAATTTCTGTTGTGGTACACACTCTATTCGGCATAGCCCTGACAGTAGTCCCCGGAACTCTTTAAGACTTGAAGCCGCCTTTATGTTGGGTTTGTGGTTGATCATCGGCCTTGCATTATTTAGTCGGTGAAACAGTCTTAAAGGGTTCCTGGCATATAAAAGTAACACGTCTTCATTCGAAT
The DNA here is from genome assembly GCF_019359855.2 of Lolium perenne. Classification (NCBI taxonomy): domain Eukaryota; kingdom Viridiplantae; phylum Streptophyta; class Magnoliopsida; order Poales; family Poaceae; genus Lolium; species Lolium perenne. The sequence continues at coordinate 54,194,158 of NC_067244.2, forward strand.
AAATGTTAGTCAAGGGACAATTTTCCACTGCAAAGGTGCCAGCCGGCCGGCTACGGATGATGTCACAGAGCATCTTTTGCTATCATTACAACGGAGAAAATCACAATAAGTACATGGCAAAAACAGACGCGCTCACACCGTAACATCGGTGAGGGAAACTCACTGAAACAACAGAATTAGTGATAAAAAAACATGGATTTTCATTCCCATAAGTGGACTGAAAGCAAGCGTGGTGGTTAGTTTTAACCGATGTATGCGTTCCTATTAAGTGTGTGTGCCAAGATCAGTAAGTACTTTTAACCGGTGTCACCGTATTGTTCTATTTCAAGACCGCGCTGCCCAAACTCGAGATTTTCTTGATTTCTGCAATAGTACCTTGGTCATGGTATACAATGCCATGTTTTCTCGGAACTCTCAGCATGAGCATCGCATGAGCATCTCACTGAGCTTATGGACCAATTTACGGATGTACGTAACATTCATGACTTCGTGAAGGCTCAAATGGTAGCTGGAGCAAAATTTGCTTTGATCTGGATGCAAATTTGCAACTCGAAGTTGGATCTTGACAGGGTTGTCGAAACTGTTCTGCTTAAGCTGTTGAAGAGGCGTGTATTGTTCGGCATAACGAGGCCACAACACCTATTGCTGAGAGGATGATTGATGAACTCCTTAAGGTAGACACATCCTTCTTCAAAGAATACAAATATGATGATTCGACACAGCAAGTATGCGCTGCCAGGGAAAATATAGATAGGTTAATATGGGAACTTTTTTATATTGTTCAACGCGTGAAGTTTTTAGCCAAGACGTGTTTTTGAACACTTGTCATATATATTGTTTTCAATGTGGGGTCCCTATGCGGATAATTTATTCATGTGTATTTTCTTGTCAGCTGTTGTAAAATGTTGCGAGACTTATGTGCAGTCAAAGTAAATTCTTCTGATTTATATTGTAACTTTCTTCTTAGTTCCCGAGTATGAGAATACTATTTTTTCGCGAGGTTTTCATGAAACCAGAGCATGTATATTGCCACTCTTTTGTCGGAATCGACTATGTTGTAGATTTGCGGGTTCTAGCCCCCGAGCATTGCTCTGTAACGAAGGAAAAATATATATGATTACTATTTTTTATTTCAACCATGCTATATTGAAGCATCGCAAGCCCGCCTCATTAAAAACCTTTCAGTTCCACTCGGTACCCTGAAAGGAAAAGAATGCATCTGAAAACTTGCAAGTTGTTCAGATATAATGTATGTTTACATAGTTGCTACTATATTGGATCTTCTCTAGGCATAGAAACATCGCAGCTGCGCAACGTTCCACGGGGTTCCTTCATATTTGCCCGACTTCTTGTCCTTTAGTCGATATGCTCCACCTTGGATAACTTCGGTAACGACGTATGGTCCTACCCATGGTGATTCCAGCTTTTCATGACCATCATGCTTGAGACGAAGAACTAGATCGCCAACTTCGAAGGATCTAGGCCTCAAACGTCGGCTGTGTTAGTTTTTAAGATTTTGCTGATATGAACTTACTCTCGGAAGCACCACATATCTTGCTTCATCTAGTGAGTCCACATCATCTTTAAGCGCCTTCCGAGAAACTTCCTCGTCATATTCCACAACTCTAGGGGAATTGTGTTCTATTTCTATCGGGAGTACTGCTTCAGCGCCATGAACTAGGAAAAACGGAGTTTCTTGAGTTGCCGCATTGGGCGTTGTTAGCAAGCTCCGGAGGACATTGGGTAACTCGTCGACCCAAGTATGCTTCGCTTTTTCAAGTGGTGTCAGCAGACGTTTCTTGATGCCACTGCATATAAGTCCGTTTTCTTTTTCGACTTGGCCATTGGTTTGCGGGTGTGCAACAGACGCGAACTGCAACTTGATGCCCACGCCTTCACAATAGTCGTTTAATACTCGGGAGGTGAAATTTCTGCCGCTGTCTGTGACTATGCTGGTAGGGACGCCGAACCGAAAAGCTATTCCCTTGACAAAATTTACTGATGATGTTGCATCTGCCGAAGTTAATGGTATTGCTTCGATCCACTTGGTGAATTTATCGACTGCCACCAGCAAATATACGTGTCCTCCTGACCAAGATTTGTGTAGTTTTCCTACCATATCGAGTCCCCATTGTGCGAAATGCCATGCCAAAGGTATTGACATTAATTGTGCGACTGGAGAATGAGGTTTGGCCGCAAATCTTTGGCAAGCTTCACAAGTAGGCACGATTTCCTTCGCATCCTCTATGGCTGATAACCAGTAAAACCCAACTCGAAAGTCCTTGGCTGCAATTGCTCGACTACTTGCGTGGTGGCCACATATGCCACCATGTATATCCTTCAATATGGTGCGTCCTTCCTCGGGTGTGACGCACCTCTACAGCACACCTGATATGCATCGTTTGTATAGTTCTCCCTTGACAACAGTGAACGCCTTCGATCGTTGGATGACTCTCCGTGCCTCCACTGGATCCTCAGGTATTTATTTCCTCGTGATGTACGCCAAGTATGATTGCATCCACGGGATTCTATCATCATGACCTCCTCTGGTTCCTCCTCAACATCAGAAAGTTTCCCTTCAGTAAGAAATCAATGTTTAATCGATCAGTAGGACAAATGCGTGACTTCTGAAGGTGTTGCTAGCTGACTTGTGGCAGAGCGCACTACCAGCATCAGCAACAACGTGGAACCTATACACAACACAACCAAAATACTTTGCCCCAACGTTACACTAAGGTCGTCAATCTCACCAGTTTTGCTGAAAACAAAGGATTAACCATATAGTGTGTAAATATGATGTTTGTTTGCAGTGAAATAAAGATAACAACGCTTGCAGTAAGTAAACGGAACAGGATGATTGTACCAGTGTAAAGTATTGACTTCGGCTTTTGTTTCGTCCAATTCCCAGAATATTCATGTACAACTTTTCTGAAATACAAAAACAGCAGAAAACAAGAACTGACATTGTGGCATCTTGTGAATAGATTAGTGCCGGAAAATGTATAAAAGTGTAACAAAGTGTATGCAAAACATATATAAATTGGTGTAAAACAAGCATGGAGCATCAAAAATTATAGATACGTTTGCGACATATCAGTTGGCTAGAAGCTTGTTGGCTATTTCTTGGTAGTTAGCCATGGACTCGGCTTGTGCTAGCATCGTTTCCCTTAGCTCTATTTGTTTGTTCACATTTCCTTGAATTGTGTCCTTCACCATTGCACGTGCCACAATAGACTCTCTCATGAGACTCTTGGAATTGGTCGGTGCCCCATTCTTGTGCACCACCACGGCCTCAACCGTCCATGTCGCTCCTAAAACGCTTTGTCTTGCGCCTTCCGCGTTTAATCACCTTCAATTCTGGATCGGGCCATAGTTAAAGTCCATGATACTCCGGAAACTGAGATTGGTCAAGGTATGGTTTAAATCTAGGTTCCCATGTCTTGTTGATGGTCTCCATAGATAACTCGGAATATCTCATGGTGAATGGGTGGTTATAGTCCACATGTCAAGTGCGGGCCACCGCTACCAAATGTGAGCACGCGAGATGAAGCAACGATGGTCTTCCGGATGTACAATCACAAACTTTGAGCGAGACCTTATATGCTCGGCCACAATGTTGGACACCATTGGCCGTGGTTCCTCATGGCTCGTTAACTTGGTAAATGAGCTCATCTTTATCAAACACTGTGGCAACTTGGGAATCCGCCTTCTGTAACTGAAATTCCATCCACTCGTCAATCTTCGGTGGGTACTTGTACCTGCTCTTGTTCTTCTTGAACATTCTCGCAATTTGCTTTTCAATTTCATCTAAGTAGTTCAGGAAATACATACTCAACTTGTCGAATGTATATCGAACTATTATCGTCACGGGAAATGCACGGACACCCTTGAGCACCTTGTTAAAGCACCCGATGATCCCGTCCCAACACCGTGTCGTGGATTTCGGCCTCATTGGCCATGAACCCTCATCAATTTCTTCATCAGGACCATCGTCATCCAGGTCTGATGCATATCATCGACTATACGGGAGGTCACGGTCCACATTTTCTTGTGTATAATACTTATCCACATCTCCAACATATTGTTGTCGTGGAGCTCAGCCTTATTCTCATCATCCCCATACTCATCGTGCCTCTTCAAATACTCCGTCTTGGATCCTTGAAATCGGGCTACATGTTTGCATCATGTCTTCTTGATTCCAACGAAGTTCTCTCATTTCCTATTGGTTTAAGGGTTGAGAACTCCTACCATTCAACGGGGAGGCAAGCCGGCTAAAGTCCAAGTGCAAAGTACTATTAGCCTTTTTGGTGGCAAACAACTCAAGAGCCTTATCTAGTGATTCGGCCATCGTACCTCCTTGTATGCAACCCAATGTTGATCGGAGTTGATATGCATTATCTTCCAACGAACATGCATTATGCCTTCCCTCCAACTCAACAACATAATTTGGGTTCATCCAATTCAAATCAATCCTAACTTGTTCCAAGACATCCGCATAGTTAGAGCATCTTAGAGCATCTCCAATAGGCACACTATATTTCGACGCGCTATATGTCGCTGCGACCGCGCTGTAAACGTTTACCGCGCGTTGCGCTGAATTTTCCCCCACCGGACGGTCTAACATACAACGCGTGCGCGGGCGCTCCAAAATACACAGCGCGCCCCGGTGGAAAACAACTTTGATACACTACTATGCATTCAACAAGATCAAATACTCACATAAATCATGAAACAAATGATCTACCATAGTTCAAATGGACACAAAATGCAACACACACATCACATAGTTTAAGAACCACACACAACATGATGCAGTTCCACAACCACACACAACATATGGTTCAAATGGACACAAAGTGCAACACGCAATTTGCATATCACAAATGCAAGATAGAATCTCACACTTCCGCATTTTCCAAGTCATCGCCATCTTTTGCTTCTTCTTCATCGACACCTTGGCTTGAAGGAGGAATAATAGGATCCATAGAGGCCACGAATCCTCCTGGTGGTGCTCCCATGGCTACATACACACCACTCACCGATGCTCCCATAGTCGTTTGGCGCATGGGGCGGCGGCAGCAGGTGGAATGGAGTAGGGAGGGGTCGGTTGGGTGCCGTAGGGTGCGTCCATCGCCGGAATTGCGCCGGCGGCCACGTGGAGGCAAGGATTGGGCGGTGGGGCGGCGATGCGCAGGGGAAAGTTTCAGCACGGGATTTTTTCGCGCGTGCGTCGAGCGATACCGCGCGCTGCAGCCGGAGCGCAAAGTATAGCCCTAGGATAGGGCCAAACGGCCCGCACCCAAAAAAAATTGCAGCGCCGCGTCGTATGCAGCGCCTACTGGAGGGACGATTTCGCGCTCAGGTGCTGCATATCGGCGGTTTATATAGCCTGCGTCCTATATGGTGCGCCTGTTGGAGATGCTCTTAGGGCTACACTTGAACACCAAGTCAACCTCTTCCTGGTCTGACTCGATGTTTCCTTTCAAAAAAAGCGTCCTTGTCCACATGATGAACACTCTCAGCGGCGCTAAAGTCAATAGTATAGCGTCCAAGTGAGGGGCTCTACATAACACGGGGTGGGCCACGGCCTGGCCCTGCCTCGCCACGCTAGCAGGAAGTGTAGCGCCGATGCAAACGGCACTATGTTGTAGAGTGCAGCGCCGCTCGGATAGGCGCTATCCGAAAGGGTTAGTTCCGTGTAATAGTTTCGTCGAAGGTTTATTTTTTGAATTTGTTTCAAGTTTGGGGTTATTTTTGTCAAATTTGCCGCATAGGACACCGATATGGAGCGTTTACGAGACTTTATGCAAACATTTAAAAGCTGCACCTCTCTGTCGGCACTAGAGGAGTAAGCTAGGGGACTGCCATGCGCCTTCTTGCGGGACTCGATCGGTGCTGATGATGATGCATCCAAGGTCACCCGGCACATTACAAACAAACCAAATAGGTTGACTCAAGCATGGCATAATTCAGACGTGTTCTCATGATCTCATCTGCTAGTTTTGCATATCCATTCATTCATCATGGCACTACACCAAAAAGACATGACCAGCAACCTGACAAGATACCCATTTCCGAATTGAATGTTCCTTTGTGATTTGAAGTTTTAGAGTTGTAACGACACGAGAAGAGAATTACAAATCAAGCTAAGCACATAAGCACACATTAGCAGCATAAACATATGCGGTAATGTAGCTACTTCATCCTGGAGGAACCAATGACAGCAAGCTCAACTTCAATGCAGCACTTTGCTTTCACTAGATAACCATTTGCCGGGTCTATGAAATCTTCCAACGATATGAACTTGTCCCATCCCCAACTGTAGAAATTCTTCGAGTACTCCTCCCGACCTAAAGAGAAAACAACGTTTCAGTCAGGAAGTGTGATGATGACAGTGCAATTAGCATCTGAACTCCTGTTCGTTGCACGAAAGAGCGAACCTTTTCCTGTGGTGAAGTCCTTGCCAGTTCCAAGGTTTTTGATGGACATGCTACTTTCTACCAGTTTTGCAGAGTTCTTGTGGAGTGTATCCGGCACCTTCATGACCAGGTACAAGGAGAGGTAGTTCCCATTCATATCATCTCCAGATGGATAGATCTTGATGGACCTGAAATTTCAGTAAGTTCTGTATGAAACTAGTAATTAAGAGTTAAAATTATGAGTCATGTTAAGCACGGCAAATTGAAGACGGTAAGTATCACCATTTGTGTCCACTGAGCTCAAACTCTGGAGAGAAGCTCGGATTCTCCAATGCAAAGAAGTCCTCAATGTTCCAGGTGTAGACTTCGGGTTTACTGCAGATGTTGTTCATCTTCTGAACAAACAGATTCTCTGACGCACCCTTAGCTTTAGCAATGTTAACTGAGATGAAATCGACACAGAAAACACAGCTATTGTTGACAAGGAATCCAGAGGATTTTTCCTTCAGTGCCGCGAGAGGAATCATGCATGAGATCCCAGAGGTTGTGCTTTTACTCTGGAAATCGTGGCTAACTGCAAACCAAATACTTAAATGTAAGGCAGAAACAAAGAACTGATATGATATTTCTTGGAGAACTGCTTTTTTTTTTCTTCTGAAATAGGTTATAAGTTACACTATCAATCTAGTGACTGACTAGCCGTTTTTGACAAAGGACATTTTATTAATGCATGAAGTGATACATAGGACACCTTGCTGCAACAACAGTAGGTTTAGTAAAACATTCCTAAGGTACCTTGCTGTTGATGGTGTTTCCCATATAACTGGTCATATATCAAGAACTTGAAAGTTGTCTTCACGACCCTGCCAGACCTCACAGAATCTCTGGTCAGATGAAGCCGAAGAGAAACATATTCATTTGGGTCGCCACTCTTTGTGTCCCTTGGCTTCAGTTTCAAGTGCCTGCGAATCAAATCAAGAGAAAGGTCACCACAGATTTTAAAAAAGTCAAGAGAGGAGTTGACAAGAAACAAGTGAGAAGACTTCTTTAGCTGGCGTATATTAATCAGATAAAATGTGAATATGCAAAAAAATGTGAGAATGGATTATGTTCATGACATTGTATGCATCACATCTCTCTCTTGGAAAATAGCTGAAAGAAAGAGCGCTAATAGGTGTACCAGTTAAGCCCCCGCATGTGGAACACATTTGAGTAGGTCCAGCCTGTACCCCTGTCAAGAAGCGAGGAGAAACCATCGATTGTCCACTTGTAGTTGTAGGATGCCTGCATCGCGTCGTCGGATCCCTGGTTTGATCCTCCTGCAACAACAACAATAATTCTTACAACAGTAAGTGCCTGAACAAATCACAACACATAGCTTAGCGGCTCAGATTACTATCACACAAGTTTTACTGTAAGAAGAAGCAAAGCGAAGCTAAAAACGAAATCCTTACTGCAGCCGGCACTACCACACGAGTTGCCCATAGCTCTTGCACTTCCTTTGCACAGGAATCCTCTGCAATCGAAATCAATCATTGTGCCATGTAATGAAAAGTTTGTAGTTAAAAACAAACAGAGTTATGCACAGCAGAATTAGAAATAAAATAACATGGTAATTTTCATAGGCAGTGCAGATCTCAAGTTCTCAATCAAATAATAAAGGGATTTGCTAGTTCTCAGCTAAGTTTAGTCCTGCATCATTTAATTTGCATTGTGATTTGTGCTAGTTACGAGTTGCAACATGAGTTGCAACTGAGATTTCATAACATCATCTAACTGAGCACAAAATTAGTTCTTAGTCGACTGATAAATAGTCATACCCAATAATAAAACGAACAAACATCAAGAGCTTCACAAAGAAAGCAGACTGAAAATTGGCAAACACGTCGCTCTTCATGAACGCATGAACAAAGCCAAGACGTTGCATTACGAAACCCATTATTAACCAACTCATGAAAGATGTCCATAGACAATCAGAATCACGCATCATATATGTCTTGCTAAGTCGAGATGGGGTAGGGGCGGAGCATACCTCGCAGGCGCGGTGTCTGGCTAGCCGACGTTGGTGCCGTACCTTGAACCCTGAACAGCCCCAAGGAGGGTTTTATGGAGGCCCAGGGGAGATGCGATATGGCAAGCTTCTACCCTGCCCTGCTCGCGGGTTACAAGAATTTGGTACTGTTTTCATCTTAGATCGCACTCCTAAAATAAGGTAATTACCCTGCGTAGAAAGGGGATGCACCACACGGAAAAGGCCTCCAGAAACCTTAGCCACTCCTTCCCTCTATGGCCCCGTTCGGAACAAAGGAATTGCAAAGCAAATTTGGAGGTTTGATTTGTATGGAATATTTTCCACTGTGGTTGTTCGGAACTAAGGAAACCGCAGCAGCGATTTCTTAGGAAAACTGTCTGCCTTTTTATCTTGATTCAAAAAGGAATTCTTACATCTGCTGTGAGCCCTTGTTCACGCGGATGTCCAAGGGGACACGATGTTAGCCAACTAAAATATGGATTGTGCTTCCATAAACGATACCACAATACCTATTCGGGAGTTTACACTGTTTTGAGATTTAGTGGTCATGGAAACACAAACCTTATAAGATATAATACTTTAGATATTTTAATATGAATTACATACGGACTAACATGAGCGAACAGACACACAAAAGTACGCTAGATATAAAAGATTCGAAAATGGATAAAACATCTTATAGTTTCGAGTGGACTGATATTAGCGATTTTAAAAAATAAATAATATGAATTATTTAATAATTCTGGGAATGTCACGCCTTTAAAAAATATTGAATATGTGGCTCGGTCGGCCACACGTCGCCCGATCTGCTGACGGCACGCCGACCAGCGGGAAGCAAACCGACTGCAGGTGTCAGAGGGTCCCCCGATCGGCCAACCGCGTGCTTGGTTAGGAATCGGCCACGTACGCGCCGATTGGTGGACGGTCGGCCGAGTAGTCCTGGCCATGATTCTGTCACGCCGAGGCGCCCCTATCTCTTCTTCCTCCTCTCTCTATCTTTCTCTCCTTTCTCCCTCACGAACTTGCGACGAGCAGCAGCTCAAGTTCTTCTCAGCCAACACCTTATTTTGCCTATATTTGAGGCCTATTTCCACCAAAATTGCACCATTTTGCTAGTAAGAGTTAGGGGGAACCCCAATCTATAGATGGGTTAGTGTTTGGAGGTGCTTTGGTGGTGCAGTTTTGCAGCAATGGTGTTGAAGTGGTGGAGCTTAGTGTTAGTGTAAGGCTGGCTGCGTGGTGGTGGTGCTGCTGCTGTTGTTCAGGTGATTCCACGGCGTTTCACGGAAAGGCTCCCCATGCTTCAAGGGTAAACCCTAATCATCGCTCATTATTGTTAATTGTGTATGCTTATGCAAGCACACGGAGATAGTTAGTTAGGTTTGTGTATAATTTTGTGGTGGATAAGTTACTTTTTTTTAGTTAGGATTGTGTATATTCCTGTAGTGGATTAGTTGTTCATGCATACCAAAAAAATTTAAGGTCAGCTGAGATGTCCAATATTGTGAAGATAGTATTTTTCTATGGTTTAGGTAACGAACTATCAAATGAGATGGAAGTTGATCTGAGTGAGTTTAAGTTTGTAGAGATGGATTTAACTGCCCCAAAAACATGGACAATGGAGCAGCTGAAGGACTAGTTGACAGAATGCTTCCGGCTTAATCCTGAAGTGTGCACAGTGGGTGTGCATGCATTGTGAACTAAATCAACGTCAATAATTTCCTGGTATCTAAGGCTGGTAGATGATACCTCTAAGTGGGTGAACTGGTTAGAAGGGTGTAAGAAGAGAGGAACTCGCCCTGTGGCCTTAGTGCTTCCCGTGGGCATGGAGGTCGCTCCTCCCCAAGGAGGTTACAAATCAGGGTAGAGAATTCAGGCACACGGTAGGGGTGATGGTTATGAGTCGGGAGAAGATGATTATAGTGGTGAGGCTGATGGTGACGAGGAATATGGACACATGCAGAACTAGATGAAAGAGGAAGATACATATGGTGAAAGTCATGCCGATGAGTCTGATGTGTCTGAGGAGGAAGATAATGGAGAGGAGGTGTCTATTCCTGGAAGTTGGAATCAGGACTTTGCATCTGCAATGACAGTAGACGACGACCATGATTCGGTCTGGGAGTATCACAAGAATGACGTCGCCAAGGGGGGCACATTTAAGTCGAGTAGACATCTACTAGAAGCAATTATTAAATGGGCAATGTCGACACATAGGCAGTTCAAAACAATTGTGTCATCTAGGAAATACCTGAAGATGGAATGTGTGGATATTAATTATCCCGGAAGGGTGCATGGGTACATTCCTAAGTTTAACACAACATGGAGGGTGCGCGACTTCCTGCCATACACTTGTGTTATTCCAAGTATCCGCCAGGATCATCGAAACCTTTCGTCCACTCTTTTAGCTTGATTGTTCTACTCAGATATAGTGGAAGGTCAAGCCATGTGAGTAAGTGCTATATATAAAAAATGTAAGAAGCATCACTTGTACAACATTTCTTATGGCAAAGCTTGGAGGGCTAAGCAGAGGGTGCTGGAGATGAGGTTTGGTTCATTCTAAGATACTTACGACTCTGTTGTCCGTCTCCTGAACACAGTGCAGGTGAGGAATCCAGACACATATGTAAACATCAAAGCATGTTCTTGCGAGAGTACCCAACTTACAAGGTTCTGCATCGAGTGTTCTTCTCTTTTGGTGTATTCATCGAATCTTTCAGGCACTGCCGGCCCATGTTATATGTGGACGGCACGTTTCTCACTGGCCGTTACAAGGGTCAAATCTTGACCTTCATTGGAGTGGACGGCAACAATCAAATCGTGCCACTCACTTTTGCTTTTGTAGAGAGTGAGAACACTAAAAGTTGGTTATTGTTCTTTAGGCATATGAAAATATTGATTGTGAAGGACAATCCGAATGTTTGCATCCTTCATGATAGTTATGCAGGTATATTCAATGCTATTAAGACACTGAACCAGCTTGGGGAACAAGCGCCATGGATGGACATTCAGAGCCGCTGGTGCATGCGCCACTGGGGGCCCATTTTTGCACACAATTCAGGAGTAAGAGTCTTATGAATCTATTTAGAAAACTATGCATCCAGACTAGGAGTGGAAGTACAGTTTTCTCTGGCGCAATTTTCAGGAGTTCGATAAGCAGCAAGTTGTGCAGAGGAAAGTTGCGCCGAGATGCGATGGTAGCAGCACATATGTAGGCAGTTGCTGCACAAACAGCAACATGAGCAACACCTATTGATGAGGAACCTCAAGGTCTTTGTGACTTGCTGATGGTTCCCAACTTCAGGAGATTAATTGTAATACTTTTCAAATAGAAAGGTTGTCGAACCTACGAGGAGCTGAAGGTATTGATTAACGGATTTGACAAGTAAATAGTAATAAAAATGCAACAGTTTTGGTAATTTGGGTGTATAGTTTGCAATAAAATAAAGTGCGGAAAGTAAATAGCAATATGCCCATGCTCTCAATGAGATCCTCTATGCAGCAAGAGGACAAGCTCAAGTGTGTGTGGGTGTGCTTATATGAGATAAGTGATCCCGAGGGCGGCATGGATTTACTAGCATTAGAATTGTACACAACATGGTAAATATTTTATCAAGTTTGACTCCCTTAGGAGCGGAGCCTAAATTAGGTGCAGCCGTAGATATGAGAAAATGCACCCCTTATGTGGGTCCTAGAGCCATTCTCATGTGCAAGTATAGGAATCATTATAATACATAAATGTCCGACCATAGCAATTACATCATTGGTCCCCGGCATAAACTCCTCTAATGCAACTCAAAGTATTGCAAGAAAACGGTTTCTGTCATTCCATCCCTTCCAACACTCATTAATTACAAGTGTAATCCTATGATCCCATATAGGTAAGTAATATGAAGTCGACGTTCGGATAAAACCATCATAAAACAACTAAAAGATAAAAAAAATCCTTGACCAAATACTCATTGCACATCATATAAAATTATAGCAGAATCATCCTATGCCCTCAGGAACATGGGGAACTGCTCAAAAGTGTCAAACATGTTTTGGACCAGAGGCATAATGATTACAACACAATCTGAAAGTATAATATCTCCACTAAATAATGACAAAGTACCAATCACAAACATGCAAGTAGCCCTTAAAACAATTTCCTTGGTTTAATCAAACACAAACTATGAGCGGGGTGAAGTTGATCTTGTAGATGGTGATGGTGGTGATGATGATGCTCATGGAGATATTGATGGAGCTGCCTCCCCCTACATCAAGGAGGAGTGGTGATGACAATGGTGTCGATTCCCCCTTCACCGGAGGCATCGGAGCGGCAAGATCTGCCCTCTCCCACAGTAGGAGAGAACTTTCGCCTCTGACGCCGCCTCAATAAATCTCGGTAAAATATGACTTAGGTGTTTGGGCAAAACGGATGTGTCTGTTTGAAGGGGGACCCGACAAGGCGACACTCAAGGGCGAAAAGAGCATAGGAGGCGTGCCCAGGCAGGGGGCGCGCTACTTGGCCTCCTTTTCCCCTCGTGGTTCCCTTGCGTGATTCATTGGCTCATGGTGCTTCTCCAGGTGAAAATTGATCAAATATTTTTCCTTTGATCTTTAGGTGTCCAGAAGATTCCTGAAACAATAAAATACGAAAAAGGAGATTTTCTGCCTCCCAGAAATTAAATACTAATGAAAACGACTTTATAGGAAAGTGCCGAAAATTAACTAAAAATACATATATAATGATGTATGATGAAAAATATCAATAAAAACTAAACATATATATATAACAATATTGATGATGTAAAATGCACGTATCACTTGCCTAGATTTGACCTGCTCAATGAAAGAGCGGTGATCTGGGAGCCGTACACTAAAGAAGCCGTAGAGGCAAGATACCCTGGCGGGATCTCTATCCTCTGCGATAGAGATTCCGCGTAATGGTTTACACAGGCGAAGATCATGTTCGATGCTTCCATGGAGGACATGTTGGTCTTCGCTAGTCGTTCGTTCCTTCGCCATCGACCGCACCTATGCCGGAACATGTCCACAAGTTAGTTTACCTATTATTCATCAATAATCATACTTATGCTCAAGTTGGGTTGTCTAACACAAACTTCAATTTCAGTTATAACAGGAGGGGTACTAGCAAGTCAGGCCATACGTTGCTGAGTGGGGTAGTGCGACAGCAGGAGTCTGGCCACATTATGAGCAGTTTGATCTATAGTAGATTTCAACGAACATTTGCAGAGGTACGTGACCGCAACATGTTGACCCAGATGAGTTTGCTCTGCCAACTACAGAGGATATGTATCAGGGTCAGTCCACAACGGTCACTCAACAGCACACAGTACTTTCTATTTATCCAAGATAACGAGCATTTACATATTGGGTGATACATATTAAATACCACCATGATTTTGCAGGCTCGGACAACCGATCTTCAGCTCAGTAGATACTCGTGTTCCGTATCCACTGGGCCTCTTCTGCCGCGGGAGTAGCAGTTGTCCTGGGTGAGGCGTTTGGAGGAGAATCTACGCGGCTATTACGTGCAGCCCTACGTCGGACGTGGTTCTTCCTCCTTCCTCATCTCGTTCACCTCACGGTTTCGATCTTGCTCCGTCCTTAATTTTTTTATATGTCTCTCCCTCTCCGCTTTATCATTAGCAGCAGCTTGTTCCTAGTTCTACTCCTCAAAGAACCTTGCTCATGCACGCCTATTTTTTCCTCAACCTCATGACGCGCCCAATCTGGCTTCTCCGTATCTATCCGGTGAAACCACTTGCACAGGGACGGTGGAGACTGGAACAGAAACAATAACATTAATCCAGAAAATATAGACTAGAAATATGCCTAATCATCATTCTGTTAGATCATACTGACGGCCTCGTGGATGACAAAGATGAAATAGAGAGTGCATTATGATCATAGTTTGCACACATGAAAATGCCGAACCTATCAAAGATATCATCCACCTACTTCACCTTCGCAAGACGGCCGCGCCAACACTACTCCGCTCTCACATCGGGGGCAAACTTGCATCCTTCTTCTTCATTGGCCTAAAATCTTGTTTGTGCAGGCACACTTATGGTAGCTAAGGGTGAGCCGGCAGGAAGAGGAGAGGTAGAAGCACTTGTGGAGCAAAGAGTGTCGATGCCTCATTTTATAGAAAAATCGGCGAGAAGGTGGCAGAAAAATATGATGGGAGAGAGTGGCGGGAGAGAGGTGGCGAGAAAAAGTTTGTCGAGGGAGGTGGGAGAGAATGGAGGGAAAACGAATGCCAGACAATCATCAGAACAAGGCTGTGTTGTGATCATGCAAATGGTTGGGGCCTAGCAGGCCGATCGGCGGCCGCCGCCACGGACCAGACTGGCCGACGGCCTGATTGGAAATCAACCGGCCGAATCGGGCTCTAGAACCAGATTGACTCACATATTCGAAAAATTGTGAAAATGCGTAATATTCCCGGAAATTATTAAACAATTTGTATTACTTAGAAAAAATCACCTGATATTAGGGGAGCTGCGCTTCTGGCCCAATTAAGCAAGTGTATCTATATTCCTCCATCCACTGCTATTTTATTAAATCTATGTCCGCCGTGTTGTATGGTCGATTTCATTAGTAAGAGCATCTCCATCGACCTGTCCTAAATAGGGTCGGTAGTAGCGCTGGCATAACGCTATTGGAAACGCCGACACAAGGCCCCTAGGTATAGAGACGTCGGGTCCCACACCGGAAACCCTGTGGTTTCTGGCAACCAACCAAATATAGCTAATTCATGACTTGCAACATTTTGCGATGGTGGAACCTTGGATATTTTGATAATCTCTTAATCACCAGATGTCCCAGCAGTCTAGATATCACCTGGTTTTTCGAAGGGTCGTGCTAGGCGTCGATCGGCTGATTTTGGGATAAAAATCGATCGTGGATCACGCTCTGCTGCTGCATGTTGCTGTCCAGCCAGATGTGTCGCGTCTTCCCACCTCCCGCACCGCACGCTTAGAAAAGACCTGACGATTTCTGTCCCAGGTCAAGCCAGCTAGACTAGCTTGTAACTAGTTGTTGGATACATCACGTCTCGTGAATGGTTAGTGTTTGCTTTCACTGTTTCTCTCCCTAACGTAAAGTGAATGAAGCTAAGGTGTTTACAATAAAAAATAATCCTAACGAGGTGTTCATAACAATACTTCGTCTGTTTTGTCTTATTTAATCGACGCGGCATATACACGTACCCACCCTACTAGCTCTTCCTCAACTCAATTTATTAGTTAACAATGATCAGTAAAGTATTTACAAAAAATTTACAATAAATTAGTAAAGTATTTACAACAAATAATTATCAGCAAATTACAAAAAAAATAGGTATTTACATCAAATCTGTAAAGTATTTTCAACAAATTTAAGAAAAAAATTGGGTATTTACAACAAATTCGTGACAACAAATGAGCAACATATTGACAACAATAATTAGCAACAAAAAACAACAAATAATTTGGGTGTTCACAACAAATGGCCAGCAACAGTTTTAACAAAAAAAAACAATTCCCAAAGTATATTTACAACAAATTACCAATATATTTACAATAAAAATTAACATCAAACATAAAAAATAATATTACCGTACCCGTGCCCCACAACTCCATAGCGAGCATTAGTGGCTTGAAACAAGCTTAGCTGTGGATGGGTGCTAGTCTAGAAGCTAGGCCTCCAAAACATGCCATGCTTGGCTTGTAGGGAAAAAAGAAGCTAGCCAAAGTCAGCTAATATCTCCCTTGAGGCGGTTAGAGGACGTATCCTATGCACCCATCCATTTGGTGAAACCTGTGCACCAACCTACAAAATACATGCAAATATACTGTAAAAAATCTGAGAATAATTTAGCACGTAGATACGACATATATCTGCAATGCTACGAAAGAAAACTTGATCGAAACTTAGACAGATCTTGAAAAATAAAAATAACAAATTTAGCTCTTGTGATATTAATGGGCTGAATTCACAGCCCAGCTAGAAATAAGTACTGTTTAAACATGATTTGTCTTTTTAGTTCATGATATGTATCTGGATCTTGAAATCGAAATTTTGTGGCATTGTAGATCTATGATGTATCTACATTCATAAATATATTTTTTACAGTATATTTGCATGTATTTTGTAGGTTGGTGCACAGGTTTCACCAAATGGATGGGTGCATAGGATACGTCCTCGGTTAGCCTGCTGCTGATGGACCTCTCCGCGCTTTAGGGTCATTTCACTGAGGAGGAGGTTTGGGAGGCAATCCGTGCCATGCCGCCAAACAAATCACCTGGCCTAGACAGTTTCACCTCAGAATTCTATTGCCATTGTTGGCCCATTATCAAGGTGGATGTGATGGCGGCCATGCATGCGCTATGGCTTGGCAGGGACCAGTTCTTCGGTGATCTCAATGGGGCTCTCATCACCTTGCTCCCTATAAAGGATGGAGCGGTGGATCTCCAGGATTTTCGACCCATTAGCCTTGTCCACAGTTTCGCGCGCCTCTTCACCAAGGTTTTGGCAAGAAGGCTCGCACCACGCATGGCTGACCTTGTCGATGAAAACCAAACGGCTTTCATCCTTGGAAGATGCATACAGGACAACTTCCTCTTAGTTAAAGAGTCCGCGAGGTTGCTGCAGCTTAAGAGGATCCCCTCGCTGCTGCTCAAGATCGACATCGCCAAGGCATTTGACAGTATCGCTTGTCCTTTCCTCATTAGTGTGCTTCGGCAGCGAGGCTTTGGCGATAGGTGGATCAACTGGGTTACCCTTCTGCTGCGAACGGCGAGCACCAGGGTGCTTGTCAACGGTTTCGCCAGGAGCGCGTTCAGCCACGGCCGTGGTTTACGGCAAGGGGACCCCATCTTCCCCTTGCTGTTTTTCATCGCCATGGACGTCCTCTTCTGCATGTTGCGAGCTGTATAGCAAGCCGGGGTCCTTGCGGACCTCAACACCTTTGGGCTGCGCCACCGCCTATCCCTCTATGCCGAAGATGTCGTCATATTCGCCAGGCCGTGCAAGTTTGAGTTGACGGCAATATGGGCCCTGCTGGACTGCTTTGGTGGTGCATCTGGGCTGAGAGCCAACAATGCCAAGAGCACGGCGGCTCCCATCCGATGCCCTCCAGGAACCCTTGATGAGATCGAGGGGGCCTTGTCGTGCCTTTTGACAGAGCTGCCTTGCCGGTATCTGGGCCTTCCTCTCTTCATCGGTAAGCCAAGGAAAGCAGAGCTCCACACCGCCATCGACAAACTCGCGGACCAGCTACCTTTTTGGAAAGCGCGGTTGCTTTCCCGTGAAGGACGCCTCGTCTACGTTTAGGCGGTCATGGGTGCGTCATTTGTCTACCAGTTGCTCGCGCTTGACCTCGATCCATGGTTCTTCAAGGCGGTGGACAAAATCCGGCGAGGGTTTCTGTGGGCTGGCACTAATGACGCTAAGGGTGGATGTTGCCCGGTTGTTTGGAGGCTAGTTTTCCAACCCAAGGGCCTTGGGGGTTTGGGCCTACACGACCTACGTCGCATGAACATAGCCTTGCGTACGCGGTGGTTGTGGTTCAACAAGACTGATGCTCAGAAACCATGGGCGGGCCTTGATGTCAACCGACAAGGACTGCGTCGTGCTATTCAACGCCTCCATGCGCATAGAGCTTGGCAATGGGGAGACGACCCTGTTTTGGGAGGACCCCTGGACTGGTGGACTTGCGGCATAGGCCGTAGCGCCTGACCTCCTTCCCCTTGTGAGGCCGGCTGTGCGCCGCCGGCGGTCGGTACGGGACGGCCTCCTAGGTAACTCCTGGGCCTCCAACATCTCAGGAGCTCTAACGGTTCCGGCGGTGGTTCAGTACTTGCGCTTGTGGGCTGCAGTGGCTGTTGTGCAGTTCCAGGAGCGTGGAGAAGACAATGCGGACAAGGTCACTTGGAAGTGGTGAGGCGATGGTCAATTCTCTTCCAAAACGGCTTATCGCCTGCTGTTCCAAGGCACCGTCGGCCTGCCCAGAGCACACTTGGTTTGGCACTCCTTTGCGCCGCTCAAATTCAAGATGCACGCTTGGCTTGCACTGCGGAGGCGGTGTTGGACGGCAGACCGACGTCTCCGAAGAGGGTTGCCATCCCATTCGTTGTGCCCGCTGTGCGGCGTTGCGGACGAGACCCTAGACCACATATCCTTGCAGTGCATCTTTGCTCATGAGGTTTGGGCTGGCCTCATCGCGCGGTTGGATCTCCCCGCCATCCTGCCCGGGCACGATGCCACCCTCAATGAGTGGTGGTATAACGCCTCTGGGCGATTCCGTCACGCCGACCGCAAGAAAGCCAACCCCGTCATCACATTAACCCTTCGATACCTTTGGTTAGAACGAAATGCTAGGGTTTTTGAGGGGCATAGGTCCACCGCGAGAGAGACCTTGAGCTTGATCTTGGAGGAGTGGCGGGCTTGGTCAGATTGTAGAGGTGGGTTAGTGAGAGTAGTGCGCTAGTGCTCCTCGGCCTTATGCCGTTCTCAATCACCCAAAGTGTCGGTTGAGCTGGTGGTGCTTGGAAGGACTCACCTTCCGAGTTGTAATCGTGTTGTATGGGACATTCTTTTCGTCCGTCTTCTCAAGCTTCATACAATAGTGCGCAGATCTCCTGCGGGTTCTCGAGAAAAAGAAAAGTCAGCTAAAGAGCTCGGCAAGTCGTAGGGGTTAATTAGCTCATGTGTCATGTCCTGCTTGTGTTCATACTAGAAGCGAAGCAGTAAATTGTCAGCTGGTGTGGAATCTAGTCACGTAAGAAGCAACTAGCGAACTGGCTAGAACGAGAAAAGCGCGCGTGTAGGTCAGGATGGAAAATCGTCGTGCGCTGTCTGGGACGACCGATCTTTTTCAGCCGATCGGTCACCGGATATTAAGCGTTTCCCTTTTTCAAAGGTTAAAATTCAGTTTTTCAGTCCGATACATCTATCGTGAGAACCTAAGCAGCTGGTCTAGTCGGAGCCAATTGGCCTGGTCTAGGATGAGCCGCACGTTCTGCCCCTACACCTCTGAATCTTCAGAGGAGATTTATGCCTTCAATAAGTTTGACCAAACAAAAAAATATATGAAGGGAGAATCGCTAGTTCTGGCTAAATATGGTTCCACACATGGGCAAGCATTTGATGCATGAGCACGCAATCATTTGACACAGCGCAATATTTTTCGGTATTTTCTAACTCTCAACATCGCATAATAAGGATATATGCACAAAGAGATCACACCTAGCCTCAGCATAACCAAATGCACCCATTGCTTACGGAGCCACACAAAAATTGTAACATAGGAAGGACAAATAGTTTAGTCCATCTTGGAGGTACCAATGACTGCAACCTGAGCTTCAATGCAGCACTTTGTTTTCACCAAATAACCAATTGTTGGGTCCTTGAAATCTTCTAGCGTTTTGAACCTGCGGAATCCCCATGTGGGATAATTCTTTGAGAATTCGCACCGACCTATAGTTCCCAAAAAAAAGTGTCAACAAGTGTGATGATAATAATTTAGCATCTGAACACTGGTTCATTGGGTTAAAAAGTCTGCTAGGTGTGAACCTTTTCCTTTTTCTCCATTGTTGTCTCCAGTTTCCAGTTTTTTGATGCATATGCTGAATTGTACAAGGTTTGCGGAGTTCCGATGTAGTGTATCCGGCACCTTCATGGTCAGGAACAAGGAGATGTAGGTCCCATTCTCATCGGATGGGTTGATAGTGATGAACCTGAAAATAGGATAGCATCACACAGTTTTACTGCATCATTGACAAAAGGAGGTAGAACTGCAACGATGATCTTCAGTGCTAACTTTGGAAAAAGCATGAGAGCCTTTACGTTCAAATGTGAATTCAGTAAATTGAAGCCGGTACCATTTGTGTCCACAGAGCTCAAACTCAGGAGAGTAGCTTGGGCCCTTCAACGTGAAGAAGTCCTCAATGTTCCACGTGTAGACTTGCGGGGCATTGCAAACGCTGTTAATCTTCAACACCTCTGACTTATAATTAGCTTTAGCAGCTACAACTTTGATCAGCTCAACACCGAAAACACAGGTGTTGTTGACGAGGAATCCAGAGGACTTGTCCTTGAGCGCTGCGAGAGGAACTATGCATGGGGTCCGGCAGCACCTGCTTGCAATCTCAAAAACGTGGCTCGCTGCAAATGAAATATTCAAAGGTAAGGCAGAAACAAGAAATTGCCTTCTGCTTTTTAAGAGAGCTATAGTAATGTTGTTCTGTCTTTTCAAACAGGTTAAAAGTTACAAAATAGGTCGTACGGAGTATCAATCTAGTAGCTGACTAGGAAATTTAGTAAGGTACCTGGTTGCTGTTGATGGTGCTTTCCATACAACTGGTCATATATCCGGAACCTGAAAGTTGCCTCCACGACCCTGTTAGGTGCCACAGATGTCACGGACAGCGCAAGTACAATAGAAACGTGTTCCTCTTTGTCGCCGCTCTTTGTGTCCCTCGGGTTCAATCTCAGATACCTGTGAATCAAAATCAAGAGAAAGTTCATGTTGCAACTTAATTTGTGTAATAAGGATGTCTGCACCATTTCAATGCAGAGACCAGGGCTAAGCTCTCTCTCATAAAAAAAAAAGGTCAAGCGAAAGGAATACACAAGAGAGGAGCAAGAATGAATTTTGTTCGTAAGGTTAGCTGAAAAAGATATAGTAGCATGTTAGTTTTACCATCTAAGCCCGCTGATCTCAAACATCCTGGAGGTTGTCCATCCATTACCCCTATCAAGAAGGGAGGAGAAATTATCGATCCTCCACTTGAAGGTTGTCTGCTCTGCCTCGTCGGAAACCTGGTTTGATCTCTGGTTTGATCCTTCTTCCACGTGCGAAGGTGTCACGTCCAATCTCTTGTTTGATCCTCCTGCAGCAGCGGCTCAAATTGTTGTCACACAGAGTTGCCCTATAAGAAAAGGCAAAGAGAGCTCAAAAAGAAACATTTACTGCAGCCAGCAGTAATAGACGAGTTGCCCATAGCGCTTGCACTTCCTCCCCACACGAATCCTCTGCAATCGAAATCAATCACTGCACCTCTCGCGGACGCAGTGTCTTCCTCCTGGATCGATGGGTGGTGTGGTGCCTTGCCCCGAGCAGCCACAAGGAGGGAGGGTCTTATGGGGGCGTAGGAGACTCTTGCATATAGACCTAATTAATGCCGTACACGAACTAGAACCTTTTCATCTTACATTACATTCCTAAAATATAGGGTACTTTCCCCATGTAGGAACTAGGAAGGCGACGCACTTCAAGGGAAAAACCCTCCAAAAACAATAGCCACCGCTCCTCCCTGGACTCTGCTCCGATGCCGTCAGATGGGGGAACTCGGTTCGCGGCTCGTCATTGTAGTTTAGGATAGATTTTGGAGTATTCTTCAGTACAGTACTACAACCATTTGAAAGACAAGCGGTTGGAACATCGTCTCCAGAAGGAATCCGAGCGAGATGGCGATTCCGGGGCGATTCAAATTTTGAATCCGCCCCGCGGGAGGGGCCGGCGGTGTGGCCGGCGGCGCGCCCGGCAAGAAAGATGGTCACGACGAGATGGCGGGCAGCTACGGCAGCGGCGACGGAGACACCGGCAGGTGGTGGCCGCTCCGCTCGCGGCGAGCTCGGCGTCCAGGGAGGCGTAGCGAGTTTGGAACTCATCCGGGCGGCGCGTCGGGAGGTGAGTCCGGTGGTGGGCGGCGGGGAGCCGTCGGCGGGGCCGCCCCTGGGAAGGGGCTGGGCCTCGGGACGAACGGAGCGGAGCCGCGGTTGGATGAGCTCGTGGGCGTTTCTGCTGGCGTTGCGCAGGCGAGCACGTGTGCGGCCGCAGAGGCTCAGGCAGAGGTTGTCAGCCGCGGCGTCGAGGCGCAGTCCGTGCCGTCTCCGGGGATGGGCCCGCGCAGGGGTTGGCTCCGGTTTGGTAATGACTTCGTTGAGGATGGCACCGTGTCGGAGGTCAGCGACGGTGAGGAATCCGCGTCGGCCGAGTCGTGTCTGGGGCACATGGAGGGGCGGCCAGCGTCCGCGGTAACCCTAGGTGGGTTCATCGCAAGGGTGGAGGAGCTGGGTGGCTCCCTCCGTCACCGTCGGCGGTCGCCCTTGGCCCCCGAGGGTGGTGACTCTGGCTCCGGCCACGCCGTGCCACGATTCCGGCGTCTGGGGGACGCGGGCTGGCATGCTGGTGAGTCTTCGAGGCAGGCGCGGGCCGGGAGGGTCTCGCCGGGGGGGCTTGCTCTCCCACCTCGCTGCAGAGGGTGGCGGAGACGGCGCCACCGGAGCCGCAGGAGAGGGGCACGGGGGCGCGCGTCGTCTGCGACCCTAGGGTTTCCCTAGGGAGGGAGGAGTTGGGCCTCTCGTGGGCGGCCCATGATCATTTTGGGCCGCTGGTGAATACGCCTTCGGGCCAGGAAGGCCCAAGTTTGTGTCCTGATCCATCGGTTGTGGCGTCGGCTCCCACTACCGGGCCAGGCGCACCTAAGCGTTGGCGTTTTAAGTGGATGTGGATGTCGGTCGGCTGCTCTTCTACGAGGCTAGAGTTTCCAGCTCGCCATAAAGAAGTGAGGCAGCGGCTGAACGATCCATCTGCGCCGCCTCATAGACTCCTTCGTCCCGCACAGGCTCCGCCGCCGCTCCACCGCTCCTTCGCAGAGGCGCTCATGGCCGGTGGGGAGGATGGCCGGAAGCGACGCTTCGCGGAAGCGGGTGGACGGAGGGACGGGGGATATAGTGGTCGCTGGCTGGAGGGGGCGACCGCAGGGAGGCGGCGGCCACCTCTAACCGGAGACAGGTTGGCGGAAGCTGGGAGGCCCCGAGGTTTGAGGCTGGTGGCAGCTAGCGTCAGGAGGGAGGGAGCGGCCACAACGGCAACAACTTCGACCATCAGGGAGACAGGTATGACCAATTCCGGGGGAGAGACGGCGAGAGGTATGACCGGAGCCGGGAGGGCTGGAGCTCTCCGCCGCCGTGGTGGCGCGAGCAGCAGCTCCGGGAGGAACTTCACCGTCAGAAGGCCTACACCACCGGAGGGGACCAAGGCCAGGGTAACTGGTCCGGTGAGGTGGGTCAGGGTGACCGGGGTGGCCAGGGGCAACGGCTACCTCCGAAGGCAAAAGGGAAGAAGGTGGCTGGGGCCAACTTCGGCAATGGAGGAAAAGCTCTGAGCGGTAAACCCAAGGGTGGGTCACGGACAGGGGCGCCGGCGGGAGGCGAGTGCTTCAAATGTGGCCGGGAAGGCCACTTCCAATCTGAATGCGAGTTTGATCCGCTCTGTGTGCTCTGCAGCAGCGAGGGTCACACCTCGGCCAACTGTCCGTCGAGGGGAAAGGGTTTCCGCCTTCAGACGTTGGGTCACGCCATCACCGATAGGGGCTTCTGCAACATCGACGTAGAGCCGCTCAAGGGAGGTAAACGGGCAGGAGAAGCTTTCACTGCGGTCATCAAGTTCCTGTCCGCGCCGCTCACGGAGGAGCAACTCTCAGCGGAACTGAAACATCTGGTGGACGACATGTGGGATTGGCAAGTGCGGAGGATGTCGGAGACTGAGTTCTCTGTCAACTTCCCTACGCGCCAAACTCTGCGCTTGAGCACTGGGAGTGGCAAGCTGCACCTACCGCTCAGCAAGAAGGATACTGAGATTCGGGAGGCCTTCAACACACCAAAGCCATACCTTGTCCTCCCGTCTATTTGGGTCCGCCTCACCAGGGTTCCAGAAGATCTGATGGAGCGTGAGCGGCTGATGGTGGCCTTTGGGATGGTGGGCAGGGCTATTGATGTTGACGACCTCTCTATCTTGAAGAGGGAGACTGAGCCGATTCAGGTGCGATTCCAATGCCGCTATCCAGACTGTATCAAGGGCTTGGTGCAAGTGTTTGTCAATGGCGAAGGCTTCACCGTGGGGGTTGAGGCGGAGCATGCTCCGAGGGGTGGGAATGGTGGGGGGCTGGGGACCTGCCGCCGCCACCACCTCGCGATGACAGGGAGGAAGACGAATCGGATTACTTATCTTCAGATGGTAAGTGGAACAAGCACAGGAGGAAGAAGAAGGACAAGGATCAACGGGCCGAGCCGGGGCTCGGGGCTGCGCCGATGGATGGGTCGGGTCCGGCGGGGGCCAAGACGGTCGCCATGGGGCTGCTGGGATCCTGGAGTGCCCCTACCAGTGCTCGTGCAACGGACTGGTGTGCCAATGGGGGTTTTAATCAATATGGTACCAATTTCGGAGTGACCATTGAATCCCTCCTGTTTCAGCTGGACAAGAACGATCAACTCAAAGGAGTGGAGAAGGAGAGGACTACTACGCCTGCAGGGACTATGGGCCTGATTACGAGGGTTGGGGACCCGTCATTGTCTAAAGACACCACCTCACAGATCACTGATCCTGTTCCATCCTGGGTGGATGTAAGCCAAGTGAAGGAGGGGCATCCGGAGAGGATGGGCATGACAGGGGGCTGGGAGGCCCAGGGGACCGACTCTGTGATGTTGGAAGATGACACGGTCTCGGTGGACAGTGCCATGGTGCACCCACGGGACGACCTACACAAGGCTCTGAGGGAGAGACGGGGAGAGGTATGACCGGAGCCGGGAGGGCTGGAGCTCTCCGCCGCCGTGGTGGCGCGAGCAGCAGCTCCGGGAGGAACTTCACCATCAGAAGGCCTACACCACCGGAGGGGACCAAGGCCAGGGTAACTGCTCCGGTGAGGTGGGTCAGGGTGACCGGGGTGGCCAGGGGCAACGGCTACCTCCGAAGGCAAAAGGGAAGAAGGTGGCTGGGGCCAACTTCGGCAACGGAGGAAAAGCTCTGAGCGGTAAACCCAAGGGTGGGTCACGGACAGGGGCGCCGGCGGGAGGCGAGTGCTTCAAATGTGGCCGGGAAGGCCACTTCCAATCTGAATGCGAGTTTGATCCGCTCTGCGTGCTCTGCAGCAGCGAGGGTCACACCTCGGCCAACTGTCTGTCGAGGGGAAAGGGTTTCCGCCTTCAGACGTTGGGTCACGCCATCACCGGTGGGGGCTTCTACAACATCGACGTAGAGCCGCTCAAGGGAGGTAAACGGGCAGGAGAAGCTTTCACTTCGGTCATCAAGTTCCTGTCCGCGCTGCTCACGGAGGAGCAACTCTCAGCGGAACTGAAACATCTGGTGGACGACATGTGGGATTGGCAAGTGCGGAGGATGTCGGAGACTGAGTTCTCTGTCAACTTCCCTACGTGCCAAACTCTGCGCTTGAGCACTGGGAGTGGCAAGCTGCACCTACCGCTCAGCAAGAAGGATACTGAGATTCGGGAGGCCTTCAACACACCAAAGCCATACCTTGTCCTCCCGTCTATTTGGGTCCGCCTCACCAGGGTTCCAGAAGATCTGATGGAGCGTGAGCGGCTGATGGTGGCCTTTGGGATGGTGGGCAGGGCTATTGATGTTGACGGCCTCTCTATCTTGAAGAGGGAGACTGAGCCGATTCGGGTGCGATTCCAATGCCGCTATCCAGACTGTATCAAGGGCTTGGTGCAAGTGTTTGTCAATGGCGAAGGCTTCACCGTGGGGGGTTGAGGCGGAGCATGCTCCGAGGGGTGGGAATGGTGGGGGGGCTGGGGACCCGCCACCGCCACCACCTCGCGATGACAGGGAGGAAGACGACTCAGATTACTTATCTTCAGATGGTAAGTGGAACAAGCACAGGAGGAAGAAGAAGGACAAGGATCAACGGGCCGAGCCGGGGCTCGGGGCTGCGCCGATGGATGGGTCGGGTCCGGCGGGGGCCAAGACGGTCACCATGGGGCTGCTGGGATCCTGGAGTGCCCCTACCAGTGCTCGTGCAACGGACTGGTGTGCCAATGGGGGTTTTAATCAATATGGTACCAATTTCGGAGTGACCATTGAATCCCTCCCGTTTTAGCTGGACAAGAACGATCAACTCAAAGGAGTGGAGAAGGAGAGGACTACTACACCTGCAGGGACTATGGGCCTGATTACGAGGGTTGGGGACCCGTCATTGTCCTCACAGATCACTGATCCTGTTCCATCCTGGGTGGATGTCAGCCAAGTGAAGGAGGGGCATCCGGAGAGGATGGGCATGACAGGGCTGGGAGGCCCAGGGGACCGACTCTGTGATGTTGGAAGATGACACGGTCTTGGTGGACAGTGCCGTGGTGCAGCCACGGGACGACCTACACAAGGCTCTGAGGGAGACGGCTCCGGTAGCGCAGGTCGACGCTCCAAGACCATCGCCTACTCCAGGAAGAAGAAGTCTGCGACTCCCGGGATGCCGGTCCGCAAGAGTTCGAGGAACACTGGAATGAGGGCGTCCACACCGATCCTTGAGAGGGCTATGAAGCGCGCGGAGGCGAAGGGGCTGGACGGCGTCGGCGAATGTTAATGTTGATGTATTAGTGTGGTACTTGCTTTCCGGGTCCGTGTGCCGTTGCGTGTGCTGTAGGCGCTGGAGGTACCAGTTGGTTTGGGTTTCATGCGTGTGTGGATCTTGATCTTGGTATCTGTAACCTGGATGTTTTGTGGCTTTATTAATTTAATTAAAGCTGGGCTGTATGCCTACTGTTTAAAAATTGTAGTTTAGGATATGTTGCCTGTTTGGTTTCAGCTACTTCCCCATGATCTCTTCTCTAGGTGCATATCCTATGGGTTGGAGCCATGATCCATATTTTGCTTTACTGCCTTAGTGGGATGCATCTAGCAGTTTGGGGTCTTGTTCTTGTCATTAGTTTTAACGCGAAACCTCTTTCACTCAGGCATCCTTCTTCTCTTTCACTGGCCGGATTCCCACTGCAGGCTAAACCCAGTTCGACCCCCTTGCCTTGTTGGTCTCGCTACTGAATTGCAGCGGTAGGGGAGGGACGGTTTGGAGTGTGCATTCATCATCATGCCAGGTCTTGTTTCATTTGAGAATCGATCAGCACAAGTGTTCATTGTTGCTGCAGACAGCCTTAGTCACAGCAGTTGGCGACATTGACGTCAAAGGTTTCCCTTGCTCAGACTTGAAGATAAATCTGCAAACGATATTCTACTGCCGACATTTAGTTCTACCTAAAGCATCCCCAACATGAAACAGATCATCATACATGGCAACGTCATCAGAGGATTCTCTTGCTCCGACTTAATTAAGAGATAAATCCGCAAACAGTATTCCAGTGCTGATATTTAGTTCCACCTAAAGCATCTCCCACATGAAACAGATCGTCAACGTCATCAGGTTTAGACTCCTTGTACGTTCAGCACAAGCAAACGACTAAATACCCAGAGGCAGAATAGCAATTCAAGTTAAATACAGGCACACAAATGAGCATATGCGGAGGACGAGTAATCTAGCTACTCTATCTTAGAGGAACCAATGACCGCAATCTGAGCTTCAATGCAGCACTTCTTCTTCAAGAGAAAACCATTTGACGAGTCCTTGAAATCTTCAAGCGATATGAACTTGGGCCATCCCCAACTGGGTGAATTCTTTGAGAATTGGCACCGGCCTAAAGAGAAAAACAACGCGTCAATAAGGAAATTTGAATTATAATACTTCAAGTAGCATTCTGCTCAAGAACAAACCTGAAAATTTCCGGTGCTTTCCAGTTTCCTGGTCTTTGATGCTTATGCTAAGTTCTACCAGGTTTCCAGAGTTCTCACGGAGAGTATCCGACACCTTCATGCTCAGGTACAAGGAAAGGTAGTTCCCACTCTTATCTTGTCCAGATGGATGGATAGTGATGAACCTGGAAATCGGAGAACATCACTAAGTTTAGTCCAGCATTGATAAGAAGGGTCAAACACTAGCAGTCCTTTATTTTTCATTTTAACGTAACAAAAGCATGACAGCCTTTCAATCTGAATTCAGCTAATTCTGGAAAGGTGCTCATGTTCTTCAACATGAGCAATCCAGTAGTTAAGAATCAACATTATCTGTAATGTTACCATTTGTGTCCACAAAGCTCAAACACTGGAGAGATGCTCAGGTTCTTCAACAAGAAGAAATCATCAATGTTCCAGCTGTAGACTTGGGGGTCACTGCAGATGTTGTTAATCTTCTGAACAAACAGCGTCTCCGACACATCTTTACCTTCAGCAACCACAACTCTTGTAAATTCAACACCCAAAATACAGCAATTGTTAACAAGGAATCCGGAGGACTTCTCCTTCAGCGTCGCGAGGGGTATCAAGCACGAGGTTCCAGAGGTTGTGCTTGTACTCTGAAAATTGTGGCTCACTGCAAGGAATATTTTTTTAGAAGAACAGATGTTGTCATGTCAAACAGGCTATATATACTATAGTTGGTCAAATAACCTGCTTTATTTTTCAGGAATAGTTTTATGAGGTACCTTGATGTCCTTCATGGTGCTTTCCATATGACTGGTCATATATCAAGAACTTGAAAGATGCCTCCACAACCTTGTCGGATCTGACGTGTCGTTGGGCTAGCACAAGCTTAAGAGAAACATATTCTTCTTTGTCGCCACTCTTTGTGTCCCTTAGGTTCAGCCTTAAGTACCTGGAAAACAAGTCCAAAGAAAGGAGCAATAAACAAGTTAGAAGTTTTGTTCATGACATGCTCTCTGTTGGAATAGATGAAATGAAGTAGTAGCATATTAGCTGTACCAGTTAAGCCCCCTGATCTGAAACACACTGGAGCAGGTCCACGCATTACCCTTATCAAGAAGGGAGGAAAAACCATCGATCGTCCACTTGAAGGTTGTCTGTGCCCCGTTGGATACCTGGCCCTGTCCCTGGTTTGACCGGCCTGGAACTACAACATTAATACATCAGTCACATCACAACATATAGCAGCTCACATTACGACTACAGATTGCAAGACAAAGATACGCTCAAAGATGCAGATGTGTAGAATGACTAGGGTAGCTGTGCCAGAATTCCTCAGGAAATGGAGATAAGGTTTTTGCTACTTTTCCTGGGGACTTTGGACAGAGGCAAACATTTTATTGAGATTTAGGACAGAGGTAAATTGATAGAAGGAAGAATATTATATGCTACTGGGAGTTTCTTTACTGTCTGTATGATAGTTAGTTTGGCCAAACAGGACGTGAAAGAAAAGGTAGAACTTCTGATTTTGCTTGGCAGAATACATTTAGGTCATCATTCAGTACAAGAATTCCATGTTCATCTGATTATCTGATCATAAAAGAAACAGTCTGAATCTTGTTTGTAAAATGAACGATCAAGACTAATTCAAGTATGAGGCAGAAAGATTCTCAAAATAGATACTTACAGCCAATAGAAATAACAATCGGTGCATCAGTATTGAAGCAGCAAATGGTCACAACATATATAGCAGCTGACACGAATTATTAACAGAAGTTGCTAAGTAAGAAGCTCAAAAGAAACCCTTACCGGAACCGGTAACACACGAGTTGCCCATAGCTCTTGGATCAAGTCTCCCCTTGAAAGCTCTGCAATCGAAATCAATCACAATGCCATGAACAAATAATATGTATACTCGTTTTATGGACATCACATACAGAGGTGTGCACAGTACAAACAAAAGAACATGATAATCTTCAGGTGCGGATCAATCTCAGTCAGATAACTACCAGCAAAGAAGATAATAAACCCCGCAAAAAAAAGGTAACTACGAGCAAAACGGACAAGGAATCATTGCAAACAAGAAAGAAAGAAAAACGCAAGGGAAGAACAAGAAGCAGACCGAAAGTAAGAAAGATCACTCTATTCTCAGTCGGAACAAGCCCTTATATACAGAAAATCCCGGAATTTGCACCTCAAACCGACCACAACTCATGAAAGATGTCAAGTACGTCAATTTTTCTACCCTCTCACGATACCCCATCAGATTTATACACATCAGGAGCAGTTCTTAAAAGGCGGTGCAGATCTCAACTAAATAATTAACGGCAACAAGAAAAGGAAGATCAAGAGCTCCTGGCCCAGATTAGATTGAAAAGAAAGGAAACCAACACATCAGTGACCTCTCGATCTATAAAATCCCTCTTATGAACAAAGCAAAGAACTTGCATTGAGAAACCCCACATCGTGCACAGCAATTTCTTCCCTTCCTTTTCTTCCCATCGGCTCAAAGCATCTAGCTATTTACTAATCGCAATCGCGATTAATACGCGAGAGAGACGAAAGGGGTAGGATGGGGATGGGAGTGGGGAATTGGGGGCGAGGGCGGAGCTTACCTCGCAGACGCGGTGTCTTCCTCGATGACCTGCCTACCTTGAGCCCTGAGCAGAAAGAGGCGAGGGTTTTATGGAGGCGCAGGGGAAATGTGTGGCTTGCTCGACCCTGCTTAGAGCATCCCAGCCGTCTCCACAAGGAGGCCTCAGGACGCATTTTTTTTATTCGGATGGATGAAAACGGCCCATCACGCTTTGGACCCTCGTTTTCGTTCGGATTAGATCTTTTATCTGTCCGGGGGAGTCCAGGCCATTCTTGGCCCCCGGGAACGCTCGGGAACTCCGGACGAAACGAAAGCGCGAGAAACACCGAGAAAACTTTCCGCGCGGCTGGTGGCCCCAACTTGTCGGCGAGAGAGGCCAATCGTCGTCCTGATCGCATCGTCTTCCGCACGCTGTAAAAGTCTGCCGCCGGTCAGTCTTCACTGGACGCGTAGCTTCCACGCGACGAGTTAATGTCGTCGCCTCGATTTCACGCGCGTCGACCTCTATTTATCGCGGACCTACCACGTCTAGCCGCATTCACCACGCCGTCGTCTCCCTCAATCTTCCTCAATCTTCCCCAACCTCGAGCTCGGCGATCACAATGGTGAATAACGACGGCGCTTTCAACAACGGCTTCGGCCGCCGCTCCCTCCACCAATGGAAGGGACGGCTCCTCCACATGGTGGGCTACCCGGCGCCGTCGAACTTCCGCGCGGCAACTCGCCGTCCAAGCCGCCGAACCGTCCTCGGCAAGGAACGTCGCGCCCAGGACCGTGCCTCTGATTAAACTGGAGGATAGCAACGATGATGACCTCTACCGGCCGATGCCGCCACGCGCCCGCGACCCTGGCCAGGGTTCTTGCCGATGGCTCGAGGCGACACCGCCCGAGGACGCCGGGAACTCCATCGACGACGACAACGGCAGAGACTACACGGCCTTCTACCGCCATTTCGGCATGTAGAAGGCCGCTATTAGTTTAAGTTTAAGCTTCCATGTCGCCGAATTCAAATATATGTAGGAATTCGGCCTATATATGTACGAACTCGCCTATATATGTTAAATATCACTAAATTTCGCTTATGTTTGAACGAGTTTCGCCTAGTTTTGTCTGAATTCGTAGTATTTTATCAAAAACTTTCATCCATCCTGGACTCGCCGCTAGGAAAATGGGCCTCCCCAGGACAAAAAAAAAAATACATCCATCCGGCACTAAATATCGTCGGATTTCGGCCTGGGGAGCTCCAACGGAGACGCTCTTAGGCCTTGTTTGGCGCTAGAGTATTAGTGGGGATTAGTGGGATAATCCGCAGCAAACATCAAAACCTACTTATTCTAAATACATAATTCGCGCTAGAGTATTGAGCGAGTTTAATCCCCGCTTATCCCCACTTTTTCTAAATTTTAGTGTATTTTTTTCAATCTCCAATACTCTACCCCTACCTAGTGGATTGGGGATGGGTTTTGCGGAGATTGGGTGATGATAGGGGTTCACCCAATACTCTAGAGTATTATCCCCACTAATCCCAGTAACACTCTAGTACCAAACAAAGCCTTAATGGGTTCGACTGCACGCACAAATTGAAGCTAACCGGGGGCTGGACTATCTAGTTGGTGCACATGGGCAAACCAGTCTTTTCAGACCGGATGAAGCATGAAATCAGCGATAAGAGTATCTCCAAACCATCCCAAACGATGCCAGATCGAATATTTGGGGGATGTGTTTCGTTCGTGCCGAGTTTGGGGACGTCGCTCCCCAGCCGCGTCCCCAAACGCTGCCCCGAACATTAACATGCTCTCTTTTTTACATTTTTATTTTAATAAAGAAAAGAAATACTCCACAAACTAATACATAATTGGGAATGTGGTTTACACGAAGATATAATTTAGAACATGGTTTTCTACAAACTAATACGTAGTTTGAACCATGGTTGACACAAATATAAA
Source organism: Lolium perenne (assembly GCF_019359855.2). NCBI lineage: Eukaryota > Viridiplantae > Streptophyta > Magnoliopsida > Poales > Poaceae > Lolium > Lolium perenne. The sequence goes on from NC_067244.2 coordinate 54,226,688, forward strand.
ACATTGCAAAATAACTAAACCTAACTAGTGTTGGCATCGCAGGTTTCGTGTGTTCGCTGCCAAGAAAGAACACTCGCAGGCACACCCATTCACCCTAACTGACAAATCCAGCTGTTGACGGTGCCCTGTTATTTCTTTCGAGGAAGAACAACCAGAATCCTCCGTGCCTATTTTCGCTGCGAAGAAACAACACTCAGTCGTCGTCCTCCTCGGCGTTGTCGCCATGGTAGTGTCGGTGGCAGCACGTCTCGTCGAACACCTTGACGCTCATGTTCCCCTCGCCAAGGTAGGAGAAAATGAGCATGAAGCCAATTTCGAGGTGGTGGTAGCGTGCAAACTTCTCTCAGCCGATGTGGAGGTACATCTTGCCGCACGCGTCGTAGATCACGTCCACGATCCACCCGGCAGCAGCCGTATGCAGCCTCTCGCCGATGCAGCGAGCCCGGCTCATCGCCAGCGATGAAGTCGGCGAACGTGTCCGGCAGCCACTGGATGTCGTGTGAGTCGCCCTTGAGGACGACGACGAACTCGAACAGCACTTGCCGCTCCTCCTCCTGCAGGTCCGATGATGAAGACGACGGCATCGTAGGCGACGGCGAGCGTGCAGCTCTGCCGCGGCCACGACCACGACCACGGCCGCGACCTCGGCCTCCGCCTCTACCAGACATGGAGTCGACTGGTGCTAGGGTTCGTGTGTGAGAGAGACGATGAGAGAGCAGCCCTTTTTATTGGCCGGAGGGAGGCGGGGCAGCGGTGGCGCTCATTAACGCCAGCACGCAGAGCTAGGCGCGACGAGACGCTTTGCTGCGCCTCCACGGGAACTGCAACGTCGCCGCACCAATAACTTCCGTCGCGAGGTAGGCGACGATTAGGTTAAACTTCAATGTGCCACTGACGCGTCGGTCCCGCCACTCCCTGCCTCGCTTTTCGTTGTGTTCGGCGTCCTCGTAGTGTCCCCTATGAAGCGGGGACGGGCTCAGGGCGCCGGACATCCGCGCCGGATAAAAAACGGCTTTGAGAAACGCGGCTAGGAAGGTTTTTTTATCCGACGCGCCCCAAATCCCTTTAGGAGACGCTTGAGGAGACGCGGCTAGAGATGTTGTAAGGTCATCTCTAGTCGGGTCGACTCTTCGCCAGTGTGAAACAGTTTGGGTGGCCATCCGCCACGACCTATCAATTAACCAAATTGAGGAATCGATGCATCAACGCAGATAGGCCGCGGACAACACGAGGGTCCGCCCGTCAGCCATTGGCCCGGTCAATTGTGACATTAAACTAGTTAACACTTCATTAGGTTCATACAACAAGTTAATATCTGGAAGGATCCCTGGATCCCATCTAGCCCAAATAGGAAGATTTTATCTCCCAGGGGTGAGTGCATTCTGACCAAGGTCCAGGAGTTAATTGACCCAAGCTCTGGTATGTGGGATGAAGACTTAATTCGATCAATATTCCACCAAGTTGACGCACAAAGAATTCTCCTAATTAATCCCTGTGACGGGTTCAATGATTTCATAGCTTGGCACTACAACCGATCAGGAGTTTTCTCAGTTAAATCTGCATATCATGTGGAGTGGAAACACCAATTTAATGGAGTTACATGTCGATCTCTTATTTCGGGAGCACCTCTGAATAATCCGACATGGAAGAACCTCTGGAAATTAGAGGTACCTGCAAAAGTTAAAATTTACTGTTGGAGAATTATGCATGATATTATACCTTTGAAAGCAATTCTTTTTAGCCGCCACATTGGAGATAGTGGCATCTGCCCAATTTGTAATATAGAAGATGAAGATGTCCTACACATGTTATTTAACTGTCAAGGTGCAGCAAATATCTGGAGAGCACTAGGCCTTGAGGACGCGGTGCTTGAAGCAAAGGGAGTGGACAGGTCGGGACCTCAGGTCCTTGAACAGCTGCTCAAACCGCCTATTTGTGTTCTCCCGGGATATGATTCTATTAAGACACAAAATGTGACTGCAATTGTTGCATGGTACATTTGGTGGATGCGGCAATATCGCATGGTGAAGAAATACCACCAACTACGCACTGTACAAATTCAATTAAGGTGATTGCAGCAAATTCAGTGAAGAAACAATGGAGATCGGGCCAAGCAAAAAGAACATGGTCGAAGCCAAAGGCACATACAGTGAAGTTAAATGTTGATGCATCTTTTTCAATGGAGGAACAAAAAGGAGCCTGTGGAGCAATTTTAAGGAATAGTAGGGGAGAATTTATTGCAGCTCAAACAAAAACAATCCCACATGCGATATCGGCAACCATGGCTGAGGCAATGGCTATGCTACATGGACTAACATTTGCAAATTCTTTAGGATACAATCATGTGGAGGCAGAATCTGACTCACTGGAGGGGTGATCCAATTATACTCGGGTGCGGAAAGGATCTGGAATGAAGCTATTGCGATTTATGCAGACATTCTGGCCCAAGTGGGATTTATTGGGAAGGTGGAGCTCATGCATTCAGGGAGGGATACAAACAAATGCTGCTGCTCATGAATTAGCTAGGAATTGCTTTGATACTAATTCCTCTTGTATTTGGGTCGATGAACCCCCTAGATTTATGTTGCAAACCCTTCTTAACGATGTAACCATGATTTGAACTCGGAGCAGCAAGTTTCTTACGCACTCTTTTCCTTACCAGGGTACCTAAGGGGACTGGAAGGTTTTTAATGAGGCGGCATGCTTGCGTAATATATTATGTTTCAAAAAAAAACAAGTTAAAAAAAGCTCGCATAAACTGAAAATGAATAAAGATGGCCGCGAGTACGCTGTCCCCTACGTCTACTCCTCCTCATCATCGAGGCCTCTAGGCGTGCCGCGGTGGTTGTGGCATCGATCGTCCTCGCCTCTGGCGCCACCTCCCTGCGCACCGCGATGGTGCAACGAAGCTCGCGCACGGCAGCGACGGTGGTGCCCTGGCGCGCCACCGAGTCCAACGCCACCATGGTCGCCTCGTGGCGACTTGCTTGCACGGCCGCGACCTCCTTGACCTCCGCCTCCGCAAGCGCCTACTCCTCCTGTCGAGCCATCACCTCGGCCTTGATTTCTTTTTGCAGCGAACCCGCATCTCAGCTCCATATGCTGGATACACTTGGATCCGCGGCTGAAATTTGGTGTTTTCTCCATCGCGTGAAAATCACACGCGCCCTCAACATTCAGCTCGGTTGTGCGCGTAACCCTTGCGCCACCACTGCTGCCTACTCCTCTTGCCCTAGATCTCGCAGGATTCATCCTCGGCATGCCCCCGAGAAGCGTACCCACCGCCAGCCCCCTTGTTCCTCGTCGCTGGAGCTGAGGCGTGCTTGGTAGTTTTGCCGCCATCGCTGCCGCTATCCGCCACCATGAATTTTTAGTGGAAGCGGCATGGGATGATTATGTGGTGTGTGCCAGTCGCTCGCTCTCTGCCCACCTCTCTGCCGCCCCGAGGGTATGATTCCTCCTCGCGTTTGATCTTGTTTTCATATGGACGATTTGTTAAGTACGGGTCCGATTCGTGGAAATAGATGATTTCGTGGAACGAATCATGTTGTTCAGCATGGAGCGCGTCTGTGGATGCACATTTCGATTTGCCTTCCTCGGATGATTTCGATTGGGAATCCGACGATGACGAGATGGAAGACATGTTGTTGCTGCTGCTGGTGCAGATCCTCCATGAAAAAGCGAACCGGGAGAGGAAGAGCTGAGGATCGACTGTAGGCCGACTATCCATCCCTCGTGATGGGATCGGAGATGTTGATGTGGGACTACTTCGCTGAGGTACCTACCTATCATGATCATCTCTTCCGTAGACGGTATCAGATGATGTGTGAGTTGTTTGCCACGATAGTGAAGGCATGCGAGGCGAGATGTCGTTATTTCACAGGCCGGAGAAATGCCATCGGCCTCATTGGGTTTACCCCCTACCAGAAAATTTCGGCGGCGATGAGGATAATAGCGTGCGGAATATCCGTCGATTACACGGACGAGTATCTTCGAATTGGTGAAGATACGTCGATCAATTATGTTCGCCTCTTCGTGAAGATAATGATTTTTTGTCTTCGAGAAATGTATCTCCGAGCTCCAAATGAGGAGGACACCAATAGGATAATGGCTATGCATGAGGCAAGGGGCTGGCCAAGGATGCTTGGAAGCACCGACTGTATGCACTGAATGTGGAAGAACTGTCTGGCAGCATGGCATAAAGATCACCTATTTTTGGTAAGCATGTCAATGATGAACCACCAGCTCAACTTAACCGTTATCATGGGGTATTATCTAGCAGACCAGCAACCAAAATGGAAGCTCACTTGCAAAAACGTAAGAAGCAGCTCGGAAGGACATAGAGATAGCCTTCGGTGTTTTGCAAGCTAGGTTTGATCACTACCTGCGTGATCATACACAATGTGATCATCGAGAATGAGAGGGATATATATCCCCCCTTTGAATTTCACAATGTTGGCAGTCATGTCAAACCTACTAGAGATCCTAATCGGATCAAAGCATTACTTGAGAGATATAAGAAGATTGAGGACAGCGTTAAACATATGTAGTTGTGAGATGATCTTGTGAGCACCACTGGTTGGCTGCCAATTTATTTTTTCCTCATTTCATTCTCAATTTGTGTAAAACTATTGTTTTCTCTTTATTGGGCCATTCATTTGTTTTCTTAATTATTTGATTTGAAAAATTATTGTAATGTGGATGTTGTTGTATTGTGTGATGTTAGAACAACAATATTTTGATTTGTAACGCCATGTATTTAATGTAAGTTTGAGATATACATAAAATAGGAACCATGTTATGCAGTACGTGTCCGATTTGGTAGAACAGATACATCATATGAAAAACCGTAAAAAGGAATATTCTAATTTACGGTACTCGTATGTGGGATTTCTTCTGTGGCGTCACTTTTCGCAACAAAAAAAATCTAATGCAGTTAATTACATCTGCATTATGCAGTTCGGCCAGATGGGTATCTACTAAAGATGCTCTAACCGGGGCTGGATTAGTCTAGTTGGTGGGCATGGAAAAATCACGAAATCAGCGACAACTGAAAATAAAGTATACTTTTAACCACCCGTATTCATTAAGAAATATTTACAAAAATATTTGTCACACACTAGGACTCTCGGAATTTGCGAGGTTCTTATCCCCTAACCGCTTCCGGGTTGCTCCAGGGCATCCCCCGCCACCACCTTCCCAACCCCCTTGCCCCAACACCTCCAAATCACATTGCCACTGCCAGCAGCCTCCTCGAAAGGCCGACGGTAGTAGTGGGGCACTATCTACACCTACAACTCTATTATACCCTCGTCCCTCTCCATTCTAGGCACATGCCTTCGACATCTCCACAATCCCCGGAGATGAGCTTCCCGCTCCTAGACCGGCTACACGTGGACGAAGCCACTGTCTGCGCTGTCCCAGGTCGATTTTGCGGGGCATGGGTGTAAATCTGGCACTCACAGATGCACGGGGCGAGGATACAACAGAGGCCCTCCACCCCGACATGTCGACGGTCCTTCGGCTCCTCTCCGTCCTAGCGACCTGCAGCTACTCGTCTCGACAACTAGTTGAGCTTGCCGTCCCTCAGGACGCACGTGGTCGGCTAACAAACAATGTACATAACCTAGAGAAATGATTACTCTGGGGCACTACAAGAAATGTGCTAACTTCCAACCATCCATATCAGTCACTACGTAGTCATTGTTTGCCATTTATGACCCTATTGTGATAAAACAAATTGTTGGTTGCCAGCACTGCTAGAAAAATGTCTAGTCGTAAGATTACTATTAGTGGTGCACTACTATACAGGTGCTCCACTGCTATATAGCAGTGACGCACCAAAACGTGGTGCTCCACTAGTAATCAATTACCAATGGCGCACTAGTGTAGTCGTGGGCCACTACTAATTGTAGAACTAGGTTATGGATTGATTTAAAGTTAGCAGTGACGCACCGGTGCGCCATTGCTATTTGAATAGCAATGGCGCACCTATATTTGGTGCGCCACTGTGCTGCCAATATCAATAGCGCACTAGGTGTGAACCGTGTGGTGCGCCACCGCACCTAGCCACGCACCGCGCACGTGTCCAACCCACCACCACACCGCACCGACCCACCACACGCACTCACACTTTTCTCCCACCGCACTTCCCCCATCAATCGATCTCTTGTCTGATCACCTTTCTCTCTCCCCTTCCACCGCACTTCCCCCATTAATCGATCTCCCCCATCCACCACCGGACCTCCCCCCCATCCACCACCTTCCCAGCGCACCACCACCGGACGAAGACGGAGCTCCTCGGCCGCTCGCCAGACCCGGACGGCACAGTCCCGCGGCGACCTCGAGGACGCCCCTAGGGCCCAGACGGCATCCTCCTCGTCGAAGGAGAGGGCGCGACGGAGCCTGATGTCCGTGCCGGCGGCGACGGCCCCGCGGCGGCGGACGGGCCCCTGCGGCGCAAGATCGGCCGGTGGCCGGAGGCGGAGCGGCGGCTGGTACCCGCGGTGTCCCCGACAAACTCCCCCCGCGCGTTGCCGTCTAGCCCCTCCGGCCACCACCGCCTTCCCCGGCTACGGCCACCACCAAGCCGTCACCGTTCTGCCACCAACCACCCGACCCTCGCCCGCTCCTGTTGCTCTCCCTCGAGCCGCTCCTTCTCCTCATCATGGGGGCGGCCACCGTGTAACATCCCAACTTTTGAAATCAATGAAGTTTGTCAATCTCAATTTCCCAAATTTTAGAACCAACAAAAACTTAAGTTAATGTTGCATAATGTGCATAGTGATCATGCATGTGTGATTTGATGATTGCCATGATTGTTTTGCTTGAGTGTTACCAAGGTCTCTAAAACCCTAAACCTTGCTCTTTGAGGTCAAAAGAAACAAAACAAAATAAAAGGGAAATAAAAGAAAAAGACATATGAGAGCAAATAGCTATTTTTCAAATCTTGTCCTAAGCCAATTCTACTTTGTGGAGATGGTTGGGAAACATCAATAAACTCATAATACTCACTTTTGACTCAAAGAAACACAAATCAAATCAAAAGAAAAATCAAATTTAAGTTACATATGATAATGGTCAATTCTGCCATTATTAACATGATACCCACTTTGAGCCTTTGTATTAAGCAATTCTTAAACCAAACCCTCCCAACTCTTTTCTCCTCATCCATGAGCACATCAAGGTTAACACTTTTTGTGTTGACCACCCTTGCTGACTCTGTCTCCATTTCTTAATATAAGCATGCCAAATGGCAACATTAAAACAGAAACTAGATCATACCCCTTTTTGATTTTTCAAAACTTTGTCCATTTTGCAAACCACCACCACCACTGTGTGCCAAACATTAATTGAACCACCCCCAACAAAAAGTTTGACCAAATTTGAATCCAAAACTCATGCGGCCATTTCATCAAACACTTGGCAGGCACAAATCTGGTTTGATCACACACCCTTATATCCAATGGATTTTGGGGTAAACCAGAGATGATTTGTGATGATTATTGTACTTCTACACACACTGGACCAAACCATGCTCTTGGAGTCAATGATCAAAGCAACAAAGTGACTAAAACCTGGCCATGTCGTGCAGCATGCCGCTCCCCTTGCCACTCAAGCACCCTGCCCTCTCCTCTCCACTCAACCATGTCCTGGACAATGCTCTCCCTTTTCTGATCACTTTGGTGCACGCCCTCGACGCAGGAGAGGCCAGCACTGGCTAGCCCCATACGCTCCCAGGACGCATAGACGCGCCAGAGCGTGCATGATCACGCCACTGGACACGCCAGTACACGCGCTCGCCCCGTCGTCTCCGTCCTTGTCTAGCTATCAGCTCTCGCCAGTAGGGTCGCCGTGACACCAGCTAGCGCCTAGACATGCCAAGCTGCTCGCGGAAGCCTTGTCGCCGTCGTCCTCATCAAAACTTTCCACCGGACCCGTAGCAGACGACGCAGCCGCCCGAGCCGTCCCGTCTCCTTTTCTCTGCGCCAGCACGCACTCGAGGATCGCCATGATGCCAGCAAGCTCACGCCGTCCTCGCCTTGCCCCTTCGCGTCCCGGAGAGCCCTCGCCATGGATGCCACCGTGCACCCCCGCAACACTCCCTCGCCGCTATAAATAGAGGCCTTCCCCTCTCCATTTCTTCACACCATCCTCCTCGCCTCTCATCCCTGATCCTCCTCGAGCACAGCCACGCTCCAATTTACACCGTAGCTAGTCAATTGTTCGCCGGAGTACCGCGGAGCCGCTGCAGAAGGAGCCGGAGCTAGGAGCCACCTCAGGCGATGCCACCAGTACCAGGAGGTTCGCCGTCATCGACAACGCCGCACTCATCAACGCCGATGACCGCCGGACCTCCGGTGAGCCGCCGACCCCCTTGCCTCGCTGCCAGTGACGCGGGATCTCGTTGGAGACGATGATGATCCACCGCCGTGGGATCATGTTCTAATCCAACACCCCATGTTCCTCGTACCGATTCGCTAGTTAAGTGCCGCTGACAGTGAGTCCCGCTGTCAGGCAGCCCACGTGTGCGAGACGCGCAGATGGGCTGGCCCATTTCTTTTTCTCCCCCTGGCCCAAGTCTTTTCCCGCGCGAGCCCAGCAGTTTGAATTCGATATTTTTGTTTAATTCAAATTTCAACACTGGTGCCTTACTAGAAATTGAATAACTTCAATTCTACAATTCCAAATTGAGTGATTCCAATTATGTGTGAAAGTAGATGAAATTGTCTAGCAAACCCCAATGGTCTCAAACCCTAGTTCATTGTAGATCAAGTGCAACAAAAATAGCAAGTCAGTAACTTTTCCAAATTCAAACAGTTATTAAAAATCAACCATAATGAATTTTGAGGTGTTTCCAACTCTCATAATACACATTTCAAAAACTCTAATTGTTTATGCAAAAATATGATGTTGTTTTAGATGATCATGGGTGTCAACACCCGGGTTTTTAAGTCCAGATGCCTATTATGCCATTCATCGCAATCCCAGGAATATTATTTTTGCGAGACATAATAGATTGATATCACAGAACATCATTCATTACAACATCATAATAGTATTACAACAAAGGGGATCACATGATCCAGTCTCATTACAATAATAGTTGATCTATTGATCAATTACAAAACACATAGCGGAAGCGAAGTAGCGGTTGTGGTCCATCTGTTCCACAGGCAACTGTTGACGTCAGGAGTGGTCCTAGTTGTCGTAGACGTCCTGCTGTCCTTTATCCTGGTATTGGGGCTCATCTTCATAGTCTGGCCATTTGAATAGCCAGGGACACATCCATGAGTACTTTAAAGTACTCGCAAACTAATACTAGGGTAAGCAGTATCAACTGTAGTAAGGGGGTTCTAAGCTCTAGGTTCATTTGCATAAAGCCAGTTTTATTTCATAAGTATTTAGTAAACAAGACTCTTCATTTGCCTAACTTAACTCAAGTGGGAACATCAGTGTCGTTCCCACAACTCAGTTGTGATTCAAAGTCAAAGTCACATTTCAATTCAAGTCGCAAGTCACCATTCATATTTTTGGGAAAAGTTCTGATGACGGAACAGTATGGCCTTTCCAACTGTCCATGACCGCGGACGCGGCTATTCGAATAGTTTAAGCTCTACAGAGGTTGTACACTTGTGCCACAACAATTGCAATAATCCGTCAGGGGTAACTGGCCCTGATTTATCGCACTCGGTGCGCGAACTACCAATCCCAACCTTTCATTTACATACCCTAGTATAGGCACCTCTCCCCATGAGCTTGGCCTCCCGGTGAGAGTAAACTGCCCACCCGGGAACTGCACAAGGCTTGGGTAGGACAATCACCTCATTTCACGTCATTTCACTTTCAATGGAGGCAGCCTCGGCATAACCCCGATGACGCTTGTTCAGAGGGAACCCATACTACAATACATAAGTTTCCAGCTAAGCCTTACCCAGATTCAGGTATTGTAGGGGTACTTAAGAATTGGAATGGTATCGCATCCGAACCCAACCATCAGTTTTGTAAAATTCACCAAGTCATTCACAAGTCATATTCACCTCAAAATCTTTCAATAGAATGACTCATCATTCCAAGGTTTTCAAAGTCATTGGTTTTCACAAGTTCCCATCTAAAGTAGTCACTTTTAGCTTTAGCACTAGCAACTAGTCATGAGGGGTGCTATTTAGCTTATAGCTTTCTAGGCTAAGTGTGATGCTCTTGTACCACTCCATTGCTAGACTAAGTGAATCATGAATCAAAAATAATCTTTGATAAACCAAAGTCAAAACTTGTAAGGTAAAAACTTGGGATAGGATCATTAAGCATAAAGTAATATGTAATGGTGCATTTCTCTTATAGAGCTTTGCACTTGGGTAACTTGCAAGAATATTAGCTTGCAATAGTCTAGCTTGCCATGATTGGTGTAGTGATCAAAGTTCTCTTCCTCTTCTTCAAGGTAGACCTCCTCCTCTTGATAGTCTCCGGTACTAGCGTCTATAAATGAATACGAGGATACAATCACCAAACCACACTTAAGTAGACTTAAGTAGCCTTAAGGGCTCACTCAAGATGATCTAGCATCATCACTTTGCATTGCTACCCAAAATTATGCTAGGGTTTTCTTACTTAGTGTTAGGAAAATAATTTCCTCTCATTGAAATGTGGATTAGGGTTTCTCTTTAGTTTGGAGAAATAAATTCCTCTCATTGAATCTTGTTAAGATTTAATCTCCTCAAATAACAATGTATGGTCACATGTTGACCAAGGTCAACACTTCACACTTATCATTTGAGAAACATGATTTAAATGAGGTTCTATTCCTCATGCCATTTAAATCCTATTTGATTTAATATCCTCAAGTGAGCAAATATGAGACCAAGCAACAAGGGTCATCACATTACTTCATAACACTTGGGAATATGATTTAAATGAGGTGCTACACCTCATAGATTTGAAAACTTAAATTTGAAATAGTTTAAATGGACTAGTATTGGCTACATAGCCAATTTTTGTTTCTAGCCCATGATCATATACAGTACCCATATCATATTTTTGCATATTAAATTAGAGGGGTTGAAATGTGAATTATAGCAATTGGATTCACCTCAAAACTCATTAGGGTTGATTTTATAAATTTATTTGAATCCTGAAAACTCTCTATCTTGTTCTTTTTAGTATTCAAAATCTACAACAGCTATTGGTTTGAATCCAGTGTGGTTGGATAGAGCATTTCATAGGCTTTCCAAATATATCAAATTTATCAAATTTTGCTGAGTAAATTTGGAGATATTAAATATTTAGCAAAGCATCTGAGAGCAATTTAACAGAAAGATTTAAATCGAATTCAAATTAACTGGGCTTAGGCGGGAAAGAACTTGGGCCAGAGAGAGGGAGAAAGAGTTGGGCCGGACCAGCTAGCACGTCTCGCACGCAGCGGGCCGCCTGACAGGTAGGCCCCGTATGTCAGCGATACATAACAGCCGAAACGGTATGGTTTGATTTGGGCCGTAGGATTAGAGGGGCGATCGACGGACGAGGTGCGTCGTCGTCTCCGGCGAGAAGGGTTACGGCCACGGCGAGGCTAGGTGGTGGGAGAGCTAACCAGGGTCCGGTGAGCGGTGTCGTTGACGCGAGGCGACGTTGTCGACGACGGCGAGTCGAATGGTGGTCGTGGGAGGCGCTGAGGTGGACGAATTCGTCGGCGGCTTCTGCGGCAGTTCTGCGGACTCCGGCGAGCGATTGGGCGGCGGTGGTGACTAATGTGGAGCGGAGAGGGTGCGAGGAGGCTCAGAGGTGAGTGGGGAGGGCGATGGTGTGAGGATTGGAGGCGCGGGTGCTCTCCTTTTATAGGAGCGTGAGGTGGCCGTGGGGTGCGGGCGAGGTCGACGGTGGCGATGGCGTTAGGAGCTGCGAAGGGGCAAGGTGAGGGGTGCGTGCGCTTCCTAGCATCATGGCGAACACGACGCGCGTGCTGGTGCAGCGAATGGAGGATGAGGGCGGGCGGGCGTCGTGGCCGTCCTTGCAGTACGGGTGCGGCAGGGTTTTGATCATGGCGTCGTCTACAGCGCGGGCGACGTCCAATGGTGGTGTCTGGCGACGTCCTGGTAGGGTGTTGAGTGAGCGTGCGCGAGGAGAGAGGGAGAGGAGGACGACAGCGACGAGTGCAGGGTCGTGTACTGGCGCGTCCAGTGGCGTGCCAGTGCACGCTCTGGCGCGCCCGGGCGTGGTGATCATGTTTGGTTCAGGGCTATGTCATGCACGATTTGGCTTGGGATCATGTCTAGTAGATTCAGCATGAGTAGGGTAGCTAGTTTGGCAAGGTGAGGTGGAGAGGAGAGGTCCAGGGTAGGGTTGGGCATGGTGGTGAGCACCATGCTGACATGTGGTGGCATGGAGGTACTTTGGGCATCTTCTTAGGTCCACTCTTGCAGGGTTGGGTTCAGTGTGATAAGGCAAGACTAAGGGACAAGGTGAGAGTGACTAAAGGAGTAGAATGGCAGGGGTTGGCATGGTGATGTCCAAATCAAGGACATGGCTTGGCATTGATCCATTTGTGCTCAATTCTTGTGTAACCAAGGTTCTGCAAGATTGAGTGTGGTGAGGTGAATCTATTTGACATGGTGCACAAAGTTGTAGAGGCTAGATGTGTGCACAAAGGATTAAAGTGAGAAGCATATGTGGCACATGCAAATGAGTGGCATGCTTGAGCATGGTGATCATGGCCAAGGTGGTGTCACTTCATTGATGTGCCTTTAGGGTACAAGGTGTACTATCAAGGAGGACAAGGGAGAGAGAGAGAGGAAAAGTGAAAAGTGAAGATAAAGTGGTTGTACCTCCATTTCACTTTATGTGTACCTCCCATTTCTAAAGCAATGACCTCCCTTGTGTTTAATTTTGGACAAATGGCTGCATGGTTGTGTTCTAAATGATGTTGTGCAACAATGTGTGGCATTGGTTTGAAATTTTGAGAGGTTTTGTAAAAATTCAAAAAAGTGGAGGGAATCTAGAATCTATTTCAAAGTGGCATCTTGGCTTGACTAAATGTTGCAACGGTCAAAGCTTTGGTCAGAGTGGTCAACATCAAAGTTGCTCATCTTGATGAGGTCTTGGATGAGGTGCAAAGAGTTGGCAAGGTTTGGTTTAAGAATTTCTTAATAAAAGGGCTCAAAGTGGGTATGTTGTTAAAAATGTCACATGTGACCATTATCACATGCCACAAGGTTTTTGATTTTTCTTTGATTTGATTTGATTTTATTGACCCAATTGATGTTACTTAGTGTTGAAATGGTATAGGGTAGAGATCCAACCATTCACACCAAGTCTCAAGGTCAATTGCTTAAATTTGTAATTTTGCTATTTCTTCTCATATGCCTCTATGGCATTTTTATTTTCTTTTTATTTTCTTTTGTTTTACCTTAAATTTGTTTGGTTAAGTACTAGGTAAGGTTTAATAAGGTTTTCTAAACCTCTAAACAAGGTAGAAGGGCCTAGGGTAAAGTTTTACACAAATAGCCATAGCCTCATATATGAAGCTAGTAGCATTTCCCTTTTTCTTAAAGGTCTCACTTTGATCCAAAAGATCATGGCTTAGGGTTTAGTGGGGTTTAACCATGGTTCACAACCATTTGGAAAACTGGCTAGGCCAAAAGCCAAGGTTTGCAAATTAGGGTTTTAGGTTATTTTCAAACACTAAACAAACCATCATGGCAAAGATCATCACACATATGCATTAGCACTATGCATCTTGATCTATTAAAATAAAGTTTTTGTTGGTTCCAAATTTTGGAAAAAAGGAAACTCATTTTCTTCTTTGTTTTAAAATCTGGGATGTTACAAACCCTTCCCCCTTAAACAAATCTCGTCCCGAGATTTTAAGAAAAGTTAGGTTCCTAAGAGATATTGAGCAATTGGATTAACAGGAAAACATACTTGGCATGGCCTGGGGTGCTTCCTGAGCTTCTGTGGCACTCATGTGGTAGAGGCGGCCGTTGTGGTTGTTCTGGTTCCTTCTTGCTGCGAAGCGGCGCTGTTGCTGGGTAGGTGCAGCAGTATTGGGGGCAGTCTTGGCAAGCTTCTTGGGGCATTCATTGGAGTAATGACCCACAGTTCCACATTCATAGCAGGTTATCGTGGACTTGTCCTTTGGGGTGACGGGGACACCGTTGCTTCCAGTCCTCGGGCCATTATTGAGGTTGTTGTTGTTACCATTGTTGTTGTTGTTGTTGTGATGGTTATTGTTGTTGTTGCTGTTGTTGTTGTTGCCTCCGGGCTTCGGTGGTCCTCCGTTGTGGTTGGTGTAGTTTGGGCGATAAGTCTGAGCAGTTGGCTTGTTGTGTCTTGTGGTGAATCCTCCAGAGGAGTTGTTGCGGTACTTCTGTGTATGGTGGGGTCCATTCTGGTTCATCATCATGCGCTTGCGGTTCTCGTTGGCTTGGTGCAGCTTCCCTTCCATCTGGATGGCTGAGTCCACTAGGGCTTCCAAGTCAGCGAACGGAATGTTCACTAACACCGTTTGCATTTCATCATGCAGTCCGTTCAGAAATCTCTCCTTCCTCTTCTCGTTGGTGTCGGTCTCATCCGGGGCGTACCTTGACAGAGTAAGAAACCTGTCGTGGTATTCCACCACGGACATCCTTCCTTGCTTGCGTTCGCGAAACTCGTCTCTCATTTTCTTGATCAATCCTTGGGGCACATGGTACTTACTGAACTTGAGTTTGAAATCCTCCCAAGTCATCATTTTTCCCGCATTCATTGCACGGGCACTTGTCCACCAGGCTCTTGCAGGTCCTGACAGGTAGTGGGTGGCGAACACTACTTTCTCAGCGGCTTCAACTCCCGCAACTTCTAGGTTGTTCTCCATTGTTTGGAGCCAGTCATCAGCATCTAGGGGCTCTTCAGTCTTGCTGAACATGGGTGGGTTGGTGTTCTGAAAATTCTTAAGCTTCGATCCAGGGTGATCGTGGTTTCCATGGCCTTGATTGTTCTGAGCTATCTGCTGCAGTGCGGCAATGTTGGCTTGTCTTTCAGCTCTCTCGGCTTCTCGGTCTGCCATCATCATTTGCAGCATCTGCATCATTGCATCCTGGTTGGTGCTGCGGGTTGGTGGGGCCATCTGAACATTGAGGTAGATGATAAGATAAGAGGGAAATTTCTATGGTTTGTTTGGTTAAAGTTTAAAAGTTCATAACTTGAAAACTTGAGTAGTGTTGTGGGGGTAAAAACCAACAACACTTTTTCATTCATACCAAGCATCACACATTACAAAGCTAACACACCGTTGGTTTGAAGAACCATTCATTCGTTCTACGATACAAGGGGATCCTGATACAAACTCACACCTACTCAAGTGCTTTAGTGATACTACTCTTCAGGGTGGATTCTTCGTCTTCAAGGGTAATGTGCTTGGCGAAATGCGAGGGCGTTGTCCAACTCCTTGCGGGTCTTGTACATCATGAAATCCAGGTATGCCACATAGTGGTTCATTTCCGGGTGCGGTGGCATGGTTATTGGCCTTCCCATGGGGTCATGTCTTGGGTAGTAGATGAAGCGAGTGTTCTTGAGCTTGTTCACATTCTGTCTGCACAGACGGGCAATTGCTTCTTGCATGGCTCTGGCTATTCCTTCATTCCAAGTGTTTCCCGTTACAGAAAACCAGATGGTTTCCCATATTGGGGCTCCTAGCTTTCCTCTCAGATCTGCAGTAACTTCCCGCCGAGGTTGTCCTCCTAAGTGATTATTGAGTGGTATTCCGAAGAACTCGGGATACGGGTGATACGTCCAATTTGCATCACTATTTTGTATCATAATTTGCTGTTATTCATTGGTATATTTCATATTTGGACACAATACTTATGTTATTTCATCTATTTTGCATGTTTCATCATTATTGGAGGATCGAGCACCGGAGCCAGGATTCTGCTGGAAAAAGCACCGTCAGAACGCAATATTTCGGAAGATCAACTGTGGAAGGAAATTATACCGAAAATCCTATTTTTCCAGATGACGAAGGAAGCCAGAAGGGGGAGCTGAGAAGGCCCAAGGTGGGGCCAGACCACAGGCCGGCGCGGCCCATGGCCTGGCCGCGCCACCTTGTGGTGTGGGGGCCCCACAGCCCCTTTCGCCTCCTTTTCTTCGCGAAACCCTTCGTCCCAAATACCTAAGCCAGAGAGGGTACCTCACGAAGAGTTACAGCCGCCTCTGCGGGGCGGAGAACACCAGAGAGAAAAGAGCTCTCCGGCGGGCTGAGATCCGCCGGGGAAATTCCCTCCGGGAGGGGGAAATCGATGCCATCATCACCGTCATCGAGCTGGACATCATCTCCATCACCATCATCATCATCTCCACCATCATCACCGCCGTCTCCACCGCTGTACACCATCACCGCCATAGCAATTTGGGTTTGATCTTGATTGTTTGATAGGGGAAACTCTCCCGGCATCGATTTCTACTTGTTGTTGATGCTATTGAGTGAAACCATTGAACCAAGGTTTATGTTCAGATTGTTATTCATCATCATATCACCTTTGATCATGTTCCATATGATGTCTCGTGAGTAGTTCGTTTAGTTCTTGAGGACATGGGTGAAGTCTAACTGTTAGTAGTGAACTATGGTTGGGTAATATTCAATGTTATGATATTTAAGTTGTGGTGTTATTCATCTAGTGGTGTCATGTGAACGTCGACTACATGACACTTCACCTTTATGGGCCTAGGGGAATGCATCTTGTATTCGTTTGCTAATTGCGGGGTTGCCGGAGTGACAGAAACCTAAACCCCTATTGGTATATCGATGCAGGAGGGATAGCAGGATCTCAGAGTTTAAGGCTGTGGTTAGATTTATTCTTAATTACTTTCTTGTAGTTGCGGATGCTTGCAAGGGGTATAATCACAAGTATGTATTAGTCCTAGGAAGGGCGGTACATTAGCATAGGTTCACCCACACAACACTTATCATAACAATGAAGATTATTTAGCCGTATGTAGCGAAAGCACTAGACTAAAATCTCGTGTGTCCTCAAGAACGTTTGGTCATTATAAGTAAACAAACCGGCTTGTCCTTTGTGCTAAAAAGGATTGGGCCACTCGCTGCAATTATTGCTCTCGCACTTTACTTACTCGTACTTTATTCAACTGTTACATCGAAACCCCCTGAATACTTGTCTGTGAGCATTTACAGGGAATCCTTCATCGAAACTGCTTGTCAACACCTTCTGCTCCTCGTTGGGATCGACATTCTTACTTATCAAAAATACTACGATACACCCCCTATACTTGTGGGTCATCAAGACTATTTTCTGGCGCCGTTGCCGGGGAGTGAAGCGCTATTGGTAAGTGGAATTGGTAAGGGAAATATCTACTGTTTGTGCTGATTTGATTTCTGCCTGTTGCCATAATTCATTATGGAGAGATCTTCTCTCGAATGTTTATTTGGGAAATCCGCTACTACTGCAAAGGTAGTGGATGAGGCGCCAGGTAAAGAAGAGATACCATACAAAATACCTATGAAAATTATTGAACGCGTAGTGAATAACCGTTATACAGGGGATGGAACTGTCCACCCTGGAGATCATTTATTGTTCTTGCATGAATTATGCAGTTTATTCAAGTGTGCAGGTATTGCTATGGATGAAGTGAGGAAGAAACTATTCTCTATATCGCTGTCTGGTAAAGCGGCGCATTGGTATAAATTACTGGATAATGGGGATTCTCTTGAATGGAATGATATTGTGCCCCGGTTTTATTCTAAGTTCTATCCTCCAAGTGAAATTCACAAGGATTGGAATCGCATATATAATTTTTGGCCTCATGATGGAGAGAGTATTGCCCAAGCTTGGGGGAGATTGAAGTCTTTAATGCTGAAGGATGGGAGATCGACAAAGATCGAGAATCAGGTATAAATTATGATTACAAATGCATTGAAGCTTTTATGGATACTGATAAATTTCGTAATATGAGTGCTACTCATGGTCTTGATTCTCAAGTTGCTGCAAATCTTTATAAAGCTTTTGCCTCTCATTATGAATTGCCTAAGAAGAATTTTGATAAGTATCATGAACCATATAAAGATAAAATTGATTCATCTATTAATAAATGCGTTGTAGTTGAAACTGTTGATCATGTTATTCCTGAAGCTTATATTGAAAAAACTCATTTCCCTGTTAAAATGAAGGAGTACTCTGTTATAAATAGTGCGGTTCATAAAAGTGAAAAGAAACCTATAGAACCTGAAGAACAAATAAAAGTTGAACCTACTGTTGCAATAGTTAAAGATCTTGTGACTGAAAATTTGGAGGAAGGTCATATTATTTTCTGTGAAGATGCTTCTAATATTGTTTCACATCCTAATAAACCCAAGCAAGCTAGTGTTCCTATGCTATCTGTTAGAATTGGTGATCATTGCTATTATGGTTTATGTGATATTGGTGCAAGTATTAGTGCTATTCCTTATGAGCTTTATACGGAGATTATGCACGAAATTGGTTCTTGTGAACTTGAAGATATTGATGTGGTTATTCAGCTGGCTAATAGAGAAACTATTTCTCCAATTGGTATTGTTCGAGATGTGGAAGTTCTATGTGGTAAGATTAAATATCCTGCTGACTTTTTGGTACTTGGTTCTGCTGCTAGTGATTATTGTCCTATTATTTTTGGTAGACCTTTTCTAAATACTTGTGGAGCTATTATAGATTGCAAGAAAGAGAAAATTTTGACTAAATTTGCTGGTGAATCATATGAGTTTAACTTCTCTAAATTTACCAAAACTCCTTATAAAGCTGATTTGCCTAATGAAGATTTTAAAATGGAACAGTGTGCATCTATTGTTCTTGTTCCTAATAATCCTTTGCAGCAACATTTGGAGAATAGCGAGAGTGAAGTTTTTAGGAAAGAAAGAGATGAGCTTGAGGAAATTTTTCTTCGCCAACCTATTCTTAAGCATGATTTACCGGTGGAAGATCTGGGTACAACACCGCCACCAAAGGAAGATCATGTCTTTGATTTAAAACATTTGCCTGATAATCTTAAATATGCTCATATTGATGATAAGAAAATATATCCTGTTATTATTAGTTCTAAGCTTACAGAGTTTGAAGAAGAAAGGCTATTGGAAATATTGAAGAAACACCGAGGCGCTATTGGCTACACTCTTGATGATTGGAAGGGGATTTCTCCCTCTATTTGCCAACACGCCATTAATATGGAAGATGATGCGAAGCCTGTTGTTGAACCTCAGCGTCGTCTAATTCCTAAGATGAAGGATGTGGTAAGAAATGAGGTATTACGACTTCTTGAAGCTGGTATTATATATCCTATTGCTGATAGTAGATGGGTTAGTCCTGTGCATTGTGTTCCTAAGAAAGGAGGAATGACTGTTGTGCCTAATGATAATGATGAGCTCATACCTCAAAGAGTAGTTGTAGGGTATAGAATGTGCATTGATTATCGAAAAGTTAATAAGGTTACTAAGAAAGATCATTACCCTTTGCCTTTTATTGATCAAATGTTAGAAAGGTTATCTAAAAATACTCATTTTTGTTTTCTTGATGGCTATTCTGGGTTTTCACAAATTGCTGTTAAAACTAAGGATCAAGAGAAAACCACTTTCACTTGTCCCTATGGAACTTATGCTTATAGACGTATGCCTTTTGGTTTATGTAATGCTCCCGCTACTTTTCAAAGATGCATGTCTGCTATTTTTCATGGTTTTTGCGAGAGTATTGTAGAGGTATTCATGGATGATTTTTCTGTCTATGGGAATTCTTTTGATAATTGCTTGCGGAACCTTGATAAAGTTTTGCAGAGATGTGAAGAAACTAACCTTGTTCTTAATTGGGAGAAATGCCACTTTATGGTTAATGAAGGAATTGTATTGGGACATAAAATTTCCGAGAGAGGTATTGAAGTTGATAGAGCTAAAGTTGAAGCAATTGAGAAGATGCCCTATCCCAGGGATGTTAAAGGTATTCGTAGTGTTCTTGGTCATGCTGGGTTTTATAGGAGGTTTATTAAAGATTTCTCCAAGATTTCAAAGCCTCTTACTAATCTTCTTCAAAAAGACGTACCTTTTGTTTTTGATGATGACTGTAAGGAAGCTTTTGAAACTCTTAAGAAAGCCTTCACAACTGCTCCTATAGTTGAACCTCCTGATTGGAACTTACCATTTGAAATTATGTGTGATGCTAGTGATTTTGCTGTAGGCGCTGTTCTTGGACAGCGAGTAAACAAAAAATTGAATGTTATTCATTATGCTAGTAAAACTCTTGATGCTGCTCAAAGAAATTATGCTACTTCTGAAAAGGAATTGTTAGCTGTAGTCTTTGCTTGTGATAAGTTTAGATCTTATATTGTTGATTCAAAAGTTACTATTCATATTGATCATGCTGCAATCAGATACCTTATGCAAAAGAAAGATGCTAAGCCTAGGCTTATTAGATGGGTACTTCTGTTGCAAGAATTTGATTTACATATTGTAGATAGGAAGGGTGCTGATAATCCTGTTGCTGATAATCTGTCTAGATTGGAAAATATTGCTTATGATCCTGTTCCTGTTAATGATAGTTTTCCAAATGAACAATTGGCTGCAATAAAGGTGAGTTCGCGAGACAGTCCTTGGTATGCTGATTATGCTAACTTTATTGTTTCCAAGTACTTGCCTCCAACCTTTTCAGCTCAGCAAAGGAGGAAATTCTTTTATGACTTGAGGCATTATTTCTGGGATGACCCACACTTATATAAAGAAGGAGTGGATGGTATTATGCGAAGATGTGTTCCCGAATATGAACAACAAGAGATATTGAGTAAATGTCATGGTAGTGCTTATGGAGGACATCACGCCGGAGAAAGAACCGCGCAAAAGGTTCTACAATCAGGTTTTTATTGGCCAACTCTCTTCAAAGATGCAAGGAAGTTTATTTTATCTTGTGATGAATGCCAAAGGGTTGGTAATATCTCCAGACGCAATGAAATGCCTATGAATTATACTCTTGTTATTGAACCGTTCGATTGTTGGGGATTTGACTTCATGGGACCTTTTCCCTCTTCAGAAGGTAACACTCATATACTTGTTGCTGTTGATTATGTTACTAAATGGGTGGAAGCCATACCTACAAAAAGTGCTGATGGTGAGACCTCTTTAAGAATGCTTTTAGATATTATTTTTCCTAGATTTGGAGTTCCTAGATATATTATAACTGATGGAGGTTCTCATTTTATTCATGGTGGTTTTAGAAAAACTCTTGCTAGATATGGTATTAATCATAGAATTGCTTCCGCTTATCATCCTCAAACTAGTGGGCAAGTAGAATTATCAAATAGAGAGATTAAATCTATCTTGCAAAAGACTGTTAATAAAACTAGAAAGAATTGGGCTAGTAAATTGAAGGATGCACTATGGGCTTATAGAACTGCTTATAAAAATCCCATGGGAATGTCACCTTATAAAATGGTTTATGGGAAAGCTTGTCATTTACCTTTAGAACTAGAGCACAAAGCTTATTGGGCTGTTAGAGAATTAAATAAAGATCCTAAACTTGCCGGTAATAAGAGGTTGTTGCAATTGAGTTCTCTAGATGAATGGAGAAGTGAAGCTTATGAAAATGCTAAACTCTTTAAAGAGAAAGTTAAAAAATGGCATGATAGAAGGATTATCAAAAGAGAATTTAATATTGGAGATAAAGTCCTATTGTATCGGTCTCGTCTCAGATTCTTTGCAGGGAAATTACTCTCGAAATGGGAAGGACCGTATGTTGTTGAGGAGGTGTATCGTTCAGGAGCAATCAAAATTAGCTCTCTCCAAGGCAATGCTACACAAGTGGTAAATGGACAAAGACTCAAGCATTATATCTCAGGTGATTCCTATAATGTTGATGTTGATATTATTCGAGTGGAAACACCGGAGGCTTTCATCAAAGGACAAATTGACAGTTCGCCAGAACTCGACTTTGAATAGGTAACAGTACTGGTAATGAAAAGTTCGCAATTTACTTTCCGAACAATATTTTTGCTGTTTTTGGAAAATATGGAAAATTACGAGATTGAAACGGAGTGGAAAAGACGCACGAGGGCGTGCCACCATAGGCCGGCGCGGCCTGGCCTTGGCCCGCGCCGCCCTATGGTCTGGCCGCCTCGTCGCCCCTTTCCGACTCTGGTTCGACCTGGTACTTTCCTTTTGTCGTGAAAATTTTTGCTATATAATCCCCCGGACCCCTGGAGGTCCGTATATCGCTTTCTCGACGTGTTTTGTTTCGAGCTGTTTCTGCCAGGATCTGTTTTCAGTTTAGAAGCACTATGACCTCCAACAACAAGGGCAAGGGGCTTTCGGAGGAGGAAGTGAGAAGGGTGTCGCCAAAACAAGAGCAGCAAGCCGTTGGGAGTAAGCAAATCTTTGTGGGATCTGTTGACACTCGACGTTCTTTCTCTCATAACTTGCAGGGATCCTTACCACCTGCCCTTAGCCTCGACTCTTTCCCCGTGTTGGAAGAAGCTCTGCGGACTACCGACGAGTTTTGTGATCGATACCGGGCTCTAAGAAGAGAAGTGGAGATACTCCAAGAAGAAAATTACCGTCTCCGTAGGATGCTAGAATACTACCCGATTCCCATCACAAGGTCACTATCGTCAACTTCAGATAACAATGAACATCTTCGAGTCTTAGTGCAGAATTGCCAAGCTGAGAAACTGAAGCTGAAGGAGATCTGTAAGAAGCGCGGGAGGAGTTCATCACCATCATCGCCAAAGGAGTAATTCATCATCGGTATTGGCATCCCCTTGGTTTGTTCCAAGCTTGGGGGAGTGCCGCGGTATCACATCATCACTACCTTTTACTTTTTACTGTCAAGTAGTGTCATATCATGAGTAGGGAAGTTATCATATAAGATGGGTTGCAGTTTGGAAGTATCTTTCCTTTAGTTGGTTGTCTATGTATCCCTTGGTGTGAGTTATCGTTATGGAATATTAATGAGAAGTCTTATCATTTACATATTGCACATCTTATTTTAGTTTGCAATCTCTACTATATGATTTACCTTGTTGTTAGTATTGGTATCACTTTGGGAGCATTGAATAAATCTATTTGGTTTTGGCAAACTTAGCATTGGTCAATAGCAACAACACTTTGAGGTTTAAGTAGAAAAGAGAAATACATGTAGATGTTTCATTGTCTTTCTTTCTTGTTAGCTCATAGCTTATTATTCTGAAGTTAAAATTGTTTGTGCTTGCAAGGAAGATGCATGATTGTTTCTATCACATGTATATTTGTTTGTTTCCCTCGACTCTTATGCTTGCTAATTAACCTTGCTAGCCAAAGACCTGTACTGAGAGGGAATACTTCTCATGCATCCAAACCTTAACCCAAACCTATGCCATTTGTGTCCACCATACCTACCTACTACATGGTATTTTTCTGCCATTCCAAGTAAATACTTCGTGTGCTACCTTTAAACAATTCAAAATTTACTATCTCTTATTTGTGTCAATGTTTTATAGCTCATGAGGAAGTATGTGGTGTTTTATCTTTCAACCTTGTTGGGAAACTTTCACCAATGGACTAGTGGCTTCATCCGCTTATCCAATAATTTTGCAAAAAGAGCTGGCAATGGGATTCCCAGTCCCAAATTAATTAAACTAAATAGACACTCCTCCATGGTCTGTGATTGATGGACGGCACCCGAAGGATTCGGTTAGCCATGGCTTGTGTAAGCAAAGGTTGGGGGGAGTGTCATCATCATAATAAAACCAAAATAAAAAGGCACTCCTTCATGGTATGAGATTGTTGGCAGGCACCCGAGGATTCGGTTAGCCATGGTTTGTGAAAGAAAGGTTGGAAGGAGTGCCACACAAAATGAAAATAAAATGGGAGCCGCTCTTTGAAGGTTGTCTGGCAAGGGGGTTAGAGTACCCGCTACCAGTCGTTGACAACAACAAACACCTCTCAAAATGTTACTTTTATTATCTCTATATGATTTCAAAACTGAAAAAGCTCTAGCACATGATTTAATCACTGCTTCCCTCTGTGAAGGGCCTGTCTTTTACTTTATGTTGAGTCAGTAAACCTATTTCCCTCCATCTCAAGCAAGCATTTGAGTAGTTGTGATCAAACCATTATATTGTGATTTGCTTCATCATGTCTTTTATTCTTCCTTGTTTAGTACAAGTTTTATCTGAATGAATATAGCTTTGCAAGTTATCAATGATTATGAGGAGACTATTATGATTGAGTATGCAAGTTGTGCAATATAAACTTTAACATGAGAGCGATGCTCAATAGATAAATATAACCTATTAATTGTTCTCTGACCAAGAACGAAGTTTGCCATCACCAACTATGATTTCTTATGCACCTTTATTTGTGATTACCTTATACTTGTTTCAAGTTGAGTCATATGAGGAAGTTGTTTACTAGAATGTCTTGTGTGAATGAATATGATGCTTCTTGTCCGTATTTTATTTATCGACTCTTCACTCCATAAACATGTGGTCCTGTTTACTGAGTTCAGTTTCGCTTGGGGACAAGCGAAGTCTAAGCTTGGGGGGAGTTGATACGTCCAATTTGCATCACTATTTTGTATCATAATTTGCTGTTATTCATTGATATATTTCATATTTGGACACAATACTTATGTTATTTCATCTATTTTGCATGTTTCATCATTATTGGAGGATCGAGCACCGGAGCCAGGATTCTGCTGGAAAAAGCACCGTCAGAACGCAATATTTCGGAAGATCAACTGTGGAAGGAAATTATACCGAAAATCCTATTTTTCCAGATGACGAAGGAAGCCAGAAGGGGGAGCTGAGAAGGCCCAAGGTGGGGCCAGACCACAGGCCGGCGCGGCCCATGGCCTGGCCGCGCCACCTTGTGGTGTGGGGGCCCCACAGCCCCTTTCGCCTCCTTTTCTTCGCGAAACCCTTCGTCCCGAATACCTAAGCCAGAGAGGGTACCTCATGAAGAGTTACAGCCGCCTCTGCGGGGCGGAGAACACCAGAGAGAAAAGAGCTCTCCGGCGGGCTGAGATCCGCCGGGGAAATTCCCTCCGGGAGGGGGAAATCGACGCCATCGTCACCGTCATCGAGCTGGACATCATCTCCATCACCATCATCATCATCTCCACCATCATCACCGCCGTCTCCACCGCTGGACACCGTCACCGCCGTAGCAATTTGGGTTTGATCTTGATTGTTTGATAGGGGAAACTCTCCCGGTATCGATTTCTACTTGTTGTTGATGCTATTGAGTGAAACCATTGAACCAAGGTTTATGTTCAGATTGTTATTCATCATCATATCACCTCTGATCATGTTCCATATGATGTCTCGTGAGTAGTTCGTTTAGTTCTTGAGGACATGGGTGAAGTCTAACTGTTAGTAGAGAACTATGGTTGGGTAATATTCAATGTTATGATATTTAAGTTGTGGTGTTATTCTTCTAGTGGTGTCATGTGAACGTCGACTACATGACACTTCACCTTTATGGGCCTAGGGGAATGCATCTTGTATTCGTTTGCTAATTGCGGGGTTGCCGGAGTGACAGAAACCTAAACCCCCGTTGGTATATCGATGCAGGAGGGATAGCAGGATCTCAGAGTTTAAGGCTGTGGTTAGATTTATTCTTAATTACATTCTTGTAGTTGCGGATGCTTGCAAGGGGTATAATCACAAGTATGTATTAGTCCTAGGAAGGGCGGTACATTAGCATAGGTTCACCCACACAACACTTATCATAACAATGAAGATTATTTAGCCGTATGTAGCGAAAGCACTAGACTAAAATCCCATGTGTCCTCGAGAACGTTTGGTCATTATAAGTAAACAAACCGGCTTGTCCTTTGTGCTAAAAAGGATTGGGCCACTCGCTGCAATTGTTGCTCTCGCACTTTACTTACTCGTACTTTATTCAACTGTTACATCGAAACCCCCTGAATACTTGTCTGTGAGCATTTACAGGGAATCCTTCATCGAAACTGCTTGTCAACACCTTCTGCTCCTTGTTGGGATCGACATTCTTACTTATCGAAAATACTACGATACACCCCCTATACTTGTGGGTCATCAACGGGCGTCCTAGATATTCAACTAGTTGCTTCAAATCCTTCTCGAACATGAGGTTTCCTCCGTGGCCAAGCTGATAGGACTTGTAGGTGTACTCCATCTGTGAGCAATTTGGATGAGTAAGTTAGAGATGTGATCAAGTGTGCAAACCTTTAGGTAGAATTTTCAAGGAAAAGTAGAGCATGAATTTCTTATTTTGAAGAAGATCTCAAGGATAAGAGTGCGAATAAGTTTTCATAAATATTCACTTCCTTTGTTTTGAAACTAAGTTTCTCAGACGTCCATTCTAACTAGGGTCTCCTAAGGTCAACAATGGCTCTGATACCAACTTGTCAACACCCGGGTTTTTAATTCCAGATGCCTATTATGCCATTCATCGCAATCCCAGGAATATTGTTTTGCGAGACATAATAGATTGATATCACAGAACATCATTCATTACAACATGATAATAGTCTTACAACAAAGGGGATCACATGATCCAGTCTCATTACAATAATAGTTGATCTATTGATCAATTACAAAACACATAGCGGAAGCGAAGTAGCGGTTGTGGTCCATCTGTTCCACAGGCAACTGTTGACGTCAGGAGTGGTCCTAGTTGTCGTAGACGTCCTGCTGTCCTTTATCCTAGTACTGGGGCTCATCTTTATAGTCTGGCCATTTGAATAGCCAGGGACACAGCCATGAGTACTTTAAAGTACTCGCAAACTAATACTAGGGTAAGCAGTATCAACTATAGTAAGGGGGTTCTAAGCTCAAGGTTCATTTGCATAAAGCCAGTTTTATTTCATAAGTATTTAGTAAACAAGACTCTTCATTTGTCTAACTTGACTCAAGTGGGAACATTAGTGTCATTCCCCCAACTTAGTTGTGATTCAAAGTCAAAGTCACATTTCAATTCAAGTCGCAAGTCACCATTCATATTTTTGGGAAAAGTTCTGATGACGGAACAGTATGGCCTTTCCAACTGTCCATGACCGCGGACGCGGCTATTCGAATAGTTTAAGCTCTGCAGAGGTTGTACACTTGTGCCACAACAATTGCAATAGTCCGTCAGGGGTAACTGGCCCTGATTTATCGCACTCAGTGCGCGAACTACCAATCCTAACCTTTCATTTACATACCCTAGTATAGGCACCTCTCCCCATGAGCTTGGCCTCCCGGTGAGAGCAAACTGCCCACCCGGGAACTGCACAGTGCTTGGGTAGGACATTCACCTCATTTCACGTCATTTCACTTTCAATGGAGGCAGCCTCGGCATAACCCCGATGACGCTTGTTCTGAGTGAACCCATACTACAATACATAAGTTTCCAGCTAAGCCTTACCCAGATTCAGGTATTATGGGGGTACTTAAGAATTGGAATGGTATCGCATCTGAACCCAACCATCAGTTTTGTAAAATTCACCAAGTCATTCACAAGTCATATTCACCTCAAAATCTTTCAATAGAATGACTCATCATTCCAAGGTTTTCAAAGTCATTGGTTTTCACAAGTTCTCATCTAAAGTAGTCACTTTTAGCTTTAGCACTAGCAACTAGTCATGAAGGGTGCTATTTAGCTTATAGCTTTCTAGGCTAAGTGTGATGCTCTTGTACCACTCCATTGCTAGACTAAGTGAATCATGAATCAAAAATAATCTTTGATAAACCAAAGTCAAAACTTGTAAGGTAAAAACTTGGGATATGATCATTAAGCATAAAGTAATATGTAATTGTGCCTTGCTCTTATAGAGCTTCGCACTTGGGTAACTTGCAAGAATATTAGCTTACAGTAGTCTAGCTTGCCTTGATTGGTGTAGTGATCAAAGTTCTCTTCCTCTTCTTTAAGGTAGACCTCCTCCTCTTGATAGTCTCCGGTACTAGCGTCTATAAATGAATACGAGGATACAATCACCAAACCACACTTAAGTAGACTTAAGTAGCCTTAAGGGCTCACTCAAGATGATCTAGCATCATCACTTTGCATTGCTACCCAAAATTATGCTAGGGTTTTCTTACTTAGTGTTAGGAAAATAATTTCCTCTCATTGAAATGTGGATTAGGGTTTCTCTTTAGTTTGGAGAAATAAATTCCTCTCATTGAATCTTGTTAAGATTTAATATCCTCAAATAACAATGTATGGTCACATGTTGACCAAGGTCAACACTTGACATTATCATTTGAGAAACATGATTTAAATGAGGTTCTATTCCTCATGCCATTTAAATCCTATTTGATTTAATATTCTCAAGTGAGCAAATATGAGACCAAGCAACAAGGGTCATCACATTACTTCATAACACTTGGGAAGATGATTTAAATGAGGTGCTCCACCTCATAGATTTGAAAACTTAAATTTGAAATAGTTTAAATGGACTAGTATTGGCTACATAGCCAATTTTTGATTCTATCTCATGATCATATACAGTACCCATATCATATTTTTGAATATTAAACTAGAGGGGTTGAAATGTGAATTATAGCAATTGGATTCACCTCAAAACTCATTAGGGTTGATTTTATAAATTTATTTGAATCCTGAAAACTCTCTATCTTGTTCTTTTTACTGTTCAAAACGTACCACAGCTATTGGTTTGAGTCCAGTGTGGTTGGATAGAGAATTTCATAGGCTTTCCAAATATATAAAATTTATCAAATTTGGCCGAGTAAATTTGGAGATATTAAATATTTAGCAAAGCATCTGAGAGCAATTTAACAGAAAGATTTAAATCGAATTCAAATTAACTGGGCTTAGGCGGGAAAGAACTTGGGTGAGAGAGAGGGAGAAAGAGTTGGGCCGGACCAGCTAGCGCATCTCGCACGCAGCGGGCCGCCTGACAGGTAGGCCCCGTATGTCAGCGATACATAACAGCCGAAACGGTATGGTTTGATTTGGGCCGTAGGATTAGAGGGGCGATCGACGGACGAGGCGCATCGTCGTCTCCGGCGAGAAGGGTTACGGCCACGGCGAGGCTAGGGGGTGGGAGAGCTAACCAGGGTCCGGCGAGCAGCGGCGTTGATGCAAGGCGACGTTGTCGACGACGGCGAGTCGAATGGTGGTCGACGGAGGCGCTGAGGTGGACGAATACGTCGGCGGCTTCTGCGGCGGTTCTGCGGACTCCGGCGAGCGATTGGGCGGCGGTGGTGACTAATGTGGAGCGGAGAGGGTGTGAGGAGGCTCAGAGGTGAGTGGGGAGGGCGATGGTGTGAGGATTGGAGGCGCGGGTGCTTTCCTTTTATAGGAGCGCGAGGTGGGCGTGGGGTGCGGGCGAGGTCGACGGTGGCGATGGCGTTAGGAGCTGCGAAGGGGCAAGGTGAGGGGTGCGTGCGCTTCCTGGCATCATGGCGAACACGACGCGCATTCTGGTGCAGCGAATGGAGGACGAGGGCGTGTGATACGTCCAAAACGTATCTACTTTCCCGAACACTTTTGCTATTGTTTTGCCTCTAATTTGTGTATTTTGGATACAACTAACACGGACTAACGCTGTTTTCAGCAGAATTGCTCTGGTGTCTCGTTTTTGTGCAGAAATTCAACTTTCAGGAAAATCCCCGGAATTTATGTCGAAGGTCTTATTTTTCCAGAAGATTTACGGAGCCAGAAGGGCAAGCCTGGTGGAGGCCCGAGGCCCCCACACACTAGGCCGGCGCGGCCCAGGAGGGGGGCGCGCCGCCCTATTGTGTGGCCCCCTCGGATGGCGTCCGACGCTCTCCTCTGGACCACTTAAGGGGTTTCGACCTCAAAACACGAGAAAGAAAGTCGAAGTCGCCAGAAACCCTCCAGAACGCCGCCACGTCGCGAAACTCCGTCTCGGGACCAGAAACTCCGTTCTGGCACTCCGCCGGGACGGGGAATTGGAGGAGATCATCGCCATCATCACCACCGACGCCTCTCCATCGACCAGCAATGTTTCCCCCATCCATGTGTGAGTAATTCCCCCGCTGTAGGCTGAAGGGAATGGTAGGGATTGGATGAGATTGGTCATGTAATAGCATAAGATTGTTAGGGCATAGTGCCTAGTGTCCGTAATTGGTACTTTGATGATATTGTTGCAACTTGTTATGCTTAATTCTTGTCACTAGGGCCCGAGTGCCATGATTTCAGATCTGAACATGTTATTGTTTCATGATGATATTCATTGTTTTATGATCTTACCTGCAAGTTGTATACACATGTCGCTGTCCGGAACCCGAGGCCCCAAAGTGACAAAAATTGGGACAACCGGAGGGGAAGGCAGTGATGTGAGGATCACATGTGTTCACGGAGTGTTAATGCTTTGCTCTGGTACTTTATTAAAAGGAGTACCTTAATATCCAGTAGATTCCCTAGAGGCCCGGCTGCCACCGGCTGGTAGGACAAAAGATGTTGTGCAAGTTTCTCATTGCGAGCACGTACGACTATATACGGAACACATGCCTATGGATTGCTTTGTACTTGGACACCGTTTTATTATTATCTGCAAATGCCCTGCTTTGATTATTACATGAGTTTCTCTCATCCATGCAATGCCCGTCATCCATCCATGTGCCTACAGTATTTTAATCCTGTTGTTTACTATAATCACTACTGCTGTCTTTGTTACACTGCTGCTGCTATTTCACTACTGCTACTGCTATAAAACTGTTACTACTGATAAACTCTTGCGAGCAAGTCTGTTTCCAGGTGCAGCTGAATTGACAACTCCGTTGTTAAGGCTTTCAAGTATTCTTTGTCTCCCCTTGTGTCGAATCAATAAATTGGGTTTTACTTCCCGCGAAGACTGTTGCGATCTCCTATACTTGTGGGTTATCAAGACTATTTTCTGGCGCCGTTGCCGGGGAGCATGCTGCTTGTGACGGTAAAGCACACGTCCATTGGGAACTCCAAGAGGAAGGTATGATGCGTACAACGGCAAGTTTTTCCCTCAGTAAGAAACCAAGGTTATCGAACCAGTAGGAGTCAAGAAGCACGTTGAAGGTTGATGGCGGCAGAGTGTAGTGCGGCGCAACACAGGGATTCCGGCGCCAACGTGGAACCTGCACAACACAACCAAGATACTTTGCCCCAACTTAACAGTGAGGTTATCAATCTCACCGGCTTGCTGTAACAAAGGATTAGATGTATAGTGTGGATGATGATGTTTGCAGAGAACAGTAAGAACAAGTATTGCAGTAGATTGTATTCGATGTAAAGAATGGACCGGGGTCCACAGTTCACTAGTGGTGTCTCTCCCATAAGATAAATAGCATGTTGGGTGAACAAATTACAGTTGGGCAATTGATAAATAAAGATGGCATGACAATGCACATACATGTTATGATGAGTAGTGTGAAATTCAATTGGGCATTACGACAAAGTACATAGACCGCTATCCAGCATGCATCTATGCCTAAAAGGTCCACCTTCAGGTTATCATCCGAACCCCTTCCAGTATTAAGTTGCAAACAACAGACAATTGCATTAAGTATGGTGCGTAATGTAATCAACAAATACATCCTTAGACATAACATTGATGTTTTTTCCCTAGTGGCAACAGCACATCCACAACCTTAGAACTTTCATCACATCGTCCCATTTAATGGAGGCATGAACCCACTATCGAGCATAAATACTCCCTCTTGGAGTTACAAGTAACGACTTGGCCAGAGCCTCTACTAATAACGGAGAGCATGCAAGATCATAAACAACACATAGATGATAGATTGATAATCAACATAACATAGCATTCATTATTCATCGGATCCCAACAAACGCAACATGTAGCATTACAAATAGATGATCTTGATCATGTTAGGCAGCTCACAAGATCCGACAATGATAGCACAATTAGGAGAAGACGATCATCTAGCTACTGCTATGGACCCATAGTCCAGGGGTGAACTACTCACACATCACTCCGGAGGCGACCATGGCGGTGAAGAGTCCTCCGGGAGATGATTCCCCTCTCCGGCAGGGTGCCGGAGGCGATCTCCTGAATCCCCAGAGATGGGATTGGCGGCCGTGGCGTCTCTGGAAGGTTTTTCGTATCGTGGCTCTCGGTACTGGAACTATTATCGACGAAGGCTTCTTATAGGCGAAGAGGTAGGTTTAGGGGCGACGCGAGGGACCCACACAGTAGGGCCGCGCGGCCAAGGCCTGGGCCGCGTCGCCTCGTCGCCCCACTTCGTTTCCCTTTCGGTGTTCTGGAAGCTTCGTGGAAAAATAAGATCCTGGGCGTTGATTTCGTCCAATTCCTAGAATATTTCCTTACTAGGATTTCTGAAACCAAAAACAGCAGAAAACAGCAACTGGCTCTTCGGCATCTCGTTAATAGGTTAGTGCCGGAAAATGCATAAATATGATATAAAGTATGTATAAAACATGTGAGTATCATCAATAAAGTAGCATGGAACATAAGAAATTATAGATACGTTTGGGACGTATCAGAGCATAGCTTTATTTGGAAATTCACTTGGATTGATATTGTTCGCTGCAAATTCTCCATCATGGGTAAATCTCGCGATTCTAAAGTCGCCATATTACCATCCACTACAAGAAAAGGTACAACTCTGAGTACCTCTGCTACTCTTGATTCACCATCTGTGATAAGTCAACTTGTTTCACCACCGCAAGCTTCACTTGCTGGTACTTCTGTTGAATCTGAAAACTCTTATAATATTGATAATGTTTCTGCTGTGCTTGATGATAGTGGTTCATTGGGATCTTTTCTAGAAGCTACAATTGCTAGGTCTAGACAAATTGAAAATGCTGAAACTCCTAATGAAAATACTGCTACACCTGTTAATTCACCTGAGCTTGAATACTCTAGTGATGATCCTGATGAGGATTATGTGGAGCTTGATGATGATTTTATTGATAAATGCAATGCTATTACTGATGCAAGAGAAATTAAAAAGTTTCTCGCACAACATACTGTTAGATATAAGCTGTCTTCTGATCCTAAATTTGCCACATCTCCTATAAACATTAAGGATAAAGATTATGATTTTTCTCTTGATCTATCTCATATAGCTATTGTTGAGAAAACACCCTTTTGTGGTACTGAAAAAGAAAGTGCTGTAGAACACATGAATGAGCTTTCTTCTATGAGTAGCTTATTTTCTGATGATGTCAAGATGCGTACTTATTTTGTTGCTAAATTTTTTCCTTTCTCATTAAAGGATGATGCTAAAACTTGGTATAATAGTTTGCCTCCTGGTTCTATTAATAGTCCAGGTGATTTGTTTGATGTTTTCTTTCGGAAATACTTTCCAGCTAGTGCTCAACATGCTGCTTTACAGAAAATTTATAGCTTTGACCAGAAAGATGGAGAGAAATTGCCTGAAGCATGGGCAAGATTTTGCTCTCTTATCAGAGCTCGACCTGGACATGATTTGGAAAAGCATGATTTACTTGATATATTTTATAGTGGACTAACCGTTGAGTCTAGAGCATATCTGGATAGTTGTGCTGGTTGTGTTTTCAGGAAAAGGACTCCAGACGAAGCTGAAGAATTATTGGCTAAAATAGGCCGGAATCATGATGATTGGGCTACACCTGAACCAACTCCGACGCCGATATTGAAGAAGAGGGGTTTAATTAAATTGAATGATGAAGATATGAGGGAAGCCAAGAAGTCTCTTAAGGAGAAAGGTATTAAATCTGAAGATGTGAAGAATTTACCTCCCATAGAAGATCTATGTAGGATAATTCCCCCTTCATCCATGATTGAGGTAAACTCTCTCCAACGCTTTACTAGGGAAGATATTCTGTATTCGAAATCTCCTGCTCAATGCTTAGATGAGTTTGATAATTATATTGTTAAGCAAGAAAATTTTAATATGAGAGTAGAGAATCATCTAATGGAAAATTCTCAAGCTATTAGCAATTTGCATGATATTGTGGAGAGAACCTCCAATGATGTTAAGATGCTTGTTAAACATTTTCAAATGGTTCAAACTCAAATTGATCAACTCACTAAAGTGCAAAATGACTTGTTAAAAAATAATTCTAAAGAGAAACATGCTTATGAAGTAACAACTAGAGGCGGTGTCTCTACCCAGGATCCTCTGTATCCTGAAGGGCATCCCAAAAGAGTTGAACAAGATTCTCAACGAACAGAACCTAGTGCTCCTTCTAAGAAAAAGAAGAAGAAACATAAAACTGTTGTAGAACCCTCTGAACCTGTTAATGATCCTAATAGTATTTCTATTTCTGATGCTGAAACTGAAAGTGGTAATGAACATGATAACGATAATGATAAGAATGATGCTTCTGATAAAGAAGAAGTTGAAGATGAACCTGAAAAGCATGCTAAAAATAATAAGTATACTAAAGAAGATTTTATTGCTAAGAAACATGGTAATAAAAGAGAACCTTGGGTTCAAAAACAAATGCCTTTTCCTGCTAAGAAACTAAAATCAAAGGAAGAAGAACACTATGATAAATTTTGCGATTGGATGAAACCTTTATTCTTGCAAATCCCTTTGACTGATGCTATTAAATTGCCTCCTTATTCAAAGTATATTAAAGATATTGTCTCTAACGAAAGGAAAATTCCTAATGAGGAGATTTCCACTATGCTTGCTAATTACTCTTTCAATGGAAAAGTTCCAAAGAAGTTGGGCGACCCAGGTATACCAACTATTGCTTGTTCTATTAAGAATAATTATGTTAGAACTGCTCTATGTGATTTGGGAGCGGGTGTTAGTGTTATGCCTTTTTCTCTTTACAAGAGACTTTATTTAGATAAGTTGATACCGACTGATATATCTTTGCAAGTGGCTGATAAATCTACTGTTATTCCTGTTGGTATATGTGAGGATGTTCCTGTTCAAGTTACTAATAACTGCTTGATATTAACTGATTTTGTTGTGTTGGAAATGCCTGAAGATGATAATATATCTATTATTCTTGGGAGACCTTTTCTTAACACCGCAGGGGCTGTTATTGATTGCAATAAAGGAAAAGTTACTTTCAATGTCGATGACAAGGAGCATACCGTTTATTTTCCCAAGAGGATTGATAAAGTATGTGGAGTTAATACCATTTCTAATGTGAGAACTATCAAAGTTGGAGCTATTGATTGTCCTATATATGAGCCTAAAGAGGGATATCAAAATATTATTATTGGATCCATATCAATACAATTCAAGGTAACATGATTGATTTGAGGTTTATTTTTTCTTATGCTATGTAAAATTTATTTGGTGGCAAGACTTGATCAACCTTGTTAACAAATACTTTTTATATGCATAGAGAAGCTAAACAACATTTATTTCGTCTTACTGTAGCAATACATTTGTATCTTTACTTTATTGCATTATTGTGCCAAGTAAAGTCTCTAATAGAAAGTTGATGCTAGATTTGGATTTCTGCGCAGAAACAGATTTTTAGCTGTCACGAATTTGAGTTTTTCTCTCTGTAGGAGAATCTAAAAATTCTGTAAAAATTCACGTGTGATCCTCAGATATCTACGCAACTTTCATTAGTTTTGAGTTTTCTGATTTGAGCAACGGAAGTACCTCGAAAAAATTCGTCTTTACTGGCTGTCCTGTTTTGGCAGATTCTGTCTCTGTTTTTTGCATTGTCTCTTGTGGACTTTAAGTAAGGCTTTCTAGACGTGGAGAGCTGTAGCTAATGTTTTATTGAGTTCTTGCAATGTGTCACTATAGGACTAAAGTGGATTAAAAGATTTTGAGTACTAACCCCTCTAATAAAGTTTATGAGAAGTTTGGTGTGGCAGAAGTTTTGAAGGGTCAAGAGAGAAGGATGATATAATGTGATCAAGAAGAGTCAAAAGCCTAAGCTTGGGGGGGAGGTATACCTGCATCACTCATTCTTTGCATATTATGGTTGCTGAATACTTGTATATACTTGTTTAGCCTCTTTGAGTGGTTTTCTAATAAGAGGGAGATGATATTTGGGGAGGTGCTGCCTGAAAACAGATTCTGGACTGATACCAAAAAAAATCTCAAAAACAGCCAGAACGTTATTTTGCGAAGAAATTTTTTGTGCATGTTCCCCAGGTTGTTATATAACTTTCATTAGTTTAACACTTTTCGAGCTGAGCAGCGGAAGAATTTCTTAAAATCGATTACTATACTGCTATCAAGTTTGACGAATTCCTGTTGCTTTGTGTTTATGTGACTTTTCTAGTTTTCATTTTCTTGTTTTTGTTTTGTTTCTTTCCTAAAATACAAAAAGACCAAAAATATTTCTGTTGTTTCTCTTCACCATTTGCTTATTTTGGTTTCTTGCTTTTATTTTGCTTTGTTTGCTATCGTTGGTTTGCTATAAGAAAATCCAAAAAGATTTTGCTTTGTTTGCTTGTTTCTTTTTGTTCTTGTTTCCAATTCGAAAACACCAAAAATATTTGCTGTTCTTCTTTGGTTTTGTAAAGTTCATTATGAGTTCAATGGTCTTTGGTGGCTGGAGCGTGGTTTTCATTTCATATTATTCAAGCTACACAAGTGAAAGGCAATAATGACGATCTACGACAATTCGACTGTGGTGAGAGGCTGGTATGAACTCTATTTGTTTTCATTTTTGTACATATACTCATCCATGTGAACATGCTTAGTTGGTTCATGTGAGGTATATGTCATTTAAGAAAGTCTAGTAGTTCATGATCTCTCATGTTTAGCTCCAATTTATTAATATGAGTAGCATGTCAGGGATGTTTGCTTGCATTGTTTTATTCATAAATAGGTATGATATTGTGGTATCCTCCTCTGAATAATTCATTCGAATCGACTTGGCACATGCTCACACATGCATATGACTGAACAAAAGTCAATTAAGCCTCGATGATTTACTTTGCCTCAGAGTTCTTGTATCACTTTTATGTCTCCGTTAATTTATTTTGCCGCAAGCATGATTATGACAGTGACTGCTCTCTTGATTTGTCGCTCCCCAGTCTATTGCTAGCCTTCACTTATACTGAGCGGGAACGCTGCTCGTGCTTCCAAACCCCTGAAAACCAAGTTGTCCCAAAGTGTCCACTATAAATACCTATGCATGGCATTTCAAACCAGTCTAAGTAAATTCTCATGCGCTACCTTTAAACCTTCAAAATGCTTCTCAATTTGTGTTAATGTTTTATAGCTCATGAGGAAGTATGTGGTGTTTATCTTTCAACCTTGTCATTTACTTTTGATAGACCTTCATAATAAGAGCTGGCAACGGGGTGCCCAGCCCCAACTAATAACTTCATTAATAATTCTCTTCACATGTTTTGCTCTGATTCATCAGTAAGCAACTTAATTTTGCAAATAGACACTCCTCCATGGTATGAGATTGATGGAAGGCACCCGAGGATTCGGTTAGCCATGGCTTGTGTAAGAAAAGGTTGGGGGGAGTGTCACTCATAATAAAACTAAAATACGTGTGTAAACAAAAGAGAAGAGGGATGATCTACCTTGCTGGTAGAAATAACGTCCTTCATGGGAACCGCTCTTGAAAGTCTGGTTGGCGAGGTAGTTGGTGTACCCATTACCATTCGTTGACAACAACAAACACCTCTCAAAATAATTTTACTCCTGTTTTAAAAAATGAAAAGCTCTAGCGCATGTTAATCCCAGCTTCCCTCTGCGAAGGGTCAATCTTTTACTTTCATGTTGTATCACCATCCTTTCTTTGAGCACTTTCTTGAGAGCACAACTGTCATTCTTAGTATAATATGCTTGTCCCAAAATATGATTGACTATGGTATAACTTTGATGCTTTTATCTTTGACAATCTCTATTTCTAGTCTTTCTATGAACCTCAGAGGTGCCTGAGCATTTATGTTTTGCTGTTCAAATACGGGCAAGCGAGATACCACTTTATCCTATCCTTTTATGAACATTGCAATCCTGCTGATAGACATGATTCATGATGCTTATTATTAATTTGTTGGTACCTTTCCATGATTGACATAGCTATTGGATGATCTTATTTGCATGTATCTTATTATGAATTGCCTAAGTACTTGTCCATATCATGAGAATATTTACATCATATGAACAAATGTGTTCGTGAAAGTTCTTTTA
This sequence comes from Lolium perenne, assembly GCF_019359855.2. Classification (NCBI taxonomy): domain Eukaryota; kingdom Viridiplantae; phylum Streptophyta; class Magnoliopsida; order Poales; family Poaceae; genus Lolium; species Lolium perenne. The sequence goes on from NC_067244.2 coordinate 54,264,689, forward strand.
TCGCACTCAGTTGTTAACTGAATTGCTTGAGGACAAGCAATAAGCTAAGCTTGGGGGGAGTTGATACATCCAAAACGTATCTACTTTCCCGAACACTTTTGCTATTGTTTTGCCTCTAATTTGTGTATTTTGGATACAACTAACACGGACTAACGCTGTTTTCAGCAGAATTGCTCTGGTGTCTCGTTTTTATGCAGAAATTCAACTTTCAGGAAAATCCCCGGAATTTATGTCGAAGGTCTTATTTTTCCAGAAGATTTACGGAGCCAGAAGGGCAAGCCTGGTGGAGGCCCAAGGCCCCCACACACTAGGCCGGCGCGGCCCAGGAGGGGGGCGCGCCGCCCTATTGTGTGGCCCCCTCGGCTGGCCTCCGACGCCCTCCTCTGGACTACTTAAGGGGTTTCAACCTAAAAACACGAGAAAGAAAGTCGAAGTCGCCAGAAACCCTCCAGAACGCCGCCACATCGCGAAACTCCGTCTCGGGACCAGAAACTCCGTTCTGGCACTCCGCTGGGACGGGGAATTGGAGGAGATCATCGCCATCATTACCACCGACGCCTCTCCATCGACCAGCAATGTTTCCCCCATCCATGTGTGAGTAATTCCCCCGCTGTAGGTTGAAGGGGATGGTAGGGATTGGATGAGATTGGTCATGTAATAGCATAAGATTGTTAGGGCATAGTGCCTAGTGTCCGTAATTGGTACTTTGATGATATTGTTGCAACTTGTTATGCTTAATGCTTGTCACTAGGGCCCGAGTGCCATGATTTCAGATCTGAACATGTTATTGTTTCATGATGATATGCATTGTTTTATGATCTTACCTGCAAGTTGTATACACATGTCGCTGTCCGGAACCCGAGGCCCCAAAGTGACAGAAATTGGGACAACCGGAGGGGAAGGCAGTGATGTGAGGATCACATGTGTTCACGGAGTGTTAATGCTTTGCTCCGGTACTTTATTAAAAGGAGTACCTTAATATCCAGTAGATTTCCTAGAGGCCCGGCTGCCACCGGCTGGTAGGACAAAAGATGTTGTGCAAGTTTCTCATTGCGAGCACGTACGACTATATACGGAACACATGCCTATGGATTGCTTAGTACTTGGACACCGTTTTATTATTATCTGCAAATGCTCTGCTTTGATTGTTACATGAGTTTCTCTCATCCATGCAATGCCCGTCATCCATCCCTGTGCCTACAGTATTTTAATCCTGCTGTTTACTATAATCACTACTGTTGTCTTTGTTACACTGCTGCTGCTATTTCACTACTGCTACTGCTATAAAATTGTTACTACTGATAAACTCTTGCGATCAAGTCTGTTTCCAGGTGCAGCTGAATTGAAAACTCCGCTGTTAAGGCTTTCAAGTATTCTTTGTCTCCCCTTGTGTCGAATCAATAAATTGGGTTTTACTTCCCGCGAAGACTGTTGCGATCCCCTATACTTGTGGGTTATCAGCGTGCGGGCGTCGTCGCCGTCCTTGCAGTACGAGTGCGGCAGTGTTTTGATCATGGCGTCGTCTACAGCGCGGGCGACGTCCAATGGTGGTGTCTGGCAACGTCCTGGTAGGGTGTTGAGTGAGCGTGCGCGAGGAGAGAGGGAGAGGAGGACGACAGCGATGAGTGCAGGGCCGTGTACTGGCGCGTCCAGTGGCGTGCCAGTGCACGCTCTGGCGCGCCCGGGCGTGGTGATCACATTTGGTTCAGGGCTATGTAGTGCACGATTTGGCTTGGGATCATGTCTAGTAGATTCAGCATGAGTAGGGTAACTAGTTTGGCAAGGTGAGGTGGAGAGGAGAGGTCCAGGGTAGGGTTGGGCATGGTGGCCGGTGAGCACCATGCTGACATGTGGTGGCATGGAGGTACTTTGGGCATCTTCTTAGGTTCACTCTTGCAGGGTTGTGTTCAGTGTGATAAGGCAAGACTAAGGGACAAGGTGAGAGTGAGTAAAGGAGTAGAATGGCAGGGGTTGGCATGGTGATGTCCAAATCAAGGACATGGCTTGGCATTGATCCATTTGTGCTCAATTCTTGTGTAACCAAGGTTCTGCAAGATTGAGTGTGGTGAGGTGAATCTATTTGACATGGTGCACAAGGTTGGAGAGGCTAGATGTGTGCACAAAGGATTAAAGTGAGAAGCATATGTGGCACATGCAAATGAGTGGCATGCTTGAGCATGGTGATCATGGCCAAGGTGGTGTCATTTCATTGATGTGCCTTTAGGGTACAAGGTTTACTATCAAGGAGGACAAGGGAGAGAGAGAGGAAAAGTGAAAAGTGAAGATAAAGTGGTTGTACCTCCATTTCACTTTATGTGTACCTCCCATTTCTAAAGCAATGACCTCCCTTGTGTTTAATTTTGGACAAATGGCTGAATGGTTGTGTTCTAAATGATGTTGTGCAACAATGTGTGGCATTGGTTTGAAATTTTGAGAGGTTTTGTGAAAATTCAAAAAAGTGGAGGGAATCTAGAATCTGTTTCAAAGTGGCATCTTGGCTTGACAAAATGGAGCAACGGTCAAAGATTTGGTCAAAGTGGTCAACATCAAAGTTGCTCATCTTGATGAGGTCTTGGATGAGGTGCAAAGAGTTGGCAAGGTTTGGTTTAAGAATTTCTTAATAAAAGGGCTCAAAGTAGGTATGCTGTTAAAAATGTCACATGTGACCATTATCACATGCCACAAGGTTTTTGATTTTTCTTTGATTCGATTTGATTTTCTTGACCCAATTGATGTTACTTAGTGTTGAAATGGTATAGGGTAGAGATCCAACCATTCACACCAAGTCTCAAGGTCAGTTGCTTAAATTTGTAATTTTGCTATTTCTTCTCATATGCCTCTATGGCATTTTTATTTTCTTTTTCTTTTATTTTGTTTTACCTTAGATTTGTTTGGTTAAGTACTAGTTAAGGTTTAATAAGGTTTTCTAAACCTCTAAACAAGGTAGAAGGGCCTAGGGTAAAGTTTTACAAAAATAGCCATAGCCTCATATATGAAGCTAGTAGCATTTCTCTTTTTCTTAAAGGTCTCACTTTGATCCAAAAGATCATGGATTAGGGTTTAGTGGAGTTTAACCATGGTTCACAACCATTTGGAAAAGTGGCTAGGGCAAAAGCCAAGGTTTGCAAATTAGGGTTTTAGGTTATTTTCAAACACTAAACAAACCATCATGGCAAAGATCATCACACATATGCATTAGCACTATGCATCTTGATCTATTAAAATAAAGTTTTTGTTGGTTCCAAATTTTGGAAAAAAGGAAACTCGTTTTCTTCTTTGTTTTAAAATCTGGGATGTTACAATGGGCTAGAATCAAATAATGGCTATGTAGTCGTTACTAGCCCATTTAAATTATTTTCAAATTTAGGATTTTAAATCTATGAGGTGTAGCCCCTCATTTAAATCATTTTCCCAAGTAATGTAAGGTGAGGTGATGACCTTAGCTACATTGCCTCATACTTGCTTATTTGAGGATATTAAATCTTACTAAGTTTAATGAGAGGAAATTATTTTTCCTCACCATAATTAAGTAAAGACCCTAGTGTTAAGTGGAGTGATGTTTGTGATGATGCTAGATCATCTTGAGTGAGCCATTAAAGCTAAGTATCCCCTTAAGTATTGATTGGTGATAGTTACCTCGTATAGACGCTAGTACCGAAGGCTGCGAGGAGGAGGAGGTCTTCTACGAAGAGGAAGAAGAACACTTTGACCAGTACACCAACCAAGGCAAGCTACCCTAATACAAGCTCTACTAAGGCCAAGTTACTAGTGCAAGATACATGGCACTAGTATTGGTGTTTCAAGTTTTATCTTTCCAACTCCCAGTTTTTATCTTACAAGCTTTTACTTTGCTTTACCAAGTCTTGCTTTGAGTTAATTCTGGTCTAAGTATTAGAGTACCACAAGAGAGTCACACTTAGTCTAGAAGAGCAAAAATGTAGTTAGCACCCCTCATGATTAGTGGCTAGTGCTAAACAAAAATTGACCTACTCTAGGTGGGAACTTGTGAAACAAATAATTTTGAAAACCTTGGAATGATGACTCATTCTATTGAAAGTTTTTAAGGTGAATGTGACTCTTGAATGACATGGTGAATCTGATAAAAACTGATGGTTGGGTTCGGATGCGATACCATTCCAATTTTAGAGTACCCCCACAATACCTGATTATGGGTAAGGCTTTAGCTGGAAATTTATGTACCTTAGTATGGGTTCCCTCTAAACAAGCGTCATAGAGGTTATGCCGAGGCTGCCTCCGTTGAAAGTAAAATAACGTGAAAAGAGTTCAATGTCCTTCCCAAGTCCTGTGCAGTTCCTAGGATGGGAGTTTGCTATCACTAGGAGGCCAAGCTCATGGGGGAGATGCCTATACTAGAGTATGTAAGTGAAAGGTTAATGGTTGCTGATCCGTATACTGAGTTATGATAATTCGGGGCTATCCCTGACGGATGTAATCAAAAGCTGTGGCACAAGTGTACAACCTCTGCAGAGTGTAAAAATATTCGAATAGCCGCGTCCGCGGTCATGGACAGTTGGAAAGGCCATACTGTTCCGTTGTCAGATATTTTTCCAAAATGAATGGTGACTTGAATGGAGACTTTGACTTGAATCACAACTCCACTTGAGTAAGTCTAGGTAAATAAAGAGTCTTAACTAGTAAGTGCTTATGAAATAAAACCGGCTTTGTGCAAATAAACCTAGAGCTTAGAACCTACTTAGAGCTATTAGTAATTCTATTAGTATAGATTGCGAGTACTTTAAAGTACTCATGGCTTTGTCCCTAGCTATTCAAATGGCCAGACTATGAAGAGAAGAACCAGTACCCGGAAGGTGATCAGCAGGACGTCTACGATAACTAGGACTACTTCCTGACGTCAAGCGTTGCCTGTGAAACAGATGAACCACCACTACGTATCTTCCGCTATGTGTTATGTATTTGATCTCTAGATCAATTGTTGTAATAAGACTGGATCATGTGATTCTTTGTTGTAAGACAATTATGGTTTGTAATAAATGATGTGCTATGATATGAACTTATTATGTCTCGCAAAAACAATCTTCCTGGGATTGTGATGTATGGCATAATAGGCATCTGGACTTAAAAATCCGGGTGTTGACACGCCGGCACCGGCGCAGAGGCATGGTCAACCAGCGCCTGGAGCAACGGCCTAGAGCAGCCTCTCCTCCTCGCCGCGCCTGGTTTCGGCGGCTACACCGATGGCCTGGAGCATGGGGTGGACCTCGTCGAACTCCGCCGGCGTCCGACCAGATCGAGGACGAGCGCGGAGGGCACTGCGCCACGGAGGACTTGATTGATTTTCTTTGTTTTTTTAGGGTTCCAGATGCAAAGTTTACAAACTTTAGTTGTATTTTGTCATTTGAATCCTGTAATAACAATTGTTTATAATAATAGAATAAATGTGCTTTTTATCGATGCTTCAACTCACCTGCACCGGTACCACAACCAGGTCCCACGTGGTCTTTTTTTATTTTTCAATTTATTCAACAAGCAGTGGCGCACCCGATTGTGGCGCATCCAGTAACTTTAGGAGTGGCGCACCTTTTACCTAGTAGTGGAGCACCTATTAGTGCGCCACTGCTGTATAACTTAGGAGTGGCGCATCACTAGTGCGCCACTACTAAAAGTTAGCAGTGACGTGATATCAGTGGTGCACCACTAGTGCGTCACTGATAAGCAAAACAGGTGCGCCACTGATAAGCTGTTTTCTAGTAGTAGTGCAGTGGAGAGTCAGTGACGGATCACAACAACCTTCTTTTTGGAATGATCATAGACGGTTATGACCAAAGTTGTCGGTCATAGATTCTATGACTAGAATTTATGGCACTAACAATTTAGCCTATCCACGTTAGATCCTTATTGAAGGCTTCCTCGGTGTTTTCCGTCCCTCCAGGGGTGCTCTTGGAGATGCACCTCGAGACACCTTCTTGTTGTGGTTTCGAACAAAAGCTTCCAAGGATGAAGATACTGAGCACCGTTTCCTTATTTTACGGTGGCAACAATTGGGTTGGTATGGTGCCCTTCGACTTTAGAATTTGTTGGTTGTGTAATCTTGGTTGATCGGCCCTCTTCGACGGTGCAGGTCGCCTCCTCAACATGCAAAGTGCTTAGGGATGTCCCTTTGGTTGAGTCTACGGTCAAGGTTCGTGACGTTGGTGGAATCTCGGCCTTGCAACTCCCTTCGATGCTATTGGAAGAGGCTCCTCGCACTTTTGGCACCCAATCAGCCGATGAGCTTAGTGGTTGCATCATTCCCTTGGCAAAGTTACGCCCTTGGACAATGCCAACTCCACTCGTTGATCCTCATATGCTCCTAATTGACATCTAGTGGATAGTTGACATACAAGCATGTGATAGTGGTGCAATCTACAAGGTCTTGGAATTGTGATACCCTTCGATTGCATTAGTGTCACTCCTCAATGCACTGCTTATGTTTATCTTCCTGGTGATGGTCGTCGTGCGAGCATGCCAGTTAGTGCTTCTCAATTGCAAAACCATGTAGACAAAAATTGAATAAAATTCAGGTAGAGGCTCTTCTCCCTCCCCTGGTAACATTTCAAAAGAAAATACAACAAAACTTACCAAACGTGTTGGCAACCATGTCCGCTTCCCTCTTCATCGTCACCATTTGACCCCTTCGAGGCATCACATAACATCAAAACCCCCCATGTTTTTGACATCAGCAAGGTGGACAAGTCGGGAGACACAGCACAAAGAAGATGGTGGACATAGGAGCAATTAGTTTCAAGAATAATAGACATACAGATCCATAACAACCGCAACCCCATAGTCAAGTTTGAAGCTCGGCCTTCTGTGCACTGGAGCAAACAAGCAGTTTTTTTCCTGGCCGACATAGGAAATAATCATTTGAATCATAGGAGCAAATCATATTCTTTCAGCCTTAGTCGAACCAGCTTCAACATTTAACTTTACCGATCCTCCGGGACATGGTTATCATCGCATGAAAATTCCTCACTCTCCCCAAAGTCCTTGCTCGGCTGCGGTTGGCATGTATGTTGTCGAGACTAAAGTAAACTTGCTCTTTTATTGTGTGCAATTAAACTTTTACTAGAATGGGATAGAAAATGCTGCCAAAGAATTAATGAAATATAGAAGCTAATCTTGAACTGTGGTACTCCTTAGGTGGGATTAATGTTTGTATACATAGTTAATTGCTGTCTTGTTTTCCTTCAGCAAAACCTTCTTTATCTTCATATTTGCTCCTCGTTATGCAGCCATGGCATGATGCTTCTTCTCTTTCATCGATTCCCCCCTACAAGGGTAGCAACTAGCAACCTACACCCGCTTCTCCATGCCTCCTTGGCCGCTTTGTCTAGTGTGAAGTGGAGATGGAAGCTAGGGACGGTGCAGTGTGAGTGACACCGGCCCCATGCCATGTCTATTGTTCGTTTCGTGTAAATAGGTAGGATCCATTTTGGGCAGCCCCCTACGTGTCGACCAGCCGGTGGTGTGGTGCATTGCCCAAGTCTGAGCACGGACTATATGGTTTTTGCTTAGCAGATTCTGACATCTCAAATCGAAGATACGTTCGATTCCGAAGATGCTAATTGATCACGTGTACCGTCAATATCGTTGCAATGCTCGCGGGCGGGTTCCGAGTTGCAAACATGCGGACATAATGAACATATCCAGTCGCCCCCCAAAGCCGTTCATTTTCTTTCTAGTGGGTCTCTTCAAAGTTGTTTTTGGACCGGCACTAGCCGATTTTGCTATCGGCGCTTCCAGCCCGCTCACAACCCAAAGGGAGGGCAAGCGGGGGCGCCGGTAGAACGGGCATCTTCGACGGGACCTGTCTTGCAGTGACACATCGCGGCGGCAAAGCCTCGTCCCCCGTGCCTGTAGCTTTTCCATCAGCGGCGGGCATACAACCAGGCTCTCGTCGCATTAATGGCACAAGGCGGCGTTAATGCAATGCCACTGGCCCATCGGCTTTGCGACGTGTCTGTCCGCACGTATATCTACCCCTCTTTGCTCTCACGCCGCGCACAGTCCAGATCTCGTCGACACAAAAAACCCTAGCGCCATCCACCCACCAGCCGCTGCAGCCATGGTTGCACTCTACGAATGGGACGGTGCCGACGCGAACGGCTTCGGTCACCGCACCCTGCACGAGGAGGAGGCGGGCGCGCTCTACGGAGCGGCGTACATGGCCCCGCCGGACATGCGCGCGCCCTCTGGGTGGCGGCTGAGCGCGGGAGGCATCTCGATCCCACCGGAGCCGCGTGGGAACGCGCGCGCGTAGGCGATACACCAACACTTCTACGCCGAGCTCATGCCGAAGCAGCGCGCAGACCCACACTAGAACCTGGAGAACACCCCGATGTGGGACAGCTTCTTCATGCAGCGGCGCTAACATCGATATGCTATATCAGGTACTTAGCATTACCATTCCTGGTATGAAGTCCAAGATGGAATAGGCGAAGGCCCACGAAGAAAGATACATGAAGCCGAATCCCAGTTATTATGTAAATAGGAAAGCTAGACTCATATCGGGTAAACTGATATACACAATGTAATCGACTTCGAGGTGGACCCTGAGACCTAGCCTACTATATAAGGGCTAGGAGGAGCCACCATGGGGAGATAGATTCCACAACTCGCAACACTCCTCTAACCCTAATTCTCGATAATCCAATCTCCGTGATTTTCCTCCTTGATCGTACTTTCATCGGCTGCCTAGTTTGGCTGACTGGTCTTTGAATTCACCAGCTCTCCTTCCTTGAAACCCAAGTCTATCATTATGGGCATTGATAAGATGACCCCTTGTCAGGCGCCTCTTCGAGCTCAGCACTACTAGGGGAACGAGTCGCCGCCCGCTAACAACAACACGACGGCGTGTCGGATCTGGTGCGGCACCCCCGGCGGTGCTCGAGCACATTGCCTACGGGAATGAGCAACCACTCAAGTTCCCGGCGATCTCGAGGAGGTGGATGCCGTGGAGGATGGACACCGCGTCCTTGTTCTCGTCGTCAGGCTCAGGGGCCTCCTCCGCGGCCACGCCAAGGATGCCAAGGAGCGGCGGCAGACTCTTCATCCAACAAGTGTCGTCGGCAGGAGCGCACCGGCAAAAGCGCGAGGACAGCGGTGGCGGCCCCACATCCAAGAGGCAGCAGGAGCACGCCGTCCGAAGTTCGAGGAAGGCGGTAGTGGTTCCTTCCGGTCCAAGAAGCCGAAGGCGGAGGAGCCGGAGTGGACTCCGCCTGAGAAGTACCGTACCGGCTAGCTCCTCTACGCCATCGTGGATGACCCGGAGGAGTTCCCGGGGAAGAGGGTGGCGCTTCTGACGTCGTTCAACGAAGTCCTGCCATTGTTCGACAACTTCGTGTTGGCGTGGTCACGGTCCAAGGTCAAGAAAGAGGCGGCTGAGCGCGCGTGCTGCATCGGCATCCTCGTCGAGTTGGAGGACTCGCCGCCAGAGTGGCGTGGGTATCCCGGCCAAAGCTGCTGCTGCCCGTCGCCGGTCCCCAAGGATGAGCCCAAGGATGACGGCAGCTCCGACAAGGACGGCGGTGACTACGCCGTCTTCTTATGTCGCCTAGGGCTCAACTAGTTCTTTTTCTGTTTTTTTACATTTGTTAATTATGTTTCGATGAACTCGGTTCGATCGGCGCATTGTTGGCGCTAGATATCTCTCTATATCGTCGCCGTTTTCAATTTTAGGGGTGCTATGGGGGGCACAACTGGGTAAATCCCCCCCCCCCCCCACCCCATAATAATTTTATCGTCGGTGCCCCCCATATAGCCGACAAAGCGTCTTTTCTAGACGCCGTATGGGGAGGACGGCTGGAGATGCCCCCAAATCACGCCAGATCGAGCATTTGGGGGACGTTTTTTCTTTATGCCGCATTTGAGGCGCATTGCTTCCCTGTCGCATCCCCCAAACGCACCCCCAAACATTAAAACAACTCTTTTTTGCATTTTCGTTTCAATAGAGAATATGGTTAAAACATTACACAAACTAATACATAGTTTGGAACATGGTTAAAACATTGCAAAATAAGTAAACCTAACTAGTGTTGGCCTCGTCGATTTCATGTGTTCGCTGCCAAGAAAGAACAGTCTCAGACACTCTCAGTCACCCAAACTGGAAAATGCAGCTAGTTGAGAGAGTGCTCGGTTGTTGTTCTTCGATGCGCGGGAAGAACATCCAGAAACCTACACTAGTGGCTTCAATTGACCAGCGGCCATCTTCGCTGCAAAGAAAGAACACTCGCCGTGTTCAATCATCGTCTTCGCCGTCGTTGTTGTGGTAGTGCCAGCGGAAGGACGTGTCGTCGAACACCTTCACGCTCAACTCATCGGGCCTTGGTAGGAGAATGTGAGCACGCAACCGGCTTGGAGGTCGTGGTAGCGCGCGAACTTCTCCCAGCAGGTGTGGAGGTACATCTTGCCACGTCCGTCGAAGAGCACGTCCACCGGACACCGGCAGAAGCCCAGCCAGCCTACCACAGTTGCAGCGTGGCCGGCTCGTTGCCGACGATGAACTCGACGAACTTGTCCGGCAGCCTCTGGATGTCGAGTGGGTCGCCATTTAGGATGACGATGAACTCGAACTCCCACTCCCCATCAGAAGACAACGATGGGCAGGCAACGGCGACAGCGACCGTGTAGGCGTTAATGCTCCAGCACGGCCACCGCGGCCACGGCTGCGACCTCGACCTCTACCTCTACCAACCATGGAATGGCCCTCGACTCCTGAGATGGTGGAAGCTAGGGTTGGGGAGAGAGGCGCTAGGGTTTGTGTGTGAGAGATGATGCGCAAGCACCCCTTACTATACGCCGGAGGGAGGCGAGGGAGCGGTGGCGCGCATTAAGGCTCGCACGGTGAGCAAGGCGCGACGAGATGTGACGTTGCGTCTCTGTGAATACTGCACCGTCGCTGCGTGCAATAACTTCCGTCGTGAGGTAGGCGACAGTTATACATCCTTGGTGTGGATTGAGATGCTCTTACATTTCTAATATAGGGTACTTTCCCTATGTATGAAAGCGACGCACAGCAAGGGAAAACCCTCCAAAAGCCAAACCGATAGGATGGTAGCAATGTCTTTTTTTGTTTTGGGTGACTTGGGCCTTGCCTTTGTTTTTCCACCCTTCTCTTCTTTGTAAAAGCATCTCCAGCCGTCTCCCCGACTAGACCCTCGGCAGACGTTTTTTCATCTGGATGGTGTTATTAGGCCTAGCCGCGCCCCCGGTTCTTCGTTTTCTCCCGGAATAGGCCCTTAATCCATCCGGAGAGCCCAGACCATCCCCAGCCCCCCGGGGTGCACTCGGGGACTCCGGACGAGAGAAAAGCGGTGACGGGCCTGCTCTGTCGGCGAGAGAACACACGAACCCCACCACTTTCTCGTCACAAACCCCCCTCCCTCTCGTTGCGTTGTCGCTACCAGCACCACCCCTCGCCAATCCGCCGGCCGGTTTCCTGCACTCCGCCATCCCTCCTCCCACCAGCCTATATTCCGCCGTCCGTCATGATGTCTGCCTATATTCCGCCGTCGAGCAACTCCTCGCGTCACGCCTCATTGACACGCCCGGCAGGTGTTCGTCCATTTTCCTGGGCGGACATGGACTCGGATGAGGAGGAGGAGCAGATGTTTGCCGAGATTTTTAAACAAGAGATAGCAGTCGCCGCCCAAGACGAGGAGCAAATGTTGATCCTAGCTTTCCTACCCGGCTTGTACGCGGAGAATGCCATTGGTCGCCGTGGTGGATCGGCACCAGGTCACCGGAAGTGCAAGCCGAGGCAGCGAATGGAGGGGTACTGCATGCTCTACGCCGACTACTTCGCCGACAATCCATTGCACGGTGAGGCTGTTTTTAGGCGTTGTTTCAGGATGAGCCGGAAGCTCTTCCTGAGAATTGTGTATGCCCTTGGAGAGTATGACTCCTATTTCATATGCAAGTTGGATTGCACCGGCATGGCAGGGTTTTCCGTCCTCAAAAAATGCACGGTGGCTATGCAAATGCTGAGCTCCTGGTGATTCTACCGATGACTATCTTCGGATGGCGGAGTCCATCTCCCTTGATTGTTTCTACCGGTTCTGCAGGGCGGTGATAGCAGTGTTCGGGGACATCTACTTGAGATCACCCATTGTACAAGACACTGCTCAGATCCTCTCTTTCAATGAAGCTCGAGGATTTCCGGGGATACTTAGTAGCATTGATTGCATGCATTGGAAATGAAACAATTGACTGTTTGCCTGGCAGGGAATGTACAAGGTCACAAAAAAGGCTGCAGTGTGATACTTGAGGCAGTGACTACCCATGATCTCTGGATTGGCACTCCTTCTTTGGTATGCCGGGATCGAACAACGACATCAACGTCTTGCAGTGCTCGCCGATCTTCTCCAAGATTGTTGAGGGTCATGCTCCCCCGGTTGACTTTTGTGATCAATGGTCGGTACTACAATAAGGGATATTATCTTTCAGACGGTATCTATCCAAAGTGGGCAATATTTGTAAAGACTATCTCAAGCCCCGTCCTTCTGAATGAGGTGGAGTTTGTTAAGGAACAAGAAGGTTGCTTAAAGGACGTCGAACGTGCAATTAGTGTCCTCTAGCAGAGATTTGCTGTAGTCCGGTTCTCCGCTTTGACTTGGTCCAAAGATCAGATGTGGGAGGTGATGAATTGTTGTGTGTGCTTACACAACATGATTATCGAGAACAAGCTAAAGTATCCAGTTCCTCTGAGCAAACAAGCTGCACCATATGACAGAGAGGGTCCTCTTGCATAGCCTAATCACCAGGTGCCGGCATCGTGGGCTTCGTTCATCGCTATGCGTCAAGAGATTCGAGACTCCACAATGCATCAGCAGCTGCAGGCTGGTGGAGTACATATGGAGGCTTCGAGGCAACACAACTAGTTTCCATTTGATTTGTTTGAAAACTTGTCAAATTGAGAACCAACCTGAGGTTGGGTGGTTGGGAGGGTGGTTGTACCCCCAGCCCACCAGAGTTCAAACCCCAGGTTTGACATCTGTGTGTCTCATAAAGGCGGAATATTCTTTCAGTGGGAGGCGACGTTCCCGTCGATAGCGAGGCGCCTGTGGTGACTTCGTCAATTTCAAGATCCAATCCGCCGGCTCGGTCTTCCGGAGGTGCTCATAGGGGTAGGGTGTGTGTGTGTGCGTTCATAGGGGTGAGTGTTTGCGCGTGTATGTGAGCGCCTGCGTTTGTACTGTGTTTCTCAAAAAAAAAAAAAAAAAAAAAACTTGTCAAATTATTTGCTTGTTTTGTTGAAATGTAACATTTATTTGTTAAAATAAACCAAATATTGGTAAAATTTATCAAATTCGCCGAACTGTGAATTTATTTGTGAAACTAAGACAAAAACATCTCCGGGCGTCTACCTGGAGAGACGGCTGGAAGTTCGGCGCTCCCCACGCCAAAGTTTTGTCCAATCCGGCACTATTTATCGCCGGATTTGGTCGTGTGGAGCGCCAACGGCTGGAGGTGCTCTAACAAACTTTCTATCTAATCAAGGAATTTAGCAACTCTCCCGCTAACATTCAAAAAAAAGATAGGATGGTAGCAAGGTCGTGTCACTTGGGAGTTTTAATTTTAAGTAACCTTGCTGAGAAATTTGAATTCACTTTTTGGTTTTTGAATTTGTTCGAGAACCGGTCAGGATTTCTCGGTTGCAGCGGTAACCGGGAATCCCGAGCCCCGTCGCGGGAAAAAAAAGAACTTGTCGGGAACAAAAACCCGAGCACAGTAAGTTTCATGTTGCAAATACTGAACTACCCTACCTATGTAAACTTTTTTCTTTCTTTCTCAACCGAGTATTATGCCTCTAAAGTTGAAGATGTCCGCAACAATGCACAGGGCATCTTGTCATTTCTATTCGAGTGTCTTCCACTAAGCATTTACTTCTATCTAAAGCTTCACCCACATGCATGAAACACATCATAATACATGTCAACGTCATCAGGTTTAGACTCCTTGTACGTTCAGCACAAGCAAACGACTAAATACCCAGAGGCAGAATAGCAATTCAAGTTAAATACAGGCACACAAATGAGCATATGCGGAAGACGAGTAATCTAGCTACTCTATCTTAGAGGAACCAATGACCGCAATCTGAGCTTCAATGCAGCACTTCTTCTTCAAGAGAAAACCATTTGACGAGTCCTTGAAATCTTCAAGCGATATGAACTTGGGCCATCCCCAACTGGGTGAATTCTTTGAGAATTGGCACCGGTCTAAAGAAAAAAACAACGCGTCAATCAGGAAATTTGGATGATAATACTTCAAGTAGCATTCTACTCAAGAACAAACCTGATAGTTTCCGGTGCTTGCCAGTTTCCTGGTCTTTGATGCTTATGCTAAGTTCTACCAGGTTTCCAGAGCTCTGATGGAGAGTATCCGACACCTTCATTCTCAGGTACAAGGAAAGGTAGTTCCCACTCTTATCTTCTCCAGATGGATGGATAGTGATGAACCTGGAAATCGGAGAGCATCACATAGTTTAGTCCATCATGAACAAGAGGTCAAACCCCGGCAGTCTTTTATTTTTGTTTAATCCATCATTAACAAGATGTCAAATTGGAGAGCATCACATAGTTTAGTCCATCGTTAACAAGAGGTCAAACGCCTTTCAAACTGAATTCAGCTAATTCTGGAGAGGTGCCCGGGTTCTTTAACACGAAGAATCCAGTAACTAAGAATTTTTTTGAGGCAAATCCAGTAACTAAGAATTAACATCATCAGTATCGTTACCATTTGTGTCCACAAAGCTCAAACTCTGGAGAGGTGCTCGGGTTCTTCAACAAGAAGAAGTCGTCAATGCTCCAGTTGTAGACTTGTGAGTCACTGCAGATGTTGTTAATCTTCTGAACAAACAGCGTCTCCGACATAAAATTACCTTTAGCAACCACAACTCTTCCAAACTCAACACCAAAAATACAGCAATTCTTATCAAGGAGTCTGGACGACTTCTCCCTTAGCGTCCTGAGAGGTATCATGTATGAGGTTCCAGAGATTGAGCTTGTACTCTGAAAGTTGTGGCTCACTGCAAAGAACCCTCTTTTAGAATAACAGATATTTTTTCTTGTAAAACAGGCTATAAATTGTACTATCATTCTAGTAGGCGACTAGCTATAAAGGTCCAATAACCTACTTTACTTTTCAGGAATAACTTGTTAAGGTACCTTGATATTCTTTATTGTGCTTTCCATATGACTGGTCATATATCAAGAACTTGAAAGATGCATCCACAACCGTGCCAGATCTGACGTGTTGTTGGGCTAGCACAAGCTTAAGCGAAACATATTCTTTCACACCGCCAATCTTTGTATCCCTTGGGTTCAGTTTTAAGTGCCTGCGAAACAAGTCCACAGAAAGGAAGAGAACAAAAAAATGAAAATGAAATTTGTTCATGACATGCTCTCTGTTGGAAGAACTGAAATAAAATAGTAGCATGGTTATCGTACCAGTTAAGCCCCCTGATCTGAAACACACTGGAGTTGGTCCATCCATTACCCTTATCAAGAAGGGAAGAGAAACCATCGACCGTCCACTTGAAGGTTGTCTGTGCCCCGTTGGGTTCCTGGCTCTGTCCATGGTTTGACTGGACTGGAACAGCAATGCAACAATTCTTGCATCAGTAACATCTTTAGAAGATCACAATGTATGGCAGCTCAAATTACTGCTACAGATAATGAGACAAAGAGGCGCCATGATCGATCAGTTTGATTAGTGCAGCCTTGTCGATTACTGTAAAGTACTGTCGTTCTTCTCATTATGTACAAATTAATTTAATGTCATTGTGCACCACATAAATGGGGTGAGGTTTATGCCATCTTCTTCCTGTGGACTTCGGACAGACACAAACATTTTCCTGAGATCTGGGACTGAGGAAAATTGATGGAAGAAACTGTATTATATGATACTGGGAATTTCCTAGTGTCCGTATGATAGTTACTTTGGCCAAGCAGGAGGTGAAAGAAAAGGTAGAACTTCTGCTTTTGCATGGAAAAATACATAAGAAATTGTTAATCTTATTTTTGCTCATAAAAAGAACAGTCTGAATCTTGTTTGTAAAATGAACAATCAAGCCTAATTCCAGTAGGAAGCAGAAATATGCTCAAAAGAAATACTTCCAGACACTAGAAACAGCAATGCTTGCATTGGTATAAGGGGATCAAAATTAACACAAGCTGCAAAGTAAAAAGCTCAAAAGAAACCCTTACCGGAACCGGTAACACATGAGTTGCCCATAGCTCTTGGACCAGCTCTCCCCTTTCAAAGCTCTGTAATAGAATCACGATGCCATGAATAAATAATATGGTATACTTGTGTTAAGAACATCATACATAGTTGTGCATAGTAGAAACAAAAGAACATGCTAATTTTCAGTTAGTGTTGATCGATCTCAGTCAAATAACTACCAGCAAAACGGGCAAGGAATCATCGCAAACAAGAGAGGAAAAAAAAAACCCGAAAAGGAAGAACAAGATCTCCACGAACAAGGCAGACTGAAAGTAAGAAAGAGCACTCCACTCTCAGTCGGTAACATACCCTACATAAAGATAGCTAAGAATTTGCACCTCAAACCGACCACAACTCATGAAAGATGGCAAGCTAGTCCCTTTCCATTTCTTCTCCCCGCTCACAATACCCCATCAGATTTATGCACATCACTAAATAATTGCCGGCAAAAAAAAGAAAGACCAAGAGCTCCCCAACCAAATCAGATAGAAAAGAAAAGAAAAACAACACATCACTGAACTCTTGATCGGTAAAATCCCGCTCATGAACAAAGCCAAGAACTTGCATTACGAAACCCCTACCCGTGCACATATAATTTCTTCCCTTTCCAGTTTTCTCCTCAGCTCACGGTATCTGGTGCGCTTATAATTGGCCAGAGAGACAGAAGGATGGGGAAGAGGATTTAAACATAAGGGCCTGAAGGCCCGGCTTTATAATAAAGCCTCAACGAGGTAGGATGGGGATCTCCACCTGTCCGAAGTAAAACAGACACCTCGGTTTGGATCGGGCCGCGGACACAACATTGGCCGCGCCGTCCTTCTTATCCGTTTGGGTCGGAGGCTGCCCTAGCGCACCGACGCAAATGTTTTTTTTTTTTGTAAAATCTATTGATAGAATACATAATTTACATAGATAAAAAATGGGGAAAACATTAAAATTAACAAGCCGAAACCTAGGCCTACTCTACTGCTCGTTGTCGTCGTCCTAGGTGAGGTCCACGGTCACTGGCTTCTCCCATGGCCAGTTGGGTATCGGCATCGGCAGAGGGTTCACCGCGGCGGAGGAGGAGGGACGGCCGGGGTAGACGGTGGTTCCTGCTCCAAGGGCCAGTTGGACGCCCCATGAAGGCAGAGGATATGCCGTTGGAGGAGGGGGTGAGGCCGGGGCAGGCTCAGGCCACTGCTCCCACGACGATCATGGCACGGGGGAAGGGCGGTGCGCATGATACGACCCTGAGGGTCTCCTCCTCGGAAAGCCGTTCCTGCATGAGCGCCGCGACATAACTGTTAGAGTAGATATGTGTGTATTATATTTTGCCCATATGTTAGGGGCCCTTTTGCATATTGCACCTGTACATTGTACTATATATTGTGGCCTTTTGGCCCCCAGTAATACAACACAGATTATTCTCCTATCATGGTATCAGAGCCGTAAGGCTTCTTTTTTCGCATCGCAGCCGCCGCCGCCGCCCGCCTTGGCATCTCGCCGCCGCGCCCGGTCGCCGCCGCCGCCTCTCCTTCACCAGCTCCGGCCGCCCGCCCTCCAGGGCCGCCGCCTCCGTGCCGCCCGTCCGCTGTTTCGGCCTCCCGCCGGCTGTTCTCGCCGTTCCGGCCGCCTCCCGTCGGCCGCCCGCTTCGCGCTGCTTCGCCGGCCGGCTGCTCCGGCCGCCGCCGGCTGCTCGCCGGCCGCTTGCTCCGGCCGCCCGCCCTCCAGGCCGCCCGTCCGCCTCCAGGCCGCCCGGCCGTCCGTCCGCCTCCAGGCCGCCCGGCTGCTCGTCCTCCAGGCCGCCCGTATGAGCTTCTGCTCCCGATCGATTTGGAGATCGATCTGATCTCCTGATCGGCTCGGCTCGGCTCGGCTCCTTCGGCTCGGCTCCTGATCGGCTCGATCTGAGCTTCGGCTCGGCTCGGCTCGGCTCGGCTCGGCTCCGTCAGTTAGTAAAAAAAAAAAAAAAAAAGCAAAAAAAAAAAAGAGAAAAAAAAAAAACGACAGAGCTATGTCTTCCTCGTCGGGTTATGTTGCGATTCCTCGCTGCCCGGTGACTTTTGATGGCGCGAATTATCCTGATTTCGCTGCCTTTATGCGCGTCCACATGCGCGGTCTTCGTCTTTGGGGTGTGCTTTCTGGCGAGGTCCCTTGTCCGTCGCGCCCCGTTGCTCCTACGGCGCCTACTGCACCGACGCCCGTTTCCCTTGCCCCCGATGCTTCTCAGGAGGACAAGGATGCAGCCAAGAGTGCCGCTGATACTGCTCTGGCTGATTATGACCGGAAGGTTGAGGAGTATTCTCATCGCTGTTGCGACCTACCGGCTGGATCCGACCGACTACACTCGGTGGATCGATGATGATGCTCGTGCTGCTGCTGTTCTCACTTCCAAGTGTTCTCGCCTCGCATGTCGCCGACTTCATGAGTCTTCCCACCGCCGCTGCTCGGTGGGCTTTTCTTCGTCGCGCTATCAGCCGTCTGGGGATGCTCTTTATCCGTACGTGGTTCGTCAGAGCATGATCTTCAGCAGGGTGATTCTACTATTGACGAGTTCTATACTCAGAGTGCTGCTATTTGGCGTCAGCTTGATTCTCTTCGTACAGCTGTGTGTGGCACCTGTCCCTGCTGTCTGACTGTGCGCGCGGATCTGGAGTTTCAGCGCGTTTTTGAGTTCTTGTCGCGGCTCCGCACGGAGTTTGAGCCGCGTCGTGCCCAGCTGCTTGCCTGTGGTCGTGTTCCGCTCTCTGAGGTACTCGCTGAGCTGCGCGCAGAGGAGACTCGTCTTCGTGGTGCTGGTCTTCTTGCGGTTCCCTCGCACTTGCCGCTCGTGGTCCTCCCGTGCCGTCTGCTCGTGGTTCTCCCGTGCCGTCCCCTTCGTTGCGGTCTCCAAAGACCGCCGTTACTCTCTCCTCCGCCGGTCCAGGGCCGAGTCGGTCTCAGCAGCCTCGTGGTCCTCGTCCTCCCGCGCCTTCGTGGCAAGGCTGGCCACGACGTCTCTCGGCTGCCGGAGGAGGGACCCCGCCTTACGTCGCCAGCACCTTGATAAGCTTGCTCGTCGGCAGTCGGTTCTTCGTGCTCGTCTCCGTTGCGCTCGTCTCGATCAGGACATTATCCGTGGTCTTCGTGGTCTGCTCGCTACATGTGCTCTTCTTCGACGGGTACCGCTGGTTCTCGTGTCCGCTCTTACGGCACCGCGCGACCACCACCTTCTACACAACAGTACGTCATCCCCGTGGTATCCGGATTCTCGAGCTTCTTTTCATATGACTTCTGCGTCTTCTATCCTTTCCGCTCTTCGCTCTCTTCTTTCTCCTGTCCGTGTTATCACGGCTGATGGTTCCTCTCTTCCTGTTTCCAGTCGAGGCACCCTTTCTACTTCATCTTTCTCTGTTCCTGATGTTTCTCATGTTCCTAGCCTTAAGATGAACCTGTTTTCTGCTAGTCGCCCATCGATTTCGGTTGTCGCGTCATTCTTGACGCTGATTCTTGTGTCGTTCAGACCGCCGTACACAGTGCCCTGGTTGGAGCTGGCCCTCGCAGCCTTGAGTCCCCGGGCCTCCGGGAGTTAGACTGCTTCGCGCTCCTTCCGCCGACACTTCATCTGCCAGCTCTCCGCAGCTTGCCGCTTCGTCACTGGTTCTTTTCAGCAGTGGCATCATCGGCTGGGTCACCTTTGTGGCTCCCGTTTATCGTCATTAGTTCGTCGTGGTCTTCTGGGGTCTGTCTCAGGAGATGTGTCTTTACATTCGTGTCAGGGTTGTAGGTTAGGCAAACAGATTCAGCTTCCCTATCCTACCAGTGCGTCTGTATCTCAGCGACCTTTTGATTTAGTTCATTCTGATGTTTGGGGTCCGGCTCCCTTTGCTTCCAAAGGGGGCCATCGATACTATATTTTGTTTATTGATGACTTTTCCCGGTACACCTGGTTGTTTTTTATGCGCTCTCGCAGTGAGGTGCTTTCTATTTATCAGCGCTTTGTGGCCATGGTTCGTACTCAGTATTCCACTCCCATTCGTGTGTTTCGTGCTGACTCTGCAGGAGAGTATATCTCCCAGCACCTGCGTGGTGTCCTTGCTGAGCAGGGCACGCTTGCCCAGTTCTCGTGTCCCGGCGCTCATGCTCAAAATGGTGTCGCCGAGCGTAAGCATCGTCATATTCTTGAGACTACCCGTGCTATGATGATTGCTTCCTCTCTTCCGCCGCATTTACGGCGGACGCTATCTCTACGTCCACTTATCTTATTAACATTCAGCCTTCTCGCTGCTCTTCAAGGTGGCATTCCTCTCGAGCGTCTCTCTGGCAGCTTGCCAGACTACTCGACTCTTCGTTTATTTGGTTGCGTTGGCTATGTTCTTCTCCCTCCTCGCGAACGCACCAAACTGACGGCTCAGTCTGTTGAGTGTGTTTTTCTCGGATACAGTGATGAGCATAAGGGCTATCGCTGTTGGGACCCCGTTGGTCGTCGGATGCGCATCTCTCGTGACGTCACGTTTGATGAGACGCGTCCTTTCTATCCTCGTCCCACCTCTGGTACATACCCGGTGGATGATCTCTCTTTTCTTCTCCTTCCTGATGCACCACCCTCTGTCCCTCCTGTTTCTCCTCCTGATGCGCCCCCTCCGACTCCGGTGCCATCGTCGCCTCCTAGTTCTCCTTCCTCTTCTTCTTCTGATTCCACTGGTCCTCCTTCTCCCTTGTCTCCTTTTCCCTTCCACTATTCTCGGCGTTCTACAGTTCCGGACTCTTCGCCTGATGATCCTTCTCCCTCCTCTTCCGATGAGTTGTCTTCTTCTGATGATTCTCCTAGTTCTCCACCTCTTCCGCCTGTTCGTCAGCGTCGTGCTCCTAACCGTTTCTCTCCCGGGCCAAGACGGTCTCTCCGTCGCCTCCGAGCCGACTTCTTATCGGGATGCTAAGTGCCATCCTGAATGGCAGCTTGCCATGGCTGAGGAGATCGCTGCGCTTGAGCGCACTGGCACCTGGGATCTTGTTTCTCCTCCTCCTGGTGTTCGTCCTATCACGTGTAAGTGGGTCTATAAAATTAAGACCCGCTCTGATGGATCTCTTGAGCGCTATAAAGCGCGTCTTGTGGCACGTGGCTTTCAGCAGGAGCACGGCCGTGATTATGATGAGACTTTTGCTCCTGTGGCTCATATGACCACCGTGCGTACTCTTCTTGCTGTTGCTTCTGTTCGACGCTGGTCTGTCTCTCAGCTTGATGTTCAGAACGCTTTTCTTAATGGCGAGTTGAGTGAGGAGGTTTACATGCAACCTCCTCCTGGGTATTCTGTTCCCGATGGGATGGTTTGTCGTCTTCGACGTTCTCTTTATGGCCTGAAACAGGCCCCTCGTGCCTGGTTTGAGCGCTTTGCCTCTCGTGGTGACTCGCTGCTGGTTTCTCTCCTAGTTTTCATGATCCAGCGCTATTTGTTCACACTTCTCCTCGTGGACGCACTCTTCTCCTTCTCTATGTTGATGATATGATCATTACCGGTGATGATCCCGAGTATATTGCCTTTGTCAAGGCTCGTCTTCGCGATCGGTTTCTTATGACCGATCTTGGTCCTCTTCGCTATTTTCTTGGGATTGAGATTTCCTCCACTTCTGATGGTTTTTATATCTCCCAGGAAAAGTATATTCACGATCTCCTTACTCGTGCTGCTCTTGTGGATGAGCGCACTGTTGAGACTCCTATGGAGCTTAATGTTAAGCTTCGTCCTACTGATGGTGATCCTCTTCTCGATCCCACACGCTATCGCCATCTTGTTGGGAGTCTTGTTTATCTTGCTGTCACTCGTCCTGATATCTCTTATCCTGTTCATATTCTGAGTCAGTTTGTCTCAGCTCCTACCACCGTTCACTACAGTCATCTCCTTCGTGTCCTCCGTTATCTCCGTGGCACGATTACTCGTCGCCTTTTCTTTCCTAGTTCCAGTTCTCTCCAGCTCCAGTGCTACTCGGATGCTACTTGGGCGAGTGATCCTACGGATCGTCGTTCACTTTCTGCTTACTGTGTGTTTCTTGGTGGTTCGCTTGTTGCTTGGAAGACGAAGAAACAGGTAGCGGTTTCCCGTTCGAGTGTTGAGGCTGAGCTGCGGGCTATGGCTTCGTTGATTGCTGAGGTGACCTGGTTACGGTGGTTGCTTGCAGATTTTGGGGTCTCTGTTACGACACCCACTCCACTTTTGTGTGACAGTACAGGTGCTATCAGTATTGCACGTGATCCGGTCAAGCATGAGCTGACCAAGCATATTGGTGTTGATGCCTTTTATACACGTGCTCAGGTGCATGATCAGGTTGTTGCGCTTCATTATGTGCCTTCAGATTTACAGTTGGCGGATTTCTTTACAAAGGCACAGACTCGCGCGCAACATGACTTCTTACTCTCCAAACTCAGTGTTGTGGATCCACCCTGAGTTTGAGGGGGGGTGTTAGAGTAGATATGTGTGTATTATATTTTGCCCATATGTTAGGGGCCCTTTTGCATATTGCACCTGTACATTGTACTATATATTGTGGCCTTTTGGCCCCCAGTAATACAACACAGATTATTCTCCTATCAATAACAAGGCAGCACGCGTGGCAGCGGTAGCTACTCCAACGAGGCCTTGACGGCAAGCATCATCGCCTCCTCCTCGCCCACGCCTTCCATCATGACGGGAAGGCTGGTCCCCTGCGCTCTATTCCTTGGCCTTCTCCACTAGGTAGACGAGGTAGCCGATGAAGTCTTCGGTGTCTTCGCATTCCTACTCGTCTGGGACCTAGTCTCCTCCTTTTCCTCCTCCGCCTCCACCGTCACTTCCGGCTTCAGGGGAGTGTCGTAGTCGAACTCGTCTCCGCCTAGGAACCTGGGTCAGTGGCGTAATTTCCACTCAAGATGGCCAAATGTGTCCGACATAGCCGAGTTGAGGCCGTACGTTGGGTCCGCGACGAGAACCGAAGGCAGAAGTGACCGGCGGCGAGTGATCTCTTGGTGCCCCTCGTGGCCCTGCCGCGGCACCGGCGGCATGGGCACCCTCCGATGGGTAAGGAGCCAGCCACCAGGGAGGTGGACGTTGCTCCACCCCACACAAGGGGTTCTGTTGTTGTAGAGCGCCCCCGCCACATTGACACTGACGGGGACGCGGCTGTGTGGATTCATAGGCTCCCCACCGACAACCCCGCCTCGTGGTTGTTCTTGGGCTTCCTAAATTTTTCGATAAAGTGAATATATTAATATCAAGAAGATACCAATTACATCCAGCCTCTGCAACAACGCACCACCCTAATGGCTTCCTAAATGGCCACCCCTTGTACATGGCCGTCATGTAGTGGCCTAGTGGTGATGCATATTCTCTCGGAAGCAGAAAAGGGCAATGGTGGGGGCATTGGCAGTGGATGGGTAATGCCACTGCCCTTAAAAAGGCTGGAGATGCGGCCGCTTTCAATGTCGGCGATGGATTCCAGGCGTGTGCCATTGATGGCGGTGCGCCTCCTAGCAGTCCTGGTGCGGCCGCTGAAGTCGAAACGTGTCATTGATGGCGCCGCAGCGACCAAAGCGTCTAGGAAGGGAAGAGAAGCATCAGCCGCCATGCAGGCCTGAGGTGGTGGAGGAGACGGACACACACACGTAGACTATGTTGTGTCGACGGCGACGCATTGCCAACCCAAGTTTGAACCGCAAATATATCGCCGCGGACTAGTCGATCCTTTTGCTCATACCGTTAAGCTGGAGTTTTGCTTCCCTAATGTCCGTAGGGACCAAGACGGACAAATGCGGTTCGTCGCTGGAGATGGTCTTGCCTCTCACACCGGTGCCTTGAGGGTCGAGCAGCGGAGGTGAGAAAGTTTTGTCCGTCTTGGTCCCTCACGTTTATGTTGTTCTGACTAGAGGAAATTTCAACCGGCTTTCAGGTTTTATGACGTAGTATAAGGTGAACGTTTTGGATTTATAGTTGGAATTCACACTCTGTGGTCGACATGTAAGACTTTTGCAGTGCAAATTAAACTTGTTCTTTTGATATATATATTTGCAATTAACCTTTTACTTTTGTCATCTCAGTCTCAGGTATGAAACGATGGCATGCATGATGCTTTCTTCTCTTTCGTCGATGCCGCGTGCAAGTACAAGCGTGTGGCTACCTACACCCACTTCTCCATGTCTCCCTGCTTGGCCCGTACTGAAGTGGAGAGGGAAGCTAGGGACACCCCGTGCCATCCCTGTTTCTCGTTTCTCGTAAATAGGTAGGATCCATTTTCGGCACGGTGGCTACTTTAGGAATGCCACAGCCCCTGCGTGTCGACCATCCAGCGGTGTGGTGCACTGAGCAAGTGTGAGCACAGAGTGACTCTTTTCACTTCTGTTGGTTGAGCAGAAATACGCGGTAGCTTCCTCGTCGATGGAGCAAAGGTACCCGGCGGACAGCAACACGTACGCTCTACAGTGATTAAACAACTGTTTCACCATGTTTTTTTAGGGCAAAACACACTTAGCTTTATTAATCAATAATGTTTATTACAATAGATGGATAAAATGGAGGGTTTATCAGCCATACATGGTGGCCCTCACAAAGGCCTAAAGCGTGTTTTGTGAGGCCATGTGCCTCACTACTCGAACTTCTACCTTCATGTATAATAGAACAAGAGGTAAAATCTCTATCAGATAAACCAATCTCTTTAATACCGCAGCAAAAACTCTTCCAACTCCTTGATTGATATAATCCACGAGGTTTTGCCATGTGTCACTGCATGTACTACAACTAGACCTATCCATGGGCATCTCCAGCTCGGCCCATCTTGAAAATGAAAAGTGTCTGCTTTGGTTTGTTTGGATCGACCTGTGGGTACGAAATTGGCTATCTCGTCTTGTTTGTATGTTTGAATTGGGGTTAGTCCTAGCGGTCCGACCCAAAAGAGAGAAACCACGATATGGTTATATTCCATGTTCTATTTTAAGATGAAAAATATTTCATAGTAAAATGATGGAGCAAGAGAAGAAACAAAGGTACAAATAAAAAAATAACTAGAACAAAGCTAAACTCTTCGTAGTCGGATGCTCATCGCTCGGGATGCATGTCGTGCCGCCAGAGGACACCGTCCACCTCTACTCTTCCTCGTCGGAGTCGAGGAGGACGATGCCGGCCTCCGTAGCCGACCGAATGAAGGCTACTTTGCGGGCATTCTCGATGACGTCCTTGACGTTGCGACCGGGTCTTGACCAGAACGTGATCCGCCCGGCCATGTTTTTCTCCAGTGGTGAGTGCTCACCGCCGAAACGGTTCGACGCCGCCTCGCATTACACCGCATTACACGTGAAATAACGGTGTCCAGTACTTGCTATCAGCGTCGTACTTTGGGTCGAGCCAAAACGTCTGATCCTGCCTGCGACGGAATACCTTGTATCCGAAGTCTTTCCATTTGGGCAATGGAGGCACAGGCACCCCGCCCAAGCTGATGGTGAAGCCCTTCGGCACCATCACTTCATGTGTGGCGAGGATGTCATATTTGGCGAGCTCGGTGGCCTCGTGCCTGGACACCCAACGTCTATCCATGGCGGCGATGGGAGAGAATGCTTCCATTGCCGGTGGTCTGGGAAGCAAACAACGACTTAAAGGGCAATGGCAATCACTCGCAGGTTCTGCCTGGTTAAAAAGGATGTTTGATGCCCATCGTCAATGCCGGTGGAGGAGCCGAGCGGTCGGCTTTGATGGCGGGTAGAAGGCGACATGGCTACTCGATTGCTGCCATGCGCGCACGAACATGGCCACGAATGGGTCGTCGCGGGCACGCTTGTCCGTTTGTGTCGGGTCACTAGGCTAGGGTTTTGGTACTCGGCTGCCCACGCGGACCAAAACCGATATGCGCGGTCTATTTATGTCGGGCCACTAAAGATGCTCTAATATTGTGTCTACAAACTTAGTAACTCCTGCTTGTTTTAGCTTATATTATTACAAGTTACGAATTTCTTGTGCTCACCTAGCACCGGTCGTTGATCTCGAATTGCATACTTTCTCCATAGTGTCTGCATACATCTAAAAATTTAAATAAAGTAAAGATATCTTTTGAGAGGACGGAGGGAGTGTTAATAAAATTTACGGAGTACCACATTTGCTAGTGCGGATGCTTGTCCAGTTTTCCCTTCTGGTGATGTAATTCATTTATTTTGACGGAACATTGATGATATATCTTCGATACTGCATACCATACGCGCTTGGTAAATCGCCACCGGTTTGAACCATGTCATTGATCCAAGTTTTAAAGTGAAATTGGATATCCGGCTCTGTGATTTAACAAAACGAGCGCGAAACAAAATAAAAGATATCACAACTGAATGTGAAAATTAGCGGCAACTCAATGAATGCAGAATAGGTCATGACAAATGAGTGTGAAAAAAAAAATTGCGACCACAGTGGGAGTCGAACCCACGACCTTCTGATCCGAAGTCAGACGCGCTAATCCACTGCGCTATGCGGTCTTACATGCCGTACTTCACACAACTACACTATAGAATTTGTTTATCTACATCCCACTAACCACCCCTAGTCAGAGTAGGAAATCGTCATGGAGATATGGAGTTGAGTGATGGAAATTTCTTGAGAAATTCAACACCGTGACTCGTGAGATATGGTTTGACTTTTTTGTATACTTACCAAGATAGTTAATTCCGCCGGCAAGCTGCTGAAAATGAATTAGATTACAATCAACAAACTTGTTGTGCAAACTAAATCTCAGTAAATCACCGATACAGCAATACTGGCAAGTGCAAACGGCAGTCATGCATTGTACACGTACATCCCTGAGCAGCAAAGAATTCACATGTGTTCCACTTGAGATTGCTTTCGGGAGAAAATCTAAACGTTGAATGACAATGTAAAGTAATGGCTTAAATTACCCAGAAGAGCCCATTGCTTTGGATCGTGATGTATAACAATACAACGAGATTGAAACATGCACATTGATTACTGAGCGTGAACGTTTCTTTATGAAGTTTTGTTGCACTTCATATAAACTAACCTTAAATAAACTTTAGATGCTTTTGTCGTAACAAGGGTTACATAAACAGTTTATATAACACAGAAAAAAAATGAGGTGAATTTAGAGCTAGCTACGGTAGCTAAGCTACCCCTCCGCTCCACGAAAAGATGTCGTTTTAGACATACGGCCATATAGATTTAAATTTTCTAAACATTAGCCATAGTATGATTTTTAAATATTTAGATTGGTCGCTTAGATTTATATGTGCAATTTTGTCTCTTAGACTGAGATTTTATTTATATATCACAGTAAAATTTAATTACCAAAGTTTTTAAGATGAAATTTAATTGACAAAGCTGCATTTTAGAGACCATGATGACATCTATGAAAACAGCTATTAGGGGAACCAGAGGGGGTTTTAATTTCCAAAAAATGTACAGCATTAAGCTCTGTAAAACAATACACCTTCAACTGAACGCCTTTCAAGGAGGTGGATGAGTTCGCCAGCAAGAAATGAGTGCAGCTTTTAATCAACACCTTAATCAAAGTGTCTCTCTGTATTTTCTTTTAAAAAAAGTCCAAACTTATAAATCTTACAACGGTGTTGTTCAGTAATCAGTACACATGTAAACTGGGACATCATCATGGCAAGAACAAACAAATAGCAACTGTCTTGCCAAGGTTACAGGTCAGTCGCACAATCTGCATACCTGCAGACAACGCGAAGATGCAATCGAACAGACACCGCTATATACATCCGACGCTACACATTTCTGTGGCATGTCGGAACTGGAGAAATACATGTTAGTGCAGATGCTCGATTCGGATGATGAGTCGGCGCTCAGTCCTCTTCGAGCTCATCAAACTCCCACCCACTGATCTCCTCACCAGAGTAATCTTTGTCATCCTTCCCGAAACCTGCTCCCAGGTCTGCAAGTTCAGCATCAGAATGCACCTGCTGCTCGGCCTTCAAGGGAGATTTGGGGGAATCGACATGCGCGGCTCTAGGGGTAACAGGTGCTTGGATAGGTGAAGGGCTCAAGTCAGATCTTTCCTCAGGTAGTGGCCTTGATTTGTGGTCTTCTACACTTAGTGTTGGCCTTTCTATAGATTCAAATGCTTCCCTCAGTTTCTCGATCTCATCAATTAGCTTCTTGACCTCTGGGTCATCTCTCCTGAATAAATATGTCAAGTTCAGAGTTCAATTTCCACAGAGTAAGACCACGTGGATGCCAAATTGAAAATAAATCATCAAAGAGAGAACAGCCGACAATACCTAGAATTAGCCCCATGCTCAGAATAGAACAGCTTCTTTATGTGATCAGCGATGCTGAAAGCAATTATGATCTGAAAAAATTGTTACTATCAGCCATTTACATATTTTTTTCCTATGAAAAGCAGAACAGATATCAAAGTTGTAAAACTAAACACAAATATGGAAGCATTAGTATAACAAATGACCCTATCACTTCGGAGGCTGCTGCAATTATGTCCAATAACATTGCGTAAAAGAGATGTGAAAACACGTGAAGGAAATCAACCGTAAAAGAAAAAATGCAGTTAAAATTTGCAAAACCAACCTTCTTTTCAGTTTCCAAATATTCCTCCTCGAGGGATTTAAGTGGGTTTGTCTTCTCTGATGATTCATCATCTTTATGTTCTCTTGTCTCTTCCCTACAAGATAAATTCAACTATAACTGCGATACCACATGGACACCTACAGTGTGAGAAATACAGAATAGGCAGAGACTGCAGTACCTTGAGTTCAAGACTGCCAAATTATCCACATATGTTTGGATACTCTCAATCGACGGGCTTAGGACTTCCTGGTAAATACAAAATTTGCAGATGATACAGAACAAAATGGAGACGTAATATCCAAGTGCATGGATGCTATGGTGAATCGCAAGACTTACCTTGAAGGCTGAAAGGTGATGTTTGGTCAACTTCAGAAAATCACTCACACATCTCTCCAACTCAACACTGCAAAGTCCATAACATATTATATTACAAAAGGGCAACTTCAGAAAATCACTCACACATCTCTCCAACTCATCACTGCAAAGTCCACCACATATCACATTACAAAAAAAGGGTAAAAATAGGTCGTTGACCAATTTCATGCACAATAGTTTAAATATTGGAACACTTTTCAAATTAGAAATTTTACATGAGAAGGAGACACATCAAATAGAAGGAGCAATCAGGGTACAGCAACAAGCGCTTCATACCTTGTTTTCTTTTCCTTCTGTTCATTGTATGAGGACTGGAACTGCCAGGTGTTCTCAAGGAAATCGATCCAGGTTTTGACTACATTGGCTTCAACATTACATAAGGTGATGGATTTCGAGAGGTCGTCTTCCTGAGTTGATGTGGAAAGAAAACTTGTCAAGCACCATCTTGAGCAACAACTATGTTAAAACAAAATTAAAGACGGGTAACAGTATGACAAAGAGATTGTTGTTGAAAGTAGCTCCTCAACAAAACTAAATCCATCACAAACAGGAAAGTATCAGCACCTTCGTTTTTAAACTAAATATAATTTGGCTGTTTGCCTCATCAAATTGGTCTCTCTCTTCCCTGGTTGTCTTGAGCCGCACAGAAGCAGCCTTTATTGATATATTGACCTGCCAATGAGAAATGTCTTCATAAGAGAACATAATTCAAAGAATATTCTGAAGATACTAATGGTGGATATTAATTGAATCTCCTATTTCAATTATGATGTACGGAAATCTCTACACCTAGTAGTTCTCTCTTTTCACATCAGTAACTCAGATGGCAACCAGATAAATGACTAATTGTTTTTGGCACAAAATCAACTATTTTGTATAACCGGTCAGATACACAGCCTTACTCTCTTGCATCGTGCACACTCTAGTGTACTGAAAGAGAAGTCTCAGGCCACATTACTTCATTTTTACAGTTTAACCTTACTAACAAAGCATTATAATCAGATCAATAGAAAAGTTAGTTGAAATAAGTTCAAGCAACTTGTCACCATACCATCATATATGTATAAGATCTGAACTGAGATTGGGCAAATAAGGTGTGTGTGTAACTAAAATATGCAAAGCTCCATCAAGATATATATTTTAGGACCAAGTGGTACACGTGGTGAGCAACTAAACAATTGTTAAAAAAATATATTTTAGGAACCTACATCAAGGGGAGAGAAGGTACCTTTTTCAACTGAGCCTCAAGTTCATCTCTTTGCTTCTCCAATTCAGTAATCTCAGAAAGCAATCCCTTTATCAGGACATAGAAAGAAAATAACAGTAAGGATGCCACACTTATACAGAATAAGCAGGGTGGAAGACATATAGCTTAACCATCAAAATATTTTTGTAGCATATCTGGATATACATGCAAACATGAAATTATGTGCAACTAAAAGTGCATGTTCTGCGGGGACCATACTAAACATGCATAAATTACTTCATAGCATGCAAGTTCTAGGAAATAAGAAGCTACGATATAAATATAGAGATTACAGACACAGGTACTGGATATAAGTCAAGGTAGTTGCCAGTTGAAAACTGAGAGGCTGACCCTACTTGGGCACAGGAATTATGTACGGATTACAGAGGAAAGCAAACATCGAGGCCATTAGATCTGGAGTTCCCTATGGAATCCAAATGAGATTGGTTTCAAATGGCTGCATTTTTTTTGGAACAAACAAATGGGTGCATGTTTCAATCAATTCATGAAATTAAAGTCCCAAATATACACCGATGTATTTCAGTTCACATTCAATCTAGCAAACTTACCTTCTCAGCTGCATTCACTTCATTCTCTTTTTTCACACGAAAGTTCAGAGCATCTTCTTTCTGACGCCTGGTATGAGAACGAGGTTAGACATGATAGAAGACCAAGAATTTCTGGCAACAATGAACAGGAAAAGCATAAACCTGCATACATGCTATACAGATGAGAATGGATAATTAACACAGCAAATGTCTTTCATATCAAAAATATTTCCAAGAAACTATAAAACAAAATATTCTCAGAAACAAAACCTGTGGTCCATGATCTGCTGTTCTGCTTTGGAGGATGAACTAGCAAGGGAGTCTGCCAGGACCTTAAGCTTGTCGACCTGCAAGATTTAGTGAAGATGGTGAGTAACCGAGACCACATATTTGTAGGTCTCCATGATGAATCTATTTTATATTTAGCTGAAAAGCATACATGGTAACCACCAGTCACCAGTCACCACAATGTAAATAGCACACTAGTTTGAGCTATACAAATCCTACTTGCTATACTTTCTCGTGGTGGAACTATATTGTCATTCTTTTGTAAGTCTGGCAACTATCCCATGAAAAGTATGAACTCCTTAACATTTCAAGGAATGTAAGGCTCCATAACTCAACATCAAAAAAGGTTATAAACATAAAACATATGCATGCCTTCTGAGAATGAATCTCCATGGAGTCCCCAGGAGCAATCGACTTCTTCTTCAGTAGAAGTTCTTCCACTCTAGAGCAAAAGCGGACTTCTGTAAGTGCCTCTTTCAAAGCCTGGGAAAAAAAATCAGTGTTACCTTCCTTATGAGCATTGAAAAGAAACACCTTCAGAACAAGATGAAAAATATCCACAAAAAAGTTAAAAATTATTGGTCAGGAATAAATTAATTCATATCCATGTACAGTAAGGAGGGAATGAACGAATGGTTGTAATCAATACAGAGTTAATTCATACAGCACATCTCTCTAGTCAGACAAAAAAAAAACTAGCCCCTCCTTTGTGAAATAAATGTTTTGGATGCATGAAGTCTTTTCTAACTTTGACCATAATAGCTATTTAGACTGATGCTCTGAGATGATACCTCTTATCGCAGGATGGTACTGATACCTCTTTTGTGTGATGATACCATTAAATTAGTTATCAAAAATGTATTTCATTACATATTATTTTATGCAAACGCATTATTATGAATTAAATATGATTGGCAACTTACATATGGGAGACCATGTCTATGTCAAAAATCAAATACATCATGTTTTTGAGACAGTAGCACAGGGACATAGATTTTTATGGAGGCAAATAAACATTTAGAAACTTCTATGAAATATTTGCAGTTTGAAATTTTTAACTAATCGATTCTGAAGCCAGAACAGATATAAATAAATTCCCAACCCAGATAGAGAAATTATCAATGCCGAACCCCTTGGCACATCTAGCCGCCAAGTACTAGACACTAGGCAACAAAGTATGATAAAATAAGAAGGGAGGCAAGCACAAAGTCATAGTATATATGACTATGTAATACCTCAATATTGGCAACAGCAATCTTCTCTGATGCTTTATCTTCATTTTCAGTTGATTGAGACCGTGAGTTCTCCTTCCCTTCTAGTTCTCTCCACAACTCAAGGGTTTCAGCATCTATCCTGAAATTTAATACAAGGTGCACACTAAGAAGCTAATCTAGCTTGAAACCGTAAATAAAAGCACCACAGTATTCTGGGACCTTTAGGTTGCAGGAACGCACGTGGTATTTGTAATACTGATCTGCAATATTTGATATTTTAAAAATTCTGTAGAGGACTTCACATGAGTTCAGTTTGTACTTGAGGTGTTACTAATTCAGAAAGTAGAAGTGCAAACACCATTTGACTTTTTTTTATGTTCTGCATAAATTAAGCTACAAGCTAAAATGTCTGACTATTCAGAACAGATTGCAGTTTCTGGAGGTAACAGCTACTCTGAATACGAGATAGGTAATTAGGAGATTAAGTAATAATTCACCTCATAATATCAGCATTTCTCTTTAGTCCTGAAATAATATTCCGTGTATATTCAAGTAACTCTTCACGCTTCACCTGTTCACACAGATACAATGAATTATCGAAGTTAGACACACCATCTACAGAGCTAAGTAATGGGTGCATCAGTCATTTTTGAACTTAGAAAATGCTTCCAAAAATAAAAATTGGTAGCAAGAAGTTGTCTGTTAAGAACTGTTTCTTATTTTTCTGCAGTGTTCTAAAAAAAACAGACACCACATAAGCAGTTCCCTAGTGTTAATTCTTGGAGCAACATTAAGGACAGTTCAGAGTCTGGAGCCCAATCAAAAAGATCCAACATGTTACTATAGGTTCACCTAAGTGTCTTCATGAAAAACACATTTAATTTAACGTATCCACAAGAATTACTGAAGGGAATGCGCCTGTAGTCATGTCTGGTATGACAGTAAGCAACACTTGAACTCGGTTAGTTCTGAGACAAAATTAGGCTGCTGTTTGAAAGAAGAAAATACTGCTAGTGGGCAGTCAATTCAAAATTTTCAACCACTTCAAGAGTAAAAACTTTTGTACACCCACGCATGGGTGTGGGTGTTTCTATCACCGTTCATTTATTCCTCGAGATTCGTGTCCACCATGGTAGATAGAAAGATTCCTTTCTCTCTCCTCTTTTTATCCGAATCTTAAAGCACAATGAACGGTGACGGAAACACCCACACCCATGCGTGGGTGTACAAAATCCACTCTCGTAAAAAGGTACTCCCTCCGATCTTTTTTAATTGACTCAAATTTAGTACAAAGTTGTACTAAATTCGAGTCAATTAAAAGAGACCGGAGGGAGTAGAAGATGGGGATAGATCCAAAAGGCCCAGTTCATACGGAAAAACTTCATCTATTTGCTCTAACCAATTAGACTAAAGTTCTCTTTATGAGACACTCATGGTAGCGACATGTACGAACAACATGAGTAACAGAGCACTGTGTACCATTATATTATGCGGTTAAGGTTTTGATAAAACATATGCGATTAAAGGCAATAGGGAACTTACCAGGACTTCATCTTTGTAATTTGAGAATGCATTGGCCAGATCTTGCACACTGTTCACGATTGCCTTGTTGACTTCTTTCCCACCAGTGAGACACAGTCTGCAAAACACAATATTAGTTGCAAATTAATAAATTATAAAACGTTTCACTGATGAGAGAAGAGTAAATAAGGTTATGTGTGAAGTGTCAACTGTCAACTGTGAAGTACCTGAGAGAAGAGTAAATAAGGATCTGTGTGCCCAGAAAAACTATGATCTCAATAAACTAGTATTGAATATGTTTACTAAATAACAGTTAAGAGTGTCCAAGTGTCAGCAAAAAGCTAGTAACATAACATAAGGAATGTGTAATGCTACATTTAAATGGTAAGCCCAATTGTAAGACGAAAACAAAACTTCCAGTCACTAGCTTAATACAATTCAATAAAAGAGGTGGCGAGCTATCAGTTTACACCCCTACACCATACAGATAGTACAAATCTAAACAACACAAGGCAATGGAAATGCTGTTCAGCGAAAGCAAGGACTTGCTACAGGGTGCATTATGTGAAACTTCTTTTTCATTCTTTGTTACAAGCTCTAACTATTCCATACTTGAGTTTGATACAGTATAGCCCAAGCCCCAAAGCTGAGTGAAGTATAGTAATAGTCCTGAACTTTGTATTAGGAATTCAATTACTTCCTCTGATTCATATTAGTTGCCACCAGCATGGATGTACCTAAAACTAAAATATGCCTAGATACACCTATATTAGTAGCACCTAATATGGATCGGAGGGAGTAATAATATTGATAAATAAACTCTGTTGGCTGGGACAATTTTAACTACGTTGAAAAAATAACAGATGACAGAAAATATATAAGCAGGCTATTTCAGAAGCAACTGACCCAAAAATTTCCAGGAGAAGTGAAACTTCTTCCTCAGATGGAGCTTCAAGAATCTGTTTGCATAAAAAAAATTAGTAGTGTATAGCGCGAAGCTGAGCAAGAACTAACAGTAGCATTTTACAATTTAACGTGTGGACTGGTTTCAAAAAAAAAATATATATATATATATAAATATATAGCTCAGACATATTATTAACTACTCCCTCCGATTCATATTAATTGACTTCAATATGGATGTATCTAAAACTAAAATGTGTCTAGATACATCTATATTAGAGTCAATTAATATGAACCGGAGGGAGTAGTAATTATGTGGACAGAGCAGGATGGAAGGGTCAACTCACCATGGATTGTGTAATATCTTCAAGCGCCTGGCTGTACAGGAACACATCACGGAAGTTCATAGGTGCTCCTTCAATATCAGGATCATAAAACAAAGCCTGCTCGCGACAGTTCAGTTTAAAATATAATTATATGAACTCAGGGAATTTAAAATATAACAAAGGTATGTACAAATGAAGATAAGAGAACTTGACTAAACTCAGCTTCTTCTCAAAATAATTAGGCAAAACAAACAAACATGAAATGGAAAAGACTAACTCACCAATGGTGGTTTTAAAGCATCTAATTCACCAGCAGAATCATGATGTTCAGCATCCTTCAAATCTGATCCGGCAAGTTCAGCCTCAATGTCTTGTAGTACTCCCAACCAACGCCTTAACAGTTCAACTCTATCGCTCCCATGACATGAAACTGCTGCCTCTTCCAAGCGCATTACTGTTTTCTTGAAACTTTTGAAGCTCTGTGTACCCTGTGAATTAAACAGTAACCGTTTGCATGAACCGTACAATATGCAAATCTAATCTGAAAGTAATCCACATTCCCCATGAAGCCTCAAATCTAATCGGAAACTAATCGACATGCCCCATCAAGCCTTAAACTGCAGACCCCATTCCTTTTACTTGTATTCGATCTGCCACCGTGGTCAAATCAAAGCTAGAAAACACTAATAGATCAGTAGAGTTCTTTTTTGATGAACTGTACCATCATGACTCGTGAGATACCATGATGAACTAATCCACATTCCCCATCATCCCTCACTTCCTACTAGCTATATACCCATGAGGCACGAAGTTGGACTACAGTTGTTCCATTCCTCAAGCCAAAACTTGTTAGATTCGCAGCTATGATCCGTCACCATCCTGTTTCTCAAGCCGCACACATCACAAGTCCACGGACTTGCTCTGAGTACAAAATGCCACTGGGGAACCATGAACGCTCTAAGGAAGAACAATGTAATCTTGTTCTTGTGTGTGGATGGAATCAAAAGGCATAAGCGAAAACTAATACTCCTAGGTGAAACTGTGAAAACTCATCAGCACAACAAGAGGCATCGAATACCCGTACTGAGGCTCTTCTTGGCCCGTCCAATTCAAGGCACACACAAGCTAGGGCACTGACCGCAGTGGTCGCATGGCACAAATTAGAGCTTCGATCCATGAACTAGTGCGCCGCGTTCTTCACATTGCCGTGCGGGTGCGACGAATTAGCCCCTCGGAAAGCCCCGGCACTTGCTCCACGCCGCCAGAGGAAGCCGAATTTGGATTTGGCGGCCATTCGGGGAGACCGATAGGATGTTGGCGGGGAAGGAAGAGGGGGGAGGGGGGTTCCGTGAGCTCACCCCGCGGTCGTGGAGGATTTCGGAGACGGCCTGGCCGGCATGGTGCGCGACGGCGTCGGCGTACCCTTTGACGGCGCGCGCGACGCCGCTGCGGCCGGCCCGGCTCACCGCGCTGCGCAGCCACGACGACATCTCCGCTCCGGTGGGTCCCCTTTGTGGAAGCTAGGGCAAGGGGCTTGGGGTTCTGATGGCGCGGGCGCCGACGACGAGGTAGGACGGCGGCGCGGCGACGACTTCAAGTGGAGTGGAGGCTACGGCGAGAGAAAGGAGGGCGACGTCCCTGGATTTGGGTTTTGGAGTCTTCTCTCCGCGTGGTTTACTCTCTAGGCATTCTTTCTCGGTGACGTCAGCCGCTTAACATTTTCCTTCTTTCGGAATTGCTAGGTCCAGGGCGACCACCCAAACGCCCACTCTAAGAAGGGCTCAAGCCAGGTTTTTAAAGAAACAAAAATTGTTAGAGGAGATCTCAAAAATTGACCGGTAAACTACATGGGTTAGGGAATGTTGCTATCAGGAGGTGTATAAATAATTTTTTCCATGCACGAGACTAGATAAGGTCAACATGCGAGGGATGTTGACAATACTGGTCTAAGATTTGGTATTCAGGGTCAGCCACCGCTAGGAACGAATAGGCATCCTCATAGAGAAGGGCCTCAAAATTGATTAGTGGACAAGAATATAGAATATCCTAGTCAAGCTAGTTGTTAGGAATCTTGTTCTAAACGTTATTAGTGCTTATGCCCCACAAGTTGGGCTCGACATGAGCGCTAAGTCGTAGTTTTGGGAGGACTTAGAGGACGTTGTTGGAAGTGTACTGACAAACTAGAAGCTTTTCATTAGAGGAGATCTCAATGGTCATGTGGGTACAACTAACATAGGGTTTGAGGTTGTGTGTGGAAGCATCGGGTATGGCAATGAAAACCAGGACAGCAAAGTCATCAAAGGTTTTGTGCTTGCCTACGACTTGTTGGTAGCTAACACCTTCTTAACGAAGAGGCGATCTCATTTAGTGATATTTAGCAGTGCTCAACAATCTAGCCAGATTGACTTTGTTCTTACTAGAAGAACGGATAGGAGGGATTTCTTGGATTCCAAAGTGGTCCCTGAGGAGTGTGTTCTAGATCAACATAAGCTTGTGGTTGCCAACTTTCGTTTTCACTCTCGTGTAACATCAGACAAAGGCTCCAAAATAATAAGAACAAAGTGGCGGAAGCTTAAAGAGAAAGTGCAACAAACCTTTAGGGAGAGGATGATCATGGAAGGACCGTCAGACGAAGTGGAGGTGTGATGAGTCCAAAAAGCAACATGTTTTTCATTACATAAACATTTTTTTGTCTCATTACATGCTCTATCTAGTTTTGAGTATGTCATAAATGCATGATTACAAGTATTGAGCCATTTTCATTAGAGATTTGCACAACTCGTAGTTTTATTTAGTAAGATTTTATCCTTTTTCCTTGTCTTTGATGTGTGTAGGTGATCCAAGAGCCGTCTCCGTCTCCTCCTTCCTCCTTCCCCCTCCATGGCGACCACCACGAGACTAGATCAGGAGGTGTATAAATATTTTTTTGCATGCACGAGACTAGATGAGGTCAACATGCGAGGGATGTTGACAATACTGGTTCTAAGATTTGGTATTCAGGGTCAGCCACCGCTAGAAACGGCATAGGCATCCTCATAGAGAAGAGCCTCAAAATGGATTAGTGGACAGGAAGATAGAATATCCTAGTCAAGCTAGTTGTTAGGAATCTTGTTCTAAACGTTATTAGTGCTTATGCCCCACAAGTTGGGCTCGACATGAGCGATAAGTGGTAGTTTTGGGAGGACTTAGAGGACGTTGTTGGAAGTGTACTGACAAACTAGAAGCTTTTCATTAGAGGAGATCTTATGGTCATGTGGGTACAACTAACATACGGTTTGAGGTTGTGTGTGGAGGCATCGGGTATGGCAACAAAAACCAGGAGGGCAAAGTCATCCAAGACTTTGTGCTTGCCTACGAATTGTTGGTAGCTAACACCTTCTTTATGAAGAGGCGATCTCACTTAGTGATATTTAGCAGTGCTCAACAATCTAGCTAGATTGACTTTGTTCTTTGCTAGAAGAACAGATAGGAGGGATTTCTTGGATTCCAAAGTGGTCCCTGAGGAGTGTGTTCTACATCAACATAAGCTTGTGGTTGCCAACTTTCGCTTTCACGCTCGTGTAACGTCAGACAAAGGCACCAAATAATAAGAACAAAGTGGCGGAAGCTCAAGAGAAAGTGCAACAAACCTTTAGGGAGAGGATGATCATGGAAGGGCCGTCGGACGAAGCGGAGGTGTGATGAGTCCAAAAAGCAACATGTTTTTCATTACATAAACATATTTTTTTGTCTCATTACATGCTCTATCTAGTTTTGAGTATGTCCTAAATGCATGATTACAAGTATTGAGCCATTTTCATTAGAGATTTGCACAACTCATAGTTTTATTTAGTAAGATTTTATCCTTTTTCCTTGTCTTTGATGTGTGTAGGTTCTATGAACCTTTATTGATAAAGCACGATAAAAGGAGCCAAGCGGATGAAATATGGGGAGTTACGGGCACCAGGACTTTGCCATTTCAAGGGTCGAAATAACCTGATTTTTTTATCATAATATAATAAAGATCCAAGATCATGGTGTTATATCCCTCGTCCATACAACTGCAACGAGCCTAAGAACACCTAAATGGAGTATGTATGAAGAAATAACGCTCAAATTACTTCACAATCCAAAGAACTTAAAAGAACACCCCCTTGGATTGTTCTCTAAGTTTGTTGAAGCCTTTTTAAAACTCTAGAAGTCTCGCTAAAGATCTTGCTTTAGGAAAGTTCAGTAAACTTGGACAAGAGAAAGAGTACAATCATGTGAAAGGATCGTATGCCGCACCTAGAGGGGGGATGAATAGGCCGGTGCTAACCAATTTTTAGTTCTTTTTCAATTTAGGCTTGACACAAAGGTAAATTCTCTAGATATGCAACTAAGTGAATTTACCTATATGACAAGGTAATCAACTAAGCAAGATATAGCTACGCAATATAAGAGATAGAATAGGATAGAGGTAACCGAGAGTGGAGCACGCGATGACACGGAGATGATTCCCGTAGTTCCCTTCCTTTGCAAGAAGGTACGTCTACGTTTGGAGGAGTGTGGTTGCTACGAAAGCCAAACCAACAGCCACGAAGGCTTCACTCAGATCTCCTGTGAGCAACGCCACGAAGGCCTAGCCCACTTCCACTAAGGGATTTCCTCGAGGCGGAAACCGGGCCTTTACAAGGTTCTTGGGGCACACATCCACAACCAAATTGGAGGCTCCCAAATCTGTAACAATACAACAATCAACAACAACACATCAACAGCAATCAACTAGGGAACCAAATAGGAACACTAGCAAGAGATCCCTCAAACAAATGAGAGGGAAATGTAAATCGCTTCGGTGAGGATGTAGATCGGTGTCTTCTCCTTCGAATATCCAAAGATCAAGAGCTTTGGTTGGGGGAGGAAGGAGATCTTGCAAATCTTGTGTTCTTGAGGTGGCTCTAATGGAGGTGAGACTTGGCAGAATTTTGTGCAATGATTGAGCAAGGAGCAAGGTAGAAGAAGGGGGTATAAATACCCCTCTCCAAAATCAAGCCGTTGGGGCTTCCGGGGGGCCGGATAATCCGGCCTAAGTAAGGGCCGGATAATCCGCCCCCCCCCCCTGGAAAATCCGGCCTCAGGGACAAAACCTAGCAAATATCCGGCCAAATGTCCGGCCCCTGTCCAGAACTGCTTTTCTTCGGGTCCTTAGCCGATTTCGAGGGGGGCGGATATTTTGGAAATATCCGGCCCTGGGACAAAACCGGGCAAATGTCCGGCCCCTATCCAGAAGCATACTGAGCCACAATTCCTCAAGTCCTTAGCCAAAAAATGGGGGCCGGATATTTTGGAAATATCCGGCCCAGATTATCCGGCCTGGTGATCCTGTTCAGCTTCCTTTTGACACAACTAACCACATCCATCACACATATATATGTATCTATAGATAAAACATGTACCACTTAAAAAAACATTAGTGTATCACATACATTGACATCAAACACACAAAACATAATATGAGAGATGTTCTTTCAATCTCCCTCTTTTTGGTGTTTGATGACAATATACGGATTTGCAAGAGAATCACTATAGAGTCAAGCATGATGGCAAAACATAGAGGCACTCCCCCTACATGTGTGCATATAAGTAATTTGCATTTGAATACAAATACACAACACATAGGTGCGAGGTGCCTCAACACAAGAGGTATCCAATCATGAGCTCTAACAAGAGACATAGACATATATGAAGTTGAGATAAGGTGCTAGAAATCATACCCATGTGTAGATATATAATACGGAGATATAGCATCACACATAATATAATAACATTGATCTCAACAAATAGAAATCCGAAAACCATAACAATGTCTCACACCACATAGCACATAGTTTTAAACGGAACACAACCAAAACAAATAGTTCAAATAAGAGGGAACACAAGCAATAGAAGAATGATAAACGCATATGCTTGTGCCCAAACCATGCAAATCCCCGAGAGAAGTCCTAATAGAACACTTCTCCCCCTTTGGCATCGAGACACCAAAAAGGGGACAAGCGCGATGCTACTCGCTCCATGGGGATCACTCGGAGCCATCTTCGTCATCGGACTGGTACGCCGCTTCCTCTTCTTCATCTTCAGTGTCAGGGGCATCCGGAGAGCGGCGAGTGAGGTTGGACCTTTGAATGCAATCATCAAGATCACTCCACGGAACCTGTGAAGAATGCCACCCACTGTAACCTGGGTGAACTAGAGGCTGAGGCGGGGGTCCTTGCTCACCACTGAGCTTGTGCAGAATGACCGCCTGAGTATGCTTAATCTCATAACGCTCTCGGCTGGCCGCATAGTTCTCCTTATGGATCTCAATATTCATGCAAAGGATGTGACGCTGAAACCAATTAAGCCTGCTCACTTGCTTCTTCATGGCAGGGAGGTCAGCATGGCGAGCAGGAGCAAAACCACTAGAGCGAGCATCACCCATAAAGGAGTCAGGAGCAGGTGCAGCAGAAGAAACTGGCTTAAGCTTGTAAGCCTTCTTGACAGTGTGCTTCTCCAATGGGAACCGGCTCAAGTCTTCACCATCCATGGCCACAGAGTTGTTGATGAGGAGCTGGATATATGGTGCATAAGGTATGGTGGTCCGGGAGACCATGGCATCATGAATCTCATTGAAGATGAAGTCCATGACATCAAGAGAGTAGTCACGTTCCTCATTACCATCACGAGCACACCTAAGGCTGAGGTGCATAAGATCCACAAGAGCTCCCCGGAGTGCATCATTGTTACCACCACTTGGAGAAATGGTGGCCCGAAAGAACCTGAGCAACTGACCGTAGATGGGAAGCAGCCCCTTGGTAGTACCAACTGCTCCATCTGAGGTATAGAGATCAAACAGCACATTCTTATCCGTCTTCTGTGGTCCATGGAGGCGACGTCCTCCTCCTTCAGGAAGTCCAAGAATACCAGCAAACCGGCGCAAGGTTGCCCTACAGTGAGTGGAGCCAGACATCCATTCCATAGTGCGGTCATCATCTTTCTTGATGGCCAAAGTGGCAAAGAATTGCTTCACCAACTCTGGACTATAGTCACATTGAATCTTCATCATATCCTGCAAGCCCAACCTGCCAGTCACCCAGATGGCATCCTCTAAGTGATTGTTGACTGCCAGATCATCCACATTGATAGCTTGCATGGGTCGCAGTTTCTTCATGGGCTCATAAATGTCCTTGTAGATGAACTCCTGTTCCACGCACCAGTATTTCCTGCCCTCTGTCTCTTCATCCCTTGGGAGATCTTCATACCAGTTCTTCATGTGGATAGCTGCATAAGTGACAATGTCCATTGTCTTGTAGTTTTCCCTTGTAGCCTTGTTCTTCTGCCTAGAAGCTGAGGACTTGCGAGGAGCGTTTGGTGCGAACTCATCACTTGAACGATCACGCCTTGGGCGTCTCCGAGCACCCCGAGAAACACCATCTGTGAACAGCAAAGGCGGATAGCAAAGAGAAGATAATGCTCATAAGTCATGTATGATACAGTAATGTACTCTAGAAATGTACTATAAGTCGGTACAAGTCTAGACAAGATAGATTGAATCAATACTGCAACGGCGATGAAGCTCCAGGCCAGATAATCCGGTGTCCCCGTGGGGCGGATAATCCGGCCTGACCGGATAATCCGGTCTACGCGGGGGCCGGATAATCCGGCCCTGCGAATCTTGCAGATCTTCCAATCAAAAGCTTGTCTATGACCAGATCGGCATCATAGCATGCAAGAGGAGTATACTACACACGATTTGGAACAACTAGACACCATCTCCACCAACAAAATAGCACATACAAACCACAACACCTAGGGTTAGGGATTGTGAGTCATACCCGCATCCATTGGGGAAGCCGCTTGGAGGAGATGGTAGCTAGGGAGGAGAGGCACCCGATCCACCCAAAAACTCCGAGAGGGAGCGGACGGGGCGACTCCGGCGAGGAGGAGGAGCTCCGGCGGCTGAGGAGAAGGAAGAGGGCGCGTGGGGGGAACTGGTTGCTGTGGCAACTGTCCACCCCGCGGCCTCTCTAAGTCCTCCCGCAACCGGCCCAGGCCGGATAATCCGGCCCAAAGTAAGGGTGGATAATCCGGCCCGGCCGGATATTCCGGGGTGCCACTAGGCCGGATTATCCGGTTTTCTGGAAAATTCCAGAACACCGGAAATTCTGCCTATCTTTAGTTGGTTATTTGCATGAACCCATATGTGATGCAATAATGTATCACGTCACATATAAGATGCATATTTACCAATAAGATGGGGCAACCTAGATCATCTGACCGAGAATCCTCAAACTCCAAGTTTTTACCAAACATGACAAATGAGCAAGATGGAAATGGCTTATAGGAGAGTGTAGGCTTAGGTTTAGAGGGTACAAACTGTTAATGGTACATGATCACTCAAGTTTGCAAGATATGAGAAAATAAGGCCAAACTAGAGTGATTTCCCATAAGAACATGGAGTTGTCAAATAAAAGCGATAAGATCCAAATAACTCCAACTCTTCACAAAGAAGAGTGTGGTGGCCTAGGCCACCATATATGAGTGTTGTGGCATGGCACCGCGAAGATATATCTTGGGTCCAAGCCACTACTCATCATTGAAGCTCACATATCAACATATGATATAAAGAGAATGATTTCTTAATGTTGGCATTATGGGGGGAGGGATAGCTCAATAATTTAAACCGCACTCCCCCTATTTCCATGCCCACATCTAAACCAAATAAAGTTTTGAGACAAAGGTGTGTTTGCAAGATGGTCAAGCTATACTACTTGAATCAATGATATTTAGCTCATTCCTCAAATAAGAGAACCTTGCTTCGTCAAGAGGCTTCGTGAATATATCGGCAAGTTGATCTTTGGTAGGAACATAGATAAGCTCAATATCACCACGGGCAACATGATCCCTAATGAAATGATTCCGGATCT
Source organism: Lolium perenne (assembly GCF_019359855.2). Classification (NCBI taxonomy): domain Eukaryota; kingdom Viridiplantae; phylum Streptophyta; class Magnoliopsida; order Poales; family Poaceae; genus Lolium; species Lolium perenne. The sequence goes on from NC_067244.2 coordinate 54,308,794, forward strand.
CAATATGCTTCGTTCTTGAATGTTGCACCGGATTATAGGCAATCTTGATGGCACTTTCATTGTCACATAATAGAGGCACTTTGTCACAAATGACACCGTATTCCTTTAAAGTTTGCCTCATCCATAACATTTGAGTGCATCCACTTGCGGCGGCAACATATTCGTCTTCGGCGGTGGAGAGAGATATACAATTTTGCTTCTTAGAAGACCAACACACCAAGGACCTACCAAGGAATTGGCAAGCCCCGGAAGTTGATTTCCTATCATCCTTGTCTCCCGCCCAATCCGCATCGGTGTATCCATTGAGAATAAAACTTGAGCCTTTGGGGTACCAAATACCATATCTTGGGGTTTTATCAACCAAATACCGAAAGATTCTTTTGAGAGCCATCATGTGGCTCTGCTTAGGAGAAACTTGATACCTTGCACACACACCAACACTCAACACTATGTCCGGTCTAGATGCACAAAGGTAAAGCAAGGATCCAATCATGGAGCGATATACCTTTTGATCCACCTCTTTACCATTGGGATCAAGTGCAAGATGACATTTAGTAACCATAGGAGTGGCTACACCCTTCAACTCGGTCATCTTGAACCTCTTGAGCATGTCTTGGAGATATTTTGCTTGGTTGATGAAGGTTCCTTCCCTCAATTGCTTGATCTCAAAACCAAGGAAGAACTTCATCTCTCCCACCATAGACATCTCAAACCTATCGGTCATAAGCTTTGAGAATTCATCATTGAAAGCTTTGTTAGTAGAGCCAAAGATAATATCATCAACATATAATTGGGAAACGAAAAGCTCCCCATTGACCCTCTTAGTAAAAAGAGTGGGATCAATTAGCCCAACATCAAACCCACGGTCTACCAATAATTCTTTAAGGTGCTCATACCAAGCTCGAGGAGCTTGTTTGAGACCATAAAGAGCTTTATCAAGCTTATAGACATGGTTAGGGAAGTTGAGATCCTCAAACCCCGGGGGTTGCTTAACATAAACCTCTTCATGCAAAGGACCATTAAGAAATGCACTTTTTTGACATGGGCATACCCTTCGGGTACCCATTATTAGTATACCTGGCTCGGCCCAATATGGTGAAGACTTAATATGGAGAAGGCCCAACAAGGCAACCCGAAGAAGTAGTCGACTAGGACTCTTGTAAAACCCTAGGTTGGTTGCATATATAAAGCTAGCCAGGGCACCAGAAATAGAGAGGCCAACAGATAGACAACAGATAGACACCATAGCTCCGCTACGGCGGCACCCTGTAAACATACATATGATCATATACTGGATTGCTAGCAGCACGTAGGGATCCTCCACCGAGGGGACCCGAAGCTGGGTACGTCGTGTGCCTAATCTCGACCCCGGAATCTCCATCGTCGCTCTCTCCCGAAATCCAAGTCTACAATACGTAGGCATTGCCGAGATGTTCCCTCGTCAATTGGCGCCGACCGTGGGGAAAGCGACGATTGGATTTTGTCATCCGGACGGGATCCGTCAAGTTCATCGTCACACATCTGGGTATAAATTCGTCGAGAGCCGGCCGGATTTTTTTTCGCGTCACCATCTGGTTACTCATCGGCGGTAGAGGTTCCAAAAATTTCGCTGCCATCCTTCGGGTGTTCGGCTCGATCCGTCAGATCCGAACATATCCTAGGCGATGCTGCCGACAGCGCCAGATGCAGGCGAATAGTATCTGATGATTTGGATCTGGACTGAGGTGGTCGGTACTGGCTGTTTCGTGGGGTACTGGCTGTTTCGTGGGCTTGGAAGGGCAACTCGGCGTAATCAGGAATCAAAGTTTGACGGATTGACCCTTCAGCTTACTCAAGTGCAACGTGGCCACCACCAGCTTTTCTCCATCACGGCAGACCTGCACCCGCGGGGGCTTCAAGTACCAAGTAAAGAAAGGAACGTCCAGGCAGTTGATCACCTCGTAACACTCCCGCAGGATAACACGTTTCCGTGGGACTTTTTCTTCCTTTTCCCTGATTATCTCTCTTCATCATCTAATTGATTGATTGACTATTGATTTACTAAAATCAGATCTAATTTATTACATGTCTTTTTGCACGTATGCACTATCTGGAAAATTTCTATGGCTAACAAAACAAGCGGTGGATTACGGAGGCTCGCGGCATTGGTTCGGCGGGGGCTCGCCTGTCATGGACTCGATATATTTGGGTGCTCACCAATCACGGATCCACTACGACGATTATGCTCTCTTCATTGGCTACTACTCCCCTTCATGGATCAAGCCATCAAGTTCATCAGTGACGAACATCCGACATAAAGATCATCAGCCAGGCGCCGCACAACTACATACCGTGTCCGCGGCACGACTTGCGTCCATATCGGCGCAGCCGATAAAAAGCTAAGTTTCCCTTTTCCTCTAAGATTCAATTATTTCTGTATTTTCGCTACACCCGAATACTCGGGGTCTACACAATTGCATTATTATAACAAACTAGACCATGAAAGCGCGCGTTGCTGCGCCCGTCCATATCGAGAAATGGATAAAAGAAGATAGTTGAAAATAATCGGTTAGTTTAAATACTGAGAAATATGTACATTATATGAGTGATGTGGATCCTGTAGAAAAATTCTACATTTTAGTATAACATGCAAATATTTTACAAGCGGCAGTTTAATGGATCACACCGATCGATGCGTATTTAGAACTACTGTTTAACTTAGGATACCATTCAACCAAAGAGTCCTAAGGACTGACTTGAGGTCGTTCCTGCTAGCTGTTCCATGACCTTCTAAATTTGCATAGTTGTCTTGTTAAGTCTTGCTTCCAAGTCATTGTACACGTGATCACTATACTAAAACTGTTTCAGAAAAGAAGAATAAAATTAGGAGTTGCTATTCCATAACATGGCTCTATGATGAATAGTAGGTAATTTGCACACGAAATTGTGAAGTCTAGCAAACACAGTAAGTACACAAAAAATTTCCTTGTATAATTCTTGAGAGGCAAACCACACCCTTTGTCCATATGGCGATACAGATACTTGTACATGAATATGATACACATTACCCATACCACCGTTTCGAACAACATGTGCGCGCACGCACACATACTTTGAATGAAATCATTGTCGGTACTGAAGTCAATTTTGTTGGCAGCTAGATTACATAATACAAATATTTTTTTAAAAAACAAGCAACAAAAGTCTGTAAAAAGCAAAAATGAACAATTTTAACTTTAGATGCTTACAGGAGGCTCCATATTGATTTGATGGCCTCCATTATTTTGTTCCGACGAACAGAGCAATTTCTAGGAAAATAAGCCAACTTTTCTTTAGTATATACGAGATGAGTTCAGTCAAATCATAATGAGACAACATGCATGAAGGCTGAAGTCAAACAACAACACATCAATAAAAGATTGAACCCCTGTTAAATATATGGACTGAGTCATCTCCTCAAATTATTGCCCAGCATGGCTACAAATCTTATGAATGACATAACTTAATTTTTGCCATATCAAAGAAATATGTCAAAACATGAATGACATTACATTAGTGTCATGTTCGTGTCAGCAACAATGTGTTATTCCAAATGTTTATGCAGCTTCCAAAGCTAATCTTGGTGCGAACCGCAATTTTCTACGTACGGCAAAATAAACTTCTAGCTATATGCCATATGAACTCGTGTAGAACTATAGACTCAACAAGGAAAGTTGCAACAGTACTTTTCAAACCAGATCAACATGGTCTACAGGGCAATCTTGTTAAAAAAGGAAACCCCAAAACTCAAAATTCACAACTAAGAATAGAGGTGTGGTCGTTGTTTTACCTTAATCATGGCGAGCCGACGAATTGATCTGGTATTGACCTACATCAATTTTGCATGGAGGTATGGATGCTGGAGCGCCCTGAAGCTGGATGTGTCCACAACTCCACACACATCCGTTGGCCCTGCCGGTATAGCGATACAGCCTGCCTACCATGATAATAAAGAGAAAAAATATCAAAACCTATCAGATTAATTGGGAAGATATATCAACTATCAAGGTGAGAAACAAAAAGTGTGGCCACTGCACCTTGAAGCCAGCCGAAGGGGATGGGATCGACGGATAATGAAAAGCCTGATGGAAGAAAGAATGAACCAAAGGCACGCACCATGTATAGAATGGGTAGGAAATAACATACGTCAACTCTAATTAACCTTAATGGAACGGGGACGTACGAGCTTCATCGTCATTACTCCTCTATTGTCAGTCGCGCTTTTTTTCTTTTTGGTATCGCTATCGGTTTCTTTGCAACTAAGGAAGACCTGCAGAGGGGAGAGACGATGATAGGGTCGCCGTGATGGAGAAATAAAGTGGCTCAAAGAACTAAACTGGGCCTTAAAACCATCTAAGAGTGCAGCAACGGAAGTCTACAAAAACCAGTTTTCAGTGCAAAAGCCCATGAGAAAATCAGCAGCCTCGCTGTCAAATCAGCCCAGTTAATAAGAAGGTGTCCAGCTCGATCCTCACAGTAGCAGCCCGCTAAAATGGGCCGGACGGACATGCGGGACAGTAAAAATGTTCCAGCGATCCCAAGTGCAGCTAACTAACGATCCAATCCCTTAAATAGCAGGATCGGACGGCTGACGCGTTCAATTTGCTGTGAGGGCTCCTAACTCGTTCCATTATACTGTTACTCAATTCACCCGGCATATGGGGCTGCGCTATTATTTCGTTACCACAAATATACTCGGTTACTTGGTGGATTTTTTTTTCTTCGGCTCTGGATGTATCTTTTTCGGCTCAGTGGAATTATTTTCTACGACTTAGTGGATTTATCTTCTTCGGAACAGTGGATTTATCTTCTTCGGCTTGCTGGATTATTTCTCTTCGGGTTATTATTGGTTCACTCTTATACAATATTACCCGATGCGTTTCCGGGTCAATGGGTTCATCTTCTATGGTTATTACTGGAACTATTTTCTTCGGCTCAATGGATTCATCCTCTATGATATCAGCGGATTCATCTTCTACGGTTATTACGGGATTCTTCGGGTCAATGGATTCATCCTCTATGGTTATTACTGGAACTATTGTGGTGACCCGGCATACCACTGCATGGTGTAGTATGCAAGTCTGATATAACACCAATGAAACACCGTTTCACTAGTATTATATCGCTCAGAGTGGTACAACAGAAACATATGCGGGTCCAAGGCATGTCTATAGAATTACAACACAGACTCTGTTACATAAGATCAGCACAGCCTCCTACTTTACAATGAGGTAAATCTGCAAATAAACTCCAGAAGAACGACTCGTAGTCTAATCCTATCACGAACTCTATTTGTAGAGTATTTCACTAACTACAGAGGCTAAGAATAGACTCTAGGCTAAATAGGAGCTAGGTTTAGGAAGCTAGTTCCCTTCTATGGCTAAACTAGGTTTTCTCCTTGTTGAATATGGTATCTGACTCCTCTGACAAGGTCATGTCTCGTGAAGTAGTTGTTGACTCCTCGACCTTCGAGTTGCACTGTAGATCCTCCTTCGATGCCTCCGTATCTAAGCAGGGGATTTAAGAGTGGGATGAGTACGAGCGTACTCAACAAATTCATTATAGGAAAGAGGTGTTTAATGCACTAGCTACAACATTAGACCAGAAAGTCTAATACCAATGCAAGTTTTCATAACCATTTCTTCAAAAGGTTGCTTTTATTCCGAAGAACTATGTCCGTCAGCCTTCACTGGTTTACTAGAACTTCATGGAGCTCGTTTCCGGCCGCGTTCGCAGTTCCATATCCCGGAACAGGGAGTGACAGGTCACGGTTCTTTACACTCTGCAGAGGTGTGTTGCTTTACCCATAAGAGATCTTAACCTTGGTGCCAACCGAGCCGCGAGATCGTCCACACTTCCTATGGTGTGAGGCCCGGTATAAGGTCTAGCCAATCATGTTCCTCCGCTACCTCGAATACCCACCCTTTGTTGCATACTCCGACCCTGGGTCCACACCGGCCCTATTATTCCCATAGATTTCAGGGTGGACTCCGACCACGACAACAGTTTGGGACTCGTTAACCAAACTCCTTCGCCGGTAGCTGCAACCCATCATAGACCACAATACCGTGGGGACTTAAGGCCTCCCCAGCCAACCGCTTGCACTTCGAGCGACAAGTGTCTACGGACTATGCCGTGGGGACTTAAGGCTTCCCCAGCCAACCGCTTGCCCTGACAGATACAAGTGTCTACGGTAAAGCGCATCCGTTGATGAACGAGAGGTGGAAACACTTTTGACTACTCCGTCCCACTCCGGATCTTATGGTTAACACGGGTATTACGGCACAAGAATCACTGGCGACATTTGTTGTTTAATCCTAGATGGATATAAACCCTTGCAATGGAACCTCCACCATATCAACACAATCCATGGTTCCATTTCCAACCACATAGTCATATTCATAGTTATGAAAATAGTGGTTTTGCTTTTTATGCAATAGTGATAACCATAGTATTTTGCAAGTAATTTGATAGAAATACTCAAATGACATGAGCAAGTGATGAACTTGCCTTTCTTGACTGCAAGATTATGCAGGCAAGGTCTTCGATACGCAATAACTCCAAATTCTAAAATAGCATCATCGTCCGGTAAGGACGATGTTTAAAAGATTGGCAAGGATGCAATAATGCATAAGTATGAGATGCAATCGCTCTAAGCGTGACCTAACCCCGATGATTTAGGATCAGTGAGTTGTAATGATTGGTTCAGGGTGTGTTGCACTTTTAGAGTGATTTACAAACAAGGTTCTTATTCAGGTGTGATTACTTGGTATTATAAACAGGTAGATAATAAGGCATAGTAATCAATTGAGCACACAAAGAATGATAATTGGCATAATGTTAACAAGTAAGGAACAATGGTTAGTTTTAACACTATATGGCATGGTTAATGATTAATTATCATATACTTCAAAAGAATAACTTTTGAAGAACATGTTCTTAATAAAGAACAAGTATAATAATTAAGGTTGTGGAAGTCTCTGGTTTATTATGGTTCTAGTTGGGTTCTAGAGCAAGTATTAGATGGATCACAACAGAGTTGGATTCATCAATAGTAGGTGGAGTTATGCCTAGGCATCCTAAGCAATTAATTACACATGGGTGCTATAAAGGTTGATGCTACTTTGCTGGTGATCGATGGCTATTGTCTATAGGTCCTATTAGGCAGTTTTGATGATGATTCTTTAGTTACTTCAAAAGAATAACTTTTGAAGAACATTCTTCTTAAATATTAAGAAGTATTGCAATTAGGGTTGAGGTGGTCTAGGTTTTACTGTTGGTTCTATTAAGTAAGGAATAATTGACTCCTAAATAGGATGGTGGATAAATATCCCACACTAGTAGGGTTTAGTGGAACAGGGTTATGTAAGGTAAAATAGTAGGTATGGTTGCTGTTAGGGTTCATCACAATGGTGTGATGCTAAATAGGAATGAATAAGGATGATGACTTTGGTAATAGGATCTAGGGTTTACACTTGGTTAACCCTACTTAATTATCTAGGTCTGATGAAGATGAACACCTAGGATGCTAATTAGTAGTGATAGGGTTCCCATATTTTATGTGGATTTGAACTAGTATTTAGTTGCTAGATATGAATCTATGATTACTAATGAAGTAACATGATCACATGTTACTTAGGGTTTTAGGTTTGGAAACAATTTTAGGGTTCATATGAAGTAATGGATTTGGGGTTCCTAATTGAATTAGGGTTTTGGGTTTCACATGAAATGATAGGGTTGTGATATCATTCCATATTAAATTAGGGTTTGCTATTTACCATATAGTTCTAGGATTAATAACTTCATTTTTAAAGTTGAAGTTATTAATAACTTGGAAATAAAAATAATATTGAATTTGTCATATTATTATTTTTATTGAATTAATAATTAAGGTAATTATTAATTAGGGTTTAAATTTCCCTAATAATGATTTAATAGGATAGCAAATAAAGAAAATTGGTTTTCATGTTTTCTTTATTTGCTTACTGGTTTTAGTTACTTTATAAATGGTTTCTTAATTTTTGAATTTTTAATTGTATTTAGAATTTAAAATTAAAGGCTTAAATAACAAGTATTAAACAATTGAATTTTTATTAAATATAAAAATTTCATTTTATATTTTTATTGGATAGAGTTTTCTTTTCTAAGAATTTTGATATCTTATTTGTATTTTTCTGAGTTATAATGAATTTCCTAAATATTTGCAAAGTTTCAGCAATTATAGAATTTGAAATAAAACTGAAATGGACTAAACGTACCCAGACAGATACCACCCACAGTCTATGACTGGTGGGGTCTGTCCACCTCACCTGCCACGGGGCATTTGACTGGGTCAAAATTGCCACCGTGGCGAGGAGGTTGCTGGCCGGCGGCCAGACGGGATCGTCGCCGGCGAACGCGGTCTCCCGCGGGGTCATGCGCGGGCTCGTTAGAATCAGGGCGACGAGACGAACATGATGGTGGCGGCACCGCTCCCTAATGGTCGCCGGAGCGGCGGCGGCGTCTATGTCCGACGGCGGCGCACGGTGGCCGACGGTGAGAGCGAGCTACGGCGCGAATTGGGACGCAAGACTAGCACCTACCGACGGAAAATCTTACCCTGATGCTTGCTAGCTGGTCGCCGGAGTCGATTGAGGACGGTAGCAACGAGGCGGTCGCCATTTCCCTCGCAGTACTGCGAAAGGGAACAGCCTAATTCTTCCACCTCCGAGCTCCCCTCGGCGTGTAACTACACCAGATGGAGGAGGACTACGCGGCGCTCCTCCAGAGCTCATCGGCGAGCTCCGAGTTGGTCGGCAACGGTGGGGCTATAGGGTTGCTGGCGGGTTAGGGTTTCGGGATAATGGCGAGAAGAAGGAAATCGGGGCTCTAGGGTTTCCTCTCTCGTATTTATACGGCCACTGGCAATCGTCGATGGTCGCGGTGTCCACTTCGGCGGCCGGGACGTGGCTCGCCGGCGTCGTGCTGTCGTTCATGCGGAGGAAGAAGGAGACGAAGGTCTTCTCGTCCTCCTCGCTCTTATCCGTGGCGAAGGGGTACTTTGGCCATGATGGGCTGTGATGGGCTGGTGCAGTTGGGCCAGGAGTTGGGCTGTGTTGGTGGGCTGCTCGGCCAGGTAAGTTCCAGGTGGGTTTTCTCCTCTTTTCTTTTTCTTCTTTATTTTCTGTTTTGTATTTTTATTTGTTGAATTCAAATTTGAATTCAATTCTATTTTTTAAAATTTCCATTTCTGGTTTTGTTCAATTGACTTCAAAGTTGAACTGTATTACTCTTGCAGGTTTATGATTATTTGATTTAGAATTTGATAACAATGGTCATTGAATTATTTTATTTCCCAAGACAATTGTGTAATGCTTGATTTTATGTGTATCTTTGTGATTTCCCTTTAAGTTTCAATTTAGCAATGACTCCATGTGTTATTTGAAATTCCTTTTTCTCCTTGGAACCCATCTCTCTTTTGAATCATTTAAATTGGATAATTTCTACTCAAAGTATTTTTAAGGATTATTATGAAGTCTTAATTAATTATAAGGATGAGTGGTTGATCCACATATGGTTTTAATCACATGATTTAGCACTAAGTTATTCTGAAGTTCCATATTTGAGCATAAGCTTTAACTATTGAGCAATTCTATGATTCTAATCATGTTCACCTAATGGCTTATGGTTTGGAGCTCAAATGTGAACTAGGTTATATTTGTGATCACTCAAATGATGCACCTATTAGGGTTTAGTCTCCCTATCCATAATAAGATGGTTGTTTACTTAACATTTTATGTTCTCCTCTAGTTACTATGATATTGAGAATTAGTTTTATCTTCTACCAATTGGCTTCTATTATTAACCTCAATTTATCATTTAAGTAACTACATTGGTTATAGTTCTTTTTATAGTTAACTTTGGTCATATGGATATATGGTTTCTCACCATATTAAGTATGGAGTTTTACACTAAGGTTTTCTTGTGGTTCTTAAGTGAAGAATAGGTGAAATGTGAATGTGGTAGGATTCTACTTATGATCACCAAGTGATTCACAAGTTAAGGTTGGAATATAAGCTTAGGGTTTCTTACTAGTTATCTCCCTATGATTTCATGTGGAAATGGGATATACTTATCCTAGTAGGGTTTAACTTATCCTCACATACCTCAAGAGCATGATCATGGATTAGGCATGATCAACTTGTTCTTAATATCTTTACCTAAAGTTCTTAGGGTTTATGATCATTACTCAATTTATAATGATCAAGGTTTGGCTTTCTCAGTTATCTCTCATGGAATGGGTTCTCACTTCCATGATCAAGCATAGTCTTGATCAACTAGGATATAACACTTCTATTTTACTTTCTTAGATGGGACTACTATGGTTGCCTCAATAATTTATATCCTAAGAGAATACCTGAGATACTCTGTTAGGGTTCTCTCAAGAAATGATGGTTTAACCTTTTGGATATTTGATTAGATCTCTCCCTTAAAACCAAGTGTTTCCTCAACCAACTTGAGTGTACACCGGATCTTGAGCTCTCTTATATAGGAATGGATTATTCTAGGGTTTATGGTGTTCTCACAAGATCTCAATAGGTATTTAGTCTAAAACTCCACTTGGCTATCATGGTTGAATTAATCTCCTCCTTACTTTATCAGTTCATGGATATGGTATTATTCCATGTGATGTTAGGTTGTCTCACCACTCCAAGATGAAATGGTTAACCTCCTAATACTTTAGTTCAAAGGTTGTCCTTTATTCTTAAATAGGTAAAGCTAGAATTAGTATGATTGGTCTCTCTCATTTGGGAAGGACTTTAGTACGAACCTAGGGTTAGGCTCCATAGAGGTTGATGTAATCATCAATGTCTATGTTTAACACAAATGGTTTCTCTCTCTAAGGAATGTCTTGAATAATACTCTAAGGTTCCTCTTAAAGATGATGATTTGAATACTTGGATGTATATCCAAAGTTTAGCTCAAGGTTTGGTATTGATTCTCTAATAATTATTATAGAACTCTCACCTCTCTAGGTTTGATGATAATAATATGAAATGGAGAAGAATATATACTTCTTGAGTGGATCTCCTTGTTATAATTCCAATGTTGCAGTGGAATGAATACCATGAGGTTTCATGGTAGGATCATGGATTAATTTTAAGACATGGAGAAGATAGTCAAGAATGTTTTCTCTTTTATTGTTACTTGATTTGCAATTGAATTGGTGTTCATATGTTATGACAAGGATTACCATATTATAATCTTTTATAAGATCAAGTAATTGATCATTGAGTAAAGTGTTGTTGTGTTGATTAATAGTTTCATTTGATCTAACCCCTTAGATCAAATCATCTCTACCCAAAACAAAGTTTTTGCAAAGTCACTTTGAGGTTTATAGCGCTTGACTTGATGAGCTACTTCAATTCCACCAAGGTCAAGTGAAACTTCAGTTACTGTGACTGTTTTACTTTAAAGCGCGAAAATTCCCCAGATTTTCTATGCATGAATGCAATGCACACATCTGTTTCCTCTATTTTTGTAACCCCAATACCTGGGATATTACAACTATTTTCTTCGGCTCAATGGATTCATCTTCTATGGTTACTACTGGATTCTTCGGTTCAATGGATTCATCCTCTATGATATCGGCAGATTTATCTTCAATATATGATCATATGTGATGGGGTAATCTTTAATATGGATTCATCTCAAGTACTTCATCTCGGATTTCATCCTTAATGGCCTTCTTTCGGTTACACGGATACTACTCGGGGGCTCGACAACGACTTCGCCCCGAGTAACAACTGTGACACGGCGTCTAAGCAACAATCATGACATCACCCCAGCAGTGCTCGGGGGCTCGGCTATCTCTTCATCAACAATTTGGTGGTATCCACTTTTGCTATTTGGTGGTTTCTACTTTGGCTAGATTTCTTATCTACACTCGAAGACTTCATCATGCATCGACTTCGTCGTGTTCAAAAAGCTAAGTGATCTTTTATTTTGCACAAAGTTGATTATCGTTTACTTTCATCGCACCCGACACTTGGGGGCTGCGCGGCATATATTCACTTTACATATCATCGAATCTGAGCATCTGACACTGCATGCGAAAAAGAGAGTCAAGAGAAAGATAGAAAAAGTTTGTTTATTTGTGCAGGAGAAAGCCGGCGAAATTGTCTACAAGAGAGAACCCGACGAAATTGTCTAAAGGGAGAACTCGACGAAATTGTCTTCAAGAAAGAACAGGACCCGAAAAATTATCTTCAAGAAGGTCCCGAAGAATTATCTTCAAGAAGGTCCCAAAAAATTATCCTCAAGGAGGTCCCAAAGAATTATCGTCAAGAAGGTCCCGAATAATTATCTTCAAGGAGAACCCAAAGAATTGTCCTCAAAGAGGACCTGAAGAAATTTTCCTGAAGGAGGAACTCGACGAAATTATCATCAAGGAGAAAAAAAGGAAAGAGAAGAGGATAGACAAATCTTCGGGTCCATTGACTCGTCATTTGTTCCGAGCAAGAGTATCGGCGATGTGCCTGCCGACAATATAGAAGAACCCAATATATTCGGCTGTCTCATCACGCCCGAGAAAAATATAGAAGAACCCGCAAAATGGGTCATTGCATCAGACGAACAAGGCACTTGACAAAATATTCTCAGAGCGCCAAATTTGCGATCAATCTCTGAATGCCGCAAAACTTTGCGAAGGTAAGACCCCAGATCCGTTCTGCGTGGCGTGGCGCCGTCTCTGACGTCGGTTTGCTACTTTTTTCCGTATCAACAGATACGAAGAAAAATCCTAACGGACGCGTTAGGTACCCGATAAAATATGACTGGGACTCGACAGAATGGTAAGACCTTAAGCGGCACCTGTCGAGTTAACACCAGTATCCCGAGATCATGTCCAGGGACGTGATCTTGAAGTAGGTTTTTGCGGATTGCCACTACAACAGATAGACACCATAGCTCCGCTACAGCGGCACCCTGTAAACATACATATGATCATATACTGGATTGCTAGCAGCACGTAGGGATCCTCCACCGAGGGGACCCGAAGCTGGGTACGTCGTGTGCCTAATCTCGACCCCGGAATCTCCATCATCGCTCTCTCCCGAAACGCAAGTCTACAATACGTAGGCATTGTCGAGGTGTTCCCTCGTCACTTTTCACATCCATTTGTTGTAACTTAAAGTTATGATGCGATGCATAAGCAAGAAGGATACAGATGGACTCAAGGCGAGCCACGGGAGCATAGGTTTCTCCAAAGTCAATTCCCTCAACTTGAGAGAACCCTTGAGCCACCAATCTTGCCTTGTTCCTCACAACATTTCCAAACTCATCTTGCTTGTTCTTGAAAATCCATTTAGTGCCTATAACATTGCGGCACCCCTTTGGCTTCTCTACTAAGGTCCATACTTTTTTGCACTTGAAGTTGTTGAGTTCTTCGTGCATAGCTTCCAACCAATCCGAATCTTCAAGGGCTTCAAATACTTTCTTGGGTTCCACTAAGGAGATATAAGCATGATGATTGCTAAAGTTAGCCAATTGCCTTCTTGTGGAAACCTTTGCCCTTACATCACCAAGAACCTTGTCATGAGTGTGTCCACGAAGTTCAAGGTTCCTATCTCTTCTTCCTAGACGACGGGCCTCGATCTCCTCCTTGGTTCTTCTTGGCCTTGGAGGTATCACTTGATCAACTTGATCATTTGGGTCCCCGTCTTGACCTTCAACTTGAGCAACTTCAATTTCTTGAGTGTGCTCAACCTCATGTGCTTGATCTTGGACATCATTTGGTGAGGAGCAAATATCAAATGGATACTCGTCGGAGCCATCATGAATTCTTGGTTGATCTTGTCCTTGATCTTGTCCTTGATCTTGCACACAAGAGGGAGGGTCTTGTTCTTGTTCTTGGGTTGGTGCATCATTTGCTTCACTTGATGGGGTTTGTTGATGTTGAGAAGATGAGGGCTCCACCGTGGTAGAGCATAGTCCTTCCCGAGACGCCACACCGTGTCCCTCAATGGGGCGGAAAAATCCCACACCCATTCTTACTATGGCATCTTGAGGTATTTCATCACCTGCACATAAATCAACTTGCCCCACTTGGGAGCCATCATTTTCTTCGAACTTCACACTACAAGATTCGATGATAATCCCGGAGGATATATCAAATATTCTATAAGTGTGAGATTCGGCACCGTAATCAACAAATATACCCTCCAAAGCTTTAGGAGAAAATTTAGATAAACGAACTCCTTTGATTTTGTAGAAACACTTACACCCAAACACCTTGAAGTATGAGATATTAGGCTTGTTCCCGGTGAGTATTTCATATGGAGTCTTGTTCAAGCCCTTGCGGAGATAGAGCCGGTTAGAGGAGTGACAAGCGGTGGAGATGGCTTCGGTCCAAAAGTTATAGCGGGATTTATACTCCGCCATCATAGATCTTGCCATATCCATAAGAGTCCGGTTCTTCCTCTCTGCAACACCATTTTTTTGAGGGGTGTAAGCAGCGGAATATTGAAGTCGAATCCCCTCATCACTAAGAAAATCATTGAGTGTATAGTTCTTGAACTCGGAGCCGTTGTCACTTCTTATTGCCATAATGAGGAGGTTGTGTTGGCGTTGCACCTCGGTAGCAAAGTCAATGAATATTTGTTGAGTCTCATCTTTCGTCTTGAGAAAGTAGACCCAAGTGTATCTTGAGTAATCATCAACAATCACCAAGCAATGTTTCTTCGCACCAAGACTTGCATGAGCAACGGGACCAAAGAGATCCACATGAAGGAGCTCCAAGATCCTCTTGGAAGAGATGATGGTCTTGCTTGGATGCGGAGAGTCATGCATTTTGCCTTCAACACAAGCCCTACAAACACGATCTTTGGCAAAAGACACATTTTCCATTAGTCCCACAATATGGTTCCCCTTGTGAAGACTTTGCAAAGTTCACATGTTGACATGGGCTAGGCGGCGATGCCACAACCAACCCACATCCGCCTTTCCGAATAGGCACATCGCACTTGTCGTGGTGGTCCCCGAAAAGTCCACCACATACAAGTTGTGTTCGCGATACCCAACGAAAGCGACTTTTAGAGTCTTGCTCCACAAGAGGACCACAATATCATTATCAATAAAGACGGCGAAACCCATCTTGCCAAGGGCGGAAACGGAAAGCAAATTGTAACCAAGGGTTTTGACAAGCATGACATCCACAGGTGTAATGTTGTGTGCAACCACAACCTTGCCAAAACCCAATACCTCGGATGTAGAATTATCGCCAAAGGAGACGGTGATACTATTTATGTTGGGCCTCAACTCCTTGACGAGGTTCTTGCCGCTGGTCATATGACTTGTACATCCACTATCAAGTACCCATTTTGAACCTCCGGCGGCATAGTCCTACATGATATCAATTCTTGGATTTAGGTACCCATTTCTCAATGGGTCCTCTTTTGTTAGCAACAAGGGTCTTTGGAACCCAAATAGACCAAGCAACATAACCATCATATGGACCAACATATTTAGCATAAACATCACCATAATAATCTTTAAAAAGAACATAGTGAGGGTTATCAATTCCCGCACCATCATCATTAATGGTTCTGCCCTTTGGGGTTTCACCATTAGTGGTGGCTTTCTCATGTGCGGGGTTGGCCTTTTTCTTGTTTGCCTTTTTAGCCTTGGCATTATAACCAAGTCCCTCCTTCCCATTGTTTGACCTTTGCTTACTCAAAAGATCATCCAAGGAAAGTTTACTTTGGGGAGAGGAGGCCTTAGCAAGTTCATCCTTCAACCTAGCATTTTCCTCAATAATATTTGCATGATCACATGAAGGAGTAGAGGTACTAGGTATGTCATATGAAGCAAGCCTAATTTGAAGTTGCTCATAAGACTTGGAGAGGAGTGAGTATTCACTCTTCAAAGCTTTGTGAGCCTTGTCTAGTTCATCTAGATCCTTCACAAGTTTCTCATGATCAACACCAAATTTGGCCTTTTCCTTTATAAGCACTTTAGTCTTAGCTCTAGCAAGATCTCTAGCTTTAGTGAGCTTGTTAAGTTTATCTTGAGGTTCTTCAAGATTTTCTAGCCTCTCTTCAAGAGATGCTATGGTTTCTTGACATTCCTCAAGAGCATTTTTAAGAGCATGTATTTCAAGAGTCTTCTCTCTCTATTTGGCACTTTTTCTCAGGAGTACCATTTAGTTGAGCTATACGAACCATGAGATTTGAAACATGCTTCTTAGTGTTACCTTGTAGGTTAAGAATGAAATCATCAAACTTTAGCATTTCTTGTTTCACTTTTAGACTAGCAAGATCAACCCCTAGATCATTTGAAATGTTGGGCGTATAGGGGTTAGGAGATGATACCTCGGAAGATTTAGCCATGAGGCAACTTTCTTCCTCCACATGAATGACCTCATTGGGAGATTCACTTGTTGATGAAGAGTTAGTGGAGAGGGAGGCAAGGGCAACCAATCCATTTGAGGTTGCATCTTCTTCATCATCAACATCATCATCTCCGGAGGTATACTCTTCTTGAGTTGATAGCACAATTGATGTGTCCAAGGTGGACCTTGCCGTGAAGCAATGTGCATTCTTGAATTGAGGATTCTCATTGGGTGAATCAAAGAGAGAGGAAGAGGGAATGTTGGTAGTGACAATGGCGGCCACTTCTCTTGAGCTTTCCTCTTCATCATCACTAGCACTTTCAATCTCATCGGAAGAATATTCTTCTTTAGTCACTAGCACAATCCTTGAGGGCCTTTTGCCCTTCTTGTTCTTGTTATAGAATTTCTTGTTGGGGGGCTTTGAATACTTGCCCTTTGAGTCTTTGCTCTTGTCCTTGGGGATGAGCCTTCCACCATGAGTCTCCCTATTCTCATAGGGGACATTCGGCAATGAAATGGCGCTTGTCATTGCAATTGTAGCAAGATCTTGTTCTTGGGCCCGAGCTTGTGGGACCCCTTGAGTTGTTTCTCTTGATGTTGTCTTCTTTGGCCTTGGATGGGTCAATCCAAAAGGTGTTTGCATGGAATGCCATGTGGTCATGGTAGTGGTGTTCCAAGTCTTCCGGATAAGACATGCTCCAAGATGCCCTATAGATTCTTGAGGAATCACTTCTTCCACGGAGTTGACCACCAAGGCAAGGTTGGACCCTTTTGACATCCCAAGAGCACGATTGTGAGAATCATGAGAGTTTTGCTCAAGAACCTTGAGAGCTTGCATCTCGTGCGCGGCTTGTTGAGAGGTGAGAGAGGGATAGCATTCTCGACCGACAAGAGTCTTGACATCAATAGGTTCAAACGACATCATGCAATCGATGTACTTTTCCTTGATCCAAGAGTCATCGATGTGGGTGGCACCAACATTCCGGAAAGCATCGGTGACATGGGCATACCCTTCGGGTACCCATTATTAGTATACCTAGCTCGGCCCAATATGGAGGAGACCCAATATGGAGAAGGCCCAACAAGGCAACCCGAAGAAGTAGTCGACTAGGACTCTTGTAAAACCCTAGGCTGGTTGCATATATAAAGCTAGCCAGGGCACCCGAAATAAGGAGGACAACAGATAGACAGAATATAGACAACATAGCTCCGCTACGGCGGCACCCTGTAAACACATCTATGATCATATACTGGATTGCTAGCAGCACGTAGGGATCCTCCACCGAGGGGACCCGAAGCTGGGTACGTCGTGTGCCTAATCTCGCTCCCGGAATCTCCATCGTCGCTCTCTCCCGAAACCCTAGTCTACAATACGTAGGCATTGCCGAGGTGATCCCTCGTCAATTGGCGCCGTCTGTGGGAATCGCGACGACTGGATTTTGTCATCCGGGCGAGATCCTTCATCGACATCTGCAACAAGATCTTCATTGGCTTCTTCACCCGCGCCGACGTGTTCAACATTACCGTCGTGGTGGATTTCCGTTTGATGGATGTCCACGCCGGATCGTATCTAATCGGATGCGTCATCACCGGCAAGGGAGGCCGTTTCCTGGATGCTCCAGCCAAAACCGTCCGTATCAGTCAAATTTCTACATCAACTTCGTCCGGCAATCAATCGCTGGCGTCAGGGCGCTGAGATCCATCTACGTAGAAATCACTACGCGTTGTTTCCATCCAGTACACGGAACAAGCAGGAGGCAACGAGGGAATTTGTAGAAAAAAAAAAAACTTGGAAGCATCGGGGTGCCGCGAGCTGGCACGTGATCCGTCGGGTCGCTAGCATGTGTGCTAGGACTCGTTTCAAGTCCCAAGGAGAAAACCTTGACAGGAGCGTGCAATTATGGCAGAAAGTTTCCTAATCAATTTTAAGTTTCTTTCCCGTAGATAAATATACTACTGCATGGTTATTTGCAATATGCATACTTAGTTGAAACCATGGGATTGTGTTGATCGATGAAACAAGAACAAACTAGATCAATCAAACGTCACGTGACATTGTCCCTATTGAAATCTTTTACTATTTAATATCTTTCTTTTAATCTATTGGTTGATCTACATCATCTGCTTGGTTCTAATTCCACATCATTGTAATCTACCACACGATTTTGCTCTTGCCTGCTTTTCCCCATTTCTTATTCAAGTTTATAGTCTTGCTCATTGATTATTCTATGCATAAATATCTAGAATCTAACCTCCACGTACGAGAATGGTTCTCTTGTATTGCATGTTTCTTTCAAGCGATGGAGTAACGAGCCAAAAAAAATCAGCGACCGTCATCAAGAATACGCTACGCCCGGGGATCACTTGTCGTTGACCATCCATCCGACACAACAAGAACTATCAGGTCGATTACTTCATCCGTCGGATGACCTGCTCCACTTCATCGGCTGCGTCCGCTTCGTCGACTCCATCTACCGGACGATCTACTTCCACGCCGATTCCGCCGCACCCGATAAAAAAGCTAAGTATTCCTCTTCCGAGAGTTAGTTATTATTTACTTTCGCCATACCCAAATACTCGGGGGTTGTGCCATTACAATATTTTAGCAAATACACCTGACATTAGGGGCTATGCCATTACTCCGTTACCACAAATATACTCGGTTACTTGGTGAATTTCTTTTCCTCGGCTCTAGATATATCTTCTCCGGCTCAGTGGAATTATTTTCTCCGGCTCAGTAAAATTATTCGGCTTAGTGGATTTCTTTGGCTCAGTGGATTTATTTTCTTCGGCTTACTGGATTTATTTCTTCGGGTCAGTGAATTTATTCGGATTCATCTATATGGATATTACTATTTTACTCCTATACAATATTACCCGATGTGTTTTCGGGTCAATGATTCATCTTCTACGGTATTACTGGATTTATTTTCTTCGGGTCAATGGATTCATCCTCTATAATATCAAGGGACTCATCTTCTATGGTTATTACTGGATTCTTCGGGTCAATGGATTCATCCTCTATGTTATCAACGGATTCATCTTCTATGATTATTACTGGATTCTTCGGGCCAATGGATTCATCCTCTATGATATCGACGGATTTATCTTCAATATATGCTTTATATTTAATGGCGTAATGGATTCATCTCAAATACTTCATTTGGGATTCATCTTCGTATATTATTGTCTATGGCTTCATCTTAAATGGCTTCACCAAATATGACGCCGCGACTCCATCAAATTATTTCGACGTCACGCCTAAACGCTCGGAGGCTCAACAACGATTTTGCCTCGGGTCACGACTGCGACACAACAATCATGACATCACCTCAGCAACGCTCGGGGGCTCGGCTATTTCTTCATCAACAATTTCGCGGCATCCACTTTTGCTATTTGGTGGTTTCTACTTTGGCTAGATTTCTTATCTACACTCGAAGACTTCATAATGCATCGACTTCGTCGTGTCCAAAAAGCTAAGTGTTCTTTTATTTTGCACAAAGTTGATTATCGTTTACTTTCGTCGCACCTGACAGTTGGGGGCTGCGCGGCATATATTCACTTTACATATCATCGAATCTGAGCATTTGACACCGCATGCGAAAAAGAGAGTCAAGGGAAAGATAGGAAAAGTTTGTTTATTTGTGCAGGAGAAAGCAAATTTCAAAGTATATAAGAGAGAACCCGACGAAATTGTCTACAGGGAGAACTCGACGAAATTGTCCTCAAGGAGGTCCCGAGGAAATTATCCTCAAGGAGGTCCCGACGAAATTGTCCTCAAGGAGGGACCAAAAAAAAGGAGGAGAAAAAAATAGGATGGACAAATCTTCGGGTCCATTGACTCGTCATTTGTTCTGAGCAAGAGCATCGGCGATGTGCCTGACGACAATATAGAAGAACCCAATATATTCGGCTGTCTCATCACGCCCGAGAAAAATATAGAAGAACCCGCAAAATGGGTCATTGCATCAGCCGAACAAGGCACTCGACAATATATTCTCAGAACGCCAAAGTTGCGAACAATTTCTGAATGCTGCAAAACTTTGCGAAGGTAAGACCCCAGATCCATTCTGTGTGGCGTGGCACCGTCTCTGATGTCGGTTTGCTACTTTTATCCGTATCAACAGATACGAAGAAAAAACCTAACGGACGCGTTAGGTACCCGATAAAATATGACTGGGACTCGACAGAATGGTAAGACCTTAAGCGGCACCTGTCGAGTTAACACCAGTATCCCGAGATCATGTCCAGGGACGTGATCTTGAAGTAGGTTTTTGCGGATTGCCACTAGAGCCGTTGAGTACCTGATCCGTCAGATGAACTAGCCCCAATTACCATTATCCCTGTACAATATAGATATGGATGTCAAATAAAAATAGCAACGGTCTGGAGTCGATAAAAAGAGGGGTTGCGCCAAGTTGTTTATCGAGTAGTACAACTTGAGCCTATGCCTAGGTGCAAGCACCTGCTCATAGGCTCGGGGGCTACTCTTATCGAGAGTATTGTTCATCCTCCCGATAAGAAATAGGAAAAATTGTGGAGTCGATTACAAGCAAGTTGAGCCTACACCCAAGTGCAAACACTTGGCTGTAGCCTCGGGGGCTACTCCCATCGGGAGCGCTGGTCGCGCACCCGATAGAAAAATAACTTCGACAGCATCTATGACAATCAAGGTTTGTAGACTCAACTCGATTCTACGACTCGAGTGGAGCCTACTCCCATCGGGAGCACATGGATTTCATCAAATCCTCCAGAAATATAGTTATGTTCTTTATCGAGTAGTACAACTTGAGTCTATGACCAAGTGCAAGCACTTGCCCATAGACTCGGGGGCTACTCCCATCGGGAGCGCTGCCGCGCACCCGATAATTTCAAGAATCGTCAACATCATCTACGCTACACATGATCTATGACATGGACCTCGCCTTGTATTTTCTTCGACTCCGGAGATGGTTATGCTTGGAGTTTCTACGCAAGTCTTCGACTTCCCTATAAACTCGGGGGCTACTGACATGGGCATACCCTTCGGGTACCCATTATTAGTATACCTAGCTCGGCCCAATATGGAGGAGACCCAATATGGTGAAGGCCCAACAAGGCAACCCGAAGAAGTAGTCGACTAGGACTCTTGTAAAACCCTAGGCTGGTTGCATATATAAAGCTAGCCAGGGCACCTGAAATAAGGAGGACAACAGATAGACAGAATATAGACAACATAGCTCCGCTACGGCGGCACCCTGTAAACACATCTATGATCATATACTGGATTGCTAGCAGCACGTAGGGATCCTCCATCGAGGGGACCCGAAGCTGGGTACGTCGTGTGCCTAATCTCGCTCCCGGAATCTCCATCGTCGCTCTCTCCCGAAACCCTAGTCTACAATACGTAGGCATTGCCGAGGTGATCCCTCGTCAATCGGCAACGGTGAGAAGTCTTCCATACATGACTTCATGATCTTCATCCGGTAGCCTCATGAATCCTTCGGCTTTATTCCGAAGAGCATTATACTTGTTCCTTCTTGTGCTCTCACTTTCAATGCAACTAGCGGCCAAACCATCCCAAGCATCCTTGGCGGTGGTGAAATGCCGAACACGAGTCAACTCCTTTGTCCCCACACTAGTTTGAATCATGTGCAAGGCGGTGTTGTCGAGTTGACTATCAACCGCTTCTCTTCTAGTCAATTTGTCGGGGTTGTAAGGCTTGAAGCCTCCCACGATGATTCTCCAAAGTTCATTGGAGGAACTGCGAACATGAGAGCTAAACTCAAATTGCCAAGTATCGAAATCATTAACGGAAAACTTAGGTGGGTCGCCCCGAATGTTTATATGAGGATGGGGAACCGGTATATCGGGAGATAGAAAAGGTGGAGGTACTCGATTGTAGCTCTCACCTCCACTAGTTCCCCTAGGAGATGCAATGGGGGATGTGATAGTGTTTAAGTTATCACCATTCACGGGTTTGGTAGAGGAGGGTAATACCGAAACATTTCCCTCTTCTAACGCATCCGTGACATTAACCTCTTTGGTGGGAGCCACGGGAGGGGGCGGAGTCAAAAGCTCGGAAATCATCTTTCTCATGCCTTCCATTTGAGCTTCCATGGATGACCTCAACGAATTGATATCATCCATGGTGACCATCTTAGCGTCCCCTTCCATAGGTTCTTCGCCCGGCATACTCTTAGGCGGTTAAGCCCGAAATAAGAGTCGAGGCTCTGATACCAATTGAAAGGATCTTATGCCGCACCTAGAGGGGGGGGGGGTGAATAGGTGCTAACCAATTTTTAGTTCTTTTTCAATTTAGGCTTGACACAAAGGTAAATTCTCTATATGCAACTAAGTGAATTTACCTATATGACAAGGTAATCAACTAAGCAAGATATAGCTACGCAATATAAGAGATAGAATAGGATAGAGGTAACCGAGAGTGGAGCACGCGATGACACAGAGATGATTCCCGTAGTTCCCTTCCTTTGCAAGAAGGTACGTCTACGTTTGGAGGAGTGTGGTTGCTACGAAAGCCAAACCAACAGCCACGAAGGCTTCACTCAGATCTCCTGTGAGCAACGCCACGAAGGCCTAGCCCACTTCCACTAAGGGATTTCCTCGAGGCGGAAACCGGGCCTTGATACGTCCAATTTGCATCACTATTTTATATCATAATTTGCTGTTATTCATTGATATATTTCATATTTGGACATAATACTTATGTTATTTCATCTATTTTGCATGTTTCAAGATTATTGGCGGATCGAGCACCGGAGCCAGGATTCTGCTGGAAAAAGCACCGTCAGAATGCAATATTTCGGAAGATCAACAGTTGACGGAAATTATACCAAAAATCCTATTTTTCCAGATGACGAAGGGAGCCAGAAGGGGGAGCTGAGGGGACCCGAGGTGGGCCCACCCCATAGGCCGGCGCGGCCCAGGGCCTGGCCGCGCCGCCCAGTGAGGAGGGGGGCCCACAGCCCCTCTCGCCTCCTTTTCTTCGCGAAATCCTTCGTCCCAAAGACCTAAGCTCCAGAGGGTACCTGGCGAAGAGTTACAGCCGCCTCTGCGAGGCGGAGAACACCAGAGAGAAAAGAGCTCTCCGGCGGGCTGAGATCCGCCGGGGAAATTCCCTCCGGGAGGGGGAAATCGACGCCATCGTCACCGCCATCGAGTTGGACATCATCTCCATCACCATCATCATCATATCCACCATCATCACCGCCGTCTCCACCGCTGGACATCGTCACCGCCGTAGCAATTTGGGTTTGATCTTGATTGTTTGATAGGGGAAACTCTCCCGGTATTGATTTCTACTTGTTATTGATGCTATTGAGTGAAACTGTTGAACAAAGGTTTATGTTCAGATTGTTATTCATCATCATATCACCTCTGATCATGTTCCATATGATGTCTCGTGAGTAGTTCGTTTAGTTCTTGAGGACATGGGTGAAGTCTAAATGTTAGTAGTGAAGTATGGTTGAGTAATATTCAATGTTATGATATTTAAGTTGTGGTGTTATTCTTCTAGTGGTGTCGTGTGAACGTCGACTACACGACACTTCACCTTTATGGGCCTAGGGGAATGCATCTTGTACTCGTTTGCCAATTGCGGGGTTGCCGGAGTGACAGAAACCTAAGCCCCCGTTGGTATATCGATGCAGGAGGGATAGCAGGATCTCAGAGTTTAAGGCTGTGGTTAGATTTATCTTAATTACTTTCTTGTAGTTGAGGATGCTTGCAAGGGGTATAATCACAAGTATGTATTAGTCCTAGGAAGGGCGGTACATTAGCACAAGTTCACCCACACAACACTTATCAAAACAATGAAGATTAATTAGCTGTATGTAGCGAAAGCACTAGACTGAAATCCCGTGTGTCCTCGAGAATGTTTGGTCATCGTAAGTAAACAAACCGGCTTGTCCTTTGTGCTAAAAAGGATTGGGCCACTCGCTGCAATTGTTACTCTCGCACTTTACTTACTCGTACTTTATTCCTCTGTTACATCAAAACCCCCTGAATACTTGTCTGTGAGAATTTACAGTGAATCCTTCATCGAAACTGCTTGTCAACACCTTCTGCTCCTCGTTGGGATCGACATTCTTACTTATCGAAGATACTACGATACACCCCCTATACTTGTGGGTCATCAAGACTATTTTCTGGCGCCGTTGCCGGGGAGTGAAGCGCTATTGGTAAGTGGAATTGGTAAGGGAAACTTCTACTATTTGTGCTGATTTTATTTCTGCCTGCTGCCATAATTCATTATGGAGAGATCTCCTTTTGAATGTTTATTTGGGAAATCTGCTACTACTGCAAAGGTAATGGATGAGGCGCCAGGTAAGGAAGAGATACCATACAAAATACCTATGAAAATTATTGAACGCGTAGTGGGTAACCGTTATACAGGGGATGGAACTGTCCACCCTGGAGATCATTTACTGTTCTTACATGAATTATGCGGTTTATTCAAGTGTGCAGGTATTGCTATGGATGAAGTGAGGAAGAAACTATTCTCTATATCGCTGTCTGGTAAAGCGGCGCATTGGTATAAAT
The DNA here is from genome assembly GCF_019359855.2 of Lolium perenne. Taxonomy (NCBI): domain Eukaryota; kingdom Viridiplantae; phylum Streptophyta; class Magnoliopsida; order Poales; family Poaceae; genus Lolium; species Lolium perenne. Next base: position 54,333,722 of record NC_067244.2, read on the forward strand.
TACTGGATAATGGGGATTCTCTTGAATGGAATGATATTGTGCCCCGGTTTTATTCTAAGTTCTATCCTCCAAGTGAAATTCACAAGGATCGGAACCGCATATATAATTTTTGGCCTCATGATGGAGAGAGTATTGCCCAAGCGTGGGGGAGATTGAAGTCTTTAATGCTCAAATGCCCCATTCATGAGCTTCCTGGTAATGTTATTATTGATAATTTATATGCAAGACTTTCTTTTGAAGACAAGACCTTGCTGGATACTTCTTGTTCTGGATCATTCACGCGCAACAAAGAAGAGTTTAAAAGGGACCTTCTCAATCGGATCCAGGAAAATACCGAAGGATGGGAGAACGACAAAGATAGAGAATCAGGTATAAATTATGATTATAAATGCATTGAAGCTTTTATGGATACTGATAAATTTCGTAATATGAGTGCTACTTATGGTCTTGATTCTCAAGTTGCTGCAAATCTTTATAAAGCTTTTGCCTCTCATTATGAATTGCCTAAGAAGAATTTTGATAAGTATCATGAACCGTATAAAGATAAAATTGATTCATCTATTAATAAATGCGTTGTAGTTGAAACTGTTGATCATGTTATTCCTGAAGCTTATATTGAAAAAACTCCTTTCCCTGCTAAAATGAAGGAGTACTCTGTTATAAATAGTGCGGTTCATAAAAGTGAAAAGAAACCTATAGAACCTGAAGAACAAATAAAAGTTGAACCTGCTGTTGCAATAGTTAAAGATCTTGTGACTGAAAATGTGGAGGATGGTCATATTATTTTCTGTGAAGATGCTTCTAATATTGTTTCACATCCTAATAAGGCCAAGAAAGCTAGTGTTCCTATGCTATCTGTTAGAATTGGTGATCATTGTTATTATGGTTTATGTGATATTGGTGCAAGTATTAGTGCTATTCCTTATGAGCTTTACACGGAGATTATGCACGAAATTGGTTCTTGTGAACTTAAAGATATTGATGTGGTCATTCAGCTGGCTAATAGAGAAACTATCTCTCCAATTGGTATTGTTCGAGATGTAGAAGTTCTATGTGGTAAGATTAAATATCCTGCTGACTTTTTGGTACTTGGTTCTGCTGCTAGTGAATATTGTCCTATCATTTTTGGTAGACCTTTTCTAAATACTTGTGGAGCTATTATAGATTGCAAGAAAGAGAAAATTTTGACTAAATTTGCTGGTGAATCTTATGAGTTTAACTTCTCTAAATTTACCAAAACTCCTTATAAAATTGATCCGCCTAATGATGATTTTAAAATGGAACAGTGTGCATCTATTGTTCTTGTTCCTAATAATCCTTTGCAGCAACATTTGGAGAATAGCGAGAGTGAAGTTTTTAGGCAAGAAAGAGATGAGCTTGATGAAATTTTTCTTCGCCAACCTATTCTTAAGCATGATCTACCGGTGGAAGATCTGGGTACAACACCACCACCAAAGGAAGATCCTATCTTTGATTTAAAACCATTGCCTGATAATCTTAAATATGCTCATATTGATGATAAGAAAATATATCCTGTTATTATTAGTTCTAAGCTTACAGAGTTTGAAGAAGAAAGGTTATTGGAAATATTGAAGAAACACCGAGGCGCTATTGGCTACACTCTTGATGACTTGAAGGGGATTTCTCCCTCTATTTGCCAACACGCCATTAATATGGAAGATGATGCGAAGCCTGTTGTTGAACCTCAGCGTCGTCTAATTCCCAAGATGAAGGATGTGGTAAGAAATGAGGTATTAAGACTTCTTGAAGCTGGTATTATATATCCTATTGCTGATAGTAGATGGGTTAGTCCTGTGCATTGTGTTCCTAAGAAAGGAGGAATGACTGTTGTGCCTAATGATAATGATGAGCTCATACCTCAAAGAGTAGTTGTAGGATATAGAATGTGCATTGATTATTGAAAAGTTAATAAGGTTACTAAAAAAGATCATTACCCTTTGCCTTTTATTGATCAAATGTTAGAAAGGTTATCTAAAAATACTCACTTTTGTTTTCTTGATGGTTATTTTGGGTTTTCACAAATTGATGTTAAAGCTAAAGATCAAGAGAAACCACTTTCACTTGTCCCTATGGAACTTATGCTTATAGACGTATGCCTTTTGGTTTATGTAATGCTCCTGCTACTTTTCAAAGATGCATGTCTGCTATTTTTCATGGCTTTTGCGAGAGTATTGTAGAGGTATTCATGGATGATTTTTCTGTCTATGGGAGTTCTTTTGATAATTGCTTGCGGAACCTTGATAAAGTTTTGCAGAGATGTGAAGAAACTAACCTTGTTCTTAATTGGGAGAAATGTCACTTTATGGTTAATGAAGGAATTGTATTGGGACATAAAATTTCCGAGAGAGGTATTGAAGTTGATAGAGCTAAAGTGGAAGCAATTGAGAAGATGCCCTATCCTAGGGATGTTAAAGGTATTCGTAGTGTTCTTGGTCATGCTGGGTTTTATAGGAGGTTTATTAAAGACTTCTCCAAGATTTCAAAACCTCTTACTAATCTTCTTCAAAAAGATGTACCTTTTGTTTTTGATGATGATTGTAAGGAAGCGTTTGAAACTCTAAAGAAAGCCTTAACAACTACTCCTATAGTTGAACCTCCTGATTGGAATTTACCATTTGAAATTATGTGTGATGCTAGTGATTTTGCCGTAGGCGCTGTTCTTGGACAGCGAGTAAACAAAAAATTGAATGTTATTCATTATGCTAGTAAAACCCTTGATGCTGCTCAAAGAAATTATGCTACTACTGAAAAAGAATTGTTAGCTGTAGTCTTTGCTTGTGATAAGTTTAGATCTTATATTGTTGATTCAAAAGTTACTATTCATACTGATCATGCTGCAATCAGATACCTTATGCAAAAGAAAGATGCTAAGCCAAGGCTTATTAGATGGGTACTTTTGTTGCAAGAATTTGATTTGCATATTGTAGATAGGAAAGGTGCTGATAATCCTGTTGCTGATAATTTGTCTAGATTGGAAAATATAGCTTATGATCATGTTCCTGTTAATGATAGTTTTCCAAATGAACAATTGGCTGTAATAAAGGTGAGCTCGCGAGACAGTCCATGGTATGCTGATTATGCTAACTTTATTGTTTCCAAGTACTTGCCTCCAACCTTTTCAGCTCAGCAAAGGAGGAAATTCTTTTATGACTTGAGGCATTATTTCTGGGATGACCCACACTTATATAAAGAAGGAGTGGATGGTATTCTGCGAAGATGTGTTCCCGAATATGAACAACAAGAGATATTGAGTAAATGTCATGGTAGTGCTTATGGAGGACATCACGCCGGAGATAGAACTGCACAAAAGGTTCTACAATCAGGTTTTTATTGGCCGACTCTCTTCAAAGATGCGAGGAAGTTTATTTTATCTTATGATGAATGTCAAAGGGTTGGTAATATCTCCAGACGCAATGAAATGCCTATGAATTATACTCTTGTTATTGAACCGTTCGATTGTTGGGGATTTGACTTCATGGGACCTTTTCCCTCTTCAGAAGGTAACACTCATATACTTGTTGCTGTTGATTATGTTACTAAATGGGTGGAAGCCATACCTACAAAAAGTGCTGATGGTGAGACCTCTTTAAGAATGCTTTTAGATATTATTTTTCCAAGATTTGGAGTTCCTAGATATATTATGACTGATGGAGGTTCTCATTTTATTCATGGTGGTTTTAGAAAAACTCTTGCTAAATATGGTATTAATCATAGAATTGCTTCCGCTTATCATCCTCAAACTAGTGGGCAAGTAGAATTATCAAATAGAGAAATTAAATCTATCTTGCAAAAGACTGTTAATAAAACTAGAAAGAATTGGGCTAGTAAATTGAAGGATGCACTATGGGCTTATAGAACTGCTTATAAGAACCCCATGGGAATGTCACCTTATAAAATGGTTTATGGGAAAGCTTGTCATTTACCTTTAGAACTAGAGCACAAAGCTTATTGGGCAGTTAGAGAATTAAATAAAGATCCTAAACTTGCCGGTAATAAGAGATTGTTGCAATTGAGTTCTCTAGATGAATGGAGAAGTGAAGCTTATGAAAATGCTAAACTCTTTAAAGAGAAAGTTAAAAAATGGCATGATAGAAGGATTATCAAAAGAGAATTTAATATTGGGGATAAAGTCCTATTGTATCGGTTTCGTCTCAGATTCTTTGCAGGGAAATTACTCTCGAAGTGGGAAGGACCATATGTTGTTGATGAGGTGTATCGTTCAGGAGCAATTAAAATTAGCTCTCTCCAAGGCAATGCTACACAGGTGGTGAATGGACAAAGACTCAAGCATTATATCTCAGGTGATTCTTATAATGTTGATGTTGATATTATTCGAGTGGAAACACCGGAGGCTTTCATCAAAGGACAAATTGATAGTCCGCCAGAACTCGACTTTGAATAGGTAATAATACTGGTAATGAAAAGTTCGCGATTTACTTTCCGAACAATATTTTTGCTGTTTTTGGAAAATATGAAAAATTACGAGATCGAAACGGAGTGGAGGAGACGCACGAGGGCGTGCCCTCATAGGCCGGCGCGGGCCCCAGCCAGGCCGCGCCGCCCTATGAGCTGGCCGCCTCGACGCCTCTTTCCGACTCTGGTTCGACCTGGTACTTTCCTTTTGTCGTGAATTTTTTTGCTATATAATCCCCCAGACCCCTGGAGGTCCGTATATCGTTTTCTCGACGTGTTTTGTTTCGAGCTATTTCTGCCAGGATCTGTTTTCAGTCCAGAAGCACCATGGTCTCCAAGAACAAGGGCAAGGAGCTTTCGGATGAAGATATTCAAGATCCCGAGTGGAAAGAGGTGGACAAGGGCGTCAAGGAAGAGGATGAAGAAGAGGTGGAGGAAGACTCGTGCGCACACCCGCGTGCTACCATTGCAAGCGTCAAGGTGGTGGACAACCCTTTTAGTGCAAACAAGAGCGCAAGAATTCGCACCGGAGGAGGGGTTCCACGTCATTACCTAGCTCCGAAGACATCTTTCTCAGGCACTCACCATCCCTTCCGCAATCTAATTTTCAATAGTCAAATTGAAAGGACTCCCAAGGCAGCATTGCCTAGCAATTGGGATATAGACCGTTCTAACACTGCAGGAATGAGTAAGCTTGAGGGTGAAGAGTGGGGAAATAACTCCAAGAGTTGGGACTCGCCGTCGGATATACTTCTTAACCGCGTCGAGCACAATTCGGAGATGATTCGCAACCTCACGTACAAGATTGATGAGCTTCAGGAGCTTGTTGAGAAGCTTGTCAGGAATTCATCACCACCATCGCCAAAGGAGTAATTCATCATCGGTATTGGCATCCCCTTGGTTTGTTCCAAGCTTGGGGGAGTGCCGCGGTATCACATCATCACTATCTTTTACTTTTTATTGTCAAGTAGCGTCATATCATGAGTAGGAAGTTATCATATAAGATGGGTTGCAGTTTGGAAGTATCTCTCCTTTAGTTGGTTGTCTATGTATCCCTTGGTGTGAGTTATCGTTATGGAATATTAATGAGAAGTCTTATCATTTACATATTGCACATCTTATTTTAGTTTGCAATCTCTATTATATGAGATTGATCTTGATTTTAGTATTGGTATCACTTTGGGAGCATTGAATAAATCTATTTGGTTTTGGCAAACTTAGCATTGGTCAATAGCAACAACACTTTGAGGCTTAAGTAGAAAAGAGGAGTACATATAGTTATTTCATTGTCTTTCTTTCTTTCTTTCTTGTTAGCTCATAGCTTATTATTCTGAAGTTAAAACTGTTTGTGCTTACAAGGAAGAAGCATGATTATTTCTATCACATGTATATTTGTTTGTTTCCCTCGACTCTTATGCTTGCTAATTAACCTTGCTAGCCAAAGACCTGTACTGAGAGGGAATACTTCTCGTGCATCCAAACCTAAACCCAAACCTATGCCATTTGTGTCCACCATAACTACCTACTACATGGTATTTTCTGCCATTCCAAGTAAATACTTCGTGTGCTACCTTTAAATAATTCAAAATTTACTATCTCTTATTTGTTTCAATGTTTTATAGCTCATGAGGAAGTATGTGGTGTTTTATCTTTCAATCTTGTTGGGCAACTTTCACCAATGGACTAGTGGCTTCATCCGCTTATCCGATAATTTTGCAAAAAGAGCTGGCAATGGGATTCCCAGTCCCAAATTAATTAATCTAAATAGACACTCCTCCATGGTATGTGATTGATGGACGGCACCCGAAGGATTCGGTTAGCCATGGCTTGTGTAAGCAAAGGTTGGGAGGAGTGTCATCATAATAAAACTAAAATAAAAAGGCACTCCTTCATGGTATGAGATTGTTGGCAGGCACCCGAGGATTCGGTTAGCCATGGTTTGTGAAAGAAAGGTTGGAAGGAGTGCCACACAAAATAAAAATAAAATGGGAGCCGCTCTTTGAAGGTTTGTCTGGCAAGGGGGTTAGAGTACCTGCTACCAGTAGTTGACAACAACAAACACCTCTCAAAATGTTACTTTCATTCTCTTTATATGATTTCAAAACTGAAAAAGCTCTAGCACATGATTTAATCCCTGCTTCCCTCTGTGAAGGGCCTGTCTTTTACTTTATGTTGAGTCAGTAAACCTATTTCCCTCCATCTCAAGCAAGCATTTGAGTTGTTGTGATCAAACCATTATATCGTGATTTGCTTCATCATGTCTTTTATTCTTCCTTGTTTAATACAAGTTTTATCTGAATGAATATAGCTTTGCAAGTTATCAATGATCATGAAGAGACTATTATGATTGAGTATGCAAGTTGTGCAATATAAACTTTAACATGAGAGCGCTGCTCAATAAGATAAGTATAATTGTTAATTGTTCTCTGACCAAGAACGAAGTTTGCCATCACCAACTATGATTGCTTATGCACCTTTTATTTGTGATTACCTTATACTTGTTTCAAGTTGAATTATATGAAGGAGTTGTTTACTAGAATGTCTTGTGTGAATGAATATGATGCTTCTTGTCCGTATTTTATTTATCGACTCTTCACTCCATAAACATGTGGTCCTGTTTACCGAGTTCAGTTTCGCTTGGGGACAAGCGAAGTCTAAGCTTGGGGGGAGTTGATACGTCCAATTTGCATCACTATTTTATATCATAATTTGCTGTTATTCATTGATATATTTCATATTTGGACATAATACTTATGTTATTTCATCTGTTTTGCATGTTTCAAGATTATTGGAGGATCGAGCACCGGAGCCAGGATTCTGCTGGAAAAAGCACCGTCAGAATGCAATATTTCGGAAGATCAACAGTTGACGGAAATTATACCAAAAATCCTATTTTTCCAGATGACGAAGGGAGCCAGAAGGGGGAGCTGAGGGGACCCGAGGTGGGCCCACCCCATAGGCCGGCGCGGCCTAGGGCCTGGCCGCGCCGCCCAGTGAGGAGGGGGGCCCACAGCCCCTCTCGCCTCCTTTTCTTCGCGAAATCCTTCGTCCCGAAGTCCTAAGCTCCAGAGGGTACCTGGCGAAGAGTTACAGCCGCCTCTGCGAGGCGGAGAACACCAGAGAGAAAAATATCTAGAATCTAACCTCCACGTACGAGAATGGTTCTCTTGTATTGCATGTTTCTTTCAAGCGATGGAGTAACGAGCCAAAAAAAATCAGCGACCGTCATCAAGAATACGCTACGCCCGGGGATCACTTGTCGTTGACCATCCATCCGACACAACAAGAACTATCAGGTCGATTACTTCATCCGTCGGATGACCTGCTCCACTTCATCGGCTGCGTCCGCTTCGTCGACTCCATCTACCGGACGATCTACTTCCACGTTGATTCCGCCGCACCCGATAAAAAAGCTAAGTATTCCTCTTCCGAGAGTTAGTTATTATTTACTTTCGCCATACCCAAATACTCGGGGGCTGTGCCATTACAATATTTCAGCAAATACACCTGACATTAGGGGCTATGCCATTACTCCGTTACCACAAATATACTCGGTTACTTGGTGAATTTCTTTTCCTCGGCTCTAGATATATCTTCTCCGGCTCAGTGGAATTATTTTCTCCGGCTCAGTAAAATTATTCGGCTTAGTGGATTTCTTTGGCTCAGTGGATTTATTTTCTTCGCCATCGGATTTATTTCTTCGGGTCAGTGAATTTATTCGGATTCATCTATATGGATATTACTATTTTACTCCTATACAATATTACCCGATGTGTTTTCGGGTCAATGATTCATCTTCTACGGTATTACTGGATTTATTTTCTTCGGGTCAATGGATTCATCCTCTATAATATCAAGGGACTCATCTTCTATGGTTATTACTGGATTCTTCGGGTCAATGGATTCATCCTCTATGATATCAACGGATTCATCTTCTATGATTATTACTGGATTCTTCGGGCCAATGGATTCATCCTCTATGATATCGACGGATTTATCTTCAATATATGCTTTATATTTAATGGCGTAATGGATTCATCTCAAATACTTCATCTGGGATTCATCTTCGTATATTATTGTCTATGGCTTCATCTTAAATGGCTTCACCAAATATGACGCCGCGACTCCATCAAATTATTTCGACGTCACGCCTAAACGCTCGGAGGCTCGACAACGATTTTGCCTCGGGTCACGACTGCGACACAACAATCATGACATCACCTCAGCAACGCTTGGGGGCTCGGCTATTTCTTCATCAACAATTTCGCGGCATCCACTTTTGCTATTTGGTGGTTTCTACTTTGGCTAGATTTCTTATCTACACTCGAAGACTTCATAATGCATCGACTTCGTCGTGTCCAAAAAGCTAAGTGTTCTTTTATTTTGCACAAAGTTGATTATCGTTTACTTTCGTCGCACCTGACACTTGGGGGCTGCGCGGCATATATTCACTTTACATATCATCGAATCTGAGCATTTGACACCGCATGCGAAAAAGAGAGTCAAGGGAAAGATAGGAAAAGTTTGTTTATTTGTGCAGGAGAAAGCAAATTTCAAAGTATATAAGAGAGAACCCGACGAAATTGTCTGCAGGGAGAACTCGACGAAATTGTCCTCAAGGAGGTCCCGACGAAATTATCCTCAAGGAGGTCCCGACGAAATTGTCCTCAAGGAGGGACCAAAAAAAAGGAGGAGAAAAAAAGAGGATGGACAAATCTTCGGGTCCATTGACTCGTCATTTGTTCTGAGCAAGAGCGTCGGCGATGTGCCTGACGACAATATAGAAGAACCCAATATATTCGGCTGTCTCATCACGCCCGAGAAAAATATAGAAGAACCCGCAAAATGGGTCATTGCATCAGCCGAACAAGGCACTCGACAATATATTCTCAGAACGCCAAAGTTGCGAACAATTTCTGAATGCTGCAAAACTTTGCGAAGGTAAGACCCCAGATCCGTTATGTGTGGCGTGGCGCCGTCTCTGACGTCGGTTTGCTACTTTTATCCGTATCAACAGATACGAAGAAAAAACCTAACGGACGCGTTAGGTACCCGATAAAATATGACTGGGACTCGACAGAATGGTAAGACCTTAAGCGGCACCTGTCGAGTTAACACCAGTATCCCGAGATCATGTCCAGGGACGTGATCTTGAAGTAGGTTTTTGCGGATTGCCACTAGAGCAGTTAACTAGTACCTGATCCGTCAGATGAACTAGCCCCAATTACCATTATCCATGTACAATATAGATATGGATGTCAAATAAAAATTGCAACGGTCTGGAGTCGATAAAAAGAGGGGTTGCGCCAAGTTGTTTATCGAGTAGTACAACTTGAGCCTATGCCTAGGTGCAAGCACCTGCTCATAGGCTCGGGGGCTACTCTTATCGAGAGTATTGTTCACCCTCCCGATAAGAAATAGGAAAAATTGTGGAGTCGATTACAAGCAAGTTGAGCCTACACCCAAGTGCAAACACTTGGCTGTAGCCTCGGGGGCTACTCCCATCGGGAGCGCTGGTCGCGCACCCGATAGAAAAATAACTTCGACAGCATCTATGACAATCAAGGTTTGTAGACTCAACTCGATTCTACGACTCGAGTGGAGCCTACTCCCATCGGGAGCACATGGATTTCATCAAATCCTCCAGAAATATAGTTAAGTTCTTTATCGAGTAGTACAACTTGAGTCTATGACCAAGTGCAAGCACTTGCCCATAGACTCGGGGGCTACTCCCATCGGGAGCGCTGCCGCGCACCCGATAATTTCAAGAATCGTCAACATCATCTACGCTACACATGATCTATGACATGGACCTCGCCTTGTATTTTCTTCGACTCCGGAGATGATTATGCTTGGAGTTTCTACGCAAGTCTTTGACTTCCCTATAAACTCGGGGGCTACTGACATGGGCATACCCTTCGGGTACCCATTATTAGTATACCTAGCTCGGCCCAATATGGAGGAGACCCAATATGGAGAAGGCCCAACAAGGCAACCCAAAGAAGTAGTCGACTAGGACTCTTGTAAAACCCTAGGTTGGTTGCATATATAAAGCTAGCCAGGGCACCCGAAATAAGGAGGACAACAGATAGACAGAATATAGACAACATAGCTCCGCTACGGCGGCACCCTGTAAACACATCTATGATCATATACTGGATTGCTAGCAGCACGTAGGGATCCTCCACCGAGGGGACCCGAAGCTGGGTACGTCGTGTGCCTAATCTCGCTCCCGGAATCTCCATCGTCGCTCTCTCCCGAAACCCTAGTCTACAATACGTAGGCATTGCCGAGGTGATCCCTCGTCAATCGGCAACGGTGAGAAGTCTTCCATACATGACTTCATGATCTTCATCCGGTAGCCTCATGAATCCTTCGGCTTTATTCCGAAGAGCATTATACTTGTTCCTTCTTGTGCTCTCACTTTCAATGCAACTAGCGGCCAAACCATCCCAAGCATCCTTGGCGGTGGTGAAATGCCGAACACGAGTCAACTCCTTTGTCCCCACACTAGTTTGAATCATGTGCAAGGCGGTGTTGTCGAGTTGACTATCAACCGCTTCTCTTCTAGTCAATTTGTCGGGGTTGTAAGGCTTGAAGCCTCCCACGATGATTCTCCAAAGTTCATTGGAGGAACTGCGAACATGAGAGCTAAACTCAAATTGCCAAGTATCGAAATCATTAACGGAAAACTTAGGTGGGTCGCCCCGAATGTTTATATGAGGATGGGGAACCGGTATATCGGGAGATAGAAAAGGTGGAGGTACTCGATTGTAGCTCTCACCTCCACTAGTTCCCCTAGGAGATGCAATGGGGGATGTGATAGTGTTTAAGTTATCACCATTCACGGGTTTCATAGAGGAGGGTAATACCGAAACATTTCCCTCTTCTAACGCATCCGTGACATTAACCTCTTTGGTGGGAGCCACGGGAGGGGGCGGAGTCAAAAGCTCGGAAATCATCTTTCTCATGCCTTCCATTTGAGCTTCCATGGATGACCTCAACGAATTGATATCATCCATGGTGACCATCTTAGCGTCCCCTTCCATAGGTTCTTCGCCCGGCATACTCTTAGGCGGTTAAGCCCGAAATAAGAGTCGAGGCTCTGATACCAATTGAAAGGATCTTATGCCGCACCTAGAGGGGGGGGGGGTGAATAGGTGCTAACCAATTTTTAGTTCTTTTTCAATTTAGGCTTGACACAAAGGTAAATTCTCTAGATATGCAACTAAGTGAATTTACCTATATGACAAGGTAATCAACTAAGCAAGATATAGCTACGCAATATAAGAGATAGAATAGGATAGAGGTAACCGAGAGTGGAGCACGCGATGACACGGAGATGATTCCCGTAGTTCCCTTCCTTTGCAAGAAGGTACGTCTACGTTTGGAGGAGTGTGGTTGCTACGAAAGCCAAACCAACAGCCACGAAGGCTTCACTCAGATCTCCTGTGAGCAACGCCACGAAGGCCTAGCCCACTTCCACTAAGGGATTTCCTCGAGGCGGAAACCGGGCCTTGATACGTCCAATTTGCATCACTATTTTATATCATAATTTACTGTTATTCATTGATATATTTCATATTTGAACATAATACTTATGTTATTTCATCTATTTTGCATGTTTCAAGATTATTGGCGGATCGAGCACCGGAGCCAGGATTCTGCTGGAAAAAGCACCGTCAGAATGCAATATTTCGGAAGATCAACAGTTGACGGAAATTATACCAAAAATCCTATTTTTCCAGATGACGAAGGGAGCCAGAAGGGGGAGCTGAGGGGACCCGAGGTGGGCCCACCCCATAGGCCGGCGCGGCCCAGGGCCTGGCCGCGCCGCCCAGTGAGGAGGGGGGCCCACAGCCCCTCTCGCCTCCTTTTCTTCGCGAAATCCTTCGTCCCGAAGACCTAAGCTCCAGAGGGTACCTGGCGAAGAGTTACAGCCGCCTCTGCGAGGCGGAGAACACCAGAGAGAAAAGAGCTCTCCGGCGGGCTGGGATCCGCCGGGGAAATTCCCTCCGGGAGGGGGAAATCGACGCCATCGTCACCGCCATCGAGTTGGACATCATCTCCATCACCATCATCATCATATCCACCATCATCACCGCCGTCTCCACCGCTGGACATCGTCACCGCCGTAGCAATTTGGGTTTGATCTTGATTGTTTGATAGGGGAAACTCTCCCGGTATTGATTTCTACTTGTTATTGATGCTATTGAGTGAAACTGTTGAACAAAGATTTATGTTCAGATTGTTATTCATCATCATATCACCTCTGATCATGTTCCATATGATGTCTGGTGAGTAGTTCGTTTAGTTCTTGAGGACATGGGTGAAGTCTAAATGTTAGTAGTGAAGTATGGTTGAGTAATATTCAATGTTATGATATTTAAGTTGTGGTGTTATTCTTCTAGTGGTGTCGTGTGAACGTCGACTACACGACACTTCACCTTTATGGGCCTAGGGGAATGCATCTTGTACTCGTTTGCCAATTGCGGGGTTGCCGGAGTGACAGAAACCTAAGCCCCCGTTGGTATATCGATGCAGGAGGGATAGCAGGATCTCAGAGTTTAAGGCTGTGGTTAGATTTATCTTAATTACTTTCTTGTAGTTGCGGATGCTTGCAAGGGGTATAATCACAAGTATGTATTAGTCCTAGGAAGGGCGGTACATTAGCACAGGTTCACCCACACAACACTTATCAAAACAATGAAGATTAATTAGCCGTATGTAGCGAAAGCACTAGACTAAAATCCCGTGTGTCCTCGAGAACGTTTGGTCATCATAAGTAAACAAACCGGCTTGTCCTTTGTGCTAAAAAGGATTGGGCCACTCGCTGCAATTGTTACTCTCGCACTTTACTTACTCGCACTTTATTCATCTGTTACATCAAAACCCCCTGAATACTTGTCTGTGAGCATTTACAGTGAATCCTTCATCGAAACTGCTTGTCAACACCTTCTGCTCCTCGTTGGGATCGACATTCTTACTTATCGAAGATACTACGATACACCCCCTATACTTGTGGGTCATCAGGCCTTTACAAGGTTCTTGGGGCACACATCTACAACCAAATTGGAGGCTCCCAAATCTGTAACAATACAACAATTAACAACAACACGTCAACAACAATCAACTAGGGAACCAAATAGGAACACTAGCAAGAGATCCCTCAAACAAATGAGGGGGAAATGTAAATCGCTTCGGTGAGGATGTAGATCGGTGTCTTCTCCTTCGAATCTCCAAAGATCAAGAGCTTTGGTTGGGGGAGGAAGGAGATCTTGCAAATCTTGTGTTCTTGAGGTGGCTCTAATGGAGGTGAGACTTGGCAGAATTTTGTGCAATGATTGAGCAAGGAGCAAGGTAGAAGAAGGGGTATAAATACCCCTCTCCAAAATCCAGCCGTTGGGGCTTCCGGGGGGCCGGATAATCCGTCCTAAGTAAGGGCCGGATAATCCCCCCCCCCCCCCCCCGGAAAATCCGGCCTCAGGGACAAAACCTGGCAAATATCCGGCCAAATGTCCGGCCCCTGTCCAGAACTGCTTTTCTTCAGGTCCTTGGCCAATTTCGAGGGGGCCGGATATTTTGGAAATATCCGGCCCGAATAATCCAGCCCTGGGACAAAACCGGGCAAATATCCGGCCAAATATCCGGGCAAATGTTCGGCCCCTATCCAAAAGCATACTGAGCCACAATTCCTCAAGTCCTTAGCCGAAAAATGGGCCCCGGATATTTTGGAAATATCCGGCCCGGATTATCCGGCCTGGTGATCCTGTTCAGCTTCCTTTTGACACAACTAACCACATCCATCACACATATATATGTATCTATAGATAAAACCTGTACCACTTAAACAAACATTAGTGTATCACATACATTGACATCAAACACACAAAACATAATATGAGAGATGTTCTTTCATCATGGGAGCGGTGTTTTGGAACATGGGTCCATATGCTCTCTATGTTTCGAAATGCATCTTACATATATTTTAAATTTTAGAAAAAATGAAACTAAAAGTGCGCACGTACATCTTCACGTGCTACATGCTCACAAAGTCGTTTCATAAAAAATCGACTTATCGTGTGACGTGTGTAAAAAGACAAAATCTAGTGCTAAAAATAATGATTTTCACAAGATAAACTTTCTATTTTTTATATAGACCACACAAAATATTGGTTTTTCGTGAAACTTGACGAACCCACGTATATTATGAAGATGTACATGTAAAAAATTTTGTCTAAATTTTTCGACATTTTGAAATATAATTTTTTAGTTGAGAGAGCATACGCACCCGGGAGCTGAAATAAATTTCCGTACAATCATTTCTTAGGTACATGGAGTTGCCTCCGCTATAAATTTTACACTCTCGTAAGTCTTTTCATCATCCCAATTCCATGGGCACGCCTTTAAGAGAAGGATAGCGGGACGTGTTTATATGCTAGATTTTCACTAGACTTAGTGTGGTATACCTTTGTATGCTTATCGATTGTAATTATTGGGCATCGAAGATTTTCGGATAGAGATACTTTATCAATCGTTTTCCACACATGTTATATTACTTTGGATAATCGTTGGTATGTGTCGGACATACAACTCACGGAGTCACATGCTGCATACATGTGGTGTGTCATGCCCCAAAACATCGACATTATGATGTTCCACCTCTATGGCATACTCGTCGATCACACAATGACAGCCGTGTCGCCCACGAGGGATGAAACCCTCGATTGTTTTTTTTTATCTAACTCATCTCTCTCCCCCAGCATGTCAAAGATATTATCTTGTATCAATGTATTATAGCAAATGCCTAAAGAAATTATCCGTTCTCCTCCCGGTCCACCCGCTTTGTTGACGCAGTCCTCCTCACGCTTATAGTTGCATACGTGATATGTCCACATCTGTCAACATATCATAGCTCATCTGAATTCATAGCTCATATGCTTATCTCCTCTGCCAACTTAGATGACGTCGACGCGTTTGCTCCCCGTTTGATCTCATCCACACCCACCTTTGCTGTTTCTTTAGCTGTACATCAATCTCCAGCTTACTCTTTGTTGTTTTCTCAATTTCCAATTAAAACACTTGTGTCACGGCCGGCTCTTCCTTTTACATGTTCCATTTGGTACGTTCCTTTTCTCTCAGCATCTTTTAATCATTTTTGTTAGGTGCCGTGTGCACTCGATTTACTCTTGAGTAGACTAAAGTGCTATTTTTATACAAAGCGAAAGGAAAGGAAAGAGAGCAATCGTGATGTATTCTTTTTTTTAACAACCAGTATCACATATATTTATAGTACACCTCCAATTCATATTATTTAACGTCAATATAGATCTATCTAGACACATTTTAGTTGTACATACATCCCTTTTAGCATCAACTAATATGGATTGGGGGGGGGGGGGGGAGTATTTCATCATCTAAATTTAGATATATCTATACGCTAAATATTGTTTACATATATTTAAATTTAGACAAATATAAATATACTTAGGTAGTAACAAATATTTCCCCCGATCCATATTAGTTGCCACTAGTATAGATGTATGTAGATATATTATAGTTGTATGTAAATCTACTAGTTGCAAATAATATGAATCGAAGAGAGTTAGTACATGGTAGAGATACATGAACGAAACTTTAACAATTACAAAATAAATTCTAAAAGACAGGGACACAGGGTTCATATATTTTTGGTGGAGCACGGCTTTGAATCAATCAATCCGCTCAAAGCATGTGTTTTAGACATAAGCCGCGTTTTCAAAAAGCAAACCGCGTTCATCGAGCTTTGGCTGCTGCCATTTGGAGCAGAGCTTCACTGAGCTGACAAGACTGTGGGCTGTGGCATACCCAGCTCACCTACTCATCCTACCTCTTCAATGCATCTCCTCACCAACCTGCCTGTCTCTCTGCATTGCGGGTCCACCCATAGTTAATGACCCGCTCCTATCTCAGAAAACTTCCAAGCCTGCCTGCCTGCCGCCGTTCTCACAAGACCCGTTCTTCCCCCAGACCGTCTTTCAGCTGAAATTCTCGCCAACCTCGAGCCATCAGCGTCACTCCAGGACCGCAGGTCTCTATCTCGGATCACCGCGTGCCCAGCCAAGCATCCGATTTCAGTTTGGCAGCTTAGCTCAAAAGGGCTGCGGTGCCTTTTGTTTGCTTCCCCGCTTTGCGCTCCGTCTTGTTCTTGGCTTCTGTAGAGAGAGAGGTGGAGGCTCTGTTTCTTGCTCGCCGGCCTTCCCCGGCCGCCCGGTTCAAGTTTCCGGTGTAAATTCCGGCGAGGTTGTTGATTTGAGCAGAGGGGAGAATCCAGGCGAAGCTGCAAAGGTAACCCCTCCTCGTCCCAGTTGGGGAATTGCTGGGTTGATTCATTTTACTCGACCGATTTTGTTCTGATTCCTGCATGCATGTTGGAGAAGAAAGGTCGATGCTGACCGTGTTCTTATGGACCTATCCTGCAGATCCAGCTCTTGGAGTCTTGGTGGACGGTGACGTGTTCTTCGTTTGGTCATTCCTTCCTTGCCTGATAAGGAAGGTTTCTGTTCCTAGTATCTTGCAGTGGTTTCCCCTCCTGCCCTGCCGGCGACACAGAAATATCGAGCCTCTTGCTTACAGATATGTTGTTCCCCAAATTCCTGAAATGGCCTCAGTGTTGATGGATTGCACGCCTTCGCCTCTGCAAGAATTTCATCATCCATACCAGCCTCTTCAACTGTTGTAGGCTTGTAGCTCCCCCTTTTGCTAGCACTGGCTGACTTGCTGGCTGAATCTTTGTGTGCAATCCATGCATGTTCTATCCTTGTAGCCCCAATTCCCATTTGGATTCATCATGGGTGGCACCACTACTGACCCAAAGATGGCTCTGGCCCTTCTTGGGAGCATCATCTGGGTTCTTCTCCTTGGTACCACCTGCAATGCTGAATTCACCCCTGCTGACAACTACCTCATCAACTGCGGCTCCACGTCCGACGCCACCGTCGGCCAGAGAGTCTTCGTGGCCGACAATTCCGGCTCAACAATACTGACATCCAAGCAGAGCATCGCCGCAAGTGGCTGGACCCCAGGTTCCGACGGTGCCACGCTGTATCAGACTGCAAGGATATTCAGCGTGCCATCGTCCTACTCCTTCAGGATGAGGAGCCGTGGCCGGCATTTTGTCAGGCTACACTTCTTCGGTTTCAGATACCAGAGCTACGATCTTGCCGCGGCCAAGTTCAAGGTGTCGACGCAGGATACCGTCCTGCTCGACAACTTCACTCCGCCGAGCGGTAACTCGCCGACCATCAGGGAATACTCGCTGGATATCACTGAGGATATGCTGATCCTCACATTTGTGCCACTGGGGAGCAACGCGTCTTTCGTCAACGCCATTGAAGTCATATCTGTTCCTGATGATCTGATAGGTGATTCGGCGCAAACCGTGAATCCTTCAGGCCAGTATATCGGCCTCGCAGCACAGCCATTTCAGACGTTCCACAGGATTAATGTGGGTGGAGGCAAGGTGACCGCTGACAACGACACTCTCTGGCGTTCTTGGGATACTGACCAGGACTTTTTCCTCAACTCCACCACCACTCAGCTGGTTACTTCCCAAGCAAAGCTGAATTACAAGAAAGGAACAGCCACCGAGGAGGATGCACCGGACAGCGTGTACAACACCGCAAGGCAGTTGGTTGCGCAGAATAGAAGCAGCTCTGCATCCAACATGACATGGCAATTCAATGTCGACGCCCGTTCGAGTTATCTGGTCAGGTTCCACTTCTGCGACATAGTGAGCAAGGCAACGTATTCCCTCTACTTCGATGTCTATGTGGACGGCTGGTCAGCGACCCAGGATCTTGATCTCTCGGATAAAGGCTTTGGTGCCTTGGCTGTGCCGTACTACACGGATTTTGTCTTGAAATCAAGTGATCCTTCTGGTAAGCTAAGTGTCAGCGTTGGGCCTTCCAGCTTGCCTAATGTGACGCTAGATGCCATCTTGAACGGGCTGGAGATCATGAAGATGAACATCAGCACTGGAACTGTTGAGGTTGTGAAGCCAACAACGCCAAAGAGCAAATTGCCTATCATATTGGGCACTGTCCTTGGATGTGTTGGTGCTGCTATAGTTGTTGCTATACTCTGCTGTGTCCTGAGAAGAAAGAGGAACACGAAGAAGAAGCCACGGCCAGCACCGACAAGTCGACCTTCAAGTGTTTGGTCACCACTCAACCTCAACGGTCTTAGCTTCCTCAGCGTAGGCACCCGGACAACCAGCCGGACCACTCTTACATCTGGGACTAACAGTGACGCGAGCTACCGAATCCCGTTCGCCTTGCTGCAAGCAGCGACAAGTAACTTTGATGAGCAGATGGTCATCGGAGTCGGCGGCTTTGGGAAGGTATACAGGGCAGTTCTGCAGGACAGCACCAAAGTCGCGGTGAAGCGGGGCAACCACAAGTCCCACCAAGGGATCAAGGAGTTCCAGACGGAGATCGAGCTGCTGTCAGGGCTGCGGCACCGTCACTTGGTGTCGCTCATCGGGTACTGCGACGAGCAGAGCGAGATGATCCTGGTGTATGAGTACATGGAGAAAGGCACCCTGAAGGGCCACCTGTACGGCAGCGAGATGCCTTCTCTCAGCTGGAAGAAGAGGGTGGAGATCTGCATTGGGGCTGCACGGGGGCTACACTACCTGCACACCGGCTTCGCGAAGTCGATCATCCACCGCGACGTCAAGTCGGCCAACATCCTCCTCGACGAGAACCTCATGGCCAAGGTCTCTGATTTCGGTCTGTCGAAGATGGGGCCTGAACTGGACCAGACGCATGTGAGCACGGCGGTGAAGGGGAGTTTCGGGTACCTGGACCCCGAGTACTACCGGAGGCAGAAGCTGACCGACAAGTCGGACGTGTACTCCTTCGGCGTGGTTCTGCTGGAGGTGATCTGCGCGAGGCCGGTCATTGACCCATCGCTTCCGAGAGACATGATCAACCTCGCAGAATGGGCTACAAAGTGGCAGAAGAGGGGAGAGCTCGGCCAGATCGTGGACCAGCGGATCGCCGGGACGATCAGGCCCGAATCGCTGAGGAAGTACGGCGAGACAGTGGAGAAATGCCTGGCGGAGTACGGCGTGGACCGCCCGAGTATGGGAGATGTCCTGTGGAATCTGGAGTTTGTGCTTCAGCTGCAGGAGGCCGGCCCTGACATCTCCAATATCGACAGCATGAACCAGATATCTGAGCTCCCTACGGACGCCAGGAGGGTGGGCGCCTTGGAGATCGGCACCGCGGACGAAAGCCACATCAACATCGATTACTCTCAGATGTCGACAAACGATGCCTTCTCGCAGCTGATCAACACTGAAGGAAGGTGAACTGGGCTGAATTGTTTTTCCTTTTTCTTTTTGACAGTTGACGAAGTTGATAAAAGCATATTGAGCTAGAGAAAAGAGATGTTACATGTATTGTTTGTACCTGATGAACAACTGTACAAGTTCTGAATTCAATTAAGCCCTCTTTGAACGAATTGGCAAAGCTGTTAGAAGTTGCTATTCTTTTGTTCCCCTTCAATATGTCATTCAACGTGTTAAATGAGCTGCTTGGAGCACAATTTTTCACCATAGATCCTGATTCCTGAATGAGTGACACCAGTAAAAACCATAACACACAAGAAAAATCATGAAAGATAGTTCAGTCTAGATAATAACATTGTTACTGTCACAAAAACATTGTCTGGTAAACACAAGCCGGCATAAGGCGCAACAAAATTCCGCAAACATGAAGTTTCATGCCCCGACATGGTCTAACAACATTCAGGAGAGTTTGCTCCAAGAGACACAGCAACAATATTTCAAGTTCAGGCTGGAGTGCAGCGTTTGCCATCATGGCTAGGGGCTGGGGCTCCGGCCATTGGTGGCTGGGTGATTGTCGCGGGCTGGACTCTGGCTGTTTCCTCTTGGACTGTGATATGAACCATTTGCTTCAGCTTGCTCCCTTGGTGGGTGGCTCTTGCCATTTGGTACTGGGCTGCGGTTGTTACCCGAAGGTGAGGCACTCCTAGGGCTGTAGCTGGAGCTTCTTGGCCGCCTTTCCTGACGACCAACACCGCGGCCATCCCTCCCTGGAGAAACCATTTCCTCACGGCCATTCCTCCTTGGAGAAGGTGAACGACTGTTGATAAGAAAACCACAAAGTTGATTAGTAATATAATACAGTAGTATATTAGAAAAAGCAACTCAACATGGAGGAATGAAAAACCATGACTTGCACATGTTATAGAAAGTTACTGAGAAGACTCATGGATCAATTTTCTGCAGCTGTCAATTAATTTCTATACATGCCAGTAACATCCATCAAATTATGGGACTCCTAACCAAGGACTGACAACATCCAGCTACGCATAACCAGAAACTTGTTTGCTATACTTCACTAATCACGTATAATTACATCAACAACATAGGCAGTAGCAGGCATCAATAGATAAGACTACCTGAGGTGTACAACTACTTCTGGCTGAAAGGTAAACCTGTTGCAATTAACCAAATCTCTAGCGAGACAATCCTCATAATAGTATTTCATACATCCAGTCCTAATGCTAACAAGATAGATTAGTGTACAAGACATATTCGTCCTTGACATAACTAAACATAATTAAGCACAGAAAAATTGCAGGCACCCCAAAGTTATCATCGTAACAGAGTTCAAATCAATGTGACACATCATACTTCATACCTGTAACTCTTACGGCCCCTGCTGTAACTCCTGCTTCGGCTCCTTTCACGGTGAGGTGATGGGGAACGTGAGTAGCTTCTTCCCCTTCTGTATTTACAAACACTACAAATTAAATGTGCACTAATAAAAAGGTGACATCACAAGGAAGCTCACTAAAGGACGCAAGGAGTTACTTGAGATTCCTAGGACTGTTCTTGCAGTCTCTTTCTATATGACCCTTTTCTCCACAGCGGTAGCACTTGTTTTTCCAGTCGCCAGCATTACAGTCACGAGCCCAGTGCCCCTCAATCCCACAGTTAAAGCAGCGGCCAGACCCAGGAGGGGGTCCTCTGCCCGTGTATTCACGGGAACCTCCTGGACCACGCGGGGTCTAGAAAATCAACGCAAGCTTATATCAACTGAAGTTGGAAAGACAGCAACAGCAAAAAATACAGCAAAGGTGGAACCAACAAGGAAATAGCACATCCTAGCCTGTACTGAAAGAATCTATAGTGATGGAGCAGGAACATGGCTAAATAGCATTTGGGCAAATGGTACAGTAGTAAAGAACATTGATAAACAGTAAGAGCTTACCCCTTTTGCAAACTCAACAATGATGCGGCTCCCATCAATCTCTCGGCCATCAAGCCCATACCTTGCATCATCAGCATCTTGGGGATCGCTGAACTCCTGCAACAAGATCCAACAAATACAACAATAGGGGCGGGCTTAGTATGAACTATCTAATGAAGTAGACAATTAGCCTGACATTCCAGGGAAAGAACATGGAAACCAGAGGTGTAAGTTATACTTACAACAAAGCCATAATCATACTTCAGGTCCACATATCGCACTCTGGAAATGATTGACAGAGAAATGTAAGTAACAAAAATGCATCACCAGTCACCACTTGTCAGTCAAACTAAACATCTACTCTTAAAATAGACAACAGATTTTTTCAAAAGAAGCGCCAAAATCTTCTGTGAACTTTGAAGCAACAGACACCAATTTCCACCAAAGGCACTCCCTCCCACCATGGACACAGAGGTTGGTTAATAGCCCCTCAATACCTTCAACAAGATTATCCAAGTCAAAACTCTAAAGGTTTGTCAACATGTGATGGCAGGTTGGCAACACCTTACAAGCTTGACATCATGACACGATAATATGCATTCATGACACAACCTTCGTGAAAACCCTTTTTAGAGGGAGCATAAAAAATAAATTATAGAAACTTGCAAAATGGGCCTTTCAAATTGCTAGTCTCTACCCACAGGCAAGTCAATAAACAGTAAAATATCGGTAATATTTTACTGAATTTAGGACCAGCTGCACCAAGGACAGCTGCCATTGGATTGATTTTAGGGGCATGTACCTAGTTAGGGGTGTGAGGGAATCTGCTACTGAATAAGCCTAGGCTGTAGTAACCATCATATACCTTCTTTGTTCCATAGCCATCAAAAGTTGTAGCACGGTATATATGAAACTGACGCGTTACATATAAAATTCTTTAGGATGGAATATTTTTTTCTTGAAATATCTTCTATCATCTATATCAAACAAATATTCCCACAATTTCCAAATATTGCTTCTAAAGATTAAAAAATCGTATGCAAAATATTTCAATATTTTGTTAAACCAACAATGAAACATGGTTCGTGAATTTAAAACAATATTCAGTGGCTAAATAAGAATTTTGAAATTTCATAAATAAAATGGATGAACCCTTTTCTGGTATATTTTATTTTTTTTATCAAAAACATAACATTGCTACCAAAACAAATTATGTTAAATCTAATTCTTCATGTCTGTCTATTTATATCTGAGCAATGCATTACTGTAGTACTTTGGTTTCTTTGCAGATCATAAAGATTCAGTAGAAGTTGTGCCAGGCCAAGGCTACTAGGCCTTGTTCACTGTTTCAGACTTTGAACTAATCCTAAATGTATTTGGGCTCTCATAATTTACTCAGATCTCCGTAAATGTCAGCATTCATCCGACAGAAACTGGCTTTGGTGCTGTTGCACCTCCGTCCAGAAACTCCCTTCTCCTAAAACAATCATCATAAGGAAGTAAAATCATGTTCGAAAGACCAGAAATAATCACATTATGAAACATTGATGTAGCTACGTTACACCTCTTCCATATGGTAACCTAGCAAAATGTATTGATAGAACTGGTTTTGATATTCTATTATCATACATATACAGTAATAATATAGAGACTAAGGCAGTACAAATTTAAGCAAGCTAGGTTCAGCAAGTAAATGATTTCCAGGGTACACAAGAAAACATGTTAAATCAACAGGTGCACAAAAGGATAAAGTTCATATCCAATTTCCTCACCTCCCATATTTGCCGAAAAGGAGCTCAACATCCTGGGTCCGGGTGTGCTTAGAAAGATGGCCCACATACAATTTTGTGTTACCGCCGTAGCGATCATACCGATCGTAGCGGTCAGCATAGCGATCGTAACGGTCGTCGTAGCGATCGTAGCGGTCATCATAGCGACCATAACGATCATCGTACCGAGCCATCTTGGACTGTAACACAAAATTAAGCGCATCAAGGCATGCACCAAGAAAATTGTATAACATAAACATATGTAAGCATGCAAATGCGCCTATAAACATTGATCAATATATTCAGAGAATAACATCCAAGACACTTCAATAAAAAATTCCACAAATGGCAGGGTAATCGCATAATGAACTATTACCTATATATCTGGAGGGAATGGAACACACCAGATAACACAAAGTCACTCCAGTACAGGGATGAATTACAAAATTTGCATACAAGCAGCAGTAGATTCACATTCAAACGAACTATTCCAAGCTTACCGGGAGGGGGCGAATACACTAGTCAATACCAGAACAGTTTCATTACGAAAATGCGGTTTCATGTTTTCCAACAGCATATTAACTCTGATGTCAAAAAAACTCTCGCATTGAACAGACTGAGCACACCTCTTCAGGGCGAAAATACAGATCGATAGAGACATACATGAACATGCAAACGCACCTAACTTTTCGTTACCTGTCGCATCATCATTATCTCTGTACATTAGTCTATCTATTCAGTTATGATGAAAGCTTCTATGGAATTTCAGTACAGGAGGCAGTGGAATTGCATCGAAACAAACAAAGCTACGCCCTGCAGTATATACGAAAGGGAACTGGAATTTAACGGATAACACAAAATTAACTGCTACTGAAGATCAGATCATGCCTCGCAACAGCATATCAACTCAAATGACGGACTGTTGTCGCGTACCAGGAGAAGAATTGTCCAACTTTTCGTTTGGGGTGGAACCACCAATCAAACAGCACGAAATCCGTAATACCCTAAACCCTAGCGCGAATCTTCCCCAAACCTATCAAAAAGCCACCAAATGCTAAGGTGGAAGTGTCCATCTACGCAAACCCCTGACAAAGAACAACTTTTTCGTCGTCTCTACCATGCATGATCACGGCAAACCCAGCAGAACTGCAGCCGGAAAACACGCAGCTCGCGAACAAAATCACGCGAATTCCGGGCCTCCCGTCACGACCGCGCGGAACGGGAGAACACCACGCGAAATCCGTGGGGCGAGGACGCAAGCAAGCAAGAACGCGCGCGGCAACCCAAAGACCCTGGGTAGATTAGGGAGGAACCGAGCGGCGGAGGAAACGGACGGAGAGTCGCACGGCGGAGAGGCGGAGGTGGCATTGTCTACTTACCCCGCGGAGCGAGCGGCGGCGGCGGTGAAGTCGGCGGCGGCGTCGTGGCAAGAACCCTAGCCCGGCGACGAGACGGAGATAGGGACGGAGAGGGAGAGGTATCGGCGGCGGTGGTGGGGTACTTATGATGGCCGTGTGGGCTTGGGCCTTCTCGACGGTGGAGATTTGGGTAGGCGAGAGATGGACGGTTTGGGTGAGGCCTGTGGCGTTGTGTTGTTGGTAGGTCCCGGCCTGCAGGGTCACTGGGTAGATGGGCTCACGTGCTCTTTGCGTCGTTTTTGCCAACCGGGCTCTCCTTTGTTTATCCGGATTTCCAAACACGTGGATATTGAATCTCACGGAACTTTTTTTCTTGACAATCAATATCACGTATATTCATAGCAATAAATAGTAGGAGTACATGGTAGAGATACATGAACTGACTCCAACGATTACAAAATAAAGTCTAAAAGATAGTAACAAATCTTCGAGGTCTTTAATTTCTTTCTTCTTCCAGAAGACAATCTTGTACTCTTCTGAAGGCAGCCAAAAAATAGATAACGAACCATAGACCTGTAGATACCGACGAAAGTTCTCCCATAATTTTTTGAGTCGCAATGCCAAGGCTGCGTGCACGCACGTAACCATTAAAGCAGTCATACAACATCGGCAAGAGTACCAACACCAGTATGTCAGGGAATAATAACCGACTAGCTTTGTCATCGTCGATGGAGAGCCGATAGTACGAATCACCATTGTCGAGGACGTAGCAGCCGGGATAAAAACTGCGAGGATAATCCTCCTCGTGGCAACAACGACAAAAGATCCAAAATCGATCTGGAGAAGCAAGATTCGAAGGCCCATACCTAGAAAATTGTGATTGTTCAACACCACCATTGACGCCGGGAAGAAGATCTCGTTGCCGAACGAAAGGCCGAAGATCACTTATTGCAGACGATGCCATCTCCATTGAGGGGAAACCAACAAGAAGGCGGCTACCAAAATCCTAACATAATCTAATGAAAACAATACTTTTATTCGAAACTCCACGCATAGATCGGGTTCCCCACTCCTCCCGACGCCGACGAAGCCGACTGGAGGAAGGGGAACCAATCTATGGAGGAGGATGAACTGGAGGCGGCTAGGGTTGAGACGGCGGCTAAGAGGAAGACTAACTTTATCAATTTCAATATATAACCCAACAATCTCACGGAAATTGATAGCACGGCTGTGAAATAGTGTAGTTTGGTTTAGGGGTGGACATAAAGCTCAAGGCTCGAGGCTCGGCTCGTACTCGACGAGGCTCGGCTCAGGCTCGACTCGGCTCGAAGGATGGACAAGCCAAGCCTAAACCTCCAATTCAAGGCTCGAGGCTCGACAAGCCCGCTCGATGAAGCTCGCAAGCCGGCTCGAAGGCTCGATGAAATAAAAAAAATTGCCATGACCTTTGCTAAACATGTAACATCTCGCAGTTATAAGCAACAATGGAGCATGAATACATCCATAACATTGTTTAACTGAATACCAATAACAACAAAAGCGTCACAAGTTAGAAGCACACACCAATGCCCCCACCATCGCCCAACGCTTTGTGACCTATACCACACCCAATGAAACTTTGTTGTCATTGTGGGCACCCTTGATCCAGCTAGAAGCACACACCAATGCCCCCACCATCGCTGGCTTTAGAGAACTCCTATAGTCATCTAGAACCCGACCCCCGGTGCTGAAGGTTGACTCCGAAGACACGGAAGTGGCTGGTATAGTCAAGAAATTCTTTGCCATCTTTGCCACAACAGGGTATCTATGTGCATTCAGCTTCCACCACAATAGCACATCGAAGCTTTTGTTTAGCAAGCTCTCATTCGCCTCATCGAGATACTTGTCAAGCTCATTCTTTGATGTCTCCAAAGAAGTTTCACTTAAGTACGAGGTAAACTCGCTAGCATTTGAGGGTAAAGAGGAACTATCCATAGTTGTAGATGCGGATGCTCCTGATCTATAATTATCAGCTTTCTCATGACGGTGATACATATCATAGGTCTCGTAGAGCTTTGCTAACTCGGTATCAATCAAATTATATTCAGCAGTAGCTTTCTCATGTGCATAGATCCTTTTAAAACCTCACTTAATGTATTTTAGCTTGTATCTTGGGTCAAGAATAGTAGCAATCACCATCACATTATTGGGTTCTTCCCAATATTTGTTGAATTTGTCCATCATTGCCTGCCCCATAGCTTTCAAATTTGGATTGGTGGATTCACATGCCTCTCTAAGTGCAATCTTTACATTGACAATGTGAGGATAGAATATATTGGAAGTAGGATATGCAGAGCCAGAGAATGCAGTAGAAACCTCAGCCAAACGAGCAAGTATTGGTGTAATGCTATCAAACAATTCCCATTCAGCATTTGTGGGCGTCCATTATCTAACGCATCCTTATAGGCAATGGCTGTTTTTAACACGTTGTATGTTGAATTCCATCTTGTGGTCACATCAAGTTTCAGCCCCTCACCAATTGTCATTGCAAGATTACGACAAATTTCAACAAACTTGAACAACCGAGATACCGACTTCTTTATGTACTTCACAGATTCTCTCACATTGGTTGTCAAATGGGTGATGGTTGCAGTACCATCGGTCACCACCAAGTTGATAATATGAGCACAACAACGAACATGAAAATATTTTGGAACAAAACAATAGGAGCTTCTAGCAGCAAACATAGCCTTCAAATTCCGATTGCTACATCGTTGTTGGCTGCATTATCTAGAGTGATTGAGATGATTTTATCTTCCATCTTCCTCGGACATGATATCATTCTTGTCATAAGAATTTTCTTCCTCATCGGACTCATCTACCGGCTGCACATAGATTAGTCACAATCATTTCGGGACGGAGGAAGCACTATTTAATGTACAAAGGCAGAGAAATAATTTTGGAAATAGTGAAAGGAAAATACCACTACGGGAGAAGTTGCTGCTGTCCACTGTGACTCGGTCGCTGCTGCGGGTTGCGACGATCCTGGTCTAGTTGAATGGATGCCAAGGAGACCCGCTGTCTTCGAATTCATCGCGTTGTTGTATGCGCGTCTCTTTCCCTGCGATGCAATCTTCCCCGGACGTGCATGCGATGCTTCACTCTCCCTTCCAGGTTGCATCTTCAAAGACTACAAGAGTACAAGACCATGGCAGAAAATAAATAAATCTACAATAGCATGATGGCAGAAAGTAACTACAACTACAAGAACCAACAATATATTCAATTGACCATGGATAAAAACTACAACTACAACTACTGATTCATGACAAAAATCAACAAGGAAGCTTACTAGAAAAAACAGGAAAGAATCTTACCTTTGTTGCCTCCGTCGGTGGTGCCTAGTGCCCACTGCTGTGGTGGTCTGATGGTGAATGGTGATGGAGGACAAGAGGAGAGGCAACAGGCGGAGGTTCCAGGTCCGGCCGGCGGATGGCCGACGGGCAGAGAGCCGGCAGGCGGAGGCCCCAGGTCCGGCCGGCGGGCGGCAGCCGTCGCCAACCCTAGGCAAGCACGACCACGCGGCGCGTGTCCTAACCTTGGTCCTGCTGGTCGGAATCCATGGGAGGTCGACGGAGATGGAGGCTGTGGTGGCCGGCGGTAGGGGCGGCGCGGGTGGCGGGCTGGCGGCGCCGGTGCGGTGCGGGTGCTGGGCCAGAGAAGAGCAGAGACCAGAGAAGAAGACCGAAGGCAAATACGATGTGGAGAGGATTCGCCGATTCGGTGATTTTGGGGATTTTGGTGGACGGCTCGTGAGCCAGCCGAGCCGAGCCGCGAGCCCACCGAGCCGAGCCTCGAGCCTACTTTTCAAGTTTACATTTGGTGCAAGCCAAGGCTGGCTCGGCTCGATTTTCCTCGAGCCGAGCCTCGAGCCGGCTCGGCTCGGCTCGATTCCACCCCTAGTTTGGTTGCGGTGCACGAAAAAGCACATGATTTTTCTTAAGAATGTGTGTGCATTTTCTTTCGAAAGAACGCGAAACCTTAATTTATTGGAGGTAGAGTTATATTTACAAGAATTGACACCTAGTGCAAACACAAGGAATCAAGAAACTCTAAGAGAAAGAAAAGACTACACTCTCTCTAAGTAGTCTCTTCTCGATTGGAGGACTAGATAAGGGAGGTTCAAATCTTCGCGATGTTGAGGGGCTTGTTTGGTGTTCCGGGCTTTACAACACTGGTATGATAGTGGGGCGGCAGCATGGGTGAAATTTGGAATCGTACCTTTCGGGGTGAAAATCCAAGGTCTGGCATTAACTGGATGTGCCTGACAATAACCTTGTTGGAGGCATTGTTTGGAGAGCGGAGACTATTTCAGGGTGAAAATCTAAGATCTTTGATCGGGCCACGACGGTGTTGGTGCACTGTTCCTTTCTTGGAGGCGTCGCTTTTGGAGAGTCTGTATTTCAGGTGTTGTCTTGGTGGTGGATGTATTGATGTTGCTAGGCATGGGATACTGTTGCAGGACTTTTGTTTCTTAGTTTTCTTTTTCTCTTTTTTGGCAGTGTGCATCCGTAGTGCCATTAGGGTGTTGCGTTGTTGCAAAGGCTAGGTGTAATTGGTATCTTCTGATATTAATATATTCCCTTTATCGAAAAAGTGCAATGTCTTCTACTTCTCTTTCCTCCATCCACATCTGCTTCATCATGATGAACTCTCCAACGATGTGCGTTGTCAGGGTGACCACCGAGTGTTATTGTTCCCTATTTCTGAAAACCTCAGCATTTGTTTTTTTAAGAGCATAGCCGATAGTGAATATAAGGCCATCAAACCAATTTCTTTCATGCTTTGTGAAGCGCTTCTGCTATGTTCTCCACCATCCGTCCACAATGTCATTGATCTCCGGCACCCTGGAGTACGTGTATTTGCAATGCTTGCCCACACTTATACCAAACCTCTCTCTCGCAAAAATGCATTATACCAAGATTGAAAGAGCAAAATCAATATCCCGTGTTTTGTGTGTTTGATGACAACACTTGAATGAATTTAACCGTGCACAAAGATTGTCATTGCTAGATTTGCAAGCGTACGGTGTCCTCGCTGAACACATTATGATCGGAGGACTGAAGCGTAGTTCTTAGGTTTTCTGGTTTTGCGTGTGTGTCGCGAGGTAACATGGTTGGAGAGGAAAAGAGGAAAAAGCAGTTTCAGCCAAGGCGGTAGTACCGGTACCAGGAGCGGTAGTACCGCTACCCTACTAGTACCGCCCAACAGTATCGCTCTGGAGATTTGCACTGAAAATGTCCCACAGAACAAGGTACGGTACCTTTGTGGTACCTTGAGCGATAGTACCGCCTCGGTACCGCTTAAGTACCGTAAATTAAGTTACGGTAGTACCGCTGTGGTACCGCATCGGTACCGCTTGGTATCCAGTAAGCTCTGGAGGCCATTGCGGTACCTCGAGCGGTACCGCAAGCGGTAGTACCGCTATGTGTCCACGTGGACAAGTTCTGTGGGGATTTCGAATCTAGAGCGGTAGTACCGCTTCCCAAAGCGGTAGTACCGCTTAGGCAGAAACTACACATAACGGTTGGATTTGAGGAGGCCTATTTAAAGGGCCCTTCTTCCCCAGCTCGTTTTTAGCTCTTCTCTCTCTCTCCTCCATTGTTGATGAGCTCAAACTGAGTGGATCTCCCTACCTACCCAATCAATCTTGCTCATACTTTGAGGAGTGGTGGAGGAGACCCCGATCTATCGATCTACCAAGAGAGTTTTCACCGATTCGTGCTAGTCCTTAGTGGATCTTGTTGGTAGGGTTCCTATGGTGGGATCTTGGAGGAAGTGCACCTATGGAGGCTAGCTTGGAGTTGTGCTAGCCCCATAGGTTGTTGGGAGCCTCCTAGTGTTGTGGAGCTCGCCCCAACCTTGTGAAGGAACCACCGCCTCGACCGGTGCCTTAGTGGAGAAAAGGGAGCCCCTTTGTGGACCTCTCTTGAGGAAGAAGGTGAGGCCTTCCTTTGTGGTGTGGCCGTCTAGTCTCTTGTGTGAGACTAGCACCTCCTCAACGCAGACGTACTCCCTCTTGTGGGAGGAACTGCGGGAAACAAATCCTCGCCTCGAATTCGCGCCCTCCGGTTGTCCCGTTCCTCATCTTTGTTATTTATACTTGGTTCCTTTACTTGTTTCACTAGCCTAGGATCATACTAGGAACATCTCCACCACTAAAGCTATCACCTTTATCTTCCGTTGCACTAAAAACTGAAAAAGACTAAAAATTGCGTAGCGCCCATTCACCTCCCCCCCTCTTGTTCGCTACGATCCGTTCAATTGGTATCAGAGCAAGGTTTTCTTGCTCGGGCTTTACCGCCTAAGAAATGGCCGAACAAGAGATGGTTGTGAATGGGTCCCTTCCCGGTGAGCAATCACCTCCACCATCAATTGTCGATAGCACTCCGGCTACTTTGGATGACCTCAAGAAATTGGAGTCATCCATTGTATCTCAAATGAAGGCTATGATGATGGAGTTGATTGCTCCCAAACCAACTCCCATTATAGATCCTAAGGCAAGTGTTGATGTTCCTCCACAACAAGTCAACACCCTTCCTCTTGTTGATTTTGTCGCGCAATCGACAAAGCCACCTCGAGAAGTGGAACTTGAGGACATTGGCACTTCATCAGAAGGGAAGGATGAACCACCGGCTGCGGGACAATTAAGGGGTTATCATGCGGTGCCTCCACCAAGTGATTACGCCATAAATGTTCCAATACCCATTGACATAGGCATCCCCAATGGGCCTGCCGATGATGGTACCCGGGGTTTACTGAAGGCCCACTACCCGAAGAATAAGAAGGTTCGGAAGCCCAAGATATTGTTAAGGAAAGCTAGAGTTGTAATAGGAAGCATTATTTGTAATCTTGCGGGAGGAGTTAGTGAAGGAGATATGCCCTAGAGGCAATAATAAAGTGGTTATTATTTATATCTTTATGTTTATGATAAATGTTTATATATCATGCTAGAATTGTATTAACCGAAACATTAGTACATGTGTGATATGTAGACAAACAAGAAGTCCCTAGTATGCCTCTTAAACTAGCTTGTTGATTAAATGATGATTAGTTTCATAATCATGAACATTGGATGTTATTAATAACAAGGTTATATCATTATATGAATGATGTAATGGACACACCCATTTAAGCGTAGCATAAGATCTCGTCATTAAGTTATTTGCTATAAGCTTTCGATACATAGTTACCTAGTCCTTATGACCATGAGATCATATAAATCACTTATACCGGAAAGGTACTTTGATTACACCAAACACCACTGCGTAAATGGGTGGCTATAAAAGTGGGATTAAGTATCTGGAAAGTATGAGTTGAAGCATATGGATCAACAAAGGATTTGTCCATCCCGATGACGGATAGATATACTCTGGGCCCTCTCGGTGGAATGTCGTCTAATGTCTTGCAAGCATATGAATAAGTTCATAAGAGACCACATACCACGGTACGAGTAAAGAGTACTTGTCAGGAGACGAGGTTGAACAAGGTATAGAGTGATACCGAAGATCAAACCTCGGACAAGTAAAATATCGCGAGACAAAGGGAATTAGTAATGTATGTGAATGGTTCATTCGATCACTAATGTCATCGTTGAATATGTGGGAGCCATTATGGATCTCCAGATCCCGCTATTGGTTATTGGTCGGAGTGAGTACTCAATCATGTCCGCATAGTTCACGAACCGTAGGGTGACACACTTAAAGTTGGATGTTGAAATGGTAGTACTTGAATATGGAATGGAGTTCGAATATTTGTTCGGAGTCCCGGATGAGATCCCGGACATCACGAGGAGTTCCTAATGGTCCGGAGAATAAGATTCATATATAGGATGTCATTTTATGTGAAATAAAATATCGCGGAAGGTTCTATGGAAGGTTCTAGAAGGTTCTAGAAAAGTCCGGAAGAAACCACCAAGGAAGGTGGAGTCCACATGGGACTCCACCCCCATGGCCGGCCAACCCTAGTGGGGGAGGAGTCCCAAGTGGACTCCCCCTTAGGGGGCCGGCCACACCCCCATATGGGAGGTGGAAATCCCACCTTTGGTGGGAGTCCTAGTTGGGCTAGGTTTCCCCTTTTTATGGGAGGTTTTTGGTTCGGGTCTTATTCGAAGACTTGGAGACCAACTCTTGGGAATCCACCTATATAATGAGGGGCCAAGGGGAGGGGGCGGGCCACCCCAAGACCACAAGCTGGCCGCCCCCCTTGAGTGGCCGGCCACCCCCTCCCAAACCCTAGCCGCCCCCCTCTCCTCCATATCTCCCACGTAGCTTAGCGAAGCTCCGCCGGACTTCTCCACCGCCACCGACACCACGCCGTCGTGCTGTCGGATTCAAGAGGAGCTACTACTTCCGCTGCCCGCTGGAACGGGGAGGTGGACGTCGTCTTCATCAACAACCGAACGTGTGACCGAGTACGGAGGTGCTGCCCGTTCGTGGCGCCGGAACCGATCGTGATCAAGATCTTCTACGCGCTTTTGCAAGTGGCAAGTGATCGTCTACCGCAGCAACAAGAGCCTCCTCTTGTAGGCTTTGGAATCTCTTCAAGGGTGAGACTCGATACCCCCTCGTTGCTACCGTCTTCTAGATTGCATCTTGGCTTGGATTGCGTGTTCGCAGTAGGAAATTTTTTGTTTTCTATGCAACGTTATCCTACAGTGGTATCAGAGCCGTGTCTATGCATAGATGGTTGCACGAGTAGAACACAATGGTTTGTGGGCGTTGATGCTCTTGTTATCTTTAGTTTGAGTACTTTGCATCTTTGTGGCATAGTGGGATGAAGCGGCTCGGACTAACTTTACATGACCGCGTTCATGAGACTTGTTCCTCGTTCGACATGCAACTTGTATTGCATAAGAGGCTTTGCGGGTGTCTGTCTCTCCTACTATAGTGAAGATTCAATTTACTCTTCTATCGAAAACATTAGTATCAACGTTGTGGTTCATGTTCATAGGTAGATTAGATCTCTCTCGAAAACCCTAAACCACGTAAAATATGCAAACCAAATTAGAGACATCTAACTTGTTTTTGCAGGGTTTGGTGATGTGATATGGCCATAATATGATGATGAATATGTATGAGATGATCATTATTGTATTGTGGCAACCGGCAGGAGCCTTATGGTTGTCTTTAAATTTCATGTTGAGTAGTATTTCAAAGTAGTTGTAATAGTTGCTACATGGAGAACAATCATGAAGACGGCGCCATTGACCTTGACGCTACGCCGACGATGATGAAGATCATGCCCAAAGATGATGGAGATCATGTCCGTGCTTTGGAGATGAAGATCAAAGGCGCAAAGACAAAAGGGCCATATCATATCACATATGAACTGCATGTGATGTTAATCCTTTTATGCATCTTATTTTGCTTAGATCGCGACGGTAGCATTATAAGATGATCCCTCACTAAAATCTCAAGATAATAAAGTGTTCATCCTTAGTAGCACCGTTACCAAGTCTTGTCGTTTCGAAGCATCTCGTGATGATCGGGTGTGATAGATTCAATAAGTACATACAACGGGTGCAAGACAGTTTTGCACATGCGGATACTAAGGTGGCCTTGACGAGCCTAGCATGTACAGACATGGTCTCGGAACACATGATACCGAAAGGTAGAGCATGAATCATATGGTTGATATGATGAACACTTTGAGTGTTCGCCATTGAAATCACACCTTTTCTCGTGATGATCGGGTTTAGGTGCGGTGGATTTGGTTCGTGTGATCACTAAGACAATGCGAGGGATATTGTTTTGAGTGGGAGTTCACTTAGGTTTTTAATTATGTTGAATTAAAATTTGAACTCAATTTGTCATAAACTTAGTCTAAACTATTGCAAATATATGTTGTAGAGATGGCGTCCCCAATCAATTTTAATCAGTTCCTAGAGAAAGAGAAACTTAAGAGCAACGGTAGCAACTTCACCGACTGGTTCCGTCATGTGAGGATCTTCCTCTCTGGCGGAAATCTGCAATTTGTGCTTGATGCACCGCTAGGTGACCCTCCTGCAGAAGATGAAACCGATGAAGTAAAAGCTGTTTACGCAACTCGGAAAACTCGGTACTCTCAAGTTCGGTGTGCCATCCCGTGTGCGGAATCCGATCTTCAAAAACGTTTTGAGCACCATGATCCTCATGAGTTGATGAATGAGCTGAAAGCTATATTCGAGACTCATGCTGCCGTGGAATGCTATGAAGCATCGAAACATTTCTTCACTGTATGATGGAAGAAGGCAGCTCCGTTAGTGAGCACATGCTCGCCATGACCGGGCATGCGAAGAAACTGGGTGACTTGGGAATAGTGATTCCTAACAGATCGGGGATTAATCGTGTCCTTCAATCATCGCTACCAAGTTACAAGAACTTTGTGATGAACTACAATATGCAGAACATGAACAAAGAGTTACCTCGAACTCTTTGGCATGCTAAAAGCTGCTGAGATTGAGATCAAGAAAGAGCACCAAGTGTTGATGGTCAACAAGACCACCAGTTTCAAGAAACAGGGCAAGTCTAAGGGAAAATTCAAGAAGGGTGGCAAGAAAGCTGCCACGCCTCCTATGAAACCTAAGAACGGCCCTAAGCCCGATGCTGAGTGCTATTATCGCAAGGAGAAGGGACACCGGAAGCGTAATTGCTCCAAGTATCCGGCTGATCCGAAGAGCGGCCTTGTCAAGAAGAAGAAAGAAGGTATATCTGATATACATGTTATAGATGTTCATTTCACTGGTTCTCGTTCTAGTACTGGTATTTGATACTGGTTCGGTTGCTCATATTTGTAACTCGAAACAGAACTAAAGAATAAACGACAACCGCTGAAAGATGAAGTGACGATGCGCGTTGGAAACGGATCCAAGGTCAATGTGATCGCAGTCGGCACACTTCCTCTACATCTACCTTCGGGATTAGTTTTAAGCCTAAATAATTGTTATTATGTACCTGCGTTGAGCATGAACATTATATCTGGATCTTGTTTAATGCAAGACGGTTATTCATTCAAGTCTGAGAATAATGGTTGTTCTATTTTTATGAATAATATCTTTTATGGTCGAGCACCACAAAAGAATGGCTTATTTCTGTTAGATCTCGATAGTAGTGATACGCATATACATAACATTGATGCTAAGCGAATTAAATTGAATGATAATTCTACTTATATGTGGCAATCGCTGTCTTGGTCATATTGGAGTGAAACGCATGAAGAAACTCCATACTGATGGATTACTTGAATCACTTGACTTTGAGTCACTTGATAGATGCGAAGCATGTCTAATGGGAAAAATGACAAAGACTCCATTTTCTGGTATGATGGAGCGAGCTACTGACTTATTAGAAATCATACATACCGATGTGTGCAGACCAATGAGTGTAGCGTCGCGCGGTAGTTATCGTTATGTTCTAACCTTCACAGATGATCTGAGTAGATATGGGTATATCTATTTCATGAAACATAAATCCGAAACTTTCGAGAAGTTTAAGGAATTTCAAAGTGAAGTAGAAAATCAACGTAACAAGAAGATTAAGTTTCTACGATCTGATCGTGGAGGTGAATATCTGAGTTATGAGTTTGGCATGCATTTAAAGAAATGCGGAATACTTTCACAATTGACACCGCCGGGAACACCTCAACGTAACGGTGTGTCCGAACGTCGTAATCGAACTCTCTTAGATATGGTTCGTTCTATGATGTCTCTTACTGATTTGCCGTTATCATTTTGGAGTTATGCATTAGAGACAGCCGCATTCACTTTAAATAGAGCACCATCAAAATCCGTGGAAACGACACCGTATGAATTATGGTTTAATAAGAAACCTAAGTCATTGCTCTGAAAGTTTGGGGTTGCGAAGCCTATGTAAAGAAGTTACAACCGGACAAGCTAGAACCCAAAGCGGAGAAATGCGTCTTCATAGGATACCCTAAGGAAACTATAGGGTACACTTTCTATCACAGATCCGAAGGCAAAATCTTTGTTGCTAAAAACGGAACCTTTCTTGAGAAAGAATTTCTCACTAAAGAAGTGACTGGAAGAAAAGTAGAACTCGATGAGATTGATGAATCTATACTCGTTGATCAGAGTAGCGCAAGCATCGGAAGTTGTACTGTACCGCCTACACCGGCAACAGAGGAAGCTAATGATAATGATCATGAAACTTCGAACGAGGAAACTACTGAACCTCGCAGATCGACAAGGGAACGTGCCACTCCTGATTGGTATGATCCTTGTCTAAATGTCATGATTGTGGATAACAATGATGAGGACCCTGCAACGTATGAAGAAGCGATGATGAGCCCAGATTCCAACAAATGGCAAGAAGCCATGAAATCCGAAATGGGATCCATGTATGATAACAAAGTATGGACTTTGGTAGACTTACCGGATAGCCGAAAGGCTGTCGAGAATAAATGGATCTTCAAAAGAAAAACAGATGGTGATGGTAATATCACTGTCTATAAAGCTCGACTTGTCGCAAAAGGTTTCCGACAAATTCAAGGAGTTGACTACGATGAGACTTTCTCACCTGTAGCGAAGCTAAAATCTGTGAGGATTTTGTTAGCAATAGCTGCATTTTTCGATTATGAGATTTGGCAGATGGATGTCAAAACGGCGTTCCTTAATGGAGACATTGAGGAAGAGTTGTATATGGTACAACCCAAAGGTTTTGTCGATCCTAAAAATGCTAAACAAGTATGCAAACTTCAGCGTTCAATCTATGGACTGAAGCAAGCATCAAGAAGTTGGAACCGACGTTTTGATAAGGTGATCAAAGACTTCGGGTTTATACAGTGTCATGGAGAGGCCTGTATTTACAAGAAAGTGAGTGGGAGCTCTGTAGCATTCCTGATATTATATGTAGATGACATATTGTTGATCGGGAATGATATAGAACTATTAAGCAGTGTTAAAGGTTATTTGAATAATAGTTTTTCAATGAAAGACCTTGGTGAAGCATCGTATATATTAGGCATCAAGATTTATAGAGATAGATCAAGACGCCTAATAGGGCTATCACAGAGTACATATCTGGACAAGATTCTAAAGAAGTTTAGAATGGACGAAAGTAAGAAAGGGTTCTTACCTATGTTACCAGGCAAAGTCTTGAGTAAGACTCAAGGACCGGCTACGGCAGAAGAAAGAGAATGGATGAGTAAAATCCCCTATGCCTCGGCAGTAGGATCTATCATGTATGCCATGCTATGTACTAGACCGGATATAGCACATGCTGTTAGTTTGACTAGCAGATATCAAAGTGATCCAGGAATGGAACATCGGACAGCCGGTCAAGAATAGCCTCAAGTACTTGAAAAGAACTAAGGATATGTTTCTTTGTTATGGAGGTGACCAAGAGCTCGTTGTAACAAGTTACACCGATGCAAGTTGGAACACTGATCCTGATGACTCTAAGTCACAATCTGGGTACGTGTTTATATTGAATGGTGCTGCAGTAAGCTGGGCAAGCTCGAAGCAGTGCACGGTGGCGAAGTCTTCAACAGAATCAGAGTACATAGCGGCTTCAGAGGCTTCATCAGAAGCGGTATGGATGAAGAGGTTCATTATAGAGCTCGGTGTGGTTCCTAGTGCATTGGACCCATTAATCATTTACTGTGATAACATGGGTGCCATCGCCAATGCACAAGAGCCAAGGTCACACAAGAGGCTGAAGCATATCAAGCTGCGCTATCACTCGATTCGCGAATACATCGAAGATGGAGAAGTAAAGATTTGCAAAGTACACACTGATCTGAATGTAGCAGATCCGTTGACTAAAGCTCTCCCTAGGGCAAAGCATGACCAACACCAGAATGCCATGGGTGTTAGGTATATTACAATGTAATCTAGATTATTGACTCTAGTGCAAGTGGGAGATCGAAGGAGATATGCCCTAGAGGCAATAATAAAGTGGTTATTATTTATATCTTTATGTTTATGATAAATGTTTATATATCATGCTAGAATTGTATTAACCGAAACATTAGTACATGTGTGATATGTAGACAAACAAGAAGTCCCTAGTATGCCTCTTAAACTAGCTTGTTGATTAAATGATGATTAGTTTCATAATCATGAACATTGGATGTTATTAATAACAAGGTTATATCATTATATGAATGATGTAATGGACACACCCATTTAAGCGTAGCATAAGATCTCGTCATTAAGTTATTTGCTATAAGCTTTCGATACATAGTTACCTAGTCCTTATGACCATGAGATCATATAAATCACTTATACCGGAAAGGTACTTTGATTACACCAAACACCACTGCGTAAATGGGTGGCTATAAAAGTGGGATTAAGTATCTGGAAAGTATGAGTTGAAGCATATGGATCAACAGTGGGATTTGTCCATCCCGATGACGGATAGATATACTCTGGGCCCTCTCGGTGGAATGTCGTCTAATGTCTTGCAAGCATATGAATAAGTTCATAAGAGACCACATACCACGGTACGAGTAAAGAGTACTTGTCAGGAGACGAGGTTGAACAAGGTATAGAGTGATACCGAAGATCAAACCTCGGACAAGTAAAATATCGCGAGACAAAGGGAATTAGTAATGTATGTGAATGGTTCATTCGATCACTAATGTCATCGTTGAATATGTGGGAGCCATTATGGATCTCCAGATCCCGCTATTGGTTATTGGTCGGAGTGAGTACTCAATCATGTCCGCATAGTTCACGAACCGTAGGGTGACACACTTAAAGTTGGATGTTGAAATGGTAGTACTTGAATATGGAATGGAGTTCGAATATTTGTTCGGAGTCCCGGATGAGATCCCGGACATCACGAGGAGTTCCGGAATGGTCCGGAGAATAAGATTCATATATAGGATGTCATTTTATGTGAAATAAAATGTCGCGGAAGGTTCTATGGAAGGTTCTAGAAGGTTCTAGAAAAGTCCGGAAGAAACCACCAAGGAAGGTGGAGTCCATATGGGACTCCACCCCCATGGCCGGCCAACCCTAGTGGGGGAGGAGTCCCAAGTGGACTCCCCCTTAGGGGGCCGGCCACACCCCCATATGGGAGGTGGAAATCCCACCTTTGGTGGGAGTCCTAGTTGGGCTAGGTTTCCCCTTTTTATGGGAGGTTTTTGGTTCGGGTCTTATTCGAAGACTTGGAGACCAACTCTTGGGAATCCACCTATATAATGAGGGGCCAAGGGGAGGGGGCGGGCCACCCCAAGACCACAAGCTGGCCGCCCCCCTTGAGTGGCCGGCCACCCCCTCCCAAACCCTAGCCGCCCCCCTCTCCTCCATATCTCCCACGTAGCTTAGCGAAGCTCCGCCGGACTTCTCCACCGCCACCGACACCACGCCGTCGTGCTGTCGGATTCAAGAGGAGCTACTACTTCCACTGCCCGCTGGAACGGGGAGGTGGACGTCGTCTTCATCAACAACCGAACGTGTGACCGAGTACGGAGGTGCTGCCCGTTCATGGCGCCGGAACCGATCGTGATCAAGATCTTCTACGCGCTTTTGCAAGCGGCAAGTGATCGTCTACCGCAGCAACAAGAGCCTCCTCTTGTAGGCTTTGGAATCTCTTCAAGGGTGAGACTTGATGGCGTGTATTTCACACGTTCGTTGGGCAACCCCAAGAGGAAGGTATGATGCGCACAGCAGCAAGTTTTCCCTCAGAAAGAAACCAAGGTTTATCGAACCAGGAGGAGCCAAGAAGCACGTTGAAGGTTGATGGCGGCGGGATGTAGTGCGGCGCAACACTAGGGATTCCGGCGCCAACGTGGAACCTGCACAACACAACCAAAGTACTTTGCCCCAACGAAACAGTGAGGTTGTCAATCTCACCGGCTTGCTGTAACAAAGGATTAACCGTATTGTGTGGAAGATGATTGTTTGCGTAAAACAAGAGAACAAGTATTGCAAAGAGATTGTATTTCAGTAAAAGAATTGGACCGGGGTCCACAGTTCACTAGAGGTGTCTCTCCCATAAGACGAACAGCATGTTGGGTGAACAAATTACAGTTGGGCAATTGACAAATAAAGAGAGCATGACCATGCACATACATATCATGATGAGTATAGTGAGATTTAATTGGGCATTACGACAAAGTACATAGACCGTCATCCAACTGCATCTATGCCTAAAAAGTCCACCTTCAGGTTATCGTCCGAACCCCTTCCAGTATTAAGTTGCTAACAACAGACAATTGCATTAAGTATGGTGCGTAATGTAACTAGTGACTACATCCTTGAACATAGCACTAATGTTTTATCCCTAGTGGCAACAGCACAACACAACCTTAGAACTTTCTCACATCGTCCTGTGTCAATGAGGCATGAACCCACTATCGAGCATAAGTACTCCCTCTTGGAGTTACAAGCATCTACTTGGCCAGAGCATCTACTAGTAACGGAGAGCATGCAAGATCATAAACAACACATAGCATAACTTTGATAATCAACATAACAAGTATTCTCTATTCATCGGATCCCAACAAACGCAACATATAGAATTACAGATAGATGATCTTGATCATGTTAGGCAGCTCACAAGATCCGACAATGATAGCACAATGGGGAGAAGACAACCATCTAGCTACTGCTATGGACCCATAGTCCAGGGGTAGACTACTCACACATCACTCCGGAGGCGACCATGGCGGCGTAGAGTCCTCCGGAGATGATTCCCCTCTCCGGCAGGTGCCGGAGGCGATCTCCCGGATCCCCCGAGATGGGATCGGCGGCGGCGGCGTCTCTGGAAGGTTTTCCGTATCGTGGTTCTCGGTACTGGGGGTTTCGTCACGGAGACTTTTTATAGGCGGAAGGGCAGGTCAAGAGGCGGCACGGGGGCCCCACACTACAGGCCGGCGCGGCCAAGGGGGGGGGGGCCGCGCCACCCTATGGTGTGGCCCCTCCGTGGCCCCTCTTCGTCTCTCCTTCGGACTTCTGGAAGCTTCGTGAGAAAATAGGCCCCTGGGCTTTGATTTCGTCCAATTCCGAGAATATTTCCTTACTAGGATTTCTGAAACCAAAAACAGCAGAAAACAAAGAATCGGCACTTCGGCATCTTGTTAATAGGTTAGTTCCAGAAAATACACGAATATGACATAAAGTGTGCATAAAACATGTAGATAACATCAATAATTTGGCATGGAACATAAGAAATTATTGATACGTCGGAGACGTATCAGCATCCCCAAGCTTAGTTCTGCTCGTCCCGAGCAGGTAAAACGATAACACAGATAATTTCTGGAGTGACATGCCATCATAATCTTGATCATACTATTTGTAAAGCATATGTAGTGAATGCAGCGATCGAAACAATGTATATGACATGAGTAAACAAGTGAATCATAAAGCAAAGACTTTTCATGAATAGCACTTCAAGACAAGCATCAATAAGTCTTGCATAAGAGTTAACTCATAAAGCAATAATTCAAAGTAAAGGCATTGAAGCAACACAAAAGAAGATTAAGTTTCAGCGGTTGCTTTCAACTTGTAACATGTATATCTCATGGATATTGTCAACATAGAGTAATATAATAAGTGCAATAAGCAAGTATGTAGGAATCAATGCATAGTTCACACAAGTGTTTGCTTCTTGAGGTGGAGAGAAATAGGTGAACTGACTCAACATTGAAAGTAAAAGAATGGTCCTCCATAGAGGAAAAGCATCGATTGCTATATTTGTGCTAGAGCTTTGACTTTGAAAACATGAAACAATTTTGTCAACGGTAGTAATAAAGCATATGCATCATGTAAATTATATCTTATAAGTTGCAAGCCTCATGCATAGTGTACTAATAGTGCCCGCACCTTGTCCTAATTAGCTTGGACTACCGGGTCATCACAATGCATTGTTTTTACCAAGTGTCACAAAGGGGTACCTCTATGCCGCCTGTACAAAGGTCTAAGGAGAAAGCTCGCATTGGATTTCTCGCTATTGATTATTCTTCAACTTAGACATCCATACCGGGACAACATAGACAACAGATAATGGACTCCTCTTTTATGCATAAGCATATACCAACAATTAATAATTTTCTCATTTGAGATTTGAGGATTGTTGTCCAAAACTGAAACTTCCACCATGGATCATGGCTTTAGTTAGCGGCCCAATGTTCTTCTCTAACATATGCATGCTTAACCATAAGGTGGTAGATCTCTCTTACTTCAGACAAGACGAACATGCATAGCAACTCACATGAAATTCAACAATGAAAAGTTGATGGCGTCCCCAGTGAACATGGTTATCGCACAACAAGCAACTTAATAAGAGATAAAGTGCATAATTACATATTCAATACCACAATAGTTTTTAAGCTATTTGTCCCATGAGCTATATATTGCAAAGGTGAATGATGGAATTTTAAAGGTAGCACTCAAGCAATTTACTTTGGAATGGCGGAAAATACCATGTAGTATAGGTAGGTATGGTGGACACAAATGGCATAGTGGTTGGCTCAAGTATTTTGGATGCATGAGAAGTATTCCCTCTCGATACAAGGTTTAGGCTAGCAAGGCTTATTTGAAACAAACAAAAGGATGAACCGGTGCAGCAAAACTCACATAAAAGACATATTGAAAACATTATAAGACTCTACACCGTCTTCCTTGTTGTTCAAACTCAAAACTAGAAATTATCTAGACCTTAGAGAAACCAAATATGCAAACCAAATTTTAGCATGCTCTATGTATTTCTTCATTAATGGGTGCAAAGCATATGATGCAAGAGCTTAATCATGAGCACAACAATTGCCAAGTATCACATTACCCAAGACATTTATAGCAATTACTACATGTATCATTTTCCAATTCCAACCATATAACAATTTAACGAAGGAGAAACTTCGCCATGAATACTATGAGTAGAAACCAAGGACATACTTGTCCATATGCTACAGCGGAGCGTGTCTCTCTCCCATAAAGTGAATGCTAGGATCCATTTTATTCAAACAAAACAAAAAACAAAAACAAACCGACGCTCCAAGAAAAAGCACATAAGATGTGATGGAATAAAAATATAGTTTCAGGGGAGGAACCTGATAATGTTGTCGATGAAGAAGGGGATGCCTTGGGCATCCCCAAGCTTAGACGCTTGAGTCTTCTTGATATATGCAGGGGTG
The DNA here is from genome assembly GCF_019359855.2 of Lolium perenne. Classification (NCBI taxonomy): domain Eukaryota; kingdom Viridiplantae; phylum Streptophyta; class Magnoliopsida; order Poales; family Poaceae; genus Lolium; species Lolium perenne. The sequence goes on from NC_067244.2 coordinate 54,377,666, forward strand.
AACCACCGGGTGCATCCCCAAGCTTAGAGCTTTCACTCTCCTTGATCATGTTGCATCATACTCCTCTCTTGATCCTTGAAAACTTCCTCCACAGCAAACTCGAAACAACTCATTAGAGGGTTAGTGCACAATATAAATTGACATATTCAGAGGTGACACAATCATTCTTAACACTTCTGGATATTGCATAATGCTACTGGACATTAGTGGATCAAAGAAATTCATCCAACATAGCGAAAGAGGCAATGCGAAATAAAAGGCAGAATCTGCCAAAACAGAACAGTTCGTATTGACGAATTTTAAAATGGCACCAGACTTGCTCAAATGAAAATGCTCAAATTGAATGAAAGTTGCGTACATATCTGAGGATCATGCACGTAAATTGGCTTAATTTTCTGAGTTACCTACAGGGAGGTGGACCCAGATTCGTGACAGCAAAGAAATCTGGAACTGTGCAGTAATCCAAATCTAGTACTTACTTTTCTATCAACGGCTTAACTTGGCACAACAAAACACAAAACTAAGATAAGGAGAGGTTGCTACAGTAGTAAACAACTTCCAAGACACAAAATAAAAACAAAGTACTGTAGGTAAAAACATGGGTTGTCTCCCATAAGCGCTTTTCTTTAACGCCTTTCAGCTAGGCGCAGAAAGTGTGTATCAAGTATTATCGAAGGGTGATGCATTCTCAGCGGGGTGTGGAGTTTTCTCAACTAGGCATAGTATATTGGATACATAAGTTTCAGCATCTCCCTTTTCATTAGTCTTAGGCGTACTACTCTCATCAAACAAATTTTCAGGAACTAGCCAAGCATAGTTATTTTCTAATGCATCATTCATAGCTAAGAGCTTACATGGTATTGGTGCTTTTATCTCCCCTCCATCATCAATATTATTAGTGTATCTTATTCTATCCGTATCCATCCTTTCAAGGAGACTAACAAAATTAGTAGGAGAACCAAGCATATTAAATTTAGCAAACACCTTTCTAGCTTCTCTTGCTAGACCACCAAATTCTCTAAGAAGGGTTTCTAATACAAAATCTTTCTTTTCCCCCTCTTCCATATCACCAAGTGTGAAAAACATGTGTTGGATTATAGGATTAAGATTAACAAATTTAGTTTCCAACAGGTGAACTAAATGCGCAGCAGCAATTTCATAAGTAGGCGCAAGGTCTACCAAGTGTCTATCTTCAAAATTTTCAATAGTACTAACATGATTGAAAAATTCTTCTATATTATTTCTCCCAACTATAGACCCACGTCCTACCGGTATGTTTTTTGTGGTAAAATTAAAAGGAAACATGATGAATAAAGTAAATGCAAGTAAACTAATTTTTTTTGTGTTTTAGATATAGCAAACAAGATAGCAAATAAAGTAAAACTAGCAACTAATTTTTTTGTATTTTGATTTAGTGCAGCAAACAAAGTAGTAAATAAAACTAAGCAAGACAAAAACAAAGTAAAGAGATTGAGAAGTGGAGTCTCCCCTTGCAGCGTGTCTTGATCTCCCCGGCAACGGCGCCAGAAAAAGAGCTTGATGGCGTGTATTTCACACGTTCGTTGGGCAACCCCAAGAGGAAGGTATGATGCGCACAGCAGCAAGTTTTCCCTCAGAAAGAAACCAAGGTTTATCGAACCAGGAGGAGCCAAGAAGCACGTTGAAGGTTGATGGCGGCGGGATGTAGTGCGGCGCAACACCAGGGATTCCGCGCCAACGTGGAACCCGCACAACACAACCAAAGTACTTTGCCCCAACGAAACAAAGTGAGGTTGTCACTCTCACCGGCTTGCTGTAACAAAGGATGAACCGTATTGTGTGGAAGATGATTGTTTGCAAAACAGTAGAACAAGTATTGGCAAGAGATTGTATTTCAAGAAAAGAATTGGACCGGGGTCCACAGGTTCACTAGAGGTGTCTCTCCCATAAGACGAACAACATGTTGGGTGAACAAATTACGCTTGGGCAATTGACAAATAAAGAGAGCATGACCATGCACATACATATCATGATGAGTATAGTGAGATTTAATTGGGCATTACGACAAAGTACATAGACCGTCATCCAACTGCATCTATGCCTAAAAAGTCCACCTTCAGGTTATCGTCCGAACCCCTTCCAGTATTAAGTTGCTAACAACAGACAATTGCATTAAGTATGGTGCGTAATGTAACTAGTGACTACATCCTTGAACATAGCACTAATGTTTTATCCCTAGTGGCAACAAAGCACAACACAACCTTAGAACTTTCTCACATCGTCCTGTGTCAATGCGTGCATGAACCCACTATCGAGCATAAGTACTCCCTCTTGGAGTTACAAGCATCTACTTGGCCAGAGCATCTACTAGTAACGGAGAGCATGCAAGATCATAAACAACACATAGCATAACTTTGATAATCAACATAACAAGTATTCTCTATTCATCGGATCCCAACAAACGCAACATATAGAATTACAGATAGATGATCTTGATCATGTTAGGCAGCTCACAAGATCCGACAATGATAGCACAATGGGGAGAAGACAACCATCTAGCTACTGCTATGGACCCATAGTCCAGGGGTAGACTACTCACACATCACTCCGGAGGCGACCATGGCGGCGTAGAGTCCTCCGGGAGATGATTCCCCTCTCCGGCAGGGTGCCGGAGGCGATCTCCTGGATCCCCTGAGATGGGATCGGCGGCGGCGGCGTCTCTGGAAGGTTTTCCGTATCGTGGATCTCGGTACTGGGGGTTTCGTCACGGAGACTTTTTATAGGCGGAAGGGCAGGTCAAGAGGCGGCACGGGGGCCCCACACTATAGGCCGGCGCGGCCAAGGGGGGGCCGCGCCGCCCTATGGTGTGGCCCCTCCGTGGCCCCTCTTCGTCTCTCCTTCGGACTTCTGGAAGCTTCGTGAGAAAATAGGCCCCTGGGCTTTGATTTCGTCCAATTCCGAGAATATTTCCTTACTAGGATTTCTGAAACCAAAAACAGCAGAAACAAAGAATCGGCACTTCGGCATCTTGTTAATAGGTTAGTTCCAGAAAATGCACGAATATGACATAAAGTGTGCATAAAACATGTAGATAACATCAATAATGTGGCATGGAACATAAGAAATTATCGATACGTCGGAGACGTATCAAGACTCGATACCCCCTCGTTGCTACCGTCTTCTAGATTGCATCTTGGCTTGGATTGCGTGTTCGCGGTAGGAAATTTTTTTTTTTTATGCAACGTTATCCTACAGTTAGAAACCTACCCGGACTCTGTAACTTGTACAATACGAAACCCTCGGCTCCGCCTCCTATATAAAGGGGAGTCGAGGGACGCAGAGAGGATCGAATCGTTGTCTCTAAAACCCTAGTTTTTACACTGTCGAGTACTTTTCGGCTGAAACCTTCGAGATCTACTTGCCCTCTACATCTAACGAAACCCTAGTCTACAATCCGTAGGCATTGACAAGTTAATCCCTTGTCAATTGGCGTCGTCTGTGGGATCTAGAGGTTGCAAGGAGCTGATCTCGATGGCACGTCCAGAATCGTCGACTTTGTCGGTAGCAAGCAATGCGATGGATCGAGGTAAACAGGAAAAAACTGATCTAGTCGATTTTATTCCTCACCCGCCCTCCCGTTTGGATGCATGTGCGTATCTGGAGGAGGTCATCGTCATGACGTTCGGAGAATTCCGATTTAGCGTCAACAAGGAAGGATCTTATCGTCTCGAAGATCCGATCTCGTCGGAATTTTCAGCGATCGATTCTGACTTTTCGACAAGTGATGAAGAGTTTTCGTCGCCACGTTTCATCGACACCAAGGCAAGCGAAAAACTCGCCAAGATCTTCAGTGACACGTCCTTCGGGTCGACTGCGGACTCCTTTATAAGCAGCGACTCCGACAGCGTCGACAGCTTCATCGACAAATCTGTTGCCATTGGAAAGGTCTTCACCAATCTCAATGATGGTGTCACCAATCCTGATAAACATCAACACCCAAAATATCATCAAGTCTATGCAATCGAGGAGGCAAGTCGAACAGAACCAGAGACGTCAGAGGCTTTCGACGACTTGGGAAATCCATACGTCGATCCCGCTGATCTCACAAGAGGCTTAGGCACTAAATACGTCGGGTCCTCACCTCGCGAAAGAGTTCAACTCCCGCAAGCAGCGTGGGATAGAACCGCGAGAGCCATGAACGGTACAGAACCAATGACTACAACCGCTACTGTCGAAGAATTACAGGCCTATCAATATAGACTTGCTCGGGTGAGTAGGGAGCTGGAAAAACAAACAGCTTCCCTGAACAGAAGAAAGGAGGCAGCTTCTGCGTCAAGTAGGCGAAGAGCAGAACTAAGCCGACAATCAGGAACAACGGGAGATAGTCATAGAGAAGCTCGAAGGAGAGCAAGATCTCGACTGCAAAATATACCCAAAGCAGAAAGGGAAAATCTGGTTCAAAATCTCGACATGTCCTTCATGACGATTGACACCAGGGGAAATATTATCCCTAAGACACCAAAAGCTGGGTACATGGCTACGCAAGCTTACATCCTCGCGTCCAGACCACCCCCTGGAGATCCGAGAGAAGCGCTATTCAACATGGCAATGGCGGGAGTTGGAGTCATGGGAACAACATTCACAGCTACACCTCCCGAAGGAACTGCAAGGCAAAATAGTCCACGACCTACCGCAGCAGTTCAAGATCCACCAAGAACAAGTGGGGCAAGAGATACGGCGACTCAAGCAAGGGTAGACAGAGCACGACAAGAAAGAAGAGAACATCGACATTCACCAGAAGTTGCCGATGAAGATCTGTGCGGGCTTCCGTGCTTTACGAGACGAGTCCGAAAAACTCGAGTACCATCAGGGTTCAAGCTACCGGAAAATTTCAAGAAATTCGACGGTCTACAAGATCCAGAAGATTAGCTTGTGGACTATCTCGAGATGGTGAAGTTAATAGGAGGAACCAGGGCAACAGCCATGCAGAGCATCCAAGTACATCTAAGTGGAGCAGCACGTTCCTGGATAATGAAACTTCCACCAAGTTCCATCGACAACTGGGATAGTTTCGAGGACGTCTTCGTGAGAAATTTTTGATCTACCTGCAAAAAACCAGCTTCATTGGAAGAGTTGAGGGCGTGCAGACAAAAACATGATGAATCTATGAGAAAATATATACATAGGTGGAACATCATCAAAAACTCGGCAGAAGATATATCTGACGAGAGAGCAATAGATGCGTTCATAGCAGGAATTCGACGAGCAGATTTTGTCGAGGACCTAGGAAGAACCAACCCAAGAACAATATCAGCATTGATGGAAATAGCAAACAAGTGGGCAGATGGAGAAGATGCTATACATAACAAACGACACAGGTCGCCAGAGGAGGACCGCAGTCGAAATTTTCAAAATAGAAGGCGATTTTCTCGCCAGTTCTACAATAATGATGCTCCTGGCCATATATCAGCTGGGTTCCGAGGAAACCCTGGAGGAAGCAATCAAGTTAATTACCAAAGAGGTAACGAGCAACAAGGTGATAACAGAAGTGACTACCGTGGTAATAGGCAAAATAATGGACCAAGGTTTCAGAGACCATTTGTGTCTCCCGAAGAAATGATGAACGGACCATGTCAGATGCATTTTTTCCTTGATAGTAATGGGAAGAGGCAATCGGGACATCTGCAGAAGGATTGTCGAAATTTTCAAGCAATGCTGCGAGCCGCAGGAATGGCCAATACCCAAGCGATGAATAGAAATCCCCAGGGGCCAAGGAGCGAGATACATCTTCCACCTCCTCCCGCAATTACAGATGAGAATCGGCACCAGCTCAGAATAGCGGCAGCACCACAACCACCTCCGTATGTTGATCCTAATTCTAATGGCGCAGTCTTGATGATTCAGAAAGCTAAGCCATCTAACAGGGCGCAGAAAGTAATTTCGCGGCAAGTATTTATGGCAGAAAAGATGCCTCCACCAACAGTCGAGTATCTAAATTGGTCAGGACAGGATATCGGCTTCACAATTGCGGATCACCCGCAGCAGGTTCCTCGACCAGGGCAATCCGCACTTATCTTACCCGCAGTAATTGCTGGCTTCGACGTGTCGAGAGTCTTCATAGATGGCGGCAGCAGCTTAAACCTTATGTATGCAGATACATTAAGGAAGATGAACATATCCCTGGCAAATTTAGCACCAACTGATACACGCTTTCATGGGATCACGCCAGAGAAACCAAGTTATCCGCTGGGCAAGATTAATCTCAACGTTCAGTTTGGAACCCGAGAAAATTACAGGATAGAGAAATTGGAGTTTGAAGTCGTGGATTTCCCGTCGCAATATCATGCTTTGTTGGGATGACCAGCGTATGCCAGGTTTATGGCAGTACCTCATTACACGTACTTACTGTGGAGGTTGCCCGGACCCAAGGGACCAATCACAGTTAAAGGAAGCTTTGCGTTAGCTGACAAGTGCGACAGAGATTTTCATCAACTATCGGAAACCTTCGGGATGCAAGCAGAATATATGGCGCCAAGGCAAACTGATTACGATGTTTTGCCAGACACAGGGAGGCCGCTCAGGGAACCAACCTTTAACGCAGCGAAGGATTAAAAAGAAGTACAAATCCACCCGACGGACCCGAAGAAAACGACGTCCATTGCAACAAATATGGACCTCGCATAGGAAAGCGCGCTCGTCGAGTTCCTCCGTGAGCACTGGAAAATCTTCGCATGGTGTCCAGCTGACATGCCAGGAGTACCCAGGGAACTTGCCGAGCACCACCTCAACTTGGACCCTCTCGCGAGACCAATCAAACAACCCTTGCGGCGTTTTTTGGAACCAAACCGCAAAGCTATGCTATCAGAAATAGATCGACTCAAGGATGCTGGTTTTATCAAAGAAATATCTACAGAAGCCACATGGGTAGCTAACCCAGTGATGGTGCCGAAGAAACACACGAAAGTCCTTCGCATGTGCGTCGACTTTACGTGTCTCAATAAACACTGTCCTAAGGATCACTTTCCCCTCCCAAGGATCGATCAAATCATCGACTCCACAGCAGGATGTGAACGTCTTTCCTTCTTGGATGCATACTCTGGTTATAACCAGATCAGATTAAAAGAAGATGATGAGGCCAAGACAGCGTTCATAACACCTTACGGCGTGTTTTGTTACAAAACAATGCCCTTTGGTTTGAAAAACGCGGGAGCAACATATCAGCGGATGATGCAGAAGTGCCTTGCAACACAGATTGGAAAAAATGTACAAGTCTACATCGACGATGTCGTGATAACATCAATGAAAGGGTCAACACTGATCAAAGATTTGAAGGAAACCTTTGACAACCTTGACAAGTTTTGCCTTAAGTTGAACCCGACAAAATGTTCCTTTGGCGTTCCTGCAGGAGAACTTCTTGGATTCTTAGTATCAGCAAGAGGGATTGAAGCTAATCCCGAAAAAATACAGGCCATCGTAACTATGAGGAAGCCAACAAAGTTGAAAGAAATACAACAGCTGACGGGGCGAGTCGCAGCTTTAAGCAGATTCGTCGCCAGGCTAGGAGAAAAGGCGCTGCCGTTCTACGCATTGATCAAACAAGGGGAGAAATTTCAATGGAACGAGGAAGCAGATAGAGCCTTCGAGAACCTCAAGCGCACAATTTCGACACCACCAATTTTGGTAGCGCCTAAAGAGAAAGAACCTCTCCTTCTATACATTGCAGCCACACCCCAAGTGGTTAGCACGGTTTTGGTAGTCGAGAGAGAGGAAGAAGGAAAGCTCCATGGAGTTCAAAGGCCAATATATTTCATCAGTGAAGTACTGTCGCCTTCAAAACAGCGGTACCCTCGCATTTAAACTGGCGTATGGAGTATTTACGACAGCAAGAAATTGCGACACTATTTTTCGGCGCACCCGATAATAGTGGTCAATGAAGCTCCTCTGTCAAATATATTGAACAACCCAGAAGCTACGGGTCGTGTCTCCCTTTGGGGAATAGAACTTTCCCCTCGGGACATCACGTATGAAAAAAGAAAGGCAATAAAATCGCAGGTCTTACCGGATTTCATCGCAGAATGGATGGAGCTACAAAATACGGGGCCTCCAGATTTATCGAGAACCTGGACTATGAACTTTGACGGGTCCAAAAGGTTAGAAGGCGCTGGAGTAGGCGTGATATTGGTATCACCTGAAGGCGACAAGTTGAAGTATGTCTTGCGAATGACGTTCCCAAACGCGTCTAACAATGAAGCAGAATATGAAGCTCTCATACACGGGATGAAGATGGCAAAGGCTTGCGATGCAACCCGACTGAAAATTTTCGGCGACTCACAGTTGGTAGCACAGCAAGTTATGAACCAATGTGATGCAGTCAATGAGAGCATGATAGCATACAAGGAGATGTATAATGAGCTGGAAAAACTGTTTGATGGATGCGAGGTAAACCACATCAGCAGATTGAGAAATGATGAAGCCGATGTCCTTGCAAACATCGGGTCACAATGTCTCGCGATCCCTCGAGGAGTGTTTTGGGAAGAAATAAGCGAGAGATCAACAAAGCCAATGAAAACAAAGAAGAAGGAGAAGGAAGAAAAACCTTCAGACGTCACCAAAAAATCACTGGAAGAAGAACAAGAGGAACAGGAGCTAGTCATGATGGTGCAAATTCCATGGATGCAGGCATACATATCATACATCCTAAGGAAAACAATACCCGACGATCCAGTTGAAGCAAGGCGAATAATTAGGCGATCTAAAGCTTTTACTGTGGTAAAAGGGGAGTTGTATAAGCGAAGTATCTCAGGTGTGCTACAGAGATGTGTCACACCCGAAGAAGGACGGATCATCCTGAAAGATGTACACGAAGGAATATGCGGGCACCACGCAAGCAGCCGCGCTATCGCGACCAAAGTCTTCAGAGCGGGATTTTATTGGTTAACAGCAATTGAGGACGCGAAGGAAATAGTGCGAACTTGCGACGCGTGTCAAAGATTCGCCGCCAAACCTCATTCTCCCAAGAAGAGAATTGATGCCAATCCCATTGTCTTGGCCCTTTGCTCAGTGGGGTCTCGATATGGTGGGAAAACTACACAAAGCTTTGCCAGGTGGATATGAGTATATGCTCGTTGCTGTCGACAAATTTACTAAATGGATAGAAGCAAAGCCGATAAATTCACCGGACGGCGCGTCAGCAATCAAGTTTGTGAAAAGCATCGTTTTTCGATTTGGAGTACCTCACAGCATCGTCACAGACAACGGCAGTAACTTTACTTCCAAGGAGTTCAAAGCATATTGTGCAGAACTAGGCATCAAACTGAGTTTTGCGTCTGTCGCACATCCACATACCAATGGTCAAGTCGAGAAGGCCAACGGCATTATCTGCAATGGTATCAAGAAGCGCTTGTTGGGACCATTGGAAAAAGCTCGACATACTTGGCCAGAGGAGCTGCCAAGTGTGTTGTGGAGTATTCGAACAACACCAAACACGGCGACGCAGGAGACGCCATTTTTCCTGGTCCATGGAGTTGAAGCAGTATTGCCGATAGAAATAGAACATGATGCTCCAAGAGTTACAGAATACGATGAAGAAACTTCGAGAAAAGCCTTAGAAGATGATGTCGACGCACTTGATGAAGCTCGAGATGAAGTCCTGTCACGAGTTGCCAAGTATCAACAGGACCTGAAAAATTACCATAGTCGACGACTGCGACCGAGGTCTTTCCAAGTTGGCGACTTGGTTTTGCGACTAAATCAAAAAAGTCATGAAAAACTCGAGTCACCATGGCTTGGACCTTACATAGTAACAGAGGTAATCGAAGGAGGAGCATACAGACTCAAGGACAAGAAGACGGGGACTGCTGAGCCAAATCCTTGGAACGTGGCACAGCTCAGGCGTTTCTACGCCTGGATGCCGAAATATAGTCTCCTCTGTAAACATACAATGTACTGAAACGCTCGCGAGTTTTCATACGCACTCTTGTCGTCGTGGTGAACGAGCAGATGCCATAGGATGGCTTAGATTGGGGCCGAATGGACGCTAGAGGATTCGGGGGAGGGTTTGCGATTAGATGGGAAGAACTTCCGGATGCTTTCCTCAAGAACACAGCCAGAGACCGGTATACAAGAAGAGAGACAAGAGGAAGAACTCTTTACTAGATCGCTAGCTTCATTGATCACAACATGGTTACAAGTTTTATTGCCTAAAACTCTCCTGTGGTCTCGCGCGTACATACATCTATCTGAAGAAGGGCTGCCCCCTCTCCTTATATAGGGGAGAGGGTGGCTTACAGTGCAAGAAACCCTAATGGCATCTTTGACTGGACAAACTACTTTACAAGGCTACTGTACAAAGCTACTTTAATCATGGGTGACGCCGGAGTCCTCTTTAATCAGGGCTGCTGATGTCCTCCGGCTTCTTTGGACGTCACCCCTCTCTTTGGCGCCAGGGCTCTGATTAAAGCCACTTTGCTTAGCTCATCCTTGTCTTCTTGCTCAGAAGAGAATCTTTGACCAGTCCTGCCGTCAGGCCCTCCTTTCCGGTACCTTCTTTACCGGGTTCCGGCATACCCCTTTGGGGATACCGGCCTAGCTTTGCTTTCCCAAATTCCTACCAGGCTTCCGGTAAGAACATTAAACCGGTATCTTGATGGCTCAAACCATCCGGTTTGGCATGCCTTTGGCATACCGGGGGTTATTCCCCCAACATTAGTCCCCGAAGCTGGTATAGCCTGGAGGATTCTATCCTACAGACCATGCCAGGTTCTCATTTCTTTAAGATACCGGTTTAATCACTCATGTCTTGAGCTTGGTTCCGGCACCTTTACCCTTGTTCTCTTTCTTCTCTTTGCAAGGCACGTTCCGGCATCTCTCTTTTCCGGTATCATGTGTCTTTACTCCTCCCTCGGTGAAGTCGAGAATATTTCGGGCCCCGCGCCTGACAGAGACATGCGCACTGTGACTGACGCGCCAGTGTCAGTTGTCATATCGCTTCGACTCCCGCGCGCCCATTTAATGCACCGCTGCGGATCCCACTACCTCTTCGGGATCCCGTGTGCACCTCCGTGTGGCGTCCCATTTTCTCGCGTGTATTCCCTCGCCACATGGCGGCCCAAGGCGCGAACCGTTGCGGGCCGCGAGGCGAACCGCCGCGGCCCAGCGGTTTCCTGCCCACCTTCTCTCTCCTTTATAAACACAACCGCCCCTTCTTCTTCATCTTCTTCGCATTCCTCATCCTTCGCGCACAGTGCTCCTCGCTTTCGCTCTTCCGCCGTTCTACGTCCGCCGTTGCTCGCTCAAGCTCCGGCGCCCGGCGAACTCACGCTGTGCTTCCGCCGGACTTCGCTGCGCGGAGATCTTCGGCAGCAACTTCACCGCACCCGCCGCATTTGCGCTTCTTCACGAGCTTCTCCGCCTCGCCGTCGACGGTACTCGCCGGCGACCGCAGGTCCGCTCCACCGCCAGCAAACACTTCCCTCAGCGACTGCGCCGCTCAAGGTTGGTACCAATTTCGTTTTGCTCGCCATCTGCTTGCTTTTCAGATCTTGGGTCTGCGGTGTTCTTATTTCTTCTTTTTCTTTGGTTTTCTTCTTACTCGTAGATCTTCACGCGGGGGTCAAGTGTGGGATTTCTATTTTTCCGCCTACCCTTCCAATGTCTGACGAGGAATCTTCCTCCGCATCTTCTTCTTCTCTTTCCGTTAAGCGCCGTAGACCATCTCCCGGCGAATCCACGGCTTCAGATCCGATGGAGACCGATTCCGGCAACCAGCAGGAATCCGGTAGCCGTCAAGAATCCGGTAGCCTCCAAGAGTCCGGTGGCCATCTGGAATCCGGTAGCTTTAGCCAAGCTTCCGGTAGCCAAGAAATGAGTAGCTCTGGCGAAGCATCTAGCAGCTCCAGCCAATCTTCCGGCGAGGAGCCTTCCCCAATCACCCGCGGAGCCTGGATGGGCTCCAATGTTACTGAGTTTGAGATCGATTGGTTGTACCGGTCTCGCCGGATTCCGGAAGGTGTCACTTGCCGGATTCCTGATGAAGAAATCGAACCGGACCCCGAAGCCGGTGAACATGTTGTTTTTCTTGCTCACTTTGAGCGTGGCTTCGGCCTTCCTGCCTCCCCTTTTTTCCGGGAGTTTTTAGATTTTTACGAACTCCAACCTCACCACCTTCCTGGCAATGCCATTTTCTATCTTTCTTGCTATGCCACCTTCATGGAGGCCTATATCGGCATCCGTCCCACTCGTGAGACGTTTGCCCGCTTCTTTAATTTGCGGATCAACTCCGTCCAGGGCAAGGAAATCCCTAAGCCCAAACCGCCCGTGGAGTGCGGATCCTGCATCGTTGGCTCCCGCCAAGGGAGCACCTTTCTTAAGTTTTCCGGCCTCGAGTCCTGCCGCGCCTGGCAAGGAACTTTTTTCTATGTGAAGAACAGCGGCCGCGCCAATCTTATCGATCTTCCTCCATACCAAGCGGGGCCCCCTAGCAGAACCAATTGGAGCTACAACCCGAAGACGGATCACGCCGAAACCAACCGGGTAGTACGCTTCTTGGCTTCTCTGAAGAAGGAGACCAAGATCTGCTCTGATGATATCAGCCGCACCTTTATTTCACGCCGGGTGCTTCCTCTGAAGCGCCGTGCGCATAGGATGAGCGAGATGTATGGACCTGGCGATCCTACCAAGATCACAGGCCGCCCCCTTAGCAAGAAGGATGTTGTTCGCAAAGCTAAGCAGATTTGCCAAACTGCTATGCCATTTGCCTGGGAATGGGGCCTCCTTCCCCTCAATTCTTCTAACCCTCCGACTCAAGAAGTAAGAGATTGCGCAATTTGGGGTTGTCTTTTGCCGGTAACTTTCTGCTTTTGTTAACCTTCCTTTTTATCTTGTTTCAGGCCAAGGACCGCTTCCCCCTCATCGAAGCAGAGCGGCGAGGAACTTTCCGGAAGCGCGCCCTTGACTCCTTCGACCCAGATCCCTACATCTTTTGGAAGGATCTGAAGATGGGCAAGACTTCGGCAGCTGATACGTCTCCAACGTATCTATAATTTCCGATGTTCCATGCTTGTTTTATGACAATACCAACATGTTTTGTTCACACTTTATATCATTTTCATGCATTTTCCGGAACTAACCTATTAACAAGATGCCACAAAGCGCTCTCTGTTTTCTGCTGTTTTTGGTTCCAGAAAGGCTGTTCGGGCAATATTCTCGGAATTGGACGAAATCAACGCCAAACCTCCTATTTTTCCCGGAAGCGTCCAGAACACCGAAGAAGAGTCGGAGAGGGGCCAGGGGGCCACCACACCACATGGCGGCGCGGGCCAGGCCTAGGTCGCGCCGGCCTAGGGTGTGGCGCCCCCAGGTGCCCCCCTGCGCCGCCTCTTCGCCTATAAAAGCCCTTTCGACCTAAAAACGCAGTACCAATTGACGAAACTCCAGAAAGACTCCAGGGGCGCCGCCGCCATCGCGAAACTCCAATTCGGGGGACATAACTCTGTTTCGGCACCCTGCCGGGACGGGGAATTGCCCCCGGAGCCATCTCCACCGCCGTCTTCACCGCCATCTTCACCGCCATCGCTGCCTCCATGATGAGGAGGGAGTAATCCACCCCTGAGGCTGAGGGCTCCGCTGTAGCTATGTGGTTCATCTCTCTCCCATGTACCTCAATACAATAATCTCATGAGCTGCTTTACATGATTGAGATTCATATGAGTTTTGTATCACAATTTATCTATGTGCTACTCTAGCAAAGTTATTAAAGTAGTTCTATTCCTCCTGCACGTGTGTAAAGGTGACAGTGTGTGCACCGTGTTAGTACTTGGTTTATGCTATGATCATGATCTCTTGTAGATTGCGAAGTTAACTATTGCTATGATAATATTGATGTGATCTATTCCTCCTACATATGCATGAAGGTGACAGTGTGCATGCTATGTTAGTACTTGGTTTAGTCTTTTGATCTATCTTACACTAAAGGTTACTAAAATATGAGCATTATTGTGGAGCTTGTTAACTCCGGCATTGAGGGTTCGTGTAATCCTACGCAATGTGTTCATCATCCAACAAAAGTGTAGAGTATGCATTTATCTATTCTGTTATGTGATCAATGTTGAGAGTGTCCACTAGTGAAAGTGTAATCCCTAGGCCTTGTTCCTAAATACTGCTGCGTTACTACTGCTTGTTTATCGTTTTCATGCGTTACTACTGCTGCAATACTACCACCATCAACTACACGCCAGCAAGCTATTTTCTGGCACCGTTCCTACTGCTCATATATATTTATACCACCTGTATTTCACTATCTCTTCGCCGAACTAGTGCACCTATTAGGTGTGTTGGGGACACAAGAGACTTCTTGCTTTGTGGTTGCAGGGTTGCATGAGAGGGATATCTTTGACCTCTTCCTCCCTGAGTTCGATAAACCTTGGGTGATCCACTTAAGGGAAAACTTGCTGCTGTTCTACAAACCTCTCGCTCTTGGAGGCCCAACACCGTCTCTGTGAAAGGAGGTGGAACGTAGACATCAAGCTATTTTCAAGGCGTTGTCGGGGAGGAAAGGTAAAAGGTACTCACACTCCGGATCTCGGCTACTAAGCTATTTTCCGCCATTGTAAGTACTCGAAGCTATTTCCTTTAGATCCTGCAATTGCAACTTTTTGTTTCTTGTTTACACTAGTTAGGCATAATGGAAAACAACAAAAAAATTGGTGAGCTTTTTAGTCTTTTTCCTGATTTAGAATTGTTTGATGCAAAAATTAAAAAACCTATGGAACCTTATTTACATGCTAGTAGTGATGTTATTAGTATGAATGCAATTACTACTAATACTATGGATAAGTCTAAGCTTGGGGAAGCTAGTTTATATAAAAATAATCTTTTTTGCTCCTCAGCTTTGGAAGAAATATTTTGCTCTGATAATGCTTTATCTCCCATATGCGATAACTCTAATGATGCTTCTGATATTTTAAATCCACCTGCCAAAAGTATTCCGTATAAAATACCTATGCAAATTATTGAACGCGTTATGGATAACCGTTATATTGTGGGATGGAACTGTCCACCCTGGAGATCATTTATTGTTCTTGCATGAATTATGCGGTTTATTCAAGTGTGCAGGTATTGCTATGGATGAAGTGAGGAAGAAACTATTCTCTATATCGCTGTCTGGTAAAGCGGCGCATTGGTATAAATTACTGGATAATGGGGATTCTCTTGAATGGAATGATATTGTGCCCCGGTTTTATTCTAAATTTTATCCTCCTCATGAAGTGCATATTGATAGGAATTATATTTATAACTTTTATCCTCGTGATGGAGAGAGTATTTCTCAAGCGTGGGGGAGACTAAAGTCACTAATGCTCAAATGTCCCATTCATGAGCTCCCCCGTAATGTTATTGTTAACAATTTTTATGCGAGACTTTCAGGACAACACAAGGACTATCTGGATGCCTGTTCGGAGGGATCTTTCACAAGCAAGGAGATTGAAGCTAGGTGGGATCTTCTTGATCGGATTGAGGACAACGCTGAAGGATGGGAGAACGACAAAGGTAAAGAGTCAGGTATAAATTATGATTATGAATGCATTGAAGCCTTTATGGATACCGATAAATTTCGAAATATGAGTGCTACTTATGGTCTTGACTCTCAAGTTGCTGCAAATCTTTATAAATCCTTTGCTTCTCATTTTGAATTGCCTAAGAAGAATTTTGATAAGTATCATGAACCTTTTAAAGAGGCTTGCATGAAGAATGAAATTGTTGTTAATTATTGCAATAAGCATGCTCAAACTCCTAAGAATGCTATTTCTTATAAGCATGTTAATTTTTGTGGAATGCATAGACCCTGTGGAATTAATCAAGTCAAAGATGAATATTGCATCCATCATATTAATGAAAAAACTAGAAAGTGGCTTAGGGCTCTAGATGATCTTGGTAAAAAAGTTTGTGCCCTCTATCCTTTTATTTGTGAAGTTTGCCATGAAGTGGGTCATTTTAATTTTCAATGCTCCTCCAATGATAATTTGAACCCAATGAGTGCTGCAAATTTGTATTGTGATGATGAAATTACTCCTAATTAGCATGATGAACTTACTTTATTTTTAGGGTGTGAAGAACTGTCGAGAAAAATCTCTTTGTTATATATGAGTGATCTTGATATTGATGATGTCCTGCATGGGTGTTTTTCTTATTGCATTGATAATAGCCATACAAATACTTACATACAAAATATTTTAGAAGACGACACTTTGCCAAAATATGATAGGACCGCCATGTGTTTTGAACTAATTAATGAAAAGGAGGAATCCTTCCAAGTTTCTTCTATTGTTTCTGGAAGTAAATCAGGTTATGCGGACAAGCTACCCTTCAAGCCTCTTCCTCCTAAAGAAGGAAATGAGGAGAAGGAAGAGAAGAAGAAGAAGAAGGGAATGAAGAAGAAGAAGAAGAAGAAGGAGAATAAAAAGAAAGAGGTAACGGCGTATCCTCGCGTGAATGAGATAACGCTAGGTAACCGTAAGTATGTTGCTCCTAATGATTATTGTGATAATGAATCTGAATACGATGATCTTCCTATGCCCTTTACATACATTAGCAATCATGATTTGAATGAACACACTACTTTTGATATTGCAAATCTCTGGGAAACTAATTCTTAAAATGATGATAATAATTGCCATAGTGTCAGTGCTATCCATGCTTCCTCCCATAATAATATAGAAAGCTGTAAGCTTGGGGAAGAGGTGTTTGAAAATCCTTTTGCTACTGATCATTATGTGTTTGATACATCTCCTTCTAATAACAATGATGCTATGGTCATAGATAAACCGACTGTGAAAGATAACTATTCTATTTCTTATGATGACACTGTGCCTCCGATCTTTGATGATTATTATAAAGAATGCTATGATATAGGTTATAATTATCCTTATGAAACTTGTCATAGTCATGATTGGATTACCAAAAACAATTCTTTTAATATGCAACGTGTTTACCATGTTCAAATTCTTGATAATAATCTTGCTCCAATTACTATTAATGAGAATAACTCTTCTTATGCCAAAATTAATGATACTTCTATGCATATGAACCATGATAAGAATGTTTTAAGTGATGGGTATATTGTGGATTTCATCAATGATGCTACTGAAAGTTATTATGAGAGAGGGAAATATGGTTATATGCATCTTAATAATATTAAGTTTCCCTCTTTATGTTGAGAATCTTGAAGTTACTCGTGTTTTATCCTCTTATGCTTGTCACTTTGTTCTTCATGAATTCATTTGTGTACAAGATTCCTCTTCATAGGAAGCATGTTAGACTTAAATTTGTTTTGAATTTGCCTCTTGAAGCTCTCTTTTGCTTCAAATACTATTTCCCGCGAATGGATTATTAAAACTGCTGAGCCCATCTTAATGACTATAAAGAAAGAACTTCTTGGGAGATAACCCATGTGTTATTTTGCTACAGTACTTTGTTTTATATTTGTGTCTTGGAAGTTGTTTACTACTGTAGCAACCTCTCCTTATCTTAGTTTTGTGTTTTGTTGTGCCAAGTAAAGCCGTTGATAGAAAAGTAAGTACTAGATTTGGATTACTGCGCAGTTCCAGATTTCTTTGCTGTCACGAATCTGGGTCCACCTCCCTGTAGGTAGCTCAGAAAATTAAGCCAATTTACGTGCATGATCCTCAGATATGTACGCAACTTTCATTCAATTTGAGCATTTTCATTTGAGCAAGTCTGGTGCCATTTTAAAATTCGTCAATACGAACTGTTCTGTTTTGACAGATTCTGCCTTTTATTTCGCATTGCCTCTTTTGCTATGTTGGATGAATTTCTTTGATCCACTAATGTCCAGTAGCATTATGCAATGTCCAGAAGTGTTAAGAATGATTGTGTCACCTCTGAATATGTTAATTTTTATTGTGCACTAACCCTCTAATGAGTTGTTTCGAGTTTGGTGTGGAGGAAGTTTTCAAGGGTCAAGAAAGGAGGATGATATACTATGATCAAGAAGAGTGAAAGCTCTAAGCTTGGGGATGCCCCGGTGGTTCATCCCTGCATATTTCAAGAAGACTCAAGCGTCTAAGCTTGGGGATGCCCAAGGCATCCCCTTCTTCATCGACAAATTATCAGGTTCCTTCTCTTGAAACTATATTTTTATTCGGTCACATCTTATGCACTTTACTTGGAGCGTCTGTATGTTTCTTGTTTTTGTTTTTGTTTGAATAAATGCTTGTGTGGGGGAGAGACACGCTCCGCTGGTTCGTATGAACACATGTGTTCTTAGCTCATAATATTCATGGCGAAGGTTGAAACTTCTTCGTTAATTATTATATGGTTAGAATTGGAAAATGCTACATGTAGTAATTGGTATGATGTCTTGAATAACTTGATACTTGGCAATTGTTGTGCTCTTGTTTAAGCTCTTGCATCATATACTTTGCACCCATTAGTGAAGAAATACATAGAGCTTGTTAAAATTTGGTTTGCATGAGTGGTTTCTCTAGAGTCTAGATATTTTCTAGTAAGATGTTTGAACAACAAGGAAGACGATGTATAGTTTTATAATGCTTGTAATATGTCTTCTATGTGAGTTTTGCTGTACTAGTTCATGCTTGTGTTTGCTTCAAACAACCTTGCTAGCCTAAACCTTGTATCGAGAGGGAATACTTCTCATGCATCCAAATCCTTGAGCCAAACAACACTATGCCATTTGTGTCCACCATACCTACCTACTACATGGTATTTTCCGCCATTCCAAAGTAAATTGCTTGAGTGCTACCTTTAAAATTCCATCATTCACCTTTGCAATATATAGCTCATGGGACAAATAGCTTAAAAACTATTGTGGTATTGAATATGTAATTATGCACTTTATCTCTTATTAAGTTGCTTGTTGTGCGATAACCATGTTCACTGGGGACGCCATCAACTATTCATTGTTGAATTTCATGTGAGTTGCTATGCATGTCCGTCTTGTCTGAAGTAAGAGAGATCTACCACCCTATGGTTAAGCATGCATATTGTTAGAGAAGAACATTGGGCCGCTAACTAAAGCCATGATCCATGGTGGAAGTTTCAGTTTTGGACATATATCCTCAATCTCTAATGAAAAAATTAATTGTTGTTACATGCTTATGCATAAAAGAGGAGTCCATTATCTGTTGTCTATGTTGTCCCGGTATGGATGTCTAAGTTGAGAATAATCAATAGCGAGAAATCCAATGCGAGCTTTCTCCTTAGACCTTTGTACAGGCGGCATAGAGGTACCCCTTTGTGACACTTGGTAAAAACATGTGCATTGTGATGATCCGGTAGTCCAAGCTAATTAGGACAAGGTGCGGGCACTATTAGTATACTATGCATGAGGCTTGCAACTTGTAAGATATAATTTACATGATACATATGCTTTATTACTACCGTTGACAAAATTGTTTCATGTTTTCAAAATAAAAGCTCTAGCACAAATATAGCAATCGATGCTTTCCTCTTTGAAGGACCATTCTTTTACTTTTATTGTTGAGTCAGTTCACCTATCTTTCTCCACCTCAAGAAGCAAACATTTGTGTGAACTGTGCATTGATTCTTATATACTTGCTTATTGCATTTGTTATATTGCTTTGCATTGACAACTATCCATGAGATATACATGTTACAAGTTGAAAGCAACCGCTGAAACTTAATCTTCCATTGTGTTGCTTCAATGTCTCTACTATGAATTTATTGCTTTATGAGTAACTCTTATGCAAGACTTATTGATGCTTGTCTCGAAAGTACTATTCATGAAAAGTCTTTGCTATATGATTCACTTGTTTACTCATTGCATTTACATTGTTTCGAATCGCTGCATTCATCTCATATGCTTTACAATGGTATGATTAAGATTATGTTGGTAGCATGTCACCTCAGAAATTATCTTTTATCATTTACCTACTCGAGGACGAGTAGGAACTAAGCTTGGGGATGCTGATACGTCTCCAACGTATCTATAATTTCCGATGTTCCATGCTTGTTTTATGACAATACCAACATGTTTTGTTCACACTTTATATCATTTTCATGCATTTTCCGGAACTAACCTATTAACAAGATGCCACAGTGCGCCTCGTTTTCTGCTGTTTTTGGTTCCAGAAAGGCTGTTCGGGCAATATTCTCGGAATTGGACGAAATCAACGCCAAACCTCCTATTTTTCCCGGAAGCGTCCGTAACACCGAAGAAGAGCCTGAGAGGGGCCAGGGGCCACCACACCACATGGCGGCGCGGCCAGGCCTAGGCCGCGCCGGCCTAGGGTGTGGCGCCCTGTGTGCCCCCTGCGCCGCCTCTTCGCCTATAAAAGCCCTTTCGACCCTAAAAACGCAGTACCAATTGACGAAACTCCAGAAAGACTCCAGGGGCGCCGCCGCCATCGCGAAACTCCAATTCGGGGGACAGAACTCTGTTTCGGCACCCTGCCGGGACGGGGAATTGCCCCCGGAGCCATCTCCACCGCCGTCTTCACCGCCATCTTCACCGCCATCGCTGCCTCCATGATGAGGAGGGAGTAATCCACCCCCGAGGCTGAGGGCTCCGCTGTAGCTATGTGGTTCATCTCTCTCCCATGTACCTCAATACAATAATCTCATGAGCTGCTTTACATGATTGAGATTCATATGAGTTTTGTATCACAATTTATCTATGTGCTACTCTAGCTAAGTTATTATAGTAGTTCTAATCCTCCTGCACGTGTGTAAAGGTGACAGTGTGTGCACCGTGTTAGTACTTGGTTTATGCTATGATCATGATCTCTTGTAGATTGCGAAGTTAACTATTGCTATGATAATATTGATGTGATCTATTCCTCCTACATATGCATGAAGGTGACAGTGTGCATGCTATGTTAGTACTTGGTTTAGTCTTTTGATCTATCTTACACTAAAGGTTACTAAAATATGAGCATTATTGTGGAGCTTGTTAACTCCGGCATTGAGGGTTCGTGTAATCCTACGCAATGTGTTCATCATCCAACAAAAGTGTAGAGTATGCATTTATCTATTCTGTTATGTGATCAATGTTGAGAGTGTCCACTAGTGAAAGTGTAATCCCTAGGCCTTGTTCCTAAATGCTGCTGCGTTACTACTGCTTGTTTACTGTTTTACTGCGTTACTACTGCTGCAATACTACCACCATCAACTACACGCCAGCAAGCTATTTTCTGGCACCGTTCCTACTGCTCATATATATTTATACCACCTGTATTTCACTATCTCTTCGCCGAACTAGTGCACCTATTAGGTGTGTTGGGGACACAAGAGACTTCTTGCTTTGTGGTTGCAGGGTTGCATGAGAGGGATATCTTTGACCTCTTCCTCCCTGAGTTCGATAAACCTTGGGTGATCCACTTAAGGGAAAACTTGCTGCTGTTCTACAAACCTCTGCTCTTGGAGGCCCAACACTGTCTACAGGAAAGGAGGTGGAACGTAGACATCAGCAGCGCGCCTTGGCCGGGACCCGCCGGAGCCAACCGGGACCTCCGATGACCTGACCGTGCTCGAGGTGCTTTCTTTTCCGGTTTCCTGTACTTTGCCGCTATTGCTTTCTTGCGAATTGCTTCTTATCCATACTCAACTCATAGATCCACGAGCGCGTGCCGCCCCTGCGCGCCGAGGCCGGCTCTGAGTTTGTGGACAAACTCATGGCCCAGGGCCAAAAGAATAAGCAGCCGGCATCTACTGCCGGCTCCAGCCATGCTCCTCCCTCCAAGCGCTTCCGGACCGAGCCCGTGGGGGAAAAGGAAGTGGGCGTGCGCCGCTACGGGCGCAAGGTGATGCCAACTGCTTCCGGGTAAGTTTTTATTTTCTTGTTTGCCTCTTTTTTGCCAAGTTCTTTTTCTGGTTGCTTTTTCTCAACCATTTGTCTTTTCTTTTTCTCAGCCCTGCGCTCAAGCTTGGCCCAAGGCCATCGGGCTCTGAAGGATCCGCAAGGACCTCAACCCCTCCTCCTCGCTCAAGCCCGGCACCATCTGGTGCCGGCAACACCCCTGCCTCCCTTTCGGGGGGCACAACAAATTCGGGGCGTGCGGCCCCTTCATCGTCAGATCACCGCACGGAGGAGGATCTTTCCTTTCTCCCAGAACACCAGGACACCGGCGCCAGCAACATCGGCGCCGGAGAAGAAGAACCTGCCGGGCGGGTGGAGCCTCCTGCTCCTCCCGTCCTTGAAAAGACAACTTCCGCGCCGGAATCTTCCGCGCCAGAAGGTTCCAAAACGGGTGACGCTCCTAGCGCTCCCCCTTCTCCACGAACCATCCTCATGCCTCCGCCAGACGCTCCTCGCGCCAAGCCCTCCAGGGCCGCTCCTAACGCGCCGCCGCCCAAGACTTCCGGGGCCGCTTCTACCGCGCCGCCGCCCAAGCCTTCCAAGCTCATCAAGGGGAAGGCGATGGCCTCCAGCGCCCCTTCCGGCGGCCAGCAGCCCTTGGTGCTGCACGTCGCCAAGGCCGCCAAAGATGCCGCCACGAAGGCCACCGGCCTCCTTGGCCGCATCACAGAGTTCCAGCGCCAAGGCCGGGACCTGGGGCACCTTCTGCCCTATGCCCAAAAGTGGAACGCCGCGGACATGACTCCGGCGACCCGCGGAATGGGCAAGGACAGGCTGCCGACACCTGACCCTGTCGGGGACCGGTCTTCCGAGGAGCACTTTATGCGGCTTCGCAGCGCCGTAAAAGAGCTCGACAGCGCGTGGTACGATTCCACGAACAATCTGATGGTACGTTCTACTAACTTTTTTCAATCTTTACCGGTTTCTTCGTTTCCGGCTTTGTTCTATCTTTTCTTTAGTTTCATGCCGGTTTCTCTCTTGTCTATCTTCCCAGTCCCCGAGTTTTGTGGTGAGAGCGCAGCTCTTAGCGCAAAACTTAACTTAAAAACTTAGCGTGAAACCGGCACCGCTCCCCCGAGTTTCGGGTCAATCACCTTTTCTTTAACGCACAACTTATCTCAGAAATGCGCAAAACCGGCACTGCCAGTCCCCGAGTTTCGGGTTAAGAACTTTGTTCTTAGCGCAAAACTGAACTTACTTCTTTTTTCTTGAACAGCTCACGGCTGACGCTCGGAAGGCCCTCTTCGAGGAGCTTCTATGGGAGCATCGGGAGCTCGCTGAGGCACATGATAAGTGCCAAGGTAAGTTTTGTTCTACCGGCATCTTTGTTACCGGAAACCTTTTTTCCTCCTAACATTTACAATTTCTGTTTAACAGTGCTGATCCCTAAGCTTCCATCGATGCTCTCAAGGAGCAGCTCGCCGCCGCCCAACGTACGATTTTCTTCTTTCCCCTGTTACTCTGTCTCCTCTTCATTTTTATTAGCGTAACCTTGTTAACACTCTCTTTTCCGGTTACAGGGGAGAAGGACCAGCTCATCCGGCAGCACCAGGAGGAGCTAAACGCCCACAAGACCAGCTACCAGGAGCTCAAGTCCCAGCTTATTCAGCTGGGGCTTGACCATGCCAAGGCCCTCAAAGCCGCTGAAGTGAACGCGGCGGCCAAGTTGGACGAGGCTCTGGAGGATGCCTGCAATGCCACTGTGGTATTGCGGGCTGAGCTGGAGGAGATGGCCAAGGCCCGGAAGGGTGCTGAGGAGAAGGCCGCGCGGCTGGAGGAGGAGCATAAGGAATGCAACCAGTTGATCCTGCAGACCGACACACTCGCCTACCATGAGTTCTTTTCTTTTACATATTTTGACTACTGCATACGAGCCTTTTTTCCTCCGACCCCATTTTCTTTTCGTTATCTTCCCTTCCGGTCTCTTTTTCTTCCGGATTCTTTTCTTTCCGGTCTCTTTTTCTTCCGGATTCTTTTCCTTAACCTTTTTCTTTCTTCGCACAGGCCTCTTTCCGGACTCGCAGAAGTACGCTGTCAAGAAGGTCGACGCGCGCCGCAAGGACCAAGGCCGAGCGGATCTTACCGTGCCATGGACGCCCAACGACCATCTGGTCGCGCTTAACGCGCGGGTGTCCCACATGCGCGCCATAGACCGCAATCTATCGGACATCCCTGATGTAGCTACCCAGCTCTTCAGGACTTTATGGCCTGGCGAGGAAGTGCCGGATACCTTCTCCCTTATCAGCGATCGTCTCAAGGGCGCCGGCAGGAGGATCCGCGAGTGGCGGTTTCCGCTGCCCGCGCCGGAGCGGACTCCGCCCTCCGCGTCGCTTGCTCCCGGTACCCGAGCTTGACCTGGACGCCCTTACCGGTGTGCGCGAAGACGCAGAAACCGATTTGGACCCGATCCTCACCGCTAAGCGGCAGGATCGCGCGTATCATATTGCGGAGTACGCCGACATGCGCACCTTCATCCCTCCCCCTCCTGACGTCAAGGACTATCTCGACGAGGAGGAGGATGAAGCCGAAGAAGAGCTCCTGGACGACGCTGATGCTGGCGATGCTCCTCCGGAAGCCCCTGCTGCGTGATGATTCTCTGTGAAATGTTTGCCTACTATGTCTGTTGGTCCTGCTTGCTTTAAGACAATGTTTGTTAAATTCTACCCCGGTATGCCGGGGTCTATGATGTAAAACTTTAAATCTGCTTTTGGTTGTGGTACAACATTTTATGCCGGTAAGTTATACCGGTAGCTAAGTATTTCTAAGTTTGCCTTAGCATATTTGCTTTCGGTTCTGCTTTTATCCTGCACTGCAAAGATTTCCCAATTGTTTCCGCATCCAATTTGATGCATACTTGGTTCTTTTGCCTTGGCTCTGCCTGCCTTCTCCGGGGCGTTCTTTGGCGTATGAGCACAAGGTTCTTTCACCAAACAAGCATCTTCTTGAACTTAGAAATAACTTTGAAATTTTGCAAAAACCGGTTTAACCGGGGTTAGTTAAATTTTCCGGATTGTTCTTTCCTGCTCTCCCTCTTCGCAGTTCATGTGCTTATCTCCTACCGGTTTATCTTGCTTGCCATGAAGCCGGTTTGCGGACAGCAGCAGAGTCGAAGACTCCGGTAGGATTTAGCACACTACTAAACCGGAAAGAAAAAACATTCAATAAGCAACCGGTAAACTGAAAAAATAAACAAGTTACATGTAACCTTATAGGGGTAGTCCCCGAGATTCATTCAAGGTTCCGGCATCTTTTATTCATAGCATGTAAGGTACAAAAAGGAACTTCTTACACCACCACTTCAAGAGTAGAAAGGACGCAACAGAGCTACGTTCCATGGACGTTTGCTCTCCTCTCCGGACCTGTCCGCCTTTCCTTTCTTCCACTCCTGCGCATCGATTAAGTAGTATGCATCATTGTGAAGCACCTTGCTTACAATGAAGGGACCTTCCCATGGCGGCAAGAGCTTATGCCGGCCTTCAGTGCGCTGCACTAGGCGAAGCACAAGATCTCCTTCCCGGAAAACTCTCGGGTTAACCTTCCGGTTGTGATAGCGTCTTAGGTTTTGCTGGTAAATGGCTGTTCTTGCCAAAGCCAGCTCTCTTGCTTCTTCTAGCAAGTCCACATCGTTTTCTCTGGCCTCTTTGACCTCTTGCTCAGTATAGAGCTGTACCCTTGGTGAATCATGAATGATGTCGGTTGGTATGACCGCTTCTGCTCCATAAACCATGAAGAAGGGAGTGTATCCTAGACCGGTTTGGAGTCGTTCTTATACTCCACGTATCGATGGTAGCTCATCGAGCCAACATCCCGGTGACTTCTCCACTGCATCAATGAGTCTAGGTTTGATACCGGAAAGCACCAAAGCATTCATTCTTTCCACCTGGCCATTGCCTTGTGGGTGTGCCACTGAGCACAAATCCAACCGGATGTTGTTGTCCTCACAGAACCTTTTGAACTCACCTTGAGCAAAATTGGTTCCATTATCGTTGATGATGTGCGGGTATCCATACCGCAAAATGACATCTTTTAGGAATTTCACCGCTGTATGCCCATCACACTTTGCGATAGGTTTTACTTCTAGCCATTTGGTGAACTTATCCACCATGACCAAGATGTGAGTCATGTCGCTTCTTGCGCTTTTGAATGGTCCAACCATGTCAAGGCACCAAACGGCGAATGGCCATGTTAACGGTATTGTCTTTAAACCGGATGCTGGGGTATGATTTTGCTTGGCGTACCTCTGGCAGCCGTTGCATTTTCTTACCAAATCCTCAGCGTTCTCCAAAGCAGTGGGCCAATAAAACCCATGCCGGAATACTTTTGCTACTAGCGCCCTTGATGAAGCATGGTGCCCACATTCTCCTTGGTGAATTTCCTCAAGCATTTCTTTCCCTTCCTCCGGTTCCACACATCTTTGAAGGACACCGGTAACGCTTCTCTTGTACACCTCACCGTTGATGAATGTGTAAGCTTTGGACCTTCTTTGTATCCTCCTTGACTCATTTTCGTCAGCCGGCAAGGTGCCGTTGATCAGGAATTCCTTAATAGGTTTAACCCATGACGGTATCTCTCGAACCAGAAATACTGGTGCATCTATCTCCATGCTATCTACCAGCATCATTTCTTCCGGTATGGGTACAACAGTCCCCGAGCTTGCCGGAACAGTCCCCGAGCTTGCCGGAGCAGTTCCCGGGTTCCCTTCATCGATATCCATGGGTACTACATGTGACTCCGGTACAAAAATTGATTCCGATTCTGGGCTTGGTTTGATCGATGGTACTCTTAAATGAGCTAAAGCTATTCCGGGAGGAATTTCTTGCCTAGATGAGCCCAGCTTGGACAAAGCATCCGCGGCTTCATTTTCCGCGCGTGGCACATGGTGAAACTCACAACCTTCGAAGAATCCGGCAATCTTTTGCACGTGAAACCGGTACGAGGCCATGTTGGCATCTTTTGCATCCCAATCTCCGGAACACTGCTGTACCACAAGGTCTGAATCTCCATAGCAAATGATCCGGTGTGCACCGATTTCTTTTGCGACCTTAAGCCCATGGATCAAAGCTTCATATTCAGCGACATTATTCGATGCCCTGAAATGCACTTGCAAAACATACCGAAGGTGGTCTCCTTTTGGTGAGGTGAGCACCACATCGGCACCTAGACCCTCTTTGAGCTTGGATCCATCAAAGTGCATTTTCCAGTACTCTATCCTCTGATCCGGCGGTTTGTATTGCATCTCCGCCCAATCAACAAGGAAATCAGCCAAGGCCTGTGATTTTATGGCATCTCTCCTTTCATATACCGGCACGTACGGTGATATCTGGATTGCCCATTTTGCAATCCTTCCGCTAGCATCCTTGTTGCACATTATATCGGAAATTGGTGCTTCACTCACCACTTTCATAGGATGTTCCTCAAAGTAGTGCTTGAGTTTTGTGGCGGCCATGTACACGCCATAAGTCATTTTTTGGAAGTGAGGGTAGTTTTGTTTTGAGAGGGAGAGCACCTCGCTCAGGTAGTATACCGGCCTTTGGACGGTTTTTCCTTCCTCTTCTCTTTCAACTACAACCACTACACTCACCACCCGGTTTGTTGCCGCTATGTATAACAGCATAGGCTCTCTCTCTAGAGGTGAAGCCAGTATCGGTGCTGTGGCTAGCATTGTTTTTAGCTCTTTAAACGCTGCGTCTGCCTGAGGGGTCCAGACGAACGTGTCAGATTTTTTCATGAGAGCATAGAGTGGTAGAGCTTTTTCTCCCAACCTGCTTACGAACCGGCTTAGCGATGCCAAGCTTCCGGTAAACTTTTGCACATCTTTTAACTCTCGAGGGATAGCCATTCTTTCAATTGCCCGGATTTTTACCGGATTGACTTCTATGCCCCGGCTTGACACCAGGAAACCGAGCAGCTTGCCGGCAGGGACACCAAAGGTGCATTTTGCCGGATTGAGTTTCATCCGGAACCGTCTTAGGTTATCGAATGTTTGCCGGATGTCATCGATTAAGGTGTTCTTTGCCTTAGTTTTTATCACAATGTCGTCTACATAGACTTGCACATTCTTTCCGATTTGATCAAACAAGCATTTTTGCATACAGCGCTGGTACGTTGCACCAGCGTTGCGCAAACCAAAAGGCATAGTGACATAGCAATAAGCCCCGTGCGGTAATGAACGCAGTTTTTATTTGATCTTCCTTTTTCAAGGGAATCTGGTGGAAACCGGAATACGCGTCCAGGAAGGACAACAACTCACACCAGCAGCTTGAATCAATCACTTGATCGATTCGCGGCAAAGGAAAAGGATCTCTTGGGCAAGCCTTGTTTAGGTTGGTGTAGTCGATGCACATGCGCCACACCTTCGGAGCTTTTGCCTCCAGGTTCTCATCTTTCTTCTTTTCAACCATTACCGGATTGGCCAGCCACTCTGTGTGCGTGACCTCCACAATGAATCCGGCAACAAGCAGTTTGGTTACCTCTTCTCCTATGATCTTTCTTCTATCTTCAGCGAACCGGCGCAGTGGTTGCCGCACCGGCTTGGCATCTTTCCGGACGTTTAAGGAGTGCTCAGCCAGCTCCCTCGGAACACCTACCAAATCATCGCTTGACCAGGCAAAGATATTCCGATTCTCACGGAGGAAGCCGACGAGCGCGCTTTCCTATGCTTGATCAAGCCCGGCACCGATACGAACGGTGCGCCTGGGTAAGCCGGATCCAAAGCACGATGTCCTTTGTTTCATTTGTTGGCTTGAATGCCGGTGAGCCCATGTTTTCACTCATTGCCGCTAAGCTCAATTGTGAGGATCGAGCCAGCGCAACACCTGTTTGCATTCTTTTCTTTTCCTCCGCGATCACCAGCGATTCCGCTTAGGTTCGATCCGGCAGATGCGATTTCCGGTGAGACCTTATAGTTTCCCACCACAACCGGTCCACGAGGTGCCGGCATCTTCATCTTGAGGTAAGCCGTATGAGTTGTGGCCATGAAGGCTGCCAACGCCGGTCTTCCCAGCAATGCATGGTAGGGACTGTCTAGATCCACCACCTCAAACTCAACATTTTCAACCCGGCAATTGTCACGTCCTCCAAATGCCACGTCCACCCGAACTTTTCCTATCGGGGCACAGGACAAGCCAGGAACGATCCCGTGGAACGTTGTGCGCGTTGGCTGAAGCATGTTTTCTGTTATGCCCAACGTACGCATGGTGTGCTTGTACATGATGTTTATGCTGCTGCCATTATCGATCAGCACCTTGCTGAATTTTACTCGAGCTTGCGGCCCCTTCATGATTGGGTCCACAACAAGAGCATATCCACCCGGATTCGGCATGATCTTAGGGTGATCCTTGAATGACCAGGTAATTTCCTGATTGGACCACAGCATGTACTTGGGGACTGCCGGCATCACAGCATTGACCTCCATGGAGCGGCGGTGCACACTTTGCCTGTCTGTTGGCTCAGTGACAAAGACAACACAGCACATATGCGGGTCTTCGTAAACATTCCGGCCTAAAGGTGCCGGTGGAGGTGGTTGATCATCTTGCTCCACCCGGTTAACTTGCTGGTACTGCTGCCGGTTTGGCTGCACCGGTAAGGCGTTTGCCCCGGTAAGTGGCGGTGGTGGTGGTAGCTGTTGCTGCCGCGGCATGTCTTGTGGTGGCTGTGCGTCTTTTACCGTTCCCTTTTGCATCAAGTACTTGGTCCAGGTACAATCCTTCGTCAGATGGTTTGACGGGTGTGCCGGATTCGGTGTGTGCCACCGGCAAGGTTGGTCCATGGCAGCTTCCATGGTGTATTTTGCGGGTTCTTGCCAGTTTCTTTTCTGGACCCAGGGTTTCTTTTCCACCCATTGTTTCTTAGGACCTGCCCATGGCTGCGATCCGGTTTTTTGCCTCGATCGCCGCTGGCCTCGTAGTTTTCCTGCACAAAGAAGAACTTGCTGCGGACCGTACCTTCGATCCGGAAAATCTTCCCTTCTTTTGTTACTCCGGTTGTCCCGGTGTTGTTCGTGGCGCAGCTGTTCGGCTCAGGTTGCACTGCCGGCTGCGTTGGGTCTCCCAACGCATAGCTATCCGCCACACGTATCATCTCTGCCAACGTTGTCGGCATGTTGTGCTGCAACTTTTGCCACAACGGTGAACCTCTTCTGCATCCACTGCTAAACCAAGCAATGGCCTGTGCCTCGATTACTCCTTCACAGGAGTTCCTTGTGGTGTTCCACCGGGCCAGATAATCCCGGTCTGTTTCGTTCGGGCGCTGCACGCACAGAGCAAGTTGCTGCGGCCTATTTGGCCTCTGATAGGTGCTGCTGAAATTGCTCACATAAGCCTCCTCAAAATCCAGCCAGCCATTTATGCTTCCTGCCGGCAAGTTGTTTAGCCAGATTCTTGCCGGTCCAACCAAAAACGATGGTATGATCCTCACGGCCCAACGCCGGTTTCCTCCTCCTGCTACGGTTCCTCCACCGCCTGCGACGTATACCGCAGTCACGTAATCCGCGAGCCAATCTTCCGGCTTCGTGGTGCCATCGTATGTCTTTGTGTCACGGGGCAACATAAAGTTGCGAACTGGTGGTTTTTCTTTCATGATCCTTGGGCCAAAGCACTTTGGACCTGGAGGACCTTCCTCCTCGATCATTTCCAACAAGTACACTCTATCCAGACGGTGCCTTGCATCCCGTTCCGGTAAGTATCTTTCTCCCAAGCGTTCTCCCAATGTGTTCCGGTATGCTGCCGGTCTTGCAGAATCAGCTTCATCATAACATTCCGGTGCCGCGGCCCTTGCCTGCCGGTACCTCGGGGGATCTATTTCCTCCTCATCGTACGCTGCCCTTGCAGCTCGATAGTTTTGCCCGGTCTCATATCTACCGGCATGATTGTTTCCGGCATAGCCGCCTCTGGCGTAGCCTCGCTCTGCCCCTTGGCCCTTTCTACCGGCATCATGTTGCCCGGCTTGTTGCTTTCCGGCAAGAACCGGATCGTACACAGTCATCTGCTGCGCATTCACTTCTTTTTCTCTTCTTCTATCCGGATGGGGGGACGAAGCCTGCCCATGGGACTTGCTACCGGCATTCTTTGTTGAACGCGCGGACTTTGAGGCCGCGGCCTTGTTCAGCTTAGCCAGCTGCTCAGCGTTCTGCTGCTCAATAGTTTCCAGCAGCTCTCTAACACGCTCTTGCTGTTTTGCCAAAGCATCTCCGAAAAGCGACTCGCACAGCTCTACCGCAGCTTTAGCAGCTTTTATAGTTTTATCCGGGCTGCTATACTTAGGCTTTTCCACGATGCTAACAGATGCAGAGGTACTTTTGCCGGCATGAATCTCTTTGCGCAAATCCTGATCTAGGTTGCGAGCTTTTAGCCGGTTTTCCGGCATCCTAGCAGCATGCGCGCTAACAGAAGCAAAGCCATGGGCAGCGTTGTACTCACGTACGGTTAGGTTCAGCTCGCGCTGCGCCCTGATGATGTCCTTGCCGCTCTCGAGCATCTTCTGGCGCTGCGCCTCCAGCTCCGCCTGAGCCGCTGCCGGGTCGATGTTCTGCACGATGGGGGTGGCGAGGACGTTCATCGCCGCTTGGAGCGGTGTCTCCGGTGGCGCGGATGATGCTCCCGCTGCGCCTGCGCCGCGCTCCAGCGGTGGCTTAGCCGCACGGGTCGAGACCGCGCGACCATCACCTTCACCCGCAACCTCCTTTCCTGCACCAGCCACACCGGTCATCATTACCTCGACGCTGCCGGCGGCACGACCAGCACAGAGCCATCTTGGCGGGTCCGGCGCCACCAGCACCGGCGAGAGGCGCTGGCGCACGGGGACGGTGCCGAGGTAGATGCGGTGGCTGCCAAACTCGATGATGCGGCCGTTCTCGGGGAAGACGCCGCCGTTGGCGAAGCAGCCCGCGTTGTCGTTGATGAAGTCCATGGCGTAGATGCGCTGCACCAACGCGGACACCGTACGCTCGCCGGAGATCTCGAGGACGCCCGCCCGAATGTGAACTCCATCAAGCGCCACTTCATGCCCCACGGTGGGCGCCAACTGTCGTCGTGGTGAACGAGCAGATGCCATAGGATGGCTTAGATTGGGGCCGAATGGACGCTAGAGGATTCGGGGGAGGGTTTGCGATTAGATGGGAAGAACTTCCGGATGCTTTCCTCAAGAACACAGCCAGAGACCGGTATACAAGAAGAGAGACAAGAGGAAGAACTCTTTACTTGATCGCTAGCTTCATTGATCACAACATGGTTACAAGTTTTATTGCCTAAAACTCTCCTGTGGTCTCGCGCGTACATACATCTATCTGAAGAAGGGCTGCCCCCTCTCCTTATATAGGGGAGAGGGTGGCTTACAGTGCAAGAAACCCTAATGACATCTTTGACTGGACAAACTACTTTACAAGGCTACTGTACAAAGCTACTTTAATCATGGGTGACGCCGGAGTCCTCTTTAATCAGGGCTGCTGATGTCCTCCGGCTTCTTTGGACGTCACCCCTCTCTTTGGCGCCAGGGCTCTGATTAAAGCCACTTTGCTTAGCTCATCCTTGTCTTCTTGCTCAGAAGAGAATCTTTGACCAGTCCTGCCGTCAGGCCCTCCTTTCCGGTACCTTCTTTACCGGGTTCCGGCATACCCCTTTGGGGATACCGGCCTAGCTTTGCTTTCCCAAATTCCTACCAGGCTTCCGGTAAGAACATTAAACCGGTATCTTGATGGCTCAAACCATCCGGTTTGGCATGCCTTTGGCATACCGGGGGTTATTCCCCCAACAACTCTTTTCCTTTTTCGGGGCACCGAGTGGGGCCAGGAAAGGTTTTTAATGAGGCGGGCTTGCGGTGCTGCAATATAATAAAGATAGTGGAATTATATATCTTTTCGACAGGCTCGGGGGCTCTTACCCAGAAGATACAATATATATATCTCGCTTTGGTATAAAGTACCTCACCAAATAAAACTACGTTGCAAAATAGCAATCAACAGAAAAGCTCAGGGTTCGCACCCGCAAAAATAGTGTACCAATATAAATTATCTTGCCCTGGGACAACCTCGCATTATAACAAGAGAAAAATATCGCCATCAAAACGCCCGGGGGCTTGGCACTGAAAAACAGAAAAATAGTAACTTTACAATATAGATTATGTTTAGTACACACAAGATACAATCCTTGGAGCAACAAAACTTCAAGAGCTACCCAGTATATTATCTATCGTCAGCCGTTCATTATTTATAGCGCGAGTACTATGTTCCGCATAACTGCCTTTTACGAAGAATTCAGCGTCCAGTCGAAGAAGTTCATCCATCATATCTTCGGCAACAGGAGTCACAACGTCATCATATTTGCCGAAGTTCCTTTTTCTCTTTGCCATCTTCGCCAGACATTTCGGAACAATTTGACTCATATCTAATTTCGGACAGCAGATTTTTATCATAATCATGGCGAACCTCGCGCCAGCAGCTAATTGGGCTCGCACAAATCCATGGATTCGAGGAGCATCTCGAAATTGTTCCATCAGAGCGGGAAGCGTCTCTGGCATCTTGTTACGTGGAAACATGGTCCCGTAAACTAAAGACAAGGTCCTCGTGCAAAAGTCGAGAAAATCGCGGACCTGAAGAGCACGATCTTGAAATCTGACGATTTGGCGAGTCCGTTCAGGTGTGCCCCAAAAATTTGAACCATGATCACGTGCAAGCCTCAGAAGAGCATTAGAACGAGCTTCAACACGTTCATCTTCCGTAGTAGTATTCAAAAAGGCACCTATTTCGATAAAATCAGCGGGCAACAAGAAGACAAGTAAAAAAGAAAGATAAAGTGTGACAAAGATACCGAAGCATACCTGCCATATCCAAGCTAGCATCTGTTAGCAGTTGAAGCATGAAATTTTCTCGAGACATAGCTACAGCAGCTTCAGCAATGGCGGCATCTTTCTCGATTATAGCATCTTGAGCTTGTCGGAGTGTTACTTTTTCCCTCTCAGAGGATTTCCGAGATTGTTCCATAAGCATAAGTGATTGCTTCTTCATAGACTGGAGCTGTTGTTGAAGCTCTTTCAAATCTTCTGCCAAAGTCTTACTCACAGAATCTTCGACAAAATTAACAGCGACAGGGGTTTTCTTCGAAGGAGGCGAAGGAAAAACCTCGGAAGGACCAGGAGTTGACGTATAGTTGTCAAAAATTAACTGGAAAAAAGAGAAATTTCGACATCAATCATTGAGCAAAGATAGATTTCCATTCATTCCCATAATATATACATGTCTATTACAAAAGAAGGACCTCTAGAGACCTACTGAAGCAGTCATCGCCAACAACACTATGGCAACAGTGCCAAAAGAAGGAGATAAGCTAAAAAGAAAAAAGCAAAGGGGCATTCAACTAGACCTCCGGCTTTGATGAGCTAGGAGTCGAAGATGGCTTGATCCCGAGATAGGACAAGATTTTCTTCGTATTGGGCTTTGCCGCCTTGATCAGCGATCGCCATTTTGGCTGTTCTATCTGCTCCGTGTCGCCTACTTTCGCCCAGTCGATAGTTTGCTGACTATCAGCAACCAAGGCAACAGTGTTTTCAACAGCGACCTTCATATTTTCCTGGCGCATCTTCAGCCCAAGATCTTCTGGTGGATTAAAGCACTTAGCCAGAGCAAGGAAAGTTGCGGGTTCCTCTTTCTTTGGGAAGAAGTAGGGGAAGAGTCGCGACAACCCTGCTTTAGCTTGATCAATGCCCTCGCGTGCTTCTGTTCCATGAAATTCAAGAAACGAAATGGCGTCAAGAAGAGGATCATTGTCGGGGTCTTCAAGTTCAAATTCTTGACATGTTCTATCTGTCAAGATAAAAACTTAATGATCAATAAACGAGCGAAAGAAAGAAAGTTCAAGGGATATGAAGTGGTTCAGATACTTACTGACAAAGCGACGATTTTGCATCCTTATGCGCTTAAGGACCGCTTCCTCGCGAGCAGATTGTGCAGCTATATGCTCACTCAGCGAAGTCTCGGCATCATGAAGTCTCTTCCTAAGATCTTCGACACCAGCAGCATCAGTCTTGGCTTTGTCAGCCTCTGCTCTAGCTTGAACAGCATCTGATTCGGCCTTCTTACGAGCCTCTTCACTTTGCTCTAATTTTTGAGCAAGAGTATTGGCACGCTCGTTGACCTCTGCCAGTTTTTCTGCCAAGAAAGCAAAATTTAGTTAAAAACATCGACATCAAAGGAGTAAGAAGGCAGGTGCAAAAAGAAGCAGCAAGGCTTTACCTTCAGTCTTACTGGCATATTCACGGTACCCAATGAATTGGGCACCGATACGAATAAGTTCTTTGATCATAGGCTGTTAAAAAAAAGGGACAAAGAAAGAAAATGTCGGTACAAGAAAAATATAATGGCACACAGAAGAAAACAGAGGAAGTATAGATAGTGACAAGAAAATTAAGAACTTACATCATCCAAGAGAGGGTTAGAGGAGCTACTCAATTGGAGAGTAGGCTCTAGGATTGTTTCAGTCCTTGCCCTTTTCGGTGAAGGGGCAAGGGGATTTGGAGGAGGAGTAGAAGCACCAACGTTTTGTTGAGGAGGCGAGGATTCCTCTCCTTCAAATGGCGGCTCCGAAACAACTAGAGTATGTGACGTACTCATTCGAGCATCCACATCAGCAGCTGGTACTTCTTCCTCATCATCACTACGATAAAATGTTGGTAGCATAAAAAGCAAGATAGACAAAAATCTTCGAGTAAAAAAAAAGAGAAAGAGAGGGGACTTACGAACTGATGAGGCTCTCAAGGTATGGATCATAAGCTGCCTTCTGATGCGAAGGAACAGCTTCTTCGGGTTTGGAGGTACCGGAATCTTCGACATCATTCCTTTTCCTTTTGTTCTTTGGAGAAACAGCAGGAGGAGGAGATTGTGCCGATGCAGTGCCTTCAGAGGCAGCTTCCTTTTCAACAGATCCCGCAGATTTCCGAGAATCTGCGGGTTCATTCACAAAAGAGGGGGCATCTTGGTTGTCGTCGGTAACAACGGCCCTTTCCTCGACTTCTCCATCTTCAGGAAGGGGAGGAAGCGAGACAAGATTTGGATGGTTCTATATAAAACAGGGGAAGATGTCAATAAAAAGGAATTACAGGAAAATAGCAAGGCAATAACAAATCAACCGACAAAAATTACCTTGGGAAGCGCATTGGTGGCGCTGTACGATTTTACACGACAGGACGAAGGGACAGAATCTTTTTTGCTGAGAGAAGAGATTTTTCGGACAAGCTTTTCTAAATCCTTGACCTCCAAATCCACCGACAGCCGATCTACATCCTCGTCACCAGCATACTTCCAGAGAGGATTTCTACGAGCCTGAAGCGGCTGCACTCTAGTCCTAAGAAAATAAGCCGTGATTTGGATACCAGACAGCTCTTTGCCGCGAGTATTTTGCAACTCGTGGATACGAGCCATCAAGGTTTCTGTCGACGCCTTTTCTTCTTCGGTAGCCTCTGCGTCCCAGGAGCGGCGGCGAAGGATTTTTTCGGCGCCATCAAAAGGAGGGATGTTGTCTTCAGCACATCCATGGTTCTCCTCCTGAATATACAGCCACTTCTTGCGCCACCCTTGAACTGAGTCAGGAAGTTTGACGTCGAAGTAATCGACAGTGGGCCGAACAGAAATTACAACGCCGCCTATATTATAGGTGACATTGGGCGAGCCATTACGGCGGCAGAAGAAAATGCGCTTCCATAACGCCCAGTTAGGCTGGATGCCAAGGAAGGCCTCGCAGAGGGTGATGAAAATGGAGATATGAAGGATTGAATTTGGCGTGAGGTGGTGGAGTTGCAAACCATAGATAAAGAGCAGTCCGCGGAGAAAAGGATGAATGAGGGCGGAAAGACCGCGGATGAGGTGGTCGACAAAACTTACCTGGTACCCCACTGGAGGGGTTGGGTAGCTCTCCTCACTGGGGAAGCACAGAGCTTTGGGCTTCTTGCTGATCCCCAGTTTCTTCAGCATGTTGATGTCTTGGGTGGAAATCTTCGATCTTTCCCACTCCGCCGTCCCCAGATCCACGGCGGCCATGGAGGACTCCGGCGTGTTGTGCCTTGTCAATCGACGCGGTGGCATCAACAATGGCGCAGGGTTTGCAGCTTGGAGACGAGGAGCTTAGGTGGTTGTGGGTCGCAGGAGCAAATTTGCAGATGAGAGCAGGAGAACGGCGCGAGCGGAAGTGCTCGAGGAGGAAGAAGAAGATCTTATATAAAGGTGCGGTCAAGCGGCGGACCGTTGGATAAGAAAAATGTGTGGCAGATGGTAGCCACGTGGACACGAGGGTAAAAAAGTAATTCAACATTAAAGAAATTACGGTACGTGCGCCAGAAAAAGCGGAGGACGTGTGTCCCCCACTTGCACGACGTGTCAAGATAGTGGATCAATTGGGCCCGCAAGGCAGCGGGAGAAGACTTCTCGAATTTTTTTGACTAACAATCATGGCTATCGTCAGCAATAATGTCACCTTGGCAGAAGGAAAAATTTGACTCAACAGCTTCATAAAAGGCGACATGGAAAATAATGCTGAGCCTTTGATCAAATACAAGTTTTTGATCAAATGCTCGGGGGCTACTTTGGAAAAATGAAAAGATCAAGAAAAGCAAAATAGAAATGGCATGAGCCTATGATCAAATACAAATATTTGTTCATAGCCTCGGGGGCTACTGATACGTCTCCGACGTATCGATAATTTCTTATGTTCCATGCCACATTATTGATGTTATCTACATGTTTTATGCACACTTTATGTCATATTCGTGCATTTTCTGGAACTAACCTATTAACAAGATGCCGAAGTGCCAGTTCCTGTTTTCTGCTGTTTTTGGTTTCAGAAATCCTAGTAAAGAAATATTCTCGGAATTGGACGAAATCAACGCCCAGGTTCCTATTTTGCCCGGAAGCATCCAGAACACCCGAGAGCCGCCAGAGGGAAGCCCTGGGGGCCCCACACCACACCCTGGCGCGGTGAGAGGGGGGGCCGCGCCGCCCTATAGTGTGGGCCCCCCAGGCCCCCTCCGAGGCTGCCCTTCCGCCTACTTAAAGCCTCCGTCGCGAAAACCCTATTACGTTCGACGAAACCCACAAAAACCTTCCAGAGCCGCCGCCATCGCGAAGCCAAGATCTGGGGGACAGGAGTCTCTGTTCTGGCACGCCGCCGGAACGGGGAAGTGCCCCCGGAAGGCTTCTCCATCGACACCGCTGCCATCTCC
Organism: Lolium perenne; assembly: GCF_019359855.2. Lineage (NCBI taxonomy): Eukaryota > Viridiplantae > Streptophyta > Magnoliopsida > Poales > Poaceae > Lolium > Lolium perenne. The sequence goes on from NC_067244.2 coordinate 54,415,695, forward strand.
ACCGCCATCTTCATCACCGCTGCTGCTCCCATGAGGAGGGAGTAGTTCTCCATCGAGGCTCGGGGCTGTACCGGTAGCTATGTGGTTCATCTCTCTCCTATGTACTTCAATACAATAATCTCATGAGCTGCCTTACATGATTGAGATTCATATGATGGTGCTTGTAATCTAGATGTCGTTATGCTAGTCAAGTGAATTTTACTTATGTGATCTCCGGAGACTCCTTGTCCCACGTGTGTAAAGGTGACAGTGTGTGCACCGTATGGGTCTCTTAGGCTATATTTCACAGAATACTTATTCACTGTTATGAATGGCATAGTGAAGTGCTTATTTATATCTCTTATGATTGCAATGTATTTTGTATCACAATTTATCTATGTGCTACTCTAGCAATGTTATTAAAGTAGTTTTATTCCTCCTGCACGGTGTAATGGTGACAGTGTGTGCATCGGTGTTAGTACTTGGTTTATGCTGTGATTATGATCTCTTGTAGATTATGAAGTTAACTATTGCTATGATGGTATTGATGTGTATTATTCCTCCTACATAGCATGAAGGTGACAGTGTGCATGCTATGTTAGTACTTGGTTTAGTCGAATTGATCTTTCATGCACTCTAAGGTTATTTAAATATGAACATTGAATTGTGGAGCTTGTTAACTCCGGCATTGAGGATTCGTGTAATCCTACGCAATGTGTTCATCATCCAACAAGAGTGTAGAGTATGCATTTATCTATTCTGTTATGTGATCAATGTTGAGAGTGTCCACTAGTGAAAGTGTAATCCCTAGGCATTGTTCCTAAATACTGCTATCGCTGCTTGTTTACTGTTTTACTGCGTTACTACTGCTGCAATACTACCACCATCAACTACACGCCAGCAAGCTATTTTCTGGCACCGTTGCTACTGCTCATATTTATTCATACCACCTGTATTTCACTATCTCTTCGCCGAACTAGTACACCTATTAGGTGTGTTGGGGACACAAGAGACTTCTTGCTTTGTGGTTGCAGGGTTGCATGAGAGGGATATCTTTGACCTCTTCCTCCCTGAGTTCGATAAACCTTGGGTGATCCACTTAAGGGAAAACTTGCTGCTGTTCTACAAACCTCTGCTCTTGGAGGCCCAACACTGTCTACAGGAAAAGGAGGGGGCGTAGACATCAAGCTATTTTCTGGCGCCGTTGCCGGGGAGGAAAGGTAAAAGGTACTCACACTCCGGATCTTGGCTACTAAGCTATTTTCGCCGTTGTAAGTACTCGAAGCTATTTCCTTTAGATCCTGCAATTGCATCTTTTTGTTTCTTGTTTACACTAGTTTGGCATAATGGACAAGAATGAGCTTCTTATTCTATTTCCTGATTTAAAACATGGATTGTTTGATGCGAAAATTAAAAAAACCTATGGAATCCTATTTGCATGCTGGTAGTAATATTAGTATGAACGCTTTAAACACCATTGTTGATAATGATATAGAAAGTTCTAAGCTTGGGGAAGCTGGTTTTCATGATCTTTTTAGTCCCCCAAGCATTGAGGAGAAAATTTACTTTGATGATACTTTGCCTCCTATTTATGATGATGATAGTAGTCTTTTAGTACCGCCTGTTATGGAGGATAAATTTGATTATGATTACAATATGCCTCCTATATTTGATGATGAGAATAATAATGATAGCTACTTTGTTGAATTTGCTCCCACTACAACTAATAAAATTGATTATGCTTATGTGGAGAGTAATAATTTTATGCGTGAGACTCATGATAAGAATGCTTTATGTGATAGTTATATTCTTGAGTTTGCTCATGATGCTACTGAAAGTTATTATGAGAGAGGAAAATATGGTTGTAGAAATTTTCATGTTACTAAAACACCTCTCTATGTGCTGAAATTTTTGAAGCTACACTTGTTTTATCTTCCTATGCTTGTTACTTTGCTCTTCATGAACTTGTTTATTTACAAGATTCCTATGCATAGGAAGCATGTTAGACTTAAATATGTTTTTAATTTGCCTCTTGATGCTCTCTTTTGCTTCAACTACTATTTCTTATGAGTGCATCATTAAAACTGCTGAGCCCATCTTAATGGCTATAAAGAAAGAACTTCTTGGGAGATAACCCATGTGTTATTTTGCTACAGTACTTTGTTTTATATTTGTGTCTTGGAAGTTGTTTACTACTGTAGCAACCTCTCCTTATCTTAGTTTAGTGTTTTGTTGTGCCAAGTAAAGTCTTTGATAGTAAGGTTCATACTAGATTTGGATTACTGCGCAGTTACAGATTTCTCTGCTGTCACGAATCTGGGCCTAATTCTCTGTAGGTAACTCAGAAAAATCTGTCAATTTACGTGCGTGATCCTCAGATATGTACGCAACTTTCATTCAATTTGGGCATTTTCATCTGAGCAAGTCTGGTGCCATTTTAAAATTCGTCTTTACGGACTGTTCTGTTTTGACAGATTCTGCCTTTTATTTCGCATTGCTTCTTTCGCTGTGTTGGGTGGATTTCTTTGTTCCATTACCTTCCAGTAGCTTTGGGCAATGTCCAGAAGTGTTAAGAATGATTGTGTCACCTCTGAACATGTGAGTTTTTGATTATGCACTAACCCTCTAATGAGTGTGCTTTGAGTTTGGTGTGGAGGAAGTTTTCAAGGGTCAAGAGAGGAGGATGATATACTATGATCAAGAAGAGTGAAGAGTCTAAGCTTGGGGATGCCCCGGTGGTTCATCCCTGCATATTTCAAGAAGACTCAAGCGTCTAAGCTTGGGGATGCCCAAGGCATCCCCTTCTTCATCGACAACATTATCAGGTTCCTCCCCTGAAACTATATTTTTATTCCATCACATCTTATGTACTTTACTTGGAGCGTTGGTTTGTTTTTGTTTTTGTTTTTGTTTGAATAAAATGGATCCTAGCATTCATTGTATGGGAGAGAGACACGCTCCGCTGTTGCATATGGACAAGTATGTCCTTAGTTTCTACTCATAGTATTCATGGCGAAGTTTCTTCTTCGTTAAATTGTTATATGGTTGGAATTGGAAAATGATACATGTAGTAATTGCTATAAATGTCTTGGATAATGTGATACTTGGCAATTGTTGTGCTCATGTTTAAGCTCTTGCATCATATACTTTGCACCCATTAATGAAGAAATACATAGAGCATGCTAAAATTTGGTTTGCATATTTGGTCTCTCTAAGGTCTAGATAATTTCTAGTATTGAGTTTGAACAACAAGGAAGACGGTGTAGAGTCTTATAATGTTTACAATATGTCTTTTATGTGAGTTTTGCTGCACCGGTTCATCCTTGTGTTTGTTTCAAATAGCCTTGCTAGCCTAAACCTTGTATCGAGAGGGAATACTTCTCATGCATCCAAAATACTTGAGCCAACCACTATGCCATTTGTGTCCACCATACCTACCTACTACATGGTATTTCTCTGCCATTCCAAAGTAAATTGCTTGAGTGCTACCTTTAAAATTCCATCATTCACCTTACAATATATAGCTCATGGGACAAATAGCTTAAAAACTATTGTGGTATTGAATATGTACTTATGCACTTTATCTCTTATTAAGTTGCTTGTTGTGCGATAACCATGTTTCTGGGGACGCCATCAACTACTCTTTGTTGAATTTCATGTGAGTTGCTATGCATGTTCATCTTGTCTGAAGTAAGAGAGATCTACCACCTTATGGTTAAGCATGCATATTGTTAGAGAAGAACATTGGGCCGCTAACTAAAGCCATGATCCATGGTGGAAGTTTCAGTTTTGGACAAAATCCTCAATCTCATATGAGAAAATTATTAATTGTTGTTACATGCTTATGCATAAAAGAGGAGTCCATTATCTGTTGTCTATGTTGTCCCGGTATGGATGTCTAAGTTGAGAATAATCAATAGCGAGAAATCCAATGTGAGCTTTCTCCTTAGACCTTTGTACATGATGCATAGAGGTACCCCTTTGTGACACTTGGTTAAAACATGTGCATTGTGATGATCCGGTAGTCCAAGCTAATTAGGACAAGGTGCGGGCACTATTAGTATACTATGCATGAGGCTTGCAACTTGTAAGATATAATTTACATGATACATATGCTTTATTACTACCGTTGACAAAATTGTTTCATGTTTTCAAAATCAAAGCTCTAGCACAAATATAGCAATCGATGCTTTTCCTCTATGGAGGACCATTCTTTTACTTTCATTGTTGAGTCAGTTCACCTATTTCTCTCCACCTCAAGAAGCAAACATTTGTGTGAACTGTGCATTGATTCTTACATACTTGCTTATTGCATTTGTTATATTGCTTTGCATTGACAACTATCCATGAGATATACATGTTATAAGTTGAAAGCAACCGCTGAAACTTCATCTTCCTTTGTGTTGCTTCAATGCCTCTACTTTGACTTATTGCTTTATGAGTTAACTCTTATGCAAGACTTATTGATGCTTGTCTTTAAGTACTATTCATGAAAAGTCTTTGCTTTATGATTCAGTTGTTTACTCATGTCATTACCATTGTTTTGATCGCTGCATTCACTACATATGCTTTACAAATAGTATGATCAAGTTTATGATGGCATGTCACTCCAGAAATTATCTTTGTTATCGTTTTACCTGCTCGGGACGAGCAGAACTAAGCTTGGGGATGCTGATACGTCTCCGACGTATCGATAATTTCTTATGTTCCATGCCACATTATTGATGTTATCTACATGTTTTATGCACACTTTATGTCATATTCGTGCATTTTCTGGAACTAACCTATTAACAAGATGCCGAAGTGCCGTTCCTGTTTCGTCGCTGTTTTTGGTTTCAGAAATCCTAGTAAAGAAATATTCTCGGAATTGGACAAAATCAACGCCCAGGTTCCTATTTTGCCCGGAAGCATCCAGAAAACCCGAGAGCCGCCAGAGGGAAGCCCTGGGGGCCCCACACCACACCCTGGCGCGGCCAGAGGGGGGGCCACGCCGCCCTATAGTGTGGGCCCCCCAGGCCCCCTCCGAGGCTGCCCTTCCGCCTACTTAAAGCCTCCGTCGCGAAAACCCTATTACGTTCGACGAAACCCACAGAAACCTTCCAGAGCCGCCGCCATCGCGAAGCCAAGATCTGGGGGACATGAGTCTCTGTTCCGGCACGCCGCCGGAACGGGGAAGTGCCCCCGGAAGGCTTCTCCATCGACACCGCTGCCATCTCCACCGCCATCTTCATCACCGCTGCTGCTCCCATGAGGAGGGAGTAGTTCTCCATCGAGGCTCGGGGCTGTACCGGTAGCTATGTGGTTCATCTCTCTCCTATGTACTTCAATACAATAATCTCATGAGCTGCCTTACATGATTGAGATTCATATGATGGTGCTTGTAATCTAGATGTCGTTATGCTAGTCAAGTGAATTTTACTTATGTGATCTCCGGAGACTCCTTGTCCCACGTGTGTAAAGGTGACAGTGTGTGCACCGTGTGGGTCTCTTAGGCTATATTTCACAGAATACTTATTCACTGTTATGAATGGCATAGTGAAGTGCTTATTTATATCTCTTATGATTGCAATGTATTTTGTATCACAATTTATCTATGTGCTACTCTAGCAATGTTATTAAAGTAGTTTTATTCCTCCTGCACGGTGTAATGGTGACAGTGTGTGCATCGGTGTTAGTACTTGGTTTATGCTATGATTATGATCTCTTGTAGATTATGAAGTTAACTATTGCTATGATGGTATTGATGTGTATTATTCCTCCTACATAGCATGAAGGTGACAGTGTGCATGCTATGTTAGTACTTGGTTTAGTCGAATTGATCTTTCATGCACTCTAAGGTTATTTAAATATGAACATTGAATTGTGGAGCTTGTTAACTCCGGCATTGAGGATTCGTGTAATCCTACGCAATGTGTTCATCATCCAACAAGAGTGTAGAGTATGCATTTATCTATTCTGTTATGTGATCAATGTTGAGAGTGTCCACTAGTGAAAGTGTAATCCCTAGGCCTTGTTCCTAAATACTGCTATCGCTGCTTGTTTACTGTTTTACTGCGTTACTACTGCTGCAATACTACCACCATCAACTACACGCCAGCAAGCTATTTTCTGGCACCGTTGCTACTGCTCATACTTATTCATACCACCTGTATTTCACTATCTCTTCGCCGAACTAGTACACCTATTAGGTGTGTTGGGGACACAAGAGACTTCTTGCTTTGTGGTTGCAGGGTTGCATGAGAGGGGTATCTTTGACCTCTTCCTCCCTGAGTTCGATAAACCTTGGGTGATCCACTTAAGGGAAAACTTGCTGCTGTTCTACAAACCTCTACTCTTGGAGGCCCAACACTGTCTACAGGAAACGGAGGGGGCGTAGACATCAGCTACTCCCATCGGGAGCGCTGTTCGCGCACCCGAGAAATTATAAAACTTCGGGAGAGAAAAAATATATCGGCATAAAGCATGGAGCCTACAACCAAGCACAAGTCCTTGGCTGTAGCCTCGGGGGCTACTCCCATCGGGAACGCTGTTCGCGTGCCCGATGAAATCATAAAAAACAAGAAAAAAAGAGGAGAGAAAGAAAAAGAAAGAATGCAAAGAAGAAAGATAGAAGAGCCAAAGAGTATATTTCGAGTTATAAATAACTCTGCATATACTCCCATCGGGAGAAAAATATAAGTCATCTTTGACTCAATAAAATGTGCCATTCCAACAGCCGAATAAGCACTCGACAATATATTCTCAGAACGCCAAAGTTGCGATCAATTTCTGAATGCCGCAGAACTTTGCGAAGGTAAGACCCCAGATCCGTTCTGTGAGGCGTGGCGCCGTCTCTGACGTCGGTTTGCTACTTTTATCCGTATCAACAGATACGAAGAAAAATCCTAACAGACGCGTTAGGTACCCGATAAATATAACTGGGACTCGACAGAATGGTAAGACCTTAAGCGGCACCTGTCGAAGTTTGCACCAGTATCCCGAGATCATGTCCAGGGACGTGATTTTGAAGTAGGTTTTTGCGGATTGCCACTAGAGCAGTTAACTAGTACCTGATCCGTCAGATGAACTAGCCCCAACTACCATTATCCCTGCACAATATAGAAACTTATGTGAAGAAATATAGAAAGGTTTCTGAATTGTCGAGTAAAAATAAACGGTGGAGATTTTCCCTGACTCTACGATTCAAGCAAAATCTTGGGGGCTACTGACATAGGCATCCCCAATGGGCCTGCCGATGATGGTACCCGGGGTTTACTGAAGGCCCACTACCCGAAGAATAAGAAGGTTCGGAAGCCCAAGATATTGTTAAGGAAAGCTAGAGTTGTAATAGGAAGCATTATTTGTAATCTTGCGGGAGGAGTTAGAAACCTACCCGGACTCTGTAACTTGTACAATACGAAACCCTCGGCTCCGCCTCCTATATAAAGGGGAGTCGAGGGACGCAGAGAGGATCGAATCGTTGTCTCTAAAACCCTAGTTTTTACACCATCGAGTACTTTTTGGCTGAAACCTTCGAGATCTACTTGCCCTCTACATCTAACGAAACCCTAGTCTACAATCCGTAGGCATTGACAAGTTAATCCCTTGTCACCCATGCCTCATATTTTGTCTCATGGCTCACCACCTTTACTTGAATCAAATAGCTTTGAGAATTGGCAATTCTTGATGAAATCTCATGTGCGCAGCGCTTCTACCGAGCTTTGGCGCATCATTGAGGAAGGTTATTCACCAAGAGATCCAAAGAACTTGACAAGGGGAGAAGTGGTGGATGACCAACTCAACGCCACCGCCATCAACATGATCCACATGGCCGTCACGCCCAAGGACTGTGCTCATATCCGCTCACTCAAGACCGCCAAAGAAGCATGGGACAAGCTCGACAAGCTCTTCCTCGGAAATGAGAGCATCCAAAGCTCTCGTTTCGATGAAGTGAACAACATCACCGACAACTTCGTCATGAATGAAGGAGAGTCCCCGGAAGAAATGTATAGGCGTCTCATCGCTCTTGCCATACAAATGCAAGATCTTGGAGCAACGTTTGTGGATGATCATTGGATCAAGCAAAAGTTCTACAACGCTCTCCTCCCCTATGAGGAAGTGAAGTTGACGACCATCCGCCAAAATGCCTCCTTCCGCTCTATGACATCCGATGAAGTCCTTAGCGAGGTCATCGCTTTCGACATCTCCAAGAAGAACGCAGAAGATCTTGTTGCACGCGCCAACAACACCCGCAAGCCCAACCTTGCATTGAAGATGAAAGAGCATGGAGCTAGTGAGAGAGATGAGGATCCCATTGAGTGGGGTCTGGATGATCTCAAGGCCAACTATCATGAACACATGGCACTTGCCGCCAAGAGTTTTTGGAGTGGGAACAAGACACGAAGCTCAAGGTTAAGAAGATACTCACCTCATGACTCGTCAAGATACACCTCCAAGAGTCCAAGGGAAGAGCAAAGGGGGAGAGCTTGCTACAATTGCGGCGACACAAGTCATTTTGTTGCGGATTGTATCTATGAGAGAAGGGAAGACAATGGTGGAAGGCTTGTTCGAAAGGACAAGTTCAAATCTCTCTAAAGAGGATTCTCCAAGTTCTCCTCCAACTCCGGTGACACCAAGGTCTCCTTCACCAAGAAGCCTAGAGCTTTCATTATCCGTGAGGAATACTCCTCCGATGAAGGTGAAGAACGCAAAGACAAGGGCTCGAACAAGGAGGAAGGGGAGGTGGCCGCCATCGCCATCTCCACTCCCTCCATCTCCCTCTTCGACTCTCCGAATGAGAACCTCTTCACCAACAACTCCCATTGTCTTGTGGCAAAGGTATCATCGGAGGTAGTATCCCTTTCCGAGTCTACTTCTTCCTTCAATACTATATCTATTGCGAGTTTGGATGCTCCTGCCACTAACATGCTAGGTGATATCAAGACTCATGTTGAGGAACTCTTGACTCAACTCGATGCGGCTCAAGTCCGTATTGATGAAAGAGGGAGGCTTGAGAAAAAGGCGGAAATAGAAATTATCTCTCTCACTCAAGCTCATGAGGAAGAATTGTGCATGCGCATGTCACTTGAAGCTAGTGCTATTGTTCTCGAAGACTCCAACAATTCCTTCATCTCCCAACTCATCAAGGACCGAGACCGTGCTCTTGGTTGGATGGAGAAACTCAAGATGAAGAAGCGGTATCTTGCAGAGAGCCATGAATGGTTGCTTGAGGAAGTTGCAACCCTCACCAAGAACTTCAAATCCTTGGAGAGTAGGTTCATGATTCTATCCGAGATGAAGAGGCACCCTCAAGAAGAAACACACAAGAAGAAAGAAGATGAAGGCCCCAATCCATGTTGTGATAAGCTCCTTGATGAAGTCTCCTCCTTGACAAGACATAACATAAGACTTATGGAAATCAATTCTCGTCAAGAGGAAGCCTTGTATGAGTACTATCGCTTGAGCAAAGAAAAGGTGCCATGTTGCGATCATGAAGAAGAGATTGCCACTCTCAAGAGACACAAGGCCAAGCTCAAGGAAGTGAATGATATGCAAAAGGAGTCCTTGATGGGGTGGATTCGCTTGAGCAAGGAAGAAGTTACTCGTTGTAACCATGAGGAAGAATTTTCCTCTCTAAAAAGGAGCAAGGCCAACCTCATGGTGATCAAGACCAGGCAAGATGAAGCTTTGAGAGAATACCGCCTCGCAAGCAAGGACTACATTTCTCGCAACCATGAATACGACATTGCCACCCTAGAGACACACAAGCGTTTGCTCCTAAAAAGGAATTCTCTTCCAGAAGAAGCTTTGGTAGGACAATTCCGAGTGAATAAGGAGGAAGAGGCTCAAATATTTGATATCACTCACCCTCACCCGGATCATGAAGATGAATTCAACCATTTGAAGTCCAAACTTGAAAGCCTCCAAATCCAAACTCAATATTTGGAAGGAGTCATTGAAGCTAGAGATGAAGCTAATGGGAGTTCTTGCAATGAAGGAGAAGTGGCTATCAAGCCAAAGAAGAAGAGAATAAGAAGGATCAAGATCAAGAGGAACATCATGGTAGGACCCATTGAAAAATGGGTTCCTATCCTCAAGGCTTGATCTATGATGTGCTTTGCTTCCGGTGGTGCTATATTGGTGGTTGTTGTTGAAGCCACAAGTCTCTTGACCGGAAGCAAAGAAGTTGTTGTCGTCCTCAAGCTATCTCATTCTATCTTCTCATATGGTGACAACACAAGCAAGCTTAAAGGTATTGGGCCTTGACAAGATGGTGGTAACACCCAACCTTGTCAAGACCCTTGATTACAATGTTCTTTCCGTTCATCGTTTCTCATGCTAAGGTCTTTGTACCGTTTACAATGAACATGTTGTGATATGGATATCCAGGCCTGGTACACTAGGACAACCATTTATATGATAATTAGGTCTAAGGTTGTACCCGTATTTTATTATAGTCTTGTTATTAGGAAATAATAATGTAGCCAGGTCATGTGGTGGGCCAATTAGGGTTAAATTAGTGTTGTGTTTGGTTTTGGGCCTGTCCAAACCAAACCAGGTCAGGGCCCATAGTGGGGCGCCCCAGCCTAGCAAGGCTGGCCGGCCACTTCCCCTCATATAAGGAGGTGGGATGACTAGGGTTTAGGTAGACAAGTTTAGACTAAAGATTAGGGTGTTCCCCATTGCGTGTGTTCACGTGTATCATCCCTCCGGGGGTACGGCGATGCCGTTTATCCATTATATCCACTGCAAAGGTTCTTGTGTTCATCAAGGATTGTCTAGCTCAAGGTTTGAGGCATATCGTTCATCGATCCGTTGCTTGCTGGATTCGTTCCCTCTTCTCCAGGCTGCGTTCATCGTGTTGTTGGGAGATTCTATCTACCCGGGTTCTCGCTGTGAAAGATCGGGCAACACCCAAGGAGGATCTGCTGGGTTCCCCCTTATCATGTGGTATCAGATTTCTGGGTTGCTCACTGCTAGGTTTTGTTGATCGATCGCATCTAGATCGGTTTGCATCGGAGAAGGCTGGCTCTAGATCGGAGGACTTTGGCTCTCGGTTGAAGGAGGTTGGTTGGAGGAAGTTTGGAGTTGTTCTGGTGCAGTTTGCAGGTCATCCATGGCTGTTTCGGAGGTCAAAATCGCAAAAAATCGCGTCTGGAATCGGGAAGAAGACACAGATTCGCGACCAGATCCGGTTTCCGGACAGGTCAATCGGACCCAGGACCGGCCGGATCAGTCCCAGATCCGGCCAAACCAGGCCCCAGGCTGGCCCACCCGGCCCAGACCGGTCCCTAGGCCGGTGCCAGCCGGGCCAAGTCCAGGGGAGTCAGCCGCCTCAGCCGGCGCCCAGGCCGGTCCAACCGGGTCCTGGACCGATTCATCCGGTTCCTAGGCCGGTCCAACCGGGCTCTGGGCCGGGTGAGCTGCTGCTGCTTCTGTTGTTTCTCCGGCAATACTAGCTAATGCTGCTCCTGTTTCATCTCCGGCGACGCTACTTGATGCTACTGCTGTTGTTGCTTCATTTACAGACGATGTGTTGGGCATACGGTGTTCGCGTGGCATGAAGTCTGGTTATATCTTCAATGATTACCTTGACATCCGGAAGGGAGTACCGCGTCCCGTGTCAGAACTGAAGTGGTATTTACGCCATTACGCGACAATTGAGCAGTATGAGGATTGGGAGAAGTACATGGAATTGGGTTTCCAACAATGTCGCCGATACAAAGGGAAGTTCACTGGTTATGATGCATACGTTCTCGCTCACCGGCGTGTGGATGAGGAGTTGGACATATATTGGTGTAATGAAGTTGATAGAGGCGAGTATGCTTATACTTGGGCGGACTTCAAAAAATTTCTTCGTGGTGGTTTCGGGTTACCATTGAAGGATCGTGAGCAGCCGTCTAGAGTTGTGCATGCAATGAAGGAAGTGGACAAGTGCATAGTTCCTATTCAGGAGATTGTTCCACTACCAACAGTCACTAATGTCGAGGTGAAATCTTCAGAGGAGATGAAACCTGGCTCTGATACCAAGAGCGCTACTGTGACTGTTGAGGAGGATGTACCATTGAGCGGGCTGAATATGCAACTCAAGAAGGTACAAGATGATGCTTGCAAGGCAGTTGACAAGGTTCAGCGGTGGAGTTTGTTTCAGACTCAGTGCATTATAAAAGGCAAGGCTTGTAAGTTGATGATTGATGGTGGTAGCTGTACTAATGGCATTAGCAAGGCGATGGTGGCAGCTTTGGGGTTGTCTACATGGCGTCTTTTTGAACCTAAACGTCTTGAGTGGTTGAATAGTTGTGGTATGCTGAAAATTACTCACAAGGTGCGTGTGCCATTTACAGTTGATGATTATGTTGATGAGATAGAGTGCGATGTATTGCCATTGGAGGTGTGTGGATTGTTACTTGGGGTCCTTGGCAGTATGACCGCAATGTGACACATGCTGGGAGAGCAAATACATATTCTTTTATGCATGGTGACAAACAACGGACTTTGAAGCCTATGGGTGATGATCATATCAAGTCCGATGTGGAGTTAGTGGTGCGTAAAGAGAAGTTGCACAAGCCTAAAGTGCAGCAAGAGGTGCATGATGTTCCAAGCATTGATGTTGGTGATGTTTCAGCCCTGCCTGTATATGACAAGCCAGTTCTTGTTGGTGACAAGCCGGATGAAGCTACACTTGTTGTCGAGGGTACTCCTCGGCAATGCCCTCCGATTGGGGCTTAGGGTTGATGGAATCCTGTAGGCTGACATGAAACATCGGTTAACAGACAAGCGGGGAGAGCGATTTACCCAGGTTCGGGGCCCTCGATGAGGTAAAACCCTTACGTCCTGCCTGTCTGATCTTGATTATGAAAATATCGGGTTACAATGGGGTGCCGAAGGTTTCGGCTGTGGTTTCGTCGAGAGGCTAAGTGCTACGTGGACCTAGCTCTAGACTTGCGGTGGCCTAAGTTGCTAAGATTGATTGTGTCCCTCGGCAGCCCCTCTCCTGGCCCTTATATAGGGGGCCAGGTCTCAAGAGATCTGTTCGGGTACGACTAGGTTACAAAAGACCTAGCTCTAAACTTTCCTTGTTCGGTTCCTCTTCGTCTTGCTCTTCAAGGAATCTTCTTCGGCACCGCCATAGTGGCCCACCTTGCCATCAGGTGTCTTCATGGGCCTCCAGTTGGGCCGTACGGGATAGGGCAATAACAGTTACCCGAAGGGTAATGCCCACGTCAGTGGCCCCCGAGTGTCTAGCCGAAGATATTTCGGGTAGAGACTAAAGCATACTCCACCAAATGATCTTTTCTCTTGACAGTTCTCGTCCATCTTGTAATAGCATCATCTTCTTCTATCGGGTGCGCGTCCAGCGCTCCCGATGGGAGTAGCCCCCGAGTCTAGGTATGGATGCTTGCAATCTATGCGTAGACTCAAGTTGTGCCACTCAAATATCTTCTTCTGCCGAAGTTTTCTGCAGGTCTTCATAGGTCATCTGATACATTTGTATCGGGGCTTCAATTTTTCAAGTAAGATTTTAATGCATAAAGGATATTGAGCAACGTGCCCAGCTTTGCTGGTTAACTGCCGATGGCAAAACAACGTTACCCTACACAGAATCAAGTCCCCGGGCATGATCCTGGAGTGCAAAGAAGTTTATCGGGTGCGCGTCCAGCGCTCCCGATGGGAGTAGCCCCGAGTCTGGGCACGGGTGCTTGTGACCGGGTGCAGACTCGAGCTGAGCATTCCGTCCTTTTCTTCAAATATTTCTTCACGCCCTTCTTTGCAGAAATAATCTTCGAGTTCTCGTTTATCAGGTGCGCGTCCAGTGCTCCCGATGGGAGTAGCCCCCGAGTCTAGGTACGGATACTTGCAATCCGTGCGTAGACTCAAGTTGACCACCCGACGGTTTTTGTTTTCTCCTTGGATACTTCGGGCGAGCTTCACGACGTCGCTGATGACGTAATCAATGCCGTGGTTTGATTGACAAGACACGACCTGACGGGCCCACCCTAGCTCTGCGCGTGCAATTTTTAGGAAATGACCAGTGCATGTGCATTGACCGAGGCGCCTCCTCGATTTCCGCACATCGTGGGAATAATGGGCCGCCGGTTCCATTCTCTTTAGAGCGACACGTGTACGATTAGACCTCGTCCACCTCCCACGATGGCTTTGGAGTTATGGCCACGATCTCCCATCAACCTCATGATATAAATAGGGAGCCTTCCCGTTGTTTTCACTTTTTACGTTTCCACACTGCTCATCTTCTTCCCCAACCTTTCTTTTCACCTCCGTTCCTTCTCTCAAGAGCTCCGGACGCCATGGGCAAGAAGAAGAGCGCCAGCGCCTCAGGCGCAACCAAAGTCAGCCGCGATTGGGGCGCCTCCACCATTTCCAACCGCGAGGTGAACAAGCTGCGCACCCTCGGCCTCATCTCCTCGTCCGACGATGACATTCGTCTTCCAGGTCCAGCCTCTCGCCCAAAGCCCCCGATGGGCTTTACTGTTATGTTCGTCGCCTTTCTGTTCCGCGGGCTTTCTCTTCCTGCCCACGAATTTCTCCGTTCCCTTCTTTTTTTCTATGGGATCCAGCTCTGGCAGCTGACCCCAAATTCCATCCTCCATCTTTCCGTCTTCATCACTATTTGCGAGGCTTTCCTCGACATCGATCCCCACTGGGGTCTTTGGAGGAAAATCTTTTATGTCAAACGTCACAATGACAACAATGCCCCACCCCGTCGTCGGTGGCGTTGGCTTCATTGTTAGAAAGGAGGTTGATTACTTCAACTTCCCAATGAAAGAATCTGTCCAGGGATGGCGTCACAAATGGTTCTACCTGCGCGACACTCCAGTACCTGGGCGGTGTTCCAACCTTCCTCCATTCAAAGATGTCTTGGTGGCTCAGCCGAAGAAATCTTGGCGAAACACCCTGTCTCCCAATGAAAGCGCTACAGCCGACAAACTGTTCGAACAGGTTGTTGACCTAAAGAACGCGGGAGGCTTGATGATGTGCGGCACCGAAGTAGTCTCAGTGTTCCTGAGACGTCGGGTGCAGCCACTGATGTCCCGGCCTCACCAGATGTGGATGTACACTGGGAAGGAGGATAAGTCGAGAGTAAGCTCTGCTGACCTGTCGGATGACGATCTTCGCGACGAAGTGCGGCGTCTTACTTGCTACAGCATGAAGGACATCATTGTCCTGACTTCGGCCCGCTCTCCATATGATCTCAAACACCTTCCGACTGAGGTAACCTTTGTTGCATTTCGATTATTGCTATTGTGCTGTTCTTCAATCTTTCACTAATTTCTCACCTGTCGACAGGCCTCCATCATGGCTCAATGTTATCCTCCCACACCCGAAAGTGGTGTGGAACCAGAGGATGTCGATGATGACTCCGAGGAGACCGAGGATGCTCAGCACATTCTTGAGGACAACGACGTCGAGGAGGATGAAGCCCCCGAGGATGATGCTCTCACCAGGAGCAGGCGGTGCAAGAGGATAAACGAGGACCTGATCACAACGGCTGAATCGAGTCCTAGCGGACAAGATAATGATGCCGATGAAACTGCATCGCCTCCCCCTGCTGCAAAAAGTTCGACAGGCTTTTTTGCTATCGAGGATGACTTGGACCTGTGAGTATCTATTTTTCTCTTCGTTACTAGCTTTATTCATGCTGAACGTCCTTGCTTTTCAAGCAGCTCTGACGATGACGACGATGTTCCTCTCGCAAAGAGGGCTAAGTTATTCTCCGGAAAATCCGAGTCCGCCAAGGAGTCAAATCCTTCGCCTACCGAACCGACGCCGCCCTCAAGGACAGCCGTGGTGAAGATCCCAGTGTCAAAGGTCATTCCTTCTGGCAACGCTCCTGTCCCACCAGCTGCCCGCGACCATGTAAGCGATTTGTTTAACTTGGCTCTCTTCTTTCACTGTGGATTTCCATATCTGACTGATGTTTGACCTCCTCCTTGCAGCCAATCTATGCCACGGTTGACGCTATGGCGAATTTTGCTGATCAATTTACTCGCCTGGAATCTGAGAATGCTCAGCTTCGGAAGACTGTCAAAGTGTCAACACCCGGATTTTTAAGTCCAGATGCCTATTATGTCATACATCGCAATTCCAGGAATATTGTTTTTGCGAGACATAATAGATTGATATCACAACACATCATTCATTACATACCATAATCGTCTTACAAATAGAGGATCACATGATCCTGTCTTACAACATAGTGGATCTAGAGATCCTATTACAAAACACATAGCGGAAGCGAAGTAGCGGTCGTGGTCCATCTGTTCCACATGCAACTGTTGACGTCAGGAGTGGTCCTAGTTGTCGTAGACGTCCTGCTGTCCATCTTCATTGTACTGGTTCTGGTACTCCTCTTCATAGTCTGGCCATTTGAATAGCCAGGGACAAAGCCATGAGTACTTTAAAGTACTCGCAAACTATTACTAGTGTAAGCACTATCAATTTTAGTAATGGGGTGCTAAGCTCTAAGTTTCTTTGCATAAAGCCAATTTTAGTTCACAAACATTTAGTAAAATCCTCTTCATTTGCTAACTAACTCAAGTAGGAACATTAGTGTCATTCCCACAACTCTGTTGTGATTCAATTCAAATTCATAATTCACCTTTCAAGTTCAAGTCACAAGTCATATGTCACCGTTTTGAAAATGGTCTGATGACGGAACGGTATGGACTTTCCAACCGTCCATAACCGTGGACGCGGCTATTCGAATAGTTTTACACTCTGCAGAGGTCGTACACTTGTGCCCTAACATTTGCAATAATCCGTCAGGGTTAACTGGCCCTGATTTATCACACTCCGTGTGCGGACTACCAACCATAACCTTTCACTTACATACCCTAGTATAGGCACCTCTCCCCATGAGCTTGGCCTCCCAGTGAAGACAAACCGTCAGCCTGGGAACTGCACAGGGCTTGGGCCGGACATTCACCTCATTTCACATCATTTCACCTGTAACGGAGGCAGCCTCGACATAACCCCTATGACGCTTGTTTAGAGGGAACCCATACTAAGATACATAAACTTCCAGTTAAGCCCTTACCCATAATCAGGTATTGTGGGGGTACTTGCAAAATTGGAATGGTATCGCATCCGAACCCAACCATCAGTTTTTGTAAAGTTCACCATGTCATTCACAAGTCACATTCACCTTCAAAATCTTTCAATAGAATGACTCATCATTCCAAGGTTTTCAAAGTCATTTCATTTCAAAAGTTCCCATCTAGAGTAGTCAATTTTATTTGTTAGCACTAGCAACTAGTCAGGAGGGGTGCTAACTAGCTTATAGCTTTCTAGGCTAAGTTGGATGCTCTTGTTCTACTCTATATCTAGACCAAGTTAATCATGAATCAAAAAGTAACTTTGATAAATCAAAATCAATAAAGCTTGTAAAATAAAAACTTGGGATAGGATCATTAAGCATAAAGTAAAATATGGTGATGCCTTGCTCTTGTAGAGCTTTGCACTTTGCAAGAATATTAGCTTGCAACAATATAACTTGCATTAGTCTAGCTTGCCTTCAGTGGTGTATTGATCAAAGTGGTCTTCTTCTTCCTGGAAGTAGACCTCCTCCTCCTCTTGATACTCCTTGGTACTGCTGGCGTGTAGTTGACACACGTCTGTTGGGAACCCCAAGAGGAAGGTGTGATGCGTACAGCATCAAGTTTTCCCTCAGTAAGAAACCAAGGTTATCGAACCAGTAGGAGTCAAGGAACACGTGAAGGTTGTTGGTGACGGAGTGTAGTGCGGCGCAACACCAGGGATTCTGGCGCCAACGTGGAACCTGCACAACACAATCACAATACTTTGCCCCAACTTAACAGTGAGGTTGTCAATCTCACCGGCTTGCTGTAAACAAAGGATTAAATGTATAGTGTGGAAGATGATGTTTGTTTGCGAAGAACAGTAAAGAACAAGTATTGCAGTAGATTGTATTTCAGATGTAAAAGAATGGACCGGGGTCCACAGTTCACTAGTGGTGTCTCTCCCATAAGATAAATAGCATGTTGGGTGAACAAATTACAGTTGGGCAATTGACAAATAGAGAGGGCATAACAATGCACATACATATCACAATGACTACTATGAGATTTAATCAGGGCATTACGACAAAGTACATAGACTGCTATCCAGCATGCATCTATGCCTAAAAAGTCCACCTTCGGGTTAGCATCCGCACCCCTTCCAGTATTAAGTTGCAAACAACAGACAATTGCATTAAGTATGGTGCGTAATGTAATCAGCACAAATATCCTTAGACAAAGCATTGATGTTTTATCCCTAGTGGCAACATCACATCCACAACCTTAGAACTTTCTGTCACTGTCCCAGATTCAATGGAGGCATGAACCCACTATCGAGCATAAATACTCCCTCTTGGAGTTACAAGTATCAACTTGGCCAGAGCCTCTACTAGCAACGGAGAGCATGCAAGAACATAAACAACACATATATGATTGATAATCAACTTGACATAGTATTCCATATTCATCGGATCTCAACAAACACAACATGTAGCATTACAAATAGATGATCTTGATCATGATAGGCAGCTCACAAGATCTAACATGATAGCACAATGAGGAGAAGACAACCATCTAGCTACTGCTATGGACCCATAGTCCAGGGGTGAACTACTCACACATCAATCCGGAGGCGATCATGGTGATGAAGAGTCCTACGGGAGATGATTCCCCTCACCGGCAGGGTGCCGAAGGCGATCTCCTGAATCCCCCGAGATGGGATTGGCGGCGGCGGCGTCTCTGGAAGGTTTTCCGTATTGTGGCTCTCGGTACTGGGGTTTTCGCGACGAAGGCTATAAGTAGGCGGAAGGGCAGAGTCGGAGGGCTGACGAGGGGCCCACACCATAGGGCGGCGCGGGGCCCTCCCTGGCCGCGTCGGCCTATGGTCTGGCCACCTCGTGGCCCCACTTCGTATCCCCTTCGGTCTTCTGGAAGCTTCGTGGAAAAATAAGACCCTGGGCGTTGATTTCGTCCAATTCCGGGAATATTTCCTTTGTAGGATTTCTGAAACCAAAAACAACAGAAAACAGCAACTGGCTCTTCGGCATCTTGTCAATAGGTTAGTGCCGGAAAATGCATAATAATGACATAAAGTGTGTATAAAACATGTGAGTATCATCATAAAAGTAGCATGGAACATAAGAAATTATAGATACGTTTGAGACGTATCAAGCATCCCCAAGCTTAGTTCCTACTCGCCCTCGAGTAGGTAAACGATAACAATGATAATTTCTGAAGTGACATGCTATCATAATCTTGATCAATACTATTGTAAAGCATATGAGATGAATGCAGCGATTCGAAGCAATGGTAAAGACAATGATTAAACAACTGAATCATATAGCAAAGACTTTTCATGAATAGTACTTTCAAGACAAGCATCAATAAGACTTGCATAAGAGTTAACTCATAAAGCAATAAATTCTTAGTAGAAAGCTTTGAAGCAACACAAAGGAAGATATAAGTTTCAGCGGTTGCTTTCAACTTCAACATGTATATCTCATGGATAATTGTCAACATAAAGCAATATAACAAGTGCAATAGGTAAACATGTAAGAATCAATGCACACAGTTGACACAAGTGTTTGCTTCTAAGATAGAAAGAAGTAGGTAAACTGACTCAACATAAAGTAGAAGAATGGCCCTTCGCAGAGGGAAGCATGGATTACTATTTTTGTGCTAGATCTTTTCATTTTGAAAACATAGAAACAATTTTGTCAATGGTAGTAATAATTCATATGTGTTATGTATAAGACATCCTATAAGTTGCAAGCCTCATGCATAGAATACCAATAGTGCTCGCACCTTGTCCTAATTAGCTTGGATTAACATGGATTATCATTTCATAACATATGTTTCAACCAAGTGTCACAAAGGGGTGTACCTCTATGCCGCCTGTACAAATGTCTAAGGAGAAAGTTCGCATTGGATTTCTCGCTTTTGATTATTCTCAACTTAGACATCCATACCGGGACAACATAGACAACAGATAATGGACTCCTCTTTTAATGCTTAAGAATTCAACAACAGATAATATTCTTATAAGAGATTGAGGATTAGTGTCCAAACTGAAACTTCCACCATGATTCATGGCTTTAGTTAGCGGCCCAATGTTCTTCTCTAACAATATGCATACTCAAACCATTTGATCATGAAAATCGCCCTTACTTCAGACAAGACGAACATGCATAGCAACTCACATGATATTCAACAAAGGTGTAATAGTTGATGGCGTCCCCAGAAACATGGTTACCGCTCAACAAGCAACTTATAAGAAATAAGATACATAAGCTACATATTCTTTACCACAATAGTTTTTAAGGCTATTTTCCCATGAGCTATGTATTGCAAAGACAAGGAATGAAATTTTAAAGGTAGCACTCAAGTAATGTACTTTGGAATGGCAGAGAAATACCATGTAGTAGGTAGGTATTGTGGACACAAATGGCATAGTTTTTGGCTCAAGGATTTGGATGCACGAGAAGTAATCCCTCTCAATACAAGGCTTAGGCTAGCAAGGTTGTTTGAAGCAAACTCAAGTATAAACCGGTACAGTAAAACTTACATAAGAACATATTGCAAGCATTATAAGACTCTACACTGTCTTCCTTGTTGTTCAAACACCTTAACCAGAAAATATCTAGACTCAGAGAGACCAATCATGCAAACCAAATTTTAACAAGCTCTATGTAGTTCTTCATTAATAGGTGCAAAGTACATGATGCAAGAGCTTAAACATGATCTATATGAGCACAACAATTGCCAAGTATCAAATTATTCAAGACATTATACCAATTACCACATGAAGCATTTTCTGTTTCCAACCATATAACGATGAACGAAGCGGTTTCAACCTTCGCCACGAACACTAAACGTAAAGCTAAGAACATATGTGTTCATATGCAACAGCGGAGCATGTCTCTCTCCCATACAAAGAATGCTAGGATCCGATTTTATTCAAACAAAAACAAAAAAAACAAAAACAAACAGACGCTCCAAGTAAAGCACATAAGATGTGACTGAATAAAAATATAGTTTCACTAGAGGTGACCTGATAAGTTGTCGATGAAGAAGGGGATGCCTTGGGCATCCCCAAGCTTAGATGCTTGAGTCTTCTTGAAATATGCAGGGATGAACCACGGGGGCATCCCCAAGCTTAGACTTTTCACTCTTCTTGATCATATTGTATCATCCTCCTCTCCTGATCCTTGAAAACTTCCTCCACACCAAACTCAAAACAAACTCATTAGAGGGTTAGTGCATAATCAAAAATTCACATATTCAGAGGTGACATAATCATTCTTAACACTTCTGGACATTGCACAAAGCTACTGAAAGTTAATGGAACAAAGAAATCCATCAAACATAGCAAAACAGGCAATGCGAAATAAAAGGCAGAATCTGTCAAAACAGAACAGTCCGTAAAGACGAATTTTTCTGTGGCACTTAACTTGCTCAGATGAAAAAGCTCAAATTGAATGAAAGTTGTGTACATATCTGAGGATCACGCGCGTAAATTGGCAGATGTTTCTGAGTTACCTACAGACGGGGCTGCTCAATTTCGTGACAGTAAGAAATCTGTTTCTGCACAGTAATCCAAATCTAGTATCAACCCTACTATCAAAGACTTTACTTGGCACAACAATGCAATAAAATAAAGATAAGGAGAGGTTGCTACAGTAGTAACAACTTCCAAGACTCAAATATAAAACAAAAGTGTTGTAGTAAAATAATGGGTTGTCTCCCATAAGCGCTTTTCTTTAACGCCTTTCAGCTAGGCGCAGAAAGTGTGAATCAAGTATTATCAAGAGATGAAGCATTATCATTCTTACCAGGGGCCTTGCGCCTACTCTTCTTACTCTTATTATTACTCTTTGGTTTAGGGAATATATGACCGCATCCGGGCGTAGAGGTAAAATTTAGAGTGCCCTTCCCCACACCTATGAATGCTCCCACGAGTTTCAGCAGGGACCTTCCAAGTGTGATTTGTCATGTCCCTACACATCCAACAACGAGATAATCAGTGGATACCGTTCTTCCGAGAAAGGTTGTGAACACCCCTTCAGCTATACCCATAGGAACTATAACAGAGTTATCAGTAAGAGTTATTCCTTCTCCTCCTTCAGTAAGTTCCCAAAGTGTCAAAGATTCATAAATTCTTTTAGTCATAAGGCAAAACTCAGACATAATATCACAACGGGCATGAAAAGTTTCACCACAAATAGCAACTTTAATAGTAGGCACCCACATTGAAGGTTCAAAACTTACTGGAACATAATCATAATATTCGCGAATCTGGTTGTACCCTTCCTTTAAACAAGATATATTTGTCTCGAGGGTGTTTAATCTATTATGAATGCTAGCAAGAGATGAATCAAAATTATTAGAGGAGCTAGATGATGTAACCACTTTTATTATGGCATTAAAAGCTTGATCCCCATCACAGTGAAGGAAATCTCCTCCTACTACAGCATCTAAGGCATATCTATAGCGAAGAATAAGCCCAAAATAAAAGTTACTAAGAAGCAAACTTAGAGTCATTTTAGGTTCAGTTTTACTATAAGAATCAAAAATTCTAGACCAAGCTTCTTTAAAACTCTCTTCACCACCTTGTTTAAAAGTAAAGATCGATTCATCAGGTGATAGAATAACAACTACAGGACTAGTCATGATAATAAAGTAAATGCAAGTAACTAATTTTTGTGTGTTTTTAATATAGAGAATGCAAACAAGAAACTAAATAAAGTAAATGCAAGTAACTAATTTTTTGTATTCTTGATATAGAGAACAAACAAAGCAGTAAATAAAATAAAGTAAAGCAAGACAAAAACAAAGTAAAGAGATTGGAAGTGAGAGACTCCCCTTGCAGCGTGTCTTGATCTCCCCGGCAACGGCGCCAGAAAATATCTTGGCGTGTAGTTGACGTGGGAGTTAGAAATCTTTGTGGTGTAACTTATCTTCAGGTCCCCGGCAACGGCGCCAGAAAATATCTTGCTGGCGTGTAGTTGACACACGTCTGTTGGGAACCCCAAGAGGAAGGTGTGATGCGTACAGCAGCAAGTTTTCCCTCAGTAAGAAACCAAGGTTATCGAACCAGTAGGAGTCAAGGAACACGTGAAGGTTGTTGGTGACGGAGTGTAGTGCGGCGCAACACCAGGGATTCCGGCGCCAACGTGGAACCTGCACAACACAATCACAATACTTTGCCCCAACTTAACAGTGATGTTGTCAATCTCACCGGCTTGCTGTAAACAAAGGATTAAATGTATAGTGTGGAAGATGATGTTTGTTTGCGAAGAACAGTAAAGAACAAGTATTGCAGTAGATTGTATTTCAGATGTAAAAGAATGGACCGGGGTCCACAGTTCACTAGTGGTGTCTCTCCCATAAGATAAATAGCATGTTGGGTGAACAAATTACAGTTGGGCAATTGACAAATAGAGAGGGCATAACAATGCACATACATATCATGATGACTACTATGAGATTTAATCAGGGCATTACGACAAAGTACATAGACCGCTATCCAGCATGCATCTATGCCTAAAAATTCCACCTTCGGGTTAGCATCCGCACCCCTTCCAGTATTAAGTTGCAAACAACAGACAATTGCATTAAGTATGGTGCGTAATGTAATCAACACAAATATCCTTAGACAAAGCATTGATGTTTTATCCCTAGTGGCAACAACACATCCACAACCTTAGAACTTTCTCACATGTCCTGCATTCAATGGAGGCATGAACCCACTATCGAGCATAAATACTTCCTCTTGGAGTTACAAGTATCAACTTGGCCAGAGCCTCTACTAGCAACGGAGAGCATGCAAGAACATAAACAACACATATATGATTGATAATCAACTTGATATAGTATTCCATATTCATCGGATCCCAACAAACACAACATGTAGCATTACAAATAGATGATCTTGATCATGATAGGCAGCTCACAAGATCTAACATGATAGCACAATGAGGAGAAGACAACCATCTAGCTACTGCTATGGACCCATAGTCCAGGGGTGAACTACTCACACATCAATCCGGAGGCGATCATGGTGATGAAGAGTCCTCCGGGAGATGATTCCCCTCTCCGGCAGGGTGCCGGAGGCGATCTCCTGAATCCCCCGAGATGGGATTGGCGGCGGCGGCGTCTCTGGAAGGTTTTCCGTATCGTGGCTCTCGGTACTGGGGTTTTCGCAACGAAGGCTATAAGTAGGCGGAAGGGCAGAGTCGGAGGGCTGACGAGGGGCCCACACCATAGGGCGGCGCGTGCCCCTCCCTGGCCGCGCCGGCCTATGGTCTGGCCACCTCGTGGCCCCACTTCGTATCCCCTTCGGTCTTCTGGAAGCTTCATGGAAAAAAAGACCCTGGGCGTCGATTTCGTCCAATTCCGAGAATATTTCTTTTGTAGGATTTCTGAAACCAAAAATAGCAGAAAACAGCAACTGGCTCTTCGGCATCTTGTCAATAGGTTAGTGCCGGAAAATGCATAATAATGACATAAAGTCTGTATAAAACATGTGAGTATCATCATAAAAGTAGCATAGAACTTAAGAAATTATAGATACGTTTGAGACGTATCAGGTACTAGCGTCTAAAAACGAATATGATGTATACAATCACCAAACAAAACTTAAAAGCTAGACTAAGCACACACATGAGTCACACAAGCTAGGCTAGAATCACAACATTATTATTATTTTGGTTGACTTTGTTTTCTTGTTAAGAAAAATAATTTCCTCTCATTACAAATATTAATTAAGGTTTCTATTTAATTCTGTGGAGAAATAATTTCCTCTCATTGAATCTTTTTAAGATTTAATTTCCTCATATGATAATATATGAAGTTAGGTTGACCAAGGTCAACACTTCATAATCATCATTTGGGAAAATGATTTAAATGAGGTGATGTACCTCATGCAATTTAATCCTAACATGGTAATGATTTAATGTCCTCAAATAATTCAATTGGAGATCAATTAGACCATGGTCACTACCTCATGTTGAATTACTTGAGACCAAGATTTAAATGAGAAGAATACATCTCATATGATTTAATACCTAGTTTTGAATAATTTAAATACTACTATTGAAATGAATTAATATTCTCAAGAAGAACATATGGGGTCATGAAGACAAATATCATCACCTCACCTTGAATCACTTGAGAGTGTGATTTAAATGAGGTGCTACACCTCATAGATTTGAAATCCTAAATTTGGAAATAATTTAAATGGGCTAGTATTGACTACATAGCCAATTTTTGATTCTAGCCCATGATCATATACAATACCCATATCATATTTTCGCATAATCAATTAGAGAATTGAAAATGTGAATCATAGCAATTGGATTCACCTCAAAACTCATTATGGTTGATTTTATAAATGTATTTGAAATCTGAAAACTCTTTGACTTGTTATTTTTACTATTCAAAATCTACAATAGATTTTGATTTGAATTCAGTGTGGTTGGATGTAGCTTTTCATAAGCTTTCCATCAATATAAAGTTCACCAAATTTGGTTGAGCAGATTTGGAGTTATTTGATTTTAAATAAGGCATCTGCAAGAAATTTAACTAAAAAGATTTAATTTGATTTCAAATTGTGGGCCTAGGCGGGAAAAGAAATGGGCCCGAACGAGGGAGAGGGAGTTGGGCTGGCCCAACTACGCGTCCGACGCGAGCGGGCCGCCTGACAGGGTGGGGTCTACACGTCAGTGGCGTTTAAACGCCGAACCGGTACGCGCGCGCGTGGGCCATTGGATTGAAAACAGATCGAATGGCCGAGGATCAGCACCTTCCTCGACAGAGCTCGCCGGGGACGAAACCCTACCAGCGGCAGAGGGGTCGCGACGAGGGGCTTACCGGCGTCTAGTGGGATCGGCGAGGCGGGCGATCGACGGCGGAGACAACGGCGAGGCAGACGGTGGTCGCAGCAGAACTTGAGGTGGCCGCAATCAACGGCGCCTTTGCTGCGGTACTACGGGGCTCCAGCGAGGAATTGGGGTGGCTCCGGCGGCAATGTGAAGGGGAAGAGGGTCGAGGAGGGGCAGAAGAGAGAGGGAAGTGGAATGGTGTGCTCAAATCATCCCAAGGTGTGCTCCTTTTATAGGGTCGAGAGGTGGCCGAGACGGAGCGGGCAGGTCGGCGATGTCGACATGGCTACGGTGGGCTAGTGTCACGAGCGAGGATGCTGCGGTGTTGGCGACGTCGAGACGGTCACGACGAGCGTCAGAGCGCTGAAAATGGAGCACGGGAGCGTGCTGGCGACATCATGTACTGGCGGTACGGTTGCGGATGATCGGTGACGATGTCATCGTCTACAGGGCGCGGGAGAGCCAATGGCGGTGTCTGGGCGGCTGCTGGTGTCGTGGGGAGCAGGTGGGTGAGAGGAGAGGGCGTGAGGTGGTCGGAATCGACGGGGCGCAAGCGTGGACTGGCGCGCCCAGGGCCATGCCGGTGCGTGCTCTGGCGAGCCTGGGTACGGTGACCACGTCGCGTTCTGGTGTGTGTCGTGTTCCTTTTGACTTGAGGTCGTGTCTGGCGGGTTCAGCAGCGTGTGGTGAGGCTATGTGACATGGTGGAGAGGACCAGAGAGGGCAGGGGCAGGTGGTGACTTTGTGGTGATCAAGGCCGGCCAGCATGGTGTGTTCTTGATGGATTGGGTGCAATTTATTTATCTCTGAGGCCATGGCTTGCTAAAGTAAGGTGAGCCAAGATGGTTTGGCAAGGTGGGCAAGGTTGGAGAGGACTAGAGTTTGTAAAATTAAATTAAGTCCACATGTATGTGACACATGCAAGGTTTTGGGGCATGGTTTTGGTGTGATGGTGACCATGCATGGTTATGTGGTGTCATGGTAGGTAGTGAGAGGTACAATGTATTGTAGATGAGCACAAGGGAGAGAGAAGTGAGGTAGGGAATAGTGATGGGGAGTAGGTGTACTTCCATTTTTACTTTATGTGTACCCCATATGTGACAAGCAATGTACTCCCTTGTATTTAATTTTGGCTAACTTTCTGCATGGTTGTGTTCTATAAAATGTTGGGCAACAAAGTGTGGCATTGGTTTGAATTTTGGAGAGGTTTGGTGAAATTTCTAACAAGTGAGGAAATCTAGAATCTGATTTGAGGTTGCTACTTTGCATGCTTATATTTAGAGTTTGACTTTGAACCAACAAGGTTTACTTTGACCAAGTTGTTCACTTTCATGAGGTCTTGGATGAGGTGCAAATATTTGAGGTGATTTAGTTTAAGAATCTCTTAATAAAAGGGCTCAAAGTAGGGTACTTGTTAAAAGTGTCACATGTGACCATCATCATATGTGAGTTGGGAATTTCATTTATTTTCATTTTGATTTGGTTTTTCTTGACCCAATTGAGGTTGTTGAGTGTTGAAAAGGTATAAGAATGTAATCCAAACAATCAAACCAAGTTTAGTGGCCGTTTGCTCAAATTTGCATTTTTGGCCATTTCTTCTCATATGCCTCTATGGACATTTTGATTTTTCTTTATTTTGTTTTGTTTCACCTTGGATTGGCTTTGTTGAGTACTAGGTAGGGTTTCTTAATATTTTCAAACCATCTAGCAAAGGTAGATCATGTCCTAGACCTAATTTTCAAATATAGCCTTAGGCTCATATGTGTATTTCCTATTTTTATTTCCTTTTCTTTTTCTTTGATCAAAGGGCATGGTGTAGGGTTTATTTAGTGTTAGATTGAGTTTGGTAAAGGGTTCAAACTATTTGGGGAAAGTATGAGTGCATAGGTCAAGATTTGGTATTATGGCTATGTGCCACATATGCCTCTATGCATATTCTTATTTTCTTTTTTATTTCACCTTAGATTTAGTTGGTAAATGATAGGTTAGGTTTGTTGAGGTTTTGCAACCCATCTAGCAAGATAGGACATGGTGTAGGTTATTATTTGCAAGAATGGCTAGGGGTTCACATAGGCCTTTTAATTTGATTTCTTTTTATTGGGTTTTATCTTGGAGGGTAAAATGGAGAGTAGGGTTTTAGGGTTTTAGATCATTTCAAAATACTTCCACAATCAATCATGGCAATAACACAACATGTGAGCATGATCACTATGCATCAAACTTAATTTAATAAAAGTTTTTGTTGGTTCTCATTTTTGGCAAAAGGAAATCCATTTTCTTCTTTGTTGAAAATTTGGGATGTTACACAAAGTTTCGGCTGATCAAGTGCTGGAGGTTAACAAGCTCGCAGCCGAAGCCTAGAATGAAAACATCCTGCTGAAGGATGAACTAAAGAAGCTGAAGCAGAAGATGAAGAATGAGGATGATGCCAGACGCGAAGCTGCTGCCGCTGCTGACAAAAAGGAAGGCGCCCTCCGCGAGTCTATCACGAACTTGCTTGGTAAGTTCCTACATGCTCGAGTGTAAAATATTTCTGTTATACTATCTTTTGGTTTGCTTATCCGTCACTTCTCAGCTGCTGCCGACGTGCCCATCAATCGAGCACGCAAGCTTCGAGAGGACTCAATGTCTGATGCACTCTCCCTTGCCACTGACGCCAATATCAAAGTTCTTGGGCTGCTGCAAAAGACCAAGAGAGCACTGTCGAGGTTGTTCTCGATGATATTCCCGAAGATAAAGCAAGACAAGACCCTTGGCAAAATGGCAGATGCTTTCTCCATCGACCCTTCTGAGCCTATAGAGGTACTGAAGCGGCGCTCTCGCCTGTTTGGAGCAGTCCTTACTTTTCAACTACTGATGGGTCATGGGTTAGGTTCTGAATTGGAAAGGTTTTCTAAGGCGCTGCCCATAGACGAGAACGACTGCCTAGTTGATATTGATCCGTACAAACAATCGGCAATGAAATGCGCCAATCATCTTCTCAAATTGGTTGACGAAGCAAAAAACCAAATCGGCGCCTGAAGCTGCTCCTGGTTCATCATCGGCTCCCTCATGATTAAACTTCTTGATCTGTTGTTGTAACTAACCCTTGACATAATCTAGGCTTGTTTTATACTGGCTCTGTTGCCAGTACCGATACTCTTTTTGAATGTAATATACGCGCAATGCTCCCGATGGGAGTTTCTACCAATGCTTTTCTAAATTCAAAATTGTGCTGCAGATTCCTCCATCTTCTTCTCGCACCGATTCTTCTTTGAACTCGTCGGCTAATGATGAATCTGGTCTTGTTCATCGTTTGCGCGACCAAATAACTCGGCTGAACAAAGACATAGTCACCCTTCACGTGATGGCGGCATTGATAAAAAGGAAAAGCGAGATTGCCACTGCAATTGAACAACACGCCCTTGATCGTCTCCTCATCGCTACTGAGAGTTTGAGCTGTAAGTGTCTGTTCCTCTTTCGATTTTTGTTGTCACCCGAACGTTCCTTGACTGATTAATGCTTATTGACAGTCGTAGCTTCTGATTCGACAGAGGAGAACAAGAGGATCCATGAAAAGATCGAGGCGATGACCAATGCTGCCCATCCGAAGCATGAATTATGGTCCCAGCGACCGAAGGTTGTTGTTGTGGCCAAATTTGAGCATCGAGCAGAGAAGGTGCATTACTATTCTGACAAGTACCATGATCATCTCTCGATGGTGTGGAGGACCTTGTTTCCTTTGGACCAAGCACCCCAAACTTTATCAGCTCTGTTTACTCGATTCAGGACCCCGGAGAGGATTCGACTGTTGGTGCGAAAGGAACTCCTGGCCGACGCTGACCTTGCCCTTGCTTCAGTGTTGGCGTGTCATCCGACCTTAGATTTGGAGGCCATAGCAAACACCAATAGGAGATTAGACCAATATTATGACATTGCCAGAAACCCCGCATACACTATCATCTCTCGGATGGAAACATGTATTGAGAGAGATCTGAAGGCCCGAGAAGACCAGGGTAACCTGCCATGAAATTATGCATTCATATGTATGTAATGACCTTGTACCTGCAAGGGATAATCTCATATAAACTTAATGTGCGTTTCGTACATTATGTACTTTTGGTGAATTTGCTAATTCGAATAATGATTTTTTGTCGGGGGCGACCGAGTGATCAAGTCAGCCTGCTCACCCGACGACTCCGTTGTAATTGCAAGTTTATTGCGGAGCCGATGCGTAAGTTCTGTAAGAGCGACACCCATCGAATAATCGAGGGATTTAGGCGCTTGGCTTTGTCACACGGTGCACCGGTTTGAGCCTCGTTTGTGATAGTACGTCCACCGACTGCAGCGCTCGCGTATTTTCTCGAGGCTTGGATGGGTTGTTGCGTGTAATTAACCTTAGCCCCCGATGAGAGTATTTAGTTAATGACACTATACGAACGTGTTTCTGGCCAGCGCTCCCGATGGGAGTAAGAGCCAATGACGAAGGCCCCGAACAATTTGTTCGGATGATGAGGCCTGGAACAACAAAGGTAGTAAACCTGATCAGAAATTTTATTCATAATATAAGACAAGCTTAGGTGCTTGCCAAATAATAGGGAGAGAATGATTATATCCTATGCGTAGAACCGTCGCAAATGTGCAACGTTCCATGGATTTTCAACGTCTTCACCCGAAGCTGGATTCTTGAGATGATAAGCTCCCCCTGGTATCACTTTAGTGATGACGAATGGCCCCTCCCACGGAGATTCGAGCTTCAAAGGTCTTTCTTGCTTTATTCGCAGTACCATATCTCCAACACTGAAGCTTCGATTGCGTACTCGTCGACTGTGGTAATTTCTTAACGCTTGCTGATACACCGTTGTTCTTGCCAAGGCGATGTCCTGAGCTTCGTCAAGGAGGTTCACGGCATCTTGCAGCGCGTTGTTGGAAGTTGCTTCCGTATACGCAGTCACCCGAGGGGCTTTGAACCGAACATCGGCTGGCAAAACTGCTTCGGCTCCGTATACCAAGAAGAACGGAGTATACTGAGTTGATCTGTTGGGTGTAGTATGCAAACTCCAGAGTATAAATGGCAATTATTCGACCCACGCTCCAGCTGCACCCGTAAGGCGTTTCTTGAGGCCATCTCCTATTAGACCATTGATCCTTTCGACCTGACCGTTGGTTTGGGGATGTGCCACCGAAGCAAATTTTAGTTTAATGCCACCGTTATCGCAAAACTTCTGAAACTTTTTGGAATCAAAATTAGTTCCATTGTCTGTGACGATACCGTGAGGCATGCCAAATCGACAAGTTATTCCCCTGAAGAACTGGACAGTGGTTTCGGCATTCTGATTTCGAACAGGTACAACCTCGATCCACTTGGTGAACTTGTCGACTGCAACCAGTAAATACGTGTAACCTCCAGCCGATGATCTTGGCAGTGGTCCAACTTGGTCGAGTCCCCACTGTGCGAAGGGCCATGCTAGAGGTATCGTCATCAGATCTGTTGCTGGAGCGTGTGGTTTTGGTGCAAAACGCTGACAAGGGTCGCACTTCATGACCAGGTCTCGAGCATCCGATGCTGCCGTTGGCCAGTAAAATCCTGCTCTGAAAGCTTTTGCCACAAGGGCCCTGCTGCCTGCGTGGTGTCCACAAGTTCCTTCGTGTATCTCGCGTAGTAGTGCCTTTCCATCGTCGATGGCAATACACCTTTGAAAGATACCAGAGATACTACTCTTGTAGAGTTCTCCGTTCACCACAGTGAATGCCTTTGACCGTCTCACAATTCGCCTTGCTTCCACCGGGTCCTCCGGTAGTTGTTGCTCTATTAAGTACTCCAAAAATGTATGGTCCACAGAGCCTCGAGGAGGACCTGCTCCGCGGATTGAGGTGGAGATTCTTTGGCAATTTGCTGCAAGCTTGCTTCTGGATCATAAATCGATGGTTTTGGAGGTGCCGATGCTTTCTCCTTGATCGATCGTTGAGTGATAACTTCATAAAATACCCCGTCTGGAATGGGGGAGCACATGGATCCGATGTTTGCCAAAGCGTCGGCTTCCTCGTTACTGGCTCTGCCGATGTGCTTGAGTTCGCATCCTTCAAATTTGGCTTCCATATTCTGGTATAATTGATGGTAGGCGATCATATTATCACTGACCGCGTCGCATAAATTCATCGACTACTGCACCACCAGGTTCGAGTGTCCATAAATTTCCAGGCGAGTTGCTCCACATGCCTTTGTCATCTTCATTCCGTGCAACATCGCTTCGTATTCTGCTTCATTATTTGTTGGCAGGGTGAAGTTCATACGTAGGATATACTTCATCTTGTCTCCTTGTGGCGATATCAATATCACCCCTGCTCCTGCGCCTGTACTTCGCTTTGATCCGTCAAAATACATTGTCCATGAGCCAGACATGTCGGGTGCTGCCGGTGTTTGCGACTGAATCCAATCTGCTACAAAATCTGGGAGGACTTGGGATTTGATCGCCATCCGGTTTACATAGGTTATGTCGTGTGGTGCTATCTCGATGGCCCATTGGGACACTCGACCCGTAGCTTCTGAGTTAGTAAGTATATTTTTCAACGGTGCCTCGCTTACCACAATGATCGGGTGCTCCGTGAAATAATGGCGTAGCTTGCGTGCTGTTCTCCATACCGCATATGCCAACTTCTGGTGATGAGGGTACCTCTGTTTTGCTGGCGTAAGCACTTCACTGAGGTAGTAAACGGGTATTTGCACGCCGTGAACTCTTCCTGCCTCCTCTCGTTCGACAACTAGGACGCTGCTGAAGACTTGCACCGTTGCTGCTATGTACATGAGCAGTGTTTCTTTCTCGTGCGGGGTTACGAGTACTGGGGATGTCGACAAGATCTTCTTCAGATTATCAAAAGATTCATGCGCCTCGTCTGTCCACTCGAATTTTTCTGACTTTTTCATCAGGCTATAGAAGGGCAAAGCTTTTTCTCCTAGCTTGGCGATGAATCTACTGAGTGCTGCCAGCCGTCCTGCCAATTGCTGCACTTGGTGCAAATTCTTCGGCGGCTCCATGTCGAGGATGGATTTGATCTTCAAAGGATTGGCCTCTATCCCTCTGGCTGAGATGAAATACCCAAGTACCTGTCCTCCTGGCACCCCGAAGAAACATTTCTTCGGGTTCAGCTTGATTTTATACCTGTCGAGGTTGTCGAAGGTTTCCCGCAAGTCGTCGATGAGAGTAGCGGCGTGCTTTGTTTTTACCACGATATCATCAATGTAGACTTTGATATTCCTTCCAATCTGCTCTCCAAGACAGGCTTGCATACATCGCTGATAGGTTGCTCCTGCGTTTTTCAACCCGAAAGTCATGACGTTGTAACAGAAAACGCCGTGCGGGGTGATAAACGCGGTCAACTCTTGGTCCTCCTTCTTGAGCTTGATCTGGTCGTACCCGGAGTATGCATCGAGAAAAGAGAGACGATCACATTCTGCAGTGGAGTCGACTATCTGGTCCATACGAGGCAGCGGGAAGTGATCCTTTGGGCAATGCTTACTGAGACTTCTATAATCGATACACATACGAAGAGCCGTTGTATCTTTCTTTGGTACCATGACTGGATTAGCCACCCACTCGGCTTCCTTAAGGTCCCGAATGAATCCAGCCTTGCGGAGCCGACTAACTTCTTCGCCGATTGCTTTTCTCTTCGGCTCTGAAAACCGGCGCATCGATGATACGTCCCAAACGTATCTATAATTTCTTATGTTCCATGCTACTTTTATGATGATGCTCACATGTTTTATACACATTATATGTCATATTTATGCATTTTCCGGCACTAACCTATTGACGAGATGCTGAAGAGCCAGTTGCTGTTTTCTGCTGTTTTTGGTTTCAGAAATCCTAGTAAGGAAATATTCTCGGAATTGGACGAAATCAACGCCCAGGGGCCTATTTTCCACGAAGCTTCCAGAAGACCGGAGGGGAGACGAAGTGGGGACACGAGGCGATGCCACACTAGGGCGGCGCGGCCTGGCCCTTGGCCGCGCCGGCCTGTTGTGTGGGGCCCTCGTGTGGCCGCCTGACCTGCCTTTCCGCCTACTTAAAGCCTCCGTCGCGAAACCCCCAGTACCGAGAGCCACGATACGGAAAACCTTCCAGAGACGCCGCCGCCGCCAATCCCATCTTGGGGGATTCAGGAGATCGCCTCCGGCACCCTACCGGAGAGGGGAATCATCTCCCGGAGGTCTCTTCATCGCCATGATCGCCTCCGGATCGATGTGTGAGTAGTCCACCCCTGGACTATGGGTCCATAGCAGTAGCTAGATGGTTGTCTTCTCCTCATTGTGCTATCATGTTAGATCTTGTGAGCTGCCTATCATGATCAAGATCATCTATTTGTAATCCTTCATGTTGTGTTTGTTGGGATCCGATGAATATTGAATACTATGTCAAGTTGATTATCAATCTATCATATATTTTATTTATGTTCTTGCATGCTCTCCGTTGCTAGTAGAGGCTCTGGCCAAGTTGATACTTGTGACTCCAAGTGGGAGTATTTATGCTCGATAGTGGGTTCATGCCTCCATTAAATCTGGGACAGTGACAGAAAGTTCTAAGGTTGTGGATGTGCTATTGCTACTAGGGATAAAACATCGATGCTTTGTCTAAGGATATTTGTGTTGATTACATTACGCACCATACTTAATGCAATTGTCTGTTGCTTGCAACTTAATACTGGAAGGGGTTCGGATGATAACCTGAAAGTGGACTTTTTAGGCATAGATGCATGCTGGATAGCGGTCTATGTACTTTGTCGTAATGCCCTGATTAAATCTCATAGTACTCATCATGATATATGTATGTGCATTGTTATGCCTTCTTTATTTGTCAGTTGCCCAACTGTAATTTGTTCACCCAACATCTGTTTATCTTATGGGAGAGACACCACTAGTGATCTGTGGACCCCGGTCCTATTCTTTACATCTAAAATACAATCTACTGCAATTGTTCTTTATTGTTCTTTGCAAACAACCATCATCAACCACACTATACATCTAATCCTTTGTTTACAGCAAGCCGGTGAGATTGACAACCTCACTGTTACGTTGGGGCAAAGATCTGTGATTTTGTTGTGCAGGTTCCACGTTGGCGCCGGAATCCCTGGTGTTGCGCCGCACTACATTCCGCCACCATCAACCTTCAACGTGCTTCTTGACTCCTACTGGTTCGATTAAACCTTGGTTTCTTACTGAGGGAAACTTGCTACTGTGCGCATCACACCTTCCTCTTGGGGTTCCCAACGGACGTGTCAACTACACGCATCAAGCAAATTTCTGGCGCCGTTGCCGGGGAGATCAAGACACGCTGCAAGGGGAGTCTCCCACTTCCAATCTCTTTACTTTGTTTTTGTCTTGCTTTACTTTACTTTATTTATTGCTTTGTTTGCTGCATTATATCAAAAACACAAAAAAATTAGTTGCTAGTTTTACTTTATTTACTATCTTGTTTGCGTTCTCCATATCAAAAACACAAAAAAAATTAGTTACTTGCATTTACTTTATTTAGTTTGCTTTATTTACTACTGCTAAAAATGAGTAATCCGGAAGTTGAAGTTCGTTCCTTTAAGCAACAAGGGGGAGAAAGTTTTAAAGATGCTTGGTATAGAATTAGCGATGCTCATCATAGGTGCATTAAGAAACACTCCACAATTATACTACTTAGGAACTTTTATGTTGGAATCTCTAGTTAGAATAGGTATGTTCTTGATACTCTTGCGGGAGGTAATTTCCTAGGCACTCCGGCTTTAGAAGCTAGTTGCATTATTGAGAGTCTAGTTGGAATACCACCTGTTAATGAAGCTAAAATTGAAATATCTCTTGAGGATGTCATGAAAAAGTTGGAAGCCATAGAAAAATATCTTCCAAGTATTGAGACTAAATTGGGAATATTACTTAATAGCACCGATAAACTTGATAAATCTCTAGGTGGAATTAATGAGAGAATTGCTGTTTTAGAAACTTGTGCTACTCATGATAATCGAACCCATAGGATTAGTGAACTTGAAGAAGCTATGGGAACCTTGGGTTCAACTTTTTCTTCTCTTAAGTTTAAGGAGAAACTTATGTGGGTAAGGAGCAAAAGTTCATGTATGTCTCTAAAGTGCCTAAGCCAAAAAAACTATTATAGGACTAAAATTGACAAAGCCCTTAGCACCACTACGGATGGGGGAGAATCTAAGATACCTATTGATGTTGATGTTTCGTCTCTTGATGTTACTTGATACACACATTCTGCGCCTAGCTGAAAGGCGTTAAAGAAAAGCGCTTATGGGAGACAACCCATTATTTTACTTCTGCACTTTATTTTATATTTGAGTCTTGGAAGTTGTTACTACTGTAGCAACCTCTTCTTATCTTTATTTTATTGCATTGTTGTGCCAAGTAAAGTCTTTGATAGTAAAGCCAATACTAGATTTGGATTGCTGCGCAGGAACAGATTTCTTGCTGTCACGAATTTGAGCAGTAGTCTCTGTAGAAAAATCAAAAAAATCTGCCAATTTACGTGCATGATCCTCAGATATGTACGCAACTTTAATTCAATTTGGGCATTTTCATCTGAGCAAGTCTGGTGCCACTTTAAAATTCGTCTTTACGAACTGTTCTATTTTGACAGATTCTGCCTTTTATTTCGCATTGCCTGTTTTGCTATGTTTGATGGATTTCTTTGTTCCATTAACTTTCAGTAGCTTTGTGCAATGTCCAGAAGTGTTAAGAATGATTATGTCACCTCTGAATATATGAATTATGCACTGACCCTCTAATGAGTTTGTTTCGAGTTTGGTGTGGAGGAAGTTTTCAAGGGTCAAGAGAGGAGGATGATACAATATGATCAAGAAGAGTGAAAAGTTAAAGCTTGGGGATGCCCCCGTGGTTCATCCCTGCATATTTTAGGAGGACTCAAGCGTCTAAGCTTGGGGATGCCCAAGGCATCCCTTCTTCATCGACAACTTATCAGGTTCCTCTAGTGAAACTATATTTTTATTCCGTCACATCTTATGTGCTTTACTTGGAGCGTCTGTTTGTTTTTATTTTTGTTTTGTTTGAATAAAATCGGATCCTAGCATCCTTTGTTTGGGAGAGAGACACGCTCCGCTGTTTCGTATGAACACATATATTCTTAGCTTCATCTTTAATGTTCATTGCGAAAGTTGAACTACCTCGTTCATTGATATATGGTTGGAAACGGAAAATGCCGCATGTGGTAAATGGTATAATGTCTTGAATAATGTGATACTTGGCAATTGTTGTGCTCATATATATCATGTTTAAGCTCTTGGATCATGTACTTTGCACCTATTAATGAATAACTACATAGAGCTTGTTAAAATTTGGTTTGCATGATTGGTCTCTCTAAGTCTAGATATTTTCTGGTTGAGGTGTTTGAACAACAAGGAGACGATGTAAAGTCTTATAATGCTTACAATATGTTTATATGTGAGTCTTGCTGCACCATTTTATACTTGAGTTTGCTTCAAACAACCTTGCTAGCCTAGCCTTGTATTGAGAGGGATTCTTCTCGTGCATCCAAAACCTTGAGCCAACACCTATGCCATTTGTGTCCACCATACCTACCTACCACATGGTATTTCTCCGCCATTCCAAAGTACATTACTTGAGTGCTACCTTTAAAATTTCTATTCTTTGCCTTTACAATATATAGCTCATGGGACAAATAGCCTTAAAAACTATCGTGGTGAAGAATATGTACTTATGTGTCTTATTTCTTAATAAGTTGCTTGTTGAGCGGTAACCATGTTTCTGGGGACGCCATCAACTTTTACCTTTGTTGAATATCATGTGAGTTGCTATGCATGTTCGTCTTGTCTGAAGTAAGGGCGATTTTCATGATCAAATGGTTTGAGTATGCATAATGTTAGAGAAGAACATTGGGCCGCTAACTAGAGCCATGATTCATGGTGGAAGTTTTAGTTTGGACAACTAATCCTCAATCTCTTATGAGAATAATAATTGTTGTTGAATGCTTATGCATTAAAGAGGAGTCCATTATCTGTTGTCTATGTTGTCCCGGTATGGATGTCTAAGTTGAGAATAATCAAAAGCGAGAAATCCAATGCGAGCTTTCTCCTTAGACCTTTGTACAGGCGGCATAGAGGTACCCCTTTGTGACACTTGGTTGAAACATATGCTATGCAATGATAATCCGTGTTAATCCAAGCTAATTAGGACAAGGTGCGAGCACTATTAGTATACTATGCATGAGGCTTGCAACTTATAAGATGTCTTATACATAACACATATGCTTTATTACTACCGTTGACAAAATTGTTTCTTGTTTTCAAAATGAAAAGCTCTAGCACAAAAATAGTAATCAATGCTTCCCTCTGCGAAGGGCCTATCTTTTACTTTATTGTTGAGTCAGTTTGCCTACTTCTTTCTATCCCAGAAGCAAACACTTGTATCAACTGTGTGCATTGATTCTTACATGTTTACCTATTGCACTTGTTATATTGCTTTATGTTGACAATTATCCATGAGATATACATGTTGAAGTTGAAAGCAACCGCTGAAACTTAATCTTCCTTTGTGTTGCTTCAATGCCTTTACTTTGAACTTATTGCTTTATGAGTAACTCTTATGCAAGTCTTATTGATGCTTGTCTTGAAAGTATTATTCATGAAAAGTCTTTGCTATATGATTCATTAGTTTACTCATTATCTTCATCATTGCTTCGAATCGCTGCATTCATCTCATATGCTTTACAATAGTATGATCAAGATTATGATAGCATGTCACTTCGGAAATTATCTTTGTTATCGTTTACCTACTCGAGGGCGAGTAGGAACTAAGCTTGGGGATGCTTGATACGTCCCAAACGTATCTATAATTTCTTATGTTCCATGCTACTTTTATGATGATACTCACATGTTTTATACACATTATATGTCATATTTATGCATTTTCCGGCACTAACCTATTGACGAGATGCCGAAGAGCCAGTTGCTGTTTTCTGCTGTTTTTGGTTTCAGAAATCCTAGTAAGGAAATATTCTCGGAATTGGACGAAATCAACGCCCAGGGGCCTATTTTTCCACGAAGCTTCCAGAAGACCGGAGGGGAGACGAAGTGGGGCCACGAGGCGATGCCACACTAGGGCGGCGCGGCCTGGCCCTTGGCCGCGCCGGCCTGTTGTGTGGGGCCCTCGTGTGGCCCCCTGACCTGCCCTTCCGCCAACTTAAAGCCTCCGTCGCGAAACCCCCAGTACCGAGAGCCACGATACGGAAAACCTTCCAGAGACGCCGCCGCCGCCAATCCCATCTCGGGGGATTCAGGAGATCGCCTCTGGCACCCTGCCGGAGAGGGGAATCATCTCCCGGAGGTCTCTTCATCGCCATGATCGCCTCCGGATCGATGTGTGAGTAGTCCACCCCTGGACTATGGGTCCATAGCAGTAGCTAGATGGTTGTCTTCTCCTCATTGTGCTATCATGTTAGATCTTGTGAGCTGCCTATCATGATCAAGATCATCTATTTGTAATCCTTCATGTTGTGTTTGTTGGGATCCGATGAATATTGAATACTATGTCAAGTTAATTATCAATCTATCATATCTGTTATTTATGTTCTTGCATGCTCTCCGTTGCTAGTAGAGGCTCTGGCCAAGTTGATACTTGTGACTCCAAGAGGGAGTATTTATGCTCGATAGTGGGTTCATGCCTCCATTAAATGCAGGACGGTGTGAGAAAGTACTAAGGTTGTGGATGTGATGTTGCTACTAGGGATAAAACATCGATGCTTTGTCTAAGGATATTTGTGTTGATTACATTACGCACCATACTTAATGCAATTGTCTGTTGCTTGCAACTTAATACTGGAAGGGGTTCGGATGATAACCTGAAAGTGGACTTTTTAGGCATAGATGCATGCTGGATAGCGGTCTATGTACTTTGTCGTAATGCCCTGATTAAATCTCATAGTACTCATCATAATATATGTATGTGCATTGTTATGCCTTCTTTATTTGTCAATTGCCCAACTGTAATTTGTTCACCCAACATCTGTTTATCTTATGGGAGAGACACCACTAGTGATCTGTGGACCCCGGTCCTATTCTTTACATCTAAAATACAATCTACTGCAATTGTTCTTTATTGTTCTTTGCAAACAACCATCATCAACCACACTATACATCTAATCCTTTGTTTACAGCAAGCCGGTGAGATTGACAACCTCACTGTTACGTTGGGGCAAACTTCTGTGATTGTGTTGTGCAGGTTCCACGTTGGCGCCGGAATCCCTGGTGTTGCGCCGCACTACATTCCGCTACCATCAACCTTCAACGTGCTTCTTGACTCCTACTGGTTCGATTAAACCTTGGTTTCTTACTGAGGGAAACTTGCTACTGTGCGCATCACACCTTCCTCTTGGGGTTCCCAACGGACGTGTCAACTACACGCATCAATCGACTGCTGCACTGGTTTGGCTTTTGGGTCAACATTGAGGGTGTGCTCAGCGAGTTCCCTGGGAATACCTGGCATGTCAGATGGTTCCCATGCAAATATTTCCCAGCGCTCACAGAGGAACTCGATGAGCGCGCTTTCCTATGCGACAACAAGGTCTGCCGAAGTATTGACTGTTTTGTTTGGGTCAGTAGGATGCACTTGCTGTTTCTTTGCCTCCTTTGCGATGTCAAATTCATCAGATCTTACGTTTCGATTGTCGGCTGGTGGCTTTGTGTGGTCTGTGATAGCGTCGATCGCGTTGAGTTCTTCCTTGGCTCCAAACTTCGAGGCGATCTTCTGGAAGTCCCTGTCGCAGCTGTCTGAACGGGAGAAGCTTCCGTTGATGGTTATTGTTGTCCCATTATTGCCTGGCATCTTCAACTTTAGGTACGCGTAACGGGGTACGGCCATGAATTTGGCAAATGCTTGTCTGCCGAGGATGGCATGGTACTGAGATTCCCAATCAACCACTTCGAATTCGATTTTTTCCTTCCTAGAGTTGCTAGGTGTCCCGAAAACCACGTCCATTGATATTTTTCCAAGGGAATAAGCGGGTCGAGTTGGTATGATGCCGTGGAATCCTGTATCAGACTCTTTTAGCATGTCGACTGTTAGGCCCATTGCTTTCATTGTGCTGGCGAATAACAGATTCAGGCCGCTTCCTCCATCCATGAACACCTTGCTCATGTTGTACCCTCCGATCTGTGCTTCAAGGACCAAGACAGCGTGGCTAGGCCTTGGAACGGCCTTCGGATGATCTGCCTTGCTAAGAGACATGCTTTGGTCTGACCAGTCAATGTAGTCAGGTGTGTCAACCATGGCAACTTCTGCATACTTTACTTCCCACGAGAACTTCTTGACTTCTCTCTTTGAAAGACTGGTTTTATGGATCATGCTGACCTGTCCACGCGATTTTGGAAACACTTCGGTTGGTACGTACTTGTCTCCTCCTGCTGGTACGTACGGTTCTGGTATATATGGTTCTGTTGGATAACTATAGGATGACACCCTTCTCTCCATTGCGTGAACTCTTGCCGCGGCTTCAACCCTAAGATCGTCGCAGAACTGCCGAATTTCGAGGAACTACCGACAATTCCTGAGCAGATGACTTGATTTTTCAAGGTCTTCCTTTGGATCGATGTAAGAATGTAGATAACACGGTGCTTCAAGTTGCTCCGTGGCCGATAGGTAAGGCGTGCGGAGACGGTTCTTGTTCGGCTGCATGCTGTGGCATCCTCGTTCATACTGTCGAGGGCGGGTCGCGGTTTGCTCTTCTTCTTCATGACGTGAGTCCCTTTGTCTTTTCCTTTGCTCCTCTATGGCGCCGAAGCTGCTTCGGCTGCTTCCTCCCGCATTCTTGGACATGACTGCCAAAGCTGCTACTGGCGTGTTATCTTCTGGAGCCGAAGTTCCTGGGCTCGATGCGTTTGAACTGGGGAGGCGAAGAAACCCTCTGGAATCGATGATGAAGTGAACACCACCTAAAGTAGTATCCATGTTGCCGCGTGATTCTGCGGAGATCGGACGTGACGCCTCGGTGTGCGGTACGAACTCGAAGGATCTGCAGCGAACTGAATCCCTCAGACCTGATGGCGTTGGTAACTCCAGCACGAACGCTGCAGACGTGACCGGTACTGCCGATGACCTGCCTTGTGCCGACAGGCTTCCCACAGACGGCGCCAATTGTCGAGGGTACTCCTCGGCAATGCCCTCCGATTGGGGCTTAGGGTTGATGGAATCCTGTAGGCTGACACGAGACATCGGTTAACAGACAAGCGGGGAGAGCGATTTACCCAGGTTCGGGGCCCTTGATACGTCTCCGACGTATCGATAATTTCTTATGTTCCATGCCACATTATTGATGATATCTACATGTTTTATGTATACTTTATGTCATATTTATGCATTTTCCGGCACTAACCTACTAACGAGATGCCGAAGAGCCGATTCTTGTTTCTGCTGTTTTTGGTTTCAGAAATCCTACAAAGGAAATATTCTCGGAATTGGACGAAATCAACGCCCAGGGGCCTATTTTTACACGAAACTTCCAGAAGACCGGAGGGGAGACGAAGTGGGGCCACGGGGTGCCGCCACACTAGGGCGGCGCAGCCCAAGGGGGGCCCGCGTGGCCCTAGCGTGTGGGGCCCCCGTGACGCCCTTTGACCTGCCCTTCCGCCTACTTAAAGCCTCCGTCGCGAAACCCCCAGTACCGAGAGCCACGATACGGAAAACCTTACTGAGGCGCCGCCGCCGCCAATCCCATCTCGGGGGATTCAGGAGATCGCCTCCGGCACCCTGCTGGAGAGGGGAATCATCTCCCGGAGGACTCTTCACCGCCATGGTCGCCTCCGGAGTGATGAGTGAGTAGTTCACCCCTGGACTATGGGTCCATAGCAGTAGCTAGATGGTCGTCTTCTCCTTATGTGCTTCATTGTCAGATCTTGTGAGCTGCCTAACATGATCAAGATCATCTATCTGTAATGCTATATGTTGTGTTTGTCGGGATCCGATGGATAGAGAATACTATGTTATGTTGATTATCAATCTATTACCTATGTGTTGTTTATGATCTTGCATGCTCTCCGTTATTAGTAGAGGCTCTGGCCAAGTTTTTGCTCTTAACTCCAAGAGGGAGTATTTATGCTCGATAGTGGGTTCATGCCTCCATTAAATGCAGGACGGTGACAGAAAGTTCTAAGGTTGTGGATGTGCTGTTGCCACTAGGGATAAAACATTGATGCTATGTCCGAGGATGTAGTTATTGATTACATTACGCACCATACTTAATGCAATTGTCTGTTGTTTGCAACTTAATGTTTGGAAGGGGTTCGGATGATAACCTGAAGGTGGACTTTTTAGGCATAGATGCATGCTGGATAGCGGTCTATGTACTTTGTCGTAATGCCCAATTAAATCTCACTATACTTATCATATCATGTATGTGCATTGTCATGCTCTCTCTATTTGTCAATTGCCCGACTGTAATTTGTTCACCCAACATGCTATTTATCTTATGGGAGAGACACCTCTAGTGAACTGTGGACCCCGGTCCATTCTTTTACATTAAATACAATCTACTGCAATACTTGTTCTACTGTTCTTTGCAAACAATCATCATCCACACTATACATCTAATCCTTTGTTACAGCAAGCCGGTGAGATTGACAACCTCACTATTTCGTTGGGGCAAAGTACTTTGGTTGTGTTGTGCAGGTTCCACGTTGGCGCCGGAATCCCTGGTGTTGCGCCGCACTACATCCCGCCACCATCAACCTTCAACGTGCTTCTTGGCTCCTCCTAGTTCGATAAACCTTGGTTTCTTTCTAAGGGAAAACTTGCTACTGTCTGCATCACACCTTCCTCTTGGGGTTCCCAACGGACGTGTGTTAATTGCACGCATCAGCCCTCGATGAGGTAAAACCCTTACGTCCTGCCTGTCTGATCTTGATTATGAAAATATCGGGTTACAATAGGGTGCCGAAGGTTTCGGCTGTGGTTTCGTCGAGAGGCTAAGTGCTACGTGGACCTAGATCTAGAATTGCGGTGGCCTAAGTTGCTAAGATTGATTGTGTCCCTCGGCAGCCCCTTGATGACCCATAAGTATAGGGGGTGTATCGTAGTATTTTCAATAAATAAGAGTGTCGAACCCAACGAGGAGCAGAAGGTGTTGACAAGCAGTTTCGATGAAGGATTCACTGTAAATGCTCACAGACAAATATTCAGGGGGTTTTGATATAGCAGATAAATAAAGTACAAGTAAGTAAAATGTGAGAGTAATAATTGCAGCGAGTGGCCCAATCCTTTTTAGCACAAAGGACAAGCCGGTTTGTTTACTTATAATGACCAAACGTTCTTGAGGACACACGGAATTTAATCTAGTGCTTTCGCTTCATATAGCTGATTAATCTTCATTGTTTTGATAA
Source organism: Lolium perenne (assembly GCF_019359855.2). NCBI lineage: Eukaryota > Viridiplantae > Streptophyta > Magnoliopsida > Poales > Poaceae > Lolium > Lolium perenne. The sequence goes on from NC_067244.2 coordinate 54,459,955, forward strand.
GTGTTGTGTGGGTGAACCTATGCTAATGCACCGCCCTTCCTAGGACTAATACATACTTGTGATTATACCCCTTGCAAGCATCCGCAAATACAAGAAAGTAATTAAGATAAATCTAACCACAGCCTTAAACTATGAGATCCTGCTATCCCTCCTGCATCGATATACCAACGGGGGTTTAGGTTTCTGTCACTCCGGCAACCCCGCAATTAGCAAACGAATACAAGATGTATTCCCCTAGGCCCATAAAGGTGAAGTATCATGTAGTCGACGTTCACATGACACCACTAGAAGAATAACACCACAACTTAAATATCATAACATTGAATATCAATCAACATAGTTCACTACTAACATTTAGACTTCACCCATGTCCTCAAGAACTAAACGAACTACTCACGAGACATCATATGGAACATGATCAGAGGTGATATGATGATAAATAACAATCTGAACATAAACCTTGGTTCAATGGTTTCACTCAATAGCATCAATAACAAGTAGAAATCAATACCGGGAGAGTTTCCCCTATCAAAAAATCAAGATCCAACCCTAATTGTTACAGCGGTGACGAGGTGCAGCGGTGGAGATGGCGGTGATGATGATGGAGATGATGGTGATGATGATGGAGATGATGTCCAGCTCGATGACGGTGACGATGGCGTCGATTTCCCCCTCCGGGAGGGAATTTCCCCGGTGGATTTCAGCCTACCGGAGAGCTCTTTTCTCTCTGGTGTTCTTCCGCCCCGCAGAGGCGGTTGTGACTCTTCGAGACTATCCCCCGGAGCTTAGGTTTTCGGGACGAAGAAGTACGCGAAGGAGAGGAGGCCAGAGGGGGCTCTAGGCCCCCTCCCCACAAGGCGGCGCGACCAGGCCTGGGCCCGCGCCGGCCTATGGGGGGGCCCATGGCGGCCCTCCTCGGCTCCTCCTTCTGGCAGTCTCCGTCTTCTGGAAAAATAAGATTTTCCGTATAATTTCCGTCAATTGCTGATCTTCCAAAATATTGCATTCTGACGGTGCTTTTTCCAGCAGAATCCTGACTCCGGTGCGCGATTCTCCAATAATCATGAAACATGCAAAATAGATGAAATAACATAAGTATCATCTCTAAATAGGAAATATATCAATGAATAACAGTAAATTATGATATAAAATAGTGATGCAAAATGGACGTATCAACTCCCCCAATCTTAGACTTCGCTTGTCCCCAAGCGAAACTGAACTCAGTAAACAGGACCACATGTTTATGGAGTGAAGAGTCGATAAATAAAATACGGACAAGAAGCATCATATTAATTTACACAAGACATTCTAGTGAACAACTTCCCATATGATTCAACTTGAAACAAGTAAAAGGAAATCACAAATAAAGGTACATAGGAAATCATAATTGGTGAAGGCAAACTTCGTTCTTGGTCAGAGAACATTTAACAGACTGTACTTATTTATCGAGCAGTGATGGCGTGTAACTCACACGTTCGTTGGGAACCCCAAGAGGAAGGTATGATGCGCACAGCAGCAAGTTTTCCCTCAGAAAGAAACCAAGGTTTATCGAACCAGGAGGAGCCAAGAAGCACGTTGAAGGTTGATGGCGGCGGGATGTAGTGCGGCGCAACACCAGAGATTCCGGCGCCAACGTGGAACCTGCACAACACAACCAAAGTACTTTGCCCCAACGAAACAGTGAGGTTGTCAATCTCACCGGCTTGCTGTAACAAAGGATTAACCGTATTGTGTGGAAGATGATTGTTTGCGAGAAACGATAGAACAGGTATTGCAGTAGATTGTATTTCAGTAAAGAGAATTGGACCGGGGTCCACAGTTCACTAGAGGTGTCTCTCCCATAAGATAAACAGCATGTTGGGTGAACAAATTACAGTTGAGCAATTGACAAATAAAGAGGGCATGACCATGCACATACATATCATGATGAGTATAGTGAGATTTAATTGGGCATTACGACAAAGTACATAGACCGCCATCCAACTGCATCTATGCCTAAAAAGTCCACCTTCAGGTTATCATCCGAACCCCTTCCAGTATTAAGTTGCAAAGCAACAGACAATTGCATTAAGTATGGTGCGTAATGTAATCAACAACTACATCCTTAGACATAGCATCAATGTTTTATCCCTAGTGGCAACAGCACAACACAACCTTAGAACTTTCATCCTTTGTCCCAGGTGTCAATGCAGGCATGAACCCACTATCGAGCATAAATACTCCCACTTGGAGTTACAAGCATCTACTTGGCCAGAGCATCTACTAGCAACGGAGAGCATGCAAGATCATAAACAACACATAGACATAACTTTGATAATCAACATAACAAGTATGCTCTATTCATCGGATCCCAACAAACGCAACATATAGAATTACAGATAGATGATCTTGATCATGTTAGGCAGCTCACAAGATCCGACAATGATAGCACAATGGGGAGAAGACAACCATCTAGCTACTGCTATGGACCCATAGTCCAGGGGTAGACTACTCACTCATCACTCCGGAGGCGACCATGGCGGCGTAGAGTCCTCCGGGAGATGATTCCCCTCTCCGGCAGGTGCCGGAGGCGATCTCTGGATCCCGAGATGGGATCGGCGGCGGCGGCGTCTCGAGTAAGGTTTTCCGTATCGTGGCTCTCAGATGCCGGGGTTTTGCAACGGAGGCTTTAAGTAGGCGGAAGGGCAGGTCAGGAGGCGGCACGAGGGCCCCACACCACAGGGCCGCGCGGCCAAGGGGGCCGCGCCGCCCTAGGGTGTGGCCCCCTCGTGGCCCCTCTTCGTCTCCTCTTCGGACTTCTGGAAGCTTCGTGGCAAAATAGGACCCTGGGCGTTGATTTCGTCCAATTCCGAGAATATTTTGTTACTAGGATTTCTGAAACCAAAAACAGCAGAAAACAGCAACTGGCACTTCGGCATCTTGTTAATAGGTTAGTTCCAGAAAATGCACGAATATGACATAAAGTGTGCATAAAACATGTAGATAACATCAATAATGTGGCATGGAACATAAGAAATTATCGATACGTCGGAGACGTATCAGCATCCCCAAGCTTAGTTCTGCTCGTCCCGAGCAGGTAAAACGATAACACAGATAATTTCTGGAGTGACATGCCATCATAACCTTGATCATACTATTTGTAAAGCATATGTAGCGAATGCAGCGATCAAAACAATGTATATGACATGAGTAAACAAGTGAATCATATAGCAAAGACTTTTCATGAATAGCACTTCAAGACAAGCATCAATAAGTCTTGCATAAGAGTTAACTCATAAAGCAATAATTCAAAGTAAAGACATTGAAGCAACACAATGGAAGATTAAGTTTCAGCGGTTGCTTTCAACTCATAACATGCATATCTCATGGATATTGTCAACATAGAGTAATATAATAAGTGCAATATGCAAATATGTAGGAATCAATGCACAGTTCACACAAGTGTTTGCTTCTTGAGGTGGAGAGAAATAGGTGAACTGACTCAACATTGAAAGTAAAAGAATGGTCCTCATAGAGGAAAAGCATCGATTGCTATATTTGTGCTAGAGCTTTGATTTTGAAAACATGAAACAATTTTGTCAACGGTAGTAATAAAGCATATGTATCATGTAAATTATATCTTACAAGTTGCAAGCCTCATGCATAGTGTACTAATAGTGCCCGCACCTTGTCCTAATTAGCTTGGACTACCGGATCATCACAATGCACATGTTTTAACCAAGTGTCACAATGGGGTACCTCTATGCCACTTTGTACAAAGGTCTAAGGAGAAAGCTCGCATTGGATTTCTCGCTATTGATTATTCTCAACTTAGACATCCATACCGGGACAACATAGACAACAGATAATGGACTCCTCTTTTATGCATAAGCATGTAACAACAATTAATAATTTTCTCATTTGAGATTGAGGATATATGTCCAAAACTGAAACTTCCACCATGGATCATGGCTTTAGTTAGCGGCCCAATGTTCTTCTCTAACAATATGCATGCTTAACCATAAGGTGGTAGATCACTCTTACTTCAGACAAGATGAACATGCATAGCAACTCACATGATATTCAACAAAGAATAGTTGATGGCGTCCCCAGAAACATGGTTATCGCACAACAAGCAACTTAATAAGAGATAAAGTGCATAATTACATATTCAATACCACAATAGTTTTTAAGCTATTTGTCCCATGAGCTATATATTGCAAGGTGAATGATGGAATTTTAAAGGTAGCACTCAAGCAATTTACTTTGGAATGGCGGAAAATACCATGTAGTAGGTAGGTATGGTGGACACAAATGGCATAGTGGTTGGCTCAAGTGTTTTGGATGCATGAGAAGTATTCCCTCTCGATACAAGGTTTAGGCTAGCAAGGCTTATTTGAAACAAACACAAGGATGAACCGGTGCAGCAAAACTCACATAAAAGACATATTGTAAACATTATAAGACTCTACACCGTCTTCCTTGTTGTTCAAACTCAATACTAGAAATTATCTAGACCTTAGAGAAACCAAATATGCAAACCAAATTTTAGCATGCTCTATGTATTTCTTCATTAATGGGTGCAAAGCATATGATGCAAGAGCTTAAACATGAGCACAACAATTGCCAAGTATCACATTACCCAAGACATTTATAGCAATTACTACATGTATCATTTTCCAATTCCAACCATATAACAATTTAACGAAGAAGAAACTTCGCCATGAATACTATGAGTAGAAACTAAGGACATACTTGTCCATATGCTACAGCGGAGCGTGTCTCTCTCCCATAAAGTGAATGCTAGGATCCATTTTATTCAAACAAAACAAAAAACAAAAACAAACCGACGCTCCAAGCAAAGCACATAAGATGTGATGGAATAAAAATATAGTTTCAGGGGAGGAACCTGATAATGTTGTCGATGAAGAAGGGGATGCCTTGGGCATCCCCAAGCTTAGACGCTTGAGTCTTCTTGATATATGCAGGGGTGAACCACCGGGGCATCCCCAAGCTTAGAGCTTTCACTCTCCTTGATCATATTGCATCATACTCCTCTCTTGATCCTTGAAAACTTCCTCCACACCAAACTTAGAACAACTCATTAGAGGGTTACCGACAATAAAAATTAACATATTCAGAGGTGACACAATCATTCTTAACACTTCTGGACATTGCATAAAGCTACTGGACATTAGTGGATCAAAGAAATTCATCCAACATAGCAAAAGAGGCAATGCGAAATAAAAGGCAGAATCTGTCAAAACAGAACAGTTCGTATTGACGAATTTTATTAGGCCACCAGACTTGCTCAAATGAAAATGCTCAAATTGAATGAAAGTTGCGTACATATCTGAGGATCATGCACGTAAATTGGCTTAATTTTCTGATCTACCTACAGGGAGGTAGACCCAGATTCGTGACAGCAAAGAAATCTGTTTCTGCGCAGTAATCCAAATCTAGTACTTACTTTTCTATCAAAGACTTTACTTGGCACAATAAAACACTAAACTAAGATAAGGAGAGGTTGCTACAGTAGTAAACAACTTCCAAGACACAAAATAAAAACAAAGTACTGTAGGTAAAAACATGGGTTGTCTCCCACAAGCGCTTTTCTTTAACGCCTTTCAGCTAGGCGCAGAAAGTGTGTATCAAGTATTATCAAGAGACGAAGTGTCAACATCATAATTTGTTCTCATAATAGAATCAAAAGGTAACTTCATTCTCTTTCTAGGGAAGTGTTCCATACCTTTTTTGAGAGGAAATTGATATTTTATATTACCTTCCTTCATATCAATGATAGCACCAACAGTTCGAAGAAAAGGTCTTCCCAATATAATGGGACAAGATGCATTGCATTCAATATCCAAGACAACAAAATCAACGGGGACAAGGTTATTGTTAACGGTAATGCGAACATTATCAACTCTCCCCAAAGGTTTCTTTGTAGAATGATCAGCAGGATTAACATCCAAATAACAATTTTTCAGTGGTGGCAAGTCAAGCATATTATAAATTTTCTTAGGCATAACAGAAATACTTGCACCAAGATCACATAAAGCATTACAATCAAAATCTTTAACCTTCATCTTAATGATGGGCTCCCAACCATCCTCTAGCTTTCTAGGCATAGAGGCTTCACGCTCTAGTTTCTCTTCTCTAGCTTTTATGAGAGCATTTGTAATATGTTGTGTGAAAGCCAAATTTATAGCACTAGCATTAGGACTTTTAGCAAGTTTTTGCAAGAACTTTATAACTTCAGAGATGTGGCAATCATCAAAATTCAAACCATTATAATCTAAAGCAATGGGATCATCATCCCCAATGTTGGAAAAATTTCAGCAGTTTTATCACAGGCAGTTTCAGCAGTTTAGCGATTTCAGGCAGTTTCTCGCTTTGCATTAGAAGTGGAAACATTGCTAAAACCAATTCTTTTATTATTATTAGTAGGAGGTGCAGCAACATGTGTAGCATTAGCATTACTAGTGGTGGTAATAGTCCAAACTTTAGCTACATTCTTCTCTTTAGCTAGTTTTTCATTTTCTTCTCTATCCCACCTAGCACGCAATTCAGCCATTAATCTTATATTCTCATTAATTCTAACTTGGATGGCATTTGCTGTAGTAGTAATTTTATTATGATGATTTTCATTAGGCAAAACTTTCGATTTCAAAAGATCAACATCAGCAGCAAGACTATCAACTTTAGAAGCAAGTATATCAATTTTCCCAAGCTTTTCTTCAACAGATTTGTTAAAAGCAGTTTGTGTACTAATAAATTCTTTAAGCATGGCTTCAAATCCAGGGGGTGAACTCCTATTATTGTTTTAAGAATTCCCATAAGAATTACCATAGCCGTTGCCATTATTATAAGGATATGGCCTATAGTTGTTACTAGAATTGTTCCGGTAAGCATTGTTGTTGAAATTATTATTTTTAATGAAGTTTACATCAACATGTTCTTCTTGTGCAACCAATGAAGCTAACGGAACATTATTAGGATCAATATTAGTCCTATCATTCAAAAGCATAGACATAATAGCATCAATCTTATCACTCAAGGAAGAGGTTTCTTCGACAGAATTTACCTTCTTACCTTGTGGAGCTCTTTCTGTGTGCCATTCAGAGTAATTGATCATCATATTATCAAGAAGCTTTGTTGCTTCACCAAGAGTGATGGACATAAAGGTACCTCCAGCAGCTGAATCCAATAAATTCCGCGAAGAAAAATTTAGTCCTGCATAGAAGGTTTGGATGATCATCCAAGTAGTCAGTCCATGGGTTGGGCAATTTTTAACCAGAGATTTCATTCTTTCCCAAGCTTGAGCAACATGTTCAGTATCTAATTGTTTAAAATTCATTATGCTACTCCTCAAAGATATAATTTTAGCAGGGGATAATATCTACCAATAAAAGCATCCTTGCATTTAGTCCATGAATCAATACTATTCTTAGGCAAAGATAGCAACCAATCTTTAGCTCTTCCTCTTAATGAGAAAGGGAACAATTTTAATTTTATAATGTCACCATCTACATCTTTATATTTTTGCATTTCACATAGTTCAACAAAATTATTGAGATGGGCAGCAGCATCATCAGAACTAACACCAGAAAATTGCTCTCACATAACAAGATTGATAAAGCGAGGTTTAATTTCAAAGAATTCTGCTGTAGTAGCAGGTGGAGCAATAGGTGTGCATAAGAAATCATTATTATTTGTGGTTGTGAAATCACACAACTTAGTATTTTCAGGGTTGGCCATTTTAGCAACAGTAAATAAAGCAAACTAGATAAAGTAAATGCAAGTAACTAATTTTTTTTGTGTTTTTGATATAGCAAACAAGATAGCAAATAAAGTAAAACTAGCAACTAATTTTTTTTTGTATTTTGATTTAGTGCAGCAAACAAAGTAGTAAATAAAACTAAGCAAGACAAAAACAAAGTAAAGAGATTGAGAAGTGGAGACTCCCCTTGCAGCGTGTCTTGATCTCCCCGGCAACGGCGCCAGAAAAAGAGCTTGATGGCGTGTAAGTCACACGTTCGTTGGGAACCCCAAGAGGAAGGTATGATGCGCACAGCAGCAAGTTTTCCCTCAGAAAGAAACCAAGGTTTATCGAACCAGGAGGAGCCAAGAAGCACGTTGAAGGTTGATGGCGGCGGGATGTAGTGCGGCGCAACACCAGAGATTCCGGCGCCAACGTGGAACCTGCACAACACAACCAAAGTACTTTGCCCCAACGAAACAGTGAGGTTGTCAATCTCACCGGCTTGCTGTAACAAAGGATTAACCATATTGTGTGGAAGATGATTGTTTGCAGAAAACAGAGAACAGTATTGCGAGATTGTATTTCAGTAAAGAGAATTGGACCGGGGTCCACAGTTCACTAGAGGTGTCTCTCCCATAAGATAAACAGCATGTTGGGTGAACAAATTACAGTTGAGCAATTGACAAATAAAGAGGGCATGACCATGCACATACATATCATGATGAGTATAGTGAGATTTAATTGGGCATTACGACAAAGTACATAGACCGCCATCCAACTGCATCTATGCCTAAAAAGTCCACCTTCAGGTTATCATCCGAACCCCTTCCAGTATTAAGTTGCAAAGCAACAGACAATTGCATTAAGTATGGTGCGTAATGTAATCAACAACTACATCCTTAGACATAGCATCAATGTTTTATCCCTAGTGGCAACAGCACAACACAACCTTAGAACTTTCATCCTTGTCCCGGTGTCAATGCAGGCATGAACCCACTATCGAGCATAAATACTCCTTCTTGGAGTTACAAGCATCTACTTGGCCAGAGCATCTACTAGCAACGGAGAGCATGCAAGATCATAAACAACACATAGACATAACTTTGATAATCAACATAACAAGTATTCTCTATTCATCGGATCCCAACAAACGCAACATATAGAATTACAAATAGATGATCTTGATCATGTTAGGCAGCTCACAAGATCCGACAATGATAGCACAATGGGGAGAAGACAACCATCTAGCTACTGCTATGGACCCATAGTCCAGGGGTAGACTACTCACTCATCACTCCGGAGGCGACCATGGCGGCGTAGAGTCCTCCGGGAGATGATTCCCCTCTCCGGCAGGGTGCCGGAGGCGATCTCCTGGATCCCCCGAGATGGGATTGGCGGCGGCGGCGTCTCAGTAAGGTTTTCCGTATCGTGGCTCTCGGTACTGGGGGTTTCGCAACGGAGGCTTTAAGTAGGCGGAAGGGCAGGTCAGGAGGCGGCACGAGGGCCCCACACCACAGGGCCACGCGGCCAAGGGGGGGGCGCCGCCCTAGGGTGTGGCCCCCTCGTGGCCCCTCTTCGTCTCCTCTTCGGACTTCTGGAAGCTTCGTGGCAAAATAGGACCCTGGGCGTTGATTTCGTCCAATTCCGAGAATATTTCGTTACTAGGATTTCTGAAACCAAAAACAGCAGAAACAAAGAATCGGCACTTCGGCATCTTGTTAATAGGTTAGTTCCAGAAAATGCACGAATATGACATAAAGTGTGCATAAAACATGTAGATAACATCAATAATGTGGCATGGAACATAAGAAATTATCGATACGTCGGAGACGTATCAAGCAGCGCTCTTATATTAAAGCTTATAGCAAAACTTGCATACTCAATCATAATAATCTCCTCATAATCATTGATAATCTTCAAAGCTATATTAATTCAGATAAAACTTGTACTGAACAAGGAAGAATAGAAGGCATGATTAAATAAATCACAATATAGATGATTGGATCACAACAACTCAATTGCTTGCTTAAGATGGAGGGAAATAGGTTTACTGACTCAACATAAAAATAAAAGATAGGCCCTTCGCAGAGGGAAGCAGGGATTAAATCATGTGCTAGAGCTTTTCAAGTTTTGAAATCATATAGAGAGCATAAAGTAAAGTTTTGAGAGGTGTTTGTTGTTGTCAACGAATGGTAGTGGGCACTCTAACCCCCTTGCCAAACAGACTTCCAAAGAGCGGCTCCCATGAAGGACGTTATCTCTACCAGCAAGGTAGATCATCCCTCTTCTCTTTTGTTTACACATGTACTTTAGTTTATTTAAGGATGACACTCCTCCCAACCTTTGCTTTCTCAAGCCATGGCTAACCGAATCCTCGGGTGCCTTCCAACATTTCACATACCATGGAGGAGTGTCTATTGCAAAATTAAGTTGCTTACTAATGAATCAGAGCAAAACATGTGAAGAGGATTATTAATGAGAGTTAATTAATTGGGGCTGGGAACCCCGTTGCCAGCTCTTTTTGCAAAATTATAGGATAAGTGGATGAAGCCACTAGTCCATTAGTGAAAGTTGCCCAACAAGATTGAAAGATAAAACACCACATACTTCCTCATGAGCTATAAAACATTGACACAAATAAGGGATGATAACTTTTTGAATTGTTTAAAGGTAGCACATGAAGTATTTACTTGGAATGGCGCAAAATACCACATAATAGGTAGTTATGGTGGACACTGATGGCATAGGTTTGGTTTAAGAGTTTGGATGCACGAGAGGCATTCCCTCTCAGTACAGGTCTTTGGCTAGCAAGGTTGATTAGCAAGCATAAGAGTTGAGGGAAACAAACAAACATACATGTGATAGAAACAATCATGCATCTTCCTTGTAAGCACAAACAATTTTAATTTCAAAATACTAAGCTCATAGTTAACAAGAAAGAAAGATAATGAAACAACATATCTACATGTATTTCTTCTTCTCTACTTAAACTCAAAGTGTTGTTGCTATTGACCAATGCTAAGTTTGCCAAAACCAAATAGATTTACTCAATGCTCCCAAAGTGATACCAATACTTAGCAACAAGATCAATCATATAATAGAGATTGCAAACTAAAATAAGATGTGCAATATGTAAATGATAAGACTTCTCATTAATATTCCATAACGATAACTCACACCAAGGGATACATAGATAACCAACTAAAGAGAGATACTTCCATACCGCAACACATCTTATATGATAACTTCCCTACTCATGATATGACACTACTTGATAATAAAAAGGTAAAAGATAGTGATGATGTGATACCGCGGCACTCCCCCAAGCTTGGAATAAACCAAGGGGATGCCAATACCGATGATGAATTACTCCTTTGGTGGTGATGGTGATGGCCCGTTCCTGCGATTCTTAAAGATCTCCTTCAGCTTCTCAGTTTGGCAGTTCTGCACTAAGACTCGAAGAGATTCATTGTTATCTAAAAGTGGCGGTGGCGGCCTTGTGATGGGAATTGAGTAATATTCCAGCATTCTGCGAAGTCGTCTGTTCTCCTCCTGAAGTATCTCCACTTCCCTTCTCAGAGCACGGTATTGATCACAAAACTCATCGGTAACCCGTAGTGCTTCCTCCACAGCAGGGAAAGAGTTGAGGCTAAGAGCAGGCGGAAGAGGTCCCTGCAAGTTATGAGAAAAAGAACGTCCAGTGTTAATCGATCCCATCAAGATTGGCTTACTCCCCACAGTTTGCCGCTTTCTTTTTATTGATGAAATCTCCTTCACTTCCTCCTTGAATTCTTCTTTCAACTCGGGGTCTTGAATATCCTCCTTCAAAGGCCCCTTGTCCTTGTTGGTGGAGACCATGGTGCTTCTAGATCAAAAACAGATCCTGGCAGAAAACAGCTCGAAACAAAACACGACGAGAAAACGATATACGGACCTCCAGGGGTCTGGGGGATTATATAGCAGAAATTTTCACGACACAAGGAAGGTACCAGGTCGAACAAGAGTCGGAGAGGGACAATGAGGCGCCATCCTCATAGGGCGGCGCGGCCAGGCTAGGGCCCGCGCCGGCCTATGGGGGCACGCCCTCGTGCGTCTCCTCCACTCCGTTTCGATCTCGTAATTTTTCATATTTTCCGAAAATAGCAAAAACATAGTTCGGAAAGTTAAATGCGGACTTTTTATTACCAGTACTGTTACCTATTCAAAGTCGAACCCTGCAGAACTGTCAATTTGACCTTTGATGAAAGCTTCCGGAGTTACCACTTGAATAACATCAACATCTTCATTATAAGAATCTCCAGAGATATAGTGCTTGAGTCTTTGTCCATTCACTACTTGTGTGGCATCACCTTGCAGAGAACTAATTTTAAATGCCCCTGAGCGATACACCTCCACAATGACATATGGTCCTTCCCATTTTGAGAGTAATTTCCCTGCAAAAAATCTGAGACGAGACCGATACAATAGGACTTTATCTCCCACATTAAATTCTCTTTTGATAATTCTTCTATCATGCCATTTCTTAACTTTCTCTTTAAAGAGTTTAGCATTTTCATAAGCTTCACTTCTCCATTCATCTAGAGAACTCAATTGTAGCAATCTCTTCTTACCGGCAAGTTTAGGATCTTTATTTAGTTCTCTTACAGCCCAATAAGCTTTGTGCTCTAGTTCTAAAGGTAAATGACAAGCTTTCCCATAAACCATTTTATAAGGTGACATACCCATGGGATTTTTATAAGCAGTTCTATAAGCCCATAGTGCTTCCTTTATTTTACTAGCCCAGTTCTTTCTAGATTTATTAACAGTCTTTCCCAAGATAGATTTAATCTCTCTATTTGATAATTCTACTTGCCCGCTAGTTTGAGGATGATAAGCGGAAGCAATCCTATGATTAATACCATACTTAGCAAGAGTTTTTCTAAAACCACCATGAATAAAATGAGAACCTCCATCAGTCCTAATGTATCTAGGTACTCCAAATCTAGGAAAAATAATATCTAAAAGCATTCTTAAAGAGGTCTCACCATCAGCACTTTTCGTGGGTATGGCTTCCACCCATTTAGTAACATAATCAACAGCGACAAGAATATGAGTGTTACCTTCTAAAGAAGGGAAAGGACCCATGAAGTCAAATCCCCAACAATCGAATGGTTCAATAACAAGAGTATAATTCATAGGCATTTCATTGCGTCTAGAGATATTACCAACCCTTTGACATTCATCACAAGATAAAATAAACTTCCTTGCATCTTTGAAGAGAGTTGGCCAATAGAAACCTGATTGTAGAACTTTTTGCGCGGTTCTGTCTCCGGCGTGATGTCCTCCATAAGCACTACCATGACACTTACTCAATATCTCTTGTTGTTCATATTCGGGAACACATCTTCGCATAATACCATCCACTCCTTCTTTATATAAGTGTGGGTCATCCCAAAAATAATGCCTCAAGTCATAAAAGAATTTCCTCCTTTGCTGAGCTGAAAAGGTTGGAGGCAAGTACTTGGAAACAATAAAGTTAGCATAATCAGCATACCAAGGACTATCTCGCGAGCTCACCTTTATTACATCCAATTGTTCATTTGGAAAACTATCATTAACAGGAACAGGATCATAAGCAATATTTTCCAATCTAGATAAATTATTAGCAACAGGATTATCAGCACCTTTCCTATCTATAATATGTAAATCAAATTCTTGCAAAAGAAGCACCCATCTAATAAGCCTTGGCTTAGCATCTTTCTTTGTCATAAGGTATCTAATTGCAGCATGATCAGTATGAATCGTGACTTTTGAATCAACAATAAAGGATCTAAACTTGTCACAAGCAAAGACTACAGCTAACAATTCTTTTTCAGTTGTAGCATAATTTCTTTGAGCAGCATCAAGGGTTTTGCTAGCATAATGAATAACATTTAACTTTTTATCTACTCGCTGTCCAAGGACAGCGCCTACAGCAAAATCACTAGCATCACACATAATTTCAAAAGGTAAATTCCAATCAGGAGGTTCAACTACAGGAGCAGTTGTTAAGGCTTTCTTTAGAGTTTCAAAAGCTTCCTTACAATCATCATCAAAAACAAAAGGTACATCTTTTTGAAGAAGATTAGTAAGAGGCTTTGAAATCTTGGAGAAATCTTTAATAAATCTCCTATAAAACCCAGCATGACCAAGAACACTACGAATACCTTTAACATCCCTCGGGTAGGGAATCTTCTCAATTGCTTCAACTTTAGCTCTATCAACTTCAATACCCCTCTTGGAAATCTTATGTCCCAATACAATTCCTTCATTAACCATAAAGTGGCATTTCTCCCAATTAAGAACAAGCTTAGTTTCTTCACATCTCTGCAATACTTTATCAAGGTTTCGCAAGCAATTATCAAAAGAATTCCCATAGACAGAAAAATCATCCATGAATACCTCTACAATATTCTCACAAACTCCGTGAAAAATAGCAGACATGCATCTTTGAAAAGTAGCAGGAGCATTACATAAACCAAAAGGCATACGTCTATAAGCATAAGTTCCATAGGGACAAGTGAAAGTGGTTTTCTCTTGATCTTTAGTTTTAACAGCAATTTGTGAGAACCCAGAATAACCATCAAGAAAGCAAAATGAGTATTTTTAGACAACCTTTCTAACATTTGATCAATAAAGGGTAAAGGGTAATGATCTTTCTTAGTAACCTTATTAACTTTTCGATAATCAATGCACATTCTATACCCTACAACTACTCTTTGAGGGATGAGCTCATCATTATAATTAGGCACAACAGTCATCCCTCCTTTCTTAGGAACACAATGCACAGGACTAACCCATCTACTATCAGCAATAGGATATATAATACCAACTTCAAGAAGTTTTAATACCTCATTCCTTACCACATCCTTCATCTTCGGAATTAGACGACGCTGATGTTCAACAACAGGCTTTGCATCATCTTCCATGTTGATAGCATGTTGGCAAATAGAGGGAGAAATCCCCTTCAAATCATCAAGAGTGTAGCCAATAGCTCCTCGGTGTTTCTTCAGTATTTCCAATAACCTTTCTTCTTCAAATTCTGAAAGCTTAGAACTAATAATAACAGGATATATTTTCTTATCATCAATATGAGCATACTTAAGATTATCAGGTAATGGTTTTAAATCAAAAACAGGATCTTCCTTTGGTGGTGGTGTTGTACCTAAATCTTCAACCGGTAAGTCATGTTTAAGAATAGGTTGACGAAGGAAAATTTCGTCAAGCTCATTTCTTTCTTCCCTAAAGACTTCACTCTCACTATCCTCCTTAGGAGCAAGAGCAATAGACGCACATTGTTCAACTCTAAAAATCATTATTAGGCAATTCAGCTTTATAAGGAGTTTTGGCAAATTTAGAGAAATTAAACTCGTAAGATTCACCAGCAAATTTAGTCACAATTTTTTCCTTCTTGCAATCTATAACAGCTCCACAAGTATTTAGGAAAGGTCTACCAAAAAT
Organism: Lolium perenne; assembly: GCF_019359855.2. Taxonomy (NCBI): domain Eukaryota; kingdom Viridiplantae; phylum Streptophyta; class Magnoliopsida; order Poales; family Poaceae; genus Lolium; species Lolium perenne. The sequence goes on from NC_067244.2 coordinate 54,475,178, forward strand.
AATAGGACAAGACTTACTAGCAGCAGAACCAAGTACCAAAAAGTCAGCAGGATATTTAATCTTACCACATAGAACTTCCACATCTCGAACAATACCAATAGGAGATATAGTTTCTCTATTAGCTAGCCGAATAACCACATCAATATCTTCAAGTTCACAAGAACCAATTTCATGCATGATCTCCGTATAAAGCTCATAAGGAATGGCACTAATACTTGCACCAATGTCGCATAAACCATAATAACAATGATCACCAATTCTAACAGAGAGCATAGGAACACTGGCTTTCCTAGACTTATTAGGATGCGAAACAATATTAGAAGCATCTTCGCAGAAAATAATATGACCATCTTCTACATTTTCAGTCAATAGATCCTTAACTATTGTAATAGCAGGTTCAACCTTTATTTGTTCTTCAGGTTCTATAGGTTTCTTTGCACTTTTATTAACCGCACTAGTTATAACAGAGTATTCCTTCATTTTAGCAGGGAAAGGAGTTTTTTCAATATAAGCTTCAGGAAGAATATGATCAACAGTTTCAATTATAGCACATTTATTTATAGACGGATCAGTTTTATCTTTGTATGGTTCATGATACTTATCAAAATTCTTCCTAGGCAATTCGAAGTGAGAGGCAAAAGCTTTATAAAAATTTGCAACGTCTTGAGAATCAAGACCATAAGTAGCACTCATATTACGAAATTTATCAGTCTCCATAAAAACTTCAATGCATTTATAATCATAGTTTATACCTGACTCTCTATCTTTGTCGTTCTCCCATCCTTCAATATTCTCCTGGATCCGATCAAGAAGGTCCCTTTTAAACTCTTCTTTGTTGCGTGAAAATGATCCAGAACAAGAAGTATCCATCAAAGTCTTATCTTGAAAAGACAGTCTTGCATAGAAATTATCAATGATAATATTACGAGGAAGCTCATGAATGGGGCATTTGAGCATTAAAGACTTCAGTCTCTCCCATGCTTGGGCAATACTCTCTCCATCATGAGGCCAAAAATTATATATGCGGTTCCGATCTTTGTGAATTTCACTTGGAGGATAGAATTTAGAATAAAATAAAGGCACAATGTCCTCCCAATCAAGAGAATCACCATTCTTCAGCAATTTATACCAATGCGCCGCTTTACCAGACAGCGATATAGAGAATAGTTTCTTCCTAACTTCATCCATAGCAATACCTGCAATTTTTGAATAACCCGCATAATTCATGTAAAAATAGTAAATGATCACCAGGATGGACAGTTCCATCCCCTTCATAGCGGTTATCCACAACACGTTCAATAATTTTCATAGGTATTTTGTATGGAACCTCTTTCTCACCTGGCGCCTCATCCACTACCTTTGCAGTAGTAGTAGATTTTCCAAATAGAAATTCAAGAGAAGATCTATCCATAATGAATTATAGCAGCAGGCAGAAATAAAATCAGCACGTATAGTAAAGGATTCCCTTACCAATTCCACTTACCAATAGCGCTTCACTCCCCGACAACGGCGCCATAAAATAGTCTTGATGACCCACAAGTATAGGGGGTGTATCGTAGTATTTTCGATAAATAAGAGTGTCGAACCCAACGAGGAGCAGAAGGTGTTGACAAGCAGTTTCGATGAAGGATTCACTGTAAATGCTCACAGACAAATATTCAGGGGGTTTTGATATAGCAGATAAATAAAGTACAAGTAAGTAAAATGCGAGAGTAATAATTGCAGCGAGTGGCCCAATCCTTTTTAGCACAAAGGACAAGCCGGTTTGTTTACTTATAATGACCAAACGTTCTTGAGGACACACGGGAATTTAGTCTAGTGCTTTCGCTTTATATAGCTGATTAATCTTCATTGTTTTGATAAGTGTTGTGTGGGTGAACCTATGCTAATGCACCGCCCTTCCTAGGACTAATACATACTTGTGATTATACCCCTTGCAAGCATCTGCAAATACAAGAAAGTAATTAAGATAAATCTAACCACAGCCTTAAACTCTGAGATCCTGCTATCCCTCCTGCATCGATATACCAACGGGGGTTTAGGTTTCTGTCACTCCGGAACCCCGCAATTAGCAAACGAATACAAGATGTATTCCCCTAGGCCCATAAAGGTGAAGTATCATGTAGTCGACGTTCACATGACACCACTAGAAGAATAACACCACAACTTAAATATCATAACATTGAATATCAATCAACATAGTTCACTACTAACATTTAGACTTCACCCATGTCCTCAAGAACTAAATGAACTACTCACGAGACATCATATGGAACATGATCAGAGGTGATATGATGATAAATAACAATCTGAACATAAACCTTGGTTCAATGGTTTCACTCAATAGCATCAATAACAAGTATAAATCAATACCGGGAGAGTTTCCCCTATCAAACAATCAAGATCCAACCCTAATTGTTACATCGGTGACGAGGTGCAGCTGTGGAGATGGCGGTGATGATGATGGAGATGATGGTGATGATGATGGAGATGATGTCCAGCTCGATGACGGTGACGATGGCGTCGATTTCCCCCTCCGGGAGGGAATTTCCCCGGCGGATTTCAGCCTGCCGGAGAGCTCTTTTCTCTCTGGTGTTTTTCCGCCCCGCAGAGGCGGTTGTGACTCTTCGCGGCTAGCCCCCGGAGCTTAGGTTTTCGGGACGAAGAAGTACGCGAAGGAGAGGAGGCCAGAGGGGGCTCTAGGCCCCCTCCCCACAAGGCGGCGCGGCCAGGCCTGGGCCCGCGCCGGCCTATGGGGGGGCCCATGGCGGCCCTCCTCGGCTCCTCCTTCTGGCTGTCTCCGTCTTCTGGAAAAATAAGATTTTCCGTATAATTTCCGTCAATTGCTGATCTTCCGAAATATTGCATTATTTGTGCTTTTCGATGAGAATCCTGACTCCGGTGCGCGATTCTCCAATAATCATGAAACATGCAAAATAGATGAAATAACATAAGTATCATCTCTAAATAGGAAATATATCAATGAATAACAGTAAATTATGATATAAAATAGTGATGCAAAATGGACGTATCACCCCTCTCCTGGCCCTTATATAGGGGGTCAGGTCTCAAGAGATCTGTCTGGGTACGACTAGGTTACAAAAGATCTAGCTCTAAACTTTCCTTGTTCGGTTCCTCTACGTCTTGCTCTTCAAAGAATCTTCTTCGGCACCGCCATAGTGGCCCACCTTGCCATCGGGTGTCTTCATGGGCCTCCAGTTGGGCCGTACGGGATAGGGCAATAACAGTTACCCGAAGGGTAATGCCCACGTCACTTGTTGTTGATGCGGATGTTGCAGCATGTGCTACAGTTCCAGTTTGTGTTGATGCTAGTATGCAGACTGATGATGTTTGTGTTGATGTTGTGTCAGTACATATGGCGCAGATGCGAGTGGGAGGAGTGGGAGGCGAGCGCGTCAGTGGAGACAGTGGGCAGCGGCACTACCGTGCTAGGAGTACTGCAGTCCAGTTTTCCGCGACACCGTGGATTCATCGAGGCAAGGATGGACGTGTGAGACATCTATGTGGCCCAAGAATTACACATCTTGTGCAGGGTCATGTCCAGCGACACAAGGGGACCTCAAAACCTCGCAAGAAGAAGGTATTGGCGCCGAAGTCCAAGCTCATGTGGAGAAGAAAGGAGGCGCCAAGTGTTGTATCAAGTCAAGCAGGCCACGAGGGAGGATGTGGTGTGGAAGGCAAGCAAGACTTGAGGACGGCGAGGACGTGTCATGTTCATATCACGTCACCTTTTTCAAGAAGACCCTCACGCGTTGGGGACAACGCTTCTTGAAGAAGGGGAGAGATGATATGGATATCCAGGCCTGGTACACTAGGACAGCCATTGATATGATAATTAGGTCTAAGGTTGTACCAGTATTTTATTATAGTCTTGTTATTAGGAAATAATAATGTAGCCAGGTCATGTGGTGGGCCAATTAGGGTTAAATTAGTGTTGTGTTTGGTTTTGGGCATGTCCAAACCAAACCAGGTCAGGGCCCATAGTGGGGCGCCCCAGCCTAGCAAGGCTGGCTGGCCACTTCCCCTCATATAAGGAGGTGGGATGACTAGGGTTTAGGTAGACAAATTTAGACTAAAGATTAGGGTTTTCCCCATTGCGTGTGTTCACGTGTATCATCCCTCCGGGGGTACGGCGCTGCCGTTTATCCATTATATCTGCTGCGAAGGTTCTTATGTTCATCAAGGATTGTCTAGCTCAAGGTTTGAGGCATATCGTTCATCGATCCGTTGCTTGCTGGATTTGTTCCCTCTTCTCCAAGCTGCGTTCATCGCGTTGATGGGAGATTCTATCTACCCGGGTTCTCACTGTGAAAGATCGGGCAACACCCAAGGAGGATCTGCTGGGTTCCCCCTTATCATGTTATGGTCCTCTTGTAGAGAGCTAGACACTCCGAGAGGCCACATTCTCGGACTAATAGAAAATGCTTCCTTGTGTAGAGATCGTGTTTGTAGGAATTGCGTTGATGAAAAATGCATGGAGCTCCTTACTAGGTCAAGATAACTATAATGAAGTTGTCAATCAAGTTCAACGCGAACTCTACACTATGATTCTCGCAACAAGGAGCTACAATGGAATGGAGTTCAAGTTTCACACCTTGGGTGTCTTCCTTGGCAAAGAAGAAACTCAACATCAATGCTCCTCGCCATATACTTTTCCCAACTCTTGGGGTCGCCAAAAGAGAAAGTCGAACCTTAGTTGAAGCCTCTCAAACATGATGATGAAGTACAAGTCCATTGGATGGGTTGTGGAAGTTTTGTGATGAGACTTTTTATGAAGATGATAGTTCTTTGGAGAGGCGAAGTGCTTCTTGTGATAAAGGAGATGTAATTTCCCCGGTTGTCGTAGGAAGGATGGGTGTTGGCTCTCACCAATCTCAAATTCTACCTTCTATGAGTGCCGGGGAAGGACCAAGTTCCACCATGTGGAGCCATCTACACCACAAGGTCAAGCCTCCTACTCGTCGTCCCCGAGAAGAAGAAGAGCAAGAAGAGATTGTACCAACAAGAACCACCAAGCGCCAAAGGGAGGCGGCAACGACTAAAAAGGCTACCCAAGGTCCTCCAAAGTCTATGGCTTCTCTCAAAAAGGACCAATTCTTGCGAGTACGAGGGGCCAATCCGTACTTGCTGCCAAGGAATGCTCGCCAATGTCCAAACAACTTCTTCCACCACATTGATCAAGAGAGGATCTACAATGAGGTCTATGGGGCTAAGGAGTTCAAGTGTTGCCCTCAATACTCCATCAGCATGGAAAAGCTTCAATCCAAGCCCGAATACTTTGGGGAAGCACTCGAGATATGCGAAGAGCAAGGGCTTATTCCTTTGATGGCCTTCACCCACCACTTCTCCAAGGAAGTGATATGCCAGTTCTACGCCACAGTGGTGTTTCTTGAGGATGAAGGCGGCTTCCGCAAACTTAAATGGATGACCAAGGAGCACATGATGGAAGCCACTTGGCAGGAATTTGCTAGGGGCATTGGCTATGACCTTCCCGATGATGACACCAACTTCTTCCGGATTCACCTCCAACCCAAGCCCATGGCCAAGGAGAAGATGTCCAACCTCTACATTCCCGGGAGGATGTTGTGCGGAAGTGCCTACCACCTTCTCCCCGTCTATGATATCATGAACCGCATCTACCGCAGCACCATCAACCCCAAGGACACCAACCATGATGAAGTGCATGGTTTTCTCGTCAACCTCCTTGTGCTCACCGATGAGATGCGAGGAACCGGCAAGCAGTTGGACGTCATGGATTACATATGGCATGAGATGCGTGATTGTGCCTTCCTCCGCAAGTTTCCCCAATATGCACCCTACATCATGAAGCTCATTTGCCTCAAGTGGGATGAAGCTCGCCGATGGGATCTCATGGAGCAATGCCGCCCCATCACCATCCATAAGGAGAAGAGCCCCCTCGTCAAGAACCATGACCTCCCAAGGTATGGGAAGAATGCCCCTAAGGACTTCGAGGAGGAGGAAGCGCATAGTGATGACTCCGACTTCGTGCCCAACTCCGTCAAGACCAAAGGCCTCTTCGCCAAGCTCACCGCTCGCCTCAAGAAGTCCTTTTGCTTCAAGAGGGATCTCGAAGACCGGATGTACCAAGCCCATCATGACAACAAGAAGATCCGCCGACGCCAAAAGGCGATGATGAAGCACATGGGCATTCCCGTCTCCGAGGGCTCCGAGGACAACATCACTCCTCCCGAAGAATGGAAGTCCAAGTATACATGGTCAAGTTCCGAGGACTCCACCCCCGAGCGCATTGTTCGTCCCTCTCCACCACCTCACGGCAAGGGCCAAGCTGAAGATGAAGACGACAATGAAGAGGACGACGATGAGGAGATGGAGGATGATGAGGAGGAGGGCAATGAGCACGACAAGGAGGAGGATGATGATGATGACGAGTGATCCCCTTGGGACGGTAGTATGCTTCTTCTCCCTTTTTGGTGTTTCGATGCCAAAGGGGGAGAAGTTTGATCTATTAGGGCGCGAATTTGCATGGGGATGCCAAGGGCTTGGTGCTTCATTTTGGTTTTTCGGCCTTGGCATCATATCTTTTCCCTAGTTATTTGGAACCATTTGGAACTTTATTCGTATGTGTGCTTGCTAATCTATTTGTGGATCTCCCAATCCCCCGGTTTGTATTAAGACTTATTAGTTGGTAGCCCATATTGGTCTTCATATCTATCTCATGATTGTCTACATCAATTCTATGGAGGCACTTAGTGTGAGTTTGGATTTTCTCAAGGCAAAGGTATGACAAATCCACCCAAAGCTCTTTGTATGATCATGTGTGGCCTCCATCTTTTACATATGCTTTATAATCTTGTCAAACATCCTTGTGGCATATGTGCATGGTTTGTAGAATCTAGGGGGAGTTGTTCCTCTAGGATGTGTGCATTTGTATACAAATGCATATTCCAAATATGCACACATCTAGGGGGAGCTCCGTCTACTTTTGCAAATCAAGAACCTTATCATAATATCTTATGCTATGTTGCAAATTCTTGTGTTGTCATCAAACACCAAAAATGGGGAGATTGAAAGAGCAAAATTCATATCCCGTGTTTTGTGTGTTTGATGACAACACTTGAATGAATTTAACCGTGCGAAAAGATTGTCATTGATAGATTTGCAAGCGTACGGTGCCCTCGCTGAACACATTATGATCGGAGGACTGAAGCGTAGTTCTTAGGTTTTCTGGTTTTGCATGTGTGTCGCGAGGTAACATGGTTGGAGAGGAAAAGAGGAAAAAGAAGTTTCAGCCAAGGCGGTACTACCGGTACCAGGAGCGGTAGTACCGCTACCCTACTGGTACCGCCCAACAGTACCGCTCCGGAGATTTGCACTGAAAATGTCCCACAGAACAAGGTACGGTACCTTTGCGGTACCTTGAGCGGTAGTACCACTTTAGAGCGGTAGTACCGCCTCGGTACCGCTTAAGTACCGTAAATTAAGTTATGGCAGTAGCGTTGTGGTATCGCTTCGGTACCGCTTGGTATCCAGTAAGCTCTGGAGGCCATTGCAGTACCTCGAGCGGTAGTACCGCTATGTGTCCACGTGGACAAGTTCTGTGGGGATTTCGAATCCAGAGCGATAGTACCGCTTCCCAAAGCGGTAGTACCGCTTTAGGCAGAAACGCACATAACGGTTGGATTTGATGAGGCCTATTTAAAGGGTCCTTCTTCCCAGCTCTCGTTTTTAGCTCTTCTCTCTCTCTCCTCCGTTGTTGCTGAGCTCAAACTGAGTGGATCTCCCTACCTACCTAATCAATCTTGCTCATACTTTGAGGAGTGGTGGAGGAGACCCCGATCTATCGATCTACCAAGAGAGTTTTCACCGATTCGTGCTAGTCCTTAGTGGATCTTGTTGGTAGGGTTCCTATGGTGGGATCTTGGAGGAAGTGCACCTATGGAGGCTAGCTTGGAGTTGTGCTAGCCCCATAGGTTGTTGGGAGCCTCCTAGTGTTGTGGAGATCGCCCCAACCTTGTGAAGGAACCACCGCCTCGACCGGTGCCTTAGTGGAGAAAAGCAAGCCCCTTTGTGGAGCTCTCTTGAGGAAGAAGGTGAGGCCTTCCTTCGTGGTGTGGCCATCCAGTCTCTTGTGTGAGACTAGCATCTCCTCAACACAGACGTACTCCCTCTTGTGGGAGGAACTGCGGGAAACATGAAGGAGATATGCCCTAGAGGCAATAATAAAGTTGTTATTATTTATATCTTTATGTTTATGATAAATGTTTATATATCATGCTATAATTGTATTAACCGAAACATTAGTACATGTGTGATATGTAGACAAACAAGAAGTCCCTAGTATGCCTCTTAAACTAGCTTGTTGATTAATGGATGATTAGTTTCATAATCATGAACATTGGATGTTATTAATAACAAGGTTATATCATTATATGAATGATGTAATGGACACACCCAATTAAGCGTAGCATAAGATCTAAATCATTAAGTTATTTGCTATAAGCTTTCGATACATAGTTACCTAGTCCTTATGACCATGAGATCATGTAAATCACTTATACCAGAAAGGTACTTTGATTACACCAAACACCACTGCGTAAATGGGTGGCTATAAAGGTGGGATTAAGTATCCGGAAAGTATGAGTTGAGGCATATGGATCAACAGTGGGATTTGTGGTATCGTATGTGAATGGTTCATTCGATCACTAAAGTCATCGTTGAATATGTGGGAGCCATTATGGATCTCCAGATCCCGCTATTGGTTATTGGTCGGAGTGAGTACTCAACCATGTCCGCATAGTTCACGAACCGTAGGGTGACACACTTAAAGTTGGATGTTGAAATGGTAGAACTTGAATATGGAATGGAGTTCGAATATTTGTTCGGAGTCCCGGATGAGATCCCGGACATCACGAGGAGTTCCGGAATGGTCCGGAGAATAAGATTCATATATAGGATGTCATTTTATGTGAATTAAAATGTCGCGGAAGGTTCTATGGAAGGTTCTAGAAAAGTCCGGAAGAAACCACCAAGGAAGGTGGAGTCCACATGGGACTCCACCTCCATGGCCGGCCAACCCTAGTGGGGGAGGAGTCCCAAGTGGACTCCCCCTTAGGGGGCCGGCCAACCCCCCCATATGGGAGGTGGAACTCCCACCTCTAGTGGGAGTCCTAGCTTGGCTAGGTTTCCCCCTCATATGGAAGGTTTTTGGTTCGGGTCTTATTCGAAGACTTGGACACCAACACTTGGGGATCCACCTATATAATGAGGGGCATAGGGGAGGGGGCCGGCCACCACAAAGTCACAAGTTGGCCGCACCCCCTTGAGGCCGGCCACCCCCTCCCAAACCCTAGCCGCCCCCCTCTCCTCCATATCTCCCGCGTAGCTTTAGCGAAGCTCCGCCGGAGTTCTCCACCGCCACCGACACCACGCCGTCGTGCTGTCGGATTCAAGAGGAGCTACTACTTCCGCTGCCCGCTGGAACGGGGAGGTGGACGTCGTCTTCATCAATAGCAGGTTCAACCTTTATTTGTTCTTCAGGTTCTATAGGTTTCTTTGCACTTTTATTAAGCGCACTAGTTATAACAGAGTATTCCTTCATTTTAGCAGGGAAAGGAGTTTTTTCAATATAAGCTTCAGGAAGAATATGATCAACAGTTTCAATTATAGCACATTTATTTATAGACGGATCAGTTTTATCTTTGTATGGTTCATGATACTTATCAAAATTCTTCCTAGGCAATTCGAAGTGAGAGGCAAAAGCTTTATAAAAATTTGCAACGTCTTGAGAATCAAGACCATAAGTAGCACTCATATTACGAAATTTATCAGTCTCCATAAAAACTTCAATGCATTTATAATCATAGTTTATACCTGACTCTCTATCTTTGTCGTTCTCCCATCCTTCAATATTCTCCTGGATCCGATCAAGAAGGTCCCTTTTAAACTCTTCTTTGTTGCGTGAAAATGATCCAGAACAAGAAGTATCCATCAAAGTCTTATCTTGAAAAGACAGTCTTGCATAGAAATTATCAATGATAATATTACGAGGAAGCTCATGAATGGGGCATTTGAGCATTAAAGACTTCAGTCTCTCCCATGCTTGGGCAATACTCTCTCCATCATGAGGCCAAAAATTATATATGCGGTTCCGATCTTTGTGAATTTCACTTGGAGGATAGAATTTAGAATAAAATAAAGGCACAATGTCCTCCCAATCAAGAGAATCACCATTCTTCAGCAATTTATACCAATGCGCCGCTTTACCAGACAGCGATATAGAGAATAGTTTCTTCCTAACTTCATCCATAGCAATACCTGCAATTTTTGAATAACCCGCATAATTCATGTAAAAACAGTAAATGATCACCAGGATGGACAGTTCCATCCCCTTCATAGCGGTTATCCACAACACGTTCAATAATTTTCATAGGTATTTTGTATGGAACCTCTTTCTCACCTGGCGCCTCATCCACTACCTTTGCAGTAGTAGTAGATTTTCCAAATAGAAATTCAAGAGAAGATCTATCCATAATGAATTATAGCAGCAGGCAGAAATAAAATCAGCACGTATAGTAAAGGATTCCCTTACCAATTCCACTTACCAATAGCGCTTCACTCCCCGACAACGGCGCCAGAAAATAGTCTTGATGACCCACAAGTATAGGGGGTGTATCGTAGTATTTTCGATAAATAAGAGTGTCGAACCCAACGAGGAGCAGAAGGTGTTGACAAGCAGTTTCGATGAAGGATTCACTGTAAATGCTCACAGACAAATATTCAGGGGGTTTTGATATAGCAGATAAATAAAGTACAAGTAAGTAAAATGCGAGAGTAATAATTGCAGCGAGTGGCCCAATCCTTTTTAGCACAAAGGACAAGCCGGTTTGTTTACTTATAATGACCAAACGTTCTTGAGGACACACGGGAATTTAGTCTAGTGCTTTCGCTTTATATAGCTGATTAATCTTCATTGTTTTGATAAGTGTTGTGTGGGTGAACCTATGCTAATGCACCGCCCTTCCTAGGACTAATACATACTTGTGATTATACCCCTTGCAAGCATCCGCAAATACAAGAAAGTAATTAAGATAAATCTAACCACAGCCTTAAACTCTGAGATCCTGCTATCCCTCCTGCATCGATATACCAACGGGGGTTTAGGTTTCTGTCACTCCGGAACCCCGCAATTAGCAAACGAATACAAGATGTATTCCCCTAGGCCCATAAAGGTGAAGTATCATGTAGTCGACGTTCACATGACACCACTAGAAGAATAACACCACAACTTAAATATCATAACATTGAATATCAATCAACATAGTTCACTACTAACATTTAGACTTCACCCATGTCCTCAAGAACTAAATGAACTACTCACGAGACATCATATGGAACATGATCAGAGGTGATATGATGATAAATAACAATCTGAACATAAACCTTGGTTCAATGGTTTCACTCAATAGCATCAATAACAAGTATAAATCAATACCGGGAGAGTTTCCCCTATCAAACAATCAAGATCCAACCCTAATTGTTACATCGGTGACGAGGTGCAGCTGTGGAGATGGCGGTGATGATGATGGAGATGATGGTGATGATGATGGAGATGATGTCCAGCTCGATGACGGTGACGATGGCGTCGATTTCCCCCTCCGGGAGGGAATTTCCCCGGCGGATTTCAGCCTGCCGGAGAGCTCTTTTCTCTCTGGTGTTTTTCCGCCCCGCAGAGGCGGCTGTGACTCTTCGCGGCTAGCCCCCGGAGCTTAGGTTTTCGGGACGAAGAAGTACGCGAAGGAGAGGAGGCCAGAGGGGGCTCTAGGCCCCCTCCCCACAAGGCGGCGCGGCCAGGCCTGGGCCCGCGCCGGCCTATGGGGGGGCCCATGGCGGCCCTCCTCGGCTCCTCCTTCTGGCTGTCTCCGTCTTCTGGAAAAATAAGATTTTCCGTATAATTTCCGTCAATTGCTGATCTTCCGAAATATTGCATTCTGACTGTGCTTTTTCCAGCAGAATCCTGACTCCGGTGCGCGATTCTCCAATAATCATGAAACATGCAAAATAGATGAAATAACATAAGTATCATCTCTAAATAGGAAATATATCAATGAATAACAGTAAATTATGATATAAAATAGTGATGCAAAATGGACGTATCACCCCTCTCCTGGCCCTTATATAGGGGGTCAGGTCTCAAGAGATCTGTCTGGGTACGACTAGGTTACAAAAGATCTAGCTCTAAACTTTCCTTGTTCGGTTCCTCTTCGTCTTGCTCTTCAAAGAATCTTCTTCGGCACCGCCATAGTGGCCCACCTTGCCATCGGGTGTCTTCATGGGCCTCCAGTTGGGCCGTACGGGATAGGGCAATAACAGTTACCCGAAGGGTAATGCCCACGTCACTTGTTGTTGATGCGGATGTTGCAGCATGTGCTACAGTTCCAGTTTGTGTTGATGCTAGTATGCAGACTGATGATGTTTGTGTTGATGTTGTGTCAGTACATATGGCGCAGATGCGAGTGGGAGGAGTGGGAGGCGAGCGCGTCAGTGGAGACAGTGGGCAGCGGCACTACCGTGCTAGGAGTACTGCAGTCCAGTTTTCCGCGACACCGTGGATGCATCGAGGCAAGGATGGACGTGTGAGACATCTATGTGGCCCAAGAATTACACATCTTGTGCAGGGTCATGTCCAGCGACACAAGGGGACCTCAAAACCTCGCAAGAAGAAGGTATTGGCGCCGAAGTCCAAGCTCATGTGGAGAAGAAAGGAGGCGCCAAGTGTTGTATCAAGTCAAGCAGGCCACGAGGGAGGATGTGGTGTGGAAGGCAAGCAAGACTTGAGGACGGCGAGGACGTGTCATGTTCATATCACGTCACCTTTTTCAAGAAGACCCTCACGCGTTGGGGACAACGCTTCTTGAAGAAGGGGAGAGATGATATGGATATCCAGGCCTGGTACACTAGGACAGCCATTGATATGATAATTAGGTCTAAGGTTGTACCAGTATTTTATTATAGTCTTGTTATTAGGAAATAATAATGTAGCCAGGTCATGTGGTGGGCCAATTAGGGTTAAATTAGTGTTGTGTTTGGTTTTGGGCATGTCCAAACCAAACCAGGTCAGGGCCCATAGTGGGGCGCCCCAGCCTAGCAAGGCTGGCTGGCCACTTCCCCTCATATAAGGAGGTGGGATGACTAGGGTTTAGGTAGACAAATTTAGACTAAAGATTAGGGTTTTCCCCATTGCGTGTGTTCACGTGTATCATCCCTCCGGGGGTACGGCGCTGCCGTTTATCCATTATATCTGCTGCGAAGGTTCTTATGTTCATCAAGGATTGTCTAGCTCAAGGTTTGAGGCATATCGTTCATCGATCCGTTGCTTGCTGGATTTGTTCCCTCTTCTCCAAGCTGCGTTCATCGCGTTGATGGGAGATTCTATCTACCCGGGTTCTCACTGTGAAAGATCGGGCAACACCCAAGGAGGATCTGCTGGGTTCCCCCTTATCATGTTATGGTCCTCTTGTAGAGAGCTAGACACTCCGAGAGGCCACATTCTCGGACTAATAGAAAATGCTTCCTTGTGTAGAGATCGTGTTTGTAGGAATTGCGTTGATGAAAAATGCATGGAGCTCCTTACTAGGTCAAGATAACTATAATGAAGTTGTCAATCAAGTTCAACGCGAACTCTACACTATGATTCTCGCAACAAGGAGCTACAATGGAATGGAGTTCAAGTTTCACACCTTGGGTGTCTTCCTTGGCAAAGAAGAAACTCAACATCAATGCTCCTCGCCATATACTTTTCCCAACTCTTGGGGTCGCCAAAAGAGAAAGTCGAACCTTAGTTGAAGCCTCTCAAACATGATGATGAAGTACAAGTCCATTGGATGGGTTGTGGAAGTTTTGTGATGAGACTTTTTATGAAGATGATAGTTCTTTGGAGAGGCGAAGTGCTTCTTGTGATAAAGGAGATGTAATTTCCCCGGTTGTCGTAGGAAGGATGGGTGTTGGCTCTCACCAATCTCAAATTCTACCTTCTATGAGTGCCGGGGAAGGACCAAGTTCCACCATGTGGAGCCATCTACACCACAAGGTCAAGCCTCCTACTCGTCGTCCCCGAGAAGAAGAAGAGCAAGAAGAGATTGTACCAACAAGAACCACCAAGCGCCAAAGGGAGGCGGCAACGACTAAAAAGGCTACCCAAGGTCCTCCAAAGTCTATGGCTTCTCTCAAAAAGGACCAATTCTTGCGAGTATGAGGGGCCAATCCGTACTTGCTGCCAAGGAATGCTCGCCAATGTCCAAACAACTTCTTCCACCACATTGATCAAGAGAGGATCTACAATGAGGTCTATGGGGCTAAGGAGTTCAAGTGTTGCCCTCAATACTCCATCAGCATGGAAAAGCTTCAATCCAAGCCCGAATACTTTGGGGAAGCACTCGAGATATGCGAAGAGCAAGGGCTTATTCCTTTGATGGCCTTCACCCACCACTTCTCCAAGGAAGTGATATGCCAGTTCTACGCCACAGTGGTGTTTCTTGAGGATGAAGGCGGCTTCCGCAAACTTAAATGGATGACCAAGGAGCACATGATGGAAGCCACTTGGCAGGAATTTGCTAGGGGCATTGGCTATGACCTTCCCGATGATGACACCAACTTCTTCCGGATTCACCTCCAACCCAAGCCCATGGCCAAGGAGAAGATGTCCAACCTCTACATTCCCGGGAGGATGTTGTGCGGAAGTGCCTACCACCTTCTCCCCGTCTATGATATCATGAACCGCATCTACCGCAGCACCATCAACCCCAAGGACACCAACCATGATGAAGTGCATGGTTTTCTCGTCAACCTCCTTGTGCTCACCGATGAGATGCGAGGAACCGGCAAGCAGTTGGACGTCATGGATTACATATGGCATGAGATGCGTGATTGTGCCTTCCTCCGCAAGTTTCCCCAATATGCACCCTACATCATGAAGCTCATTTGCCTCAAGTGGGATGAAGCTCGCCGATGGGATCTCATGGAGCAATGCCGCCCCATCACCATCCATAAGGAGAAGAGCCCCCTCGTCAAGAACCATGACCTCCCAAGGTATGGGAAGAATGCCCCTAAGGACTTCGAGGAGGAGGAAGCGCATAGTGATGACTCCGACTTCGTGCCCAACTCCGTCAAGACCAAAGGCCTCTTCGCCAAGCTCACCGCTCGCCTCAAGAAGTCCTTTTGCTTCAAGAGGGATCTCGAAGACCGGATGTACCAAGCCCATCATGACAACAAGAAGATCCGCCGACGCCAAAAGGCGATGATGAAGCACATGGGCATTCCCGTCTCCGAGGGCTCCGAGGACAACATCACTCCTCCCGAAGAATGGAAGTCCAAGTATACATGGTCAAGTTCCGAGGACTCCACCCCCGAGCGCATTGTTCGTCCCTCTCCACCACCTCACGGCAAGGGCCAAGCTGAAGATGAAGACGACGATGAAGAGGACGATGATGAGGAGATGGAGGATGATGAGGAGGAGGGCAATGAGGACGACAAGGAGGAGGATGATGATGATGACGAGTGATCCCCTTGGGACGGTAGTATGCTTCTTCTCCCTTTTTGGTGTTTCGATGCCAAAGGGGGAGAAGTTTGATCTATTAGGGCGCGAATTTGCATGGGGATGCCAAGGGCTTGGTGCTTCATTTTGGTTTTTCGGCCTTGGCATCATATCTTTTCCCTAGTTATTTGGAACCATTTGGAACTTTATTCGTATGTGTGCTTGCTAATCTATTTGTGGATCTCCCAATCCCCCGGTTTGTATTAAGACTTATTAGTTGGTAGCCCATATTGGTCTTCATATCTATCTCATGATTGTCTACATCAATTCTATGGAGGCACTTAGTGTGAGTTTGGATTTTCTCAAGGCAAAGGTATGACAAATCCACCCAAAGCTCTTTGTATGATCATGTGTGGCCTCCATCTTTTACATATGCTTTATAATCTTGTCAAACATCCTTGTGGCATATGTGCATGGTTTGTAGAATCTAGGGGGAGTTGTTCCTCTAGGATGTGTGCATTTGTATACAAATGCATATTCCAAATATGCACACATCTAGGGGGAGCTCCGTCTACTTTTGCAAATCAAGAACCTTATCATAATATCTTATGCTATGTTGCAAATTCTTGTGTTGTCATCAAACACCAAAAATGGGGAGATTGAAAGAGCAAAATTCATATCCCGTGTTTTGTGTGTTTGATGACAACACTTGAATGAATTTAACCGTGCGAAAAGATTGTCATTGATAGATTTGCAAGCGTACGGTGCCCTCGCTGAACACATTATGATCGGAGGACTGAAGCGTAGTTCTTAGGTTTTCTGGTTTTGCATGTGTGTCGCGAGGTAACATGGTTGGAGAGGAAAAGAGGAAAAAGAAGTTTCAGCCAAGGCGGTACTACCGGTACCAGGAGCGGTAGTACCGCTACCCTACTGGTACCGCCCAACAGTACCGCTCCGGAGATTTGCACTGAAAATGTCCCACAGAACAAGGTACGGTACCTTTGCGGTACCTTGAGCGGTAGTACCACTTTAGAGCGGTAGTACCGCCTCGGTACCGCTTAAGTACCGTAAATTAAGTTATGGCAGTAGCGTTGTGGTATCGCTTCGGTACCGCTTGGTATCCAGTAAGCTCTGGAGGCCATTGCAGTACCTCGAGCGGTAGTACCGCTATGTGTCCACGTGGACAAGTTCTGTGGGGATTTCGAATCCAGAGCAGTAGTACCGCTTCCCAAAGCGGTAGTACCGCTTAGGCAGAAACTGCACATAACAGTTGGATTTGATGAGGCCTATTTAAAGGGTCCTTCTTCCCCAGCTCGTTTTTAGCTCTTCTCTCTCTCTCCTCCGTTGTTGCTGAGCTCAAACTGAGTGGATCTCCCTACCTACCTAATCAATCTTGCTCATACTTTGAGGAGTGGTGGAGGAGACCCCGATCTATCGATCTACCAAGAGAGTTTTCACCGATTCGTGCTAGTCCTTAGTGGATCTTGTTGGTAGGGTTCCTATGGTGGGATCTTGGAGGAAGTGCACCTATGGAGGCTAGCTTGGAGTTGTGCTAGCCCCATAGGTTGTTGGGAGCCTCCTAGTGTTGTGGAGATCGCCCCAACCTTGTGAAGGAACCACCGCCTCGACCGGTGCCTTAGTGGAGAAAAGCAAGCCCCTTTGTGGAGCTCTCTTGAGGAAGAAGGTGAGGCCTTCCTTCGTGGTGTGGCCATCCAGTCTCTTGTGTGAGACTAGCATCTCCTCAACACAGACGTACTCCCTCTTGTGGGAGGAACTACGGGAAACATGAAGGAGATATGCCCTAGAGGCAATAATAAAGTTGTTATTATTTATATCTTTATGTTTATGATAAATGTTTATATATCATGCTATAATTGTATTAACCGAAACATTAGTACATGTGTGATATGTAGACAAACAAGAAGTCCCTAGTATGCCTCTTAAACTAGCTTGTTGATTAATGGATGATTAGTTTCATAATCATGAACATTGGATGTTATTAATAACAAGGTTGTATCATTATATGAATGATGTAATGGACACACCCAATTAAGCGTAGCATAAGATCTCGTCATTAAGTTATTTGCTATAAGCTTTCGATACATAGTTACCTAGTCCTTATGACCATGAGATCATGTAAATCACTTATACCAGAAAGGTACTTTGATTACACCAAACACCACTGCGTAAATGGGTGGCTATAAAGGTGGGATTAAGTATCCGGAAAGTATGAGTTGAGGCATATGGATCAACAGTGGGATTTGTGGTATCGTATGTGAATGGTTCATTCGATCACTAAAGTCATCGTTGAATATGTGGGAGCCATTATGGATCTCCAGATCCCGCTATTGGTTATTGGTCGGAGTGAGTACTCAACCATGTCCGCATAGTTCACGAACCGTAGGGTGACACACTTAAAGTTGGATGTTGAAATGGTAGAACTTGAATATGGAATGGAGTTCGAATATTTGTTCGGAGTCCCGGATGAGATCCCGGACATCACGAGGAGTTCCGGAATGGTCCGGAGAATAAGATTCATATATAGGATGTCATTTTATGTGAATTAAAATGTCGCGGAAGGTTCTATGGAAGGTTCTAGAAAAGTCCGGAAGAAACCACCAAGGAAGGTGGAGTCCACATGGGACTCCACCTCCATGGCCGGCCAACCCTAGTGGGGGAGGAGTCCCAAGTGGACTCCCCCTTAGGGGGCCGGCCAACCCCCCCATATGGGAGGTGGAACTCCCACCTCTAGTGGGAGTCCTAGCTTGGCTAGGTTTCCCCCTCATATGGAAGGTTTTTGGTTCGGGTCTTATTCGAAGACTTGGACACCAACACTTGGGGATCCACCTATATAATGAGGGGCATAGGGGAGGGGGCCGGCCACCACAAAGTAACAAGTTGGCCGCACCCCCTTGAGGCCGGCCACCCCCTCCCAAACCCTAGCCGCCCCCCTCTCCTCCATATCTCCCGCGTAGCTTTAGCGAAGCTCCGCCGGAGTTCTCCACCGCCACCGACACCACGCCGTCGTGCTGTCGGATTCAAGAGGAGCTACTACTTCCGCTGCCCGCTGGAACGGGGAGGTGGACGTCGTCTTCATCAACAACCGAACGTGTGACCGAGTACGGAGGTGCTGCCCGTTCGTGGCGCCGGAACCGATCGTGATCAAGATCTTCTACGCGCTTTTGCAAGCGGCAAGTGAACGTCTACCGCAGCAACAAGAGCCTCCTCTTGTAGGCTTTGGAATCTCTTCAAGGGTGAGACTCGATACCCCCTCGTTGCTACCGTCTTCTAGATTGCATCTTGGCTTGGATTGCGTGTTCGCGGTAGGAAATTTTTTGTTTTCTATGCAACGTTATCCTACAGTGGTATCAGAGCCGTGTCTATGCATAGATGGTTGCACGAGTAGAACACAATTGTTTTGTGGGCGTTGATGCTTATGTTGTCTTTAGTTTGAGTACTTTGCATCTTTGTGGCATAGTGGGATGAAGCGGCTCGGGCTAACTTTACATGACCGCGTTCATGAGATTTGCTCCACGCTCGACATGCAACTTGTATTGCATAAGTGGCTTTGCGGATGTCTGTCTCTCCTACTATAGTGAAGATTCAATTTACTCTTCTATTGACAACACTAGTATCACCGTTGTGGTTCATGTTCGTAGGTAGATTAGATCTCACTCGAAAACCCTAAACCACGTAAAATATGCAAACCAAATTAGAGGCGTCTAACTTGTTTTTGCAGGGTTTGGTGATGTGATATGGCCATGATGTGATGATGAATATGTATGAGATGATCATTATTGTATTGTGGCAACCGGCAGGAGCCTTATGGTTGTCTTTAAATTTCATGTTGAGTAGTATTTCAAAGTAGTTGTAATAGTTGCTACATGAGGTGAACAACCATGAAGACGGCGCCTTGGACCTTGACGCTACGCCGACGATGATGGAGATGGAGATCATGTCCGTGCTTTGGAGATGAAGATCGAAGGCGCAAAGACTAAAGGGCCATATCATATCACATATGAATTGCATGTGATGTTAATCCTTTATGCATCTTATTTTGCTTAGATCGCGACGGTAGCATTATAAGATGATCCCTCACATTAATATCAAGATAATAAAGTGTTCTCCCCTCGTATGCACCGTTGCCAAAGTTCGTCGTTTCAAAGCATCTCGTGATAATCGGATGTGATAGATTCAACGTTCATATACAACGGGTGTAAGCCATGTTGCACACGCGGAATACTTGGGTTTGCTTGACGAGCCTAGTATGTACATACATGGCCTCGGGATAACGGAAACCGAAAGGTTGAACACGAGTCATATGGATGATATGATCAACATGTTGATGTTCACCATTGAAGCTACATCATCTCACGTGATGATCGGTTTTTGGTGTAGTGAATTTGGATCGTGTACCACTTAACAACTATGAGGGATGTTGTATTAAGTGGGAGTTCATTAGTAATTAGATTAAAACATGAACTAATTATCATAAACATAGTCTGAGTAGTATTTTGAATTAATTTTGTAGTATTGGCATCCGTTTACTACTATGCGCTAGTCTTGTTATTGAGATAGAAATACTGTTAAAATCTGACAAGAAACTTTACGGATTGGTACCGTATTGTTAAAGAATCAAGAATTGATTGAGTCCTATTGCAAACTTTTAGTAAACCTCACATTGTTGATTCAAAGAGCTATGGTTTCAATTAGTACCTAAAGTTATCTTGTCTCCGTAAAACTTGAAGTTCAAATTTGTTTGAAAAGTAAGGAGCTGAAAATTTAGTTTTTAGAAATAATCAAGGTATGAGATATATGTGATATCTAAGACCTTATTGCAAGATGATAGAATATAATTTGGTGAGACTACATAAACTCATAAGTTTTATGGGAATGTATGAAGGTTGAAGACGCCAGGCGTCACAATCCTCCAACTATTGGGGCACTAATGATATTCGCATATCCATGAAAGTTATCATCCTTAGTATGCACCGTTGCTAAGACTCGTCGTTTCGAAGCATCACGTAATGATCGGGTGTTATAGATTCTACGTGTGCTTACAACAGGTGCAAGCCAGATTTGCACATGCGAATACTAAGGTTAAACTTTATGAGCCTAGCATGTACAGACATGGTCTCAAAAAGTTGTCATGAATTGATGGATAAAATTATGAGTGAAATTGTTCATCATATTACAAAGTTACTAATAAGTGAAATCTAGAACACTTGTCATATGATGATCAACTTCAAAGTAAGAACCTCATGGTTATTGGTATTTGACCAACAAACCTAGAAGTTATTGATGTTGAAGTGTTTTTCTGAATAATGAGGAAAGCTAAAAGAGAAACTGCAAAAGATATTCTGGCAAAAAGATAAGAAAAGACTAGAAAGTCTAGCTCAGGTGTATATAAATGATATACATGTTATGGTTGTATTCCTAGTTAAGTCACACAATGAAATTCTTGGGTATTAGTACTATATTGGTTGGTATGAAGTGTCATACAAAACAACGCAACAAGAATACAATGGCCTAAGTGACTGACAAGGAATATGATAGGAATGCACGTCTGGAACAAAAAAAAGTGTTATTATGTTCGTCATTGGCATTCTATCTAGCCCTTAAAATTTATAATAAAGAACTTAATAATTGTTATTTTGCTCTAGTCAAATGAAAACAATGAGTTGTTCAAATTATGACATTACTCCATGTACGATGGATAAGTTATTATAAATCTTAATGGTGAAACACACATACATAACACTGACGCTAAAAATGCCATAAGGCAAATGATTTGAATTCCGCTTATTTGTGGAACCGCCATTTAGGTCATGTTAGAAAGGAACGCATGAAGGAACTCCATGCAAATGGATTTTTGGAGTCATTTGATTTTTGAATCATTTGGCGCTTGCAAATCTTTTCTAAAGAGAATGGTTAAAATACCGTTCATAGGCCAAGAGTTGAATGGGCAACAAACTTAGTGGAAAAATACATGATGATGTATGTGGTTCACTGGGCATAGTTGTGTGCGGGAGATTCTTCTACTTCATGAAAACTTTCAACAATGAATTGAGTATATATATATGTGGATATATTCAATAAGAAAGAAGTTTGAAACATTTGAATGGTTTCAAATAAATTTCAGCATGAAGTGGAAATCATCGTAATAGAAAAGTCAAATATCTATGATTGGATCATGGTGAAAATATTTGAATTACGAGTTTTAGCGAACATCTAAGAGAGTTATGAAATTGTTCTATAACTTACGTTTCTTGGAGTATCATAGTGATGATGAAGTATCCAAGAGATATATCCAAACTTTGTTGGATCAATGATGAGATAAAATATTGATGCCGTTATATTTTTGTGGATTATGCTTTAGTGACTACCACTTTTACACTGAATAGAGCATCATCATGATCCGTTGAAATGACACCATACGAGTTATGGCATGGGTATGAAACCTGATAGTCTTTTCTTAAATTTTGGTATGCATAGCATAAGTAAATAAGTTTACAACCAAAATCGGATGAATGTCTTTGTTGGTTATCCCAGAGATTTGATTGGGAATTCTTCCCACGAGACAAAGACAAAAGTGTTTGTCAATGTTTCTTATTTCCAAGAAATTGTTTCTAGCGAAGTATTTGAGTGGGAGGACAATAGAACTTGATAGGGTTTATGAACCTGAGCATAATGATCAGAGTAGCGCAGCATCGGAAATTGGTTCCGGAAGCGACCGCGACGATCATGGCTCTCATGACTACAAAGTGTTTTTAGCCATGAAGATCGAAGTACATATTGAACCTTGTAGGTATGGTTTACTTTGTGGTCAAATAAATGATTTGTGGACAAAGGATTGATTTTGAACAATGATAAACCAACTACAAACAAAGAAGTTATGATGGGCCCTGACTCCGTTAAAATGGCTATACGCCATGAAATCCAAGATAGATGAATACTTTTTGAAAGTAAATGGATCTATGATATTGATGGACTTGGATGAAATATCCTTGAAGAAGCTCGACTTGTCGAAAAAATTGTTTACGACAAAGTTCAAAGAGTTGACTACGATAAGATTAGATCTTCCGTAACAATGCTTATAGTCTATGTGGATTATTCTAGTAATCACTACATATTTCTTTTATGAGATATGCTAGTAGGATGGCAAAATACATTACTTATCAGAAGTATGTATTAAAGGTGTATACTAGATACAACCAAGAGTTTTGCTGATCCATGGAATACTAGATAGGTATACAAACTTCAATTGGATAAAGTGAGTATCGCGGAGTTGGAATCTTCACCAGATGAAATAGTCAAAGAGTTTTTGATTTCATCAGAGACGATGAAGAGGCTTGCGTTTGCAAGAAATTAATTGGGAGCGCTGAGACAGATTTATAATACTTATGTAGATGACATATAGTTGGTTATAAATGATGTAATTATATACTTGATTAAAAGGTTTCATTGAGAAATTAACTTCAATGAAAAGATAATGACTGAAACAAATTTAGTGTCAAGATCTATGAAGATAGATTGAAACACAAAATAAGTTTAAGTCAAAGTACATAGAATGGATATTGAAATAGTTCAATATAGAAATATTAAGAAGATGTTCTTGTCATGTAAAGTTTTAACAAGACTTGAGTGTATCTGACACTCAAAGAGTAAAAACACATGAGTGATTATAGATCACGAATAATATGTACACAATCAGATATCATGTGCTATAAAGTGTTATGAGCATTTACCAGAATGATTCATATGATGATCATTGGACGACAGTAAGAATATCCTTGAGTACTTTAGAAGAACTAAGGATATATATATTTTTTTTTGTATGAAGAAATGACAAACAAATTGCTGTAAGGTGTTACACCAATATTGTTTTTGTCACATATAAAATATAATTTCAATCTCAAATTAGACTAAGTGTTGTTTAAAAGGTAGCACAATGAGCTAGAAGTTGTCTATGCTAGATTTAGAAGAGTTCTAAATATTGTGATGGATTCTACAAAAGAAGGCAGAGTATGTCATTGTTTTGACAATGACAAAGGATGTTAAGTCAAGAGGTTCTTTGAGAACTTGGTGTAGTTCCGACAGAGTCAGAACTTTGAAGCTATATTGTGTGTGACAATATTAGTGACATATTTCAGACCGCGGAATTAAGGTTCCACCAGAAGACCAAACATATTTAAATGCCGACTCATTTGGAAATGAGTGATGCGTTGAGACGCAAATGAATTACAAAATACATACGTTTCTGAGCGTGTCAGATCCGTTGACTAAAAACCTCTCCCGTGAGCAATACATGATAAAGCACCATAAGGCCAAGGTGTTATATCTTTACAAATGTAAACTAGATTATTGACTCTAGTGCAAGTGGGAGACTGAAGGAGATATGCCCTAGAGGCAATAATAAAGTTGTTATTATTTATATCTTTATGTTTATGATAAATGTTTATATATCATGCTATAATTGTATTAACCGAAACATTAGTACATGTGTGATATGTAGACAAACAAGAAGTCCCTAGTATGCCTCTTAAACTAGCTTGTTGATTAATGGATGATTAGTTTCATAATCATGAACATTGGATGTTATTAATAACAAGGTTATATCATTATATGAATGATGTAATGGACACACCCAATTAAGCGTAGCATAAGATCTCGTCATTAAGTTATTTGCTATAAGCTTTCGATACATAGTTACCTAGTCCTTATGACCATGAGATCATGTAAATCACTTATACCGGAAAGGTACTTTGATTACACCAAACACCACTGCGTAAATGGGTGGCTATAAAGGTGGGATTAAGTATCCGGAAAGTATGAGTTGAGGCATATGGATCAACAGTGGGATTTGTCCATCCCGATGACGGATAGATATACTCTGGGCCCTCTCGGTGGAATGTCGTCTAATGTCTTGCAAGCATATGAATGAGTTCATAAGAGACCACATACCACGGTACGAGTAAAGAGTACTTGTCAGGAGACGAGGTTGAACAAGGTATAGAGTGATACCGAAGATCAAACCTCGGACAAGTAAAATATCGCGAGACAAAGGGAATTGGTATCGTATGTGAATGGTTCATTCGATCACTAAAGTCATCGTTGAATATGTGGGAGCCATTATGGATCTCCAGATCCCGCTATTGGTTATTGGTCGGAGTGAGTACTCAACCATGTCCGCATAGTTCATGAACCGTAGGGTGACACACTTAAAGTTGGATGTTGAAATGGTAGAACTTGAATATGGAATGGAGTTCGAATATTTGTTCAGAGTCCCGGATGAGATCCCGGACATCACGAGGAGTTCCGGAATGGTCCGGAGAATAAGATTCATATATAGGATGTCATTTTATGTGAATTAAAATGTCGCGGAAGGTTCTATGGAAGGTTCTAGAAGGTTCTAGAAAAGTCCGGAAGAAACCACCAAGGAAGGTGGAGTCCACATGGGACTCCACCTCCATGGCCGGCCAACCCTAGTGGGGGAGGAGTCCCAAGTGGACTCCCCCTTAGGCCTTGTTTGGTGCCAGTGTATTTTTGTGTTTTGAGGAGTGTTTTGTGGAGTGTTTTGGGTGAAAACACTAACCACCCAAAACACTACCCAAAACACTACAAAACCCCTTTCACCTAAAACACTTGTCAAAACACTTGTTTGGAACACTTGTTTTACAAAGCAGGGTTTTCAAGTGTATTTAACGCAAACAGATAAAAAGACAATCTTTTTGACAGTAGATGTGCATCATAAATAAAAACCAAATCTTTGTAGCACACTAGAAGATCATAAATAAACCAAATCTTTGTAGTAAAGATTGATTTTGTAACACTAGCAGAGTGATTGGTTGAATGAAAACAAAAGGTACTCGTGTTCATGGGGTTATGGCATTATCTTACTTAACAAGTCACAGCCAAGTATCAACAATTCGCAGAGTACTGTGCAGTTCAAACTCTATGTAAGAATTATTAAACCGAAAATTCCTGGAATAATTTGAAGCCACTGTACTTATACAGCGTGCACCACACATGACGAGCTGCTGCAGTATGCATTGTTATGACAGACAAAAAAAGTTTTACACAAACTAGCTGCTCTAGATGAGAGATGAGAGCACAGAGGTGTAGATCAACCAGATCAAGAAACGCAGACAGTACAAGCAAATCAAGAACCCTAGACACCATAACCCTAGAATTCAACAACCCTAGAAATCACAATCAAGAACCCTAGAAATCAAAAGATGAGACGCATCTAGAACTACAGGGAGAGGAGGCGGTGGGGTGGAGGAACTCACAAATGACTCCAGCTTCGGATGAGAAGAGGGGCGGCGGCAGGAGCTCTCGGTCGGCGGCGGCAGGAACGTCGGCGGAACCGCGGGAGCGTCGGCCTTGCTCTTGCGGCGGGACGGCGTGAGGGAGCGTCGGCGGCGGCGTCGTCTTGGAGCGTCGGCGGCAGCGGCGGCGCCGGCGTGGTCTTCCACCGTCGTCCCCCGCGTCGGCCTCTCGTCGCCCGCGTCGCCTCTCCGCCAGCCCGACAGAAACGCGAGGTGGGTGAAGCGTTTTAGTTCCGCCCCGGCCCGACGGGTTTCGGCGGGTTTCGTCGGGCCTAAACGGGCCGAAACCGGCCTACCGAACAGCTCAGACGTGTTTTGGGTTGTTTTCGGGTGTTTTGATTGAGCCCGAAAAAAACACCCCAAAACCGGCCCAAACACTTCTAAAAACACTGGCACCGAATTGGGCCTTAGGGGGCCGGCCAACCCCCCCATATGGGAGGTGGAACTCCCACCTCTAGTGGGAGTCCTAGCTTGGCTAGGTTTCCCCCTCATATGGAAGGTTTTCGGTTCGGGTCTTATTCGAAGACTTGGACACCAACACTTGGGGATCCACCTATATAATGAGGGGCATAGGGGAGGGGGCCGGCCACCACAAAGTCACAAGTTGGCCGCACCCCCTTGAGGCCGGCCACCCCCTCCCAAACCCTAGCCGCCCCCCTCTCCTCCATATCTCCCGCGTAGCTTTAGCGAAGCTCCGCCGGAGTTCTCCACCGCCACCGACACCACGCCGTCGTGCTGTCGGATTCAAGAGGAGCTACTACTTCCGTTGCCCGCTGGAACGGGGAGGTGGACGTCGTCTTCATCAACAACCGAACGTGTGACCGAGTACGGAGGTGCTGCCCGTTCGTGGCGCCGGAACCGATCGTGATCAAGATCTTCTACGCGCTTTTGCAAGCGGCAAGTGAACGTCTACCGCAGCAACAAGAGCCTCCTCTTGTAGGCTTTGGAATCTCTTCAAGGGTGAGACTCGATACCCCCTCGTTGCTACCGTCTTCTAGATTGCATCTTGGCTTGGATTGCGTGTTCGCGGTAGGAAATTTTTTGTTTTCTATGCAACGTTATCCTACAAAACAAATCCTCGCCTCGACTATGCGCCCTCCGGTTGTCCCGTTCCTCATCTTTGTTATTTATACTTGGTTCCTTTACTTGTTGCACTAGCCTAGGATCATACTAGGAACATCTCCACCACTAAAGCTATCACCTTTATCTTCCGTTGCACTAAAAACTGAAAAAGACAAAAAATTGCGTAGCGCCCATTCACCCCCCCTCTTGTTCGCTACGATCCGTTCAAAGATGTTCGGCCATGTCCTCCTCCTGAAGACACACAAAATAGGGCGACAACTGTGCTTGCAGACCGTGCCTAGATTTTATATCCGAAGTCTGAATCCTATACTCAGGAGCTAGCCACAAGAATAGATTGCTATTTAGAGTTGCTTCGGCCCTCCAAATGGCCTTGTCAAGCTGAGAACTTGATGCTCCCTGATACGTCCAAAACATATCTACTTTCCCGAACACTTTTGCTATTGTTTTGCCTCTAATTTTTGTATTTTGGATACAACTAACACGGACTAATGCTGTTTTCAGCAGAATTGCTCTGGTGTCTCGTTTTTGTGCAGAAATTCAACTTTCAGGAAAATCCTCGGAATTTATGTCGAAGGGCTTATTTTTCCAGAAGAATCACGGAGCCAGAAGGGCAGGCCTGGGGGAGGCCCAGGCCCCCCAGACACTAGGCCGGCGCGGCCTGTAGGGGGGGCGCCGCCCTAGCGTGTGGCCCCCTCGGCCAGCCTCTGACGCCCCCCTCTGGACTACTTAAGGGTTTCGATCTAAAAACGCGAGACGAGAAGTCGAAGTCGCCAGAAACCATCCAGTACGCCGCCACCATCGCGAAACTCCGTCTCGGGACCAGAAACTCCGTTCTGGCACCTCGCCGGGACGGGGAATTGGAGGAGATCATCGCCATCATCACCACCGACGCCTCTCCATCGACCAGCCATGTTTCCCCCATCCATGTGTGAGTAATTCCCCCGCTGTAGGCTGAAGGGGATGGTAGGGATTGGATGAGATTGGTCATGTAATAGCATAAGATTGTTAGGGCATAGTGCCTAGTATCCGTAATTGGTACTTTTATGATATTGTTGCAACTTGTTATGCTTAATGCTTGTCACTAGGGCCCGAGTGCCATGATCTCAGATCTGAACATGTTATTGTTTCATGATGATATGCATTGTTTTATGATCTTACCTGCAAGTTGTATACACGTATTGTTGTCCGGAACCCGAGGCCCCAAAGTGACAGAAATTGGGATAACCGAAGGGGAAGGCAGTGATATGAGGATCACATGTGTTCACGGAGTGTTAATGCTTTGCTCCGGTGCTCTATTAAAAGGAGTACCTTAATTTCCAGTAGATTCCCTAGAGGCCCGGCTGCCACCGGCTGGTAGGACAAAAGATGTTGTGCAAGTTTCTCATTGCGAGCACGTACGACTATATATGGAACACATGCCTATTGATTGATTAGTACTTGGATACCGCTTTATTATTATCTGCAAATGCCCTACCTTGATTGTTACATGAGTTTCTCTCATCCATGCAACGCCCGTTCATCCATCCCTGTGCCTACAGTATTTTAATCCTGCTGTTTACTATAATCACTACTGCTGTCCTTGTTACTCTGCTACTGCTATAAAACTGTTACTACTGATAAACTCTTGCGAGCAAGTCTGTTTCCAGGTGCAGCTGAATTGACAACTCCGCTGTTAAGGCTTTCAAGTATTCTTTGTCTCCCCTTGTGTCGAATCAATAAATTGGGTTTTACTTCCCGCGAAGATTGTTGCGATCCCCTATACTTGTGGGTCATCAAGACTATTTTCTCAAGCGCTCGTTGCCGGGAGCATAGCTTTATTTGGAAGTTCACTTGGATTGATATTGTTCGCTGCAAGTTCTCCATCATGGGTAAACCTCGCGATACTAAAGTCGCCATATTACCATCCACTACAAGAAAAGGTACAACTCTGAGTACCTCTGCTACTCTTGATTCACCATCTGTGATAGATAAACTTGTTTCACCACCGCAAGCTTCACATGCTGGTACTTCTGCTGAATCTGAAAATTCCTCTTATAATTTTGATGATGCTTCTGCTGTGCTTGATAATGATGGTTCATTAGGATCTTTTCTAGATGCTACAATTGCTAGGTCTAGACAAATTGAAAATACTGAAACTCCTAATGAAAATGCTCCTACACCTGTTAATTCACCTGAGTCTGTTGAATACTCTAGTGATGATCCTGATGAAGATTATGTGGAACTTGATGATGATTTTATTGATAAATGCAATGCTACTACTGATGCAAGAAAAATTAAAAAGCTTCTTGCACAACATACTGTTAGATATAAGCTATCTCCTGATCCTAAATTTGCCACATCTCCTATAAACATTAAGGATAAGGATTATGATTTTTCTCTTGATCTATCTCATATATCTATTGTTGAGAAAACACCTTTTTGTGGTAATGAAAAAGAAAGTGTTGTAGAACACATGATTGAGCTGTCTACTCTGAGTAGCTTGTTTTCTGATGATGTTAAGAAGCGTACTTATTTCGTTGCTAAAATTTTCCCTTTCTCATTAAAGGATGATGCTAAAACTTGGTATAATAGTTTGCCACCTGATTCTATTAATAGTCCAAAAGAATTGCTTGATGTTTTCTTCCGGAAATACTTTCCTGCTAGTGCTCAACATATTGCTTTGCAGAGAATTTATAATTTTGATCAGGAAGATGGAGAGAAATTGCCTGAGGCTTGGGCGAGATTTTGCTCTCTTATGAGAGCTCGACCTGAACATGATTTGGAAAAGCATGATTTACTTGATATATTTTATAGTGGATTAACCATTGAGTCTAGGGCATACCTGGATAGTTGTGCTGGTTGTGTTTTCAGGAAAAGAACTCCAAATGACGCTGAAGAATTATTGGCTAGAATAGGCCGGAATCATGATGATTGGTCTACACCTGAACCAACCCCGACACCAATATTGAAGAAGAGGGGTATGATTAAATTAAATGATGAAGATATGAGGGAAGCCAAGAAATCTCTTAAAGAGAAGGGTATTAAATCCGAAGATGTGAAGAATTTACCTCCCATAGAATATTTATGTAAGATCACTCCCCCTTCATCCATGATTGAGTACACTCTCTTGAACGCTTTACTAGGGAAGATATTCCGTATTCAAAACATCCTGCTCAATGCTTAGATGAGTTTGATAATTATATTGTTAAGCAAGAAAATTTTAATATGAGAGTAGAGAATCATTTAATGGAAAACTCTCGAGCTATTAGTGAATTGCATGGTATTGTGGAGAGAACCTCCAATGATGTTAAGATGCTTGTTAAACACTTTCATATGGTTCAAACTCAAATTGATCAACTCACTAAAGTGCAAAATGACTTGTTAAAAAACAATTCTAAAGAAAAACATGCTTATGAAGTAACAACTAGAGGCGGTGTTTCTACCCAGGATCCTCTATATCCTGAAGGGCATCCCAAAAGAGTTGAACAAGATTCTCAACGAACTGAAACTAGTGCTCCATCTAAGAAAAGAAAAAGAAACATAAAACTGTTGTAGAATCCTCTGAGCCTGTTAATGATCCTAATAGTATTTCTATTTCTGATGCTGAAACTGAAAGTGGTAATGAACATGATAAAGATAATGATAAGAATGATGCTTCTGATAAAGAAGAGGTTGAAGAAGAACCTGAGAAGCATGCTAAAAATAAAAAGTATACTAAAGAAGATTTTATTGCTAAGAAACATGGTAATGAAAGGGAACCTTGGGTTCAAAAGCAAATGTCTTTTCCTGCTAAGAAGCTAAAATCAAAGGAAGAAGAACACTATAATAAATTTCGTGATTGGATGAAACCTTTATTCCTGCAAATCCCTTTGACTGATGCTATTAAATTGCCTCCTTATTCAAAGTATATGAAAGATATTGTCACTAACAAAAGGAAAATTCCTAATGAGGAGATTTCCACTATGCTTGCTAATTACTCTTTCAATGGCAAAGTTCCAAAGAAGCTGGGCGACCCAGGTATACCGACTATTCCTTGTTCCATCAAGAATAATTATGTTAGAACTGCTCTATGTGATTTGGGAGCGGGTGTTAGTGTTATGCCTTTTTCTCTTTATAAGAGACTTTATATAGATAAGTTGATACCGACTGATATATCTTTGCAAATGGCTGATAAATCTACTGCTATTCCTGTTGGCATATGTGAGGATGTTCCTGTTCAAGTTACTCAAAATTGCTTAATATTAACTGATTTTGTTGTGTTGGAAATGCCTGAAGATGATAATATGTCTATTATTCTTGGGAGACCTTTTCTTAACACCGCAGGGGCTGTTAATGATTGCAATAAAGGGAAAGTCACTTTCAATGTCGATGACAAGGAGCATACTGTTTATTTTCCCAAGAAGATCGATAAAATATGTGGAGTTAATACAATTTCTAATTTGAGATCTATCAAAGTGGGAGATATTGATTGTCCAATATATGAGCCAAAAGAAGAATATCAAACTCTTGTGATTGGATCCATATCAATACAATATAAGGTAACATGATTGATTTGAGGTTTATTTCTTCCTATGACATGTAAGATTTATTTGATGGCAAGACTTGATCAACATTGTTAACAAGTATATTTTATATGCATAGAAGAGCTAAACAACATTTCTTTCCTTCTCCACTTGTTTTACTTGCTGTAGCACTACTTAGTTTGCAAGATGCTTTAGTTGTTTAGAGGTTTGCAAATCTTTTTCTGCCCAGTAATAATAAATTTAATACCCAGAAATGTGCGTTTTTCAAAGTTTTCAAAAATTCACAAAAATTATACCGTTGGTCTTATTTTTTGAAGAGGCACCTGGGAACACCTGGGGATGACCAGTGGGGCACTCCAGGGTGGCACCCCACAGGCCGGCGCGGCCTGGAAGGGGGGCGCGCCACCCTGTTGTGTGGGCCCCTCCTTGCCCCACTTATTCATCTCTTCCTCTCATTCTATTCTCTCTCCCGAAAAAACTCGTACTCACTTTCTCTCACTCGGGTTTCTGCTCAAGAGCTCAAGATTTCTCGATCTCTTTGCTCAGCCCAGATTTTTGTCTGAAATTTGGCACATTTGCTCTTCGGTATGTGACTCCTCCGATTATCCAAATAGAATTTTGTTTGGTTGAGTATATCTTGAATATTTTGCTGCTGTAGGTAACATGTTTAGTGAGCTTGCATGCTTGTTCTAAGTAGTAAAAATTAGTTTTGATGCATGTTTAGTACTCTACAAAGTTCCTATAGTAGTTTCCCACAATTATATGTCTCCAAATCAAATTTTATAATGTTTGTTGAAAAATTTCAGAAAATGGAGTGGAATAGGCACCAACTGAATCAACAAGAATTGGAGGTGCAAAGAGTTATGAGAGTTCACCGCGAAGAGGGAGTATACCCCTCTTACTACCCATGCGTTGATTTTATGAGGAGCACAGGAATCTTGCAAGATGTTCAAAATCTGATTTCCAATGCAGGGTTGGAAAATTTTGTTGTTGGTGAACCTTACAAATATGCAAAACTAACCATCTCGGTGGTGCAGGATTTTGAATTCTATTGGTCTCAACCTAACCCCATGGTTCGATATAAAATTTATAATAAAACCATCGACTTGCCTTTTGCTGATTTTTGTACAGCTATTAGAGTGCCACAATGGGGATCATGCGAGAAGATAAGGGGACTGCCGCAGGAGCTCTTGAGTCTCTACAAGATGATTTGTCATGGAAAAAGCTTCTCAGAGGATGGTGGTAAAATCAGTAGTATTCAACTCCCAGCTATTCACTATTTTGCTTATTTCATCACCAAGTGCGTTCTTGCTAGAAAGAATGCAAGTAAGTTATCTATCCAGGATTTAGCTTTTCTAGCTGCTGCATTACAAGGTGATAGGACTTATAACTTGGGTGCTTTGATAGCCTATAGACTTGCTACTAACCGTGAGAAGGGTGGAATTTGTGGAGGTCTCATCGCCTCTCGCTTATTAGCTATGCACGGTGTAGAACCTCACCATCTTGATATTCAGCTCTCCATAGAGAAAGTTGACATAGTCTCCATGATTAAGCATGACTTTATTTCTGATTTGTCTAATTTGAGTAACCTGTCTTACAAGATAACATTTTTTAAGAAAACTTGGAGAACAACTAAGAAAACTGAAAGGCTAGTAGGATTACCTGCACCTGCTTTGCTTAATCTTGATTCCAGGAAGGATTGGTCAGTCACTGAAGGTGAACTGAATGCATACATAGAAGGGGAAGGCCATCATGCAGGGGAAGGCACGGAGGAGGCCGAGGAACGCCTCGACTCATCATCCGATGCAGCAAGTTCTTCGCATCAACATGTTGGGCATGAGGAGCCTTCACCCTTTTCTTCTGCACCGGGACCTTATTATGACTACGCCATGTATGATCCACCGGCGTGGAACCCTGACCCTCGCTGGGGTTGATCTCCACTTAGGCCAAAAGCCTAAGCTTGGGGGGAGGTATACCGGCATCACTCATTCTTTGCATATTATGGTTGCTGGATACTTGTATATACTTGTTTAGCTTCTTAGAGTGGTTTTCTAATAAGAGGGAGATGATATTTGGGGAAGTGCTGCCTGAAAACAGATTCTGGACTGATACCAAAAAAATTCTCAAAAACAGCCAGAACGTTATTTTGCGAAGCCAATTTTTGTGCATGTTCCCCAGGTTGTTATCTAACTTTCATCAGTTGAACACTTTTCGAGCTGGGCAGCGGAAGAATTTCTTAAAAATCGATTACTGTACTGCTGTCAAGTTTGGCAGATTTCTGCTGCTTTGTGTTTATGTGACTCTTCTAGTTTTCATTTTCTTGTTTTTGCTTTGTTTCTTTCCTAAAACACAAAAAGACCAAAAATATTTCTGTTGTTTCTCTTTACCATTTGCTTATTTTGGTTTCTTGCTTTCATTTTGCTTTATTTGCTATCGTTGGTTTGCTATAAGAAAATCCAAAAAGATTTTGCTTTGTTTGCTTGTTTCCTTTTGTTCTTGTTTCCAATTCGAAAACACCAAAAATATTTTCTGTTCTTCTTTGGTTTTGTAAAGTTCATTATGGATTTCAGTGGTCTTCGGTGGTTGGAGCTTGGTTTTCACTCCATATTATTCAAGCTACACAAGTGAAAAGGCAATAATGACGATCTACAACAATCCGATTGTGGTGAGAGGCTGGTATGAACTCTATTGTTTTCATTTTTGTACATATACTCATCCATGTGAGCATGCTTAGTTGGTTCATGTGAGGTATATGTCATTTAAGAAAGTCTAGTAGTTCATGATCTCTCATGTTTAGCTCCAATTTATTAATATGAGTAGCATGTCATAAATATTTGCTTGCATTGCTTTATTCATAGATAGATATGACATTGTGGTATCCTCCTCTGAATAATTCACTTGAATCAACTTGGCACATGCCCACACATGCATATGACTGAACAAAAGTCAATTAAGCCTCGATGATTTACTTTACCTCAGAGTTCTTGTATCACTTTTATGCCTCCGTTAATTTATTTTGTCGCAAGCATGATTATGACAGTTACTGCTCTCTTGATTGTCGCTTCCCAGTCTATTGCTAGCCTTCACTTGTACTGAGCGGGAACGCTGCTCGTGCTTCCAAACCCCTGAAAACCAAGTTATTCCAGAGTGTCCACCATAAATACCTATGCATGGCATTTCAAACCATCCCAAGTAAATTCTCATGTGCTACCTTTAAAACCTTCAAAATGCTTCTCAATTTGTGTTGATGTTTTATAGCTCATGAGGAAGTATGTGGTGTTTATCTTTCAATCTTGTCATTTACTCCTGACAGACTTTCACAATGGACTAGTGGCACATCCGCTTATCCAATAATTTTGCAAAAAGAGCTGGCAACGGGGTTCCCAGCCCCAATTAATTAACTTTCATTAATAATTCTCTTCACATGCTTTGCCCTGATTTATCAGTAAGCAACTTAATTTGCAAATAGACACTCCTCCATGGTATGAGAATGTTGGAAGGCACCCGAGGATTCGGTTAGCCATGGCTTGTGTAAGCAAAGGTTGGGGGGAGTGTCATCCATAATGAAACTAAAATACATGTGTAAACAAAAGAGAAGAGGGATGATCTACCTTGCTGGTAGAGATAACGTCCTTCATGGGAGCCGCTCTTGAAAGTCTAGTTGATGAGGTAGTTAGAGTACCCATTATCAGTCGTTGACAACAACAAACACCTCTCAAAACCATTTTACTTCTGTCTTTAGAAAAATGAAAAGCTCTAGCACATGTTAATCCCTGCTTCCCTCTGTGAAGGGTCAATCTTTTACTTTTACATTGAGTCTCCATCCTTTATTTGAGCACTTTCTTGAGAGCACAACTGTCATTCTTAGTATAACATGCTTGTCCCAAAATATGATTAGCTGTGGTATAACTTTGATGTTTTTATCTTTGATAATCTCTATTTCCATTCTTTCCATGAACTTCAAAGGTGCCCGAGCATTTATGTTTTGCTGTACAAATACGGGCAAGCGAGATACCACTTTATCATATCCTTTTATGAACATTGCAATCCTGCTGATAGACATTATTCATGATGCTTATTGTTAATCTGTTGGTACCTTTTCCATGATTGACATAGCTATTAGATGATTTTATTTGCATGTATCTTATTATGAATTGCTTAAGTACTTTCCATATCATGAGAATATTTACATCATATGAACAAATGTGTTCGTGAAAGTTCTTTTATCGCACTCAGTTGTTAACTGAATTGCTTGAGGACAAGCAATAAGCTAAGCTTGGGGGGAGTTGATACGTCCAAAACGTATCTACTTTCCCGAACACTTTTGCTATTGTTTTGCCTCTAATTTGTGTATTTTGGATACAACTAACACGGACTAACGCTGTTTTCAGCAGAATTGCTCTGGTGTCTCGTTTTTGTGCAGAAATTCAACTTTCAGGAAAATCCTCGGAATTTATGTCGAAGGGCTTATTTTTCCAGAAGAATCACGGAGCCAGAAGGGCAGGCCTGGGGGAGGCCCAGGCCCCCCAGACACTAGGCCGGCGCGACCTGTAGGGGGGGCGCGCCGCCCTAGCGTGTGGCCCCCTCGGCCAGCCTCTGACGCCCCGCTCTGGACTACTTAAGGGTTTCGATCTAAAAACGCGAGACGAGAAGTCGAAGTCGCCAGAAACCATCCAGTACGCCGCCACCGTCGCGAAACTCCGTCTCGGGACCAGAAACTCCATTCTGGCACCTCGCCGGGACGGGGAATTGGAGGAGATCATCGCCATCATCACCACCGACGCCTCTCCATCGACCAGCCATGTTTCCCCCATCCATGTGTGAGTAATTCCCCCGCTGTAGGCTGAAGGGGATGGTAGGGATTGGATGAGATTGGTCATGTAATAGCATAAGATTGTTAGGGCATAGTGCCTAGTATCCGTAATTGGTACTTTTATAATATTGTTGCAACTTGTTATGCTTAATGCTTGTCACTAGGGCCCGAGTGCCATGATCTCAGATCTGAATATGTTATTGTTTCATGATGATATGCATTGTTTTATGATCTTACCTGCAAGTTGTATACACATATTGTTGTCCGGAACCCGAGGCCCCAAAGTGACAGAAATTGGGATAACCGAAGGGGAAGGCAGTGATATGAGGATCACATGTGTTCACAGAGTGTTAATGCTTTGCTCCGGTGCTCTATTAAAAGGAGTACCTTAATTTCCAGTAGACTCCCTAGAGGCCCGGCTGCCACCGGCTGGTAGGACAAAAGATGTTGTGCAAGTTTCTCATTGCGAGCACGTACGACTATATATGGAACACATGCCTATTGATTGATTAGTACTTGGATACCGCTTTATTATTATCTGCAAATGCCCTACCTTGATTGTTACATGAGTTTCTCTCATCCATGCAACGCCCGTTCTTCCATCCCTGTGCCTACAGTATTTTAATCCTGCTGTTTACTATAATCACTACTGCTGTCTTTGTTACTCTGCTACTGCTATAAAACTGTTACTACTGATAAACTCTTGCGAGCAAGTCTGTTTCCAGGTGCAGCTAAATTGACAACTCCGCTGGTAAGGCTTTCAAGTATTCTTTGTCTCCCCTTGTGTCGAATCAATAAATTGGGTTTTACTTCCCGCGAAGATTGTTGCGATCCCCTATACTTGTGGGTCATCACTCCCATGTGTCAGCATGTTGTAACCGGACTTGGCCAACTAAACTATGGTGCTAGACCATGGCCAACTGAAAATATTGGCAATTTTCATCTCCCTCTCCATGCTATGAACTAGCACCCAGAGGGCAGTGCATTCCCTTGCACCTACGGTTGTCATGTTGTCGTTAATGTCATTGATCCAATGGTTTTCATACAAGGCTTTGGCAACGGTTCTGGTGTTCTTGATTCTCGTGTGCATATACATGGTGATTCTAGGTGTAATGTCCGAGGCCAGTCTTCCTTGAATCCATCCATCGCATCAAAAAAGCGTGATCATACCTTTCCCCACCTTGATGTGCACTAAACCGTCAAAAACTACTCAGGGCTCCAAGTCCTTCACCATTGGCAACCCCTGCCAAGCTTTGCTCACATCAGTTCTCCGAAGGCACTCCCAACACACATGAGGGCCAGACGTTAGATGCGCAAGTTTTTCACTCAAATACTAGCAACAAACACCAAGGGCTTGTATGTTTGATTCCAAGAAACAGGGCATTGGTCACTATTTGCCCTATCTTTCACAGCCTAGAATACCCCTCTTAAGCTTTTGTCCACCTCTTCAAGAAATGATATCGAATCCACAATGTCAAGAAGATGGTGACGAGGGATTAACTCGTCAATGCCTACGTATTGTAGACTTAGGGTTTCATAAGAAGTAGAGATCAAGTAGATCTTGAAGGTTCAGTCGAAAAAAGTGCTCAACTCAATATTACAGTGGCTAGGGTTACAATGATTTGGTCCTTTCTTTCACCCTCGGCTTCCCCTTTATATAGGAGGTGAAGCCGAGGCTTTTCCGTGTCGTACAAGTTACAAATTATCGGGCCGCGTTGGGCCTTTCCCTATATTGATACAAGTTTCCTATAATAACTCAACTTCCTAATCCGAGGATCTCCAATCTTCTAGGCCTCCAAAGCTTCGAGTCCATGGGCTTCCTGCTTTCCTGTGGACCAGGGGTACTTATTCGACATGCCCTGTAGGCATACCTATGTCAAATGGAGCACCAATCTAGTTGGCATCACCTCCTTGTTATCACCAGATTTTGGCCAAATCAGGAAGTGGGCCGTAAGAGAGATGGGCTTGGAAGATCACACGTGGAAGATCTCTGAAGCGGCCTTGCGCGAAGAGTTTGGGCTAGACTGCCCGTGTATCTTTAGTTATAGTAGATTGTATCTTAGATTAAAAGTTAGAGTTTGTATCGTGCACGGTGGGGATTATTCCCACGTTAGAAAGTCCCCTGGACTATAAATATGTATCTAGGGTTTATGGAATAAACAACAACAAACGTTCAACCAATCAAATCAATCTCGGCGCATCGCCAACTCCTTCGTCTCGAGGGTTTCTACCGGTAAGCAACATGCTGCCTAGATCGCATCTTGCGATCTAGGCAGCACAAGCTCCACGTTGTTCATGCGTTGCTCGTACTGAAGCC
Source organism: Lolium perenne (assembly GCF_019359855.2). Lineage (NCBI taxonomy): Eukaryota > Viridiplantae > Streptophyta > Magnoliopsida > Poales > Poaceae > Lolium > Lolium perenne. The sequence goes on from NC_067244.2 coordinate 54,513,756, forward strand.
TTTTTGATGGCGAGCAACGTAGTTATCATAGATGTGTTAGGGTTAGCATAGTTCTTCGTGTAACATGCTATCGTAGTGCAACCCTTGCATGTCTAGCCGCCCTTACACCTATCTTAGGTGTAGGGCGCACCCGCTGATCATTATTTAGTAGATCCGATCCGTTACGGTTGCTCCTTGTTCATCAAGGATTGGTTTAATATCTGCAATAGTTAGGCCTTACAAAGGGCGGGAGGATCCAGCGGCACGTAGGGTGTCGTTTGCTAGTCCTAGACAGGATGTTCCGGGGATCAACCTCGTGTTGGTTTTTAGGCCTTGTCTAGGATCGGCTTACGATCACCGTGCGTGGCCGCGAGGCCCAATCCTGAGTAGGATGATCCGATTATGCGGTGGAAACCCTAAATCGTCGTAGATCTCATTAGCTTTATCTTGATCAAGCAGGACCACCATATATTCGTGCACCCCGTACGAATCATGGGTGGATCGGCTCCTTGAGCCGATTCACAGGATAACCTGAGAGCCGATCGAGGCTCGTATTTAATGTTTACGTGTATGCCATGCAGGAAACTAAGCGAGGCATCTCCATCACCTTCCTGGCCAGGTATAGGTCAGGTGGCACGCCCTTGCAATCAGCATCGGACGTGTGACCAGAAGGCTTTGCGGGCCGTCGCTCGGAGGGACCTCGGCCAGCCGCAGCCCTAGGTTGTTCCCGGCTCTACGGTGTTGCCCATCGCTGCCCGCCGGTGGGTTTCGGACGTCAACACATTCTGGCACGCCCGGTGGGACCGACTTCTACATCAACCACATCGCCATCTACATCTGAGATGGCGGACGGCACGCCAGTCACATACGAGGATCTGACCGATGAACTCAAGAAGAAGTATGACGAGATCAAAGTCATCCTCGAAGCCGACCTCATCGGCTCTTTCCACAGAACCCGTTCACATGGCATCAGGTGGAAGGGGTTCTCGCCTAATGGTGCACTAGATGGGATAGACCTCTCTGCCCCATCAGAAGAACGCACCAGGTCCCTGCGGCAGGAGATCAACTACTTGGTGGCTCACTCGCTACACCGCCACTCTGAGAACCTGGTCAACACGTTGGAGCGTGTCGCTCTTCGCGTGATCCAGGAGATCATGAGGCACCAGTACTCGCCGTCAGGACCAGCTCTCGGGACGCATCAAGGAGAGTTGCCACTCCAGTCCCGTCCGCCGCTGCCATATGCGTTGGCAGCACCAGAAGTGCCGGCTTCACCGGCATTCGTCGTCTACAAGATCGGTGGTGACCCTAGTGACTACCAGTTCTTGCCTGAGGCGCCTAAGGAGATCCCTCACGGGTACACGTGCACGTATGTGCCAGATTGTGGTAACTGGGCACTCACAAACCAGGCCACAACATCAGGGACTTACGGGAAAGCGGGGAGGGACGTCGGCCGACAGAGCTTGAGAAGCGTACGTGGCTAACTAAGTACGCCACCCCGACGAACCTCCAGAGCTCAGCTCCTGCAGTTGGCTCAGAGCTGGAAAAGCAAACATGGCTGGCTAAGTACGCCACCCCGGCGAATCTTCAGAGTTCAACTCCTGCAGCCAGCACAGCGGATCGGATCAGTACCATACTGAGAGATCAGTTCGGCATGGTGCCGAAAAGGAGGGCAATCGGCTATTCCAAGCCGTACCCTGACGACTACGAGATGATCCCGCTGCCACCTAAATATCGGCTCCCTGATTTCTCCAAATTCAGTGGATCAGATGGGTCCAGCTCCATTGAGCACGTAGGCCGATATTTGGCACAGCTAGGACCGGCTTCAGTGTCGGATCAACTACGCGTGAGGCTCTTCTCACAGTCCCTCACGGGATCGGCTTTCGGATGGTACACCTCGCTACCACCAGACTCCATCCGGACTTGGAAGCAGTTGGAAGAGCAGTTCCATATGCAGTACCATTCAGAGGCTTCTGAGTCTGGCATTGCCGATCTAGCACAATTACGTCAGAAGCGTGGAGAAACAGTGACAGAATACATCCAGCGCTTCAGGAATCTTAGGAACCGATGTTATTCGGTTCGTATAACAGAAAAGGAAGCAGTCGAGTTGGTAGTAGCGGGCCTTGTAACACCGCTCAAGGACATGGCCTCCCAAGCAGACTACCCCTCACTGGCGCACATGGTTCAGAAACTGTCGGCATATGAACAGCGCCACCCGGACCTGTACCAGGATAAATTCAAACGTGCAGTGGTCCTGGTCGATGCAGAGGAAGACGGAGTTTCTGCGGGAGGTCAAGAGGTAGCAGTGGCTGAATGGACTCGGGGAGGAACCCCCCGTGTCCTGCAAATGGGTAAAGCCACCAGGCCCGCCCCGGGGGTTTGATTTTGACGTGACCAAAACTGAGCAAATCTTCGACCTCCTGCTCAAGGAGAAGCAGCTGACGATTCCTGAAGGTCTCAAATTCCCCACGGTGCAAGAGCTGAACGGAAAGCCATACTGCAAATGGCATAACTCGCTCTCCCATGCCACCAACGACTGCAGGGTATGGCGTCAGCACATCCAAGCGGCGATAGAAAAAGGGCGTCTGATTTTCAACCAGTACGCCATGAAGGCCGACACCCAGCCCTTCCCCGCCGTTAACATGGTAGAATGCACTTACCCTGAAGGTTGCCAGCCAGGATCCTCGTTTAGCATCAACATGGTAGGACCTGGGCACCACTCTGGCAAAGATGGAGACGAGGGCAGCTGCTGTCGTAGCAAGGACACGGAGGAGGCCGCTCCACGCGATCGGCTCCATCATGATGGCAAGCGCTACGTCACAGAGGGAGAAGTGAAGAACATAAGATATCAGCGACCCCTCTCTGATCACCTCCTCAACAAGTATGTAAGTCAGTATGACCAACGCCGACGGTCCAGCTATGATGATGAAAGAGATCGTCTGGCTAAAGAAGCCAGAAGACATCGTCGGCATGATCGCGATGAGGAGGAGCACGAGCGCCGTGCCAAAGGAGAATCAAGGGAGCAAGATGACAACGACAGGCACTGGGACTGCCCCTTCTTCAGACACTGCTGGGATTCAGGAATGAGCCGATTGCCCACAATCGGCAATTGCCCAGAATGCAACCAGAAGAAGAAGGAGGCAGCCAACGTATCTGTGTTCAGGCGCTTAGGGCCTCTCCCACCACAAAGCAAACGCGCTGAGTCCCCTCGGTGGGCGGATCTCGAGGATTCAGAAGACGAGGGACAAGAAGAAGAAGAAAACAGGTACCACCGTCCAAGATGGTGCCCTGATGGACTCAGCCGTTCCCAAAAGCGCAGGGTTCAGCGATTGCGCGGCCTGGAGGAAGCCGAAAGGTTATACTTGCATACGCTAAGGAAGGCACGACCTGATCTGGCTGTGAAGGTTCAGCGAACCCTGGATGAAGAGGGTCGTCCACGGAAAATGGAGTGGCGTCCCAAGCAAAGGAAAGCCGATGATGAAACATCGGCTGGTACAAACATGGTGCTCGTCCTTCCGACGGAGCTTAGTGCTCCACGATTCTACGACGCACTCAAGGTGGACGACAGCAGGCGCATCAAGTCAGAGGTTGGGCTGGTTTTATCCACTAGCCTGACCGAGTAGCAAGAACAAACCGATGAGCAAACGGGGCAAGGCTGATCCTTGTGATCGGCCCCAAAAATTATGAAGGAGCATTACAGAACCTTCAGTCAGCGCTTCAATGGATATGGAGGCCGATTCCAGCAATCGGCCAAAATTATCTTCACCACATGTTATGCCTGTGTTCAGCATCGATCTACTGGGCAGCGGCCACGTCGGCAGATGAGCGTCAGCACGAATCTTTGCGGAGCCGACGTGCAAGTGCAGTGCCCTGGCTAACCATAAAAGCCGATATCTGCAGTCACCTGGCAGATTCGGCTCGGGGGGCATATAGTCAGATGAACATGTGCAGTAAACATGTGTACAATGAAACATTAGGGGCCGATTAGAGAAAAATCGGCCAGTAAAAAAAAAGGTTTTTTAACAGACAGCCGATGCAAGGGCATCGACTTTAGAATTGAGAAGCAGCCGATGCGCAGCCATCGACTCTAGTACAGTTACACAAGACCAAGACCCACTGGCTATGTGCTCAAAGTTCACATCAACATCGACGTTCAGTGGAATAAAGCTGATCAACGATCTGTGCATCCTCGCCGGCATTCTCGCGTTGATTAAGGCTCGGGGGGCAGCTAATTTGGTAGATGTTCTGTTTTGGGAGCCGATTGGAGTCGCATCGATTGACCCTGCATCGTGATCTTCTCTGAAAGCAGTTCAGGTGTTGCAAAGGAAAACTGCTAAAGCTACGGAGAGGAACCGGAAAAGGAGGCCGTCGGCTTTACAGGTTTTGGACCGTCCTGTCGCTGCAAGAAAAGGAAAGGGACTGGAGTCTCAAAATAGCCGATGAGTAGTCATCGGCTAAGGGATTGCGAAAGATTATGGTCGGATATCAAATCGCAGCCTGAATTTGAGAAGTGCTTGACTGACGGGCTAATCGACATGTGAGTCCGGCTTCACGGGCGTCCAAACGAAAAGGAATCCGATACGTTGTTATCGGTCTTGGCATGACAGGCGGAAGGAATGAAATTGGATTAATTGAAAGATGAATTGAAAGAACAATTTTCATTAATTCAAAGGAGCGGCTTTACAGGAAAGAGCCGATGGCTCTCAAAAGAGGGATCTGGTGCCTAGTGCACTGCTACTACTAGTCCTATTCTACTAGTTGTCGTTGTCCTCGTCATCACCGCCGTCGATGTCGTCGGCGCTGCTCCCAGGAAGCTCCTCGTCGCGGCTGCCCCAGCCCTTGGCCGGAGCCTCGTCTTCCTCGTCATCATCATCATCCTCGCTGACCGCCCAGGAGCGGAAGCGCTTGGTCGGCGGATACCCGATGGAGGAGGAGGATTCATCCTCCTCCTCTTCCTCCTCGTCATCATCATCGTCTTCGCTGTCCGCCCAAGCGCGAAATCGCTTGGCCGGCAGAAGCTTAGCGGGGGAAGAGGGGCCGCCCTCCTCTTTTTCTTCTTCTTCCTCTACTTCTTTCCCCTTCCCGTTGGGGGAGGTAGGGTCCGCCCAGGGATGGAGGTCGTCTTCACTTTCGCTTATCAGCTCCCCATCGATGAGGAACTTGAGGTCCTCTTCCCCATCGGTCAGAGGCATGTCGCCCTCTGGCGCGTGATCAGAGTTCCACTCCGGCTCGCTCGAAGAGAAGGATTGGAGGGAGAGGCCAGAGGAGACAGAGGAAGAGGAAGACATCGCTACAGGGGAAGAGGGTTTTTGGGTGCCGATAGCTGGAACAGAGGAAGGGGATGAAGAGGGCTAATCAATCGGCACAGTTAAATAATGAGAAGCCTGGTGGAAATTTAATGCCATGGCAGTTTCCGAGGAAGTGATGCCAAAGCTATCGAATTTTGCAGAGAAGCTGAAAAGACAGGGCATCATGATGAAGAATACTGCGACAGGTCTGCTCTGCCACGACATGACCCTTCGAAGGAAAAACAGAGTGGTTTTGAAATTATCATTACCAAAACCAGGGGGGCATGTGTTATCACCAGATTTTGGCCAAATCAGGAAGTGGGCCGTAAGAGAGATGGGCTTGGAAGATCACACGTGGAAGATCTCTGAAGCGGCCTTGCACGAAGAGTTTGGGCTAGACTGCCCGTGTATCTTTAGTTATAATAGATTGTATCTTAGATTAAAAGTTAGAGTTTGTATCCTGCACGGTGGGGATTATTCCCACGTTAGAAAGTCCCCTGGACTATAAATATGTATCTAGGATTTATGGAATAAACAACAACAAACGTTCAACCAATCAAATCAATCTCGGCGCATCGCCAACTCCTTCGTCTCGAGGGTTTCTACCGGTAAGCAACATGCTGCCTAGATCGCATCTTGCGATCTAGGCAGCACAAGCTCCACGTTGTTCATGCGTTGCTCGTACTGAAGCCTTTTTGATGGCGAGCAACGTAGTTATCATAGATGTGTTAGGGTTAGCATAGTTCTTCGTGTAACATGCTATCGTAGTGCAACCCTTGCATGTCTAGCCGCCCTTACACCTATCTTAGGTTTAGGGGCGGCACCCCGCTTGATCATTATTTAGTAGATCCGATCCGTTACGGTTGCTCCTTGTTCATCAAGGATTAGTTTAATATCTGCAATAGTTAGGCCTTACAAAGGGCGGGAGGATCCAGCGGCACGTAGGGTGTCGTTTGCTAGTCCTAGACAGGATGTTCCGGGGATCAACCTCATGTTGGTTTTTAGGCCTTGTCTAGGATCGGCTTACGATCACCGTGCGTGGCCGCGAGGCCCAATCCTGAGTAGGATGATCCGATTATGCGGTGGAAACCCTAAATCGTCGTAGATCTCATTAGCTTTATCTTGATCAAGCAGGACCACCATATATTCATGCACCCCGTACGAATCATGGGTGGATCGGCTCCTTGAGCCGATTCACAGGATAACCTGAGAGCCGATCGAGGCTCGTATTTAATGTTTACGTGTATGCCATGCAGGAAACTAAGCGAGGCATCTCCATCACCTTCCTGGCCAGGTATAGGTCAGGTGGCACGCCCTTGCAATCAGCATCGGACGTGTGACCAGAAGGCTTTGCGGGCCGTCGCTCGGAGGGACCTCGGCCAGCCGCAGCCCTAGGTTGTTCCCGGCTCTACGGTGTTGCCCGTCGCTGCCCGCCGGTGGGTTTCGGACGTCAACACTCCTTTACAAGTACCAAGCGCCTAGGCCTAGCAATCAGACTTATCTGCCAAGATAGAATGATTTGAACCGCCTTGTCAAGCACTAGTTGCCACTATGCTCTGGTCAAAGCCAGACCGATAGCTACAATTCCAATTAAAAAAAGTTAGTGATTGGGCAACAAAGTACATTGAAAATAAGCTCTCTATCATGATCCCCTTTGTGTATCGAATCAGTGGATACGCATATTTTCATAGCAATTTGAAGCTTAACGTTATCCAACTTGTTATCTCCCAGGACCTGAAGATGTGAGGTCAGGTTCCGGTGACAGGAATCTAAACGATAAATGGGCGTCCACAATGTTCTGATCTCATCTCCATCCCTCCTTTACTGCATCTTAAAAACCCTTGAGTTTTTATACAAAACAATTCAAACTTGAAACGTTTGGTATTTCGATTTCCATTATCAAAAGGTGCATGTGTGTGTGATCTGAGACTGAAGGGAAGAGCACTTGCAAGGACATGCAGTTCCCAATCAATGGACTCTAGCACTATTTCCAGCTTGAACATCATAGGTATATGACATTCTTTACTCCGAGTGAACCTACGTTCGTTCATACGTGTATGAAGATCTCTCTCTCAATTTCTGTGTGTCAACAAACTACTTGAACATGACCATGTTTCTTCTATGTAGATTCTCATTGTTCTTTTGTGATGCGCGTAGAATGATATTGAAATCATCTCCAAAACATAGCGATATGCGCTTAGCTAATTCTCCTAGAAACTGAATTTTTTCAGTTGTACTTTGTAGCCCATAGACAGTTGTGATCCACCACACAAACTTATCACGCATGTACACCTCGCTAGTGATGGGAAATAATCACGACATATATTCCTTATGCTAAGAACCAAAGTTTTCCACACAAGAGGGATCCCACAGTGTATCTCGTCGGATGACAAGTAGTCAAACACGTTAAACAAAGACCTAGGCATTGATTAACAATGAAATGGTAAATTACAACTAGCTTAGTCTCTTGGAAGCACACAAGGTTAACTCTAAGAATGTCCTTTAACTCCCTCACTGAATCCCTCTTGGTTGAGTCATTTAAGCCTCAAGGATTCCAACTCAAGATCTAAGGGTCTAGATCCATTAAAAACTAGTAAAAGAACTCTGGTTGTGATGCGCACACATCAAATGCAGGTGTCCACGTGAAGAAAAGTTGTCATCCGCTACAAATTTGCCTGATGAACGTGGTAGATGGTGACCCATCTGCCACATTTTGGATTGGTTCTGTGGTAGATCTCAAAACTTTTTTATCATTTTGAGGCCCTCTACCACCGACCCTTGGCAGCCGCCCCCAATGGAGGGAACTCTAGTCGACCTACCCACCAACCCTAGGGAGCCCCCACATTAGTTACCTCGGGGCAACCCTCCAGGGGTCTTGGGAGGCCACCTACATGAGCCCAATAGAGGCCCATGAAGCCAGCCCAGAAGGTTTGCCCACTCCTTCGAGCCTCGGACATTCCTCCAACACTTCACATAAAGCCTAGAGCCCCATATTTTCTCTCATAAATTTCATGGAAGAATTATGATAAATTCCCAAAACTATTTTGGTTACTTTGAAACAATTCCAATAACTCCATAACACTTATGAAAGTTCCTCTCACTTATATTAAGTGTGACCGAAACTATTCTGAACGTTTCTCTCATCCACCTATAATATATAAAACATCTCACAAACAGAATGAACCACTTTAAGCATGGGACTGGTGGCAACAATATGTGTGCACCAATTCATTGGGACTCCAAGTGGATAGTGTTGTAACAAGCGTATTTCTCCAGAAGGGTGACTCGAGGGTTTATATCGAACTCTCGGGGAATTGGCTTAGAAACTGAATTTTTCTCTCCTCTTCTAGAAACATGCAAAATAAAGTTCTTTCCTTGTGTCTCCAACTCTACCGTGTGGTTGTCAAGCACAAGGTTTCGTATTAGTAATAGGAAATACAAGTAATAAAAAAATGAAAAGTAATGTAAACATTTTAAGTAAACAAAATAAAAACAAGTAAAGGCAAAGGGTATTTGGGTTTTGTGTTTGTGTATGTAGAGGTAATATTTTTGGTATTTTCAGATTAAATAATAGTAGAAAATATAAAGTAAGGTAATATGGTGGCAAGGTGTTTCTAGTGATTTAAAATGGATCGAGGTTCATGGGTTCACTTGTCTACACTCTTTTTAAGTTGTAGTGTACACTAACAGTTCATCAATGGCATAATATTGGTGGAACTTGAATATATGTTTGATAAGCAGTCATATGGGCATTACGTCCTAACGTAGAGATGATGCAACACATCTCTCTTATACTCCTCAAGAAAGGGAAAACTCCAAGCAATCTTAAATTAAGAATCAACAGAGTATAACCTTAAGCAATATGACATAATGTTTGAATACCAAATATGATACCTTGAACAAACAAGATTATCACAATGTTACATGATAAACATAGCACATGTATTCACCTTATCCCTAGTGAGGAAGCAAAAGAAAGGTAAATACCATAGTAGATCATGAATTTGTTGTCACTATTAAATCACCAGCACCATGCTACTCCATCTAATACACACTTCTCCCCATACATATTCTTGCATACAAGTTGGATCAGAACAAGCAATTAAGAACGTGGTACATGATATGCTCAATACTCCTACACATATTAGATTCCAATCTCATGTATCAATATCATACAATAAAGATCCACCACATAGGAATTACATATATGGCTATAATCATGTTGGGTAGCGCATATGGTACTACAATCTATGAAGAACAAGAGAGAGAGATAGATCAATGTATTGCCACACACCCATAGTCCAGAGGTGGACTACTTCCTCTTCATCATGGTGATGACGGTGGAGATGTTGGAGAAGGTGGAGATCCCTCCGGCGGCAGCTCCGAGGAGTTTCCCCCTCCAATCTTCGTTGGTTCTAGCTCTGTTTCAGTGTATCTCTGTTTCCGTTGTGCTCTCCTTCGAGGAAGCCTCGAGAAGTCATATATATAGGGGTTTTCAGGTCAAACGAAGTCCTTGGGCGAAAGAATCAAGCGAATCGTCCGAGGAGGAAAAGAGAGGGGGTGGCGCACCCTCCCTGCTTGGGTGCGTCACCAGGACTGTTTTGGCCCTCCTAGCCCATCTCATGAGGTCCAAGTGCTCCAGATGTTTCTCTTGATGAAATATTGACATTCCCGAAATGCTAGCTCAATTTGACTTTGTTAAGGTCCCTGAAAGTCAAAAAATACACAAAACATGGTTTTCCTATCCTGTAGAGTTATAACCCAAATAAAGGGATCATTGGTAACTCCCCAAAAATCAATATAAAACATGGATATAACATCATATATGTTGAAAATATGCGGTAATATGTGTCAACAAACTACAAAGTTCATGCATGTATTTTACATGCATCACCGACCCAACGGGTTCGGTAATATGCGGACATGAGTCCAAAAATCTTCCGGATAAATAACCAATATCGGGACCATGGACATCCATATAGCTCCCATGTACACACAAATGATTTCAAGAAAACATTGTGTGTATGCATCTATTAATCCCTATCGCCTCACGATACAAGTGATCGATTACTCGAGGCGAGACTTCGATATCCCCTTGATGCAAACCCTTCACTATAATTCACATCCTCATTCATGTATCATTCTCTTTACTCGTATATGTATTCTGGTATCCACGTGATTTGTATCACGAAGTGTCTATGCAGACGATGTGGTGATACCGTAATACAGAGAGGGTCCAATGTATGTCTCGTCGTTAGGTGGAGCATCCCGATCTCGAACTATCTAAGTATCCAATCATACTTTCTGATGTACCCTACCATTGCCTTCTGATGCACACCCTCCTGTATGAGGACGTGTAATATTCTCACGATCTAAGGACTTATAAATAAGTTGACACGTTATGATTATACTAACGACGTTTCACGATACTATCTCGTAGTATAACAGAACTTTGGATCGGTTCAATATCATTGTTCTGCCAACAATGTACTCTCACAGTTGATATCCTTGTCATGATGACAATACCTATGATGAGGAAAACATGATCATCATGCAAATAATGGGGTAGTACTACAAATAAGTGAAAATTGTGTTTTAACGTGTTTCAAATTTTTGGTGATATGTCGGCCAATTAGCAACAATGTTTTATCACCGTGCCAAGCGCGTGATATCACACCTAGTTCATCAAACAAACAATGTAATCCAAAACTTTTCAATAATGTTTTCAAAATAGTATGAAATCACACTTATGTTGTAAAGATCACTTCAGGGCATTGTATATAATTTCTTCTATTTAAATACAACAATAATAATTTTAACATTTGCCTCATTAAATTTCATCTACATCAGAAATAACATCAAGCATCAATGTAACTTGTTACCATCTAAAAAAAGATGTAACATGTTACAATGATTTTCTTATTATTTCCAAAAAAAATATTACTTCTCATTCATCATAAGGATAATTAACTGCATACTTATAATCCACTACCTGGATTATTATGGTGATTTGTCTGCTAACAATTCTGCGAGTACAAAGCATCCATCATGATGTATTTTATACATTCACTATTAATCTATTATGTTCTATCACATACATCCACTAATATCCGAACTTACTTATCAATTTTAATCTTATCAAATATTAATCTTGCAAATTTGCATTTCACAACTTCACTTTGAGTAAGGATGCCAACAATTTCTAGTCATCTATATCTTTATATAGTTTCATAGAAACACCAGTGCTCCCACTCAACTTGTTCAGGATTTCATAAGTTGTTTTCAATCAAGTATATCATCATATAATATCATGGCAGTACTTGAGCTCCAACTTACTTGATGTAGATCATAGCTCATCAGACCATGAATGACTCTTCTGAAAGTTACATCATTTACTACTACTATGACAAATTCCTTAGACTTGTATCAAATACATGTCGGATTCCAATGGAACACTAATTTGACATATTCTTGCTTTATCCATATATGCATATGCTACTAGGAATATCGGCACATATTTAGGCTCCACTATATATGAGACAATCTCATCATAGTTCAACTCTTGCAGAACAAATTTCATCAACTTCAGTTTTGTTTGCTGATTCATAAATCATATTTATGTGCTATGTAATTTCATTTGATTCTGGATGCATTCGGTTGATGGCGGTCGTTCGGGCTATATTCAACTAGGGTGGCTGGCGGCAATTTAATAGGATCCAAAATGATGCGTAGAGATATGTTTTTAGTCTTTTTTCGTTGGTTGATCCTTACTGAAACTTTGTGTGATCCTTGAGATGCAAACTCTGAATCTATATTTTGCAATGAATAACGCTGTGTCTGTGTGCATCGATGTAGAGGCCGGGGCTTTGCTCCCCTATTCGAAAAAAAGTAAATTCGTTTGATTCTTCATTCTTTTGAATGGACTCCCAAATCTCGAATTTAGATCATGTATAAATTTATTCTGTATATAATGTAGAGCCATGATGAGAAGTGCCAGAACCAAAGGATTTTTCACGACATCGTTGTAACCATGCATGTATCGTTCATGATAAATTATTAAGTTTGTTTTTTCAATAGGACACATCATTTTTACATGTCTATGTGCACGCCTAGCTAGTCCTAATGATCTCTCTAAGACCTCATCGAGGATTAATCCTGATCTAATTAATTGTCAATAATGGAGGATGTCGTGGTCGGGCATACAGCCGTCGTGAGAATGTTTCTTCCACGTTCTCATCTTCTGGTGCAGCTTGTGCTGCTGGAGCACCAGCACTGACGACGAGCAGCCCAAGAAGTCGTCAGAGGCGAGCAGCTCCCCGACGGGCCCCAACTCCGGGCACTCCTCGTCGTCTAGCCCGCCCATGCCGCTCGTCATCGTCGTCCACGCCGCGCCGCCTGAACCGCCACCGCCCCTGCCCACCACGAACAGCGAGCACATCCCCGCCATGCCGCTCAGCGCGTTCAGAGTCTCCACCCCGTTGCTCACGTACGTCTCCGTGTACGACACCCGCCCCGGCGCCACGAATCCCGCGTACACCTCCGCCATGAACTCCTCATCTTCTTGATCTTGCTCGTCGCCGGTGACATCCACCGCCGTCTGCATCTCGTTGTCGTCCGGCTTATTGAGCCGAAACCTTGACACCGACACGCTCACCGACGGGTGCGTCGACAACCGCGTCGCGTAGGCCACCGCCTCCCTGTCGTCCGGACCGCCCAGGAACACCGCCACCACGTGGTGCACCACAGCCGCCTCCTGGTCGGCCTGCTCCTCCGCTAATGATGTACCACTAGCAGTGCTCTTCTGTTCCTCGTCGTGACGATCTGCCTCTGCAGGCGCCGTCGAGGAGGCGACGCTAATGCTGGGGAGGTGCCGCTCGACGAGGACCCCCACGGTGCAGGGCGCCCGCTGCAGGATGCGCTGGTTGAGCTGCCGCCGGCCGTCGCGTCTGGACACCATGCGCCCGTCGTACCGCTGCTCCTTGTGGTAGGGCACGATGACAAGCGAGGCGCGCGCGTCCTCCACGCCGTTGCGCACGTCGCCGTCCATGGACGCCAGATTCGAGATTGCCGTCATCTGCCGCACCGGCACGGCCGCCTCGTACGTCGCAAAGCTGTGCACGGCCGCCGCCACCTGGTCCATCTCCCAAGCATACCCCCACTGGTCGTCGTCGTTAAGTTTGAGGCGGGCGCCCACGTCCTTGTACAGGTGCGTGATGGCGTACTTGCGCGCTGCCATGAGTTCCACGAGGTGGAGCAGGTACACGGCCACCGGCGCGCCGCTACCCTTGGAGAGCTCGGCGACCGTGAGCATGGCGTTGACTCCGCCGGCGCCGTGGACGCAGACCAGCACCCGAAGCTCGTGGTCCACCCTGAGGTCCTGGAGGCAATGCGAGCGATACTGGAACGCGCGGCGCTGCTGCCGGACGATGGCGGCAGACGCCGGCCCCGCCATGAAGGTGTTGAGGATGGAGGAGACGAGCAGCACCACCTGTGCTGTGTCGCCCCAAACCCCGCTCTTGTCGCCGAAGTTGATGGCAAGGATGTCCGAGTACCCCTTCACGTTCAGCAGGAACCCCAGCACCAGCGCCTCCCGCGCCGTGATGCCTAGCCAGCGCCCGACCAGCACCGTCCCACCGACCTTCCCGGCAGCGCTGAGGACGGTGGTGAACACGATGGCGGCCGTCAGCTGGGTGGCGGTGAATCGGCCGGCGTCGGCGAAGTCTAGCCTGGCGCCGATGGCGCCGAAGCAGAGCGGCATGACGATTTGGTGCACCGGGTAGGTGAGGCGGTCGATGAGGGTGCGCGCCATGGGCCCATCACGCGGCATGGCGAGGCCGATGAGGAAGGCGGCCATGGAAGCGCTGTACCGCAGGTACTGAACCAGCAGAGAGAGGCCGACGATGAGCAGGAGCATTGCGCAGAGCTCGTACTTGCTGATGTACCGCCGCCCGCGCTTGACCCTGTTCAGCAGCCTGGCCGCCCTGACAGCCACGGCCACGGCAACCCACACCACGAGCGCCATCCATAGGAAGACGAGGAGCTGTACCCCAGGCGTGGAGGCACCGGGTACGCGGGGCGGCTTGGGCGTGCCGTCCTTGGCGAAGGTGGTCGGGTTGACGACCATCATGCTGATGGTGGTGAGGCACGCGATGTCGGTGGCGAAGGCGGCGCCGATGGCGAGCTGTCCCGTCTCGGACGCTGTCAGCTTGAGCTCGGTGACGATGCGGATGAGCACGGGCGACGCCGTGCTTGCCAGCACGAGCATGAAAAGCACTGTGGAGGCGTAGAGCTTGGCCGGGTGAAACGACTCCCCCTGCCCCACCGGGTGGAGCAGGCCGTAGAAGAATGGCCCCGCGACGGCGGCGAGGAGGAGGCTGATGGCTGAGCCGCCGCAGGCGAGCAGGAGGGAGCGACGTAGGTTGTGGCGGAGGTAGCGGAGGTCCATCTCAAGGCCGATGAAGAACATGAAGATGATGCGGAGGTAGTAGATGGTGTCGCCCAGAGCGGTCCCGGCGTCCTCCATGCCCATGGCGCGTAGGTCGATGACACGCCCCAGGAAGGTCGGGCCGACAACGACGCCGGCCAGAATGTGGGAGATGATGCTAGGCTGTCCGAGGCGGCGGAGCAGGGAGTGGAAGAGGCCCGAGAGGAGGAGGACCGTGGCCATGATGGCGTTGATGGCCACCACGCCCGCCATGTAGTAGGCGCCCTCGCCAACGTCGGCCGAGCACTTGGCGTTGTCGCCGGACTCCATGTTCGATGGTGGCCGGACGGCCAAACTCCGGCGATGAGCTTCCTATGTTGCTATATATGGATCGATGATATTGGTTTGTGTGCATGAGATGAGGATGAGGATGAGGTGGCTCTCCTACCTCATTAGTTTTAGTTCGTCCATAATAAGGACTAACTAATTGACACGAGGTGATATGATGGATGGATTAATTGTTAAGCTTAGGGCAGCCATAATGTATGGTAAATAGAGATTTCAAATCATGATTTTAGCATCGGCTCCCTAAGTTATGGAGAGCATTGCATAGGGAAAAAAAATTTACAGCGTGGAAGCAAGTAGTTGCTCCTACGGCCAAATTTCTTCTCTCTAATGTCTTCTTTGTTGTGAGCCAACAAAAGCTAAGGAGAGAGAACATAGATTTTTGGTAATCTATTTTTTTTTGAACAAGTTTTGGTAATCTAAGCCATTTAACACGAAAATCATTTTTCTTTACGTGGCATATTTAGATTTTTACAACACTGTGGATGCTGAGTCTTAGCAGCTACTACCTCAGATCCTATTTAATCAACCCGGGCACGAAATACTTCCATGCACGAAGTGAACTAACGGCCGCGCCAATTAATTGTGATCGGAGGGAGTACTAACTATGGTTTTGAACTGGTTTAATTCTGAGAATTAGCTTAATTCCGAGTCAAGTGATATCAACCTATGGTTTTGAGCTACAAAGTTTTTTCCTCACTCTACTTTTCACAGGAAGGCACCAGAATTGCTCATTACCACAAAACCAAGAAAATCTCGCATCTTTATCATTCGAGTTAATTCAAACAATTTCGATTGCATAGGACCCATCGTAGCAAATGAACAAGGATTTTAAATTCATTCTTTTATTTCATAAATAAATTGAACATACTATACAGTAGTGCTTACATGTACGAGTGGTCAAAGCTTTGTGCCTTTGACCAGAAGGTTGCAGGCCCGAACCCTTTGGGTTGCCCTACTACTTTTTTTTTTCCTTTTTTTTTGCCCCGCTTGAGAGTAAGCTGTGCAAAAACAGAAATTCCTGGCAAGAACTTTTAATCCCCTATCACCGAACCACGAGTAGAGAGCCTTACCACCATTCACACAGCCATAGTCACTTACAATTCCATGCATATGCTATTTGATCTTTGTTCGGAAGTTAAATGCCAAATAGTCCGAACGGCAACATTATTTGTCGAAGGGGAACAAGGATTTTGGTTTTCAGCGAGATTCCAGAATTTTTGGCCGAGAAAAAAAACCCTGGTACTACATGAATACATTTTTACCGTTTCAATAATAATTAGTACTATGTGAACAATTTTTTCGTAGTTGCAACCTCACCTACAACTAAAAATTCTCATTTGCAACTAAAAATTCTCAGTTTCAACCTTACATGCAACTAAAAATGTCAGTTGCAACTCCACTTAGAAATTATAGGACTTTGAACGAACTAATTTAGTTCATAATCGACTAAGAATTAGCAACCTCACGTAATGGGAGGAATGTGCAAGAGATTGCACCTCTGGGCATGGAAAAAGTCAGCAAACGCCGATTTGACAAAAGAACAGTGCCCGAGGGGAAGTCTAATGACCATTTTGGGGGGGGGGGGGGGGGCAGATATAGAAGGAGGCCTCTCAACTATGATGGGTCTAGTCCAATATATCAGGCATTGGGAGGAAGTGGTACAAGTTCAGATCAGAGCTGGGGCGGAGGATGAGTTTATCTCGAGAGGGTATGCCTATACAACTAGTTGTGTTCCTCTTATGAAAAAATCGTGTTGCTTGCTGCAATTTGGAAGTGCTGGGCACTGCCTTTGGACCTCACATAGAAGAGTCACACATGGTCTTGAGTACCAAACTGCATTGTGTTACTTGTGCATGCAGGATGAGGATAAAATTGATCACATCCTTTTACAATGTGTGTATTCAAGGCAAGTTTGGTACAAGGTGTTCGACGAGCTCACCATCACTGCTCAAACCCCTTCTTGCAGTGATCAGTTGGCACATTGGTGTAACTATGAGAGGAGAATGCAAGACAAAGTAAAACAAAGAGGGTTTGACAATGTCGTCCTCCTAATGGCCTTGAACTTATGGAATCAAATAAATGTTTAGGTTTTTGCTATCACGCAACTGCAGTTGTCTGTTGGAAGGCTAGTGTGTTTGATCATTGAGGAAATTAAAGCAAAGGAAGCTTGCTGGAGCTACCGGAGTAGAAGTGTTCCTGAGTAGTTAGCCTAGCTTAGCTTCTAGGAGTGGTGTGGATTTTTTTTTTCGATAAAGGGAATATATTAATATCAAAAGATAACAATTACACAGCCTCTGCAACAACACACCACCCTAATGGCAGTATGGATGCACACAGCTAAAAAAGAGAAAAGAAAACTAAGAAATAAAATTGCCGCCAAAGTATCCCAGGCTTAGCAACAGCACTACATCCACCACCAAGACAACACCTAAATACAAACTCTCCAAAAGTCACGCCTCCAAGAAAGGAACAGTGCACCAGCGCCATCGTCGCCCGATCAAAGATCTTAGGTTTTCACCCTGAAGATAGTCTCCTATCTCAAAACAATGACTCCAACAAGGTCATTGCCAGACACAACCAGTTAAGGCCAGACCTTGGGTTTTCACCCTGAAAGGTAGGACTCTGAACTTCACATGTGTTGTCGCCCCCACTTTCATACCACTGTTGCGAATTCCAGAACACCAAGCAAACTCCTCAACATCGCATACCACTGCTGCTGAGTGGTGTGGATTTTGTAACACCATATCTCGTGTAGGGTCCTGAGTTTATAACTACATTCTATCTTCTATAAATAAAATGGTACACCATTGGCGTACCCTTAAAAACCGCTAAAATATCCAACCCTATGATCTACCTAGCTAAACGGATGGAGGACGCCACCACGAGCCAAATGTTTACACTTGACCTAGCCTCATGATCCAGCCCAATCTTTTGTTTTTTGCTATTAGTAATTTATAATGGTGCAATATTGTTTTTAAGTGACTTCTACTCTTCATGCTATTACTCCCACTTTTTTAGTATTATATAAGATGATATTAAATCAAACATATGTATTGGATGTAATATCATCTTATATTATGAGAGGGGGATTATTAAAAATCATGATGAGTGCTTGGCTGCAGGATCTTCCTCTATGGGTTTTCCTGCTTTGTTACAAGTATTTAAATACCATCACCCTCAGTGACGAGGGATTAACTCATCAATGCCTACAGATTGTAGACTTAAAATTTCGTAAGAAGTAGAGGGCAAGTAGATCTCGAAGGTGTCAGCCGATAAAGGTGCACGACTAAAGGTTACGGTGGTTCTATTGACAATAGATTTGATCCCTTGCTTTTCCCTCGACTCCCCTTTGTATAGGAGGTGGAGCCGAGGCTATTCGTGTCGTATAAGGTACAAATTGCGAGAGGCATACTGGGCCTTTCCTATATTGCTACAATATTCCTACTACAACTCTATTTTCCTTATCCAAGGTTCTCTGAACTTCTGGGCCTCCAAAGCTTCGGGTCTGTGGGCTTCACGTCTTTTCCAGAAAATCCGGGTACTTTATTCGGCATGCCTATGCGGCATACCTATGTCAGTAGCCCCGAGATTTTTCTTTAATCGCAGAGTCGAGTAAAATCTCCATCGTAAAACTGAATTGCATGTTTATAAAATTTTTGAATCATAATGAATATTTTGCTCAATGTCTATTTTGTACAGGGATGATGGCAAATGGGGATGGTTCATCTGACGGATCAGGTACCAGTTAACTGCTCTTGTGGCAAATCCGCATAAATCTACTTCAAGCTGAAGTCCCTGGACTCGAACTCGGGATACTGACGTAATTCGACACGCGCCGCTTGAGGAATTATCGTGAATCGAATCCCAACTTTGTTTTATCGAGTACCTAACGCGTCCGTCAGGATTTTTCTTCGCATCTGCTGATACAGATAAGTGGGAGAGTGCATTCGGATGCGATATCACGCCGCACAGGATGGATCCTGGGGTCTTACCTTCGTACTCTCTTACGAGTTACGGCATTCAGAGTTTTTACCGCGACGGACGCACTCTGAGAATATTTTGTCGAGTGCCTTTGTCGGCTGCTGGAATTCTTTATTTATTCGAGTTGACTCGTGGAATAATATCTTAACCTCCCGATAGGAGTACATGACGAGTTATATGTAACTCGAAGATGTACGAAAGAAGTTCTTCATCTGCAATTCTATATTGACTTGTTACTTTTTCTTTGGTTTCTTCTCCACAAAGCCGAGTGTTTGCACTTGGTTTTAGGCTCAACTTCTGTTATTTTTATCAACTTTGTATTTTTCCTTCACCACGTCATCTTATCAGAAGTATGCATAATACTTCTGATAAGAGTAGCCCCCGAGCATATGAACAAGTGCTTACATCTGGGCATAGGCTCCCGAATTTTCTTTTTCACCATACATTTCTTTAGATCTCGAAGTTTTCTTTCCACTATATTTTGCTCATCACTAGAAGCTTTTTTGACACTGACGTTGTTGCTGACGACAGCCATGTGTGGCCACCTTGGGAAGACACGACTCCTGGCAAACCACTGTTTCATGGGTCCAGACTTCTGCACTTCCTCCACGTTGCGCAAGTGGGGCGCACGTCCTCCGGAATTCTCGGCACGCACGCGGTAACTTCCCCTTGGTAAAATTAAAGTGAAAAGACCATTCTACCATTTGGACACGCGTAGGGTTCAGAATCCTTCCCTTTCCATCCAACGGCTGGGCGTATCGTCTTCCTCCTATAAGTTCGACCCTTGTCCTCACTTTTCCCCCTTCGTTGCGCCACACACCTTCTCTCTCTGTGTGTGTCCTTCTTCCTCCTCAAGCACCTCGCGCACGCACCCTCTGCTTCCTCTCTCTCTGCCCACCGTGCTTCCGCCATGGCTCCGCGCACCAAACAGTGCAAGAACCGTGCCCCTGGCACGGAGGAGCGCGTGGAGAAGAACAAGATCTTCGGAGTCTCATACCATTTACGGCGAGGGATATTTTTTTCTAACATGGGTGGCAGCGTGATCTCCACCTGGATCCACTTAGCTAGATGTTTTGCATTCACATAACGTTAAGTACTTGTCGTGTGTTTGGTTGAGATTATTTGAAATGACTCTACTTGTATGGTTGTGTGCAGAGGGCCAGAGGCTGGGTTTATTGCTCAAAGTAATAAAACACGGGTGTGTCTATGTCTCAGTTGACTGAGATTTTCTTAAGTCTTAATCACCACAGAAAATTGCAACTGCAGTTCAGAGAAAAGTGCAACTCGATCCAGTTGCACATTTCTAGCAAAAAAGTGCAATTGCACCTTTTTAACAGAAATTAAAACTCAAGCGTTTTTTTGTAAGTAACTTAGACTTAAGAAAATCTCAAGTTAACTGAGACATAGCAAAACCGATAAAACACCCATTATCGAAGAAAAAAAAAAACCAAAGAGGGCGTTCGTATGTCTATTATGTGTTCTTCCACCTCGTTTCTGCCAACACTAGCTAGATTGCGGTTGAGATATCTTCCTTTGTATTCCCCATATTTGCAATGTTCTTGAACTACGGATTTTAAGCATGACAACGAAGATGCTATAGCTGGACAAGATGAGCGGCCGGCCATCATAGACTCTTGAGTATAATCTGCGCGCCATGCTGAGGCTGCAGCGTCAAGACGGTGCACGGCGCGTGGGCGTAGGAAGGCGAGAGCCGCCACTCGAAGCGCTGAAGGATCATGCTCAGCGCCATCTTGGCTTCGAGCAGCGTGAAGTTCTGGCCGATGCAGATCCTGGGCCCCCAGCCGAAGGGGAAGAAGCCCGGCTGGCCGTCCTTGGTTGCCTTGGAGATCCCCTCCGCGAACCTCTCTGGCTTGAACTCGAGCACGTCGTCCCCCCACAGGTCCGGGCTGTGGTGAAGCAGGATGATGGGCATCTCGAGGACTATGTCCGCAGGGTACGTGATGCCCCCGATCTGTGTCTCCTTGGACGTCTTCCGGTTCATGGTGACCGCCGGCGGGTAGAGCCTCAGCACCTCGTTCAGTACCATCGTTACCTGGATCGAAGATTTGGATGCATCGTTAGCAACGGCCGGGACAATATGAAGGGGAGAAATTTGCACTTCTTCCGATTTATATTACTTGAAGCTAATATAGAGTACTTGCCTTTTTCAATCTGCTTAGGCCGTCGAAGCTGGGTGTGTCGTCTGTGCCGAAGACGCCCAGGACCTCCTCCCTGGCCCGGTCCTGCCACTCGGGGTGCATGCCGAGCACGACGAGCGTCCATGTGAGCAGCGCCGCCGTGGTCTCCATCCCCGCGAAGTAGAAGAGCTTGAGCTCCTCGATCACGTCCTGGGTGCTCATCCTCTGGCCTGAATCGGACGCCCTGTTGGACTGCAGCATCAGGCCAAGCAAGTCGTTGCCACTGTGCCCATCCTTCTCGACACTGGTGGAAAAACAGGCTTCGGGTGAGCCCCATAAGTCGCGATGCTGCAGGAACCGCGACTAATGGTACCTTTAGTCGCGGTTCGGGAGGAGAACCGCGACCAAAGGCCTGGGCCCAGGGCGCTCGGTGGCCAGCCGGTGCACGTGGGGGGTCTTTAGTCGCGGTTGGCCGACTAAAGGTGCCCGAAGGCCTTTAGTCGCGGTTGGCCAGGCCAACCAGGACTAAAGCCCCTCCCCTATATATACCCATCCAGCAGCCAACACTTAGCCATTTGGTGCCATTCTCTTCACAAGCTTCACAAGTGGGTGTTAGGTTTGCTTTTGGTTCCTCTTATGCACATAAGGTGTTTGATGAAATGCCCCAAGAGCATGAAACAAACATGATATGAAGTGTTGGAGCCACACTTGAGCTTTCTCATTTATTTTTTCCTCCTCGATCGCGGTTAGCAACTTGAACCTTTGATGTGTCGTTGATAAAATGTGCATGTGTGTGTAGTTCATTGTTTAATTTATATTGTTTGTAGCTAGTTAGTTTAACAAATGCATGATGGTTAATTATATATTTTATATTATAATAATGCAGATGAATCGACAATGGATGTACGGTAACCGACTCTCCGGCGAGTTCAGTGCGGGTTTGAAAGATTTCCTCGTAGTGGCCAATGCGAACAAGCAGGGGGGTTTTGTTATCTGTCCATGTGTTAAATGTAAGAATCAGAATGGTTACTCTTCCTCAAGAGATGTTCACATGCACCTGCTTCGGCACGGTTTCATGCCAAGCTATAATTGTTGGACCAAGCATGGAGAAAGAGGGGTTATAATGGAAGAAGATGAAGAAGGGGATGATTTCAATGATGAAAGCTATCTTGCTCATTTCGGTGATACTTTCATGGAGGATGCTGAAGGTGAAGGGGAAGGTGAAGGGGAAGGTGAAGAAGAGGCACGTGATGATCCCATTGATGATCTTGGTCGGACCATTGCTGATGCACGGAGACGCTGCGAAACTGAAAAAGAGAGGGAGAATTTGGATCGCATGTTAGAGGATCACAGAAGGCGC
The DNA here is from genome assembly GCF_019359855.2 of Lolium perenne. Classification (NCBI taxonomy): domain Eukaryota; kingdom Viridiplantae; phylum Streptophyta; class Magnoliopsida; order Poales; family Poaceae; genus Lolium; species Lolium perenne. Next base: position 54,536,271 of record NC_067244.2, read on the forward strand.
TGTACCCCTGAAGCGATGATCGTCTGAAAAAGCTGGCCTGCAACCTTGATTTGCTGAGATGGAAGGCACAGGCAGGTGTAGCTGACTCGGCATTTGAAAACTTGCTGAAAATGTTGAAGAATATGTTTCCAAAGAATAACGAGTTGCCCGCCACTACGTACGAAGCAAAGAAGGTTGTCTGCCCTCTAGGTTTAGAGGTTACGAAGATACATGCATGCATCAACGATCGCATCCTCTACCGCGGTGAATACGAGAATTTAAATGAATGCCCGGTATGCACCTTTGCATTGCGTTATAAGATCGAGGCGATGACCCTGGTGACGATGTTGAGGGCCGAAACCCAGGAAGAAGGTTCCCGCCAAGGTGATGTGGTAGGCTCCTATAATACCACGGTTGAAACGTACATTCGGGAACAAAGAGCATGCCAAGTTGTTGCGATGGCACAAAGAGGACCGTAAGTCGGACGGGGAGTTGAGACACCCCGCAGATGGAACGCAATGGAGAAAGATCGACAGAGAGTTCAAAGATTTTGCAGTGACGCAAGGAACATAAGATTTGGTCTAAGTACGGATGGCATGAATCCTTTTGGCGAGCAGAGCTCCAGCCATAGTACCTGGCCCGTGACTCTATGCATCTACAACCTTCCTCCTTGGTTGTGCATGAAGCGGAAGTTCATTATGATGCCAGTGCTCATCCAAGGTCCGAAGCAACCCGGCAACGATATCGATGTGTACCTAAGGCCATTAGTTGATGAACTTTTACAGCTGTGGGGCAGACCTGGTGTCCGTGTGTGGGATGAGCACAAAGAAGAGGAATTTGACCTACGAGCGTTGCTTTTCGTAACCATCAACGATTGGCCTGCTCTTAGTAACCTTTCGGACTGTCAAATAAGGGATACAATGCATGCACGCACTGCTTACATGAGACTGAAAGTGTACATTTGCCAAATTGTAAGAAGAACGTGTACCTTGGGCATCGTCGATTTCTTCCGAAAGGTCATCCGATGAAGAAAGAAAGGCAAGCATTACAACGGCAAGGCAGATCACCGGCCGAAGCTGCGGAACACACCAGTGCTGAGGTATTTGATATGGTCAAGGGTTTGAAAGTCATCTTTGGAAAGGGTCTGGCGGACAATCAGTTCCGAAGGGAGCTGACGGGCACGTAGCCATGTGGAAGAAGAAATCTATATTACGGGAGCTAGAATATTGGAAAGTCCTAGAAGTCCGCTCTGCAATCGACGTGATGCACGTTACGAAGAATATTTGCGTGAACATCCTAAGCTTCTTGGGCGTGTATGGGAAGTCAAATGATACAAAGGAAGCACGGCAGGACCAGCAAAGTTTGAAAGACCCTGATGACCGGCATCCGGAACGGTTTCAAGGTCGTGCCAGCTACGCTCGACCAAAGAAGAGAAGGTCATCTTTTTGAATGCCCGAGCAGTATGAAGGTCCCGTCGATTCTCGTCCAATATAAAGGGAATAATAAACATGGCGGAGAAAAAGTTCCAAAACCTGAAGTCTCACGATCGCCACGTGATTATGACGCAATTGCTTCCGATTGCTTTGAGGGGCTCCTGCCGGAAAATGTTCGAGTAGCCATTGTGAAGCTATGTGCATTCCTCAATGCAATCTCTCGAGAAGGTAATCAATCCAGAGAAGTTCTACCACGGTTACGAACGATGTGATCCAATGTCTTGTCAGTTTCGAGTTGGTGTTCCCGCCATCCTTCTTCAATATTATGACGCACCTCCTGGTTCACCTAGTCGATGAGATTTCCATTCTCGGTCCTGTATTTCTACACAATATGTTTCCCTTCGAGAGGTTCATGGGAGTATTAAAGAAATATGTTCGTAACCGTGCTAGGCCAGAAGGAAGCATCGCCAAGGGCTATGGAAATGAGGAGGTAATTGAGTTTTGTGTTGACTTTGTTCCTGACCTTAAGCCGATTGGTCTTCCTCAATCGCGGCACGAGGGAGAGACTAAGTGGAAAAGGCACGATCGGAAGGAAATCAATGATATGTATGGACGGCCATTCTCACTGAAGCACACCACAGTTCGACCAATTCCAGCTTGGTGGCTCCGTACTTTGAGAAACACAAGAATATTTTACGCTCGGACAACCACAGGAAGCACGAATCCTGGATTAGGAAGGCCCACATGGAGACTTTCGGCGGTTGGTTGAGAAAACATTTAATGAGTGACAATAAGGTTGTAGATCAGCTGTACATGTTGGCCAAGACACCATCTTCGACTATAACGACTTTCCAAGGGTACGAGATAAATGGGAATACATTTTACACGATCGCCCAAGATAAAAAGAGCACCAACCAAAACAGTGGTGTCCGCTTTGATGCAGCAACCGAGAATGGGCAAAAGGTCACATATTATGGTTACATAGAGGAGATATGGGAACTTGACTATGGACCCTCCTTTAGGGTCCCTTTGTTCCGGTGCAAATGGTTCAACCTAACAGGAGGTGGGGTAAAGGTGGACCAGCAATACGGAATGACAATGGTGGATTTCAACAATCTTGGTTACCTTGACGAACCATTCGTCCTAGCGAAAGATGTCGCTCAGGTTTTCTATGTGAAGGACATGAGTAGCAAACCGAGGAAACGGAAAGATAAGAAAACGATCAGTACATCATGCGATGATCCAAAGCGCCACATTGTTCTTTCAGAGAAAAGAAACATCGTGGGAGTGGAGGACAAGACAGACATGTCAGAAGATTATAATATGTTTGCTGAAATTCCGCCCTTCAAAGTGAACACCGACCCAAGCATTAAGTTAAATGATGAGGATGCTCCATGGATACGGCACAATCGTAAGCAAGCAGGGACACAAGGGAAGAAATGATGTGTAATAATTTATTGTACCAAACTTTGTTGAATGAATCATGTGAATTATATTACCCGTGATGTGTTTGGTGTCCATTTTCGAATGATTCAATTGACTCGAGATAGCAACGATGATACATGAAATTTGGAGTGACTAAGTCATACTCCTGCATACATGAAATTTGGAGTGACTAAGTCATACTCCTGCATATAGAAAATTTGGAGTGACTAAGTCATACTCCTGCATACATGAAATTTGGAGTGACTAAGTCATACTCCTGCATATAGGAAATTTGGAGTGACTAAGTCATACTCCTGCATACATGAAATTTGGAGTGATTTAGTCATACTCCTGCCTAGGCGTATAATATGCATACTCGTAGTCTTCATAGCCGCCGCCGTTGTACCGGTAGTCGTCGCCTTCTAAGTTGCCGGCGTAAATCGTCGCTGCTGTCGTCGGCTGTCGTCGGGCGGCGCTCGTGGCTCGAAGCGAGGGTAGCGCGGGCGGGGGATATCGCCGGCCGTGATGTAGTCCATGACGCTCTGCGAGTCCGGCCGTACCACCATAGCCGACGGCCGGCCTCGTGGAAGTTTCCGGGAGGCAGACCGTCCTCCTCATACCGGCGAGCGCCCTCTCACGCCGATTGATGAAGAAGGCGTCCCAAGTATGCTGGTTATCGGGATGCCGGCGGGATTCATCCGCTGCTCCGGCGTGAGGTCGAGGTAGTAGTGGTTCGTGATGGCCGCCCGGCGCGCGGTACACGAGGGACGGGAGGGACCGGCACGCCGCCGGCGCTTAGGCTCCGGCCGGCGAGGACGCGGTAGCCGGAGGGCAAGGGTAGTTCGAGGCGCAAAGCTCCTCCACCTGCTGGTAGGTTAGAGTGGGTGCGGTGGAAGCCATGAGAGAGTGATGAGAGATTGTAGAGATGATAATGCTGGCCAAGCCGGGCTACCTATATGTAGTGACAAATGGCGGGAAAAATGGGAGCGGGAAGACAGGAGGCGGGAAGAAAGAGGCGGGGAGAAAGTGGCGGGAAGAAATTGGCGGGAAAAAATTGGCGGCAAGAAAGAGGCCGGAAGAAATTGGCGGGAAACAATTGGCGGGAAGAAAGAGGCGGGAAGACAGGGAAGAAATGGCGGGAAGACGAGGAGGGAAGAGGGGGTCGGCGGAAAGAGGCGGGAAGAGGGGGCCAACGAACTTTTGAATTGAATTAGTTTTATTTTTATGAATTTTTGATAATTTGTATTTTTAAAATTTTGAATTGAATTAGTTTTATTTTTATGAATTTTTTGGTATATTATTTGTATTTTTAAGATTTTGAATTGAATTAGTTTTATTTTTCTGAATTTTTTGATATATTATTTGTATTATTAACATTTTGAATTGAATTAGTTTTATTTTTCTGATTTTTTTGGTATATTATTTGTATTTTCAACATTTTGAATTGAATTAGTTCTATTTTTCTGAATTTTTTGATGTATTATTTGTATTTTTAACATTTTGAAATGAATTAGTTTTATTTTTTCTAAATTTTTTGATATATTATTTGTATTTTTAAGATTTTGAATTGAATTAGTTTTGTTTTTCTGATTTTTTGATATATTATTTGTATTTTTAACATTTTGAATTGAAAAGAAAATTGAAAAGAAATTTGAAAAAGACCTTTAGTCGCGGTTGGCCACACCAACGCGACTAAAGTCTTTCATGGGAACCGCTCAAATCCATGAAAAGACCCTTTAGTCGCGGTTGGTGTGGCCAACCGCGACTAAAGGGTACTAAAGGTGCCTCCCTATAAATATCGCGCGGCGCGCAGCGCGATTCAGTTCCTTCTTCCTCCTCGAAACCGAGGCTTGCCGCCGCTGCGCCTCGACAGCGCCGCCTCGCCAGCGACGCCGCCTCCATCGTCGTCCCGCGCCGGCCGCCTCTCTCGCCCGTCGTCCGCCGCGCCGCGCCGTGTATCTTTCCGTCGTCGCCGTGACCGCCGGCGCCGCGCCCGTGTCCCAAAACGACCCAGCGCGCCGCCGTGCGCGCGTTGACCGCCGCTGCGCCGTGACCGCGGCGGCACGGCGGCAGCGCCACCGTGTCGCACGCACCGTCGTCGTCGCCGCCGCCGCTCGCCGTTGAGAGAGAGAGGACGTACGCGCGCGCGCGCAGGTGACCCCCCGCCGGCCGTCGCGTTGCAGGTGCCGCCGGCCGGCCGCGCGCGCGTTGAGAGAGAGAGAGGCCGGAAGGAGAGGCCGACCCTTTTTTTTTTAATTAACTCACAATTTGTTAATCAAAATTGTAAATCTAAAATTTTGTTAACTTAAATTTTTGTAAACTTAAAATTTGTTAATTACAATAGTGCTAAGTAATTAATTAACTTTTCTTTTAAATGTGTTGAAGTTTGTGTAAACAAACACCGTTAAGACCTTAGCCGGTCGATAACTTTATTAACTTAAAATCGGGCTCTTTGAGCTAGCTTATATTATCTAAAAACAAAATTTTGACATAACAAAAATTTAACTTAACAAAAAATTTACTTAACAAATTTTTGACTTAACAAAATCTTGACTTAACAAAATTTTGACATAACAAAATTTTAACTTAACAAAAAATTTACTTAACAAAATTTTGACTTAAGAAAAATTTTACTTAACAAAATTTAGACTTAACAAAATTTTAACTTAACAAAAAAATTAAATTAATTAACAAGAATTATTTTATTTTGGGATCGAGAGGGGGCGGCGAGGGTTATGTGTCCTCGGCACCGCCACCGCCCTTTCGCCACCGCCCTTTCGCCACCGCCACCGGTCTCTCGGTCACGCGGTCACTACGCCCCCCCTCTCGCCTCCCTCGTCGCCCTCTCTCTTTATATGTAGAAGAGATGTGATATATAATGCATATACACAATTAATTTGTTTTGACTACATGTTTTCAGGACTGACATATGGCGGACGATAGAGCTGACCCGATTCTGGACAACTATGATCCGGACGCTGAAGACCATATGTTCGGCATCATAAAAGGCGATATTCCATATGTGCCGACCGGAGAAGAAGAAGATGATATCTCTTCTTATCTGAACCTTGAGTGTGAAGATGAAGGGCGCCGTCAGCAAGCAGATGATGCCGAAGAAACGTCGATAAACGACGATCTTCAATTGGAAGTAGCAACCACCTCCGGCGCCGAGGTATATATATATATACATATTGAGCGTCTGGTGATACAAACTAACTGATTTGAATAAATGTGTGTGTACTAACACACGCGACTCTCTTTCTTATTTTAGCCCTCGGCCGGATCGTCGAAAAAATCGAGTACGTCGTCAAAGCGTGGCGCAACCAAGACGATGAAAGCAGGAGAAACATGCACCATCGATGTTGTCGACGAAGCAACCGGCAGGCCGCTGGAGCCCAGCAAGAACGCCACCAAGTTTGTCAGCCAATGCGGAGCCGTTGTTAGAGACAACGTCTCGATCACCCGCCAGGAGTGGAATGAGCCAAAGAAGGCACGTGTTGGTTTCACTTTTGTCGATAAGAGAGAAAAAAAAGATTGCTTCAACAAGCTTATGGAACATTTCGTTCTACCTCCGGAATACCGCAAATACGATGAGGAGGGTAACAAGATTGCGGAAAACAAGGAGAGGCGCAAGCTAGTCAAACAGTTCGCTCTTTCTAGGATGGCCAACGCATTCCGGAAATACAAGCAAAATCTAGCCCATGACTTTATCAACCAGGGCAAGACTCTGGATTTCAAAGGACAATATGAGAAACTGCAACATGATTGGCCAGAATTTGTGAAGCAAAAGAAATCGGAGCAGTTCCTTGAACTATCGAAAAAAAATAAGGAAAATGCGGCCAAGAAGGAGTACAATCATAAAATGGGGCCAGGAGGGTATCGCTTTTGGCAGCCTAAGTGGGAGAAGATGGAGAACGAGCTGAGGGCGCGAGGAATCCGTCCAGGTACGGAGGGATGGGACCCAAGGGCCAAAAGCTGGTGGTACGGGCATGGGGGATCGCTGAACCCGGAGACAGGGGAGTGTGTTTATCAGGGCAAAATAATTACACCCACCCAAAAGCTTATTGAGGCAATGAGGGAGGCTCAAGAGGGGAGGATCAGGTTCAACGGAGAGAACGACGCACGACAAAAGCCCTCGGGAATCCTGAACACGGAGGACGTATACGAGGCATGGGGCCCATTCCGTGGAAAATAGGGTTCCCAGAACGATGACCCGTACGGTTCTGAAGCCGTAAGAGAAAGATGGATCGGGATGCAGATGTTGTGGCGAAGTTGGTAACGGAAATGGATGTGATGAAGAAAACCGTGAGTGTACTAGTCGCGAAAGAGATGCAGCTCGGGCGCGGCATCTGAAGATCATCCAATGGATCTCGGAAGCCAGCAGCGGAGAAGAAGCAGCGTGGCTTCCACGGAGGCCTCACCGGCTGGTGCACCGACGATCGAAATTACTGCACCGGAGCCTCTGGTGGTCGAAATTACTGCACCGGAGCCTCCTCGCTACCCCGTGGACGATATAAAGGAGATGAAAGCATGTCATCTGTATTATCCTATCGGGAACATGTCCATGAAGGTAGCCATCGGCAGTGCTTTGCCACTGGAGCACTCCACCACAACAACCCCATTCAAGATGGCTATGCTCGTGTGACGGTGGAGGAGATAGTCCAAGGGTTTGAGGACCTGGACATTGACATTGCTACACACGAAGGGGTGAAAAGACTTGGAGATGTCAAGCGCCAATTCATTCTATGGCAGAAGAAGTTTATCAAGTTTCCAGGCGAGGCGCCAACAAGTCCACCCCCCTACGGTGGTGGTGGTGGCGGTGGCGGTGGCGGTGACGGTGGCGGTGGCGGCGGTGGTGGTGGTGCTTCACCTAATACACCTCCTTCACGTCAGCCGACGCCGCCCCCCAGTCCTCGTCCGGCGGGTAAGCAGACGCCGCCCCCTAGTCCTCGTCCGGCGGGTGATCAGCAGACACCGCCCCCCAATCCACCTCCGGCGAAGAAGCAGAAGCAGTCCTGGGTTATTCACCCGGACCCTTATGTACCTAAGAAAACAAAGATACGAGCCATCATCGAAGCCTCTCATCCCGAGGCCTTGGGAACTTAGTGTCGAGGAAAATGCAGCGGCCGTGGCTGCTCAGCATGAGAAATGGAAGGAGGAGTGCAAGAAGAAAAGAGAGGGCGAGCCCAAGCCAGTATATTCTGACAAGCAAAAGCAGTGGGCTAAGTCATTTTTGAACACACCGTCCCAAGCCGCGAAGAATCTGCCTGACGACTATTTACGTGAACTTCGTAGGCAAGCACTCGCGTTCAAGAGGAACCAAGAGTTGGCGGAGAAGAAAGCCTTGGAGGACGAGGCCGAGTCAAAATTAGAAAAGGGGAAAGAAGTTGCCCAGCTCGGGAACAAAGTAAACAATCGATCGCCCGCTCATAGTGCAAGCCGCCGATGCGGATGCCACCGATATCATAGCAGCTGCGGCAGCACATGGATTGACTGTAACGAGTGCGAGAGAACAAGCGGCCGAGTTAGGTATCACTCTTCGTGCACTGCTAGGCCTTGATGAGGCGCCAATGAAGGACGTAGTATTTACATATGTGAAGAATGGCCCTCTCGTCGAGCCTGCGCAGGAAGAGGATCTACCTCGACAAATGAAAGGTCTGCTAAATTGGTACAAGGGTTACATAAAACATAAAAACGCCAAAGAGTATATCTATGCGGAAGTTAGATATGAGCATCACTTCAAACATTACTGGGTACAAATTCATCTGAGTGAATTGTTCCAGCTGTTCAATCTGCGCGACCTCGACAAATCTATCATCAGTTGCTACGTTCTGTAAGTGATTTATTAATTTCTACCCCATCTCGTTCATTGCCTGCACTGTCCTAACTATCTTGTTGTGTACGCTATTATGCGAGAATGAAGAAGCGGGAAATGCGAATAAGGAACATCCATGATGTTGGGTTCATTGACCCACACATCGTTAATTCACATGTGTTAGAACACCACCCCGCCGACGTGGAGGATGACCTGTGGCGGTTTATTAGAAAACAGCAACAGAAAAGTGATATTCTATTTCCTTACCATTTTGGGTGAGTGTTTCGTCTTGAGCACATTCTCTTTTGTTTACTCCATGCATGGTATGTGGCTAATCGATGAGTTATGCATGACTGTGCATGTATCGTGTCCGCAGGTTCCACTGGATTCTTATGGTAATTAAAGTTCAGACCTCCTCAGTTCTCGTCCACGACTCTCTGAATATGGATCCGGCGCTTTGGGGCGACATGAGAAAAATGATGCAAAAGTAATTATTTTCATTCATTTGCGCTCTATATCGATCGGCCTATTTCGTTCATCATTTCCTAATATCAAGTAACTAATTAATAACTCTCTTGTTTATTTAATTTTCTTTGCCTCGTAGGGTTTGGAGACGGTTCGTAGATACCAAGGTCGGTGAATTCAAAAAAGAGCTACATTTTAAAATGGCAGTGCGGACGACTGGGGATATTCAGCCACCGGGGACCAATCTATGTGGATACTATGTTTGTGAGAGGATCCGGAGATACTGCAATGAGCGGGACCAGACGTGTGAGAACAACATCCTGAGGAATAACCTCCGGAAGACGCTTAGTCCAGAAGCTCGCTTCCGACCACTTCAAGAGGAACTAGCTGGATGGTTGGCGAGGGAAGTCATCGATCCTAGAGGAGAACACTATTACGATGACGTAGAACTTTATATGCACCAGAATTTGTAACTAACTTGTTCAAAATTGTATATGGTCATCCGATATTGAATATATATTGTATATGGTCATCCGATATTGAATATATATTGTATATTCCTCTTGAATTCTTTTTGGTTCTAATTTCAAATTTGTTTGAAATTGTACATTCATATGCATGTATGTATACAGTACCGTAGAATATGTGAAACTCCTTCAAAATTAAAACCCAAAAGAAATAAAACAATACAAATTAAAAAGAAACCAGATTTAGGGGGAGGGGGGCTAAAACCCTAAACCCTGCGGAGGCCTTTAGTCGCGGTTGGCCAGAAGAACCGCGACTAAAGGTCCTCCGCCCTGGCGCTCGCCTGCGGCCCACGTGGACGGGCCTTTAGTCGCGGTTCGTAAGGAACCGCGACTAAGGGGGGGGGCCTTTAGTCGCGCTACTTTGGTCGCGGTTGCGCCACCGCGACTAATGGCAGTTGCCAACCGCGACCAAAGCCCTTTTTTCCACCAGTGCGACTGCACGCTCCCTCTTCTCGATGATCCCTCTCAGGAGCCCTTCCACCTCCCGCTTGATCGCCTTCATCCTCTTGGTGTTCTCGGTAGGCAAGAAGAGGTAGCCTGGGATGTACATGTACTGGAAGGCCTTCATGACCCTCTCGGCCTGCTCCACCTGCAGCAGGAAGATCCACCGTCCTTCCTCGAAGCTGCTGCCGAACGCCGTGCGGGAAATCACGTCTCCTGCGAGGTCCGGGAACTCCTGCCACACGTCCAGCTCGTGTGATCCACCAGCCGCAGCTAGTTTACTCTCCCATCTGCCTACCATCTCGGCGCAGCACGTCCAGAAAGCCGGCAGCATGCCCTGAATGAAATTCAGTTAGCACTTCAAAATAAGACAGACACATACGTGCGTGTGGATTACGTGCGTACCTTGAGCTTTTCGAGATGGAAAGCAGGGTTGAGGATCCTCCTGCGCGTCGCCCATTTCGCGCCGTCGAGGCTCCCGATCCCGCGGCTTATGAGATCTCCCAGACTATTGTTTGTGAACTTCTCGAAGTGGCCGGACTTGTTGGATAGGATCTGGCTCACCAGCTCTGGCCTGGCAATGACGACCCTGGGGATCGGGCCGAACCAGGTGATGCAGACTTCGCCGTACTCCATGACTGTATTATGGAGGTGCGGCAACACGCGGGAAACGATGTCGTGGCATGGCGGCGACATAGGCTTCGACTGCGCCTCCTGGCTGAGCCGGACGTTCTCTGAGAAGTCCCCGGCCGGGAAGCGGTACGCCGTGCCGCTTAGACCCTGCGCACGGAGCGCCCGGCCGAGCCGCCGCGGCCTCAGCCAGTATCTCTCGGCGGCGTGTGAGGCCGCCCACAGGACGAGCAGGGCAGCGAGGCCGAAAAGCAGGCTCCATGGTGAAACAGCCTCACCTACGAAGGATGCCAATGCCATTGCTGCTGCTACCTCGAACACCATTAGCTGTTAAGTTTCTCGGTGGTCTCGGTTCTGTTTTGTGGAGTGTGAAGTGTGAAGTTGTGCCCTCTGTTTTTGAGTGCGGAGTGAGCTGAGGTTGAGTTTTTTTAATGTCGTTTTGATGACTATATAGGCGTCGTCGGCGAATGCCGCCACAGGTGTTTGTCTCCTTTATTTGTTCGCAAAATTTATTTCTTTCGTAAAGAATGCCTTGGTGGCCACGGATGATGGGCTGGGTGGTGGAAAAGGATGATGCGGAAGTTTCTTGACGGCCACGAACACTATTTTTTTTTTGGTTGCGAAACAAAGTACAATCAAAGACGCTCACGCATACACGCCCACACTCACCCTTTATGAACGCATGCACGTACATCATACCCCTATGAGCACCTCCGAGAAACTGCGTCGAAGATCTGATCCGGCGGGTCTTGAGACTGATGAAGTCACCACAGGCGCCTCGCTGTTGACGGGAACGTCGCCCCCACTGAAGAATATTCCGCTTTTATGAGACACCAAAGTGTCAAATCCGAGATTTGAACTCTGGTGAGCTGGGGGCACCACATATAATCCAAACTACCCATTTTAATGACATGATATGTCCTTAAGTGAGAAAAAACAAAATTGTCGTAACTACCACCATGTACTACGTGGAACCGATTCAATGAAATATGTGTTAGAATATGAACCGGTAGCAAGTTTGTTGCTATGTAGTGAGCCGGCTATGGGCCCTACTTTCTATTAAACTACCAGCAGTTTTCTCTCTCAGTCCCACCATTTTTACTCACATATCTGCCAAAGGGTCCACCCATGTATGCAAAGAAGTGAATCAACTACTTGGTTCGCTTTTGTTACCAGACTTAAAGAACCGATGCTCTACTATGTGATGAACCGCATCATATGCCTCTATGGTTCGCTTTTGATGCACATAGTGCATGGTCTAAGTAGTAGCCGTTACCATCATATCACACTTTTCATGAAAAAGTAACTCTAGCAAATAATAAATATGGACTTCCATGTTATCACATCAATGATACTATTCACTATGAAAACAGTAGCATAGTTAGTAACATGTACATGTTACTACTCTATAAAACTTCCAGCTGGCTAATACAGACAGCTCTTTTAAAAAAAATAGGGGACCTGCTACAAGGGACAAAGAAGCTTCATTCTGTTTTGAAGGTGGAGTTACAAAATACATATAGGACCAAAGGAAAGCGAAAAATTAGTCCCTTTTGGCACAAAGCAACCCAAAAGTCGTTCCGCGACTTCCAGATCCGACTGCTCTCATCATTGGCATTCATGCAAGATGGTGTAGAGATGAATTAGGGTGCTGGCCTTGTTCGTACAAAGTGTCATGGCAACCCAAACACGAAGTGGGAATTATCAGGATCTTGTCGTTGAGGAGGCAATAGCACCTCCTCTGAAGATCTAAAGTAGCGGTAAGGCTAGGTTTAGGTTTGGACTAGGTCTAGGGTTTTCCCATGTTGCATTTTGTGTAATGCAATCATGGAGTTCACCGCCGGTATTAACAAATGGCTTCTGATGGTGGGTGGTGAATGACAAGATCCTGATAAGTAGAGAATGTATACTATTTTAAAATACAGTAGAGAAGTATATATTACAGTATATGTATACTATACAGAGTACAAGTTTTTTTTTTGTGTGAGAAGGCCCGGACGTAGCACAACTTACCGGGAACTGAGGCGTCTTGTTCATCGTTTTAGGCTAGTGTACCATCGCAACAAGGAAACAATTATAACAAGGAAAAAAACCCAACATAGGACGGTTGCCTGGTTACGTGGCAGTGACGCCTCTAACAAGCCAATCAGAACGCAGAAAATGCCACGCCACGGATGGCGCTCCATGATCCGCGTGCCTCACCCAGAGACCAATCTTCACCCTCCACGCCTCTCAAATTTTCAGACTCGCGCCCACTGGCCCCGCCACCTCCTCTCCTTAAAATCCCCCGCCCCCCCTTCCCTTCTTCCTCATCCCCATTCCCAAATCCCATCCCGATGGCCCGCACGAAGCAGACGGCGAGGAAGTCCACCGGCGGCAAGGCGCCGCGGAAGCAGCTGGCGACCAAGGCGGCGCGCAAGTCCGCCCCGGCCACCGGCGGCGTCAAGAAGCCCCACCGCTTCCGCCCCGGCACCGTCGCGCTCCGCGAGATCCGCAAGTACCAGAAGAGCACGGAGCTGCTCATCCGCAAGCTCCCCTTCCAGCGCCTCGTGCGCGAGATCGCGCAGGACTTCAAGACCGACCTCCGCTTCCAGAGCTCCGCCGTCTCCGCGCTGCAGGAGGCCGCCGAGGCCTACCTCGTCGGCCTATTCGAGGACACCAACCTCTGCGCCATCCACGCCAAGCGCGTCACCATCATGCCCAAGGACATCCAGCTCGCGCGACGCATCCGTGGCGAGAGGGCCTAGGCTGCTTCTTTGCTTAGCTGTGTTGTTAGGAAATCTGTCTAGTGTCTGATGTAGAGACGTGGTAGGAATGTTTCTCGTCCGTTCTGTGGAGGCAGTGTTGTCATGTAGGATCTGATGTTACCATCTTGTTATCATCAGCTATGTGAAGTTAACAAAATGTTCTCAATCACAATTGTCTGTTTCTCTTAATTCCGCGAATGGTTTCGTTAATCCCACTTGATAGATTTCTCAGCTAAAAGCGTTTGTAAAATTACTTGGATGTTAGCTTGATGATGTTTTTGCTGTCTCTTATCTGAATTATATTTCGCAACGCGGAATCTTATATGGTTTGGTTCAATCTGTTCCATGCTCACGAACTGTATATTCCTGAAGCTGCTAGGTATCTCCAACTTAGACGATGATCTTCCGGTTGCTGTGTTTATCAAATCGTTCTTGTTTCTTATTTCTCAGTTCTCCATTGCCACCTAATTCAGACACATGGAAAGGAAGAGAATGTAAGTCAAAGAAAAATAAAGGAAGAAAATGGAACAGATCACTCTTATCTCCTTTGGCTGTCATGTCTCCGGTAACCAAGAACTGCAATTATATATGCTTTTCCCCTGCCATTGGACAAATTACAAGATCCTAACTTGTTTTTTTCCGCCGTACTGGAGTAAAATAATCATTTAGACATTTTTTTTTTAAATGGGTAGTACTTAATCAATTGATAATAAGTGTTTGTTGATAATTCCAACTTGTCTAGCTCTGAGTTTTTCCATTGGATTGCTAAATAAGTACTGGTTTGCTTTACTTCTTATTTGGCTATCTATCCTCACTAACATTATCTTGTATCCTCACTAACAAATTTCAAATGGTTGGTGCGTAAGGCTCATAGCTGTATTGGACAGAATGCTGAGGACTCCATAGCATAGAAGATCTATTCTACAGTGCGTTTGCTGATAGAAGTTTAAGGAGATTCCCCATGGCATTGCTCCTGGGCATTGCTCAGATCCAGATGCTCTAGTGTAAATCCTACTGGCAGATGCTTCAGCTGCCAGACTACATATGAAAATTGAGGTCAAGTTAACTTCTACTTTAATTTGATTATGTTTATTTACAATTGTTCAGTCAAAAATCAATGATGATCATGTTTAGGAACTAATTTCAACAAACCATATTATGTACTCTCTTCTTTGAAGGAAAGATTTCAAAGATATTCATCCAGCAAAGCAAATTTGGAGTAGGTTAGGCAAAAAGAGGTTTGTAGAACCTGAACTTCCCTGTTTACACGGTTGGTCCTATCAATGGATTATAATTGCCATATTTGTAGGTAATAGTAGTGATCATATTTTCAGGTGTGGTTTTGGTTAGAAACAAAAAATCAGGTGTGGTCAGACACAATGACCAACACATGGCCAGTGGAACAATCTAGCTTTAATTCTTCTTTCTAAACGACGAGTGTTCGATCCCCATGCCTGCTGCCATAAAAACCTGAAGAAAAGGAATATCCATGCCGAAGTTCTCAGGCTTCAGAGGATACCGTGAAAATACGCTACTGTTGTCAGCTGTTGTGCAATCATATGCTACAGACTGTTCTCCTTCGGTAGTCCGATCTCCAGGAAATACAAGCTGCCAATGTGGAATCACAAATGAGGTATGGAAAGTAAAGAATAACGTGCTGCTTTCAAAGCGTGGATCTGTGTTTTTTTTTTCTGAAATGGTTCACCCCAGCCTCTGCATCACAATGGCTTCTTTTATTATAGCAGAAAAAAAAAACAGTCTTACACACGAGTGTCTCAAAAGCCTAATATTAATATCTCATAGAGATTTTGTGTTAAATAGTATGTACTGTAAAGGAATACCACTAAACCTCGCGTGGCTTCCTTTGAGAAACGCAAGATTGTTGCTTCCTCCAAGAGTCTAGTTTGTTGGAGTTCTTGGATTGAATCCAGTTTGATTGGCCTGGTTGCATTTGCTTGACGCTGCCGAACTTCTCAACACAAATCTGGTATGTCAAAGGTGGCAAGTGCCTGGATATATACCCAAAGTATTGACATCCACACTTCAGTTGGCTGCCTCTCCTGCTGTCACTTGCTGCATCTCCCCCAGAGTACAGATCAGCGATGACAGTTGTGGGTTCTAGCCTCTAGGTAAGCGGGTAGATGGCATGGAGCTGAGCAAAAACCTTCTGGGGTGGATCATGCTGTTGTGTTTGGCCTCATCTTCTATGTCATCTACTCTATCCTTGACGAAAACAGCGATTCCAGCGGCATCACACTCTATATTCTTCTTCTGCCTGCCTGATCTGTGAAATTTTTGCATAATTACCACCAATCTATCACGCACGGATGAACGTCGAGTTAGTGATTACAGACCGAAGTACAACTGAAATGGCACCAGCTAGCTATGTCAGTGTTAAACTGTTGCAGTTTTTATGGTTTGTTATGCCAGTATGAAGCACTTCAGTGGTAATTAAGATCTGAAAGCAGCACAGCTAATTACCTTGTTTCTATAGTTGTGTTAAAGCTCTCATCCAGCCGTTCTGGGCGTTCTATTTAACTGAATGGGAAGAAACAAATACCATCTTCAAAGATTTGAAAAACCTTAACGTTCACAGCAGAGGCACGATGAACTGGCGTGCTTGTATGGATCGCTGCTGTTCGTACAAGAAACATTATTTCGTTTTAATAGCACAACGGGGTGGTGGCGCAGTTGGCTAGCGCGTAGGTCTCATAGCTAAACGTGAGTGATCCTGAGGTCGAGAGTTCGAGCCTCTCTCACCCCAAACTGTATATGATCTTGTAATGATGAAAGGCTCCGTGGCAACTTGGGTCGTCACGTGACTCACGTCTGCACCTGAGAATCATCAGGTGAAGTGAGCATGTCTGAACTTGATAACTAATTTTTATATTTTTTGATTCACTATACACGGTTTGGTCGAACTGAGCTTCTGTGCCATGCATGCTTGTGAATACATATAGTTCCACTCGAAATTGAAAACCCCAAACTGTATATGATCTTGTAATGATGAAAGGCTCCGTAGCAACTTGGGTCGTCACGTCTGCACCTGAGAATCATCAGGTGAAGTGAGCATGTCTGAACTTGATAACTAATTTTTATATTTTTTGATTCACTATACACGGTTTGGTCGAACTGAGCTTCTGTGCCATGCATGCTTGTGAATACATATAGTTCCACTCGAAATTGAAAACCCCAAACTGTATATGATCTTGTAATGATGAAAGGCTCCGTGGCAACTTGGGTCGTCAAATGCACACTGAGAATCATCGGTGAAGTGAGCATGTCTGAACTTGATAACTAATTTTTATATTTTTTGATTCACTATACACGGTTTGGTCGAACTGAGCTTCTGTGCCATGCATGCTTGTGAATACATATAGTTCCACTCGAAATTGAAAACCCCAAACTGTATATGATCTTGTAATGATGAAAGGCTCCGTGGCAACTTGGGTCGTCACGTCTGCACCTGAGAATCATCAGGTGAAGTGAGCATGTCTGAACTTGATAACTAATTTTTATATTTTTTGATTCACTATACACGGTTTGGTCGAACTGAGCTTCTGTGCCATGCATGCTTGTGAATACATATAGTTCCACTCGAAATTGAAAACCCCAAACTGTATATGATCTTGTAATGATGAAAGGCTCCGTGGCAACTTGGGTCGTCACGTCTGCACCTGAGAATCATCAGGTGAAGTGAGCATGTCTGAACTTGATAACTAATTTTTATATTTTTTGATTCACTATACACGGTTTGGTCGAACCGAGCTTCGTGCCATGCATGCTTGTGAATACATATAGTTCCACTCGAAATTGAAAACCCCAAACTGTATATGATCTTGTAATGATGAAAGGCTCCGTGGCAACTTGGGTCGTCACGTCCGCACCCGAGAATCATCAGGTGAAGTGAGCATGTCCGAACTTGATAACTAATTTTTATATTTTTTGATTCACTATACACGGTTTGGTCGAACTGAGCTTCTGTGCCATGCATGCTTGTGAATACATATAGTTCCACTCGAAATTGAAAACCCCAAACTGTATATGATCTTGTAATGATGAAAGGCTCCGTGGCAACTTGGGTCGTCACGTCTGCACCTGAGAATCATCAGGTGAAGTGAGCATGTCTGAACTTGATAACTAATTTTTATATTTTTTGATTCACTATACACGGTTTGGTCGAACTGAGCTTCTGTGCCATGCATGCTTGTGAATACATATAGTTCCACTCGAAATTGAAAACCCCAAACTGTATATGATCTTGTAATGATGAAAGGCTCCGTGGCAACTTGGGTCGTCACGTCTGCACCTGAGAATCATCAGGTGAAGTGAGCATGTCTGAACTTGATAACTAATTTTTATATTTTTTGATTCACTATACACGGTTTGGTCGAACTGAGCTTCTGTGCCATGCATGCTTGTGAATACATATAGTTCCACTCGAAATTGAAAACCCCAAACTGTATATGATCTTGTAATGATGAAAGGCTCCGTGGCAACTTGGGTCGTCACGTCTGCACCTGAGAATCATCAGGTGAAGTGAGCATGTCTGAACTTGATAACTAATTTTTATATTTTTTGATTCACTATACACGGTTTGGTCGAACTGAGCTTCTATGCCATGCATGCTTGTGAATACATATAGTTCCACTCGAAATTGAAAAAGTTGAGTCATCTAAATATACTTGAGCTGCACCGTCAATCTGTGACTATGCAATCCAGTATATTTACAGGGCTATATGTATCATGTGACGGCACCACATTATTTGTCGACATTTGTCACATTTCTGAACTATATTTTGTACCACTGAATCTGAACATTTTCTTTTATATGGTTTAATGTGTAGGAACAATAGAGAGAGAGAGAGAGAGAGAGAGAGAGAGATTGGCGGAATATGATGAATGTTGTATTGAGCCTCTCGGGCGAGTATATATAGGGGTACAAATTTTGAGAGCCAAGAAGGTTATCCTAGAGATAAGGTGGAGATGGTTACAAATCATATACTACCAAATACACATATACCAAATATATCTCTAACACTCTCCCGCAGTCGTAGTGGTAGTGACGTGAACAACAGTAGCGTCGCGGACAGTCAGACTGGAGAGAAACCGAAGGTAGGAACCAACGGGCTGACACTCCACCGCAGTCGTAGCGGGAGCGTCGTGGACGATGTCGTGTCGCGGATGCTTGGACTGTAGAAGAAGCCGAGGTGCTCATGCGAGGTGATAGCCCTTTGTGCCGATGTCGAGGTAGCCGAGAGCGTGGGTGCTGCAACCTTGATCGGTAGCCGCGCGAGGGGATGCCGTGGTCGATGTCGTGGTCGGGTGTTGAGGTAGCCGCACATGAAGCCGCAAGCGCATAGTGCTCGAGGAGAGTGACGGAGACGCGTCGAGGCAGTCGTCGAAGAGGGTGTCGATACCGAAGTCGATGCAGTCGGAGCCGTCGAGGACGAGGTGCTGCCCTAGTTTTGCCAGAATTAGGTGCACGTCGGGGACGAAGGCATACTCCGGTTTTGCCAGAACCGAGTACGCAAAGACGAAGTCGGCGACGCAGTCGAGGCAGTCATAGAAGAGTCGATGCCGGGGAAGACGTTGTTGAAGCCGATGAGGACGAGGCGCCGATCTGAGCTTGCCAGGCCCGGGGACGCGTCTGGAACGAAGGCACATACCGGTGTTGCCAATACCGGGCGTGCGAGGGCAGGTACAATCATGAACCATGCGCCAGTGTCAGGGGGACCAGCAGAGGAGGCCTCCAGAGCGGTGGCTGAAAGTGCATGGAGCCCCCATGTGTGGTTTTGGTAATTAATGACAATCCCTATGGACTAATGTTTGCATTGAGTTATATTTGTAGGAGTTGTCCATAGGCAACTCTTGAACCATATGTTGCCTTCAAGGTTGCAATAAGAAGAATTTGATGAAGGATATCAAGTGTCAAGTATGTCTTGAAGATGAAGATGAAGTGAGCCCTCAAGTTACTTCAAGACATCAACATATTTGTATTAGGTTGCAATAAGAAGAAAGTGATGAAGGATATCAAGTGTCAAGTATGTCTTGAAGATGAAGATGAAGTGAGCCCTCAAGTTACTTCAAGACATCAACATGATGAAGAATGAAGAAATGAAGTGCAAGTTCAAGATGAGCCAACTCGAAGAGTTCATAAGCTTGAAGCTTGCAATGGAGAAATGAAGTGCAAGTTCAAGATGAGCCATCTCGAAGAGGTCCTTTGCTTGAGTCTTGCCATCCATATGGTGATCATGGATATGTGAAGATGCGCCGAAGAAGAAGCTCTCCCATGGTGGATTATGGGGGAGCAATCCACATGGTGGTCATGGTTATGTGAAGATGCGCCGAAGAAGAAGCTCTCTCATGGTGGATTATGGGGGAGCAATCCACAAGACTCCGTCAAGCAAACACAAGCAAGAAAGGCATTCCATCTTGTTGAGGTCAAGATCGTCGTCATCGAGCTCAAGTGGAATGCGCAAGTATAAGGTTTGCTCTTGATAGGGTTTCTTTCTCACCGGTCTCATAGTGTAGTTGGAGACCGGTTTATAGTTTAGTTGTCGTACTATCAAGAGGGCTCTCGAGTGAGTAACTCGATCGTATCGTTCGGAGAGAGCTCAAACCTTTGCATCCTTGCATCATCTTTCTTGGTTGTTATTTGTA
Organism: Lolium perenne; assembly: GCF_019359855.2. NCBI lineage: Eukaryota > Viridiplantae > Streptophyta > Magnoliopsida > Poales > Poaceae > Lolium > Lolium perenne. Next base: position 54,556,396 of record NC_067244.2, read on the forward strand.
CCTTATCCATGTGATGTTTTAGAGCTTGTTCTTATTCTCATGACAAGCTCTAGTTTATCGAAAACGGATTTCGCATAGATCACTTGTTGCGTTTTCGAGTTTGGTTCATCATCTTTCTTGGTTTTATTTGGATCTTATCCATGTGATGTTTTAGAGCTTGTGCTTATTCTCATGACAAGCTCTAGCTCATTGAGAATGGTTTTTGCATGGGCAACTTGTTGCATTTTCAAGATTGGAGGTTTTACCGGTATGTCTTTTTTAGATAGGTCAAACCTTTCATCATTTGTTTCTATCCTCCCTTGTTGGACTATGATGGTTTCCTGCATGATCTTGTAGAGCTTGTTCCTAGCTTTAAAACAAGCCCAAGATCATCAAAATCGGAGTCCGGATGCTAAAGTTATGCCCGTTTTAGTTTTGGTGTTTCTGCAGTTTTCTGGGGGGGCGGATAATCCGGCCCGAATGACCAATTTTGGGCAAATATCCGGCCAAATATCCGGCCCAAGTTCAGGGGCGTTTTCGGGGGGTGGATAATCCGGCCCGGGGGCGGATTTTCCGGCCTGGGAGGTCCCAAACGGTCATATTTCGTTGGGAGGGGGTATATAAGACCCCCTTCTTCCTCCTTGGGCTGGTTGGTTCACTCTCTCTCTCTCACCTCCATTGTTGTCCTTCAAAGCTTGCCCTAGTTCTTGATTCCTCCCATGATTCTTGCATATTCTTGAGGGAAAAGAGAGAGGAGATCTAGATCTACATTTCCTACCAATCAAATCCCTCTCTTTGTGAGGGGAATCCACTAGATCTAGATCTTGGAGAAATTTGGTGTTCCTCCTCTTATTTGTTCTTCCTCTCTTATTCCCCCAATAGCTTTTGTAGCTTTGTTGGAATTTGAGAGAGAAGGACTTGAGCATCTTTGTGGTGTTCTTGCCATTGCATTTGGTGCATCGGTTTGAGTTCTCCACGGTGATTCGTGGAGGTGAAAGCAAGAAGGTTGTTACTCTTGGGTTCTTGGAACCCTAGACGGATTCTAGGCCCTTGTGGCATCTTAGTGGTGTTCTTGGGGACTCCAATTAAGTTGTGGAGAATCTTCAAGGGCAAGGCCTTTGTGGCATCTTAGTGGTGTTCTTTGGGACTCCAATTAAGTTGTGGAGAATCTTCAAGGGCAAGGCCTTTGTGGCATCTTAGTGGTGTTCTTGGGAACTCCAATTAAGTTGTGGAGAATCTTCAAGGGCAAGGCCTTTGTGGCAATTTATTGGGAGCCTCCAATTGAGTTGTGGAGATAGCCCCAAGCTTTGTGCGGGTTCGGTGACCTTCCTAAGGTCCCATAGTGGATCGAGGACATCCCTTTTGGTGGGAATTCTCGAGGAGAATACGGTGGCCCTCGTGCATTTGGAGTGACTTGTCCTCCACACCGCTCCAACGGAGAGTAGCACTCGCAAGAGTGTGAACTTCGGGCTACATCGTTGTCTCCGCGTCACTTCGGTTATTCCTATACCCGAGCTCTTTACTTATGCACTTTACTTTGTGATAGCCACCGTGCTTGAAGTTATATATATATCTTGCTATCACATAAGTTGCTTGTCTTGCTTAGCATAAGTTGTTGGTGCACATAGGTGAACCATTGCTTAGAATAAGTTGTTGGTGCACATAGGTGAACCGTAGCTTATAGGCTTTGGGCTTGACAAAGTAAACGCTAGTTTTATTCCGCATTTGTTAAGCCCATCTCGTAAAAGTTTTAAATCGCCTATTCACCCCCCCCCCCCCCTCTAGGCGACATCCGTGTCCTTTCAATTGGTATCAGAGCCAGGTCTCTCATTCTTAGGCTTCACCGCCTTGAGAGTAAAGATGTCGGTTAGGGGATTAGATCATAATAACTTGTTTATATTTGATGGCACAAATTATGATTTATGGAAAATTTATGTGCTTAATATTTTGCGGGGTATTTCCCCGAACATGGAGCGATTTCTTGACATGGGGTTTTCTTCTCCTAAGGATCCCCAAAATTTATCTTATGAGGAGAAGAAAAACTCTTGTCTCGATGCTCTTGCTTCTCATGTGTTTTCCATTGTTGTGAGCAATGTAGTTACTTCTTTAATCATGCCTTTTGGGAGCGCTCATGAATTATGGACAAAGCTTAAAGACAAATATGATGTGTCCAATATTATTGAGGATGATTGTATTGCTTCCACTTCCGGCCGTGATGAGTTCTCATCTTCATCCACTTCACCAAAGTGTGGTAAGACACAAGGTAATGATATGGTGAGTGGTGATGAAAATTGCAATATTGATATTGAGCTTACTATTGATGATTCTTCATCTCTATCTCATTGCAATGCTTCATCTTTGGACTTAAACACATCTAGCACTAGAAATGATTTACATGCTTGTGTTGATAGTCCTTGCATATCATGTGTAAGTTGCTTGAAAAAATCTAATGATGATATGCTTGCATTGTCTTGTGGCCATGTTAAAAATGATTCTATTTCCTCTAGTTGTTGTGTGTCTAACAATGTAGAGGAAACCAAAGATTCTATTGGTCAAGACAAGATCTTGAAAGGAGCCTCAAGTAACTCCTCATCTTTATCTCACAGTCCTCATATATGCCTTATGGCCAAGGGTTCCACGGTACCTCCTACCATGGAAACTAATATGTCTCGTGGTGATAAGAATGAGGATGAATATGAAGAAGAGGATTGGGTTGTCTCTCTACGCGATAAAGGTGAGAGTGTATTCAAGGTTCTTTACAAAGATAAAATTGCTAGCTCTCACTTCTTTGAAATCTTGACTACCACTATTGAGAGCCAAAAACTTATTTGGATGCATGAGAACACCATTGATAAAAAGGGTGCTCTTGAACGAGAGTATGCCGATGATGTAGCATCATTAAAGAATGATCTTGAAGAAGAACAAGAGACCGTAGCCTCTCTTGAGGAGCAACTTCAAACCCTTGAGGTGTCTCAAAATGAAATATTTGCTAAACTCACTAAAGAAAGAGACCATGCTAAAGCTAAATTAAAATTGCTTAAAAATGAAAAGTTCAAAGTTGGTGTTGGTCATGATAAACTTGTTAAGGATCTAGATGATCTAGACAAGGCCCACAAGGCCTTGGAGAGCGAACACTCTATCCTCACCAAGTCATATGAGCAACTACAAGCTTCATATTTAAAAGAACATGCTATGTTACCCTCTCTTCTTGATATGTCTTGTGATGATGCTTGTGCTACTAACTCTACTTCTTGTGAAGCATCTATCTTGAAGGAGAATGTTGAGCTAAGGGCTCAACTTGTTTTGCTAACTAGCAATTATGGGAAATTGGAAGAAAATCATGGAAAGCTTGCTAGCTCCCATGAGGATCTTCTAGCCTCTCATGATAGGCTAAAGTTAGCTCATGAGGCTATCATATCAAAGGCAACACCTTGTGAGCCTCATGTGGATACTAGCACTACTACTCAAAATTCTATATTGCCATGTGCTAGTCCTAGTAATTCATCCACTCATAGTATTGCTAAATCTTGTGATGAATTATTTTCCTTGCCTTGTTGCTCTAACAATGAAGGTTCTACTTCCTCTAGTACTTGTGTTATTACTAACCATGTAGAGGAAATCAAAGAGCTCAAGGCCCGAGTCACTTCTTTGAAGAATGACTTGGTAAAGAGTCACGAAGGGAAATGCAAACTTGACACGATGTTAAGTGTGCAACAATCCCCCAATGACAAGAGTGGACTTGGATTCAAATCCAACAACAAGAACAAGTCCAAGAACAATAACAACAAGAAGAAGAAGGGCCAAGTACAAGTCAAAGACCCGGCCAAGATTGTTTGCTTCAAGTGCAAAATTGAAGGGCACCATGTTAGATCTTGCCCTTTGAAGAAGAAGCAAAAAGGGAAGCGGCCTCAAGCTCAAACTCATATTCAACCTCAAGTTGAAGAAATTCCACTTCCCAAGAAGAATCAAGCCAATGCTCCCATTGTGGAGAAATCTAGTGATAAGAAGGAGAAGAAAAGAACTTGCTACATATGCCTTGAGAAGGGCCACATCTCCTCTTTTTGCACTATTGGTACCTCATCCAACTCTATCACCATTGATGATGTTTATTCTCTTCGTAAGGATGAGGGTGGAAATGTGTTTGCCAAATTTTTTGGTGCCCAAAGTGGTGTCAAGAAAAGAACCATTTGGGTTGCCAAGCCTATTGTGACTAACCTCTTAGGACCCAACTTAGTTGGGGACCAACAATCCAAAACTTGATCGATAGGTGCTTGTTGGAGGGCATTGGAGACTTGGCTACATCATGAAGAATTAAGGGATCTTCATCATTTATATTATCTCAAGCCAAGTCTTTTGGTTATCTTGCTTCTATCATATATTCAATGTTCCTCCTTGTGGTAACATGTGCTCAACTCATTTATATTGAAAGTTACTCGCCCCTTTGCATGTGTTAGTTTTGTTCCTAACATGTGTTTGTATATGTTGTGCATCCTACTTGTTTTCTTGAGAAATCAAGTCTATGAATGTTAGGTTGCACACCATGTATTTGTGCTTGTGTTGGAGCCTCTTTGCATCTTGTTGTATCTTATATGGCTCTTATGAGAGATTAATGAACTATAACATTTTGGGGGTGATAAAGGGTGTCCCGATCTTCTCAGTAAGCAACGGTGGTGATGAACACACGATGGTAGCAGCGGATGGAATCGATGATGATGAGGAGGATAACTTGTATGACGCCGATGAAGTCTCTCGATTGATTCCTGATGCCAATGCAACAGCTCTCAACCCTGCAAGATATTCGCAACTCCACACACTTGCGCACGTAGCCGCCGACCACGAAGCGGTAAATTGCAATCTTCTAATTCCCAATGGAACAGCAGATCACACACAAACTTTCAGTAGCATAAAACTCCAGATCGATGCGAATTGGAGAGTAGTATTCAATAGTTTTGCAGAGCAAACAACTAAGAACTAGGGTTTATCTTAAACGTGGTCTCAAGCAACTTTGGGGGCGTCCCAGGGACTTATATAGGCGTTCGGGACGACCTCAGGTCGAAAAAGTACGGAAATAACCGACCCAGAATAGATCTGGTCGAGACAGACTCGGACTCGGCCGGTCTGGGGGCCGGTCAACCGGGCCTGGGACCGGGTGGTCCGGTCCTAGACCGGGTCTGTGACCGGGCGGAAACCGGACGAAGGGTCCGTGTTCCCTGGATGTGGCCCGGATGGCACCGGTTCAAAATCCGGTTGGTGACCGGGTGGCCCGGTCCCACGGCCGGTCTGACCGGGCCTGGGACCGGCCTGAAGATCTCCTCCTCTCGCGCATGCCTCCCGCTCCTCCCTCGCGCGTCCATGGGATGTCTTCACGTCCGGCTCCATGTCCAGCTTCACGTCCAGCTTCTTGTCCAGCTGCTCCTCTTCTCCTCGTGCGATGCTTGGTTCCTCCTCATACCTGAGCATACATAAGTAATACGACTTAGGTAGTATAAAGTTCTCGTCAATCAAAGTATCGTTTAGGAACAAGTTCACCTGTTGTTTAAGTAGCTTCGCACGAGCTCGTGTCATTGGTCCAATCCTAACTTCATTGGACTTGAGCTTCACAGCTTCATCTTCATCTTGCAATGACGGAGGTAGTAGTGAGGTAGGGATGTCCTCATCATCTCCCCCCCCCTTCAAAAGGCGTCGACCTCGACGCTCCAAGGTCTTCTCCGTCATATGGTGTCAAATCAGCAACATTGAAAGAATTACTGACACCAAACTCATCAACTGGAAGATCTATTGAGTATGCATTATCATTGATCTTGGCAAGCACTTTGTAAGGACCAGCACCACGAGGCTTCAACTTAGACTTCCGCAGCTTCGGGAACCTATCCTTGCGAAAATGTACCCAGACCATATCACCAGGCTTGAACAACATCTCTTTGCACTTCTTGTTCATCCTTGCAGCATTGCTCTTGCCTTTCTTTTCTATCAACTCTTTAGTCTTCACATGTATTTTCTTCACAAAATCTGCCCTCTTGGATGCCTCCATATTAACTCTCTCATGTATGGGCAAAGGCAATAAGTCAAGTGGAGTAATGGGTTTGAAACCATACACCACCTCAAAAGGACACAGCTCTGTGGTAGAGTGTACCGCCCTGTTGTAAGCAAAATCCACATGCGGCAAACACTCTTCCCACTCCTTCAGGTTCTTCTTGATCATGGATCTCAACAGTTGTGACAAGGTTCGATTCACCACCTCAGTTTGACCATCAGTTTGGGGATGACAAGTAGTACTGAACAGTAGCTTTGTCCCCAACTTCCCCCAAAGTGTCTTCCAGAAGTAGCTCATGAACTTCACATCACGATCAGAAACAATAGTCTTCGGGACTCCATGTAGTCGAACAATCTCCCTGAAAAACAGGTTAGCAATATGCGACGCATCGTCGCTTTTGTGGCAGGCAATAAAATGTGACATTTTAGAAAATCTGTCCACTACCACAAATATAGAATCATGGCCTCTCTTAGTACGCGGCAAACCCAACACAAAATCCATACTAATATCTTCCCAAGGTGTAGTAGGTGCCGGTAAAGGAGTATACAAACCGTGAGGCTTCAGCTTGGACTTGGACTTGTTGCAAGTAATGCACCTCTTGACATACCTGTCCACGTCCCGCCTCATCTTTGGCCAATAAAAGTGATCAGCGAGCATGAGTAGCGTCTTCTCACGCCCAAAGTGACCCATCAAACCTCCAGCATGAGATTCCTGCAATAAGAGCAAACGCACAGACGATTCTGGAACACATAGTTTGTTAGCTCTAAACAAGAACCCATCGTGTATGTGATATTTTTCCCATGCTTTACCAATAACACATAAGCGGTATGGTTCAGCAAAATCATGATCAGTCGCATATAAATCACATAACACCTCTAATCTAGGAATTTTAACATCAAGATGGGTTAATAGCATAGTTTTCCTAGATAGAGCATCAGCAACAATATTATCTTTTCCCTTCTTATGCTTAATAATGTACGGAAAAGACTCAATGAACTCAACCCACTTAGCAAGACGCCTATGCAAAGTAGATTGGGCTTTCAGATATTTCAAAGCTTCATGATCAGAATGTATGATAAATTCTTTTGGCCACAAATAATGTTGCCAAACCTCAAGAACTCTAATTAAAGCATACAATTCTTTATCATATATTGGATAGTTCAACTTAGCACCGGAAAGTTTCTCGAGAAAAATATGCAATTGGGCGACCCTCTTGCATCAACACACCACCAATTCCAATACCACTAGCATCACATTCAATCTCAAATTGCTTATTGAAATCAGGAAGTGCAAGCAACGGTGCAGAAGTTAACAATCGTTTCAGTTCATCAAAAGCATGATCTTGGGCAACGCCCACTCAAAAGCAACACCCTTTTTAGTCAATTCATTCAAAGGTGCAGCAATAGTAGAAAAATTGGGCACAAAACGGCGATAAAACCCAGCTAGACCATGAAAACTTCTTACTTGACTCACATTCATGGGAGTAGGCCAATTTTGAATAGCTTCAATTTTAGACACATCTACTTCTACTCCATGCTTAGAGACAACATAACCCAGAAATATGACCTTATCTTTGCAAAATGTGCACTTCTCAAGATTACCATAGAGTTTACTATCACGCAACACTTGCAAAACATGTCGAATATGTATAATATGATCAGATTCATTGCGGCTGTAGATTAATATATCATCAAAATACACAACCACAAACTTGCCAATAAAATCACGCAAAACATGGTTCATCAGTCTCATGAAAGTGCTAGGTGCATTAGTCAAACCAAAAGGCATTACTAACCACTCATATAAACCAAATTTTGTTTTAAAGGCGGTTTTCCACTCATCCCCTTCTTTCATCCTAATTTGATGATAACCACTACGCAAATCAATTTTAGTGAAAACAGCAGCACCACTCAATTCATCTAGCATATCCTCTAAACGGGGAATAGGATGACGATATCGAATAGTAATGTTGTTTATCGCTCTACAATCTACGCACATACGCCATGTACCATCTTTCTTAGGAACAAGAATAACAGGAACAGCACAAGGACTAAGGCTTATGCGGATATAACCTTTGTCGAGTAGCGCTTGTACTTGCTTCTGTATCTCCTTCGTTTCTTCGGGATTCGTTCTATATGGCGCCCTATTGGGCAGCGATGCTCCGGGGATCAAGTCAATTTGATGCTCAATACCTCGCAATGGTGGAAGTCCTGCAGGTACCTCTTCCGGAAACACGTCGCTAAATTCCTGCAAAACATTAGAAACACCAAGAGGAAGAGGGGTCATGTCGTTAGAAACCAAAACCGTACCCTTGTACATGAGCACAATAGGCATGGCTGTAGGATCCTCACAAAATTCTCTCATGTCTTGTTTGGTGGCTAATGAGACTAAGGAATTCACTCTCTCACTTTTCGTTATATCACTCACGGCATTACAATTCTCTCGTCTATCTATGGATGCATCCTCCAAGTTTACTTCAATCTTCTGACGAGACTCATTGACAATTTGCTGTGGTGACATAGGCTGTAAGTTAATTTTCTTGCCCTTGAACTCCAAGTGATATGTATTGGCGCAGCCATTGTGTTGCACAGAATGGTCATAGAGCCATGGCCGGCCCAACAGCAGGTGACAAACCGTCATAGGAACCACATCAAATTCAATGGAATCCTTATACGGTCCAATCTCAAAATCAACTCGCACCATGTGGCTCACCTTCATCTCACCATTATTGCTCAACCACTGAATATAATATGGATGTGGGTGCGGTAGATACTTCAGTTTCAGCTTGGCACATAACTCTTTGCTTGCTAGATTGCGACAACTCCCGCCATCAATAATGACCTTGCAAGCTTTATCAGGACCAACTAGTGCCTTTGTTTGGAACAAATTACAGCGCTGTGTAGATGCACTTGACTGCACATTAAGAACACGCTGCGAGACAACAATAGTTTGAGCTTGAAGGGAAAGCATCAAACCCATCACTTGTCATAATCATCCTCATACGGAGCATCACGGATCAGCATCATCTCCAGTTTCATACTCATTGTCCTCATTAATTATCATAACTTTACGATTAGGACAATCCTTCTTGAAATGACCCTTGCCACCACATGTATGACAAACCATATCACGGTTGCGCGCTGTCGACATGTTAGAACTAGTTCCACTTGCTGCAGGAGCGGGCTTCTTTGTGTTGGTGACACTAGAGACCGGCTTGCTAGATGAAGTAGGAACATCCATAGGACGCGTAGATGGCACCGTAGAAGGCGGCGGCCTAGGCGTGTAGCGCCCTGCGCCTGTAGCACGGCCCCTCTGTTGCGCTTCTTCAGCCAACTGTGACTCAGCTTCTCTTGCATGATGTAGTAGCTCATTCATAGTAGCGTAGCTGTGATGACGCACAATTCCCTTGATATTAAACCGCAGACCATTCAGAAAACGCTGTAGTGTCATCTCAAGAGACTCACGGACACGGGCACGCTGCATAAGCATCTCCATCTCCATGTAGTAAGCATCAACCGTCAACACACCTTGCTTCAATTGGGTCAACTTGTCAAAGACGGAACGCAAGTAATTGGTAGGCACAAAACGAGCTCTCATTGCCGCCTTCATAGCACGCCATGTGATAATAGGCAGCTCACCATCTTCTTCTCGAGCACGAACAAGTCCATCCCACCAACGCAATGCATAGCCATCAAATTCAGAGGAAGCAAGCTTGATCTTCCTATCTTCAGAATAGTCAGGATGTAAACGACATAATCTCTCAATCTTCAGCTCCCATGTAAGATATTCTTCAACATCAGTACCTCCTTCAAATCTGGGAATTGAGAACTTGGGCTTACCCAAACCATCGTCTTGTTGTTGAGGAACACGTTGGGCTCCGACGGGGACAAAACCACGACCACGGAACGCATCGCCAACGCCACGTCCAAGACCACGACCAACACCACGCCCTTGAGCATTAGCAGCTTCAGCATTGTCACCTTGCACACTGCCATCTTCATCAGGTGGTGGTTGTTGTTGTACCATTGTACGTATCTCACCAACGGCGGTTGTCAAAGCTTGTATAGATGCTTGAAGAGTCGTCACCGATGTTTGAACGGTGTTAACCGCTGTAGTAGTCTCATCGACCTTCAAGTGAACACTCTGAATATCCTTGTCCAACACATCACTAGCAACTCGTATTTCACGTTGCATGTGATCACGAAGTGCCTCAAATTCACGCCAAGTAACTGGTGTAGCGGCGTCCTTTTTCTGCATCACATCAACATTCTCGGTAGAAGACATGATTAGTAGGTTAGTGCACTAAACAAATATCTTTGGTGGTACTCTCACAACTCACTCAAAACTGATAAGAAAGGTAAATCTTACCGCTCCAAAGTGAATTAGTATTGCTTACCAACTTGGATTGACGGACTAGTGCACGGATGTAGCGAAGCGAATATCAAGGGTATAAGAACAAATCATACGACAAAGCAGGATATATGTGGGGCTGTAGGTGGGCTACCTATTTGCACCAATAACAAGCTCTAGCGCTGACCGTAAACAACCAATGATACTCACACAAGGCGATATAATGGGGCAATGCAACTATATGTAGGAAAAGTTGCAATGCACTAGAGAGACGCTAGCAAAGCTCAACGAGACAGGCACAAGATTGCTCAACTACGGGTGCAGTAAAGTAAACTTAGGCCTTCACTTGATTCAACTAGCACAACACTTTTCTTTTTGGATTTTCTATTTGTAGAACACACGCAGCTATGTAGCTCTTTTTGCTTCTTTTCAATTTTCTCCTTTTTTTTTTGATTTTCTGACACAACTCCTTGATAACACGGCCAACAGAAAATGCAAAGCACCAAAACCCTAACGAGCAGCCTGTCGAGCGGTAAAACTAGTCTCTTCTGGGGAAGTTCCTAGTCACTTTATATCGATAGGCTGTGTCTATGGTTGGGAACAAACACACTGTACGCTATGTGTACTCGGAGTAACAAAACTGACACGATATGATAACTAGATGATAGAGAAAAACACAAACCCTAACAATTCTACTAGATGAAAGATAACGATACGCAAAAACAACTACGAAAAGCAACTAAAACTCGAAATTAGTGCAATCTAAGGCTATGGCAAACCCTAACCCTAACTTTTTATGGCTTTTTCTGGATAGGAAACACTCACAACTCAACTATGGGGTGGATTGTGGATGGCTTACCGAGGAAAACTGGAAATCTGATACCAAGATGATAAAGGGTGTCCCGATCTTCTCAGTAAGCAACGGTGGTGATGAACACACGATGGTAGCAGCGGATGGAATCGATGATGATGAGGAGGATAACTTGTATGACGCCGACGAAGTCTCTCGATTGATTCCTGATGCCAATGCAACAGCTCTCAACCCTGCAAGATATTCGCAACTCCACACACTTGCGCACGTAGCCGCCGACCACGAAGCGGTAAATTGCAATCTTCTAATTCCCAATGGAACAGCAGATCACACACAAACTTTCAGTAGCATAAAACTCCAGATCGATGCGAATTGGAGAGTAGTATTCAATAGTTTTGCAGAGCAAACAACTAAGAACTAGGGTTTATCTTAAACGTGGTCTCAAGCAACTTTGGGGGCGTCCCAGGGACTTATATAGGCGTTCGGGACGACCTCAGATCGAAAAAGTACGGAAATAACCGACCCAGAATAGATCTGGTCGAGACAGACTCGGACTCGGCCGGTCTGGGGGCCGGTCAACCGGGCCTGGGACCGGGTGGTCCGGTCCTAGACCGGGTCTGTGACCGGGCGGAAACCGGACGAAGGGTCCGTGTTCCCTGGATGTGGCCCGGATGGCACCGGTTCAAAATCCGGTTGGTGACCGGGTGGCCCGGTCCCACGGCCGGTCTGACCGGGCCTGGGACCGGCCTGAAGATCTCCTCCTCTCGCGCATGCCTCCCGCTCCTCCCTCGCGCGTCCATGGGATGTCTTCACGTCCGGCTCCATGTCCAGCTTCACGTCCAGCTTCTTGTCCAGCTGCTCCTCTTCTCCTCGTGCGATGCTTGGTTCCTCCTCATACCTGATCATACATAAGTAATACGACTTAGGTAGTATAAAGTTCTCGTCAATCAAAGTATCGTTTAGGAACAAGTTCACCTGTTGTTTAAGTAGCTTCGCACGAGCTCGTGTCATTGGTCCAATCCTAACTTCATTGGACTTGAGCTTCACAGCTTCATCTTCATCTTGCAATGACGGAGGTAGTAGTGAGGTAGGGATGTCCTCATCAGGGGGAGTGATATGCCTTTAGGAATTTCTCAATCCTAACAATGTGCGTACATGAGGAATATCACTTAGAATTGATATTGCAAGATTATCTAGTCTCTATGTGGTATGTCATCTTCATGAGAAATTCAAATTCTAATGTCCATTAATATCTCTAGTTGGATCTTATTTGCCTCTTGTGAAAATAAATTCCTTATCACATTATGGGGGAGTAATAAGCTTTGTGCATATTACAAGCCTAGGAAATGTGAACATTTGAGGTTGTGTCACATAGAATTGATATTGTAAATTATCTCTCATATGTGACATATTTTCTCAAACAAGTTCCAATTTGCTTAAATGGCTTCATTGCTAATATATTTGTGGATCTTATTTGTGAAAGTTTTTCTTGGCATGGTTTTTCACAATGTGTCCCTCAATACATTTTTGGAAACCCATATGCTTCAAGTCATACTATTAATTGCTTTGCATGTTGGTATGAATACTATTAATTGCTTTGCATGTTGGTATGAATACTATTAATTGCTTTGCATGTTGGTATGAATACTATTAATTGCTTTGCATGTTGGTATGAATACTATTAATTGCTTTGCATGTTGGCATGACTAATTCAAGCTATCAAGAAACTCTCTTTGCATGATGGTTAACTCTTACCTTTTACCATATGCTTTATTTGGTGTAAATATGATCTTACATATACTTACAAACTACCACCGGAAAATATTTCCTAATACCTTGTGTCCTAGGACAATTGGCAATCTATTATGAGGTAGAAATTTATTGATCATATTTACATTGGCTCGTGTATTTAAATTGCCTTATTTATTGCCATGAATTTGTTGTGCTTTGACTCCCATGTGTCTTCCTTGCATCTCATGGATCTAATTTGTCTATTCAAACTTTCTTAGCATTTTTAGTAGATATAGGTAGCGTGATGATCCTAGTTTTGTGCATTTTGTATCCATATTCTAAATCCTAGATAATGCACTAATCTTGGGGGAGCTCTCCTATATTTGTTATAATGCTTAAACTTCTCTTGATCATTATCAAAAATTTGGTTTTGGGAGACATAAATTTCCTTTTGGTACTTTGTGCCATCATAAAAAGTGTCGACGGTTTGGTTTATTTGTTGGAACCTTGCTCTCTTGGGAGTTGGTTATCTCATTCCTTTGTGCTTAGGCTTAATTAGCTTCTTATAATGAGATAAGTCTTTGGAGTCAATCTTGTGTTGATTTGATTCTTTGATATAATTTGGGCAACCATTGTCTCTTGATTTATTTGGTGTTTTGTCCAAATTGTATCTTCCTTTGGTCCTTGAAAGTATTGTGCATGCATATTTAATATATGTATATCTTATGGCATGTGTCACTTTCATTGATCCAATATATAGGGTAAACTCCATCAAATCCTAATTTGGCTAAGATGTGTATGAAATTCAATTTCATATCTATATGCACATAGAATTGTGGAGTTTGTCCTATATGTTGTAGTGTGTCTAACTACTTCGGACCCAATTAGTTTGGGGACCATTTTGTACTTACCTTTGTGTTAGGTACAATGGATATGCATTGGATGCTTGTCTCACTCTTGGAAAGAAGTGGTGACTTGATACGTCTCCAACGTATCGATAATTTCTTATGTTCCATGCCACATTATTGATGTTATCTACATGTTTTATGCACACTTTATGTCATATTCGTGCATTTTCTGGAACTAACCTATTAACAAGATGCCGAAGTGCCAGTTGCTGTTTTCTGCTGTTTTTGGTTTCAGAAATCCTAGTAACGAAATATTCTCGGAATTGGACGAAATCAACGCCCAGGGTCCTATTTTCCCATGAAGCTTCCAGAAGACCGAAGAGTCAACGAAGTGGGGCCACAGGGTGGCCAAACCCTAGGGCGGCGCGGCCTGGCCCCTGGCCGCGCCGGCCTATGGTGTGGGGCCCCTGTGCCCCCTCCTGACTTGCCCTTCCGCCTACTTAAAGCCTCCGTGACGAAACCCCCAGTACCGAGAGCCACGATACGGAAAACCTTACTGAGACGCCGCCGCCGCCGATCCCATCTCGGGGGATCCAGGAGATCGCCTCCGGCACCCTGCCGGAGAGGGGATTCATCTCCCGGAGGACTCTACGCCGCCATGGTCGCCTCCGGAGTGATGTGTGAGTAGTCTACCCCTGGACTATGGGTCCATAGCTGTAGCTAGATGGTTGTCTTCTCCCCATTGTGCTATCATTGTCGGATCTTGTGAGCTGCCTAACATGATCAAGATCATCTATCTGTAATTCTATATGTTGCGTTTGTTGGGATCCGATGAATAGAGAATACTTGTTATGTTGATTATCAAAGTTATATCTATGTGTTGTTTATGATCTTGCATGCTCTCCGTTATTAGTAGATGCTCTGGCCAAGTTGATGCTAGTAACTCCAAGAGGGAGTATTTATGCTCGATAGTGGGTTCATGCCTCCGTGAATCTGGAGGAGTGACAAGAACCACTAAGGTTATGGATGTGCTGTTGCCACTAGGGATAAAACATTGATGCTATGTCTAAGGATGTAGTTATCGATTACATTACGCGCAATACTTAATGCAATTGTCTGTTGTTAGCAACTTAATACTGGAAGGGGTTCGGATGATAACCTGAAGGTGGACTTTTTAGGCATAGATGCAGTTGGATGGCGGTCTATGTACTTTGTCGTAATGCCCAATTAAATCTCACTATACTCATCATGATATGTATGTGCATGGTCATGCTCTCTTTATTTGTCAACTGCCCAACTGTAATTTGTTCACCCAACATGCTGTTTATCTTATGGGAGAGACACCTCTAGTGAACTGTGGACCCCGGTCCAATTCTCTTTACTGAAATACAATCTACTGCAATACTGTTCTACTATTTTCTGCAAACAATCATCTTCCACACAATACGGTTAATCCTTTGTTACAGCAAGCCGGTGAGATTGACAACCTCACTGTTTCGTTGGGGCAAAGTACTTTGGTTGTGTTGTGCAGGTTCCACGTTGGCGCCGGAATCCCTGGTGTTGCGCCGCACTACATCTCGCCGCCATCAACCTTCAACGTGCTTCTTGACTCCTACTGGTTCGATAAACCTTGGTTTCTTACTGAGGGAAACTTGCTGCTGTACGCATCACACCTTCCACTTGGGGTTCCCAACGAGCGTGTGCTTTACGCGTCATCAAGCTAAATTTACGGCGCCGTTGCCGGGAGATCAAGACACGCTGCAAGGGGAGTCTCCACTTCTCAATCTCTTTACTTTGTTTTTGTCTTGCTTAGTTTTATTTATTACTTTGTTTGCTGCACTAAATCAAAATACAAAAAAATTAGTTGCTAGTTTTACTTTATTTGCTATCTTGTTTGCTATATCGAAAACACAAAAAAAAATTAGTTTACTTGCATTTACTTTATCTAGTTTGCTTATTTACTGTTGCTAAAATGGCCAACGCTGAAAATACTAAGTTGTGTGACTTCACAACCACAAATAATAATGATTTCTTATGCACACCTATTGCTCCACCTGCTACTACAGCAGAATTCTTTGAAATTAAACCTGCTTCTTGAATCTTGTTATGCGAGAGCAATTTTCTGGTGTTAGTTCTGATGATGCTGCTGCCCATCTTAATAATTTTGTTGAATTATGTGAAATGCAAAAATATAAGGATGTAGATGGTGACATTATAAAATTAAAATTGTTCCCTTTCTCATTAAGAGGAAGAGCTAAAGATTGGTTGCTATCTCTGCCTAAGAATAGTATTGATTCATGGACTAAATGCAAGGATGCTTTTATTGGTAGATATTATCCCCCTGCTAAAATTATATCTTTGAGGAGTAGCATAATGAATTTTAAACAATTAGATACTGAACATGTTGCTCAAGCTTGGGAAAGAATGAAATCTCTGGTTAAAAATTGCCCAACCCATGGACTGACTACTTGGATGATCATCCAAACCTTCTATGCAGGACTAAATTTTTCTTCACGGAATTTATTGGATTCAGCTGCTGGAGGTACCTTTATGTCCATCACTCTTGGTGAAGCAACAAAGCTTCTTGATAATATGATGATCAACTACTCTGAATGGCACACGGAAAGAGCTCCACAAGGTAAGAAGGTAAATTCTGTCGAAGAAACCTCTTCCTTGAGTGATAAGATTGATGCTATTATGTCTAGGCTTGTGAATGATAGGACTAATATTGATCCTAATAATGTTCCATTAGCTTCATTGGTTGCACAAGAAGAACATGTTGATGTGAACTTCATTAAAAATAGTAATTTCAACAACAATGCTTACCGGAACAATTCTAGTAACAACTATAGGCCATATCCTTATAATAATGGCAACGGCTATGGTAATTCTTATGGGAATTCTTACAACAATAATAGGAGTTCACCCCCTGGACTTGAAGCCATGCTTAAAGAATTTATTAGTACACAAACTGCTTTTAACAAATCTGTTGAAGAAAAGCTTGGGAAAATTGATATACTTGCTTCTAAAGTCGATAGTCTTGCTGTTGATGTTGATCTTTTGAAATCGAAAGTTATGCCTAATGAGAATCATCATAATAAAATTGTTACTACAGCAAATGCCATTCAAGTTAGAATTAATGAGAATATAAGATTAATGGCTGAACTGCGTGCTAGGTGGGATAGAGAAGAAAATGAAAAACTATCTAAAGAGAAGAATGTAGCTAAAGTTTGGACTATTACCACCACTTGTAATGCTAATGCTACATATGTTGCTGCACCTCCTACTAATACTAATAAAAGAATTGGTGTTAGCAATGTTTCCACTTCTAATGCAAAGCGCGAAAAACTGCTCGAAATCGCTAAAATCAATAAATCGCTCGTGATAAAGCTGCTGAAATTTTTTCCAACATTGGGGATGATGATCCCATTGCTTTAGATTATGATGGTTTGAATTTTGATGATTGCCACATCTCTGAAGTTATAAAGTTCTTACAAAAACTTGCTAAAAGTCCTAATGCTAGTGCTATAAATTTGGCTTTCACACATCATATTACAAATGCTCTCATAAAAGCTAGAGAAGAGAAATTAGAGCGTGAAGCCTCTATTCCTAAAAAGCTAGAGGATGGTTGGGAGCCCATCATTAAGATGAAGGTTAAAGATTTTGATTGTAATGCTTTATGTGATCTTGGTGCAAGTATTTCTGTTATGCCTAAGAAAATTTATAATATGCTTGACTTGCCACCGCTGAAAAATTGTTATTTGGATGTTAATCTTGCTGATCATTCTACAAAGAAACCTTTGGGTAAAGTTGATAATGTTCGCATTACCGTTAACAATAACCTTGTTCCCGTTGATTTTGTTGTCTTGGATATTGAATGCAATGCATCTTGTCCCATTATATTGGGAAGACTTTTTCTTCGAACTGTTGGTGCTACTATTGATATGAAGGAAGGTAATATAAAATATCAATTTCCTCTCAAGAAAGGTATGGAACACTTCCCTAGAAATAGAATGAAGTTACCTTTTGATTCTATTATGAGAACCAATTATGATGTTGATGCTTCGTCTCTTGATAATACTTGATACACACTTTCTGCGCCTAGCTGAAAGGCGTTAAAGAAAAGCGCTTATGGGAGACAACCCATATTTTACCTACAGTACTTTCTTTTTATTTTGTGTCTTGGAAGTTGTTTACTACGGTAGCAACCTCTCCTTATCTTAGTTTAGTGTTTTATTGTGCCAAGTAAAGCCGTTGATAGAAAAGTAAGTACTAGATTTGGATTACTGCGCAGTTTCAGATTTCTTTGCTGTCACGAATCTGGGCAAAATTCTCTGTAGGTAACTCAGAAAATTATGCCAATTTACGTGCATGATCCTCAGATATGTACGCAACTTTCATTCAATTTGAGCATTTTCATTTGAGCAAGTCTGGTGCCATTTTAAAATTCGTCAATACGAACTGTTCTGTTTTGACAGATTCTGCCTTTTATTTCGCATTGCCTCTTTTGCTATGTTGGATGAATTTCTTTGATCCACTAATGTCCAGTAGCATTATGCAATGTCCAGAAGTGTTAAGAATGATTGTGTCACCTCTGAATATGTTAATTTTTATTGTGCACTAACCCTCTAATAAGTTGTTTCGAGTTTGGTGTGGAGGAAGTTTTCAAGGATCAAGAGAGGAGTATGATGCAACATGATCAAGGAGAGTGAAAGCTCTAAGCTTGGGGATGCCCCGGTGGTTCACCCCTGCATATACTAAGAAGACTCAAGCGTCTAAGCTTGGGGATGCCCAAGGCATCCCCTTCTTCATCAACAACATTATCAGGTTCCTCCCCTGAAACTATATTTTTATTCCATCACATCTTATGTGCTTTGCTTGGAGCGTCGGTTTGTTTTTTGTTTTTTGTTTTGTTTGAATAAAATGGATCCTAGCATTCACTTTATGGGAGAGAGACACGCTCCGCTGTAGCATATGGACAAGTATGTCCTTGGTTTCTACTCATAGTATTCATGGCGAAGTTTTTCCTTCGTTAAATTGTTATATGGTTGGAATTGGAAAATGATACATGTAGTAATTGCTATAAATGTCTTGGGTAATGTGATACTTGGCAATTGTTGTGCTCATGTTTAAGCTCTTGCATCATATGCATTGCACCCATTAATGAAGAAATACATAGAGCATGCTAAAATTTGGTTTGCATATTTGGTTTCTCTAAGGTCTAGATAATTTCTAGTATTGAGTTTGAACAACAAGGAAGACGATGTAGATTCTTATAATGTTTACAATATGTCTTTTATGTGAGTTTTGCTGCACCGGTTCATCCTTTTGTTTGTTTCAAATAAGCCTTGCTAGCCTAAACCTTGTATCGAGAGGGAATACTTCTCATGCATCCAAAATACTTGAGCCAACCACTATGCCATTTGTGTCCACCATACCTACCTACTACATGGTATTTTCCGCCATTCCAAAGTAAATTGCTTGAGTGCTACCTTTAAAATTCTATCATTCACCTTTGCAATATATAGCTCATGGGACAAATAGCTTAAAAACTATTGTGGTATTGAATATGTAATTATGCACTTTATCTCTTATTAAGTTGCTTCTTGTGCGATAACCATGTTCACTGGGGACGCCATCAACTATTCATTGTTGAATTTCATGTGAGTTGCTATGCATGTCCGTCTTGTCTGAAGTAAGAGAGATCTACCACCTTATGGTTAAGCATGCATATTTATAGAGAAGAACATTGGGCCGCTAACTAAAGCCATGATTCATGGTGGAAGTTTCAGTTTTTGACATATATCCTCAATCTCAAATGAGAAAATTATTAATTGTTGTTACATGCTTATGCATAAAAGAGGAGTCCATTATCTGTTGTCTATGTTGTCCCGGTATGGATGTCTAAGTTGAAGAATAATCAATAGCGAGAAATCCAAAATGCGAGCTTTCTCCTTAGACCTTTGTACAGGCGGCATAGAGGTACCCCTTTGTGACACTTGGTAAAAACATGTGCATTGTGATGATCCGGTAGTCCAAGCTAATTAGGACAAGGTGCGGGCACTATTAGTACACTATGCATGAGGCTTGCAACTTATAAGATATAATTTACATGATGCATATGCTTTATTACTACCGTTGACAAAATTGTTTCATGTTTTCAAAATCAAAGCTCTAGCACAAATATAGCAATCGATGCTTTTCCTCTATGGAGGACCATTCTTTTACTTTTAATGTTGAGTCAGTTCACCTATTTCTCTCCACCTCAAGAAGCAAACACTTGTGTGAACTATGCATTGATTCCTACATACTTGCTTATTGCACTTATTATATTACTCTATGTTGACAATATCCATGAGATATACATGTTACAAGTTGAAAGCAACCGCTGAAACTTAATCTTCTTTTGTGTTGCTTCAATGCTCTTACTTTGAATTATTGCTTTATGAGTTAACTCTTATGCAAGACTTATTGATGCTTGTCTTGAAGTACTATTCATGAAAAGTCTTTGCTATATGATTCACTTGTTTACTCATGTCATATACATTGTTTTGATCGCTGCATTCACTACATATGCTTTACAAATAGTATGATCAATATTATGATGGCATGTCACTCCAGAAATTATCTGTGTTATCATTTTACCTGCTCGGGACGAGCAGAACTAAGCTTGGGGATGCTGATACGTCTCCAACGTATCGATAATTTCTTATGTTCCATGCCACATTATTGATGTTATCTACATGTTTTATGCACACTTTATGTCATATTCGTGCATTTTACGGAACTAACCTATTAACAAGATGCCGAAGTGCCGATTCTTGTTTTCTGCTGTTTTTGGTTTCAGAAATCCTAGTAACGAAATATTCTCGGAATTGGACGAAATCAACGCCCAGGGTCCTATTTTCCCACGAAGCTTCCAGAAGACCGAAGAGTCAACGAAGTGGGGCCACAGGGTGGCCAAACCCTAGGGCGGCGCGGCCTGGCCCCTGGCCGCGCCGGCCTATGGTGTGGGGCCCCTGTGCCCCCTCCTGACTTGCCCTTCCGCCTACTTAAAGCCTTCGTGACGAAACCCCCAGTACCGAGAGCCACGATACGGACAACCTCCATCGAGACGCGCCGCCGCCGATCCCATCTCGGGGGATCCAGGAGATCGCCTCCGGCACCCTGCCGGAGAGGGGATTCATCTCCCGGAGGACTCTACGCCGCCATGGTCGCCTCCGGAGTGATGTGTGAGTAGTCTACCCCTGGACTATGGGTCCATAGCTGTAGCTAGATGGTTGTCTTCTCCCCATTGTGCTATCATTGTCGGATCTTGTGAGCTGCCTAACATGATCAAGATCATCTATCTGTAATTCTATATGTTGCGTTTGTTGGGATCCGATGAATAGAGAATACTTGTTATGTTGATTATCAAAGTTATATCTATGTGTTGTTTATGATCTTGCATGCTCTCCGTTATTAGTAGATGCTCTGGCCAAGTTGATGCTAGTAACTCCAAGAGGGAGTATTTATGCTCGATAGTGGGTTCATGCCTCCGTGAATCTGGAGGAGTGACAAGAACCACTAAGGTTATGGATGTGCTGTTGCCACTAGGGATAAAACATTGATGCTATGTCTAAGGATGTAGTTATCGATTACATTACGCGCAATACTTAATGCAATTGTTTGTTGTTAGCAACTTAATACTGGAAGGGGTTCGGATGATAACCTGAAGGTGGACTTTTTAGGCATAGATGCAGTTGGATGGCGGTCTATGTACTTTGTCGTAATGCCCAATTAAATCTCACTATACTCATCATGATATGTATGTGCATGGTCATGCTCTCTTTATTTGTCAATTGCCCAACTGTAATTTGTTCACCCAACATGTTGTTTATCTTATGGGAGAGACACCTCTAGTGAACTGTGGACCCGGTCCAATTCTCTTTCTTGAAATACAATCTCGTAATCTTGTTCTACTGTTTTCTGCAAACAATCATCTTCCACACAGTACGGTTAATCCTTTGTTACAGCAAGCCGGTGAGATTGACAACCTCACTGTTTCGTTGGGGCAAAGTACTTTGGTTGTGTTGTGCAGGTTCCACGTTGGCGCCGGAATCCCTGGTGTTGCGCCGCACTACATCTCGCCGCCATCAACCTTCAACGTGCTTCTTGACTCCTACTGGTTCGATAAACCTTGGTTTCTTACTGAGGGAAACTTGCTGCTGTATGCATCACACCTTCCACTTGGGGTTCCCAACGAGCGTGTGCTTTACGCGTCATCATGACTCAATGGTAACTTGAGGCTAGCTAGGATGGTCAACGAACACATATCTAGTACATCCACACCAATGCTGTCTTGGTAACAAGTATCTTCTCATGCATAATTTTCTTGTATCCAACCTTATGGTTGCATCTTGGCATGAATCTCTTGATTTACAAATGTTGTGCTTCTTGCAAAAGTCTTAACGAAACCTCTTTATTGCGAATGTGAGTAGTTTGAGATGAGCACATATGTTGGGAAGTATATAAAATCATGATCATGATTCACCCATCCCATCTATGCCTATCTAGCAATTTTATTGCATATCAATTCCTCAAGCCTCTCACATGTGCAATATCGATGAAAGTGCAAATTGAGTTATTTCTTTTAGTATCCTCGTTTTTGATACTTGTTGCCTTTCTCAAAGCATCCCAACTATCTTCTATCCCTTGTGGATATTTGTGATGTATTTTATGTGTTTATGGTTGAAGTTCATGAATGTACCATAAGATAAAATTGAGCCTTTGGCCATGCTATTAAGCAAAAATTCTTATTGGTATATTGCATGACTTTGTCTTGGATATCATGCTATATTTCTTGTGTATCTATTTTGTGTGTGCATGTTTCTTTGTGGATAAATATCTTTGTGATATTGCTCACTTAGAGAAACTTATACACATAAGAGATGATACATCTCCATTCGATATCTTATTTATTTGTTGCGTGTTGATTGGTCATGCTAAGCAATATAATTCATTGAAGACTATGATGATGCTTTTTGCTCATCCTTGTAATAGTCTTATAATATGCTTTATCATGCCTTTCACATGTCCTCTTGGTTGAGCCTTTTATTATGGTGCCTCCTACTTGTTGCTCAACCATTTGTTTGTTGCAAGTGTTGAGCTTAATTTTCTATCTATGATCTATTGCAAATGTTTGTGTTTTAATTGGTAATGAGGGAGTAAGGATTCCATGTTATGCATATTGTATTCAAATGCAACATTTTAATTTATACATGTACCTTGGGGAGCTTCCTCATTCTATTTAAGGCATTATTTTGTGGTGATCATTAGAGTTTGATTCACTTGTTATCTTTTGTTTTGAATGATATTATGGGAGTGATGATTCCATGTTTGTGCACTTTATTCTCCAATGCAATTTGTCTAGTTTTGTGCAAAACCTTGGGGAGCTTCCTCATATTATTTAGAGCAATCTTCTTGATCTTATCATAATATCTATCTTTCTTTTGGTATCCTCTTTGTGGTTCATTTGGTTGCTTGCTTCATTTGTTGAAGCTTCTTGACTTTGTTATCTTTTTGCAATCTTTGATCCTAACTATAGTGTGATTCCTTCCGAATATTCGTCACTGGATATGTGCATTTGATTCCACTCAAATTATGAGAAATGCACACACTATGGAGGAACTCTCACTATATTGGCCTTCTAAATTTTTCACCCATTTCGGCAATTGGTGCCAATGGGGGAGAAGTTTGGAGGGTTTAAGGGAATTTGGTTATGTCTTTGCTTTGTGCTTAAGCATGTGCCTTTATTGCATTGCATCTTGTTGCTTTGCATAGTTGAATATTTAGAGGAAACTCCACTAGGCTTTGAATGCCAATATATGCAATGAAAGTCAAGATCATTCACACATGCATATATTATGGGAGACTTTGCTCTATATATTCAATTTATTTCTTACTTAAATTCCTTATAAACCCTCTCAAAGAGATTGTCATCAATTACCAAAATGGGGGAGATTGAAAGTGCATGGAGCCCCCATGTGTGGTTTTGGTAATTAATGACAATCCCTATGGACTAATGTTTGCATTGAGTTATATTTGTAGGAGTTGTCCATAGGCAATTCTTGAACCATATGTTGCCTTCAAGGTTGCAATAAGAAGAATTTGATGAAGGATATCAAGTGTCAAGTATGTCTTGAAGATGAAGATGAAGTGAGCCCTCAAGTTACTTCAAGACATCAACATGTTTGTATTAGGTTGCAATAAGAAGAAATTGATGAAGGATATCAAGTGTCAAGTATGTCTTGAAGATGAAGATGAAGTGAGCCCTCAAGTTACTTCAAGACATCAACATGATGAAGAATGAAGAAATGAAGTGCAAGTTCAAGATGAGCCAACTCGAAGAGTTCATAAGCT
Organism: Lolium perenne; assembly: GCF_019359855.2. Classification (NCBI taxonomy): domain Eukaryota; kingdom Viridiplantae; phylum Streptophyta; class Magnoliopsida; order Poales; family Poaceae; genus Lolium; species Lolium perenne. The sequence goes on from NC_067244.2 coordinate 54,580,550, forward strand.
TGAAGCTTGCCATGGAGAAATGAAGTGCAAGTTCAAGATGAGCCATCTCGAAGAGGTCCTTTGCTTGAGTCTTGCCATCCATATGGTGATCATGGATATGTGAAGATGCGCCGAAGAAGAAGCTCTCCCATGGTGGATTATGGGGGAGCAATCCACATGGTGGTCATGGTTATGTGAAGATGCGCCGAAGAAGAAGCTCTCTCATGGTGGATTATGGAGGAGCAATCCACAAGACTTCGTCAAGCAAACACAAGCAAGAAAGGCGTTCCATCTTGTTGAGGTCAAGATCGTCGTCATCGAGCTCAAGTGGAATGCGCAAGTATAAGGTTTGCTCTTGATAGGGTTTCTTTCTCACCGGTCTCATAGTGTAGTTGGAGACCGGTTTATAGTTTAGTTGTCGTACTATCAAGAGGGCTCTCGAGTGAGTAACTCGATCGTATCGTTCAGAGAGAGCTCAAACCTTTGCATCCTTGCATCATCTTTCTTGGTTGTTATTTGGACCTTTTCCATGTGATGTTTTAGAGCTTGTGCTTATTCTCATGACAAGCTCTAGTTCATCGAAAACGGATTTCGCATAGATCACTTGTTGCGTTTTCGAGTTTGGTTCATCATCTTTCTTGGTTTTATTTGGATCTTATCCATGTGATGTTTTAGAGCTTGTGCTTATTCTCATGACAAGCTCTAGCTCATTGAGAATGGTTTTTGCATGGGCAACTTGTTGCATTTTCAAGATTGGAGGTTTTACCGGTATGTCTTTTTTAGATAGGTCAAACCTTTCATCATTTATTTCTATCCCCCTTGTTGGACTATGATGGTTTCCAGCATTATTTTGTAGAGCTTGTTCCTAGCTTTAAAACAAGCCCAAGATCATCAAAATCGGAGTCCGGATGCTAAAGTTATGCCCGTTTTAGTTTTGGTGTTTCTGCAGTTTTCTGGGGGGCGGATAATCCGGCCCGAATGACCAATTTTGGGCAAATATCCGGCCAAATATCCGGCCCAAGTCCAGGGGCGTTTTCGGGGGGCGGATAATCCGGTCCGGGGGCGGATTTTCCGGCCTGGGAGGTCCCAAACGGTCATATTTCGTTGGGAGGGGGTATATAAGACCCCCTTCTTCCTCCTTGGGCTGGTTGGTTCACTCTCTCTCTCTCACCTCCATTGTTGTCCTTCAAAGCTTGCCCTAGTTCTTGATTCCTCCCATGATTCTTGCATATTCTTGAGGGAAAAGAGAGAGGAGATCTAGATCTACATTTCCTACCAATCAAATCCCTCTCTTTGTGAGGGGAATCCACTAGATCTAGATCTTGGAGAAATTTGGTGTTCCTCCTCTTATTTGTTCTTCCTCTCTTATTCCCCCAATAGCTTTTGTAGCTTTGTTGGAATTTGAGAGAGAAGGACTTGAGCATCTTTGTGGTGTTCTTGCCATTGCATTTGGTGCATCGGTTTGAGTTCTCCACGGTGATTCGTGGAGGTGAAAGCAAGAAGGTTGTTACTCTTGGGTTCTTGGAACCCTAGACGGATTCTAGGCCTTTGTGGCATCTTAGTGGTGTTCTTGGGGACTCCAATTAAGTTGTGGAGAATCTTCAAGGGCAAGACCTTTGTGGCATCTTTGTGGTGTTCTTGGGGACTCCAATTAAGTTGTGGAGAATCTTCAAGGGCAAGGCCTTTGTGGCATCTTAGTGGTGTTCTTGGGAACTCCAATTAAGTTGTGGAGAATCTTCAAGGGCAAGGCCTTTGTGGCAATTTATTGGGAGCCTCCAATTGAGTTGTGGAGATAGCCCCAAGCTTTGTGCGGGTTCGGTGACCTTCCTAAGGTCCCATAGTGGATCGAGGACATCCCTTTTGGTGGGAATTCTCGAGGAGAATACGGTGGCCCTCGTGCATTTGGAGTGACTTGTCCTCCACACCGCTCCAACGGAGAGTAGCACTCGCAAGAGTGTGAACTTCGGGCTACATCGTTGTCTCCGCGTCACTTCGGTTATTCCTATACCCGAGCTCTTTACTTATGCACTTTACTTTGTGATAGCCATCGTGCTTGAAGTTATATATATATCTTGCTATCACATAAGTTGCTTGTCTTGCTTAGCATAAGTTGTTGGTGCACATAGGTGAACCATTGTTTAGAATAAGTTGTTGGTGCACATAGGTGAACCATAGTTTATAGGCTTTGGGCTTGACAAAGTAAACGCTAGTTTTATTCCGCATTTGTTAAGCCCATCTCGTAAAAGTTTTAAATCGCCTATTCACCCCCCTCTAGGCGACATCCGTGTCCTTTCAGTGGCGAGACGCACAACGGCGAAGAGGGAGAGGTACCGATGCAGTCCGCGGTTGTCGGAGTAGACGAAGTAGTCGGGGACGAGACGATGACGTTGGCGATGAGGTCGTGGTGGACGGAGACGTAGAAGGCGGCGAAACCAGCGGGAGTGGCCATGTTGGATGCCTAGACTGTAGAGGTGGTCGGCGAGGCCTGTGACGACCAAAAGTGGTCATGCAGGTTACCTGTGGAGGTGCGGCGGAGGTACTCGAAGTAGGAGAGGGAGAACCCGACGGCTTGACGTAGACATTGCGCTGACGGTGGCGACCCGCGCCGATGGGCCGGTGCGGTAGTAGCCTGGAACGTCGGTGCGCGGGGGACGGAGAAGTAGACTGTGTGCAGTGACGTCACGGTCCGAGGGGCCGGCGTAGCTGCAAGGCGCGAGTCGGTGCAGCGACGAGAGGCCACCAGCGACGTACCCGCCTTGGAACACGCGTTAGAGGCTGGTAGCGTGGACCAAAGGCGACGGCGCTGCGGCCCGAAGGAGCGACGCAGTGGCAGCCCGTAGCTCGATCGGTGGTAGGCGCGTGCTCGGGGACGTGCTTGGTGGAGACGTGCGCGCGATCGGTTGATTAGACCGATGGCGGTGTTATATGCGCCATGGCGTGGACGACGCGCAGATCGGAGTCGATGTCGGCGTTGTTGATATAGTCCCGAGCGATGGAGATGAAGACGGATGCAGCGGGTCGGCGGCGGTAGCCTACCGAGAGGCCGCCAAGGGCGACGTTACCCTGCCGCGATGATGACGGCGGTGGCGACTCAATCCGATCTATGATCGATAAACCAAAAAGAAAAACGGCTCGTGTATCTCTACTTTATATATACTATATAATATTTGCCAGTATAGTTTATGGCATTGATCGTTAAAAACTAAGCTACCGGTGTCCCTGAAAAAGAAGAACGAAAATTAGTGCCTGTTTGGATGTTAAACCGGAGCATGGAATTTTTTTTTTTGAAACGGGCAAAAAAGCCTTTGCCTTATATTAATATAGGAGAAGCAAACAGGGGGTGGCAGAGCCAAAAGAAAAAGAGGGAAGGCGGGAAAAGAAGAACCCGCCCCCTAAAGGTACAAGCACGATCAGCCTATAAGCTCCGCCAGATTCTTAGCGCCGGCAAGGACCCAGTCCTTCCCTTCATCCTTGATCTTTTGCATGACAACCAAGGGAAAGTAAGATTTGTTGTTGAAGACCCGCTCATTCCTCTCTTTCCAAATCTCCCAACTGATAAGCAAGATTGCAGTTCGTAAACCTTTGGGAGAGGAAGTGGGAGTTTTTGCGATAGCATGCCAGTAGTCCAACACTCTAGACCTCCCCGCCCCGAGGCAGCGGATAAGGTCCGGGCAGTCCAGCCAGGAAGCTGCAGCGATCCAAATTCTCTTAGAGAAGCGGCATTCGAAGAGAAGGTGCCGAGCCGTTTCCGGGGAGCATCTGCATAGCTGACAAGAAGGTTGATGCGGCCAACCTCGTTTGGCAAGACGGTCAGCAGTCCAGAGGCGGTTTTGCACCGCAAGCCATGCAAAGAAACGGCATTTTGGTGGAGCCCAAGGTTTCCAAACGATGTTACCAAAAGAGCAAGGCAAAGCGGGCAAGAATTGAGCTTTGTAGGCGGAACTGGCCATATAACACCCATTGGGAGTCAGCGTCCAAACTATGGAGTCCTCCGTGCCTGGCGAAAGTTGAACAGCCGAAAGGAGATCCCAAAGGCGAACGTATTGCTCCATATGATCGATGGTGAAAGCCTCAACCGAAATGTCAGCCACCTAGTTGTGACCTTCAAGGGCGTCTCGGACAGTCCGGTTTTTTCCTTTTAGACGCCACATATATAAGAGGAGCCAGGTCTTTAGGTGGGGTGCCATTTAACCAAGAAGAAGACCAGAAGGAGGCTTTAGCGCCATCGCCGATGGTGACTGAAGTAGCGGCGTTGAAGAGGTCCAAATCCGAGGCATCAATTGGTGTTTCTGAACCCACCCATGGCTTTTCTGGGGCTGTCCATTCGTACCAAAGCCATCTGAGTCTCAAGGCACGAGAGAATTTTTCCAAGTCCAGAATCCCAAGCCCGCCAAGCTCCTTGGGTCGGCAAACCTTTTGCCAGTTTACCTTGCATTTCCCTCCGCTGACCGTCTCTTGACAAGCCCAAAGCATGCCACGACTGATCTTTGCAAAGGCCTTGAGAATGCCCTTGTCAGCTTTCAAGGCCGTCAACAGGAAGATCGACATAGAGGAGAGCACCGACTTAACAAGAGCGGTGCAACCCGCACGATTTAGAAATCTACCTTTCCAAGGGTTTAGGCGTGCAACCGCTTTGTCGATGTAGGGTTGGAGATCTGCCCGCTTGAGTCGTCCAAGAGAGATAGGTAGTCCCAAATACTGTATGGGGAAGGGGACTGTGACCGCCGGGAAGTTGGCCAGAATTCCATCTAGGTCGACGTTAGAGCATTGGATGGGGGCGTTGGAGCTCTTTGCCACATTGGTCACCAGACCAGTAACCTCCCCGAACTGTTGAAGGATGTTGGCAAGTCCGTCGAGGTCGTGCACTGTTGGGGTTAAGAAGATGGCCGCATCATCGGCATATAAAGAGATTCGGGGGCCCGTCAAATCTCCCGGCATAGCGTGAAGAAACCCGGATGCCGTAGCCTCCTCTAAGATCCTCTGAAGCGGGTCTATGGCGATGTCGAACAGAAGAGGCGATAAGGGGTCTCCTTGCCTGAGGCCGCGCCCATGAGGGATTTTCTTCCCAGGAACCCCGTTAAGTAAGACCCGTGAAGAAGCCGTTGAGAAGAGGGTCGTCAAAAGAGCACGCCATCTCTGGGGAAATCCGAGACGTTGTAAGAGATCCAACATGTAGTCCCAACGTACCGAGTCAAAAGCCTTGGCGATGTCCAACTTGACGAGGAGGGATGGGACTTTGCTGCGGTGTAGCTTGCGGGCGGTGTTTCTTACGTACATGAAGTTGTCGTGAATAGTTCTGGACTTTATAAAAGCGCTCTGGCTGCGTGACACAATCTCGTTCATCTTAGGGCTGAGACGACGAGCCATAGCTTTCGCAATGATCTTCGGGACCGCATGGATAAGACTAATAGGTCAAAAATCCGCAATGGTATCCGCGCCATCCTTCTTAGGTAGAAGAACCAGATTGGCGGTATTGATGATGTGAAAATTGCGCGCCGAAACCTCAGAAAATGCGTTGATGATCCCCATAAGATCGTCTTTGATAATGTCCCAACATGTGCGGAAGAAAGCCATAGAGAAGCCGTCAGGTCCCGGGGCCTTATCCGAAGGCATTTCAAGAATGGTCTCCTTGATCTCATTCTCGGAGAAAGGGAGATCCAGGTCTTCTAAGGAATGAGAGGTGAGGTTCAGGGCCTCCCAGTTGAAGTCTAGCTGGCGAGGAGGGGGTCAACCTAGGGCATGGCAGAAATGATCGAAGATCAGCTTGTCCTTTTCTTCGTGTGTCGCAGCCCAACCATCATTATGTTTGAGCCTTAGGATGTGGTTTTTGCGCTTCCTAGCATTAACCCGAAGATGGAAGAATTTTGTGTTGGCATCGCCCTCCCGAAGGTAACGGATTCTGGAAGCTTGGCGCTTACGGGACCGTTCCAGGGCAGCAAGACCTTTAACCCGCCTTTTAAGGTTAGCGCGAAGGTTTCTTTCTTCAAGAGAGAGGTCTCGAGATTCCTGCGCAATGTCGAGTTGCAGAATGACATCCAAAGCCATAAGGAGCTGAAGTTTGCAATCGGAGAAGAGGCTTTTACTCCAAGATTTCAGCCCAAGCGCCGTGGCCTTTAGCTTGTGATTTATATTGTGAGCCTGCTGAGTGTGTGTAGAAGGCGCCGACCAAGCAAGTTGAACCGTCTCCTTAAAACCAGGCATTTTGGTCCAGAAGTACTCAAAACGGAAGATCGGTGGTTTCCTCGGGCCGCTTTGGTTGGAGAGGAATTTGGAATTTCGTATTTGTCAGGTCCAATTTGCCTTTGGATTGTCAGGGAAATCGCCAGACTACCCTTCTCGCCCCGAGAACAGAGTGAGCACGGGAGACGGCCAGACGGGACTACGGGACCAAGGAGCGGCGGCGGCGCAGGTAAGTCCTCCTGCCACCTCGTCCCTGTCCCCTCAATCTCCGGCCACCCTCCTCCGCCCTCGGCTGGCTCCGCCCAGGGCAGCAGCCGGTCGACCCAAGTTTAAATCATATCCACAACCTAGCCCGCAGCCCCCAAGGGTCGGGATGACTTGGCGGGCCCGATAAGGTACACCAGCGAAAACCCTCGCCTCGCCAGCTCTCCCCCTGCACGCACGCGGCGTATTTATTCTCGAACGAGACCGAGATGCGCGCACTCGCGGCAGCAGCAGCAGCAACAGCAGTGGCGGCGCCCTACCCCGCGCGACTCCTCCTCCTCTCCGCCCGCCCCCGATTCGGTGGGTCCTCCATTCTTCCTTCCCCAATCCCGTCCGGTAAACTTCCGCCTCGGCTCCGGCAGCGCTGCGCCGTCGCCCGGAGTCGCGAGGTCCGATTTGGCAGAAGAAATCCGGGGGTTAATTTAGAGTTTGTGCCTACGGGCTCTGGAGATTTAGAGGGAATGGCGGATTATCTAGTAGTGGACTTGTTGCGGGATTCAGAGTCTAGGATGCTATATGCTTGAGTTTAGTTTCCCGTGGTTCGGGTTTACCACTCTAAACCAAATTTTGCTCTGGGCGAATCTATCTGTCAGCGGTGATCCTTCCGCAGCAGTTTGAGTTGAGCGCTAGGAGCGTGCCAATTTATGCACAACTTTTGGGATTGGGGGTGAAAAAGGCTGCCGTTTATTCTCTGCTGCGCTCGATTTGGCTTATGAACATGCCATGTTTAGGTTCTAGCAAGTGGACTCATAGAGCCTTTTTGTTGCTGAATTTAGGCCTGTTTGCTAATTTTCGTGCTGCCTATCTAGCTAGGTCACTGTAGAGCATCTGCCTCGGCAAGGCTACTGAGGAGGTCCTGCTACGCCTCCACCACCATGGGAGACGAGACCTCCACTTCCGCCTCTGCCCAGGCGCAGGAACCTGCACCGCTGGTGAGTATTGGGTTGCTGGTTCCAGAGATGACAGTGTTGACTGTGTTTTGTCAGTACCCCCTCGATTGCCTAGATTGAGATTGTGAGGACTTGAACATAATGCTAGGCCGTGCAGGGAGCTGGGAGTGTCAAGCAGCAGATCTCCAACTTTGCCGCTTTGTCACTCCGCGCCACGGTGCCTGAAGTGGAAGTAGAACCAGTGGTTGAAGTCTGCACGACAAAGTTCGGTGACTACCAGTGGTATGCTTATGCTGTTGGCTCCTTGCCATGCCTGCTTTGTCCATTTCGTTTGACGATCTGACATATTAGCATCCCTGCAATGTGCTCATCGAATGATCACATGTAAACGATATATGCAGCAATAACGCAATGGGATTGTGGTCAAAAGTTAAAGGATCCGGGACAAGTTTCAAAAACCCCAACGCAATTGGACAGGTTAGAATGATCCTATCCTTTTGTAGTGCTGGTGGTTTACTTCAAGAAGATCTCATGGAGTAGGAGCATTCTTTTGTAGGCTCCACTAGCATTATTTCCTTATTTGTTCATTTTTCTTTTCTCATACATACTGAAATTTTCACAGGCCATTGCCAAGAACCTGCCTGCCGGTGACGTTATTGAATCGACCTCTGTTGCTGGTCCTGGTTTTGTGAATATTGTATTGTCCAACAGCTGGGTTGCAAAGGTCTGGTTTAGATGTTGTTTTACTTGCAATTTTTGCATCTACTGGTGCTACAATTCTTCCAAGCTAAGCGCGAATCATCTACAATGTTGCAGAGAATACAAAATATGCTTGTAAATGGTATCAAAACTTGGGCACCAGTTCTGCCGGTTAAGAGGATAGTGCTTGATTTTTCATCCCCTAATATTGCAAAGGAAATGCATGTTGGGCATCTGAGGTCAACAATCATTGGAGATACCCTAGCTCGCATGTTTGAGTTCTCAAATGTCCACGTTCTCAGGCGCAATCATGTGGGAGACTGGGGTACACAGGTAACAGACTTGTTAGTTCTTCTTAATGCTGAAAATTGCTGGTGCAAACGTATGATCCTTTAATCTGTCTACCCATTTTGGTTTATAGACAGTGTGGTTACGCATACCAACTAATCCTTCTTTTTCCTTGGTGGGGCTACCCTTTTTTATCCATTACCGCCAGCTTCATGTACCTTCATTTTTGAGACACATCAATGATGTACTATTAGTATCTAGTCTTTCATATCTACTATTTTATAGAGCAATAACTGAAAGTTCACTTGTGCTGTGCTGGAGAAAGTGGTGCCTTGGTATATTGCATTAGCAGAAATATCTTTTGCTGCTTGTTCTGCGGACACTAGTAACTGCTAAAATGTTGGCCAATATGGAGACCTTATAATTTTGCTTTCCGTAATTTTTGCTTTGCGTCCAAGTTAAGATGTAATTTTTGCTTTGCGTACTGAATCACGTTCGCCTTGGTTCATGCAGTTTGGAATGCTGATTGAATTTCTATTTGAAAAGTTTCCGGAATGGGAGGAACTTGGCAGCCAGGCCATTGGTGACCTCCAGGTAAGGTGTTGTTCCATGCATTGATGGTACTATTGTAGTAATTGTGGCATAATAAACTTATAAACACATGTCTATAGGTATTAGCGAAATATTTTACTTGGCTTATAGCATGCATGGAGTTTGGTACTAGATATCCATGTAAGAAGTTACATGGTTGAAAGAATACTGAATTATGAGTTAGAGTTACAGGGTACTTTGTCGCGCTAAAAAATAAATCATAATATTTAATTGTTTGAGTTTTTCTTAGTAACATTCATGTACACTTTCAATCCCGGATAGGCGTATCACTTATTTGGTATCCTTTATTGTTTAATCCATGAATCGGTATTATCACCGTAGTGGTTTATGCCTTAACAAATTCCAGTGACATACATATTATTTTAGCCAGGCATGTGATGCTATTGTTTTGAATGCTATGTTTAATTGGATTTCCTTTTTTAATCGCCTAGCTTGAGCAGTAATGGCCATGATGTTTGATTTAATATCACTGCATATTGGATTTTCCTCTTGGTTGCTTGTTCTCAGAAACCCACCTCCTATCCTTCCTCAAAGTCCTTCAAAGTACATTCTGAAATTTGAATAATTGGAGCCCATGACAGCAGCAAATCTGAATTGGTTGTCACTAGCATACAATTAGGATGAAATAACTGTAATTAATCTGAAGGACATATTATCTAGATATGTGTTGCATCTAGGTGTATTTGCATGTATGCTCCTGATTGATCTATCTTGGAAGGTGGAAAGAAGTGCTTAAATTTGCTTTGTGTTAGAATTTCTGATTTGGTAAACAAATGATCATGTTTCATTTTGGTTATTTGCCACAGCTTTTCTATAAAGCATCCAAAGAAAAATTCGACAATGATGCAGAATTTAAAGATAGGGCTCAACAAGCTGTCGTTCGGTTACAGGTAAGTTGACCTTTCTTACATATGGAGTATGAAAAGATCGCAGTCTTCTCTCGTTCTCTTCTAAGCACTATATACTATGTAGGGAGGGGAGGAGAAATATCGTTCTGCTTGGAAAAAGATATGTGAAATCAGCAGGAACGAATTTGACCAGGTGTACAAGCTCTTAGATGTAGAACTTGAAGAAAAGGTAGTATCACTTTCCAGTGATGTTCGTCTTATTATTCTAAGAAGTTACCAACCAAAAGTTTCAACAGAATATAGCTGTAATCTGAAAAGAATTATGTTAATCGGACTTCAGATAAACGCGGGCACATCTTTTTCTAGAATGTTCGCCCTCTTGCCCTAAGCAAAATGAACTGTGTACTTTGTAAAACTGAAATCTGTGCAATGTTTGTTGACTAGCGATTATCGCTCAAAGGCTTAGGATTTTCTTTCTCTCATTTGAACCGCAATGAAGAATATTCTGTCTAACATTTTAGTTGATTCACCCTGGCTTATTTTCGCGTTGTCATATGAAGTCTCAAAGATAAAAAATTATACAACTGCTACCAAATATTCCGATTAGCTTCACTTATAAATTGGTATGCATCAATTTGCCATAGAAATGTATTGAACTCCTGATTTATTTAGCTTTTCATATTCCAGCTAATATTTGTGGAGATATTCACAAGACTTCAGAAATATCTTTTTCTTTGTGGAAGTCATTTTTGTACTACTTTTTTTTTCAGCTGTTCGTATTCACCTGAAATCTCCTCGTGTTCAGTCTGTTGCCATTGAATGCTTATATACATATGCTATCTGTCTCTTCCTGCAAGCAATCCAAGAAGGTTATTGGTTTATGTTTACGGTGAGAATCAAAGCTAATTTCTCTCCTAATTATTCACCTTTCAGGGGGAGAGCTTTTATAATCCTTATATTCCACAAGTTTTGGAGTTATTGAGTAACCAAGATTTCATCAAGGAGAGTGAGGGTGCTCGCGTAATTTTCATTGAAGGTCATAAAATCCCCTTGATTGTGGTTAAAAGAGATGGTGGCTTCAACTATGCCTCAACAGATTTAGCTGCTCTCTGGTTAGTTACTGAATAATAATTTACTTTTTTTCTCTATATCCCATCTTCTGGGTTCTTATTTAGCTGTTTTCTGTAATATGAGACTATATTTCATATTTGATGCGTTCTGGTTTCTTGCAGTGATTGAGTTTGTGAACTTAAAACTTTGTTTTTGTCTTTGCCTTTATGAAGGTACCGGCTTAATGTTGAGAAAGCAGAATGGATAATATATGTAACAGATGTCGGTCAACAGCAGCACTTTGATATGTTTTTCAAGGCAAGTACAAAGTATCATTTATCTTTACCAGAAATATGTTATCATGATATTGATATTAGTTCGTTCTTAATAATAAGAGTACCATTTTTAGATCTTTATTGCTTATCCTAAAAAATAAATCCGTATTGCATTGATGGGATTTCATTTCGTCTTCTGTTGCAGGCTGCCAGGATGGCTGGTTGGCTCCCCGATCCAAAGGAGAAGAAGTTCCCGAAAACAAGTCATGTTGGGTTTGGCCTTGTTCTTGGGGCAGATGGCAAGCGCTTCAGAACTCGTAGTACTGAGGTTGTTCGGTTGGGAGACCTACTTGATGAGGCTAAATCTCGAAGCAAATCAGAACTTGTCCAGCGTCTCAAGGACAATGGTAAGCGATACCATCATGGAATTTGTTTGCTTCTTTAAATAACCTGGTGCAGCGGTAGAGCCTCACCGCCTGTGACCGAGAGGTCCCAGGTTCGAGTCGCGGTATCCTCACATTGCACTTCGTGAGGGTAAGGCTTGCCACTAACACCTTCCCCAGACCCCGCACAGTGCGGGAGCTCTCAGCACTGGGTACGTCCTTTAAATAACCTTTAAGGTTAAATATGATATGGTTTTTCAGGTAAAATTGTTGACTGGACTGAGGAGGAACTTGAGAAAACTTCAAAGGCAGTAGGATATGGTGCTGTCAAGTATGTACTGATTTTTCTTTTTTGAAGACAAATTAGTTGTGCTGAAATTAAATACTCCCTCCGATCCGAAAAAAGTGTCTGAAAAGGAATTTTGCAGGAAAGCCCTCGAGCTTTTTTCTTCCTCAACCCTCACTCCCGAACAGTCGATTGGTTTCTGCGCACACGAATCCCTCACCCGCACGAATCCCGCACCCGCACGAATCCCAGTCGCTCTGCCCCTGACCGCACTGCTGCGCCGCCGAGGTCCCTGCCCCACGCCGCCGAGCTCCCCTAGCCCCGCGCCGCCGAGATCCTTGCCCCGCGCCACCAAGCTCCCCTAGCCGCGCTGCCGAGATCCCCGCGCCGCTCCGCCGAGATCCCCGCCCCGCGCCGCTGAGATCCCCGCCCCGCTCCGCCGAGCTCCCCTGGCCGCGCCGCCGAGCTCCCCTGGCCGCGCCGCCAAGATCCCCGCGCCGCGCCAAGCCCTTCTGGCAGCAAGGCTTGATCCGCTGGCAGCAAAGTTGGATGTGTGCACCTGGTGGTCGGACGGGGCGCCGGATTGCTTTTTGTTTCAACGACAGATGGTGCTGGTCTTCTTTTCATTGATTTAGGAGGGGTTTATTGTAAAATGTATTTTGACTGTGGCATCCGACTCTTTTTTCGGATCGGAGGGAGTAACTAAGATTTTTAGATCCTAATCTGATCAGTATTCTCACGTTTTTCTACCTTCAATATAGGTATGCAGATCTGAAGAACAATAGACTGACTAATTACACATTTAGCTTTGATCAGATGCTAAGTGATAAGGTACTTCCAAACTCCACTATTTCCTTACTCAGTTATTTGGCAGTCTTCACCGTTTATCTCTTCTCAACTGCCCTAATACGAGCACCATATTTGTATACACTATATGCTCTGTGTTTAATCTTGTACTGATTTGTTTTTTGTTTTCTGTTACTGGCATAACTTTATGATCATTGTTTGCATGAATGGGAATTTTATTTTCTAAGCTAGTCATCTTTTTTTTGCTTACTCTCGTTAATGGTTATTTACATCCTAATTTGCTTTGTGAACAGGGAAATACTGCTGTCTATCTTCAGTATGCTCATGCTCGTATTTGCTCCATTATACGGAAATCTAACATGGATGTGGAAGAGCTAAAGCTGGTAATACTTCTTAAATTTATGTGCCAATGCTGTCCATTTTATAAAGTTTCACCCTGAGATATTTTTAGCATCAGACGTGGATTAAATTGTGACTTTTCTTGTTCTCAGAATGGGAGTATTTCTCTTGACCATCCAGATGAGCGTGTCTTGGGACTGTATCTTATCCGTTTTGCAGAGGTATGATCGACACTATAAACTAAATAAATTTATTCATTCGATCGACTAACCCAGAATCAGCTCAAAGCTGTAATGTGGTGTATTGTGAGCAGTTAGTGACCATTAGTGATTAGCAAACATTTTGGTTGTGCACTGGGATTTTGAGTAAATTTCTGGGTTCAAATAAGGTCACTTGACATGATGCTGTTTGTATTCAAGTTAAACAGACAAGTCTTAGAATTTCTTTTGTTAACCGTGCAACCCTGCTGCTCCCATCAGTCACCCAGGAAAGCATTGTGGTACTTTATTGTATTTTTAATGCAATTCCTTGATGACACTATATACTTAAATAATGCGTCAATGAGGAGTTTTATGGATCGGTTGGGAGGGAATCTCGTCCTCCCTTTGTATTGATTATTGTGCTGCTATCTGTGTCAGGTTGTTGAAGACGCTTGCACAAATCTCCTTCCCAATGTTTTGTGTGAATACCTATACAACTTGTCTGAAATGTTCACTAGGTTCTACACTAATTGTCAGGTACGATTCCCTCTGTTTCTATCGTTAAATTCATCTGGAGTGATGAAATAGCAGCACCTGCCACCTACTAGGTGCTAAGCCTGCCACCCTCATATTTCATGAGGCTGAACCGCTGTCTTTGTTAAACTCCACAGGTGGTAGGGTCTCCGGAGGAGCCAAGCCGGCTGCTGCTCTGCGAAGCGACTGCGGTTGTCATGCGCCAGTGCTTCCAACTGCTCGGGATCACACCCGTTTACAAGCTGTGATCAACCAATGTTGGATCTTTACATCAAACATCCATTTTCACACAAACCCTTCTTCACAGTTGCAGTTTTTGTCCTTAACCTACGGAGTAGTTTCCACCGCTAAAGTGTTTGAATTGATTGCTACATTTGAGAGTTCAAGCATATTTAAACTTTGTAGCAAAGGATAGTTGAAACAATTTTTTTGTGTGTGCCCTTGCCTCATCGTCTGTTATTAGTGCCTTTCATATTTGTTATGCGGCAGCTCCGCAGAAAGCACAGCTGCATTGTCGACCTGTCTTGGTACCCGCTGTGTTGCGGCTATTTTTGTGATGCTCGGTTCACTAACTGCATGGCCGCTATAGTGCTACGGTGCTCAAGTTCGGCCAAACTCGACAACCTCGATCTGCCTAACCAGCGTTGCCGAAGTGAAGTAAGATGGTGCTCCCAAAACCGTGTGCCTTACTGGTGCACGTGTGAGCCTAATCCCCACGTTGGGCACGTTTGGTCTTGCTGTCGCCCGGTTTGCAAAGACATAATGCACGTGTTGCACGCCTCAACACGGCTTCGATTATCGCGTCTCCGGTTGTCTACCGAACACTACATATACGCGCGCTCTGCTGCTGCTCCTCCCTTCTTCAGTACTAAACTGCAGTCTAGCGACTCACTCCTCTATACACTCCTCACTGTTGCTCCTGCGGCTGCAAGAAAATTTCTCGGCTCTGCTCCTGATAGTGAGAGTGAGAGAGAGACAAAGACGATGGCGGAGATGGCGGCGATGATGAGAGGCCAGAGGATACCGCCGGCGCCGTTCCCGGCAGCAGGGAAGAAGAACAAGCTCCGGAAGCCATACACGATCACGCGGCCGCGGGAGAGGTGGACCGACGAGGAGCACGAGCGTTTCCTCCACGCCCTCTACCTGTGAGTCGCCGTCTCACTGCTGACTGCTGTGCTCACCTGCTCTGCTCGCACTTGCTTGTAACTTTGAACTGACGAGATCGCATCTTTCTCTTTGGACTGCAGGTTCGGCCGTGACTGGAAGATGATCGAGGCGTTCGTGTCTACAAAGACGAGCGTGCAGATCCGCAGCCACGCCCAGAAGCACTTCCTCAAGGCCCAGAAGCTCGGCCTCGGGGAGTGTCTCCCGCCGCCGCTCCACCCTCGCCGCGCCGCCCTCCTCCACCACCAGCCGCCGCCGCTCCACCCTCGCCGCGCCGCCCTCCTCCACCACCAGCCGCCGCCGGTCCACCCCGACGCCGACATTCTTCTGCCGAGCATGGACTGTCCATGCGCGTCGCCTGAGCCTCGTGTCCCGGACATTCAACACGACATCGACATGCTGGTGCCGAACACGGACTGGGCGTATGCGTCGCCTGAACCTTGCGTCCCGGACCTCCAACACGACGCGCAAGCCGGGGCATGGCCGGATCACGGGAGCGCTTCCCAGGACGAAGAAACCATCGAGCTCCCGTTGTCTCCCGACGACCTGCGCTTCGCCCAGGTCTACCGGTTCGTCGGCGACGTCTTCGCCGCCTCCGACGCGGCTGTCCCGGTGGAGGCGCATCTTCAGAGGCTGCAGCTGCACGGCGTGGATCCCCTCGTCCTGGACACGGTAAGCACTTCAGCTGCATGCTGAACCCGTGTTACCATATTCTACGAGCCATCACCTTGCTGGTCCTGTGTGTTCGGCCTTATCTAACTTGTCTTCTCTCGTGCTTGATTTGAACAGATCGTGCTGGTGCTAAGGAATCTGGAAGCAAACCTGTGTGCTTAGTACTTGCCGATGGCATGGTTGTTTCTCGATCGCCCGAGAGGACTGTATATACTAACAGTAGTGGGGCTGAAGAGTTAACATGTGAAAAAACAATTTCATAGGCAATAGGTTCATAGCTTCGTTGAATTGGTTCATTTTGCGTAGAAAACTAATTCTTTGTGTAAAACGTGGCCCATGCTCTTGTAAAAAAGAATCCGAATTGGTGTGAACTAAATGGTTTTCAGAAATTTTAACAGTGTCCTACTTGTTTGAGAAATTATCGTTCTTACTATTCAGTTGTGAAATAGTAGTACTCCATATTGATTGACTCACCTTTAAATTGCAGATCAATACTTTGAGTCTTCGTCTCACGTAGTTCAAGAGCTTGGAATGACGCCGGCAAATCCGCACCAAACCCCATTTCGCATGTGCAATTATCAGGAGAACCATGAGAACCTGCAGCGAGAACCAGGAGAATGATGCTGATCATGTGCTCCAAAGGCAACGCCTTGAACAAGGTAGCGATATTAAGATGACCCCAATGCCCGGCCCAGAGAGGGTCTAAGCTGTTGGGAATGCGCAACTATCATTACAGAGGTTAAAAGACCAATACATGTACATATGTGTAAAATGCAGGAAATCCATTATAGATGGGGATACACATAGGGAGACTATACATCTCTAGCAGCCCCCTCAAACTGACGGTGGATCAACAACACTAAGTTTAAAGAGGAAGAACTTATGTTGGCTCTAGTCTGGACCTTTATGAAGAAGTCATTCAACTATAACTTGGAAGGCACATACTGTAGAGTGAGAACCTGATCCTGCACAACAGTATGTACAAAGGAGGCATCAACACCTATGTACTTGGTGAGCTCATGCTTCACCAGGACACGCGCAACATTGATAGCGCAAATACTGACAAGAGAGGAGTCAGTGCGGCAACAGAAACACCAAAGTCCTCCAATTACCACCGTAACCAAGTCACCTCTGCCGTCAAGAGAGCCATCGCTCACAACTTACCCTCTACACTCGAACGAGAGACTGCAATTTGTTTATTGGTCTTCCAAGCAATGAGGAAACCACCAAGAAAAACACAGTAGGCAGAAAGGGACCGGCGATCTGACGGATCACTATCCCATGTAACATCTTAGTAGGAATGGAGCTGTACGAAGTTGGAACGAGGAAATAAGGCGACGATAGATCGTGCCACGAAGATATCGTAGGGCACAGAGAAGGTGACTGTAGTGGAATGTGGTGGGAGCAGACATAAACTGACTCAGAATGTGTACATGATAGGAGATGTCTGGACGTGTGACAGCGATAGCGATGTAGAGAAGACTCCCAACCAAGTGACGGTAGCGCGTCAGGTTAGGCAGAGGATCACCATTAGTGGCATGAAGGATGCACATTGAGCTCCATAGGAGTCTTCACGGTGCGCTCATTACCAAGAGCGACACGAGTGAGGAGATCCTGAATATGCTTCTCCTGGGAGATATAGAAGCCATCAGATGTACGTAGAGTTGCGACGATAAGATAAGATCGTGGGGAGGAAGATGAGCAACAACTTGAGGAATAAGGAGAAGCAGCACACAGTCGGAAAGTTCGTCGGCGGCGGCGTAGAACAACACGAGTTGATATGTGAGGGGAGAGTCTAACCTAAGCTCTGGTACCATGTTCGGAATGAGCAACTATCATTCACATGGGGGCAAAAGGCCAATACATGTACATGTGTCTAAAGTTAAGGAAACCCTTATAGAATGGGGATATACAGAAAATGTAAACTATACGTCTCTAACATAAGCTTTCACCTAGAGGCACAAGGTCAAAAAGGGAAAGGATCGGGGTTCAACGAGGATGCCTCCAACGAGGGAAAGGACGGCCATGACCGCCATCGTCATCGGCACTAGACGACTAGGCAAGGCTTTCGCCTGAGCCCGCGGTTTTCCTTAAGCAGCCACTCCAGAGAGCATGGAGCGCACCCACACTATCCTCCTGGACACCCACCCTAGGAGGCGAGGCGAGATAGCATCGAGGAATGTCGGAGACGGATAAAGGACCCAGTGGAGACTACACCTACATTTAGATGGCGAAACCCACCAGGAATCAACAACATCACCGGAGAGGCATTGAGGAAGCAAAAAGGAGGGACTAATTCCCGTAAGATCGCCGGAGACTAGGTGGCCGACGCTCAAGAACACAGAATATCACCACTGGGATCAAACACGAAGGAGAAGAGGGTTACCAAGGAGCCACTGCTCTAGCCCCGACGGCCGCGGTTCACCCTGACCGCACGTGCACGAATTCCCCTCTTCCCATTGTTCTCAACCAGCAAGCCACCAAGGTCGAAGGAGCACATCCGCACCCCACGCCGCACCACACACACCAACCTCCATCGATCTGGCCGACTGCGCGGACCAACCTCCGTGCCCCGGTGACGTGGGGTAACCACGGAAATGCCCATAGATGATGAACTTGGGTTTTGGGGAAGAAGCTTATTGGAGGTTTCAACGGCGTACAAGCACAACACAGAGAACTAAGCGATTTTTACCTAGCTTCAGGCCTCCGAAGGAGAAACTGTTGCGGTCAGAAACCCACCGGCGAGCAGCGACGGGCAACACAGTAGAGCCGGGAGGCTCCCAGGATTGCGGCTGGCCCTGGTCCCTCCGAGCGACGGCCCGCAAAGACTCGGCACGCACGTCCGATGCTAGTGCAAGGGCGTGCCACCTGACCTATACCTGGTCAGGAAGGTGATGGATGTGCCTCGCTTAGTTTCCTGCATGGTATACACGTAAACATTAAATACGACCCTCGATCGGCTCTCAGGTTGTCCTGTGAATCGGCTCAAAGAGCCGATCCACCCATGATCCGTACGAGGTGTACGAATATATGGTGGTCCTGCTTGATCAATATAAAGCTAAAACGACCTACTACGATTTAGGGTTTTCACCACATAATCGGAACATCCTACTCGTGATTGAGCCTGGCGGCCACGCACGGTGATCGTAAACCGACCCTAGACAAGGCCTAAAAACCAACACGAAGTTGATCCCCGGAACATCCTGTCTAGGGCTAGCAAACTACACCCTACGCGCCACTGGATCCTTCAACCCGTTTGTAAGGCCTAACTATGCAGATATTAAACTAATCCTCGAAGAACAAGGAGCAATCATAACGGATCGGATCTACTAAATAATGATCAAGCGGGGTGCCGCCCTTACACCTAAGATAGGTGTAAGGGCGGCTAGACGTCTAAGGGTTGCACGACGACAGCATATGATACGATGAACGATGCTAACCCTAACACATCTAAGATAACTACGTTGCTCGCCATCAACAAGGCTTCAGCACGAGCAACGCATGAACAGCGAATAAACGTGTACTGCCTAGATCGCAAGATGCGATCTAGGCAGCATGATGCTTACCCGGAAGAAACCCTCGAGACAAGGGAGTTGGCGATGCGCCTAGATTGGTTTGTGGTGAACGTGATTGTTGTTTATTTCATAAACCCTAGATACATATTTATAGTCCGTAGACTTTCTAACGTGGGAATAATCCCAACCGGGCACGAGCCAAACTCTATCTAATCGACACGTATCCTACTATATTACAGATACACGGGCAAACTAGCCCAAACTTTTCATATAAGGCCGATTCATGTATTCCTTCCATGTATATTCTTCAAGCCCATCTTTAATCGCGGCCCACCTCTGATCCGGTCAAATTCTGGTGATAACACATGCCCCCTGGTTTTGGAAATGACAATTCCAAAATCACTCTGCTTTTTCTTCGTTGGGTCATGTCGTGGCAGAGCAGAACCGTCGCAGTATCCTTCATCATGATGCCTTGCCTCTTCCACTTCTCCGCGTGACCGGGCAATTTTTTTGTTGGGCACCACTTCCTCGAAGCTTCTTTGTGGCATTGAATCTCCACTATATCCCCTTTTATTTAACTGCTCCAAACAGTTTGCTTCTTCATCCCCTTCGCATTAGCACTCCAAAAGCCCTCCTGCGCCACCATGTCTTCTTCCTCCTCTGCCTCATCGGGTCTTTCCACCCAATCCTCCTCCTCCCGCGAGCCGACGCCGGAGTGGGACCCGGAGGAGGCCCATGCGGCCAACATCCGCCGCGCCATCGAAGCCGGGGAGGAGTCCAGTCACGATTTCTCCGTCCGGTCTGAGGACGACAAGTCCTCGACCGACGGGGAAAGTGACCTCCGCTTCCTTGCCGGCGGGGAAACGGAGGAGGAGAGCGATGACGATCGCTTCTCCTGGGATGACTTCACCTCCTCCGAGGAGGAAGAGGAGGAGGAGGAGGAGGAGGACTACACCTCCTCCGACGAACCGCCGGCCAAGCGCTTCTGCCCCTGGCCGGGGAACCTCAGCGACTTCGACAGCGACGACGACGATGCTGACGAGGAGGACGAGGACAACGAGGGCCCTGCCGGCGGCCGCTGCAGCAGCGACGACGAGCCCGCCGGGAGTAGCGCCAACAGCGGCGACGACGGCGACGACGAGGGCAGCGACGGCCCGTAGATAGGACCCTTAGCATAGGATCAGTAGTAGTAGATGGGCCATGTATCCCCTAGTACTTCCTTTTGAGAGCAATCAGCTCTTTATGTAAGAAATCCTGTTTATCAATGAAGAATTTCCCCCAATTCGATTTTGCCGATTTCCTTTAAGCTAATTTAGCCGATTTCCCCTCATACTGACTTTGCCGATTGTTCACTTAGCCAATGCTCAATGAGTCGATGGCAACGCATCGGTCCTTCACAATCTATCCTTCAACTCTTCGACTGATGACTTTGAGATCTGGTGGATAATGTGGAAGACCCTTGCCTTCAAGAGAGCCCTTAAATTCCTCCCACCAGCTCCAGTGATCCTCTTCTGCAAGAACTCACCATTTTTGAAGAAGGTTGCGACGCAGGACCAGCCGATGACACCCCAATCGGCTTCCAAAAACAGAGCATCTACCAGGCCAGCAGCCCCCCGAGCCTCAGTCAAGGCGAGAATAGCGGTGAGGATGCACAGATCAGACAAAGGGCTTTGAACTCAAGTAATTCTGAGACAGCCACCATGCAGAGCCAGCCAAACTTGCCCCCATCGATCACCTTTTCTTCCGTTGAAAGCCGATCGTCTTGAACACGCAGCGGGTAGATCCTGTGTAATTGTACTAGAGTCGATGGCTGTGCATCGGCTTTGTTTCTTAGCTCTAAAGTCGATGTCCGTGCATCGGCTGTATACCATGAGAATTTTTTTTTTACTGGCCGATTTTTTTATCGGCCCCCCAATATTTTACTGCACATGTATCGCACATGTTCATCTGATTAGGTGCCCCCCCGAGCCGAATCTGCCAGGTAACTGCGGATACCGGCTCTGTAGTTAGCCAAGGCACTGTATTTGAACGTCGGCTCCGTTAGGACTAATGTGTACTTTCTCCAGCTCATCAGCCGACGTAAAATCGCTGCCCATTAGATCGACGTTGAACACAGGCAGAACGTATGGTGAGGATAATTTTGGCCGATTGCTGGAATCGGCCTCCATGTTGATTGAATCGCTCAATGAAGGTTTTGCAATGTTCCTCCATAGATCTTTGGGGCCGATCCCAAGGATCGGCCTCGCCACGTTTGTCCACAGGTTTGTTCTTACTATACAGTCAGGCCGGTGGATAAGACCAGCCTAACCCCGTCCTTCGTCACGTCGATGCGCTCGCAGTCGTCCAAATTGATGCCTGAGAGTGGCTCTTGGCTTGTTGTCTCCCAAACGTTCATGCCAGCCGTTGAAATCTCGGCTGAGTCATCTGCATGGACGACCTCTACTTCATCTCCATCCAACTGTATTAAGCATTGGTGCATCGTGGATGGAATGCAACAGTTAGCGTGGATCCAATCTCTTCCTAGCAGGACAGCATAGGTGCTCTTGCTATCAACAATAAAGAACGTCGTAGGGATGGTTTTCCTTCCTACGGTCAGATCCACGTTCAGAACACCTTGTGCGTCAGATGCTTGGCCGTTGAAATCGCTCAGTGTCACGTTGGTCTTGATCAGATCCGAGCTAGAGTGTCCCAACCGACGTAGCATGGAGTATGGCATAATGTTGACTGCCGCTCCGGTGTCCACCAGCATCTTGTTGACAGGCTGCCCATTGATATAACCTCGCAAGTACAGGGCCTTCAGATATCTGTAGCTTCTTTCTCGTGGCTTCTCAAAGATAACTGGCTGTGGGCCGCAGTCAAGTTGTGCCATAGGTGCTTCGTCTAATCCTGGAGCACTAAACTCCATCGGAAGGATGAACACCATGTTTGTGCCAGCCGATGTTTCATCATCGGCTTTCTTTTGTCTGGGGCGCCACTCTTTCCTTTGTGGCCGACCTTCTTCGTCCAGGGTTCGCTGAATTTTAGCGGCCAGACCAGGCCGCGCCTTCCTCAACGTGTGCAGGTATAACCTTTCGGCTTCCTCCAAACCACGTAGTCGCTGAACCCTACGCTTTTGGGAACGGCTGAGTCCATCAGGGCACCACCTTGGCCGGTGGTACTTATCTTCTTTTTCTTCATCATCGTCTTCCAAATCCTCGAGATCTTCCACCCGAGAGGACTCAGCGTGCTTGTTCCGAGGCGGGAGAGGCCCTAGACGTTTGAACACGGACACGTTAGCTGCATCCTTCTTCTTCTGTCTACATTACGGGCGATTGCCGATTGTAGGCAATCGGCTCATTCACGAATCCCAGCGGTGTACGAAGAAGGGACAGTCCAGTGCCTATCCTCGTCGTCTTGCTCTCTTGACTTTTCCTTGGCGTGGCGCTCATATCTCTCCTCGTCGCG
Organism: Lolium perenne; assembly: GCF_019359855.2. Lineage (NCBI taxonomy): Eukaryota > Viridiplantae > Streptophyta > Magnoliopsida > Poales > Poaceae > Lolium > Lolium perenne. The sequence goes on from NC_067244.2 coordinate 54,602,979, forward strand.
ATCATGCCGACGATGTCTCTGGCGTCCCTAGCCAGCACGATCTCTTTCATCATCGTCGTTGGGTCGTCGGCGTTGGTCATATTGACTCACATACTTGTTGAGGAGGTGATCGAGAGAGGTCGCTGATATCTCACATTCCTCACTTCTCCTCTCGTGATGTAGTGCTTGCCATCGTGACGGAGCCGATCGCGTGGAACGGCTTCCTCGTGTCCTTGCTATGAGAGCAGCTGCCCTCGTCTCCGTCCTTACAGTGGTGTCCAGGTCCTACCATGTTGATGTTGAACGAGAATCTGGCTGGCACCCTCCAGGGTAAGTGCACTCCACCATGTTAACGGCGGGGAAGGGGTGTGTGTCGACTTTCATGGCGTCTTGGCTGAAAATTAGACGCCCTTGTTCTATCGCCATTTGGACCTGCTGCCGCCACACCCTGCGGTCGTTGGTGGCATGGGTGAACGTGTTATGCCACTTGCGGTATGGCTTTCCGTTCAGCTCTGCGCCGTGGGGATCTTGTGGCCTTCGGGTACCTTTAGCTGCTTCTCCTTAAGTAAGAGGTCGAAAATCTGCTCAGCTTTGGTAACGTCGAAGTCAAACCCTCTTGGAGGACCTTGTGGCTTAACCCACTTGCGGGACACGGGGCTTGCCCCGAGTCCATTCAGCCACTTGCTACCTCTTGATCTCCCATGAGCCTTCGTCTTCATCTGCCTCAACCGGGACCACCGCACGCTTGAATTTATCCTGGTATACATCTGGGTGGCGCGGTTCAGATACTGACAGCTTACGCACCATGTGCGCCGGTGAAGGGTAGTACGCTTGGGAGCCCACGTCCTTGATCGGTGATGCGAGACCCACCACCGCCAACTCGGCTTCTTTTTCGGTCACACGAGCCGAATAGCATCGGTTCCTAACGGTCTGAAGCGCTGGACGTATTCGACACTTTGTTTCTCCGCGCTTACGTCGTACTTGTGCTAAATCGGCAATGCCGGCCTCGGAAGCCTACGAGTGATCGCATGTGGAACTGCTCTTCCAAGCTGCTTCCAAGTCCGGATTGAGTGCGGTGGCAGCGATGTGTACCACCTGAAAGCCGATCATGTGAGGGGCTGTGCGAAGAACCTCACACGCAGCTCATCGATGCTTTGAGATCGTGCCCAGTGTGCCAAATATCGGCTCACATGCTCGATGGAGCTGGAACCATCTGATCCATTAAACTTGGAGAAATCAGGGAGCCGATATTTGGGTGGTAGCGGGATCAACTCGTACTCGTTGGGGTACGGCTTGGAATAGCCGATTGTCCTCCTTTTTGGCACCATGCCGAACTGGTCTCTCGGGATTATCTTGATCGATCCGCGGTCTTGGCTGCAGAGTCGAACTACGAAGATTTGCCGGAGTGGCATACTTAGCCAGCCATGCTTGCTTTTCCAGCTACGAGCCAGCTGCAGGAGCTGAGCTGCGGAGGTTTGTCGGAGTGGCATACTTAGCTAGCCACGTCGCTTCTCAAGATCTGTTATCGAAATTCCTCCTGCTTGTTCGAAGTCCCCGCTGCTGCGATCTGGTTTGTGAGTGCCCGATTCTGCGATGCAGCACGTATGTGCACGTGTATCCGTGAGGGATCTCCTTAGGCGCCTCATGCAAGAACCGGTAGTCACTAGGGTCACCACCGATCTTGTAGACGACGTATGCCGGTGAATTCGGCACACGGTGCTGCCAACGCGAATGGCAGCGGCGGTCGGGACTGGAGTGGCGTCTCTCCTTGGTGAGTCCCTAGAGCTGGTCCTGACGGAGAGTACTGATGCCTCATGATTTCCTGGATCACCCGAAGAGCGACACGCTCCAAAGTGTTCACCAGGCTCTCATAATGGCGGTGTAGCGAATGAGCTACCATGAAGTTAATCTCTGACGCGAGAGACCTGGTGCGTTCTTCGACGGGCGGACAGGTCCACTCCATCGAGCGCGCCTTCGGTGAGAACCCTTTCCACGATGCCATGTGAGCGGGTTACGTGAAAAGAGCCGATGAGGTCGGCTTCGAGGATTGCTTTGACCTCGTCATACTTCTTCTTGAGCTCCTCGGTCAGATCCTCGTACGTGACTGGAGTGCCTTCCGCCATCTCAGATGTAGATGGCGATGCGGTTGATGTCGAAGACTGTCCCACCGGGCGTGCCAGAATATGTTGCGGTCAGAAACCCACCGGCGAGCAGCGACGGGCAACACAGTAGAGCCGGGAGGCTCCCAGGACTGCGGCTGGCCCTGGTCCCTCCGAGCGACGGCCCGCAAAGACTCGGCACGCACGTCCGATCTTTGGTGCAAGGGCGTGCCACCTGACCTATACCTGGTCGGGAAGGTGATGGATGTGCCTCGCTTAGTTTCTGCATGGCATACACATAAACATTAAATACGAGCCTCGATCGGTGTCGAGGTTGTCTGTGAATCGGCTCAAAGCGCCGATCCACCCATGATCCGTACGAGGTGTACGAGTATATGGTGGTCCTGCTTGATCAATATAAAGCTAAAACGACCTACTACGATTTAGGGTTTTCACCACATAATCGGAACATCCTACTCGTGATTGAGCCTGGCGGCCACGCACGGTGATCGTAAACCGACACTAGACAAGGCCTAAAAACCAACACGAAGTTGATCCCCGGAACATCCTGTCTAGGGCTAGCAAACTACACCCTACGCGCCACTGGATCCTTCAACCCGTTTGTAAGGCCTAACTATGCAGATATTAAACTAATCCTCGAAGAACAAGGAGCAATCATAACGGATCGGATCTACTAAATAATGATCAAGCGGGGTGCCGCCCTTACACCTAAGATAGGTGTAAGGGCGGCTAGACGTCTAAGGGTTGCACGACGACAGCATATGATACGATGAACGATGCTAACCCTAACACATCTAAGATAACTACGTTGCTCGCCATCAACAAGGCTTCAGCACGAGCAACGCATGAACAACGAATAAACGTGTACTGCCTAGATCGCAAGATGCGATCTAGGCAGCATGATGCTTACCCGGAAGAAACCCTCGAGACAAGGGAGTTGGCGATGCGCCTAGATTGGTTTGTGGTGAACGTGATTGTTTTTTTATTTCATAAACCCTAGATACATATTTATAGTCCGTAGACTTTCTAACGTGGGAATAATCCCAACCGGGCACGAGCCAAACTCTATCTAATCGACACGTATCCTACTATATTACAGATACACGGGCAAACTAGCCCAAACTTTTCATATAAGGCCGATTCATGTATTCCTTCCATGTATATTCTTCAAGCCCATCTTTAATCGCGGCCCACCTCTGATCCGGTCAAATTCTGGTGATAACAGAAACCCTATGTGTTCCTTGTCTGCTTGTATTATTGAAGAGGTTACAAAGGTCGTCGAGATGTCTATGGTGTCGATTGATCTAGCGTAGCTAGGGTTTGGTGTATCGCATGCCTTTGCCCAGCGGCCCCTCCTGGAGGAGTTTCTTTAGTTGAGCCTAGCCCTTGTTGCACACGCCAGATCCATGGGCCTTTGTGTGCTTTGCGCAACCTAAATTTACTTGGGCTACTTGGTTCTTCCATGGGCCCCTACTTGGACCGCACCGGGTATGGTAATGAGAGGTGCCTATTTAGGTATGCCCGCATAAGTAGTCCCCGAGTGTCTAGAGGAGTCAAATACTCGCCTAGAGACTCAAACATTGTTTTCTTTGCCGAATCGGGGATGAAATGGAGGGGACGGGGAAGGCGATGCGGCCCGGTGCCACTTCTATACTAGTCCAAACTCTAGACACGTCACCCTACACGTGTCCTCAGACACGATGCCACACACAGTCATACAAAATAAAAAATACGTACACTTGCCCCGTACATGCTATGCTGGGCTTTTTGAAAGGACCATTATACTCTTCCACCGAAGGGGTATCCCACAATCGTGGTCGCCCTTGTTTTCTCAGCCAAAACTGGTGGGGGGGGGGTGTGCGGGGGGGAGGGGGCACTGAAGCAAAGGGGCATCTAAAAGTAGACACATATACGGTATATCTCAATATTTCTCGATACACGTACACATATATATGCTCTTTGTCAGAAAAAAAACGTACACATATGTATATTAGTCTTAGGGACCCTGGTTACCTCGCCGTAGGACCCCGTAAAATATAGAGCGGGCCCTGACTCTAGCTAGCTTATTTGCCACTGAAGTTTTGCAAGGCGCAGCTAAAAGCTCGCAACTGCATCACCCTTACCATTGCGAAATAGTTGCCCCCACAGCTCCTGCTCCATTTGGAAAAAAAAAACATCGATATTCAGTTGAGGCTTGTACCATAGAACATCCTTTGGTTCAGCGGTACATTTTTTTAGAACACAGTACAACGCAGACGCTCACAAACACGCACGTACAAACACCCCTATGAACGCACGCACGCACACCCTACCCCTATGAGCACCTCCGAGGGACTGAGCCGGCATATCTTGAGGTTGATGAAGTCACCACTGGCGCCTCGCTGTTGACGGGCACGTCACCTACCACTGAAAGCATAGCGCCGGTTAAATCCTGGAATAAATCCAGGTAAATGCAACACCCATGCCAAGTCTAGGACTTGAACCTGGGCGGGCTGGTTCCACCACAAGGACCTAACCACCAAAACCAAACTCTGTTTGCGGTTCAGCAGTACATTGAGGTCTACAATAATTCGATTTCGAAGCTTGAATTGAGAACTTTCTCTGCGGCAGCTTCTTAGTTGCTGCGGGTTAGCGCAGCAGTGCTGTCGACTTGTTGTGGTACACGCGCCCGTTCGGCACAGGCATGGCTGCTGTAGTGCTACGGCCTACGGTGCTCATGTTCGGCCGAACTCGACAGGCCTAAGAGCATGTCTAACAGGCCTCGTATATTTTCGCCCCTTAAAACGCGAGTAGAGGGCCCTGTATTCACTTTTCGCCGGCCGAAAACTCGTCCGAGCTAGCAGACCCCGTATGTCTAAACTGTAAAAAGGAATATTCCCAAATATGCCAAAAAAAAAAAAATCATCTTCTTCATCCTCTCCTTCTTCCTCCTCGGCATACGCCACAGCCCCGCTTCAGCCCGCCCCCGCGTCTCCGGCCGGCCCCCCCCGCCGGCCCACGGCCGCCCGCCCCCGCCCGCCAAGGCCGCGCCCGCACCCGCCCGACCTACCGCGCCCGCGCGCTCGCCCCGCGCCAAGGCCGCGCTCGCCCCGCGCCGGCCCACGGCCGCGCGCACCCGCCCGCCGCCGCCCGCCAAGGCCGCGCCGCGCGCCCGCACTTTCCGCCCGCGCTCGCCTCTCGCGCCGCGCGCTGCCGCGCACCCCGCGCTCCGTTCCCTAGCCGCCGAGCACGCTCGCCCCCACACCCGCCGGCCGCTTTGCTAGCCTCACCCGCGCCCGCAGCGCTCACCTCGATGCCGCAGCCCGCCCGGCCGGCCGGCCGCCCGCGCGCCTCCCAGGCCAAGCGCGCACACCAGCCGACGGCGATGCCCGTAGTCTTGTGCAGCATCTCGATTTGGCGCGATTGGGAGAGTGCAGGAGCTCGATTTGGCGCGATTGGGTGCGTGCAGCAGCTCGATTTGGCACGATTTGGCGAAAGCAGTTGCGATTTTGTGAAAGTTCAGCGCGCCACGAGTGGGGGGTTGGCCCTGTATTCAGCCTCCCACCCTGTACTTGTAAGGGGCGAGGAGCCGCCCCGTAATCGAAAACAGCAAAAATCGGTACGGGGGCCGGTTTTACGGGGTCTGCTAGACGGCCGGGTAGAGCCAAAACCCGTATAATGATGATTATTATACGGGTTTGCCCCTTTTACGGGGTCTATTAGACCTGCTCTAACCATCGTTACCACAGTGAAGCAAAGCTGGAGCTCCCAAAGCCTAATCCACCCACGCGTTGGGCACGTGTGGTCTAGCTTGCTGTCGCCCGGTTTGCAAAGACATATTGCACGTTGTGCACGCCTCACACGGCTTCGGTTCTGGCGTCTCCGGCTGTCGACCGAACACTACATATACGCGCGGCTACCTCCGTGATTCATCACTTCACTGTAGTCTAACGCCCCATCACTCTATAGGCTCTTCATCACTTCACTGACATCCTGTACTGTGAGAGAGCTTCTCAGTTCTGGTCCTGCGAGAGAGATCCTCACCTCTGCTCCTGCAAGAGAAAGACGATGGCAGCGACGACGATGAGAGGCGTCAGGATGCCACCGGCGCCGTTCCCGGCAGTAGAGAAGAAGAACAAGCTCCGGAAGCCGTACACGATCACGCGGCCGCGGGAGAGGTAGACCGACGAGGAGCACGAGCGTTTCCTCCACGCCCTCTACCTGTGAGTCGCCGTCTTCCCTGTGCTCAGCTGCTCTGCTCTCACTTACTTGTAACTCTGAACTGAACTGACAAGACACATTTTCCTGTTCCGGTTGCAGGTTCGGCCGCGACTGGAAGATGATCGAGGCCTTCGTGTCGACGAAGACGAGCGTGCAGATCCGCAGCCACGCCCAGAAGCACTTCCTCAAGGCCCAGAAGCTTGGCCTCGAGGAGTGTCTCCCGCCTCCGCTCCACCCTCGCCGCGCCGCCCTACACCACCACCAGCCGCCGCCGCTCCATCCCGACGCCGACATGTTAGTGCCGAACATGGACTGGGCGTACGCGTCGCCTGAACCTTGCGTCCCGGGCCTTCAACACGAAGCGCAGGCCGGATCATGGCCAGACCACGGGAGCGCTTCCCAGCACGAAGAAACCATCGATCTCCCGCTGTCTCCCGACGACCTGCGCTTCGCACAGGTCTACCGGTTCGTCGGCGACGTCTTCGCCGCCTCCGACGCGGTTGTCCCGGTGGAGGCGCATCTTCAGAGGCTGCAGCTGCACGGCGTGGATCCCCTCGTGCTGGACACGGTAAGCGCTTCAGCTGCTCCCACGTTGCAACGTTCTACCATCAGTCCATCACCTTGTTGGTCCTATCCTATGTGTTCGGTTTAGGTCTCATCTAACTTGTCTTCTCTCGTGCTTGATTTGAGCAGATCGTGGTGGTGTTACGGAATCTGGAAGCGAACCTGTGTGCTTAGCACTTGCCGATGGCATTGGTTGTTTCTCGATCGCCCAAGAGGACTGTATATACTGACAGTAGTGGGGCTGAAGAGTTAACATGTGAAAAAACAATTTCATAGGCAATAGGTTCATAGCTTCGTTGAATTGGTTCATTTTGCGTAGAAAACTAATTCTTTGTGTAAAACGTGGCTCATGCTCTTGTAAAAAAGAATCCGAATTGGTGTGAACTACATGGTTTTCAGAAATTTTAACAGTGTCCTACTTGTTTGAGAAATTATCATTCTTACTATTCAGTTGTGAAATAGTAGTACTCCATATTGATTGCAGGAACTCAATTCGGCTCCTAGGTGCGTATGATCCCTCTACCATGAAAATATATTTCCAAGTGTTAAATTTTTTTTATAATTTTTTTATATGTACATCTCCATAATATATGTGTGTTCGTCAAGTTTCACGAAAAAATGATATTTTTGCCGGCAGGGTAAATGGGTACCCGCGGGTAAAAAATATATATGCTTAAAACACATCAAATTAATCAAAAAATATGACATGAGGTGAAGCGATCATAAATAGGGCTCTAATCATCCCTAACCTACCAACAATTGTGACCCCGAGAAGTGTGAGAAGTGTGAGGTTCACCCCTAGCAACATGAAGACGTGATTAGGAGTAAAATTAAGTACTTTAGAATATTACAGCGGCTCACTTGTCAAATTTAGATGGGTAAATGGGTACGTGGGTATGGGTTCTACGATCCCATACCCATACCCGCTATACCCGATGGGTATAATATTTTCCCGTTTACAAACCCATGGGTAATATTTTGTCCCATACGTGGGTGATGGGTACCCATTGCCATCCCTGATTTTTTGTAGTCTATGTGAAAAAGAGAAAATTTATGTTGTGACAAGTCTTTGTTTTAGCATCGAATTTTGTCCTTTTTACACACGTCACACGGCAAGTCAATTTTTCATGAAAAGACTTTGTGAGCGCGTAGCACATGAAGATGTTCGTGCGAAATTTTTTTTTTAATTTTTTTAACATTTCTAAATATGTCTAACATGCATTTCAAAATAAAGGGACCATACGCTCCCATGTGCCAAAACATCACTCTCTACTTTGTCTATATACGCATGCATGTAGTCGAAAAACTTAACTAAATACATATGAATCTAGCACTACTAGGAAAAGGGCAATCAGTGGCGCACCACTTATACCCATCAGTGGCGCACTAGTGGTGCGCCACTGATATCACGCCACTGCTAACTCCTAGTAGTGGCGCACTAGGGGTGCGCCACTACTACCATGAATAACAGTGGCGCACTGAATGGTGCGCCATTTACATGTCCAGCGGTGCATCACTATTGCTCCAACGTGGTGCGCCACTGTTGGTCAGCTGCAGTGCACCACTACTGTCTAGACTTGGTGCGCCACTGCTGCAATTTGGGGTGCGCCACTGTTTCAGCGAGGTGGTGCGCCATTGCTGCGTGTCGACGTGCGCCACTGCTGTCTCCAGGACGTGCGCCATTGCTGATATGTGTGGTGCGCCATTGCTACATTCGGAGGGTATCATAGGACAGTGCGCCACTGGGTCCAGAGCAGTGCGCCACTGCTATTTAGTGGCCGTGCGCCACTGATGGACCACTGGTGCGCCACTGCTACTATTTCGAATATTTTTTTTTTTGTATTCTGGTAGGTATTTATACAAGTTGTATAGCACAGTACAATAGCACAATACAAGATATATAACACATATAAACAACAGCACATCATATCAATACATAGTTCTTCACATTAGCCTCCATGATTCGCAAGATTTCAAATATTAGACAAGTTACGGGGTTACAAAGTCTCAAATGAGCTAGTGATTACACAAGGTCGATCATCTAAACTACCATCACATAGAAGAGAGCTAGAGTCACTACTAGCACCATCCCGATGAAAGTGGTCTTCATCCGGTTCCTCCTCCGCTCCCTCCTCTCTCCCGCCAGATAGCGTGCGTATCTGTCTTCGGTCTCCGCTCTAGTGGTGTACCCTTTGTAGCTATTACCGCTAAAACGGTGAACTTGTCTCCGACACTCCTCCCAGTCGTTGTAGACTCCGGGAACCTTGCCCTTGTACACGACATACCACGTCATATCTGCACATATGCACAAGCCAAAGAAATATTAGTGCACACTCATAGATGTTTGCAACGAATAAGAGCAAACTCAAAAACGATCCAAGTAGTATGAACTAAAAGCAAATGGAATGACAAGGGCCTCATACATTGTTGGTCGGAACAAATATTAACATTCCGAGAAGGGGTAAGTGAAACCAAGTAGGATGCACAAGAGATTGATACTTGTGTCATCGCACCAGGTTCACTTGCCCCTCCCCGGAGTGTAGTGACCGAACATTCTAATCATCGGCATTTGAAATATCAAAGCAAATGGAATGAGAAGGGCCTCATACATTGTTGGTCGGAACAAATATTAACATTCAGAGACGGAGTTAGTGAGACCAAGTAGGATGCACAAGAGATTGATATTTGTGTCATCGCACCAGGCTCACTAGCGTCGTCCCCGAGTGTACAGGTGACCAAACATTCTAATCATCGACATTTTGAAATACCAAAGCAAATGGAATGACAAGGACCTCATACATTGTTGGTCAAAACAAATATTAACATTTAGGGAAGGCGTTAGCGAGGCCAAGTAGGATGCACAAGAGATTGATATTTGTGCCATCGCAGCAGGCTCGCTAGCGCCTCCCCCAAGTGTAGTGGCCACAAAATTTAATCATCGGCACTAAAATGGAAGAAAGGCCAATGCAATTAAGAACTGCCAACTCAAATAAGAGATAAGTAGCTAGTATGAACTAAATGGAATGCCTCATACTTTGTTGGTCGAAACAAATATTAACATTCAGGGATGGGGTCAGCGAGGCCAGGTAGGATGCACAAGAGATTGATATTTGTGCCATCACACCAGGCTCGCTGGCCCCACCCCAGAGTGTAAAAGTGACCAGACATTCTAATCATCGGCCAATGCAATTAAGAAGTGCCAACTCATCGGCCAATGCGTCATCTTCTCCCTTCCTCATCTCCGCGTGCCAGCGCATTAGCTTTGCTTGTTTAGGATCCGCGAAATACCGCTGCAGACGAGGAGTGATCGGAAACTACCACACCACCTTCCGAGGAGCTTTCTTCCCCTTCTTGTACCAACTGACGCCGCACTCCGGACATATGGTACACTCCGCGTGCTCGTCCCGATAAATGATGCAATCGTTCAAGCACACATGGTATTTCACGTGCGGTAAATCCAGGGGACACACGATTTTCTTGGCCTCCTCGATACTAGTCGGACACGTGTTACCTTTGGGAAGACGTTCGTGCCAGAATGACATGTTGTCGTTGAAGGATGTGTCGGTCATTTTGTGCTTTACCTTCATCTCCAGAGCCATGAGCGTTACTTTCAGGCGGGTATCCTCCGGCCTGCATCCTTCATACAATGGAGTAACCGCGTCTACCTCCAGTTGATCCATCTTGGCTTTCTCTCGTGCGGCAGCTCTTGCGTTACTCGTCTGCTTGAGAAGCAACTCTTGAAGATAAGGGTCCTGCACCCAGTCCATCGACGATGGTCCATCGTCTTCATCTTCATGATCATCATGATGACCTCCATCTTGATCTTCCTCATCATCAGGTCCAGGATCTCCTACATTGTGATCATGATCATCTCCGGGATCTTCTACATCCTGATCATGTCCGGGATCTTCTACATCCTGATCATGTCCGGGATCTTCTACATGGTGCTCACCTCCTTCCTTATTTCTTGTTGAAATCCCATGGACAAATTCATAATCATCTTCGTCGCCTTCCCACTAGCCATCCATGAAACCACGCATGAGAAGGTGGTCCCGCACCATTTTGGCTTTAGGGTCCATAAGGCTCGTCAGCTTGCATCTTCGACATGGACATCTTATCTCCTTTTGGTTATTTCTAATCATCTCGACCGTCGCGGCTTTCAAAAACCTAGCCACAACGCCTTCGCTCATCATGCGGACCATGGTCGCCTGCGGGTATAGAGAAAATGGATATCTTAGTATACCAAAAGAAAATTTTGGCATGACCTTCCCTAAAAATAGGACATATCTATATGCGTAGTATGCCCATTATTTGCCGAAACGGAAATGAATCAACGTTTCGGCAAAATATTGGCAACTCCATCGCATTTCAAATCCCTGCAAACAAAAACATGCAACACATGTGTGGAGGCTTCACATATACAACACATGTGGAGGCTTCACATATATAATTAAACACACATGCACGTGATGCTTCATGCATGCACAACACATGTGGAGCTTCGCATAACACATATATGCACACACACGTGTGCAAGACGATCGTAACCGGTCACACACAAAGCATAAAAGCAACAAAGTTAACGATACGGCGAGACCGAGAGTGTTGGATGAGCAAAAAAGTTGAGATTGATATGGTATTGAGCTATAGAAAGCTTCACCCTTACTTACCTATCAAGAAAATTAAGTTTACCACTTAATTTGGGTGAATGAATATGTGAAAATGAGGTGGGGAGGAGGGGCAACACGACCAGATCCAGATTTGGTGGGAGGTGGTGGTGGGAAGAGTGTTTGGGGAAAGTGGGTGGCACATGTGAGTGGAGGGGGAAAAGCAGGAAATGGTCCCAGGTTAGCAGTGGCGCGCCACCTAGCCGTGCGCCACTGCTAGGGTGACATAGCAATGGTGCACTGCTTAGTGGTGCGCCACTGCTCACCTGGTACCTGCACCCCACGACCATGCCCAACTTAGCAGTGGCGCACCTTGTTGGTGGTGCGCCATAGCAAGTAGTGGCGCACCGCGGCAGTGCACCATTGCTAAGCCTCTCATCTTTAAAGGGGCCCTGGCCACCTCCTAGCAGTGGCGCACCACTATGCCGTGCGCCATAGGTCAGCAAAGTAGCAGTGGCGCACCTCGCCGACGTGCGCCACTATTAGGTTGGGGTAGGAGCTGGCCTCCTGCCAGGATTTAGTAATGGCGCACCACAAACAAGGTGCGCCACTACTACATTTGTAACAGTGGCCCACCGTTTTGTGGTGCGCCACTGCTAAGTAGTAGTGGCGCACGGCCATCATGGTGCGCCACTGATGTCAATCTTACGGCTAGGCCTTTTCCTAGTAGTGTAGATAAAATTAAATCAACTAATATGGATCGGATGGAGTAACAGTTTTTACATGTTCACTACTATTTGTTCCTTTTTAGTTATAAGGCTCAGAGAGTCCGAACTTTAAATTAAGAAAACCCTCAACCGGCCAAGAATACATAAAGATGATAGGGATATCATCTTACAAGAATGACACAAAGTGCAAAAAAAGAAAAACCAGATACAATCGGAGCACGACTGCTAGAAGCTAGCTAAAAAAGAAAATTGCAGATCAATACTTTGAGTCTTCGTCTCACATAGTTCAAGAGCTTGGAATGTCGCCGGCAAATCCGCACCAAACCCCACTTCGCAGGTGCAATTATCAGGAGAACCATGAGAACCTGCAACGAGAACCATGAGAATGATGCTGATCATGTGCTCCAAAGGCAACGCCTTCAACAAGGTAGCGACATTAAGATGACCCCAATGCCTGGCCCAGAGAGGGTCTAAGATGTTGGGAATGATCAACTATCATTACAGAGGGTAAAAGACCAATACATGTACATATGTGTAAAATGCAGGAAACCCATTATAGAATGGGGATATACAGAAAAGGGAGACTATACATCTCTAGCAGCCCCCTCAAATTGATGGTGGATCAACAACACTAAGTTTGGAGAGGAAGAACTCATGTTGGCTCTAGTCTGGACCTTTATGAAGAAGTCATTCAACTGTAACTCGGAAGGCACATACTGTAGAGCGAGAACCTAATCCTGCACAACAATATGTACAAAGGAGGCATCAACACCTCTGTACTTGATGAGGGACACGCGCAACGCTGATAGCGCAAATACTGTCAGACAAGAGAGGAGTGATGTCTACGCCCCCCTCCTTTTCCTGTAGACAGTGTTGGGCCTCCAAGAGCAGAGGTTTGTAGAACAGCAGCAAGTTTTTCCCTTAAGTGGATCACCCAAGGTTTATCGAACTCAGGGAGGAAGAGGTCAAAGATATCCCTCTCATGCAACCCTGCAACCACAAAGCAAGAAGTCTCTTGTGTCCCCAACACACCTAATAGGTGCACTAGTTCGGCGAAGAGATAGTGAAATACAGGTGGTATGAATATATATGAGCAGTGACAACGACACCAGAAAAGTGCTTTGCCCAGGACAGTAAACAAGCAGTAGTAACGCAGCAGTAGTAACACAGTAAAACAGTAAACAAGCAGCGATAGCAGTATTTAGGAACAAGGCCTAGGGATTACACTTTCACTAGTGGACACTCTCAACATTGATCGCATAATAAATAACTCTTTCTCATATGTGCTACATACACTCTTTTGTTGGATGATGAACACATTGCGTAGGATTACACGAACCCTCAATGCCGGAGTTAACAAGCTCCACAATTCAATGTTCATATTTAAATAACCTTAGAGCATAATAGATCATTGCAAAATAAACCAAGAACTAACATAGTGCACACACTGTCCACATTACACTATGAAGGAGGAATAGATCACATCAATACTATCATAATGATAGTTAACTCCACAATCTACAAGAGATCATGATCATAGCCTACGACAAGAACCACACGGTGCACACACTAGTCACCTTTACACCATGCAGGAGGAATAGACTACTTTAATAACATCACATGAGTAGCACACAACTAGTAGCGATACAAAGCTCATCATATGGATCTCAATCATGTAAAGCAGCTCATGAGATCATTGTATTGAAGTACATAGGAGAGAGATTAACCACATAGCTACCGGTACAGCCCCGAGCCTTGATGGAGAACTACTCCCTCCTCATGGGAGACAGCAGCGTTGATGAAGATGGCGGTGGAGATGGCAGCGGTGTCGATGGAGAAGCCTTCCGGGGGCACTTCCCCGTCCCGACGGCGTGCCGGAACAGAGACTCATGTCCCCCAGATCTTGGCTTCGCGATGGCGGCGGCTCTGGAAGGTTTCTGTGGGTTTCGTCGATCGTATCAGGGTTTTCGCGACGGAGGCTTTAAATAAGCGGAAGGGCAAGGTCGGTGGACTTCTGGGGGGCCCACACTATAGGGGGGCGCGGCCCCCCCTTGGCCGCGCCGGCCTAGGGTCTGGTGGCCCTGTGCCCCCTCTCTGGCGGTTCTCGTGTGTTCTGGATGCTTCCGGGCAAAATAGGAACCTGGGCGTTGATTTCGTCCGATTCCGAGAATATTTCGTTACTAGGATTTCTGAAACTAAAAACAACAGAAAACAAGAACTGGCACTTCGGCATCTTGTTAATAGGTTAGTTCCAGAAAATGCACGAATATGACATAAAGTGTGCATAAAACATGTAGATAACATCAATAATGTGGCATGGAACATAAGAAATTATCGATACGTCGGAGACGTATCAGCATCCCCAAGCTTAGTTCTGCTCGTCCCGAGCAGGTAAAACGATAACAAAGATAATTTCTGGAGTGACATGCCATCATAAACTTGATCATATTGTAAACATATGTAATGAATGCAGCGATCAAAACAATGTATATGACATGAGTAAACAAGTGAATCATACAGCAAAGACTTTTCATGAATAGTACTTAAAGACAAGCATCAATAAGTATTGCATAAGAGTTAACTCATAAAGCAATAATTCAAAGTAAAGGTATTGAAGCAACACAAAGGAAGATTAAGTTTCAGCGGTTGCTTTCAACTTATAACATGTATATCTCATGGATAATTGTCAACATAGAGTAATATAATAAGTGCAATATGCAAATATGTAGGAATCAATGCACAGTTCACACAAGTGTTTGCTTCTTGAGGTGGAGAGAAATAGGTGAACTGACTCAACAATGAAAGTAAAAGAATTGTCCTTCAAAGAGGAGAGCATCGATTGCTATATTTGTGCTAGAGCTTTGATTTTGAAAACAAGAAACAATTTTGTCAACGGTAGTAATAAAGCATATGTATCATGTAAATTATATCTTATAAGTTGCAAGCCTCATGCATAGTATACTAGTAGTGCCCGCACCTTGTCCTAATTAGCTTGGGTTAACACTGATCATCATTGCATAACATATGTTTCAACCAAGTGTCACAAAGGGGTACCTCTATGCCGCCTGTACAAGGGTATAAGGAGAAAGTTCGCATTGGATTTCTCGCTTTTGATCATTCTTCAACTTAGACACCCATACCGGGACAACATAGACAACAGATAATGGACTCCTCTTTTAATGCTTAAGCATTCAACAATAGTTAATATTCTCATAAGAGATTGAGGTTTTATGTCCAAACTGAAACTTCCACCATGATTCATGGCTTTAGTTAGCGGCCCAATGTTCTTCTCTAACAGTATGCATACTCAAACCATTTGATTGTGAAAACCGCCCTTACTTCAGACAAGACGAACATGCATAGCAACTCACATGATATTGAACAAAGAGTTGATGGCGTCCCCAGGAACATGGTTATCGCACAACAAACAACTTAATAAGAGATAAAGTGCATAAGTACATATTCAATACCACAATAGTTTTTAAGGCTATTTTGTCCCATGAGCTATATATTGCAAAGGCGAATGATGGAAATTTAAAGGTAGCACTCAAGCAATTTACTTTGGAATGGCGGAGAAATACCATGTAGTAGGTAGGTATGGTGGACACAAATGGCATAGTGGTTGGCTCAAGGATTTTGGATGCATGAGAAGTATTCCCTCTCGATACAAGGTTTAGGCTAGCAAGGTTTATTTGAAACAAACACAAGTATGAACTAGTACAGCAAAACTCACATAAAAGACATATTACAAGCATTATAAGACTATACATCGTCTTCCTTGTTGTTCAAACACCTTACTAGAAATTATCTAGACCTTAGAGAGACCAATTATGCAAACCAAATTTTAGCATGCTCTATGTATTTCTTCACTAATAGGTGCAAAGTATATGATGCAAGAGCTTAAACATGAGCACAACAATTGCCAAGTATCACATTACCCAAGACATTATAGCAATTACTACATGTAGCATTTTCCAATTCCAACCATATAACAATTTAACGAAGAGGAAACTTCGCCATGAATATTATGAGCTAAGAACACATGTGTTCATACGAACCAGCGGAACGTGTCTCTCTCCCACACAAGCATGATGTAATCCAATTTATTCAAACACAAACAAAAACAAAAGCACACAGACGCTCCAAGTAAAGTACATAAGATGTGACCGAATAAAAATATAGTTTCAAGGGAGGAACCTGATAATTTGTCGATGAAGAAGGGGATGCCTTGGGCATCCCCAAGCTTAGACGCTTGAGTCTTCTTGAAATATGCAGGGATGAACCACCGGGGCATCCCCAAGCTTAAACTTTTCACTCTTCTTGATCATAGTATATCATCCTCCTCTCTTGACCCTTGAAAACTTCCTTCACACCAAACTCGAAACAAACTCATTAGAGGGTTAGTGCATAATAAAAATTCACATGTTCAGAGGTGACACAATCATTCTTAACACTTCTGGACATTGCTCAAAGCTACTGGAAGGTAATGGAATAAAGAAATCCACCCAACACAGCGAAAGAAGCAATGCGAAATAAAAGGCAGAATCTGTCAAAACAGAACAGTCCGTAAAGACGAATTTTAAAATGGCACCAGACTTGCTCAGATGAAAATGCCCAAATTGAATGAAAGTTGCGTACATATCTGAGGATCACTCACGTAAATTGGCATAATTTTCTGAGTTACCTACAGAGAATTAGGCCCAGATTCGTGACAGCAAGAAATCTGTTTCTGCGCAGTAATCCAAATCTAGTATTGACTTTACTATCAAAGACTTTACTTGGCACAACAAAACACAAAACTAAGATAAGGAGAGGTTGCTACAGTAGTAAACAACTTCCAAGACACAAATATAAAATAAAGTACTGTAGCAAAATAACACATGGGTTATCTCCCAAGAAGTTCCTTTCTTTATAGCCATTAAGATGGGCTCAGCAGTTTTAATGATGCACTCGCAAGAAATAGTATTTGAAGCAAAAGAGAGCATCAAGAGGCAAATTCAAAACACATTTAAGTCTAACATGCTTCCTATGCAAAGGAATCTTGTAAATAAACAAATTCAAGAAGCATAATGCAACAAGCATAGAAAAACTAGACAGGCTCAACTTCAAGATTTTAAGCATATAGAGAGGTGTTTTAGTAACATGAAAATTTCTGCCACCATATTTTCCTCTCTCATAATAACTTTCAGTAGTGTCATGAGAAAACTCAACAATATAACCATCACATAAAGCATTCTTATCATGAGTCTCATGCATAAAATTATTACTCTCCACATAAGCATAATCAATTTTATTAGTAATAGCGGGAGCAAATTCAACAAAGTAGCTATCATTATTATTCTCATCATCGAATATAGGAGGCATATTGTAATCATAATCAAATTCATCCTCCATAACAGGCGGCAACAAAAGACTACTATCATTATAATCATCATAAATAGGAGGCAAAGTATCATCAAAGTAGATTTCCTCCTCAATGCTTGGGGGACTAAAAAGATCATGCTCATCAAAACCAGCTTCCCCAAGCTTAGAATTTTCCATAGCATTAGCAACAATAGTGTTCAAAGCATTCATATTAATAACATTCTCATTAGCATGCATATAAAGTTCCATGGGTTTTTTTAATTCTCTCTTCAAACACATCATGTCCTAATTCAAGATAAAGTTCATAAAGATCTCTCATATTTTTGTTGTTTTCCATTATGCCTAACTAGTGTAAACAAGAAACAAAAAGTTGCAATTGCAGGATCTAAAGGAAATAGCTTCGAGTACTTACAACGGCGAAAATAGCTTAGTAGCCGAGATCCGGAGTGTGAGTACCTTTTACCTTTCCTCCCCGGCAACGGCGCCAGAAAATAGCTTGATGTCTACGCCCCCCTCCTTTTCCTGTAGACAGTGTTGGGCCTCCAAGAGCAGAGGTTTGTAGAACAGCAGCAAGTTTTCCCTTAAGTGGATCACCCAAGGTTTATCGAACTCAGGGAGGAAGAGGTCAAAGATATCCCTCTCATGCAACCCTGCAACCACAAAGCAAGAAGTCTCTTGTGTCCCCAACACACCTAATAGGTGCACTAGTTCGGCGAAGAGATAGTGAAATACAGGTGGTATGAATATATATGAGCAGTGGCAACGACACCAGAAAAGTGCTTTGCCCAGGACAGTAAACAAACAGTAGTAACGCAGCAGTAGTAACACAGTAAAACAGTAAACAAGCAGCGATAGCAGTATTTAGGAACAAGGCCTAGGGATTACACTTTCACTAGTGGACACTCTCAACATTGATCGCATAATAAATAACTCTTTCTCATATGTGCTACATACACTCTTTTGTTGGATGATGAACACATTGCGTAGGATTACACGAACCCTCAATGCCGGAGTTAACAAGCTCCACAATTCAATGTTCATATTTAAATAACCTTAGAGCATAATAGATCATTGCAAAATAAACCAAGAACTAACATAGTGCACACACTGTCCACATTACACTATGAAGGAGGAATATATCACATCAATACTATCATAATGATAGTTAACTCCACAATCTACAAGAGATCATGATCATAGCCTACGACAAGAACCACACGGTGCACACACTAGTCACCTTTACACCATGCAGGAGGAATAGACTACTTTAATAACATCACATGAGTAGCACACAACTAGTAGCGATACAAAGCTCATCATATGGATCTCAATCATGTAAAGCAGCTCATGAGATCATTGTATTGAAGTACATAGGAGAGAGATTAACCACATAGCTACCGGTACAGCCCCGAGCCTTGATGGAGAACTACTCCCTCCTCATGGGAGACAGCAGCGTTGATGAAGATGGCGGTGGAGATGGCAGCGGTGTCGATGGAGAAACCTTCCGGGGGCACTTCCCCGTCCCGGCGGCGTTCCGGAACAGAGACTCCTGTCCCCCAGATCTTGGCTTCGCGATGGCGGCGGCTCTGGAAGGTTTCTGTGGGTTTCGTCGATCGTATCAGGATTTTCGCGACGGAGGCTTTAAATAGGCGGAAGGGCAAGGTCGGTGGACTTCTGGGGGGCCCACACTATAGGGGGGCGCGGCCCCCCCTTGGCCGCGCCGGCCTAGGGTGCAGTGGCCTGTGCCCCCTCTCTGGCGGTTCTCGTGTGTTCTGGATGCTTCCGGGCAAAATAGGAACCTGGGCGTTGATTTCGTCCGATTTCGAGAATATTTCGTTACTAGGATTTCTGAAACCAAAAACAGCAGAAAACAGGAACTGGCACTTCGGCATCTTGTTAATAGGTTAGTTCCAGAAAATGCACGAATATGACATAAAGTGTGCATAAAACATGTAGATAACATCAATAATGTGGCATGGAACATAAGAAATTATCGATACGTCGGAGACGTATCAAGGAGTCAGTGCGGCAACAGAAACACCAAAGTCCTCCAATTACCACCATAACCAAGTCACCTCTGCCATCAAGAGAGTCATCGCTCGCAACTCACCCTCTACACTCGAACGAGAGACTGCAGTTTGTTTATTGGTCTTCCAAGCAATGAGGGAACCACCAAGAAAAACACAGTAGGCAGAAAGGGACCAGCGATCTGACGGATCACTATCCCACGTAACATCTTAGTAGGATTGGAGTTGTACGAAGCTGGAACGAGGAAATAAGGCGACGCGAGATCGTGCCACGAAGATATCATAGGGCACAGAGAAGGTGAATGTAGTGGAATGTGGTGGGAGCAGACATAAACTGACTCAGAATGTGTACATGATAGGAGATATCTGGACGTGTGAGAGCGATGTAGAGAAGACTCCCAACCAAGTGACGGTAGAGCGTCAGGTTGGGCAGAGGATCACCATTATTGGCATGAAGGATGCACATTGAGCTCCATAGGAGTCTTCACGGTGCGCTCATTACCAAGAGCGACACGAGTGAGGAGATCCTGAATATGCATCTCCTGGGAGATATAGAAGCCATCAGAGGTACGTAGAGTTGCGACGATAAGATAAGATCGTGGGGAGGAAGATGAGAAACAACTTGAGGAATAAGGAGAAGCAGCACACGGTTGGAAAGTTCGTCGGCGGCGGCGTAGAACAACACGAGTTGATATGTGAGGGGAGAGTCTAACCTAAGCTCTGGTACCATGTTCGGAATGAGCAACTATCATTCACATGGGGGCAAAAAGCCTACATGTGTCTAAAGTGAAGGAAACCCTTATAGAATGGGGATATACAGAAAAGGTAAATTGTACATCGCTAACATAAGCTTTCACCTAGAGGCACAAGGTCAAAAAGGGAAAGGACCGGGGTTCAACGAGGATGCCTCCAACAAGGGAAAGGACGCCCATGAGCGCCATCGTCATCGGCACTAGACGACTAGGCAAGGCTTTCGCCTGAGCCCGCGGTTTTCCTTAAGCAGCCACTCCAGAGAGCATGGAGCGCACCCACACTACCCTCCTTGACACCCACCCTGGGAGGCGAGGCGAGAGAGCACTGAGGTATGTCGGAGACGGATAAAGGACCCAGTGGAGACTGCACCTACATTTAGATGGCGAAACCCACCAGGAATCAGCAACATCACCGGAGAGGCACCGAGGAAGCAAAAAGGAGGGACTAATTCCCGTAAGATCGCCGGAGACTAGGTGGCCGATGCTCAAGAACACCGGATATCACCACTGGGATCAAACACGAAGGAGAACATGGTTACCAAGGAGCCACTGCTCTAGCCCCGACGGCCGCGGTTCACCCTGACCGTGCGTGCACAAATTCCCCTCTTCCCATTGTTCTCAACCAGCAAGCCACCAAGGTTGAAGGAGCACAGCCGCACTCCACGCCGCACCACACACACCAACCTCCATCGATCTGGCTGACTGCGCGGACCAACCTCCGTGCCCCGGTGACGTGGGGTAACCACGGAAATGCCCATAGATGATGGACTTGAGTTTTGGGGAAGAAGCTTATTAGAGGTTTCAACGACGTACAAGCACAACACAGGGAACGGGTTTTACCCAGCTTCAGGCCTCCGAAGGAGAAACCCTACGTGTTGCTTGTCTGCTTATATTATTGACGAGGTTACAAAGGTCGTCGAGATGTCTATGGTGTCGATTGATCTATATTTTACCATTGCGAAATAGTTGCCCCCACAGCTCCTGCTCCATTTGAAAAAAAAAGCATCGATATTCAGTTGAGGCTTGTACCATAGAACATCCTTTGGTTCAGCATTACATTGAGCTCTACAATAATTCGATTTCGAAGCTTGAATTGAGAACTTTCTTTGCGGAAGCTTCTTAGTTCCTGCTGGTTATCGCAGCAGCGCTGTCGACCTTTTGTGGTACACGCGCCCGTTCGGCACAGGCATGGCTGCTGTAGTGCTACGGCCTACGGTGCTCATGTTCGGCCGAACTCGACGCTCTCGACAGGCCTAACCATCGTTACCACAGTGAAGCAAAGCTGGAGCTCCCAAAGCCTAATCCACCCACGCGTTGGGCACGTGTGGTCTTGCTGTCGCCCGCACTGGTGGAAAAACAGGCTTCCGGGAAGCCCCATAAGTCGCGAAGGTAAAGGAACCGCGACTAATGGTACCTTTAGTCGCGGTTCGTGTGGTGAACCGCGACCAAAGGCCTGGGCCCAGGGCGCACGGTGGCCAGCTGGTGCACGTGGGGGGCTTTAGTCGCGGTTGGCCAGGCCAACCGCGACTAAAGGTGCCCGAAGGCCTTTAGTCGCGGTTGGCCAGGCCAACCGGGACTAAAGCCCCTCCCCTATATATACCCATCCAGCAGCCAACACTTAGCCATTTGGTGCCATTCTCTTCACAAGCTTCACAAGTGGGTGTTAGGTTTGCTTTTGGTTCCTCTTATGCACATAAGGTGTTTGATGAAATGCCCCAAGAGCATGAAACAAACATGATATGAAGTGTTGGAGCCACACTTGAGCTTTCTCATTTATTTTTTCCTCCTCGATCGCGGTTAGCAACTTGAACCTTTGATGTGTCGTTGATAAAATGTGCATGTGTGTGTAGTTCATTGTTTAATTTATATTGTTTGTAGCTAGTTAGTTTAACAAATGCATGATGGTTAATTATATATTTTATATTATAATAATGCAGATGAATCGACAATGGATGTACGGTAACCGACTCTCCGGCGAGTTCAGTGCGGGTTTGAAAGATTTCCTCGTAGTGGCTAATGCGAACAAGCAGGGGGGTTTTGTTATCTGTCCATGTGTTAAATGTAAGAATCAGAAGGGTTACTCTTCCTCAAGAGATGTTCACATGCACCTGCTTTGGCACGGTTTCATGCCAAGCTATAATTGTTGGACCAAGCATGGAGAAAGAGGGGTTATAATGGAAGAAGATGAAGAAGGGGATGATTTCATCGATGAAAGCTATCTTGCTCATTTCGGTGATACTTTCATGGAGGATGCTGAAGGTGAAGGGGAAGGTGAAGGGGAAGGTGAAGAAGAGGCACGTGATGATCCCGTTGATGATCTTGGTCGGACCATTGCTGATGCGCGAGACGCTGCGAAACTGAAAAAGAGAGGGAGAATTTGGATCGCATGTTAGAGGATCACGGGAAGGCGCTGTACCCCGGATGCGATGATGGTCTGAAAAAGCTGGGCTGCACTGCTGGATTTCTTGAGATGGAAGGCACAGGCAGGTGTAGCTGACTCGGCATTTGAAAACTTGCTGAAAATGTTGAAGAATATGTTTCCAAAGAATAACGAGTTGCCCGCCACTACGTACGAAGCAAAGAAGGTTGTCTGCCCTCTAGGTTTAGAGGTTACGAAGATACATGCATGCATCAACGATTTGCATCCTCTACCGCGGTGAATACGAGAATTTGAATGAATGCCCGGTATGCACCTTGCATTGCGTTATAAGATCGAGGCGATGACCACGGTGACGATGTTGAGGGCCGAAACCCGGAAGAGGGTTCCCGCCAAGGTGATGTGGTATGCTCCTATAATACCACGGTTGAAACGTCTGTTCGGGAACAAAGAGCATGCCAAGTTGTTGCGATGGCACAAAGAGGACCGTTAGTCGGACTGTGAGTTGAGACACCCCTGATATGTAACGCAATGGAGAAAGATCGACAGAGAGTTCAAAGATTTTGCAGCTGACGCAAGGAACATAAGATTTGGTCTAAGTACGGATGGCATGAATCCTTTTGGCGAGCAGAGCTCCAGCCATAGCACCTGGCCCGTGACTCTATGCATCTACAACCTTCCTCCTTGGTTGTGCATGAAGCGGAAGTTCATTATGATGCCAGGTGCTCATCCAAGGTCAGAAGCAACCCGGCAACGACATCGATGTGTACCTAAGGCCATTAGTTGATGAACTTTTACAGCTGTGGGGCAGACCTGGTGTCCGTGTGTGGGATGAGCACAAAGAAGAGGAATTTGACCTACGAGCGTTGCTTTTCGTAACCATCAACGATTGGCCTGCTCTTAGTAACCTTTCGGGACTGTCAAATAAGGGATACAATGCATGCACGCATGCTTACATGAGGCCGAAAGTGTACATTTGCCAAATTGTAAGAAGAACGTGTACCTTGGGCATCGTCGATTTCTTCCGAAAGGTCATCCAGTAAGAAAGAAAGGCAAGCATTACAACGGCAAGGCAGATCACCGGCCGAAGCCTGCGGAACACACTGGTGCTGAGGTATTTGATATGGTCAAGGGTTTGAAAGTCATCTTTGGAAAGGGTCTGGCGGACAATCAGTTCCGAAGGAGGCTGACGGGCACGTAGCCATGTGGAAGAAGAAATCTATATTCAGGGAGCTAGAATATTGGAAAGTCCTAGAAGTCCGCTCTGCAATCGACGTGATGCACGTTACGAAGAATATTTGCGTGAACATCCTAAGCTTCTTGGGCGTGTATGGGAAGTCAAATGATACAAAGGAAGCACGGCAGGACCAGCAAAGTTTGAAAGACCCTGATGACCTGCATCCGGAACGGTTTCAAGGTCGTGCCAGCTACGCTCTGACAAAGAAGAGAAGGTCATCTTTTTTGAATGCCTGAGCAGTATGAAGGTCCCGTCAGGATTCTCGTCCAATATAAAGGGAATAATAAACATGGCGGAGAAAAAGTTCCAAAACCTGAAGTCTCACGACTGCCACGTGATTATGACGCAATTGCTTCCGATTGCTTTGAGGGGGCTCCTGCCGGAAAATGTTCGAGTAGCCATTGTGAAGCTATGTGCATTCCTCAATGCAATCTCTCAGAAGGTAATCAATCCAGAAGTTCTACCACGGTTACATAACGAAGTGAACCAATGTCTTGTCAGTTTCGAGTTGGTGTTCCTGCCATCCTTCTTCAATATTATGACGCACCTCCTGGTTCACCTAGTCGATGAGATTTCCATTCTCGGTCCTGTATTTCTACACAATATGTTCCCCTTCGAGAGGTTCATGGGAGTATTAAAGAAATATGTTCGTAACCGTGCTAGGCCAGAAGGAAGCATCGCCAAGGGCTATGGAAATGAGGAGGTAATTGAGTTTTGTGTTGACTTTGTTCCTGACCTTAAGCCGATTGGTCTTCCTCAATCGCGGCACGAGGGGAGACTAAGTGGAAAAGGCACGATCGGAAGGAAATCAATGATATGTATGGACGGCCATTCTCTGACTGAAGCACACCACACAGTTCTGACCAATTCCAGCTTGGTGGCTCCGTACTTTGAGAAACACAAGAATATTTTACGCTCGGACAACCCTGGGAAGCCTGAATCCTGGATTAGGAAGGCCCACATGGAGACTTTCGGCAGTTGGTTGAGAAAACATTTAATGAGTGACAATAAGGTTGTAGATCAGCTGTACATGTTGGCCAAGACACCATCTTCGACTATAACGACTTTCCAAGGGTACGAGATAAATGGGAATACATTTTACACGATCGCCCAAGATAAAAAGAGCACCAACCAAAACAGTGGTGTCCGCTTTGATGCAGCAACCGAGAATGGGCAAAAGGTCACATATTATGGTTACATAGAGGAGATATGGGAACTTGACTATGGACCCTCCTTTAGGGTCCCTTTGTTCCGGTGCAAATGGTTCAAGCTAACAGGAGGTGGGGTAAAGGTGGACCAGCAATACGGAATGACAATGGTGGATTTCAACAATCTTGGTTATCTTGACGAACCATTCGTCCTAGCGAAAGATGTCGCTCAGGTTTTCTATGTGAAGGACATGAGTAGCAAACCGAGGAAACGGAAAGATAAGAAAACGATCAGTACATCGTTCGATGATCCAAAGCGCCACATTGTTCTTTCAGGGAAAAGAAACATCGTGGGAGTGGAGGACAAGACAGACATGTCAGAAGATTATAATATGTTTGCTGAAATTCCGCCCTTCAAAGTGAACACCGACCCAAGCATTAAGTTAAATGATGAGGATGCTCCATGGATACGGCACAATCGTAAGCAAGCAGGGACACAAGGGAAGAAATGATGTGTAATAATTTATTGTACCAAACTTTGTTGAATGAATCATGTGAATTATATTACCCGTGATGTGTTTGGTGTCCATTTTCGAATGATTCAATTGACTCGAGATAGCACTGATGATACATGAAATTTGGAGTGACTAAGTCATACTCCTGCATGCATACATGAAATTTGGAGTGACTAAGTCATACTCCTGCATATAGGAAATTTGGAGTGACTAAGTCATACTCCTGCATACATGAAATTTGGAGTGATTTAGTCATACTCCTGCCTATGCGTATAATATGCATACTCGTAGTCTTCATAGCCGCCGCCATTGTACTGGTAGTCGTCGCCTTCTAAGTTGCCGGCGTCATCGTCGCTGCTGTCGTCACTGTCGTCGGGCGGCGCTCGTGGCTCGAACTGAGGGTAGCGCAGGCGGGGGATATCGCCGGCCGTGATGTAGTCCATGACGCTCTGCAGAGTCCGGCCGTACCACCATAGCCGACGGCCGGCCTCGTGGAAGTTTCCGGGGAGGCGGACCGTCCTCCTCATACAGCGAGCGCCCTCTCACGCCGATTGATGAAGAAGGCGTCCCAAGTATGCTGGTTATCGGGATGCCAGCGGGGATTCATCCGCTGCTCCGGCGTGAGGTCGAGGTAGTAGTGGTTCGTGATGGCCGCCCGGCGCGCAGTACCCTGAGGGACGGGAGGGACCAGCACGCCGCCGGCGCTTAGGCTCCAGCCGGCAGGGACGCGGTAGCCCGGAGGGCAAGGGTAGTTCGAGGCGCAAAGCTCCTCCACCTGCTGGTAGGTTAGAGTGGGTGCGGTGGAAGCCATGAGAGAGTGATGAGAGATTGTAGAGATGTGATAATGCTGGCCAAGCCGGGCTACATATATGTAGTGACAAATGGCGGGAAAAATGGGAGCGGGAAGACAGGAGGCGGGAAGAAAGTGGCGGGAAGAAAGAGGCGGGAAGAAAGTGGCGGGAAGAAAGAGGCGGAAAGAAAGAGGCGGGAAAGAACTTGCGGGAAGACAGACGGGGAGAACTTATGGGAAGACAGAGGTGGCCGGGAAGAACTGGTGGGAAGCGAGGGGCAGGAAGACAGATGAGGGCCCGCGAGTTTTATTTTTCTGAATTTTTTGATATATTATATGTATTTTTAACATTTTGAATTTAATTAGTTTTATTTTTCTGAATTTTTTGATATATTATTTGTATTTTAAACATTTTGAATTGAATTAGTTTTATTTTTCTGAAATTTTTGATATATTATTTGTATTTTATGATTTTGAATTTGAATTAGTTTTATTTTTCTGAATTTATTGATATATTATATGTATTTTAAACATTTTGAATTGAATTAGTTTTATTTTTCTGAAATTTTTGATATATTATTTGTATTTTAAACATTTTGAATTGAATTAGTTTTATTTTTCTGAGTTTATTGATATATTATATGTATTTTAAACATTTTGAATTGAATTAGTTTTATTTTTCTGAAATTTTTGATATATTATTTGTATTTTATGATTTTGAAATGAATTAGTTTTATTTTTCTGAGTTTATTGATATATTATATGTATTTTAAACATTTTGAATTGAATTAGTTTTATTTTTCTGAAATTTTTGATATATTATTTGTATTTTATGATTTTGAAATGAATTAGTTTTATTTTTCTGAGTTTTTCTGTATTTTTAACATTTTGAAAAACAAAAAGTAATTTGAAAAATACCTTTAGTCGCGGTTGGCCTCGCCAACCGCGACTAAAGGTCTTCTTGTGTGAACGGAAAACCCGGCGAAAAAAAGCCTTTAGTCGCGGTGGTATGTGGCCAACCGCGACTAAAGGTACCCTTTAGTCGCGGGTCGCCTCCCGGCCCGCGACTAAAGGGGGTCCTTTATATACGCGCGGGCACGAACGGCGCGGCACACTCGTCTTCTCCGCCGATCCAACCGCCTCTGCAGGCGCACCGGAGCCCTCTACCGCGCCGTCGCCGCGCCTCTACATTGTCGCCGCGCCGTCGCCGCGCCTCTGCCGTGCTTCTCTCGCCACGCCGCGCCGCCAACCGCCGCGCCTCGTCGTAACCGTCGGGTACGTGCCGCGCCGCCGCCGCTGTTCACCACCGCTCGACGACAACGGCGCCGGCCGTAAGGACCTGCGCGCGCGCGCTCGTCTCAGATTGCCGCGCCGCCGCTGTCGCGCCTCGATCCCGGCCGTCCGCGCGCCGCCGCTGCCGCCCTCGCCGCCGCTTGCCGCGGGCTGCCGTACGTGTCGTCGTCGCTGCAGATGAGAGAGACAAAGAACGAGAGAGGAACGAGAGAAGGGCCAGGGCGCCTGGCCATCACACTTTTTTTTGTTTTTTTTTGTTTTTTTAAATTTGTAACTAAATTTTTTTAATTAAAAATGTAACTAATGAGTTTTTAAATTTTTTTTTGATATACTAAGTTTTTAACACGGCATTTCTAAAACTGTGGATGGCATCATTTTAACACGGCATTTCTAAAATTTTAAAAGTTGACGCTCATGAATGGAAGCCCAAATCAATATACATTTTCAGCATTGTCTTTGTTCCGATGAGAAAGCCAAAATATTTCGCAACTAAATATGCTTCGATAATTTCGTTTCCTCAATTGTTGGAATTGTACTAGTTTTTGGACTATATATCAAATGCATTTTGAACTACAACTCTTTTTTTCCAAGAGAGTTTCTTTGTTTTTTTAACTTAGCCCCGTATTTATTTTTCATTGAGCAACTCCATGAATCTTGGTAAGTCCATCTAGCCGTGGCAGTTCCGGAGAAGTAGAAACAGAAACAAACGGAACCGGGTCGAGAATCCACACAACTCCGAGTCGAACTAGTGTTCGTATTCAGACCTCACGCGTAGGCCCCACGCACCCCGCACCGACCTATGCTATGATCCGTCCATAAATAGTAGCCTCGGCACCGCCACCGCCCTTTCGCCACCGCCCTTTCACCACCGCCACCGCGCGCGTATGCGAGGGGGAGCGAGCCCCTCGTCGCCCCCTCCGCATACGCGCGGTGTTTTTTTTGGGATCGAGATCAGGGGTCGGCGAGGGTTATGTGTGTGTTGTCCTCGCCTCCCTCTCCGTGACGCTGTCGTCTACCGCCCCGTCTCGCGCTCTTCCGCGACACCCTCTCCCACCCCTTCCAGCTCGCCGGCCCCCTCCTTTTTGCCACCGCCCTTTCGCCAACGCCACCGCCCCTTCTTCACTTAATTAATTTGTTTTGACTACATGTTTTCAGGACTGACATATGGCGGACGATAGAGCTGACCCGATTCTGGACAACTATGATCCGGACGCTGAAGACCATATGTTCGGCATCATAAAAGGCGATATTCTATATGTGCCGACCGGAGAAGAAGAAGATGATATCTCTTCTTATCTGAACCTTGAGTGTGAAGATGAAGGGCGCCGTCAGCAAGCAGATGATGCCGAAGAAACGTCGATAAACGACGATCTTCAATTGGAAGTAGCAACCACCTCCGGCGCCGAGGTATATATATATACATATTGAGCGTCTGGTGATACAAACTAACTGATTTGAATAAATGTGTGTGTACTAACGCGCGCGACTCTCTTTCTTATTTTAGCCCTCGGCCGGATCGTCGAAAAAATCGAGTACGTCGTCGAAGCGTGGCGCAACCAAGACGATGAAACCAGGAGAAACATGCACCATCGATGTTGTCGACGAAGCAACCGGCAGGCCGCTGGAGCCCAGCAAGAACGCCACCAAGTTTGTCAGCCAATGCGGAGCCGTTGTTAGAGACAACGTCTCGATCACCCGCCAGGAGTGGAATGAGCCAAAGAAGGCACGTGTTGGTTTCACTTTTGTCGATAAGAGAGAAAAAAAAGATTGCTTCAACAAGCTTATGGAACATTTCGTTCTACCTCCGAAATACCGCAAATACGATGAGGAGGGTAACAAGATTGCGGAAAACAAGGAGAGGCGCAAGCTAGTCAAACAGTTCGCTCTTTCTAAGATGGCCAACGCATTCCGGAAATACAAGCAAAATCTAGCCCATGACTTTGTCAACCAGGGCAAAACTCCGAATTTCAAAGGACAATATGAGAAACTGCAACATGATTGGCCAGAATTTGTGAAGTAAAAGAAATCGGAGCAGTTCCTTGAACTATCGAAAAAAAATAAGGAAAATGCGGCCAAGAAGGAGTACAATTATAAAATGGGGCCAGGAGGGTATCGCTTTTGGCAGCCTAAGTGGGAGAAGATGGAGAACGAGCTGAGGGCGCGAGGAATCCGTCCAGGTACGGAGGGATGGGACCCAAGGGCCAAAAGCTGGTGGTACGGGCATGGGGGATCGCTGAACCCGGAGACAGGGGAGTGTGTTTACCAGGGCAAAATAATTACACCCACCAAAAAGCTTATTGAGGCAATGAGGGAGGCTCAAGAGGGGAGGATCAGGTTCAACAGAGAGAACGACGCCCTGACAAAAGCCCTCGGGAATCCTGAACACGGAGGACGTATACGAGGCATGGGGCCCATTCCGTGGAAAGTAGGGTTCCCCCAGAACGATGACCCGTACGGTTACAGAAGCCGTAAGAGAAAGTTAGATCGGGATGCAGATGTTGTGGCGAAGTTGGTAACGGAAATGGATGTGATGAAGAAAACCGTGAGTGTACTAGTCGCCGAAAGAGATGCAGCTCGGGCGCAGCATGCTGAAGATCATCCAATGGATCTCGGAAGCCAGCAGCGGAGAAGAAGCAGCGTGGCTTCCACGGAGGCCTCACCGGCTGGTGCACCGACGATAGAAATTACTGCACCGGAGCCTCTGGTGGTCGAAATTACTGCACCGGAGCCTCCTCGCTACCCCGTGGACGATATAAAGGAGATGAAAGCATGTCATCTGTATTATCCTATCGGGAACATGTCCATGAAGGTAGCCATCGGCAGTGCTTTACCACCTGGAGCACTCCACCACAACAACCCCATTCAAGATGGCTATGCTCGTGTGACGGTGGAGGAGATAGTCCAAGGGTTTGAGGACCTGGACATTGACATTGCTACACCTGAAGGGGTGAAAAGACTTGGAGATGTCAAGCGCCAGTTCATTCTATGGCAGAAGAAATTTATCAAGTTTCTGAGCGAGGCGCCAACAAGTCCACCCCGTACGGTGGTGGTGGTGGCGGTGGCGGTGACGGTGGCGGTGGCGGTGGCGGTGACGGTGGCGGTGGCGGTGACGGTGGCGGTGGTGCTTCACCTAATACACCTCATTCACGTCAGCCGACGCCGCCCCCCAGTCCTCGTCCGGCGGGTGATCAGACACCGGTACCGCCCCCCAATCCACCTCCGGCGAAGAAGCAGAAGCAGTCCTGGGTTATTAACCCGGACCCTTACGTACCTAAGAAAACAAAGGTACCGGAGGTATCATCAAGCCTCTCCTCAGGAGGTCTTGGGAAAGTAGTGCCGAGGAAGTCGAGGCGGCGCGGCTGCTGATTTAGAGAAATGGAAGGCGAGCGTCAAGAAGAAAATAGAGGGCGAGCCCAAGCCGGTATATTCGACAAGGAAAAGCAGTGGGCTAAGTCATTTTTGAACACACCGTCCCAAGCCGCGAAGAATCTGCCTGACGACTATTTACGTGAACTTCGTAGGCAAGCACTCGCGTTCAAGAACAGGAAAGAGTTGGCGGAGAAGAAAGCCTTGAAGGACGAGGCCGAGTCAAAATTAGAAAGGGGGAAAGAAGTTGCCCAGCTCGGGGAACAAAGTAAACAATCGATCGCCCCGCTCATAGTGCAAGCCGCCGATCCGGATGCCCGATATCATAGCAGCTGCGGCAGCACATGGATTGAATGTAACGAGTGCCAGAGAAAAAGCGGCCGAGTTAGGTATCACTCTTCGTGCACTGATAGGCCTTGATGAGGCGCCAATGAAGGACGTAGTATTTACATATGTGAAGAATGGCCCTCTCGTCGAGCCTGCGCAGGAAGAGGATCTACCTCGACAAATGCTAGGTCTGCTAAATTGGTACAAGGGTTACATAAAACATAAAAACGCCAAAGAGTATATCTATGCGGAAGTTAGATATGAGCATCACTTCAAACATTACTGGGTACAAATTCCTCTGAGTGAATTGTTCCACTGTTCAATCTGCGCGACCTCGACAAATCTATCATCGGTTGCTACGTTACGTAAGTGATTTATTAATTTCTACCCCATCTCGTTCATTGCCGGCCTGCACTATATATATATATATATATATATATATATATATATATATATATATATATATATATATATATATATTGTCCTAACTATCTTGTTGTGTACGCTATATATTATGCGAGAATGAAGAAGCGGGAAATGCGAATAAGGAACATCCATGATGTTGGGTTCATTGACCCACACATCGTTAATTCATATGTGTTAGAACACCACCCCGCCGACGTGGAGGATGACCTGTGGCGGTTTATTAGAAAACAGCAACAGAAAAGTGATATTCTATTTCCTTACCATTTTGGGTGAGTGTTTCTGTCTTGAGCACATTCTCTTTTGTTTATGGTATGTGGCTAATCGATGAGTTATGCATGACTGTGCATGTATCGTGTCCGCAGGTTCCACTGGATTCTTATGGTAATTAAAGTTCAGACCTCCTCAGTTCTCGTCCACGACTCTCTGAATATGGATCCGGCGATTTGGGGCGACATGAGAAAAATGATGCAAAAGTAATTATTTTCATTCATTTGCGCTCTATATCGATCGGCCTATTTCGTTCATCATTTCCTAATATCAAGTAACTAATTAATAACTCTCTTGTTTATTTAATTTTCTTTGCCTCGTAGGGTTTGGAGACGGTTCGTAGATACCAAGGTCGGTGAATTCAAAAAGGAGCTACATTTTAATATGGCGGTGCGGACGGCGGGGATATTCAGCCACCGGGGACCAATCTATGTGGATACTATGTTTGTGAGAGGATCCGGAGATACTGCAATGAGCGGGACCAGACGTGTGAGAACAACATCCTGAGGAATAACCTCCGGAAGACGCTTAGTCCAGAAGCTCGCTTCCGACCACTTCAAGAGGAACTAGCTGGATGGTTGGCGAGGGAAGTCATCGATCCTAGAGGAGAACACTATTACGATGACGTAGAACTTTATATGCACCAGAATTTGTAACTAACTTGTTCAAAATTGTATATGGTCATCCGATATTGAATATATATTGTATATGGTCATCCGATATTGAATATATATTGTATATTCCTCTTGAATTCTTTTTGGTTCTAATTTCAAATTTGTTTGAAATTGTACATTCATATGCATGTATGTATACAGTACCGTAGAATATGTGAAACTCCTTCAAAATTAAAACCCAAAAGAAATAAAACAATACAAATTAAAAAGAAACCAGATTTAGGGGGAGGGGGGCTAAAACCCTAAACCCTGCGGAGGCCTTTAGTCGCGGTTGGCCAGAAGAACCGCGACTAAAGGTCCTCCGCCCTGGCGCTCGCCTGCGACCCACGTGGACGGGCCTTTAGTCGCGGTTCGTAAGGAACCGCGACTAAAGGGGGGGGCCTTTAGTCGCGCTGCTTTGGTCGCGGTTGGGCCACCGCGACTAATGGCAGTTGCCAACCGCGACCAAAGCCCTTTTTTCCACCAGTGCCGGTTTGCAAAGACATATTGCACGTTCTGCACGCCTCACACGGCTTCGGTTCTGGCGTCTCCGGCTGTCGACCGAACACTACATATAAGCGGCTACCTCCGTGATTCATCACTTCACTGTAGTCTAACGCCTCATCACTCTATAGGCTCTTCATCACTTCACTGACATCCTGTACTGTCAGAGAGCTCATCAGTTCTGGTCCTGCGAGAGAGATCCTCAGCTCTGCTCCTGCAAGAGAGAGACGATGGCAGCGACAATGAGAGGCGTCAGGATGCCACCGGCGCCGTTCCCGGCAGCAGAGAAGAAGAACAAGCTCCGGAAGCCGTACACGATCACGCGGCCACGGGAGAGGTGGACCGACGAGGAGCACGAGCGTTTCCTCCACGCCCTCTACCTGTGAGTCGCCGTCTTCCCTTGTCTCACACTCTCACCTGCTCTGCTCGCACTTGCTCGGAACTCCGAACTGACGAGACCACATTTTCTTGTTCCGGCTGCAGGTTCGGTCGCGACTGGAAGATGATCGAGGCGTTCGTGTCGACGAAGACGAGCGTGCAGATCCGCAGCCACGCCCAGAAGCACTTCCTCAAGGCGGAGAAGCTCGGCCTCGGGGCCTGTCTCCCGCCACCGCTCCACCCTCGCCGCGCAGCCCTCCTCCGCAACCAGCCGCCGCCGCTCCATCTCGACACCGACATGTTAGTGCCGAACATGGACTGGGCGTACGCGTCTCGTGAACCTTGCGTCCCTGACATTCAACACGACGCGCAAGCCGGAGCATGGCCGGATCACGGGAGCGCTTCCCTGGACGAAGAAACCATCGAGCTCCCGTTGTCTCCCCACGACCTGCGCTTCGCCCAGCCCAGGTCTACCGGTTCGTCGGCGACGTCTTCGCCGCCTCCGACGCGGCTGTCCCGGTGGAGGCGCATCTTCAGAGGCTGCAGCTGCACGGCGTGGATCCCCTCGTCGTGGACACGGTAAGCGCTCCGGCTGCTCCCACGTTGCCACATTCTACCATCACCTTTGCTGATCCAGTGGTCCTATCATATGTGTTCGGTTTAATTAGGTCTCATCTAACTTGTCTTCTCTCGTGTTTGATTTGAGCAGATCGTGCTGGTGCTACGGAATCTGGAAGCGAACCTTTGTGCTTAGGAGTTAGGACTTGCCGATGGCATGGTGTCTCGCCGTCAGAGAGAACTGGATGTACTAGCAGTTGTGGGGCTCTAGAGTTTAACATGTGGAAAACAATTTCCTAGGAAATAATAGGTTTCTAGTTTCATTGAATTGAATTGGTTCATTTTATGTAGAAAACTAATTCTTTGTGTAAAAAGTGGCCATGCTCCTATAAAAAGGAATCTGAATTGGTGTAAACCAAACCTTTTGAGAATTTTTTGCAGTGTCCGAATTGTTTGAGAAGTTACCATTTTTACTATTCAGTTGTGTATACTCCCTCCGGCTCTAAATAGTTGTTGCGGATCTAGATAAAATGTAGTCTAAAATATGTCTTGATTTATAGAACCTACGATAATTACTTACGAGAAAAATATCTGAATAGACTGACCACCCAAAAATACGAATCACCATTATCAAAAACGTAGCTGCCAAGACAAATATTGCAAGGCAATCTTAGAGAAATCATGATACAAAGTCTAAAATTGATTCGGCAAAGCGAAGGCCATACCAAGAAAAATTTAATCTTCTAACATTATCATTGACGTTGAGAAGGAAATCTCTTCGTCAATGGAAAGACAGAAGATTATTTATTAAAGATTATGCTATCTCCATTGAGGCATAAGCAAACAAAAAAAAAGGCTACCAACCTAACCAAATTTATTAAAAGCACTACTTTTATATGATTATTAGATGATTAAAAGGAGATTTGATCCTGGGTAAGGGCATCTTTCCAACTTCTTAGACTAGTTATAGTGGGAAGTAACATAGATTAGTAAGATGCACATGTTACTACTCTATGTTACTACTGTAAGGAGTATATGTCTTTATTAATTAGCTTGTAAACTCATTGTATCTTGAAAAATATGATGTTATAGTAATTAGCTATGTTACTCTATCCTCCTCTCTCCTCATTAACTCACTACCACATAAGACTAGTCACAATGGGGAGTATCATATAATAGTATCATGCATATGGTACTAGTGTGTGATACTATCTTCACAATACATAGTATTAATGGTATTATGTAGTAGTATCATAGGTTAATTATATTTAGTGATTCGTAGAATCTCAATGCAAAAGTGTGTACAAGATTGGTTTGACATTAATTTTTCTAGTTTTACGTGCTATGATATAATATCTACTTATGATACTACTACCATCTATTTCTTCATTTATTGATGTGACACATCAGTTTTTTGCATGCATGTGATGAATGATATTAGCTATGATACTTCCATTGTAGGTAGTCTAAGCAAATTTATTGAGTTAGACACTTAGTTACCAGTGAAGTTACTCAGTCTTAGTAGTTCGATGACAGAAAATATGGCCAGACTTTGCAACCGCCGTGTTTTTCGGTGTACGCTCGGACACACAACGGGCGCGTTAGGTAGGCTGAGCCAGAATCCTGCACCAATGAGACGGGCGCCCCTGCGCGTCGCGATCGGCCACGGGACACTTTTGGCCCATCGTTTGGTAGCATCAGCCCAAACACAAGTGCAGATTGTTTGGATGCCTAGATACAACGCTCCATGTTTATTCAGCCACATCACATGTGTTTGGTTGACATTTTGGGCACCCTGGCAAAACCTTCTCCTCACCACATTCAAATATGGTGACCCTACCATCACATAATGGCATAGAAAACAGCTGAAACACGATCATTATCACAGCAAACAGTCACATAACAGAGTACCTAATCTAGCGTCAGAGTGGTAAGACGCATACCTAAACCTGGGGACAAACTACCCAAGTCCAAAAACATTGTTCAACAGCCTCTAGAGGCCAACATGACAGTCACATATGCACAAAAGAAAGTGTTTACCAGCCTCCTAGAGGCCAGCACAACTACTGACGACGAGGATCAGACATAAACAGAGACAACGATCAAGCAGCAGCACCTTAACAGCGAGGATCAGTATAAGGGCCCTTGCGGTGCCTCTTGCAGCCGAAGATGCTGGAGCGGGATGTCTCCTTCCTGAAGACGTCGACCTTGAAGCCGTCGTCCTGAGGGGTGAAGACGATCGTGTTGTCGACGCGGAGTAGAAGCTTGGCGGCGAACTCGATTCAGGACTTGATGAAGCTGACGCGCTAGCCTGTACACTACAGCTTCACCTTCCACTCACAACGCTGGCCCATGTACAAGCAAATCTTAACCCGGGGGCCATTGTTCTTGAGCTTGTACTTGGTGTTCAGAAGCTGCTCCATGTAGGGCGGTGATACACTACTAGAAAAAGGCCTAGCCGTAAGATCACTAGCAGTGGCGCACCAGAAAGAGGTGCTCCACTACTAGTCATGTTACCAGTGGCGCACCTGATCAGCAGTGCGCCACCATTATGGCTATGCCAGACCCACCCCCTCCCACAGACTTACCAGTGGCGCACCACTTCTCGGTGCGCCACTGATACGTCTCAAACGTATCCATAATTTCTTATGTTCCATGCTTGTTTTATGACAATACCTACATGTTTTGTTCACACTTTATATCGTTTTGATGCGTTTTCCGGAACTAACCTATTGACAAGATGCCGAAGTGCCAGTTCCTGTTTTCTGCTGTTTTTGGTTTCAGAAATCCTAGTAAGGAAATATTCTCGGAATTGGACGAAATCAACGCCCAGCATCTTATAATTGCACGAAGCTTCCAGAACACCGGAGAGGCACCAGAGGGGATCCCTGGGGGGCCCACATGTGTGGGCGGCGCGGCCCAAAGGGGGGGCGCGCCCCCCTATTGTGTGGCTGCCCCGTAGCCGTTCCGACTCCGCCTCTTCGCCTATTAAAGCCGTCCTGACCTAAATCTTTGAGACGGATGGACGAAAAAAGCCACGGTACGAGAAACCTTCCAGAGCCGCCGCCATCGCGAAGCCAAGATCTGGGGGACAGGAGTCTCTGTTCCGGCACGCCGCCGGGACGGGGAAGTGCCCCCGGAAGGCTTCTCCATCGACACCACCGCCATCTTCATCAACGCTGCTGTCTCCCATGAGGAGGGAGTAGTTCTCCCTCGAGGCTAAGGGCTGTACCGGTAGCTCTGTGGTTAATCTCTCTCCTATGTACTTCAATACAATGATCTCATGAGCTGCCTTACATGATTGAGATTCATATGAGCTTTGTATCACTATTAGTCTATGTGCTACTCTTGTGATGTTATTAAAGTAGTCTATTCCTCCTTCACGGTGTAATGGTGACAGTGTGTGCATCGTGTAGTTCTTGGCATAGGTTATGATCATAATCTCTTGTAGGTTATGGAGTTAATTATTACTATGATAGTATTGATGTGATCTATTCCCCCTTCATAGTGTAAAGGTGACAGTGTGTATGCTATGTTAGTACTCGGTTTAAATTGCAAAGATCTATTATGCTCTAAAGGTTACTTAAATATGAATGCCGAATGTTGTGGAGCTTGTTAACTCCGGCATCGAGGTGCTCTTGTAGCCCTACACAACGAATGGTGTTCATTATCAAACAAGAGTATATGTAGCACAAAGGAAGAGAACTTATTTATTTATGTGATCAATGTTGAGAGTGTCCACTAGTGAAAGTATGATCCCTAGGCCTTGTTTCCAAATACTGCAATCATCGCTTGTTTATCGTTTTTCGCATCTTTACTTCCTGCAATATTACTACCATCAACTGCACGCCAGCAAGCACTTTTCTGGCGCCGTTACTACTGCTCATATACATCCATACTACTTGTATTTCACTATCTCTTCGCCGAACTAGTGCACCTATACATCTGACA
This sequence comes from Lolium perenne, assembly GCF_019359855.2. NCBI lineage: Eukaryota > Viridiplantae > Streptophyta > Magnoliopsida > Poales > Poaceae > Lolium > Lolium perenne. Next base: position 54,641,110 of record NC_067244.2, read on the forward strand.
AGTGTATTAGGTGTGTTGGGGACACAAGAGACTTCTTGTATCGTGATTGCATGGTTGCTTGAGAGGGATATCTTTGACCTCTTCCTCCCTGAGTTCGATAAACCTTGGGTGATCCACTTAAGGGAAACTTGCTGCTGTTCTACAAACCTCTGCTCTTGGAGGCCCAACACTGTCTACAAGAATAGAAGCACCCGTAGACATCAAGCACTTTTCTGGCGCCGTTGCCGGGGAGGAAAGGTAAAAGGCACTCATACTCCGGTCCCAGGTAACTATGTACTTTTCTGTTGACGTTGTGTGTGTGCTCGAAGCTATTTCCTTTAGATCCTGCAATTGCATCTTTTTGTTTCTTGTTTTCACTAGTTAGGCTTAATGGAAAACAACAACACAATGAGAGATCTTTATGAACTTTATCTTGAATTAGGACATGATGTGTTTGAAGAGAGAATTAAAAAACCCATGGAACTTTATATGCATGCTAATGGGAATGTTATTGGTATGAATGCTTTGAACACCATTGTTGCTAATGCTATGGAAATTTCTAAGCTTGGGGAGGTCGGTTTTGATGAAAATGATCTCTTTAGTCCTCCGGGTATTGAGGAGAAAGTTTATGTTGATTATGATATGCCTCCTATATATGATGATTATAATGATAGTGATATTTTGGTGCCGCCTACTATGGAGGATAAAGTTTATTATGATGATACTATACCTCCTATATTTGATGATGAGAATAATAATGATAGCTACTTTGTTGAATTTGCTCCCACTACAACTAATAAAATTGATTATGCTTATGTGGAGAGTAATAATTTTATGCATGAGACTCATGATAAGAATGTTTCATTTGATAGTTATATTGTTGAGTTTGTTCATGATGCTACTGAAAATCATTATGAGAGAGGAAAATATGGTTGTAGAAGTTTTCATGTTACTAAAACACCTCTCTATATGCTGAAAATCTTGAAGTTGCGCTTGTCTAGTTTTCCTATGCTTGTTGCATTATGCCTACATGACTTGTTTATTTACAAGATTCCTTTTCATAGGAAGTGGGTTAGGCTTAAATTTGTTTTGAATTTGCTTCTTGATGATCTCTTTTGCTTCAACTCTTATTTCTTGCGAGTGCATCATTGAAATTACTGAGCCCATCTTAATGGCTATAAAGAAAGCACTTCTTGGGAGATAACCCATGTGTTTATTTTACTACAGTACTTTTGTTCTATATTTGAGTCTTGAAAGTTGTTACTACTGTAGCAACCTCTCCTTATCTTATTTTATTGCATTGTTGTGCCAAGTAAAGTCTTTGATAGCAAGGTTCATACTAGATTTGGATTATTGCGCAGAAACAGATTTCTGTCTGTCACGAATTCGGGCAGGGTTCTCTGTAGGTAACTCAGAAAAATCTGCCAATTTACGTGCGTGATCCTCAGATATGTGCGCAACTTTCATTCAATTTGAGCATTTTAATCTGAGCAAGTCCAGTGCCTCTAAAAAATTTGTCTTTACGGACTGTTCTGTTTTGACAGATTCTGCCTTTTATTTCGCATTGCCTCTTTTGCTGTGTTGGATGGATTTCTTTGTTCCATTGACTTCCAGTAGCTTTGGGCAATGTCCAGAAGTGTTAAGAATGATTGTGTCACCTCTGAACATGTGAAATTTTCAATTATGCACTAACCCTCTAATGAGTTTGTTTCGAGTTTGGTGTGGAGGAAGTTTTCAAGGGTCAAGAGAGGAGGATGATATACTATGATCAAGAAGAGTGAAGAGTCTAAGCTTGGGGATGCCCCCGTGGTTCATCCCTGCATATTTCAAGAAGACTCAAGCGTCTAAGCTTGGGGATGCCCAAGGCATCCCCTTCTTCATCAACAATTTATCAGGTTTCTTCTCTTGAAACTATATTTTTATTCGGTCACATCTTATGTACTTTACTTGGAGCGTCTGTTTGTTTTTATTTTTCGTTTTGCTATTTTCCTTCTCTGAATAAATTCATGCTTGTGTGGGAGAGAGACACGCTCCGCTTGTTCATATGAACACTGGTGTTCTTAGTTCTATCTTTAATGTTCATGACGGAGTTGAAAACCGTTTCGTTAATTGCTATTTGGTTGGAAACAGAAAATGCTTCATGTGGTAATTGGTATAATGTCTTGAATAATTTGATACTTGGCAATTGTTGTGCTCATATAGATTATGTTTAAGCTCTTGCATCATGTACTTTGCACTTATTAATGAAGAACTACATAGAGCTTGTTAAAATTTGGTTTGCATGATTGGTCTCTCTAAGTCTAGATATTTTCTGGTTAAGGTGTTTGAACAACAAGGAGACGATGTAAAGTCTTATAATGCTTACAATATGTTCATATGTGAGTCTTGCTGCACCGTTTTATACTTGAGTTTGCTTCAAACAACCTTGCTAGCCTAGCCTTGTATTGAGAGGAATTCTTCTCGTGCATCCAAATCCTTGAGCCAAAAACTACGCCATTTGTGTCCACCATACCTACCTACTACATGGTATTTCTCTGCCATTCCAAGCAAATACTTCATGTGCTACCTTTAAACAATTCAAAAGCTATTATCTCTTATTTGTGTCAATGTTTTATAGCTCATGAGGAAGTATGTGGTGTTTATCTTTCGATCTTGTCATTTACTTTTGACAGACTTTCACAATGGACTAGAGGCATATCCGCTTATCCAATAATTTTGCAAAAAGAGCTGGCAATGGGGTTCCCAGCCCCAATTAATTACAACTTGCATTAATAATTCTCTTCACATGTTTTGCCCTGATCTATCAGTAAGCAACTTAATTTTGCAAATAGACACTCCTTCATGGTATGTGAATGTTGGAAGGCACCCGAGGATTCGGTTAGCCATGGCTTGAGAAAGCAAAGGTTGGAAGGAGTGTCATCCATAAAATAAATAAAGAAAAACTAAAGTACATGTGTAAACAAAAGAGAAGAGGGATGATCTACCTTGCTGGTAGAGATAACATCCTTCATGGGAGCCGCTCTTGAAAGTCTGGTTGATAAGGTAGTTAGAGTACCCATTACCATTCGTTGACAACAACAAACACCTCTCAAAACTTTACTTTTATGCTCTCTATATGATTTCAAAACTTAAAAAGCTCTAGCACATGATTTAATCCCTGCTTCCCTCTGCGAAGGGCCATTCTTTTACTTTATGTTGAGTCAGTTTTCCTACTTCTTTCTATCTTAGAAGCAAACACTTGTGTCAACTGTGCATTGATTCTTACATGTTTACCTATTGCACTTGTTATATTGCTTTATGTTGACAATTATCCATGAGATATACATGTTGAAGTTGAAAGCAACCGCTGAAACTTATATGTTACTTTGTGTTGTTTCAAAGCTTTCTACTAAGAACTTACTGCTTATGAGTTAACTATTATGCAAGTCTTATTGATGCTTGTCTTGAAAGTACTATTCATGAAAAGTCTTTGCTATATGATTCAGTTGTTTACTCATTGCCTTCATCATTGCTTCGAATCGCTGCATTCATCTCATATGCTTTACAATAATGTTGATCAAGATTATGTTGGTAGCATGTCACTTAAGAAATTATTATTGTTATCGTTTACCTACTCGAGGGCGAGTAGGAACTAAGCTTGGGGATGCTTGATATGTCTCAAACGTATCCATAATTTCTTATGTTCCATGTTTGTTTTATGACAATACCTACATGTTTTGTTCACACTTTATATCGTTTTGATGCGTTTTCCGGAACTAACCTATTGACAAGATGCCGAAGTGCCAGTTCCTGTTTTCTGCTGTTTTTGGTTTCAGAAATCCTAGTAAGGAAATATTCTCGGAATTGGATGAAATCAACGCCCAGCATCTTATAATTGCACGAAGCTTCCAGAACACCGGAGAGGCACCAAAGGGGATCCCTGGGGGGCCCACACGTGTGGGGGGCGCGGCCCAAAGGGGGGGCGCGCCCCCCTATTGTGTGGCTGCCCCGTAGCCCTTCCGACTCCGCCTCTTCGCCTATTAAAGCCGTCCTGACCTAAATCTTCGAGACGGATGGACGAAAAAAGCCACGGTACGAGAAACCTTCCATATCCGCCGCCATCGCGAAGCCAAGATCTGGGGGACAGGAGTCTCTGTTCCGGCATGCCGCCGGGTCGGGGAAGTGCCCCCGGAAGGCTTCTCCATCGACACCACCGCCATCTTCATCAACGCTGTTGTCTCCCATGAGGAGGGAGTAGTTCTCCCTCGAGGCTAAGGGCTGTACCGGTAGCTATGTGGTTAATCTCTCTCCTATGTACTTCAATACAATGATCTCATGAGCTGCCTTACATGATTGAGATTCATATGAGCTTTGTATCACTATTAGTCTATGTGCTACTCTTGTGATGTTATTAAAGTAGTCTATTCCTCCTTCACGGTGTAATGGTGACAGTGTGTGCATCGTGTAGTTCTTGGCGTAGGTTATGATCATAATCTCTTGTAGGTTATGGAGTTAATTATTACTATGATAGTATTGATGTGATCTATTCCCCCTTCATAGTGTAAAGGTGACAATGTGTATGCTATGTTAGTACTCGGTTTAAATTGCAAAGATCTATTATGCTCTAAAGGTTACTTAAATATGAATGCCGAATGTTGTGGAGCTTGTTAACTCCGGCATCGAGGTGCTCTTGTAGCCCTACACAACGAATGGTGTTCATTATCAAACAAGAGTATATGTAGCACAAAGGAAGAGAACTTATTTATTTATGTGATCAATGTTGAGAGTGTCCACTAGTGAAAGTATGATCCCTAGGCCTTGTTTCCAAATACTGCAATCATCGCTTGTTTACTGTTTTACTGCATCTTTACTTCCTGCAATATTACTACCATCAACTGCACGCCAGCAAGCACTTTTCTGGCGCCGTTACTACTGCTCATATACATCCATACTACTTGTATTTCACTATCTCTTCGCCGAACTAGTGCACCTATACATCTGACAAGTGTATTAGGTGTGTTGGGGACACAAGAGACTTCTTGTATCGTGATTGCAGGGTTGCTTGAGAGGGATATCTTTGACCTCTTCCTCCCTGAGTTCGATAAACCTTGGGTGATCCACTTAAGGGAAACTTGCTGCTATTCTACAAACCTCTGCTCTTGGAGGCCCAACACTGTCTACAAGAATAGTAGCACCCGTAGACATTAGCCACTGCTAGTTGAGGTAGCAGTGGCGCACCTATAAATGGTGCACCATTGGTAAATGTGGGGGTATATTATAAATAAGGTCTAAAGTTAGTAGTGGCGCACCACGTACAGGTGCGCCACTGCTATTTCAACTAGTAGTGGAGCACATATATGTTATATATGTGGTGCCACTGCATGAAATTCCCGCCGGTCGACACAAACCCAGTCCCACGCCACGCGGCACCCCGCTGTCCCCCAACACCACCCACCGCACATGGCCACATGCTCCACCAGTCCTCTCTCCAATAATTATGTCCACCCACCGCACGAAACGACACGGCCATCTCTCCTCCCTCTCATCTAATCTTGCCTCTCTCCTCCCTCTCCTCTAATCGCGTCTGCTTTCCTCTCACCCCGAAGCAAAGCCGTCAAGGCCTCCAAGGTCCCCATCTAGGCCCGACCTCGGCCTCCCACACGCCGATGTTGCCGCCGTCATCGTCTACAACCCGTTGTTCCTCTACTCCGAGGTCGACAAGACCCTCGCCCAACGCCTCGCCGAGCTCCGGGACCTTGGGATCTCCTCGTCACCGTGAGCGAACCTCCATCGAGTCAAAGCCGCGGGGGATAGTGGTGGGGCAGCGTATGCATTGCAGACGCGGGGATTGACCCGTCCTCGCGTTGCTCGCCAGGCTACGCCGCTGCCCCTTGCCTCTTCATTGGGCTCCGCCACCGCCCCTTGGTTCTCTCCCCCGCCCCTGCCCCCTGGTGCTCTCCGGCCTAGACAAGGTCGACGCCAGAGGGATGTGTCCAGGTGGCCGACAGCCTTGCCCCCGTCGGCGCGTCGTAGTGGACATCGTGCCCATCCGCTCTGTCCGCGGCGCAGACGCCCTCACGGAGGACATCACAGGCACCGCCAGGAGCATACATGGTCGACGCAAGGAGCAGCAACAACGGAGAGGAGGCACTGAGGCAGCAGTCCACCTCGTCATCGACCTCCACGCCGACATTGACCGATTCAAAAAAGGGTAAGAAAAAGGAGAAGGACCACATCACCACATCCTGCATATTTTTGTATTTTATTACAGCAACAAACAGTGGCGCACTGCGAGGGTTTCCTCTGACGCACCTAGTACTCCTGCTTGTGGCGCACAGGGTGGGGCTTTGATGGCGCACCTTTATTCCTGCTTGTGGCGCACATGTGCTACGGTTTGTGGCGCACCCGCCAATGCGTCATTGGTATGTGTTTTACTAGTGGCGCACCACTAGTGTGCCATTGGTATATGTTAGCAGTGGCGTGGTGTGCACCACTGATTACCTGTTTTCTAGTAGTGATACGTCGAAAACGTATCTACTTCCCCGAACACTTTTGCTGTTTTTGCCCTCTAATTTGTGTGTTTTGAATACAACTAACACAGACTAACGCTATTTTCAGCAGAATTGCTCTGGTGTCTTGTTTTTGTGCAGAAATCCAACTTTCATGAAAATTTCCGGAAAATATCGCAAAGTCCATATTTCACCCGAAGACTCACGGAGCCAGAAGACGAGACGGAGAAGGGCTACGAGGGGCCCACACCTGGCCTAGGCATGGGCCAGGCTTGGTCGCGCCTAGGGGTGGTGTGGCCGTCTCGGCCACCCCCTCGACCTCTCCTCCGGACTATATTAAGCCTCTGACCCTAAAAACATATGGGGGTTCGAAGTTTTTCCAGAAAGAGTTCCGCTGCTCTGTCGCCATCAGAAACCCCAATCCGGGAACCAGAAACCCCGTTCTGGCACCCTGCCGGGACGGGGAATTGGAGGAGATCATTGCCATTGCCATCGCCGATGCCTCTCCATCAACCATCCATGATTCCCCCGGCCATGTGTGAGTAATTCCCAGCTGTAGATTGTAGGAGATGGTTGGGATTGGATGAGATTGTTCATGTAATAGCTATAAGATTGTTATGGGCATAGTGCCTAGTATCTGTTGTTAGTATTTTTGACATTGTTGCAACTTGTTATGCTTAATGGTTATCACTTTGGGCCCATGTGCCATGATCTCAGATCTGAACATGTTATTGATTTATGAGGATAATTATTGTTTTTGATCATACCTGCAAGTTGTATACACATATCGTTGTCCGGAACTCGAGGCCCCAAAGTGACAACAATTTGGATAACCGTAGGGGATGGCTTTGATGTGAGGATCACGTGTGTTCATGGAGTGTTAATGCTTTGCTCCAGTACTCTATTAAAAGGAGTACCTTAACTACCAGTAGATTCCCTTGAGGCCTGATACGTCTCCAACGTATCTATAATTTCTTATGTTCCATGCTAGTTTTATGACAATACCTACATGTTTTGCTCATACTTTATATCATTTTTATGCATTTTCCAGGACTAACCTATTAACAAGATGCCGAAGCGCCGGTTCCTGTTTTCTGCTGTTTTTGGTTTCAGAAATTCTACACAGGAAATATTCTCGGAATTGGACCCCACGAAGACAGAAGTCAATATTTTGCCGAGGCGGACCCAGAGAGCCAGAGAAGGGCCAGAGGGGGTCCAAGGGGCCCCCACACCATAGGGGGCGCGACCCACCCCTCTGCCGTGCCGACATATGGGGAGGGAGCCTCCGAGGCCGCCCTTCCGCCTATATATTCTCCCAGAAGTAAAAACCCTAGGAGCATCGGTCTTCCTCCACGAAAAGTTACGTAGCCGCCGCCATCACGAAGCCAAGTTCGTGGGACAGAAGTTTCTGTTCCGGCACACCACCGGGACGGGGAAGTGCCCCCGGAATCCATCTCCATCGACTCCATCACCATCTTCATCGTCGTTGATGTCTCCCATGATGAGGAGGGAGTAGTTCTCCCCCGAGGCTGAGGGCTTTACCGGTAGCTATGTGGTTCATCTCTCTCTCCCATGGTGTGATCTTTATGTGATCATGAGCTTTGTAATCTAGTTGAATATGTAGATGTTACTCTTGTCTATTATGCACTCTAGAGGTTACTTTAATATGAACTCCGGAGTCACTCTCCACGGTGTGATGGTGACAGTGTGCGCATCGTGTGTGATTCCTTTATAACGTTGTGGAGCTTATTTACTCCGGCTTGAGGTGTGCTTTTGTAGCCCTACACAATGAATGGTGTTTGTCATCCAACAAGAGAGTGTTTGAGAGTAGCATTTATTTATTCAATTATGTGATCATTGTTGAGAGTGTCCACTAGTGAAAGTATGATCCCTAGGCCTTGTTTCTAAGCATTGAAACACCGTTTCCAACAAGTTCTGCTACATGTTCGCTTGCTGCCATTTTTATTTCAGATTGCAATTACTACTTATAATCATCCATATTACTTGTATTTCACTATCTCTTCGCCGAACTAGTGCACCTTTACATCTGACAAGTGTATTAGGTGTGTTGGGGACACAAGAGACTTCTTGTATCTTAATTGCAGGGTTGCTTGAGAGGGATATCTCTGACCTCTACCTCCCTGAGTTCGATAAACCTTGGGTGATTCACTTAAGGGAAACTTGCTGCTGTTCTACAAACCTCTGCTCTTGGAGGCCCAACACTGTCTACAAGGATAGAAGCACACGTAGACATCAAGCTATTTTCTGGCGCCGTTGTCGGGGAGGTAAGGTAAAAGGTATTCACATCCTCCGACTACTAAGCTATTTCCTAGCACTGTTGCTGGTATGTGAGTGCTCGAAGCTATTTCCTTTAGATTCTGCAATTATATCTTTTTGTTTCTTGTTTTCATTTCACTAGTTAGGCTTAATGGAAAACAAAAAAAATATTAGAGATCTTTATAGTATTTATCTTGAGTTAGGACATGAGGTGTTTGAAGAGAAAATTAAAAAACCTATGGAACTTTATATCATGCTAATGGCAATGTTATTAGTATGAATGCTTTGAACACCATTGTTGCTAATGCTATGGAAAATTCTAAGCTTGGGGAAGCTGGTTTTGATGAGCATGATATTTTTAGTCCCCCAAGCATGGAGGAGAAAATTTACTTTGATGATACTTTACCTCCTATATATGATGATTACAATGATGACTATCATATTTTCAGTCCACCTACTATTGAGGAGAAAATTAATTATGATTACAATATGCCTCCTATATATGACGATTATGGTGATGAGAATAATAATGATAGCTATTTTATTGAATTTGCTCCCACTACAATTAATAGTAATGACTATGCTTATGTGGAGAGTAATAATTTTATGCATGTAGCTCATGATAAGAATGTTTCATGTGATAGTTATATTGTTGAGTTTGTTCATGATGCTACTGAAAATCTTTATGAGAGAGGACAATATGGTTGTAGGGATTTTCATGTTACTAAAACACCTCTCTTTTTGCTGAAAATCTTGAAGTTGCGCTTGTCTTGTTTTCCTATGCTTATTGCATTATGCTTACATGACTTGTTTATTTACAAGATTCCTTTTCATAGGAAGTGGGTTAGACTTAAAAGTGTTTCTTATTTGCTTTTGATGCTCTCTTTTGCTTCAACTCTTATTTCTTGCGAGAGCATCATTAAAATTACTAAGCCCATCTTAATGGCTATAAAGAAAGCACTTCTTGGGAGATAATCCATGTTTTTATTTTGCTACTGTTTTGTTTTTTTTGCGGGGAAAAACTCATTAATGAGGGCAAAGGAGTGCCATCCTGATTACAAACTAAACGGGCTTCCTCTGGACCAGAGCGTGGCCAGATTCTACTACAAGAGTTTACACGTCCAAAACGAGCCAAACAATGGCTTACATTATTAATATTTCTACTAATATGCCTAAACGCACATGATCTCATCACACTTAACGACTGCACTTCATATACCAACGCTGCCAGGCCGGAACGGCTGGGAACAGGGTCGTTGATCATCTGGATTGCTTCAAGACAGTCGGGCTCCACTATGATCGGCTCGTCCGTCCATTGCAAGGCCAGTGTCAAACCATGAATGCATGCTTTCAGTTCCGCCTCCAACGGACTTCCACAGGGAGCCAAGGACCAGCAAGCTGAGCATGTAATATCACCTGCCGCATCTCGAAGGATCATGCCAGCACCACCATTGCTTTCCTCCCCTGTCCACGACGCATCAGTATTGAGTTTAGACCATCCTGGCGGGGGTCTAATCTGTTGGAGATATGCCCAAGAGGCAATAATAAAATGGTTATTATAATATATCTTTGTGTTTATGATAATGTTTGCATACCATGCTATAATTGTATCAACCGAAACATTGGTACATGTGTGTTATGTAAACAACAAGGAGTCCCTAGTAAGCCTCTTGTATAACTAGCTTGTTGATTAATGGATGATCATGGTTTCGTAATCATGAACATTGGATGTCATTAATAACAAGGTTATGTCATTAGGTGAATGATATAATGGACATACACCCAAATGAGCATAGCATAAGATCAAGTCATTAAGTTCAATTTGCTATAAGCTTTCGGTACATAGTTGCCTAAGTCCTTCGACCATGAGATCATGTAAATCACTTACACCGGAAGGGTACTTTGATTACATCAAACACCATTGTGTAAATGGGTGGTTATAAAGATGGGATTAAGTATTCAAAAAGTGTGAGTTGAAGCATATGGATCAATAGTGGGATTTGTCCATCCTGATGATGGATAGATATACTCTGGGCCCTCTCGATGGAATGTCGACTGATTAGCTTGCAAGCATATGATTGGATCATAAGATATGACATACCGTGGTACGAGTAAAGAGTACTTGTCGGTAACGAGGTTGAACAAGGTATGGAGATACCGATGATCGAACCTCGGACAAGTAAAATATCGCGTGACAAAGGGAATCGGCATCTATGTAAATGGTTCAATCGATCACTAAGTCATTGTTGAATATGTGGGAGCCATTATGGATCTCCAGATCCCGCTATTGGTTATTGCTCGGAGAGGAGTCTCGACCATGTCTGCATAGTTCGCGAACCGTAGGGTGACGCGCTTAAGGTTCGATGTCGCATAAGTAGATTTGAATATGGTATGGAGACGAAGTTTGTTCGGAGTCTTGGATGTGATCCAGGATGTCACGAGGAGGTCCGGAATAGTCCGGAGAATAAGATTTATATAAGGGAAGTTGATTTCTGGGTTTCGGAAATGTTCGGGATTTTTCTAGTGGTTGACTGGAAGGTTCTAGAAGGTTCCGGAGGGGTCCACCATGGGGCCCACGACCTAGGAGGCCTAGCATGGGCCGAGGGGATGCTCCCTGGCCTAATGGGCCAGGGGCACATGCCCCCCAAGGCCCAGGCCGGCCAACCCCCTAGGGTTTCCTTGGGGGGGATCAACTTGGGGGAGGGGAAAGCCCTCTCCCCCCTTTGGCCGCCGCCCCCTAACCCTAGATGGGAAAGGGGGCCACCCCAGCCGACTGGCCCCCTATATAAAGAGGGGAGGGGGTGGCCGGCCAGCCCCATCCCATTGTCCCTCCTCTGGCCGCCTCTCTCTTCCACCATATGCTGCTCCAGCTTAGGCGAAGCCCTGCAGCTTTTCTTCCTCCACCACCACCACCACGCCGTCGTGCTGCTGGAACTTGGAGGAGATCTACCACACCTCCACTGCCCACTGGAATGGGGAGAGGAAGGGCTTCATCGACACCGTACGCGCGACCGAGTACGGAAGTGCTGCCGGATTGCAGCACTGGGGATGATCGTCTACACCAACAACGAGATCTAATCTCGTAGGCTTTGGAAATCTTCGAGGGTTAGTCTCATATCAATCTCGTTGCTTCGATCTTGTAGATTAGATCTTGGGTGTTCCATAGATTAGATCTTGGATTTATTCGTCTTGCGGTAGGAAATTTTTTGTTTTCTATGCTACGAACCCCATCAGTGGTATCAGAGCCAGGTTTATGCATAGATCTGTTGCACGAGTAGAACACAATGGTTTTGTGGGCGTTGATGCTTTTGTTGCTTTAGTTTGTGTACTTTGCATCTTGCGGGATGGTGGGATGAAGCGGCCCGGGCTAACTTTACATGACCGCGTCTCATGAGACTTGCTCCACGCTTGACATGCAACTTGTATTGCATAAGTGGCTTTGCGGGTGTCTGTCTCTCCCACCATAGTGAAGATCCAATTTACTCTTTCTATTGACAACACTAGTATCACCGTTGTGGTTCATGTTCGTAGGTAAATTGGATCTTACTCGAAAACCCTAAACCACGTAAAATATGCAAACCAAATTAGAGGCGTCTAACTTGTTTTTGCAGGGTTTGGTGATGTGATATGGCCATGATGTGATGATGATTATATTTGATGTATGAGATGTTCATTATTGTATTATGGCAACCGGCAGGAGCCTAATGGTTGTCTTTAAATTTGTTAAGACATGCGTGTCTATTCATCATGTAATAGCTTCATTTCAAGTAGTTGTTATAGTAGCTATAAGTGATGGACAACCATGAAGCGGTGCCATGGACCTTGGTGCAATGCTGGTGATGATGGAGATCATGCTCGTGTGTTTGGAGATGGAGATCAAAAGCACAAGAAGAAAGACCATATCATATCACATATTATGAATTGCATGTGATGTTAATCCTTTATGCATCTTATCTTGCTTAAATCGCGACGGTAGCATTATAAGATGATCCCTCACATTAATATCAAGATAATAAAGTGTTCTCCCCTCGTATGCACCGTTGCTACAGTTCGTCGCTTTGAAGCATCTCGTGATGATCAGATGTGATAGATTCTACGTTCACATACAACGGGTGTAAGCCATGTTTGCACACGCGGAATACTTGGGTTTGCTTGGCGAGCATAGCATGTACAGACATGGCCTCGGGACACAGGAAACCGAAAGGTTGAACACGAGTCATATGGATGATATGATCAACATGTTGATGTTCACCATTGAAGCTACATCATCTCACGTGATGATCGGTTTTGGTGTAGTGGATTTGGATCGTGTACCACTTAACAACCATGAGGGATGTTGTATTAAGTGGGAGTTCATCAGTAATTAGATTAAAACATGAACTAATTATCATGAACATAGTCTGAATAGTATTTTGAATTAAAGTTTGTAGAATTGGCATCCGTTTTCTACCATACGCTAGTCTTGTAATTGAGATAGAAATACTGTTAAGTCTGACAAGTAACTTTACGGACTGGTACCGTATTGTTAAAGAATCAAGATATGATTAAGTCCTAATGCAAACTTTTAGTAAACCTCACATTGATGATTCAAAGAGCAATGGTTTCAATTAGTACAAAATCATCTTGTCTCCGTGAAACTTGAAGTTCAAATCCGTTTGAAAAGTAAGGAGCTGAAAATTTTGTTTTCAGAAATAAGCGAGGTATGAGATATATGTGATATTGATGGCGTGTAACTCACACGTTCGTTGGGAACCCCAAGAGGAAGGTATGATGCGCACAGCAGCAAGATTTCCCTCAGAAAGAAACCAAGGTTTATCGAACCAGGAGGAGCCAAGAAGCACGTTGAAGGTTGATGGCGGCGGGATGTAGTGCGGCGCAACACCAGGGATTCCGGCGCCAACGTGGAACCTGCACAACACAACCAAAGTACTTTGCCCCAACGAAACAGTGAGGTTGTCAATCTCACCGGCTTGCTGTAACAAAGGATTAACCGTATTGTGTGGAAGATGATTGTTTGCAGAAAACAGTAGAACAGTATTGCAGTAGATTGTATTTCAGTAAAGAGAATTGGACCGGGGTCCACAGTTCACTAGAGGTGTCTCTCCCATAAGACAAACAGTATGTTGGGTGAACAAATTACAGTTGGGCAATTGACAAATAAAGAGGGCATGACCATGCACATACATATTATGATGAGTATAGTGAGATTTAATTGGGCATTACGACAAAGTACATAGACCGACATCCAGCATGCATCTATGCCTAAAAAGTCCACCTTCAGGTTATCATCCGAACCCCCTCCAGTATTAAGTTGCTAACAACAGACAATTGCATTAAGTATTGCGCGTAATGTAACTAGTGACTACATCCTTGAACATAGCACCAATGTTTTATCCCTAGTGGCAACAGCACATCCGTAACCTTAGTGGTTCTTGTCACTCCTCCAGATTCACGGAGACATGAACCCACTATCGAGCATAAATACTCCCTCTTGGAGTTACTAGCATCAACTTGGCCAGAGCATCTACTAATAACGGAGAGCATGCAAGATCATAAACAACACATAGACATAGCTTTGATAATCAACATAACAAGTATTCTCTATTCATCGGATCCCAACAAACGCAACATATAGAATTACAGATAGATGATCTTGATCATGTTAGGCAGCTCACAAGATCCGACAATGATAGCACAATGGGGAGAAGACAACCATCTAGCTACTGCTATAGACCCATAGTCCAGGGGTAGACTACTCACACATCACACCGGAGGCGACCATGGCGGCGTAGAGTCCTCCGGGAGATGATTCCCCTCTCCGGCAGGGTGCCGGAGGCGATCTCCTGGATCCCCCGAGATGGGATCGGCGTTGGCGGCGTCTCTGGAAGGTTTTCCGTATCGTGGCTCTCGGTACTGGGGTTTTCGTCACGGAGGCTTTAAGTAGGCGAAAGGGTAGGTCAAGAGGTGGCACGAGGGGCCCAGACCATAGGGCCGCGCGGCCAGGGCAGGGGCCGCGCCGCCCTATGCTCTGGCTGCCTCGTGGCCCCTCTTCGTCTCGTCTTCGGACTTCTGGAAGCTTCGTGGCAAAATAGGACCCTGGGCGTTGATTTCGTCCAATTCCGAGAATATTTCGTTACTCGGATTTCTGAAACCAAAAACAGCAGAAAAAGAATCGGCACTTCGGCATCTTGTTAATAGGTTAGTTCCAGAAAATGCACGAATATGACATAAAGTGTGCATAAAACATGTAGATAACATCAATAATGTGGCATGGAACATAAGAAATTATCGATACGTTGGAGACGTATCAGCATCCCAAGCTTAGTTCTGCTCGTCCCGAGCAGGTAAAACGATAACAAAGATAATTTCTGGAGTGACATGCCATCATAATCTTGATCATACTATTTGTAAAGCATATGTAGTGAATGCAGCGATCAAAACAATGTATATGACATGAGTAAATAAGTGAATCATAAAGCAAAGACTTTTCATGAATAGCACTTCAAGACAAGCATCAATAAGTCTTGCATAAGAGTTAACTCATAAAGCAATAATTCATAGTAAAAGCATTAAAGCAACACAAAAGAAGATTAAGTTTCAGCGGTTGCTTTCAACTTGTAACATGTATATCTCATGGATATTGTCAACATAGAGTAATATAATAAGTGCAATATGCAAATATGTAGGAATCAATGCACAGTTCACACAAGTGTTTGCTTCTTGAGGTGGAGAGAAATAGGTGAACTGACTCAACATTGAAAGTAAAAGAATGGTCCTCCATAGAGGAAAAGCATCGATTGCTATATTTGTGCTAGAGCTTTGATTTTGAAAACATGAAACAATTTTGTCAACGGTAGTAATAAAGCATATGTATCATGTAAATTATATCTTACAAGTTGCAAGCCTCATGCATAGTGTACTAATAGTGCCCGCACCTTGTCCTAATTAGCTTGGACTACCGGATCATCACAATGCACATGTTTTAACCAAGTGTCACAAAGGGGTACCTCTATGCCGCCTGTACAAAGGTCTAAGGAGAAAGCTCGCATTGGATTTCTCGCTATTGATTATTCTTCAACTTAGACATCCATACCGGGACAACATAGACAACAGATAATGGACTCCTCTTTTATGCATAAGCATGTAACAACAATTAATAATTTTCTCATTTGAGATTGAGGATATATGTCCAAAACTGAAACTTCCACCATGGATCACGGCTTTAGTTAGCGGCCCAATGTTCTTCTCTAACAATATGCATGCTTAACCATAGGGTGGTAGATCGCTCTTACTTCAGACAAGACGAACATGCATAGCAACTCACATGAAATTCAACAATGAATAGTTGATGGCGTCCCCAATAAACATGGTTATCGCACAACAAGCAACTTAATAAGAGATAAAGTGCATAATTACATATTCAATACCACAATAGTTTTTAAGCTATTTGTCCCATGAGCTATATATTGCAAAGGTGAATGATGGAATTTTAAAGATAGCACTCAAGCAATTTACTTTGGAATGGCGGAAAATACCATGTAGTAGGTAGGTATGGTGGACACAAATGGCATAGTGGTTGGCTCAAGTATTTTGGATGCATGAGAAGTATTCCCTCTCGATACAAGGTTTAGGCTAGCAAGGCTTATTTGAAACAAACACAAGGATGAACCGGTGCAGCAAAACTCACATAAAAGACATATTGAAAACATTATAAGACTCTACACCGTCTTCCTTGTTGTTCAAACTCAATACTAGAAATTATCTAGACCTTAGAGAAACCAAATATGCAAACCAAATTTTAGCATGCTCTATGTATTTCTTCATTAATGGGTGCAAAGCATATGATGCAAGAGCTTAAACATGAGCACAACAATTGCCAAGTATCACATTACCCAAGACATTAATAGCAATTACTACATGTATCATTTTCCAATTCCAACCATATAACAATTTAACGAAGGAGAAACTTCGCCATGAATACTATGAGTAGAAACCAAGGACATACTTGTCCATATGCTACAGCGGAGCGTGTCTCTCTCCCATAAAGTGAATGCTAGGATCCATTTTATTCAAACAAAACAAAAAACAAAAACAAACCGACGCTCCAAGCAAAGCACATAAGATGTGATGGAATAAAAATATAGTTTCAGGGGAGGAACCTGATAATGTTGTCGATGAAGAAGGGGATGCCTTGGGCATCCCCAAGCTTAGACGCTTGAGTCTTCTTGATATATGCAGGGGTGAACCACCGGGGCATCCCCAAGCTTAGAGCTTTCACTCTCCTTGATCTTGTTGCATCATACTCCTCTCTTGATCCTTGAAAACTTCCTCCACACCAAACTCGAAACAACTCATTAGAGGGTTAGTGCACAATAAAAATTAACATATTCAGAGGTGACACAATCATTCTTAACACTTCTGGACATTGCATAATGCTACTGGACATTAATGGATCAAAGAAATTCATCCAACATAGCAAAAGAGGCAATGCGAAATAAAAGGCAGAATCTATCAAAACAGAACAGTTCGTATTGACGAATTTTAAAATGGCACCAGACTTGCTCAAATGAAAATGCTCAAATTGAATGAAAGTTGCGTACATATCTGAGGATCACTCACGTAAATTGGCATAATTTTCTGAGTTACCTAAAGGGGGATTTTGCCCAGATTCGTGACAGCAAAGAAATCTGTTTCTGCGCAGTAATCCAAATCTAGTATGAACTTTTCTATCAACGGCTTAACTTGGCACAACAAAACACAAAACTAAGATAAGGAGAGGTTGCTACAGTAGTAAACAACTTCCAAGACACAAAATAAAAACAAAGTACTGTAGGTAAAAACATGGGTTGTCTCCCATAAGCGCTTTTCTTTAACGCCTTTCAGCTAGGCGCAGAAAGTGTGCATCAAATATTATCGAAGGGTGGTGCATCGGCATTCTTACCAGGGGTGTTGCTCTTACCTTTCTTACTCTTATTCCTACTCTTTGGTCTAGGGAATACATGACCGCATCCGGGTGTAGAGGTAAAATTTAGAGTGCCTTTCCCAACATCTATGACTGCTCCCATGAGTTTCATCAGGGATCTTCCAAGCGTGATTTGTCCTGTCCCTACACATTCAATAACGAGATAATCAGTGGATACCGTCCTTCCAAGAAAGGTTGTGAAAACACCTTCAGCTATACCCATAGGAATTACAACAGAGTTATCCGTAAGAGTTATTTCTTCTCCCCCTTCAGTAAGTCCCCAAAGTGTCAAAGATTTATAAATTTTTTCAGGCATGAGGCAAAACTCGGACATAATATCACAACGAGCAGGAAAAGTTTCACCACCAATAGTAACTTTAACAGTAGGCACCCACATTGAAGGTTCAAAGATTAATGGAACATAATCATAATATTCGCGAATTCGATTATACACTTCTTTTAAACAGGATATATTTGTTTCAATAGTGTCTAATCTATTATGCATGCTAGCATGAGATGGATCAAAATTATTGTCGGAGCTAAATGATGTAATCAATTTCCTTATAGCATTAAAAGCTTGATCCCCATCACAATGAAGGAAATCTCCTCCCACTACAGCATCTAAGGCATATCTATAGCGAAGAATAAGCCCGAAATAGAAATTACTAAGAAGCAAACTTAAGGTCATTTTAGGTTCAGTTTTACTATAAGCATCAAAAATTCTAGACCATGCTTCTTTAAAATTCTCTTCACCTCCTTGTTTAAAGGTGAAGATTGATTCCTCAGGTGATAGAGTAACAACTACGGGACTAGACATGATAATAAAGTAAATGCGAGTAACTAATTTTTTTGTGTTTTAGATATAGCAAACAAGATAGCAAATAAAGTAAAACTAGCAACTAAATTTTTTTGTATTTTGATTTAGTGCAGCAAACAAAGTAATAAATAAAACTAAGCAAGACAAAAACAAAGTAAAGAGATTGAGAAGTGGAGACTCCCCTTGCAGCGTGTCTTGATCTCCCCGGCAACGGCGCCAGAAATTTAGCTTGATGGCGTGTAACTCACACGTTCGTTGGGAACCCCAAGAGGAAGGTATGATGCGCACAGCAGCAAGATTTCCCTCAGAAAGAAACCAAGGTTTATCGAACCAGGAGGAGCCAAGAAGCACGTTGAAGGTTGATGGCGGCGGGATGTAGTGCGGCGCAACACCAGGGATTCCGGCGCCAACGTGGAACCTGCACAACACAACCAAAGTACTTTGCCCCAACGAAACAGTGAGGTCATCAATCTCACCGGCTTGCTGTAACAAAGGATTAACCGTATTGTGTGGAAGATGATTGTTTGCAGAAAATAGTAGAACAGTATTGCAGTAGATTGTATTTCAGTAAAGAGAATTGGACCGGGGTCCACAGTTCACTAGAGGTGTCTCTCCCATAAGACAAACAGCATGTTGGGTGAACAAATTACAGTTGGGCAATTGACAAATAAAGAGGGCATGACCATGCACATACATATTATGATGAGTATAGTGAGATTTAATTGGGCATTACGACAAAGTACATAGACCGCCATCCAGCATGCATCTATGCCTAAAAAGTCCACCTTCAGGTTATCATCCGAACCCCCTCCAGTATTAAGTTGCTAACAACAGACAATTGCATTAAGTATTGCGCGTAATGTAACTAGTGACTACATCCTTGAACATAGCACCAATGTTTTATCCCTAGTGGCAACAGCACATCCGTAACCTTAGTGGTTCTTGTCACTCCTCCAGATTCACGGAGACATGAACCCACTATCGAGCATAAATACTCCCTCTTGGAGTTACTAGCATCAACTTGGCCAGAGCATCTACTAATAACGGAGAGCATGCAAGATCATAAACAACACATAGACATAGCTTTGATAATCAACATAACAAGTATTCTCTATTCATCGGATCCCAACAAACGCAACATATAGAATTACAGATAGATGATCTTGATCATGTTAGGCAGCTCACAAGATCCGACAATGATAGCACAATGGGGAGAAGACAACCATCTAGCTACTGCTATGGACCCATAGTCCAGGGGTAGACTACTCACACATCACACCGGAGGCGACCATGGCGGCGTAGAGTCCTCCGGGAGATGATTCCCCTCTCCGGCAGGGTGCCGGAGGCGATCTCCTGGATCCCCCGAGATGGGATCGGCGTTGGCGGCGTCTCTGGAAGGTTTTCCGTATCGTGGCTCTCGGTACTGGGGTTTTCGTCACGGAGGCTTTAAGTAGGTGGAAGGGTAGGTCAAGAGGCGGCACGAGGGGCCCAGACCATAGGGCTGCACGGCCAGGGCAGGGGCCGCGCCGCCCTATGCTCTGGCTGCCTCGTGGCCCCTCTTCGTCTCGTCTTCGGACTTCTGGAAGCTTCGTGGCAAAATAGGACCCTGGGCGTTGATTTCGTCCAATTCCGAGAATATTTCGTTACTAGGATTTCTGAAACCAAAAACAGCAGAAAACAGCAACTGACACTTCGGCATCTTGTTAATAGGTTAGTTCCAGAAAATGCACGAATATGACATAAAGTGTGCATAAAACATGTAGATAACATCAATAATGTGGCATGGAACATAAGAAATTATCGATACGTTGGAGACGTATCAGATATCTAAGACCTTATTGCAAGATGATAGAATATAATCTAGTGAGACTACATAAACTCATAAGTTTTATGGGAATGTACGAAGGTTGAAGACGCTAGGCGTCCCGATCCTCCAACTAAGTTGGGCACTAACGATATTCGCATATCCATGAAGTAATCGTCCTTAGTATGCATCGTTGCTAAGACTCGTCGTTTCGAAGCATCACGTGATGATCGGGTGTGATAGATTCTACGTGTGCATATGATACGTCTCCGACGTATCGATAATTTCTTATGTTCCATGCCACATTATTGATGATATCTACATGTTTTATGCATACTTTATGTCATTATTATGCGTTTTCCGGAACTAACCTATTGACGAGATGCCGAAGGGCCAGTTGCTGTTTTCTGCTGTTTTTGGTTTCAGAAATCCTAGTAAGGAAATATTCCCGGAATTGGACGAAATCAACGCCCAGCATCTTAGAATCCCCGGGAGCTTCCAGAACACCCGAGAGCCGCCAGAGAGGGGCCACAGGGGGCCCACACATGGTGGCGGCACAGCCCAGGAGGGGGGCGCGCCGCCCTAGTGTCTGGTGGCCCCAGACCCCTTCTGACGCCGCCCTTCCGCCTACTTAAGGTCTCCGTCGCGAAAACCCTATTACGTTCGACGAAACCAGAGAAAACCTTCCAGAGCCGCCGCCATCGCGAAGCCAAGATCTGGGGGACAGGAGTCTCTGTTCCGGCACGCTGCCGGGACGGGGAAGTGCCCCCGGAAGGCTTCTCCATCGACACCACCGCCATCTTCATCAACGCTGCTGTCTCCCATGAGGAGGGAGTAGTTCTCCATCGAGGCTAAGGGCTGTACCGGTAGCTATGTGGTTAATCTCTCTCCTATGTGCTTCAATACAATAATCTCATGAGCTGCCTTACATGATTGAGATTCATATGATGATGCTTGTAATCTAGATGTCATTATGCTAGTCAAGTGGATTTTACTTATGTGATCTCCGGAGACTCCTTGTCCCACGTGTGTAAAGGTGACAGTGTGTGCACCGTGTGGGTCTCTTAGGCTATATTTCACAGAATACTTATTCGCTGTTATGAATGGCATAGTGAAGTGCTTATTTATATCTCTTTATGATTGCAATGTGTTTTGTATCACAATTTATCTGTGTGCTACTCTAGTGATGTTATTAAAGTAGTTTATTCCTCCTGCACGGTGTAATGGTGACAGTGTGTGCATCGTGTGTGAAGGTGACAGTGTGCATGCTATGTTAGTACTTGGTTTGGTTATGTTGATCTGTTATGCACTCTAAGGTTATTTAAATATAAACATTGAATATTGTGGAGCTTGTTAACTCCGACATTGAGGGTTCGTGTAATCCTACACAGTTAGTGGTGTTCATCATCCAACAAGAGGGTGTAGAGTCTAGCATCTATTTATTTATTCTGTTATGTGATCAATGTTGAGAGTGTCCACTAGTGAAAGTATGATCCTTAGGCCTTGTTCCCAAATACTGAAATCGCTGCTTGTTTACTGTTTTACTGCTTGTTTACTTCCTGCAATATTACTACCATCAACTGCACGCCAGCAAGCACTTTTCTGGCGCCGTTACTACTGCTCATATTCATTCATACCACTTGTATTTCACTATCTCTTCGCCGAACTAGTGCACCTATTAGGTGTGTTGGGGACACAAGAGACTTCTTGCTTTGTGGTTGCAGGGTTGCATGAGAGGGATATCTTTGACCTCTTCCTCCCTGAGTTCGATAAACCTTGGGTGATGCACTTAAGGGAAACTTGCTGCTGTTCTACAAACCTCTGCTCTTGGAGGCCCAACACTGTCTACAAGAATAGAAGCACCCGTAGACATCAAGCACTTTTCTGGCGCCGTTGCCGCGGAGGAAAGGTAAACGGCACTCACACACCGGATCCCGGCAACGAAGCACTTTTCTGGCGCCGTTGCCGGGGAGGTAAGGTAAAAGGTATTCACATCCTCCGACTACTAAGCTATTTCCTAGTCTTGTTGCCGGTGTGTGAGTGCTCGAAGCTATTTCCTTTAGATCCTACAATTGCATCTTTTTGTTTCTTGTTTACACTAGTTAGGCATAATGGACAACAATGAGCTTCTTATTCTATTTCCTGATTTAAGACATGGATGGTTTGATGCGAAAATTAAAAAACCTATAGAACATATTAGTATGAACGCTTTGAACACCATTGTTGCTAATGATATGGAAAATTCTAAGCTTGGGGAAGCTGGCTTTGATGAGCATGATATTTTTAGTCCCCCAAGCATTGAGGAGAAAATTTACTTTGATGATACTTTGCCTCCTATTTATGATGATTAAAATGATATTGGTCTTTTAGTACCGCCTGTTATGGAGGATAAGTTTAATTATGATTACAATATGCCTCCTATATTTGATGATGAGAATAATAATGATAGCTACTTTGTTGAATTTGCTCCCACTACAACTAATAAAATTGATTATGCTTATGTTGGGAGTAGTAATAATTTTATGCATGTGAATAAGAATGCTTTATGTGATACTTATATTGTTGAATTTGTTCATGATGCCTCTGAAAATTATTATGAGAGAGGAAAATATGGTTGTAGAAATTTTCATGTTACTAAAACACCTCTCTATATGCTGAAATTTTTGAAGTTACTCTTGTTTTATCTTCCTATGCTTGTTACTTTGTTCTTCATGAATTCATTTGTGTACAAGATTCCTTTTCATAGGAAGCATGTTAGGCTTAAATTTGTTTTGAATTTGCCTCTTGATGCTCTCTTTTGCTTCAAATACTATTTCTTGCGAGTGCATCATTAAAACTGCTGAGCCCATCTTAATGGCTATAAAGAAAGAACTTCTTGGGAGATAACCCATGAGTTTATTTTGCTACAGTACTTTTGTTTTATATTTCTATCTTGGAAGTTGTTACTACTGTAGCAACCTCTCCTTATCTTATTTTATTGCATTGTTGTGCCAAGTAAAGTCTTTGATAGCAAGGTTCATACTAGATTTGGATTTCTGCGCAGAAATAGATTTCTGTCTGTCACGAATCTGGGCAGAATTCTCTGTAGGTAACTTAGAAAAATCTGACAATTTACGTGCGTGATCCTCAGATATGTACGCAACTTTCATTCAATTTGGGCATTTTCATCTGAGCAAGTCTGGTACCATTTTAAAATTCGTCTTTACAGACTGTTCTGTTTTGACAGATTCTGCCTTTTATTTCGCATTGCTTCTTTCGCTGTGTTGGGTGGATTTCTTTGTTCCATTACCTTCCAGTAGCTTTGGGCAATGTCCAGAAGTGTTAAGAATGATTGTGTCACCTCTGAACATGTGAATTTTTGATTATGCACTAACCCTCTAATGAGTTTGTTTTAAGTTTGGTGTGGAGGAAGTTTTCAAGGGTCAAGAGAGGAGGATGATATACTATGATCAAGAAGAGTGAAAAGTCTAAGCTTGGGGATGCCCCCGTGGTTCATCCCTGCATATTTCAAGAAGACTCAAGCATCTAAGCTTGGGGATGCCCAAGGCATCCCCTTCTTCATCGACAAATTTATCAGGTTCCTCCCTTGAAACTATATTTTTATTCGGTCACATCTTATGTACTTTACTTGGAGCGTCTGTTTATTTTTGTTTCTGTTTTTGTTTGAATAAATGCTTGTGTGGGAGAGAGACATGCTCCGCTGGTTCATATGAACACATGTGTTCTTAGCTTTTAATTTTCATGGCGAAGGTTGAAACTGCTTCGTTAATTGTTATATGGTTGGAAACGGAAAATGCTACATGTAGTAATTGATAAAATGTCTTGGATAATTTGATACTTGGCAATTGTTGTGCTCATGTTTAAGCTCTTGCATCATATACTTTGCACCCATTAATGAAGAAATACATAGAGCTTGCTAAAATTTGGTTTGCATATTTGGTCTCTCTAAAGTCTAGATAATTTCTAGTATTGAGTTTTGAACAACAAGGAAGATGGTGTAGAGTCCTATAATGTTTACAATATGTCTTTTATGTGAGTTTTGCTGCACCGGTTCATCCTTGTGTTTGTTTCAAATAACCTTGCTAGCCTAAACCTTGTATCGAGAGGGAATACTTCTCATGCATCCAAAATCCCTGAGCCAACCACTATGCCATTTGTGTCCATCATACCTACCTACTACATGGTATTTCTCCGCCATTCCAAAGTAAATTGCTTGAGTGCTACCTTTAAATTTCCATCATTCGCCTTTGCAATATATAGCTCATGGGACAAAATAGCCTTAAAAACTATTGTGGTATTGAATATGTACTTATGCACTTTATCTCTTATTAAGTTGCTTGTTGTGCGATAACCATGCTCCTGGGGACGCCATCAACTCTTTGTTGAATATCATGTGAGTTGCTATGCATGTTCGTCTTGTACGAAGTAAGGCGGTTTTCACAATCAAATGGTTTGAGTATGCATACTGTTAGAGAAGAACATTGGGCCGCTAACTAAAGCCATGAATCATGGCGGAAGTTTCAGTTTGGACATAAAACCTCAATCTCTTATGAGAATATTAACTGTTGAATGCTTAAGCATTAAAAGAGGAGTCCATTATCTGTTGTCTATGTTGTCCCGGTATGGGTGTCTAAGTTGAAGAATGATCAAAAGCGAGAAATCCAATGCGAACTTTCTCCTTAGACCCTTGTACAGGCGGCATAGAGGTACCCCTTTATGACACTTGGTTGAAACATATGTCATGCAATGATAATCCGTGTTAATCCAAGCTAATTAGGACAAGGTGCGGGCACTATTAGTATACTATGCATGAGGCTTGCAACTTGTAAGATATAATTTACATGATACATATGCTTTATTACTACCGTTGACAAAATTGTTTCATGTTTTCAAAATAATAGCTCTAGCACAAATATAGCAATCGATGCTTTCCTCTTTGAAGGACCTTTCTTTTACTTTTATGTTGAGTCAGTTCACCTATCTCTCTCCACCTCAAGAAGCAAACACTTGTGTGAACTGTGCATTGATTCCTACATACTTGCATATTGCATTTGTTATATTACTCTATGTTGACAATTATCCATGAGATATACATGTTACAAGTTGAAAGCAACCGCTGAAACTAAATCTTCCTTTATGTTGCTTCAATACCTTTTACTTTGAATTATTGCTTTATGAGTTAACTCTTATGCAAGACTTATTGATGCTTGAAAGTACTATTCATGAAAAGTCTTTGCTTTATGATTCATTTGTTTACTCATGTCATTACCATTGTTTTGATCGCTGCATTCATTACATATGCTTACAATAGTATGATCAAGGTTATGATGGCATGTCACTCCAGAAATTATCTTTGTTATCGTTTACCTGCTCGGGACGAGCAGGAACTAAGCTTGGGGATGCTGATACGTCTCCGACGTATCGATAATTTCTTATGTTCCATGCCACATTATTGATGATATCTACATGTTTTATGCATACTTTATGTCATTATTATGCGTTTTCCGGAACTAACCTATTGACGAGATGCCGAAGGGCAGTTCTTTGTTTTCTGCTGTTTTTGGTTTCAGAAATCCTAGTAAGGAAATATTCTCGGAATTGGACGAAATCAACGCCCAGCATCTTAGAATCCCCGGGAGCTTCCAGAACACCCGAGAGCCGCCAGAGAGGGGCCACAGGGGGCCCACACATGGTGGCGGCGCGGCCCAGGAGGGGGGCGCGCCGCCCTAGTGTCTGGTGGCCCCAGACCCCTTCTGACGCCGCCCTTCCGCCTACTTAAGGTCTCCGTCGCGAAAACCCTATTACGTTCGACGAAACCAGAGAAAACCTTCCAGAGCCGCCGCCATCGCGAAGCCAAGATCTGGGGGACATGAGTCTCTGTTCCGGCACGCTGCCGGGACGGGGAAGTGCCCCCGGAAGGCTTCTCCATCGACACCACCGCCATCTTCATCAACGCTGCTGTCTCCCATGAGGAGGGAGTAGTTCTCCATCGAGGCTAAGGGCTGTACCGGTAGCTATGTGGTTAATCTCTCTCCTATGTGCTTCAATACAATAATCTCATGAGCTGCCTTACATGATTGAGATTCATATGATGATGCTTGTAATCTAGATGTCATTATGCTAGTCAAGTGGATTTTACTTATGTGATCTCCGGAGACTCCTTGTCCCACGTGTGTAAAGGTGACAGTGTGTGCACCGTGTGGGTCTCTTAGGCTATATTTCACAGAATACTTATTCGCTGTTATGAATGGCATAGTAAAGTGCTTATTTATATCTCTTTATGATTGCAATGTGTTTTGTATCACAATTTATCTGTGTGCTACTCTAGTGATGTTATTAAAGTAGTTTATTCCTCCTGCACGGTGTAATGGTGACAGTGTGTGCATCGTGTAGTACTTGGCGTAGGCTATGATTGTGATCTCTTGTAGATTATGAAGTTAACTATTGCTATGATAGTATTGATGTGATCTATTCCTCCTTTCGTAGTGTGAAGGTGACAGTGTGCATGCTATGTTAGTACTTGGTTTGGTTATGTTGATCTGTTGTGCACTCTAAGGTTATTTAAATATGAACATTGAATATTGTGGAGCTTGTTAACTCCGGCATTGAGGGTTCGTGTAATCCTACACAGTTAGTGGTGTTCATCATCCAACAAGAGGGTGTAGAGTCTAGCATCTATTTATTTATTCTGTTATGTGATCAATGTTGAGAGTGTCCACTAGTGAAAGTATGATCCCTAGGCCTTGTTCCCAAATATTGAAATTGCTGCTTGTTTACTGTTTTACTGCTTGTTTACTTCCTGCAATATTACTACCATCAACTGCACGCCAGCAAGCACTTTTCTGGCGCCGTTACTACTGCTCATATTCATTCATACCACTTGTATTTCACTATCTCTTCGCCGAACTAGTGCACCTATTAGGTGTGTTGGGGACACAAGAGACTTCTTGCTTTGTGGTTGCAGGGTTGCATGAGAGGGATATCTTTGACCTCTTCCTCCCTGAGTTCGATAAACCTTGGGTGATCCACTTAAGGGAACTTGCTGCTGTTCTACAAACCTCTGCTCTTGGAGGCCCAACACTGTCTACAAGAATAGAAGCACCCGTATACATCAGCATACAACGGGTGCAAGCCAGATTTGCACATGCGAATACTGAGGTTAAACTTTACGAGCCTAGCATGTACAGACATGGTCTCGGAAAGTCATCATGATATGATGGATAAAATTATGAGTGAAATTGTTCATCATATTACAAAGTTACTAATAGTGAAGTCTGGAACACTTGTCATTTGATGATCAACTTCAAAGTAAGAACCTCAAGGTTATTGGTATTTGACCAATGGACCTAGAAGTTATTGAAGGTGAAGTGTTTTCTAAGAATGGGGAAAGCTAAAAGAGAAACCACAAAAGATATTTTGGCAAAAAGAAAGAAAAAGACTAGAAAGTCTAGCTCAGATGTATATAGATGATATACATGTTATGGATGTATTCCTTGTTTGGTCACATAATAGAATTCTTGGGTATTTATACCAGATTGGTTGGTATGAGATGTCATACAATACAACGCAATACAAGAATACGATGGCCTAAGTGACTGATAAGGAATATGGTAATAATGCACATCTGGAACATAATAAAGTGTTATTATGTTTGTCGTTGGCATTCTACCTAGCCCTTAGAATTTATAATAAAGAACTTAATAAATTG
The DNA here is from genome assembly GCF_019359855.2 of Lolium perenne. NCBI lineage: Eukaryota > Viridiplantae > Streptophyta > Magnoliopsida > Poales > Poaceae > Lolium > Lolium perenne. The sequence goes on from NC_067244.2 coordinate 54,669,145, forward strand.
TTATTTTGCTCTGGTCAAATGAAAACAATGAGTTGTTCAAATTATGACATTGCTCCATGTACGATGGATAAGTTATTATAAATCTTAATGGTGAAACACACATACATAACACTGACGCTAAAATGCCATAAGGCAAATGATTTGAATTCCACTCATTAGTGGAACCGCCATTTAGGTCATGTTAGAAAGGAACGCATGAAGGAACTCCATTTGAATGGAATTTTGGAGTCATATGATTTTTGAATCATTTGGCGCTTGCAAATCTCTTCTAAAAGGAAATGACTTAAATACCGTTCATAGGCCAAGAGTTGAACGGGCAACTAACTTAGTGGAAAAGTACATGATGATGTATGTGGTTCACTGGGCATAGTTGTGTGCGGGAGATTCTTTTACTTCATGAAAACTTCCAACAATGAATTGAGTATATATATGTAGATATATTCGATAAGGAAGAAGTTTGAAACATTTGAATGGATTCAGATAAATTTTAGCATGAAGTGGAAATCATCGTAATAGAAAAGTCAAATATCTATGATTAGATCATGGTAGAAATATTTGAATTACGAGTTTTAGCGAACATCTAAGAGAGTTATGAAATTGTTCTACACCTCACGTTTCTTGGAGTATCATAGAGATGATGAAGTATCCGAGATATGTATCCAAACCTTGTTGGATCAAAGATGAGATAAAATATTGATGCCATTATATTTTTAAGGATTATGCTTTAGAGACTACCGCTCTTACACTGAATAGAGCATCATCATGATCCGTTGAAATGACACCATACAAGTTATGGCATGGGTATAAACCATAATAGTCCTTTCTTAAAATTTTGGTATAAGTAAATGAGTTTACAACCAAAACCGGATAAATGTCTTTGTTGGTTATCCCAAGAGAATGGATTGGGAATTCTTCCCACTATGAAGTAAAAGACAAAAGTGTTTGTTAATGTTACTTGTTTATTTCCAAGAAATTGTTTTCTAGCGAAGTATTTGAGTGGGAGGACAATAGAACTTGATAAGGTTGATGAACCTGAGCATAATGATCAGAGTAGCGCAGCATCGGAAATGGTTCCGGAAGCGGCTACAACAATCATGGCTCCCATGACTACAAAGTGTTTTAGCCATGGAGATCGAAGTACATATTGAACCTTGTAGGTATGGTTTACTTTGTGATCAAATAAATAATTTGTGGACAAATGATTGATTTTGAACAATGATAAACCAACTGCAAACAAAGAAGTTATGATGGGCCCTGACTCCGTTAAAATGGTTATGCGCCATAAAATCCAAGATAGATAAATACTTTTTGAAAGTAAATGGATCTATAAAATAGATGGACTTGGATGTAATATCCTTGAAGAAGCTTGACTTGTCAAAAAGTTGTTTACGACAAAGTTCAAAGAGTTGACTGCGAAAAGATTGGATCTTCCGTAGCAATGCTTATAGTCTATGTGGATTATTCTAGTAATCGCTACATATTTCTTTTATGAGATATGCTAGTAGGATGGCAAAGTACATTACTTAACAGAAGTGTGTATTAAAGGTGTATACAAGATACAATCCAAGAGTTTTGCTGGTCCGTGGAATACTAGATAGGTATACGAACTTCAATTGGATGAAGTGAGTATCACGGAGTTGGAATCTTCACCGGATGAAATAGTCAAAGAGTTTTTGATTTCATCAGAAATGATGAAGATGCTTGCATTTGCAAGAAATTAAGTGGGAGCGCTAAGACATATTTATAATACTTTATGTAGATGACATATCGTTGATTATAAATAATGTAATTATATAATTGATTAAAAAGGTTTCATTGAGAATTAACTTCAATGAAAGGATATGGACTGAAATATATTTAGTGTCAAGATCTATGAAGATAGATTGAAACACATAATAAGTTTAAGTCAAAGTACATAGAATGGATATTGAAGTAGTTCAATATAGAAATATTAAGAAAAATGTTCTTGTCATGTGAAGGTTTAACAACACTTGAGTGTATCTGACACTCAATGAGTAAAAACACATGAGTGACTTTAGATCACGAATAATATGTACAAAGTCAGATGTCCTGTGCTCTAAAAGGTTAAGAGCATATACCAGAATGATTCATGTGATGATCATTGGACAACAGTAAGAATATCCCTGAGTACTTTAGAAGAACCCAGGATATATATATTTTATATGGGTAATGACAAACAAATCGCTGTAAAGTGTTGCACCGATATTAGTTTGGTCACATATAAAAGTAAAATTTCAAATCTAAATTAGGCTAAGTGTTATTTAAAAGGGTATCACAATGAGCTAGAGTATGTCTATGCTAGATTTAGATGAGTTCTAAATATTGTGACGGATTCTACAAATGAAGGCAGAGTATGTCATTGTTTTGACAGTGACTGAGGATGTTTAAGTCGAGGAGTTCTTTGAGAACTTGGTGTAGTTCCGATAGTGTCAGAACTTTGAAGCTATATTGTATGTGACAATGTTAGTGACATATTTCAGACCGCGGAATTAAGGTTCCACCAGAAGACTGAACATATATTATTAATGCCGACTCATTTGGAAAATGAGTGATGCGTTGAGACACAAATGAATTGCAAAATACATACGTTTCTGAGCGAGTCAGATCCGTTGACTAAAACCTCTCCCATGAGCAAAGCATGATAAGCACCAGAAGGCCAAGGTGTTATATCTTTACAAATGTAAACTAGATTATTGACTCTAGTGCAAGTGGAAGACAGTTGGAGATATGCCCAAGAGGCAATAATAAAATGGTTATTATAATATATCTTTGTGTTTATGATAATGTTTGCATACCATGCTATAATTGTATCAACCGAAACATTGTACATGTGTGTTATGTAAACAACAAGGAGTCCCTAGTAAGCCTCTTGTATAACTAGCTTGTTGATTAATGGATGATCATGGTTTCGTGATCATGAACATTGGATGTCATTAATAACAAGGTTATGTCATTAGGTGAATGATATAATGGACATACACCCAAATGAGCGTAGCATAAGATCAAGTCATTAAGTTCAATTTGCTATAAGCTTTCGGTACATAGTTGCCTAAGTCCTTCGACCATGAGATCATGTAAATCACTTACACCGGAAGGGTACTTTGATTACATCAAACGCCATTGCGTAAATGGGTGGTTATAAAGATGGGATTAAGTATTCGGAAAGTGTGAGTTGAAGCATATGGATCAATAGTGGGATTTGTCCATCCTGATGACGGATAGATATACTCTGGGCCCTCTCGATGGAATGTCGTCTGATTAGCTTGCAAGCATATGATTGGATCATAAGAGATGACATACCGTGGTACGAGTAAAGAGTACTTGTCGGTAACGAGGTTGAACAAGGTATGGAGATACCGATGATCGAACCTCGGACAAGTAAAATATCGCGTGACAAAGGGAATCGGCATCGTATGTAAATGGTTCAATCGATCACTAAGTCATCGTTGAATATGTGGGAGCCATTATGTATCTCCAGATCCCGCTATTGGTTATTGCTCGAAGAGGAGTCTCGACCATGTCTGCATAGTTCGCGAACCGTAGGGTGATGCGCTTAAGGTTCGATGTCGCATAAGTAGATTTGAATATGCTATGGAGACGAAGTTTGTTCGGAGTCTCGGATGTGATCCAGGATGTCACGAGGAGGTCCGGAATAGTCCGGAGAATAAGATTCATATAAGGGAAGTTGATTTCTGGGTTTCGGAAATGTTCGGGATTTTTCCGGTGGTTGACTGGAAGGTTCTAGAAGGTTCCGGAGGGGTCCATGATGTCTACGGGTGCTTCTATTCTTGTAGATAGTGTTGGGCCTCCAAGAGCAGAGGTTTGTAGAACAGCAACAAGTTTCCCTTAAGTGGATCACCCAAGGTTTATCGAACTCAGGGAGGAAGAGGTCAAAGATATCCCTCTCAAGCAACCCTGCAATCACGATACAAGAAGTCTCTTGTGTCCCCAACACACCTAATACACTTGTCAGATGTATAGGTGCACTAGTTCGGCGAAGAGATAGTGAAATACAAGTGGTATGAATGAATATGAGCAGTAGTAACGGCGCTGAGAAAAGTGCTTGTCAGCGTGCGATTGATGGTAGTAATATTGCAGGAAGTAAAGATGCAGTAAAACAGTAAACAAGCGATGACTGCAGTATTTGGAAACAAGGCCTAGGGATCATACTTTCACTAGTGGACACTCTCAACATTGCAATCATAATGGGATATAAATAAGCACTTCACTATGCTATTCCGAATTACTCTCTGGCAAGATAACGAACTCTAATTCATCATGTAGGCAAACCTTAAAGATGTATTCCCAAGTACTAATGAACACCCCACGCTGTCACTTTGAGCATTCATAGGAGGTACTAACACACCACAATTTCATAGAGACATCCAACTCAAATCATAACTCAGTGAACAAGTATTCTGTGAAATATAGCCTAAGAGACCCACACGGTGCACACACTGTCACCTTTACACACGTGGGACAAGGAGTCTCCGGAGATCACATAAGTAAAATCCACTTGAATAGCATAACGACATCTAGATTACAAAGCTCATCATATGGATCTCAAACATGCAAAGCAACTCATGAGATCATTGTATTGAAGTACATGGGAGAGAGATTAACCACATAGCTACCGGTACAGCCCTTAGCCTCGAGGGAGAACTACTCCCTCCTCATGGGAGACAGCAACGTTGATGAAGATGGCGGTGGTGTTGATGGAGAAGCCTTCCGGGGGCACTTCCCCGTCCCGGCGGCGTGCCGGAACAGAGACTCCTGTCCCCCAGATCTTGGCTTCGCGATGGCGGCGGCTCTGGAAGGTTTCTCTTACCGTGGCTTTTCGTCCCGAAGTTTTAGGTCAAGGAGGCTTAAATAGGCGAAGAGGCGGAGTCGGAGGGCTGACGGGGCAGCCACACAGTAGGGCGGCGCGGCCAGGGCCTGGGCCGCGCCGGCCTGGCGTGTGGCCCCCCCAGGGCTCCTCTCTAGCGGCTCTCGGGTGTTCTGGAAGCTTCGTGGAAAAATAGGATGCTGGGCATTTATTTCGTCCGATTCCGAGAATATTTCCTTACTAGGATTTCTGAAACCAAAAATAGCAGAAAACAGGAACTGGCCCTTCGGCATCTCGTCAATAGGTTAGTTCCGGAAAATGCATCAAAACGATATAAAGTGTGAACAAAACATGTAGGTATTGTCATAAAACTAGCATGGAACATAAGAAATTATAGATACGTTTGAGACGTATCAGTCCACCATGGGGCCCACGACCTAGGAGGCCTAGCATGGGCCGAGGGGATGCTCCCTGGCCTAATGGGCCAGGGGCACATGCCCCCCAAGGCCCAGGCCGGCCAACCCCCTAGGGTTTCCCTGGGGGGGGATCAACTTGGGGGAGGGGAAAGCCCTCTCCCCCCTTTGGCCGCCGCCCCCCCTAACCCTAGATGGGAAAGGGGGCCACCCCAGCCGACTGGCCCCCTATATAAAGAGGGGAGGGGGTGGCCGGCCAGCCCCATCCCATTGTCCCTCCTCTGGGCGCCTCTCTCTTCCACCATATGCTGCTCCGGCTTAGGCGAAGCCCTGCAGCTTTTCTTCCTCCACCACAACCACCACGTCGTCGTGCTGCTGGAACTTGGAGGAGATCTACCACACCTCCGCTGCCCGCTGGAACGGGGAGAGGAAGGGCTTCATCGACACCGTACGCGCGACCGAGTACGGAAGTGCTGCCGGATTGCAGCACTGGGGATGATCGTCTACACCAACAACGAGATCTAATCTCGTAGGCTTTGGAAATCTTCGAGGGTTAGTCTCATATCAGTCTCGTTGCTTCGATCTTGTAGATTAGATCTTGGGTGTTCCATAGATTAGATCTTGGATTTATTCATCTTGCGGTAGGAAAATTTTTGTTTTCTATGCTACGAACCCCATCATAATCCAGGATTCCAGAGTGGCTTTCGATGATGAAGCTAGGTCAGCCTGCCGCCCTTGCTTTGCTTTGACGACGTAGCAGATGGTAGACTTCCCTTTTGTTGGGTCTGCCAGAGGGTTTTGCTTGATAACAAGCAGAGAATCGACATAGCTGCGGAGGAAGCGCCTCGACGCTTCAATTGGTGGCGCAGGCTTATGATGCACCACTTCGTTATGGACATGCCAAGCCCGCCACCAGGTCATCAGCATCATCATGCGCGTCGTCTCTGGCACCTGAACCATAGCTTGAAGGACCCACTCTGGACCCGAATTCTTGATGCTCTCCAGAGCCGGTAATGGCCACACCTCCTCCATCGCCCGCCAGAGATCCCTCGCCATGGGGCAGCGACAGAGCACATGGAAGGTATCCTCGCATTCCAAACCACAAACAACACAGATATTAGATGTCACAATCTTACGTTTCATTTTATTTTCCCAAGTAGCTAGACCATTCGTAGCAACACGCCAAGCAAATACGCGAACCTTCGGGGGAGCAGGGCACCCCCATACCGTGTCCCAGACGGTACGTCGACCGTCCGGTGCCCTGCTCGCGGCGCACAAGTTAGTGCGATGAGTGAGTTCCCAGGCCATCTTATACGCGCTTTGCACCGAGAAAAAACCTCGCCGATCAGGACCCCATGCAAGCACATCCTCCATGTGCCGGGGAGACAAGTTGATCTTCAGAATTTCCTCCACATCAGGAGCTAGGAAGTGATTACGGATGAGAGGTTGGTTCCAGGTACCATCATCATTAATGAGAGCCCCAACACGGCGGAGGCGACAATCACCTTGGGCTGAAATCGGCCTATATGATAGGGGTCTTGGCAGCCAGGGGTCACGCCATATCCGCACTTGACTGCCGTCGCCTATTCTCAAGAGGAGGCCTTTCTTCAATAGTTCGAGTCCATACGTGATAGCTTGCCAAGTAGATGACGCATTACCTGCAAAAACCGTGTCCTCAAGACGTCCATTCGGGTAATATCGAGCCTTTAAAACCATGGCACAGAGGCTGTCTGGCTTGGTAAGAAGCCGCCAAGCCTGGCGCGCCAAGAGGGCTTGGTTAAACATCCTGAAATCTCTGAAACCCAAGCCACCACACCGCTTAGGATGTGTGAGAACATCCCAAGATTTCCAATGGGTTTTCATCTTTCCTTTTTCTGAGCCCCACCAATAATTCCTGACCATGCGGTTTAAGTCATCACAAAGAGCTAGGGGAAGTTTTAAAACGCTCATAATATATGTCGGGATGGATTGGGCAACAGCTTTAATCAGAGTTTCCTTCGCTGCCTGCGAGGGAAAGGAATCACCCCATTCCATAAACCTCTTGGTCAACCGCACTTGCAAGTTCTGCAGCTTACCCTTGTTCATACGTCCCTGTGGTGTCGGAAGGCCCAAGTACTTGTCCTCAAATTCGGATCGTTGAAGCTGCAGTGCCCTCTTTATAGTCTCTTGGATCGGCACCGGGCATGAATTTCCAAACAAGATTGAACATTTACTGAGATTGATCAACTGTCCTGTGGCACGGGCGTAATCATCCATCACCGCCCCAATGGCGTCAGCCTGCTGCACATCAGCTTTGAAGAACAAAAGAGTGTCATCCGCAAATAGGAGGTGAGACACCCCAGGTGCTCTAGGACACACTTTCACTGGAGTAATAGCTTGCTGATCCACTCTCTGTCGTAGTAGGGCCGAAAGTCCATCAGCCACAAACAAAAATAAGAAAGAGGAGAGGGGGTCGCCTTGCCGTAGCCCACGCGATGGTGCAAACGAATCCAAGAAAGCTCCATTAAATTTAACAGAATACCTCACCGTGGTGACACATGACATTATCCACTGTACCCACCGGTGAGAGAAGCCTAACTTTTGCATCGCTTGCCTCAAGAACCCCCAATCAACCCGATCATAAGCCTTTGATAGATCAAGTTTATAAGCACATAAACTTTTCACTGGCTCTTTTTCTTGCTGAATATAGTGAAAGCATTCAAAGGCAAGGAGGGCATTATCAGTTATCATCCTTCCTGGTACAAATGCACTTTGGTTTGGAGACACAATCTCATCCAGGATTGGTCTCAACCTATTCACCATACACTTCACTACCACCTTATAAATAACATTGCATAAACTTATTGGTCTGAAGTCTGTAACTTTCGTTGGGTTGTCCACCTTCGGTATTAAAACAATGTTCGCATCATTGACACCGGCTGGCATGACCCCTGTATGAAATAATAACCTGACTGCAGGGATAATCTCCTCCTTCAGTAGTCCCCAATTGCGTTGGAAAAACCTAGCAGGGAAGCCATCGGGCCCTGGCGCCTTCAGTGGACCAATCTGGAACAAGGCATCAGCGATTTCCTTGTCTGTAAAGTCTGCACATAGTGTTCTGTTCATATCATTAGTCACTTTTGCATCCAGTAACTCAAGAACTGGGCTCGGGTCAATAGAAGGATCGGCAGTAAAGATAGTCTGGAGTAATCAGAGACAAGACTACCCATTTGTTGTTGATCTGTGTGCCTGATGCCCGCATCATCAATAATCTGTTTCACCCTATTCTTTCGTGCACGCCAGACAGCTCAGCTATGAAAGAACTTTGTATTTCTATCACCTTCGCGGAGCCAATCAATACGTGATCGCTGAAGCCACATCATTTCTTCTCTATACAAAAGCTCATTCATATGGTCAGACACTTGGCGAATTTCTTCCCTGTCAGCATTCATACGCATAAGTTCCTCCAGCCTCGTGCGCGATTTCTCCAACTCGATTTTAACCCTGCCAAACTTCTGCTTACTCCATGCGGACAGATGTTGCATGACCTTCCTTAACCCTGTATGAATCTAGCCCAGATTAGCTTTAGGCCCAGCGTCGGCCCAAGCATTTGAAATATGCTCCGGTAAGCTCTGTTCCCGCTCCCACATCACCTCGTACTGTTTACTGCAGGGTTTATGGCCACGTTCCTCTTCCTTAACACAGTGAAGAATGATCGGGCTGTGGTCCGAACAGGGAGACACCAAGTGTACCCCACCCTGGCCTCCTCGAAAATATTTCTCCAACTATTGTCAGCAACCGCTCGATCAAGACGTACCCGGACGTTCCTTCTCCCCTTCCTCTTGTTATCAAAGGTGTAAGGTAGGCCCGAGAAGCCGAGGTCTACCAAGCCGCAGATCTCAAGAGTGTCACGGAAGGCTAACATCTGTGGTTCAGGTCGTGGAGAGACAGAGAAGTGTTCAAACTGCCACATCGCCTCATTAAAATCCCCAAGCACACACCACGGCAAATCCGATTGAATTTTGAGGTCTTGTAGCTTGGTCCACATGGAATGACGATCCTCTGTCCTTGGTTCACCATAGACACAAGTCAACCTCCACATTGGCTCCGAGTCTGAACATCTCACGTTCACATCAATATACCGCTCACAGCTAGAGATTACCTCAACATGCAGCTGATCACACCAAAACAGCGCAAGACCCCCACTTAGACCGTCACTGTCAACTCCAGTGAAACCCCTCAGACCCAATCTCCCTCTTAGGCGACGTACGCGCTCCGCTTTCTGTCTGGTTTCACTAAGGAACACAATACGTGATCTAGTCTTCCGCACAAGATCACATAGCTCTCGAACTGTCGGGTTGTTCCCCGCGCCCCGACAGTTCCAACCACAACAATTCATTGCTCCTGACGGGGCGCAGCTTGCGTCCCCGTCAGTTGATCAGCGGCCCCTGGGCTGATTGCCTCCAAAAATTCTACCCCCTCCATCGGAACGGTAACCACACCATCCTGTGTAACAGGTTCCACCTTCCCTCTTTTCTGACATGCCGTGCGTTCAGGTACCACGTGGATAACAATGGCCCGATTTTTGTCTGTAGATTCAGCTTCATCTGGATCATGGCTAGCGAACCTCTTCCCTAACACCGAGGTTACTTCAGGCATAGCTGAATCAGTACTGCTCTCTGAAGGAACCCACGAGCTCAGGCCACGCAAAGGCGGTATCATATCTGATCTTCCCCTACCAAGCATAGGCAAGTCTCCTCTCATAGCTAGTGGTTGCACATAGATGGCATCAGCTCTGTCCCTCCGAGTCCCATCGACCAAGGCTGGTATGCCCATAGGATCCGCCGGATGGAACTGTTCTCTTGCCGCATATAATCTTTCTCTAAGCTCTGTTAGTGTGTCCCTCGGAAATTGCATCTGCATGGCACACAACAGCACAGATAAGTCCGTATCTACTGTAACATCACCGTGTGGTTCCTTGCATTCAAACCCATCATACGCATCAACAGTGGCTGGTATAACTTCTGTGCGTTTCTGTGGCTGGCGAACTTTGGTACGAGGAGTAGGCTTGCCTAAATTTCCAGAGTTCTCATCACTACAGGAGAAATCCAATCCTCTCTTAGCAGAGGGTGCTGGTTCATAGGCTTCTCTGTACTCAAATTTATGCATTGGGGAGCATCGGAGACTAGAGTCATATGCAAGCGAAGGAACTCCAATTCTCTTCTTCTCACAAGTAGTATCATTATGGCCAATAAAGCCACACCAAAAACAGAAAAATGGAACACGCTCATACCTCAGCAGATAGGTAGAATGAGTCTCTGGCCTGTCCCTAACTCCTGTGGTGATCTTTGACTGAAGCCTCTTATTGATAGGAATTTCAATACGGACACGCAGGAAGTCTCTGAATTTCGTCAGTGAGGGGTCAGCTTCTACCTCTAGAACTTTGCCCAGCCTTGCTCCCCACTTCCTCCCGTTAGCATTAGTTTGTTTGTCCCAAGGTACATCATACATCTTCACCCACATCGGTAAAGTAGACAGATCAGTTTCCGAGGGCCGGGCAGCACCATTCAAGGCCTTCACAAGCAGGGCATTACCAAGGTGAACCCATGGTCCTCCTCCAAGAACAAAATCGAAATCCCCTTCCGATTCCAGAGTCACAGTGAACCACTTTGGTTTGATCGGGGCGAACTTTACTCCCGTACGTAACCTCCAGACCTTCTTGAAGTGATTCTTCAAAGTTTCTACCGAAGGGGAGATCGGCCCCAGATACCTGGCCAACAACCTCCATGGTACAGGCGTAGGAGCCTGTACTTGTACTTCCTCCAGATCTTCTTCTACAAAAGCGTCATCCTCCATATCAACCTCCCCTCCTCTCAGGTCCTCCTCATCTGCTCCTAGTCCATCCAATTTTGGCGGGTGCCAATTGCTTGAGCTTAGTTCCTCCACCTCAAAACGATCTTCGTCCACCGACCTCTCCCTCAACAGCAATGGGCGACGATCCAACGACTTCGGGTGGGTAGGATCCTCATCGGTTCTCCCATGATCACCCCCATCATTGGAAGCCGCCATCGCTAGATCAGGAGCTAGTATGCCGGGATCGGGATCAAACAGAGGGTTTGCGAAAGACTCAAACTGGAGAGGGGAGAAACCTGGCGGCTCCCTCCTCATAAGGCCCTCAGAACCACCGTGGATAGCACAGACTCTACCCGCAGCCAGATCGGAGGCACCACAATCCTCCAGCTTCACGAGATCCGAGACCGAATCCAACTCCAAAACTCGTAAACCTCCCATGCACGAACTGCTCCCGGTCAGGATAGGGGCGGCGCAGTCGCCTACGTGATCGCCAGACCTAACCCTAGACCGTAGCTAAACCAAGGAACGTCCTGCACTGCAGACAGCCGACTTCTTTCCGATAACAAAAGGGCTATCTGCCGCCCTGCTACTGTTTTGTTGTGTCTTGGAAGTTGTTACTACTGTAGCAACCTCTCCTTATCATGTTTATTTCGTTTTTGTGCCAAGTAAAGTCTTTGATAGAAAGTTGATACTAGATTTGGATTTCTGCACAGAAACAGATTTTTAGCTGTCACGAATTTGAGTTTTTCTCTCTGTAGAAGAATCTAAAAATTCTGAAAAAATTCATGAGTAATCCTCAGATATGTACGCAACTTTCATTCAACTGGAGCTTTTCCATCTGAGCACGTGAAGTGCCTTGAAAAAATTCGTCTTTACGGACTGTTCTGTTTTGACAGATTCTACCTTTTATTTCGCATTGCCTCTTTTACTGTGTTTGAGCAGGTTTCTTTGCTCCATTAAATTTCAGTAGCCTTGGGTAATGTCCAGAAGTGTTGGGAATGATTGTGTCCTTGCTGAACATGTGAATTTTTGATTATGCACTAACCCTCTAATGAGATTGCTTTGAGTTTGGTGTGAAGGAAGTTTTCAAGGATCAAGAGAGGAGGATGATATAATATGATCAAGAAGAGTGAAAAGTATAAGCTTGGGGATGCCCCCGTGGTTCATCCCTGCATATTTCAAGAAGACTCAAGCGTCTAAGCTTGGGGATGCCCAAGGCATCCCCTTCTTCATCAACAACTTATCAGGTCACCTCTAGTGAAACTATATTTTAATTCCGTCACATCTTATGTGCTTTACTTGGAGCGTTTGTGTGCTTTTATTTTCGTTTTGTTATTTTCATTCTCTGAATAAATCGGATCCTAACATGCTTGTGTGGGAGAGAGACACGCTCCGCTTTTTCATTTGAACACTGGTGTTCTTCGTTTTAGTTTTAATGTTCATGGCAAAAGCTGAAAGCCGCTGCATTTATTGCTATTTGGTTGGAAACAGAAAATGCTTCATCTGGTAATTGGTATATTGTCTTGAATAATTTGATACTTGGCAATTGTTTTGAGCTCTCAAGTAGATCATGTTTAAGCTCTTGCATCATGTAGTTTAAACCTATTATTGGAGAACTACCGTAGAGCTCGTTGAAATTTGGTTTGCATGATTGGTCTCTCTAAGGTCTAGATATTTTCTGGTAAAAGTGTTTGAACAACAAGGAAGACAGTGTAGAGTCTTATAATGCTTGCAATACGTTCTTATGTAAGTTTTGCTGTACCGGTTTATACTTGTGTTTGCTTCAAACAACCTTGCTAGCCAAAGCCTTGTACTGAGAGGGAATACTTCTCGTGCATCCAAAACCTTGAGCCAAAACTTATGCCATTTGTGTCCACCATAACTACCTACTATGTGGTATTTTTCTGCCATTCCAAGTAAATACTTCATGTGCTACCTTTAAACAATTCAAAACTTTATTACTCCTTATTCGTGTCAATGTTTTATAGCTCATGAGGAAGTATGTGGTGTTTTATCTTTCAATCTTGTTGGGCAGACTTTCACCAATGGACTAGTGGCATATACATCCGCTTATCCAATAATTTTGCAAAAAGAGCTGGCAACGGGGTGCCCAGCCCCAATTAATTAACTTTCATTAATAATTCTCTTCACATGTTTTGCCCTGATTTATCAGTAAGCAACTTAATTTTGCAATAGACACTCCTCCATGGTATGTGAAATATTGGAAGGCACCCGAGGATTCGGTTAGCCATGGTTTGTGAAAGCAAAAGGTTGGGAGGAGTGTCATCTATAAATAAAACTAAAATACATGTGTAAACAAAAGAGAAGAGGGATGATCTACCTTGCTGGTAGAGATAACGTCCTTCATGGGAGCCGCTCTTTGAAAGTCTGTTTGACAAGGGGGTTAGAGTGCCCACTACCATTCGTTGACAACAACAAACACCTCTCAAAACTTTATTTTTATGCTCTCTATATGATTTCAAAACTTGAAAAGCTCTAGCACATGATATTATCCCTGCTTCCCTCTGCGAAGGTGATACGTCCAATTTGCATCACTATTTTATATCATAATTTGCTGTTATTCATTGATATATTTCATATTGGGACACAATACTTATGTTATTTCATCTATTTTGCATGTTTCATCATTATTGGGAGATCAAGCACCGGAGCCAGGATTCTGCTGGAAAAAGCACCGTCAGAACGCAATATTTCGGAAGATCAACTCTGGAAGGAAGTTATACCAAAAATCCTATTTTTCAAGATGACGAAGGGAGCCAGAAGGAGGAGCCAGGAGCAGCCAGGGTGGGCCCACACCCTAGGGCGGCGCGGCCCAGGCCCTGGCCGCGCCGGCCTGTGGTCTGGGGGGCCCACGACCCCTTTCGCCTCCTTTTCTTCGCCAAACCCTTCGTCCCGAAGACCTAAGCCAGAAGGGGTACCTCGCGAAGAGTTACAGCCGCCTCTGCGGGGCGGAGAACACCAGAGAGAAAAGAGCTCTCCGGCGGGCAGGAATCCGCCGGGGAAATTCCCTCCGGGAGGGGGAAATCGACGCCATCGTCACCGTCATCGAGCTGGACATCATCGCCATCACCATCATCATCATCTCCACCATCATCACCGCCGTCATCACCGCTGGACACCGTCACCGCCGTAGCAATTTGGGTTTGATCTTGATTGTTTGATAGGGGAAACTCTCCCGATGCTCGATTCCTACTTGTTGTTGATGCTATTGAGTGAAACCATTGAACCAAGTTTATGTTCAGATTGTTATTCATCATCATATCACCTCTGATCATGTTCCGTATGATGTCTCGTGAGTAGTTCGTTTAGTTCTTGAGGACATGGGTGAAGTCTAAATGTTAGTAGTGAACTATGGTTGAGTAATATTCAATGGTGTGATATTTAAGTTGTGGTGTTATTCTTCTAGTGGTGTCATGTGAACGTCGACTACATGACACTTCACCATTTATGGGCCTAGGGGAATGCATCTTGTATTCGTTTGCCAATTGCGGGGTTGCCGGAGTGACAGAAACCTAAACCCCCGTTGGTATATCGATGCAGGAGGGATCGCAGGATCTCAGAGTTTAAGGCTGTGGTTAGATTTATTTCTTAATTACTTTCTTGTAGTTGCGGATGCTTGCAAGGGGTATAATCACAAGTATGTATTAGTCCTAGGAAGGGTGGTACATTAGCATAGGTTCACCCACACAACACTTATCACAACAATGAAGATTATTTAGCCGTATGTAGCGAAAGCACTAGACTAAAATCCCGTGTGTCCTCGAGAACGCTTGGTCATTATAAGTAAACAAACCGGCTTGTCCTTTGTGCTAAAAAGGATTGGGCCACTCGCTGCAATTATTACTCTCGCACTTTACATACTCGTACTTTATTCAACTGTTACATCAAAACCCCACGAATACTTGTCTGTGAGTATTTACAGGTGAATCCTTCATCGACACGGCTTGTCAACCCCTTCTGCTCCTCGTTGGGATCGACATTCTTACTTATCGAAGATACTACGATACACCCCCTATACTTGTGGGTCATCAAGACTATTTTCTGGCGCCGTTGCCGGGGAGTGAAGCGCTATTGGTAAGTGGAATTAGTAAGGAAAACCTTTACTGTTGTGCTGATTTTATTTCTGCCTGCTGCTATAAGTCATTATGGAGAGATCTTCTCTTCATTTTCTATTTGGGAAATCTACTACTACTGCAACGGTAGTGGATGAAGCGCCAGGTGAGGAAGTGATACCATATAAAATACCTATGAAAATTATTGAACGTGTTATGGATAACCGCTATGAAGGGGAAGGAACTGTCCACCCCGGTGATCATTTACTGTTTTTGCATGAATTATGCGGGTTATTCAAATGTGCAGGTATTGCTATGGATGAAGTGAGGAAGAAACTATTCTCTTTATCGCTGTCCGGTAAGGCGGCGCATTGGTATAAATTACTGGATAATGGGGATTCTCTTGAATGGAATGATATTGTGCCCCGGTTTTATTCTAAGTTCTATCCTCCAAGTGAAATTCATAAGGATCGGAATCGCATATATAATTTTTGGCCTCATGATGGAGAGAGTATTGCCCAAGCTTGGGGGAGATTGAAGTCTTTAATGCTCAAATGCCCCATTCATGAGCTTCCTGGTAATGTTATTATTGATAATTTCTACGCAAAACTTTCTTTTCAAGACAAGACCTTGCTGGATACTTCTTGTTCTGGATCATTTACACGCAACAAAGAAGAGTTTAAAAGGGACCTTCTTGATCGAATCCAAGAAAATACTGAAGGATGGGAGAACGACAAGGATAGAGAATCAGGTATAATTTATGATTATAAATGCATTGAAGCTTTTATGGATACTGATAAATTTCGTAATATGAGTGCTACATATGGTCTTGATTCTCAAGTTGCTGTAAATCTTTATAAAGCTTTTGCCTCTCATTATGAATTGCCAAAGAAGAACTTTGATAAGTATCATGAACCATATAAAGATAAAATTGATTCATCTATTAATAAATGTGTTGTAGTTGAAACTGCTGATCGTGTTATTCCTGAAGTTTATATTGAAAAAACTCCTTTCCCTGCCAAAATGAAAGAGTACTCTGTTATAAATAGTGCGGTTCATAAAAGTGAAAAGAAACCTGTAGAACCTGAAGAACAAATAAAAATTGAACCTGCTGTTGCAATAGTTAAAGATCTTGTGACTGAAAATGTGGAGGATGGTCATATTATTTTCTGTGAAGATGCTTCTAATATTGTTTCACATCCTAATAAACCCAAACAAGCTAGTGTTCCTATGATGTCTGTTAGAATTGGTGATCATTGCTATTATGGATTATGTGATATTGGTGCAAGTGTTAGTGCTATTCCGTATGAGCTTTACACGGAGATTATGCACGAAATTGATTCTTGTGAACTTGAAGATATTGATGTGGTTATTCAGCTGGCTAATAGAGAAACTATTTCTCCAATTGGTATTGTTCGAGATGTGGAAGTTTTATGCGGTAAGATTAAATATCCTGCTGACTTTTTGGTACTTGGTTCTGCTGCTAGTGATTATTGTCCTATTATTTTTGGTAGACCTTTTCTAAATACTTGTGGAGCTATTATAGATTGCAAGAAAGAGAAAATTTTGACTA
Organism: Lolium perenne; assembly: GCF_019359855.2. Taxonomy (NCBI): domain Eukaryota; kingdom Viridiplantae; phylum Streptophyta; class Magnoliopsida; order Poales; family Poaceae; genus Lolium; species Lolium perenne. The sequence continues at coordinate 54,685,882 of NC_067244.2, forward strand.
AATTTGCTGGTGAATCTTATGAGTTTAACTTCTCTAAATTTACTAAAACTCCTTATAAAGCTGATTTGCCTAGTAATGATATTAAAATGGAGCAATGTGCATCTATTGTTCTTGTTCCTAATAATCCTTTGCAGCAACATTTGGAGGATAGCGAGAGCAAAATTTTTAGGAAAGAAAGAGATGAGCTTGAGGAAATTTTTCTTCGCCAACCTATTCTCAAGCATGATTTACCGGTGGAAGATTTGGGTACAACACCGCCACCAAAGGAAGATCCTGTTTTTGATTTAAAGCCTTTACTGATAATCTTAAATATGCTCATATTGATGATAAGAAAATATATCCTGTTATTATTAGTTCTAAGCTTTCAGAGATTGAGGAAGAAAGGTTATTGGAAATATTGAAGAAGCATCGAGGCGCTATTGGCTACACTCTTGATGATTTGAAGGGGATTTCTCCTTCTATTTGCCAACATGCTATTAATATGGAAGATGATGCAAAGCCTGTTGTTGAACCTCAGCGTCGTCTAATTCCAAAGATGAAGGAAGTGGTAAGGAATGAGGTATTACGACTTCTTGAAGCTGGTATTATATATCCTATTGCTGATAGTAGATGGGTTAGTCCTGTGCCTCGTGTTCCCAAGAAAGGAGGTATGACTGTTGTGCCTAATGATAATGATGAGCTCATTCCTCAAAGAGTAGTTGTAGGGTATAGAATGTGCATTGATTTTCGAAAAGTTAATAAAGTTACTAAGAAAGATCATTACCCTTTACCATTTATTGATCAAATGCTAGAAAGATTATCTAAAAATACTCATTTTTGTTTTCTTGATGGTTATTCTGGTTTTCACAAAGTGCTGCTAAAGCTAAAGATCAAGAGAAAACCACCTTTACTTGTCCTTATGGAACTTATGCTTATAGACGCATGCCTTTTGGTTGATGTAATGCTCCTGCTACTTTTCAAAGATGCATGTCTGCTATTTTTCATGGTTTTTGTGAAAGTATTGTAGAGGTATTCATGGATGATTTTTCTGTCTATGGGAATTCTTTTGATAGTTGCTTGCGAAACCTTGATAAAGTTTTGCGAGAGATGTGAAGAAACTAACCTTGTTCTTAATTGGGAGAAATGCCACTTTATGGTTAATGAAGGAATTGTATTGGGACATAAAATTTCTGAGAGAGGTATTGAAGTTGATAGAGCTAAAGTTGAAGCAATCGAGAAGATGCCTTATCCGAGGGATGTTAAAGGTATTCGTAGTGTTCTTGGTCATCTTGGGTTTTATAGGAGATTTATTAAAGATTTCTCTAAGATTTCAAAGCCTCTTACTAATCTTCTTCAAAAAGATGTACCATTTGTTTTTGATGATGATTGTAAGGAAGCGTTTGAAACTCTTAAGAAAGCCTTAACGACTGCTCCTATAGTTGAACCTCCCGATTGGAACTTACCCTTTGAAATTATGTGTGATGCTAGTGATTTTCTTTGTAGGCGCTGTTCTTAGACAGCGGGTAGATAAAAAACTGAATGTTATTCATTATGCTAGTAAAACTCTTGATGCTGCTCAAAGAAATTATGCTACAACTGAAAAAGAATTATTAGCTGTAGTTTTTGCTTGTGATAAATTTAGATCTTATATTGTTGATTCAAAAGTTACTATTCATACTGATCATGCTGCAATTAGATACCTAATGACAAAGAAAGATGCTAAGCCTAGGCTTATTAGATGGGTACTTCTTTTGCAAGAATTTGATCTACATATTGTAGACAGGAAAGGTGCTGATAATCCTGTTGCTGATAATTTGTCTAGATTGGAAAATATTGCTTATGATCCTGTTCTGTTAATGATAGTTTTCCAAATGAACAATTGGCTGTAATAAAGGTGAACTCGCGAGACAGTCCTTGGTATGCTGATTATGCTAACTTTATTGTTTCCAAGTACTTGCCTCCAACCTTTTCAGCTCAAAGAAAGGAGGAAATTCTTTTATGATTTGAGGCATTATTTACGGGATGACCCACACTTATATAAAGAAGGAGTGGATGGTATTATGCGAAGATGTGTTCCCGAATATGAACAACAGGAGATATTGAGTAAATGTCATGGTAGTGCTTATGGAGGACATCACGCCGGAGAAAGAACCGCGCAAAAGGTTCTACAATCAGGTTTTTATTGGCCAACTCTCTTCAAGGATGCGAGAAAGTTTATTTTATCTTGTGATGAATGCCAAAGGGTTGGTAATATCTCCAGACGCAATGAAATGCCTATGAATTATACTCTTGTTATTGAACCGTTTGATTGTTGGGGATTTGACTTCATGGGACCTTTTCCGTCTTGAAGGTAACACTCATATACTCGTTGCTGTTGATTATGTTACTAAATGGGTGGAAGCTATACCTACAAAAAGTGCTGATGGTGAGACCTCTTTAAGAATGCTCTTAGATATTATTTTTCCTAGATTTGGAGTACCTAGATATATTATGACCGATGGAGGTTCTCACTTTATTCATGGAGGATTTAGAAAAACTCTTGCTAGGTATGGTATTAATCATAGAATTGCTTCCGCTTATCATCCTCAAACTAGTGGTCAAGTAGAATTATCAAATAGAGAGATTAAATCTATTTTGCAAAAGACCGTTAATAAAACCAGAAAGAATTGGGCTAGTAAATTGAAGGATGCACTTTGGGCTTATAGAACTGCTTATAAAAATCCCATGGGAATGTCACCTTATAAAATGGTTTATGGGAAAGCTTGTCATTTACCTTTAGAACTAGAGCACAAAGCTTATTGGGCTGTTAGAGAATTAAATAAAGATCCTAAACTTGAGGTGATAAGAGGTTGTTGCAATTGAGTTCTCTAGATGAATGGAGAAGTGAAGCTTATGAAAATGCTAAACTCTTTAAAGAGAAAGTTAAAAAATGGCATGATAGGAGGATTATCAAAAGAGAATTTAATATTGGGGATAAAGTCCTATTGTATCGGTCTCGTCTCAGATTCTTTGCAGGGAAATTACTCTCGAAATGGGAAGGACCATATGTTGTCGAGGAGGTGTATCGTTCAGGAGCAATCAAAATTAGCTCTCTCCAAGGCAATGCTACGCAAGTGGTGAATGGACAAAGACTCAAGCATTATATCTCAGGTGATTCCTATAATGTTGATGTTGATATTATTCAAGTGGAAACACCGGAGGATTTCATCAAAGGGCAAATTGACAATCCGCCAGAACTCGACTTTGAATAGGTAACAGTACTGGTAATGAAAAGTACGCAATTTACTTTCCGAACTATATTTTTGCTGTTTTTGGAAAATATGAGAAATTACGAGTTCGAAACGGAGTGGAAAGGACGCACGAGGGCGCGGCACCATAGGCCGGCGCGGCCAAGCCTGGGCCCGCGCCGCCCTATGGTTTGGCCGCCCGTCGCCTCTTTCCGACTACGGTTCGATCTAGTACTTTCCTTATGTCGTGAAAAATTTTGCTATATAATCCCCCGGACCCCTGGAGGTCCGTATATCGTGTTTTCGACGTGTTTTGTTTCGAGCTGTTTCTGCCAGGATTTGCTTCGGATCTAGAGCCATCATGTCTTCATCGGAAACTCCGAAGGACAGCTCCAGCAAGGATGTTGGCAACTTGTACATGGAGGAGCTGAGGATGCACCCTAAGGAGTTGCTGCTCGTTGAAGGAGAACTGCAGGTCAAGGATGTTCAAGGTCCTAAAGGAGAAGGAAACCTGGAAGACAGGATGGAGAAGCTAGAACAAGAGGTTTTCAAGTACAAGAAGATGGCTGAGCGTGAGGTGGATATCTTCCACAGGATTGTGTCTGAACTCATTGCTGAACACGAGAAGGAAACTGCAAAGCTTTGGAGCGACATCCTCTCACTTCACGACACCACCAACAAGCTCCAAGCACAACTCTATGATTTTCAGAATCAGAACTGTGAGTATGAAAACAGGTTTAAATACATAAGTCGTGCTGCTAGTTTCAGGATCCCCGAGACCAAGATGTCGTTTCTTGATGGAGAGCCTCTTCCTTGGAAGTTTGATGACGGGAATTCATCACCACCATCTCCGCAGGAGTAATTCATCATCGGTATTGGCATCCCCTTGGTTTGTTCCAAGCTTGGGGGAGTGCCGCGGTATCACATTATCACTACCTTTTACTTTTATTGTCAAGTAGTGTCATATCATGAGTAGGGAAGTTATCGTATAAGATGGGCTGCGTTTGGAAGTATCTCTCCTTTAGTTGGTTATCTATGTATCCCTTGGTGTGAGTTATCGTTATGGAATATTAATGAGAAGTCTTATCATTTACATATTGCACATCTTATTTTAGTTCGCAATCTCTATGATTCATCTTGTTGTTAGTATTGGTATCACTTTGGGAGCATTGAATAAATCTATTTGGTTTTGGCAAACTTAGCATTGGTCAATAGCAACAACACTTTGAGGTTTAAATAGAAAAGAGAAATACATGTAGTTGTTTCCTTGTCTTTCTTGTTAGCTCATAGCTTATTATTCTGAAGTTAAAATTGTTTGTGCTTACAAGGAAGATGCATGATTGTTTCTATCACATGTATATTTGTTTGTTTCCCTCGGCTCTTATGCTTGCTAATTAACCTTGCTAGCCAAAGACCTGTACTGAGAGGGAATACTTCTCGTGCATCCAAACCTTAACCCAAACCTATGCCATTTGTGTCCACCATACCTACCTACTACATGGTATTTTCTGCCATTCCAAGTAAATACTTCATGTGCTACCTTTAAACAATTCAAAACTTAGTATCTCTTATTTGTGTTAATGTTTCATAGCTCATGAGGAAGTATGTGGTGTTTTATCTTTCAATCTTGTTGGGCAACTTCCACCAATGGACTAGTGGCCTCATCCGCTTATCCAATAATTTTGCAAAAAGAGCTGGCAATGGGATTCCCAGTCCCAAATTAATCAAACTAAATAGACACTCCTCCATGGTATGTGATTGATGGACGGCACCCGAAGGATTCGGTTAGCCATGGCTTGTGTAAGCAAAGGTTGGGGGAGTGTCATCATCATAATAAAACAAAGTAAAAAGGCACTCCTTCATGGTATGAGATTGTTGGCAGGCACCCGAGGATTCGGTTAGCCATGGTTTGTGAAAGAAAGGTTGGAAGGAGTGCCACACAAAATGAAAATAATATGGGAGCCGCTCTTAGGAGGTTGTCTGGCAAGGGGGTTAGAGTACCCGCTACCAGTCGTTGACAACAACAAACACCTCTCAAAATGTTACTTTTATTATCTTTATATGATTGCAAAACTGAAAAAGCTCTAGCACATGATTTAATCCCTGCTTCCCTCTGCGAAGGGCCTGTCTTTTACTTTATGTTGAGTCAGTAAACCTATTTCCCTCCATCTCAAGCAAGCATTTGAGTAGTTGTGATCAAACCATTATATTGTGATTTGCTACATCATGTCTTTTATTCTTTCTTGTTTAGTACAAGTTTTATCTGAATGAATATAGCTTTGCAAGTTATCAATGATTATGAGAAGACCATTATGCTTGAGTATGCAAGTTGTGCCTTATAAACTCTAACATTAGAGCGCTGCTCAATGAGATAAATATAATCTGTTAATTGTTCTCTGACCAAGAACGAAGTTTGCCATCACCAATCATGATTTCTCATGCACCTTTACTTGTGATTACCTTATACTTGTTTCAATGTGAGTTATAAGAGGTTGTTTACTATAATGTCCTGTGTGAATGAATATGATGCTTCTTGTCCGTATTTTATTTATCGACTCTTCACTCCATAAACATGTGGTCATGTCTATCGAGCTCAGTTTCGCTTGGGGACAAGCGAAGTCTAAGCTTGGGGGGAGTTGATACGTCCAATTTGCATCACTATTTTATATCATAATTTGCTGTTATTCATTGATATATTTCATATTGGGACACAATACTTATGTTATTTCATCTATTTTGCATGTTTCATCATTATTGGGAGATCAAGCACCGGAGCCAGGATTCTGCTGGAAAAAGCACCGCCAGAACGCAATATTTCGGAAGATCAACTACGGAAGGAAGTTATACCAAAAATCCTATTTTTCAAGATGACGAAGGGAGCCAGAAGGAGGAGCCAGGAGCAGCCAGGGTGGGCCCACACCCTAGGGCGGCGCGGCCCAGGCCCTGGCCGCGCCGGCCTATGGTCTGGGGGGCCCACGACCCCTTTCGCCTCCTTTTCTTCGCCAAACCCTTCGTCCCGAAGACCTAAGCCAGAAGGGGTACCTCGCGAAGAGTTACAGCCGCCTCTGCGGGGCGGAGAACACCAGAGAGAAAAGAGCTCTCCGGCGGGCAGGAATCCGCCGGGGAAATTCCCTCCGGGAGGGGGAAATCGACGCCATCGTCACCGTCATCGAGCTGGACATCATCGCCATCACCATCATCATCATCTCCACCATCATCACCGCCGTCATCACCGCTGGACACCGTCACCGCCGTAGCAATTTGGGTTTGATCTTGATTGTTTGATAGGGGAAACTCTCCCGATGTCGATTCCTACTTGTTGTTGATGCTATTGAGTGAAACCATTGAACCAAGTTTATGTTCAGATTGTTATTCATCATCATATCACCTCTGATCATGTTCCGTATGATGTCTCGTGAGTAGTTCGTTTAGTTCTTGAGGACATGGGTGAAGTCTAAATGTTAGTAGTGAACTATGGTTGAGTAATATTCAATGGTGTGATATTTAAGTTGTGGTGTTATTCTTCTAGTGGTGTCATGTGAACGTCGACTACATGACACTTCACCATTTATGGGCCTAGGGGAATGCATCTTGTATTCGTTTGCCAATTGCGGGGTTGCCGGAGTGACAGAAACCTAAACCCCCGTTGGTATATCGATGCAGGAGGGATCGCAGGATCTCAGAGTTTAAGGCTGTGGTTAGATTTATTTCTTAATTACTTTCTTGTAGTTGCGGATGCTTGCAAGGGGTATAATCACAAGTATGTATTAGTCCTAGGAAGGGTGGTACATTAGCATAGGTTCACCCACACAACACTTATCACAACAATGAAGATTATTTAGCCGTATGTAGCGAAAGCACTAGACTAAAATCCCGTGTGTCCTCGAGAACGCTTGGTCATTATAAGTAAACAAACCGGCTTGTCCTTTGTGCTAAAAAGGATTGGGCCACTCGCTGCAATTATTACTCTCGCACTTTACATACTCGTACTTTATTCAACTGTTACATCAAAACCCCCTGAATACTTGTCTGTGAGCATTTACAGTGAATCCTTCATCGAAATTGCTTGTCAACACCTTCTGCTCCTCGTTGGGATCGACATTCTTACTTATCGAAGATACTACGATACACCCCCTATACTTGTGGGTCATCAGAAGGGCCTTTCTTTTACTTTATGTTGAGTCAGTTTACCTACTTCTTTCTATCTTAGAAGCAAACACTTGTGTCAATCGTGTGCACTGATTCTTACATGCTTACTTATTGCACTCATCATATTACTTTGTGTTGACAATTATCCATGAGATATACATGTTGAAAGTTGAAAGCAATTGCTGAAACTTAAATCTTCCTTTGTGTTGCTTCAAAACCTCTTATTAAGAATCTATTGCTTTATGAGTTAACTCTTATGCAAGACTTTTTGATGCTTGTCTTGAAAGTACTATTCATGAAAAGTTTTTGCTATATGATTCAGTTGTTTAGTCATTATCTTTTCGTTAGCAAACTATAGACCATTGCTTTGAGTCACTTCATTCATTTCATATGCTTTACAATAGTATTGATCAAGATTATGTTGGTAGCATGTCACTTCAGAAATTATTCTTTTTATCGTTTACCTACTCGAGGGCGAGTAGGAACTAAGCTTGGGGATGCTTGATACGTCTCCAACGTATCTATAATTTCTTATGTTCCATGCTAGTTTTATGACAATACCTACATGTTTTGCTCATACTTTATATTATTTTTATGCATTTTCTGGGACTAACCTATTAACAAGATGCCGAAGCGCCAGTTCCTGTTTTCTGCTGTTTTTGGTTTCAGAAATTCTACACAGGAAATATTCTCGGAATTGGACCCCACGAAGACAGAAGTCAATATTTTGCCGAGACGAACCCAGAGAGCCAGAGAAGGGCCAAAGGGGGGCCAAGGGGCCCCCACACCATAGGGGGGCGCGGCCCACCCCTCTGCCGCACCGACATATGGGGAGGGAGCCCCCTGGCTCCCTCCGAGGCCACCCTTCCGCCTATATATTCTCCCAGAAGTAAAAACCCTAGGAGCATCGGTCTTCCTCCACGAATAGTTACATAGCCGCCGCCATCGCGAAGCCAAGTTCGGGGGACAGAAGTCTCTGTTCCGGCACGCCGCCGGGACGGGGAAGTGCCCCCGGAATCCATCTCCATCGACTCCATCGCCATCTTCATCGCCGTTGCTGTCTCCCATGATGAGGAGGGAGTAGTTCTCCCCCGAGGCTGAGGGCTTTACCGGTAGCTATGTGGTTCATCTCTCTCTCCCATGGTGTGATCTTTATGTGATCATGAGCTTTGTAATCTAGTTGAATATGTAGATGTTACTCTTGTCTATTATGCACTCTAGAGGTTACTTTAATATGAACTCCGGAGTCACTCTCCACGGTGTGATGGTGACAGTGTGTGCATCATGTGTGATTCCTTTATGACGTTGTGGAGCTTGTTTACTCCGGCTTGAGGTGTGCTTTTGTAGCCCTACACAATGAATGGTGTTTGTCATCCAACAAGAGAGTGTTTGAGAGTAGCATTTATTTATTCAATTATGTGATCATTGTTGAGAGTGTCCACTAGTGAAAGTATGATCCCTAGGCCTTGTTTCTAAGCATTGAAACACCATTTCCAACAAGTTCTGCTACATGTTCGCTTGTTGCCATTTTTATTTCAGATTTCAATTACTACTTATAATCATCCATATTACTTGTATTTCACTATCTCTTCGCCGAACTAGTGCACCTATACATCTGACAAGTGTATTAGGTGTGTTGGGGACACAAGAGACTTCTTGTATCTTAATTGCAGGGTTGCTTGAGAGGGATATCTCTGACCTCTACCTCCCTGAGTTCGATAAACCTTGGGTGATTCACTTAAGGGAAACTTGCTGCTGTTCTACAAACCTCTGCTCTTGGAGGTCCAACACTGTCTACAAGGATAGAAGCACACGTAGACATCAAGGCCTCGCTGCAAACGGGCTGGTAGGACAAAATATGGCGTGCAAGTTTCTCACTGCGAGCACGCACAACTAAATAGGAACACACGCCTATGATTACTTTATACTAGGATGCTTTTATCATTATACCTGCAAATGGCCACGTCTTGATTATTATATGAATTATCTTATCCATGCAGCGCCCGTTCATCCATCCATGTGCCTACAATATTTTAATCCTGTTGTCTACTGCAATCATCGCTACTGCTGTTTTTATATCATTACTGTTGTTACTCCACTACTACCACTGCTATAAAACTGTTACTACTGATAAACTGTTGCGAGCAAGTCTATTTTCAGGTGCAGCTGAATTGACAACTCAATTATTAAAGCTTATAAATATTCTTTGGCTCCCCTTGTGTCGAATCAATAAATTTGGGTTTATTTCCCTCGAAGACTGTTGCGATCCCCTATACTTGTGGGTCATCATGCGACACAGCGAGGGCAACGAGGTCCTGGCTCTCCACCTACACGAAGAACACCGGCAACCGCTGCCTGGTAGCGTGCCCCAGGTTAGCAGGACGGTCGACGTGAACCCTTGGCGCGGTGATCTGGCGGTGGGCTTCCATGAACGCTACATTGGGGTCACGCAGCTGCACCCGGACGGCAATGTCCCTTGCGTCCAGTATGGGCCATGTCGAGAACATTTCCATGAAGGGCCAGTTCTGCAGATGCAATGACAATGCAAAGAGTTAGCAATGACAAGATCAAGTCCAAGCACAAGCACAAGCACAAGCACTGTCAAGTCCATCATGGTGCTTGAGCTTGGCAATGCCAAGCACAATCATTGTCATGGACAATGCCAATGTCAAGCACAAGCACTGTCAAGTCCATCATGGTGTTTGAGTTTGACAATGCCAAGCACAAGCACTGCCATGGACAATGCCAATGCCAATGCCAAGCTCAAGCACTGTCATGGACTTGGGCATGGCAAGCAGAACCACTATCAAGCACACGCATGCACATGGGCATGCATTCTATCTACATTCACGTCGATCTGAGCGGCCAGACAACTATGTGATCTACAATGTCACATAATCGATCTAAACAAGCGGAGGAGGAGTCGACTGAGGGTACTTACGATTGGGTGGAGCGAGAGCGGCCCAGTCTGAGGAGGAAGAGGACGCACACAGGCGCCGGTAGGTCCTCGAGGAGGTCGCACTCCAAATCCGGGTTGAGGAGGAGGCGGATCCGGAGCGTAGGTCCTCTGGTACGGCGCCAGTGCCGCGGTCGGGAAGCGGGGCGCCGATGGTTTTGTTGGCTGCCGACGAGCACGAGGTCGGCTGAACCCCGGTGGCGGCACGACGCGCGGCGTGCCGTTCGGTGCAGCCGGACACGGTATGCCCCATAATATCGGCGCCTGCATCGTGGTCGACGAGAACCCCGGTGGGGGATCCATCTCCCTGCTGGAGCCCGGTGCAGTTGTTCTGGGCGTTGGCCTTTCTCCTTCAATACGGACTCTAAAAAATGGCTGACTTAATTCCTGCGAAAATAACGTGTGTCTGGCCCAAAACTAAAGGTGACGCAACACCATGTAATCATATGGACGAAATTATGATATGGAAAACTCTATATTTCGTCTATGTCTTCATCTCCAATTATGGTGGCTTCAAAGTTTTGAAATCTCCACTTGCAGCGTCCTCTTCAATCCTCACATGTTGGCAGCCATCTCCATGCACGATCATGCTCAAAAACTTGTTCCTCTTGTCCATGCTAGGTCCATCATTCCTAAGAGTAACAAACACATCTGATTTATGCAATATCATATTCTCATGTATGTGGGGAATAATTTTAAAAACGAAAGTACTTGATACTTAAGTTGTTTGGCACGAGCTCGAGTGATCGATCCTTGTATTTGTGTGGCTGTAGGTACAACGGTTGTATCAATAGATGGGATGTCCTCATCAGTAGAGGATAGGTAAAATTGTTGTGTTAAAAGAAAATTATTCAAATGATTAAAAGGAGATTATTGCTTTTCAGATGGATTAAAAGGAGATTATTGCCAGACTTTGCAACCGCCGTGTTTTCAGTGCTTCCGTTCCACAATTCTGAGGCGTGGGCCCGTCAACTCTGAGTCACGAAAGGCACATTGCCCACCAATTACTCGCCCTCGTCCAAAGCCATTTCGGCAGGAACAGAACGAGCTACGCGCACTCTCCCTGACCGGTAGGCCCGTCCCGCACCCCACCCTCCATCGTCGCTTAGAGCATCTCCACTCGTCCCCCCGAACAGGCCCTCGGCGAGCGTTTTTTCCATCCGGACGGCGAAATTCGGCCCAGTCGCGCCCCCGGTTCCTCGTTTTCGTCCGGATTTGGGCCTAAATTCATCCGGCGATCCCACGCCCCCCCCGGCCCCCCGGGGAGCGCTCGGGGACTCCGGACGAAACGAAAGCGCGCGAAACGGCGAGGAAACTTCCCGCGCGTCTGGTGGCCCCAACTTGTCGGCGAGAGAAACCGATCGTCGTCCTCATCGCATCGTCTTCCGCGCGCTGTAAAAGCCTGCCGCCGGTCTGCATTCGCCGGCCACGCGGCGAGTTAATGTCGTCGTCTTCCGCGCACGCATCGTCTTCCGCGCGCACTAAAGGCTGCCGCCGGTCAGCTCGCCGCGGACGCGTCGCAATCCACGCGGCATTTAATCCCCGCGCCAGCCACGCCTATATACGCCGGTCCGCTCGCCGCGAGGCGTACCCCGTGCTCCACTCTCCCTCCACTCTCCCTCTACTCTCAAGATGGCGTTCTACGACGACGACGGCGCAGCCAACAACGGCTTCCCCCGCCGGTCGCTCCACGCGTGGGAGGGGCACCTCCTCCACCAGGCGGGGTACCCCTGCCCGCCGGACACGAGGCCTCCCGGAGGCGGCTGGCGGCTAAGTGCTGGCGGCGTTCCAATCCCGCCGCCGCCGCGGGGCCATGCCCTCGACGTCGCCATCGAGGAGGCGAGGATGACGATGACCGACGAGGAGCGCGCCGACCCGCGCCACCACCCCGACAACTACACGCGGTGGAACTCCTACTTCCTCCAGCGGTGGGAGCGGGAGCTGGCGGCCTACGACGGCCCGCCGCCTCCGCCTGCGCGCAACCACGCCGCGGGCCGCCGACGGTGGTGGAGCGCGCCGGAAAGGACGTTGGCGAACGTCCTCGCGCACATCGAGGGCGGCAACTACCCGGTGCTCACGATGCCCCCTCTATCGGCATCGAGGGCATCGGCGAGCCGCCGTCGGGGAAGCGTCTGGCAGCCACGGCGCATGGCTGCCGGCTCGTCGTCTTCGGATCGGCGTCAAGGTCATCCTTGGCGCCGGTGAAGAGGAGGAGGCGACGTCGCCTTCGACGCCGGTGCGCGTCAAGAAGGAGCCGGCGTCTCCGCCGGCGACCGAAGGGCGCAGCGGCGGCGCCCTCGTCATCCGAGAACGACCTTCCGCGCCGCGGGCGGCGGAAGAAGACGAAGAAAGAGGCCGCCGCAAGCCGGCTCGCCGAGGAGGAGGCGAAGCGCGGAGGAGGCCGCGATGGCGGAGGCGATCGCCGGGTCGCTTGCCGACCTGGAGGAGGAGAAGCGCGCGGACGACGCCGCTGGGCTGGGCACGAGCGCGGCGCGGCGCCGAAGGCGGAGCGGCGACGGCGGCTGCCGCCGGACCTGGCCGCCGCACGCCAACTCGCCGCCCGCGCCGCTCCAACCGCCAACGACGATGTCGCGCGGTACCGCCGTCTGCGACACCTCCATCCGGCGTCGCTGTCCCCGTCGTCGACCTCGAGTCCTCCGACGACGATCGGTACAAGCCATCCCCGGGGTGGGGAGACGCCGGCCAGGGCAGCAGCAGCCAAAGGCCGCGCGGCGAAGGCCAACGACGACGGCTCCGACGACGACGGCGACGGCGACTACACGGTGTTCTACCGCCATTTGGGCATGTAGAGCGCCGTGTTTTAAAATTAGCGTTTGAATTCACCTAGCCGAATTCGAAATATAGTCGAATTCGGCCTCTATGTATGAACTCCGCCCGTTTTAGTCTAAATATCATTAAATTTAGTCTATATTCACCCGAATTTAGCCGAAGTTTGTCAAGTTTCCGTTTTTTAAATTCGCATCGTCGACTTCGCCTGGGCACGCGGCTGGGAAACTACTGCCCCCCACGCCAAATCTTCCTCCAATCCGGACGAAAATTTCGCCGGATTTGGGCGTGGGGAGCGCCAACGAGTGGGGATGCTCTTATAAATACGGCGACCCTCTCCCCTTTCCCTCGAAGAAGCAGACACACACCTCCCCATTCAATCAAATCACCCAGTCCTCATTTCCTCCCCCTCGAAGAAGCGGTTGCGTGTTCGCGGAAGACGAAGCAGAGACCAAACCCTCCTCCCCCCTCGCGCCGGCGGGGAGCGAGGCCGCCGACCGCGCCGCCCGCCCGCGAAGGTAACGCCGCCGCCTCCTCCGATCCCCAAACCCCGCTCAATCCCGTCGCGTGCGTGCGTGCGTCCGATTCGGTGGGGGGCAGTTGGTCTGATCGGGGGTTTCCTCCCCGGAGCGGCCCCGTTTTCCGGCGGTCGATCGGTGCCCGCAGGTGGATTCCGGGGGTGCTGCGGGGGAGGAGAGGGATTTGATGGGGTCAGATTGATTGGTGGATTGGGGGATTTTGGGGCGGCGGGTCTCTCCAGTCGTCGATGATTGGCGGCTTCTAATTGGCGCGATGGGTGCGGTTTCGGGCGGTGCGGGTGGTTGATTCTGTTCCCGGATTCGGCCGGGCTGCCGTGGTCGTGTGATTTAGGCGGCGGAGCGACGTCCTGCGAAATGCCCTCCTTACTGCGCTCTGGGCTCTCTGCCGCAGCTTGTTTGGGTTCTGTACTCGCGACTTGCCCGCACGACTCACTTGCATGATACTGGATTAACAACAGTTAAGCTGTATCCCCTCCCTCAGCCTCGTATTTGACCATACTATGTTTTATGACGTTTTGGTGAATTGATCATTGTGAAGAACAGCACCACCGTGCTTCTTCGAGTTCTGTTGACAGGTTCCTCCCCTTTGGACTTCAGACCATTGGTGGTTTGGTGTGACTAACGATCTGTGACCCGGCAAGCACGGTCCCCATAAACATGAAATGCTTCTAACCTGTCCTGACCTCACTGCCCAAGCTTGTGCTGTTCTCTACTCACCAACTGGTCCATGTCAAACGTGCTGTGCTGTCCAATAATCTCTGATCGCTTGATGATTGCTCTACACAATTGCCTGCAATCCATTCATCTACTTGCTTGTCGTCGTTTCATCGAACCATCCATCTACTTGCTGTGGTCGTCTGGCTCGTCTCACTCAACCATTTTATTATAACCTTTCACTGGATTGGCCATTATTCATGCCACCTATGTGTTTCAGTTTACCTGTATAGAAGATTCTGCCCGATTGGTGCTCCCAGACACTAGTTAATCCTGTTCGATGAGTTCAGCATCCTTTCCCCTAATCTTCTTAGTTCCGACTGTAGTGCACAAAACCCTTATACATTTGACCTTCCAAACTGCCGATTAAAGCCTTTGGACGTTTTTCCCATTTTTTTACTAGAAATATATCCATGATGAGCTCCAGAATTTTGTAGTCAAGAGAATTCTTACCCATGTGGGCCTACTTCTTTTGTTTCTATGTCCTTGTTCTCTTTGTTTGCAGCTTTTTTCCTTTGCTAACAGCAGCCAGTAAACTATTTTATTATTATTTTCAATCTCAAAGCATCCACAGCACACAAACTATTTTATTTGAGCATGATCATTTAAGTTGAACTTATGTGTGCACCATGCATTTTGTCTGTTCAGTGGTCACGGTTAATTGTATATGTAAGCGTGAAGAATTAAGAATGTTCACACTATAAGGTATATCAGTGGAAACATACTCCATGCTATCTCTTAACATCTAAGTGATCATAAGATTAAAAAAATCATGTGGTATGTATAACTCGTGATAAATCTCAGCCTTCAAGTGTACCTCCTGCAATGCTACGACCATTAGATCATGGAAGGTACTCTTTGATTCTTCCATCCATGCTGGTTGTTTATAAGCTCCATCCAACAGATCATAAAAGTTCTACAGCTTCAGCTCTTCCTTAGATGCAGAACTGTTCTATATGTTAAGGGCACACCACTATAGTCCCATGCTTTGAGATTATGCATGAAATTCTACAGTACTTGCACCAACATGTCTTCTGCATTGTCAGGTATTTCTTGTTGAAATTTTGAAGACTACCATTACAGTATTTTATGTTGTCGGAAATGGCACACGAAACCGTTATCTCTTATGGAAATGCAGGTTATAGTGAGATTTGGCTTCCAGAGTAGCCCACGTCCTTGAAAGCAGACCATTAGAGTTGGAGTTCAGTCTGTGGGAACATGATTCAATATCATTGTTTGTTTGACTTCAAATTGGGCAAATGCGGGGATTAGGTTGGGTAAGCAATTGTCGTTTCCTCCAATTATCTGATGGTCAGGAACCCAGGTTAGTGAATAGTTTCAGAAATACTGCACCTACAGATTTAATCTGGCCAGTAAGCTGGAAGCAACCACTCCCAGGTGCTAAACTTTATTCAATGGGTACTATCACCTTTTCTGGGAAACAAACCCTTTCCGTTCATCTCCCTTGCCTTTATTCGATGGGTTTGTCGTTGGCCTTCCTTTTTCTCTAGCTTATGGCTGCTCTGACTTATCCTGGAACAAGGGAAGTTGTATTTATTCTGGAGGATTATAGCTTTGGATCTAAACAGATATTAGTATAATCTGAATCTTTTTTCCCTACTTGTTCGTACTTCTTTCATTTGGACTGAGTTATTAATAATGTTGCAGGTACTAGTTGATCTTTCAAAGTAATGGAGATTTTTGTTTTCTTGTTTGACTTCTTGATTTGCCAAAATGAAGCTATGGTCAAACAAATGGGCGTTTTTGGGCTTCTCGATTCATGTTGCCAGTGCTATGTACTGACTGCAGCAGTAGCAGCAAATGGAAGAGCTCTTCCATCTGAGTTATGCCATATGAGGACCTATTTGGCCTCAGAAAGGGCATATGCTCAAAATCATCGCATGTTGTCCTCTTGCAAGATCGTGTAACACAACAATATTCTTAAGCATCCCAAGTCAGGCCCCAATGTGGTTTTTGGAAGTGGCGCCCTTTCGGGAACTGGATAAGTGTACGGAACTGCTGCCAGACTTGGCACATAGTACGTGTAGCCTATTGTGGTTTGTTTCGTGAAATTTATGGACCAAGTATGTTGGTGACGATATATGAACCAATGGCCACTGTTAATCTCTGTAGAAGGATTTCGTGATCCATGTGAGTATTAATTGGAGCAGTGCAGGCATGCACTTTATACAAGAACCATCAATTTGCTTGCCATGGTTTGGATGACTAATTCACCAATAGAATGGTTTAAAATCTGGAAAAGTAATGTAAGGCCTAATGGTCCCTGCCAAATTAGTTGAACCAAAGGCGCTTTTCCAAGATGAATTCAGCTTAAGATGTAGAACTGGCTGTGATGAGGGTAGCTGGGCCCTTGAAACAAGCTGAGTTCTTATGGTGTTGAGAGAATGCATTTGCAGATTGCCATTTGACGGGAATTGAAAGGAGAGAAAGGATATTGGAATATAGATCAATTGATGGGACTGGAACAAGATGCATGCACACATAAACAGAACAAAAGGGGACAACAATTTCATGGAGGAACCTTACCAATATCACACACCTGGAATCTATTTAAACGGGCCATGTTTCTACCTGACATGCTATGACCACCTGACTTGACGATATTTCCAGGATCGTCTGAAGCTGATAGCTAGGATTACACTTCTTAGACATCAAGTTATGTTATCTTGTTCATAGTATTGTGTACACTATCTATCTCTCCCCATGGCATAGCTCATTGTGATAAGAGCTCATCTCATACTATGTAAATGTTGAATTTTAAGTCAGATATTTCTTATACTTGCTAGAATGTAAATAATAGCCGTACTATTGGAAGAATGCTGTCACCAAAGTTCACAGTAGTTCAGTTCCAACTTCCTTTGCTATTAATTGTATTATCATGATAACATGATTACGGATGCTTACCATAGGTTTTTTGGCCATTAGAGATCTGTTATTTTACCTACTGTACACCAGAGATTCTGGTCTTATCTTTCTTGCCTGGCTTGGCAAAATATATTTCTGAAGGCAGTTTTACATGGTTTGTACTCAAGTATTGGAGATTTTTGTACAGCATAATCCTAAATTCCTAAAATACTTTTGCTGTGTATAACTAATATCATGTGTGTCTATCACTTGATGAAAAGTTGGATGTAGTCTTGGTATGCTGCTTTGTATCTATTTTTGTCTAAATCCTGTCTAAAGTTGGAAAATATAAATGTTTAATCATATAAAATTGTACATGTAGTAAAATAGTTCCTTTTGGCTTTTCAGTATGAAGCCAAAATATCTTCAAAAAGATTTCTTCAAAAAATTTGCGCACGAATAATCACCAAAACATGTAGGCACAAGAGTTGAATTTCTTAAGTTATCAATTTAATGGACTGTACTATATATTTCTTTACCAGTTTGTATTATCTATCATCTCAGTATCTTCTGTAACACAATCAAATTACAGAAAGCTGCAGTCAATTTTATCTGTACAATTTCAACATAGATAGTAGATGTAGTATTTTTTATTAGGAAACTAAAATCTTAAGGTGGATAATGTTGTCTGGAGTAACATAATCAAATAAACTAGTACAAAGTCTTTTTAAATTCTGGCGATCTGCAAAGTCAGCCTATGTAAATAAAGTTTCAAAAGGATGAAAAATTTGAACTGTTCATAACAAATCCTGTACTCTGTTGTTATGTTCTAGCCCGTGGTGCTTCCATAACCAAAGCTATGTCATTATACTCTGCTACTTACATTTCGTGACAAGTTTTTCCAGCAATAAGTATGCCACAAAAGATTGATATGGGAAACCATTGGCATTGCCATCTCTGTTTTGAAAATATGCAAATCATAGTTTGTGGTCATTTTTCTTTTCTTTGGCCTTACATCTCAGCACCATTTGGATTTTTTTTCTTTGGCTTCATATATGTCAGAAGTTTTCTGCCAAATGGAATAGATAAATGTCTCAGCACCATTTCAAAGAGATATAGCTATACATGTGAAATTATCATGTACTGTAAGGGTGACTTGTGGGGTGAATTGTATTTTCCAACATAATTATCATTTTGCTGTGACTTAGCATTAATTCCCCAAAAGGTTGCTCGAACCGCCATGAGGAATATCTGGTGTGCGTGTGTTGCTTGTTTTTGATCTCGTTGATCTTGGTCTTTGACACTTGCTGCTTAACTCTTCTATCTCTTTGCTTCTTCTCTTGAGATGTGAGAACGGTTGTTTGCATGTTATCTAATAAAACTATAATACGCAGTTAATAACTGCATAGGACTGAATCATTTGGCTTTGGGCATCTCTATTCCGCGTGACTAATCTCACATCTCACACGTGTAAGGTTTGAAATGGCTGTATTTTGTCTCTGAAGTTCATGCATTTTTATGCTGTATATAGTCACCTCTCCTTTAAGTTTCCTTCTTTTAAATGCCAAGTTCTTATTTGCAGCTGCAGCTTCTTTAGCTGAAATACTAATCTTGAGCCTCAAAAATTCCAGATTAAGCAAAACATCTGATCAGACTGTACATGCGTCATGGCTGGGCATCAGTATAACAATTCCCAGATGTCCAGAATGGATCATATGAACCAGCCACGCAATGAACCTCCACCTTTTGGTACGAGAACTTCACTAAAATGCTGTTTTATTATTGATGCACCTAAATTATGGGGAACTCATTCAGTTGTACCTTGTTTATCTCAGGTCAAAAGTTATTTATGCATCCTAGAAGTGATGCACCTAATGGAGCTGGGCCATCTGGTTATGGGGGTACAGCAGTTAGATCAAATGACCTTCCATCTTCAAGCTACGCCAGTCAGTCTTATAGTCAGCAGAGTGGAGCCCCTGGAACCTTTCATGCTTCCCATGTTTATCCTCCTGCTGGAAGCTCTAGTAGCGGCTATGCACCATACAATACTCAACAGCATCTAAGCTACCCACATAGGCCTGAAGATAATTTTATTTCTGGAATCCATGTGGATGACAGAAGGGTTGCACTGAAGCGAAGAAATCCCATCACTCATCCTGCAGATGGTGTCAGTGCCAGAGGCTATTATCCTGGCAGTTCTTCCAATAATCAGTTCTCTGGTTACATGCCTCCCAATCCAGTTCCTACCCCTGAATCCTGCCCTCCACAAATAACTTCAAACATGGGTTCAAGCCACTGGAGTGATCATCACTTTATAAATCATGAAGGATCTCAGAGGAATGTGAGGGGACGCCACGATCATAACTCTATCCATTCAGAATATAATACACCTACAGCTTGCCCATCAAGCAGCATTCATTTGCCACCTTACCGTCCAAATGCAAATGCCCCTTTCGGAAGTGCACCAGTACAACGTGATAGAGCTCCTTTATCTCTACCTCCAAGAATTGTCCCCCCAGGTTAGTTTCAATTTTTGTCTTTCAAGCAGTATCCTTTGCTTTTAATCTGATGTGTTTCCAGTGTTTCTTTATGCTCTTCCTAATGATGTAGTACAACACTTTGGGTAGTCTGGTGGACTAGTCATATCTTAGATGGTAGATGAATGGAATAGTCGTGGCACATTGATATCATGTTTGAAAAAAAATAGACGCTAGGGAGGGAGGCCTCCTCAGTTTATTTTTAAGGGGGCAAGAAGCAATGGTTTATTCATCCCACAGGGATCGACCCAAGGCCGTCTCGAAGCACACACAGTTGCCGCACCACTGAGCAGCTCAGCTCTCATGATATTATATTTGGTTATCTTATACTACTAAGCGTAATTTTTGATACCCAATTTCAACTATATTCCAGTTTTTAATGAAATATGGATTACATGCATGGTAAGGTGGTATCCCATTTCTTTTAGTTTAATATTGTTCCAGATTTTCGCTATTCAAGAAGCTAAGAACTTTTTCTACTATTTCCCAGGAACAGATGGAAGCACTAGCATAGCATTCAGAGAGAGGCAATACTATCCTGCTCCGCAGGGCACCAACATAGGTGCTCACATGCCAGTACGTCCTGGTTCTTCTGACAGTGCACCATTTGTTCATGGTGGATATGCTCCTAGATCAGCTCACCATACCACTGTCCGCAATTATCTTCCACCAGCTTTTGCAACTTCTTCCCACTCTTCCGTAGTCCGGTGTGAGCCTTCTAACCCCCACTATCAACCTGCAATCCCCAGCTACCCCCCTGCAACCTCTGCAGCATCATCAAGTGTCCAGCCATTACATGCTGAAGCTGCTGCATCTTTGAGACATCCAAGGCATGTATCCGTAGGGCACACTGGTAGCGCAAGGAGTAGAAGGATGAGGGATTCCTTTCATTGTTTCAATCCTTCGACGATTGAGGACAATAACTTGGGAAGATCTGCAGCCGAGGTAGATAATGTTTTTGTTCTCTCATTATTGTTTCAACATACTACACATTTTGGCATTGTATCTGATTTAGTTGCACCCTTTTTGAAGCGGTTTATGATGCTGGATCAGTTGGTCATCCACGAATCAAGGGAAGCATTTGATCCTCACTGGGACATGAGACTAGACATTGATGACATGAGTTATGAGGTAGGAAAAACTTTTCTAGCCTCTTATTGCCTATTGGCTACAGTAGCATCAAAAATGTGATTGTTTATGTTGATGTATAGGAGCTCCTGGCTTTGGAAGAAAGAATAGGCAATGTGAACACTGGTCTGGCGGACGAGAAAATCTCAGGCTGTGTGATGGAGCTTGCTTGCCACAGCTCTTATGCAAATACACACAATGATCAAGACAATGCAAGATGCGTAATTTGCCTGGTAAGATGATACACCTAAGTAAAATAATTACGAAAAATGACATTTCATAATCTGTCTTCCTGGCTATAAGTTTGTTCATCCATTACCGCCTGCTGTAGGAGGAATACAGGCACAGGGACTCTCTCGGGAGGCTGAAATGCGGGCACGACTTCCACGTGGGCTGCATCAAGAAGTGGCTGGAGGTGAAGAACGCCTGTCCGGTTTGCAAAGCTGATGCCGCAAACGAGACCACCTGAGGAGGACCAAATGGTGCATCCCTCCCTATTTATCCTAGTTCAGGCCAGATTTCATTTATGTCTGCTCAAGTTGGGTGTGTAAATAAGTAGTCCAAAAGTCAGGATTTGTTTTGTGAGTTGGCTTTGAACTCAAAAACCTCAGGATGTCCAATGTAAGTAAAAATATTTAAGCAGGTTATCAGTTAGCTGTCCAAAGCATCCATTTTCCTAGCAATTAACTTGCTCTAAAGTTGTCCTCTTTACTGGGAAGTCTTTGCTGTTCACATCTCGAGTTTCTTCTCATGATTAGGCAGACGGCCGTTAAGAGGTTGTTCTCGTGCCAGCTTGGCCTCTGCTAGCGAACGGTATGGTTGTGTCATCAGAATCAGTGATATCGCATCTGATCTCATCGAGCTGCTTGCTTCCTTGCTTGTTATTTCTTCATGCTTAGCATTTCTGACTGATGCACCACCCTCCTGACCCAGATGGTTGGGTACGGTGTTTGCATCTGCAAGGTGATGAACAGTGTGATGGCCCTATTATCTGTCTGATCAGCGTTCATATCACGATCAGACGGCGCAGAAGGATGCCCTCACGTGAGAGCCGTGAGATAATTGCTCGCCTTACAGCTCGGAAAGGCACTTCCAGGCTGCACGATTGAGTGTGATCTTCCAGCCTACGATGGATATATCACTGTCCCTAGATAAACAGTCGTTATGTCTCCTCAGAGAAATCATCTTATGAATATGAGATACCAACCCTTCGAGAATGAAGTTGTGCGTTTTTTTCCCCACAAGTTTCCAAGCATTTGGATTAACATCTAAATAAAATCATCCTTGCCTCACTTGGTGTATAACTGACAACTAAAAATTGCAACATTTTGTCACACTATTTGTAAGTACACGTGCAATATGCGCGTTCAGCAAGGCAGGGAATGCAAGTGTCTGTTCCATGATTAGCATCTATTTGGATCACAAGAAGCACACGAATACAAATAATATAAGAATAGCGACGGAGACAAGTCATGGCAGCTCCTTATTTGTGTAATTTTAGCTAGTTTTGCCCCCCTCATATTAAGATTGCCCCTCTTGAATATAATTCATGAAAATTCCTCGACGTCACATGAATGGGTAAAATGTTGGCCGAGGTGCAAATGTTGTTAGCCATGAATTAGCTAAGATAGGTAGAGTTGAGAAGAGAACGGAAGTATGGTTTGCCAATTTTCCTCCGGAAATTGCAAAAGCTGCTTCAGATGATTGTAATTCTACCTTGATTTAACATTTCTATAGAATTGTGTCAGAGAGAAGAAATCCTATAAAATTTGGGGCATATGAAAGAAATCCATAGCAATTTGGCAGCACCATTCTATTTCTATGAAAAGATCATCTGGAGCAAAATTGTTGAAGGATTTGAATCATATAATAAAAAACTACAGTCCAGGGACGACTTCCAGTCACCAAATGTGTCATTCAGAAATAAGTAGCATGCGATTTGCGCAAAAAATGATTAGTAGCATGGTTCTAACCTTCTTTTTCTTCAGCCTTAGATCTTGGTATTGATCACGATCAATTGAACCAAACAAAGAAATTGTGTATTTATAGTTGTATGTATAAATATATGAAGAAATTACACGCTTTCAGTATCATGATTTTAGACTAGCAATGTGCAGGTTTAGGTGACCGAGATCTAGGCAAATTCCAGGCAGTCGAAAATTAGAAAAAAGGGTTAATCAAAACCCACTAATTAGCACTTAGCTGCTCCAAGAAGCAACCAAGGCAATCCACCTGTTAATGTTCCATCCATCCATCGATCCACTTCCATCTCACCCTACGTACAGCCTAATTAACCTTCTGATCCCACTTCCATTAATAGCATCACCATATATATAGCAGAGCAAGCTCGCGGTAGCATCACACAGAACAAGAAGCTAAGAAACACAAGGCAATGGAGAAGCAAGCGCGAACCATGGTGGCCTCCATTCTCCTCGTGCTCCTCTCCTTATCCTTAACCGCCCCTTCGGCGCGCTGCCAGACGGTGGCGACGGCGCCTGCACCAGCCGCGGCCCCGGCGAAGTCAATCAGGGCGGTGCTGACCAAGGCTGGGCAGTTCACCAAGTTCCTCCAGCTGCTCAAGTCCACGCAGGAGGAGGATCAGATCGACTCCCAACTCAAGGGCAAGGCCTCCTCCGGCGGCTTCACCGTCTTCGCGCCGACGGACAACGCCTTCACCTCGCTCAAGTCCGGCTCCCTGAACGCGCTCTCCGACCAAGAGAAGACGTCGCTGGTGCAGTTCCACGTGCTCTCGCAGCTGCTCCCCATGGCGCAGTTCGACACGGTGAGCAACCCGCTGCGCACGCAGGCCGGCGACACCGGCAGGGGCAAGTACCCGCTCAACGTCACGGCCGACGGCGCCGGGAGGGTGAACATCTCCACCGGCGTCGTCAACGCCACCGTCGACAGCACGCTCTTCACGGGCGACAGGCTAGTGGTGTACCAGGTGGACAAGGTTCTGCTGCCGTGGAAGCTCTACGGGCCGCCCGTGCCGCCTGCGCCCGCGCCGTCGCCGACGGTGGACAAGGACAAGAAGAAGGCCGGGCCGGTGGCAGTGGCCGACGGGCCGGAGGCTGATTCCGCCACGGCGTCGGAGGCGGCGCCTCGCGGGATGCGGGGCCTCGGCGTCGGTCTGTGCGGGGTGGCCGTCGCCGTGGCAGCCGCGTGGTGTGGCATGTGACGAGGAAGTGTTATGCTGCCATGTCATGCACTTGAAGGTTGTTCTCTTCTCTTTTCTTCCTCGTGAGACGACAGTCAACATGTTCTACAAATGGCCAGTTGCTCTGGTGTTTTTTTTCTTTTTCGTTTTGGTGTTGTTTCTGTACGATTAATGTATATTTTCTGAAGTTTGGTGTACTGTAACATTTTTGTGCTCGCTGTTTCTCTCCCTGCTAAAAAAAAAGTTCAGTGAGTCACATGGATTAAGAGCGTCGTCCCGTCTCGAGTGTCGTTTCCCGTGGGAGAAAACACACGACAACGTCCACGGGCCACACCTGTTCGTCCGGTCTCTGTTTCTGATTTATGGGTTTTGAGTATTTCTCACTTAAAATGAGAACTAAATTAATTCAGACTCAGCTGTGTTATCATATTCCAGTTGCATCTCATGTTGCAACTCACTAGTAAAACGAATCACGAAATAATATAATGGTTCAGGGCAGTTGCAACCTATGTTACAACTCATGCCTATTACGAATCATGAGGCAATCCAACGATCCACATATCTTTCTCAGTTGCAACCGTATTTGCAACTAGAAAAAAATTCAGTTGCAACCATATTTGCAACTAGAAAAAATTCAGTTGCTACTCATGCTAGTAAGAATCACGGTGGTGCAATCCTATGGTTTAGAAGTCGACTGACAACAAACCTAATTCTCAGTCGACTAAGAATTAGCAAAACCGTTGTTTTATTCCCCCTCTTCTCCTTCTCGCGAGCCACCAAAACCGTTTGAAGCACCATCGGCAGAACCACCAGGAGTATGTCACCTCCCGATTGGCAGCACCACCGCATCCCCTGTATGTTCACATGGCTTCATAGGTAGTCTCTGTGGCCCCCCACTCGCCGAAGACACAATCGCATCTTCGCTGATGTAGCGGAAATGACGGTCCTTTGTAGCTCTCAACGACGCCGCTTGTAGCTCGAGCAAAGGCCGCTTGCAACACCATCGATAACACTTGGAGCTCCTAGCCACGCCTCCCGAGCCGTCTGTACCGGCCACTGCTTGGCAGCATCGGCTTCCTCCGCTTGCAGCTCTACCGATCCAAACTTGCAGCATCGCCAACGATGATGAATCTAGCTTTGAACACCATCATTGGCACTGGCAGCACCGCCGCTTTGCACTCGCATCATCTTCGTCAATGTTGAATCCTGCTTGTTGAACCCCCCTCCCGCTTGCAACATCGTTGGAGTTTCCTCTTAGCTCTGCCGCCTACCACTCACAACAATGCCTCCCACCCAGTGCAACAACGCCGAATATTGCTCGTTGCAAAGTCGACGACCACGATTCTAACTAGAATTAGTCGATTCCACTTCGTAGCAGCCAACAAATATCATTAGCAACAACAAAAATACCACCACCGGTGGGAGAAGAGGGCAGGGCAATGACGACATGGAAGGATTTGATCATCTCGAGCCTTGAAAAATACCAAACTATCATATGCAAATAAAAGGTGAGAGACTCCCGGTGCTCGCCGACAAATTTTAATCGGGTCAATACTATTAGTACACATTGCCCTTTGTAGAAAGGTTGATAGGCCATCTGCAATGAACAAGAACAAGAAGGGAGATAGGGGATCACCTTGTCAAAGACCTCGAGAAGGCGAAAAAGAATCCAAGAGGGTTCCGTTAAATTTAACCTGATATCTCACTGAGGTGAAAGAACCCTAACCTTTGCATCATTTTCCTTATAAAATCCCATTCCACTTTGTCGTAGGCTTTGGATAGGTCCAACTTATAGGCACAATAATTCTTTGATGTATTTGTGTTATGCTCAATAAAATGTAGGCATTTGAAAGCTACTAGAGAATTATTTGTGATCAACCTCCCTGGTATAAATGCACTCTGGTTGATTGGGAAAATTTCTCCTAACACCGGCCGAACCCTTTTAACCATACACCTGGAGAGGACCTTATAGATAACAATGCACAAACTAATGGGGCGGAAATATTTCAAAGTCTCAGGATGATCTACCTTTGGTATAAGGACGATCCCCACTATCACTTGCACCCTCAGGCATCCTTCCAGTAACAAAAAAGAGCTTCAATGCATTAATTACCTCAGCTTTAAGAGTGGCCCATTTTTATTGGTAAAATGGAAAAGGGAATCCATCTACCCCTAGTGCCTTGAGGGGTCCGATCTGGAAGAGGGCATCACTGATTTCCTCCTTCATAAAACCCTTACAGATACTGTCATTCATCGTCGATGTTACCTTCTCATGTGTGAAAGCAATGCGGCTATCACAATTTAATAAATAATCATGTCTAAAAGTTCTTGGAAATAGGAGGTAGCCATAATAAGCTCCATGTTTGTCGGTGCATCTTGCCAAGTGCCATCATTTTTCTTTAGCTTTTTATTTTATTTCTTCTAGCTCTCCAAACCGCCTGATGGTGGAATCATCTAGTATTTCTATTTCCATCCTTTAGCCAAGTAATCCTCAAGCGTTGAAGCTAGATAAGCTCTTCCTTTTACAGTAGTTCATGCATGTGATCAGCAGCCTAGCGAATTTCCCGATGATCAGCATTAATCAATCTAAGATCGCATGACATCACCAAGATCACGCTTCACCCTGCCTCTACCCAAGCATTGGAGACACGCTCGGCCAGCGCATGCTCGCGCTTCCAGAAGATCTTGTATTGTCTTTGTGGTTGCCTAGGCATGCATACCTACCTCCTTCTCCATTTGGACTAGGATCGGGAAATGATCTGACACCGGAGATATGAGGTGATGCACCAGTGTATCCGCGTACCGATCTCTCCATGTCGGACATGCCATGACCATGTCCAGCCTTACACACACATTGGCCAGTCCAAGCCTTCTATTATCATAAGTGTAAGACAGACCTGAAAAACCAAGTCCATATAAGTTGCAATCAAATAACACTTCGTGAAAAACTTTCGTTTGTGAAACTGATCTCGGGGCATTGGAGCAATGTTCCTCCTGCCAGAGGGCCTCATTAAAATATCCCACTACTAACCACGGTAGATTAGATTTTACTTTTAAATCTCTTAACATATTCCACATACGATAATGATTTTCCACTTGCGGATCGCTGTAAACACAAGGAAAACGCCATTGGGGAGCATTGTGTGACACACAAACATACAGATCAATAAACCTTTCATTAACTTCATGTACTTCTAACGAGAGACTCTCATGCCAAAAGAGGGCTAAGCTCCCACTCAAACCATTACTACTAAAACATTCAAAACTCTTTAGGACTAACCTGTGATGAAGACGATGCATCTTATTTTTATTTTGCCTAGTTTCACAAACAAAAATTAAACGGGGACTCCACACTTGGGAACTAGTAGCCACCTCTCTCACTGTCGGGGTATTCACGACTCCCCGACAGTTGATGAATAAGCAATTCATTGCACTTGGCGAGCCCACACATTGGGTCTGGTCGAGTTAGCGGTTGGCATGTGCCTGGTGTTCTCCACTTTATTTGTCCTCATGTACACCACATCAGCATGGCGCTTCTCAACCTGACCCTGCACTGAGCCTTGCGTCTTTCTTCCCTTGTAGTTTAGCCCAAGGGAGAGCTCCATCCGTTGCCCCTGTACTTCTTGCTCCTCCGCTACCCTATTTTCCATAGTCGTGTCTGTTGGTGGCATGGAGACGTCACTGATGGAGATAAACCCTGGAGGGCAGGGATCATGTCGCTGGCTTGTGTCCCATGCAACCAGTTGTTGCCACTAGAACATGCACCATGGCGGCCCTACATGATTTGCATATGTGTTATCATGTCTGTTGTAAACCCAACATGAACATGCCGCTCCTAGTCGCTATTGGCATCTTCCCTTCCTCATGAGGGAACAGAACAACTGGCATCGATGCATCCTTCCCCTGCAACACTTCTGCTTGTCGCTCTATCTGATTATGGTCCACGATCATTGATGTTGGATATGTGCCCTAGTGGCAAATAAATAAAGATGTTTTCTTTTATCATATCTGTGTTTTTCATAATAAGTTTTATGCCATGATATAACCGTATTAAGTGGAAATATTAATGCATGTGTGGTATGTAAAAAACCCTGTCCCTATTTATATAGTCCATTGATTAATAAGATGATCAAGGTTTCCTGATCATGTGACCAAGTATTCATTAATAATTGAGTCATTTTAGTGAACATGATGGACACACACCCATAACGTATTGCAACGTGATCAAGTCACAAAGTTCATCATTGCGATACTAGCATAAGATGTTGTAACCTAATCCTTAGACTGTGAGACTATATTTAATCATTATCACCAGCAGTTGCTTTGACGTCATCAACCACTAGACCGTAACATGGTAGTCATAAAGGTGGTTCTCAAGTATTCCAATGGGGTGGGTTGAGGCATATGAGTCAAGAGCGGAATTCTTACATCATGTGATGGATAGATACACCAAAGGGCCCACAAGGTAATATCATATCAACACCACTTGCAAGCAAGTGACTAGGTCACAGGGATATGATATCATGATGACGAGTTGAATTGTGTTTGCTGATAACAAGATATAGTGGATACCGAAGATCAAGTCTCAGACAAACAATGTATCATGTAACAAAAGAAATAGGACTCAACATTGAGGTTCAAACGATAAACTTAATTCATGCTTACGTAGGGACCGTTATGGTTTTCCAAAACCACTGATTGTCATTGATCGGAGATTCGTCTCGATCATGTCTACATATTTTGGAAATTGTAGGGTGGCACACTTAAGGGTATACGACGCTTCGAGATAGATTCAGTATTGTACGAGAATAGGAAGAGAACACCGGAATTTTGTCGGAGAGGAATCAGAATAAGTTCTGGAGCTAGTTAATTGTTCGGAGATTCAAATAACCGGAAGGTGGATTATTAGTCATAGACGCAGTTGGATTACGGTCTATGTATTATGTTGTAATGCCCAAATGAATCTCATAGTAATCATCTTGTCATGTATGGTCTTTATTCTGTCAATTGCCCAGCTGTAATTGTTCACCCACCATGTTATTTATCTTTATGGAGAGACACCTCTAGCGAACTGTAGACCCCGCTCCTTTCTTTTACACTGATAAATTTATCTACTGCAAACACCTTTTCTATTTACTTACTGCAATCACTATTCTCTTTATTTCACTGCAAACAAACATCTATTTCCACACTATACAGTTAATCCTTTGTTTTAAACAAAACCGGTGAGATTGACAACCTCATTGTAAGTTGGTGCAAAGTATTTTGGTTGTGTTGTGTGCAAGTTCCACGTTGTTGCTGACGTCGGTAGTGCGCTCTGCCAAAAGTCAGCTAGCAATACCTTTTAGAAGTGATTTCTTTCTCCTACTGCTCGATTAAACCTTGGTTTCTTTCTGAGGGAAAACTTGTTACTGTGCTTATCATACCTTCCTCTTGGGGTTCCCCAGTAGTGTGCGCTGCAGAACATCAAGCTTTCTCTGGCACCGTTGTCGGGGAATTGAAGAAAAGTTACACCACAGAGATTGCCACCTCCCATGGCAACAACTTTTCTAGCGCCGTTGCCGAGGAGAAAGAGGATTTCTGCAAGTGGAGTCTCTCACTTCCAATCTTTTTACTTTTTTTTATTGTTTTTCTTAGTTTATTCCATGCTCACCTCCCATGTTGATGTTTCTTGTTTTTCACTAGTTAGATTAAATGGAAAATAACAACAAAATTAGATAGCTTTATAGTATTTATCTTGAGGTAGGACATGAAGTGTTTGAAGAGAAAATTGAAAAACCTATGGAACTTTATTTGCATGATAATAGCAATGTTATTAGTATGAATTCTTTGAACACCATTATTTCTAATGCTATGGAAAAGTCTAAGCTTGGGGAAGCTAGTTTTTATGAAAATGATCTTTTTAGTTCCCCAACTTTAGAGGATAAACTTTGCTATGACGATTACAATGATGAATATGATATTTTCAGTCCACCTACTATTGAGGAGAAAACTAATTATAAATACAATATGTCTCCTATATCCGATGATTATGGTGATGAGAATAATAATGATAGCTATTTTATTGAATTTGCTCCCACTACAATTAATAAGAATGAATATACTTATGTGGATAGTAATAATTATTTTATTCATGTGGCTCATGATAAGAATGTTTTATGTGATATTTATATTGTTGAGTTTGTTCATAATGCTACTGAAAATTATTATGAGAGAGGAAAATATGGTTGTTGGAATTTTCATGTTACTAAAACAACTCTCTTTATATTGAAAGTTCCCAAGTTGCTCTTGTTTTACCTACCCATACTTGTTACTATGTGCTTCTTTGATTTATTTTCTTACAAGATTCCTATGCATGGGAAGTGGGTTATACTTAAATGTGTTTGATATTTGATCTTTGATGCTCTCTTTTGCTTCAATTCATATTTCTTATGTGAGCATCTTCTCAAATTACTGTGCCTAGCTGAAAGGTGTTAATAAAACACTCTTGAGTGATAATCCATGTTTTATTTCTGTAATTTTCTTGTGTTGAGTCTTGGAAGTTATTACCTATGTAATAACCTTTCATTATCATTTTAATTTTTTTTGTGCCAAGAATAGCCTTTAATAGGAAGAAAGTAAGATTTGAGTAAGTTGCTGTCTGATGACCCACAAGTATAGGGGATCGCAACAGTCTTCGAGGGAAGTAAAACCCAATTTATTGATTCGACACAAGGGGAGACAAAGAACACTTGGAAGCCTTAACAACGGAGTTGTCAATTCAGTTGCACCTGGAAACAGACTTGCTCGCAAGAGTTTATCGATAATGTGATTTTACGACGATAGCGATAGTGAAATAACAGCAGCAGAGTAACAGAGACAGCAGTAGTGATTATAGTAAACAGCAAGATTAAAATACTGTAGGCACGGGGACGGATGACGGGCGTTGCATGGATGAGAGAAACTCATGTAACAATCATAGCAGGGCATTTGCAGATAATAATAAAACGGTGTCCAAGTACAAAGCAATCAATAGGCATGTGTTCCATATATAGTCGTGCGTGCTCGCAATGAGAAACTTGCACAACATCTTTTGTCCTACCAGCCGGTGGCAGCCGGGCCTCAAGGGAAACTACTGGATATTAAGGTACTCCTTTTAATAAAGTACCGGAGCAAAGCATTAACACTCCGTGAACACATGTGATCCTCACATCGCTACCATCCCCTCCGGTTGTCCCAATTCTTGTCACTTCGGGGCCATTGGTTCCGGACAGCGACATGTGTATACAACTTATAGGTAAGACCATAAACAATGATTATCTTCATGAAACAATAACATGTTCAGATCTGAGATCATGGCACTCGGGCCCTAGTGACAAGCATTAAGCATAACAAGTTGCAACAATATCATCAAAGTACCAATAACGGACACTAGGCACTATGCCCTAACAATCTTATGCTATTACATGACCAATCTCATCCAATCCCTACCATCCCCCTCGGCCGGCCTCCGACGCCCTCCTTCGGACTACTTATTCGCCTCGACCTAAAAACACCAGGAGAGAAGTCGAAGTCGCCAGAAACACTCCAGAACGCCGCCACATCGCGAAACTCCGTCGCGGGAGCCAGAAGTCTCCGTTCTGGCACTCCGCCGGGACGGGGAATTGGAGGAGATCATCACCGCCATCACCGCCAACGCCTCTACATCAACCAGCCATGTTTCCCCCATCCATGTGTGAGTATGCTTGATGGCGTGTATTTCACACGTTCGTTGGGCAACCCCAAGAGGAAGGTATGATGCGCACAGCAGCAAGTTTTCCCTCAGAAAGAAACCAAGGTTTATCGAACCAGGAGGAGCCAAGAAGCACGTTGAAGGTTGATGGTGGCGGGATGTAGTGCGGCGCAACACCAGAGATTCCGGCGCCAACGTGGAACCTGCACAACACAACCAAAGTACTTTGCCCCAACGAAACAGTGAGGTTGTCAATCTCACCGGCTTGCTGTAACAAAGGATTAACCGTATTGTGTGGAAGATGATTGTTTGCAGAAAACAGTAGAACAGTATTGCAGTAGATTGTATTTCAGTAAAGAGAATTGGACCGGGGTCCACAGTTCACTAGAGGTGTCTCTCCCATAAGACGAACAGCATGTTGGGTGAACAAATTACAGTTGGGCAATTGACAAATAAAGAGAGCATGACCATGCACATACATATCATGATGAGTATAGTGAGATTTAATTGGGCATTACGACAAAGTACATAGACCGTCATCCAACTGCATCTATGCCTAAAAAGTCCACCTTCAGGTTATCATCCGAACCCCCTCCAGTATTAAGTTGCTAACAACAGACAATTGCATTAAGTATTGCGCGTAATGTAACTAGTGACTACATCCTTGAACATAGCACTAATGTTTTATCCCTAGTGGCAACAAGACATCCATAACCTTAGTGGTTCTTGTCACTCCTCCGCATTCACGAGGCATGAACCCACTATCAAGCATAAATACTCCCTCTTGGAGTTACTAGCATCAACTTGGCCAGAGCATCTACTAATAACGGAGAGCATGCAAGATCATAAACAACACATAAGCATAGCTTTGATAATCAACATAACAAGTATTCTCTATTCATCGGATCCCAACAAACGCAACATATAGAATTACAGATAGATGATCTTGATCATGTTAGGCAGCTCACAAGATCCGACAATGATAGCACAATGGGGAGAAGACAACCATCTAGCTACTGCTATGGACCCATAGTCCAGGGGTAGACTACTCACACATCACACCGGAGGCGACCATGGCGGCGTAGAGTCCTCCGGGAGATGATTCCCCTCTCCGGCGGTGCCGGAGGCGATCTCTGGATCCCCGAGATGGGATCGGCGGCGGCGGCGTCTCTGGAAGGTTTTCCGTATCGTGGTTCTCGGTGCGGGGTTTCGTCACGGAGACTTTTTATAGGCGAAAGGGCAGGTCAAGAGGCGGCACGGGGCCCCACACCACAGGGCCGCGCGGCCAAGGGGGGCCGCGCCGCCTAGGGTGTGGCCCCTCCGTGGCCCCTCTTCGTCTCTCCTTCGGACTTCTGGAAGCTTCGTGAGAAAATAGGCCCCTGGGCTTTGATTTCGTCCAATTCCGAGAATATTTCCTTACTAGGATTTCTGAAACCAAAAACAGCAGAAAACAGCAACTGGCACTTCGGCATCTTGTTAATAGGTTAGTTCCAGAAAATGCACGAATATGACATAAAGTGTGCATAAAACATGTAGATAACATCAATAATGTGGCATGGAACATAAGAAATTATCGATACGTCGGAGACGTATCAGTATCCCCAAGCTTAGTTCTGCTCGTCCCGAGCAGGTAAAACGATAACACAGATAATTTCTGGAGTGACATGCCATCATAATCTTGATCATACTATTTGTAAAGCATATGTAGTGAATGCAGCGATCAAAACAATGTATATGACATGAGTAAACAAGTGAATCATATAGCAAAGACTTTTCATGAATAGCACTTCAAGACAAACATCAATAAGTCTTGCATAAGAGTTAACTCATAAAGCAATAATTCAAAGTAAAGGTATTGAAGCAACACAAAAGAAGATTAAGTTTCAGCGGTTGCTTTCAACTTGTAACATGTATATCTCATGGATATTGTCAACATAGAGTAATATAATAAGTGCAATAAGCAAGTATGTAGGAATCAATGCATAGTTCACACAAGTGTTTGCTTCTTGAGGTGGAGAGAGATAGGTGAACTGACTCAACATTGAAAGTAAAAGAATGGTCCTCATAGAGGAAAAGCATCGATTGCTATATTTGTGCTAGAGCTTTGATTTTGAAAACATGAAACAATTTTGTCAACGGTAGTAATAAAGCATATGTATCATGTAAATTATATCTTACAAGTTGCAAGCCTCATGCATAGTATACTAATAGTGCCCGCACCTTGTCCTAATTAGCTTGGACTACCGGATCATCACAATGCATTGTTTTTAGCAAGTGTCACAAAGGGGTACCTCTATGCCACCTGTACAAAGGTCTAAGGAGAAAGCTCGCATTGGATTTCTCGCTATTGATTATTCTTCAACTTAGACATCCATACCGGGACAACATAGACAACAGATAATGGACTCCTCTTTTATGCATAAGCATATAACAACAATTAATAATTTTCTCATTTGAGATTTGAGGATTGTTGTCCAAAACTGAAACTTCCACCATGGAACATGGCTTTAGTTAGCGGCCCAATGTTCTTCTCTAACATATGCATGCTTAACCCTATGGTGGTAGATCTCTCTTACTTCAGACAAGACGAACATGCATAGCAACTCACATGAAATTCAACAAAGAGTAGTTGATGGCGTCCCCGATAAACATGGTTATCGCACAACAAGCAACTTAATAAGAGATAAAGTGCATAATTACATATTCAATACCACAATAGTTTAAAGCTATTTGTCCCATGAGCTATATATTGCAAAGGTGAATGATGGAATTTTAAAGGTAGCACTCAAGCAATTTACTTTGGAATGGCGGAAAATACCATGTAGTAGGTAGGTATGGTGGACACAAATGGCATAGTGGTTGGCTCAAGTATTTTGGATGCATGAGAAGTATTCCCTCTCGATACAAGGTTTAGGCTAGCAAGGCTTATTTGAAACAAACACAAGGATGAACCGGTGCAGCAGAACTCACATAAAAGACATATTGAAAACATTATAAGACTCTACACCGTCTTCCTTGTTGTTCAAACTCAATACTAGAAATTATCTAGACCTTAGAGAAACCAAATATGCAAACCAAATTTTAGCATGCTCTATGTATTTCTTCATTAATGGGTGCAAAGCATATGATGCAAGAGCTTAATCATGAGCACAACAATTGCCAAGTATCACATTACCCAAGACATTTATAGCAATTACTACATGTATCATTTTCCAATTCCAACCATATAACAATTTAACGAAGGAGAAACTTCGCCATGAATACTATGAGTAGAAACCAAGGACATACTTGTCCATATGCTACAGCGGAGCGTGTCTCTCTCCCATAAAGTGAATGCTAGGATCCATTTTATTCAAACAAAACAAAAAATAAAAACAAACCGACGCTCCAAGAAAAAGCACATAAGATGTGATGGAATAAAAATATAGTTTCAGGGGAGGAACCTGATAATGTTGTCGATGAAGAAGGGGATGCCTTGGGCATCCCCAAGCTTAGACGCTTGAGTCTTCTTGATATATGCAGGGGTGAACCACCGGGTGCATCCCCAAGCTTAGAGCTTTCACTCTCCTTGATCGTGTTGCATCATACTCCTCTCTTGATCCTTGAAAACTTCCTCCACACCAAACTCGAAACAACTCATTAGAGGGTTAGTGCACATTATAAATTGACATATTCAGAGGTGACACAATCATTCTTAACACTTCTGGACATTGCATAATGCTACTGGACATTAGTGGATCAAAGAAATTCATCCAACATAGCGAAAGAGGCAATGCGAAATAAAAGGCAGAATCTATCAAAACAGAACAGTTCGTATTGACGAATTTTAAAATGGCACCAGATTTGCTCAAATGAAAATGCTCAAATTTAATGAAAGTTGCGTACATATCTGAGGATCATGCATGTAAATTGGCTTAATTTTCTGAGTTACCTACAGGGAGGTGGACCCAGATTCGTGACAGCAAAGAAATCTGGAACTGTGCAGTAATCCAAATCTAGTACTTACTTTTCTATCAACGGCTTAACTTGGCACAACAAAACACAAAACTAAGATAAGGAGAGGTTGCTACAGTAGTAAACAACTTCCAAGACACAAAATAAAAACAAAGTACTGTAGGTAAAAACATGGGTTGTCTCCCATAAGCGCTTTTCTTTAACGCCTTTCAGCTAGGCGCAGAAAGTGTGTATCAAGTATTATCGAAGGGTGATGCATTCTCAGCGGGGTGTGGAGTTTTCTCAACTAGGCATAGTATATTGGATACATAAGTTTCAGCATCTCCCTTTTCATTAGTCTTAGGCGTGCTACTCTCATCAAACAAATTTTCAGGAACCAGCCAAGCATAGTTATTTTCTAATGCATCATTCATAGCTAAGAGCTTACATGGTATTGGTGCTTTTATCTCCCCTCTATCATCAATATTATTAGTGTATCTTATTCTATCCATATCCATCTTTTCAAGGAGACTAACAAAATTAGTAGGAGAACCAAGCATATTAAATTTAGCAAACACCTTTCTAGCTTCTCTTGCTAGACCACCAAATTCTCTAAGAAGGGTTTCTAATACAAAATCTTTCTTTTCCCCTTCTTCCATATCGCCAAGTGTGAAGAACATGTGTTGGATTATAGGATTAAGATTAACAAATTTAGTTTCCAACAAGCAAACTAAATGTGCAGCAGCAATTTCATAAGTAGGCGCAAGGTCTACCAAGTGTCTATCTTCAAAATTTTCAATAGTACTAACATGATTGAAAAATTCTTCTATATTATTTCTCCCAACTATAGACCCACGTCCTACCGGTATGTTTTTTGTGGTAAAATTAAAAGGAAACATGATGAAATAAGTAAAGTAAATGCAAGTAAACTAATTTTTTTGTGTTTTTGATATAGCAAACAAGATAACAAGTAAAGTAAAACTAGCAACTAATTTTTTTGTATTTTGATTTAGTGCAGCAAACAAAGTAGTAAATAAAACTAAGCAAGACAAAAACAAAGTAAAGAGATTGAGAAGTGGAGACTCCCCTTGCAGCGTGTCTTGATCTCCCGACAACGGCGCCAGAAAATATGCTTGATGGCGTGTATTTCACACGTTCGTTGGGCAACCCCAAGAGGAAGGTATGATGCGCACAGCAGCAAGTTTTCCCTCAGAAAGAAACCAAGGTTTATCGAACCAGGAGGAGCCAAGAAGCACGTTGAAGGTTGATGGCAGCGGGATGTAGTGCGGCGCAACACCAGAGATTCCGGCGCCAACGTGGAACCTGCACAACACAACCAAAGTACTTTGCCCCAACGAAACAGTGAGGTTGTCAATCTCACCGGCTTGCTGTAACAAAGGATTAACCGTATTGTGTGGAAGATGATTGTTTGCAGAAAACAGTAGAACAGTATTGCAGTAGATTGTATTTCAGTAAAGAGAATTGGACCGGGGTCCACAGTTCACTAGAGGTGTCTCTCCCATAAGACGAACAACATGTTGGGTGAACAAATTACAGTTGGGCAATTGACAAATAAAGAGAGCATGACCATGCACATACATATCATGATGAGTATAGTGAGATTTAATTGGGCATTACGACAAAGTACATAGACCGTCATCCAACTGCATCTATGCCTAAAAAGTCCACCTTCAGGTTATCATCCGAACCCCCTCCAGTATTAAGTTGCTAACAACAGACAATTGCATTAAGTATCGCGCGTAATGTAACTAGTGACTACATCCTTGAACATAGCACTAATGTTTTATCCCTAGTGGCAACAGCACATCCATAACCTTAGTGGTTCTTGTCACTCCTCCAGATTCACAGAGGCATGAACCCACTATCGAGCATAAATACTCCCTCTTGGAGTTACTAGCATCAACTTGGCCAGAGCATCTACTAATAACGGAGAGCATGCAAGATCATAAACAACACATAAGCATAGCTTTGATAATCAACATAACAAGTATTCTCTATTCATCGGATCCCAACAAACGCAACATATAGAATTACAGATAGATGATCTTGATCATGTTAGGCAGCTCACAAGATCCGACAATGATAGCACAATGGGGAGAAGACAACCATCTAGCTACTGCTATGGACCCATAGTCCAGGGGTAGACTACTCACACATCACACCGGAGGCGACCATGGCGGCGTAGAGTCCTCCGGGAGATGATTCCCCTCTCCGGCAGGGTGCCGGAGGCGATCTCCTGGATCCCCCGAGATGGGATCGGCGGCGGCGGCGTCTGTGGAAGGTTTTCCGTATCGTGGTTCTCGGCACTGGGGTTTTCGGCACGGAGACTGTGTATAGGCGAAAGGGCAGGTCAAGAGGCGGCACGGGGGCCCCACACCACGGGGCCGCGCGGCCAAGGGGGGGCCACGCCGCCCTAGGGTGTGGCCCCTCCGTGGCCCCTCTTCGTCTCTCCTTCGGACTTACGGAAGCTTCGTGAGAAAATAGGTCCTGGGCTTTGATTTCGTCCAATTCCGAGAATATTTCCTTACTAGGATTTCTGAAACCAAAAACAGCAGAAAACAAAGAATCGGCACTTCGGCATCTTGTTAATAGGTTAGTTCCAGAAAATGCACGAATATGACATAAAGTGTGCATAAAACATGTAGATAACATCAATAATGTGGCATGGAACATAAGAAATTATCGATACGTCGGAGACGTATCACTGTCCTAAAAACAGATTTTGTGTTGTCACCATAAATATTCGTATAAATAGAAAGAGCGGAATTTTGAGCTGCCAATTTTTGTGAATGTGCCCCAGGTTATTAAATAAATTTCGTTAGTTTACCACTTTTCGATATGAGCAACATAAGATTTTCGAAAAAATCGATCTTTACCTGATGTTCTGTTTTGACAAATTTCTGCCGCTATTTGCATTTGCCTCTTAATCTCTTTCTTTTTGAGTTTTTTTTGAGAGAAATAGCTTTTTGAAGAAGTTGCTACAGTATTTAATGGATGTTTGATATATGTTAGAACTGAACCAAAGTGGATTTGTTATTTTGATTACACTAATGCTGCTAATGAAAATTGTGTGAAGTTTTGTATGAAGGAAATTTTCAAGTGTAAGGAGAGAAGAATGATGTAATGTAATGAAGAATGGACAAAATCTCAAACTTGGGGATGCCCATATCACCCCAAAAATATCCAAGAGGTACAAGCGTCAAAGCTTGGGGATGCCCAAGGCATCCCCTTCTTCATCAACAAAGTATTAGGTCATCTTTCAAGACGCTATATTTTATTGCTTCATATGCTATGTGTTGTTATTGAAGCGTATTTATTTTTGTTTTTAGTTTTGTTTTTGTTTTTTGTAGCATATGGTACTATCCCAACTTATTTGTCTTGGAGAATGACACACTCCGTTTTAATTGCATAGAACACTCTAGTTTTCACTCCTATTGTTCTACGAGTGTTCTCTTTTGCTAGTAATGCGTTTAGTTGTGGTTCTCCACTCGTATTTTGTTCATAGCTTGTTAGTTTTCTCTAGTAAGGTATGATTACCTCTCTCTTCTTTATTGATTATTATCTATGGGAGTTGTTTTAAATAAATTGATTGGTGTTGGAGACGAGTAAAATGTTTCATGCTTATAGTGGTGCAAAATGAAGCTTGTTTAGACTGTGGCATAGACTTTGGCATGTCATGTTAGATGTTATTTTAATTATATGCTTAGTAGTTGTTGTTGTAGCATGACTTGTCTCAAATAGCTGAGAGTGCTTAATGTGCCATTGAAAGAATCATGTGTTGTTTCCATCATAAAAAGCATAATATTGTGGTATTCTCTTTTCATGTTTTACTGGGTTGACTTGGCACATGCTTACATCATGTTATGACTACAAACTAGTCACCTAAAGCCTTTATGATCATTTAGTTTTTGACTTGTAATATTGCTTTATGCTTTGGTTAATACTTAATAATGTTTTGTCGTTATGCATGATTATGGCCAGTATTGCTCTCTTAGTTGGTCGCTCCCAGTCTTTTGCTAGCCTTCGCCTGTACTGAGTATACGCTCTACTCGTGCATCCAAATCCCAAAAACCAAAGTTTGCCAATTGTATCCACCATACCTACCTATATGTGCTATTTCACCGCCACTCCAAAGTTAATTGCGTGTGTGCTACCTTTAAATCTTCAAAAAATTATTACCTATTTTGTGTTTTGTTTTAGCTCATGAGAAAGTGTTGAATGCTTTATCATCTCTTTCATGTTTATTATGGCTTCACACTTTGAATAGCATGCACAATGTGTCAGTCCTTAGTTTTGCAAAAGAGCAGGCGCGGGTGCTCACCAACTAAATATAAATTGAACCAATAATCTAAATCTCCTAACACTATGTACTTGAGAAATCATGAACTAGCTTGTTTAAACAAAGGAGAAGAGGAAATTTATTGTTCTCTCTATGGGAGCCGCTCTTGAAGCCATTAAATATGAAAGGATGATAGATCATTTGATGCCATTCGTTGACATAGACATACATACCTCTCAAAATATATTTTCAACACCTCTACTTTATGCAAAATAAAAAGCTCTAGCAC
Source organism: Lolium perenne (assembly GCF_019359855.2). NCBI lineage: Eukaryota > Viridiplantae > Streptophyta > Magnoliopsida > Poales > Poaceae > Lolium > Lolium perenne. The sequence goes on from NC_067244.2 coordinate 54,726,153, forward strand.
ATGAGTAATCTTGCTTCCCTCTGCGTAGTGCATTTTTTTTACTTTTATGTTGAGTCTTCATCTTCTTACATTATGCACCAATTAAGAGAGCATAGTTGTCATTCTGAGTATAATGTGCATAGTCCCAAAATTTATTATTGATTGATTCATGATTATACTATTGCTTATTCTCAAATTACTTGTATCTAGTCACCCTTTAAACTTTAAAGGTGTCCTAACATTTATGTTTTGCTACTTCATAAAGTACAAGTTGAGTACAACTTTTCTATGTTTTCTCTATGTTGAAAAACAAACAGTTGCTTTCAGTGCATAATTATTCATGATCTTTTGTTTGAGTTACTTCTCATGTACGTTATAACATAGTTGCTAAGTTCTATTGTTAGAATTATATCTATCATACGTATATTAGAGTACTTTGATCTCAACTTACAATGCTTTTACAATAACACTATCAAGATTGTGTTGGCTTCATGTCACCTGAAAAAATATTTTTGTTATCACTTACCTACTCGAGGACGAGCAGGAGTTAAGTTTGAGGATGCTGATACGTTGCAAACGTATCTATAATTTTATGTTTTGTTTACACTTCGTTGCACTTTTATGCATTTTCCAGAACTAACCTATTAACAAGATGCCATAGTGTCAGTTCCCTATTTTCTGCAGTTTTGTATTTCATAAAATTTGTACATGAAATATTCTTGGAATTGGACGAAACAAAAGCCGAAGTTCCTATTTTACTGTTACGAAGACGGAGTCCAGAGGAGAGATGAAGATGTGCCTTTAAGTTTTATGCCATCCTATAACCGTATGAAGTGGAAACATTAATGCATGTGTGGTATGTAAACAAAACCATGTCCCTATTGATATAGTCCATTGATTAATAAGATGGTCAAGGTTTCCTGATCATGTGACCAAGTAGTCATTAATAATGGAGTCATGTTAGTGAACATGATGGACACACACCCATAAGGTATTGCAACGTGATCAAGTCACAAAGTTCATCATTGCAATACTAGCATAAGATGCTGTAACCTAATCCTTAGACAGTGAGACTATATTTAATCATTACCACCAGCGGCTGCTTTGACATCATCAACCGCTAGACCGTAACATGGTAGTCATAAAGGTGGTGCTCAAGTATTCCAATGGGGTGGGTTGAGGCGTATGAGTCAAGAGGGGAATTCTTACATCATGTGATGGATAGATACACCAAAGGGACCACAAGGTAATATTATATCAACACCGCTTGCAAGCAAGTGACTAGGTCACAAGCATATGATATCACGATGACAAGTTGAATTGTGTTTGCTGATAACGAGATATAGTGGATACCGAAGATCAAGTCTCGGACAAACAAGGTATCATGTAACAAAAGGAATAGGACTAAAATATTGAGGTTCAAATGATAAACTTAATTCGTGCTTACGTAGAGATCATTATGGTTTTCTGTAACGGCCCAGGGTAGCACCCCTATTAGAATTGTTTGTTGTTTTTATTTTGTGCATCATCATGGCATATGCATCATATCATCCATGTTTCATCATGCGTCTCTGAATTGATATCGTGAGGATTTCGGCGGGTTCGCTGGAATCCTCATGGTACCGGTTCCGGGGCGTCACATTTTCCAAAACCCCTGATTGTCATTGATCGGAGAGTCGTCTCGATCATGTCTACGTATTTCGGAATTTGTAGGGTAGCACACTTAAGGGTATACGGCGCTTCGAGATATATTTGGTATTGTTCGAGAATAGGAAGAGAACACCGGAATTTTTCCGGAGAGGAATCATAATAAGTTCTGGAGGCAGTTAATTGTTCGGAGATTCAAATATGTATTGATTATTCAATTAAATGAATTAAATAATTAAATAAAAAATAAAAAAGGGAACCCCCTAACTAGGCCACCATTTAGCAGCCCAATAAGAGGGAGGCCGGCCGAACCCTGGGGGAAGTGTGGGCCGTGATATGTTGCAAACGTATCTATAATTTTTGATGGTCCATGCTTGTTTTACACCAATTTCTATATGTTTTGTTTACACTTCGTTGCACTTTTATGCATTTTACGGAACTAACCTATTGACAAGATGCCACAGTGCCAGTTCCCTGTTTTCTGTTGTTTTGTATTTCAGAAAAGTTGTACAGGAAATATTCTCGGAATTGGATGAAATAAAAGCCAAAGTTCCTATTTTACTGTAACGAAGACGGAGTCCGGAGAAGAGACGAAGATGTGCCAGGAGGAGGCCACACTTGCCCTAGGCGCGGGCCACCCCTGGTCGTGCCTAGGGGTGGTGTGGCCCCCTCGGGCACCCACCGACCTAGCCCTTCCGCCTATTTATTCACCTGTTCGGGAAAAACCTAAATACCCGAGCCTCCATCCACGAAAAGTTCCGTCGCGGCCACTGATATGTCGCAAATGTATCTATAATTTTTTATGCTCCATACTTGTTTTACACCAATTTATATATGTATTCTTCATGCTTCATTGCACTTTTATACATTTTCCGGCACTAACCTATTAACAAGATGCCATAGTGTCAGTTCTCTGTTTTCTGCTGCTTTGTATTTCAGAAAAGTTGTACAGGAAACATTCTCGGAATTGGATGAAACAAAGCCAAAATCAATATTTTTCCGTAACGAAGACAGAGTCCAGAGGGGGGGTCAAAGAGAGGCAGCAGGGCGACCATGCTAGCCCTAGGCGCGGCCTAGCCCTGGCCTGCGCCTAGAGGTTGTGTGGGCCACCCTGGGCTCCACCGAAATCTCCCCTCCGTCTATTTAATCATGATCTCGGGAAAACCCTGAACACCCGAGCGTCCATCCACGAAAAGTTCCGTTGCGGCCGCCATTGCAGACCCTAGCGCTCGGGAGGGTTCTAAAGCTCTTCCCGGCACCCTGCCGGAGGGGGAAATCATCACCGGAGGCATCTACATCACCATGCCCACCTCTGAAGTGATGCGTGAGTATTTCATCCCTGTACTATGGGTCCATATCATTAGCTAGATGATTGTCTTCTCCAATTTGTGCCTCATGTTTAGATCTTGTGAGTTGCCCTACATGATCAAGATCATCCGTATGTAATGCTACATTTTGTGTTTGCCGGGATCCGATGAATATTGTATACTATGTTGAGATCGATTATATATTCATGTCATATGTTATTCGTGATCTTGCATGCTCTTTGTTGCTAATAGATACTCTGGCCAAGTAGATGCTTGTGACTCCAAGAGGGGGTATTTATGCTCGATAGTAGTTTCATGCCTCTAGTTTTCTGGAAGAGTGACAATAACTTCTAAGATTTTAGATGTGTTGTTGCTACAAGGGAGAAAACAACAATGTTTTATCCAAGGGTAATTCTATTGTTTACTTTACACACATTGCTTAATGCGATAATCTGTTGCTTGCAACTTAATACTGGAAGGGGTTCGGACGATAACCGGAAGGTGGATTATTAGTCATAGACGCACTAGGATTACGGTCTATGTATTATGTTGTAATGCCCAAACGAATCTCATAGTAATCATCTTGTCATGTATGGTCGGTATTCTGTCAATTGCCCAGCTATAATTTGTTCACCCAGCATGTTATTTATCTTTATGGAGAGACACCTCAAGTGAACTATGGACCCCGGTCCTTTCCTTTACACCGATAAATTCAACCACTGCAATCATGTTCTGTTTACTTACTGCAAGCACTGTTCTCTTTAATTACTGCGAACATCTCTTTCCACTCGATACATTTAATCCTTTGTGTTTAGCACACTGGTGAGATTGACAACCTCGCTGTAAGTTGGGGCAAAGTATTTTGGTTGTGTTGTGTGCAGGTTCCACGTTTTTGCTGACGCAGGTAGTGCGCCCTGCCACTAGTCAGCTAGCAACACCTTCAGAAGTCACGCATTTCTCCTACTGGTCGATTAAATCTTGGTTTCTTACTAATGGAAAAATTGCCGATGTGCTCATCACACCTTCCTCTTGGGGTTCCCCAACCGCTTCCATCAAGCACCGTCAAGATTTTCTGGCGTCGTTGCCGAGGATAAAGAGGATTTCTTCAAGGGGAGTCTCTCATCTCCAATCTCTTTACTTTGTTATTGTTTTTCTTAGTTTATGTTATTTTGTCTTGTTTGCTTCATTATATCAAAAACACACAAAAAAAATTAGTTTCTATTATAGTTGTTATTTCTGTTGCTTAGTTTTAATTTTGCTAAAATGGGTTCTGCTGAAAATACTAAGTTGTGTGACTTTACTAGCACAAACAACAATGATTTTATTTGTACAACTATTGCTCTACCTGCTCCCGGAGTAGCCTTCTATGAAATTAAACCTACTTTATTAAATCTTGTTATGAAAGAGCAATTTTCTGGTGTTAGTACTGAAGATGTCGCTTCTCACCTTAATAATTTTGTTGAACTTTGTGAGATGCAGAAATATAAGGATGTAGATGGTGACATTATAAAACTGAAATTGTTTCCTTTCCCTTTGAGAGGGAGAGCTAAATATTGGTTGCTATCTTTGCCTAGAAATAGTATTGATTCTTGGTTAAATGCAAAGATGATTTTATTGGAAAATATTATCCTCCTGCTAAGATTATATCTTTGAGAAGTGACATAATGAAATTTAGACAATTTGATAATGAACATGTTGCTCAAGCTTGGGAAAGAATGAAATCTTTGGTAAAGAATTATCCCACCCATGGACTGACTACTTGGATGATCATCCAAACTTTTTATGCAGGACTAAATTATTCTTCAAGAAACCTTCTAGATTCAGCTGCTGGAGGTACCTTTATGTCCATTACTTTGGGGGTTGCAAGTAAATTACTTGATGATATGATGATAAATTATTCTGAATGGCACTCCAAGAGAGCTCCACAAGGTAAGAAGGTAAATTCTATTGAAGAAACCTCCTCCTTAAGTGATAAGATTGATACTATTATGTCTATGCTTGTTAATGGTAAAGCACATGTTGATCCAAATACCGTTAGCTTCTTTGGTTAATCAAGAAGAGCATGTTGATGTGAACTTCATTAAAAAAACAATTTCAATAACAATGCTTATATGAGTAATTTTGGTTGTAACAATTATAGGCCATATCCTTCTAATAATGGTAATGCTTATGGTAATTCTTAAGGTAATTCCTACAGCAATAATAGAAGTTCATCCTCTGATCTTGAAGTCATGCTTAAGGATTTTATCAGTAATCAAACTCTTTTCCATAAAACTATTGAGGAAAAGCTTGGCAAAATTGATGTTCTTGCTTCTAAAGTTGATAGCCTAGCTCATGATGTTGAATTTCATAAATTAAAGGTTATGCCTCATGATGTTAAATAAATCAAAACTTTGAATGTCATTTGATGTCTACGCACGCTTCTATTCCTGTAGACAGTGTTGGGCCTCCAAGAGCAGAGGTTTGTAGAATAGCAGCAAGTTTTCCCTTAAGTGGATCACCCAAGATTTATCGAACTCAGGGAGGAAGAGGTCAAAGCTATCCCTCTCAAGCAACCCTGCAATCACGATACAAGAAGTCTCTTGTGTCCCCAACACACCCAATACACTTGTCAGATGTATAGGTGCACTAGTTCGGCGAAGAGATAGTGAAATACAAGTGGTATGAATGAATATGAGCAGTAGTAATGGCACCAGAAAATAGCTTGCTGGCGTGCAGTTGATGGTAGTAATATTGCAGGAAGTAAAGATGCAGTAAAACGGTAAATAAGCGATGATTGCAGTATTTGGAAACAAGGCCTAGGGATCATACTTTCACTAGTGGACACTCTCAACATTGATCACATAATAAAACCACTCTACACTCTCTTGTTGGATGACAAACACCATTAATTGTGTAGGGCTACAAGAGCACCTCAATGCCGGAGTTAACAAGCACCACAACATTTGATGTTCATATTTAAATAACCTTAGAGTGCATGATAGACCAACGCAATTATACCGAGTACTAACATAGCATGCACACCGTCACCGACAGACTATGAAAGGAGGAATAGATCACATCAATAATATCATAGTAATAGTTAACTCCATAATATACAAGAGATTACAATCATAAACTACGCCAAGAACTACATGATGCACACACCGTCACCTTTACATCATGAAGGAGGAATAGAGTACTTTAATAACATCACTAGAGTAGCACATAGATTAATAGTGATACAAAGCTCATCATATGGATCTCAATCATGTAAGGCAGCTCATGAGATCATTGTATTGAAGTACATGGAAGAGAGATTAACCACATAGCTACCGGTACAGCCCTTAGCCTCGAGGGAGAACTACTCCCTCCTCATGGGAGACAGCAGCGGTGATGAAGATGGCGGTGGTGTCGATGGAGATGCCTTCCGGGGGCACTTCCCCGTCCCGGCGGCGTGCCGAAACAGAGACTTCTGTCCCCCGAATCTTGGCTTCGCGATGGCGGCGGCTCTGGAACTTTTCTCGTATCGTGGCTTATTCTCCCGAAGTTTTTAGGTCAGGAAGGCTTTTATAGGCGGAGAGTCGGAGTCGGAGGGGGTCTGGGGCAGCCAGACAACAGGGGGCGCGCTCCCCCTCTTGGGTCGCGCCGCCACCATGTGTGGTGGCCCTGGGCCTCTCCTCTGGCCCCTCTCTGGTGTTCTGGAAGCTTCGTGGAATTATAAGATACTGGGCGTTGATTTCATCCAATTCCGAGAATATTTCCTTACTAGGATTTCTGAAACCAAAAACAGCAGAAAACAGGAACTGACACTTCGGCATCTTGTCAATTGGTTAGTTCCAGAAAATGCATAAATATAACAAAAAGTGTGTATAAAACATGTAGGTATTGTCATAAAACAAGCATGGAACATAAGAAATTATAGATACGTTTGAGACGTATCATCATTCAAGTTAGAATTGATGAAAATGTTAGGATGTTGGCGGAATTGCATGCTAGGTGGGAAAGAGAACATGTAATTGCTAGAAATAATAATTTGAGTAAAATTTGTACCATCACCACCACAATTAGAAATGGAGTTTCAAATGATAGCCACTCTCCTAGTATTAATGGTAAAATAATTGGTGTAGGAAAAGTCCCCGCTCCTTCTACAAAATTTCTTAGAACAACTGAAACTGCTCCTGATAAGTGTGCTGAATTTTTTCCGAGTATGGGAGACAATTTTTCTTTCACCTTTGATAAAAATGACTTTGATTTTGATGATAGCAATATCTCTAAAGTAATTAAGGTCTTACAAAATATTGCTATAAATCCTAATGCTAGTGTTATAAATATAGCTTTCACGAAGCATATTACAGATGCTCTCATGCAAATTAGAGAAGAGAAATTAAAGCGTCAAGATTCTATTCCTAAAATTTAGAATATGACTAGAAGACCATCATTAAGATGAAAGTAGATGGCTTTGATTGCAAATCTTTATGTGATCTTGGTGCAAGTATTTCTGTTATGCCTAGAAAAATCTATGATATGCTTGATTTGCCACCATTGGAACAATGTTATTTGAATGTTCATCTTGTTGATATTGCTGCAAAGAAACCTTTGGGGAGAGTAAATAATGTTTTTATTATGGTTAACGATAACCTTGTACCCATTGATTTTGTTATTTTGGATATTGAATGCCATGCTTCTTGTACAATATTTTGGGAAGACCGTTTCTTAGAACTGTTGGTGTTGCTATTGATATGAGGGATGGGATTATTAAATACCAATTCCCACTCAAGAAAGGTATGGAACACTTCCCTTGGAAAAGAAAGAAGTCGCCTTATGACTCTATTATTAGAACAAATTATGATGTTGATGCTTATTCACTTGATAATACTTGATGCTAGCTCTTTTTCTGCGCCTAGCTAAAAGGCGTTAAAGACAAGCACTCTTAGGAGATAACCCATGTTTTATTTTCGTAATTTTTATTTTGTTGAGTATTGGAAGTTCTTACCTCCGTAATAACCTCTTGTTATCAGTTTTATTTTGTTTTTGTGCCAAGAATAGCCACTAATAGGAAGAAAGTAAGAATTAGGAAAGTTGCTGTCCTGAAAACAGATTTTGTGCTGTCACTATAAAAAATTGCATAAATAGCCAGAGCGGAATTTTGAGCTGCCAATTGTTTTACATATGCCCCAGGTTATTATCTAACTTTCGGTAGTTGACAACTTTTCGAGATGAGCAACAGAAGATTTCGGAAAAATCGATCTTTACCTGTTGTTCTGTTTTGACAGATTTCTGCATTATTTGCATTTGCTTCTTAATCTCTTTCCTTTTGAGTTCTTTTGAGCAAAGAGATTTTTTAAGAGTTGCTACAGTAGCTAATGCTTTAATATATGTTTGACATATGTTATAACTGAACCCAAGTGGATTTATTATTTTGATTGTACTAATGCTGCTAATAAAGAATTGTGTGAAGTTTTGTATAAAGGAAGTTTTCAAGTGTAGGGAGAGAAGAATGATGTGATGAGATGAAGAATGGACAAAAACTCAAGCTTGGGGATGCCCCTTCACCCCAAGAAATATTCAAAAGGTACAAGCGTCAAAGCTTGGGGATGCCCAAGGCATCCCCTCTTCATCAATAAAGTAACAGGTCATATCTCTATGCGCTATATTTTTATTGCTTCATACGCTATGTGTTGTTCTTGGAGCGTATTTATTTTAGTTTTTAGTTTAGTTTTATTTTATTTTATGTATCATACGTTGGATCCTGGCACATTTGTTTTGGAGAAATACCCGCTCCATTTTAATTGCATAGAACGCTCTAGTTTTCGCTCTTATTGTTCTGCGAGTGTTCTAGTTTTCTAGTACTGCGTTTAGCTCTTGGTTTTTTATTCTAATTTTGTTCATAGCTCATTAGTATTCTTTATTTATGTATGATTAGCTCTCTGGTCCATATTGATTTTCATCTCTGAGAGTTATTTCAAATAAGTTGATTGGCGTTGGAGACGAGTAAAATGTTTCATGTCTATAGTGATGCAAAAGAGAGCTTGTCTAGACTGTGGCATAGACTTTGGCATCTCATTTTGGATGTTATTCTTGTCATACGCTTAGTATTTATTTTTGTAACATGACTTGTCTCAAATAGCTGAGACTGCATGTGCTATTGAAAGAATCATATGTTGTTTTCATCATACAAAGCATTATATTGTGGCATTCTCCTTTGATGCTTTATTGGGTTGACTTGGCACATGCTTATACCATGTTATGACTATAACCAGTCAACTAAAGCCTCTATGCATGATTGATGTCTACGCACGCTTCTATTCCTGTAGACAGTGTTGGGCCTCCAAGAGCAGAGGTTTGTAGAACAGCAGCAAGTTTTCCCTTAAGTGGATCACCCAAGGTTTATCGAACTCAGGGAGGAAGAGGTCAAAGATATCCCTCTCAAGCAACCCTGCAATCACGATACAAGAAGTCTCTTGTGTCCCCAACACACCTAATACACTTGTCAGATGTATAGGTGCACTAGTTCGGCGAAGAGATAGTAAGATGCAAGTAATATGGATGAATATGAGTGGTAATATTGCAGGAAGTAAAGATGCAGTAAAACAGTAAACAAGCGGTGCCAGAAAATAGCTTGCTGGCGTGGGAGCAATTCTCTGTGGTGTAACTTATTCGGAAACAAGGCCTAGGGATCATACTTTCACTAGTGGACACTCTCAACATTGATCACATAACTGAATAAACAAATACTACTTTCTCTACACTCTCTTGTTGGATGACAAACACCATTCATTGCGTAGGGCTACAAGAGCACCTCAATGCCGGAGTTAACAAGCTCCACAACATTCGATGTTCATATTTAAATAACCTTAGAGTGCATAATAGATCATTGCAATTTAGACCGAGAACTAACATAGCGCACACACTATCACCATTACACTATGAAAGGGGGAATAGATCACATCAATACTATCATAGTAATAGTTAACTCCATAATCTACAAGAGATCACAATCATAGCTTACGCCAAGTACTACATGATGTACACACTGTCACCATTACATCATGAAGGAGGAATAGACTACTTTAATAACATCACTAGAGTAGCACATAGATGATATTCAACTATATCACAAAGCTCATGATCACATAAAGATCACATGGGAGAGATAGATGAACCACATAGCTACCGGTACAACCCTTAGCCTCGAGGGAGAACTACTCCCTCCTCATCATAGGAGACAGCAGCAGCGATGGAGATGGCGGTGGTGTCGATGGAGATGCCTTCCGGGGGCACTTCCCCGTCCCGGCGGTGTGCCGGAACAGAGACTTCTATCCCCGGAATCTTGGCTTCGCGATGGCGGCGGCTCTGGAACTTTTCTCGTGTCGTGGCTTATTCCTTTAGGGTTTTCGCGACGGAGTCCTTAAGTAGGCGGAAGGGCAGCCTCGGAGGGGCCCTGGTGGGGCCACACACTAGGGGGGCGTGCCCCACCCCTTGGCCGCGCCGCCCTGGCGTGTGGGGCCCCCTGGCTCCCCTCTGGTCTCTCTCCGTTGTTTTGGAAGCTTCGGGGAAAAATAAGATACTGGGCGTTGATTTCGTCCAATTCTGAGAATATTTCCTTACTAGGATTTCTGAAACCAAAAACAGCAGAAAACAGGAACTGGCACTTCGGCATCTTGTCAATAGGTTAGTTCCGGAAAATGCATCAAAACGATATAAAGTGTGAACAAAACATGTAGGTATTGTCATAAAACTAGCATGGAACATAAGAAATTATGGATACCTTGGAGACGTATCAAGCATCCCCAAGCTTAGTTCCTACTCGCCCTCGAGTTGGTAAACGATAACAAGGATAATTTCTTAAGTGACATGCTACCAACATGATCTTGATCAATACTATTGTAAAGCATATGAGATGAATGAAGTGACTCAAGGCAATGGTAAAGACAATGAGTAAACAAATGAATCATATAGCAAAGACTTTTCATGAATAATACTTTCAAGACAAGCATCAATAAGACTTGCATAAGAGTTACTCATAAAGCAATAGATTCAAAGTAGAAGGCATTGAAGCAACACAAAGGATGATTAAGTTTCAGCAATTGCTTTCAACTTGTAACATGTATATCTCATGGATAGTTGTCAACATAAAGCAATATAACAAGTGCAATTAGTAAACATGTAAGAATCAATGCACACAGTTGACACAAGTGTTTGCTTCTGAGATAGAAAGAAGTAGGTAAACTGACTCAACAATAAAGTAGAAGATAGGCCCTTCGCAGAGGGAAGCAGGGATTAAATCATGTGCTAGAGCTTTTTAAGTTTTGAAATCATATAGAGAGCATACAAATAAAGTTTTGAGAGGTGTTTGTTGTTGTCAACAAATGGTAATGGGTACTCTAACTACCTTATCAACCAGACTTTCAAGAGCGGTTCCCATGAAGGACGTTATCTCTACCAGCAAGGTAGATCATCTCTCTTCTCTTTTATTTACACATGTATTTTAGTTTCATTATTGATGACACTCCTCCCAACCTTTTGCTTTCACAAGCCATGGCTAACCGAATCCTCGGGTGCCTTCCAACATTCACATACCATGAAGGAGTGTCTATTTGCAGAATTAAGTTGCTTACTGATAGATCAGGGCAAAGCATGTGAAGAGAATTATTAATGCAAGTTAATTAATTGGGGTTGGGCACCCCATTGCCAGCTCTTTTTGCAAAATTATTGGATAAGCGGATGAGCCACTAGTCCATTGGTGAAAGTCTGTCAGAAGTAAATGACAAAATCGAAAGATAAACACCACATACTTCCTCATGAGCTATAAAACATTGACACAAATAAGAGATACTAGCTTTTGAATTGTTTAAAGGTAGCACATGAAGTATTTACTTGGAATGGCAGAAAATACCACATAGTAGGTAGATATGGTGGACACAAATGGCATATGTTTTGGCTCAAGGATTTGGATGCACGAGAAGTATTCCCTCTCAGTACAAGGTTTTGGCTAGCAAGGTTGTTTGAAGCAAACTCAAGTATAAAACGGTGCAGAAAGACTCACATATGAATATATTGTAAGCATTATAAGACTTTACATCATCTTCCTTGTTGTTCAAACACCTTAACTAGAAAATATCTAGACTCTAGAGACCAATCATGCAAACCAAATTTTAACAAGCTCTATGTAGTTCTTCATTAATGGGTACAAAGTACATGATGCAAGAGCTTAAACATGATCTATATGAGCACAACAATTGCCAAGTATCAAATTATTCAAGACGTTATACCAATTACCACATGCAGCATTTTCTGTTTCCAACCATATAACAACTAACGAAGCAGTTTCAACCTTCGCCATGAACATTAAGAGTAAAGCTAAGAACACATGTGTTCATACGCAACAGCGGAGCGTGTCTCTCTCCCACACAAGCATGGATTTATTCAAACATAAACAAAAACAAACAGACGCTCCAAGTAAAGTACATAAGATGTGACCGAATAAAAATATAGTTTCAATAGAAGAAACCTGATAAGTTGATGAAGAAGGGGATGCCTTGGGCATCCCCAAGCTTAGAAGCTTGAGTCTTCTTGCAATATGCATGGATGAACCACGGGGGCATCCCCAAGCTTAGGCTTTTCACTCTTCTTGATCATATATCATCCTCCTCTCTTGATCCTTGAAAACTTCCTCCACACCAAACTTGAAACAAACTCATTAGAGGGTTAGTGCATAATCAAAACTTTCACATGTTCAGAGGTGACACAATCATTCTTAACACTTCCGGACATTGCCCAAAGCTACTGGAAGTCAATGGAACAAAGAAATCCATCCAACACAGCAAAAGAGGCAATGCGAAATAAAAGGCAGAATCTGTCAAAACAGAACAGTCCGTAAAGACGAATTTTTTAGAGGCACTGGACTTGCTCAGATGAAAATGCTCAAATTGAATGAAAGTTGCGTACATATCTGAGGATCACGCACGTAAATTGGCAGATTTTTCTGAGTTACCTACAGAGAACCCTGCCCAAATTCGTGACAGACAGAAATCTGTTTCTGCGCAATAATCCAAATCTAGTATGAACCTTGCTATCAAAGACTTTACTTGGCACAAAAATGCAATAAAATAAGATAAGAATAGGTTGCTACAGTAGTAACAACTTCCAAGACACAACAAAACAATAGCAAAATAAACACATGAGTTATCTCCCAAGAAGTTCTTTCTTTATAGCCATTAAGATGGGCTCAGTAATTTTAATGATGCACTCCCAAGAAATAAGAGTTGAAGCAAAAGAGAGCATCAAAAAGCAAATTCAAAACACATTTAAGTCTAACCCACTTCCTATGAAAAGGAATCTTGTAAATAAACAAATTCATAAAGCATAATGCAACAAGCATAGAAAGATAAAACAAGTGTAACTTCAAGATTTTCAGCAAAAAGAGAGGTGTTTTAGTAACACGAAAATTTCTACAACCATATTTTCCTCTCTCATAAAGATTTTCAGTAGCATCATGAACAAACTCAACAATATAACTATCAAATGAAACATTCTTATCATGAGCTATATGCATAAAATTATTACTCTCCACATAAGCATAATCAATTTTATTAGTTGTAGTGGGAGCAAATTCAACAAAGTAGCTATCATTATTATTCTCATCAAGTGTAGGAGGCATAGTATAATCATAATAAAATTTACTCTCTATAGTAGGTGGCACCAAAAGACCACTATCATTATAATCATCATAAATAGGAGGCAAAGTATCATCAAAGAAAATTTTCTCCTCAATGCTTGGGGGACTAAAAATGTCATGCTCATCAAAACCAGCTTCCCCAAGCTTAGAATTTTCCATATCATTAGCAACAATGGTGTTCAAAGCGTTCATACTAATATCATTGCTACTAGCATGCAAATAAGATTCCATAGGTTTTTTAATTTTCGCAGCAAACAATCCATGTCTTAACTCAGGAAATAGAATAAAAAGCTCACTGTTTATTTCCATTATGCCTTACTAGTGTAAAACAAGAAACAAAAAGATGCAATTGCAGGATCTAAAGGAAATAGCTTCGAGCACTCACAACGGCACCAGAAAATAACTTAGTTACCTGGGACCGGAGTATGAGTGCCTTTTACCTTTCCTCCCCGGCAACGGCGCCAGAAAATAGCTTGATGTCTACGCACGCTTCTATTCCTGTAGACAGTGTTGGGCCTCCAAGAGCAGAGGTTTGTAGAACAGCAGCAAGTTTTCCCTTAAGTAGATCACCCAAGGTTTATCGAACTCAGCGAGGAAGAGGTCAAAGATATCCCTCTCAAGCAACCCTGCAATCACGATACAAGAAGTCTCTTGTGTCCCCAACACACCTAATACACTTGTCAGATGTATAGGTGCACTAGTTCGGCGAAGAGATAGTAAGATGCAAGTAATATGGATGAATATGAGTGGTAATATTGCAGGAAGTAAAGATGCAGTAAAACAATAAACAAGCGGTGCCAGAAAATAGCTTGCTGGCGTGGGAGCAATTCTCTGTGGTGTAACTTATTCGGAAACAAGGCCTAGGGATCATACTTTCACTAGTGGACACTCTCAACATTGATCACATAACTGAATAAACAAATACTACTTTCTCTACACTCTCTTGTTGGATGACAAACATCATTCATTGCGTAGGGCTACAAGAGCACCTCAATGCCGGAGTTAACAAGCTCCACAACATTCGATGTTCATATTTAAATAACCTTAGAGTGCATAATAGATCATTGCAATTTAGACCGAGAACTAACATAGCGCACACACTATCACCATTACACTATGAAAGGGGGAATAGATCACATCAATACTATCATAGTAATAGTTAACTCCATAATCTACAAGAGATCACAATCATAGCTTACGCCAAGTACTACATGATGCACACACTATCACCATTATATCATGAAGGAGGAATAGACTACTTTAATAACATCACTAGAGTAGCACATAGATGATATTCAACTTGATCACAAAGCTCATGATCACATACAGATCACATGGGAGAGAGAGATGAACCACATAGCTACCGGTACAACCCTTAGCCTCGAGGGAGAACTACTCCCTCCTCATCATAGGAGACAGCAGCAGCGATGGAGATGGCGGTGGTGTCGATGGAGATGCCTTCCGGGGGCACTTCCCCGTCCCGGCGGCGTGCCGGAACAAAGACTTCTGTCCCCGGAATCTTGGCTTCGCGATGGCGGCGGCTCTGGAACTTTTCTCGTGTCGTGGCTTATTCCTTTAGGGTTTTCGCGACGGAGTCCTTAAGTAGGCGGAAGGGCAGCCTCGGAGGGGCCCTGGTGGGGCCACACACTAGGGGGCGCGCCCCACCCCTTGGCCGCGCCGCCCTGGCGTGTGGGGCCCCTGGCTCCCCTCTGGTTTCTCTCCGTTGTTTTGGAAGCTTCGTGGAAAAATAAGATACTGGGCGTTGATTTCGTCCAATTCTGAGAATATTTCCTTACTAGGATTTCTGAAACCAAAAACAGCAGAAAACAGGAACTCGCACTTCGGCATCTTGTCAATAGGTTAGTTTCGGAAAATGCATCAAAACGATATAAAGTGTGAACAAAACATGTAGGTATTGTCATAAAACTAGCATGGAACATAAGAAATTATGGATACGTTGGAGACGTATCAATGATCATTTAGTTTTTTACTTGTAATATCACTTTATGCTTTGATTGATAATGTTTTGACGATATGCATGATTATAGCCATTATTGCTCTCTTAGTTGGTCGCTCCGAGTCTTTTGCTAGCTTTCTCATGTACTGAGTATGAACTCTACCCGTGCATCCAACCACCATAAATCAAGTTTACCAATTGTGTCCACCATATCTACCTAGTAGCATTATTGCTATTCCAAGTATGTTCATCATGTTTTTATTTATCTTCCAAATTAAATTTTGGCATGAGAAAATTAGTCAGTAAAGCTCTCACGAACTTGATGGAACATTTACTTTCTTGCACTTCATAAACTTGATCATTGTGACTATCTTATGAAGTTTATATATTTGCAAATTACGAGTTGGGAGTTAGCACAACCATACTTTCATGGGGAACGATTTCGACATTGCACTTATTCATATTTAGTTGATGTCATGTTCTTTTGTTTATGGATGCCTAGCGGTGCAAAATAAAATGGAAACTTGTAAGTCCATGGAGTTCGTATATGAGTTAGAGAAACGCGTGGGCCGCTAATCTAAGCCATGCATCATTCATGGTGGAAATTTACAGCGAACGATAGTGAGCATTCTATGAATCATTTTCAATAAAAAGCTATACCCATAGTAAATAAAAAATTGCTGAGATGCTCATTGTCTGTTTGTCTTGTCATTTTGTCATGGGATTGCTCCTACAAGAGTACTTTGATACGTCTCCGACGTATCAATAATTTCTTATGTTCCATGCCACATTATTGATGTTATCTACATGTTTTATGCACACTTTATGTCATATTCGTGCATTTTCTGGAACTAACCTATTAACAAGATGCCGAAGTGCCGATTCTTTGTTTTCTGCTGTTTTTGGTTTCAGAAATCCTAGTAAGGAAATATTCTCGGAATTGGACGAAATCGACGCCCAGGGGCCTATTTTGCCACGAAGCTTCCAGAAGTCCGAAGACGAAACGAAGTGGGGCCACAGGGTGCCCAAACCCTAGGGTGGCGCGGCCCCCCCTGGCCGCGCCGGCCTATGGTGTGGGGCCCCTGTGCCCCCTCCTGACTTGCCCTTCCGCCTACTTAAAGCCTCCGTGACGAAACCCCCAGTACCGAGAGCCACGATACGGAAAACCTTACTGAGACGCCGCCGCCGCCGATCCCATCTCGGGGGATCTAGGAGATCGCCTCCGGCACCCTGCCGGAGAGGGGATTCATCTCCCGGAGGACTCTACGCCGCCATGGTCGCCTCCGGAGTGATGTGTGAGTAGTCTACCCCTGGACTATGGGTCCATAGCAGTAGCTAGATGGTTGTCTTCTCCCCATTGTGTTATCATTGTCGGATCTTGTGAGCTGCCTAACATGATCAAGATCATCTATCTGTAATTCTATATGTTGCGTTTGTTGGGATCCGATGAATAGAGAATACTTGTTATGTTGATTATCAAAGTTATATCTATGTGTTGTTTATGATCTTGCATGCTCTCCGTTACTAGTAGATGCTCTGGCCAAGTAGATGCTTGTAACTCCAAGAGGGAGTATTTATGCTCGATAGTGGGTTCATGCCTGCATTGACACAGGACGATGTGAGAAAGTTCTAAGATTGTGTTGTGCTGTTGCCACTAGGGATAAAACATTGATGCTATGTCTAAGGATGTAGTTGTTGATTACATTACGCACCATACTTAATGCAATTGTACATTTGCTTTGCAACTTAATACTGGAGGGGGTTCGGATGATAACCTGAAGGTGGACTTTTTAGGCATAGATGCAGTTGGATGGCGGTCTATGTACTTTGTCGTAATGCCCAATTAAATCTCACTATACTCATCATGATATGTATGTGCATGGTCATGCCCTCTTTATTTGTCAATTGCCCAACTGTAATTTGTTCACCCAACATGCTGTTTATCTTATGGGAGAGACACCTCTAGTGAACTGTGGACCCCGGTCCAATTCTCTTTACTGAAATACAATCTACTGCAATACTTGTTCTACTGTTTTCTGCAAACAATCATCTTCCACACAATACGGTTAATCCTTTGTTACAGCAAGCCAGTGAGATTGACAACCTCACTATTTCGTTGGGACAAAGTACTTTGGTTGTGTCGTGCAGGTTCCACGTTGGCGCCGGAATCCCTGGTGTTGCGCCGCACTACATCCCGCCGCCATCAACCTTCAACGTGCTTCTTGGCTCCTCCTGGTTCGATAAACCTTGGTTTCTTTCTGAGGGAAAACTTGCTGCTATGCTCATCATACCTTCCTCTTGGGGTTCCCAACGAACGTGTGAGTTACACGCCATCATACTTCCATATCATCGGGCAAGAGGTACCCCGTTGGCATTTATCGATGATACATGCATACTTACAATGAAAAGAACTTATTTGGGACCTAAGTTGAGTAGCATGAGGTTTAGGTACTCGTATTCAAGGGGAATGAGATTTTCAACTTGTGATTTGTCAAGCATATAACTCATATTTGCCATCACATTAACTTTAACCATTGAATATGCTTATGATAGGGGCAATGAGAGCTCAAATCTAGTAAGTACCATATTTTTGGAAGGTTTATAAAACTTGTTAATCTTGCTTACTTTGCAAAGAGTCTCTCTTTTACTATTATGTTGAGTCTTCATCTTCTTCTTTATGGACCAATTAAAAGAGCATAGTTGTCATTCTCAGTGCAATGTGCATAGTCCCAAAATTATTATTGATTAATTCATGATTATGTTATTGCTTGTTCTTAAATTACTTGTATCTAGTCACCCTCTGAACTTTAAAGGTGTCCTAGCATTTATGTTCTGCTACTTCATAAAGGACATGCTGAGTACCACTTTGCTATGTTTTCTCTATGCTCATAAACAAACAGTTGCTTTCAATGCACTATTATTCATGATCCTTTGTTTGAGTTACTCTTCATGTTATAACATAGTTGCTAAGTTCTATTGTTAGAATTGTATCTATCATGTCTATGTTTAGAGTACTTTGATCCTAGCTCACAATGCTTTACAATGCTTGATCAAGATTGTTTTGGCTTCATGTCACCTCAAAAATTATTTTGTTATCACTTACCTACTCGAGGACGAGCATGAGATATGCTTGTGGATGCTGATACGTCGCAAACATATCTATAATTTTTGATGCTCCATGCTTGTTTTACACCAATTTATATATGTTTTTCTCATGCTTCGTTGCACTTTTATACATTTTCCGGCACTAACCTATTGACAAGATGCCACAGTGCCCTCCCTATTTTTTGTTGTTTTATATTTCAGAAAAGTTGTACAGGAAATATTCTAGGAATTGGAGGAAACAAAATCCAAAGTCAATATTTTTCCGTAACGAAGACAGAGTCCAGAGGGGGGTCGAAGAGAGGCACCAGGGCGGCCACGCCTGCCCTAGGCCCGGCCTAGCCCTGGCCCGCGCCTAGAGGTGGTGTGGGCCACCCTGGCCTCCATCGACATCGCCCCTCCGCCTATTTAATCACGATCTCGGGAAAACCCTGAACACCCGAGCCTCCATCCATGAAAAGTTCTATCGCGGCCGCCATTACAGACCCTAGCTCGGGAGGGTTCTGAAACTCTTCTCGGCACCCTCCCGTAGGGGGGAAATCATCACCAGAGGCATCTACATCGCCATGCCCGCCTCCGAAGTGATGCGTGAGTTGTTCATCCCTAGACTATGGGTCCATAGCAGTAGCTAGATGGTTGTCTTCTCCAATTTGTGCCTCATGTTTAGATCTTGTGAGCTGCCCTACATGATCAAGATCATCCTTATGTAATGCTACATGTTGTGTTTGCTAGGATCCGATGAATATTGTATACTATGTTGAGATTGATTATATATTCTTGTCATATGTTATTTGTGATCTTGCATGCCCTCCGTTGCTAGTAGGTACTCTGGATAAGTAGATGCTTGTGACTCCAAGAGGGTGTATTTATGCTCGATAGTAGGTTCATGCCTCTAGTTTTCTGGAAGAGTGACAATAAGTTCTAAGATTGTAGATGCGTTGTTGCTACAAAGGAGAAAACAACAATGTTTTATCCAAGGGTAATTCTATTGTTTACTTTACACACATTGCTTAATGCGATATCTGTTGCTTGCAACTTAATATTGTGAGGGGTTTGGACGATAATCGGAAGGTGGATTATTAGTCATTGACGCAGTTGGATTATGGTCTATGTATTATGTTGTAATGTCCAAACGAATCTCATAGTAATCATCTTGTAATGTATGGTCAGTATTCTGTCAATTGCCCAGCTATAATTTGTTCACCAAGCATGGTATTTATCTGTATGGAGAGACACTTCTAGTGAGCTGTGGACCTAGGTCCTTTCCTTTACACTGATAAATTCAACCACTACAATCATGTTTCTGATTACTTACTGCAAGCACTGTTCTCTTTAATTACTGCGAGCATCTCTTTCCACTCGATACATTTAATTCTTTGTGTTCAGCAAACCGGTGAGATTGACAACCTCACTGTAAGTTGGGGCAAAGTATTTTGGTTGTGTTGTGTGCGGGTTCCACGTTGTTGCTGACGCCGGTAGTGTGCCCTGCCACTAGTCAGCTAGCAACACCTTCAGAAGTCACGCCTTTCTCCTACTGGTCGATTAACCCTTGGTTTCTTACTGAGAGAAAACTTGTCGCTGTGCTCATCACACCTTCCTCTTGGGGTTCCCCAACCGTTCCATCAAGCACCGTCAGCCGCCATCGCCGACCCTATTTCGGGAGGGTTCTAAAGCTCTTCCCGGAGAGGGAGATCATCACCGGAGGCCTCTACATCGCCATGCCCGCCTCCAAAGTGATGCGTGAGTAGTTAATTTCTGGACAACGGGTCCATAGCACCAGCTAGATGGTTGTCTTCTCCAATTTATGCTTCATGTTTAGATCTTATGAGATGCCTATCATGATCAAGATCATCTTTATGTAATGCTACATGTTGTGTTGCTGGGATCCGATGAATATTGAATACTATTGTTGAGATTGATTATATACTTGTCATATGTTATTTGTGATCTTGCATGCTCTCCGTTGCTAGTAGATTCTCTGGCCAAGTATGTGCTTGTGACTCCAAGAGGGAGTATTTATGCTCGATAGTGGGTTCATGCCTCCAGTTTTCTGTGAGAGTGACAATAACTTCTAAGATTATAGATGTGTTGTTGCTACTAGGGAGAAAACAACAATACTTTGTCTAAGGATAATTCTATTGTTACTTTACACACTTTGCTTAATGCAATAATCTGTTTCTTGCAACTTAATACTGAAAGGGGTGCAGACGCTAACCGGAAGGTGGATTATTAGTCATAGACGCAATTGTATTACGGTCTATGTATTATGTTGTAATGCCCAAATGAATCTCATAGTAATCATCTTGTCATGTATGGTCTTCATTCTGTAAATTGCCCAGCTGTAATTTGTTCACCCAACATGTTATTTATCTTTATGGAGAGACACCTCTAGCGAACTGTGGACCCCGATCCTTTCTTTTACACTGATAAATTTATCTACTGCAAACACCTGTTCTGTTTACTTACTACAAGCACTATTCTCTTTATTTCACTGCAAACAAACATCTCTTTCCACACTACACGGTTAATCCTTTGTTTTCAGCAAAACCGGTGGGATTGACAACCACACTGTAAGTTGGGGCAAAGTATTTTGGTTGTGTTGTGTGCAGGTTCCACGTTGTTGCTGGCGCCGGTAGTGCGCCCTGCCAAAAGTCAGCTAGCAACACCTTCAGAAGTGATTTATTTCTCCTACTGGTCGATTAAACCTTGGTTTCTTACTGAGGGAAAACTTGCTAATGTGCTCATTATACCTTCCTCTTGTGGTTCCCCAATGGTGTGCACTGCACAACGTCAGGCCGGCCGCCCCAAACCCTAACACTAGGGGGGCGGCGCATGGAGGGAGGGGGCGGCTGCCCCTGGTGCCCCCTCTCCTCTCCCACCCCCCATATAAAGAGCCCGAAGGGGGTGATGTCTACGTTCCCCCTCCTTTCCTGTAGACAGTGTTGGGCCTCCAAGAGCAGAGGTTTGTAGAACAGCAGCAAGTTTTCCCTTAAGTGGATCACCCAAGGTTTATCGAACTCAGGGAGGAAGAGGTCAAAGATATCCCTCTCATGCAACCCTGCAACCACAAAGCAAGAAGTCTCTTGTGTCCCCAACACACCAAATAGGTGCACTAGTTCGGCGAAGAGATAGTGAAATACAGGTGGTATGAATATATAGTAGCAGTAGCAACGGTGCCAGAAAATAGCTTGCTGGCGTGTAGTTGATGGTGGTAGTATTGCAGCAGTAGTAACACAGTAAAACAGTAAACAAGCAGCGATAGCAGTATTTAGGAACAAGGCCTAGGGATTACACTTTCACTAGTGGACACTCTCAACATTGATCACATAACAGAATAGATAAATGCATACTCTACACTCTTGTTGGATGATGAACACATTGCGTAGGATTACACGAACCCTCAATGCCGGAGTTAACAAGCTCCACAATTACTGTTCATATTTTAGTAACCTTGTAGTGTAAGATAGATCAACAGATTAAACCAAGTACTAACATAGCATGCACACTGTCACCTTCATGCATATGTAGGAGGAATAGATCACATCAATATTATCATAGCAATAGTTAACTTCGCAATCTACAAGAGATCATGATCATAGCATAAACCAAGTACTAACACGGTGCACACACTGTCACCTTTACACACGTGCAGGAGGAATAAAACTACTTTAATAACATTGCTAGAGTAGCACATAGATAAATTGTGATACAAACTCATATGAATCTCAATCATGTAAAGCAGCTCATGAGATTATTGTATTGAGGTACATGGGAGAGATGAACCACATAGCTACCGGTACAGCCCCGAGCCTCGATGGAAAACTACTCCCTCCTCATGGGAGCAGCAGCAGTGATGAAGATGGCGGTGAAGATGGCAGCGGTGTCGATGGAGAAGCCTTCCGGGGGCACTTCCCCGTTCCGGCAGCGTGCCGGAACAGAGACTCCTGTCCCCCAGATCTTGGCCTCGCGATGGCGGCGGCTCTGGAACGTTTCTGTGGGTTTCGTCGAACGCATCAGGGTTTTCGCGACGGAGGCTTTATATAGGCGAAGAGGCGGCGCAGGAGGGCTGAAGGGGTGCCCACACCATATGGCGGCGCGGCCAGGGCCTGGGCCGCGCCGGCCTATGGTCTGGGGGCCCAGTGCCCCCCTCTGGTCCTTCTCGTGTGTTCTGGATGCTTCCGGTGAAAATAGGAACCTGGGCGTTGATTTCGTCCGATTCCGAGAATATTTCGTTACTAGGATTTCTGAAACCAAAAACAGCAGAAACAGAGGCGGCACTTCGGCATCTTGTTAATAGGTTAGTTCCAGAAAATGCACGAATATGACATAAAGTGTGCATAAAACATGTAGATAACATCAATAATGTGGCATGGAACATAAGAAATTATCGATACGTCGGAGACGTATCAGCATCCCCAAGCTTAGTTCTGCTCGTCCCGAGCAGGTAAAACGATAACAAAGATAATTTCTGGAGTGACATGCCATCATAACCTTGATCATACTATTTGTAAAGCATATGTAGTGAATGCAGCAATCAAAACAATGTATATGACATGAGTAAACAACTGAATCATAAAGCAAAGACTTTTCATGAATAGCACTTCAAGACAAGCATCAATAAGTCTTGCATAAGAGTTAACTCATAAAGCAATAATTCAAAGTAAAGGTATTGAAGCAACACAAAGGAAGATGAAGTTTCAGCGGTTGCTTTCAACTTGTAACATGTATATCTCATGGATAGTTGTCAATGCAAAGTAATATAACAAGTGCAATATGCAAGTATGTAGGAATCAATGCACAGTTCACACAAGTGTTTGCTTCTTGAGGTGGAGAGAGATAGGTGAACTGACTCAACATAAAAGTAAAAGAATGGCCCTTCGCAGAGGGAAGCAGGGATAAATCATGTGCTAGAGCTTTTCAAGTTTTAAAATCATATAGAGAGCATAAAAGTAAAGTTTTGAGAGGTGTTTGTTGTTGTCAACGAATGGTAATGGGTACTCTAACTACCTCGCCAACCAGACTTTCAAGAGCGGCTCCCATGAAGGACGTTATCTCTACCAGCAAGGTAGATCATCCCTCTTCTCTTTTGTTTACACATGTACTTTAGTTTTTATTTATTTATGGGTGACACTCCTCCCAACCTTTGCTTACACAAGCCATGGCTAACCGAATCCTCGGGTGCCTACCATCAATCTCATACCATGGAGGAGTATCTATTTGCAAAATTAAGTTGCTTTGCTGATGAATCAGAGCAAAACATGTGAAGAGAATTATTAATGCAAGTTGTAATTAATTGGGGCTGGGAACCCCATTGCCAGCTCTTTTTGCAAAATTATTGGATAAGCGGATGTGCCACTAGTCCATTATGAAAGTCTGTCAAAAGTAAATGACAAGGTTGAAAGATAAACACCACATACTTCCTCATGAGCTATAAAACATTAACACAAATTGAGAAGCATTTTGAAGGTTTAAAGGTAGCACATGAAGTATTTACTTGGAATGGCAGAAAATACCATGTAGTAGGTAGGTATGGTGGACACAAATGGCATAGTGGTTAGCTCAAGGATTTTGGATGCATGAGAAGTATTCCCTCTCGATACAAGGTTTAGGCTAGCAAGGCTTATTTGAAACAACCACAAGGATGAACCGGTGCAGCAAAACTTACATAAAAGACATATTGAAAACATTATAAGACTCTACACCGTCTTCCTTGTTGTCCAAACTCAATACTAGAAATTATCTAGACCTTAGAGAGACCAATTATGCAAACCAAATTTTAGCATGCTCTATGTATTTCTTCATTAATAGGTGCAAAGTATATGATGCAAGAGCTTAAACATGAGCACAACAATTGCCAAGTATCACATTACCCAATACATTATAGCAATTACTACATGTATCATTTTCCAATTCCAACCATATAACAATTTAACGAAGGAGAAACTTCGCCATGAATACTATGAGCTAAGAACACATGTGTTCATACGAACCAGCGGAGCGTGTCTCTCTCCCACACAAGCATGATGTAATCCAATTTATTCAAACACAAACAAAAATAAAAGCACACAGACGCTCCAAGTAAAGCACATAAGATGTGACCGAATAAAAATATAGTTTCAAGAGAAGGAACCTGATAATTTGTCAATGAAGAAGGGGATGCCTTGGGCATCCCCAAGCTTAGACGCTTGAGTCTTCTTGATATATGCAGGGGTGAACCACCGGGGCATCCCCAAGCTTAGAGCTTTCACTCTTCTTGATCATAGTATATCATCCTCCTCTCTTGACCCTTGAAAACTTCCTTCACACCAAACTCGAAACAAACTCATTAGAGGGTTAGTGCACAATAAAAATTAACATATTCAGAGGTGACACAATCATTCTTAACACTTCTGGACATTGCATAAAGCTACTGGACATTAGTGGATCAAAGAAATTCATCCAACATAGCAAAAGAGGCAATGCGAAATAAAAGGCAGAATCTGTCAAAACAGAACAGTTCGTATTGACGAATTTTAAAATGGCACCAGACTTGATCAAATGAAAATGCTCAAATTGAATGAAAGTTGCGTACATATCTGAGTATCATGCACGTAAATTGGCTTAATTTTCTGAGTTACCTACAGAGAATTAGGTCCAGATTCGTGACAGCAAGAAAACAGTTTCTGCGCAGTAATCCAAATCTAGTATTGACTTTACTATCAAAGACTTTACTTGGCACAACAAAACACAAAACTAAGATAAGGAGAGGTTGCTACAGTAGTAAACAACTTCCAAGACACAAATATAAAATAAAGTACTGTAGCAAAATAACACATGGGTTATCTCCCAAGAAGTTCTTTCTTTATAGCCATTAAGATGGGCTCAGCAGTTTTAATGATGCACTCGTAAGAAATAGTAATTGAAGCAAAAGAGAGCATCAAGAGGCAAATTAGAAACACATTTAAGTCTAACATGCTTCCTATGCATAGGAATCTTGTAAATAAACAAGTTCATGAAAAGCAAAGTAACAAGCATAGGAAGATAAAACAAGTGTAGCTTCAAAAATTTCAGCACATAGAGAGGTGTCTCAGTAACATGAAAATTTCTACAACCATATTTTCCTCTCTCATAATAACTTTCAGTAGCATCATGAGCAAACTCAACAATATAACTATCACATAAAGCATTCTTATCATGAGTCTCATGCATAAAATTATTACTCTCTACATAGGCATAATCAATTTTATTAGTTGTAGTGGGAGCAAATTCAACAAAGTAGCTATCATTATTATTCTCATCATCAAATATAGGAGGCATAATATAATCATAATCAAATTTATGCTCCATAACAGGCGGTACTAAAAGACCAATATCATTATAATCATCATAAATAGGAGGCAAAGTATCATCAAAGAAAATTTTCTCCTCAATGCTTGGGGGACTAAAAATATCATGCTCATCAAAGCCAGCTTCCCCAAGCTTAGAATTTTCCATATCATTAGCAACAATGGTGTTCAAAGCGTTCATACTAATATCATTGCTACTAGCATGCAAATAAGATTCCATAGGTTTTTTAATTTTCGCATTAAACCATTCATGTCTTGACTCAGGAAATAGAATAAAAAGCTCACAGATGTTGTCCATTATGCCTTACTAGTGTAAACAAGAAACAAAAAGTTGCAATTGCAGGATCTAAAGGAAATAGCTTTGAGTACTTACAACGCCGGAAAATAGCTTAGTAGCCGAGATACGGAGTGTGAGTACCTTTTACCTTTCCTCTCCGGCAACGGCGCCAGAAAAGTGCTTGATGCTGTCCAGGACTGGCGCGTGGTTGACGAGGGAGGAAATCCCTGTTGTGTAGCTTTCTGGTCCCCGGCAACGGCGCCAGAAAATAGCTTGATGTCTACGTTCCCCCTCCTTTCCTGTAGACAGTGTTGGGCCTCCAAGAGCAGAGGTTTGTAGAACAGCAGCAAGTTTTCCCTTAAGTGGATCACCCAAGGTTTATCGAACTCAGGGAGGAAGAGGTCAAAGATATCCCTCTCATGCAACCCTGCAACCACAAAGCAAGAAGTCTCTTGTGTCCCCAACACACCAAATAGGTGCACTAGTTCGGCGAAGAGATAGTGAAATACAGGTGGTATGAATATATAGTAGCAGTAGCAACGGTGCCAGAAAATAGCTTGCTGGCGTGTAGTTGATGGTGGTAGTATTGCGACGATAGTAACACGGTAAAGAAACGGTAAACAAGCAGCGATAGCGATATTTAGGAACAAGGCCTAGGGATTACACTTTCACTAGTGGACACTCTCAACATTGATCACATAACGAGAATAGATAAATGCATACTCTACACTCTTGTTGGATGATGAACACATTGCGTAGGATTACACGAACCCTCAATGCCGGAGTTAACAAGCTCCACAATTACTGTTCATATTTTAGTAACCTTGTAGTGTAAGATAGATCAACAGATTAAACCAAGTACTAACATAGCATGCACACTGTCACCTTCATGCATATGTAGGAGGAATAGATCACATCAATATTATCATAGCAATAGTTAACTTCGCAATCTACAAGAGATCATGATCATAGCATAAACCAAGTACTAACACGGTGCACACTGTCACCTTTACACACGTGCAGGAGGAATAAAACTACTTTAATAACATTGCTAGAGTAGCACATAGATAAATTGTGATACAAACTCATATGAATCTCAATCATGTAAAGCAGCTCATGAGATTATTGTATTGAGGTACATGGGAGAGATGAACCACATAGCTACCGGTACAGCCCCGAGCCTCGATGGAAAACTACTCCCTCCTCATGGGAGCAGCAGCGGTGATGAAGATGGCGGTGAAGATGGCAGCGGTGTCGATGGAGAAGCCTTCCGGGGGCACTTCCCCGTTCCGGCAGCGTGCCGGAACAGAGACTCCTGTCCCCCAGATCTTGGCCTCGCGATGGCGGCGGCTCTGGAACGTTTCTGTGGGTTTCGTCGAACGCATCAGGGTTTTCGCGACGGAGGCTTTATATAGGCGAAGAGGCGGCGCAGGAGGGCTGAAGGGGTGCCCACACCATATGGCGGCGCGGCCGGGGCACAGGCCGCGCCGGCCTATGGTGCAGGGGCCCAGTGCCCCCTCTGGTCCTTCTCGTGTGTTACGGATGCTTCCGGTGAAAATAGGAACCTGGGCGTTGATTTCGTCCGATTCCGAGAATATTTCGTTACTAGGATTTACGAAACCAAAAACAGCAGAAACAGAGCGGCACTTCGGCATCTTGTTAATAGGTTAGTTCCAGAAAATGCACGAATATGACATAAAGTGTGCATAAAACATGTAGATAACATTAATAATGTGGCATGGAACATAAGAAATTATCGATACGTCGGAGACGTATCAGGGGGCTCTCCACATTTATCCCCCTGAGTTCTCTCTCCCTTCCCTCTCCTCTCCCTCACGTGTGTTCCCGAAGCTTGGAACATCCGTAGGATTGGGGTATTCTCCACCATATGCACGCCATCGTGCTGCTGGAACACTAGTACGAATCTTCTACTTTCGCTGCTTCGCTGGAACAGAGCACGGGAGACGTCTATACACCGTACGTGCGTAGAAGTGCGTAGGCGCGACACTTGGAGCACTTCATCGTTGGAATTCTTCATGACCTTGAGGTCGGCATCGACGCACACCTTCATTGACAAACGTTCCTTGGGAATGTTAGGCTTTTGGATCTTCAAGGGTATGAACACTGATCCCCTACGTTACGTTGCATCTCCATAGAATAGATCTTGGCTATGTTATTCTGTCGTAGGATTTTTTTTGCAATGGAACCCTACAATTGCTTCCACGCTTTGGCCAAGCGTTGATGATGCGTCCCTCTAAGATAGCTTCTCGACGTGATGGCAACAACTCCGTGTGTACCAACTTGTTGGGACTCCAAGTGGAGAGTGTTGTAGCAAGCATCTTTTCCACACAAGAGTGACTAGAGGGTTTATATTGAACTCTCGGGGAGTTAGCTAGAGGCTGAATTCTTCTTCTCCTCTTCTAGCAACCTGCAAAGCAAAGTTTTCGTCTTGTGTCCTCACGTTCACCGTGTGGTTGTCAAGCACAAGGTTTCGTATTAGTAATATGAAAAGTAAAGTAAAATAAAACAAGTAAATTAAGCAAGCAATATGAAAGCAATAAAGAGATAATTGTTTTTGGGTTTTGTGTGTTTGCAAGTGAAGAAAGTATTTTTTTATTTTTGGATTAATAAATTGCAGAAAATATGAAGTGTTGTCATATTGTGTTGGAAAGGTGTTTCTAATGATTTAAAATGGACCGGGTTCATGGGTTCACATGTATACTCTCTTTTTAAGTTGTAGTGGACATAAACAATTCATCAAAGACAAAAATATTGGTGGAACTTCAACATATGTTTGTTAAGCATTCATATGGGCATCACGTCCTAACATAGAGATGATGCAACACATCTCTCTTAAATTCCTCAATAAAGGGAAAACTTCAAGCAATCTTGAATTAAGAATCAACATAGTATAGCCGTAAGTAATTTGACATGATGTTTGAATCATAAATATGCTACCTTGACCAAACAAGATTATCTCATTGTCACAAGATAATTATAGCACATGGATTCACTTTATCCCTAGTGAGGTAGCAAAAGAAAGGTAAATACCATAATAGATCTTGAATTTGTTGTCACTATTCAACCACTACCACCATGCTACTCCATCTAATAAGCATTTCTGCCCACACATGCTCTTACATACAAGTTGGATTAGAACAAATACTTAAGAACGGGGTACATAATATGCATCTATCAATACATCTTACCAATCTCACATATCAAATCATAGAATAAAAAATTACCACATAGGAATTACATATATGACCATAATCATGTTGGACAACTCATATGGTACTAGATCTATGAAGAATAAGAGAGAAATAGATCAAGCTACTGACACAAACCCATAGTCCAGAGGTGGATTACTCCCTCTTAAACATGGTGATGGTGGTGGAGATGTTGGAAAAGGTGGGGATCCCTCCGGCGACGGCTCCGGTGGAGTTCCCTCCTCTAATATTTGCTGGTTCTGGCTTTGTTTTTGTGTTTCAGTGTTTCAGCGGTGATCTCTTGAGGAAGCCTCGGGAAGTCCTTTATATAGAGGTTTTTAGGTTATACAAAGTCTATGGATGAAATAATCAAGCGAATCAGACGACCGAGGAGGGAAAGAGGTAGGGTGGAGTGCCCCGCTTACTAGGCGCGCCACCTGGCCTCTTTTGGCCCTCCTGGCCCATCTCGTGAGGTCCAAGTGCTCCAGATGCTTCTCTTGACGAAATATTGACACACCGAGAGTTCTAGCTTCATTTGACTTCGTTTAGGTACCTGGAAGCTAAATATACACAAAATAGAGTTTTGATGTCCTGCAGAGTTATAACCAAAATAAAGGGAATCATTAGTAAATTCCCAAAAATCGAAACATGGATATAACATCATATATGTTGCAGATATGTGCGAATATGTGTCAATAAACTACAAAGTTCATGCATGCATTTTACATGCATCGTCATGTCTCTCAGGTCTTGGTTCACCATCACGTGGACAGTAGCGACATCAGTTGGGTATGCAATCGAACAAAATTTGGTGTATGTTCATTACATAATTTTTATACTTCTACAAAAACGAAGCACACATGTAACATTGCAGCAAAATGCTCACAACAAATACCTCAAAACTATCAAAGCAAAGTACATAGCATTACAAAATAAATTAGTAAAAGATCCAACATTCAACTAGTGTGAAAATTATTTTGCAGCATATTGCATTGCCATTTACAACAATAAGCATCAATGTTTTCATTGAAAAAAACTACAATGATTTCAACATTCAAAAAACCGCGTAGGAAATTTCGTTGCAACTTGCGTCTCTCAACATAAGTACTGACGAGATCCGTTCAAATGGAGATACATGCTTTGCCATGGGTGGTTGGAATAGGATGGAGATCACAACCTAGTTAGAGGATATTTGGGGGCAGCTCCAAGGAAGCGAGTTGACGCGGTGGTTAAGTGGGCAGAAGCAAGACATCTCGCAATAAAATAACCACAACTATACGTGAGACAAGAGAAAGTTTAATTTGAGGAAACATCAAATTCGAAAGAGATAAGGATGCCTGAGGCAAAATCACGAGGGGACACGTGATGTGGGAATGAAGTGGTTGATTTGCGACATGGCATCGCCACCCAAGTTTGCAAAGTCCCAATCCAAAATATGTTGTCTTACGGAAGATAACATATTTTGGATTGAGACTCCACGCACTTAAAGTATACCTTATTTCTTATGTGTATCTTCCTGATTTTACTCGATCTATACATGTTTTGTCGAAAATATAATTCTCTTTGTATGTTGTTTATTCATATATATTTAATTGTTTGGTTATGAATCCGCCTCCCTTTCTAAGTTTTCATCCAACATAATTTGCATTCCAATCCGCATCCGTTATCCGTCTCCGAATCTGATAAATATTTATCTTTGTTCTCCCATTTCGAGGTTAATGCAACGACACGCGCATATCTCAAATGGGTTCTAAGAAAGATAAAACACAAATGGTAATAAACACGATAGAAGCAAAATCCAAGAAAAATAGAAATGGTAAGAAACACGATAAGAGCAAAAAATCCATTCCGTTTACACCCGTAGAGTCAACAATGGCTTCCAAAAGAAAACAGGGGGGGGGGGGGGGATCCGAGTATATTTACAGGGACCAAGACGCAAGAGAGCGAAATCTGCTTCTTACACATCTCTCCCCCTCTTTCCGCGTCACCGCCCGTGCGTGTACTCCATCCTCACTGGCCTGCCTGCATCGCGATCACCTCACCTCCATCTCGCCGGAGATCGCAAGGGCCGCCGCCCGTCCCCCCCGGCCCGCGATGGACGCCTCCTACCGCCGCTCCGGCGCCGGGGGAGGCGGCGGCGGCTCCGCCCCCCGCACCGTCGAGGACATCTACAAGGACTACCGCGGCCGCCGCTCCGCCATCCTCCGCGCCCTCACCAACGGTAAGCGCCGCTCCCTCCCTCCCCGCCCGCCGCCTAAACCCCAAACCCTACCCCTAACCCTCCCTCCCCCTCCTGTGCTCCGCAGACGTCGAGGAGTTCTACGGGCAGTGCGATCCAGGTGAGTCCCCGTCGCGATCTCTCCCCCAAGCACTGCAGTTTCGTTTCGATTCGCCGCCTCAGACAGATCGCGATGTGGCAGATAAGGAGAACCTCTGCCTGTACGGCTACGCCAACGAGGCCTGGGAGGTGGCGCTGCCGGCGGAGGAGGTGCCCACCGAGCTGCCGGAGCCGGCCCTCGGGATCAACTTCGCCCGCGACGGGATGAAGCGCACCGACTGGCTCGCGCTCGTCGCCGTCCACTCAGACTCATGGCTCGTCTCCGTCGCCTTCTACTATGCCGCGCGCCTCACCCGCAGCGACAGGTATGCGGTGTTCCCCTCTGTTACTTTGAATTTCAGCGATGCTTTTACTGCAGTACAGCGCGTAATGCATTCATGTTAAGCTTCTTAAATCCGCGGAGTTCGGCAAGTTGTTTCCTTTTGGTGTCGTGCATAGACAAGTAGGGGATCTGTGGGCATTCATGTTAAGATTCTTAGTAAATCCAGGCCTTATAGGATTCTATTATTAGCTCATAGAGGCAAGTTGTTACTTGTTGGTGCCTTGTATAGTATATATGGTTGATTTCAGAAGTTATGTGCTATTCACGTGCGTGTGAAGGGTGATCTACGGGCTTGTTTCGATTTGATTTTCGATTTATTGCATACAACTATGATACTAAATATATCTCTAAATGGGGAATTTCTTAGTGGCTATTCTGTGATCTCATGGAGAAGGAGATCTAACCCAGTCTATCATGGTTGTCTCTTGTGTACATGTTCCATCAAGTAATGAAAATAAATAGCTGAGTGGAGAAAGATTAAGGTTATTAACTCATGAGTAGTGACTTCATTGGAATGAGGCGAGTCTATTTGTTTTTCTATCTTGTAGTTGTGATATGAAATTCCAACCATGCCTAATATCCCCATGGATTTCAGTCTTGTGCCTAAGGCTATCGCGTATAGTCTGTACTGTCCTAACTGGCCATGGGCAGATGGAGGATGGTGTGGTATATGAGCTCAGAAAGATATATTCTTGAGGAACACATCCATGTTTTTGGTCTGCCCCTTTATGTTTGGTCCCGTGTTAACTTTCAAAGATGTATGTAAAGAATAAACATTTCTTATTCAGCCAATAATAATGTTGACATCATATGTTCTTTCTTCTGTGAAGAAGGATAGTTCTGTTTGCTACTGTGGAAGCGGTGTCTCACTCAATGTCTCCATAAAATGTCAATGTTGATGTGATGCCCCACAGATGCCTCATTGTTCCTGGTTAAGCCAAGTTTTAGCCTTTTAGGTTGTACCTTGTATTTCCCACAGAGATGTATTTTTCTCTTGTGTAAAATTTGCAGAACTTCCAAAAACACACCATCCCGAAAATTGTATTGAAACATATTCTTTACATAAGATATCATGTTGGAAAGTTATTAGATTTAAGGTTGGGCCATTATATGTTACAATATTACAGGTGTGCAAAAACGGTTTGCACGGTTTAGGCTAGTTCATTTTTTATACTAGTTTGAAAGTGAACTGAAACTCTGAAAGGAGTTGAACTAGGTTGCTACCGGCCAGTTTGCATGATCTGGTGTTTTGCGCACCCTTAAACAAAATACTAACGCACCTGGTCAACTTGTTAGCCTCTTGGCCTTGCACCTTCCTATAAGAGAGGTTCGACCAAGGTTGAAACCGGCTGGAGTTGGATCTAGAGGATTACATGTGGGCTGGTTTTGTCATTATGGGTGCATGTAACGTTTAAGTCTTAAATCTGGAGAAATGTGGTATGGAAGCTTCTTGAATCTACAGCTATGTGAAAGAACTTAGATCTGAAGTTTTGTGATAGTTTGTACAAAATACCTGTAGTTTTGCATAATAGTCTCGTCTTTTTGTTAGCCTGTTTCTTCTGTGAGAAACTTTTCCAAATTTATGATCCTTTAGATACACTGTACTAAAGTTTTCTTATCTATGCTTTTTTTCCATTCTTCGTGTTCTTACCCTGATCAAAGAAAAGCTTGAACTGAAGGGACTAGCATTATGGGACTAACAATTGCAGTTGCTTTTGGTATCCCATAATTGCTCGTTATTTTAGCACCTTTTTTCATTAGGTCTTCCCAGTGTTAATTAAATCCCGTAGTGCTAGCCTTTTCCCTCGAAATTGTATTTCCCTTTCTTTTATGCTTTGTCAATTTTGGTTTAAATTATGTTCTGCAAACATTTATTGTTTCTGCAGTAGAGATATCTCTAAATTTATTGGGACCGATAGTTTACTGTGTTCTGTTGAGCTAACCAATTCTATTTGTGTCAACTGTCCTATTAATCTGTATGGCTTGTTATCATATTAAACCTTGACCAGCTTGTCAATTAGATATAGATGTTTTTTTTTAAAACTCAGTTATGGATTAAACACTAAATATTTCTTCATCCCTCCCTGATAAAAACATATTCGGCTGAACGTCATTGTACTTTTTTGCTACAGAAAAATATAGCGTGGCATGAGATCTCTACAGCAACTGCATTCATTTGTTTTGCATGATAAATGCCTCACGTGAATAAGCTGTATTAAACTGTGGAGACTATATTTTATAGATCGATCGGTGATGTACCATTAGTAGATCAGCAACTAAAAACCTCTTGTATGCTAGTAGATGATGACAAGTAAGTCTGTATTTCTTCATGTGGCATCACCATACATAGTAGTACTGCCCTTTGTCAAAGGATGCCACAAAGGAATCTATACCGGGTTTTCTGATAGAGTCTGAGATTTGTGAGAACTTGTTGAATATTTTGGTTTGGATTTGAAGAACAGAAGGACTAGCACACAATCTAAGGAAGAACAGTTAGGGGTGGGAATCAGTTGGTCTAGGTTGGTTTCTTATGGGGAGTGAAACTTTGTTGTTTTTACCCATCTTTTTCACTTCGAAACTCAAAGCAATTGGCTGTTTTAAATGTTTCTTTAGAGCTTCTAGCTTGGAATTTCTTGGTGGGGGTCTGAGTCTTTATTTAAGCAATAATTATTTTCCTGATCATATTGGTATCTAAGTAGCTACACAATTATAAGCAGCCTTGGCTTGATCCCTCCTTTGTGTTTTTTGTGGCATGTGCTTGCACAACTAGATCATGCGTTGGCCTAGTCCAACTATAGAGGTCATACAGTTTATCAGGATAATATATGTAGTCGTGAATCAGCTTGACAATGGTCTAATTACCACTGCTGATGCAAATACAAAAGAACCCTTTTATAGCATTTCCTATTGTTGCAAAGAGTAAGTTGTCATGATGTTATCTTACTTTCACTTGGCAATCCAACAGGAAGCGTTTATTTGGCATGATGAATGATTTGGCAACCGTTTATGAAGTCATCTCAGAGATGAGACAATCGAAGGAGAGGGATAGATCGGTTGGTATTGACAACAGCGGTAGACACAAGCTGCCAGCCAAGGTAAAATAAATTCTTTGCTGTTGACCTCCACGGCTCCTCCCTTCTCTTATGTGTGATTGCATTCTGTCTCCTCAGCATGCACGTGAGGCGCCGCCGCCACCACGTGTGGAAAATAACGCCAGGGAGGCTGATGAAGGCTACGATGAAGATGACGGCGACCACAGCGAGACTCTTTGCGGGACATGCGGTGGGATATACAGCGCGGAGGAATTCTGGATCGGGTGCGACGTTTGCGAGAGGTGGTACCATGGCAAGTGTGTGAAGATAACTCCTGCCAAGGCGGAGAGCATAAAGCAGTACAAATGCCCGAGCTGCAGCTCAAAGAGACCTAGGCAGCAGTAGCCCTCCACCGGGGAGGCCGGCCCCCATGGATGGGGGACCTTGAAGCAGCAGCGGTTGAGACTTAGACTCCTTGTGCAAGGCTAACTACTGCAGTCTTGCTATGTTTACTGTACTTTCGTTCAGGTTTACAAATGGTGATGATGCTAATGCATGTGAGGAAAGATCGCACACATTTTCATAGCCTTCTAACGTTGTCCTGAAGAGGAGTTAAAGGTGTATGTTGCTGGGAAAGGATAGTAGAATGACGAAAATATGTGTAACTTTTCGTGGAAAGTTCAGTCTTCCAATAATCGGAGAGGTTTATTTATGATATTCTATGTTAATATATGTATTGGTCCTTTCAGCTGTAATGTGGAACCTGTGGTGAAATAGCAAATTTGGTTAGCTTGAAAAAACTGCAATACTCACAATTAATCTTTAGATCTAGTCTGCAGAAGTATAAATCAACATCTACAATGCCAAATTAGTTCGGTTAGTTTCATCATAAAATGTACTTTTAAATTATATGCTATATTTGATGTTGTAGATATCTGTATTTTTTATGTAGGCTTGGTAAAACTTAAAGTTTCATTCAAGACAAGCCTAGAACTTCAATCATTTGCAACAGAGGGACTAGTTGGCTTACCGGCTTTAGGAGAGTGTTTAAAGTATAACTGTTAGCAAACTTCTAAAATTAACCGCATTTTGAACGAGTAGTTTCACTTTGCTTTTATTATGGTTTATATATAGAAAATATGTTTACACAGTTTGATGTTTGCTTCAGGGAGGACAAGTAAAACCTGGATTTTTAGAATATAAGGTTTTGTCAAACACATGAACTTATAAGTATCCAGCCAAAGAATAAACACCATTATGTAAAATGAAGGTCTGTCTGTCGAAACTCAGCTGTCTGAAGGCCTTTGTCTCAGGGAATCAAGCTCCTGATATGCTTGTTCAGGTAGAGGAATTCCGAAGAGATGTGCCAGCTGATATAGCCCCGTGCAAGCAAGCATGGTGTGCAAAGAAACATCTGTGTCAAGGGCATACGGGTACAGTCTCGCAAAATCAGTTGCTAACCGAGACTCAATCGAGAAATCTATCCAAAAGAGAACTGCGGTTCCATTGCCTGGAGAACATTTCGATGCACCACAGAAAGAGGTAAGAAGAGAGCAAATATCTAGCCACCAGAAAGACATAATCTTGCAAGTTACTTGCGGAACTGAATTTCGATAGTAAGCCTGCCAAACCATAATAACTCAGGGGGTATCAAAAGTAAGGCATCATTCTGGAACTCCAAACTAATAACTCACAATCCCCCTCTAGGTTTTGGTCTGCAAACCAAATCTCATGCCTCCAGAGAATTGTCCCTCATCTTATTTGTTTGTCCAAGAGACCAAGAGGCAGTGACTCCTTACACGATCAACTTGTTTGATGATTGTTTTATATTAAGCTTCAGCAAGCACATAAAGAAAGTTGGAAGCGGATAAATTACTGAATTAACATATACTGTATAAGCTTGCCTCCACAGGTATGGAAACAAGAGCAAGTGTTCACCTGTCCTTCCAAACTGTCCACCAAAGGTGCCAATTCAAGTACTGTGGGTCTCGAAGTAGTTCCCAATGGCAAAGCGAGGTAGGTGGAGGGCGGGATCATCCAAAGAAATTTGCTAGTGCAGTAGCGTAAACCTCGTCAACATCCATTGGCACCAAGCAAGATTTATGAAAATTTGCCCGAAGCCCCGTGGCAGCTTGGAGCGACACTTATACCAGTTAAGAATGAATACCCACAAATACAGCGGCAATCACAGTGAAGGCGAGGATGAAATCAAAGTAATTCATTGCCTCGACATTGGTAGTCATATTCATTAATTCATAGTATACCACCGTAGGGTTTTTGATTCATATACATACGAGCATTCAAAGATGCATGCGTGAACCACTAAGCCTTGACTAATAGAACCATTCATTAAGAGCTAAAAGTAATCATACATGGAAAAATTATACTTTACAACGCGGTTTAAATGTTATATGAATCAATGATCTACAATGCACAAGTTAGATACAATCATTTAAGACATGGCACTTAGGTTTAACCTAGTCTCAAAGCGCTAAATACCAAACAATTAGATTGCTTAGTAGAAAATAACTCACTAATGAGATGTTCAATATTCCCTCCATTCCAAATTAGTTGACCAATATATCTAGACACATTTCAGTAGGTAGGTTCGCTCATTTTGGAAAAACGCTGCATCAACTAATTTCGAGCGGAGGGAATACAAAGATGGAGCATTTTGTAATTCTTTAGATAATGAATAATACTTACCTGATATATACAAATACATTGAGAAATTTCCTTCATCCTATCTTACTTTTAGGTCAAACCATGTTTTATTTTACCATCTCACATCGTTTGAAAAAATTCAAAATTTGGAGAACAAAGCATCCACCACTTTCATTACATATGAACCAATATCGATTAACTTTTTGCTTGATTAATACCATTTTTATCACAAGTTAGATTTTATGCCAAAATAACTAAAATTATCACATACAACTACCAATACTTACAAGTTCAAAGTTATCAGTTGTCCACAAATGCAAGTAAATAACTTAAATTTACTAGAACTTACAAACTACTGTGCCCAAGTACAAAATATGTTGCTTTGGGACCGGCAAGCTATAATCCTTATTTCTGACTGCCAATATGTATTTATAACAATTTTGCCTCATTTATTTCAACCATGTATTCTAGATTCTAATAAAGTATGCATGCACCCATCTACTACGGCATTAAAATGCGGAGGTCTTGCCTTCCACCTACCATGACGCATTTTTGTGCCGGCATACAATCTACCATGCATCGTTCTTCCCATGAGGAATGATAAGTTGATATGCTGCAAAAAAACTTTGGGAGACACTTTATTGATGTGAAAGTGTTGGAGCCTCATATGTGGTTTTGGTAATTAATGAACCATATCGTCTAATGTTTTCATTCAATCATATTTGAAATATCCTTGATCATATGTTGGATTCAAGGTTAAAAGAAGAAAGTAAAATAAGATGGATTTATTGTGAGGAACTCAAAGGAAGCCATGTTCTAGCTTATGTTTTAAGTCATGGAGGTTCAAGATCCACCAGTTTGATTACAAGAGAAGAAATCAAGATATGCCTCTAAGTCAAGGTCATGATGGACTCGTGATTTGAGCTATGATTGACCAAGACTTAGAGCATGCAATCAAGTGAAGATTTGTTTATACATCTCAAGAGATTTTGAGAGAGTATGAGAACATACAAGGTTGACAAAGACAAAGTGCAATGAATGGAGTCAAGTTGGTCAACACGCAAAGCATAACAAATGTACCACATGTGGGATCATGTGAA
Organism: Lolium perenne; assembly: GCF_019359855.2. NCBI lineage: Eukaryota > Viridiplantae > Streptophyta > Magnoliopsida > Poales > Poaceae > Lolium > Lolium perenne. The sequence goes on from NC_067244.2 coordinate 54,765,072, forward strand.
TTATGATCTTTCCATGGGCTCCCATCAAACGGAAATTTATGTAAATCCCATGAGAGGATTTCATCAAGTGTTGATGGTCATCAAAGTTGAGAAGTGCAATTTCAAGATGAGAATATCAAAGATATCATATGCTTGAAGCTTGGATTCCATTTTATGGTAATGGATATGTGAAGATATTCCTTAGTGAGATTTCCCCTAGTGCTTATGGGGAGGAACTTGCGAGTCTTCACCAAGCAAGCACAATCAAGAAAGGTGTTTTGCAGACATATGATCGTCATATTCTAGTTACGTCTAAGTGGAATGCGCATGCTAAAGGGATGACCTTGAAAGGTTTTCCATTTTACCTATCTCAAGGTTGTTTTTGGAGACTGGAATATAGGTTCGATAACCATACTATCAAGCGGGGCTCTCAAGTGATTAGCTTGATCACATCGTTTGTAGAGATCTCAAATTAAGCTTTGCATTCTTGGCATTATCTTCTATGTTGTTATTTTTCTTCTATCCATGTGAAAATTTAGAGCTCAAAACAAGATCAAGTTCATGAAAAACATATTATGTATTAAAAATTGTTGTGTTTGTTATGTTGGGATTTTTGCCAATTGTTCTTTTATAGAGAGGTCAAACCTTTCCTCTTGTTGCGTTTTATCCTCCCTTATTGAACTTTTTTCTCTGTATCTGAGGTTCTAGAGCTTGTTGTTAGCTTCAAAATAAGCTATGGATCATGAAAAACAAAGTTTGTATATATGCAAGAGATATCACCTTTTACGTGAGAGTGGGTTTCCGGGAGTTGAAACGGACTTGGGACTAGGACCAATCCAAAACATCTCAGTCCGGTCTATTTCTAGTTAGATCTAGACCAGAACCAGGATTTTTGCTAGGACCAGACCTAGGACCGGGAACAATCGGGAGCACCTATTTTTGTTCCAAGGGGCAGTTTTTAGGGGGTTTCCTATAAAAGGGGTATTATTCTTCCCCAATGGTTTTCTAAGGTTATTGAGCTTATTTCCCCTACCATTGTTGATCTTCTAAATGTTTCTTCCTCCTCATCCCTCTAATGATTCTTGCATTTTTGAGGGAACTAAAAGAGAGAGGGGATCTAGATCCACTACTCCACCAATAAATTCCTCTTCTAAGTTCTATGTTAAGGGAAGCCTTTCGATCTAGATATTGGAGTCATTGGTTGACCTTCACTATTGTTCTTCCTCCTCAAATTCTTCTTAAAATTTGTTTTTTCTATAGGATTTTTGGGAGAAGGATTTGATAAACTTTTTCTTGGTATTTCTTGCATTGTGTACTACCAGAGTGGTTGTGCTTGGTACTTGCTAAGTGGCATACTATCTCGGTGATTCATATGTGGTATGTTCCTATGACGCCCACTTTTCTTATTCACTTGTCTTGTTTTATTTGACCAATGATTAAATCATGGACAACATGATCAAGGGATGGAGTCACCGAACCATGTGCATTATACAAACACAAATGGTGTGCAGTGTACTAGATTCGCTAACTCCATCTCTGAGATTTGTGTGCTGAGTGTAAGTAAAATATGTTCATTACGTTTTCACTTTCTTGCAATGGACAATGATTAACTTAAGTAGTACATAATGTGAGTTAAGGATTGGCCTTGCAATATGTAGGGCCGTGCAAAAAGACATTAGTATTGCATGTTCCTTGGTCTTGTAAGACATCTCTTAGCTTGTGGATGCTACTTCATAGGAGGCTCCTATTGTGACTTGTGTGAGATGCAATGACTAATGATTGAAATGTGGCACCTATATTGGTGCCAATTGCATGAGATTGCTTATGTGAGACCTTTTTGATTGGTCATTTCTTCTGATGATTGGTTGTATGAGGCCAATGGTTCAAATGTGGCACAATTCAAGGAAAATGGTTCTACTTACACCTTGTGCTAGGCCAATGGTTTAAATGTGGCACAATTCAAGGAAAATGGTTCAAATGTGGCACAATTCAAGGAAAATGGTTCTACTTACATCCTGTGGGGAAAATCCCTTTACCTTGTGTACACACACCCTATACACGAGTATTGGACTCAAAACCGGCTTTCTAAACCGGACTTAGAAAATCAGTAAGCACCCCACCGGCCCATTCTTCCGCAGCAGACAACGCCGACGAAAGAGGCTGCCGCCGCCGACGAGATCTGAGACCCCAAGAGATTTGATCCCGACCATTCTGACTCCGCCCGAAGGGAAGCGGAGATGAATCTGTTCCGGCTTGCCGGGGACATGACCCACCTCGTCAGCGTGGTGGTGCTACTCCTCAAGATCCACACCATCAAGTCATGCGCAGGTAACTCGGTAGACACCCCCTGGAACCAGAAATATGAGTAGGATTAGGCGAGTGCGAAAAATTCAGCGCGTTTCTTCAATTTTATCTGCTGGTTTTCCTCGTTTCCGTGTATCCAAACTTGGAGCGCTCGATACTGGGGATATGGTGGCGTGTGCAATGCACTTTCAGTTAGGTTGAGTCAGGAATTTGTTGGTAGAAACGAGGGAAGGTCGATTTCACCAAAATAAGTTGTTTTCTTTCTTCATAAAACTGTGGCAAAGAACCATAAGTTAAAGTACAGATGGCACCATTGTCTGTCTTCCAACACAGCTAGGAACCTCCACATCTACTTCCACCAAATAATTTCCCAGTTGATGATAATTAGAAGCATATCATGCAAGGAGCATAAGTTGTAATACTGCTGGATACGCCAAAGCAAGGATTCTTTTTTGTTTTTTGTTTTTTGTAGAGTTCTACATAAGAACATATTAGTTACTCAATACAATGAGAGTGGAACAGTAAGTTTCCCACTTATGAGTTAATATTTTATCATCAGTTGTCTATGCTTAAAAGAGAAAGTCAGAAAAGGATTTGAATGCATGAAGGGCGCATATTAGCTGCTCAAATGTACTCCTGTTCACTGTGCCACTGGTGCTTCTTTGCTGAATCAAATTAAGTACTGAAGACCACTAGTAAAGAGTTAAACAACAAACACAACCTAGCACCGATGTTTTGCCCTGACCATTGGAAGGCTCGGAGGTAAACCCATGAACACCCAAATTGGCAGAGAAGGCGGTCCTTCAACTGGCCATTCAGGAGGTAGTATATACTGGATGACCCTGTTATAACGTATATACCACTCAGAGGCTGATGCTCTGTCTCTGTCTCTGTTTGCTGAACATCAGATGTTTTATTTTGATCATATCACCATATAAATCACCCCTCACTTAAAATATTTCAGTAAGGAGTCCTTATAATGGAGAGAAATTAGATACATCCCTTTTACGATTGTATTGAACAAAATGCCTTTGAATTTTAGAAGCTTAAAACTATTAGGTGCTTGATTCAGACACTTTTTAGTCTGCACCAAGAAGATTCGGTATGTCCGAGGATTTGTTGACATGTTGGATAGAGTACATTGTGTGCAGCCAGAAGTTCACTCTATTTAACTATGTACCTATACTTAGGCCTTATTAGTTTATTTCATGCCTTCGTGGGCCACAAGCGAGCTAGCTAATCTTGAACGCTGAATATCAATCTGGAGGAGGAATTTTCCCTCGATTTTAGAAACTTACTAATATAATTATCAGCGTTAGACAGTTACCCGCAGTGTCCTCATGCTCAGAATGTTTATGGCTTGGGCAAGCTATGTCTTGAGGGAACTCTTAGGTAAGAATAAATGGCAGGATGACACTGCTTCCAGACTTAGCTGTAGGTCTATATAACAGGCTAATAGCACAACCGCTGAAGAGCCAAATTCCGTATAAGCCACATTGCTCCGTAAAAACCTGAAGTTGGTTCTTTCCGTGCTTTCTATGTACACTCATACTACTGTCATAAAGTCTATGTTAGCACTTAGTTTGATGGGCTTCTGTATTTATATTTGACAACTTATTGCAGGCGTATCTCTGAAGACGCAGGAGCTATATGCACTTGTGTTTGCAGCTCGTTACTTGGACTTGTTTGTTCATTTTGTATCTTTATATAACACTGTCATGAAGCTGGTCTTCCTGGCAAGCTCTTTCACAATAGTTTGGTACATGAGAAGGCACAAGATTGTGCGTAGAACTTATGACAAGGAGCATGACACCTTTCGTCATCATTTCATAGTGCTTCCATGTTTGGTTCTGGGTCTCCTCCTCAATGAAAAGTTTACTTTTAGAGAGGTCAGTTTTGTTGGTTCCTACATTCTCACTGATGCTGTTATGATGCCAAATCTAAAATCTTTACGCTTTTAGTTTGTAGTAGCACTTGAGTCTTAGTTGTTAAAGCCATTGTATGGTGGTGTGATGTGATGGGTGTTACCAGATACTATTGTTGAAATCTTATTGTCTGGACTGCAGTGTTGTGATCTTTTGTGCCGTTAATCTGGACAGGTGATGTGGGCATTCTCCATTTATTTGGAAGCTGTAGCAATTCTGCCTCAACTTGTGCTGCTACAGCGCACGAGGAATATTGACAACTTGACTGCCCAATATGTCTTCTTTCTGGGGTAACGTCTGCTCTAGTTTATTTGAAGACACAAACTTTTATTTTGCATTTGCATGGAAACAAATAAAGCTTAGGACTATACTTTGTACGATAAAAGCTGCCTATATATAACATACCGGTGAATGTACCCTTTCTTTACAATTGTGTTCTAGTATAGATTCCTTGGTTAATTATATGAATTTCCTAATGCCATGCTCTTGTATTGAATTATCATCTCGAGACCTCATTCTCCCTTTTAGAGCTCGAGGAACGATTCTACTACATAAATGTTTCTGACATATTTACCCTGATGTTGATGCAGTGCCTACCGCGTACTTTATATCTTTAACTGGATTTACCGATACTTCACTGAGCCCCATTTTGTTCACTGGATAAGTATGGACTCTATGCACCATACCTTCCCATTCCTATAGTGGATGTGACCGACCATTACTCATTTTGTAACCGAGATCTTTCAATGCAGGCTGGATTGCGGGTATCGTTCAGACTCTGTTGTATGGTGATTTTTTCTACTATTACATACTAAGGTATTGTCTTCGCTTCACTGTATCATTTCTGTACTAATATGAAGCACAAGCTGGATTTTATCTAGTCAATCCATACAGTCCAGAAAGATTAATCCAATGGATAGCCTTGTGTCCTGTAATAACTCACTCACTAATTAGATAACATATTTTGTGCGATATGTACTATGTAGCACGATCACCGTACATACGTGGTTCCTAGTCACCACGAATGTTTGCTTTCCACTGACCGTACATTCTAAACAATTTGCAGCTGGAAGAACAATGTGAAGCTAGAGCTACCAGCCTGAGCTTGCTCCTCCCTTCCAAGATACACTAGGGTGTTAGCTTAACTTAATGGACAGACAGACATGAATCACACCATACAGATGGTTTCCTGGGTTTTCTTGTTTCCAGTATTTTCGGAGAGAAAGCTAGGTCGCCTTGTATCTTGTAAAACATAACTGAGTGTATGATCAGCACTGGGAGGTTCTGTACTCTGATATTTTCTGGAACTCAATGACAGTGTTGCTGTACTCCCTTGTTGAGTGAATCTGATATGGTTCATTCGATGGATGCCGTGCTATGTCGTAATGTTCATGTATGTTCCTCATAAGAAACCGAACTCACGTTGTAGCCCCTACGTGGTGGGTGTCAGTGTGTCACTGTCATCCATAGATCTGCCCCTAGCTCCGGTTCTAGTCCTTGTGGAGCTTGTCGGAGAGTCGCCGCCGTCCCATAAGGTGCTCGTTAGCCACGGATCTGGTGGCCAAGTTTTTTTTTTTAGGGAAATGGGTGTACTTTATTAATCAATCAAAAAGGGATTCGATACAAATAGTCTTCCGGTTACAATCGGAAGGCTAGGAACGTGCTAAACAATGTGCAGCAACATTCTGCGCACGATTAGTGTGAATAAAAGAGCACGAGCTGAAGGAGACCACAATCCTCTTGATATCTTCAATCACCGGAGCACAGCTAGTGAGCTAGTGAGCTGGACCGATCAGTTGAGGAAGAACGCGTTGGCTGCACCACAGATAGGCAATCAGTGGCAGTGACAATGTCGTCCATACATTCTTCCTGGGCAAAGACCAGAGCACGCCAGACAGGAATGGGCTCAGCTAAGTTAGTGCCTTGAGGAGACATACTGACATAGTATAGGAAACCCTCCCCCCTCCCCCGAGGGAGGACGGGGCTTCCCCCATCCAGTCGGCCGCCCCCCCCTCCACCGAAGCCTCCCCTGTGTCGTCGCTGCTGGCAGAGGTCGCCGGGTGTGAAGCACAGGTGATGCCGCTGGCGGCGGCTCATCTCTCCCAGCGTTGTGGAGGACGTGTCAATCTGCGCCGCCGCATCGTGGAGTCCACCAACTTCGTAGTCGTGGATCATGCATGTGCGCATGTCCGAACACCGGGGAGGGAGATTGGCTGCGGAAGCCTCCGACGGAGAGGGTGGAGGTGACGAGGAAGACATTGAGGCGGCGGTGGATATGCGTGAGAGGCTGTGTCACTGAGGGAAGAGAGGGTGAGAGGGCTGTGACTGGAAGTGGAATGTGTACATGGTGGTGTTCCACGCTTCTACCCACATGCAACGGTTACATGATGGTGTGCAGTTTTCCACAACAATAGACGAGGCTCCATAGGAACTAGGAACGATCAATTCGACCGTTCCTCCAGAGATAGACCTGCCGATGTTTTAAAAACCGTGCTGGCCACAACGCGGTCTGGGCCTAGGAATCTAAATAGACTAAATTTTTCTCTCAAAGCTAGGTTAGAGCATCTCTAGCAGAGCCCGGTATATCGCGGAACCGAAAATTACGAGTTCGATCTCCCAAACTGTGAAAAAATGTTGGATTTTGTCACGGCGCAGAACAGAAATCGAACTCGTGAATCGAAAAAGCGGAAATCAAACGTCGCGGGAAAATGAAACTCGCGATTGAACTCGATTTGCTCCGATCAAGCTGAATTCGTTGATAATTTACAATAAGGATGGCAAAATACATGCTTCTTCGAACTACATTCGGTAATAAAGGGCCTAATTAGACTTGATTTAGTCCCGGTTTGGACTATACTGTCATCGGGGCACCGGCGGAGGGTTTTTGGTCGCCGGCTATTCCTAGGCGACGATGAGCGCCGCCACCTCGAAAGCCGCCGCCTCGGAGGTGCTCCCGCAGGTTAGAGGCGGCCCGTCGGCGGCGTCGTCGTCGTTGCCGCGCGGGGGTAGCGTCGGCAGCGGCGGGCTGCACGAGCCGGCAGCGGGGGGCGCCTCCGCTTCTCCTTCCTCAGCCGCCTCCTCGCGCGCTTGACGGCGCGATAAGTTCCTGCCACTTCCGGCCGGCCCGCTTCCATGCGCCGTTGGAGCGCGATCGCCTGGCGCGGTCCGCCTCTTCCCCGTACACCCGGCGGACACCTCCCCTACCCACGCGTCGTAAACGCCCCATTGCGGACGGAGGGGTGGTGGCCGAAGCGGCGGAGCGACGTCAGAGGAGGCGGAATCGCTCGCCGGAGAGGAGGCAGGCGGCGGCGGCGGGAGTGAAAGCAGCGGAGGGGAGTAGGGTTTAGAAACCGAACTCCCCTCCACGACCCCTTTTAATACGGGGCGTCTGCTCGATTTCTCAGGGGCCCAAACTCGTTTTACAGGCCAGGCCGCGAGTTTGGGCTCCGTTCTGGCCCATCTCCGAACCGAACACCTATTCTCGCCGGACTTTTTCAGTTTCAGCTGCGAGTTCGGGCTCCTCTTAGAGTATCCGCAGGCTACCGAACGCGAACACTGTACATACTAGTTGAATGCCCGTGCGTTGCCACGGAATAACAAAAAAGGATACATAGAGATATTGATCAAACAATTTTTATAAAGTCAATAACATGTTTTTATCAAACAACGCGGTGATAATGCCGAGGGAAAACAAGTTAGTGATGTGGTGGTGGATCGCCGTGAAAGCTCCTGACAGGCCACACCAGCCATAGGATCCGACATTCATGGCGTGACACACATGCATGATTCACCATCCATCGACGGTGTGGACATTGAGTTGGCTCTCCCATAGATGGGCCCGAGAGACATGCGTCACAGGGACTCGTCGTTAACAATGACATCCCCATTAGAGCTCTCTGCATCTTCTCCCTCAAGCTATATGGGCTTTAGCTGCGGCAAAAAAAAAAAATCCTTCGTGTAAAATTTAGGGAGCGGTAGTTCAATTCAGCAAATAGTACTGACATTCAGCAAGCAACAGGTAACAAATTCATTGAGTGGTAGCAAACTTCAGCAAGTAGCGTCAGATATCTGTAAACTTCAGTAATATCAAATGCATGTAAAATCCAGTAACACCAATTCTACCTCAAATTAGTCATCCGTTTTTCTCTCAGCTCTGTCTTGTTTAAACTTGAATCCACCGGAGTAAAGAGGCAAAAGCAGCAACCGTCCTAATAATAATCCATCTTCTGTGTTCTCAATCTATGATGGTAAAGCAATATCTAGAAGTACACCAAAATGTGATACATAGTTAAACTTGTCCAAACATTTTGATCTGACAATCATACGCTTTTGTTGAAACGGGCAACAAAAAAAAACATTAGCAACCAGAGGCTGCTTGGCTGGATCAAACCATCTCTCCACATGGACGCATGCTCCCTTCCAATTCCAAGGACGAAGGGCGGGAGGAATCCCGTGGTGACTGCTGCTAGCTGCTGGCAAATTCTGGCTAATTAAGTTCACAAATGATCATACTATATATATGTCTTGCTGCATGTCAGTGAATATGTTCTCTCTTGTTTTCTTTTTGAAATGGGGGAAATATCGCCCCAGCTTCTGCATCCAAGGGATGCACACGGCTTTTTTTATTAGATTATTCATAACACTTTACAAGAGCAATACAAAAGATCAAACTCGAAGCCACCTCGCTAAACCTACAGAGGGATGAAGGGGGTGACAATTCACCAACTCACATCAACCAAAAACCAAATGCCTTCCCAGGCCGCCCAATAGCAGATGAGAAGCACATCCAGTCAAGCAGACTCCCAGCATACGCCAACGCCTACGCCATAGAAGTTGCTACCGCCGTCTTCCTCGACTCCATCTTCAAGAGAGATCATCGCATTGACAATGCCATGCCTGCCATCGATGCCGCCACGGCGCCAGACGACTCTACCATCCTGCGCGAGTCCATCACACTGCATCCGTCCCGAGACACCACTGCACCATGCCGCGGTGACTCGACGACGCCGACACAACGAAAGCACACCGCTCCACCTCAGCACCACCGCCATCCGTTGTCTGCTCCAAAAACGATGCCCCCAACAGGGAGAACGGCGTTGCGCGCCGCCATCGTCCGATCCGGGAGACCCGGGTCTAGGATTTCTCCCGGAGCAGCCCAGGCGAAGAAACGCAGGCTGCAGAGACAATGCCTTCAACAAGGTAACGATGAAACACGCCGCCATCATACGCCATGACCGAAGTCCGGCCGGCTTTCACCGGCAGCTGTGCCTCGCCATCGGGGGCTAGGCGACGGATCGCGAGATCCGCCACGGCTAGCCACACAACTAGCCGATCTCCTCCGGCGAGAGAGAAGACCACCACCGCGGTGCCACGGTCAGTGGCACCAGACGCCCACCACCTGCCACCAGGTCGACGGCGTCTCCGCCATCCAGGGCCGCCTGAAAGTGCATGGAGCCCCCATGTGTGGTTTTGGTAATTAATGACAATCCCTATGGAATAATGTTTGCATTGAGTTATATTTGTAGGAGTTGTCCATAGGCAATTCTTGAACCATTTGTTGGCTTCAAGGTTGCAATAAGAAGAATTTGATGAAGGATATCAAGTGTCAAGTATGTCTTGAAAATGAAGATGAAGTGAGCCCTCAAGTTACTTCAAGACATCAACATGATGAAGAATGAAGAATGAAGTGCAAGTTCAAGTGCAAGTTCAAGATGAGCCAACTCGAAGAGTTCATAAGCTTGAAGCTTGCCATGGAGAAATGAAGTGCAAGTTTAAGATAAGCCATCTCGAAGAGATCCTTTGCTTGAGTCTTGCCATCCATATGGTGATCATGGATATGTGAAGATGCGCCGAAGAAGAAGATCTCCCATGGTGGATTATGGGGGAGCAATCCACATGGTGGTCATGGTTATGTGAAGATGCGCCGAAGAAGAAGCTCTCCCATGGTGGATTATGGGGGAGCAATCCACAAGACTTCGTCAAGCAAGCACAAGCAAGAAAGGCGTTCCATCTTGTTGAGGTCAAGATCGTCGTCATCAAGCTCAAGTGAAATGCGCAAGTATAAGGTTTGCTCTTGATAGGGTTTCTTTCTCACCGGTCTCATAGTGTAGTTGGAGACCGGTTTATAGTTTAGTTGCCGTACTATCAAGAGGGCTCTCGAGTGAGTAACTCGATCGTATCGTTCGGAGAGAGCTCAAACCTTTGCATCCTTGCATCATCTTTCTTAGTTGTTATTTGGACCTTATCCATGTGATGTTTTAGAGCTTGTGCTTATTCTCATGACAAGCTCTAGTTCATCGAAAACGGATTTCGCATAGATCATTTGTTGCGTTTTCGAGTTTGGTTCATCATCTTTCTTGGTTTTATTTGGATCTTATCCATGTTATGTTTTAGAGCTTGTTCTTATTCTCATGACAAGCTCTAGTTCATCAAGAATGGTTTTTGCACGGGCAACTTGTTGCATTTTCGAGATTGGAGGTTTTACCGGTATGTCTTTTTTAGATAGGTCAAACCTTTCATCATTTGTTTCTATCCTCCCTTGTTAAACTATGATGGTTTCATGCATGATCTTGTAGAGCTTGTTCCTAGCTTCAAAACAAGCCCAAGATCATCAAAATCGGAGTCCGGATGCTAAAGTTATGCCTGTTTTAGTTTTGGTGTTTCTGCAGTTTCTGGGGGGGGGGGGGCGGATAATCCGGCCCGAATGGACAATTCCAGGCAAATATCCAGCCAAATATCCGGCCCGAGTCCAGGGGCGATTTCGGGGGGCGGATAATCCGGCCCGGGGGCGGATTTTCCGGCCTGGGAGGCCCCAAACGGTCATATTTCGTTGGGAGGGGGTATATAAGACCCCCTTCTTCCTCCTTGGGCTGGTTGGTTCACTTTCTCTCTCTCCCCTCCATTGTTGTACTTCAAAGCTTGCCCTAGTTCTTGATTCCTCCCATGATTCTTGCATATTCTTGAGGGAAAAGAGAGAGGAGATCTAGATCTACATTTCTACCAATCAAATCCATCTCTTTGTGAGTGGAACTCTCTAGATCTTGATCTTGGTGTTCTTTGTGAATTCCTTTGTTCTTCCTCTCTTATTCCCCCAATAGCTTTTGTAGCTTTGTTGGAATTTGAGAGAGAAGGACTTGAGCATCTTTGTGGTGTTCTTGCCATTGCATTTGGTGCATCGGTTTGAGTTCTCCACGGTGATTCGTGGAGGTGAAAGCAAGAAAGTTGTTACTCTTGGGTTCTTGGAACCCTAGACGGATTCTAGGCCTTTGTGGCATCTTTGTGGTGTTCTTGGGGACTCCAATTAAGTTGTGGAGAATCTTCAAGGGCAAGGCCTTTGTGGCATCTTAGTTGTGTTCTTGGGGACTCCAATTAAGTTGTGGAGATTCTTCAAGGGCAAGGCCTTTGTGGCAATTTGTTGGGAGCCTCCAATTAAGTTGTGGAGATAGCCCCAAGCTTTGTGCGGGTTCGGTAACCTCCCTAAGGTTACATAGTGGTTCGAGGACATCCCTCTTGGTGGGAATTCTTGAGGAGAATACGGTGGCCCTCGTGCTTTTGGAGTGACTTGTCCTCCACACCGCTCCAACGGAGAGTAGCACTCGCAAGAGTGTGAACTTCGGGCTACATCGTCGTCTCCCGCGTGCCTCGGTTATCTCTATACCCGAGCTCCTTACTTATGCACTTTACTTTGTGATAGCCATCGTGCTTGAATTTATATATCTTGCTATCACATAAGTTGCTTGTATTGCTTAGCATAAGTTGTTGGTGCACATAGGTGTACCATAGTATATAGGCTTTCGGCTTGACAAAGTAAACGCTAGTTTTATTCCGCATTTGTTAAGCCCATCTCGTAAAAGTTTTAAACCGCCTATTCACCCCCCTCTAGGCGACATCCGTGTCCTTTCAATTGGTATCAGAGCAAGGTCTCTCATTCTTAGGCTTCACCGCCTTGAGAGTAAAGATGTCGGTTAGGGGATTAGCGCACAATAACTTGTTTATATTTGATGGCACAAATTATGATCTATGGAAAATTTATGTGCTTAATATTTTGCGGCGTATGTCCCCGGACATGGAGCGATTTCTTGACATGGGTTTTTCTTCTCCTAAGGATCCTCAAAATTTATCTCTTGAGGAGGAGAAAAACTCTTGTCTCGATGCTCTTGCTTCTCATGTGTTTTCCATTGTTGTGAGCAATGTAGTTACTTCTTCAATCATGCCTTTTGGGAGCGCTTATGAATTATGGACAAAGCTTCAAGATAAATATGATGTGTCCACTATCATTGAGGATGATTGTTTTGCTTCCACTTCCGGCCGTGATGAGTTCTCATCTTCATCCACTTCACCAAAGTGTGGTAAGACACAAGGTAATGATATGGTGAGTGGTGATGAAAATTGCAATATTGATATTGAGCTTACTATTGATGATTCTTCATATCTATCTCATTGCAATGCTTCATCTTTGGACTTAAACACATCTAGCACTAGAAATGATTTACATGCTTGTGTTGATAGTCCTTGCATATCATGTGTAAGTTGCTTGAAAAAATCTAATGATGATATGCTTGCATTGTCTTGTGGCCATGTTAAAAATGATTCTATTTCCTCTAGTTGTTGTGTGTCTAACAATGTAGAGGAAACCAAAGATTCTATTGGTCAATACAAGATCTTGAAAGGAGCCTCAAGTAACTCCTCATCTTTATCTCACGGTCCTCATATATGCCTTATGGCCAAGGGTTCCACGGTACCTCCTACCATGGAACCTAATATGTCTCGTGGTGATAAGAATGAGGATGAATATGAAGAAGAGGATTGGGTTGTCTCTCTACGCGATAAAGGTGAGAGTGTATTCAAGGTTCTTTACAAAGATAAAATTGCTAGCTCTCACTTCTTTGAAATCTTGACTACCGCTATTGAGAGCCAAAAACTTATTTGAATGCATGAGAACACCATTGATAAAAAGGGTGCTCTTGAACGAGAGTATGCCGATGATGTAGCATCATTAAAGAATGATCTTGAAGAAGAACAAGAGACCGTAGCCTCTCTTGAGGAGCAACTTCAAACCCTTGAGGTGTCTCAAAATGAAATATTTGCTAAACTCACTAAAGAAAGAGACCATGCTAAAGCTAAATTAAAATTGCTTAAAAAATGAAAAGTTCAAAGTTGGTGTTGGTCATGATAAACTTGTTAAGGATCTAGATGATCTAGACAAGGCCCACAAGGCCTTGGAGAGCGAACACTCTATCCTTACCAAGTCATATGAGCAACTACAAGCTTCATATTTAAAAGAGCATGCTATGTTACCCTCTCTTCTTGATATGTCTTGTGATGATGCTTGTGCTACTAACTCTACTTCTTGTGAAGCATCTATCTTGAAGGAGAATGTTGAGCTAAGGGCTCAACTTGATTTGCTAACTTGCAATTATGGGAAATTGGAAGAAAATCATGGAAAGCTTTCTAGATCCCATGAGGATCTTCTAGCCTCTCATGATAGGCTAAAGTTAGCTCATGAGGCTATCATATCTAAGGCAACACCTTGTGAGCCTCATGTGGATACTAGCACTACTACTCAAAATGCTATATTGCCATGTGCTAGTCCTTGTAATTCATCCACTCATAGTATTGCTAAATCTTGTGATGAATTATCTTCCTTGCCTTGTTGCTCTAACAATGAAGGTTCTACTTCCTCTAGTACTTGTGTTGTTACTAACCATGTAGAGAAAATCAAAGAGCTCAATGCCCAAGTCACTTCTTTGAAGAACGACTTGGTAAAGAGTCATGAAGGGAAATGCAAAATTGACAAGATGTTGAGTGTGCAACAATCCCCCAATGACAAGAGTGGACTTGGATTCAACTCCAACAACAAGAACAAGTCCAAGAGCAACAAGATTAAGAAGGGCCAATTACAAGTCAAAGACCCGGTGAAGATTGTTTGCTTCAAGTGCAAAATTGAAGGGCATCATGTTAGATCTTGTCCTTTGAAGAAGAAGAAAAAAGGGAAGCGGCCTCAAGCTCAAACTCATATTCAACCTCAAGTTGAAGAAATGCCACTTCCCAAGAAGATACAAGCCAATGCTCCCATTGTGGAGAAATCTAGTGAGAAGAAGGAGAAGAAAAGAACTTGCTACATATGCCGTGAGAAGGGCCACATCTCCTCTTTTTGCACTATTGGTACCTCATCTAACTCTATCTCCATTGATGATGTTTATTCTCTTCGTAAGGATGAGGGTGGCAATGTGTTTGCCAAATATTTTGGTGCTCAAAGTGGTGTCAAGAAAAGAACCATTTGGGTTGCCAAGCCTATTGTGACTAACCTCTTAGGACCCAACTTAGTTGGGGACCAACAATCCAAAACTTGATCAATAGGTTCTTGTTGGAGGGCATTGGAGACTTGGATACATCATGAAGAATTAAGGGATCTTCATCATTTATATTATCTCAAGCCAAGTCTTGGTTATCTTGCTTCTATCATATATCCAATGTTCCTCCTTGCGGTAACATGTGCTCAACTCATTTATATTGAAAGTTACTCGCCCCTTTGCATGTGTTAGTTTTTGTTCCTAACATGTGTTTGTATATGTTGTGATTCCTATTTGATTTTCTTGAGAAATCAAGTCTATGCATGTTGGGTTGCACACCATGTATTTGTGTTTGTGTATGAACCACTTTGCATCTTGTTGTATCTTATATGGCTCTTATGAGCGATTAATGGACTATCCCATTTTGGGGGAGTGATATTTCTTTGGGAATTTCATGATCCTAACAATGTGTGTACATGAGAAATATCACTTAGAATTGATATTGCAAGATTATCTAGTCTCTATGTGGTATGTCATCTTCATGAGAAATTCAAATTCTAATGTCCATTAATATCTCTAGTTGGATTTTTTTTTGCCTCTTGTGAAAATAAATTCATTATCACATTATGGGGGAGTAATAAGCTTTGTGCATATTACAAGCCTAGAAAATGTGAACATTTAAGGTTGTGTCACATAGAATTGATATCGTAAATTATCTCTCTCCTATGTGGCATGTTTGCTCAAACAAGCTCCAATTTGCTTAAATAGCTTCATTGCTAATATCTTTGTGGATCTTATTTGTGAAAGTTTTCTTGGCATAGTTTTTCACAACGTGTCCATCAATACATTTTTGGGAAACCATGTGCTTCAAGTCATACTATTAATTGCTTTGCATGTTGGTATGAATACTATTAATTGCTTTACATGTTGGTATGAATACTATTAATTGCCTTGCATGTTGGTATGACTAAATGAAGCTATCAAGAAACTATCTTTGCATGATGGTTAACTCTTATCTTTTACCATATGCTCTATTCGTTGTAAATATGATCTTATGTATACTTACAAACTACCACCGGGAAATATTTCCTAATACCTCTTGTCCTAGGACAAGTGGTAATAAATTATGAGGTAGATATTTATTGATCATATCTACATTGGCTCTTGTGTTTAAATTGCCTTATTTATTGCCATGAATTTGTTGTGCTTTGACTCCCATGTGTCTTCCTTGCATCTCATGGATCTAATTTGTCTATTCAAACTTTCTTAGCATTTTTAGTAGATATAGGTAGCGTGATGATCCTAGTTTTGTGCATTTTGTATCCATATTCTAAATCCTAGATAATACACTAATCTTGGGGGAGCTCTCCTATATTTGTTATAATGCTTAAACTTCTCTTGATCATTATCAAAAATTTGGTTTTGGGAGACATAAATTTCCTTTTGGTACTTTGTGCCATCATAAAAAGTGTCGAGGGTTTGGTTTATTTGTTGGAACCTTGCTCTCTTGGGAGTTGGTTATCTCATTCCTTTGTGCTTAGGCTTAATTAGCTTCTTTCTTATAATGAGATAAGTCTTTGGAGTCAATCTTGTGTTGATTTGATTCTTTGATATAATTTGGGCAACCATTGTCTCTTGATTTATTTGGTGTTTTGTCCAAATTGTATCTTCCTTTGGTCCTTGAAAGTATTGTGCATGCATATTTAATATATGTATATCTTATGGCATGTGTCACTTTCATTGATCCAATATATAGGGTAAACTCCATCAAATCCTAATTTGGCTAAGATGTGCATGAAATTCAATTTCATATCTATATGCACATAGAATTGTGGAGTTTGTCCTATATGTTGTAGTGTGTCTAACTACTTCGGACCCAATTAGTTTGGGGACCATTTTGTACTTACCTTTGTGTTAGGTACAATGGATATGCATTGGATGCTTGTCTCACTCTTGGAAAGAAGTGGTGACTCAATGGTAACTTGAGGCAAGCTAGGATGGTCAACGAACACATATCTACTACATCCACACCAATGCTATCTTGGTAACAAGTATCTTATCATGCATACTTTTCTTGTATCCAACCTTATGGTTGCATCTTGGCATGAATCTCTTGATTTGCAAATGTTGTGCTTCTTGCAAAAGTCTTAACGAAACCTCTTTATTGCGAATGTGAGTAGTTTGAGATGAGCACATATGTTGGAAAGTATATAAAATCATGATCATGATTCACCCATCCCATCTATGCCTATCTAGCAATTTTATTGCATATCAATTCCTCAAGCCTCTTGATACGTCTCCGACGTATCGATAATTTCTTATGTTCCATGCCACATTATTGATGTTATCTACATATTTTATGCACACTTTATGTCATATTCGTGCATTTTCTGGAACTAACCTATTAACAAGATGCCGAAGTGCCGATTCTTTGTTTTCTGCTGTTTTTGGTTTCAGAAATCCTAGTAACGAAATATTCTCGGAATTGGACGAAATCAACGCCCAGGGTCCTATTTTGCCACGAAGCTTTCAGAAGTCCGAAGAAGAGACGAAGAGGGGCCACGAGGGGGCCACACCCTAGGGCGGCGCGGCCCCCCCCTTGGCCGCGCGGCCCTGTGGTGTGGGGCCCTCGTGCCGCCTCTTGACCTGCCCTTCCGCCTACTTAAAGCCTCCGTTGCGAAACCCCCAGTACCGAGAGCCACGATACGGAAAACCTTCCAGAGGCGCCACCGCCGCCGATCCCATCTCGGGGGATCCAGGAGATCGCCTCCGGCACCCTGCCGGAGAGGGGAATCATCTCCCGGAGGACTCTACGCCGCCATGGTCGCCTCCGGTGTGATGTGTGAGTAGTCTACCCCTGGACTATGGGTCCATAGCAGTAGCTAGATGGTTGTCTTCTCCCCATTGTGCTATCATTGTCGGATCTTGTGAGCTGCTTAACATGATCAAGATCATCTATCTGTAATTCTATATGTTGCGTTTGTTGGGATCCGATGAATAGAGAATACTTGTTATGTTGATTATCAAAGTTATATCTATGTGTTGTTTATGATCTTGCATGCTCTCCGTTACTAGTAGATGCTCTGGCCAAGTAGATGCTTGTAACTCCAAGAGGGAGTATTTATGCTCGATAGTGGGTTCATGCCTGCATTGACACAGGGACGATGTGAGAAAGTTCTAAGGTTGTGTTGTGCTGTTGCCACTAGGGATAAAACATTGATGCTATGTCTAAGGATGTAGTTGTTGATTACATTACGCACCATTCTTAATGCAATTGTCTGTTGCTTTGCAACTTAATACTGGAGGGGGTTCGGATGATAACCTGAAGGTGGACTTTTTAGGCATAGATGCAGTTGGATGGCGGTCTATGTACTTTGTCGTAATGCCCAATTAAATCTCACTATACTCATCATGATATGTATGTGCATGGTCATGCCCTCTTTATTTGTCAATTGCCCAACTATAATTTGTTCACCCAACATGCTATTTATCTTATGGGAGAGACACCTCTAGTGAACTGTGGATCCCGGTCCAATTCTCTATACTGAAATACAATCTACTGCAATACTTGTTCTACTGTTTTCTGCAAACAATCATCTTCCACACAATACGGTTAATCCTTTGTTACAGCAAGCCGGTGAGATTGACAACCTCACTGTTTCGTTGGGGCAAAGTACTTTGGTTGTGTTGTGCAGGTTCCACGTTGGCGCCGGAATCTCTGGTGTTGCGCCGCACTACATCCCGCCGCCATCAACCTTCAACGTGCTTCTTGACTCCTACTGGTTCGATTAAACCTTGGTTTCTTACTGAGGGAAACTTGCCGCTGTGCGCATCACACCTTCCTCTTGGGGTTCCCAACGGACGTGTCAACCACACGCATCACCTCTCACATGTGCAATATCGATGAAAGTGCAAATTGAGTTATTTCTTTTAGTATCCTCGTTTGTGATACTTGTTGCCTTTCTCAAAGCATCCCAACTATCTTCTATCCCTTGTGGATATTTGTGATGTATTTTATGTGTTTATGGTTGAAGTTCATGAATGTACCATAAGATAAAATTGAGCCTTTGGCCATGCTATTAAGCAAAAATTCTTATTGGTATATTGCATGACTTTGTCTTGGATATCATGCTATATTTCTTGTGCATCTATTTTGTGTGTGCATGTTTCTTTGTGGATAAATATCTTTGTGATATTGCTCACTTAGAGAAACTTATACACATAAGAGATGATACATCTCCATTTGATATCTTATTTATTTGTTGCGTGTTGATTGGTCATGCTAAGCAATATAATTCATTGAAGACTATGATGATGCTTTTTGCTCATCCTTGTAATAGTCTTATAATATGCTTTATCATGCATTTCACATATCCTCTTGGTTGAGCCTTTTATTATGGTGCCTCTTACTTGTTGCTCAACCATTTGTTTGTTGCAAGTGGTAAGCTTAATTTTCTATCTATGATCTATTGCAAATGTTTGTGTTTTAAATGGTAATGAGGGAGTGAGGATTCCATGTTATGCATATTTTATTCAAATGCAACATTTTATTTTATGCATGTACCTTGGGGAGCTTCCTCATTTGATTTAGAGCACTATCTTGTGGTGATCATTAGAGTTTGATTCACTTGGTATCTTTTGTTTTTGAATGATATTATGGGAGTGATAATTCCATGTTTGTGCACTTTATACTCCAATGCAAATTGTCTAGTTTTGTGCACAAACCTTGGGGAGCTTCCTCATATTATTTAGAGCAATCTTCTTGATCTTATCATAATATCTATCTTTCTTTTGGTATCTTCTTTATGGTTCATTTGGTTGCTTGCTTCATTTGTTGAAGCTTCTTGACTTTGTTATCTTTTTGCAATCTTTGATCCTATCTATAGTGTGATTCCTTCCGAATATTCGTCATTGGATATGTGCATTTAATTCCACTCAAATTATGAGAAATGCACACGCTATGGAGGAACTCTCACTATATTGGTCTTCTAAATGTTTCACCCATTTCGGCAATTGGTGCCAATGGGGGAGAAGTTTGGAGGGTTTAAGGGAATTTGGTTATGTCTTTGCTTTGTGCTTAAGCATGTGCCTTTATTGCATTGCATCTTGTTGCTTTGCATAGTTGAATATTTAGAGGAAACTCCACTAGGATTTGAATGCCAATATATGCAATGAAAGTCAAGATCATTCACACATGCATATATTATGGGGGAGTTTGCTCTATATATTCAACTTATTTGTTACTTAAATTCCTTATATAAACCCTCTCAAAGAGATTGTCATCAATTACCAAAATGGGGGAGATTGAAAGTGCATGGAGCCCCCATGTGTGGTTTTGGTAATTAATGACAATCCCTATGGAATAATGTTTGCATTGAGTTATATTTGTAGGAGTTATCCATAGGAAATTTTCTTGAACCATTTGTTGGCTTCAAGGTTGCAATAAGAAGAATTTGATGAAGGATATCAAGTGTCAAGTATGTCTTGAAAATGAAGATGAAGTGAGCCCTCAAGTTACTTCAAGACATCAACATGATGAAGAATGAAGAATGAAGTGCAACTTCAAGTGCAAGTTCAAGATGAGCCAACTCGAAGAGTTCATAAGCTTGAAGCTTGCCATGGAGAAATGAAGTGCAAGTTTAAGATGAGCCATCTCGAAGAGATCCTTTGCTTGAGTCTTGCCATCCATATGGTGATCATGGATATGTGAAGATGCGCCGAAGAAGAAGATCTCCCATGGTGGATTATGGGGGAGAAATCCACATGGTGGTCATGGTTATGTGAAGATGCGCCGAAGAAGAAGCTCTCCCATGGTGGATTATGGGGGAGCAATCCACAAGACTTCGTCAAGCAAGCACAAGCAAGAAAGGCGTTCCATCTTGTTGAGGTCAAGATCGTCGTCATCAAGCTCAAGTGAAATGCGCAAGTATAAGGTTTGCTCTTGATATGGTTTCTTTCTCACCGGTCTCATAGTGTAGTTGGAGACCGGTTTATAGTTTAGTTGCCGTACTATCAAGAGGGCTCTCGAGTGAGTAACTCGATCGTATCGTTCGGAGAGAGCTCAAACCTTTGCATACTTGCATCATCTTTCTTGGTTGTTATTTGGACCTTATCCATGTGATGTTTTAGAGCTTGTGCTTATTCTCATGACAAGCTCTAGTTCATCGAAAACGGATTTCGCATAGATCATTTGTTGCGTTTTCGAGTTTGGTTCATCATCTTTCTTGGTTTTATTTGGATCTTATCCATGTTATGTTTTAGAGCTTGTTCTTATTCTCATGACAAGCTCTAGTTCATCAAGAATGGTTTTTGCACGGGCAACTTGTTGCATTTTCGAGATTGGAGGTTTTACCGGTATGTCTTTTTTAGATAGGTCAAACCTTTCATCATTTGTTTCTATCCTCCCTTGTTAGACTATGATGGTTTCCTGCATGATCTTGTAGAGCTTGTTCCTAGCTTCAAAACAAGCCCAAGATCATCAAAATCGGAGTCCGGATGCTAAAGTTATGCCCGTTTTAGTTTTGGTGTTTCTGCAGTTTCTGGGGGGGCGGATAATCCGGCCCGAATGGCCAATTCCGGGCAAATATCCGGCCAAATATCTGGCCCGAGTCCAGGGGCGATTTCGGGGGGCGGATAATCCGGCCCGGGGGCGGATTTTCCGGCCTGGGAGGCCCCAAACGGTCATATTTCGTTGGGAGGGGGTATATAAGACCCCCTTCTTCCTCCTTGGGCTGGTTGGTTCACTTTCTCTCTCTCCCCTCCATTGTTGTACTTCAAAGCTTGCCCTAGTTCTTGATTCCTCCCATGATTCTTGCATATTCTTGAGGGAAAAGAGAGAGGAGATCTAGATCTACATTTCTACCAATCAAATCCATCTCTTTGTGAGCGGAACTCTCTAGATCTTGATCTTGGTGTTCCTTGTGAATTCCTTTGTTCTTCCTCTCTTATTCCCCCAATAGATTTTGTAGCTTTGTTGGAATTTGAGAGAGAAGGACTTGAGCATCTTTGTGGTGTTCTTGCCATTGCATTTGGTGCATCGGTTTGAGTTCTCCACGGTGATTCGTGGAGGTGAAAGCAAGAAAGTTGTTACTCTTGGGTTCTTGGAACCCTAGACGGATTCTAGGCCTTTGTGGCATCTTTGTGGTGTTCTTGGGGACTCCAATTAAGTTGTGGAGAATCTTCAAGGGCAAGGCCTTTGTGGCATCTTAGTGGTGTTCTTGGGGACTCCAATTAAGTTGTGGAGATTCTTCAAGGGCAAGGCCTTTTTGGCAATTTGTTGGGAGCCTCCAATTAAGTTGTGGAGATAGCCCCAAGCTTTGTGCGGGTTCGGTAACCTCCCTAAGGTTACATAGTGGTTCGAGGACATCCCTCTTGGTGGGAATTCTCGAGGAGAATACGGTGGCCCTCGTGCTTTTGGAGTGACTTGTCCTCCACACCGCTCCAACGGAGAGTAGCACTCGCAAGAGTGTGAACTTCAGGCTACATCGTCGTCTCCCGCGTGCCTCGGTTATCTCTATACCCGAGCTCCTTACTTATGCACTTTACTTTGTGATAGCCATCGTGCTTGAATTTATATATCTTGCTATCACATAAGTTGCTTGTATTGCTTAGCATAAGTTGTTGGTGCACATAGGTGTACCATAGTATATAGGCTTTGGGCTTGACAAAGTAAACGCTAGTTTTATTCCGCATTTGTTAAGCCCATCTCGTAAAAGTTTTAAACCGCCTATTCACCCCCCCTCTAGGCGACATCCGTGTCCTTTCACCGCCGCCCTTGGTTCCGTGGTCCCAAACCTTGAGGAGGAGCAGTGCGAGATCCGTCTCCATCATCGCTGGCCCGGCGATGCCGAGGCTAGGACGGAAGGAGAGGATCGCGCCGCCAGGTTCCGGGTCCGCTCCGCCACCCCCATCACCGCCCGCCCGAAAGCCGCGACGAGGAAGAGGAGAGCCGCGCCCCCAGATCATGGCCACACCGCCGCCACCATCATCGGCCGCCCGGCGACGGGCCGCGCCGCCAACACCCTCCACGGGCCGGGACCATCCCCCGTGCGGAGGCTAGCCTCCATCCGCCGCACGGAGGGATCACGCGAGGAGCCCCGCCGCCCCCATCACCGGCCGCGCCCGGCTTCGCCGGCGACGGCCTCCGGGGACGACGAGGAGGGCGGGAGGGGGAGGGGAGGACGGCGGCGGCGGCTAGGGTTTGCCGCCCCAGGTCGCCCAGGAGGGGGACAACCCGAGCGGTCTGAACAAAGTTGATATTTCGTATTTTTGCTCTTGTTTTGCATGAAAAGTTCGTTATTTTAGTATTGTTCACAAATGAACATATTTCCTATTTCCATGATCTTTCTGCAAGGAGACTTGTACACCAATGAATATACTATATATGTTTTGCACAAAGCAGTGAATAAATTCTGATCTATATATAAGCTGGCAGGCAAGGCATAGACCATGTAAGTTCAACTCTTCCATAAGTTAGACCAAAGGATATTTTTGCCTAACAAGCAGCTTCGCTGTTCTAACGTGGAAGCATTTTGGTACATCTACCTGCCCCTGGGCACCAGAACCAGACAGATCAAATAACAGCGGTATTTTTATCTCATGTTGTTTCTATGTGGTGGATTAGAGCATCCCCACTCGTCTCCCCGACTAGGTCCCCGAGCGACGTTTTTCCAATCCGGACGGTGTTATTCGGTCCAGTCGCGCCCCGGTTTCTCGATTTCGTCCGGATTTGGACCTAAATTCATCCGGCGAGCCCACGCCATCCCGACCCCCCGGGGAGCGCTCGGGGACTCCGGACGAAACGAAAGCGCGCGAAACGTTGAGGAAACTTCCCGCGCGTCTGGTGGCCCCAACTTGTCGGCGAGAGACACCGATCGTCGTCCTCATCGCATCGTCTTCCGCGCGCTGTAAAAGCCTGCCGTTGGTCAGTATTCGCCGGGCGCGTAGCTTCCACGCGGCGAGTTAATGCCGTCGCCTCGGTTTCACGCGCGCCTACCTCTATTTATCGCCGAACTACCGCGTCTGCCCCGCATTCAACTCGCTCGCCTTCCCCCAAATCTTCCCCGAACACGAATGAACCAGCAATGGCGAACGACGGTGCGGCCAACAACGGCTTCGGCCGCCGCTCTCTCCACCAATGGGAGGGACGGCTCCTCCACGCGGCGGGCTACCCGGCGCCGCCGGACTTCCGCGCGCCGGGAGGATGGAGGCTGAGCGCAGGCGGCGTGCCGATCCCGCCGCCGCCAACGGGTGGGCCCTTACTCGAAGCGGCGATCGACGAGGTGCTCGTCACTCTCAGCGACGAGCAGCACGTGGATCCACGTTTCTTCCCCAACAACTACGAAGCGTGGACCGCGTTCTTCCGGCGAAGGTATGAACGCGAACTCGCGGCGTACGATGGCCCTCCTCCTCCTCCGGCAAGGAACAATGCCGCCGGACGCCGCCGATGGTGGAGCGCGACTGGCCGCACACTCGAGAATGTGCTCGCGCACATCGAGGCCGGGAACTCCCCCGTCCTGGGGATGCCGCCGCCGCAGGTGGCTGCTACCATGTCGCGTCGGCACGGTAGTTCCTGGATGCCGAGAAGGATGGCACCATCCTCGTCCTCGTCTGGCTCGCGGTCGGCGTCTAGGTCCGGCGGGTCGACTCCGGCCACCGTCAAGCAGGAGTGGGCGTCTCCTTCGACCGTGAAGAAGGAACCTGCGTCGCCACCGCCGACCAGAGGGCGCAGCAGCGGCGCCCTCGTCATCCGCGACCAGCCTTCCTCTCCGCAGCGCGGGCGGAAGAGGAAGTCGTCAAAGAAGGAGGCCGCCGCGGCCGCCATCAACAACGCCGCAAACCAGCTCGCTGAGGAGGAGGCGAAGCGCGCGGAGGACGCCGCGGTGGCGGAGGCGATCGCCAGGTCGCTGAAGGACCTGGTGCCCGCCGACAACAGCCTCCCCATCGACGCCGCACTGGAGTGGTCCAGGCGCGACTGGGAGCGCCAGGAGGCGGAGCAGCAGCGGCGGCTGCTGGATCTGGCCGCCGCGCGTCAACTCGCCGCCCGCGCCGCCGCACCATCCGCCGGCAGGAACGCCGCGCCCAGGGAGGTGGTCAAGCTCGAGGAGAGCAGCGACGACGACATCTACCGTCCGTCGCCGCCACGCGCTGGCGACACTGACCAGGGCACGAGCCGCTGGTACGAGGCGCCGCCGCCCCAGAACGACGCCGACTCGAGCGACGACGACGACGACGACGGCGACTACACGGCCTTCTACCGCCATTTCGGCATGTAGGAGGCCGCTTTTTAGTTTAAGTTTTAGTTTACCAATCGCGAATTCAAATATATGTACGAATTCGGCCTATTTATGTACGAACTTGCCTCTATATGTTAAATATCATTAAATTTCGCTTATGTTTGAACGAACTCGCCAATTTTGTCTGAATTCGCCGTAGTACATTACATCCATCCTGGGCTCGCGGCTGGAAAAATGGACCTCCCCAGGCCAAATTTTACTCCAATCCGGACGACAATATCGCCGGATTTGAGCGTGGGGAGCTCAAACGGCTGGAGATGCTCTTACTACGGTCCCACAAGCGTGACGCCCAAGCTGGCTAAAAGTTAGGATTGGAGCAAACAAAAGGGATATTTGTCATCAACGAAAAAGAAGGCACAATCTGTATAATGCTAGAGCCTAGAGGTATAGCTCACACAGGGAATTTCTCCTGAATTGTATCGGTCCATTATGTATAAGCTGGTACGATTCAACACAAACACTGGTCATGAGAGGTGACTCATGTGATGTACTACATATAAATCCAGCTCCGACCTCATTCACCTTGCAACTCCTTTTCTGTTGCATTTATTCCTATCTTACTCATACCCACCAGAATACAAGGTGGGGTGACTGGGGTCTGTATTTGGAAGAAGTAGAAAGAATTTTGCTACAGGGGTTTAAAGCAGAGGTACAAAGAGCAGATGTTGCATTACTCATACACACCAGAAACACAAAGGGGAGGAGGAAGAATTCAAAGTCGAGCTTTTGCCAACACAGCGGATTTGAAGCTCGCAATCCCGGTGATTTCTCTTCCAGTAACCAGGGTGTTGATGTCGTAGGTACCCTCATACGTGAAAATTGGTTCCATATCACAGAACGCCTGCAACAGTTAGAGATTGTTATGAGCGTGATGTTTATGTGACAAAGCAAAATGGAGAAGACACAAGCTACTATGGCTAATAATTAGCCATCAAGAAATCGTAAGAGGTAGTACATAAATTCTCTAACCCAATCCACCATGTTCGGAGAGAATTGGAGATATAGGTCCTTTTACCTTTGCTACCAGAAAATCAACCAAGATTCCATTTCCGCCCAATAGCTCTCGACCTAGAGAAACTACCTCCCTTGACTTGCTCGATATCCATGCCTGGATTCAATTGTTAATCAGTACTCCCTCAGTTCCATATTAGTTCTCGCTGATTTAGAACAAAGTGGCACTAAATCGGGGCAACTAATATGGAACAGAAGGAGTATAATCTACAAGTGTCAAACAAGGAGACCATTTGCTAGGTACTTCGCAACTTACGAACCTTCGCTAGACTAGCATGGCCTGGTGTCATTTTACCCGACTCATAGAGCTTGCATAGGCGCCAGCCAACAAGAAGCATTGCCTGGATGTTACCAAGCATCCGAACAAGTTTTTCTTGGTTGAGCTGAAAGGCAGCAAGTAGAGCTCCAAACTGTTTCCTTTCTTGCAAATACCTATCCAGAGGCAAATGTGCAAGTCAAATAGGTAGAATGATTGGTAGAATGGTCATCGCATACAGCGAAGGAGAGATGAGATATGCACCTATGGCACATGTCGTAGACGCCCATCGATATGCCAATTGGCTGCCATGCCACCAGAACACGCGATATCGCGAGGACCTGTTTCAGCGGTTCAAGAGTAAATAATAACGAGGACCAAGCAGCTCATTCCAATAGGCTTACAGAGAGCGGGGAAGTTAGGGGTGTCAGGTACCTTGCTTATATCCTGAAATGAATTGATGCCTGTTAATCTGTCTTCTTCCGGGACAAATACTTTGTTCAGAAGAACATCGCCATTCTGAACCATTCTGAGTCCAATTTTGTTTTGAATTTTTGTGGCTCTCAAACCAGGAGCTCCCTTCTTCACAATGAATCTGGAGAGAGTATATCATCGACAGCCAGGGTAGTTTGCATTAATCAGCAGAAAAATAACTTCATACAGACATGTACATGATATCAAAACCCATGCTATCAACAATAGTCCAAAACAAGATGATTACCCATTTAGTTGCTTTGTGTCTGCATTCCTAGCTAAAATTATGAGCACATCTGCGAAGGTGCTGTTACCTATCCAGCGCTTTTGGCCATCTAAATGCCAACCGCCAGGTACCTTAAGAAAGATAAGATAACATAACATGATTAGTTTTTGTTTCAACAAAGGGAAGTCCCGGCCTCTACATCGGTCGATGCATGTAGTATAACACGATTGGGTAGTAAACAAAGGGGTTAAATTGTTCTCAGATACAGTGATAAGTATTGAACCTTGGTTGCTGAAGTTCTCAAGGAGCTTGCATCACTGCCGTAATCGGGCTCTGTTAAAGCCTACAAAAATTGGACACACACTTAGGAAGAGAATATAGTAACAATAGCACAGTGAATATTGTACACATAAGCTACCGGATAATGTAACTCACCCAGCAACCAACAGTTTTTAACTGAGCTAATGGTGGTAAATACTTCTGCTTTTGAGCCTCTGATCCACAAAGGGCTGTTCAGTTCTTCAAACAAAATCCAGAATTGAAACACGAGCTCAAGTGTTGTTTTTGGTCATAGTCTAACAGAGTATAAAACATGATCTTTTTAAAAAGTTGCTTTACCAATTGTGGACATTGCCAAAGAGGAGTGGACTAGAATAAATGCGGAGCAGCTTGCATCGACCCTTGAAACTTCTGCTATAGATATAGCACTAGCTGTAATTGAGAGCCCTGGGCACCCATATCCCTGTAACGTCACAAAATTCGTAAATGAAGAAAAAAGATCTTGCACTGTATTTGCGGGTCAAATCCAACATTACAAGGTATATCATGAATAAAAGATTGAGTGGTTTGTACCTTCATTGTAAGTCCGGTTAAGCCAAGAGTTGCTAGTTTGGGAATGGCATGAAATGGAAATTCTGCTTTCTCCCAGTACTACAAAAGAAAGATAACAAAATTTATGACACACCAGGCATTAGTTTAGCACAAGAGCTGGTACAAAGAAGAGTAGACATCCAGATATGACAAGACAGCTAGGAACAGTATGTAATACAAGGTTTCAGTAAGAAGACATGTTTGATGTTGCACCATAAAACTAGTCTAGATTCTATGCTATTTCTCTGAGAACATGAAACTGGTTGGGAAATGTAAGCAGCAAGAACATACTTCGGTCATAATGGGTGCGATTTCTTTTTCCGTAATAGCACGGACTTTCTTCCTAAGCGCCTTCTCTTCATCAGTGAGTAAATCATCAAGCTGGTAGTAGTCCGACACTGCAAGCAACAATTCATGAAGTTACAACAAGGTAATGTGTAGCACAGTGCATACTTCACATGCTGTAGACTAATATGTAGTAATCAAAGTCCGGAAGAAACAAGATACAATGTTGAATTATATAACCGACAAAGAAATTAATTTATATATTGTAGGCTTATAAGCAGGTTTAAGATTGTGGAACGACCACTTTCATTTTTTTTCACTTTAATTCTTTGTGAATATATCCAAGTCAAACTACTTTGACAACAATTTAAAGAAACAACCTGTCAATTCCAGTTTGGCCGTATAAGCGAAGTTGCTAAAATAGTTGTGAAAGCGACCAATCCAGAGAAATATTAAATTCACAAAGCATACTATCACGTTTATTTCACGGAAATTCAGGTCACTTATTTTACTACTCTCGCAGCCTAAAATATAAAACAATGTGAAACAGTATGCATGTACAACCAAAACCTGTAATTAAACCTTATAAAAAGGGAAAGGAAGACGAGGAAATGAAGCAGGGCCGAAGATCTCACCGGCGGGAGGGAACAGGGACGCGGGCGTGGCCTGCGGGAACGCGAGCGCTACTTCCAAAGCCGGTAGCCCGACCTTCTCTCCGTCTTCGCTCCTTTCTTCTGCGTCACCGCCGCCGCTGCCTGCACGACAACGAAAATAATATAAGTCCCCTAGCAAAAAAACGAAGTGGCTCAATCTCAGTCCGCCACCCACCTCGTAAGCTCCCCATAGCCGCGGCGCAACCGAGGGCTCGCGTGCTGCTCGTCCGGGGATCCAAGCTGCTTCTTCCGCTCGAGGTGGAGGAGTGGTGGAATGAACCGTTTCTGCACCTACCTCAGCTACCGGCCACCGCCCTGCCGGATGGCCATTACTGCTGCTGTGGTCGTATCCTCACAAGTCAAGAAGATATACCATGAGCGAGCAGATGGTGTCATCCCGGTTGGTGAACAAGGGTAATGCATCATGGCAACTTATGATGGGGGACGACATCGACTTGGACCACGAGTGATTGAAGATGGGAATACAATGTATCTGCTTTTAGCTGAAGGTGTTGAGTTTTGAAATTATTTAGAGTCATCCAGCATATGACAATCTAGGAAAAATCTGCAAGTTTTTTTTTTCGCGGGCATGCGAAAAGCATCCCATATCTTTATAGAAGGGAGCAACAAAATTACAAGAAATCAAAGGGGATGCGAACATCTGCCTTGGGCCAACCCACGCACACCACCAAAGAAAACCTAGAGGTCTACTCTCGCAACATGACTCTCCGCTTCCCTCCCCTCGTGGCCCACCAAAGGCCAAACTCCTCTAGGACTAAGTCTATGATGCGAACTGTCTCTCTAAGTTTCCGAAAACACGGGTATTCCTTTGCTTCCATAACGTCTAAGCAATGAGCAGGGCGAACGTGTCAAAACCTCTCCTGTCCTCCATCCGCAGTCTCTTCCTTGCCTCCGTCCACCATCTCTCTAGGTTCGTGTTCTCCTGCGGCTCTTGTAGCTGCAACCCCAGTCTTCTCAAACAGCCAAACCAGACTATCTTGGCATAAGGGCACTGCGAAAGGATATGGTCAACATTATCCTCGTCCTAAAGGCAAGTAGCGCAGGGTCTGGGCGATCCTGCAGGCCATGCCGAGCTCTCCTATCCGAAGTCCATAACCTGCGTCTTATCGCCAACCAGTCGAAGATTTTGCACTTTAGGGATGCAAAGGATCCCCATATCGGCTTGGTCATACTCCATGTGACCCTCCCTTGGCAGAGCATGTGGTAGCTAGGTCGCACTAGCAGTATACAGGCTAGACGCCGACCCTTTCCAACCGATCCGATCCGGCCTGTTGTCATAGCGAGATGCTCTCCAATTGCTCCCAAAGCAGGGTGCATTGCATCCACCCATCAATGGATAGCTCTCTAGACACATCTGAGAGCCAAGAATCCTCATGCAAGGCATCGCTCACCTTCCTTGCATTCCTCCTTCTCGTTGGGACCGAAGCCGCCACCTCTGGGGAAAATCTGTAAGTTTCAGTCAGTGTTTTGACTGTTTGATCTTGGCATCCAAATCCAAAGGCCTGTGCTGAAATCGGCCAGCCTGCGCTAGAGCAGATCATCTGAGGTAACGCCCACGTTGTGATCCAACGTCACACAATCGGAATCCCTAGCATTCGGGCCCTTGCTTTAGCTGCTTGTTAAATGTGTGTCAGGTAATGTTTTGTTTCATATGTGTGCTCATGTGATACAAAGTTTGGCTGTGTTTGTACTGATGGTTGTTTCACCTCTACTCACTTTGGTGAATTTAGAGTATCTCCAGTCACGACCCCAGTTAACTTGAGATGTGTCGGATAATTTAACTGTCCCAACGCGTTTAATATAATCATCCATAAATACTTCCATAATTTTTTCAATATAATCAACAAATATAGCATCTATGCATCTTTGAAAAGTAGCAGGAGCATTACATAAGCCAAATGGTGTTTTTCTATAAGCAAAAGTACCAAAGGGACAAGTAAAAGTAGTATTTTCTTGATCATCTTTGTGCACGTGTATTTGAGGAAAACCGGAATAACCATCAAGATAACAAAAGTGTGAATGCTTAAATAATCTTTCTAACATTTGATCAATAAAAGGCAAAGAATAATAATCCTTACGAGTACCTTTATTTAATATTCTGAAATCAATGCGCATTCTATAACTAGTAACAGTATGCTGAGCAACAAGTTTATTTTCATCACTTGGAACCACAGTGATTCCACCTTTTTTAGGTACACAATGAACATGACTTACCCATTTATTATCAGATATATGATAAATAATTCCATCCTCAATGAGTTTAATTACCTCTTTCTTACCACTTCCCTCATTTTTGGATGAAGACAACGTTGATAATCAACAACAGGCTTTACATCTTCTTCCAAATTAATTTTATGCATGCATAAAGCTGGAGTTATACCTTTCAGATCATCAAGAGAATATCCAATGGCCGGCCTATTAGCACGCAGTACTTCAAGTAATTTTGTTTCTTCTTCTCCTGAAAGATTACCACTAATAATAACAGGATGTGTATTTTTCTCATCAAGTTATGCATATTTCATATCATCAAGCAAAGGTTTTATTTCGAAAACTAGGATCTCATTTGGGTTGTGGTAACACTCCAAGATTATCAAGTGAAATATGCAATTGTAAATGTGGTGGTTGTTGAGATAAAATTTGTTCTAATGCTTCTATTTCTTCATTACTATATGGTTCCTCTTGATTAAGTGCATATCGTTCCACCGCGTCCGATGAAGCAACTGTCACGGAAGCACGAGTTTCCACAATATCTTTTTGAAACTTTTCTTTTCTAAATGCTTATCAGTAAACTTGGAAAAATTAAATTCTAACCTTTCTCTAGCACATTTAAGAAACACTCTCTCTTTTCGCAAATTAATTTCAGCACCAACAGTATGTAAGAAAGGTCTACCAAATATAATCGGAAAAAATGCATCTTGGAAGCAACCAAGCACAATAAAATCAGCGTGATACTTAATCTTTCCTACTAATACTTCAACATCTCTTACCATGCCAAGAGGACGGATGACTTCTTTATTAGCAAGTTGAATAGTATAACATCCCAGAACTTAGGACAAACGCGGGGTAGATTTAGAAAAGGGTTGTGCATTGCATCGCAAAACGGGGAAATTTTCGTGCTTAATTGCATAACACCTAAGAGTGGTCGAGGTTTCTCTCTCGTTGCTATTAGGGTTAGAGTGATGAGAGTGCTATGAATTTCGACATGACCTCTTTTGAAAGTTAGGGTTTTGAGAGGAGTTTGAATTGGCATTTCAAATTTGAATTTCAAACATATAGGAATATAAGTAAACAATAATTCAAATGAATTCATAATTCATAACTCAAACCAAAATAACATTTATACAACATATTCCATAAATGAATTATAAATATTACAAATAGCTCATAAGGAAAACTTGAGATTTATTGATAAATCACACATGATACATTGTCTTTACATAATTCATTGATATTACAATAAATATGATCAAATACAAATAAGAAATGAGTAAATAAAAATGAAGATTGCAACATGAATTATTTCCTAGACTAAGTTCTTCTAAAAATCTTCACTTGATCATCTTTACTCTTGATTCCATTTGAAATCTGCAAGATACACAAGAAAAGAACCAAGTTTGTCCAGTAAAAATAAGGAGAATTAGGAAGATAAGCTCAGGCCGGGGGATTAAGTCCTAACCAGAGCCAAAGCCTTTGGCCACATATCTTTTCCCATGACTCACCATCATGGTGAAACATGGAGAGGACACCACGGCATAGAACCAAGTGTGTGCTGTCGACCAAGCATAGCATCCAGGGATGTTATAAATAGCACAATAAACATTAGATAGGGATGAAATCTCCAGGAACATCAGTTCATCAGCAAGAACACAACAAAACCTCACAGTTCATCCAGTTCCATCAAACCAAACCACACCAAACCAAACGAAACCAAACCAACAGTCATGGTGACATAAGTCAAGAACATCCAGGAGCTGGGAGGAGAAGGGCCAGTTGATCAAATCAACCAACAAAGCTTCTTCATCAACAAAACAATTAATCTAGGAGCTGGAGCAAGGTATAACTAATACCTGGAAAGGATCCAGAGGATCCAATCCATCATAAGCATGCTCATACACACACATGGTGTGGAGCAGATGCTCCATAGGGATTTGTCATCACTTGGTATAGACCAAGTGATGCTGGCAAGAGAGAAGCCGGACCAATACTAGTAAATCCAGTAAATGGACATGCATAAGTAAACCAATATACCCAGCCTATCCAAATTATCCAGATAAACTAGTCTTAGTGACCAACTAAATCACCTAGCATCACTTAGTGTTCAAAACCATTAGAAACCATCCTTTTTCTTTAAAAGGATACCACAGGGCATTCATTTACATGATTCCCTACTGTGGATATCACTATTTTCATAAAAGGATACCACAGTAGCAGGATACTGAGGTCACAGAACAAGCAAGCAACATATGCAAGCAAGCAACACATGCAAGCAAGCCATCATAACCTTGTACAGGTTTAGACATTTATTTATTCCAATACAACATGGAAACAAATGGGTATCATTTAATCCAACCGAATCACTACCAACACATGGTTCATCAATTACAAGTGGCAGTAAACCACCACAAGCCAACACATACATAGGATCCAGTAAGCATCATTAGCTCACTAGTTAGTGATAAGCAAGTACACAGAGGCATAGCCAATTACTATTGCTTAAGACAAGCAACTAGAGCACATTTCAGTAACAAGTATAGCACTAATTGATAAAGCAACAACATCATGACCTACACATGATACTCTCTACTGAAGCCAAGGCTTAGTAAAACAAACAAGGCTATCATGCAGTGCTTGTCAGGCAACCACTCTAAGCAATACAAGCACAACTCATTCGCTGAACACATGCAAGTAATTAGTAGTCAATTATAATTGGATTAGACATCAATTACAACCTGGCACAGGTGAGGATTGAATCACCCAGTGCTCAGAACCCAATCACTTGCAAGGATTCAGTAACCATGGCAAGATAATTGAAGTAGATAGCTTCACATGGTTGCAAAGAGGAGGTACAGAGCAACCAACCAGACTAGTAATGGAGATGCACATTTGAGCAAGCTAAAATCATCTCTGGAACCACTAGAAATACCAAAACAGCTTGGTACTGCAAGCAATTCATAGCAACTAGGCTAGCCAGAGAGGGAATTGGAAGCAGCATGGCAAGGAGAGCATTCCTGCATGATCTTTTGATCATCAAGAAGCAGGAGAAGTAGAGGAGCAAGGTGGATGCCTAGTAAAACATAGATGTGAGAGGAGAGGGAAGTAAGGATCTTACCGTGTGCCTGGGAGCAGAAGCTACAGCATGGCGAGGCAGTGCTCGCGCGGTCGCTACAGCTGCAAGCCCAGGTAAGATGCCGGCTTTACGCCGATGAGCTCCATCACCACCATAGGCACCAACAGGCCTGGAGACGACGGCACAAGTGGCGCTGATACGTTGCAAACGTATCTATAATTTTTGATGATCCATGCTTGTTTTAGACCAATTTCTTTGTGTTTACACTTCGTTACACTTTTATACATTTTCTGGCACTATCCTATTGACAAGATGCCACAGTGTCAGTTCCCAGTTTTATGTTGTTTTATATTTCAGAAAAGTTGTACATGAAATATTCTCGGAATTGGACGAAACAAAAAAGCCGAAGTTCCTATTTTACCGTAATAAAGACGGAGTTCAGAGGAGAGATGAAGAGGCGCCACAGGGCGGCCACACCAGGCCATGGCGCGGCCTAGGCACTGGTCGCGCCATGGGGTGGTGTGGGCCCCTAGGTGTCCACCGACCTCGCCCTTCCGCCTATTTATTCACGATCTCGGGAAAAACCTAAACACCCGAGCCTCCATCGACGAAAAGTTCCGTCGCGGCCGCCATCGCCGACCCTAGCTCGGGAGGGTTTCGAAGCTCTTCCCGGCACCCTGCCGGAGAGGGAGATCATCATCGGAGGCCTCTACATCGCCATGCCCGCCTCTGAAGTGATACATGAGTAGTTCATCTCTGGACTACGGGTACATAGCAGTAGCTAGATGGTTGTCTTCTGCAATTTATGCTTCATGTTTAGATCTTGTGAGTTGCCTATCATGATCAAGATCATCTTTATGTAATTCTACATGTTGTGTTTGCGGGATCCGATGAATATTAAATACTATGTTGAGATCGATTATATACTTGTCATATGTTATTTTTGATCTTGCATGCTCTCCGTTGGTAGTAGATGCTTTGGCCAAGTAAATGCTTGTAACTCCAAGAGGGAGTATTTATGCTCGATAGTGGGTTCATGCCTCTAGCTAGTAACCTGGAAGAGTGACAATAACTTCTAAGATTGTAGATGTGTTGTTGCTACTAGAGAGATGTTATCACCAGATTTTGGACAAATCCAGAGGTGGGCCGTAAGGGAGATGGGCTTGGAAGACTACACGTGGAAGATCTCTGAAGCGGCCTTGCACGGAGAATTTGGGCTAGTTTGCCCGTGTATCTTTAATTATAGTAGATTATGTTTTAGATTAAGATTAGAATTTGTATCGTGCACGGTGGGATATTCCCACGTTAGAAAGTCCCCTGGACTATAAATATGTATCTAGGGTTTATGGAATAAACAACAACACAACGTTCACCCCAAAACAAACCAATCTCGGCGCATCGCCAACTCCTTCGTCTCGAGGGTTTCAATCGTAGCGACATGCTGCCTAGATCGCATCTTGCGATCTAGGCAGCACAAGCTCCACGTTGTTCATGCGTTGCCCGTACTGAAGCGTCTTTGATGGCGGGCAACGTAGTTATCATAGATGTGTTAGGGTTAGCATAGCTCTTCGTATAAACATGCTTACGTAGTGCAACCCTCGCATGTCTAGCCGCCCTCACGCCTATCTCAGGCGTGGGGGCGGCACCCTGCTTGTTCATCATCTAGTAGATCTGATCCGTTACGATTGCTCCTTGCTCTGCAAGGATTAGTTTAATATCTGCAATAGTTAGGCCTTACGAAGGGGGGGAGGATCCAGCGGCACGTAGGGTGGCGTTCGCAAGTCCTAAACAGGATGTTCCGATGATCAACGTCACGTTGGTTGTGTGGCCTTGTTTAGGATCGGCTTACGAGCACCGTGCGTGGCCGCGAGGCCCAACCTGGAGTAGGATGATCCGATTATGCGGTGAAAACCCTAAATCGTCGTAGATCTCATTAGCTTTATCTTGATCAAGCAGGATCACCAAGTATTCGTGCACCCCGTACGGATCATGGGTGGATCGGCTCTTTGAGCCGATTCACAGATAACCCGAGAGCCGATCGAGGCTCTTATTTAATGTTTACGTGTATGCCATGCGGAACTAAGCGAGGCATCCCCATCACCTTCCCGACCAGGTATAGGTCAGGTGGCACGCCCTGCACTTCGCATCGCCGCGTGTGACCGAGAGAAGAGCATTGCGGGCCGTCGCTCGGGGGGGTCTCAGCCAGCCGCAGCTCTAGGCTCTTCCCGGCTCTACCGTGTTGACAGGCCGCTGCCCGCCGGTGGGTTTTGGCGATCAACACATTCTGGCACGCCCGGTGGGACCATCATCTACATCAACCACATCGCCATCTACATCTGAGATGGCGGCGGACGGCACGCCAGTCACCTACGAGGAGCTGCCTGCTGAGCTCAAGAAGAAACATGACGATATCAAGGCCACCCTCGAAGCCGACCTCATCGGCTCTTTTCAGAGAACCCGTACCCATGGCGTCAGATGGAAGGGGTTCTCACCACAAGGTGCACTCGATGGGATAGATCTCTGCCCCCGTCGGAGGAACGCACCAGGGCCCTACGGCAGGAGATCAATTACTTGGTGGCTCACTCGCTACACCGCCACTCTGAAAACTTGGTCAACGTGTTGGAGCGTCTCGCTCTGCGCGTGATCCAGGAGATCATGAGCCACCAGTACTCGCCGTCAGGACCAGCTCTCGGGACGCACCAAGGAGAGTTGCCACTCCAGTCCCGTCCACCGCTGCCATATGCGTTGGCAGCACCAGCTGAAGTGCCGGCTACACCGGCATTCGTCGTCTACAAGATCGGTGGTGACCCTAGTGACTACCAGTTCTTGGCTGAGGCGCCCAAGGAGATCCCTCAAGGATACGCGTGCACGTATGTGCCAGATTGTGGCAACTGGCCACTCTCAAACCAGGCCACAACGTCAGGGACTCCGGCGCAAACGGGAGGAACGTCGGCAACGAGCTTGAGAAGCGACGTGGCTAACTAAGTACGCCACCCCGACGAAACTCCCGAGCCCGGCTCCCGCAGTTGGCTCGAGCTGGAAAAGCAAACATGGCTGGCTAAGTACGCCACCCCGGCGAATCTTCGAATGCATCTCCTGCAGCCAGCACGGCGGATCAGATCAGTACCATGCGAGAGACCAGGTTCGGCATTATGCCGAAAAGGAGGGCAATCGGCTATTCCAAGCCGTACCCGACGAGTACGAGATGATCCCGCTGCCACCTAAATATCGGCTCCCGACTTCTCCAAATTCAGTGGATCAGATGGCTCCAGCTCCATCGAGCACATCGGCCGATATTTGGCGCAACTAGGACCGGCTTCAGTGTCGGATCAGCTACGCGTGAGGCTCTTTTCACAGTCCCTCACAGGATCGGCTTTTGGATGGTATACCTCTTTGCCAGCAAACTCCATCCAGTCTTGGAAGCAATTGGAAGAACAGTTCCATACGCAATACCATTCAGAAGCTTCCGAGTCTAGCATTGCCGATCTAGCACAACTACGTCGAAGCGCGGAGAAACGGTGACAGAGTACATCCAGCGCTTCAGGAATCTTAGGAACCGATGTTATTCGGTTCGTATAATCGAAAAGGAAGCGATCGAGTTGGCGTAGCTGGCCTTGCAACACAGCTCAAGGACATGGCCTCCCAAGCAGATTATCCTCGCCGGCGCACATGGTTCAGAAGTTATCAGCATATGAACAGCGCCACCCAGACTGTACCAAGACAAGTTCAAGCGTGCGATAGTCATGGTCGATACGAGAGGAAGGTGAAGTGCTGCGGGAGACCAAGAAGTAGCAGTGGCTGAGTGGACTCGGGGAGGAACCCCGTATCCCGCAAATGGGTAAAGCCACCAGGGCCGCCTGTGGATTTGATTTTGACGTGACCAAGACTGAACAAATCTTCGACCTCCTGCTTAAGGAGAAACAGTTGACGATTCCTGAAGGTCTCAAGTTCCCTACGGCGCAAGAGCTAAACGGAAAGCCGTACTGCAAATTCCACAACTCGCTTTCCCATGCCACCAACGACTGCAGGGTGTGGCGTCAGCACATCCAAGCGGCGATAGAGAAGGGGCGTTTAATTTTCAACCAGTACGCCATGAAGGTAGACACCCAGCCCTTCCCCGCCGTTAACATGGTAGAAGTCATCTACCCCGAGGGCTGCCAGCCAGGTCCCACGTTCAGCATCAACATGGTAGGGCCTGGGAACCACTCTGGCAAAGATGGAGATGAGGGCAGCTGCTCTCATAGCAAGGACACAGAAGAGGCCGCTCCACGCGATCGGCTCCATCATGATGGCAAGCGCTACGTCACAGAGGGAGAAGTGAAGAACATAAGATATCAGCGACCTCTCTCTGATCACCTCCTCAACAAATATGTGAGTCAGTATGACCAACGCCGACGGTCCAACTATGATGATGAAGGAGATCGTCTGGCTAGAGAAGCCAGAAGACATCGTCGGCAGGATCGCGATGAGGAGGAGCACGAGCGCCGTGCCACGGACAGGCCAAGGGAGCAAGATGACAACGCCAGACACTGGGATTGCCCTTTCTTCAGACACTGCTGGGATTCAGGAATGAGCCGATTGCCCACAATCGGCAATTGCCCAGAATGCAACAAGAAGAAGAAGGAGGCAGCCAACGTGTCTGTGTTCCAGCGTTTAGGGCCTCTCCCGCCACAGAGTAAACGTGCTGAGTCACCTCGTTGGGCAGATATTGAAGACTCCGAAGACGAGGGACTAGAAGAAGAAGAAGACAGGTACCACCGTCCAAGGTGGTGCCCTGACGGACTCAGCCGTTCACAGAAACGCAGGGTTCAGCGGTTGCGCGGCCTGGAGGAAGCCGAAAGGTTATACTTGCATACGCTAAGGAAGGCACGGCCTGATCTGGCTGCGAAGATTCAGCGAGCCCTGGATGAAGAGGGTCGTCCACGGAGAATGGAGTGGCGTCCCAAGCAAAAGAAAGCCGATGATGAAACATCGGCTGGCACAAACATGGTGCTCGTCTTGCCGACAGAGCTTAGTGCTCCACGATTATACGATGCACGATTATACGATGCACTCAAGGTGGATGACAGCAGGCGCATCAAGTCAGAGGTTGGGTTGGTTTTATCCAGCCTAACCGAGTAGCAAGATTAAACCAATGAGCAAACCGTGCGAGGCTGATCCTTGTGATCGGCCCCAAAAATTTTATGGAGGAACATTACAAAACCTTCATCGAGCAAGCAATGTGGAGGCCGATTCCAGCAATCGGCCAAAATTATCTTCTGCACATATTCTGTTTATGGTCAGCAACGATCTACTGGGCAGCGGCCACGTCGGCAGATGAAAGTCAGCATGAATCTTTGCGAAGTCGACGTGCAAGTGCAGTGCCCTGACTTACCAAGAAAGCCGATATCTGCAATCATTTGGCAGATTCGGCTCGGGGGGCATATAGTCAGATGAACATGTGCGGATAAACATGTGCAGACATGCGTGCGGTGGAACATTGGGGGCCGATTAAGAAAAATCGGCCAAACAAAAAAAAAAATTTCGCAAGAAGCGAAGCCGATGCGCAGTCATCGACTTTAGTACAGTTGCACGGGACCAAGACCTACTGGCTATGTGTTCAAGGGTTTACATCGACGTCGATGTTCAGTAGAAGAAAGCTGATCAACGACTTATGCATCCTCGCCGGTATTCTTGCCTTGATGAAGGCTCGGGGGGCAGCTCGCCCTAGAAGTTCTTTAGAGAGCCGATTTTGATGGAATCGGCTGGCATTACGATTCGGAGGCTGGTGGTGACACATGTGGTTAGCTCACGACTGTCCTCGCCTTGATGAAGACTCGGGGGGCAACGGACTACATCGAGATTGCATCGATTGATCCTGCGTTGTGATCCTCTCTGGAAGCAGTTCTGTTCGCGAAAGAAGATTGCTGAAGCTATGGAGAGGAATCAGGAAGGGAGGCCGTCGGCTTTTACAGATTTTGGACTGGCCTGTCGCTGCACAGGGATTGGATTCTCAAAATAGCCGATGAATAGTCATCGGCT
Source organism: Lolium perenne (assembly GCF_019359855.2). Lineage (NCBI taxonomy): Eukaryota > Viridiplantae > Streptophyta > Magnoliopsida > Poales > Poaceae > Lolium > Lolium perenne. Next base: position 54,804,971 of record NC_067244.2, read on the forward strand.
AAGGGATTGCGAAAAAATATGGTCAGATACCAAATCGCAGCCTGAAATTGAGAAGTTCTTGGCCTACGAGCTAATCGACATAAGAATCCAGCTTCATGGGCGGCCAAAAGAAGGAAAAAATCGATACATTGCTATCGGTCTTGACATGGCAGGCGGAAGGAATGAAATTGGGGCAATTGAAAGATGAATCAAAAGAACAATTTCATTAAGTCAGAGGAGCGGCTTTACAAGAAAGAGCCGATAGCTCTCAAAAGAGGGATCTAGTGCCTAGCGCACTGCTACTACTAGTCCTATTTCTACTAATCGTCGCTGTCCTCGTCGTCACCGCCGTCGATGTCGTCGGCGCTGCTCCCGGGGAGCTCCTCGTCGCTGCTACCCCAGCCTGTGGCCGGAGCCTCTTCCTCCTCGTCATCATCATCGTCCTCGCTGTCCGCCCAGGAGCGGAAGCGCTTGGTTGGCGGGTACCCGGCGGAAGAGGAAGATTCATCTTCTTCCTCCTCTTCTTCTTCTTCGTCGTCATCTTCATCCTCGCTGTCCGCCCACATGCGGGAGCGCTTCTTCGGCGGGAGCTTGACGGAGGGGAAGGCCTTGGCCTTCGCTGCTTCTCCTTCTTTCTTCTCATCATCGGAGGGGAGGGGGTTCACTTCGGAAGAAGGTTTGTCCTCATTCTTCTTCGGCGAGAATGGGGGGAAGAGGTTTGAGAAGGAGGAGGAAGAGGAAGACATTGCTGAGGGAAAAGAGGGTTTTTTGGGTGCCGATGGCTGGAACAGAGGAAGGAGATGAAGAAAGCTAATCGATCGGCACAGTTAAATAATGAGGAGCCTGGTGGAAAATCACTGACATGACAGTTTCCAAGGAGATGACGCCAGAGCTATCGAATTTTGCAGAGAAGCTGAGAAGACAGGGCATAATGATAACGGATACTGCAACAGCTCTGCTCTGCCACGACATGACCCTTCGAAAGGAAAGCTTTAATGATTTTGGAAAAATTATTTCCAAAACCAGGGGGGCATGTGTTATCACCAGATTTTGGACAAATCCAGAGGTGGGCCGTAAGGGAGATGGGCTTGGAAGACTACACGTGGAAGATCTCTGAAGCGGCCTTGCACGGAGAATTTGGGCTAGTTTGCCCGTGTATCTTTAATTATAGTAGATTATGTTTTAGATTAAGATTAGAATTTGTATCGTGCACGGTGGGATATTCCCACGTTAGAAAGTCCCCTGGACTATAAATATGTATCTAGGGTTTATGGAATAAACAACAACACAACGTTCACCCCAAAACAAACCAATCTCGGCGCATCGCCAACTCCTTCGTCTCGAGGGTTTCAATCAGGTAAGCGACATGCTGCCTAGATCGCATCTTGCGATCTAGGCAGCACAAGCTCCACGTTGTTCATGCGTTGCCCGTACTGAAGCGTCTTTGATGGCGGGCAACGTAGTTATCATAGATGTGTTAGGGTTAGCATAGCTCTTCGTATAAACATGCTTATGTAGTGCAACCCTCGCATGTCTAGCCGCCCTCACGCCTATCTCAGGCGTGGGGGCGGCACCCTGCTTGTTCATCATCTAGTAGATCTGATTCGTTACGATTGCTCCTTGCTCTGCAAGGATTAGTTTAATATCTGCAATAGTTAGGCCTTACGAAGGGGGGGAGGATCCAGCGGCACGTAGGGTGGCGTTCGCAAGTCCTAAACAGGATGTTCCGATGATCAACGTCACGTTGGTTGTGTGGCCTTGTTTAGGATCGGCTTACGAGCACCGTGCGTGGCCGCGAGGCCCAACCTGGAGTAGGATGATCCGATTATGCGGTGAAAACCCTAAATCGTCGTAGATCTCATTAGCTTTATCTTGATCAAGCAGGATCACCAAGTATTCGTGCACCCCGTACGGATCATGGGTGGATCGGCTCTTTGAGCCGATTCACAGGATAACCTGAGAGCCGATCGAGGCTCTTATTTAATGTTTACGTGTATGCCATGCAGGAACTAAGCGAGGCATCCCCATCACCTTCCTGACCAGGTATAGGTCAGGTGGCACGCCCTTGCACTTCGCATCGCCGCGTGTGACCAGAAGAGCATTGCGGGCCGTCGCTCGGGGGGGTCTCAGCCAGCCGCAGCTCTAGGCTCTTCCCGGCTCTACCGTGTTGACAGGCCGCTGCCCGCCGGTGGGTTTTGGCGATCAACAAGAGAAAACAACAATGTTTTATCTAAGGTTAATTCTATTGTTTACTATACACACATTGCTTAATGCGATAATCTGTTGCCTGCAACTTAATACTGGAAGGAGTTCGGATGATAACCGGAAGGTGGATTATTAGTCATAGACGCAGGTGGATTACAGTCTATGTATTATGTTGTAACGCCCAAACAAATCTCATAGTAATCATCTGGTCATCTATGGTCTTTATTCTGTCAATTGCCCAACTGTAATTTGTTCACTCAACATGTTATTTATCTTTATGGAGAGACACCTCTAGTGAATTGTGGACCCCGGTTCTTTCTTTTACACTGATAAAATCATCATGTTTTGTTTACTTACTACAAGCATTGTTCTCTTTAATTCCAAACAAATATCTCTTTCCACACTATACGTTTAATCCTTTGTGTTCAGCAAAACCGGTGAGATTGACAACCTAAGTACTACTTCCACTGCCCGCTGGAACGGGGAGAAGGACATCATCTTCATCGACACCGAACGTGTGACCGAGTACGGAGGTGCTGCCCGATCGTGGCACCGTGATCAAGATCTTCTACGCGCTTTTGCAAGCGGCAAGTGATCGTCTACCGCAGCAACAAGAGCCTCATCTTGTAGGCTTTGGAAATCTTCAAGGGTGAGTCTCGATCATCTCCTCGTTGCTCCCGTCTTCTAGATTGCATCTTGGCTTGGATTGCGTTCTCGCGGTAGGAAATTTTTTTGTTTTCTATGCAACGAATCCCTACAGTGGTATCAGAGCCGTGTCTATGCATAGATGGTTGCACGAGTAGAACACAATGGTTTTGTGGGCGTTGATGCTTATGTTGTCTTTAGTTTGAGTACTTTGCATCTTTGTGGCATAGTGGGATGAAGCGGCTCGGGCTAACTTTACATGATCGCGTTCATGAGATTTGCTCCACGCTCGACATGCAACTAGTATTGCATAAGTGGCTTTGCGGGTGTCTGTCTCTCCTACTATAGTGAAGATTCAATTTACTCTTCTATTGACAACACTAGTATCACCGTTGTGGTTCATGTTCGTAGGTAGATTAGATCTTACTCGAAAACCCTAAACCACGTAAAATATGCAAACCAAATTAGAGACGTCTAACTTGTTTTTGCAGGGTTTGGTGATGTGATATGGCAATAATGTGATGATGAATATGTATGAGATGATCATTATTGTATTGTGGCAACCGGCAGGAGCCTTATGGTTGTCTTTAAATTTCATGTTGAGTAGTATTTCAAAGAAGTTGTAATAGTTGCTACATGGGAGAACAATCATGAAGACGGCGCCATTGACCTTGAGGTACGCCGACGATGATGGAGATCATGCCCGTTTGATGATGGAGATCATGTCTGTGCTTTAGAGATGAAGATCAAAGGCGCAAAGACAAAAAGGGCCATATCATATCACATATGAACTGCATGTGATGTTAATCCTTTATGCATCTTATTTTGCTTAGATCGCGACGGTAGCATTATAAGATGATCCCTCTCACTAAAATATCAAGATAATAAAGTCTTCATCCTTAGTAGCACCGTTGCCAAGACTTGTCATTTCGAAGCATCTCGTGATGATCGGGTGTGATAGACTCAACAAGTGCATACAACGGGTGCAAGCCAGTTTTGCACATGCGGATACTAAGGTGGCCTTGACGAGCCTAGCATGTACAGACATGGTCTCGGAACACATGATACCGAAAGGTAGAGCATGAATCATATGATTGATATGATGAACACTTTGAGTGTTCGCCATTGAAGTTACATCTTGTCTCGTGATGATCGAACTTGGTGTGGTGGATTTGGTTCGTGTGATCACTAAGACAATGCGAGGGATATTGTTTTGAGTGGGAGTTCACCTAGTTTTTAATTTTATTTAATTAAAATTTGAACTCAATTTGTCATAAACATTAGTCTAAACTATTGCAAATATATGTTGTATATATGGCGTGTCCAATCAATTTTAACCAGTTCCTAGAGAAAGAAAAGCTTAAGAGCAACGGTAGCAACTTCACCGACTGGTTCCGTCATGTGAGGATCTTCCTCAATGGCGGAAATCTGCAATATGTGCTTGATGCACCGCTAGGTGACCCTCCTGCAGAAACTGAAACCGATGAATTAAAGAACGTTTACGAGACTCGGAAAACTCGGTACTCTCAAGTTCAGTGTGCCATCCTATGCAGTCTGGAAGCCGATCTTCAAAAACGTTTTGAGCACCACGATCCTCATGAGTTGGTCAATGAGTTGAAAACTATCTTTGAAACTCATGCGGCCGTGGAATGCTATGAAGCATCGAAACACTTCTTCAGTTGCATGATGGAAGAAGGCAGCTCCGTTAGTGAGCACATGCTCGCCATGACCGGGCATGCGAAGAAACTCAGTGATTTGGGAATAGTGATTCCTAACCGACTACTAGGGAGAAAACAACAATGCTTTATCTAAGGGTAAGTCTATTGTTTACTTTACACACATTGCTTAATCCGATAGTCTCTTACTTGCAACTTAATACTGGAAGGGGTTCGGATGATAACCGGAAGGTGGATTATTAGTCATAGACGCAGTTGGATTACGGTCTATGTATTATGTTGTAATTCCCAAACAAATCTCATTGTAATCATCTTGTCATGTATGGTCTTTATTCTGTCAATTGTCTAGCTGTAATTTGTTTACCCAACATGTTATTTATCTTTATGGAGAGACACCTCTAGTGAATTGTGGACCCCGGTCATTTCTTTTACACTGATAAAATCATCCTATTTTGTTTACTTACTGCAAGCACTGTTCACTTTAATTCCACTGCAACGAAACATCTCTTTCCACACTATACGTTTAATCCTTTGTGTTCAGCAAAACTGGTGAGATTGACAACCTCAGTGTAAGTTGGGGCAAAGTATTTTGGTTGTGTTGTGGGGAGGTTCCACGTTTTTGCTAACGCTGGTAGTGCGCTCTGCCACAAGTCAGCTAGCAACACCTTCAGAAGTCACTCCTTTCTCCTACTGGTCGATTAACCTTGGTTTCTTACTGAGGGAAAACTTGTTACTGTGCTCATCATACCTTCCTCTTGGGGTTCCCCAATGGTGTGCAATCTGCGCTCATCGGGTACCACAACACCACCTGCGCCGAGCCAAGCTCCAGGTAACCAACACGTTGACGACAACATCACCACATCTGAAGCCGCGGATCGACAAAGAAACCACCATGAGGCGTTGGAACCCTAGATGCAGAGAAGAGGCGATCCAGAGAGGGAGGCATCACGCGTCAGATCGACGCGGATAGAGTTGTAGAGCGTCGCAAGGAGAAGCGAATGCGACCAACGGCGAGGCCATGGGTGGCCGGAGTTGGCCGGAGCGTGGCGGCGACTGGGAAGGCGAAGCGAATCGCCAGAGCATCGCGAGAGCAAGTTAGGGTTAGGGTTCACGTGTGAGAGAGAGAGAGTGTGTGTGTGTGAGTGGACCGACTCGGTCGGTTTGGGCCGGCCTAGTCTGGTTCAACCACTGGTGTGCTGACCAGTGGGACCAGTGGTAGTTTAGAAATTTCATTTTTGGATTTAAACGTTTTCACTTCTAAATTTCACCCTTCCACTTGAGGAATTGCAAATAAATCCAGAATAACTCCAAAAATTCAAGAAAATAGGAATAATTCATTAAAATTATTCCTTAACCAAAATAAAATATGAAATAAAATAAACAATACAAATTTAAATTCTGGAAATTTTAAAATGAATTCCAAGTTGGAATTTAAGATTTGAAATTTCCTTTGGATATAAATCAAGGAAATTTCCAAATAACTTTAAATTATTGTTAAATCAAATATTTTCAAAAAGGGAAAATTCTAATATTCCAAATCATTTCCTTTTGAGGAAAATCCTCATCAGAATAATATTAAAGAGTTATAAATTATTATTGAAGGGATTAATATTCCAATAAAGATTTAATCACACAAATCTTAAGAAATACTCCGGGGAAAGGGATTCAGCCAGAAATAAATCCACCATGCATACATCAGTTGAATGCTATAACATTCTCCTTATCGGGTAATGATGCTTCTTTTCAGAACTCGAGGTCCATGTTCCATCCAAACCCTTGAACTGCACTATCTCGCAGTCTCCAGGCAAGTTCACTCTTGCTCATGCCATATTGATTATGTTTTATCAATTTACTCGCAAAGCAATATACTTATCACTCTTGCATTGAAAATAAAATGTTACTTTTCCAATTATGAATATGACTATGTGGTGGGAAATGGAACGATGGTATGTGTTGATGGTGGAGGTTCCCTTGCAAGGGTTCTACTCATCTAGGACTAATCACCAATGCCGTCTAGTGATTCTAGCATCGTACATATCGCGTTAACCATAAGGTCTATAATGGCTCTAGGGAAGTCAGTTGTATCTTTTCCCTTCTGCATATCAACGGACTTGATAGAGTCTGGTTGAGTGTTGCGAGAACACTCAGCGGTTGGGAAATCCTTTAATTCCCCATCCGTGTGGATGAGTGCGCTCTACCGTCTATGATGGATTGTCCGTAGCACATCGTGGGTAAAGCCGTATGATCGGGAGATGTCTACCGGGATGTGCGGATGGACAAAAGGGTGGGTATGCAGGGTCACGGAGAAAGCGGCGATTGGCTTGGTTCTTATACTGGGCCTCACACCAAGGAAGTGTGGACGGGAAAGTACGCCCGACTGGCAACAAAGATAAGTTCTCCTATGGGAAAAGTAACGCACCTATGCAGAGTGTATTGAATTGTGGCTGTCACTCCCTGTTCCAGGAAGGGAACTGCGAACGCGGCAGGAAAGGAGATGCGTGAAGTTCTAGTCAACCTGTAAAGACTGGCGGGAATAGTTGTCAGAATTAAATAAACCCTTTGAAGAAATGTTTGTGAAACATGCATTGACCTGAGATTTTCTGATCAATGGTCGTAGCTAGTGCATCAAAGACCTTTTCTTTTGAACTTGTTGAGTACCTCTATACTTACTTTCTTTCGACACCCTTAATAGACTATGACACCAAAGAGGAGGCCTACACCAGAGCATCAGAAGGAGAGTATGAGTTGTTCTACGAGGAGCCAGGTCTTTTCAGAGGAGTTGAAGGCATGGACTATGGGATAGACTATGGAGCAGATGACACGGAGGCGGGGGAGTGTAAAGACCTACCGTAGACATATCGGAGCCGAGCAGCGTAGTGACTTACTTAAATAAGTTGCTGAGCTCTTTATGTCTACTTTTTTAGTTTGAAGTTGTAATAATACTTAAGTAAGTAAGATCTTAAGGTCTTCTCATCGGACCTGTGAGAATACCAAGTTGTTAAGAACCTTGTTTGTAATAATAATAATGTGGAGTGTTATGACCTGCAATGTTTCTGTTGTACCACTCTGAGGGATGTGATATTTGTGAAGAAGCCCCTTCATGAATGTCATACAACGACTTGTATACTACAAAATGCAGTGGTATGCTGGGTCACCGCAAATAGTTATACATGTTTCCTCCATAAGTATGGGATCAATATCGAGCTTAATTTCGAGATATAGAGAACATGGTATCACACTTATACTTGATACAATATCACAAAGACCATGGTAACATGAAGTTCCAATATCACAAGATATAATAGGTTTACCAGCTCTAGTAGTTTTACCTTCGATTACCTTAGTAGAATCTTCGCATAAATAGACATCGCAAGAAGTCTCTTCATTTAATTCTTTATGGCTGAAATTTGAGGCTTCATAGAGATTTGTTCATAAGGCTCATGACATCTTCTAGAACTCTTATTTGCAATAGTGGTAAGCAAATTTTCCTTCACCCTATTCGGATATGGAGGATATTCCACATATTCTTCTATAATAACCGAGGAAGCTTGCTGAACCAGTTTCTCAACTTTTGCAATATATGGTGAAGTTTTAAGAGGTTCAGTAAAAACCTTAAATCCTTTCTTAGGAACATTCAAATGGTTAGCAAAAGATTTAGAAACTTCTATTAAAATATGAGGATCAAGACCAATCTTATTTTTTAGTTCTTCAAACAATATAGTTGTAGAGAAATTCTCTACACATGCATATTCAAAATCAAAACGAGGCTCATTACCTTAATCAAGATCCCATGCAGCTGAATTATTAGCAATAGTATCCAATAAATTCCTTGCTTCTTCTTGAGTTCTATTAGTAAAACTCCTTTCAGATGAACTGTCCACAAAATCCCTATAATGCTGAGACAGCCTCACATAGAAGTTTATCAATATAAAACTATCAGGAATACCATGACAAGGATTCTTACAGATGAGTTCATTAAGCCTCCCCCAAGCTTGAGCAATACTTTCCCCAAAATGAGGCCAAAAATTATAAATATGACAGCAATCATCATAAGTTTTTTTAGGAGTGTAAAACTTGGTATAGAAGGCCTTCCTCAATAATTCCTAGTCAAGATGGCATTTAATATCCAGAGATCTAAACCATATGCGAGCATTACCAGAAAGAGATAGATATAATGGCTTTCTCTTCACATGATTATGAGGAACATCAACAAATTTGAATACAGAGCATAGATCTTCAATAGCATGTAGATGTCCCATAACAGTCTAACTTTTATCACCTATGAAGGTTAGTTCCATAGCTTGTTTGGCAATATCAATAGGAATTTGAAACGTCACCTTAAGCTCAGGTGGTTTCTCTTCATTTTCTTTAAGAGATTGAACATAAGCATAATTGTATAAGATCAAACCAATCTCATCACGACTAGACATACCCATGACGAGACAAATAGCAAATAATAAAAACAGTATAAGCTTCCTTACCATTCACTTACCAATAGCGCTACACTTCCTGGCAACGGCGCCAGAAAAGTGTCTTGATGGCTCCCATGTGCAGGAGATCAATTGTAATACTTTTCAATAAGAAAGGTTGTCGAACCCAAGAGGAGATGAAGATATTGGTTAGCAGAATCGACAAGAAAGAAGTAATAATGAAGTAACCATTTTGGTGTTTTTGGGTGTATAGTTTGCAATAAAAATAAAGTGCAGAAAGTAAATAGAAAATAAATAAATGCTCTCGATAAGAGAAAATCCCAATCCTCTATGCAGCAAGAGGACAAGCTCAAGTGTGTGTGTGTGCGTCTGCTTATATGAGACTAAAGTTCCAGAGGGAGGCATGGATTCACTAGCATATGAGTTCTAAACAACATGGTAAATATTTTGTCAAGGTTTATTCAATTAGGGGCGGAGCCTAAGTTAGGTGCAGCCATAGATGTGTGCAAACACACCCCTTATGATGGGTCCTAGAGCCATTTTCATGAGCAAGTATAGGAATTATTAAGACATAAATGTCCCACCATAGCAATAAGATCATTGGTCCCCGACATAAACCCCTCTAATGCAACCCATAGTATTGAAAAACGCTTTCTGTCAGTCCGTCCCTTCTATAACTTACGGAAGAAGCTCGGTTAATCACATAGGTACGTGAGCACGCACCCGCGAAGCGACACGTGTCTAACAACGTTAGTCTGCTCCGTGAGGTTGAGGAAAGTTCCACCCCACTTCTTTTCCTTGATCCTTATCCTGTCCCCGATGCCTCATGCCATGGACGCCGCCCTCCCAAGCACGGGATTCGCCCTCCCCAAGCTCGACCGGCGCAGCTCTGGCCGGCCACGCCCGCCCATGTTGCGGCCCCTGCCGCACGTTCGCCCACCAGCCCCGACCCTGCGCCTCCTCGAACCTCCCATCTTCCTCGCTACTCCACCGCCGGCAGTCGCACTAGGCCGCCCAACAACTTCCGGCGTCCCCTTGTACCTTGGCCCTCTCCATCCTTGGCCACGACGGGATCAAATCGAGTCAGCGGAGCTGCGGGTCGAGGATTGTTCGGAAGGTGCGGCCAAATCCCTCATCACGTTGGGCGCGACCACGATGGGGAGAGCTGTAGTCCGAGTCGTGGGCGCTTGGAGATATGGGAAACCGCCACCGCGTGCGAGAGAAAGGGAGAAGGGAGGGAGATGGCGGAGGCGCCGGCGTGGAGGGCACGGTTCCTGCAGCGCGTGGAGAGCGCGCACGAGCACCACCGTGACCTCAACGAGCGTCTCGTGACCTCATCGCCCTGGTCGGCAGCCCTGGCATCCCATGGTGAGGATTGGGTGGGGAGAGAGATGCGTGCCGGGTGGGTTGGGCCAGGTGGGGAGATACTGGTGGTCAGCACAAGAGGACGAGCGCAAAAACGGCGGGCGGGTGGGCAAGCGCCGAGCTCGAGGAAGCCGGCCGTCACCGCTGATAAGCTCTGGACAACAAGCGCGGTGGGGTCGTGGTCGAGGAGCGGTTAAGGGATAAGGACGCCCTGACCCTTCGCCGCTGTCCGCCGTGTGACAGTAGCGGCGACGTGGGAGATCTCGAGCCGGATGGCTGGGGTGGCCGGACGGCAAGGACAGGCGGCGGCTATCATGGCAGCAGGGGAGAGCTCAGCTGTTGAGCAGGCAGGATGGCAACTCACGGAAGGGGTGCCTCTGCGGAAGAAACCTGCATCTATTTTAATCGCCAATAACGAGCACGGAGATTAGATATGTGATGAACTGCTGATTTATATTGAAGTCACCGGTCCTAAATCATTGGAGATTTACTAAGTACTGTGAATCGGAGAGACAAAATAGAAAGAAGAGAATCGCTCCATGGAACAGGACCCATACCGCGTGCATTATTTTAGCAGAATCCACTCACGCATGATGCCTAAACCGTGTAGTGGCCGTTAGTTATCGAAACAATCCAACGGTGCCTGAAACAATCCAACGGCAATGTATGCATGCGTACCTACTCATGTGTGTACCAAATCCACTCTCCTATAACTTATGCATTACATTAAAGTGCAGCCCTATGAGTCCTTATAAGTGAAGTAATATGCAGTCGATGTTCGCATAAAACCATCATAGAACAACATAAAAGATACAAAACTTGACCAAATACTCATTGCACATCATATAGAAGCATAGCCAGATCATCCTATGCCCTTGGGAACGTGGGGAACTACTCACAAGTGTCACACATGATGTGGACCAGAGGCATAATGATTACAACACAATCTGAATATATAATCTCTCCACCAAATAATGATAAAATACCAATCACGAACATGCAATAGCACTAAAAACAATAATTGGGGTTCAATTCAACATAAACTATGAGGGGGATGACATCGATCTCGTAGATGGAGATGGTGGTGATGATGGTGTTGATGGAGATGCCTCCTCCCAAGCCAAGGAGGAGTGGGGATGTCGATGACGTTGATTTCCCCTTCACCGGAGGCACCGGTGCAACAAGATCTGCCATCTCCCGGAGTAGGAGAGGACTTTTGCCTCCGCCGCCGCCTCAATAAATCTCGGGAAAAATATGGCTTAGGTTTTTTTGGCGAAACAGAGCTTCTAGTATAAAAGGGGGCTGAGACGATGCCCGAGGCGCAAACAGCCTTGGGTGGCGCACCCAGACATGTAAGGCGTGCCACCTGGGTCTGTTCGGCCCTCGTGGCTTCCCTCGCGTGATTCTTTCGCTCACGACCCTTCTCATGGTGAAAAACTGATCAGGTATTTTTCTCTCGATTTTTAGCGATCCGGAAAGTCCTGAAATAAATAAAATACGAAAAAAGAGGTTTTATGTCTCGTAGGAATTAAATACCAATGAAGGGGACTTTGTAGGAAAGTCCCGTAAATCGACTAAAAATGCATAGAAGATGGTGTATGATAGCAAATAGCAATGAAAATTAATCATATATGTAGCAATAATGATGATGAAAAATGCACTTATCAGTTCATAACCGTTCTAGTCCAGAAGGAAGCATCTCCAAGGGCTATGGAACAGAGGAGGTCATTGAGTTCGGTGTGAACTTTATTCCTGACCTTAAGCCGACTGGTGTTCCACAATCGAGGCATGATGGGAGACTGATTGGAAAAGAAACCCTAGGAAAGAAAGCAATAATAAGTAGGGACGGACATTCTTTCACTCATGCACACTACACTGTTCTACAAAGTTCCACTTTAGTGGCTCCGTATATCAATGAACACACGAATATTGTACTCTCCCAAAATCCGGGACAGACTGACTCCTGGATTACACATGCACACCTTGGAGATCAGTTGTACTTGTTGGCCATGACACCATCTTTGACCGTATAGACTTTTCAAGAGTACGAGATAAATGATAATACATTTTACACGATCGTCCAAAATAAAAAGGGCACCAACCAAAACAATGGCATCATATTATGGTTACATAGAGAAGATATGAGAACTTGACTATGTATCTTCTTTTAAGGTCCCTTTGTTTCGGTGCAAATGAGTCAAACTGATAGGAGGCGAGGTAAAGGTAGACGAGCAATACGAAATGGTAGATCTCAACAATTTTGGATTGAAACGAACCGTTCGTCCTAGCCAATGGTAAGGCTCAGGTTTTTTTTCTCAACTACACAAAAATAACAAATTCTGATGACTTGTATAGTTCAAATATGAACTATTCACTAGACCCATATATAGTTTATAACTTTTATTTAGCCTAGAATATGAAGTATTTTCCATTGATGTTTTGCATGCTTGTAGTATCACAACATTGACCGTATGCTTTTTTTTTTTTCAGAATTATTTGAGAAGTTCAAGTATGATTTTTTTAATTTTTTTGAAGATAAAGAGCTTCCTGAATCTCGGACTCCATTTGGAATTTCCGGAAGCCACGGCAAGCCGGGTTTGAAATCACACTGGTTTCCTTTGCCAGCACATCGCGTACCGCACGTTACACTAGTGGAAAAGAGGCCTTTCGTCCCACCCTTTAGTCCCCGTTTTGAACCAAATCGGGACCAATAGGGGGTATTGGTCCCGGTTCATCATGAAAACCCTTTAGTCCCGGTTCGTTTGGACCCTTTAGTCCCGGTTGGTAATACAAACCGGGACTAAAGGGTGGTCTATGGGGCAAAACCCTTTAGTCCCGGTTCGTATTACCAACCGGGACTAAAGGTTAGACCTTTAGTCCCGGTTCGTATTACGAACCGGGACTAAAGGGTTTTTTTGCCTCCCCATGCACCTCCACACCACCCCCCCCCGTGGATCGCCTTTTTTAACACTGTAAAATAGAAAAGAAAATGATACAAAATTCAAAAAATAAAATGTTTTGGGATTCTTGTATGTTATGCAACCTACTATTAGGGAAAATTAACAAATTTGAATTTTCACTTATTTTGCAAAAATGTTTTGAAAAATGGTAAAACCGCAATAACTTTTGCGTACGACGTCGAAAAAAAACGTATAATATATCAAAAAAATCCTGGGAAAAAGTTACATCCGAATTCACCAGGGTTTTCCCGGTTAGCCAATTTTTAGATTCTCAAAATTCCAAATGAAAATATGAAAGCAGGAAGATTTTAGTTTTTGCCAGAAATTCGGAATTCTATTTTTTAAATTTTTTTAAAATAATAATTACATCATGCATAAAGATTACTATTACTTAACCATAAAGTTAGCCAATTTTTTAGATTTTCAAATTTTCAAGTTTGGCAAAAAAATATTAAAAAATAATAAATAAAAAAAACAATTATAATACAGATTTAAAAAATTATAATTATAATACCATTACCACAACATGTACGTTATTAGTTTTGTTTATTAAAATAATTATTTGAAATTGGAATAATAAATAAGTGTGACATCGACTAACATGTTAATAGGATTGATATGATACTAGTATCACAACATGCGCGCGAAGCACTTGGAAGCGGGATGGGAAAGGAACTTGAAAGTTAAGCGTGCTAGTGCTGGAGTAGTGGGAGGATGGGTGACCGAGCGGGAAGTTGGACCACGAGTAAGTAATTTGACTAGAGATTAAGGGTAGTTAAAGATTAAGTGGAGTTAGAAACTAAACTAGTTAAATAACTGAAATACTAGAAATTCTGAAAAAATAGGAAAAAAAAGAGGAGCGAAAAATAATTGGGAACCAAATGGATAAAAAAATAACGAAATAACCTTTAGTCCCGGTTCGTGTTACAAACCGGGACTAAAAGGTTTTTTCCTCGACGCGCACCAGCAGCCCACGTGGCGGGACCTTTAGTCCCGGTTTGTTTTACAACCGGGACTAAAGGGGGGGACCTTTAGTCCCGCCTAATTGGTCCCGGTTTGGAAACCGGGACTAAAGGCTCAAATGAACCGGGCCTATAGCCCCGTTTTCCACTAGTGTTAGAAATCACGTTCCCCAAGACTGCACCAAAGTCTACCATCCCTGGATCAATATACAGCGATATTTGGAAGTTTCGCGGTATGACACTGACAAATATTTGTTGGAGAGTAGCTCCAGCAGCGCGCTCGTAAGTCCAGCTTATTTGAGGCAGATGGAACCTCCGTAGCCTCATATTTTGTTCTGTGTAGAACTGTAAACCTCACCAGTTGAAACTGCGAGTACGTGCAACATCATGCATAGTGATGTGTGATGACTTTGACCATTGAAGGCGCCACGACTTCCGAATGGATCACCAGCCTCTTCCCAGACGTAGGAATCTTCTTCTTCTCTCTTTATCCCTACATCTGTTTTGCCTCATAAGTGTATATATGCATGCACTGTTTTAAAAATATATTTCAAAATTTCAAAAAATCTGAAAAAGTTATAGGTGTACATATCCTGGACATTCACACAAATTTTCGCGAAAAAGTGACATCTATCCCTTGTGCCACCGATGAGATGGAAAGAGAACTGCTAGTAATTATTACTCCTTCCATTGCAATGAATAAGATGTGCATGTTTTTTTTAAATTTGTATTTGGCCAAAAAATATTCTATGTACATAAGAAATATTGAATATATAATTGGTGTCCATAGAAAGTGGGTTTTAATACAAATCTAACAATATCAATTATGTAATATATTATCAAGATATTATTGTTTATGTACTATATTATGCAGATACTATTGCTCATTTCTTTCGGTCAAAATACGTCTCAAAGTCACGAAATGTGCATATATATATATTATATATATACACACATACATTTTTTTGTTCAGACATGACTGGGATACTTTCGTGACTTTTTGCAATAAATTTATAATAACACGGTGTACATCGAGATGAATAGACTCTCTCTCTCTATATATCTCTCTTCACGCAAAAACGTTATTACTATTCAGTATTGGTCAGATTGTGATCATATTTTCATGATATTTTGCAAGTACACTTAATGGCATAGCTACTTCCTTGGTGTGACAGGGGCCCCTTGCACCAATGGGCGTCGGATCTCTTTAGGACCGCCACCTAAAAAAAAAATTCTTTTGGTAAGGAGATTCAGGATAACAAGTGGATTTGTTCCACCACGAGCCTATCCACGCTTGTCCAGCTTTCGCAATACCTTGAGGTCTTGGAGTCATCTCAGATTCAGGGCTGCAAAGATCTAGAGCGCAAAGACAGAACTGAAAATGCAAGCTCTTCTCTTGGCTTGCCCACCACGGAAAGCTCCTCACGGCTCACATGTTAGTTATAAGGGGACCTCACCTACCCCCTTCATCTCAGATTGGTGGAACGACGTCATCGAAGGAAAAACAAAACATGAGAAACAAAACATAAGCATACACCCGTCCTTTGGAATGCCTGAAAAGAGCGCGGAACCGCCAAATCTTTAGAGTGCCCGCCTCACCTATATCGAGGTGTCTGATATCGCTAGAGAGGACATCCTTCAGAGAGAAACGAGCTTTTAAACAAGCTTTTACTGTTTAAGCGTCAGACATCCTAGCTGAGCTAGATTAGGATTTTCCTCTTTGCATGTTTGGTGGGGTGGTTTTCGCATGTTTCCACCATAATCTGAACACGCCCTCCTTCATATAGTGTGGGCTTTTTCCTCATGCTTAATGAAAGGAAAATGATGGGATTCCCCCGGACGATGGAACGCCCCGCAGCCTCCTCCTTCCGCGTGTGACGCGTATCCACGGGGCCCACCGAACTGCATGTCATCCCTTCCTTTCCTAGCCACTCGTTTTCTTTTGTTATTCTCTCGCTCTCGCCTTTCTTATCCTCTCACGCGTGGGAGTTGGAGGTTGCCGGCCGCCCCTGGCCTTCGTCCTCAACCGGCCGCTCTTAGGAGAGCTACAGGCGCCGCCGCCCGTCTCGCTGAGGCGCCCCGCCGCGCAGCCGCCGCCGCCCGTCTCGCCGAGGCGCCCCGCCGCGCAGCCGCCGCCGCCCGTCTCGCCGAGGCGCCCGCCGCGCAGCCGCCGCCGCCCGTCTCGCCGAGGCGCTCCGCCGCGCAGCCGCCGCCGCCCGTCTCGCCGAGGCGCCCGCCGCGCAGCCGCCGTCGCCCGTCTCGCCGAGGCGGCCCGCCGTGCAGCCGTCGTCGTCCGTGTCGCCGAGGCGCTCCACCGCGCAGCCCCCGCCGCCCGTCTCACCGGGGCGCTCTGCCGCGCAACGACAAGGAGAGAGGCAGCCACCATGCTGCTAGAAGAGGGCGGCCTTCTCCTGGTCCATATCCTCCGTAGTCCTTCTGCTCGTGATGGACGATGGTTTTCGTTTTTGCTACGAGCCCAGCCACTCCGGCGCCGCATGCTCGGGGAGTCGTGCTACAGCCATGTTCCGATCGACGACGCTGTCACTGGTGCTATCAGCCGAGGGCGTCGATGCTACAAGCGGTCACCGCCGATGCTACCAGCTCTACCTCCATCTCGCGCTTCTCGGCTTCGTTAGGAGTTTTGCTGCCTTAGGCCTGCGGCGTTGCTACCTTCGGAGATCGGTTTTGCTATTTAAGGTGTCCGGCATTGCTACAGGCGGAGGGTGGATTTTTGCTACCGTAGGCATAGGGCGTTGCTACTAGCAGCTTGTGGCGTTGCTGTCTTGGACGGACGGAGTTGCTGCAACCTCGGACGGCGTTGCTGCCGGCTGCAGGCGATGTCTCTGTTGATGTCTTAGAGGATTTGCAGCATATGAATAAAAGAATTTGCTACAATTTATTTGCGGTTTTGCTACATCTGCGTAATATGTTTGCTACGTGGTCTCCGGCGAGCCCAGCCTTTTTATTTTCTTTTTTGAACGAACCGTTTTTTGCTTCAGTCATTTGCTGCCGGGGGTGATTTTTTGCTGCCGAAGATGTTTTTTTGCTACATGCAAATCTAACCGTCAAAATGATTGATCCGACGGCTGGGGACCCGGGGGCTGGGGAATCAGATCCCCCAGGGGACGCCCAGCAGTTTCCTTAATGAAAACTCGGTTGCTCAAAAATAAATGGCTAACTTCGGTTTTGTTTTTCCCTAGAAGGAAACTCTGGCACGCAGCTATGTCGACCACATTCTGAAGTAAAGAAAAATCAATTGCAGTACGTAATTCCACATCTTCTTCCTATGTCTGAGAATGAGAAAAAGGGAAAAAAAAAGACCACCCCATCCGCCAAGTCTTTTCCAACCAATACATGTCGGCAGGAGGCAACTTGGGGCGACGCAATCCGACGGTTCGCGTATGTTTTCGACCTCGCGGTCAAAAATACGTCCGTGCAGCCCAGCAACCCGACTCATAGTGTACGACCTGTCCGGCCAGACACAAACGTGGTCTAAAAATACTCTGCAAATGCGTCTGGCCAGACACAAACGTGGCCTAAAAATACTTTGCAAATGCGTCTAGGCAGACGCTACGCGGTTAGCGCGGAAGTCCCCGTGCTTCTCGCACTGGCCTACCTGGCAGCGACACATATTCTTCGTCTTCAGCGCGGCATAACTGACGGGTGGCACGTTGCCGCTTTCTACGATGCGTTAATGGCACGTGCGCTGGTGGGAGGCGTCGCAGCGGCTTCAATGACAGGGCATTGAAGGCGAGGTGGCGTCCAAGCCTTTTTAAGGGCCGCTGGCGGCGCCCATTTTCTCGACCACGCCATTGCCACAGCCAGACATATCCACTCGACCAACGCCATGGGGAAAGGTTGGCCGCTGTAAGACGAAGAACGACCATAAGGCCAGCGGCTCGCGGTCCGACAAGAAGCCACGAGTAGGGCGGTACATGCGCATCGAGTTCCCGTGACGACTCTGGGAGGAGAACCGGCCGGTGCCATGGCCGGATGAGAGCCTGCCGGGAGGAGGATGGCACCTCAACTCGATGCGCATGTTGGTGCCTCCCATGCCACGCGAGGGGCGAGAGCGCCGCGAGGAGGTGCGCCGCCGCCGAGCCATCTTGTCGGCTGACTTGCGAGAAGATCCGGCCTACGCGTTCAACTTGTACAACATGATCGTCATGTCACTAGTGGAGAACATGCCATTTGTGGCGGGTCGTAAGGGCCTTTTGTCGCGGGCGGCCAGCCGCGACAACGAAGGCGCGACAAAAGGTCAACCCTTTTGTCGCGGGTCGCTTCCCACCCGCGACATATAGTCCACCACGTGGCAGGCGCGGGGCGCGCAGGGGACAGCCCCTTTTGTCGCGGGTTGTATTACCACCCGCGACAAACGGTCCTCTACGTGGCGCGCAGAACGCTGCTGCTTTAGGGTTTGAGGGGTGCAGCCCCCCCCCCCCCCCCCACCGCCCCCTTTTATTTCATTTTTTCATTCGAAATAAAAGTTGCATATATTTGTACGCTACTAGAAGTTGTACATGTTCATTCATATAGATCGATCAAACAAAAGTCGATTCCCCTTACATATTCGTAGATTCCCCTTACATATATACATGGAGCTCACGACTACCGGGACTAAAGACCGTCTATTTGGTGGGAGAGGGAGAGCGTCTATTTGGACTAAACAAGCCGTTGTTGTCTATTACTTCTCTAACCAAAAGTCCCGCCACTTCCTCCGCAATTCCTAGTAGGTGTTCCTTTGGTTGGAGTGTGTCCCGCATGAAGTCGACCTATATATGAAAATGAGATGAGTATGACTATATCAATCTTGATAACGAAATATTGACGATAATAAATAAAGTTGTGAATGTTATTGCTTACGTTGAATTTATTATTGTTTTGCTTCTCTGTGGTTAATATGCGAATGGACTCGCAAACGTAGTATCCACATAGATTCGTCACTTGTGGCTGCTGGGCGCACGGTACAGGAGTAAATGTTAGCTTCTCTTCCCAGGTACCCTTAGTATAGTTCCTGAAAGCTCTCCAAGCCCTGCCAGACAAAAGAATGATTGAATGAGTGGATAATTAATTGATATGTCACGAAAGATATAGCGCGGCGATGAAGGAAATTACACTTGGAGCAACTTCTGCAAGTCGCGGAACCCGTCCACGCCTCTACTCAATGGGTCCCTTACTTCAACTATTCCCCTCTCAACTTGAATGTCTAGTAGAATCCAGTGGAAGCTGCACATGTTATGTATATACGTCAGGGCTTGCACTTAACATCGAGTAAGAAAAATTGAATGTGCATAAAAGGTCATTAGGACTCTCACTCTTAGTTGTAAGGAAATAGTATTGAATCACAGAAATTTTGCTCCCCCAAAAGCCTTAGTAGGTTTCCCCCCGTTTCTTCGCGTTTATGCTTTACCGTTTCAACATGTACTTTATCTGGGTCAACAAACCCAATATTGATAATATTATTACTTTTGCATTCACTGATCTTCAGTCTGCATAAGAGAACACATAAGATATAATGAGTATATGCAATGAAAATGATCATGAACTGAATGAAAATGAACTTATATGTAGTTAACAACTTACAAGCAATAGCAGCTCATGAGAGATTTGTCGAGGGCTTCTAAATTGAATAACTGCCAGAGTTCATTCATCTCAATATGGATCTCCTCCTTTCGGTAGTAATATTCAAATGGGATCTTCGCCACGATGAAAGTTATGTTCTCCTTGCACGCATCAAGGTACCACTGATGCAAATTTTGCATATGCATTGGCAGTTTAAGCAGCCGCTCTCTGCTGACCAAGTCGGCCCCGTAGACAAATTGAGGAGCTAATTCAGCAATGGGTAGTACAGCATCTGCGGCACCCAGCAATTCCTCCACGGTACAGTCCATCGAAGCCGCTAGCATCGCAGCTTCTTCCATATTGAAACCTTCACCATGTTCCCGCTACAGCTTGGGAACATCAAACACTTTGAGTGCTGGGATCGATTGTTTGGGTTGTGCTCCGAGCTGGGAAACTTCCTTTCTTTTTTTGCCTTTTGTCATTTGTTTGGCCTTGAGGGGTGCACTTGTTGAACTTGACTTCTTCCCGGCTACACTTCTAGCTGATGATTTGCTCGTGCTAGCAATATCCTTCTCCTTAGCCTTGTCCTTCTTCTTCTCCTTAGCCTTGTCATCCTTCTTCTCCTTAGCCTTGTCATCAATTACCCTCGCAAGGTAGCGTGTATAGTCATCCTTCTTCTCGTGTAAGTCATATTGCAATGGTGTGTTCAGAAAAGAAATAGCATATGCTTTTTGCTTCTCAGTGTATGGCTCTAGCGCTGGAGGTTTTGGCTTATGAAAATGATCATAGTTGTATTTCGCAACAATGGCCGCATTTTCCTCTTCAGTACGATCGTAAGGATGGGGGGAGGAACCTTTGGTACTCTTGGGAGGGGCGACATCTTGCGGATATGACTCTTGAAACACTTCCGGCCGGGTGCATTCCGAGTCTTAGTGGGCGGAGGCGGCGGCGCTGGAGATGGAGATGGACTACCGATGTCGTGGTCGACGTCGTACCCATGGGGTGATGGTGGCGACATGTGATCACTAGGAGGAGGTGATGGTGGCCTGCGATCACCTGGAGGAGGTGATGGTGGCCTGCGATCATCTGGAGGAGGTGATGGTGACCTGGGACGACTGGTACTAGGGGCTACCTCTTTGTCGGGCCTCGTTTATCCAACTTATCTTCGAAGGCCTAAGAGAATAAAAATTAATTAATGTATATACATATGTACATATAGAATTCCATTAATGCATGAACTGATCTTATACCTCGCCATGACCGGAGCCGTCGGCTTCTCCATCACCGGAGCCGTCGGCTTCTCCATCATCGGAGCCGCGGGATTCTCCATGACCGGAGCCATCGGCTTCTCCATGACCGGAGCCGCGGTCTTCTCGGTAGGCTTCTGGACCATCGCAGATTATGTCCTCGAAAAGGTCTTCCTGTTCCAAGTCCCGATGGAATTTGAATGGATCCATTGTTTCTGCAAAAAATTAAATCGATAAGTACATGTTTTGACCCTAACCAAACCCTAACCCAAACCACAGATGGGGTAGACTCAAGGAGGGGGCGGCGGCGTGGAGCAGATAGAAGAGGGTGCGAGAGGGAGAGGGTGTCGGCGACGCGTGTTTGCGAGAGGGAGAGGGTGTCGGCGACACGTGTTTGCGAGAGGGAGAGGGTGTCGACGACGCGTGTTTGCGAGAGGGGGAGGGTGTCGGCGACAGACTGCCTACAACTGGCGCGTGGTTGACGAGGGAGGAAATCCCTGTATTGTAGCTTTTTGTTCCCCGGCAAACGGCGCCAGAAAATAGCTTGATGTCTACGCCCCCTCCTTTTCCTGTAGACAGTGTTGGGCCTCCAAGAGCAGAGGTTTGTAGAACAGCAGCAAGTTTCCCTTAAGTGGATCACCCAAGGTTTATCGAACTCAGGGAGGAAGAGGTCAAAGATATCCCTCTCATGCAACCCTGCAACCACAAAGCAAGAAGTCTCTTGTGTCCCCAACACACCTAATAGGTGCACTAGTTCGGCGAAGAGATAGTGAAATACAGGTGGTATGAATATATATGAGCAGTGGCAACGGCACCAGAAAAGTGCTTTGCCCAGGATAGTAAACAAGCAGTAGTAACGCAGCAGTAGTAACGCAGTAAAACAGTAAACAAGCAGCGATAGCAGTATTTAGGAACAAGGCCTAGGGATCATACTTTCACTAGTGGACACTCTCAACTTTGATCACATAACAGAATAGATAAATGCATACTCTACACTCTCTTGTTGGATGATGAACACCATTGCGTAGGATTACACGAACCCTCAATGCCGGAGTTAACAAGCTCCACAATTCAATGTTCATATTTAAATAACCTTAGAGTGCATGAAAGATCAACACGACTAAACCAAGTACTAACGTAGCATGCACACTATCACCTTCATGCTAAGAAAGGAGGCATAGATCACATCAATACCATCATAGCAATAGTTAACTTCGCAATCTACAAGAGATCACAATCATAGCCTACGCCAAGTACTAACACGGATGCACACACTGTCACCATTACACCGTGCAGGAGGAATAAAACTACTTTAATAACATCACTAGAGTAGCACATAGATAAATTGTGATACAAAACACATTGCAATCATAAAGAGATATAAATAAGCACTTCACTATGCCATTCAACAGTGAATAAGTATTCTGTGAAATATAGCCTAAGAGACCCACACGGTGCACACACTGTCACCTTTACACACGTGGGACAAGGAGTCTCCGGAGATCACATAAGTAAAATTCACTTGACTAGCATAACGACATCTAGATTACAAGCATCATCATATGAATCTCAATCATGTAAGGCAGCTCATGAGATTATTGTATTGAAGCACATAGGAGAGAGATGAACCACATAGCTACCGGTACAGCCCCGAGCCTCGATGGAGAACTACTCCCTCCTCATGGGAGACAGCAGCGTTGATGAAGATGGCGGTGGTCTTGATGGAGGAGCCTTCCGGGGGCACTTCCCCGTCCCGGCGGCGTGCCGGAACAGAGACTCCTGTCCCCCAGATCTTGGCTTCGCGATGGCGGCGGCTCTGGAAGGTTTCTCGTACCGTGGCTTTTTCGTATCGAGGTTTTAGGTCCAGGGGCTTTATATAGGCGAAGAGGCGGCGTCGGAAGGTCGAAGGGGCGACGACACTCTAGGGGGGCGCGGGCCACCCCTAGGCCGCGCCGGCCTATGGTTTGGTGGGCCTGTGCCCCCTCTCTGGCGGTTCTCGTGTGTTCTGGATGCTTCCGGGCAAAATAGGAACCTGGGCGTTGATTTCGTCCAATTCCGAGAATATTTCTTTACTAGGATTTCTGAAACCAAAAACAGCAGAAAACAGCAACTGGCACTTCGGCATCTTGTTAATAGGTTAGTTCCAGAAAATGCACGAATATGACATAAAGTGTGCATAAAACATGTAGATATCATCAATAATATGGCATGGAACATAAGAAGTTATCGATACGTCGGAGACGTATCAGCATCCCCAAGCTTAGTTTCTGCTCGTCCCGAGCAGGTAAACGATAACAAAGATAATTTCTGGAGTGACATGCCATCATAAACTTGATCATATTGTAAACATATGTAATGAATGCAGCGATCAAAACAATGTATATGACATGAGTAAACAAGTGAATCATACAGCAAAGACTTTTCATGAATAGTACTTAAAGACAAGCATCAATAAGTCTTGCATAAGAGTTAACTCATAAAGCAATAATTCATAGTAAAGCATTGAAGCAACACAATGGAAGATTAAGTTTCAGCGGTTGCTTTCAACTTGTAACAAGTATATCTCATGGATAGTTGTCAACATAGAGTAATATAACAAATGCAATATGCAAGTATGTAGGAATCAATGCACAGTTCACACAAGTGTTTGCTTCTTGAGGTGGAGAGAAATAGGTGAACTGACTCAACATAAAAGTAAAAGAATGGTCCTTCAAAGAGGAAAGCATCGATTGCTATATTTGTGCTAGAGCTTTGATTTTGAAAACAAGAAACAATTTTGTCAACGGTAGTAATAAAGCATATGTATCATGTAAATTATATCTTACAAGTTGCAAGCCTCATGCATAGTATACTAATAGTGCCCGCACCTTGTCCTAATTAGCTTGGACTACCGGATCATCGCAATGCACATGTTTTAACCAAGTGTCACAATGGGGTACCTCTATGCCGCCTGTACAAAGGTCTAAGGAGAAAGCTCGCATTGGATTTCTCGCTATTGATTATTCTCAACTTAGACATCCATACCGGGACAACATAGACAACAGATAATGGACTCCTCTTTTATGCATAAGCATGTAGCAACAATTAATTTTCTCATTTGAGATTGAGGATATTGTCCAAAACTGAAACTTCCACCATGGATCATGGCTTTAGTTAGCGGCCCAATGTTCTTCTCTAACAATATGCATGCTCCAACCATAAGGTGGTAGATCGCTCTTACTTCAGACAAGACGAACATGCATAGCAACTCACATGAAATTCAACAAAAGGTAGTTGATGGCGTCCCCAGTGAACATGGTTATCGCACAACGAGCAACTTAATAAGAGATAAAGTGCATAAGTACATATTCAATACCACAATAGTTTTTAAGCTATTTGTCCCCTGAGCTATATATTGTAAAGGTGAAGAATGGAAATTTAAAGGTAGCACTCAAGCAATTTACTTTGGAATGGCGGAGAAATACCATGTAGTAGGTAGGTATGGTGGACACAAATGGCATAGTGGTTGGCTCAAGGATTTTGGATGCATGAGAAGTATTCCCTCTCGATACAAGGTTTAGGCTAGCAAGGTTATTTGAAACAAACACAAGGATGAAGCGGTGCAGCAAAACTCACATAAAAGACATATTGAAAACATTATAAGACTCTACACCGTCTTCCTTGTTGTTCAAACTCAATACTAGAAATTATCTAGACTTTAGAGAGACCAAATATGCAAACCAAATTTTAGCAAGCTCTATGTATTTCTTCATTGATGGGTGCAAAGTATATGATGCAAGAGCTTAAACATGAGCACAACAATTTCCAAGTATCAAATTATTCAAGACATTTTAGAATTACTACATGTAGCATTTTCTAATTCCAACCATATAACAATTTAACGAAGAAGAAACTTCGCCATGAATACTATGAGTAAAGCCTAAGGACATACTTGTCCATATGCAACAGCGGAGCGTGTCTCTCTCCCACACAAGCATGATGTAATCCAATTTATTCAAACACAAAAAAAAATAAAAGCATACAGACGCTCCAAGTAAAGCACATAAGATGTGACCGAATAAAAATATAGTTTCAAGAAAAGAAACCTGATAAGTTGTCGATGAAGAAGAGGATGCCTTGGGCATCCCCAAGCTTAGACGCTTGAGTCTTCTTGAAATATGCAGGGATGAACCACGGGGGCATCCCCAAGCTTAGACTTTTCACTCTTCTTGATCATAGTATATCATCCTCCTCTCTTGACCCTTGAAAACTTCCTCCACACCAAACTCGAAACAAACTCATTAGAGGGTTAGTGCATAATCAAAATTTCACATGTTCAGAGGTGACACAATCATTCTTAACACTTCTGGACATTGCCCAAAGCTTCTGAAAGTTAATGGAACAAAGAAATCCATCAAACATAGCAAAAGAGGCAATGTGAAATAAAAGGCAGAATCTGTCAAAACAGAACAGTCCGTAAAGACGAATTTTAAAGTGGCACCAGACTTGCTCAGATGATAATGCCCAAATTGAATGAAAGTTGCGCACATATCTGAGGATCACGCACGTAAATTGGCAGATTTTTCTGAGTTAGCTACAGAGAATTAGGCCCAGATTCGTGACAGCAAGAAAACAGTTTCTGCGCAGTAATCCAAATCTAGTATGAACCTTACTATCAACGACTTTACTTGGCACAACAAAACACAAAACTAAGATAAGGAGAGGTTGCTACAGTAGTAAACAACTTCCAAGACACAAATATAAAACCAAGTACTGTAGAAAAATAACACATGGGTTATCTCCCAAGAAGTTCTTTCTTTATAACCATTAAGATGGGCTCAGCAGTTTTAATGATGCACTCGCAAGAAATAGTATTTGAAGCAAAAGAGAGCATCAAGAGGAAAATTAGAAACACATTTAAGTCTAACATGCTTCCTATGCATAGGAATCTTGTAAATAAACAAGTTCAAGAAGCATAATGCAACAAGCATAGAAAGATAAAACAAGTGTAGCTTCAAAAATTTCAGCACATAGAGAGGTGTTTTAGTAACATGAAAATTTCTACAACCATATTTTCCTCTCTCATAATAATATCCAGTAGCATCATGAGCAAACTCAACAATATAACTATCACATAAAGCATTCTTATCATGAGTCTCATGCATAAAATTACTACTCTCCACATAAGCATAATCAATTTTATTAGTTGTAGTGGGAGCAAATTCAACAAAGTAGCTATCATCAAATATAGGAGGCAAATTGTAGTCATAATCAAATTTACTCTCCATAGTAGGTGGCAACAAAAGACTACTATCATTATAATCATCATAAATAGGAGGCAAAGTATCATCAAAGTAAATTTCCTCCTCAATTCTTGGGGGACTAAAAATATCATGCTCATCAAAACCAGCTTCCCAAGCATAGAATTTTCCATAGCATTAGCAACAATAGTGTTCAAAGCATTCATATTAATAACATTCCCATTAGTATGCACATAAAGTTCCATGAGTTTTTTAATTCTCTCTTCAAACACATCATGTCCTAATTCAAGATAAAGTTCATAAAGATCTCTCATATTTTTGTTGTTTTCCATTATGCCTAACTAGTGTAAACAAGAAACAAAAAGTTGCAATTGCAGGATCTAAAGGAAATAGCTTCGAGCACAAACACAATGGCGCCAGAAAAGTACTGTTACCTGGAACCGAAGTATGAGTGCCTTTTACCTTTCCTCCCCGGCAACGGCGCCAGAAAATAGCTTGACTGCCTACAACTGGCGCGTGGTTGACGAGGGAGGAAATCCCTGTATTGTAGCTTTTTGTTCCCCGGCAACGGCGCCAGAAAATAGCTTGATGTCTACGCCCCCTCCTTTTCCTGTAGACAGTGTTGGGCCTCCAAGAGCAGAGGTTTGTAGAACAACAGCAAGTTTCCCTTAAGTGGATCACCCAAGGTTTATCGAACTCAGGGAGGAAGAGGTCAAAGATATCCCTCTCATGCAACCCTGCAACCACAAAGCAAGAAGTCTCTTGTGTCCCCAACACACCTAATAGGTGCACTAGTTCGGCGAAGAGATAGTGAAATACAGGTGGTATGAATATATATGAGCAGTGGCAAAGGCACCAGAAAAGTGCTTTGCCCAGGACAGTAAACAAGCAGTAGTAACGCAGCAGTAGTAACGCAGTAAAACAGTAAACAAGCAGCGATAGCAGTATTTAGGAACAAGGCCTAGGGATCATACTTTCACTAGTGGACACTCTCAACTTTGATCACATAACAGAATAGATAAATGCATACTCTACACTCTCTTGTTGGATGATGAACACCATTGCGTAGGATTACACGAACCCTCAATGCCGGAGTTAACAAGCTCCACAATTCAATGTTCATATTTAAATAACCTTAGAGTGCATGAAAGATCAACACGACTAAACCAAGTACTAACGTAGCATGCACACTGTCACCTTCATGCTAAGAAATGAGGCATAGATCACATCAATACCATCATAGCAATAGTTAACTTCGCAATCTACAAGAGATCACAATCATAGCCTACGCCAAGTACTAACACGGATGCACACACTGTCACCATTACACCGTGCAGGAGGAATAAAATTACTTTAATAACATCACTAGAGTAGCACATAGATAAATTGTGATACAAAACACATTGCAATCATAAAGAGATATAAATAATGTCGTCGTGGTGAACGAGCAGATGCCATAGGATGGCTTAGATTGGGGCCGAATGTGCGCTAGAGGATTCGGGGGAGGGTTTGTGATAAGATTGGACGAACTTCCGGATGCTTTCCTCAAGAACACAACCAAGGGTAGCGAAACAAGAAGAAGAACACAAGGATGAACTCCGCTCTAGATCTTTCTCTTTATTGCTCTTAGCAAATTACAGGTTTGTGGTTACAGGAACGTAGGTGCTAGGTCGTCCCTCAGATCGTGCCCGTAATGGGGCTACCTCCTCTCCTTATATAGGGGAGAGGTGGCTTACAGAGCAAGAAACCCTAATGGCATCTAAATGGCATCTAATGGCATCTTACAGCATCTTTGACTAGACAAACTACTTTTACAAAGTCACTTTAGTCAAAAAGGGCGGCGCCGGCTTCTTTAACCACGTAGGCCGACGCCCGGTTGCTTTTGGCGTCATCCTCCACCTTTGGCGTCAGGGCTTCGCTTAAAGCTACTTTGCTTAGCTCATACTTGTCTTCTAGCTCCTTAGAGAATCTTTGACCAGTCTTGCCGACGTGCTACAGTGACCCTGGTACCGGTTTTCCGGTACCTTTGCCTGTTATGCCGGTATCTTTTTACCGGTATCTTTGATCTGGTATACCCCTCATGGTATACCGGATTGTTTCATCCAACACTGTTGAACTCAGCCATCATAATCCGGTTTACTCTTCAATCCGGTATCTTATTCTTTTATCCGGTATCTTTGGTTAGAGACGACCATGTCCGGTATCAATATTAAACCGGTATCTTGATGGCTCATACCATCCGGTTTGGCATGCCTTTGGCATACCGGGGGTCATCCCCCCAACATTAGTCCCCGAAGCTGGTATAGTCCGGTGGATCCTACCCAACGGACCATGCCAGGTTCTATTTTCTCAAGGTACCGGTTTAAACCTTCCGGCGTCTAGTTGAAAACCTTCCGGCGTCTCTACCGAAACCATCTCATCACACCGAATTCAGCTTTGGTATACTTGCTCCGGTATCTTTGCTCCGGTATCTTTGCTCCGGTATCTTTGTTGTCAAAAACTTTCTCGGTGAAGTCGAGAATATGTGGGGAGCAGTGCCTGTCAGAGACATACGCACTGTTTCTGACGCGTCATGCCAGGTTCCCATTCCAAACGTACCGGATTAATCCTTCCGGTTTCCATTTAAACTCATCCAGCTCCTTGCCGAACCCACTTAGCTGAACAACCATCATCGAACACCTCCGGCTTCTTTCTGTTGGTTCCTTGGTCTTCAATGCTTGTCTTGACGAAGTCCAGAATACCCTGAAACTTGTGCCTATGAGAGACATGCGCACTGTACCTGGCGTGCCAGCGTCAGGCTTCAAATCCTTCGTCTCCCTCGCGCAGTTAATGTGGCGCACCGGATCCATGTGACCCTTCCGGAACTCGGGCCGCCGGTTCCGGCTATGATGACAACGACTGTGTTGTGCTTGAGGTATTTACATCACTTGCGTTATCTTGTGCTTTCTTTGTGGCGCCGATTTCAGCCGACTGGTAACCCTCGGTGCTATAGCACGTGACTTCCATTGGTGCCAAAGTCGGGGATCCTCCGGCTTCCATAGTGCAGAAGGCTTCGGCTTTTGATGCCAGAAGCAGCGCTGCTCCGGCTGCCAAGCGCCCTCAGGCCGAAAGAGGAAGAACCAGATTGCGGTCTCCTTCGGGTGAACCTTATCATCACAGCCTTCCGGTTTGCACCCTTGCATTTGCCCATACTGGGCGCGCTGCAAGGGAAGCCGGCGAGAAGGTCTCAGCGCAGCCGGGCCGGATCACTGAGCTCAACCGCGGCGAGGTCAACCTGGGCCCGCTGCTAGAAAACGCTGAGAAGTGGAACCAGGCGGAGTTGTCTCCGGCTACCCGCGGCCCGGGCAAGGACAAGCTTCCGGTCGTTGTTACTTCCGGTTCGCGGAGCACGGCGCAGCACTTGAGCCGGCTTACACGCGTCGTCAAGGAGTTTGACACCACTTGGCACGATGCCAGCGGCAACGTCGTGGTAAGCCGCACACCTTAAACTTCAAAGCTTCATCTTTCAAATCTATGCCGGTTTTCAACTTCCCAGCTTATATGTACATCCTCCCAGTCCCCGAGTTTCGGGTTGAGAATGCAGTTCTTAGCGCGAAACTTTGCTGGAAACAAAAAACCGGCATAGCCAGTCCCCGAGTTTCGGGTTAAGCACGCAGTACTTAGTGCAAACTTGCCAAGAGACCGGCATCTTTTTTTTTTTTTTTTTATTTATACTGGTATATACAGTCCCCGAGTTTCGGGTTAAGCACGCAGTACTTAGTGCGAACTTGCCAAGAAACCGGCATTTTTTTTTTTTTTACTATACCGGTATATAGCCTTCTTGGGCGTTTACCGGAATAAATTTTGCCATCTTCGGCATGTTTGACATTTTGCCTTCTTAGGCTTGTCACATATCGGTGTATAGCCTTCTTGGCGTATACCGGATTGAAATTTTGCCATCTTGGCATGTTTGACATTTTGCCCTCTTGGGCTTGTCACATACCGGTGTGTATAGCCTTCTTGGCGTATACCGGATTGAAATTTTGCCATCTTGGCATGTTTGACATTTTGCCCTCTTGGGCTTGTCACATACCGGTGTGTATAGCCTTCTTGGCGTATACCGGATTGAAATTTTGCCATCTTGGCATGTTTGACATTTTGCCCTCTTGGGCTTGTCACATACCGGTGTGTATAGCCTTCTTGGCGTATACCGGATTGAAATTTTGCCATCTTGGCATGTTTGACATTTTGCCCTCTTGGACTATGTCAAGATGATATTCGACGAGCTATGGCCACTGGTCAACCCAGATATGCAGTGGTTTGACTCAGTAGTCAATGCCACGTTACTTGTGACATGATGTAGCTGACTTTGGCGTGATACTTTGGCCAACCAGAATAAACAATGATCTGGGATATTAGATGGTGCCATGATAAACGGCGATCTGAGAGTTTGGATGATGCCATGATAAACGGCGATATGAGATACTAGATGGTGCCATGATATACGGCGATCTGAGAGTTTGGATGATGCCATGATAAACGGCGATCTGAGATACTAGATGGTGCCATGATATACGGCGATCTGAGAGTTTGGATGATGCCATGATAAACGGCGATCTGAGATACTAGATGGTGCCATGATATACGGCGATCTGAGAGTTTGGATGATGCCATGATAAACGGCGATCTGAGATACTAGATGGTGCCATGATATACGGCGATCTGAGAGTTTGGATGATGCCATGATAAACGGCGATCTGAGATACTAGATGGTGCCATGATATACGGCGATCCGATAGTTTTGATTATGCCATGATAAACGGCGATCTGAGATACTAGATGGTGCCATGATATATTATGAGCTAAGAAAAATGATGGTAGCGATGAATTTTCATCGGAAAACAGTTGTGCCTGAAGACAGGGTTAGTCGATGCATATACATCATAAATATTTTACCTCAGTTGCAAGTCGATGCACATGAAGGTCGGCCCGGCTTTGCTCGAGCCCGGCTTTGTCCGAGCTTCGCTGCCCCTAAACAAGCCACAGAAATACCTGCTACTTCCGCCCAAGCCCCGGAGAGCTCATCTCCATTTTACCTGTGAAAACTCTGTTCCTGTCTCATGAAAAGCAACCTCGTGAAATTTTCCCGGTATACCGGGTGGGAGTTGTATTAATGCGTTAAGCCCTCTTGGTGGTGCTGACTTTAACCGGTACACCGGTAGGCTTATAAGTTGAGCCGGTATTTACATGATTAAGACCTTGCCGGTTTGTTTTAGTTTTGCTCTGATCCTTGCATGGTGAAGATTCTGGATTTGTTTCCGAATCCAATCCGATGCACACTTGGTTCTTTTGCTTTGGCTCTGCCTACCTTTTTTGGGCGTTCGGCATATGAGACTCAAAGTTCTTTTGCCAAGCAAGCACTTTCTTGAATTTAGAAATAATTCGGAATGTTTCACAAAAAACCGGTATGACCGGGGTTAGTTAAATTTTCTTCTGGATTGTTCGTTTTCGGTCCCTTTTTCGTTTTTCACGTGCTTAGGACCTTCCGGTTTATCTTGCTTGCCATGAAGCCGGGTTTCGGACAGCAGCAAAGTCGAAGACTCCGGTAGGTTTAGCACGTTACCAGACCGGAAGAGCGAACCTTAAGCAAACAAACCGGTATACGGAAAGAATAAACATATTGCATGCAATTTCGATAGAGGCAGTCCCCGAGATTCATTCGAGGTACCGGCATACTACAGACAGCAAATCAGGCAGAGAAAAGAACTCCTTACATTACCGGGGTTAATAGCGATAGGCGTGGCCAACGAGCCAATGGCGGCCTGCAGTAGGGTTGCTGCCGGTGGCGCGGTAGAGGTGCCGGGATGATCCCGTCGGGCTCCGTTGGATGCTTTGCCATGTGCCCGAACTTGACGGGCCCAGCGCCCTCCTCAGCTGCCGCTTCGCCAACGCCTCCTGCGCCGGCCATCATAACCTCGACGCTGCCGGCTGCGCGGTCGGTGCGCAGCCCGCGAGTTGGTGAAGATCTTGGCGGGTCTTGGCGCCTCCAGTACCGGCGAGAGGTACTGGCGCTCCGAGACGGTGCCGAGGTAGACGCGGTGGCTGCTGAACTCGATGATGCGGCCGTTCTTGGGGAAGATGCCGCCGTTGGCGAAGCAGCCCGCGTTGTCGTTGATGAAGTCCGTGTCGAGGACGCGGTCGACGAGCGCGGTGACGACACGCTCGCCGTCGATGGTGAGGAGGCCCGCCCGAATATGTACTCCAGCAAGCGCAGCTGCTGGCCCCACGGTGGGCGCCAACTGTCGTCGTGGTGAACGAGCAGATGCCATAGGATGGCTTAGATTGGGGCCGAATGTGCGCTAGAGGATTCGGGGGAGGGTTTGTGATAAGATTGGACGAACTTCCGGATGCTTTCCTCAAGAACACAACCAAGGGTAGCGAAACAAGAAGAAGAACACAAGGATGAACTCCGCTCTAGATCTTTCTCTTTATTGCTCTTAGCAAATTACAGGTTTGTGGTTACAGGAACGTAGGTGCTAGGTCGTCCCTCAGATCGTGCCCGTAATGGGGCTACCTCCTCTCCTTATATAGGGGAGAGGTGGCTTACAGAGCAAGAAACCCTAATGGCATCTAAATGGCATCTAATGGCATCTTACAGCATCTTTGACTAGACAAACTACTTTTACAAAGTCACTTTAGTCAAAAAGGGCGGCGCCGGCTTCTTTAACCACAGAGGCTGACGCCCCCGGTTGCTTTTGGCGTCATCCTCCACCTTTGGCGTCAGGGCTTCGCTTAAAGCTACTTTGCTTAGCTCATACTTGTCTTCTAGCTCCTTAGAGAATCTTTGACCAGTCTTGCCGACGTGCTACAGTGACCCTGGTACCGGTTTTCCGGTACCTTTGCCTGTTATGCCGGTATCTTTTTACCGGTATCTTTGATCCGGTATACCCCTCATGGTATACCGGATTGTTTCATCCAACACTGTTGAACTCAGCCATCATAATCCGGTTTACTCTTCAATCCGGTATCTTATTCTTTTATCCGGTATCTTTGGTTAGAGACGACCATGTCCGGTATCAATATTAAACCGGTATCTTGATGGCTCATACCATCCGGTTTGGCATGCCTTTGGCATACCGGGGGTCATCCCCCCAACAAATAAACACTTCACTATGCCATTCAACAGTGAATAAGTATTCTGTGAAATATAGCCTAAGAGACCCACACGGTGCACACACTGTCACCTTTACACACGTGGGACAAGGAGTCTCCGGAGATCACATAAGTAAAATTCACTTGACTAGCATAACGACATCTAGATTACAAGCATCATCATATGAATCTCAATCATGTAAGGCAGCTCATGAGATTATTGTATTGAAGCACATAGGAGAGAGATGAACCACATAGCTACCGGTACAGCCCCGAGCCTCGATGGAGAACTACTCCCTCCTCATGGGAGACAGCAGCGTTGATTAAGATGGCGGTGGTGTTGATGGAGGAGCCTTCCGGGGGCACTTCCCCGTCCCGGCGGCGTGCCGGAACAGAGACTCCTGTCCCCCAGATCTTGGCTTCGCGATGGCGGCGGCTCTGGAAGGTTTCTCGTACCGTGGCTTTTTCGTATCGAGGTTTTAGGTCCAGGGGCTTTATATAGGCGAAGAGGCGGCGTCAGAAGGTCGAAGGGGCGACGACACTATAGGGGGGCGCGGGCCACCCCTAGGCCGCGCCGGCCTATGGTTTGGTGGGCCTGTGCCCCCTCTCTGGCGGTTCTCGTGTGTTCTGGATGCTTCCGGGCAAAATAGGAACCTGAGCGTTGATTTCGTCCAATTCCGAGAATATTTCTTTACTAGGATTTCTGAAACCAAAAACAGCAGAAAACAGCAACTGGCACTTCGGCATCTTGTTAATAGGTTAGTTTCAGAAAATGCACGAATATGACATAAAGTGTGCATAAAACATGTAGATATCATCAATAATGTGGCATGGAACATAAGAAATTATCGATACGTTGGAGACGTATCAGCGACGCGTGCTTGCGAGAGGGGGAGGGTGTCGCGACGGGTTTTTGCGAGGGGGGGGGGAGGGGGTCGACGTAGGTTGTTTGCGAGAGGGAGAGGGTATCGGCGTCGGTTGTTTACGAGAGGGAGAGGGGTGTCGGCGGGTGTTTGCGTCGGTTGTTTACTAGCTAACTAATACAAAATTTAAACTAATACAAAATTTAAACTAACTTTAAAACTAGGTAATTACTAATACAAAATTCAAATTAATACAAAATTTGAACTAACTAACTACAAAATTTGAATTAACTAACTACAAAAATTTAAACTAACTAACTAATACTAAATTTAAACTAGCTAATTACTAATACAAAATTTTAACTAATACATAGAAAACTTACAAAAGACTAATACAAAATTTAAAATAACTAACTATACATATACTAAATTTAAACTAGCTAACTTAATTAACTAATTAACTAATAATATTACAAAAAAAGTAAAAAAAATAAAGATGGCCGGGGGCGCCGGCGGCGCGGCTACCTCGCAGATGCGCAGCGGCACGGCAGACGGCGGCGCGACAGAGGGAGGAGGTGCGCGGCGAGGAGGGCGGCGCGCAGAGGGCTCCCGCGGAGGCGCCGGCGGCGGCGCGCAGAGGACTCCCGCGGAGGCGCCGGCGAGGAGGGCGCGCGGCGAGGAGGCGCGGCGGAAGAGGCGCGGCGGAGGAGCTCGAGGGAGGCGGCGCCGGAGGAGGAGCTCAAGGGAGGCGGCGCGGCGGCGGCGGTGGCGCGATG
Organism: Lolium perenne; assembly: GCF_019359855.2. Classification (NCBI taxonomy): domain Eukaryota; kingdom Viridiplantae; phylum Streptophyta; class Magnoliopsida; order Poales; family Poaceae; genus Lolium; species Lolium perenne. The sequence continues at coordinate 54,840,012 of NC_067244.2, forward strand.
AAATCCGGCAGCCTGGCGGCGTCAAATCGATTAGGGTTGGCCTCCAGTGTCGCGGGTGGACGCCACCACCCGCGACAAAAGGGTTGGTCTTTTGTCGCGGGTTGAGCCACCACCCGCGACAAAAGGGGTTTGGGGCTGATCCGTGGCACAGTGCATCCAACGGCTCCGGCCGTTTGTATCCAACGCGGATCAGCCTAAATGCAACCCTATTTAACTATTTTAAAAAGATAAAAACTATTATTGTAATAACTTTTAAATGGTAACTCAAATAGAAATGTTTTATACATGAAAATTGATCAGCAAAATCCAACGAACATGAATATGACATCCATATACCTATTTGTATCTCGCATCATCATAGTCGTGTATGTTTCACCCCTAATGATATGTGGAGTGACACTGACTAAGGTTTCCCCGCTCCGTTTAACTTTGATCCGCTTTTGTTTCTTTTCTACCGCGCACCGCCGGCCTGCCAGACGTGTCGCGCGCCCCGCCGCTGCCGGCGTGCGACGTGTGTAGCCGTGGCTTACACGTGCCATGCCCGCGTGCGGCGTGTGTAGCCGTGGCTTACACGTGCCATGCCCCGCGTGCGACGTGTGTAGCCGTGGCTTACACGTGCCATGCCCCACGTGCGCTATATAGAGCGACGCGTGCGGGCGCAATCACACGTCGCCACCGCCACCGCCTCCGCCTCCGCTCATTCATCTCCGGGATGCCTCCACGTCGTCGAGGGTCGTCCGGTTTCTGTGGCGTTCGAGTGCGTCCGAGCGGTAGGTTCTACGCCGAGATACGCGCCGGTGGCTTCCGCCTCACCCTCGGCACGTACAACACGCCGGAGCTGGCTGCGCGCGCTTACGACGCGGCGGCGTGGCGCTTTCGGCGGCCACGGTGCGACATGAACTTCCCGGATGTTGAATCGCTAGAGGAGGCGGAGTTCCTCGTGCCAGCGCCGTGCCTCGTCGACGACGAGGACCGTCGCCGGCACCGCCAGGTGCAGCGCAGGATCGCCATCGCCGAGCACGATGAGCAGTTGATGCGCCAGTGGAGGGCGTAGTTCCCCAACGACGTCGACAACACCGACGCGTTCTTCGCTGACCTCAGGGCACAACGCAGGTCCAACAGGCGCCACCGTCGGTGTTGTGGGTATACTTCATGGGTGTACCATCGACAGTGCCTAGATCCGGCAAGCCCGGGTGGCCCACAGACGGTGATGAGGCATGTGGCCCATCGGGCGGCCCAGTTGCTGTTGATCATGAAGGAAGAAGTCCAGCCCAGGATCAGTAAGCCGGATCCGTACCGACATTAGGAGTAACCCGGATCCATGGAGGCCCATGAGGAACCCGGATCCAGTACGACGTATATGGAAGGCGGATCCGTGACATGCACGGGAAGATATTGTACCGTAGCTAGGCTGTCTGTAATCCGGCTAGGACTCTCCATGTAAACCCTAGATCCGTGCGCCTTTATAAGCCGGATCCCGGGAGCCCTAGAGGCACAACCACGACTCATTGTAACAACGCGAAAGCGCCCAGATAATTCCAGACAAGCAGCAGTAGGCCCTGTCATCGTGCAGGTGTTCCGAAGCTGGGTAACTCGCGTACCACCGTCCCGTGTGCACTCCGCCCTATGGCCCCTACTTCTTCTCCCCCTCGTGAGGATCCCTCCTCCGAGGTACCGTCGATTAGGCAACGACAGTTGGCGCCCACCGTGGGGCCCGTGGCGTGCGGAGGCGAACCGGGAGGGTTCCGCCATGGGAAGCTACGACGACACCATCGCTGTGGGGCGCGTCCTCTACGCCGGAAATCTGCCGATCGTCCCTCCGGATGAGTGCTGGATTCCGGCTAGGACAAACCCCGTCAAGCTCTCCATCGTCCCTATTGGCGGCATACACATCTTCATCGGGGAAACCGTCGATTCCGATGGAAACCCACTGGTAAGTAACGCAGACGCGACCGCCGCAGAGCTGGACGCTGTCGCGAAGATCCGATCTGAGATGCAGGACCATCCCAAGGAAGAATCCGACACCGATCTGGAAATTTCAAAGCCCACCCAAACCGCCACTGTCCAGGACACAACGGTGGACGACCAATGCAGATCCGCTGGGTCTCCCGGTGTTAGAAAAGCAGAGGTGCCACTTCGTACACTTCTTGGCCCATACCGCCGGAACCGCCCTCAAGAAGCCGGAGCTGGTCCCGAGCAGTAGAGGCACCGGAAAACGGCGCAGATCCGGATCAGCCGAGCTGTCGGAGAAAGCGAAGCTCCGGTTGAAGAATCGATTTTGGGCAATCTGAGCCCAATTTCCGGAGATACCCCCTCCATGGAGTCTGATGACTTCGTCCGCAAGCTAGGGGAGTACGGTTTCGGCGATCAGCCTGAAGTCGACTCCGCCCAGCCTAAGCAGGTTCTCGCAACGGTAGCAGCGCTGGGAGAAACTGGATCTGAAGAGCCAACCAGCCAATCCGACCCCCAACCATCCCAACAAGGATCTCCAATGTCTCGGGTGCGACCCCACAGGGATTCTCCCTCGGAGGAAATCCTGTCAGCAGAAGAGATGGTCGCGCGAGCAGTTCTTAACACACCTATAACCCCGGGCGACGCCGCAGATCTGGAGGCCCTAGAGGCCACTAGAAAGGAAATGCTGGCCACAGCCAAGAAGCTCGCCGATACCGAAGCCGCGTTAAGGGAAGAGAGGGCAGAAGCTGCAGGATTGGCGGAAAACTTCGACAGACAGGACCGCGAGATTACTGCCACACTCGAGCAGGTCAAGAGCATGAGGGCTGAGTGGGAAGTAAAGATGATCTATGCGCAGGCGGAGGCCGATCGAATTGTTAGAGAAGCAATTCCGCCTCGCAGGATACCCTTCAACACGCCCGCAGAGCACCAGCCGCTGGAAACCCCAAAGGACAACATGCAAAAAGCTGCGGAATTGCTGAAGAAGAAGGACGAAGAGGTTGATATCAACTATCTCCGCACACTTGTCGCTTCAGCAATGCAGCAGCAAAGCAAGGCGGATACTTCGCGCAGGCTGGAATCCAATCCGGATAACTGTGTATCTACCGCGCAGAAGGACGCCCGCGCTGATCGGCATCCCGACGATGAATCACACACCGGATCCTCGGAGCGCAGACGAAGGACCAGGGAACACCCAAATCCGATCCCTGTTCCGTCAAAGACACCTTCGTCAGATCCAAGAAAGGGAAAGGATGCGATGTACTCTGGACGAGACAAATACCGCAACCCCTCTCCTCCGCCCAACGGTTACCCGCGACCCCCTCGCCGCCGTAGTCCAGCCGGAAACACCAGGCCCCCAGGGCATGGTGGGATTGTTATCCGCGACAACGTGCTGCCAAGAAACAGAAACAGGGAGCGCTCGCCGGAACCCCGCCGGAACCAGAACAATGTTCATGAGCCTGAGCCCAGGAGGAGTCAGAATGAGGACCGCGGCCCAGAACCTCGCCGGAACCGCGATCCAGAACCTCGTCGGAGCCGGGACCCAGAGCCTCGCCGGAGCCGTGACCCGGAGCCTCGCCGGAACGACCAGGGCAGCCAGCGCCAGGGTGAAGGCAGCCACAGGAGCCGGAGCCAGCACCAGGAAGGCCGAGGAGATTCAGATGGCGGAAGCAAGAAGTCGGACCGCCCACCTCGCAGGTCTCCCTCACCACCACCTAGCGGTGGCGGCGGAGGTGGAGGCGGAGGCAATGGTCGGAGATCTCGCTCTCGTTCAAAGTCTCCTCGCCACGGCTCGCGCGACGCGCGGGATCGCCTTAACGAATACAGAACCGACTACATCAGCCCAAAGTGCTTTGGCAGGATGATTCGAGAGGAACCAAAGCCAAGGATGAATCTCAAGCTACCCGGAAATCTGAAGAATTATGATGGCACGGAAAGGCCGGATACCTGGATTGAGGATTACTATAATGCTGTAACCTTCGCCGGAGGAACCCCTAACATCGCCTGCCGCATGCTTCAGTTGTACCTTGTAGGTCCAGCCCGGATCTGGCTAAGCGACCTCGAGAAGAATTCCATCTTTTGCTGGTTCGACCTGAAGAACGCTTTCGAGAAACACTTCAGGGGCACCTACAAGAGACCTGCCACAACAAGCGACCTGCAGGCATGTATCCAGAAGAAGGGCGAAACATCGAGGAATTTCCTCACCCGATGGTTGGCATGCAGAAACGAGTGCGAGAACGTCGACAACCGCACAACAATGCACGCCTTCATTGGGGGCTTGCAGCGAGGAGGATTGCTGCGACACAAGCTAACTTGCTTGGTCAATGCCAATAAACTGACGTTGGATGACATGATCACCATCGCCAGCGATCACACTGCCGCCGATGATGACGCAGGCGGTGATCTCGCAGCTACAGCAATCCCCCTGCATCAACAAAAGAAGAACCGTGACAACGGTAGCAGCAGCAGCCATAAGCGCAAGAACCCTGATGACCAGAAGAGTGGCGGATCCGAGATGGTCGCCATGGCGTTTCAACGCGGAGGTTCAGGAGGCGGCAGAGGATGCGGACGTGGAGGCGGAGCCGGCAGGGGTCAGCAGCATACCTCCGAGGTCACAGCTGGTGGATCCCGCGCCCCGCAAACCTACGAGGAGTACAGAGACATGCCCTGCCTGGCCCATCTGGATCCGGTTACAGGGAAGTCCACTCACACCAACCGCAACTGCAAGTGGGTCAATGATCTAAAGAACGACCCGGAAGCCGGTTACAAACGCGCCCGGAAGCACCGCCCTCGCAGAAAAGGTGGCAAGGGCAAGAACAAGGACAAAGAGGAGGATAGTTCTGAGGCGATGGATGAGGATGATAACTCGCCGGATCCCAAGGCAGGATCCGCAGGAAAATCCAACCCATTCGATAAAAAGAGCGTGGGGGCTTACCACACTTTCCTCGGGACACCAACAGTACGCGCCTCCAAGTCAGCTACCCGGATCCTGAACGCCATAGTTCCGGCTGTGCCGCAGTACGTCAGGTGGTCGGAAATCCCGTGCACATTTGATAGGAAGGATCACCCCGCAATTGTGCCAAAGGAATGCTACGCCTTGGTTGTAAGTCCCCGCATAGATGGGTATGACTTCTCCAAGTGCCTCATGGATGGCGGAGCCAGCTTGAACATCATGTACCTGGAGACTCTAGAGCGGATGAACCTCACCAAGGAACAGCTTAAACACAGCACCACTGAGTTTCATGGCATGGTTCCGGGTAAGAAGGCGAATTCCCTCGGTACAAGCTGCTGAAGAAAACAGACAAATTTGTCTGGGACGACGCAGCTGACGCAGCTCTTCGAGGGTTGAAGGAAATACTCACCTCCCCACCTATCTTGGCAGCTCCAGCAGAGTCAGAGCCAATGCTCCTTTATCTGGCAGCTACCAACAATGTCATCAGCCTCGTCATCGTGGTGGAACGAAAGGAAGAAGGTCATGAATATGACGTCCAAAGACCCGTCTACTACATTAGCGAGGTGCTGACAGAGTCAAAACAAAGATACCCTCACTTTCAGAAGCTAGCCTATGGAGTGTTTCTAGGCAGCAGGAAGTTGAGACACTACTTCCAAGAGCACCCAGTAACAGTTGTGAGCAAGGCTCCGCTGTCAACAATTCTCAACAACGCTGACGCAACAGGACGTATGGCTAAATGGGGCATCGAATTATCTGCCTTCGACATCGCTTACAAGCCTAGGACTGCGGTTAAATCCCAAGTCTTGGCAGATTTCGTCGCAGATTGGACAGAAGCTCTGGATGCAAGTCTGGAGCCGGAACCAGAGACATGGGTCATGCACTTCGATGGATCCAAGCAGCATCAAGGCTCAGGAGCCGGAGTCACCCTGAAGTCCCCTACCGGAGAAGAACTGCAGACGTTACGCAGATCCACTTGAAGCTACAAATAACATGGCGGAATATGAGGCTCTACTACACGGTCTGCGCATCGCTAAGGAAATTGGGATCAAGCACATCATATGCTGTGGAGATTCCGACCTGGTGGCACAACAAGTAGCCGGAACCTGGAACGCCAGAAACTCTGTCATGGCGGCCTACAGAGACGAAGTTGATGAGATCCCCAAGTGCTTCCTCGGATACGAAGTCAAGTACGTCAGGAGAGATGATAACACAGCGGCAGACATGCTATCCAAACTCGGATCCGGCAGGAAGCAAATTCCGCCTGGCATTTTCCTGGAGCATCTCCGGATACCCTCGGTGAAGGGCGCTAACCCGGAAAACCCAGAAGTGGCAGTATCTCCGGCTAGGGAAGTGATGGCTATCATTCCGGCTTGGACACAGCCTTTCCTGGACTACCTCATTGATCAGAAGTTACCAGAGGACGAGGTCCTCGCAAGACAGATCGTCAGACGAGCAAGATCCTACACAATTGTTGATGGACAGCTCTACAAACGAAGTGCAGCAGGGGTATTTCTTAAATGCGTCTCCAATCAAGATGGCATTGAAATCCTCAGAGAGATCCACGCAGGGGACTGCGTGCATCATGCCGCCCCCAGATCGCTCGTTGCAAAAGCTTTTCGGTTAGGTTTCTACTGGCTCACAGCTAAAGAAGACGCTGACAAAATAGTCAAGACCTGCCGAGGTTGTCAGTACTACGCTACTCAACCAAACGCTCCAGCCCAAGAGCTGAAGACCATACCTATCACCTGGCCATTTGCGGTCTGGGGGCTCGATATGGTTGGTAAGTTAAAAAGATCATCTCCTGGCGGTTTTGAATACCTCCTGGTCGCTGTTGACAAGTTCAGCAAATGGATCGAGGCTAAGCCAGTGAGAAAAGCCGATGGTGCTACGGCACTAAAATTCGTCTGCAGCCTCGTGATGAGATTCGGCATCCCACACAGCATAATCACAGATAATGGCACAAACTTCGCTCAAGGCGAGTTGAGGGATTATTGTGAAACGATGGGGATACGACTAGACCTTGCGTCTGTGGCGCACCCACAATCCAATGGTCAGGTTGAAAGGGCTAACGGCCTAATATTATCAGGAATTAAACCACGCCTTGAAGGACCGCTGCGACGAGCAGCTGGAGCTTGGGCTGATGAGTTGGAAGCTGTCCTGTGGAGTTTACGAACTACCCCTAACAGATCCACAGGGTTTACCCCTTTTTTCCTGGTATACGGATCCGAAGCCGTGCTTCCCTCCGACATCATCCACGATTCACCGCGAGTTTCCGCCTACAATGAAGAAACAGCTGACGAGGCCAGACAGCTATCTGTGGACCTGATCGAGGAAGCTCGGAACTTAGCTGACCAGCGCTCCGCCATCTACCAGCAGAAGCTCCGACGTTATCACAGTCGTCGAGTTCGGAAACGCTCCTTCATGGCAGGAGACCTGGTCCTCCGCCTTCGACAGGTGAAAGACCATAAGCTGCAATCTCCATGGGAAGGACCATTCGTCGTTAGCAAAGTGCTTCATAACGGGTCGTACTACCTTGTTGATTTCCGCGAGCTGAGGGACAGACCTGCTAATTGGCACCGGAAACGCAAGCGTGAGGATCCGGATGATATCTACGACGAGACAGAACGCCCTTGGAACATCGCACAGCTACGTCCTTTCTACACTTAGCATATTTTTTCCGAGTTGCAAACTCTGTAATAGTTATACATGATCAATGAAATAAAGCTTATGGTTCACTCTCTGAGTCTTTTACCTCCTTTACTTGTTCATTTTTAGATCGTGTATGTTTTCCGACTAAAACCGCAGAGCTGGATTTTTCCGCCTAGGCGTGTATAAAAGTTGTGATTTTCAAAAATCGTCCTTTAGGGCGTGAGCTTAAGTTTTCTGATTAAGTTGTTGTCTGTTGTGAACTCGTGGATTCCTAGTAGCGATTTCCGGCACCTATGCCTGGGGGCTTGTTTCTGCGGTTATTGACGGATTGCCATTGGGCTTCGTCGCCGCTGGCGAGCGTTTCCGGCTAAGGTCTTCCGGCTCGCGGAAGGTCAAGCGGGCAAGCCGGAAAACAACGAGATCAGCACTTGCTTTCCAGCACAAAACGAAACATGCACATAACATTAACGGATAGCAGGATAAGTGTTTCCGCCCCATGCATAATCGTTTCGTTCCTAGCTACTTAAGAATTTAAAGTATTATTACAAACCCACTCCGGGACCAAAATGATGCAATTTGTTTCATTGTCTAAAACAGGAACTCTACTCGGAGTCCTCCTCTTCAGATTGCTGGTAGGTGGAGCCATCGTCGCTGTCACCAGATCCAGCTTCGGAGTCGTCACCAGAGTTTCCTCCGGAATGCTCGCCGCTTGACCCGGATCCTTCCCCATAATACTCCGGCTCACCTGCCTCCTCCTCTGCATCGGAAAATCCTTCAGGCAGATCGTGCTTGTTATACCAGAACGAGTGATCCACTCGCCTGACAAACAGCTACTCATAGCCTTCGGTTTCCGCGAGGAGGGCACCCATGTCGGAATCCTTGGGGGCTCCGCGTGCAACATCCGCCAGGTTGAGTGAGGGGAAGTGAGCCTTGCAGGTGGCCAGGACTAGGGAGGCGGCTCCGCGTGCTGAAGATTTTTGCCAGTCCTTGATGAAATCCGGCACCTGTTGCATAAGCTTGGTCATCGTATCGATGATCGTGGTTTTGGCCTTCTTCAGCGACAGAGTCTTGGTGATTCCGCGACAGGCTTCAAACAACGCGTCAATTGAAATCCGCGCTTCGTCGTATGCCTCCGTCCTCTTCAGGTTTGACTCTTTGGACCACTCAAAGCCAAGGCTTGCTGTGGAAGAAGGAGGTTCAGTTCCGTTAGAGAGAGCATACATCGAAGTCGGAGCAAAGACACGGAAAAACGCTTACGGAAGATAAGTTTGTCAATGGCCTCCGCCTCCGCTTCCAGAACTCTGTTCTTGGATATCACGGAAAGCACGCGGCCCTGGCTTTTCTCCTGTTTATCATTCAGCTCCGCCAGGTCGCGGGCATGCTTCTCGGAGAGCTCTTTCCTCGCCTCAGTCTCCTTACTGGAGGATTCTTGGATGAAGGCTTTGAGGGACTCGTTCTCCGCCTCAAGCACCTTGACCTTGGCAGAAAGCTCATCGAACGAGGTGTGCTTAGCAGTTTCTTCTGAAGGCAGAAAGTTGAACATATTATGCATCCTAAACAACTATGTCAGCACAAAAAGTAAAAGACCAGGATCTCGTACCTTGAAGGCGGGTCTCAAGCAGCTGGATATCTTTCTTGCTATTTTCCGCATGCTGGCGCAGCCCCTCGATTTCCGCGATCTGCTCCAGCACGTGCACGCGCAGATCTTCGTGCAGTTTCCGCGTGGTCTGCGAAGCAGCATAGAGTTAGTCGGATATTAAGTCTGGGGAGCTAGCGAAGAATCCGCCTAAAGGTACATTTTGGGAAAGCATCGGCTAATACATGTTACACGGAACTATATCACCCAATGCTTGGGGGCTAGTATTACCTGCCGCACTTCCTTGTGCTTGGCGAAAAAATCCTTCAGGCTGTCCTCCAGGTCCGCGAGCTCTCGCATCTCCTCGTCCGGCTTTCCCCACACCTTGTTCAGCATGGCGGAAACTTCCGCGTGACGTTGTGCAAGGGTAAGCTTTTGGAGGGATGGAGTTGGTTGTAGGTTGACTCGAGTCGCGTTGGTAACTTGGAGGAGCTTAACTTTTTGCTCCTGTTCTTCTCCAGTGGGCCCCGCGAAAGCGGAGCTTGGCTGATCTGGCGGAGGAACGGGTGAGGAGGTCCCCTTGGCGGAGTCGCCATGGTGGGCGGGATCCTCAGGAAGGTCATCAAGGTCGATGACGTCTTTCGGATCCGGCTTGCTGGCAGATGAAGCCTTGGGCGGAACTTCAACCTCAGGAGTAATTGGAAAGGAAGCCGGAGATGGCTTGGCTCTCTTCTTTGGGACCCTTGGGGCCTTGGGGGGCTGGCTTCCGGAGCTTCAGAAAAAACATAAAAGTAAGTTTGAGCGTGAAACCAGAACTTGGATCTCGGAAATAGGAGTTTACCCGGAAGGCTTGAAGAAATGCTGGATGGCAGGCTGCCCCTTGTTGCTGGTGTTAATCAGCGAGAGGCGCTTCTTTTCCGCCTCCGCTTTCCGGGTAGCCACAGTGCTAAGCACTTCGCGGGGACGTTTCGCATAGGGGCTGGAAGGAGCCGGCTTCTTCCTCATAGCAGGGCGTGGGGCTTCAGGAGCTTCCGCCTCCGATGTGACATCCGGATCCGTGTTACCGGTGGAAGGAACCCGGAGGAGAATTCCGAGTTCGCTTTCTTCAAGCGCCTCGAGCTAATGCAAAGTTAAACACTTAGACAAAAAAGTAGATGCGAAGAGAAACAAAAGATTAAAGTCGAGACGACGTACCGCGGTTCCGGAATCATTCGTATGAATGTCTTTGTTGCACACGTGAACGTGAAGTTCACGTGGGATTTTGATGAGGAGCCGGATCCTCTTGTCGATGGCGTCGGCGGAAAGATTATCTTTTGTAGCGCGCATTTCGTCGTCGCGCCCTGTGTATTCAAACATCAGGCGGTCCCTGTGTTGGAGCGGCTGAATCCGCTTGGTGAACCAGGAGAGGGTTAAGTCCTTCCCTGTCAGCCCCTCCTCCGTCAGCTTACAGATCCGCCTGACGGCGCGTGTGAGCTGGGGTGACTCGGAAAGGTGGGGGCAGTGCGACCATGCCAGAATCTCGGTGGCGGGGCAGTTCTTGAAAGGCGGCAGCTTCTTTTCGCTTGCGGGGTCGGAGACGTCCTTCAAGTAGAAGAAACCCCCGGACCAGTACCTCGCGGATTCGTGGTGGTCGGTGGGGGGGTAGACGCGACCCGGGCGGAGTATGAAGGTGATAGACCCGCAAGTTGCCAACTCGGAAGTCTGGCGGATTTTCTCCTTCTTGACAGTAAAGAAATATTGGAACAGAGAGAGCTCGGGGGTTACCCGGAGATGGCCTTCGCAGAGGGTGACGTGGTTGCTGATGGCAAGCACGCTGTTCGGAGATATATTGTGGGGTTGGAGCCCATACGTCTTCAGAATCTCCAGGAAGAAGTCCGAAGGCGGAAATGAGAAACCGCGCTCCACCAGTGCCTTCGTCAGCACCATCTCGTCGTCCCTCGGAGCCGGAGCTAGTTCATCTGGAACTGACCTCCAGCTTCCGGGTTGCAGGAAGCCCTCCGCCTCGAGGTTCTTCAGCTCCATCTCGGTGGTGGTGCAGGGCCACCATTTTCCCTTAGCTTCGGAGTCTCGCTTGCGAGCTTTCGACTTTTTGGCAGCCTCTTCCGCCTGATGCTCCGTTTGACCCGCCCCGGAGGCTTTCTCCGGGTGAGCAGAGGTCCCCTCAGCCTCCTTGCCGGAATCCTTTGAAGGATCTAGCCTGACTGGAACGAAGGGAGGGGGGCGGAGGAGATTGGGGTCGCCATGATTGGTTCCGAGGTCGGAGGCGGAGTCGTTGAAGACATCTGAAGAAAAGGGGGTTGGCGGAAACTTTCTTTAGTCGGATCCCACATCATCTTCCCCAAGTTCACCCCTACCAACTACGGCGCGAAAGTGAAGCTCGAAGACTTACCGTAATGGCGTATGCGATGGTCGGAGTTGCCGGCGACGAGTTTTCCGCGCGGTGGTTCGCCGGAGTTAAGAACACGAAGAACACTGCGGTGGTGGGCTCGCTCCGGTGATGCTCCGGCGACTATTCCGGTGGTTTCCGGCACGGCGGAGGAAGAGCTCACGGGCGGCGCTCGGCAGAGAGGTGAGAAGGGGGGTGAATGAGGGGTAAAGGGTCGACGGTGGATATTTATAGGCTGGGGGACGAGATTCGTGCTCCGCATCCTGTGGTCGGAACGCAAGCGTCGCGCCGTTGGATGCGTGACACGTGTCCCAAACCCTAACAGTAAAAATGGCTAGAGATAAGTTACCGCGCAAATCGCGCGAAAATGGCGCCAGAATTGGCGGAACCGTCTGAGTCTGTTAAGATTCCGGGTAAAAGCGTGAAGATAAGTGATTCTCGTTCGCAAGCAGGGGAGTAACCCGGAGACATGTTTGAAACTGTCGATGGATGAAGTCCCGCAGGATGGGGGATTTTCTGACTAAAGGTCAGGAAAGAAGAAAATGCGAAGTTGGAGTTCTTCAAGTTTCTCCGCGTTACCAACGATGCCGGAAACCTAAGGTACAAGCATGGCGGAAACTGCAGGTGAAACTCGGAGAACTCTGGGGGCTACTGTTGTGGGTATACTTCATGGGTGTACCATCGACAGTGCCTAGATCCGGCAAGCCCGGGTGGCCCACAGACGGTGATGAGGCATGTGGCCCATCGGGCGGCCCAGTTGCTATTGATCATGAAGGAAGAAGTCCAGCCCAGGATCAGTAAGCCGGATCCGTACCGACATTAGGAGTAACCCGGATCCATGGAGGCCCATGAGGAACCCGGATCCAGTACGACGTATATGGAAGGCGGATCCGTGACGTGCACGGGAAGATATTGTACCGTAGCTAGGCTGTCTGTAATCCGGCTAGGACTCTCCATGTAAACCCTAGATCCGTGCGCCTTTATAAGCCGGATCCCGGGAGCCCTAGAGGCACAACCACGACTCATTGTAACAACGCGAAAGCGCCCAGATAATTCCAGACAAGCAGCAGTAGGCCCTGTCATCGTGCAGGTGTTCCGAAGCTGGGTAACTCGCGTACCACCGTCCCGTGTGCACTCCGCCCTATGGCCCCTACTTCTTCTCCCCCTCGTGAGGATCCCTCCTCCGAGGTACCGTCGATTAGGCAACGACAGTCGGGCCGTCGCCGAGTTCGAGCTCGAGAACCCGAATACAACTTGGACCGAAAACGACCCTCGGTGGGATGACATTTGGACGAAGACAACCTCCGACGACGAGTAGAGACTAGACTAGTCATTTATCTATTTTATTGTAATTTCAATAAAGTCGTTGTCGGTTCTATTAGTTTAAATTTAGTTTATAAAGTCGTTGTCGGTTGTTTTTGTTCAATGAAGTGGTTGACACGAAAATTTATTACGATTGAACTGGAATTAAAGTACAGAGCTCAACTGAAAATTAAGATACATGGCCAGATTCGAATGTTGGAGCCACCATTCAGTCATAGTCGTGCCTAGCCCTATAATAGTCGCCACTGTAGTCATCATAGTCGCTGACATCATCGTCGCTAGCATCGGGGTCGCAGTTGTCGAACCTCGGCGGGTGAGCACGCATGGGCTGGGATTGAGGGTAGCGCAGGCGGGGGCCACAGTAGGCCATGACGCTCTGGAGAGTCCGGCCGCGCCACCACAGCCGACGGCCCTCGTTGAAGTTCGAAGGAGGCGGGCCGTCCTCCTCATACCTGGCAACCGCCCTCTCACGCCGATTGATGAAGAAGCTGTCCCAAGTCGGGTTGTAGTCGGGATGCCACGCGGATTCCTCCGCTGCTCAGGCGTGAGCTCGAAATAGTAGTGGTTCGTGATGGCCATCTCGCGTGGCACACCTAGAGGGATAGGAGGGACGGGTACGCCTCCGACACGCAGCAACCAGCCGGTCGGGACGCGGTAGCCTGGCGGGCAGGGGTAGTTCGAGGCGCAAAGTGCCTCCGCCTCCCGGGGTGTTAGACATACGATGGAAGCCATGGGAGAGAGTGATGAGGTTTGCAGATATGAGTCTAGATGTGATATGGAAATGGAGGCCAAGCCTACATATATATACTGAAAAAATGGCGGGAAGACGGAGGCGGGAACGCGGGAAGAAAATAGGCGGGAACGCAATGGCGCGGGAAACTTTCATCCCGGGTGGAGGCTCAAACCGGGACAAAAGATAGGGGGCCTTAACTGGGGGAGGCTTATCTAAGAGGGCCTTATCTGGGGGGACCTTTTGTCATGGCTGGTGGGTGCAACCGGGACTAAAGCTATCGGCAGGATAAGGATGTGTCAGTAACCTTTTGTCACGGTTGGTGGGTGCAACCGGGACTAAAGCTGTCGGCAGGATAAGGACGCGTGGGTGGACGCACTGCTCGATGAGATAAAGCATGTAGCGCACAACGCCCTGTCGAAGGAACAAGACAAAGTAGAAGCGGTGCCGTGCCTATAAAAGGAGCATCGATACGCCTTGCCAAGCAGATCAACAAGCCAAGCAGAGTTTCATTCCCATGCATGAAGGAAAGGGTTGGGAAATCTCCCATGGCGCAGCTTCTCGAAGATGTCGTTGGTGCACACGCCCTACGGCATCTTCAGAAGCCGCTCCTCGGAAAAATTTCCCTGCAAGCCCGTGAAAGACTCCATCTGCTCTAACAGTGTTGGGGAAAGGTTTCTCATTATTACATAAATGTAGAGATTGTCTTGGGAACTATATATGAAGAATACATTATTACATCGCCATCTACTGCTGTGATCTTCTACGCCGTAGCCATGGAGAATCTTCATCATTTAGCAAGATGCTTGGGTCAATTTTCACCGTGAAGGGCGGAATTTCTTTAAACTTATTATAATCTTCTGACATGTCTGTCTTGTCATCCACTCCCACGATGTTTCTTTTGCCCGAAAGAACTATGTGGCGCTTTGGCTCCTCGGTTGATGTATTCTTTTGTTGATTTCTTTTTCTTGATTTGCTAGACATGTCCTTCACATAGAAAACTTGAGCCACCTCGCTGGCTAGGACGAATGGCTCGTCCATGTACGCAAGATTGTTGGGATCCACTGTTGTCATACCGTACTTATCATCTACCTGTATACCGCTGAGCTTCACCCATTTGCACCGAAACAAAGGGACCTTAAAAGTGGGACCATAGTCAAGTTCCCATATCTCCTCAATGTATCCATAATATGTGGTGGTTTTTCCATTCTCATCTTTTGCATCGAAGTGGACACCGCTGTTTTGGTTGGTGCTCTTTTTATCTTGGTCGATCGTGTAAAATGTATTCTCATTTATCTCGTACCCTTGGAATGTACATATATTTGAAGATGGTAACCTGGCCAACAAGTACAGCTGCTCTACAATAGATGGGTCACTAATGAGATGTCTTTGCAACCAACTGCCGAAGGTATCCATGTGTTGACGTGTAATCAAGGACTCGGGCTGGCCCGGGTTTATTTCTCGTAAAACATTCTTGTGTTTCTCGATGTACGGAGCCACCAAGCTGGAATTGTATAGAACCGTGTAGTGTGCTTGATTGAAATAAATCTCGTCCCTGCACACCGTTGCTTTCCTTCCTAGTGTGCCTTTTCCAGTCAGCCTCCCCTCATACCGAGATTCAGGAACACCAATCGGCTTAAGGTCAGGAAGAAAGTCAACACAAAACTCAATGACCTCCTCAGTTCCGTAGCCCTTTGAGATACTTCCTTCCGGCCTAGCTCGGTTATGAACATATTTCTTTAAGACTCCCATGAACCTCTCGAAGGGGAACATTGTGTAGAAATACAGGACCGAGAATTCTAATCTTTTCAACTAGGTGAACGAGGAGGTGCGTCATAATATTGAAGAAGGATGGTGGGAACAACAACTCGAAGCTGACTAGACATTCGACCACATCTTCCTGTAATCCTGACAAAGTTTCTGGATCCATTACCTTCTGAGAAATTGCGTTGAGGAATGCACATATCTTCACAATGGCTAGTCGAACATTTTCTGGTAGAAGTCCCCTCAATGCAACCGGAAGCAATTGTGTCATAAGCACGTGGCAGTCATGGGACTTCAGGTTCTGGAATTTTTTCTCCTTCATATTTACTATTCCCTTTATATTCGACGAGAAACCAGACGGAACCTTGATACTGAATAGGGCTTCAAAAAAGATCTCCTTCTCTTGTTTGGTAAGAGCGTAGCTGGCAGGCCCTATAAACTGCCCTGGATGATTGCCGTTTCGTCCTTTATGATGTTCCTGGTCCTCCCGTGCTTCTGGTGTATCTTTTGTCTTCCCGTACACGCCCAGAAAACCTAGAATATTCACACAAAGATTCTTGGTCAGGTGCATCACGTCGATTGCTGAGCGGACTTCCCGGACTTTCCAATATTCTAGCTCCCAAAAAATAGATTTCTTCTTCCACATGAGCGCGTGTCCATCAGCGTCTTTCGGAACAGGTCGACTGCCTAGACCCTTTCCAAAGATAACATTTAAATCCTTGACCATGTCAAATATATCAGCACCACTACGGGGGACAGGCTTCGGACGACGGTCTGCCTCGCCATCGAAATGCTTGCCTTTTTTCCTTAAGGGATGCTTGCGCGGAAGGAAACGACGATTGAATGGGTGCACAACTTTTATGCTTTTTCCCAAATATTTACTTTCAGTCTCATCTAAACAGTGTGTGCATGCATTGTATCCTTTATTCGTCTGTCCTGAAATGTTACTAAGAGCAGGCCAATCATTGATGGTTACGAATAGCAACGCTCGTAGGTCAAATTCTTGCTCGGTGTGCTCATCCCACACACGTACACCTGGTTTGGCCCACAACTCCAAAAGTTCATCGACTAATGGCCTTAGGTACACATCATATCGTTGCCCGTTTGCTTTGGGCCTTGGATAAGCACTGACATCATAATGAACTTCCGCTTCATTGACAACCAAGGAGGAAGGTTGTAGATACATAGAGTCACAGGCCAGGTGCTGTGACTGCAGCTCTGCTCCCCAAAAGGATTCATGCCATCTGTACTTAGACCAAAGTATAAGTTCCTTGCCTCACCCGCAAAATCCGGGAACTCTCTCCCGATGTTTCTCCACTGCCGACCATCAGCGGGGTGCCTCAACATCGCGTCTTTCTTACGTTCTTCCATGTGCCATCGCAACAACTTGGCATGCTCTTTGTTTCTGAACAAACGTTTTAACCGTGGTATTATGAGAGCATACCACATCACCTTCGCAGGAACCCTCTTCATGGGTGGCTCGCCCTCAACATCACCAGGGTCATCTTTTCTGATCTTATACCGCAATACACCGCATATCTAGCATTTATTCAAATTCTCGTACTTCTCACCGCGGTAGAGGATACAGTCATTAATGCATGCATGTATCTTCTGCACATCTAATCCTAGAGGGCAGACAAGCTTCTTTGCTTCATATGTACTGACGGGCAATTCATTATTTCTTGGAAACAACTTCTTTAATATTATCATCAATTTTTCAAATCCCGAGTCAGTCACACCGACCTCTGCCTTCCATTTCAGCAATTCCAATATGCTACCCAGCTTTCTCTGCCCATCTTCACAACCTGGGTACAACAATTTGTGGTGGTCCTCTAACATCTTGTCGAACTGCAACCTCTCCTTATCCGTGCCACAGTCTCTTCTTGCATCAGAAATGGCCCGACGAAGATCATCATCAACAGGATCATCTGCTGCCTGTTCTTCACCTCCTTCTTCTTCATTGTCTTCCATTGCGGTATCATCGCATTCAGAGAACATAGATCGGTACTGGTCATCGTTATCTTCTTCTTCATCGCCGTCTTCCATCATAACCTCTTCTTCTCCGTGCTTGGTCCGAACATTATAGCTGGACATGAATCCAAACCGAAGCAGGTGGCTCTTAATGTCTCTTGAGCAAGAGTAATCCTTCTCGTTCTTACATTTCAGACATGGACAGCACATAAAACCTTGCTTCGACTTGTTGGCATCGGCCACAAGCAGGAAAGAGTTCACGCCCTCTCTGAAAGCGGGAGCACATCGGTTACCGTACATCCATGGATGACTCATCTGCATCATAAGTACAATTATGTATCAGATGCAATCACCTTGCTAAAATTAGTTTTGTACGGACTATGTATATACGAGAAAATAGTTGCTAACCTTTTAGGATCAAAAAGAGGAGAAATTTTATCAAATAAAATCAAGTGGCATCCCTCACAAGCATTCCATCAAACACCTCTTGTGCACATGAAGAAAAAATAAGGTAGCATACACCTCCACCTTTGACCACCAAGGAAAAAAAATGTAGGGAGGTGGGGGGGGCTGGCTGCGTGTATATATAGGCATGGCCCTTTTGTCGCGGGCCGTATTACGACCCGCGACAAAAGGGGTGCCGGCAGGAGGCACCAGAGCTCAGACCCCTTTTGTCGCGGGTTGTGATACGGCCCGCGACAAAAGGGCGCGACAAAAGGCCCGACTCGCTCCAAATGATTTCGGGGCAACGTGGCCACGCCATTTATCGCAGGTGCAGTCGCGTCCGTGACAAAAGACTCCCACGAAAGCCCTGTTTTCCACTAGTGTGTATTGGATCCAGTTAGCCAATGTGCGTATGTATGCTGCAGGTGCGCACCTAAATTGATCGAGCACATGCATGTGATCGAGCTAGGTGCAGGTCTGGAAAGAAGAAAGACAAAAGATACATGACGTCGAGATATAGCTACGTACTTTAGTTATGTAGTTGGGTAGCCTTAGCTAGCGCGCCTGGAAAGATATACCACTATCTGTCAATCAGTCTTGTTGATAACAAAAATAACAAAGACCAAGAAAGTCATCATTATATATGCAACAGGTCCTACACTGGCTGCTTGAGGGTTGAGGCGTCAGCTCCTAGGGGCCCCTACCGCCCCGTCTCCCTCTCTCGAGTAAATGACGCAAAACTACTATATTATAGGCGATGATGTCTGAAAACTACTTTTTCAAATTCAGCGTCTGCCGACGGTTGGCCCTAAAATTTGGCTGTGCATGGCCACTCTCGTTGTCGCCCGCTAACAAGCTCACGCAGACACAGTTATTGGCCGCGTGTACGTTGATTATGTTAGGATCATGTTCCGCAGATTTGGTGCTCGAGGCTTATGCATATTTGTTGCATGAGTCGTTTGGGACATGACGACTCGTATATGAAGAGCATGAGCATCTCTTTGTGTTAATCAGTGCCAAGGCTAGAAGGAATGCATATGGTGGTCAAGCGATGCGACGGCAAGTCGTGGTTGAGGTTTGGTGGTGCTTCTTCAGTAGTATCGGGGCTAAAACTTTAGGTGAAAACTCTTGGTTTGGTCTTATTTGGTCATACCTGGGAAGGCGGTATTTCGCCATTGTTACCTTGAATGGATTTTGCCCAGTCTTGCTCTTGAGGATGAAAACTCATGATGTAATCTTTGATTGGATTGGGTGACAACAACACTTATGTGACAGAGATGTTGCTTTTAGAAAACTTTCTCTTAGCATGTATGTTGTTAGAACAGTGGTTGATGTCGTCGATGATTATTTGTTAGTTACTACTGCATTAGGCTGGCCATAGTGGTAAGTATCATGTAATACTATCATGCATATGATACTTGTGTATGGTCTATATAGTGGCTAGTATCATAGTTATGCTATATTTATTGCTTTTCAGAATCTCAATGTAAATTTATGCACAAGATTTGTTTGCCATTAACTTTTTTTTCTGGTAACATGCGCTATGATACAGTATCTATATATGTTACTCTAATCTCCTCTTTCCACCTTAATTAGCGACCACATCAGCATTTTTGTGGGACCAATATGCATGATACTAGTTATAATACTAGCACTATGGCTAGCCTTAGATCCTGTTTTTTTTCTCATTTTTTTTTAATAATTTGGCCGTGTACATAATTGACGTCTGTTACTCGAGACGGAGTGATTGATTAGTTGTATGCTGTTACTAGAGAAGGAATGATTGATTAGTTATATGCTAGATGGCAGTAAAGTAAAGTGGTTAGCAGGGTGCAGTGGCATACAAAAGGCGAGGAGAAATATACCTACCAGCGGCCGGTCGATCAAAGGTTCTTTTGTCATGATAAAGATTGAGGGAATATATTCTACTCCTGGTACTTAGCTACATGTATGCGTACTTGATGCCAATGAACTTCACTTGCTTTTGTTGCGATCGACCGGTGATTTTATATCTGTACTTAATTAGCAGCGTACGTACCTGCTTTTGTGCATCATAGTATGCATGATTTCAGTAGTCGTTTCCCAGCTCCAGTAGCTTTGGTTACCTGTCGGTGGGTGGATAGTACTGTCGGAGAATGATAGTGTCAATCTGTCAAATCCGTTCACCCATACTCTGTCAAATCCTTTTCCCTAATTCCCTTTCGTTCACTATAAAGCTATACGTATATATGTGTAAATACATACACACGCATACATGGAGTCAGAGTGCAAACAATAGTTTGAGGGCGCTACATTTGCATAGGAAGCTAGCTAAAAGAAGAGGCTGGTTGATTTGGGGGTCACATGGCCGCCGCGTGGGCATGCACGTCAGCACGTGCAATCAGTGAGTTGCTTAATTTGTGCGCATTGTCAGTGACGGGAGACGAGAGCATGTTTGCTGCCCGACATAGCCGATAGCTCCCTACGAGTGATAGCATCCACCGATAAAGAGAGCACGACATAGCAAAACAGAGAGAGCAAGAAGAGATTGGTGGTGGCGGCGCCTGTCCTGACCTGGTTCTGGGCAAGCAAGCAAGCAAGCAGGCGGCTCTAGATCAAGCTCAACTGACTGGCTGAGTAAGTATTCTCTTTCCAAATGAATCTACGAGCTCAGCTATCTTGTGTACGGGAACCACCACCGCCTTCTCCTCCTGTTATTCCTCTCCAACCTCTCCGACCCGGGACGGTGGAGGAGGACGATGCACCGGCCAACCGGACGGCATCTCAGCTGCGCCGACGCTGGCCACAGCCAACAAGCGTGGTCCTCCTCCGATCCCCTTCCATTGCATTTCAGTTCCACTCCTTCCCGGCATTTGGGACCTCACCGGATTCATGGCGACCCCAATGCCAGTTCTGTCCCACCTCCACCTGCTTTATGGGTCTTTCAGGTTCCCACCTAACAACATTTCCTCTCTCCTCACTCAATAACATCATACCTCCTTTCAAAAAAAAATACTGTGTTTGCTTTCTCATATCAATAGTCCTTAATCCATATGTCTACTTGATATTGGTGATTTCACTTAATTATTATGGTCATCTTGTAGTTTCATCATCCTACCTATATGGTGTGTTAACGTCTTTTAGACGAAAGACACTAGGTGTCTGGCTTTAACATCCCTGAACCCACCATACAACATGGGTTTAGTGCCTTACAAACTAAGCATATCAGGTAATGATGATTGATGATACATGATCAAAATAACTTGAGCAATTCCAGCTAACACCAACAGAGCTATCATGTTACAAAGGTGACGCTACGCGCAAGCAGTTAGGCATGTGATCTAGGTGGCGCGGCTGTTGTGTGCTCGGCCAGACGGCTGCTCGATTGGGCTCCTGTCCAACCTGATTATTTTGGCCGTGGTCCTCCAGAGTTGACGAATAAAATGCAGTTAACTGGATGGTTAGGGAATTTCGACAGTAAGCTTAGGGCATGGCCAATGCATAGCTCCATGGATGTTGCCTCGCAGCTTTATCTTTGTTCGGGTGGTCCAAATTAGGTTCGGATAAGGAGACAGCCTTTTCATCAGGAGGCAGCCTCTTCAGCCATAAAGTGAAAACTGGGTGAAAATGTGTGAGAGAAAAAGAAAAACCAAATCAGCTTTTGAGAGAAAGATATATTAATGGAACCATAACATGACATGCATATGTGAAAAGTTTTATCCAAACCTAGTTGGACAGCTGCCTCCATTGTTCATGCCCTTACTCCTAATCTGCCACAACGCCCAACATTGGAAAGTGAAATACAACAAGACAAAAACCCTAACAACATCTATAGTAGATATGCAAAGAGGGGTTGTACTAAACCCGCCAATTCAACCGAAGCCTCGCCCCGCGCACCCTCCAAAGTCAGTGCGTGGGACGGGCCCGTTAGTGGCGGGGACACCGGAGAAGATGGAGACACGAAGGCGACCAACTTCACCGGAGACGAGGACACAGTTGGCCTCAGCGTCGCTGACGAAGGTGAGGAATAAAAGTTACGGTTAGGGTGCGGGGAGCTCACTCGCTACGAGGTCTTAGGGTCATGATGCGGGTGGGGTGCGGGAACCTCGCCGGCAGCGAGATCTTATGGTTTCGGGTTAGTAATTAAAAAATGTTCAATCTCTAAAAAAAAGACAACACTGTGACGGCTAAACAAAAGAACATTTTTTTGAGATCGAACATTCTTTTCAAAATCTGAACATTTTCTAAATATGAATAGTTTTCGAATATGAACAATTTTTGAATATGAACATTTTTCATTTTTTTAAAAATCTGAACATTTTTCAAATTTAATCATTTTTGAATCCTAATATTTTTTGAATCTGAAAAATAAAAAGAAACAGAAAATAAAATAAACAGAAAAAAGAGAGACTTGGTCTAGTTCGGTAGTTAACCAACACACTCACACACGTTTAACGGATCACGAGAGGCCCAGGTCAGAATACGACCCATGGCCAGGTCATCTCCTGATAATTTCCGATTCTCAACAAAAAAAAAACTCCTGATAATCTCCCCTTAGCCGGCGCCACCCGACACCGGAGCGGTGGGATAAGCCAGATCCACGTCTCAGCACTCAGCAGCGCGGTGACGTATCGCCGCTCCCTCCAGACTCCAGAGCCTAGTCGATGAATCCCCCAAGGGTTATTATCGACGGACCGGAGCGCGGCGAGCAGCTCCTCCGCCACCTCCGCATTCCCGTGAGCGCCGAGAGACAGCTTCCTGACGCCCCCCATTCCCTGCATACGGCAGGGAGATCAGCGCGGTCGCCTAGGCTACCACGAGAGGGCTTCATTTCGGCCTCTACGTACGTACATGTATTGTCTCTCATCTTACATCCATTTCTTGGTTGTATGCTTTTATTGTGGATATCCATGCGGTTAGTTAACTGATTCAGCACTTATGGTGTATTGCCGCTGCTAGTAGAGTGAATGAGACTCAACACAGCCACCACTCCTATCAAAAATTCAGAATTAGTACTGCTCACCCAAGAGGCAAGACATTACTCAATGAAAGTTACATTCACCACCACTACCTCTTGCTCTTGTATGCACAAGTGTTCTCTGCATGCCAGGCTATTGTTTTACATTCTGAAGTTGAAGGAAACTCATGTATCTATATAATTGTTTATTTCATCTCCGTATACAGGGGAGCCAGTAGCATGAATGACATCCCCCGTGGCCAACGACCTTCAAGGAAGAATCGCCCTCTCTCAGCCTCAAGAAAACCATTCAAATGCTGCATCCAGAACAAATTCTGCTGGGCCTAGAGTGGGGGAGCTCACGCTACCCAATGGTGACATCTATTATGGCACACTATCCAGGGAAATGCAAATACCTGAGGGCACAGGGCGGTACATCTGGGCCGGGAGCAGCTGCGTGTACGAGGGCGAGTGGAGGAGAGGAATGCGGCATGGCCAAGGAAAAACTCTATGGCCATCGGGAGCCACCTACGAAGGCGAGTACTCTGCCGGATACATGGACGGTGAAGGAACGTATGTCAGCCCCGATGGCGCCTCTTCTTACAAGGGACAGTGGAAGCTGAACCGCAAGCACGGCCTCGGTCTTCAGACGTACCCCAGCGGAGACATGTACCAAGGTTCCTGGATTCAGGGGCAGATGGAAGGCCATGGCAGGTATACATGGGCAAATGGCAACAGTTATGTTGGCACCATGAGAAATGGGCTCATGTCCGGCAAGGGGGTCCTTACATGGAACACCGGGGAGTCGTTCCAGGGGAACTGGCTTGACGGCATGATGCACGGGTACGGGCTGTATACATGGGAGGACAGTGGATACTATCTTGGAACCTGGACCAGGGGATTCAAGGATGGAAGTGGCGCATTCTATCCTAAACATTGCAGAGTTCCCACAGCTCACATGCTCTACATTGATGATTTGAGGAAGAGAGGTGTGCTTCCTGACATCTCAACTATCCTTCAGCAATCCTCTTCCTTCAACACTAAGGCCGACGCGGATCAAGAGTCTGCGGATGCTAGTTTGCCCAGTAGAAACTTGAGTTTTGGGCGACCGCCTTCGAAGAAGCCGTCTTTACAGAGACGCTGGAGTATCGGAGTGGCTATCGAAAAAATCATCGGCCCTGAATCTGGTGCAGCTTCTGAAACACAAGAAGATATGGCTGGTTCTGACTTCCCTATACTCGAAAGGGTGTATGCGCAGGGCGTTCTTATCAGCGAAGTTGTGCTGAATAAGAGCTCCTCGGATTCATCCAAGAAATTGAAACGTCGCCAGAGCAAGATGACGAAGGATATCAAAAGGCCTGGAGAGGCAATCATTAAAGGACACAGGAGCTATGATCTAATGCTTTGTCTGCAGCTTGGAATCAGGTAAAGGCTAATATAAAAGGCTTCCTGATTGAAATTTTAGCGACTTCCTTTTCTACGTTGTTATTTGTACGCAGTTGTCCTATGGTATTTATATGGAATCTTCCGATGAGTGCAGTGTTTTGGAGCCCGATAATTTGAAAATTTCGAAAACTGTATTTTTAAGCTTTAAACATCTGATAATTAGCACGTATTGTTCATTGAATTTTAACCATATAGGGAAGAGGATTGTGACATATACCAAGTTACAAACGTGTAGCCTAGAAGACCAACCGTGCATCTTTTTTCATTGACCAAACTAGTTCTGACTTTCAACTCTTAGAAAGATCACTGCTTTTGACGCTCTTAAGTTTAAGGCGCCATTATGGTAGAGAAGGTGACTGAAAGGGTTCTCCCCATCTCTATAGAAACCAGCCGTGTGTTCTTTTTTTTCGCGAAAACGCAAAAGCCTTGCGTTTCGATGCATTGATAGAAAAAGAAGGTTTATATGTACAAGTCCAAGAGAGGACCACACCACGCCGTACAACTCAACCCAAAAGACCTAATCTAGGGGAGAAGTTGGCGAAGCCCCCGGGCACCCGCGTCCGCCCACTGTCGCGCTTCGGCCTTGATGTTGCGAAGTAAGGAGGTCACCGAGGGACGCGCATTGTCGAAGACCGCAGCGTTCCTGTGCTTCCAGATCCACCACGCCGTGAGCATGATGAGCGACGAAGTACCTTTACGCAACTGGCGAGGTGAGGTCCGCACCACCAGCAACCACCACTACGCGAAGTCACCCTCACCCGTGGGAGGCCTAGCAGTGGATCGAATCCACGATAGAACCTCAAACCAGATAGTCCTCGAGAAGGAGCACCCAGTCAGAATGTGCGCCATAGTCTCAACAGACTGGTCGCACAGCGGGCATCTTGTCGCGTGGGGCAAACCCCGCCGCGCCAGACGCTCACTCGTCCAACATCTATCCAGGCAAGCGAGCCAAATGAAGAACCTCACCCTGGGTGGCGCCCAGGATTTCCAGTTGAGCCTCCAGGAACCTGATAGTATCGCCCCCTGGAAGAGGGCGTCGTAGCAGGAGCTGGAAGAATACTGGCCATCCGTCGTCCAACGCCAAACCAGCCTGTCTTGGTCCGGAGATAACAACACATCCCTCAGCCTAATCCACAGCCGTGTGTTCTTTTCTTTTCTCTGTTATCAACATGAGAGAGTCATGTTCTCTTGTTGAATACCAACTAATTTGTTTTCTTCTGATCAGCAAAACATTAAATATGATTATATTACTCAGGTACACGGTTGGAAAGATTACGCCAATTCAGAGGCGTGAAGTGCGAGCTTCTGATTATGGCCCCAATGCAAGTTTCTGGATGAACTTCCCAAAAAAAGGATCACGACTGACTCCTGCACATCGTGCTGTAGATTTTAAGTGGAAGGACTATTGTCCAATGGTTTTCAGGTTTGTTGTCTCCGTTCCCCAGTTTTCATTTAATTAAGAGTATATTGTTGATCAGCTATGTTTTTCTGTTCATATAGTGCAGCCTTATAAACTAGCTTTATAAGTAAAAGTAAATTATAAGGATGTCATGAAGTATCCTGAGAAGTTCAACTACTTAAAGTATCACTCTGTTGGAATCTCTCTGAATCTTATTCTACAATGCTATTGATTGCTTATGAATTTGGAATTTATTGATTGCTTCTCAACTCGTAAAAATTTGAAGTTTCATTGTTTTAGTAGCTAGTAACTAGTGAGACACCCTCACAATATTATTTCCTATTTCAACTAATTTCTTGTTAGTGTTTGATTACAGAAATTTGAGGGAGATGTTCAAGATTGATACAGCCGATTATATGATGTCAATTTGTGGAAGTGATGCTCTTAGGGAGTTATCTTCACCTGGGAAAAGTGGAAGTATCTTTCTCTTATCACAAGATGACCGGTTTATGATCAAGACCCTTCGAAAATCAGAAGTGCAGGTTCTTGTTTCTGTTCTATACTTTTATGATAAGCACTGTACAATACCTGTTAGTTGATAATATATGTTGGAAACTTAGCATGGCCGGGTAAACTGGCATAGACCAAGCAATGGGATCATGTCATTTCTTTTTGAAAAAGGAAGGACAAGCCTTCCAGGTTCTGCCTCCTTGGATGGACACAGCCGTAACTTTATTAAAATGATGCCAGCAGACCAAAATAATTGGCTTACATAGAAAAAAACAAGACCAACATCTGGTCTCGTGACAGTAAATATATCTAACAAGACTATATGTGGATCAAATCCATGGACAAAACAATGCCGGAAGCTAACTAAGAGCATGATGCTCGAAGACAACGCCTTAAAGTAGAAAGCACCGCTCGTCTGGCGATGTTGCTGGGTCTAACCAAGAGGTACATGTGGGGTTCATTATCACACCAGAAGCGAAGCATTGAGCCAGTACCTTCAACAAGGACACACCGTATGCACGACCATTGCTTGATCCATCTGGAAAGGCTAGATCACGAGTTTTTCTTTTCTTTTCGAGAAAACAAAAAACTTGCGTCTCATGCATTGATAGAAAGAAGTTTTACAAGCCTAGAACTAGGCCATTACACCCAACACTCGCGACAAGCTACAAAGAGCCGTTGGGATAAAACAAAACAACAGACACAACCACAACAACCAATGGCCTCTATGTCTTCCATGCTTGCACTCAGTACACGGCATACCAGCTGGAACCTCCGCTAGCGAGAAAGAGAGTCCCACTCTTCAAAGAAGGGCAAAGTAGGGTTGTTCCCGATTTGGAGAAGGCGGCTGCTTAACAATGGTCGCGGACTGTTAACCTTGCACTACCGCCGAAGACACCCCTGTCGTGCCATGGCGACCTTGAGAAGGCCTGATCCGATGTGACCGCAACAATGAGAGGAGATGGCCCCGGCAGGCCCGAGAAGGGCACGCAAGGCATCCTGCGGACCCTGCAGTCATCAACCATCAATCATTGCCCATGTCTTGAGCACTGCACCACCTAGCACTTCCACATACCCTGTCTATTGCAACGGACACCCAACTGCTGAGAAATTGCCCATCGGCAGCCCTTCTGCATAGATGATGCAGAACGGCGAGCCAGTCATCGTCCTCATACCAACTGCTAGATCATGAGTTTTCACCCAGTGAGCGCGCACACTCATCGTTGACCGCGATGCTGCCGGTGAGTGCCTGCCCAGTGCCCACAAAGAGCATCGCGCTAGCCACTTCCTATACAAAACCAAAGGAGAGATCGGCGGAAACAGATTGAGGACATCACCTGCACTGCATCCAAGTTGCCGCACCATCATCAGAGATTGCAATCCTGTAATCTAGGTCTTATTTCTTTTCCTTCGAGAAACCGGTCTCCTTGCCTACCCAATCAGAATATGCTCTTTTGAATGATCTGGTGATTGCTTGTCTGTCTCAACACTTGATCAGAAATGGACATGCCTAATTATGATCCAGGAATTTTAGCTTATGTGACTACTACGCCGAACATGTTCCTATATTTGTGAATTAGTTACGTAGTGAACTTATCGATTTATCTTAACAATTGAGTCAAACTTATCATTTAGTTCATTTGTTTACATGTGCAACTGATTTTTCTTGGCATGATATTTTCATGTAGGTTCTTTTGCGTATGCTTCCAGACTATTATCGGCATGTCCATACTCATGAGAACACACTCGTAACCAAATTTTTTGGCCTCCATAGGGTGAAACCTTCAAGTGGTCAAAAGGTAATGACACTATAACTGTTATTTGTGCTTCCTTGTCGCTCTATCGCTTCAAAAAATATGAAAACATTTTGAATTTGTGACTTGTTTAGTAACTTCGATCAGTAGACAGTAGTGCATTACAAACGATATGGAATGATCATGTTAAAATAATTATGTTGGATTTTCAAGGGATGTACTTTGATAATTTAAAAAAATGTCTGCATTTTCCACCATGCCAAGATTACCGTTGATGGTCAAAGTTACATATGTTATACAAAGTTTTGCATATTTATGAACATGGGTAGTATTTTTCTGTCAGTCCTTAAAGGATTTTAGTTTTCACATCTAATATATTCTGGTTACCTCTTTTGAAATAATTGTTGGTATTGAACCGTTGATTGTGATTGTTTGTATTTGCAGTTTCGATTTGTAGTGATGGGAAACATGTTCTACACAGCACTTAGAATTCATCGAAGATTTGATTTGAAAGGTTCATCTTTGGGTCGTTCTACCGACAAAATTAAAATCGATGAGAACACGACTCTGAAAGACTTGGATCTGAACTACTCATTTTATCTTGAGCCTTCATGGCGGGATGCTTTGCTTAAGTAAGCATGTTCTCGCTGAAAAAAGCAGCTTAACAATTCTCGTGGCCAGTTTTCTGTGTAACAACCATATTTCTGTTCTCATTCTGTGTAGACAGATTGAGACCGACAGCGAATTTCTAAAGAAGCAGGGTATAATGGATTACAGTTTACTTCTTGGTTTCCATTACCGGGCTCGTCAAAACCTACAAAGACGAGCATCATTTCATGAAGGCATTTTGGCGGATAAACTAGCTGTTCTTTCAGAAGAAGGTAAGCATGCAATTGTATCTTCATTTCTGTGAGTAAGTTGTCACCAATTAATCCAATTGCCTTTTTTTTTTGGCTTGCTGGCATCCATGATGTAGATGCAGTGGAGGAGAATTCCACTTATAACTACCAAGAAGGGCTGGTTTTGGTACAGAGGGGTAACGACCAAAAGAGCAAAGTCGACGTTGGCCCTCACATAAGGGGAAGCCGCCTGCGTTCGTCGTCTGCTTGTTTTGAGGAAGTAGATCTCTTGCTTCCAGGCACAGCAAGGTCATTGGTTGATTTCTATTTGGTCAATTCTCATGCTCTTCCAATGCTGATCTATGTTTGAGATGATTGAATTTGCTGTCAAATTTGATAGGCTTCAGATTCAGCTAGGGGTGAATATGCCCGCGAGAGCGGAAAAAGAAGAAAAGCAAGAAGATGGCGACAAATCGTTCCATCGGGTGTATGATGTGGTGCTGTACATAGGGATCATTGATATTCTGCAGGAGTACAGCATGAGGAAGAAGATTGAACATGCATACAAGTCCATCAAGTATAACCCCTTGTCAATATCTGTTGTCGAACCTCGATTCTACTCGGAGCGCTTCCTCAAATTCATTCACACCGTCTTCCCTCAGAACTCGTCCAACTGACAATTCATCTATCTTTCCTCCTCCTCCCAGGCAAAAAGATGTAGAGTAAAAAAAAAATTCCAAGGAATGTGTTCTGCTGTAATGTGTATGGCAAGAATAATGTAGATAAATTCAAGGAAATGCATTTGTTGTGTTGCTATAATAATATGACACGTGTCTGTGAACCAATCCATACATTTGTCCTTCAGTTTATCTGATATTAGAGCTTGGCTAGTTGCCATAATTAGGCAAGGTGATGACATGTACCATTCATTCACCTCTCATCTCTATAAATTCAAATTCAAATGCAAATGCAAGTGACCAGGCCTATAAATTTATAATTCCTTTCGACACAGATCTCAAGCTGATCACAGCACCAGAACAGTCACAATGGCCAGCACCCACAAGCAGGATCTAGCAGCTCTCCTAATCCTGCTCACCGGCACACACCTCATCGCCACTACGGTGGTCGCCCAGAAGGCAGTGGAAGCGCTGCTCGTTGTTATGGCTCAGGCTATGGCTAGAGGCCAATGTGCCAGGACATTCTAGGCCAGAAGCCCCACACAGTCTGGCCCCTAAAGAGCCTGGTACTCCTCTGGACAGTCTGGGTTCCCCTGTTCTAGCTTCTACGTCTTCAGATTTAACATGGAATTTTTTACTTCGACTTGAGAAAGTTGAGGATATGAATGAAATATGACCCGTTCCCCCTAGCCAGATATGATTTGAGGGCTGTAACAACAAGGAATTTAGTTGTAGTAGCAATCAAATAGAACATTTTCTCAACTAAAATGGCACATAATCAGCAGGCACCTCATAGGCAAGTCGACAAAGGAAAATTATACTAAATTGTCCCAGTCCATTATTTATAAGTTGATGATACGATGCAACAACACAAACACTGTTCCCGAGAGGTGACTCCATGTGTTGTACCCAGTACATACAAATCCAGCTCCTATCTTATCCCGCCCAACATGCTATATCATTCACCATACAATTTGGACGGATCTTTATGTTGCACTTATTCGGATCTTACTCATACCCACCAGAACACAACATGGGGAATATATTTGCTGCTCATCGTAGCTGGAAGAAGGATCATTAAAGCCGAGCTTTTGCTAGCGCAGCAGGCTTGAAGCTTGCAATCCCGGTGATTTCTCGTCCAGTCACCAGGGCGTTGATGTCGTAGGTACCCTCGTATGTGAAAATCGGTTCCAGATCACAGAATGCCTGCAACGGTTGAGATTGTTACGAGCCCAGCCTTTACATGAAACGAAAAATGAAATGGAGAGGACACATGCTACTATGGCTAATAGTTATCCATCAGAAAATTCTGAAAGGTACTCAAATTCACAAATCCAATCCGCCATGTTAGGAGAAAATTAGAGATGTTAGGACCATACCTTTGCTACCAGAAAATCAGCCAAGATACCATTGCCACCCAATAGCTCCCGACCTAGAGAAACTACCTCCCTTGACTTGCTCGATATCCATGCCTGGATTCAATTGTTAATCAGTATAATCTACAAGCAACAACAGCATGCGACGCAAACAAAGATACCATTTGCTAGTCATGTAGCAATTTACGAACCTTGCCTAGACTAGCATGGCCTGGTGTCATTTTGCCAGACTCATAGAGCTTGCACAGGCGCCAGCCGACAAGAACCATTGCTTGGATGTTACCGAGCATCCGAACAAGCTTTTCTTGATTGAGCTGAAAGGCTGCCAGTGGAGCGCCAAACTGCTTCCTTTCTTGCAAATACCTATTCAGTGGCAAATGTGCTAGTCAAAATTGGTGTATATATGGTACAAAGCTAACTGAATGCACTGCAGGAAAGGTGAGGGCTGGACCGATGGCACATGTCGTAGACGCCCATCGATATGCCAATTGGCTGCCATGCCACCATAATACGTGACATTGCGAGGACCTAGTCCAGCGGGACAAGAGTAAATAAGATTACACGAGCAAGCAGAACATTCCAATATGCTAACAGAGAGCAGGGAAGTTGGCGGTGGCATGTACCTTGCTTATATCCTGAAATGAATTGATGCCTGTTAATCTGTCTTCTTCTGGGACAAATACTTTATTCAGAAGAATATCGCCATTCTGAACCATTCTGAGTCCAATTTTGTTTTGAATTTTTGTGGCCTTCAAACCAGGAGCTCCCTTCTTCACAATGAATCTGTAGAATATGTATCAGATTCATCATTCGCATGTAAGTTTTGAATTTATCAGCAAAGAAATAACCTCATACTGATATGTACATGATATCAAAACAAATGCTATAAACAATAATCCAAAACAAGATGATTACCCATTTAGTTGCTTTGTGTCTGCATTCCTAGCTAAAATTACGAGCACATCTGCAAACGTGCTGTTACCTATCCAGCGTTTTTGGCCATCTAATTGCCAACCGCCAGGTACCTTAAAAAAATAACATAACCTGATAAGAAGGTAGTAAGAAAATTTCAAATGGTTCTCAAATACAGCTCTCTTTTTAGCTGAAACCAGTACGAAGGCCCCCACAGTAGAATTCTATTAAAAGAGGTAAATACAGTGATAAAAATAAAACCTTGGTTGCTGAAGTTTTCAAGGCGCTAGCATCACTACCGTAATCTGGCTCTGTTAAAGCCTACAGAAATCGGATACACTCTTATGAACAGAATATGGTAATAATAGCACGTTTAATATTGTATATATAGGCTACTGGATAATGTAACTCACCCAGCAACCAACAGTTTTCAGTTGAGCTAACGATGGTAAGTACTTCTGCTTTTGAGCCTCTGATCCACAAAGGGCTTTTCTTCATACAAAATCCAGAATTAAAACACGAGCTCAAGTATAAAAGTTGTTGTTGGTCAAAGTCTAACAGAATAAAAATCATAATATTTCGAAAAAAATGCTAGCTTTACCAATTGTGGACATTGCCAAAGAGGAGTGCACTAGAATAAATGTGGAGCAACTTGCATCAACTCGTGCTACTTCTGCTATAGAAATGGCACTAGCTGTAACTGAGAGTCCTGGGCATCCATATCCCTGTAACGTCAAAAAAATTGTAAACAAAGACAAATCTAACGTTGTACATGTGGGTCAAATCTAACATTACAAAGTATAGCACGAATAGAAGATTGAGTGGTTCGTACCTTAGTGGTACTTCCTGCTAGGCCAAGAGTTGCAAGTTTGGGGATGGCATGAAATGGGAACTCTGCCTTCTCCCAGTACTGCAAACGAAATATGACAAAGTTTATGACACATCAAGCATTAGATTAGCACAGCAGCTAGTACAAAGAAGATAGTATGTAACTATGTGGTACAAGGTTTCAACAGTTTCAGCAACTATATGTTATTTCTCTGAGACGATGAAATGGGTTGGGAAATTTCAGTAGCAAGAACATACTTCGGTCATAATGGGTGCGATTTCTTTCTCCGAAATAGCGCGGACTTTCTTCCTAAGCGCCTTCTCTTCATCGGTGAGTAAATCATCAAACTGGTAGTAGTCCGACACTGCAAGCAACAATTGATGAACTTACAACAAGGCAATGTGTAGCACAGTGCATAATTCACGTTCAATCAAGGTCCACAAGAAACAAGATACAGTGCTGAATTACATAACTGACAAAGAAATAAATTTATGTAGTAGGCCTATAAGCAGGTGGAAGATTGTGAAACGAGAGGATCAACTACTTCCGCTCTCTCTTTAATTTTGGTGAGTGGTCCAGATCCAACTACTTTGCAACAACAATTAAGGAAAATAATATGCCCAGGCTGTACAGGCAAAGTTGCTAAGTTGCGAAAGCGACCAACCCAATGATCAACAATTCCAAAGAAATGCATTCTTAAATACAGAAAGCATATCATGTTTACTTCACTGGAGATCCGGATCTCTTTCTTTATTACTTTCTCGCTGCCCCCAATTTTAAATTGAAAATGACTCTCAAAGAATCCTATTATTTTAATCGAACGGATCCTGTTATCATTATCGAATTGTTGAGAACCAACCAAGTTTCACTAGGTTTAACCATAAGAACACATTTAAAAATCACAGCATAGTTGCAACAATTCTAACCCAAAATTCAAAATACATTTCTAGTCTCTGGGTGTCTAATAAAAAGTGATCATGACCCTCTTTTCCTCAAGAACAAATCGGATTTCCTTCTAATGTGATGATAACTACACAAGGACGGATAGAACAGGGCACTATCCTCTCCAAATAGATAAACAGGACAGTTCATCTGAGAAAATTTCTAATGACCCTAAACATAAAAAAATGACCTTTAGCAGTATGTGCATCTAAAACCTGTAATTAAACCCGAAAAAAGGGTCAACGCAGGAAATCAAATGAAACAGAGCCGGAGATCTCACCGGCGGGAGGGAACAGGGACGCCGGCGTGGCCTGCGGGAACGCGAGCGAGACTTCCAGAGCCGGTAGCCCGACCTTCCCTCCGTCCTCGCTCTTCCCCTCTGCGCCACCGCCGCCGCCTGCACGATTACGAAATCAAATCCCCAGACAGAACTCAATCCAAGCGCCAAACCCACTAGTTCTGGAGCTCAGTCCGCCACCCACCTCGCAAGCTCCCCATATCCGCGGCTCAACCGATAGATCGCGGGCTAGTCCGGGGACCCGAGCACGAGCAGCTTCTTCCGATCGAGGTGGAGTAGTAGTAGTGGAGAAGAAGGGGACGACGGAGAGACGAAAAGCTTTGGTAATGGTAGCTATCCAGCCATTTGGAGAGTTAATAAACGGTACGTACGCCAACCCAGCTACGCGGGCCCACTAGTCATGGAGACAACAAAACTGGCTCACCGGCGCGGGGGACTTGCGTGTACGCAAGGTCGAGGTCACTGACAAATGAGACCACTCCTATAGCTGGGCAAAACTTGGGTCGGGCCAGGCTTCGGGCCGGGCTAAAAAAAGCCAGAGGCAAAAATCTAAGGCATGGCCCCATCCGTCAGGCCTAAAATTTGAGCACGAGTCCGGCCCAAAGCCCAAAAAGCTCGGCCCAGGCCGACTACATCTTAAATCATGGTTGGCCCGAAGCCCGGCCCAACCTGACAATCAGGCTCAAAATCTCAGCCCGAACCCAGTCCGACATACAATCTTGGCCCGACCCAGACAGGGATTTCAAGCCAAGCTGGGCTGCCCATGCCCAACTATACTCCCATCTGAGAGCTCAAGTGGACCCGAGATGTCAGTATATAGTTTCATTATTACCAACCTTGGGCCATGCGGCGCAAGCATGGCCGTTGGAAATGGGAGCTTCCCACCGCCATGTAACGAAAAATATCACATGATACCACCTTTCAAATGATACCATGATATCATGTCTCAAAATTTAAATTTAAAAGTTTCAAAAAAAATTGAAAAAATATTGTAAATGTTCACAAGATACACAGGGAGAAACGATAAAGAAAACTGGTATGTAAATCGTGTCATTTATGTTGTTCCCCTTTTGTGATGCTATTCATGTGGGATTTGTCTTTATTGTTTATTATTTTATTTTGAATTTGGTTATATAAAGTTAGAGATTGCAAAACACATCTTCCTCCTAACACGCACCATTATTTTTGAAATTTTTAGAAACATGAATTTATATTTTGACAAGTATTATTGTGGGGCAGTGGCGGAGCCAGCAAAATGAAAGGGTGGGGCAGCCCAACCTATATATTTTTCTATAGAAAATAAAAAAATCTCGGCCTAAGCTTGGTATGCCCCACCCTAACATAATGGGCTGGATTTGCCAGTGTTGTGGGGTGCTATCATGTGACATTTTCCCCGTCTCGTACTCTCACTCAATTGGCCTATTACTAATTTCTAACCTTTTGCTTTGAAAAAGATGGTCAAACATCCTACCTTTTGCATTCGTGGATACACACAACCACGCTATTAGCGACAAGGTAGACATAAGAAAGTCGGGCTAAATCGGCATACAAACAAAGTGTAAAAAATGGATGGCCATGGCAGACCTACTATATGTGATGATAAAACCATAAATTCAATCTTGAGTGCATATGCTTCTGTCACCATTTTTTTGAAATGTCAAAGAAAAGAATTGAGAAAAATCTCACGTGTACATCTCAACGTTTTATATACGCACGCCAAGTTTCGCAGAAACCCGACATTTTTAGGACATGTATAAAAAAAATAAAGATGACTCGTGAAAAGCATTTTTAGCACAAATTTTTGTTTTGTTACACAGCTCAGAGCACATAGAACATCAAGATATACATTCTTTGTGTCATTCTTTATATTATAAATTAGTTTAAAATTTATTTTAAGAACATTCGAACGTATGCTCCTTGGGATTGTCCAAAAGAAAACCACCTCATTCTTCCATGCCCAACAGCTTCGAGAATGACGGTACACACTCGTGCCGAGTTACTTAAGTTCAACCTGTAAAACCAAGACAAGGATTTTCATCTTCGATGGCAGATCAAACCAATCAAGGCCTAGACATAAACACGGCGC
Organism: Lolium perenne; assembly: GCF_019359855.2. Taxonomy (NCBI): domain Eukaryota; kingdom Viridiplantae; phylum Streptophyta; class Magnoliopsida; order Poales; family Poaceae; genus Lolium; species Lolium perenne. The sequence goes on from NC_067244.2 coordinate 54,875,762, forward strand.
CTTCAACAAGGATACAAGGCAAATATGCCGTTGTCTGGTCCAAGCACTGAAGGCTAGGTCACTCGTCCTCGGTCCGGGTATGGAGGGGTTTTTCATCACCGTGGATCTTCTAACATGTCCTTTATACACATTGCTTTGAGCGAATTCATTGTGGTTTCATAGGGTGATAACCACATATGCCACTATTAGAGATCATCTTACTCATGCACCGACTCGGCCACAGTTATATTCAGTTATAACACATTAATATCCATCCACCTCCCGTGATGTTCCTATCTTACAAGCCGGGGGGGGGGGGGGGGGGGCGAGTGAAGCCGTGAGCGACCACCTTGATCCACATGCTCATGACCACCTTGATCCACATGCCCATGAGAAACGGCCGATTTGACTGTTGTCCTCTGGTCTGGCCCGGAGGTGCTTTACATGTGCCAAACATGACAAAGAGAGAGGTGTCTGATCGTGTCTTAGAGCACCTAATAGAGATATTGACTTACAAGTAATTGTAGAATTCTTGTGCCTGCTCGATGCAAGCAAAATGTGTAGTCCATTATGAGGTTGCAGTGGTGCACCCCAACGACCGGAGTTCGACCCTGTCATGGACGAATTTCTGGAATTGTCACGCCAAGTCCCGCTTCTACTATGTCACTAGTGTCTAGTTCCTCTTAGACACTGTTTCAAACTCTCATGTTTTTACCACAAAAGTATGGGAGGAGTTACTTAAGATAATATACACAAAATTCATGATCATAGAAGAAATATAAGAACGAGCTTTGTGCAAAGGAGAGTGTTAGGATTATAACATGCCCAAAGTGATATATGGACAGATCTATCCATACGGACACCATCTCGTTGTACGTACGCCTCAAACAAAGGCGTCAAACCTTATATATACAAAAGGGTCATGTGGATAATCAATACAACCCAATTTCATTCGTTCTCTCTCATCTCATTTTCATTCAACATACAACACAAACATGATCGTAATCAGAAGGTGATCTTCTACTCCAAATCTCTACTATCTAAAAAGGACGAACTGGTTCTGTTTCCTCCGGTCGAAGGTTTCGTCCTACATATTTTTATCTGACCATTTTACCCTTCCACCAAATCACATACTCCTATTTTAAGGAAACTATAGTCATTTTTTTAGGTTACGAAGTTTCTATTTCTGCCCCTCCCTCCATGCACGACCGACCGACTCCGCGCCCTCCGTCCACTCTTCTCCCTCGCGGCTGTGCCCTCTCTCGCGACGACGGCGCCGTCTCCCTTGCGCGCCACATGACGGCACCCTCTTCCTCGCTTGCATCGTCTACGCTGATCAACAAATATGTTCGTCTGCACATGGAGGTTGAGGTCCAAAATGGGATCTTTTACTCCTCCGGCAGCCAGATCTGTTGTGTCAGGGCTCGATCTATCAGGGACGAACTCCAATCATGGTTATGGCCGGCAGGGACTACCAAGACGGCTGCCAGCGGGTCGCGCTCTTCTTCGGCACGCAGATCGGCGCCACCGAGGAATTCGCCAAGGTTATCTTCTCACCCTCGCCGTTCTCTGCTTGATTGTTCATCTGTTTGACGGAACAACCCTAAGCCCGTAGCTCTCCCAGACGCTGGTGGAGGAGGCCAAGGCCAGGTACGACAAGGTCGTCTTCACGGTGGTCGATCTGGTACGGTTTGGATTCCATCCTCAATGCTATGTTGCTTCCCAAAATTCCCTCCCTCTTTTCCCCTTGTGGGGTATATTATGATTGACGCGTCCCGCTGATTGCTTCATTGGATTGGGGTTCAGGACGATTACGGCGCAGAAGATGAGGATCGAGGAGTACCAGGAAAAGCTCAAGAAGTAGAACATGGCGCTGCTCTTCCTGGCAATGTATGGATGGCAATGTATGGATCTGCAATTTCATCTCCACCTTCTACTGATTATGTGCAGTACTATACCTGTTCAGCAAAAGAAGCCATGCATATTTATTCAAGCTAATCCCTGTTCGAACCAGCAATAAAGCTAGGGCAGCTGACCAGGGTTGTTCTCTGAACCCATTCTCATTTGTCATAAGAAGTTCTCTATTAGATTGTGAAATACCATTGCACTTGAAGGTTAAACTGCAAATGTGTTCTCATGACAGAAAATTCTCCGTGAGAGTGATGGAGTAACATTTTTATTTTCTGTACTTGTCTTGTCATGTTTGATTTTCATTATTCTGTTATGTCAGCCTGCAATTACTTTTGGTCCTTGTTTGTTCTCTGCACTTATTTAACTCAATAATTGTGTAAATCTGAAAAAAATAAACTACTCTATGTTAGCTTATCATGCATAATTCGTAGTTGCATGTTTGCATTTTCTGAAGGAAATATTTAATCCTCATTTCAAGAGTTCATTGACATGATTTGCTGCGGGATGAAGCGTCCAATGGTGAAGCCATTGAATCAAGTGGAAGGCAAGTGCTTGAGCAGTTACTACAAGCCATGCTTCCACAATTTCTGAAGCAGGTCAGGTATATACTCCCTTGTTTTTTTACTACAGTAGCCATTTTTTAGTACTCCCTGCATATTTAGTAGTTCAACCTGCATTGTTACAACCTGAGATATATATTTGGTGGCACAATAAAATCAAGGATGTATTTCTGTTTCTAATTAAATGGAGTATTTGTTTTGCTATCTGAAAAATACTAAGGTCTGAAACTGCTGCAGTATCATTGTTAGTACCTCTGAAAATAGTAAGGCCTGCAATTCCTTGTGCTTGAAGATGTTTTGTAACTTGGCAAAAGAATTTCTAAACCTTCATTACTGAACTTGTGCTGAGTTATTTTCTGCAACGCTGAAACTTTGTTTTAGAATTCTTGCAGAGGTCTTAATACACTCTCTTGTGAGTACATTACATACTTCTTCATTCGTACTAAGACTTGTGCATACTGTTCAAGATATGGTAGCTTTTTCAGGAGATCATGCTGGTCGAGCAGGTCTCCGCGGCGACGAACGAGGACGACTCCATCCTTGTAGAAGGAGAAGGATGGATGCAGGAGTTCGATCTCCTGCGTCGGGGGAGACCTGACCCGACATGCGGTGGTGGGGACCATCCTGGTCGAGCAGGTCAACGCGGGCAAAGGTGCGGAGACCTGCTATGCAGGCCTGGGTCAGCTGGTTTTACAAGCCCTAACGATGGAGTGCGCGGCCTGTTACCTCTTGCCGGCTGGGTTTTGCATCTGAATATCTGAATATATGAAGATGCTTGTGCCAGTGAGGAGAAAGAGCTTCAAGAAGAGCAGCGGCCATGCAGCCTCTCCCTACTGCTGTTCATTGTGGCGGTTCAGTTCTGGGTGATTGGTACGTATGTTCTACCGTCCATACCATGCATATATATTCTATTGATTTGTCAGACAATTCAGTTGATTGTTTCCTTAAGCCAGGGAAAGAACCATAGTTTATGATATTGAATATGTCAAATGCAGAGAGGGTCTTACGTCTTCGAGCTAGCAGCAGGTTCACGGTAGAAAATACTCATCCAAGAACAGCAGGTTTGTAGAGCGTAGGTTCCTTGTATATATCAGCAACCAACGTATTGAGAATATGAGCATTGCTAATTATATTTAGTGTTTTTACATTATATCTTAGTACAATCATAATTAAAAAGGTCAAATAATCAAATTGGTCATCCTTCATAATTGTGATGATGGTAATTTTAGGTGCTTTTGGATGAAAGGCAACCCGGCTATGATTTGGTGAGTCAACCTGCTATGTCATCATTTTGGTATTCCATGGTGATCATCCGTTGGATTCACTCATTATAAGAGGCCTTCCCTCAGTCTTGTTTTTTGTTGTGCTGGCCACAGAGTGCACTTTGCAGAATGAGGCATGCATGACATATCATACTTCACATAATGAGGAATTGTTTGAATACATTTTGTGTTATGAATTATCTTTTGAAGCCAGAATAAGGTTTCTTCATTTTGTTAAATTATCTTCTGAAGCCTAATTTAAAAGCATAAACACATTGGGAAAGGGTATTAATACACCACCCCACTTGATTTCTTATTCTGGCTGGTTCATGAAGAAACTATCTTTCTAAGTGCTAGATCCGCCAAGCTGCAACATGTCACACTAAACATGCCGTAGAAAGAGTATTAATTGGTCAAAAAAGTCCCTAGCTGGATGGAACTTACCGTTATCTGACCTTCCTTTTTTATCCTCTTATCTGATTGTGCCTCTTTATATTGCAGGTTGGATCGTGGGAGGTGACTGCCAAGAATAATTATGGTGGTGAGCAGTGAGTTATTTCTGAATCAGAATGCTTGATAATTATTGATGTTCCTTTGGAGTTCTGATTGAGGTCTTAACTAGGCTTTGTTGTATACTGGATTTAAGACAATATAGTGGAGAGAAAGAACCTAATGTTGGAGTATATGTTTTGTTTTTATTATTTCATCTTCTGTCTTCCATTTATGAGATATATCGTCTTCAAAGATGTAGAAATTTGGAGGCACCCTTTGTTATTGTCCTTTTGTCACTGGTAGAAATCTGAATTGGATGAATTCATTTGTGGAGTCAAGTACAATACAAATCACAATTGGATTCATTTACCAATATATATTGTTTGGTTCCAGCTTTCTTCCAATTTTAGAATCCCTCGCGCTAATATAAATTTTAAATTAGTCACATCTTCGCTTATTATCACTTTTGCAGTATTTGGATCTAGCAGATCCTGACAAATGGCTTCAAGCGTCCTAAGAGGAACATTGGGATGTCGTGAGTTCGGAGATGAGAGGGAACTGACACACCTTGTGGAGATGCGGGAGAATTGGGAATGTGCAGAAGTCTAGGATACTAGCGAATTGTCGAGTGACCTTCTCCAGCAGACCACGACGGGTGAGGTGTGGAGGGCTGTCAACCATCCACTCAGGGAAGCTCGCGACACGGCCAACCCACTGGAGCAAAGTGTCCTTGTTGGCATCAAGCTGAGCACACTCCAGTTCACCGGCTTGTCCCGTGGGAACAGGAGGCTGGTGTTGTGGAGCCCTCAATTGCGCGCGTTGTCCGCGTCCATGGATCCGGTGAGCAGGAAGTCAGCGCCTCTGCCTCCACCTCTGTTGGCGCCAGGCGGTCGCCTGGCTTGTAGCATGCCGAGATAGAGGTTGCCTGATGTCCACACCTCCAGTGCCTCCTCGAGATCTTTGGTGACCGGGGTCAATGACTAGGGATAATAAGATACTAGGGGCGTGTCTCCGGCGGTGAAGAGACAGGGGAGGGGGCGGTCCTCTCGCCGGCATCGGGGAGGCCGGGAAAGGGAGCGGAACTCGCTGCAGAAGCAGGGAAGGTGAGAAACTCGCGGTAGTGGCGGGAGGAAGTGGAGGAGCAGATCTTATCGCCAGCGGTAGGGAGGCAGATAAGGGGCAGCCGTCCGCACAAGCAACTGAAGGCAATGGAGGGGATGGTTGACGCGGCTCGAATGTGTACGATTCATGTTATCATTTTCTTTGCTTTCCATAATCCGTAGTAGGGTATACACCTCTCCTTTATTTTCTTCTCGGCATTGTGGCAATGAAGTGAGCTACTTCATCAATTTATACACTTCTCAGTAGGCAATGACATAAATGTTGGATTTGCTTCGGTCCAGCTAGCGTTAGGATTATATTAGGATTTTCAACATTATGCTTTCTTTTAAATTTTAAAATCTTCTAATATCTTTTTCATAACTATTTTTAATTGATTATGTTGAAAAAATCATCATTTTCTCAACAAATTGCATCCTGCAAATTCCGTAATGACGTAAGTCATTTGTGGTGTGTGGATGTTTAACTTGATGAAATATAGGATGAGAGATATTTTCTTAATATTTCTGAACATGTATTTACTTAGGTAATGGATACTTGCTCTATACAAAATTATTATTGGAAAAAACAACTCCACCTACTATTTATCAGATTCATATGACATATTTTAAGACAGTGTTTATTTTATCGAGCTAAAATAGAGTGAAACATAACTCAAATTTGAACCATCGCTTGTTTGTGGATCATGCGATTGCATGCACACGCTTACACCGTTAGGCCATATAACTTATTTAAGTAGCTCATTAAACCACACATAGGTAAAAGGTAATAAGCAACTTGACAAAAGACAAGTAGGATTCGAAAGACACGCGTTATTATATTTATGAATATCAAAGTGTGGTTTAGACTAATTAGAAAAGAAGTATTCCTTCAGTTATACTTGTGTTTGCGGCACCTATGTTTTGTGAGATAATAATACACACAAAAGTAGAGATTGTTGAGTTGACTGTTATGACGGCCCAGTGGGACTTACAACAGAAGAGTAACAAGGAGACCTAGAACTTGAAACCGCACAACAATGTTGTCTTGTTATTCGTTTGGTATTATCATGTTGTATTATATTATGATATTTTTGGTTTGTTTTAAATTTTCGTAGTAAATTGTGAATTATACATGTGTATTGAGAAATAAAATTTGAAGCCCCGTAGCAACGCACGGGCATTTATACTAGTCTCATATCATGAAGAAGGCGAAAACTACACGAGGGGCCACATGTGAGCAACGACTGCCCGAAACGGAAGTAAAAAAGAGGGAAAAGAGAAGCTCGTGCGCAAAATCAACGGGTGTGAAAGCCGCAAAGTGCGTGCGTGTGAAAGCAAATGGCGGCTGCAGCTCGCTAGACGCCAATTCTTCTCCTGTGAGCCACTGTCGGACTGAGGCTACTGTTCAACACATTTGTCGGATAGCCAAATTGACACCACCTTCTCCAATGTCTCTGCGCCCTCCTCCTAAAGTTGAAATGAATACTAGGCAATTAACTAGTGTATGTTAAACTAGTGTATGTTTGCTCCCGATTTTTAAAAATCATATTTTTTGGATTTGGAAAAATATGAAATTAAATACCTACATACATATAAACATTCTGAAGGAGAGAACCAACCTGAGGTTGGGTGGTTAGGAGGGTGGTTGTACCCCCAGCCCACCAGAGTTCAAATCTCAGATTTGACATCTGTGTGTCTCATAAAGGCGGAATATTCATTCAGTGGGAGGCGACATTCCCGTCGACAGCGAGGCGCCTGTGGTGACTTCGTCAATTTCAAGATCCAATCCGCCAGCTCAGTCTTTCGGAAGTGCTCATAGGGGTAGGGTGTGCGTGTGTGCGTTCATAGGGGTGAGTGTATGCGCGTGTATGTGAGCGTCTACGGTTGTACTGTGTTTCTCAAAAAAAAAAACATTCTGAAGGTACGGTAGAAATTTTAAAGAAAAAATATGTTATATTTTAAGCTATATAAAAAAGACAAATTTCTGACAAATATATACCTCTATACTAGCCACAAATTTGTTTTTTTCCTGTAGCTCAAAATACAATGCAATTTCTACCAAAATTTTGCATAAATATTCAGAATATTTGTATGTATTCATGGAATAAATGTGATGATTTTTTGAAATGCGGAAATTCAGTTTTGAAATATTTTTAAAAACTGAGAGCACTAGTGCTCATGTGCACCAAATTTGCTTCCATGTTTGCACGTACATAATGTTCTTAAACGCAAAGTATCTGATCCGATTCGGATAAAAAGAAAGTTGCACGTGTGAACCGGGGCAGTAAAATTCAGTGATGGCAGGCCGATCTATGCACTGCACTCATTGACGACTAGACAGTCCCAAGATGGACGATTATTGACATAGCGTGCAAATGCCGGTCCAAAGAAGCAACCCCTGGTGGGGAACCAATGTGGAAAAACGATGTCCTTGGGCGGGACTGGTGGCTGTCCAATTATATAAGGAACACGTCCACATTATATACCACATGAGGTGTAGCTCTCACAGCCATATCCATCCATATCATTCTTCCTGCACCAGTGTAGCTCTGCTCATATCAACTTCAGGTGACTGTGCGTTGGTCAATCCTTTAGCGTATCTCATTACAATGGAGAGGGAATAGAGACTTGTTGCTTCCTGTTGAAGTGCTGCTCCAGATCTCACTGGAGAGGATAATGGCATCGACGGCTTCTAGACGCCAGCCTACTCCGACGGCCGCGCCGGAGCTGTCGTCGTCCTCGGGACGGAGCGAGACGGAGGCGAGGTCCCTGAAGGTCCACAGCGAGGCCGAGAGGCGGCGGCGGGAGAGGATCAATGGTCATCTGGCTACGCTCAGGAGAATGATGCCCGATGCTAACCAGGTTCGCAACTTTGCATTGCAGCAACTCTGTCTCCTAGCATTTTAATGTCATATCCATGCGAGTTCAGACTTCACAAAAATTGCCAAAGCGACACATGCAATCCCTAAAATCAGATGAACAAAGTACCTGAATTTGCAGCTGAAACAAGATCGGTTCAGCTGTTAAAGAAATGGCAATAACAGTATTTATCTTATAACCTTCTGAGCAGATGGACAAGGCCACATTGCTAAGCAGTGTGGTGAGCCAAGTGAGGCACCTCAAGAGGAAGGCAGCCGAAACCGCCACACAACCGCTGACGCCCATTCCTCCGGAGGCCAACGAGATCACAGTCCGTTGCTACACAGCCGGCAGCGACGACCGGACCACGTGCATTCGCGCCACCGTCAGCTGCGACGACCGGCCGGGCCTATTCACGGGCCTCGCCGGAGCGTTCCGCGGCCTCGGGCTGAGGACACTGAGGGCGGAGTTTGCCTCACTGGGAGGAAGGGCGCACCACGTGTTCGTGCTCTGCAACGAGGACGGCGATGTCGGTGCTGGACCTAGGGCCCTGGAGCTGACAGTGTGGCAGGCGTTGGCCCAGGTCGCCTTCCCGGAGACGGCGTTCGGTGGTACCTCGTGGAGCAAGAGGCAGAGGATTTTGGACGCGGGCTGCTCACTCATGTACTCCGTATGACCGTATAGGTGGTGTTTTCTCGAAATTTTGCCAAAAGAGACCATCTGCCCCAACTCATTGACAAAAAGGACCACCTCTGGGCAAAATTGGCAAAAAGGACCACCTGCTGGGTGGCGGCAGGGCCCCCAGCCGACACGTGGTGCTTGCCGCAAGGGGCTGTGGCGGCAGGGACCCGCCGCCAGTGGCTGTGGCGGCACATTAGCCGGCCCTGCTCGCCGTCAGACCGCCGTTTGCCTGGTGGGCCATGCCGCCCCACGGTGCGGCGGCAGGTCGACGTGGAGGCTGCCTCCAACGCCGGTGGCGGCAGGCCCCGCCATGCACATGGCCGACGACCGCGTGGAATCTTGCGTCGTGGGACAAACTTTGGCCAGTTGCAGCAACATCGCTCCGGTGGAGGCAAGCTCCCGACAAAGCATCTTCCCGGCAGCAGCATCGCACTGATTTCCGAGATTGACGACGTTGATTCCGAGGCTGCTTTCCCGCTCGAATATTTCTGTGCATGCGGTGACTTTTAGCTGATTGATTCGATTTCGAGGCTGAGTGAGCTGATTTTCGTGACTGCGTTGAGTGCGAGGCTGACTGAAGTTTGATACATTTTTATTCGGATGCTGTAAGAGATGCGAGTTCTGTACACGCTATACATGCATTCAGCATTCAGCCTCGATAAGTGCATAGGCAATAGGCAAGAGCTGATTATTTGCATCAGCTGCGATCGCCACCAAGAGTGTGCCCTTGTACTTTCCTGTGAGAAAGGTACCATCTATTGACAGCACCGGGTGGCAGTGATGGAATGCACGTATAGTCTGGGGGAATGCCCAGAATAAACGATCAAGGATTTCTTGGTTTTTCTCCAAAGGGTGTTGACGAACTCTCCTGACCACTTGAGTCCCCTGGTTAGTTGCTGCTATATGATGGAGTAGTCTCGGGGCAAGATCATATGCCTCCTCATAGGTGCCATACAATCTCTGGAAAATCTCCTCCTTCGCCCGCCTTGTCTTACTAAAGCTGACCGGGAAGCCAATCAGATCTTCCGCGGTTTTTTGCAGCTTCTTTGTACCAAGGGTTATATCTTCTTCCACCGCCACTTGCATGATATGTGATACATATTTTGCAGTGATGTTGCGGTGGTTGTCAAGAGCCCCCAATTGCTCGCAGCTATGGGGTTCTATTTTTGAGATATGCCATGGCTGACATACCCCAGGGCTCACCCGAGCGATAACTCTCCCCCCGCAACCCTCATTCAATTTGACGCATATGACTTTCAGCTGCCTTTGATCAGACTGCTTCACTCTGTGTTGCCGAGATATGGCCAACGCATACCTCTTGATTGCTTGGTCAGCCGAGTCCTTGTCTGGGAAAGTTTGCCCAACCTGCAGACTCGCCTCCCCTATGCCTGGAACAGAGCGGAATTCATTGCTGATGGTAATTGTTTTTAAGAACTCAGGGTCCATTGGTGCCGCAACCGCCCTCCGGGAAGGACCGACGCCTTCTTCGTCCGAGGAGGATTCAGACGAAGAAGAACGAGCGTCATCGTCTAACGCCTCTGGCAGTCCCTCCACACGCTCGCTAATGTCAACGAACGCGGACCAGTATCCTGGCTCGGCAGCAAACTGGGCGACCATCTGCTCCGATGGGCCGGTGCTATGGCCTGCAGTCAGTGCCTCATGCTCTGATTGGCCTATCATGCCTGCTGTAGTCAGGGCCAAGCGATTGAACGGTGCTCGGTCCTGTGACGATGGCCATCTCCTCTTCACCAGCGCCGATACTACTTCCGGCACCATCATCACCTGATATAAACTGAACATACACAATGGGCTCTCCGTACATAGCAGCACCAGGTGTGCTTGCAAACCTCATGTATGTACCCCAATTTCTATCACTCTTTACTTCCCACAAACCCCAACGGGCAGGTGTCCCATCATTCCCTCCTACGACGATGAGAGCCTCAACGGTCATCTTCTTCCCACGCATCTCACGCCCAAACTATGCTCGGATGCATCTTCTAACATCCAAAAATTCTCTATTGACCATGTCTGTCACTACAACTTTCATCGAGTCGCAGCGCGACACATCGACACCAGAAAATTCGTCGCGTACGACGTCTCCATAAAACACTAACAAAGTTTCCATCGTACCTACCGCATAATATTTTTATAATTATATTAGATTACAACACAACAATATTTAACATGTCATTAACATTTTTAAATAATCATAACACAACACAATTACTTAGTCCAGTTAGTCCTAATATGCACCATTACTTAGTCTAATTAGAAGAGATCATTATTTACTACTAATGTTCACCGTTACTTACTCCACTAAGTCCTAATATGCACCATTACTTAGTCTAATTAGAAAAGATCATTATTTACTACTAATGTTCACCTTACTTACTCCACTTAGTCCTAAGATGCACCATTACTTAGTCTAATTAGAAGAGATCATTATTTACTACTAATGTTCACCGTTACTTACCGTTAGTCCTAATATGCACCATTACTTAATCTAATTAGAAGTTGATCATTCATACGAGATATATTTCCGCACATTAATTCTAAACGGCACATTTAATTACCTTTTTACTCCTAATCTACACCATTACTTTGTCTAATTACAACTTAATTCATACGCGGCCTATTTCTACGTAACACATAAAATAATAGTCTATATCCTAACATTTTTTAACCCTGTCTATGCATGCAACCGCAGCACATGCACTAATGACACAAACTAATTATATTACATACCTAATTACGTTCTAAGTACATAAATAAAATATAATGGATCTGCTTGTTAAACCCTTACCTTGATATATCTTTTGTACAGCTAAATCAGCTCCTGCACCGTACACATAATACTTCAGAGAGCTGAGAGTGAGAGTGTGAGCGAGCTGAGAATGAGAGTGTGAGTGTGAGTGTGAGCAAGCTGAGAGTGACAGCGTGAGAGTGTGAGTGTGAGTGTGAGCGAGCTGAGAGTGTGAGTGTGACTGTCAGCAAGTTGAGAGTGACAGAGTGAGTACGCGCGTAGAATGTGAGAGCTCAGAGTGAGGGTGTGAGCGATTTAAATAGAAGAGGCTGAATGCATGTATAGCGTGTACAGAACTCGCATCTCTTACAGCATCCGAATAAAAATGTAGCAAACTTCAGTCAGCCTCGCACTCAACGCAGTCACGAAAATCAGCTCACTCAGTGACATAGGCACCCCCAATGGGCCTGCCGAAGATAGTACCCGGGGTTTACTGAAGGCCCACGACTCGAAGAATAAGAAGAATCGGAAGCCCAAGTTGTTATTAAGGAAAGCTAGAGTTGTATTAGGAGATAATATTTGTAATCTTGCGGGATGAGTTGGAAACCCTCCCGGACTCTGTAATTTGTACAATACGAATCCCTCGGCTCCACCTCCTATATAAGGGGGAGTCGAGGGATAAAGAAAGCATCGAATCATTGTCTCTCAAACCCTAGTTTTCACAATCGTCGAGTACTTTTCGGCTGAAACCTTCGAGATCTGCTTGCCCTCTACTTCCAACTAAACCCTAGTCTACAACCCGTAGGCATTGACAAGTTAATCCCTTGTCAATTGGCGCCGTCTGTGGGAATTAGAGGCGTCAAGGATCTGGTCTCGATGACATGTTCAAGATCGTCGACTTCATCAACAGCAAGCAACGCGATGGATCGAGGTAAACAGATCGCAACTGGTCCTGTCGATTTTGTTCCTCACCCGCCCTCCTGTTTGGATGCATATGCGTATCTGGAGGAGCCTATGGAGATGACGTTCGGAAGATTCCACTTTCGCGTCAAGAAAGAGGGAACGTATCGTCTCGAAATTTCGATCTCGTCGGGATTGTCGGCGGTCGATTCCGATTTTTCGAGCTCAACATCGTCAATCGAGTCAGGCGAAGAGGAGACTTCATCGCCACGCTTCATCAGTACTAGGGCAAGCGAAAAGCTCGCCAAGATCTTCAGCGACATGTCCTTCAAGTCATCTGCGGACTCCTATATAAGCGATGACTCGAGCAGTGTCGATAGCTTCAACTTCATCGACAAATCCACTACAGTGGGCAAGGTCTTCACCAATCTTTATGATGGTGTCACCAAACCCAGAACAGAGCAGAATACAAAATACCATCAGATTTATGCCATCGGAGAGCCAAGCCGCGATCAGGAGGAAACGTCTGTGGCTTTCGATGATTTGGGAAATCCATACGTCGATCCCTCTGATCTACGACGAGGTCTAGGCAACAAATATATCGGATCTGAGCCTCGTGATAGAGTTCAACTCCCGCAAGCAGCATGGGATAGAGCCGCAAGAGCCATGGATGGCTCAGAACCAATGGCCACAACAGCCAAGCCAGAAGAGTTGCAAGCATATGAATATAGGCTCGCACGGGCTGCGAGGGAATTGGAAAAACAGACAGCTGCCCTGAACAGAAGAAAGGATGCAGCCTCTGCGTCAAGCAGGCGAAGGGCAGAGCTGAGTCGACAATCTGGAACCTCGGGAGATAGCCACATGGAAGCTCGAAACAGAGCAAGATCAAGGTTGCAACATATACCCGAAGGAGAAAGAGAGCACTTGGTTCAAAACCTCGAAATGTCTTTTATGTCGATAGACACGAGAGGGAATATTATCCCCAAGACACCAGAAGCTGGGTATATGGCGACACAAGCCTTTATCCTTGCATCAAGGCCACCTCCAGGAGATCCAAGGGAGGCACTGTACACCATGGCAATGGCAGGAGTCGGAGCCATTGGAACGGCGTTTGCATCAACACCTCCCGAAGGAACAGCAAGACAAAATAGTCCACGACCTGCGGCAGCAGCAGCAGCAGCTCCCGAAGGAACAAGTAGAGCAAGAGACACAGCAGCGCAAGCAAGGGTGGACAGAGCACGGCAAAGTAGAAGGGAACATCGGCACTCCCCAGAAATAAACGACGAGGATATGTGCGGTCTACCATGCTTCACGAGGAGAGTCCGAAAAACTCGAGTCCCTTCGGGATTTAAGTTGCCTGATAACTTCAAGAAATTCGACGGCTTGCAAGATCCAGAGGATTGGCTAGTTGATTACCTCAAAACGGTGAAGCTCACAGGAGGGACCAGAGCAACAGCTATGCAAAGCATCCAGGTGCATTTAAGTGGAGCCGCGCGATCGTGGATTAAGAAGCTTCCTCCAGGATCTATCAACAACTGGGATAGCTTCGAGGACATATTCGTCAAGAATTTCCGGTCCACCTGCAAAAAACCGGCATCGCTAGAGAAATTGAGGGCGTGTCGACAAAAGCCAGACGAATCAATGAGAAAATACATCCAAAGGTGGAATATCATCAAAAACTCGGCAGGGAATATATCTGACGAGAGAGCGATAGATGCGTTTGTTGCAGGAATCAGGCGAGGAGATTTTGTCGAGGATTTGGGGAGAACCAATCCAAAGACAGTATCAGCATTGATGGAGATAGCAAACAGATGGGCAGATGGAGAAGATGTTGTTCACAACAAACGGCATAGGTCACCAGAGGAGGACCGCGGCCGAAATTATCAAAATAGGCGACGATTTCCTCGGCAGTACTCGGGCTATGATACACCTGGGCAAATTTCGGCTGGCTTCCGAGCAAGCGCCGGAGGAAACAATAGAGATGATTACCAGAGGAGCAACGAGCAGCGAGGCGACAATAGAGATGACTCTCGAAACAACAGGCAAAATACCGGGTCGAGGTTTCAGAGGCCTTTCGTGTCTCCCGAGGAGATGATGAACGGGCCGTGTCAAATGCATTTTTATCTTGACAACAACGGAAAAAGACAGTCGGGACACTTGCAGAAGGATTGCCGAAATTTTCAGGCAATGTTAAGGTGGGCAGGGCATGCCAATGCTCAGGCAGCACCCAGAAATCCTCAAGGACCCAGGAGTGAGATTCACCTGCCACCTCCTCCCGCAATTACGGACGACAATCGACATCAGCTCAGAATTGCGGCAGCACCTGCACCACCGCCTTATGTTGATCCCAATTCCAATGGAGCGGTCTCGATGATTCAGAAAGGCAGGCCATCCAATAGAGCTCAGAAAGTAACCTCGCGACAGGTGTTCATGGAAGAGAAGATGCCTCCACCAACAGTCGAGTATCTTAACTGGACAGGGCAAGATATTGGCTTCACAATAGCGGATCATCCACAACAAGTTCCTCGACCAGGGCAATCAGCACTTATCTTACCAGCAGTAATTGCAGGATTCGACGTATCTCGAGTGTTCATAGATGGCGGCAGCAGTTTAAACCTTATGTATGCAGATACACTAAGGAAGATGAACATATCCCTAGCAAACCTAAAACCAACCGACACGCGATTCCACGGTATCACACCGGAAAAGCCAAGTTATCCGCTGGGGAAGATTAATCTCGACGTTCAGTTTGGGACCCGAGAAAATTACAGAATAGAGAGGCTGGAATTCGAAGTCGTGGATTTCCCATCACAATACCACGCTTTGTTGGGACACCCAGCATATGCTAGGTTTATGGCGGTACCACATTACACGTACCTGCTATGGAGGATGCCTAGGCCTAAGGGACCAATCACAGTCAAAGGAAGCTTTGCGCTAGCCGATAAGTGTGATAAGGATTTTCATCGACTGTCAGAAACTTTCGGGATGCAAGCAGAATACATGGCGTCAAGACTCACGACTGACTATGATGTGCTGCCAGAGGTAGGAAGGCCAAACAAAGAATCAACTTTCAACACTGAGAAAAATTCTAAGGAGGTGCAGATTCACCCGATAGACCCAAAAAAGACGACGTCCATTGCAAAGGACATGGACCTCGCATAGGAAAGCGCGCTCGTCGAGTTCCTCCGTGAGCACTGGAAAATCTTCGCATGGTGTCCAGCTGACATGCCAGGAGTACCCAGGGAACTTGCCGAGCACCACCTAAACTTGGATCCATTAGCAAGACCAATAAAACAACCTTTGCGGCGTTTTTCGGAGTCAAACCGCAAAGCTATGCTGTCAGAAATCGATCGACTAAGAGAAGCTGGTTTTATCAAAGAGCTGCATACAGAGGCCACATGGGTAGCAAATCCAGTGTTGGTGCCGAAGAAAAATACTAAAGTCCTTCGCATGTGCGTCGATTTTACGTGTCTCAATAAATATTGTCCAAAGGATCACTTTACCCTCCCGAGGATCGATCAAATCATCGACTCCACGGCAGGATGTGAACGTCTTTCCTTCTTGGATGCATACTCTAGTTATAACCAGATCAGATTGAAAGAAGAATATGAGGTCAAAACAGCGTTCATCACACCTTACGGCGTGTTTTGCTACAGAACAATGCCTTTTGGTCTGAAAAACGCGGGAGCAACATACCAGAGGATGATGCAAAAGTGCTTGGCGACACAAATTGGGAAAAACGTACAAGTGTACATCGACGATGTCGTCATAACATCAAAGAAGGGGACGACGCTAATTGAGGATCTGAAGGAAACTTTCGACAACCTTGACAAATTCTGCCTCAAGTTGAACCCGACGAAGTGTTCCTTTGGCGTCCCTGCAGGAGAACTTCTTGGTTTTCTAGTTTCAGCAAGAGGGATTGAAGCAAATCCCGAAAAAATCCAAGCTATATCGTAACCATGAGGAAGCCAACAAAGTTGAAGGAAATACAGCAACTAACTGGGCGAGTCGCAGCTTTAAGCAGATTTGTCGCCAGGTTAGGAGAAAAAGCGTTACCGTTCTATGCTCTAATCAAGCAAGGAGAGAAATTCCAGTGGAACGAAGAGGCCGATAGAGCCTTCGAGGATCTGAACCGTACAATTTCGACACCACCAATCTTGGTGGCGCCGAAAGAAAAGGAACCTCTCCTGTTATACATCGCAGCCACGCCTCAGGTGGTTAGCACGGCGCTAGTCGTAGAAAGAGAAGAAGAAGGAAAACTCCATGGAGTGCAAAGGCCGGTATATTTTATCAGTGAAGTTTTATCGCCTTCCAAATAGCGGTACCCGCAGTACCAGAAGTTAGCATATGGAGTATTCACGACAGCAAGAAAATTGCGCCACTATTTTTCGGCACACCCGATCATAGTGGTCAATGAAGCACCTCTATCACATATACTGAACAATCCAGAAGCTACAGGGTGTGTCTCCCTTTGGGGAATAGAACTTTCCCCTCGGGACATCACGTATGAAAAAAGAAAAGCAATCAAGTCGCAAATTCTTCCAGATTTCATTGCAGAGTGGATGGAGCTACAAAATACAGGACCCCCAGATTTGTCGAGAACTTGGACCATGAACTTCGATGGATCCAAGAGAGTAGAAGGAGCTGGTGCAGGGGTGATACTCATATCACCTGAAGGCGACAAATTGAAGTACGTACTACGGATGACGTTCCCGAACACATCTAACAATGAAGCAGAATATGAAGCCCTTATACACGGGATGAAGATGGTGAAAGCTTGCGGCGCAACTCGACTAAAAATCTTTGGCGACTCACAATTGGTAGCTCAGCAGGTTATGAACCAATGTGATGCAGTCAACGACAGTATGGTGGCATACAAGGAGGTGTACAACGAGCTCGAGAAGCTGTTTGATGGATGCGAAGTAAATCACATCAGTAGGCTGAGCAACGATGAAGCCGATGTTCTTGCAAACATCGGGTCGCAGTGCCTTGCAATACCGCCTGGAGTGTTTTGGGAAGAAATAGCTGAGAGATCCACAAAGCCAAAGAAGGCGCAAAAGAAGACGAAGGAGGAGAAAACTTCGGCGCCTCTCAAAGAAGCTCCAGACGAAGAAGAGGACCAGGAGCTGGTGATGATGGTAGAAGTCCCATGGATGCAAGCGTACATATCGTATATCCTAAGGAAAGAAATACCTGACGATCCAGTTGAAGCAAGGCGAGTTATTCGACGATCCAAAGCCTTCACAATGGTCAAAGGGGAGTTATACAAGCGAAGTATTTCGGGCGTGCTGCAAAGGTGCATTACACCCGAAGAAGGAAGGGAAATCTTAAAGGACGTACACGAGGGAATATGCGGTCACCACGCGAGCAGTCGAGCTATTGCAGCCAAGGTTTTTTGGGCTGGATTTTACTGGTTGACAACGATCGAGGATGCAAAAGAGATAGTACGAACCTGCGACGCGTGCCAAAGATTTGCCGCAAAACCCCACTCTCCGGCGGCAGAGCTGATGCCAATACCATTGTCTTGGCCTTTTGCCCAATGGGGACTCGATATGGTGGGAAAATTGCACAAGGCTTCGCCAGGAGGATACGAGTACATGTTGGTTGCTGTCGATAAATTCACCAAGTGGATAGAAGCGAAGCCGATAAATTCACCAGATGCAGCGTCAGCAATAAAATTCGTGAAGGGCATCGTTTTTCGATTTGGAGTACCTCACAACATCGTCACAGACAATGGTAGTAACTTTACGTCCAAAGAGTTCAAGACATACTGCGTAGAAGTAGGCATCAAATTACACTTCGCGTCAGTTGGGCACCCGCAAACCAACGGCCAAGTCGAGAAAGCCAATGGTATCATCTGCAACGGTATTAAAAAGCGCATGCTAGGACCGCTTGAAAAGGCTCAACATACCTGGCCAGAAGAATTGCCAAGTGTCCTATGGAGTATTCGAACAACACCAAATACGGTGACGCAAGAAACTCCGTTCTTTTTAGTCCATGGAGCTGAGGCAGTACTACCGATCGAAATAGAGCACGACTCCCCAAGAGTCACAGAGTATGACGAAGAAACTTCAAGAAGAGCTTTGGAGGACGACGTAGATGCACTCGACGAAGCTCGAGATGAAGTACTCTCACGAGTCACCAAGTACCAGCAAGACCTAAAAAACTACCACAGTCGACGATTGCGGCCAAGATCTTTCCAGGTCGGAGATTTGGTTCTACGGCTCAATCAACAAAGTACTGAAAAGCTCGAGTCACCATGGCTGGGCCCTTACGTCATCACATAAGTAATCGAAGGAGGAGCGTACAGGATCAAGGACAAGAAGACAGGGGTCCCCGAGAAAAACCCCTGGAACGTGGCGCAGCTCAGGCGGTTCTACGCTTAGAGCCAAAATATAGTCCTCCCTTGTAAAAATACAATGTACTGAAATGCCCGCGAGTTTTCAGACGCACTCTTTTCCTTTTCAGGGCACCGAGTGGGGCTGGAAAGGTTTTTAATGAGGCGGGCTCGCGGTGCTGCAATATAATAAAACATAGTGATGAGATACATCTTTTTTCTTCGACACGCTCGGGGGCTCATAACCCACGACAGCAAAATACATATATTCTCGCAAAACAGAAAATTCTTCAAGAAGACAAAATATTATAGGCCCCAGCCAAAGGCTCGGGGGCTTCGCAATATAGATTACACTTTGCAATATAGACAATTTCATCAATACAAAAAGTCCGACAAAAAATACAGACATAACTTTTTGCAATATAGTACAACTCAGTCAAGGCCTAATATACTATCTATGGATAAACCTTTGTTATTTGCAGCAGTTGTCTTGTGCTCAGCATAGCTCCCCTTGATGAAGAATTCAGAATCCATGCGAAGAAGTTCATCCATCATCGCTTCGGCCACAGGAGTCACCATTTCATTGATATCGTCAACGCTATTCTTTCGTCGCAATTTCTTGGCCAGGCAGTCAGGGACAATCTTCGTTAGATCTAGTTTTGGATAGCAAATATGTATCATGATCATGGCGAATCTTGCTCCAGCAGTCAATTGAGCTCGTACAAAGTTATGAATCCGAGGAGCATCTCGAAACTTTTCCATCAATCCAAGAAGAGTATCGGGAGCTTCATCTCGTGGAAACATAGTCTTGTAAACAAGGGTCAAGGTTCTCGTGCAGAAGTTAAGGAATTCGCGAACCTGACATGCGCGATCTTGGAACCTGACAATCTGTTGGGTCCGCTCGGGAGTGGCCCAGAATAGACAGCCATGGTTAAGAGAGAGATTAACGAGGAGGTTCGTCCTTACATTTACCCTCTCATCTTCAGCAGCAGTGTCGAGAACAGAACCTATCAAGCGAAAGAACAAGAAATTTAACAAAAAGGGGGATACAGCAAAAGACAGAGGAAGCTCTAAGTTGGAAAAAGCATACCCAACATATCCACACTAGCTTCAATCATTAGCTCGAGCATACTATTTTCTCGAGTAGTTGCTTTTTCAGCTTCCGAAACAGCAGCTTCCTTGGTAGTTATGGCTTCTTTAGCTTGTTGAAGGGCAATCCTCTCCCTTTCGGATGCTTTGCGAGATTGCTCCATCATTGCAAGAGTTTGCTTTTTCATGGACTGAAGTTGTTGGCGAAGTCCTTGCAAATCTTGCGAGGAGTGTTTATTTGAAGAACCGTCGACAAGGTCATCATCGACAAGTGTTTTCTTCGAGAAGGAGGAAGCAGGAAAAGCGTCGGCAGGATGAGGATTTGCGGAGTAGTTATCAAATATCAACTGGAAAAGAAAATTTCAGTATCAATGGTCACGCAAAATAGAATTCCATTGATCTTCGGGACATTTACACAGATATTACAGAAGGAGTCTTCAAAAGAATTACTACGACAATTGTCGCCAAAGCTACTATGGCGACAACTTCAGAAGGAACAGGAAAATGAAAAACAGAAAAAGATAAGGGCATTCTACTAGACCTCCGGCTTCGACGAGCTAGGAGCAGGAGTGGGCTTGAATCCAAGATAGGCAAGGATCTTCTTTGTGATGGGCTTCGTAGCCTTGATCAGCGATCTCCACTTCGTGGTCTCCATCTCCTGTGTGTCGCCAACTTTGGTCCAGTCGATGTTTTGTTGGCTGTCAGCAACCAGGGCGACAGTGCTTTGAACATCCACCTTCATATTCTCTTGGCGCAGCTTTAGTCCAAGATCTTCTGGCGGATTAAAGCACTTGGCAAGAGAAAGAAAAGTCGCGGGTTCCTCTTTCTTAGGGAAGAAGTAGGGGAAGAGCTGCGACAGCCCTTCCTTGGCCTGATCAATACCTTCGCGTGCTTATGTTCCGTGAAACTCAAGGAACGCAAGCGCGTCAAGAAGAGGATCATTGTCGGGATCTTTAAGTTCAAATTCCTGGGATGTTTTACCTGTCGAGGCAGAAATTTATTGATCAACAAACGAGTAAAGAAAAGCAAGTCCAAAGAATACAAAATGGTTCGGGTACTCACTGACAAAGCGACGGTTTTGCAACTTCAGGCGTTTAATAATCGCGTCCTCGCGAGCAGATTGTTCGGATATATGCTCGCTCAGCGAAGTCTCGGCGTCGTGAAGCCTCTTCTTACGTTCTTCGACACCAGCAGCGTCGGCCTTGGCCTTGTCAGCCTCTGCCCTAGCCTTACTAGCATCTGATTCGGCCTTCTTACGAGCCTCCTCACTTTGCTCTAATTTTTGAGCAAGTGTGTTGGCACGCTCGGTGGCCTCCGCCAGTTTTTCTGCCGAAACAGTCAAAAATAGTTAAAATCGTGACAAGAAAGGAGTGAGAAGGCAAGGGTAAAGGAAAGCAGGGAGTCATTACCTTCAGCTTTGCTAGCATACTCACGGTACCCAACGAATTGGGCACCGAAGCGGATGAATTCCTTAATCAAAGGCTGTTAAAAAGAAAGATAGAGAAAGAAAGCGTCGGTAGGGGAAAAAGTGCGATAGCACAAAATCAAAAGAAGCAAACAGAGAAAACATCGACAGCACCAGAAAGCATTTAAGGACTTACATCATCCAAAAGAGGAGTCGAGGAGGTACCCAATTGTAAGGTAGGCTCCGTGATTGTTTCAACCCTCGCCCTTTTTGGTGAAGGGATAAGGGGGCTTGCAGGAGGAGCAGGTTCGTCGGTGTTTTGTTGAGGAGGCGAAGATTCTTCTCCTTTAACTTGCACCTCAGAAACAACTAGAGTATGCGACGTACTCGTTCGAGCGGTCGCATCAATAGCTGGCATTTCTTCCTCGTCACCACTACGATTAAATGGCGACAGTATAAGAAACAAGATAGACAAAACTCTTCAAGTAGCAAAACAGTAAGAGACAATAGGTGACTTACGAACTGACGAGGGCTTCAAGGTATGGATCGAAAGCTGCCTTCCGACGTGAAGGAGCAGCTTCTTCGGCTTTGGAGGTACCGGAATCTTCGACATCAGTCCTCTTCCTTTTGTTCTTTGGAGAAACAGCAGGAGGAGGAGAGTGTGCCGAGGTGGTACCCTCGGATTCAGCTTCCTTTTCAGAGGATCCCGCAGATTTTCGAGAACCTGCGGGTTCACTATCAGGGATAGGAGCATCTTGGTTGTCATCAGTGACAACGGCTCGTTCGTCGACTTCTCCACCTTCAGGAAGGGGAGGAAGAGAGACAAGGTCTGGATGGTTCTATAAAAAACAAACAAACGAAGAGAGATGTCAATAAAAGGGTTATGGAAAGGATGTCAAACAAAAATCAGCAAGTCGACAAAGGTTACCTCGGGGAGCGTATTGGTGGCGCTATATGGTTTTACGCGACAAGAAGAAGGGACAGGATCTTTCTTGCTGAGGGAGGAGATTTTCCGGACAAGTTTTTCTAAATCCTTGACCGATAAATCCACCGACAACCGATCCACATCATTGTCGCCAGCGTACTTCCAGAGGAGATTTTTGCGAGCCTGCAGAGGCTGCACTCTGATTCTAAGGAAATACGCCATGATTTGGATACCCGACAGCTCTTTGCCGCGGGTGTTTTGCAGCTCGTGGATGCGGGTCATCAATGCCTCCGTCGCCGTTTTTTTCTTCCTCGGTAGCCTCTGCATCCCAGGAGCGGCGGCGATAGATTTTCTCGGCACCATCAAAAGGAGGGATGTTGTCTTCAGCACATCCATGATTCTCCTCATGGATGTATAGCCACTTCTTGCGCCACCCTTGAACTGAGTCAGGGAATTTGACATCGAAGTAATCGACATCAGGGAGAACGCAGATAACAACGCCGCCTATGTTATAGGCAACATTGGGAGAGCCATTGCGGCGACAAAAGAAGATGCGCTTTCATAACGCCCAGTTAGGCTGGACGCCGAGGAAGGACTCGCAAAGGGTGATGAAGATGGAAATGTGGAGGATAGAGTTGGGTGTGAGGTGATGAAGTTGCAGTCCATAAACAAAAAGCAACCCCCGAAGAAAAGGGTGAATGGGGGCAGAAAGGCCGCGGATGAGATGATCGACGAAACTAACCCGATACTCCATTGGAGGGGTTGGGTAGCTCTCTTCGCTGGGAAAGCACAGCGCCTTGGGCTTCTTGCTGATCCCTAGTTTCTTCAGGAGGTTGATGTCTTGGGCAGTGATTTTGGATCTCTCCCACTCAGCGCTCCCCAGATCTGCGGAAGCCATCGTTGATTCCGGCGTGCTGTGCCTGGTCAGTCTGCGCGGTGGCATCAACAATGGCGCAGGAGTGCAGCTCGAGAGAAGTTGAGCTCAGGGAACTGTGGGGCGCAAGAGGAGATTTTTTGCAGAGGAGAGCAGAGGAGCGGCGCGAGCGAAAGTGCTGGAGGAAGAAGAAGGGGACCTTAAATAGAGGTGCGGCGAAGCGGCGTACCGTTGGATGGAAAAAGTGTGCGGCAGATGATGTACACGTGGAACAGGGGTAGAAAAGTAATTTCACCCTGGAGGAGTTACAGTGCGTGCGCCAGGAAAAGCGGAGGACGTGTGTCCCCCACTTGCACGACGTGTCAATATGATGCGTAACTTGGGCCCGCAAGGCAGCGAGAGAGAACATCTCGCGATTTCCAGGAACATCAGTCGTGGCTATCATCAGCAATGATGTCACTTCAGCAAGAGAAAATTTCGACTTAACAATTTCATAAAAAGGCGACAGCAAAAGATATTGGAGAGCCTTTGATCAAATACAAGTTTTTGATCAAATGCTCGGGGGCTACTTTGGAAAAAATGAAAAGTTCGAGAAAGACAAAATAGAAATGGTGTGAGCCTATGATCAAATACAAATATTTGCTCATAGCCTCGGGGGCTACTCCCATCGGGAGCGCTGTTCGCGCACCCGAGAGATTTGAAAATATCGGGAGAGAAAAGAAAATATAGCGGCATAAGGCGTGGAGCCTACACCCAAGCACAAGTCCTTGGCTATAGCCTCGGAGGCTACTCCCATCGGGAACGCTGTTCGCGTGCCCGATGAAATTATAAAAAAAAAAAAGAAGAAGAAAGAGAAAAAAAAAGGTAGAAGAACAAGAGAGTATATTTCGATTATAAGTAACTCTACATATACTCCCATCGGGAGGTCAATATAAGTCATCCGTTGACTCAATAAAATGTGCCATTCCAACAGCCGAATAAGCACTCGACAATATATTCTCAGAACGCCAAAGTTGCGAACAATTTCTGAATGCCGCAAAACTTTGCGAAGGTAAGACCCCAGATCCGTTCTGTGTGGCGTGGCGCCGTCTCTGACGTCGGTTTGCTACTTGTATCCGTATCAACAGATACGAAGAAAAATCCTAACGGACGCGTTAGGTACCCGATAAATATGACTGGGACTCGACAGAATGGTAAGACCTTAAGCGGCACCTGTCGAAGTTTACACCAGTATCCCGAGATCATGTCCAGGGACGTGATCTTGAAGTAGGTTTTTGCGGATTGCCACTAGAGCAGTTAATAGTACCTGATCCGTCAGATGAACTAGCCCCAAACTACCATTATCCCTGTACAATATAGAAATTCATATGAAGAAATATAGAGAAGTTTAAAGTTGTCGAGTAAATATAAACAGTGGAGATTTTCCCTGACTCTACGATTTTAGCAAAATCTCGGGGGCTACTGACATAGGCACCCCCAATGGGCCTACCGAAGATAGTACCCGGGGTTTACTGAAGGCCCACGACTCAAAGAATAAGAAGAATCGGAAGCCCAAGTTGTTATTAAGGAAAGCTAGAGTTGTATTAGGAGATAATATTTGTAATCTTGCGGGATGAGTTGGAAACCCTCCCGGACTCTGTAACTTGTACAATACGAATCCCTCGGCTCCACCTCCTATATAAGGGGGAGTCGAGGGATAAAGAAAGCATCGAATCATTGTCTCTCAAACCCTAGTTTTCACAATCGTCGAGTACTTTTCGGCTGAAACCTTTGAGATCTACTTGCCCTCTACTTCCAACTAAACCCTAGTCTACAACCCGTAGGCATTGACAAGTTAATCCCTTGTCACTCAGCCTCGAAATCGAATCAATCAGCTAAAAGTCACCGCATGCACAGAAATATTCGAGCGGGAAAGCAGCCTCGGAATCAGCGCCGTCAATCTCGGAAATCAGTGTCACGGAAATCAGAGCGATGCTGCTGCTGGGAAGATGCTTTGTCGGGAGCTTGCCTCCACCGGAGCGATGCTGCTGCAACTGGCCAAAGTTTGTCCCACAATGCAAGATTCCGCGCGGTCGTCGGCCATGTGCATGGCGGGGCCTGCCGCCACCGGTGTTGGAGGCAGCCTCCACGTCGACCTGCCGCCGCACCGTGGGGCGGCATGGCCCACCAGGCAAACGGCGGTCTGACCGCAAGCAGGGCCGGCTAACGTGCCGCCACATCCACTGGCGGCGGGGCCCTGCCGCCACAGCCCCTGGCGGCAAGCGCCACGTGTCGGCTGGGGGCCCTGCCGCCACCCAGCAGGTGGTCCTTTTTGCCAATTTTGCTCAGAGGTGGTCCTTTTTGTCAATTTTTTGGGGAGGTGGTCTCTTTTGGCAAAATTTCGTGTTTTCTCGGGTGAATTGTTTCTTACAAGCCGATCGCACGAGACTCGGGCACCGCAAATGGTACTAACACTAGCTGTAGTTAGTTACAGTAGTTCCATTTATTTATTTTTGCTAAAAGACACAATGTATTATCCGAAACCAACTCTTACAAGAACATCCTTACAAGTAAAAGAAATGGCGGCTGGGGCTCCCCTTGGACGTCTAGACATGGGTTGATGCCGTGGCTGTGGGTCTAGGCTTCCACCTTGATCCATCTTCGGTGTGCCCATCGGTCGTCCGGAGATGCGTGGGAGGCGGCGCGGTACATGTTGTCAATCTCGCTGCAATATCATGTTGGGCATCTTGCTCGAGGTTGAGACCAGCAGGTTAGTGCGAGCGCGCGGTTCATGCATTGGCTTGCCTCCTCTTCTGCCGCAGGGGTCAGCTGGCGAGCGGCGACGTGTGGGCCACTGGTTCTCCTGAATAAAGACGGCGGTCCTAGGATCTCTATCACGATGATGAAGAACTGTTTATTGTATGTCTTCATCGATCTGACGAGAGGGTCAAGTTTTCGGAAGGCTCCGCCTGCGAAATCCAGTGGACGACATGCCGGAGATTGGTGGATCGGATGGTACTTGGTCGCACGCAACCATGTTTTTTCCGACCGCTAGTTTTCAGAGGGAGCGATGTGAAGCTCTGCAGTTTGTTACCATCGTGGAACATGTCCTTAGTTCTATTAGGGAATATGTCTATTGTATTACCAGGGGGCCAAAGGCCACAATATATAGTACATGTACAGGTGCAAATATGCAGGAAGCCCCCTAATATATGGGGAAACTACAATACAGATATATACATCTAACACCCCCCCTCAAACTCATGGTGGATCCACAACACTGAGTTTGGAGAGTAAGAAGTCATGCTGCGCTCGAGTCTGTGGCTTCGTAAAGAAATCCGCCAACTGCAAATCTGAAGGCACATAATGAACCGCAACAACCTCGTCCTGCACCTGAGCACGTGTATAAAAAGCATCAACACCAATATGATTGGTCAGCTCATGCTTGACCGGATCACGTGCAATACTGATAGCACCTGTAGTGTCAAACAAAAGTGGAGTGGGTGTCGTAACAGAGACCCCAAAATCTGCAAGCAACCATCGTAACCAAGTCACCTCAGCAATCAACAAAGCCATAACCCGCAACTCAGCCTCAACACTCGAATGGGAAACTGCTACCTGTTTCTTCGTCTTCCAAGCAACAAGCGAACCACCAAGAAACACACAGTAAGCAGAAAGTAAACGACGTTCCGTAGGATCACTCGCCCACGTAGCATCTGAGTAGCACTGGAGCTGGAGAGAGTTGGAACAGGGAAAGAAAAGGCGACGAGTGATCGTGCCATGAATATAACAAAGAACACGGAGGAGATGACTGTAATGAACAGTGGTAGGAGCTGAGACAAACTGACTCAGAATATGAACATGATAGGAAATATCAGGACGAGTGACAGCAAGATAAACAAGACTCCCAACATGATGGCGATAACGAGTGGGATCAGGAAGAGGATCACCATCAGTAGGACGAAACTTAACATTAAGCTCCATAGGAGTATCAACCGTGCGCTCATCCCCAAGAGCAGCACGGGCAAGAAGATCCTGAATATACTTTTCCTGAGAGATAGAAAAGCCATCAGAAGTGGAAGAAACCTCAATGCCAAGAAAATAGCGAAGAGGACCAAGATCAGTCATAAGAAACTGATCTCGAAGAAGAGCCTTGACAAAGGCAATATAGTCAGGATCATCACCAGTAATGATCATATCATCAACATAGAGAAGAAGAAGAAGAAGAGTGCGTCCACAAGAAGAAGTGTGAACGAAAAGTGCTGGATCATGAAAACTAGGAGAGAAACCAGCAGCAGTCACCACAGAGGCGAAACGCTCAAACCAGGCACGAGGGGCCTGTTTGATACCATAGAGAGAATGTCGAAGATGACAAACCATCCCATCGGGAACAGAATACCCAGGAGGAGGCTGCATGTAAACCTCCTCACTCAACTCACCATTAAGAAAAGCGTTCTGAACATCGAGCTGGAACATAGACCAGCGTCGAACAGAAGCAACAACAAGAAGAGTACGCACAATGGTCATATGAGCCACAGGGGCAAAATTCTCATAATAGTCATGACTGTGCTCCTGCTGAAAGCCCCGAGCCACTAGACGTGCTTTATAGCGCTCAAGAGATCCATCAGAGCGGGTCTTAATTTTATAGACCCACTTATACGTGATAAGGCGAACACCAAGGGGGAGAAACAAGATCTCAGGTGCCAGTGCGCTCAAGCGCAACGATCTCCTTGTTGGAGATATGCCCAAGAGGCAATAATAAAATGGTTATTATAATATATCTTGGTGTTTTATGATAATGTTTGCATACCATGCTATAATTGTATTAACCGAAACATTGATACATGTGTGTTATGTAAACAACAAGGAGTCCCTAGTAAGCCTCTTGTATAACTAGCTTGTTGATTAATAGATGATCATAGTTTCATGATCATGAACATTGGATATTATTAATAACAAGGTTATGTCATTATATGAATGATGTAATGTAATGGACACACCCAATTAAGCGTACCATATGATCACGTCATTAAGTTCTATTTGCTATAAGCTTTCGATACATAGTTACCTAGTCCTTTCAACCATGAGATCATGTAAATCACTTATGCCGGAAGGGTACTTTGATTACATCAAACGCCACTGCGTAAATGGGTGGTTATAAAGGTGGGATTAAGTATCCAGAAAGTATGAGTTGAGGCATATGGATCAACAGTGGGATTTGTCCATCCCGATGACTTATAGATATACTCTAGGCCCTCTCGGTGGAATGTCGTCTAATTAGCTTGCAAGCATATGAATGGTTCATAAGAGACTACATACCACGGTACGAGTAAAGAGTACTTGTCAGGAGATGAGGTTGAACGAGGTATAGAGATACCGATGATCAAACCTCGGACAAGTAAAATATCGCGTGACAAAGGGAATCGGTATCGTATGTGAATGGTTTAGTCGATCACTAAAGTCATCGTTGAATATGTGGGAGCCAATATGGATCTCCAGATCCCGCTATTGGTTATTGGTCGGAGAGAAGTCTCAACCATGTCTACATAGTTCGCGAACCGTAGGGTGACACACTTAAGGTTTGATGTCGTTTAAGTAGATATGGAAATATGGAATGGAGTTTGAAGTTTTGTTCGGAGTTTTGGATGGGATCCAGGACATCACGAGGAGGTCCGGAATGTTCCGGAGAATAAGATTCATATATAGGAAGTCATTTTCTAGGTTTGAAAATGATCCGGTATTTTTCTTGGAAGGTTCTAGAAGGTTCTAGAAGAGTCCGAAAGAAATCAGCATGGAAGGTGGGACTCCACCCACCTTGGCTGGACAGCCTAAGGGAGGAGGAGTCCCAAGTGGACTCCTCCCCATGGTGGCCGGCCACCCCACCAAAGGAAAGGGGGGAGTCCCACTCCCCCTAGGTTTGGTCATATGGAAGGTTTATGTTGGTGTCTTATTCGGAGACTTTTGACCTAATCCTTGGGGCTTCCACCTATATAAAGAGAGGAGGGGAGGGGCTGGCCGCCCACTCTTGCCACCACCTTGGCCGCACCCCTTTGAGAGCCGGCGCCCAAGCCCCCTCTACCCAAACCCTAGTGTCCCTCCTCCACATATCTCTCCCGCAGCGCATAGGCGAAGCCCTGCCGGAGATCTCCACCACCACCGTCACCACGCCGTCATGCTGCCGGGATTCCGAGGAGGATCTACTACTTCCGCTGCCCGCTGGAACGGGGAGAAGGACGTCGTCATCAACACCGAACGTGTGACCGAGTACGGAGGTGCTGCCCGATTGTGGCACCGTCAAGATCTTCTACGCGCTTTTGAAAGCGGCAAGTGATCGTCTACCGCAGCAACAAGAGCCTCCTCTTGTAGGCTTTGGAAATCTTCAAGGGTTAGTCTCGTTCATCCCCTCGTTGCTCCCATCTTCTAGATTGCATCTTGTCTTGGATTTTGTTCTCGCGGTAGGAAATTTTTTGTTTTCTATGCTACGAATCCCTACAGTGGTATCAGAGCCATGTCTATGCATAGATGGTTGCACGAGTAGAACACAATTATTTTGTGGGCGTTGATGCTTTGTTGTCTTTAGTTCGAGTACTTTGCATCTTTGTGGCATGGTGGGATGAAGCGGCTCGGGCTAACTTTACATGACCGTGTTCATGAGACTTGCTCCACGTTCGACATGCAACTTGTATTGCATAACTGGCTTTGCGGGTGTCTGTCTCTCCCACCATAGTGAAGATCCAATTTACTCTTTCTATTGACAACACTAGTATCACCGTTGTGGTTCATGTTCGTAGATAGATTAGATCTTACTCAAAAACCCTAAACCACGTAAAATATGCAAACCAAATTAGAGACGTCTAACTTGTTTTTGCAGGGTTTGGTGATGTGATATGGCCATGATGTGATGATGAATATGTATGATATGATCATTATTGTATTGTGGCAACCGGCAGGAGCCTTATGGTTGTCTTTAAATTTCATGTTGAGTAGTATTTCAAAGTAGTTGTAATAGTTGCTACATGAGGTGAACAACCATGAAGACGGCGCCATGGACCTTGACGCTAAGCCGACGATGATGGAGATCATGCCCGTTGATGATGGAGATCCTATCCGTGCTTTGGAGATGAAGATCGAAGGCGCAAAGACTAAAGGGCCATATCATATCACATATGAATTGCATGTGATGTTAATCCTTTATGCATCTTATTTTGCTTAGAATGCGACGGTAGCATTATAAGATGATCCCTCACATTAATATCAAGATAATAAAGTGTTCTCCCGTCATATGCACCGTTGATGTAGTTCGTCGTTTCAAAGCATCTCGTGATGATCGGATGTGATAGACTCAACGTTCACATACAACAGGTGTAAGCCATGTTGCACATGCGGAATACTTGGGTTTGCTTGACGAGCCTAGCATGTACAGACATGGCCTCGGGACAACGGAAACTGAAAGGTTGAACACGAGTCATATGGATGATATGATCAACATGTTGATGTTCACCATTGAAGCTACATCATCTCACGTGATGATCGGTTTTGGTGTAGTGGATTTGGATCGTGTACCACTTAACAACTATGAGGGATGTTGTATTAAGTGGGAGTTCATTAGTAATTAGATTAAAACATGAACTAATTATTATAAACATAGTCTGAGTAGTATTTTGAATTAATTTGTAGTATGAGCATCCGTTTTCTACCAAGCGCTAGTCTTGTTATTGAGATAAAAATACTGTTAAAATCTGACAATAAACTTTACGGACTGGATTAATTTGTAGTATTGGCATCCGTTTTCTACCAAGCGCTAGTCTTGTTATTGAGATAAAAAATACTGTTAAAATCTGACAATAAACTTTATGGACTGGTACCGTATTGTTAATGAATCAAGAAATGATTAAGTCCTATTGCAAACTTTTAGTAAACCTCACATTGTTGATTCAAAGAACTATGGTTTCAATTAGTACCTAAAGTTATCTTGTCTCCGTGAAACTTGAAGTTCAAATCTGTTTGAAAAGTAAGGAGCTGAAAATTTAGTTTTCAGAAATAATTAAGGTATGAGATATATGTGATATCTAAGACCTTATTGCAAGATGATAGAATATAATTTAGTGAGACTACATAAACTCATAAGTTTTATGGGAATGTATGAAGGTTGAAGACGCAAGGCGTCCCAATCCTCCAACTATTGGGGCACTAACGATATTCGTATATCCATGAAGTGATCGTCCTTAGTATGCACCGTTGCTAAGACTCGTCGTTTCGAAGCATCACGTGATGATCGGGTGTTATAGATTCTACTTGTGCATACAACGGGTGCAAGCCAGATTTGCACATGCGAATACTAAGGTTAAACTTTACGAGCCTAGCATGTACAGACATGGTCTCTGAAAGTCGTCATGAAATGATGGATAAAATTATGAGTAAAACTGTTCATCATATTACAAAGTTACTTAAAGTGAAATCTGGAACACTTGTCATATGATGATCAACTTCAAAGTAAGAACCTCATGGTTATTGGTATTTGACTAATGGACCTAGAAGTTATTGAAGGTGAAGTGTTTTCTGAGAATGAGGAAAGCTAAAAGAGAAACTACAAAAGATATTTTGGCAGAAAGAAAGAAAATACTAGAAAGTCTATTTAAGGTGTATATGAATGATATACATGTTATGAATGTATTCCTTGTTTGGTCACATAATAAAATTCTTGGGTATTTGTACCATATTGGTTGGTATGAGATGTCATACAGTACAACGCAATACAAGAATACGATGGCCTAAGTGACTGATAAGGAATATGGTAATAATGCACGTCTGGAACATAATAAAGTGTTATCATGTTTGTCGTTGGCATTCTACCTAGCCCTTAGAATTTATAATAAAGAACTTAATAATTGTTATTTTGCTCTGGTCAAATGAAACAATGAGTTGTTCAAATTATGACATTACTCCATGTACGATGGATAAGTTATTATAAATCTTAATGGTGAAACACACACACATAATACTGACGCTAAAATGCCATAGGGTAAATGATTTGAATTCCACTTATTTGTGGAACCGCCATTTAGGTCATGTTAGAAAGGAACGAATGAAGGAACTCCATGTAAATGGATTTTTGGAGTCATTTGATTTTTTGAATCGTTTGGCGCTTGCAAATCTTTTCTAAAGAGAATGACTAAAATACCGTTCATAGGCCAAGAGTTGAACGGGCAACTAACTTAGTGAAAACATACATAATGATATATGTGGTTCACTAAGCATAGTTGTGTGCGGGAGATTCTTCTACTTCATGAAAACTTCAAACAATGAACTGAGTATATATATGTGGATATATTCGATAAGGAAGAAGTTTGAAACATTTGAATGGATTCAAATAAATTTCAGCATGAAGTGGAAATCATCGTAATAGAAAAGTCAAATATCTATGATTTGATCATGGTAGAAATATTTGAATTACGAGTTTTAGCGAACATCTAAGAGAGTTATAAAATTGTTTTACAACTCACATTTCTTGGAGTATCATAGTGATGATTAAGTATCCGAGAGATGTATCCAAACCTTGTTGGGTCAATGATGAGATAAAATATTGATGCCATTATATTTTTGTGGATTATGCTTTAGAGACTACCGCTTTTACACTAAATAGAGCATCATCATGATCCGTTGAAATGACACCATACAAGTTATGGCATGGGTATAAACCCTAATAGTCCTTTCTTTAAATTTTGGTCTAAGAGTTTACAACCAAAATCGGATGATTATCTTTGTTGGTTATCCCAAAGAATTGATAGGGAATTCTTTCCACTATGAAGTAAAAGACAAAATTGTTTGTTAATGATACTTGCTTATTTCCAAGAAATTGTTTTCTAGCGAAGTATTTGAGTGGGAGGACAATAGAACTTGATAAGGTTTATGAACCTGAGCATAATGATCAGAGTAGCGTAGCATCGGAAATTGGTTCCGGAAGCGGCCACGACGATCATGGCTCCCATGACTACAAAGTGTTTTAGCCATGGAGATCAAAGTATATATTGAACCTTGTAGGTATGGTTTACTTTGTAATCAAATAAATGATTTGTGGACAAAGGATTGATTTTGAACAATGATAAACCAACTACAAACAAAGAAGTTATGATGGGCCCTGACTCCATTAAAATGGCCATGCGCCATGAAATCCATGATAGATGAATACTTTTTGAAAGTAAATGGATCTATAAAATTGATGAAGCTTGACTTGTCGAAAAGTTGTTTACGACAAAGTTCAAAGAGTTGACTACGATAAGATTAGATCTTCCATAGCAATGCTTATAGTCTATGTGGATTATTCTAGTAATCACTACATATTTCTTTTATGAGATATGTTAGTAGGATGGCAAAATACATTACTTATCAGAAGTGTGTATTAAAGGTGTATACAAGATACAACCAAGAGTTTTGCTGGTCCATGGAATACTAGATAGGGATACAAACTTCAATTGGATGAAGTGAGTATCGCGGAGTTGGAATCTTCACCAGATGAAATAGTCAAAGAGTTTTTGATTTCATCAGAAACGATGAAGATGCTTGCATTTGCAAGAAATTAAGTGGGAGCGCTGAGACATATTTATAATACTTATGTATATGACATATAGTTGGTTATAAATGATGTAATTATATACTTGATTAAAAAGGTTTCATTGGGAAATCAACTTCATTGAAAGGATATGGACTAAAACAAATTTAGTGTCAATATCTATGAAGATAGATTGAAACACATAATAAGTTTAAGTCAAAGTACATAGAATAGATATTGAAGTAGTTCAATATAGAAATACTAAGAAGATGTTCTTGTCATGTGAAGGTTTAACAAGACTTGAGTGTATTTGACACTCAATGAGTAAAAACACATGAGTGATTATAGATCACAAATAATATGTACAAAATCAGATGACCTGTGCTCTAAAGTGTTATGAGCATATACCAGAATGATTCATGTGATGATCATTGGACAGATAGTAAGAATATCCTTGAATACTTTAGAAGAACTAAGGATATATATATATATATATATATATATATATATATATATGTTTTTGTATGGGGTAATGACAAATAAATTGTTGTAAAGTGTTGCACCGATATTAGTTTGATCACATATAAAAATAAATTTCAATCTCAAAGTAGGCTAAGTGTTGTTTAAAAGGTAGCACAATGAGATAGAAGTTGTCTATGCTAGATTTAGATGAGTTCTAAATGTTGTGATGGATTCTACAAACGAAGGCAGATTATGTCATTGTTTTGACAATGACTGAGGATGTTAAGTCAAGAAGTTCTTTGAGAACTTGGTGTAGTTCTGATAGTGTCAGAACTTTGAAGCTATATTGTGTGTGACAATATTAGTGACTTATTTCAGACCGCGGAATTAAGGTTCCACCAGAAGACCAAACATATTTAAATGCCGACTCATTTGGAAAATGAGTGATGTGTGAAGACGCAAATGAATTACAAAATACATACGGTTCTGAACATGTCAGGTCCGTTGACTAAAACCTCTCCCGTGAGCAAAACATGATAAAGCACCGGAAGGCCAAGGTGTTATATCTTTACAAATGTAAACTAGATTATTGACTCTAGTGCAAGTGGGAGACTGTTGGAGATATGCCCAAGAGACAATAATAAAATGGTTATTATAATATATCTTGGTGTTTATGATAATGTTTGCATACCATGCTATAATTGTATTAACCGAAACATTGATACATGTGTGTTATGTAAACAACAAGGAGTCCCTAGTAAGCCTCTTGTATAACTAGCTTGTTGATTAATAGATGATCATAGTTTCATGATCATGAACATTTGATGTTATTAATAACAAGGTTATGTCATTATATGAATGATGTAATGGACACACCCAATTAAGCGTAGCATATGATCACGTCATTAAGTTCTATTTGCTATAAGCTTTCGATACATAGTTACCTAGTCCTTTCAACCATGAGATCATGTAAATCACTTATGCCGGAAGGGTACTTTGATTACATCAAACGCCACTGCGTAAATGGGTGGTTATAAAGGTGGGATTAAGTATCCGGAAAGTATGAGTTGAGGCATATGGATCAACAGTGGGATTTGTCCATCCCGATGACGGATAGATATACTCTGGGCCCTCTCGGTGGAATGTCGTCTAATTAGCTTGCAAGCATATGAATGGATCATAAGAGACTACATACCACGGTACGAGTAAATATTACTTGTCAGGAGATGAGGTTGAACGAGGTATAGAGATACCGATGATCAAACCTCGGACAAGTAAAATATCGCGTGACAAAGGGAATCGGTATCGTATGTGAATGGTTCAGTCGATCACTAAAATCATCGTTGAATATGTGGGAGCCAATATGGATCTCCAGATCCCGCTATTGGTTATTGGTCGGAGAGAAGTCTCAACCATGTCTACATAGTTCGCGAACCGTAGGGTGACACACTTAAGGTTTGATGTCGTTTAAGTAGATATGGAAATATGGAATGGAGTTCGAAGTTTTGTTCGGAGTCTCGGATGGGATCCAGGACATCACGAGGAGGTCCGGAATGGTCCGGAGAATAAGATTCATATATAGGAAGTCATTTTCTAGGTTTGAAAATGATCCGGTATTTTTCCTGGAAGGTTCTAGAAGGTTCTAGAAGAGTCCGGAAGAAATCGGCATGGAATGAGGGACTCCACCCACCTTGGCCGGCCAGCCTAAGGGAGGAGGAGTCCCAAGTGGACTCCTCCCCATGGTGGCCGGCCACCCCACCAAAGGAAAGGGGGGAGTCCCGCTCCCCCTAGGTTTGGTCATATGGAAGGTTTATGTTGGGGTCTTATTCGGAGACTTTTGACCTAATCCTTGGGGCTTCCACCTATATAAAGAGAGGAGGGGAGGGCCTGGCCGGCCACCCTTGCCACCACCTTGGCCGCACCCCTTTGAGGGCCGGCGCCCAAGCCCCCTCTCCCCAAACCCTAGTGTCCCTCCTCCACATATCTCTCCCGCAGCGCATAGGCGAAGCCCTGTCGGAGATCTCCACCACCACCGTCACCACGCCGTCGTGCTGCCGGGATTCCGAGGAGGATCTACTACTTCCGCTGCCCGCTGGAACGGGGAGAAGGACGTCGTCATCAACACCGAACGTGTGACCGAGTACGGAGGTGCTGCCCGATTGTGGCACCGTCAAGATCTTCTACGCGCTTTTGAAAGCGGCAAGTGATCATCTACCGCAGCAACAAGAGCCTCCTCTTGTAGGCTTTGGAAATCTTCAAGGGTTAGTCTCGTTCATCCCCTCGTTGCTCCCATCTTCTAGATTGCATCTTGGTTTGGATTGTGTTCTCGCGGTAGGAAATTTTTTGTTTTCTATGCTACGAATCCCTACACTCCTCAGCCATGGCAAGCTGCCATTCAGGATGACGCTCGGCATCCCGATAAGAAGTCGGCTCGGAGACGACAGAGAGACCATACTGACTAGGAGAGTAACGGGCTGGAGCACGACGCTGACGAACATGCCGTGAAGGAGGGAGCTCGTCGGCAGAAGACAACTCATCAGAAGAAGAGGAAGAAGGGACAGCATCGGAAGGATCCGAAGCCGGAAAACGGGGAGTACTAGGGGGACTAGACGGAGGAGAGGATGGCACCGAAGGAGGCCCATCAGAACTAGGAGGAGGAGGAGAAGGGACAGCAGGGGGTGCATCCGGAAAAAGAAGAAAAGAGATATCATCCACCGGGTAAGTACCCGAGGTGGGGCGAGGATAGAAGGGACGCGTCTCATCAAACGTGACGTCACGAGAGATGCGCATCCGACGACCAATAGGGTCCCAACAGCGATAGCCCTTATGCTCATCATTGTATCCGAGAAAAACACACTCAATAGACTGAGCAGACAGCTTGGTGCGTTCGCGAGGAGGGAGAAGGACATAGCAAACACAACCAAATAAACGAAGAGTCGAGTAATCGGGAGAACGACCAGAAAGACGCTCGAGAGGAATGCCACCTTGAAGGGCAGCAGAAGGCTGAATGTTAATGAGGTAAGTCGACGTAGCGACAGCCTTAGCCCAGAAATGCAGCGAAAGAGAGGAGGCAATCATCATAGCACGGGTAGTCTCAAGAATATGACGATGCTTACGCTCGGCGACACCATTTTAAGCATGGGTGCCGGGACACGAGAACTGAGCAAGGGTGCCCTGCTCAGCAAGAAAACCACGCAGGTGCTGGGAGATATACTCTCATGCAGAATCAGCACGAAACACACGAATAGGCGTGGAATACTGAGTACGAACCATGGCTGCAAAACGCTGATAAATAGAGAGCACCTCACTGCGAGAGTGCATAAGAAACAACCAGGTGTAACGCGAAAAATCATCAATAAACAAAAGATAGTATCGATGACCCCCTTTCGAAGGAAAGGGAGCAGGACCCCAAACATCTGAATGAACTAAATCAAAAGGTCGCTGAGATACAGACGTACTAGTAGGATAGGGAAGCTGAATCTGTTTACCTAACCTACAACCCTGACATGAATGCAAACACACGTCTCCTGAGATAGACCCTAGAACACCACTACGAACTAATGACGATAAACGGGAGCCACAGAAGTGACCCAGCCGATGATGCCACTGCTGAAAAGATCTAGTGATAGAAGCAGCAACCGCAGGAGAACTGGCAGATGAAATGTCAGCAGAAGGAACGCGAAGCCAGTCTAAATCCCAGAGCCCCGGGGACTCAAAGCTGCGAGGGCCAGCTCCAACCAGGGCCCGTGTACGGCGGTCCTGAACAACACAAGAATCAGCGTCAAGAATGACGCGACAACCAGAATCAGTAAGCTGACTAGCATAAAACAGGTTCATCTTAAGACTAGGAACATGAGAAACATCAGGAAAAGAGAAAGAAGAAGTTTAAAGGGTGCCTCGACTGGAAACGGGAAGAGAGGTACCATCGGGTGTGATAACACGGACAGGAGAAACAAGAGAACGAAGAGCAGAAAGAATAGAAGACGCAGAAGTCATATGAAAAGAAGCTCCAGAATCCAGATACCACGGGGATGACATACCTGACTGTGTAGAAGGTAATGGTCGCGTGGTGCCGGAAGAGCTAGGCACATAATCAGCAGTACCCGTTGAGGAAGAGCATGTAGCAGCGAGCAGACCACGAAGACCACGGGTAATGTCCTAATCAGATAGCGCAACAGCAGTAGATCCTGAAGAACCAACCTGACGACGAGTATAGTGCCGCAGACGTAAGCTGTGATCCCTCTGCCAGCAAGTAGAGACAGTGTGGCCAGTCCTGCCACAGTAGGTGCAGGGAAGTGTTGTCGTACCACGAGGCTGCTGGAGCTGACTCTGGCCCTGGACTGGAGGAGTAGAGAGTATCGGCGGTGCTGGAGACTGCAACGAAGCCGGCGGCGTAGGATGTCCACGAGAAGCAAGAACAGAGGGAACCTCAAGAGGACCAGCACGACGAAGAAGAGTCTCCTCAGCACGAAGCTCAACAAGTACCTCAGAGAGCGGAACACGTCCACGGGCAAGCAGCTGTGCACGGCGCGGCTCAAACTCCTTACGGAGCCGCGACAAGAACTCAAAACGCGCTGAAACTCCAGATCCGCGCGCACAGTCAGACAGCAGGGACAGGTGGTACACACAGCTGTACGAAGAGAATCAAACTGACGCCAAATAGCAGCACTCTGAGTGTAGAACTCATCAATAGTAGAATCACCCTGCTGAAGAGCATGCTCCTGGCGGACCACAGACAGGTAAAGAGCATCCCCAGACGGCTGATAGCGCTGACGAAGAAAAGCCCACTGAGCAGCAGCGGTGGGAAGCCCCATAAACTCAGCAGCATACTGAGGCAGAACACTGGAGGTGAGAACAGCAGCAGCACGAGCATCCTCATCGATCCACTGAGTGTAAATGGGCCGGCCCATTTAGCAACGGCAGTAGAGTGGTCCTGGACCTTTCGGTCATAATCAGTCAGAGCAGTGTCATCGGCACTCTTGGTTGCATCCTTATCCGCCTGAGTAGCATCAGGGGCAAGGGCAAGAGGCGGCGGTGCAACGGGCACCGTAGGAGCAACGGGGCGCGGCGGATAGGAGACCTCGCCAGAAAGCACACCCCAAAGACGAAGACCGCGCATGTGAACGCGCATGAAGGCATCGAAATCAGAATAATTCGCGCCATCGAAAATCATCGGGCAGCGATAAATCGCAACATAGCCCGATGAGGAAGACATAGCTCTTTTTTGTGTAGATCAGATCAAATCAGATCGACGGGAAACTGAAGTCAACCCGTCGCGACGGGAAACCGAAGCGGGTAGGAGGCGGCAGGAGCAGCCCAGCCGGGGAAGAAGGAAACCGGTGGCGGGGCGGACCGCGGCGGAGCAGGCGGCCGGCGGCGGAGTGGGTGGCCGGCGGCGAGCCACGGGCGGAAGCGGGGAGACGGCGCGGCAGGGAGACGGGCCTGCGTGGAGCACGGCGGCCGGGAGGACGGGGTGGCCTGGTACAGGCAGAACGGCGCCACAGGAGCGGCGGCCGGCCGGAAAACGACGGCCGGGAACGGAAACTTCGACCGGGGAGCAAGCACGGATCAATTTCGCTCTGATACCATGTTAGGAAATATGCTTGTTGTATTACCAGGGGGCAAAGGCCACAATATATAGTACATGTACATGTGCAAATATACAGGAAGCCCCCTAACATATGGGGAAACTACAATACAAATATATACATCTAACAAGTTCCATAGTGAAGTCAGTCGGGGAGAATTGTATGGATGCCAAGATATGAAGATTGGTAATGGTGGTTCGAGTCCTAGTGGTGATGAGATTTGGCTTGGTGATTTGTAACTTGGTGTAGCGGCATTAACAAGTGGGGGTGACAGCATAGGAGAAATTTAGAATCTAAACTTACAAGGTGAAAACTCAAGGTATGATCTTAATTGGTTGTGTCTAGCAATGATTTTATTGAAGGTATTTTTTTGTGAGTGTGAATTTTCTCGTGGGTGAAAACATATGATCTATGATCCTTTATGATCTATGATCAGGATAATCATAGCGCATGTGCACTGTTCCATTTTTGAAGGTATCGCTTTTGAAGAAGATAAATTTCTGATGTTGTCTTTGGTGGTGTTTGGTCATTGCTACAAGGAACTGTTCGCTGTAGCGGGACTTTATTTCTTCTGTAATTTTTTTTTTGCTACATCTTCACGATATTAATATATTCTCTTTGTCGAAAAATTAGAAACGTGGTTTGTAAAAAATCTCCACAAATTTTACAACCACATGAATTTGTCACGAGTGGAATTAGTTTCCAAGTTGCATTATCGATATTGTAATTGTGTACCTCCTAGTTCCTATAGTTCCTACACCTGGGAACATTGGATATGTGCACTATTATGTTTGAATATTGTGTTAAAATGTGCAATATCTGATATAAAATCTGACAAATTCTGTTGTGTTAAAATGTGCACTATTCACTATAAAAAGTTTCATATTTTGTTATTTTGTGTAGCTTAGAGTACAAAGTGGTTTGTATTGAGATTTTGCATGTATGTAGTACACACCATTGGTTACCCCTAAAATTTTGTTTCAGATATTTTGAAACTTCGTAACATAATTTTGAATTTTTGAAAATAAAATTTTAATGTAGCTCACCCTCCGTTTTGAGTTTCCTTCTCTTTGTGCATTATGTATTTAATTTTTTTGGGGCGTGGATGGCAGAGGGTTGTGGAAGAGAATTCCTGTCAACAAGCCCACTGGTTTGTGCTATCTACGGACCGTCAGGTATGTAGTCACCTCCATTTTTTAAGTAGACACATATGCTTTGTTTTCTTCTTCGCTTCACAGGTGACGAGCTAGCCGTTAACGGCAAAGGAAGTCACGGATGACGTGACAAGTTAAATCTTGACTATGAAAACGAGGCGATGGTATACTAGATGGGAGACCTGAAGCAACAGCTTTCCATATGGTACCCTGCATCCCTGTCACGCTTGGAGTTCCCGGTCGAGCTGAGGCCTACCTATTTAAACCCAATCGCGCCAAGCCAAATCCCATGTCAACAGTACCAGCATCGCGCCACAAAACCAAGCAAGCAAACTGAGCGAGCGAGCGACCCATCTGTCATGGTGATCCCGCCGTCGACGCTGCCGCGGTGGGCGCCTACGCCAAGCCCGTCACCGGCGCCGGCCGGGTTTGATGGCGTACTCGTAGAGGCGCCGTCGCCAGCGGTAAGGGCGGCCATGGAAGACGATCCCGGCGTGTTCCTGACGTGGGAGGACGTCTGCGTCACGGTAGCCGGCTCCTACGGGCGAGAGCCGGTGAGCATCCTCAGCGGGATCAGCGGGCACGCGGCGCCGGGGGAGGTGCTCGCCATCATGGGCCCATCGGGCTGCGGCAAGACCACACTTCTTGACGCGCTCGCAGGTTCGACCTCGCCGGCTGTTGCTCTTCAGTCTTCACTTAGAAGTTAGGACATGCAGCCAGCTGTTGCTCTTCAGTCTTCACCTATGACATGTTACTGAGAAAACAACCTGACAGGACAAAACATCAACAATCTAATATAAGTACTGGAGATACTACCAGAATAGTTTACCTCATTTCCTGGTTTTAACAGTCGAAAATTTCTCGGATCACAGGAAGATTAGGTCCCGGGATTAATGAAGCTGGGGAGATTCTAATCAATGGACGCCGGGAGAAACTTGCCTTTGGAACCTCGGTAAGACGAACAGATCCCTTATACGAAATCTTTTCTCTGCTATTTCTTGAGTGTTATGGTTTCGGTTGTGGAGGGTACCTTGCTAGTTTTGCTAGTCTGGATTGTTTTGTGGTTCTCTAGGTTGTAATCTTAATTTGTTATTAACTGTACTTTGGCCATTTTTGCCCCTTTTTATTTCTTAATATACATGCATTTTTCCTGCATTGTTCTAAAAAGATCGATGCCCAAACTTACACTTGAACTTCATCAGGCTTATGTGACCCAAGAAATCATGCTGATGTCTACGCTCTCGGTACGGGAAGCCGTCTACTACTCGGCGCAGCTGCAGCTGCCGGAGACAGTCCCCGCAGCGAAGAAGTGCGCGCACGCGGAGCGCGTGATCCGCGAGATGGGCCTCAGCGACGCCATGGACACGCGCATCGGAGGGCGGATTACCAAGGGCATAAGCGGTGGGCAGCGGAAGCGGCTCACCATCTGCATCGAGATGCTCACACGCCCCCGGCTGCTGTTCCTGGACGAGCCCACCAGCGGGCTCGACAGCGCCGCCTCCTACCACGTCATGAGCCACATCGCCAGGATCGCCGCCAGGGAGGGCATGACCGTCGTCGCCGCTGTGCACCAGCCCAGCGGCGACGTCTTCGAGCTCTTCCACAGCCTCTGCCTGCTTGCCTACGGCAGGACCGTCTTCTTTGGAGAAGCAGCTCATGCCACCGAGGTGAGCATCTCTTCTCCATTTGTTCTCTTCTTCTCATTTTCGAATTAACCCCCTATAATTATTTCAGAGGACCCTTAAAAGTATTTTTTGAGTCTATATATGGGGCACTCCCATACATACAAGATCCCCTAAAGGTCATGTTTGTAACAAAGGAAAAACATAGAAATTTTGGAGGATAGAATAATCCTATATGAAAAAATCATGTGATGTTGTTTCATAGGAGTTTCAAAGAGATCTTTGAAACTCCTATGAAATAGGATATTCCATAAGAATTTACAGGCAAACTAACATGAGGTCTCAGCTCATGTTTTCATTTCCTTATGTCTAAGATTCGTGTGTTTTTCCTGTGTGATGTCAAACTAACATTTTTATAGTTTTCTTAAGGTTATGGTTCATGTAAAAGTTCAGGATACATGGTAACTCAATTCCTGCACTTTTTCCTATTCATGTGTTTTAAATTCTTGCGTTCCAAAGGGGGCCTAAAACTTACACCTCTCTAGAGGGATATCTTTACGTCATGTACAATACAAGATGCTTAGTGGATGCTAGCTTATAGAGACAAAATAGAACTTTCCCTTAAGCACTAGCGATTTTTCATATAGAAGAGGTTCCTAGTTAAGAATCTTTCCTGTATAAATAAGCACTACTAGTGCTTAAACAAAATCCTTGTAAGCTCCTCTGTAAGCACCTTGAATTGTACGTGTTCTAAGGATTCTCTAAAATGTTCAGTGATAGAAGATGAGATAGATGATCTATTATTGGGATATTTCACCTCATCCTTTAGGCCAAAACAAATTAGAAGATGGGGTGTTTTACGGAATCTGCTATATAGAGTTTTTCTTATACAATGCACTCCTTCCATTCCAAATTAATTAAAAATTTAGGTTTTTCTAAGTCAAATTTTGTCCAAGTTTGACCAAAAACTTATAGATAAATGTGTTAATAAGAGACTTATATGAACATATAGTGTATTGATTAATCTAATGAAACTAAGTTAGGGATGTAGATGTTGATATATTTCTGTACAAATTTGGTCAAACTTAAATTAGCTTGACTTAAGACAAAACTAGAACAACCACCACCACCACCACCACCAAGCCTTTCAGTCCCAAACAAGTTGGGGTAGGCTAGAGTTGAAACCCATAAGATCTCGAAGCCAAATCATGGTTCCGGAACGTGGATGGCTAACTTCCACGCACCCCTGTCCATGGCTAAATCTTTGTCGATATTCCAAACCTTCAGATCTCTCTTTACAGACTCCTCCCATGTCAAGTTTGGTCTACCACGACCCCTCTTAACATTCCCAGCACGCTTTATCCTTCCGCTATGCACTGGCGCTTCCGGGAGCCTCCATTGAATATGTCCAAACCATCTGAGATGATGTTGGACCAGCTTCTCTTCAATCGGTGCTACCCCAACTCTCTCCCGTATATCGTCATTCCGTACCCGATCCTTTCTTGTGTGGCCACATATCCATCTCAACATTCGCATCTCTGGTACACTTAACTGTTGGATATGTCGTCTCTTCGTTGGCCAACACTCTGCGCCATACAACATCGCAGGTCGGATAGTTGTCCTATAAAACATACGCCTTCAAACAAGACGCCCGAAGAATGGAGGTGGGGTATTTTAGTACCAATCTTCAAGAACAAGGGGGATGTTCAAAGTTGTACTAATTACCGTGGAATCAAGCTGATGAGCCATACTATGAAGCTATGTGAGAGAGTCATTGAGCACCGCTTAAGAAGGTTGACAAGTGTGTCCAAAAACCAATTTGGTTTCATGCCTGGGAGGTCTACCATGGAAGCCATCTTCTTGGTACGACAGCTGATGGAGAGATACAAGGAGCAAAAGAAGGACCTTCATATGGTGTTCATTGATTTGGAGAAGGCCTATGATAAGATACCTCGGAATGTCATGTGGTGGGCCTTGGATAAACACAAAGTACCAACAAAGTACATTACCCTCATCAAGGATATGTATGATAACTTTGTGACAAGTGTTCGAACAAGTGATGGTGACACTGATGACTTTCCAATTAGAATAGGGCTACACCAAGGGTCAACTTTGAGCCCTTATCTTTTTGATTTGGTGATGGATGAGGTCACAAGGGACATACAAGGAGATATCCCATGGTGTATGCTCTTTGCG
Source organism: Lolium perenne (assembly GCF_019359855.2). NCBI lineage: Eukaryota > Viridiplantae > Streptophyta > Magnoliopsida > Poales > Poaceae > Lolium > Lolium perenne. Next base: position 54,920,429 of record NC_067244.2, read on the forward strand.
GGATGATGTGGTGCTAGTCTATGATAGCCGAACGGGGGTTAATAGAAAGTTAGAGTTGTGGAGGCGAACTCTAGAATCGAAAGGTTTTAGGCTTAGTAGAACTAAAACTGAATACATGAGGTGCAGTTTCAGTTCTACTAGGCACGAGGAGGGAGAGGTTAGCCTTGATGGGCAGGTGGTACCGGAGAGAGACACTTCTCGATATTTGGGATCCATGTTGCAGAGGATGGCGATATCGATGGGCCACCGAATCAAGGCTGGTTGGATGAAGTGGCGCCAAGCTTCTGGCGTACTCTGTGACAAGAGAGTGCCACAAAAGCTAACAAAAAGGGCCATCTATAATATCGGGTAAAGAAAACCGTCTGCACAAACAAACTAGTGGACCAACCTATCTAGGCCTCATACGTCCAATTATACACACAATTGGGTATACGAAAACCAAATGTTCAACACTACGACATTTTTATGGTCTCCCCCTCTCATCGGACACTGGTTCCGCATGCAACGAGCACGAGATGTTCCTTGGCTTCGTGCAATGCATGTGCCTCGCCCTTGTAACCATCCATGTTGCGCCGTTGAGCGAAACAAGCTCACCTTCTGGGGCATGGGCCACTACTCAGCTCAACTACAGGTGTTTTCTCGGCAAGAATGGTTGGACATAACATACACAATTAACGTGTTGGCTCTAGGCTGGTGCAGCTTCCATTCCTCTTGTGCCTCTCAAACAAAACTACATTCATACAATCCTAATAAAATTGGGCCTACCAAGTAAGAGGATGCGTAGGCTTAGACATAATACTCCCTCCGTTTCAATCTATAATGCATATAGATTTTCTGCATTTGTTTCATAATGTAACTTGGTGCCACATGTCCAAAAGGCAAATGGAAACAACGAAAATTAACTTGGTGCAACATACGAAGCCGGCAACAACAAGTGTATGGCACAACAAGTAATGAAGCAAATGGAAACCATGAAATATAACTTGGTAGGACATTCATTATTCACTAGTTCATATAAAAAAATTGGGCACAAACAACCCAACAAATATACCACGCCATTTGGATTTAATAATGTAAAAAACTGCACCAAAATAGATGGCAAACGTGTGTGCATTTGGGAAAATACAACGACCCAAACAATACATGATTCATAGGTAACACCGGTGATGAAATGAGAGCCTTATATACTACTCCCCCCGTCTCATAATATAACACGTTATGGGACGGGAGGGAGTACTTTTTTATTTTAAAATGATTATATATCAAATCTTGAAGCTAATTTATGATCTGCCTTTACTCTCAATTTTGTGACTGTTGGATCTTCAAAACTAAGCCACATCCGGTTGTTCTTAAAATTGTTTGGTCATCTTTGTATTGTGGTAACCTATATGTTGGTAACTATTGCATTACTTACAAGTGCCTTAATAACTAGATTTTTTTTAAAGCATAGCTAGTTGAGATATAGCTCGAAATTTTTTGCGAATAAGAAGAGGACTACAACCTACATTTTGTTTACAAAGAGATCTTACAAATATTGAACATATGTGTCGTTGCCGTATCTTTTGATTGTAGTTCTTTACTCAAACCGGCTTCCCTTGTCCGAACTTGAGGAACCCATCGGACCACTTCCTAAGGACAATCAACAAAGATTTTGATGAGGTACCTCTTTTTATCACTTTTTGTATCATGTTGTGAATAAAAAAATTGTAACTTAGTTAATATGATCTGATATGTAGAAAATTGTGAAAAGTTCAAAAGCTACCAGAAAGACTGCCGCCGAAGCAATTGATATTCTAACACAGGCATACCAGTCTCCCGCTTATTTGGAAAAAACAGTGAGCAAGATAGCTGAGATGAAGCAGATTAATGTAAGTTGCTTATTATGTTATCTACAGAAAAGTTTTTTTTGTATACCTTTGCATGGAGAATAGAGGTTTGATTAATTTCTTCTTAAAATGTGTGTGTAAAAACACAAGTTTGGACAACTTGTATTTGTTGTCATTACAAAATATAGGACAATTGTAACTTTGAAAGAACATACAGTATTATCTTTGCAAAGTCCAATCTAGAAATTATGTGAGACTTTCCATTTTGGTGAATCTACGTCAAATTGTGTAAACATATATTTAGTATTTTATTTTTTTCAAATATTTCTACATAGAAGATACAGTAAGATTTGGGTTAGAGGCTAGGGTTAGGTGGTGTTTGATTCTGGCTGTGCTCCACTGTGGCACCCCGGTAGATTGGTTCTGTCAGTGTTAGTGTGTTGCACGTTTGTGCAAACTATGACAATTGACAATAATTATTGTAACAATATGTCAAAATTCTTTCTAGTTTCTAATGATTCTCAGGTAATTAATTATTTTATATTTGGACCTGGGGTTTCAAGCATCAGCTTTAGTTTTCTTTTTATGTACTGTACTTAGTAAATTAAAATTTTATATTATGATGATGGAAAGAAATTAGCATCACACATATATGTGAAAAATCCTAACTCTGCAACCGATGCCTGAGGAATGTTGCCGGCAACATGGAATCTCGTCAGCGAGTATCGATGTGCCATTTATGCAGACTCGCACTAGCATATTCATCAACGTGATTCTCTAACATTGTTGTTATTCTAATGCGTGTTATATTGTAGGGAGGAGCTTCCTTCAGAAGGAGGGAACAAGCTAGCTTCTCTACGAAGCTCCTTGTGCTTACTCGTAGGTCATTCATGAATATGCACAGGGACATAGGATACTACTGGATGCGTTTGGGTGTTTATGTCGGCATTGGCCTTTGTCTTGGCACTATCTTCTACCAAGTTGGGAACAGTTACAGTTCTATCCAGGTAAATAATATGATTTATTGATGATGCGAAAGGTTTTATACATATTAATAGACCTGATCATTTTCATATTTTTCAGACAAGATGTTCAATAATAATGTATACGACGGCACTTCTAACTTTCATGGCAATCGGAGGATTCCCCTCTTTCGTAGAGGATATAAAGGTTATTTCATTTCAATCAAAGTAGAATTGCAATAGCACTAATTAATCCGCTAACGTAATTATATTCAGATATGGATAGATCCACTTTCACATCCATATTTTCTTCAGTAACCAATATCACATTTGTACTTCTATATGTAATATAAATCTGGATATTTTCCACGTCAATTTCATTTTTGGTCAGATGTGGATATTTCCATAACTATTTTTTGTTTCTTTAATATGAGCAACGATAATTCGGATTATCCACTGTCACTTTTCACCCCTAGTGGTTAATATGTCTGGTTTCAGCATGTATAAGTGAACTATGTACCCTTCTTGATTAGCTAACTAAGTTTGCACCCGGTAGTCTATTTGGAATCTGGGAAAATTTTGAGATGTAGACGGACATTTTACAAAGTTTTCAGTGACATATGGAATTTAATCCGAAATTAACTCACTATGTTGTTGCACTTCTTTACTTTACAACTCAGGTATTCAAAAGGGAGAGGATGAGTGGCCACTATGGAGTAGCAGAGTTCGTGATCTCAAATACGTTGTCAGCCACTCCATACCTGGCCCTCATCGCCGTGATCCCCGGTGCAATGCTGTACTACCTGACGGGGCTCACCAAAGGGACCGACCACTTCGCCTACTTCGTCATTACCCTATGCATGTGCACGTTGCTAGTCGAGAGCATCATGATGATCATCGCCGCCCTCGTTCCAGACTTCCTGATGGGCATCATCGTTGGGGCTGGGGTGCAAGGAGTGTTGATGCTCAATGGCGGCTTCTTTCGCCTCCCCCATGAGCTCCCTAAGCCGGTGTGGAAGTACCCTTTCTACTACATCTCCTTCCACAAGTACGCGGTGCAGGGGTTGTACAAGAATGAGTTCATGGGGCTGACCTTCCCGAGCGACCAGCTGGTTCAGGCCAACACGACCATTAGTGGCATTCAGGTGCTGCAGGAGAAGCTGGAGGTCGAGATGGGGTACTCCAAATGGGTGGACATTCTTATACTCTTTGGGATGATGGTGATATACAGGCTGATCTTCTTTGTTGTTGTGAAGATTGGGGAGGAAGTCAGGCCAAAGATGAGGAAAATAAGAAGGAAATAGATATAGCTGCAATATGTTTAATTTATTTTCCCACTATCATGTATATACCTTTTAAACATGTCCTTGGCTACAGGAAGATGCTCCAATCTATGGCATACTTATGGGATCTACCTAGCCGTGCAACACTACCGATTCATAGTTGAGGCATTTCATCAAGCTGCTGGCAGGTATTGTTGCAACATACATGCAATGCAACGCATGTATCTTAGTTCGGAAACAAAGTTGCATAAGAGAATACAATGCACCCAGAAAAATAAATAGAAACACAAGTCCATGTCACCCTCCAAACGGCATTCATTCCATGTATAAATGTGGAAGGATATTTCAATGGCATGTGGCAAATTGTGATTCCCCTAGAGATCACAGTGTTCGTTTGGATGAGAGGTAGAGCTGCTAACATCAGGAACTGATCGCAGTACATGTTACCGTTATTCTAGAAACGAAGATGGACAATACAGGACATGAGAATTAGTTTTACTTTCAGACCTGACATGTCAATTACTCAACAAACAGGAACAGGAACAGTTGAACCTTGCTCCCAAAAGAATATGAGCTACCAGTGTCAGAGTCCTAGTCTACTGGAACATACAAAATCTTCTCGGAATGGCGGTACACGAAGAATCCCATACATACCTCTGGCGGGGAGAAGCTCAGTAACTTCTGGCAGAACTCCTTAATGTCCCTGCTTTCAGTGATTGACTCGTCGAAAGTTACTGTCATCTGCTTTAGCACCGTTGCCCAGCTGAACAACCGCTCCATGAAAGCAAGTTCATGTTCAGTTCCTCTCAGGTTACTGATTTCTGCTTCTTGGAGGCAATCCAGCATGAGCTCCTCAGATTTCCAGTTTGGTGGCTGACCACAAGGGCAATCTGATGGGCAGGCTTCCTGAAACAGGGGATATCAACCTAGTAAGATTAACTGATATGGTTTAATGACATAAAATTTGCCGTCCAGAAGTCGAGAAAATAACAAATGGAAATATGTTTATGTATTGCACAAACTGTGATTGTGCTGTGCAAATTAGAAGATATTACTATAAAGTTACACGAGGACTGAGGTATCATGCTACAGATATAAGATGACCCATTTGTTTAAAATATGTTCCAGGGCTTCTTTTTTGATGGAATCTTCACAAACTGCATGGCATAAGCTTAGTAAAGATTTTTCTTAGAAGCTGACTCTAATCATGTTATCAAGATTAAGCAAACAAATCAAAACATTCTCAAGTTCCCACAAAGTGCTTGAAATTTCCAGCAATAATAAAATTCTTTGAAAAAATGATACCACCAACTCAAGTAGTATTGCCACTTTGTCAAACTTGAAGAGCAGAGTGTTGTAAATGAGAGATACATAAGCCATATATTACAATAGATAAACTTAAAGAGCAGAACCTGGAGTCGGCAGCTAGCATAGCATGCCTAGCTGTGCCAAGAAATGCAAATGCATAACGCTTCTAGGTGGCATCACTCAAGTAACAGACTAACAATTTAAAAATTAGAGGTAAAGAAGTTGAAGGATATGCTTACGTCAAAGTGGCCAGGAGTATCAAGCGCCAGTTTTCTTACACCAGTACACATCCTGAGGACATGGAACAAGCAGGCTCCAAAGGAATGTGCGTGTGCCGTTATAACAATGGACAAGAATGTAATGTCAGGGAGCCTTGTTATGTCCTCCATCAAGTATTCATTGACACGCATGCACTGTACGTTCATAAGAGACAGAAAAAGAATCACATAAAACAGTTGCAGAAGGACACAAACATCTAATTTTCAAAATGATTAGCACACAAACATGGTTGCTATTATAAGCTAACAAATTAGTTTGATAGTGATAAATAAAGCTTGTCAAAATTGATCATGGTTGTTTGATTTATTGCAGCTCCTCAGGGTTCATGTCTCCTTGAGCAACTACTAGTAAGCGAGCACATGCAAAACAGGTCCCGGTTATGTCAATTATGTTATAGTTTTACCTAAATGTAGAAAACGCTATTCACAAATTGAAGACAACTCAGCCATGTTTAAATGGGTGAGAATTTGCATGGCTATATATATCCAAAACAGATTCCACTTGAACTCTAAGTTTCTCTGTTACTCTGTTAGCCTTGTCATCGACCGAGTATTGACTTGCTAGCATGTTGCAATGATGGAATAGGTACCACATGAGGAAGGAATAACTCACCGGCAGATAGTCCACTCTGAGGTTTAGCTTGTGTATGACCTTGAAGCGCTGCAACAGCATCAGGGTGTCGGTATTGTACATAATAACGTCATCCATCAGGAAACCGATGTCATCATCCATCAGGAAATCGGTGTCATCCATAAAGTCATCCGTTCCGTATTGAAGAAAAACATCGATGTCCAGGCAATGGAGATGCGTCATCTCACCAAGTTCGACATATTTTGGATGCCAAGTATTCTTCTTCCACTTGAGCACCAATAGCTGAGGAGCTGAGATGCTTGAGACCAGCAGACTCATACCGTGACCGCCGAGAATGCAGGAGCTCAAAGTTAGCTCTTCAAGCGATGGCGCTGTGACAGTTAGCAGCTGATGGTTACGCAGATCACTCAGCTCCATTTTGAGCAGAGACTCTGAGTGGATGGTCAATCTGTTGAAGCCTTTCAGATTCCTCAGCTCCATCTGCCGGAGGGACCCCGAGTGGATGGCGACGTTGCCCATGCATCTGGCATCACGGATGGCCAGTCTCTGCAGCGCTGGGCACCGCCGCGAAGAAATAACGTCGGCGAGTCGATCTGGGCTGTATATCCAGACGTGATCCAGGCAGAGATCGATGAGGTGAGCGAAAACGCCAGAAGCCGGCATGGTGAGGCCAAGAAACCCTAGGCTGAGCCTGATGGAGGTGGCGTTGTGGAAGCATGGGAGCTCGAAGCCGCCTCTTTCTTCAGACGTGCTACTGCTATGTATGATGTTGCGAAAGATCAGATCCCCGGAGAGGCGGGGCGCCACGGTTTGGAGCCAGGCCGCCACGGAATAGGGCGAGGCGTCCTGGGCGACGGCGGCTAGGTGGAGGATGGCCGGCGCCTCGTTGGCGGCGAGGGCGGGGCGTATGCGGCGAGGGTCCGTGGCGTCCGAGAAGTGGATCTCCGGGAGGAGGGTCCACACGCGGCGCCAGCGGCGAGAGAGGATGCTGGTCCGAGCAGCGAAGGCCGTGTCGCGGAGCTTGAGAAGGATGTGGATAAGGACGTCGTCGGGCAACGCGCTCAGGTGGTCCTCGCTGCCGGTCACGGCGAGCTTCGCCCGCTTCGAGTTGGGGGCGGCCTCCTCGTCGCCGGCGTGGTCCATGAAGGAGGAGGGGTTTGTTTCTTTGAGGTCGACGGAGGAGGGATTTGGATTTGGGGATAGCGCGTCAGATGGAGCTAGGAAGGGTGGCGGCCGGCGGCGGGGAACGGGTTGGAGTCGCCGCCGTGTAGCGGCTGCCGACGGGAAAAACGGCGGCGTGGGGGTCGCCTGAGCTGCGAAAAATCGGTTGGGAATTCCCGGACGGCCCAACCCAACCAGCCGTAAACAAGTCAGCCCACGCCGACAATAAAATTACGATTTGCTTCAACGCTTCAATTTACACATGAAATTCAGTTGTGATTGGTGGCTCCAAATATGAGTGTATTATACTCCCTCTTATTAATTTGTATTACTATTTCATATTGATGATAATATTTTGCATTCACACAAAAAACTATAATATGGTCCTATAGATCCATTTACTATGTGTCACATGCTATAAATTTATCTTAAGATTTCAACTTGCCACGCAATATCCACTTTCTAGTTCATCCTTCTCCGTCGGTGTTTATACAAACGTTGTCCAGAAAATAGCTCGCCGTACGGCCGAGAAGGTGTCGTTTTCTAGCTACACACCATACTTTCATATACTCCCTCTGGCTCCACTTAACCGACTGGCTCCACTTAACCGACGTGAAGGTTCTTTTGCGAAAAGGTCCTCCATGTTTATCCAAACTTCACGTTCTCTATCTTACCACACTCGTTCCGCCACCTTCTCCCTCCCTCGCATTCCACCACTACTGCTCCGCCAACTCTACGCAACTCCCTCCTCCTGCTTTACTCCCACGTGTAGGTCCCCTGCTCCACCTCCATGTGCATCCATCAACTCCTAGATCGTGCCTAAAAAATCCATTATTGGCGATGTTGCCCACGTGCAACATTTCTATCCTAAAGATGAACCCGAGTGAACAAGGAGATTATACAAAGTTAGTGGGTCGTGTGCATCCCTATATGATTTATTTTTATAGTTGGCATGTTAAAATCGATCGGCATGTATTTCTTCTCGATCCTCTTGTATTTTGGATTCAAGTTTTTCAATGACATCGACGGGCAATGGAGAATACCAATCCGTAGCCCAAAACCCAAACCCGTCGTAGAAAATTGTAATACAACTTTTACTATGGTTGGGGAATTTAGGAGCCCTTCAATCTGTTTAATTTGACGGTGGATAAAATAGTAGCACAGGGAAGCACTGGAAAATAAGTACTGGAAAGTACTGAAAAGTACTGGAATTATTCATTTATTTTAATTTAACAGAAGGGTAGTTATGTCATTTCGCGTTTAGATGGCATCCCTCATCTCTCTGGGCCACGGAGGCCACCCCTGTCCCATCCCCCGTCGCCGCCCTGTTCTCAGCCACAGAGGCGGCCGCCGCCCCTGTTCTCCATTCCCACCGCCACCCCGTCCCCGCCGGCTCACCCATCCACGCTCGCTCACCACCTCCATCCCCTATCTCCTGCAGCATCACCCTGGCCGGTGGCCGCGCCGCCGTACGGGATTCGTCGCCCAGGACGACGTACACCACTCACACCTCACCGTCCGCGAGACAGGAGCTCTCCAACAACCTCCAGTTCACCCCCGTTGGACCACTGGGATGAGGCAGAGGAGGTGGTGCTGGCTGTAGCTGCCGAGCGCGGCGTATGAGCTGCGGGTGGGCAGTCCCGCCGCACGACTAGACCGCCTCCGAGACGGCGTCCCCGGCACGGCTGCCCAGGGGTGGTGGGACGAGTAGACCGCGAGCTTGCTGATGGGCATTTACACGACGGTGGACCTCTCCAACGTTGCGTGGAAGCTGTTTGACGAAATGCCACATGGGGCATTGGTGGTGTTGAACATGACGAAATGCCACATTCCGGCCGCCGGACGACTAGACGTCGGCACTACATGTCGGAGGCAGAGCGCCTCTCTGACGGCGTCCCGGTGCGGCGCCGGGGGCCGAGGAGGTGGACCCGGCGGTGTCGAAGCTGCAGGTGGCCGGGATGCCGCGTGATGCCGGCTTGATGCGTCGGAGGTACTGGAGGCGTTGAACATGATAATCAGGTGCGTCCGGTCCAGTGCAGCACTTTTTTTTGGGTTCCGTCTCTTGCAAATGTACCGATGGCCATGTGCAGTAAGAATGGTTGCTTGGCTAATGGATCAACGTCCTGGATGAAGCTAGTGTTCGTTGATTTATCCTCCTGTATCTAGAATTATAGAGCCTATAGTTTCAAACTCATTTGCTGACATTCACTACTACTGTGAATGCCATTTGCTTTAAGAATAGAACCACTGTGAAGTGTTGGTTAAGCACGAATTGATCCTACTACCTGATTGCCATCGACTACTTTAAGAATAAGTTTTAGCAGTAAATAATTAGGCTAAGTGTATCATGGTATCTATTGATTTATTGGACATGCATGGCATATGTTTATCTTTAATTTTTGACATTCCACAAGATTATAGAACTTGTTCTTTAGGATGTTAAACGATGGTTTTAAGGCTGATAATGAGCAGTTGAGCAGTAAACATACAATATAGCACTGTACTTGTATATTGCTCATTGCGATATGCTTATGGGTCTTCACCAAAGCTCGTAATGGTTGATGACAAGGGAGAACAGAAGGAGACTAAGGCAAGTTCCGCTTAACTCGAGATTCGAGGATAATTTTGAATAACACACCAACAACACTGCAGCATTGAGTAGTCATGTAGAATAGTCAAGCCAAACAAATGGCTTACATTAAAATGTAACAACTCTCCAGATCGGTTCGAACTTAAAATTACAAAGTTTACCTGCAATATGACAAAATGGCAGAACTTAAGTATAGGCATAGATTGAAGAACATGACTGTGTCTAAATTGTCACATGCTATAAGAGCAGCTCATCTGAAACTACCCTTGACAGCCACTCCCTGTGAGTTTCATAGTTCCTTGTATGGGCTCACCTGTTGGGGCCCAGGATTTGATTTCCTGCGTGCTCTTCCCTCCACAAGCCCAGTGACAGCATCTGTGGTTAATTTATATTGATCCTTTACAGGATTAGTAGGTTTAAGAGTTTCAATCTTCCTTGGACGCCCGCGTTTCCGCTTTTGACTGCCAATTGGTCTTGGAGGGCTGATTTCCTTTATGCTGGCATCATTTGGAGGGCTTTCTTCCTTTTTGCTGGCATCATTTGGATTGCTGATTACCTGGATGTCATCATCTGCAGCATTGTCTTTGTCAAGCTTTGCCATTCTAGCTTTGTAGGCCTTCTTCTGTAGAGCAGAAACCGGTATGTTAGTTGTATTGTGCAAACATGGAAGATTTTGCTGAATTGAAAAGACAGTTGTGTCGGACTAACCAGTATAGTTCTTGAAGTAACGGATGGAAGGTTGGTGTAAAACTCAAGCCGATGGACAAATTTTGATCTGCCCATCTCATTTGTTCAGATCATATTCCTGTGTGCTCTCTACATTCAACAAAAAAATCATGATAGTTGGGCTTTCCACAATGAGTTTCCATAGTTCCTTGGTGGTTCATGCAAGTGACAAGGGAGTCTGTATTGTTTTTAATGTAACATCTGTAGATGACCCAAGTTGTCTTGAAAAATATATGTTCCATATCGGTTGCTTCCATGATTAGAAGAACTGAATCTTAGAAAATGCAACTTGGATGGATGAAAGGGCCATTTGTTCAGTGATTGTTTGATGAGTTTCTGGTGGTCTATTTAATTCCTGTTATGTCTAATTGGATAAAGGATCTTTTGGAAATTTATTATCAACCACAAAACTGAACTAGATTCAGATATGCAGAAAGACTCTGATGCCCTCTATGAATTATTCATTCTCTCACAATATAATATATAAGAGCTCTGCTGCATTTTTCGTTGCTTACCAAGAGGTTCATATCTCTGAAAGTAGCCTTTTCTCAACCTATTATTTGGTTCTCGGTGTTGTTTGTATTATGATATTGCCTGTTTGTCATTGCTTAGCAAGAGGCAATAATCATTTTCGAAACTTGCAGGGATATAATCATTTTCGAAACTAGGCTATTCCACGCAGAGGAGAAAGGAGGCACTCAGTACAGTACATACCAAACACTTTTCAACTGTAAAACAATTGGGCTTACTGTTACTCAAGAACCGAGCAGATATGGGTGGATTGTGTACCTTAGATGTGATTGAGGTGCTCTTCACTGTCAGGTGGAGAACACCGGCGGGGAGGTGGCGGTGGGTGCAGGGGCGACGCCGGCGCGGGGTTTCACCAGCCGAAGTGTGCGTCCACGAGGCCTACGAATCCGCCTCCGTCGCAGGCCAGTCCACCCGCGCGACAGAGATATCCGGTGATGGGCGCCGGCGCTGCAGGAGTGCCGCAGCGGAAGGTGTTCGGCGACGGCAGGGAAACTGGTCCGGCCGTGGGCGCCGTCGCTACAGGGGCTCCGCAGAACGGTTGCGGCAGCGGCTCCGCGGAACGGTTGCGGCAGCGGAAGGTGTTCGGCTGCAGGTGCTCCGCGGCAGGGGTTCGGCTACACGGGCTCCGCGGCCGCAGTGATTGGCGGCGGCAGGGATTCGCCCAGGAGGCAGAGGAGCAGAGAGGATCGGGGGAATTGCAGATGGAGTTGTGTGGTCGTGCGATGTGGGGCGGTTGCCATGCGAAGTTACCACAATACCCTTAGAATGTTAAATTAAAATACAAAATTAAATGATTAGACCGGACGGCTAGAATAAATTCTGGCGGTAGTACTGGGTAGTACTCCGTAGTACCGCCCAATCACCGTAACACAGCTCAAATTGTAATAGGAAAAGGCAAAATGAATTGGGGTACTACGAGAAGGGTCACAATCTTTGTGCCACTTATACTATGGATTCTAGATTTCTATGATGTTGATAGGCAATAGAGAATATCAAACCACGCCGGTACTCACAATTGTCCTCAAAAGTTGTAATGGCCAAATGAAATGAAATGAAACTAAGCATTCTTGTTTGCTAAAAGTAAACTCCTTAGATAAGGTAAACTTATAGAGATCAAATGGTTAATGCAATTCAGTTCCTAGGTGCATATGCTCCCTCTACCAAGAAAAAATATTTCGAAGTGCCGAAAAATTTGGTTACAAAATTCTACATGTACATTTCCATAATATATGTGTGATCGTCAAGTTTCGCGAGAAACCGATATTTTTGTGGTCTATGTAGAAAAAAGAAAATTTATTTTGTGAAAAGCCTTATTTTTAGCATCGATTTTGTCTTTTTACACACGACACACGACACATGAAACGACTTTTTTTTTTGGCTCATAGCACATGAAGATGTACATCTAATTTTTTTTCAGTTTTTTTAACATTTTAAATGTGTTCAAGTTGTGTTTCAAAATAAAGGGAGTATATGCTCCTATGAGCCAAAACACGACTTCCTCTTTTTTCCCCTCTATCTTTGACTACTAACTAATATTGATATTTGAATTTTTACTTCATTGATCAAACATATTTGGTAGTTTAGACATGAGGGAGAGTATATTATTCAGTAGACACTCAAAGTTGCTCATTGAAGCAAGCTGCGTTTGGCATGTTACAAAGTTCTTAATAATTCAGGAAAAAGGAGAATTGGAGTCGCGATATCCTGGTCGAATTTAGATTTATGTTTTCGTGATTATAATTTCCTCTCCGTGTTCCTTCCGTCGACTCGACGGCGAGCGGCCGCGCCGCCGCCGCGCCGCCACGTCCACAGGAAAGGGGCGGCCGCCGCTGCCAGGTGGGCCCCACATTCTATCCTGCGAGCTCCGTCCGAGGCCTCGGAGTCCGCGCCCGCGCCACCACCACCACTCCAATCGCTCTCCCTCCCGAATCCCTAATTGAGAGATAAACCACCACACCACCGTCACACGCTCCACTCTCACCTCACACTCCGCAGCCATGGGCACGTCGGGGTCCAAGGGCATGGACGGCGTCGGGGGCGCCGGCGGGGCCGCGCTCCCCGGCGACGGCGGAGTGGACGGGGACGAGGGCAGCGCCGGCGGCGCGGTCACGGGGTCGTGGCACGGCGGCGCGCAGCTCTACGTCTCGCTCAAGATGGAGAAGGCGCGGATCATCGGCGACCTCGTGCCGCACGTCTACGGCTCCGAGCCCATCATCGGCTCATGGGACCCCGCACACGCCGTACGGACCCGCCACTGGCTGCTGCTCCTGCTCCCACGCTTGCCGGTTTAATTTGGTTTACATTGTGATCGAGGATTTGGTTTCGGTTTTTGCAGCTCCCGATGGAGAGGGAGCTGGCGTCCATGTGGGAGCTCAGCTTCGTCGTGCCGCCAGACCATGGTATGCACGCTACCTACCTGCCTGCCCTTTCTATACTTTTCAGTACTGTTTATTTAGTAACGGAATGGGTTTGGTGATCTCGTCTGATGGATTAAAACTTGGGGAAGCTGTACTGACCTCCCAGCTGCAGCAATTTAACCAAAAACCTTCAGGAGTTTGTTTGGTAGAATAGTCAATTGCCCCAGTTAAAAGCAAGTGTTCAGTTCAACTTCTGCGAACTCTGGTGCAAATTGCTGAACCTGATTGTTCCTGATGATCACGACCCGTGCAATTTGCTGCAGAAACACTCGACTTCAAATTCCTGCTCAAGCCCAAGGATGCGGCGACCCCGTGCATCATCGAGGAAGGGCCCACACGGCTTCTCACGGGTGGCATGCTCGAGGGTGACGTGAGGCTTGCAAACTTCAGGATTAATGGAGACGACGAGCCGCATGAGTTCAGGGTGTTCAACAAGGCCGACATCGTGTCTCCGCTTGATCTCGCCGCGAGCTGGAGGGTGTACAAGGAGAACTTCCAGCCTTCCATGGTCCGGGGAATCCCTGACGTCAGTATAAATGAAGCACCCGCTCATGCGACCGAGGTGAGAAGTGTAGTGAAAATGAGTACCTGGCTTTGAGTTTTGCCATGCTCTTATGCTTCTGTGTTATGCTTGCATTTCATTAACCCTTCTGCTCGAATCACTGGTTCATTTGGTATCCAAAGTTTATATGAAGTCAACAAGTACACAAAAAATGATGATGACATGAATGGTTTTGACTTCCTTCATTGAAAGTTCAATCTTAGCCATGCAATTTTCTGAAATCCGGAATGTGATATGTCCATAACATATTAACAGTCCAAACGATCACATGAGAGCTGTTTTTTCGCATTTTCTTGCCTTTTGATAGCCTTCTTTGTGCTATCTTATAATTGTAATTGCCATTTGCTTAAGATAATCTGCACACTAAAAAAATAATATGTTATTAACATTTCCTCTTATTTTACCAGTTAATTTAATACTTGCATGATTTTCAATGCTAATAGCAGCTAGTTGGTCTTGTGGTCACCTTTTTTTCTGTCGTGCCTGCAGGATGGATCTGGTTCTAGTCTGGAGCTTGACTTAGAACATTATGTTGTTCCAACACCAACTGCGCCACCAACTGAATATGCAGCAAACCTTGCTGCAACCCCAGCATCCTTAACTCAACCCAGCATATGGACAAATGATATACCTCTTAGCGATGGTATTCAGAGTCCAAGTGCTTCTGCAGATTTTCAAGATCATAGTGACCACAATAAAGTAAGATGTAATCTAGAAAAATTGGTATGCTAAAATGTTGGTTGTACTATTCCGTATAATTATTTAATTGTGTTGTACTTAAAGAAAAGGGTCTGACCAGGGTCTGATGCATCAGTTTCTGGTTGATATATAACTGCTCCATATCCATTTTTCTCACTTCTATAATGAACTTAATGTTCCCTGAATTGATCCTCCAACCAATAATGAACTAGTATGGTTTAGTTTTTTTTTATCATTTTATATAATGAATCATGATTTTTGTTAAGTTACATCTACTTGATATCCATTACTTTCTTTTGAAGTGCAAGTGTTTTTGTTTCATAATATCGTATTGCAGAGTTATACACAATCAAGTATATGATTCATGTATTTCTGCAAACCAAAGTTAGTGTTCTAAAAGAGCCATGCCACATTATTTTGGTCCTTTTGTAGGATACTGAGGCCCCAGTAGCAGATTCTTCTAAGAAGTTACAAGTTTCTGGAATGGTAGAGTCAAAATCAGTTGGTACCTTAATACCATTGCAAAATCAGGACAGGCAAAAGGGACTTTATGTTGACAGGGGTGTTGTCTCTCCTAAGCTTGGCAAATCGTTTAGTGCATGTTCCCTGGCATCTGGCCTTAATTTTGGATCAACAAAGGTCAGTATTGTCCGTATCCTCAACTAGAGTAGGAGGTAACAAAAGAAAACTGAAATAATTAGGAATAAGTTGTGTACGGGTTGATCCTATACACTGACTACATGGTGTATTAAGTGCCTGAATGAACAATTATAAACTTCTAGAGACTTGGTTGAAATTGTGGAACAGGTGTCTGTAAGCTAGTATAAACTAGAATAACCCATTTATTCATTATTCTTTGATGTTGTTAAATAAATATTCCAACAGATTACCTGATTCTTTCTTATTGTTGACTTATTTGAAGGCCATGCCAGAAGCAGCCGGAGCTGTTGCAGCTGCAGCTGTAGCTGATAGGTTGCATGGATCAAAGGAGGACAGGAAACTGGCTATTGTTTTGGTAAAATAATATACTTCTGTTACAGCTGTTAATTGTTTTTCATCTCTTATATGAATATTGAAAGCTAATGTGATAGTATGAGTTTATGATCACCGTATACCATGAAAAAATATTTTATTTTCATTGTTGTTACATAGTAGTATAGTACCTAGTAGCACAATGCATATGCACTTTAATGTTCATAGTGTAAGCAGGGAGAGGAATAACCAGCCATTAGGATATCTTTTATTAAGATTCATTACTGTTTGTGCTTGAGCATATTCATATATTGTTGGTCATTGCTTCTTCTGAAAGGTCAATTATCCATCTGAAAATGTCTACTCATAATTAGGTTGGCCTACCAGCTCGTGGTAAAACCTTCACTGCAGTTAAGCTTACTAGGTACCTTCGTTGGCTAGGTCATGAAACAAAACACTTCAACGTTGGAAAGGTGAGAGGGTATTATCTTGCACAAACAGTACATATTCTTGGATTACTGGAAAATGAACTGAACTCTGTTGGTTGAAACTTGATGTGTAGTACCGCCGTCTGAAGCATGGAGCAAATCAGGTACTAAGAACTGTCATTTGCTACAATTCGCTTCACATGTTTTTGTTGAAGTATAAGCCTTTTTTTTAACATTGCACGATATTTTATTTTCAAGTTACTCTATATCTATATTTGCTTTTATGCATCACTATTGTATTAATATCAGTAATCGTTATCACGGCTATCTTATGCTTGGGTTATTCATCATTCACGACATGCTTGGCGAGCCATATAAAGGAAATGACTTTTAATATCAGTAATAGTTATCACTGCCATCTTATGCTTGGGTTACTCTTACTCATTTTTTACCTTTTTTTAAAGCTCATGATCGTAGGGGAAGCCCCTACGGTGTGTAATTTCTTTTATATATTTCCAAAGAAGAATGTTAATATATGCACCATTCACTACATGCTAGGCAAGCCATATAAAGGAAATGACTTGAGGTGCTTTATCTGTAGGGGTAGAGGGCATCCACCAATTCTTTATAGGAAATGACTTGAACCATTCACTATATGCACCATTCCAAACAGTTCTGTATATGTAGGGGTAGAGGTCATCCACCAATTTTCGCAGTAAACGTTGAATCTCACCAACTAGCTGCTTACTGAATATGTATGCTCATTGGTTGAGCAAGTCAATTCATAGACTCTTTTTTTTCTCCATACTTCTATCTGCACTGTTACTGTACCCATGACATGGTTGGCCCTGATTCTTATCATAATACTGCTTATTCACATGATATCTTGTATATCTGGATTTTTGCAATGTAGTTTCTTTAGCAAATGTCAGCAAAACCATATTCCTTCACCTAACAATTCTGTAGTTTCATTGGTTCAGTCTGCAGACTTTTTCCGTCCTGATAACCAAGAAGGGATTGAGGCACGTAATGAGGTTAGCATGCTTTGTTCTACAGTTTGTTGCTAAGTACACTCTAAATTGTATAGATTCTTCATGTTCACAATATATGTCGTTCAACGTTTTTAAGATGATTGCCTCACAACCAGCCCCATGAGACGAATATTAACATTAAAGTGATAGCTGTGATTCAAACAAATTTATCCATTTTTTTATTCTGTCCAACATGTTTCCAGGTGGCTGCTTTAGCAATGGAAGACATGATAGACTGGATGCATGGAGGTGGTCAGGTAAGCTGATGTTATGTTACATAGCCTGCTAACAATGTAATATTCCTTCTGACCAGTTCCATTTTTTTTTAGGTTGGTATATTTGATGCAACGAACAGCACAAGCAAAAGGAGGTATATGCTAATGAAGATGGCTGAAGGGAACTGTAAGGTAAGTCACACTTCCACAAAAATACTGTCATACTATTGACAGTTTGTGGGTTAGTTTAATTGTCCTTTTGTGCGTTTGATACATTTGTATTACGTACTGCTTGCTAACTGAATTCATTCTCTACAGATAATATTTCTGGAGACAATATGTAACGACAGGAACATAATCGAAAGGAACGTTCGCCTGAAAATTCAGCAAAGTCCTGACTATGCTGATCAGTTAGGAACCGACAACCCCTCAATTTTCCCTCGCTAGAAAGATAATATCCGTGAACTTATTCCCATGCAATTTTGTAGGCCAGACTATGAAGCTGGATTGCAGGATTTCCTTGAGCGCCTGACAAACTATGAGAAGGTCTCAAACTCTCAATGCTAAACAAGTTATATTCTGGTGTAGTGTTTCATGCGAAATGAAAATTTTGAGCTCTGTAAACTATATAATGTTGAATCAAGTAGGATTCATATTGCAGGTCTACGAGCCAGTGGAGGAAGGTTCTTATATCAAAATGATTGATATGGTAAAAGGGGAGGGTGGTCAGTTACAGGTAACAAACATTATTTTCCTGGTTATCCTGCTGTCCTGTTTTTAAACATAAGGCCATTGGCCCGGCTTTATAGATAAAGCCATAGCGGCAACATAGTAGCGATACAATGACAGTTCGAGATCACCAACACACCCACACTCTAGATTAAGGTCTCATACAAGTGCCTCATAGGCAGCCCACAACAAGAAAATAAAGACGACATGATAGCAGTAGTCAAGAGCCCTCCGTACTCATCCTCGCGTAGAGCCGCCTAAGCTCGCCCAGCGCCTCGTCCAAGAGGTCCCTGTCCCGATGTCTTACCAGAACCCTCCAGCTCTGCATGTGAGTAGACATGGTGAAGAGAACGTCAGCTGGATGTCCGATCACCTTCCCTTCGATAGCTAGCTTGTTGCGTGTGTTCCAAAGCGTCCAGCCTAGAGCTGCGAAGGCGAACCAAGCTAGCCTACGTAAAGGTCCGGAGAGACCTTGGACTATCGCAATGAACTCACCGACCCCTGTTGGATTCCAGTTACATGGGAGAAGTTCCTGCACCCCTGCCCACATGAACTTGCCACAGGAAAACTCGGATCTTGGGCGGCACCCTCGTTCGCCAAACTTCCTTGTAAAAGGGGTATTCGGTTACTAAGTCTTATATTTACAAGGCACACAAGATAGGTTCTGACCTGTTATATCTCAAACTGTACTAGGGTTCATTCATTACACCAAACCGAGAATTTTCGTTGAATTATGTTCTTGTGGGCTTCTAGCGTTTGAAACTCATCATGCCAGATTTGTTTAGTACTTCTTTGAATTTCTTAACTTTTTGTCACCTTGTTCCAGGTGAACAATATCAGTGGCTATCTCCCTGGTCGTATTGTCTTTTTCTTGGTATGTACTTCAATGCTTAGTTGCTTACACTATAAATTTGATACAGTATATGGTTGCAGTTTCCGGAGAAATCATAATATCAGCCTAATATTGGAATGCGCATACTATGCCGTTGCCACAAATTTATTTGGAGTGTTTCACAATAAATTGGGTTCACACCAGAGCATTATTATTTGTGAATTTTAATTGGTGACATGTCTTTTCTCAATGCGACTACAGGTGAACTCTCATCTTGCGCCTCGGCCTATTTTGCTTACCAGGCATGGTGAGAGTTTGCATAATGTTAGAGGAAGAGTTGGTGGTGACACGGTCCTGAGGTTTGCTTCTATGAACTTCAATATGATACTTTCAGATGATACTTTTATATACTTAAGTTACCATGTTGAGTTATGTAAGTAACAGGCAAACGGTACTCCCTCTGTTCCTTTATATAAGCCATATAATTTCTTGAGAAAATTTCCAAAATATAGAGCATATTAGGACTGTAGGCAAATTAAGCCCTCTCCGAGTCACGCATGCAATTCATAAAATTGAGGAGTAGCAACTCCCCGCATGCAATCCTTCTTTCTATTTAAATGACCTGCATGCAACCCCTGGAAATTAGGCGATTGTTTTGCCCCATGTAGGCTGTATGTACCATTCAATTGGGAATCCTTTTTCTTTCTCTCTCATGTAGCGGTAGCGCTCACGATTAGGCATCATTTTAACGTGCAGCCTGACTTTCCTATTTTTCCTCTAGTTTGGGAGTCCTTTTTCTTTCTCTCACATAGATTCAATGAGAGAGATATTTGTGGAATTTGTTGCCATACTAGAGGAAGATATCTGATTGGGAGGGAGAGAGAATCCTGACTTTCCTATTTTTCCACTAGTTTCACATCGTTCTCCTGGGGCTACTACGTCCAAAACCAACAAAAGTTAACAGTCCTAGACCATGCATTAATTTCCGTGCAAAAACTATATGGCTTATATCAAGTAAGGGAGCGAGTAATATATATGGAAATTTTAATTATTTTACTTGTCAAGAAAGTATCACTCAGAATCATTTATCTTCTGGGAATTAGCCTACGTATTCACTTACCAAACTCCACTTCAATGTGGCTAATAATTTTGCAGTGAAGACGGAGAGCTTTATGCTAAGAAACTAGCCAACTTTATTGAGAAGCGCCTAAAGTCTGAGAAAACTGCAACTGTAAGTAATTCCATTAAATTGAGTTACACTTACAGGAGCAACATTGTTGTCAGTATTTACTTAAAAGAGACAATGTTTTCGATCCTATGAAGTGAGCTAACAGAGCCTCTTGCTTTCATTTGTGTTTGTGTTTTATGCTGTTTAGATTTGGACCAGCACTCTACAGAGAACAATTTTGACAGCAACTCCAATTGTTGGATTTCCAAAGGTACTTCCTTGAATGTTTATGATTTGTTTTACAAACGTCTTGCTATCTACAAGTATGTATCCTGATGAACGTTGGCCCTTGTTGGCAGATACAATGGCGTGCTCTTGATGAGATCAATTCTGGTGTGTGTGATGGGATGACATATGAAGAGATAAAGAAAATTATGCCTGAGGAATATGAGTATGTAGTCCTCTCTTATTTTCACAACAATTGTTCCGTAATATCTTATTGGATTTATATACAATGCCGTGCTATTTTGTTAAGTATCATGCTGCAAAGCTATCTTAATTTTCATATTAATCATAGCATGCTAAAAACTAGAAGTTTCGTCAGACATTTTGACATGTGTGAGTTGCAAAACTGAGCTGACAATATATAGCTGCACATTGCATAATTTCTTCAACAAAGCATTAGATTAACCTTTTCATAATTATTATATATTTACATCTGAACACACCGTTGTGGTGTTTTGTCATGTACTGTGCAACTTGCAACCAGGTCACGCAAGAAGGACAAGCTGAGATATCGCTACCCCCGTGGGGAATCTTACCTTGATGTGATTCAGAGGTTAAAAAATCTCACTGCATTGTTCAGAAATGCTGTTTTACTATTACTAGAATATGAAAACAGAAAACTATGAAAAAAAAAACATATTCTGCTATTATCTTCACGGCTCCACCATAACTCATGTGCCGAGCTATTAAACTATCCTCAGGTTGGAACCTGTCATCATCGAGCTTGAGCGCCAGCGAGCACCAGTGGTTGTTATATCCCACCAGGTAAATTGCTATAGTTGATGAAACAAGTCTTGCGTAGAAACACTGATCTTGAATTGCTTACCCTATTTATAGGCCGTCCTGCGAGCGCTGTACTCGTATTTTGCCGACAGGCCATTGAGGGAAGTTCCAGACATGGAGGTAACATGGGACATTTTTATCTTTTGTCGTTGCTCAGTGCTGTATTGAAAACTCGCAGAAACATTGCTGAACCAAATCAATCCCTTTGTAATGTAATCTAGATGCCACTCCATACCATAATCGAGATACAAATGGGCGTCACCGGCGTCGAGGAGAAGAGGTACAAGCTCATGGATTGAGAAATTGAGATGCAGCTTGTCTCGGCAGAACAACAAGTTTCATATTCTCTGTTGAAGATACAACAGTACATATATGATACGGTTAACTCAGTATAGTTACCAACTTCTCATCCTTCTCCGGATGGTGTAAAACTAACCCCTCCGGTGTAAAATATTCGACCAAAAATACCTACTGGTCATTGTAAAAAAACATATACTGCTAGTAGTATGAGTATACTGTAAAAAAGAATATATATATATACCACTCCCGCCGGCCCTAAATATTTGTCACAGGTTCAATGAATCGAGGCACATTTTAAATATACTGTTGTTAATAAGTAAGGAATGCAGGTTCATCCTGCAGCTGGAAGTAACAAGTCCAAGTATTTATTCCTTGTCCTCCTTTATTTCCCTGTGGCTGATGTCATTGAAGAAATGTACCATCACCACCTCACTGCTCATAAGTTGGACTCTGGAGCCACGAGACCTACCAAGCCAAGCCTCGAACCGTCTTGTCCTGCTGTGCTGTTCCCATATCCCATGTGAGGACACAGAGAAGTTTCAGTTTCTTGCTCCAGAAACTCGGTTCGCCATGGCGCGGTGCTCCACAGTGTGCCAAAATCTCCCCTGATTTCGTGCGGCATCTGCGAACCTTGTAGGGGAAAGATGTACGTATGCCTGCCTGGCTGGTCGCCACAAGTTGCCAATAGTTTTTGTTACCAAAAGGCGACGTTTGACGAAGTTGGTGAGCTTCGACCAAGTTGATGCGTCAGTGACATGTGGGGTATGTCGAAAACGAAGGGCGGCAACGAGTTCTTTAAAGATCGATATACTGAAGAGAATCGAATTTGCAACTTGTGACTACCTTCGGATATATAGTCCAGTCACACTAGACTGCCACCACTGTGTACGTACGTAGGCATTATCGCGCATTGCGTAGCGTGCGCCAGGCAGCATTCAGCAGCAGCCATGACACCGTTTGCTCCTCCTTACAACACCAACGTCCTCCTGGCCGCGGTCACCGCGCTCTCGGCGGCGATCGCCTTCGTCGCCGCGCTCCACCTCTACGCCCGCTGCTTCCTCCAGCAACGTGCCGCCGCCACCTCCACGACCAACCCACACGCGCTGGCGCTGCAGCGGCCGCCGGACGGCTACGGCTACGAGCTCCACGCGATCAGCGTCGTCGTCGACGCCGCGGTGTGCGCTCCGGACGAGGCGGCGGGGCTGGGCGCCAAGGAGCTGGGCGCTCTTCAGGTGCTCGTGTGGGAGTCGTCGTCCGCCAAGGAGAAGGAGGCCACCTTCGACGAGCATTGCGCGGTGTGCCTCGGCGAGATGGAGGACGGCGAGCTGGGGAGGCTGCTCCCGGCGTGCCGCCACGTCTTCCACGTCGGCTGCATCGACGCCTGGCTCCGCCTCAGCTCCACGTGCCCGGTCTGCAGGTCGGCGGTGAGGACGGAGCTGGGTGCGGCGGCTCCGGCGGCCGCCGTGGAGCCATTGAGCTACTGTTGAGCTGCCCAGTGCCGGAATGCCAATGTATGTATATCAGGGCCGGTAAATATATATGTTTGGACTTTGGACTGGACCCTCTCTCGCTTAGGTAAAAAGAAAGTATGTGTAGTTCCTATGATTTTGGTTCTAGTTTAGGTTACTTAATTCCATCCAGGCTCCGAAATTTCCAGACTAGATATACATACAGGAATAAGTTTAAGTAAAAAAAAAACTACCATGAAAAGTTAAAAACATGTGTTACAGAAAATGCAGTGTTCCTGGTTTATTCTTGAACAAATCACATATTATTTCAGCTGCATAAAATTTATGAGAAAATTCCGGATGAAATGTTAAGATCCAAACATCCCTAGACTAAAGATCGTCCAGCCGCACATCCTAAACAGGCTTTCTGTCCCTGGATCATTCCAATCTACCATGAAAAGTTGAAAAACACGTGTTAAAGAGAAATGCAGTGTTCCTGGATCATTCCTGAACAAATCACATATTATTCTGAGTTGCATTTATGACAAAATGCATGATGAAATGTTAAGATCCAAACATCCATAAACTGCTCAATAGCGTGTCCAGCGTCCTCAGACTGCCATCAACCCATAGGGCGCACTGTGGCATGCCAAACATGAGCCAATGCCGAAGCCACGTAGGATACCAACATCCGGGTACCACATGCCAGCGATCCTAAAGAAAACTACAGAGAATGAAGGCAAATGATTGATTCTATTGATTGTGACTGTGGGGTATTTATAGGTCCCCAACAGGTGCTTACAATGCCGGTTACAATGTTTGGGTCGCTTCCAAAAGGTGTAGCGACTGTTCGGTGTAGACAGCGTTTGGACAACGCGATATTTCTAACTGCTAGGTAGTTTTCCTAATAGAAATCCTAACTGCCTTATTAGCCTAATTACAACGCTAATTTATTCCTAACACTCCCCCTTGGACAAACGATGTCTTCAAAATCTTCTATGTCCGAAATTCTTCATAGCGTCTTGAGTGCTTGAAAACCTTGATAGTCCATAATCTTGAAAGTTTGAGAATCTCCAATCTTGTCCAAATTTATCCTCGAAAAATCCTGTGGAAAAATAGAAGGAGAATATAGGAATCCGATATACCGTTGGTATAATAATTGTATCATTAAAACCTATATGAGAAATCCGTTGGAGAACTCATAAGGAAAGAGTACAATATATTATTATCGGATGATAAATACTAAGTTTAGTCCTGGGAGATTTCTCCCCCTGAACTTTGCAAATTTCTAAGTCGTTCCATACCAATGCCATGAATGCATTTTTGAAATGCAGCTGCTGGTAAAGACTTAGTGAACAAATCTGCAAGATTGTCACAAGATTTTGTTTGCAAAATATTAATTTCTCCATTTTTCTGTAATTCATGAGGAAAGAACAGTTTTGGAGCAATATGTTTTGTGATATTACTTTTAATATATCCCATATGCATTTGAGCAATACATGCAGCATTATCTTCATAGATAATAGTTGGTGATTCTAATGAACCTATGCCGCATGAGGTCTGGATATGGTTAATCACTCTGCGAAGCCATACACACTCACGTGAAGCTTCATATAATGCAATTATTTCAGAGTGGTTAGTGGAAGTTGCTACTAGAGTCTGTTTAGTTGACTTCCATGATATAGCAGTTCCACCGTATAAAAATACAAATCCAGTTTGTGATCTAGCATTATGGGGATCAGAAAGATAGCCGGCATCAGTATAGCCAGTCAAAGTCATATCTTGATTCTTCTTATAGAATAAACCAAGATCTTTGGTACCTTGTAAATATCTGAAGATATTCTTCACTCCAGCCCAATGGCATTTTATTGGAGCTGCACTATGTCTAGCCAATAAATTTACTGCGAAGGCAATATCTGGCCTAGTACAATTAGCAAGGTACATTAGTGCTCCAATCGCACTAAGGTATGGAAACTCAGGTCCCAATAATCTTAGTTATCATCCCTAGGTCTAAAAGGATCCTTTTCTATATCAAGGGATCTAACGACCATGGGTGTTTTGGATGGATATGATTTATCCATATTGAATTTTTCCAAAACTTTCTGAATATATGCGGGCTGATAAACGAGTATTCCTGAGGGAAGATGCTCAAGTTGTAAACCTAAGCAGAATTTGGTTTTTCCCAAATCCTTCATCTCAAACTCCGTCATTAAATGATTGCGTGCTACAGATATATCTGCCGCGTTACCAATGATGTTGAGGTCATCAACATAAACTGAGATGATGCAAAATCCTTTTGAGGATTTCTTAATGAAAACGTATGGGCAATCATCATTATTTGAGTATCCTTTCTGAAGAAGGAACTCACTAAGCCGGTTATACCACATTTTACCCGACTGCTTTAAGCCATGGAGTGACTTTTGTAATTTTACACAATACATGTTGCGATTTATATTTGGATTAGGGATTTTAAGTCCATCAGGGACTTTCATATAAATATCCGCATCGAGTGACCCATATAGATATGCGGTCACTACATCCATTAACTGCATTGATAAATTCATTTGTACTGCCAATGATATTAAGTATCGAAACGTAATTCCACTCATTACAGGAGAATATGTATCGTCGTAGTCGATACCGGGTCTCTGCGTAAACCCTTGTGCTACTAGTCTCGCTTTATATCTCACCACCTCATTATTTTCGTTCATTTTTCGAACGAAAACCCATTTAGCTCCCACAGGGAAGACTTTTGAGGAGTAGGTATTACTTTAGAGAATACCTCTCTTTCATTAAGCGAGCGCAATTATGCCTCAATTGCCTCCTTCCATTTAGGCCAATCCGAGCGCTTCAGGCACTCTTTCATAGATTTTGGCTCTGGATCCAGTTGAAGGGTTTTAGCAATTTTAGAGGAGAAATATGTGTCGACAATTGTAGTCTTTCTATTATATGATTCTCCCGAATCGATATAGTTTATGGAAATTTCATTAGTTTCTTCAGGCACCGTGTGATTTCCCATAACAACGGAGTCTGGTTGTTTCGATGTCCCAGCAATAGAATTTGTGTGCACATTTATGCTAGGTTCTTGATGTTGAACATCATCTTGGTGTCTATCAACTTCAGGTTGATTTGCATTTACCGTCATAGATTTTCTTTGTTTCCGCGGTGGCTTTGGAGAAGCCTTTTCCCTTGAGACCAGATTTCTCCCCCTTTTATTTGCAATTGGGAGTTGAGTAGTTTTATTTGGTACCTCTACTCGTTCTGGTGCATTGACTGCAGGGATATATGATTTAGTGACACCTTTGTGATCAGTAAATGCGTCTGGCAAGTTATTTGCAAAGTGTTGCAAATCTATTATTCTCTGAACTTCAGATTCAGATTCTTTAGTACGTGGATCTAGGGATTGGATGCCTGTTACATTCCAATCTATTTCCTGGCATTCTTTGTGGTTTGTTTCTCCCCCTAATGCCGGGAAATGATCCTCATCAAAAATTGAATCAGCGTACCGGGCTGTAAACAGGTCCCCTGTTAGGGGTTCTAAATATTTTATAATTGACGGAGATTTATATCCCACATAGATTCCAATTTTTCTATGGGGGCCCATGGAGGTACGCTGCGGTGGTGATATCCGTACGTATACAGCGCAACCGAATTTTCGTAGGTGGGAAATACTTGGCTGATTGCCTCGTACTATTTGAAATGGGGAAGTTTCATGATATGCAGTTGGTCTGACTTGTATCAGATCTGCGGCGTGTAAAACCGCATGTCCCCAACAAGAGGTTGGTAAATTGCAATTCTGCAACAATGGTCTAGCAATTAATTTTACTCTTTTGATTAAAGATTCAGCCAATCCATTTTGAGTATGAACATAAGGTACAGAATATTCTAAATGAATGCCTAAGGCCATACAATAATCATTGAATGCGCGTGAACTGAATTCAGCTGCATTATCCATTCTTATTGTTTTAATCCTGCGTTTATATATCTCCGTATATAGATAAATTCGGATGATAAATTAGCGTTGTAATCGTGCTGATAACGTAAAGAAAACTACAGAGAATGAAGGCAAATGATTGATTCTATTGATTGTGACTGTGGGGTATTTATAGGTCCCCAACAGGTGCTTACAATGCCGGTTACAATGTTTGGGTCGCTTCCAAAAGGTGTAGCGACTGTTCGGTGTAGACAGCGTTTGGACAACGCGATATTTCTAACTGCTAGGTAGTTTTCCTAATAGAAATCCTAACTGCCTTATTAGCCTAATTACAACGCTAATTTATTCCTAACAGATCCAACCCATTTCCCCCGCCACATCGCCTCTCCTCTTGCTTGAGACCGTTCCCACTTCTGGATTTGGCACAATTATTTTGTATGACGAATTCTCACAATAACATCAACAATGCTATAACGCTCTTCGATATTTGGTAGACTTGTTGAAGGTCTGACCACCAATATACCAAAGGGTACTACCTAGTCGATAGCATCTATCCAAGATGGTCAATATTTGTGAAGACAATCACTGAGCCTTTAGGTCGGAAGAAGTTGCAGGAAGAACATCGAGTGGGCATTTGGTGTGCTACAATCTCAATAGTTACGTACCCTGCTATTACTTGATCTCAATAGGAGATTGGGGGGCTACACAGAGGTGTCCTCCCAAACACGGCAACATGTGTGGCACCCTCCATTCAGCCGAGCCACTGCATTTGGCGACGCGACTAGAGGTGCTCTAAGTCATGAATACAAGTTACCATAAAAAGAATGCCACCATCATTTTTTCCATTTCTTTTACCCCCTCCGTTCCTCAAAAAAGCTGCCCAACTTTATCTATATACGGAGATATATAAAGACATGTTTTACTTATAGATACATCCATTTATAGAAAAAGTTAAGCAACTTCCTTTGGAACGGAGGGAGTATGTTAAATGAGTTAAGAGCAATTGAATTCGTTGGGCTGGATATGACCAGCGCAGCACCAAGACAAATAATTATAGAGGATTTCCTCAATTTCAGTGCTTCATAATCCTGCAAATTTACCTAATCAGGTAGAACATGACCAGTTCATATTAAGCAAGTTTCCTTGTGCTCCCAGGACTATAATTAGACCCCTTTTTCCTCTGGAAATATCTCTTTTTTCCTTTTTAATCTTATTATTCGTTGACATCTCTTCAATTCTTCAGTCCCAACAAATCTAGCATTTGCCACTTTTTACCTGAAAAAATAAGTACTGTACAACCAAAGGGTCTAGGATATTATTTCTGAGCAGTTTCTACTTTCTAAACTGACCGGCTGTTTGCGGGACGTGCCGTCCCTTTTCTCTTGATGTTAGCATTTCCCTACATGCCCTGTATCTGTATGGAGCTTTATCGATCATGACACAAACTGCCTTTCCTCACAGGAGGTCACAAAGCAGTGGAATAAAGAGGTTGCACTTACTTACCAGAGGAGCTCCTACGCAAACATGTTCTATATATGAATGCAACTTAAACATATCTGAAAATCCATGCGTTAACTTAAACATGGATTGGTTATGTTCAGTTCTACAACTGCTACTAGCGACTAGTATGGCTAAATGGCTACCATTTGCCAATATTGATCATGACCTAAGCTTCAGTTCCGCTGTCCCATGTCTCCCGCCCCCAACCTCACCCATCTCAACCTCTCTAATGCTAACTTCATCGACCAGTTGCACACTCGCATTGTGCACCTCGAAAATCATCTCTCTCTTATCTATCTGAACTCAGTTTGGACATCAAATAAGGATATATATGAAAAGAAATCTCGAACATGTTCGCATCACCAATCACCTAAATAGCCATTTCTCATCGCGGGCTGGTAGTTCTTGTATTACGTTTTAACCAATAACATGGGTCGGTAATGGATCTCCAAGGCAGCACAAATGGAGATGACATTTCAGGTTTGTAAACAGTTTACCTATTTTGAATAATTTATCAGGTAATCTGAATTCAGACTGGTTTGGGAGAATAAAATCAGTATCTGCAAGACCAAAGGGTGTCGTACATGAAACAAAGTTACAGAGAAATAATCTGGATGTTGTAATGATAAAGTATAAAGCGCAGCATACCGGCCAAGCTAAAGCAAGCATCCACCACCTTGTCCAGAACCTCTGCCACAATTAATGGTCAGTATCACCTTGGCTGCAGATGACATCATGAGAATGTAGTACTAGGAGAACTGTAAGCATTCTTTTCTTAAAGATAAATGCAGAAAAAAATAGACAATCATGAGTGGTATACTTACTGGTGGCAAATGCCAACCTGTAGAAAATGGAGCAATTCTTGAGCAGAGACTAGATAATGAACATTCCTAATTAAGTGTAGCACAATTTGCAAGCTGTAACTTTACAAGGAACTTACTAACTCAATGTACAAGGATGAGCATTCCTTCCGAACATGAACTCCAAATTTGACGGCAATATAAGCAGCATAGCTGGTTTCGTCTCTAAGAAAAGTTCAGTGTTGTAGCATCTGGTATCAGCGACTGAAAGGTACATCAGTTTAGGTGTTGGTTATCCACAATAGTGCACAAGAGGTATGATAAATAGGCTGCAAAGTAACAGAACGCTGTGGATTTCAAGTTCCCCATAATGTGTCATTTCAAATTTACATGAAGGGAGTAGTCCACAGATATGCATTCATCGGAACTGCAATACACCATATTGGAATCTGAGAATGGTTCCTCTACACATTTCACTATGACCTATGCCCAGAGAGCTAATATAGACATAGAAGCAGATCCGAGCACCAATGCAATGTAAGAGGCCTTCTTCAGTTTTAGAGATGATGTCATCATCTTGTTATGGAAGAAATCGAGAGAAATGAGATCAACCAGTGCCATGTAAACAAGGATTCCAGCAGAAAGTGAACCAAGAAGGCCTTCAATTATCAGGGCGTTTGGACTGCTATCATCATAGCCAGTCATATGGAAGACTGCCATTCCAAGAAGTATTCCCAGTGGTGTTGTCACTGAGAACATTAAGCACATGTAACCCACTGTTGCCACCCCAAAACCAGCCTGTGAGAAATGGACAAGAATATGTTCAGTCATCAATGAAAATCACAAAAATCCCAAGCTGATGTTTATGTGCTATTACGATTCCAGAGAAAAACTTCTAAAGGAGGCCTTGATATGTAAAGTATGGATGATTATATACAAAAAGTGATACAATATACGACTGGAAACTGCTCAGTAGTGCCATTATAAAGTTCTGTCTATTTGGCACATATGTACAAAATGGATGTTGCAGGCGGTGGCCATGTTTGATACATAATGCCCTTGCTTTGTCTACTCCGGAAAGTGACAAGTATGCGATTTCAGTTATGAATCGATTGGCTGTTCTACCATCTGTGCACATTTGAAACCTCTCCCCTTTACTTTTTCGTTAGTATGTCAGACTGCATTGTGGAATTGCTCTCCAGCAAGGTACCACCAAGCCAAAAAGAACTTTAAAAGACCTAGCTAGTGCTACTCTTCTTTCCCTTCTCCTGTGTGACACATCAAACTCAATTTAGTGCCAAAGTGGATGTGGACGCGGACAAACAGAATTATATGGAAAAAGATTGTCTACAAAGACAATAGCCCGCATTGTTTTACGTGACACAGAAAACTGAGGCCTCGAAGCTTTTACTGCTAAAGCAAATGTAATTATGTAAAGGGGCACTGGTGTACAACAGGGATCCTTCCACCAAGAGCCATTCTGAAGTTACACAGGGGATTGAGTGCTATAGAAGGAGTTTATCAAATCATATTCAACGAAAACTAATTCCTGCGCAAGTGGGGGTGAATGTCATCAACTCTGATTAAAACAATGGCATGGCATGCTTACTATGTGAGACAGAAATCAAATATCTAAATCAAGATAGGAGGGAACAATCCCTTGTCTTCTCTAAGTGCAAAGCATTAGTTTAGTAACAGATAGCAACATAGGTATCACATATTATAATCAATCAATAAAGTATGACCACAGGTCAATGATACACTGACATGAAACATTCAAATAAGTAGCCAATCTCCTGATTCATACCACTACAAATATGCAACACTAAACTCACACTACAAGTCAAAATATGAAAAATTGAGGAATCATATTCAACTGCAAACCATAGTGATCTAGTAACATATTTCCCGCATGACAAAGTGGTATATGCCAGACTTTCAATTGAACTAAAACAATGGCATGACATGCTTACGCTGAGAGTCGGAGACACAGAAATCAAACATCTGAATCAACATACGGGGGAGAAATCATTTGTCTTTTCTAGGTGGAAAGCATTGCTTTAATAAAAGATATTAAGGTACGTAGTCACTTATCTATTCATAAAGTATGATGCGAGGTCCATCAGACTGTATTTTTTTAAGAAAACAAATCAATATGAAACACAAAACTGACATCAAACATTCTCATGAGCTGCCAGCTTCCTGATTCATGCTAAATTAGGGAACTAAATGTCGTTCCATTGACCCCTGTACATCACAGTTTTACTGGAGTATATTTAACCACCACAAACTAGCATTGCGAGCAAAATTCTTCTAGTAATAACAATTCAACCAATTGCACAGAGAAATTGAGATACTAAATACTGTCTGAATCTCACCTGCGCGATGCATCCGCCGAGGCCCATCCCCTCGAAGACCTGGTGGAAGGAGAGCGCGACGACGAGCGGGCGGATGGCGCAGACGTCCTGCGACATCCCCAAGGTGACCCCGATGATGACGGAGTGGAAGACTATCCCAATCTCCAGCACCTTGGAGACCATCTTCTGCTTCTTCCTGGCCTCCTCCTCCTCCCCTTCCCCCACCTCCACCACCTCATGCCCGCCCCCATGGCACCCGACACTAGGGACCACCACCGCGGGCTCATCGCTGCGGACCAGCCGGGCGCCCTTCTTGGCCCCGAAGAGCGCCACGTCGTCCCGGTCTTCCGTATGACCGTCGGCGCGCGGTGCAGGGTCGTGGTCGTGGTCGTCGTCGAGGAAGGCGCGTTTCCTGGGGCTCATTTCGCCGGCGAGCTCGAAGACGGGGGCCTTCTTGGTGGTGGGGATTGGGGCGTAGGGGGTGTCCTGGTCCTCCTCCTGCGGCGGGACGTGGCCGTGGGCTTCGAGGTGGGACGAGGCGGAGAGGTCGACGAGGAGGGCGAGCAGCGCGCCGACGAGGCAGAGGAGCCCCGCGAAGGGGAAGTCCCGCCAGGGCCTGCGCGACGCGACGGCGCAGTCGGCGAGCGCGGCGTAGGCGTCGGGGAGGACGTGGACGAGGGAGGTGGAGAGGATGACCCCCGCCGCGTAGCACTTGACGAGGAGCAGCCCCCGCGCGTAGCCGTCGCGGCCCTTGAAGGCCCTGGTGAGCGCGACCGGGAGGCAGACGCCGACGGCGCTGGCGATGAGGATGGCGAGCAGCGACCCCGTCTTGAGCCGCGCCGCCGCGGCCCCGTCGCGGCAGACCCTGGACAGCGCGGCGAGCTCGGCCGCCGGGAGGCACCCCGCGCCGGGCATGGCGGCGCGCGCGCGAGGTGTTCGGCGAAATTACGCGCGCGCCAGTAGACGGCGACGGCGACGGCGACGGCGAGCGATAGGAGACGGGAGCGAGGACTTCCATTTGGGATTGATGAGTGGGTTAAAACGGGCGAGGTTTCAATGCGGGGTGGGCCCGCGGAGACCGTGGGTTTTGGGGAAATTTATGAGAAAAGAGAGGAATGGTTTACTAGACGCTGAAAAGTCCAGTGGATCTGATAGCATCTCCAATAAACGCTGTATCCAGCGCTGTATCCAAAAAAAAAATCGACTAATTTAGCGCGTGAGAGGTGCAATTAGATGTATCAAAATATATTGTAACCAGTGCTGTAAAATAGAGCGCGCTGCAAAAGCACTATCTGATACACTATATATACAGCGCCGGAAAAGGTGTGCGATTCGCAGAAACAATTACTCAGTTTTACAACTTTAAAATTTAGAGCTTCTGTCGGAGGAGAATATTGCCTCACACGTGAAACATGGATAGACCGCACCATAAAGTGTTTTTACAGCGCCAAAATTTAACGCGGCTGTTGAAGATGCTCTGATAACTCACACTATGTCGTTGCTCGTAGGACGTCAAGTGAGATCAAAATTTAAAGTTTTCCTTAGAATTTAAGATCCGGGACAAATAGAGTCAAACTTGTACCCCTAGTTCTTTTCTTTCCGCTGGCACTTGCCTCTCTAGCTGCTCGTTCTGAATTGTGTACATGAGTACATCTACCGTCCTCGCGGTTCAACAAACTTTCCGTACTACTAATGACATTCCATAAAATTGTTTAAGTTTTGATGTATCCAGACACTATCTAATACTATCAGTATATAGATAGGTAAATCCAAACTTAAAGGAAATCTAAAGTTTTATGGTAGGGAGGGAGTTTTTCATTTTGGTCGGACCAAGCGAAAATCCACATAGAGCCATTCTAGCAGATATAAAAATAAACTTGGTACCGCAAATTGGGTACGTAGTTTTAGGTACAAAGTATATGTGGGGGTACGTCTCGATCCAAGGCATGACACATCGCAAAACATATTTTCAATACTTTAACAGGCGAGTGCATCAGGCAATTTTCAATTTCTAAACATTAATGATTCAAATTAATAATATTATTTGGCTCAAAAGCACGGCGTAGACGAAGTTACAATCCAACTTGCACAAAAGTATGAATTAAATGCCTCAAATAAAGTGAAATAGGAGGAGTCGCCACCACCCCGCTACCACTAGCCGAAGCACCGTCAATATTGATGCCACCAATGCTTGCGGAAGCCGCTGCATTTCTTTCTTACACGACATCTTCCCTTCTAATCACCCACCAATCTCTCTTTAGAGCAACCATTTCATTTGGATCCATCGTCATCACGGGGTTCTCGTCGTCAAATGATGACTTCCCTCATCTTGGTCTCCTCAAGAAGGATTCTTAGTTCCTCGATCTCCGTCTCTTTTCTTCTCTAATTTGAAGCCACCTTGGTATCTCATTGTTTATCTTCGGGTAACTCGTTTTTGGAATGCAACTGTTGAGCCGCCATTGCTTGTTTGGAGTTCATCATCTCATTAGCATTCTCCCTCAACTTTTCATGCTCGGCCTTCTTCCGCAACTACTGCTTCCGTCAGTTCTAACCTTCTTTATTACTCCTTGCAGTGCCGGTTCATCGTCATCCTCCCCCTCCTCCTCCTCCTCACCATACAAAGTAATTGTTGCCCCTTTCCTTGATAGAGGAGCCTCTTCATTCCTCAGCATCCACTTCTCACTATGTTCAAGAAACTTCCAACGATATTGGAGCACCATTTTTTCACCTTTAGATGCACCTATTTGATTGTACATTTCTTGTGCTATGAGATCTTGCATTCACAAAATTGTAAGACAAAAGTGAACATATTTGTAGTGAACAATAGCACAAAAGCTTGACGGTAAATGACCAAACAAACTCACAAAGTCACCAATAATAGTGCATATACTAGGAAGTGCATTCCCAATCACTCGCTCCAAACACCCAGTCTAATGGATATAACATTGTTTAATCACATCATACCGGCCGTGAAGGGATATCATTGTGTGGATTCATGGTTTCGACATCGGCGTCAAGGTGGATGAAATTTGTCCTCTGTTCTATGCTAATACTTCTTTCCAGATTGATAATTTCCGATCACCGCATCTAGTGATATGCCTTCACGAACGCAATGTCTTCAGCTTTCATGTAATTAGTGGATCATTTTTTATCTTCCATTTGTTTGAGAAGCATCAAGCATGGCCTCGTCCACATATTCAACCTCTTCAGCGTCATATACTTGATCAAATGCGCCTAATGGCGCACTAGGTGTGTCTATCCCCTTTTCCTCCAACATATTCACATACGAAGTAGAAACCGAATGAAAATTCATACTAGACAATGGAAACAAAACAAACAAAGCATTCACACCTAATTTGATAGAAACATGCAGATAGTTAGGGTAATTCATAACTATTCATCACTTCGCCAAACAAATGCGTCGCGTTGACGTCCTTGCCGGTCAAGGAGGGGGTCTTGTACACCAGAGGGGTGAAATATGTTGGTGGAGGAGGATGAGGCCGTGGTACATGTTAGATTATGTAATAGGCTAGGGCCGCATGCCTTTTTCCTCTGTCTTTGTCTCCGCTGACCTCTCAGCCATCGCCGCCGTCCCATACTCCGTCACCAATCTTCTTTGGCGCCGTGATCAAACCAAAACCAACACACAGATACACCTCCTAAACATCCACAACTCTCCAGCCAACACACAGATCAAACCCAAACCAACACACATCCAATCTTTCACCGATCAGATCAAACCCTAGATCAGTTCGTCATGAACTCGTCATCCAGCTCCAACTCCGGCGCTAGCCTTGCAGCTGCTCTCGGTGCACCTCCTGCGCAGCAGCTCACGCGAGGCAATTTCCTCCTATGGAAGGCTCTGGTCTTCCCAGCTTTCCGTGGTGCAAACGTGATGGCACTTCTTGATGGTACCGATGCATCCCCAGCCAAAACAATTGAAGTTGTAGATGCTAAGAAGAAGAAAGTTGTGATTGAAAATCCGGCTTATGTCGGGTGGCTTGCTCGTGATCAGCAGGTGCTCCGGTTTCTTCTGAACATGTTGTCACCGGATATTCTGTCGCACCTTCTTGATGTGAGCTCTACCGCTGAGGCCTGGTCTGCCATCAACGCAATGTTCAAGACAGCGTCCCGTACCAAAGC
Source organism: Lolium perenne (assembly GCF_019359855.2). Lineage (NCBI taxonomy): Eukaryota > Viridiplantae > Streptophyta > Magnoliopsida > Poales > Poaceae > Lolium > Lolium perenne. Next base: position 54,956,289 of record NC_067244.2, read on the forward strand.
TCAGCATCTCCGTGAAAAACTGAATGACACGAAGAAACTCTCCATGACAGCAGATACATACTACACCAAGATGAAAGGGTTCGCCTCAGAATTGTCAGCGCTTGGTAAGCCAATTGAAGATGATGAGATGCTTGGTTATTTGCTGCATGGTCTTGATAAGAGTGAATATAATGCCCTGATTACTTCTGTTAATGTAAATCCTGGCACTACACTTGATGATTTTTATGAGCAGCTTAGTTCCTATGACATGCGCAATGGAGTTGAAGAAAACGGAGAGTTTGTCTCTTCCGCAAATCTTGCTCGACGTGGCCGTGAGCACAGCAGCGCCCACGAGGTCGCACCCCGCCTCCCCGAGGCCGCACCCCTAATCCTGCTCCTTACCGTGGTGGTGGAGGTGGTGGCTATCGTGATAGAGATGATGATTGTGGCTATTGGAGACGTGATGAGCGCCAGGTTGATCTCCGTGATGATCATCGTGACAGGCGCCGAGATGATGGTGGAGGAGATCGTCGTCATTCTGATGATGGTGGAGGTGACCGTCGGGCTTTGATGGTGGTGGTCGCCGGTTTGACCGCACCCCCACTCCCTATGTAGACACCAACTGTCAGATATGCACCAAGCATGGCCATCCTGCTAGCAAGTGTTGGTGGCGCTATTCAGATGACAAGAAGAACAAAGATGATCGTGAGAAGGGTGCTCATCTTGCCTCATACGGTGTTGACACAAACTGGTACACTGACACAGGGGCAACTGATCACATCACTAGCGAGCTAAACAAACTCCTCATAGCAAATAAGTACCATGGACAAGACAATGTTCGCACTGCTGAAGGAACAGGTATGAACATTAGTCACATTGGTAATTCAATTTTACGCACTCCTCATGGTTCATTTGATCTTAAAAATATTCTCCATGTACCTAGTGCTTCCAAAAGTCTATTGTCAGTTCATCGCTTTACACTTGATAATCATGTCTTTATTGAGTTTCATCCTTTCTTCTTCTTAATTAAGGACCAAGCAACACGAAGAGTTCTGTTTAGAGGCCCCTGCTGGGGTGGTCTCTATCCCTTGGTGCCCATGTTCCATGAGACCGCCAAGCATGCTTTTATCTCAATAAAGCCATCATCATCCACGTGGCATCGCCGTTTAGGACATCCATCTTCGTTTGTGGTTCAACAAGTTCTTAGAAGAAATAAAATAGCTTACACCCCATAGAGTACTCCATATGTCTGTGACTCTTGTCAGTTGGCCAAGAGCCATCAGTTGACATACCCCATATCTTCTAGTGTCTCTACTGCTCCATTGAAGCAAGTGTTCTCTGATGTGTGGGGTCCTGCCCCTCTCTCTGTGGGAAAACATGCATACTATGTAAGCTTTATCGATGATTTTAGTAAATTCACCTGGATATATTTGCTCAAAAAGTGTTCTGATGTTTATCAAGCTTTTCTCAATTAACAAAAATATGTTGAACGCAAGTTTGATAGGAAAATTGTTACTATGCAAACTGATTGGGGAGGCGAGTATGAAAAGTTGAATGGCTTCTACCAAAAAGTTGGCATCACACATCATGTATCATGTCCTCATGATCATCAACAAAATGGTTCAGCTGAAAGAAAACACCGCCACATAGTTGAAGTTGGTCTTGCCTTCCTTGCTAATGCCTCCATGCCTCTCAAATTCTAGGATGAAGCTTTTATCACTGCCACCTTTCTTATAAACCTTCTTCCTAGCAAGGTTCTTGATTTTTAAACACCCACCGAACGCTTACTTCATGTAACACCAAATTATGATACCTTCAAACTTTTGGTTGTGCTTGTTGGCCTAACCTCCGCCCATACAATAAAAGAGAACTTGCTTTTTGGTCCAAACGGTGTGTGTTTCTTGGGTACAGCCTTCTACATAAAGGTGTGAAGTGTCTAGACATATCTACTGGTCGGATATACATCTCTCGTGATGTTGTTTTCGACGAAAACGTTTTTCCGTTTGCCTCCCTTCATCCTAATGTCGGTGCACTTCTTAAGAAAGAAATTCTACTTCTACCATCTTCCTCTAATCTTCATGAGAGTGTGCATAATTTCAATGACCATATTGTCTCTGCTACTAATGTGGAACAGGTAGATGAAACTACAGAAAAAAACTGCACTGAAAGCAGAGAAGAAATAGCTGCAGAAAATGAAGTTGAAATTCTGTCAGAAACGGACGAAATAAATGCTGAACGGGAGGAGGATCCTGCAGAACATTCCCCTGGCAATGCTGATCCGAGACGCGGCAATCGGAGGTAGATTCCCCTGCCAGATCGCCTGCCCCGTCGCTGAGCACGCGCAGCGCGAGCGCGTCTCCCGCTGCAGACACGCGTGGTGACCACGCGCCCGGCGGGGACCAACTAGCTTCACCAAATGCCACGCCGCCACGTGCCACCTCTGGCCAAAGCAGACAGCGTCGGGAGCCCGCGCCCACGTCCACGCCGCCACGTGCCGCGTCTGAACACAGCTACCAGCGCGGGAGCAGCAGCTCCTTGTACCCTGGCGGATCCTTTGTGGCGGATCCATTGTGGCTAATACTGGTGAGGGCGAAAATGCTGCAACCTCAGATTCTGAAAAATCTGAAAATGTAAATGCTAGTGGATCCTCAAGTTCTGATGGCTCGTCAAGTTCTGATGTTGAAATTGCTCCGCCACCACCATCACCACCTGGAGTTCGCACTCGGCTACAGAAAGGTATACGTCATCCGAAGCAATATACTGACGATACAATTAGATATGGCATGCTTTCCTCTACAGGTGAACCACTTAATCTTACAGAAGCCTTGAGTGATTCAAAGTGGCGTCAAGCTATGGAGGAAGAATACAATGCTCTCATTGAGAACAAGACTTGGCATCTTGTTCCTTCAAGCAAAAATAAGAATTTAATTGACTGCAAATGGGTTTATCGTATAAAGAAGGCAGATGGCTCTATTGACAGATATAAGGCTCGACTAGTTGCAAAGGGTTTTAAGCAAAGGTATGATATTGATTATGAGGATACCTTCAGTCCTGTGGTTAAAATTGCTACTCTCAGAATTGATTTGTCTCTTTCTGTTTCCCGTGGCTGAATTTACGGCATCTAGATGTCAAGAACGCGTTTTTACATGGTGTTCTGGAAGAGGAGGTTTACATGAAACAACCCCCTGGCTTTGAAAACTCTCACACTCCACATTATGTTTGCAAGCTTGATAAAGCTCTATATGGACTGAAACAGGCCCCTCGAGCCTGGTAATCTAGGCTTAGCTCCAAGTTATGTGAGTTTGGATTCAAACCATCAAAGGCTGATACTTCATTATTTCTTCTCAACAAGTCGGGTATCACTATGTTTATTCTGATTTATGTTGATGATATCATAGTTACTGGTTCTTCTGATAATGCCATCACTGCTCTTCTTCAAGACTTGAAAGCAAACTTTGCTATAAAAGATCTGGGTGACTTACATTACTTTTTTGGTATTGAAGTAAAGAAGATACACAATGGTTTGCTTCTCACTCAGGAGAAGTATGCTACAAATCTGCTTGATAGAGTAGGAATGCATGGTTGCAAGCCTGCACCTACTCCTCTGTCTTCATCTGAACAGTTGTCTTTGACAGATGGTACAACTCTTGGCTCTGAAGATAGTTCACAGTACAGAAGTATTGTTGGAGCTCTGCAGTATTTAACATTGACACGTCCTGATTTAGCCTTCTCAGTAAACAAAATTTGTCAGTTCTTACATGCTCCAACTACAGAACACTGGACAGCTGCAAAATGTATTCTCAAATATGTGCAAGATACTTTACAACTTGGTATTACTTTTAAAAGGTCATCATCAACTTTTCTGAGTGCTTTTACAGATGCAGATTGGACAGGTTGTCTGGATGACAGAGGTGGTTTTGTTATATTTGTTGGACCAAATTTGGTTTCTTGGAGTGCTAGGAAGCAAGCCACACTCTCAAGGTCTAGCACTGAGGCAGAATATAAAGCCTCAGCAAATGCTACAGCTGAGTTAATTTGGGTAGAAGCTCTACTTACTGAACTTGGAGTTAAATTAAAGGAAAAACCAAGTATTTGGTGTGACAACCTAGGTGCAACCTGCCTATCTGCAAATCCAGTTTTTCATGCTCGTACCAAGCACATTTAGATTGATTTTCACTTTGTCAGAGAACGAGTTGCAAATCAGAAGTTGGCAATTCGGTTTATTTCAAGTAAAGATCAGATCGCAGATGGCTTTACAAAAGCCCTTCAGTCAAGAAGCTTGATGAATTTAAACGTAATCTAAACCTTTCGAAAGGTTCAGATTAAGGGAGGGTGTTAGATTATGTAATAGGCTAGGGCCGCATGCCTTTTTTCCTCTGTCTTTGTCTCCGATACGTTTGTGTATTGGAGAGGTACATTGTATTATACCCGGCCTGTTTGTTTGGCTTATATTAACACGTAAACGCACAGGAGACGAACCTGTCGTTGAACCCAGGAAAATTGACAGTACATACGCCGACATCTTCGTCTTCTGTGGCATCTTACGGGTCGGGTTTGGCCATTGGGGAGCCGAGACCGGAGGTGGAAAGCCAAACCCTAGTGCAGAAGTGATCATAGATGATGCAACTGCGGGAGAGGCTCCTCCCATGACAACGTGCTTGCCTCTTTGCTTGTGTTTTTACGCAGCGGCGGTGTACGCGGCTGGCGCCACTTCCATCCTTGCGGTTGGAAATGCGAGCGCGAAGGGAGGCGCCGATTGGGGCTGCGGGATCCCGGTAATGTCCGGGGTGGGATAGAGAAGTCCATGGTGGCGAAAGGGAAGCACAGGGAGGAAGGCTGACATGTAGGTGAGGAGATCGACAGGGGCAGAAGTGTCCCTCTGGCCAAGTGCTATGGGTGTTTGTGGGAAACATGTAATCTAGCCCCTGTACCGTGCATATGCAGGTTGGGAGGCCGTTTTGAGGTTTCCCGCAAAAAAAAAACCCGGGTTATGCCTTTTTACGGTTTTTATCCGGTGCAAATTATCGGTCCAAATCCGTAAATTGGCGGTCATTTTTACATTTTCACGGGTTTTTCGAGATCTGCTAGAGTTGCTCGAAGTGCATGTCATTGTGCTACAGTCATAGGAGGCCGCCCTGGCTGGAGGAGGGATGCTTGGTCCACTGCTGCCAGGGTTGTGTATGTAGCCTTGCTTGGTGAACTGAACATGAGTTTTTCTTTTTTATATAACTTGCTCATTCAGGTTTAAGTCTTAGGCTTTGCACAAGTGCTTCCAATTTTCTAATTTATTAAGGAGACAAACTTGTCCATCCACTACGAGGCTTCTGTGCGACCTAGTCGACACTTAATTAAGTTTTGTTCTCAAGGGTGCTCATGTGATAGAATGTGGGTAGGCACGTTCATGGGTGAGTGCAATGTGTATGTGAGCATGGCATTCATATTGTGTTTAATTTGCTCAACAATAAAACATGCCAACTACGTAATTTAGACTAGTATATCCCACTTTGTCGAGAAATGCAGTTGCGCCATCTTTATCACTAGACCGGTCTTAGGCAATCTTTGCGCACAGCAGCTACTAAGTGAGTAGTAGTTCAGAGTTCACTTGCTGTAGATCGCAATCTTTGCACATCAACATCGAATGCCTCCCTCTACACGAGCAGCACATAATTCTTCAGCAATTTGCGCCAAACCATCGACCCAGATTGCACCAAGGACGGTCTTGGACGATCTTTGAACGTGCCTCTCCGAAGAATCAGACATCTATCCGTCTCGCACAAAGCTGTGTGCATCGATTGATGCAGAGGCTGGGGATATACACCATTTCGAAAATAAAATAAAAATCCATCTCGCACGTCCTCGTCAGAGTTGTGAGAAGAACCCAGCATCTCTCTAACATCCAGTACACCTCATTTTAAGAATCCTTTGTTTTTTTCTCTGTGAATAAAACAAACTTTGTTGCATATAAAATCATGTAAGATTTGAATGGACATGACATTGCATTCCTGGGTTTTTGGAATACCGTGAATCAAACTGGCCCTCACCAAGTGGAGTTGAGACAGATGGCGTTTGTGTAAGATTTTCTCCTGGTTATAAAATCTACAAGACTAGTTCTGAATCAAACTTAGGATGGCAGAGGTGGAAGAACTTATGAAATGAATTGATCTAGCAAAGCAAAACCCAGTGAAAAGAAAGAACTGCAACGATTTAAGCAGGTCTGGGATGTCTACAAGAATCAGATCACGTGGTGCATTCGTCTCGTTGGCAGACATTCTTCTCTGAAAATTGTATTTTGTGTCAAAATTGTGACGGGCAGGCGTATTCAGGTGATGCATACACAGGCAGAGAGATTCTACAACACCTCCAATATAACATATTACATTTCATACCACAAGGGAAGATTACAAAGGTAAATCAAGCCAGAAACAAGGCACACTAAGCAGCAAGTAATACAGTAACCACCATCAGTCACAACGAACACTGGCACTAAACATACCTAGCAGCGCTACTAAGAAGTACAGTACTAATTAATTAAGCTGGCTAGTACTACGGCCTACAAGCCATAACATAGTTAAGCTGGACAGTGATCCATGCATAAGCATAACCTCGCTCGACCCAGACCAAGAATATTGATTCGCCAGCAAGATTCACGCCGCTGCGGGCTGGAAGAGAGAGGTGTAGCTTCCCTTGGCCTGCCAGACCCTGACGATCTGGATGCGTATGATGCACTGAGCGACCTGGACGGGATAGACGGTGCGAGACCGATCGAAGTATCTGAGGCGTAGCCCAGCAGGAATGCTCTCAGGGTCCTCGCGCTGAACGACGAGGTGGACCGGGGCCAGGTCCGGCGCCGCGAAGCAGCCGGGGTCGATCTCGACCACGTGCCCGACGCGGCTGCAGTTGGCGCGGATGCCTTCCTCCGTGCGCTCTTCGATCGGGTAGTCGAGGAAGACGACGTGGGCGAGCTTCTGCTGCTGCAGCTTGACCCGGACGACGCCCCCCTGCTCCCCCTCGCGCACGACCTCCACGGAGAAGCCGTCGTGCGGGTAGGGCTGCCTGGCGACGGCCGCCTCCCGCTCCTCGGGCGAGCCGAAGCGCAGGCAGACGTGGGCCGTCATCGGGGAGCATTCGAGGACCTCGAACTGCAGCTCCGGGGCCGCGGCGAGGATGGCGGAGCGGATGAAGGCCTTCTGGTCCGCGATGCCGGCCGCAGCAGCACCCGGTTTGATGTTGGCGTACCCGAAGCGCCTCCCGTAGAGGTGCTGCGCAGGGGTCAGCTGCAGGAAGACGCTGTCGCAGTCGTCCTCGTCCGGGCGGCCCGTGGCGCTGCGGACCTGAGGCTCCGGGTCAGGAATGAACCCGCGGAACGCGGACGCAGGGACAGGGCACCCCATGCGCATGTACCGGTCGGTCAAGCCCGGGCGGCCAGCGGTGGCCTGGGAGGAGGCGGCGGGGAGGTGGCCGTTGTTGGACATCATCTTCTTGCAGTTGTCTTCTTCGCACCGGCGGCAGTGGACAATGGAGTGGCGAGCGGAGAGGCAGTGGTTGCGTGTGTGTGTTGGTGGGAGTCTGATGGGGAGGAGGGGTGCTCTTTTAAGAGCATCTCCCCTCGTCTCCCCACAGAGCCCCCACGGCCACTTTTTTCATCCGGACGGCGAAAAACGGTCCAGTCAGGTCCCCGGTTCCTCGTTTTGATCCGGATTTGAGCCTATTTTCGTCCGGACTCCCCATGCCATCCCCGGCCCCCCGGGAGCGCTCGGGGACTCCGGATGAAGCTAAACCAACCGCCCACGCCCACGTGTCTCCTCTTTCGTCCGGATTCCCCGAGCCGTCCTCTTTTTCCCCGAGAAACGCCGCTTGGGGAGCACACGACTGGAAATATACTGCCCCCCACGCCAAATCTTCCTCCAATCCGGACAAAAATTTCGTCGGATTTGGGCGTGGAGAGCGCGAACAAGTGGGGATGCTCTAAAGCTGCGAGTAGGAGTTGCTTCATTAATGGTGGAGCTATAGCTGCATGCAGGACGGAGAGAAGAGGACACGAGCGCTGATACTGGCGCATGGAGTAGTCCCATCGAGCTCAGGCGATGGGCGGCCAAAACCCAAAAGCATCCGTGCCGTCACGGAGTGCCAGGGCTCGTAGCCATAGGGTGTACGACGTGCATTCTTCACCATTGTGGTTGTCGAGTAGTGTTGTTGGCACAGTCAATGGTCTCAGGGCATCTCCAGCTGGGTTTTCATCCGCCAAAATGCGTCTAGCACCACCTCCAGCGGGGCGACGCAAAGTGACCGAACCATCCGCGGAGACGCAAATCTGGTTCAATATGCGCCTTGGACGCGTCTCTGCGGACGCTCGGCGGACGCGGAAAGTGTCCGCTCGCGTTTGGTGGACGTTTCGTCAGGCCCGCCTGGCAGCGACACTGCGTCGATGCGTCTTCTCAAACGCGCCAGCGACTGGCGCCGCTGCGTCGCTTCGACAGTCTGCGCCACGTTATTGGCGATGCCTCGGCTGCCGAGCGGCCGCCCACCTCCGCCAACCAGTTAATGGTGACGACACGCATCCCGCGACCACCGCATGCCTCCGGCCTATATAAAGGGGGCGTGCGTTCTTCTTCCTCATCCACTCCTCCAAAGAAACCCTAGCCGCCACAAAGCTCGACCGTGGCGCCGCCTAGGTGTTCCAGCGACGCAGCCAGACCCGCGAGGAAGTCCATGGCCGGTCCTGGTGGCCGGCGAGGCGGTCGAGGCCGCGTCCCTGGGCGCCCCCGTGGCCGGGGCAGGGGCCGCCGTGGTAGACAGCTACGGCCCCCACGCTCGCCGTCGCCTGCGCCCTCCTCGTCCGCATCGACGACGACCCACTCGGCATCAAGCGGCTCCCGGACAAGTTCGCCGAGTTCGTCGATGGCGTCGAGCCGGCGCATTTGCACCTACGGGAGGCCAGCTGCAATTTCTGCCGCTGGACCGTGGAGATCTTGTTCGACGGGCAGGGCAAGATGTACCTACACACGGGGTGGGACAAGTTCGCCCGTGACCTCGTGCTCGAGCCCGGCTGCCAGCTCACCTTCCTCTACGAGGGGGACAGCGAGATGATCGTCAAAGTGTTCGACAACACAGCATGCCGCAGGCACTACCACACCGGCGAATCCGGCTCGGACACCGATAGTTAGAACTTCGAGTGTTCTTTCTTTGCAGCGAATCTGGCTATGGGCCAGACGAAGCCAGTGTGGAGGTCTCTGTCTGTTCTTCCTCGGTAGAACCAACAAGGGCACCGTCTCCTCCCGCTGGATTTTCCAGTTTGGGTGATTGGGTGTGCCCTTGAATGTTCTTTCTTGGCAGCGAACATACGAAAATCAACACAACTGGTTTTTTTTAAATGTTATATTTGTGTCAACCATAGTTCAAACTATGTGTTAGTTTGTGTAAACCATGTTCCAAACTATGTGTTAGTTTGTGTAAAATCTTGTTTCAATATGTATTATTTGGAACAATGTTTAAATGGAGAAGAGGGAAAAAACAAGAAGAAGAAAAATGTGTCGCCCCGCTGGAGCCACCCCCAGACGCAAACGGACGCGCGGACAAAAACAGACATTTACCGTCCGTGGCGCGACGCAAACGGACGCGCGCGGACAATAAAATACGTCACGCCGCTGGAGATGCCCTCATGTACACTTGGCCGGACCATGCTATTTGCTTTTAAACGATTCTGGCTGAACTCTCTGCCAAAACTCAAAATTTCATACAAAGCATCATCTACCATAGACGCGGCTCCGATACCGGTGTGAAGGGAGTATTTGCTTTTAAACGATTCTGGGTGAACTCTCTGCCAAAACTCAAAATGTCATACAAAGTATTACTGTAGACAAAGCTCTAATATCACTGATGGGTTTGTTGCATCGATAACAAAAAAAAATCCTATAGTTGCAACAACAAAAACACCAAGATTAAATATAGGAGATGCTAGTAACGGATAAAACCGTAGTTGAGATAAACTCACCCTTGAAGACATAAACAGTTAACGAGAACGATTCTCATAATTGATGTAGACATGTAGTCAACTACTTGCCGATCTCAAGATCGTGAGGAAGACAAGCGCTACAAGGGGCAACGCTTCCGTACTTGGTCACACGTATGGCTTGACGATGACCTCCATTCCTTCGTTCTAGCGGGGAGGCAGAAGAACGGGATCCACCAGGACACTTCAACAACACTATGACGTGGTGGTGTTGGTGGAGAAACAGTTTCAGCAAGGCTTCGCCTAAGCCATTGCTTGCATGGTGGATTAGCGGGAAGAGGGGGGAGTGACCAGCCAATGGGTCAAGGAATGAGCTACTAAGCAAAGAAGAAGTGCTCCCCCCACGTTTATAAAGGAGGAGGGCGGCATGTGCCGAAAGGGGGCGTTGCCTCTAGTGGGTGCCCCACCTCTTCCCTCATTATGTGGGTGGACACTCCACTCACAAATTCGAAAGTCCCATAACTGATACAAAACTCCACTAAAAAAATGAAGGGGTTTTCTCCCATAAATGAATAAAACATTTTTAATTCTTTTACTTGATATTTTTTTAATTTTTTAATTAACAAACATTAAAATTCAGCCCCTTTACCTATAATGATATCCCGAAACAATTCCGGCGATTCTCGAAACAGTCCCTATGATGTCTAAACTTTTCTTCGGTATCCCGTATCCACTCTAAAACGTTGACAAGTCTTAAGTGTGTCACCCTACGATTCGTGAATAATGTGGACATGGTCGACACACCTCTCCGATCAATAATCATCAGCGGGATCTGGAGATCCGTACACTCCTTGAACGACTTTTTCTCCGTTTTTGCCTGCTAGCCGCATGATCGCCTCAGCTGTTGTTTCCTCCTGAAAGTTCAGGCTCCGGCCAGGAGGCTGATCCGTCCGACGGGTACGGACCCATGGTGGAGCATCCAGAAGCTCTAGCTCCAGGATTCCTGCTTGTGGCGGAGTCTTGTCGGAATTTTCCTCCTCGTCTTCATCATCTAGGCCAACTAAGGTCGCGAAGACCTACTTTGGCAGAGACGATTCACCATCAGCTTCCTCAGCATCCAACTGTTTGCACCATGCATCGTATTCTTCCGACGGCATAGGTGAGACATCATCTGCAAGTGGGTTGAGGTCGTCGAGTAAGGAGTCATCATTGTCTCCGGCGTCCTCTGGCTGCTCGGATCCATTGTTATCTCCGACATCCTCTAGATGCATGGCTCCGGCACCCTCCAAGGGAGAGGCGGATCATGGCGTATGTGCGAGGAAGTGCACGAAGTGGCACCTCTGCTTCTCTAACACTTAAAAAACCCAAGTGGATATGTGTTGGTCTTCCACTGTTGTTTCCTGCTAAGGGCGGATAGGATGGGCCTTGAAATTTCCAGATCTAAGGCGGAATTTTCCTTGGGAAACTCCAGCGGCTCAGATCGGATCTTTGCAGCTGCGTCCAGCTCGGCGGTTGTCGTAACTGCATTACTTACCAGTGTGTTTCCGCCGGAATCGACGGTTTCACCGATGAAGATGTGTATCCCGCTGAACGGGATGATCGAGAATTTGACGGGATCTGTCCTAGCTGGAATCCAACACTCGTCCGGAGGGACGATCGAAAAGTTGCCGACGTACAAGATGAGCCTCACAACGGTTGTGTCGCTGACGCCTTCAAAGGTGGAACCCGCCCGATTCTGGCCTCCAAACGCCACTGGCCCCACGGTGGGCGCCAACTGTCGTTGCCTACTCGACAATACCCTGGAGGAAGTATCCTCACGAAAGGGGGAAGAAGATGAGGCCAAAGAGCGGAGAGCCATCGGGACGGGAGTACGCGATTTACTCAGCTTCGGAACACGCTGCACGGAGGCAGGCCTACTGCTGCTTGTCTAGAATTATATGAACGCTTTCGCATTGTTACAATGAGTTGTGGTTGTGCCTCTAGGGTTCCCAGAATACCGCTTATATAGGCGTACGAATATAGAGTTTCTACAGAGAGTTCTACCCGGAATACAAGTTATCTATTTACGGAATACTTTATTGTGCACGTTAAAGATCCGTATATACCTAACTTGTCATACTGGATCCGGCTTTCTTTATGGACCTTGCTGGATCCGACTCCTAACGCAAGTCGAGCTAGATTCGATTCCTTCTTTATAAGATGTACATCTCACCACCGGCATTGGACCAACCTGGCTCGCCGGGTACAACTATACCCACAACAGGCGGTCTTGGATGGAGCTCGCGCGCGGCTGGAGGTGCTAGGGGCTGTCCCTGGCTCGCACGGTGGCCACGGCCACCAATTCCTGCTTTCCCGCGCGTCCCCTTCCGCTGCCTTGCCGCAATGCCGCTGCTCTCTCTCTCCATCAGCCAGACGCGGCGGCTCGTTGTGCTCTGTCCGCGAGCGGGCGTTGCGATCCAACCTCTCTTTCTAATTAACGCACGATTTTGGTTATGTAAAAAAGTACTCCGTCCGTTAATAGATGTCTAGTGGTTCGTCTAAATTTGGATTTATCTATGCCTAAAAAATGTCTAGATACATTCGAATTTAGACAAATTTTTGACATCTATAAATGGACAGAGGTAGTATAAAAGAAGAAAAACAGAAGTAATGTGAAACACACTTTTGGTGATGTAAAAATTACAAGGCACCTTTTTTTGTGCCCTATTTTACATTATCTAGTGATCTGTACATGATTTCGTTAGTAATGTACTTAAATTATTTACAGCTCTCTCAAAAAAATCATTTACAGCAATATAACCAGTCGGACAGAGGCAGAGGATATGACCACTGTAGTGGTAGCACTAAAAAACAAACAGTATGCACGTACTCCGTACAACCGAGTTGATTATTACTACGTTTTATGAAAACACTACGGAAGCATATAAAATAATATCTGTGAGGCCATGATGCAACGCAGGAACATCATTAGCAAAGCTGGAAGCTATTTTGTTTTGGATACTTGAACAGACTCCAAAATACAAGTTTAAACACTGTTTTTCATGGCCAGATGGTTCAGTTCAAGCGGAACCGTAACTTTTGAAATCCTAGAAATAAATACTAGTGCCTTCTCCTAACTTCGCAGCAACTCCAATCTTTAACTAGTTACGGTGCAACCCATTTTTTTTGTAACATTTTTTAAGTTTTTAAAAAATGCAAATTAAAATTATTAACCTACATTGTGTTGTATCTTGTGCAAATGTGAAGTTTCATCCAAAAATATAACCATATGTTTCCTACACAAAAAGAACAAATAATGTGTAAATAGTACATGACACTATTCATCTATGTCTTTTCTTTTTTGCACAGGTCACATATAATCATATTTTGAAGAAACAAAATTAGTTTACATTTTTCAAAAACTTGGAAGTGTCAAAAAAAAAAGAGGTACACCCACAACTAGTTGCAGAATATTCACGCTCCTAACTTAGTAGTAAGAAATATGGGGTATGTTATCTACATTTTTTAGAGACTACTCAAATTTTCAAAGCTTTGCCTCTACCTACGTCCAAAACGGTAAGTTTTCAGAAAGAGTTACTTTGTAATAACGAAATAATGGCATCAAACAGATAGGTCAGAATCAAATTCTGCATCTGGAACATTCTAACAGTATTGCATTCCATGAAATGCGCAATTTCAGGTACAAAAAGGAGGGTTAAGATTTGACCATTTCAGCTGTTAGTGCATTCCTTGAAATGCATGGTTAAAGGTGTGCAACTAAACTAGTTTTGCTAAAACCCTGGACCATGCAGAGTTGTTGGCTGTACACAATCGAAGCGCAAAAAAGAAGGGGTGAGACGATGAGCCCTAAAACTGCTTCCCGGGCGCAAAAAAGAAGGGGTGAGACGATGAGCCCTAAAACTGCTTCCCGGAGAACACTGGGTTACTGTTCCTCCCATACTGAGATGAGCACTGTACTCCTGATCACATGACAATGGCTGACGCAAAGGATCTCTTCCCAATTGAACTGAAACCTGGAACTGACCAGCCAGAGCTCACATTGTAGACCTCCACCTGCAACACAAAGGAAGAAACTGTCCTTGAAAGAGAGCACAGATTTGTGAAGGTAACAGTTACACTTTTGATGCGATTTTCACTTACAGTGTCCAGTATTGCTTCGTTGGACCGCAGACCGCCGAGGACGAACAAGTTATCATCAAACGTAACTGCAGAGGCGTATCCTCTTGGGTTGCTCATGGGATCGCCCATCTTCCAGGTATTGAGGCGAGGATCAAAGATCTCAACACTGGAAACCATACTGTCTCCATCATAACCTCCGATAGCATATCTGAAACAGTCAAAAGTCAAAAACCGGTTGTTGCGAAGATTAAAGCCCGAGATGCCATCAGTTCTGTGTTCATGAGATCTAAAACATATGAAAATTTTACTCACAGGACTTCTCCCAGGACAGCTACAGCATGGCATCCTCTCCTTGCATTCATGCTTGGAAGCCGAACCCAGAAACCTTCCCTTGGATCATACCTTTCTGCTGACCTGTAGGTGATGTGATCGTTATTTGATAATGTAATTTAATCATGTACTTCCTCCATGTCATAATAGGTTATTCAGCATCAAAGAAAAAGAAGCTATGTCAGTGACATATTCTAGGTTTGACTACTAATACAAGAAAATTTACCAGCACATTGATATTACCATCAGGAAATACTTTCATAATGTATAATATCTGAGGCAACATATTCTTATAGAAATTGATGACAGAAGTATTTAATTGGTGTCGATACCCTAACATGAACACTTTAATTGTAATACACATGGAATAGTAAAATGGAGGGAAATAGCATGAGATCTTACTGTAAGTACTTGCTACCATCAAATCCGCCAGATGCATAGATGACACCACTTGATTCTGCCGCCGCTAGAGCAAATCGCTGGAAGATAATGCAGCATACTTAAGAGATCAGTGTCAAAATTAGTGAACTACTCTCTTGATAACCCATGTTATACAACTAGAATAATTAATTCAATGACACGTTTTCAGTAATCCCATGTTATACAGCAACAAAATTCTAGATAATGTGTGTAAATGAGGATGCGATGCAGAACTCAATTGGTACAAAGCTATGCAGAAAATGATCAAGTTGAAAGTCCAAAGTAAGCCTATCACAATGCAATTACCACTATTCTAATTAATTCAGTGTCACTTTTCAGTTATCCTAAGTTACATAGCAACACAATTCTAGATAATGTCAGTACATGAGGATGCAATGCAGAACTAATTTAGTACGAGGCTATGCAGAAGATGGTCAATTGAAAATCTAAGTAAGCAGATGTCTCTTAGTTGTCCATATTAACATCAATGAGCTCATCACATTCAATCATGACTAGACTAGGAGAATTAAGTTGAAAGTTCTCAATATTGGCTGCAAACATATCAAAGGACACAAGCAATCATTAGACACAACTGGGAGGCAGAGAACGTACAGAGTTCAGCATGGACGGGCTGCATATCCACTTTCCAAGAAAAGGATCAAACATCTCAACTTCTGAATAAGTTTGAGTTCCATCTCCTCCACCCATTGCATAAATTTTGCCATTAAGACTTACTCCAGCAAGAGATCCTTTCTCATGGTTCAAACAGGGGCATATCATCCACTCGTTACTCCTTGTATTATAGCATTCCACTACAAGAACAGAGAGTACATAAATGCAGTTTGAAGCCCATAAAAAAAAGTAGGGAAGCAAATTGAAATATCAGTGTACCTGTGTTATACCACGAACTACCATCCCCACCACCAAAAACAAATACACAGCCTTCCATTGCAGCAACAGATGCATATGAACGCGGAGAACCCATTGATGTGAGAGGCACCAGGATGTCTTTTTTTGGAGAAAAAGAATCAAGAGATGATAGCCAGGTCACACCATTATAACCACCGATCAGAAATATTGATGGTATGTCCAGGCTATCGCACATGCTTCCTTGAAGAGACAATGAGGAGTCAAATTTGAATTGTAACTCATCGATACGATATTCCAGTTGCTGAACTTTTCTTCCGGAGTCTTTAACTACTTCCTTCAGTGAAATTATTTCTTCATCTGATTTCATCTGGAAAAGAACAGGACCGTAATGAGGATATATGGCAGGAAGCATTTAAATGAAAATACAAAATAGTGTCCAACACATTTTGGATCATGGATATCTGGCACAAAAAGTAAGGTAGGCAGATTTAGTATACCAGCTGGCCAGTTCAGTCTGCGGATTGACAGAAATAAATAATGCAAAGGTGAAATAGATGGTCCATACAAGAAAACATAATGCTCAAACTAAATGGAATTTATATGCTGAACTGATCACATCAACTATCAGTGGTAAGAAAATAGAGCAATGTAACCATAAATGGAATCCTTAATTCCTTATATCATATTAATTTTTATTTTCAATATATGTGCAGTAGGACTCTCTCCCATATACCGCTATAAAAACATAGTGCCCAAGTCCATAAAACCATATATGATGTGGGATGTAAAATCTTCTCTTCTTTTCTTAATCCAGCAAAGTAATAAGACGCTAATCAACATCCCATAAAGTAATGAAGGCAACAATCAACATTTACAACCCTTGTGTTTGAGAAAAGATGAGGAACCTGATTCTTCTCCAGTGCAGCAGCCTTCTTGGCTAAGACAGTGATGATTCGTAGAAGCTGCACAAGAGAATGAAAAGAATAATGTGAGAGTAATATACATGTTATCAGGCACCAGGTGATGAACTGTAATAAAATAATGAAAAGCAAAAGAATGCAAACAAAAGTGAATGACATAGGCACCTCAGCCTTTCCATCATGTTGCTCAAAAGATGTATTATCTTCCACGGTAGCACAAACTGGGTTGCTCGAAAGGCTAGGATTGGCCTGTGTTTCTTCAGTTATGCAATGACCTGGAGCAAGGCTTGCAATGGTCTGTGCTTCTTCAGGTACACAATGATCTTGTCTAGGAAGGCCTACATTGACCTGTGTTTCTTCATCAACATATTGATCTTTGCTAAGGCTTCCCTTGACATGTGTTTCTTCAGGTACATATTCTTCTTGACGAGGAAGGTTTGTATTGACTTGTGTTTCTTCAGCAACATATTCATCTTGACTAGGAAGACTTGCATTCACACATGTTTCTACAGGTACATGCTCATCTTGACTAGAAAAGTTTGCATTGATCTGTGTTTCTTCAGGTACAGGTACATATTCACCCTGACCAGAAAGGTTCGCAGTAACCTGTGCTTCTTCAGGTACATGTTCACCCTGACCAGAAAGGTTTGCATTAACCAGTGTTTCTTGAGGTACATGTGCATCTGGACTAGAATAAGCAAAATCCTGAGAAGATAGTGCTGCCTGCTGTCGTAAGTCAAACAACTCCTTCAGTTTTTTCAGGATAGACGATCTTTCAAGCTGTACGCCAACATCATCTGGTTCATTCTGAACCTCATTGCCTATTCCATCGTGTGAGTTCACAAGCATGTCTTCATCAGAAGTGTGAGTTCCTCCATTCACAGAATTGACAACCAGTTGATTGCACTGCATAAGCTCCATACCTTCAGCAACAGTTTTGTATGAGGAATGTTGACTGACATCATCTGGATCTGAACTAAGACCAAACTGCTGCTGAAGAACATTGTCATCCAAATCCTCCCAGTCAGAAACTAGTTCTCCAGATGCCTTCTCACCAGTGTTGCTATCTGATGTTGCACTAGCACTACCACTGTCCACGTCAGAATCAACCCAATCATCTAGAACAGTTCCAGCTGAACTTGACAGAACACTAAATGGATTGATGTCCTTCGATTTGGCTGTGCCTTTCTTTTGGTTAGGATTAACTGATGCCATCCTTTTAGTTGATGGTAAAGAACTTGACAGAACGCGAAATGAATTGATGTCCTTTGAATTGGCTGTGCCTTTCTCTTGGTTAGCAATAACTGATGTCATCCTTCTTGTTGATTGTAAAGGTACATCTAGACTTCTTTTGCTTGGAACAGCTTGGACTTGCTTGACACCAACTGACTTGAACAAAGCAATTAAAGCTCTAGTTTGTGCATGATCCAGCTCAAAATAGAAGTAGTGATGGGTATAATAGTTATCTTGAATCACTTTTTTGTACTGGGCCTCAAGCAGTGGCGAATAGCGAGTCCTTGTGCAAATACGAACCTTACAAACACAAGCAGTTGCTTTACATTAGCATGATAAACTGGAACAAACTTACTTATATACATACACCAAACAAACAATGAACAAGGTTTAGATATTCACAATTTATCGATACCTGTGCAGGAAAAGGTGTCCGTAAAGTGCCATCATTACTCCAAGCATATGGGTCGATAGAGTTCTGGCCAGGACTAGCAGCCTCAAAAACACCATGCAGCTTTCTGTCAGTGTAATTGAATAGAAACAAAGGTAGGCCAGCTTTCACATTCCTCACATATGAATAATGCAACGCAGGCAGACCTATAACACAAAGAGAGCAAACTAATTAAGGTGGGAAATTCAACAAAAAAAACTAAGGCTATACAAGTCTGTATTTCATAAACAAACATATTGCATCACGATAGATAGTCTATATTGTCTTAGCAAAACTAACAGGATATTTTCAATCACCGAATGATGCTATAAAAAAATTAAATATATGAGTAAGGTAAGAGGTGAAAGGTGGGTTTCACAAACCAAATAGCTGTTTACTGAAGCACTCTTCAATTGTTTCATGCTTGCAACCAAAGATCACTCCTCCTAGCTGGTTTTCCCGGAGATTGCGAGTCTGTACTGCAGTCTGCATTGCACGATCTTGGGGCTGTCTTTCTTCGAACACCCTGGGATTCACAATATTTCAAAGTATACAAACCACACAGTCAGCAGATGCAAGGATACGAATTTAATAAATGTGGATATTAATTCATTCAAGGGAGAACTAAAACACAAAGACTCAACAATTGGCGACATATGTTTTTCACAACTTTAGGCGGGATATACAAATCAGAATTGTTACGCAAGGATGGAACCAGATAAAACCAGTATTGGTACAGCAGTTTTGTCAAGGAGCATTCCACACTTACAAAATCATTTAGCTATGGTAGATGCAAGGATATGAACTCATATCCCTGTGGTTCACAATTTTACAAAGTGTGCAAACCACACAGTCAGTAGATGCAAGGATGCAAATTTAATAGATGTGGATATGAACTCGCATTCAAGAGAGGACTAGAACACAAAGACTCAACAATTGGCGACATATGTTTTTCACACTGCAAACAACTTTAGGAGGGATGTACAAATCAGCATTGTTATGCCAAGATATAACCAGATAAAACTAGTTTTAGTTCAACAGTTGGTTAAGGAGCATTCCACGTTTATTAAATCATTTAACTAAAGTAGATGCAAGTATATGAACTCATATTGAAGGAACATTCCATGGCAAGGAAAACCCTGTGGTTCACAATTTTTCCAAGTATGCAAACCACACATTTAGTAGATTCAAGGATGGAAGTTCAATAGCTGTGGATATGAACTCATACTCAAGTGAGAATAAAAACACAAAGACTCGACAAATGGCTAGATGTGTTTTTCACACTCCAAACAACTTTAGGCGGGATTTAGAAATCAGCATTGTTATGCAAGGATGTAACCAGATAAAACCAGTATTAGTACAACAGTTGGTCAAGGAGCATTACGCTCTTATAAATCATTTAACTATGGTTGATACAAAGATATGAACTCATATCCCTGTGGTTCACAATTTTTCAAAGTGTGCAAACCACACAGTTAGTACATGCAAGGATGCAAATTTAATAGATGTGGATATGAACTCGCATTCAAGGGAGGACTAGAACACAAAGACTCAACAATTGGCGACATATGTTTTTCACACTGCAAACAACTTTAGGAGGGATGTACAAATCAGCATTGTTATGCCAAGATATAACCAGATAAAACTAGTTTTAGTTCAACAGTTGGTTAAGGAGCATTCCACGTTTATTAAATCATTTAACTAAAGTAGATGCAAGTATATGAACTCATATTGAAGGAACATTCCATGGCAAGGAAAACCCTGTGGTTCACAATTTTTCCAAGTATGCAAACCACACATTTAGTAGATTCAAGGATGGAAGTTCAATAGCTGTGGATATGAACTCATACTCAAGTGAGAATAAAAACACAAAGACTCGACAACTGGCTAGATGTGTTTTTCACACTCCAAACAACTTTAGGCGGGATTTAGAAATCAGCATTGTTATGCAAGGATGTAACCAGATAAAACCAGTATTAGTACAACAGTTGGTCAAGGAGCATTACGCTCTTATAAATCATTTAACTCTGGTTGATGCAAGGATATGAACTCATATCCCTGTGGTTCACAATTTTTCAAAGTGTGCAAACCACACACAGTCAGTAGATACAAGGATGCAAATTTAATAGATGTGGATATGAACTCATGTTCAAGAGAGAACCAGAACACAAAGACTCGACAATTGGCGACATATGCTTTTCACACTGCAACCAACTTTAGGATGGATGTACAAACCAGCATTGTTATGCCAAGATGTAACCAGATAAAACCAGTATTAGTTCAACAGTTGGTCAAGGAGCATTCCACGCTTATAAAATCATTTAACAAAGGTAGATGCAAGGATATGAACTCATATTGAAGGAACATTCCACGCCAAGGAAAACCCTGTGGTTTCACAGTTCGTCCAAGTATGCAAACCATGCATTTAGTAGATTCAAGGATGCAAATTTAATAGCTGTGGATATGAACTCATATTAAAGGGGGAATAAAAAAACAAAGACTCGACAACTGGCTACATGTGCTTTTCACATTGCAAACAACTTTAGACGGGTCTTTGGTAGAGAAATCAGCATTGTGATGTCAAGGATGTAAAATAATGATACCGGTATTAGTTCAATAGTTGGGCAAGGAACATTCCACACTTACAAAATCATTTAACTTTAGTGCAGACTGAAACAAGAACTCCAAGTCAACACAGTGTCATGGCAGCAAGTACAACTGTTGACAACGTCTCCAAGCTTAAACCCAAATCACACACGCCTCAACAGAAGACTTCAACTACAACAATACCACTACACAGTTTGACATTGAATGAACCTCATGTTTGATCAACAAGAGTTCAATGGTCGGCCAATGCAGCACCTCAGAAACCAGCCATCTTAACGGGCAACCTCGAAGACTGAATTCAGTCTCATAAACAGACCCAAAATTACCATCCAATCATCAGGAATCTCACAAAATGACCGAACAGATACATCTTAGAGTGCTATGCGCATGAAGTATGTACAAGTACGCGCTGACTGAAGCCACATATGAAGCAACTGTGCATCGCCCATATATGGAAACAACATATTCAGTCATTCACTACCAGACAAGTACAACAAAATCATCATGCACCCGCCATCTCATCACAAATCAATTACCCACGCAAGTGACCGACCTTCCAGGACTACCCCCAAGCGCATCCAAATTTTCTAGCCGCCGCACCCAGAACCCACAAATCCACAAAATCAACAACCGCGGGGTTAAAAAAAAAAGGAACCCCAAACATTTCGCGCTTAGGCACCGAAACTGAAATCCACCGAAACCAGCGCCATCCTGTGCGGGGGAATCGCCGCAGAACGACAGAATCAGTCGCGAATGGCACGAACCGAAACCCTAACCCCCGCGGAACCCGAACCCCCGCGCGCTCTAAAACCCTAACCCCTGGTGATCAGCGGCGCTAAACCCCCAACAAAAAGGTGGTAACAAACCCCTAAACCAAAACCGCGAAACCCTCAACCCGTCGCGCCCCGAGAACCAGCATTCGCGTGCTATCCGAGGGGAACGAGGGGACGGCGGGAACCCTAGAGCGAGCGAAGATCTCGCCGGAAAAAACCGGTCGGAAAACTTGGGGGGAAATAAGGGCGAAATTGGGGAGGGAACAGCGCCGTAGCGCCGCCGCGAACCGTACCGCGACGAGCCCCGCGGCGGCGCTCGGTCGGAGCGGAGCGGGAGTAGGAATCGATCGGTGCGGGGAGGGGATGGTTGGGGCCTCACCTGATCGCTTCCCGGAGAGGAGAAGAGAAGAGAAGCCCCCTCCTTTTGGTTCCTCTTTTTTTGGTTGCGTTCTCCCCTTCTCCCCCTCTGTGTACTGTGCCGCGGCGCAGTGTGTGTGAGGAGATGAGAGCGATGTCATTATTATTTGTGTAGGTGGTGGCTGGGTGGGGATTACCGCCGCGGTCACTGCGCGGTCAGAGGTGATGGGGAGTGGTTGAGTCACTGACAGGCGGGGGCGACTATGGAATCTCACACAGCATTGTTGAACTGCTAAGAGCATCCCCACTCGTTGGCGCTCCCCACGCCCAAATCCGGCTAAATTTTCGTCCGGATTGGAGAAAGATTTGGCCTGGGGAGGAGTAGTTTCCCAGCCGCGTGCCCAGGCGAAGACGACGATGCAAATTTGAAAAACGGAAACTTGACAAACTACGGCTAAAAACGGGCAAATTTAGACTAAATTTAATGATATTTACTATATAACGGGCGAAGTTCATACGTAGAGGCCGAATTCGACTATATTTCGAATTCGGCTAGGAGAATTGAACTGCTAATTTAAAAACACGGCGCTCTACATGCCGAAATGGCGGTAGAACACCGTGTAGTCGCCGCCGTCGTCGTCGTCGACGTGCGGCGGCGCGGCTGTGCCGCCGCCCCTGCCGGCGTCTCCCACCGAGGCGGGGGATGGCTTGTACCATTCGTCGTCCGACGCTTCAAGGTCGACGAATGGGACGGCGACGCCGGATGGAGGTGTCGCATGGCCGGCGGTAGCGAGCGACGGCGGCGGCGGTTGGAGTGGCGGCGCGGCGGCGAGTTCTCGCGCGGCGGCTGGGTCCATCGGCCTCGCCGTCGCTCCGCCTCTGGCGCTCCCGATCGCGCCTCGACCACTCCAGCGGCGTCCTCGGGAGGGCGTTGTCGGCGGGCACCAGGTCCTTGAGTGACACGGCGATCGCCTCCGCCACGGCGGCATCCTCCGCGCGCCGCCTCCTCCTCGGCGAGCCTGTTTGCGGCGGCGTTGGCGGCGGCAGCGCCGTCCTCCTTCTTCGCCGACTTCCTCTTCCGCCCACGCTGCGGGGAAGAGGGTTGGTCGCGGATGACGAGGGCGCCGCTGCGCCCTCTGGTCGGCGGAGGAGACAATGGCTCCTTCTTGACGCGCGTCGGCGCCGGCGTCGACGGAGACGTCGCCTCCCTTTTCACCGGCGCCAAGGACGGCCTCGACGCCGATCCGGAAGACGACGAGCTGGCAGCCATGCGGCGTGGCTGCCAGACGCTTCCCCGGCGGCGGCTCGCCGATGCCCTCGATGGAGGGGCATCGTCGGCACGGGGAAGTTCCCGCCTCGATGTGCTCGAGGACGTTCTCCGCCGTCCGGCCGGCGCGCTCCACCACCGTCGGCGTCCCGCGGCGTTGTTGCGCGCAGGCGGAGGCGGCGGGCCGTCGTAGGCCGCCAACTCCCGCTCCCACCGCCGGAGGAAGTAGGAGTTCCACCGCGTGTAGTTGTCGGGGTGGTGGCGTGGATCGGCGCGCTCCTCGTCCGTCATTGTGAGCCGCGCCTCCTCGATGGCGGCGTCGAGGGCGTCGCCCCGAGGCGGCGGCGGGATTGGTACGCCGCCACGACTAAGCCTCCACCCGCCGCCGGGAGGCCTCGTGTCCGGCGGGCAGGGGTACCCCGCCTGGTGGAGGAGGTGGCCCTCCCACTGGTGGAGCGACCGGCGGGGGAAGCCATTGGCGGCGGCGCCGTCGTCGTCGGAGAACGACATCGTTGGAGGTGGAGGAAGAGTGGAGCAGGGGAGGGAGGATGGAGGAAGAGTGGAGCAGGGGCGTCGCGGCGAGCGGAGTGGCTTAAATAGGCGCGGCGGGCGCGGCGGGGCGGTGGCGATTAATGACGCGTGGAAGACGATGCGTGCGCGGAAGCCGATGCGACGGCATTAACTCGCCGCGTGGATGCTACGCGGCCGGCGAATGCTGACCGGCGGCAGGCTTTTACAGCGCGCGGAAGACGATGCGATGAGGATGACGATCGGTGTCTCTCGCCGACAAGTTGGGGCCACCAGACGCGCGGGAAGTTCCCCCGCCGTTTCGCGCGCTTTTGTTTCGTCCGGAGTCCCCGAGAGCTCCCCGGGGGGGCGGGGATGGCCTGGGATCGCCGGATGAATTTAGGCCCAAATCCGGACGAAATCGAGGAACCGGGGACGCGACTGGGCCGAATTTCGCCGTCCGGATGGAAAAAACATCGTTCGGGGGCCTCGTCGGGAGACGAGTGGAGATGCTCTAACCATTCTATAATAGCAATCCAAAATTAGAATGTCAAGTTTTGAGCACATACTTGTATTTATGTGTATGTAGTTTGAACCACTTAATAATGAATTTAAATCAAGTAAAGTAAAATCGGAAAAAGTAGGAAACAAATAATGTAGTACTTAATTATTACCAATTCATCTACAATTTGTAGTACTGCATTAAAATAAAATTACCTTGTGGACAAATTGTCGAACACCTCGCGGACGGGTCGGAGACGAGGGGTAGGCGCGACCGAAATCGACGACGCGCGCTCGTCCGGGAGCGCTTGAGGTCGCGATGGTGGCGCCTGAGGTCGTGGCAAGGGCGCGTGTGGCCGACGGCGAGGGCGCATGAGCTTGCGGTGGTGGCGCGGGACGACGTCATGCTCCGACCGCGCTAAGGTTAGGCGGCGTGGGTGGGGCGTCCAAGGCCGGTCGGGGGCACCGGCGTGTGGGACGAAGCTCGTCTGCACCACGAATCGTCGACGTTGCCATTCCAAGGCTCGGCCACATCGGAGGAAGAAGATATGTGAAGTAGATCTGGATCTGCCGACGAGACTTCAGGTAGGACGACGCTCGATTTGGCAGTAGGGAAGCTCGCGTCAGAGGGAAAAGGAGGGGTGGGGCAGAGGAGAAGCTAACAGAAGTCCGCACATAGGGCGAACGGCGGCGAGGGAGGTGGTGGGGCGGTGGCCGGCGAGAGAGGTCTTCGCGGCGAAATTTCTGCACAAGCAATAGGCCTCCTGCGTCAGTTTTGGCAACTACCAGGTTTGACTCCTTTTTAGCTATGCAAATATGACAATTTAGGTGACCATTTTATTTGGCTTCTTAAAAATATTGTTGGGACCACTTATGTAAATTCCGTTGGAGCTACTTTTTTTGGCACAAATTGCTAAAACCAGTTGTTCGCAATTGGAGTGAATTATGCGGAGACCGTGCTGGAGATGCTCTTCGCTGCGAATTGACTGACCTTTGGGTGTCTTACTCCACCAACATCAAAATGTTTGGCGTTTTCCAGCTAGCAAAATATATTTTTCTAACTTTTGAGGGCATATTATGTGGCAAAGACTAATGTTGTTGTTTAGCAATTGTGGCAGGACAACAATAGTGCACTGTGCCTACCTCTTATATCTTCCTTTTCGGAAGAAAATGCCAACTTTGGTCTTTTGTTTCCGAACCCAAACTAGTATTTCCTCGTCCCTACACCCCTATATGCTAAATCTAGATCTAGAATATTAGTTCGGTGTGTATCTCCTACTATTATTCATAATTTTTTAGACCTGAACATGTTGACACGACAAACGTTCTACTGAAATTGAAAAAAAAAACATGTTGCATAAATCAACCATGGTGTCGATGGGAACAAAAGGCTGGGAAGGTGGTTGAATAACACGGTGGAACATGAAGACATGAACGCTCACCGTCGCATGGTCAGGTTTGACACGAGCTACCATGAGGAAGAAAAAAATAAAGAAAAGCAGTTTAGATTTGGGTTCAAGATTATTGCGGCTCAATAAGATTTGTACCACAATTCATCAATCTCAGATTAATAGATAAATGTAATTGTGTGGGCAACTAACCATGGTGTCACGAATTCTCCTGGGTTCTTCCCTCTGCTCGTCCCTATTGAATATAAATATAGTGCACAGCCTCTTTCCATCAGATCAGTCTTTTGGAAAATTTGGCTAGTGCATCAATCTTATATGGTATCAGAGCCAAGAGGTCTCAAGTTCGAGACTCTACTCGCGCAGTATTAAAAACATAAAGAAAAAAAAGATTCTGCGACATGTGCACCGAACTCATGCTAAGGACTAAAATAGCCTAAACGTGAGGGGCAGTGTTGAATATAAATATAGTGCATAGCCTCTTTCTATTAGATCGGTCTGTTGGAAAACTTGGCTAGTGCATCAATCTTATAGTCCCTCCTCACACCATTTCCAATTTTCTGTGTTCATTGTTGTGGGTTTCTTTTGTGAATTGTCACGTCAAAATAATCATCGAGGATAAGAGAGAAGGTGGCTTCCTCCAAAAAAAATTGAGATTGCAACATAGTTTGCAGTGAAGATTATCAACATCATTGCTATTTGGTTTACATTCATGTAGAGAGCTGATAGCAGGTTGTTAGGATGTGGAGATGGGGGTAGTAGTAGGTGGAGTATTTTGTGTAGAGCAGAGTTATTCCCATGTAGGTCATAAATACTTTTGGTGGGATAGTTGAGATGGTTTTGTCTCATTATAAACATAATTGTGTGTTTTGAAGCTGAAATTGTAGGTTCACAAACTTCATGTTTGATTCGTTAATTGTGCATGTGTACCACCTAACGACCGTATTCACATGGAATAGAAAAATTGAATGACAAATTAATAATTCATCGCTGCATAGTCATTTCATCGAGTTACCTTCCTTAACTAGATCATGCATGCTCTTGTTGTCGCGCCCACCCATTTTCCTGCAAAAAAATATTTTAAAATTTTGGAAATACAAACCTATTTTTACATTTAGAACTAATACTCACATAATTGTTCTCTAGATCACATTCTTGACAAGATGCAAAGAATGTACATGGCAAAACATTACAAACCATGTCCTCTAAAGGCCCAAATTTTCTACTCTTGCACATCATTGAACTCTACTATTCATGTTCTTGCAGCTACAAATATTGCATTGTTGAGCGCTACTACACTTAATATGTAATGAATAAATATAAAAGTCAATATGAAGTGCAACAATGAAACTAAAAATGTCCCTCGCAAGTCGCGACCCGACCGAGCAGAAACTACCATATTAGAAATATGCAAGGATTGGAACCATCATCTGAGAAAATGGAATATGTAAAGTGTTGTTAGTATTGACCATCATCCATGGATTATGTTTGCATAAAAACAATATAAGTGACTTTAGTTAGTTACATCAACAAAATACAAGATAAAAGAAAAAGTATTAAACCCACTTGACTTATGGAACCAACAATTAAAATCTGGGCTCACCTCTATATGTTCTTGGACTTATCTACATCACACCAGATGGTTTTGTTATCCACTTATCCTAGCATAGTTCAACAACGAGAATCTTGTATGCAATTGAAATAAAAGACTAATTAACACTCATACCTTCAAAAAGTACACTCATATTATCTTGAAAGACACAAAGAATTCTCTTTCTAATCAAGATCTTTTTATGAAAACAAGTATAAATCTCTATAGATTACAAACCAGTTAGCTGCCACGTAAACTTGGGTGAGATGTACATGTAGAATTTTTTATCAAAATTTTTCCACACTTAAAAATATGTTTTATTGGTAGAGGGAGCATACGCACCCGGGAGCCGAATTGAATTTCCGGAGAGTGGAATGCCATTGTCATGCAGGTCAGATTTTGTGTTTCTAAAATAATGAAAGAACTAGCTCTCAATCAACACTAACATAGCAATAAAAAAAATACATGATTTGAATGCCTAACAAACAATTACCTGAAAACGGAAACAAGATGTCAATACTTACAAAAGAAGTGCACAAGTGGTAGGCGACATGCCAGACTACTAGTTGAACTAAGGCTAACTTCTTTTGCAAGATTAAAGCATTTAAAATGGTAAGCGGAGATAATAAAACCTAATAAAAGGGAAAACAGAAAAGGCAATGAACAAACGAGATACTAATATTGTAGTGCGCTAAAATCGCCGAAGTGTATTGCCAGAATTACAATTTAGTGGTATTGTACATATCTTAACCTTTACCGACCCATCCAAGCAATGACAATTGATGACCCACTGATAATCCAGTCAAATAGCCAAAAAAAAAGACCACTCCAGACTACAGCCACGTGTAAGAAAATTAGCTAGAATAGAAATGTATTACATGCTTGTTAAATATGTTGACGTTTAACATTTTCACCAAAAGCATATTGCCATAATGAAATAACCAAAAGCATATTGCCATATTTACAATTCGAGTGGTACTGCACCTATCTTGACCTTCACTATACCTGGCCATGGGCAGCCCGGCCCGGTCGGCCCGACCCGGCCCGGCCCGAAATTCCCGGGCCAAGCCCGACCCGACCATGTCTCTGGGCCGGGCCTGGGCCTGATTTTGTGGCCCGATGCTTCGGCCGGGCCGGGCCTGGGCCATGGTTTTGTGCGTTTTAGTGAAGTGGCCCGGCCCGAGGCCCGATGCTTCAGCTTGGTCCGGTCACTAGCCCGGTCGACCGGTCTGTGGACCGGATGGCCCGGTCTGTGGCCCGATCTGACCGGGTCCTGAACCGGACGGCCCGGTCCCAGGCCCGGTTGACCGGCCTCCTCGACGGCTGACTCAGCCCAACTTTTCCCCAACGGTTATATTTGCTCTTGGGCTATAAATAGCCCTTCTTCCACCTTGGGCTGGGTACTTCTTCCCTTTTCTCTCACCTCCATTGTTGCATTTGAAGAAGTTGCTCTCTCTCTTGTTCCCCCCCCCCCATGATTCTTGCTCATATTTGAGGATTTGAGAGAGGAGATCTAGATCTACACTTCCACCAAACCAATTCTTCTCTAAGTGAGGGAATCTCTTGGGATCTAGATCTTGGAGTCTTTGGTTGACTTTCCCCCTTGTTCTTCCTCTCCAATCTCATCCTAGCATTCGTTGCTTTGGTGGGATTTGAGTGTGAAGGACTTGAACACCTCCGGTGTTCTTGCTTTGCATCATTGCATAGTGTTGAGCTCTCCACCACGATTTGTTCGAGTGAGAGACCGTGAGCTTGTTACTTGTAATAACCCAGAACATAGGAACAACGAAGGGTAGATTTAGAAATGGGATGTGCATTCCATCGCAAAACGGGGGAAATTTTCGCGCCTTATTGCAACTAAACCTAAGAGGGATCGAGGTTCTCTCTCATTTTGCACTTAGGGTTAGGCAATGTGAGTTAGGGAAATTTCGACATGATCTCTTTTGTATTTTGTTGATTTGGGAAATTGATTTCATTTGACAAGTGCTAATACATTTAACAATAAGCATTGAACAATATAAAAGGAATGCATAATTTAAACACAACTTATGAATTCAAAACAACTTTGAATTTCAAAGTGAATCATAAATACAATGTATATTCCAGAATATAAATATTACATAAATCAAAAGCTCATAAACAAAAACTTGGGCTTTATTGATATCACATCACAAATTACATTGTCTTTACAAAATTCTTGATACAAGAATTGATAAATAATAAACAGAAATAAAAATGAAGATTACAATATGATTCCTAAACTAAAACCTAGACTATATGACTTGAAGTATTTCTTCATGGTCATGTCCATCTTCAAAACCTGCAAAACAAAGAACCAACACTAGCCAGAGTGTTAGTGTTAGTCACATAAATTCAGTTTGAACAGTTAGCAAATAACATAATATTCAGTTTGGACAGTGCAAACTGTCACAGCACACTTGTGCTTGTCCAAAACCATGGACAGCACAAGATAAGGGCAGCAGCAGACCAAACCTGAGCACACACCAGGGGCTCAAGTTTCAGCATATGAGAGCACACAGCTCAAGTGTGCTGGGCAAAGAACAAAGCAAGGCCATGCATCAGCCTAGTCACCAAAGCAAGCCAGGCTTGTGTGTCAATGCAAGGGTAGAAGCAGGGTTCATATAAAAGGGACACAAACCCTAGAAATCATAACCAGTCGACCAGATAAAGATTCACCAGGTAAGGGTGAAGCAAGAACAAGCTCAGTTCATCCAGTTCTTGAGCAAGAACAGAACCAACACACACACCCACTCAACCACCAGAAATCATGGTGACCTGAGAAGATCATCCAAGACCTGGAGGTGAAGGGCTGTGACACAAACCCAAGTCTGCATCAACAAAACATTTCTTTCTAGGAGCTGGAACAAGGTATACCTAGTTCCTGGAAAAGATCCAAGGGATCTAATCCATCATATGCATGAATAAGCATGGGATGAGCAGATGCTCATATGGGTAGATCATCACTTGGTTTTCACCAAGGATTACTGCCAGTCAAAAGCCACTAAAATAGAAAGCATCTAGGTATAGATCTTATACACAGAAACTAGCACATATGCACAGAGGCATACACTAGCCAGATTTGATGCATAGATAGCACCAGTAGATGGCAAGGATTAGCAGCTAAGACTATACAGTAAATCCTAAGCATACAACCATCAGAAACCCTAGATTTCTTGACAGGCAAGCATATTGGCATTCATAGTTACTATGATCCCCAAATATGCAAGCAAAGATGAGTAGCCAACAAGATCCAACCAACCATGTGAGCAACCAGTCAGTAGCAAGGCTACTGAGGTCACATCACACTTAGCACCAATTAAGAGAAAGCCAAATAGATCACATCACTATCCAGAAATGGATTCAGACTCTAATTGCTTGTAAAGGAATCATGAATCATAAATTCAGACACAAGCAAGTCATTTAAATCATCACTGCATAAGCAGTTCATCATAATCTAATTGATACAAGCATGAATTTATTACAGATCCATGCTAAACACTAACAGTGGCACACTGTTAAGCAACACAGTTAATCCATAGCCACTAGAACAAGTCTAGGTAGCTAAGATAAGCAACAGCACAAGTAAGCAACAGCACAGTGATGCTTGAGCATCAGCATCACCATATAATTAACTCATGTAGCCATAGTATTAGACAGTAAGCAATTACTGACAATCAATTGATCAAATGGATCAATTAGAGCAAGCCAAGTTACATAGAGAAGTTAGCCAACAAGCAAGGAATGATCCAAGGGATCATTAGCTTACAGAGATAGCACTGAAGCATATCACAGGCACCTCTGGCACACACACAAGTGTCACAGATGCAACACAAGTACACCTAGACAAGCAAGCATGATAGACCAGTAAGCATAAGCAAGTCGTAACCAAGCATAGCATGACATAGATAGCTGTTGAGCAAGCACAGTAGATCATGGCAAGTGTAGAGCATGCTAGGAGCAGCAGAGAAGCAAGCACAGCATGAACAGCAAGCAAAGCAGCATGTGCGATGACAGTAAATGGTAATTGGGCCATGAGCTTGCAATTAACCGAAGCACAGACAAATTGCATAAGAATAGCATGGCTCTGTGTGATCACAGGATCACCAGGGAGCAGCAGAGCATGAGGAGGAAGAAGAACAGTAACAAGGGGAGGCGCACAGAGGAGAAGGTGAGGATGCAACACTTACTTGCGCCTGGAAGCAGAGGCTAGGGCATGGCGAGGCAGTGCTCGCGCGGCCCTAACAGCTGCAAGTCCAGGGTAGGCGCCGACGTTACGCCGGCGAACCCAGACACGAACCAGCACCACCGTAGCAGCACCTGAGGCGACGGCACGAGTACTGCAAGCAGCACCCGCGCCAGGTCAACCCCAGGCGCGTACCATCGTCGGCGAGGACGAGATCTCACCGGAGTTCGTCGCGGCGATTCTCCACGGGATCCAGATCGGAGGCGATTCGCCAGGAGAGGACGAGAAGGGGAAAACTGCGCGGACAGATCGATAGATCTGCACGCGGCGGTTTAGGATCGGTAGGTGGCTACGGCGGAGTAGCACGGCGATGGCCGGAGCGAGGCGGCGGCCATGGCGGCGACGTCATCGCCACGGGAGTCGCCAGCGGTTAGGGTTAGACGAGCGAGTGAGAGGGCCGAGTGAGAGTGAGTGAGGTGGGCCGCTTCGGCGCCACCGAACCCAAAAGGGGGCCAGCCTTATTGGGCCGTCCCTGGGTTAAGTTATTGGGCTGGGCCCAATATGGGTCCAGGGGGGTATTTTGGTCTTTTTACATTTAATAAAAGACCAAAACTTTACCAAATTTTAATAAATCATAAACAACTCTAAAAATCCAATAAAAATTGGATTTATGAATGAAAAATAAATCTTAACCAGAATAAAATATGAAATGGAAGTTATGAAATAAATTCAAAATTATGAATTTTCAGAATTTAAATAATAACTTGGAATTAAAGATTATTATTTCCTTGTAATTAAAATTCAAGGAAAAATCTCAAATAAGTTTAAATACTTATTTTCAAACATTTCAAAATGAAATTCTACTATTCCAAATCATTTCTTTTGAAAAAGGGTATTTTTCCCAGAAAAATACTATACTCCTTTTTATTCCAAAAAACTATAGAGTTCACTCTATAATTTCAAATTATCTTGGAATGACTAAGGTAATCATCAAGTAAAATCATTTTACTTTGAATTGTTGTACTTTGTGTGAATTACAATGATTAATACTTTTAAATCAATTGTAAATTACCGTCAAAGACATAAATCTTAAATACAACCCTAAATTGTAATAACTCATTGGGGTAAAGGGATTCAACATAAAATAATACATCCATGATTGCATTATTTGGATTTTTATAACATTGTCCTTACCGGACAATGATGCTTCTCTGAGAACCCGAGGTCCAGGTTCCATCAAGCGCATTGAACCGCACTATCTCGCAGTCCACGAGGCAAGTTCACCCTTGCTCATGTCAACTTGATTATTTTCTACTACTTTAATGCAAAGCTATATACTTATCATTCCTGCATCGCAAATGAAATGTTATTTTCCAACTATGAATATGACTATGTGGCTGGCAATGGAACCATGGTATGTGTTGATATGGTGGAGGTTCCATTGCAATGGGTTATATCACCCTAGGATTAAATTACCAATGCCGTCCAGTGATTCTAGCGCCGTACAAATCGCGTTGACCATGAGATCTATAATGGCTCTGGGGAAGCCAGTCGTATCTTTTCCCTTCTGCACGCCAACGGATTGGTAGAGCCGGCGGGTCTTTGGAGGCACTGCTGTAGGTTGGGATATCCTTTTAAATCCCCATCCATTAGTGATGTTGGCTCTACGATCTATGAAGGATTGTCCAAAGTACACCATGAGTAAAGCCGTATTATAGTGGGAAGTATACTGGAGGTGTGCGGGTGGACAAAAGGGTGGGTTTGCAGTCGCGGAGAAGGCGGTGTAGGCTTGGATCTTTATACCTGGCCTCACACCAAAGGAAGTGTGAACGGGGGCAAGTCCCTGCGGATGGCAAAAAGGGTGAGATCTCTTGTGGGAAAAGTAACGTACCTCTGCAGAGTGTATCAAATTGTGGCTGTCACTCCTTGTTCGGGAAGGAAGCTGCGAACGCGGCAGAAAGGAACTCCACGAAGTTCTGGTCAACCTGTGAAGACTGACGGGCATAGTTTTCATAATAAAAGCAACCTTTTGAAGAAATGATTTCAAAAACATGCATTGACCTGCGATTTCCTGATCAATGGTCATAGCTAGTGCATCAAACACCTTTTATTCTTTTAGAACTTGCTGAGTACCTCTGTACTCACTTTCTTTCGACACCCTTGCTAGACTGTGATCCGGAAATGGAGGCTATCAACGATGGAGCACCAGAAGGAAGCTACGAGCTGGTCTACGAAGAACCTGATCTTACCGGCGGAGTGGAAGGCGTAGACTATGGGATAGTCTATGGACCAGATGACACGGAGGTGGAGAAGTAGTGACATACCTTAGCATCATAGAGCCGAGCAACATAGAACTTACCTAAATAAGTTGTTGAGCTCTTTATATTGGTTATGAGTTGTAATCGTACTTAAGTAGTATCTTAGGGTGTTCTCATAGGACCTGTGAGAATACCAACTTGTTAAGGCAATGTTTGTAATAAAGTATGGAGTGTTATGACCTGCAATGTTTCTGTTGTACCACTCTGAGGGATATGGCAAATTGTGAAGAAGTCCCTTCGCAAAGATCATATCAACGACTTGTATACTACAACATGCAGTGGTATCTTTGGGTCACCGCAGTGGTATCGAGCAAATGTTGCGACCTTAGGTTGGAAAAACCTAGTATAGGGAAGAAACCTGTAGGAGTCTAGTAGAAATAGTAAAGGATTCTCTAGAAATATGGTGACTATTCACTTGAGAATAGCAAAACCATATATTTTAGTGCGATAATTCTTTATTATAGCTATTATGATGCATTATCACTACTAATATTCTGCTTTTGTATACAGCCATAATGGCGAATACTTTTCCTAAGAGGACTTTGAGGAAGGTTGAGGGTTGGCTCGGTGATTATGATGGACCAATAACAGCTCTCCTGTGTGGGATGCTGAAGGAACTTCATTGTGATCCACGGATACCTATTATCAAGTATACCTACTATGATGGGGAAATCCTAGCCAAGTGCAGAGTATCGGTCCAACTACCGGAAAAACTGCTGATGAGTCGTATAATGCCCTACGGAGAAGCCAAAACTATCACCACAGCCTACCATATGGGCCTATTCAAGGCAATCCTTGAGATAAGGCAGCATAAGTCAGTAGAACTCCTATGTTCAGAGTTTTCTCATATACCTCATGCCGAGGAAGATGAGGATCCTACTCTGATTCATTTGGTGTTAGCACACAGAAGTCCTGAAGCTGCAGCACAGCATATGGATAGCTGTAAGTCTTTATTGACCACGATGTACCTTTTACACATGAAGATGAGAGGTGAGATTGACCACATGCTAGTTGAGTTCACGGACCCTGATAAAGTCCAAACTCGGATGCGAGATTTGAGGGCACAACCACAACATACTACACCTTTCTTTAACCCAGACAGCGATGTAGATTTCAGTGACCAGTGGTCCAAGAGAAATCCACTTACAAGAGATCCACTTATACCTAACTTTGTTCCGCACTATCCACACGTGTCAGCATCGTATGATACTGGATATGGGGGAGACCATTCATGGAACATAAACTGCTCGGAGTCACCGATCGAGAACTCGACGGGTTGGCGTTTCGGGGAACCTTTCGGTGATGAGGAGGAGCCAATTCCATGTGATACAGGGGATGAGAGTGATGCGGTTAATCAGAATGTTAACCAAAGCTATGGGCAGAAAGAGAAAGACACCAACTCCATTTCTTTAGATTTGGAGATGGGGTTACCCAAAACATCCCAG
The DNA here is from genome assembly GCF_019359855.2 of Lolium perenne. Lineage (NCBI taxonomy): Eukaryota > Viridiplantae > Streptophyta > Magnoliopsida > Poales > Poaceae > Lolium > Lolium perenne. The sequence continues at coordinate 54,991,515 of NC_067244.2, forward strand.
TACATCGTAGGTGAGAGTTCTGGAACAAAGAAAAAGAAGAAGAAGAAGATGAGGGGTCAAGTGAATAGGAATCCTCCATGGATGACTGGAGAAGAGGAGCTGTATTCCACTGGGGATATGTATGAGTCTTTATCTAGTTACTTTGGCATGACAGATCTCTGTCTTGGCACTTCGTCCGATTCAGACTACATACCTACGGGAAGAACTTTCATTCCGGACGGTCTTCGGAGGACAGACCGTATGACGGATGGACCCTGTGGATGTATGCGGAGGCGAATGAAGACGATGAGGAGTAGAGCTCCAGGGAAGAATAAAGTAATCTAGGTGGTATTGTAATAGAACGTATTTTAGATTCCCGTTGGCTTGGGCTTTGAGCCAAATAAGTGGTTTATATATACCACATGTATTATAAGTTTGTGAGTGTGTTATGTATTATACGGTGTATATACATAATAAATGTTTGTTTTGGATTTGCTTCTTGATTTCATTGTGTGACTAGTTCTGGGCAATGAGTTGAGCTCAGAAAACATTCGCATGGTGTAATTATGAGTAATCGCTCTTTGTTACAGGACTAGGGGGAAATGGCGTTAGTAGAAACCGAAGAGGCTCGCAGAGAGTGGGAAGCCAGAGAGAAAGAGGAGGCAGATGCAGCAGCTAGAGCAGAGAACGCACCACCACCACCACACCCAATGTTGCACCCAGACTTCCAACAGTATATGAGGTCAATGGAGGAGGATAGGAGGCGTTACCAAGAAAGCCAGAGCAAGAACATGCAAGATTTCTTTACCCACGTCATCAATGATAGGGGTAATGAAGGCAAGGGGGTAACACTATCGGACTTTCAAAATGCAAGACCACTACCATTTACATCAGCTCCAGAACCAATGGATGCTGAAGATTGGCTCATGGATACGGAACGGAAGTTGAAGACCGTTGGTTGCAACGATGAGGAGAAGATTAGATACACCACTTATCTGTTGTCAGGACCAGCAGCATCATGGTGGGAGAACCTTGTAGCAGTACACCCTCCAGATAAGGTATTCACCTGGGAGGAGTTCAAGAAGAAGTTTCGGGATGCTCATGTTCCGGACAGCGTGGTGGAGCTGAAGAAGAGGGAATTTGAAGAACTAAGACAGAATACTGCACCAATCATGCAGTATGTTCGGGATTTCAATAGGTTATCCAGGTATGCACCGGAGGATGTAGATACAGAGGAGAAGAGGAAGAAGCGGTTCATGAAAGGCATGAATCCATACATGAAGATGCAACTGAGGTTGGCACGGACTGCCGAATTCCAGGAACTGATTGACTCGGCAATCACTTTCGAGGATGATTACCGGCAAGTTCAGGAGGACAGGAGGAAGAGGGCTCGTATAGAGCCAAGGAAGTACCCAATCAGTAAACCAATACCTGATCGGAGTTTCAAACCCCGATACCGACCTACTACTGGTAACCAATACAACCGGGGAGGTCAGAGTCAGAACCCAATCAACCAGATCATCTGCAACAATTGTGGTCTAAAGGGTCATTTGCAGAAGGATTGTCAGAAACCCAGAATCATTTGTTATGGTTGTGGGAAGGAAGGACACATCAAGCCAGAATGTCCAAACAAGTCGTCGTGGAGCGGACAGAGCTCTGGAGGACGAGGTGGAAACAACAACAACAACCGCAACAACAACAACAACAACCGCAACTACAACAACAACAACAATAAGAGGGGAAAGCCTTATGGAAAGCTGAATTGCACATCTTTGGAACAAGCGGAAGAGTCGGATCAAACAGTCTTAGGTACGCTAAGCATTCTTACTCATCCTGGCAAAGTATTATTTGATACTGGAGCAACCACATCATTTCTTGCATTGGAATTTGTGGAAAAATTTGGGCTTAGATGTTCTAAGTTAGAAACCCCTATAACTGTCTTATCCGCGGGGGGAACGATCTTAGTAACCCACGTGAAAGAAGCACAAGTCCTAACCATATGTGACTGTGTGTATTTCGCGGACCTATTCATTATACCCATGAAGGACATATCAGTCATCTTAGGGATGGATTGGTTGACAGAAAATGGAGCGGTGATTAATTGTGGAGACAAAACAGTATCACTTCGCAACTCCATCGGAGGTCGAATAGTGTTCCAAGGAGATAAGTACAGTGAGTTGGAGATCGGATTGGAACTAAATAGTCTGAAGGAAGTGAGAATTGAAGATATTCCTGTAGTGAATGAGTTTAAGGATGTATTTCCTAAGGAACTACCGGGAATGCCACCCGATAGAGAGATAGAATTCACAATCGATCTGATTCCAGGCACAGCACCAATAGCACAACCACCATATAAGATGGGGCCAAAGGAGTTAGTGGAACTGAAAGCTCAGATAGATGAACTGGAACAGAAGGGATTTATTCAAGAAAGTGTGTCACCATGGGGTACACCAGTTATTTTTGTGGATAAAAGAGATGGAGGAAAGAGGATGTGTGGAGATTACAGAAATTTGAACAATGTCACTATCAAGAACAAGTATCCTTTACCTAGAATTCAAGACCTTTTTGATCAAGTTCAAGGAGCAGGAGTCTTCTCAAAGATAGATTTAAGGTCAGGATACCATCAAATCAAGATCAAGAAGGAAGATGTACCAAAAACAGCGTTTGTATCAAGGTATGGACACCATGAATACTTGGTTGTACCATTTGGACTAACAAATGCACCAGCAATTTTCATGAATTTGATGAACAAGATATTCATGAAGTACTTGGACAAGTTTGTGATAGTGTTCATAGATGATATTCTAATCTACTCCAAAGATAAAGAAGAACATGCCAAGCATTTGAAGATAGTTTTGCAAACTTTGAGGGAACATCAGCTATATGCGAAGTTCAGCAAGTGCAAATTTTGGTTAGATAGTGTTGAATTTCTTGGACATGTCATAACCAAAGAAGGAATAGCGGTGAATCCAAGCAAGGTTCAGTCCGTATTGGAATGGAAATCACCTAAAAATGCTAAGGAGATACGAGGATTTCTTGGTATGGCAGGCTATTATCGGAGATTCATAGAGGGATTTTCGAAGATTGCAGGACCAATGACCAAGTTACTCAAGAAAAATACTCCATTTGTGTGGACTGATGAGTGTGAAGTCAGCTTCCAAACACTCAAAGATAAGTTAACCACAGCACCAGTGTTAGCAGTTCCTGAACCTGGAAAGGATTACACGGTGTATTGTGATGCTTCCAAGAATGGACTTGGATGTGTTCTTATGCAAGATCGAAAGGTAATAGCTTATGGATCAAGACAGTTAAAACCACATGAACACAACTACCCAGTACATGATCTCGAGTTAGCGGCAGTTGTGTATGCTTTGAAGAGTTGGAGACAATTTCTATATGGATCCAAGTGTGAGTTATACACCGATCACAAAAGTTTGAAATATTTCTTCACCCAGAAAGAATTAAACATGAGACAGAAGAGATGGTTGGAGTTGATTAAGGATTACGACCTTAAGATCAACTATACACCAGGCAAAGCTAATGTAGTAGCAGATGCCCTAAGTAGGAAGAGTACTGAGAATCAACCTACGGAATGGGAGATTCCAAAGGAACTTCGGAAAGAGTTAGAAGATGCTCAGATTTTGTTTATTCAAGGTGATGCCAAAGGAAGTATAGCAACCATGAGGATTATGGATGAGATGTACTCAGACTTGAAATATGAGATTATCCGAAAGCAAGCGGATGATTTGTTCATTCAAGAGGAAATCAAGAGGATTGGCGAAGGAAGACCATCGGAATTCCATCTAGGGGATTTTGATTCATTATACTTCCAGAAACGGATCTGTGTACCAGATGATCCAGAAGTAAAGTCAATCATATTAAAGGAAGCACATGAAACCCCTTATTCAATACATCCGGGAAGTACTAAGATGTATATGGATTTGAAGGAGATGTTCTGGTGGAACAACATGAAAAGAGAAATAGCACAATATGTCTCGGAATGTCATACATGTCAACGAGTGAAGGCAGAGCATCAGAGTCCTGCGGGATTACTCAAACCACTAGAGATACCGGAATGGAAATGGGATGAAATTGGAATGGATTTTGTTACTGGTTTACCAATGACTAGTAAGAGGAAGGATATGATATGGGTAATAGTGGACAGACTTACCAAGAGTGCTCATTTCATAGCCGTAAACACAAAAGATACTGCAGAAAAGCTTGTGGATATTTATGTGAAGGAAATTGTGAGTAAGCATGGAGTACCAAAGAAGATAGTCTCAGATAGAGGTTCAATTTTCACATCAGCATTCTGGAAACAACTACAAGAATCTTTGGGATCCAAGTTGGATTTCAAGACAAAGATATCATCCACAAACCGGAGGACAAACCGAAAGAACCAATCAGATACTAGAAGACATGCTTAGAGCTTGTGCTCTGAACTTTGGAGGCTCATGGGAGGACCATTTACCTTTAGCAGAATTCTCATATAACAATAGTTATCAGAATAGCATTCAGATGGCACCATACGAAGCATTATACGGAAGGAAGTGTAGATCACCAATTTGTTGGTTTGAAACCGGAGAAAACAAGGAGTTTACACCGGACTACATCAAGGAGAGACAAGACGTCATTGAGGTGATCCGGGATAGACTCAAAATAGCTCAGAGTCGTCAGAAGAGTTACGCTGACTTAAAGAGAAGAGATTGGGAACCGAAAGTGGGAGACATGGTTTATCTGAAGGTTAGCCCAATGAAAGGACTTAAGAGGTTCGGAGTAAGAGGAAAGTTAAGCCCTCGATATATAGGACCATTTAAGATACTCAGTCAGAATCGAGGAACAGCTTTTGAGTTGGAGTTACCGGCACAACTAAGTCAAGTTCATAATGTATTTCATGTTTCACAACTCAGAAAGTGTTTGAAGGCACCGGATGATCCTATCACATATGAGGAAATAGAATTGCAATCTGATTTAACTTATGTGGAAAGGCCTGAAAAGATCTTAGAAGTACAATGGAAGAAGTTAAGAAACAGGGCAATCAAATACTGTAAAGTGCAATGGCAACATCATCCGGAGCGAGAAGCAACTTGGGAGACGGAAGAAGAATTAAGGAAGTCTTACCCCGAGATGTTCAGGTACCAATCTTAACTTCGGGACGAAGTTTCTGTTAAGGGGGAGTTAGGGAAATTTTGACATGATCTATTTTGTATTTTGTTGATTTGGGAAATTGATTTCATTTGACAAGTGCTAATACATTTAACAATAAGCATTGAACAATATAAAAGGAATGCATAATTTAAACACAACTTATGAATTCAAAACAACTTTGAATTTCAAAGTGAATCATAAATACAATGTATATTCCAGAATATAAATATTACATAAATCAAAAGCTCATAAACAAAAACTTGGGCTTTATTGATATCACATCACAAATTACATTGTCTTTACAAAATTCTTGATACAAGAATTGATAAATAATAAACAGAAATAAAAATGAAGATTACAATATGATTCCTAAACTAAAACCTAGACTATATGACTTGAAGTATTTCTTCATGGTCATGTCCATCTTCAAAACCTGCAAAACAAAGAACCAACACTAGCCAGAGTGTTAGTGTTAGTCACATAAATTCAGTTTGAACAGTTAGCAAATAACATAATATTCAGTTTGGACAGTGCAAACTGTCACAGCACACTTGTGCTTGTCCAAAACCATGGACAGCACAAGATAAGGGCAGCAGCAGACCAAACCTGAGCACACACCAGGGGCTCAAGTTTCAGCATATGAGAGCACACAGCTCAAGTGTGCTGGGCAGCAACAGCAAGGCCATGCATCAGCCTAGTCACCAAAGCAAGCCAGGCTTGTGTGTCAATGCAAGGGTAGAAGCAGGGTTCATATAAAAGGGACACAAACCCTAGAAATCATAACCAGTCGACCAGATAAAGATTCACCAGGTAAGGGTGAAGCAAGAACAAGCTCAGTTCATCCAGTTCTTGAGCAAGAACAGAACCAACACACACACCCACTCAACCACCAGAAATCATGGTGACCTGAGAAGATCATCCAAGACCTGGAGGTGAAGGGCTGTGACACAAACCCAAGTCTGCATCAACAAAACATTTCTTTCTAGGAGCTGGAACAAGGTATACCTAGTTCCTGGAAAAGATCCAAGGGATCTAATCCATCATATGCATGAATAAGCATGGGATGAGCAGATGCTCATATGGGTAGATCATCACTTGGTTTTCACCAAGGATTACTGCCAGTCAAAAGCCACTAAAATAGAAAGCATCTAGGTATAGATCTTATACACAGAAACTAGCACATATGCACAGAGGCATACACTAGCCAGATTTGATGCATAGATAGCACCAGTAGATGGCAAGGATTAGCAGCTAAGACTATACAGTAAATCCTAAGCATACAACCATCAGAAACCCTAGATTTCTTGACAGGCAAGCATATTGGCATTCATAGTTACTATGATCCCCAAATATGCAAGCAAAGATGAGTAGCCAACAAGATCCAACCAACCATGTGAGCAACCAGTCAGTAGCAAGGCTACTGAGGTCACATCACACTTAGCACCAATTAAGAGAAAGCCAAATAGATCACATCACTATCCAGAAATGGATTCAGACTCTAATTGCTTGTAAAGGAATCATGAATCATAAATTCAGACACAAGCAAGTCATTTAAATCATCACTGCATAAGCAGTTCATCATAATCTAATTGATACAAGCATGAATTTATTACAGATCCATGCTAAACACTAACAGTGGCACACTGTTAAGCAACACAGTTAATCCATAGCCACTAGAACAAGTCTAGGTAGCTAAGATAAGCAACAGCACAAGTAAGCAACAACACAGTGATGCTTGAGCATCAGCATCACCAGATAATTAACTCATGTAGCCATAGTATTAGACAGTAAGCAATTACTGACAATCAATTAATCAAATGGATCAATTAGAGCAAGCCAAGTTACATAGAGAAGTTAGCCAACAAGCAAGGAATGATCCAAGGGATCATTAGCTTACAGAGATAGCACTGAAGCATATCACAGGCACCTCTGGCACACACACAAGTGTCACAGATGCAACACAAGTACACCTAGACAAGCAAGCATGATAGACCAGTAAGCATAAGCAAGTCGTAACCAAGCATAGCATGACATAGATAGCTGTTGAGCAAGCACAGTAGATCATGGCAAGTGTAGAGCATGCTAGGAGCAGCAGAGAAGCAAGCACAGCATGAACAGCAAGCAAAGCAGCATGTGCCAGTACCAGTAAATGGTAATTGGGCCATGAGCTTGCAATTAACCGAAGCACAGACAAATTGCATAAGAATAGCATGGCTCTGTGTGATCACAGGATCACCAGGGAGCAGCAGAGCATGAGGAGGAAGAAGAACAGTAACAAGGGGAGGCGCACAGAGGAGAAGGTGAGGATGCAACACTTACTTGCGCCTGGAAGCAGAGGCTAGGGCATGGCGAGGCAGTGCTCGCGCGGCCCTAACAGCTGCAAGTCCAGGGTAGGCGCCGACGTTACGCCGGCGAACCCAGACACGAACCAGCACCACCGTAGCAGCACCTGAGGCGACGGCACGAGTCTTGCAAGCGACACCGCGCCAGGTCAACCCCAGGCGCGTACCATCGTCGGCGAGGACGAGATCTCACCGGAGTTCATCGCGGCGATTCTCCACGGGATCCAGATCGGAGGCGATTCGCCAGGAGAGGACGAGAAGGGGAAAACTGCGCGAACAGATCGATAGATCTGCACGCGGCGGTTCAGGATCGGTAGGTGGCTACGGCGGAGTAGCACGGCGATGGCCGGAGCGAGGCGGCGGCCATGGCGGCGACGTCATCGCCACGGGAGTCGCCAGCGGTTAGGGTTAGACGAGCGAGTGAGAGGGCCGAGTGAGAGTGAGTGAGGTGGGCCGCTTCGGCGCCACCGAACCCAAAAGGGGGCCAGCCTTATTGGGCCGTCCCTGGGTTAAGTTATTGGGCTGGGCCCAATATGGGTCCAGGGGGGTATTTTGGTCTTTTTACATTTAATAAAAGACCAAAACTTTACCAAATTTTAATAAATCATAAACAACTCTAAAAATCCAATAAAAATTGGATTTAGGAATGAAAAATAAATCTTAACCAGAATAAAATATGAAATGGAAGTTATGAAATAAATTCAAAATTATGAATTTTCAGAATTTAAATAATAACTTGGAATTAAAGATTATTATTTCCTTGTAATTAAAATTCAAGGAAAAATCTCAAATAAGTTTAAATACTTATTTTCAAACATTTCAAAATGAAATTCTACTATTCCAAATCATTTCTTTTGAAAAAGGGTATTTTTCCCAGAAAAATACTATACTCCTTTTTATTCCAAAAAACTATAGAGTTCACTCTATAATTTCAAATTATCTTGGAATGACTAAGGTAATCATCAAGTAAAATCATTTTACTTTGAATTGTTGTACTTTGTGTGAATTACAATGATTAATACTTTTAAATCAATTGTAAATTACCGTCAAAGACATAAATCTTAAATACAACCCTAAATTGTAATAACTCATTGGGGTAAAGGGATTCAACATAAAATAATACATCCATGATTGCATTATTTGGATTTTTATAACATTGTCCTTACCGGACAATGATGCTTCTTACAGAACCCGAGGTCCAGGTTCCATCAACTGCATTGAACTGCACTATCTCGCAGTCCACAGGCAAGTTCACCCTTGCTCATGTCAACTTGATTATTTTCTACTACTTTAATGCAAAGCTATATACTTATCATTCCTGCATCGCAAATGAAATGTTATTTTCCAACTATGAATATGACTATGTGGCTGGCAATGGAACCATGGTATGTGTTGATATGGTGGAGGTTCCATTGCAATGGGTTATATCACCCTAGGATTAAATTACCAATGCCGTCCGATGATTCTAGCGCCGTACAAATCGCGTTGACCATGAGATCTATAATGGCTGCAGGGAAGCCGATCGTATCTTTTCCCTTCGCACGCCAACGGATTGGTAGAGCCGGCGAAGTCTTTGGAGGCACTGCCGTAGGTTGGGATATCCTTTTAAATCCCCATCCATTAGTGATGATGGCTCTACGATCTATGAAGGATTGTCCAAAGTACACCATGAGTAAAGCCGTATTATCGGGGGAAGTCTACTGGAGGTGTGCGGGTGGACAAAAGGGTGGGTTTGCAGTCGCGGAGAAGGCGGTGTAGGCTTGGATCTTTATACCTGGCCTCACACCAAAGGAAGTGTGAACGGGGGCAAGTCCCTGCGGATGGCAAAAAGGGTGAGATCTCTTGTGGGAAAAGTAACGCACCTCTGCAGAGTGTATCAAATTGTGGCTGTCACTCCTTGTTCCGGGAAGGGAACTGCGAACGTGGCAGGAAAGGAACTCCACGAAGTTCTGGTCAACCTGTGAAGACTGACGGGCATAGTTTTCATAATAAAAGCAACCTTTTGAAGAAATGATTTCAAAAACATGCATTGACCTGCGATTTCCTGATCAATGGTCATAGCTAGTGCATCAAACACCTTTTATTCTTTTAGAACTTGCTGAGTACCTCTGTACTCACTTTCTTTCGACACCCTTGCTAGACTGTGATCCGGAAATGGAGGCTATCAACGATGGAGCACCAGAAGGAAGCTACGAGCTGGTCTACGAAGAACCTGATCTTACCGGCGGAGTGGAAGGCGTAGACTATGGGATAGTCTACGGACCAGATGACACGGAGGTGGAGGAGTAGTGACATACCTTAGCATCATAGAGCCGAGCAACATAGAACTTACCTAAATAAGTTGTTGAGCTCTTTATATTGGTTATGAGTTGTAATCGTACTTAAGTAGTATCTTAGGGTGTTCTCATAGGACCTGTGAGAATACCAACTTGTTAAGGCAATGTTTGTAATAAAGTATGGAGTGTTATGACCTGCAATGTTTCTGTTGTACCACTCTGAGGGATATGGCAAATTGTGAAGAAGTCCCTTCGCAAAGATCATATCAACGACTTGTATACTACAACATGCAGTGGTATGCTGGGTCACCGCATTACTCTTGGAGGGTAACCTCCTAGTTGGCTTGGTTGGTGTCCCGGTGATCTCTTCGTGGAAGATTGTGAAGGGGCCCGGGCTTCTCCTTCGTGGAGCTTGTGAAGTGGTTGTGGAGCTTGCCATCTCCGGAGCGGAGGAAAAGCTAACCATAAGGAAAGGGCCATAATCCTTCGTGGGTGTGGTTCGGAGAATAGGGTGAGCCTTCGTGGCGCGGGGAATCCTTCGTGGGACCTCCACTCCTCCAAACGTGATGTACCTTGTTGCAAAGCAAGGGAACACGGGAATACATCCTCGTCTCCGCGTGCCTTGGTTATTTCTATACCCGAGCTCTCTTTCCTTGTGATAGCCATCGTGCTTGAAGTACATATATCTTGCTATCACTTGTGCTACATATATCTTGTGCCTATCTTGCTTAGCTCTAGTTGCTATTGTTACACTTAGTTGAGCTTAGCATATTTAGGGTTTGTGCTTGTAAACTAAACGATAGTTTAATTCCGCATTCTTACAAGACAAATCCGCAAGAGTTTGTAATTGCCTATTCACCCCCCCTCTAGGCGACATCTCGATCTTTCAATTGGTATCAGAGCAAGGTCTCTCCTTGTTTTAGGCTTCACCGCCTTGAGAGTAAAGATGTCGGCTAGTAATTTAGTGCACAATGACACAATTATCTTTGTTGGCACAAATTATCATTTGTGGTGAAATTGCTTGCTTTGTAAACTTCGGACCTTGTGTCCAAACATTGAGCAATTTCTAGATGTAGGTTTTTCTCCTCCGATGGATCCTCAAAATCTATCTTTAGAGGATGAGAAAAACTTACATCTTGAAGCTCAAGTATCTAATGAGCTTTTATTCTCCTTGAGACCCGATTTTCGTAGGTTCTTGATATATATAAAGCGAAAGTCGTCTCATGAGATGTGGATCAAGCTTAAGGAAATGTTTGGTGGATCCACTTCTCATTTGGTCGGTGGTGACTCCGAGGAGCTCTCTTCTTCTTCACATCATGAAGAGCTCCAAGTTGCTTCCACCTCCGGCCGTGATGAGTCATCATCTTCTTCCACTTCACCAACGTGTTGCAAGACACAAGGTAATGATATGGTGAGTGGTGAGGGAAATTGCAATGTTGATATTATGCTCAATAGTGATGACTCTTCATCTCTATCTCATTGCAATGTTTCCTCTTTGGACTTAAACACATCTTGCATTGAAAATAATCTACATGCTTGTGTTGATAGTCCTTGCATATCATGTGTAAATTGCTTACATAGATCTCATGAGGATATGCTTGCCTTGTCTTGCTCCCATAATCAAAATGTTTCTATTTCCTCTAGTTGCTTGTTGACTAACATTGTAGAGGAAACCAAACACTTTATGGATCAAGACATGATTTCAAATGAGGATTCAAGAATATCTTCATCTTCATCCTCCGGTATGCACATGTGCCTTATGGCAAATGGACAAAAGGTATCTCCTACTTTGACTCCTAACACATCCTCTAATGATGAGAGTGATGATGATGATAATGATGAAGAACATAATATCTTGGTGCATGATATGGCAATGGTATATGCTTCTCTTCGTGGTAATAAAGAAGCTCGTGCTTATCTCGAACACTCTATGGATACCTTGAATAAATATAGGGAAACCATAGTGGAGTTGGAGTCCCATGTTGAAAATGGGGAAATGAGATTCACTCTCCTCAAGCATGAGCTAAAAGATGAGAAGCATGCTAATTTCATGCTTACACAAAAAATTGAATCCTATATGCATGAAAATGAGAAAACTATTGTTGATGCTTGTGCTACTAACTCTAATTCTTGTGAAGCATCGACCTTAAAGGAGAATGTTGAGCTAAGGGCTCAACTTGAGTTGCTAACTAGCAATTATAGGGAATTGGAAGAAAGTCATAAAAAGCTCTCAAGCTCTCATGATGATCTTCTAATTTCCTATGATGGGCTAAAGTTAGCTCATGAGGCAAGTATCACTAAGGTAACATCTTGTGAGCCTCATATGGATGTTAGCACAATCTATACTACAAATGTTACATTGCCATGTGCTAGTCCTTGTAATCCATCTAGTCAAACTAGTGATACACCTTGTGTTGGATTACTCACTTTGCCTTGTTGCTCTAACAATGAAGCTTCTACTTCCTCTAGTACTTGTATTTCTACTAACCATGTAGAGGAAATAAAAGAGCTCGAGGCTCAAGTCCTTTCTTTGAAGAAAGACTTGGAAAAGCGTCATGAAGGGAAATCCGCACTTGACAAGATGCTAAGTGTGCAACAATCCCCCAATGACAAAAGTGGACTTGGATTCAACTCCAATAACAAAAACAAGTCCAAGAGCAAGAGCAACAAGAAGAAGGGCCAAGACAAAGTCAAGGATCCGGCCAAGTTGGTTTGCTTCAAGTGCAAGGTTGAAGGGCATCATGTTAGATCATGCCCATTGAAGAAGAAGAAGCACTTGAGTGAGAAAGAACAAGGGAAACAGCCACAAGGTCAAGGTCAAGCTCATGCTCGACCTCAAGTTGAAGATAGGGCACTTCCCAAGAAGAATCAAGACATTGTTCCCCAAGAGAAGAAATCAATAAAGAAGAGAAAGGGGAACACTTGCTACTTATGTCGTGAGAAGGGGCACTTTGCTTCTTCTTGCTTAGGTGGTACCTTATCTAACCCTATAATTGTTGATAATGATTATTCTCTAGGGAAGGATAAGGATGGCAATGTGTTTGCCAAGTTTGTTGGAACTCAAAGTGGTTTCAAGAAAAGAACCATTTGGGTTGCCAAGCCTATTGTGACTAATCTCTTAGGACCCAACTTGGTTGGGGACCAACAATCTCAAACTTGATCAATAGGTGCAAGTGGAGGTCATTGGAGACTTGGCTACTTCATGAAGAATTAAGGGATCTTCATATATTATATTTTGACCAAGCCAAGTCGTATGGATTATCATCTATATCTCATAATCCAATGTTCCTCCTTGCGGTAACTTATACTTCAACTCTTCATGTTTATTGTAAGTTACTTGCCCCTTTGCATGTTTGGTTTTGTACCAAATATGTGTATGTATGTGTTGTGTCTTACTTGCTTATCTTGTGTGTTCAAGTATGTTTGTTTGACTCACCATATACTTGTGTATTGTTTTGAGCCTAATGCATCTTGATGATATCTTATTTGGCTCTCTTTGAAGTGATTAATGGAACATCCCATTTTGGGGGAGTGATATGCTTTGTGCATCTCTCCTTTTTTTTTAAATGTGTGTACATGGGTACCACCACTTAGTATTGATATTGCAAGATTATCTAGTCACTATGTGGTGTGCCATACTCATGAGAAATTCAAATTCTAAATATCCATTAATCATCTCTAGTTGAATTTTAGTTGCCTCTTATTTAGAAGAAATGTTTTATCACATTATGGGGGAGTAATATGTTTTGTACATATCACAAGCCTAGAAAATGTGAACATATGAGGTTATGCCACTTAGAGTTGATGCTCTTAATTATCTTGTTCCTAGGTGGCATGTTTGCTCAAACAAGCTCCATTCCCAATAAAAAATACTTTGTTACTCATCTTGTGGGCTCTTGTTTGAATATGAGATTCTTGGTGCGGTTTTTCCTCAAATACATATCTCTATATCTTATTTGGGACACCGTTTGCTTCAAGTTATTCTAATCATTGCCGTGCGTGATTATGTGACTAGTTGAAGTTATCAAGAATCTTCATCCGTGCATAGTGCTTAATTCTATATACTTATCCTATGCCTTTTATTGTGAAGTTGATCCTTACTATCATTGTCAATACTCCACCGGAAATTATTTCCAATATACTCATTGTCTTTGACAATTGATAACCTTGTGTGTGGTTGAATTTTTGGATCATCTTCACCTTGGATTGTTTCTTACTTCCTTATTTTATTTCCAAGAAATCTTTATAACTCCCATATGTCTTCCTTGTCCCTTTGAAAAATCTTTTAATAAATCCCCTTGATTCATATCAAGTGTTTGTTTTGGAATACATACCTTTTCTTTACGGTACATTGTGCCATTGTGAAAAGTGAGGGTTTGGTTTATTTGTTCGAACCTTGCTCTTTTGGGGAGTTTGCTATCTCATTCCTTCTTACATATTTTATTAGCTTGAATGAGATAAATCTTTGAGCATGTTTGCTTTATTTCATCCTCTATGCTCAATGGTTTCTTCTTAGTTCATTTGTTGAACTTTGTTGAACAAATCTTTTGAGATTTGCTTCTTAGATATAACTTGGAAAACAAATTTGTTTTGTGGCACCTCTATGCCTTATTTAATTCTTTTGGTGTTTTGTCCAAAGTATATCTTTCTTGGATCTTTAAAGGTTTTGGTGCATGCTTATATGTAATTTGTTTATACTTGTAGCATGCTTGCTTTCTTTTGATCCATTATGTAGGATATACTCCATCAAATCCTAAATGGCTAAGATGTGCATAAAATTCAAACTTCATCTAAATATGCACATGTTGATATGGAGTGTGTCCTATATATTGTGGTTAGTCTAACCATATTGGACCCAATAAGTTTGGGGGCCAAGATGTACTTGAGTGTTGTTTTAGGTACATTGGAGATGCAATGGAGGCTTGTCTCATCTATAAGGAAGGTGGTGTCACCATATGAGAATTGGAGTCAAGCTAGGATGTTCGATGAACTCGTATCTACTACATCAAGCCATTGCTATCTCGGTAACAAGTATCTTATTCATGCATACTCATATAGCATCCAACCCCTTATAGGTTGCATCTTGGCATGAAATTCTTTATTTCGAAAATATTGCGGTTATTGAAAAATCCTTTTAAAATAAAACTTCTTATTGTACATTTGAATAATTTGAGAAGATGCATACGATGGGAATATATATACATATATAAATCATGTTTATGATTCACCTATCCCAAGTATGCCCTCTAGCAATCTATTGCATATCAATTCCTCAAAGAACTCTTATGTGCAATATGGATGAAATTACGAAATAAATCCCTATTTGTGATACTTGTTGCCTTTCTCAAAATATTCCAACTAGCTTTACTTCCCTTATTGTTAGTTGTGATGTTTTTGAGATTTTCTTGGTTGAAGCTCATTCATATACCATAAGTAAAAATTGGAGCCATAGGCTATATATGCTTTATTAAGCAAACATCTTGTGGTATATTTTATGACTTCATCTTGGATATCTTGTCTTATTTATCTTATTAACCTCATGTGTGTGCATGTTCCTTTGTGGATCACTTTGTCCACTTTAGAAACTTATATACATGAGAGCGTTAATCCATCATCTTGATATCCTTGTTCTTTGCCGACCATCTTTTTATCCTTTGACTTTAAGTGGTGTTGGTAAAGAAGATTTATGAGTGCTTGGTTTATTTGTTTTTCTTCATGCACTCATATCTCATATTTGTTGGACACAAGTTATTCTTGATAAGCATATTCTCTGTATCTTAGTTGTGTTCTAAATGATATAGAGGGAGTGAGGATTCCATGTTTGTGCATATTGTATTCAAATGCAAACATTATAAATTATGCACGAACCTTGGGGAGCTTCCTTATTTTATTTAGAGCACTATATCTCTCTTATCATGATATCTTTGTTTGTCCAATTGGATCTTTGATTGCTTGCCTTATTTGTTAAAGCTTTCTTCACCATGTTATCCTTGTGCAATCTTTTGATCCTCAATATAGTTTGAATTCCTTCAAGTATTCATCATTGAATATGTGCATTTGATTCCACTCAAATTATGAGAAGTGCACACCTTGGGGAGGAACTCACATTATATTGGCTTTCTAAAATTTTCACCCATTTTGGCACTTGTTGCCAATGGGGGAGAAGTTTAGAGGGTTTAAGGGAATGGTTTTATACTTAAGTTTGGTTTGTGCTTAAGTGTTTTGCCTCTCATGCATTCCATATTTATATGTCTTGCATGGTTGTATATATATAGTGGAAACTATCCCAAAGGTTAATCTTGACAATGTATGCAATGAATTCATGTTCATCACACGTGCATACATTGTGGGGGAGTTTTCTCTATATATATTGGTTCTACTCACATCTCTTGCATTTGTTGTAGTTGTGTGAGTAAAGCCGGTTTTGATATGGGCTAGTAGCTTTGTGATACTTGACCATATCAAGTACAACCTCTTGTATACAAATTATTCTCGAAACTATCCCAAAGGTTAATCTTGACAATGTATGCAATGAATTCATGTTCATCACACGTGCATACATTGTGGGGGAGTTTTCTCTATATATATTGGTTCTACTCACATCTCTTGCATTTGTTGTAGTTGTGTGAGTAAAGCCGGTTTTGATATGGGCTAGTAGCTTTGTGATACTTGACCATATCAAATACAACCTCTTGTATACAACAAATTCTCGGATAAGTTGCGTACTTGTTTCTAATATTTATTATATAAACCCTCTTATTGTGATTGTCATCAATTACCAAAATGGGGGAGATTGTAAGGGTACATTGCCCCTATGTGTGGTTTTGGTAATTAATGACAACCCCTATGGACTAATGTTTTCATTAAGTTCATATGAAGGAATATTCCATAGGTTCTACTTGTATTCCATGTGTTGGATTCAAGTATGGATGCCATGTAAATAAAGATACATCTTGTGCAGTGGCATCAAGATCATTGGCTTGAAGATATATATGTGATATGATCAAGAAGAAGAAATGAAGATGGAGTTCTTATGTGGAACTCAATATTGGCCATGCTCTATCCTATGAGATAAGCAATGAATGATCAAGATCTTGAGAGCTTGATTCCAAGTGAAGAATTCTTTATACACCTCAAGATAGTATGATAGAGTATGAGAAGATACAAGGTTGAGTTGGGCAAGTTCAAGTTGAGCATCTTGAGTGGATCACATACTTGAAGCTTGCCGTCCATTTGGTGATGATGGACATGTGAAGATGTGCATCAATAGAGCTTTCCCATCATGGTGTATGGGGGAGCATTTGTGAGTCTTCACGAAGCGACGATGATCAAGTGAGGCATTCCGGCTTGAGTGGAGCTTGAAGAGCTGTCATCAAGATCAAGCGGGATGCGCAAGGCAAAGGTATGGCCTTGCTAGGTTTTCCTTTTACCGGTCTCAAGGTGGTTGTTGGGAGACCGGATTATAGGATAGATAGCCGCACTATCAAGAGGGGCTTTCGGTTGGGTAACTTGATCGCATCGTCTTAGGGAGCTCAATCCTTTGCATACTTTGCATATCCCTATTGCTTCTTGGTGTTTCTCTGTGAGAGGTTCTTGAGCTTGTTGCTAGCTTTACAACAAGCCCAAGTTCATCGAAAACGGAATCCGCATGCATCTTCTATTGCGTTTTCGAGTTTGGACGTCTTCACCGTTTCTTAACGGTGGGAGACTCCCTCTCTAAAATCATCTAAAATGTTGGGGTTCTATTCGTCGTTATCTTTCCAACAAAATTGGTTTCATGTCAATCGGGGTCCGGACACAAAAGTTATCACAGTTTTTGTATAACAAGATTTCCTGCTGGCCCGGTTTCTAGCCCGGCGTGACCGGCCGTCTGACCGGATGGCCCGGTTCAAACCGGCCCCTGGACCGGTGCCATCCGAGCACTATCCAGTAAGCTTTTAATCTTGGTCCGGTTTCTAGCCCGGCGTGACCGGCCGTCTGACCGGATGGCCCGGTTCAAACCGGCCCCTGGACCGGTGCCATCCGGGCACTATCCAGTAAGCTTTTCAGCTTGGTCCGGTCACTAGCCCGGTCGACCGGTCTGTGGACCGGATGGCCCGGTCTGTGGCCCGATCTGACCGGGTCCTGAACCGGACGGCCCGGTCCCAGGCCCGGTTGACCGGCCTCCTCGACGGCTGACTCAGCCCAACTTTTCCCCAACGGTTATATTTGCTCTTGGGCTATAAATAGCCCTTCTTCCACCTTGGGCTGGGTACTTCTTCCCTTTTCTCTCACCTCCATTGTTGCATTTGAAGAAGTTGCTCTCTCTCTTGTTCCCCCCCCCATGATTCTTGCTCATATTTGAGGATTTGAGAGAGGAGATCTAGATCTACACTTCCACCAAACCAATTCTTCTCTAAGTGAGGGAATCTCTTGGGATCTAGATCTTGGAGTCTTTGGTTGACTTTCCCCCTTGTTCTTCCTCTCCAATCTCATCCTAGCATTCGTTGCTTTGGTGGGATTTGAGTGTGAAGGACTTGAACACCTCCGGTGTTCTTGCTTTGCATCATTGCATAGTGTTGAGCTCTCCACCACGATTTGTTCGAGTGAGAGACCGTGAGCTTGTTACTCTTGGAGGGTAACCTCCTAGTTGGCTTGGTTGGTGTCCCGGTGATCTCTTCGTGGAAGATTGTGAAGGGGCCCGGGCTTCTCCTTCGTGGAGCTTGTGAAGTGGTTGTGGAGCTTGCCATCTCCGGAGCGGAGGAAAAGCTAACCATAAGGAAAGGGCCATAATCCTTCGTGGGTGTGGTTCGGAGAATAGGGTGAGCCTTCGTGGCGCGGGGAATCCTTCGTGGGACCTCCACTCCTCCAAACGTGACGTACCTTGTTGCAAAGCAAGGGAACACGGGAATACATCCTCGTCTCCGCGTGCCTCGGTTATTTCTATACCCGAGCTCTCTTTCCTTGTGATAGCCATCGTGCTTGAAGTACATATATCTTGCTATCACTTGTGCTACATATATCTTGTGCCTATCTTGCTTAGCTCTAGTTGCTATTGTTACACTTAGTTGAGCTTAGCATATTTAGGGTTTGTGCTTGTAAACTAAACGATAGTTTAATTCCGCATTCTTACAAGACAAATCCGCAAGAGTTTGTAATTGCCTATTCACCCCCCCCCCCCCTCTAGGCGACATCTCGATCTTTCAAGAATTCCTCTCAATACAAGGCTAGACTAGCAAGGTTGTTTGAAGCAAACTCAAGTATAAACCGGTGCAGCAAGACTCACATATGAACATATTGTAAGCATTATAAGACTTTACATCGTCTCCTTGTTGTTCAAACACCTCAACCAGAAAATATCTAGACTTAGAGAGACCAATCATGCAAACCAAATTTTAACAAGCTCTATGCAGTTCTTCATTAATGGGTACAAAGTACATGATGCACGAGCTTAAACATGATCCATATGAGCACAACAATTGCCAAGTATCAAATTATTCAAGACATTATACCAATTACCACATGCAGCATTTTCTGTTTCCAACCATATAGCAATTAACGAAGCGGTTTTCAACTCCGTCATGAACATTAAAGATAGAACTAAGAACACCAGTGTTCATATGAACAAGCGGAGCGTGTCTCTCTCCCACACAAGCATGAATTTATTCAGAGAAGGAAAATAGCAAAACGAAAAATAAAAACAAACAGACGCTCCAAGTAAAGTACATAAGATGTGACCGAATAAAAATATAGTTTCAAGAGAAGAAACCTGATAAATTATTGATGAAGAAGGGGATGCCTTGGGCATCCCCAAGCTTAGACGCTTGAGTCTTCTTGAAATATGCAGGGATGAACCACGGGGGCATCCCCAAGCTTAGACTTTTCACTCTTCTTGATCATAGTATATCATCCTCCTCTCTTGACCCTTGAAAACTTCCTCCACACCAAACTTAAAACAAACTCATTAGAGGGTTAGTGCATAATCAAAAATTCACATGTTCAGAGGTGACACAATCATTCTTAACACCTCTGGACATTGCTCAAAGCTACTGGAAGTTAATGGAACAAAGAAATCCATCCAACTCAGCAAAAGAGGCAATGCGAAATAAAAGGCAGAATCTGTCAAAACAGAACAGTCCGTAAAGACGAATTTTTTAGAGGCACTGGACTTGCTCAGATGAAAATGCTCAAATTGAATGAAAGTTGCGTACATATCTGAGGATCACGCACGTAAATTTGCAGATTTTTCTGAGTTACCTACAGAGAACCCTGCCCAAATTCGTGACAGACAGAAATCTGTTTCTACGCAGTAATCCAAATCTAGTATCAACATTACTATCAAAGACTTTACTTGGCACAACAATGCAATAAAATAAGATAAGGAGAGGTTGCTACAGTAGTAACAACTTCCAAGACACAACAAAATAGTAGCACAATAAAGACATGGGTTATCTCCCAAGAAGTTCTTTCTTTATAGCCATTAAGATGGGCTCAGCAATTTTAACGATGCTCGCACTAGGATAAGAGTTGAAGCAAAAGAGAGCATCAAAAAGCAAGTTCAAAACATATTTAAGTCTAACCCACTTCCTATGAAAAGGAATCTTGTACACAAATAAATTCATGAAGAACAAAGTGACAAGCATAAGAAGGCAATACAAGCGCAACTTCAAAATTCTCAACATAAAGAGAGGAAACTTAATATTATTAAGATGCATATAACCATGTTTCACTCTCTCATAATAACTTTCAGTAGCATCATTTATGAAATCCACAATATATCCATCACTTAAAACATTCTTATCATGGTTCATGTGTATAAAAGTATCATTATTTTTGGTATAAGAAAAACTCTTCTCATTAATAGTAATTGGAGCAGGATCATTATCAAGAATTTGAACATGGTAAACAAGTTGCATACTAAGGGAATTATTTTTGGCAATCCAATCATAACTATGACAAGTTTCATAAGGATAGTTATAACCTATATCATAGCATTCTTTATAATAATCATCAAAGATTGGAGGCACAGTGTCATCACAAGAAATAGAATAGTTATCTTTCACAGTATGTTCATCTGTGACCATACCATCATTGTTACTAGAAGGAGATGTATCAAACATATAATGATTAGTAGCAAAAGGATTTTCAAACACCTCATCCCCAAGCTTAGAGCTTTCTATATCATTATGGGAGGAAGCATGGATAGTACTGATACTATGGCAATTATTAACATTATCATTTTCAGAATTAGTTTCCCAGAGATTTGCAATATCAAAAGTAGTGTGCTCTTTCAAATCATGATCACTAATGTAGGTAAAGGGCATAGGAAGATCATTGTATTCAGATTCATTATCATAATAATCATCAGGAGCAACATACTTACGGTTACCTATCGTTATCTCATACACGCGGGGATATGTTGTTACCTCTTTCTTTTTTGTCCCTTCTTCTTCTTCTTCTTCTTCTTCTTCTTCTTCTTCTTCGTTCCCTTCTTCTTCTTCTCATTCTCCTCGTTCCTTTCTTTAGGGGGGAGAGGCTTGATGAGAGGCTTCTCCTCATAACCTGTTTTATTTCCAGAAACAATAGAAGAAACTTGGGAGGATTCCTCCTTTTCATTAATAAGTTCAAAGCACACAGCGGTCCTATCATATTTTGGCAAAGTGTCATCTTCTAAAATATTTTGTATGTAAGTATTTGTATGGCAATTTTCAATGCAATAAGAAAGACACCCATGCAGGACATCATCAATATCTAGATCGTTAATATCTAACAAAGAAATTTTCCTTGATAACTCTTCACACCACAAAAATAAAGTAAGTTCATCATGTTGATTAGGAGTAATTTTATCATCACAATACAAATTTGAGCACTCATGGGGTTCGAATTATCATTGGAGGAGCATTGAAAATTAAAATGACCCGCTTTATGGCAAAGTTCACAAATAAAAGGATAGAGGGCACAAACTTTTTTACCAAGATCATCTAGAGCCCTAGACCACTTTCTAGTTTTTTCATTCCTATGATGGATATTCATCTTCGATTTGATTAATTCCACAAGGTCTATGTATTCCACAAAAATTAACATGCTTATAGGAAATAGCATTCTCAGAAGTTTGAGTATGTTTATTGCAATCATTAACAACAATTTCATTTTCCATGCAAGTATCTTTGTAAGGTTCATGATACTTATCAAAATTCTTCCTCGGCAATTCAAAATGAGAGGCAAAAGCTTTATAAAGATTTGCAACAACTTGAGAGTCAAGACCATAAGTAGCACTCATATTTCGAATTTTATCAGTATCCATAAAAGTTTCAATGCATTCATAATCATAATTTATACTTGACTCTTTACCTTTGTCGTTCTCCCAATCTTCAGCGTTCTCCTGAATCCGATTAAGAAGGTCCCATTTAAACTCTTCTTTATTGCGCGTGAATGATCCAGAACAAGCAAGATTCCAAAGCAAGGTTTTATCTTGAAAAGAAAGTCTTGCATAGAAATTATCAATGATGATATTACCAGGAAGCTCATGATTGGGGCATTTGAGCATTAAAGACTTCAATCTCTCCCATGCTTGAGCAATACTCTCTCCATCATCAGGCCAGAAATTATATATGCGGTTTCGGTCTTCGTGAATTTCACTTGGAGGATAGAATTTAGAGTAAAATAGAGGCACAATATCCTTCCAATCAAGAGAATGCCCATCCTTCAGCAGTTTGTACCAATGCGCCGCTTTACCAGACAACGACATAGAGAATAATTTCTTCTTCACTTCATCCATAGAGATACCTGCACACTTGAATAGCCCGCATAATTCATGCAAAAACAGTAAATGATCTCCAGGATGGACAGCTCCATCCCCTTCATAGCGGTTATCCATAACGCGTTCAATAATTTTCATAGGTATTTTATATGGAATACTTTCAGTAGGTGGATTTAAAATGTCACAAGCATCATTAGAGTTATCGCATGTCGGAGATAAAGTATTATCAGAGCAAATTTTCTCCCCTAAAGATGGGAAGCTAAAAATATCACAAAAACTAGCTTCCCCAAGCTTAGACTTCTCCATAGCATTAGCAGTAATTGCATTCATACTAATAACATCGCTACTAGCATGCAAATAAGGTTCCATAGGTTTTTTAATTTTCACATCAAACAATTCTAAATCAGGAAAAAGATTAAAAAGCTCACCAAATTTTTTGTTGTTTTCCATTATGCCTAACTAGTGAAAATAAAAACAAGAAACAAAAAGATGCAATTGCAGGATCTAAAGGAAATAGCTTCGAGCACTCACACACCGGTAACAGTGCTAGGAAATAGCTTAGTAGTCGGAGGATGTGAATACCTTTTACCTTACCTCCCCGGCAACGGCGCCAGAAAAGTGCTTGATGTCTACGCACACTTCTATTCCTGTAGACAGTGTTGGGCCTCCAAGAGCAGAGGTTTGTAGAACAGCAGCAAGTTTCCCTTAAGTGGATCACCCAAGGTTTATCGAACTCAGGGAGGAAGAGGTCAAAGATATCCCTCTCAAGCAACCCTGCAATCACGATACAAGGAGTCTCTTGTGTCCCCAACACACCTAATACACTTGTCAGATGTATAGATGCACTAGTTCGGCGAAGAGATAGTGAAATACAAGTTGTATGGATGTATATGAGTGGTAATAGCAATCTGAATAAAATATGGCAGCGAGTAAACATGCAACATAACAGTAAATAAACGGAGTTTCAGTGCTTGGAAACAAGGCCTAGGGATCATACTTTCACTAGTGGACACTCTCAACATTGATCACATAACTGAATAAACAAATACTACTTTCTCTACACTCTCTTGTTGGATGACAAACATCATTCATTGTGTAGGGCTACAAGAGCACCTCAATGACGGAGTTAACAAGCTCCACAACATTCGATGTTCATATTTAAATAACCTTAGAGTGCATGATAGACCAACGCAATTATACCGAGTACTAACATAGCATGCACCTGTCAACATCAGCTATGAAAGGGGGAATAGATCACATCAATACTATCATAGTAATAGTTAACTTCATAATCTACAAGAGATCACAATCATAACCTATGCCAAGTACTACATGATGCACACAATGTCCACATTACATCATGAAGGATGAATAGACTACTTTAATAACATCACTAGAGTAGCACATAGATGATATTCAACTAGATCACAAAGCTCATGATCACATAAAGATCACATGGGAGAGAGAGATGAACCGCATAGCTATGGTAGAGCCCCCAGCCCCGGGGGAGAACTACTCCCTCCTCATCATGGGAGACAGCGATGGCGATGGAGATGGCGGTGGTGTCGATGGAGATGACTCCGGGGGCAATTCCCCGTCCCGGTAGGGTGCCGGAACAGAGACTTCTGTCCCCCGAATTGGAGTTTCGCGATGGTGGCGGCGTCCCTGGAGTCTTTCTGGAGTTTCGTCAATCGGTGTCGATGTTTTAGGTCAGGACGGCTTAAATAGGTGAAGAGTCGGAGTCGGAGGGGCCACGGGGCCTCCTCACACTAGGGGGGCGCGCCCCCCTCCTGGGCCGTGCCGCCCACACGTGTGGGGCCCCCAGGGCTCCCCTCTGGTCCCCCTTTGATTTTCTGGAAGGTTCCGGGAAAAATAAGATGTTGGGCATTGATTTCGTCTGATTCCGAGAATATTGCCCGAACAGCCTTTCTGGAATCAAAAACAACAGAAAACAGCAACTGGCCCTTCGGCATCTAGTCAATAGGTTAGTTCCGGAAAACGCATCAAAACGATATAAAGTGTGAACAAAACATGTAGGTATTGTCATAAAACTAGCATGGAACATAAGAAATTATAGATACGTTGGAGACGTATCAGAGCCGTGTGCATCCAGAAACTATGGCATCCCGCTGTCCCTCCTGTGATAGGAGAGCCCAAAGCTGGACCCAATGGGACACCATATGGATAACCTGCAAGAAGTTAAAAGATTGTTTTTTGTTAAAGATAATATCATTTCTGACCCTCCATATAGATCAACACAAGGCGGAACCCCCTATACGGATAAAAGCCTTAGATCGCATATCTACTCCATTCAACCAGTTACCAAACATATTAGTAGTACTGGTTGGAGGTGGAAGATCATATGTGAAATTTACTATACGCCAAAGGAGTTCAGCTAGAGAACACTGAAAGAAAAGGTGTTGAATAGTTTCCTCATCTCCATAGAAAACACATTTCGTACACCCATTCCATTGTCTTTTGGCTAAATTATCTTTAGTTAATAGCACCGTATTACTCAGAAACCACATGAATTTTTTTATATTTAGAGGAATTTTAACCTTCCATAGATGATTTCACAAAAAAGGGGTGTGGTCATTCATAAAATCCTCATACATAGACTTGACCATAAACAAGCTAATTGGTGAGAGATTCCAAACAAAAAGATCTTTTTCTTCATTCAAGTTTACCGTCATTAGTTTGCGACACAATTGTAACCATGAAGTCCATTTGTTACCATTCAAAACCCGCTGGAAACTAATATTCAGAGGGGTTTGAGCTAACACATGAGCTGATGTTACATTTTTGTGATGCACAGTATTATATAAAGAGGGATATTGTTGTGCTAAAGACACTTTTCCTAGCCAAATGTATTCCCAAAAATGGGTGCCTGTTGACAAGGTATTAACTTGTCAATGCCTACGGATTGTAGACTAGGGTTTAGTTGGATGTAGAGGGCAAGTAGATCTCGAAGGTTTCAGCCGAAAAGTACTCGACGAATATGAAACTAGGGTTGTGTTGACAGTAAATTCGATCCTTTCTTTGTCCCTCGACTCCCCCTTATATAGGAGGTGGAGTCGAGGGTTTCGTAATACACAAGTTTACAGAGTTCGGGAGGGTTTCTAACCCGTCCCGCAAGATTACAAGTACTGTTTCCTAATACAGCTCTAGCTTTCCTTAATAATAGTTTGGGCTTCCGATTCTTCTTATCCTTTGGGTCGTGAGCCTTCAGTAAACCCCGGGTACCATCTTCGGCAGGCCCATTGGGGATGCCTATGTCAGTAGCCCCCGAGATTTTGCTTGAATCGCAGAGTCAGGGAAAATCTCCAACTTTAACCATTCAATACATCTGCCGAATTTATCATATATCTTTAGATACACAATTCTATATTGTACAGGGATAATGGTAGTTGGGGCTAGTTGATGCGTGTAGTTGACACGTCCGTTGGGAACCCCAAGAGGAAGGTGTGATGCGCACAGTAGCAAGTTTCCCTCAGTAAGAAACCAAGGTTTAATCGAACCAGTAGGAGTCAAGAAGCACGTTGAAGGTTGATGGTGGCGGAATGTAGTGCGGCGCAACACCAGGGATTCCGGCGCCAACGTGGAACCTGCACAACACAACCAAAGTACTTTGCCCCAACGTAACAGTGAGGTTGTCAATCTCACGGCTTGCTGTGAACAAAGGATTAACCGTATTGTGTGGAAGATGATTGTTTGCGAAGAACAGTAAAGAACAAGTATTGCAGTAGATTGTATTTCAGATGTAAAGAATAGACCGGGCTCCACAGTTCACTTGCGGTGTCTCTCCCATAAGATAAATAGCATGTTGGGTGAACGAATTACAGTTGGGCAATTGACAAATAAAGAAGGCATAACAATGCACATACATATATCATGATGAGTACTATGAGATTTAATCAGGGCATTACGACAAAGTACATAGACCGCCATCCAGCATGCATCTATGCCTAAAAAGTCCACTTTCAGGTTATCATCCGAACCCCTTCCGGTATTAAGTTGCAAGCAACAGACAATTGCATTAAGTATGGTGCGTAATGTAATCAACACAAATATCCTTAGACAAAGCATCGATGTTTTATCCCTAGTGGCAACAGCACATCCACAACCTTAGAACTTTCTGTCACTGTCCTAGATTTAATGGAGGCATGAACCCACTATCGAGCATAAATACTCCCTCTTGGAGTCACAAGTATCAACTTGGTCAGAGCCTCTACTAGCAACGGAGAGCATGCAAGAACATAAACAACATATATGATAGATTGATAATCAACTTGACATAGTATTCAATATTCATCGGATCCCAACAAACACAACATGTAGGATTACAAAGAAACGATCTTGATCATGATAGGCAGCTCACAAGATCGAGCATGATAGCACAATTAGGAGAAGACGACCATCTAGCTACTGCTATGGACCCATGGTCCAGGGGTGAACTACTCACACATCGATCCGGAGGCGATCATGGCGATGAAGAGACCTCCGGGAGATGATTCCCCTCTCGGCGAAGTGCGGAGGCGATCTCCTGAATCCCCCGAGATGGGATTGGCGGCGGCGGCGTCTCTGGAAGGTTTTCCGTATCGTGGCTCTCGGTACTGGGGGTTTCGCGATGGAGGCTTTAAGTAGGCGGAAGGGCAGGTTAGGGGGCCACACGAGGGCCCCACACAACAGGCCGGTGCGGCCAAGGCCCAGGCCGCGCCGCCTTAGTGTGTGGCCGCCTCGTGGCCCCACTTCTTATCCTCTTCGGTCTTCTGGAAGCTTCGTGTGAAAATAGGACCCTGGGCGTTGATTTCGTCCAATTCCGAGAATATTTCCTTACTAGGATTTCTGAAACCAAAAACAGAAAATGACAAGAATCGGCTCTTCGGCATCTCGTCAATAGGTTAGTGCCGGAAAATGCATAATAACGACATATAATGTGTATAAAACATGTGAGTATCATCATAAAAGTAGCATGGAACATAAGAAATTATAGGTACGTTTGGGACGTATCAAGCATCCCCAAGCTTTGTTCCTACTCGCCCTCGAGTAGGTAAACGATAACAAAGATAATTTCTGAAGTGACATGCTATCATAATCTTGATCATACTATTGTAAAGCACATGAGATGAATGCAGCGATTCGAAGCAATGATGAAGATAATGAGTAAACAAATGAATCATATAGCAAAGACTTTTCATGAATAATACTTTCAAGACAAGCATCAATAAGACTTGCACAATAGTTAACTCATAAGCAATAAATTCTTAGTAAAAGCGTTGAAACAACAGAAAGGAAGATATAAGTTTCAGCGGTTGCTTTCAACTTTAACATGTATATCTCATGGATAATTGTCAACACAAAGTAATATAACAAGTGCAATAGGTAAACATGTAAGAATCAATGCACACAGTTGATACAAGTGTATGCTTCTAAGATAGAAAGAATAGGTAAACTGACTCAACAATAAAGTAGAAGAATGGCCCTTCGCAGAGGGAAGCATGGATTACTATTTTTGTGCTAGAGCTTTTATTTTGAAAACAAGAAACAATTTTGTCAACGGTAGTAATAAATCATATGAGTTATGTATAAGATATCTTATAAGTTGCAAGCCTCATGCATAGTACACTAATAGTGCCCGCACCTTGTCCTAATTAGCTTGGATTAACACGGATTATCATTGCCTAACATATGTTTCAACCAAGTGCCACAAAGGGGTACCTCTATGCCGCCTGTACAAGGGTCTAAGGAGAAGGTTCGCATTGGATTTCTCGCTTTTGATCATTCTCAACTTAGACACCCATACCGGGACAACATAGACAACAGATAATGGACACCTCTTTTAATGCTTAAGCATTCAACAACAGGTAATATTCTCATAAGAGATTGAGGTTTTATGTCCACACTGAAACTTCCACCATGATTCATGGCTTTAGTTAGCGGCCCAATGTTCTTCTCTAACAATATGCATACTCAAATCATTTGATCATGAAAATCTCCCTTACTTCAGACAAGACGAACATGCATAGCAACTCACATGATATTCAACAAAGGTAAAAGTTGATGGCGTCCCTAGAAAACATGGTTACCGCTCAACAAGCAACTTACTAAGAAATAAGACACATAATTACATATTCTTCACCACAATAGTTTTTAAGCTATTTTTTCCCATGAGCTATATATTGTAAAGGTAAAGAATAGAAATTTTAAAGGTAGCACTCAAGTAATGTACTTTGGAATGGCGGAGAAATACCATGTGGTAGGTAGGTATGGTGGACACAAATGGCATGGTTATTGGCTCAAGGATTTGGATGCACGAGAAGAATCCCTCTCAATACAAGGCTAGGCTAGCAAGGTTGTTTGAAGCAAACTCAAGTATGAAATGGTGCAGCAAGACTCACATATAAACATATTGTAAGCATTATAAGACTTTACATCGTCTCCTTGTTGTTCAAACACCTCAACCAGAAAATATCTAGACTTAGAGAGAACAATCATGCAAACCAAATTTTAACATGCTCTATGTAGTTATTCATTAATGGGTACAAGGTACATGATGCAAGAGCTTAAACAAGATCTATATGAGCACAACAATTGCCAAGTATCACATTATTCAATACATTAACCCATTTACCACATGCGGCATTTTCCGTTTCCAACCATATATCAATGAATGAGGTAGTTCAACTTTCGCAATGAACATTAAAGATAAAGCTAAGAACACATGTGTTCATACGAAACAGCGGAGCGTAATATCTCCAATATAAAGGATTGTGGGATCCAATTTTATTCAAACAAAACAAAAATAAAAACAAACAGACGCTCCAAGTAAAGCACATAAGATGTGACTGAATAAAAATATAGTTTCATTAGAGGAACCTGATAATGTTGTCGATGAAGAAGGGGATGCCTTGGGCATCCCCAAGCTTAGATGCTTGAGTCTTCTTGAAATATGCAGGGATGAACCACGGGGGCATCCCCAAGCTTAGACTTTTCACTCTTCTTGATCATATTGTATCATCCTCCTCTCTTGACCCTTGAAACTTCCTCCACACCAAACTCGAAACAAACTCATTAGAGGGTCAGTGCATAATTCATATATTCAGAGATGACATAATCATTCTTAATACTTCTGAACATTGCACAAAGCTACTGAAAGTTAATGGAACAAAGAAATCCATCAAACATAGCAAAACAGGCAATGCGAAATAAAAGGCAGAATCTGTCAAAACAGAACAGTCCGTAAAGACGAATTTTAAAATGGCACCAGACTTGCTCAGATGAAAATGCCCAAATTGAATGAAAGTTGCGTACATATCTGAGGATCACGCACGTAAATTGGCAGATTTTTCTGAGTTACCTACAGAGAATTCTGCCCAGATTCGTGACAGCAAGAAATCTGTTCCTGCGCAGTAATCCAAATCTAGTATTGGCTTTACTATCAAAGACTTTACTTGGCACAACAATGCAATAAAATAAAGATAAGGAGAGGTTGCTACAGTAGTAACAACTTCCAAGACTCAAATATAAAACAAAGTGCTGTAGTAAAAACATGGGTTGTCTCCCATAAGCGCTTTTCTTTAACGCCTTTCAGCTAGGCGCAGAAAGTGTGTATCAAGTAACATCAAGAGATGAAGCATCGACATCATTACCAGGGGTGTTGGGAGTTGCCTCAAAAATGCATGTTATCTTATCTATGTAAGTTTCAGAGGCTCCTTTTTCATTACTCTTAGGCTTGCTATTCTCATCAAACAAATTTTCAGGAACAATCCAATCATAATTCTTTTCTAGTGCCTCGAACATTCCTGCGAGCTTGCTAGGTATCGGTGCTTTAATTTCCTTACCATCATTAACATTACTAGTGTACCTTATTCTATCCATATCCATCTTTTCAAGTGTTCTTTTAAAATAAGGGAACAAACCAAGCCTCTTATGCTTGATAAAAACTTTTCTAGCTTCTTTAACTATATCTTCAAATTCTCTAACAAGGACTTTTAAAACAAAATTTCTCTTTTCTCCCCTCTCCATATCAGAAAGTGTAAGAAACATATGTTGTATTATGGGATTGAGATTAACAAATCTAGTTTCCAACATGTGTACTAAACAGGCAGAAACACTTTCATAAGTAGGAGCAAATTTTAATAATGGTATATTTTCAAAATCTTCATCCATACTAACATGGGTGAAAAATTCTTCTATATTATCTCTTCCAATTATAGACCCTCGGCCTACCGGTATGTCTTTTAGAGTGTACTTAGGAGGAAACATGATGAAATAAACAAGAGGTAAATAAAGTAAATGCAAGTAACTAATTTTTTTGTGTTTTTAATATGGAGAGCAAGACAGTAAATAAAGTAAAGCTAGCAACTAATTTTTTTGTGTTTTGATATAATGCAGCAAACAAAGTAGTAAATAAAATAAAGCAAGACAAAAACAAAGTAAAGAGATTGGAAGTGGAGACTCCCCTTGCAGCGTGTCTTGATCTCCCCGGCAACGGCGCCAGAAATTTGCTGCGGGCGTGCAGTTGACGTGGGAGATAGAAATCTTTGTGGTGTAACTTTTCTTCAGGTCCCCGGCAACGGCGCAGGAAATTTGCTTGATGCGTGTAGTTGACACGTCCGTTGGGAACCCCAAGAGGAAGGTGTGATGCGCACGGTAGCAAGTTTCCTCGGTAAGAAACCAAGGTTTAATCGAACCGGTATGAGTCAAGAAGCACGTTGAAGGTTGATGGTGGCGGAATGTAGTGCGGCGCAACACCGGGGATTCGGCGCCAACGTGGAACTGCACAACACAACCAAAGTACTTTGCCCCAACGTAACGATGAGGTTGTCAATCTCACCGACTGCTTTGTGAACAAAGGATTAACCGTATTGTGTGGAAGATGATTGTTTGCGAAGAACAGTAAAGAACAAGTATTGCAGTAGATTGTATTTAAGATGTAAAGAATAGACTGGGGTCCACAGTTCACTAGCGCTGTCTCTCCCATAAGATAAATAGCATGTTGGGTGAACGAATTACAGTTGGGCAATTGACAAATAAAGAAGGCATAACAATGCACATACATATATCATGATGAGTACTATGAGATTTAATCAGGGCATTACGACAAAGTACATAGACCGCCATCCAGCATGCATCTATGCCTAAAAAGTCCACTTTCAGGTTATCATCTGAACCCCTTCCGGTATTAATTTGCAAGCAACAGACAATTGCATTAAGTATGGTGCGTAATGTAATCAACACAAATATCCTTAGACAAAGCATCGATGTTTTATCCCTAGTGGCAACAGCACATCCACAACCTTAGAACTTTCTGTCACTGTCCCAGATTTAATGGAGGCATGAACCCACTATCGAGCATAAATACTCCCTCTTGGAGTCACAAGTATCAACTTGGCCAGAGCCTCTACTAGCAACGGAGAGCATGCAAGAACATAAACAACATATATGATAGATTGATAATCAACTTGACATAGTATTCAATATTCATTGGATCCCAACAAACACAACATGTAGGATTACAAAGAAACGATCTTGATCATGATAGGCAGCTCACAAGATCGAGCATGATAGCACAATTAGGAGAAGACGACCATCTAGCAACTGCTATGGACCCATGGTCCAGGGGTGAACTACTCACACATCGATCCGGAGGCGATCATGGCGATGAAGAGACCTCCGGGAGATGATTCCCCTCTCCGGCAGGGTGCCGGAGGCGATCTCCTGAATCCCCCGAGATGGGATTGGCGGCGGCGGCGTCTCTGGAAGGTTTTCCGTATCGTGGCTCTCGGTACTGGGGGTTTCGCGACAGAGGCTTTAAGTAGGCGGAAGGGCAGGTCTGGGGGGCACACGAGGGCCCCACACAACAGGCCGGCGCGGCCAAGGCCTAGGCCGCGCCGCCTTAGTGTGTGGCCGCCTCGTGGCCCCACTTCTTATCCTCTTCGGTCTTCTGGAAGCTTCGTGTGAAAATAGGACCCTGGGCGTTGATTTCGTCCAATTCCGAGAATATTTCCTTACTAGGATTTCTGAAACCAAAAAGCAATGACAACAAGCGGCTCTTCGGCATCTCGTCAATATGTTAGTGCCGGAAAATGCATAATAACGACATATAATGTGTATAAAACATGTGAGTATCATCATAAAAGTAGCATGGAACATAAGAAATTATAGATACGTTTGGGACGTATCACTAGTTCATCTGACGGATCAGGTTCTAGTTAACTGCTCTAGTGGCAATCCGCAAAAACCTACTTCAAGATCACATCCCTGGACATGATCTCGGGATACTGGTGTAAACTTCGACAGGCGCCGCTTAAGGTCTTACCATTCTGTCGAGTCCTAGTCATATTTTATCGGGTACCTAACGCGTCCGTTAGGATTTTTCTTCGTATCTGTTGATACGGAAAAAAGTAGCAAATCGACGTCAGAAACGGCGCTACGCCGCGCAGAACGGATCTGGGGTCTTACCTTCACAATGTTTTGCGGCATTCAGAGATTATTCGCTACTTTGCACTACAAGAAAAGTTCTGATAGACAACGTCTCAAAATCGTCCGCTAAGGGGTATTTTTCGTCGCCTATGGGCCTAACCCGACGATATGGGTTCTGTTGTGGAAACTGCGTCAGGCAAAGTCCAACGACGTTTTTTTCTGCATCGCGCTTGGGCGCCCTTCCGCCACGGAAAATCGGACCGTTGCGCAAGTGTTTCAGGAGCCCGTTGACTGGCCGACGTCATGCAACCGACACGTGGCGTACGCCGTTAGCGCGATTAACGGCGTTAACAGCTGAAACCTCGTGGTAGATGGTAGGCCCACACGAGGCTGCCACGTCTTAAGCGGGCCGGGCCGGTGACATAGTTTGACCGGTCAACTATATAGCTGGGCTGGTCCATTAGTTACGTGGGCCGGGCCTAACCTCTAAGGTTGATCGGTCAAAACTTAAATGGGCCGGCCCATTTAACATGTGGGGTCCACCTTACAAAGAATCGGGCCGCCAAGAAGCAAGTGGGCCGGGCCAAAACACGAGTGGGTCCCACTTTCTGTTAAAGGGCCGGCCCATTTAGTGTGTGGGGTCCACCATATAGCAAGTGGGCGGGCCAAAAACACGGGTGGGTCCCACTTTCCGGTTAAAAGGTCGGCCCATTTAGTATGTGGGGTCCACCATGTAGCAAGTGGGCCGCCCAACAAGATAGTGGGCGGGCCAAAAACACGGTGGGTCCCACTTTCTGTTAAAGGCGGCCCATTTGGTGTGTGGGGTCCACCATATAGCAAGTGGGCCGGCCCAACAAGATAGTGGGCGGGCCAAAAGCACGAGTGGGTCCCACCTTCTGTTAAAAAGCCGGCCCATTTAGTATGTGGGGTCCACCATATAGCAAGTGGGCGGCCCAACAAGATAGTGGGCGGGCCAAAAACACAGTGGGTCCCACTTTCCGGTTAAAAGGCCGGCCCATTTAGTATGTGGGGTCCACCATATAGCAAGTGGGCCGGCCCAACAAGATAGTGGACGGGCCAAAAACACAGGTGGGTCCCACCTTCCTGTTAAAGGGCCGGCCCATTTACCATGTGGGACCACCATATAGCAAATGGGCTGGCCCAACAAGATAGTGGGCCGGCCCAGTAAGCTTGTGGATCCCACTATCGTGTAACGGCCGGCCTACTAAAGAAGTGGGCTGGCCCAAAATGAAAGTGGGTTCCACACTACTGTAAGTGGGCCGGCCCAATGTTGTTGTAGTGCCCTATTTGTTTGACTAGTCAACTTGCATTAAATTTCATGAGCCTAAAATCTGATATCAATGATACACACAATTACATACACAAATAAAACAAGTAGGAAAATTACAAGGCAATTAATGTGCCCAAATAAAAAAATTACATAGAATCATTGAGGACTTCTATTAGCATCATCAATAACACGTTGACATTTGGCAATCGCCTTGATTGAATCTTGTGTACTCTTTGTCAACATATCGGCTACAGATCTTAAAGCGACAATACCATATCTTTTATAAAGTACAGACCTTGAGATATTTCTTGTTTGATGAAAGCAATGGTCTAGGTTGACGGCTATGAGAAGATGCATCGAAGAAATATCGAGAACTTTTTGTGGGCCTCACTTCTAATGAAGATTGCTTCATCACAAGCGCATTCGATAATAATGCAAAAAGAGTTAAACGATGAACTATGCAAACATTTATTATGCAATGTAGATATAAGATAATAACAAGTTGCATAAATAAGACAATGTATGGAACTTGTACTAAGCACAAACTTACATCATAATGTTGCACAGGGTCGCTACAGATCCTTTTTTGGCGACTCTCTTCTAATGATGACTGCTTCATTAAAGCGCATTACGGTAACATTGCAAACATAGTTACAACAATTAACTATTCAAACATGTATTACGCAATGTAGAGATCAGATAACAGCATGTAGAGATAAGATAAGATGCATGTACTAAGCACATACTGGCTCGCTGCAGGTCCTTCTCTTGCGTGCACTAGTCGTGGTCAACATGCCTGTCATTTTAGGTTCAGCCATCAAGTGAAATGCTAATCCTCTGCTCCATTGTCCTTAATCTGTGTTTAGATATCACATTTAAGACCAAGTCATTGGTTTCAAATAACAAAAAACTTGAGCTGCCAAATGAATAAGCCAATATTTACGGATATCGATTAAAACCAACTAGATGTTGCTTTGCATGAGATACGAATTTGAGACATTGATTTAGAGTAGGGGAATGCCAAGGTTTTCCACATACAGTAAACTCGCATTAAGAATGACAAAATGACAGGTTCACATCACCTTCGCAGTTTCTCCAAGACAAACATATCAAATAGGCGAAACATAGTAAAGCATGAATGGCATTGCTATGGCGGGGTTCCAAGTGTTAATCTCTTGCATAAGGAACAATGCATATAGGTTATAGATAATACCGGAAGTAAACTGCCAAAATTACCAACCAAGAACTCAGATTCCAACCTTCCCTAGCGTCCCCGCTGTTAATGTTGGATGTTCTAATAAGTGGTTCGCATGATCAATCCCTAGGAAAAATAACATTGACAAGTCAGTCTACGATAATACAAAGACCAGACATGCACGCAGCAATAACTATATAAGCTAAAGATGAGGTATAAGAGCAAGCAGATTGGAAATGCACATAGCATGATTATAAAAGCAGTGTGAGAATAGCAGACACGAGAAAACAGCTAGCAGCTAGCGGTGAGCTAATGACGTGGTATAAGAACAAGCAGATTGGAAATGCCCATAGCATGACTATAAAAGCGATGCGACAATAGCATGCGGTACAAAAACAGTTGGCGACAAATGAATGGGTATAAGGCTATAAATATGTGGATGCACACAGTGTGTCGTAGAATGAACGAGGATGGTAGCGACAGGATAATGCTTTTATCTTGTACAATATTTAAACAAACTTCATGCGAAGCAACACATCAAGAAAGTTAACGGCATATGAGATCTGCAAATAACTACACAAAACATGGCTAAAGAAACACCGCGATCTAACGGGCCAGCGTACTAACCAAGGCTGCGGCGGGGTGGACGGGGCGGCAACTTGCATTCCAAATAAGGCGGCGAACGCGGGAGACGATGAATCGACCCTGTTTCGAGAAGCGGGCGTTAGTGAAGCAGATCTGGTTGGTCGGCAAGGGATTCGGTGAAGTTGATACAGCCACCGTGCCGAGGTAGTCGGTGGCGAGGTCGGCGGTGAAGCAGATCCGTCGGTGGCGAGGTCGGCGGTGAAGCAGATCCGTCGGTGGCGAGGTCGGCGGTGAAAGCAGATCCGTCGGTGACGAGGGCGGCGGGGAGCGGATCGGGTGGGTGGACAGCCAACACGATCAAGGCTACGTTGTGGAGGAGTATGCCGGCGGCGGCGAATCTAATCTTGTAGAGAGTCGAGCTTTGGCGTGTGAGAGTATTTTTGAGCTAATGGGGCGAATGGTTGGTGGGTGGGTGTGGGCCCGTGGGGAGGGTTCGGGATCTAGGCAAGATATTTCATTGTTACCGAATGAGCCCTCCATGGTCGGTGGGTTGTAGCTTACGGACCAGGGTTAAAAGGGTAAAACTGGTCACGGGATTTTCGAATGGATGCGGCGGGATGATTTGGCGCGCGGCCGAAATTTTCAGTTTCAAGCTACGAGCGAACGACAAAAATAATGTTCTTCCCAGGGAGCTCTCATTTCTTCCTCTTCTCTTTCTCTCTCGAGTCTCTCCCACTCCCCAGCTCCTCTCCCCCTTCTCTCCGGCGGCCTCGCCGGCCGGAGGGCAGGCCGAATTCTCTCTGTATATTGTACACCCTCCGAACTAAATTAATTGATTCAACTTTCCTTAGACGTGTATGTATCTAGAGTAAAAACATGTGTGGATACATCCATATTTAGATAAGCAAAGTTGAGTCAGCTAATTTGGATCCGGGGGAGTTAGTGTTGTTGTAAGCTTAGATCCGGTGTTTCCCATGAGCGAGAATGGCGCAATGGAGTCGGGGATCTCGTCATCGGCTTCAGATCGGCCTATGGTGAATCTGGCGGATCTTGCCGGCCAAACCCCGATCTGGTGCCATCAATGTGATGGCGCTAACGGTGAGGCTTGCTTTGGTCGGTGCTTGAGATCGGCCAATGGGGAAGTCAAGCTGCTAAAGTTCACAAGCTCGGGGCATACGACGGCGTCATCCGTCTTGCCCGTGCACATCTTGGCCTTTCGGCGGCCCTTCTCGAGAGCCAATATGCCGTTGCTTTGAGGCCCTTCTTCTCCTTCGTCCTGGCGACTACCGGCGACACCGTCCCAAGTGGTGCGTCCGGCGACGAGTTCTTTGGAAAGGATGTGGAGCGAGAGATCGATGTGCGGTCGAGAAGGACTCGATTGATTTTCTTCTATATGTTTTGGGGTCCTTTTTGTAAAGTTGCGGGTTCTATTAGTTATTGTCTAGTACTTTTGGTCCTCTATGTAATTTTTTGGACTAGTTTCCATTGGCACTTGATAAACTTGAATTTTGACAAGTTCACGGGGAAAAAATTCCTTTGCACATATGGCCTATCATGTATAAACATTCTTGAGATTTAAACTATATGTAATGTGCCATGCATTAACCCTAAACCATATATATGTAACTAACCCTAGCTGATCAAACCCTACTTAATTAAAACAAATAACCCTAAACTATACGCATGCACTTTATGCGCAAAGGCGCGGGTGCCTCTAATAATGTGTGTGCGCACTCGATCGATGATCCCTAAACCTTATACAACCCTTAAACCCTAATCCCTAATCCCTAAACCCTAAACACCCTAAACACTAAACCCTATACCCTAAACCCTAACCCTAACCCTAAACCCTAATTAAACCCTATATATAGGCCAACGACACTTAATTGTGCATCAAGCAGGCCAGGGGTGCCTCGCGGTCCTCTAATTAAATTAAATGTGCCATGCATTAACCCTAAACCATATATATGTAACTAACCATAGCTAATCAACCCTACTTAATGAAAACACATAACCCTAAAGTATACTAGCTATAACCCGATCTAATAAAAACATGCTCTATATATAGCAGCTAGCTAGCAAACCTTAGATTAACACCAATTAATATATACATGGCCTATATCGATCATGTTGTATAACATATCCCTGAGATTCATTAATTAATTATATAATTATCGTGATAAATTAATTAACTCTAGTTTTGACAAGTTCTCTCGAATGAAAACACATTTGATTAAGTTGCCTCATAATATATATATAATTAGTGTGCATGCATGGCCTACCATGCATTCGTGCATATATTTTAATGTATATTTGAACATATTCTTGGGGATTTCAATCTCTCTCTCTCTCGATCATCTATATATCGTTGGTGGCCAAAAAACACACATATATATGCATGCAATTTATGCATAAAGGCACGGGTGCCTCTAATAATGTGTGTGCGCACTCGATCGATGATCCCTAAACCTTAAACAACCCTAAAACCTTAAATCCCTAATCCCTAATCCCTAAACCTAAACACCCTAAACACTAAACCCTAAACCCTAGACCCTAAACCCTAACCCTAACCCTAACCCTAACCCTAACCCTAACCCTAAACCCTAGCTAACCCTAAACCCTAATTAAACCCTATGTATAGGCCAACGACACTTAATTGTGCATCGAGCAGGCCAGGGGTGCCTCGCGGTCCTCTAATTAAATTAAATGTGCCATGCATTAACCCTAAACCATATATATGTAACTAACCCTAGCTAATCAACCCTACTTAATTAAAACACATAACCCTAAACTATACTAGCTAGCTATAACCCGATCTAATAAAAACATGCTCTATATATAGCAGCTAGCTAGCAAACCGTAGATTAACACCAATTAAAATATACATGGCCTATATCGATCATGTTGTATAACATATCCCTGAGATTCATTAATTAATTATATAATTATCGTGATAAATTAATTAACTTGAATTTTGACAAGTTCTCTCGAATGAAAACACATTTGATTAAGTTGCCTCATAATATATATATAATTAGTGTGCATGCATGGCCTACAATGCATTCGTGCATATATTTTAATGTATATTTGAACATATTCTTGGGGATTTCAATCTCTCTCTCGATCATCTATATATCGTTGGTGCCCCAAAAAACACACATATATACGCATGCACTTTATGCGTAAAGGCGCGGGTGCCTCGATCTAATAATGTGTGTGCGCACTCGATCGATGATCCCTAAACCTTAAACAACCCTAAAACCCTAAGTCCCTAATCCCTAATCCCTAAACCCTAAACACCCTAAACACTAAACCCTAGACCCTAGACCCTAAACCCTAAC
The DNA here is from genome assembly GCF_019359855.2 of Lolium perenne. Classification (NCBI taxonomy): domain Eukaryota; kingdom Viridiplantae; phylum Streptophyta; class Magnoliopsida; order Poales; family Poaceae; genus Lolium; species Lolium perenne. The sequence continues at coordinate 55,030,836 of NC_067244.2, forward strand.
CCTAATCCTAACCATCTGCCCTAGCTAACCCTAAACCCTAATTAAACCCTATGTATAGGCCAACGACACTTAATTGTGCATCGAGCAGCCCAGGGGTGCCTCGCGGTCCTCTAATTAAATTAATTAAATGCGCCATGCATTAACCCTAAACCATATATATGTAACTAACCCTAGCTAATCAACCCTACTTAATTAAAACACATAACCCTAAACTATACTAGATATAACCCGATCTAATAAAAACATGCTCTATATATAGCAGCTAGCTAGCAAACCGTAGATTAACACCAATTAAAATATACATGGCCTATATCGATCATGTTGTATAACATATCCCTGAGATTCATTAATTAATTATATAATTATCGTGATAAATTAATTAACTTGAATTTTGACAAGTTCTCTCGAATGAAAACACATTTGATTAAGTTGCCTCATAATATATATATATAATTAGTGTGCATGCATGGCCTACAATGCATTCGTGCATATATTTTAATGTATATTTGAACATATATATTCTTGGGGATTTCAATCTCGATCTCTCTCTCTCGATCATCTATATATCGTTGGTGGCCCAAAAAACACACATATATACGCATGCACTTTATGCGTAAAGGCGCGCGCGGGTGCCTCTAATAATGTGTGTGCGCACTCGATCGATGATCCCTAAACCTTAAACAACCCCTAAAACCTTAAATCCCTAATCCCTAAACCCTAAACACCCTAAACACTAAACCCTAAACCCTAAACCCTAACCCTAACCCTAACCCTAACCCTAACCCTAGCCCTAACCCTAACCCTAAACCCTAGCTAACCCTAAACCCTAAATCCTAGACCCTAAACCCTAGACCCTAAACCCTAACCCTAACCCTAACCCTAAACCCTAGCTAACCCTAAAACCCTAATTAAACCCTATGTATAGGCCAACGACACTTAATTGTACGTGCATCGAGCAGGCCAGGGGGTGCCTCGCGGTCCTCTAATTAAATTAAATGTGCCATGCATTAACCCTAAACCATATATATGTAACTAACCCTAGCTAATCAACCCTACTTAATTAAAACACATAACCCTAAACTATACTAGCTAGCTATAACCCGATCTAATAAAAACATGCTCTATATATAGCAGCTAGCTAGCAAACCGTAGATTAACACCAATTAAAATATACATGGCCTATATCGATCATGTTGTATAACATATCCCTGAGATTCATTAATTAATTATATAATTATCATGATAAATTAATTAACTTGAATTTTGACAAGTTCTCTCGAATGAAAACACATTTGATTAAGTTGCCTCATAATATATATATAATTAGTGTGCATGCATGGCCTAAAATGCATTTGTGCATATATTTTAATGTATATTTGAACATATTCTTGGGGATTTCAATCTCTCTCTCGATCATCTATATATCGTTGGTGGCCCAAAAAACACACATATATACGCATGCACTTTATGCGTAAAGGCGCGGGTGCCTCGATCTAATAATGTGTGTGCGCACTCGATCGATGATCCCTAAACCTTAAACAACCCTAAAACCCTAAATCCCTAATCCCTAATCCCTAAACCCTAAACACCCTAAACACTAAACCCTAGACCCTAGACCCTAAACCCTAACCCTAACCCTAACCCTAACCATCTGCCCTAGCTAACCCTAAACCCTAATTAAACCCTATGTATAGGCCAACGACACTTAATTGTGCATCGAGCAGCCCAGGGGTGCCTCGCGGTCCTCTAATTAAATTAATTAAATGCGCCATGCATTAACCCTAAACCATATATATGTAACTAACCCTAGCTAATCAACCCTACTTAATTAAAACACATAACCCTAAACTATACTAGATATAACCCGATCTAATAAAAACATGCTCTATATATAGCAGCTAGCTAGCAAACCGTAGATTAACACCAATTAAAATATACATGGCCTATATCGATCATGTTGTATAACATATCCCTGAGATTCATTAATTAATTATATAATTATCGTGATAAATTAATTAACTTGAATTTTGACAAGTTCTCTCGAATGAAAACACATTTGATTAAGTTGCCTCATAATATATATATATATATATATAATTAGTGTGCATGCATGGCCTACAATGCATTCGTGCATATATTTTAATGTATATTTGAACATATATATTCTTGGGGATTTCAATCTCGATCTCTCTCTCTCGATCATCTATATATCGTTGGTGGCCCAAAAACACACATATATACGCATGCACTTTATGCGTAAAGGCGCGCAGTGCCTCTAATAATGTGTGTGCGCACTCGATCGATGATCCCTAAACCTTAAACAACCCCTAAAACCTTAAATCCCTAATCCCTAATAATCCCTAATCCCTAAACCCTAAAACCCTAAACACTAAACCCTAAACCCTAAACCCTAACCCTAACCCTAACCCTAACCCTAACCCTAACCCTAACCCTAAACCCTAGCTAACCCTAAACCCTAGACCCTAAACCCTAGACCCTAAACCCTAACCCTAACCCTAAACCCTAGCTAACCCTAAAACCCTAATTAAACCCTATGTATAGGCCAACGACACTTAATTGTACGTGCATCGAGCAGGCCAGGGGGTGCCTCGCGGTCCTCTAATTAAATTAAATGTGCCATGCATTAACCCTAAACCATATATATGTAACTAACCCTAGCTAGCTAATCAACTCTACTTAATTAAAACACATAACCCTAAACTATACTAGCTAGCTATAACCCGATCTAATAAAAACATGCTCTATATGTAGCAGCTAGCTAGCAAACCGTAGATTAACACCAATTAAAATATACATGGCCTATATCGATCATGTTGTATAACATATCCCTGAGATTCATTAATTAATTATATAATTATCGTGATAAATTAATTAACTTGAATTTTGACAAGTTCTCTCGAATGAAAACACATTTGATTAAGTTGCCTCATAATATATATATAATTAGTGTGCATGCATGGCCTACAATGCATTCGTGCATATATTTTAATGTATATTTGAACATATATATTCTTGGGGATTTCAGTCTCGATCTCTCTCTCTCGATCATCTATATATCGTTGGTGGCCCAAAAAACACACATATATACGCATGCACTTTATGCGTAAAGGCGCGGGTGCCTCTAATAATGTGTGTGCGCACTCGATCGATGATCCCTAAACCTTAAACAACCCCTAAAACCTTAAATCCCTAATCCCTAAACCCTAAACACCCTAAACACTAAACCCTAAACCCTAGACCCTAAACCCTAACCCTAACCCTAACCCTAACCCTAACCCTAACCCTAAACCCTAGCTAACCCTAAACCCTAAACCCTAGACCCTAAACCACCCTAGACCCTAAACCCTAACCCTAACCCTAACCCTAACCCTAACCCTAAACCCTAGCTAACCCTAAACCCTAATTAAACCCTATGTATAGGCCAACGACACTTAATTGTGCATCGAAGCGAGGCCGGGGGTGGCTGGCGGTCATCTAATTAAATTAAATGTGCCATGCATTAACCCTAAACCATATATATGTAACTAACCCTAGCTAATCAACCCTACTTAATTAAAACACATAACCCTAAACTGTACTAGCTAGCTATAACCCGATCTAATAAAAACATGCTCTATATATAGCAGCTAGCTAGCAAACCGTAGATTAACACCAATTAAAATATACATGGCCTATATCAATTTTAATATATATTTGAACATATTCTAGGGGATTTCAATCTCTCTCTCTCGAACATCTATATATCGTTGTTGGTGGCAAAAAACACACACGTACATATATACGCATGCACTTTATGCGCAAAGGCGCGGGGTGCCTCTAATAATGTGTGTGCGCACTCGATCGATGATCCCTAAACCTTAAACAACCCTAAAACTCCCCTAAACCCTAAACACCCTAAACACTAAACCCTAGACCCTAAACACCCTAAACACTAAACCCTAAACCCTAGACCCTAAACACCGTAAACACTAAACCCTAAACCCTAAACCCTAAACACCCTAAACACTAATTAAACCCTAAACCCTAGACCCTAAACACCCTAAACTAAACCCTAGACCCTAGCTAAACACCCTAAACACTAAACCCTAAACCCTAAACCCTAGCTAACCCTAAACCCTAATTAAACCCTATATATAGGCCAACGACACTTAATTGTGCATCAAGCAGGCCAGGGGTGCCTAGATCGCGGTCCTCTAGTTAAATTAAATGTGCCATGCATTAACCCTAAACCATATATATAACTAACCCCTAGCTAATCAAACCCTAGTTCATTAAAACACATAACCCTAAACTATACTAGCTAGCTATAACCCGATCTAATAAAAACATGCTCGATCTATATATAGCAGCTAGCTAGCAAATTAAACGGTAGATTAACACCAATTAATATATACGACATGGCCTATATCGATCATATGTTGTATAACATCTCCCTGAGATTCATTAATTAATTATATAATTATCGATGATAAATTAATTAACTTGAATTTTGACAAGTTCTCTCGAATGAAAACACATTTGATTAAGTTTCCTCATAATATATATATAATTAGTGTGCATGCATGGCCTACCACGCATGCATTCGTGCATATATTTTAATATATATTTGAACATATTCTTGGGGATTTCAATCTCTCTCTCTCTCTCTCGATCATCTATATATCGTTGTTGGCCAAAAAAACACACACATATACACATGCACTTTATGCGCAAAGGCGCGTGTGCCTCTAATAATGTGTGTGTGCGCACTCGATCGATGATCCATAAACCTTAAACCCTAATTAAATAAACCCTAATCCCTAATCCCTAAACCCCTAAACACCATAAACATTAAACCCTAGACCCTAGACCCTAAACCCTAACCTCCTAAACCTAAACCCTAAACCCTAATTAAACCCTATATATAGGCCAATGACACTTAATTGTGCATCAAGCAGGCCAGGGGTGCCTTAGCTCGCGGTCCTCTAATTAAATTAAATGTGCCATGCATATATATATATATGTGTTTAATTTGGGGATTTCAATCGCTCTCTCGTATGTAGATCTCTCTCTACCTCTCTCTCTCTCTGTCTCTCTCTCTCTCTCTCTCTCGTTAATTGGTGGCCAACAACACACACATGCACTTTGCGCGCAAAGGCATGCGCCTCTAATAATGTGTGCGCAGTCAATCAATCTAGTTTTGATTAATCATAGCACACAAATAAAGAAGTTGTATTTGAATCCACACAACCTAATCTAAAACACATAACCCCTAACATGGCCTAATTAATTAACCCCTTCTCTCTACCTAATTAGTGGAAATTGCACAAAATCAAAAGGGGTCCCTCACTAATTGTGCATATCTGCTAGATTGTGATAAACTTTTGCCCCATATATATTTGGTGGATGGGTGCATCTTGGCATGTAAAACAATTAGTGTTTGCAAATGGCGTTGTCAAAATTTATGTACAAATGATTTCTTTCCATCCAAAGTGCATAAAATGGGAGTTTTAATGAAGAAAGTACAAATAAAACAGCTCAACATGCTTCCACACCCCGATTTCCACACGAAGTAGAGCATATTTAAAGGATGATTCCAGAGTTTTACTATTTTTCAAGCAACTTTGCTAATTTTCCCCCACTCACATGACTTTATGTCGATTTAACGAAAATATGGCGAATTTAAACTACATGGGCGGGATAGTTTGAATTGTGCGCGCGGCAAAGGGAACCGCCTATTCCTCAACCTTGTGCATGGCAAATTACACACGCAACTCCATTAAACGCCACCTACCGACCTTAATTATCACCCCGGCGGCCCGGCCGCATGACCCCCCACCCACCCCTACACAACTTATCCCCGTCCGTGCGAAGAGCTTCCCCTCCCCGTCCCGTCCGTGCGAAGAAGAAGCTTACCCTCCCCGTCGTTCTTCTCGAGACGCACCAGCGGTCAAGTTGATCCACGGTAGGGCTGCTATCTCTAGCTCAATCATGTATCGGGCAAGACGGCCTAACGATTTATATTTTCTTGATGCTGCTAAAAAAATTCGTCAGTATGCTCGAACTAATTGTCACTTTATAGTTTTCCGCTCGATTTGTCATCGATCAATTTGTTCATTTGCGTGGGCATATAGAGTCAGTTCTGCACTCGATCCGTTAATTTGCTGAAATGCCATGGCAGAGTTTTGTACACGATCTGTTTGCTAAAATGTCGATGGGCATTTTTTTTTTGTACTCGACATGATTGCTGAAATGCATAATCATGTAGTATAGTTTTGTACTCGATGGATATACATTTCCTACTTCGCCTTAAATTAATCACCAACCACTGTATCTCATAATTAAACAGATGGACAGAACTTGGATACTGCATGGACACTTATGTTCCCCTTCATATATAAATGGTGTTCAACCCTTTATGGGGTTTATTAGAGCTCATGAAGGTCACAACCTCGACGTGTATTGCCCGCGCTGCACATGTATGAATGGTGAGAAGAGGCCTCACCCTGTAGTGGCAGATCATTTACACATTTTTGGGATGGACCACACATATGTTAGGCGGGTTTAGCATGGTGAACCATATAATGATCCTTTAGCAGGAGAAGCAGATCTTGCTCACACTGTATGTGTGCTGGCATATGTAGTTAATTATTTATATTGATGCTGCCGCTGTTTCAATCAATAGTTTGCATTGCTGTGCAAGGTTACGTACTCAAATTTAACTTGTTGCAGATGGATGGACGGGAAGGAGAGAAAAAGCGCTTGCTTCAGAAACGGGTTTCAGCTCGGGACATGTGCTGTGCCGGATGAGAAGGTAAATATGTAAAATGGCATTTGTTCAGGTTGCATCCCTTAGATGTTTGTCTAATCGGTTGATGTACTAATTGCGAAGCATAGAGTTGAAGAGGTCTCTCGGTTTGATGGGAGATTTGAAGATGAATCTCAGTTTGATGCACTGTGGATGAGTGCGATAACGAGCCTTTCATAGACAAAGGTCCCGCACCCGAGATTATCCAGCCTACGAAGGAGGCCGTGGACTGAGTACACGACTTTGCGTTGAAGTGGATGCACGCCCGGAGATCATCGGGGCGTCCGGGTAGTCTCAAGACCACCCAGCCACGATGCACTGTGGATGGTACCGATGACGAGCCTCTCATAGACGAAGGTCCCGCACCCGAGATTATCCAGCCTACGTAAGGAGGCCGTGGACCGAGTACACAGCTTTGCGTTGAAGAGGATGCACACCCGAGATCATCGGGGCGTCCCGGTAGTCTCGGGACCACCCAGCCACGATGCAAAATGTTGAGCTACTTTATGATTCGTACTCTTATGTTCTGGTGCTGTAGTATGTTATGATTTGTACGCCTTTGGCGCTAGATTAAGCATTCTGTGGATGATCGCGTTGCAAAATTCGACACCCACACAATCAGTTCATCGTATGAGTAGTAGTACAATTACTTCTACTGACGATTCCTGCCAGCCGCATTAGTTGGTAGCATGAAACACTTTCGGTACTCCCCTCGATTCATATTAATTGACTCAATTCTGTCTAGATATGGATGTATCTAGATGCATTTGTTAACTAGACTAACAAACTTGAGTCAGTTAATATGAATCCGTGTAAACCGCCCTTGATCCTCGAGCGGCTAGTTTATTGACTACGGACTCCAAGCCTCTCGCGGCAAGCCATCGACGAAGCTTTGACCAGATCTTGGCCCGCAATTTTTTGTGTGTGGCGAATAGCAAAGCTTTGACCAGTTCCTCTCGGGATGCAGCACGCCGGTGAGCTTGCACGGTTGCCATGAGCACTTTCCGGCGGAACTTCCTCTTCGCCGCCCTCAAGCCGGCTGGCTGCGAGACAAAGACGCAAAGTGCCTCGAGGTGGACGGAATTCTGGATCTCAGGGCGGGGGTCCGCATCGTCCGGAACGATCTCCAGCGGGTTAACGAGGACATGCATGGCGGCTGTGGGATTTGTTTTTTTTTTTGGTTTGAGCTTGGGATTTGGGGTTTTGTCGGAGAGGGGAGGAGGAACCAAGGAAGAGGAAGGAACAGCCGCGTGCTTGGCGCGTGGCGGTGTGCTTGAATTTCGAATTTTTGTGAAATGTTTCATTTCCCGCTACAATTCGGGGTTTCTTGACGCGCCAATGCGTCCCGCCGGGCAGCTTCAAGTGAATTTGGGGTGCCACGCTATGGGCCCTAGTTTCGGTGAGACATGTAATGACTAGTCACATTAGTAAGTTCACCGTGTAATAAAATATGTTACCCCTCCCTTTATGTAGCACCCCTTCTCTCCCGATCGAGTGCCGATTGCCGACGGATGCAAGCCGCTAGCTCGATCCCCTCCTTTCGCCTCCACCGTCCGGGCATCCAGCTTGGAGGGGCAAGCTGCATCTAGACCAAGCGGATTAGGTAGGACTAGTAATGTTCTTTCCTTTCTCGAGATCGGTTCTTTTTCCTCTCCTCGATATCTTGCGCATCTCTTTCCTATTACGGGCGAAGGGGTGTCTTTCTGAGGTCACCCTCGAGCTGGGAGTGATTGATGGGGGTGGGGGCGGGGGCTACCTTTGCTTGGATTGGGGTGTTCTTCCTTTATTTGTCGACATTTGCAACCTTTATAGTTTCTGCTGATCCTCACCGTGTCTTTTGTCGGCTTGTACAGAAAGGTAAGACCTCGGCGGTGGGGGCAATGGAGCGTAAGGCCACCACGCATGTGGGCGGTTGGCTGAGCCCGAGCTGCGTCCCCACCCCGCGGCAGGTACTCCGTTTGCTTATCCACTCTTTACCTTTTAAGTGTCTCTCTGCATCCTCAATCTGTTCCTCGTTCCGGAATATGCTTAAAGTAGCACATGTCTTCGTGTGTTTGTGCGTAAAGCCTCTGTGACACCATGCTCTATATTATCTGTATCAGGTTGGTACCTCCAGGTTCCGTGGCTTTGAGGCTATGGGGAACGAGAATAGCGCCCCACCTGCTGCAGGAGCATGGCCCGATCTGCAAAGACAAGAAGCGAAATGCCTTCTTAGAGCTGGGCAGGGTCCTTGAGGGTAATTTTTTTTAACCAACTTACCATGATGTAGTCTGAATCGATACTCCTCGGATCCAAATTAATTGACTCAACTATCTCGTAGATACGGATGTATCTAGATGTGTTTTAGCTCTAGATACTACTGCCTCCATCCCAAAGCTTTGGGCTTATATTATTTTTAGAAAGTCAAACTATACCATGTTTGACTAAGCTTTTACCAAAAATCAGTAACATGCAAAATACAAAATTAATATCATTAAATAGATAATAAAATATATTTTCCTACGGTATCTACACAATATTATATTTGTTGATAGAATATTCTAAAATTTTGGTCAAACTTTGCTTGTTTTGATTTCTCAAAAATAAATAAGGCTTAAGCTTTTGGATGGTGGTAGTACATTCATATCTAGACAAAGCTGAGTTAACTAGTTTTTTGTCTGTCCATAGCTAGTGTTCACGCTGCAAAAGGCTAAGAGCATCCACTATATGCATCAGTCTATCTCATACAGTAATTCAATATCACTGCTGAGGTCTGCCTTTTGTTTTGCTATTCATATGCAGATTGAAACTTTAGGGCCTTTACTCAAAAGGAAGATCAAAACTGCGGCTGATCAGGCTGCCAGTATGTTGATGCCGCCCCCATCTTCTAAATGCCTCTACAAGCACAAGGCCACGCGCCAGCTGGGTGGTGATCTTTTAATGAATATGGTATATTTTCTTAATCCACAAAACATGCCTTGATTTTTCTCTGTTTATTGTCGGTTTTTTCTATGCTTGCCAAAAGTTTACAACAACAACAACAACCAAGCCTTTCAGTCCCAAACAAGTTGGGGTAGGCTAGAGTTGAAACCCATAAGATCTCGAAGCCAAAAGTTTAGAAACACCAAATTCGTTTGCTTACAATCATCATACAGTAATGTTCATCTACTCCAGTTCCCCTAACCCAACAAAAAATGATGTTAATTATGATTTTTTAGATTAAAAGAGCACCATTAGGCGCTGTTAATTACGACTTTGAGATTAAAATGTCATTTGCAATTGTTAATTACAATTTTGAGACAAATGGTTAGTTTAACCTCGATCTCTTCTGCTCTCCATTTATCCCAACCGAACAAAAATTTAACCATTCCATTCCTCTGAAATGGAACCATTCCATTCCATTCCACGCTGTTTCGAACCGAACACACCCTTGCATTGTTGTGAACTGTTGTCCATACACGGCCATACCCTTCCACTTACATCCGGCACTATATGCATCGATCTGTCTCGTAGTCATTCAATATCACCGCTTGAGATCTGTTCCCATTCTTATGCAGGCTGAAACTACTGCGCCTTTACTCAAGTGGATGCAAAATGAGGCTAATGAGGCTGCTGTGAGGACGATGGTGCCGACACCATCTTCCGAAAACCTCTACAAGCACGAGGCCATGGGCCAGCTGGGTGGTGACCTTTTAATGAATCTGGTATATTTTCTTAATCCACATACATGATTTCATTATTATCTGTTTAATTACTGTTGGCTTTGTCTAATGCTTACCAAAAGTTCAGAAACACTGCGTTTGCTTACAATCATCATACACTAATTTTTCACTTTTCGGTCTGTCTCATCCATTATATAAACCGTTGATTTCCATTGGCTTCTTTTGTAATCATTTGCATTGTTGTCAAGCTGTTCTCTATGCACAACCCTATTCTTCCACTTACACCCGCACTATTTGCATCAGTCTATCTCATAGATTTATTAAATATCAATGATGAGTTCTGTTGCTATTCATATGCAGGATGAAACTTCTGTGCCTCTACTCAAATGGATAAAAAATGATCCTGATGAGGCTGCTGTGAAGACGATGGTGCCGCCACCATCTTCTGAAAACCTCCTCAAGCACAAGGCCACGGGCCAGCTGGGTGGTACCCTTTTCAAGAAGGTATATTTTCTTAATCCTCATACATGATTTGATTTTTGTCTGTTTATTGCCGGCTTTGTCTAATGCTTACCAATAGTTCAGAACACACACACCTATTCTTACACTTACATCCAGCACTATATGCATCGTTGTCTCATAGATTCATTTTATATATCACTGCCGATGTCTGTTGCTCTTCAATTTTCATATGCATCTGAAACTGCTAACCCTTCATTGGTCAAAAGGATTGCAAGCTGCCGCCGATGAGGCATCTGCAGAGGCTGCCACCAAGTTCTTGTCGGTCCCCACCTTACGGATGCTTATATAAGCTCAAGTCCAAGGACCAGCCGGGCCGTAACCATCCAAGGGTTCGGGTATATTTTCTTAAGCCACATATACATGCCATGATTTATGTCTGATATTATCACCGGCTCTGTCTAATGCTTTTTGGAATTCGGAAACACCAAATTAGCATGCTTATATTCATCATACACTAATTTTTCACTGTTCAGTTTGTAACATAGTGTTATGCACTCGCTTGTCAACATTTGCATTGCTCTGAACTATGCACTTTACACAACCTAATTCTTCCACTTACATTCAGCTCTACGCACCAGTAGTACCTCCCATGTTTCCTTCACCATCCCGATGCCGAGCTTGCGGGAATATGGCGGGCCCATGTACATACCCCGCATATAACACCTCCTATGGCTCTATCTACCTTTCTAGTAGCTCCTTCACAGAGTTACCGGTATGTATTCTCAGTGCTTTAGCATGAATTGGCATATAGTAAAGTCTTGTTTTTAGTCTTCCTGCTTCTTACATTTGTATCAATTTTCACATGCGGTATCGTACCTTGTGAACTTCGTCCAATGATTAACCAGATGTGTCCGCATGAAGGGTCTTTCACTATGCATGGCAATGGCAAATTGATGAACACCTACACGGTCTATGAGGTGTATGTCTACAAGACGCAGGCCATCACATATTTGTATGGACATGATTGGAGAAAGTTTGCTTTTGACTACGGTGCGAAGAAGGGCGACGAGCCGAGGATCACAAACTCAAACGGCAGATATACGTAATCGCTACGTAGTTGGAGACACTTCCAAATATATAATATGTAACTTTTTTCTACTCATATCTTTTGATAACTGTTTCCGAGCGGTTGTTCTAAACCATTCCCTCTGTTCTAGCTTCTGGGTTTAACATGATCAAAGCTGCAGATCCCCCGATGGAACATGAGCGGATGTCACAAAGGGCAACCACACCAGCACCGGCACCGGCTTCCCACTCTCCTGCATCGGCACCGGTTCTGTACCAGCTCGTTTCTTGCATCTACCAGAGTCCCCTACATCAGCATTGGTTCTGTAGAGGCCCCATATACTACACCTGCCCAGCAGGCTCTGCATCGACCGGTTCCTCTAGCTGCACCGCATCGCACTCGCCCAACAGTCTCTGCATCGGCACCGGTTCCTCTAGAGGCACCGTTTATCGCACTCGCCCAAGCAATCTCCTGCATCGCACCGGCTCGTGTACCAACCAGGCTCCTGCACCTGCCCCACGGATCACCGAGGTCTCGGCTCATTGCCGTGGCCACCCGTGTGGTGACCAGGACGCATCCGAAGGCTATGTTCGTGAGTATATGACAAAGATAACTGCTCTTATCTTGATGTCTTCTCTGCTCAAAGTCTCACATGGTTCAGTGCATTGGTGCCATTGACTAATTTTTGGTGGTATCTCTTGCTTTGAATCAGAAATTGCCTAAAAGTATCTCCAAGGATCTCAATGCTGGCCGAAGGGGCAAGATATCCCTCGTCATGGAGAGTGAAGGTCTCACCGTGGAGGGACGGTACTCCGTCAGTCCCACAGATGGCCGCTTGGCTATTACTTCCAGGTGGAAAAAGTTCATTGACGGTGCCAAACTTTGCATTGGATCAAAGTTGAAGGTCAAGATCTTTCGATGCCGCTGTGACATGCTGGTCATAAAGTTCGCGGTTGTCTAGTTCTGTTGCCCCATGAGCCCTTAGCAAATGCATTTGTAGTTATACTTATATAAGGTTATCTTATCTGAACTGCTAATTAATTGTATGGGTGGTAAAACTCTGGCAAGCTTTTGCTCTTAGCAAGTATGTATGTATGATCAGCTATTATGATAACTAATGTTTGTGTTCATCTTAATTTGCATTTCCGTTTTAGAAAAAAACTTAATTTCTATTTTGGCTGACCTGTTAGAGAACTATCAGATTGAACCCACAACATGATTCAAATAGATTCATTACACCGAGCCACACGTCTTGACCTTGCTATACACTACTTCCATTAATCAGTGCAAGAAGGCTTACCTGAGCTGCCTGAACCATGGCAGATTCGAATCCACCTTATCTATCTAGAAATACAACCTTTGCAGAAAGAGGATTTGCAATATGGGGAGGCTGACATTGGGGACCCATGAGCCAGCAGCGTCGTCAATGTTTTAAAGGTGGCAGGAGATTGAAAGAAAAAATAAGCCAAAAATCAGTTGGTAAACAAATTCAAGAAAAGAAACATTTACCTTTCTGAGAGGATGACATGCGGGACCCATGAGGCAGCAGCATCCTCAACTATTTCAAGGCGGCAGGGGATCAAAAGAAAAAAGGAAATAGCCAGAAATTAATTAGGGTCAAAAATAAATCCATCAAAGGAAACTTTTATTGTTCATAGAGGATGACATGTGGGACCGACTTGCCAGCTGCGTCGTCATCGTTTCAAAGGCGGCAGGGGATCAAAAGAAAAAGACAAATAGCCAGAAATTAGGGGAAAAAATAAATCCAACAAAGGAAACTTTTATTGTTCATAGAGGATGACATGCGGGACCCATGAGCCAGCAGCTTCCTCAACGTTTCAAAGTCGGCATGAGATTGAAAGAAAAAGGCAAGTGACATAATATCAGGAGCCAAAAATAATCCAAGAAAAGAAACTTTATTGTACATAGAGGATGACATGCGGGTCCCATTTTGTAGCAGCGGTCTCAACGCTTCCAAGGCGGCACAGGACCGAAAGAAAAATGAAGTAGCCAGAAATCAGGGTGTGAAAAAAAAATCCAAGAAAAGAAAGATTTCAATTGGGCTGTATCTGGACATTTGGGCCTTCGAACTATCCTGCTGGGCCTTTTGACTCGTACAATTTCAGCCCACTCCAAAACAGGAAAGGTCGGATTTTTCTCAAAAAAAAAACAGGAAAGTCCTATGCTTCGCAAAAACAAAAAACAAGGAGATTCAACATATAAGTTTGTTTATGTAGATATAAAGATTTAATTTATCCGTTTGCAATAGCTCGAGCGAAATACAACGTTTATTGTACGCAAAATAAAATATCACATGTTTCTTGTACGGGAGGCGACATCGGGGACCCATGAGCCAGCAGCGTCGTCAACGTTTCAAAGGCGGCAGGGGATCGAAAATAAAAAAAAAGCCAAAAATCAGTTGGTAAAAAAATACAAGAAAAGAAAACATTTATCGTTCTGAGAGGATGACATGCGGGACCCATGAGGCAGCAGCATCCTCAACGTTTCAAAGTCGGCATGAGATCGAAAGAAAAAGCCAAGTGACATAATATCAGGAGCCAAAAATAATCCAAGAAAAGAAACTTTATTGTACATAGAGGATGACATGCGGGTCCCATTTTGTAGCCCAGTCTCACCGTTTCCAAGGCGGCACAGGACCAAAAGCAAAATCAGGCAGCAGCATTCTCAACAATTCCACGGCGGCAGGGGATCAAAAGAAAACAAAAGAAATAGCCAGAAATTTATTAGGGGTCAAAAATAAATCCACCAAAGGAAACTTTTATTGTTCATAGAGGATGACATGTGGGACCGACCTGCCAACATGTCCTCATCGTTTCAAAGGGGGCAGGGGATCAAAAGAAAAAGGCAAATAGCCAGAAATTAGGGGTCAAAAATAACTCCAAGAAAGGAAACTTTTATTGTTCGTAGAGGATGACATGCGGGACCCATGAGCCAGCAGCTTACTCAACGTTTCAAAGGTGGCATGAGATCGAAAGAAAAAGGCAAGTGACCAAATATCAGGAGCCAAAAATAATCCAAGATTTATTGTACATAGAGGATGACATGTGGGTCCCATTTTGCAGCAGCGGTCTCAATGTTTGTAATGCGGCTTGAGATCAAAAGAAAAAGAAAGTAGCTAGTAATTAGGGGGTGAAAAAAAATCCAAGAAAAGAAAGTTGATGGAGATAGAGGATGACATGCGGGTCCCTTGAGCCAACAGCTTACTCAACGTTTCAAAGGGGGCAGGGGATCAAAAGAAAAAGGCAAGCCAAAAATCAGAGGGTGAAAAAAAATCCAACAAAGGAAACTTTTATAGCACATAGAGGATGACATGCGGGTCCCATGAGCCAGCAGGTTCCTCAACGTTTCAAACGTGGCATGAGATCGAAAGAAAAAGGCAAGTGACCAAATATGAGGTGCCAAAAAAAACTCCAAGAAAAGAAAGTTGATTGCTCATAGAGGATGACATGCGGGTCCCATTTAGCTGCAGCGGTCTCACTGTTTGAGAGGCGGCAGGGGATCGAAAGAAAAAGGCAAGTGACCAAATATCAGGAGCCAAAAATAATTCAAGAAAAGAAAGTTTTATAGTCCATAGAGGATGACATGCGGGTCCCATTTAGCAGCAGCGGTATCACCGTTTGAGAGGCGGCAGGGGATCGAAAGAAAAAGGCAAGTGACTGATACGTCTCCAACGTATCGATAATTTCTTGTGTTCCATGCCACATTATTGATGATATCTACATGTTTTATGCACACTTTATGTCATATTCGTGCATTTTCTGGAACTAACCTATTAACAAGATGCCGAAGTGCCAGTTGCTGTTTTCTGCTGTTTTTGGTTTCAGAAATCCTAGTAAAGAAATATTCTCGGAATTGGACGAAATCAACGCCCAGGGTCCTATTTTGCCACGAAGCTTCCAGAAGACCAAAGAGGAGACGAAGTGGGGCCACGAGGTGGCCAAACCATAGGGCGGCACGGCCCAGGCCTTGGCCGCGCCGACCTATAGTGTGGGCCCCTCGTGTGGCCCCCTGACCTGCCCTTCCGCCTACAAATAGCCTTCGTCGCGAAACCCCCAGTACCGAGAGCCACGATACAGAAAACCTTACTGAGACGCCGCCGCCGCCAATCCCATCTCGGGGGATTCTGGAGATCTCCTCCGGCACCCTGCCGGAGAGGGGATTCATCTCCCGGAGGACTCTTCACCGCCATGGTCGCCTCCGGAGTGATGAGTGAGTAGTTCACCCCTGGACTATGGGTCCATAGCAGTAGCTAGATGGTTGTCTTCTCCTCATTGTGCTTCATTGTTGGATCTTGTGAGCTGCCTAACATGATCAAGATCATCTATCTGTAATACTATATGTTGTGTTTGTCGGGATCCGATGGATAGAGAATACTATGTAATGTTAATTATCAAGTTATTACCTATGTGTTGTTTATGATCTTGCATGCTCTCCGTTATTAGTAGAGGCTCTGGCCAAGTTTTTGCTCTTAACTCCAAGAGGGAGTATTTATGCTCGATAGTGGGTTCATGCCTCCATTGAATGCAGGACGTGTGAGAAAGTTCTAAGGTTGTGGATGTGCTTTGTTGCTACTAGGGATAAAACATTGATGCTATGTCTAAGGATGTAGTTATTGATTACATTACGCACCATACTTAATGCAATTGTCTGTTGTTTTGCAACTTAATACCGGAAGGGTTCGGATGATAACTTTGAAGGTGGACTTTTTAGGCATAGATGCATCTTTGGATAGCGGTCTATGTACTTTGTCGTAATGCCCAATTAAATCTCACTATATTTATCATGACATGTATGTGCATTGTTATGCCATCTCTATTTGTCAATTGCCCGACTGTAATTTGTTCACCCAACATGCTTTTATCTTATGGGAGAGACACCTCTACTGAACTGTGGACCCCAGTCCTATTCTTTACATCGCATACAATCTCTGCAATACTTGTTTCTTGTTTTCTGCAAACAATCATCTTCCACACAATACGGTTAATCCTTTGTTACTGACAAGCGGTGAGATTGACAACCTCACTGTTTCGTTGGGGCAAAGTACTTTGGTTGTGTTGTGCAGGTTCCACGTTGGCGCCGGAATCTCTGGTGTTGCGCCGCACTACATCCCGCCGCCATCAACCTTCAACGTGCTTCTTGACTCCTACTGGTTCGATTAAACCTTGGTTTCTTACTGAGGGAAACTTGCCGCTGTGCGCATCACACCTTCCTCTTGGGGTTCCCAACGGACGTGTCAACTACACGCATCAAGCAAATTTCTGGCGCCGTTGCCGGGGAGATCAAGACACGCTGCAAGGGGAGTCTCCACTTCCCAATCTCTTTACTTTGTTTTTGTCTTGCTTTATTTTATTTACTACTTTGTTTGCTGCATTATATCAAAACACAAAAAAATTAGTTGCTAGCTTTACTTTATTTACTGCCTTGTTCTCTATATCAAAAACACAAAAAAATTAGTTACTTGCATTTACTTTATCTAGTTTGCTTTATTTACTACTGCTAAAATGGCCACCCCTGAAAATACTAAGTTGTGTGATTTCACAACCACAAATAATAATGATTTCTTATGCACACCTATTGCTCCACCTGCTACTACAGCAGAATTCTTTGAAATTAAACCTGCTTTACTGAATCTTGTTATGCGAGAGCAATTTTCTGGTGTTAGTTCTGATGATGCTGCTGCCCATCTTAATAATTTTGTTGAACTATGTGAAATGCAAAAGTATAAGGATGTAGATGGTGATATTATTAAATTGAAATTGTTTCCTTTCTCATTAAGAGGAAGAGCTAAAGATTGGTTGCTATCTCTGCCTAAGAATAGTATTGATTCCTGGACTAAATGCAAGGATGCTTTTATTGGTAGATATTATCCCCCTGCTAAAATTATATCTTTGAGAAGTAGCATAATGAATTTTAAACAATTGGATAATGAACATGTTGCTCAAGCTTGGGAAAGAATGAAATCGTTGGTTAAAAATTGCCCAACCCATGGACTGACTACTTGGATGATCATCCAAACCTTCTATGCAGGACTAAATTTTTCTTCGCGGAATTTATTGGATTCAGCTGCTGGAGGTACCTTTATGTCCATCACTCTTGGTGAAGCAACAAAGCTCCTTGATAATATGATGATTAATTACTCTGAATGGCACACGGAAAGAGCTCCACAAGGTAAGAAGGTAAATTCTGTTGAAGAATCCTCTTCCTTGAATGATAAGATTGATGCTATTATGTCTATGCTTGTGAATGATAGGACTAATGTTGATCCTAATAATGTTCCGTTAGCTTCATTGGTTGCCCAAGAAGAACATGTTGATGTAAACTTCATTAAAAATAATAATTTCAACAACAATGCTTATCGGAACAATTCTAGTAATAACTATAGGCCATATCCTTATAATAATGGTAACGGTTATGCTAATTCTTATGGGAATTCTTACAATAATAATAGGAACACACCCCTGGACTTGAAGCTATGCTTAAAGAATTTATTAGTACACAAACTGCCTTTAACAAATCTGTTGAGGAAAAACTCAATAAAATTGATATTCTCGCTTCTAAGGTTGATAGTCTTGCCTCTGATGTTGATCTTTTGAAATCGAAAGTTATGCCTAATAGGGATATTGAAAATAAAATTGTTACTACAGCAAATGCCATCCAAGTTAGAATTAATGAGAATATAAGATTAATGGCTGAATTGCGTGCTAGGTGGGATAGAGAAGAAAATGAAAAACTAGCTAAAGAGAAAAATGTAGCTAAAGTTTGGACTATTACCACCACAAGTAATGTTGATTCTTCACATGTTGCTGCACCTCCTACTATTAATGGTAAAATAATTGGTATTGGCAATGTTTCTACTCCTAGTGCAAAGCGTACAAAACTGCCTGAAATTGCTAAAACTGCTGAAATTGCTTGTGATAAAACTGCTGAAATTTTTTCCAACCTTGGGGATGATGATCCCATTGCTGTAGCTCATAATGATTTAGATTTTGATGATTGCCACATCTCTGAAGTTATAAAGTTCTTACAAAAACTTGCTAAGAGTCCCAATGCTAGCGCTGTAAATTTGGCTTTCACAAAACATATTACAAATGCTCTCATAAAAGCTAGAGAAGAGAAACTAAAACTTGAAACTTCTATTCCTAGAAAGCTAGAGGATGGTTGGGAACCCATCATTAAAATGAGGGTCAATGATTTTGATTGTAATGCTTTATGTGATCTTGGTGCAAGTATTTCTGTTATGCCTAAGAAAGTCTATGATATGCTTGACTTGCCACCATTGAAAAATTGTTATTTGGATGTTAATCTCGCTGATAATGCTAAAAAGAAACCTTTGGGGAGAGTTGATAATGTTCATATTATGGTTAACAATAACCTTGTCCCCGTTGATTTTGTTGTCTTGGATATTGAATGCAATGCATCTTGCCCCATTATATTGGGAAGACCTTTTCTTCGAACCGTTGGTGCTACTATTGATATGAAGGAAGGTATTATTAAATATCAATTTCCTCTCAAGAAAGGTATGGAACACTTCCCTAGAAAGATAATGAAGTTACCTTATGATTCTATTATTAGAACAAATTATGATGTTGATGCTTCGTCTCTTGATGTTACTTGATTTACACTTTCTGCGCCTAGCTGAAAGGCGTTAAAGAAAAGCGCTTATGGGAGACAACCCATGTTTTTACTACAGTATTTTTGTTTTATATTTGAGTCTTGGAAGTTGTTTACTACTGTAGCAACCTCTCCTTATATTAGTTTTGTGTTTTGTTGTGCCAAGTAAAGTCTTTGATAGTAAAGTTCATACTAGATTTGGATTACTGCGCAGTTTCAGATTTCTTTGCTATCACGAATTTCGACCTGCCTCCCTGTAGATAGCTCAGAAAATTAAGCCAATTTACGTGCGTGATCCTCAGATATGTACGCAACTTTCATTCAATTTGGGCATTTTCATTTGAGCAAGTCTGGTGCCTCAATAAAATCCATCTTTACGGACTGTTCTGTTTTGACAGATTCTGCCTTTTATTTCGCATTGCCTCTTTTGCTATGTTGGATGAATTTCTTTGATCCATTAATGTCCAGTAGCTTTATGCAATGTCTAGAAGTGTTAAGAATGATTGTGTCACCTCTGAACATGTTAATTTTTATTGTCCACTAACCCTCTAATGAGTTGTTTCGAGTTTGGTGTGGAGGAATTTTTCAAGGATCAAGAGAGGAGTATGATGCAATATGATCAAGGAGAGTGAAAGCTCTAAGCTTGGGGATGCCCCGGTGGTTCACCCCTGCATATTCTAAGAAGACTCAAGCGTCTAAGCTTGGGGATGCCCAAGGCATCCCCTTCTTCATCGACAACATTATCAGGTTCCTCCCCTGAAACTATATTTTTATTCCGTCACATCTTATGTGCTTTGCTTGGAGCGTTGGTTTGTTTTTGTTTTTTGTTTTGTTTGAATAAATGGATCCTAGCATTCACTGTATGGGAGAGAGACACGCTCCGCTGTTGCATATGGACAAGTATGTCCTTAGGCTTTACTCATAGTATTCATGGCGAAGTTTTTTCTTCGTTAAACTGTTATATGGTTGGAATTGGAAAATGCTACATGTAGTAATTCTAAAATGTCTTGAATAATTTGATACTTGGCAATTGTTGTGCTCATGATTAAGCTCTTGCATCATATACTTTGCACCCATTAATGAAGAAACACCTAGAGCTTGCTAATTTGGTTTACATATTTGGTCTCTCTAAAGTCTAGATAATTTCTAGTATTGAGTTTTGAACAACAAGGAAGACGGTATAGATTCTTATAATGTTTACAATATGTCTTTTATGTGAGTTTTGCTGCACCGCTTCATCCTTGTGTTTGTTTCAAATAGCCTTGCTAGCCTAAACCTTGTATCGAGAGGGAATACTTCTCATGCATCCAAAATACTTGAGCCAACCACTATGCCATTTGTGTCCACCATACCTACCTACTACATGGTATTTCTCCGCCATTCCAAAGTAAATTGCTTGAGTGCTACCTTTAAAATTCCATCATTCACCTTTGCAATATATAGCTCATGGGACAAATAGCTTAAAAACTATTGTGGTATTGAATATGTACTTATGCACTTTATCTCTTATTAAGTTGCTTGTTGTGCGATAACCATGTTTCTGGGGACGCCATCAACTATTCTTTGTTGAATATCATGTGAGTTGCTATGCATGTCCGTCTTGTCTGAAGTAAGAGAGATCTACCACCTTAATGGTTGGAGCATACATATTGTTAGAGAAGAACATTGGGCCACTAACTAAAGCCATGATTCATGGTGGAAGTTTCAGTTTTGGACATATATCCTCAATCTCATATGAGAATAATAATTGTTGCCACATGCTTATGATCAAAGAGGAGTCCATTATCTGTTGTCCATGTTGTCCCGGTATGGATGTCTAAGTTGAGAATAATCAAAAGCGAGAAATCCAAAATGCGAGCTTTCTCCTTAGACCTTTGTACAGGCGGCATGGAGGTACCCCATTGTGACACTTGGTTAAAACATGTGTATTGCGACGATCCAGTAGTCCAAGCTAATTAGGACAAGGTGCGGGCACTATTAGTATACTATGCATGAGGCTTGCAACTTGTAAGATATAATTTACATAACTCATATGCTTTATTACTACCGTTGACAAAATTGTTTCATGTTTTCAAAATAAAAGCTCTAGCACAAATATAGCAATCGATGCTTTTCTCTTTGAAGGACCATTCTTTTTACTTTTATGTTGAGTCAGTTCACCTATCTCTCTCCACCTCAAGAAGCAAACACTTGTGTGAACTGTGCATTGATTCCTACATACTTGCATATTGCACTTATTATATTACTCTATGTTGACAATTATCCATGAGATATACATGTTACAAGTTGAAAGCAACCGCTGAAACTTAATCTTCCTTTGTGTTGCTTCAACGCCTTTACTTTGAATTATTGCTTTATGAGTTAACTCTTATGCAAAACTTATTGATGCTTGTCTTGAAGTACTATTCATGAAAAGTCTTTGCTATATGATTCACTTGTTTACTCATGTCATTACCATTGTTTTGATCGCTGCATTCATTACATATGTTTACAAATAGTATGATCAAGGTTATGATAGCATGTCACTCCAGAAATTATCTTTGGTATCGTTTTACCTGCTCGGGACGAGCAGAACTAAGCTTGGGGATGCTGATACGTCTCCGACGTATCGATAATTTCTTGTGTTCCATGCCACATTATTGATGATATCTACATGTTTTATGCACACTTTATGTCATATTCGTGCATTTTCTGGAACTAACCTATTAACAAGATGCCGAAGTGCCAGTTGCTGTTTTCTACTGTTTTTGGTTTCAGAAATCCTAGTAAAGAAATATTCTCGGAATTGGACGAAATCAACGCCCAGGGTCCTATTTTGCCACGAAGCTTCCAGAAGACCGAAGAGGAGACGAAGTGGGGCCACGAGGTGGCCAAACCATAGGGCGGCGCGGCCCAGGCCTTGGCCGCGCCGACCTATAGTGTGGGCCCCTCGTGTGGCCCCCTGACCTGCCCTTCCGCCTACAAATAGCCTTCGTTGCGAAACCCCCAGTACCGAGAGCCACGATACGGAAAACCTTACTGAGACGCCGCCGCCGCCAATCCCATCTCGGGGGATTCTGGAGATCTCCTCACCCTGCCCGGAGAGGGGATTCATCTCCCGGAGGACTCTTCACCGCCATGGTCGCCTCCGGAGTGATGAGTGAGTAGTTCACCCCTGGACTATGGGTCCATAGCAGTAGCTAGATGGTTGTCTTCTCCTCATTGTGCTTCATTGTTGGATCTTGTGAGCTGCCTAACATGATCAAGATCATCTATCTGTAATACTATATGTTGTGTTTGTCGGGATCCGATGGATAGAGAATACTATGTTATGTTAATTATCAAGTTATTACCTATGTGTTGTTTATGATCTTGCATGCTCTCCATTATTAGTAGAGGCTCTGGCCAAGTTTTTGCTCTTAACTCCAAGAGGGAGTATTTATGCTCGATAGTGGGTTCATGCCTCCATTGAATGCAGGATGATGTGACGAAAGTTCTAAGGTTGTGGATGTGCTGTTGCTACTAGGGATAAAACATTGATGCTATGTCTAAGGATGTAGTTATTGATTACATTACGCACCATACTTAATGCAATTGTCTGTTGTTTTGCAACTTAATACTGGAAGGGGTTCGGATGATAACCTGAAGGTGGACTTTTTAGGCATAGATGCATGCTGGATAGCGGTCTATGTACTTTGTCGTAATGCCCAATTAAATCTCACTATATTTATCATGACATGTATGTGCATTGTTATGCCCTCTCTATTTGTCAATTGCCCGACTGTAATTTGTTCACCCAACATGCTTTTATCTTATGGGAGAGACACCTCTAGTGAACTGTGGACCCCGGTCCTATTCTTTACATCACATACAATCTACTGCAATACTTGTTTTACTGTTTTCTGCAAACAATCATCTTCCACACAATACGGTTAATCCTTTGTTACAGCAAGCCGCTGAGATTGACAACCTTACTGTTTCGTTGGGGCAAAGTACTTTGGTTGTGTTGTGCAGGTTCCACGTTGGCGCCGGAATCTCTGGTGTTGCGCCGCACTACATCCCGCCGCCATCAACCTTCAACGTGCTTCTTGACTCCTACTGGTTCGATTAAACCTTGGTTTCTTACTGAGGGAAACTTGCCGCTGTGCGCATCACACCTTCCTCTTGGGGTTCCCAACGGACGTGTCAACTACACGCATCAGTGACCAAATATGAGGTGCCAAAAAAAATCCAAGAAAAGAAAGTTTTATAGTACATAGAGGATGACATGCGGGTCCCATTTAGCAGCAGCGGTATCACCGTTTGAGAGGCGGCAGGGGATCGAAAAAAAAAGGCAAGTGACCAAATATGAGGTGCCAAAAAAAACTCCAAGAAAAGAAAGTTGATTGCACATAGAGGATGACATGCGGGTCCCATTTAGCAGCAGCGGTCTCAACGTTTCCAAGGCGGCAAGGGATCAAAAGAAAAAGGAAGTAGCCAGAAATCAGGGGGTCAAAAAAAATCCAAGAATAGAAAGAATTTTGGTTCATAGAGGATGACATGCGGGACCCATGATCCTGCATCGTAAACGGCTCGATCGGAGAATGTTGAACGAGATGGCGCGATCTAGAAAAAAAACAATGCCAGAGAGGCTGCCATCTGGGCCCTACATCCCTCGGCGGTGCGGATTTGCGTTGACTCGGCCGGCGAACCCGAGATTTCGAGATGCACCACGTCCCGGGCCACCATACGCGACGTTTTGGCCGCTTTCGTCGGGCTAGGTGGCCTCAAAAACGAGAAAAAAAAAGTTTTGACATGCACCACGGAGGGACCCAAAATCGTCGGCCATGGTACACCAGCAACCACGGCGCGACTTCAACTTCGTCGGCCATGGCAACTTTTCTTGTAGTGTTGGCGCTCTGAAAATATATTGTCGAGTGCTTTTTCGACTGTTGGAATAGCACATTTTATCGAGTCAATCTATGACTTATTTTGCCCTCCCGATGGGAGTATATGTAGAGTTATTTGTATAACTCGAAATATGCTCACTTCTTCTTTTCTATTTTTTTTGTTTATGTTCCGAACCTTTCAGTACTTTTATCTCTCCTTTGTTTCTTGCGATATGTTGTCGAGTCTAGACTGGCTATATTGACTTCTCTTTTTCTTTTGGTCCTCTCTTCAGCCTTTAATGAAGGAATTTATCCGTCTTGGTACCCAATTCGTTGGGTATCGTGATCATACCAAGAAGCTGGAAGGTACTTTTTTTTATCCGCCTCCTTTGTTGCATGTACTCCACTATTTTTGTCATAATATTTGATTGTTGCTTTTTTTTGCCAGGAGATCTTGCGGAAGCCAATAAGCGTGCTGACGCTCTTGCTACCAAGTTAGAGCAGAGCGGAAAGGCCCGTAAGAAAGCTGAAGCCGATGCTGCCGCCGTCGAAGATCTTCGAAAAAGACTTCATGACGCGGAAACTTCTTTGAGCGAGAATATAGAACAACAATCTGCTCGAGAAACAGAAATCCTCACTCGCTTGGAGTCGCAGAGTCGACGTTTTGTTAGTAAGTGCTCTGATCCCTGCTGTTTTTCTCGGGTTACTTCACATTTTCCGAGCATGTTATTTACGAGCTACCCTTTGTTTGTCTTCAGGGAGAACTCATCAAGAATACGAAGTGGATGGTCCTGAAGGCGACGAGCTTCTCGACGCGCTGACTCTTCTTGAAATCCATGGGGATGAAGCACGCGAAGGCCTTGCTGACGCTGAGGCAGGTCTGTCGAAGCTTTTCCCCTACTTCTTCCCGAAGAAAGAGGAGCCCAACACTTTTGTTGCTCTTGCCAAAGCCTTCAACGTACCGGAAGATCTTGGGCTCAAACTTCGCCAAGAGGGCCTGAAGATTGGTGTTGAGGGCACCATCGCGCTGATTGCTAATAGCCAGCAAAACGTCGACTGGACCAAGGTTGGCGACATAGGGGAGATGGAAACGAAGAAATGACAATCTTTAATTAGAGCTGCCAAGCCTCCCTCAAAGCCAATCCTTTCCTTCCTTGGTGTTAAACCAACTCCTGCTCCAAGCGCGTCCAAGACGGAGGTCAAGTAGACCACCCTTTCTTTTATTTTCTTTGTTCTTTTGATGCTGTCGCCAAAGTATCTTTGGCAACGCCTACCCCACTAGTTTGTTAGGGCTTTCTCCATTGTAATGTCTTGTAAATATTCTGAAAATTAATGGAATTCTATCTTTCTTGATGATTGATGTCGAGCCTTTTCTTTCAATTAACGTTTGATAACTATACTCCAACTCCTGCCCCTTCCGATGTTTTGCCTACTTTTTCTCGCCCGAAGGAAGCGCTTGTTAATACTGAACTTGTTGAAGATTCCTCGAGTAAGAATTTATTGCAAGACTTGGAAGAACTCCGTCAACAACTTCAGTATGCGAAGAAGCAAACACTTGTGATGATGGAGCAATCTCGCAAGGCATCCGAAAAAGAGAAAACTGCACTTCAACAAGCTCGAGAAGCTATAGCTGCTAAGGAAGCCACCGTTTCTGAAGCTGAAAAGGCAACCACTCGAGAGAATTTTATGCTCGATTTGATGAATGAAGCCAGTGCGGATATGTCAGGTATGCTTTCTCAAATCAAAACTTCTTCTGTCTTCCTGCTGTATCCTTTTTTTGAAATTCCTGTGCCGTCGCCAAATAGGTTCCTGTCTCGACGCTGCTGCCGAAGACGAAAGGGTAAACACAAGGACAAATCTTCTCGTTAACCTTTCTCTTGACCATGGTTCTCTTTTCTGGGCCACTCCAGAACGTACCCGCCAGATTGTCAGGTTTCAAGACCGCGCCTGTCAGGTTCGCGAGTTCCTTGATTTCTGCACCAGGACCT
This sequence comes from Lolium perenne, assembly GCF_019359855.2. Taxonomy (NCBI): domain Eukaryota; kingdom Viridiplantae; phylum Streptophyta; class Magnoliopsida; order Poales; family Poaceae; genus Lolium; species Lolium perenne. The sequence continues at coordinate 55,057,280 of NC_067244.2, forward strand.
TGTCCCTGGTTTACAAGACAATGTTTCCTCGGAACAAGACACCCGACACTCTTCTTGGTCTGATGGAAAAATTTCGGGATGCTCCTCGTATCCATAACTTTGTGCGAGCTCAATTGTCTGCTGGGGCAAGGTTCGCAATGATTATGATACAGATCTGCTACCGTAAATTAGACCTGACGACGATTGTCTCCAAGTGCCTGGCCAAGCAGTCGAAACGAAAAAGGAACATCGACAAAATCAATGATATTGTAACTCCTGTAGCCGAGGAAATGATGGATGAGCTTCTTCGGATGGACTCTGAATTGTTTGTCAAAGGGAGTTATGCTGAACATACGACGACTGCTGCAAATAACAAAGGGCTATCCATAGATAGTATATTAGGCAGGAATTGATATTTTTTCTTGTAGCTTGTCGAGCCTTCTCAGGAATTGCATCTTGTATGTTGTAAACATATTCTATATTGTAAAGCCAACAAATTTGTTTATTGTTCTTCATCAAGCCCCCGAGTGACTCGGTGGTGGATTTCTTTATTGTATATGCGAGGTTTTAAACCAAAGCCACTAAATTATATTGAATATACTATATTTGCGGGTGCGAGCCCCCGAGTGTTTTTTGCTGATTGCTATTTTGTCTCTTCGTTTATTTCGCGAGGTGTTTTCTACCAAAGCGAAATATTTGTCAGTGATATATGTTGTAATTCTTGGACATAAACCTCCGACCCTGTCGAAAAAAGATATATATCTCGACTATCTTTATTATATTGCAGCACCGCGAGCCCATCTCATTAAAAACCTTTCCCGGCCCCACTCGGTGCCCCGAAAAAGGAAAAGAGTGCGTCTGAAAACTCGCGGGCGTTTCAGTACATTGTATTTTTACAAGGAGGACTATATTTTGATTTTAGGCGTAGAAACGCCTTAGCTGCGCCACGTTCCAGGGGTTTTTCTCGGGATCCCCCGTCTTCTTGTCCTTTATTCTGTACGCTCCTCCTTCGATTACTTCTGTGACGATGTAAGGGCCAAGCCATGGCGACTCGAGTTTTTCAGTACTATTTTGATTGAGTCGCAGAACTAAGTCTCCGACCTGGAAGGATCTTGGTCGCAAACGTCGACTATGGTAATTTTTCATGTCCTGCTGGTACTTAGTGACCCGCGACAGTACTTCGTCTCTGGCTTCGTCCAGTGGATCGACATCATCTTCCAATGCTTTCCTAGAAGCTTCTTCATCATACTCAGTGACTCTTGGAGAATCATGCTCTATCTCTATTGGCAGTACTGCCTCAGCTCCATGGACTAGAAAAAACGGAGTTTCCTGTGTCGCCGTGTTTGGTGTTGTTCGGATACTCCACAACACACTTGGCAGCTCCTCTGGCCACGTATATCGAGCTATTTCCAGTGGTCCTAGCAAGCGCTTCTTGATACCATTGCAGATTATACCATTGGCTTTCTCGACTTGGCCGTTTGTTTGCGGATGCGCAACTGACGCAAAGTGCAATTTGATGCCCACCTCTGCACAGTATGCCTTGAATTCCTTGGATATGAAGTTATTTCCATTGTCCGTTACGATGCTATGAGGTACTCCAAATCGAAAAACGATGCTTTTCACGAACTTTATTGCTGATGCTGCGTCTGGTGAATTTATCGGCTTTGCTTCTATCCACTTGGTGAATTTGTCGACAGCGACGAGCATATACTCATATCCTCCTGGCGAGGCCTTGTGTAACTTTCCCACCATATCGAGGCCCCATTGAGCAAAAGGCCAAGATAATGGTATTGGCATCAGCTCCGCTGCCGGAGAATGAGGCTTCGCGGCAAATCTCTGGCACACGTCACAAGTTCGTACTATCTCCTTCGCATCCTCGATTGCTGTTAACCAGTAAAATCCAGCTCGAAAAACCTTGGCCGCGATAGCTCGACTGCTTGCATGATGACCGCATACTCCTTCGTGTACTTCCTTCAGAATTACCCTTCCTTCGTCGGGTGTAACGCATCTTTGTAACACACCCAAAATACTTCGTTTGTATAACTCTCCTTTGATCACAGTGAAAGCTTTGGAACGCCTAATAACTCGCCTTGCTTCAATTGGATCGTTGATACGTCTCAAACGTATCTATAATTTCTTATGTTCCATGCTAGTTTTATGACAATACCTACATGTTTTGTTCACACTTTATATCGTTTTGATGCGTTTTCCGGAACTAACCTATTAACGAGATGCCGAAGTGCCAGTTCCTGTTTTCTGCTGTTTTTGGTTTCAGAAATCCTAGTAAGGAAATATTCTCGGAATTGGACGAAATCAATGCCCAGCATCCTATTTTTCCACGAAGCTTCCAGAACACCCGAGAGCCAGCAGAGGGGGGCCACATGGCCACCAGATGATAGGGCGGCGCGACCAGGGCCTGGGCCGCGCCCCCCTATTGTGTCACCGCCTCGTCAGCCTTCCTACTCCGCCTCTTCGCCTATTTAAAGGTCCCTGACCTAAATCTTCGATACGAAAAAGCCACGGTACGAGAAACCTTCCAGAGCCGCCGCCATCGCGAAGCCAAGATCTGGGGGATAGGAGTCTCTGTTCCGGCACGCCGCCGGGACGGGGAAGTGCCCCCGGAAGGCTTCTCCATCGACACCACCGCCATCTTCATCAACGCTGCTGTCTCCCATGAGGAGGGAGTAGTTCTCCATCGAGGCTAAGGGTTGTATCGGTAGCTATGTGGTTAATCTCTCTCTCTCTGTACCCCAATACAATGATCTCATGAATCGCCTTGCACGATTGAGATCCATATGATGAGCTTTGTATCGCTATTAGTCTATGTGCTACTCTTGTGATGTTATTAAAGTAGTCTATTCCTCTTTCACGGTGTAATGGTGACAGTGTGTGCATCGTGTAGTACTTGGCGTAGGTTATGATCATAATCTCTTGTAGGTTATGGAGTTAATTATTACTATGATATTATTGATGTGATTTATTCCCCCTTCATAGTGTAAAGGTGACAGTGTGTATGCTATGTTAGTACTCGGTTTAAATTGCAAAGATCTATTATGCTCTAAGGTTACTTAAATATGAATGCTGAATGTTGTGGAGCTTGTTAACTCCGGCATTGAGGTGCTCTTGTAGCCCTACGCAACGAATGGTGTTCATTATCAAACAAGAGTATATGTAGCACAAAGGAAGAGAACTTATTTATTATGTGATCAATGTTGAGAGTGTCCACTAGTGAAAGTATGATCCCTAGGCCTTGTTTCCAAATACTGCAATCATCGCTTGTTTACTGTTTTACTGCATCTTTACTTCCTGCAATATTACTACCACCAACTGCACGCCAGCAAGCACTTTTCTGGTGCCGTTACTACTGCTCATATTCATTCATACCACTTGTATTTCACTATCTCTTCGCCGAACTAGTGCACCTATACATCTGACAAGTGTATTAGGTGTGTTGGGGACACAAGAGACTTCTTGTATCGTGATTGCAGGGTTGCTTGAGAGGGATATCTTTGACCTCTTCCTCCCTGAGTTCGATAAACCTTGGGTGATCCACTTAAGGGAAACTTGCTGCTGTTCTACAAACCTCTGCTCTTGGAGGCCCAACACTGTCTACAAGAATAGAAGCACCCGTAGACATCAAGCACTTCTCTGGCGCCGTTGCCGGGGAGGTAAGGTAAAAGGTATTCACATCCTCCGACTACTAAGCTATTTCCTAGCACTGTTGCCGGTGTGTGAGTGCTCGAAGCTATTTCCTTTAGATCCTGCAATTGCATCTTTTTGTCTCTTGTTTTACACTAGTAAGGCTTAATGGAAGACAACAACAAAATGAGAGATCTTTATGAACTTTATCTTGAATTAGGACATGATGTGTTTGAAGAGAAAATTAAAAAACCTATGGAACTTATGCATGCTAATGGGAATGTTATTAGTATGAATGCTTTGAACACCATTGTTGCTAATGCTATGGAAGAATTTAAGCTTGGGGAGGTCGGTTTTGATGAGAATGATCTCTTTAGTCCTCCGGGTATTGAGGAGAAAGTTTATGTTGATTATGATACGCCTCCCATATATGATGATTATAATGATAGTGGTCTTTTGGTGCCGCCTACTATGTAGAGTAAATTTTATTATGATTATACTATGCCTCCTACACTTGATGAGAATAATAATGATAGCTACTTTGTTGAATTTGCTCCCACTACAACTAATAAAATTGATTATGCTTATGTGGAGAGTAATGATACTTTTATGCATGTGAATAAGAATGCTTTATGTGATACTTATATTGTTGAGTTTGCTCATGATGCCTCTGAAAGTTATTATGAGAGAGGAAAATATGGTTGTAGAAATTTTCATGTTACTAAAACACCTCTGTATATGCTGAAATTTTTGAAGTTACACTGGTTTTATCTTCCTATGCTTGTTACTTTGCTCTTCATGAACTTGTTTATTTACAAGATTCCTATGCATAGGAAGCATGTTAGACTTAAATGTGTTTTGAATTTGCTTCTTGATGCTCTCTTTTGCTTCAACTCTTATTTCCTGCGAGCATCATTAAAATTACTGAGCCCATCTTAATGGCTATAAAGAAAGAACTTCTTGGGAGATAACCCATGTGTTTATTTTACTACAGCACTTTTGTTTTATATTTGAGTCTTGGAAGTTGTTTACTACTGTAGCAACCTCTCCTTATCTTATTTTATTGCATTGCTGTGTGATACGTCTCAAACGTATCTATAATTTCTTATGTTCCATGCTAGTTTTATGACAATACCTACATGTTTTGTTGACACTTTATGATGATTTTATGTGTTTTCCGGAACTAACCTATTAACGAGATGCCGAAGTGCCAGTTGCTGTTTTCTGCTGTTTTTGGTTTCAGAAATCCTAGTAAGGAAATATTCTCGGAATCAGACGAAATCAATGCCCAGCATCCTATTTTTCCACGAAGCTTCCAGAACACCCGAGAGCCGCCAGAGGGGAGCCCTGGAGGGCCCACACATGTGGCCGGTGCGGCCCAGGCCCTGGCCGCGCCGCCCTATTGTGTGGTGGCTCCGTACCCCCTCCGACTCCGCCTCTTCGCCTATTTAAAGGTCCCTGACCTAAATCTTCGATACGAAAAAGCCACGGTACGAGAAACCTTCCAGAGCCTCCGCCATCGCGAAGCCAAGATCTGGGGGATAGAAGTCTCTGTTCCGGCACACCGCCGGGACGGGGAAGTGCCCCCGGAAGGCTCCTCCATCGACACCACCGCCATCTTCATCAACGCTGCTGTCTCCCATGAGGAGGGAGTAGTTCTCCATCGAGGCTAAGGGCTGTACCGGTAGCTATGTGGTTAATCTCTCTCTCTATACCCCAATACAATGATCTCATGAATTGCTTTGCATGATTGAGATCCATATGATGAGCTTTGTATCGCTATTAGTCTATGTGCTACTCATGTGATGTTATTAAAGTAGTCTATTCCTCCTTCACGGTGTAATGGTGACAGTGTGTGCATCGTGTTGTTCTTGGCGTAGGTTATGATCATAATCTCTTGTAGGTTATGGAGTTAATTATTACTATGATAGTATTGATGTGATTTATTCCCCCTACATAGTGTAAAGGTGACAGTGTGTATGCTATGTTAGTACTCGGTTTAGATTGCAAAGATCTATTATGCTCTAAGGTTACTTAAACATGAATATCGAATGTTGTGGAGCTTGTTAACTCCGGCATTGAGGTGCTCTAGTAGCCCTACGCAACGAATGGTGTTCATTATCAAACAAGAGTATATGTAGCACAAAGGAAGTGAACTTATTTATTTATGCGATCAATGTTGAGAGTGTCCACTAGTGAAAGTATGATCCCTAGGCCTTGTTTCCAAATACTGCAAACACCGCTTGTTTACTGTTTTACTGCATCTTTACTTCCTGCAATATTACTACCATCAACTGCACGCCAGCAAGCACTTTTCTGGCGCCGTTACTACTGCTCATATTCATTCATACCACTTGTATTTCACTATCTCTTCACCGAACTAGTGCACCTATACATCTGACAAGTGTATTAGGTGTGTTGGGGACACAAGAGACTTCTTGTATCGTGATTGCAGGGTTGCTTGAGAGGGATATCTTTGACCTCTTCCTCCCTAAGTTCGATAAACCTTGGGTGATCCACTTAAGGGAAACTTGCTGCTGTTCTACAAACCTCTGCTCTTGGAGGCCCAACACTGTCTACAAGAATAGAAGCACCCGTAGACATCAAGCACTTTTCTGGCGCCGTTGCCGGGGAGGAAAGGTAAAAGGCACTCATACTCCGGTCCCAGGTAACTAAGTACTTTTCTGTTGCCGTTGTGTGTGTGCTCGAAGCTATTTCCTTTAGATCCTGCAATTGCATCTTTTTGTTTCTTGTTAAACACTAGTAAGGCATAATGGAAAACATCTGTGAGCTTTTTAAACTATTTCCTGAGTCAAGACATGAATGGTTTAATGCGAAAATTTAAAAACCTATGGAACCTTATTTGCATGCTAGTAGCAATGATATTAGTATGAACGCTTTGAACACCATTGTTGCTAATGATATGGAAAATTCTAAGCTTGGGGAAGCTGGTTTTGATGAGCATGACATTTTTAGTCCCCCAAGCATTGAGGAGAAAATTTTCTTTGATGATACTTTGCCTCCCATATATGATGATTATAATGATAGTGGTCTTTTGGTGCCGCCTACTATGGAGGATAAGTTTAATTATGATTACAATATGCCTCCTATATTTGATGATGAGAATAATAATGATAGCTACTTTGTTGAATTTGCTCCCACTACAACTAATAAAATTGATTATGCTTATGTGGAGAGTAATGATACTTTTATGCATGTGAATAAGAATGCTTTATGTGATACTTATATTGTTGAGTTTGTTCATGATGCCTCTGAAAATTATTATGAGAGAGGAAAATATGGTTGTAGAAGTTTTCATGTTACTAAAACACCTCTCTATATGCTGAAATTTTTGAAGTTACACTGGTTTTATCTTCCTATGCTTGTTACTTTGCTCTTCATGAACTTGTTTATTTACAAGATTCCTATGCATAGGAAGCATGTTAGACTTAAATGTGTTTTGAATTTGCTTCTTGATGCTCTCTTTTGCTTCAACTCTTATTTCTTACGAGTGCATCATTAAAATTGCTGAGCCCATCTTAATGGCTATAAAGAAAGCACTTCTTGGGAGATAACCCATGTGTTTATTTTACTACAGCACTTTTGTTTTATATTTGAGTCTTGGAAGTTGTTACTACTGTAGCAACCTCTCCATATCTTATTTTATTGTATTGTTGTGCCAAGCAAAGTCTTTGATAGTATGGTTGATACTAGATTGGATTACTGCGCAGAAACAGATTTCTGTCTGTCACGAATTTGGGCAGGGTTCTCTGTAGGTAACTCAGAAAAATATGCCAATTTACGTGCGTGATCCTCAGATATGTACGCAACTTTCATTCCATTTGGGCATTTTCATCTGAGCAAGTCTGGTGCCACTTTAAAATTCGTCTTTACGAACTGTTCTGTTTTGACAGATTCTGCCTTTTATTTCGCATTGCCTCTTTCGCTGTGTTGGATGGATTTCTTTGTTCCATTACCTTCCAGTAGCTTTGAGCAATGTCCAGAAGTGTTAAGAATGATTGTGTCACCTCTGAACATGTGAATTTTTGATTATGCACTAACCCTCTAATGAGTTTGTTTTAAGTTTGGTGTGGAGGAAGTTTTCAAGGGTCAAGAGAGGAGGATGATATACTATGATCAAGAAGAGTGAAAAGTCTAAGATTGGGGATACCCCCGTGGTTCATCCCTGCATTTTTCAAGAAGACTCAAGCATCTAAGCTTGGGGATGCCCAAGGCATCCCCTTCTTCATCGACAACTTATCAGGTTTCTTCTCTTGAAACTATATTTTTATTCGGTCACATCTTATGTACTTTACTTGGAGCGTCTGTGTGCTTTTATTTTCGTTTTGTTATTTTCATTCTCTGAATAAATTCATGCTTGTGTGGGAGAGAGACACGCTCCGCTGTTGCATATGAACACATGTGTTCTTAGCTTTACTTTTAATGTTCATGGCGAAGGTTGAAACTTCTTCGTTCATTGTTATATGGTTGGAAACAGAAAATGCTACATGTGGTAATTGGTATAATGTCTTGAATAATTTGATACTTGGCAATTGTTGTGCTCATATAGATCATGTTTAAGCTCTTGTATCATGTACTTTGCACCCATTAATGAAGAACTACATAGAGCTTGTTCAAATTTGGTTTGCATGATTGTTCTCTAGAGTCTAGATATTTTCTGGTTAAGGTGTTTGAACAACAAGGAAGACGATGTAAAGTCTTATAATGCTTACAATATGTTCATATGTGAGTCTTGCTGCACCGTTTTATACTTGAGTTTGCTTCAAACAACCTTGCTAGCCTAGCCTTGTATTGAGAGGAATTCTTCTCGTGCATCCAAATCCTTGAGCCAAAAACTATGCCATTTGTGTCCACCATACCTACCTACCACATGGTATTTCTCTGCCATTCCAAAGTAAATTACTTCATGTGCTACCTTTAAACAATTCAAAAGCTATTATCTCTTATTTGTGTCAATGTTTTATAGCTCATGAGGAAGTATGTGGTGTTTTATCTTTCGATCTTGTCATTTACTTTTGACAGACTTTCACAATGGACTAGTGGCTCATCCGCTTATCCAATAATTTTGCAAAAAGAGCTAGCAATGGGGTTCCCAGCCCCGATTAATAAACTTGCATTAATAATTCTCTTCACATGTTTTGCCCTGATCTATCAGTAAGCAACTTAATTTTGCAAATAGACACTCCTTCATGGTATGTGATTGTTGGAAGGCACCCGAGGATTCGGTTAGCCATGGCTTGAGAAAGCAAAGGTTGGGAGGGGTGTCATCTAAAAAATAAAAAAATAAAAACTAAACTAAAGTACATGTGTAAACAAAAGAGAAGAGGGATGATCTACCTTGCTGGTAGAGATAACGTCCTTCATGGGAGCCGCTCTTGAAAGTCTGGTTGATAAGGTAGTTAGAGTACCCATTACCATTCGTTGACAACAACAAACACCTCTCAAAACTTTACTTTTATACTCTCTATATGATTTCAAAACTTAAAAAGCTCTAGCACATGATTTAATACCTGCTTCCCTCTGCGAAGGGCCATTCTTTTACTTTATGTTGAGTCAGTTCACCCACTTCTTTCTATCTTAGAAGCAAACACTTGTGTCAACTGTGTGCATTGATTCTTACATGTTTACCTATTGCACTTGTTATATTGCTTTATGTTGACAACTATCCATGAGATATACATGTTACAAGTTGAAAGCAATTGCTGAAACTTAATCATCCTTTGTGTTACTTCAATGCCTTTTACTTTGAATCTATTGCTTTATGAGTTAACTCTTATGCAAGTCTTATTGATGCTTGTCTTGAAAGTACTATTCATGAAAAGTCTTTGCTATATGATTCAGTTGTTTACTCATTGTCTTCATCATTGCTTCGAATCGCTGCATTCATCTCATATGCTTTACAATAATGTTGATCAAGATCATGTTGGTTGCATGTCACTTAAGAAATTATCATTGTTATCGTTTACCTACTCGAGGGCGAGTAGGAACTAAGCTTGGGGATGCTTGATACGTCTCAAACGTATATATAATTTCTTATGTTCCATGCTAGTTTTATGACAATACCTACATGTTTTGTTGACACTTTATGATGATTTTATGTGTTTTCTGGAACTAACCTATTAACGAGATGCCGAAGTGCCAGTTGCTGTTTTCTGCTGTTTTTGGTTTCAGAAATCCTAGTAAGGAAATATTCTCGGAATCGGACGAAATCAATGCCCAGCATCCTATTTTTCCACGAAGCTTCCAGAACACCCGAGAGCCGCCAGAGGGGAGCCCTGGGGGGCCCACACATGTGGCCGGCGCGGCCCAGGCCCTGGCCGCGCCGCCCTATTGTGTGGTGGCTCCGTACCCCCTCCGACTCCGCCTCTTCGCCTATTTAAAGGTCCCTGACCTAAATCTTTGATACGAAAAAGCCACGGTACGAGAAACCTTCCAGAGCCGCCGCCATCGCGAAGCCAAGATCTGGGGGACAGGAGTCTCTGTTCCAGCACGCCGCCGGGACGGGGAAGTGCCCCCGGAAGGCTCCTCCATCGACACCACCGCCATCTTCATCAACGCTGCTGTCTCCCATGAGGAGGGAGTAGTTCTCCATCGAGGCTAAGGGCTGTACCGGTAGCTATGTGGTTAATCTCTCTCTGTGTACCCCAATACAATGATCTCATGAATTGCTTTGCATGATTGAGATCCATATGATGATCTTTGTATCGCTATTAGTCTATGTGCTACTCATGTGATGTTATTAAAGTAGTCTATTCCTCCTTCACGGTGTAATGGTGACAGTGTGTGCATCGTGTTGTTCTTGGCGTAGGTTATGATCATAATCTCTTGTAGGTTATGGAGTTAATTATTACTATGATAGTATTGATGTGATTTATTCCCCCTACATAGTGTAAAGGTGACAGTGTGTATGCTATGTTAGTACTCGGTTTAGATTGCAAAGATCTATTATGCTCTAAGGTTACTTAAACATGAATATCGAATGTTGTGGAGCTTGTTAACTCCGGCATTGAGGTGCTCTAGTAGCCCTACGCAACGAATGGTGTTCATTATCAAACAAGAGTATATGTAGCACAAAGGAAGTGAACTTATTTATTTATGTGATCAATGTTGAGAGTGTCCACTAGTGAAAGTATGATCCCTAGGCCTTGTTTCCAAATACTGCAAACACCGCTTGTTTACTGTTTTACTGCATCTTTACTTCCTGTAATATTACTACCATCAACTGCACGCCAGCAAGCACTTTTCTGGCGCCGTTACTACTGCTCATATTCATTCATACCACTTGTATTTCACTATCTCTTCACCGAACTAGTGCACCTATACATCTGACAAGTGTATTAGGTGTGTTGGGGACAGAAGAGACTTCTTGTATCGTGATTGCAGGGTTGCTTGAGAGGGATATCTTTGACCTCTTCCTCCCTGAGTTCGATAAACCTTGGGTGATCCACTTAAGGGAAACTTGATGCTGTTCTACAAACCTTTGCTCTTGGAGGCCCAACACTGTCTACAAGAATAGAAGCACCCGTAGACATCATTGTGCCAAGTAAAGTCTTTGATAGTAAGGTTCATACTAGATTTGGATTACTGCGCAGAAACAGATTTCTGTCTGTCACGAATTTGGGCAGGGTTCTCTGTAGGTAACTCAGAAAAATCTGCCAATTTACGTGCGTGATCCTCAGATATGTGCGCAACTTTCACTAAATTTGAGCATTTTCATCTGAGCAAGTTAAGTGCCCCTGGAAAATTCGTCTTTACGGACTGTTCTGTTTTGACAGATTCTGCCTTTTATTTCGCATTGCCTCTTTTGCTGTGTTGGTTGGATTTCTTTGTTCCATTAACTTCCAGTAGCTTTGTGCAATGTCCAGAAGTGTTAAGAATGATTGTGTCACCTCTGAACATGTGAATTTTTGATTATGCACTAACCCTCTAATGAGTTTGTTTCGAGTTTGGTGTGGAGGAAGTTTTCAAGGGTCAAGAGAGGAGGATGATATACTATGATCAAGAAGAGTGAAGAGTCTAAGCTTGGGGATGCCCCGGTGGTTCATCCCTGCATATTTCAAGAAGACTCAAGCGTCTAAGCTTGGGGATGCCCAAGGCATCCCCTTCTTCATCGACAACTTATCATGTTTCTTCTCTTGAAACTATATTTTTATTCGGTCACATCTTATGTGCTTTACTTGGAGCATCTGTTTGTTTTTGTTTTGTTTGAATAAATTCATGCTTGTGTGGGAGAGAGACACGCTCCGCTGTTGCATATGAACACATGTGTTCTTAGCTTTACTCTTAATGTTCATGGCGAAGGTTGAAACTTCTTCGTTCATTGTTATATGGTTGGAAACAGAAAATGCTGCATGTGGTAATTGGTATAATGACTTGAATAATTTGATACTTGGCAATTGTTGTGCTCATATAGATCATGTTTAAGCTCTTGCATCATGTACTTTGCACCTATTAATGAAGAACTACATAGAGCTTGTTAAAATTTGGTTTGCATGATTGGTCTCTCTGAGTCTAGATATTTTCTGGTTAAGGTGTTTGAACAACAAGGAAGACGATGTAAAGTCTTATAATGCTTACAATATGTTCATATGTGAGTCTTGCTGCACCGTTTTATACTTGAGTTTGCTTCAAACAACCTTGCTAGCCTAGCCTTGTATTGAGAGGAATTCTTCTCGTGCATCCAAATCCTTGAGCCAAAAACTATGACATTTGTGTCCACCATACCTACCTACCACATGGTATTTCTCTGCCATTCCAAGCAAATACTTCATGTGCTACCTTTAAACAATTCAAAAGCTATTATCTCTTATTTGTGTCAATGTTTTATAGCTCATGAGGAAGTATGTGGTGTTTATCTTTCGATCTTGTCATTTACTTCGGACAGACTTTCACCAATGGACTAGTGGCATATCCGCTTATCCAATAACTTTGAAAAAAGAGCTGGCGATGGGGTTCCCAGCCCCAATTAATTAACTTGCATTAATAATTCTCTTCAGATATTTTGCTCTGATTCATCAGTAAGCAACTTAATTTTGCAAATAGACACTCCTTCATGGTATGTGATTGTTGGAAGGCACCCGAGGATTCGGTTAGCCATGGCTTGTGTAAGCAAAAGGTTGGGAGGAGTGTCATCCATAAATAAAATAAAAAACTAAACTAAAGTACATGTGTAAACAAAAGAGAAGAGGGATGATCTACCTTGCTGGTAGAGATAACGTCCTTCATGGGAGCCGCTCTTGAAAGTCTGGTTGATAAGGTAGTTAGAGTACCCATTACCATTCGTTGACAACAACAAACACCTCTCAAAACTTTACTTTTATGCTCTCTATATGATTTCAAAACTTAAAAAGCTCTAGCACATGATTTAATCCCTGCTTCCCTCTGCGAAGGGCCATTCTTTTACTTTATGTTGAGTCAGTTTACCCACTTCCTTCTATCTTAGAAGCAAACACTTGTGTCAACTGTGTGCATTGATTCTTACATGTTTACCTATTGCACTTGTTATATTGATTTATGTTGACAACTATCCATGAGATATACATGTTGCAAGTTGAAAGCAATTGCTGAAACTTAATCATCCTTTGTGTTGCTTCAATGCCTTCTACTTTGAATTTATTGCTTTATGAGTTAACTCTTATGCAAGACTTATTGATGCTTGTCTTGAAAGTACTATTCATGAAAAGTCTTTGCTATATGATTCAGTTGTTTAGTCATTATCTTTACCATTGCTTTGAATCACTTCATTCATCTCATATGCTTTACAATAATGTTGATCAAGAATATGTTGGTAGCATGTCACTTAAGAAATTATCATTGTTATCGTTTACCTACTCGAGGGCGAGTAGGAACTAAGCTTGGGGATGCTTGATACGTCTCAAACGTATCTATAATTTCTTATGTTCCATGCTAGTTTTATGACAATACCTACATGTTTTGTTCACACTTTATATCGTTTTGATGCGTTTTCTGGAACTAACCTATTAACGAGATGCCGAAGTGCCATTTCCTGTTTTCTGCTGTTTTTGGTTTCAGAAATCCTAGTAAGGAAATATTCTCGGAATTGGACGAAATCAATGCCCAGCATCCTATTTTTCCACGAAGCTTCCAGAACACCCGAGAGCCAGCAGAGGGGGGCCACAGGGCCACCAGATGATAGGGCGGCGCGGCCAGGGCCAGGGCCGCGCCCCCCTATTGTGTCACCGCCTCGTCAGCCTTCCGACTCCGCCTCTTCGCCTATTTAAAGGTCCCTGACCTAAATCTTTGATACGGAAAAAGCCACGGTACGAGAAACCTTCCAGAGCCGCCGCCATCGCGAAGCCAAGATCTGGGGGACAGGAGTCTCTGTTCCGGCACGCCGCCGGGACGGGGAAGTGCCCCCGGAAGGACACCACCGCCATCTTCATCAACGCTGCTGTCTCCCATGAGGAGGGAGTAGTTCTCCATCGAGGCTAAGGGCTGTACCGGTAGCTATGTGGTTAATCTATCTCTCTGTACTCCAATACAATGATCTCATGAATTGCCTTGCACGATTGAGATCCATATGATGAGCTTTGTATCGCTATTAGTCTATGTGCTACTCTTGTGATGTTATTAAAGTAGTCTATTCCTCCTTCACGGTGTAATGGTGACAGTGTGTGCATCGTGTAGTACTTGGCGTAGGTTATGATCATAATCTCTTGTAGGTTATGGAGTTAATTATTACTATGATAGTATTGATGTGATTTATTCCCCCTTCATAGTGTAAAGGTGACAGTGTGTATGCTATGTTAGTACTCGGTTTAAATTGCAAAGATCTATTATGCTCTAAGGTTACTTAAATATGAATGCCGAATGTTGTGGAGCTTGTTAACTCCGGCATTGAGGTGCTCTTGTAGCCCTACGCAACGAATGGTGTTCATTATCAAACAAGAGTATATGTAGCACAAAGGAAGAGAACTTATTTATTATGTGATCAATGTTGAGAGTGTCCACTAGTGAAAGTATGATCCCTAGGCCTTGTTTCCAAATACTGCAATCATCGCTTGTTTACTGTTTTACTGCATCTTTACTTCCTGCAATATTACTGCCATCAACTGCACGCCAGCAAGCACTTTTCTGGTGCCGTTACTACTGCTCATATTCATTCATACCACTTGTATTTCACTATCTCTTCGCCGAACTAGTGCACCTATACATCTGACAAGTGTATTAGGTGTGTTGGGGACACAAGAGACTTCTTGTATCGTGATTGCAGGGTTGCTTGAGAGGGATATCTTTGACCTCTTCCTCCCTGAGTTCGATAAACCTTGGGTGATCCACTTAAGGGAAACTTGCTGCTGTTCTACAAACCTCTGCTCTTGGAGGCCCAACACTGTCTACAAGAATAGAAGCACCCGTAGACATCAATCGTCGGGTATTGTTTTCCTTAGGATGTATGATATGTACGCCTGCATCCATGGGATTTGCACCATCAGTACTAGGTCCTGTTCCTCTTCTTCTTCCAGTGTTTCTTGCACAGCCCCCGAGGATTTTTCATCCTTCTCCTTCTTTTTTGATTTCTTCGGCTTTGTGGATCTCTCTGTTATCTCCTCCCAGAACACGCCTGGTGGAATCGCGAGACACTGCGACCCGATGTTTGCAAGAACATCGGCTTCATCATTGCTTAGCCTGCTGATGTGGTTTACCTCGCATCCATCAAACAGTTTCTCCAGCTCGTTATACATTTCCTTGTACGCCACCATGCTATCATTGACTGCATCACATTGGTTCATGACTTGTTGGGCCACCAATTGTGAGTCGCCAAAGATTTTTAGTCGAGTTGCACCACAAGCCTTCGCCATCTTCATCCCATGTATAAGAGCTTCGTATTCTGCCTCGTTGTTAGACGCGTTTGGGAACGTCATCCGTAAGACATACTTTAATGTGTCGCCTTCAGGTGATATTAGTATCACGCCTGCTCCAGCTCCTTCTAACCTTTTGGATCCATCGAAGTTCATAGTCCAGGTTCTCGATAAATCTGGGGGTCCTGTATTTTGCAGCTCCATCCACTCTGCGATGAAATCTGGTAGAATTTGCGACTTTATTGCTTTTCTCTTTTCATACGTGATATCCCGAAGGGAAAGTTCTATTCCCCAAAGGGAGACACGACCTGTAGCTTCTGGATTGTTTAGTATATTGGATAGAGGCGCCTCGTTGACCACTATTATCGGATGCGCCGAAAAATAGTGCCGCAATTTTCTTGCGGTTGTAAACACTCCATATGCTAGTTTCTGGTACTGCGGGTACCGCTGTTTTGAAGACGATAAAACTTCACTGATGAAGTATACCGGTCTCTGCACTCCATGGAGTTTTCCTTCTTCTTCTCTTTCGACAACTAGCGTCGTGCTGACCACCTGGGGTGTAGCCGCAATGTACAACAGGAGTGGTTCCTTCTCTTTTGGCGCCACCAAAATTGGTGGTGTCGAAATTGTACGTTTAAGATCCCCGAAGGCTCTATCTGCCTCTTCGTTCCACTGGAACTTCTCTCCTTGTTTGATTAAGGCGTAGAACGGTAGCGCCTTTTCTCCCAGCCTGGCGACGAATCTGCTTAAAGCTACGACTCGCCCAGTTAATTGTTGTATTTCTTTCAACTTTGTTGGCTTCTGATACGTCCCAAACGTATCTATAATTTCTTATGTTCCATGCTACTTTTATGATGATACTCACATGTTTTATACACATTATATGTCATTATTATGCATTTTCCGGCACTAACCTATTGACGAGATGCCGAAGGGCCAGTTGCTGTTTTCTGCTGTTTTTGGTTTCAGAAATCCTAGTAAGGAAATATTCTCGGAATTGGACGAAATCAACGCCCAGGGGCCTATTTTTCCACGAAGCTTCCAGAAGTCCGAAGAGGAAACGAAGTGGGGCCACGAGGTGGCGACACACTAGGGCGGCGCGGCCTGGGCCCTGGCCGCGCGGCCCTGTTGTGTGGGCCCCTCGTGACGCCCCCTGACCTGCCCTTCCGCCTACATATAGTCTTCGTCGCGAAACCCCCAGTACCGAGAGCCACGATACGGAAAACCTTCCAGAGACGCCGCCGCCGCCAATCCCATCTCGGGGGAATCAGGAGATCGCCTCCGGCACCCTGCCGGAGAGGGGAATCATCTCCCGGAGGTCTCTTCATCGCCATGATCGCCTCCGGATCGATGCGTGAGTAGTTCACCCCTGGACTATGGGTCCATAGCAGTAGCTAGATGGTCGTCTTCTCCTCATTGTGCTATCATGTTAGATCTTGTGAGCTGCCTATCATGATCAAGATCATCTATTTGTAATGCTACATGTTGTGTTTGTTGGGATCCGATGAATATTGAATACTATGTCAAGTTGATTATCAATCTATCATATATGTTGTTTATGTTCTTGCATGCTCTCCGTTGCTAGTAGAGGCTCTGGCCAAGTTGATACTTGTGACTCCAAGAGGGAGTATTTATGCTCGATAGTGGGTTCATGCCTCCATTAAATCTGGGACAGTGACAGAAAGTTCTAAGGTTGTGGATGTGCTGTTGCCACTAGGGATAAAACATCGATGCTTTGTCTAAGGATATTTGTGTTGATTACATTACGCACCATACTTAATGCAATTGTCTGTTGCTTGCAACTTAATACCGGAAGGGGTTCGGATGATAACCTGAAAGTGGACTTTTTAGGCATAGATGCATGCTGGATAGCGGTCTATGTACTTTGTCGTAATGCCCTAATTAAATCTCATAGTACTCATCATGATATATGTATGTGCATTGTTATGCCTTCTTTATTTGTCAATTGCCCAACTGTAATTTGTTCACCCAACATCTGTTTATCTTATGGGAGAGACACCACTAGTGAACTGTGGACCCCGGTCCTATTCTTTACATCTGAAATACAATCTTCTGTCATTGTTCTTTACTGTTCTTCTCATACATACATCTTAATCCACACTATACATCTAATCCTTTGTTTACAGCAAGCCGGTGAGATTGACAACCTCACTGTTACGTTGGGGCAAAGTACTTTGATTGTGTTGTGCAGGTTCCACGTTGGCACCGGAATCCCTGGTGTTGCACCGCACTACACTCCGCCACCAACAACTTTCAACGTGCTTCTTGGCTCCGACTGGTTCGATAAACCTTGGTTTCTTTCTGAGGGAAAACTTACTGCTGTGCACATCACACCTTCCTCTTGGGGTTCCCAGCGGACGTGTGTCTCACGCGCATCAAGACTGTTTTCTGGCGCCGTTGCCGGGGAGATCAAGACACGCTACAAGGGGAGTCTCCCACTTCCAATCTCTTTACTTTGTTTTTGTCTTGCTTTATTTTATTTACTACTTTGTTTGCTGCACTAAAACAAAACACAAAAAAATTAGTTTCTAGCTTTACTTTATTTACTGTCTTGTTCTCCATATCAAAAACACAAAAAAAAATTAGTTACTTGCATTTACTTTATCTAGTTTGCTTTATTTACTATTGCTAAAATGAATACTCCTGAAAACACTAAGTTGTGTGACTTCACAAACACTAATAATAATGATTTTTTATGCACAACTATTGCTCCACCTGCTACTACAGCAGAATTCTTTGAAATTAAACCTGCTTTACTGAATCTTGTCATGAGAGAGCAATTTTCTGGTGTTAGTTCTGATGATGCTGCTGCCCATCTTAATAATTTTGTTCAACTATGTGAAATGCAAAAGTATAAGGATGTAGATGGTGATATTATAAAATTAAAATTGTTTCCTTTCTCCTTAAGAGGAAGAGCTAAAGATTGGTTGCTATCTTTGCCTAAGAATAGTATTGATTCATGGACTAAATGTAAAGATGCTTTTATTGGTAGATATTATCCTCCCGCTAAAATTATATCTTTGAGAAGAGGCATAATGAATTTCAAGCAATTAGATAATGAACATGTTGCTCAAGCATGGGAGAGAATGAAATCTTTGGTAAAGAATTGCCCAACCCATGGACTAACTACTTGGATGATCATCCAAACCTTCTATGCAGGATTGAATTTTTCTTCGCGGAACCTATTGGATTCAGCTACTGGAGGTACCTTTATGTCCATTACTTTGGGGGCGGCTACAAAGCTTCTTGATGATATGATGATAAATTACTCTGAATGGCACACGGAAAGAGCTCCACAAGGTAAGAAGGTAAATTCTGTTGAAGAAACCTCCTCCTTGAGTGATAAGATTGATGTGATTATGTCTATGCTTGTGAATGGTAGATCTAATGTTGATCCTAATAATGTTCCTTTAGCTTCATTGGTTGCCCAAGAAGAACATGTTGATGTGAACTTCATTAAAAATAATAATTTCAACAACAATGCTTATAGGAATAATTCTGGTAACAACTATAGGCCATATCCTTCTGCTAATGGTAATGGTTATGGTAATTCTTATGGGAATTCTTACAACAATAATAGGAGTGTACCCCCTGGTCTTGAAGCCATGCTTAAAGAATTTATTAGTACACAAACTACTTTTAACAAATCTGTTGAGGAAAAGCTCGATAAAATTGATATTCTTGCTTCTAAGGTTGATAGACTTGCCTCTGATGTTGATCTTTTAAAATTGAAAGTTATGCCTAATAAGGATAATGAAAATAAGATTGTTACTACAGCAAATGCCATCCAAGTTAGAATTAATGAGAATATAAGATTGATGGCTGAATTGCATGCTAGGTGGGAAAGAGAAGAAAACGAAAAACTTGCTAAAGAGAATAATGTAGCTAAAGTTTGGACTATTACCACCACTAGTAATGATAATGATTCACATATTGCTAAACCTCCTACTATCAATGGTAAAATAATTGGTGTTGGCAATGTTTCTACTCCTAGTGCAAAGCGTGCAAAATTACCTGAAATTGCTAAAACTGCTGAAACTGCTTGTGATAAAACTGCTGAATTTTTTTCCAATATTGGGGACAATGATCCCATTGCTGTAGATCATAATGGTTTAGATTTTGATGATTGTCACATATCTGAAGTTATAAAGTTCTTACAAAAACTTGCTAAAAGTCCCAATGTTAGTGCTATAAATTTGGCCTTTACAAAACATATTAGAAATGCTCTCATAAAAGCTAGAGAAGATAAACTAAAACTTGAAACTTCTATTCCTAGGAAGTTAGAAGATGGTTGGGAGCCCATTATTAAGATGAGGGTCAATGATTTTGATTGTAATGCTTTATGTGATCTTGGTTCAAGTATTTCTATTATGCCCAAGAAAATCTATGATATGCTTGACTTGCCACCATTGAAAAATTGTTATTTGGATGTTAATATCGCTAATAATGCTATAAAGAAACCTTTGGGGAGGATTGATAATGTTCGCATTATGGTTAACAATAACCTTGTCCCCGTTGATTTTGTTGTCTTGGATATTGAATGCAATGCATCTTGTCCCATTATATTGGGAAGACCTTTTCTTCGAACTGTTGGTGCTACCATTGATATGAAGGAAGGTAATATTAAATATCAATTTCCTCTCAAGAAAGGTATGGAACACTTCCCTAGAAAGAAAATGAAGTTACCTTATGATTCTATTATTAGAACAAATTATGATGTCAATGCTTCATCTCTTGATAATACTTGATTCACACTTTCTGCGCCTAGCTGAAAGGCGTTAAAGAAAAGCGCTTATGGGAGACAACCCATTATTTTACTTCTGCACTTTGTTTTATATTTGAGTCTTGGAAGTTGTTACTACTGTAGCAACCTCTCCTTATCTTTATTTTATTGCATTGTTGTTCCAAGTAAAGTCTTTGATAGTAAAGTCAATACTAGATTTGGATTACTGCGCAGAAACAGATTTCTTGCTATCACGAATTTGGGTATGGTTCTCTGTAGGTAACTCAGAAAAATCTGCCAATTTACGTGCGTGATCCTCAGATATGTACGCAACTTTCATTCAATTTGGGCATTTTCATCTGAGCAAGTCTGGTGCCTCTAAAAAATTCGTCTTTACGGACTGTTCTGTTTTGACAGATTCTGCCTTTTATTTCGCATTGCCTGTTTTGCTATGTTTGATGGATTTCTTTGTTCCATTAACTTTTAGTAGCTTTGTGCAATGTCCAGAAGTGTTAAGAATGATTATGTCACCTCTGAATATATGAATTATGCACTGACCCTCTAATGAGTTTGTTTTAAGTTTGGTGTGGAGGAAGTTTTCAAGGGTCAAGAGAGGAGGATGATACAATATGATCAAGAAGAGTGAAGAGTTTAAGCTTGGGGATGCCCCCGTGGTTCATCCCTGCATATTTTAAGAAGACCCAAGAGTCTAAGCTTGGGGATGCCCAAGACATCCCTTCTTCATCGACAACTTATCAGGTCACCTCTAGTGAAACTATATTTTTATTCCATCACATCTTATGTGCTTTACTTGGAGCGTCTGTTTGTCTTTATTTTTGTTTTGTTTGAATAAGATCGGATCCTAGCATTCTTTGTTTGGGAGAGAGACACACTCCGCTGTTTCGTATGAACACATATGTTCTTAGCTTTATCTTTAATGTTCATTGCGAAAGTTGGACTATTTCATTCATTGCTATATGGTTGGAAACGGAAAATGCCGCATGTGGTAAATGGTATAATGTCTTGAATAATGTGATACTTGGCAATTGTTGTGCTCATATAGATCATGTTTAGGCTCTTGCATCATGTACCTTGTACCTATTAATGAATAACTACATAGAGCTTGTTAAAATTTGGTTTGCATGATTGATCTCTAGAGTCTAGATATTTTCTGGTTAAGGTGTTTGAACAACAAGGAGACAAAGTAAAATCTTATAATAGCTACAATATGTTCATATGTGAGCTTTGCTGCACCATTTTATACTTGAGTTTGCTTCAAACAACCTTGCTAGCCTAGCCTTGTATTGAGAGGAATTCTTCTCGTGCATCCAAACCTTTGAGCCAAATACTATGCCATTTGTGTCCACCATACCTACCTACCACATGGTATTTCTCCGCCATTCCAAAGTATATTACTTGAGTGCTACCTTTAAAACTTCTATTCTTTGCCTTTACAATATATAGCTCATGGGACAAATAGCCTTAAAAACTATTGTGGTGAAGAATATGTACTTATATGTCTTATTTCTTAATAAGTTGCTTGTTGAGCGGTAACCATGTTTCTGGGGACGCCATCAACTTTTACCTTTGTTGAATATCATGTGAGTTGCTATGCATGTTCGTCTTGTCTGAAGTAAGGGCGATTTTCATGATCAAATGGTTTGAGTATGCATACTGTTAGAGAAGAACATTGGGCCGCTAACTAAAGCCATGAATCATGGTGGAAGTTTCAGTTTGGACACAAAAACTCAATCTCTTATGAGAATATTACCTGTTGTTGAATGCTTAAGCATTAAAAGAGGAGTCCATTATCTGTTGTCTATGTTGTCCCGGTATGGGTGTCTAAGTTGAGAATGATCAAAAGCGAGAAATCCAATGCGAACCTTCTCCTTAGACCCTTGTACAGGCGGCATAGAGGTACCCCTTTGTGACACTTGGTTGAAACATATGTTATGCAATGATAATCCGTGTTAATCCAAGCTAATTAGGACAAGGTGCGAGCACTATTAGTATACTATGCATGAGGCTTGCAACTTATAGGATATCTTATACATAACACATATGCTTTATTACTACCGTTGACAAGATTGTTTTCTTGTTTTCAAAATGAAAAGCTCTAGCACAAATATAGTAATCCATGCTTCCCTCTGCGAAGGGCCTATCTTCTACCTTATTGTTGAGTCAGTTTACCTATTCTTTCTATCCCAGAAGCAAACACTTGTGTAAACTGCGTGCATTGATTCTTACATGTTTACCTATTGCACTTGTTATATTACTTTGTGTTGACAATTATCCATGAGATAAATATGTTGAAGTTGGAAGCAACCGCTGAAACTTATATCTTCCTTTGTGTTGCTTCAATGCCTTTACTTAGAACTTATTGTTTATGAGTAACTCTTATGCAAGTCTTATTGATGCTTGTCTTGAAAGTACTATTCATGAAAAGTCTTTGCTATATGATTCATTTGTTTACTCATTATCTCCATCATTGCTTCGAATCGCTGCATTCATCTCATATGCTTACAATAGTATGATAGCATGTCACTTCAGAAATTATCTTTGTTATCGTTTACCTACTCGAGGGCGAGTAGGAACTAAGCTTGGGGATGCTTGATACGTCCCAAACGTATCTATAATTTCTTATGTTCCATGCTACTTTTATGATGATACTCACATGTTTTATACACATTATATGTCATTATTATGCATTTTCCGGCACTAACCTATTGACGAGATGCCGAAGGGCCAGTTGCTGTTTTCTGCTGTTTTTGGTTTCAGAAATCCTAGTAAGGAAATATTCTCGGAATTGGACGAAATCAACACCCAGGGGCCTATTTTTCCACGAAGCTTCCAAAAGTCCGAAGAGGAAACGAAGTGGGGCCACGAGGTGGCGACACACTAGGGCGGCGCGGCCTGGGCCCTGGCCGCGCGGCCTTGTTGTGTGGGCCCCTCGTGACGCCCCCTGACCTGCCCTTCCACCTACATATAGTCTTCGTCGCGAAACCCCCAGTACCGAGAGCCACGATACGGAAAACCTTCCAGAGACGCCGCTGCCGCCAATCCCATCTCGGGGGATTCAGGAGATCGCCTCTGGCACCCTGCCGGAGAGGGGAATCATCTCCCGGAGGTCTCTTCATCGCCATGATCGCCTCCGGATCGATGCGTGAGTAGTTCACCCCTGGACTATGGGTCCATAGCAGTAGCTAGATGGTCGTCTTCTCCTCATTGTGCTATCATGTTAGATCTTGTGAGCTGCCTATCATGATCAAGATCATCTATTTGTAATGCTACATGTTGTGTTTGTTGGGATCCGATGAATATTGAATACTATGTCAAGCTACCTATCTCTGAGTCGATCAATTTCTGACAGCATGGCTTTGCGGTTTGGCTCCGAAAAACGCCGCAAAGGTTGTTTGATTGGTCTCGCTATTGGATCCAAGTTTAGGTGGTGCTCGGCAAGTTCCCTGGGTACTCCTGGCATGTCAGCTGGACACCATGCGAAGATTTTCCAGTGCTCACGGAGGAACTCGACGAGTGCGCTTTCCTATGCGAGGTCCATGTTTGTCGCGATGGACGTTGTTTTCTTTGGATCTGTCGGGTGGATCTGCACCTCCTTGGAATCTTTCGTCGTGCTAAAGGTTGGTTCCTTGTTAAATCTCCCTACATCTGGTAGCACATCATAATCAGTCGTGAGCCTTGACGCCATATACTCTGCTTGCATCCCGAAAGTTTCTGATAGTCGATGAAAATCCTTGTCACATTTATCGGCTAGCGCGAAGCTTCCTTTGACTGTGATTGGTCCCTTAGGTCGAGGTAACCTCCATAGCAGATATGTGTAATGTGGTACCGCCATAAACCTCACATATGCTGGTCGCCCCAACAAGGCGTGATATTGCGACGGGAAATCCACAACTTCAAACTCCAACCTTTCTATCCTGTAATTTTCTCGGGTCCCAAACTGAACGTCGAGATTAATCCTTCCCAACGGATAACTCGGCTTCTCTGGTGTGATTCCATGGAAACGCGTGTCAGTTGGTTTTAGGTTTGCCAGGGATATGTTCATCTTCCTCAATGTATCTGCATACATAAGGTTTAGGCTGCTGCCTCCGTCTATGAAAACTCGAGATACGTCGAATCCTGCGATCACCGCTGGTAATATAAGTGCTGACTGCCCTGGTCGAGGAACTTGCTGCGGGTGATCCGCAATTGTGAAGCCGATGTCCTGTCCCGACCAATTTAGGTACTCTATCGTTGGTGGGGGCATCTTCTCTGCCATGAACACTTGCCGCGAGATTACTTTCTGAGCCCTGTTAGATGGCCTAGCTTTCTGGATCATCGAGACCGCTCCATTGGAGTTAGGATCAACATATGGAGGTGGGTGTGGTGCTGCCGCTATTCTGAGCTGGTGTCGATTTTCGTCCGTGATCGCGGGAGGAGGTGGTAGGTGAATCTCACTCCTAGGCCCTTGGAGGTTTCTATTTGCTGCTTGAGCATTGGCTATCCCTGCTACTCGCAGCATTGCTTGAAAATTACGGCAGTCCTTCTGCAGATGTCCTGACTGCCTTCTTCCATTGTTGTCGAGATAAAAATGCATCTGGCATGGCCCGTTCATCATATCTTCGGGAGTAACGAAAGGTCTTTGAAACCTTGACCCGCTATTTTGTCTGTTATTTCGAGAATCATCTCTGTTGTCGCCTCGCTGCTCATTACTTCTTTGATATTCATCTCTATTGTTTCCTCCGTTGTTTCCCCGAAAACCAGCCGATATTTGGCCAGGAGCATCGTAACTCGAGAATTGCCGAGGGAATCGCCTTCTATTTTGAAGTTTCGGCTACGGTCCTCCTCTGGTGACCTGTGTCGTTTATTGTGAACGGCATCCTCTCCGTCTGCCCATCTGTTTGCTATCTCCATCAGTGCTGACACTGTCCTTGGGTTAGTTCTCCCCAAGTCTTCGACGAAATCTCCTCGCCGAATTCCTGCCACAAACGCATCTATTGCTCTCTCGTCAGATATGTTCTCTGCCGAGTTTTTGATGATGTTCCACCTTTGGATGTACTTTCTCATCGATTCATCATGTTTTTGTCGACACGAACTTAACTCTTCAAGTGATGCCGGTTTTTTGCAGGTTGATCGGAAGTTCTTAACGAACACATCCTCAAAACTATCCCAGCTGTCGATGGATCCCGGAGGAAGTTTCTTTATCCAGGATCTTGCGGCTCCACTCAGATGTATTTGAATACTCTGCATTGCTGTTGCCCTGGTACCACCTATCAATTTCACCGTCTCTAGGTAATCGACTAGCCAATCCTCAGGATCTTGCATGCTGATGCGTGCAATTAACACACGTCCGTTGGGAACACCAAGAGGAAGGTGTGATGCAGACAGTAGCAAGTTTTCCCTCAGAAAGAAACCAAGGTTTATCGAACCAGGAGGAGCCAAGAAGCACGTTGAAGGTTGATGGCGGCGAAGTGTAGTGCGGCGCAACACCAGGGATTCCGGCGCCAACGTGGAACCTGCACAACACAACCAAAGTACTTTGCCCCAACGTAACAATGAGGTTGTCAATCTCACCGGCTTGCTATGAACAAAGGATTAACCGTATTGTGTGGAAGATGATTGTTTGCGAAGAACAGTAAAGAACAAGTATTGCAGTAGATTGTATTTCAGATGTAAAGAATAGGACCGGGGTCCACAGTTCACTAGTGGTGTCTCTCCCATAAGATAAATAGCATGTTGGGTGAATGAATTACAGCTGGGCAATTGACAAATAAAGAAGGCATAACAATGCACATACATATATCATGATGAGTACTATGAGATTTAATCAGGGCATTACGACAAAGTACATAGACCGCCATCCAGCATGCATCTATGCCTAAAAAGTCCACTTTCATGTTATCATCCGAACCCCTTCCGGTATTAAGTTGCAAGCAACAGACAATTGCATTAAGTATGGTGCATAATGTAATCAACACAAATATCCTTAGACAAAGCATCGATGTTTTATCCCTAGTGGCAACAGCACATCCACAACCTTAGAACTTTCTCACATCGTCCTGCATTTAATGGAGGCATGAACCCACTATCGAGCATAAATACTCCCTCTTGGAGTCACAAGTATCAACTTGGCTAGAGCCTCTACTAGCAACGGAGAGCATGCAAGAACATAAACAACTCATATATGATAGATTGATAATCAACTTGACATAGTATTCAATATCCATCGGATCCCAACAAACACAACATGTAGGATTACAAATAAACGATCTTGATCATGATAGGCAGCTCACAAGATCGAACATGATAGCACAATTAGGAGAATACGACCATCTAGCTACTACTATGGACCCATGGTCCAGGGGTGAACTACTCACACATCGATCCGGAGGCGATCATGGCGATGAAGAGACCTCCGGGAGATGATTCCCCTCTCCGGCAGGGTGCCGGAGGCGATCTCCTGAAGCCCCCGAGATGGGATTGGCGGCGGCTGCGTCTCTGGAAGGTTTTCCGTATCGTGGCTCTCGGTACTGGGGGTTTCGCGACGAAGACTTTAAGTAGGCGGAAGGGCAGGTCAGGGGGCCACACGAGGGCCCCACACAACAGGCCACCGCGGCCAAGGCTTGGGCCGCGCCGCCCTAGTGTGTCGCCACCTCGTGGCCCCACTTCGTTTCCTCTTCGGACTTCTGGAAGCTTCGTGGAAAAATAGGACCCTGGGCGTTGATTTCGTCCAATTCCGAGAATATTTCCTTACTAGGATTTCTGAAACCAAAAACAGCAGAAAACAAAGAATCGGCTCTTCGGCATCTCGTCAATAGGTTAGTGCCGAAAAATGCATAATAATGACATATAATGTGTATAAAACATGTGAGTATCATCATAAAAGTAGCATGGAACATAAGAAATTATAGATACGTTTGAGACGTATCAAGCATCCCCAAGCTTAGTTCCTACTCGCCCTCGAGTAGGTAAACGATAACAAAGATAATTTCTGAAGTGACATGCTATCATAATCTTGATCAATACTATTGTAAAGCACATGAGATGAATGCAGCGATTCGAAGCAATGATGAAGATAATGAGTAAACAAATGAATCATATAGCAAAGACTTTTCATGAATAGTACTTTCAAGACAAGCATCAATAAGTCTTGCATAACAGTTAACTCATAAGCAATAAGTTCTTAGTAGAAAGCTTTGAAACAACACAAAGGAAGATATA
The DNA here is from genome assembly GCF_019359855.2 of Lolium perenne. Taxonomy (NCBI): domain Eukaryota; kingdom Viridiplantae; phylum Streptophyta; class Magnoliopsida; order Poales; family Poaceae; genus Lolium; species Lolium perenne. The sequence goes on from NC_067244.2 coordinate 55,084,700, forward strand.
AGTTTCAGCGGTTGCTTTCAACTTCAACATGTATATCTCATGGATAATTGTCAACACAAAGTAATATAACAAGTGCAATAGGTAAACATGTAAAAATCAATGCACACAGTTTACACAAGTGTTTGCTTCTGGGATAGAAAGAATAGGTAAACAGACTCAACAATAAAGTAGAAGAAAGGCCCTTCGCAGAGGGAAGCATGGATTACTATTTTTGTGCTAGAGCTTTTCATTTTGAAAACAAGAAACAATTTTGTCAACGGTAGTAATAAATCATATGAGTTATGTATAAGATATCCTGTAAGTTGCAAGCCTCATGCATAGTATACTAATAGTGCTCGCACCTTGTCCTAATTAGCTTGGATTAACACGGATTATCATTGCATAACATATGTTTCAACCAAGTGTCACAAAGGGGTACCTCTATGCCGCCTGTACAAGAGTCTAAGGAGAAGGTTCACATTGGATTTCTCGCTTTTGATCATTCTCAACTTAGACACCCATACCGGGACAACATAGACAACAGATAATGGACTCCTCTTTTAATGCTTAAGCATTCAACAACAGATAATATTCTCATAAGAGATTGAGGTTTTATGTCCAAACTGAAACTTCCACCATGATTCATGGCTTTGGTTAGCGGCCCAATGTTCTTCTCTAACAATATGCATACTCAAACCATTTGATCATGAAAATCTCCCTTACTTCAGACAAGACGAACATGCATAGCAACTCACATGATATTCAACAAAGGTAAAAGTTGATGGCGTCCTGTAAACATGGTTACCGCACAACAAGCAACTTATTAAGAAATAAGACACATAAGTACATATTCTTCACCACAATAGTTTTTAAGGCTATTTGTCCCATGAGCTATATATTGTAAAGGCAAAGAATGGAAGTTTAAAGGTAGCACTCAAGTAATGTACTTTGGAATGGCGGAGAAATACCATGTAGTAGGTAGGTATGGTGGACACAAATGACATGGATTTGGCTCAAGGATTTGGATGCACGAGAAGAATCCCTCTCAATACAAGGCTAGGCTAGCAAGGTTGTTTGAAGCAAACTCAAGTATGAAATGGTGCAGCAAGACTCACATATGAACATATTGCAAGCATTATAAGACTTTACATCGTCTCCTTGTTGTTCAAACACCTCAACCAGAAAATATCTAGACTTAGAGAGACCAATCATGCAAACCAAATTTTAACAAGCTCTATGTAGTTCTTCATTAATAGGTGCAAGGTACATGATGCAAGAGCTTAAACATGATCTATATGAGCACAACAATTGCCAAGTATCACATTATTCAAGACATTATACCATTTACCATATGCGGCATTTTCCGTTTCCAACCATATATCAATGAATGAAATAGTCCAACTTTCGCAATGAACATTGGAAATAAAGCTAAGAACACATGTGTTCATACGAAACAGCGGAGTGTGTCTCTCTCCCAAACAAAGAATGCTAGGATCCGATCTTATTCAAACAAAACAAAAACTAAAGCAAACAGACGCTCCAAGCAAAGCACATAAGATGTGACTGAATAAAAATATAGTTTCACTAGAGGAACCTGATAATGTTGTCGATGAAGAAGGGGATGCCTTGGGCATCCCCAAGCTTAGATGCTTGAGTCTTCTTGAAATATGCAGGGATGAACCACGGGGGCATCCCCAAGCTTAGACTTTTCACTCTTCTTGATCATATTGTATCATCCTCCTCTCTTGACCCTTGAAAACTTCCTCCACACCAAACTCGAAACAAACTCATTAGAGGGTTAGTGCATAATTGAAAATTCATATATTCAGAGGTGACATAATCATTCTTAACACTTCTGGACATTGCCCAAAGCTTCTGAAAGTTAATGGAACAAAGAAATCCATTCAACAAAGCAAAAGAGGCAATGCGAAATAAAAGGCAGAATCTGTCAAAACAGAACATTCCGTAAAGACGAATTTTACAGGGGCACTTAACTTGCTCAGATGAAAATTCTCAAACTGAATGAAAGTTGCGTACATATCTGAGGATCACGCACGTAAATTTGCAGATTTTTCTGAGTTACCTACAGAGAATTCTGCCCAGATTCGTGACAGCAAGAAATCTGTTTCTGCGCAGTAATCCAAATCTAGTATGGACTTTACTATCAAAGACTTTACTTGGCACAAAAATGCAATAAAATAAAGATAAGGAGAGGTTGCTACAGTAGTAACAACTTCCAAGACTCAAATATAAAACAAAAGTGCTGTAGTAAAAACATGGGTTGTCTCCCATAAGCGCTTTTCTTTAACGCCTTTCAGCTAGGCGCAGAAAGTGTGAATCAAGTATTATCAAGAGATGAACATCGACATCATAATTTGTTCTAATAATAGAATCATAAGGTAACTTCATTCTTTTTCTAGGGAAGTGTTACATACCTTTCTTGAGAGGAAATTGATATTTAATATTACCTTCCTTCATATCAATAATAGCACCAACAGTTCGAAGAAAAGGTCTTCCCAATATAATGGGACAAGATGCATTGCATTCAATATCCAAGACAACAAAATCAACGGGGACAAGGTTATTGTTAACCATAATACGAACATTATCAATCCTCCCCAAAGGTTTCTTTTTAGCATTATTAGCAAGATTAACATCCAAATAACAATTCTTCAATGGTGGCAAGTCAAGCATATCATAGATTTTCTTAGGCATAACAGAAATACTTGCACCAAGATCACGTAAAGCATTACAATCAAAATCATTGACCCTCATCTTAATGATGGGCTCCCAACCATCTTCTAACTTCCTAGGAATAGAAGTTTCAAGTTTTAGTTTCTCTTCTCTAGCTTTTATGAGAGCATTTGTAATATGTTTTGTAAAGGCCTAATTTATAGCACTAGCATTGGGACTTTTAGCAAGTTTTTGTAAGAAATTTATAACTTCAGAGATGTGACAATCATCAAAATCTAAACCATTATGATCTACAGCAATGGGATCATTGTCCCCAATGTTGGAAAAAATTTCAGCAGTTTTATCACAAGCAGTTTCAGCAGTTTTAGCAATTTCAGGTAATTTTGCACGCTTTGCACTAGGAGTAGAAACATTGCGAACACCAATTATTTTACCATTGATAGTAGGAGGTGTAGCAACATGTGAATCATTATCATTACTAGTGGTGGTAATAGTCCAAACTTTAGCTACATTATTCTCTTTAGCTAGTTTTTCATTTTCTTCTCTATCCCACCTAGCACGCAATTCAGCCATTAATCTTATATTCTCATTAATTCTAACTTGGATGGCATTTGCTGTAGTAACAATCTTATTTTCAATATCCTTATTAGGCATAACTTTCAATTTTAAAAGATCAACATCAGAGGCAAGTCTATCAACTCTAGAGGCAAGAATATCAATTTTATCAAGCTTTTCTTCAACAGATTTGTTAAAAGCAGTTTGTGTACTAATAAATTCTTTAAGCATGGCTTCAAGACCAGGGGGTACACTCCTATTATTGTTGTAAGAATTCCCATAAGAATTACCATAACCATTACCATTAGAGAAGGATATGGCCTATAGTTGTTACCCAAATTATTCCTATAAGCATTGTTGTTGAAATTATTATTTTTAATGAAGTTCACATCAACATTCTCTTCTTGAGCAACCAATGAAGATAAAGGAACATTATTTGGATCAACATTAGATCTACCATTCACAAGCATAGACATAATCACATCAATCTTATCACTCAAGGAAGTTGTTTCTTCAACGGAATTTACCTTCTTACCTTGTGGAGCTCTTTCCGTGTGCCATTCAGAGTAATTTATCATCATATCATCAAGAAGCTTTGTTGCCGCCCCCAAGGTGATGGACATAACGGTACCTCCAGCAGCTGAATCCAATAGGTTCCGCGAAGAAAAATTCAATCCTGCATAAAAGGTTTGGATGATCATCCAAGTAGTTAGTCCATGGGTTGGGCAATTCTTTACCAAAGATTTCATTCTTTCCCATGCTTGAGCAACATGTTCATTATCCAATTGCTTAAAATTCATTATGCTACTTCTCAAAGATATAATTTTAGCGGGAGGATAATATCTACCAATGAAAGCATCCTTACATTTAGTCCATGAATCAATACTATTCTTAGGCAAAGATAGCAACCAATCTTTAGCTCTTCCTCTTAATGAGAAAGGAAACAATTTCAATTTTATAATATCACCATCTACATCCTTATACTTTTGCATTTCGCATAGTTCAACAAAATTATTAAGATGGGCAGCAGCATCATCAGAACTAACACCAGAAAATTGCTCTCTCATAACAAGATTCAGTAAAGCAGGTTTAATTTCAAAGAATTCTGCTGTAGTAGCAGGTGGAGCAATAGGTGTGCATAGGAAATCATTATTATTAGTGTTTGTGAAGTCACACAACTTAGTATTTTCAGGGGTATTCATTTTAGCAATAGTAAATAAAGCAAACTAAACAAAGTAAATGCAAGTAACTAATTTTTTTGTGTTTTTGATATGGAGAACAAGACAATAAAGTAAAGCTAGCAACTAATTTTTTTTGTTTTGTTTTAGTGCAGCAAACAAAGTAGTAAATAAAGTAAAGTAAAGCAAGACAAAAACAAAGTAAAGAGATTGGAAGTGGAGACTCCCCTTGCAGCGTGTCTTGATCTCCCCGGCAACGGCGCTTTAAAAGAGCTTGATGCGTGCAATTAACACACGTCCGTTGGGAACCCCAAGAGGAAGGTGTGATGCAGACAGTAGCAAGTTTTCCCTCAGAAAGAAACCAAGGTTTATCGAACCAGGAGGAGCCAAGAAGCACGTTGAAGGTTGATGGCGGCGAAGTGTAGTGCGGCGCAACACCAGGGATTCTGGCGCCAACGTGGAACCTGCACAACACAACCAAAGCACTTTGCCCCAACGTAACAATGAGGTTATCAATCTCACTGGCTTGCTGTGAACAAAGGATTAACCGTATTGTGTGGAAGATGATTGTTTGTGAAGAACAGTAAAGAACAAGTATTGCAGTAGATTGTATTTCAGATGTAAAGAATAGGACCGGGGTCCACAGTTCACTAGTGGTGTCTCTCCCATAAGATAAATAGCATGTTGGGTGAACGAATTACAGTTGGGCAATTGACAAATAAAGAAGGCATAACAATGCACATACATATATCATGATGAGTACTATGAGATTTAATCAGGGCATTACGATAAAGTACATAGACCGCCATCTAGCATGCATCTATGCCTAAAAAGTCCACTTTCAGGTTATCATCCGAACCCCTTCCGGTATTAAGTTGCAAGCAACAGACAATTGCATTAAGTATGGTGCATAATGTAATCAACACAAATATCCTTAGACAAAGCATCGATGTTTTATCCCTAGTGGCAACAGCACATCCACAACCTTAGAACTTTCTCACCGTCCTGCATTTAATGGAGGCATGAACCCACTATCGAGCATAAATACTCCCTCTTGGAGTCACAAGTATCAACTTGGCCAGAGCCTCTACTAGCAACGGAGAGCATGCAAGAACATAAACAACTCATATATGATAGATTGATAATCAACTTGACATAGTATTCAATATCCATCGGATCCCAACAAACACAACATGTAGGATTACAAATAAACGATCTTGATCATGATAGGCAGCTCACAAGATCGAACATGATAGCACAATTAGGAGAAGACGACCATCTAGCTACTGCTATGGACCCATGGTCCAGGGGTGAACTACTCACACATCGATCCGGAGGCGATCATGGCGATGAAGAGACCTCCGGGAGATGATTCCCCTCTCCGGCAGGGTGCCGGAGGCGATCTCCTGAATCCCCCGAGATGGGATTGGTGGCGGCTGCGTCTCTGGAAGGTTTTCCGTATCGTGGCTCTCGTTACTGGGGGTTTCGCGACGAAGACTTTAAGTAGGCGGAAGGGCAGGTCAGGGGGCCACACGAGGGGCCCACACAACAGGCCGGCGCGGCCAAGGCTTGGGCCGCGCCGCCCTAGTGTGTCGCCACCTCGTGGCCCCACTTCGTTTCCTCTTCGGACTTCTGGAAGCTTCGTGGAAAAATAGGACCCTGGGCGTTGATTTCGTCCAATTCCGAGAATATTTCCTTACTAGGATTTCTGAAACCAAAAACAGCAGAAAAACAAAGAATCGCTCTTCGGCATCTCGTCAATAGGTTAGTGCCGGAAAATGCATAATAATGACATATAATGTGTATAAAACATGTGAGTATCATCATAAAAGTAGCATGGAACATAAGAAATTATAGATACATTTGAGACGTATCACATGCCATCGAATTTCTTGAAACTATCGGGTAACTTGAATCCTGACGGGACTCGAGTTTTTCGAACTCGTCTCGTAAAACACGGGACTCCACACATATCTTCCTCGGCAACTTCTGGTGAATGCCGATGTTCCCTTCTTTCTTGTCGCGCTCTATCCACTCTGGCCTGAGTCGTTGTATCTCTAACTCCACTTGCTCTCGGTGGATCTTGCACTGCTGCAGTAGGTCTCGGACTATTTTGCCTTGCAGTTCCTTCGGGAGGTGTAGCTGCGAACGATGCTCCCATAGCTCCACATCCTGCCATGGCCATGTTATACAACGCTTCTCTTGGATCTCCAGGAGGTGGCCTGGACGCTAGGATGAAAGCTTGCGTCGCCATATACCCTGCCTCCGGTGTTTTCGGAATAATATTCCCCCTCGTGTCAATTGACATAAGGGACATATCGAGGTTTTGGATTAAAGTCTCTCTTTCTGCTTCAGGTATGTTTTGCAGCCGAGATCTTGCTCTCCTACGAGCTTCTCTATGACTATCTCCCGAAGTTCTTGACTGTCGACTTAACTCTGCTCTTCGCCTGCTTGATGCGGAAGCTGCCTCCCTTCTTCTGTTCAGAGCAGCTGTCTGTTTTTCCAATTCTCTTCCCGCTCTGGCGAGCCTATACTGGTATGCTTGCAATTCTTCCGCCGTAGCGGTTGTCTCCATTGGTTCAGAACCATCCATAGCTCTCGCGGCTCTATCCCATGCTGCTTGTGGGAGTTGAACTCTGACACGTGGTGTAGGCCCGACATATTTAGTGCCCAAACCTCGCCTTAGGTCAGAGGGATCGACATATGGATTCCCCAATTCGTCGAAAGCCTCTGATGTTTCCTCCTGATCGCGACTTGTTTCTCCAATTGCATAAACCTGATGATATTTTGAATTTTGAACTTTGCTGGGTTTGGTGACACCATCATATAGATTGGTGAAGACCTTGCCCACAGTAATGGATCGGTCAATGAAGTTGAAGCTGTCGACGCTACTCGAGTCATCGCTTATATCGGAGTCCGCGGATGACTCGAAGGATATGTCGCTGAAGATGTTGGCGAGCTTTTCACTTGCCCTGGTGCTGATGAAGCGTGGCGACGAAATTTCTCCGTCGCTTGACTCTGTTGACGATGCGGAGTCCGAAATATTGGGATCGACCGCCGATAATCCCGACGAGATCGGAATTTCGAGACGATATGATCCTTCTCGACGCGGAAGTGGAACTCTCCAAACGTCATCTCCATGGGCTCCTCCAGATACGCATATGCATCCAAACGGGAGGGCGGGTGAGGAACAAAATCAACGAGACCAGTTTCGATCTGTTTACCTCTGTTCATGATGTTGCTTGCTACCGACGAAGTCGACGATCTTGAACGTGCCATCGAGATCAGCTCCTTGTCGCCTCTAGATCCCACAGATGGCGCCAATTGACAAGGTATTAACTTGTCAATGCCTACGAATTGTAGACTAGGGTTTAGTTGGATGTAGAGGGCAAGTAGATCTCGAAGGTTTCAGCCGAAAAGTACTCGACAAATATGAAACTAGGGTTGTGTTGACAGTAAATTCGATCCTTTCTTTGTCCCTCGACTCCCCCTTATATAGGAGGTGGAGTCGAGGGTTTCGTAATACACAAGTTTACAGAGTCCGGGAGGGTTTCTAACCCGTCCCGCAAGATTACAAGTATTGTTTCCTAATACAACTCTAGCTTTCCTTAATAATAGTTTGGGCTTCCGATTCTTCTTATCCTTCGGGTCGTGGGCCTTCAGTAAACCCCGGGTACCATCTTCGGCAGGCCCATTGGGGATGCCTATGTCACCTGTCCCATTACCTACTTTAAAAAAATCTCTAGAAATGAAATCATCTTTAACCCCCATCAATCCCTTCCAGAAAGGAGAGTCAGTAGGCTTAACTTTTCCATAAACTTTTCCATACGCATGATCTGGCGGCTCACAACCTCGAATCGCCGGGGAAGGCCCTAACTAGCTAAGTTTTACTGTCTCTTGATGTGGCTTTGAAGTATTACACTCCAGAATGTCGCCTGAAGGCTTGTTGCATGATACATTTGGGCTTATTACTAATATAACAGGGATGATCTATGTTTTTCAGAATTTATGCAACCATGAAGACATGTATCACAAAACACTACACATGAGGAGCACCAATCCCAACAACCAAATACTATTTTTTAAAAAAAAATCTTGCATAAACATGAAAAATTATATATCACAAACCATGCAAGATAAACCACATATTTGCCATATAAATGTCAAAGTGGAACATAAACTGAAATGAACTGTGACAATGGTTCACAATTCAAATGTGTGATTGTGTTACCCATAGGAAAATGCATCGTTGTATTTGTTCTATGTATTGTGCAGCAGTGCAGTGTGTGCACACATGTGTATGTGAAGAGAGGATTATTGGGTAGGTGGTGACGGGGTGGATGGGATTACCACCGCAGCCACTGCGCGGTCTCTAGTCGCTGCATGTAATAGGCGCATGTCAAACATGAAGAGGAGTGGTTAAGCCACTTATAAACGGGGGTGACTGTGAAAACATGATCTCCAATAATATTTGTGAGAATACGTTCTCCAACAACATTGCGGTATTAGATTGCTAAAAGCTGGTTATAGGAATAGAAGATTTAGCAATCCAATAATCTTTTTTGTTTCCTAGCCTTCCTATAATAGCCATCCAAAACTAGAATGCCAAGTTTTGAGCTCGTACTTGTATTTATGCATATGTAGTCTGAATCACTCAATAGTAAATTTAAATCAAGTAAAATGAAATATAAAAAGTAGGAAACAAAATAGTACTTAATTATTACAAATTCGCGGGCAGATCGGAGACAAGGCGTGGTTGTGGCCGAAATTGATGGCGCGAGCTCTTCCGGGGGCGCGAGAGGTCACGATGATGATGACCGAGGTCACGGCGGGGGCGCATGTAGTCGACGGCAGGGGCGCATGAGCTTGCGGTGGTGGCGCGGGACAGTGTCATGCTCCGACCGCACGCATAGGCGAGGTGGCGCGGGCAGGGCAGCCAAGGATGGTCGGGAGCACCAGGGTATGGGACGAAGCTCGTCCGCACCACAAATAGGCGCCGTTGTCTACCCAAGGCTCGATCACATCGAAGGAAGAAGGTCGCTGAACCAGATCTGGATTGTCCAACGGGACTGCGGGCGAGACGACGCTCAATTAGGCTGCAGGGAAGCTAAAACCGAATGTAAAAGGAGGGGCAAGGCAACTAGGAAGCTCAGAAGGTGGCGGAGTAGCGTACATGCTGAACATCGATGGGGGAGGCGGCGGGATTGTGGCCGGCGGGACAGGAGGTCGCAGTGAAATTTTTGCACGTGGGCGGCTGGGCCTGCAGCGTCGGTTTTATCAACTATTGGGTTTGCCTTCTCACTTTTCAAATATGACAATTTAATGGCTATTTTACTAGTCTTCTTAAAAGAATGTGGGGACCACTTATGCAAATGGCGCTGGAGCTACATTTCTGGCAAAAAATGCTAAAAGCTGACAGCTTTTACCAATTGAATGGAATTATATCAAATGTGCGAATTGATTGGCCTTTGGGAGTCTCACTTGACCAGCATCAAAATGTCTCCAGCATTTTCTAGCTAGGAAGAATATATTGCCAACTGATAGGGGCGTACTATGTGGCAACACTAATGTTGTTATTTAGCGATTTGTGCAAGACCACAATGTTACATTATGCTTATGTCTTCTATCTTCCTTATTTTTCTAGAGATAATGCTAGCGTTCATCTCTTGTTTCTAAACCCAAACAAGTATTTCCTCGTCCTGACACATCATATACTAGTATAGATCTAGAATTCTAGTCCCGTGTGTCTCCTGCTAGTATTCATAATTTCTTTTAATCCCTAAACGTGTTGATCTTACAAATGTAACTTTCTACTAAAACAGAAAAATTGGTTTGCATAAATCAACCATGATGGGGATGAGAACAGGCCTAGGAGGTGGTTGAATAACACGGTGGAACACAAGGACATGAAGGCTCACCGTCACATGGTCAGGTTGCACATGAGCTACCATGCGAAAAAAAGGAAAACACGATTTGGAAATGGGTTCGAGATTAATGCGGGTTGATGGGATTTGCAATACAATTTGTCAATCATAGTTGAATAGAGAAATGTAATCATGCGGTCGACTAACCAGGATCTCCTGATTTCTCCTAGGTTTTTCCCTCCGCTCGTCCCTCCTCGGACTGTTTGCATTTCTCGTTGGTCATTGTTGTAGGTTTCTTTTGTGAGTTGTTACGTTGAAGCAAACACCAAGGACAAGAGAGAAGATGGCTTTGTCCAAACAAGTTGAGGTGACAACATAGTTTGAAGTGAAGCTTGTAAACATCATTTCCATTTGGTCTAACTTCATGTAGAGAGTTGATGTCATGTTGTGAGCATGTGGAGACAGGGTAGTAGTAGGCGGGTATTTTGTGCAGAGCAATACAAACCCTACATTTTTGAAACACCAATCCCAACAATCAAGCACTAAAATGCCCCAAAAGACATTACATAAAGATGAATAAATATATCACAAACCATGCAAGATAACCCACATATTTGGCACATAAAAGTCGAAGTGGATCATAAACTTAAATGAATTGTGACAACGGTTCACAATTCATATTTGTTATGTTACCCATAGTAAAATGCATCAGTTTATTTGTTTTATGTATTGTGCAGCAGCACAATGAATGTGAAGAGAGTATTATTGCGTAGGTGGTGATGGGATGGCTTGCAGAGGGGAAGACTGCTCCAGCACAAATTGAAGTGCGAGTACAATGACCAAAAGTTAAACCTGGATAAGATGGTCTCCATCGCCAGCACCCACACCGCCGTCGATGATGACGCAGGCGGAGAACTTTCGATCACAACCTTACCCCTGCATCAGCAGAAGAAGAACCGTGATGGCAACAACAAGCGGAAGCTAGAACCCCTCCGACGACCCAAAAGGCAGCGGATCTGACATGGTTGCCATGACATTCCAGCGAGGTAGTCAAGGAGACGGAATAGGTCGCGGCCGCGGTGGTGGAGCGGGCAGGGGCCACCAGCGCGCTGACGAAGTCACCGCTGCCGGATTCCGCGCTCCCCCAAACCTATGAAGAGTACAGGGATATGCCGTGCCTAGCTCATATTGATCCGGCAACATGCAAATCCTCTCACACCAACCGCAGCTGCAAATGGGTCAACGATCTCAAGACGGATCCAGAAGCAGGTTACAAGCGTGCAAGGAAGCACCGCCCACGCGGCAAAGGAGGCAAGGGCAAGAATAAGGATAAGGATGAGGATAGCTCCGAGGCGATGGATGAGGACAAGGCTTCGCCGAACCCAAAGAGGGTAACGTAGTCAACACCTCCAACCCCTTTGGAAAGAAAAGCGCTGGTGCATATCACACCTTCCTTGGAACTCCAACAGTTCGGGTGAAGAAATCCGCCCTCCGGACCTTGAATGCCACACTTCCGGCTATGCCACAATACGTCAAGTGGTCGAAAAAACCCTGCACCTTTGACAGAGTCGATCATCCGACCATCATCCCTAAAGAATGCTACGCTTTGGTTGTTACTCCCCGCATCGACGGGTATGACTTCTTCAAATGCCTCATGGACGGTGGAGCCAGTCTGAACATCATGTACCTGGAGACTCTGTAGAAGATGAACCTTAGCAAGGAACAACTCAAGCATAGCACCACGGAATTCCATGGTGTGGTTTCGGGTAAAAAGGCGAACTCCTTGGGCATCATCAAACTTCCCGTGGCCTTCGGTGATGTTAATAACTACCGTGAGGAGATGATCATGTTTGAAGTTGTGCCCTTTAAAAGCTCCTATCATGTAATCTTCGGCAGGCCCACTTATCACAAGTTCCATGCTAGGGCGTGCTACCTCTACAACAAGCTCAAGATTCCGGGTCCTAACGGTATGATCACCATATCTGGAGACTACAAGAAAGCTCAGGACTGCGAGGAGGGCGAAGCAACCTTCGCGGAGTCAGTTATCTCTGGGGTGGAGCTGTAAGGCTACAGAGCCCGCGGTGGATCCGGCTAAGATGCACACTGTTGTCTACGCACGGTTCTATTCCTGTAGACAGTGTTGGGCCTCCAAGAGCAGAGGTTTGTAGAATAGCATCAAGTTTCCCTTAAGTGGATCACCCAAGGTTTATCGAACTCAGGGAGGTAGAGGTCAAAGATAGTCCTCTCAAGCAACCCTGCAATTAAGATACAAGAAGTCTCTTGTGTCCCCAACACACCTAATACACTTGTCAGATGTATAGGTGCACTAGTTCGGCGAAGAGATAGTGAAATACAAGTATAATGGATGATTGTAAGTAGTAATTGCAATCTGAAATAAAGATGGCAGCAAGCAAACATGTAACAGAACTTGATGGAAACGGTGTTTCAATGCTTAGAAACAAGGCCTAGGGATCATACTTTCACTAGTGGACACTCTCAACAATGATCACATAAATAAATAACTTCTCTTCTCTTATGCTACTTTCAAAGACTCTATTGTTGGATAACAAACACCATTCATTGTGTAGGGCTACGAGAGCACCCTCAAGCCGGAGTAAACAAGCTCCACAACGTCATAAAGGAATCACACACGATGCAAACACTGTCACTGTCACACCATGGAGAGTAATTCCGGAGTTCATATTAAAGTAACCTCTAGAGTGCATAGTAATAGTTAACTTCATAATCTACAAGAGATCACAATCATAACCTACGCCAAGTACTACATGATGCACACACTGTCAACATTACATCATGAAGGAGGAATAGACTACTTTAATAACATCACTAGAGTAGCACATAGATTAATAGTGATACAAAGCTCATGATCACATAAAGATCACATGGGAGAGAGAGATGAACCACATAGCTACCGGTACAGCCCTTAGCCTCGGGGGAGAACTACTCCCTCCTCATCATAGGAGACAGCAATGGCGATGAAGATGGCGGTGGTGTCAATGGAGATGCCTTCCGGGGGCAATTCCCCGTCCCGGCGGCGTGCCGGAACAGAGACTTCTGTCCCCCGAACTTGGCTTCGCGATGGCGGCGGCTGCGTAACTTTTCTCGTCCCGTGGCTTATGTTTTTAGGGTTTTCGCATCTGGGAGACTTTATAGGCTGAAGGGCGGCATCGGTGGGGCACCAGGGTGCCCTCACCACCTGGTGGCACGGCCAGGAGTGGGCCCGCGCCTAGGTGTGGTGTGGGGGCCCCCTGGCCCATCTCTGGTCCCTCTTCGGTGCTCTGGAACCTTCCGTGAAATATAAGATCGTGGGCATTAATTTCATCCAATTCCAAGAATATTTCCTGTGTAAGATTTCTGAAACCAAAAACAGCAGAAAACAGGAACTGGCACTTCGGCATCTTGTTAATAGGTTAGTTCCGGAAAATGCATCAAAACGATATAAAGTATGAATAAAACATGTAGGTATTGTCATAAAACTAGCATGGAACATAAGAAATTATAGATACGTTGGAGACGTATCAAGCATCCCCAAGCTTAGTTCCTACTCGCCCTCGAGTAGGTAAACGATAACAAGGATTATTTCTGAAGTGACATGCTACCAACATGATCTTGATCAATACTATTGTAAAGCATATGAGATGAATGAAGTGATTCAAAGCAATGGTAAAGATAATGACTAAACAACTGAATCATATAGCAAAGACTTTTCATGAATAGTACTTTCAAGACAAGCATCAATAAGTCTTGCATAAGAGTTAACTCATAAAGCAATAGATTCAAAGTAAAAGGCATTGAAGCAACACAAAGGATGATTAAGTTTCAGCAATTGCTTTCAACTTGTAACATGTAGATCTCATGGATAGTTGTCAACATAAAGCAATATAACAAGTGCAATAGGTAAACATGTAAGAATCAATGCACACAGTTGACACAAGTGTTTGCTTCTAAGATAGAAAGAAGTAGGTAAACTGACTCAACATAAAGTAAAAAAAGGCCCTTCGCAGAGGGAAGCATGGATTACTATTTTTGTGCTAGAGCTTTTATTTTGAAAACATAGAAACAATTTTGTCAACGGTAGTAATAATTCATATGTGTTATGCATAAGACATCCTATAAGTTGCAAGCCTCATGCATAGAATACCAATAGTGCTCGCACCTTGTCCTAATTAGCTTGGATTTATATGGATTATCATTGCATAACATATGTTTCAACCAAGTGTCACAAAGGGGTACCTCTATACCGCCTGTACAAAGGTCCAAGGAGATAGATCGCATTTGATTTCTCGTTTTTGATACATCTCAACTAAGGACATCCATACCGGGACAACATAGAAAACAGATAATGGACTCCTCTTTAATGCATAAGCATTCAACAACAGATAATATTCTCATAAGAGATTGAGGATTAATGTCCAAACTGAAACTTCCACCATGATCCATGGCTTTAGTTAGTGGCCCAATGTTCTTCTCTAACAATATGCATACTCAAACCATTTGATCATGATAAATCGCCCTTACTTCAGACAAGACGAACATGCATAGAAACTCACATGATATTCAACAAAGGTGTAAAAAGTTGATGGCGTCCCCAGAAACATGATTACCGCTCAACAAGCAACTTACAAGAAATAAGATACATAGCAACATATTCAATACCACAATAGTTTTTAAGGCTATTTTCCCATGAGCTATATATTGCAAAGACAAGGAATGAAATTTTAAAGGTAGCACTCAAGTAATTTACTTTGGAATGGCAGAGAAATACCACATAGTAGGTAGGTATAGTGGACACAAATGGCATAGTTTTTGGCTCAAGGTTTTGGATGCACGAGAAGAATTCCCTCTCAGTACAAGGCTTTGGCTAGCAAGGTTGTTTGAAGCAAACACAAGTATGAACCGGTACAGCAAAACTTACATAAGAACATATTGGAAGCATTATAAGACTCTACACTGTCTTCCTTGTTGTTCAAACACTTCACCAGAAAATATCTAGACTTTTAGAGAAACCAATCATGCAAACCAAATTTCAACAAGCTCTATGGTAGTTCTTCATTAATAGGTACAAAGTACATGATGCAAGAGTTTAAACATGATCTATTTGAGCACAACAATTGCCAAGTATCAAATTATTCAAGACAATATACCAATTACCACATGAAGCATTTTCTGTTTCCAACCAAATAATAATGAACGAAGCAGTTTCAACCTTCGCCATGAACATTAAAAGTAAAGCTAAGAACACCAGTGTTCATATGAAACAGCGGAGCGTGTCTTTCTCCCACACAAAGAATGCTAGGATCCGAGTTTATTCTGAGAACTAAGATAACAAAATGAAAATAAAAACACACAAACGCTCCAAGTAAAGTACATAAGATGTGACGGAATAAAAATATAGTTTCACTAGAGGTGACCTGATAAGTTGTCGATGAAGAAGGGAATGCCTTGGGCATCCCCAAGCTTAGATGCTTGATACTTCTTGAAATATGCAGGGATGAACCACGGGGGCATCCCCAAGCTTAGACTTTTCACTCTTCTTGATCATATTATATCATCCTCCTCTCTTGACCCTTGAAAACTTCCTCCACACCAAACTCAAAACAAACTCATTAGAGGGTTAGTGCATAATCAAAAATTCACATATTCAGAGGTGATATAATCATTCTTAACACTTCTGGACATTGCACAAAGCTACTGAAAGTTAATGGAACAAAGAAATCCATCAAACATAGCAAAACAGGCAATGCGAAATAAAAGGCAGAATCTGTCAAAACAGAACAGTCCGTAAAGACGAATTTTTCTGGGGCACTTAACTGGCTCAGATGAAAAAGCTCAAATTTAATGAAAGTTGCGTACATATCTGAGGATCACACACGTAAATTGGCAGATTTTTCTGAGTTACCTACAGACGGGGCTGCTCAATTTCGTGACAGTAAGAAATCTGTTTCTGCGCAGTAATCCAAATCTAGTATCAACCCTATTATCAAAGACTTTACTTGGCACAACAATGCAATAAAGTAAAGATAAGGAGAGGTTGCTACAGTAGTAACAACTTCCAAGATACAACAAAACAGTAGCAAAATAAAACATGGGTTATCTCCCAAGAAGTGCTTTCTTTATAGCCATTAAGATGGGCTCAGTAATTTTAATGATGCTCGCGCAAGAAATAAGAGTTGAAGTAAAAGAGAGCATCAAGAAGCAAATTCAAAACACATTTAAGTCTAACCCACTTCCTATGAAATGGAATCTTGTAAATAAACAAGTTATGTAAGCATAATGCAATAAGCATAGGAAGACAAGACAAGCGAACTTCAAGATTTTCAGCAAAAAGAGAGGTGTTTTAGTAACATGAAGATCCTTACAACCATATTGTCCTCTCTCATAAAGATTTTCAGTAGCATCATGAACAAACTCAATAATATAACTATCACATGAAACATTCTTATCATGAGCTACATGCATAAAGTTATTTCTCTCCACATAAGCAAAGTCATTACTATTAATTGTAGTGGGAGCAAATTCAATAAAATAGCTATCATTATTACTCTCATAACCATAATCATCATATATAGGAGGCATATTGTAATCATAATTAGTTTTCTCCTCAATAGTAGGTGGACTGAAAATATGATAGTCATCATTGTAATCATCATATATAGGAGGTAAAGTATCATCAAAGTAAATTTTCTCCTCCATGCTCGGGGGACTAAAAATATCATGCTCCTCAAAACCAGCTTCCCCAAGCTTAGAATTTTCCATAGCATTAGCAACAATGGTGTTCAAAGCATTCATACTAATAACATTGCCATTAGCATGCATATAAAGTTCCATAGGTTTTTTAATTTTCTCTTCAAACACCTCATGTCCTAACTCAAGATAAATATTATAAAGATCTCTAATATTTTTGTTGTTTTCCATTAAGCCTAACTAGTGAAAATAAAACAAGAGACAAAAAGATAAAATTGCAGAATCTAAAGGAGATACCTTCGAGCACTCACACACCGGCAACAGTGCTAGGAAATAGCTTAGTAGTCGGAGGATGTGAATACCTTTTACCTTACCTCCCCGGCAACGGAGCCAGAAAATAGCTTGTTGTCTACGCACGCTTCTATTCCTGTAGACAGTGTTGGGCCTCCAAGAGCAGAGGTTTGTAGAACAGCAGCAATTTTCCCTTAAGTGGATCACCCAAGGTTTATGGAACTCAGGGAGGTAGAGGTCAAAGATAGTCCTCTCAAGCAACCCTGCAATTAAGATACAAGAAGTCTCTTGTGTCCCCAACACACCTAATACACTTGTCAGATGTATAAGTGCACTAGTTCGGTGAAGAGATAGTGAAATACAAGTATAATGGATGATTGTAAGTAGTAATTGCAATCTGAAATAAAGATGGCAGCAAGCAAACATTGTTATCACCAGAATTTAACCAAGTCTGGAGATGGGCCGTGATTAAATGGGCTTAAAGGATATGCACGGAAAATATTCCCGAACCGGCCTTGTACAAGAAGTTTGGGCAAGATTGCCCGTGTATCTGTAAATTATAGTAGGTTACGTGTCGGTTAGAATTAAGAGATAGAGTTTAGCTCGTACACGGTTGGGTTTATTCCCAAGTTAGAAAGTTTACGGACTATAAATATGTATCTAGGGTTATTGAGAAAGGAGGACGATCACGTTCACAACAAATCAATCTAGGCGCATCGCCACCCCTTGTTTTGAGGGTTTCTCCCGGGTAAGCAACATGCTGCCTAGATCGCATCTTGCGATCTAGGCAGTATCAGTTTATTCGTTGTTGGTGTTGCTCGTGCTGAAGCCTTTTTGATGGCGAGCAACACCCTTATCTTAGATGTTTTGGGGATTGACATCGATGCTTTCACGATGTACTCGTTTAACTACGCTGCCCCTCGATATCTAGCTGCCCTTACACCTATTTTAGGTGTAAGGGCAACATCTTGCTTGTTCGTTATTTAGTAGATCTAATCCGTTATAGTTGCTCCTTGTTCTTCAAGGATTGGTTTGATATCCGTATGGTTAGGCCTTATAAACGGGTTGAACGATCCGGTAGTGCGTAAGGCGTGGTTTATTAAGCTCTAGAGGGATTGTTCCGGGGATCAACTTCACGTTGGTTTTTAGGCCTCTTTAGGGCTGGTTTTCCATCATCTTACGTATTTGCTAGGCTCAACTACGCATAGGATGTTCCGATTATACGGTGAAAACCCTAGACTATCGTAGATTAGTTTAGCTTGATATTGATAAAGCATGATCCCCATGTCATTATAAAATCTAACGTGAACCATGGGGCAATCGGCTCTTTGAGCCGATCCACAGAACAACTTAAGAGCCGATCGGGGCTCGTATTTAATGTTTACGTGTTTGCCATGCAGGAAACTAGTCGAAACAATCCATCACCTTCCTGACCAGGTATAGGTCAGGTGGCACGCCCTCGTAAGCACCAGGACGTGTGCCAGAAGGCATTGCGGGCCGTCGCTCGAGGGACCAGGGTCCACCGCAGTCCTGGGAGCCTCCCGGCTCTACGGTGTTGCCCGTCGCTACTCGCCGGTGGGTTTTTGACAGCAACACATTCTGGCACGCCCGGTGGGACACTCTACAGCAACCACTACGTCGACATCTGCAGCAACCATGTCAAAAGCTGCGGATGAGGTGGTGGGCGAACCAGTCACGTACGCAGATCTGCCGGAGGAACACAAGAAGAAGTACGATGAGATGAAAGCCATCTTGGAAGCCGATCTCATCGGCTCTTTCATGAAGACCCGTTCACATGGCATCAGATGGAAAGGGTTCTCCCCTGAAGGTGCTCTCGATGAAGTAGACCTCTCTACCTCTTCAGAGGAACGCACCAGAGCTCTACGCCAGGAGATTAATTACATGGTGGCTCATTCCCTACACCGCCATTCTGAGAGCTTGGTGAACGCTTTTGAGCGCGTTGCGGTCCGAGTGGTGCAAGAGATCATGAAGCATCAGTACTCTCCGTCAGGGCCTACCCTGGGGACTCACCAGGGAGAGATACCACTCTAGATTAGACCGTCGCTGCCATTCGCGCTCGCAGCGCCAGAGCCGCCGGGTTCACCGGCGTACGTTGTCTACAAGGTTGGAGGCGATCCTAGCGATTGCCAATTCCTATATGAGCCGCCCAAGGAGATCCCACATGGATACGTGTGCACATACGTGCCGGACTGCAATGCCTTGGCACGCACAAGCCAGATCGCACCAACAGGGATTTCTGGAGTAGATGCTGACAAACAAGCATGGCTGGCTAAATATGCTACTGGAACGAGTCATGAAGGCTCGGTCCCTACAGCTAATACCATGGAACAGATCAGCACTATCTTGAGAGACCAGTTCGGCATCTTGCCGAAGAGGAAAGCAATCGGCTATTCCAAGTCGTACCCCAACGAGTACGATCTGATCCCGCTGCCACCCAAATATCGGCTCCCTGAATTCTCAAAATTCAATGGAGCAGAGGGATCTAGCTCAATAGAACATGTAAGCCGATATTTGGCATAGCTGGGCATGATTTCAGTGTCAGACCCGTTACGTGTGAGGTTTTTCGCACAATCTCTTACGGGATCAGCCTTTGGGTGGTACACCTCGTTGCCACCAAACTCAGTCTGCACATGGAAGCAGCTGGAGGAGCAGTTTCATGTGCAGTATCACTCAGAAGCTACCGAAGCTGGCATTGCCGATCTAGCGCAGGTGCGGCAGAAGCGGGGAGAAACAGTGTCTGAATACATCCAACGTTTCAGGATTGTCAGGAACCGATGTTATTCGGTTCGTTTATCTGAGAAAGAAGCAATCGAGCTGGCAACATTGGGCCTCGCAACGCCGATCAAGGATCTGACTTCCCAAGCTGAATACAGTTCATTGTCGCACATGGTGCAGAAACTCACATTGTATGAGCAGCGACACCGTGAATTGTACCAAGACAAGTTCAAGCGTCCGGTAGGCCTGGTCGAGATGGAAGAAGCTGAAGATCCTGCACCAGACCTGGAGGTGGCTGTAGCTGAGTGGGCTCGGGGGGCAAATCCCGTGTCCTGTAAATGGGTAAAACCACAAGGGCCTGCAAGAGGGTTTGACTTCGATTTGAGCAAAGCTGAGCAGATTTTCGATCTATTGCTTAAGGAAAAACAGCTGAAGTTACCCGAAGGCCATAAAATCCCTACAGCACAAGAAATGAACGGGAGGCCGTACTGCAAATGGCATCATGATGTCTACTTCCCCCTCCTTTTCCTGTAGACAGTGTTGGGCCTCCAAGAGCAGAGGTTTGTAGAACAGCATTAAGTTTTCCCTTAAGTGGATCACCCAAGGTTTATCGAACTCAGGGAGGAAGAGGTCAAAGATATCCCTCTCATGCAACCCTGCAACCACAAAGCAAGAAGTCTCTTGTGTCCCCAACACACCTAATAGGTGCACTAGTTCGGCGAAGAGATAGTGAAATGCAGGTGGTATGAATATGTATGAGCAAGAGTAACGGTGCTTTAAAATAGCTTTGGCGTGTAGTTGATGGTGGTAGTATTGCAGCAGTAGTAACACAAGAAAACAAAGAAACAAGCAGCGATAGCGATATTTAGGAACAAGGCCTAGGGATTACACTTTCACTAGTGGACACTCTCAACATTGATCACATAAATGTAATAGATAAATGCATACTCTACACTCTTGTTGGATGATGAACGCATTGCGTAGGATTACACGAACCCTCAATGCCGGAGTTAACAAGCTCCACAATTTGTTCATATTTAAGTAACCTTATAGTGTAAGATAGATCAAAAGACTAAACCAAGTACTAACATAGCATGCACACTGTCACCTTCATGCATATGTAGGAGGAATAGATCACATCAATATTATCATAGCAATAGTTAACTTCGCAATCTACAAGAGATCATGATCATAGCATAAACCAAGTACTAACACGGTGCACACACTGTCACCTTTACACACGTGCAGGAGGAATAGAACTACTTTAATAACATTGCTAGAGTAGCACATAGATGAATAGTGATACAAAACTCATATGAATCTCAATCATGTAAAGCAGCTCATGAGATTATTGTATTGAGGTACATGGGAGAGATGAACCACATAGCTACCGGTACAGCCCCGAGCCTCGATGGAGAACTACTCCCTCCTCATGGGAGCAGCAGCGGTGATGAAGATGGCGGTGGAGATGGCAGCGGTGTCGATGGAGAAGCCTTCCGGGGGCACTTCCCCGCTCCGGCAGCGTGCCGGAACAGAGACTCCTGTCCCCCAGATCTTGGCGTCGCGATGGCGGCGGCTCTGGAAGGTTTCTGTGGTTTTCGTCAATTGGTATCGAAGTTTTAGGTCACGACGGCTTAAATAGGCGAAGAGTCGGAGTCGGAGGGGCCATGGGCTGCCCAAACCATAGGGGGGCGCGGCCCCCCCTGGCCGCGCCGGGGTGTGGTTTGGTGGCCCTGTCCCCCTTCTCTGGCGGTTCTCGTGTGTTCTGGATGCTTCCGGTGAAAATAGGAACTTGGGCGTTGATTTCGTCCGATTCCGAGAATATTTCGTTACTAGGATTTCGAAACCAAAAAACAGCAGAAAAACAGGTGAACTGGCACTTCGGCATCTTGTTAATAGGTTAGTTCCAGAAAATGCACGAATATGACATAAAGTGTGCATAAAACATGTAGATAACATCAATAATGTGGCATGGAACACAAGAAATTATCGATACGTTGGAGACGTATCAGCATCCCCAAGCTTAGTTCTGCTCGTCCCGAGCAGGTAAAACGATAACAAAGATAATTTCTGGAGTGACATGCCATCATAACTTTGATCATACTATTTGTAAAGCATATGTAGTGAATGCAGCGATCAAAACAATGTATATGACATGAGTAAACAAGTGAATCATATAGCAAAGACTTTTCATGAATAGTACTTCAAGACAAGCATCAATAAGTCTTGCATAAGAGTTAACTCATAAAGCAATAATTCAAAGTAAAGGCATTGAAGCAACACAATGGAAGATTAAGTTTCAGCGGTTGCTTTCAACTTATAACATGTATATCTCATGGATATTGTCAACATAGAGTAATATAATAAGTGCAATATGCAAGTATGTAGGAATCAATGCACAGTTCACACAAGTGTTTGCTTCTTGAGGTGGAGAGAAATAGGTGAACTGACTCAACATTGAAAGTAAAAGAATGGTCCTCCATAGAGGAAAAGCATCGATTGCTATATTTGTGCTAGAGCTTTGATTTTGAAAACATGAAACAATTTTGTCAACGGTAGTAATAAAGCATATGTATCATGTAAATTATATCTTACAAGTTGCAAGCCTCATGCATAGTGTACTAATAGTGCCCGCACCTTGTCCTAATTAGCTTGGACTACCGGATCATCGCAATGCACATGTTTTAACCAAGTGTCACAAAGGGGTACCTCTATGCCGCCTGTACAAAGGTCTAAGGAGAAAGCTCGCATTGGATTTCTCGCTATTGATTATTCTCAACTTAGACATCCATACCGGGACAACATAGACAACAGATAATGGACTCCTCTTTTATGCATAAGCATGTAACAACAATTAATAATTTTTCTCATATGAGATTGAGGATATTTGTCCAAAACTGAAACTTCCACCATGGATCATGGCTTTAGTTAGCGGCCCAATGTTCTTCTCTAACAATATGCATGCTTAACCATAAGGTGGTAGATCTCTCTTACTTCAGACAAGACGGACATGCATAGCAACTCACATGAAATTCAACAAAGAGTAGTTGATGGCGTCCCCAGTGAACATGGTTATCGCACAACAAGCAACTTAATAAGAGATAAAGTGCATAAGTACATATTCAATACCACAATAGTTTTTAAGCTATTTGTCCCATGAGCTATATATTGCAAAGGTGAATGATGGAATTTTAAAGGTAGCACTCAAGCAATTTACTTTGGAATGGCGGAAAATACCATGTAGTAGGTAGGTATGGTGGACACAAATGGCATAGTGGTTGGCTCAAGTATTTTGGATGCATGAGAAGTATTCCCTCTCGATACAAGGTTTAGGCTAGCAAGGCTTATTTGAAACAAACACAAGGATGAACCGGTGCAGCAAAACTCACATAAAAGACATATTGAAAACATTATAAGACTCTACACCGTCTTCCTTGTTGTTCAAACTCAATACTAGAAATTATCTAGACCTTAGAGAGACCAAATATGCAAACCAAATTTTAGCATGCTCTATATATTTCTTCATTAATGGGTGCAAAGCATATGATGCAAGAGCTTAAACATGAGCACAACAATTGCCAAGTATCAAGTTATTCAAGACATCATACCAATTACTACATGTAGCATTTTCCGTTTCCAACCATATAACAATTAACGAAGCAGTTTCAACCTTCGCCATGAAAATTAAAAGCTAAGAACACATGTGTTCATACGAACCAGCGGAGCGTGTCTCTCTCCCACACAAGCATTTATTCAAACAAAAACAAAAATAGAAACAAACAAACAGACGCTCCAAGTAAAGTACATAAGATGTGACCGAATAAAAATATAGTTTCAAGAGAAGGAACCTGATAATTTGTCGATGAAGAAGGGGATGCCTTGGGCATCCCCAAGCTTAGATGCTTGAGTCTTCTTGAAATATGCAGGGATGAACCACCGGGGCATCCCCAAGCTTAGAGCTTTCACTCTTCTTGATCATAGTATATCATCCTCCTCTCTTGACCCTTGAAAACTTCCTTCACACCAAACTTCTCATAAACTTCATTAGAGGGGTTAGTACATAATCAAAAACTCACATGTTCAGAGGTGACACAATCATTCTTAACACTTCTGGACATTGCTCAAAGCTACTGGAAGGTAATGGAACAAAGAAATCCACCCAACACAGCGAAAGAAGCAATGCGAAATAAAAGGCAGAATCTGTCAAAACAGAACAGTCCGTAAAGACGAATTTCTAATAAATACTTCCGTTGCTCAAATCAGAAAACTCAAAACTAATGAAAGTTGCTTATATATCTGAGGAACACGCACGTAAATTGGCATATTTTTCTGATTTTTCTACAGAGAAAACAGCCCAGATTCGTGACAGAGAGAAATCTGTTTCTGCGCAGAAATCCAAATCTAGTATCAACCTTCGATTAGAGGCTTCACTTGGCACAATAAAACACAAAACTAAGATAAGGAGAGGTTGCTACAGTAGTAAACAACTTCCAAGACACAAATATAAAACAAAGTACTGTAGCAAAATAACACATGGGTTATCTCCCAAGAAGTTCTTTCTTTATAGCCATTAAGATGGGCTCAGCAGTTTTAATGATGCACTCGCAAGAAATAATATTTGAAGCAAAAGAGAGCATCAAGAGGCAAATTCAAAACACATTTAAGTCTAACATGCTTCCTATGCATAGGAATCTTGTAAATAAACAAGTTCATGAATAGCAAAGTAACAAGCATAGGAAGATAAAACAAGTGTAGCTTGAAAAATTTAAGCACATAGAGAGGTGTTTTAGTAACATGAAAATTTCTACAACCATATTTTCCTCTCTCATAATAACTTTCAGTAGCATCATGAGCAAACTCAACAATATAACTATCACATAAAGCATTCTTATCATGAGTCTCATGCATAAAATTATTACTCTCCACATAAGCATAATCAATTTTATTAGTAATAGCGGGAGCAAATTCAACAAAGTAGCTATCAAATATAGGAGGCACATTGTAATCATAATCAAATTTACTCTCCATAACAGGTGGTAACAAAAGACTACTATCATTATAATCATCATAAATAGGAGGCAAAGTATCATCAAAGAAAATTTTCTCCTCAATGCTTGGGGGACTAAAAAGATCATGAAAACCAGCTTCCCCAAGCTTAGAACTTTCTATATTATTATCAACAATGGTGTTCAAAGCGTTCATACTAATATTACTACCAGCATGCAAATAAGATTCCATAGGTTTTTTAATTTTCGCATCAAACAATCCATGTTTTAAATCAGGAAATAGCATAAGAAGCTCATTTTTGTCCATTATGCCAAACTAGTGTAAACAAGAAACAAAAAGATGCAATTGCAGGATCTAAAGGAAATAGCTTTGAGTACTTACAATGCGCTAGAAAATAGCTTAGTAGCCAAGATCCGGAGTGTGAGTACCTTTTACCTTTCCTCCCCGGCAACGGCGCCAGAAAATAGCTTGATGTCTACTTCCCCCTCCTTTTCCTGTAGACAGTGTTGGGCCTCCAAGAGCAGAGGTTTGTAGAACAGCAGCAAGTTTTCCCTTAAGTGGATCACCCAAGGTTTATCGAACTCAGGGAGGAAGAGGTCAAAGATATCCCTCTCATGCAACCCTGCAACCACAAAGCAAGAAGTCTCTTGTGTCCCCAACACACCTAATAGGTGCACTAGTTCGGCGAAGAGATAGTGGAATACAGGTGGTATGAATATGTATGAGCAGTAGCAACGGTGCCAGAAAATAGCTTGCTGGCGTGTAGTTGATGGTGGTAGTATTGCAGCAGTAGTAACACAGTAAAACAGTAAACAAGCAAATGATAGCAAGATTTAGGAACAAGGCCTAGGGATTACACTTTCACTAGTGGACACTCTCAACATTGATCACATAACAGAATAGATAAATGCATACTCTACACTCTTGTTGGATGATGAACGCATTGTGTAGGATTACACGAACCCTCAATGCCGGAGTTAACAAGCTCCACAATTTGTTCATATTTAAGTAACCTTATAGTGTAAGATAGATCAAAAGACTAAACCAAGTACTAACATAGCATGCACACTGTCACCTTCATGCATATGTAGGAGGAATAGATCACATCAATATTATCATAGCAATAGTTAACTTCGCAATCTACAAGAGATCATGATCATAGCATAAACCAAGTACTAACACGGTGCACACACTGTCACCTTTACACACGTGCAGGAGGAATAGAACTACTTTAATAACATTGCTAGAGTAGCACATAGATGAATAGTGATACAAAACTCATATGAATCTCAATCATGTAAAGCAGCTCATGAGATTATTGTATTGAGGTACATGGGAGAGATGAACCACATAGCTACCGGTACAGCCCCGAGCCTCGATGGAGAACTACTCCCTCCTCATGGGAGCAGCAGCGGTGATGAAGATGGCGGTGGAGATGGCAGCGGTGTCGATGGAGAAGCCTTCCGGGGGCACTTCCCCGCTCCGGCAGCGTGCCGGAACAGAGACTCCTGTCCCCCAGATCTTGGCGTCGCGATGGCGGCGGCTCTGGAAGGTTTCTGTGGTTTTCGTCAATTGGTATCGAAGTTTTAGGTCACGACGGCTTAAATAGGCGAAGAGTCGGAGTCGGAGGGGCCATGGGCTGCCCAAACCATAGGGGGGCGCGGCCCCCCCCCCTGGCCGCGCCGGGGTGTGGTTTGGTGGCCCTGTCCCCCTTCTCTGGCGGTTCTCGTGTGTTCTGGATGCTTCCGGTGAAAATAGGAACTTGGGCGTTGATTTCGTCCGATTCCGAGAATATTTCGTTACTAGGATTTCTGAAACCAAAAACAGCAGAAAACAGGAACTGGCACTTCGGCATCTTGTTAATAGGTTAGTTCCAGAAAATGCACGAATATGACATAAAGTGTGCATAAAACATGTAGATAACATCAATAATGTGGCATGGAACACAAGAAATTATCGATACGTTGGAGACGTATCACATCACTCGTTCACCCATACCACCAATGACTGCAAGGTGTTTCGTCAGCAGATCCAAATGGCGATAGAACAAGGCCGATTGCTCTTTGGGCAGTTTGCCATGAAAGTGGACACACATCCGTTCCCTGGCGTCAACATGGTGGAACCCAACCACTCCGCGAGGCGTCGACTAGATTTCTCGTTCGATGTTAACATGGCAGGGCCTGTGCACCACCATGGCAAGGATAAAGAAGAAGGCAGTCACTCCCGCGGAAAGGAAAAGGAGGAGGCCGATCCACGCGACCGGCCCCGATGTGATGATAGACGGTACCTCACCAAGGAACAAGTGAGAAGCGTGCGATACCAAAAACCGCTTTCCACGCATCTCCTCAACAAATATGAATATCAGTATGACCGACGTCGGCAGTACGACAGAAACGACGAGAGATACAATCGGTCTGATGAAGACAAAGGAAGGTACCATCGGCATGACAGAGACGACAAAGAACATGAGCACCGCGCTAAGGAGAGGTCAAGAGAGCAGGAAGACATGGACAGACACTGGGACTGTCCCTTCTTCAAACACTGTTGGGATTCAGGGATGAGCCGATTGCCTACCATCGACAACTGCCCGGAGTATAGACGCCGGAAGAAGGATGCAGGAGAAGTTTCAGTTTTCAAGCGTCTAGGGCCTCTCCCGCCACAGAGTAAACGAGCTGAGTCCTCTCAAGATGAAGACTTTGAGGAGTCAGAAGATGAAGAAGAGGATAGGTACCACCGGCCAAGGTGGTGCCCCGATGGACTCAGCCACTCCCAAAAGCGTAGGGTTCAGCGGCTACGTAGCTTGGAGCAAGCCGAAGCGCGATACTTGCACACGTTGAGGAAAGCGCGGCCCGATCTGGCCATGAAAATTCAGCAGACTTTGGATGAAGAGAGTCGTCCACCAAAGAAAGTTTGGCGTCCCAAGCAAGAAAAAGCCGATGTGAGTACATCGGCTGGCACAAACATGGTGTTCTTCCTTCCATCAGAGTTTCGTTCCCCAGGAACTGAAGAAGTGCCGATAGCACAGTTTGACTGCGGTCCACAGCCCGTCATCTTTGAAAAACCACGGGAGAAGGGCTACAAACACATGAAGGCCCTGTACCTAAAGGGTTATATCAATGGGCAGTCCGTCGGCAGGATGTTGGTTGACACGGGAGCGGCGGTCAATATAATGCCATATTCCATGCTACGGCGTTTGGGACGCTCCAGTGCCGATCTGATTAAGACCAACGTCACACTAAATGACTTCAACGGCCAAGCATCAGGGACGCAAGGCGTCCTGAACATGGATCTAACCATAGGCCGAAAGACGATCCCAACGACATTCTTCATCGTCGACAGCAAGAGCACCTACGTTGTCCTGCTAGGAAGGGATTGGATTCACGCCAACTGCTGCATTCCATCTACAATGCACCAATGCCTGATACAGTGGGATGGAGACGACGTAGAAGTCGTACATGCAGATGACTCGATCGACGTCTCAATAGCCGGCATGAACATTTGGGACTCGGAAGACCAAGAGCCGCTCTCTGGAATCAGTTTGGACGGCTGTGATCGCATCGAGGTGACAAAAAACGGGGTGAGGCTGGTCTTATCCACCGGCCTGATAGAGTAGCAAGAGCAACATCCATCGACATACGTGGCAAGGCCGATCCCTGCGATCGGCCCCAAAAAATAAAAAGCAAGGATCTCACTTCAAACATGTCACGTAGTCGTGGTAGGGAGACTTTCTCCTGTAAGGGAGCACATACAAGTTGTAAACCTTCATTGAGCAATTCAATCAACATGGAGGCCGATTCCAGCAATCGGCCAAAATTATCCTCGCCATACGTTCTGCCTGTCATGACCACATACTCGTGTCGCCCCGGGGGGCAACCTACACCTTCTCCATCAGGCTATCTACCCCTTGTACCAATAATGTTGCTGAGTATGAAGCGGTACGTAAGGGGATGGAGTTGCTAATTGAAGCCGGGGCAGAAGCAGTGGAACTCTTTGGAGACTCAAAGTTGGTGATCTCCCAGCTCACAGACGAATACAAGTGTGAGAGCGAATCGCTCTTCCCGTTATGGATGCATTGCCGCGAGCTGATGACGCAGTTTAGGTACATAAACTTCAACTGGGTCCCGAGGTCGCAGAATACGGAGGCAAATGATCTCGCACAGATGGCGTCAGGCTATAAGGATACAGTGGAAGGAGCCGATGTCCAGATACATTTCATGGAGCCAGATGATTGGAGAGCCGATATCTTCAATTACTTGAAAGATCCGGCTCGGGGGGCACCTAAATGGATAAGATACAAGGCCATGAAGTATGTCCTTATTGGAGATGACATGTTCTATAGGACCTTGGAAGGGTTACTTCTCAAATGTTTGGGAACAGCCGAGGCAAATCGGCTCTTACACGAGGTACATGAAGGCACCTGTGGGACTCATCAATCGGCTCATAAGATGAAGTGGTTGATCAGGCGATCAGGGTTTTATTGGCCCACCATGCTTGAGGACTGTTTCAATTACTATAAAGGGTGTCAAGCATGTCAGAAGTTTGGGAGCATTCAGATGGTACCCGCATCAGCAATGAACCCCATCATCAAGCCTTGGCCATTTCGAGGATGGGGCATGGACATGATCGGAAAAATCCATCCTGCATCGAGCAAAGGCCACGAGTGGATCTTGGCCATTACAGATTATTTCACTAAATGGGTGGAGGCCGTCCCTATGAAGTCTGTGGCATCGAAGGACGTTATCAGTTTCGTGAAAGAGCATGTCATTCACAGATTTGGGATTCCCCAGACCATCACGACCGATGGAGGTTCGGTTTTTGTTTCTAAAGAGTTCAGAAAGTTCTGCGACGACATGGGAATTAAGCTGATCCGATCGTCTCCATACTATGCTCAGGCAAATAGGCAGGCTGAAGCGTCCAACAAAAGCCTTATCAAGCTGATTAAGAGAAAAATCGACAAGTACCCTAGGCGTTGGCACGAGGTTTTGTCGGAGGCTTTATGGGCTTATCGCATGTCATGTCATGGGGCGGTAAAGACCTCGCCGTACCATCTGGTCTATGGACAAGAAGCCGTGTTACCCTGGGAGATCACGGCTGGGTCGAGACGTGTCACGTTTCAGAATGACTTGACAACTTAAGAGTATGCAGCCCTGATGAGTGATAGCGTTGAGGATCTGACGGAACTTAGACTTTGGTCACTTGAGAAAATTAAGGAGAACAAGGCCAAGGTAGCTCATGCATATAATAAGAAGGTGAAGCCAAAGGAGTTCCATGTTGGTGATCTGGTATGGGAAGCTGTGTTGCCGTTGGGGACTAAGGACAAGGCGTATGGTAAATGGTCTCCAAATTGGCACGGGCCGTACAGGGTTGACCAGGTCCTAAAGGGCAATGCATACATGCTCGAGCAGTTGGATGGTGTGAAGTTCCCAGTGGCCGTCAATGGCCAGCATCTCAAGAAGTATTTCCCAAGTATGTGGGATGATGGGCAGTGAAATACGGGGGCCGATTTTAAATCGGCCAGTAAAAAAAAATTCATCAACTTGAGCAGTGGAATATGGGGGCAGATGTATGAAATCGGCCGATAAAAAAATCTAAACAAAAGCATAGCCGATGCACTGACCATCGACTTTAGTGCTGAAAAGCCGATGCGGAGCCATCGACTATAGAGGAACAACTGTTATTTCAGGTCACCATTCAATTTTACATTCGATTGTGGGACTGGCCTTGCTGGCATTTTGGGCAAAGACCGATGTATTGCCATCGGCTTCTCGAGCAATGATTTATTTTGATAATCGGAAAAATTAAGCATGGAATCCTTCTTCATTGATTTAAAAAGGGGATTTTTTACAAGGAGGAGCCGATTGCTCAGGAACGGAGGAACAAAAGGAGGACAGATTGCTACTACTAGTCCTATGCTAGTGGTCCCTACTCTAAGGACCGTCGTTGTCCTCGTCGTCGCCGTTGTAGCCGCCGCCGGTGCTGCTGCTGGCGAGCTCCTCATCGCTACTGCCGTAGCCCTCAATAGGGGCTTCTTCCTCCTCATCATCATCGTCTTCGTCGTCATCTGACCAGGCCCAGCCGCGGAAGCGCTTCGCCGACGGCTCGTCGGAGGAGGTGTCGTCCTCCTCTTCCTCCTCGTTGGAGGAGGCGTCGTCCTCCTCGTCCTCCTCTTCTTCCTCTTCGTCGGAGGGGGTGAAGTTACCCCAGGAGGGGAGGTCATCCTCACTCTCCGCCTCCAGTTCCCCGTCGATGAGGAACCGGAGGTCGTCCTCCCCATCGGTTAGGGGTAAATCACCATCTGACCCTACGAGGGCCTCGGGTGGGCCATCTGGCACGAAGTCGAAGTCCCACTCCTGCTCATCCCATTGGTTGTGCTCTGGCATCGGCTCACTTGAGGAAGAAGATTGGAAGGAGAGAGCCGATGCAGCAGAGGAGGAGGATGAGTCCATGGTGGAGGAGGGCTTTTCGGTGGCTAGTACTGAGCAAGGGGATGAAGAAGCGAGTTGCTCGACGCGGTTAAATAAAAGGGGATATAGTGGAGATTTAATGCTGTGGCGGTTTCCGAGGACATGGTGCCGAATCTGTCAAATCGTGCAGAGAAGTTGAGAAGGCAAGGCATCATGATGAAGGATACTACGACGGTTCTGCTCTGCCACGACGTGACCCTACGAAGAAAAAACGGAGTGGTTTTGAAATTATCATTGCAAAAACCAGGGGGGCATGTGTTATCACCAGAATTTAACCAAGTCTGGAGATGGGCCGTGATTAAATGGGCTTAAAGGATATGCACGGAAAATATTCCCGAACCGGCCTTGTACAAGAAGTTTGGGCAAGATTGCCCGTGTATCTGTAAATTATAGTAGGTTACGTGTCGGTTAGAATTAAGAGATAGAGTTTAGCTCGTACACGGTTGAGTTTATTCCCAAGTTAGAAAGTTTACGGACTATAAATATGTATCTAGGGTTATTGAGAAAGGAGGATGATCACGTTCACAACAAATCAATCTAGGCGCATCGCCACCCCTTGTTTCGAGGGTTTCTCCCGGGTAAGCAACATGCTGCCTAGATCGCATCTTGCGATCTAGGCGATATCGCTTATTCGTTGTTGGTGTTGCTCGTGCTGAAGCCTTTTTGATGGCGAGCAACACCCTTATCTTAGATGTTTTGGGGATTGACGTCGATGCTTTCACGATGTACTCGTTTAACTACGCTGCCCCTCGATATCTAGCTGCCCTTACACCTATTTTAGGTGTAAGGGCAGCATCTTGCTTGTTCGTTATTTAGTAGATCTAATCCATTATAGTTGCTCCTTGTTCTTCAAGGATTGGTTTGATATCCGTATGGTTAGGCCTTATAAACGGGTTGAACGATCCGGTAGTGCATAAGGCGTGGTTTATTAAGCTCTAGAGGGATTGTTCCGGGGATCAACTTCACGTTGGTTTTTAGGCCTCTTTAGGGCTGGTTTTCCATCATCTTACGTATTTGCTAGGCTCAACTACGCATAGGATGTTCCGATTATACGGTGAAAACCCTAGACTATCGTAGATTAGTTTAGCTTGATATTGATAAAGCATGATCCCCATGTCATTATAAAATCTAACGTGAACCATGGGGCAATCGGCTCTTTGAGCCAATCCACAGAACAACTTAAGAGCCGATCGGGGCTCGTATTTAATGTTTACATGTTTTCCATGCAGGAAACTAGTCGAAACAATCCATCACCTTCCTGACCAGGTATAGGTCAGGTGGCACGCCCTCGTAAGCACCAGGACGTGTGCCAGAAGGCATTGCGGGCCGTCGCCCAAGGGACCAGGGTCCACCGCAGTCCTGGGAGCCTCCCGGCTCTACGGTGTTGCCCGTCGCTACTCGCCGGTGGGTTTTTGACAACAACAAACATGTAACAGAACTTGATGGAAATGGTATTTCAATGCTTAGAAACAAGGCCTAGGGATCATACTTTCACTAGTGGACACTCTCAACAATGATCACATAAATAAATAACTTCTCTTCTCTTATGCTACTTTCAAAGACTCTATTGTTGGATAACAAACACCCTTCATTGTGTAGGGCTACGAGAGCACCCTCAAGCCAGAGTAAACAAGCTCCACAACGTCATAAAGGAATCACACACGATGCAAACACTATCACTGTCACACCATGGAGAGTAATTCCGGAGTTCATATTAAAGTAACCTCTAGAGTGCATAGTAATAGTTAACTTCATAATCTACAAGAGATCACAATCATAACCTACGCCAAGTACTACATGATGCACACACTGTCAACATTACATCATGGAGGAGGAATAGACTACTTTAATAACATCACTAGAGTAGCACATAGATTAATAGTGATACAAAGCTCATGATCACATAAAGATCACATGGGAGAGAGAGATGAACCACATAGCTACCGGTACAGCCCTTAGCCTCGGGGGAGAACTACTCCCTCCTCATCATAGGAGACATCAATGGCGATGAAGATGGCGGTGGTGTCGATGGAGATGCCTTCCGGGGGCAATTCCCCGCCCCGGCGGCGTGCCAGAACAGAGACTTCTGTCCCCCGAACTTGGCTTCACGATGGCGGCGGCTGCGTAACTTTTCTCGTCCCGTGGCTTATGTTTTTAGGGTTTCCGCATCTGGGAGACTTTATAGGCGGAAGGGCGGCGTCGGTGGGGCACCAGGGTGCCCTCACCTCCAGGTGGCGCGGCCAGGAGTGGGCCCGCGCCCAGGTGTGGTGTGGGGGCCCCTGGCCCATCTCTGGCCCCTCTTCGGTGCTCTGGAACCTTCCGTGAAATATAAGATCGTGGGCATTAATTTCGTCCTATTCCGAGAATATTTCCTGTGTAAGATTTCTGAAACCAAAAACAGCAGAAAATAGGAACTGGCACTTCGGCATCTTGTTAATAGGTTAGTTCCGGAAAATGCATCAAAACGATATAAAGTATGAATAAAACATGTAGGTATTGTCATAAAACTAGCATGGAACATAAGAAATTATAGATACGTTGGAGACGTATCACACACCACCAAGAAGCATATCTCCGACCAGAAGACCACGTTCAAGGCCGCAATAGATACCAAGAAGGTCGACCTCAAGGAAGGTGATGCTACCAAGGTATCTGTCGGAGCTGGCCTGGACCCCAAATAGGAAGATGCGCTCGGCGAGTTCCTCGAAGCTAACATGGATATCTTCGCATGGCAACCTTCTGACATGTCCAGAGTACCAAGGGAACTCACTGAGCACTACTTCAACATAAATCCGGATGCAAAACCGGTAAAGCAAACTATGCGGTACTTTGGAGATAAGAAGCGCCACGCCATAGGAATGAAATTAGCAAAGTTACTAGAGACATGTTTTGTAATTGAAGTTATCCATACTGATTGGGTCGCAAATCCCATCCTTGTACCCAAAAAGAATTCTAAAATACTAAGAATATGGATCGATTACTCGGCTTGAATAAGCATTGTCCGAAGGATCCATTCCCTTTGCCACGCATTGACCAAGTCATTGATTCGACGGCAGGGGCGGAACTTCTGTGTTTTCTTGACGCATATTCCGGGTATCATCAGTTCCGGATGAAGAAGTCCGACCAAAAGGTGACCTCGTTCATCATTCCCTTTGGCACTTACTGCTATATCACCATGCCCTTTGGTTTTTAAAATGCAGGTGCCACCTATCAGCGTACGATGCATCGGTGCCTGAAGGACCAGATTGGCCGGAATGTGCACGTTACGTCGATGACATCGCGATCATGACCCGGAAAGGATCCGACTTGATCAGCGATCTTCGGGAGACCTTTGAGAATCTTCAGAGGTACAAGATAACGTTAAATCCCCTAAAGTGCGTCTTTGGCGTACCAGCTGAAAAACTCATTAGCTTTATTGTTTGCCATAGAGGCATTGAGGTAAACCCAGAAAAAATCAAGGCTATCCTCAGCATCAAAAGGCCAACTTGTCTCAAAGACGTTGTTGGGGGGATGGCCCCCGGTATGCCAAAGGCATGCCAAACCGGATGGTTTGAGCCATCAAGATACCGGTTTAATATTCATTCCGGGGTGCAAAGTTAAATGTTTGGCTAAGTAAATATATACCGGTATCCCCAAGAGGGGTATACCGGAATGAGCTAAGAAGACACCGGGCCACCGGTAAGATGTGTACTGTAGCACGTCGGCAGGACTGGTCAAAGATTCCCTCAAGGGCTAGAGGACAAAGATGAGCTAAGCAAAGTAGCTTTAAACGAAGCCGTGACGATAAAGAAGGGGGTGACGCTGAAAGCATCCGGAGGACATCAGCCTCCCTGATTAAAGAAGATACCGGCATCATCTATGATTAAAGTAGCTTTGTAAAGTAGTTTGTCTGTTCAAAGATGCCATTAGGGTTTCCTAGGGTTTCTTACCCTGTAAGCCACCCACTCTCCTATATAAGGAGAGGGGGCACACCCCAACGCGGGCAGGTAGGTACGAAGAGACAGGACGAGTCTTGTATGCACAAACCTGTAATCTGTTGAGATCAATGAAGAGAAGGATCTAGAGCAGAGTTCTTCCTTGTGTCTTTCTTCTTCTACCTCTGGCTTAGGCCAAGTTCTTGAGGAAAACATCCGAAAGTTCATCTAATCTAATCAAAAACCCTCCCCCGAATCCTCTAGCGTCCATTCGGCCCCAACTTAAGCCATCCTATGGCATCTGTCCCTTCATCAACGATGACAGTTGGCGCCCACCGTGGGGCCTGAAGCGGCGCTTGCTGGAGTTCACATTCGGGCGGGCCTCCTTGACGTCGCCGGCGAGCGGACGGTGTCTGCGCTCATGCAGCGCATCTACTCCATGGACTTCATCAATGACAACGGGGGCTGCTTCGCTAATGGCAGCGTCTTACCCAAGAACGGCCGTATCATCGAGTTCGGCAGCCACCGCATCTACTTCGGCACCGTCCCTGTGCGCCAGCGCCTCTCGCCGGTGCTGGTGGCACCGGACCCACCAAGGTGGCTATGTGCTGGCCGCGCCGCCGGCAGCGTGGAGGTCATGATGGCTGGCGCGGTTGGTGCTGGCAAAGAAGCTGTAGAGGAAGGTGCTGGGCGTGCGGCATCGACCCGTCCGACCAAGCCTCCGCTGGAGCGCGACGCAGGCGCTGCGGGAACATCTTCCGCACCACCGGAGACACCACTTCAAGCGGTGATGAACGTGTTGTCGACACCCATCGCGCAGAACATCGACCCGGCAGCAACTCAGGCGGAGCTGGAGGCAACGCGCAAGAAGCTGCTTTCCGGAGGCGCGGACATCATCCGGGTGCAGCGCGAGCTGAACCTAACCCTACGTGAGTATAACGCTGCCCATGGCTTTGCTTCAGTTAGCGCTCAGGCTGCTAGGGTGCCGGAAAACCGGCTTAAGGCTCGCAATCTAGATCAGGATTTGCGTAAGGAAGTTCTTGCCGGCAAGAGTGCCTCTGTATCTTTGAGCATCGTAGAGAAACCTAAGTATAGTAGCCCGGATAAAACTATAAAGCTGCTAGGGCTGCTATGGAGCTATGTGAATCACTTAGCGGAGATGCTTCAGCAAAATAGCAAGATCGTGTTAGATAAATGCTTGATGTGATTCAGGAACAAAATGCTGAGCTTGCTAGAGAGAACAAAGCAGCTGTGGCATCAAAATCTCTGCGTTCGGCAAGAAACGCCGGAAGCAAGTCACAGGGACAGGCATCGTCCCCCCATCCGGACAGAAGAAGAGAAAAAGAAATGAATGCGCAGCAGATGACTGTGTACGATCCGGTCCTTGCCGGAAAACAACAAGCCGGGCAACACGATGCCGGTAGAAAAAGCGAAGAGGCAGATCGAGGCTACGCCAAGAGAGGCTATGCCGGAAACAATCATGCCGGTAGACATGAAACCGGGCAAAATTATCGAGCTGCAAGGGCAGCGTATGAAGAGGAGGAAATGCCTCCCCCAAGGTACCGGCAAGCAAGGGCCATGGTACCGGAACACTACGATGAAGCTGATTCGACAACTGAAAGACTCACGGCATACCGGAACCCGTTGGGGATACGCGTGGGAGAAAGACACCTGCCAGAACGGGATGTGAGGCACCGTCTGGATAGAGTATATTTATCTGAAATGATCGAGGCAGAAGGTCCTCGGGCCCAAAATGCTTTGGTCCAAGGATCATGAAAGAGGAACCACCGGTTCGCAACTTTCAATTGCCCCGTGACACAAAAACGTATGATGGCACCACTAGGCCGGAAGATTGGCTCGCGGATTATGTGACCGCGGTGTACGTTGCTGGCGGCGGAGGAACCGTAACTGGTGGAGGAAACCGGTGTTGGGCCATGAGAATTGTACCATCTTTCCTGGTAGGACCGGCACGAATCTGGCTAAATAACCTACCGGCAGGAAGCATAAATGGCTGGTTGGACTTTGAGGAAGCTTTTGTGAGTAACTTCAGCAGCACATACCGGAGGCCCAACAGGCCGCAGCAGCTCGCCTTGTGCGTGCAGCGCCCAAATGAAACAGACCGGGATTATCTGACCCGGTGGAACTCCACAAGAAACTCCTGCGAAGGGGTAATAGAGGCGCAAGCCATTGCTTGGTTTTGCAATGGATGCCGCAGAGGTTCGCCGTTGTGGCAAAAGCTGCAGCGGAACATGCCGGTAACTCTGGCGGAAATGATACGTGTGGCAGATAGCTACGCGTTGGGAGACCCCATGCAACCGGCAGTACAAGCTGATCCGGCGCAAACGAGCCAACCGCGCCAAGATCAATACCGGGACAACCGGCACAACAAGAGAAGGGAAGATTTTCCGGATCGAAGGTAAGGTCCACATCAAGTAGCTGCGGTGCAGGATAATTCCGGCCCCAGCGGTAGCCAAAGGCAAAAAACCGGATCGCAGCCGTGGGCGGGTCCTAAAAAACAATGGGTTGAAAAGAAGAAGTGGGGAGAGAAAAAAGATTGGCAAGAACAAATGAGATACACCATGGAAGCAGCAATGGAGCAACCATGCCGGTTTCATACTCCAAATCCCACGAGGCTAGCAAACCATTTGACAAAAGACTGTTCTTGGATCAAGCACTTGATGCTGAGAGGTGCGGCAAAAGATGCGCAAGCACAAGGATGTTCCACAATACTACCACCCTCGCATGACATGTTACATCAGCACCCATTACCACCGCCACCACCACTTACCGGAGCAAACGCTCTACCAGTACAGCCTCAGCCCAACCGGCAGTAGCATCAGCAAGTTCATCAGGTGGGAGAAGGCAATGACCAACTACCTCCACCGGCACCTTTAGGCCGGAACGTTTACCAGGATCCGGTCATGTGCTGTGTTGTGTTTATCACTGAGCCAACTGACAGGCAAAGCCTGCGTCGCCGTTCCATGGAAGTGAACGTTGTGATGCCGGCAGTACCAAAATACATGTTGTGGTCAGATCAGGAAATTACCTGGTCGTTCAAGGATCACCCCAAGATCATGCCGAATCCGGGTGGTTATGCTCTTGTAGTAGACCCAATCATGCATGGGCCAACGACTCGAGTTAAGTTCAGCAAAGTGATGATAGACAATGGAAGCAGCATAAATATCATGTACCAGCACACCATGCATACGCTAGGGATAACAGAAAACATGCTGCAGCCAACTCACACAACATTCCATGGAATCGTTCCGGGTTTATCCTGCGCCCCAGTAGGAAAAATCCGGGTGGATGTGTCATTCGGAGGACGTGACAACTGCCGGGTTGAAAACATTCTGTTTGAGGTGGTGGACCTAGACAGTCCTTATCATGCACTGCTGGGGAGGCCGGCATTGGCCACTTTCATGGCCTCAACTCATACGGCCTATCTCAAGATGAAGATGCCGGCACCTCGTGGACCCTTAACTGTGGTGGGAAACTACAAGATTTCGCTGGAAACTGCTTCCGCCGGATCGAACCTGGCGGAGTCGCTGGTAATTGCAGAGGAAAAGAGGAGGATGCAAACTGCGGTTGCGCTGGCTCAGTCCTCACAGCTGAGCTTAGCGGCAATGAGTGGAAACTTGGGAACATCGGCATTCAAACCGACAAAAGAAACAAAGGACATTGTGCTGGACCCGGCTCACCCTGAGCGTACCGTTCGTATCGGTGCCGGCCTGAATGAGGCATAGGAAAGCGCGCTCGTCAGCTTCCTCCGTGAGAATCGGAATATCTTTGCCTGGTCTACTGATGACTTGGTAGGTGTTCCGAGGGAGCTGGCTGAGCACTGTTTAAATGTCCGGAAGGATGCTAAGCCGGTAAGGCAGCCCTTGCGCCGGTTTGCTGAGGATAGAAGAAAAATCATTGGAGAAGAAGTGACAAAGTTGCTGGTTGCCGGTTTCATCGTGGAAGTACTTCATACTGAGTGGCTAGCCAATCCGGTGCTGGTCGAGAAGAAGAAAGAAGAGAACCTTGAAGCAAAAGCTCCAAAGGTGTGGCGCATGTGCATCGACTACACCAACCTGAACAAAGCTTGCCCAAAAGATCCTTTCCCTTTACCGCGGATCAATCAAGTGATTGATTCCACTGCTGGGTGTGAGTTGTTGTCTTTCCTGGATGCTTACTCCGGTTTCCACCAGATTCCTCTGAAAAAGGAAGATCAAATAAAAACTGCGTTCATTACCCCGCACGGGGCTTATTGCTATGTCACTATGCCTTTTGGTTTGCGCAACGCTGGTGCAACGTACCAGCGCTGTATGCAAAAATGCTTGTTTGATCAAATCGGAAAAAATGTGCAAGTCTATGTGGACGATGTCGTGATAAAAACTAAGGTAAAAGAAACCTTGATCGATGATATCCGGCAAACTTTTGACAACTTAAGAAGGTTCCGGATGAAACTCAATCCGGCAAAATGCACCTTCGGTGTCCCTGCCGGTAAACTGCTTGGTTTTCTTGTATCAAGCCGGGGCATTGAGGTGAATCCGGTAAAGATCCGGGCCATCGAAAGAATGACTATACCACAAGATCTCAAGGACGTGCAGAAGTTTACCGAAAGCTTGGCATCGCTAAGCCAGTTCATAAGCAGGTTGGGGGGAAAAGGCTCTGCCACTCTATGCTCTGATGAAAAAATCTGATACGTTCGTCTGGACCCCTCAGGAAGACGCATCGTTTAAAGAGCTAAAAACAATGCTAGCCACCGCACCAGTACTGGCTTCGCCTCTGGAAAGGGAACCCATGCTGTTGTACATAGCAGCAACCAACCGGGTTGTGAGTGTGGTGGTTGTAGTAGAAAGAGAGGAGGAAGAAAAGATCCTGCAGAGGCCGGTATACTACTTGAGCGAGGTTCTCTCCCTCTCAAAACAAATCTACCCCCATTTTCAGAAAATGACCTATGGCGTGTTCATGGCCGCCACCAAGCTTAAGCACTATTTCGAGGAGCACCCCATGAAAGTGGTGAGTGAAGCACCCATTTTAGATATCATGGGTAACAAAGATGCCAGTGGCAGGATTGCAAAATGGGCAATTCAATTGTCACCATATGTGCCGGTATACGAAAGAAGAGATGCCATAAAATCACAAGCTTTGGCCGATTTCTCAGTCGATTGGACGGAAATGCAATATAAGCCGCCGGAACAAAAAATAGAATACTGGAAGATGCACTTCGATGGATCCAAGCTCAAAGAAGGTCTGGGTGCCGGTGTGGTACTCACCTCGCCAAAGGGAGATCATCTCCGGTATGTTTTACAAGTGCATTTCAGGGCATCAAACAATGTTGCTGAGTACGAGGCTTTGATTCATGGACTTAAGGTCGCAAAAGAAATCGGTGCACACCGGATCATTTGCTACGGAGATTCAGATCTTGTGGTGCAACAATGTTCCGGAGATTGGGACGCAAAAGATGCCAACATGGCTTCATACCGGTTTCACGTGCAAAAGATTGCCGGTTTCTTCGAAGGGTGTGAGTTTCATCATGTGCCGCGGGCTGAAAATGAAGCCGCGGATGCTTTGTTCAAGTTGGGCTCATCTAGGCAGGAAATTCCTCCCGGAATAGCCTTGGCACACTTAAGAATTCCATCGATCAAGCCAAGTCCGGAGTCAGAATCAACTTTCGTACCGGAATCGCATGTGGTACCAATGGATATTGATGAAGGAAACCCGGGGACTATACCGGTACACTCGGGGACTGTTCCGGTAAACCCGGGGACTGCGGAATCTATACCGGAAGAAGCAATGATGGTGGATAATATGGAGATAGACGTGCCGGTGTTTGTGGTTAGAGAAGCACCATCTTGGGTTAAACCTATTAAGGAATTCCTGATCAACGGAACCTTGCCGGTTGACGAAACTGAATCGAGAAGGATCCAGCGGAGAGCCAAAGCATACACCTTCATCAATGGCGAGGTGTACAAAAGAAGTGTTACAGGTGTCCTCCAAAGATGTGTGGAACCGGAAGAGGGAAAAGAGATGCTTGTGGAGATCCACCAAGGAGAATGTGGGCATCACGCTTCATCAAGGGCGCTGGTGGCAAAAGTGTTCTGGCATGGGTTCTACTGGCCCACTGCGCTGGAGAATGCTGAAGATCTGGTGCGAAAATGCAATGGGTGCCAGAGGTACGCCAAGCAAAATCATACCCCGGCATCCGGTTTAAAAACTATACTGCTAACTTGGCCGTTTGCTGTTTGGTGCCTGGACATGGTTGGCCCATTCAAAACTGCAAGGGGAAACATGACTTATATCTTGGTAATGGTGGATAAATTCACCAAATGGCTCGAAGTAAAGCCTATTGCAAAATGTGATGGGACACAACAGTGAAATTCCTAAAAGATGTCATCTTGCGGTATGGATACCCGCATAGTATCATCACTGACAATGGCTCAAACTTTGCCCAAGGGGAATTCAAGCGATTCTGTGAGGATAACAACATCCGGTTGGATTTGTGCTCAGTGGCACACCCGCAAGGCAATGGCCAAGTGGAAAGAACAAATGCGCTGGTACTTTCCGGTATAAAACCAAGGCTCATTGAGCCACTTGAAAAGACACCGGGATGTTGGCTCGATGAGCTGCCATCAGTGCTGTGGAGCATAAGAACGACTCCAAACCGGTCTACCGGATACACTCCATTCTTTATGATTTACGGAGCAGAAGCGGTCATACCAACCGACATTCTCCATGGCTCACCAAGGGTGCAACTCTATACCGAACAAGAGGTAAAAGAGGCCCGAGAAAACGATGTGGACTTGCTAGAAGAAGCAAGAGAGTTGACGTTGGCAAGAACAGCCATTTACCAGCAAAACCTCAGACGCTATCATAGCCGGAAGGTTAACCCGAGGGTATTCCGGGAAGGAGATCTGGTGTTGCGCCTAGTGCAACGCACTGAAGGCCGGCATAAGCTTTCACCCCCATGGGAGGGACCTTTCATTGTGAGCAAAGCTCTCCACAATGATGCCTATTACCTAATCGATGCACAGGAATGGAAAGAAGGAAAGGCGGACAGATCCGGAAAGGAGACCAAGCGTTCGTGGAACATAGCTCTGTTGCGTCCTTTCTACTCATGAAGTTGTGGTGTAAGAAGTTCTTTTTTGTACCTTGTTTGCTATGAATAAAAGATGCCGGAACCTCGAATGAATCTCGGGGACTACCCCTACTGAAATTGCATGCAATATGTTTATTTTTTTTTCAGTTTACCGGTTGCTTGTTGAACATTTTTTCTTTTCGGTTTAGTAATGTGCTAAACCTACCGGAGTCTTCGACTCTGCTGCTGTCCGCAACTCGGCTTCATGGCAAGCAAGATAAACCGGTAGGAATTAAGCACGTGAACTACGAAAAGAAAGAGTGGGAACGAACAATCCGAAAAAGTTTAACTAACCCCGGTTATACCGGTTTTTTGTGAAAATATCGAGTTATTTCTAAGTTCAAGAAAGTGCTTGCTTGGCAAAAGAACTTTGTAACTCGTACGCCAAAACACCCAAAGAGGTAGGCAGAGGCAAAGTGAAAGAACCAAGCGTGCATCAAATTGAATGCGGAAACGATTCCGGAATCTTTGCAGTGCAAGATAAAAGCAAAACAATGAGCAAAATGCTAAGATAATATGCAAACATAACTTGATAACCTACCGGTAAAACATACCGGCAGAAAATATGGTAACACAGCCAAAAAACGGCTAAGTATTATCTTACATCATAAACCCCGGTATACCGGGGTAGAATTTGATAAGCATTGTTTTTGAGATAAGCAGGGCAGGCAAATACACCACGGGAGATGTTTAGGCAGCCGGGGGCTGAGGGCCAGCTGCAGGAGCTTCAGGAGGAGCGGAACCGGCCTCAGGGGCTTCCGGGGCATGCTCTGGAGGCACCTGGTCTTCTCCGGCATCTTCATCCTCTTCCTCTTCG
Organism: Lolium perenne; assembly: GCF_019359855.2. NCBI lineage: Eukaryota > Viridiplantae > Streptophyta > Magnoliopsida > Poales > Poaceae > Lolium > Lolium perenne. The sequence continues at coordinate 55,128,027 of NC_067244.2, forward strand.
ATGTCTTCTTCTTCATCAGAAAGTGCATCTTTGACATCGGAGGGGGGAGGGATAAAAGTGCTGGTAGAGGCAAACTCCGCGATCTGGTACGCTCGGTCCTGCCGCTTCGCGGTAAGGACCGGATTCGTATCAGTCGGTGCGTCACCACGAAGACTGTGGAGGGCATCCAGATCGAGCTCCTCGTACCAGGAGCAGGCAATGCGCAGTGCAGCATCCGTTCCTGCACGGGCCGCCGAGCATTTCCATTCGCGAATCCGGCGCCCTGCCTCCTTTAGCCGGTCGGCGGTGAGCGTGACGTTGGCTGGCACTGCCTCTCCAGGCCACAGCGCTTTGAAGATTTGGATGGCGACCTCCGGAAGATCAGCAAGGTGCCGATCCACGGAGCGCATGTGCTGGACTCGGGCGGAAAGTGCGACCAGATAGTCGTACCCGTCCCAAGGCACGTCCAGGTTGGGCATTTGTCGCGCCACCCGGTCGTCCGTCACCTTCTTCAGCGCGTGCGTCTGGGAGTCCGGGAAGAGCCCTACAAGAGGCAAGAAAAAAGATAAGGATAAGTTACCGGAAAAGATAATCTACCGGAAAGAAAAAGATACAGACATGCCACCGGAAAGAAAAAGCTTGTAAGCGAAAAAAAGGGGGGACAAGACAAAGGCTTACTGAGAGCCAGCGCGTCGATCTGCATAACCAGCCGGTCATATTCCCTATGATCAGTGGTCATGAGATCAATCCGATGCTCCGCAGCTTTCCGCGCCTTGCTTTCCTCCTCCAGCTCTGCCCGCAGCACCGCAGTATTGTTGGTATACTCCTCTAGTGACTCAGCAAGTTTGGCTTCAGCCGCAGCCTGGGCCTCCTCGAGCTCGCGCGCGTGCCGAAGCCCAGCTTGCATGGCCTGCTCTTTCACTTCGCGATGCGCGGTGATGAGCTGCTCCTTTTCAGCTGAAGTCCGGAAAAAAAGACATGTTAGCAAAAAGATAACCGGTAGGAGGCAGAGAAGCAAGCTAACCGGAAAAGAAAGAGTACTTTGGAGTGCAGCGAGCTGAGTCTTGAGGGCTTCGATGGAGGCTTCCGGGATGGCTGTTATGCAAAAAATTTATAAGTAACGAAACGGAAAAACCAACCAGAGAAAAGAAGCCGGAAATAAAAGAGCTCACCTTGGCACTTGCTGTGCGCTTCAGAAAGATCCCGGTGCTCCCACAGTAGCTCCTCAAAGAGGTGCTTCCGGGCGTCAGCCGTGCTCTGTTCAAGTAAAGAGAGTTAGAAAAAAGAGGCCGGTTTCTTTGTTTTCCTAATTAAGTTTCGCGCTAAGAGCTATGCTCTCAACACGAAACTCGGGGACTGGGGAGATATACATAGTCCGGAAAGAATGAAACCGGCATGAGCTGAAAAATTACAAAGGGTTTGATGTAACTTACCACCACGTTGTTGGTGGCATCATGCCACGCGTTGTCAAGCTCCTTGACCGCGCGCCGCAGCCGCATGAAGTGCTGCTCAGTACACCGGGGGCCAGCGGGGTCAATCGCCGGAAGCCGGTCTTTCCCCAGGCCGCGCGTGGCCGCGGACACATCCGCTCGATTCCACTTCTCAGCGTAGTCGAGTAAATGCCCCAGCTCGTTACCTCCGCGCGTCAGCTCCGTGATTTGGCCCAGCTGACCGGAAGCCGTTTCTCCGGCCACGACGGCAGCGCGGCCGGCGTGCAGCACCAAGGGCTGCGGGCCGGAGGTAGGAGTGCCGGAAGCCGTGGCCTTCGCCTTGGAAGTTTCCGGCTTGAGGGGCTTGGTGCCTTCTGGCGGCGGCGTCGGCTTGGCCGCAGCGGGTCCTTGGCTTGGCGGCAGCGTTGGCTTGGCCCCAGTTGGCTCGCCAGTGGAAGCTTCTGGTGGAGGCGTGGGCGTAGTCTTGGGCGGCGAGCGGGCGTCGGGAGCTGAGCTTGCCGGCGCGGAAGGATCCGGCACGGACTGGGAGGGGGAAGAATCCGCAGTCTTCTTCTTCTTTCTTTTCGGGACGGGAGAAACCTGAGGTTCCGCCCTCCCGGTAGCTTCAGAATCGGCGCCGATGTTGCTGGCACCGGTGTCTTGTGTTTCTGGAGGGGAGACGTGGTCCTCCTCCGCGCGGTGATCTGGAGGTGTAGGGGCCGCGCGCCCCGCACTTGGAGTGCCTCCCAGAGGGGAGGCAGAAGGGTTGCCGGTACCAGAAGGTACCGGGCTTGAGTGAGGAGGAGGTGAGGTCCTTGCGGTTCCCTCAGAGCTCTCCGGCCTCATGTCGCTGGCGCTCTTGGAGAGCTGGAGCGCAGGGCTGAACAAGAAAAAGAGAAAGGATCAGAAAGAGCAACCGGAGGGAAAAGCTTGCAAAACAAAGCAAACAGAGAAACAAAAACTTACCCGGAAGCGACTGGCATCTTCTTCCCTTTGTAGCGCTTCTTAGCTACTTCTTTCCCTATAACAACTTCCGTCCGGGGACGCTTGGCGGGAGGAGCCTCGCTGGGGCCGGCTTCAAATGCCGACGCTTTCTTCTTCTCGCCCTGGGAGGTGAGTTTCTCCAGGAACTCGTGGCCCACCTCGGCCTGTATCGGCACAGCGCGCTCCACGACCTGTGGGTTGGCGCTGGCTGAGGGAGCATCTACAGAAAAATGATACATGAGAAAGCGGAAAGAATAAAGTACCTCAAGAATAGTGACATCATCATCGGAACCGGAAGCTTCAAATGAGAGGTTACCGGGGCGCGAGGTGTGGGTGCGGCCCATCTTGAGGTCGGTCCAATGAATGTAAGGATCCGGATCCTCCTCGTCAAGATCCCGTTTCTGGCGAGGGCCTCGCTTCTCCGCAGCAATGTGATACGTCTCCGACGTATCGATAATTTCTTATGTTCCATGCCACATTATTGATGTTATCTACATGTTTTATGCACACTTTATGTCATATTCGTGCATTTTCTGGAACTAACCTATTAACAAGATGCCGAAGTGCCAGTTGCTGTTTTTTGCTGTTTTTGGTTTCAGAAATCCTAGTAAGGAAATATTCTCGGAATTGGACGAAATCAAAGCCCAGGGGCCTATTTTTCCACGAAGCTTTCAGAAGTCCGAAGACGAAACGAAGAGGGGCCACGGGGTGGCCAAACCCTAGGGCGGCGCGGCCCCACCCCTGGCCGCGCCGGCCTATGGTCTGGGCCCCCCGTGCCGCCTCTTGACTTGCCCTTCCGCCTACTTAAAGCCTCCGTGACGAAACCCCGATGCGAGAGCCATGAGACGGAAAACCTTCCAGAGACGCCGCCAACACCGATCCCATCTCGGGGGATCCAGGAGATCGCCTCCGGCACCCTGCCGGAGAGGGGAATCATCTCCCGGAGGACTCTACGCCGCCATGGTCGCCTCCGGTGTGATGTGTGAGTAGTCTACCCCTGGACTATGGGTCCATAGCAGTAGCTAGATGGTTGTCTTCTCCCCATTGTGCTATCATTGTCGGATCTTGTGAGCTGCCTAACATGATCAAGATCATCTATCTGTAATTCTATATGTTGCGTTTGTTGGGATCCGATGAATAGAGAATACTTGTTATGTTGATTATCAAAGTTATATCTACGTGTTGTTTATGATCTTGCATGCTTTCCGTTACTAGTAGATGCTCTGGCCAAGTAGATGCTTGTAACTCCAAGAGGGAGTACTTATGCTCGATAGTGGGTTCATGCTCGCATTGACACCGGACGATGTGAGAAAGTTCTAAGGTTGTGTTGTGCTGTTGCCACTAGGGATAAAACATTGATGCTATGTCTAAGGATGTAGTTGTTGATTACAATACGCACCATACTTAATGCAATTGTCTATTGCTTTGCAACTTAATACTGGAAGGGGTTCGGATGATAACCTGAAGGTGGACTTTTTAGGCATAGATGCAGTTGGATGGCGGTCTATGTACTTTGTCGTAATGCCCAATTAAATCTCACTATACTCATCATGATATGTATGTGCATGGTCATGCTCTCTTTATTTGTCAATTGCCCAACTGTAATTTGTTCACCCAACATGCTGTTTGTCTTATGGGAGAGACACCTCTAGTGAACTGTGGACCCCGGTCCAATTCTCTTTACTGAAATACAATCTACTGCAATACTTGTTCTACTGTTTTCTGCAAACAATCATCTTCCACACAATACGGTTAATCCTTTGTTACAGCAAGCCGGTGAGATTGACAACCTCACTGTTTCGTTGGGGCAAAGTACTTTGGTTGTGTTGTGCAGGTTCCACGTTGGTGCCGGAATCCCTGGTGTTGCGCCGCACTACATCCCGCCGCCATCAACCTTCAATGTGCTTCTTGGCTCCTCCTGGTTTGATAAACCTTGGTTTCTTTCTGAGGGAAAACTTGCTGCTGTGCGCATCATACCTTCCTCTTGGGGTTCCCAACGAACGTGTGAGTTACACGCCATCAAGCATATTTTCTGGCGCCGTTGCCGGGGAGATCAAGACACGCTGCAAGGGGAGTCTCCACTTCTCAATCTCTTTACTTTGTTTTTGTCTTGCTTAGTTTTATTTACTACTTTGTTTGCTGCACTAAATCAAAATACAAAAAAATTAGTTGCTAGTTTTACTTTGTTTGCTATCTTGTTTGCTATATCAAAAACACAAAAAAATTAGTTTACTTGTATTTACTTTATCTAGTTTGCTTTATTTACTGTTGCTAAAATGGCCAACCCTGAAAATACTAAGTTGTGTGACTTCACAACCACAAATAATAATGATTTCTTATGCACACCTATTGCTCCACCTGCTACTACAGCAGAATTCTTTGAAATTAAACCTGCTTTACTAAATCTTGTTATGCGAGAGCAATTTTCTGGTGTTAGTTCTGATGATGCTGCTGCCCATCTTAATAATTTTGTTGAACTATGTGAAATGCAAAAATATAAAGATGTAGATGGTGATATTATTAAACTAAAATTGTTCCCTTTCTCATTAAGAGGAAGAGCTAAAGATTGGTTGCTATCTCTGCCTAAGAATAGTATTGATTCGTGGACAAAATGCAAGGATGCTTTTATTGGTAGATATTATCCCCCTGCTAAAATTATATCTTTGAGGAGTAGCATAATGAATTTTGAACAATTAGATACTGAACATGTTGCTCAAGTTTGGGAAAGAATGAAATCTCTGGTTAAAAATTGCCCAACCCATGGACTGACTACTTGGATGATCATCCAAACCTTCTATGCAGGACTAAATTTTTCTTCACGGAATTTATTGGATTCAGCTGCTGGAGGTACCTTTATGTCCATCACTCTTGGTGAAGCAACAAAGCTTCTTGATAATATGATGATCAACTACTCTGAATGGCACACGGAAAGAGCTCCACAAGGTAAGAAGGTAAATTCTGTCGAAGAAACCTCTTCCTTGAGTGATAAGATTGATGCTATTATGTCTATGCTTGTGAATGATAGGACTAATATTGATCCTAATAATGTTCCATTAGCTTCATTGGTTGCACAAGAAGAACATGTTGATGTAAACTTCATTAAAAATAATAATTTCAACAACAATGCTTACCGGAACAATTCTAGTAACAACTATAGGCCATATCCTTATAATAATGGCAACAGCTATGGTAATTCTTATGGGAATTCTTACAATAATAATAGGAACACACCCCCTGGACTTGAAGCCATGCTTAAAGAATTTATTAGTACACAAACTGCTTTTAACAAATCTGTTGAAGAAAAGCTTGGGAAAATTGATATACTTGCTTCTAAAGTTGATAGTCTTGCTGCTGATGTTGATCTTTTGAAATCGAAAGTTATGCCTAATGAGAATCATCATAATAAGATTGTTACTACAGCAAATGCCATTCAAGTTAGAATTAATGAGAATATAAGATTAATGGCTGAACTGCGTGCTAGGTGGGATAGAGAAGAAAATGAAAAACTAGCTAAAGAGAAGAATATAGCTAAAGTTTGGACTATTACCACCACTAGTAATGCTAATGCTACACATGTTGCTGCACCTCCTACTAATACTAATAAAAGAATTGGTGTTAGCAATGTTTCCACTTCTAATGCAAAGCGAGAAAGCTTTGAAAGCGCTAAAATCATTGAAACTGCCTGTGATAAAGCTGCTGAAATTTTTTCCAACATTGGGGATGATGATCCCATTGCTTTAGATTATAATGGTTTGAATTTTGATGATTGCCACATCTCTGAAGTTATAAAGTTCTTGCAAAAACTTGCTAAAAGTCCTAATGCTAGTGCTATAAATTTGGCTTTCACGCATCATATTACAAATGCTCTCATAAAAGCTAGAGAAGAGAAACTAGAGCGTGAAGCCTCTATTCCTAAAAAGCTAGAGGATGGTTGGGAGCCCATCATTAAGATGAAGGTTAAAGATTTTGATTGTAATGCTTTATGTGATCTTGGTGCAAGTATTTCTGTTATGCCTAAGAAAATTTATAATATGCTTGACTTGCCACCGCTGAAAAATTGTTATTTGGATGTTAATCTTGCTGATCATTCTACAAAGAAACCTTTGGGTAAAGTTGATAATGTTCGCATTACCGTTAACAATAACCTTGTTCCCGTTGATTTTGTTGTCTTGGATATTGAATGCAATGCATCTTGTCCCATTATATTGGGAAGACCTTTTCTTCGAACTGTTGGTGCTATCATTGATATGAAGGAAGGTAATATAAAATATCAATTTCCTCTCAAGAAAGGTATGGAACACTTCCCTAGAAAGAGAATGAAGGTACCTTTTGATTCTATTATGAGAACAAATTATGATGTTGACACTTCGTCTCTTGATAATACTTGATGCACACTTTCTGCGCCTAGCTGAAAGGCGTTAAAGAAAAGCGCTTATGGGAGACAACCCATGTTTTTACCTACAGTACTTTGTTTCTATTTTGTGTCTTGGAAGTTGTTTACTACTATAGCAACCTCTCCTTATCTTAGTTTTGTGTTTTGTTGTGCCAAGTTAAGCCGTTGATAGAAAAGTAAGTACTAGATTTGGATTACTGCGCAGTTCCAGATTTCTTTGCTGTCACGAATCTGGGTCTACCTCCCTGTAGGTAGCTCAGAAAATTAAGCCAATTTACGTGCATGATCCTCAGATATGTACGCAACTTTCATTCAATTTGATCATTTTCATTTGAGCAAGTCTGGTGCCATTTTAAAATTCGTCAATACGAACTGTTCTGTTTTGACAGATTCTGCCTTTTATTTCGTATTGCCTCTTTTGCTATGTTGGATGAATTTCTTTGATCCACTAATGTCCAGTAGCATTATGCAATGTCCAGAAGTGTTAAGAATGATTGTGTCACCTCTGAATATGTCAATTTATATTGCGCACTAACCCTCTAATGAGTTGTTTCGAGTTTGGTGTGGAGGAAGTTTTCAAGGATCAAGAGAGGAGTATGATGCAACATGATCAAGGAGAGTGAAAGCTCTAAGCTTGGGGATGCCCCGGTGGTTCACCCCTGCATATATTAAGAAGACTCAAGCGTCTAAGCTTGGGGATGCCCCGGTGGTTCACCCCTGCATATATCAAGAAGACTCAAGCGTCTAAGCTTGGGGATGCCTTGGGCATCCCCTTCTTCATCGACAACATTATCAGGTTCCTCCCCTGAAACTATATTTTTATTCCATCACATCTTATGTGCTTTTCTTGGAGCGTCGGTTTGTTTTTGTTTTTTGTTTTGTTTGAATAAAATGGATCCTAGCATTCACTTTATGGGAGAGATACACGCTCCGCTGTAGCATATGGACAAGTATGTCCTTGGTTTCTACTCATAGTATTCATGGCGAAGTTTCTCCTTCGTTAAATTGTTATATGGTTGGAATTGGAAAATGATACATGTAGTAATTGCTATTAATGTCTTGGGTAATGTGATACTTGGCAATTGTTGTGCTCATGTTTAAGCTCTTGCATCATATGCTTTGCACCCATTAATGAAGAAATACATAGAGCATGCTAAAATTTGGTTTGCATATTTGGTTTCTCTAAGGTCTAGATAATTTCTAGTATTGAGTTTGAACAACAAGGAAGACGGTGTAGAGTCTTATAATGTTTTCAATATGTCTTTTATGTGAGTTTTGCTGCACCGGTTCATCCTTGTGTTTGTTTCAAATAAACCTTGCTAGCCTAAACCTTGTATCGAGAGGGAATACTTCTCATGCATCCAAAATACTTGAGCCAACCACTATGCCATTTGTGTCCACCATACCTACCTACTACATGGTATTTTCCGCCATCCCAAAGTAAATTGCTTGAGTGCTACCTTTAAAATTCCATCATTCACCTTTGCAATATATAGCTCATGGGACAAATAGCTTAAAAACTATTGTGGTATTGAATATGTAATTATGCACTTTATCTCTTATTAAGTTGCTTGTTGTGCGATAACCATGTTCACTGGGGACGCCATCAACTATTCATTGTTGAATTTCATGTGAGTTGCTATGCATGTCCGTCTTGTCTGAAGTAAGAGAGATCTACCACCTTATGGTTAAGCATGCATATTGTTAGAGAAGAACATTGGGCCGCTAACTAAAGCCATGATCCATGGTGGAAGTTTCAGTTTTGGACAAATATCCTCAATCTCAAATGAGAAAATTATTAATTGTTGTTACATGCTTATGCATAAAAGAGGAGTCCATTATCTGTTGTCTATGTTGTCCCGGTATGGATGTCTAAGTTGAAGAATAATCAATAGCGAGAAATCCAATGCGAGCTTTCTCCTTAGACCTTTGTACAGGCGGCATAGAGGTACCCCTTTGTGACACTTGGTTAAAACGATTGCATTGTGATGATCCGGTAGTCCAAGCTAATTAGGACAAGGTGCGGGCACTATTAGTACACTATGCATGAGGCTTGCAACTTATAAGATATAATTTACATGATGCATATGCTTTATTACTACCGTTGACAAAATTGTTTCATGTTTTCAAAATCAAAGCTCTAGCACAAATATAGCAATCGATGCTTTTCCTCTATGGAGGACCATTCTTTTACTTTCAATGTTGAGTCAGTTCACCTATTTCTCTCCATCTCAAGAAGCAAACACTTGTGTGAACTGTGCATTGATTCCTACATACTTGCTTATTGCACTTATTATATTACTCTATGTTGACAATATCCATGAGATATACATGTTACAAGTTGAAAGCAACCGCTGAAACTTAATCTTCTTTTATGTTGCTTCAATGCTTTTACTTTGAATTATTGCTTTATGAGTTAACTCTTATGCAAGACTTAATTAATGCTTGTCTTGAAGTGCTATTCATGAAAAGTCTTTGCTTTATGATTCACTTGTTTACTCATGTCATATACATTGTTTTGATCGCTGCATTCACTACATATGCTTTACAAATAGTATGATCAAGATTATGATGGCATGTCACTCCAGAAATTATCTGTGTTATCGTTTTACCTGCTCGGGATGAGCAGAACTAAGCTTGGGGATGCTGATACGTCTCCGACGTATCGATAATTTCTTATGTTCCATGCCACATTATTGATGTTATCTACATGTTTTATGCACACTTTATGTCATATTCGTGCATTTTCTGGAACTAACCTATTAACAAGATGCCGAAGTGCCGTTCTTGTTTTCTGCTGTTTTTGGTTTCAGAAATCCTAGTAAGGAAATATTCTCGGAATTGGACGAAATCAAAGCCCAGGGGCCTATTTTTCCACGAAGCTTCCAGAAGTCCGAAGACGAAACGAAGAGGGGCCACGGGGTGGCCAAACCCTAGGGCGGCGTGGCCCCACCCCTGGCCGCGCCGGCCTATGGTCTGGGCCCCCCGTGCCGCCTCTTGACTTGCCCTTCCGCCTACTTAAAGCCTCCGTGACGAAACCCCCAGTACCGAGAGCCATGATACGGAAAACCTTCCAGAGACGCCGCCAACGCCGATCCCATCTCGGGGGATCCAGGAGATCGCCTCCGGCACCCCACGGAGAGGGGAATCATCTCCCCGGAGGACTCTACGCCGCCATGGTCGCCTCCGGTGTGATGTGTGAGTAGTCTACCCCTGGACTATGGGTCCATAGCAGTAGCTAGATGGTTGTCTTCTCCCCATTGTGCTATCATTGTCGGATCTTGTGAGCTGCCTAACATGATCAAGATCATCTATCTGTAATTCTATATGTTGCGTTTGTTGGGATCCGATGAATAGAGAATACTTGTTATGTTGATTATCAAAGTTATATCTACGTGTTGTTTATGATCTTGCATGCTTTCCGTTACTAGTAGATGCTCTGGCCAAGTAGATGCTTGTAACTCCAAGAGGGAGTACTTATGCTCGATAGTGGGTTCATGCACATTGACACAGGGACGATGACGAGAAAGTTCTAAGGTTGTGTTGTCTTGTTGCCACTAGGGATAAAACATTGATGCTATGTCTAAGGATGTAGTTGTTGATTACATTACGCACCATACTTAATGCAATTGTCTGTTGCTTTGCAACTTAATACTGGAAGGGGTTCGGATGATAACCTGAAGGTGGACTTTTTAGGCATAGATGCAGTTGGATGGCGGTCTATGTACTTTGTCGTAATACCCAATTAAATCTCACTATACTCATCATGATATGTATGTGCATGGTCATGCTCTCTTTATTTGTCAATTGCCCAACTGTAATTTGTTCACCCAACATGCTGTTTGTCTTATGGGAGAGACACCTCTAGTGAACTGTGGACCCCGGTCCAATTCTCTTTACTGAAATACAATCTACTGCAATACTTGTTCTACTGTTTTCTGCAAACAATCATCTTCCACACAATACGGTTAATCCTTTATTACAGCAAGCCGGTGAGATTGACAACCTCACTGTTTCGTTGGGGCAAAGTACTTTGGTTGTGTTGTGCAGGTTCCACGTTGGCGCCGGAATCCCTGGTGTTGCGCCGCACTACATCCCGCCGCCATCAACCTTCAACGTGCTTCTTGGCTCCTCCTGGTTCGATAAACCTTGGTTTCTTTCTGAGGGAAAACTTGCTGCTGTGCGCATCATACCTTCCTCTTGGGGTTCCCAACGAACGTGTGAGTTACACGCCATCACAATGCGAGGAAAACGCTGCTTTGCCTGAAAAAGAATGGAAAAACAGTTAAGCACAACATAAAAGCTACCGGTAAAACAACCCAGATTGCACAATCTCTTACTTCGTCAGTTGGAGGGTTGGTGGAGCTGAGAGGAAGCTTGCCCCACTCCCAGTCCATTGGCATAGAGGTTTGGCAGATATGCCTAGCCTTAAGGACTATGTCCTCCTTGCTGAGAGGGAGGCCGGTGATCTTGGTGGGATCGCGGGGGCCATACATCTCGCTTATCTTATGGGCCCGGCGCTGGAGGGGAAGCACCCGGCGTGAAATAAAGGTGCGGATGATGTCGTCGGAGCAGATGTCTGAGTCCCTCTTCAGCTCCTCCATGAAGCGAACAATCCGGTTTGTCTCGATATGATTGGTCCCTGGATTGTAGCCCCAATTGGCCTTCGTGGGCACCCCCGGATTGAAAGCCGGCAGATTGATGAGATCTGCGGAGCCGGTGTTCTTTACATAGAAAAAGGTCTCTTGCCATGCCCGGCATGACTCGAGACCGGAGAATTTAAAAAAGGGGCTCCCTTGGCGGGAGCCGATGATACAAGACCCGCATTGAACGGGGGGTTTTGGCTTAGGAATATCTTTGCCTTGGACCGAGTTGATCTGAAGGCTAAAGAAGCGAGCAAAAGTTTCCTTAGTGGGAAGGAGGCCGATGTAGCCCTCCATGAAGGAAATGTAACAAGAAAGGTAAAAGATGGCGTTGCCAGGAAGATGATGGGGCTGAAGTTGGTAGAAATCCAAAAACTCGCGAAAGAAATTGGACGCAGGAAGGCCGAAGCCACGCTCGAAGTGAGCAAGGAAAACGACGGACTCACCGGGTTCAAGTACCGGTTCGATCTCGTCGCGCGGAAGCCGGCAGGATATTCCTGTCGGTATCCTTCTAGACCGGTATAGCCAGTCAATCTCGTGTTGCGTTACATCGGAGCCCTTCCAGGCTCCGCGGGTGATACCGGATAGATCCACCCCGGAACCTTGGCCGGAGCTGCCGGTCTCTTGACCTCTTCCGGTGTCAGATTCCATCCGGGAGAGTTCGGCGGAAAACCTGTCGGAAGCTTCGCTCTGGTGGCTACTGGAGGATGATTCGGAAAGAAATCCTTCGCTAGACATACGAGTCTAAGAGACGCCGGATTCTACCCAAAAACTGATTTCCCAAGATCTAGCCTTGCGCGAAGATCTATGAGTAAGAGAAAAAGCAAGAGAAAAGAAAGAGTAAATACTCTACCGGCCCAAGAACTGGAAAATGAAAAAGAAGAGGGCAAATGGGCATTGAGGTTCACCTGAGTCAGCGGGAGACGCGAGGAAGAGGCTCGACGAAGGTGCGGAGAGCTCGCAGTCGCTGACGAGGTCCGGCGAAGAAGAAGAGCAGACATCGCCGGAGAATGTGCGGTGCAGCGGCAGCTGGCGTGCTGCGGTGAATCCCTGCGCGGCGAGGCTTGGCGAGGCTCGGCGGAGTCGCGGCGGAGGATTCGTCGGGAGCAGCGCTCTGGCGGCGACCGGCGGCGATGAGAGCGCAAGGGGCAAGGAGCTCTGTGCGCTGGAAAGAGGGCAAGTGCGGAGAAGAAGATGAAGTGGAACCGCACCCCCATTATATAGAAGACGAAGTAGTGGGCTGGCAACCGTTGGGCCGCGGCGGTTCGGTTCGTGGGCCGCCACGTGACGCAAGGATACACGCGCGGAAAACAAAATGCCACAGGGAGGCCGCACGGATCTGGAACGGCAGCAAGGATCCGGTGGCGCGCCATAAATGCTAGCGCAGAAGCCGAAGGGAAGTGACCCCTGGCACTGGCGCGTCAGATACAGTGCGCATGTCTCTGACAGGCACTGTACCCGAGAAATTCTCGACTTCACCGAGGAGGAGTTTAATGTCATAGATACCGGGAGGGAAGATACCGGAAATACTTCACAAAGAGAGGAAAATGTAAGTCCAGCAAAGATGCCGGAAAATCTAAACTGACCACCGGAAAGATTAAACCGGTACCTTAACATATGGGAAACTGGCATGGTCCGTCGGATAAAATCCACCGGACTATACCAGCTTCGGGGACTAATGTTGGGGGGATGACCCCCGGTATGCCAAAGGCATGCCAACCCGGATGGTTTGAGCCATCAAGATACCGGTTTAATATTCATTCCGGGGTGCAAAGTTAAATGTTTGGCTAAGTAAATCTATACCGATATCCCCAAGGGGGGTATACCGAAATGAGCTAAGAAGACACCGGGCCACCGGTAAGATGTGTAATGTAGCACGTCGGCAGGACTGGTCAAAGATTCCCTCAAGGGCTAGATGACAAAGATGAGCTAAGCAAAGTAGCTTTAAACGAAGCTGTGACGATAAAGAAGGGGGTGACGCTGAAAGCATCCGGAGGACATCAGCCTCCCTGATTAAAGAAGATACCGGCGTCATCTATGATTAAAGTAGCTTTGTAAAGTAGTTTGTCTGTTCAAAGATGCCATTAGGGTTTCCTAGGGTTTCTTCCCCTGTAAGCCACCCACTCCCCTATATAAGGAGAGGGGGCACACCCCAACGCGGGCAGGTAGGTATGAAGAGACAGGACGAGTCTTGTATGCACAAACCTGTAATCTGTTGAGATCAATGAAGAGAAGGATCTAGAGCAGAGTTCTTCCTTGTGTCTTTCTTCTTCTACCTCTGGCTTAGGCCAAGTTCTTGAGGAAAGCATCCGGAAGTTCATCTAATCTAATCAAAAACCCTCCCCCGAATCCTCTAGCGTCCATTCGGCCCCAACTTAAGCCATCCTATGGCATCTGTCTGTTCACCACGACGACAGACGTACAACGATTAACTGGTTGTATCGCAACAATCAGTAGATTTGTTAGTCGTGTTGGCGACAAGGCACTACCCCTGTACAAGTTACTGAAGAAAATAGACAAATTTGTCTGGGACGATGCAGCAGATGCAACACTCCAAGGGTTGAAGAGTATACTCTCCTCCCCACCTATATTGGATCGTCTAGAAGATTCAGAGCCTATGCTCCTCTACTTGGCAGCATCCAACAAAATCATCAACATCGTCATCATGGTAGAGCGAAAGGAAGAAGGACATGGGATTGCTGGCAGGGCGACACTCGATTTGACGACAAGGGAGCTCGCGCCGGAGGGCCAGGCCGGCGAGGAATCTCACGGAAGGGGCAGATCGGCGCACATGCCGAACATCGACGAGGGAGGTGGTGGGGCTCTAGGTAGCGCGCGAGGTGGCCGTGGTGAAATTTCCGCATAGGCGACTGCGCCTCCAGTATTGGTTTTGGCAAATATTGGGTTTGGCTTCTCACTTTGCAAATAGGACAATTTCGGTTGCCATTTTACTAGGCTGCTTAAAAATATATGGGGGCCACTTATACAAATATCGTTGGAGCTACATTTTGACCCAAATTGCTAAAAAAACAGTTTTAGCTTTTGGATGGAATTATATGGAGGCTGTTGAAGTTGCTCTAAGGTGTGAATTGACTGAACTTTGGATGTCTCACTCGACCAACATTAAAATGCCTCTAGCATTTTCTAGCTAGGGCGAATATGTTGCCTACTATTGGGGGAGTATTTTGTCGCAAACACTAACATTGTTATTTAGTGAATGTGGCTACGAATTTTAAAGATTCAGCTTTCTTCTAAAACAGAAAAATGGGTTCTAGAAATCAACCATGGTGTCGATGGGAACATGCCAGGGAGGCGTTGAATAACATGGTGAAACACGAGGATACGATGGCACATCATCACATGGTCAGAGGTACATGAGATACCATGAGCAAGAAAAGCAATTTGGATTTGTGTTGGAGATTGTTGCGGCTCGATGGGATTGGCGCCATCAATTGAATAGAGAAATGGAATCTTGGGGTAACAAACTAGGGTCTCGGGATTTCTCCCAAGTTCTTCCCTCCACTCGTCAGTCCTGGCACTGTTTGCATTTTTCTTTGTTCACCATTGTGGGTTTATTTTATAAATTATCACGTTGAAAGAGTTTATATGGGGTTTGTGGAGATACCTTGGAATTATCCCATTCAATACCTGCTTAGTAAACATGCTATTGGAGATTTCTCGAGATCTTGAATAATTCTCTCTAATAGTCTACAATACACTTCAAATTAACAGTAAAGCCAAGCTAACTAGGCCTCATCTCCACATTTTGGCGTCATCACCCGTCGGATCTCGAGATTGAACACTCAATATAGCTTGATCCTCTGGTGAATCCTATACACCGAACAGGTCGGTGTATAGGATGCGCCGCACACCCCCTCGTTCATTTTGGGCCGGCCCATATCCCGCCGACTGTTTCTTCTGGCTTTTCCCCATGCTTCTTCTCCGGAATATCCGCCGCTGAGAGTCGAGAGTTCCTTCTCCCGTTCCTTCTCCCGTTCGTTCCCCGAGTCCTGTCCTCCGCCTCCGCCCCTTTCTTGCTCGAGTTCTGATCTCTTCGGGATCTGATTCATTCGTCTCACACCGGTGCGGCGGAAGGTCAGTTCCATTCCTTCTTCTCCCCGTACGCGCAATAATGGATTCGTGTTGATTAGGATTTTTCCAGATGATTCGTTCGTTCTGTTTTTTTGGCTTGCTAGCTAGGATTCGTACGGTTTTAGAGATCCCCATAGACTTTGTTTCCGTGGATAGCTGGTCCTGCCCAACATCTCAAGCCTATGATAGCTAATTTTCAGGTGCGCCGCGCATCTCATGTGTTTACTAATAACGGAGATGTACTCCGTCTGTCTAACAGGCTGTTGAAAATTGTGTCGCTGATCGCGCGGTGCTGCCGCTAAAGAATTCTTTAGGTGGCAGCATACGTCGAAACTACGACCTTCTGCTTCGCCATAATAAGCTGCACATTGTTGGCGAGGTGCGGCTCGCGGTTCGCCACTGCTTGTTGGCCAACCGTGGTGTCAAGATTGAGAACCTACGGAGCGCCATGGGCCATCCTCAAGTGAGCCTGATTTGCCCAGCTGTTCCACGGATTTATTTCTGCAATTTTTTTTCATTAGTCTCTATTGGGTTCCATATCTTCTTTCTGAAAACTAATGTGTAGGCCCTTGCGCAATGTGAGCAAACACTGACGAAGTTAGGCATCGATCATAGAGAAGCTGTTGATGATACAGCCGGCGCGGCCAAGGTAGGACACTGTTTATCCTACCTGTTACACTGATTATAATTATGTCACTTCTTGGTTATCACAAAAATTATGTGAACTTGGTTGTTCAGTATTATATCATAACACCAAGTGGGTTTACCTAGTTGATTCTGTTATTACTAATCAAAGTAATATGTGTCCTTTAGTATATTGCAGAACAAAAACTCCAAGACACTGGTGCAGTTGCTAGTTCGTTAGCTGCTCAACTTTATGGACTTGATATTCTTGCAGAAAATATCCAGGTAGAAAAAATATATTTCCGAAATCATAATAGAACATCTTATCTCCTTTTACTGGAAAAATAACTTACATATTTATGTAGGATGACACAGATAACGTAACCCGTTTCATGATGCTGGCTAGAGAACCCATTATTGCTCGCACTGATAAGCCATTCAAGGTACTAAAATTCATTCAGTTTTTTTTCTTTGGTTTCGAAACTATCTCTCTTTTTTTCAATAGAATTTTATGACTAAGTGCAGGATGCATCATTTTGGGTCTGAACACTAAATGAAACACCAAATGTAAATTGCAAAAAAAATGGGCTCTTTTTCAGATACAGGGAATCTTCCTGCAATTCACCGCTCGTATATTTCCAGTAACTCTTAATAAAATATAGCTCTACCATCATATGATCTCCAGACCAGTATAGTGTTCTCACTAGAAGAAGGGCCTGGACAACTCTTCAAGGCGCTCGCAGTGTTTGCTGCTCTCAGAAAAATTAATCTCACCAAGGTAGGTTCAACAATCTCATGAGTTCAGTATTTATTTAAAACCCACATGCGCTGTTTGAAGCCGAACTGATAAGTCCTGCATCGTTTTTGTATGGTGATGCGCAGATGGAAAGTCGTCCACACAACAAAAGACCTCTACGTGTAGCTGATGATAATTGTTCCACACCACTGAAGTAAGAACAAAGATTTATTCATTTGAAATTTAATCAACAGTACACAGATTGAGCTACATGAAAACTTTATATACAATAATGCTTCTCAAACTGTTGTACCAGGCACTTCGATTACCTTTTCTATGTAGATTTCGAGGCGTCAATGGCTGATCCAAATGCTCAGAATGCTCTGAGTAACTTAAAGGTGTGGTGTCATTGTTTAATATGGTCTGGTTTGTAAGCGAGTGGTGACTCAGTTCGTTTTGTTTTTGTTTCTTTGCAGCAAGAGTTTGCTACATTCCTGAGAGTTCTTTGAAGCTACCCTACTGATGTTAGTGAAACATGAATTTTCTGGCACCTGCTTCATACGATGTGCTTTTGAGTTTGTTGTCAATATTTGGCTCCGGAAGAGCAGCATTTTTTCAACGAGGAAGAGTTGCCATTTTGTAACTCCACGATTCGTTTCTGTCCACATTAAATCTTCATGGGGGTACATTGTTCATTCCATGTTACATTACTTGTCCAGATGCTCTTTACTTTCTGTGAGGGAATTCTTGACATATTTCCTTTTTTTTATCTGAGCTCGCAAGGGCTTAGTGCTAGATAATTGGTGGAGAATAGTCTTTGGTCCCTTTGTTTGTCTGTTTGTATCCAGTCAAGGTTCCTAAATAGTTTTTTTAAAGCTTTTGCCATAATTTCTGTAAGGGAGGAGGCTATATGAACATGATAATGATCATTTCACACAGGTAATCCAAGTAATGACATGGGTGATGCCGTGATGGAATAGAAATTTCCATGTCTTACAACCAGAGTCCTGAGATGAATTCAGGAGGACCATTTGCAGGTAATTTTTCTAAATATCTAATGTTTCCTTTAAAAAAAAATAGGTTTGTTCTTTTTTCAATTGCTGTACAGAATGTTTTCTAACTGGTATAGTTCTACATATATTAAATGTTCAGGTTCTTTAATACTTTATATGTTGTTTTACCTATTTTTGCCATAGGAAATGCAAACAATTCTATGATTGTAATGCCTGGAACTGGAACCGATCATAATTGTAATGTCTCATGTATTTCCTTTTGTGTTCTTTCTGTAGTTAACGTCATGGACATTGTTCCGCAATGCAAACCGAGTATATAATCTAGGTTTTCGGCACTCAGATACATCCAGAGGTCTTTCATATCCAAGCATGATTTGAATAATCTATTGCAGCTCCCTGGTCACCTTATGGTCCCTATGAATCTCCTGCAGTCGCTCGTTGGCCACACTTCACATGGTGAAGAAAAAGTCTTTCAGCACAAAGAAAAGATTATCAACTTCAGTAAGGAAATAAACCGTAATATAGTATCCATTCAAGGTTGGTGTCAAGTAATTTTTTGTGTCTTTTTTAGTTATGCTTGCATTTTTTTCCCATAAATGAGGATATATATTCACCTGATTTTATTACACAGAGAATACCATGAAATACATTGGTGATGGAATACCAATTGGTATGTCTTATGGTGGGTCTCCTGTGACCAATACAGCTGGAACAGATGCAGGTAATTTTTAGAACTTTACAAAATTATTGTCATGTTCTACAAGCTGTTACTTTCCAGTGGTTCTCTGACATTTAATTCGGATGTATGTTGTTCTTTTTTTGGTCGTAGGAATGGTGAACAATGATATGATTGTAATGCGTGGAACTATATCTGATCAGAATAGTTTTGAAAAGAGGAACAGGAAAAAGCGTGCTGCAAAAGCAACAACACATGAGAGGAACATGCCAGAGTTGGTTATAGATCATTTCATTGAAGCCTTCAACAATAAGCATCTCAGGGTCAACAGATTCAAGAAACCAAACCAGTAAGTAAAATCTCCCTGATTTGGTCAAGTATGAATATTGTTTTTAAAATGATATGTAATTTCAAGATTACTTCCTTTTCTTCTTTTTTTCATAATGCTTGCTGATACGTCTCCAACGTATCTATAATTTCTGATGTTCCATGCTAGTTATATGACAATACCTACATGTTTTGCTCACACTTTATAATGTTTTTATGCATTTTTCGGAACTAACCTATTAACAAGATGCCGAAGTGCCAGTTCCTGTTTTCTGCTGTTTTTGGTTCCAGAAAGGCTGTTCGGGCAATATTCTCGGAATTCGACGAAACAAAAGCCAAACATCTTATTTCACCGAGACGGACCAGAACACCGAAGGGGAGCCGGAGAGGATGCCCAGGGCCCCCACACCATAAGGCGGCGCGGGAGGCCCCCTGGCCGCGCCAGCCTATGGGGTGGGCCCCCCAGGCACCCCCTTGCGCCACCTCTTCGCCTATAAAATCTCTCGCGACCTAAAAACCCGATACCAATTCACGAAACTTCAGAAAGACTCCAGGGGCGCCGCCGCCATCGCGAAACTCCGTTTCGGGGGACAGAAGTCTCTGTTCCGGCACGCCGCCGGGACAGGGCAGTGCCCCCGGAAGTCATCTCCATCGACGCCACCGCCTCCATCATGCTCCGTGAGTAGTTCCCCCATGGACTACGGGTTCTAGCTGTAGCTAGTTGGTACTCTCTCTCCCATGTACTTCAATACAATGATCTCATGAGCTGCCTTACATGATTGAGATCCATCTGATGTAATCGGTGTTGTGTTTGTTGGGATCCGATGAATTGTTACATTATGATCAGTCTATCTATATAAGTTTGTGAAGTTATTGTTGCTGCAATCTTGTTGTGTTTAATGCTTGTCACTAGTGCACGAGTGGCATGATCTTAGATTTAAGCTCTATAATTATTGCTTAGATTGTATCTACAAGTTGTTTGCACATGTCTATGTCCGGAACCCGAGGCCCCAGAGTGACAGCAACTGGGATAACTGGAGGGAAAAGCGTAGGTATGAGGATCACATGTTTTCACCAAGTGTTAATGCTTTGCTCCGGTGCTCTATTAAAAGGAGTACCTTAATTACCAGTAGATTCCCTAGAGGCCCGGCTGCCACCGGCTGGTAGGACAAAACATGTTATGCAAGTTTCTCATTGCGAGCACGTATGACTATATATGGAAAACATGCCTACATAATTAATAATCTTGATGTTCTGTCTTAATGCTATTTCAATCCTATCAATTGCCCAACTGTAATTTGTTCACCCAACACTTGTTACTTGTTATTTGAGAGTTACCACTAGTGTAGATAGCTAGGAACCCCGGTCCATATCTTATCATCATATACTCGTTCTATATGTCATTGGAAGTAGTGTCAACTATTTTCTGGTGCCATTGCCTACGTATTCTTTATTCTTTGCTATTCTTTATATTCTTGTTACTATTGCTCTCATATTATTGTTGCTGTATTCTTGTTACATTATTGCTCTCATATTATCACGCTTTCACATCACCCCTATTACTAGTGCTTTTCCAGGTGCAGCTGAATTGACAGCTCAGTTGTTAAGGCTTATAAGTATTCTTTACCTCCCCTTGTGTCGAATCAATAAATTTGGGTTTTACGTCCCTCGAAGACTGTTGCGATCCCCTATACTTGTGGGTTATCACTTGCTCCATCGCACTTTATACATGTTTGAAATGTCAAAATAATTGTTAGTATTTTATTTTTTTTATTGAATTTTTTTGGATGATGTTTTGTAAATAAACATACAGAGAGGTCTTTTATCATAACTACATGTATTTTTTAAAAAAAATCATGGAAGTAAACCGTTCATGACAAGAATCCGTTCATGTTTTTTAAAATGTTCAAGAAAGGAAGCCGTTCGTCCCAAGAATCCGTTCATGATTTTTTAAATATTCATGGAAGTAAACCGTTTATGCCAAGAATCCGTTCATGCTTTTTAAAATGTGCATGGAAGGATACCGTTCATGACAAGGATCCGTTCATGCTTTTATAAATGTCCAAGGATAGAAACCGTTTATAAATGTCCAAGGATAGAAACCGTTCATGCCAAGAATTCATTCATGATTTTTTGAATGTTCAAGGAATGAACCTGTTAATGACAAGAATCCGTTCATCCTTTTTAAAATGTTCATGCAAGGAAACCGTTCATGCCAAGAATCCATTCATCCTTTTTAAAATGTTCATGCAAGGAAACCGTTCATTCCAAGAATCCGTTCATTCTTTTTAAAATGTTCATGGAATGAAATCGTTCATGAAAAGAATCCGTTCATCCTTCTTAAAATGTTCATGGAAGGAAACCGTTCGTATCATACTCATTCATGCTTTTTTAATTGTTCATGGAAGAAAACTGTTCGTGCCAAAATTTGTTCATTGCTTTTTTAATTGTTCAAGTAAGGGACCCGTTCATGACAAGAATCCGTTCATGCTTTTTAAAATGTCCAAGGAAGGAAGTCGTTCATGCCAAGATTCCGTTGATGGTGTTTTATAAATGTCCAAGAAAAGAAACCGTTCATGCTTTTAATAATGTTCAAGGAATGAAACCGTTCATGCCAAGAATTTGTTCATGCTTTTTAAAATGTCAATGAAGGAATACGTTCATGTCAAGAATCCATTCGTGCTTTCTAAAATGTTCATGGAAGGAAATCGTTCATGACAAGAATACGTCCATCCTTTTCCAAAAGTTCATGGAAGAAAACCATTCATTCCAAAAATCCGTTCATCCTTTTTAAAATTTTCATGCAAGGAAACTGTTCATGCCAAGAATCCGTTCATCCTTTTGAAAATTTTCATGCAAGGAAACCGTTCATGCCAAGAATCCATTCATTCTTTTTTAAATGTTCACGGAATGAAACCGTTCATGACAAGAATCCATTCATCCTTCTTAAAATGTTTACGGAATGAAACCGTTCGGGCCATATTCGTTCATGCTTTTTTAATTGTTCATGGAAGAAAATCATTCGTGCCAAAATTCGTTCATTCTTTTTTAATTGTTCAAGTAAGGGAACCGTTCATGACAAGAATCCGTTCATGCTTTTTAAATGTCTAAGGAAGGAAGTCGTTCATGCCAAGATTCCGTTGATGCTGTTTTATAAATGTCCAAGGAAAGAAACCGTTCATGCTTTTTAAAAATGTTCAAGGAGTGAAACCATTCATGATAAGAATCCGTTCATATTTTTTCAAAAGTTCATGAAAGAAAACCATTCATGATAGGAATCCTTTCATCCTTTTTAAAAATGTTCATGGAAGGGAACCGTTAGAAGTGTCAAGAATTCGTTCATGATTTTTTAAATGTTCATGGAAGGAAACGGTTCATGTCAAGAATCCACTCATGATTTTTCAAATTTTCATGGAAGAAGTCGTCATGATTTTTTAATTCCAAGGAATGAAACCGCTCATGTCAAGAATCCGTTCATGCTTTTTAATTCCAAGGAATGAAACCGCTCATTCCAAGAATCCGTTCATGCTTTTTTAAATGTCCAAGAAAGGAAACCATTAATGCCAAGAATCCGTTCATGCTTTTTAAATTGTTAAGGAAGGAAACCATTCATGCCAAGAATCCGTTCATGCTTTTCTAAATGTTCATGGATGGAAATCATTCATTACAAGAATTCGTTCATGCTTTTTAAAATGTCATGGAAGGAAGATGTTCATGTCAAGAATCCGTTCATGCTTTCTAAAATGTTCATGGAAGGAAATCGTTCATGACAAGAATACGTTCATCCTTTTTAAAATTTTCATGCAAGGAAACCGTTGATGCGAAGAATCCGTTCGTTCTTTTTAAAATGTTCATGGAATGAAACGAATCCATTCATCCTTTTTAAATTGTTCATGGAAGGAAACCATTCATGCCAAGTATCCGTTTATGCTTTTTTAGTTGTTCATTGAAGAAACCGTTCTTGCCAAGAATTCGTTCATGCTTTTTTAGTTGTTCATGGAAGGGAATCAACCATGACAAGAATCCATTCATGCTTTTTAAAATTTCCAAGGAAGGAAGCCGTTCATGACAAGATTCCGTTGATGCTTTTTTTACAAATGTCGAAGGAAAGAAACCGTGCATGCCAAGAATTCGTTCATGCTTTTTAAAATGTTCAAGGAAGGAAAACGTCCATGCCAAGAATCCGTTCATGCTCTTTTAAAAGTTCATGGAAGAAAACCTTCATGCCAAGAATCCATTCATTCTTTTTTTTAAATGTTCATGGAAGGAATCCGTTAATGACAAGAATCCGGTCATTCGTTTTAAAATTTTCATGGAAGGAAACCGTTCATGACAAGAATCCGTTCATGATTTTTTAAATGTTCATGGAAGAAGCCGTTCATGCCAAGAATCTGTTCATCCTTTTCTAAAGATATCATAATTTGTAATATATAACTTTGACATGATATATTTCCATTCAAATACTCACTGTTATCTATGTAAGAAATGACCGATCGCTATTTCTTATATTCTAGGATTTCTCCCTAGAATATGTTGGCACAGAATGCATGACTGGTATAGTTTCTAAAAACCAATCCTCCATTGTTTTAACCAACTCTATAATTCCATATAAAGTACATTATAGGTATTTCAGGAGAAACTAGCATAATGTTTTTGTGCTATACCTGTGTAAGGTCCACATTCCTTGCCCATTAGGTATACAGTGGGTTCTTATTGTGGCTAACTTCATAGATAAATCCTTTGATGTACTCAATCCTGATTACTCAGTTGAAAAGTTCTCCTCCATAGTTAACATTGTAATATTCAATTCAAGCATCTATTCCTGAAAAGTTACCCTGGTTGTTTCAAGTTCAAGATACGTGATTTCAACGTAAATTATGTTCATGTGCCTAAACACAACTTCATGTGATAATCACAGATTACTACTATCCTTTAAAACATTTTGGTGTCTTTGTACATTTTCCAATACTTAATATGGCATTTCTCATTTTCATTTCTCCGGATATGACTCTGGCATTTTTGTGATCCAATTCATGAGATGGTACAATGGAGTTGAAGTAAAACCATTCTCAAATGTTAGCCATTTCTCCTTCAAATTTAGTAACTCTGTTTGTTGAGCTTTAGGAAATCTTATATGCACCTGAAAAACTATTTTATAAATATTATTCTTGTTTGACATTGTTGTTTTTTTCATATATGTTTAATAAAAGGTTGATGTGCAAGCCATCTGCGAAAAAGTTTCTTGGTAGATTTTGATAAACAAGTTTAATGAGCAGCAGGTACCAATCGCAAGGAATTTCATTGCTAAAGATGTAAGTTTTATTTTCTACAGACCATTTTTTCAAGTTTGCTTCTATGCATTTACCATAGAAAAATTAATTCACTCTTACATTTCTCTCCATTTTATAAATTAATTTTTCATAGGCTCCGCACATTCTTCATTGAATTAAGCTACTACCAGTGAAGATGGCAGTTGATGTACCACAAAAGTAAGTTTCCTTTTCAAAAAATAACTACTGGGTTCATTCTCAAAATTTATTTATTTATTTGAACTGATTTTTTCAGAGGATTCAGCAATGGGGAGGAGACACAGAACATTCACATGGAAAAAGAATCAACATTTAGCTCTCCTAGTGTTAAACAGTTTCATAATGCAGCAGTAGATCTGATGTAGTGATACAAAACAATTTTTGTACACCATGATCACATATTGACAAATTATGTCCTTGGTTAATCTCTGCTGCAATTTTGAATTAGACTTCTGTTACCAAGTTCGAATTGTTTACTTTGGTCAATAGAAATACTACAATTATTGTTGCTATTTTTTATTCACTACCTGTACATACCGAAATGAAACAGTACGGAAACATGTTTTCTATGGAGAAGAAAAGTTATGCAAACATCCGAACAGGTACTCCACCAGCGATGCGAATTATTCGAACCGGTACCGCACCCACACCAAACCAGACGGCTACTACCGAAAATGGGCCAAGCCCACCAACACCCAGGGGGTGTGCGGCAGCTCGTAAGCCACCGACCAGGTCGGTGTAAAGCAACCCCCTGATCCTCTCACCGATCGGCCCTGTCTCGTTTCACCGCACGCAGCCGCTCATCCCGGCCAGTCCAACGTGTATGGGCCGCTACTCCAAAAATCTACCTGGGCAGCCTGTGGTAAATTGGGCCGATTTGAATTGCATAGAGGTTGGCCCAGTTTGTTTCCTTTGTCTTCTGTTTCTCCGCAGCCCTACGAGCGCCTCTTCCCCTTCGGAGCGCGGGAGCTCCTGCTTACGGTGATCACTCATGGCGGAACCTCGACCACTCCTCTGCAGGAGTGCAGGTACGTAGTTCGTGACGACGCTCCACCATCTTCCTCACGTATTTATGGGATTAAGCACGACCTAGGGTGCATTACCGTTCGTCCCTACTTTCTGTTTCTCCTAAGTTTGGGCAGCAATTTGCTCCACGATGGTGGAGGCGGCAGGTAGGATTTTACACCAGGTAACTTACTCCAGGTTAACCCGTCTGTCTAGGCGCCGTAGACGGTTTGGTTCATTCAGCCGGAGCGGCGGCGGGGAGGCCACGGTGATTGTCGTTGCCTAATCGACGGTGCCTCGGAGGAGGGATCCTCACGAAGGGGAGAAGAAGTAGGGGCCATAGGGCGGAGTGCACACGGGACGGTGGTACGCGATTTACCCAGCTTCGGAACACCTGCACGATGACAGGGCCTACTGCTGCTTGTCTGGAATTATCTGGGCGCTTTCGCGATGTTACAATGAGTTGTGGTTGTGCCTCTAAGGCTCCTAGGATCCGGCTTATAAAGACGCACGGATCTAGGGTTTACATGGAGAGTCCTAGCCGGATTACAGGTTTGCCTAACTACGGTACAATGTCTTGCCGTGTACGTCAAGGATCCACCCTTCCATCTATGTCGTACCGGATCCGGGTCCCTACTGGGCCTTCATGGATCCGGGTTCCTCCAAAGGTCGGTCGGATCCGGCTCGCTGCTCCTGGGCCGGATATCTTCCATCAAGATCAACAGCAACTGGGCCGCCCGATGGGCCACATGCCTCATCACCATCTGTGGGCCACCCGGGCTTGCCGGATCTAGGCACTGTCGATGGTACACCCATGAAGTATACCCACAATAGTAGCCCCCAGAGTTCTCCGAGTTTCGCCTGCTGTTTCCGCCTCGCTAGTCTACTATGGTCTCCGACAATATGGGTAACGCGGAGAAGCTTGAAGAACTCCAACTTCACATTTTCTTCTTTTCCCAACTTTTAGTCGGAAAATGCTCCCATTCTGCGGGACTTCATCCATCGACGATTCGAAATACGTTTCCGGGTTACTTCCCTGCTTGCGAACGAGAGCCAACTTATTTTCACGCAATTACCCGGAACCTTAAAAGGATCAAACGGTTCCGCCAATTCTGGCGCCATTTTCGCGCGATTTGTGCGGTAACTTATCTCTAGCCATTTTTACCGTTTAGGGTTTGGGACACGTGTCATGCATCCAACGGTGCGACGCTTGTGTTCCGACCACAGGATGCGGAGCACGAATCTCGTCCCACCAGCCTATAAATATCCGCCGTCGACCCCCTAATCCTCATTCACCCCCCTTTCTACCTCTCTGCGAAGCGCCGCCTCGAGCTTTCTCTTCGCCGTGCCGGAATCTCGCCGGAGTTTCGCCGGAGCTGCTTCGCCGCCATACGGAGTTCGTCCTGTTCTTAACTTCAGCGAGCCACCGCGCCGAAACCTCGTCGCCGGCGACTCCGGCCACCGCGGACTCCATCACGGTGAATTCTCGAGCTTCGCTCTCGCGCCATAGTCGGTAGGTATGATCATTAGGTTGACGACGCTGGATCCGACTAAGGAATGTTTCTACCAATGTCTTTTCTTCAGATGTCTTCAACGACTCCGCCTCCAACCTCTGAACCAATCCTGGCAACCCCAATCTCCTCCGCCCCTCCACCCTTCGTCCCAGTCAGGCTGCATCCTTCAAAGGATTCCGGCAAGGAGGCTGAAGGGACTTCTGCTAACCCGGAGAAAGCCTCCGGGGCGGATCAGGCGGAGCATAAGGCGGAAGAAATCGTCAAAAAATCGAAGGCTCGCAAACGAGACTCTGAAGCCAAGGGAAAATGGTGGCCCTGTACCACCACTGAGATGGAGCTGAAGAACCTCGAGGCGGAGGGCTTCCTGCAACCCGGAAGCTGGAGGTCAGTTCCAAACGCTTTAGCTCCAGCTCCGGAGGACAACGAGATGGTGCTGACGAAAGCACTGGTGGAGCGGGGCTTTTCATTTCCGCCTTCGGACTTCTTCCTGGAAATCCTGAAGGTCTATGGGCTCCAGCCCCATAACATTTCTCCGAACAGCGTGCTTGCGATCAGCAATCACGTCACCCTCTGTGAGGGCCATCTCCGGGTAACTCCCGAGCTCTCCCTGTTCCAATATTACTTCACTGTCAAGAAGGAGAGGATACGGCAGTCCACCGAGCTAGCAACATGCGGATCCATCACCTTCATGATCCGCCCAGGCCGCGTCTACCCCCACACCGACCGCCACGAATCCGCGCGGTACTGGTCTGGGGGCTTCTTCTACTTGAAGGACGTCTCCGACCCAGCGAGCACAAGGAAGTTGCCGCCGTTCAAGAACTGCCCCGCCACCGAGCTTCCGGCATGGTCACACTGCCCCCACCTCTCCGAGTCGCCCCAGCTCACACGCGCCGTCAGGCGGATCTGCAAGCTAACGGAGGAGGGGCTGACAGGGAAGGACTTGACCCTTCCCTGGTTCACCAAGCGGATCCAGCCGCTCCAACACAGGGACCACCTGATGTTCCAGTACACAGGGCGCGACGACCCAATGCGCGCCACAAAAGACAATCTTTCCGCCGACGCCATCGACAAGAGGATCCGGGTCCTCATCAAGATTCCGCGTGAACTTCACGTTCACGTGTGCAACAAAGACATTCACATGAATGGTTCCGGAACCGCGGTACGTCGCCTTGACTTTAGCCCATTGTGTTTCTTCGCATTCAAATTTTTTGTCTAAGTGTTTAACTCTATGCATTAGCTCGAGGCACTTGAAGAAAGTGAACTTGGAACTCTCCTCCGGATTCCTTCCACCGGCAACACGGATCCGGAAGCTGCGTCAGAGGCGGAAGCTCATGAGGCTCCGCGCCCTTCTAAGAGGAAAAGAGCTGCTCCCTCCAGCCCTTCGGCCAAACGTGCCCGCGACGCGCTGAACATCGCGGCAACTCGCAAGGCGGAGGCGGAGAAAAAGCGCCTCAAGCTCATTGATACCAGCAACCGATCCCAAACGGACATCCAGCAGTTCTTCAGACCTTCCGGGTAAGTGCAAAGTTTTCGAAGGAAAATTCTTCCGCTATCGTGAATCAGCACATACTTAATTGTAATGCTCTTTTCTTTTTGCAACAGAAGTTCCGAAAACCAGCCCCCCAAGGCCCCTAAAGCCCCCAAGAAGAAGACTAATCCATCTCCGGCTTCCATACCAGTCACACCAGAAGTCGGAGTTCCACCCAAGGCTGCTTCAGCCGCCAAGCCGGATCCTAAGGACGTCATCAACGTTGATGACATCCCTGAAGATCCGACCACCGAGACTGCGCAAGGCAATTCCGGCAAGGGTGCCTCCTCATCTGCTCCTCTGCCTGAGCAACCCACCGCTACTTCCGCCGAGCCAACGGCCGAACAATACGAGCAGAAAGTGCAGCTGATCCATGCCACTGGCGCGTCCCAAACTCCGTCACTGCAGAAGCTCCCCCTTTCTCAACGTCACGCGGAAATTTCAGCCATGATGGAGAAAGTATGGGGGCCTGCGGATACGGAGATGAAGGAGCTCTCCGACCTTGAGAGCGAACTCAAGGTCTTTTTTGCTAAGCATAAGGAGGTGCGCCAGGTAACACTAGCCCCCAAGCATTGGCTCAGACATTTTTCCGTGTAACATGTGTTAGCCGATGCTTCTCTCAACATTAGTCTTAGACGGAAATTTGAAATTTTCTCAATCCAGAACTTTAAACTCCTCGCCAGCCCCCAGAATTTTGAATTTCCGGCTAAATCTTCTCTGCGTTTCAGAGCACGCGGAAGCTGCACGAAGATCTACGCGTCCATGTGCTGGAGCAGATGACGGAAATAGAAGGGCTGCGCTGCATCGCGAGAGTAGTCGTCAAGCTGTGCTCCGCCTGGAGACCCGACTGAAGGGTGAGAAAACTGAGTTGCTTAAATTTGTACTGTATTGAGCAACCATAGTGTGTAACTTGTGTGATGTTCCATTTTTCAGAAGAAACTGACAAGCGCCCCACCATCGATGCCTTATCCGCCAAGGTCCAAGTATTGGAGGCGGAGAATGAAACTCTGAAGAACTTCTTGAAAGAGTCCTCCGAGAAGGAAAGCAAGGAAAAGAAGGAGCTCTCCGAGAAACATTCCCGCGAGATGGCGGAACTGGCTGACAAACTCAAGAAGAGCCATCAAAGGGTGACCACCCTGGCAGCCAAGAATAAGAGCCAGGAGGCAGAGGCGGAGGCTATTGACAAGTTGATCTTCCGTAAGGACCTTTTTTGTTATTGTCTTGCTCCGGCTTCCTCAGAATTTTCTCTGTCCGCAGAAGAAACTGATCCTTTTTACTTTGCAGCAAGCCTAGGCTTTGAATGGACCAAAGATTCAACCCTCAAAAGAACTGAGGCATATGAAGAAGCACGGAGCTCCATCGATGACCTCGTCGAAGCATGCCGCGGAATCGCCAAGTCCCTTAACCTGAAGAAAGCCAAGACAACGGTGATTGACCGCATGACGAAACTCATGCGGAACGTGCCGGAACTTATCAAGGATTGGCAGGAATCTTCATCTCGCGGAGTCGCTGCCCTTGTGCTAGCCACCTGCAAGGCGCACTTCCCCACCATGAGATTTGCAGATGTCGCACGCGGAGTCCCCAAGGATACCGTCATGAGACATCTCCTCTCGGAAGCCATGGGATTTGATCGCCTTTTTGCTGGACGAGTTAACCACTCGTTTTGGTACAACAAATATGATCTTCCCAAAGGCTTTTCCGACCCGGAGGAGGAGGAAGAAGAAGCTGCCGAGGAGGGCGACGAGGAAGGCTCCGGGTCAAGTGCTGACCAAGACGAGGAAAGCTCCGACTTCGACGACGGCGGCTCAGGCGGTGGCTCGGATGATGGCTCCGCCTACATAGCTTCTGACGAGGAGCAGTCCTCCGGGAACCTGTGAAACAATGAGATCTGATGCATCACTTTTGACCCCGGAGTGGGTTTGTAATGAAATAACTTAAATTTTTAAGTAGCTAGGGACGAAAACATGTTATGCGCGGGCGGAGAACACTTATCCTGCTATCCGTTTAATATTATTTGCATGTTTCGTTTTGTTGGAAAGCAAGTGCTGATTTCTATGTTTTCCGGCTTACTCGCTTGACCTTCCACGAGCCGGAAGACCTTTAGCCGGAAATGCTTGCCAGCGGCGGCGAAGCCCAATGGCAATCCTTCAATAACCGCGGAAACAAGCCCCCAGCCGAGGTGCCGGAAATCGCTACTAGGAATCCACGAGTTCGCAACAGAAAAAATTTCCATCAGAAAACTTAAGCTTACGTCCTAAAGGACGATTTTGAGAAATCACAACTTTCATACACGCCTAGGCGGAAACATCCAGCTCTGCGGTTTTAGTCGGAAAAAGCATACACGATCTAAAATGAACAAGTAAATGAGGTAAAAGACTCAAAGAGTGAACCATAAGCTTTATTTCATTGATCATGTATAACTATTACAGAGTTTGTAACTCGGAAAAAATGCGCTAAGTGTAGAAAGGACGTAGCTGTGCGATGTTCCAGGGGCGATCTGTCTCGTCGTAGATGTCATCCGGATCCTCACGCTTGCGTTTCCGGTGCCAATTAGCAGGTCTGTCCTTCAGCTCTCAGAAATCAACAAGATAGTATGATCCGTTATGAAGCACTTTGCTAACGACGAAGGGTCCTTCCCAAGGAGACTGCAGCTTATGGTCTTTCACCTGCCGAAGGCGGAGGACCAGGTCTCCTGTCATGAAAGAGCGATTCCGAACTCGACGACTGTGATAACATCGGAGCTTCTGCTGGTAGATGGCGGAGCGCTGGTCAGCTAAATTCTGAGCTTCCTCGATCAGGTCCACAGATAGCTGTTTCAACAAGATAGTATGTCAGTGTTCTTTTTGGGTACAAGGACAGGATTTGCGACCCAATCAGTGTGGATAACTTCTATTACAAAACCTGCCTCTAGTAACTTAGCTAGTTCCATTCCTATGGCGCGGCGCTTCTTATCTCCAAAGCAGCGCATAGCTTGCTTCACCGGTTTAGCCCCCGGGTTTATGTTGAGGTAGTGCTCGGCGAGTTCCCTTGGTACTCCGGACATGTCAGAAGGCTGCCATGCGAAGATATC
Organism: Lolium perenne; assembly: GCF_019359855.2. Lineage (NCBI taxonomy): Eukaryota > Viridiplantae > Streptophyta > Magnoliopsida > Poales > Poaceae > Lolium > Lolium perenne. The sequence goes on from NC_067244.2 coordinate 55,159,350, forward strand.
CATGTTAGCGCGGAGGAACTCGACGAGCGCGCCTTCCTATTTGGGGTCCATGTTGGCTCCGATTGAGACCTGCTTGGAATCGTCGCCTTCCTTGAAGTTGACTTTCTTGGTCTCTATCGCGGCCCTGAAGGAGTTTTTCTGTTCTGAGATCTGCTTCTTGGTGGTCTGCATTTCAGTCGGATCCACCGCGGCTCTGTAGCCTTTCAGCTCTTCTCCAGATATTACAGACTCTGCGAAGGCGGCTTCGCCCAACTCGCACTCATGAGCCTTTTTGTAGTCTCCGGATACGGTAATCATACCCTTAGGACCCGGAATCTTGAGCTTGTTGTAGATGTAGCACGCTCTCGCGTGGAACTTGTGGTAGGTGGGCCTGCCGAAGATGACGTGGTAGGAGCTCTTGAAGGGCACAACTTCAAACGTGATCTTCTCTTCGCGGAATTGTGAACATCGCCGAAGGCCACGGGAAGTGTGATGCTGCCGAGAGAATTCGCCTTCTTACCCGGAACCACGCCATGAAACTCAGTTGTGCTGTGTTTGAGCTGTTCCTTGGTGAGGCTCATCCGCTCTAGAGTCTCCAGGTACATGATGTTCAAGCTGGCTCCACCATCCATGAGGCACTTGGAGAAGTCATACCCGTCTATGCGGGGACTTACAACCAAGGCGTAGCATTCTTTTGGCACAATGACAGGGTGATCCTCCCTGTCAAATATGCACGGGACTTCCGACCACCTGACATACTGCGGCACAGCTGGAACCGTGGCGTTCAGGATCCGGGTAGCTGACTTGGTAGCGCGGACTGTTGGGGTTCCGAGGAAAGTGTGGTAAGCCCCCACGCTCTTTTTCTCGAATGGGTTGGATTTACCTGCGGACCCTGCCTTAGGATCCGGCGAGTTATCATCCTCATCCATTGCCTCGGAACTGTCCTCCTCCTTGTCTTTGTTCTTGCCCTTGCCTCCTTTGCCGCGAGGGCGGTGCTTCCGGGCTCGCTTGTATCCTGCTTCCGGGTCGTTTTTCAGATCGTTGACCCACTTGCAGTTGCGGTTAGTGTGAGTGGACTTCCCTGTAACCGGATCCAGGTGGGCCAGGCAGGGCATGTCTCTGTACTCCTCGTAGGTTTGCGGGGCGCGGGATCCGCCAGCTGTGACCTCAGTGCCGTGCTGCTGACCCCTGCCGGCTCCGCCTCCACGGCCGCGTCCTCTTCCGCCTCCTTGGCCTCCGCGCTGGAAGGCCATGGCGATCAAGTCGGATCCACCACTCTTTTGGTCATCTGGGTTTTTCTGCTTGGTGCCGCTGCTGCTACCGTTATCACGGTTCTTCTTTTGCTGGTGCAGGGGGATTGCTGTAGCTGCTAGATCTCCGCCAGCGTCATCATCGGCGGCAGTATGATCACTGGCGATGGTGATCATGTCATCCAAAGTCAGCTTATTTGCATTGACCAAGCAGGTCAGCTTGTGCCGCAGCAGTCCTCCTCGTTGCAAGCCACCAATGAAGGCGTGCATTGCTGTGCGGTTATCAACGTTCCCGCACTCGTTTCTGCATGCCAACCATCGGGTGAGGAAATTCCTCGATGTTTCACCCTTCTTCTGGATACATGCCTGCAGGTCGCTTGTTGTGGCAGGTCTCTTGTAGGTGCCCCTGAAGTGTTTCTCGAAAGCGTTCTTCAGGTCAAACCAGCAAAAGATGGAATTCTTCTCGAGGTCGCTGAGCCAGATCTGGGCTGGACCTACAAGGTACAACTGAAGCATGCGGCAGGCGATGTTAGGGGTTCCTCCGGCGAAGGTTACAGCATTATAGTAATCCTCAATCCAGGTATCCGGCCTTTCCGTGCCATCATAATTCTTCAGATTTCCGGGTAGCTTGAGATTCATCCTTGGCTTTGGTTCCTCTCGAATCATCCTGCCAAAGCATTTTGGGCCAATGTAGTCAGATCTGTACTCATTGAGGCGTTCTCGGGCGTCGCGTGGGCCGCCGCCTGGGGTTTTTGAGCGGGAGCGGGATCTTCGGCCACCGCCTCCGCCTCCGCCTCCGCCGCTGGGTGGCGGTGAAGGGGACCTGCGAGGGGGCCTGTAAGATTTTTTGCTTCCGCCTTCTGAATCCCGGCGGTCTTCCCGAGGCTCGCTCCGGCTTCGATGGCTACCTTCACCTTGGTGATAGTCTCCTCCGTCGTTCCGGCTCCTGCGAGGCTCTGGCTCACGTTCCGCGTTCCGGCTCCTCCTGGGCTCCGGCTCGCGATCATTGTTCCGGCTCCTTCTGGGCTCGGGCTCATGATCGTTGTTCTGGTTCCGACGTGGTTCCGGCGTGCGCGCCCTGGTCCTTGGTGGCGGCATATTGTCGCGGATGTTAATTCCACCAGCCCCATGGGGCCTGGTGTTTCCGGCTGGACTGCGGCGGCGAGGTGGCGGGGGACGCGGGTACCCGTTAGGCGGAGCTGGCGGATCCCGGTACTTGTTCCTACCAGTGTACATTGCATCCTTTCCCTTCTTTGGGTCTGACGGAGGCGTCTTCGACGGCACGGGGATTGGATTCGGGTGCTCCCTTGCTTTTCTTCTGCGCTCCGTGGATCCGGTGCGCGATTCATCATCAGGGTGGCGATTGATACGGGCGTCCTTCTGCGCGGTGGATACACAGTGATCCGGATTGGATTCCAACCTGCGCGAAGTATCGGCCTTACTCTGCTGCTGCATTGCAGAAGCAACGAGCTTGCGGACGTAATCAATATCAATTTCCTCGTCCTTTTTGTTCAGGATTTCCGCCGCTTTCTGCATGTTATCCTTTGGAGTTGCGAGCGGCTGCTGTTCGACAGGGGTTGCGAAGTTGATCCTGCGGGGAGGGATTGCTTCTCTGACGATTCTATCAGCCTCCGCCTGTGCGTAGGTCATTTTTACCTCCCACTCTTTTCTCATACTCTTGACTTGCTCGAGTGTTGCGGTGATTTCGCGATCCTGTCTTTCGAAGCGATCCATGATGTGCGCAGCTTCTTCCCTCTCATCCAATATAGCAGCTGCGGTATTGGCGAACTTCTTGGCTGTAGCCAGCATTTCGTTTCTGGTGGCCTCTAAAGCCTCCGGATCTGCGGCGTCGCCGGGGGTTATTGGCTTGTTGAGGACGTCTGACTTTGCGACCAAATCCATGCGTGCTTGTGCAACTATTTCCTCCGGAGACAGGACATCCTCAAACGGACGTTCCCGATCTAACGGAGATCCAGCATTAGATGGTCCTGGGTCGGAGGTGGTGTTTTCATCTTCGCGTTCCTGCTGTTCCAGCGGTGCCACGGTTGCGAGAACCTGCATAGGCTGGGCGGAATCGACCTCAGGTTGCTCACCGCCTCCGAGCTCTTCTATCTTGCGATTGAACTCTTCCGTGTCCATAGAGGAGGAATCATCGGAAGTTGGGCTCAGGTTGCCCAGAATCGACTCTTCACACGGGGCGTCGCTTTCTCTGACAGCCTCTTGCTGATCCGGAGCGCCGTCGTTCTCCGGTACCTCAACCTGCACGGGACCAGCTCCGACTTCTTGAGGGGCGGCTCCTGCGGTATGGGCTATGAAGTGTACGAAGTGACACCTTTGCTTCTCTAACACCTGGGAGACCCAGGCGGATCTGCATTGGTCTTCCACCGTTATTTCCTGCTCAGGGGTGGATTGGGTGGGTTTTGATTTTTTCAGATCTAAGGCGGAATCCTCCTTAGGAAGTTCCTGCGACTCAGATCGGATCTTCGCGACTGCGTCCTGCTCAGCGGCGGTCGCGTCAGCGTTACTTACCAGTGGGTTTCCGTCGGAATCAACGGTTTCCCCGATGAAGATGTGTATGCCGCCAACTGGGACGATGGAGAGCTTGACGGGGTCGGTTTTAGCCGGAATCCAGCACTCATCCGGGGGGACGATCGGCAGATTTCCGGCGTAAAGGACACGCCCCACAGCGATGGTGTCGTCGAAGCTTCCCATGGCGGAACCCTCCCGGTTCCGGCCTCCAGACGCCGCAGGCCCCACGGTGGGCGCCAACTGTCGTTGCCTAATCGACGGTGCCTCGGAGGATGGATCCTCACGAAGGGGAGAAGAAGTAGGGGCCATAGGGCGGAGTGCACACGGGACGGTGGTACGCGATTTACCCAGCTTCGGAACACCTGCACGATGACAGGGCCTACTGCTGCTTGTCTGGAATTATCTGGGCGCTTTCGCGATGTTACAATGAGTTGTGGTTGTGCCTCTAAGGCTCCCAGGATCCGGCTTATAAAGACGCACGGATCTAGGGTTTACATGGAGAGTCCTAGCCGGATTACAGGTTTGCCTAACTACGGTACAATGTCTTGCCGTGTACGTCAAGGATCCACCCTTCCATCTATGTCGTACCGGATCCGGGTCCCTACTGGGCCTTCATGGATCCGGGTTCCTCCAAAGGTCGGTCGGATCCGGCTCCCTGCTCCTGGGCCGGACATCTTCCGTCAAGATCAACAGCAACTGGGCCGCCCGATGGGCCACATGCCTCATCACCATCTCTGGGCCACATGCCTCATCACCATCTCTGGGCCACCCGGGCTTGCCGGATCTAGGCACTGTCGATGGTACACCCATGAAGTATACCCACAACAGTGATGCATCGCCTTCCCACCGTTTGGCCAGATGGAGTCATGGAGATATGTTCCATCAGAGAAAATCTGGTTTCTCGGCAAGGAGCAGTCCATCTATAGCAGACAAAATCTGTTATCGTAGCTTTCCAATTTTTGATGACTATTGGTATAACATAGTTATTCAAACCTCGGCCTTATCCCATATAGGGGCACACACAGAAATTACATCATCGGTTACCGTTGAACCTGTCAACTGGACGAGGTCCGTTAGATCATGCAATACCATCTTCTGATTTTCTGCAATACTGATATTTCATTTCTTACGATAACATACATGAGCTAGAAACGTAGAATTGGGGTCCTATGATGATATCAAAGGGGAAAACAAAGCAGTTGGTGAACGGGGCTCCCATAGAATCTTTTTTTTTTTGTTTTTGAAACGGGGCTCCCATAGAATCTTGAATACACGAGAAGTCATAGAAAGAAGTGACTACATACATCTCTGACAAAAAAAGAACTTCTCCAAATGAGACCAGACCAAAAAAATGAGGAAATTCAGATACTGTATTTTATTTATGGATATTGATCAGAACTATGCTCTGAATCCTGCAAGCGAAAGCAAAACAGGAGTTGTATCAGGAGAAGGTAAAGAAGAAGGAATATCTTGATGCAGCTCGTGGGAGAGCAGAAAGAGAAGTTTCACATGTATGACAAGCAATCGAACGAAATATGACCAAGGAGGAATCTGAAGAGGCGAGGCAACGGCAACAAGATCAAGTCTGAGTCACTACGGCGCCATTTCCATCTCCAACAGCCGTACGATAGCCTGCTCTGTGATTGACCCCTGTCTAAAGTGCGTCCAGGTTGACCATGCACCTCATGGTGATTGTGCCAACCTTCCAGGGAATAAAAAACGGTTATGTTCTGCGTCACTCCTTCATACCATCAACCCTGAGCTCATCTGTGAAGCGAACACGATTGAGTGTTGCTGGCTCGACCGGATGTACAGATGAGTACCACATGAAACATATCTGGTTGCGATGGATCTTGAGTTCTACACAACATCGAGCAATAGCCCGAGTTGAGCAAGTAAGTCCTAACTCCAGCTCTTCCTCTTCCTACATCTCTACATGACCCGCATACTAAAATTCATGAAATTTCTGATCTGACAGCTACCTATGCTAAAATTGTTGCATTAGAGAATTGCTGCACCTGATATTTGTCCTTATTCTTCTATATTTTATCATGCCAATCTAAATTACTGTAAATATCAATTTGGATTTAGAAGATAATGGGAAAATAGCCGGAGTGGAATTACAGTTCAGGTCGCTGCTAACTATTGCTCACTTTTTCTAGACTATTACAGGTCAGTAGCTAACTTCGAAGTTCTTATTGGAACGGTAAAATATTTTTTTTAGGGAAAGAACGGTAAAATCTTGAACTAACTGTTTGGCAACATAGACCCCTTGACTGTTATTACTAATCTTGTGCCAAATATGACCACAAAAACATAAGTCATGAACCACCCTGTGAAGGCCCCCTTCAATATCCTTCAAGTCTGCTCATCCATGAAAATTAAGAGAGTTCTGGTGGTGTATCCATTTCAGCTTTCCATATTAACCTGATCTTGCCCGGGGTATGGACCAAAAGATGACAGTTCCTGGCCGAACAGAAAATACTGCATGGAGAATGAGAGTAGTAATGTTGGATGTTAGAACTGCGAGCTGCTGGAACAATAAATCGGTCAATGTATTTTCTGAAATTAAGCATATAATTTAACTTATGTACACGCATATTGGTTTTTCTTGTTTGGTTGGAGAATATTAATTTCTTTATCAGTAGTTGACAACTTAGTTTTGCTTCCTCAGGGAAGATATTTCTTTGTGCAGGTTATCGTCTGACTGGGTTGCTCCTTTGCAAATTGTTGTGAAAAGCATAAGCAAGGAAGTGGGGATGAGTTCACTCTTGTTTTCAGCTTCGGGGAAGAATAGTTGAAGCTGGCCAAAATAAAGTTATGTCTAATATTTGTGTTGTTAATGGTTGCCAATATTACGAGATCCATGACCTGAGGTTAAAAGTTGGCTCTTGTTGAGTAAGTCGGAAGAGATAGTGGCCAGCTTGAGCCATTCACAAACAGTGAGTTGCTTTCACCATACCCTGGGGCGATTTAAATAAAGCTTCGCAAAACGATCAATTAATTCAAAAGGTTCTAAAATGGATTTCTCAATCAATTGTTAAGTAGTATCCCTAGAGTCCAACCCGTCCCCATACTACGAGTGAAAGGAAAAATGTAATGATTATCATTAAAGCCGCCGTTAGAGTTCGCAACTCGTTTATCCTCCCCTTTTGAGGTAAGATAACAAGTTTTATATCACTGTTTATTGGGTGGTCAATCTTATTACTGGGTCACATGCAATTCTGAAGATCCCGCTTAGTCCAGGGAGATTTTGGCATGGATGCATGAGTGTAACAAGGTCTGATTATCATATGTTGATCATAACTAATAAATTCCAAATATACTGGTTTGATCATAGATGGGAAAAGTCTAATGCATGAGAGAAGGAGAAGAACTAGTCGATATTGTGGAAGGTTTAAGGCCCCCTCCAAAGTGCGGGTTTTTGTTTGGAGGATGGCTTATAACAGTCTCCCATTACCGAAGCTACTACATGCACTAAATATGGTGGTGCAACCATATTGCCAAATCTGTAATGGCACGGAAGATTCTTGATGGCATTCGCTAATTGATTGCAAAATGGCCTGCTATCTGTGGGCGCTTGTCGATGAGGAGATTATATAGCACATGTCGCTGAACATGACACCAAATGTGTGACCGTGGTTGTTTGCGATGCGGAAATCTTTGGATCATGCTTGTTTTGTCAAGATGATGGTCACGTTGTGGGCAGTATGGACAGCTAGGCGCAAAGCTATATATGAAGACCAATTTCAAAGCCCGCTCAACTCGTTTGAATTTGTGAAGAGGTTTATTAAGTATCACTAGTGGAAAAAAGGGCTTCCGTCCAGCCCCATTAGTCGCGAAACTATAGGAACCGCGACCAATGGGCTCTTTAGTCGCGGTTCGGGAGGCGAACCGCGACCAAAGGCCTAGGCCCAGCGCGCTCGGTGGCCAGCTGGTGGACGGGAGGGGCTTTAGTCGCGGTTGGCCAGGCCAACCGCGACTAAATGTCCTCAGGCCTGGCCCAAAGGCCTTTAGTCGCGGTTGGCCAGGACAACCGCGACTAAAGCCCCTCCCCTATATATACCGTTCAGCCCACAGCACTTAGCCATTTGGTGCCACTTCTCTTCACAAACTTCACAAGAGGGTGTAGGTTTGCTTTTGGCTCCTCTTATGCACACAAGGTGTTTGATGAAATGCCCCAAGAGCATGAAACCAACATGATATGAAGTGTCGGAGCCACACTTGATCGAGCTTCCTCATTTATTTTTTCCTCCTCGATCGCGGTTAGCAACTTGAACCTTTCATATGTGTCATTGATAAAATATGCATGTGTATAGTTCATTGTTTAATTTCTATTTAGTTTAACAAATGCATGATGGTTAATTATATATTTTATATTATAATAATGCAGATGAATCGGCAATGGATGTACGCTAACCGACTCTCCGGCGAATTCACTACGGGTTTGAAAGATTTCCTCGTAGTGGCTAATGCGAACAAGCAGGGGGGTTTTGTTATCTGTCCATGTGTTGGCTGTAAGAATCAGAAGGGTTACTCTTCCTCAAGGGAAGTTCACCTGCACCTGATTCGGCATGGTTTCATGCCAAGCTATAATTATTGGACCAAGCATGGAGAAAGAGGGGTTATAATGGAATAAGATGAAGAAGGGGATGATATCATCGATGACAACTATCTTGATCATTTCGGTGATACTTTCATGGAGGATGCTGAAGGTGGGGAAGGTGAAGGGGAAGGTGATCAAGAAGAGGCACGTGATGAGCCCGCTGATGATCTTGGTCGGACCATTGCTGATGCACGGAGACGCTGCGGAACTGAAAAGGAGAGGGAGAATTTGGATCGCATGTTAGAGGATCACAAAAAGTCGCTGTACCCAGGATGCGATAATGGTCTGAAAAAGCTGGGCTGCACACTGGATTTGCTGAGATGGAAGGCACAGGAAGGTGTAGCTGACTCGGGATTTGAAAACTTGCTGAAAATGTTGAAGAATATGTTTTCAAAGAATAACGAGTTTCCCTCCAGTACTGTTATCACCAGATTTTGGCCAAATCAGAAGATGGGCCGTGATTGAGATGGGCTTGGAAGATATGCACATGAAGTGTTTATGAATCGGCCTCGTGCGAGAGTTTGGGCTAGATTGCCCGTGTATCTGTACAATATGGTAGATCGCATTTTAGTTTAGAATTAAGAGATAGAGTTTGGTCGTATGCGACTAGGTTTATTCCAAAGATAGAAAGTCCACGGACTATAAATATGTACCTAGGGTTATTGAGAAAGGAGGACGATCACGTTCACAACAAACATAATCTAGGCGCATCGCCACCCCTTGTTTCGAGGGTTTCTTCCGGGTAAGCATCATGCTGCCTAGATCGCATCTTGCGATCTAGGCAGTACCGGTTTATTCGTTATCTGGTGTTGCTCGTACTGAAGCCTTGTTGATGGCGAGTAACACCGTTTATCGTAGATGTTTTTGGGTTAGCATCGGTACTTTTCTGATCTATGTGCTTAGTTATGCTGCCCCTCAATATCTAGCTGCCTTTACACCTATCTTGGGTGTAAGGGCAGCACCTTGCTTCATTTTTACTTAGTAGATTTGATCTGTTATGGTTGTTCCTTGTTATTCAAGGTTTAGTTTGATATCTGCATAGTTAGGCCTTGCAAACGGGCTGAATGATCCAGTAGTGCGTAGGGTATGGTTTGCCGATCCAAGAAGGGATGTTCCGGGAATCGACTCCATGTTGGTTTTTAGGCCTCCTCTAGGATTAGTTTTCTGTTATCTTTCGTATCTGCCAGGCTCAACTACGTGTAGGACGTTCCGGTTATGCGGTGAAAGCCCTAAACTGTCGTAGATCGATTTAACTTGGTTTTGATAAAGCAGGATCCCCATGGTATCGTAGATCCAATATGAATCATGGGTTAATCGGCTCTTTGAGCCGATCCACAGGGTAACCTAAGAGCCGATCGAGGCTCATTTAATGTTTACGTGTCTGCCATGCAGGAAACTAATCGAAGCAATCCAACACCTTCCTGACCAGGTATAGGTCAGGTGGCACGCCCTTGCAACCGTCAGGACGTGTGCCGAAGCATTGCGGGCCGTCGCCCGAGGGACGAGGGCCCACCAGCAGTCCTGGGAGCCTCCCGGCTCTCCGTGTTGCTCGTCGCTGCTCGCCGGTGGGTTTTGGCAGGCAACACATTCTGGCACGCCCGGTGGGACGTTCTACAGCAACTACGTCAACATCTGCAGCTGAGATGTCGGACGAACCAGTCAAGTACGAAGATCTGCCTGTAGATCACAAGAAGAAATATGATGAGCTTAAAGCTCTCTTCGAAGCCGATCTCATCGGCTCTTTCGAAAGGACCCGTACACATGGCATTAGGTTTAAAGGATTCTCACCCGAAGGCATTCTCGATGAAGTAGATCTGTCTCTCCCTTCGGAGGAACGCACCAGAGCTCTGCGCCAGGAAGTTAATTACATGGTGGCTCATTCTCTACACCGTCATTCTGAGAGCCTGGTGAACACTTTGGAGCGTATTGCGGTTCGTGTGGTTCAGGAAATCATGAAGCATCAGTACTCCCCGTCAGGGCCTGCCCTAGGAACTCACCAGGGAGAAATACCGTTCCACACCAGACCGCAGCTGCCATTTACGCTTACAGCTCCAGAGCCACAGGGTTCACCGGCATACATCGTCTACAAGGTTGGAGGTGATCCTGGCGATTACCAATTCCTGTATGAGCCACCTAAAGAGATCCCACATGGATACGTGTGCACATACGTGCCAGAATGCAATAACTTGGCGCGGACGAACCAGATCGCAGCAGGAGGGACGTCTGGAGCAGATGCCGATAAACAGGCGTGGCTAGCTAAATATGCCACCGGGACGAGTCATGAAAGCTCAACCACTGCAGCTCATACCATGGAACAAATCAGTACGATCTTGAGAGACCAGTTCGGTATCCTGCCAAAGAGGAGAACAATCGGCTATTCCAAGCCGTATCCCAACGAATATGATCTGATTCCGCTGCCGCCCAAGTATCGGCTCCCTGAGTTCTCAAAGTTCAGTGGATCAGAAGGATCTAGCTCAATTGAGCATGTGAGCCGATATTTAGCACAGTTGGGCATGATTTCAGCATCAGACCCGTTACGCGTAAGGTTTTTTGCGCAGTCTCTCACAGGACCAGCTTTTGGGTGGTACACCTCATTGCCACCAGATTCAGTCCGGACATGGAAGCAACTGGAAGAGCAGTTTCATGTGCAATATCACTCAGAAGCTACCGAGGCCGGCATTGCCGATCTGGCGCTCACTCCGGGCATAAAACCCGAATCCCGAACCCGAAATTCCCGATCCCGAACCCGTATATCCCGAACCCGAAAAACCCGAGCACCTATTCGGGAACGTGTTTGGAATTCCCGAATTTATTTCAGAAATTTCGGGATTGTAGTCCTAACACCCGAAAATCCCGAAAATCCCGAAAAGCCCATTAACAGTTAAGATTTACAAAGCCCAAATGTGAAACTCCTTGAACCCACCCCAGTTGGAGCGATCGGTAACCCTACACTACGCAGGTCCAGCACGAGGCTTGAGCACACGCAGTCTCCTCCACTTTCCCCACGCTCGCGTCTCCCAGACCCTTGCCGGCCGCCGCCGGCCACCTGCGCTCGCCAGAACCACTCCCACCGGCCGCCGACGCTCTCCACAGCCGCGCTTGCCGGCCGCCTCTGCTCTCCACAGCCGCGCCAGTCGGCCGCCTCTGCTCTCCACAGCCGCGCCCGCCGATCCGCCTCCGCTCGCCACAGCCGCGCCCTCCGATCCGCCTCCGCTCGCCACTGCCGCGCCCGCCGCTCGCCGCAGCTCGCTACTGCCGTCTGCCACAGCCTCCTCGTCATCCTTGACGCTCGACGGCACATCAGCCTTCAATCCTCCTCGCCCCAAGACGGAAGCTACACCTTCAACGCATCGACTAAGAGACTGCTTCTCCAACGCAGCTTAACTTTTTTTCCGTTTGTAATTTCGGGCTATTCAGGAATTCCCGATCCCGAACCCGAATTATCGGGTACCCGAATTTTCGGGAATGAAATAATATGAAGCACTTTCGGGTGTGGTTTTGTGAAGCCCGAAATATTTTTTTCCTGAATTTCCCGTCCCGAAATTTCGGGATTTCCCGAACGCCCAGAGTGATCTGGCGCAGGTGCGACAGAAGCGGGGAGAGACGGTGTCTGATTACATTCAGCGTTTCAGGACTATCAAGAACCGATGTTATGCGGCTCGTTTAACTGAGAAAGAAGCAGTCGATCTGGCAGTGGTGGGTCTTGCAGCACCGATCAAGGATCTGGCTTTCCAAGTGGAGTACAATTCACTGGCGCATATGGTCCAGAAATTAACATTATATGAGCAGCGCCACCCAGAATTGTACCAAGATAAGTTCAAACGCCCGATAGGCCTGGTCGAGACAGAAGAAGTTGAAGACTTTGCAGAAGATCACGAAGTCGCCGTGGCTGAATGGGCTTGGGGGCAGCTCCCGTGTCCTGCAAATGGGTGAAACAGCAAGGGCCTACGAAAGGGTTTGACTTTGATATAAGCAAAGCTGAGCAGATATTCGATTTACTGCTTAAGGAAAAACAGCTGAAGTTACCCGAAGGCCATAAAATCCCTACGGCGCAAGAAATGAACGGGAGACCGTACTGCAAGTGGCATCACTCGTTCACCCATATCACCAACGACTGCAAAGAGTTGCGTCGGCAGATCCAGATGGCGATAGAACAAGGCCGTTTGATCCTCGGTCAGTTTGCCATGAAAGTGGACACACAACTGTTTCTGGCGTCAACATGGTGGAACTCAATCACTCCACGAGGTGCGGGCCAGGTTTCTCATTCGATGTTAACATGGCAAGGACTGTATACCGCCATGGCAAGGATAAAGAAGAGATCGGTCACTCCCGTGGCAAGGATAAGAAGGAGGCCGATCCACGCGACCGGCCCCGATATGATGACAGACGGTACCTCACCGAGGAACAAGTAGTAAACGTGCGGTACCAACGACCACTCTCCGCGCATCTCCTTAACAAATATGAGCATCAGTATGACCGACGTCGGCGGTACGACATAGATGACGAAAGGTATCGTCGGTCTGATGCAGACAATAGAAAATATCGTCGATATGATAGAAACGACGAAGGATATGAGCATCGCGCTAAGGGAAAGTCAAGAGAGCAAGAAGACATGGACATGCACTGGGATTGTCCTTTCTTTAAGCACTGTTGGGACTCAGGAATGAGCCGATTGCCTACAATCGACAACTGCCCGGAATGTAGACAGCAGAAGAAGGGCGCAAGTGAGGTTTCAGTGTTCAAGCGTCTAGGGCCTCTCCCACCTCAGAACCGACGAACTGAGTCATCTCGAGAGGAAGACTTCGAGGAGTCAGAAGATGAAGAAGAAGATAGATACCACCGGCCAAGGTGGTGCCCTGATGGACTCAGTCACTCCCAAAAGCGTAGGGTTCAGCGGCTACGTAACTTGGAGGAAGCCGAGGCACAGTACCTGTACACGTTGAGGAAAGCGCGGCCCGATCTGGCCGTAAAAATTCAGCAAACGTTGGAGACGGAGACACGTCCACAGAAGAAAGAATGGCGCCCCAAGCAGACAAAAGCCGATGCAAAGGCATCGGCTGACACACATATGGTGTTCATACTTCCGTCGGAGTTTTGTGCTCCAAGAACCGAAGAAGTGCCAGTAGCACAGTTTGACTGCAGTCCACGGCCGGTTATCTTTGAAAAGCCACGAGAGAAGAGCTACAGGCATTTGAAGGCCCTGTACCTAAGAGGTTATATCAATGGGCAGACTGTCAGCAAGATGTTGGTTGATACGGGAGCGGCAGTCAATATAATGCCATACTCCATGCTACGGCGTTTGGGACGCTCTAACGCAGACCTGATCAAAACCAACGTCACACTAAGCGATTTCAACGGCCAAGCATCAGAAGAGCAAGGTGTGCTGAACGTGGATCTAACAGTGGGCCGGAAAACCATCCCTACGTCATTCTTCATCGTCGACAGCAAAAGCACCTACGCTGTCCTGCTAGGGAGGGATTGGATTCACGCTAACTGCTGCATTCCATCCACAATGCACCAATGCCTGATACAGTGGGATGGAGATGAAGTGGAGGTCGTTCATGCAGATGACTCGATCGAGATCTCATTAGCTGGCATGAATATTTGGGATGCAGACGACCAAGAGCCGATCTCTGGAGTCAGTTTGGACGGCTGTGAGCGCATCGAAGCTTCAAAAAACGGGGTGAGGCTGATCTTATCCACCGGCCTGACAGAGTAGCAAGACCAAAGTCAATGGACTTACGTGGCAAGGCCAATCCCTGTGATCGGCCCCAAAAAAATAAAAAGCAATGATCTCACCTCAAGCATGTCACGTAGTCGTAATAGGGAGACTCTCTCCCGTATGAAGCACAAATAAGTTGTAAACCTTCATTGAGCAATGCAATGGAAAAGGAGGCCGATTCCAGCAATCGGCCCAGATTATCCTCACCATACGTTTTGCCTGTGTTCAGCATCGAGCTAGCAGGTGGAGCCGATGTTCAGGTACAGTTCCTGGAATTGGATGACTGGAGAACCGATATCTTCAATTACTTGAAAGATTCGGCTCGGGGGGCACCTAAACGGGTAAGATACGAGGCCATGAAGTATGTTCCCAGTGGTTGTCAATGGCCAGCATCTCAAGAAATACTTCCCAAGTATGTGGGTGATGGACAGTGAAACATGGGGGCCGATGCATGAAATCGGCCAATAAAAAAAATACAAAGCAACAGGAGGCAAAGTACAGCCGATGCACAGACATCGACTTTAGAATAAAAAGCTGATGCGCAGCCATCGACTCAAGAGGTACAAACTGTTACAAGCAGAGGTACAAACTGTTATGAGCAGAGGTGCAAACTGTTACGATCAGGTATCAAGTTACATGGGTAGGCTCTACTGAAGGAAGGCCTCGAAGGCACGGAGGGCGTCAGCACGGACACGATCCACCTCGGCGATCTCGGCCTCGTCATCTTCGTCCTCGCCCGTCACCAGCTGTTAGTTCAGGGCACGTATTTCTGCCAGATCAGTCTTCAGTTGAGCTTTGAGGCCTTCTGCTTCCTCTTGGGAGCGGGCAATAAGAGCTTCCTTATCGAAAATAAGCTGTTTGGTTGCCCGGGCCCTCTCTTCAAGGTCCGCCAATTCCTTTCGCAAGGTCTCAAGTTCGGCGGTGCTGACAGAGGTGTCAGTTTTGGCGTCCAAGGCCGCCTTTTTCTCATTAAGCCGCTGACATTTGTCTGCAATATCGGCTTTCAACGGAAGTTGGGCGTGGCGTAGATTGATTCTCTGACGAGCTAACTTCACCCTGGACCCGTAAACAGATAGAGTCACAACTGGCCAAAGTTTCACCTGCAACGTTACCGGGAGATGGTGCTTGATTTCTTCAAGAACGCTCTTCACTTCCTCGGGATCTTCGACCAACGTCTCGATCGGGGAAGAAAGCAAGGCTTTGAGACACTGGAATTGGCGTAGGACAGCACTGGGTCGTGGCTCATCGCATGCCGGTGAAGGAGCTGGTTCGATGGATTCAGGGTCGAATGCCAGCAAGCCTGAGAGGTCACAACCCTGACAAACAGAAACAGCGTCAGTATGCAGCGAAAGGGAAAGGTAAGCCAAACGAGAGGAGCATACCTCTCCTGAGATCAGGGAGACAACCGATGATTAGGCAATCGGCTCTTGTGTTCCTGCTGGGGGCTTGGCCAAGTTGGCGACCGTGTTGACGGCACCTGTAGAGATTACTGGATCCAGGTTTGCGGAGGGCATCTGTACTTCCTCGACTCCCCCACTAGAAGTGTCGTCAGGCTGCAAAGGAGGTGGGTAGCCGATGTGAGCAGCAAGGGATTAGCATGAAAGATGAGCCAGTGAGAGTATGGAGGGTAATTACATTTGAAGCCTCTTGGTTTGATGAAGGGGCTTGCGGTTCCTTTCGAATCCTCTTGGTGCTCGCGCCTTGCCCCACTTTGATTGGAGCTTGGGGGGCAACAGGCTCAGGAGCTGGCCTTTTCCTGGAAGCCGATGGTGGCAAATCTGGCTAGCTCTGCGTGGTGGTTTTCCCAGAGTTGTCCGAGCTCGAATCCCCTTGATCGGATGGTGTATCCTCGCTGGAGTTGTCTTCGGTGGAGGCCTATATAGTAACAAAAAGGAGAATTAGTAAGCACAAGCATGTTGGCAGAAGCCCATAAGGATAGATGAAATCAGTCGAGGCATGGATCGACGTACGTGCAAGCTCTCTTGATCTGGAGAAGGGCTCCGGCGCTTCAAAGTTTTCCTGGCGGCTACTTTCCTCACCATCGTTCTCGCCTTGGTTGAGGCTCGGGGGGCAGCTGGCCCCGAAGATACTTTGCTCTTGGAAGCCGATTTTGGTGAAATCGGCTGGCTCTGCATCACGACTTTCTTCAAGGGTGGCGAGTTTTTGCAGAAGAGGACCATAGGAGCCAGTGGGAAGAATTCAAAGGGGGAGCCGTCAGCATGTGTAGGTTCTGGACCATCTTGTTGCTGCAAGGAGACAGAGCAAGGTTATTAAAAAAAATCGTTATAAGCCACTTCAAGAAAATTTGCGAGTAGTAGTACCTGTTCTGCAGGGATGTTAGATTCAGCATCGAGTTGTTTCAGCAATGGTCCCAGAGCTCTCCTGAAGGCATGAGTTTTCCACATGGACCACCAGGTCTCAAAACCGTCGGTGGACGAGGTGAAAGAGAGGTTGCTAGGGATTGGGATGGCTAGAGCATCAAAGAAAGAGTAACACCTCTGACTGGTGAGGATATCGGGCAAGTCAGCTCTGCTCTCTGTTAAGTGATGGAGGAAGAAGTGGGGAGACACCTGCCCAAGACCAAACTGCCGGGCTGCTACGACCGACTGGTAGTACTCATAACCAGGTTTGATGATCCTGTTTGATGTGCTCATGCCAACTGGAAGGAAGCAGGGACGGATCATGGTGGAATACAATTGCCGGGTGCTGGAGTCATCGGCAAAGCTGTCTAGCCTGAAGGAGACTGGGTTCTCAAAATTCTCAGATTCCGTGTAAGGGAAGAAGAGAGGATTATCCAGGCCTTGGAAGAAAATGCTGAACCATTTTGATGCTTCTTTGGGGATCAATTTACTACCTGGAAGGCTGTACAAAGCTTGGCCGTAGCTAGTGCATCGGATTTGCTTCCCATTGGCATCTGGAAAGGTGCGAGTGGCCATAAGTGGGAAGATTGGGATGTGGTTCTGGAAATATAGCTGAGCCCATAACTGAATAAACCACCAGGGACCTCCTGTTTTGACTGTCCTTTGAGAATATAATTTGACGGACATCAGTTGGAGATATCGATAGACCTCCCCAAGGAATAGTTTGTCGATGCCAAGCTGGGTGCCTCTGGCAAGTTCATAGGCTAAGGGAAGGTAATTCTTGGTTGGAGCAAGTGAAGGGCCACAGAATATGAAGTGTTCCAACCAGAAATTTAGGAAGGCCGTGTGTTCTTTTTCTGTTACAGGGCCTTTGTTTTTCATGTGGCGTCGAAGGTAAGCGCCCCAGTTTGTGCACTCTGTTTTGGAAGAGAGCTTGAAAGGAACCCTTGGCAGCATAAAAGCAGAGGGGCTGGGGGACGTAATGTCTAGACCAGTGATCATTACCACATCTAGCAGAGTTGGTGTCATGGGGCCGTGGCCAAACATGAAGCAGTTCAGAGCATCAGACCAGAAGTAGCCGATAGTTTTTAGAAGATTTTCATGCGTCTCAAGGGGAGACAGTGATAAGGACAGAGCATCGGCTATTCCTGTGGTTTCCCATGTGGATTGGTAAGTTTTGGATACTCTGCTGTACCAGGAAACCCAATCTTCAGGAGGGTTAGGCCAGGCTCGTAAGCAGTCGGCCCAAGAAGTTAGATCTAAATCCTGGTTCATGAAGGGGATCCTACGAGCCTCGCAAGAAATCAAACGGGCGGGACCCTCGACAGTACGGGGCCAAGACAAAGAGAGTTTGGAAGAGAAGGATGCGGCAACAGAATGTCTGATACCTAAAATTAATGGTGAAATAAGGCATTAATTCAGATGTTTGCTATTGATTCTAACACTATGCTCGGATGGAGAGGGGCAGTTAAAGATTACCTTCAGGCCAGAGACCATGGCGTTGGCGTTGGACGATTCCGCCATTTGATTCGCCGGCGGAGATGAATTTGCGCGGTTGGGGATCTGGGATTCGCGTCGCCGCAAGGTGAATCTGTTCGATGGGCAATTGGGGATCTGAGTTTGGTCCTTTAGACGAGGGTCACAGGTTACCGTTTGAATTTGGAACTGAATCTAGCCCTATTGGCGTTTTATGGTAAAAGACTGATGCGTTGCCATCGGCTTTTTTATGCGTTGACCTATTTTGACAATCGGCAAAATCAAATATGGAAGCATTCTTCATTGATAAGAGGGTCTTTTACAAGTAAGAGCCGATTGCTCTCAAAAGGATGATCTGCTACCTAAATTGCTACTACTAGTCCTATTCTAGTAGCCCCTAGCCTAGGGGCCATCGCTGCCCTCGTCGTCGCCGTCCGCGCCGCTGTCGGCGCTGCTGCCGGAGACCTCCTCGTCGCTGCTGAAGCCCTTGGCGGGAGCTTCTTCTTCTTCCTCATCATCATCGTCGTCGTCCTCCGACCCGGCGTGGAAGCGCTTCACCGGCGGGTACTCGTCGGAGGAGGTTTCGTCCTCCACTTCGTCCTCCTCGTCGGAGGAGAGGCCCGCGTCCCAGGAGAAGGCGTCGTCGTCGCTCTCCTCCTCCAAGGCCCTGTCCACGAGGAAGTGGAGGTTGTCCTCCCCGTCGGTCAAGGAGGCGTCATCCTCGGACTCGACGGAGAAGTCCCAGTCCCTCTCGTCCCACCACTCTGGGGCGCGGGCCTCGTATGCCCTTATCGGGTCGTACTCCGGCATCGGCTCACTAGAGGAGGAGGACTGGAAAGAGAGAGCCGAGGAGGTAGAGGAGGAGTCCATGGCAGAGGAAGAGGGTTTTTTCTCGAGTGCTAATGCAGAGGAAGAGGATGAGGAAGCGAACTGCTCGGATGAGTTTAAATAAAGGGGATATAGTGGAAGATGATTCAATGCTGTGGCAGTTTCGAGGATGCGGTGCCAAAACTGTCAAATCGTGCAGTGCGGAGAAGTTGAGAAGGCAAGGCATCATGATGAAAGGGCATTGTAGCGGTTCTGCTCTGCAACGCATGACCCGATGAAGGAAAAACATAGTGGTTTTGGAATTATTATTGCCAAAACCAGGGGGGCATGTGTTATCACCAGATTTTGGCCAAATCAGAAGATGGGCCGTGATTGAGATGGGCTTGGAAGATATGCACATGAAGTTTTTATGAATCGGCCTCGTGCGAGAGTTTGGGCTAGATTGCCCGTGTATCTGTACAATATGGTAGATCGCATTTTAGTTTAGAATTAAGAGATAGAGTTTGGTCGTATGCGACTAGGTTTATTCCAAAGATAGAAAGTCCACGGACTATAAATATGTACCTAGGGTTATTGAGAAAGGAGGACGATCACGTTCACAACAAACACAATCTAGGCGCATCGCCACCCCTTGTTTCGAGGGTTTCTTCCGGGTAAGCATCATGCTGCCTAGATCGCATCTTGCGATCTAGGCAGTACCGGTTTATTCGTTATCTGGTGTTGCTCGTACTGAAGCCTTGTTGATGGCGAGTAACACCGTTTATCGTAGATGTTTTTGGGTTAGCATCGGTACTTTTCTGATCTATGTGCTTAGTTATGCTGCCCCTCAATATCTAGCTGCCTTTACACCTATCTTGGGTGTAAGGGCAGCACCTTGCTTCATCTTTACTTAGTAGATTTGATCTGTTATGGTTGTTCCTTGTTATTCAAGGTTTAGTTTGATATCTGCATAGTTAGGCCTTGCAAACGGGTTGAATGATCCAGTAGTGCGTAGGGTATGGTTTGCCGATCCAAGAAGGGATGTTCCGGGAATCGACTCCATGTTGGTTTTTAGGCCTCCTCTAGGATTAGTTTTCTGTTATCTTTCGTATCTGCCAGGCTCAACTACGTGTAGGACGTTCCGGTTATGCGGTGAAAGCCCTAAACTGTCGTAGATCGATTTAACTTGGTTTTGATAAAGCAGGATCCCCATGGTATCGTAGATCCAATATGAATCATGGGTTAATCGGCTCTTTGAGCCGATCCACAGGGTAACCTGAGAGCCGATCGAGGCTCATTTAATGTTTACGTGTCTGCCATGCAGGAAACTAATCGAAGCAATCCAACACCTTCCTGACCAGGTATAGGTCAGGTGGCACGCCCTTGCAACCGTCAGGACGTGTGCCGGAGCATTGCGGGCCATCGCCCGAGGGACCAGGGCCCACCAGCAGTCCTGGGAGCCTCCCGGCTCTCCGTGTTGCTCGTCGCTGCTCGCCGGTGGGTTTTGGCAGGCAACAAGTACGTACGAAGCAAAGAAGGTTGTCTGCCCTCTAGGTTTAGAGGTTCTGAAGATACATGCATGCATCAACGACTGCATCCTCTACCGCGGTGAATACGAGAATTTGAATGAATGCCCGGTATGCACTGCATTGCGTTATAAGATCAGAGGCGATGACCCTGGTGACGATGTTGAGGGCGAGAAACCCAGGAAGAAGGTTCCCGCCAAGGTGATGTGGTATGCTCCTATAATACCACGGTTGAAACGTCTGTTCAGGAACAAAGAGCATGCCAAGTTGTTGCGATGGCACAAAGAGGACCGTAAGTCGGGCGGGGAGTTGAGACACCCCGCAGATGGAACGCAATGGAGAAAGATCGACAGAGAGTTTAAAGATTTTGCAGCTGACGCAAGGAACATAAGATTTGGTCTAAGTTTAGATGGCATGAATCCTTTTGGCGAGCAGAGCTCCAGCCATAGCACCTGGCCCGTGACTCTATGCATCTACAACCTTCCTCCTTGGTTGTGCATGAAGCGGAAGTTCATTATGATGCCAGTGCTCATCCAAGGTCCGAAGCAACCCGGCAACGACATCGATGTGTACCTAAGGCCATTAGTTGATGAACTTTTACAGTTGTGGGGCAGACCTGGTGTCCGTGTGTGGGATGAGCACAAAGAAGAGGAATTTGACCTACGAGCGTTACTTTTCGTAACCATCAACGATTGGCCTGCTCTTAGTAACCTTTTGGGACTATCAAATAAGGGATACAATGCATGCACGCACTGCTTACATGAGACTGAAAGTGTACATTTGCCAAATTGTAAGAAGAACGTGTACCTTGGGCATCGTCGATTTCTTCCGAAAATTCATCCAGTAAGAAAGAGAGGCAAGCATTACAACGGCAAGGCAGATCACCGGCCGAAGCCTGCGGAACGCACTGGTGCTGAGGTATTTGATATGGTCAAGGATTTGAAAGTCATCTTTGGAAAGGGTCCTGGTGGACAATCAATTCTGAAGGGAGCTGACGGGCACGCACCCATGTGGAAGAAGAAATCTATATTCTGGGAGCTAGAATATTGGAAAGTCCTAGATGTCCGCTCTGCAATCGACGTGATGCATGTTACGAAGAATATTTGCGTGAACCTCCTAAGCTTCTTGGGCGTGTATGGGAAGACAAATGATACAAAGGAAGCACGGCAGGACCAGCAACGTTTGAAAGACCCTGATGACCGGCATCCGGAATGGTTTCAAGGTCGTGCCAGCTACGCTCTGACCAAAGAAGAGAAGGTCATCTTTTTTGAATGCCCGAGCAGTATGAAGGTCCCGTCTGGATTCTCGTCCAATATAAAGGGAATAATAAACATGGCGGAGAAAAAGTTCCAAAACCTGAAGTCTCACGACTGCCACGTGATTATGACGCAATTGCTTCCGATTGCTTTGGGGGGGCTCCTGCCGGAAAATGTTCGAGTACCCATTGTAAAGCTATGTGCATTCCTCAATGCAATCTCTCAGAAGGTAATCAATCCAGAAGTTCTACCACGGTTACAGAATGATGTGGTCCAATGTCTTGTCAGTTTCGAGTTGGTGTTCCCGCCATCCTTCTTCAATATTATGACGCACCTCCTGGTTCACCTAGTCGAAGAGATTTCCATTCTCGGTCATGTATTTCTACACAATATGTTCCCCTTCGAGAGGTTCATGGGAGTATTAAAGAAATATGTTCGTAACCGTGCTAGGCCAGAAGGAAGCATCCCCAAGGGCTATGGAAATGAGGAGGTAATTGAGTTTTGTGTTGACTTTGTTCCTGACCTTAAGCCGATTGGTCTTCCTCGATCGCGGCACGAGGGGAGACTAAGTGGAAAAGGCACGATCGGAAGGAAATCAACGATATGTATGGACGGCCATTCTCTCGATCGAAGCACACCACACGCTTCGACCAATTCCAGCTTGGTGGCTCCGTACTTTGAGAAACACTAGAATATTTTACGCTCGGACAACCCGGGGAAGCCTGAATCCTGGATTAGGAAGGCCCACATGGAGACTTTCGGCGGTTGGTTGAGAAAAAATTTAATGAATGACAATAAGGTTGTAGATCAGCTGTACATGTTGGCCAAGACACCATCTTCGACTATAACGACTTTCTAAGGGTACGAGATAAATGGGAATACATTTTACACGATCGCCCAAGATAAAAAGAGCACCAACCAAAACAGTGGTGTCCGCTTTGATGCAGCAACCGAGAATGGGCAAAAGGTCACATATTATGGTTACATAGAGGAGATATGGGACCTCGCCGCGCCGCCGCCGCCGCTGCCCCGCGACCTCGCCGCGCGCCGCCGGCCGCGCGTGTCCTGCAGATCGAGAACGAACGAGAGAGAGGAGAGAGAAAGGGCCAGGGGGCGCCTAGCCGCGGCCGTGCCACTTTTTTTTTGTTTTTTTTGTTTTTTTTAATTTGTAACTAAGTACTTAACAAAAATTTACTTAACAAAAAAAGTACTTAACAAAAAAAGTACTTAACAAAAAAGTACTTAATAAAAAAGTACTTAACAAAAAAAAAGTACTTAACAAAAACTAAAATTTGAAACTAAAATTTGTAATACTAAAATTTGTAAACTAAAATTTGAAACTAAAATTTGTAATACAAACGTGCCGCCGGGGAGGGGAAACAGAGAGAGGGAGAGGAGAGAGAGATCGAGGATGCCGGCCGGCCTTTTTTTTACAGTTAATCAAATTTTAAACTAAAATTTGTAACTAATTAACTTCAAATTTGAAACTAAAATTTGTAACTAACTTCAAAATGAAGTAAAATTTCACTTAAAAAAGAACTCAAATTTGACTTAAAAATTTTGTCTTAAATTTTTTGACTTCACTAAAATTTGACTTAACCACCGCGCGTATACGGAGGGGGCAGCGAGCCCCTCGTCGCCCCCTCCGTATACGCGCGGTGCTTTTTTTGGGATAGAGAGGGGGCGGCGAGGGTTATGTGTCGTCGGCACCGCCACCGCCCTTTCGCCACCGGTTCGCCACCGCCACCGGTCTCTCGGTCACGCGGTCACTGCGAGGTCGATCGTCCGCATATAACACGCGTCCCCCCTCTCGCCTCCCTCGTCGCCCTCTCTCTTTATATGTAGAAGAGATGTGATAATGCTGGCATATACACAATTAATTAGTTTTTACTACATGTTTTCAGGACTGACATATGGCGGACGATAGAGCTGACCCGATTATGGACAACTATGATCAAGAAGCTGAAGAACATTTATTTGGCATCATAAAAGGCGATATTATTTATGTGCCGACCGAACAAGATGAAGAAGAGGATATTTCTTCTTATCTGAATCTTGACGGTCAAGATGAAGGCTGTCAGCAAGATGATGGGGAAGAAACGTCGATAAACGACGATCTTCAATTGCAAGTAGCAACCAGCTCCGGCGCCGAGGTATATATATACATTGAGCCTCTGGTGATACAAACTTACTGATTTGAATAAATATGTGTGTACTAACGCGCGCGACTCTCTTTCTTATTTTAGCCCTCGGCCGGATCGTCGAAACAATCGAGTACGTCGTCAAAGCGTGGCGCAACCAAGACGCTGAAACAAGGAGAAACATATACCATCGAGGTTGTCGACAGTACAACCGGCAGGCCGCTGGAGCCCCGCAAGCACGCCACCAAGTTTATCAACCAATGCGGAGCCGTTGTTAGAGACAACGTCTCGATCACCCTCCAGGAGTGGAATGAGCCAAAGAAGGTACGTCTTGGTTTCACTTTTGTCGACAAGAGGACAAAAAAAAATTGCTTGAAAAAGCTTCTGGAACATTTCGTCCTACCTCCGGAATACCACAAGTTCGATGAGGAGGGTAACAAGATTGAGGAAAACAAGAAGAGGAGGAGACTAGTCAAAGAGTTCGCTCTTCATAAGATGGCCGAAACATTCCGGAAATTCAAGCAAAATCTAGCCCGTGACTATGTCAACCAGAACAAGACTCCTGATTTCAATGGACAATATGAGAAACTGAAACATGATTGGCCAGACTTTGTGAAGCAGAAGAAATCGGAGCAGTTCATTGAAATATCGAAAAAATAAGGAAAATGCGGCTAAGAAGGAGTACAATCATATTATGGGGCCAGGAGGGTATCGCCTTTGGGAGCCTAGGTGGGAGAAGATGGAGAACGAGCTGAG
Organism: Lolium perenne; assembly: GCF_019359855.2. NCBI lineage: Eukaryota > Viridiplantae > Streptophyta > Magnoliopsida > Poales > Poaceae > Lolium > Lolium perenne. The sequence continues at coordinate 55,183,758 of NC_067244.2, forward strand.
GACGCGAGGAATCCGTCCAGGTACGGAGGGATGGGACCCAAGGGCCAAAAACTGGTGGTACGGGCATGGGGGAACGCTAGACCCGGAGACAGGGGCGTGTGTTCACAAGAACAAAACGTTTAAACCCACCCAAGCCCTTATTGACGCAATGAGGGATGCTCAACTGTGGAAGATCAAGTTCAACAGAGAGAACGACGCGCTGACAAAAGCCCTCGGGAAACCTGAACACGGAGGACGTGTACGAGGCATGGCGAACATTCCGTGGAAAATAGGGTTCTCCCAGAACGATGACCCGTACGGTTACAAAAGCCGTAAGAGAAAGATGGATCGGGATGCAGATGTTATGGCGCGGTTGGTATCGGAATTCGATACGATGAAGAAAACCATGAGTATACTAGTACAAGAAAGATCGGCAGCTGGGGCGCATGAAGATCATCCAGCGGATCTCGGAAGCCAGCCGCGGATGAGAAGCAGCGTGGCTTCCATGGAGAACCCGACGGCTACTGATAATGCAACGGCGGTCGATATTACTGCACCGGAGCCTCCTCGCTACCCCGTGGACGATGTAAAGGAGATGAAAGAATGTCATCTGCATTATCCAATTGGGAACATGTCCACGAAGGTAGCCATCGGCAGTGCTTTACCATGTGAGCCTGGAGCACTCCACCACAACAACCCCATTCCAGATGGCTATGCTCGTGTCACGGTGGAGGAAATAGTCCCAGGGTTTGAGGAACTGGAGATTGACATTGCTACACCCGAAGGGGAGAGAAGACTTCGAGGTGTCAAGCGCCAGTTCATTCTATGGAAAAAGAAGTTTATCAAGTTTCCAGACGAGGCGCCAAGGCAAACAAGTCCACCCCCCTCCGGTGGTGGTGGCGGTGGCGGTGGTGGTTCACCTACACCTCCTTCACGTCAGCCGACGCCGCCCCCCAATTCACCTCCGGCGGGTAAGCAGACGCCGCCCCCCAGTCCTCATCCGGCGGGTGATCAGACGCCGCCCCCCAATCCACCTCCGGCGAAGAAGCAGAAGCAGTCCTGGGTTATTAACCCGGAGCCTTATGTACCTAGAACCACAAAGATACCAGAGCCATCACTGAAGCCTCTCATCCCGAGGCCTTGGGAACTTAGTGTCGAGGAAAATGCAGCGGCCGTGGCTGCTCAGCATGAGAAATGGAAGGAGGACTGCAAGAAGAAAAGAGAGGGCGAGCCCAAGCCAGCATTTTCTGACAAGCAAAAGCAGTGGGCTAAGTCATTTTTGAACACACCGTCCCAAGCCGCGAAGAATCTGCCTGACGACTATGCACGTGAACTTCGTAGGCAAGCACTCACGTTCAAGAGGAACAAAGAGTTGGCGGAGAAGCAGGAGAAGAAAGCCTTGGAGGAGGCCGAGAAAAAATTAGAAAGTATAAAAGGGGGGAAAGAAGTTGCCCAGCTCGGGGAACAAAGTAAACAATCGATCGCCCCGCTCATAGTGCAAGCCGCCGGTCCGGATGCCCCCGATATCATAGCAGCTGCGGCAGCACATGGATTGACTGTAACGAGTGCCAGAGAACAAGCGGCCAACTTAGGTATCACTCTTCGTGCACTGTTAGGCCTTGATGAGGCGCCAATGAAGGACGTAGTATTTACATATGTGGAGAATGGGCCTCTCGTCGAGCCTGCGCAGGAAGAGGATCTACCTCGACAAATGACAGGTCTGCTAAATTGGTACAAGGGTTACATAAAACTTAAAAACGCCAAAGACTATATTTATGCGGAAGTTAGACATGAGCATCACTTCAAACATTACTATATAACAATTAATCGGAGTGAATTGTTCCAGCTGTTCAATCTGCGCGAGCTCGACAAATCTATCATCAGTTGCTACGTTCTGTAAGTGATTTATTAATTTCTACCCCATCTCGTTCATTGCCTGCACTATATATATATATATATATATATATATATATATATATATATATATATATATATATATATATATATAGTCCTAACTATCTTGTTGTGTACGCTATTATGCAGAATGAAGAAGCGGGAAATGCGAATAAGGAGCATCCATGATGTTGGGTTCATTGACCCACACATCGTTAATTCATATGTGTTAGAACACCACCCCGCCGACGTGGAGGAAGACCTGTGGCGGTTTCTTAGAAAACAGGAACTCAAAAGTGATATTCTATTTCCTTACCATTTTGGGTGAGTGTTTCTGTCTTGAGCATATTCTCTTTTGTTTACTCCATGCATGGTATGTGGCTAATCGATGAGTTATGCATGACTGTGCATGTATCGTGTCCGCAGGTTCCACTGGATTCTGCTAGTAATTCAATTTCACACCTCCACAGTTCTCGTCCACGACTCTCTGAATATGGATCCGGCGCTTTGGGCCGACATGAGAAAAATGATGCAAAAGCGCTCTATATCGATCGGCCTATTTCGTTCATTTCCTAATATCAAGTAATAACTAATTAATAACTCTCTTGTTCATTTAATTTTCTTTGCCTCGTAGGGTTTGGAGACGGTTCGTAGATGAAAAGGTCGGTGAATTTAAAAAAGAGCTACAATTTAAAAGGGCAGTGTCTGGGACTGGGGATATTCAGCCACCGGGGACCAATCTATGTGGATACTATGTTTGTGAGAGGATCCGGAGATACACCACTGAGCGGCAGCCGTCTGAGAACAACATCAAGAGGAATAACCTCCGGAAGACGCTTAGTCCAGAAGCTCGCTTCCGACCACTTCAAGAGGAACTAGCTGGATGGTTCGCGAGGGAAGTCATCGATCCTAGAGGAGAACACTATGTAGAGGACGTAGAACTTCATATGCACTAAATTATGTATGGAAACTGCTTGTTCAAAATTGTATATGGTCATCCAATATTGAATATATATTGTATATTCCTCTTGAATTCTTTTTGGTTCTAATTTCAAATTTGTTTGAAATTGTACATTTATATGCATGTACGTAGTACCGTAGAATATGTGAAACTCCTTCAAAATTAAAACCCAAAAGAAATAAAACAATACAAATTAAAAATAAACCAGGTTTAGGGGGGGGGGGGGTAAAACCCTAAACCTGCGGCGGCCTTTAGTCGCGGTTGGCCAGGAGAACCGCGACTAAAGGTCCTCCGCCCCGACGGACTGCTGGCGGCCACGTGGACATGCCTTTAGTCGCGGTTCGTAAGGAACCGCGACTAAAGGGGGGGCCTTTAGTCGCGCTTAATTGGTCGCGGTTGCGCAACAGCGATCAATGGCAGTTGCGAACCGCGGCCGAAGCCCTTTTTTCTACCAGTGTATCTAGGTGAGAGCGCCCTGGAAGGTTAAATATATTACCATGTCCACAACACCGGTCGTTCGACGAAACCACTTGCAGGCTTGATGAAACTTAATGTCGGTGGAGCTGTTGCTTGAGATGAAAGCTATAGTTAGAGTGTTGTTCGTAGAGATGCTTCTTCAAGGACGATCCAAGGAATTAGTGATCCAGCAACATTGGAAGCCATGGCATTTATGGGTGTCTTCAGATTGTTTGGAGGTTATTAAGCTGCCGTAGGAGAAGAACTTGTTCTCTTACACTGCTATTTTGAAGGAGATTGATTTAGAAACTTTGTGTTTGTTACAACACCAGAATAGGGATTGCAATGAGGAAGCTCACCTAGTTGCTAGGAATTGTATTTCGCTTCCTTTTGGTCGCCAAGTGTGGCTTACTGAACTACCAGAATTTGACACTAGCAGAGGCAGTTTGCTCCCGCACAGACCTGCGTCACTCCCGCACGGGGTGACACGGGGAAACCCTGGCCGCCACTGCCGGGCTCCCCTTTCCGGCCACATCCCGCAGCCGCTGCCGCCCCCTCCCTCTCCTTACAACGCGGTGGAGGCGGCACCCCTGCTGCCGAAGACTGTGGGGGCGAGCTGCCGTGGAGGAATGGATGCCTGGTGGAGGTCTTCGTGCCGGCCTCATCGGAGGCGCTGGTCGCCGGGGTGGCAGTCCCGGGATCTCGCAGTGGAGGAGGCGACCGCTGTGGATACGCGGGCAACATGATGGTCGGATCCCGACTCCGTGCCTGCCATGGCGTTGGTCGGCGGTGGTGACCCCGTAGGCTATGGTTCCGGTGGTGGCCGGTGAGTCCTCTGCGCCCCCTCCTTCCGATGGCTCATGGCCTTCTTCGGTTTTGGGGGAGGCGGTGGACGGCTCGTCGACGGATCTGCGGTCGATGGCGGCTTCCTCTTTCCGCCGATGAGGTCGACCAGCGGGCGGCGGCGAGGGGGCCTGCCGTTCTGCCTAATAAAGGTGGTTGTCCTAGGGTTCCTCTCGCGCAAAGTGAAGATTGGTCGGAAGCTTCTTTCCACTGGGCTGGCTAGATTGTCGTGTTTCGGAAGATCCTCCGACGAAATTCATTGCGCGATCAATGCCTGAAGATTGCTGGATTTGGTGTTTTCAGTCGGGCGCACCCATGTTTTTTATCTGACCGTTTGGTTTCAGAGAGAGCGCTTCGAAACTTGGTTGTTAATATCATGTAGCTCGTTTTCTTTCCATGGTGCTGGTGGAGAAGATCATAAAAGTCGAGATCGGTGGAAGAGCAATGGTGGTTGGATCTTGGTGGTGAGGTGGAATTGGTTTGGAGTTTCGTGACTTCAAACAGCGACTTGTATGTGGGGGCGACTGCCGAGAAGTTCAGAGTTCTATCTCTCGGGGCGAAAGTCCAAGGTCTGGCCTTAATTGGTTGTGTCTGGCAATGTTCTTGTTGAAGGCATTGTTTTAAGAGGGAGGACTTTCTTCAGGGTGAAACCTAAGATCTATGATCGGACGACGGCAGCGTTTGGGCAATGTTTCCTTCTTGGAGCCGTCGTTTATGCAGAAGCTGATCTTCTGGTGTTGTCTTGGTGGTGTTAGTGTCGTTGTTTCAAGTTTTCGATCTCTATTGCGGGAGTTTTGTTTTTCTGTAATTGTTCTTTTTTTTTTTGGTTGTGTGCATCATTTATGCCATTAGGACATGATATTGTTGCAGAGGCTAGATATAATTGGTATCTCTGCCATATAAAAAAAATATGATTGTTGATTAATAAATCCCTATTCTCACTAAAAAAAATGCAGACATGCTGAGTGCACCACGGATGCTACCAGAAAAGCAATTTTTTTGTTTGGCTATGTTGCTAAATGCACACGAGATTCTAGGAGATGGTTGGCAGCGGCATAAGTTTCAGGGTAGCACGCAAAAATATATTGTACCAAAAGGCTGCTAGCAATGTACATACAGGCCCCACAAATAAACATGCAGCAAGGGTTATTTTTGGAGCTCATAGAAAATTCTATCATATTTTTTTTTGAACGGGAGCGACCCCGAATGGCCTGGAAACTTGTATTACTCAAGCGGTCGGTACAAGATTACGTACATCCCTCTCAAAGAAAACGAAAGTATAACATGGGACATCAAACTTACAACCAGGACCTAAAACTTATCAGAAAAACGCGATCAGGTCCTTGATCGCCGCCGCCGATCTGAGACCACCAGCACCGGGCACCGTCAACACCGCCGGGGAACATGCCACTTGGGGCGTCGCTGGCGTAGCCTCCCAGTGTGGGATCGAAGAAGATCCTCCCAAGGAGGAAGAAAATCCGAGGAAGAACAAAGCTTCCCGGAGTGGAGGGGCTCCGCTGGCCAAAAGTAGCCCCGGCGTCATCTCGCCGGAGCTGATGGACTCCACCAAGCTCAGTTTCCTGCGCGCTCACGCGCACGCTGCCTCCCTGCGAAGCTTCAAAACGAGGAGCCTGGGGTTCCTCAACTTCCCGTTGTCCATCTCCACAACCACGAGAAGGAAGGGGAGAAACCCAAAGATCCCTGCCCTTTTGAGCTCCGCCTTCGAGCTTTATTGGAGAGGGAGGAGAAGAGGCTCCGTTCCTCGCCTTTGGCTCCGATCACCGGAGCGCCAGGAGCAAAATCACCCCCGCCGCCGACCACCAGGAGCAGCTCGCCATCTCCTGCCGACCAAACCCTCGCGGCATAACGCCAAACTGGCACATAGGCACAAAACTACTACCACTATGGTAATATACAGGGGAGCGGCCTCCCCTCTCCCACCATCGCCGGCCGGCAGTACCTCTCCGGAAACACAAGACACAATTACATAGATGTTCACAAAATGATGGTGCTTACCAGGCGGCTTCAGCCTACAAGGCTCGCTTTTCCTATGCCACAACTCCATTGTATGAGAAAATTTGAGCTCTCATAACAGGTCAACAAATCATGGTGAAGGAGCCGCTATCCTTAGACTATGCAGCCACCCATATTAGATAATAAATTCCTTGGCCGAATTCTTCAATCGTGTAGACACCTCTGTAAAGAGGTCACGGTCCTCCAAGCGCTGAAGCGGTGACCATAAACGGAGCGTAGCCGTAGATCGGTAAATTATCTGTATAAGAGAAGAATTTCTGTCATTGAAAAACATTGTCATTTCTACATAGGCAGAGCGACCATATAACGGCTAACGCTCCCACCCTGATAAGACTCCTAAACCTAACCTCTATCCCATTTAGCCAATTGCCGAAAATGTTTGCAACGCTACGACGAGGGTATAAGCTAGATCCTATCTGAATGATTGACCATATAGCTTTAGCAAACCAGCACTGGAAGAAAAGGTGTTTAATTGTCTCGTCTTCGTGACAGAAAACACATCTCTTACATCCATGCCAGTTCCTTTTTGCAAGGTTATCTTTGGTAGGGATAACACCACGACGTAGGTACCAAGCAAAGACCTTCGTCTTTAGTGGTATCCTCAGCTTCCAAATCCTTTTATTATTATAAACCGGTGTATTACGTCAAACTCTGAAGTAATAAAGCGTCCTTTTTCGAAAAAATGAAAAAATTTGAGTGACATAATTCCTCCACTTAGTTGGTCATCACAGAAGGTGAGATTGTTTACTCTCTAGGCACCCTAAAACAGCTCAGAAATCACCTCCTTAATGTTTTAGTTCATGATTGTTGTAAAAATATGTAAGATGAGTAGTATGCAACAGCAAACAGCAATTGTTGGCATTGTTTTTGCAATTTCCTCCCTTTCGGCGTACCCGAAGGACCGGGCCTATTCTGTCTTTAGCGAAGGCAGGTGTGGCGTGGCACGCACCATCGGAGCTCGCGCGAATCTCCACGTCAGCGAGGCACGTGCCGGCGCCGATCGCGGATGGAACGGCAGCACGTGGATGGGGCCCAAGTAAGGAGAGTGGAACGGGGCTCGAGGCCGACCTGCCCCAGCGTGATTTGACCGTACGGTACGAAGAAGAAGAAGCAGTGGCAGCCGGTAGCCTGCAACTGCAAGCAACCACCGGAGCACGGAAGATTGCACAGTCGGCTTGCACGTACGCACACAACGACCGAGTACCGTATGTGCCATGTAACGTGTGTTCGTCGTACACGGCGTCGGCGCAGACATGCAATGAACTACTAGTGTGTATTTCTCGTGTTAATTAGACCGTGGACAATTGGCTGCTGCAGTAGTCTTACTTACGTGAATGGCATCGATCTTATGCCGAGAATCTGTAATCCATGATGTGAAACCCACGCTAGCATACTATGATTTTTTTTCTTCGAAAAACAACCATTTTTATGTTCATTTTGATCTGTTTAGGTACACCACAAATAGGCGAGAGGCTTTTGTCCACCCTATCGGATAGGATGAGGGTGGCATTTTGCGGGAGTGTTGCGCCGGCCAAGGCAACCTGTCATGGCCGGATCTAGAAGCACAACCGCCAAGCTTTCTTTTTTTTGAGGCAACCGACGAGCTTGAGCTTCACTCGCATCAGCATGGCCTCGAGTGGTTGTGGTGAGATGATGAGGACACGACATGATCGTTCGATTGTCTATAGGTGCCTGAGCTACTTCGCCACAGGCAAAAGGTGGGAAAAAATCCGGCAAACGCCCTCGCTACTCTAGAGAGCATCACTGGTCGCGGGGTGGAGGAACCGGCATGGATGATGGAGGTAGCATCAACGACGGTGGTGAGGTGGGGAAATCATTGCGGAGAGGGAGTGTTGTGATATGGTCTGTGTGGCTGACTTGCGGTCTAAGGGAGGACAATGTCCTGATTTTTTAATAGTCTTTTCTTGAATTCTAGAAATAACTCGAGGGAATGCGATGAGGTAATTAGTAGTAATGGCCACCTCACTAAGCTAGTTAAAAGATTGACAAGAAATGGGCTCCCAAAAAGGAACCCAGAGAAAATACGGCAATAACTTCTTAGGTTGCGTTCAAGGTGAACATTGTGTGAAATATCTAGAGATCAGCTTATCTTTTTTTGATAATGGGCGCTTTATTACTTATACAAAGCAATTACATCCGGCCTCTGCATAATCAAGATGCACATAGCCATTCACAAGTCTCAAACCAGTGTGTAAAGATAAAAAGGCATAATACATCTCGTGACGATAAACTATAAAACGCCTATGGTGAAGATGGAGCTTCAATCCGTAGATTATGCGGCCACCCATGTAGGGAAAAAGTATCCCTTAGCCTCCAATCGTGTACAGACCTCCGTAAATAGGTCGTGGTTCTCCATCTGCTGAAGTGGTGACCACAAACGGAGAATACCGGTACATGTGTAGATAACATGCAAAGTAGTACAATTTTTATCATGAAATATCTTGTCATTTCTACATAACCATAACGTCCAGATAACTGCTAGAGCACCCACCCTAAGGAGCACTCTAGCCCTTGAATCAATACCATGAAACCAATTGACAAAAATATTGACGACACTGGTCGGAGGATAAAGGCTGGAAGCTACTTGGATGATCGACCATATAGATCTAGGGAACTGACACTGAAAGAATAAGTGTTTGATAGTTTCGTCTTGTTGACAGAAAACACACCGAAAGCTTTCATGCCAGTTGCGCCTAACAAGACTATCTTTTGTGAGAATAACCCCACGACCGTAATAAGAGTCGAACCATTCCAGTCGATCGGCCACCATATAGTTTTGTCTAAAACAGACCGTCAGTCGCATGTCCCTAATCATTTAGTCATGCACACGTGCAAAATAAAATTCGTGATACGCGATGCGGTTTTTCATTTCTTTTTTCGGGTGAGTAGGTAATCACCCCAGGCCAGCCTAAAGAGTGAAATCAAGAAGTCGATCATGTCTTGATTCTTGTGCATCGGTATCACGAGAAAGATCACGCAGAAAAGCAGAGTCGAGCAGATCCATCAGTAAACTAATGACAGATATATGGATTGGTACGTGCTGGACTGCTGCTACATTACATGCATGCCAAGATGGTCGCCAGTAGCTTAACTGTTAAACTAATTAGCTAGCTGTGCAACAAAGTGCGCGCAAAGCATATCTCGATCTTGCGGTGATCCTGCGACTGAGATCCATATGATTTGTGGTACAGTTTTATACGAACTGAGACTCAATCTCGCCGGATTTGGCGCCGAGATGTCATTGTGTCTCGGTCAGTGCAGCACAGTATTCTTTCCCTCATTCCCATTTTTATCCTCAGGTACTTACCCCGAGTGGAATTAACTAAACAATTACGAGTACATTGGCTCAGACTAGCGCCAATCACCCTCGATCGTCGAGCCGATTGCATATCAATTTATGCGGTACATTTTAGTTTTACCCCTTATTTGTGACATTGTGACTACTGGCGAATCACGACCATATTAGCTACATGGCCCAATATGCGCGAGTGTAGTGTGGTGTCACATTTTTTTCCGATACATTGATACTCCCTCCTTTCAAAATATATGATGTATTTTTTATTATCCTAATCCATGCTTCGACTGTAAATTGCTCATACATTAGTATAGGGTCATCGGTTACAAATTCGCAATAATATGAAACTGCTTTGAATATAAGTATATTACTCAATATATTTGTGACATTGTATTTTTTCGTGAAAAGTTCACAGATCTATTCATAATCCTCAACATCAGTACAAGAAAATCTAAAAGTAACAAAAAATATAAAAATGTTTTTGGACCACCTAGAGAAGACTACAAGCACTCGAGGGTCGAAGGAGCTGCCGTCTTCACCCCTCTAGTGGTCTATTTTGTGTATAAATTACATAGTAATTCACTGTGTTTTTAAAAATCAAAACATGGAGTTACACGGTCAATTCACACCTTATATTTTGGCATGAATGTACAAGTTTTATATAATTTGGCCAAATTCAACGGGGTTTGGCATAATATGGTATGCTCATAATGAGTAAGATACATGTCCACACAGTCAGTGCTCATGTCTGTCCTAACAAGTTGATATGACTTTTCTCAGTTCAGTGGTGCTCATAGGGGTAGGGTGTGCGTGTACGTGTGTGTTCATTTTTTTCGAAATGGGGGAAATCACCCCAGCTTCTGCTTTCAAGGGATGCACGCGGCTTTTTTATTAGATTATTCACAACACCTTACAAGAGCAATATAAAAGATCAAACTCGAAGCCACCTCGCTAAACCTACAGAGGGATGAAGGGGGTGACAAAACACCAACTCACATCATCCAAAAAAAACAAATGGCTTCCCAAGCCGCCCAATAGGCAGTGAGAAGCACATCCAGTCAAGCAGTCTCTCAGCGCACGCCAACGTGTTCATAGGGGTGAGTATATGCGCGTGTATGTGAGCATCTACGTTTATACTGTGTTTCTGAAAAAACTACTAAAATAGAATGAAGTTATCTTAATGTCACAACTCAGGAATAAAATGTGGCCACTTAAACAATTGAAAACCATCACCATGTCACAACTAGGGAGTAAAAGGTGGGTCAAAGTTTGAATCAAAATTTGACGACTTGTAGACCCAAAGAGGTGGAGTATATTGTTTAAATGAACCTAAGATTTTACTTTGCTTTAGCTATATTTTTGCGATATTTAGACATATTTTATGCCAAAGAAATACTCCAACGTTAATGGCATCGCAAAATCTTTCCACCTCCATTTTTTAACCCTAACCTCACATCCCGGTCCTCTTTGTCAGGATGACATGCCGACAGTTTGGGCTATAATCTAGACACAAATTTCTTTCCATGTTGCACAACGTCGTGTGTAATGCAAATGCTATAGTTAGAGCAACTCTAACAGAGCCCGTAAATCCCGCCGGAACCGAACTTTTCCAGCGGATTTACGGGTTCGGGCTGAAATACGCGCAGATCAGAGCCCGTAAACATGGGCCGGCCTGAACTGGAAGTTCAGGGGCCCGAGAAACTCACCGCACGGCCCCTATTAAAAAGGTTCGTGGAGGGGAGTTCGGTTCGGAAACCCTACTCCCCTCCCACCGCTCCTCTCTCGCCGCCGCAGCCCGCCGCCGCTCCGACGAGCAATCCCCGTCGCTTGACCGCCGCGCCACCGCTACGGCCACCACCCCGCCGTGCGAAATGATGCGTTTAAGACGCGTGGGTAGGGGCGGCGGCCGATCCGGCGCCGGAAGGTCAAGTCGCCGTCCGTCGGGCGTATGGGCGAAGACGGAGCGCGGCAGGCGGGCGCGCTCCAACGGCGCATGGAAGCAGGCCGACCGCAAGTGGCCGGACCTAATGGCACGCCACTGATACGTCTCCAACGTATCTATAATTTCTGATGTTCCATGCTTGTTTTATGACAATACCTACATGTTTTGTTCACACTTTATAACGTTTTGATGCATTTTCCGGAACTAACCTATTAACGAGATGCCGAAGTGACAGTTCCTATTTTGTGCTGTTTTTGGTTTCAGAAATCTTACAAAGGAAATATTCTCGGAATTGGACGAAATCAAGGCCCACGATCTTATATTTCACGGAAGCTTCCAGAGCACCGAAGAGGGGCCAGAGGGGAGCCAGGGGGCCCCACCCCACAAGGCGGCGCGGCCAAGGGGGGTGCCCCCCTAGTGTGTGGGTCCCCCGTGGCCCTTCCGACTCCGCCTCTTCGCCTATAAGACCCCTCGTGACCTAAAACTTCGACACCGATTGATGAAACTCCAGAAAGACTCCAGGGACGCCGCCGCCATCGCGAAACTCCAATTCGGGGGACAGAAGTCTCTGTTCCGGCACCCTGCCGGGACGGGGAATTGCCCCCGGAGTCATCTCCATCGACACCACTGCCATCTTCATCGCCGCTGCTGTCTCCCATGATGAGGAGGGAGTAGTTCTCCCCCGAGGCTGAGGGCTCTACCGGTAGCTATGTGGTTCATATCTCTCTCCCATGTACTTCAATACAATGATCTCATGAGCTGCCTTACATGATTGAGATCCATATGATGAGCTTTGTAATCTAGATGTCGTTATGTTATTCAAGTGGATTTTACTTATGTGATCTCCGGAGACTCCTTGTCCCACGTGTGTAAAGGTGACAGTGTGTGCACCGTGTGGGTCTCTTAGGCTATATTTCACAGAATACTTGTTCACTGGGTTATGATTTGAGTTGGATGTCTCTATGAAATTGTGGCGTGTTAGTACCTCCTATGAATGCTCACAATGACTGCGTGGGGTGTTTATTAGTACTTGGGAATACATCTTTAAGGTTTCTTTTGCAGCACTACACGGTGAATTAGTGTTCGTTATCCTGCCAGAGAGTAATTCAGAATAGCATAGTGAAGTGCTTATATTTATATTCCTTTATGATAACATTGTTGAGAGTGTCCACTAGTGAAAGTATGATCCCTAGGCTTTGTTTCTAAGTATTGAAACACCGTTTCCAACAAGTTCTGCTACATGTTCGCTTGCTGCCATCTTTATTTCAGATTGCAATTACTACTTACAATCATCCATATTACTTGTATTTCACTATCTCTTCGCCGAACTAGTGCACCTATACATCTGACAAGTGTATTAGGTGTGTTGGGGACACAAGAGACTTCTTGTATCGTAATTGCAGGGTTGCTTGAGAGGGATATCTTTGACCTCTACCTCCCTGAGTTCGATAAACCTTGGGTGATTCACTTAAGGGACAGGAATAGAAGCGTGCGTAGACATCAAGCTATTTTCTGGCGCCGTTGCCGGGGAGGTAAGGTAAAAGGTATTCACATCCTCCGACTACTAAGCTATTTCTTAGCACTGTTGCCGGTGTCTGAGTGCTCGAAGCTATTTCCTTTAGATCCTGCAATTGCATCTTTTTGTTTCTTGTTTTTATTTCACTAGTTAGGCTTAATGGAAAACAACAAAAAATTAGAGATCTTTATGAAATTTATCTTGAGTTAGGACATGAGGTGTTTGAAGAGAAAATTAAAAAACCTATGGAACTTTATATGCATGATAGTAGCAATGTGACATAGGCATCCCCAATGGGCCTGCCGAAGATAGTACCCGGGGTTTACTAAAGGCCCACTACCCGAAGAATAAGAAGATTCGGAAGCCCAAGATATTATTAAGGAAAGCTAGAGTTGTAATAGGAAGCATTATTTGTAATCTTGCGGGATGAGTTAGAAACCTTCCCGGACTCTGTAACTTGTACAATACGAATCCCTCGGCTCCGCCTCCTATATAAGGGGGAGTCGAGGGACAAAGAAAGCATCGAATCATTGTCTCTCAAACCCTAGTTTTCATAATCGTCGAGTACTTTTCGGCTGAAACCTTCGAGATCTACTTGCCCTCTACTTCCAACTAATCCCTAGTCTACAACCCGTAGGCATTGACAAGTTAATACCTTGTCAATTGGCGCCGACCATGGGGATTAGAGGCGTCAAGGATCCGATCTCGATGGCACGTTCAAGATCGTCGACTTCATCAACCGCAAGCAACGCGATGGATCGAGGTAAACAGATCGCAACTGGTCTTGTCGATTTTGTTCCTCACCCGCCCTCCCGTTTGGATGCATATGCGTATCTGGAGGAGCCTATGGAGATGACGTTCGGAAGATTTCACTTTCGCGTCGAGAAAGAGGGATCGTATCGTGTCGAAATTCCGATTTCGTCGGGATCGTCGGCGGTTGATTCCGATTTTTCAAGCTATACATCGTCAACCGAATCAGGAGAGGAAGAAACTTCATCGTCACGCTTCATCAGCACCAGGGCAAGAGAAAAACTTGCCAAGATCTTTAGCGACATGTCGTTTGAGTCATCTGCGGACTCCTATATAAGCGATGGCTCAAGCAGTGTCGACAGCTACGACTTCATCGACAAATCTACTACAGTGGGCAAGGTCTTCGCCAATCTTCATGATGGTGTCACCAAACCCAACATAGATCTGAATACAAAGTATCATCAGATTTATGTCATCGGAGAGCCAAGTCGTGATCAGGAGGAAACATCTGAGGCTTTCGACGATTTGGGAAATCCATACGTCGATCCCTCTGATCTGCGACGAGGCCTAGGCAATAAATATATCGGGCCACAGCCGCGAGATAGAGTCCAACTTCTGCAAGCAGCATGGGATAGAGCCGCAAGGGCTATGGATGGCTCAGAACCAATGGCCACCACAGCCACGCCAGAAGAATTGCAAGCATATCAATACAGGCTCGCACGAGCTACAAGGGAATTGGAAAAACAGACAGCTGAGGTAAACAGAAGAAAGGAGGCAGCCTCCGCGTCAAGTAGGCGCAGGGCAGAGCTGAGTCAACAATCTAGAACTTCGGGGGATAGCCACAGGGAAGCTCGGAACAGAGCAAGATCAAGGTTACAAAATGTACCTGAAGGAGAAAGAGAGCACTTGGTTCAAAACCTCGACATGTCTTTTATGTCGATAGACACGAGAGGAAACATCATCCCTAAGACACCAGAAGCTGGGTATATGGCGACAAAAGCTTTCATCCTTGCATCCAGACCACCCCCAGGAGATCCAAGGGAGGCATTGTACAACATGGCAATGGCAGGAGTTGGAGCCATGGGGACGGCGTTTGTATCAACACCCCCCGAAGGAACAGCAAGGCAAAATAGTCCACGACCTGCGGCAGCAACAGCAGCAGCTCCCGAAGGACCAAGTGGAGCAAGGGACACGGCAGCACAAGCAAGAGTCGACAGAGCGCGACAAAGCAGAAGGGAACATCGGCAGTCCCCAGAGCTAAACGACGAGGATATGTGTGGTTTGCCATGCTTCACAAGGAGAGTTCGAAAAACTCGAGTCCCTTCGGGATTCAAGTTACCTGATAACTTCAAGAAATTCGACGGCCTTCGGGATCCAGAGGATTGGCTAGTTGATTATCTCGAGACGGTGAAACTCACAGGAGGAACCAGATCAACAGCTATGCAAAGTATCCAGGTGCATTTGAGTGGAGCCGCATGATCTTGGATAAAGAAACTTCCTCCAGGATCTATCGACAGCTGGGATAGCTTCGAGGACGTGTTCGTCAAGAACTTCCGGTCCACATGTAAAAAACCTGCGTCATTAGAGGAGCTGAGAGCGTGCCGACAAAAGCCAGACGAGCCAATGAGAAAATATATCCAAAGGTGGAATATCATCAAAAACTCGGCAGAAAATATATCTGACGAGAGAGCAATAGATGCGTTTGTCGCAGGGATCAGGCGTGGAGATTTTGTCGAGGATTTGGGGAGGACCAATCCAAAGACAGTATCCGCATTAATGGAAATAGCAAACAGATGGGCAGATGGAGAAGATGCTGTTCACAACAAACGACATAGGTCGCCAGAGGAAGACCGTGGTCGAAATTATCAACCAAGGCGACGATTTCCTCGGCAGTACTCGAGCTATGATGCTCCAGGACAAATCTCGGCTGGTTTCCGAGCGAGCGCAGGAGGAAACAACAGAGATGAGTACCAGAGAAGCAACGAGCAACGAGGCGACAATAGAGATGACTCTCGAAACAATAGGCAAAATAGCGGGCCAAGGTTCCAGAGGCCCTTCGTGTCTCCTGAAGAGATGATGAATGGGCCGTGTCAGATGCATTTTTTCCTCGACAGCAACGGAAAAAGACAGTCAGGACATCTGCAGAAGGATTGTCGCAATTTCCAGGCAATGCTAAGGTATGCAGGGCATGCTAATGCTCAGGCAGCACAGAGAAATCCTCGAGAACCCAGGAGTGAGATTCACTTGCCACCTCCTCCCGCGATTACGGATGACAATCGACATCAGCTCAGAATAGCGGCAGCACCTTCACCACCGCCTTACGTGGATCCTAACTCTAACGGAGCGGTCTCGATGATTCAGAAGGGAAGACCATCCAATAGAGCTCAGAAAGTAATCTCGCGGCAGGTGTTTATGGCAGAAAAAATGCCTCCACCAACAGTCGAGTATCTAAATTGGTCAGGGCAAGACATCGGCTTCACCATAGCGGATCATCCACAGCAAGTTCCTCGACCAGGGCAGTCAGCACTCATACTACCAGCGGTCATCGCAGGATTTGACGTATCTCGCGTGTTTATAGATGGCGGCAGCAGCTTAAACCTTATGTACGCAGATACATTAAGGAAGATGAACATATCTCTAGCAAACCTGAAGCCAACAGACACGAGATTCCATGGTATCACACCAGAGAAGCCAAGCTATCCGCTGGGGAAGATTAATCTCGACGTTCAGTTTGGGACCCGAGAAAGAATCGAGAAATTGGAGTTTGAAGTCGTAGATTTCCCGTCGCAGTACCACGCTCTGTTGGGACGACCAGCATATGCTAGATTTATGGAGGTACCACATTATACGTACCTGTTGTGGAGGATGCCTGGACCTAAGGGACCAATCACAGTCAAAGGAAGCTTCGCCCTAGCAGATAAATGTGATAAGGATTTTCATCAAATATTTGAAACTTTCGGGATGTAAGCTGAGTATTTGGCGTCAAGGCTCATGACTGACTATGACGTGCTGCCAGACGTTGGAAGGCCAAATAAAGAATCAACTTTCAATACTGAGAAAAATTCTAAGGAGGTGCAGATTCACCCGACAGACCCGAAAAAGACGACGTCCATTGCAAATGACATGGACCTCGCATAGGAAAGCGCGCTCGTCGAGTTCCTCCGTGAGAACTGGAAAATCTTCGCATGGTGTCCAGCTGACATGCCAGGAGTACCCAGGGAACTTGCCGAGCACCACCTAAACTTGGATCCACTAGCGAGACCAATCAAACAACCTTTGCGACGTTTTTCGGAACCAAACCGCAAGGCTATGCTGTCAGAAATTGATCGACTAAGAGAAGCTGGTTTTATCAAGGAGCTGCACACAGAGGCCACATGGGTAGCAAATCCAGTGTTGGTGCCGAAGAAAAACACTAAGGTCCTTCGCATGTGTGTCGACTTTACGTGTCTCAATAAACATTGTCCAAAGGATCACTTTCCCCTCCCGAGGATCGACCAAATTATCGACTCCACGGCAGGATGTGAACGTCTTTCCTTTTTGGACGCATATTCTGGTTATAACCAGATCAGGTTAAAAGAAGAAGATGAAGTAAAAACAGCGTTCATCACACCTTACGACGTGTTTTGCTATAGAACAATGCCCTTTGGTCTGAAAAACGCGGGAGCAACATATCAGAGGATGATGCAGAAGTGTTTGGCGACACAGATTGGGAAAAATGTGCAAGTGTACATCGACGATGTCGTCATAACGTCAAAAAAGGGGGCGACGCTGATCGAGGATCTCAAGGAAATCTTTGAGAACCTCGACAAATTCTACCTCAAGCTGAACCCGACGAAGTGCTCCTTCGGCGTCCCAGCAGGAGAACTTCTTGGGTTTCTAGTTTCAGCAAGAGGGATTGAAGCAAATCCCGACAAAATACAAGCTATCGTAACAATGAGAAAGCCAACAAAGTTGAAAGAAATACAGCAATTAACTGGGCGAGTCGCAGCTTTAAGCAGATTCGTCGCCAGGCTGGGAGAAAAAGCGTTATCGTTCTACGCTTTAATAAAGCAAGGGGAGAAATTCCAGTGGAACGAAGAAGCCGATAGAGCTTTCGAGGATTTGAAACGCACAATCTCGACACCACCAATCTTGGTGGCGCCGAAGGAAAAGGAACCTCTCCTGCTGTACATTGCAGCCACACCGCAGGTGGTTAGCACGGTGCTAGTCGTCGAAAGAGAAGAAGAAGGGAAACTCCATGGAGTGCAAAGGCCGGTATATTTCATCAGTGAAGTTTTATCGCCTTCCAAACAGTGGTACCCGCAGTACCAGAAACTAGCATATGGAGTGATTACAACGGCAAGAAAGTTGCGCCACTATTTTTCGGCACACCCGATAATAGTAGTCAATGAAGCACCCCTCTCAAATATACTGAACAATCCAGAAGCTACAGGGCGTGTCTCCCTTTGGGGAATAGAACTTTCCCCTCGGGACATCACGTATGAAAAAAGAAAGGCAATCAAGTCGTAAGTTTTGCCAGATTTCATTGCAGAGTGGATGGAGCTGCAAAACATAGGACCCCCAGATTTGTCGAGAACTTGGACCATGAACTTTGATGGATCCAAGAGAGTAGAAGGAGCTGGCGCAGGTGTAATACTTATATCACCCGAAGGCGACAAGTTAAAGTATGTCCTACGGATGACGTTCCCAAACGCATCCAACAATGAAGCAGAATATGAAGCCCTCATACACGGGATGAAGATGGCGAAAGCTTGCGGTGCAACTCGACTAAAAATCTTTGGCGACTCACAATTGGTGGCTCATCAAGTTATGAACCAATGTGATGCAGTCAATGATAGCATGATAGCATACAAGGAGGTGTACAATGAGCTTGAGAAGCTGTTTGATGGATGCGAGGTAAATCACATCAGTAGGTTGAGCAATGATGAAGCCGACGTTCTCGCAAACATCGGGTCGCAGTGCCTTCCAATCCCGCCAGGTGTATTTTGGGAAGAAATAGCGGAGAGATCCACAAAGCCGAAGAAGGCGCAGAAAAAAGCAAAGGAAGAAAAAACTTGGGCGCCCCTCAAAGAGGCCGTGGAGGACGAAGAAGACCAAGAGCTTGTGATGATGGTAGAAGTTCCTTGGATGCAAGCGTACATATCGTATATCCTTAGGAAAGAAATACCCGACGATCCAGTTGTGGCAAGGCAAATTATTCGACGATCCAAAGCTTTCACAGTGGTCAAAGGGGAGTTATACAAGCGAAGTATTTCAGGCGTCCTGCAAAGGTGCGTCACACCCGAAGAAGGAAGGATAATCCTAAAGGATGTGCATGAAGGAATATGTGGTCACCACGCGAGCAGCCGAGCTATTGCAGCCAAGGTTTTTCGGGCAGGATTTTACTGGTTGACAGCAATCGAGGATGCAAAAGAGATAGTACGAACCTGCGACGCGTGCCAGAGATTCGCCGCAAAACCTCCCTCTCCGGCGGCAGAGCTAATGCCAATACCTTTGTCGTGGCCCTTTGCCCAATGGGGACTTGATATGGTGGGGAAGTTGCACAAAGCTTCGCCAGGAGGATATGAGTACCTGTTGGTCGCTGTCGACAAATTCACCAAGTGGGTAGAAGCGAAGCCAATAAATTCACCAGATGCAGCGTCGGCAATAAAGTTTGTGAAAGGCCTCGTCTTTCGATTTGGAGTGCCTCATAGCATTGTCACAGACAACGGTACCAACTTCACAGCTAAGGAGTTCAAGGCATACTGCGCAGAAGTAGGCATTAAATTGCACTTTGCGTCAGTAGGACATCCACAAACCAATGGCCAAGTCGAAAAAGCTAATGGTATCATCTGCAACGGCATTAAAAAACGTCTGCTGGGACCGCTTGAAAAAGCTCGACATACCTGGCCAGAAGAATTGCCAAGTGTTTTGTGGAGCATCCGAACAACACCAAATCCGGTGACACAAGAAACTCCATTTTTCCTCGTCCACGGAGCCGAAGCAGTACTACCAATCGAAATTGAGCATGATTCCCCAAGAGTAATAGAGTATGATGAGGAAACATCACAAAAAGCTCGGGAGGACGATATGGATGCACTCGATGAAGCTCGAGATGAAGTACTATCACGAGTTACCAAGTACCAGCAGGACCTGAAAAACTACCACAGTCGACGATTGCGGCCCAGATCTTTCCAGGTCGGTGATTTGGTCCTACGGCTTAACCAGCAAAGTACTGAAAAGCTCGATTCACCATGGTTGGGACCTTACGTCGTCACGGAAGTCATCGATGGAGGAGCATACAGGATCAAGGACAAGAAGATAGGGGCTCCCGAGAAAAACCCTTGGAACTGTTAAACGAGTTGTTCTAGAAGGTTAGATTGTAACCGTATGTAGATATACCTTGGCTTGTACTCCACGAATAGTTAGAGATAGACGCCGGGGTTTGTTAGATTGAATCCGGTGCTAACTACTTTGTAATCTGTTGAGATGTTGTAGCCATTGAGGCATATATAAGGAAAGCCATCGGCACCCATTGGGGTACGCTGAAACCAATCTCTTCTGAACTTTTACATGGTATCAGAGCCTACTTCCTCCATCATGTCTAGCTCCTCCTCATCCTCGTTCTCCCCCATGCAGCTCTCGGCGCCGCAGGCCGGTGTCGTGACAGAGAAGCTCGGAGGGGATAACTTTCCTCTTTGGAAGGCGCAGGTGATGCCGCCTCTGAGGGAGCGCCAACTTGTTGGCTTCCTTGATGGCAGGGCAAAGAAGCCGCCCCAGACCATCGACGTTGAGGTCGATCTCGAGAAGGGCGGCACGGAGACTCAGGTGGTCCCCAATCCCGCGTATGCCGCATGGGTGGCTCAGGACCAGCAGGTCCTTGGTTTCCTCCTCTCCTCGCTGACGAGGGGGGTGCTGATCCAAGTGTCGTCCCTGGAACACTCTGCCGAAGTGTGGGTGGCACTGACGGCGATGTATTCATCGCAATCCCGGGCACAGGTGATGCAGATCAGGATGCAACTTGCAAACGCCCAGAAGGGAGAAAAGCGGGTCTCCGAGTACTTCGCTCGGATGAGAAGCCTCGGCGACGCTATGGTGTCCGCCGGGAAGAAGATGGACGAGGACGATCTGACGGCGTACATCCTCGCCGGACTGGATGCGGATTGGAATCCGCTCGTCATGTCGATGACCACCAGGGCCGATCCGGTTCCGCTGTCCGAGCTCTACGCTCACCTCCTGAACTTTGAGACCCGCCTCGACATCCAGAACGGCGGGGCTCAGGGATCGGGTGGCCCGCTCAGCTTCGGTGGTCTGCAAGGAGGAGGCGGTGGTACCTCCTCGGTCAATCTTGCTTCCCGCGGTGGTGGTCGCTCAGGCTATCGTGGCGGTGGTCGCGGTGGCGGCCGCGGACGCGGCGATGGTGGGCGCGGCAACAGCAACGGGGGAGGCAACTTCACCATCAACTCTGGCCACCCCAACAGCCAACAGCCATTTGATGCCAATGGCAACCCACGCCCGCAGTGCCAGGTGTGCGCCAAGTACGGGCACACGGCGATCAAGTGCTGGAAGCGCTTCAACAAGGAGTACACCGGCGAGGAGAAGCCGGCTGGATCATCGTCGGCGTACGGCGTCGACACCAATTGGTACCTGGACACCGGTGCGACCGATCATGTCACGGGCGAGCTAGAGAAGCTCACGGTCCGCGACAGGTACCACGGCCACGAGCAAATCCACACCGCGAGTGGAGCAGGTATGGATATCAATTATATAGGTCATTCGATTATTCCTACCCCTTGTGATAAACAACTTCACTTAAACAACATTCTTCATTCCCCTCAAGCCACAAAAAGTCTTGTTTCTGCCCATCGTTTAGCATACGATAATGATGCTTTTGTTGAAATTCATCCAAATTCCTTTTTTGTCAAGGAACAGGGCACGAGGAGAACCATTCTTCACGGTAGAGGTCATGGTGGCCTTTATCCCTTCCCACCAAGTCTTCCCTCGTCATCGTCGAAACAAGCTTTTGGAGTCAATAAACCATCGACCTCTCGGTGGCATAGGCGTTTAGGGCATCCTTCTTTTGAAGTTGTCTCAAGAGTCCTTAGGAATAATGATCTTCCTTCTTTCAAGGATGATTCAGAAATTTTTATTTGTGATGCTTGTCAAAAAGGGAAGAGTCATCAACTCCCTTATCCTAGGTCAAGTAGTATCTCTAGTGCTCCTTTAGAGCTCATTTTTTCGGATGTATGGGGTCCTGCTTGTGCTTCTGTTGGAGGTCACAAGTACTATGTAAGCTTCGTTGATGACTATAGCAAGTTTACTTGGATCTATCTTATTAAGAATAAGTCTGATGTTTTTGCTCGATTTCATGACTTCCAAAACCATGTTGAACGAATCTTTGATAAGAAGATCCTTGCTCTCCAATCTGATTGGGGAGGTGAATATCAAAAGTTAAACTCCTTCTTTCAGCGTATAGGCATCGAACACCATGTCTCTTGTCCACATGCCCATCAACAGAACGGGTCTGCTGAAAGAAAGCATCGACACATTGTCGAAGTAGGCTTGTCTCTCCTAGCCCATGCCCACATGCCACTGAAATATTGGGATGAAGCATTCCTAACTGCCACCTTCCTCATTAATCGTATTCCTAGCAAAGTCATTCATCATGAAACACCATTAGAACGTCTCTTTAAACGAAAGCCTGAATACTCCTTCTTGCGCACTTTTGGATGTGCGTGTTGGCCCAATTTGCGTCCATACAACTCCCACAAACTTTCGTTTCGATCTACCCGGTGTGCTTTTCTTGGCTATAGCAATTTGCACAAGGGATACAAATGCTTGGATATTTCTAGTGGCAGATTATATATATCCCGAGATGTAGCTTTTGATGAAAATGTCTTCCCCTTCTCGGAACTCAATCCCAATGCCGGTGCGCGTCTTCGTGCCGAAATTCTACTTCTACCCACAGATCTTCTCTCGTCAACACGTTTTGATCAAAGGGGGGAATTAATTGATGACCTGTTAATTGCTAATCCTGCTAATTCCTGTTCTGGAAGTGTTTCTGGTACGCAGGGTGGTGTACACGGAGCAGGAGCCTCGGACGCTGACTCCGATGCAGATTCACCTGGCGACTCCACCTCTCCGACACAATCTTCGTCGGGATCGCCATCGCCAGGGTCAGGAGGGACCGCTGACGACGCGGTTTCTGCCCCCAGCTCTCCGTTGGGCCACGCGTCAGGCGCGGACGCGCCAGGCAGCCCAGGGCACACGCGCGGGTCTGCCTCGGGGCAGGCCACGGGATCGTCTGCGGCGACGTCGTCCGCTTCTTCGCAGCCGCACGGCTCGGCTGCCCACACCGGATCCGCTGCATCGTCCAGGGAGGCAGAGCAGCCATCTGCTGGCAGAGCCTCTGTGCCAGAGCCTCCCAGATCTTCTGTGGCTGGACGACCTGTGACCCAATTGCAGAATAAAATTCAGAAACCAGTAAAACTCTTTGAAGGAATGATCCGATATGCGAACTTTGCTGCCACTGGTGAACCTGAAAATGTTCAAGAGGCGTTTGGCGACTCAAAGTGGAAGAGTGCTATGGAAGAGGAGTACATGGCTCTTCAACGGAACAAGACATGGCATCTTGTGCCGGCAAAACAAGGAAGGAATATTATAGACTGCAAGTGGGTGTATAAAATTAAAAGAAAGTCTGATGGTACCATTGAGAGGTATAAGGCTCGGCTAGTAGCTAAAGGCTTCAAGCAGCGGTATGGAATTGACTATGAAGACACATTCAGTCATGTAGTCAAGGTTGCCACCATTAGACTTGTTCTCTCCATTGCAGTTTCCCGAGGGTGGACACTCAGGCAGCTAGACGTGCAGAATGCGTTCTTGCATGGCGTTCTGGAGGAAGAGGTATATATGAGGCAACCTCCTGGTTTTGAGCAAGGCAATGGTTTAGTGTGCAAATTGGACAAGGCACTATATGGCTTGAAACAAGCCCCTCGTGCTTGGTATTCTAGACTAAGTGCAAAGCTTCAGGTTCTTGGCTTTACACCATCAAAGTCTGATACATCTCTCTTTTTCCTTGCAAAGCCTGCGATCACTATGTTTGTTTTGGTATATGTTGATGATATAATAGTGGCGAGCTCTACTCCTACAACAGTAACATCTTTACTTCAGCAGCTTAGAGGAGACTTTGCATTAAAGGACTTGGGAGATTTGCATTATTTTCTGGGAATTGAGGTGAAGAAGACATATGATGGCATCACACTTTCGCAAGGGAGGTACACTAAGGATTTGCTCAAGCGTGTTGGTATGAGTACATGTAAAGGTGTAACCTCTCCTATGTCTTCTTCTGAAAAACTCTCGGCCTATGAAGGTGTTGTGCTACAACCTGATGATGTGACTCGGTACAGGAGTGTAGTTGGAGCCTTGCAATATCTCACCATGACGCGGCCAGACATTTCTTTTGCAGTTAACAAGGTATGTCAATATCTGCATGCGCCTACTAGCCTGCATTGGGCTGCGGTGAAGAGAATTATCAGATATTTGAAGCACAGTATGGATCTTGGCATGAAGATTCAAAGATCATCCTCGTCATTGGTCAGCGCATTCTCGGATGCTGATTGGGCGGGATGCCCGGATGATCGTCGCTCTACGGGAGGTTTTGCTGTGTTCTTTGGTCCTAATTTAATATCATGGAGTGCGCGAAAGCAAGCAACTGTATCGCGTTCTAGCACAGAAGCGGAGTATAAGTCATTAGCCAATGCCACTGTAGAAGTTATTTGGGTACAGTCAGTTCTTGGAGAGCTTGGTGTATCTCAACCGAAGGTTGCCTGTCTTTGGTGTGACAACATTGGAGCAACGTATTTATCTGCCAATCCTGTGTTCCATGCCAGAACAAAACATATAGAAGTGGATTTTCATTTTGTTCGAGAGTGTGTAGCAAAGAGGATGTTGGAGGTCAGATTTATTCCTTCTGGTGATCAAGTGGCGGATGGCTTCACCAAACCCCTTCCAGTAAAGCAACTCGAAGATTTCAAACGACACCTCAATCTAGAGAGTTGTGTTTGAGGGGGCGTGTTAAACGAGTTGCTCTAGAAGGTTAGATTGTAACCGTATGTAGATATACCTTGGCTTGTACTCCACGAATAGTTAGAGATAGACGCCGGGGTTTGTTAGATTGAATCCGGTGCTAACTACTTTGTAATCTGTTGAGATGTTGTAGCCATTGAGGCATATATAAGGAAAGCCATCGGCACCCATTGGGGTACGCTGAAACCAATCTCTTATGAACTTTTACAGGAACGTGGCGCAGCTCAGGCGGTTCTACGCTTAGAGTCGAAATATAGTCCTCCTCTGTAAAAATACAATGTACTGAAACGCCCGCGAGTTTTCAGACGCACTCTTTTCCTTTTCGGGGCACTGAGTGGGGCCGGAAAGGTTTTTAATGAGGCGGGCTCGCGGTGCTGTAATATAATAAAGATAGTGGAGATATACTTCTTATTCTTCGACACGCTCGGGGGCTCAACGCCTTTCAAGTTACAAAATATACACAATATAGATAAATTAGACTTACCGAAATATTTCGCCTTGGTACAAAAATACCTCGCCAAATAGAACATCGGAAGCTAACAACTATAAATATAGTGCACTCGTCAAAATTTCACTGCTTTGGTCTGAAAACCTCGCAACAAAAATATAGAACGTCACCACCAAGACACTCGGGGGCTCGTACCCATTGACAGCAAAATATATATCTTCTTGCAACAAGAGAAAAATCTTCGAGATAACAAAACAGTATAAACTCGAGCCAGAGGCTCGGGGGCTTCACAATATAGACTACACTTCACAATGTACAAAAGAGTTCGACAAAAATATAGACATAGTTCCTTGCAGTATAAATACAGCTCAGTTTAGGCCTAATATACTATCTATGGATAAACCTTTGGTTGTCTTGTGCTCAGCATAGGTCCCCTTGACGAAGAATTATGAATCCATCCGAAGAAGTTCATCCATCATCGCCTCAGCCACAGGAGTAACCATCTCATTGATTGAGTCAATGTTATTTTTTCGCCGCGATTTCTTGGCCAAGCAATCAGCAACAATCTTCGTCAGGTCCAACTTGGGATGGCAAATGTGTATCATAATCATGGCGAACCTTGCTCCAGCAGTCAATTGAGCTCGCACAAAATTATGAATGCGAGGGGCATCTCTAAATTTCTCCATCAGTCCAAGAAGAGTTTCGGGAGCCTCGTCTCGAGGAAATAAAGTCTTGTAAACAAGGGTTAAGGTTCTCGTGTAGAAATTGAGAAATTCGCGCACCTGACAAGCGCGATCTTGGAACCTGACAATTTGCTGGTTTCGCTCAGGGGTGGCCCAGAACAGACAGCCATGGTTAAGAGAAAGATTGACGAGGAGATTCGTTCTGACATTCACTCTTTCATCTTCAGCGGCAGCGTCGAGAACCGAGCCTATTAAGCGACAAAGCAAGAAATCTAAGGGGAGGCACAGTAAAATAAAAAAGAAGCAGTGTGAGGTTGGAAAAATATACCTAGCATATCCGCGCTAGCTTCAGTCATTAGCTCGAGCATGCTATTTTCTCGAGTAGTGGCTTTCTCAGCTTCCGACACAGCAGCATCCTTGGTAGCTATGGCCTCTTTTGCTTGTTGGAGAGCAATTTTCTCTCTCTCAGATGCTTTTCGAGATTGTTCCATCATTGCCAGAGTTTTTTTTTTCATGGATTGAAGTTGTTGTCGAAGTTCTTGCAAATCTTGCGACAAATGTTTGCTTGAAGAACCTTCGATGAGGTTATCATCGACCAGTGTTTTCTTCGAGAAGGAGGAAGCAGAAGAAGTATCGGCAGGACGAGGACTGGCAGAGTAGTTATCAAATATCAACTGGAAAAGAAAATTTCAATATCAAATGATTGCACAAGACAGAATCCCATTGATCTTCAGGAAATTTACATGGATATTACAGAAGGGGTTCTTCAAAGGGACTACTAAGGTAATTGTCGCCAAAGCTAATATGGCGACAATAGCTAAAGAAACAGAAAAAATAAAAAGAAGGGGCATTCAACTAGACCTCCGGCTTTGATGAGCTAGGAGTTGAAGATAGCTTGATTCCAAGATAGGCCAGGATTTTCTTCGTGTTGGGCTTTGCCGCCCAGATCAGCGATCGCCATTGTGTTTGCTCTATCTATCCTGTGTTGCCTACTTTCGTCCAGTCGATAGTTTGTTGGCTGTCGGCAACCAAGGCGACAGTACTTTCGACAGCAATCTTCATGTTTTCTTGGCGCATCTTCAGTCCAAGATCCTCTGGTGGGTTGAAGTCCTTGGCAAGAGCAAGGAAAGTATTGAGTTCCGCTTTCTTCGGGAAGAAGTAGGGGGAACAGCCGCAACAATCCTGAGTCAGCATGTCCAATGCCTTCGCGAGCTTCGGTTCCATGAAACTCAAGGATAGAGAGTGCGTCAAGAAGATTATCGTTGTCAGGATCTTCAAGCTCAAATTCTTGGTTTGTTTTACCTGTCGCAGAAAAATATATGTTGGTCGACAGCAAGTAAAGAAAAGCAAGTCTAAGAAAAATAGAATGGATCGACAAAATTACCGACAAAACGTTGATTCTGCGTGTTCAAGCGCTTGATGATTGCCTTTTCACGAGTAGCCTGTGCGGCTTTGTGCTCGTTCAAAGCAGTTTCGGCATCATCCAGTCTTTTTTGCAGATCTTCGACACCAGCAGCTTTTGCCTTGGCCTTATCAGCCTCCGCTTTAGCTTTGCCAGCATCAAGTTCAGCCTTTTTGCGAGCCACTTCACTTTGCTCTAATTTCTGAGCAAGCGTGTCGACAAGCTTGTTGGCTTCCGCAAGTTTTTCTGCCAAAATAGTTAAGAATCGTCAAAATTGCGACAAATCAGGAGCAAGAAGTTATAAACAAGGGCCAGCAAAGAATTATTACCTTCAGTCTTGCTGGCATACTCACGGTACCCAATGAATTGGGCACCGATGCGAACAAGCTCTTTGATCATAGGCTATCAAAGAAGGAAAAAGAAAGAAAATGTCGGTATGGGAAAAATATGATGGCACAAAGAAGCAAACAGAGGAAATATAGACAGTGACAAGAAAATTAAGAACTTACATCATCCAAGAGAGGACTAGAGGAGCTACCCAATTGGAGGGTAGGCTCCGGGATTGTTTCAACCCTTGTCCTTTTTGGTGAAGGGACAAGAGGGCTTGAAGGAGGAGTAGGAGCGCCAACGTTTTGTTGAGGAGGCGAGGATTCCTCTCCTTCGACTGGCGTCTCCGAAACAACCAGAGTATGTGACGTACTCGTTCGAGTAGCCACATCAACAACTGGTACTTCTTCCTCATCATCACTGCGATTAAATGTCGGCAGCATAAAAAGCAAGATAGACAAAAATCTTCGAGTACAAAAATAAAGGGAAATAAACAGTGACTTACGAGCTGATGAGGGCCTCGAGGTATGGATCATAAGCTGCCTTCTGACATGAAGGAACAGCTTCTTCAGCTCTGGAGGTGCCGGAATCTTCGACATCATCCCTTTTCCTTTTGTTCCTTGGAGAAACAGCAGGAGGAGGAGATTGTGCCGATGCAGTGCCTTCAGAAGATCCCGCAGATTTTTGAGAATCTACGGGTCCATTCACAAAAGAGGGGGCATCTTGGTTGTCATCAGTGACAACGGCCCTTTCATCGACTTCTCCACCTTCAGGAAGGGGAGGAAGCGAGACAAGATTTGGATGGTTCTATATAAAAAACAGGGGAAGATGTCAAAAAAGGAGTTACAAAAAAGATAGCAAGGCAATAACAAATCAATCGATAAAGTTTACCTTGGGAAGTGCATTGGTGGCGCTGTACGGTTTTACACGACAAGAAGAAGGGACAGGATCTTTTTTGCTGAGGGAGGAGATTTTTCGGACAAGTTTTTCTAAGTCCTTGACCTCTAAATCCGCCGACAACCGATCTGCGTCCTTGTCGCCAGCGTACTTCCAGAGAGGGAATTTGCGAGCCTGAAGAGGCTGCACTCTGGTTCTAAGAAAATACGTTGTGATCTGAATACCTGACAGCTCTTTGCCGCGAGTATTCTGCAACTCATGGATGCGAGTCATCAGGGCTTCTGTCGATATTTTTTCTTCCTCGGTAGCCTCTGCATCCCAGGAGCGGCGGCGAAGGATTTTCTCGGCACCATCGAAAGGAGGGATGTTGTCTTCAGCACATCCATGGTTCTCCTCCTGAATGTACAACCACTTCTTGCGCCACCCTTGAACTGAGTCAGGGAGTTTGACGTCGAAGTAATCGACTGTGGGGCGAACGGAAATAACAACGCCGCCTATATTGTAGGCGACATTGGGAGAGCCATTACGGCGACAAAAGAAAATGCGCTTCCATAGCGCCCAGTTAGGCTGGACGCAAAGGAAGGCCTCGCAGAGGGTGATGAAAATGGAGATATGGAGGATGGAATTGGGCGTGAGGTGGTGAAGTTGCAGACCATAAACGAAAAGCAGTCCGCGGAGGAAAGGATGAATGGGGGCGGAAAGACCGCGGATGAGATGGTCGACGAAACTTACCCGATACCCCATTGGAGGGGTTGGGTAGCTTTCTTCACTAGGGAAGCACAGCGCCTTGGCTTCTTGCTGATCCCCAGCTTCTTCAAGAGGTTGATGTCCTGGGTGGAAATTTTGGACCTTTCCCACTCCGCGCTTCCCAGATCTACGGCAGCCATTGATGATTCAGGCGTGCTGTGCTTGATCAACCGACGCGGTGGCATCAACAATGGCGCAGGAATGCAGCTTGGAGAAGATGAGCTTAGGGAGTTGTGGGGCGCAGGAGGAAGTTTTGCAGAGGAGAGCAGGAGAATGGCGCGAGCGGAAGTGCTCGAGGAAGAAGAAGGAGATCTTATATAGAGGTGCGGCGAAGCGGCGGACCGTTGGATGGAAAGATTGTGTGGCAGATGATAACCACGTGGAAACAGGGGTAAAAAAAGTATTTTAACACTGGAGAAGTTACGGTACGTGCGCCAGGAAAAGCGGAGGACGTGCGTCCCCCACCTGCACGACGTGTCAAGATAATGGATAATCTGGGCCCGCAAGGCAGCGGGAGAAGACTTCTCGCGATTTTCGGACTCGAAATCGTGGCTATCGTCAGCAATAATGTCACCTTTGCAGGAAAAAATTCGCCTCAACAGTTTCGTAAAAATGCGACATGGAAAAATATTGGCGAGCCTTTGATCAAATACAAGTTTTTGATCAAATGCTCGGGGGCTACTTTGAAAAATGAAAAGATCAAGAAAGACAAAATAGAAATGGCGAGAGCCTATGATCAAATACAAATATTTGCTCATAGCCTCGGGGGCTACTCCCATCGGGAGCGCTGTTCGCGCACCCGAGAAATTATAAAACTTCGGGAGAGAAAGAAAATATAGCAGCATAAAGCGTGGAGCCTACACCCAAGCACAAGTCCTTGGCTGTAGCCTCGGGGGCTACTCCCATCGGGAACGCTGTTCGCGTGCCCGATGAAATTATAAAAAAGAAAGAAAGAATGAGAAGAAGAAAGATATAAGAGCAAAAGAGTATATTTCGAGTTATAAATAACTCTACATATACTCCCATCGGGAGAGCAATATAAGTCATCCGTTGACTCAATAAAATGTGCCATTCCAACAGCCGAATAAGCACTCGACAATATATTCTCAGAACGCCAAAGTTGCGATCAATTTCTGAATGCCGCAAAACTTTGCAAAGGTAAGACCCCAGATCCGTTCTGTGTGGCGTGGCACCGTCTCTGACGTCGGTTTGCTACTTTTATCCGTATCAACAGATACGAAGAAAAATCCTAACGGACGCGTTAGGTACCCGATAAATATGACTGGGACTCGACAGAATGGTAAGACCTTTAGCGGCACCTGTCGAAGTTTACACCAGTATCCCGAGATCATGTCCAGGGACGTGA
Organism: Lolium perenne; assembly: GCF_019359855.2. Taxonomy (NCBI): domain Eukaryota; kingdom Viridiplantae; phylum Streptophyta; class Magnoliopsida; order Poales; family Poaceae; genus Lolium; species Lolium perenne. The sequence continues at coordinate 55,214,382 of NC_067244.2, forward strand.
TCTTGAAGTAGGTTTTTGCGGATTGCCACTAGAGCAGTTAACTAGTACCTGATCCGTCAGATGAACTAGCCCCAATTACCATTATCCCTGTACAATATAGAAATTTATGTGAAGAAATATAGAAAAGTTTTAAGTTGTCGAGTAAATAAACAGTGGAGATTTTCCCTGACTCTACGATTCAAGCAAAATCTCGGGGGCTACTGACATAGGCATCCCCAATGGGCTTGCCGAAGATAGTACCCGGGGTTTACTAAAGGCCCACTACCCAAAGAATAAGAAGATTCGGAAGCCCAAGATATTATTAAGGAAAGCTAGAGTTGTAATAGGAAGCATTATTTGTAATCTTGCGGGATGAGTTAGAAACCTTCCCGGACTCTGTAACTTGTACAATACGAATCCCTCGGCTCCTCCTCCTATATAAGGGGGAGTCGAGGGACAAAGAAAGCATCGAATCATTGTCTCTCAAACCCTAGTTTTCATAATCGTCGAGTACTTTTCGGCTGAAACCTTCGAGATCTACTTGCCCTCTACTTCCAACTAAACCCTAGTCTACAACCCGTAGGCATTGACAAGTTAATACCTTGTCACAATGATATTAGTATGAACGCTTTGAACACCATTATTGCTGATACTATGGAAGAATCTAAGCTTGGGGAAGCCGGTTTTGATGAGCATGATATTTTTAGTCCCCCAAGTTTTGAGGAGAAAATTTACTTTGATGATACTTTACCTCCTATATATGATGATTATAATGATGATTGTGATATTTTCGGTCCATCTAATATTGAGGATAAAATTCATTATGATTACTCTATGCCTCCAATTTACGATGATTATAATGATGGATGTGATAGTTTTACTCCCACTATTACTAATAAAATTGATTATGCTTGTGTGGAGAGTAATGATACTTTTATGCATGTGAATAAGACTGCTTTATGTGATAGTTATATTGTTGAGTTTGCTCATGATACTACTGAAAGTTATTATGAGAGAGGGAAACATGGTTATATGCATCTTAATAATATTAAATTTCCCCTCTTTATGTTGAGAATCTTGAAGTTACTCGTGTTTTATCTTCCTATGCTTGTCACTTTGCTCCTCATGAATTTATTTGTGTACAAGATTCCTTTTCATAGGAAGTGGGTTAGGCTTAAATTTGTTTCGTACTTGCTTTTTGATGCTCTCTTTGCTTCAACTCTCATTCTTATGTGAGCATCATTAAAATTGCTGAGCCCATCTTAATGGCTATAAAGAAAGCACTTCTTGGGAGATAACCCATGTTTTTATTTTACTACAGAAATTTTGTTTTATATTTGAGTCTTGGAAGTTGTTACTACTGTAGAAACCTCTACTTATCTTTACTTTATTGCATTGTTGTGCCAAGTAATGTCTTTGATAGTAAGGTTGATACTAGATTTGGATTTCTGCGCAGAAACAGATTTCTATCTGTCACGAATTTCAGTAGGACTCTCTGTAGGTAACTCAGAAAAATCTGCCAATTTACGTGCGTGGTCCTCAGATATGTACGCAACTTTCATTCAATTTGAGCTTTTTCATCTGAGCAAGTTAAGTGCCCCAGAAAAATTCGTCTTTACGGACTGTTCTGTTTTGACAGATTCTGCCTTTTATTTCGCATTGCCTATTTTGCTATGTTTGATGGATTTCTTTATTCAATTAACTTTCAGTAGCTTTGTGCAATGTCCAGAAGTGTTAACAATGATTGTGTCATCTCTGAATATGTGAATTTTTGATTATGCACTAACCCTCTAATGAGTTTGTTTTGAGTTTGGTGTGGAGAAAGTTTTCAAGGGTCAAGAGAGGAGGATGATACAATATGATCAAGAAGAGTGAAAAGTCTAAGCTTGGGGATGCCCCGTGGATCATCCCTGCATATTTCAAGAATACTCAAGCATCTAAGCTTGGGGATGCCCAAGGCATCCCCTTCTTCATCGACAAATTATCAGGTCACCTCTAGTGAAACTATATTTTTATTTCGTCACATCTTATGTACTTTACTTGGAGCGTCTGTGTGCTTTTATTTTCGTTTTGTTATTTTCATTCTCTGAATAAATTCGGATCCTAGCAATCCATGTGTGGGAGAGAGACACGCTCCGCTTTTTCATATGAACACTAGTGTTCTTCTCTTTTACTTTTAATGTTCAATGGCGAAAGCTGAAAGCTGCTGCATTTATTGCTATTTGGTTGGAAACAGAAAATGCTTCATGTGGTAATTGGTATATTGTCTTGAATAATTTGATACTTAATTGTTTTGCTCAATAGATCATGTTTAAGCTCTTGCATCATGTACTTTGCACCTGTTAATGAAGAATTACCATAGAGCTTGTTGAAATTTGGTTTGCATGATTGGTCTCTCTAAAGTCTAGATATTTTCTGGTGAGGTGTTTGAACAACAAGGAAGACAGTGTAGAGTCTTATAATGCTTGCAATATGTTCTTATGTAAGTTTTGCTTTACCGGTTCATACTTGTGTTTGCTTCAAACAACCTTGCTAGCCAAAGCCTTGTACTGAGAGGGAATTCTTCTCGTGCATCCAAAACCTTGAGCCAAAACTATGCCATTTGTGTCCACCATACCTACCTACTACATGGTATTTCTCTGCCATTCCAAAGTAAATTACTTGAGTGCTACCTTTAAAATTTCATTCTTTGTCTTTGCAATATATAGCTCATGGGAAAATAGCTTAAAAACTATTGTGGTAAAGAATATGTAGCTTATGTATCTTATTTCTTATAAGTTGCTTGTTGAGCGGTAACCATGTTTCTGGGGACGCCATCAACTATTTTACCTTTGTTGAATATCATGTGAGTTGCTATGCATGTTCGTCTTGTCTGAAGTAAGGGTGATTTATCATGATCAAACGGTTTGAGTATGCATATTGTTAGAGAAGAACATTGGGCCGCTAACTAAAGCCATGAATCATGGTGGAAGTTTCAGTTTGGACAACAATCCTCAATCTCTTATGAGAATATTATCTGTTGTTGAATGCTTATGCATTAAAGAGGAGTCCATTATCTGTTATCTATGTTGTCCCGGTATGGATGTCTAAGTAGAGAATAATCAAAAGCGAGAAATCCAATGCAAGCTTTCTTCTTAGACCTTTGTACATGCGGCATAGAGGTACCCCTTTGTGACACTTGGTTAAAACATATGTTATGCAATGATAATCCATGTAAATCCAAACTAATTAGGACAAGGTGCGGGCACTATTGGTAATCTATGCATGAGGCTTGCAACTTATAGGATGTCTTATACATAACACATATGTTTTATTACTACCGTTGACAAAATTGTTTCTATGTTTTCAAAATAGAAGCTCTAGCACAAATAAAGTAATCCATGCTTCCCTCTGCGAAGGGCCTTTCTTTTACTTTTATGTTGAGTCAGTTTACCTACTTCTTTCTATCTTAGAAGCAAACACTTGTGTTAACTGTGCATTGATTCTTACATGTTTACCTATTGCACTTGTTATATTGCTTTATGATGACAACTATCCATGAGATATACATGTTACAAGTTGAAAGCAACTGCTGAAACTTATATCTTCCTTTGTGTTGCTTCAAAGCTTTCTACTATGAATCTATTGCTTTATGAGTTAACTCTTATGCAAGTCTTATTGATGCTTGTCTTGAAAGTAATATTCATGAAAAGTCTTTGCTATATGATTCAGTTGTTTACTCATTGTCTTTACCATTGCTTCGAATCGCTGCATTCATCTCATATGCTTTACAATAGTATGATCAAGATTATGTAAGTAGCATGTCACTACAGAAATTATTCTTTTTATCGTTTACCTACTCGAGGGCGAGTAGGAACTAAACTTGGGGATGCTGATACGTCTCCAACGTATCTATAATTTCTGATGTTCCATGCTTGTTTTATGACAATACCTACATGTTTTGTTCACACTTTATAACGTTTTGATGCATTTTCCGGAACTAACCTATTAACGAGATGCCGAAGTGCCAGTTCCTGATTTGTGCTGTTTTTGGTTTCAGAAATCCTACAAAGGAAATATTCTCGGAATTGGACGAAATCAAGGGCCACGATCTTATATTTCACGGAAGCTTCCAGAGCACCGAAGAGGGGCCAGAGGGGAGCCAGGGGGGCCCCACCCCACAAGGCGGCGCGGCCAAGGGGGGCGCCCCCCTAGTGTGTGGGTCTCCCGTGGCCCTTCCGACTCCGCCTCTTCGCCTATAAGACCCCTCGTGACCTAAAACTTTGACACCGATTGACGAAACTCCAGAAAGACTACAGGGACGCCGCCGCCATCGCGAAACTCCAATTCGGGGGACAGAAGTCTCTGTTCCGGCACCCTGCCGGGACGGGGAATTGCCCCCGGAGTCATCTCCATCGATACGACCGCCATCTTCATCGCCGCTGTTGTCTCCCATGATGAGGAGGGAGTAGTTCTCCCCCGAGGCTGAGGGCTCTACCGGTAGCTATGTGGTTCATATCTCTCTCCCATGTACTTCAATACAATGATCTCATGAGCTGCCTTACATGATTGAGATCCATATGATGAGCTTTGTAATCTAGATGTCGTTATGCTATTCAAGTGGATTTTACTTATGTGATCTCCGGAGACTCCTTGTCCCACGTGTGTAAAGGTGACAATGTGTGCACCGTGTGGGTCTCTTAGGCTATATTTCACAGAATACTTGTTCACTGGGTTATGATTTGAGTTGGATGTCTCTATGAAATTGTGGTGTGTTAGTACCTCCTATGAATGCTCACAGTGACAGTGTGGGGTGTTTATTAGTACTTGGGAATACATCTTTAAGGTTTGCTTTTGCAGCCCTACACGGTAAATTAGTGTTCGTTATCCTGCCAGAGAGTAATTCAGAATAGCATAGTGAACTGCTTATATTTATATTCCTTTATGATAACATTGTTGAGAGTGTCCACTAGTGAAAGTATGATCCCTAGGCCTTGTTTCTAAGCATTGAAACACCGTTTCCAATAAGTTCTGCTACATGTTCGCTTGCTGCCATCTTTATTTCAGATTGCAATTACTACTTACGATCATCCATATTACTTTTATTTCACTATCTCTTCGCTGAACTAGTGCACCTATACATCTGACAAGTGTATTAGGTGTGTTGGGGACACAAGAGACTTCTTGTATCGTAATTGCAGGGTTGCTTGAGAGAGATATCTTTGACCTCTACCTCCCTGAGTTCGATAAACCTTGGGTGATTCACTTAAGGGAAACTTGCTGCTGTTCTACAAACCTCTGCTCTTGGAGGCCCAACACTGTCTACAGGAATAGAAGCGTGCGTAGACATCAGCCACCTTCAAGCGCGCGCGGAGGCGGCTGCGGCAGTAGCTCATTTATTCCTTCGGCGACATGTATTTCAGACTGGCTATAATTGAAGTGCTCGTTCAGGTGGCAAATCAGTGCATCAGAGGCTGAAGGAACAAATGATACATCCTCAAAAACCAACGATCAATGCTCGAAACAGAGCATTTGAGTCTGTCTTTCAGAGCGAAGAAACACATAAAGAAGACATGGTATATATGTCCTGACAAGTGGATGCAATACGAGTGTTCTACAAATACCACAACAGGAAAAAAAAGGCACTGCCGTACAACGCGACGTTGCCATGCGCCTGCGCACGGCAAAGAAATCTTTGCCGTGCGATGGCACAAAACTGCACGGCAAAGAAAAAAATGCATGGCAAAGAATGAAGAAAACGCACGGCAAAGACCTCTGGACGGCAAAAACCCCTTAGGGCGCACGGTAAAGAAAATGGCAACGGCAAAACCGTATCAAGGCACGGCAAAGCCGCCGAACACGGCAAAGCACAAAAGGCATCGCCATGCACGCCTATGCCTATTATTTTTAACAAACGCACGGCAAAGCAAGCCTTTGCCTAGTGTTTTAACAAACGCACGGCAAAAAAACCTTTGCCTAGTGTAAGCGCACGGCAAAGATGTAAAAATTGGATTTTTTTTCTCAGCTCGAAAGGCGTGGCGTGGTATAGTTATCATCAAATGAACACTTAGCCTAGTGGTAAGATTGCACACTTTCCCTACTCTGCATCCTAGGTTCAAATCCCAGGCCACAGTGGCGGAGCCAGAACTTAAAGTCAGTGTTGTCATTTCAAATCTGTGGTGTCAAATACATATAATTTCTACTTATTTTAAATATTTTTTACAAGGTTAATACAAAATACAAAGAACATGACAAAAAGATGTGTGGTCAATTGACCACACAGCTCTCAACGTGGCTCCGCCACTGCCAGGCCAGTTTGGGGCCTTTTTTTTAATAAAACATGTTTAGCATACGACAAAGACGCGACCTTTGCCGTGCGGCGTCGCACGACAAATATTTTGCCATGCAACGTTAGCGAGTCGCACGGTAAAGAAATCTTTGCCGTCAATGGCATTGCCGTGCGACCTTTGCCGTGCGCCGTCGCATGGCAAAGCCTTTACCATGCGGGGTCGTACGGCAAAGTCTTTGCCGTTCAAATAGTTGCACAGCAAAGTCTTGTTTTCCCGTAGTGTACCATGTTCACAGTTTTTCTACAAGGATCACCGGTGAGATGCATGCCAATAGTTTGCAAAATACTCCAAGCGTGGTAAGCAATCTTAAATCCCTATCAACAATACTCCAATGGAAATCTGAATTGTATTTTGCGTGTACTACAATTGTTTCCTCTAGAGAACCCAAAGAAACAGCTCATAAACATCCCTTGACGCGACAAAAGAAACCCAATAATTTGAGTGTACGTGCGTGTGCATACGTATGTAGGTATCCAACCATAGAAGCCCATGCTTAGTTCGCCCGTGCAATGTATGCAATCTAGGTGCATCACGTACGGTTGCACCTAATGCCGCTGCCTAGCTGGGCTAATGCATTGACCAGATCACAGATGGCACTTGGCAGAATCTCTTGCAAGCAACTTGGTCCGCAACCACACGCCTAGTACAGCGCACGCACGGTGGTACGTGTATATCTCTGGGATTAAGTACGGGATATAGTTACTTACGACCTATTCGATTGTTACAATAATTGATATTTGAGCTACATATACAATGCATATGATTGATGTACGTATATGTGCAATACTACGGATTTCTTGCAAGGGACAAAACTATGGAAAATGATGTGTGTTTCACCATGAATATCAGAGGAGTAAAAGAGAATCAAATAAATAAATAAGCCTAGCTTACTTGGTTAGAAAATAAGTGTACAATCTGACAACCTGGGTTCAAGTTCACGAGTACAGATTTTAGGTTCTTATAGAACCTCCAGCAGAACTTAACGATAGCCCATGTCCACTTCGCTAACCAAAAGAAACCACAGTCATAGGAACGAACCTAGTGGATCCACGACACCAAATCGCCGCTGCTAGAAGATTTTGAAAATTTCAGATGAGGTGATATGTGGGTAGAACTCACCTTCATGGTCGTGTGAGTAAGATTTGTCCTAATGCCCTTTATTAGCATTTAATTGAATGCCTACTGTCTTTTGGATATGCGCTTGCATTTTTGGGGCTACCCCATCCTTCTTGCACCTCACTTGCGTCCTCAAATGTCAATGATCTCATGGCCGTAAAATATGTGGAATATATGTTTGGTATGCATGTATCAATAACGTTATAAGGTGTACAATGGGGAACGAGAAAGAAACATAATTGAAGACTTCAATCAAACTTCAAGAATATATCACAAGTGCAAATTTATTTGGTAGTATTAACAAACTATTCCATTTATTGTGACACCACTAGGCTGCGACGAGACAATGACTAGCTAGACTCTACTACTTTTAATGTATAATATTGATCTATCACTTGTTTTTTTTTTGTAGATTCTAGCTTAACCGTGGTTAACAATCCAACTTATGCACTCTACATTCCAACGCCGAGACAAAAGGAAGTGTTTTCTCCTACTTTTTTGTTTTGTTTTCGAGATTTCTTTGATCCAAATGGGGCCTCAGGGTGTACCGTGTAAACATTTTCCAATAAGCATTGTAAGATGCACCATGACAAGTGCATCCTTTTGGTTAGTGGGGGTTGTTTTCTAATTTCCATCCAAACCAGACAAAATAATATCCATGTAAATATCTAATTTTCACACATCTTCGATTTGTGTGAATTACACATCTCAAATTTCAAAATAAGATACAATGACCCTTAATGAAGTTCAATAATGTAAAGAAAAAAACTCGATCTCTTACGTTGGTTGGGGTTTAAGACTACCTACTTGGTGGGTGGAGGAAATGTATCTTATGGGCAACATAAACAATCCTTCTAAACATGTCTTCAATAAATCACCATATTTTTTGTTATGGCACTGAACAAGGTGGTATTTTGTTAGTGTGTCTGTCTCTGTGAGCAATTTCCCCAAAACAAAGGTGTGCCTACAGCCAATTTTGTATTTTCTGCTTCTTAATAAATCTTTGAGTCTTTGACCATTGTGTGGGTATCTCATTTTGTATTTAAAACAGCAGAGTATACAAAACCCATACCCAAAAACCAGCATCCACCCGCAACAGCTGGTCTACCTACACATGCATGTATAGAGCACCATTCATTGTGCACAACCAAAGTACAGCAAAGCGGCGTGGACATGAATGTGCTGTGGGAATAATTGGGGCAAGATGAGAGGGATCATAGCAACAAATTTAAACAAATCGCTTCCATAAGTTCTAGTGATTAGTGAACATGCATGGGGGCTGTAGTTCTACTGCCCGTCTGCCCCTGTCCTTTGATTAGTACTTTACTTTAGATAAGGTTAGCAACCATATGATACCATCTTTTGATACACCTTGATTACACCTAAAATACTCATACTTCCACACCAAACTATGCATACTACCCTCCCATTTTTTATTTCCTCTTTTGCCCTTCATTGAAGCAATGCAAAGACCATGACAAAAAGAAAATAAAGTTAATGTGTTGCTACCTTGGACATGCTACAACTGTGGGCTCTCGCTATGTAGGAAGGCCACTATATAAGCATTGGTCACCCCACATCGTGAAGAGAGGGAAAGGAAAAGAACTTGGATTGAGAAAGAGCTGCCTCCCTCAAGGAGATCGATCAGCAGGCTCCAGCTAGAGAGTTGCTCTTAGATCGATTTCTCATATTCTCATACAATGGGCAATAGCTTGAGATGCTGCCTAGCTTGCGTCCTACCCTGCGGCGCGCTGGACCTGATCAGGATCGTCCACCTTAGCGGCCGCATCGAGGAGTATGGCCGGCCGGTCGCCGCCGGCGAGATCCTCGCCGCCAACCCGAACCACGTGCTGAGCAAGCCGTGCTCGCAGGGCGTCGTGCGGAGGATACTCATCGTCTCCCCAGAGTCTGAGCTGGAGCGCGGCGAGATATACTTCCTCATCCCGGCCTCCTCAGTGCCGGAGAGGAAGAAGAAGGCCACCTCGCACGCCGGTGCCGCTGGAGGCCACGACGGCAAGACCAGCGGACATGTCAAGAGCAAGGCATCTTCCGATCGTGGAAGTGGCCGTCCTCACGTGGGCGATGTGCCGTCGGAGAAGAGGTCTTTGCATCGGCGGCGGACGAGCACCGGCGGCCGGACAGCTGTGTGGAGGCCGCACCTCGAGTGCATTGTAGAGGGCACTTGACCAGTAGTGGGCTAGTGAATTTTTGTTCTTCCTTTTCTTCTCTTCTATCTTTGGCATGGGTGTCATTTTCTCTCTTGTGCGCGCGCATGGTTGATGTGTATGCTTCTTTGCAACTTCTTTTTTGTAAGTGTACATCCATGTAATGTTTTCCCCTTCCTGCATATATACGATGGAAATGGAGAGGGAGTGTCCTGAATTATTTCTTCTTCTAAGTGCTGCCTAGTTCTAGTTTCTCCTTGAACTATTAATGCTGTTCCATACTATCTTTCGTTTTTGGGGGTGAGTTATTATTGGCACATGAGAAAGATAACAAATGAAGATGGACATGGGCGCTTCTATTTCCCAATTTTTTTTTTTGCCAACTTGTGTGTAGGAGTTGCTTGTATACAAGCTTCAATCTGCTCATCCTTTTACGGTCAAACAATTGGCAGTGTCAATCAATCCCCAGAGGTTACCTTCAAACAATCCATGGAGCCAAGCACAAGTTTGCTCTTTTCTCACATGTACTAAGAGGTACGGAAGTTGGATTAGAAATGAAGCCTTAATTCCCAATCATGCCTTAGCTTCTAATCATCATTTCCTAACTAATAGTGGGAGACATACATCATTAGATCATGAATGATTGATGGTTCTTTCTTAGTTTTTATATGGAGGTCGACAAAAAGACACCCTAGCAAGCAGCATTTTGAAGTAAAGCCAGCTATTGGGCCAGAGTTTTTGTGTTTATCTTAGCTTTTGTTATTGACGACTCTCCCTTTTGATAGTTGCAACCATGCCTTCTGTGCCAGTACTGCTCAGTGCAGGCATTGATAAATGTACTTGATTGGTGCTCTCAATATAACCATCCAACTAGAGAACAATTACCAGCTAATTAAGTATGAAAAAGAAAAATGACAGAGAATGTCAATGATCACGCCCTGTATTACTTTTCCAGATATATCAATGACACAGAATTTGTACTACTTTTCCAAAAATATCAGGTAACGATCATGAATATTTGGATAATAGACTTTACAGTAGCTACTTGAGAATTGTTCTCCACTGATTTTCCAGTTCTAGAGCTGATTCGATTGTTCTCTGCTAGAGAATGTTGCACTTTAGGTGTTAACGCCCTCAACATATTCCTGATTAGTATTGTCGCACAATTCATGATCGACCCAAACACCTGTTCTACGCCGTTGAAAACTAGAAATGCCTTGCTTATAAATTCTGGGAATCAAACAAAAGAAGTAATTGCCATACATTTTGCCAATACAATAAAATCCCTTCAGAAACGACAGAAAGCCACAGTCGTTCAATTGTCACAGTAGAGTGGTCTTCTCATATCAATCACCAACAACAATAATTGGTGTTCTGATTGGAGAGGGAATCAATCTTGTGCAGAAAACTAGAAGTCTCCCCACCCTTACCCTGACATGATACAAGACATCCTATCCTATACAATAGTCTGTCCTAAAGATATGAAACCTTCAGTATTTCTACTCGTCAACAGAATGACAACTTCACAAAATGATACATATACACTGAGCTAGTTAATGCATCAAGCTACAAATTTTCGAATTCAGTGGCTGTTAGTTTCGATCTTGAAGTGGATAATTGTGAATTCGGAGGAACAAAAACAATTAAGCTTTCAGTACAGGGTCACACACATTTTCAGACAACATGCTAAATTCAGACACACTTTTGCAAATACATGCTAAACTTCCCGTGTAAGTAGCCGAGTCTGACAAATTAAAACATATCAATTTTCAGAGCATTTGGCAGGATCACCATTTGATTTATTCCATTCATTGATGCATGCATCAGTAGTGCATGAATTGCATATTTTGTTTGCTTCTACAGGATCATGCAGACTTGATCTGAATATAGAATAGGGTTGCGTGAGCTCTTGGATCAGGTACTATCACAAGAAGCTAACAACACATCGTTCGAGCAAGGAAAGAAAAAAAAAAAGCCCATGCACACATGCTGCTGCACGAATTAAGGTGTGCAGACCAAATCATACGCAGATTCCCACGCTGCCTTGATTTGTTTGCGTTTGTTTACTTCCAAAAGACAGCTAAGAGGAGGAGCTAATGATAGTTAGCTTGGGGTTTCAGTATTAGTCAATGATTGGATTGGCCCTGGTAGCTGCAAGAGGAGTATTAGAAGTAGAGCATTGGTGTTTTTGCAGACTATGATGATGTTTATATTCTGTTATGGCTCATAATTAGGGGTTAGGGTGGTGGTTACGAGTAGTACTACAATGGATCTCTAGTATTTGTACTTTTTCTTGGTTTATACAATGGAAAGGGATATAAATATCATGAGAAATCCTTCATACATATATATATCTCTGTGTTTTGCTGTTTACTCATTCTGGTTATAGAAACAGGACCTTGAAGTGACAGAAATAAATCATGCATGCAAAATGCTTCTTGGAACCTAATCAGCCAATTTCTCTTTTGCTTGGTTGTCATTGGCTTTCTAAGGTACACATTATTGGTTTAAATTCAAATTATATTATTTGTAATGTTTATTTTTTAACAAATTTAAGGGCACATTGTTTACTTTAAAATTGTTGGTTTATTTTGTGTTCATTATAAGCTACTTTGGGGTAATTGTATTCCTATTATAACTATCTTTGTATTCTTCCATAGTCCTCCACAATTCTGATAGCACTAGATTTAGTGCGTCTTGGCGCACGATCCCTTGGAACTCGAACCAAACTACATGTAAATGTGAACACGTTTTATAGGATTTAGAAAACAAAGTCAATATGATGAAATTAGAATTGAACAAACCAAATCATAACAGAACAACTGTGCTTATACACAGTTAGGGAAATATATTAGAATAACTAACACTATGGTTTTTTTGGAGAGCAATAAAAGGTAAGAAGAAAAAAAAAATTAATCTACATAAACTTGCTGCGGTTTTAGAGAAAGACAACTACAGGTGATCGATAAAACATGCTGCTATTTTCCCATACCATCACCGGAATGCAATTATGTATGGACCACTATTAGAATAACGTAAGATTCAAGTAAATTTCATGAAAACTTGCTGCTAAATGTACTAAAAGTCTAAAGAGAGCAAATATGCGAGACTTTTTTTTAATCTATTTGTCGTAGTCCATCAGAGAACTTGTTCTCTAGGAAGAACACAATGACCATCTCTTTCCTGTCGTATCTCCTCATGTTCATCCTTCATTGCCCCGGCCGAGCTCTTGGCATGTACATACTTCAAAAACACCTACAACGCAGAATCAAAATTAGAAGAAAACCCAAAGTTTATTTGATCTAGAAACACCGAATGTGATATAAAAAAAAAATGAGAAACACTAAATGAGAAAGCTAAAAGCCTAATGTACAATCCCACCGCCACTCTCCAAATCTTTGATGGACGTCGCTCAACCTATAGTGTTCACTTATGATGGGTGGAGCTATTCTTTCAGAATACATGAAAATAAAAAGGAATTGCATATATAAATACACCTAACATTTTAAAAAAAATATTAAATTGAATACATCATGTCATGTATCTTGGCATAGTCACGATGCCATCTCACTAAGAAAACAAGTTCCAGTTATAATAACTCATGACATGTGAAACTAAAATAGGGTCATACAAGCATAAATATAAATATATAATTTAAGGTAAATATAAATTATACTCCTACTTTCTTTGTCCCATAAAGTGTGTCTTAGATTTGTTTAAATTTGGATGTATCTAGATACTATTTACTTGATGGGAGGAGGGAGCAATGTTTTTAGCTGAATGAATGAATTGTAATTTTCATCATTCCACTTCTTCCGACTTATCAATAATTTGAACCAAAAAATAGACTTTTTCATAAAAAGGAAGTGATAAAGTTGAAAGTGGTACTATGTATCTTGGTGTATTCATTGGGCCATAAAAATGAGTAAATTGTGCCCAGTCGAACAACAGTGCATGAGTGGGTTTGGAGGCCCACACAACTTGGGCCTAGCAAGTGCTGAATTTCCCCCAAAGCTCGGATGACATTCCCATGCTATCTGACCAGGCAATAGGAGGAGCGAACATGGGGAGTTGCTATATGCCGACCGGGTCAGCACATATGGGTGCCGCAGACACCTCCAACCCGGAGGTTGTTAACTAGGCCACGGCCCATCAGGAAAACCTTTTTTTTCTTATTCTTATTCTTTTTTTTCCTTTTTCAGTTCATAGTTCTATTTTAAAAACTAACGTTTTTAGTTTCTTTTCTATGTTTTAAATTTTATTCAAATTTTTTTGTTTATAGATTTTAAAAATGTTTGATTTTAAATTTGTTCAAAATCCGGAAATCGTTTGAAATTCAAAATTCGTTCAAATTTTGAAAGTTGTTCAAATTTCGAAATTCGTTAAAAATTCAAAAAATCAAATTTCAATATTCTTTCAAATTTTGAATGTGAAACTGTTTTCAATTTAAACATCTGTCAAACTTAAACATTTTTTAAATTTGAAAATATTCGAAAATTGTTTTCAGAGATTCAGAGACTTGTTACAGTAAGATAGGATTCCAACTTGAGAATAGGCTCTCTCCCCGCAGGCCCCTGTTGAGAGTCGACCCCCGTTCTTCGTCTTCGCCCCTTCCCGTCTCTCTCTCCGGTGGCGTTGCCGGCCGGTGGGAAGATGGAGTAGGTGGTTGGCCACTGTTTGTATATAGGACTAGTAGTATTAGGATTAGGTCTAGGCTTTGTGTTGCCCTGGTGGCTTCTGGCGTTATGCCGTGTTTGAGCTACCCCCTGGTGCCGGTGAGCAACGCTGGGGGGCTGCCGGCTCTGCCTTGGCCGCGCTATCCATGGTGGATGGTACAAGGCTGGGATAGATCTGGTGTTTGCTCTGCAAATAAGCTCACGAGGTGGCTAGTCCTGGCGGATTTGGGGATGATTTCATCCTGGCCTTTCTGCTGCCATGGTGGGAGTGGAGATGCTGAAGATGTGTTTGTCACTGGATTTGTCAGATTCGTCACCGCGTCGGAGATGGGTCTTCGGCGTTGGACCAAGAGCAGGTTCTGCAGCTTCATCTTGGGCTCATCCTCGGCGACGTGTGTCGTCGTCGACTCTGCTGGCCGAATGGCGGCCATTTGGAGTGCTGGCAAGCTGCGCAGCCTCCCCTTATTCCTCCCGGCCTTGATGCCTGATGGGAGGCAGTATGGCTTCAAGCTGGCGTCTGTAGCTCGTCTATTCGGCATCTGCCGGCGACGTAGCGACGGCGAGGTCTTCATGCCAAGTGGTTTGTCCCCGGTGGTGAAGATCTCGGTCAGGCGATGGAGTCTGGTGGAAGATGGACCCGATTGCTTTCCACAACTTGCCTTCAGGGTCTTTTATGTAAAGTTCCTATGTGCGGTTGTAATTTTCTGGGTCACTTGTACTGTAATGCAAAATCAATGAAAGTATCTGGGTCCTTCGGGACCCATCTCCTGTTCAAAAAAAATATTCGAAAATTATTTTTAAACAGAAAAATAAAACGAGAAAACAGAAAAAGAAATACTAAAAAAGAAAATAGAAAAGACAAAAAGAAACAGAAAAGGAAGAAAGGAAACATAGAAGAAAAGAAAAAGGAGAAAAAACAGAAAAAATGCCTAACCAAGCCGCGAGCCAGCCCACACAGCACGCGGGGGTGTAAAGTGCGGTGGAGGTGCCGACCTGGTTGTCATATATGTAGGAACCACGACGAACGCCGTCCTGGTCAACATGCACCGCACACTCCAAAACCTTCAGCGGTTTGATAGGTTGTAGCCCATCCAGTGGTACAACTGCTTTCCATTTCTCGGTTTTTTTCTGATATTTCTTTTATGTTTATTTTTTGTTTTTTCAAATCTAGATGTTTTTTCAAAACCCAAATGTCTTGTGAGATTTTTTTTTCAAAATTTGAATATTTTTTTAGATCTGAAAAAATTCAAAATTTGAACAATTTTCAAAATATACATTTTTAAAATGTAAACATTTTTCCAAAAAATGAACATTTTTTGAAATTTTACCAAATTTGAAAATTTTAAAACTTGAACAAATTTGAGATCTGATTGTTTTTAAAATTTGAACAAATTTTGAACATTTTCTAGATCTGAACATTTTCAAATTAAAAATATGAAATCAATTTTTTAAAGCAAAGAAATCTAAAACCAAAAAAGCAGCTACAAAACCAACAAAACAACATTTTTTAAAAAAGCAGACAGAAAACCGTCAAAACCAAAGAGAAAACCATCCAGAGTGACAGGTTCACAATTCTGGACCAGGCCCATGTCAGCTCCTAGGTGTGCGGCGGGGTGTAACCACCGACCTGATTGGTGTATAGGCAAACATGTCCCTTTTAACGCTGATCATGTTGGGCTCAAACATACGATATGAGACTATTATGTGCATACTCTTCCTCACCGTCCATTCCACAACCCACTCCCCCACCCCTCGTCTCCTAGCCACCCTTGGTGGAGGTAACAACTGAGAGAGCAAGAGCAAGGCAGAACATGACTGATGATGTGAGAAGATGAGAGAACACAATAGAACACTACAACTAAGTGAGAAGATAGGAAGAAGAAGGAGAGGTGTTTTCTGTCCAGAATTCTGAGATCAAGCCGGTCTGTCTTCAAGCTGGTGTTTGGAGACTCAAAGGTTCTTGTATCGGCTCCAAACTCGGTGAGCTTGTTTACTTTGAGTAGTTTGATCTGGTTAGCTGATTTGAGATTTGGATCAGAGGAGAATCAGATTTGAGAGCGGTGAAGTTACTTCGGACTACTGCAGTTTCATCACAGAGTAGTTTTGGGAGACAAACAGTTTGGGCAAGCAAACGGTGTCCAATTGAGCTTATTTTTGGTCAGTATATTGGGACTCATATGTTTGCTTGTATGGCATGTTTGGTGTTGATTGGATCTGTGGTTCAAGATTAGTTTGCTGATTATCGAAGAGGATAGAATTTGTGATATCTCTGCTTTGTTGTATCTTAACTCTTGTGGTTGCTGTTGTTATTGACGGTGGACAACGATGTGAAGTGTGTTGTAATCTCTAGATGTTCTAGAGAAGACCCTGTACCCAGATTGCTCCTAGTGAAGCTTGCGTGGACCGGTTGGTCCACGCCCGTGGTTTTTCCCTACTTAAGTTAAGGAGATTTTCCACGTAAATCTTTGTGTCACTTATGCGTGTGCTTCTGTTTGTTTTTTCCACTGCATCTATTGGTTGAAGCTATCCTCGAAGTTTACCTGATTTCACACATGCATAGTGGTGGTTGTGCCCCAACACCTCAATCAAAGTAAGTCTCATAACGCATAAACAAAACCAGAGACACCATTCCTCAGTAACTTGATATGAAACCAACATCTGCAAGATCTTACTCACCGGAACATAATCTGGTTTACTCCTGTTGCTAGAACTTCCTCTTAAAGAAAACTGTTGAGCGTGCATAAATTTACATCCGCATATGATTTATCAATTTGATCGCAATAAATTAACTGATTGTTACCGTTTGTTTTGTTCCAATCAAAAGAAAACAAAATACATACATAGCATGAGGACTATTTGTCCAGGAAGGAATTGCTGGCTAATGACACCGTGTCTATTAGGCAAGTAATCTTTAATTTATTGGGTCAGTTGACACTTTAATAACTTTGGTAAGTGCATTCAACAGCTAAAGCGGGCATCCATTATACACCACCAAGGGCACAAGTAAGATAACCTACTAGTTTCTACCAATGACCATGTCGTGGTTTTATACTACTTTATAGTCAAAATATACAGTAGGAAAGTGACAAGAATGCGGGACGGTACAACCGTGATTAAAAGGTGATTGATAATGTCACATCAGGATGCTGGTATATATACCTAAAAAAAGAAACCTAGCTGAACACCAAAAGACAACGTAATCACTACCAACTGTGCACACAGTGAAACATCAAAACCTAGTGAGAAACACGATGTTCATACTTCATATTCTTGTGTAGTTTCCCGTATGAACTATGAATGGGTATCATACTTGGTGCAATCTTCAGGAGCAAGTTAACAAAGAAACCATGTACATAACATGCAGAAAGCTCCTACAAAGCTATAGTGAGAAATGGTTCACCTTTCTTCACAGGTTTGTGTTGCAAAAATTTGGCACCAAAAATTCCAAAGGTACTCCACACAGATCAAATGAGAAAAGAATTAAAACAGAAAAAATATAACAGGAAAAAAAACGATAGAAACATAAATAAACCAAAAAAACTGGAAAGAAAAAACAGGAAAAGAAACGGAACCGAAAAAGAATAAACAGAGAGAACAAGAAAAACTGGACAGCGAACTGGGTCGGCCCATGCGCACGATCTCGGCGAGCGAGCGGTACAATATAACCGCTCGCAATGAGCGAGAGAGATAGTGTTTGCGCTCCCAAAACCGCCGCCCACACTGTTTTACCGGGACGTCGCCGCCGAGGCCTCATTCCGACGGCCCACCCCTCGGCTCCTACCCCCGCCTCTCTCGCCGTCAGGCGTCGCCGCCATCGCCGTCCCCGTTCTTCCTCGTCGGGGCATCGAGATCCTGCTGTCTGCCTGTCTCCGCCCCGTCCGCAAGTCTCCGGTGAGTTTTTTTTTCATCCAGCGATTGGTTTAATCCCACGGACCTTCCCGCTCGGCACACCATAGATCTGCACCTGCTAGACCTGATGCAGCAGTTGTTGTTTCATCTAGTGGAAACAATGGGGCAAGAACAGAAAGGAGAAGAAGCATCCAGTTCCAGTGGCATTTATACTTACAAGCATCGCGATGACAAGGGAGTCGATACCCATGAGATTTTTCTCAAGAGGAGCAGAGCCCGTGTCCTGCTGTCGTACGCTGGAGTCGTTTTCCTTCTCGCAATTGTCTGCCAGTCATTTCTGGGGAAGGTACACTTCTGTTGAAAATCAGTATACCAGATGTTGGAAGGAGATTAAGTGAATGAGAAAATTCGTCTGATATAGTAGTATTAAAAGCTGTGCAGTAATTATTGCCTAGTTGTTTGCCTAATTGTTAGGCCCATCAAACTTCAGAAGATTGAGCTGGAAGATGTCTAATTGTCAGCTAGTATTTGACGTTGAGAAGAAAAAAAAAACAGCTTCACACGTTTTACTTATCAGAACAGTTCGTGTTTTGTTCTTGTATAACTGTAGAAATTAAACTGAAGAAATTTACCAGATTCTTTGATAATCCTTTTGATGAGGTTCTTAGCACCCTAGATCCATAGAATTAGATGTGACGAAAGGCATGGCCTTTTTTGCTTACCGCTTTTGTTACGACTGGCGCATATTTTAGCACTGACTTGCTTCACTACTGCAGGAGGGGTTATGCCTCGGATCAGTGTGGAGTATCACCTTTGGAGTCCTGGTTGCCAAATGTTTGCAATACAAACCCGTGATGAAAGGTGAATGGATCCTTCCTCAGATACATGTTTGCATGGGCTTTCTACTGAATATAGACATGATTTGTTGTTTGCACCAAAGTGCGGTATCCATTTCTCCTGACTTCCATAGTCTAGACTTGAGATTTACATATGATTATGAAGTTTTGAACTATCAAGTATGAACAGCTTGTTTCTTATTGTGTTTCCCTGTTCCATTTGTGTGCAGAGTCGGTAGTGATAATGCCATCTTTTGGGGTTCAGCTAGAAATACATTTTTGGAGGTATACCAGCATCCTTGATCTAAAACCATCATCGTTATTCACAATGTGCTCTTACAGTTGGTCTTTGTGCTCGCCATATTATTGTTTATTTCTGCTGACAGCTGGATCAATGGTGGATGCTAGTAGGTTATCTTACTGCTTGCTGTAGGATGAACAGTTTAGGTAGTCAAAATAGATGACCACTTTAGCTATTGAATATATTGAGCACCATTTATTCCAGCGTCAACTGACCCAAATCTCATGGGGACATGCTTACCCAGCAGAAGAATTGGTAGAGACAGATGTGGTGTGGTTCGCCAGCAATTCCCTCATGAACAAACAATCCTCATGTTACAGAGGTGAATATGTTTTATTTTGGCGTAAACAAGGAAAATTGCAACAGTTAGTTGATTACATAATCAATTACTAGTTACTGTGGATGATAAATGATATGGATATAATATGCTGTAGGCTCAACAGTTTCCTGTAGGACAATGTTCTAACAATGTAGAGTAGAGCAGAACTCTTCTCCTAACAGCATCGCTAGAAGATACCGCAAACGCCCGAACCACAAATGGCATTTGTGGTATGCTGCATCACATGTTTGCGGACTGAAAAACTCCACGACAAAACAGATATGCTAAACAAGAAATGCAAATCGGGGAACCAAACACTGGTGCCATACTTTTGAAAGTTCGTCAATTATCATAGCATAATTTACATGCGGATTTTGCAAAAGAGGAACCTAAACTAGTTCCTAAACCTAAAAATAATCTAGTCATGGTACTAAACTACACCAGGATTTTGGGGCTATGGTGATGGCGACGGGGACGGAGCTTCACGTGAAGGCGTCGGAGTCGCCGGGGAGGTCGGATTCGTTGTCGTAGTCGACGATCACGGTTGTGCTCCTCGGCGGCAGCGCTTGGCCTTCTCCCAAACGTCGGTGACGACCGTCATGAGGGACTTTGCCGGGACATGGCGAGGTGGCGCTGCTCCCGCGCGTTGTTGTCCTCCTACTTGTCGAGCTCGATGGGCGGAGCGAAGGAGGCCCGCGCACCGCCGGAACAATCACTCGCGACGGCCCCGCCTCGCCGTTGTGCGCGCGGGGTAGAATCCTGTTCCACACGGGGACCTCGGGTTGCAGCGGGAGAGTGTGCCGCGGCGGTGCGCTTGCTCGGAGATGCATGCGCTGCGCTCGCCGGGTCTCCGGCGCTAGCCGACGCGGAGCTGCGGCCGTGCGTCGGAAAAATACGCCCTCCACGTGAGGAATTGGGCGGTGCCATCGTGGGAGGAGGTAGAGCGGGTGGAGAGGAGAATACCGGCTGCAGCGATTTGGAAATGGCGACCGGAATCCATGACAATCGACCGGATTCGAGCGTTGGGCGGTTGAGGAGAAACGGATGCGGAATACCGCATCCATACCCTCGAGCCCGCCATATATACTGGCTTCGCGGGCCGTTATAGGGTTCCCCGCATCGAGTCTTCCGATGTGGGCCGGGATGCTGCTTCTGTTCATGCCGTTTTTGGCAAAAAAACCGGAAAATATCACTATACGGGCCGGTTTGCCTTATCTGCTTGAGATGCTCTAATGGATAAGACTGCAAATCCTTTGCTTGGCTTCAAGTACTTTGTACCATTACTCAGAAAGGTTTGGTAGTACTAAAGCAAGCAAAATCATTTCATGGGTGCATCATTGCATGTGTGTTGCTATATCATAGACAACGCGGCTTAAAGTGTTCTTCTGCAGCTCCTCTTGCTTAGGAAAGAGTGGGCTACTGAGATCCTAGGTTCCTGCTATATGTTTTCTTTATTAATATTTTTGTTCATGATTCTTAGTGGAGCAGTTGATCGCCGTTTCATACCCATTGGCAAGATTCTGAAGCCACTGCTGAACGAGTGTGTGACACCGGTCACCTGTTACTGGAGCTTGGTGTTGCTTCTTCGTGATGAAGAGGAACTCAAGCTAGTTTTTCAGGTAAAAGTTTACATGCCTCTTATCTACGACTTAACTGGCCAGTAAAAATGACAGTAATCCAATAATAAAGCTTTAATTGCAGAAATTTCGTCCTCCTGTCAAAATGTTGGTTCCTATCTGGAAAGCTCTTTGCACATTCACAAATTCTGAATGAGTAAGCCAGCCTTCTGTAGTCTCTAAACCAAACTGTTCATAAGCGTGACTTGTTTGGCGCTCTAGTGTGGCTGAAACGTTCAGAAATGCAGCTGCAGTTGAGCTTAGAGGCTAAATTCAGCTAGAGCCCAGAGGTAGGCTATTGGAATAAAGTGCCTCTAGATTTTCTCAGGTGAGTGTACCGCACTTAACAGTGACCATTCATATATAGTTCTCAACTGCGAGGTTTTCTTCCATGTTCTAAATTCTAGTTTGTCCACATAATGCAGGTTCGCTGCCCAGTCAAACTTTTGGAGTTCTGATTACTAGCATATGCAAAAGTGTATTGATTAGTCATATGAAAATATAGCTCAATTCTTTTGTATATATGAAAAGCATGGGTTCATCATCTTGCAAGGTTTTCTTCTAGCATGTTTTTTCTGATTATCTTGTACTGTATATAACAGTCGTAAGTTATAGCCAAAATCTTGCACTTAGGACTCTGACAGCCGGACTCTGTCTATATTTATGGACAGGGGGAACTTGTCATTTGTATGTAATGTAGCAAGACACTGTTGTTGTAGAATGAGGATAAACGGTTCACATGACTTACATGATTCGTGCATGGTTTGCCTTTGTTGCTGTATATATAAATCAGTCGCTGTATGAGGAGATGCAAAGTTTAAACAATCTTGCATGTCTCTTATGATACATAACGAATACGAAGAGCTTAAGTAGCAGCTACAAGGTTTCTGACCACGTGTACTAGCATATCGGTTCTATCCGGAGGGCAACTCTGTGTGGGGCCCTGTTTAGCCTCACCTGATCTTTAATGTGAAGTACTCCTTTGCCCAAAAAACGCAACTAAATGAAATGTGCACAGACTAGCATGTGAGGACACTACCATCCATTATATTTTGTTTTTGACGTGCAACTCTGTCATTCCATTAACATAAGATGGCATAGTCGCCGTACAAAGCCCTGCTTACATCAACATCAACAGGGACATGCTCCAACCATGCTTGGTGTTCATTGGGCACCCCAGCCAGACCCAACGCAGCTAGCATATGGGCTGGTTTATTACAAGAGTGTGGCACGTACATGATCTTATGGTCAATAAACTCAGTTCTAAGGAGAAACTTAGCTTCGCGGAAGAGGGCATTAAGTGAAGCTAGATCGTACTTAGTAGATGATACTGCATGTTGGAGAGTTTGGCAAAGCAATCATAATTCTGCCAAAAGTTTTATCCATTGGCCCAAAACCCATCCCAGGCAGCTATCTCAATTGCTTTCATCAGTGCATAGGTTTCGGCATGCAGCGCGTCAATAGCAAACAAGACATCTGAGAACTATGAATTGCCACTGTGAAGTGCAGTATACTCACCAGAGAAAATGTCGAAGTATTTCATTCCAATGGCCTGCCTCTACCTGATTTTAGCCACTAAGCTCAACTGCAGCTGTTTTTCTGAACGTTTTAATCACACTAGAGCACCACACAGGTCACGCTTCTGAATAGTCCAGAAGGGCGGCTTGTGCATTCAGAATTAGTGAACGTACAGAGTGCTCTCCGAATAGGACCCAGAATTTTGACAGCAGGACGGGATTTCTGCAATTTAAGCTTTACTGGATTAGTGAGATTTATCGACCAACTAAGTGTACATGCGAAGCATGTAAACTTTTATATGGAAAACTAGCTTGACTTCCTCTTCATCACGCAGAAGAACAACCAAGCTCCAGCAGGTCACCGGCGTCACACACTCGATCAGTAGAGGCTTAGAATCTTGCCAATGGGCACAAAATGATGATCAACTCTTCCACTAAAAATCATAAATTTTAAATTTAATGTCAGAAATAAATAGCTGGAACTCCAGTTCTAGTAGCCTGGCTAATAGTATTTCTGACGAAAGAACTCCGAAGGAAAACAGTTGAGCAATGTTCACTAATTTCACAAAAGAATGAAGCATACATAGCAGTGAAATGATTTAGTTCACCTCAACCTTTCTGAGAGTAACAATATAAAGTACTTCAAGAAAAAAAGGAGTTTCATAATGCATAAACAAAATCATAAACAACATTGCTCAGTAACTTGATCTGAAACTAACAACTGCAAGGTCTTACCCACTAGGAACAGGTTCTTGTTTTACTATATGGCTAGAACTTTCTCCTAAAGAAAACTGTTGAGTCTATCGGAAATTGTATCCTCTTACAATATATCGCGATCTCACAACCAGTGATAAATAGATGAATCAATTGATTGTTGACGTTTCTCTTGTTCCCCACCAAAGGAAAACAAATAACCTCTATAACATAAGGACTTTTTGTTCAGAAGAAATTGCTTGCTAATGACACCATGTGTGGCTATATCCTCTCTGCTAGTAGGCAGTTACACCCCTACTTTATTTGGGTCAGTTCACACTTGAATAACTAGTGATGAGTGCATTCGACAGCTAAAGCATTCACCCATTTTGACTATCTAAAGTTCTAAACTGGTCATCTTCCATCCACAAGATAACCTACTAGTTTCCAACAATGATCGTGTTATTTGACAGTGAAATATTAAGTAGGAAGGTGACAAGCAAGAGCAACAGTAAGAGCGTAATTCAAAGATGACTGATGACTGATGACTTCACAACAAATTATGCTGCCATGACATGTGCTGGTTGTGACTGGCAGACTAAATCTAAACACTAAAAAGTTTTGGATATTGACAGTCTAAAATGTAACTATGACCAGCACTAATAAAAATATTTTGGTTTTTTTTCTTTCAAATCTAAATATTCAAACAAATTTTCAAGTTTCTAATCTAAATATTCAAACAACTTTTGACAATCAAAGTTTTGAAGTTTCACTAAATGACATGTCTAAAGTTTACTTCAAACATAGCATAAAGTATGTATAAAAGGATAAAATCCCAATAATTAAGCCTATGGCCCGAACAGCTAGAAATTTTAACCCGCCTCACTTTCTTGGGAGGTCGTGGTGGCCCGACGTAGCAGCACGCCGGCGACCGCTCGCGGGGAGAAGATGCGGGCGAGGTCTCGCTCGGCAGAAATATTTTATGATTTGCCACACTTTTTTCCGAAGTGTCTATTATTTGCCACATATGACCACCACATGTCACTGAGACTAAAAATGGCACGTCGGGAAGGTGGCCCACGGAGGTATCGGCCCAAGATTTCTTCTCGATGGCAGCGCATGTTATTCAAACCGCGGATTAAATTGCGGCCCACTACCATCGCAAAATGGACACGCGCCTCCTCGCCCATCTCTTCCCGCAGGTTCGGTTCCTCTGGAAACCACCCTCCTCTCGTCCGTGGATGCTGACCTGTTCGACGCAATATCTGAATAAGCCACTTGCTTTCTCATCTGTCTAGTTAATTTGGACTTCTGGTCAAGTCCATTGTTATATCAAGCATCTAGGCTCCGATATGATTATTGCACTTTGATTTGTTAACAGACTTTGGCATGTTAAGAAATCCAGCTACTTGTTCTTATTAGTATATACTATGTCAGCCCAAAGAGAATTCCCAGATGCAAGATTGGTTGTTAACATGTGATTGGTTTGAGAGCAGATCAAGCTCTACACAACTGTTGGTGCTCACCGTTGATCTCAAGCTCTATAGACGTCTTGCTCAGTGACCTTTACAACTTCACGGCACACCCACAACACCATCTAGATCCTCCCCTGCGAATCGTGGACGATTTCTGGTTTCGTCTTAGTTACCTTGGTGCCGTCACTAATGCATTGCGGTGACAAGAGAGTTGATATCCATTAGATATTGGTTAACATGAGCAGAACCCGTGTCCCGCTGTTGTATGCTGGAGTCATTTTCTCTCTCGCAATTTTCTGCCAATTGTTGTTGGGGACGGTACGCTTCTGTTGTAAACCAGTACAAGATATTGAGAAGGAGGTTAAGTGAATGAGGAAAATTTTCAGATATTTTAAAAGATGTCTAGTTAATATTGCCTAGTTATTGGTCTCAGACTCGTCAGAGTTATGTCTATCAACTTGTGTAAAAAAGTTGTAAGAGGTCCAATTGCTGATTTTGTTTCTACAAGTAAAGACAGGCTTAAATGTTTCGCTTATTCAGAAATTAGAACAGGTGAACATGTCATGGCTGCATAATTCCTTGTATTTTCTTGAAGAAATTAATCACATTGTTTTGAAAATACACTTTAAAAAGATCATGCCTCACTGGCCCATGCTTTGTGCTTTGATGAGCTTCTTAACACCGTAGATTCATGTAGCTCTGACATGACTGGTAGTCTGGTACATATGGGTATTGATCTTCTTAAGTACTGCAGGAGTCGTTGTGCCTCAAGTCAGTGTGGAGTATTGTTACATTTGGAATTCTGTTTGCCAAATGTTCACAATACAAACCTGTGAACAAAGGTGAATACTTTCTCAAATATAACTTTGTATGGCTCTCTGCATATTATGTACACGGTTTGTTGTTATTTAGCACCTGAAGATTGCACCATGTATGATATATATGTTAAGCTTCATGCACTAGCCACTTGAACCAAAAGTCCGAACTGATGGAAAGGGCTAGGTATTCCACATATACACTTCACAACACCCCCACTCGCGTGTGACGGGAGAAGAGAAAGTCAACACGTGAAAGAAGAAGAGCACACAGAGGGGGGCAACAGCAATTTTTAGGCTTAATTGCGAAAACCATGTAAGAGGGGGGCAACAGCAATTTTTAGGCTTAATTGCGAAAACCATTTGAAAGCCAGGATTTGAACTCGAGACCTGGGGCTCTGATACCATGTTAAGCTTCATGCACTAGCCACTTGAACCAAAAGTCCGAACTGATGGAAAGGGCTAGGCAATCCACATATACACTTCACAACACCCCCACTCGCGTGTGACGGGAGAAGAGAAAGTCAACACGTGAAAGAAGAAGAGCACACCGAAACAGCGGTGGCTAAAGAGGGGGGCAACATCAATTTTTAGGCTTAATTGCGAAAACCATGTGTTGGGGGGATGACCCCCGGTATGCCAAAGGCATGCCAAACCGGATGGTTTGAGCCATCAGGATACCGGTTAGATGTTCATGCCGGAGTCTAAGATAGGCGTTTGGCTGAACAGGCTAAGCCGGTATCCTCAGAGGAGGGATACCGGAACCGGATAGAAAAGGTACCGGACCACCGGAAGGAAGAGCTTGTCGGCAAGGCTGGTCAAAGATCCTCTCCAGAGCTAGAAGACAAAGATGAGCTAAGCAAAGTAGCTTTAAACGAAGGGCTGACGATAAAGAAGAAGATGACGAAGAAAGAAGCCGGAGGACGTCATCCTCCCTGATTAAAGAAGACCCCGGTGTCATCTATGATTAAAGTAGCTTTGTAAAGTAGCTTTGTAAAGTAGTTTGTCTAGTCAAAGATGCCATTAGGGTTTCTTGCACTGTAAGCCACCCTCTCCCCTATATAAGGAGAGGGGGCAGCCCTCCTTCACGGGCGCGGAACACAGAGGGAGAGACAAACCTGTAACTTGTGAAAATCAATGAACATGGTGATCTAGAGCGAGTTCTTCCTTGTGTTTTTCTTCTTCAACCTCTGGCCTTGGCCAAGTTCTTGAGGAAACCATCCGGAAGTTCATCCCACCTGATCACAAACCCTCCCCCGAATCCTATGGCATCTGTCCGTTCACCACGACGACAGTTGGCGCCCACCGTGGGGCTGGAAGTGGCGCTTGAAGGAGTTCACATTCGGGCGGGCATCCTCGAGGTCGCCGGCGAACGTACGGTGTCCGCGCTCGTGCAGCGCATCTACGCCATGGACTTCATCAACGACAACGCGGGCTGCTTCGCCAACGGCGGCATCTTCCCCAAGAACGGCCGCATCATCGAGTTTGGCAGCCACCGCGTCTACTTCGGCACCGTCCCTGTGCGCCAGCGCCTCTCGCCGGTGCTGGTGGCACCGGACCCGCCAAGATGGCTCTGTGCTGGTCGCGCCGCCGGCAGCGTCGAGGTAATGATGACCGGTGTGGTTGGTGCAGGAAAGGAGGCTGTGGGTGAAGGTGCTGGTCGTGCGGTTTCGACCCGTGCGGCCAAGCCACCGCTGGAGCGCGACGCAGGCGCAGCGGGAGCATCATCCGCACCACCGGAAACACCGCTCCAAGCGGCGATGAATGTCCTCGCCACCCCCATCGCGCAGAACGTCGATCCGGCAGCGGCTCAGGCGGAGCTGGAGGCGCAGCGCCAAAAGGTGCTCGAGAGCGGCAAGGACATCATCCGGGCGCAGCGCGAGCTGAACCTTACCCTACGTGAGTACAACGCTGCCCATGGCTTTGCTTCTGTTAGCGCACATGCTGCTAGGATGCCGGAAAACCGGCTAAAAGCTCGCAACCTAGATCAAGATTTGCGCAAAGAGATTCATGCCGGCAAAAGTACCTCTGCATCTGTTAGCATCGTGGAAAAACCTAAGTACAGTAGCCCGGATAAAACTATAAAAGCTGCTAAAGCTGCAGTAGAGCTATGCGAGTCGCTTTCCGGAGATGCTTTGGCAAAACAGCAAGAGCGTGTTAGAGAGCTGCTGGAAACTATTGAGCAGCGAACGCCGAGCAGCTGGCTAAGCTGAACAAGGCCGCGGCCTCAAAATCCGCGCGTTCAACAAAGAATGCCGGTAGCAAGTCCCATGGGCAGGCTTCGTCCCCCCATCCGGACAGAAGAAGGGAAAAAGAAGTGAATGCGCAGCAGATGACTGTGTACGATCCGGTTCTTGCCGGAAAGCAACAAGCCGGGCAACATGATGCCGGTAGAAAAAGCCAAGGGGCAGAACGAGGCTACGCCAAAGGAGGCTATGCCGGAAACAATCATGCCGGTAGATATGAGACCGGGCAAAATTATCGAGCTGCAAGGGCAGCGTATGATGAGGAGGAGATAGATCCCCCGAGGTACCGGCAGGCAAGGGCCGCGGTACCGGAATGTTATGATGAAGCTGATTCTGCAAGACCGGCAGCATACCGGAACGCATTGGGAGAACGCTTGGGAGAGAGATACTTACCGGAACGGGATGCGAGGCACCGTCTGGATAGAGTGTACTTGTCAGAAATGATCGAGGAGGAAGGTCCTCCAGGCCCAAAGTGCTTTGGCCCAAGGATCATGAAAGAAAAACCACCAGTGCGCAACTTTATGTTGCCCCGTGACACAAAAACATACGATGGCACTACGAAGCCGGAAGATTGGCTCGCGGATTACGTGACCGCGGTATACGTCGCAGGCGGTGGAGGAACCGTAGCAGGAGGAGGAAACAGGCGTTGGGCCGTGAGAATCATACCATCGTTTTTGGTTGGACCGGCAAGAATCTGGCTAAACAACTTGCCGGCAGGAAGTATAAATGGCTGGCTGGATTTTGAGGAAGCTTTCGTGAGCAATTTCAGCAGCACCTATCAGAGGCCAAACAGGCCGCAGCAACTTGCTCTGTGCGTACAGCGCCCGAACGAAACAGACCGGGATTATCTGGCCCGGTGGAACACTACGAGGAACTCCTGTGAAGGAGTAATCGAGGCACAGGCCATTGCTTGGTTTAGCAGTGGGTGCAGAAGAGGTTCACCGTTGTGGCAAAAGCTCGAGAACATGCCGACAACTTTGGCGGAGATGATACGTGTGGCGGATAGCTATGCGTTGGGAGACCCAACGCAGCCGGCGATGCAACCTGAGCCGGAACAGCTACGCCAAGAGCAACACCGGGATAACCGGAATAACAAAGAAGAGAAGATTTTCCGGATCGAAGGTACGGTCCGCAGCAAGTTCTTGCTGTGCGGGGAAAACTACGAGGCCAGCGCGATCGGAGGCAAAGAACCGGATCGCAGCCGTGGGCAGGTCCTAAGAAGCAATGGGTAGAAAAGAAACCCTGGGTCGAGAAAAGAAAGCGGCAAGAACCCGCAAAATACACCATGGAAGCTGCCATGGACCAACCATGCCGGTGGCACACACCGAATCCGGCACACCCGTCAAACCACCTGACGAAGGATTGTACCTGGACAAAGTACTTGATGCAAAAGGGAGCGGTAAAAGATGTACAACCACCACAAGACATGCCGCGGCAACAACAGCTACCGCCACCACCGCCGCTTACCGGGGCAAACGCCTTACCAGTACAGCCAAACCGGCAGTACCCGACAAGTTAACCGGGTGGAGCAAAACGATAACCAACCACCTCCACCGGCACCTTTAGGCCGGAATGTTTACGAAGACCCGCATCTGTGCTGTGTTGTTTTTGTCAACGAGCCAACGAGACGGGCAAAGTGTGCATCGCCGCTCCATGGAGGTAAACGCCGTGATGCGGCGGTTCCCAAATACATGATGTGGTCCAATCAAGAAATTACCTGGTCATCAAAGGATCACCCCAAAATCATGCCGAATCCGGGTGGATATGCTCTTGTTGTGGACCCAATCATGAAAGGGCCGCAAGCTCGAGTAAAATTCAGCAAGGTGCTGATAGATAACGGCAGCAGCATAAACATCATGTACAAGCATACCATGCATACGCTGGGCATAACAGAAAACATGCTTCAGCCAACGCGCACAACGTTCCACGGAATCGTTCCGGGTTTGTCCTGCGCCCCGATAGGAAAAGTTCGGGTGGACGTAGCATTTGGAGGCCGTGACAATTGCCGGGTTGAAAATGTTGAGTTTGAGGTGGTGGATCTAGACAGTCCCTACCATGCATTACTGGGGAGACCGGCATTGGCAGCCTTCATGGCCACAACTCATACGGCTTACCTCAAGATGAAGATGCCGGCACCTCGTGGACCGCTGACTGTTGTGGGAAACTATAAAGTCTCACTGGAAACCGCATCTGCCGGATCAAACCTAGCGGAATCGCTGGTGATCGCGGAGGAAAAGAAGAGGATGCAAACAGCTGTTGCGCTGGCTCAGTCCTCACAGTTGAGCTTAGCGGCAATGAGTGGAAACTTGGGCTCACCGGCATTCAAGCCGACAAATGAAACAAAGGACATTGTGCTGGATCCGGCTTACCCAGAGCGCACCGTTCGCATCGGTGCCGGCATGAATGAGGCATAGGAAAGCGCGCTCGTCAGCTTCCTCCGTGAGAATCGGAATATCTTTGCCTGGTCCACTGATGACTTGGTGGGTGTTCCGAGGGAGCTGGCTGAGCACTCTCTAAACGTCCGAAAAGATGCTAAGCCGGTGCGACAGCCCTTGCGCCGGTTCGCTGAAGATAGAAGGAAAATCATAGGAGAAGAGGTAACCAAACTGCTTGTTGCCGGATTCATTGTGGAGGTCACGCACACAGAGTGGCTGGCCAATCCGGTAATGGTTGAAAAGAAGAAAGATGAGAACCTGGAGGCAAAAGCTCCGAAGGTGTGGCGCATGTGCATCGACTACACCAACCTAAACAAGGCCTGCCCAAGAGACCCTTTTCCTCTACCACGAATCGATCAAGTGATTGATTCAACTGCTGGGTGTGAATTGTTGTCCTTCCTGGATGCGTATTCCGGTTTCCATCAGATTCCCTTGAAAAAGGAAGATCAAATAAAAACTGCGTTCATTACCCCGCACGGGGCTTATTGCTATGTTACTATGCCTTTTGGTTTGCGCAACGCTGGTGCAACGTACCAGCGCTGCATGCAAAAATGCTTGTTTGATCAAATCGGAAAGAATGTGCAAGTCTATGTGGACGACATTGTGATAAAAACTAAGGTAAAGAACACCTTAATCGATGACATCCGACAAACATTCGACAACCTAAGAAGGTTCCGGATGAAACTTAATCCGGCAAAATGCACCTTTGGTGTCCCTGCCGGCAAGTTGCTCGGTTTCCTGGTGTCAAGCCGGGGTATAGAGGTCAATCCGGTAAAAATCCGGGCGATAGAAAGACTGACTGTCCCTCGAGAACTGAAAGATGTGCGAAAGTTTACCGGAAGCTTGGCATCGCTAAGCCGGTTCGTAAGCAGGTTGGGAGAAAAAGCTCTGCCACTCTATGCTCTGATGAAAAAATCCGACAAGTTCGTCTGGACCCCTCAGGCAGACGCAGCGTTTAAGGAACTGAAAACAATGCTAGCCACAGCACCTATACTGGCTTCACCTCTAGAGAGAGAGCCTATGCTATTATACATAGCGGCAACAAACCGGATTGTGAGCGTAGTGGTTGTAGTTGAAAGAGAAGAGGAAGAAAAAACCGTCCAGAGGCCGGTATACTACCTGAGCGAGGTGCTCTCCCTCTCAAAACAAAACTACCCTCATTTCCAAAAAATGACTTATGGCGTGTACATGGCCGCCACAAAACTCAAGCATTACTTTGAGGAGCACCCCATGAAGGTGGTGAGTGAAGCACCAATCTCCGACATCATGTGCAACAAAGACGCCAGCGGCCGGATTGCAAAATGGGCAATCCAGATATCACCATACGTGCCGGTATATGAAAGAAGAGATGCCATAAAATCACAGGCTTTGGCTGATTTCCTCGTTGATTGGGCGGAGATGCAATACAAACCGCCAGATCAGAGGATAGAAATCTTGGAAAATGCACTTTGATGGATCCAAACTCAAAGAGGGTCTAGGTGCTGGTGTGGTGCTTACCTCGCCAAAAGGGGATCACCTCCGGTATGTTTTGCAAGTGCATTTCAGGGCATCGAATAATGTCGCTGAATATGAAGCTTTGATCCATGGGCTTAAGGTCGCAAAAGAAATCGGTGCGCACCGGATCATTTGCTATGGAGATTCAGATCTTGTGGTACAGCAGTGTTCCGGGGATTGGGATGCAAAAGATGCCAACATGGCCTCGTACCGGTTTCACGTGCAAAAGATTGCCGGATTCTTCGAAGGCTGTGAGTTTCACCATGTGCCACGCGCAGAAAATGAAGCCGCGGATGCTTTGTCCAAGCTGGGCTCATCTAGGCAAGAAATTCCTCCCGGAATAGCTTTGGCTCACTTAAGAGTACCATCGATCAAACCAAGTCCAGAATCGGAATCAATTTTCGTACCGGAATCACATGTAGTACCCATGGATATTGATGAAGGAAACCCGGGGACTGTACCGGCAAACTCGGGGACTGTTCCGGCAAGCTCGGGGACTGCTCCGGCAAGCTCGGGGACTGTTGTACCCATACCGGAAGAAATGATGCTGGTAGATAGCATGGAGATAGATGCACCGGTGTTTTTGGTTCGAGAGATACCGTCATGGGTTAAACCTATTAAGGAATTCCTAATCAACGGCACCTTGCCGGCTGACGAAAATGAGTCAAGGAGGATACAAAGAAGGTCCAAAGCTTACACATTCATCAATGGTGAGGTGTACAAGAGAAGCGTTACCGGTGTCCTTCAAAGATGTGTGGAACCAGAAGAAGGGAAAGAAATGCTTGAGGAAATTCACCAAGGAGAATGTGGGCATCATGCCTCATCAAGGGCGTTAGTGGCAAAAGTATTCCGGCATGGGTTTTATTGGCCCACTGCTTTGGAGAACGCTGAGGATTTGGTAAGAAAATGCAATGGGTGCCAGAGGTACGCCAAGCAAAATCATACCCCAGCATCCGGTTTAAAGACAATACCATTAACATGGCCGTTTGCCGTTTGGTGCCTTGATATGGTTGGCCCATTCAAAACTGCAAGAAGCAGCATGACTCACATATTGGTTATGGTGGATAAATTCACCAAGTGGCTAGAAGTGAAACCTATCGCAAAATGTGATGGGCACACAGCGGTGAAATTCTTAAAAGATGTCATTTTGCGGTATGGATACCCCCACAGCATCATCACTGACAATGGAACCAACTTTGCTCAAGGTGAGTTCAAAAGGTTCTGTGAGGACAACAACATCCGGTTGGATTTATGCTCAGTGGCACACCCACAAGGCAATGGCCAAGTGGAAAGAATGAATGCTTTGGTACTTTCCGGTATCAAACCTAGACTCATTGATGCAGTGGAAAAGTCACCGGGATGTTGGCTCGACGAGCTACCATCGGTCTTTGTGGAGTATAAGAACAACTCCAAACCGGTCTACCGGATACACTCCTTTCTTCATGGTTTATGGAGCGAAGCGGTCATACCGACTGACATCATTCATGATTCACCAAGGGTACAGCTCTATACTGAGCAAGAGGTCAAAGAGGCCAGAGAAGATGACGTGGACTTGCTAGAAGAAGCAAGAGAGCTGGCTTTGGCAAGAACAGCCATTTACCAGCAAAACCTAAGACGCTATCATAACCGGAAGGTTAACCCGAGAGTTTTCCGGGAAGGAGATCTTGTGCTTCGCCTAGTGCAGCGCACTGAAGGCCGGCATAAGCTTTTGCCACCATGGGAAGGTCCCTTCATTGTAAGCAAGGTGCTTCACAATGATGCGTACTACTTGATCGATGCGCAGGAGTGGAAGAAAGGAAAGGCGGACAGGTCTGGAGAGGAGAGCAAGCGTCCATGGAACGTAGCTCTGTTGCGTCCTTTCTACTCTTGAAGTGGTGGTGTAAGAAGTTCCTTTTTGTACCTTATATGCTATGAATAAAAGATGCCGGAACATTGAATGAATCTCGGGGACTACCCCAATAAGGTTGCATGTAACTTGTTTATTTTTTCAGTTTACCGGTTGCTTATTGAATGTTTTTTCTTTCCGGTTTAGTAGTGTGCTAAATCCTACCGGAGTCTTCGACTCTGCTGCTGTCCGCAAACCGGCTTCATGGCAAGCAAGATAAACCGGTAGGAGATAAGCACATGAACTGCGAAGAGGGAGAGCAGGAAAGAACAATCCGGAAAATTTAACTAACCCCGGTTTAACCGGTTTTTTGCAAAATTTCAAAGTTATTTCTAAGTTCAAGAAAATGCTTGTTTGGTGAAAGAACCTTGTGCTCATACGCCAAAGAACGCCCAGAGAAGGCAGGCAGAGCCAAGGCAAAAGAACCAAGTATGCATCAAATTGGATGCGGAAACAATTGGGAAATCTTTGCAGTGCAGGATAAAAGCAGAACCAAAAGCAAATATGCTAAGCAAACTTAAGATAATTAGCTACCGGTATAACTTACCGGCATAAAATGTTGTCGGATAAGCAAAAGCGGACTTAAGGTTTTACATCATACACCCCGGCATACCGGGGTCAAATTTAACAAAGTCTGTTGTAAAGTAAACAGGAGCAGATAACTTGTTCGAGGCCACGGGGCATCGGGTGGAGCGGCACCGGCCTCGGCGTCTTCGTGGGGAGCAGGCGCCGGCCTCGGGAGCTTCCGGCGGCACGTCCTCAGCTGCCTCATCTTCATCTCCCTCGTCTTCTTCTTCCTCATCGCTGAGGTAGTCCTTGACACCAGGAGGGGGAGGGATGAAGGTGCGGACCTCGGCATACTCAGCAAGCCGGTACGCTCGATCCTGCTGCTTCGCGGTGAGCGCCGGATCCGTGTCCGTGGGAGCATCTTCGCGTACGCCTTGAAGGGCATCCAGATTTAGATCAGGGTACCAGGAGCATGCGGAGCGCAGCGCCGTGTCAGCTCCGGCACGAGCCGCGGAGCATTGCCACTCGCGAATCCGGTGCCCGGCATCCTTGAGCCGGTTGGCGATGGCGTGATGTTCTCCGGCAGCTCCTCCTCAGGCCACATCACCTTGAAGATTTGGATGGCGGCGTCTGGTAGGTCGGCAAGGAGCCGGTCGACGGAGCGCATGTGTTGAACTCGCGCGGAGAGGGCGACAAGATAGTCGTACCCATCCCAGTGCGCGTCCAGATTGGGAAATTCCCGCGCCACCCGATCCTCCCTCACCTTCTTCACGGCGTAGACCTGGGATTCCGGGAAATGCTCTACAGGAAGAAGGAAAAAGCATAAACACAAGACACCGGAAAAAAGCATGTCGGAAGAACAAGGAACGAAGGTACATTTTCAGAAGGAGAAAGCTTATAAGCGAAAGAAGGGGCAAGGCAGGGACTTACGGAGAGCCAGCGCGTCAATCTTCATAACCAACCGATCGTATTCCCGGTGATCAGTGGTCATGGTGTCAATGAGGCGCTCCGCTGCTTTCCGCGATTTCCTCTCCTCCTCCAGCTCTGCCGTCAGTACGGTGTTGGAGTTCGTGGAATCCTCCACGACCTCCGCCAACCTGGCCTCGGCTGCAGCCCGGGCGTCCTTCAGAGCTTGATCGTGCTGGAGCGCGGCTTGCATAGCCTGTTCCTTCAGCTCCCTCAAGGCGGTCTTCTGGGCGTCCAGTGCCTCGTTGTGCTCCTTGAGAAGCTGCTCTTTCTCGCCTAAGTACCGGAAAGAAAGGTTTTAGCAAGTGACAATAGACGAAATGAAAAAAGGGAACGGGTTAGCCGAAAAAGAAAGGATGGTACCTTGAAGCTTGGTAACCTGGGCCTTCAGGGCCTCGATGGTAGCTTCCGGAACAACTGTTGAACAAAAGGATGCGTAAATATCAAAGAAAGAAACATTCCGGTGAAAAGATGCCGGAGGGAAAAGAAACAAAACAAACCTTGGCAGTGGCTGTGGGCCTCGGCGAGGTCCCGATGCTCCCACAGAAGCTCCTCAAAGAGTTGCTTCCGGGCGTCAGCAGTGCTCTGTTCAAAGGAAGATGGTTGTGAGAAAGAAAGAAACAAGAGATCTTAACCCGAAACTCGGGGACTGGCTATGCCGGTTTCGCGCGTTCCTAGTTGAAGTTTCGCGCTAAGAGCTACGCTCTCAACACGAAACTCGGGGACTGGGAGGATAGACAAGATCCGGAAAGAAAAGAAACCGGCATCAACAAAAATACAAGAGGTTTAGCAAAACTTACCACCACGTTGTTGGTAGCATCGTACCATGCACTGTCAAACTCTTTCACGGCGCGTTTAAGCCGCGTGAAGTGTTCTTCAGTGGATCGAGGCCCAGCAGGGTCTGGTGCCGGAAGGCGGTCCTTGCCCAGGCCGCGGGTAGATGCGGAGATGTCCGCCTCATTCCACTTCTGGGCGTAGGGGAGAAGGTGCCCCAGATCTTTGCCCGCGCGTTTCAGCTCAACGATCCGGCCTAGGAGGCCGGTAGGCTTGTCCTGGACAGCAGCAGCGGCAGGCCCGACGTGCAGCACCACGTCCCGCGAGCCGCCTGAGGCGTCGCCCTCCACAGCCTTGCCACGGGAAGCCCCGGGCTTGAGGAACTTGGTGATCTTGGGGGTCTCTGCCGGCGCCATTCGCTTGGCCACGGAAGGTCCTTGGCTGGGCGGCGGTGTCAGCGTGGCCCCAGGAGGAGGAGAAGATACCGGCGCGGAAGTATCCGGCGCGGTAGGGGAAGAGCTTGACTGCTTCTTCTTTTTCTTCGGGGGAGGAGGAACCAGAGGTTCCGCCTGCCCGGCATCTGTCTGGCCGGCGCCGATGTTGCTGGCGCCGGTGTCTTGGGTTTCTGGAGGGGAGGTGAAGTCCTCCTCCGCGCGGTGATCAGGAGGTGTTGGGGCCGCGCACCCCGAACTTGTAGTGCCTCCCGAAGGGGAGGCAGAGCTGTTGCCGGCACCAGATGGTACCGGACTTGAGTGAGGAGGAGGAGTTGAGGTCCTTGCGGAGCCGGCAGAGCCCTCCGGCTTGGAGCCAAGCTCAAGCGCAGGACTGAAAGAGAGAAAAAGAGAGCGGATTGGAAAAAAGCAACCGGAAAAGGACTTGGTGAAGATGGGGAAAACACAAAAAAAAGAAAAGAAGAACTTACCCGGAAGAAACCGGCATCCGTTTCTGCTTGTAGCGCTTGGTGCTAACCTGCTTCCCTCCAATGACCTCTGTCCGAGGGCGTTTGGCAGGGGGAGCATGGCTAGGGCCGGCGCCAGCAGCTGGAGGATCACTCTTCTGGCCTTCGGCCATGAGTTTGTCCAGAAACTCATCCCCAACCTCGGCCTGCAAGGGGGGCACATGCTCATGGACCTGTGGGTTGACGCTCGCTGAGGGAATGTCTACAGAATGGCAGTAACAAAAAGAATATAAGAAAACGAATAGAAAAGCTACCTCAAGCAAGGTCAAGTCATCAGACGAACCAGCTGGCTCCGGCGGAGACTTGCCGAGGCGTGAAGCTGGAGTCCGGCCCATCCTCAGATCCAGCCAATGAATGACAGGATCCGGATCGTACTTGTCCAGAGGCCTCTTCCGGCAAGGGCCTCGCCGGTCTGAGTCAATCCGGGGGAAGCGGGCCTTAGCCTGAAAACAAAGGAAAAAACGAGGATTAGTTGCGAGAATAAAAGTTACCGGTATCACGACCCGAGCCGCACAATTTCTTACTTCTTGGGATGGAGGATTTCTTGAGCTGAGAGGGCAAAGGCCCCACTCCCAGTCATCCGGCATGTCCATTTGGCAGATTTGGCTAGCCTTTAGGACTACATCTTCCTTGCTCAAGGGCAGGCCGGTGATCTTGGTGGGATCACCGGGGCCGTACATCTCACTAATCTTGTGAGCGCGCTGCTGAAGGGGAAGCACCCGGCGGCAGATGAAGGCACGGATGATATCGTCGGAGCAGATTTTGGTGTCCTTCATCAACTTCAACATGAAGCGTACCACCCGGTTCGTCTCGCTGTGATCCGTACCAGGGTTGTACTGCCAGTTGGTCTTGGCGGGCGGCGCCGGGTTGAACGCCGGCAAGTTGATGAGGTCGGTGGCGCTCTTGTTCTTCACATAGAAGAACGTAGTCTGCCACAAGCGGCAAGACTCGAGGCCGTTAAACTTAAAAAAGGGGCTCCCTTGGCGGGAGCCGATGATACAAGACCCGCATTGAACGGGGGGTTTGGGCTTGGGAATGTCCTTGCCCTGGACCGAGTTGATCCGGAGAGAGAAAAAGCGGGCAAACGTCTCGCGAGCGGGACGGATGCCAATGTAGCCCTCCATGAAGGCCACAAAACAAGAAAGATAAAAAACGGCATTGCCGGGAAGGTGGTGAGGTTGGAGTCGATAGAAGTCAAGGAATTGGCGAAAGAAATCAGAGGCAGGAAGGCCGAAGCCGCGCTCAAAATGAGCAAGGAAAACAACGACCTCACCGGGTTCGAGCACCGGTTCAATCTCGTCACCTGGAAGCCGGCAGATGACTCCTTCCGGAATCCTCCTAGACCGGTAGAGCCAGTCGATCTCAAACTGAGTCACGTCGGAACCCCTCCAGGCTCCGCGTGTCTTATCCTTTCCGGAGGCCCGGCTAGATGTGCCGGCCTCTTGGTCTCGGCTAGATGCCAGATCCATCCGGGCCAGATCTTCGGTTAGCCCGTCGGAGGTGCTACTACCTTGGTTACTAGAGGTAGCAGCGGGGAGAGACCCTTCACTGGACATATGGATCTAGGCGACACCGGAATCTATCGGAAAACAGTTTTCCCCAAAGAGACCCTCGCGCGAAGATCTACGAGTAAGAGGAAAAGCAAAATAAAGAAGGGATAAATACTCTACCGCCCCCAAGATCTGAAATGCAAGAAGAAAAGGGGTAAAGGCGCATCGGGCCTAACCTGAGGCGGCGGAGTCACGGAGGAAGAGGTTCGCCGGAGAAACGGTGAGCCTGCGGCCGGCGACGAAGTCCGTCGACGGCGAGGTGAGGAAGAACTCGAGGAAGCACGAATGCAGCGGACGCGGTGAGGGCGCTGCAGAAGGTTCCCGCACAACGAAGTCCGGCGGAAGTACGGCGTGAGTTCGCCGGGCGACGGAGCTCGAGCGAGCGACGGCGGACGGAGAACGGCAAAGGCGCAGAGGCGAGGAGCACTGTGCGCGAGGAAGTGGAGAATGCGAGAAAAGGAAGAAGGAGCGGCGGTTGTCGTTATAAAGAAGAAGGGAGGTGGGCTGAAAACCGCTGGGCCGCGGCGGTTCGCCTCGCGGCCCGCGGCGGTTCGCATCATGGGCCGCCACGTGGCGGAGAGGTACACGCGAGATAATAGGAGGCCACACGGAGGCACACACGGGATCCAAAACGGCTAGTGGGATCCGCAGCGGTGCATTAAATGGGCGCGCGGGAGTCGAAGCGAAGTGACAACTG
Source organism: Lolium perenne (assembly GCF_019359855.2). Lineage (NCBI taxonomy): Eukaryota > Viridiplantae > Streptophyta > Magnoliopsida > Poales > Poaceae > Lolium > Lolium perenne. The sequence continues at coordinate 55,253,580 of NC_067244.2, forward strand.
ACACTGGCGCGTCAGTCGCAGTGCGCATGTCTCTGTCGCACGCGGGGCCCAAGATATTCTTGACTCCGCCGAGGAGGCGTTAAATGACTAAGATACCGGAAGAAAAGATACCGGAGAATGACTTGAAAAGAAAGATAATGAAAATCCGGGCAAAGATGCCGGATCCAAGCCCTAAGCCGGATGGATTAAACCGGTATCCAAAGACATGAGAACCTGGCATGGTCTGTTGGATAGAATCCGCCAGACTATACCAGCTTCGGGGACTAATGTTGGGGGGATGACCCCCGGTATGCCAAAGGCATGCCAAACCGGATGGTTTGAGCCATCAGGATACCGGTTAGATGTTCATGCCGGAGTCTAAGATAGGCGTTTGGCTGAACAGGCTAAGCCGGTATCCTCAGAGGAGGGATACCGGAACCGGATAGAAAAGGTACCGGACCACCGGAAGGAAGAGCTTGTCGGCAAGGCTGGTCAAAGATCCTCTCCAGAGCTAGAAGACAAAGATGAGCTAAACAAAGTAGCTTTAAACGAAGGGCTGACGATAAAGAAGAAGATGACGAAGAAAGAAGCCGGAGGACGTCATCCTCCCTGATTAAAGAAGACCCCGGTGTCATCTATGATTAAAGTAGCTTTGTAAAGTAGCTTTGTAAAGTAGTTTGTCTAGTCAAAGATGCTATTAGGGTTTCTTGCACTGTAAGCCACCCTCTCCCCTATATAAGGAGAGGGGGCAGCCCTCCTTCACGGGCGCGGAACACAGAGGGAGAGACAAACCTGTAACTTGTGAAAATCAATGAACATGGTGATCTAGAGCGAGTTCTTCCTTGTGTCTTTCTTCTTCAACCTCTGGCCTTGGCCAAGTTCTTGAGGAAACCATCCGGAAGTTCATCCCACCTGATCACAAACCCTCCCCCGAATCCTCTAGCGTCCATTCGGCCCCAATCTAAGCCATCCTATGGCATCTGTCCGTTCACCACGACGACACCATGTGAAAGCCAGGATTTGAACTTGAGACAACGGAGACCGGGGCGAGGTGGCGGCTGTGACGAGGAGAAAAAAGGAGCTAAACCTTCAGCTCTGATACCATGTTAAGCTTCATGCACTAGCCACTTGAACCAAAAGTCCGAACTGATGGAAAGGGCTAGGTAATCCACATATACACTTCACAACAATATATTCATAGTTTATATCGATGATCATGTTTCACTATGTGCATAGTTGGTAGTGACAATGCCGTCTTTTGGGTTTCAGCTAGAAATACTTATTTTGAGGTATACCAGCTTGAGGCACAACGACGTGAAATCATCAATCGTCTTTGAATTACACTCTTGCTGATGCTCTTTCTTGTCACCTTCCTACTTTATATTTGCACTGTCAAATGCAATATGATCACTGGTGGTGTGGCCCTGTGGGTGTAACATGACCAGTTCAGATTATAAAAAAATGGATGACTGATTTAGTTGTCGAATGCACTCACTACCAATTATTCAAGTGTGAACCAGCCCAAATAAAGTAGGGACGTACACGTACCTTCCTACCTAGCAGAGAGGATTTAGCCAGACATGGTGCCCTTAACAAGCAATTTCTTTCTGAACAAACAGTCCTCATGTTATAGAGGTAATTGATTATCCTTTGGTGGGGAACAAGAGAAACGGCAACGATCAGTTAATTCGTTTATTTATCACTGGCTGTGATATCACATGAATACATCATATAAGGATGCAATTTGTGATAGGCTCAACAGTTCTGTTTAAGAGAAAGTTCTAGCAGTATGGAGTAAAACCAAACTCTGTTCCTAGTGGGTAAGACCTGGGAGACCTTGCAATTGTTGGTTTCAGATCAAGTTACCGAGTTATGCTGTCTATGATTTTGTTTATGCCTTATGAAACTCCTTGGTTTGCTTGAAGTACTTTGTAAAGGTTCAAGGTTGCGGTGAAATAAATCATTTTATTGGTTTTTTGATAAAGAAAATATATTAATATCAAAAGATACCAATTACTCTCAGCCTCTGCAACAACGCAATGCCCTGATGACATTACGGAAGCACACAACAAAAAAAAAAGAAATCTAAGAAATAAAAGTCCTGCTACAATATCTCAGCCTTAGCAACAACAATACATCCACCACTAAGACAACAACTGAAATTCAGACTCTCCAAAAGCGACGCCTTCAAGAAGGGAACAATGCACCAGAGCTGTCGTTGCCCGATCAGAAATCTTAGGTTTTTACCCTGAAGATAGTCCACACTCTCAAAACAATGTCTTCAACAAGGGCATTGCCAGGCGAGAAAATTACAAAAAACCACCACATTACAGGCAATGGTTTCAAAAGGCCACCACTATTCGGAAAATTTTCAAAAAACAACCAGTCTACAGGTAACACATAACAGATGACACTGATTCGTCTAAGATGCTCGTCTAATAACAAAAATGATGTGTGGGTCCCGCTGTCAGGCTGACGTGGCACACATAATGACCAGGGAGAGAAGCAGCAAAGATTGGTTCTATTTCTGGGCTTTTATGTAAAAAGTCTGGGACCCACTTGTGAGTATCTTTTCTCCTTTCTCTCTCAAACAAAAAAGAAAAAACACGTGCAGAACCAACCGATGCAGCCTGTGCTCGACCGCCGGCGTAGGCTCAACTCCGGCTGGATTTCCGGCAAGCTGGCCCTCGCCGCCGCCCTCTCCTGGGCGCGTGCGCCTCGCCATGGCCACCGGCGTGCTGGCCCCCGCCGCGGCCTTCTCCCTGTGCGCGCGCTGCCGCCTGATTGCTGCGCCGCTGCTAGGGCTCCGGCGAGAAATTAATGGCGGAGGAAGCCCTGCCGTCTCAACATCGGCGGTGGACAGGCGTGTAACTGCGGACGAGATCGACGCCAACCTGTGGAGCCCCGCCGGCGACCGCAGCCGAGCTCCTAGAGGGCGGCGCGGGCGAGCTTGTCCATGGCCAACACGGGCTAGATCTGCGAGGGGGCAGCGCGGCGGCTCGAGGGGCGGCGAGGGCGCGCTCGGCCGTGGCACGGCTGGACGAGCTCCGGCGGCGGGCTGTGCGGGCGGCGCGAGCGAGGTCCGGCAGGGTGCCTTAGGGCGAGCTCCGGCAAGGTGCCACGCGGGGCGAGCGCCATCCAGGGCAGGCACGGGCGAGGTCCGACCAGGAGCCGACGGGACGAGCTCCGCCGCCGGCCAGGTGGCGCGGGCGCCGGCAAGCAGGCCTCGGCTAGCTCAGGCTCGAGCACGGGTCAACGCCCAGGAAAAAAAGAGAAAAAATTATAGGAGAAATAGAAAAATACAGTAAAAAAGAGAAAAGTAATGCTATCTGACAAGTGGGACCCACTGAAATTTACAAATAAGCCCAAAGCTAGAACCAATATATGGGGCTCCTCTCTTTCTCATTAATCAGTCGCCACATCAGCATGATAGCGGGACCCACATGTCAGTTTGGCCATTAAACCAGCATTAGAGACAAGTCAGTGCTATCTGTTACGTGTTACCTGTAGACTGGTGGTTTTTTGAAAATTTTCCGAATAGTGGTGGTTTTTTGAAACCATTGCCTGTAATGTGGTGGTTTTTTGTAATTTTCTCTTGCCAGGCACAACCAATTAAGGCCAGACCTTGGGTTTTCACCCTGAAAGCTAAGACTCCAAATTTCACATGTGCTGCTGCCCACACTTTCATATCACTGCCGTGAAGCCCGAAACACCAAGCAAGTCCCTCAACATCGCGGAGACTCCCTTAGCTAGTTCTTCAGTCCGGCCTTCATGATATTCTCTTTTTCCGACTTCAGCATGAACCAAATGTCAGTTGATGTCAACACAGAACAGAGCTTCGCGCAACTCCCTCCAGAACCAAACGGTCAGAAAAAAGCATTCAAAATTTAAGATTCTTAGTGGATTAGTTGTTCATCATTTTGTGCCCAGTGGCAAGATTCTAAAGTCTCTACTGAACGAGTGTGTGACACCAGTGACCTGTTACTGGAGTTGGTTCTGCCTGATGAAGATGAACTGAAGTTAGTTTTCCAGGTAAAAAGTTAGATGCTTCACATCTACACTTAATTGGTCAGATAAATCTCACTAATCCAGTAAAGCATAAATTGCAGAAATTCCTTCCTTCTCAAAATGTGCTTCCTATTTGGAGAGCACTTTGCACATTCACTAATTATGAATGCACTAGCTGGCCTTCTGCAGTCTCCGAACCGAACTGTTCAGAAGTGTGACTTGTTCGGTCCTCTAATGTGATTAAAACGTTCCGAAAAACAGATGCAGTTGAGCTTAGGAGTTAAAATCCATTAGAGGTAGGTCATTGGAATGAAATACCTCGAGATTTTCTCAGGTGAGGAGTGTTCTGCACTTCACAGTGGCCATTCCTAGTTCTTAGATGTGAAGTTTTCTTCCACGTTCTAAATTGTACTTTGTTCACAAAAATACAGGTCCCATGGGTTCAGCGTCATCAATATTATTGATTATTCATGTGAATATTATACTAGCTCAGTTGTTCTGTATTAGAAAAGTGTGAATTTGTTTGCAAGGTTTTTTTGTAATATTTTTTCTGATTTCTTTTGTGGTATATTAAGATTGTAAATTACATGAAGGTCTTGCACTTAGGACTTTGAAAAGTGGTACTCCAAACGTCTCTACTCTATCTACAATTATGTACGGAGTGAACTCGCCGTTTTAATGGAATGCATATGTGTTATATTGTAATCCAAATTCATATACTAAAGGGAGACTAACTTCTCACATGCACCTTCAAATTTATATTGGTATGGTACGGATCGTTGGTACCGCCTATATATACATCTTGTAAGCCGCCGGCTTAAGATAACCCACGGTGTTTGTAAACACTCCCCGATATAGTGAATTTTTGCTGGCTGGCGCCCGCGGTTTTTTCCCCTTCTGTGTTGGAAGGGGTTTTCCACGTTAAATCTTATGTCTCCGCTGCGTTTACCTTTATCGTTCTTCGTTATTTGCTTGTGAATTTTATAACAATATGAGCCCCGTTTCTAATTCATGCTACAAAAATGAGAAAAACTTAAGAGTAGCGTATAATGAAATGAAATATGCACAGACAAGCATGTGAGGAGTGTTCCAAGCAATGCATATGCAGCGATCCAAATGCAGTCAACCAAACCCACCTCATATGGAGTATCATGTGCTCAACCTTCTCAATTAATTGTTAATTCATATTCCTATGCATGTCGGCATGAACATGGACTCTGCAAGTACTACAGCCTAGGAAATCAGTGCTTCTCTCTCAGGGTTCCCAATATTTTCGAGGAAAAGCCTTTTTATTCCAATATTTTCACAAGGTCTACATAAAAGGAAGAGGCAACAAAATTACATCCAAGAAACTCTCCATTAAGGCTAGCACGTCCTCAACCGAAATATGGAACATTTTCATGCGTGATGGAGCTGTAGTCAGTGGAGCTCGACGCGGCGGCGTACACCGTCGTCGACGACGACGCGGAAGCCACAGGCCCTGCCACAGCAGCGACGCCCACTCCCAAGGACGATTCAGCCTGCCGTTGGCCTCCTGCTGCCGACGCAGCGAGGAGCTGGGATGCGTGCGAAGAGGGTGGCACATTCACGGCTGCGGAGGCAGATGGGCGGTACCTGTGCTTGGTGATCTCCGCGCGGACGCCGGCGAGCTCGGCCTCGAGGGCGTGCACCTGCTGCTGCAGGGTGATGATGGCCCCCATGCAGCCGTACACGGGATCACGAAGCCGCAGGTTCGCCTCGTACACCAGGCTGTTAGCCGCGTCGCTGCGCTGGCTCTCGTGCACCTCCTGCATTAATTTGTGGAAAAAAACTTTGGTTCAACTTGTGCTGATTTCATACGGATCAGTAGTTGCAAACTTGCAACTTAATTAACAAGCAAGCATTTTTTTAGCAGCACCGCTCATCTTTTTCGATAAAGGATGATTTAATACTCAAAAGTTTGTATCGCGATGATACAATTCAAAGAGTTACACTAGCTCCGCATAACATGCACACCGCCGCGTAAATTCGACAAAAAAGAAAAATAAAATAAAATTGTGATATAAAGCTCAAAAGGCTATCAACGCACGCCTAAGCTATGCCGGATGAGTTGCAAGGTCGTCACTTTCAAATAAATTCACCAAATCTCAGTACGTATTCGCCGGTTGATCAAAATATTTCAACCATTTCTGTGGTAATTAAATTTATTTCTTTTTTAAAATCATCAAGCTTTTGTTGGATTTCAGTCAACTTCAAGTGAAAATTTCAGTCCTTTGGTCCAAATGCAAACCGAAAACATTAAATTCAATGAATTTCTGTTCTGGTCAAAATATTTCTAAAACCGAAATCCGAAATAGATTACTGCTGGTGAGAAATTGAAATGGTACTTATGTACGATCAATCTTTCTCTTTAAAAATCCCATAATGATGTACACTTGTCTTAAGTGGAAAACGGGGAAAGGCTTTGATCGGCAGTTTGGAATTTGTGAGAAAAATTGTATTGAGAAGTTTTCTAGTCTAACACTCATTTGTAATAAACAAAAGATGCAAAAATGACACTCAGTTTAAACATTAATATCTAGTGACTGATCTCTAAACAGAATGGGACGAGAGGAGATTCATTGGAATTTAGGGTTTGGATCTACCAGAACATGTAATACTTCATTGACTTGTGACTTGTGACTTGTGACTTGTGAGAGTATCACAAATGAAACTCCCCAAAACACCATCTTAAGTAATGAAAATGTTCTGACACGTGACATCAATTAAGCTGCATCTCTTTACCATCAACGGCATAAAATCAATTCATTGTTCGATCTCAAAAGGGAAAGGGGGGAATTAGTTAGAGAGAGTTGGCCATGGGGATTACATTACCAGGAGCATCTTGGAGACGTTGCTGGCACCAAAGACCTTATGAACCGAGGCGAACTTGTGCGGCTCCATCGGCGAGAAGAAGGGTGAGAAAGTGCACTCCTGCGCACAACGCCGCCGGAGCAGCTTACACGCTGCACAAGGAGTCATCGTGTTGAACGATGGGGCCGACCCAGGCCCGGCGCCCGCCGTAGGCAGGCTGCTGCTCCTCCGCGCCGCCATCATCCGGCCAGCCTCAGATGCTGATGACTCCCGCTTGATCTTCTTCCCTATCTCATGGTCTTGCTGCCAATCACTGGAGAAGAAGATGCATATATCATGAGATCACCAATTCCCCATTGTTAGGGTTCCAACTAACTCTATTGTCACACACTGCCATCCACCATGAATACAGGAAATTGTGCAGAGAATTGTAGCTAGAGATAGTGCATGAATTTAGCTATGCCGAAACGGACTTTCTTTTTTCTGAGCTAGCTTGATATGTTGGCAAGTAGTTCTGAGTTCCGAGCATACCTTGCAGTGGACATGAAGACAAGAGGGAGAGAGAGAGGAGACGGACATGGGATGGAAGTGAGATGCTTTGGAAAAAGTGTCTTCTAGGTTGTGTTTCTGTGCCGCTTAATGAGAGAGAGAGAGAGAGAGAGAGAGAGAGAGAGAGAGAGAGAGAGAGAGAGAGAGAGAGATAGATGCTGGAAGAAAATGCTTCCTGCTGTCAGAGAGATTGTACTACGAGATGTGTGTAGTGTAGGTCTTGCACCATTTGGAAGGTATCCTGATGTGTGTTGACTTGTTGCAAATAGTTTAACAAGGCGGCTAATTTATTTGTATGTCTGTGCATATGGAATGCTGGAATCTTCTAAGTGTAAAATAACTCTGTGTTACTGCTTCCATTCATATTAGAATTAGCAATAGCCAATAGATCTTGGAAGTCATTATTGATCACATGAAATGTTTTGGGAACTGGGTATGACTTTTAAATAAACTGGGTTGTTGGTGGACAAGATGAGTACATATATATGAAGTGATTTTGGAAATAACAAACTTACATTACCTAGTTTATTACGACAACTTAATTATGCAACCCAAATTCTCATTGAAGTACTTTCATTAGTTATTTGTGCTCATGTAATAGCGGGAACTTTGTGGGTATTGATCATGCATATATAACAATCTGTACGTTTGAAATGACATATACATACTTTAATTAATTAATAATTCATATCTACATTTTTTTAGATGTTTTGATAGAAAACTATTAGCACTGGTAGTTACATAAATAGTTGAAATATAGGTGGTATTTGGATAAAAAAATCATTGAAGTACTGTAGAAGTTGTTAATAATGTTCTAAGGAACAAGGCCCTAAATACTCTCCCCAACATTAGGCACATTTCTAGGGTTGTAGTTAGCCAGCTTATAGATTCTCTTTTTGACTCCAGGTCTACATGTGATTTTGATTTTGTTTTTTTTCTTTCCCTCTTGGCATTAGCTGTAGAAGGCATATTGGCACGCTTCTTCACATCTAAGATCCCATCTAGGAGAAAATACTTTATATCGTCTCTCCACAAGAGAAGGACTTAAACAAAATAATAGCTTACATTTCCTTATGTACTCGTCTATATACATTGGTACTGAAGTATGAACTTGACATTAGCATTTCCAATACTCACCAAAAAAAAAGGGGTGACACACATAATGGCATTTTTTTTAGAGGACAATGACATTGTTTACAAGTGTCCACATTCAACAATAAGTTACTGGTAGAAAAAGAGGCTTCCGTCCAACCCCTTTAGTCGTGAAAATATAAGAACCGCGACTAATGGGGTCTTTAGTCGCGGTTCGGGAGGCGAACCGCGACCAAAGGCCTGGGCCCAGGGCGCTCGGTGGCCAGCTGGTGGACGGGAGGAGCTTTAGTCGCGGTTGGCCTGGCCAACCGCGACTAAAGGTGCCCGAAGGCCTTTAGTCGCGGTTGGCCAGGCCAACCGCGACTAAAGCCCCTCCCCTATATATACCAATCCAGCAACCAGCACTTAGCCGTTTGGAGCCCATTCTCTTCACAAACTTCACAAGGGGGTGTAGGTTTGCTTTTGGCTCCTCTTATGCACACAAAGTGTTTGATGAAATGCCCCAAGAGCATGAAACAAACATGATATGAAGTGTCGGAGCCACACTTGAGCTTCCTCATTTATTTTTTCTTTTGGTCAGCAACTGAATTTTTTATGTTAGAAGTAGTACTAAATATACCACCTAAAAAAGATATAGATATGGACATGTTCAAGAAAAAGGTTTAGACCAGTAGTCGCTTAGAATCAATGATTTATGTATATATATTCATATGAGCATGTTAATTAGTGTTGTTAAAGCAATTGCAACGTAGTATGCTATATGGCTCTCTATAGCCTAATTTGTGGGAATTTTGGAAAGAAACGGATCCAACCGAATTGCTATCTAGCTCCCCCAAGCATGCTCCTCGGAAAAGCTAAAATAATTATGCCTTTTAGTTTGCAAGTTTTGGGTTCTTGTACGACTGTAATTTTCAAAAATCTTTTCTTATAAATGCAGTACTTTGGATCAAAAGAGTACACCACCCAAATTCCTTTCGTCAAAATGATTTGGTGATTAAAAATCTAATTTATATATCTGCAATGAGTGATATCAGTTGGGAGTCCCAATGTGAAGTGCTGTTGATAGCGTTAGTTTTCTCTGGAATAGTGATTCTGTGTTTATGGATCAACGAGGGTAAAGAATCTTATCTCCATCTAGAAACCTGTAAATTAAAGTAAAGAAATATATTACCGACCCCAACGGTACAAGTGTAGATGTTAATTACATAGTATTATATGAGCTGAAAAGATCTAAGATAACAAGATAAATGTATTTTTGTTTTTAGTATAAATAAAACTGGAAAATATAAATATACGTAGTGCAAAGTAAACAAGGTTTCTTATGGAGGAAACTGACAGTGTTCTAGGGTTCACTTCACATATCTCTCATATATACACTGACACAGAAAACAAAGCATAGATATGAGTAATGATTTATTCATGCACACAAACATTGTGATTGAAAAAAACTATGACAACATCTATATTGACATCAGAGTCCATAAATTCACACAGTCCGCATCCACGTGAGCATATGTCGAGGAACTAAGGAAGATATACCTATACCCTTTTATCCTTAACGATCCGACTCAAGAAACTACCATCAGACACATTTTAACCTTTCTATGATTGGGCTAATTGCACACCTCAATTGACCCCATCTTACACATTGCGCCCGCTACTGTTTATCATCTAAATTGATCATAACATCATATCTAGTACCAACAACAGAGCAAACAATATGCACATATAAATATCTCACAACCAACCATACTACAGAAGTGCATAGAAAAATACATCACATGAACAAGGATCCACCATCAAAGATACATAAAACTGATTATATTCAGATAAGACAACTCAGTTAATCTATACACAGCGAAGCACATAGCGAGATATGATACAAGCTTCTACCATAAACCAATAGTCACTGTGAACTATTCCCTATGCATGGAGGAGTACCACATTGTCTAGCCCCGACCTACGGGGTCGCGATCTTGGTGTCGATGAGGGCGGTGAAGATGCCTCAGACAATGATTCTGGTGAGGAAATTCCTCTAATCTTGTCCTAGCTGCAGTAGTGTGTTTCTTTGGTTTTACATATAGTTCTCTGGTGTTCGCGTAGCAGGGAAATATGACGTGTAAATAAGAGGGTGATTTTATGGTTGACTGCGTCACTTGGCCAAAATCGATGACGGCGGACACATGGTGTGCCCAAGAGACCTCCTCACACGGGTGAACCTTTCAATGCCAAGTGGTTTTAGAACTCACGGGTTTTGCCTCGGCTGGCTCCTTCCTCGTATGCTTCCAAAAGGGATTCCAAACTTACCCAATTTTTCTCGTTCCAGAAATTACGTATAAAGAGTTCTTATTCTCATGGCCATTATCAGTACAATTGCCAAAATAATTAATGAAGTCGGTAAATAACATTAGAAATATGACATCAAACTTCAGAATGAATATATATGGATTTGACGTATCACCTCTTCAGTGTTCCAAATATGTTCGATAAACTTCAGACGGTTGGAGATATACCCAAGAGGCAATAATAAAGTGGTTATTATTATATCTTTGTGTTTATGATAAATGTTTGCAGCCCATGTTATAATTGTATTAACCGAAAAAATTAATACATATGTGTTTTGTAAACATAAAAGAGTCCCTAGTAAGACTCTTGTTAAACTAGCTTGTTGATTAATAGATGATCATAGTTTCATGATCATGAACATTAGATGTTATTAATAACAAGGTCATATCATTGGGTGAATGATGTGATGGACATACACCCATAGTAAGCGTAGCATATGATCAAGTTATTTAGTTCATTATGCTTCAAGCTTTAAAATACATAGTAACTTAATCCTTCGACCATGAGATCGTGTTAATCACCTACACCGGATGGACGCATTGATGAGACCAAACACTACTTCGTAAATGGGTTGTTATAAAGGTGGCATTAAGTGTTCGGAAAGTATAGGGTTGAGGCGCATGGATCAATAGTGGGATTTGTCCATCCTAATGACGGATAGATATACTCTGGGCCCTCTCGGTGGAATGACATCCAATTAGCTTGCAAGCATGTGACTGGTTCACAAGGGATATCATATCACGGTACGAGTAAAGAGTACTTATAGGTAACGAGGTTGAACTAGGTATGGAGATGCCGACGATCAAACTTCAGATAAGTAAAATATCACGGGACAACGGAAATTGTTATTTGATGTAAATGGTTCTTTCGATCACGAAGTCATTGTTGAATATGTGGGAGCTATTATGTATCTCCAGGTCCCGCTATTAGTTATTGATCGGAGAAGAGTCTCGATCATGTCCGCATAGTTCTTGAACCATAGGGTGACATACTTAAGGTTTGATGTCGTTTTAAGTAGATATGAAATATGGAATGGAGTTCGAATATTGTTCGGAGTCACGGATGGGATCCAGGACATCACGAGGAGTTCTGGAATGGTCCGGAGAATAAGATTCATATATAAGAAGACATTTTCCAAGTTTGGAAATGATCCGGTGCATTTATGGAAGGCGCTAGAATGTTTTAGAAACTTCCGGAATAAATCACTATGGAAGGTGGAGTCCCGGATGGACTCCACCAACCCTAGCCGGCCAACCAAGAGGGAAGGTGGAGTCCATGGTGGACTCCACCACCTTGGCCGGCCAAAGGAGAAGGAAAGGGAGAAATCCCACTTCCCCTAGGTTTCCCCCTTATGGCAGTTTTCAGAGTTGAACTTCAAATTGGTTTTGGGGCAACCCTAGTAGGTTCCACCTATATAAAGAGAGGGAGAGGGGAGGGTGCGGCCATCACAGCAGCCGCACCACCCAAGGGCACCCAAGGCCGGCGCCCCAAGTGCCCCCCTATCCCAAACCATAGCTACTCCCTCCTCCATCTTTTCCCGTGGTATTTATGGCGAAGCACTGCCGAGATCTCCACCACCACCGTCACCACGCCGTCGTGCTGGCGGGATTCCGAGGAGGATCTACTACATCCGCTGCTCGCTGGAACAGGGAGAAGGACATCGTCATCAACACCGAACGTGTGACCGAGTGCGGAGGTGCTGCCCGATTGTGGCACCGTCAAGATCTTCTACGCGCTTTTGCAAGCGGCAAGTGATCGACTACATCAACCACAAGATTTATCTCGTTAACGCTTAGCAATCTTCAAGGGTATGATGATCTTCACCTTGTTACTACCATCTACTAGATTATATCTTGGCTTGTTATTTGTTCTTGCGGTAGAATTTTTTGTTTTCTATGCTACGAATCCCTATAGACGATGCGTACACCAGTGGAGGTGGTGAATAGGTAGCATAGTAGGACTGGTGATCTTATTTTGTGCTTTTTTGGTGGGGTTGTCTGTGGCGGGTGTTGTCTTCTTCATGGTAAGAGGAGAGAACAGAGAACGATAAGCTCTTTGGTTGGCACAGGGAGGCCGACAACTGGAGTGAGCCCTTGTTCATTGTAAGAAGGGTTTGAGCATTCGATATCGGTTGGCCTACAAGAAACACAACAACATATATGGAGTCAGAGAATCACATAGAAAAGATAACAAACAACGGGTGGCTTAAGACATGACATGCAAGGTTCAAAGAACTTCCTTTGCACGAAGGACAAGAAGTAAACCCGACACAGGATCAGAAGAACTTCCATAGCAAAAAAAAACATGTGATGCGGACCATGACGGGGCCAACAAAGATGGCATAACATGAATATTCAGCATGCAAGATACAAAATTAAACTAGAGGAAACAAAACAATGGCAGCAAAAACGCTGAGCACATGCTTAAGCATCGAGGACAAGTGGTGCCTGCACCTCTAGCGGTAGGGACAAACGTGAAGATCTAAGATCACACTATACCTAAATCACTAGAGCATAAACTTGAGAAATAGTCTATAGTGCACCATCTCGGTTTTACACGAGATATCTCATCCACGAGCCATTGGTTTCTATGTCATGTTAGACAATCTGGATCCTGGTCTACCTGCGGAGGAGTGGGGTGGATCAGATAGGGGCGACGACCTCTCGTGTTAGCAGTTATCGTGGCTTCTTGTGCGGCTACCATGGAAGCTTTCCCGGCGTGGTGGGCTGGAGAGTCCTAGTCAGTTCGGCCTCCAGCGGTAGCGTGTGCCATAGGGCAGGGGCGCTGTCTGGCGGCGTCAACGGTGGGCCTCGCGAGGGCTATGCGGATCTCTGCCCTCAATAGGGATCCACAGTTACGGGTGATGACGTATTCTGAAGTGATAATATGAGGTGCTAGACCAGATATTTGTATGCTCTTGTTTCGCCATAGGGTGACTTAGTGATTCCCTTGTAATTAATTGGTCGGTCGTTGCTTGTGTTGTTAGGGCAGAAGACCGTGATGACATGTTCTTCACGCATTGTCAAATTTGTAGGTGTTGAGTGGTGGCTTCAGATATTTTGATGTATGTTCTTGCCATATCTTTGTTGAATAAAATCTGAAAGTTCATATGCATCTCTTCGATGCAGAGGTCAGAGGTCTCATTCTCCTTTTCAAAATAATGGGGCTATTTGGGTAGTCAGGCTTGGTCGGCGATAAGGATTGGGCCACCATGGGCAGTCGAGCTTGGCCAATGACAATGTTCAGATGGTGGAACAACCTAGCGAAAGATGTCGGTGAGACGTGGCATGCGATGCTTTGATCCTGGTTTTTACCTGAGCCGATAGCTCATGCTTACGGGCATCTCTTCCCTCTTGAGGCATTATCGTGCCATCAAGTGCTCCCCCCTCCCCTATTTTCTCCCGGTGAAACCTTAGAACCGATCCCCGGATCAAATGATGATGATATCGAGGCCATGCCCCTCTTTGAATCAAACACATCTAGAGGGTCCTGTGGTACTGGTACATCAGTGGAAATGGTGGAGCAGCTTCATGTTGCACGAACTCTTAAGCGAAGTGTCAGGTCATGCCTAGATGGTAGGTGCTACTATCAGGCATGCTTGTTTCTCGCATGTGATATGCATGACAGATCTTCCGGAGGCTTCAAGATGTGTTGGCTGACGGGACTGGGTGGCATGGTGGCGAGGGGTCTCAGTGACAAGTGTGCATGATTAGGTGATCGTGCACTGGGCGGTGGTGATGTTTGGCACCTTGGTGTTGTCGGTGGCTATCCTGGTGAGGGCCTTCACTTAGAGTTCTATACCCCGGAGATGGGTTTGCGGAAGATGGCGGAGAAAACTTCCGGGACGTGTGCATGAGGCACCATCTCTCTAGGTTTGTCTTGTGAGCTAACGATGGTTGTTGCTAGGGAACTAGGCCCCGTTGTTTCCCTATCATTGTGCTATTTGGTAGTGTGGTGTCACTTTTTTTGGCGGCTTCATTTTGTATGTTCATTGTAAGTTTTTTGTTGAATAAATGAAATAAAGGTCGTATGCATCACTTCAATGTAGAGGCCGGGTACTTCCCCTTTTCTCAAAAATCCTAAGCCAATAGTTAAACTTGGATTTGATTTTGTTGTACGTTATGATGTAGTGGTTTGAATAATAAAAGATTCCCTTATAAAAAGTAATATGTTGTTGAGTATCACAACATGGGTAATCCTAAATGGGTACACGCATGGAGCAATATGTGTCCATTACCTCAGGATTGTAAAAGTCCCCATCGAAAAACAAAACTGAATGTGCTATGGTAGTTGTATGCCCATAAATTCTTAAGCCAGCCATTACCTCAAGATCATCAAAACCCCACTCAAAAAGACAAATATCATAACACCAGCTACAACATGAGATTACCAAAAGACTGCCAAATCTTTTGGTTCCCCTCTAAGGCTGGTAGTAAAAGTTGAAACTTGTGATCTAAATAGGTAACTCATAACACGGCTCGAGCTCCCTAACAAGCCGAGCCAAGTTTTAATATCTAAGGCTGTTTACTAACCAAGCTTCACATTATGAGTTAACGAGTTACACAAAACTCGCTAAGCTCGGTTAACGTCAACGTCCCCAAGCCTAACCCATCTAGACATGAAATCATTTCATTGGTAATTGAGTAATATAGAATGTTGTGTCTCTGTTTTTTTGTTCACTATGCAATCCAATTATAACAATTTTGATACATCATACTTGCTCACATTGTTTATTCTAGATGTCGGCGTAGTGGGACCATGGTCCACACGATTACACCGCGGCGCGCGCGGGCTCCAGCCCATGGCATATCGGATGCAACCACGATAAGCAATCCAAGTATGACTCGTGGTAAAAACGGCCTAACTGCACTAAGGTTTACCCATTGACGTAGGCAACCCAGTGGTGAATGATACGTCTCCGACGTATCGATAATTTCTTATGTTTCATGCCACATTATTGATGATATCTACATGTTTTATGCATACTTTATGTCATATTTATGCATTTTCCGGCACTAACCTATTAACAAGATGCCGAAGAGCCAGTTGCTGTTTTCTGCTGTTTTTGGTTTCAGAAATCCTACAAAGGAAATATTCTCGGAATTGGACGAAATCAACGCCCAGGGGCCTATTTCTCCACGAAGCTTCCAGAAGACCGAAGAGGAAACGAAGTGGGGCCACGAGGCGACGACACAACAAGGCGGCGCGGCCTGGGCTTGGGCCGCGCCGGCCTATTGTGTGGCCACCTCGTGTGGCCCCCCGCGTTGCCCTTCCGCCTACTTAAAGCCTTCGTCGCGAAACCCCCAGTACCGAGAGCCACGATACGGAAAACCTTACTGAGACGCCGCCGCCGCCAATCCCATCTCGGGGGATTCTGGAGATCACCTCCGGCACCCTGCCGGAGAGGGGAATCATCTCCCGGAGGACTCTTCACCGCCATGGTCGCCTCCGGAGTGATGAGTGAGTAGTTCACCCCTGGACTATGGGTCCATAGCAGTAGCTAGATGGTCGTCTTCTCCTTATGTGCTTCATTGTTGGATCTTGTGAGCTGCCTAACATGATCAAGATCATCTATCTGTAATGCTATATGTTGTGTTTGTCAGGATCCGATGGATAGAGAATACTATGTTATGTTAATTATCAATCTATTACCTATGTGTTGTTTATGATCTTGCATGCTCTCCGTTATTAGTAGAGGCTCTGGCTAAGTTTTTACTCTTAACTCCAAGAGGGAGTATTTATGCTCGATAGTGGGTTCATGCCTCCATTAAACTGGGACGATGTGAGAAAGTTCTAAGGTTGTGGATGTGCTGTTGCCACTAGGGATAAAACATTGATGCTATGTCCGAGGATGTAGTTATTGATTACATTACACACCATACTTAATGCAATTGTCTGTTGTTTTGCAACTTAATACTGGAAGGGGTTCGGATGATAACCTGAAGATGGACTTTTTAGGCATAGATGCATGCTGGATAGCGGTCTATGTACTTTGTCGTAATGCCCAATTAAATCTCACAATACTTATCATATCATGTATGTGCATTGTTATGCCCTCTCTATTTGTCAATTGCCCGACTGTAATTTGTTCACCCAACATGCTATTTATCTTATGGGAGAGACACCTCTAGTGAACTGTGGACCCCGGTCCTATTCTTTACATCGCATACAATCTACTGCAATACTTGTTCTACTGTTTTCTGCAAACAATCATCATCCACACTATACATCTAATCCTTTGTTACAGCAAGCCGGTGAGATTGACAACCTCACTGTTTCGTTGGGGCAAAGTACTTTGGTTGTGTTGTGCAGGTTCCACGTTGGCGCCGAAATCCCTGGTATTGCGCCGCACTACATCCCGCCACCAACAACCTTCAACGTGCTTCTTGGCTCCTCCTGGTTCGATAAACCTTGGTTTCTTTCTGTGGGAAAACTTGCTGCTGTGCGCATCATACCTTCCTCTTGGGGTTCCCAACAAACGTGTGAGTTACACGCCATCAAGCATATTTTCTGGCGCCGTTGCCGGGGACCTGAAGAAAAGTTACACCACAAAGATTTCTATCTCCCACGTCAACTGCACGCCAGCACATTTTTTCTGGCGCCGTTGCCGGGGAGATCAAGACACGCTGCAAGGGGAGTCTCCACAATCCAATCTCTTTACTTTGTTTTTGTCTTGCTTTATTTTATTTACTACTTTGTTTGCTGCACTTAAACAAAACACACAAAAAATAGTTGCTAGCTTTACTTTATTTATTGTCTTGCTCTCTATATCAAAAACACAAAAAATTAGTTACTTGCATTTACTTTATCTAGTTTGCTTTATTTACTACTGCTAAAATGAATACTCCTGAAAACACTAAGTTGTGTGACTTCACAACCACAAATAATAATGATTTCTTATGCACACCTATTGCTCCACCTGCTACTACAGCAGAATTCTTTGAAATTAAACACCTTTGCTTCTTGAATCTTGTTATGAGAGAGCAATTTTCTGGTGTTAGTTCTGATGATGCTGCTGCCCATCTTAATAATTTTGTTGAACTATGTGAAATGCAAAATTATAAGGATGTAGATGGTGATATTATAAAATTGAAATTGTTTCCTTTCTCATTAAGAGGAAGAGCTAAAGATTGGTTGCTATCTTTGCCTAAGAATAGTATTGATTCATGGACTAAATGTAAGGATGCTTTTATTGGTAGATATTATCCTCCCGCTAAAATTATATCTTTGAGAAGTAGCATAATGAATTTTAAGCAATTAGATAATGAACATGTTGCTCAAGCATGGGAGAGAATGAAATCTTTGGTAAAGAATTGCCCAACCCATGGACTGACTACTTGGATGATCATCCAAACCTTCTATGCAGGACTAAATTTTTCTTCGCGGAACCTATTGGATTCAGCTGCTGGAGGTACCTTTATGTCCATTACTTTGGGGGCGGCTACAAAACTTCTTGATGATATGATGATAAATTACTCTGAATGGCACACGGAAAGAGCTCCACAAGGTAAGAAGGTAAATTCTGTCGAAGAAACCTCCTCCTTGAGTGATAAGATTGATGTGATTATGTCTATGCTTGTGAATGATAGGACTAATGTTGATCCTAATAATGTTCCATTAGCTTCATTGGTTGCCCAAGAAGAACATGTTGATGTAAACTTCATTAAAAATAATAATTTCAACAACAATGCTTATCGGAACAATTCTAGTAATAACTATAGGCCATATCCTTATAATAATAGTAATGGTTATGGTAATTCTTATGGGAATTCTTACAACAATAATAGGAGTGTACCCCCTGGTCTTTAAGCCATGCTTAAAGAATTTATTAGTACACAAACTGCTTTTAACAAATCTGTTGAGGAAAAGCTTGATAAAATTGATATTCTTGCTTCTAGAGTTGATAGACTTGCCTCTGATGTTGATCTTTTAAAATTGAAAGTTATGCCTAATGAGGATATTGATAATAAGATTACTACTACAGCAAATGCCATCCAAGTTAGAATTAATGAGAATATAAGATTGATGGCTGAATTGCGTGCAAGGTGGGATAGAGAAGAAAATGAAAAACTAGCTAAAGAGAATAATGTAGCTAAAGTTTGGACTATTACCACCACTAGTAATGTTAATGCTCAACATGTTGCTGCACCTCCTACTAATAATGGTGAAAGAATTGGTGTTGGCAATGTTCCTACTCCTAGGGCAAAGCGTACAAAACTGCCTGAAATTGCTAAAACTGCTGAAACTACCTGTGATAAAACTGCTGAAATTTTTTCCAACATTGGGGATGATGATCCCATTGCTGTAGCTCATAATGATTTACATTTTGATGATTGTCACATCTCTGAAGTTATAAAGTTCTTACAAAAACTTGCTAAAAGTCCCAATGGTAGTGCTATAAATTTGGCCTTTACAAAACATATTATAAATGCTCTCATCAAAGCTAGAGAAGAGAAACTAAAACTTGAAACCTCTATTCCTAGAAAGCTAGAAGATGGTTGGGAGCCCATCATTAAGATGAGGGTCAATGATTTTGATTGTAATGCTTTATGTGATCTTGGTGCAAGTATTTCTGTTATGCCTAAGAAAGTCTATGATATGCTTGACTTGCCACCATTGAAAAATTGTTATTTGGATGTTAATCTTGTTGATAATGCTAAAAAGAAACCTTTGGGGAGAGTTGATAATGTTCGCATTATGGTTAACAATAACCTTGTCCCCGTTGATTTTGTTGTCTTGGATATTGAATGCAATGCATCTTGTCCCATTATATTGGGAAGACCTTTTCTTCGAACAGTTGGTGCTACCATTGATATGAAGGAAGGTAATATTAAATATCAATTTCCTCTCAAGAAAGGTATGGAACACTTCCCTAGAAAGAGAATGAAGTTACCTTTTGATTCTATTATTAGAACAAATTATGATGTTGATGCTTCGTCTCTTGATGTTACTTGATATACACTTTCTGCGCCTAGCTGAAAGGCGTTAAAGAAAAGCGCTTATGGGAGACAACCCATGTTTTTACTACAGTACTTTGTTTTATATTTGAGTCTTGGAAGTTGTTTACTACTGTAGCAACCTCTCATTATCATGTTTTTGTGCCAAGTAAAGTCTCTATGGTAAAGTTGATGCTAGATTTGGATTGCTGCACAGAAACAACATTGCTGTCTGTCACGAATTCGCGCAGAAGTCTCTGTAAGAAATCAAAAAAATCTGCAAATTTACGTGCGTGATCCTCAGATATGTACGCAACTTTCATTAGTTTTGAGTTTTTCCGTTTGAGCAAGTTAAGTGCCCCTTCCAGGTTCGTCTTTACGGACTGTTCTGTTTTTGACAGATTCTGCCTTTTATTTCGTATTGCCCCTTTTGCTATGTTGGATGAATTTCTTTGATCCATTAATGTCCAGTAGCTTTGTGCAATGTCCAGAAGTATTAATAATGATTGTGTCACCTCTGAACATGTGAATTTTTGATTGTGCACTAACCCTCTAATGAGTTTGCTTGAAGTTTGGTGTGAAGGAAGTTTTCAAGGTTCAAGAGAGGAGTATGATATACTAAGATCAAGAGGAGTGAAAGCTCTAAGCTTGGGGATGCCCCGGTGGTTCACCCCTGCATATTCTAAGAAGACTCAAGCGTCTATGCTTGGGGATGCCCAAGGCATCCCCTTCTTCATCGACAACATCATCAGGTTCCTCCCCTGAAACTATATTTTTATTCAGTCACATCTTATGTACTTTGCTTGGAGCGTCGGTTTGTTTTTGTTTTTGTTTTTGTTTGAATAAAATGGATCCTAGCATTCATTGTGTGGGAGAGAGACACGCTCCGCTGTTGCATATGGACAAATATGTCCTTAGGCTTTACTCATAGTATTCATGGCGAAGGTTGAATCTTCTTCGTTAAATTGTTATATGGTTGGAATCGGGAAATGCTACATGTAGTAATTCTAAAATATCTTGAATAATGTGATATTTGGCAATTGTTGTGCTCATGTTTAAGCTCTTGCATCATATACTTTGCACCTATTAATGAAGAAATACATAGAGCTTGCTAAAATTTGGTTTGCATATTTGGTCTCTCTAAAGTCTAGATAATCTCTAGTATTGAGTTTTGAACAACAAGGAAGACGGTGTAGAGTCTTATAATGTTTACAATATGTCTTTTATGTGAGTTTTGCTGCACCGGTTCATCCTTGTGTTTGTTTCAAATAACCTTGCTAGCCTAAACCTTGTATCGAGAGGGAATACTTCTCATGCATCCAAAATCCTTGAGCCAACCACTATGCCATTTGTGTCCACCATACCTACCTACTACATGGTATTTCTCCGCCATTCCAAAGTAAATTGCTTGAGTGTTACCTTTAAATTTCCATCATTCGCCTTTGCAATATATAGCTCATGGGACAAAATAGCCTTAAAAACTATTGTGGTATTGAATATGTACTTATGCACTTTATCTCTTATTAAGTTGCTTGTTGTGCGATAAGCATGTTTTCTGGGGACGCCATCAACTCTTTGTTGAATATCATGTGACTTGCTATGCATGTTCGTCTTGTCTGAAGTAAGGGCGGTTTTCACAATTAAATGGTTTGAGTATGCATACTGTTAGAGAAGAACATTGGGCCGCTAACTAAAACCATGAATCATGGTGGAAGTTTCAGTTTGGACATAAAACCTCAATCTCTTATGAGAATATTAACTGTTGAATGCTTAAGCATTAAAAGAGGAGTCCATTATCTATTGTCTATGTTGTCCCGGTATGGGTGTCTAAGTTGAAGAATGATCAAAAGCGAGAAATCCAATGCGAACTTTCTCCTTAGACCCTTGTACAGGCGGCATAGAGGTACCCCTTTGTGACACTTGGTTGAAACATATGTTATGCAATGATAATCAGTGTTAACCCAAGCTAATTAGGACAAGGTGCGGGCACTATTAGTACACTATGCATGAGGCTTGCAACTTGTAAGATATAATTTACATGATACATATGCTTTATTACTACCGTTGACAAAATTGCTTCATGTTTTCAAAATAAAAGCTCTAGCACAAATATAGCAATCGATGCTTTCCTCTTTGAAGGGCCTTTCTTTTACTTTTATGTTGAGTCAGTTCACCTATCTCTCTCCACCTCAAGAAGCAAACACTTGTGTGAACTGTGCATTGATTCCTACATACTTGCATATTGCACTTGTTATATTACTTTACATTGACAATATCCATGAGATATACATGTTATAAGTTGAAAGCAACCGCTGAAACTTAATCTTCCTTTGTGTTGCTTCAATACCTTTACTTTGATTTATTGCTTTATGAGTTAACTCTTATGCAAGACTTATTGGTGCTTGTCTTGAAGTACTATTCATGAAAAGTCTTTGCTTTATGATTCATTTGTTTACTCATGTCATTACCATTGTTTTGATCGCTGCATTCATTACATATGCTTACAATAGTATGATCAAGGTTATGATGGCATGTCACTCCAGAAATTATCTTTGTTATCGTTTACAAGGGACGAGCAGGAACTAAGCTTGGGGATGCTGATACGTCTCCGACGTATCGATAATTTCTTATGTTCCATGCCACATTATTGATGATATCTACATGTTTTATGCATACTTTATGTCATATTTATGCATTTTCCGGCACTAACCTATTAACAAGATGCCGAAGAGCCAGTTGCTGTTTTCTGCTGTTTTTGGTTTCAGAAATCCTACAAAGGAAATATTCTCGGAATTGGACGAAATCAACGCCCAGGGGCCTATTTCTCCACGAAACTTCCAGAAGACCGAAGAGGAAACGAAGTGGGGCCACGAGGCGACGACACAACAAGGCGGCGCGGCCTGGGCTTGGGCCGCGCCGGCCTATTGTGTGGCCACCTCGTGTGGCCCCCCGCGTTGCCCTTCCGCCTACTTAAAACCTTCGTCGCGAAACCCCCAGTACCGAGAGCCACGATACGGAAAACCTTACTGAGACGCCGCCGCCGCCAATCCCATCTCGGGGGATTCTGGAGATCACCTCCGGCACCCTGCCGGAGAGGGGAATCATCTCCCGGAGGACTCTTCACCGCCATGGTCGCCTCCGGAGTGATGAGTGAGTAGTTCACCCCTGGACTATGGGTCCATAGCAGTAGCTAGATGGTCGTCTTCTCCTTATGTGCTTCATTGTTGGATCTTGTGAGCTGCCTAACATGATCAAGATCATCTATCTGTAATGCTATATGTTGTGTTTGTCGGGATCCGATGGATAGAGAATACTATGTTATGTTAATTATCAATCTATTACCTATGTGTTGTTTGTGATCTTGCATGCTCTCCGTTATTAGTAGAGGCTCTGGCCAAGTTTTTACTCTTAACTCCAAGAGGGAGTATTTATGCTCGATAGTGGGTTCATGCCTCAATTAAATGCAGGACGATGTGAGAAAGTTCTAAGGTTGTGGATGTGCTGTTGCCACTAGGGATAAAACATTGATGCTATGTCCGAGGATGTAGTTATTGATTACATTACGCACCATACTTAATGCAATTGTCTGTTGTTTTGCAACTTAATACTGGAAGGGGTTCGGATGATAACCTGAAGGTGGACTTTTTAGGCATAGATGCATGCTGGATAGCGGTCTATGTACTTTGTCGTAATGCCCAATTAAATCTCACAATACTTATCATATCATGTATGTGCATTGTTATGCCCTCTCTATTTGTCAATTGCCCGACTGTAATTTGTTCACCCAACATGCTATTTATCTTATTGGAGAGACAC
Organism: Lolium perenne; assembly: GCF_019359855.2. NCBI lineage: Eukaryota > Viridiplantae > Streptophyta > Magnoliopsida > Poales > Poaceae > Lolium > Lolium perenne. The sequence continues at coordinate 55,277,138 of NC_067244.2, forward strand.
CTCTAGTGAACTGTGGACCCCGGTCCTATTCTTTACATCGCATACAATCTACTGCAATACTTGTTCTACTATTTTCTGCAAACAATCATCATCCACACTATACATCTAATCCTTTGTTACAGCAAGCCGGTGAGATTGACAACCTCACTGTTTCGTTGGGGCAAAGTACTTTGGTTGTGTTGTGCAGGTTCCACGTTGGCGCCGGAATCCCTGGTGTTGCGCCGCACTACATCCCGCCACCAACAACCTTCAACGTGCTTCTTGGCTCCTCCTGGTTCGATAAACCTTGGTTTCTTTCTGAGGGAAAACTTGCTGCTGTGCGCATCATACCTTCCTCTTGGGGTTCCCAACGAACGTGTGAGTTACACGCCATCAGTGAACAAGCACTCCCAGACGGAGACATGTCTGGACGAACAGACAGGACAAGATGTGCAAGGAGCTGCCCAGGGCCTCCTCCCGGGAATGTCACGTGGAGAAAGGCTAAGGACGAGGAAGCGGGGAACCTAGGCCAAGGCGTATGGCTCGGATCGCCCCGGAAGGGCTAAAGAGCCTCCTCTCCTTGGCCAGGCGAGGCTAGGGAGCACGGGACAGCTGGGCTTGATTGGAAAAGTCAAGACTTGCGTGGGGAACAGGCAAGGCACCTGCACCCTAATGTGCCATCATGGCGCAGACTGATAGAGGCCTGCGCCGTGGACAGGAGTGACAGCTCGCTGCCCGAGATGTCACGCCATCATCACAGACGTCAGCACACCGCCCGTGGCCATCCATTTGGTCACGCGCACCACCGATCTGCTCGTCGCCCGCGTTGCTCCTCCCGATTGAGCCTGGGAACACTCTTGGGCGGTGCTCGGACCGGTCGTTGAGACCATCTCCGGAGGTATATATGCCTGGAATCGACAAGAGGAAGAGGATGGATCACCTTTTGGAGAGAGGCTCAGTTTAGTCTGGTTAGGTTAGGTTCAGTTTGGTGAGATCGATCGTCTTTGGGAGAGAGAGAGAGAACATAGAGAAGAGAGAGCCTGAGCTTCGTTCTTGAGAATGTCAGGGTCAAGATTCAGAGTGAGAGAGGGAAAGTCCGATTCGGACTAGCTCGAACTAGAGAAACAGGAAGAGTGGAAAAGAAAAAGGAAGACCGGGGGGTGTAGGAGCTGATCAAAGCGTCCTCCCAGCACCAGAGAGTTCATCATTTTGTACTTTGTGCATCCAAGATAATCCACCAAAGCAGGACGTATGACTGTTAGCAGAAGGGCGGCCTGAACCTGGGTAAAAAATGATCGTGTGTCTTTGTGTATGATTTTCCTCCGCCTCGAAATGATCCTAAGGCGGTGTTGAGGCCGAAGATCTTCGTGCCCACTAACCAACAGAAATAGGGTGTGTTCATCCCCAATGTCCGCGTAGACGAGAGGTGACACTAGAGATAAGCTAGTTTATTTAAATATTAATGAGTTAAATGAGCTAACTCATTAGTTACATGAGTCGGGCTATTTTCAATTTTAAACTTGGTGTCTTAACAACCAGGTAGAGATAACTCGTTGTCTTAATGGGTTCTATCGAGTCGAGTGAGCTGGCTCCACTCCGCTCAAACTCCAGCCCATCTATGCCCCGCAGAATACTCGTAACTATCCTTATAACTAAAATTCTATGAGTTCATGATAATCTAAGTCATCACCCTCCATATAGAGTGAACACCGTCTCCGTGTGTTTGGGACGGCTGAAATTTCCAGCTCCAACTCGGTGGGAGGCGTGACACCATCCTTGAGTCTAGCCGCACTTGCCAATTCTCTATTGTTCCTACTACTTCCTTCCCCTCCCCGCTTCCTTTACACCACTCCACCGTGCACGTCATGGAGGAGAAGCAGCTCTAGGAGGCAACGCACCCCGACCTTGTTGTCATTGTTGGCCCCCGGCACGTAACCCTGCTGATTGTTAGCTGGCAAAACACACATTGACAAAATGAAGGTGATGCCTTTGTCAGCTTCATGGAGCATACCTTTGCAGCAAAGATTGGTGAGTTTGCGGATGATAACGGAGACTTTGGACATGGTGAGAGTGTGTGATGCTCTACATTCGAGCAATTTGGATGAACTTTTTGGTGTCATGATTTTTTCTTTTGGAAGAACTATGTTGGATGAAATTTTTACCTGATGATTGAGAAAATGGATGTAACATGAGGCATAATTTGGTTCACCGCTCGTACAAATTAGAACGAATTTAAATTTCAAAAGTTACGGACTTCAAATTGCTTTGACTTTTTTTGAGGTAACAAATTGCTTTGACTTGTATTTGGTAGAAACATAGAAACTTCAATTAATGTGATGTGAGAATGAAGTTAAATTGGAGTGGATATGCAGAAGAGTAAGAGAAGTAGAAGAAAATTGATTTGACTTGTATTTGGTAGAAACATAGAAACTTCAACTAATGTGATGTGAGAATGAAGTTATGTTGGAGTGCATATGCAGAAGAGGATGAGAAGTAGAAGAAAATAATGCACATGGGAATAACTCTATCGCTAGTTTGCTCAAGGAGTATTATGGATTTTTTCGCAAAAAAAAAGAGTATTATGGATTTCAAATTGCTTTGACTTGTATTTGGTATAAACATAGAAACTTCAACTAATGTGGTGTGAGAATGAAGTTAAATTGGAGTGGATATGCAGAAGTGTAAGAGAAGTAGAAGAAAATTGCTTTGACTTGTATTTGGTAGAAACATAGAAACTTCAACTAATGTGATGTGAGAATGAAGTTAAATTGGAGTGCATATGCAGAAGAGGAAGAAAAGTAGAAGAAAATAAAGCACATGGGAAGAACTCTATCGCTTGTTTGCTCAAGGAGCAGTAAAAAGGGCTCTACTAATAATAGGGGTTTACTGTAAACTATTATTTGGGATGATGCTTGTTGGTAGTCTTGTGATGTGCTTGTTATATCCCATCTTATTCCCAACATGGCTCATACCAATCTGCTACACTACACTTAACTGAACTCAAATACAGTATGTTCCAATATTCTCTGATCATATGTAGATATTTCTTCCTCCGATTGGCATTAGTCTTGAAGATGAGCTCCGTGATCTTCTCTCTCTTGTTTCGGCATCATCTTCACAACCCTGCTTGGGAGTGAAAAATACTCCATCTATCTATAAAAAAAATCAGAAATTTACCTAAATTTAGACGTATCTATACACTAAAAATTATCTAGATACATCTAAATTTAAATAAAGTTATGAATTCTTTTATGGACAGAGCTAGTATAATCCATTGCTTGCGTCCTGATGAAGAAGACCCGCATAACGTCACGTAGTCATATAATTAGCTCCTGTCCGTACGTAATCTGGGCTTACATTAGTTACCTAGCTACATGCTGCAGTGACAGTGTGACACGCACGGGCATGCATACGTGCAAGTGCGTCGCTTGCAAGGAGATGCGTTGCACGCCGATCGAATCCTGATTCTAATTGTTTGACCCGCACATCGTGCCTACGACGTCGCTGCCCTGTTCTTTGACCATGCATATAGACTAGACACACTTGTCCAACTTACGCCAACCGCTTGATCTTGACTGCGATATGTATATGTAGCCCCTGGCCTTAAACATACGACTAATTAATTATCCTCGGTTCCCGTGAGTGAAGTTTATATAATGTTTCTAGCATTTTGGTCCATATGACCATGTCAGGATTTGAATTATAGGGTCTTCTTGTACTCGGAGCATCTCCTTGAGAAGATGATAAATGACTCTTCATCTCTTAAAAGTTAAAACTGTGTGACGTGGGGGTATACACGGTAATGCTCATGGTTGATTGATTTGGATTTTAGAAAAAGAGGGTGATGGTAGATTCATCGGAATAACAACTAAGGAGAATGCACCATTTACCCATCTTCAGGCCCCCCAGGGTAATATCTTACATTCTACTTGTCTGATTCTTATTATTGACGAAGATTACAATCTCGCCGTGATGACTATGGTGATGATCCATGGTCGTCTCTCTTGCCTAGGGCAGATTAGGGTGAATTCGAGAGCCTCCCTGGCGACCTCTCCTAGTCTTTCCTAGGAGGCCAAGTCTCAGGTACCGTGACCGGGTCGGTTACATGGTAGGGAAGAACTCTAGGGTTTTCTAATCTTGTGCTTGTCCTTATTCGACACGCCAGGAACATGGGTTTTTTTTTTTGAAACAAGGGCAAAAGCTTTGCCCATTTCATTGATTAAGATAGAAGTTTACAAGAAATAAAAAGGGATTACAATAACCTTACAAAAAACTACTCTCGCGGCATCAAAAGGCCCAACTTCTTTGCACCGGCTAAAACCCAAAGGCGCGCCTCCTTTTTATCCTATCGAAGACGATTTGCGTTGGGGCTTGCTTGCACTACAAGGAAAAGGCCTACCGCCGGCGAACCTAAAAGGCCCATTGCCGGCGCACCACGAGCCCGCCGGTGCGAACGGGCCGGTGATAACTGGCCACTGCCGGCGCACCAGGCAGTGCGCCGGCGATAGGACGGATATTGCCGGCGCGCCATCGGCGCTTCGCCGGCAAAGGACAAGTTCCACCGGCGCACCAGCAGCTGCGCTGGCAGTAGTGCTTCCAGCACTGGCGCATGCCACGTGCGCCGGCAGTAGGTCATTTAGGTGCGCCGGCAATAAATTCGAAATTTTTTTTTCAGCTTTTTTCCAGCATATTAGAATACATATTTGACAGCAGTATATATTTACAACACAGTTCATATTTATACAGCAGAACATGCAATATGAGAAGCACATAGAGAGCCAAGTCTCATTTCGGTATCAATACACAAATACACAAGTCTCGTTCCGAAATGTTGATTCATACAACACATGTGCATATGCAACACCGAAGGACGAAGTTTCACAAAGTTAGAAGTCTCGGTACATAGTCGTCGCAAGTGTCGTTATACACCTCACATAACCTAAACTACAATCACATAGAACATGACCAACATGGTCACGATGACCATCATCACGAAGGCCATGGTCTTCATCCGGTTCCTCCTCATGTCCCTCATCTCTCCCGCTAGATAACGGGCGTATCTTCCTTCCGCCTCCACCCTAGTAGGGTATCCCTTGTAGCTGTTGCCGCTGAAACGGTGCACCTGTCTCCGACAGTCCTCCCAGTCGTCGTAGACTCCAGGAACCCTCCCCTTGTACACGACATATGTCATCGGCATCTCCATGCACAAGACAAGTAAAACGTTAGTACCAATGCAATGAACAAGTGCCAACTCAAATAAGAGACAAGTAGTATGAACTAAATAGCATGTGCCTCATACTTTGTTGGTCGAAATAAATAATAACATACAGGGATGGGGTCAGCGAGGCTAGGTAGGATGCACAATAGATTGATATTTGTGGCCATCACACCAAGCCTCACTGGCCCCACCCCGGAGTGTACAAGTGACCAAACATTTTAATCATCGGCCAATGCAATTAAGAAGTGCGAACTCAAATAAAAGACAAGTAGTACGAATTAAATAGCGTGCCTCATACTTTGTCGGTCGAAACACATATTAACATCCAGGGATGGAGTCAGTGGGGCTAGGTAGGATGCACAATAGATTGATACTTGTGGCCATCGCACCAAGGCTCACTGGCTCCACCCCCGAGTGTACGAGTGACCAAATATTCTAATCATCGGCGAACTCGAAATACGAGGCAAGTAGCTAGGGGTCGAGTAAATGCAAATAATTATTAAGGTATCTACGCCATAATCTTGAAATATATAGCAAAGTAAATGAAACTATAGACACATGTTCACATGCACATCCATACAACTAAATAAAAGCAACAAGTCGATTCTATGGGAATATGTAGCAATTATTATAGTACGGAAGTTCAAAGACATATCGTTCAAGCTTTAGCAGTAGTGTTCCCATCGTAGGATCAGGTTGTACGCCTAGGGGGAATGGACGGTAGCCCTCAAGCGTGTTGAACGGCCTCTCATCACGCGACATCTCCAAGCGGAGTTCTATCTCGTCATTAGGTGGTAGACCGTAGCCGTAGAAGAACTCGCCAGACCTAGTGTTGACATCCTGCACGATTATCGTGCAAATGAACTGCTGGATGCGACCCCAGTTCTTTCTAATCTCTCTATCAGGGGCATCCGCCATGTTTGCAAACCTGTTTCTGAGACTCTCTGGCAGCAACATGTCATCTGCGTACTTTATGTACTCCTGCATCTGAAGGATGGCGTACCACGCGTCCATCCCATTGTCTTCCTTCGACTGCCTGAGGCAGGGGAAGTTGGTTGTGTGGGTTAAGAACAAGCCTCCTCGGGATTTCCTCTCTACTTTGAGGGGGCCTGCCTTGTTGGCGAAGCCGGTGAGAGCATCATTGAGAAGGGCCTTGATGTGGGAGTAGTCTTTCTTTTTGTCCCTACCCGAGTCAAGATAGACTGCATGCGAGTGTTGCGGGTGCATGACGATGAAGGTGCAGAACTTGTCTCTGCGGAAAACACACGGATTAACCTTTGGAAATGCAAATGGAGATATAGGATAGAATGGTGATGGGGACTAGCGAGTGATTACTTACTCGGGGAAGTAAGGGATGAGAATGGCGTCCTTCTTAATGTTCGCCAGCATGAAATCCTCGACCTGCCGGGTGGCAATCGCCCGATCCCCAGGGTTGCAGATGATGCTCTCCCGCATATAGAAGGGGTCCATTATCGCGATGGTGGGCGTCCCCTCCTTAACGATCTGGGAAGACAAGCTAAGAGCAACTAGGCGAACCATACTAAAGTGGAGCATTTGCATGCGAAAGATGCTGAAGATGTCATTGAACCGGATGAAGCACAAGTCCGCGGGGTACTTCTCGACGAAGTTCATGCCAGTTGGCACCTTCGCCACGAAGAGAGGGAAACTAGGATCTTTTGATTTGAGAAGCTGCTTCTCCAAATAGAGGACTTGGTTATGCAAGCTCGCCATATCCGCGGTGAGTCTGTTGATGACATGCTCCGGCAGCATCGGTTCACCCAAGTGATGGATAGGTCGCCAATTGTTTGGCAACTTGTCAAGGAGTGGGACCTTGTCCTTGGATTTGGCCGCCGCCTTGTCTTTGGCGTCCTTCTTAGCCGGCCTCTTCCTCTTCTTGGGTTGTAGTGCTGGACCATCCATCGCCGTAGTGGCCGTAGCACGGAGTGTGTTTGGGCTCAGCATCTTTTTAACGGCGGCGGTGGCGACCTCCTCAGGATTTTCCTCCTCAGCCGTTTCTTGAGAATCGAACAGCTTCTTGGAGCACACATATTTCGAGGCCGGCGCATCCTCATGGACAACTTGTGAAGACGTAGGAATATACCATTGGAAGTCGTCACGTTCGTATTCCTCGGCCTCTGGCGCCGCTGGCTGTTGTGGTGGGGTGCTGACCACCGGCGCAGCTGGCCGTTGTGGTGGGGCGCTGACCTCTGGCGTAGCTGGCCGTTGTGGTGGGGCGATGACCACCGGCGCCGCTGGCTGTCGTGGAGGGACGCTGACCTGTGGCGCCGCAAGGTGCTTGTCTTTGCTTGTCGTCGACCCCGAGTATGTAGGATAACGTAGCATAGAAAACAAAAATTTTCCTACCGCGAACACGAAATCCAAGCCAAGATGCAATCTAGAAGACGGTAGCAACGAGGGGATTGTCGAGTCTCACCCTTGAAGAGATTCCAAAGCCTACAAGATGAGGCTCTTGTTGCTGCGGTAGACGTTCACTTGCTGCTTGCAAAAGCGCGTAGAAGATCTTGATCACGGCGCCACGAACGGGCAGCACCTCCGTACTCGGTCACACGTTCGGTTGTTGATGAAGACGACGTCCACCTCCCCGTTCCAGCGGGCAGCGGAAGTAGTAGCTCCTCTTGAATCCGACAGCACGACGGCGTGGTGTCGGTGGCGGTGGAGAATCCCGGCGGAGCTTCGCTAAGCGTGCGGGGAAGAAGGAGGAGTGGGGCGGCTAGGGTTTGGGGAGAGGGGGTGGCCGGCCTCTATGGGGTGCGGCCAGCTTGTGGATTTGTGGTGGCCGGCCCCCTCCCCTTGGCCCTCATTATATAGGTGGAACACCCAAGAGTTGGTCTACAAGTCTTCGAATAAGACCCCAAACCAAAACCTTCCATATCACATGAAACCTACCCAAGCTAGGACTCCCACTAGAGGTGGGATTCCCACCTTCCCTTGGGAGGGGGTGGCCGGCCACCTTAGGTGGAGTCCACCTGGGACTCCACCCCCTAGGGTTGGCCGGCCATGGTGGTGGAGTCCCTTCGGGACTCCGCCTTCCAAAGTGACTTTCTTTCAGATTTTTCTAGAACCTTCTAGAACCTTCCATAAATGCACCGGATCATTTTCAAACACATAAAATGACATCCTATATATGAATCTTATTCTCCGGACCATTCCGGAACTCCTCGTGATGTCCGGGATCTCATCCGGGACTTCGAACAAATATTCGAACTCCATTCCTTATTCAAGTTCTACCACTTCAACATCCAACTTTAAGTGTGTCACCCTACGGTTCGCGAACTATGCGGACATGGTTGAGTACTCACTCCGACCAATAACCAATAGCGGGATCTGGAGATCCATAATGGCTCCCACATATTCAACGATGACTTAGTGATCGAATGAACCATTCACATACGATACCAATTCCCTTTGTCACGCGATATTTTACTTGTCCGAGGTTTGATTATCGGTATCACTCTATACCTTGTTCAACCTCGTCTCCTGACAAGTACTCTTTACTCGTACCGTGGTATGTAGTCTCTTATGAACTTATTCATATGCTTGCAAGACATTAGACGACATTCCACCGAGAGGGCCCAGAGTATATCTATCCGTCATCGGGATGGACAAATCCCACTATTGATCCATATGCCTCAACTCATACTTTCCGGATACTTAATCCCACCTTTATAACCACCCATTTACGCAGTGGTGTTTGATGTAATCAAAGTACCTTTCTGGCATAAGTGATTTACATGATCTCATGGTCATAAGGACTAGGTAACAATGTATCGAAAGCTTATAGCAAATAACTTAATGACGTGATCTTATGCTACGCTTAATTGGGTGTGTCCATTACATCATTCATATAATGATATAACCTTGTCATTAATAACATCCAATGATCATGATTATGAAACTAATCATCTATTAATCAACAAGCTAGTTAAGATGCTTACTAGGGACTCATTTGTTTGTTTACATAACACACATGTATCAATGTTTCGGTTAATACAATTATAGCATGGTATATAAACATTTATCATAAACATAAAGATATATAATAACCACTTTTATTATTGCATCTTGGGCATATTTCCAACAGTCTCCCACTTGCACTAGAGTCAATAATCTAGATTACATTGTAAGGTACCTAACACCCATGGCATTCTGGTGTTGGTCATGCTTTGCCCTAGGGAGAGCTTTAGTCAACGGATCTGCTACATTCAGATCAGTGTGTACTTTGCAAATCTTTACTTCTCCATCTTCGATGTATTCGCGAATCGAATGATAACGCAGCTTGATATGCTTCAGCCTCTTGTGTGACCTTGGTTCTTGTGCATTGGCGATGGCACCCATGTTGTCACAGTAGATGACTAGTGGGTCCAATGCACTAGGAACCACACCGAGCTCTATAATGAACCTCTTCATCCATACCGCTTCTGATGAAGCCTACGGAAGCCGCTATGTACTCCGATTCTGTTGAGGATTTCGCCACCGTGCACCGCTTCGAGCTTGCCCAGCCATCGCAGCACCATTCAATATAAACACGTACCCAGACTGTGACTAAGAGTCATCAGGATCAGTGTTCCAACTTGCATCGGTGTAACTTGTTACAACGAGCTCTTGGTCACCTCCATAACAAAGAAACATATCCTTAGTTCTTTTCAAGTACTTCAGGATATTCTTGACCGCTGTCCAGTGTTCCATTCCTGGATCACTTTGATATCTGCTAGTCAAACTAACAGCATGTGCTATATCCGGTCTTGTACATAGCATGGCATACATGATAGAGCCTACTGCCGAGGCATAGGGGATTTGACTCATCCTTTCTCTTTCTTCTGCTGTAGCCGGACCTTGAGTCTTACTCAAGACCTTGCCTGGTAACATAGGTAAGAATCCTTTCTTACTTTCGTCCATTCTAAACTTCTTTAGAATCTTGTCCAGATATGTACTCTGTGATAGCCCTATTAGACGTCTTGATCTATCTCTATAAAGCTTGATGCCTAATATATATGATGCTTCACCAAGGTCTTTCATTGAAAAACTATTATTCAAATAACCCTTTACACTGCTTAATAGTTCTATATCATTCCCAATCAATAATATGTCATCTACATATAATATCAGGAATGCTAGAGCTCCCACTCACTTTCTTGTAAATACAGGCCTCTCCATGACCTTTGTATAAACCCGAAGTCTTTGATTACCTTATCAAAACGTCGGTTCCAACTTCTCGATGCTTGCTTCAGTCCATAGATTGAACGCTGAAGTTTGCATACTTTGTCAGCATTTTTAGGATCGACAAAACCTTTGGGTTGTACCATATACAACTCTTCCTCAATGTCTCCATTAAGGAACGCCGTTTTGACATCCATCTGCCAAATCTCATAATCGAAAAATGCAGCTATTGCTAACAAAATCCTCACAGATTTTAGCTTTGCTACAGGTGAGAAAGTCTCATCGTAGTCAACACCTTGAATTTGTCGGAAACCCTTTGCGACAAGTCGAGCTTTATAGACAGTAATATTACCATCAGCATCTGTTTTTCTCTTGAAGATCCATTTATTCTCGACAGCCTTTCGGCTATCAGGTAAGTCTACCAAAGTCCATACTTTGTTATCATACATGGATCCCATTTCGAATTTCATGGCTTCTTGCCATTTGTTGGAATCTGGGCTCATCATCGCTTCTTCATACGTCGCAGGGTCTTCATCATTGTTATCCACAATCATGACATTTAGACAAGGATCATACCATTCAGGAGTGGCACGTTCCCTTGTCGATCTGCGAGGTTCAGTAGTTGTCTCATTTGAAGTTTCATGATCATTATCATTAGCTTCCTCTGTTGTCTGTGTAGGCGGCACAGGAACATCTTCCCAGATCGCGCTATTACGATCAATGAGCAGAGATTCTTCAATCTCATCGAGTTCTACTTTTCTTCCAGTCACTTCTTTAGTGAGAAATTCTTTCTCAAGAAAGGTTCCGTTCTTAGCAACAAAGATCTTGCCTTCGGATCTGTGATAGAAAGTGTACCCTATAGTTTCCTTAGGGTATCCTATGAAGACGTATTTCTCCGCTTTGGGTTCTAGCTTGTCCGGTTGTAACTTTTTTACATAGGCTTCGCAACCCCAAACTTTCTGGAACGACAACTTAGGTTTCTTATTAAACCATAATTCATACGGTGTCGTTTCAACGGATTTTGATGGTGCTCTATTTAAAGTGAATGCGGCTGTCTCTAATGCATAACTCCAAAATGATAACGGCAAATCAGTAAGAGACATCATAGAACGAACCATATCTAAGAGAGTTCGATTACGACGTTCGGATACACCGTTTCGTTGTGGTGTTCCCGGCGGTGTCAATTGTGAAAGTATTCTGCATTTCTTTAAATGCATGCCACACTCATAACTCAGATATTCACCTCCGCGATCAGATCGTAGAAATTTAATCTTCTTGTTACGTTGATTTTCTACTTCACTTTGGAATTTCTTAAACTTCTGAAAAGTTTCGGATTTATGTTTCATGAAATAGATATACCCATATCTACTCAGATCATCTGTGAAGGTTAGAACATAACGATAACCACCGCGCGATGCTACACTCATTGGTCCGCACACATCGGTATGTATGATTTCCAATAAGTCAGTAGCTCGCTCCATAATACCAGAGAATGGAGTCTTAGTCATTTTTCCCATTAGACATGCTTCGCATCTATCAAGTGACTCAAAGTCAAGTGATTCAAGTAATCCATCGGTATGGAGTTTCTTCATGCGTTTCACTCCAATATGACCAAGACGACAGTGCCACATATAAGTAGAATTATCATTCAATTTAATTCGCTTAACATCAATGTTATGTATATGTGTATCACTACTATCGAGATCTAACAGAAATAAGCCATTCTTTTCAGGTGCTCGACCATAAAAGATATTATTCATAAAAATAGAACAACCATTATTCTCAGACTTGAATGAATAACCGTCTTGCATTAAACAAGATCCAGATATAATGTTCATGCTCAACGCGGGTACAAAATAACAATTATTGAGGCTTAAAACTAATCCCGAAGGTAGATGTAGAGGAAGTGTGCCGACAGCGATCACATCGACTTTGGATCCATTTCCAACGCGCATGGTCACTTCATCCTTTAGTAGTCTTCGTTTATTCTTTAGTTCCTATTTCGAGTTACAAATATGAGCAACCGAACCAGTATCAAATACCTAGGTACTAGTACGAGAACCAGTAAGATAAACATCTATAACATGTATATCAGATATACCTTCTTTATTCTTCTTGACAAGGCCGCTCTTCAGATCCGCCAAATACTTGGAGCAATTACGCTTCCAGTGTCCCTTCTCCTTGCAGTAATAACACTCAGCATCAGGCTTAGGGCCAGTCTTAGGTTTCACAGGAGGCGTGGCAGATTTCTTGCCACCCTTCTTGAATTTTCCCTTAGACTTGCCCTGTTTCTTGAAACTGGTGGTTTTGTTGACCATCAACACTTGGTGCTCTTTCTTGATTTCAATCTCAGCAGATTTCAGCATGGAGAAGAGTTCAGGTAACTCTTTGTTCATGTTCTGCATATTGTAGTTCATCACAAAGTTCTTGTAACTAGGTGGCAGTGATTGAAGGACACGATTAATCCCCAGTCTGTTAGGAATCACTATTCCCAAGTCACTGAGTTTCTTCGCATGCCCGGTCATGGCGAGCATGTGCTCACTAACGGAGCTGCCTTCTTCCATCATGCAGCTGAAGAAGTGTTTCGATGCTTCATAGCATTCCACGGCCGCATGAGTTTCAAAGATAGTCTTCAACTCATTGATTAACTCATGTGGATCGTGGTGCTCAAAACGTTTTTGAAGATCGGCTTCCAGACTGCATAGGATGGCACACTGAACTTGAGAGTACTGAGTTTTCCGAGTCGCGTAAACATTCTTTACTTCATCGGTTTTAGTTTCTGCAGGAGGGTCACCTAGCGGTGCATCAAGCACATATTGCAGATTTCCGCCATTGAGGAAGATCCTCACATGACGGAACCAGTCGGTGAAGTTGCTACCGTTGCTCTTAAGCTTTTCTTTCTCTAGGAACTGGTTAAAATTGATTGAGGACGCCATATCTACAACATATTTGCAATAGTTTAGACTAATGTTTATGACAAATTGAGTTCAAATTTTAATTCAACATAATTAAAAACTAGGTGAACTCCCACTCAAAACAATATCCCTCGCATTGTCTTAGTGATCACACGAACCAAATCCACCACACCAAGTCCGATCATCACGAGACAAGATGTAACTTCAATGGCGAACACTCAAAGTGTTCATCATATCAATCATATGATTCATGCTCTACCTTTCGGTATCACGTGTTCCGAGACCATGTCTGTACATGCTAGGCTCGTCAAGGCCACCTTAGTATCCGCATGTGCAAAACTGTCTTGCACCCGTTGTATGCACTTGTTGAATCTATCACACCCGATCATCACGAGATGCTTTGAAACGACAAGTCTTGGCAACGGTGCTACTAAGGATGAACACTTAATTATCTTGATATTTTAGTGAGAGGGATCATCTTATAATGCTACCGTCGCGATCTAAGCAAAATAAGATGCATAAAAGGATTAACATCACATGCAGTTCATATGTGATATGATATGGCCCTTTTGTCTTTGTGCCTTTGATCTTCATCTCCAAAGCACGGACATGATCTCCATCAACAACGGGCATGATCTCCATCATCGTCGGCGAAGCACCAAGGTCAATGGCGCCGTCTTCATGATTGTCCTCCATGTAGTAACTATTACAACTACTTTGAAATACTACTCAACATGAAATTTAAAGACAACCATAAGGCTCCTGCCGGTTGCCACAATACAATAATGGTCATCTCATACATAGTCATCATCACATTATGGCCATATCAAATCACCAAACCCTGCAAAAACAAGTTAGACGTTCTCTAATTTGGTTTGCATATTTTTACGTGGTTTAGGGTTTTCGAGTAAGATCCAATCTACCTACGAACATGAACCACAACGGTGATACTAGTGTTGTCAATAGAAGAGTAAATTGAATCTTCACTATAGTAGGAGAGACAGACACCCGCAAAGCCACTTATGCAATACAAGTTGCATGTCGAGCGTGGAGCAAATCTCATGAACGCGGTCATGTAAAGTTAGCCCGAGCCGCTTCATCCCACTATGCCACAAAGATGCAAAGTACTCAAACTAAAGATAACAAAAGCATCAACGCCCACAAAACCATTGTGTTCTACTCGTGCAACCATCTATGCATAGACACGGCTCTGATACCACTGTAGGATAACGTAGCATAGAAAACAAAAATTTTCCTACCGCGAACACGAAATCCAAGCCAAGATGCAATCTAGAAGACGGTAACAACGAGGGGATTGTCGAGTCTCACCCTTGAAGAGATTCCAAAGCCTACAAGATGAGGCTCTTGTTGCTGCGGTAGACGTTCACTTGCCGCTTGCAAAAGCGCGTAGAAGATCTTGATCACGGCGCCACGAACGGGCAGCACCTCCGTACTCGGTCACACGTTCGGTTATTGATGAAGACGACGTCCACCTCCCCGTTCCAGCGGGCAGCGGAAGTAGTAGCTCCTCTTGAATCCGACAGCACGACGGCGTGGTGTCGGTGGCGGTGGAGAATCCCGGCGGAGCTTCGCTAAGTGTGCGGGGAAGAAGGAGGAGTGGGGCGGCTAGGGTTTGGGGAGAGGGGGTGGCCGGCCTCTATGGGGTGCGGCCAGCTTGTGGCTTTGTGGTGGCCGGCCCCCTCCCCTTGGCCCTCATTATATAGGTGGAACACCCAAGAGTTGGTCTACAAGTCTTCGAATAAGACCCCAAACCAAAACCTTCCATATCACATGAAACCTACCCAAGCTAGGACTCCCACTAGAGGTGGGATTCCCACCTTCCCTTGGGAGGGGGTGGCCGGCCACCTTAGGTGGAGTCCACCTGGGACTCCACCCCCTAGGGTTGGCCGGCCATGTTGGTGGAGTCCCTTCGGGACTCCGCCTTCCAAAGTGACTTTCTTCCGGATTTTTCTAGAACCTTCTAGAACCTTGCATAAATGCACCGGATCATTTTCAAACACATAAAATGACATCCTATATATGAATCTTATTCTCCGGACCATTCCGGAACTCCTCGCGATGTCCGGGATCTCATCCGGGACTTCGAACAAATATTCGAACTCCATTCCTTATTCAAGTTCTACCATTTCAGCATCCAACTTTAAGCGTGTCACCCTACGGTTCGCGAACTATGCGGACATGGTTGAGTACTCACTCCGACCAATAACCAATAGCGGGATCTGGAGATCCATAATGGCTCCCACATATTCAACGATGACTTAGTGATCGAATGAACCATTCACATACGATACCAATTCCCTTTGTCACGCGATATTTTACTTGTCCGAGGTTTGATCATCGGTATCACTCTATACCTTGTTCAACCTCGTCTCCTGACAAGTACTCTTTACTCGTACCGTGGTATGTAGTCTCTTATGAACTTATTCATATGCTTGCAAGACATTAGACGACATTCCACCGAGAGGGCCCAGAGTATATCTATCCGTCATCGGGATGGACAAATCCCACTATTGATCCATATGCCTCAACTCATACTTTCCGGATACTTAATCCCACCTTTATAACCACCCATTTACGCAGTGGTGTTTGATGTAATCAAAGTACCTTTCCGGCATAAGTGATTTACATGATCTCATGGTCATAAGGACTAGGTAACGATGTATCGAAAGCTTATAGCAAATAACTTAATGACGTGATCTTATGCTACGCTTAATTGGGTGTGTCCATTACATCATTCATATAATGATATAACCTTGTCATTAATAACATCCAATGTTCATGATTATGAAACTAATCATCTATTAATCAACAAGCTAGTTAAGAGGCTTACTAGGGACTCATTTGTTTGTTTACATAACACACATGTATCAATGTTTCGGTTAATACAATTATAGCATGGTATATAAACATTTATCATAAACATAAAGATATATAATAACCACTTTTATTATTGCCTCTTGGGCATATTTCCAACAGAGTAGGTGTTGATCCTAATTAGGGTCTTCGGCCATAGCAGTACCCAACCCTTCAGTGAGGCCAGATTCAACGGGCTATCGTCATCGGCACCATGCGGTTGATTAGGAGGAAACAAATCCTCATAGCCCGGTAACGCCCGATCCACTTCAACCCGGTAAACGTCATCATCCATATCTCGTGTGTGCCACTTCTTATCCAGGGGCCGAAGGATGGACCCCCTCGCGACGTCTTTGAGTTCGTCGTTTACTCTCATCACGAAGGTGCATGGCGTTGAGAGCGCCTGCGAGAACATGTGTATGGCGTTAGAGAGAGGGCAAGGATGACGAAACTAATATATTAACTTGATGTACACATTAGTTAATTACCGTGAGGGCGTTGAGCTCGGCTAATGTCGACGGGCTGGCACATGCGGCGGCGGGCGTGCAAGTGACGGAGGGGCTGCTACCCGGCATGGACGGTGAATCCCTAGCACCAGCGACATTGCCGGCGGCCGGAGGAGTCTCCATTATAACATTGTCATTGCCGGCGGACGGCGGTGCCATCGAGTTGCTGCCGTCGAAGCTAACCACTTGCATTTTCGGGGGGGGGGGGGGGGGGCTTGTTTGCCACCCTCATACCACGCGTGTAGAGCGTCGAAATCTGCTTGGACTGAAGCGGCGACTTCAGCTTTGACTTCAGGTACGAGCGTAGCTTTGAGTTGCGGTACCAGTTGCGGTACCAAACCAGCTTGGACTTGGGCTAGGATTGACTCCCTCATTTCCTCCGCCTCCCGCTGCTTCCTCTCACTGCGCGCATTTTTATCGGCCGCAGACGACAAGCCGTAGTGACCATGCTTGTAGCCTGTACCGGTGCCAGCCACACGGCCTCTATGCGGCCTTCTCGTCGGTGAATGCTCATTAACGATGTTTAGCGCCCGTACGAGAGGCTTGTCCCAGGCTACCCTGCCCGTCGACGCCTGGGAGGAGGAGCCTTCGTCACATTGAGAAAGTCTTTGTCTTTCTTCTTCCTGCGGAAGAAACGCGAACCATTTAGAAATGTTGCTACTATTATATGAACGATACTTGATCTAATTAAACCGGTAAATTGCTTACCAGTTTTTTCTCCAACGCCAGGACCTTCTTGTCGTTCGTGAACAAAATTATGTCGGTTACGACCTTCGGGTCCGTGATAAGTTCCCGTTTAGTTTCTTCTTATGGTACCGGGACCTTATGAATCTTCTTTCAAGCGGGTCCTTGTACTTGAGCCAGGGATTCTCAATGCCGGCATTTACATACGCCTCATCCTCCTTCGCCCAATAGGGCTCCTTTCCCTCGTACCCATGGCTCCCAAGGTTGTGGTTGCCGATGTTAAGCTCCCGCATTTCCTTCCCCCACAACTTGCGATTCTTGGTTGCTTGTAGCTCTTCATTGGCCACAAAAGCATCAAAGTCCGCCTGGGAGACATGCGGAAAGGCGGAGTGGACCTCTTCGAAACCTTTGCCCTCAGCAATCAGCTTCCGCACCATGTACTTATAGCTGCTAAGGTGTTTGGTGAACTTCAGGAGGGCTTGTGAGTTCACAATGTTGTTGGTTTGATGACTGGAGGCGTAGTCGCCTAGGAAGTTGTATCGTGCGTGCAACCTCGCAATGAGCTGGGCTCGCAAAGGCACTTTGTTCTCAGCTCGGAGGTCCGTCTCGTTGAGATTGACGACCTCTCGGAGGATACATGCCAGTTGGTTGCCGTACCCCTTGGCAACATCCTTAGGCTCCACCGGCAAACAACTGGCGGGGTCCACCTCTTTGATTGTGTCTCTGCCGGTGGCGACCGTGTTTTGGCGCCTTGACTTCCGCGGCCTCTTGGAACCACTTGTCCCGGTGCCACTACTCCCGGCGGCGCCGCTAGTATCGTCACCGCTTGTCTCGCCGCCACCCCCGGCGGCGCCGGTTGCCTCGTCGCCGCTTGGCGCATAGGTACTACCCCCGGCGGCGTCGCTTGCCTCGTTTCCGCTTGGCTCGTCGGCACTACCCCCAGCGGCATCCTCCATCTCATGGTCCTCGTCGCCGCCAACACCAGCGGCCTCGGCATCCTCCTCCGTCCTAAAGAAGTGCCTATTGTAGTGCTCCTCTAACTGTTCTTGAGACGCCATGGTGGCTTGCACTAATAGAAGATGAAAAAGAGTTAGAATTCACGGAAAAATTCGGCATGACCTTTGCTAAAAATTGGTCATGCCGAGTGCTAGAATTGCCGGAACGGAAATGAATCGACATTCCGGCACTCAATAGCAACTCAATCCCTGTAACAGAAATGCAAACATATATATAACAACTTCATTTTCACCGGAGCTCAACCATCACCATAATCAGCATGTTCATTTAGCTCAACCATCACCATAACCATAACCATAACAGCAACATGCATAGCATCAGCATTTAAATACCACCAGTAGCATTTCCACTATAATAAAAAACCCCAATTCATTTCCAGAGAACCATGTACATCATTTTCATTTTGTTTTAAATGAACCAGAGAATGAATTAAACCCTAAAGTGTTCATTTCATCATTTTTTATACCAGTAGCTACTGAATTTTTCATGTAAACCATCAGCACAAATCATTTATGAACTAAATAACCATAATCTAAAGCTCACAAGAATCCATCAAGTAAAATTTGCTAAAATTTATTTACAACCAGTGAGCATGCATGAATATATGTATATATGTATACAGTTAACATCAAATCTGGCCCAGTATTTGTACTTCTAAAATTATGTTTACAGAACCAAAGGAGCCCACTAGCATTCTTTCTTTTTTGATCCATTGATCCAAAGAATAAATGCAGTAGCATTTTTAAACCAGAGAACACCAGTCAAGATGCTAGCATTTTCTGGGCATTTTATAAATGGTATAGTGAACTAAACATGCTGCTTCTTTACCTACTGCTTATTTACCTAAACAAATGGAATATTGCAAGCATTTTCAGACACACCATGTCTTGTCATGTGCACCAAACCAGAGAATGAATTCATTTTAGTGCTCTGTCAAAATTGCAAACCAGAGAATCAATACGAGGTAGCATAGCATTAATTACCTAGCAATAGCACTGCACTTCAAATATTTCAGAAATTAGTAGCAGTAGCACTGCACTTCAAATATTTCAGAAATTAGTAGCAGTAGCACTGCACTTCAAACCAAGTATTTCATCTAAACCAAGCTACTGCATTTTGCATTTCATTTTATTTTTTTTCAAACTAGAGAACAAATTCATTTTCATTTTCATTTAATCAAGAATGGAATACTTCCTACTGCCTAGTTCTTCTCCAACTAGCATTTCATTTTCCTTTTTCAAACCAGAGAACAAATTAAAACCTGAGAAATAGCATTCTCTAAGAGAAATAGCATTTTAGGATTTTTCAACTAACAAATTCAAACCAGAGAACACATTTTTAGCATTCTCTAACAAATTCCAACCAGAGAACAAATTTTATCAACTAAACCTACTAATACTAGCTACTCCTACTGCTAGAATTTTTCATTTAGTTATTTCTATATCACCAAAACAAGAGAACAATTTTTAGCATTTAACTAAATCAATTAAATGAAACCTACTGCTAGCATTCAAAATTTTATGTATAACTTATAATGAAAAATTGAAACCTACTGCTAGAATTTGAAACCAATTTTTAGCATTCAAAAATTGAAACCTACTGCTAGCTAAACCACCCTATTTGCATTTAACTAAACCAAACAATTGCCAATTTTTTCAAACCAGAGAACCAATTGGTTTAGGGTTGAACAAATTCAAACCAGAGAACCCTATTTCCAATTTGAACAAGGAAATTGCAATATGGTTCATTTAAAAATTACTACATTTTCATTTGCAATTTCATTAGGGCTACTGCAAGAATTGCAAGAACCCTAATAGCAATTTCGTTAGGGCTACTGCAAGAACTGCAAGAACTAAACCAATACCAATTTCGGAGGCAGGGAGAGGGGAAGGGAGAGGGGAAGGAAGAAGGGGAGGGGAGGGGAGGTGGAGGAGGTCCTGGCGGCGTTGGGGAAGGAAGAGGGGAAGGGAGAGGGCGGTTCTTACCGACGGTGGTGACGGTGGCCGGCACGCGTGCGACGCCCTCCTCCTGCTCCGCGTGCGATGCCCTCCTCCTCCTCCAGTGGCGACGGTGTGAAGACGCCTGCTCCTCCTCCTCTCGGCGGCTCGGCGGCTCGGCGGCACGGGGGCAGGTGCAGGGCGGCGGCGGTTAGCTAGGGTTCTGGCGGCGTCGAAGGAATGGGGAAGAAGGAGAAATCGAGTCGGCGTGCGGTTAAGTCCCAAGTATACACGGACTAGACTTATTGCCGACGCACCAGGGCTTTGGTGCGCCGGGGACAGGTGGACCCCCGGCACACCAAAGCCCTGGTGCGCCGGCAATAAGTCTAGTCCGTGTATACTTGGGACTTGGCCCAGATCACATGCAATCCTCCCCAACTCATATTTTCTTTTGTTTTTCTTTATTTATTTTCTGGCCTTTTCTATTATATTTATGTTCTTATCTTTTCAAGATAATAGCCAAGAAATATGCATGAGTTATATATGCAAAAACAATTTCAAAATCTTAATTAGGCATTACAAAAAATATGAGTTATATATTACATACACAAAATATTGACCAACACAATATTAATTAGTCATACATAAAATATTGGCCATGACCATATGAGTAGTTATGAATTACACAAAATATGAGTTATAGATTGCAAATAAAGTTTTACATCATCGATTGAGAAGAGTGTTTCGCTTTCTTCTTGCTTTTCTTGCTCGTCGTTGAATAATTTAGCCCCGTGTCGTGACTTCTTCTTTTGAAGGGTCGACCTGACCTCGGTAGCGTGGTCCTGCTTCTTCTTGTGGTGTATGTTGTGTCTTCGTCCTCGGATTCTTCCATCATTGGGTCTCCGACTTGTCCTTCGAAGTCTTCCTCGTTGGCGACTCCATCCATTCCGACGATGGTCCTCTTGCCTCTCCTCACGATAACACGGCTAGGCCTGGATGGGTCGGTTATGAAGAAGCATTGGTGCATGTGTTCCGCCAGTACCCATGGCTCATTCTGCGCGGTGGCGTTCGTGGACTTTGATTTGTTGGCTTCGGGTAGAAACATGGTGGTGAAATACCGGTCTTCTTTTGTGACACTCTTAGCCCATCTGATACGGAACATCGGCACTTTCTCCCCAGCGTAGCTAAGCTCCCAGATTTCCTCGATTCTTCCGTAGTATCTAGTCTTTACGTCACCCGTGTAGAATGTGTACCCGTTGATGTCGTACGCTTGGTAAGTCATGATGTTGGGCGCGGGGCCATGTGACAAGGCCAATACTAGTTTATCCTTGTCAGAATCCATTGGTGGGGGATTAGCATCAATGTGGTCTTTGAACCAGCGCGCGAAAGAGGAGTTGTGCTCTCTGTATATTTCTGCTTCCGTCATCATCGGCTTGCCACTGTTCTCTATCATGGTTTTGTGCTCTTTCAACCAAGGATCGATCAAGTCAATATGTTGTAGCGCTACTAAGTTGGCCATGTCAAAGTCGGAAGTCCGACCAGACATGTGCACGTGCAGTTCCTTCCTTCCATTTTTGTGGCCTACTCCCTCGAACCTGCGGAGGTGCTTGTTTTGAGGCAAACCAACAGGGTCCTCGATGTCTAGATAATTCGTGCAGAAAGAGATGCACTCTTCGGTGAGCCAGCCCTGGACGATGCTTCCATCCGGATGTCACCTGTTACGAACGTATCCTTTAATGACCCCATTCATTGTTTCAAACGACATCATGTTGTGTAAGAATGCCGGCCCTAGACTGACGATATCATCCATGATATGGACCAACAGATGGACCATCACGTCAAAGAATGCAGGCGGGAAGTACATCTCAAGCTCACATAGGATCACCACGATCTCTTCCTGGAGCCTTGCGAGTTTCTTCACGCTTATCGACTTCCGAGTTATGACGTCGAAGAAGTTCTGAGCCCGATCAGCGTTGCACGGACATGGTCATCCATTATACCTCGGATTGCAACCGGAAGAATCTGCGTCATCATCACGTGACAGTCATGAGACTTCATGCCGCTGAAGTTTCGTTTCTTGGGGTCCATGTATCTGCTTATTAGCCCGGAGTAACCGAAGGGCACTCTGACTCCTAGAAGGCAATTGAAAAATTGATCGACCTCGGCCGGACTAAAAGTGAAGCAGGAGGGGGGACAGTAATAGTCTGGCTGCTTAATCCTTTTCCACTTCTGACCGCCGTCCGCCTCCTCCTCCGACTGTCCCTCTTGGGCCGGCGGGATCTGAAGCTCTTCCCTGATGCCCAAAACTTTCAGGTCGTGTCTTGCTTTCGGCCCATCTTTGGTCCGGTCCGGCATGTTGAGAAGAGTGCCAAGCAAGCTCTCGTACATGTTCTTTGTAATATGCATGACATCAAGGCAGTGAGGTGTATCGAGAATTTTCCAGTACGGCAAGTCCCAAAACACGGACCTCCTTTTCCATACACCAATGAGCGGCGTCGTTTCCTTTTTCTTCTTCTTCTCTCCAGGCTTTTGACGAATCTTTCCCAGCACAGGGCACTCCTTCCAACCTTTCAGTAATGTATCGATCTCTTTGCCGCTCTTCTTACGTGGAGGTCCTCGGGGTTCATTTGTACCATCGAACAGATCTCCACGCTTTCTCCACGGGTCAGTCTTCTGTAGCCACCTTTGATGCCCCATGTAAATTGTTTTCGAAGAGCCGGGATCCTTACCAAGCTGCAAAAACATCGTCTCTTCCATGCACCTGACACATGCCTTGTGTCCATGGCACACCTGGCACGAAATGTAACCGTATCCGAGGTAGTCCTGCACCGTCGTGATCAACGCGGCTCTCAAAGGGAAATATTCTTCCGCGACGGCGTCCCATGTATCTACCCCTTCCTCTGCCCACAACGTTTCAAGCTCCTCCTTTAATAGTTCGAGATACATGTTGATATCGTTTCCTGGCTGTGTCGGCCCTTGAATTAGCATACTCATCTGTATGTACTTCCTCTTCATGCACAGCCAGGGCGGGAGGTTGTAGATCCATACAAACACGGGCCATGTGCTATGTGTGCTGCTCTGGTTTCCGAACGGATTGAATCCGTCCGTGCTCGCACCCAACCTGATGTTTCTGGGATCTGCCCCAAAACTTCCGAATTCATTGTCTAATGCTTTCCACTGGCTTGCATCCGAAGGGTGCGTCAGCACTGGGTGCTCAATCCGCTCTTCATCATTCAACACTGCCTCCTTTCTTTCTGCGTGCCAGCGCATGAGCTTTGCTTCCTTGCGGTCCGCGTAGAACCGTTGAAGCCGGGGGGCGAGCGGGAAGTACCACACAACTTTCCGAGGAGCTTTCTTCTTCCCTTTCTTGTACCGTTCAGCTTCACACACAGGACATTTGGTCTTGTCCATGTGCTCCTTGCGATACATGATACAGTCGTTGATGCAGGCGTGATACTTTTCGTGGGGTAAGTCGAGAGGGCACGTGATTCTCTTGGCCTCGGTAGACTACCAGGACACGTGTTCCCGGCAGGAAGGAGATCTTTCACGTATTCCAGGATGTCGTCGACGCTTATGTCCGTCCATCCGTGTTTCGCCTTCATCTGCAGCACATCGAGAGCTACTCTCAAGCGAGACTCCCCCAACCCGCGACCTGAGTCGTACAACGGAGTATTCGAGTCTATCTCGAGTTGCTCAAGCTTTGATTTCCGCTTGGCGCCTTTCGTCTTTTCGAGAAGCAGATCTTGAAGATGAGGGTCCCGCACGACTGAAGCTAGCGGCACCTCTTCGTCGTCGTCAAGGTTATCGTCCTGTGCGACAAACTCTTCATCGTCATCAATATCATGATGCCCTCCTTCTTGCCGGCCATTATTACCACCTGCCGTCGTCGCCCCATTGACCTCCGCACCATCATCACTCATCCATTGAGTGTGTCCATGCATGAAACCATTAGTGAGCAGGTGCCCCTGCAATTTGCCTGAATACGGGTCAAACCATTTCCCTCGTTTGCATCTCCGGCACGGACACAATACCTCCGTGCGGTTATTTTCATACATGTAGATGATCGCGTGTTTCAGATATCTCATCACGATGCTTTCACTCATCTCGATAACCATTATCACCTGCATGGTAAGATTACATAATTGATTAGAACCATGCATCAGTCGATAGTTTTCACGGAAAATTTCGGCATGAACTTCCTACACGGTAGGACATAGGAGCGCCAGAAATGTGCCGAAACTGAAACTTAAAGAATCAAAATTTCGGCCCAACGTTGGCAACTCATTTTCAACGCCAACACACACAAGCACAAGCACAACATACATATATGCCACACACGAGAGCTTTGCTTCAAATGTCCAACATACGTCGATTTCATTCCTCAATTTGTTCATTAATCACCTATTTGTTTGATATATTCGTCAATGAGATCGAGACGTCGCGCCGCTACCACGACGTATGGAAGCCGACTTTCTAGATCTAGATCTAGATTGAGCGGTCAATGCGGGATAGTAGATCTAGATCTACATAGGGGGGTGTGGGAGATGCATGTAGGAAGGGAAGATTTGCTCAAAAAATATGATTTTGTTTGGTCAAATTGGTGAAATTGGGGATAGAAATGGGCAAAAATGAGCTGGGTTGGGAGAAGGCTCGGGTTTGTGTGGAGGAGTGGAGTGGTAGTAGTGGGGGGAGTGGTTGTTGAGCAGAAATAACTGCCAAGGTTACTGCCGGCGCACCAGGGCATGGGTGCGCTGGCAGCACATAGCCCTTTCGGCTATA
Source organism: Lolium perenne (assembly GCF_019359855.2). Classification (NCBI taxonomy): domain Eukaryota; kingdom Viridiplantae; phylum Streptophyta; class Magnoliopsida; order Poales; family Poaceae; genus Lolium; species Lolium perenne. Next base: position 55,302,225 of record NC_067244.2, read on the forward strand.
TCACCCCCGGGCCAGGCCCAAGAATCATTGCCGGCGCACCAGCCCAGGGGTGCGCCGGAAATAGCGCATTTTTTCCGCCGGCGCACCCCTGGGTTGGTGCGCCGGCAATGATTCTTGGGCCTGGCCCGAATCGGCCGCGGCCATGCCAGGATTTTTCCCCGGCGCGTCTTTTCCGGAGGTGCGCTGGCAGTAGTCCTGCATCGCTGGCGCGGCTGCAAAGTGGTGCGCCGGCAACTGTTTCCACCGGCGCACGTCCAAGGTGGTGCGCCGGCACCACTTGCCTCCACCTATAGGCTTTTTCCTAGTAGTGTTGCTCTTAAAAACCCTATCATTTCTTCATTCCAAACTTCCCAAATGATGAGCATGGAGAGCGTGGCCAACCCTTTGTGGCTATGCCCCGTAGCCATGAGGTTCCACCACTCCGGGAAGGAGAGGTCCGCCCAATTGTCGGTTTGGATAGAAGGAAGACCCAACCACTCCTTAGCCTTAACCCAAAGCCTTGAGGTAAAGCGGCAATGCACCAAAAGATGATCGACAGACTCGGTGCAACGCTTACAAAGAGGACAAAGACCACAATTTTGCCATCCACGCTTAGCTAATCGGTCGGCCATCCAAATCCTATTTTGATTTGCAAGCCAAGCGAAGAACTTAATTTTGGGAGGAGCCCAAACCTTTCAAACCGACTTGTGGAGCGTTGAGAAAGTAGTCCCTAAGAATTGCACCTCATATGCGGACTTTGTGGAGTATTGCCCATTTTCCGTTAGCCTCCAAGAGATATCATCCTCGATGTTGGCTTGAAGTTGGAAATTGTCAATGAGGCTTGAAAGCTCGATAAATTGTGAGAGGTGCAAGAAGGAGAAGTCTTGATCAAAATCAATCTTTTGAATCCATGCGTTTTGATGCAAAGCTTGCACCACCTTCCACTTTTTCCGCTTGGAGGAGGCAAAAATCAAAGGCGCAATATCAATTGGCCTTTTCCCTTCAAGCCAAGGGGCATGCCAAAAGGGGGTCTTCTTTCCATTTCCAACCGTAATGATAGTGGCGGTATAGAATAGCTCCATGTCTTGCTCCGTGCAAGGGTTCCCGGATCCCGCCCAAATCTTAGTAGGGTCCTTCCATTCAAGCCAAGGCCACCGAAGACGAAGAGCCGTTGCGAACTTGTCCATGTGCAAGATGCCAAGGCCCCCATGCTTCTTTGGCCAACACACAAGTTCCCAATTCACTTTGCATTTCGCCCCCGTAGTGTGGTCTTTTGCGGACCAAAGGAAAGCACGCTCAATCTTGTTGATGAATGCAATTGTGCTCGCCGGAATAGATAGCGGCGTTAAGTAGTAGATCGCGTGAGAGGCAATGACGGACTTGACAAGAGCGGCACGACCCACCGTGGTGATGTATTTTCCATTCCAATTTGGTAGCTTCCCGGCACATTTGTCCTCGAGGTGTTGAATGTCTCCCCTCTTGAGGCATCTAACCGTAAGAGGTAGCCCAAGATAACGAAGTGGGAAAGCTTCTCTCTTTGCCGGGATTCCGGAACATGGGCTTTTAATACTTCATAGTTGCCAGATTATCTTGGGCTTCCAGTTACGTTGCACCAGGTATGTTAATAGTGGGTAACCGATGGTTCATACACAAAACAGCTCCCAAACCCAAAAATAATTTGGGATGGAGAAAAAACACCCCTAGACTCATTTTATAGAGGGCCTCGACGATGGCCCCAAAACCTAGAAACCACGGGGGGGGGGGGGGTGATGGCGTGTAACACACACGTTCGTTGGGAACCCCAAGAGGAAGGTATGATGCACACAGTAGCAAGTTTTCCCTCAGAAAGAAACCAAGGTTTATCGAACCAGTAGGAGCCAAGAAGCACGTTGAAGGTTGTTGGTGGCGGGATGTAGTGCGGCGCAACACCAGGGATTCCGGCGCCAACGTGGAACCTGCACAACACAACCAAAGTACTTTGCCCCAACGAAACAGTGAGGTTGTCAATCTCACCAGCTTGCTGTAACAAAGGATTAGATGTATAGTGTGGATGATGATTGTTTGCAGAAAATAGTAAAGAACAAATATTGCAGTAGATTGTATTCGATGTAAAAGAATGGACCGGGGTCCACAGGTCACTAGAGGTGTCTCTCCCATAAGATAAATAGCATGTTGGGTGAACAAATTACAGTCGGGAAATTGACAAATAGAGAGGGCATGACAATGCACATACATGATATGATAAGTATAGTGAGATTTAATTGGGCATTACGACAAAGTACATAGACCGCTATCCAGCATGCATCTATGCCTAAAAAGTCCACCTTCAGGTTATCATCCGAACCCCTTCCAGTATTAAGTTGCAAACAATAGACAATTGCATTAAGTATGGTGCGTAATGTAATCAATAACTATATCCTCAGACATAGCATCAATGTTTTATCCCTAGTGGCAACAGCACATCCACAACCTTAGAACTTTCTGTCACTGTCCCAGATTTAATGGAGGCATGAACCCACTATCGAGCATAAATACTCCCTCTTGGAGTTAAGAGTAAAAACTTGGCCAGAGCCTCTACTAATAACGGAGAGCATGCAAGATCATAAACAACACATAGGTAATAGATTGATAATCAACATAACATAATATTCTCTATCCATCGGATCCCGACAAACACAACATATAGCATTACAGATAGATGATCTTGATCATGTTAGGCAGCTCACAAGATCCAACAATGAAGCACATAAGGAGAAGACGACCATCTAGCTACTGCTATGGACCCACAGTCCAGGGGTGAACTACTCACTCATCACTCCGGAGGCGACCATGGCGGTGAAGAGTCCTCCGGGAGATGATTCCCCTCTCCGGTAGGGTGCCGGAGGCGATCTCCTGAATCCCCCGAGATGGGATTGGCGGCGGCGGCGCCTCAGTAAGGTTTTCCATATCGTGGCTCTCGTTACTGGGGGTTTCGCGACGGAGGCTTTAAGTAGGCGGAAGGGCGGAGTCGGGAGAGTCACGGGGGCCCCGCACGCTAGGGCCGCGCGGGCCCCCTCTAGGCTGCGCCGCCCTAGTGTGGCGGCGCCCCGTGGCCCCACTTCGTCTCCCCTCCGGTCTTCTGGAAGCTTCGTGTAAAAATAGGCCCCTGGGTGTTGATTTCGTCCAATTCCGAGAATATTTCCTTTGTAGGATTTCTGAAACCAAAAACAGCAGAAAAACAAGCGGCTCTTCGGCATCTCGTTAATAGGTTAGTGCCGGAAAATGCATAAATATGACATAAAGTATGCATAAAACATGTAGATATCATCAATAATGTGGCATGGAACATAAGAAATTATCGATACGTCGGAGACGTATCAACATCCCCAAGCTTAGTTCCTGCTCGTCCCGAGCAGGTAAACGATAACAAAGATAATTTCTGGAGTGACATGCCATCATAACCTTGATCATACTATTGTAAGCATATGTAATGAATGCAGCGATCAAAACAATGGTAATGACATGAGTAAACAAATGAATCATAAAGCAAAGACTTTTCATGAATAGTACTTCAAGACAAGCATCAATAAGTCTTGCATAAGAGTTAACTCATAAAGCAATAAATCAAAGTAAAGGTATTGAAGCAACACAAAGGAAGATTAAGTTTCAGCGGTTGCTTTCAACTTATAACATGTATATCTCATGGATATTGTCAATGTAAAGTAATATAACAAGTGCAATATGCAAGTATGTAGGAATCAATGCACAATTCACACAAGTGTTTGCTTCTTGAGGTGGAGAGAAATAGGTGAACTGACTCAACATAAAAGTAAAAGAAAGGCCCTTCGCAGAGGGAAGCATTGATTGCTATATTTGTGCTAGAGCTTTGGTTTTGAAAACATGAAACAATTTTGTCAACGGTAGTAATAAAGCATATGTATCATGTAAATTATATCTTACAAGTTGCAAGCCTCATGCATAGTATACTAGTAGTGCCCGCACCTTGTCCTAATTAGCTTGGATTAACACGGATTATCATTGCATAACATATGTTTCAACCAAGTGTCACAAAGGGGTACCTCTATGCCGCCTGTACAAGGGTCTAAGGAGAAAGTTCGCATTTGGATTTCTCGCTTTTGATCATTCTTCAACTTAGGCACCCATATCGGGACAACATAGACAACAGATAATGGACTCCTCTTTTAATGCTTAAGCATTCAACAACAGTTAATATTCTCATAAGAGATTGAGGTTTTATGTCCAAACTGAAACTTCCACCATGATTCATGGCTTTAGTTAGCGGCCCAATGTTCTTCTCTAACAGTATGCATACTCAAACCATTTGATTGTGAAAACCGCCCTTACTTCAGACAAGATGAACATGCATAGCAACTCACATGATATTCAACAAAGTGTTGATGGCGTCCCCAGGAGCATGGTTATCGCACAACAAGCAACTTAATAAGAGATAAAGTGCATAAGTACATATTCAATACCACAATAGTTTTTAAGGCTATTTTGTCCCATGAGCTATATATTGCAAAGGCGAATGATGGAAATTTAAAGGTAGCACTCAAGCAATTTACTTTGGAATGGCGGAGAAATACCATGTAGTAGGTAGGTATGGTGGACACAAATGGCATAGTGGTTGGCTCAAGGATTTTGGATGCATGAGAAGTATTCCCTCTCGATACAAGGTTTAGGCTAGCAAGGTTATTTGAAACAAACACAAGGATGAACCGGTGCAGCAAAACTTAATAAAAGACATATTGTAAACATTATAAGACTCTACACCGTCTTCCTTGTTGTTCAAAACTCAATACTAGAAATTATCTAGACTTTAGAGAGACCAAATATGCAAACCAAATTTTAGCAAGCTCTATGTATTTCTTCGTTAATAGGTGCAAAGTATATGATGCAAGAGCTTAAACATGAGCACAACAATTGCCAAGTATCACATTATCCAAGACATTTTAGAATTACTACATGTAGCATTTCCCGATTCCAACCATATAATAATTTAACGAAGAAGATTCAACCTTCGCCATGAATACTATGAGTAAAGCCTAAGGACATATTTGTCCATATGCAACAGCGGAGCGTGTCTCTCTCCCACACAATGAATGCTAGGATCCATTTTATTCAAACAAAAACAAAAACAAACCGACGCTCCAAGCAAAGCACATAAGATGTGATGGAATAAAAATATAGTTTCAGGGGAGGAACCTGATAATGTTGTCGATGAAGAAAGGGATGCCTTGGGCATCCCCAAGCTTAGACGCTTGAGTATTCTTAAAATATGCAGGGGTGAACCACCGGGGCATCCCCAAGCTTAGAGCTTTCACTCTTCTTGATCATATTGCATCATTTCCCTCTCTTGATCCTTGAAAACTTCCTCCACACCAAACTCAAAACAACTCATTAGAGGGTTAGTGCACAATAAAAATTTACATGTTCATAGGTGACATAATCATTCTTAACATTTCTGGACATTGCACAAAGCTACTGGACATTATTGGATCAAAGAAATTCATCCAACATAGCAAAAGAGGCAATGCGAAATAAAAGGCAGAATCTGTCAAAACAGAACAGTTCGTAAAGATGAATTTTAAAGTGGCACCAGACTTGCTCAGATGAAAATGCCCAAATTTAATGAAAGTTGCGTACATATCTGAGGATCACTCACGTAAATTGGCATAATTTTCTGAGTTACCTACAGAGAATTAGACCCAGATTCGTGACAGCAAAGAAATCTGTTCCTGCGCAGTAATCCAAATCTAGTATGAACCTTACTATCAACGACTTTACTTAGCACAACAATGCACAAAACAAAGATAAGGAGAGGTTGCTACAGTAGTAAACAACTTCCAAGACTCAAATATTAAATAAAGGTACTGTAGTAAAAACATGAGTTGTCTCCCATAAGCGCTTTTCTTTAACGCCTTTCAGCTAGGCGCAGAAAGTGTATATCAAGTGTTATCAAAAGATGAAGCATCAACATTCTTACCAGGGGTGTTGGGAGTTGCCTCAACAATGCATGTTATCTTATCTATGTAAGTTTCAGAGGCTCCCTTTTCATTATTCTTAGGCTTGCTATTCTCATTAAACAAATTTTCAGGAACAAGCCAACCATAGTTATTTTCTAGAGCTTCATGCATTCCTAGGAGCTTACTAGGTATCGGTACTTTAATCTCCCCTCCATCATTAATATTATTAGTGTACCTTACTCTCTCCATGTCCATCTTTTCGAGGATACTAACAAAATTGGTATAAGAGCCAAGCATATTGTATTTAATAAAGACCTTTCTAGCCTCTCTTCACTACAAGAAAAGTTGCCATGGCCGACGAAGTTGAAGTCGCGCCGTGGTTGCTGGTGCACCATGGCCGACGATTTTTGGTCCCTCTGTGGTTCATGTCAAAACTTTTTTTTTCTCGTTTTTTAGGCCACCTAGCCCGACGAAAGCGGCCAAAACGTCGCGTATGGTGGCCCGGGACGTGGTGCATCGCGAATTCTCGGGTTCGCCGGCCGAGTCAACGCAAATCCGCACCGCCTAGGGATGTAGGGCCCAGATGGCAGCCTCTCTAGTATTGTTTTTTTTCTCGATCGCGCCATCTCGTTCAACGCTCTCCGATCGAGCCGTTTACGATGCAGGATCATGGGTCCCGCTTGTCATCCTCTATGAACCAAATTTCTTTCTTTTCTTGGATTTTTTTTGACCCCCTGATTTCTGGCTACTTCCTTTTTCTTTTGATCCCTTGCCGCCTTGGAAACGTTGAGACCGCTGCAGCTAAATGGGACCCGCATGTCATCCTCTATGAGCAATCAACTTTCTTTTCTTGGAGTTTTTTTTGGCACCTCATATTTGGTCACTTGCCTTTTTTTTCGATCCCTTGCCGCCTCTCAAACGGTGATACCGCTGCTGCTAAATGGGACCCGCATGTCATCCTCTATGTACTATAAAACTTTCTTTTCTTGGATTTTTTTTGGCACCTCATATTTGGTCACTTGCCTTTTTCTTTCGATCCCCTGCCGCCTCTCAAACGGTGATACCGCTGCTGCTAAATGGGACCCGCATGTCATCCTCTATGGACTATAAAACTTTCTTTTCTTGGATTTTTTTTGGCACCTCATATTTGGTCACTTGCCTTTTTTTCGATCCCCTGCCGCCTCTCAAACGGTGATACCGCTGCTGCTAAATGGGACCCGCATGTCATCCTCTATGGACTATAAAACTTTCTTTTCTTGAATTATTTTTGGCTCCTGATATTTGGTCACTTGCCTTTTTCTTTCGATCCCCTGCCGCCTTTCAAACAGTGAGACCGCTGCAGCTAAATGGGACCCGCATGTCATCCTCTATGAGCAATCAACTTTCTTTTCTTGGAGTTTTTTTTGGCACCTCATATTTGGTCACTTGCCTTTTTCTTTCGATCTCATGCCACGTTTGAAACGGCTCGAGGAACCCTTTGGCTCATGGGACCCGCATGTCATCCTCTATGTGCTATAAAAGTTTCCTTTGTTGGATTTTTTTTCACCCTCTGATTTTTGGCTTGCCTTTTTCTTTTGATCCCTGCCCCTTTTGAAACGTTGAGTAAGCTGTTGGCTCAAGGGACCCGCATGTCATCCTCTATGTCCATCAACTTTCTTTTCTTGGATTTTTTTTCTCTACATAATTTGTTGCTACTTTCTTTTTCTTTTGATCTCAAGCCGCATTACAAACATTGAGACCGCTGCTGCAAAATGGGACCCACATGTCATCCTCTATGTACAATAAATCTTGGATTATTTTTGGCTCCTGATATTTGTTCACTTGCCTTTTTCTTTCGATCTCATGCCGCCTTTGAAATGTTGAGTAAGCTGCTGGCTCATGGGTTCCGCATGTCATCCTCTACGAACAATAAAAGTTTCCTTTCTTGGAGTTATTTTTGACCCCTAATTTTTGGCTATTTGCCTTTTTCTTTTGATCCCATGCCCCCTTTGAAACGATGAGGACGCTGTTGGCAGGTCGGTCCCACATGTCATCCTCTATGAACAATAAAAGTTTCCTTTGGTGGATTTATTTTTGACCCCTAATTAATTTCTGGCTATTTCCTTTTTTTTCTTTTGATCCCCTGCCGCCTTGGAATTGTTGAGAATGCTGCTGCCTCATTTTTCTTTTGGTCCTGTGCCGCCTTGGAAACGTTGAGACCGCTGCTACAAAATGGGACCCGCATGTCATCCTCTATGTACAATAAAGTTTCTTTTCTTGGATTATTTTTGGCTCCTGATATTATGTCACTTGGCTTTTTCTTTCGATCTCATGCCGACTTTAAAACGTTGAGGATGCTGCTGCCTCATGGGTCCCGCATGTCATCCTCTCAGAACGATAAATGTTTTCTTTTCTTGTATTTTTTTACCAACTGATTTTTGGCTTTTTTTTATTTTCGATCCCCTGCCGCCTTTGAAACGTTGGCCAGCCTGCTTGGCTCATGGGTCCCCGATGTCAGCCTCCCCGTACAAGAAACATGTGATATTTTATTTTGCAGACAATAAATGTTGTATTTCGCTCTGAGCTATTGCAAACGGATAAATTAAATCTTTGTATCTACATAAACAAACTTATATGTTGAATCTCCTTGTTTTTTGTTTTTGCGAAGCATAGGACTTTCCTGTTTTTTTTTTGAGAAAAATCCGACCTTTCATGTTTTGGAGTGGGCTGAAATTGTACGAGTCAAAAGGCCCAGCAGGATAGTTCGAAGGCCCAGATGTCCAGATACAGCCCAATTGAAATCTTTCTTTTCTTGGATTTTTTTCACACCCTGATTTCTAGCTACTTCATTTTTCTTTCGGTCCTGTGCCGCCTTGGAAGCGTTGAGACCGCTGCTACAAAATGGGACCCGCATGTCATCCTCTATGTACAATAAAGTTTCTTTTCTTGGATTATTTTTGGCTCCTGATATTATGTCACTTGCCTTTTTCTTTCAATCTCAGGCCGACTTTGAAACGTTGAGGAAGCTGCTGGCTCATGGGTCCCGCATGTGATCCTCTATGAACAATAAAAGTTTCCTTTGTTGGATTTATTTTTTCCCCTAATTTCTGGCTATTTGCCTTTTTCTTTTGATCCCTGCCCCCTTTGAAACGATGACGACCTTGGTGGCAAGTCGGTCCCACATGTCATCCTCTATGAACAATAAAAGTTTCCTTTGATGGATTTATTTTTGACCCTAATTAATTTCTGGCTATTTCCTTTTTTCTTTTGATCCTCTGCCGCCTTGAAATAGTTGAGGATGCTGCTGCCTCATGGGTCCCGCATGTCATCCTCTCAGAAAGGTAAATGTTTCTTTTCTTGAATTTGTTTACCAACTGATTTTTGGCTTATTTCTGCAAAGGTTGTATTTCTAGATAGATAAGGTGGATTCGAATCTGCCATGGTTCAGGCAGCTCAGGTAAGCCTTCTTGCACTGATTAATGGAAGTAGTGTATAGCAAGGTCAAGACATGTGGCTCGGTGTAATGAATCTATTTGAATCATGTTGTGGGTTCAATTTGATAGTTCTCTAACAGGTCAGCCAAAATAGAAATTAAGTTTTTTTCTAAAACAGAAATGCAAATTAAGATGAACACAAATATTAGTTATCATAATAGCTGATCATACATACATACTTGCTAAGAGCAAAATCTTGCCAGAGTTTTACCACCCATACAATTAATTAGCAGTCCAGATAAGATAACCTTATATAAGTATAACTACAAATGCATTTGCTAAGGGCTCATGGGATAACAGAACTAGACAACCGCGAACTTTATGACCAGCATGTCACAGCGGCATCGAAAGATCTTGACCTTCAACTTTGATCCAATGCGAAGTTTGGCACCGTCAATGAACTTTTTCCACCTGGAAGTAATAGCCAAGCGGCCATCTGTGGGACTGACGGAGTACCGTCCCTCCACGGTGAGACCTTCACTCTCCATGACGAGGGATATCTTCCCCCTTCGGCCAGCATTGAGATCCTTGGAGATACTTTTAGGCAATTTCTGATTCAAAGCAAGAGATACCACCAAAAATTAGTCAATGGCACCAATGCACTGAACCATGTGAGACTTTGAGCAGAGAAGACATCAAGATAAGAGCAGTTATGCTGTCATATACTCACGAACATAGCCTTCAGATGCGTCCTGGTCACCACACGGGTGGCCACAGCAATGAGCTGAGACCTCGGTGATCTGGCTGGGGCAGGTGCAGGAGCCTAGGCTGGTACACGAGCAGTGCGATGCGGGAGACTGCTGGGCAGGTGCGATAACGGTGCCTCTAGAGGAACCGGTGCTGATGCAGGAGGCTGTTGGGCAGGTGCGATAAACGGTGCAGCTAGAGGAACCACTGCGATGCGGGGAGCTGCTGGGCAGGTGTAGTATATGGGGCCTCTACGGGAACCAATGCTGATGTAGGGGACTGCTGGGTAGATGCGATAAACGGAGCTGGTACAGGGAACCGGTGCTGATGCGGGAGAGTGGGAAGCCGGTGCCGGTCGGTGTGGTTGCCCTTTGTGACATCCGCTCCTGTTCCATCAGGGGATCTGCAGCTTTGATCATGTTAAACCCAGCAAGCTAGAACAGAGGGAATGGTTTAGAACAACTGCTCAGAATGCAATTATCAAAAGATATGAGTAGAAAAAAGTTACATATTATATATTTGGAAGTGTCTCCAACTCTGTAAGCAGTTACGTATATCTGCCCGTTTGAGTTTCTGATCCTCAGCTCGTCGCCCTTCTTCAGACCGTAGTCAAAAGCAAACTTTCTCCAATCATGTCCATACAAATATGTGATGGCCTGCGTCTTGTAGACATACACCTCATAGACCGTGTAGGTGTTCATCAATTTGCCATTGCCATGCATAGTGAAAGACCCTTCATGCGGACACATCTGGTTAATCATTGGACGAAGTTCACAAGGTACAGTCTGCATGTGAAAATTGATACAAATGTAAGAAGCAGGAAGACTAAAAACAAGACTTTACTATATGCCAATTCATGCTAAACCACTGAGAATACATACCTGTAACTCTGTGAAGGAGCTACTAGAAAGGTAGATAGAGCCATAGGAGGTGTTATATGCGGGGTATGTACATGGGCCCGCCATATTCCCGCAAGCTCGGCATCGGGATGGTGAAGGAAACATGGGAGGTACTCTTTTTGGTGCATAGCGCTGAATGTAAGTGGAAGAATTAGGTTGTGTAAAGTGCATAGTTCAGAGCAATGCAAATGTTGACAAGCGAGTGCATAACACTATGTTACAAACTGAACAGTGAAAAATTAGTGTATGATGAATATAAGCATGCTAATTTGGTGTTTCCGAATTCCAAGAAGCATTAGACAGAGTCGGTGATAATATCAGACATAAATCATGGCATGTATATGTGGCATAAGAAAATATACCCGAACCCTTGGATGGTTACGGCCCGGCTGGTCCTTGGACTTGAGCTTATATAAGCATCCAGAAGGTGGGTGACGATAACTTGGTGGCAGCCTCTGCAGATGCCTCATCGGCGGCAGTTGCAATCCTTTTGACCAATGAAGGCTTAGCAGTTTCAGTCTGCATATGAAAATTGAAGAGCAACAGACATCAGCAGTGATATATAAAATGAATCTATGAGACACTGATGCATATAGTGCTGGATGTAAGTGGAAGAATAGGTGTGTGTGTTTCTGAACTATTGGTAAGCATTAGACAAAGCCAGCAATAAACAGACAAAAGTCAAATCATGTATGAGGATTAAGAAAATATACCTGCTTACTGAAAAGGGTACCACCCAGCTGGCCCGTGGCCTTGTGCTTGAGGAGGTTTTCAGAAGATGGTGGCGGCACCATCGTCTTCACAGCAGCCTCATCAGGATCATTTTTTATCCATTTGAGTAGAGGCACAGAAGTTTCATCCTGCATATGAATAGCAACAGAACTCATCATTGATATTTAATAAATCTATGAGATAGACTGATGCAAATAGTGCGGGGTGTAAGTGGAAGAATAGGGTTGTGCATAGAGAACAGTTGACAACAATGCAAATGATTACAAAAGAAGCCAATGGAAATCAACAGTTTATATACTGGATGAGACAGACTGAAAAGTGAAAAATTAGTGTATGATGATTGTAAGCAAACGCAGTGTTTCTGAACTTTTGGTAAGCATTAGACAAAGCCAACAGTAATTAAACAGATAATAATGAAATCATGTATGTGGATTAAGAAAATATACCAGATTCATTAAAAGGTCACCACCCAGCTGGCCCATGGCCTCGTGCTTGTAGAGGTTTTCGGAAGATGGTGCCGGCACCATCGTCCTCACAGCAGCCTCATTAGCCTCATTTTGCATCCACTTGAGTAAAGGCGCAGCAGTTTCAGCCTGCATAAGAATGGGAACAGATCTCAGCAGTGATATTGAATGACTCTGAGACAGACTGATGCATATAGTGCTGGATGTAAGTGGAAGGGTATGGCTGTGTATGGACAACAGTTCACAACAATGCAAGGGTGTGTTCGGTTCTGAAACAGCGTGGAATGGAATGGAATGGTTCCATTTAAGAGGAATGGAATGGTTACATTTTTGTTCGGTTGGAAAAAATGGAGAGCAGAAGAGGTCGAGGTTAAACTAACCATTTGTCTCAAAATTGTAATTAACAATTGCAAATGACATTTTAATCTCAAAGTCGTAATTAACAGCGCCTAATGGTGCTCTTTTAATCTAAAAATCGTAATTAACATCATTTTTTGTTGGGTTAGGGGAACTGGAGTAGATGAACATTACTGTATGATGATTGTAAGCAAACGAATTTGGTGTTTCTAAACTTTTGGCTTCGAGATCTTATGGGTTTCAACTCTAGCCTATCCCAACTTGTTTGGGACTGAAAGGCTTGGTTGTTGTTGTTGTTGTACACTTTTGGCAAGCATAGAAAAAACCGACAATAAACAGAGAAAAATCAAGGCATGTTTTGTGGATTAAGAAAATATACCATATTCATTAAAAGATCACCACCCAGCTGGCGCGTGGCCTTGTGCTTGTAGAGGCATTTAGAAGATGGGGGCGACATCAACATACTGGCAGCCTGATCAGCCGCAGTTTTGATCTTCCTTTTGAGTAAAGGCCCTAAAGTTTCAGTCTGCATATGAATAGCAAAACAAAAGGCAGACCTCGGCGAGTGATATTGAATTCTTGTATGAGATAGACTGATGCATATAGTGGATGCTCTTAGCCTTTTGCAGCGTGAACACTAGCTATGGACAGACAAAAAAACTAGTTAACTCAGCTTTGTCTAGATATGAATGTACTACCACCATCCAAAAGCTTAAGCCTTATTTATTTTTGAGAAATCAAAACAAGCAAAGTTTGACCAAAATTTTAGAACATTCTATCAACAAATATAATACTGTGTAGATACCGTAGGAAAATATATTTTATTATCTATTTAATGATATTAATTTTGTATTTTGCATGTTACTGATTTTTGGTAAAAGCTTAGTCAAACATGGTATAGTTTGACTTTCTAAAAATAATATAAGCCCAAAGCTTTGGGATGGAGGCAGTAGTATCTAGAGCTAAAACACATCTAGATACATCTGTATCTACAGATAGTTGAGTCAATTAATTTGGGATCTGAGGGAGTATCAGATTCAGACTACATCATGGTAAGTTGGTTTAAAAATTACCCCTGGGCGGTCCCTGCCCAGCTCGGCAATGGCATTTCGCTTCTTGTGCTGCAGATCGAGCCATGCTCCTGCAGCAGGTGGGGCGCTATTCTCGTTCCCCATAGCCTCAGCACGGAACCTGGAGGTACCAACCTGATACAGAGAATATAGAGCATGGTGTCACAGAGGCTTTACGCACAAACAGCTGAAGACATGTGCTACTTTAAGCATATTCTAGAACGAGAGCAGATTGAGGATGCGAGAGAGACACTTAAAAGGTAAAGAGTGGATAAGCAAACGGAGTACACCTTGTGGGCTGGGGACGCAGCTCGAGGCTCAGCCAACTGCCCACATGCGTGGTGGCCTTACGCTCCATTGCCCCCACCGCCGAGGTCTTACCTTTCTGTACAAGGCGACAAAAGATACAGTGAGGATCAGCAGAAAATACAAAGGTTGCAAATGTCGACAAATAAAGGAAGAACACCCCAATCCAAGCAAAGGTAGCCCCCGCCCCCCACCCCCATCAATCACTCCCAGCTCGAGGGTGACCAGAAAGACACCCCTTCGCCCAGAATAGCAAAGAGATGCGCAAGATATCGAGGAGAGGAAAAAAGAACCGATCTCGAGAAAGGAAAGAACATTACTAGTCCTACCTAATCCGCTTGGTCTAGATGCAGCTTGCCCCTCCAAGCTGGATGCCTGGACGGTGGAGGCGAAAGGAGGGGATCGAGCTAGCGGCTTGCATCCGTCGGCAATCGGCACTCGATCGGGAGAGAAGGGGTGCTACATAAAGGGGAGGGGTAACATATTTTATTACACAGTGAACTTACTGACGTGACTAGTCATTACATGTCTCACTGAAACTAGGGCCCATAGTGTGGCACCCCAAATTCACTTGAAGCTGCCCGGCGGGACGCATTGGCGCGTCAAGAAACCCCCAAATTGTAGCGGGGAAATGAAACATTTCACAAAAATTCAAAATTCAAGCACACCGCCACGCGCCAAGCACGCGGCTGTTCCTTCCTCTTTCTCGGTTCCTCCTCCCCTATCCGAAAAAACCACAAATCCCAAGCTCAAACCAAAAAATAAAAACAAATCCCCTGGCCGCCATGCATGTCCTCGTTAACCCGCTGGAGATCGTTCCCGGACGATGCGGACCCCCCGCCCTGAGATCCAGAATTCTGTCCACCTCGAGGCACTGCGTGCTGTCTCGCAGCAGCGGCTTGAGGGCGCTGAAGAGGAAGTTCCACCGGAAAGTGCTCATGGCAACCGTGCAAGCTCACCGGCGTGCTGTATCCCGAGAGGAACTGGTCAAAGCTTTGCTATTCGCCACACAAAAAAAATTGCGGGCCAAGATCTGGTCAAAGCTTCGACGATGGCTTGCCGCGAGAGGCTTGGAGTCCAGAGTCAATAAACTAGCTGCTCGAGGACTGGGCGGTTTACACGGATTCATATTAACTGACTCAAGTTTGTTAGTCTAGTTAACAAATGCATCTAGATACATCCATATCTAGACAGAATTGAGTCAATTAATATGAATCAGAGGGGAGTACCTGAAAGTGTTTCATGCTACCAACTAATGCGCTGGCAGGAATCGCTGTAGAAGTAATTGTGCTACTACTCATACGATGAACTGATTGTGTGGGTGTCG
Source organism: Lolium perenne (assembly GCF_019359855.2). NCBI lineage: Eukaryota > Viridiplantae > Streptophyta > Magnoliopsida > Poales > Poaceae > Lolium > Lolium perenne. The sequence continues at coordinate 55,317,485 of NC_067244.2, forward strand.
AATTTCGCAACGCGATCATCCACTGAATGCTTAATCTAGCGCCAAAGGCGTACAAATCATAACATACTACAGCACCAGAACATAAGAGTACGAATCATAAAGTAGCTCAACATTTTGCATCAGGGCTGGGTGGTCCTGAGACTACCGGGACGCCCCTGATGATCTCCGGGTGTGCATCCACTTCAACGCAAAGCTGTGTACTCGGTCCACGGCCTCCTTCTGTAGGCTGGATAATCTCAGGTGCAGGACCTTCGTCTATGAGAGGCTCGTCATCGGTACCATCCACGGGTGCATCGGGGCTGGGTGGTCTTGAGACTACCGGACGCCCGATGATCTCCGGGCGTGCATCCACTTCAACGCAAAGCTGTGTACTCGGTCCACGGCCTCCTTCTGTAGGCTGGATAATCTCAGGTGCAGGACCTTCGTCTATGAAAGGCGCGTCATCAGTACCATCCACAGGTGCATCAAACTGAGATTCATCTTCAAATCTCCCATCAAACTGAGAGACCTCTTCAACTCTATGCTTCTGCAATTAGTACATCAACCGATTAGACAAACATCTAAGGGATGCAACCTGAACAAATGCCGTTTTACATATTTACCTTCTCATACGGCACAGCACATGTCCCGAGAGCTGAAACCCGTTTCTGAAGCAAGCGCTTTTTCTCTCCTTCCCGTCCATCCATCTGCAACAAGTTAAATTTGAGTACAGAACCTTGCACAGCAATGCAAACTATTGATTGAAACAGCGGCAGCATCAATATAAATAATTAACTACATATGCCAGCACACATACAGTGTGAGCAAGATCTGCTTCTCCTGCTAAATTAAGGATCATTATATGGTTCACCATGCTAAACCAGCCTAACATATGTGCGGTCCATCCCAAAAATGTGTAAATGATCTGCCACTACAGGGTGAGGCCTCTTCTCACCATTCATACATGTGCAGCGCGGGCAATACACGTCCAGGTTGTGACCTTCATGAGCTCTAATAAACCCCATAAAGGGTTGAACACCATTTATATATGAAGGGGAACATAAGTGTCCATGCAGTATCCAAGTTTTGTCCATCTGTTTAATTATGAGATACAGTGGTTGGTGATTAATTTAAGGCGAAGTAGGAAATGTATATCCATCGAGTATAAAACTATACTACATGATTATGCATTTCAGCAATCATGTCAAGTACAAAACAAAAAATGCCCATCGACATTTTAGCAAACAGATCGTGTGCAAAACTCTGCCATGGCATTTCAGCAAATTAACGGATCGAGTGCAGAACTGACTCTATATGCCCACGCAAATGAACAAATTGATCGATGACAAATCGAGCGGAAAACTATAAAGTGCCAATTAGTTCGAGCATACTGACGAATTTTTTTAGCAGCATCAAGAAAATATAAATCGTTAGGCCGTCTTGTCCGATACATGATTGAGCTAGAGATAGCAGCCCTACCGTGGATCAACTTGACTGCCGGTGCGTCTCGAGAAGAACGACGGGGAGGGGAAGCTTCTTCTTCGCACGGACGGGACGGGGAGGGGAAGCTCTTCGCACGGACGGGGATATGTTGTTTTGGGGTGGGTGGGGGGTCATGCGGCCGGGCCGCCGGGGTGATAATTAAGGTCGGTAGGTGGCGTTTAATGGAGTTGCGTGTGTAATTTGCCGTGCACAAGGTTGAGGAATAGGCGGTTCCCTTTGCCGCGCGCACAATTCAAACTATCCCGCCCATGTAGTTTAAATTCGCCATATTTTCGTTAAATCGACATAAAGTCATGTGAGTGGGGGAAAATTAGCAAAGTTGCTTGAAAATAGTAAAACTCTGGAATTATCCTTTAAATATGCTCTACTTCGTGTGAAAATCGGGGTGTGGAAGCATGTTGAGCTGTTTTATTTGTACTTTCTTCATGAAAACTCCCATTTTATGCACTTTGGATGGAAAGACATCATTTGTACATAAATTTTGACAACGCCATTTGCAAACACTAATTGTTTTACATGCCAAGATGCACCCATCCACCAAATATATATGGGGCAAAAGTTTATCACAATCTAGCAGATATGCATAATTAGTGAGGGACCCCTTTTGATTTTGTGCAATTTCCACTAATTAGGTAGAGAGAAGGGGTTAATTAATTAGGCCATGTTAGGGGTTATGTGTTTTAGATTAGGTTGTGTGGATTCAAATACAACTTCTTTATTTGTGTGCTATGATTAATCAAAACTAGATCGATCGACTGCGCACACATTATTAGAGGCGCATGCCTTTGCGCACAAAGTGCATGTGTGTGTTGTTGGCCACCAATTAACGAGAGAGAGATACAGAGAGAGAGAGAGAGAGATAGAGAGAGGTAGAGAGAGAGCTACATACGAGAGAGCGATTGAAATCCCCAAATTAAACACATATATATGCATGGCACATTTAATTTAATTAGAGGACCGCGAGCTAAGGCACCCCTGGCCTGCTTGATGCACAATTAAGTGTCATTGGCCTATATATAGGGTTTAATTAGGGTTTAGGGTTTAGGGTTAGGAGGTTAGGGTTTAGGGTTTAATGTTTATGGTGTTTAGGGTTTAGGGATTAGGGATTAGGGTTTATTTAGGGTTTAAGGTTTAGGGATCATCGATCGAGTGCGCACACACACATTATTAGAGGCACACGCGCCTTTGCGCATAAAGTGCATGCGTATATGTGTGTGTTTTTTTGGCCACCAACGATATATAGATGATCGAGAGAGAGAGAGATTGAAATCCCCAAGAATATGTTCAAATATATATTAAAATATATGCACGAATGCATGCATGGTAGGCCATGCATGCACACTAATTATATATATATTATGAGGAAACTTAATCAAATGTGTTTTCATTCGAGAGAACTTGTCAAAATTCAAGTTAATTAATTTATCATCGATAATTATATAATTAATTAATGAATCTCAGGGAGATGTTATACAACATATGATCGATATAGGCCATGTATATATTAATTGGTGTTAATCTACCGTTTAATTTGCTAGCTAGCTGCTATATATAGAGCATGTTTTTATTAGATCGGGTTATAGCTAGCTAGTATAGTTTAGGGTTATGTGTTTTAATTAACTAGGGTTTGATTAGCTAGGGGTTAGTTATATATATATGGTTTAGGGTTAATGCATTGCACATTTAATTTAACTAGAGGACCGCGAGGCACCCCTGGCCTGCTTGATGCACAATTAAGTGTCGTTGGCCCATATATAGGGTTTAATTAGGGTTTAGGGTTAGCTAGCTAGGGTTTAGGGTTTAGGGTTTAGTGTTTAGGGTGTTTAGCTAGGGTCTAGGGTACGTTTAGGGTTCAGTGTTTAGGGTCTAGGGTTTAGTGTTTAGGGTGTTTAGGGTCTAGGGTATAGGGTCTAGTGTGTTTAGGGTGTTTAGGGTCTAGGGTTTAGGGTTTAATTAGTATTTAGGGTGTTTAGGGTTTAGAGTTTAGTGTTTACGGTGTTTAGGGTCTAGGGTTTAGGGTTTAGTGTTTAGGGTGTTTAGGGTCTAGGGTTTAGTGTTTAGGGTGTTTAGGGTTTAGGGGAGTAGTTTTAGGGTTGTTTAAGGTTTAGGGATCATCGATCGAGTGCGCACACACATTATTAGAGGCACCCCGCGCCTTTGCGCATAAAGTGCATGCATATATATGTGTGTTTTTTTTGCCACCAACAACGATATGTAGATGATCGAGAGAGAGAGAGATTGAAATCCCCTAGAATATGTTCAAATATATATTAAAATATATGCACGAATGCATGGTAGGCCATGCATGCACACTAATTATATATATATATATATTATGAGGCAACTTTTGATCAAATGTGTTTTCATACGAGAGAACTTGTCAAAATTCAAGTTAATTAATTTATCATCGATAATTATATATATAATTAATTAATGAATCACAGGGAGATCGATAATTAATTTAGGGTTTTAGGGTTGTTTAAGGTTTAGGGATCATCATCGATCGAGTGCGCACACACATTATTAGAGGCACCCGCGCCTTTACGCATAAAGTGCATGCGTATATATGTGTGTTTTTTTGGCCACCAACGTCTTATATAGATGATCGAGAGAGAGATTGAAATCCCCAAGAATATATATGTTCAAATATACATTAAAATATATGCACAAATGCATGGTAGGCCATGCATGCACACTAATTATATATATATTATGAGGCAACTTAATCAAATGTGTTTTCATTCGAGAGAACTTGTCAAAATTCAAGTTAACTAATTTATCACGATAATTATATAATTAATTAATAAATATGAGGGATATATGTTATACAACATGATCGATATAGGCCATGTATATTTTAATTGGTGTTAATCTACGGTTTGCTAGCTAACTGCTATATATAGAGCATGTTTTTATTAGATCGGGTTATAGCTAGCTAGTATAGTTTAGGGTTATGTGTTTTAATTAAGTAGGGTTGATTAGCTAGCTAGGGTTAGTTACATATATATGGTTTAGGATTAATGCATGTCACATTTAATTTAATTAGAGGACCGCGAGGCACCCCCTGGCCTGCTCGATGCACAATTAAGTGTCGTTGGCCTAGTTATAGGGTTTAATTAGGGTTTAGGGTTAGCTAGGGTTTAGGGTTAGGGTTAGGGTTAGGGTTAGGGTTTAGGGTCTAGGGTTTAGGGTTTAGTGTTTAGGGTGTTTAGGGTTTAGGGATTAGGGATTAGGGATTAGGGATTTAAGGTTTTAGGGGTTGTTTAAGGTTTAGGGATCATCGATCGAGTGCGCACACACATTATTAGAGGCACCCGCGCCTTAATTTACGCATAAAGTGCATGCGTATATATGTGTGTTTTTTGGGCCACCAACGATATATAGATGATCGAGAGAGAGAGATCGAGATTGAAATCCCCAAGAATATATATGTTCAAATATACATTAAAATATATGCACGAATGCATTGTAGGCCATGCATGCACACTAATTATATATATATTATGAGGCAACTTAATCAAATGTGTTTTCATTCGAGAGAACTTGTCAAAATTCAAGTTAATTAATTTATCACGATAGTTATATAATTAGTTAATGAATCTCAGGGATATGTTATACAACATGATCGATATAGGCCATGTATATTTTAATTGGTGTTAATCTACGGTTTGCTAGCTAGCTGCTATATATAGAGCATGTTTTTATTAGATCGGGTTATATCTAGTATAGTTTAGGGTTATGTGTTTTAATTAAGTAGGGTTGATTAGCTAGGGTTAGTTACATATATATGGTTTAGGGTTAATGCATGGCGCATTTAATTTAATTAGAGGACCGCGAGGCACCCCTGGGCTGCTCGATGCACAATTAAGTGTCGTTGGCCTATACATAGGGTTTAATTAGGGTTTAGGGTTAGCTAGGGTTTAGGGTTAGGGTTAGGGTTAGGGTTAGGGTTTAGGGTCTAGGGTTTAGGGTTTAGTGTTTAGGGTGTTTAGAGTTTAGGGATTAGGGATTTAGGGTTTTAGGGTTGTTTAAGGTTTATTAGGGATCATCGATCGAGTGCGCACACACATTATTAGAGGCACCCGCGCCTTTACGCATAAAGTGCATGCGTATATATGTGTGTTTTTTGGGCCACCAACGATATATAGATGATCGAGAGAGAGATTGAAATCCCCAAGAATATGTTCAAATATACATTAAAATATATGCACGAATGCATTGTAGGCCATGCATGCACACTAATTATATATATATTATGAGGCAACTTAATCAAATGTGTTTTCATTCGAGAGAACTTGTCAAAATTCAAGTTAATTAATTTATCACGATAATTATATAATTAATTAATGAATCTCAGGGATATGTTATACAACATGATCGATATAGGCCATGTATATTTAATTGGTGTTAATCTACGGTTTGCTAGGTAGCTGCTATATATAGAGCATGTTTTTATTAGATCGGGTTATAGCTAGCTAGTATAGTTTAGGGTTATGTGTTTTAATTAAGTATGGTTGATTAGCTAGGGTTAGTTACATATATATGGTTTAGGGTCAATGCATGGCACATTTAATTTAATTAGAGGACCGCGAGGCACCCCTGGCCTGCTCGATGCACAATTAAGTGTCGTTGGCCTATACATAGGGTTTAATTAGGGTTTAGGGTTAGCTAGGGTTTAGGGTTAGGGTTAGGGTTAGGGTTAGGGTTTAGTGTTTAGGGTGTTTAGGTTTAGGGATTAGGGATTAGGGATTAGAGATTTAAGGTTTTAGGGTTGTTTAAGGTTTAGGGATCATCGATCGAGTGCGCACACACATTATTAGAGGCACCCGCGCCTTTACGCATAAATTGCATGCATATATATTTGTGTTTTTTTGCCACCAACGATATATAGATGATCGAGAGAGAGAGATTCAAATCCCCAAGAATATGTTCAAATATACATTAAAATATATGCATGAATGCATGGTAGGCCATGCATGCACACTAATTATATATATATATTATGAGGCAACTTAATCAAATGTGTTTTCATTCGAGAGAACTTGTCAAAATTAAAGTTAATTAATTTATCACGATAATTATATAATTAATTAATGAATCTCAGGGATATGTTATACAACATGATCGATATAGGCCATGTATATATTAATTGGTGTTAATCTACGGTTTGCTAGCTAGCTGCTATATATAGAGCATGTTTTTATTAGATCGGGTTATAGCTAGTATACTTTAGGGTTATGTGTTTTAATTAAGTAGGGTTGATTAGCTAGGGTTAGTTACATATATATGGTTTAGGGTTAATGCATGGCGCATTTAATTTAATTAGAGGACCGTGAGGCACCCCTGGGCTGCTCGATGCACAATTAAGTGTCGTTGGCCTATACATAGGGTTTAATTAGGGTTTAGGGTTAGCTAGGGTTTAGGGTTAGGGTTAGGGTTAGGGTTTAGGGTTTAGTGTTTAGGGTGTTTAGGGTTTAGGGATTAGGGATTTAGGGTTTTAGGGTTGTCCACGCCTTTACGCATAAAGTGCATGCGTATATATGTGTGTTTTTTGGGCCACCAACGATATATAGATGATCGAGAGAGAGATTGAAATCCCCAAGAATATGTTCAAATATACATTAAAATATATGCACGAATACATTGTAGGCCATGCATGCACACTAATTATATATATATTATGAGGCAACTTAATCAAATGTGTTTTCATTCGAGAGAACTTGTCAAAATTCAAGTTAATTAATTTATCACGATAATTATATAATTAATTAATGAATCTCAGGGATATGTTATACAACATGATCGATATAGGCCATGTATATTTTAATTGGTGTTAATCTACGGTTTGCTAGCTAGCTGCTATATATAGAGCATGTTTTTATTAGATCGGGTTATAGCTAGCTAGTATAGTTTAGGGTTATGTGTTTTAATTAAGTAGGGTTGATTAGCTAGGGTTAGTTACATATATATGGTTTAGGGTTAATGCATGGCACATTTAATTTAATTAGAGGACCGCGAGGCACCCCTGGCCTGCTCGATGCACAATTAAGTGTCGTTGGCCTATACATAGGGTTTAATTAGGGTTTAGGGTTAGCTAGGGTTTAGGGTTAGGGTTAGGGTTAGGGTTAGGGTTTAGGGTCTAGGGTTTAGGGTTTAGTGTTTAGGGTGTTTAGGTTTAGGGATTAGGGATTAGGGATCAGAGATTTAAGGTTTTAGGGTTGTTTAAGGTTTAGGGATCATCGATCGAGTGCGCACACACATTATTAGAGGCACCCGCGCCTTTACGCATAAATTGCATGCATATATATTTGTGTTTTTTGGCCACCAACGATATATAGATGATCGAGAGAGAGAGAGATTGAAATCCCCAAGAATATGTTCAAATATACATTAAAATATATGCACGAATGCATGGTAGGCCATGCATGCACACTAATTATATATATATTATGAGGCAACTTAATCAAATGTGTTTTCATTCGAGAGAACTTGTCAAAATTAAAGTTAATTAATTTATCACGATAATTATATAATTAATTAATGAATCTGGGGATATGTTATACAACATGATCGATATAGGCCATGTATATATTAATTGGTGTTAATCTACGGTTTGCTAGCTAGCTGCTATATATAGAGCATGTTTTTATTAGATCGGGTTATAGCTAGTATACTTTAGGGTTATGTGTTTTCATTAAGTAGGGTTGATTAGCTATGGTTAGTTACATATATATGGTTTAGGGTTAATGCATGGCACATTTAATTTAATTAGAGGACCGCGAGGCACCCCTGGCTTTGCTTGATGCACAATTAAGTGTCGTTGGCCTATATAGGGTTTAATTAGGGTTTAGGGTTAGGGTTTAGGGTATAGGGTTTAGTGTTTAGGGTGTTTAGGGTTTAGGGATTAGGGATTAGGGTTTCAGGGTTGTATAAGGTTTAGGGATCATCGATCGAGTGTGCACACACATTATTAGAGGCACCCGCGCCTTTGCGCATAAAGTGCATGCGTATAGTTTAGGGTTATTTGTTTTAATTAAGTAGGGTTTGATCAGCTAGGGTTAGTTACATATATATGGTTTAGGGTTAATGCATGGCACATTACATATAGTTTAAATCTCAAGAATGTTTATACATGATAGGCCATATGTGCAAAGGAATTTTTTCCCTGAACTTGTCAAAATTCAAGTTTATCGGTGCCAATGTAAACTAGTCCAAAAAATTACATAGAGGACCAAAAGTACTAGACAATAACTAATAGAAGCTGCAACTTTACAAAAAGGACCCCACAACATATTGAAGTAAATCACTCGAGTCCTTCTCGACCGCAGATCAGATCTCGGCACCGCATCCTTTCCGGCAACTCCGTCGCCGGGGACACACCACTTGGGATGGTGTCGCCGGTAGTCGCCAGACGAAGGAGAAGAAGGGCCTCGACAACGGCATATTGGCTGCGAGAAGGGCCGCCGAAAGGCCAAGATGTGCACGGGCAAGACGGATGACGCCGTCGTATGCCCCGAGCTTGTGAACTTTAGCAGCTTGACTTCCCCATTGGCCGGATCTCGAAGAACCGACCAAAGCAAGCCTCACCGTTAGCGCCATCACATTGATGGCACCGGATCGGGGTTTGGCCGGCAAGATTCGCAGATTCACCATAGGCCGGATCTGAAGCCGATGACGAGATCCCGACTCCATTGCGCCATTCTGCTCATGGGAAACACTGGATCTAAGCTTACAACAACATTAACTCCCTCGGATCCAAATTAGCTGACTCAACTTTGCTTATCTAAATATGGATGTATCCACACATGTTTTTACTCTAGATACATACACGTCTAAGGAAAGTTGAATCAATTAATTTAGTTCGGAGGGTGTACAATATACAGAGAGAAGTCGGCCTCGTCTCCGGCCGGCGAGGCCGCCGGAGAGAAGGGGGAGAGGAGCCGGGGGAGGGGGAGAGACTCGAGGGAGAAAGAGAAGAGGAAGAAATGAGAGCTCCCTGGGGAAGAACATTATTTTTGTCGTTCTGCTCGTAGCTTGAAACTGAAAATTTCGGCCGCGCGCCAAATCATCCCGCCGCATCCATTCGAAAATCCCGTGACCAGTTTTACCCTTTTAACCCTGGTCCGGAAGCTACAACCCACCGACCATGGAGGGCTCATTCGGTAACAATGAAATATCTTGCCTAGATCCCGAACCCTCCCCACAGGCCCACACCCACCCACCAACCATTCGCCCCATTAGCTCAAAAATACTATCACACGCCAAAGCTCTGACTCTCTACAGTACTAGATCTGCTTCGCCGCCGGCATACTCCTCCACAGCGTAGCCTTGATCGTGTTGGCTGTCCACCCACCTGATCCGCTCCCCCGCCGCCCTCGTCACCGACGGATCTGCTTCACCGCCGACCTCGCCACCGACGGATCTGCTTCACCGCCGACCTCGCCACCGACGGATCTGCTTCACCGCCGACCTCGCCACCGACTACCTCGGCGCAGCGGCTGTATCAACTTCACCGAATCCCTTGCTGCACCAACCAGATCTGCTTCACTAACGCTCGCTTCTACTGAAACAGGGTCGATTCATCGTCTCCCGCGTTCGCCGCCGCTGGAATGCAAGTTGCCGCCCCCGTCCACCACGCCGCAGCTTGGTTAGTACGCTGGCCCATTAGATCGCGGTGTTTCTTTAGCCATGTTTTGTGTAGTTATTTGCAAATCTCATATGCAGTTAACTTTCTTGATGTGTTGCTTCGCATGAAGTTTGTTTAAATATTGTACAGTACAAAAGCATTATCCGGTCGCTACCATCCTGTTCATTCTACTGACACCTGTGTGCATCCACATATTTATAGCCTTATGCCCATTCATTTGCTGCCAACTGTGTTTGTACTGCATGCTATTGTCGCACTGCTTTTATAGTCATGCTATGGGCATTTCCAATCTGCTTGTTCTTATACCACGTCATTAGCTCACCGCTAGCCGCTAGCTGTTTTCTCGTGTCTGCTATTCTCACACTGCTTTTATAATCATGCTATGTGCATTTCCAATCTGCTTGCTCTTATACCTCGTCTTTAGCTTATATAGTTATTGCTGCGTGCATGTCTGGTCTTTGTATTATCGTAGACTGACTTGTCAATGTTATTTTTCCTAGGGATTGATCATGCGAACCACTTATTAGAACATCCAACATTAACAGTGGGGACGCCAGGGAAGGTTGGAATCTGAGTTCTTGGTTGGTAATTTTGGCAGTTTACTTCCGTTATTATCTATAACCTATATGCATTGTTCCTTATGCAAGAGATTAACACTTGGAACCCTGCCATAGCAATGCCATTCATGCTTTACTATGTTTGCCTATTTGATATGCTTGTCTTGGAGAAGCTGCGAAGGTGATTTGAACGACATTTGGTCATTCTTAATGCCGAGTTTACTTTATGTGGAAAACCTTGGCATTACCCTACTCTAAATCTGAATGTCTGAAATTCGTATCTCATGCAAAGCAACATCTAGTTGGTTTTAATCGATATCTGGTAAATATTGGCTTATTCATTTGGCAGCTCAAGTTTTTTGTTATTTGAAACCAGTGACTTGGTCTTAAATGTAATATCTAAACAGATTAAGGACAATGGAGCAGGAGGATTAGCATTTCACTTGATGGCTGAACCTAAAATGACAGGCATGTTGACCACGACTAGTGCACGCAAGAGAAGGACTGCAAATGAGCGGTATGTGCTTAGTACATGCATCTTATCTTATCTTGTGCTTATTTCTGCTACATCTTTGTTATCTGATCACTACATTGTGTAATACATGTTTGAATAGTTAATTGTTGTAACTATGTTTGCAATGTTACCAGAATGCAGTTTTAATGAAGCAGTCATCATTAGAAGATAGTCGCCAAAAAAGGATTTGTAGCGACCCTGTGCAACATTATGATGTAAGTTTGTGCTTAGTACAAGTTCCATACATTGTCTTATTTATGCAACTTGTTATTATCTTATATCTACATTGCATAATAAATGTTTGCATAGTTCATCGTTTAACTCTTTTTGCATTATTATCGTAATACGATTGTGATGAAGCAATCTTCATTAGAAGTGAGGCCCACAAAAAGTTCGATATTTCTTCCGATGCATCTTCTCATAGCCGTCAACCTAGACCATTTCTTTCATCAAACAATTAAATATCTCAAGGTTGTACTTTATAAAAGACATGGTATTGTCGCTTTAAGATCTGTAGTCGATATGTTGACAAAGAGTACACAAGATTCAATCAAGGCGATTGCCAAATGTCAACGTGTTATTGATGATGCTAATAGAAGTCCTCAATGATTCTATGTAATTTTTTTATTTGGGCACATTAATTGCCTTGTAATTTTCCTACTTGTTTTATTTGTGTATGTAATTGTGTGTATCATTGATATCAGATTTTAGGCTCATGAAATTTAATGCAAGTTGACTAGTCAAACAAGTAGGGCCCTACAACAGATTGGGCCGGCCTACTTACAGTAGTGTGGGACCCACTTTCATTTTGGGCCGGCCCACTTCTTTAGTAGGCCGGCCCTTAAGCACACGATAGTGGGATCCACATGCTTATTGGGCCGGCCCACTATCTTGTTGGGCCAGCCCATTTGCTATATGGTGGTCCCACATGGTAAATGGTAGGCCCTTTAACAGAAGGTGGGACCCACTGTGTTTTTGGCCCGGCCCACTATCTTGTTGGGCGGCCCACTCGCTATATGGTGGACCCCACATACTAAATGGGCCGGCCTTTTAACTGGAAAGTGGGACCCACCTGTGTTTTTGGCCCGGCCCACTATCTTGTTGGGCCGGCCCACTTGCTATATGGTGGACCCCACATACTAAATGGGCCAGCCTTTTAACTGGAAAGTGGGACCCACCTGTGTTTTTGGCCCGGTCCACTATCTTGTCGGGCCGGCCCACTTGCTATATGGTGGACCCACACACCAAATGGGCCGGCCCTTTAACAGGAAAGTGGGACCCACCTGTGTTTTTGGCCCGGCCCACTATCTTGTTGGGCCGGCCCACTTGCTATATGGTGGACCCCACATACTAAATGGGCCGACCCTTTAACTGGAAAGTGGGACCCACTTGTGTTTTTGGCCCGGCCCACTTGCTATATGGTGGACCCCACACACTAAATGGGCCGGCCCTTTAACAGGAAAGTGGGACCCACCTGTGTTTTGGCCCGGCCCACTTGCTTCTTGGGCTGGCCCAGTTGCTGTAAGGTGGACCCCACATGTTAAATGGGCCGGCCCATTTAAGTTTTGACCAGTCAACCTTAGAGGTTAGGCCCGGCCCACGTAACTAATGGACCAGCCCAGCTATATAGTTGACCGGTCAAACTATGTCAGTGGCCCGCCGCTTAAGACGTGGCCGGGCCTCGTGTGGGCCTACCATCTACCACGGGGTTTCGTAGGTTAACGCCGTTAATCGCGATTAACGGCGTCTGCCACGTGTCAGTTTGCATGACGTCAGCAGTCAACGGGCTCCCGGAAACACTTGGGCAACGGTCCGATTTTCCGTGGCGGAAGGGCGCCCAAGCGCGACGGACCGAAAAAATCGTCGTAGGACTTTGCCTGACGCAGTTTCGACAACAGAACCCATATCATCGGGTTAGGCCCATAGGCGACGAAAAATACCCCTTAGCGGACGATTTTGAGACGTTGTCTATCAGAACTTTTCTTGTAGTGCTTGCTACACCACCAAATTCTTTAAGAAGGGTTTCTAAAACAAAATCTTTATTTTCCCCTTCCTCCATATCACCGAGTGTGAGAAACATGTGTTCGATTATAGGATTGAGATTAATAAATTTAGTTTCCAACATGCGAACTAAAGAAGCAGCAGCAATTTCATAAGTAGGAGCAAGTTCTACCAAGTGTCTATCTTCAAAATCTTCAACTTTACTAACATGAGTGAAAAATGCTTCTATATTATCTCTTCCAATGATAGACCCACGTCCTACCGATATGTCTTTTAGAGTGTAATTAGGAGGAAACATGATGAAATAAACAAAAGGTAAATAAAGTAAATGCAAGTAACTAATTTTTTTGTGTTTTTGATATAGAGAACAAGACAAGTAAAAACTAGCAACTAATTTTTTTGTGTTTTGATATAATGCAGCAAACAAAGTAGTAAATAAAGTAAAGCAAGACAAAAACAAAGTAAAGAGATTGGATTGTGGAGACTCCCCTTGCAGCGTGTCTTGATCTCCCCGGCAACGGCGCCAGAAAATATGCTTGATGGCGTGTAACACACACGTTCGTTGGGAACCCCAAGAGGAAGGTATGATGCACACAGTAGCAAGTTTTCCCTCAGAAAGAAACCAAGGTTTATCGAACCAGTAGGAGCCAAGAAGCACGTTGAAGGTTGTTGGTGGCGGGATGTAGTGCGGCGCAACACCAGGGATTCCGGCGCCAACGTGGAACCTGCACAACACAACCAAAGTACTTTGCCCCAACGAAACAGTGAGGTTGTCAATCTCACCAGCTTGCTGTAACAAAGGATTAGATGTATAGTGTGGATGATGATTGTTTGCAGAAAATAGTAAAGAACAAATATTGCAGTAGATTGTATTCGATGTAAAAGAATGGACCGGGGTCCACAGGTCACTAGAGGTGTCTCTCCCATAAGATAAATAGCATGTTGGGTGAACAAATTACAGTCGGGCAATTGACAAATAGAGAGGGCATGACAATGCACATACATGATATGATAAGTATAGCGAGATTTAATTGGGCATTACGACAAAGTACATAGACCGCTATCCAGCATGCATCTATGCCTAAAAAGTCCACCTTCAGGTTATCATCCGAACCCCTTCCAGTATTAAGTTGCAAACAACAGACAATTGCATTAAGTATGGTGCGTAATGTAATCAATTACTTCATCCTCGGACATAGCATCAATGTTTTATCCCTAGTGGCAACAACACATCCACAACCTTAGAACTTTCTGTCACTGTCCCAGATTTAATGGAGGCATGAACCCACTATCGAGCATAAATACTCCCTCTTGGATTTAAGAGTAAAAACTTGGCCAGAGCCTCTACTAATAACGGAGAGCATGCAAGATCATAAACAACACATAGGTAATAGATTGATAATCAACATAACATAATATTCTCTATCCATCGGATCCCGACAAACACAACATATAGCATTACAGATAGATGATCTTGATCATGTTAGGCAGCTCACAAGATCCAACAATGAAGCACATAAGGAGAAGACGACCATCTAGCTACTGCTATGGACCCATAGTCCAGGGGTGAACTACTCACTCATCACTCCGGAGGCGACCATGGCGGTGAAGAGTCCTCCGGGAGATGATTCCTCTCTCCGGCAGGGTGCCGGAGGCGATCTCCTGAATCCCCCGAGATGGGATTGGTGGCGGCGGCGCCTCAGTAAGGTTTTCCGTATCGTGGCTCTCGTTACTGGGGGTTTTGCGACAGAGGCTTTAAGTAGGCGGAAGGGCGGAGTCGGGAGAGTCACGGGGCCCCCACACGCTAGGGCCACGCGGGCCCCCTCTAGGCCGCGCCGCCCTAGTGTGGCGGCGCCCCGTGGCCCCACTTCGTCTCCCCTCCGGTCTTCTGGAAGCTTCGTGTAAAAATAGGCCCCTGGGCGTTGATTTCGTCCAATTCCGAGAATATTTCCTTTGTAGGATTTCTGAAACCAAAAACAGCAGAAAACAAAGAATCGGCTCTTCGGCATCTCGTTAATAGGTTAGTGCCAGAAAATGCATAAATATGACATAAAGTATGCATAAAACATGTAGATATCATCAATAATGTGGCATGGAACATAAGAAATTATCGATACGTCGGAGACGTATCAGGGGGGCAAACCAATCTCCCGCGCTCAACGTTCCACCTCCTCCCCCCCGCAGCCGCCGTCGCCACCCTGCTGCCCTCTGGCCAAATCCGACAGTCATCGGTTTCCCCATCGTTCCGCCTCCTTCCGGCCACCATTCCCCACCCCCTGCTGCCATCTTCCTGTAACGAATTGGGTCACTTGTGCGCTCCATCCGCCGCCACAAAATTGATGGGGACAGCTACAATTCGGGCGCACCGCCGCCATTCTGCATCCCTACGCCGCCGGTATCGCCTTGTCACCCTCATATATGCCGCCCACTGTCATCACCACCCCGCGGGAAGCTCTAACGCCACCCATAGTTTTGTTGCCCATGCTCGAAGCTACCTCGCCGCCGCAACGAGAGCGCCACGGGATTCCGCGATGTTCGGCTGCAGGAGTTTGGCCAGTAAGCAGCGGAGATAACGTCGGATTGCCAACAGATTTGTCTTGGCACCTTTGACAATGCTGCATCGAGGCCTACGACATTTCTTCTTGGAGGTTCGGCGGACTGAAGCGGGAGTTCACTTCCCAGACGTCAAGCGCTGGCATGAGGCGGAGTTCTTAGCTCCCGGGGTGTAGTTTGTGACAGTCGAAGAGGAGAAGGAGGACCGCCTTGCCATGCGGCAGCATTTCGCCCATGAGGCCGATGATCTCGCCATGGAAAGGTTCGAAGAAACCCATCCGGAGCATGTACATGCGGAGTTAGAGTTCTTTACTGTGGGGGATGCAGAGAAGAAGAAACTCAAGGTGGAGAAGAAACAAGATGAGGATGGACCCTCGACGGTGAAGGAGGAAGAGGAGGAAGAAAAATACATCGACGATCCATTCTATCAAGGTGTGGATTGGGAGGGCCTATTGCAGGAGGGGGACAACTAGTTGCTTCTATGTTCAAATGCAGATGATCGACATGGTAGGCTTTATCTTTGTTATAGGTTTATCGAACTATTACTCAAAAAAGGTTATCAAACTATATCGTATGATCTAGTCTAAATGTATCGAAGAAGTACCAACATATGTAGGATTTCTATTTTAATGTGTAAAATGATCTATGTTTGAATTTGTTAACTGAAACTAGTATTTATACTTCCATAGCACTCATAGGTTCATTCATATCTTCATAAATTCATAGTCAATCGAAAAATTTGGGGTGTTCAGTTTTCTCCATCTGCTGCGGTCGGCGGTCCATGAAATCCCAAAACCATCTCTCTCCGCTCCCAAAAACACTTTTTTTGGAGTTTTTTTTTTTGCTTTCTGATGGAGATGCTCCGAAGAGCGAAAAAAGATGCCCCATCGTTAAAAATGTTCCTTTTATGCTCCTTTTATTTGAAATGTGTTTTAAGAATGTTTTAAGAATATTTGTGTCAAAAAAAGAATATTTAAAAATGTCAGAAAATACAAATAAAAATGTCTCGCGTATATCTTGATATGTACATGCTCACAAAGTTGTTTCAGCAAAAAAATTGACATGTTCTGTGTCTTGTGCGAAAAACACAAATTTTGGTGCTAAAATAATCTATTTCTCGAGACATTGTTTGTCGTTTTTACACGGGGTATAAAAATTGTCGATTTCATGGAAAACTTTACATGCACACATAGAACATGTCCTTCTACATACGAATGTTTTTTCATTTTATTAAATATTTTTTGTATATACCGGGTGCATATGCAACCAGATCAGCTTTGAGTTTCTAATTTTGTTAGACTATTTTAGCCTTTCAAAACGTTTTATAATTAAGGATAGAGTAGTTGCAGACTTGCAGTGCTTTGCTAGCTCAGCGCAGAGAGTTCTCATGGGCCGCTGGTATTCAAGTGGCCCGTCATGTTAGGAGTAATCTTCGCCTGGAGCATGTTTGTCCCTGGCTTCCTGCCCCCGATTTGTTCGTTAGGAGTGGAAAGGAGCTGAGCCCATTTTCTGAGTCAAACACATCTAAGACTAATGCTCTGTTTGTTTCCGCTTCTGCTTTTGGAGTTTTTAAAAGTTTAAAAGTGGAAGCTCAAATAAACAACATAAAATAGAAAAGCCCGGGTAAGAAGCGCCTGTGCAATATGCATTGAGCGAGTCGCTCAGACGGAAAGCTAGCCCAAGGGTTCTCCCCTCTTCATATATGAATGTTGAACATGGACAGACTTCATATGTTAATTTGTTTTGCATAATAAACTCTAGCTAGACATTCTAAAATTATTCCGATGCAAAATTGTATTTATAATTATTTTAGCAAAAAAAAGGTAAATTGAGGTAAATCTGTTATTGTGGACAAGCCTTGTAATATATGTGTAGACGAAACATGATGCTCTTTTGGGTTTATATGGATAATTCTTGTAATATAAACGTCATAACACTCGTATTATCTTTGAATATATGTGATGTTTTATATTTAATATGAACACGTCAAAATTCTAAGGTAATTAACCCTTATAAAACATAAAAATTACGTTAAAACAGTCAGAATTAGCTAATTCGTATTAAATTAGCATTTATACAACTTCTTCAGCCTTCAGGGTCATTTCAGACATTTCATCCTTCGTACCAGCAACAACAACCTTAAAAAGCTCTACTGCCAAACATCAAATCTCTCCTCCAACAGCTACTTTTCACAGCTTCTTTTTTCACAGCTCAACAGCTACAGCTGCTTCTCAAAAGCTGTAGCCTAAACAAACAGACCCTAAGACCCCTCAAAAAATATTGATCTATCTACCGTATAAAGCATGTATGGAGCGGAGCAAAGAATCGCAACCCTGGTTGGTATTCTCGGTTCTATGATTTGGTCTATGCTACATGTAAAAAAGTATAATATTATGTTATTAAAAAGAAAAGAGTTTAAAGACCTCAATTATTTACTTATTTTTTATTTTGTATCTGCTAGAGTATCTCTAGTTCTTTACCATGCACTATTCACTACTATAAATACATCACAGTATTAATTGTTGAAAAAAGAATGACACTCCGGATGATTTTCTCGAATTAAAACAAACCTTTTTCGCCTAGAGAAGCCGGCTAAAATTACTTACAATCGCAAAAATACCAAAGTGATCTCAGTCTTGTATTATATTCGTCACGTTTGTGAATAAGTTTATATTTTAGCTTTTGTCTTAACTCAAAAGTATTAAATATATAGTTTGCATAACTTAATGTAAAAATAACAACATATGTGACACTAAATTATTATTATACTACAAAACTACTCGGAAATCCATCTTGACTCCCGGGTTCAAATGCAACCGATAGCTGAACCAATCGGCTGAAGACAGACCGATGACAACCTATGTATTCCATCTTGTATATTGCCACGCGGTGGGAAAAGTCCGGTTTGAACCTGGGTGCATGTGAATCCTAGTTGGAAATGCATTTTTCAAATGTTAAAAAATTTTAAAATAAAAATATCTGGGTACGTACGCATATTCCATGTGTGCGTAGAAAGTTTTCGCGGAGAAACCACTTTTTAATTTCAGAATCTAAAAAGACAAAATACGTCACATATATACTGCTATATAGCCCTGCAAAATTTCACTTTTTTGCCGAGATAAAATAAAAGGTTTTTTCGTCACGAAACTCATGTCCAGGGCACATATTTGAGATCATCTGGGAAATCATTTTGTGTTTCGATTTTTAAAACATGTTTTGACATCACAAACGGAACTTTTCAAAAAGTGGGTTCACATGCCGTCATGTTCCATATATGCAGTCTCGCGCTCTCAATTTTGTACAGTGGGCTTGTAACAGTTGCTAGCGCATTGATTCCGACGGTCTATCTATTGTTGTAACGGTACAAACTTTCTCCTGACCTCTTGGACCATCATCAAATATAGTAGACTGCATGCTCTGATGCCCAACGCCTCTCGTGTTGGTTCAGGCCCGCGAAATGGACGTCTAAATTGATTGTACGTGTTAGTTTGTGTTGCCGAAATAGTTAAATTCAATGTGTGTCTAGGGGTGTCTCCATCGGTCGGACGTAATTTTTTAAAGATTTTACATTCGAGAAAAACATAATTTACATAGAGAATAAAGGAAAATAAAAAAACAAAAGGTCCATGTAGCGTCTCCTACTCTAGCCTACTCCTCGTCCTCGTCCTCGTCGTCGATCACGACAAATTCCGAGATTGCTCACGGCCAGTTCGCAGCCGGCGAAATGTACGCTGATGTTGTCGGTGGTGGAGGTGGACCGACCGACGCAACCCACGGATTGAACGGCGGAGGTGGAGGCGGCAGCGGGTGTGGGGCCGAGTTCTATAGTGGCTGTTCGAGGGCCTCATCATCCATGAGGCCTGACGGCTTGATGCCGGTGGCATGCCGGGGCAGCGGTGGAGGCGCCTGCGGCACCTCCGACGCGAGGATACCGAGCCTCGCGATCTCTTCGTCGGTTATCATCGCCAGCAGCTGGAACTCCCGGCCCTCGTCCATGGCCGTCTGCCAGTCATGGAAGACACTGCCCATGAAGTCGTCGTTGTCGTCCTTGGCCTCCTCGTTGTAGTAGGTGAGCGCCTCGTCGTCCTGCGGAGGTGTATGAGGAGACGGGTGTCGTCCTCGACGAGGCGCAGCAAGCTGTGCAGGCGGCGAAGGCGGATCAAACGGGTAGTCCGTGTCGCCGAGGAATCCTGCCTTCCTCCTTGGATCCGTCTTGAAGCGGCGTCAGTTGAGCCATCGATTGGAGTCCATGGCGTAGGCGGGGTCGGCGCAGAAGCCCGCCGACAGGTACGGCCGCCTACACCGGATCTCAATGGTCTGCTCCGGATCGCCCGGAGGCATGGGTGGGACAAGCACCCGAAGGTGCCTGAGCCTCCAGCCGCCGCTAGGCAGGTGCACGTCCCACCAGTTGCCATAGGGCATCCAGTGTCTCGATGGCGAGCGGCACCCTGTGCGGCTGTGCCTCCTTCTTCACGCCGCTATCAGACGCTTTGAAATTGTTCTTCTTCTTCCCCATTGTGGCGCGGTGGCGCGCGGTGGTATTTGTGGGAGCGGAGGTGTCAGTGGTGGCCGATGGCAGGGATGACGCCAGTCACTTTTAAAGGCCGGGTGTGCGCGGGACAACATACCATTGATGGTGGCGCATGAGGCCAGCCGACGCCCGCCAGGCCTGGTGCGCGCGCAGAAGACAAACCAGCGTCATTAATGGCGAAGGCTATGGGGCGGACGCAGAAGCAAAGACCGCCGAAGCGATGGCCGCCGAAATGATGCACCCGCTGCCAGGCGGAATCGTGGGAGAAGCGAGCGGTCAAGCGGCGCGGCAGTGCATCATCCGACAGACGCATCCGAGGCGCAAATTTGGGCCACGTTTGCGTCTCGGCGGATAGCCCGGTCGCTATGCGTTGGGCCGCTGGGTTGGGG
Organism: Lolium perenne; assembly: GCF_019359855.2. Classification (NCBI taxonomy): domain Eukaryota; kingdom Viridiplantae; phylum Streptophyta; class Magnoliopsida; order Poales; family Poaceae; genus Lolium; species Lolium perenne. Next base: position 55,338,159 of record NC_067244.2, read on the forward strand.
TGCAGGCGCATATTTCGGCCGCCCCACCGCAAACAGTCATGATGCGTTTGTTTGCGTCGGGCCGTTGAAGATGCCCTTAGCCAAGGTATCCATATCGGGGGCAGCGTTGTCACCCTACAAATTGAGTGCCGCCGCCGCCATCTCAGGTTTCCCCAATGAAGAAACTCCTGAGATCCATGGGAGCATGAGGTGCGGTTGGCGTCCACGGAGGTGCGGAACTCCCGGTTAGGGGCGAGAAAACATAATTTAGTCCGAAAACTATGTTGAAATTTGGAAAAAAAGGACTAGTTTGGTGGTTGAGGGTCCTGGGGCAGTAAATAATGTCGTAAGTTCCACGCAGTTTTTTTTTTTGCCTATTGAATTTAATTTCTTGAAATTTAAAACTGAGCGGAATTGATGATTTTTTCTGCAATATTTAGCTAATTTAATGAAATTTGCGAATCTCAACTTGGAGCGAAAGAAAATCCCCCAAAAAATATTTAAAAACCTGCTTGGGAGCACAACCCGGACAATCGTAGAAGACACACAGGTATGTTCTGTCATCTTACCAGCCGCCGTCTCTATGATGCTGGTGGCACACAAGTGAAGAACCGAAGAATACACAATTCTTAGGGCATCTTCAGCGAGTCGACCTATTTCGGGCATGAAATGTCACCGTTTTGATCCGTTTAGGTCGAATGGCACACAAGGAAATTGGCTAAATTGGTCTGTCTGTCCATCCCGTTGAGACTTGCCACCGATGATTATTGGTTCCCGCGCAAGGCATGTCAACTCCTGCGCGTGGCCGCATAATTGGCGAGCTTAGTTGCCAATTCGAGTGCGTGGGGAACTTGGGGCGCGCGCCCAACGTTGGGGGAGCGCATCCGTCGCCTTCCATGGACGCCGACCATGTCGACCTCGACGCCATCAATGATGACATCGACTACAAACCCGACCTTGACAAATTCGGCGACTATAAGGCTATGGACGTGACCGACAAGTACCTGGTGCTGCTCGCCTCTTTCGAGACCATCCCGCGGGACGGCGATCGCCGTCAGGCCATGGTGACAGCGATGCTGGCCATCTACGACCGCAGAGTGGTTATGAGGGTTGCAGCGTTTCTGCACCGGCACACAAGGAGGTGGTGTCGGCAGGGAGAAACCACAGGTTGTTCGAGATAACCGGGAGATGGAGGAGGTGGCTCCGGCGATGGACGAGGTGTTGGAGGTTGTGGCGAGGGGGTCGTGCTCGCTACGACGCAAAAATGGAGGCAACTTTGCAGGCGAAGAGGGCGTTGGGACGCCGCTCTGGCACGGGGCGAAGGAAGAGTCGTGTCAGCGCGACCGTGATGTCGCCATCACAGGCGTGGAGCGGACCATACACCGTGGAGAGGCTACTAGCGCCCGTCGCCGGGCTCGTATCACATTGAAATCGCATTTTCCTCATTGGACCTGCTCAGCGCCCGGCTATAGCTCGACGATGCCCACGGCAGCCTGTCGTTGCCGGTGTGCTCGGCGTCGGCTAGCGGAGTTGCTGAAGGGTATTTTGAAACGTCCGCCACAACAAGCGAGCTGCAACACACGGGCGCAGATGCATATTACATCCAAGCTAGGGAGATGATGCATAAGGGCAACTCCAACCGACATCACAAAATAGGAACCGGTCCAAAAAAAAATTACGGCACGCCAAAAAAACCCTAGGACACGTGGTACATGTGCGGTATGCGCGACGGCACGCTGCAAACTTCAGCCTCTCTCCACTGCTCCCCAACCACCCTGAAAGCCCCCCCTCCCGCCCGCCGCTCCTGACAAATAGTCTCCGTCGATTCACGTCCTGCTGCCCTCCCCTGCCGCACCCCACCGTAGATCCGGATTTTCCCCGCCTCCTCCAACTCACGTCGCCATCAATGGCACCCCGTCGGCTTCTTCAGATTCCACGAGCCCCCCTATGCCAACTACGCGGCGGAAATTTCCGCCGGCGGGCAGCGGTGTTGGCTGGGGATCTTCGACACCCGCCATGAAGCGGTGCGTGCCTACGACGACTACGCGTTGCGGTTCGGCTGGCGGCCGGTTATTAAACTTCCCTGAAATCCCCAACCGCGAGACGGTGGCGAGCAGCTGCTAGTCACGGAGGCGAACGAGTGCTGGATGGCGGAGTGGAGGCGGGTGCATCCCGAAGACGTCGAAGAAGGCGGAGCGAAGGGCGGCGACAACCTTCTCCGATGAGCAGTACCGGCTCATGGAGCTGGGACAGCTGACCATCCTCGACAACGACGACCGTTGGCTCAACACCTTCCCGACAGATGAGGAAGGCACCGGCATCGATTATGAGTTAGTGTTGGTCGCCCTAAAATTCAGCTTCTAAAAAAGCACTAAAATTTAGTCTAATTTTTTACACATTTGGACTGGTAACAACCGCCCGCGCCGTAAAGGCACATAACACACGGTAAATGCGAAAAAGGTCGCTTCAGTTTGCGGTGTTTGTTGGAGTTGCTCTAATACTACATGCATTCAAACTAGCAGAGATACACATATAGTGCATATTTGGTTCAGATGCGATCAGTCCTACATGTATTCACGAAAAGAAAAGAAAAAGATGTGAGTCTATAGGTCAACAGAAATCCTAGACCATCGGTCCATGTCCATTCAACAGTAAGGGTCAGCTCGACAGTACACACAGCCAATTCAAAATTCTCCGTCCAGGCATGGACCCGTATAACCGAGCTCTCAATACCCGTTAATCATTACATCAATTTCTACAGGCACGTATGTGACATGCAAGTGCTTTTGGCACAGATCCTTATAGTATGTTCGGTGGTACAGATTTCAGGAGTAGCTGGACCCGGGAGCCAAAACGCTGCCCTCAAAACTACTTCGTTAAGAAGTTTGTCAAATATGGGAGTGATATTTTGACACATGGGGGCATATGCTCCCTTTATTTTAAAATGTATCGTATACATATTTTGAAATGTTAAAAAATGAAACAAAAATTCCGCACGTACTTCTACACGTGCTATGTGCTTACAAAGTCGTTTTATGAAATATCAACTTGTCATGTGGCATGCGTAAAAAGAAAAAAAATCAATACTAAAAATAAGGTTTTTTACAATATTAATTTTCTCTCTTTTACATAGATCACAAAAAAAATATTTTTTCGCGAAACTTGACGAATGTACATATATCATGGAGATATACATCTAGAATTTGTTGTCACAATTTTTCGACACTTTAAAATATATTTTTCTGGTAGAGGGTGCATATGCACCGGGAGCCGTTTCTGGTCAAATTTCAGAAAGCTTAACTTAATATAAAAGCTATACATTCGCTTATCGACCCGGAGGAATGGAACCTAGGTGCGCGCGCACCCATTTACGAAAAGTTCAAAAAAATGCTATTTAAAAGTTTCCAAAAAATGTGAAGTAAAATTTTGCATGTAGATATTATGTTGATACTTACTCGTGTGTGTTTTCACGGAAAAATACCATTGTGTGTGGCCTGCATAAAAATGACAAAATGTCTAAATGAGAATAGTGAACAGGAATTGTACTATTCACAGGAATAGGAATTTGCATTTTGTCATTTTTGTGTAGGCCACACACAATGGTATTTTTCCGTGAAAACACACATGAGTAAGTATCAACATAATATCTACATGCAAAATTTTACTTCACATTTTTTGGAAACTTTTAAATAGCATTTTTTTTGAACTTTTCGTAAATGGGTGCGCGCGCACCCAGGTTCCATTCACCTATACATTCGCTTATTCGTCGACCGAGGAAGTAGTTTGAAAAGGTGCTACCAGCGGTGTTAATCGATCTTCTAATCCATGACCAGTAGATGTAGTGTGCAGTAGCTGCTTCTGTTACACGACACACCACACTTCTACAGTGAGCAGACCGACCGTTCCATGGAATCGGTAGGATCAGGCAATAATTTGCTGCGGCAACAAGGTCAAGTGGAGCTAGCTCTCACGTACGTCTGTCTGTCTCTGGAATAGGCTCCTGGAAGTGACACTAGCTAGACGCACCAACTGGATTTCGTAATGTTAGGTAACACACGCGCCGTACATACGCGTCATGTGTACACGTCCTCTCTACTTGTTCCTTATTGTACTTCACAGGTCAACCTGTCGTAGCCTAGCCTTGTCGTTTGGTTTTCCAGAGATTACTAACACAGTCAGATCATTCATGAGGTTAAGAGTCGACGCCACCAGAAGAACGTCTTCTTGATGCCGCATTTTCAGAATGCCTATGACTGTTTGGATTGGGCAGGTCCTTTTTTTGAGGTAAGGCGGAGGTCTAGCTTTAAATTAATAAAGCTACAACCGAGTACATGTGATTACAGGACACACACCAGCACCACAAGTTTTAACCAACACCCATAGTTTGGACCCCTGTCCCAACGCACGCAAGCACCATACAACGCCAAGCCTAAACAGGGATAGAAGGAAAATATCCAGAGGACTAGCACGAAGTCAAGACGCGACAGTGGTGTGCAGACACCGGAGCTCCTCCATCGCAGCGTCCAGAAAGCTTCTATCCCTCGATCTCACTAGCCTCCGCCATTGCTGCATATACTTAAGCATTTTAAAGAGGACATCAGCGGGTACAAATGAGCTAGCCTTCAATAGTAAGCTTATTCCTAACGTTCCTCAGAGCCCAACATTGCGTAGCGAAAGGAAACAAGACAAGTCTACGATAGGCCAGATAACCCTTGAGAGATCGCTAGAAGTTCCCCGACCCTGTCGGGTTCCAGTCACAGTGGAGGATCCTCTCTGACCCGTGCCCACATGAACTTTGCTAAAGAACAACCAAAGAAAATATGACTACAATCCTCGATTTCCCCGCAAAGAGCGCAATTCCCATCCGAGGGACCCTGCCTCTTGGCCACCTGCTCACGCAGATCAGTTGCCAGAGGAACTTTGATCTTAGGCGGGACCCTGGTGCACCAAACATCCTTAAAGTGCGAGACGGCCTCCCCCTGCAAAAGCTGAAGGTACATGGAATTTGTGGAGTAGGTCCCCAGGGTATCCAGCCTCCAAGAGATAATATCCTCTCCATCAGCATGGTGGGACTCCCTCAACTCCCTAGTTATGCTGTCCCATTCAACCGCCTTAGCAAGGCCAAACTGTCGACGGAAGAGAATCCTCCACCCATCCCCATCCCTGTCCGAGTGGACCGATAGAAATGGCAGGGCACATCAGTTGAAAAGGTTAGGGTAACGCTCCCGCAGGGGAGAGGAGCCCGGCCACCAGTCCAACCAGAGGTGAGAGCGCTTCCCATTACCGATCTTGTGTTTAGCTCCCATCTTGAAATACCACTTGATCTTTTGGACAGAGGTCCAGAATTGCGAGCCTTTCCTCGGGACGGAGGGGGAAAAACATCCTCATCTCCCAAGTATTTTGCTCGGAGAAGGTCTACCCAAAGACACTCCGCGTTTTGGTACAAGTTCCACACACAATTGAGCATGAGCGCAATTTTCATCAGGCGTGTGTTCAAGATCCCCAGACCCCCAAAGTCCTTCGATCTGCAAACCGTTGCCCAGTCCACCATGTTGTATTTTCTAGAATGTCCCACTCCTTCCCAAAATAACCGAGACCTAACCTTATCAAAGCACATGTGATTCACGTCAAAGATCATGTAGATAATCATTCTGAGTAGTGGAAGGCTACAAAGGCAGGAGTTCGTCAGTTCCAGTCGTCCCGCTGAGGCCAGGAACAGCCTGTGCCAAGGCTCCACCCTATGTGTGACCTTCTCGGTCAAAAACTCCCAGTCCGAGACCCGGAGAGGTTTGTCACTCATAGGAAGGCCAAGGTAAGAGATGGGAAAGCTTCCCAATCTATAGTTGAGGTGGTTAGCCCACCTAGCCTTCTCCGGCTACGTGGTCCCAACCACGATGGCCTTGCTCTTCCCGAAGTTGATCTTGAGCCCTGACATGTTTTCGAAGCTGAGCAGAAGTAGCTTCAGGTTCGCAATCCCAAGCTCAGTGGGTTCAAGAAGGAACAGAGTATCATCTGCAAATTACAGGTGCGTCACTCCCCCTGGAATGAGATGCGAAACTACCCCTCGAATATGTCTCGCAACACTCGGTTTGGAGATCATAACAGTCAGCGTGTTGATGCATGTAAAATTCATACATGAACTTTTTCCTTTATCATATTGAATTTCCACATATTTGCAAGATATATGATGATAATACCATGTTTTACATTGATTTATGGAGATTTACCAAGATCTCCTTTATTTGGTTTATAACTCTGCAGAACAGGAATTTCATGTTTTGTGTATTTTCCTATACGGAGTCAAATTGAGCTTGGATTTTTGGAGCGTCATTATTTCATCGGGAGAAGCACCCTGGGAGCTGGAAGCACACCTGGATGGGCCTGAGGTCCAAAAGAGCCCTGGTAGCACGCCCAAACATGTAAGGCGCGCCACCTACCCTCTTTCGACCGTCGATCATCCAAATCACTTGATTCTTTCGCTCGCTGAAGTATGATCACCTAAAAATCACTATATGTATGGCCCCGAAGAGTTCTCGGGAGGAGAGCGCCGCAGAATACAAAAACACGAAAACATAGGTTGCAGTAGCGAAGATTGTAGGGGCAAACTCTGCCGGGATCACCGCCGGAGGGATCTCCACCTTCTAAAACATCATCATCATCACTGTGATCAAGGGGGGTAGTACACCTCTGGACTACGGGTTTGTGGCAGTAGCTTGATCTATTTCTCTCATGGTTCTTCATAGTTCTTAGTGCCATATGAGCTTCCCAACATGATTATGGCCATATTTTTAATACCAATGCGGTGGATCCTTATTCTATGATATTATGCTATAAGATCTGATCATATTATGTGCAAGATGTCTTCATAGATGCATATTATGTACCATGTTCTTATGTATTTGTTCTGATCAAACTTTTATGCAAGAGCGTGTGTGGGGTGATGTGTGTATTAGATGGAGTAGCATGGTTTTAGTGATTGAATAGTGATAACAAATTCATGATCTATTATGGTTTTGTGTTTTCTTTTGCTAGCTCACTAGGGATAAACTGAATGCATGTGCTATGTTCGTCACGTCACAAAAGTGATGATCTTGTTTGCTCAATGTAGCATATTTGATATTCAAACATCATGTCAAAGTACTTATGGCTATGCTCTGTTAATTCTTAATACACGATTGCATGGAGTTTTCTCTTTCTTGTGGAGTAAAAGAGAGATGTGTTGCATCATCTCTATGTTATATCCTTCACATGTTATTATTTTGCATCTTCATATCTCATTGCTGAATTGTTATTGTCCACTACAACTTAAAAGAGAGAAAATAGTCAAGTGAACCCATGACCCCGGTCCACTTTTTATCATAAGAAACACATTTACATTGATTTTATCTTACTTTCTATTTGCTGCACTATTTTAATCCAAAAATATAAAAAATATTTACTTTTCCTATTTGCATCCAAAACCCCAAAAACAACCAACCATTTTACTGTTTTTTACTTAGTTTCTTTATTTTATCTGGTTTTACTTGTTTTATTACTACTTGTGTTTTATTTACTTCCGCGAAACCTTGTGCTTGACAACCACAAGGTGGAGTTGGGGACTTAATGCTTTATTTTACTTTGCAGGATTGGTAGAAGAAAAGAGGGAGATATACCTCTTTGCTTAGTTCCCCGAGAGTTCGATATAACCCTCGAGTCACCCTTGTGGGAAAAATTGCTTCCTGGACTACACACTCTGCACTTGGAGTCCCAATATTTCAAGAGTTTTTGCTAGCGTTGTAAAGCTCCATCAAGACATATTCTTTGGTGTTGTTGCCAGGGAACTGAAAGAGCATCTTACAACCACATCCTACCTAGGCTTGGGAAAGTGGGTTCCTATTTTAGATAGTTATAAATGGGAGCATTGCCATTAATATTAATGGGAAAGTGGGTTCCTATTTTAGACGTGCTTCTCGGATGAGGCAGGGGATCCCCTATCCCCTATCCTTCTTCAACATTGCAGTAGACGCCCCTGTCAAAGATTCTAGAGAGGGCTAAGATCTCCATTCACATCACGGGTGTGGTAGGGCATCTTATCCCGCCGGGTGGCGTTACCAATCTTCAATATATGGATGACACCATGATCATGGTGGAGGGATTGGAACTTGACATCATCAACCTTAAGTTCCTGCTACTGTGCTCTGAGGCTATGTCGGGCCTCAAAATCAACTTCAATAAAGGCAAGGTCATGATCATGGGGTACTGCCCCGAGGAGCAACAGTGCATCGCTAACAACCTTGACTGCATAATGTCAACTATCCGGGGATGCTTGTGAAAGATTCTAGGACCTAGACCCCTTTGTTGGCTGGGTTAGGTTGAAGGTTGAACCATGGTGCGGCAGGTTCAGCTACAAGGATAGCAAGGCGGTTCTCATCGATGCATTCCTGTCAAGCCTCCTCATGTACATTGTGGGGATGTAAATTCTTTCGAAGGGAGTGCATGACAACTTCTATAAGGAGTTGTCGCGCTTATTCTCGCGTGATCGTATTGGTTGTTAGAAGTACCACATGGTGAAGTGGTCTGATGTGTGCGCCGCCAAAGACTTTTGGGGACATAGGTATTTTGGCGTTTCGCCTCATGAATATGGCCTTGATGCTAAAATGGGTATGGCAGAGATCCTTAAAGACGATAGGGGTCTCTGCCCGCTCCTGGCTTGTAAGCTTAAGGAGGGATCTCAGTTTTGGATAACCCTCCAGGACATCAAGCATGAGATCAGGACGGGGTGTACCCACTCCATAGGGGATGAAGCGGGCACCCCGTTTTGGCTTGATCTGTGGCTAGATGGGTATGCACCAAGGGCAGACTTCCCAGACCTATTTGTGATCTGCTCGGACCCGGTAATATTGGTTGCTGGCATGACACGGTCAGGGTGGGTGATCACGTTCCGACGTGATTTTGCCCTAGCCAGGGCTCTTTCATGGGACACACTACAACCTCGTCTTCCAGACGCCCTGATGGATGCTCCTGATAGCGTATCCTGACATCTATCCACATTAGGGTCTTTCACAGTAATCTTGTCGTATTGGGCCCTTTTTAGGGGGGCTCCCTAACCTAAACATCACCCTTCTGGAAGCCCCCTCTACCTATAAAAATAAAGATTTTTGTGTGCCAGTTACTTCGTGACCGCATACCCTCAGGTGTGAAGGTGACAAAATGTCATGGACCGGGGAACACCATGTGTCTGTTGTGTGTGATCCCGGAGTCTATAGCCCACATTATGTTTTCCTATCCCTCGGCCCAGTTTCTTTGGAGCTTTCATCCCTGAGGCTGCCAGGACCTGAGTGCCAAGCCCTAGACCCTTGGTGAGTACCTGAAAATTTATGTAAACCATACCAGTAGGAGGGGGTTCCTCTTCTGGTTTGTGTTTGCCGTAATGACCTAGACCATTTGGAATATCAACAACAAGATGGTTATTGAGCATATCTTTCTGAGGAGGGCATGTGACTTTGTGTTCAATTTCCTGGTGTTTTTGCAGCAGTGCTACCCACTTTGTAGGCAGCGGGACAAGGAATGACTGGACGGCTTGCTGGAGAATCTACTAGCGTCGGCACGTCGCTTATATATGCAGTCCAGCCAATGATGTACTCCCAGATATTTTTATGTTTCTGTTAACTCTGAACTCTGTATGAAAGTGGTTGCTTTTTTTTCAAAAGTGGGATGAAAGCCTATTTCAAGAACTAACACAGCCAGCTTGATGATATAGAGTAGCAGAGATATATTCATAGAGATTAAAAAACTCGGCAACAATGAAATAGCAAGCACTATATCACATACTATCTCTGTTGGTGCACGCGCATTTCAAGACGAACTTTAACCACAAAAATTGAGCAACAAAATTTTGATTATATTGTACATATTTAGTATCGTTGGATTCGTATTTAAAAACACTTTCTAAGGATGATAATTTTATACCAATAATTTTAATATGTTTGGAGTAAATTTTAGTCAAAATAAAAACACGAAAACGAGGGCGCTTTATTCATTGGAATGGAGAGATTAGCATGCAAACATTAATTTCAGCGATCTTTACTCTTTTGCTTAGACATACGCCACCCTCTTCCATGGTAGAAAGAGAAATTAAATTTACTGGGTTCATGATGTGTAATCTAATGATTTAAATCATGACGTCAGATCTAACAATACCATACACACTCTAGAGTGATCTATTGACTTGCACATGTATTATGCCTTCATATACTCTGGAAACCTCTATGAGAATGTAGATAGGACTTATATGCTACATAACTCTCTGTTAAGATATTAATAAATAGCACAATTAATGAATACACATGTCGCAGATATATACATCTAAGTGACAAACAATCAAAACTCTCTGCCAGAATTTTGTCATGATTATCTTTTTTCCATTAACGATTCTTTCAATGACAAAGTTTGAAGAAAAACCAAACAGAAGGTTAAATAACACTTTTTTTTTCTTGGACAAATCTATCTGATGCACATCAACAAATTCCTAATTACCAACCTTACAAAATATAACTGGCAAATGCTCTACAACCAAGATATATACATCAATGATGTCAATTGATTAGTTAGATGGACCTAACTAATTTGTCAGTAAAAGAGTTTACATTTAGATTATCATTGGAAAGTTTTAAATAAATGATGTCAAGTGATTAATTAGCCGAACCTACCTGATTTGCCATTAAAAGACTTTAAATTTTGATTATCATTGGAAAGTTTTAAATAAATGTGGCAACGCATTATGGACTGAAATAAACAAAGTTGGTTCAAAAAAAATTGACTGTAATACAATTTTAACTACACAACCAAAATTGTTGTTTAGTGCGAAGTATATTAACTTGACGGTTCTTTTGGTGTTGCAAGTGAGTGTAGTAGGAAGTCGCATCCCTGTAAAAATTAAAATAATACTATTTTAGAAGTTTGGTACTGGAGTAGCTTAATCACCCTTTGAACAATGTAAGTCCTCAATTTTTTTACCACCAAATATAAAATAACATAGTTAATGATACATGCCGCTAAAATAAAAAATGCAACTTGTGAAACATTAGCAACTGTGACATAAAAATCTCACTATGGCTTGTAAATATATAAAGAGATATTGTTGTGTTTGAATAATGCGACATATTCACAATATGATGTTTTCGAAACTTTGTGGCTGATTTTTTCTATTGTGCCAGGAAAATAATAGAATAAACCTCTACTTTGGTGTACCTATTTAAAAAAACTTTCTTATTTCTAAGTAATTAAAATTATAAGGCACATATATCAATATGAAATTTACCCATGTAAACTTCATAAACCAATGCGTTCATTTGTGACCACTATGCTTGTTTTCACACGAGTCGGACATCGTAATATTATTTTACTAATATTCAAATTAAATTCGTATGTAAGTCTATAATAGTATGTGTGCAAGTTTTCTTCGTAATTATCAAAAAATAGTTCCATTTTTTTGGTAAAAGGCTAGAGGCCATTATTATCTTGAACACGCCTTAAAAAAATGAAAATAACATCCAAGATCTTGGGGGTGTCGATGTTTTCTTCGTCATGAACCAAGCTTAGTACCACCTCGATCAGGACCTCAGGATCATCATTATTTCCTTCTTGGAGGCCACACTTCTTGAGAAGCTGGACTTGTGGTGTTGGCTTTGTGTTGTTAGTGGTTGCTAAAAAGGAATAGATCACTGTAGCGAGATTTTTCTTTTATTGTAATTCTTCTTCTTTTTTAGGTTGTTTGCATCCATAATGCCGCTAGGACAATGCGATGTTGCAAAAGCTGGATGTTATTGATATCTTCGCGATATTAATATATGCTCTTTGTCGAAAAAGATAGGCATCATGCCAACCACATGAAGCACGCGGTCATTTTTTGCGAAGATCATCCTTGCTCCGGAGAAGAAAACATGTACCAACGCCCTGTTATGGCCAAACGAAACCAGGGAAACAAACCTGAAACGCTAAAACGCTCCCTTACAAGGCCAAGGTTGGCCATTCGGAACTGGAGCCGGAGTACCAAAACGCATAACCACGGCTTCTGATCCGCATAACTACTCCAAATGAGCTACGACTCCTCCTAAAGATCATCGATGAAATCTCCGCCGATGAGGTGGACGAGGAGTTGGAGAAACTTTATTCTTGTGTGGAACAACGTCTCATTGCCACTATAACATCGTTGCCGGCTAACCAAACAGTAAATTTAAGGACCTAATTACATCGGTGTGTTGGTCTCGGGTCCTAGCCCCCTCTCCATAGTGACGGGAGAGGAGGCAGAGAGATGGGTTCCAATTTACCTGGTCGCTCAAATGAAGTCGTCGGACAATATGAATTGTGCTTATTCAACCGTGCAGAATTTCTTCCTTTTCCAAGAAAAAGAAGGGCATCGTGCAGAGTATTAGAGTAGAAACATCAGTTTTGTTTTGAGAGGATTTTTAATTAGAATGCTTTTGAACAGATAAAATGGTCGGGAGTGGGCAGTGCAATGAACCCACCACTACAGGAATGGACGCATACGCCGACGGCCAGCTGCCCTCGGCGTAGCCACGCCTGGCCCTCGGCATAGGCTACGCCGACGGCAGCCCTCGGCGTATGGCGTCGGCGTTTAGGTCCCTCGGCATAGACAATATTGCCGTCGGCGTAGCCCGGCCCTCGGCGTAGCACGCTACGCCGACGGCAAAACCGTCGGCATACAAATTTTAAAAATTTGAATTTTCATTTTTCCAAAAAAAATAAAAAATAAATAAATTCAAAAAAATAAATTTTTTTATATGCCGAGGGCTTTGCCGTCGGCATAGAGTTTTAAAAATTTTCAAATTTTAATTTTTTTTACACCAACTTTTTTTTCTTTTTTTTACTTGTTTATCTTTCACCCATACACTTTTAACTCTAAGTACACTTAATCCTAGGTCAAATTACAATCATGGTTAAACTTCCCAGCCGGTCACCCATCCTCACACTACTCCAACCTCAGCACGCTTAACTTCTTGGTTCCATTCGGATGAGCTTCCCTTAAAGAATTGACACCTTACTGATAATAATAGTCTATCAACCCTATTAACCCTTGGACCGTGATGTCACAACTCTTTATTTTTGAATTCCAAAAAATTACTTAAGTAAACAACAATGAATATATAAGTAACAATGAATAATAATATTGAATTCAAATAACAATAAAATAATTTTATTTTTTGGTTTTTTTCTATTTAATATGGAATAATTAATATCTTTAAATCGAAAAACTGAAATTCCACAAATAATATGTCTAAATCGATCAGAAAAATGAGAGGAATCTAAATATAACATCCATATCATCATTTGAACCTAAAAATTAGAGTAATCCAAATATGACGTCCAGCTTGCCATCTGGCCAAAACGGCCCCCTCGGGAGATGCGAAATGGCCGTACCGGACGCGCTGGTGCACCATTCGCCAACATGCTAAACGGAAAAAAAATTATCACATAAAGTGATGTGTTATAGACCTAAAAACATTTTTCGCGGAATTTATTGAGCGACGGAAAGTGTACCCCTAGTTCAAATCCGGTCAGTTTCCAGCGGATTCGGCGGGACACCGCAGGAAGCCGCAGGGATTTCCAGATAGCTAGTACGCACATATGGCATGTGATATGTGGTGCGGAGGCGGTGTCCTACCACTACGCGGAGGTCTCGCGCAATACTAAAATACGCCTCATGTAGCTGCTTCACAAAAAAAACTCGTTTTGGCACCCCGAAAATGAAAAAACCATCGTCCATGGGTCGGATTGGAAATCCGCTCCCGGGGCCATGCCTTCCTTCCCAGGGACCACGCATGTGCCAAATATGGCCTCGTTCCGACAAACTATGCGGTGTCACAGGCCGTTTCCTACTCATTTGCCCTAAAATCCATAGAACTCCGGACGTGATAGCTCTGTTTGTGAAGGGTTTTCCAAAATAATTGCCGTATCCTAATTCCAATTTTTGGAGTGGTTACTAGGACACATAAAATGACGCCATGCGGCTCCAAGGGATTTTCTAACTTAGTTTAAATTGCCATCCGGCCAAAACGGGCCCCCACGGAGATGCGGTATGGCCGTACCGGGCGCGCTGCTGCACCCGTTCACCATCGCGCTAAACGGAAAAAATTTAGCACATAAATTGATGTGTTGTAGACCTAAAAATATTTTTCCCGGAATTTATTGAGCGACGGAAAGTGTACCCCTAGTTCAAATCCGGTCACTTTCCAACGGATTCGGCGGGACACAGCAGGAAACCGCAGGGATTTCCAGATAGCTAGCACGCACATATGGCATGTGATATGTGGTGCGGAGGCGGTGTCCTACTAGTACACGGAGGTCTCGCGCAATACAAAAATACGCCCCATGTAGCTGGTTCACAAAAAAAAAACCGTTTTGGCACCCCGAAAATGAAAAAATCATCGGCCATGGGTCGGATTGGAAATCCGCTTCCGAGGCATTGCTTCCCATCCCAGGGACCACGCACTTGCCAAATATGGCCTCGTTCCGACAAACTATGCGGTGTCACGGACCGTTTCCTACTCATTTGCCCTAAAAGCCATAGAACTCCGGACGTGATAGCTCTATTTGTGAAGGGTTTTCCAAAATAATTGTTGTATCCTAATTCCGTCTTTTGGAGTGGTTACTAGGACACATAAAATGACGCCATGCGGCTCCATGGGATTTTCTAACTTAGTTTAAATTGCCATCCGGCCAAAACGGGCCCCCACAGAGATGCGGTATGGCCGTACCGGGCGCGCTGGTGCACCTGTTCACCATCGTGCTAAACGGAAAAAATTTAGCACATAAAGTGATGAGTTGTAGACCTAAAAACATTTTTGCCAAAATTTATTGAGCGATGGAAAGTGTACCCCTAGTTCAAATCCGGTCACTTTCCAGCGGATTCAGCGGGACACATCAGGAAGCCGCAGGGATTCCCAGATAGCTAGCACGCACATATGACATATGATATGTGGTGCGGAGGCGGTGTCCTACTACTACGCGGAGGTCTCGCGCAATACAAAAATACGCCTCATGTAGCTGGTTCACAAAAAAAACCGTTTTAGCACCCCGAAAATGAAAAACCCATCGGCCATGGGTCGGATTGGAAATCCGCTGCCGGGGCATTGTTTCCCATCCCAGGGACCACGCACGTGCCAAATATGGTCTTGTTCCGACAAACTATGCGGTATCACAGACCGTTTCCTACTCATTTCCCCTAAAAGTCATAAAACTCCGGACTTGATAGTCTTGTTTGTGAAGGGTGTTCCAAAATAACTGCCGTATCCCAATTCCGTCTTTTGGAGTGGTTACTAGGACACATAAAATGACGCCATGCGGATCCGCGGGATTTTCTGACTTCGTTTAAATCGCCATCTGGCCAAAACGGGAACCCGATGACATATAAGAAAGTGTTTGAATTGTTACTATATTAACATGATATACATGATTCAAATATGCATGATTTTGGCATAAACGGATAGAGGATGTTTTTCTGAACATTTTGATACCTTATACGTATATTTCTGACATCATATGAATTAGTTATGATTTTTACAAAATTAGACAAATTTGACAAATAGTCTACGTCGAGGGTGGCCGTCGGCGTAGCCCTGTCTACGCCTAGGGCCAAACATATGCCGAGGGCTGCCCTCGGCGTAGACTTCGCTACGCCGACGGCAACGATACGCCGAGGGTGAGACTCGCTAGCTGGCCGTGCCGGGCCATACGCCGACGGCCCTGGCCGTCGGCGTATGCCACGACCCTCGGCGTACATCGCCATTCCTGTAGTGCACATGCATGTGTGAACACATACGGTGGCACGAATCTTGATCAGGAGCGCGAGTATTTGTGAATGGTGCCCCTGCCTAATTTTTATGGTCGTCACCGACACCAGATATCCGACACATGGTTCTGTGTGCACTGTGCCACTATGGTCGATCTCGATAGACAGCAGCTGACGTGTATAGCAAGAGCTAGCTAGCCAAGAGACACACAGATTTGTGATGATAGCACTCCCATGTGCATCTGGCGTTGCCCCTAGTCAAGATGGTTGGTCTGGATCATCATGAATGCAAGCTCTCTTTCTCTCCGCTAGCTATATATGTTCTTTGTGAGTCAATTCGACCATCTTTTTCCTCACATGCTTCTTTCATTGTGTTCCTTGCCAGATCTAGTTGACATATAAAGAAAGAAATTGCTCCAGTCTTGACTCCAGAGTCTTCTAGCCTCTAGCTAGTTTCTAAACGTGGCATGTTCTTTTCTCTTGAGATACTGACATGGCATATCCAAAATGCCTTGGGATGCACACTTACTGGTTTTGCATTCTAAAAGATGTCATGTAGTTCAGTTTAGCCAGGTTTCAGTGTTCCGCTGAAGAATTTAGGCAGGCTCAGAAGAACTGAATGTGCTATAAACTATAAGCAGGTTCAGAGTCGAATAAAGTGTGCATAAACTTGATTAATTTGTTGAAATGTTCAATTTCAGACGAGGCACTTTTTTTTTTCTCGAACACATACCGAAGCATCTTGTCTTTGTATATTAGAAGAAAACCATCGAGAAGACGGGAGCATACAAGAATGTAGCAAGGCTACCAAAAGAAAAGAAGCGAAGAAGATGCAAAAAAAAAGGAGAGAATGGGAACACATGTTTCTCGAAATGAGCTTCAACCAAACTACTACTGCTACTTAATGACGGGGTTGTAGGTGAAAGAGGGTATCACTTCCTCTGGTGGCACTTCTATTTTTCGACATGCCCACTTCCTGGTTTAGCAAGTAGCAACAGACAAACATGTCAGATTTCAACTAGTAACAAATCCTCTGAATAACCATTCTCTGTACCTAGAATCTTCTTTTGTTGGAATGGTTCCACCTTTCTTGCATCGAAATGGAAATATTGGACAGTGAATTGAAGTATAGTGTAGATCTTCAGTTGAGGCGTCACAGTTCCACGTTTCCCTGTCCTCATGTCCTGCCCAGAAGATGCATATGTATCACTGGTTTTATAAAAGGAACTTGTGGTTGTGAGTGCAACATCACGGAGAGGATAACAAGATACATATATTGTCTGTGTGTAACTACAATCTCCTCCTTTTCAATAAAAAATCTGGGAAAAAACTGATCTGTCTCCTCCTTTTGCAAAGCAAAAGGCATTTGTTGCTAGCTCTGAGTGTATTGTCAATTAAAAACCACAAAAAAGATTTGTTGCGTAACTGAACTTTTGGTCCCTGAAAGTAACACATGCTCTGGTACCTGATCGACAAATTGTGCTGGTAACTGGGATGGTGGCCTACATATGGCAAGTCTGCAACACACGCCACAATTAGTCATCCAACTCAGCCGTTCAGTCTACGAGAAGTCTAGAAGCAGCTGGAGATCAGTGCTAATATTTTGGGCATCACATGACCAAGATCGCATGGACATTAATTTCTGGTTAAAAAGAAAAGAAGGACACATGGACTGAATTTTCTGTGTTAAAAAACTGTTAGCTAGAAATTTTTACCCGACTGCATTCTATACATTTATTTACATCAAATTTGCAGATTGCAGCAGCACATTGTAAACATGTCGCGGCTGAATGAAACTTTCCAGCAACCGGCATTGTACTTGCAAAATTGCATGGCATGGCATGCATAGCCTGTGAAAGCAACAACTCCTATGGGCTGCTGAAACAACCTTTGCAGCTACAATATGTCCATCAGAATATTGGAGATTAGGAACCGGGCTGCTGTTAGCACACACACATCGGTTGCTGATCAATGTCGTTTTGCACAGTTTTCCGGTAAGCCTGAGCTTTAATCTCTGACTAGCCGTGAGCTTCACTATCAATGAAAAATACAAAGGACATAAAGTGTGTATGGTACAACCTTGACTTCTCTCGTCTATGAGATTGTCCTGTGGGCCGGCATCTAGGAATACTATGGTTGCGGTCACATTTAGGATCTTTTCTGTTTGAAATGGACAACACAAAACGGCAAAACCTAATTTGGCAAGTTGCTGCTCATATTTCCTTGTTATGATCTGTAAATGACTCTTCAACTAGGGATTAGGTACAGATGTAGAATAATTTACGCTGAGGATTACACATGCAACATACCTACTTCATTTGACAGAGTCGGAGCTGAGGCACATCAGAATGCAAACTGCTCTCGTTTCAAAAAAAACAAAATACAAACTGCTAAATGACTGTAGCTTATAGATGTTAGCTGCCAACATGCATGTCCATGTAAAAAGGACCTCAACTTTCTATATATAAATTTCTCAGATGACCTAGTCTCAAGCCTATCTAATGTATGAATTGAAAGGCACCTACAAAGAGGAACTTTCCTTATGATCCAGGGCAGTGGTTATCTGTCTTAGCACTCAATGAGCACTTTCTACCTGATTAATTGATTGTTAAGTATATGCAGGAAACTTCAAGTATCAACCTAAGTTTCCTGACTTCCACATTGTTCCCAACATGCAAATTTGATGAAATCATTTTTGCAAAGGCGCGTAGCTAAAATTCTGGACCTACAAATTTTTGATTGTTAGCGATAAACTTAGTGCTTTCCAGGCTGATTAATATATATATTTCTAGCTAAGATTGCCTTGTTCAGCCATTGAAATTTTCAGCTAATTTATAAATTATCACCCCTGCATGGAGTAAATTCTGAACCATGGGTCCATGCATGTGTAATGTGTTGCTCTTCTTCATCACAGATGATGGGCTGGTCCTCCAACAGCAATAACTTCAGTGTCTTTCCCTGCTGTTTCTTCAACAACTTGATGCCTCTCATATGGAGCAAAGCAACCTGCAGAATTGTATGGCAGCAATATGGACATGGAGCCCCCAGGGGTAGGTAGCTGGCTAGCAAGTGCCCTTGATGGTTGATGCTCTGCTCCTTGAGTACCTCTTGCAATGGAGAAAGTTGTGTACATGATATAAACCGTTTCACCGAAAAGTGTTTTTAGCTCCCGAGCTCCAGTGCTCTCGCTATGTTAAGAAAAATTTAAAAATATTTTTACAAGTTATAAAAATCATGAAAATAATTCTGAAGACTGTCATTGATACATTCCACAATCATGCAAAATCCCAATTCGAAATTCTTTTTATTTTGAGCTAGATAAAAATGACAAAATCTGATATGTTTTGAAGATTTGAAAATGACTACTCAGATCTACAATTTTGTCATTTTTGTGTAGCTCAAAATATTAAGTATTTGAAATTGTTTTTTTGCACGTTTGTGGGATACATCATTGACTATGTGCAGATTTTTTGCAGAATTTTTTGAAACTCAAAAATATGATTTTTGAATTTTTTAAAAAAATCGAGATCACTGGTGCCCATGTGCACCAAATCTAAAAAATGAAAATGAGCAAGGCAAGTAGGCAACGGGTTCATCTCTAAAGTATTTCTTTTCACCGAGGAACTGTTAGTGCTTCTTAGAACATTTTCATAGTTCGATTCACATTCTTAGCCATTATTTCAATCAAAGTGGTGTGAATGAATGGAACTGGGCACGTAGACCTAAACCAATCTGGTAAGAAGTGTGAGAGATATTGCGTGCGAAAGTGACCGTGGGGATAAACTTCAACAAAGTGCAAGTCAAATAGCTAGGCCAGCATCACGCAAAGAACATAACTGCCCTGATAGCCACATGATAGGCATAATCTAACATATACCATGCACGATAGTATGTCAAGACCTGTGAGCTAAAAGTGACATCAACCTCAAGAAACGAGCTAGTCTCCTCTTCTTCACCTTTATTTTTCAGAGTTCAAAATGCAAAAGAATCAGCGCAGCTTAACCACTACTGTCCTCTTGTTGGTACCATCAACCAGGGACGTTGGACCGGGTAAACAAGCTCTCTCTCTTGTCAGGATCATCAGAGACCCATTAAACTGCGGCCAAAGTACAGTGTGCGAGGATCTTAAATTAGTCATGTGCGGCCACCATTTGCATTTCTCAATTAATGTTCGAGTTGGAGAGAACAGATAAACAAATGTGTGTGCAGACTTGTGACAGAGATATATATGAACCATGAGCGCGAGACATGGGATCCGATCGACCCTTAGATTCGTGCTTAATTTTCTCCTAAGTTTCATTAATGGCCCCGTTGGTCCTGTAGATTAGGTAGAATTATAGCAAATAAAAAACATCTCACTCACAAGTTGCTAGCCACAGATGAAGGTTTTCTTATAATGACGCATGGGTTGAAATCCAAGTATTGGATCGTCATATTTCAAAGTTCTGAACATCTCTAAATTCTTATTCTAGCCATCAGAATTTATCTAAAATGTTCAAATACTACTAAAATGGTTCTGGTAAAGATGAAATACAGACACTTATAATGTATAAACCATGTGAGAAACCTCATGATAAAATAACAGTAAATTACTGCAGGGAGGGAATTAGTTTGTAGATCTCGTTTGCAACACCTCATTCTTAGTTTGGAGAACAAGAACACATGTTTTCAGCACTGAACACGACCAAATTGATCGTATACAAACGGGTATACACGGTTGCACATAATATACAGCACCACATAATATTACTCGTTATGTTTACAATTCTCTTGTGTTTATCAAGCATGACTCTGAACAGAAATGACACGTAACTCAGGTTAAGTACATTATACTACTAGCACACAATGCAAACCACACCTCGGGTATTCAGAAAATTAAACATAACATACTGCTACATACAGTGTAGCCACGTCTCTATGCCGCCGCGCTGGTGGCTCGGCCACCGGACTTGTGGCCGACGATGGTGGCCAACGCATTCCGGACGGCCACCGCAACGCCGCAGCCCTTCACCATCCCCCTCTCGCACTCCCTCTCCATCCCGAAGCACCTCGCCGGCGCCACCGCGTCCTCGAAGATGTCGCCGGCCGAGAACGCTCGCCGGTGGGAGCCCCGTGCGGCGGGCGAGGACTGCACCGTAAACACCGGAGACATGGACGATGCCGTCGACGACGACGACGACCAGGACAGGGAGGATGAGCACGGCGATGTCCTGCGCCGTGGCCTCCGGAGGAGGGCCATGACGCCGCCTGGCCAGCGCCTCCCGGACCCGGAGGCGGAAGCGCCCATCTTGCCGCCCTTGCCGCCGGAGGCGTAGTAGGATGGAGGTGGGGTGAGCGGCGGGAGCGCGGCGGTTGAGGGCGAGTTCTTGGGCGTGCCTGGCTGCGACTCCCACAGGAAAGGCACGGAGCCCGCCGAGGCGACGCCGTAGTACACCCGGAAGGACGGCACCGGCACGGCGAGCGTCGCCGCGGCCTCCTTGGAGAGCATCTTGGAGTAGAGCTTGGAGCTCCCCTGCTGTTGCTGCGGCTTCATGCTCTGGTGTCCCGGCTCCTCCTCCTCCTTGCACTTGATGCTCGCCATGGCCAGAACTACACTGATCTCTAGCTAGCTACCCAATCAGAGAGAAGCTTCAGAGAGAAAGTGAGCGTGCTAGAAAGGAAGGAACGGAAGAAGCTGCCTGCCACTTCAGAAGGAGAGGCTGCAGTGCAGTGTCACTGGCATCTAGCCAGCTACTGCAATTATATATCGACTTGGTGGGTAGATCAGCTATTTGCAGGCCATGCCCGGGGCCCAATTTTTGGGCTGGAAGCCAGAAAAGGCACGCCCGAAATGAGAAACGAACTTTGTACATAACCAAAATTTGTTAGTAGTAGAATAGTACATCCGTTCTAATAAGTAACACATAAATTTAGTGAAAAGTCAATATTCTCAAAATTTGACCAATATATGTTATAGACAAAATATGAACATTTATAATATCCAATCAATATTAGTAGATTCTTTGTAAAAATAGTTTATAATATATTTGTGATGTTTATATTTTCTTCTTTATATTTTATCAAGCTCTGTAAACTTTGACTTTTGCCTAAATATTGTCTTATTCATCAGAAAGAAAGTATTATATAATAAAGATATTCGAGGCAAGTGACAACCCCTAAATGAGGCGACTAGCTCCATCCAGGCCTTTTACTCCAAAATACTTTTACTATGGCAGAAGAAAGTATTAGCTCAAACAAAAAACTTTAAACCCGATCTTTTGGAACTCCGAAAAAATGAAATGTAAGTTGAAAAGGCCAAAATAGCTAAAAGCTAAAGGATGATAAGGTGAATCTTGCAATAGTTTCCTTTATTTACCCGTGGAAAATAAGTTACTGAACTATAAGGCCAACCACATATAATACTAGCTAGTGCTTTGCTAGAAACCGAAAAAAAATGTTGACATTCAATAGGTGGTGCACGCTCTCACCCTAGCCGCCACCCTCCATATCTAATCACCACTCCCTTCCGACTCTAATTGCGACTCTAGCACCCTAGTACGGTAAGGAGAGGATTCTCGTCTCTTTCCCTATGTTTAGAGTGTTGTTGGTTGGGTCTTGGTCCTTATTTTTACAATGTTCCAAGTTTCACTTAAGCATCCAAGTCTACGCACAACATTTCGATGGCAAGTGACAACGTTGTCTCGAATAAAATTCTACGAGCTCTAATCATGTCTTGATGCTGGCTAGTGCTTAGGAGTTTGAGTTTTTATCCCTGCTAGTCTTCATAAATGATAGGATGATTCATGTTGTTGTTTGCCGTTGTGGCTTCATAGATGTCTTTGCGACAAACATCATCTTACTTCAACAACTCTTTCTCTTGAGCCTTTTTGAGCAACTAAGTTCAGGTTAGTCCACCAATGCTGGCATGGCTACCTGCCTTGATCGGGCAGTGACCACGCTGTGATGCTTAGCGCTATGGCCAATCTCCACCGTACGTTTTGGTCTACTACAGTGACTATTTTGGGAGGTTTAGACAAGTGGATGTCTTTAGCGGGTACTTCCTTGGCTAAAATTATCGATGTTGTCCATCGCCACAAGAGCCATGGCAGTGCAACAACGACAAATTTGACTGCAGTTTTGGTGAGCATTTTGAGCTGTTTGGCCTTGGTTGTGTTTTCCTCTTTATATTGTTTTATTATGTGTTTGTATGTTCAGTTACCCACTGTCTAATTGTATATAAATGTTCAGTTTACCTAATATACGCCAACTTTGATTTAAAAATAAGAATATTGCCATTCAATTAAATTAGAAAAATATAATACCACGGTACCCTGAATATAATACTGCTAGGCCAAAGAACTCATTGCAACGTGTGTAGTAAGTGCAGCTGGACCGCAAAAGTGATCTCTGCATGCCGAGGTTAGCTTGCATCATACTACAGAAAGATAAACAGTGTAACCCCCGCTACCATGATCGTCGATTGATCACAATGATGCCATTGTAATCTGCAAGTCTCCCGTGAGAAGATAACACAGACCAGCACGTTTATCCATTCAGGTGTATTTGACGATGACAGTTGCTTCATAGAACTTCTTATGTAAGAGATTGTTACTTTACTTGGTTATTACAGTTTTGTCTCAAGGGATGTTACTTAACGAAATGTCCACCTCGTGCTGATCTATCCTGCTCTCGATTGAGGCAGAAAGTGGCATGCAACTGGCTGACTTTTGCCCTTGCCCAACAAGCATTTGACACGGCATTGTTGGTGGACATAGTTAAAGGCGATCGTCGAACATGCATTAGGTCATGGCGGCTTGCTTATGTAATCATGGTGGTAGTACAAGAATGCATCTGAGATATTATCACTATTTTCCAAGTCAAACAAGAAAAAAAAGGTGAGATATTGTTTACTTCTATCTACGAGTGCAAACAAGTCGACTTTAAGTGATCTAGATTAACTTTTTTCATATTATAGAAATAATGAGTTCGTCCGGAAAAAAAATTGCAAACTCATTTTATCTAGAGGAAGAGTTTCACTTAAAGATTTGGCTTATATCTGGATTGTAACGATCTCAAGCCATACAGGACATTTTTTCGAAATGGGGAGTATCACCCCGGCTTCTGCATCATGATGATGAACACGGCCATTTATTAAAAAAATCCAAGTTTAGTATTTGTGGTACAACTCAAGCATCGTCCAGAATTGATACAAAAATCAACCAGCGAAAAAAGCACAAACTACTCCGAATAGCCATCAAAGTAATCTCCTAGTATGACGCCAACCAGCCTGGCACCAGATATTCTGAGCGATCATCTGGAGCCGTGTGCATCCAATAACCATAGTATCCCGCTGTCTCACCGGCGACAGGAAGGTCCAAAGCTGAACCCAATGTGACACCAAATGGATAACCTGCAAGAAATGAAAAGATTGTTTTTTGTTAAAGATAATATCATTCTTGACCCTCCATATAGACCAACATAAAGCAGAAACCCCAATCCAAATAAAAGCCTTAGATTGTCTATCTACTCCATTCAACCAATTACCAAACATATTAGTAACATTGGTTGGAGGTGGAAGATCATAAGTGAAATTCACTGTACGCCAAAGAAGCTTAGCTAAAGGACACTCAAAGATTAGGTGTTGGATCGATTCCTCTTCTCCACAGAAGACACATTTCGTACACACATTCCAATGTCGTTTGACTAGATAATCCTTAGTTAACATAATCTTATTACTCAAAAACCACATAAATATTTTTATCTTGAGAGGAATTTTAACCTTCCATAAGTATTTTCTCAAAAAAGGGTATGATCACTCATAATATCCTCATATATCGACTTTACCGTAAACAATCCATTAGTTGTGAGATTCCATACAAAGCAGTCACTTTCTTCATTCAAGTTTACCGTCATCAGTTTACGACACAATTGTAACCAAGAAGTCCATTTGTTACCATTCAACAGCCGTCGAAAACTAATATTCAGAGGAGTTTGGGCTAACACATGGGCTACTATTACATTTTTGTGATGAACAATATTATATAAAGACGGATATTGCTGAGCTAAATACACTTTTCCTAACCATATATCTTCCCAGAACCGTGTTCCCATGCCATTCCCACTTTAAAATATCCTCTAGAGAAAAAATCTTCCTCAACCCCCATCAACCCCTTCCAGAAAGGACAATTGGTAGGTTTAGCTTGTACCTCAGCTAAGGTCTTTCGTCTTAAGTACTTGGCTTGTATTAATTCTTGCCACACCCCGTCCTCATTCAGAAGTTTAAAAAGTCATTTGCTCAATAAGCATCTTTTTTTTTGATTTTGAGAACCTCAATACCTAATCCCCCTTGATCCTTAGGCCGACATACAATATTTCATTTCGTGAGTCTATATTTCTTTTTCTGCTCGTCAGACTGCCAAAAGAACCTAGATCTATAGAAGTCCAACTGTTTCCTTACCTCAACAGGTATTTGTAGGAATGACAACATAAACATTGGTAAGCTAGTTAGATAAGGACTAACCTATCACCATAGGAAAGTAATTTCCCTTTCCACCACCCCAATTTGCTGTCAAATCGGGTTTCCACCGGATACCAATCAGAGTTCTTAAGCTTCCTATAATGGATAGGAATACCCAAATATCTAAAGGGGAGTGAACCAGCGTCACATCCAAAGATCTGTCTATACTGGACCTCCTCCTCCTTGGCCTTTCCAAAACAAAAAAATATCACTCTTATGAAAATTAATTTTAAGGACCGAGAGCTCTTCAAAAATACATAAAATTAATTTCATATTGACTGATTTTTGTAAGTCATGTTCTAAAAACATAATCGTGTCATCAGCATATTGTAGTATAGAGATGCCACCCTCAACAAGATGAGGGATGAGCCCCCTACTTGACCATCCTCTTTTGCTCATTTGAGTAGGATAGCTAGCATGTCAACTACAATGTTAAAAAGCATAGGTGACAGAGGATCCCCTTGTCTTAACCCTTTTTTGGTCTAAAAATAATGACCAATGTCATCATTAACCTTGACACCCACACTCCCTCCTTGCACAAACTGCTAAACTATTCGACTCCACTCCGGAGCAAAATCCTTCATTCTCAATGTTTGTTGCAAAAAGGGCCATTTCACTTTATCATAAGCCTTTTCGAAATCAATTTTAAACAAAACCCCATCCATTTTCTTACTGTGTAACTTGTGAATTGTTTCATGAAGAATGACCATCCCTTCTAAAATATTTCTTCCTGGCATAAAAGTTGATTGTGTTGGCTTTAAAATTCTTGGGGCAATCCCCGTTATACAATTAGTACCAGCCTTAGTAAATATTTTAAAACATACATTTAACAAACAAATAGGTCTATATTGCTGAATTTGAACCGCATCATCTTTTTTGGGTAGTAATGTGATTACGCCAAAATTAAGTTTGGATAAAGGCAATCCCCCCTTACTAAACTCAGTAAACATGGCCATCAAGCCCTTCTTTATTACTTCCCAATTTTTTTGATAAAACTCTGTGGGAAAGCAATCCGGTCCAGGAGCTTTATTAAGTTCCATTTGTGAGACTGCCTCATACACCTCTGATGACCCACACGTATAGAGGGTGTATCGTAGTATTTTCGATAAGTAAGAATGTCGATCCCAACGAGGAGCAGAAGGTGTTGACAAGCAGTTTCGATGAAGGATTCACTGTAAATGCTCACAGACAAGTATTCAGGGGGTTTTGATGTAGCAGATGAATAAAGTACGAGTAAGTAAAGTGCGAGAGTAACAATTGCAGCGAGTGGCCCAATCCTTTTTAGCACAAAGGACAAGCCGGTTTGTTTACTTATAATGACCAAACATTCTTGAGGACACACGGGATTTTAGTCTAGTGCTTTCGCTACATATGGCTAATTAATCTTCATTGTTTTGATAAGTGTTGTGTGGGTGAACCTATGCTAATGCACCGCCCTTCCTAGGACTAATACATACTTGTGATTATACCCCTTGCAAGCATCCGCAACTAAAAGAAAGTAATTAAGATAAATCTAACCACAGCCTTAAACTCTGAGATCCTGCTATCCCTCCTGCACCGATATACCAACGGGGGTTCAGGTTTCTGTCACTCCGGCAACCCCGTAATTGGCAAACGAATACAAGATGCATTCCCTAGGCCCATAAAGGTGAGTATCATGTAGTCGACGTTCACATGACACCACTAGAAGAATAACACCACAACTTAAATATCATAACATTGAATATTACTCAACCATACTTCACTACTAACATTTAGACTTCACCCATGTCCTCAAGAACTAAACGAACTACTCACGAGACATCATATGGAACATGATCAGAGGTGATATGATGATGAATAACAATCTGAACATAAACCTTGGTTCAATGGTTTCACTCAATGGCATCAATAACAAGTAGAAATCAACACCGGGAGAGTTTCCCCTATCAAACAATCAAGATCCAACCCGAATTGTTACGGCGGTGACGATGTGCAGCGGTGGAGACGGCGGTGATGATGATGTAGATGATGATGATGGTGATGGAGATGATGTCCAGCTCGATGACGGTGACGATGGCGTCGATTTCCCCCTCCGGGAGGGAATTTCCCCGGCGGATCTCAGCCTACCGGAGAGCTCTTTTCTCTCTGGTGTTCTCCGCCCCGCAGAGGCGGCTGTGACTCTTTGCGACTATCCCCCTGGAGCTTAGGTTTTCGGGACGAAGAAATACGCGAAGGAGAGGAGGCCAGAGGGGGCTGTGGGCCCCCTCCCCACAAGGCGGCGCGGCCAGGCCTTGGCTCGCGCTGGCCTGTGAGGTGGGCCCACGGTGGCCCTCCTCGGCTCCCCTTCTGGCTCCCTTCGTCTTCTGGAAAAATAGGATTTTTCATATAAATTCCGTCAATTGTTGATCTTCCGAAATATTGCATTCTGACGGCGCTTTTTCCAGCAGAATCCTGACTCCGGTGCGCGATCCTCCAATAATCATGAAACATGCAAAATAGATGAAATAACATAAGTATCATCTCCAAATATGAAATATATCAATGAATAACAGCAAATTATGATATAAAATAGTGATGCAAATTGGACGTATCAACTCCCCCCAAGCTTAGACTTCGCTTGTCCCAGTGAAAGCGAACTCGGTAAACAGGACCACATGTTTATGGAGTGAAGAGTCGATAAATAAAATACGGACAAGAAGCATCATATTCATTCACACAAGACATTCTAGTAAACAACTTCCTCATATAATTCAACTTGAAACAAGTATAAGGTAATCACAAATAAAGGTGCATAAGAAATCATAATTGGTGATGGCAAACTTCGTTCTTGGTCAGAGAACAACTAACAGGTTATACTTATCTATCGAGCAGCGCTCTCATGTTAAAGTTTATATGGCACAACTTGCATACTCAATCATAATAATCTCCTCATAATCATTGATAACTTTCAAAGCTATATTCATTCGGATAAAACTTGTACTAAACAATGAAGAGTAAAAGACATGATGAAGTAAATCACAACATAGATGGTTGATCACAACAACTCAAATGCTTGCTTAAGATGGAGGGAAATAGGTTTACTGACTCAACATAAAGTAAAAGACAGGCCCTTCGCAGAGGGAAGCAGGGATTAAATCATGTGCTAGAGCTTTTTCAGTTTTGAAATCATATAAAGAGAGTAAAAGTAACATTTTGAGAGGTGTTTGTTGTTGCCAACGACTGGTAGCGGGTACTCTAACCCCTTTGCCAGACAAACTCTCGAAGAGCGGCTCCCATAAAGTTTTATTTTAGGTTGGCACTCCTCCCAACCTTTGCTTTCACAAACCACGGCTAACCGAATCCTCGGGTGCCTGCCAACAATCTCATACCATGAAGGAGTGCCTTTTTATTTTAGTTTTATTTAGGTGACACACCTCCCCTCCTTTGCTTTCTCAAGCCATGGCTAACCGAATCCTCGGGTGCCTTCCAACAATCACATACCATGGAGGAGTGTCTATTTATAAAATTATGAAGGTTAATTAATCGGGGCTGGGAATCCCATTGCCAGCTCTTTATGCAAAATTATTGGATAAGCGGATGAAGCCACTAGTCCATTGGTGAAAGTTGCCCAACAAGATTGAAAGATAAAACACCACATACTTCCTCATGAGCTATAAAACATTGACACAAATAAGAGATAGTAAATTTTGAATTGTTTAAAGGTAGCACACGAAGTATTTACTTGGAATGGCAGGAAATACCATGTAGTGGGTAGTTATGGTGGACACAAATGGCATAGGTTTGGGTTCAAGTTTGGATGTACGAGAAGCATTCCCTCTCGGTACAGGTCTTTGGCTAGCAAGGTTAATTAGCAAGCACAAGAGTTGAGGGAAACAAACAAATATATATGTGATAGAAACAATCATGCATCTTCCTTGTAAGCACAAACAATTTTAACTTCAGAATAGTAAGCTAAGGAGCTAACAAGAAAGAAAGACAATGAAACAACATATCTACATGTATTTCTCTTTTCTACTTAAACCTCAAAGTGTTATTGCTATTGACCAATGCTAAGTTTGCCAAAACCAAATAGATTAACTCAATGCTCCCAAAGTGATACCAATACTAATAACAAGATCAATCATATAATAGAGATTGCAAACTAAAATAAGATGTGCAATATGTAAATGATAAGACTTCTCATTAATATTCCATAACGATAACTCACACCAAGGGATACATAGACAACCAACTAAAGGAGAGATACTTCCACACTGCAACCCATCTTATATGATAACTTCCCTACTCATGATATGACACTACTTGATAGTAAAAAGTAAAAGATAGTGATGATGTGATACCGCGGCACTCCCCCAAGCTTGGAACAAACCAAGGGGATGCCAATACTGATGATGAATTACTCCTTCGGCGATGGTGGTGATGAATTCTTCCCGCAATTCTTACAGATCTCCTTCAGCTTTAGCTTCTCAGTTTGGCAGTTCTGCACTAAGACTCGAAGAGATTCATTGTTATCTGAAGTTGGCGGTGGCGGCCTTGTGATGGGAATCGAGTAATATTCTAGCATTCTACGGAGTCGATAATTCTCCTCCTGAAGTATCTCCACTTCTCTTCTTAGAGCACGGTATTGATCACAAAACTCATCGGTAGCCCGTAGAGCTTCTTCCAACACAGGGAAAGAGTCGAGGCTAAGAGCAGGTGGTAAGGGTCCCTGCAAGTTATGAGAGAAAGAACGTCGAGTGTCCACAGATCCCACCACGATTTGCTTACTCCCAACGGCTTGTTGCTCTTGTTTTGACGACACCCTCTTCACTTCTTCCTCCGAAAGCCCCTTGCCCTTGTTGTTGGAGGCCATGGTGCTCCTAGATTGAAAATAGATCCTGGCAGAAACAGCTCAAAACAAAGCACGTCGAGAAAATGATATACGGACCTCCAGGGGTCCGGGGGATTATATAGCAGGAATTTTTATGTCATAAGGAAAGTACCAGGTCGAACCAGAGTCGGAGAGAGGCGACGAGGTGGCCACCTCATAGGGCGGCGCGGCCAGGCTGGGGCCCGCGCCGGCCTATGGGGGCACGCCCTCGTGCGTCTCCTCCACTCCGTTTCGATCTCGTAATTTTTCATATTTTCCAAAAACAGCAAAAACATTGTTCGGAAAGTAAATCGCGAACTTTTTATTACCGATCGTTACCTATTCAAAGTCGAGTTACGTGATTTGTTAATTTGACCTTTGATGAAAGCCTCCGGTGTTTCTACTCGAATAACATCAACATCTTCATTATAAGAATCACCTGAGATATAATGCTTGAGTCTTTGTCCATTCACCACTTGTGAGGCATCGCCTTGGAGAGAACTAATTTTAATTGCTCCTGAACGATACACCTCCTCAACGACATATGGTCCTTCCCATTTCGAGAGTAATTTCCCTGCAAAGAATCTGAGACGAGACCGATACAATAGGACTTTATCCCCAATATTAAATTCTCTTTTGATAATTCTTATATCATGCCATTTCTTAACTTTCTCTTTAAAGAGTTTAGCATTTTCATAAGCTTCACTTCTCCATTCATCTAGAGAACTCAATTGTAGCAACCTCTTCTTACCGGCAAGTTTAGGATCTTTATTTAGTTCTCTTACAGCCTAATAAGCTTTGTGCTCTAGTTCTAAAGGTAAATGACAAGCTTTTCCATAAACCATTTTATACGGTGACATACCCATGGGATTTTTATAAGCAGTTCTATAAGCCCATAGTGCTTCCTTCAATTTACTAGCCCAATTCTTTCTAGTTTTATTAACAGTCTTTTGCAAGATAGATTTAATCTCTCTATTTGATAATTCTACTTGCCCACTAGTTTGAGGATGATAGGCGGAAGCAATTTTATGATTAATACCATATTTAGCAAGAGTTTTTCTAAAACCACCATGAATAAAATGAGAACCTCCATCAGTCATAATATATCTAGGAACTCCAAATCTAGGAAAAATAATATCTAAAAGCATTCTTAAAGAGGTCTCACCATCAGCACTTTTTGTAGGTATGGCTTCCACCCATTTAGTAACATAATCAACAGCAACAAGTATATGAGTGTTACCTTCTGAAGAGGGAAAAGGTCCCATGAAGTCAAATCCCCAACAATCAAACGGTTCAATAACAAGAGTATAATTCATAGGCATTTCATTGCGTCTGGAGATATTACCAACCCTTTGACATTCATCGCAAGATAAAATAAACTTCCTTGCATCTTTGAAGAGAGTTGGCCAATAAAAACCTGATTGTAGAACCTTTTGCGCGGTTCTATCTCCGGCGTGATGTCCTCCATAAGCACTACCATGACATTTACTCAATATCTCTTGTTGTTCATATTCGGGAACACATCTTCGCAGAATACCATCCACTCCTTCTTTATATAAGTGTGGGTCATCCCAAAAATAATGCCTCAAGTCATAAAAGAATTTCCTCCTTTGCTGGGCTGAAAAGGTTGGAGGCAAATACTTGGAGACAATAAAGTTAGCATAATCAGCATACCAAGGACTGTCTCGCGAGCTCACCTTTATTACAGCACATTGTTCATTTGGAAAACTATCATTAACATGAACAGGATCATAAGCAATATTTTCCAATCTAGACAAATTATCAGCAACAGGATTATCAGCACCTTTCCTATCTACAATATGTAAATCAAATTCTTGCAACAAAAGCACCCATCTAATAAGCCTTGGCTTAGCATCTTTCTTTTGCATAAGGTATCTAATTGCGGCATGATCAGTATGAATTGTAACTTTTGAATCAACAATATAAGATCTAAACTTATCACAAGCAAAGACTACAGCTAATAATTCTTTTTCAGTAGTAGCATAATTTCTTTGAGCAGCATCAAGGGTTTTACTAGCATAATGAATAACATTCAATTTTGTACCTACTCGCTGTCCAAGAACAGCGCCTACAGCAAAATCACTAGCATCACACATAATTTCAAATGGTAAGTTCCAATCAGGAGGTTCAACTATAGGAGCAGTTGTTAAGGCTTTCTTTAGAGTTTCAAAAGCTTCCTTACAATCATCATCAAAAACAAAAGGTACATCTTTTTGAAGAAGATTAGTAAGAGGCTTTGAAATCTTGGAGAAGTCTTTAATAAACCTCCTATAAAACCCAGCATGACCAAGAACACTACGAATATCTTTAACATCCCTGGGATAGGGCATCTTCTCAATTGCTTCGACTTTAGCTCTATCAACTTCAATACCCCTCTTGGAAATTTTATGTCCCAGTACAATTCCTTCATTAACCATAAAGTGGCATTTCTCCCAATTAAGAACAAGGTTAGTTTCTTCACATCTCTGCAAAACTTTATCAAGGTTCCGCAAGCAATTATCAAAAGAATTCCCATAGACGGAAAAATCGTCCATGAATACTTCTACAATACTCTCACAAAAGCCATGAAAAATAGCAGACATGCATCTTTGAAAAGTAGCAGGAGCATTACATAAACCAAAAGGCATACGTCTATAAGCATAAGTTCCATAGGGACAAGTGAAAGTGGTTTTCTCTTGATCCTTAGTTTTAACAGCAATTTGTGAAAACCCAGAATAGCCATCAAGAAAGCAAAAATGAGTATTTTTGGATAACCTTTCTAACATTTGATCAATAAAATTTAAAGGATAATGATCTTTCTTAGTAACCTTATTAACATTTCAATAATCAATGCACATTCTATACCCTACAACTACTCTTTGAGGTATGAGCTCATCATTATCATTAGGCACAACAGTCATTCCTCCTTTCTTAGCAACACAATGCACAGGACTAACCCATCTACTATCAGCAATAGGATATATAATACCAGCTTCAAGAAGTCTTAATACCTCATTTCTTACCACATCCTTCATCTTAGGAATTAGACGACGCTGATGTTCAACAACAGGATTTGCATCATCTTCCATATTAATGGCATGTTGGCAAATAGAGGGAGAAATCCCCTTCAAGTCATCAAGAGTGTAGCCAATAGCACCTCGGTGCTTCTTCAGTATTTCCAATAACCTTTCTTCTTCAAACTCTGAAAGCTTAGAACTAATAATAACAGGATATATTTTCTTATCATCAATATGAGCATATTTAAGATTATCAGGCAATGGTTTTAAATCAAAGACAGGATCTTCCTTTGGTGGTGGTGTCGTACCCAGATCTTCTACTGGTAAATCATGCTTAAGAATAGGTTGACGAAGGAAAATTTCATCAAGCTTATTTCTTTCTTCCCTAAAAACTTCACTCTCACTATTCTCCAAATGTTGCTGCAAAGGATTATTAGGAGCAAGAGCAATAGATGCACACTGTTCAACTCTAATATCATTATTAGGCGAATCAGCTTTATAAGGAGTTTTCGCAAATTTAGAGAAGTTAAACTCATAAGATTCACCAGCAAATTTAGTCAAAATTTTCTCTTTCGTGCAATCTATAACAGCTCCACAAGTATTTAGAAAAGGTCTACCAAAAATGATAGGACAATACTTACTAGCAGCAGAACCAAGTACCAAAAAGTCAGCAGGATATTTAATCATACCGCATAGAACTTCCACATCTCGAACAATACCAATTGGAGAGATAGTTTCTCTATTAGCCAGCCGAATAACCACATCAATATCTTCAAGTTCACAAGAACCAATTTCGTGCATAATCTCCGTGTAAAGCTCATAAGGAATAGCACTAATACTTGCACCAATATCACATAAACCATAATAACAATGATCACCAATTCTAACGGATAGCATAGGAACACTTGTTTTCTTGGACTTATTAGGATGTGAAACAATATTAGAAGCATCTTCACAGAAAATAATATGACCATCCTCCACATTTTCAGTCACAAGATCTTTAACAATTGCAATAGCAGGTTCAACTTTTATTTGCTCTTCAGGTTCTATAGGTTTCTTTTCACTTTTATTAACCGCACTATTTATAACAGAGTACTCCTTCATTTTAGCAGGGAAATGAGTTTTTTCAATATAAGCTTCAGGAATAACATGATCAATGGTTTCAACTACAACACATTTATTTATAGATGAATCAATTTTATCTTTATACGGTTCATGATACTTATCAAAATTCTTCTTAGGCAATTCATAATGAGAGGCAAAAGCTTTATAAATATTTGCAGCAACTTGAGAATCAAGACCATAAGTAGCACTCATATTACGAAATTTATCAGTATCCATAAAAGCTTCAATGCATTTATAATCATAATTTATACCTGATTCTCTATCTTTGTCGTTCTCCCATCCTTCAGTATTCTCCTGGATCCGATTAAGAAGGTCCCTTTTAAACTCTTCTTTGTTGCGTGTAAATGATCCAGAACAAGAGGTATCCAGCAAGGTCTTGGCTTGAAAAGAAAGTCTTGCATAGAAATTATCAATAATAATATTACCAGGAAGCTCATTAATGGGGCATTTGAGCATTAAAGACTTCAATCTCCCCCACGCTTGGGCAATACTCTCTCCATCATGAGGCCAAAAATTATATATGCGGTTTCGATCCTTGTGAATTTCACTTGGAGGATAGAACTTAGAATAAAACTGGGGCACAATATCATTCCATTCAAGAGAATCCCCATTATCCAGTAATTTATACCAATGCGCCGCTTTACCAGACAGCGATATAGAGAATAGTTTCTTCCTCACTTCATCCATAGCAATACCTGCACACTTGAATAAACCACATAATTCATGTAAGAACAGTAAATGATCTCCAGGGTGGACAGTTCCATCCCTTGTATAACGGTTATCCACTACACGTTCAATAATTTTCATAGGTATTTTGTATGGTATCTCTTCCTCACCTGGCGCCTCATCCACTACCTTTGCAGTAGTAGTAGATTTTCCAAATAAAAATTCAAGAGAAGATCTCTCCACAATGAATTATGGCAGCAGGCAGAAATAAAATCAGCACAAACAGTAAAAGTTTCCCTTAGCAATTCCGCTTACCAATAGCGCTTCACTCCCCGGCAACGGCGCCAGAAAATAGTCTTGATGACCCACAAGTATAAGGGGTGTATTGTAGTATTTTCGATAAGTAAGAATGTCGATCCCAACGAGGAGCAGAAGGTGTTGACAAGCAGTTTCGATGAAGGATTCACTGTAAATGCTCACAGACAAGTATTCAGGGGGTTTTGATGTAGCAGATGAATAAAGTACGAGTAAGTAAAGTGCGAGAGTAACAATTGCAGCGAGTGGCCCAATCCTTTTTAGCACAAAGGACAAGCCGGTTTGTTTACTTATAATGACCAAACGTTCTTGAGGACACACGGGATTTTAGTCTAGTGCTTTCGCTACATATGGCTAATTAATCTTCATTGTTTTGATAAGTGTTGTGTGGGTGAACCTATGCTAATGCACCGCCCTTCCTAGGACTAATACATACTTGTGATTATACCCCTTACAAGCATCCGCAACTACAAGAAAGTAATTAAGATAAATCTAACCACAGCCTTAAACTCTGAGATCCTGCTATCCCTTGATGACCCACAAGTATAGGGGGTGTATCGTAGTATCTTTGATAAGTAAGAATGTCGATCCCAACGAGGAGCAGAAGGTGTTGACAAGCAGTTTCGATGAAGGATTCACTGTAAATGCTCACAGACAAGTATTCAGGGAGTTTTGATGTAACGGGTGAATAAAGTACGAGTAAATAAAGTGCGAGAGTAACAATTGCAGCGAGTGGCCCAATCCTTTTTAGCACAAAGGACAAGCCGGTTTGTTTACTTATAATGACCAAACGTTCCTGAGGACACACGGGATTTTAGTCTAGTGCTTTCGCTACATACGGCTAATTAATCTTCATTGTTTTGATAAGTGTTGTGTGGGTGAACCTGTGCTAATGTACCGCCGTTCCTAGGACTAATACATACTTGTGATTATACCCCTTGCAAGCATCCGCAACTACAAGAAAGTAATTAAGATAAATCTAACCACAGCCTTAAACTCTGAGATCCTGCTATCCCTCCTGCATCGATATACCAACGGGGGTTTAGGTTTTTGTCACTCCGGCAACCCCGCAATTGGCAAACGAGTACAAGATGCATTCCCCTAGGCTCATAAAGGTGAAGTGTCGTGTAGTCGACGTTCACACGACACCACTAGAAGAATAACACCACAACTTAAATATCATAACATTGAATATTACTCAACCATACTTCACTACTAACATTTAGACTTCACCCATGTCCTCAAGAACTAAACGA
This sequence comes from Lolium perenne, assembly GCF_019359855.2. NCBI lineage: Eukaryota > Viridiplantae > Streptophyta > Magnoliopsida > Poales > Poaceae > Lolium > Lolium perenne. The sequence goes on from NC_067244.2 coordinate 55,374,634, forward strand.
ACTACTCACAAGACATCATATGGAACATGATCAGAGGTGATATGATGATGAATAACAATCTGAACATAAACCTTGGTTCAACGGTTTCACTCAATAGCATCAATAACAAGTAGAAATCAACACCGGGAGAGTTTCCCCTATCAAACAATCAAGATCAAACCCAAATTGCTACAGCGGTGGCGATGTGCAGCGGTGGAGACGGCGGTGATGATGATGATGGTGATGGAGATGATGTCCAACTTGATGGCGGTGACGATAGGGTCGATTTCCCCCTCCGGGAGGGAATTTCCCCGGCGGATCTCAGCCTGCCGGAGAGCTCTTTTCTCTCTAGTGTTCTCCGCCCCGCAGAGGCGGCTGTAACTCTTCGCGAGGTACCCTCTGGAGCTTAGGTTTTCGGGATGAAGGCGTTCGCGAAGAAAAGGAGGCGAGAGGGGGCTGTGGGCCCCCTCCTCATAGGGCGGCGCGGCTAGGCCTTGGGCCGCGCCGGCCTATGGGGTGGGCCCACCTCGGGTCCCCTCGGCTCCCCCTTCTGGCTCACTTCATCATCTGGAAAAATAAGGTTTTTCGTATAATTTCCGTCAACTGTTGATCTTCCGAAATATTGCATTCTGACGGCGCTTTTTCCAGCAGAATCCTGGCTCCGGTGCTCGATCCTCCAATAATCATGAAACATGCAAAATAGATGAAATAACATAAGTATTATGTCCAAATATGAAATATATCAATGAATAACAGCAAATTATGATATAAAATAGTGATGCAAATTGGACGTATCAACTCCCCCCAAGCTTAGACTTCGCTTGTCCCCAAGCGAAACTGAACTCAGTAAACAGGACCACATGTTTATGGAGTGAAGAGTCGATAAATAAAATACGGACAAGAAGCATCATATTCATTCACACAAGACATTCTAGTAAACAACTTCCTCATATAACTCAACTTGAAACAAGTATAAGATAATCACAAATAAAGGTGCATAAGAAATCATAGTTGGTGATGGCAAACTTCGTTCTTGGTCAGAGAACAATTAACAGGTTATTCTTATCTATCGAGCAGCGCTCTCATGTTAAAGTTTATATGGCACAACTTGCATACTCAATCATAATAGTCTCCTCATGATCATTGATAACTTGCAAACCTATATTCATTTAGATAAAACTTGTACTAAACAAGGAAGAATAAAAGACATGATGAAGCAAATCACAATATAATGGTTTGATCACAACTACTCAAGTGCTTGCTTGAGATGGAGGGAAATAGGTTTACTGACTCAACATAAAGTAAAAGACAGGCCCTTCGCAGAGGGAAACAGGGATTAAATCATGTGCTAGAGCTTTTTCAGTTTTGAAATCATATAAAGAGAATAAAAGTAACATTTTGAGAGGTGTTTGTTGATGTCAACGACTGGTAGCGGGTACTCTAACCCCCTTGCCAGACAAACCTTCAAAGAGCGGCTCCCATTTTATTTTTATTTTGTGTGGCACTCCTTCCAACCTTTCTTTCACAAACCATGGCTAACAGAATCCTCGGGTGCCTGCCAACAATCTCATACCATGAAGGAGTGCCTTTTTATTTTAGTTTTATTATGATGACACTCCCCCCAACCTTTGCTTACACAAGCCATGGCTAACCGAATCCTTCGGGTGCCGTCCATCAATCACATACCATGGAGGAGTGTCTATTTAGGTTAATTAATTTGGGACTGGGAATCCCATTGCCAGCTCTTTTTGCAAAATTATTGGATAAGCGGATGAAGCCACTAGTCCATTGGTGAAAGTTGCCCAACAAGATTGAAAGATAAAACACCACATACTTCCTCATGAGCTATAAAACATTGACACAAATAAGAGATAGTAAATTTTGAATTGTTTAAAGGTAGCACACGAAGTATTTACTTGGAATGGCAGGAAATACCACGTAGTAGGTAGTTATGGTGGACACAAATGACATAGGTTTGGGTTAAGGTTTGGATGCACGAGAAGTATTCTCTCTCAGTACAGGTCTTTGGCTAGCAAGATTAATTAGCAAGTATAAGAGTCGAGGGAAACAAACAAATATACATGTGATAGAAATAATCATGCATATTTCTTGTAAGCACAAACAGTTTTAACTTCAGAATAATAAGCTATGAGCTAACAAGAAAGAAAGATAATGAAACAACTACATGTATTTCTCTTTCCTACTTAAACCTCAAAGTGTTGTTGCTATTGACCAATGCTTAGTTTGCCAAAACCAAATAGATTTATTCAATGCTCCCAAAGTGATACCAATACTAACAACAAGATAAATCATATAATAGAGATTGCAAACTAAAATAAGATGTGCAATATGTAAATGATAAGACTTCTCATTAATATTCCATAACGATAACTCACACCAAGGGATACATAGACAACCAACTAAAGGAGAGATACTTCCAAACTGCAACCCATCTTATATGATAACTTCCCTACTCATGATATGACACTACTTGATAGTAAAAAGTAAAAGGTAGTGATGATGTGATACCGCGGCACTCCCCCAAGCTTGGAACAAACCAAGGGGATGCCAATACCGATGATGAATTACTCCTTCGGTGATGGTGGTGATGAATTCCTGACAAGCTTCTCAACAAGCTCCTGAAGCTCATCAATCTTGTACGTGAGGTTGCGAATCATCTCCGAATTGTGCTCGACGCGGTTAAGAAGTATGTCCGACGGCGAGTCCCAACTCTTGGAGTTATTTCCCCACTCTTCACCCTCAGGCTTCATCCTTCCTGCAGTGTTAGAACGATCTATATCCCAATTGCTGGGCAATGCTGCCCTGGGAGTCCTTTCAATTTGACTATTGAAAATTAGATTGCGGAAGGGATGGTGAGTACCTGAGAAAGATGTCTTCGGAGCTAGGTAATGACGTGGAACCCTTCCTCCGGTATGAATTCTTGCGCTCTTGTTCGCACTAAAAGGGTTATCCACCACCTTGATGCTTGCGATGGTAGCACGCGGGTGTGCGCGCGAGTCTTCCTCCACCTCTTCTTCATCCTCTTCCTTGACGCTCTTGTCCACCTCTTTCCACTCGGGATCTTGAATATCTTCATCCGAAAGCTCCTTGCCCTTGTTTTTGGAGACCATGGTGCTTCTAGACTGAAAACAGATCCTGGCAGAAACAGCTCGAAACAAAACACGTCGAGAAAACGATATACGGACCTCCAGGGGTCCGGGAGATTATATAGAAAAAATTTTCACGACAAAAGGAAAGTACCAGGTCGAACCAGAGTCGGAAAGAGGCGACGAGGCGGCCAGCTCATAGGGCGGCGCGGCCTGGCTGGGGCCCGCGCCGGCCTATGGGGGCACGCCCTCGTGCGTCTCCTCCACTCCGTTTCGATCTCGTAATTTTTCATATTTTCCAAAAACAGCAAAAACATTGTTCGGGAAGTAATTTGCGAACTTTTTATTACCAGTACTGTTACCTATTCAAAGTCGAGTTCTGGCGGACTGTCAATTTGTTCTTTGATGAAGGCCTCCGGTGTTTCCACTCGAATAACATCAACATCTATATTGTAAGAATCACCTGAGATATAATGCTTGAGTCTTTGTCCGTTCACCACTTGCGTGGCATTGCCTCGGAGAGAGCTAATTTTAATTGCTCCTGAACGATACACCTCCTCAACAACATATGGTCCTTCCCATTTCGAGAGTAATTTCCCTGCAAAGAATCTGAGACGAGACCGATACAATAGCAATTTATCCCCAATATTAAATTCTCTTTTGATAATCCTTCTATCATGCCATTTCTTAACTTTCTCTTTAAAGAGTTTAGCATTTTCATAAGCTTCACTTCTCCATTCATCTAGAGAACTCAATTGTAGCAACCTCTTATTACCGGCAAGTTTAGGATCTTTATTTCATTCTCTAACTGCCCAATAAGCTTTGTGCTCTAGTTCTAAAGGTAAATGACAAGCTTTTCCATAAACCATTTTATAAGGTGACATTCCCATGGGATTTTTATAAGCAGTTCTATAAGCCCATAGTGCATCCTTCAACTTACTAGCCCAATTCTTTCTAGTTTTATTAACAGTCTTTTCCAAGATAGATTTAACCTCTCTATTTGATAATTCTACTTGCCCACTAGTTTGAGGATGATAAGCGGAAGCAATTCTATGATTAATACCATATTTAGCAACAGTTTTTCTAAAACCACCATGAATAAAATGAGAACCTCCATCAGTCATAATATATCTAGGAACTCCAAATCTAGGAAAAATAATATCTAAAAGCATTCTTAAAGAGGTCTCACCATCTGCACTTTTTGTAGGTATGGCTTCCACCCATTTAGTAACATAATCAACAGCAACAAGTATATGAGTGTTACCTTCTGAAGAGGGAAAAGGTCCCATGAAGTCAAATCCCCAACAATCGAACGGTTCAATAACAAGAGTATAATTCGTAGGCATTTCATTGCGTCTAGAGATATTACCAACCCTCTGACATTCATCACAAGATAAAATAAACTTCCTTGCATCTTTGAAGAGAGTCAGCCAATAAAAACCTGATTGTAGAACCTTTTGCGCGGTTCTATCTCCGGCGTGATGTCCTCCATAAGCACTACCGTGACATTTACTCAATATCTCTTGTTGTTCATATTCGGGAACACATCTTCGCAGAATACCATCCAGTCCTTCTTTATATAAGTGTGGGTCATCCCAAAAATAATGCCTCAAGTCATAAAAGAATTTCCTCCTTTGCTGAGCTGAAAAGGTTGGAGGCAAGTACTTGGAAACAATAAAGTTAGCATAATCAGCATACCAAGGACTGTCTCGCGAGCTTACCTTTATTACAGCCAATTGTTCATTGGGAAAACTATCATTAACAGGAACAGGATCATAAGCAATATTTTCCAATCTAGACAAATTATCAGCAACAGGATTATCAGCACCTTTCCTATCTACAATATGTAAATCAAATTCTTGCAACAGAAGCACCCATCTAATAAGTCTTGGCTTAGCATCTTTCTTTTGCATAAGGTATCTGATTGCAGCATGATCAGTATGAATAGTAACTTTTGAATCAACAATATAAGATCTAAACTTATCACAAGCAAAGACTACAGCTAACAATTCTTTTTCAGTAGTAGCATAATTTCTTTGAGCAGCATCAAGGGTTTTACTAGCATAATGAATAACATTCAATTTTTTATTTACTCGCTATCCAAGAACAGCGCATACAGCAAAATCACTAGCATCACACATAATTTCAAATGGTAAGTTCCAATCAGGAGGTTCAACTATAGGGGCAGTTGTTAAGGCTTTCTTTAGAGTTTCAAAAGCTTCCTTACAATCATCATCAAAAACAAAAGGTACATCTTTTTGAAGAAGATTAGTAAGAGGCTTTGAAATCTTGGAGAAATCTTTGATAAACCTCCTATAAAACCCAGCATGACCAAGAACACTACGAATACCTTTAACATCCCTAGGATAGGGCATCTTCTCAATTGCTTCAACTTTAGCTCTATCAACTTCAATACCTCTCTCGGAAATTTTATGTCCCAATACAATTCCTTCATTAACCATAAAGTGGCATTTCTCCCAATTAAGAACAAGGTTAGTTTCTTCACATCTCTGCAAAACTTTATCAAGGTTCCGCAAGCAATTATCAAAAGAATTCCCATAGACAGAAAAATCATCCATGAATACCTCTACAATACTCTCGCAAAATCCATGAAAAATAGCAGACATGCATCTTTGAAAAGTAGCAGGAGCATTACATAAACCAAAAGGCATACGTCTATAAGCATAAGTTCCATAGGGACAAGTGAAAGTGGTTTTCTCTTGATCCTTAGTTTTAACAACAATTTGTGAAAACCCAGAATAACCATCAAGAAAGCAAAAATGAGTATTTTTAGATAACCTTTCTAACATTTGATCAATAAAAGGCAAAGGGTAATGATCTTTTTTAGTAACCTTATTAACTTTTCGATAATCAATGCACACTCTATACCCTACAACTACTCTTTGAGGTATGAGCTCATCATTATCATTAGGCACAACAGTCATCCCTCCTTTCTTAGGAACACAATGCACAGGACTAACCCATCTACTATCAGCAATAGGATATATAATACCAGCTTCGAGAAGTCTTAATACCTCATTTCTTACCACATCCTTCATCTTAGGAATTAGACGACGCTGAGGTTCAACAACAGGCTTCGCATCATCTTCCATATTAATGGCGTGTTGGCAAATAGAGGGAGAAATCCCCTTCAAGTCATCAAGAGTGTAGCCAATAGCTCCTCGGTGCTTCTTCAGTATTTCCAATAGCCTTTCTTCTTCAAACTCCGAAAGCTTAGAACTAATAATAACAGGATATATTTTCTTATCATCAATATGAGCATATTTAAGATTATTAGGCAATGGTTTTAAATCAAAGACAGGATCTTCCTTTGGTGGCGGTGTTGTATCCAGATCTTCTACCGGTAAATCATGCTTAAGAATAGGTTGACGAAGGATAATTTCATTAAGCTCATCTCTTTCTTCCCTAAAAACTTCACTCTCACTATTCTCCAAATGTTGCTGCAAAGGATTATTAGGAGCAAGAACAATAGATGCACACTGTTCAACTTTAAAATCATTATTAGGCAAATCAGCTTTATAAGGAGTTTTGGTAAATTTAGAGAAGTTAAACTCATAAGATTCACCAGCAAATTTAGTCAAAATTTTCTCTTTCTTGCAATCTATAATAGCTCCACAAGTATTTAGAAAAGGTCTACCAAAAATGATAGGACAATATTTACTAGCAGCAGAACCAAGTACCAAAAAGTCAGCAGGATATTTAATCTTACCGCATAGAACTTCCACATCTCGAACAATACCAATTGGAGAAATAGTTTCTCTATTAGCCAGCCGAATAACCACATCAATATCTTCAAGTTCACAAGAACCAATTTCGTGCATAATCTCCGTGTAAAGCTCATAAGGAATAGCACTAATACTTGCACCAATATCACATAAACCATAATAACAATGATCTCCAATTCTAACAGATAGCATAGGAACACTAGCTTGCTTGGACTTATTAGGATGTGAAACAATATTAGAAGCATCTTCACAGAAAATAATATGACCATCCTCCACATTTTCAGTCACAAGATCTTTAACTATTGCAACAATGAGTTCATCTTTTATTTTTTCTTCAGGTTCTATTGGTTTCTTTTCACTTTTCTGAAGCGCACTATTTATAACAGAGTACTCCTTCATTTTAGCTAGGAATGGAGTTTTTTCAATGTAAGCTTCAGGAATAACATGATCAACAGTTTCAACTACAACGCATTTATTAATAGATGGATCAATTTTATCTTTATACGGTTCATGATACTTATCAAAATTCTTCTTAGGCAATTCATAATGAGAGGCAAAAAGCTTTATAAAGATTTGCAGCAACTTGAGAATCAAGACCATAAGTAGCACTCATATTACGAAATTTATCAGTATCCATAAAAGCTTCAATGCATTTATAATCATAATTTATACCTGATTCTCTATCTTTGTCGTTCTCCCATCCTTGATATTTTCCTGGATCCGATTGAGAAGGTCCCTTTTAAACTCTTCTTTGTTGCGCGTGAATGATCCAGAACAAGAAGTATCCAGCAAGGTTTTGTCTTCAAAAGAAAGTCTTGCATAGAAATTATCAATAATAACATTACCAGGAAGCTCATGAATGGGGCATTTGAGCATTAAAGACTTCAATCTCCCCCACGCTTGGGCAATACTCTCTCCATCATGAGGCCAAAAATTATATATGCGATTCCGATCCTTATGAATTTCACTTGGAGGATAGAACTTAGAATAAAACCGGGGCACAATATCATTCCATTCAAGAGAATCCCCATTATCCAGTAATTTATACCAATGCGCCGCTTTACCAGACAGCGATATAGAGAATAGTTTCTTCCTCACTTCATCCATAGCAATACCTGCACACTTGAATAAACCGCATAATTCATGTAAGAACAGTAAATGATCTCCAGGGTGGACAGTTCCATCACCTGTATAACGGTTATCCACTACACGTTCAAAAAATTTCATAGGTATTTTGTATGGTATCTCTTCCTCACCTGGCGCCTCATCCACTACCTTTGCAGTAGTAGTAGATTTTCCAAATAAAAACTCAAGAGAAGATCTCTCCATAATGAATTATGGCAACAGGCAGAAATAAAATCAGCACAAACAGTAGAAGTTCCCCTTACCAATTCCACTTACCAATAGCGCTTCACTCCCCGGCAATGGCGCCAGAAAATAGTCTTGATGACCCACAAGTATAGGGGGTGTATCGTAGTATCTTCGATAAGTAAGAATGTCGATCCCAACGAGGAGCAGAAGGTGTTGACAAGCAGTTTCGATGAAGGATTCACTGTAAATGCTCACAGACAAGTATTCAGAGAGTTTTTATGTAACAGGTGAATAAAGTACGAGTAAGTAAAGTGCGAGAGTAACAATTGCAGTGAGTGGCCCAATCCTTTTTAGCACAAAGGACAAGCCGGTTTGTTTACTTATAATGACCAAACGTTCCTGAGGACACACGGGATTTTAGTCTAGTGCTTTCGCTACATACGGCTAATTAATCTTCATTGTTTTGATAAGTGTTGTGTGGGTGAACCTGTGCTAATGTACCGCCCTTCCTAGGACTAATACATACTTGTGATTATACTCCTTGCAAGCATCCGCAACTACAAGAAAGTAATTAAGATAAATCTAACCACAGCCTTAAACTCTGAGATCCTGCTATCCCTCCTGCATCGATATACCAACGGGGGTTTAGGTTTCTGTCACTCCGGCAACCCCGCAATTGGCAAACGAGTACAAGATGCATTCCCCTAGGCCCATAAAGGTGAAGTGTCATGTAGTCGACGTTCACATGACACCACTAGAAGAATAACACCACAACTTAAATATCATAACATTGAATATTACTCAACCATACTTCACTACTAACATTTAGACTTCACCCATGTCCTCAAGAACTAAACGAACTACTCACTGAAGGAGATATGCCCTAGAGGCAATAATAAAGTGGTTATTATTTATATCTTTATGTTTATGATAAATGTTTATATATCATGCTATAATTGTATTAACCGAAACATTAGTACATGTGTGATATGTAGACAAACAAAGAAGTCCCTAGTATGCCTCTTAACTAGCTTGTTGATTAATGGATGATTAGTTTCATAATCATGAACATTGGATGTTATTAATAACAAGGTTATATCATTATATGAATGATGTAATGGACACACCCAATTAAGCGTAGCATAAGATCTCGTCATTAAGTTATTTGCTATAAGCTTTCGATACATAGTTACCTAGTCCTTATGACCATGAGATCATGTAAATCACTTATGCCGGAAAGGTACTTTGATTACACCAAAAGCCACTGCGTAAATGGGTGGTTATAAAGGTGGGATTAAGTATCCGGAAAGTATGAGTTGAGGCATATGGATCAACAGTGGGATTTGTCCATCCCGATGACGGATAGATATACTCTGGGCCCTCTCGGTGGAATGTCGTCTAATGTCTTGCAAGCATATGAATAAGTTCATAAGAGACCACATACCACGGTACGAGTAAAGAGTACTTGTCAGGAGACGAGGTTGAACAAGGTATAGAGTGATACCGATGATCAAACCTCGGACAAGTAAAATATCGCGTGACAAAGGGAATTGGTATCGTATGTGAATGGTTCATTCGATCACTGAAGTCATCGTTGAATATGTGGGAGCCATTATGGATCTCCAGATCCCGCTATTGGTTATTGGTCGGAGTGAGTACTCAACCATGTCCGCATAGTTCGCGAACCGTAGGGTGACACACTTAAGGTTTGATGTTGAAATGGTAGAACTTGAATATGGAATGGAGTTCGAATATTTGTTCGGAGTCCCGGATGAGATCCCGGACATCACGAGGAGTTCCGGAATGGTCTGGAGAATAAGATTCATATATAGGAAGTCATATTCCAAGTTTGGAAATGATCCGGTGCATTTATGGCAGGTTCTAGAAGGTTCTAGAAAAGTCCGGAAGAAATCACCATGGAAAGTAGAGTCCCGGAGGGACTCCACCATGCATGACCAGCCAACCCTAAAGGGGAGGAGTCCAAGGTGGACTCCCCTAGGGTGGCCGGCCAACCCACCTCAAGGAAAGGTGGGAGTCCCACCTTGGGTAGGACTCCCTCCTTGAGTAGGTTTCCCACATATGGGAGGTTTTAGTGTTGGGGTCTTATTCGAAGACTTGGACTAGAACTCTTGGGGCTTCCACCTATATAATGAGGGGTATAGGAGAGGGGGCTGACTACTTCAAGCCTCAGCCTTGGCCGCACCCCTTAGAGGGCCGGCGCCCAACCCCCCTCTCTCCCCAAACCCTAGCGGTCTCTCTCCTCCACCACATCCCGCACGCTTAAGCGAAGCTCCGCCGGATTTCTCCACCACCACCGACACCACGCCGTCGTGCTGTCGGATTCAAGAGGAGCTACTACTTCCGCTGCCCGCTGGAACGGGGAGGTGGACGTCGTCTTCATCAACAACCGAACGTGTGACCGAGTACGGAGGCGCTGCCTGTTCGTGGCGCCGGAAGCGATCGTGATCAAGATCTTCTACGCGCTTTTGCAAGCGGCAAGTGAACGTCTACCGCAGCAACAAGAGCCTACTCTTTTAGGCTTTGGAATCTCTTCAAGGGTGAGACTCGATAAACCCCTCATTGCTACCGTCTTCTAGATTGCATCTTGGCTTGGACTGCGTGTTCGCGGTAGGAAAATTTTTGTTTTCTATGCAACGTTATCCTACAGTGGTATCAGAGCCGTGTCTATGCATAGATGGTTGCACGAGTAGAACACAATGGTTTGTGGGCGTTGATGCTCTTGTTATCTTTAGTTTGAGTACTTTGCATCTTTGTGGCATAGTGGGATGAAGCGGCCCGGACTAACTTTACATGACCGCGTTCATGAGACTTGTTCCTCGTTCGACATGCAAGTTGTATTGCATAAGAGGCTTTGCGGGTGTCTGTCTCTCCTACTATAGTGAAGATTCAATTTACTCTTCTATTGACAACACTAGTATCACCGTTGTGGTTCATGTTCGTAGGTAGATTAGATCTTACTCGAAAACCCTAAACCACGTAAAATATGCAAACCAAATTAGAGACGTCTAACTTGTTTTTGCAGGGTTTGGTGATGTGATATGGCCATAATATGATGATGAATATGTATGAGATGATCATTATTGTATTGTGGCAACCGGCAGGAGCCTTATGGTTGTCTTTAATTTTCATGTTGAGTAGTATTTCAAAGTAGTTGTAATAGTTGCTACATGAGGTGAACAACCATGAAGACGGCGCCATGAACCTTGATGCTACGCCGACGATGATGGAGATCATGCCCGTTGATGATGGAGATCATGTCCGTGCTTTGGAGATGAAGATCAAAGGCGCAAAGACAAAAGGGCCATATCATATCACATATGAATTGCATGTGATGTTAATCCTTTATGCATCTTATTTTGCTTAGAACGCGACGGTAGCATTATAAGATGATCCCTCACATTAATATCAAGATAATAAAGTGTTCTCCCCTCGTATGCACCGTTGTAACAGTTCGTCGTTTCGAAGCATCTCGTGATGATCGGATGTGATAGATTCAACGATTCACATACAACAGGTGTAAGCCATGTTGCACACGCGGAATACTTGGGTTTGCTTGACGAGCCTAGCATGTACAGACATGGCCTCGGGACAGCAGAAACCGAAAGGTTGAACACGAGTCATATGGATGATATGATCAACATGTTGATGTTCACCATTGAAGCTACATCATCTCACGTGCTGATCGGTTTTGGTGTAATGGATTTGGATCGTGTACCACTTAACAACTATGAGGGATGTTGTATTAAGTGGGAGTTCATTAGTAATTAGATTAAAACATGAACTAATTATCATAAACATAGTCTGAGTAGTATTTTGAATTGATTTGTAGAATTGGCGTCCGTTTTCTACTATGCGCTAGTCTTGTTATTGAGATAGAAATACTGTTAAAATCTGACAAGAAACTTTACGGATTGGTACCGTATTGTTAAAGAATCAAGAATTGATTAAGTCCTATTGCAAACTTTTAGTAAACCTCACATTGTTGATTCAAAGAGCTAAAGTTTCAATTAGTACCTAAAGTTATCTTGTCTCCGTGAAACTTGAAGTTCAAATCTGTTTGAAAAGTAAGGAGCTGAAAATTTAGTTTTCAGAAATAATCAAGGTATGAGATATATGTGATATCTAAGACCTTATTGCAAGATGATAGAATATAATTTGGTGAGACTACATAAACTCATAAGTTTTATGGGAATGTACGAAGGTTGAAGACACAAGGCGTCCCAATCCTCCAACCATTGGGGCACTAACGATATTCGCATATTCATGAAGTAATCATCCTTAGTATGCACCGTTGGTAAGACTCGTCGTTTCGAAGCATCACGTGATGATCGGGTGTGATAGATTCCACGTGTGCATACAACGGATGCAAGTTAGATTTGCACATGCAAATACTAAGGTTAAAACTTTACGAGCCTAGCATGTACAGACATGGTCTCGAAAAGTCGTCATGATATGATGGATAAAATTATGAGTGAAATTGTTCATCATATTACAAAGTTACTAATAGTGAAATCTGAAACACTTGTCATATGATGATCAACTTCAAAGTAAGAACCTCAAGGTTATTGGTATTTCACCAACAAACCTAGAAGTTATTGATGTTGAAGTGTTTTTCTGAATAATGAGGAAAGCTAAAAGAGAAACTGCAAAAGATATTTTGGCAAAAAGAAAAGAAAAGACTAGAAAGTGTAGCTCAGGTGTATATAAATGATATACATGTTATGGTTGTATTCCTAGTTAAGTCACACAATGAAATTCTTGGGTATTAGTACTATATTGGTTGGTATGAAGTGTCATACAAAACAACGCAATACAAGAATACAATGGCCTAAGTGACTGACAAGGAATATGATAGAAATGCACGTCTGGAACAAAATAAAGTGTTATTATGTTCATCGTTGGCATTTTATCTAGCCCTTAGAATTTATAATAAAGAACTTAATAATTGTTATTTTGCTCTGGTCAAATGAAAACAATGAGTTGTTAAAATTATGACATTACTCCATATATGATGGATAAGTTATTATAAATTTTAATGGTGAAACACACATACATAACACTGACGCTAAAATGCCATAAGGCAAATGATTTGAATTCCACTTATTCGTGGAACCGCCATTTAGGTCATGTTAGAAAGGAACGCATGAAGGAACTCCATGCAAATGGATTTTGGAGTCATTTGATTTTTGAATCATTTGGCGCTTGCAAATCTTTTCTAAAGAGAAATGATTAAAATGCCGTTCATAGGCCAAGAGTTGAACGGGCAACTAACTTAGTAAAAAATACATGATGATGTATGTGGTTCACTGGGCATAGTTGTGTGCGGGAGATTCTTCTACTTCATGAAAACTTTCAACAATGAATTGAGTATATATATGTGGATATATTCAATAAGGAAGAAGTTTGAAACATTTGAATGGATTCAAATAAATTTCAGCATGAAGTGGAAATCATCGTAAAGTCAAATATATATGATTGGATCATGGTGAAAATATTTGAATTACGAGTTTTAGCGAACATCTAAGAGAGTCATGAAATTGTTCTACAACTCACATTTCTTGGAGCATCATAATGATGATATAGTATCCGAGAGATGTATCCAAGCCTTGTTGGATTAATGATGAGATAAAATATTATGACGCCATTATATTCTTGTGGATTATGCTTTAGTGACTACCGCTTTTACACTGAATAGAGCATCATCATGATCCGTAGAAATGACACCATACGAGTTATGGCATGGGTATAAACCCTAATAGTCCTTTCTTTAAATTTTGGTCTAAAAGTTAACAACCAAAATCGGATGAATGTCTTTGTTGGTTATCCCAGAGAATTGATTGGGAATTCTTCCCACTATGGAGACAAAGACAAAAGTGTTTGTCAATGTTTCTTATTTCCAAGAAATTGTTTCTAGTGAAGTATTTAAGTGGGAGGACAATATAATTTGATAAGGTTTATGAACTTGAGCATAATGATCAGAGTAGCGCAGCATCGGAATTGGTTTCGGAAGCGGCCACGACGATCATGGCTCCCATGACTACAAAGTGTTTTAGCCATGGAGATCGAAGTACATATTGAACCTTGTAGGTATGGTTTACTTTGTGATCAAATAAATGATTTGTGGACAAAGGATTGATTTTGAACAATGATAAACCAACTACAAACAAAGAATTTATGATGGGCCCTGACTCCATTAAAATGGCCATACGCCATGAAATCCATAATAGATGAATACTTTTTGAAAGTAAATGGATCTATAGACTTGGATGAAATATCCTTAAAGAAGCTCGACTTGTCGAAAAATTGTTTACGACAAAGTTCAAAGAGTTGACTACGATAAGATTAGATCTTCCGTAGCAATGCTTATAGTCTATGTGGATTATTCTAGTAATCACTACATATTTCTTTTATGAGATATGCTAGCAGGATGGCAAAATACACTACTTAACAGAAGTATGTATACAAGATACAACCAATTGTTTGCCAGTCCGTAGAATACTAGATAGGTATACGAACTTCAATTGGATGAAGTGAGTATTACGGAGTTGGAATCTTCACCAGATGAAATAGTCAAAAAGTTTTTGATTTCATCAGAAATGATGAAGAGGCTTGCATTTGCAAGAAATTAAGTGGGAGCGCTGAGACATATTTATAATACTTTATGTAGATGACATATAGTTGGTTATAAATAATGTAATTATATACTTGATTAAAATGTTCCATTGAAAATTAACTTCAATGAAAGGATATGGACTAAAACACATTTAGTGTCAAGATCTATGAAGATAGATTGCAACACATAATAAGTTTAAGTCAAAGTACATAGAATGGATATTGAAATAGTTCAATATAGAAATATTAAGAAAATGTTCTTGTCATGTGAAGGTTTAACAAAACTTGAGTGTATCTGACACTCGATGTGTAAAAACACATGAGTGATTTTAGATCACGAATAATATGTACAAAATCAGATATCTTGTGCTCTAAAATGTTATGAGCATATACCGGAATGATTCATGAGATGATCATTGGACGACAGTAAGAGTATCCTTGAGTACTTTAGAAGAACCAAGGATATATATATAGTTTTGTATGGAGAAATGACAAACAAATCACTGTAAGGTGATTACACCGATATTTGTTTTGTCACATATAAAAATAAAATTTCAATCTCAAATTAGACTAAATGTTGTTTTTAAAAGTAGCACAATGAGCTAGAAGTTGTCTATGCTAGATTTAGAAGAGTTCTAAATATTGTGATGGATTCTACAAAAGAAGACAGAATATGTCATTGTTTTGACAAATGACAAAGAATGTTAAGTCAAGAGGTTCTTTGAGAACTTGGTGTAGTTCCAACAGAGTCAGAACTTTGAAGCTATATTGTATATGACAATATTAGTGACATATTTCAGACCGCGGAATTAAGGTTCCACCAGAAGACCAAACATATTTAATGCCGACTCATTTGAAAATGAGTGATGCGTTGAGACGCAAATGAATTACAAAATACATACGTTTCTGAGCGTGTCAGATCCGTTGACTAAAACCTCTCCAGTGAGCAATACATGATAAAGCACCGGAAGGCCAAGGTGTTATATCTTTACAAATGTAAACTAGATTATTGACTCTAGTGCAAGTGGGAGACTGAAGGAGATATGCCCTAGAGGCAATAATAAAGTGGTTATTATTTATATGTTTATGTTTATGATAAATGTTTATATATCATGCTATAATTGTATTAACCGAAACATTAGTACATGTGTTATATGTAGACAAACAAAGAAGTCCCTAGTATGCCTCTTAACTAGCTTGTTGATTAATGGATGATTAGTTTCATAATCATGAACATTGGATGTTATTAATAACAAGGTTATATCATTATATGAATGATGTAATGGACACACCCAATTAAGCGTAGCATAAGATCTCGTCATTAAGTTATTTGCTATAAGCTTTCGATACATAGTTACCTAGTCCTTATGACCATGAGATCATGTAAATCACTT
Organism: Lolium perenne; assembly: GCF_019359855.2. Taxonomy (NCBI): domain Eukaryota; kingdom Viridiplantae; phylum Streptophyta; class Magnoliopsida; order Poales; family Poaceae; genus Lolium; species Lolium perenne. The sequence goes on from NC_067244.2 coordinate 55,390,804, forward strand.
ATGCCGGAAAGGTACTTTGATTACACCAAAAGCCACTGCGTAAATGGGTGGTTATAAAGGTGGGATTAAGTATCCGGAAAGTATGAGTTGAGGCATATGGATCAACAGTGGGATTTGTCCATCCCGATGACGGATAGATATACTCTGGGCCCTCTCGGTGGAATGTCGTCTAATGTCTTGCAAGCATATGAATAAGTTCATAAGAGACCACATACCACGGTACGAGTAAAGAGTACTTGTCAGGAGACGAGGTTGAACAAGGTATAGAGTGATACCGATGATCAAACCTCGGACAAGTAAAATATCGCGTGACAAAGGGAATTGGTATCGTATGTGAATGGTTCATTCGATCACTGAAGTCATCGTTGAATATGTGGGAGCCATTATGGATCTCCAGATCCCGCTATTGGTTATTGGTCGGAGTGAGTACTCAACCATGTCCGCATAGTTCGCGAACCGTAGGGTGACACACTTAAGGTTTGATGTTGAAATGGTAGAACTTGAATATGGAATGGAGTTCGAATATTTGTTCGGAGTCCCGGATGAGATCCCGGACATCACGAGGAGTTCCGGAATGGTCTGGAGAATAAGATTCATATATAGGAAGTCATATTCCAAGTTTGGAAATGATCCGGTGCATTTATGGCAGGTTCTAGAAGGTTCTAGAAAAGTCCGGAAGAAATCACCATGGAAAGTAGAGTCCCGGAGGGACTCCACCATGCATGACCAGCCAACCCTAAAGGGGAGGAGTCCAAGGTGGACTCCCCTAGGGTGGCCGGCCAACCCACCTCAAGGAAAGGTGGGAGTCCCACCTTGGGTAGGACTCCCTCCTTGAGTAGGTTTCCCACATATGGGAGGTTTTAGTGTTGGGGTCTTATTCGAAGACTTGGACTAGAACTCTTGGGGCTTCCACCTATATAATGAGGGGCATAGGAGAGGGGGCTGACTACTTCAAGCCTCAGCCTTGGCCGCACCCCTTAGAGGGCCGGCGCCCAACCCCCCTCTCTCCCCAAACCCTAGCGGTCTCTCTCCTCCACCACATCCCGCACGCTTAAGCGAAGCTCCGCCGGATTTCTCCACCACCACCACCGACACCACGCCGTCGTGCTGTCGGATTCAAGAGGAGCTACTACTTCTGCTGCCCGCTGGAACGGGGAGGTGGACGTCGTCTTCATCAACAACCGAACGTGTGACCGAGTACGGAGGCGCTGCCTGTTCGTGGTGCCGGAAGCGATCGTGATCAAGATCTTCTACGCGCTTTTGCAAGCGGCAAGTGAACGTCTACCGCAGCAACAAGAGCCTACTCTTGTAGGCTTTGGAATCTCTTCAAGGGTGAGACTCGATAAACCCCTCGTTGCTACCGTCTTCTAGATTGCATCTTGGCTTGGATTGCGTGTTCGCGATAGGAAAATTTTTGTTTTCTATGCAACGTTATCCTACACTTGACAAGGTATTAACTTGTCAATGCCTATGGATTGTAGGCTAGGGTTTAGTTGGAAGTAGAGGGCAAGTAGATCTCGAAGGTTTCAGCCGAAAAGTACTCGACGATTATGAAAACTAGGGTTTGTAAACAATGATTCGATGCCTTCCTCGTCCCTCGACTCCCCCTTTATATAGGAGGCGGAGCCGAGGGATTCGTGTTGTACAAGTTTATAGAGTCCGGGACGGTTTCTAACTCATCCCGCCAAATTACAAATAACGCTTCCTATTACAACTCTAACTTTCCCTAATAATATCTTGGGCTTCCGAATCTTCTTATTCTTCGGGTAGTGGGCCTTCAGTAAACCCCGGGTACTATCTTCGGCAGACCCATTTGGGTTGCCTATGTCAGTAGCCCCCGAGATTTTGCTTGAATCGTAGAGTTAAGGAAAATCTCCACAGTTTATTTTTATTCGACAACTTCAATTCCTCTATATTTCTTCTCATAAACTTCTATATTGTACAGGGATAATGGTAGTTGGGGCTAGTTCATCTGACGGATCAGGTACTAGTTAACTGCTCTCGTGGCAATCCGCAAAAACCTACTTCAAGATCACGTCCCTGGACATGACCTCGGGATACTGGTGTAAACTTCGACAGGCGCCGCTTAAGGTCTTACCATTCTGTCGAGTCCCAGTAAAATTTATCGGGTACCTAACGCGTCCGTTAGGATTTTTCTTCGTATCTGTTGATACGGATAAAAATGTGAGCGCAGTCTTCGGCGATGCCACGCCCAGCAGAACGGATCTGGGGTCTTACCTTCGCAAATTTGCGGCATTCAGAAATTGATCGCAACTTTGGCGTTCTGAGAATATATTGTCGAGTGCTTTTTCGGCTGTTGGAATAGCACATTTTATCGAGTCAAAGATGACTTATATTGTTTTCCCGATGGGAGTATATGAAGAGTTAATTATAACTCGAAATATACTCTTTTGCTCTTCTATCTTTCTTTTTCTCTTTCTTTTCTTTCTTCTTTATAATTTCATCGGGCACGCGATAGCGTTCCCGATGGGAGTAGCCCCCGAGGCTACAGCCAAGGATTTGTTCTTGGTTGTAGGCTCCACGCCTCATGCCGCTATATTCTCTTTTTATCTCCCGAAGTTTTATAATTTCTCGGGTGCGCGAACAGCGCTCCCGATGGAGTAGCCCCCGAGGCTATGAACAAATATTTGTATTTGGTCATAGGCTCACGCCATTTCTATTTTGTCTATCTAGATCTTTTTTCCTTTTTTCCAAAGTAGCCCCCGAGCATTTGATCAGAAACTTGTATTTGATCAAAGGCTCAGCATTATTTTTTTCCATGTCACCTTTTATGAAGTTGTGTAGTCGAATTTTTCCTTCTGCCAAGGTGACGTTATTGCTGACGATAGCCACGATTGCTAGTCAGAATTTTGCGACAAGTCTATTCTCGCTGCCATGCGGGCCCAATTGATCCACTTTCTTGACACGTCGTGCAGGTGGGGGACACACGTCCTCCGCTTTTTCGGGCACACGCACCGTAACTTCCCCAGTGTTAAGTTACTTTTTTACCCTTGTTGCCACGTGGTTATCATCTGTCACACATATTCCTTATCCAACGGTTCGTCGTTTCGCCGCACCCTTATATAAGATCATCGTCTTCCTCCTTGAGCACTTCCGCTCGCGCCGTCCCCCCTTTTCTCATCTGCAAATTTCCTCCTGCAATCCACAATCTCCTAAGCTCCTCGCTTCCAAGCTGCAAACCCTGCGCCATTGTTGATGCCACCGCGTCGATTAACAAGGCACAGTACGCCGGAATCCTCCATGGCCGCCGTGGATCTTGGAACGGCGGAGTGGGAAAGATCCAAAATTTCCACTCAAGACATCAATATGCTGAAGAAGCTGGGGATCAGCAAGAAACCCAAGGCATTGTGCTTCCCCAGTGAGGAGAGCTACCCAACCCCTCCAATGGGGTACCGGGTAAGTTTTGTCGACCACCTCATCCGCGGTCTTTCCGCCCCTATTCATCCTTTTCTCCGCGGACTGCTCTTTGTCTATGGTTTGCAACTCCACCACCTCACGCCGAATTCAATCCTCCACATCTCCATTTTCATCACTTTGTGCGAGGCCTTCCTTGGCGTCCAGCCTAACTGGGCGCTATGGAAGCGCATTTTCTTCTGCCGCCGCAATGGCTCGCCCAATGTCGCCTATAATATAGGCGGCGTTGTAATTTCTGTTCGGCCCACTGTCGACTACTTCGACGTCAAGCTCCCTGACTCAGTTCAAGGATGGCGCAAGAAGTGGTTGTACATTCAGGAGGAGAACCACGGATGTGCGGAGGACAACATCCCTCCTTTTGATGGCGCCGAAAAAATCTTTCGCCGCCGCTCATGGGACGCGGAGGCCACCGAAGAAGAAAGGGCGTCGACAGAAAACTTGATGGCTCGTATCCACGAGTTACAAAATACTCGCAGCAAGGAGTTATCGGGTATCCAAATCACTGCATACTTTCTTAGGACTAGGGTGCAGCCGCTTCAGGCTCGCAAGCATCCTCTCTGGAAATATGCCGGCGACAAGGACGTAGATCGGCTGTCGGTGAATTTGGAGGTCAAGGATTTAGAAAGACTTGTCCGGAAAATTTCATCTCTCAGCAAAAAAGATGCCGTCCCTTCTTCTTGTCAAGTGACGCCATTCAGCGCCGCCAATCCACTTCCCGAGGTAATCTTTGTTTATTGTCTTGTTGTTGCTTTGCCATATTTTTGTAACTTTATTTCTGATACCGATCCCTGTTTTTATTTTGCACAGAATCATCCAGACCTTGTCTCGCTTCCTCCTCTCCCGGAAGGTGGAGAAGTCGAAGAAAGGGCCATTGTCACTAATGACAATCAGGAAGCTCCATCTTTTGTGAATGAACCCGTGGATTCTCGAAAATCTGCTGGTTCTTCCGAAGGTACTGCGTCGGCACAATCTCCTCCTCCCGCTGTCTCCCCGAAAGGCAAAAGGAAGAGAAAAGATGTCGAAGATTCCGGCACTTCCAAAGCCGAAGAAGTTGATCCTTCACATCAGAAGGCGGCTTACGATCCTTATCTTGAATCCCTCGTCAGCTCGTAAGTTATTTTTATTTCTCCTTTTTTTCTGTACTCGAAATGTTTGTCTTGTCTTCTTTTTTATGCCGTTGAGTTTTAATCACAGCGATGATGAGGAAGAAACACCAACTATTGACGTGGCTCCTCGCACGAGCACGTCACATACTTTGCTTGCCTCGGATACGCTAGTTGAAGGAGAAGAATCCTCGCCTCCTCAACGAAACGTCGTCACCACTACTCCGCCATCAAGCCCCCTTGATCCTTCACCAAAAAGGACAAGGATTGAAATGATCATTGAGCCTGCCCCTCAATTGGGTAGCTCTTCTACTCTGCTCTTGGATGATGTAAGTTCTTTTTTTTTATTTTCTTGCCGATATCTATATTTCCTCTATTTTGCTTTTTCACGCCTTCACTCTTTTTTTTTCTTTTTTTTTATACCGATGTTTCTCTTTCTTTGTTCTTCTTTGACAGCCCATGATCAAAGAGCTTATCCGCATCGGGTCCCAATTCGTTGGGTACCGTGAGTATGCCAGCAGAACTGAAGGTGATAACTTTTTTTGCTGTTGTTGTTTCTGACTTCTTGCTCCTGTCGTTTGTCGCAATTTTTGAACTTTCTTTTTTATTTCGACAGAGAAACTTGCAGAGGCCAACAAACGTGCCGACGCACTGATGACCCACAAGTATAGGGGGTGTATCGTAGTATCTTCGATAAGTAAGAATGTCGATCCCAACGAGGAGCAGAAGGTGTTGACAAGCAGTTTCGATGAAGGATTCACTGTAAATGCTCACAGACAAGTATTCAGGGGGGTTTGATGTAACAGTTGAATAAAGTACGAGTATGTAAAGTGCGAGAGTAATAATTGCAGCGAGTGGCCCAATCCTTTTTAGCACAAAGGACAAGCCGGTTTGTTTACTTATAATGACCAAACGTTCTCGAGGACACACGGGATTTTAGTCTAGTGCTTTCGCTACATACGGCTAAATAATCTTCATTGTTGTGATAAGTGTTGTGTGGGTGAACCTATGCTAATGTACCGCCCTTCCTAGGACTAATACATACTTGTGATTATACCCCTTGCAAGCATCCGCAACTACAAGAAAGTAATTAAGAAATAAATCTAACCACAGCCTTAAACTCTGAGATCCTGCGATCCCTCCTGCATCGATATACCAACGGGGGTTTAGGTTTCTGTCACTCCGGCAACCCCGCAATTGGCAAACGAATACAAGATGCATTCCCCTAGGCCCATAAATGGTGAAGTGTCATGTAGTCGACGTTCACATGACACCACTAGAAGAATAACACCACAACTTAAATATCACACCATTGAATATTACTCATCCATAGTTCACTACTAACATTTAGACTTCACCCATGTCCTCAAGAACTAAACGAACTACTCACGAGACATCATACGGAACATGGTCAGAGGTGATATGATGATGAATAACAATCTGAACATAAACTTGGTTCAATGGTTTCACTCAATAGCATCAACAACAAGTAGAAATCGATACCGGGAGAGTTTCCCCTATCAAACAATCAAGATCAAACCCAAATTGCTATGGCGGTGACGGTGTCCAGCGGTGATGACGACAGTGATGATGGTCGAGATGATGATGATGGTGATGGCGATGATGTCCAGCTCGATGACGGTGACGATGGCGTCGATTTCCCCCTCCCGGAGGGAATTTCCCCGGCGGATTCCTGCCCGCCGGAGAGCTCTTTTCTCTCTGGTGTTCTCCGCCCCGCAGAGGCGGCTGTAACTCTTCGCGAGGTACCCTCTGTGGCTTAGGTCTTCGGGATGAAGGGTTTGGCGAAGAAAAGGAGGCGAAAGGGGCCGTGGGCCCTCCACACCACATGGCGGCGCGGCCAGGGCCTGGGCCGCGCCGCCCTAGGGTGTGGGCCCACCCTGGCTCCTCCTGGCTCCTCCTTCTGGCTTCCTCCGTCATCTTGAAAAATAGGATTTTTGGTATAATTTCCTTCCAGAGTTGATCTTCCGAAATATTGCGTTACGACGGTGCTTTTTCCAGCGAGAATCCTCGGCTCCGGTGTTCGATCCTCCAATAATGATGAAACATGCAAAATAGATGAAATAACATAAGTAATGTGTCCCAATATGAAATATATCAATGAATAACAGCAAATTATGATATAAAATAGTGATGCAAATTGGACGTATCAACTCCCCCCAAGCTTAGACTTCGCTTGTCCCCAAGCGAAACTGAGCTCGATAGACATGACCACATGTTTATGGAGTGAAGAGTCGATAAATAAAATACGGACAAGAAGCATCATATTCATTCACACAGGACATTATAGTAGACAACCTCTTATAACTCATATTGAAACAAGTATAGGGTAATCACAAGTAAAGGTGCATGAGAAATCATGATTGGTGATGGCAAACTTCGTTCTTGGTCAGAGAACAACTAGCATTATATTTATCTTATTGAGCAGCGCTCTCATGTTAGAGTTTATAAGGCACAACTTGCATACTCAATCATAATGGTCTTCTCATGATCATTGATAACTTGCAAAGCTATATTCATTCAGATAAAACTTGTACTAAACAAGGAAAAATAAAAGACATGATGTAGCAAATCACAATATAATGGTTTGATCACAACTACTCAAATGCTTGCTTGAGATGGAGGGAAATAGGTTTACTGACTCAACATAAAGTAAAAGACAGGCCCTTCGCGAGGAAGCAGGGATTAAATCATGTGCTAGAGCTTTTTCAGTTTTGCAATCATATAAAGAGAATAAAAGTAACATTTTGAGAAGTGTTTGTTGTTGTCAACGACTGGTAGCGGGTACTCTAACCCCCTTGCCAGACAACCTCCTAAGAGCGGCTCCCATATTATTTTCATTTTGTGTGGCACTCCTTCCAACCTTTCTTTCACAAACCATGGCTAACCGAATCCTCGGGTGCCTTCCAACAATCTCATACCATGAAGGAGTGCCTTTTTATTTTAGTTTTATTATGATGATGACACTCCCCCCAACCTTTGCTTACACAAGCCATGGCTAACCGAATACTTCGGGTGCCGTCCATCAATCACATACCATGGAGGAGTGTCTATTAATTTAATTAATTTGGGACTGGGAATCCCATTGCCAGCTCTTTTTGCAGAATTATTGGATAAGCGGATGTAGCCACTAGTCCATTGGTGGAAGTTGCCCAACAAGATTGAAAGATAAAACACCACATACTTCCTCATGAGCTATAAAACATTGACACAAATAAGAGATACTAAGTTTTGAATTGTTTAAAGGTAGCACATGAAGTATTTACTTGGAATGGCAGAAAATACCATGTAGTAGGTAGGTATAGTGGACACAAATGATATAGGTTTGGGTTAAGGTTTGGATGCACGAGAAGTATTCCCTCTCAGTACAGGTCTTTGGCTAGCAAGGTTAATTAGCAAGCATAAGAGTCGAGGGAAACAAATAAATATACATGTGATAGAAACAATCATGCATCTTCCTTGTAAGCACAAACAATTTTAACTTCAGAATAATAAGCTATGAGCTAACAAGAAAGACAATGAAACATCTACATGTATTTCTCTTTTCTATTTAAACCTTAAAGTGTTGTTGCTATTGACCAATGCTAAGTTTGCCAAAACCAAATAGATTTATTCAATGCTCCCAAAGTGATACCAATACTAACAACAAGGTGAATCATATAGTAAAGATTGCAAACTAAAATAAGATGTGCAATATGTAAATGATAAGACTTCTCATTAATATTCCATAACGATAACTCACACCAAGGGATACATAGACAACCAACTAAAGGAGAGATACTTCCAAACGCAACCCATCTTATATGATAACTTCCCTACTCATGATATGACACTACTTGACAATAAAAGTAAAAGGTAGTGATAATGTGATACCGCGGCACTCCCCCAAGCTTGGAACAAACCAAGGGGATGCCAATACCGATGATGAATTACTCCTTCGGCGATGGTGGTGATGAATTCTGACAAGCTTCTCAATAAGCTCTGAAGCTCGTCAATCCTGTGTATGAGATTGCGAATCATCTACGAGTTGTGCTCGACGCGGTTAAAGAGTACGTCGATGGCGAGTCCCAGCTCTTGGAGTTATTTCCCCACTCTTCAGCTTCGGGCTCCTTCTCTCCTGCGGTGTTAGAGCGATCTATATCCCACTTTGGCTAGGCAATGCTGCCTTGGGAGTCCCTTCAATTTGATTATTGAAAATTAGATTGTGGAAGGGGTGATGAGTGCCTGATGGAGATGTTCTCGGAGCTAGGTAATGACGTGGAACCGCTCCTCCAGTGCGAATTCTTGCGCTCTTGTTTGCACTAAAAGGGTTGTCCATCACCTTGATGCTTGCGATGGTAGCACGCGGGCTTGCGCGCGAGTCTTCCTCCACCTCTTCTTCATCTTCTTCCTTGACGTCCTTGACTTCCTCTTTCCACCCAAGATCTCGATCATCTTCATCCGGAAACTCCTTGCCCTTGTTCTTGGAAACCATGGTGCTTCTAAACCGAAAACAGATCCTGGCAGAAATAGCTCGAAACAAAACACGTCGAAAACACGATATACGGACCTCCAGGGGTCCGGGGGATTATATAGCAAAATTTTTCACGACAAACGGAAAGTACCAGATCGAACCAGAGTCGGAAAGGGGCGACGCGGGCGGCCAAACCATAGGCCGGCGCGGGCCCCGGGTCAGGCCGCGCCGCCCTATGGTGGCACCCCTCGTGCGTCCTTTCCACTCCGTTTCGAACTCGTAATTTCTCATATTTTCCAAAAACAGCAAAAATATAGTTCGGAAGGTAAATTGCGTACTTTTCATTACGATCGTTACCTATTCAAAGTCGAGTTACGGCGGATTTGTCAATTTGCCCTTTGATGAAATCTTCCGGTGTCTCCACTTGAATAATATCAACATCAACATTATAGGAATCACCTGAGATATAATGCTTGAGTCTTTGTCCATTCACCACTTGCGTAGCATTGCCTTGGAGAGAGCTAATTTTGATTGCTCTGAACGATACACCTCCTCGACAACATATGGTCCTTCCCATTTCGAGAGTAATTTCCCTGCAAAGAATCTGAGACGAGACCGATACAATAGGACTTTATCCCCAATATTAAATTCTCTTTTGATAATCCTCCTATCATGCCATTTTTTAACTTTCTCTTTAAAGAGTTTAGCATTTTCATAAGCTTCACTTCTCCATTCATCTAGGGAACTCAATTGCAACAACCTCTTATCACCGGCAAGTTTAGGATCTTTATTTAATTCTCTAACAGCCCAATAAGCTTTGTGCTCTAGTTCTAAAGGTAAATGACAAGCTTTCCCATAAACCATTTTATAAGGTGACATTCCCATGGGATTTTTATAAGCAGTTCTATAAGCCCAAAGTGCATCCTTCAATTTACTAGCCCAATTCTTTCTAGTTTTATTAACGGTCTTTCCCAAAATAGATTTAATCTCTCTATTTGATAATTCTACTTGACCACTAGTTTGAGGATGATAAGCAGAAGCAATTCTATGATTAATACCATACCTAGCAAGAGTTTTTCTAAAACCTCCATGAATAAAATGAGAACCTCCATCAGTCATAATGTATCTAGGTACTCCAAATCTAGGAAAAATAATATCTAAGAGCATTCTTAAAGAGGTCTCACCATCGGCACTTTTTGTAGGTATAGCCTCCACCCATTTAGTAACATAATCATGACAACAAGTATATGAGTGTTACCTTCGAAGACGGAAAAGGTCCCATGAAGTCAAATCCCCAACAATCAAACGGTTCAATAACAAGAGTATAATTCATAGGCATTTCATTGCGTCTGGAGATATTACCAACCCTTTGGCATTCATCACAAGATAAAATAAACTTTCTCGCATCTTTGAAGAGAGTTGGCCAATAAAAACCTGATTGTAGAACCTTTTGCCTGGTTCTTTCTCCGGCGTGATGTCCTCCATAAGCACTACCATGACATTTACTCAATATCTCCTGTTGTTCATATTCGGGAACACATCTTCGCATAATACCATCCACTCCTTCTTTATATAAGTGTGGGTCATCCCAGAAATAATGCCTCAAATCATAAAAGAATTTCCTCCTTTGCCGAGCTTGAAAAGGTTGGAGGCAAGTACTTGGAAACAATAAAGTTAGCATAATCAGCATACCAAGGACTTGTCTCGCGAGCTCACCTTTATTACAGCCAATTGTTCATTTGGAAAACTATCATTAACGAACAGGATCATAAGCAATATTTTCCAATCTAGACAAATTATAAACAACAGGATTATCGGCACCTTTCCTATCTACAATATGTAAATCAAATTCTTGCAAAAGAAGTACCCATCTAATAAGCCTTGGCTTAGCATCTTTCTTTGTCATTAGGTATCTAATTGCAGCATGATCAGTATGAATAGTAACTTTTGAATCAACAATATAAGATCTAAATTTATCACAAGCAAAAACTACAGCTAATAATTCCTTTTCAGTTGTAGCATAATTTCTTTGAGCAGCATCAAGAGTTTTACTAGCATAATGAATAACATTCAGTTTTTTATCTACTCGCTGTCCAAGAACAGCGCCTACAGCAAAATCACTAGCATCACACATAATTTCAAAGGGTAAATTCCAATCAGGGGGTTCAACTATAGGAGCAGTTGTTAAGGCTTTCTTAAGAGTTTCAAACGCTTCCTTACAATCATCATCAAAAACAAATGGTACATCTTTTTGAAGAAGATTAGTAAGAGGCTTTGAAATCTTAGAGAAATCTTTAATAAATCTCCTATAAAACCAAACATGACCAAGAACACTACGAATACCTTTAACATCCCTCGGATAAGGCATCTTCTCGATTGCTTCAACTTTAGCTCTATCAACTTCAATACCTCTCTCAGAAATTTTATGTCCCAATACAATTCCTTCATTAACCATAAAGTGGCATTTCTCCCAATTAAGAACAAGGTTAGTTTCTTCACATCTCTGCAAAACTTTATCAAGGTTTCGCAAGCAGCTATCAAAAGAATTCCCATATACGGAAAAATCATCCATGAATACCTCTACAATACTTTCACAAAAACCATGAAAAATAGCAGACATGCATCTTTGAAAAGTAGCAGGAGCATTACATAAACCAAAAGGCATGCGTCTATAAGCATAAGTTCCATAGGGACAGGTAAAAGTGGTTTTCTCTTGATCTTTAGCTTTAACAGCAATTTGTGAAAACCCAGAATAACCATCAAGAAAGCAAAAATGAGTATTTTTAGATAATCTTTCTAGCATTTGATCAATAAAGGGTAAAGGGTAATGATCTTTTTTAGTAACTTTATTAACTTTTCGAAAATCAATGCACATTCTATACCCTACAACTACTCTTTGAGGAATGAGCTCATCATTATCATTAGGCACAACAGTCATACCTCCTTTCTTGGGAACACAGTGCACATGACTAACCCATCTACTATCAGCAATAGGATATATAATACCAGCTTCAAGGAGTCGTAGTACCTCATTCCTTACCACTTCTTTCATCTTTGGAATTAGACGACGCTGAGGTTCAACAACAGGCTTTGCATCATCTTCCATATTAATAGCATGTTGGCAAATAGAAGGAGAAATCCCCTTCAAATCATCAAGAGTGTAGCCAATAGCGCCTTGATGCTTCTTCAATATTTCCAATAACCTTTCTTCCTCAATCTCTGAAAGCTTAGAACTAATAATAACAGGATATATTTTCTTATCATCAATATGAGCATATTTAAGATTATCAGGTAAAGGCTTTAAATCAAAAACAGGATCTTCCTTTGGTGGCGGTGTTGTACCCAAATCTTCCACCGGTAAATCATGCTTGAGAATAGGTTGGCGAAGAAAAATTTCCTCAAGCTCATCTCTTTCTTTCCTAAAAATTTCGCTCTCGCTATCCTCCAAATGTTGCTGCAAAGGATTATTAGGAACAAGAACAATAGATGCACATTGCTCCATTTTAATATCATTACTAGGCAAATCAGCTTTATAAGGAGTTTTAGTAAATTTACGGAAGTTAAACTCATAAGATTCACCAGCAAATTTAGTCAAAATTTTCTCTTTCTTGCAATCTATAATAGCTCCACAAGTATTTAGAAAAGGTCTACCAAAGATAATAGGACAATAATCACTAGCAGTGAACCAAGTACCAAAAAGTCAGCAGGATATTTAATCTTACCGCATAAAACTTCCACATCTCGAACAATACCAATTGGAGAAATAGTTTCTCTATTAGCCAGCTGAATAACCACATCAATATCTTCAAGTTCACAAGAATCAATTTCGTGCATAATCTCCGTGTAAAGCTCGTACGGAATAGCACTAACACTTGCACCAATATCACATAATCCATAATAGCAATGATCACCAATTCTAACAGATAGCATAGGAACACTAGCTTGTTTGGGTTTATTAGGATGTGAAACAATATGTGAAGCATCTTCACAGAAAATAATATGACCATCCTCTACATTTTCAGTCACAAGATCTTTAATTATTGCAACAGCAGGTTCAACTTTTATTTGTTCTTCAGGTTCTACAGGTTTCTTTTCACTTTTATGAACCGCACTATTTATAACAGAGTACTCCTTCATTTTAGCAGGGAAAGGAGTTTTTTCAATATAAGCTTCAGGAATAACATGATCAGCAGTTTCAACTACAACACATTTATTAATAGATGAATCAATTTTATCTTTATATGGTTCATGATACTTATCAAAGTTCTTCTTTGGCAATTCATAATGAGAGGCAAAAGCTTTAAAAAGATTTACAGCAACTTGAGAATCAAGACCATATGTAGCACTCATATTACGAAATTTATCAGTATCCATAAAAGCTTCAATGCATTTATAATCATAAATTATACCTGATTCTCGATCTTTGTCGTTCTCCCTTCCTTGAGTAGTTACTTGGATTCGATCAAGAAGGTCCCTTTTAAACTCTTCTTTGTTGCGTGTAAATGATCCAGAACAAGAAGTATCCAGCAAGGTCTTGTCTTGAAAAGAAAGTCTTGCATAGAAATTATCAATAATAACATTACCAGGAAGCTCATGAATGGGGCATTTGAGCATTAAAGACTTCAGTCTCCCCCAAGCTTGGGCAATACTCTCTCCATCATGAGGCCAAAAATTATATATGCGATTCCGATCCTTATGAATTTCACTTGGAGGATAGAACTTAGAATAAAACCGGGGCACAATATCATTCCATTCAAGAGAATCCCCATTATCCAGTAATTTATACCAATGCGCCGCTTTACCAGACAGCGATAAAGAGAATAGTTTCTTCCTCACTTCATCCATAGCAATACCTGCACATTTGAATAACCCGCATAATTCATGCAAAAACAGGTAAATGATCACCGGGATGGACAGTTCCATCCCCTTCATAGCGGTTATCCATAACACGTTCAATAATTTTCATAGGTATTTTATATGGTATTACTTCCTCACCTGGCGCTTCATCCACTACCGTTGCAGTAGTAGTAGATTTCCCAAATAGAAATTGAAGAGAAGATCTCTCCATAATGACTTATAGCGGCGAGCGAGAAATAAAATCAGCACAATAAGAAAGGTTTTCCTTACCAATTCCACTTACCAATAGCGCTTCACTCCCCGGCAACGGCGCCGGAAAATAGTCTTGATGACCCACAAGTATAGGGGGTGTATCGTAGTATCTTCGATAAGTAAGAATGTCGATCCCAACGAGGAGCAGAAGGTGTTGACAAGCGGTTTCGATGAAGGATTCCTTTGTAAATGCTCACAGACAAGTATTCGGGGGGTTTGATGTAACGATTGAATAAAGTACGAGTATGTAAAGTGCGAGAGTAATAATTGCAGCGAGTGGCCCAATCCTTTTTAGCACAAAGGACAAGCCGGTTTGTTTACTTATAATGACCAAACGTTCTCGAGGACACACGGGATTTTAGTCTAGTGCTTTCGCTACATACGGCTAAATAATCTTCATTGTTGTGATAAGTGTTGTGTGGGTGAACCTATGCTAATGTACCGCCCTTCCTAGGACTAATACATACTTGTGATTATACCCCTTGCAAGCATCCGCAACTACAAGAAAGTAATTAAGAAATAAATCTAACCACAGCCTTAAACTCTGAGATCCTGCGATCCCTCCTGCATCGATATACCAACGGGGGTTTAGGTTTCTGTCACTCCGGCAACCCCGCAATTGGCAAACGAATACAAGATGCATTCCCCTAGGCCCATAAATGGTGAAGTGTCATGTAGTCGACGTTCACATGACACCACTAGAAGAATAACACCACAACTTAAATATCACACCATTGAATATTACTCATCCATAGTTCACTACTAACATTTAGACTTCACCCATGTCCTCAAGAACTAAACGAACTACTCACGAGACATCATACGGAACATGATCAGAGGTGATATGATGATGAATAACAATCTGAACATAAACTTGGTTCAATGGTTTCACTCAATAGCATCAACAACAAGTAGAAATCGATACCGGGAGAGTTTCCCCTATCAAACAATCAAGATCAAACCCAAATTGCTATGGCGGTGACGGTGTCCAGCGGTGATGACGACCGTGATGATGGTGGAGATGATGATGATGGTGATAGCGATGATGTCCAGCTCGATGACGGTGACGATGGCGTCGATTTCCCCCTCCCGGAGGGAATTTCCCCGGCGGATTCCTGCCCGCCGGAGAGCTCTTTTCTCTCTGGTGTTCTCCGCCCCGCAGAGGCGGCTGTAACTCTTCGCGAGGTACCCTCTGTGGCTTAGGTCTTCGGGACGAAGGGTTTGGCGAAGAAAAGGAGGCGAAAGGGGCCGTGGGCCCTCCACACCACATGGCGGCGCGGCCAGGGCCTGGGCCGCGCCGCCCTAGGGTGTGGGCCCACCACTGGCTCCTCACGGCTCCTCCTTCTGGCTTCCTCCGTCATCTTGAAAAATAGGATTTTTGGTATAATTTCCTTCCAGAGTTGATCTTCCGAAATATTGCGTTCTGACGGTGCTTTTTCCAGCAGAATCCTGGCTCCGGTGTTCGATCCTCCAATAATGATGAAACATGCAAAATAGATGAAATAACATAAGTAATGTGTCCCAATATGAAATATATCAATGAATAACAGCAAATTATGATATAAAATAGTGATGCAAATTGGACGTATCACGCACTTGCTCAAAAACTGGAGCAAAGTGAAGCGGCCCGCAAGAAAGCCGAACTTGTTGCTAGCGAAGCCAAAGCAGAGGCTGATGAAGCCAAAGCAAAAGCTGCTAGTGTCGAGGAACTGCAGAAGAAACTTGAAGATGCTGAAACTGCTTTAAACGAGCACAAAGCCGCACAGGCCACTCGTGAGCAGGGGATCCTCAAGCGCCTGAAATCGCAAAATCGACGCATTCAGGGTAATGTTATCGATCCCTTCTATTTTTTATGGGACCTGCTTTTTCCTTGCTTTTGACCGTCGGTGATTCCCTTTTGCAGGTCAAACAAACCAAGAGTTTGAGCTAGAGAATCCCGACAATGATCCTCTCCTAGACACACTTTCTTATCTGGAGCTTCATGGATCCGAAATTCGTGAAGGCGTGGCGAATGCTGATGCGGGACTGTCGGCGCTGTTCCCCTACTTCTTCCCGAAGAAAGAGGAGCCCAAGACTTTCCTTGCCCTTGCCCAGAGCTTCAATTCATCAGAGGACCTTGGACTAAAGATGCGCCAGGATAACATGAAGATCGCTGTCGAAATCTTTGTTGCCTTGGTCGCGACGATAACAAAGCTGTTGATTGGATGAAGGTTGGCGACACCGATCAGATAGAGCAGTCAAGATGGAGGTCGTTGATTAAGGCAGCCAAGCCCAACACGAAGAAAATCCTGGCCTATCTCGGGATCAAACCAGCTTCAACTCCTAGCTCATCAAGGCCGGAGGTCTAGTTGCATGCCTCTTTGTTTTTTGCTTTCTTTGTCTCTTTTGCCCCTGTCGCCAATTTAGCTGTGGCGACCATTATCCTGGTAGTCCTTTTGGAGAAACTTCTTTTGTAATGCCTATGTAAATTTGTCTAGAAATTAATGAAATTCCCTCTGGCATTATCATTGATCCTGGCGCTTTCTTTTCCAGTTAATATTTGACAACTATTCGACCAATCCTTGCTCTGCCGATGCTTCACCTGCTTCTTCCTTCTCGAAGAAAATGCTAATCGATGATAACCCTCTCGAAGGTTCTTCAAGCAAACATTTGTCGGAAGATTTGCAAGAACTTCGACAACAGCTTCAATCCATGAAGAAACAAACTCTTGCGATGATGGAAAAATCTCGACAAGCGTCCGAGAGAGAGGAAATTGCCCTTCAACAGGCAAAGGAAGCCATCGCTGCGAAGGATGCACTGTTCTTTGAAGCTGCTTGAAGCTTCTTCTCGCGAGAATTATATGCTTCAGCCTCTTGGCGATGCCGGTTTGGACATGACAGGTATGTTTCCCGCTCGTAACCATATTGGATATTATTCTTCACCATTCGTTACTTGATTTTTGTTTGACGTGTCGAGCTCGTTTCGGATCTTTGCTGCCGAAGACCAACGTGTTGAAGCTCGAACCACTGTTTTACTGAGACTGGCTGCGCAACATGGGTCTAATTTTTGGGTTACTCCTGAGCGCACCCGCCAAATCGTCAGATTTCAAGATCGCGTGGCTCAGGTCCGCGATTTCCTTGACTTCTGTACGAAGACTTTATTCTTAGTTTATGGGACCATGTTCCCTCGGAACAAAATGCCAGAAACCCTTCCAGCTTTAATGGAGAAATTTTGAGATGCTCCTCGAATCCATGGCTTTGTGCGAGCTCAACTTTCTGCTGGCGCAAGATTTGCCATGATGATGATAAAAATTTGTCATCCAAAATTGCCCATAGATCAAATTGTTCCTACTTGTTTGGCGAAGATGGCAAAGAAAAAGAGAAATATGGGCAAGATTGACGATTTGGTGACTCCTGTTGCTGAAGATATGATGGATGAACTTCTTCGGATGGATTCTGAGTTCTTCGTGAAGGGAAGCTATGCTGAACATAGTACTCGTCCTTCTACTGAGCGGATAACCATAGATCATGTGCTAGGTTTCCCTTGAAAACTTTTTCCTCTCCTTTGCTGTATTTCTATCATTGATACATTTTTGTGTATTTGTAAATACAATCTATATTGTCAAGCTGTGTTTTTGATCACTGAGCCCCCGAGCTTTTGGCTGGAGTCTATACTGTTTTTCTATCTCGGAGGTTTTCCCTCCTGTCATAATAAGATATCTCTGTTTTTTCATTGATGGGTTGGAAGCCCCCGAGTGTCGTGGTGTTACAGTTCTATATTTTTGTTGCGAGGTTCTTAGACCAAAGCAGTAAGTTTCTTTGGCGCATACACTATGTTTATGATTTTATTAGCTTCCGATATTTGGCGAGGTATTTAGTGTACCAAGGCGAAATATTTTGGTAAGTCTAATATGTCTATATTGTACGTATTTTGAAACTTGAAGGCGTTGAGCCCCCGAGCGTGTCGAAGAATAAGAAATATATCTCCACTATCTTTATTATATTGCAGCACCGCGAGCCCGCCTCATTAAAAACCTTTCCGGCCCCACTCGGTGCCCCGAAAAGGAAAAGAGTGCGTCTGAAAACTCGCGGGCGTTTCAGTACATTGTATTTTTACGAGAGAAGGACTATATTTCGACTCTAGGCGTAGAACACTTTGAGTGTGCTACGTTCCAGGGGTTTTTCTCGGGAACCCCTGTCTTCTTGTCCTTTATCCTGTATGCTCCTCCTTCAATTACTTCCGTTATGACGTAGGGGCCAAGCCATGGCGACTCGAGTTTTTCAGTGCGCTCTTGATTGAGTCGCAAAACTAAGTCTCCGACTTGAAAAGATCTTGGTCTCAAACGTCGACTGTGGTAATTTTTCAGGTCCTGCTGATATTTGGTTACCCTTGATAATACTTCGTCTCGAGCTTCGTCGAGTGCGTCGACGTCGTCTTCCAATGCTTTCCTGGAAGCATCTTCATTATACTCTGTGACTCTGGGGGAGTCGTGCTCTATTTCTATTGGTAGTACTGCCTCTGCTCCATGGACAAGGAAAAACGGGGTCTCTGTGTCATTTGTATTTGGTGTTGTTCGGATGCTCCATAACACACTTGGTAGTTCTTCTGGCCAGGTATGTCGAGCTTTTTCCAGTGGTCCTAATAGGCGTTTCTTGATGCCATTGCAGATGATGCCATTGGATTTCTCGACTTGACCATTGGTTTGAGGATGTGCAACTGACGCGAAGTGCAATTTGATGCCTACCTCTGCATAGTACGCCTTGAACTCTTTTGACGTAAAGTTGCTGCCATTGTCTGTGACAATGCTATGAGGTACTCCAAATCGAAAAACGATGTCCTTCACGAATTTTATTGCTGATGCTACATCTGGTGAATTTATCGGCTTTGCTTCTATCCACTTGGTGAATTTGTCGATAGCAACCAGCAAGTACTCATATCCTCCTGGCGAAGCTTTGTGCAACTTGCCCACCATATCAAGTCCCCATTGGGCAAAGGGCCACGACAATGGTATTGGTGTTAATTCCGCCGCTGGAGAGTGAGGTTTGGCGGCGAATCTTTGACACGCGTCGCAAGTCCTTACTATTTCCTTGGCATCCTCAATTGCTGTCAGCCAATAGAATCCTGCTCGAAAAACCTTGGCTGCAATAGCTCGACTACTTGCGTGGTGGCCACATATTCCTTCGTGTACATCCTTCAGAATTATTCTTCCTTCTTCAGGTGTGACACACCTTTGCAGGACGCCCGAAATACTTCGCTTGTATAATTCCCCTTTGATCACTGTGAAAGCTTTGGATCGTCGAATAACTCGCCTTGCTTCAACTGGATCGTCGGGTATTTCTTTCCTGAGGATGTATGATATATATGCTTGCATCCATGGAATTTGAACCATCATCACAAGTTCTTGGTCCTCTTCATCCTCCGTGGTTTCTTTGAGAAGCATCGAAGTTTTCTCTTCTTTTGCTTTTTTCTGCACCTTTTTTGGTTTCGTGGATCTCTCCGCTATTTCTTCCCAAAATACTCCTGGCGGGATTGGGAGGCACTGCGACCCGATGTTTGCGAGAATGTCGGCTTCATCATTGCTCAATCGGCTGATGTGGTTTACTTCGCATCCATCAAACAGCTTCTCGAGCTCATTGTACACCTCCTTGTATGCCATCATGCTATCATTGACTGCGTCACATTGGTTCATAACTTGCTGAGCCACCAATTGTGAGTCGCCAAAGATTTTTAGTCGAGTTGCACCGCAAGCTTTCGCCATCTTCATCCTGTGTATGAGGGCTTCATATTCTGCTTCATTGTTAGATGCGTTAGGGAACGTCATCCGAAGGACGTATTTCAACTTGTCGCCTTCAGGTGATATAAGTACTACTCCTGCGCCAGCTCCTTCTACTCTCTTGGACCCATCGAAGTTCATGGTCCAGGTTCTCGACAACTCTGGGGGTCCCGTGTTTTGTAGCTCCATCCACTCTGCAATGAAATCTGGCAGAACTTGCGACTTGATTGCCTTTCTTTTTTCATACGTGATGTCCCGAGGGGAAAGTTCTATTCCCCAAAGGGAGACACGCCTATGCTTTCTGGATTGTTCAGTATATTTGAAAGAGGTGCTTCGTTGACTACTATTATCGGATGTGCCGAAAAATAGTGGCGCAACTTCCTTGCCGTTGCAATTACTCCATATGCTAGTTTACGGTGCTGCGGGTACCGCTGTTTGGAAGGCGATAAAACTTCACTGATGAAATATACTGGCCTTTGCACTCCATGGAGTTTTCCTTCTTCTTCTCTTTCGACAACTAGCACCGTGCTAACCACTTGGGGCGTGGCTGCAATATACAGCAGGAGAGGTTCCTTTTCCTTCGGCGCCACCAAAATTGGTGGTGTCAAGATTGTACGCTTCAAATCCTCGAAAGCTCTGTCGGCCTCTTCATTCCACTGAAATTTATCTCCTTGCTTTATTAGAGCGTAAAATGGTAACGCTTTTTCTCCCAGCCTGGCGACGAATCTGCTCAAAGCTGCGACTCGCCCAGTTAGCTGTTGTATTTCTTTCAACTTTGTTGGCTTCCTCATTGTTACAATAGCTTGTATTTTATCGGGATTTGCTTCAATCCCTCTTGCTGAAACTAGAAACCCCAGAAGTTCTCCTGCTGGGACGCCAAAGGAACACTTCGTCGGGTTCAGTTTTAAGCAGAACTTGTCAAGGTTGTCAAAGGTTTCCTTGAGATCCTCGATCAGCGTTGCTCCCTTTTTTGACGTTATGACGACATCGTCGATGTATACTTGCACGTTTTTCCCAATCTGTGTCGCCAAACACTTCTGCATCATCCTCTGATATGTTGCTCCCGCATTTTTTAGACCAAAGGGCATTGTTCTGTAGCAAAACACGCCGTAAGGTGTAATAAACGCTGTCTTTACTTCATCTTCTTCTTTCAATCTGATCTGGTTATAACCAGAATATGCGTCCAGAAAGGAAAGACGTTCACATCCAGCCGTGGAGTCGATAATTTGATCGATCCTCGGGAGGGGAAAGTGATCCTTTGGACAATGTTTATTGAGACACGTAAAGTCGACGCACATGCGAAGGACCTTAGTGTTTTTCTTCGGCACCAACACAGGATTTGCTACCCATGTGGCTTCTGTAAATATTTCTTTGATAAAACCAGCTTCTCTTAGCCGATCGATTTCTGACAGCATGGCTTTGCGGTTTGGTTCCGAAAAATGCCGCAGAGGTTGTTTGATTGGTCTCGCTAATGGATCCAAGTTTAGGTGGTGCTCGGCAAGTTCCCTGTGTACTCCTGGCATGTCAGCTGGACACCATGCGAAGATTTTCCAGTTCTCACGGAGGAACTCGACGAGCGCGCTTTCCTATGCGAGGTCCATGTCGTTTGCGATGGATGTCGTCTTTTTCGGGTCTGTCGGGTGAATCTGCACCTCCTTAGAATTTTTCTCGGTGTTGAAAGTTGATTCTTTGTTTGGCCTTCTAACGTCTGGCAGCACGTCATAGTCAGTCATACTCCTTGACGCCAGATACTCAGCTTGCATCCCGAAAGTTTCTGATATCCGGTGAAAATCTTTATCGCACTTATCGGCTAAGGCGAAGCTTCCTTTGACTGTGATTGGTCTCTTTGGTCCAGGCAACCTCCACAACAGGTATGTATAATGTGGCACCGCCATAAATCTAGCATATGCTGGTCGTCCCAACAGAGCGTGGTATTGCGACGGAAAATCCACGACTTCAAATTCCAGCCTCTCGATTCTATAATTCTCTCGGGTTCCAAACTGAACGTCGAGATTGATCTTCCCCAATGGATAACTTGGTTTCTCCGGTGTGATACCGTGGAACCTTGTGTCTGTTGGTTTCAAGTTTGCTAGGGATATGTTCATCTTTCTTAATGTATCTGCATACATAAGGTTTAAGCTGCTGCCGCCATCTATGAACACTCGAGAGACATCAAATCCCGCAATAACTGCTGGTAAAATAAGTGCTGACTGCCCTGGTCGAGGAACTTGCTGCGGATGATCTGCTATGGTGAAGCCAATATCTTGCACGACCGGTTAAGATACTCATTGTTGGTGGAGGCATTTTTCTGCCATGAACACCTGTCGTGAGATTACTTTACGAGCTCTATTGGATGGCCTTCCCTTCGAATCATCGACACCGCTCCGTTGGAGTTAGGATCAACATAAGGTGGTGGTGGAGGTGCTGCCGCTATTCTGAGCTGATGTCGATTGTCGTCTGTAATCGCGGGGGGCGGTGGTAAGTGAATCTCACTCCTGGGTTCTCGAGGATTTCTCTGTGCTGCCCGAGCGTTAGCGTGCTCTGCCCACCTTAGCATTGCCTGGAAATTGCGACAATCTTTCTGCAGATGTCCTGACTGTCTTTTTCCATTGTTGTCGAGGAAAAAATGCATCTGACACGGCCCATTCATCATCTCTTCAGGGGACACGAAAGGCCTCGGGAACCTAGGACCGCTATTTTGCCTGTTGTTTCGAGAATCGTCTCTATTATCGCCTCGCTGCTCATTGCTTCTCTGATAATCATCTCTGTTGTTTCCTCCTGTGTTTGCCCGAAATCCTGCCGAAATTTGTCCTGGAGCATCATAATTTGGGTACTGCCGAGGAAATCGTCGCCTCGGTTGATAATTTCGACCACGGTCCTCCTCTGGAGACCTGTGCCGTTTGTTGTGGACAGCATCTTCTCCATCTGCCCATCTGTTTGCTATTTCCATTAACGTGGATACTGTCTTTGGGTTGGTCCTTCCCAAGTCCTCGACGAAATCTCCACGCCTGATTCCTGCGACAAACGCATCTATCGCTCTCTCATCAGATATATTTTCTGCCGAGTTTTTGATGATGTTCCACCTTTGGATGTATTTTTTCATTGGCTCATCCGGCTTTTGTCGACATGCTCTCAACTCCTCCAACGACGCAGGTTTCTTGCATGTGGACCGGAAGTTCTTGACGAACACATCCTCGAAGCTTTCCCAGCTGTCGATAGATCCTGGGGTAAGTTTCTTTATCCAAGATCGTGCGGCTCCACTCAGATGCACCTGGATGCTTTGCATAGCTGTTGCTCTGGTTCCTCTGTGAGCTTTACCGTCTCGAGATAATCAACTAGCCAATCCTACGGATCTTGAAGGCCGTCGAATTTCTTGAAGTTGTCGGGTAACTTGAATCCTGAAGGGACTCGAGTTTTTCGGACTCTCCTCGTGAAGCACGGCAAACCGCACATATCTTCGTCGTTAAGCTCCGGGGATTGCCGATGTTCCCTTCTGCTTTGCCGCGCTCTATCGACCCTTGCTTGTGCTGCCGTGTCTCTTGCTCCGCTTGGTCCTTCAGGGGCTGCCGCTGTTGCTGCTGCAGGTCGTGGACTATTTTGCCTTGCCGCTCCTTCGGGAGGCGTTGATACAAACGCTGTCCCCATAGCTCCAACTCCTGCTATCGCCATATTGTATAATGTTTCCCTTGGATCGCCTGGAGGTGGTTTAGATGCGAGGATAAAAGCGTGTGTCGCCATATACCCAGCCTCTGGTGTCTTAGGGATGATGTTTCCTCTTGTATCTATCGACATAAAAGACATGTCGAGGTTTTGGACCAAGTGCTCTCTTTCTGCTTCGGGTATGTGTTGTAACCTTGATCTTGCTCTGTTCCGAGCCTCCCTGTGGCTATCACCCGAAGTTCTAGATTGCCGACTCAAATCTGCCCTTCTCCTGCTGGATGCAGAAGCTGCCTCCTTTCTTCTGTTCAACTCAGCTGTCTGTTTTTCCAGTTCTCTTGCAGCTCGTGCGAGCCTATATTGATATGCTTGCAATTCCTCTGGCGTAGCTATGGTGGCCATTGGTTCTGAGCCGTCCATAGCTCTCGCGGCCCTATCCCACGCTGCTTGCGAGAGTTGAACTCTGTCTCGTGGCTGTGGCCCGACGTATTTATTGCCGAGGCCTCGTCGCAGATCGAAGGGATCGACGTATGGATTTCCCAGATCGTCGAAAGCCTCAGATGTTTCCTCTTGATCTTCAATGGCATAAATCTGATGATATTTTGTATTCAGATCTATGTTGGGTTTGGTGACACCATCGTTGAGATTGATGAAGACCTTGCCCACTGTAATAGATTTGTCGATGAAGTCATAACTGTCGACATCGCCTGAGCCATCGCTTATATATGAGTCCGCAGATGACTCAAACGACATGTCGCTGAAGATCTTGGCGAGTTTCTCTCTTGCCCTGGTGCTGACGTAGCGTGTCGACGAAGTTTCTTCTTCTCCTGATTCGGTTGACGATGTATAGCTTGAAAAATCAGAATCGACCGCCGACGATCCCGACGAAATCGGAATTTCGACACGATACGATCCTTCCTTCTCGACGCGAAAGCGGAACCTTCCAAACGTCATCTCCATAGGCTCCTCCAGATACGCATATGCATCCAAACGGGAGGGTGGGTGAGTAACAAAATTGACAGGACCAGCAGCGATCTGTTTACCTCGATCCATTGCGTTGCTTGCAGTTGATGATGTCGAAGATCTTGAACGTGCCATCGAGATCAGATCCTTACGCCTCTAGTTCCCACAGACGGCGCCAATTGACAAGGTATTAACTTGTCAATGCCTATGGATTGTAGGCTAGGGTTTAGTTGGAAGTAGAGGGCAAGTAGATCTCGAAGGTTTCAGCCGAAAAGTACTCGACGATTATGAAAACTAGGGTTTGTAAACAATGATTCGATGCCTTCCTCGTCCCTCGACTCCCCCTTTATATAGGAGGCGGAGCCGAGGGATTCGTGTTGTACAAGTTTACAGAGTCCGGGACGGTTTCTAACTCATCCCGCCAAATTACAAATAACGCTTCCTATTACAACTCTAACTTTCCCTAATAATATCTTGGGCTTCCGAATCTTCTTATTCTTCGGGTAGTGGGCCTTCAGTAAACCCCGGGTACTATCTTCGGCAGACCCATTTGGGTTGCCTATGTCAACACTCACAAGACATCATATGGAACATGATCAGAGGTGATATGATGATGAATAACAATCTGAACATAAACCTTGGTTCAATGGTTTCACTCAATAGCATCAATAACAAGTAGAAATCAACACCGGGAGAGTTTCCCCTATCAAACAATCAAGATCAAACCCAAATTGCTACAGCGGTGGCAATGTGCAGCGGTGGAGACGGCGGTGATGATGATGAAGATGATGATGATGGTGATGGAGATGATGTCCAACTTGATGGCGGTGACGATGGCGTCGATTTCCCCCTCCGGGAGGGAATTTCCCCGGCGGATCTCAGCCTGCCGGAGAGCTCTTTTCTCTCTGGTGTTCTCCGCCCCGCAGAGGCGGCTGTAACTCTTCGCGAGGTACCCTCTGGAGCTTAGGTTTTCGGGACGAAGGAGTTCGCGAAGAAAAGGAGGCGAGAGGGGGCTGTGGGCCCCCTCCTCATAGGGCGGCGCGGCCAGGCCTTGGGCCGCGCCGGCCTATGGGGTGGGCCCACCTCGGGTCCCCTCGGCTCCCCCTTCTGGCTCACTTCATCATCTGGAAAAATAAGGTTTTTCGTATAATTTCCGTCAACTGTTGATCTTCCGAAATATTGCATTCTGACGGCGCTTTTTCCAGCAGAATCCTGGCTCCGGTGCTCAATGCTCCAATAATCATGAAACATGCAAAATAGATGAAATAACATAAGTATTATGTCCAAATATGAAATATATCAATGAATAACAGCAAATTATGATATAAAATAGTGATGCAAATTGGACGTATCATCCCTCCTGCACCGATATACCAACGGGGGTTCAGGTTTCTGTCACTCCGGCAACCCCGCAATTGGCAAACGAATACAAGATGCATTCCCCTAGGCCCATAAAGGTGAAGTATCATGTAGTCGACGTTCACATGACACCACTAGAAGAATAACATCACAACTTAAATATCATAACATTGAATATTACTCAACCATACTTCACTACTAACATTTAGACTTCACCCATGTCCTCAAGAACTAAACGAACTACTCACGAGACATCATATGGAACATGATCAGAGGTGATATGATGATGAATAACAATCTGAACATAAACCTTGGTTCAATGGTTTCACTCAATGGCATCAATAACAAGTAGAAATCAACACCGGGAGAGTTTCCCCTATCAAACAATCAAGATCCAACCCGAATTGTTACGGCGGTGACGATGTGCAGCGGTGGAGACGGCGGTGATGATGATGTAGATGATGATGATGGTGATGAAGATGATGTCCAGCTCGATGACGGTGACGATGGCGTCGATTTCCCCCTCCGGGAGGGAATTTCCCCGGCGGATCTCAGCCTGCCGGAGAGCTCTTTTCTCTCTGGTGTTCTCCGCCCCGCAGAGGCGGCTGTGACTCTTCGCGACTATCCCCCTGGAGCTTAGGTTTTCGGGACGAAGAAATACGCGAAGGAGAGGAGGCCAGAGGGGGTTGTGGGCCCCCTCCCCACAAGGCGGCGTGGCCAGGCCTTGGCCCGCGTCGGCCTGTGAGGTGGGCCCACGGTGGCCCTCCTCGGCTCCCCCTTCTGGCTCCCTTCGTCTTCTGGAAAAATAGGATTTTTCATATAAATTCCGTCAATTGTTGATCTTCCGAAATATTGCATTCTGACGGCGCTTTTTCCAGCAGAATCCTGACTCCGGTGCGCGATCCTCCAATAATCATGAAACATGCAAAATAGATGAAATAACATAAGTATCATCTCCAAATATGAAATATATCAATGAATAACAGCAAACTATGATATAAAATAGTGATGCAAATTGGACGTATCAACCTCCTCTTCAGAAAAAGGAGCTGTCAGGATCACATTTTCAGCTACTGAAATTTGCGGTATATCTTGTATCGCATCCTCAACTAATGAAATATTACTTGGAGCCAATGCCCCAAACAATTGTTTATAGAATTCAGTAATATAGACATTCAAATTCTCCTCCCCAACAATAGTTCTTTCCTGTTGTTCCAACTTAAAGATTCTCTTTATTCGGTGTATACCATTTGCTATCAAGTGAAAGTATCTCGTATTATTCCCTCCCTCTTGAACATTTTTAACTTTTGCTCATTGAGCCCATTTCGACTCCTCTTCCCTTCTTAGTTTATTTAAACTTTCATTTGCTTTTTGAAGCTCTTCCCTTTCATTCAAATTCAATGGATTTGTTTCTGCTTTCAAATCCAAATGATCAACAATAGATAGCAATTTATCCTTTTCTTTTTTTATATTTCCCACTTTGATTCTTATCACATCCCTTTAAAAATCTTCTAATATGTCTTAGCTTATTCAACCAAACGTCCATAGGATTCATTCCTATTAAAACCGAATTCCACTCCTTTGCTATCATATCATAAAAACCTCCTTGTTTCAACCAATGTAACTCAAATGAGAACTTGGGCTTATTACCTAGATGCACTTTTATTCCCGAATAAATAAGTATCGGGTTGTGATCAGAATCCGCTCTTGCCAGTGCCCGTACAGTGACAAGTGGAAACTTTTGCTCCCATGATGTAGATACCAGAACTCTATCTAGCTTCTCATAAGTAGGTTCACTCCGCCGACTTGCCCACGTAAATTATCTCCCATACAAAGCAATCTCACGTAGGTTTAAATGCTCTATGATTGCATTAAAAACAAAAGGCCACCGCTTCCTAAAATTATCATTATTTTTTTCTTCCCTCCTTCTTATGATATTGAAATCACCATCTACCAACATAGGTAATGTTTCCGATTCACAAGTTCTTACCAATTCCTCTAAAAAATATGTTTTATGGTTATCTTGGGCAGCCCCATAGACAGGCATCATAATCCATTCAAAACCATCTCTCTTACATTTAATATGTAAGTTTACACAAAAATCACATGTGGTAACATTCAACACCTGTAGCGTATCTGAATTTATTTCCACTAGAATACCTCCAGAACGACCATGAGGTGGTAAACAAAACCAGGAGAAATTATATCCCGCAGCAAGTTGATTCAAAAAGGGTACAGAGAAATTAGATCTCCCAGTCTCCAATAAGGCTAAGAAATCTAACTTATGTTCTCTCATTACATCTTTGACAAACAAATGTTTCGCAGTGTCTCCAAAAACCCCTGAGTTCCAAATCATTTTAATGTTCTGCATTAGGAATATTGTTTTTTAACTCTTTTCCTAGTACTTTTGCGAATACTATTGGTATCATAGACTTTCCTTTGTCTAATTTTCTTTACCTTCATAGCCGGTTCTATGTGCTCCAGATGCTCCTCTAAACCAGACCAGTTATCATCCTCCTCTACCGATTCCTCACATAAATTAGATACTTTTGATATTACAAGAGAAGTCAATCCTTCTTCTCCAATATCCTTGTCACACATATCCTTTTGTAACATTGTCAAAACACGTTCCTCAAACACCTTTTGTAGCCATATAGGACATGATACTCAAATTCGTCTCACTATCTAACCGAGCTACAAAAGGTGACTCGTATCAACTTTATGTGGTTTCTAGTCAAGCTGAAAACCTTGTCGATATCCCCCGCAAAAAAAAACCTTGTTGATCTAGAGTGGCTTACGAGTCTCAAGTTTTTCTTGCCGTCCAATTCTTATCCTTGTACGAATATGCAAGTACATGATTGTAAAGCGATATACATTTTGAATTCTTTTTTTTTTTTGAAAAACAAATCTAAATAGTTCCATCGTTTATACATAAGGGAGTTACTAGCATCCAAAACAACAAATGATATTATTAGATCTACCATGAACAGACTCTTGTAATGTAACACCTCCGTTCCAAATTATAAAATGCTTTGATAGGCTAAAATAACCTACCCAAAACGTCTTAATAAAATTTTGGTTGGAGGTAGTATTCCTTATTTGAGGTAGCATGTTTATTCCGAACAAGTGTATTCTTGGAGATTGTATCATGTCCTAAATGAAAAATTACATACTTCATTTCGCAGGAAGTATGTTATATATATGGGTCTTCTGTTACGGCAATTTTATTGTGTGCCATAATTATATGGAATTCTACAGACGTAAAGCTTTATTCTTAATTATTAATAGAAGGAGGTCCCCCTTAAAAAAAATAGAAGGGGGCAAAAAAATTCTGCCTCTGTTTCAGAAAAAAAAAAGGCTGCCTCTCCTCGCCATATGCCCATGCAGGCACCGTGTCCCTCACGTAGATATGGTTCTTAAATGATGGACGATTCAGTCGAACATTGTTGTTGCGGCCGCTTGAAAACGACATGGTGGCGATCAGCTCGATCTCTCTCCTGTCCCGTCTATAATTGGCAGATAGATTGACATTACATCTTTTCAAGTCTAATATAGGCTGAACCATAAGGTATTTTGGCGAAAAGTGTATTTGGCACATGAGCACCAGTGCTCCTGATTTTTAAAAATCATATTGTTTAGATTTGAAAAAATATGAAATTAAATATTCACATACATATAAACATTCTGAAGGTACGATAGAAATTTTGAAGAAAAATATGTTATATTTTAAGCTATACAAAAAAAGATAAATTTCTGACAAATATATACCTCTATATGTAGCCACAAATTTGTTTTTTTCTGTAGCTCAAAATACAATGAAATTTCTACCGAAACTTTGCATGAATATTCAGAATATGTGTATGTATTCATGGAATAAATGTGATGATTTTTTGAAATGCAGAAATTCAGTTTTTAAATGTTTTAAAAACTGAGAGCACTGGTGCTCATGTGCACCAAATTTACTTCCGTATTTTGGTTCCCATTTAAAAAGAGATGATATGCCATACTTGTCATGATCATCTATAATAATGGTCCATATATATATACAATGATACTCATCTAAGCTTGTGAGAGTCCCGCTAACTACAATTTAGGCAATCTGCACAAAAAAAACTTAGATTGAAGAAACGTGTGTGAGGTTTCTCGCATCCATCTAGAGAACTCTACGCTGCCAGCATCAGATCGACCACTCTAGCTACTGTGTCTACTGTGCATTAGGTAGGATGAAGAAGAGAGGAGATTAACCTATCGAGAAAAGGCTAGCATACCTAGAGCATGCCCAATACGTACGGCATGTGCCCAACGTACCTACTACGTAGTACGCCGGGGACAGCCACTGGTTGCCAACAGGCATGGCAACCAAGGAGGAAACGAACAAGAGATTAGTGCTAATTAACTCCGGACACTCGCCTCATCTTCTTGCAGATTATGCTCTTGTTCTGCGCTCTGCTGTACTGAGCTGTATAGTTTGCAAATGCAAGACGACGACAGTAATAAGCATTGCACGTCCATGGCTGATGTGCAGCAATTTTTCCGTTGTTGGTCGCCAACAACGGCCCGGATCTACGGATCTGCGTGTTGGAAGCAGAGCAGCGGCCCACCGACCATTAAAACCCCAAAGGAAGGGTCTGGTCCAAATGCATTCAGAGCGCATGATCAGTTGCACTGAATTACTACTCATTAGTATTAGTACAAGTGTACTTAGTTTGCACCGGCACTAAGGGCAATCTGCAATGGAATGATCCATTTTAGACACGAAAAATGTCAGTTTTGGTCCTTTTAGATCGAGCCGTGGACATATAATAGGTCACCTCTCGACATTTGTCCGCTTGCGTCAGGGTTGCGCCAACGACTCCCACGGCCATGGCTCCTAGGGCCTCCTCCTTGTTAGGGCAATATACTTGTTGTATTATCAGGGGCCAAAGGCCACAATATATAGTACATGTACAGGTGCACATATGCAGAAAGCCCCCTAACATATGGGGAAACTACAATATACAGATATATACATCTAACACTCCTCACTCATGGGCGGCTGGATCTCTTTCTTCACGGTTGTCTTCTTCAACGGGTCTGTTGGGCCACATAGAGATGCAACTCTTGCAACAAAAACTTCTATACATAGTAACCCAAGATCAAGCCGAGGAGATAGGCCATGAATGTTACCACTAGATAGCGCACATGCGAAACTTGATGTAGCTCGTCGGGACACTGCAGTTTGTCCCACCAATAACTCTTCGGATCCACGAACTCCTTCGCATTGAGAATTACACGTGCAACGCATCTAACTTTATCCACACATACGGGAGGAACTCCAGCACTGGACTACTAGATCCGATCTTGCTCGATTAGATTGTAAATGACGGTTAGGTCTGGGAACTCTTCCCATCCATCTCAGTTATATTGTGTTCTTAGATGGGTTTAACTCTTGATGCCCATCCGACCACTTGCTCAACATCCACATGGATCTAATCTATCTGGGCTCCTTTCCTTAAGTGTGTGACCACGTAGATTCGCGACCACTTGGACGCGGCCAGAGTTACTCCACCAAGTATCCCGTCATGGGATACAAGTCTCGCTCGTTTCTATGAACACTTGGCCTTAAGTAAATAACTGCTAGCGGCTCCTAGCAAAATGTGGCAGCTCCCACGTGACGTGAAGTCATAACAACAAACATTTACAAAGTGATTTTGTTCCAAGTCCCATTTGCATCACGATATACCTTGTCAAGCTATAGGTGAGTTCTAGTCATTCCTTTAGCAGCTCAACTCTCTTCTCTATTCGTGATATGTGATTCACCCGACTAACTCTCTTGGTTAACACTTAACCACATTGTACATAGCCATGATTTATGAACCATGTCACTCGAGATGGCCCATATATAGAATATATCTCCCGTTGTTGGGGTGAATTCCCGTCTTGATAATCCATGTCACACAGCTTGATTCTAAGCCAACCTGAACTTTCCTTTTGTAACTGCCATGTTACGGAACAACATTTGACAGAACCTAAGCAGGACGATCCACAACTCAAACCATGCGATAACCTCAGGTCTAAGGATTTACAGCCTAATGATAACTTGATCTTTACTCCTCAATATGGGTTAGTTTGACTCGTTGAACACTTTAGCCAAGTCAGTGTAAGTTGGATTAGCAGCACCATGCCTATGACCAATGAAATCGAGTTATCTGCCAACTTGCACATTAGTCTAAGTTGTATGTCCAGCACAACCTCGATGACTAAGGACAATTTAGTATGAACAACATAAACAAATATTCCACGCCCAAATCACATATTCGATGATACATGGAGGATTTCATAAAAGGACAACTTAACTTTATGAATATATTAGAAAATACATCATACAAGATTGCATCTAGGGCATATTTCCAATAGGTTCGTCGTCCCTGCCATCATTGTTGTTGGTGTCGTCATCTGCACCACCACTGTTATAGCAGCGCAACATAGGTACTCTGTGTCGCCCAGGCCAGGTATGCAATGTCGCTGGTTGAACTCCCACGAGCCCAAGGTGTCCCAAACATAAGCATCTGCTGCAAACGCATGGTCAGACGCTAGATCGGGCCCAGCGGAGGTGGATCTCATCGCGCCGCACTCTCCCTTTCGGTGGCACGGGTGGCGCCGGCACCTCCGGGTGTTGAGTAACCAGCCTGCTGGTAGTCGTCAACAGGGACGTAACACTGGTCCCACACCCTACGACGGATGCCTCGATGAGGGCCCCGCCTCGTAGTCGCTCTGACTTCTCCTGAACGGCTAGGACTTTCCCATCGATGCGCTTCGGTCTTCGTCTGTGGGTGTGGCAATGGCACAGGTATGGGCAAAGCCATGCGCGGCCACGCACCTTAAAAAGCACTGGCAGACAGCCCGTCGTGAATGAGGCTAGGCACTACATTTATATTTTCAACACTCCCCCTCACATCTAGGCTATTTTAGTCCTTAGCGTGGGTTCGGTGCATGGGCCATTTTTTTTTAATACTGCGCGAGCATGGTATTGAACTCAAGACCTCTTGGTTCTGATGCCATATAGGATTAATGCACTAGCCAATTAAACCAAAAACCCGATCTTATGAAAAGAGGCTAGGCACTGTATTTATATTCAACACGAGACATTAAATATAAATAGTTACACTACAGGAATCGACGTAGACGCCGACGGCCGGCTGCCCTCGGCGTAGCCACGCCGGCGTAGGCCTGGCCGTCGGCGTACGCCGCCTATGCCGACGGTGCGACCTCACCCTCGGCGCAGCTGCCCTCGGCGTTTGGCCACGGCGCGCCATCGCCGTTAACGGTGCTCCATCAGACGCCGACGGCCGTGCCCTCGGCATAGCCACGCCATCTGGGCGCCGTGGGCGACGTGGCGCGTCGCGAGGCTGCCACGTGCGGCGTCTACGCCGATGGCCGTGCCCTCGGCGTACGCAAGGCCCATGCGGTGGACACGCGGCACGGCTGGGCGCGCCGCTGTGCGGGGTCTACGGCAGGGCAATGCCGTCGGCATAGACCTGACCATATGGTCACAGCAGGGGTCTATGCCGACGGCATTGCCCTCGGCGTAGACCTGCTCAATTTTGTTTTTTGTTTTTCACCAGTTTAATTTGCACCGTTCCAGCAGTTCAGTTTGCACAGTACAGCAGTTCACACATCCAAATTCACCATAATTCGCCATAATTCACATAAATAGCATGATAGTGATAGTGGGACCTACATATATGCTATCTACGAATTCTTAAAAATAGAACCTTTTTTACATAATTCATACTAGTAAATAAATAATAGAAACATAATATAAAGTAATATGAGAGAGAAAAAAAATAAAACCCTATACGCCGAGGGTGGCCGTCGGCATAGGAGGCCATGCCCTATGCCGAGGGTGGCCGTCGGCCTCTGTGTGACGCCGTGAGAGGGCCGTCATGCCGCCGCTGAAACAGGCACGATGCTACTGCCTACGCCGAGGGCCAGGTAGACGCCGACGGCAGCCCTCGGCGTGGGAACTTGTACGCCGACGGTATGTATACGCCGACGGTCGGCGTCTCGAGCTAGCCCGGCGAGGCCGTACGCCGACGGCCCCGATATTTGGCCGTCGGCGTACACTCTGACCGTCGGCGTCTGTCACAATAAGTACTGATACTTATTGTGTGGTGTGCCATGTTAGTACGGTTTGGTGTTTTGGAGCGGAGGAGAGAGATCAACGGCAGTGCTGCATGTCGACGAGGAAAGCGGTCGATGGCGCACAGGGTTCTTCAGTCAGCGAGGGACAGGATAGGACACATGTCAAGCACGTACGCGCCATTGAATGCTGCCACAGCTAGTGCAACTGTTCCGCTGGCGGGAGTAATTGGTCCGGGAAATTTCTGGTTTGGGCGCGAGATGGAATTGAATTGGATCGAAATCCATCGATGGCAATACACGCGGCCTCCGGGCATGCATGATGCGTAGGTGTACGTGCTTAAGGCCCAGTTCTTTTGGAGCTTCTGAACAACTTAGAGGTGAAAATAAGCTAAAGCCTAAAAGAACTGGATTTTAAGCCGTTGTGGAAAACAGCCAGCTTCGGCCATTCCTGTGTAGTGGGGGGAAGCCACCCTACCCCAGCTTTTCACAGCTTCCCGAACTCCACCGAATCGTTATATTGGTATACCCCTACTCATCCCTCTATTTACATCAAAATGCCACCACACAGACAAGTCAATGACCGAAACGTTATCCTCGGTTCCATCGAAGCCGCACACCCATCGCGACTCCTTCTTTTCCCCAGGTGACAGAAACAACAGCCACCTAGGGTTCCTCCAACACCTTCGGCCGCCGCCGCCTGGCTACTCCGGCCGCCGCTCGCCGGCCGTCCGTCGCCGCCGCCAAGTAGAACCCCAGCTCACCCCGCATCCATTCCATGGGAGGAGGGCTAGCCCGCGGCCATCCTGTGCACCTCGCCGTCGCCGGCCAGATCGAGCGAAGCGACCGGCCCTGCCGTGGAGCATTTCGTCCTCCCACTACTGCGGCCGTCGACCAGCGCTGCTCCCATGGATCAGGCGGTTGCACGCCCCTCCCCCGAGCAGGTCGCGGCGCGTCTACTACATGGACGTGAGGATAACGACCAGGACCTGTCGTGCGTGCGCGTCTCCGTCCTGATTGCAGCCACGAGCTGAATCTTTACTGATTCAATTTGTTCGTGTACAGATTCTAGCCAGCTAGGAGATCCATTTTCCATCCAAGGGTATTTTAGATTTTTTATCATACCACTTAAGAATAAGCTGAGGCAACACCGACGGAAAAGAACTGGATGCTGCTTTCTCTCCAGCTTCTTTCCACGGCCGTTTATTTGGACAGCTCAAGCTGGAGCAGTTTCTGCACAAGCCGAAGCTCAAAAGAACTGGGCCTAAGGCGTGTCTTGCACGTACGTGTGCTCCATGGTATGGCGTGGCATCGTATGGTAGGTGGTGGCGCCTCGACACGCATTGGCGATGGAGTGGTTGGCAGGTAGGATGAAGAGAGAGGTATCCACGCTGGCATCTCTACTTGTGTATATATGCACATGACAAATCTGAAGATTAGGCAGTTATTTCAGACAAATAAACTCCTCTACACATTTCCAGATTATGTTATTTCAGACATAGAAACTTCTTTACACATTTGCACTGCATATTCTAGGAGATTCACTTTCAACAAATCGAAGCATGATGCATGCGTTAATTCTCGAGAAATGTATGAAATTGGTTTGCGGTACATCAAACATGTCAGGATGGAGTTCTACACTACGGCACGAAATTGGTTTCACAGTATACCCCACAGGTCGACATTTCAGGAGAGAATTCTACACTACAAGATATTTGGTGCTTAGTGGCTTAAAATGTGCCAAAAATCCAACGGTTAGGTATTTCTATGAATAGAAGAGATCTCCTCCGTCGTACTAAGTACAAAGGACATACATAGCAATAAATAGCGGTGAGAGCCATTTGAATCGTAATAGTCTTCACCGTCTTGTAATGCCCCCTACCAAGTGTCTTTGAGCGGCAATTTTCATAAGACGTGCATGTTAAGATGTGATGTTGCTCGGTTTTATGTATGTGACGAGTTATATGTGTTAAGTTGTGATGAATTATATAAAGTCATGTTGCCCATAGATGCATCTGGTTGAGTATTTCTAGCAGGGGCAATGCCTCCAAATAATACAAGGGAAAGTATGAACAAAGTTTGCACGCACTCCAGTCAAATATTTGAAGAGAACCACTTCAATGTTGAGTGTTGTATTTGATTTACATGGATATTTGGGTTGGTGTCTATTATTTTCATTAATTTGAAAGATTTGTAATTATTTTATTTGACTATTGTATAAAAAAAATATTTTGTTAAATCGTAAAGATGGTCAATAGGAATACACAATTGGGAATCATGTATCTGCTACAAATCAAGAAAAGTTATTAGGTTTTAATCATGCTCCAGACTATGCGATGAATACATATGTTCTTAACCTTCTAATCTTGGATGGCCAACATAGTGTTATGCTGCAACCTAAACATAGTGTTATGCTCCTTAAAATAAGAAATAATCTATATATAACTGAGAAAAGTTAAGTTCATGTTCTTAAGAAAAAATAATACTTTATAATACATAAAATATGTATTCCATATTTCATAGAGTTCTAAGAGAAATGACATATAATGCTACATATTACGCTGTGATTTAAAGTGTGCCACATGTAGATAATTTGATGGTCCTGTGTTTTTAGGAATATATGTTATCCTTTCTCATGCACTAAACATCAAGTGTAAGAGTATTAGAAATCTTGATAGCCGTTGAATCATCTTGTAGTACCTATATATATGTTCCACTCTCACATAGAGGATACAAAGTGTTTTTCTCCTCCTATATGCATGTTAAGATGAGATGTTTTTTGATCTAAGTAGTTATATATGTTTAATTGTTACGGAATAAACTATGTGCCCGTGGATGCGTTCGATTGCACATTTTTAGTGGCTATGGTACCACAAAATGTGAGGGATAGTATGAACAAGAAAGTTAAGTCGACCGCCAATTTTGTGACATGTTTGTGTAGAACCACTTCATTTTTTTGGTGTTCATATTGAGGTGATGCAGACAATTGTGCCAGCTAAACCTTCTGACACATCTAAGTAATTAACATAAATTTTCCGGCTTACCTTTTCAATCCTATTCATAAATGACATTATTGTCCAAAACTAATAGGTAGGAATTGGAAAATAAATACGCAGCAACCGTGACTTTTTGGGTCAACAATTTCGCAATTAGGTAGTACTATTTCTCACATCATATTGGATTGAAGATCCTCTTTATTTAGTGTTTATGGTACATGGTTTATTGCTACCTCGGAATGAGTAGACATGTTTTTCCCGGCACGCAATCAACCGGGTAACATATCACAACTCATAACTTTAAAAGTTGAATCTTAATATTACCCACAAAAAAAAGGTGAATCTTAATACAACGTTGAAGCCTGCAGATTTGAAATATGGATAGGGATATTTTAGAATCGTTTTTTGTGAAATAACGTAGGATTCCCACCATCTGAGTCACATAGAGAACGGTGAAAAAACTTGTATGGTCTATTATTTATTAGGTATCAAATGTAACAGGAAGGTCGATATGTCCGAGTGGTTAAGGAGACAGACTTGAAATCTGTTGGGCTACGCCCGCGCAGGTTCGATCCCTGCTGTCGACGTTAATTTTTCTCTCTCTCCTTTTGTTTTGCCGGTGAAGTAACAATTTTTGAGTGATACAGACTGCTTGAAATCTGTTGGGCTACGCGGCTACGCCCCCGCAGGTTCGATCCCTGCTGTCGGCGTTAATTTTTGGTAAACACTAACTATCGTATGCCGACGGGAAACGAATCATCGGACCTGTGCCACGCCGTCCATCTCGCTTCCATCACACGGCCATCGATTCGTTTCTCTTTCCATGGAAAAATAAATTTGGCCCGTTAAATCAGCACAATATACATCCCAAAAATACATCCGGCAACTATGCGCCGCCCCAAATCGATTTCCCCCAGCTCAGCTCGCTCCGCCGCGCCGCACCTATTCCCGCCGCGCACTCCCTTCAGACGCCCATACCCGCGCCAAATCGTCTTGGGGGACCTGACCGCCGGCGGCCGGCGCCCTAGGTCGGTGGCGGAGGCTTAGTTGGGTCGACCATGCTACACTCCGGCCGAAGCAATTCGCTGGAGGATACTTCCACGGCAACCGCGCTTCCCCGCCGTTCTCCAGCATAGCGTGACGCAGCTTCTCCTCCAGCCGCAGTACCACGGTGCAGTGCCGTCGTCGACGTAGGTGTACACGGTGCCCTTCACCAGCGAGGGCTTGGCACTCCACTCCAGGCGGCGACATGAGGTTGCTGCTGCAGCCAACATGTCCCAGTGTGCAGTAGCCCTTATCTGCAACGATGGAAACACACGTGGTGGCACCTCGATTCCTCTGGTGACATAGGTTTTATCCCTCTAATTTCTTGTCAATTTTACAGTTTGGATGTGTATACTGCAAACGAGTACTTTACCGTTTATTCATATCAATCAGTGGTGATATCATCTTTTTTTTTGCCTCGTTTTGGAGTGTAAGACACGAAACCACCCATTAATTTTGTTGAATGGTTTGTCATCACACAATGATGCACCCATATGTTGATGGTAAATAATTCCTAATTTCCAATTTTCAATTTGTTATGCTTCCATTGAGGATGAGTTATGTTGAAATAGCGCTTATTTCATGCTTCCTTGTTATATCCACATTTTATCTCATGGAATTGATCTGATCTGATTTCAGGTGCCTTCGTTATTTTGTAGTTGCAAGCTCACATGCTCTCCAATATTCATCTTCAGTTTCCCTGGTTGCTACAGAAGCAACAGTAGGTTCCTTGCTGCCATACTACAAACTAGATGCCCTCATCTCGTGAGTCAAACTGCACCGAGTTTGTGTCATCATTTGGTAGTTTTCATGCTTCCAAACTAACATTTGTATGCTTCCTAACTAATAGATGTTTGCTTTTACGCAATTTTCGACCATATTACACTGTTTCTAACCCATATGAGTTATGCTGAGATAGCACTAGTTATGCGCTTCAGAACATATATGCTTCCAACACAGACTAGTTATACTGAAATAGAACTAATTCATTACTTCTAGTTTCAGTTCTCAACGCTTCCAACATAGATGATTTATGCCGATACAATCTCTTGCTTTGAAGTATCCATGCTTCCTATGTATAATATTTGGTTTCCTTTCGTCTAGACAGTTTGTGGTATATAACCATGCTTATGCCTTCTTTGATTTTGTTATTGTCATTTTCATACCAATGTGAATTAAATATTTTCCTCGTGTTACTAGTTATGTTTTCAGGCCTCGAGCTTCCACGTGGTAATAGTTATATGTTGAATAGTGTAAAATTTGTGCTTCCAAATCATGTATGTGTTTCTTCCTGAAAGTTTGCATAAATGCATTGTATTTTAAACATTGCCCCATGCATGCTTCTTACCTTTCTCATATATTGCTCATGATTAAATTCACCATATATTACGGATAACTTTTCCCCAATGACTGCTATTTGTCGGCTTCAACTACGGCGACGATGAGCATGTTGAGGTCAAGATTATGTTAGTCAATATCTTATGTTTGAAGCATCACATGTTCTCACGCAGCCAGAAGCATCCCGGTGTGATGCTCCTAGACCCCGGTTTCCTTCACTAGCGAGTGCCTACCAGAGGAGGCATGGAGGGTTAGCAACAATGGCAATAGGTCGTTATTACAGGTCACTGCTGAGCCTCTGATATTCCTCGGCGGCATCATCCTTGCAAACATTAGTCTACGCGTCAACCGTGCTTGCTTCGATGATCTTGAGGTGTGTCCGATGTGCATGTGCCATCACCAATAGAGGTGGGTGGAGGGCATTGTGCCAGACAACACAACTGTTTTTTTCTTTTCCTGACCACCACCCTGTGACCGATTCTTACTTCATACAGAAGCAAATTAGGAAACATTGATGATGCAAACAAATATTTGTTTCATTCCAAGCAAATAATATTTCGTTTGGAGGCAAATTATATGATCTTTTGGAAGCTATGTTGATTGAGACAATTTTTATTACACTGAAGCAACCCTATTTTCCTTGTAAGCGAATTATATTATCCTTTGGAAGCAATCTTGGTATGCATGAATATTTGTTACATTGTTTCTAGTATTGGAAGCCCTCTTGCCGGCCAACACAGGAAAACATTCTTCGTATGAAGCAAATCACATTACATTGACAAGAAAATTCACCACAGTTGGAAACAATAGTTAATCGGCTAAGATTAACCCAAGAAAATAATCTATTAATTTGCTTCTCTAATAAAAACGATGCTTCCATGGTGGGTTGTGGCTGTAGACACCTCTCCAGCGAAGGTTCCGACACGAGGCTCGTCCGCATGGCAACGCGGCAGTTCTTATCTCGTCTTGAAGAAATTCTCTGAATGTAGTGACTTAATGGTCGCGGACTACGGTGTCCTGTTTTTACAGAAGCACATAAGAAGCAAGAAGGAAACAAATAGCAAGAACAATCGAATCATAACGTCATAGCAACAACAAAAAAACATGTATGGATGCATATGGGAACAAGTTCTCTATTAGACAAACCATTTTGATTGCTCTGGAAGCTATTCCCTACTTCATAGAAGCATTTGTTTCCTCCATGGAAACAAACATTTATGTTGTTGGAAGTATTCCCTGGCGAGGGAAAAATATTTATTTTGTTGGAAGCATTTCTCCCATCAATGTAAACAATTATTCAATTCGTTGAAGCATTTTCCTAGTTGACAGAAACAAATCTCTATTTCTTAGAAGCGCTTATACAGTTGATGAAAACAATATTTTCAATGCAATTCAAACACATTATTCCATTGAACGATTTTCAATCAGGCGGAAGCGCATTCCTCCATGGAGAGGAGCATAATTATTTCTACGAAATGACGATTTTCACATGAGAAATTTAATAAATTTCTTCCATATGGAAGCAGATTCAATTATGTAAGAAGCAAACTTGAATGGAATTGGAAAGAAATTAAATAATTATATACAAATAAGTTTTATGCATGGCACGTACGTTACTAACCCCGGAAATTGTGGGGACTAGGCGTGATCCTTGCACGTACTAATAGGAAGCAAATCAGGAAAACTAACCTGGGGATTAGGCCTGATTCTCGCAAGTAGTTAATAGGCAGAAAAGCAAGGAAACGGCCATCAATCGGACGCTACACCGAAGTCCCATCGTACGGCAGTTGGGCAGTCCGATGAAACGATAGGGATCGGCATCCGATCCGTAGTGGTGCCCTTTTTGGTAATATGGGAACAAGTTCTCTATTAGACAAACCATTTTGATTGCTCTGGAAGCTATTCCCTACTTCATAGAAGCATTTGTTTCCTCCATGGAAACAAACATTTATGTTGTTGGAAGTATTCCCTGGCGAGGGAAAAATATTTATTTTGTTGGAAGCATTTCTCCCATCAATGTAAACAATTATTCAATTCGTTGAAGCATTTTCCTAGTTGACAGAAACAAATCTCTATTTCTTAGAAGCGCTTATACAGTTGATGAAAACAATATTTTCAATGCAATTCAAACACATTATTCCATTGAACGATTTTCAATCAGGCGGAAGCGCATTCCTCCATGGAGAGGAGCATAATTATTTCTACGAAATGACGATTTTCACATGAGAAATTTAATAAATTTCTTCCATATGGAAGCAGATTCAATTATGTAAGAAGCAAACTTGAATGGAATTGGAAAGAAATTAAATAATTATATACAAATAAGTTTTATGCATGGCACGTACGTTACTAACCCCGGAAATTGTGGGGACTAGGCGTGATCCTTGCACGTACTAATAGGAAGCAAATCAGGAAAACTAACCTGGGGATTAGGCCTGATTCTCGCAAGTAGTTAATAGGCAGAAAAGCAAGGAAACGGCCATCAATCGGACGCTACACCGAAGTCCCATCGTACGGCAGTTGGGCAGTCCGATGAAACGATAGGGATCGGCATCCGATCCGTAGTGGTGCCCTTAATTTTTCTCTCTCCATTTGTTTTGCCAGTGAAGTAATAATTTTTGAGTCTTTAAGGATACAGACTTCAAATCTGTTAGGCTACGCCCGCGCAGTTTTGATCCCTTTTGTTTTGGGCAGCGCTCAGCGTCGGGCGACCGACCCGGGCTGATAAAATCGGTTGCTGTCCCGGTCGTCCGATCGCGATCTACCGGCTAGAATTAGCAGCATTTCGATTTTTGCATTTTGCCCCCTGGTTTTTGGAAAATCAACCCGCGGTCCTAAGCCTATCAGTCTAAACCGAACACGTGTTCCCCCCCCCCCCCCCCCAAACTTTCAGATATTTACAACAAAACCCGCTGTTTAGTATAGCAACAAAAACCCGCCGCTTTGTGTACAAAAAATAAAAAGTATTACAACAAAATTTTCACAGTAAATCTTCACATATATGTACAACAAATTATCAATATATTTACAATAATAATTAACAACAAAAACAATATTTTTTATTTGGGTGTTTACAATAATAGTCAGTTTCCATGCAATAATATCTTTACAACAAATCGAAAACATACTTACAACAATAATTAATAACAAAAACCAACATTAATTTATTTGGATGTTTACAATAAAAGTCTGCTTTCATTCCAGAAATATCTTTAGAACAAACCAGTAAAATATTTACAACAATAATTAGCAACACATGCCACAAATAATTTGGGTGTTTACAACAAAAGTCGCTAGCTATTTTAACAAAAAATGCAACGTATTACAACAAAATAAAAAAATGATTGTGTGTTTACATACAATTTCAGCACTAATCATTATATGTACCACACATACATTTACAACAAACTATCAATATATTTACAATAATAATTAATAACAAAAACAACTTTTTTTATTTGGGTGTTTACAATAATAGTCAGTTTTCCATACAACAAATAAGTAACATATTTACAGCAATAGTTAATAACAAAAGTCATGCCATGTGGAGAGGTAGATAACATACTTACAACAAAAATCCACCAACTATTTGTACAAAAGTAAGAAATGATTAAAACAAATATATATATGTTTACAAACACTACAAAGTGGTCAAGCAAAAAATTAATTTGGTACATATTGAATTACAACAAAAAACACCAACTATCTTTACAAAAATTCACACACAAAGACAACAAAAATCGGGCCGAACGTTGAGTGCTAGGCCAGCAATTGGTCTCTATGTGT
Organism: Lolium perenne; assembly: GCF_019359855.2. NCBI lineage: Eukaryota > Viridiplantae > Streptophyta > Magnoliopsida > Poales > Poaceae > Lolium > Lolium perenne. The sequence continues at coordinate 55,433,938 of NC_067244.2, forward strand.
GTTAAGTGCTGGACCGGCGAACCGTTCGTGGCCATGCGGGCAAACTGATGATGGGCCAGCAAGCGAGCGAGTCACGGCCCAGGAGCGGAAACCAGAAGGATGCGCTCCCGAGCGAGGCACAACCGATCTCCCGCACGCGATCGGTCGGCCGATACAGAGCGTTTTCCTTTTGTTTTGCCGGTGAAGTAACATTTTTTCTCTATCTCCTATTTTTTATATGGAACACTCGTATCTTTTATCTCTTAATAGGAGACCCCCACTAGCTGATTTTCCAGCCTTGTCGTGCAGCCACGTCGTCCCCTTTATCCCACCCTGTGTCGCGCGGCGTCCGTCCAACTCAGTCCTGGCTTCGTCCGGCACGAAACAATTCTTTGTACGTGGGCTGGTAGAGCTACCTGGGCTGGAGCCTCCTTCGCGGGCTGGCAGACTCATGTCGAGAGTGAGACTCTCTCGCCATTCGTCCTGAAAAAAAAACAGCCTTTGTTTCTAAAATAGAAAAGCACCTGTTGTTCGTATTCCATTGTGGTGGCTAATCACCAGAGCTAATCAATCTGCCGCGACCGTCCGGCCACCTGCCATGAACGTTTCCGTCGCGACCCTCAGGCTTCCTGCCACGAATGTTTCTGCCACAAATGCTATGAAACCGTTCAATAAATCGAGCATTCATCCTCGAGTAGAAACTTCTAGATGGAACTGATCCGCCGCCCGCTGCCTCCAGGTTAAAAACCAATTCCGTGCAGCCATCTGCATTGGCCTCTGGCAGTTGTATCCACCCGCTGGTACTGGCTGATTCCGATTTTAATCTCTCCTTTTTCTTCAGTACCTCAACATATCTTCCTATATGGTAGGTTTCCCCTCCAACCGATTTGATTGGATCATGCCTACTGCTGGCTCAAAATCCCTGTGTTTTGTTTGGATTTATTCGATTGGTCACATCGCTGTCGCTCCGTACATGGGTACATGGCTTCGTCAACAACCGGAACAATTCGTGCCATTGGAACACCCGGCCGGATCGCTTTTGCCGGCAGCCTGCGGCGACGCTTCATCGATGCCATCACCCATACACCGGTGCATCTACTAACTATGGTCCTTATAGTTACCTGCCTGCCCTGCGTTTAACAAGTTTTTAGTTGTAGATTCCATGTGCTTTGCATGTTCTTAGTTTTGCATGTTTGATCACCTGTTCCGTATTTCATCCTGAAAAATTTAATTTGCTTTAATTCATCAATTCTTATAATCAGCAGCTCTTAATTAGGCTCACGTCGGTGGAGGATGTCAAAGGGAAGGCATGGAGTTGTTCTTATTCTTATTATTAGCAAAGGGAAGTCATGGAGTAACTTTGATCTGAATTAGGAAATATAGAACGGAGCGTATGCACTTGCCCTGTTTGCTTTAATGATATTCAGTATTGTCTTCATTTGTCAGTGCACACGTTGATGATTCAAATAAGTACGTATTTTTACTACTCAATTTTGAAACTAAACTAACGAAGTCTGTTTATTTACATTATCTCAACTACTAACTTTGTATTGCATATTAGATTTGGCATGCCTCATGTAAAAAAGAAGATGTGGCATGCCTTTTTAAAGATTATCTACACTAATTAGTTACATGTACTGATATATCTTCTGATCCTGCTGGAAAGTTTCCTCACATATACATTGTGTAGTTTAAAGGTGTGAGTCGATGCAGTTGCTTTATATGTGACACTATAACCATTAATGGAAGCCTTCACGTTCCAAAATAATAAATCTTTTTAGCCCTTTTATAACATGAAAGATTGTAAGTGTGGCTACTTTTCGTTTCAAATCGTCCTATTCTGAAGAGTGATATATTTTCCACTCTTTGTCCTGAGTAATGTTTTGCAGGAGAGTAATAGAGTAATAGTGCTGGGATGAAGCAGCTGCTGTATACGCTGAGTGCATTGAGTAAATTGGATATTGACGTTCGGAAGGTCGATCTCAAGTAGTAATCATCAAAGGATGGCAAATGGCACATCACATTAAATAGCTAGGTTTTTCTTCCTAATAATAGGCAATGAACGGCCTAGGTTTTTTTTTCAAAGACCTTGAGGACGATATAACTATATATTATATGCGCAATAAATTCATGATGGCCTTTTTCTAAAAAATGACCATATTTTGTAATTACAAAAGGTATGACCATATTTTGATGGCTTCTTTTAACTGTATTATCTACATAATATTTTTTTCATGTGTGCTCGTCGAATATCTTAGACCTTTTATGGTTATCCTGTTTTTTTCTTAAATCATTCCAAGATAATTTCTCTTAGATTTAAACTTCACATCTTAAAAAGTTAACTCCACAAATTTTTCGCAGCAACGCGCGGGGTATCATCTAGTTCCATTAAAACACGGCTCGATTTCCGGTCACCAGATGGGATACAGAACTAGGGTAGCTTCTAGTCCACAATACATGGTCTTCATGAGCTACACCTATACCCAAAGCCGCTAGCTCATGAGCCGGCTTGTTAGGGCATCTCCAGCGGAGCGACTGTTTGCGTTCGTCGTAACTGAAAATGCGTTTGGGGCCGCTCCAGCAAAGTGATCGGGTCGTCCGCGGAGACGCAAACCTGGCTTGCGCGGACGCGCCGAGCGTCCTCCATTTCTTACCCGGTCCCGGAAGTCAGGGACAACGAAATCGGCCGCTTCGATTTGCTTCTTTTTCCCTTCTTTGTTGCCCTAGTGCGATGCCACCACCCCAGCCCCACCCGCCGCCGTCCCGCTGCATCGCCGTCGTACTCGCCGTCGGCTCCATTGTCGCCGCGCGGGAGAGTAGGATTTTACTCGGGCTTGGCTCCGCCGCGTACCTGCCGGCTGTTTTGGGGCCAAACGTTGCCGGTTGCTCCGTCCGGCCTCGCCGCCCACGACATGTTCGGTCAATTGCGTCGGTAGGTTTCTTACTCGTGTTTTCGACGCTATTGTGTGCGGCCATTGATCCGTAGTTCGTACCCACGCAGATGGACATGTGGCAGATGTTGGACAAGTTCCGCACGGAGGTCGTTGACTCCTCTTCCGACGAGGAGTCCGATCAGTCGACGCAGACATTGGCAACTACTGCGGCCTCCATGATCCACGAGTTCACCTCAAACCCGGGGCCGGAGCACCGGGGCTATGTGAAGGGGCTCTCCAAAAACCTGCCGCGCAACAGAGTGGAAGGGCAGGCCCGCCTCCACAAGGACTACTTCCACCTCACCAATCCGGTGTTCCCGGAAAAACTCTTCCGGCGCCGGTACATGATGTCAAGGGACTTGTTCTTGATCATTCTACGGGGCGTCAGAAACTATGACCCGTACTTTCAGTGCAGGCCCGATGCAACAGGTGCGCTATGCTTCACCTTGTACCAAAAATGCTCCGCGGCTATTCGCATGCTCTCATATGGAATGGCTGCGGATATATTCGATGAGTATCTTCGAATGGTGACAGCACCTGCCTTGAGGCCATGTATTGGTTTTGCCGAGCCGTGATTGCCGTGTTCGGAGAGTATTACTGTAGGGAGCCAACTGTTGAGGATACAAGACGGCTCCTGTCTATCAACGAGTCTAGAGAGTTCCCAGGAATGATTGGCAGCATAGATTGCATGCACTGGGAGTGGAAAAACTGTCCATTTGGATGGCAGGGTGCGTACAGCGGGCATGAGGAGGGACGGACTGTCATTCTTGAAGTTGTCATATCTCAAGATTTATGGATTTGGCATTCATTCTTTGGCATGACCGGTTCCAACAATGACATCAATGTGTTGCACCGATCACCGGTTTTTAACCGGCTCATGCAAGGCAAAGCTCCCCGGGTGAGCTATGAGATCGATGGAAATGCATATGACAAGCCATATTATCTTGCTGATGGCATCTACCCTGACTGGGCCACATTGGTGAAGACTGTCCGTAATCCAAACTCCGAGAAGACGAGGAGGTTTGCCAAGATGCAAGAGGCTTGCAAGAAAGATGAGGAGCGCGGATTTGGTGTGCTCCAAACTCGGTGGGCAATTTTCCGTCACCCGGCAAGAACATGGTCCCTGAAGACCATGCATGAGGTGATGACATGCTTCGTGATCATGCACAACATGATCGTTGAGAACGAGCGTCCTGATGGCCGCAGTGAGAACCACTGGGAATTCCAAGGTGAGATGGTGGCGCCACTTCCTGGAGCTTCATCTTGGCAGGACTATCTACATATCAATATAGAAGTCACTAACGAGAACGTCTCCAAACAGCTGCAGACGGATCTTGAGCATCAGTGGACATTGGCTGGCCATGAAGATCATGCCTAGAGAAATACTATCTTATTTTCATGTAGACTTTTAAAAATTTAAATGTAATAAGTATGACTTCGTTGAATTCCTTATTTTGTTGTTTCGAAACTTCATAATTGATGCAAACGCCAAAATGCGTCGGGCCGCTGGAGCCACCCCTAGGTGCAAACGGACGAGCGGACAAAAACGGTCTATCTCGCGTCCACCGCGCGACGCAAACGGACATTTCGGATGTCCGAAATACGTCGCGCCGCTGGAGATGCCCTTACAAATGCGAGGAGAAAAGACAACACTTTCCTGAATGAAATTCATATCAGTGATGATGACACCGATGGGTGAAAGATCATAGGCCGGCGATATCATAGCTCGCTGAAGATTACAACAATCAGTTTCAAAAAAACAACACGGCCAACTCCAAAATGTTCTGCAACCTGAACTACATTGGACAGAGCAAAGGCCTCGGCATGCATGGCATCGGCCACCGCAAACAACGATCATGCTGCAGCGAAACAGATATCTGACGAGCTATCTCTACAAATGGCACCCCAGCCCCCCATCTCTTGTGTCGTGCCGAAAAGATGCATCCACATTTATCTTCACGAAATCTGGAGCAGGGCCAGACCATTGCCTGTTGCTAGGTATGGTAGGTTGCTTTTGTATCTTTAGAAATTTCTTCCAATCGTCAACATGTTGATGGACTGAAAACTGGAACTATTCTACTGACATCCTCTTTTCACCATGATTACTTTTGTTTCTTTCGGTCCAAATAGTCCAAAGCAGAGCAATCGACAGTACTTGTTCGTGAGATTGCAGACCAATGACCTCGTGTAGAACTTCTATTGCAGAACGACATGGCAACAATTTTAAACGGACATCTTCCAGTAGCAGACTGCACCATCTCTGCTTGGCGAACTTGCACGTCAAGAACAGATTCCCCCCATCTTCAAACAAAGTGTTACAGATAGCACATCGAGTATCAAGCTGCACACCTTTCTGAGTGATATTTATGTATAGGGGATGACTATTATGAGCAAACCTCCACAGGAAATGGTGAACCTTTGGTGGACATTGTAACTTCCAAAGTTTTCTAAAGACTTCAGTTTTCACGCAATCAGTAGTAGAACCATGCCCCACATGTGCAACGGAAGCTCCCCTTTCCATATCAACATGTACTATGTATGCTGATTTCACTGAAAAACACCCCTTAGGATCAAACTGGCTAGCCACAAAATCTTGGGTGTCTTCCCTCAGTGGAATGCTCAATATGATGGGCACATCCGTCGGCAAGAAATGTTGTTCGACCAGCTCCCTCCGCCATGATCCTGAAACAACATCAATAAGCTCGCCAACCATATTCAGCTACGTCTCCTCTGTGTGTAGTTGGTTTCCGGGTAACGCCAACAGGCAGCCATGGATCTTCCCAAATTCTAACATTTGACCCAGCTTCGATGCGCCATATCATACCTCCCTTCAGTATAAGGATCACAATTTTATCCATGGATCTGGGGTATCCAAGGATATCCGGCCCAACGGGCACGGGTATCGAGGGCCGATTATGCCCACAGATTTTATGGGGCGGATATCCGGTAGGTCATGGGGCGGGCATGGGTAGAGGTTTTGCTCCGTGGACATGCAATGGATATCCAGCTAACATGTGGGACCCACATGTCAGTGAGACATGGGATTTCACCTAGGTCTAGTTGCCCCTCTCTTGAGGCCAAAATCACCAAAGGCCCAGTAAGTGTAACACGTAACCACTGATTACCATTTATTCCATGGCCTCCTCCCTCACACGATGCAAGGGAGGGCTTGGTCGGCGGCCCTCCCTTCCACCTCTCTGGCAGCCCAGCTCTCCTCCGCGGTTGGCTTGCTCTCATCCCGTCGCCCTTCCTCCTCCTCCTATTTATTGCCCACATAGTTATTGCTGAATTGCTACATAAATATTGTTGAAATGTTGCTAAAATGTTGTTTTTATGGTTAAAAATTGTTTTGATGTACATAGTGCGTAAACACATGGCTATCCATAGATATCCGGATATCCGGCGGATTTGAATTTGGAGCGACATCCATGTTCATGGATACTTTCATGGGCAGGGTAGAGCGAGGCTAATGGATTTGGGCATGGATCTGGTTTTGGTATATCCGTCCAGACCCGCTACATTGCCATCTTTACTTCAGTACATCAAGTCCTTTTAGGATACTCCTCCAAACATAGCTCATGCCTACCATAGGTTTGGCCTCTAACAAATTTCCCATCAGGGAAATACTTGGCCGGTGAAGTAACAATTTTTGAGTGGTTAAGGATACAGACTTGAAATCTGTTGTGCTACGACCGCGCAGTCGACGTTACTTTTTTCTCTCTCTCTTTTTGTTTTGCCGGTGAAGTAAACATTTTAAAATGAGTTTTCCTTTGGTTAATTCAGTTTTCTCTCTTCACAGTAAACTTTATTTGATCATTGAAAATACAGTAACAATGAAGGCCAAAGATAGAATCCACATAAGTTACATATAGATTGAAAAAATGAACCATTATGCGGATGGAGATTTGGTGCACATGGACACCAGTGATCTCTTTATTTAAAATAAATTGAAATAATATTTCTAAGTTTTAAAAAATCTGAAAAAATCATGATGTAGCCGGTAATGTATCTCACAAACGAGAATTTTTTTAATTTGAAAGTAGTTTTGGCCACACAAAAATAATAAGAGTGTAGTTTTGACTTTTGAGCATAGTGCATTCAAATCTCTAAAAAAGATAGACTCTGTTATTTTTGTGTAACTCAGAATATAAAACATTTCAAATTGAGATTTTGCGCGTTAGAGGGATATATCATTAGCTACTTTTAGAATTTTGTTTCAAAAAATTTAGACTCCGTAAAATGTTTTTTTTGTTTTTGAATTTTCGAATATGCCGCTCTAGAATCCTCTCAGGTCTCAGCCTCGAAGAAATGTGAAGTAGTCTACGTCTTATTGGAACTAGAGGGATACAAGGAAAGAACACACCTTGTACAAGAACGTGATCTTTCATTTTCGTTAAGAGGAGGGAAGAGATCTGTAATTTATAGCAATCCTTGTACAGAGAATTCTGCTAAGAAGTTAAAGCAAGACTTGGAACTAATTCCATTATCTAACATCCATATTCAGACGTTGTGGTTCGCTTCACGTTCACGTCCCCGACTTCCTATATCAGGCACAGCTTTGCTGTTTTTCCTTTCCTATCCCCTGAACACCATAAGAAAGGTGCACCTAGAAAAGCAAGTAACTGCGTGTGCCATGCCATGTGATACTTCACATTGTCATGCTTCTGCAAAGATGTATTTCCCTTGAGTAATAACCATGTCCTTTATCTTCAGTGCCTGGAATAGGAAATGATTAGAGAAAAATATACATACGAGATACGACACAAGCAACATCAGTTTGACGAAACTGTAGCAAACAAGGCAAGACAAAGGCCCTAGTGGAAGCGAACCAGATTCAGTGGTCAGAGGTTTTCATGTTTATAGTTCTCCTGGTGTATGTTGATGATAATATGGTATTGGTTAGCTCCTCCACTTCAGCTACAAACAGACTGATTCTTGAGATGCATGACGCTTTTCCGGTCAAGGATCCTGATACTCTTCATTATTTTCTTGATATTGAGGTTTACCATTAGTGTTCTGGACTTTTTCTTACTAAGAAGTATGCTATGGACCTTCTTCGGCGTGTTGGTATGTTGAAGTGTTCTCCTGCTTCTACTCCTATGACTGTTGTTGACAAGCTTTCTGCAAATGAGGGCACTCATTTATCTGTTGATGATGCCACTTGGTACCACAGCGTTGTTAGCACGTTGAAGTAACTCACACTTATCTTTCCAGATTTATCATTTGTTGTCAACAAAGTCTTTGAATACTTTCAGGCTCCTCGGGATCCTCATTGGACAACTGATAAGTGCATTCTTCAGTTTGGCAAGCTCACTGTGTGGCATGGTTTGACTCTTCGTTCCACGCTTGATACTCTTGTGTCCGCATTCTCTGATGTTGTTTGGGCTAGAAAAATTCTAATGATAAGCGATCCACGGGAGGATATGCTATCTTTTATCCAAATGTTTCTTGTTGTGGAATGTTATATGGTGAGCTCAAGTTAGGCCTATTGTTTTGTTTTGCAAGTCATGGAAACGGGTAGCAGATGAGAATTCTCGGCCATCTGGCCTGTATGCAAGTGATAGACTGATAGCCAAAACCATAGATGCAGCCTGCCTGTGATGGCAGTTTTATAGTTGGCTTGCTGGCACCGAACGGCCCTTCTGGCAGTGCTGTTAAAAGATTAAAGAACACATACCATGGAACTTTCCCTAGCAGAAAAAGAAAAACGCATACCGTATATAACTGATCCCAATGTGGTCGTCATCACGTTTTTGCTCAAGTATTTGGTCCGTTGTACTCAACATTGGTTTACGGTGTGCCAAAACCAGTGGTTCATGCTGTCTGCTAGGTCTGTAAAAACGGAGCCTGCTACCAGTGTTAGCAATGCTAAGATCAGCAATATCCTAACGCATTCAGCTCTTTCCATTTAGGCACACGAGAAAACAAAACAATGTGTAGTAGCCATCATCATGTAGCTTCAGCCCCTGAATAAATTCGATAACACCACTAGCTTACAGCACCAATAGCACCGGTTGTAACAGTGGTACATTTCTTCCAGTAATTTCGATACAAACTACTACTACATTCATAGATCTCTGAACGAGCATAACACAACAGGATCAGCTAAGATCAATGCTATCTTACCTAACTGACATGCAACTATATACACTGAGCAACAACCAGACGTCTGGCTGGCGATTCAAGAACCAACTGAGAGGAGAACGGAGCAGAAGAGTTAATCAGAAGATGGTGTCCACGGTCAGCTTCCTCTTGGGGGGCGACCTCTCAATTATCTGCTTCTGCATGTCCATGAAGCTTATCCCCTTGTGTGCAAACAGCCTTCTCAGGTTGATCACCGAGAGGTCGTTGTATTTCGCAACGGCAAGGTCTGCTTGCTCCAGCTCATACCTGTATGTCAACAGAAACAGTTACCACCTGAGGAGGCTATGCTATTCAACAGGGTATTTGTGAGGAGTGGAATAATACGACTGCTCCAAGAAAAAAGTTTGAAAGGCAACTACGTACGCAGGATGAGCACCAATCAATGAAACTGCCATCATAGTGCAGTTGTGAGCAGCTGTAACGCCTCTGGGGTCATCCTCAAACACTATGCATTTCGAGGGCTTCCGATCTAACTGTTAAGAAGACAAAGATTTGCAGACATGTGAGAAAATATATTCCTGGAAAGTTCAGCCCAACCAATCAACAACTAGTAGCAGAGCAGAAACATACCTTCACAGCAGCTGAAAGAAATCTATGTGCTATTGACTCCATATCATCCTCATCGGTCACTATCGCCTGTAGTTGACAAGGGAATAAAATGAACTTGTGATATTCACCATATGCCTATGCAGCATATTTTTCAGATCAAACCTTGGGAAACTAAAAAGGGTGAAATCAGATAAGAACCTTGAAGTATTTGCTTAGTGACATCCTATCCAAAGCTTCAACCATGCATCTCCTATCCAGGGATGATGCCACAGCGCATGGTATACCTGCTGTCCGAACTGCATCCAACCATTCTCTCAATCCTTCTACTGGTGTATCAAGCTGAATGACACAAATAACAAATAGTCAGAGGCAATCATTAAGTAAATAAAACCATACTCAATGGAAAGAAGGAGAGGAAAATTACTTTGAAGAGACTTTCATAGTACAGCTCTATAAGACGTGCCTTCAGTCTATCCATTTGATCATCCTCTTTTGCCCAATACAAAACCTGGGTAAGCACAAGTAGAATTGACGATTTAAGTAGCAGTGCAAAAGTGAAGTCATTGGGGCGATAGAAAAAGAGGTGTCCAAAGAGAACATGTGAATAATTTACGTTTTTCTTTGCTGCTATAATAATTCAATATAAACATTGAAAGATACATCTACTGAAATCACAAACACACACACACACACATACCTTTTTAAGGACATGGTCAGCAGCACCATGAAGAATACTCCTTTGGATGTGAGCAGAAGTAGGGATGTCCTTCCCTGCGCAAGATAAATTACTTTAATAAGTGTTTATGAAGGTAAGATAGCAATATGTCTCGGTTTAGAAAACAAATACCTTCCTCCAAAGCAAGCTGTCTCCAAGCATCCAACTTTAGTGAGTCTGTGTCAGCCTAGGAGAACAAAGAACAACATCAACTGTCAGTCAACCATAAGGTAATAACAGCACAGCGGCAATATATCCATGCAATACGAGGATGCACCTGCAAGTAAAACTACATGACAAAGAATCTTGTAATGCAACTGAACCAGAAAAATTGTTGAATTATGTACAAGGTAAGCTATAGTTTGATTGGACTACTACTGCAATTCATAACTGCAGGCAAGCAAGTTTTTCCTAAGAAACCTTTGAAACAGACAATGTCACTAACCACTAACACAAACAACTCACTTTGCCCAATAAAAAGAGAACTTACAATAACATTGTCCCATGAGAAAATTAGCCCAAATGCTTCATCTGGCTTCATAGCATGCCTTATCCTTTGAAGGAAGCATTCTTGTAGTTTTTCGTTCAAATAATCCTGAAAGGTAGAAGAACGATTATGCACAGGAGTAACATGATAGGTTGCTAATAGCACTTAGTCTGATATTGCATAATCGTAGACGATATATACTTACCACATCGATATTGAGTGGTCCGTCCATCCTAAATGTCTCAAAGCCTTCCCCATATTCAGCTCCGATTGTCTAACATAAAATAAATCCAAGTGTTTTGAATCAATAATGGAAAATATTTGAAAGAAGAAGCGCTAATACTGCAGAACTCGTAATTTAGTAAACCGGTATTAAACTAGCTTGAGAAGGACTCAGTCTTAACTTATATAGCCTATTATGGCTCCAACAATGATGACGGTCCAAGCGATGCAATTACCAAGGAACTTGATGAAAACAAGGCTAGTGCCCAGTAATCTGCTCCATCGAACAACTAACAAGTGAAAGAATCACTTAATTAAAGAAGCACCTGACTGACTATATGATGATAATGTAGCTCATGGTAGAAAAAATTCACTGATACAGCCATCAAACTCCACTAACCTATTTTCATGAAACTGGCTAAACTAACGCACTGAAACAAAAGAAATGAACAAATCCAAGAAGCTAGGTACTCCAATTCTAGAATGCTACAACTAAGGCAAGAAAACTAAAAGTAACCCCAGAACCATATAGTTAACACTATTTCTTTCTCCAAAGAAATATGTCTGCAATAAGTAACCTGGAGCAGAATCAGCAAGTCCTTGAGAAGTTAACCCAGAGAACGCACGTAGCTAATTCAACACTAAGCGTACCTAGTTGCAAATTTACACCTAGGGAAGGTAAGGGTTCTTGAACCCGGACAGATACTAATCACGAAGGCTGTTTTATTAATCCATGACTTTTTCTTAATAAACCAAGAAACCCTCACCTCCTCGACGAAGACCTTGCCTGGGAGGGGCGGGAAGGCATCAAATCCCGACGCCCTCCTCCGCATCCGCATCTGCCTCCCATTTCTTTCTCTCTGCGCGGAAAGGGAAAGAAACCCCAAAGGAAATCAGAAACAGGATGCGAAAAGATAAGAAAAAATCGGCTTACAGGAGGCGGGGGCTGCTTACCGGGAATCGGAGATTGGGGCATGGCGCACGAGGGGAGGAGGAGGACGACGGGGCCGAGGAGAACGGCGAAGGAGAGGTGGCGGTGCGGAAGCTGCACGACTCCATGGAAATGGGTTGGGGGAAAGAGGAGAGGCGAAGGGAGGAAAGGGAAACGGGATGAAATGGGAGGGTTTCATTTTTAGATTTTTCTTTACACCTCTTTTTTCTTTTCTTTTCCCATGTAGTGTGGGTTGTATCTGCCTGTTTTAGTTTCAATTTTTCTGGCTGGAAAACAGAAGAGGAAGAAGGATATTTGGTCACTGCTACGTGTGTCTGTCTAGGCACATCCGATCTGTGAAAAAGAATTTACGGACGAGTATGTAAATATATACATATATACTACCTTCATTTAAAAGTTTAAGGTTTATATTATTTTTATAAAATCAAACCAAGTTATGTTTAATCAATTTTATATCAAAAATATTAACATATAAAATATAAAATCAATATCATTAGATAGATAATAAAATATTTTTTTATGGTACTACAAAATATCATATTTGTTGATAGATTCTTCAAAAAGTTTGGTTAAATTTTACTTGGTTTCACTTTTAAAAAAAAAACATAAGCTTCAAACGTTGGAATGGAGGTAGTATATAAATAACTCTAATATTATTATTAGTCAAACACTTATTGCTATTTGAGAAACACTTACAGTTTGAACATGTAAAACATATAGTAGCAACTACTTCTTCCCTCACAGTATATTTACTTGTTTTTTGAGAACTATGTTCTTTTGATAAGGTAGATGGTGATAATTTATATATACTTGATTTAAATTTGTAAGTTTGGATTTACGAAAAATAGAAGGGAGTGAGTATTTGGTGAGGAAACCAAGAGTATAGTTATTGATTATGCATTATTAACGAGGATTTTCTATCTATGGTGATAATTGTGCACACGTTTAGAGGGTGATAGTTGCGCACGGTCACAGGGCGGTAGAGGGGAGCGGTGCCCGTTCGCTTCGATAAAACAACGACAACCGATCGGTTCGTGTTCGATTGTTCGTATTAAGAAAAAAAAAACATAAAAAGACTCGTCCCTGGTCCTGCTTCTTCCACCATGGGCATCAATAGGCTAGGTGGGATCCAGCCTCCATCTACGACCGTCAACGCGAGCCATCCCTCTTCCATCTTTGTGGCCAGCATGCTCCGGCTCGCGGCATCTGTGATGGAGGGGCGAGTCAACCCTCCCGACGAAGGTAGCCATGGAGCCTAGGCACCCGACGCAGTGTGAGCCCAGGGCGACACCAAGCTCACTTCCACCTTATCTGGAAAGGCATGGCGGAGGGGGTCTTCATAGCAAAGAAGGTGGCTAGAGTCCACGGTGGTGGGGATTGGGTGGATTGTGGGAAGAAGTTAAGAGAGAGAGAGATTTCTTTTCAGATATCTAAACGTGGTTGGGGATAAAGATGATTGAAACTTTTTTTAGCCAAAGAGGAGAGTCAGTTTGGATATGCCGTGAAAATTCACTATGAGGCCGATGAAAGACTGAATTAGGGCGGGTAGGTATTCCCCTCGGTAGGGAACTATTTTGCATATAAGTATTTGTAGGGTACAAATGCATTTTGTGGAACTCATTGCGTTGAATTCAATAGGTGCATATACATCCCCACACATAAAGATTGTTCATTTTTTTTTGTTTATTTCTCGAAAACCATCTAAGTTGTTTTAAACATTTTCGAGGATGGGTCTAGCATATTTATCTTGGACCCGTGGATGTAGAATGTCAGGGTCACTCTGATCCTCATGGCTTAAGAATGGAGAGTAGGAAGAACTCATGATCACAATGTCATGCTCATTCCAATTCCACAAAATTTAGGTTTATTTGATTTTATTGCATAAAATGTAAAATATTTTTTCAAAGAGGTTGAAGCGAATGCTAAATTTCCTATGACATGTAGTGGAACACAATCCTTACTAAAAATATCATACTCCCTCCGTCTCACGAAACTTGTCTGAAATTTGTCAAAATTTAGATGTATCTAGATGCTATTTAGTGTCTAGATACATCCGAATTTTGAAAAATCTCAGACAACTTTCATGGGACAGAGGGAGTATATGATTTAACCCTATAAATTAAACCACAAATTGTAGGAAACATCTGTAAGAATTCTAGTCCTCTAAAATTGCTATGAAAATCGGAAAGTGCCTTCGGCAAAAATCCTGTAAATAAAAGAGGCCTGAATCGTGATTTTTGTATACGCGCTTAGCTGGGTCTTAAGGCCAATTTACCATGTCGTTACTGGGCCGGAAAATGGGCTAAAATCGGTTAGTCAAAGTCCAAGAAGCATCACCAAATCTGACGGACTCCATTCGTAGCCCGTCTCCACTCCCACTGCCGACTCCGGCGACAGCCATGGCCACTCGCCGGAGCCCAGCCACCACCGCCTACCGCCGCCTCCTCCTACTCTTCCTCCCCTTCCTGCTAATTGCCTCGTACTTCCTCCCCTTCGCCTCCGCCTACCGCCCCGGCGACATCGTCCCCATGCTCCGCTCCGGCCAGTACCACGGCGTAATCAGATCGACCCCATGCCCTTTCTCAGAGATAATCTCCTTCGTTTTACCTCGTCCTGATCCGTGTGGTTTCCTTGCAGTCCAGGTCGGTGTGGTTCGACGTCATCGGCCGCCACTGCCCGTCCTTCGCGGTCAACCGGGAGGTAGGGTTTCTTGAAGGAAACATGTCTTGTGGAGATTTTCTTGAAGGTAGTGCTCGATCTTTTGGGGATTTTCTTGTGGAGTGTGTTGGTGACTTGTTTCTCTCGTTCTTGCAGGTGCTGATGCCGATCCCCAAGCCCACGGGGTTCACTGGTGCTGATCCGTATAAGATGTGAGATTTTCTATTTTATCTTAGATCTCCTCTGCAGCTTATGCATGTCTCCGTGTATTATCTTACACTGCTACCTTATGACATTCTGAGTGAGTTGTAGTGTGATGTTCATAGATGCACTCTGAATGAATGATGAATGTTCTGTGCTGTCTACCGTAATTTATGAGTAGGCTTCATTATACAGTTTGCTGCAGATAATTCATACAGTCATGCCATGACCATCTGATTGTGCAAATGTGAATTGTTGTTATGTTGAATTGACACGATCATATCATGAATGCTCTAACTTTGCAAATGTGAATTGGTGATAACTATTACTATTACTCCTAAATTATTGAAGAGTAAATGAGGTGAAAAACATACTTCTATTTTTTGTTTTTACACATGCTGCAATTCAGAAGATTTATCGGTACGCAAAATTTATGCCATGTCACTTTACTTGTTTGGTTAAAGCATATTGAAATTAGTTGCAAGTTTGCAACAGTAATGAAATAAAGGAAATTGGTAAGGTTAATACCATGCAGTCCTTGCTAAACTTTACAAATGATATGGCATGTAGTTGAGTTCTGTAAATAATATGTTTCAAAAGGTATGTCTGTCTTACCTGATCCTTTCTATGCAGAACCTTTCAGATTGGACACGAAAAGTTCCATCTTCCTTGGCTGTATGTTATAAACCGCAAAAGCTCTCAAGTTCCATTGATAGATTTTCATTTGGTGAGTCCTTGTATAACTGTTATTTTAACAGTATCCTGCGGAATAATGTCTTTGTGCTTTAAGCATCTACCTTTGATTATACAGAAGTACACTGGAAATGATTTACTTGGTGTTACGGCCAAAGTGGTGGACATGCCTCAGCATTGTATGTAATGTTATCACCTGTCCTCACAGAATATCTTTTTTTTGTGTTATTCTAGGCAGTTCATATTCCCAGCATCTGTTGTAATGTTATTATGTGCTGGGAAAAAAATTCTGTGCAAACATTTGGGGCCGCATGACTAGCTCTCCACTTTTTGATTTGCACAGTGCAAGCGTGTGTTAATTGTGATGGGTGCGCACGCGCTCAGGTCGCTTTGATGTGGACGCTGCAATTGGAGTCACGCTGTAGCATGTTGCCCATAGCATTGCCCATTATGTATCCATTGATGGATCCAGGAGCAGGGTTCAACCCTGGCCCTAGGACCAAAAGCCCAAGAAAAATCCTTCGATAATCTAGTAAAAATGAAGAAGTTTAGGCCCTTGTGCCTGGGGCGTACTATAGTTCTAGCTCCATTTCTCTACATGCAAGATGAATGTTCAACGCATTAAGTTTCCGTGTGTCCTCGGAGTTTCTGCGTCCAGAAAACTAAGGGTTCCTTGTGCTAAGCAATTCTTTGACGAGATTATTCTGTTCTTTGTTTGTGTTGCTGATCCGTAGTTCTAGGATAGAGGAGCTTATATCAAAGTTTAAGTCTTTGTTTCTACCGTGTAGTAATACTGTACATTCACAATATGTCGTTTTCTTTAGTTTTCTGAATTAGGTAGCCTAGTTGCTAACGGAGTGTTCATTGGGCAGTTTTGGAACTTCATCCTGACATAAAGAAGCATTTCTGGGATCCACAGAACTGGCCAAAATATGTCCTTGTTAGTTATACATGGTAAAAAACTTGGCCTAGTTTGCAATGTCAAATTTTCGTTTCCAAGAACTAGTGTGAGATAACTTTGTATCGTGACATTAGCACAAAATAATTCTTGTGTACAGGGAGGAGCAATCAGAGATAGATGTTGCTGGAGGATTCTATATGTTATTTGGATCTGGTGAGTTAATTGGCCAGACCAAAAAGTATTTATGTTTTGTCATGCCAACTTCCGTTTTACTGCCACTGGAGTTTCCCTTATGCCAGAACATATCTTCTATGATAGTGTTTATGCTCATAGAGCAGAACGTGATAATTCCCAGATTCTAATTCCTTTCATGTTTGTTTCACTATGGTATGCAGGTCTCGTTCTTTCCTTCGTCCTTGCAATCTATGTCTTGCAATCGTCTCAGGAGAAGTTGACAAGGTATAATTATTTCACTTTTAGTTTAGTTTGAGGTTATATAGGTTCATAATGTACGAAGTGTTCTTACGGTAAAATGAAAGCAAACACCATTAGGGATTGGAACAATGACATCCGACTATGCTGTTGACAGTTGGCACCTCACCACAGTTAGCCTGCTTGACAATGTGTTTAGTTCCCCGCATCAAGCATGCTTAGCTCGTCTGAACTCAAGCACCCATTGATACCTCCCACCAGGGCCAGAGCGTAGTATTAGAAAATGGCCCATCACTCAAATGGGGACGGAAAGTGTTATTGACACGGTGCCATTCTGCTTTGCAGGTTTGTGCGGGAAGCAGTTTCTGATAGCAGCCTACCTGAAGGAGGGATTGCAAAGGTGGAGTGATATTTCCACAGGGGGGCTGTTGGCCTATGGAGTGTTCTTACGGCTGTGTTGCAGATGGAAACAGCGACAAAGAAGTTATGAACTCAGCGCTGCCATATTTCTTGGGCCTGCTTGAACAAAATTAACTGTTATAACATATAGCAAGTGAAGGAGAGACGAATTGTAGACTCTTCCTCTGTGTAACAGAACTGTAGGCAAACTGGAGTATAGGCAGTTGCTAGCTCGTTAAAGTTTTGATTTATCACCTGCGAGATTTGAATGCGTATGGAACAGTACAAGTTTCTGGTTATTAAATCCTCAATAGTTCCTGCTTAATGTACACATACGTTCCGCCAGTACTGGAGTAATCCTGGGACTAGAATTAGATGAAGGTTGAACTAACGATTCCGCAAGTACTGGAGTAATGCGAACCAGAATTATATGAATGTTGAACTAGCTATTCAGCCAGTACTCGTGTAATCGGAGGACTAGAACGTAATTGCAATCCAATTCAAGGACTATTACAGAAAACGGACACAGTGCCCAACTTGCAAAGTAACAAAGCCGTAAGAGATAGGGACCAAAATTTAATTTCGAAGAATTGGCAGGAGCCGCGCGAACGCGTACCCCCTCTAGCACAAATTATGACGTCCACTCTCCCACTTGGGG
This sequence comes from Lolium perenne, assembly GCF_019359855.2. Classification (NCBI taxonomy): domain Eukaryota; kingdom Viridiplantae; phylum Streptophyta; class Magnoliopsida; order Poales; family Poaceae; genus Lolium; species Lolium perenne. The sequence continues at coordinate 55,451,861 of NC_067244.2, forward strand.
AGATGGTAAGCCAGCGCGCCCACCAAGTGCAATGTGGGCCACTAGCCTAGGCCACGAGGCTTCTTGATCCCCCGTCGACCCCGTCCAGGTAAGTATGGAACAAAGGAGCACCTGCCCCTCTTCTTATAGCAAGAGCTCGCGGGGAATCCTTCGTCGACTTCCGAGGTGGGACTAAACGCCCCCCTTGCTGCTGCGTGCGCACACGAGACGGTGTTGGGCTGGCGAAATAACGTGATGTACGTGGGCTTCTAGTTACGTCTCGTCTTGGGCCCTGAAAGAAGAGCTGGAATATGAGGGGCTGTGTTGGACAAAAACGTCCCCTGAAGGCTTGAGGCCCTGCTTTTTCCTAGTACTCTCTCTTCTCTCACGAAACTTTCAAATTTAAAATTACAGAAGAAATACCAGGAAAGCAGTCTTGTTAAACAAGGCAAAGACATGAGAATTACTTGAAATACAGCACGGCACCCCTCTTGGCAGCAACAAATGCGTATGTATTTTTCTTTTCTTTTGCTATATGGAAAATTATTAAAAGAAAATGCCATCTATTTTTTCAACTGAAATGTATATAACACTTGAAAACCAACGGACCATTCACCAAGAGAACAACACCGAAACCATTAGAGGCACCTCCTCGAGCGAAACCATTCCTTCGCGCGGGCCGGGAGGCGGCGTGGTGTAAGAGTGAGGATGATGGCCTAGCGGCGCGGCGATGCGACGTTAGAGGCCGCGCGGCGGTGCGCATGCTGGCAATGGCGGCGACGCTCGGGCTAGACCTAGGCCTGGCATGGGCCTGGTGGGCCGCAACCTTGGCGCGTCCTGTGCGGCGTTGCTGGCGGCGGGGCCTCGCGATGGCTGCCCCTGCTGCCATCCCCCTCCTCACGCCCTCCTCCCATCCCGACACTGGTTGAGGATGTTGGGCGGGCGAGCATGCGAGCAACAGGTGCCTGCTCTGCTTTGCCTCGGCAGATACCGATGGCGGAAGTTGTGGGCTAGCGCGCTCCGAGCGGTGGCTAATGGCGCTGGTCGGTGCCCCCTCATGCGACAACAAGACTAGGCCCCCTTGTGGGTAGTCCTTCTCCAGCGGCCTTCTTCGCCATCTAGGTTCTACCTTGCTCGAATGGTCTTTGGGTGTCGTCATTCTAGGGTCGGGACAAAATCCTCGAGTGGCGACAGCCTGCGCTGTCAACGGCGACGCCCGAGGGTGCCATTACCTCCTTGGAGGCATTGGCATGACTCTGATCGGACTTCCTACTCGAGTGCCCGGGGAAACTCCAGGTCCGGCCTGCCAAACCGGGTTGCGACAACATCTCAGCGCCGGTACCTTCTTGAAGGTGCTGCCTTGGTTGCAAGTGGAGTACCGGATGTGGTAGCTAGAGGTCGACGATGCGTCTCTAGAGTAGTGTGCCGCACATGGCACAGATGTGTGTGGCGCAACATCTGCTAGCACCGCCACTCCGGTGACAATTCTGCACCAGTTCCCGCCGATGCCTGCCTCTCACCTACCGACTTCCTAGGCACAATGGGTGCAAGGTACACTGGCCTAGGCAGTCCTGCACCTAAAACGTCCCTGGAGGCGTCTTGCAACGGCGATGTCACTGTCCTATTGCTCCAAGTCCCTTCGCCTCGCCATTCTTGGCTAGAGGCAAGGCTAGGTATGGGCAAGGCTAGGTATGGCCCAATGTCGTTGCAGTTTGTAGAGGGCACCACCTTACCAAGTTGTGTGCGTCGTGTGTGTCCCTCCTTCTGGAGGTTGTACCCCCAAAACCTCTTGCGTTTTCTCGAGGAAAAAGTGTAACACTTGCATCATTGGGTCGAAGGTAAATCTGAACTTACAGTTGCAAACTTGAACCTATAAATACTTCACCGGTTCTCAGGATCTTTGGTACAAAAAGAATGGATTCTATCTGTCTGTGGATTAATGTCCCAACATGAAGTTACAGTGCGAAGGTGTGGCCCATTTCCAGATACACTCATACAATGTCTGCTGTCTAGTTTCATGGTAGATCTGCAATCTTGGGAGGTAAAATCCTCCAGAGAACCAGACCCTTTTACTGCCAGTAGATAAGGCCCCTAAATAAACGCAAAGATGTAACTGCAATGTCCATTGCTTCATTGCTGTGGGTTGGCTTCCAACCCTACTATCTGCCTACTAAACTTAATCCTGTATAATGCCATCCACCATCTAAACCAAGAAATGCTCACGCCCTTGAGTACTTGGAGCTCCACATCGGTACCTTCAAAGGCTCGTCGTCATCGCCTCCGTTTTCAACTTTGCTCAGAGAGTCTGAGATCAAAGGTGCCGAGTCGCCTTCTTTTGTCTATGATACAGAGTCCAAATGGGGAATTATAAACAAGAATGTAATTCATGAAGCTAAGGAATCACATGATCTGATATATAAAACATATATGTTATAAATAATTACTGCAAATCAAATATTGAAGTATTTACATGCCATGGGACTCAAATAGGAAAGTACCTGCTGTGGGGAGACTTCAGTATTTTTTGGCTCTTTTGAGCAGAAGTATGAATATAGTACCATCCCAACTACAGCAATTAGGATGCCAAGTATATTTCTCCAGCTAAATGGATCGTGAAGCAAAACGTAACCAAAGGTCAGAACTAGGCATGTTTTAAGATGGCCCAGGACTTGGTAAGTGACAGGAGACGTCTTCCCGATCACAAGAAATGTGCTAAAGTTTACTGAGACCGATATCAAACATGACAATACAATGAAAAACTGCACATTGAACAAACAAAGAATCAGAATCAGACTAAAACAACATCAAAATAAGTCCTGCCAAAGCTTCTTCACCACTTACCACAACTTGAGATGTGTAATTGAAAGCGAAGACATTTTGGTTAGTCAAAAATCCATCAAGGAACGGACCAATAAGAAACAGCGTCAGTGATTGGTAAGGGCAAGACTGGTACAGCAGCTGGGTTGAAGAAACCTTAAATTTCTTCTGAATTGTGTTTGTCATCTGGTAGCTGGTTAAGGACCACAGAACCACATAAAAAACAATAGCAATGCACCGCTGCACAAGTGTTACAGAGTACTGACACTGTGGCACCAATGAATAGGTGGACCATTCTTGTGTTTAAATGGTAAATAAAAAAAAGGCAGTTATAAGTAAGATTTGTTTCCTAGTGGAGCAGTCATCGTGTAATGTCTTGCAGATAATATTACAGAAACTGAGTGGGCATGGATGCAAATTCAAATTCCACCCACTGACCAAAAAAAAAAGATGCAATGAAATTTCAATTTGTGGAAGAAAAGGCAGAAGCAGACACCAAAGGATACGATCTGAGCAATGCAGGTCGTGATAATTGCCAGCAAGGACAGTATGGATCCCACGGCATTGAGTTGCAGGTCAGTTACAGTTGCAACACCAACACCCAAAAGGAGCACAGAAAGGGAGATCTGGATAGTCCGGCTGCAGTTTCAAGTGAGAAATTGTTTAGATGAAGATAGTACGGAATAATGCACACAACTTATAAAACACAAACCTGAACTTCTTCCTGAAGAAAAGAGTCTCCAAGATAACAGTGCAGGGGATAATGGCCAGCTTTGTCATCTAGATATAGAAGGACATTTCAACATCAGTTAGGTGGATTGATTAGTGCAGAAGGAAGCGTTATATTAATGGCAATGAATGCATGTACAAAATGTTGCAACTCTAATCATTAATTATAGACTGCTCGGTAATGTCTCTTGCACAATAACTTAGATAGTACTGTACGTTAGTTAGAAGATATCTCAAACTGCATTCCTAATCTAACTCAGCCAAGCAACTACTGCTGTACCGCCTCGCGAAAATACTAGGACTGTTGTGCCACACAGGTAATAAGTGCATCTGGAGTGAATTAAGTAGGAATCCTGACAAGAACCAACGTTAGAAAGATTGCATATCGTGTAGTACCTGGTAAAAACCAACAGAATTGAAACCAAGACTCAAATTGAGGAGCCCAATGGAGATGCCATTAAGTACTCCAAACCCCATGACAGTTCTTGAATCAAAAGCCTTGTGCTCGAAGAACTTCATCCACAATGCTACGTGAAGTGAGCAGAACGTGACTAGGAGATGCCAGCTCGTCAAGGTGGTGGCTGCAAAAAAGAATTCCATGTCATACAACCACTAGAGACAATTATATTAATCTGACAAATTCACTAATAACTCGGCTTTTGGTACAGAGTCTCACTAGCTACAAGGAAAATAAGGCAACATTCATCAATGAAAGCGTAAGTCAAAGTTGACAAGTTTTTTAATGGTGAAAATGTGCATACAATCCAGACAAAGTTCAGCTGCAGCACAAAGAAACAAGGATACTACTCCCATTTGTCAAGCTACCTAATCAGCAAGCAACCAGGAGACATGCTACACGACCTAGTAGTTCTCTACGACTAATAACCAAAGCTTTCACAGTAGGTAAGCTAGTTCCAAGAGAGCAAACTCACTCAACCATTTTACAGTCATGTTCCCTACATTTCTACATTATGCTGGAATAAATCACGATATCCTGTGATCAAACACAATAAAATCAATTGCCACTCCGTGGCCAAAGTTACCACATAAATACACAGAGAGTGTAGCCGCATAGATCTAGCAAATCGCAGAGCACCAAACACTAGAATAGTATACACGTAGAATTTTTTTTCAAAAAAAACAGGATGCAAGAAACGGTTAGATCTCACACCAAAGGTGAAGCCGAGGGAGCTCATGAGGGCCTTGTTGCAGATGACAATGGAGACGGAGGAGACCACCGAGAGGCCCAGCGCCCCCACCGTCCCCAGCTGGAACTTCTCCCCTCCGACACCCATCTCCGCTGCCACCCTCCAAACAATAACAGCACACCTGATCAGACCAGCCAGACCACGCCGCTGGCAGCACCTGCAGGAGAGGGAGATTCCCATTTCGATCAGCCAATCGCAGCAATAAGCGGGTACCAAGAAACGACCGGGAGGGGTCAGAACCTAGCGCGCTCGGCGTCGGTGGATCTGCGCAAGGAGGGCGCGAATCTGGGCGGGGAGCGGGCAATGGCGGGGAGATCTGCGGAGGGGATCGGTGGGCGGTGCGAGTGCGAGGATGGGGCTCGCGGTGGCGCTCCGTCTGGCTTGGCGTGGCCTTGCGAATCAGCGGCGGGGAGGGAGACGAGGTATTTTATATCGGTGGTCGCCTCGTCGGTGAGATTGGTGATTAAAGGCAGCGGCAATTAGATATGGTTGGCCATATCGTATTCGTATGCCATATGGGAGCTTTTGACTCCTAACTCTCAAGTGGGTACTACTCATTTTGCTTTGCTATAGTTAAATTTTTGAAATGGGGACCAATTTTTTTTCTTGTTGAAATTTGCCACTTTCTCTTCTTTTTTTTTTGGGGGGGGGGGGGGGGGGGGGGGCAGATAACATTTTTTTGCGAATAAAAATGAACATAACATGTGGCGTTTGGCTCATAGGAGCAAATGCTCTCATTATACAAAATAATTAAAAGATAATTTTGAAAATATCAAAAATTCTAACATGATTTTTTTTTGTACATCGTGACATTCTATGTTAGTGCACACGTTTTCGTGGTGAAATAATATTTTATGTGGTGTGTACAAAAAAATGTCCTATATGTAGTCGTGTTATAACATCAAAATTTGTCTTACAGGAGCCACAATTTTTTTTAGTTTTTTCTAAAAACTTATGTACGAACATAAAATGTGTAGATGTACATGGAAAATCTTATTTTAGAATTTTTTTGACACTTCGAAATATAGATTCACACAACATAAGCAAATACTCCTATGAGTCAAAGTGAATATCCCTAAAACTCCGTTCTTACACAAAGATCCAAAAAAGAGAAAAATACAGAGAGATCCATCTAGATCCCGGCTATGGTGACGCGTAGAAGTTGTCGGTGGCGCGCCACTGATCGACTGATGCATTCAAGCTTGAAAAAAATAAACAGATAAACATAAAGCGTCTTCGAAACCATAAATTGTCTCTCAAAAATGGAAAGGCTTTCTCTTTAGCCAAATTTTCTGAGTCTTTGGACTTGTTAATCATAGTTGACTTTCCGGGGTTTCCATACCTAGTGCGTGATGGACCATAAGTTTCTACTAATATGTTTCAAATTTGACCTAAAGTAAACATTTTAAGAGGTCAGTGTATACATCTTAAACACATCTAGATTGTATGGATACAATAGTAACTCTTTGTCCCAGTGACTTAACCTGATTTTACTTAATGGTTCCACATAGTTTTTGATGCGGGGTGGCCTTCGGACACCTCCACACCAAGACCAACAAATCCCCCAAGTGGACCGATGACGCGAGCTCGGGTTAAAGCGCTACACGATGAGGTGAACTCGCTCCTCACCACCCTTGATCTCGGTACTCCGTTGGATGGAATGCTACCTCATGTCGATGTGCTATGTGTCATTAGGTACAAGGCGCATCAAGACCCCGGAGAGGAGGATACGCCATGGTCAAGGGAAGGAGAGGAGCAGCGGGGCATGGAGATGATCACGAAGCTGGACTCGACGTCGCTCGAAGCACTCAAAGGAAGGGAAGAATGCTGGCCGGCCCAGGACCCGGTCGGACCGGCCCCACAACCGGACCATCCGGTCCCAGGCCCGGTCAACCGGGCGCCCAACCGGATGTCCCTGCATCGTACCAGAAAGCAAAACTTGCGAGGTTTCCGGTTGGCGCCTGGTCGACCGGCCCCAGGACCGGACCACCCGGTCACAGGCCCGGTCTGACCGGCCCCAAACCGGATTTGACGGGAATGACTCACCAAACTGCCTAAGTTATCCACTTGCGTACCTTTTCGCCTTGCTGGCCATGTATGTCTATATAAGTAGCATGGACCCCTCCTTTACCCCTTAGACTTAAAATTGAGCTTAAACACTACTTTGAGCTTTGTCTCCCTAGGGTTAGCATCCCTTTGTAATCAAGGCACTCTTGTTGTTGATCTTGACATTGTTGAGTGAGATTCTAGTGCAAGCCACTCTCTCTCCCTCACCAATCTCGTTTTCTCCAACACTGTGGTGACCCTGCATACCACTGCATGTTGTAGTATGCCAGTCGTTGATATAACATTCACGAAGTACCATTCCGCAAATATTACATCCCTCAGAGTAGTACAACAGAACATAGCAGGTCCATAACTCATTCATTTATTATTACAAACATCATACACAAGTCGTCTCGGAGCTCCTCTTGGGTCCTAAGAGGAATACTCCTGGGTTCGAGGCGAACCCAACTTAGCTTACAATATAAGAGTCTCATTAAGTTATACATTTATTTCCTCGAGCAGCTAAATACTAAGGGTTCGGGCTGCTCGGTTACTACTACTACTAGATGTCTCTAGTCTTGATCTCCTCCGGAAGCCTCCCCGGAGCCGTAGACGATGAGATAGTCTACGCCTTCGATACCTCCCGAGAGGTCTGGTTCTTCATAGCCGATGATCTCTGCTCCTTCATTGTTGTCGTAGTCCTCCTCCAGATGATTCAGACAATCTAAGCATGGGATTTAAGAGTGGTATGAGTACGAGCGTACTCAACAAGTTCATTGTAGATAAGAGGTGTTTAATGCTCTAGCTACGATATTAGACCAGAAAGTCTAATACCAATGCAAGTTTTGATAAACATTTCTTCAAGAGATTGCTTTTATTCCAAAGAGCTATGTCCGTCAGCCTTCACCGGTTTACTAGAACTTCATGGAGCTCCTTTCCGGCCGCGTTCGCAGTTCCATATCCCGGAACAGGGAGTGACAGGTCACAGTTCTTTACACTCTGCAGAGGTGTGTTGCTTTACCCATAAGAGATCTTAACCTTGGTGCCAACCGGGCAGCTTTCCCGTCCACACTTCCTTCGGTGTGAGGCCCGGTATAAGGTCATAGCCAATCATATTCCTCCGCTACCTCGCACACCCACCCTTTGTTGCAAACCCCGACCCTGGGTCCTCGTCGGTCCACTTACACCATTTAAGGACGGACCCCGACCACGACAACGATGCCGGGATCGAACCAAACTCCTTCGCCGGTAGCTGCAACCCATCATAGACCACATTACCGTGGGGAATTAGAGTGGGATCCCCACCCTCAAGTTGTTCCGCAAGCCGCAACCGCTACGGTATGCACAGCATAACCGTGGGGACTTAGAATGGGTTCCTGATACGTCCAATTTGCATCACTATTTTGTATCATAATTTGCTGTTATTCATTGATATATTTCATATTTGGATACAATACTTATGTTATTTCATCTATTTTGCATGTTTCATCATTATTGGAGGATCAAGCACCGGAGCCAGGATTCTGCTGGAAAAAGCACCGTCAGAACGCAATATTTCGGAAGATCAACTGTGGAAGGAAATTATACCAAAAATCCTATTTTTCCAGATGACGAAGGAAGCCAGAAGGGGAGCCGAGAAGGCCCAAGGTGGGGCGGACCACGAGGCCGGCGCGGCCCATGGCCTGGCCGCGCCACCTTGTGGTGTGGGGGCCCCACAGCCCCTTTCGCCTCCTTTTCTTCGCGAAACCCTTCGTCCCGAAGACCTAAGCCACAGAGGGTACCTCGCGAAGAGCCACAGCCGCCTCTGCGGGGCGGAGAACACCAGAGAGAAAAGAGCTCTCCGGCGGGCAGGAATCCGCCGGGAAAATTCCCTCCCGGAGGGGGAAATCGACGCCATCGTCACCATCATCGAGCTGGACATCATCTCCATCACCATCATCATCATCTCCACCATCATCACCGCTGTCTCCACCGCTGGACACCGTCACCGCCGTAGCAATTTGGGTTTGATCTTGATTGTTTGATAGGGGAAACTCTCCCGGTATCGATTTCTACTTGTTGTTGATGCTATTGAGTGAAACCATTGAACCAAGGTTTATGTTCAGATTGTTATTCATCATCATATCACCTCTGATCATGTTCCATATGATGTCTCGTGAGTAGTTCGTTTAGTTCTTGAGGACATGGGTGAAGTCTAACTGTTAGTAGTGAATTATGGTTGAGTAATATTCAATGTTATGATATTTAAGTTGTGGTGTTATTCTTCTAGTGGTGTCATGTGAACCTCGACTACATGACACTTCACCTTTATGGGCCTAGGGGAATGCATCTTGTACTCGTTTGCCGATTGCGGGGTTGCCGGAGTGACAGAAACCTAAACCCCCGTTGGTATATCGATGCAGGAGGGATAGCAGGATCTCAGAGTTTAAGGCTGTGGTTAGATTTATTCTTAATTACTTTCTTGTAGTTGCGGATGCTTGCAAGGGGTATAATCACAAGTATGTATTAGTCCTAGGAAGGGCGGTACATTAGCATAGGTTCACCCACACAACACTTATCATAACAATGAAGATTATTTAGCCGTATGTAGCGAAAGCACTAGACTAAAATCCCGTGTGTCCTCGAGAACGTTTGGTCATTATAAGTAAACAAACCGGCTTGTCCTTTGTGCTAAAAAGGATTGGGCCACTCGCTGCAATTTTTACTCTCGCGCTTTACTTACTCGTACTTTATTCAACTGTTACATCAAAACCCCCTGAATACTTGTCTGTGAGCATTTACAGGGAATCCTTCATCGAAACTGCTTGTCAACACCTTCTGCTCCTCGTTGGGATCGACATTCTTACTTATCGAAAATACTACGATACAGCCCCTATACTTGTGGGTCATCAAGACTATTTTCTGGCGCCGTTGCCGGGGAGTGAAGCGCTATTGGTAAGTGGAATTGGTAAGGAAAACCTTTCTTGTTTGTGCTGATTTTATTTACTTTCTTGCTATAAGTCATTATGGAAAGATCTTCTCTTCAATTTCTATTTGGGAAATCTACTACTACTGCAACGGTAGTGGATGAGGCGCCAGGTGAGGAAGTGATACCATATAAAATACCTATGAAAATTATTGAACGTGTTATGGAAAACCGCTATGAAGGGGATGGAACTGTCCATCCCGGTGATCATTTACTGTTTTTGCATGAATTATGCGGGTTATTCAAATGTGCAGGTATTGCCATGAATGAAGTTAGAAAGAAACTATTCTCTATATATTTATGCAGTAAAGCGGCGCATTGGTATAAATTGCTGAAGAATGGTGATTCTCTTGATTGGGAGGACATTGTGCCTTTATTTTATTCTAAATTCTATCCTCCAAGTGAAATTCACAAAGATCGTAACCGCATATATAATTTCTGGCCTCATGATGGAGAAAGTATTGCCCAAGCTTGGGGGAGATTGAAGTCTTTAATGCTCAAATGCCCCATTCATGAGCTTCCTGGTAATGTTATTATTGATAATTTCTATGCAAGACTTTCTTTTCAAGACAAGACCTTCTTTGGATACTTCTTGTTCTGGATCATTTACACGCAACAAAGAAGAGTTTAAAAGGGACCTTCTTGGTCGGATCCAAGAAAATCTTTGAAGGTTGGGAGAACGACAAGGATAGAGAATCGTATAATTTATGATTATAAATGCATTGAAGCTTTTATGGATCTTGATAAATTTCGTAATATGAGTGCTACATATGGTCTTGATTCTCAAGTTCTTGCAAATCTTTATAAAGCTTTTGCCTCTCACTATGAATTGCCTAAGAAGAATTTTGATAAGTATCATGAACCGTATAAAGATAAAATTGATTCATCTATTAATAAATGCGTTGTAGTTGAAGCTGCTGATCATGTTATTCACGAAGCTTATATTGAAAAAACTCCTTTCCTGCTAAAATGAAGGAGTACTCTGTTATAAAAAGTGCGGTTCATAAAAGTGAAAAGAAACCTGTAGAACCCGAAGAACAAATAAAAGTTGAACCTGCTTTGTTGCAATAGTTAAAGATCTTGTGACTGAAAATGTGGAGGATGGTCATATTATTTTATGTGAAGATGCTTCTAATATTGTTTCACATCCTAATAAACCCAAACAAGTTAGTGTTCCTATGCTATCTGTTAGAATTGGTGATCATTGCTATTATGGTTTATGTGATATTGGTGCAAGTGTTAGTGCTATTCCTTATGAGCTTTATACGGAGATTATGCACGAAATTGGTTCTTGTGAACTTGAAGATATTGATGTGGTTATTCAGCTGGCTAATAGAGAAACTATTTCTCCAATTGGTATTGTTCGAGATGTGGAAGTTCTATGTGGTAAGATTAAATATCCTGCTGACTTTTTGGTACTTGGTTCTGCTGCTAGTGATTATTGTCCTATTATTTTTGGTAGACCTTTTCTAAATACTTGTGGAGCTATTATAGATTGCAAGAAAGAGAAAATTTTGACTAAATTTGCTGGTGAATCATATGAGTTTAACTTCTCTAAATTTACCAAAGCTCCTTATAAAGCTGATTTGCCTAATAATGATTTTAAAATGGAACAGTGTGCATCTATTGTTCTTGTTCCTAATAATCCTTTGCAGCAACATTTGGAGGATAGCGAGAGTGAAGTTTTTAGGAAAGAAAGAGATGAGCTTGAGGAAATTTTTCTTCGCCAACCTATTCTTAAGCATGATTTACCGGTGGAAGATCTGGGTACAACACCGCTGATACGTCTCCAACATATCGATAATTTCTTATGTTCCATGCCACATTATTGATGTTATCTACATGTTTTATGCACACTTTATGTCATATTCGTGCATTTTCTGGAACTAACCTATTAACAAGATGCCGAAGTGCCGATTCTTTGTTTCTGCTGTTTTTGGTTTCAGAAATCCTAGTAACGAAATATTCTCGGAATTGGACGAAATCAACGCCCAGGGTCCTATTTTGCCACGAAGCTTCCAGAAGTCCGAAGACGAAACGAAGTGGGGCCACGGGGTGCCCAAACCCTAGGGTGGCGCGGCCCCCCCCCCCTTGGCCGCGCCGGCCTGTGGTGTGGGGCCCTCGTGCCCCCTCCTGACTTGCCCTTCCGCCTACTTAAAGCCTCCGTGACGAAACCCCCAGTACCGAGAGCCACGATACGGAAAACCTTCCAGAGACGCCGCCAACGCCGATCCCATCTCGGGGGATCCAGGAGATCGCCTCCGGCACCCTGCCGGAGAGGGGAATCATCTCCCGGAGGACTCTACGCCGCCATGGTCGCCTCCGGTGTGATGTGTGAGTAGTCTACCCCTGGACTATGGGTCCATAGCAGTAGCTAGATGGTTGTCTTCTCCCCATTGTGCTATCATTGTCGGATCTTGTGAGCTGCCTAACATGATCAAGATCATCTATCTGTAATTCTATATGTTGCGTTTGTTGGGATCCGATGAATAGAGAATACTTGTTATGTTGATTATCAAAGTTATATCTATGTGTTGTTTATGATCTTGCATGCTCTCTGTTACTAGTAGATGCTCTGGCCAAGTAGATGCTTGTAACTCCAAGAGGGAGTATTTATGCTCGATAGTGGGTTCATGCCTGCATTGACACAGGACGGTGACGAAAGTTCTAAGGTTGTGTTGTCTGTTGCCACTAGGGATAAAACATTGATGCTATGTCTAAGGATGTAGTTGTTGATTACATTACGCACCATACTTAATGCAATTGTCTATTGCTTTGCAACTTAATACCGGAGGGGGTTCGGATGATAACTTTGAAGGTGGACTTTTTAGGCATAGATGCATGCTGGATAGCGGTCTATGTACTTTGTCGTAATGCCCAATTAAATCTCACTATACTCATCATGATATGTATGTGCATGGTCATGCCCTCTTTATTTGTCAATTGCCCAACTGTAATTTGTTCACCCAACATGTTGTTTGTCTTATGGGAGAGACACCTCTAGTGAACTGTGGACCCCGGTCCAATTCTCTTGACTGAAATACAATCTACTGCAATACTTGTTCTACTGTTTTCTGCAAACAATCATCTTCCACACAATACGGTTAATCCTTTGTTACAGCAAGCCGGTGAGATTGACAACCTCACTGTTTCGTTGGGGCAAAGTACTTTGGTTGTGTTGTGCAGGTTCCACGTTGGCGCCGGAATCCCTGGTGTTGCGCCGCACTACATCCCGCCGCCATCAACCTTCAACGTGCTTCTTGGCTCCTCCTGGTTCGATAAACCTTGGTTTCTTTCTGAGGGAAAACTTGCTGCTGTGCGCATCATACCTTCCTCTTGGGGTTCCCAACGAACGTGTGAGTTACACGCCATCAAGCCCTTTTTCTGGCGCCGTTGCCGGGGAGATCAAGACACGCTGCAAGGGGAGTCTCCACTTCTCAATCTCTTTACTTTGTTTTTGTCTTGCTTAGTTTTATTTATTACTTTGTTTGCTGCACTAAATCAAAATACAAAAAAATTAGTTGCTAGTTTTACTTTATTTGCTATCTTGTTTGCTATATCAAAAACACAAAAAAATTAGTTACTTGCATTTACTTTATCTAGTTTGCTTTATTTACTGTTGCTAAAATGGCCAACCCTGAAAATACTAAGTTGTGTGACTTCACAACCACAAATAATAATGATTTCTTATGCACACCTATTGCTCCACTGCTACTACGGCAGAATTCTTTGAAATTAAACTTGCTTTATCAATCTTGTTATGCGAGAGCAATTTTCTGGTGTTAGTTCTGATGATGCTGCTGCCCATCTTAATAATTTTGTTGAACTATGTGAAATGCAAAAATATAAAGATGTAGATGGTGACATTATAAAATTAAAATTGTTCCCTTTCTCATTAAGAGGAAGAGCTAAAGATTGGTTGCTATCTCTGCCTAAGAATAGTATTGATTCATGGACTAAATGCAAGGATGCTTTTATTGGTAGATATTATCCCCCTGCTAAAATTACATCTTTGAGGAGTAGCATAATGAATTTTAAACAATTAGATACTGAACATGTTGCTCAAGCTTGGGAAAGAATGAAATCTTTGGTTAAAAATTGCCCAACTCATGGACTGACTACTTGGATGATCATCCAAACCTTCTATGCAGGACTAAATTTTTCTTCACGGAATTTATTGGATTCAGCTGCTGGAGGCACCTTTATGTCCATCACTCTTGGTGAAGCAACAAAGCTTCTTGATAATATGATGATCAACTACTCTGAATGGCACACGGAAAGAGCTCCACAAGGTAAGAAGGTAAATTGCAATCGAAGAAACCTCTTCCTTGAGTGATAAGATTGATGCTATTATGTCTATGCTTGTGAATGATAGGACTAATATTGATCCTAATAATGTTCTGTTAGCTTCATTGGTTGCACAAGAAGAACATGTTGATGTAAACTTCATTAAAAATAATAATTTCAACAACAATGCTTACCGGAACAATTCTAGTAACAACTATAGGCCATATCCTTATAATAATGGCAACGGCTATGGTAATTCTTATGGGAATTCTTACAACAATAATAGGAGTTCACCCCCTGGACTTGAAGCCATGCTTAAAGAATTTATTAGTACACAAACTGCTTTTAACAAATCTGTTGAAGAAAAGCTTGGGAAAATTGATATACTTGCTTCTAAAGTCGATAGTCTTGCTGTTGATGTTGATCTTTTGAAATCGAAAGTTATGCCTAATGAGAATCATCATAATAAAATTGTTACTACAGCAAATGCCATTCAAGTTAGAATTAATGAGAATATAAGATTAATGGCTGAACTGCGTGCTAGGTGGGATAGAGAAGAAAATGAAAAACTAGCTAAAGAGAAGAATGTAGCTAAAGTTTGGACTATTACCACCACTTGTAATGCTAATGCTACACATGTTGCTGCACCTCCTACTAATAATAATAAAAGAATTGGTGTTAGCAATGTTTCCACTTCTAATGCAAAGCGCGAGAAACTACCTGAAACTGCTAAAACTGCTGAAACTGCTTGTGATAAAGCTGCTGAAATTTTTTCCAACATTGAGGATGATGATCCTATTGCTTTAGATTATAATGGTTTGAATTTTGATGATTGCCACATCTCTGAAGTTATAAAGTTCTTACAAAAACTTGCTAAAAGTCCTAATGCTAGTACTATAAATTTGGCTTTCACGCATCATATTACAAATGCTCTCATAAAAGCTAGAGAAGAGAAACTAGAGCGCGAAGCCTCTATTCCTAAAAAGCTAGAGGATGGTTGGGAGCCCATCATTAAGATGAAGGTTAAATATTTTGATTGTAATGCTTTATGTGATCTTGGTGCAAGTATTTCTGTTATGCCTAAGAAAATTTATGATATGCTTGACTTGCCACCGCTGAAAAATTGTTATTTGGATGTTAATCTTGCTGATCATTCTACAAAGAAACCTTTGGGGAAAGTTGATAATGTTCGCATTACCGTTAACAATAACCTTGTCCCCGTTGATTTTGTTGTCTTGGATATTGAATGCAATGCATCTTGTCCCATTATATTGGGAAGACCTTTTCTTCGAACTGTTGGTGCTATCATTGATATGAAGGAAGGTAATATAAAATATCAATTTCCTCTCAAGAAAGGTATGGAACACTTCCCTAGAAAGAGAATGAAGTTACCTTTTTATTCTATTATGAGAACCAATTATGATGTTGACACTTCGTCTCTTGATAATACTTGATATACACTTTCTGCGCCTAGCTGAAAGGCGTTAAAGAAAAGCGCTTATGGGAGACAACCCATGTTTTTACCTACAGTACTTTGTTTTTATTTTGTGTCTTGGAAGTTGTTTACTACTGTAGTAACCTCTCCTTATCTTAGTTTAGTGTTTTATTGTGCCAAGTTAAGCCGTTGATAGAAAAGTTCATACTAGATTTGGATTACTGCGCAGTTCCAGATTTCTTTGCTGTCACGAATCTGGGTCTACCTCCCTGTAGGTAACTCAGAAAATTAAGCCAATTTACGTGCATGATCCTCAGATATGTACGCAACTTTCATTCAATTTGAGCATTTTCATTTGAGCAAGTCTGGTGCCATTTTAAAA
The DNA here is from genome assembly GCF_019359855.2 of Lolium perenne. NCBI lineage: Eukaryota > Viridiplantae > Streptophyta > Magnoliopsida > Poales > Poaceae > Lolium > Lolium perenne. Next base: position 55,467,709 of record NC_067244.2, read on the forward strand.
TTCGTCAATACGAACTGTTCTATTTTGACAGATTCTGCCTTTTATTTCGCATTGCCTCTTTTGCTATGTTGGATGAATTTCTTTGATCCATTAATGTCCAGTAGCATTATGCAATGTCTAGAAGTGTTAAGAATGATTGTGTCACCTCTGAATATGTTAATTTTTATTGTCACTAACCCTCTAATGAGTTGTTCTAAGTTTGGTGTGGAGGAAGTTTTCAAGGATCAAGAGAGGAGTATGATGCAACATGATCAAGGAGAGTGAAAGCTCTAAGCTTGGGGATGCCCCGGTGGTTCACCCCTGCATATTCTAAGAAGACTCAAGCGTCAAAGCTTGGGGATGCCCAAGGCATCCCCTTCTTCATCGACAACATTATCAGGTTCCTCCCCTGAAACTATATTTTTATTCCATCACATCTTATGTGCTTTGCTTGGAGCGTCGGTTTGTTTTTGTTTTTGTTTTGTTTGAATAAAATGGATCCTAGCATTCACTTTATGGGAGAGAGACACGCTCCGCTGTAGCATATGGACAAGTATGTCCTTGGTTTCTACTCATAGTATTCATGGCGAAGTTTCTTCTTCGTTAAATTGTTATATGGTTGGAATTGGAAAATGATACATGTAGTAATTGCTATTAATGTCTTGGGTAATGTGATACTTGGCCATTGTTGTGCTCATGATTAAGCTCTTGCATCATATGCTTTGCACCTATTAATGAAGAAATACATAGAGCATGCTATAATTTGGTTTGCATATTTGGTTTCTCTAAGGTCTAAATAATTTCTAGTATTGAGTTTGAACAACAAGGAAGACGGTGTAGAGTCTTATAATGTTTTCAATATGTCTTTTATGTGAGTTTTGCTGCACCGGTTCATCCTTGTGTTTGTTTCAAATAAGCCTTGCTAGCCTAAACCTTGTATCGAGAGGGAATACTTCTCATGCATCCAAAATACTTGAGCCAACCACTATGCCATTTGTGTCCACCATACCTACCTACTACATGGTATTTTCCGCCATTCCAAAGTAAATTGCTTGAGTGCTACCTTTAAAATTCCATAATTCACCTTTGCAATATATAGCTCATGGGACAAATAGCTTAAAAACTATTGTGGTATTGAATATGTAATTATGCACTTTATCTCTTATTAAGTTGCTTGTTGTGCGATAACCATGTTCACTGGGGACGCCATCAACTACTCTTTGTTGAATTTCATGTGAGTTGCTATGCATGTCCGTCTTGTCTGAAGTAAGAGAGATCTACCACCTTATGGTTAAGCATGCATATTGTTAGAGAAGAACATTGGGCCGCTAACTAAAGCCATGATCCATGGTGGAAGTTTCAGTTTTGGACATATATCCTCAATCTCAAATGAGAAAATTATTAATTGTTGTTACATGCTTATGCATAAAAGAGGAGTCCATTATCTGTTGTCTATGTTGTCCCGGTATGGATGTCTAAGTTGAAGAATAATCAATAGCGAGAAATCCAATGCGAGCTTTCTCCTTAGACCTTTGTACAGGCGGCATAGAGGTACCCCTTTGTGACACTTGGTAAAAACATGTGCATTGTGATGATCCGGTAGTCCAAGCTAATTAGGACAAGGTGCGGGCACTATTAGTATACTATGCATGAGGCTTGCAACTTGTAAGATATAATTTACATGATACATATGCTTTATTACTACCGTTGACAAAATTGTTTCATGTTTTCAAAATCAAAGCTCTAGCACAAATATAGCAATCGATGCTTTTCCTCTATGGAGGACCATTCTTTTACTTTCAATGTTGAGTCAGTTCACCTATTTCTCTCCACCTCAAGAAGCAAACACTTGTGTGAACTGTGCATTGATTCCTACATATTTGCTTATTGCACTTATTATATTACTCTATGTTGACAATATCCATGAGATATACATGTTACAAGTTGAAAGCAACCGCTGAAACTTAATCTTCCTTTGTGTTGCTTCAATGCTTTTACTATGAATTATTGCTTTATGAGTTAACTCCTATGCAAGACTTAATTGATGCTTGTCTTGAAGTGCTATTCATGAAAAGTCTTTGCTTTATGATTCACTTGTTTACTCATGTCATATACATTGTTTTGATCGCTGCATTCACTACATATGCTTTACAAATAGTATGATCAAGGTTATGATGGCATGTCACTCCAGAAATTATCTGTGTTATCGTTTTACCTGCTCGGGACGAGCAGAACTAAGCTTGGGGATGCTGATAAGTCTCCAACGTATCGATAATTTCTTATGTTCCATGCCACATTATTGATGTTATCTACATGTTTTATGCACACTTTATGTCATATTCGTGCATTTTCTGGAACTAACCTATTAACAAGATGCCGAAGTGCCAGTTGTTGTTTTCTGCTGTTTTTGGTTTCAGAAATCCTAGTAACGAAATATTCTCGGAATTGGACGAAATCAACGCCCAGGGTCCTATTTTGCCACGAAGCTTCCAGAAGTCCGAAGACGAAACGAAGTGGGGCCACGGGGTGCCCAAACCCTAGGGCGGCGCGCCCCCCCCCTTGGCCGCGCCGGCCTGTGGTGTGGGGCCCTCGTGCCCCCTCCTGACTTGCCCTTCCGCCTACTTAAAGCCTCCGTGACGAAACCCCCAGTACCGAGAGCCACGATACGGAAAACCTTCCAGAGACGCCGCCAACGCCGATCCCATCTCGGGGGATCCAGGAGATCGCCTCCGGCACCCTGCCGGAGAGGGGAATCATCTCCCGGAGGACTCTACGCCGCCATGGTCGCCTCCGGTGTGATGTGTGAGTAGTCTACCCCTGGACTATGGGTCCATAGCAGTAGCTAGATGGTTGTCTTCTCCCCATTGTGCTATCATTGTCGGATCTTGTGAGCTGCCTAACATGATCAAGATCATCTATCTGTAATTCTATATGTTGCGTTTGTTGGGATCCGATGAATAGAGAATACTTGTTATGTTGATTATCAAAGTTATATCTATGTGTTGTTTATGATCTTGCATGCTCTCTGTTACTAGTAGATGCTCTGGCCAAGTAGATGCTTGTAACTCCAAGAGGGAGTATTTATGCTCGATAGTGGGTTCATGCCTGCATTGACACTCGGGACAAGTGAGAAAGTTCTAAGGTTGTGTTGTGATGTTGCCACTAGGGATAAAACATTGATGCTATGTCTAAGGATGTAGTTGTTGATTACATTACGCACCATACTTAATGCAATTGTCTGTTGCTTTGCAACTTAATACTGGAGGGGGTTCGGATGATAACCTGAAGGTGGACTTTTTAGGCATAGATGCATGCTGGATAGCGATCTATGTACTTTGTCGTAATGCCCAATTAAATCTGACTATACTCATCATGATATGTATGTGCATGGTCATGCCCTCTTTATTTGTCAATTGCCCAACTGTAATTTGTTCACCCAACATGCTGTTTGTCTTATGGGAGAGACACCTCTAGTGAACTGTGGACCCCGGTCCAATTCTCTTTACTGAAATACAATCTACTGCAATACTTGTTCTACTGTTTTCTGCAAACAATCATCTTCCACACAATACGGTTAATCCTTTGTTACAGCAAGCCGGTGAGATTGACAACCTCACTGTTTCGTTGGGGCAAAGTACTTTGGTTGTGTTGTGCAGGTTCCACGTTGGCGCCGGAATCCCTGGTGTTGCGCCGCACTACATCCCGCCGCCATCAACCTTCAACGTGCTTCTTGGCTCCTCCTGGTTCGATAAACCTTGGTTTCTTTCTGAGGGAAAACTTGCTGCTGTGCGCATCATACCTTCCTCTTGGGGTTCCCAACGAACGTGTGAGTTACACGCCATCAACCGCCACCAAAGGAAGATCCTGTCTTTGATTTAAAACCATTGCCTGATAATCTTAAATATGCTCATATTGATGATAAGAAAATATATCCTGTTATTATTAGTTCTAAGCTTACAGAGTTTGAAGAAGAAAGGCTATTGGAAATATTGAAGAAACACCGAGGCGCTATTGGCTACACTCTTGATGATTTGAAGGGGATTTCTCCTTCTATTTTCCAACATGCTATTAATATGGAAGATGATGCAAAGCCTGTTGTTGAACATCAGCGTCGTCTAATTCCGAAGATGAAGGAGGTGGTAAGGAATGAGGTATTAAAACTTCTTGAAGCTGGTATTATATATCCTATTGCTGATAGTAGATGGGTTAGTCCTGTGCATTGCGTTCCCAAGAAAGGAGGAATGACTGTTGTGCCTAATGATAATGATGAGCTCATCCCTCAAAGAGTAGTTGTAGGGTATAGAATGTGCATTGATTTTCGAAAAGTTAATAAAGTTACTAAGAAAGATCATTACCCTTTACCATTTATTGATCAAATGCTAGAAAGATTGTCTAAAAATACTCATTTTTGCTTTCTTGATGGTTATTCTGGGTTTTCACAAATTGCTGTTAAAACTAAAGATCAAGAGAAAACCACTTTTACTTGTCCCTATGGAACTTATGCTTATAGGTGTATGCCTTTTGGTTTATGTAATGCTCCTGCTACTTTTCAAAGATGCATGTCTGCTATTTTTCATGGCTTTTGCGAGAGTATTGTGGAAGTATTCATGGATGATTTTTCCGTCTATGGGAATTCTTTTGATAGTTGCTTGCGAAACCTTGATAAAGTTTTGCAGAGATGTGAAGAAACTAACCTTGTTTTTAATTGGGTGAAATGCCACTTTATGTTTAATGAAGGAATTGTATTGGGACATAAAATTTCTGAGAAAGGTATTGAAGTTGATAGAGCTAAAGTTGAAGCAATTGAGAAGATGCCCTATCCGAGGGATGTTAAAGGTATTCGTAGTGTTATTGGTCATGCTGGGTTTTATAGGAGATTTATTAAAGATTTCTCCTAGATTTCAAAGCCTCTTACTAATCTTCTTCAAAAAGACGTACCTTTTGTTTTTGATGATGATTGTAAGGAAGCTTTTGAAACTCTAAAGAAAGCCTTAACAACTGCTCCTGTAGTTGAACCTCCTGATTGGAACTTACCATTTGAAATTATGTGTGATGCTAGTGATTTTGCTGTAGGCGCTGTTCTTGGACAGCGGGTAAATAAAAAACTGAATGTTATTCATTATGCTAGTAAAACTCTTGATGCTGCTCAAAGAAATTATGCTACAACTGAAAAGGAATTATTAGCTGTAGTCTTTGCTTGTGATAAATTTAGATCTTATATTGTTGATTCAAAAGTTACGATTCATACTGATCATGCTGCAATTAGATACCTTATGACAAAGAAAGATGCTAAGCCGAGGCTTATTAGATGGGTACTTCTTTTGCAAGAATTTGATTTACATATTGTAGATAGGAAAGGTGCGATAATCCTGTCATTGATAATTTGTCTAGATTGGAAATATTGCTTATGATCCTGTTCACTGTTAATGATAGTTTTCCAAATGAACAATTGGCTGTAATAAAGGTGAGCTCGCGAGACAGTCCTTGGTATCTTGATTATGCTAACTTTATTGTTTCCAAGTACTTGCCTCCAACCTTTTCAGCTCAAAGCAAAGGAGGAAATTCTTTTATGACTTGAGGCATTATTTGGGATGACCCACACTTATATAAAGAAGGAGTGGATGGTATTATGCGAAGATGTGTTCCCGAATATGAACAACAGGAGATATTGAGTAAATGCCATGGTAGTGCTTATGGAGGACATCACGCCGGAGAAAGAACCGCACAAAAGGTTCTACAATCAGGTTTTTATTGGCCAACTCTCTTCAAGGATGCGAGAAAGTTTATTTTATCTTGTGATGAATGCCAAAGGGTTGGTAATATCTCCAGACGTAATGAAATGCCTATGAATTATACTCTTGTTATTGAACCGTTTGATTGTTGGGGATTTGACTTCATGGGACCTTTTCCCTCTTCAGAAGGTAACACTCATATACTTGTTGCTGTTGATTATGTTACTAAATGGGTGGAAGCAATACCTACAAAAAGTGCTGATGGTGAGACCTCTTTAAGAATGCTTTTAGACATTATTTTTCCTAGATTTGGAGTGCCTAGATATATTATGAGTGATGGAGGTTCTCATTTTATTCATGGAGGTTTTAGAAAAACTCTTGCTAGGTATGGTATTAATCATAGAATTGCTTCCGCTTATCATCCTCAAACTAGTGGGCAAGTAGAATTATCAAATAGAGAGATTAAATCTATCTTGCAAAAGACTGTTAATAAAACTAGAAAGAATTGGGCTAGTAAATTGAAGGATGCACTATGGGCTTATAGAACTGCTTATAAAAATCCCATGGGAATGTCACCTTATAAAATGGTTTATGGGAAAGCTTGTCATTTACCTTTAGAACTAGAGCACAAAGCTTATTGGGCTGTTAGAGAATTAAATAAAGATCCTAAACTTGCCGGTAATAAGAGGTTGTTGCAATTGAGTTCTCTAGATGAATGGAGAAGTGAAGCTTATGAAAATGCTAAACTCTTTAAAGAAAAAGTTAAAAAATGGCATGATAGAAGGATTATCAAAAGAGAATTTAATATTGGGGATAAAGTCCTATTGTATCGGTCTCGTCTCAGATTCTTTGCAGGGAAATTACTCTCGAAATGGGAAGGACCATATGTTGTCGAGGAGGTGTATCGTTCAGGAGCAATCAAAATTAGCTCTCTCCAAGGCAATGCCACGCAAGTGGTGAATGGACAAAGACTCAAGCATTATATCTCAGGTGATTCTTACAATGTAGATGTTGATGTTATTCGAGTGGAAACACCGGAGGCTTTCATCAAAGGGCAAATTGACAGTCCGCCAGAACTCGACTTTGAATAGGTAACAGTACTGGTAATGAAAAGTACGCAATTTACTTTCCGAACAATATTTTTGCTGTTTTTGGAAAATATGAAAAATTACGAGATCGAAACGGAGTGGAAAAGACGCACGAGGGCGTGCCACCATAGGCCGGCACGGCCTGACCTGGGCCCGCGCCGACCTATGGTCTGGCCGCCTCGTCGCCCCTTTCCGACTCTAGTTCGATCTGGTACTTTCCTTTTGTCGTGAAATTTTTTGCTATATAATCCCCCGGACCCCTGGAGGTCCGTATATCGTTTTCTCGACGTGTTTTGTTTCGAGCTGTTTCTGCCAGGATCCGTTTTCAGTTTAGAAGCACCATGGTCTCCAAGAACAAGGGCAAGGGGCTTCCGGAGGAAGAAGTGAAGAGGGTGCCATCAAGACAAGAGCAGCAAGCCGTTGGGAGCAAGCAAATCTTGGTGGGATCTGTTGACACTCGACGTTCTTTTTCTCATAACTTGCAGGGACCTTTACCACCCGCTCTTAGCATCGACTCCTTCCCTGTGTTGGAAGAAGCTCTACGGACTACCGATGAGTTTTGTGATCAATATCGGGCTCTAAGAAGAGAAGTGGAGATACTCCAGGAGGAGAATTGCCGTCTCCGAAGAATCTTTGGAATACCACTCGATTCACATCACAAGGTCATCATCGCCAACTTCAGATAACAATGAATCTCTTCGAGTCTTAGTGCAGAATTGCCAAGCTGAGAAACTGAAGCTGAAGGAGATCTGTAAGAAGCGCGGGAGGAGTTCATCACCACCATCGCCGAAGGAGTAATTCATCATCGGTATTGGCATCCCCTTGGTTTGTTCCAAGCTTGGGGGAGTGCCGCGGTATCACATTATCACTACCTTTTACTTTTTATTGTCAAGTAGTGTCATATCATGAGTAGGGAAGTTATCATATAAGATGGGTTGCAGTTTGGAAGTATCTCTCCTTTAGTTGGTTGTCTATGTATCCCTTGGTGTGAGTTATCGTTATGGAATATTAATGAGAAGTCTTATCATTTACATATTGCACATCTTATTTTAGTTTGCAATCTCTATTATATGATTTACCTTGTTGTTAGTATTGGTATCACTTTGGGAGCATTGAATAAATCTATTTGGTTTTGGCAAACTTAGCATTGGTCAATAGCAACAACACTTTGAGGTTTAAGTAGAAAAGAGAAATACATGTAGTTGTTTCATTGTCTTTCTTTCTTGTTAGCTCATAGCTTATTATTCTGAAGTTAAAATTGTTTGTGCTTACAAGGAAGATGCATGATTGTTTCTATCACATGTATATTTGTTTGTTTCCTTCAACTCTTATGCTTGCTAATTAACCTTGCTAGCCAAAAACCTGTACTGAGAGGGAATACTTCTCGTGCATCCAAACCTTAGTCCAAACCTATGTCATTTGTGTCCACCATACCTACCTACTACATGGTATTTTCTGCCATTCCAAGTAAATACTTCGTGTGCTACCTTTAAACAATTCAAAACTTATTATCTCTTATTTGTGTCAATGTTTTATAGCTCATGAGGAAGTACGTGGTGTTTTATCTTTCAATCTTGTTGGGCAACTTTCACCAATGGACTAGTGGCTTCATCCGCTTATCCAATAATTTTGCAAAAAGAGCTGGCAATGGGATTCCCAGTCCCAAATTAATTAAACTAAATAGACACTCCTCCATGGTATGTGATTGATGGACGGCACCCGAAGGATTCGGTTAGCCATGGCTTGTGTAAGCAAAGGTTGGGGGGAGTGTCATCATCATAATAAAACCAAAATAAAAAGGCACTCCTTCATGGTATGAGATTGTTGGCAGGCACCCGAGGATTCGGTTAGCCATGGTTTGTGAAAGAAAGGTTGGAAGGAATGCCACACAAAATAAAAATAAAATGGGAGCCGCTCTTTGGAGGTTGTCTGGCAAGGGGGTTAGAGTACCCACTACCAGTCGTTGACAACAACAAACACCTCTCAAAATGTTACTTTTATTATCTCTATATGATTTCAAAACTGAAAAAGCTCTAGCACATGATTTAATCCCTGCTTCCCTCTGCGAAGGGCCTTTCTTTTACTTTATGTTGAGTCAGTAAACCTATTTCCCTCCATCTCAAGCAAGCATTTGAGTAGTTGTGATCAAACCATTATATTGTGATTTGCTTCATCATGTCTTTTATTCTTCTTTGTTTAGTACAAGTTTTATCTGAATGAATATAACTTTGCAAGTTATCAATGATTATGAGGAGACCATTATGATTGAGTATGCAAGTTGTGCCTTATAAACTTTAACATGAGAGCGCTGCTCAATGAGATAAATATAATATGTTAATTGTTCTCTGACCAAGAACGAAGTTTGCCATCACCAACTATGATTTCTTATGCACCTTTATTTGTGATTACTTTATACTTGTTTCAAGTTGAGTTATATGAGGAAGTTGTTTACTAGAATGCCTTGTGTGAATGAATATGATGCTTCTTGTCCGTATTTTATTTATCAACTCTTCACTCCATAAACATGTGGTCCTGTTTACTGAGTTCAGTTTCGCTTGAGGACAAGCGAAGTCTAAGCTTGGGGGGAGTTGATACGTCCAATTTGCATCACTATTTTGTATCATAATTTGCTGTTATTCATTGATATATTTCATATTTGGATACAATACTTATGTTATTTCATCTATTTTGCATGTTTCATCATTATTGGAGTATCAAGCACGGAGCCGGATTCTGCTGGAAAAAGCACCGTCGAACGCAATATTTCGGAAGATCAAGCTGTGGAAGGAAATTATACCAAAAATCCTATTTTTCCGGATGACGAAGGAAGCCGGAAGGGGAGCCGAGAAGGCCCAAGGTGGGGCCAGACCACAGGCCGGCGCGGCCCATGGCCTGGTCGCGCCACCTTGTGGTGTGGGGGCCCCACAGCCCCTTTCGCCTCCTTTTCTTCGCGAAACCCTTCGTCCCGAAGACCTAAGCCACAGAGGGTACCTCGCGAAGAGCCACAGCTGCCTCTGCGGGGCGGAGAACACCAGAGAGAAAAGAGCTCTCCGGCGGGCAGGAATCCGCCGGGGAAATTCCCTCCCGGAGGGGGAAATCGACGCCATCGTCACCGTCATCGAGCTGGACATCATCTCCATCACCATCATCATCATCTCCACCATCATCACCGCCGTCTCCACCGCTGGACACCGTCACCGCCGTAGCAATTTGGGTTTGATCTTGATTGTTTGATAGGGGAAACTCTCCCGGTATCGATTTCTACTTGTTGTTGATGCTATTGAGTGAAACCATTGAACCAAGGTTTATGTTCAGATTGTTATTCATCATCATATCACCTCTGATCATGTTCCATATGATGTCTCGTGAGTAGTTCGTTTAGTTCTTGAGGACATGGGTGAAGTCTAACTGTTAGTAGTGAACTATGGTTGAGTAATATTCAATGTTATGATATTTAAGTTGTGGTGTTATTCTTCTAGTGGTGTCATGTGAACGTCGACTACATGACACTTCACCTTTATGGGCCTAGGGGAATGCATCTTGTACTCGTTTGCCGATTGCGGGGTTGCCGGAGTGACAGAAACCTAAACCCCCGTTGGTATATCGATGCAGGAGGGATAGCAGGATCTCAGAGTTTAAGGCTGTGGTTAGATTTATTCTTAATTACTTTCTTGTAGTTGCGGATGCTTGCAAGGGGTATAATCACAAGTATGTATTAGTCCTAGGAAGGGCGGTACATTAGCATAGGTTCACCCACACAACACTTATCATAACAATGAAGATTATTTAGCCGTATGTAGCGAAAGCACTAGACTAAAATCCCGTGTGTCCTCGATAACGTTTGGTCATTATAAGTAAACAAACCGGCTTGTCCTTTGTGCTAAAAAGGATTGGGCCACTCGCTGCAATTGTTACTCTCGCGCTTTACTTACTCGTACTTTATTCAACTGTTACATCAAAACCCCCTGAATACTTGTCTGTGAGCATTTACAGGGAATCCTTCATCGAAACTGCTTGTCAACACCTTCTGCTCCTCGTTGGGATCGACATTCTTACTTATCGAAAATACTACGATACACCCCCTATACTTGTGGGTCATCAGTTCCCCACCCACAAGTTGCTCCGCAAGATACAACTGCTACGGTAAGCGCATCCGTTGATGTACAAGAGGTGGAAATACGATTGACTAGTCCGTCCCATTTCAGATCTTATGGTTAACACGATTATTACGGCACAAGAATCACTGGCGACATTTTTTGTTTAATCCTAGATGGATATAAACCCTTGCAATGGAACCTCCACCATATCAACACAATCCATGGTTCCATTGCCCACCACATAGTCATATTCATAGTTATGAAAGTAGTGGTTTTGGTTTTTATGCAATAGTGATAATCATAGTACTTTGCAAGTAATTTGATAGAAATACTCAAATGACATGAGCAAGTGATGAACTTGCCTGAACACTGCAAAGTTTTGCAGTTTGAAGGTGTGGACTGACCCTTGTCCTCTTTCTCTGAAAAATAGCATCATTGTCCGATAAGGGCAATGGTTAAAGAAGCAATTATGCATGATTCCATTTTTAGGGTTTGTTCCCCCCTTCCGATGTCGTTGTAATTTCATGTGAGAGGTTAATACTAAGAATAATTTAGAGATACTTTGTTTAGGGTAAAATACAACCTTGAAATATTGTCAAGGTGTTTTTAAAGTCCATTTGCATTAATGGACTTATTTTCATGATTGAAAATAATAAGTGTGATTTAAATCATTATTTAAATCCTCAAAATAGGACTTATTCTTAATTGTCTTCAAAAATTCTCTTTGATATTTTATTTAAATAGAGAATTTTATGCTAATCCATTTACATATTTTTAATTATTTTTTTAGAGCTCTTATCAAATTTCTATGGAATTTCAAAGTTTCTGGTTTTTATTGAATTGTGAAAAGACCAATTTGCCCTTGGGCCCCACCTGTCAGGTGGCCCAACGGGTTAGGTTTGGCCGACCCACCTGGTCCGGCCCAACCCGCTCAGTCTCTCTCTCTCTCTCGCGTGTGTCCTAACCCTAATCCCCTTTCTCGCTCTGGCGACCTGCGTCGCCCTCACCGTCGCCGGCCGATTCCGGCGGTCTCTGGCCGCCATGACCCACGCCATGGGGCGCAATCGAACCGCCAGGCGACGGCGATTCGTTCCATCCGCGTCGATCTGGAGCAGACGCCGTCCTCCGCTCGTCATCGACCCTCCCCGCCATGGCTAGGGTTCGGGATCCGCTTGATCCCGCGGCTCCCAGAGCTCCTGGCGTGGTGGCGCCGCCGTGGCTGCCATGGTGGGGTGGTGCTGTGGCGTCGCCATGGCCTGGCTTGGCCTGGCGCCGCCGCGCCCTGGTGTGTGCCGCTGTGGCCGCCATGGTGGTCTGCCCGCTCGACCCTGGTACGTTCGCCACTTCTTCTCCTCTCTCATGTGCTTGTTCTTCTTCCTCTCTCCAGTAGCTCTAGCCATGGCTTGCTGTTCCTGGTGCCTATGCTGCTCGATGGCTGGCTTGCTGCTGCTGCGTTCTTTCTTTGTCTTTGCGTGTCTGCTAATCTTGATGTGCTTGTGCAAACTTGCTTTACTTGCTAGAATTTCTTCCCTGTGCCTCTGTTCTTGTTTCTATGCTTGTCTGGCACTCATGTGTATTCATAGATGCTTCAATGGCTTAATTGCAGTATGCAATTCTTGCAAATTTGCAAGTGCCAGAGCTCCTGTGGCTAGTTCTTGTGCTCAAATTCATGAGCAGGCTCATCTGAGCATTGCTATTGGCTTAACTGCATGATCCAGTGATTACTGGTATGTGCTTTAGTTGTTTAGCAAGATCCAGTGGTTCATCAAGCTCTTGATGTGCTTCCGGATACAACCATATATCATCTATTTGATTATCTGTGAAGCAACTGTTGATTATGTATGGCTATTTAATTATCTATGGTCAGTGTGATGCTAGAATTGGGTGCTAGCATGCTTTAGCAAGCTCTGGTGATCCAGTGATCATCAGCTGCTTGATTATTGCTTGCTTTACTTACTGCCTATGCCTGTCTGGACTTATTCTGGTGCATGTGCGTCACCATGCCCTGTGCTGGTGTGTGCTGTGATTGGCTCAGTAATTCTTTGTTGCTTGCTGTGATCACTTGGATCCACTGCAAGGCTCTGGTATGTGGATTTCTTGGATATTCATTTAGCTGTGTTGTCTGGCTTGACTAAGTGGATATTTGAGATGAACTGCTTGCAGTGATGATTCTTATAATGAGTTGAATTGAGCTAGAGGGATGCCAACAGTGGTTGGGGACCCTAGCTCCTCTTTGAACTCAATCTGAGTAATGATACAATTGCTTGGCTTAATGTGTGGTTGTTTTTTACTTATCTATGCTTGTCAGTGAAGCTTGGCTTCCTATTTCTGACAATAGACATGATCTACTTGATACTGTAGTAGACTGGTGCATTCTATGCCCTATCTGGATGGAAACCAACATGTGTTGGCACCTCCTGTGATGCATGAACTCCTTGGAGTGATGATATGCTTCTCTGTTGGCTTTTCTGTGTGGCTAGGTAGTTGTTGTGACCCTAGCACTGCTTGATGTGCTAGTAAAGGTTGCTCCTACCTCTTCTGTATGCTACTGTGCAATATTACTGGTAGACATATGGCTTCCAGTATAATTGATGTTGAAATGAAAATAGACATAGAAATGTCTATATTCTGATGGTCTTAGAAGGGCTAGTGTGGTCTGGTTGTACTTGGATAGTCTCTGAGATTGTTTACTTTCCTGTTTCCATTTGGATGATGCCACCACTATTCTGGTTGGCATAACCATGGTATAGGCTTGATTGATCCCTGGTCCTTTCCACTTCTCCCAGGTTTCACTTGGTCTCTGACCAAATGATGATCAAAACAGGGTTATCCCACCCTTTGTGCATGCTTGTGCAGTTTATGAACAAAACCATCTGGTTTGTTCATGAGGATATGTATACCTCACTCCAGCTCCTAGAAATAGGGTTGGTGTAGAGGGTTTGCTTCTGGATGGATTGATGTGCTTGCTCTGCTCCTCCTTGCAAACCTTGATTCCTGATTTGTTTCTGGTGTTTGTGGAATGGTTGAACAGCAGTGGGTTGTTCTCTTGTTCTTCTTTGTTCTTGTGACTTACTACGTGAAGCTTGTCGATCAAATGTTCTAGGGTTCTTGTGGCAGACTTTATATGTTTACGGCTTGCTCTTGTTGGTCGACAAAGCACTACCTCTTTCCATGGTGACTCACCGTGTGTGTGTTACACATGCACACGGCCTTGTGTCTTTGCTGGTTGTGTGTGTGTGCAAGTCCAGCTTGGGACTTGTCTTTGGTGAAGAGATCAGCTCGGCACTTGATCATATCCCCTCCATTTTATTTGTTTGCTAACCTGCCAAGTGGCTTTGCCACTTGGCTTAATGATCTGGTTGTTGTGTTGTTTGCAGGGATCAACCTGGTGCTCCAAGGATCATGGAGATCATCAAGTATAAGGCTAAATGAAAATTAGCTTGTACTGTTAGGATAGATCATTGAATTGTAATTTTCCTTTTCTTTTTCTATTTATTCAATTCTTGTAATGTGTTGTAATTCCATATTTCAAATCTGAATATTGTAAAGACAATGTATTATGTGTGTGATGATCAATAAAGCTCAAGTTTCTCTCAATGAGCTTAATTTAATTGTTGAATTACTCATATTCTTGCTTAATGTTAATTGTTTGTGAAATTATCTTTACTTGGAATTATGTGATGATCATTTAGTGTTTGAATTTGAAATTCAAATTCAAATTTGGTTTGAATTCATTCAAACAACTTAACTTATAATTCAATCATGCAACTTAAGATTTCAATGCAATTTCACTTCTCTCTTCTCAAAACCCTATTTTAGATAAGTAGGAACAAGTTCATCGCACTCTCGAAACCCTAACCCTGTAAGGTGTCGAGAGAGAAACTTATCCCCCTTCGATGCAGTTTTTGTTTAAAAGCGTGAAATTTCCCCAGAATTTGCAATGCAATGCACATCCCTTTCTAAAATCTACCCCTCGATCGTCTCTAAACCTGGGACATTACAGCCTTTCCCCCTTAAAGAAAACTTCGTCCCGAAGTTGTGGTTGTAATACCTGAAAAGTTCGGGGTATGTTTTTCTCAGGTCTTCCTCCTTTTCCCAGGTGGCTTCCCTCTCGGGATGGTGCTTCCATTGTATCTTGCAGTACTTTATCGCTCGATTCCTGAGTTGTTTCCAGTTTTCCTCGAGAATCTTTGCTGGCTTCTCGATGTATGTCAAATCTGGTTGTAACTCGAGCTCTTCATGTGATACTGGCTCATCTGGGGTCTTCAAACATTTTCTGAGTTGCGACACATGAAATACGTTGTGAACCTGAGATAACCTTCCCGGTAGTTCCAATTCGAAGGCTAACCCTCGGTTTTGACTCAAAATCTTGAAAGGTCCGATGTACCTAGGGCTTAGCTTTCCTTTCACTCCAAACCTCTGAAGCCCTTTCATCGGGCTCACCTTAAGGTATACCATGTCTCCAACTCATGGCTCCCATGTTCTCCTCTTTTGATCGGCATAACTCTTCTGTCGGCTTTGGGCTATCTTGAGCCTATCCCTGATAATGTCAACGATTTGTTGTTTTTCCTTGACATAATCAGGGTTGAACTCTTTGCTTGCTCCGGCTTCATACCAACATATCAGTGATCTACACTTTCTTCCATACAGAGCTTCAAATGGGGCCATCTTGATGCTACTTTGATCGCTATTATTGTATGAAAACTCTGCTAGTGGCAAGTGCTCCTCCCATGATCCTCCAAAATCTAGGGCACAAGCCCTGAGCATATCCTCTAGGATCTGGTTAGTTCTCTCTGTTTGTCCACCTGTCTGAGGGTGATAGGCGGTGCTATAGTCCAACTTGGATCCTAACGCTTCGTGTAGTTGCTTCCAGAATGCTGATGTGAACACAGATCCTTGATACGTCTCCGACGTATCGATAATTTCTTATGTTCCATGCCACATTATTGATGTTATCTACATGTTTTATGCACACTTTATGCCACATTCGTGCATTTTCTGGAACTAACCTATTAACAAGATGCCGAAGTGCCAGTTCCTGTTTTCTGCTGTTTTTGGTTTCAGAAATCCTAGTAACGAAATATTCTCGGAATCGGACGAAATCAACGCCCAAGTTCCTATTTTCACCGGAAGCATCCAGAACACACGAGAAGGACCAGAGGGGGGGCACTGGGCCCCCAGACCATAGGCCGGCGCGGCCCAGGCCCTGGCCGCGCCGCCCTATGGTGTCGTCGCCCCTTCGACCCTCCTGCGCCGCCTCTTCGCCTATATAAAGCCCCTGGATCGAAAACCCTGAGACGATCGACGAAAACCACAGAAACCATCCAGAGCCGCCGCCATCGCGAGGCCAAAATCTGGGGGACAGGAGTCTCTGTTCCGGCACGCTGCCGGAGCGGGGAAGTGCCCCCGGAAGGCTTCTCCATCGACACCGCTGCCATCTCCACTGCCATCTTCATCACCGCTGCTGCTCCCATGAGGAGGGAGTAGTTCTCCATCGAGGCTCGGGGCTGTACCGGTAGCTATGTGGTTCATCTCTCTCCTATGTACCTCAATACAATAATCTCATGAGCTGCTTTACATGATTGAGATTCATATGAGTTTTGTATCACAATTTATCTATGTGCTACTCTAGCAATGTTATTAAAGTAGTTCTATTCCTCCTGCACGTGTGTAAAGGTGACAGTGTGTGCACCGTGTTAGTACTTGGTTTATGCTATGATCATGATCTCCTGTAGATTATGAAGTTAACTATTGCTATGATAATATTGATGTGATCTATTCCTCCTACATATGCATGAAGGTGACAGTGTGCATGCTATGTTAGTACTTGGTTTAGTCTATTGATCTATCTTACACTATAAGGTTACTTAAACATGAGCATTATTGTGGAGCTTGTTAACTCCGGCATTGAGGGTTCGTGTAATCCTACGCAATGTGTTCATCATCCAACAAAAGTGTAGAGTATGCATTTATCTATTCTGTTATGTGATCAATGTTGAGAGTGTCCACTAGTGAAAGTGTAATCCCTAGGCCTTGTTCCTAAATACTGCTGCGTTACTACTTTGCTTGTTTCTTTGTTTCTTGTGTTACTACTGCTGCAATACTACCACCATCAACTACACGCCAGCAAGCTATTTTCTGGCACCGTTGCTACTGCTCATATATATATTCATACCACCTGTATTTCACTATCTCTTCGCCGAACTAGTGCACCTATTTGGTGTGTTGGGGACACAAGAGACTTCTTGCTTTGTGGTTGCAGGGTTGCATGAGAGGGATATCTTTGACCTCTTCCTCCCTGAGTTCGATAAACCTTGGGTATCCACTTAAGGGAAAACTTGTCTTTGTTCTACAAACCTCTGCTCTTGGAGGCCCAACAACGTCTCTGAGGAAAGGAGGGGGAACGTAGACATCAAGCACTTTTCTGGCGCCGTTGCCGGGGAGGAAAGGTAAAAGGTACTCACACTCCGGATCTCGGCTACTAAGCTATTCTCCGTCGTTGTAAGTACTCGAAGCTATTTCCTTTAGATCCTGCAATTGCATCTTTTTGTTTCTTGTTTACACTAGTAAGGCATAATGGACAACAATGAGCTTTTTACTCTATTTCCTGATTTAAGACATGGATGGTTTGATCCGAAAATTAAAAAACCCATGGAACATATTAGTATGAACACTTTAAACACCATTGTTGCTAATGATATAGAAAGTTCTAAGCTTGGGGAAGCTGGTTTTCATGATCTATTTAGTCCCCCAAGCATTGAGGAGAAAATTTTCTTTGATGATACTTTGCCTCCCATATATGATGATTATAATGATAATGGTCTTTTGGTGCCACCTACTATGGAGATTAAATTTTGTTGTGATTATACTATGCCTCCAACACTTGATGAGAATAATAATGATAGCTACTTTGTTGAATTTGCTCCCACTATTACTAATAAAATTGATTATGCCTATGTGGAGAGTAATAATTTTATGCATGAGACTCATGATAA
The DNA here is from genome assembly GCF_019359855.2 of Lolium perenne. Lineage (NCBI taxonomy): Eukaryota > Viridiplantae > Streptophyta > Magnoliopsida > Poales > Poaceae > Lolium > Lolium perenne. The sequence continues at coordinate 55,485,600 of NC_067244.2, forward strand.
GAATGTTTTATGTGATGGTTATATTGTTGAGTTTGCTCATGATGCTACTGAAAGTTATTATGAGAGAGGAAAATATGGTTGTAGAAATTTTCATGTTACTAAAATACCTCTCTATGTGCTGAAATTTTTGAAGCTATACTTGTTTTATCTTCCTATGCTTGTTACTTTGCTCTTCATGAACTTGTTTATTTACAAGATTCCTATGCATAGGAAGCATGTTAGACTTAAATGTGTTTTGTATTTGCCTCTTGATGCTCTCTTTTGCTTCAAATACTATTTCTTGCGAGTGCATCATTAAAACTGCTGAGCCCATCTTAATGGCTATAAAGAAAAGAACTTCTTGGGAGATAACCCATGTGTTATTTTGCTACAGTGCCTTGTTTTATATTTGTGTCTTGGAAGTTGTTTACTACTGTAGCAACCTCTCCTTATCTTAGTTTAGTGTTTTGTTGTGCCAAGTTAAGCCGTTGATAGAAAAGTAAGTACTAGATTTGGATTACTGCGCAGTTCCAGATTTCTTTGCTGTCACGAATCTGGGTCTACCTCCCTGTAGGTAACTCAGAAAATTAAGCCAATTTACGTGCATGATCCTCAGATATGTACGCAACTTTCATTCAATTTGAGCATTTTCATTTGAGCAAGTCTGGTGCCATTTTAAAATTCATCAATACGAACTGTTCTGTTTTGACAGATTCTGCCTTTTATTTCGCATTGCCTCTTTTGCTATGTTGGATGAATTTCTTTGATCCATTAATATCCAGTAGCATTATGCAATGTCCAGAAGTGTTAAGAATGATTGTGTCACCTCTGAATATGTTAATTTTTATTGTGCACTAACCCTCTAATGAGTTGTTTCGAGTTTGGTGTGAAGGAAGTTTTCAAGGGTCAAGAGAGGAGGATGATATACTATGATCAAGAAGAGTGAAAGCTCTAAGCTTGGGGATGCCCCGGTGGTTCACCCCTGCATATATTAAGAATACTCAAGCGTCTAAGCTTGGGGATGCCCAAGGCATCCCCTTCTTCATCGACAACATTATCAGGTTCCTCCCCTGAAACTATATTTTTATTCCATCACATCTTATGTGCTTTTTCTTGGAGCGTCGGTTTGTTTTTGTTTTTGTTTTGTTTGAATAAAATGGATCCTAGCATTCACTTTATGGGAGAGAGACACGCTCCGCTGTAGCATATGGACAAGTATGTCCTTGGTTTCTACTCATAGTATTCATGGCGAAGTTTCCTCTTCGTTAAATTGTTATATGGTTGGAATTGGAAAATGATACATGTAGTAATTGCTATAAATGTTCTTGGGTAATGTGATACTTGGCAATTGTTGTGCTCATGTTTAAGCTCTTGCATCATATACTTTGCACCCATTAATGAAGAAATACATAGAGCATGCTAAAATTTGGTTTGCATATTTGGTTTCTCTAAGGTCTAGATAATTTCTAGTTTTGAGTTTGAACAACAAGGAAGACGGTGTAGAGTCTTATAATGTTTACAATATGTCTTTTATGTGAGTTTTGCTGCACCGGTTCATCCTTGTGTTTGTTTCAAATAAGCCTTGCTAGCCTAAACCTTGTATCGAGAGGGAATACTTCTCATGCATCCAAAATACTTGAGCCAACCACTATGCCATTTGTGTCCACCATACCTACCTACTACATGGTATTTTCCGCCATTCCAAAGTAAATTGCTTGAGTGCTACCTTTAAACAATTCAAAATTTATCACCTCTGATTTGTGTCAATGTTTTATAGCTCATGAGGAAGTATGTGGTGTTTATCTTTCAATCTTGTTGGGCAACTTTCACCAATGGACTAGTGGCTTCATCCGCTTATCCAATAATTTTGCAAAAAGAGCTGGCAATGGGATTCCCAGTCCCAAATTAATTAACTTAAATAGACACTCCTCCATGGTATGTGATTGTTGGACGGCACCCGAAGGATTCGGTTAGCCATGGCTTGAGAAAGCAAAGGTGGGGAGGAGTGTCATCATAATAAAACTAAAAATAAAAGGGCACTCCTTCATGGTATGAGATTGTTGGCAGGCACCCGAAGGATTCGGTTAGCCATGGTTTGTGAAAGAAAGGTTGGAAGGAGTGCCACCCAAAATAAAATAAAATGGGAGCCGCTCTTTGAAGGTTTGTCTGGCAAGGGGGTTAGAGTGCCCACTACCATTCGTTGACAACAACAAACACCTCTCAAAATTTTACTTTTATTGCTCTCTATATGTTTTCAAAATCAAAGCTCTAGCACAAATATAGCAATCGATGCTTTTCCTCTATGGAGGACCATTCTTTTACTTTCATTGTTGAGTCAGTTCACCTATTTCTCTCCACCTCAAGAAGCAAACACTTGTGTGAACTGTGCATTGATTCTTACATACTTGCATATTGCACTTATTATACTACTCTATGTTGACAAATATCCATGAGATATACATGTTACAAGTTGAAAGCAACCGCTGAAACTTAATCTTCCATTGTGTTGCTTCAATGCTTTTACTTTGAATTATTGCTTTATGAGTTAACTTTTATGCAAGACTTATTGATGCTTGTCTCGAAGTACTATTCATGAAAAGTCTTTGCTATATGATTCACTTGTTTACTCATGTCATATACATTGTTTTGATCGCTGCATTCACTACATATGCTTTACAAATAGTATGATCAAGGTTATGATGGCATGTCACTCCAGAAATTATCTGTGTTATCGTTTTACTGCAGGACGACGAGCAGAACTAAGCTTGGGGATGCTGATACGTCTCCGACGTATCGATAATTTCTTATGTTCCATGCCACATTATTGATGTTATCTACATGTTTTATGCACACTTTATGCCACATTCGTGCATTTTCTGGAACTAACCTATTAACAAGATGCCGAAGTGCCGTCTCGTTTTCTGCTGTTTTTGGTTTCAGAAATCCTAGTAACGAAATATTCTCGGAATCGGACGAAATCAACGCCCAAGTTCCTATTTTCACCGGAAGCATCCAGAACACACGAGAAGGACCAGAGGGGGGGCACTGGGCCCCCAGACCATAGGCCGGCACGGCCCAGGCCCTGGCCGCGCCGCCCTATGGTGTCGTCGCCCCTTCGACCCTCCTGCGCCGCCTCTTCGCCTATATAAAGCCCCTGGATCGAAAACCCTGAGACGATCGACGAAAACCACAGAAACCATCCAGAGCCGCCGCCATCGCGAGGCCAAAATCTGGGGGACAGGAGTCTCTGTTCCGGCACGCTGCCGGAGCGGGGAAGTGCCCCCGGAAGGCTTCTCCATCGACACCGCTGCCATCTCCACCGCCATCTTCATCACCGATGCTGCTCCCATGAGGAGGGAGTAGTTCTCCATCGAGGCTCGGGGCTGTACCGGTAGCTATGTGGTTCATCTCTCTCCTATGTACCTCAATACAATAATCTCATGAGCTGCTTTACATGATTGAGATTCATATGAGTTTTGTATCACAATTTATCTATGTGCTACTCTAGCAATGTTATTAAAGTAGTTCTATTCCTCCTGCACGTGTGTAAAGGTGACAGTGTGTGCACCGTGTTAGTACTTGGTTTATGCTATGATCATGATCTCCTGTAGATTATGAAGTTAACTATTGCTATGATAATATTGATGTGATCTATTCCTCCTACATATGCATGAAGGTGACAGTGTGCATGCTATGTTAGTACTTGGTTTAGTCTATTGATCTATCTTACACTATAAGGTTACTTAAACATGAGCATTATTGTGGAGCTTGTTAACTCCGGCATTGAGGGTTCGTGTAATCCTACGCAATGTGTTCATCATCCAACAAAAGTGTAGAGTATGCATTTATCTATTCTGTTATGTGATCAATGTTGAGAGTGTCCACTAGTGAAAGTGTAATCCCTAGGCCTTGTTCCTAAATACTGCTGCGTTACTACTTGTTGTTTTGTTTCTTTGTGTTACTACTGCTGCAATACTACCACCATCAACTACACGCCAGCAAGCTATTTTCTGGCACCGTTGCTACTGCTCATATATATATTCATACCACCTGTATTTCACTATCTCTTCGCCGAACTAGTGCACCTATTTGGTGTGTTGGGGACACAAGAGACTTCTTGCTTTGTGGTTGCAGGGTTGCATGAGAGGGATATCTTTGACCTCTTCCTCCCTGAGTTCGATAAACCTTGGGTATCCACTTAAGGGAAAACTTGCTGCTGTTCTACAAACCTCTGCTCTTGGAGGCCCAACACTGTCTACAGGAAAGGAGGGGGAACGTAGACATCAATCCTCGATCCGACACGATCTTCTTAGGCACTCCATGCTTACTCACGATCTCTTTGATGTAAAGATCGATGAGTTTCTCTCCTTTGTCCTGCTGATTTACCGCTAAGAAGTGTGCACTCTTCGTCAACCGGTCCACGATTACCCATATCATGTCCTTCTTTTTATTAGTCATGGGTAGTCCGGTGATGAAATCCATCCCTATCTCCTCCCATTTCCATTCTGGAATAGGTAAAGGTTGTAGCTTTCCTGCCGAACTCTGATGTTCAGCCTTCACTCTTTGGCAGATATGGCATTCCGCCACGTATTGTGCTATCTCTCTTTTCATATTATTCCACCAGAATAATTCCTTTAGATCCATGTACATCTTTGTACTACCCGGATAAATGGAGTATGGTGTTTGATGGGCTTCCCGGAGTATTACTTCCTTGATTTCAGCAATATCCGGAACACAAATTCTCCTCTGGAACCATAACGATCCAGATTCTCCGCGGTGAAATTCTGATGGTCTTCCTTCATCTATTCTTCTCATCTCCTCAACGATGAATGGATCGTCCAGCTGACCCATCATTATCTCATTCTTCAGGTTAACATTTAACTCATCGGCTACTTGCAAAGCCGATAATCCTTCATGAGCTTCCTTCTCCCAAAGTTGTATTTGGGCTTGACTTATTTCCTTCCTCAACTCCGGTGATATTTCTTGTTCCACTCCTCTGGTGCTCTTCCTACTCAAGGCATCTGCTACAACATTAGCCTTTCCTGGAGTATAATTGATGGTCAAATCATAATCCTTGATCAATTCTAGCCATCTTTTCTGCCTCATGTTGAGTTCCTTCTGAGTGAAGAAATATTTGAGACTCTTGTGATCTGTATAGAGCTCACACTTGGCTCCATAGAGAAAATGTCTCCAAGTTTTGAGTGCAAATACGACTGCTGCTAATTCTAAATCATGTGTTGGATAATTCACTTCATGAGGTCTGAGTTGCCTCGATCCATAGGATATCACTTTCCGATCTTGCATGAGTACGCAACCCAATCCGTGCTTGGATGCGTCACAGTACACGGTGTAATCCTTGCCAACTTCAGGAACTGCTAACACCGGTGCCGTGGTGAGTTTCTCTTTTAGAGTTTGAAAACTCTTCTCACACTCCTCTGACCACACGAATGGTGTGTTCTTTCTTAACAGCTTCGTCATGGGTCCTGCTATCTTGGAGAATCCTTCAATGAATCTCCGATAATATCCTGCCATTCCTAGAAATCCTCGGATTTCCTTGACAGTCTTGGGTGCTTCCCATTCTAGAACTGCTGCTACCTTGCTCGGGTTAACAGCGATTCCATCTTTGCTAATGACATGACCAAGAAATTCCACTTGATCTAGCCAAAATTCACACTTGCTAAACTTGGCGTAGAGTTGATGTTCCCTTAGTGTTTGCAACACTAGCCTCAGATGTTCAGCATGTTCAGCTTTGCCTTTGGAATAGATCAAGATATCATCAATAAATACGATGACAAACTTGTCTAGATATGGCATGAAAATCTTATTCATGAGATTCATGAATATTGCTGGGGCATTGGTTAATCCAAAAGGTACTACAAGGTATTCATGATGTCCATACCTTGAGACAAAGGCAGTTTTCGGAACGTCTTCCTTCTTGATCTTTATCTGGTGATAACCGGATCTTAGATCAATTTTGGAAAAGACTCCCGCGCCTCTAACTTGATCGAATAGATCTTGTATTCTTGGAAGTGGATACTTGTTCTTAATTGTGACGTTGTTCAGATTCATGTAGTCTCCGCACATCCTTCTTCCTCCATCCCTTTTATCCATGAAGATCACAGGTGATCCCCATGGTGAAACACTTTCTTGTATAAACCCTTTCTGTTCCAAGTCATCCAGTTGCTCCTTAAGTTCTTTCAACTCCTTGGGCCCCATCTTGTATGGTGCCTTAGCAATCGGAGCTGTTCCTGGAATTAGGTCGATAGTGAATTCTATCTCCCTATCTGGTGGCATACCAGACAATTCCGCAGGAAATACATCCTGGAATTCATTCACTACAGGTATATCCTCTAACTTCACCTCCTTCATGCTATTCAACTGTAGCTCCACTTCAATCTGTGTATGTTTGTCGCCTTGGTAGATCATTCTACTTCCATCGGGGCTTTTCAAAGATACCGTCTTGTTCACACAGTCGATCAATGCTCCATTAGCTTCCAACCAGTTCATGCCAAGAATGACATCAATGTCCTTCATCGGTAAAATGAACAGGTCTGCGTCAAACGCGCACTTATTGATCATAATGACTTGTTTTTGTTTGGTGTGGGTTACTACTATCGTCCCCCCCGCGGAAAGTATAGTTATGGGTGTATCTAACTTAGTGCAGCTAATCCCATGTTTGATGATGAATTGTTGAGAAATGAATGATGTGGTTGCACCAGTATCAAAAAGTACTTTGCCAGGATGAGTGAGTATCTGGAGCGTACCTATCACAGCCTGATCGGAGTTGACCACCTCCTCCAGACTAGTGCAGTTCAGCTTGCTGAAGGGCTTCTTATTCTTCCAGTTTCCTCCATTGTTTCCTCCTCGGCTTCCTCCTCCTCCAGACTGACCTCCTCCATTCTTCTTATTGGGGCAATCCTTCATCATGTGCCCCTCCTGACGACACCCGAAGTAAATGATTCTGGGTTTATGACAATCCTTTGAGGCATGTCCTTTAAACCCGCAGATGCGACAAACTATTTGATTTGCAGTTTGAAATGCTTGGTTCTTCCTACTACCGTAGTAGTTGCTGTTGTTGTTGTTGTTGTTGTTGTATCTTGGCTTGAAATTCAAGCTGGTGTTGGGCTTGTTACTGGAAAATCTTTTAGGCTCAAACTTGGCCTTCTTCCTCTTTTCCTCCTGCAGTTGTTTGAAATCATCTTCCAGAGTGATGGCTGCATCCACCAACTCATGGAATTCTGTCGCTCTCATCATACGGAGCTGTACCTTGAACTGGGGACTTAACCCCCTCAAAAATCTCTTCTTTTTCTTGTCCTCGGTGTTGACTTCTTCAACAGCATACCGGGATAGCTTTGAGAATTCCCTGACATAAGTCAGGATTGCCTTGTCCTTCTGCTCGAGACTTTCAAATTCTCGACGCTTCAGTTCCACAATACTTTCAGGGACATTGGATTCCCTGAACTTCCTTGCAAACTCCTCCCAGGTAAAGACCTTTCCAGCCGGATAAACGGCTACAATATTGTCCCACCATGATGCAGCGGGTCCACACAGCAGGTGTGTCGCATAACGGACCTTCTCCTGGTCATTGCAACCAACCGTGTTGAGCTTTCGCTCAGTGCCCATAAGCCAATCTTCCGCGTCCATTGGCTCGGGCGCGTATGCGAAAGATATAGGCTTGGTGTTCTGGAAGTCTGCTAGAGTGACTCCCGGATTCTCGGGTCTCTCCACCCTGTTCTGTTGCAGCAATTCTTGGAAGAATTTGTTCTGCTGCTCCAACGTTACACGTTGTCTTTCCTCCACCAGCTGCATGTACTGGACGAAATTCTGCTGCGTCATGGGTGGTGGTGGTGGTGGAAACTGATTCCTGGCTGCTTCATCAGCCTCTTCCTTTTGTTTTGCTTCGCGCTCCATGCGCTGCGCTTCGGTCTCCTCTCCTAACGCTCCCGACATAACCCCGTAGTTCTGCAACACAAGATGATACTCATAATTACTCCATGCGCAAGTTTTCTGAGCTCAACTTTGTGCACAGAACTAGTCACGCAATGGAAATCAAGAAGCAAATCCAAATCATACAAAACATATACCATGTATATACATACTTAAGTGGTCTTATTACAATACTCAAGTCGATGTGAGTATGCAAACTCACTTATTAAAGTATATGTACAAATTTATACAAATATTACATACTATAATACACGTGGTACTTGTGTATTATAGTCTCGCCTCCCTTGGTGGACTCTAGTCGATCTTCACTCCTGGTACATCCCAGGCTTCCATCCGGTCGAACGTGTCGTCCTCCTGATAGACCCTGGAACATAAGGTCTCCCCGTCGGCTGGTAATCCGAATCAGATGATGATCCTAGGGAGAAATCAGTGTTCACAAACTGATCGTTAAGTGCATCATAGTCCACCCATCGGGTGTACTCCCCTGTAGCTCCACCATAGGTGTTTCCAACACTCGTACCCGACTCAACCTGTGTCGGATACCCTCCATCAACTCCTTCATTACTAGGATAACTCTGGTTCTGGGTTGTGGCGTCATCATTCATCTCTCCGTCATAATACACTGAAGTACTATGAGTTCCCGTATCAGATCCCCAACGCCAACCTGTGGAATTTTCTATAGGAGTCTCGGAACGCTGATTGTTTCCGGATTCCTCTCCGCCCTCATATCCTCCATAGGAACTACCCAGATAGTTCCCAGGTGTAACGGGTGTAGTTTCCCGCTCAAGAGGATCAATACTAATGTAGTCACCAGCTGAGTAAACTGGTGTGTGCACCTCATTCTCCATAGGTTCTTTCCCCCTAATCTCCTCCTTGGGTTCAGTAAACTCCTCTAGCATCGTATCAATTGCTCCCGTCAGATGATGATTCAACTGAAAGAGTAATGATATGAAGTTGCGACTATTGTCCATGTATTTTGCGGCTGCTATGGGTTTGCGTTTTGCATATTTGTAGTGGTTAATCATGGGATCCTCTTCCTCCTGATTATGAGGAATGTGGGTAAATTCGGAACCCATAAGCTCTTTCGTCTTATGCTCCCGAATGTCGGTTATGGCTCTCATAACGGCTATATGGTAGGCTGTATTGATTGTCCTGGCTTCCCCTGCTGGCATTACTACGCTCATTCCCAAAGATTCGGGAAGTCGCAGTCCTACCCTACACTTGGCCAATACAGTACCATCATAGTACATGTATTTCTTTACTTGGGTCTGGGGATCACACCCAAATTCAAGTAACATGGCTCGTAGAATATCTGCAAGTCCTCCTTCGTATTCACTCAGTGTGGAATCCATCACTTTCACGTTTCGTCCTGGATGTGAACTTGCCATGTTGGCTGTAGAAATAGAAAGATTATAAGATTAGTAATAATGCATCATAATAGAGATAATAAAGAATTATCGCACTAAAAAATATGATTGTTTTATTCTCAATTGAATATACACCATATTTTTAGAGAATTCTTTACTAATCCTATTTGACTCCTATCGTTTAGTCCCATTTACTAGGTTCCAACCTAAGGTCAAAGCTTTTGCTCTGATACCAACTGTGGTGACCCTGCATACCACTGCATGTTGTAGTATGCCAGTCGTTGATATAACATTCACGAAGTACCATTCCGCAAATATTACATCCCTCAGAGTAGTACAACAGAACATAGCAGGTCCATAACTCATTCATTTATTATTACAAACATCATACACAAGTCGTCTCGGAGCTCCTCTTGGGTCCTAAGAGGAATACTCCTGGGTTCGAGGCGAACCCAACTTAGCTTACAATATAAGAGTCTCATTAAGTTATACATTTATTTCCTCGAGCAGCTAAATACTAAGGGTTCGGGCTGCTCGGTTACTACTACTACTAGATGTCTCTAGTCTTGATCTCCTCCGGAAGCCTCCCCGGAGCCGTAGACGATGAGATAGTCTACGCCTTCGATACCTCCCGAGAGGTCTGGTTCTTCATAGCCGATGATCTCTGCTCCTTCATTGTTGTCGTAGTCCTCCTCCAGATGATTCAGACAATCTAAGCATGGGATTTAAGAGTGGTATGAGTACGAGCGTACTCAACAAGTTCATTGTAGATAAGAGGTGTTTAATGCTCTAGCTACGATATTAGACCAGAAAGTCTAATACCAATGCAAGTTTTGATAAACATTTCTTCAAGAGATTGCTTTTATTCCAAAGAGCTATGTCCGTCAGCCTTCACCGGTTTACTAGAACTTCATGGAGCTCCTTTCCGGCCGCGTTCGCGATTCCATATCCGGAACAGGGAGTGACAGTCACGATTCTTTACACTCTGCAGAGGTGTGTTGCTTTACCCATAAGAGATCTTAACCTTGGTGCCAACCGGGCAGCTTTCCCGTCCACACTTCCTTCGGTGTGAGGCCCGGTATAAGGTCATAGCCAATCATATTCCTCCGCTACCTCGCACACCCACCCTTTGTTGCAAACCCCGACCCTGGGTCCTCGTCGGTCCACTTACACCATTTAAGGACGGACCCCGACCACGACAACGATGCGGGATCGAACCAAACTCCTTCGCCGGTAGCTGCAACCCATCATAGACCACATTACCGTGGGGAATTAGAGTGGGATCCCCACCCTCAAGTTGTTCCGCAAGCCGCAACCGCTACGGTATGCACAGCATAACCGTGGGGACTTAGAATGGGTTCCCCACCCACAAGTTGCTCCGCAAGATACAACTGCTACGGTAAGCGCATCCGTTGATGTACAAGAGGTGGAAATACGATTGACTAGTCCGTCCCATTTCAGATCTTATGGTTAACACGATTATTACGGCACAAGAATCACTAGCGACATTTGTTGTTTAATCCTAGATGGATATAAACCCTTGCAATGGAACCTCCACCATATCAACACAATCCATGGTTCCGTTGCCCACCACATAGTCATATTCATAGTTATGAAAGTAGTGGTTTTGGTTTTTATGCAATAGTGATAATCATAGTACTTTGCAAGTAATTTGATAGAAATACTCAAATGACATGAGCAAGTGATGAACTTGCCTGAACACTGCAAAGTTTTGCAGTTTGAAGGTGTGGACTGACCCTTGTCCTCTTTGAAAGTATAGAGATGGTAAACCTAGAGGGGGGGGGGTGAATAGGTTTCTACAAATTTTAATTCTTTCTTTGCAATATTAGGCTTTGCGGAATATAAAGATGAGCCTAATACAAACTAGGTGAAGCAACCTATATGAGGATACAACTAACTCGAGCACGAAGGCTCTCACAGGCAGTTAAATCACAAGTAAGGAGTTCGGTTAGAGATAACCGATAGCACGCGGAGACGAGGATGTATTCCCGTGTTCCCTTGCTTTGCAACAAGGTACGTCACGTTTGGAGGAGTGGAGGTCCCACGAAGGATTCCCCGCGCCACGAAGGCTCACCCTATTCTCCGGAGCCTATCCCACGAAGGAATAGCTCACTCACTTGTGGTAGACTTTGAGGTAGCCTCCAAACCTTCACAATCTTGCCCGGAGCAAATCCACAGCCCGGATGCTTCCGGACTCCTCTTGCCTACCTAGGGTTTCCAAGGAACCCTAGGAAGCAAGCTTCTCAATGAATACAAGGGGGAATGAGATTTGGCTTGGTAGAACGGTAGATCGGGTCCTCCTCTAATGATTCCCCGGAGGGATTTGAGTTTGGGTGGAGGAGGAGAGAGATCTAAGGCTTTTGGTGTTTCTAGCAATGGAGTATGAGAGAGAGAGCTCAAGAACAGCTTGTAGTGTAGTGCCTCACTGTTCAGAGGTAGGAGAAGACCTATTTATAGTGTTCTTCTAAATACGGCCGTTGGTCACTTGCCACATCAGCAGATTCTTCGAGAAACCCGGTCAACCGGATTTGGCGCCGGACAGGCCGGTCCACGGCCAGTCGGGCAGACCGGGCTACAGACCGGCCGATTTCCAACCGGAGCTGGGACCGGGACTTGACCGGGCAGGCTTACAGGCTTCGGATGTCGCCGGATGTCACAGCGCAGAACCCGGTTGGCGACCGCCGCTCGGTCGAGCTCCGGTCGACCGGGCCGTGGACCGAGCAGCCGGTTCGAAACCGGGCTGGTGACCGGACGCACGCCGGATGGCTTCGTTTCTTCGGAACTTGCCCGGATGGCACCGGTTCGAGTCCGGTTGGTGACCGGGCTGCCGGTGCCGGGGCGGTCGGACCGGATGTGACCGGCCGGGCTCAGAAAAACTAGCTGATTTTTCGTCGAATTGGGGGGGTCTCCCGTTGCCTTTTGTTCCATTGCTACACCATCATACCTCTTTGGCTAATACCTGAAAGTCATCTTGTAGGCATGTATTAGTCCAAATACTCTAGCACGGTGTCATAGATACCAAAATAATGGATAAGGGTAAAATACCCTTACAATCTCCCCCTTTTTGGTATACGATGACAAACCGAGCTAGAGTAACACATAGATATTATGATAAGCTCTAAACCTTGATTCCATATAAGATATTACGACAGCTCCCCCATAATGTGTGCACTTGGAGAGTTTGCGTTTGAATGCAAAGTGCACCATTTGTGGAATATGAGAAGCTCCCCCAATATCTTTAGGAAACAAGCATGGTATGGACAAGTATATCAACATATATAAGCATAAAGCATGATTATCCATAAAGCATGATTATCCTAACATAGAGTAGCACATAATAGTCGTTCATACATATCCATACATGAATTACTCAAAGTAGCAAATGGTTCTTGAGAAATCAAAGCAAATACGCACAAGCCATATAAAATCCAAATAAAGCAACTCCCATGGCTTGTGATAATCAAAGAACCCCGTGATTATTCTAGACTCTACTCTCTTCTCCCCCTTTGGCATCGGAACACCAAAAAGGCGAAGAAAAGAGGAAGGATGCTAGCGTCCCATCAATAGAACTCGTGCCCCGCGGGTGGAGAGCTGCCATCACCATCCCCATCGTCATCCTCGTCATCATCATCCTCTTCATCATCATCCTCATCACCGTCATCATCCTCTTCATCATCATCATCAGCAGGAGGTGCATGAGCAAATCTAGGAGTAGGACCACCAAAGTACAGAGAAGGATCAAAGTTCTGGAACATCTCATCAGTGAGAAGAGGCATCTCCCGATCTGGTGCATGGACGGGCTCCAACTCGGGGGCCAGGAGGAGGGATAGGCACATTCCTAGCAGCCATGAACTCATTTTGGCGCCTCCTTGTCTCTTGGTTCAAAGAGAGACTTTGATGTGCAACATCATTTGTATTTTTGCACATCTGCCATAAGCGAGAGAAGAACCGTGCGACACCACACTGTGGGCGACGAGAGGAGCTGGAGCTAGCATGGTCATGGCGTGCCTTGGACTGGCGCTCAGAAGGCATCATTTCAGGAACATCCGGGTTATCACCTTGGGCAGGGATTTTGAACGCTTCCATCCTGACCCGCTCACCTTGAGTATTGAGAGGTGCGGGCACAACCTTGTTGATGAGCAGCTGAACGTACTGGGCAAGATTGGGAGTCAACCTCTCGCGAACACAGCGCCGTAACTCGCAGTAGATGAGATCACAGCCATCAATAAGTTGCCGGTGCTCGGGAGACAGATGGTACATCAAGTTCAGATGATATGCACGGCATTCACTTGTATCGCCGGACTTGCTGATGAGAGTCTCACGGAAGAGCTTGGCAAGTAAGAGGTAGGAGTAGTACATCCCAGAGATGGTGGGAGGTCCAGGTGTGGGTTCCGGCGGATAGCAACCAGCAATGTCCCCACGGTTGAACTTCTGCTGAGAATATATCTTGAAGCCAGAAGCACGCCCTCCACCAAACCCCAAGGCATCACAGAAATCAAGATAGTTGCAAGTGTATTTCTGTTTGCCAGTCATCCAAGTCATAGTCCGGGCGGCATCATCATGGAAAAAGACTGTGCAGTGAAACTGTCTCACCAAGGTTGGACAATAGCACCCATCAGTAGGTGTCAAGCACATAAGATCATACAATCCCATCCGCCTCAAGGTCGCAACCACAAAGCGAAACTTGGTGGCTTCATACATTCCAATGACATCCTTGATGGCCTTGGGCATAACAATGGTGCCTTTCTTCATGTGCTCGCGGGAGTTATAGAAATCATCCCACATGACTTGCTGTGTGTTGGTCCAGAAAAATTGATCTCCCCCTGTGTAAGTGGGTGCCTCAAAGCGATAGGGGTTGGACTCTCTGAGTCTTCTCCATGCCCCAATATGCACATTACCAACATGGAAATGCGCGGTACCTCATCACCATCCTGTGCTGCCTCTTTATCTTTCCTCCTATTGGCAGTTTTCTTGATTCGGCCTCCAGTTGAGCTGCCACCCATAGTCTGAGGAGCACGACCAGTGGAGCGCCGTGGTGGAACCCCAGAGCGCCTCCCTCTCTTGGCAACATGGCCAGGGTCCGCATCAGTCCATTCATCACCTGTGAATCAGCATAATAGGGAGAGGATAGCAAAGAGGTAAGTGTACATGTCATCAGCATATGTGAGGAAGCCAAAAGCATAGCCTATATTCAAGTGTCTCGACGAGATCATGCGAAAAAGCTGGGCGAGCCGGCGCAGGAGCCGGTCCGACCGGACGACAGACCGGGCGAGCCGGTTAGCCATCCGGTTGACCGGGCGGTGCGCCGGACCAGCCGGTCGGGAGGCCGGTCGACCGGGCTGTAGACCGGGTCATGCTGATTTGTGATGTTTGCCCAGAAATTCGACATAAAATCATGCAAAACTCACAAACTTGAACATAGATTATACCAGGAGAGTGAACAATGTGCATAGGAAGGGTGTGACACTCTAGGTGGCATGAGGACTTACTAACCCTAACCCTAACCCTAACTTTTCTCAACTTTCCTCAACAATGGGCAATGGGAGAGGGAAAGCAAGAGGGAGAGGGATAGGGAGAAAGATTTACCCGAAGACATTGTCCTCTTGGCCCAAGTGAGCAAGAGGAACTCGTGAAGAAGGCTTGAGGACCAAATCCCCACGATCTCCCAAACTAGCTTGAGAGGGACCAAATGCTTTGGTGAAGATGCTTGCGAGATCCCGATCTATGGTTGTGTGAAGTTTGGGGAGAATCTAGTGGTGGGAAGTGCCTAGGATGTGGTGGAGATGGTGGAGGCGGCGGCCATGGAGGTTTGAGAGGTGGGGGATAATGAGGAAGAAGATCCCCAAGGGGTATCCTCTTCAAAACATAACAGCCCGCACGGCCGGTCGGGTGCCCGGTCGACCGGGCCAGTGATCGGACGACCCGGCGCACAGGCCGGTCTGACCGGGCCAGTGACCGGCCAGAGTTAATTTTCCCAAAAATGTGTCATTTTGCCTCGTTTTGCCCCTATTCTTTGTGTAAATGTGTGTGAGTGCTCATATGATGACATGTACATATAGATAGATAGATGATGATGAGATGAGCATAGACATGGGATTGGAAAACACAAAGTTCTCTAGGCATACCCATTGGAGTAAAAAAGGCAAACAAGATACAAATAGCTACAATGGGCATGATTCGAAGTATATCAAGAATCATAAGAGCATTTTGAAATAGTTTTTGCAATAAGATCATTTGGCCTTATATAGTCAAATCAAGTTGTAATGAAGGCTCAATGAGGGGCGGGGGATTACTCCCCCTATGTGAAAGCGCAAATGTCATGAGACCTCGAAGAGACATGCTTGGGTCCATATAATGACATTGGGTCTATTTATGTTGCACACATAGGTATGCATCATACCAAGACATGGTAAGATGACTATCCCCATATGTGCTATGCCTCTAAGCTAGATAGCAAGATAAATGCAAGAATATAGTGCAAGAAGTTAATCAATCCAAGTTTTTAGGATCAAGAATACCAAGTTCTCCTCTCAAGTTAACAAAGCGGGCTTCATCCAAAGGCTTAGTGAAAATATCCGCCAATTGGTAGGTTGTTCCCACATGAGTGAGATCAATATCCTTATTGGCAACATGATCACGTAGGAAGTGATGGCGAATGTCAATATGTTTGGTGCGACAATGTTGAACCGGGTTGTTGGCGATCTTTATTGCACTTTCATTGTCACAAAGAAGAGGCACCGTACCAAGAGACACACCATAGTCTTTCAAGGTTTGCTTCATCCATAACAATTGAGTGCAACAAGATGCCGCGGATATGTATTCGGCTTCGGCGGTGGATAGGGCGGTGGAGTTTTGTTTCTTGGATGACCAACTCACCAATGACCGGCCAATAAATTGGCAAGCCCCGGAGGTAGACTTCCGATCAACCTTATCACCAGCCCAATCGGAATCCGAATAGCCAATGAGTTCAAAGGTTGACCCCTTTGGATACCATAGCCCGAGAGTAGGAGTGAGAACAAGGTATCTTAGTATCCGTTTGACCGCCACTAAATGGCTCTCCTTGGGAGCGGATTGAAAACGAGCACACATCCCTACACTTAGCATGATATCCGGCCTAGAGGCACAAAGGTAGAGCAAGGATCCTATCATGGAGCGGTATACCTTTATGTCCACATCCTTCTCACCGTCACATGAACCAAGTTGCCCCTTTACGGGCATGGGTGTCTTCATTGGACTTGCATTGGTCATGTTGAATTTCTTGAGCATGTCCTTCACATACTTTTCTTGAGAGATGAAGGTGCCTTTTGCAAGTTGCCTCACTTGGAAGCCTAGAAAGAACTTCAACTCTCCCATCATGGACATCTCAAATTTCCTAGTCATCAATAGCTCAAAAGCTTTGTTATGATTGGGGTTAGTTCCACCAAAAATAATATCATCAACATATATTTGACATATAAAGAGGCCACCCCTTTAACCCGCTTGGTGAAAAGGGTGGAATCGACCGTACCCATGCAAAACCCATCATGTAGTAAGAAATCCCTAAGGAACTCATACCAAGCACGTGGAGCTTGCTTGAGACCGTAGAGTGCCTTATGGAGTAAATACACGTGGTTGGGTCGGCATGGGTCTTCGAAACCCAGGGGTTGAGCCACATATGCGGTTTCTTTTAGGGGACCATTCAAAAATGCACTTTTCACATCCATTTGATATAATTTGAAATTGTGGAAAGATGCAAATGCAAGCAAAAGACGAATAGCTTCAAGACGGGCTACCGGCGCAAAGGTATCCTCAAAATCCATACCTTCTATTTGGGCAAACCCTTGCGCCACTAACCTTGCTTTGTTTCGTATAACAATGCCATTCTCATCTTGCTTGTTCTTGAATACCCATTTGGTCCCAATGACATTGATGCGATGATCCTTGGGTCTCTCAACTAGAGACCATACTTCATTACGAGTGAAACACTCCAATTCTTCTTGCATGGCAATTACCCAATCCGGATCAACCAAGGCTTCATGTACCTTAAGTGGTTCAAAACTAGACACAAAAGCATGATGTTGACAATAAGTGATAAGTAATGCATGGTGTCTACGAGTTACCACTCCTCTTGAGATGCTACCAAGGACTTGATCCACTTTCATGTCACTTGCCCTTGTAGCGGCCTTGATCTTCCGAATGGTTCCTTCATGATCAATGAATTCATCTCTTGCAAGTACTTGATCATGAGGGACCACTTGAGCTTGATCATGAGTTGAGGATGTTTCTTGATCGTCATCATGATCTTGCTCCATGGAATGAGGATCTTCTTCTTGTTCTTCGGATTGAGACTCATCTTGAGTGGAGGATGGTTCTTGAGTTGCTCTTGATGGTTCGGCTTGAGTTGAGCTAGGCTCTACTTGTGGCGTGCTTGAGACATCTACTCCATCATCTTGATCATCATTATGAACCTCCATGGGCCGGATGTGTCCAATGCCCATATGCTTGATGGCACTAGATGGATCAACATCATTACCTGCAACACATGGAACAACTTGCTCCACTTGGGAGCCATTATCCTCCAAGAACACCACGTCACAAGATACTTCAATAGTCCCGGAGGACCGGTTGTAGTATCTATAGGCGTGAGAGTTCTCCGCATATCCAACAAATATACCCTCTATGGTTCTAGTTTCAAATTTACCGAGCTTTCCTTTGTTGTTCTTAACAAGGCATTTACATCCAAAGACACGAATATACATGACATTAGGCTTGTTACCGGTAAGGAGCTCGTATGGGGTTTTGTTGTGGAGGGGACGGAGGAAGAGTCGGTTGGAGTAGTGGACGGCCGTAGAGATGGCTTCTCCCCAAAAGTTGTGGGGTGAGTTGAATTCACTCAACATGGTTCTTGCCATCTCAATGATAGTCCGGTTCTTCCTTTCAACAACACCGTTTTGTTGAGGGGTGTATGGCGCCGAAAACTCATGCTTGATGCCCTCATCATCCACAAACTCTTGCATAGTGTAGTTCTTGAACTCGGTGCCATTGTCGGTCCTAATTGCCTTGATCTCGGATTCATACATACGTTGAGCTTTCTTGGCGAAGGTGATGAACTCTCTATGGGTCTCGTCCTTAGACTTAAGGAGAAAGACCCAAGAGTATCTTGAGTAATCATCAACAATGACAAGTCCATACTTGCTTCCACCAAGAGTATCATAGTGTGATGGCCCAAAGAGGTCCAAATGAAGGAGCTCCAAAGGCCTAGATGTGGTAACAATACTCTTGATGGGATGCTTCTTCTTGAGTTGCTTTCCGGCTACACATGCACTACAAACACGATCTTTCTCAAAGGAAACACCGGTTAGTCCCACAATATGCTCACCCTTTAGGAGTTGTTTAAGATTTCTCATGTTAACATGACCAAGGCGGCGATGCCACAACCATCCTTCGTCATGCTTGGCCGCCATTAGACATGTGGAGAAGGAGGGGCTCTCTTTCGAGAGGTCAACCACATAAAGGTTGTTCTCCACAAATCCAACAAGGACCAATTTGAGATTGTCACTCCTAAAGACTTGCACATAATATTTAGTGAAATATGAATTGTACCCGGCATCGGCAAGATGATATATAGAAAGTAAGTTATAGCCAAGGTGTTCAACAAGCATAACCGTCTCAAGGCACAAGTCCTTAGAGATTGCTACCTTGCCATACCCAAGTACCTTTCCCTTTGAGTTGTCACCAAAGGTAATGCTTGACTTCTTGTGGATATCTTCAATGAATTGATCAAGCACACCTTTTCCTCCGGTCATATGATTGGTGCATCCACTATCAAACACCCATTTTGGACCACGGAGGAATACCCCTACAAGATCAAGTAGAGGATTTAGGAACCCATCGATTAATGGGTTCCTTTGCAATGGCAACAATATCTTTTGGTACCCAAATTGAGTACTCTCTATAAGCATAGCCATTAGGAGGGCCAACATAGTTAGCATAGACATCACCATAATAATCAACAAATAATGCATAGTGATCGTTTGGCCCGTGTGGGCACCACTAGCGGCTTTGCCCTTTGAGGCTTTGCCATTGTTAGTGACCTTCTTGTTCTTATCTTGAGCGGGTTTCTCCTTCTTGTAGTTGTTCTTCTTGTGAGACTTGGGAGTATATCCAAGTCCATACTTTTGATTGTTTGACCTTTGCTTACTCAAGAGGTCATCCAATCCCATCCTGTTCTTGGCGGTGGTGAACTTTGCAAGTTCCTTTGTTAGCCTAACATTTTCCTCAAGAATAGATGCTTGCTCACAAGAAGATTCATTAGGATGATAGTCAAGACCATATTTGGTCACCAAGGACTCAAGATATGCATTGGTCTCAACATGCAAAGAAAGTTCCTCTTGTAAACGAACATGTTCCTCAACAAGTTTAGCATGCTCACTAGTAAAGGAAATGGAGGAACAAGCAAGCTTTTCAACATCAATGGGATCCTTCATTGATCCAAGAGCCTTTTTGTAGGATTCTTGAAGTAGATCATGATTCTCTCCAAGTTTCTTGAGCTCATCCTTGACAAGCTTGTTAGCTCTTTCAAGGTGGTCAAGATCCCTAGTGAGAGAAGCATGAGCAACTTCAAGCTCCTCCTTTGAAGCATTGAGCGCTTGGGTCAATAATTGAGCCCTATCAATAGTTTCTAGGTCCTTAACTTTATCAAGTTCATAAGTTTCAATTTGTTGCTTAAGGCCTTGAGATATCCACCTTTCGGTTTTTAGCTCTTGTCTTAGGAGATTGAATCTCCGTTCCTTCTCATTCAATTGATATTCTAATTCCTCAATGGACTCATCCTTTTCTTTGAGTGAGTCCATCAAGAAATCAAACTTGACAAGAGCTTCACCACGAAGGGTGCATCTAACATCATAGAGTTCCTTAAGCATAGTTAATTCTTCTTGATCTTCGTTTTCATCATCAAGAACACTAGATAGGGAAGGTGGAGGTTCCATTACCTTGGTTTCCCTTGCCATAAGACAAGAGCCAATGATTGGAGAGGAGGGAGAGTCATCGGAGTCATCATCTTGAGTTGTTCTTGCCATGAAGGAAGAGCCAACATCATTCTCCGTGGAGTAATCTTTGGAGTAGTCATATGTGAAGAGTGACCCGGGCTTAGAGTATGCTAAACCGGCCACTCCGGCCTCCTTCTCCTCATCTTCCTCTTCTTCATCGGACAAGTACTCGGCCCCAACAAAAGCTCTTCCCTTGTTCTTCTTGTACCGATCATTGATTGGGTTCGGCTTCAATCTTGGCTTGACCCCTTTGATGAACTTTGGCTTGTCTACCCTTTTCTCATAAGGGCACTCATTTGCAAAGTGGTTATCTTCATCACAATTGTAGCAAGTTCTCTTCTTCTTCTTCTTGTCATTGAGGAGCATTGGGAACTTTGCCTTGTACTTCTTGGCAAAGAAAGCAAAGTCGGTAGCAATGTCACTAGTTGAAGTCATCTCTTCATCTTCTTCAATCTCATAGTCTTCTTTGCTTTCATGGTCGGCTCTAGCTTTGAGAGCAAGGTTGTGTGACGCTTCATGGTTGTGTGAGGCTTCATCAACACGGTTCATTGCCTTGAGCCTCTTTCCGGCTTTGGCCATGCTTTCATTGGCGGCCACATAGGAGACTAGATCATCGGAGTTGAGATCGGCACTCTTGGTCATGATTTGCAAGTTGAGTCCAATGTTGGTGTCTTCTTGTTTGACGGCAATCATAGCAATGACCTTGGATTTTATGAAGGCTTCGTTCATCTCAAATCCGTCATTGTACTTCTCAACACCAAGTCCCTTGACCCTTACTTTCAGAGCACCAAGCCTAGCATAGGCATCAAATATGGATTCTCCATCTCGAATCATGAATTGGTAGGCCTCTTGCTTTGCGGTCTCATAGAGAGCTGATTGGATCAAATCGGTTCCCTCTTGTAGTACTACGATCCGATCCCACAACTCTTTAGCGGAGACAATGTCATCGACTTGATCAAGAAGCTTGCGGTTGATGCCACTTCTAATCTTGTCACGTGCGGATGCATTGAGTTGACGGTTGTAGAACTCGGTGGAGGTCAACCGAGTGGGATCTTGTGGCTCCCGATGTCCATGAACAATGAGCTCCCATAGCTCCACACTGCAGCTGCGAATATGAGATTCCATAGCAGATTTCCAATGTGGAAAGTGAGTTCCATCGTAATGGGGAACGGTCCCACTATGGTTTATATGAGGCATGGGTGAAGTGTTTCTAGGATAGTTATAGTTAACATCATGGTAGGACTCCTTAGAGACCGAAGCCCCACTAGAAGTTCCACCCGCAGTTAGGTTCTTAAGCATGGCAGTCATTTCTGCCATTTGGTTTTGTAGCTCATCCTCCTTTTTCTTCTTCTCGGCCTGATACGTCCAATTTGCATCACTATTTTATATCATAATTTGCTGTTATTCATTGATATATTTCATATTGGGACACAATACTTATGTTATTTCATCTATTTTGCATGTTTCATCATTATTGGAGGATCGAACACCGGAGCCAGGATTCTGCTGGAAAAAGCACCGTCAGAACGCAATATTTCGGAAGATCAACTACGAAGGAAATTATACCAAAAATCCTATTTTTCAAGATGACGAAGGAAGCCGGAAGGAGGAGCCGGGAGCAGCCGGGGTGGGCCCACACCCTAGGGCGGCGCGGCCCAGCCCTGGCGCGCCGGCTTTGTGGTGCAGGGGCCACGGCCCCTTTCGCCTCCTTTTCTTCGCCAAACCCTTCGTCCCGAAGACGTAAGCCCGACGGGGTACCTCGCGAAGAGTTACAGCCGCCTCTGCGGGGCGGAGAACACCGAGAGAAAAGAGCTCTCCGGCGGGCGAGGAATCCGCCAGGAAATTCCTCCGGAGGGGAAATCGACGCCATCGTCACCGTCATCGAGCTGGACATCATCGCCATCACCATCATCATCATCTCCACCATCATCACCGCCGTCATCACCGCTGGACACCGTCACCGCCGTAGCAATTTGGGTTTGATCTTGATTGTTTGATAGGGGAAACTCTCCCGGTATCGATTTCTACTTGTTGTTGATGCTATTGAGTGAAACCATTGAACCAAGTTTATGTTCAGATTGTTATTCATCATCATATCACCTCTGATCATGTTCCATATGATGTCTCGTGAGTAGTTCGTTTAGTTCTTGAGGACATGGGTGAAGTCTAAATGTTAGTAGTGAACTATGGATGAGTAATATTCAATGGTGTGATATTTAAGTTGTGGTGTTATTCTTCTAGTGGTGTCATGTGAACGTCGACTACATGACACTTCACCATTTATGGGCCTAGGGGAATGCATCTTGTATTCGTTTGCTAATTGCGGGGTTGCCGGAGTGACGAAACCTAAACCCCGTTGGTATATCGATGCGGGAGGGATCGCAGGATCTCGAGTTTAAGGCTGTGGTTAGATTTATTTCTTAATTACTTTCTTGTAGTTGCGGATGCTTGCAAGGGGTATAATCACAAGTATGTATTAGTCCTAGGAAGGGCGGTACATTAGCATAGGTTCACCCACACAACACTTATCACAACAATGAAGATTATTTAGCCGTATGTAGCGAAAGCACTAGACTAAAATCCCGTGTGTCCTCGAGAACGTTTGGTCATTATAAGTAAACAAACCGGCTTGTCCTTTGTGCTAAAAAGGATTGGGCCACTCGCTGCAATTATTACTCTCGCACTTTACATACTCGTACTTTATTCAAGCTGCTACATCAAAACCCCACAGATACTTGTCTGTGAGCATTTACAGTGAATCCTTCATCGAAACTGCTTGTCAACACCTTTTGCTCCTCGTTGGGATCGACATTCTTACTTATCGAAGATACTACGATACACCCCCTATACTTGTGGGTCATCAAGACTATTTTTAAAGCGCCGTTGCCAGTGAGTGAAGCGCTATTGGTAAGTGGAATTGGTAAGGAAAACCTTTCTTGTTGTGCTGATTTTATTTCTGCACTGCTGCTATAAGTCATTATGGAGAGATCTTCTCTTCATTTTCTATTTGGGAAATCTACTACTACTGCAACGGTAGTGGATGAGGCGCCAGTGAGGAAGTGATACCATATAAAATACCTATGAAAATTATTGAACGTGTTATGGATAACCGCTATGAAGGGGATGGAACTGTCCACCCCGGTGATCATTTACTGTTTTTGCATGAATTATGCGGGTTATTCAAATGTGCAGGTATTGCTATGGATGAAGTGAGGAAGAAATTATTCTCTTTATCGCTGTCCGGTAAGGCGGCGCGTTGGTATAAATTATTGGATAATGGGGATTCTCTTGAATGGAATGATATTGTGCCCCGGTTTTATTCTAAGTTCTATCCTCCAAGTGAAATTCATAAGGATCGGAATCGCATATATAATTTTTGGCCTCATGATGGAGAGAGTATTGCCCAAGCTTGGGGGAGATTGAAGTCTTTAATGCTCAAATGCCCCATTCATGAGCTTCCTGGTAATGTTATTATTGATAATTTCTATGCAAGACTTTCTTTTCAAGACAAGACCTTGCTGGATACTTCTTGCTCTGGATCATTTACACGCAACAAAGAAGAGTTTAAAAGGGACCTTCTTGATCGGATCCAAGAAAATACTGAAGGTTGGGAGAACGACAAGGATAGAGAATCAGGTATAATTTATGATTATAAATGCATTGAAGCTTTTATGGATACTGATTTATTTCGTAATATGAGTGCTACATATGGTCTTGATTCTCAAGTTGCTGTAAATCTTTATAAAGCTTTTGCCTCTCATTATGAATTGCCGAAGAAGAATTTTGATAAGTATCATGAACCGTATAAAGATAAAATTGATTCATCTATTAATAAATGTCTTGTAGTTGAAAGCTGCTGATCATGTTATTCCTGAAGTTTATATTGAAAAAACTCCTTTCCCTGCTAAAATGAAAGAGTATTCTGTTATAAATAGTGCGGTTCATAAAAGTGAAAAGAAACCTGTAGAACCTGAAGAACAAATAAAAATTGAACCTGCTGTTGCAATTGTTAAAGATCTTGTGACTGAAAATGTGGAGGATGGTCATATTATTTTCTGTGAAGATGCTTCTAATATTGTTTCACATCCTAATAAACCCAAACAAGCTAGTGTTCCTATGATATCTGTTAGAATTGGTGATCATTGCTATTATGGATTATGTGATATTGGTGCAAGTGTTAGTGCTATTCCGTATGAGCTTTACACGGAGATTATGCACGAAATTGATTCTTGTGAACTTGAAGATATTGATGTGGTTATTCAGCTGGCTAATAGAGAAACTATTTCTCCAATTGGTATTGTTCGAGATGTGGAAGTTTTATGCGGTAAGATTAAATATCCTGCTGACTTTTTGGTACTTGGTTCTGCTACTAGTGATTATTGTCCTATTATCTTTGGTAGACCTTTTCTAAATACTTGTGGAGCTATTATAGATTGCAAGAAAGAAAAAATTTTGACTAAATTTGCTGGTGAATCTTATGAGTTTAACTTCTCTAAATTTACTAAAACTCCTTATAAAGCTGATTTGCCTAGTAATGATTTTAAAATGGAGCAATGTGCATCTATTGTTCTTGTTCCTAATAATCCTTTGCAGCAACATTTGGAGGATAGCGAGAGCGAAATTTTTAGGAAAGAAAGAGATGAGCTTGAGGAAATCTTTCTTCGCCAACCTATTCTCAAGCATGATTTACCGGTGGAAGATTTGGGTACAACACTGCCACCAAAGGAAGATCCTGTTTTTGATTTAAAGCCTTTACCTGATAATCTTAAATATGCTCATATTGATGATAAGAAAATATATCCTGTTATTATTAGTTCTAAGCTTTCAGAGATTGAGGAAGAAAGGTTATTGGAAATATTGAAGAAGCACCGAGGCGCTATTGGCTACACTCTTGATGATTTGAAGGGGATTTCTCCGTCTATTTGCCAACATGCTATTAATATGGAAGATGATGCAAAGCCTGTTGTTGAACCTCAGCGTCGTCTAATTCCCAAGATGAAGGAAGTGGTAAGGAATGAGGTATTACGACTTCTTGAAGCTGGTATTATATATCCTATTGCTGATAGTAGATGGGTTAGTCCTGTGCATTGCGTTCCCAAGAAAGGAGGTATGACTGTTGTGCCTAATGATAATGATGAGCTCATTCCTCAAAGAGTAGTTGTAGGGTATAGAATGTGCATTGATTTTCGAAAAGTTAATAAGGTTACTAAGAAAGATCATTACCCTTTACCATTTATTGATCAAATGCTAGAAAGATTGTCTAAAAATACTCATTTTTGCTTTCTTGATGGTTATTCTGGGTTTTCACAAATTGCTGTTAAAGCTAAAGATCAAGAGAAAACCACTTTCACTTGTCCTTATGGAACTTATGCTTATAGGCGTATGCCTTTTGGTTTATGTAATGCTCCTGCTACTTTTCAAAGATGCATGTCTGCTATTTTTCATGGTTTTTGTGAAAGTATTGTAGAGGTATTCATGGATGATTTTTCCGTCTATGGGAATTCTTTTGATAGTTGCTTGCGAAACCTTGATAAAGTTTTGCAGAGATGTGAAGAAACTAACCTTGTTCTTAATTGGGAGAAATGCCACTTTATGGTTAATGAAGGAATTGTATTGGGACATAAAATTTCTGAGAGAGGTATTGAAGTTGATAGAGCTAAAGTTGAAGCAATTGAGAAGATGCCCTATCAGGGATGTTAAAGGTATTCGTAGTGTTCTTGGTCATGCTTGGGTTTTATAGGAGATTTATTAAAGATTTCTCCAAGATTTCGAAACCTCTTACTAATCTTCTTCAAAAAGATGTACCATTTGTTTTTGATGATGATTGTAAGGAAGCTTTTGAAACTCTTAAGAAAGCCTTAACAACTGCTCCTATAGTTGAACCTCCTGATTGGAATTTACCCTTTGAAATTATGTGTGATGCTAGTGATTTTGCTGTAGGCGCTGTTCTTGGACAGCGAGTAGATAAAAAGCTGAATGTTATTCATTATGCTAGTAAAACTCTTGATGCTGCTCAAAGAAATTATGCTACAACTGAAAAGGAATTATTAGCTGTAGTCTTTGCTTGTGATAAATTTAGATCTTATATTGTTGATTCAAAAGTTACTATTCATACTGATCATGCTGCAATTAGATACCTAATGACAAAGAAAGATGCTAAGCCTAGGCTTATTAGATGGGTACTTCTTTTGCAAGAATTTGACTTACATATTGTAGATAGGAAAGGTGCTGATAATCCTGTTGCTGATAATTTGTCTAGATTGGAAAATATTGCTTATGATCCCGTTCCTGTTAATGATAGTTTTCCAAATGAACAATTGGCTGTAATAAAGGTGAGCTCGCGAGACAGTCCTTGGTATGCTGATTATGCTAACTTTATTGTTTCCAAGTACTTGCCTCCAACCTTTTATTTCTCAGCAAAGGAGGAAATTCTTTTATGACTTGAGGCATTATTTCTGGGATGACCCACACTTATATAAAGAAGGAGTGGATGGTATTATGCGAAGATGTGTCCCCGAATATGAACAACAGGAGATATTGAGTAAATGTCATGATAGTGCTTATGGGGGACATCACGCCGGAGAAAGAACCGCGCAAAAGGTTCTACAATCAGGTTTTTATTGGCCAACTCTCTTCAAGGATGCGAGAAAGTTTATTTTATCTTGTGATGAATGCCAAAGGGTTGGTAATATCTCCAGACGCAATGAAATGCCTATGAATTATACTCTTGTTATTGAACCGTTTGATTGTTGGGGATTCGACTTCATGGGACCTTTTCCGTCTTCAGAAGGTAACACTCATATACTCGTTGCTGTTGATTATGTTACTAAATGGGTGGAAGCTATACCTACAAAAAGTGCTGATGGTGAGACCTCTTTAAGAATGCTCTTAGAAATTATTTTTCCTAGATTTGGAGTACCTAGATATATTATGACCGATGGAGGTTCTCATTTTATTCATGGAGGTTTTAGAAAAACTCTTGCTAGGTATGGTATTAATCATAGAATTGCTTCTGCTTATCATCCTCAAACTAGTGGTCAAGTAGAATTATCAAATAGAGAGATTAAATCTATTTTGCAAAAGACCGTTAATAAAACCAGAAAGAATTGGGCTAGTAAATTGAAGGATGCACTTTGGGCTTATAGAACTGCTTATAAAAATCCCATGGGAATGTCACCTTATAAAATGGTTTATGGGAAAGCTTGTCATTTACCTTTAGAACTAGAGCACAAAGCTTATTGGGCTGTTAGAGAATTAAATAAAGATCCTAAACTTACTTGGAGGTGATAAGAGGTTGTTGCAATTGAGTTCTCTAGATGAATGGAGAAGTGAAGCTTATGAAAATGCTAAACTCTTTAAAGAGAAAGTTAAAAAATGGCATGATAGGAGGATTATCAAAAGAGAATTTAATATTGGGGATAAAGTCCTATTGTATCGGTCTCGTCTCAGATTCTTTGCAGGGAAATTACTCTCGAAATGGGAAGGACCATATGTTGTCGAGGAGGTGTATCGTTCAGGAGCAATCAAAATTAGCTCTCTCCAAGGCAATGCTACGCAAGTGGTGAATGGACAAAGACTCAAGCATTATATCTCAGGTGACTCCTATAATGTTGATGTTGATATTATTCAAATGGAAACACCGGAAGCTTTCATCAAAGGGCAAATTGACGATCCGCGAACTCGACTTTGAATAGGTAACAGTACTGGTAATGAAAAGTACGCAATTTACTTTCCGAACTATATTTTTGCAGTTTTTGGAAAATATGAGAAATTACGAGTTCGAAACGGAGTGGAAAGGACGCACGAGGGGGTGCCACCATAGGGCGGCGCGGCCTGACCTGGGCCCGCGCCGACCTATGGTTTGGCCGCCCCGTCGCCCCTTTCCGACTGCGGATTCGATCTGGTGCTTTCCTTTTGTCGAGAAATTTTTTGCTATATAATCCCCCGGACCCCTGGAGGTCCGTATATCGTGTTTTCGACGTGTTTTGTTTCGAGCTGTTTCTGCCAGGATCTGTTTTCAGTCTAGAAGCACCATGGTTTCCAAGAACAAGGGCAAGGGGCTTTCGGAGGAAGAAGTGAAGGAGGTGCCATCAAGACAAGATCAGCAAGCCGGAGGGAGCAAGCAAATCTTGGTGGGATCTGTTGACACTCGACGTTCTTTTTCTCATAACTTGCAGGGACCTCTACCACCCGCTCTCAGCCTCGACTCCTTCCCCATGATGGAAGAAGTTCTACGGGTTACCGATGAGTTTTGTGATCAATATCGGGCTCTGAGAAGAGAAGTGGAGATACTCCAGGAGGAGAACTGCCGTCTCCGAAGATTGATTGAATACCACTCGATTCGCGTCACAAGGTCGTCATCGCCAACTTCGGATAACAATGAATCTCTTCGAATCTTAGTGCAGAATTATCAAGCTGAGAAGCTGAAGACGAAGGAGCTTATTAAGAAGCTCGGGAAGAGTTCATCACCACCATCTCCGCAGGAGTAATTCATCATCGGTATTGGCATCCCCTTGGTTTGTTCCAAGCTTGGGGGAGTGCCGCGGTATCACATTATCACTACCTTTTACTTTTATTGTCAAGTAGTGTCATATCATGAGTAGGGAAGTTATCATATAAGATGGGTTGCGTTTGGAAGTATCTCTCCTTTAGTTGGTTATCTATGTATCCCTTGGTGTGAGTTATCGTTATGGAATATTAATGAGAAGTCTTATCATTTACATATTGCACATTTTATTTTAGTTTGCAATCTCTATGATTCATCTTGTTGTTAGTATTGGTATCACTTTGGGAGCATTGAATAAATCTATTTGGTTTTGGCAAACTTAGCATTGGTCAATAGCAACAACACTTTGAGGTTTAAATAGAAAAGAGAAATACATGTAGATGTTTCATTGTCTTTCTTGTTAGCTCATAGCTTATTATTCTGAAGTTAAAATTGTTTGTGCTTACAAGGAAGATGCATGATTGTTTCTATCATATGTATATTTGTTTGTTTCCCTCGACTCTTATGCTTGCTAATTAACCTTGCTAGCCAAAGACACATCTTGAGAGGGAATACTTCTCGTGCATCCAAACCTTAGCCCAAACCTATGTCATTTGTGTCCACCATACCTACCTACTACATGGTATTTTCTGCCATTCCAAGTAAATACTTCATGTGCTACCTTTAAACAATTCAAAACTTAGTATCTCTTATTTGTGTCAATGTTTCATAGCTCATGAGGAAGTATGTGGTGTTTTATCTTTCAATCTTGTTGGGCAACTCCCACCAATGGACTAGTGGCTTCATCCGCTTATCCAACAATTTTGCAAAAAGAGCTGGCAATGGGATTCCCAGTCCCAAATTAATTAAACTAAATAGACACTCCTCCATGGTATGTGATTGATGGACGGCACCCGAAGGATTCGGTTAGCCATGGCTTGTGTAAGCAAAGGTTGGGGGGAGTGTCATCATCATAATAAAACTTAAATAAAAAGGCACTCCTTCATGGTATGAGATTGTTGGCAGGCACCCGAGGATTCGGTTAGCCATGGTTTGTGAAAGAAAGGTTGGAAGGAGTGCCACACAAAATGAAAATAATATGGGAGCCGCTCTTAGGAGGTTGTCTGGCAAGGGGGTTAGAGTACCCGCTACCAGTCGTTGACAACAACAAACACCTCTCAAAATGTTACTTTTATTCTCCTTATATGATTGCAAAACTAAAAAGCTCTAGCACATGATTTAATCCCTGCTTCCCTCTGCGAAGGGCCTGTCTTTTACTTTATGTTGAGTCAGTAAACCTATTTCCCTCCATCTCAAGCAAGCATTTGAGTAGTTGTGATCAAACCATTATATTGTGATTTGCTACATCATGTCTTTTATTCTTCCTTGTTTAGTACAAGTTTTATCTGAATGAATATAGCTTTGCAAGTTATCAATGATCATGAGAAGACCATTATGATTGAGTATGCAAGTTGTGCCTTATAAACTTTAACATGAGAGCGCTGCTCAATGAGATAAATATAATCTGTTAATTGTTCTCTGATCAAGAACGAAGTTTGCCATCACCAATCATGATTTCTCATGCACCTTTACTTGTGATTACCTTATACTTGTTTCAATATGAGTTATAAGAGATTGTTTGCTATAATGACCTGTGTGAATGAATATGATGCTTCTTGTCCGTATTTTATTTATCGACTCTTCACTCCATAAACATGTGGTCATGTCTATCGAGCTCAGTTTCGCTTGGGGACAAGCGAAGTCTAAGCTTGGGGGAGTTGATACGTCCAATTTGCATCACTATTTTATATCATAATTTGCTGTTATTCATTGATATATTTCATATTGGGACACAATACTTATGTTATTTCATCTATTTTGCATGTTTCATCATTATTGGAGGATCGAACACCGGAGCCAGGATTCTGCTGGAAAAAGCACCGTCAGAACGCAATATTTCGGAAGATCAACTCTGGAAGGAAATTATACCAAAAATCCTATTTTTCAAGATGACGAAGGAAGCCAGAAGGAGGAGCCAGGAGCAGCCAGGGTGGGCCCACACCCTAGGGCGGCGCGGCCCAGGCCCTGGCCGCGCCGGCACTGTGGTGCAGGGGCCCACGGCCCCTTTCGCCTCCTTTTCTTCGCCAAACCCTTCGTCCCGAAGACCTAAGCCAGAAGGGGTACCTCGCGAAGAGTTACAGCCGCCTCTGCGGGCGGAGAACACCAGAGAGAAAAAGAGCTCTCCGGCGGGCAGGAATCCGCCGGGGAAATTCCTCCGGGAGGGGAAATCGACGCCATCGTCACCGTCATCGAGCTGGACATCATCGCCATCACCATCATCATCATCTCCACCATCATCACCGCCGTCATCACCGCTGGACACCGTCACCGCCGTAGCAATTTGGGTTTGATCTTGATTGTTTGATAGGGGAAACTCTCCCGGTATCGATTTCTACTTGTTGTTGATGCTATTGAGTGAAACCATTGAACCAAGTTTATGTTCAGATTGTTATTCATCATCATATCACCTCTGATCATGTTCCATATGATGTCTCGTGAGTAGTTCGTTTAGTTCTTGAGGACATGGGTGAAGTCTAAATGTTAGTAGTGAACTATGGATGAGTAATATTCAATGGTGTGATATTTAAGTTGTGGTGTTATTCTTCTAGTGGTGTCATGTGAACGTCGACTACATGACACTTCACCATTTATGGGCCTAGGGGAATGCATCTTGTATTCGTTTGCTAATTGCGGGGTTGCCGGAGTGACAAACCTAAACCCCCGTTGGTATATCGATGCAGGAGGGATCGCAGGATCTCAGAGTTTAAGGCTGTGGTTAGATTTATTTCTTAATTACTTTCTTGTAGTTGCGGATGCTTGCAAGGGGTATAATCACAAGTATGTATTAGTCCTAGGAAGGGCGGTACATTAGCATAGGTTCACCCACACAACACTTATCACAACAATGAAGATTATTTAGCCGTATGTAGCGAAAGCACTAGACTAAAATCCCGTGTGTCCTCGAGAACGTTTGGTCATTATAAGTAAACAAACCGGCTTGTCCTTTGTGCTAAAAAGGATTGGGCCACTCGCTGCAATTATTACTCTCGCACTTTACATACTCGTACTTTATTCAACTGCTACATCAAAACCCCCTGAATACTTGTCTGTGAGCATTTACAGTGAATCCTTCATCGAAACTGCTTGTCAACACCTTTTGCTCCTCGTTGGGATCGACATTCTTACTTATCGAAGATACTACGATACACCCCCTATACTTGTGGGTCATCACGGCCTCATATGCCAAGAATCTAGATTTCATCTCTTTAACCGAAAGGTTAGAGTCTTCATCTAGACCCTCGAAGAGTTTATCCATCTCACTCTTAAGGCGGTGAAGCCCTTAATAAGAGTCCAGGCTCTGATACCAATTGAAAGTATAGAGATGGTAAACCTAGAGGGGGGGTGAATAGGTTTCTACAAATTTTAATTCTTTCTTTGCAATATTAGGCTTTGCGGAATATAAAGATGAGCCTAATGCAAACTAGGTGAAGCAACCTATATGAGGATACAACTAACTCGAGCACGAAGGCTCTCACAGGCAGTTAAATCACAAGTAAGGAGTTCGGTTAGAGATAACCGATAGCACGTGGAGACGAGGATGTATTCCCGTGTTCCCTTGCTTTGCAACAAGGTACGTCACGTTTGGAGGAGTGGAGGTCCCACGAAGGATTCCCCGCGCCACGAAGGCTCACCCTATTCTCCGGAGCCTATCCCACGAAGGAATAGCTCACTCACTTGTGGTAGACTTTGAGGTAGCCTCCAAACCTTCACAATCTTGCCCGGAGCAAATCCACAGCCCGGATGCTTCCGGACTCCTCTTGCCTACCTAGGGTTTCCAAGGAACCCTAGGAAGCAAGCTTCTCAATGAATACAAGGGGGAATGAGATTTGGCTTGGTAGAACGGTAGATCGGGTCCTCCTCTAATGATTCCCCGGAGGGATTTGAGTTTGGGTGGAGGAGGAGAGAGATCTGAGGCTTTTGGTGTTTCTAGCAATGGAGTATGAGAGAGAGAGCTCAAGAACAGCTTGTAGTGTAGTGCCTCACTGTTCAGAGGTAGGAGAAGACCTATTTATAGTGTTCTTCTAAATACGGCCGTTGGTCACTTGCCACATCAGCAGATTCTTCGAGAAACCCGGTCAACCGGATTTGGCGCCGGACAGGCCGGTCCACAGCCGTCGAGGCAAGCCAGCTGGCCGGGCCGGTTTCCAACCGGAGCTGGGACCGGGACTTGACCGGGCAGGCTTACAGGCTTACTGGATGTCGCCCGGATGTCACAGGCGCAGAACCCGGTTGCTGACCGGGCCGCTCGGTCAGGCTCCCGGTCAGACCGGGCCGTGGACCGGAGCAGCCGGTTCGAAACTGGGCTGGTGACCGGACGCACGTTGGATGGCTTCGTTTCTTTACTGGAACTTGCCCGGATGGCACCGGTTCAGGGTCCGGTTGGTGACCGGGCTGCCCGGTGCCAGGGCCGGTCGGACCGGATCTGTGACCGGCCAGGCTCAGAAAAACTAGCTGATTTTTCGTCGAATTGGGGGGGTCTCCCGTTGCCTTTTGTTCCATTGCTACACCATCATACCTCTTTGGCTAATACCTGAAAGTCATCTTGTAGGCATGTATTAGTCCAAATACTCTAGCACGGTGTCATAGATACCAAAATAATGGATAAGGGTAAAATACCCTTACACTCTTTCTCTGAAAAATAGCATCATTGTCCGATAAGGGCAATGGTTAAAGAAGCAATTATGCATGATTCCATTTTTAGGGTTTGTTCCCCCCTTCCGATGTCGTTGTAATTTCATGTGAGAGGTTAATACTAAGAATAATTTAGAGATGCTTTGTTTAGGGTAAAATACAACCTTGAAATATTGTCAAGGTGTTTTTAAAGTCCATTTGCATTAATGGACTTATTTTCATGATTGAAAATAATAAGTGTGATTTAAATCATTATTTAAATCCTCAAAGTAGGACTTATTCTTAATTGTCTTCAAAAATTCTCTTTGATATTTTATTTAAATAGAGAATTTTATGCTAATCCATTTACATATTTTTAATTATTTTTTTAGAGCTCTTATCAAATTTCTATGGAATTTCAAAGTTTCTGGTTTTTATTGAATTGTGAAAAGACCAATTTGCCCTTGGGCCCCACCTGTCAGGTGGCCCAACGGGTTAGGTTTGGCCGACCCACCTGGTCCGGCCCAACCCGCTCAGTCTCTCTCTCTCTCTCGCGCGCGTGTCCTAACCCTAATCCCCTTTCTCGCTCTGGCGACCTGCGTCGCCCTCACCGTCGCCGGCCGATTCCGGCGGTCTCCGGCCGCCATGACCCACGCCATGGGGCGCAATCGAACCGCCAGGCAACGGCGATTCATTCCATCCGCGTCGATCTGGAGCAGACGCCGTCCTCCGCTCATCATCGACCCTCCCCGCCATGGCTAGGGTTCGGGATCCGCTTGATCCCGCGGCTCCCAGAGCTCCTGGCGTGGTGGCGCCGCCGTGGCTGCCATGGTGGGGTGGTGCTGTGGCGCCGCCATGGCCTGGCTTGGCCTGGCGCCGCCGCGCCCTGGTGTGTGCCGCCGTGGCCGCCATGGTGGTCTGCCCGCTCGACCCTGGTACGTTCGCCACTTCTTCTCCTCTCTCATGTGCTTGTTCTTCTTCCTCTCTCCAGTAGCTCTAGCCATGGCTTGCTGTTCCTGGTGCCTATGCTGCTCGATGGCTGGCTTCTTCTTCTGCGCGTTCTTTCTTGTCTTTGCGTGTGCTGCTAATACTGATGTGCTTGTGCAAACTTGCTTTACTTGCTAGAATTTCTTCCCTGTGCCTCTGTTCTTGTTTCTATGCTTGTCTGGCACTCATGTGTATTCATAGATGCTTCAATGGCTTAATTGCAGTATGCAATTCTTGCAAATTTGCAAGTGCCAGAGCTCCTGTGGCTAGTTCTTGTGCTCAAATTCATAAGCAGGCTCATCTGAGCATTGCTATTGGCTTAACTGCATGATTCAGTGATTACTGGTATGTGCTTTAGTTGTTTAGCAAGATCCAGTGGTTCATCAAGCTCTTGATGTGCTTCTGGATACAATCATATATCATCTATTTGATTATCTGTGAAGCAACTGTTGATTATGTATGGCTATTTAATTATCTATGGTCAGTGTGATGCTAGAATTGGGTGCTAGCATGCTTTAGCAAGCTCTGTTGATCCAGTGATCATCAGCTGCTTGATTATTGCTTGCTTTACTTACTGCCTATGCCTGTCTGGACTTATTCTGGTGACTGTGCATCACCATGCCCTGTGCTGGTGTGTGCTGTGATTGGCTCAGGTAATTGCTGTTGCTTGCTGTGATCACTTGGATCCACTGCAAGGCTCTGGTATGTGGATTTCTTGGATATTCATTTATCTGTGTTGTCTGGCTTGACTAAGTGGATATTTGAGATGAACTGCTTGCAGTGATGATTCTTATAATGAGTTGAATTGAGCTAGAGGGATGCCAACAGTGGTTGGGGACCCTAGCTCCTCTTTGAACTCAATCTGAGTAATGATACAATTGCTTGGCTTAATGTGTGGTTGTTTTTTACTTATCTATGCTTGTCAGTGAAGCTTGGCTTCCTATTTCTGACAATAGACATGATCTACTTGATACTGTAGTAGACTGGTGCATTCTATGCCCTATCTGGATGGAAACCAACAT
This sequence comes from Lolium perenne, assembly GCF_019359855.2. Classification (NCBI taxonomy): domain Eukaryota; kingdom Viridiplantae; phylum Streptophyta; class Magnoliopsida; order Poales; family Poaceae; genus Lolium; species Lolium perenne. The sequence continues at coordinate 55,521,166 of NC_067244.2, forward strand.
GTGTTGGCACCTCCTGTGATGCATGAACTCCTTGGAGTGATGATATGCTTCTCTGTTGGCTTTTCTGTGTGGCTAGGTCGTTGTTGTGACCCTAGCACTGCTTGATGTGCTAGTAAAGGTTGTTCCTACCTCTTCTGTATGCTACTGTGCAATATTACTGGTAGACATATGGCTTCCAGTATAATTGATGTTAAAATGAAAATAGACATAGAAATGTCTATATTCTGATGGTCTTAGAAGGGCTAGTGTGGTCTGGTTGTACTTGGATAGTTGTAACACCCCAGTTTTCAATAAAAAGAAAGTTAGAGATTTCCAGAATACAAAATTTCAAACCAACAAAAACTTTTCTTTTGCATATAGTACCATGCATAGGACTTGTGCATTTGAGTGATATGCCATGATGATTGTTATTACTTGTATTTGATATGCTCTAAAACCCTAGGGTGATCATATGAAGTTTACCCACCAAATAAAACAAAGAGGAAGAAATTCCAATATTGGAAAAACCCTAAAAACCCTCACCTATGCCCTATGGCATTTTTATAAATTTTGACCCTAGACCTATCTGGTCTTCACCATTAGTGGAATAATGTTACTAAACACGTATTACAACATTTGGAATCAAAGGTTCACAAATTCAAATGGTTTTCAAACACAATTCCCACTCACATGAGATAATGGCCAAATCTGTCAATTTTAGTCTGATCACCACTTTGAGCCCCTGCAATTCAATTGTCTCAAACCAATTCTTGCTAACTCTTTGCACCTTTTCAAAGTCAACATCAAGGTGAACAACTTTGATGAAGACCACCCTGCCAAATTCATCTTTGATCACTAGCTATGCTCATCCAAAGTTGCAACATTATAACAAGTTCAACAATCTCCACTTAGCCGTTTTGGCCAAATTTTGAATTCTAATTTTTCCACCACCACCTCAACTCATCTCTGGTCAATTACAACTTATCTCAACACTCACTTTTCAAAAACATTCACCATTGGAATTATTTCCATTTTGGATATTTTTGTATTTTCCAAATTTGAACACTATTCCTACACTATAGCAAATAGTGATCTACTCAAACTAATCTACCCCAACTTGCACCAAATGGTCCCCCTGCCCCCTCTCATCTTGAATGGCAACTTGTAAACCCTAGGGAGAGGAGGAGCAAGGCTAGACATGGCCATGCCGGCCATGTCGCCCGAGCCGACCACCTCCCCCTCTCTCCCTTGCTCGCCACCCCTGGCCACCTCGCCACCGTGTGCCACCGCCTCTCCTACGCCACCCTAGCACAACCCTGGTCGAGGAGGAGCTCGACAGCAGCCGGAACACGCGCGCCCAAACTCGCCCTGGACGCCGCTCGCGTCGCGCGTGTGCACACCGCGGACACGCACTGGCCACGCGCCGCGCCGCCACCCTGCGCACCCCCTGGACCCCCTGCGAGCACGTTAAGCATCACCGTGACACCGCAACACTCCCAGACACGCCCTCGACCATGACCCGCAACCGCCGTCGCCGGAGAAGAGAACTCTGGTCCGCCGCGGACGCGACGGACACGGAAGCAATGCGACCAACCTAGCCACCGCCCGACCGCGCTGTCGCCGCCACACGCATCGCCTGGAAGAGGAGAACCCGACAGCACCCTCGCCGAGCCCAACCGCTCGCCGGAATCGCCGCGAGCATGTCGACTTCGCCACAGCCCCACGGTCACTCGCTCGCCTATAAAAGGAGAGCTCCGCTCGTCAAACCGAGCACACCAGCACACTCCCCTCTTCTCACTCGACCGCCTGAGCCACTCCACTGTCGACATTCACCGCCGTAGCCACCCAATCGCCACCTCACTGCCGCCGGACGCCGCGGAAGATCGCCGTCGATTGAAGCCGATCCAGGAGACGCCGCCGGTACCAGGAGCTTCGCCGTCGCCCACATCTACATCACGCACACTGCCAGCCACCGCGGGAGCCCTGGTTAGCTCTCCCACCCCCGAGGCTCGCCGCCAGACCCTCTGCCTCTCGCCGGAGAAGACGACGACCGTGCGCCGTTGGATCTCCTTCTAATCCAACGCGCCACGTCGCTCGTACCGTTTCGGGTTTAAACGCCCACTGACGGGTGGCCCCCACCCTGTCAGCCGGCCCGCGCGCACTGGATGCGCTGCTGGGCCGTTTTCTTTTTTTTAACCATCTCGGCCCGTTAGCTTTTCCCGCCGGCCCGTTTAATTCAAATTCGATTTAAACAATTCCAAACATTTTCAATACTGCCCAAACTTTGAAATTCAACCATTTCAAATTGGCTAAACCAAATTTAGTGAATTTTATATTGTTAGAAAGCCACTGAAATTCTCTATCCAATGCCACTGGCCTCATGGTCAATTTCCTTGTAGAATTAATTTGACAAAAATAACAAGGCATGGACTTTTCCCTATTCAAATAGTTATTAAAAATCAACCAAAATAGATATTAAGTTAATTCCAACTCTAATAGCTCACATTTGACTTACACTAATTGTTTATGCAATAAAATGGTGTGGTCACTTTGCATGATCATGCCATGGTTTAATAAATGGATACTTTGACTAGTTTAACTAGTTGATATTATCCAAAACTATTAGAATTAAATTGTGTGAAGTATTACACTTCATTTAAACTTGTCTCACATGAATTCATGGGATGTTTGGACCCCTGGTCCCAAACTCTCTTATATGAATTACTTGAGAATTAAATCAAAGGTAGAGTTATTTAAATGGTATGAGGTGATCCACCTCATTTAAATCATTCTCCCAAATGATGATGATGAACATTTGACTTAGGTCAAGATGAGTTCATCCATGATTGTTGGAGAAATTAACTCTTAAGAAGATTTCAATGAGAGGAAATTATTTCTCAAGAACCCTATGGAAACTATCATTTACATGTGGAATACAAATTCTATTTAAATCCCACAACCCATGCACCCTAGTTTATTTATGTGTGTGCATAGAGTAGTTTGTGTGTTGATTTGTGATGTGTGGAATAGCCATTGAATTAGTGAGTAATTATACTCGTATTCAAATTTAGACGGTAGCACCGGAGAGTACGCCGAAGAAGAAGGTTGCTACCAGGAGGAGGAAGAGGAACAGTTTGAGAACTACCAAGGCAAGCTAAAATACTATGCAAGCTTTTATTCTTGCAAAGTGCAAAGCCCCTTTGGGGCAAGGCACCCTGTTTCTTCCCTTTTCTTATATAAACCCATTCCAAGTTTTTGCTTTACAAGTTTTTACTTGTTTTCTAAAGGAGTTACTTTTATAGTTAACTTTGGTCAAAGTACAAGTTGAGTCCTAGAGTAGTGAGTTAGTTTTCCCCCCAAGCAAAGCAAGTTAGCACCCCTCATGAATTAGAGCTAGTGCTAATGAATTAAAACTTGACTACTCTAGATGGGAACAATGTGATTTTGAAAGGATTTTGAAACCTTGGAATGAAAATGCATTCCATTGAATGATTTTTGAAGGTGAATATGACCAAGAGAAGATAGTGATTTTTGATAAAACATGATGTTGGTTTGAATGCGATACCTTTCCAATTATTAAGTACCCCCACAATACACGATTATGGGTAGGGCTTAAGCGGAAGTTTATGCGTCTTAGTATGGGTTCCCTCTAAACAAGCATCATCGGGGTTAAGCCGAAAGCTGCCTCTACCACAAAAGAAACGATACCATAGGAAGCGAAACGAGGTGAATCTCCGGCCCAAGCCTGTGCGATTCCAGTGGATTTGTCTTCACCGGGAGGCCAAGCTCATGGGGAGAGGTGCTCATACTAGGGTTCATAAGTGAAAGGTTATGGTTGATGATCCGCGTACTGTGTTACGATTATTCGGGGAAATTCCGACGGATGAAATCAAATGTTGTGGCACAAGTGTGCAACCTCTGCAGAGTGAAAAACCTATTCGAATAGCCGCGTCCACGGTTACGGACGGTTGGAAAGGCCATACAGTTTCCGATGTCATATCTTTGAAAATGATGTTGAAAGGTGATGGTGAAATGAGTTGTGGTGGATTGAATTGAAATCACCAGTTGAATGGTGGGAATGACACTAATGTTCCCACTTGAGTTAGTTAGTTTTGGGATAAGCTTTTTCTCAAAACTTTGTGAACTAAAACTAGCTTTATGCAAATAAACTAGAGCTTAGCAAACCATACTAGAATGTCTAGCACTTACATTAGTATTAGTTTGCGAGTACTCAACGTACTCACGGCTTTGTCCCTGGCTATTCAAATGGCCAGAGTATGAAGATGACCAAGGAGATGACCAGCAGGACGCCTACGACAGCTAAGTGCCTTCCGACGTCAAGCGTTGGCCTGTGGACTAGAGAGTCCTTGTATCTGACGCTTCCGCTATGTTGAACTATGAACTTGTGTTTGTTCGTTGATCGATAGATCAACTATTCGTGTAATATGGATCATGTTATTCCAATTTGTAAGACTTATGGTTTGTAATGAATGATGACTGTGATACTTAACTATTATGCCTCGCAACAACAATATTCCTGGGATTGCGATGTATGACATAATAGGCATTCGGACTTAAAAATCCGGGTGTTGACAAGTTGGTATCAGAGCCATTGTTTGACCTTAGAAGACCTTAGTTAGAATGGGCGTTCTGAAAAATTTAACTTTGAAATCAAATGGAAGAAATTATTTGTAAAAATTTACTACCTTCTTGCCTTTGAGACTTTGCCAAAATTTGATGAATCATGTCGATCTTATTTGAATCAACTTAAAACTTTGCCACACTTTGCACTCTCTAACTTACTCCTCCAATTCTCTTTCAGATGGAGCCGAATGAACCCCTCAACACCAAGTTTTATCAGCTTGGAAACGGAGGAAGCTTGATCTTCGAGCATGACCTCGACTCCCTGTCAGATCACCTTGGCCGCCCACACCCCGAGTTTCACGGGATTCAGGTGGACGACCAGCCGGGAGGAGCTGCGGTGGATTATCACCGCTGACTTGAGGGGCAAGCTGGAGCCTCCCACCTCGGAGAGGATCCTTTTCTCTTTCGGGGAAAGCAACGGCTCGACGGGCTTGCACGTGCTCTTCGAGAAGCACTTGCTCGTCTGTGCGGACAGAATGCGGAAGCACTTCGTGAGGAATGCTTTGCGCATCTCGCGAGGCGCAACTCTGACGGAAGACCCATGGATGTGCCACTACACCCCCAGTTGAGGCACCATGTGGATCACTTGGACTTCATGCTCTACCAGACTCAGAGGGACCTCGACGCCTCTCGCACTTACGCGAACCAGACCCATGCTCACATCATCGAGCAGGGCGAGGCGATCAAGCTACTCAACAACGACCGCAGAAGCCTTCGCCAGCAGCGTGCCAAGAAGGACGCTACGATTCGCCGCCTTCGCGACCGGATCGCGTCACTTGAGGCCACTGTCAAGGCCCAGGAGGATCAGATTCTTCAGCTGGAGGATGATGACGGAGGCATCGACATTCAAGGAGGAGACGCCTTTCTGAGCGATGACGACGACTTTGAGGAGGACGAGAACACCGAGGAGGAGGACTACGAGTTCCTGGAGGCAGGACCCGATGACTACGTCCCGATCGATATAGATGATGAGGAGTAGTTGCACTAGTTTCACTTATAGTAGGTGTGAGTTGTATCCCGTCCTTTGTATCGTAGCATGAGAATGGTTCTTAAAACCATTGGAGTATGTATGTAGTTTGTACTATGTGTTGCATGAATGAATGAATGTTATGTTTGTCATGAAAAGATTACAAGTTTTCAAGTGTTTTTCAAACTTAACCAAAATGAACCATAGAATGTTCCCTCTTATCTCATGATCTTCTATATCTTCAGATGGCCCCTCCGAACTGCACCAACGACGCGATGATGCAACTTCTGCAAACCCTGCTTGCAGACCGGGAAACCGAGAGAGCCGAGCGACAAGCCAACATCATCGCCTTGCAGAACATCGCCAACCAAGGCCATGGAAATCATGACCACCCTGGATCCAAGCTCAAGAACTTCCAGACCACCAACCCTCCGGTGTTTAGCAAGACCGAGGAGCCCCTCGACGCCGATGATTGGCTCCAGGACTATGGAGAACAATGCGGAAGTAGCTGGAGTGGAAGCCAACGAGAAGGTGTTGTTCGCCACTCACTACCTCGCTGGACCAGCTCGCGCTTGGTGGACAAGTACCCGTGCCATGAACGGAGGTCAATTCATGACTTGGGAGGATTTCAAACTCAAGTTCAGCAAGTACCATGTACCCCCGGGTCTTATCAAGAAGATGAGGGATGAATTCCGTGAGCTGAAACAAGGTCGCATGACGGTGGTTGAGTACCGCGACAAGTTTCTCACTTTGTCAAGGTATGCCCCTGATGAGACTGACACCGTTGAGAAGAGGAAGGAGAGATTCCTGAACGGACTGCATGATGAGATGCAGACTGTCCTCGTCAACATCCCCTTCGCCGACCTCGAAGCCCTTGTTGACTCCGCCATCCAGATGGAGGGCAAGTTAAACCAAGCCAATGAGAACCGCAAGCGCCGCATGGCAAATCAGAGTGGATCAAGCCACCCCCAAAAGTTTCGCCCTAGCTCAAGCGGAGGATTCGCTCCGAGTCACAACACACCCCGATGCAGAACTCTCGCCCCGGTTATCAGAACCGGAGTGGAGGAAACTCCAAGCCGGGAGGCTACAACAACAACAACTACAACAACCACAACAACTACAACCGCGCTCCACCCCGAGCCCCTAACACCAACAACACCAACACCAACACCAACCCCAGAACCGGGAGCAATGCCATTCCCGTGGCGAACAAGCAGGACAAGAGCACTATCACTTGTTATGAGTGTGGTGTAGTGGGGCACTACTCCAACGAGTGTCCCAAGCGTCTTGCCAAGCTCGCCGGCAACACCGCTGCTCCTGCTCAGCAGCAACGCCGTGTCTCCACCGGCAAGAAGTTCGTCCCCAACAACCCCAACAACCGCAACGGCCGCCTCTACCACATGAACGCCGAAGAAGCCCAGGAAGCACCAGATGTTGTGCTGGGTATGTTTTCTGTCAACCACACCCCTGCTAGAGTGTTGTTTGATTCCGGAGCATCGCATTCCTTTGTCACCGAAGATTTTGCATCAACCAGTAAAATTCAACCCCTCAGTTTGAAGCATGTTATGATAGTTCAAATCCCCGGATCAACCACCAAAGCCAGAAAATTTTGCAAAAATGTGCCAATCAAAATCCATGATGTAGATTTTTTTGCAAATCTAATCATACTGGGAACCAAAGGTTTGGAAGTTGTCCTAGGAATGGACTGGATGTCCAAGCACAATGGATTGATAGACTGCGCCAAGAAAGCCATAACCATGACTAGCAGCACCAGTATCATAGTTGAGCACGTCTCTGAAAAACTACCCAGAAAATTTACCTGCAACCAAAGTGTATCCAAGCCAACTCTGGATCAAATCAGGGTCGTTTGTCGCTACCCTGATGTGTTTCCAGATGATCTACCCGGTATGCCCCCGGACCGGGATATCGAGTTTATCATCGAGTTAATCCCCGGAACTGGACCCATCGCCCAGAGAGCCTAAAACATGAACGCAGCCGAGCTTGTGGAGCTAAAGAAGCAAATAGATGACATGTTAGCCAAAGGTTTGATTAGACCAAGTGCATCCCCCTGGAGATCCCCCGTCTTGTTTGTCGACAAGAAGGATGGTGCAAATCGTTTATGCACGGACTATCGTAAGCTTAACGATGTCACCATCAAAAACAAATACCCCCTACCCAAGATCGAAGACTTGTTCGACCAACTCACCGGATCCCGAGTTTTCTCGAAGATTGATCTTAGAACTGGATACCACCAACTGAAGATCCGAGCCACCGACATTCCAAAAACTGCCTTTACCACCAGATATGGGTTGTATGAGTACAACGTCATGTCGTTTGGATTGACCAATGCCCCCGCTTATTTCATGAATCTCATGAATAAGATCTTCATGAACTTTTTGGACAAGTTTGTCGTTGTTTTCATCGACGACATTCTGGTCTACTCCAAGTCCGAAGAGGAACATGAACAGCATTTGGAGATTGTCCTCGAAACCCTTAGACTGACACCGGTTGTACGCCAAGTTTAGCAAGTGTGAGTTTTGGCTGGAAGAAGTTGGATTCCTCGGACACATCTTGTCTGCAGGAGGAATTGCCGTAGATCCCGCCAAAATCAAAACTGTTATGGAATGGAAAGCCCCAACCACACAAACCGAGGTCCGCGCTTTTCTTGGATTAGCCGGATATTACCGCAGATTTGTAGAAGGTTTTTCGAGCATCGCTCGACCAATGACCCAACTGCTGAAAAAGGACCGAAAGTTTGAGTGGACCGACAAGTGTGAAGAGAGCTTTCAACAGCTCAAGAGTAGACTGACAACAGCCCCAATCCTGATCATGCCAGATATTGCAAAGCCCTTTGACGTATATTGCGACGCCTCCAAGACTGGACTTGGATGCGTGCTTATGCAAGAAGGCAAGGTTGTGTCCTATCTTTCAAGACAACTCAAGCAACATGAACAGAATTACCCAACCCACGACCTCGAGCTTCCAGCCGTGGTCTTAGCCCTGAAAGTTTGGCGTCATTACCTCATGGGTAATCGATGCGAGATCTACTCCGACCACAAAAGCCTCAAATACATTTTCACCCAGAAAGAGTTGAACATGAGACAACGCCGATGGATCGAATTGATCAAGGATTACGACATGGAGATTCACTACCACCCCGGCAAGGCCAATGTGGTAGCGTATGCTTTGAGTCGACTGCCGTGCCAGTTGAACTCCATGCTCGCAACCGAACAGCCCGGTTGCACCAAGAGTTTGAACAGTTTAGACTTGAACTCGTTAGTGAAGGATTCCTAGCCAGCATAGAGCTGCAACCCACCTTGGTTGGTCAGATCAAGGAAGCCCAGAAGGACAACGCTGGCATTGACGGAATCAAGAAACAGATAGCCGCAGGAAAAGCCCCCGGATTCACCGTAGACGAAGCCGGAGTGCTTTGGTACAAGGAACGTCTCTGCGTACCATCGGACTCTGACTTGAAACAAGTCATTCTGCAAGAAGCCCATGACACCCTTTACTCAATCCACCCGGAGGTACCAAGATGTACCAGGACCTGAAAGAACAATTTTGGTGGCACGGAATGAAGAGAGAGATCGGTAGCTATATCGCTAAGTGTGACATCCGTCGAGAGAGTCAAGGCGAGCACCAAAGACCCGCCGGACTGTTGCAACCCCTTCAGATTCCGGAATGGAAATGGGACTCCGTAGGAATGGACTTTATCACCGGACTGCCCAAATCCAGCAAAGGCAATGATTCCATATGGGTAGTGGTCGATAGATTGACCAAAGTCGCCCATTTCATCGCCGTCAAAACCACCTATCAAGGCCCCAAGTTAGCTGAACTCTACATCTCCAGAATAGTCGCTTTGCACGGAACCCCCAAATCGATAGTGTCGGACGAGAGGATCACGGTTCACCTCAAGGTTACGCGAGAAGGTGCATGAAGGACTAGGCACTCGCCTAAATTTCAGCACCGCCTATCACCCTCAGACCGACGGACAGACTGAGAGAGTAAACCAGATACTGGAAGACATGCTTAGGGCATGCGTACTGGAATACGGATCCAAGTGGGAAGACTGCCTACCTTACGCAGAATTCTCCTACAACAATAGTTACCAAGCCGACTGCAGATGGCCCCCTTTGAAGCCTTGTACGGAAGGAAGTGCCGTACCCCCTGAACTGGTCGAAGTCGGAGAGAGTCAAGTTTCGGCCCGGACGTTCTTCGTGAAGCCGAAGAGAAGGTTCACAAGATCCGAGAGTACCTCAAGACTGCTCAATCCAGAGACGGAAAGAGCTACGCCGACAAGAGACGTCGGGAGATGACCTTTGAGATCGGAGATTTCGTCTATCTCAAAGTATCCCCCTTGAAAGGGATGCAAAGGTTTCAGCTGAAAGGAAAGCTTGCACCTCGCTATGTGGGACCTTTCCAAGTCCTCACCGCCGAGGTGAAGTATCTTATCAAGCTGGAGTTGCTCGAAGAAATGTCGGCTGTGCACGACGTTTTTCACATCTCACTTCTTCGGAAATGTCTTGAAGTCCCTGAGAAGACCGAAGTGTTCAAGAACATCGATCACCGATCGGTAGATATCAACCAGGATCTGACTTACCGCGAAGTGCCGATTCGCATCCTAGAAGAAGCTTACAGAACCACCCGCACCCGAAGCATCAAGTTTCTGAAGATCCAATGGAGCAATCATACAGAGGATGAAGCCACCTGGGAACGCGAAGACTTCATGAGGAAGGAATACCCAGATCTCTTTAGTACCTAACTTTCTTTTCGATCTCGGGACGAGATCTTTTGTAAGGGGGAAGGGTTTGTAACACCCCAGTTTTCAATAAAAAGAAAGTTAGAGATTTCCAGAATACAAAATTTCAAACCAACAAAAACTTTTCTTTTGCATATAGTACCATGCATAGGACTTGTGCATTTGAGTGATATGCCATGATGATTGTTATTACTTGTATTTGATATGCTCTAAAACCCTAGGGTGATCATATGAAGTTTACCCACCAAATAAAACAAAGAGGAAGAAATTCCAATATTGGAAAAACCCTAAAAACCCTCACCTATGCCCTATGGCATTTTTATAAATTTTGACCCTAGACCTATTTGGTCTTCACCATTAGTGGAATAATGTTACTAAACACGTATTACAACATTTGGAATCAAAGGTTCACAAATTCAAATGGTTTTCAAACACAATTCCCACTCACATGAGATAATGGCCAAATCTGTCAATTTTAGTCTGATCACCACTTTGAGCCCCTGCAATTCAATTGTCTCAAACCAATTCTTGCTAACTCTTTGCACCTTTTCAAAGTCAACATCAAGGTGAACAACTTTGATGAAGACCACCCTGCCAAATTCATCTTTGATCACTAGCTATGCTCATCCAAAGTTGCAACATTATAACAAGTTCAACAATCTCCACTTAGCCGTTTTGGCCAAATTTTGAATTCTATTTTTTCCACCACCACCTCAACTCATCTCTGGTCAATTACAACTTATCTCAACACTCACTTTTCAAAAACATTCACCATTGGAATTATTTCCATTTTGGATATTTTTGTATTTTCCAAATTTGAACACTATTCCTACACTATAGCAAATAGTGATCTACTCAAACTAATCTACCCCAACTTGCACCAAATGGTCCCCCTGCCCCCTCTCATCTTGAATGGCAACTTGTAAACCCTAGGGAGAGGAGGAGCAAGGCTAGACATGGCCATGCCGGCCATGTCGCCCGAGCCGACCACCTCCCCCTCTCTCCCTTGCTCGCCACCCCTGGCCACCTCGCCACCGTGTGCCACCGCCTCTCCTACGCCACCCTAGCACAACCCTGGTCGAGGAGGAGCTTGAAAGCAGCCGGAACACGCGCGCCCAAACTCGCCCTGGACGCCGCTCGCGTCGCGCGTGTGCACACCGCGGACACGCACTGGCCACGCGCCGCGCCGCCACCCTGCGCACCCCCTGGACCCCCTGCGAGCACGTTAAGCATCACCGTGACACCGCAACACTCCCAGACACGCCCTCGACCACGACCCGCAACCGCCGTCGCCGGAGAAGAGAACTCTGGTCCGCCGCGGACGCGACTGACACGGAAGCAATGCGACCAACCTAGCCACCGCCCGACCGCGCTGTCGCCGCCACACGCATCGCCTGGAAGAGGAGAACCCGACAGCACCCTCGCCGAGCCCAACCGCTCGCCGGAATCGCCGCGAGCATGTCGACTTCGCCACAGCCCCACGGTCACTCGCTCGCCTATAAAAGGAGAGCTCCGCTCGTCGAACCGAGCACACCAGCACACTCCCCTCTTCTCACTCGACCGCCTGAGCCACTCCACTGTCGACATTCACCGCCGTAGCCACCCAATCGCCACCTCACTGCCGCCGGACGCCGCGGAAGATCGCCGTCGATTGAAGCCGATCCAGGAGACGCCGCCGGTACCAGGAGCTTCGCCGTCGCCCACATCTACATCACGCACACTGCCAGCCACCGCGGGAGCCCTGGTTAGCTCTCCCACCCCCTAGGCTCGCCGCCAGACCCTCTGCCTCTCGCCGGAGAAGACGACGACCGTGCGCCGTTGGATCTCCTTCTAATCCAACGCGCCACGTCGCTCGTACCGTTTCGGGTTTAAACGCCCACTGACGGGTGGCCCCCACCCTGTCAGCCGGCCCGCGCGCACTGGATGCGCTGCTGGGCCGTTTTCTTTTTTTTAACCATCTCGGCCCGTTAGCTTTTCCCGCCGGCCCGTTTAATTCAAATTCGATTTAAACAATTCCAAACATTTTCAATACTGCCCAAACTTTGAAATTCAACCATTTCAAATTGGCTAAACCAAATTTAGTGAATTTTATATTGTTAGAAAGCCACTGAAATTCTCTATCCAATGCCACTGGCCTCATGGTCAATTTCCTTGTAGAATTAATTTGACAAAAATAACAAGGCATGGACTTTTCCCTATTCAAATAGTTATTAAAAATCAACCAAAATAGATATTAAGTTAATTCCAACTCTAATAGCTCACATTTGACTTACACTAATTGTTTATGCAATAAAATGGTGTGGTCACTTTGCATGATCATGCCATGGTTTAATAAATGGATACTTTGACTAGTTTAACTAGTTGATATTATCCAAAACTATTAGAATTAAATTGTGTGAAGTATTACACTTCATTTAAACTTGTCTCACATGAATTCATGGGATGTTTGGACCCCTGGTCCCAAACTCTCTTATATGAATTACTTGAGAATTAAATCAAAGGTAGAGTTATTTAAATGGTATGAGGTGATCCACCTCATTTAAATCATTCTCCCAAATGATGATGATGAACATTTGACTTAGGTCAAGATGAGTTCATCCATGATTGTTGGAGAAATTAACTCTTAAGAAGATTTCAATGAGAGGAAATTATTTCTCAAGAACCCTATGGAAACTATCATTTACATGTGGAATACAAATTCTATTTAAATCCCACAACCCATGCACCCTAGTTTATTTATGTGTGTGCATAGAGTAGTTTGTGTGTTGATTTGTGATGTGTGGAATAGCCATTGAATTAGTGAGTAATTATACTCGTATTCAAATTTAGACGGTAGCATCGGAGAGTACGCCGAAGAAGAAGGTTGCTACCAGGAGGAGGAAGAGGAACAGTTTGAGAACTACCAAGGCAAGCTAAAATACTATGCAAGATTTTATTCTTGCAAAGTGCAAAGCCCCTTTGGGGCAAGGCACCCTGTTTCTTCCCTTTTCTTATATAAACCCATTCCAAGTTTTTGCTTTACAAGTTTTTACTTGTTTTCTAAAGGAGTTACTTTTATAGTTAACTTTGGTCAAAGTACAAGTTGAGTCCTAGAGTAGTGAGTTAGTTTTCCCCCCCCAAGCAAAGCAAGTTAGCACCCCTCATGAATTAGAGCTAGTGCTAATGAATTAAAACTTGACTACTCTAGATGGGAACAATGTGATTTTGAAAGGATTTTGAAACCTTGGAATGAAAATGCATTCCATTGAATGATTTTTGAAGGTGAATATGACCAAGAGAAGATAGTGATTTTTGATAAAACATGATGTTGGTTTGAATGTGATACCTTTCCAATTATTAAGTACCCCCACAATACCTGATTATGGGTAGGGCTTAACTGGAAGTTTATGCGTCTTAGTATGGGTTCCCTCTAAACAAGCATCATCGGGGTTATGCCGAAAGCTGCCTCTACCACAAAAGAAACGATACGATATGATGCGAAACGAGGTGAATGTCCGGCCCAAGCCCTGTGCAGTTCCTGTGCCGACTGACTGTCTTCACTGGGAGGCCAAGCTCATGGGGAGAGGTGCTCATACTAGGGTTCGTAAGTGAAAGGTTATGGTTGATGATCCGCGTACTGTGTTACGATTATTCGGGGAAATCCCGACGGATGAAATCAAATGTTGTGGCACAAGTGTGCAACCTCTGCAGAGTGAAAAACCTATTCGAATAGCCGCGTCCATGGTTACGGACGGTTGGAAAGGCCATACAGTTTCCGATGTCATATCTTTGAAAATGATGTTGAAAGGTGATGGTGAAATGAGTTGTGGTGGATTGAATTGAAATCACCACTTGAATGGTGGGAATGACACTAATGTTCCCACTTGAGTTAGTTAGTTCTGGGATAAGCTTTTTCTCAAAACTTTGTGAACTAAAACTAGCTTTATGCAAATAAACTAGAGCTTAGCAAACCATACTAGAATGTCTAGCACTTACATTAGTATTAGTTTGCGAGTACTCAACGTACTCACGGCTTTGTCCCTGGCTATTCAAATGGCCAGAGTATGAAGATGACCAAGGAGATGACCAGCAGGACGCCTACGATAGCTAAGTGCCTTCCGACGTCAAGCGTTGGCCTGTGGACTAGAGAGTCCTTGTATCTGACGCTTCTGCTATGTTGAACTATGAACTTGTGTTTGTTCGTTGATCGATAGATCAACTATTCGTGTAATATGGATCATGTTATTCCAATTTGTAAGACTTATGGTTTGTAATGAATGATGACTGTGATACTTAACTATTATGCCTCGCAACAACAATATTCCTGGGATTGCGATGTATGACATAATAGGCATTCGGACTTAAAAATCCGGGTGTTGACAATAGTCTTTGAGATTGTTTACTTTCCTGTTTCCATTTGGATGATGCCACCACTATTCTGGTTGGCATAACCATGGTATAGGCTTGATTGATCCCTGGTCCTTTCCACTTCTCCCAGGTTTCACTTGGTCTCTGACCAAATGATGATCAAAACAGGGTTATCCCACCCTTTGTGTGCTTGTGATCATGCCTGTGCAGTTTATGAACAAAACCATCTGGTTTGTTCATGAGGATATGTATACCTCACTCCAGCTCCTAGAAATAGGGTTGGTGTAGAGGGTTTGCTTCTGGATGGATTGATGTGCTTGCCCTGCTCCTCCTTGCAAACCTTGATTCCTGATTTG